>NC_072376.2:96110000-106110000 GCF_028885625.2 Pongo pygmaeus
TCAGGTGGGAATTAATATTATCCACATTTTGTGGATGTGAGTTGAGGCTTGGGAGGATTAAACACCTAGTTCAAGCTCAGCTGCCTAGTAGGTGGTGGATGGGGATTCAAATCCAACGGTGACTCCAGTGCTTCTGCCACTCACCCTTTGAGTGTGCTGACTTTCGGGAGCGTTCTGTTCTCAGGTGGGTGTCTAGTCTTATTAATGTTGTGTTCTGGCAATAGCAAACTGATTTCTCTACTGATTCTTTTCGTGGGGGCGGAGGGGGGTTCCTACTCCATTTATATTAAGAACTCTAATTAGGAAAGACAACATTAAGCCTTGATCTGACCTTGTGGCATTATAAAAATGGCTAAAGTATATAACCAAGTGACTGGCAAAACTTGATCTCACAACTCCATGTTGGAATAGTCTTAATACAGAGTTTCAAATAATATCATTTCTGTTTTTTAAAATGATTTTGCCTTAAAGAAAGCTACAGATATTTACCCTGAAGATCATGGACTTTCTCATTTATGACAACTCTACCTCCTCATTTCTGACAATACTCAATGACTTAACTTCTTTTGGTCAATTTGAAATTACTTATTTATTTCACTGGCCAGAAACAACAGAATGTGATGAGGCACTATGGAGACAGTATTTGGAAAGCTGAATGTGGATTTCACGTGTAAGGAAGGGGCCAGTGAAGATCACTGGAAGGACGTTTGGAAATGAGGGAAAGACCTTTGTAAAATACTACCAGGGACTTTGAGATAGAAACTTTGACTACTTGCTTTTTGTCATGATTTGCTTTAGCTCTTTCTCTAGGATCCTGTTAATTCCTTTGTTTATTAATAGGTTAGGTTCCTAAAGATGTTCAGAAGTACCAAGTGACTGTTGCCACTGCCTGTTGGTGGTGGGAACAGCCGGCACATTGCATTGTTCACTTTGGCGTGTAGTTACGCTCCTCTCTGTAAAAGTTTCTAAGGAAAGGAGCTTCTGCAATGACTGGTTTCCGTTGACAGGGTAACAGCATAGAAGACAATTGATATGGCTGTTTCATGTGAAAGAAGCTTCCCACCCGTTATTTTATGTAAAGAACACTCTTGACCATTTACTGACAATAGTTTTTTTCTAGAAGCTTTATAGAGTAGATGGTTGATCAACAGCTACTTAATAAACATCCTTTAACAGAAAAAATGGCTTAGATTCCTAAAAATGGGTACCCTTGGGGAATAAAAATGTCACTTATAGGAAATGTGGAAAAAAGTTCTGAAAGAGAATTTTGAGGGAGACATTCATGGGAAAGGCTCTTTGAGTTAGCTGCCCTTGGGAAGCCAGGAGCTGCTGTCAGGCCTCATTATCACCACTGGGTGTCACTCCAGGCAGCCCCTTAGCAGCCATCTAGTGAAGGTTAAAATACTGCTAAGGGAACACGGTGAAACAAACCAAAGGAAAATAATGAGAGAAACAAAAAAAGGGCCTAACTCTCTCAACATATATCAGGATTTTGAATGAGACAGAAGAAAAGCACAATGCTAAAAAGTGACATCAGGTGGCATTGTGTTTTGGGATGAAGCTAGGAAATTTTACAAATTCAGCCTTTTTTTTTTTTTTTTTTAATTTAGAGGATATGCCGTATCACTCAGTTCACTGAGGTGAGAGCACTATTAGACCAAGCCCAGCTAGATTTTTAACAGTATGATATTAATATTTTTAAGGATTTTGATCCATGTGGCCTAATTGGTTTCTAGAAAGGTCCTACCATTTTACAATAAGAGGGAAGCATTTTTTTTCCCCATCAGTTTACTTGCAGGATCAGCAGTATACATGGGTGGATTATCCCGAAAGACCTATGTTCTTGTCTCTGCCTTTCATTATAGCCACATAAGAGCAAGCGATGGGTGGCTAAGGTAGTGGTTCTCAACCTTGGCTGTGCATTAGAATCACTTGGGGAGCCCTTTGATATCCCTTGCCTTTCCTCTCTCCCTATTTTATCTGAGAATTTGCGGCTGATCCCATTTACATTTAGACCCTTGCTCTCTATCCCTCTGTGATCCAACTCCAGTGTGCAGGGTACAGCCTGGGGGTAGTGAGATTAAGAAACAGAGAAGGAGAAGAAGAAATCAGGTAGTGATTTCTTCTTCCATTTCTTTCCTCACAACAGATTCCCACAGATTGAGACGTGGATGTGGTAGTAGGGTCGTCAGCCACTATTCCATCTTATTTCCCCAAAGGGCTCTCGTGTTCCTCACCCACAACATCAGTCCCAGCTCCTATTTTTTTTCCTGATGCTTACAGAAATTCGCTATTTCTCTCTATAAAGATCTTCATCTTTTTTTGGAAAAGTGTAAGTAACAAAAACAAAGGAAGATACTTTCTCTTATTATAACACATCTAGTTTTAGAAGATTTCAAAAATATTAAAAAAGGAAAGAAGAAAACATTTCCTGGTGTTAAGGTGATATTGATATCAGTACTTCAACTTTTTCCTCATTTGTGTGATTATCATTTCTTTGTCATCAAAAAATCTTCAAAACATGATTTTTAATGGCTGCCTTATATTCATTGAACTGATGCATTGTAATTTAAGTATTTGTCCACTGCTGGACATTTAAGTTGCTTCAAATGTCCCCCTATTATACATGACAAGTATAATTGTTATCTATTGCTGTGTAACTAATCATTATAAAATGTAATGACTTACAAGGACAAGCACTTGTTATCTCATAGTTTCTGTGGTTCAGGAATCTGGATGGGCTTAGCTGAGTGCCTCTGGCTCAGGATCTTGGCCCTAGGATCTTGAGGTATCCATCGGGGCTGCAGCCATATCAAGGCTCTACTTCAGGAAGATCCATATGAGTTCATCCTCATGGCTGTTGGCAGGCCTCTGGCCCTCACTGGTCATTGGTTGGAGACTTCGCTTCTTTGCCATTTGAGCCTCTCCATAGGGCAGCTCACAGCATGGCAGCCAGCTTCTCTCAGAGTAAATGAACCAGTGAGAGACAGTGAGAAAGAGCACCCAAGACAGAAGCCAAAGCATTTTTGTAACCTAATCTGGGAAGTGACAGCTCATCACCTCTGTCACAATCTATTTACTAAATCCAGCCCACACTCAAACGGAGGCAATTACCCAAGCATGTGAATGCCAGGCATCGTTGGGAGCCATCTTAGAGTTGGCCTCATAGTAAGAGAGTGAACATCCGGTGCTGCCTTGAATATGATTACTACTGGACACATATTATTAGAACTTTGTTTCCAACTTTTTGTTAATATGATTGCTGCAAAGAAGTTTTTTTTTATGTTGTTGAATGTTTTACATTACTAACATTTTTACAAAGTTTATTGAACATTTTACAAGGGTGCACAGCATTCTGAGTGACAACCTTGATAAGATTTCTAGCCATATAATATTTACATTTGTAAGAAATTTGATACATATTGCTTAATTGCTTTCCAGAGAGGCATCATCTGATGCCTAAATAAGACTCTTACAAGAAGATGGGGAAAGAACTATCAGTTTAAATCAGTTTGTGGTTTTGGGTTGACCCATCCAGGCTTATTCTCTGGACGATATTATTTTCCCCTGGGTAATTTAGGTAACTGTGACCATGAATGGTGAGACCTTGTGCTTGAGAGGAGAGGTCTAATTTTTAGGCTTTCCAGTGTAAAAATTGAGTAGACACTGGCACATATTTCAATTTCTCATAGATTTTTTTTTTTTTGAGATGGGGTCTCACTCTGTTCTGCAGGGCTGGAGTGCAGGGGTGATCATGGCTCACTACAGCCTCAACTGCCTGGGCTCAAGCAAGCCTCCCACCTCAGCCTCCTGAGCAGCTGGGACTATAGGCACACACCAGCATGTCTGGCTAAGTTGTTTTTTTTTTTTTTTTTTTTTTTTGGTAGAGATGGGTTTCTTTATGTTGTCCAGGCTGGTCTCAAACACCTGGGCTCAAGGGATCCACTTGCCTCGGCCTCCCAAAGTGCTAGGATTACAGGTATGAACCACTGTGCCTGGCTTATAGATGTTTTTAAAATGAAAAACAGATGCTTTAATTACATAATAGCCTTTTTTGACCTATCATATACAAGTAATATATACAAGTATCATATGCAAGTAAAATATACAAGTAATATATAATTAATAATTGAGACAGAGTAAATTGAATATAAACATCTAAGTGGAGTAATGTCTTCTGTCAATAAATCCTCTTTTTAAAAAAAAATTACACATGGGATCATCTGATTATTTTGCCCAGGCTAGAGAGCAGTGACTACTCACAGACATACAGTCTTAGTGCGTTACAGCCTCAAACTCTTGGCTTCAAGCAATCCTCCTGCCTTGACCTTCTGAAGAGCTGAGACTGCAGGTGCACACCACTGCCTCTGACTGTCATTAAATCTTTAATATGCTCTCACAGAACTCTTAGGAAGTAGGCGTATAGACCTTGGACCTGTGTACATATTCTGACTTCTGGAAGACTGCATTCATTCAACAAAAATTTTAGAGCCCCTGCCTTGTGTCAGGCACTGTGTTGGGCTCCACGGGGTGTAAATCAGAGCCAGTCCATGCGCTCACTATTTATCATCTATGAGGAGGCAAATCAATTGGGATTGGAGTCAGTGGAATGAGTGTAATGCTAGGCAAGCACGGGGTGCCGTGTGAGCTTCCTGAACCCCTGAAGGGGACTGTAAAGGACAGTTTCCTGGAGGAAGTTTTATGTTTGAGAAGAGCTGTGAAGGAGAAGGCTGGAGATGAGTGGCAGTGGGAGTAGTGGCCAAAGACTGTTACAGGAAGAGGAAACAGCATATGAGACTGTCTGGTGGCGGTGTTAGAGACACTACTCTTTAATGTAGGCTTTTGGAATGAAACATTTAATATCTCTTTCTTGCACAACTAATTTTCTTTGAAACAACGTTATCTATAGTTCTTCTCTCTCTTTAGATCCGGAGGAGGAGTTCCGGACTCTTACAATTTTTTTTTGTTTTACATACTTAAGACCCATCCAATTGTTTTCAGCACCAAAAATTCCCAGCACATCCTTTTCCTTGTGGCTAACTTTAAAAGAGAAAACCTGTGAGGTATTCATGTGCCTGGGTCCTCAGAGCTTCTCTTTTCAGCTCCAAAAACCTGTTGAGAAACATGGTTTTAGATCCTCAGTCATCTCAATTCCTCTTTCCCAGCTAATGCTTATTTAGCTTAAGGTTTTTCTTTTTTGTGTGTGCTAAATCTGCCAAAAAACTAAATTTTAAAACTAAATTTTAAAACTAGTTTAAACTAAAAACTTAGTTTAAAAACTAAGTTAGTTTTTGAAAGAAGTGTTAGTCAGCTTGTCACTTTCTAGCAGTGAAGTTTTGTTTGTTTGTTTTTGAGACAGAGTCTCGCTCTGTTGCCAGGCTGGAATGCAGTGAGTGGCGCGATCTCGGCTCACTGCAACCCCCACCTCCTGGGTTCAAGTGAGTCTCCTGCCTCATCCTTCCAAGTAGCTGGGAGTAAAGGCACCTGCCACCATGCCCGGCTAATTTTTGTATTTTTAGTAGAGACGGGGTTTTACCATGTTGGCCAAGATGTTCTCGATCTCCTGACCTTGTGATCCTCCTGCCTCAGCCTCCCAAAGTGCTGGGATTATAGGCGTGAGCCACCGCGCCCGGCAGTAGAAGTGAAGTTTTAACTTTATTCATGACTACTGGTTTCTAAAAGACCCAACTTTCTTTTCCCCTGAACGCCAAACATCTTAAACCTTAGTTGAGTCTCTTGAGCTTGGACAGACACTTTAATAAGGGGTTTATGTAGTAGCCGCCTTACGTATTTCATTGATGGATTTAGCTTTCTTCATTCTCTTTATTATCCATTTTGAAACTTTTTGCAAATTCTGATATTTTGAAAGTGAGGTGGACCTCAGGATAGAAATTCAACTTTCCTGCTTAGTTACTGCTATCTTACCTACGCAAGTCATTAGACCTAAAAGGAATACAAGACGGGAGTAGACCCAGTCACTCTGCCATAGTGAGTGTCACCTGAGGTTTACAAAGCCCTTGAAGATACTCTTCCTCTGAATATTGATTGAGGTCTTATTGAACATTTCATAAAGTCAGAGTTTCAGAATCTAACATATAAAAAGTTCAAAGAAGAAAAACCTCACATTCAATGATTCATGTTTTTAGAAGTCATTAAAAATACTAGATATATTTGAAATAATATTAAGGCCCCAAATAATGGTTGAATATAAATCATAGAGAAATCAAATTCACATGGATGTAGTTAGCTCTTGCAAGAAAATGTTAAGCCTGACCCAGCTCTAAGAGATCAAATTAAGCATGATTTAAAGTGACTGGGTGAGGATAGGGGTGGAGGAGCATCCTGAAAAGGAATCAGAAAGAACCAAATCAGCCCCAGTGTATCAGAACAAGAAAGGGAAGGGAGGATGGCATTTTGTCATTTTTGGAGAGAGAAGGGGAAACATTATTTATAGCTCAATGCATTAAAATGCTTATTTGACATGCAAGTATTGATAAAATCAAATAAAAGCAAGCATATTTTGAATAAACTATGCTCAGATTATCTGACAATTTTAATAAAGAGCTATAGGAAATTTAGTTGCCCAGAGAATGGTCGTCTGAAGTGCATCTTATTTTGAATAAGCCAATATCGGCTTAATAAGAGTTGACTGGAAATGCTTGTCACATGACAAATGGAAATGGTTTTCCTTTTTGGAATGTTCTGATGAGCATGGAGGAAGGAATAGAACAGACATTGAATTTTCATACTCTTGAGCCTGGATGAGTGATGCCCCAGCAATGGCCGGCTCTGGGTAAGTGATTTCAATTAGATTTCAGTTTGTCATGCCTATAAGCCACTTTTTCTTGGGTCTTGTAATTTCACATCTCTGGTATTGCTGGGATGTAATGCTACCTGGGTCATATTACTGGCATACAAGGTTCAATAATGTAAAAAAAAAAAACTATTGAATGTATGGTTACTGGTACCCATGGCAAAACTTAGTGCATTTATGCTCACGGGACAGTCCAGTACTTCTCATAAAGTACTTGGGAATTAGAATCACCTGGAGAGTTTCTCAAAAGTATAAAGTCTAGATTCCACTTGAGACCAATGGGAAAGAATCTTTAGGAGTGGAGGCTCAATTTTAGCATTCTTAAAAATCTTTCCAAGTCATATACTGCCATATATTATGTCTGTGAGTGCATATAGCTATTAAAAGACTTTGAAAGTCTTTAAAAGCTACCAAAGACTTAAAAAATATGTTTGTGGGCAAATTGTCTAATTAAATATTACATAGTCATATGCAACATGCATCCCAGAATTGGAGAGAAACAACATGTGGGTTTTATTTTGCATTTCATGCTTCATGCACCATCACTGTGTTGTGGGTACAGGGGCCTTTGGAAGCTTGTGACAGTTAACATATTATTCCAGCCTGATAAAATGTTGGGGGAAGGAGGTCTCTTCTCTCCTAAAGAGGAGAGAGTGGCTTGAAGAAGGCATTGGGGATAGCTGCTATTTTTCTTCAGGTGTTTGATCTGACTGACGGCCCCTGTCTGAACTTCCTAGTCATTTGCCATTTCATTAGCTGCAAGGTTTTCAATTTCTGCCTCTTGGAAGTTACACCGCTTTGAACAAGTCCCCACAGTAATTGAATTTGCCACAGAAATAGAACACTGGAAAATTTCATTTTCTTCTTCCCTGCATGAAGGCAAGCAAGCAGGCAGGGCATACACATATTCCTGCTGGGCTGCTCCTCTCTTCTTTCCTGGTTCCATTTCCCCTCCCTTCCCCCCATGCATTCACTAATGCTCACTCCTATCCTGCTCCCAAAGCAGGTATACAGTCACACAAAAAAGGCCTGCTTTCAAATCATCTCAGAGTGCATCAGCCTGTCACTTTGTAATTTTCTTCTAAATGCCTTCCACAAATAATGGTTTTCAAAATGAGCATTAACAGGCTTGATTACATGAAATTGTCCTTTTAATTTACACCAGGATTCTATTGATCACACAAGTGCAGATTAAAGTGTTCAATGAAGCCCGTGATGAGGTATTAACCAGCTAAGGGTCCTCCAGGGGCCGCCAGGGAGGCCAGGAATATGCTAGAAGTGTACAGTTATTTCCCCATAATGAAGTGGCACTATGCGAAGGCATGAATCGCTGGCAGGAAGAATAGATCGGAGATGATGAGCTCTTCAAAGTCATTTCTCCCTCACTCATTCAGCCTCATGCCCAGATCCTCTTGCGATTCTTCTGCATTACTTGTCATGAAATGCCAGGATTTACTTAGCCAGCTGATGCAATTTTTATGACCTTATTGCTTTTTCACCATGGTAATAGTTTTGAATCAATTTATCAATCCAGCGGTGCCATCAGACATATTGCCCTGAAGATCAAGTCCGGGTCATTCCATCAATTCACTGCGGTTTACGGAGATAGAGAAAAAAGCCAGGCCGTGTGGGCTATCAACTTCTAATGGCTTAGTAAACATGCCTCGGCTGCTTTAACTGCTTCACTTCTGACTCCAGACCTTTGTGTTTCTGGACAAGACCACCCAAATTAACCCAACAGATGCTTGGTTTTGGTACACGCAGCTCCATAGCAAAGAGGCCTGGGGAAAGCAAGAAGCATCTCTGGCAATTTCCCAAGCAGAATGGTTGGGGCAGAACTTGGAAGTGTGGCTTAGTCTTGCACACAAAGTAGACTGTGGTACGCTATGCAAGTTCCAAAGCTTTTGTCTTACCAGCCCGAGAACTTAGCAGTTGGGGTGGGAAAAGGAAGCGGAGTGTGAGGTGGGCTCCTTTAGTAATAGGTTTTGCAGCAGGGTTGGGATTCATAATCCAATCCATCTTCTCTCTACAGGGACTGCTGGTCAGTGATAATGGTTTCAAAAGATGAAAAACCTGTAAGTCATTTTTCACAGGATGAGGTGTCACTGAGGGCAGGACACAAAGAAAGAAGAGCACACTTATTGGAAGAGATGATCTCTTAGGAAAAGAATGAACATTCCTTGCCCAAGGGAGAAAGAGAAGGGGTGTGGTAGGTGTCAGTCTGGCCATCCAGTTAGATTGCTGGTGTTTGCACAAATAAAACACTAGGTGTCTCTTGGGAATTCAGTTTTGTTATTACGTTGGCTGTATTCAGAGAATCCTGTTATTTGTATATTCTTTGTATTTATGCATCATGTCAAAATTTGAAATCCTATACCTTAAATTCTGGTAATAATTTGTTTGCAAAAAAAGGTGACAATGAATTTAAATATTATTTAAAAATGTATTGTTTGTAAGACCTTAATAGAGATTACATGTATACTATCAGCTTTGTGCTTTGCTGGGAAGCTGCTATATTCAGCATTTAAAATGAGATTTGTCAGATCCCAAGCTTATGTCGATTCTATAAAAGTTTAATGATCTACTTCCAGATCTAGCAGCATTTAGGATTTATTTACAGTCTTTATTATAAAATTTGTCCAAAATATACACATTCCCCAAAGACTTCTGAGCTTAGCAGCAGAAATATAAATGCACCAAAATGAAATATAGCAGATGGTAAAATCTCTGTTTGCTAGTCATTTTTTCTTCTTTAATCTTCTTTTTTTCTCATTTTACTTTTCTTCTCTATTTGGTAAATACTGAAGGAGGCAAGAGAGGCTGTTTTGTTCCTAGGGAAACATTTAAGGGAGGCTGTTAAATAAGCTGAATAACATAAGAAAAGATCATCAATATGTAGTCCTTTTCCTTCCATTCTCCTGGACATTTAGCAAAGTAGAAGTTGGAAATCAGGATAAGAAACTAGGAATCATGAAATCAAGGAATGTGTGGGAGGAAACTTAGAGATTATCCAAGGCAATTTCTTTATTTTACAGATGAGAAAGCAGCAACATTCTACTGGAAACTTAGAGTTGGATGGTTGTACCTAATCTAATTACAAAACTCAAGCAACTCAGCATACTTTGCTACCCAGTCTCTGTGTTGTAGTTGCCTAAACACCTTGCCTCAAAATTCCTTGACTTCCTCAAGTTAGGGAATATCCACTTCCACCATCCTCTAAACATGGCAATGTTTTATAACTCGTTGTCAGTTAAATGAGGGGTTATTAAACATTAAAGGATCTGGAGTGCTAAGAAACACAGACTCCTACACTCACTCCCCAGAGGTTCTTTTGTAAATCCATAGTGGGGCTCAGTAATCTGCAGTTTAGTAAATACTCAAGCTGATTCCAATGCAGAAGTTGCAAGGTTCCCATGGTTTTGAATGCTGACTTTGCCATAATTTATTATATGATCTAGGACAAGTGACTAGATGTCCTTAAGCCTCAATTAAGTCTGTACAATGGGCCTAAGAGTATCTGTCTTATAGGATTGCTATGTCAATTTGTTTGAATTATTATATGAAAAGCACATAGAAGGCATTTTTGGCCTGTAATCCCAGCATTTTGGAAGGCCAAGGCAGGCAGATCACGAGGTCAGGAGTTGAGAGCAGCCTGAACAACATGATGAAACCCCGTCTCTACTAAAAATACAAAAATTAGCCGGGCATGATGGTGTGCATGCCTGTAATCCCAGCTACTCAGCTGAAGCAGGAGAATCACTTGAATCACTTGAACCTGGGAGGCAGAGGTTGCAGAGAGCCGAGATCGCGCCATTGCACTCCAGCCTGGTTGACAGGGTGAGACTCCGTCTCAAAAAAAAAAAAAAAAAAGAAGGCATTTCTAAGCAGTATCCTTACTGCTGTATGTCCAGACAAAAAAATACTATATGACAACGAAAAAGCTTAACATCTACATTTAAATTAAATGTAAAATTATTATACGAAAACTAAGATAAATCAGTAGTGTTTTCAGTAAAATATTTCAGTATCCTTTGGTGGAGTAAAGCAATTTATGGATTAATACGAAACAATCATTCTTTCTCTTTTTAATAGATCAGTAACTTTTTAGTATATCAGAATTTTAATAATAAATGACACATTTATAGAGTTGTTAGGTCCCAAATGGGGGGCTAGAATGGGGGAATCTAACCTAGCAGCTCAGCCACATGTTAATCCCTCTTCTTCCAATCCCAATTATTCTTACACTAAAATATCCCTCATGTCAACACATTTACTGTGACTTCATCCTCTACTCTCTTCTTCTCAATGATTCACAGAGAAGATTCCCTTACTCTTTTCCTCCCTTCCTCCTTTCTTGGCTACCTAACTTTGTGTAGCTCAGTGATAGGCACATAGAATTATTTGTCCAAGGGTTGTGATTGACTAACGCTGCAGGAATTTAGATGAGGTAGAGATTACCGTGGACTGGAGTGGTTAGGGAAGATGTTTTGGAGTTTGTGGGAATTGATGTTTTCTGAGGCATGGAGGGAGGAGAAGCAGGGCATGGCCCTTTGTTTAGGCATTTGGGCGTGGACAGAGTACTCGTGGAGATAAGATTGAAAAGGTACATTGGAGATGGTTGGGAAAAGTCTTGCTTAGCTAGAGGTAAAAAAGAGCAATAGGTTAGAAAATAGTGTTCTCTAAAGGAATGGTTTTCAAACAGTGTTTAGTAGAACTCTTGGGTACAAGCACTTCAGACATTCTGAATGGAATTTTATTTTAAAATCTATTTGAATCATTACAAAAACCTGTAACATAAAGTACACACCCAAATTTGGTATTTGCCACATTATAACACAATAAATATCACTTCTATATTCTCTCTTGTGACACCAATTTACTAATTTAGTTCAGGCCTAGGATATAACTTCTGCTGTTATTTTGTCTGTATTCTGAAAGTGATATGAACTTGCTAAGATAGTGTAGTAGTCTACTTTGCATTGCTATAAAGGAATAGCTGAGGCTGGGTAATCTATAAGGAAAAGAGGTTTATTTGACTCATGGTTCTGCAGGCCATACTAACATGGCACCAGTGTCTGCTTGGCTTCTGATGAGGCCTTAAGAAGCTTTTACTCATGGCAGAGGGCCAAAGGGGAGTAGGCATGTAACATGGTGAGACAAGGAGAAAGAGAGAGAGAGGGGAGGTGCCATGCTCTTCTTAACAATCAGATCTTGTAGCAGCTAATGGAGTGAGAACTCCTTCATTACTGCAAGGAGGGCACCATGCATTCATAAGGGATCTGCTCCCATGACCCAAACACCTCCCATTTGTCCCCACCTCCAACATTGGGGTCACATTTCAACATGAGATTTGGAAGGGACAAATATACAAACTACATCAGAGAGCTAATATAAAATGTATGCCTTCTGCAGCTTCTGATCAGTATGAATCAGCATTTTTGTTTTCAGTAAAGTGCAACAAATAAATTTGGATGCTGAATTTGATAAGACTACAGCTGTCACTTGACTCCTCCAGTTTAAAGTTTTCATGCATTTTTCTTTTCGATACACTTAGACCTTTCTATTTCAGTGCTTTGGGCAGGAACCATCCATGAAAGAGCAAAATGAAATTCTGCTGGTAAAAAAATGTTGAAAGCCATAGTCCAAGGCCACCTAGTCTCTACTGAATCTTAAAGAATGGAGTCAGGTGTATAGAATATTTCAAAGGTTTATTTGTATGGCACTTTTAGCAGTGAAATTACACATCGATAGCTGGAAAGATTGGATAGTTTGTGAGGGATTGGAGGCAAATATAACAGAGCCACAGAAAGTACGTGAAAAACAACTAACTGCTTCACATACCATGAATGGACATAGGTCTGGACAAGAATAATGGTGATGAAAATAAGGGAGAGAGAAGTTAAATAATTATTGCAAAATAATAACTGGTAATTCATGGTGCTTCCAGGAATATTGAGAGATTGAGGAAGAAAGGACAGGAAGCAAGAGACGCCCAGATTTTGGAAAGGATTTTTAGAACAGGAATAGAGAAGTGAGAGGAGTAAGGTTTGAAAAGACATGGATATGTTTAATATGTTTAATTTTACTACCCAAAGTTACATGCTTAGGGAATATATCCAAGTGGACTTGCTCACTGGGTAGATGTGGACATATAAAGAAGCTTTAGAGAGAGTGAAGTCTGAAATAGTGAGAGTAGATGAGATCTTTGAAAGGCAGTGACAAGAAGATGTTGGGCTTTGGAGGATGCTGACAATGCTGAGGAGCAGAATCACAACAGGAGATGTAGAGAAGTCCAAGAAGAAGGAGAGCCAGGAAAGAAGCTGAGTGCCAAAGTGTGGTATAGGAACAAATCAAGTCAAGGAATGAGTCAAAGTCCAGCCAATGGAGCTTCTTTTGATGTGTCTTCTTAAAAAATACAGTCTGTGGCTCTGTTCACAGGGTGAATGATAAACACCCGTGTTCCATTTTCCTCCCTCAGCCCTCTCTCCAGTTGTCAATGGAAATCGTTACTGTTTCTGAGGTCCATTTTGTTGACTGTGGTCTCCTTAGGGTAAGAAAGTAATCTAGAGACAACTGAGACAAGGCTGACTGATATATTAGGACATTTTATAGGCCTCTTGATGCCATTGGTACCATGAAGCAGGCAATCCACATCTCAAACCCAGCTCTGAGGAGGAAATTCTGATAGGGTTTACAAAAACCATGCTTTTCTCCATATTGCACACTTTCAGCCTTTGCCTCCATTATCCTAACAACCCACGCCTTGTAACTAGCAATGTTAGTAGGAAACACATGTGAGGGAAGCCTGCAAACCCAACCTCAGCATCCATTTGGAGAGTGATTTTAGGTTTTCTGTGGTGCTCATATTATATCTTGATTTGTTTCAGACATTCTGGAAAAATATTCAGGTAGACCCAAGCATTCTTATTTTTATTGTTTAAATCTTTGCCTGTGTTCATCTTCACATTACTGGACAAGATAAATAACAAAATATCTAAACACATCCTACAATATGGACAAATGAATGAAGACTGTTAAGAGATTATAAAATCACTCTTTGAGAGATAAGGAGAAAGGTCTACATAGGTTGGGTCTGCTGTCTTTTTGACTGAATACCTAGCAGAGCTTTTCCTAATTTCTTTTGAGCATTGTCCTTTTTTAAACCCCCCAAATACCATGGCCTTTGCTCCAGCTGACTGTAGCCCAACACTAGATTTCCAGAAGAGATGTCCAAGGATAGACATGGTGCCAAAAGGAATGTTTGTCATGGGCTTTAAACATAGCCCATACAGAGCCGTATGGAAACATATCATTTACAGAAAGAAAACTGGAAGTTAGGGGAGGTACCTACAAAGAGCTAAAAATAGTAACACTATCATTGGATATTTATTGAGTAGTTACTATGTGCCAGGCATTCTGGTAATCTTTTTATCAAAACAGGGTCTATGGGCTAATTATTATTCCCATTTTACAGGTAGGAAAACCGAAATGTGGGACCTTTAATAGACATGTCCAAAGTCATGCAGCAAGTAATTAAGTGAAGGCGGGATTTGAATTCACTTCTGCCTGACTTCAAAATCTATAATCTTAACTTTTCTACTAAAAAACCTCTATATGGAAGTAGAAAAGCCCAAAACAGCATGTGTTGATGGAATATTCTGAGGGTCATAGAACTGAAATTGTTTGTTGTTGCACAATTTCAACCAGCCACGAAACCCTGGCTTATCTACAAAACTTACATCTGCAAAGAGTAAAACCTTCTTTCTTTTCACTATAATGAGCTCAAAAGTAATAGCTTTTCCAGTCACGACACTTGCAATTTGGCTGGAAGATGTGAATGGTCCTTTCTGGACTACAAGCCCAACAGCTGTTCACATTTATACAGTAGGTTAAAATTTATATTTAAAAAATAGTGGCTCATAAAGAAAGAATATGGAACAATGACAACTGCAAAAAAGGAAAGAGATAATTGTATTCATGAAACATGAACTGGTGAGTGATACATTTTTTTAAGCAAAACATGTTGCAGCATTAAATAATGGTGTCTTTAATTAATTCTGCCTAACATTAAAAGAATAAGGTCACCCATACCAAAAAAATGTTGAATAAAGCAAAAATGTGTGAAAGATATACTCTCTGATGTTACTCATAATGAAGAAGGGTTATATACTGGTCAACCTACCACCATTATTTCTTAGTTAGAGGTATTACAGTTGAAAATAGACAATGGTTATAACAACCTAATGTGATTAACACTTAAAATGTACTTTATTGGAGAGAAATTATCCAATCGTAACTCAGTTTCTAGAGAGCAAAAGCAGTCCCTTTGACAAGGAATTTTTAGCGAGAGCTAAAGGGCCACCCACAGAGTGCCCATGCTTGTTGACTTTGCCTGTAAACAGATTAATAAGTGCTTTAGGTTTGCAAAGGCCTTCCACACACATTCTGAAGCTAACAAACACCCCATTTGGCAGATGAGAAAATTAAGATGCCCCAGGGCAGTGCAAGTAGACTAGATTTGAGTTCACATCATCAACCTGGATCCTCTGCCAACAACTCCTCTCTTCTCTCTACCATAGTTTCTAGAAATATCTGGGGACTCTTTTCAATGAATTGTATGGACAAGTACATTGTATAAGTTGTACATGGGGATAGGTTTGAGGGTAGGCAAGAGGTAACCTCACTTCATGTTCTCTGTGGAGTTGATTAATAAAAGATGGTGACATTTGAATGCCCAGAGAAGGCTAAAACGTTCATGTGCCTGGGAACTGATAGTTGTAAAATAATTTTTAATATTTCTTTAGAGGAGAAGCTGAGCCCTGAGCATACGTGGAAGGACAGAGGGGACTGCTGATGGCTTCTCCAGCTGCTGTAGCCTGGCTGGTCACTTGACTTTGGGACCTTGGAAGGAAGTGTAGGCCTGTCTCATGTCCCAAGGACAAGGATGCCCTGTGGAGGGTTTACTCAGCATTTCTTCCAAGGACATAAAATAAATATTCTTCCCGAGAAGAGCTATACTAAGTTCATTATTTCCTCTTTGTCATATCTCCACAAATGTCTCTGATACCCCAGTAATAATTTAATGCATCTTATAGGATGTTACCCTGTACAATTACTCCACTAGTCTATTCTTTAGTCAAGCATGAGATGTGATAGATTTTTTTTTTTCATTTGGTGGGGGTTGCTCTCAAAATAAAAACGATTAGCCAAGAAGTATTTATCCATGCTTGTTATGGGCATAGGACTTTCTTGGGGATACAGAAAATACTCTTGTTCTCAAGAAGTTTATAACTCAGGGAAGATATAACTAATATATATGAAACTATCAAGTGAAATTTCACTAGTGAACTATGTATTATTGAGCTTCACGTCATGAGAGTCTAGAGAAGGAGGTAGTATTTAAGCTATATTTTAAAATGTGGCTAGAATCTTGTGAGGAAGAATTGGGGAAGGACGGAGAATAAACTATTCCAGGTAAGGAGAATATGAACAAAATTTTGTGAATTGGAGTGAATATTGTTCATGAAACAGACAGCAAAGAGCTGACTTGGAAGATAGGTATTGAGGGAGAGTGAAAAATAAAGAGTAACCTAATATAATCAAACCTGAAACCCAAGAAGGGGGATTTATTTGATCTGATAGAAAAGAGAGGTTCATCACAAATGACTTGAAAGGGGAATAGAAGAACTTTAAAAGGATGCGTCTGGCATGATATTCATGATGGCCGTTTATGATGAGACGTGGGGGTGGGAGCTGGGGAGTAGAAGGAAGTGTTGTCCTGGGAATGGGAAAAAGTGGTGAGAAGCCTGTTACAAGAATCCAGGCATAATATCTAGTGAAGCTAGTGATAGGAAAGGAGAGAGGAAAAAAAGGCAAATTTAATAGGTTTGTCAAAGGCAAATAGGTAAACATGAAGAGAAAGTTAGGGAGAGAGAGATGAAAGATGTTAGCCAAAAAATAGTAGAAATTAAAGTGTCAAGGCTTATGAAGTATTAAGTCTTAATTGATGTAAGAAAACAACTTTATGTCAAGTTTTAGAAAGCAAGTAACATACATTGATTAATAAAAGGTCTGGTGCAAATGCCTTCTTTAAAAAGCCGTTCTAACCTATTTACGATAATCAAGTCTTCAATGAAATGATTGATTAAAAACCCCCCTTTCTTTTGAGTTCTCATCACTCTTTTAAAATGATTTGATTATAATTACATGATCAGGAGGCATGTCTTATTCTTTTATGATGTCCAGTGATTATCACAGTACCTGGTGTATAGTAAGCATTTCATAAGGGCTTGTGAATGAAGGAAATAGCAAAGTATGGTGTTCAGATCACAGATAAAGAAATTCCTCATTAACATTGATAGGACCAAAATTATATTACTGAAAGGAACCTTAGGAAATAATTTTATAGTTCAAATTCTTCTTGTTCCAGATGAGAAAACTGAGAAAATATAGTGCAACATTTTCTAACATTTTTGAAAAGTGGTATACCAACACCTGCTTAAATACTTTTAGTGAAGAAGAAACTTACTAAATTTTTGGACAGGTTAACTGTTATCCATTTCTTCTTGTGCTGAGTGCAAATACTACTTATTAACTACTTATCACTATTAAAAATGTCCAATGGCAAATGGATCAATTTCTGTTTTTATTTAAACGTAGTTATAATGAACTCACAATACCCACTCATTTCTTTTTTATCTTCATTCTTGCAACTCTTCTTCATGTTTATTGCATTTGAGATTCCAGTCATTCTGGTGTGCTCCTCTCTAGGTGAATTCTTGGTAAATGATGTCTACTTTCAAGGGTGGCAATGTTAAACACATTACTTCTGGTCTGATTTTGGTAGTAATCAGCATTAAAATAAGTTTATATTTTAAACTTATTTTAATGCACAGTTTTTCTTAATGTATACTAATGCTTTGTTTACATTTTTTGTTAACTTATATTGAGTTTATAGTCAATACAACTGATCCTTTTTCTCATGTGCTGAGATTTGTATAATAGTTTTTCACGATTGGATTTCATCTAATTATATTTTGCTCATTATTCTGTTTAGATGCAGTGATTTCAAATCATAACCCTGTCATTCAACATCCTACTTTTTCTCTCTATATTCCAACTCCGAACCTTTGAAAACTTGATATGCATGATATATACAACCCTACATAAACAGTACTGTCATTCTACAAAGTATAAACTATATATACAACCAATAGCCAATATTTATCTATATTTCTTGCAAAAATTGCATGAAATGCTTTGTCAAACGCATTGGTTTAACCAAAATAATCTTTTTTGTAGTAGATGTTCCAAAAGACACTGGTCCTAGGAAAGAGGCTGGGTAGGCCAGGTGCTGCGTAATCACAGCAATTTGGGAGGCTGAGCGGGGCAGATAACTTGAGGTCAGGAGTTTGAGACCAGCCTGACCAACATGGTGAAACCCCGTCTCCACTAAAAATACAAAAATTAGCCAGGCATGGTGGCACACGCCTGTAATATCAGCTATTTGAGTGGCTGAGGCATGAGAATTGCTTGAACCTGGGAGGCAGAGGTTGCAGTGAGTTGAGATCATGCCACTGCACTCCAGACTGGGTAAAGAGCCAGACTCTGTGTCAAAAAAACACGCATTTGGGAAAAACTCCATATTAAATCCATCCAAGAGGCCAATACGTATTATCTTATTAAAGAATCCAAGAATACCTAACACATAAATCAGTTTAATTTTGTTAAAGTCAGAAACTCCCAAAGTTATTTAACATGGTATACTTTGTTCTCACAATAGCTATTAATATCTGATAGAACTAGTGTTCTGTGTAAGAGATTTGGAAGATGCTAATATACAAACTCCTCACAATTAAAATGAAAATGAAATTTGTCTGGAATGGGTTGCTATTCATAAACTCATGTTGACTCTTAACAATCATGTTTCCTCTTTATGTGCTCACAAACTGATGTCTCCAACAAACAATAATATGTTCTAAAATTTGGCTGAAGTTGACATCAAGCTTATAGATTTACAGCAGAGCTTCAGCTCTGGCTTTGCATCAGAATTACCTGTGAAAAGTTTTAAGAAATCTAGATGCTTGCATTTCAGCCTTGGAGCTCATGATTCCATAGAGCGGGGTGGGGCCAGAGACACACAGGCAGAGTTGTTGACTCCTGATGTATGGTTTGGGGCACCTGCTGCCCTTCCCTTTTTGAAAGTTGAGATATCATGCTTTCCTCACCATCCAGCACTGTGCCTATTTTCCACACAGTTTCTCAGAGGCCTCTAATAATGGCTGACAGAAACTTGAACACATTTAGAACAAGGCTGTCTGTTGTTCTCGCCATTTGTTGTGGCCTTCAATTCTCTCATCCCAATATTTGCTCTACCTTTCCCAATCAATTCTTCTCTTTGACATAGAAGATAAAAGCAAAATAAAAATTGAGTAACTCTGCTTTCCATTTGTCATCAGTCAATATTATTACATCGATGCTAAAAATCATATCTATGCCTTCCAAAACTAAAACAGCCTCTTTGTCTTCTATGACATACTTGAAAAGTCTAAGTACATTCTGGGATTTTGCTTCTTGAATTATTATTCACTTTTCTCACATATTCCCACGTGTCCATCTTTCCTTCAATATTTTATATGTACGCAGGTGTAATGATTTTTGACGTGAAATTTTATATTGGTATCATGAAAGAAGCATTATAATAGTTTATCTTACTATTTAACACTACCAGAAAGCATTTCTTAAGAACTCCTTGTTTGCTCATTCATCTATCGTTGTGGCATCATGCTTCATGCCCTCTTCAGGAAGAATAGGAGAAAGAAAAACAAGAAAAAGAGAATGCATCCCAGATACATTGGCCATGTGCAGCTTAGGAAAAGGTAATTTGCTTTAAAGTCACTGTTATTGGCAACCACACAAACATAGTAGAATAGAGTATGTGTGTTTTTTTTTTTTTTTTTTTTTTTTTTTTTTCCATCTGTCAAACACATCCCCTCATTGCCTTCAGTCAAGGTCAGAAGTTGTTAACCTGTATTCCAAGAACTTTTGAGTTGTGGCCCTGGTTCCTATACCTTTCATTCATTTCCTATTTCATTCTCTCTCCACCTGTGCTCTTCACGTACTTTCACTAGGTGTCTGAATAATTCTTTCTTGTCCTTCAAACAGCAACCTAGACATCATTTCCTATGTGAAGACCACCCTGATACCAAAGCAGACGTTGCTCCCTTGTGTTCCTATGGCAGTAGATCCTTTCCTGTCCCTTTCATTCATAATCTGTTTTCTTGCCTTTTCCTCTCATTGGAACATTAAGGCTTGTGTGTCATTCATTGCTGTATTTTAATGTACCCAGCACAGCTCTTTATACTGTACCTAATAAATACATGTTGAATGAATGACAGAAGAAAAGATGGCACTTCTCCTTGCATCTTGATCCTCCTGATAAAATACAGTTTCGGTTATATCAGCGAGTTTGAGCCAGGAAATCTGTGGAAGAAAAAGCTTTCTTTAAGCATCTGTAGCAAAAACGCAAACTGATGTTTTCAGTCCTCTAGCTGCAGATAATATGAAAGACAGGAAGTATATTTTGTGTGTGTGTGTGTGTGTGTGTGTGTGTGTGTGTGTTTTCCAGTTTTCAGCTGGAGCTGGCAGTGCAAAGACTTTCCGAAAATAATTTTTCTATTTGTAAACTGAAGGAATGTGATATGAAAGTAAATGAGGAAGAATAAATATGGAGTGACACAGTATGGTTTTATAGTCACTTTTGGGGAGATAACTGTACTGTAAAAAAGGATGGTGATACATAAGTGGCTAAAATGATTAATTATTTTCCTCACATAATAATTCAAGATCATGTGATAATGGTTCTGGATCCATTCTATACATTAAACTGTGAAATCCATTCACTGCAGTTTTCTGAATTTTTTGTTTAGTTTATCTGAGTTTTCCTTCTGGCGTATTGAGGAACTCATGTGGTGTAGTTACTTTTCATAAGTGAACAGTGCTTGATTCTACCACCAGAAATAAACTGGATTCAGATATAGTTTGGAATAAAAATGCACAGTACTTTTCTAATTATGCATATTTAATGTTAGAACTTATATAAAAACATGAAATCTTGAGAACTGTTATTCACAAAATATGAATTTATACTCCATTTAGGTTACTACAAATCTGAGGACCTAAGTATTTTTGAGATTTATCTTAAGCTTGATCCATTTAAGTTCTAATAATAAATACGAAGTAATCTCTTCATCTAGGCCACTTACCGTGAAATAAGCTGCTCTATCCAGGAATGCTCACTGCCATCTACGATGCTGGGAATTATGAGCTCAGTTTCTAGGACTGGGGCCCTGTTCCCCCACCTCTGTGGCCCAGATCCAGCTCAGGGACTGGAACAGAGATAAGCTCAGTAAATGCTTATTTCCTAAGTCAATGAAGTCTGTTCAGTATTTGTGCATCACAATGGATTCTTGCTGGGGTTATCATGGTCTCTCATATCTAGGGTCCCACTTGACTTCCACCCTAACAATAAAACACAGGCTATGTTTCTAATAGCAGTTACCTTAGTCTCTCAGGTTGCTAGACCAAAATACCATAAACTGGTGACTTAAGCAACAAACATGGACTTCTTCATAGTTCAGGAGGTTGGGAAGTCCAAGATCAAGGCTCTGGAAGATTCAGTGTGTGGTGAGGGCCTGCTTCCTGGCTCATAGACAGCAGTCTTTTCACCGTGTCCTCACATGGTGGAGAGAGGGAGCAAGCTCTCTCAGAACTCTTATGAGGACACTAATCCCCTTTATGAAGGCTCTTTCCTCATGATCTCATTTAATCCTAACTGCTTCCCAAAGACCCTACTTCTAGTATCATCATATTAGGGGGTGGGGTTTTAATATATGAACTATAGGGGGACACAAACATTCCATCCATAACAGGAGTTCTGTCCCAGGATCTTCCTCATTCTCTGGCTTCTCTTGGGGGTACTATGTCTATGTACTCTTGGGGGTACTATGTCTATCTCTGTGATCACTGGGTTCAACATGCTTAGAGAGATCCAATACCTTTGGGAATTGAGAGAGCAAATTTCATAAGGTTTCCTGGATGGCTCAAAAGCTAAATCATGCTTCCAAGTACAGCCCTTCTTTGGTCACTTGGGTCCTTCTCCACATTCACCTTTTGACCTTTGTTCCTTTCTCATGCCTTTGACATGGCTTCTGCTTTCTCTGTGAAAGCAGAGGGGATATGTTCTTCTCTTGCCCTTTTTCTTGGACTTAGGATATTCTTGTGGGCTTTACTCCTCTCCCATGTAACTCTGATGAAGCATCTCCATGCTTGTATTGCCCTCTCCCTTCTTAATTTCTTCTTTCTTGGGCTCCATATCTTTCCTTCTGTTTCATCAGCTCCACCTGTCACTGCATCCATCAGCTTCCTCAATGCTGTCTTCTTACAGTCATGCAATCCCCTTTAAAGTCAACATCTAATTGCTAGTACTTCCACTATAGAATATTAAGTTGCGTTGTAGTCCTTTTAAAACACCATTGATAGTTTTACAATATAATATACACTTGCCTTTAAAAATCAATGTTCATATATTTTATCTATCTTCAAAAAATACTTTACAAATTCCCATTTATATTTGGCCATATGTAGTTGTGATGTTTTTTCTAGTCTAAGTTAGCTCCTCCTAATGCATCATTATTTTGGAAAGGCGGCAATTTATTACATTTTCTTTGGAAAAGGTCGCAGTAAGAGGAATCTCTTTGAAGTGGATAGTCCAGGTTTTTTTTTTTTTTTTTAAAGTTATACAGGTTGTGAAATAATATCTGCTGAGTCTCAATAAAATTTTTGGAGATTAATTAATATTCTAAATTAGTGTCTGGAGTGCTTTATGTGTGGGTTGAAGAGAAGAGACCATTGAAATCTTGGTTGGTACAAGGATTTATGGATGTGTAAGACACAGGGAGTTTATTACTGCCGCTAGATCTGAGGTGGATGCTTTCGGAAGCAGGATTTCTGGCCAAAAGCTACATCACATACCCTGGCAAATATGCTTCCTTATTTTGTCTTTTGATTCTTCAGTCCAAATGAATCCAAATTAATTGCATTTTTATTGATTTTATTCATTGGCTTAGCAGGGTCATCAGAAAGGGATCATTTTTATCTTCATTTTGAGATGTGTCCCAAGGCCACTTGTAAAATAAAAGGCACCGGATTAGTGGTGTTCAAGATATCACTCTAAAGTCTTGAGTAGTAAACAGGGATTTAGGGAAAAGCTGCAGCTGGAGGAAAGGTATGCTCACACTGCTGCTTCCTCCTTTAGGACAGTCTCAGATTGACATTGGCCTGGTTTAGCTTCTGATTCATTTTCTTCTCCTAAAATATGTGTGAATAAATTTGATACCTCAAACCACCTAAGATGATCCAAACTTTCTCAGGCTTCCTTTATTTTCTTTCTCTTATCCTTATTGGAAAAAGTAATATAAATGATAACAAGTAAAGGTTTTAAGACATGTTACACAGAGAGTTAATGAATATTAGATAAGGCATTGAGAGTAAAAGTAGGTAAGCTAAGAAGAAAGGACCAGAGAGTGCCTGTAGCACTCCAAGGAAGGTGGGGTGAAGATCAGGCTGGTGAATGACTGGAGAGTAAATTCAAGATGGTAGGTGGGAGACCACAGAGGCCAGAGAAAGCTCCCCTTGTTGCTCTGAAGGAATGAAGTGATGAAAACAAAAGGGAGCTTGCTCCCATGCTTGTAAATTGGAGAGAGAGAGAGAGAGAGAGAGAGAGAGAGAGAGAGAGAAAGAGAGAAAGCAAGCGCATCAGGATGTCAATGCCCAGAAAAAATGTATCAGAATTTCAGAATTACAAGTATTTACCACTATCCCCCTTTTATTAAGTATACCAGGTAGGAACTGACACTTTTTTTTCCCCCCTTTACTTCAAGTAAGGGAGAATAGTAAAAGGGTCAGCAAAGGTATTCAGAATAGTGTCATCTAACTCTGTGACCATTTAGCTAGCATCTCAGTTGTTACAGAGTCTGCCTTACTATTGAGGTTGGCATCCTTAGGAGCAGATACTGAGATGAGGATTTGTGTGACTACTGGGAAATGGTCCCAGGGAGAACTATTCAGGGGACTGGGAAGTGAGCAGAAAGGAAGGAGGTTGAGCGAGAGTAGCAAGCCAAGTTCTACAGAAGGAATCCCTCAGGAGCCCTGTGAAGCCAACGTTGGTCATAACTCAGAATGGTCCAGTTAGGGACAACGGGGCTGCAGTATTCATATGTCTACAGCCATGGTTCTCAACCTGGCAGGATTCACCCTCCAGGGAACATTTGATGATGTATGGAAACGTTTTTGGTTGTCACACTAGGGGAAATGTGATACCCCAGTGGAAGAGGTCAAGGACGCTGCTGAAAATTCTACAAATCCTACAACACACTGGATAGTCTCCTCCTTCCCCAGTAAATAATTACCTGTCCCCAAGTGTCAATAGTGCCGAGGTTGAGAAATCCTGGTTTACACATCTGCCATTGGTTCAGGGGTACTGTCAGAATGTACACTCAGGGTCCCCTAAAATATTTCTGGTGGTTTGAGGGCAGCAGGTACTGGCTTTTGGGAGTGAAAATCCACCTAATATCTGTGAGCATGGAAATGGTAAAGAAACCTGAGAGTGCATGGGGGAGCATTGACAGAATCCTGCAATTCACTGACTCATTTACTTTAAAGCAACATCTGTCATTGCCAATCTCACAGCCTTCTCAATCTCAACAGTTATCTGGGTTAATATCTATTGGAACTGCAAACACTTTCTTGATCTATTTTATTCTGTGCCCAGAAAACTAAAAAACAAAGCAATCTCATTTGGTTGCATACATCAGTTGCACTACCTCCCTCAATGCCACGGCGAAATGTTTTTTGACATTCTCTTTCTTACTTAAATAATGAGCTGCATTTTCACTCATCTTTTGCTCTGAGACCAGGCTAATATCTCCTAAAAGTATTCTAAATTTATACTCAGTGGCTTTCTAAGGTCATTTAAATTCCTAATGAAAAGTCACTCAAGGCCATAGTACAAAATAAATACATTGTTATTGATCATGCAATAAGGTATTAGGCTAATTTAATAAGGCTTCTCCCTGAGATGTACTTAATTCACCAATATTGTCATTTCTCAGCCATCATGGATCCTGCTGGTTTTTTGTGGCCTAGAAATAGTCATCTCTGATTTGCCCTACTCCATGTTGCCACCTGGATATTCCAGGATGCCTCATCTCTGTTAAACTTCTTCTCCCTGTCGGCAAAGTACAGTGACAGAATAAGGATTCATTACTCTTGAAATGACCCTTTCCACAACATCCTCTTTTTATCTCCTTAATCAGCAAAGTGGTACTCTGAGGACTGGCAGGTTCACTGCCTAGAGACACATTTATTACCAAGACACAAGCTGAATAATTGTGTATTTACCAACTTCAATTTAACCTCACAACTTGGCTGTCTTCACGACAAGGTGAGCAATAAGACAAAATTGCCCCTCTCCCTGTAGCTCATCAATAACTATTCTTTCTCAACCAAAACTGCTATTTTCATTGCCACCCTTGCATACACAAGTTGATGTACTTTATCATGTAGTTATATATATGTGTGTGTATGTGTATGTATGTGTATATATATATATAAACCCATTTCTGGTGGTTTGAAGGCAGCAGGTACTGGCTGTTGGGATACACACACACACACACACACACACACACACACACATATAATTTTTTTATTTTTTTGAGAGAGGGTCTCACTCTGTTGCCCAGGCTGGAGTGCAGTGGTGTGATCTTGGCTCACTGCAACCTCCGCCTGCTGGGTTCAAACGATTCTCCTGCCTCAGCCTCCTGAGTAGCTGGGATTACAAGTGCGCGCCACTGCTCCTGGCTAATTTTTGTATTTTTAGTGCAGATGGGGTTTCACCGTGTGGGCCAGGCTGGTCTCGAACTCCCAACCCCAGGTGATCTGCCTGCCTTGGCCTCCCAAAGTGCTGGGATTACAGGCATGAGCCACCGTGCCTGGCCATATCATGTAGTTTTTAATCTTCAAAAGAAAGAGTTTCTGTTGCCTGCTCAAATCTTTCAGTCTTAACTGAAAATGAGACAAGGAAAGGCAGCATTTTTTTTTTCTTTCCAGGAAAATGCATGTCAGTGTGCAAAGGAAGAAGGAATTCATTTCTTTTTAGAGAAGAGATGGCTAACTACATGCCCAGGTAAATATTTTGTTTGTGTTATATGAAATATACACAAAAATTATAGTAAAAATCTGACACTAAAAATCATGTATGCTGAAAACCTAGCAATTCCTAAGGAAATAATGGAAGTGTGCAAAGACACAACTGTAAGTGCATTTATTGCACTGTTACTTTCAAATGAAAAAAATTTTAAATAACGAAAATGTCCATTAGTATATAATCATAGCTCATCCAGTGAAATTGAATATATCTGTTAAAAGGATAAAGTAAACTTATTGATACTGACATGGAGAAGTGTCTATGATATATTAAAAAAGAGAGTTTTTAAAAATGACATGAATTTATGTATCTGGACATAAAATGAAATCCACTATACATCATTAAAAGAAAAGAGAAAGTTGCAAACTAATATGTACAGCATGTTCCTCTATTATAAATATATACATATATGTATCTATCTATATATATAGTGTGTATAACTATATCTGTACAAACACAGAAAATTTCTGTAAGATTTGACATGGAAACTTTTAAAAGGGGTTAATCAGACCTTAGAGTTGGAGGGCAGATTATGGGCAATTTTATTTTATTATGCTTTAGAAATACATACATATACATAATGCCTAAGCCAAGTGGTGCATAAAAACAACTGTAGTTATTTTTTAACAATACTTGCCAGCAGAAAATCAGATATCAAATATATAAATTAACTGTGTAAATTGGGTTTTAATTGAAAAAATTTTAAATGTACATAAGTTGTCAAAGTATGTTAGGAGGATAGATACAGGATTTAATAAATGTACTGAATTCTACAATTTCTTTTTTAAAAAATCTAGGCATCATTAGAATTTAGATGTGTTGTACTATTAAAGGAGACATTTGGTATGCTTAGTATGATGAAATAATGATAGCTAATGCTTACCCAGTGTTTAGTATGAGCTAGGTAGGCTCTGTTCTAGGTGCCATGTCAGACCAGCTAGGTCAGAGCAACCCTATGAAGTGGGTTCTATTTTATCCCCGTTTTACAGCTGAGCAAACTGACACACAGTGAGGTTAACTTGCTGAATAAATAAGGAGAGTCAGGATTTGAATCTGAGCAGCCTGGTTTAAGTTTAAGTTTAAGTTTAAGTTTACCTGGATGATTCACTACATGATTGCAAAATCCAGAATATTTAAAGTAAAACTCAATGTGACAGGTCATCTAGCACCTGTGATGGCACCAAGACCAGACTGGAGCATCACTGCAAACCCTCCTGCTTCAGCCACCACTAGACAAGCAGAGCAAAACCTTCATTTAGAAATTCAAAATGTCAAAAGACAATGTTTATATACTATAAACACTATCACCTACTAATGCTTCAGACTTGGTTTTAGGAAAATCTGTCATTTTTTTTTATTTGACCAGAGTCTTTAGCAGCACAGAAGGTAATTAAGATTTAGAAAGAGTGGGATAGAGCCTTCCAGTAAGTAGGAGGAGTTGAACCAGGAGAACTCTGGATATATCACCCTTAATCAGTATTCTTCTATGTCACCAGCAACCCTAGACTGCTGGAGACATTTTTTTTTTTGGTATGAATTCAATTTAACATCAAAATTCTAAAAGATGCATAGAATTCTGTGGCCAGCCCTTCAGGCTTAAATACTCTGATCAGAGACAAAGGAGGCGCCTTTCCTCTCATGGAGTCAGGAGAGGCACCACCGTCTTTTTCTTTTTTGGAAGGGCAGCACAAACATACCTCTGGAAAGGCTTTTATAGTTCCCTGCTGTGAAGAGAATTTCTGTAACTCTAAAGCTTGTGGGAGCAGACTACACAAAACACAATTTTTCTCCATGCTTCTGTTCTTCTAAGCTGCCAGGAAGACTTAATAAAAGCCTGTAGGTGGTAATATGAACTGAATTGAAAAAGGAGCTGAAAGACAGTTTATCTCTGATTAACCACGTGATGGTCCTCAACATTCAGGAATATCACAGTAGGGTTTATTTTGCACTTCAACCAACAAGGGTATCTCTGAATTTCATCTTTTGATGAATATAATTAATAAAATTTACTGAAAGCAAAGAATGAGAAGAAGGCTTCTTGTTGTTTAAGCCATCCCATTCTGTAGCACTGTTTGCTAATTTGGTGCCTCCTATGGATTGACTGTGCCCCTCATTCTCTGAACTATGTATGTTGAAGTCCTAATGCCTGATGTGATAGTGTTTGAAGATGGGGCTTTTGGAAGGTAGGTAGGTGTAGATGAAGTCATGGGTGTGGGGCCCACGTGATGAGATTAGTGCCTTTACAAGAAGAGACACCAGAGATATTGCTTCTTTTCTCTGTTTCCATCTGCACACACTGAGGGAAGGCCATATAAGGACACAGAGGGTGGCTGTCTGCAACCCAAGGATCTGTGAGCATAACCCATAACCTGAGCCTGCTAGCCCCTTGATCTTGGACTTCCAGACTCCAGAACTGTGAGAAATAAATTCTTGTTGTTTAAGCCACCCAATCTGTGACTTTTTTTTTTTTGAGACAGGGTCTCACTCTGTCACCCAGGCTGGAGTGCAGTGGACAATTATGGCTTATTGAAGTCTTGACCTCCCGGGGCAGGCTTAAGCAATCCTCCTGCCTCAGTCTTCCAAGTTGCTGGGGCTACAGGCATGTGCCACCTCGCCCGGCTAATTATTTTTTTGGTAGAGTCAGGGTCTCATTATATTGGTCAAGCTGGTCTTGAACTCCTGGATTCAAGTGCTTCTCCCACCTTGGCCTCCCAAAATGCTGGGATTACAGGCAGGAACCACAGTGCCTGGCCCGTGACAATTTTTTATGGCAGTCTGAGCTAAGATGGTGTCTTGATCATTTAGCAATATTTCTGTCTACCAAATACACTTTTAACCAATACCTTCTTGTTTATGCTAAAAAGGTTTTATTTTGTGTTCCAATAGACCAGTTGAAGAACCTGCCCCGTATTGGTAGTGTCAATAGGACTATATATTTGTGACCCAGTATGGAAGGGTTTTAGATAGACAGTCATTATGACAATTGTTTATGACCTTGGCTCTCATTGCGTATATACCCTCCACTCATAAAGTGTACTTATCCTTCACCTGCACATTACTTTAAATATCTCAATGCATCTTACTTATTTTTTTTCTTCTTTTAATTTTATTTTGATTTGATTTTAGATTCAGGGGGTACATGTGCAGGTTTGTTAAATGGATATCGTTTGTGGTGCTAAGGTTTGGGCTTCTATTGAACCCATCCCCCAAATAGTGAACATAGCACAAAGTAGGTATTTTTTCAACCTCTGCCCCATCCCTTTTTTCCCCACTTTTGGAGTCTGTAGTGTCTACTGTTCCCATCTCTGTTTGTGTGTACCCAATGTTTAGTGCCTACATATAAGTGAGAACGTGGTATTTGGTTTTCTGTTTCTGTGTTAATTTGCTTAGGATAATGGCCTTCAGCTGCATCCGTGTTGCTGCAAAGGACATAATTTTATTCTTTTTTATGGCTTTATAGTATTCCATCGTATATATGTATCACACTTTCTTTATCTAACCCATTGTCGACGGGCATTGAGGTTGATTCTATGTCTTTGCTATGCACATTCACAATTACATGTTAATTTTCAATCTTAAGTTTGCCTCTGTATTTGACATATGTGACTCACAGTTGTCTAGAAAACAGGGACTTGTTTTTAATAAAAACTTAGCAACACTGAAAAGCTGTTCTCAGAAGAAATTCATAGACTTAATTAATTTTGTTAATAGAGAATGAAAAACAAAGTAACTTTGTACTTACAACATAAAGTAAAAACCAAAGTAAGTGGGGAGAAGATAAAAGATGAACCAAAAAACAAAACAAATGCATAAAAACCAAGAAAAAAGAAACAAATTCAAATACCTGATTGTTTTGAAAAGGCCAATGAAACTGATAAACATTTTTCAGAATGTTTAAGGATAAAAGAGGGTAAGCAGGCGTTTACAATGTCATGAACAACAGAGGTGGCATGAATAGATATACAGAAGCATTTGAAAATGTTATAAGAGAGTACTACACTCAATTCTATGACAATAGATACAAAAAGTATAGATACTCCCTAACAAAATGCAAATCACAAAAACTGATTCAACAAGAAGTGGAACACTCTAATTGTCTGATCAATGTAGAAGAGTAAAGATCTATCATTGAAAAAAGTGCCAGAACAAGATGGGTTCTGGCTGAGTTACATCTGACTCTAATGAATAGATAAGACCTGTGTTATTTAACTTACTCTAAGCTGTAGAAAATATTGATAAGCCCAATGAAATGTATTCTTTATAAAGCCATTTTTTAAAACACCAAAATCTGATATAAAGAATATGAAAGATGATTGTAGACTAATCTTCTGTAAAAATCTAGAAGATAAACTTCTAAATAAAATGTAAATAAAAATTTTGTGTTAATTTCTAGAGTGCAAGAATGGTTCAGTATGAGAAAAATCCAATAAATATTACATTAATCCATAAAATAAGAGAAAATCTTATAGTGACAAAAATTTGATGCAATTAAGTACTGATTCTTAATAAAGACACTGATTAAAATAAGAATACTAGGAAACTACCTAAATATAACAAAGACTATTTACTTTTAAAAAGAAGCTGTTATTCTAAACACTAAAACCACTTCAATTAAAATTAGCAGCTATACAGAGAAATTGGCTATTACTCTTACACAATATAATCCTGAAGGGTAAAGGTAATGTGGTAAGAGAAAAATAATGAAATAGTTTATGTAAACAATAAAAATAGATTGAATTAATCTTTTTGTTAATATAATTGTAACCCAGAAAATCTAAGAAACTCTAGGAAAGTTGCCTTCTTGAATTAATAAGATAATTTCATAAGTTGATTTGATATAAAATAGAATTACAAAAATCAATAGCTTTTCTCTATGCCAAAAATTAAAACTAAGAAGGAGAAATGAGAAAAATATTTTATTCACAATAGTAACACAAACAAGAAAATATTGGGGGAATAAATTTAGCAAGTAGGGCCAGGATCTATATTAAATGGACCATAAAGAAATCATAGGAACAGTAAGATGGCAGAATAGGAGCTTTCTATTATCATCCCTCCCAACCCCTTACAGAAGCATTGATTTTGAGAATTACACATAGACAGGAGTACCTTGATGGGACTCCAGGAACCTAGTGGATGAGTTCCAGCACTTTGTTAGAGCAAAAAATTTAAGAATAGGTCCATCAAAGAGGGTAAGAAAATTTCATTTTACCCATGTTTGTCCTCCCCCAGGCAGCACTGCTCAGTGCCAAGAGACAACCCCTCGACCCACATTTTCTCCCATGGGGGAAAGTGGGAGTGTAGTAAATGAGTGCCTGGTTCCCTCAGTTGTGTGGAATCTGGCACAGGAGGCCTATTTCTTTCCATCACACCTAGAATTCTGAGGTAATTGGCATAGCTGAGTGGTTGAGAGAGGCCAGGAATAGAAAAGAGAGGTTACAGACTCTACTAACTGCTTTGTGGACTCCATTAGGAAGCCTGCCCATGAGCTGCTTGGGACACCTGGCCTGAAGACTCCTCCCAACTGGTCCATGAGCATCACAAACACTCTGCACACCTCACCATTGCCCTTCTCAAAGTGGACTCCATGAGAGCAACCTGTGGACAGCAAGTATAAGCATCTTGCGCAGACAACTGACTTGACACTGCAGGGTAAGGCACACAAACTTGAGGATTTCAAGGCATCACCTTAGGTAAAATAAACAGGAGACGGTCGGCACCTGGCCTGGCTTTGCAAGATTGAGACGCATACAATCTTAAGAATTCTCCTCACCTTCAAGATGGAAAAAGAGGTGTCGAATGAGTGCATCCATAGAAAGGGTTTGAGGGCCTCAGAATCTCTACCTGGGATAACTAGTGAAGGCATTTCTCTCCGAAAGCCAGTGAGTAAGGACTGTAGAAGGTGACTGCTTCTTCAAATGTGAAAGCAGCAACACAAAGCATTAAGACCCATAAAAATTAAGAGAACATGACACCATCAAAGGAACATAATGATTTCCCTAAAGAAACAGAGACCTATAAATTGCCTAACAAAGAATTTAAATTGTTCACCAAGACATATTAAAATCAACCTGTCAAAAGTTAAGGACCAGGGCAGAATTTTGAAAGCAGCAAGAGACAAAAGCTCATCACATACAAGGAAATCCCTTGATAAGCCTTCATGAAGCTACCAGTGGATTTCTCACTAGAAGCAATCTACAAATTTCAGTGTAATCTCTATCAAAATTTAAATGGCAATTTTTATAGAAGTAGAAAAAATAGTCCTAAAATTATTTCAGAACCACAAAAGACCCAAACTAGCTAAAGCAATCTTGAATAGAAGAACAAAACTGAAGATATCACATTTTCTCATATCAAGTTATATTATAAACCTATAGTAATCAAAATAATATGGTACTGGAATAAATATAGTTGTATAGAATAGAACAGAATAGAAAACTCAGAAAGAAACCAGTGCATTTATGGTCAACTAATCCTTGACAAAGGTGCCAAGAATGCACAATGGGGAAAGGATAGTCACTTAAATGAATGGTGTTGGGAAAATTAGACATCTACACATAGAAGAATAAAACTGGATCCTTATCTAACACCATCACAAAAATCAAGTCAAAATGAATTAAATGGGCTGGGCACGGTGATTCATGCCTGCAATCCCAGCACTTTGGGAGGCCAATGCTGGTGGATTACCTGAGGTCAGGAGTTGGAGACCAGCCTGGCCAACATGGTGAAACCCTATCTCTACTAAAAGTACAAAAAATTAGCCAGGTGTGGTGACAGATGCCTGCAATCCCAGCTACACGGGAGGCTGAAGCAGGAGAATCACTTCCACCCGCGAGGCAGAGGTTGCAATGAGCCGAGATCATGCCACTGCACTCCAGCCTGGTTAACAAGAGCAAAACTCGGTCAAAAAAAAAAAAAAAAAAAAGAATTAAATTAAGGCATAAAGCTACAAAATTTAAACATAGGGGAAAAAGTCCTGAATTGGTTGTGGCGATGATTTTTTTTGGATATGACACCAAAAGCACAGACAACAAAAACAAAAATAAACAAATGGGACTACATCAAATTAAAAAGTTTCTGCACAGCAAAGGAAACAATTAACAATATGAAAGGCAACCTATGGAATGAGGTAAAATATTTGCAAACTACACATTTGATAAGGGGATAATATTCAAAATATATAAGGTATGCAAACAACTCAATAGCAGAAAAAATAATTTAAAAAATGATCAAAGGACCTGAATAGATGTTTCTCAAAATAAAATACAAATGGCCGACAGGTATATGAAAAAATACTCAACATCACCAATCATCAGGGAATGCAAACTGAAACCACAATGTGATGTTCCTATACACCTGTTAGGATGGCTGTTATTAAAAAGACAAGAGATAAGTGTTGGTGAAGGTATGGAGAAAAAGAAACCCTTATACATTGTTGATGGGAATATAAATTGTTATAGCCATTATGAAAAACAGAATAGAGATTGCCTAAAAAATTAAAAATAGAACTACCATATGACCCAGCAGTCCCATTCTGGGTATATATCCACAGAAAATGAAACCATCTGCACTCCCAAGTTCATGCAGCATTATCCACAATAGCCAAGATATTGACAGATTAATGGATAAAGAAAATGTTTTACATATATATAATTCAGCCTTTAAAAAGAAGGAAATACTATCATTTGTCACATGGATGAACTGGGGATATGTTATACTAAGTGAAATAAGAAGCCAGGCACAGAAAGACAAATAACATGACCTCTCTTACATGTGGAATCTAAAAAAGTCAAACCCATAGAAGCAGAGAGTAGAATGATGGTTGCTAGCAGGTAAGGGGGAGTAAATGGGAAGATATTGGTCAAAGGGTACAGACTTTCGGTTATAAGCTGAATAGATTCTGAAGAACTAATGTAGAGCATAGTAACCTTAGTTAAGAATAATGTATTGTATACTTGAAATTTGCTGGGAGAATAGATCTTAAGTATTTTCACCACACACACGTGCGCGCACACACACACAGACGTAGCTATGTGAGGTGATGGATATGTTAATTAGGTTGATTGTGGAATCATTGCACAATGTGTATGTTTATCAAAACATCATATTTTATGCCTTAAATATATACAGTTTCTGTTTGTCACTTAAACATCAATAAAGCTGGAAAAAAGTATCAATTTCATCATAGACAAAAAGATCCGTGGAATAAAATAGAGAATGTAGACATAAACTACAAAAATTTAATATTAAAAATAAATAAAATATATTCTTCTGGAATAAAATTGAGTTGAATCCTATCTTATGCCATATAAAATATTAAATTTCTGATGGATTAGAGACATAATTTTAAAACATAAAATAATTAAAGCCCTTCAAAAAATCTAGGGGATGACAAACTTTTCTCTGATAATGACTATTCAATTAATGACTTGGTCACAGTGGCTCTTGAAATGTATACCACTTTTTGGATAAGGTTTCCTTTTTGTGTGTGTGTAAAGCTTTATCACGCAAACCATACCAAATAAATGGACTAAAAGAAGTGATTTTTCAACATTACGGTTTCATGCAAAGACACATCATTTACTCAACACAATAGTTTTCAGTCATAGAGTATCATATAATAAATTGGGATTGTGCACCTTGTTTGGGTGAACCCAAAATATTTGCTTTATACACGTCCGTCAAGTAGAAGGAATGAAGGGGTAGTTTTTTTTTTTAAACATTTTTTCAATCTGCTGTGCACATGTACGATTTCCAAATTTTGAAATAGTGCAAATAGTATTCCCCTTTTGTTTTTATCTAAGGTTGGTTTTCTGTGCAGTTTGAATGTAAGATAACCCTGAATCTCCCAAGAGGCTTAAAAATTGGTGAATAAAATGGGAAAGAAGGAGGAAAAAGCACTCCAATACACATATACATTATATGCATTAGCTGTTTTTACATTCAAGTTGTTGTTTATTACTTACGTATACTTGTTTTTATTGTTTAAATTAGTATATTTTTCTATCTGTGAAAATTATTTAAGTATCTTTTGAGTTGTGATGAAACACATCATAAATTTTCCTCTTAAAATTAGTGTAAATGTATTTTTATAGTATAAAAACACACAACTTCAAATCTATACTCTTAAAATTGAAAGTGTATAGCCCAGTAGTGCTAACTATATGCATAGTTTTGTATACTAGATCTCTAGAACTTTCTCATCTTACATAACTGAAACTTTATCCCCATTTTCCTCTCCTCCCAGCCCCTGGAAACCACCATTTACTTACTGCCTCTATGAGTTGAGATATTTTTAATTTAATGACTTTTAATCTAATGATTGGATTTTAAAAAACAAATTGAGGTATTATCTCAATTTGAGAAAATGAGAAAAAGGCTTAGGAATACAACACAGGTATAACAATGTTCTTAATATTAACTGTAAACTCGGAAGCTAGGCAATAAAATATGGGCATATTTGCCATTAAAAAATTTATGTTTAGAAAATGTACCATCCCCGAAGACAAAGTATTGATTGTTTAACAGCATTTCCAACACAGATGAAAGAATTATCTTATATAATAAATAAAACACTCTACAAGTTTACAGGTTAAAGAAAAAGCCACACAGCAGCAACAACAAACAGGCAGAAGACAAGAATATCCTATTTGTAGAAGAGAAAATACAAATGTTAACAAACATTCCCAAATATGCTGAAACTCTAGCAGCAGAGAGGAAGATGCAAATCGGAGTAAGAATGAACTATCACATTATACCGATCAAGTTGACAAAAGCTTAAGAAGTGAAAACTAGTGCTGGTGACTATTTGGGGAAATAGTTTTTTTTGCATATCACTGGTGAAACTGTGAATCACTGTGGCCTTTAGGGAAAATAATTATTAAAAAGAAAACGCATATTTCCTTTCACATAGCTGTCTTGGGATCTATTCCATATAAATAAAAGCACCAGTATGAAAGGATATATGCCCAAGGTTTATGTTAGCTCTCGTTTATTTAGCAATAAATTAAAAACAGAGAATGACAATCAATAGGAAAATGAATTTTCACACCCATATCATAAATATTATTGAACCTGTGTTGAATTTAGAGCTATACCAGTTGACCTGAAGAAATGTCCATGCAGCATTGTGGAATGAAAAAAAAATGGTGCAAAAGAATGTGTATGATATAATCCCATTTTTTTGGTAAAGCCATAAAACTTGCATACTTATTTACCAATGGGTATGTATGTATGTGTATAAATGTGTATGTATATATGTTCATTTATATGTCTTTGTATGTAATTAAGTGTATATACAGAAAAATGCAAAAGGACACACACTAGATCATAAAAATAAGTTAATTAAAATTAGGGCTAAATGAGATAAGATTCGGAACAGAGAAAGAAAAAGAGAAAGGGGAGGAAGAGGAAGCAAATAGCAAAAAGAGAAAAGACAATTTAAAAAAGTGTCTATGATGTTATCAGCCATGATGCTTCCAGATGTAGTTAATAGATAATGCTTAGTCACCTGACATAATGAGCACATGTATTATTTCATTTAACAAAAAGCACTGAAGTAAGACAGTTTCAGTTTGATGAATTCCAGGGATAAATTTATGTTTCAAGGGAAGAGATATCTTCTATCTTTCTACTCTGTCATACCCAGGATGTTGACATTGTACTCAGCTACCATTTCTCAAGGTCACAGGATAATGATTAAGACCCCAGGTATCACAGTGGTTATGAACACATCCATGTTTTATCATTATTTTTAGAAATGAGGAAACTTGTCCCAGAAGTCTGCCTCAACTTTAACGACCAATAAGGGCTGGGGAATTTCCAGTACTGATTTTACTGTCCAGGTTTACCCTTAGGCTGCAGATGGATTCTCTATCTCTGAAGCACAGACACCTGAATAAAACTAGGTTTCTATCAGCAAGGAAGCAGACAGAAATGTCTATTAGCAAGGCATATCTAGGCTGCCACATATGACCTAATCCAATATGCATTGACATAAAAAATATATATGCTTGTATATTGTATGAAGACATTCATATAAGTAAATTTCAGAAAGAAAGCATATGTTCTTGCTGAGAAAAATCATAGCAGCTCTTCAACCTATAATTTTGGAAGTGCAGTAGAGGGATTTCTTTTTATAGCTTTTAAACTTCAATCCAAATGGAGGACATTTGCTAGAGAGCATGTAGCTTCACCACTATGAGAAATAATACTACATTTTTTTGTTTTTTTGTGTGTGTCACTTAGCTGTTTAAGAGGTTAACCTTTTGCTCCACCTCCAAACAAATGAGTCATTAATCTTCAAAAAATACAAATGGTTTTCTCTTTGTTTCCCCTTTTACATTTTATTAAGAAAAACTTGGAAGAGTCTTATCCATCCTTGTGCAATGTGTAGGATTTCACTTGGTGAACTTATTGTGTTGACTTTTAAAATGAGAGCTCTTAAGGATTTTTAAGCCATCAAGCATTATCTATCAGAATAAATAAATGAGAGACTGCTCTATTCTTTTCAGGCAGGATACATTCTGTGACCTATCTTTTCTGTGACCTATGAGGCTTTAGGGGAAGAGCTTCCAGAATTTTATTGGCAATGCCACTATTAGACGGACTTCCCTCTCTCTTTTAAGCTCTTTGGGGGTCAGCTTTAAAGTGAGCATTAAGTGAATGGCTAATGGAATTAAGGGTATAATAATAGAAGGATATAGTGAGACAATTGTATTAACAAGAAATAAATCATGTTGAATGTAAGGTAAGTGTTTTTTAATTGATTGATGGGAAGGATGCTCCACAGGTTTTGTCAGGGACTAACAGCCATTTACCTTCTAATCTACAGTAAAAAGCCAAAATGTAGAAAAAAAGATAAGAAAATTATGCAGCAGGAGGATAAATTATTCAGAGAAGATGGCCATTTTGTGCTGACATCACTAATGTGAAAAGGCATTAAATCTTTGACACTAGCTTCATTCCTTAGGAGCTATGGGGTTGAAATAACATTTTGTACTATAGATAAAAACTGAAATGTCTACTCCCAAGCTTTCTTCTGTGCCAGAAATGGCTTCCAAGATGCCGATACTTGAAGACATAGCGGGTACTATGCTTTCCAAGTTGAAGCAAGTCTTGCACTTTGAAAGCTAGTGGCTGTCTATATTATTATAACAATCTAACTATCAGTATTTTTCATCCAGTTGGCAAAACTTATGTGCACTGATGTCAAGGATATAGAGAGATACATAGAAGACATTTTAAAGTACTATTGGACATAGGAAAACTTAATGCTGAATTTCATAATTAAATGCTTTTTTATTGTACTTTCACAGTTACCAAGTTCCCTCCTTGAGTTTGTCTCCTCTTATAACCTATTATAAGTCTTATTCTCTTCAGTTATTCTTACTACTCAGCAATTAGTACAGCCAATTTCAGATGACTAATACTCTAGAGATTTCTTATTGTAAGGATTCAGACATAAAGGAGAGTGAGTAGATCCAATATATGTGTCGGAGAGAGGACAAGATTCTTGCTACAACTGCTGTAACAGTTATTTCAGATCTTCCCACCACCTCCACAGCCTCCCACGCTACAATTTTTCTGCTGCCCCTGGTTATTTTATTAACTAGGCTTATAAACTATCATCTAGGAAATTTTTACCATAACATTACAAAGAGCTTGAACATATCAACAAAGAATTCCAACTTTTATCAAAATCTCTAAACTTCCCATTTCTGCTTTTTTCTCGAGTAGATTTATCTGTTTGTAAATTATTCAGTCTTTTTTCTTTTATTATTTTTTCCTACCTGCTATGAGCCAGATACCATGGTAAGCATTTTATATACATTACTTAACTTTCATTCTTCATAACAGTTCTTTGCAGTAAATATTATTACCCTTGTTTCACAGATAAGAAAACCAAAATTTAGAGAGATTATATACTTTATCCAAGTTCAAACTGCTAATTAGAGGTAGAGGTAAGATTAGAACCCATGGGTAAGTATATTACAAAGTCAGCACTCTTCATCACATCAGACTATTCTGATGCTACTTTGAAGTACCATAAACTGTTGTAGTTGAGTGGAAGGTCTGACAAGGAACTTCTGAGATTCTTCTAAATATAAATTTCACAGGTTGGGTTCTCAGGAAGCAGATGATGAGATGCAGCTTGTGGTGCAAGATATTTACTCAGGTAAAAGGAAAAGAGAGGAAGAAAGAAGGAGCAAAGGAAACCATGCCTTGGCCAACTTGGTGAGGAACTCTGGTTCAAGCATCCCATCTGAATGAGTGTCCTGCAATGGGCTGAAATGGGTGAATCTTTGCACCCTTACCTTGCTCAGTCAGGCTGCCCTGGGAAGGATGTGACTTCCCTGCAAAGATGCTTGAAAGCTCCAGGAAGAAACTGAGCAAGAGGCAGCAAGTTCTTTCTTGAAAGGGGCATCTGAGCAGCATATCTCTGTGTCTATCATCCAAATAACTTCATGGTTTCTGTAATAGACAGTACAAAGTGGACTATTAAACAGTTTCTTTTGGTGCCATTTTTAAATTATATTATCCAATAGGATGAGGAAAATGTAAGAGTGAACTTGGATAAAAAACTCAACCCTGGATTCCTTGCAATAAGAAAATTGTACTTTAAATATAGCCATACCTCATTTTCTTCTAAAAGAATCGGGCAATTTTACTCTGATTTTGTGTCAAAAGACTAATGACTATTCCAATATCCCTCTTGATGTTTATTTCTTTCCATTGCAAAAATCAAGCATACCAAATTTACCTTTCCATATGTTTTTTTTTACTTACTTATATTTTTAAATCATCCACATTTTTTGAGTACTCAATCTTCTGCTTGGCTGAAGCAGTTCTTTATATCTTACATATTTGTGGATTTCAATGCTTACACATAGTTTTACTTAATGACATATTTCTATTACAAATTTTAACCAATAAAAATATTAATTTTAAAATATCTAGCGTGCTCTTACTAGACAATTTTTATTTTATAGTGGTCTATGCATAAGATAAACCACTATCTATGTCTCTAGATACATTTCATTGTGAATTTGTCTTCAATGTACTTTACTACAAGGTTCCCTAAGCCAATATTATGACCAGGTGCTACAGTCTCCATGTTTGTGTCCCCCTAAAATTAATATGTTAAAATTCTTACCTCCAAGGTGATGGTATGAGGAGGTGGGCCTTTTGTGATTGATTAAGTCAGGAAGGCAGAACCTTCATAAATGGGATTAGTGGCCTTATAATATATACCCAAGAGAGCTGTTCCACTCCTTCTACCATGCGAGGGGACAGCAAGAAGACACTATCTGTGAACCACATTGTGGGCCCTCACTAGACACTGAATCTTCAGGTACCCTAATCTTGGACTTCCCAGCCTCCAGAACTGTGAGAGGTAAATTTCTGTTGTTTGTAAGTCACCCATTGATTATACCATTTTATGCTATTTTATTATAGCAGCCCAATGGACTAAGATACCAGGTATGGTCATCACAGTTTATCCTATTGTTATCATTTGTGAAATGAGGCAGGACTCACACTTCTAGTTCTTCAATGTTCGTCCCTTGCTCCAGCTGAACCAGTATTTTTAATTACCTTCTGAAAGCCTGACTGGTTACTGCAGCCCATCTTCCTATTTACTAATACTGACTTTGTGGTCAGTGTTCTCCTTGTCTAAAGCATCCACTGAGTTTATGTAAAGTTTGTTATTTCCCTAACAAAGTTCTTTCAGCACAATAATCACAGTGGCTGTCTCAACAGGCATTAACCTAACTTCTTTCTTAAGAGTATGTGCAGTCTCTCTCTGGAATATACATTTGCTGGGAAGATTGGCAACTTCCCCTCTCCTCCTGGCTCATAATGGCTAAGTTCTGAATTGTATGAATGGAATCATTCCCAATCCATCCCCAGGGTAACAGACAACTTTTAATACTAATGTAGCACTAGATATATGATTCTGGAAGGACCTAGGTAGACAAGAAATGATTACAACTATTCTACATAATAATGGGAGAGAACCGATTTCAAAGGTAGATGGACTTTTTTGCTGGTGGAGAAAAGGTTCACTTCTCTGTTTTGATTCTCAACATCCATATTATTGACACCAGTCTCTGCCCACTAGATGCCGGGAGCACTGCATCCTCTAGTTTTGGCAATAAAAAATGTCTCTAGATATTGTCATATGTCCCCTGAGAAGCAAGATTGCCCCAGGTTGAGAAAAATTGACACAGACTATACTTCTCATGGAATGGATTGGGGGAGAGGGCATAAGGAGGAGTTGTAGAGTAATTGGTAAGAGGAATATCTTGTGGAGGGAAAGGAAGAGCCACTCTGTAATTGGGGATATTGTCCAAAGAAGATTTCCTTTCCCTCATGAAGGTCTAAGTCTTAAGGTACCATTCCTTTGGAAATTCAAGAGAAAGTTTAAGTGTACTAGAACGTTAATCTTTCCCTTCATACACTGTAGTTTTTTTTGAAATTCCCTTAATATTTTAATAAGAATATTTGCATTTCTCTGAATAGCTAGCTTGAAGTCTTGAAGAGAGAGTCCAGTTTAAATATGAGAAAGGACTCCTGGGTTCCACTAGGGTGGGAGGTACAACCCTAGACCAGTTGACTGTGATCAGGGGAGGCTGTTCTTTCTATCATGTGAGTTTCTATTGCAGCCATGTGGGTGAGAAGAGGAGGAATAGTTCCTAGAATAATTATAACATTACCTTAAGATTTTGAGGGCTTGCTATATCCAGGCACCATAATTCTTAACTGTCTCATGAGGGAGGTACTGTTTTTAACTGCCAGATTTACAGAGTGACAACCAAGTCTCAGAGATATTAGATAATTTATCCTGTTGCTTAAGAGGGATATGATAGAATTGAGATTTGAGGTCAGGCAATGGGCATTACAGCACAGAATTTGTCTCCACTACACTAGACTCCTTTCCAGAAGACAGATGAGGGCAGTGGTAGGCAGAACATCTCATAAGTGTCCATTACACTCACAAACACCTGGTCCTGTATTAGGAAAAGAAGTTCAGTATTATTTAAAATACAATGATAAATTGCCCAGAGATCCGTCTAATCACTGAACACTTGTCCTAAACTATTAACGAACTTTGTATGCAGGTATTAAGTATATTTTTGACTTAAGAAGCCAAATACAAATATAGGTGTGTGGTTAGATATACATGTCTTACATAAACTAGCATCTCTTAAAATTTTAATGGAAACTTTAATATGCTAATAACAAAAAGGAAAGAAAAAATCAGTAGAGAGAGGGTGAAGACAGAGAATGCTTTTGGCCCTTTTGTTGGTCTTCAATGGGTTTTTCTTTTTTGCTTCATCTTCTGTAGATATTTAAAAAAAATCATATAGTTTACCTTCCAAGAACAAAATATGATCTTATTCAACTGGTTTTCAACCATGGGATTTTAAGATTCTTTACCAATTAGTATCCCCACTTCTAATACTTTCTTTATCTTCTGCCACATAAAGCTTCTTGATATATTAAACTGACTTTTATCTTCTGTGCGTTTCTAGCTGTAGACCCACTACACAGGCTGTGGTCTAACCCAGAGCCCATTTCTCTACTCTCCTACTCTTTGCATTCTATCACTGATCATCTGCCTTCAAAATTTGACCTTAGACCCAAATCCATAAATCTTTGTTTACTAGTGTCCTGATGAGAGGTTAACACATTTCCTGAGAGTTGAGATGGTGGTGGGGATCAAATTGGAGCAGTGGGAATGGGATTGGAGCCAGGGAAAATGTGAAAATGTTGTCAAACAGTGGAAGTGAAGAATGCACTAGAGGAAATAAGAATAGGAGAGCGATTGAGGAGCACAGGGGCCAAGGACCAAGTAAAAGAGAAAAAAAATGCAGTGGGCTCAGTCATGGTTTCTGATTTTCTCCATTATAATAAAAATAAGATATAATAAAAATATAACAAGAAGGAGTCAAGGGACAAAGGATTTTAAGGTGCTATAGGCAATTTGGAAATAGCTGATCGTGGCTATAGAGCTTAGTAAGGAAGCAAATGAAGCCCTGAATGGGACGATGGAGAAATAGGATGTTGTATGGCCATATAAGAGATGGAAAATCAGGATATTGAAGTCAGAAGGCGGGCATTTCAAGTATGAGATGTTGGAAGTGGAACAAAATCATCTCCATATTACACCCCTGCCTGAATGGTGGGGAATCTTGTCTTTTAAAATAGGAGAAGGACTAGCTAAAAGTTATGATTTAGGCTGTTATATCACTTCCTAATATTCAGTGATGTTCGTGTCTTTTTTCCTCACAGAGTTTGATGCAAAGAATTATCCCTAATTGTTTAAGCATTTGAGGTTCTATTACCAGGCTCACCATTCATTTCTGTCTCACACACGGAAAAAAATATACAGTGTAATAACTGTGTATTTTGAAGCTGAAATTCCAAGTTTAAATTTGTTTTTATACTAGAAGTGTTATCCTTGGCAATTTACATAAAAATTTTGGGCCTCAGTTTTTTCCTCTGTAAAAAAGATATAGGATTAGCTTCTTTCACAGAAAAGTTTTGAAGATAAAATAAAGTTTGTGAAAAGCATTTAGTATATTGTGAAAGATTATAATTGGCTTTATTTTAATGCCCTAAATTATCTTTAAAATTGGCTTAGTAGATTTAATGGTGAAGGTCATTGCAAAGTTGTTTTATTCATCTCTGCATCCTTCATGTCAAATGTGCTGACTGAACCACGCTAAGTGGCAAATATTTTTTAAATGAATGAGTGGATTAATCAATGACACGAAGTTTACAACAAAACTATTTGATACAGAATTGAATATGGCCTTAAGGTAAGACCATCTTGGATCTAGTCCAATGGACTTCAGTAATTTTTAAAGTACCAAAAAAGATTTTGATTTTAAGATATACTGGTCTTTAGTCATGAATCTGTTAGCAGAATGTTAGTAGAATGTCTCATAACATTTGAGTGCTATGAAAAAGTTCGAAATTCTTACATTTAAGGCCCTGGAAATTGTTTACTTATGTTTTATATAACTTCATCTAGCTTCTTTTCCTTCTAAGTGATCATTCATTATTAGGTTCCAATCTACTGACATCTCAATATCTGGGTGTTACTAAATTGACTGTAGCCTTTCTTAATTTTTCTGACTACTTCACTGTGTCATTTTCTGTGAGTTACTTTAGCTTTGCTATTAACTAAGAATTTCAGACTGTCAATGCAATTTTGCCCATTAAAGACAATAACCCCAGTAGGCTCTGAGGTACTATTTTTAGTTCTCTCATGAGATGACTCTCTATACATCTTTTGAATATATTGAATTATTCAAATTCATAGAATCATTTTTTGTCTAAAGGTCTTGATTTGTTGGGCTTCTTAAGATTTTTACAGTTAATTCTAACTGCAGAGCTTTTGCTTTTAGCAAAACGAAAATTTGGAGCAGAGTTGAAATATAGATGGTGGCACTCTAAACTCAGGTTATGCTATTTTTTAAATGGAAGAACTATGTGCAATTTTCCTGGAATGTTTTAATATTTAATACACAAGATCTATAATTTTTCATGGGTAATTGAAGCTGAAATTGAAACATTAAAAAATTAACCACAGCAAACTGAGTTTTCTAAATGAAAGATAATGTCTACTGGTGAGTAGAGCTTTCTGTTGATTAATGCAATGATTTAGGAGTGGAAGAGGGAGAGAGTCTCCTGCATCTTCATATATTTACAAATGGAGTGTTGCATTGTCTAAAATTTGTAGGAGCTGATTTTCAAACTGCAAGTTTATGAAATAAAGAAATTGAATTTGTATGATAAGCTAGTAAATGAACTACATGATTCTATTATAGCCAGATAACTTAAATATTATATTTTCCTTTATTATTGTGTTGAGGATGCTGTTTAGTGGTTAAAATCATGTACCTTAGAGCTAGCCTGTCTTGGTTCAAGTTCTAACTTGAAGTTAGTATGACTTGAACCCAGGCAGGCTAGCTCTAAGGTACATGATTTTATGGGAAGTAAAATCATGGGAAGTTGGCCAAATTCTTTAACTTCTCTGTGATTCAGTTTTTTAGTCTATACAATGGAGAAGGTAAGAGCATTAATCCATAAATTGGATTAATGACTTTACTTATAAATGAAAAGTACTTACAACAGTGTCTGGCACAAAATAAGAGCTAAAAATTGCTATTTATTGTTATTTTGTTTATGTGGCATCTGAATACATATTTGCAGGGCTGGTTTTCTCTGGGCCAATCAAGCTTTAAATCCTGTTCTGTAGATTGGAATGACCATGTTTCATTGACTCAATTTCATTGCTTGGTTAACCAAGAATACATTTTCTGTCGTTGATTTCATAATATTAATAAAACCAGATATGCAAGTAGATATTACCTTATGACTCACTTTTAAACTTTGTTTTGTAGCTATCATATTTCTTAGATATAGATACTACAGAAACCTATACTGCATTGTACTAGGGTTATAGCTAACAACACTAATAGAAGTATGTTTAAGTGTGCGAAGAAAATGAAAGTGTTTTGAAGCTGAAGATAGGTCAGTCAGATAAAGATGGTAGAAATACAGGAGTGCCAAAAGATGTTTAAACATGGTTAGGTTGTTTTAACAATGAAATATTAGTTGTGGTGAATATTTACTAAAATCAATGATTATGAGAGTTTAAACTCTTACAACAATGCCTGGCACATTATAACCACTCTGTACATTTTTGGTATTAACATGGCATGCTCTGGATTAAGTATTTTATGTGTATTATTTCATACAATATGACATTATGATGAAGTAAATTGTTTTCGCCTTTTACAAATGTGGACCCTGAGGCTTAAAAAGGTTAAATAACTTGCTCAAGACCCTACATGGATAAGTGGTGAAATAGGGATTTGAGTGCAGACCTAATTCTAAAACCTAGCCTTTTATCCATTATGCAATATTCCTTCTCAATACTATCTCACAGTTTAGGGGAAGTCCTATAGTCTGCCATTAATTATGGATAGTATGGTAATGTACATGTAGAGGCTTCATGATAAATGATCATGTTGTAAATACTTTATTATGACTACTACAAATTACTTAGACTCAGTCTTCTTTTATTAATTTTTTTCATTCTTTTGAGGTATAATTGACAAATAAAAATTGTATGGATTAATAGTATACAATGCAATATTTTGATGTACTACGTAGACATTGTGAAAAAATTATCACAATCAGGCTAATAACATATCCATTAATGCATAAGGTTTCCATTTTTTTGTCATGACAACACTTAATACCTATTTTCTTAGCAAATTTCAAGTAAATGTACTGGTTTTAAACTGTAGCCACCACACTACACTAATGTTCTCCAGAACTTATTGATCCTGCATAACTGAAATTTTTTGCTTTGACCAACATCTCCCAATTTACCTACTCCCCGCTCCCAACAGTTCCTGATAACTACCATTCCACTCTTTACTTCTATGAGTTTGACTTTTTCAGATTCTGCATATAAGTGATATTATGCAGTATTTGTCTTTCTGTGCTTGGTTTATTTCACTTAGTATGATATCCTCCAGGTTTATCCATATTCCTTAAAACTAATTTAAGTCTCTTGTAGGCAGCATGTAATTGAATCTTGCTTTTAAAAAATCCATTGGATAATTTAGTCTATTTACATTTGAAGTAATCATTGCTAGGTAAAGACTTACTTATATCATTTTGTTTATTATTTTCTAATTTGTAATTTCTTTCTTCCTTTCTTCCTCTCTTGCCGTCTTTCTACATGGTTTGATAATTTTTTATGATGTTGTGCTTTGCTTTCTTTTTCTTTTTTGTGTATTCGACTATAGGCTTTTTCTTTGTGGTTACCATGAAGTTCACATAAAACATCTTATAATAGTCTATTTTAAATTGATGACAATTTATCTGACCATATTAAAAAAACTGTATACTTTAGCTTCTCCACCTCACACATTTTATGTATTTGATGTCACAATTTACATATTTTGAATATTTTATATCCATTAACAAATTATTGGGCCAGGCATGGTGGCTCACACCTGTAATCCCAGCACTTTGGGATGCCAAGGTGGGTGGATCACGAGGTCAGGAGTTGAAGACTAGCCTGGCCAACATGGTGAAACCCCGTCTCTACTAAAAATACAAAAAATTAGCTGGGTGTGGTGGCATATGCCTGTAATTCCAGCTACTCAGGAGGCTGAGGTAGGAGAATTGCTTAAACCCAGGAGGTGGGAGGTTGCAGTGAGCTGAGATCGCACCATTGCTTTCCAGCCTGGGCAATGGAGCAAGACTCTGTCTTGAAAAAAAAAATTATTGTAGCTGTATTTATTTTTAGTACTTTATGTACCCCCATTAAAATATTAGAGTATTTTGAACTTAACTGTATTCTTATATTTACAGTGAGTTTTATATTTTCACATGCTTTCATGCTGTTAGTGTCTTCATTTAAACTTGAAGAAATCCCTTTAGCACTTCTCTTAAGGCAGTTCTAGTGGTGATGCCCTCCCACAGCTTTTGTTTGCTTGGGAAAGGATTTTTCTTCTTTCATTTTTAAAGAACAGATTTGCTGGGTATAGTATTCTTGGTTGACGGATTTTTTTTTTTTTTTTTTTTCCTAGCATTTTGAATATATCAGCCCATTATCTCTCTTTTTGCTGCACTCGGGAGCTGTAATCTCTCACTTGAATTTCTTAGCTCTTGTGATGATATGCTACGTGTGGATAGTTGTTTAATTTCATGTTTCTGCAAGAGGATGAGTGCTAGAAATTCCTATTCTGTCATCTTGCTCATATCACTCTCATTCTGCTCACTTATAAAATAGTTATAATAATATCTACCACATAGGATTATTATGAGTATTAATGAGGGAAAATGTATAAAACATCCAGCACATAACAAACCCTGTCTAAACATTTTACAAATATTATTTCCCTTTCCCTTTTCATTCTTGAGCTAGGCATTGGCCACTTATTATGTGAGCTGTAGATAAAATGTCTATTGGGCATGCTCTTCCAATTGGTAAATTATTGTTAATTCATTTTAGTAACATGGCAAGAGATTAACAGATAGATAAAATATACAGATGGTGTTATAGTCGTAGGATATCTAAATAAGAGACTTATTCAATAAAGACTACTCTAACTATAGTTATGAAAGGACTGCATCCAATTTGCCCTACCATTTTCTAGATGAGGAACCATTGTGGAACAGTAATTGATAAATCTCTAGGGGTTCCACGGCTTTGGTCACAGAGCCTTGGCCATTAGAGGCATATAATACATATTTATTTCTTCATTGATTCTAAGAAGAGGAAAGAAACAAGACATTGTGCATCTTGAATTTACATAAAAAATAAATGTTTCAATTTTACTAATCAAATTATGGGAGGTCATTCATTTTTTATTTCTCCTGTAATTTTCTAGCACATTGATCTTTATTTAGACTAACCAGAACACTTAGATACAGACTAATCAAACTGTTCATCTGAGAATCTGGATGTACTTTATTTAATGTTAATTTTAAAATTTGAAATTAAATTACCAAAGACTGAATCTGAGTATGATGAAGAAATTTACTCCATTGGTAACAATTTGCTTGATTTCATCAATCTACTGAATACCTTAAAACTTTCCATGCAAGTGTTAAAATACAAGTAGGTAATTTAAAAAAGTTATCAGAGGAGTTCACTATTGACAATAAAGCTAAAACCATTTTGTCATTTTTTTTTAAATTAATATTTTAAGTAGTAACAAAATTGAATTTGGTGACTTCACTGACTAATATAGGTTTTTATGGTATATAATGAAAAGACACTGCTTCCAATTTTTAAAATTTATGTAAAAATATTTTAAGAAAAATTTTCACAATTCGTTCCTTCAGAGATCTAAATTAGCCTTGTGACTATTTTTCTAAGTGTTAGAAAATTTGAATCTGAAAGTAGAAGCAAACAAAACTTGTTGCAAACTTTTCCTATGTGTTAGTAATTAATGTGTAGTTTTTTTGAACCACCTGGTTCCATGCTGACTCTTCAGTGCTTGTTCTGTTCTCAAAAATTAACATTGGATTGACTGAATAAGTACTGAGTACTTACTATATGTGAATTTTGTTTCTATTTTTTTTTCATAAATCAAGTCATTTAAATTCACAGCAACACTGTAGGTATTTTACAGAGGAGAAAGCAATTGCAACTCACTTTAAGAATAGATAAACTTGGTGTTCAAGACCTTGAGATGTCAGCACCTGCATCCCTTTTTTCTTCTTGGGGTTTTGGGGGTGATTAACTGCTTGACATCTGTGAAGACAACTATTTCCTACTGACAAAATGGTTGACTGCTTAGAAAAAAAAACAGTTTGCTGCTGTGTTAAATTGGCCCGTCTCTTCCTTTATTTTATTCCTATGAATTGAGAGCCACTGTAGTGATGGAGCAGCAGGGATGGCAGAACATGGGGTCATGGCCTGCCTTGTCACTAATGGCCCTGCAACTTTACTCAGCCATCAACTCTTTCCTGTTGCTCTCCCAGGAAAGCAGCAGGCCCTGGAGTCTCAGCCTGGGAGAAAGGTGCAGAATGAGGCTTCATGCTGAGGATGAAGATTAAGTTCTGAGTGGTGTTCATGCAGAGGGTTTAAATGGTGCCAATTTGGGATGGATTCACACTAGAAGTCTGCTAAATTCCACCTTCTCTTTCAATGAACACTGATGATTACCTCTGAGTGCACCCCAGAGGCTGCTTCCCTTATGTCAAATACATGTGACTCCATCAAATATATGTGACTCCATCCATTGCTATCAGTTTTATTGTGGGCTGTTCACTCTGCCTCCCAAACCCTTCATCTCTCTGAGCCACTTGCACCACTTGTGCTTGTGGTCTCAGATTCATGCTGCAATGCTTTAAAAATGCGAGAGCAAATGAAAGTTTAAACCTGGTGGGTAGGGAAAATCACTTAAACATCTTTTGACTTAAAAGGTACTATAACAACTTAAGTCATTATTATTCTCAAGGCCTAAAACAACCTCAATGCCACCACGCTGGGTAAATGGCGTTCAAGTTCCCAGCATGGCTTTGCTGCCGTCATTCAGTGCCACAGCCATGTGAAAAAACACCATAGATGGATGAGCTCTGTGGTGCAGTATTTCAGCCTTGCTTGCTTGATAATTGTCAGGCGGAGCTTTCCTCACTCCATAAATAGAAAGCTGTTTATTTAAATTTTCTATAAAAAAGAGAACTCTGGGATTACCCATTGTTTCAAATCTCCCCCTGGCAAGTGAGAAACAAATGGAATCCAAATTAAGTTTTATATTATCATCACTGGAATTTGTGCAATTCTGTGTGAAAATGTTGGAAACTGATCCCCATGGATGTTTTTGGCTCTAACTGTGTTGTAAAGGAAATAGTCAATTATTTTGTCATTAAATACGGTGTTAGATTTTTGTGCCATTTACTCCCAGAAGGTAGAGAAGCAGCAGAAACGTAGTAGAGGCTCCTGGGAGATGAATATAAGGACACAGAACTCTTGCTCTCTTCATTTATTCCATTTACAGCAATAGATTCCTCACAGACCCTTACGGTGGGAATGAAACTGGAGCTATGTTAAGAGATAAATAGTGTTTTTATGAGGAAAGGTCAAGGAATATCAAGAAGAAAAAAATCAGAAATTAATTTTTTTATTGTATGAATCATTTTTTTAAAGAGAATTTAAGCCTGAAAAAAATGCAACAGGTGAATTATATAGAAATGGCATTTATTCATTTATTCAATGAGCATTTATTCCCACTGTGTGTCGGGCACTAGTTTTGATTAGAAGATTCAATCTTTGACCTTAAGGAATACTCCCTCTGACTAGATGGACTTTAAATGAATAGCAAACAATTAGCACCCTGCATCTCTCCAGCTCCCCACCCCACCTCAGGCAAGACTAAAACTAAATAAATAGAATCAGGTCTTAAGAAGCCTTAACTTCTCTACCTGAAAGTTTTCACCTCTTTGTCCTCCTGTAACCTAAACCACATAGGTATTGACTTAAAATGTGCTATAAATGTTCCATTTCAAAACGATGCAACAGAGGCTTATTGCTCTGAGTGACTTGTCTCAAGAACCCCTTCAGTCCTTCACTTCAAGAACTCCTCAATACTGCTGTTAGCTGAAAAGGTGAACATTTCTTTTTTTTTTCTTTCATTTTATTTTAGGGTAGGACTCTAGAATCTGCTTTTTAAACTTCTGCTGTATTTATTTTATTTTATTTATTTTATTATACTTTAACTTCTGGATACATGTGCAGAACGTGCAGGTTTGTTACATAGGTATGCATGTGCCATGGTGGTTTGCTGCACCCATCAACCTGTCATCTACATTAGGTATTTCTTCTAATGCTACCCCTCCCCTAGCTCCCCCACCCCCAAACAGGCCCCGGTGTGTGATGTTCCCCTCCCTGTGTCCATGTGTTCTCCTTGCTCAACTCCCACTTAAGAGTGAGAACATGCGGTGTTTGGTTTTCTGTTCCTGTGATCTTTGACAAACCTAACACAAACAAACAATGGGGAAAGGATTCCCTATTTAATAAATGGTGTTGGGAAAACTGGCTAGCCAGATGCAGAAAACTGAAACTGGACCCCTTCCTTACACCTTATACAAAAATTAACTCAAGATGGATTAAAGACTTAAATGTAAGACCTAAAACTATACAAACCATAGAAGAAGACCTAGGCAATTCCATTCAGGACATAGGCATGGGCAAAGACTTCATGACTAAAACACCAAAAGCAATGGAAACAAAAGCCAAAATTGACAAATGGGATCTAATTAAACTAAAGAGCTTCTGCAAGCAAAAGAAACTACCATCAGAGGGAACAGGCAACCTACAGAATGGGAGAAAATTTTTGCAATCTATCCATCTGACAGAGGGAAAATATCCAGAATCTACAAGAAACTTAAACAAATTTACAAGAAAAAACAACCCCATCAAAAAGTGGGCAAAGGATATAAATAGACACTTCTCAAAAGAAGACATTTATGCGGCCAAAAAACATGAAAATAATCTCATCATTACTGGCCATTAGAGAAATGCAAATCAAAACCACAATGAGATACCATCTCACGCCAGTCAGATTAGTGATGATTAAAAAGTCAGGAAACAACAGATGCTGGAGAGGATGTGGAAAAATAGGAATGCTTTTACACTGTTGGTGGGAGCGTAAATTAGTTCAACCATTGTGGAAGACAGTGTGGCAATTCCTCAAGGATCTAGAACCAGGAATACCATTTGACCCAGCAATCCCATTACTGGGTATATACCCAAAGGAATATAAATCGTTCTACTATAAAGACACATGCACATGTATGTTTATTGCAGCACTGTTCACAATAGCAAAGACTTGGAACCAACCCAAATGCCCATCAATGATAGACTGGATAAAGAAAATGTGACACATATACACCGTGGAATACTATGCAGACATAAACAAGGATGAGCTCATGTCTTTTGCAGGGACACGGATGAAGCTGGAAACCATCATTCTCAACAAAAGGTGTACATTTCTATTTGTGGCTAGGCTTCGACCATGTTCTACCAAATAATGCTGGGTTTTGATATCTTGAAAACTTTGGTTGACTCTCCTACTTTGTTTTGCTTGGCTCATATTTCTAAAAAAAATATGACTTTATCACACCACCCCCTCCTTCCTGTTTTTACTTTCATCAGGTTATGTTAGCATCAGCAATGCAGTTGGCTGATAGCAACAGAAAATCTACCAGTGGCTTAAAGATATGGGGTTTGTTTATTTTACACAATAAGAAGTTCTGGGGTAGGTTGCTTATGGCTAGTATGATACGTCAGTGATGCCATCAAGTACTAAGCTTTTTCCATATTTTGCTCTGTCATCCCTTCTGTGTATGTTTTTGTCCTCCAGCTTGTTGCCTCATGGTTACAAGGTAGATACTGCACCTCCAGGCCAAACGTCTGCATTCCAGTCAGAAAGTTGAGGAAGGAGAAAGAAGTTAAGGGCTATGTCAACTGAATTTATCCCCTCATTTCTATTTTTTAAAATCGGGAGATAGATTCTAGCTGTCCTAGAAGTCCCACCTAACAAACTGAAGTTTATATGTTGTTGGTCAGAACTGTGTTACATGGTCAATAAGTCAGGCTGGGACATCTGGGGATTGTGGGAGATGTTGGGTTGCCAACCAGTGGAGAAATGGCTATATTGTGCTCTTAAATTCATTTGCAGTATTCAAAGTTTCAGGGGCAGCCTGTAGGGCAAATCTAAAAAAAGGTTAGAGAGGGCAAATTTGAATTAGTTTAATATTTGGCCTAAAATAATGTTAGATATTTTCCCATCAAAATGGTATTTTCTCATCTGATAAAATAAGTAATTTCCAAAAAGCATTAATACTTTTTTTGGGGGAAAACTTATTGGGACTTATCTTAGTCAGTTCAGGCTGCTATAACAGAATACTGTAGACTAGATGGCTTTGGTCCCTTCATCTTTTTTAAACAATTTATTTATTTTTTATTAATCTTTCATTTTACTTTAAGTTTCGGGATACATGTGCAGAATGTGCAGGTTTGTTACATAGGTATACACGGGCCATGGTGGTTTGCTGCACCTATCAACCCATCATCTAGGTTTTAAGCCCTGCGTGCATTAGGTGTTTGTCCTAATGATCTCCCTCCCTTTGCCCCCCACCCCCCAACAGGTCCTGGTGTGTGATGTTTCCCTCCTTGTGTCCACGTGTTCTTATTGTTCAACTCCCACTTATGAATGAGAACATGGGGTGTTTGGTTTTCTGTTCCTGTGTTAGTTTGCTGAGAATGATGGCTTCCAGCCTCATCCATGTCCCTGCAAAGAACATGATCTCATTCTTTTTTATGACTGCATAGTATTCCATGGTGTATAAGTGCCTTAAAAAAGAGGGACTCCTCCCTAATTCATTTTATGAGTCCAGCATCATCCCAATACCAAAACCCGGCAGAGACACAACAAAAAAAGAAAACTTCAGGCCAATATCTCTCATGAACATCCATGCGAAAATCTTCAATAAAATACTGGCAAACTGAATTCAGCAGCATATCAAAAAGGTTATACACCACGATCAAGTTGGCTTCATCCCTGGGATGCAAGGCTGGTTCAACATACACAAATCAATAAACGTAATCCATCATATAATCAGAACCAATGACAAAAACCGCATGTTTATCTCAATAGATGCAGAAAAGGCCTTCGATAAAATTCAACCTTTATCTCTTTATAAAGGCACGAATCCCATCACTGGGACAACATCCTCATGACCTCATCTAAACCTACTTACTTCCCAAAGGCCACACTTCCCAATACAATCCCACTGGGGTTTAATGCACCTATACATGAAATTTTGGAAGACACAAACAGGCAGCCCATAACAGAACTTTTTTTTAAAAAAAAAATAGCAAGTGCTCTTGAAATTAAAAGAACATAAGGAAACATTCTCCAAGCTCCATCACAGATTCCCATAGGAACCAACTAAAAATAATGGAAGATGAATGTGAGGCAAGTGAGCTTAAAAAAAATCTTGAGCACCAATTCCTGTTAGATATGCCTCAATTTCTTTAAGGCTCTAAGGGTTTGGGCTGTTGTAATTTTTTAGCATATAATTTTCATAGTGCTATCAATTATGTCTATATGCTTCTCATAAACAAAAAATATACATTTGCTGATGAAAGAAGCTGCTAATTTCTTCAAAATAAGACAGGAATCTCAACAATTTCCTTTTAACTGTTAAGCAACAATAAATCAACAAGGCTATCTAAATTCTATTTTTTTTCATTATGCCAGATGCCTTAGTTATGGAAGTATTTTCTCAAAACTCAATTTGTCCCATTAAGTTTACAAATGGAAGATTTTTATAATGTGCATAGTATTTTTCTCTTCTCTGGTGTCTCAGTTTGCCTTTCTTTGGACCAAGAAAGGTGGTGTTTAAGACTCACAGAGATTACATTTGAGAGTGACATCTTCTTGGGCACTTCAATCCATCACATCAGAGAACCCAATTACCTTAGTAATCATTGACTAACTACTGATAAGAAAATCTCCAAAATGTTGTCCTTCCAAGCCAAAGTCAAAGTACAAATAAAGCTTCCAACTAACCAAAGCACCCTACAGTTTCAGTCACCATTTGGAAAGAGATCCTTTAAAAGTCTGCTGCTCTGTTTCACTTGTTTTCAACAGAAAGACCAATACGGGCCAACAATCACTCGTTCACTGTGACAAGTTTCTAGTGCTTATAATGACTGCCACATATTGCCGTGCTTGCATGTTGTATTTCACCCACGGTCTCCCAGAAGAGGAATTCGGAGAGTCAATCAGGTAGAGTGAGATAATTGAGATTTCTCTTCATCTAGAATAAAATAAATTCTGGGTGTCTAGGCAGAGAAGGTAGAGCAAGTCTTTCTTAGAAGACATGTATACCTACAGCCAGAAAAATGGGAATAATAGTACTGACCTCTTTTTGTGGAGATTAAACAATCTAACCTATCTAAAGCACACAACACAGATGGCTACAGTGTAATAATACTACTATCATTATTACATGGAGACCCAAAATAAAGGAGGTCAACTTTCCTCTGGTGAGGAAGGTTTCATGGAGTAGAAGACATTTGACCTGGGTCATGAAAAAGAAACAGAGGTTGTCAAAGAGGACCACAGGGAGAGGAAGAGTCCTGGAAGACAGGGAAGCATGTGCAGAGGCCCAGTAGTTCAGTATGGCTGATGCTAAGTCTGTGTCTGGGGTGTGGGAAAGAGAGAAATTGAAAATGAGATTAGGAGGTGGATTAAGATGGCTGAAAATGAGGTTGCGGTGTGGATCTATGTAGTGAGCCTCACAGCATGCAAAGGAGTTTGGACCTTAAAATCCTGTACATAAAGATGAAGCTATGAGTCCATCTAAATAGAAACCACATGATCCAAATTGTATTTCTGAAAGCTCACTATGGAACCATTAAAAAAAATGAATTGGAATGGTGTGAGTCTGGAAGAAACCTTAAACCAACATTTATTCATTACTTATATAAGTTCTAGGCACTAGAAAAACATGTGTAAGAAATTATCTTTCATTTTAAAGATCTGGAATCTATCTGAGGAGGTATAATATAATGTGTAAATATAGCACAGTTTGATAAGTGTTTTCCTGTAGTTTGACCAGAGTACATAAGGACACCAGGGAAGGGACAATTAATTCTGCTAGGAAGGTGAGAGTGGGTGTGGGGTCAGGGAGAATTTCCAGGGGAAGTGGCATATTAGCTCCATAATCACATCACATGTTCATGGACTAGTACATGTCAAGAGTGGTATGAGATAGTGTGTGATGGAAGGAGAACACGTAAAAAGAAAAATTGAAAGTTTGAATGCCATATGAATTAACATTGGTCCTTAGTAGGGAGTAGGGAACTATCAAAGATTTCTATAATATGAGAAAAACATTATAGATATGAAGAAAATCTTGGGCTTTTGAGACCGATAGTCTTGGGTTCAAATCCCCATGTAGTCATTTGCAAAGTATGTGACTCTTGCAAGTCTTGAATCCTTTCTAAGCCTTAGCTTCCTTATGGGGATTATGGGGATGATAATAGGACCTACTCTGTCTTACAGAGTTTAGTGAGGATTAAATGAATAAACACGTGGAAAGTACTTGGAATGATGCCTGGGAGATACTTAATGCTAAATAAATAGTTGCTAAATAAATAAAGAATGCTAAAAAAAAAGCTTTTTTTTTTTTTTTGTCTGGATTGTTAAAACAGACGGTGAGGCCATGACTAGAGATACAAAACTGGAGAAACTATAAAATGAATTAGGTTTTGGACATATTACATATAAACTGCATGGAGACAGCCCGATGGAGGGATCCAGGAGGTGGAGACCAAGGGGCAGATGGAAACACAGATCTAGAGATGAGTAGAGAGATCTGGGCTGAAATACACATTTTGAAATGATATAAACAGATCAGGGATTGACAAACATTTTCTGTAAAGTGCCGGATAGTAAATACGTTAGGCTTTGGGGACAACATAGTATCTGTCTCAACTACTTAACTGCTATCTTAATGCCATAGCAGTCATAGACAAAACCTAAATGCTTGGGTGTGGCTGTGTTCCAATAAAACTTTATTTATAAAAACAGGCTGTTGGCTAGATTGGTCCATGGGTTGTAGATGGCTAACCCCTGTTACGGATGGTAATGATAAGAGAGGATGAGCTTGTACAGGGATAGAAATTAAAATGAATTGGAGAAGGCTGAGACTGGAGCATGGGGGAACATTCAGAGTGGATGTGCAGAGAAGGCAAATTAAGTCATGGTTGAGTATGGGCTATCTTGGTTATAGGCCTTGTTAGTGTTTTCCTGATAGCACTAGGATTTGCTGGAGAAGACACTGAAACTAAAAATTCATGCCTTATTCCATTAATCTTAAGGGAACGTCCGTCAAGAGATGGCAAAGAAAGTATAAGTGATGTTAGTATTTTAACAAGGGAGCCAGCATGCACACTTTATAAGATTTAACCTCTCATGTCCTGAACAAACTTTCTTTTCTTATTCCTCAGCTTTTGGTCTTACATCTCATATTTCTTCCTCCTCCCTCCTCTTCCAAGCTTGCGTCTTCTGCTCTCTTGCTCCCCGCCTTCATGTGCCCACCACAATACCAGGCAGGCAAGATGATAATCATCGAGCCAGCTATTATGAGCAGTATAAACAAATGACAAATCTCTGGGCGCAGGAAAGGTAACAAGAGGCTGATCAGTAGTTCTAGTTATCTTTCCTTCATGTTTATTGCAGTCTGGTGCAGTTATTTCTAAGGGCCTGACATTGATCGACAGCTTCTATTAAGGCCTATCCAGGGCAGCTGGATTGAACAGATACATTAAATAAAGCAGTTATTGCTTTTCATTGCCTTTCCGTAAAATATCACTGCTAAATAGCTTCTGCCATCAGATGCAGTTAGGTACATGGTTTTAATTTGAGGGACTGCTTTATAACACTGCACAATTGACACTGGCCTTTGTTTCCACTACAATAATGATTGTGTACATCCTGGAGAATTGATGGGCTGTCCTTTGAGGTGTAGTTGGGAGGAGGCGAGGAGGAGGGGGCTCTGGCTTTGTTGTTCTCCTTCTCTTTTTATACATGCCAGGTTTGTCACTTGTTTGCAGCACTGGCAGGAACAATGTCAAGCGAGGGCCCTTATCTCAGGATGTTGTAATGTAGGGACCGTAAGCCTTTGCCTGGAAACGAGATAAGCGCAACCTTACAAGCATGGAGGAAGACAGGGGATGGGGGAGTGGTGAGTGCATGATTGAGACAACAATGGAAAGCTGTCAGGTTCCTGTTACAGCTCTTTCTGGTGCTACAGAAATATATGCATGTGGAATGGTGCATAACAAGCATGAAAATAAAAGTCTGGAATGTTCATCTAATAATGATGTATTTGAGCAGGATTATGCTGCCCAGTGATATTCTTGTTTTATCTCTGGGCTAAACGCTGGGGCAGCTGTGTGCTTTGGCACAGTCTTCTGTCCCTCCTTTTGTGTGCTGCATATTAATCCTTTATTGAAGTAATTAAATGTGTGCTTAATGGCAATGAGCTGGCAGAATGAACGTACAATTGAATTAGCAGTTATGATTGGGAGCATGCTACAAGATGAACTAAATGCAATTACTGTAGGCATTTCTTTCTCCAAGTCGAATCTGGCTACATGACATGACTTAATTAGAGCTTGTTAGATACACTTACTCCCTGATCCTCTAGTGTGCTGCCTGGATTTTAGTTAGCGCTCCCACCAACCCCCATATTTGCCCCTTGCCCCACCTAGACTCCGACTCTGCTGAGCAGAGACTCCTGATTTCAGCTCTCCTGCCATGAAGATAAAGTTTGGCTTTTTGTAGACAAAACAGGAGCCAATAGCGACATCTTCAGCAGGATTTTCCCTCTGTAGAATCTCTGGTGATCACTGGTCCAGCTGTTTGTCCAGATGAGTGATAGCCAGAGCCATTGCAGAACCTAGAATGCTTTGTAAACCCAGGAAGGCAGGTGCCCTGATATCAACAACAGAGCTTGACTTTTCAACAGTGAATGAACTTTTTAGCTTTCAGTCACATAAGAGACTTCTGGGTGGAGGATTACCTTTTATTTCAGAGGCCTCTAGGTGAGGAGACCTGAACAGATTGTTAAACTCTTGAAGGGAATACCTAGGCAAGCACCAAATGTTTGTAAAACATTGCTCCATGGAGAGCTCTAAGTAAGAAGACATGACTAATATGTTGTACCATCGTTACTTAAAGCTTTTGTAGCTGCTCCTAAATATGAGTTAAATTAATGGCTCTTAATTCTGGCTGCACATGAGAATTCCCTGGAGTACTTTAAAAATACTGGTGGCCAAGCCCCACCCCCAGAGATTTAATTGTTTAGGGTGGGTCAAGATCTTGCTAGTTTATAAAAGCTCCCAGGTGATTCTAATCATACCAAAGACTGAGCTGCACTAACTTAGCTGGAATAACTTTAACAAATTTTTAAACTTGGTTTCCCACCTTTTATTTTTGCAGTGCTTCTTGGCACTCTGCAATATTTTTTTGGAGGGGTGGAGAACTTGACTCACAGGGACATGAGTAATGGTGGCTGTCAGCAGATCATAATGGGGTAATAGATAGTGGTTACCCTAATCTGATATACAAAGCTATGGCTTCTTCTCATTCCTATGTTGATCCTGGGACTACTTTGGAAATGCCATGCTAGGATTTATAATTCCATCAATTACTGACCTCCCAGATCTGTCCAACAAGCAAGGGCTCTCATTAGTCATGCCCCCCTGTTTTGCTTAGAGTTATTTACCAAGAGGCCAATCAATATTCTATGAGCAGACAGTTGAGATGAGAAGGCCTCATCAATCCATTCCATTTTCTTTTTTCAAAATGGTAGTTGGAAGCAGGAGGGACAACTCACTACAAAATAGAGGGCACAATCCATTGTCACTTTTGAAAACTTAAAATGTACATTTTGTTTTATTTTTATTTGAGCACAATAAGTCAGGACTTCTGGTCAGTGGGACCTCCTGGGTCTATTTTACAGCCTTCATTCTCTTTCTCAGGGCCATAAATGAAACCCTTTCAGCCCTAATGACCACAATGACTTTCCTCGATCATGTTATTGCTACTTTGGCACATTTATTGCTTTCACATGCACTAATGGATGAGTTTGGATATGTTAACAATTTATATATCATTTGATCCTAAAAAAGAAGCCCTACCAAACTAACTTAGCCCCCACGATTGAGTAGCTTTTAAGGAGTATAAATGAATTTAATGCTTTAGAAAGAGCTTCTGTAAATTATGAACATGACACCTATTACATTAAGCTGCATTAAGCATTAATACATCTTCATTACTGGCAGGTTGCCCAAACCTCCAAGGTTGAAAAAGCTGCCTGAAAATGTTCAATGTGACAGTCACCTAGGCTGAGATTGATGGTTCCTTTTTTAGGGGTGTGAGGCATGCCTATTGACTAGGTCCGTCTTCCGCTTCCAGACAAAGAAATGGAAGTGGTGTCAACTAGAGTTCTTCAAAGGCTGAGTTTTAATGGCTAGGCCAGAACTTCTGCATCCTCAGCATGCTGCTCAGTTACCATTACAGGAGGAGGCCCCTGAGTAGGGAGATGTAAGGTGTTCCATCCTTTTAAATTAAAAGCTCAGGAGTAGGGACATACTGTTTCTTTCTGGGAGAGTTATATTAATTTCTGTTATAATTTATGGTATAAAATTTTAAAAAATATGTATTGATGGGTTGGGAGCGGTGGCTCACGTCTGTAATCCCAGCACTTTGGGAGGCTGAGGCAGGCGGATCACGAGGTCAGGAGATCAAGACCAGCCTGGCTAACACGGGGAAACCCCGTCTCTACTAAAAATACAAAAACAAAAAATGTCCTGGGCATGGTGGCAGGCGCCTGTAGTCCCAGCTACTCAGGAGGCTGAGGCAGGAGAATGGCATGAACCTGGGAGGCAGAGCTTGCAGTGAGCTGAGATTGTGCCACTGCACTCCAGCCTGGGAGACAGAGTAAGACTCCATCTCAAAAAAAAAAAGGATTGATAATAATAACTATCATTCTTTGAATATTTGCTATGTGCCAGCACTGCTAAACTCTTTGTATATTTTATGTCATTTAATCTCTTTAATGGCTCTGTGAGTTAGGTATATTATTTATTGCCCATGGGTACTGTATTAGTTTCCTAAGTCTGCTGTAACAAAATATCATGAACCAGATGGTTTAAAACAACAGAAATTCATTCTCCCACAGTTCTGGATGCTATAAGTCTAAAGGCAAGTTGTTGGCAAGGCCCTCTCCGAAGGCTCTGGGGGAGAATCTGTTCTATGCCTTTCTTTGAGCTCTGGTGTTGCAGAGCTCTGCCTCTGTCCTCACATGTCATTCTCCCTGTGTCTGTGTCTCTTCTTATGAGGACACAAATCATACTGGATTACAGCCCCATACTACTCCAGAATGACCTCATTTTTGCCTTAACTAATTACATCTGCAAAGACTCTACTTCCAAATAAGGTCACATTTTGGGGAGGAAGGTAGAGAAAGGAGGGGGTTGGTGGTGGGGAGAGAAACAGAGAGAAAGGAGAAAAAGAGAGAGAGGGAGTAGTGCCTTGAAAAAAATATTAAATAGACTCTACTTTGGTCAATTTTGAATGAAAGGACTTTATTTTAATATGATATAAAATTCATTGGTGTTATGATACCTAAAGAATTGTGACACTTGCACATTCTATGTAATTAAAAGGTGGGTTACATTTGGAATGGCTAGGGCGTTACTAAATGAGAAAAGGATCTTAAACTTTCAAAGATTCTATTGACTTAGCTCTATTCATAGTAGTTTTGATGATGTCACAGGTCAATACTATAACTAAACACAGACCTTAACATGTGCCTTGAAAATTTCAGGAGAAGGCTAGCTAGTTTGAACCTGTGTGTGAGGTCCATGAGCCAAGAAATACTTTCTTTTAACAAGGATGAAAATTCCCAACTAAAGTTGGTTGGGCAGAGGCTAGTGTATTTGACAAACATTTATTCAGCATCTTTCCCATTGATGTCCAAGAGGACAGGCTCCCAGAGTAACAGGAAGAGACAGAGAAAAACTAATAAAAGCTTACAGGGGGACTGATAGAAGAATGTGCAGAGTATAGTAAGGTCACAAAGAAGGAAATCGCTATGGAGCTGGACTGGACTGCCTTGACAGCCTGAGAGCAAATCTTGGTTCTACCAGTTCCTGATTACCAGTTTTTAGGTAAATTATATGACCTTTATATAATTTATGCATTAATTTGTTAATGCATAGATGTGACAATAGTATTACTTCATAGTGTTATTTTGAATATTAAATGGGAAATCACTAATGCATTAATAAGGACCTTTTTGGTCATTAGTGACAAACGCATTCCGATTAGTTAAAGCATAAAAGGGAATTAATTGGCTTAAGTAATTTGGATGTCCACAGGTACATTCGGCTTTAGCCACAGATGCATCTTGGCAGTGATGCTGCCAAGATATTGTCTTCATCTTTTGGCTGACTTCTTTATTAGACTTCACTCTCAGGCAGTCTTTACCAGGGTAGTGACAAAAATGCCTAATAGCAACTCCAGACTTTAACCCTAACAGTGGGAAGCAAATACTGCTCTACCAATAGTTCCTGTAGAAGTTCTAGGTAGAAATGTCATTGAACAGACTTCGAAAATGTTGCCATCCTTCACAAGGGTTGGGAAGGGAGATGGGACCAATCACTGAGATTGAGGAAGCAGGGATTGATACTGGCAAGGAGGAAAACACATCTACCACATTGACATGTAGAGCTCATGGCTCTTATTTTGGCTTCTGGGAATGTTGTGTATTATCTATCATTATCTATTACTGTTTTTTTAAACCAGCCCTACTAGGTGTTAATCTTGTCCCTAAGTAAAACTGGGCTTCCAAATATAAAGGTAGTTATCAACAGAATGTGCTGCATAGCTGGATTTGAAATAGAAAAAGGAAAAGAACCATTTAAAAAGCTTCAAGTGTCTATTTTGTAAGCAGAATCCAAAGAAGCAAAATTTTTATCCACATATCAGCTATTTTAATGTCCATAAAATATAGAGAATAAAAAAGGAATTCTTGAATCATGTTTCAATATAGTCACGCTTTTCTCTTCTTAAACAAGTTGATTTTTTTCCATTAAAGATGGAATAATAATATCTAGCAGTTATAGAGTGCTTATTATGTGCTAGGAACTGTTCTAACTAGTTTATTTATATTAATTCACTTAATCCTATGAGATTGATTCTATTGTTACTGTCCTTTTACAGAGTGATACATTTGAATCACAGAGAAGTTAAGAAATTTGCCCAATTTCATGCAACTAGTAAGTGTAGAACTACAATTCAAATACAGGTAGTCCAGGCCAGGTGTGGTGGCTCAGGCCTATAATCCCAGCACTTTAGGAGGCCGAGGCGGGCGGGTCACGAGGTCAGGAGATCGAGACCATCCTGGCTAACACGGTGAAACCCCGACTCTACTAAAAATACAAAAATATTAGCCGGGCGTGGTGGCGGGCGCTTGTAGTCCCAGCTACTTGGGAGGCTGAGGCAGGAGAATGGCGTGAACCTGGAAGGCGGAGCTTGCAGTGAGCCGAGATCACGCCACTGCACTCGAGCCTGGGCAACAGAGACAGACTCCGTCTCAAAACAAACAAATAAACAAACAAAAAAACCCCAAATCCAAGTAGTCTAGCCTTTTACCAGTGTAATATATATGCTCATTTCAGAAAGTGTAAAAAATATACAATAGCAAAAAGAAATCCCTCATTATCCTATTGATGAAATATAATTACTAATGGGTTAGTGTATTTCTATCTACTTTTTAAAAATTCCTGGATTATGTTTTTTGCCTTGTTGGAATTGAACTGTATGATATTGAATATTATTATATTGCCTTTAATTTCCTTTACATTTCATAAGTATTTTCCCTCATCAGATAATTATCTCAAATAGTGTTTTTAATGTCTGTTTAATAGCATGTAGGTATGCATCAATTAATATACTATTTTTATTGGATTTCAGATTATTTCTAATTTTTTACCCTAAAAACAACTCTGCTTGACTTTTTCTTTTATAAGTTAGTATTAGTTAACTTCTTTTAACAAGCAGATATTAGTTTTATGATTATTATTATGAATGGAAATATATGCTGTAAAAGCAAAAACAAAAAGCTTCTGTAGTGAGTTCATAGATTTTGATATCAGACAGATATGGCTTGAATCTGACTCTTACAACTCAACCAAATGTATGCCCTTGGATAAGTTATTTAATGTTTTTAAGTGTCAACTTTTTGATTCATAAAATACACAAGTAAGATAATACATGAATTCCTAGAGCATTGTGAGTCAATAAACAATTAAAATTCTGTTCATAGATTTTTTTTGATGGAATTTATGTAAAAACATTAATTCTTTTCTGGTTCTAGAAAATTTATAAAATATAAAAAATATGACAAAGAAAATAATATTTTCTATAATATTGCCACTAAACAGTTAATCGATGTAAATGTTTTATTATGTTTCCTCCCAGCCCCTTTTCTATGTATATGTAGATCTGTTTAAAGTGTATAAATACGTGTGTCCCTATGTGTATATATATAGTAAATAAAATAGAAATTAAACTATATGTGTATTTGAATTTCTACTTGTTTCATTTAACTTTATAATGTATTATATTCCTGTATTTTAAAATATTCTTAGACTTTTAATGGCTAGTTAGTATGCCATCATCTTTGGAATATGCTGTAATAATAAATTATTCATTTATTTTGGACTTTTAGTTTATTCCCACTATTTTTTTAATAATGCAGTGAAGAATTTCCATTTATATAAACTAGTTATCTTCATATGTCCTGGTCTTTTAGTTTCTGAGTTTAGATGTTACCTTCTCAAAGAGACTTCTTTTACCTATCAAATGCTGTTGAGAGTCCCTGCCAGCTGTATTCTAGCACATTACTCATTTTGTATTCTTCGTAGCATTCATTACAACCTAAAATTATCTTACTCATTTATTACTCTTACCTACTCTTTATTATCATCATCCTTGCCTTCCTGGGAATAGGAACTCTAGCTGTACAGTGATCTGACGCCTACAATGGTGCTGGGAATGCCATTGAGGTTAATGATTATATGCACAGGCTCTGGAGCTGGTCAACCTGGGTTTAAATCCTGCTCAACAATTTACTTGAGTATGTTACTCCACTTCCTTTAGCCTCCATTTTATTGCCCATAACATAAAGATAATCATAGTACCTACCTTATAGAGTAGCTGTGAGAATTAAATGAATTAGTACAAGTAAAACATTTAGAATAGAAGCTAACACACGATTGAAACAAAAACATATATAGCACTTCATAATATGTGCCAGGCCCTGTTGTAAGCACTTTATAAATGACAACTCATTTAATCCTCACAACCAAATTATCATTGTTTCCATTTTCACATGAGAAAACTGAGACATAGTTGGGTTAAGTGACTTCCCCCGGGATCGAGTTAGTGAGTGGCAGAGCCAAGATTTAAAAATACCTCAGCAATCTGGCTTCAGAGTCCATGCTCTTAATTACAGTGTTATGTTGCCCAAGGCACTTGGTAAGTGTTAGTTATTAGACTAAGTACTCAATACATTAGATAAATGAATGAAATAAAATATCTCTGATTAATTTCTTAGGATTTAGTTCCAGAACGGAAATTATTAAACACTTGGTTAGAAAGAAATGGTGAGGAATAGTTTTAAAGCTGCTAATATATGTTTCCAAAAAGATGCTGGAGGTCAGGAAACATGTTAAGACATTTGACGTCACAATGCCAAAGCACATGTGATACACCATAGGATACTTGGTAAATGTTTCACAAATGTGTAAGTAACCCTTCTAAAAGGGCTATATCAGCATATACTATCACACAAAATATGGAAATATGTTCATTTCACCAGGTCCTTTTTGAAAATGAGTACCATAATTTTATTATCTTTTTCAGTTTGATAGGCAAAAAAAAGTTTCTCATTTTTCCCATTCTCATCTTTATTAATCTCTGAGTTCCTTAATTCAACAAATATTAATTGTATGTCTACTGCACTATGTTTCAGACAAATATTGTAAACATATTATTTAACAAAATCCCTGAACAAGACTCATATACTTGCCTCGTGGGTTTGTGGTGATGATTAAAGAATACAGATAAATATCTTAGAAACATGCACTACCTGAGCCGAGATCCCGCCACTGTACTCCAGCCTGGGCAGCAGGGTGAGATCCCGTCTCAAAAAAAAAAAACCAAAAGCACTACAGTAGGGAAAAGAGGGGATAGGGAGAGGTTTATTAAACAATACAAAATTACAGTTAGAAAAAAATAAGTTCTAGTGTTCTATAGCACTGTAGGATGCCTATAGTTAATAATAATATGTAGTTTCAAATAGCTAGACGGAGGGTACTGAATGTTGTCAACACAAAGAAACGATAAATGTTTGAGATGATGATATGCTAATTACTCTCATCTGATTAGTATACATTATATGTATTGCAGCATCACTCTGTACCCCATAAATATGTACAATTGTTATGCATCAACATAAAAAACTAAAAAATAGGACAACAAATTGAGTTTAGTGTATACCACTCAAATGTTGGGTGCACTAAAATCTCACAAATCATGACTAAAGAACTTACTCATGTAACCAAATGCCACCTGTTCCCCAAAAACCTATGGGAAATTAAAAAAATAATTTTAAAAACCCACTACAGATAGATTGGGACAGGTAGATGACAGGTAGGTAAAATTGTATAAAGGTGACTGCCCTGGGCAGTGTTGCCATGTTAAAGAGAAAGAGGTTGAAGTTTAGGACCCGCAAGGGTGAAGTGGCTCAGATGAACATGTGAAGCTTTCATTTGTGCTCCTTCAACAGTTAAATTTCAAGACTAAAGGCTAAACTTGGAAATAAGGGCAAACCAGAAATAGATTGGCCTTCATGATGACAGAAACATAGCCTTGACTGGAACAAGATAATCTGCATTTACTTTGCATGTCAGAAGAAATGAAATCTTTTCTGGTTATGGATATCATCCAGAACCTAAATGTTGTCATATGCAATGTCCAGTATGTAGTCACAAATCACCAAGAATATCAAGAAACATCAAATTGATGAAAATTAAGAAATAAATAATAAAAGCAGAAGCATAAATGACCCAGAAATTGAAGTTATTAGACATAGACTATTAAATAACTAGTATAAAAATGTTCAAGAAAACAGAGGATCATGATATATTTTAACAGAGAGTTGGAATCTATAAAAGTGAATAAACAGAAAGAATACATTTATAGGTAAATTAGGTGAAATCTGAATAAAATCTGGGATTTGTTATTAACAATCCAGCTGGTCCTTGACTTAGGGTGGTTCAACAGTTTTTTGAATTTACAATAGGGTAAAGGCAATATGCATTTAGTAGAAACTGTTATTAGAACTTTGAATTTTGAAATTTTCCTGGGTTAGTGATATGCACTGTGATACATTTGAGATGCTGGGCAGCAGCAGTGAGCTGCCACTCCCGGTCAGCCACATGATCATGAGAAAAAACAACCAATACCCTCTAGGGTCCTGTGTTACCAGTTGATTTTGCCCAACTATAGGATAATATAAGTGTTCTGAGCGTATTTAAGGTAGGCTAGGCTGAGCTATGATGTTCAGTAGCTTAGGTGTGTGTTAAATGAATTTTCAGCTTAAAATATTTTCAACTTAACAATGGGTTTATTCGGACATAACCCCATCTTAAGTGGAGAAGCATCAGTATACCAATGTTATTTTCTTAGTTTTGACAAATGGACAATGGTAATATAAAATGTTAACAATTTGGGAAGCTAGCTGAGGGATATATAGGAACTCTCTGTACTGTCTTCATGACTTTCCTATATATCTAAAAATATTTACCTCTGATACATTTCAAGCTATTTAAATATAAAGTTCATAAGGGTAGGGATTTTGACTTGTTTTGATCATTGATGTTTCTATGATAACTTGAGTTGTGTCTGACTCCCATAGGTACTCTAAAGATACTTGTTGATGAAATTAGTCTTTATATTTGTATGTTTGCTTTTATTAGTTTCTTTTATTATTGTTATAATTTTACTTATTTGAGTTGCTTTTGGCTTATTCTATTCTTTTTGTAAATTCTTAAGTTTGAGGCCTATTTAGATAATTAATGTTTATATTTTCTTTGTTCTAGTATATGTTCCTAAGCCTTTAAATTATTCTCTAATTTCTGTATTGTCATCATTTTAATATAGAATATTTCCATTATTATATAAGTGTAAATATTTTCTAATTTTTATTAGAATTTTGTTTTTGACCAAAAGTTCTTAAGATTGGGCATTTCAGAATTTCCAAACTTACCAGGTTTTCAAAGCTATCTTTTTATTATTGATTTCTAACTCTTTGGGAATATAATGAAAATAATTTCTTTGGTTAGTATTTTCATAGTACATCTTTTTTAAAATTTTAATTTTAAACTATGCTCTGCCTTTAGGTTTGGGGCATATCTCTGTTAAATAGCATATAGCTCAATATTTTCCTTTAAATCTTATCTGGCAATCCATGTTTTTACCATAGTAATGACATATTTAGATTTATTTTTATTTATTTTTATACTGTTTGTTCCACTTTTTCTGTTTTCTTCTCTTTTAACCATTTTTGAATTGATATAAGTTTTTCCCCTTTCATTCCATTCTCCCCCTTCTGCTAGTTTGGAAGTTTCTCATTCTGCATCAATTGAACTTTTCTTCCTCTGCATTTGATAGTGAATTTCTGACCTGATGCCCAATTCTTTCTAATTTTTTTTTGTGTATTTCCTATAAGCAGTGAAATTCTCCTATGTTACTACAACACCATAATCAAAAATCAGGAGATTAACACTGATGCATTACTACCAACAAATCTCCAGACCACATCCAAGTTTCATAGGTGGATACCACCAGATATTCCCCATATGTCTTTTAGGTGAAAATGATGCAGTTTGGGATCACAAGTTGGCTTCACTTACTACTTTGGTTCCCATGTTACTTTTGTTTCCTTCAGTCTAGGACAGTTCCTCAATTTATCCTTGGTTTTTCATGACCTAAACAGTTTTGAAGATTATAGGATGCCCCTCAATTTGGACTCGTCTGATGCCTCCTCATGATCACATTCAGGGTATGCATTTTTATTCAGGTTATACATCTTTGGCAGGAATAACATGGAGTGATTCTTCTCATTGCATCCTATCAGGTGGCATGGCGGCTTGATTTGTCTGATTACTGATGATAATGTTCACTTGACTAAGGTGGTGTCTGCCAGGCTTCTTTACTGTAATTATTCTTTCTACTTTGTATATAATGAGTGGGAAGTGCTTTGAAACTCTGTATTCCATCAAATGTTCCATTTAGTATTATTTTATGTATGGACCCATGGTTTCTCATTTTTTCCAATGGGATGTATTTGTCATTATCAACACTTATTTAGATACTGTGGTTGTACCCAATGGGGTCAGTGGGAGCCTCTTGAAGTTGGCTTTTATGTCTTTTTGACATGTCCCCAACCTTCTTTGAACATTCTCCTGCTTTCTGACAAATTAAGTTATTCCAGGTTCATCTTGTACTCTCTCTACCCCAATAATGAACTCATTTATTTCTCTAAGGAGTCGTCATAGACATATATTCACACGTTTCTCTATTTTTCTCTATATATTTACTTGCATATTAAAAACTGTGATTAGTAATGATACTTTCAATTCCAATCCAACACCGAAGAGTTCATTCACTCTTTCCATGTTTATAAGTCTCTTCTGACTGTGAGACGCTTGCTTCCCATTAACTTTATTACACGTTTACTTACTAATCACCTTCTATATAATCAATCTTTGTAATCAATCTCCCATCCCCTTAGAAAGGAAGTGCTGGTGATGGGAGATTGATTATATTCCTTCCTTTCCATGCTAAGCTGCCAGTTTGCAAAGATGCCCTCCTCATCTTGAACAGGCTCTGACATCCTCTTCCTGTCCTTTTCTGGTGTGGATACCCCCTTCTCCCAGCTTCAGCTCTGATATCCCATGCTGGGCTATCCCCCTCAATGAATGCTGTCTTCACCCTGCTCAGGCTCTGATATCCAGTCCTGGGATACCCCTCTGCTGGGATGCCTTTCTTACCTTTAGCTTCTAGACCCCATATGAGCATTCTCATGTGCCTCTGCAAGGATGTTCTCCTTGCCTCACTGTGGCTCTAATTTCCCATATAGGAGGACTATCCTTATATCTAGACCATTTATTTCTCTACCTGGGCTCTGATAACCTTTTCTGGGTCTTTGTAAGTCCCCCAGGTTTGCTCCTCCCCAACTTCTTAGTTTTAGAATAAAAATACAGAAAGAGCTGAAAATCTACTCTAAAAATTTTAACATGTGTACTTAACTTAACAAAATCTAAATTTAATCAGTATCTTTATCCTTCTCACTAACAGTATAGATGCTTTAAAATACTTTACATCTGATAATCTTCTCCCCTTACTTGTATGCTATAATTCAGTTTTTAGTTCTCCTTGCATTTTCATACCAGCTCTTTGGGGTAACATTTTTCTGGTGGACCCTATTCTATCTTTTAACTTTTACCTATTTGCACATTTCCTGATAATCTTACAGGGCATTGGGGCTCAAGAAAATCATATAAGGCTTTGGACCTCACTTTCATTATTTTCCAATTTGAAGAAGCGTGGATTAATCTTTCAAGGTTTTCTTTTAACTAAAAATTCTAGAAATCACACCAACTGTGAGAGATATTATATGTGAAAACAATTCAAAGTGGAAAAATGCTACACAAAGAGGACATATTAAACATGAAGGTAATCAAAGTATGGTTAGTTTCCTTTGCCTCTTGTGATATGATTCATACTGCTGTGGTACACAGCATAAGCCAAGAAAATAGATTGCTCAAAGTACTGCATACAGAGAGAAAAGCCCTGATAATGACTTAGGGAAGGTTTGTACTCACTTATTAATCATTTCATATCATCTGCATTTTGGTTCTACACCTGGTATTTTCATGAACCCTTTCTGAGCTGCCCTTGCATTTCCTAGTTTTTACCTTCTCCAACACAATAAGAGTTAATTGTAGCAGACATTCAGCAAATACTTGTAGATTGAACCAGTCTGATTTTTCTTCTCACTCACTGAAACTGAGAGTTGCCCCACTTTGCGATCTATTGGTATAAAAGGTGCCATATCTATGTGCAGCTTCATCATCATTATGTTATTAAGCATCATCCGTCTATTCATTCATTTAGTGTTGATTGAGTACCTGTCATGTATAGTCATTGTGCTGAGTTCTGTGTGTCCAGTGATAAAAAAGAAAAGATCTCTGGTGCCTAAGCTCACAGACTAGTGGAGGAGTCACACATGTATTCACAATACAATGTGCTAAGTGTTTCACAGTACAATGTGCTAAGTGTTATAATATGCTCAGATAAAAAAGTGAGAAAATTAATTGTAAATATTTTATAGGGTCAGAATGAGGTTTAAATGAGATAGTCAATTTAAAGAACTTAGAATAATGCCTTAGATGTAGTAAGTGATCAGAATGTGAGATATCATTATCACTATTATTATTAAGGAAATAACAGTACATGAGGCCAGGCATGGTGGCTCCAGCCTGTAATCCCAACACTTTGAGATTGCTTGTGCTCAGGAGTTCAAGACCAGCCTGGGCAACATAGTAGAACACTGTCACTATCAAAAAACAAACGAACAAACCAACAAACATTAGTGTGCATGGTGAAGCGCACGTGTAGTCCCAGCTACTTGAGAGGTTGAGGTGGGGGGATAGCTTGAGCACTGCAGGGTTGAGGCTGCAGTGAGCTGAGATTGTGCCACTGCACTCCAGCCTGGGTGATAGAGTGAGACCCTGTCTCACACACAAAAAAAGTAGGGAGCAGGACATGAAGCTGGAAAGGTAGTTAGGGGATAGAGATACAAGAATTTGGATTTTACTCTACAGATAATGGTGAACCTTTAAAGGAATTTAAGCAGAGGAAATATATGGTCAGATTTGTTGTTTGGGAAGGACCCCAGCAATTATGTATAGCATGAAACAGAGGTAATGAGACTACAGTTGAGTCCAGTTTGCTCATTCATTCACTTCTTCATTTAACAATGAATTGACTGATTGCCAACTGCCGTACAATCATCTAAGCAAAAGATAATGAGAGCCTGAATGAGAACAGACATTGTGAAGACAGAGGAGGAGCTGGATTTGGGAGACATTTGGAAGAAGATGTGCCAAAACTTGATGCCTGAATACATATACAGAGAGAGATATTTAGACTGATTTTTAAGTTTATGGCTTGAACATTTGGGTTGGGAAAATATTACAGTAGGAGCCATCTTGTGAAATAAGAAACTGAATTCAGCCTTGAGCAGGGTTGGCCTGAACAAGGAGGTGATAGAGCCATGGGAGATAATGAGATTGCCCAGGGAATAGAGTATGGTGGGCACCCCCCATGGAACATAGCTATTTAAGCTATTGTGGAGAAAGGGAGGTCAGTAAAGGGAATTGAGCAAAATTGTCCTGGAGAAGGATTAAGGAGAGAGCGATGACTAACAAAAAGGTGTGGCTTACATGGTCAAATTGTACAAAGAAGTCAATTAAGTAGAAGCTTTCAGTTTGATTAGGACCTTGAATATAATGAGAGATCAAAGGATCTATAGTTTTAGGAAAGGGGTGCAGGTGGAGTCAGGCTTGCAGGGAGACAGCAAGTGAAGGCAAAGTGAAGAAGAGGGCAGAGTGAACGGAGACTAGTGTTTCAGGCAGTGGCTCTTAACTAGGCATGATTATGGTTCCCAGGGGACATGGGACAGTGTCTGGAGAAATCTTTGATTTTGATGGCTGGATGTGCTACTGGAATCCAGGGGATACAAACCAGAGATGCTACCACACACCTACAGTGCACAACACAGCTCTCGACAACTATGTATTATCTAACCCAAAATGTCAATAATGCTGAGGTTGAGAAATCTTTTATAAATACAGGAAGGAGAATAAAGAGTAAGTAGAGTAACTGTTAACACTGAAAAATGAATGAGTAAAGAATGAGGGTCACCGGGGGAATCTCTATTAAGACAAAAAGAAGGGAACAATGTAGAAGGAACAATTGATGAGTAATTGATGGGAACAATTCTGGAGGGGATGACAGAAGGAACCAGGGGCACAATTCTCTGGATTAGATTAACCAGATGTTGGATACCTTCTCTCCGAACAAGAGGGAAGGAAGTTAAATTTAAGTATGGATATAGACATGTTTTGTATATTGTGAGGAAGAGAAGGTAAAGTGTTGAAGTTTTGCTATTGAATTTTGATCCTATCATGACATCTTTTTATGAATCTGATCCATGCATGTTAGAGTGAGACTCATAAAATGCAATACACAGAGTTACAAAGGAAATCAATTATATTGTAACATGGTTAGCAAAATATTTAAAAGTTAGCGATATGGTAATACATATGCTTCTTTACTAACATATTAAATAACAAGATCTAGTATTGTGTTTAATAACTACTATAATTTTGAAGTAATTACAAATGGAAATAATATTTTGAGAAATCTGCAACAATTGTAATAGAATACAAAAATATCACTGATTTCACTTGGTGACAAAATCACAGATATCGCTGTTATCACCATATGCTGCCTGCATTCCTAATGATGGAAATGTTCAAATTCTGCTAACAATTACTGAAAATGAAACCACAGTGTTTTCCCCATTTAAGTTCATAGAATCCCTGAGTTCTTAAGCACGAACCCTGGGTTAAGAAAACTTTCTCCCGACTATCAATCCCACTTCTCCTCTGTTTTCTTTCCTTGCTGTTTGTTTCTAGTCTTTTTCATCCTCTTCCGTTCTGACTTTATCCCTTGGTTCACAAGGTTATTTACCTGGCACCTGGGGTTAACTACCTGGCACCTGGGGTTAGCCACTAGGTTTTGGATTTAGATTTTGGCAGGTCCTTAAATGTCTTGGCTGACATTCACACTTTTCTTGCATGTGAATTACAATAGTTTCTCTCTGGTGAAGGTACTGGTTCTATAGTAAGTGGTGCCTGCCACCCTGTGTTCATCCTTAGTCATGTGGTCCACTGGGTCGTAGAGCCCATCACCGTCTCTAGTTTGACTGGGGAAAAGGACCACATACTCGCTTCTCTCAGAATGTGGGGCAGGGTCATCTGCTACAGTGAATGGAGCAAGGTTTCAGAAGAGCCCATGAGGGAAGATGTGAGTGGGAGCTGCCTCAGGACAGGTTGAGAAATGGTGTAGAGAATTCAGCTGAGATCAGAACTGCAGTGGCACCAATCTGAAGGGTCATATGATTCTCTTCAGCTGTGCTGGAGAGAAGTCTCGGTGGCAGTCTCCATGGCATAGACAAGATGGATTACTGAAGGAATCTGGAGTTGGAGGTTAGCAGGGGTTGGGGGGTAGGGAGGGTGGGTCTGTGGCAGAAGGCAAAGGGCTAAGGAAATTAAAGGTGCTGACAAGAAAGAGGTTGAAATGCTGCACCATGGGGTCCTGGCTCAGTAGGGAACGAAATCAGACCAGGGGGAGCTGATGGACTAGCAGAGAATGGAAGGATCAAGAGAGTGGAGGTCTTGTTGAGGTCAGCATGCTGGTGAAAAATTGGAATAGGGTGTGAGAGAGTGGACCTCCTTCTCTTCATACCAGTTTCTGCATGACTGTAATTAGTGTTCCTGTCATGGCCCTCCCTAGTGTACATTTTAATGACAAAAAACATTATTACAAATGGACACTAAATGTGCCATTAAAATAGTTCTTCCCTGCATTCAGATATGCTCAATGAAACGTACCAGACTCAATTGACTATTGGAATGAGAAAGAAAGGAGAAATATAGGGAGCTAGCCAAAAAACCTAAGTCACTTTTTGCAAATTGCTTAAAACCATTAAATAAATTAAGCTGCTGTGGGTATATGCACACATTTCATGGAGTTCCAATTTAGCAATTACTGTTCCTGCAGCAAAATCAATAAAATATGCATCCACAATCATACGGAGAAAACACATCCAGGGACTTCAAGTTTGAGTCTTGATTCAGAAAATATTTTTAAATAAGGTAAATGAATTAAAATGTATCAGGTTCAGCACTGGACTGTGGTTGGTAGAAATATTATTTTTGATACTTTTAGTTTTGAATTGGCTGTAGTACATGGTTCAAAGATCAAAATGTATTCAAAGTCTGTCAGGGTATTGTGAAAGTGATGAAGACCATGCATAAGGATAGGGCTCAGGCTAGTCTCTCGTTTTGAAACAAATCTATGAGATTTCTTATGATGACCTATGTAGGCACACGATGTGACAATGCTGCACCGACATTATAGAGTGATTTTTAACTTACAAAGGGCTTCAGTCTTCCTCCATTTAACGTACTTTTATTAAGAACCTACTGTATGCTTGACAGACAATGGAAATGAGTGTTGTTTCTTTCTCTCTTTAACATATAAAGTGCTCTTCAAAGTTTGCTCACGTATACTTTTTAAGAGAATTTTGAAAAATTTAGTATCCCCTTTTAGATTTTAAGTATAAATAGAGTAGTTGAATGGATGGATTTGACTTTTTAAATAAAATATTGTAAATATTGAACTTTTAAATAAAATTGTTACATCACCTTTTAAAATGCATTCAATGGAATCTAAATACTGATTGGATATCAACCATCACCTATTTAAAGATACATAAACAAACTCTCCTTTAACAGACTGAACGTTTACATCATTTGTTTATTTTTCTTTTGAAGTCATTTTCCATACCACTTTCCCCAGTGAATTTTATTTTTATGTAACACATTTTATGCATGAAGGTGTTATGGACCATTATATCATGATTCTCTGCTACAAAATATGTATATACAGTGATATTTTAATTAAATTTTTTCTTCTAGCCATCAAGCTATAAATTTTAAAATACTGACTGAATTATTTTTATGACTATTAATAGTACCAATTGGTCAAAATAACATAAACATATTATATATTTTGATAAATAATTTAAAAAGACAAATTTTTATTGAAACTGTATCTCCTATAAGATGGCTGGGACTATATATATATTTTTAGTTCAATTAAATTTTATTGCAGTTGAATTGTGGATACCCCCATATTGCTAGAATGAGACAAGGGTTCAGTATAATTTCTATTCCTAGTTTTAATTTTCATAAATAAAAACACTAAAATTTTCTTTAGTAAATAAGATGAGAAGGAAAAAAGTTTTGTTACAGCAAGATTTCTCAATCGTCTAAAATCCTGATGTATACCCAACCTAATAATCAAAAATTACTTTTAATGATCCATTAACTGTCAATTCAATTAAATCTTTCTTCAATGTGGCTGAGAGAGAAGTATTGGAAATTTAGTGACAGGCACAAATAGTTTCCAGTTCTCTGTTTGGCACCCTTGAGGTCTTTATGCCCTTGGGCCATGCACTTTTGGTAAGATTAAAAAAGAAAGAAACAAGTAATTTTTTTTTGTAAGAAGGGAGAAATAAAAGAGAAAGTGAGAAATAAGAGTTTGTTCCTTTTCAATGAGTTTTCTCTCAGGTAACGTTAGTTTTAGGAAAAACTATACATAAAAGTTGAGGATCTGGAATTTGACTCACTTAAAACCTCACTTGACATATCTTTTGGAAAGTCCTTGTATATTACTGGAGGCACCCGTATTCCAGACCACTGGTGTATTTGACCTCCTGTAGAAAGAACAAGTTCAAAACCAGGTCACCAGATAAGTGCAAAGCCAAAGGCAAGGAATAACAGCATAGGAGCAGCAGTCACAAAACCAGGCAAGATGAGAGTGAGGAGGAGGGGACACACCAGCCAGGGAGAAATACCTGAAGGCCTTTCACACTGAGAGAGTTGTGGACTTTTTATGTGGTCCTGTACAGGCTTCCCAAAGTGGACCAGGTTCATTGAAAATGGCCAGAAAAACACAAGATCACCATAAGGTGCAATTTATCAAGACTTCTTAGTATATTACATCACTATCATTTATTTATATGCCTACTGTATATGTCAAGATCTAAGATGGCCAAGAATAAGATGATTTCCTGGTCAAGACCACAGGCTTTACAGGCAGAGCGCTTTACTTATTTGCTTGTTTGTTTTTTTATTTTGAGACAGACTTTAACTCTTGTTGCCCAGGCTGGAGTGCAATGGTGCCGTCTCGGCTCACTGCAACCTCTGCCTCCTGGGTTTAAGGAATTCTCCTGCCTCAGCCTCCCGAGTAGCTGGGATTACAGTTGCCTGCCACCATGCCTGGCTAATTTTTGGTAAAGATGGGGCTTCACCATGTTGGCCAGGCTGGTCTCGAGCTCCCAGCCTCAGGTAATCCACCCACCTCAGCCTCCCAAAGTGCCGGGATTACAAGTGTGAGACACTGCACCTGCCCTCTTTGAATCCCAATTGCAACTAGTTCATGAACTCAGGCAAGTTTCTTAACTGTTTTAACTATCACCTTGTCATGTCTTCTAATAATTGTACCTAGCCCAGGTGGTTATAGTAAGAATTAAATACAATAATCTAAGTAAAGCTATGAACACAATGCCAGGTCATTCAACATTTATTCAACCAAAAATACTAAGTCAGCTTTATACAAACTAATGGAAGGAGACAGCTATGCAAATATAGAAGAACACTAAAGTGTTACATGACAGATGTATGAGGTAGGTATTATTAATCCCGTTTTACAGGTGGGGAAGAGGAGGTTACAGGAATTTGAGCTATGTGCTTACAGTTACCAGCCAGTAAGTGAGAGAGCACAGACTTGACTCAGAACGTTGGACTCCTAGTAGCCTCTTCAAGTGTGTAGTGACAGCACACTGCTGGGTCCTGTAGACTAAAATATTATGCATCATTCCAGCTGAGAGAACAGTTCTGGATGTACATTCACCACTGACTGCCTGCAGCCAAGCCTTTTGGTTCCTGGCCTATAAATGTCTCGCCAGCTCTGTGGGCCAGGGAGAACATCCTCCTAAGCATGAAGGGCATTCCAAGGTCAACAAAGCACTTCAGGCTCCATAAAGAAAGCAGTTATATAAATGGGGGTTCTTGTTAAGATAATAAAGCTCCTAAGGCCACTTTTAAAAAGAGAGGTCACCTGGAGGGTTACCAGGAAAAGCCAGATGCCCCAGATGTGCTATTTAACCTCCAGTTTTTATAAAATATACACATACTGTAGGAATATATGTTTAATTATTTTACTTTTAGAAAATGATGACTCTAACATTGTTTAAATAAATTAACTCAATTCCTATTATTAGAAGCAAAGTGTCTTGCATTTTACAGGTGCTGAGTCTGGTAGGAATGGATTAACCAGAGGCTCATTAAATGTATCACCACTGTTGGCCAAACCATATAAACTCTTTGGAGTATGAGATGGTTCCAACCGTCTACTGTTGTGCATTAATAGTGGAGAGTGCCTCAGTGTATTTCCTTGTTTTGAGTAAATTGTGGTATTAAATTCACAGCCTTCCTTCATCAGAAAGGGAAAATGATTTGACCTTCACATTCCTCAGAGCTGAACTCAAACTTTGGAGGCACACTTCAAAGCTCTGTAAATAATATGAGTAACACTTTGGACCCTTCTGGGGTGGGAGGGAAATTCCCTTTCTGAAGAACACCCAAGTCTTTAAAAAGAAATGGTCAGGTTTAAATATCTCACTGTTTTTCTTGTTTGAGACTCCATGCTGAGGATTTTATTTTCCTTTGCAAAGCTTATGCTGCCCAAGCTGCTTTCTCAGAGGTCGGCTGGCGTTGGTGCTCAGGGCCTGCTTGCAGATTTCGCTGGAACAAGTTTATTTGTAGTATAGCCCGGGGCGGGTTGAAGATTCCATTATGATGTGGGAGGCTCCCCGAGTTTGGAATATCAATGGCACTTCAAAGGGCTGGAGCTGTGAATTAGCAGCCAGGCTTCTTCTCAGGCCCTAGAATAGAATAAAATAACACGAAGAGATGTGTTTCAAGATAGAAAGAGTGGAGTATTTTCTTCTAGGGCTCTAATTGTAAAGTGGGCACTCCAAGTCTTCATGGATATCCTGGCGTCTCTCAGGACACCGGAGGCTGTCATGGATTTTGCAGAAACCCCTCAGATCTCCCAGACTGAAATCTTAAACACAGTGCTGGGCACTTCCCATTCTGCCAAGTTCTCCCGCTTCCTTGATGTTAACCCCTACTGAACCTTGGAAAAAGGGTAACTCAAAGCTGTTTAGCCTAATTTATTTATTGCCAAAAGGCCAAACACCATATTAATTTCAAGGTTTTCTCAAGTATTCTATTTTCCTAAAACTTCACCTTCTTGTCTTCTCCTCTTCTGTCTGCCCTACGGTGAAAATAGGGGAGAAAGGAAGTTAGGGTTTTTCCCTCATATCTCTAATGTGAATCAGCAACAGTCTGGCTACAGTCAGGCAAACAAAACAAAAGAAAACTGAAGACTGAGCCCTCTCATCATTTTGCTGTGTGATTATGTTTAAGTAGCTCCAGGAGGACAATCAATTCAACTTAGAATATACTGAAGATTTACAGCTCTAGGCATTGCCACTCTGTGCTTATGCTTCTCTCTCCAATTGTATTTTTTTTAAATGAAAAATATGCATAGTAGTAAGGCCGCAGATTGCATGAGTATAGGTGTAGATCTGTGCCTGGCTAATTGTCATGGTCATGGTTATTCACCCAGTCCTGGTGATTTTCTGATGCCTTGAACATAGTTTTGGCTGCCCCGACTCCTCTTCTTTAGGAAAGGGCTACACTTCCAAAAGCAAGATAGGAAAGGGGAAAGTACTCTGGACTGGGACTGGGGGTGATCACCTGACCTCCCTGGTCCGTGATTTTTCTCATCCATCCCCCATCCCCCCCACTACACACCTCCTGGCTTTCTGTTGACTGGAGTTCAGTGGTGCACCCAAAATAGACTTGATGACCTTTTAAAAATAGGGTTGTCTCTGGTTTTCATTCATTTATACTGTCTGGCTCTTTCTGCAGGGATTTTGATTTGCAGCCTCTGGCCCAGATCTCACCTCTAGGCCTTCACCCTATGGGTTTACCTGGAATATTCTTTCTCTCTGTTTACTTGGTTGACTTTACAAAGTTTTTTTATTTGACCAAACTTTAGTTAGCTTCTTGAAACTTCTCCTAGGCCCATCTGTGCACTTCCTTGTAAAATCCAGCTTTAGCAAAGAACGCTGCTAAATCAGTTTAGCGAGAATCCTCCATCTTCAATATCGGATCCCCTTGCTATCTTATTGTTTTGTTCAACCTCCATCATCTCCCAGGTGACATCTGATTGCCCTGGTCTTTCTTCAGCAAGAATCCTAATAGGTCAGTTTAGCCAGAACATACCTCAGGCCTGATGTTTTCTCTTAGTAATTTTTCCATCCACTAAGCCCCACTCTGCTTCTTGGTCGTAAATTACCATTTGTCCATGCTGTATTTGAAGTTGAATCCAATCTCTCTTCGCCACTGCAAAATCCCATTGCCACGGTCCCTGTATCTATTGCCAGGGTCCTGAATAAAGTCTGCCCTACTATGCTTTAACAAATATCATTGAATGTTTTTTTAATAGCACTCTAAATAAGGTCCTTCAGGTCTTAGCTTTTGTCTTTCTTCCTCTGCATTCTCTTAGCATCTTGCATCTTCCCATTATAGCTCATACTGAGCTGCGTAATTATTTATGGGTTTCCTCCCTGGGCTGCAAGCTTTATGAGAGCAGAGATTACACCTGTTTCGTTTGTTATTATACTTAGACTACCTAGCACAGCACTTGGAATCTACCAGGTGCTCAACAATGTTTTGCATTAATTAATTAACTAATAAATCAGTTAGTTAATGTGAGCCTTGAACTTTACTCTGAATTTCAGGAGATCATTGAAAAAAAGTTCTTCCAATATTTCTCTGCAAAATTTTAAGGATATTGAAATGTTGAAAGAATAATACAATGAGCAGCCCCGTAGCCTCCACTTAGATTCAACAATCATATGTTTTGCTATGTGCTTTAATCTCTTTCTGTATAGAAATGGATGACTTTTGCTGAACTATTAGAAAGTAAGCTGCAGATTTCATGATACTTCTAAGGATTTCTGCACTTACCTTTGAAAACGGAATAAAAAATATCTTTCTCCTGTGTAACACAATACCATGATCATATGCAAGAAATTAATAATTCCATAATGCCATTTAATATCAATTCATAGTCAAATTTCACCAAAGTTCTCCACAAATTATCTTTTTGAATAAATTGAGGTGAAATTCACAAGTTTACATAACATAAAATTAATTATTTTAAAGTGTACACTTCAGGGCATTTAGAACATTCATTATATGGTGCAACCATCACTTTTATTGAGTTCTAAATCATTTTCATTACTCCCAAAATGAGATACACCCATTAAGCAGTCACTCCCTATTTTCTTCTTCCCCTAGTGCCTAGCATCTACAAAATTACTTTTTGTCTCAATAGATTTACTTATTCTGGATATTTTACATATAATGGAATCATACGATATGTGAAACTTTATGTACACCCAAATTATTGTATAGCCATTTTTTAAGAAGCAATTTTGAAAAAGAATACAATTTTAAAACTATGCAGTATTCTTCCCTTCGATGACTATTTTGAAAGAAAAATATTTCATTTTGACCTCAAGCCTCAGGACTCCCTTATCTCCTACTCATTACAACAACAACAACAACAACAAAAAACTGTCCATGTGAGCTGAGTCACACACAGTCTAAACTTCAGGAAAAGATGACAAGGATTTTGCTCCCAACCTTTTGTGGTTCTTAAGGATGTTAGGAAGGGCTACCAAACTGAACCCAGGCTATGAATTAGTCTCCATAGTTATCCTAAAGATGCTGGGCAGTGGAAGGTAGAGGTGGAGACACTCCCTAGCTATGGTTGTAGGCACAGCTATTGTCAGGCTAGGCCAGACTGATGTGAGTGGTAGTGATAGATTTGCTTAAAAGGAAGCATTTCTCTTCAGGACTAACTCTACAAAACCAGTCTGAATCAGACATCTTCTTTGCTTCAGTTGCCAAAGATGTATTCTGCAATATTCCTTGCTCTACAGAAGAAAGCACATTTGAGAGGACAGTAGCACCTTCCCCTCTTAACTGGCCTTTCTGTCCATCTTCTGGTGCTTTCTCGGGGGAACTTCCTGTGCATAATAGTAATTTTAGCAGACTGTTTTGACTGAACATCAGTCTGAGACTCACCTGTACTGTTTTTTAGTGGGGATAACAGCATCAAAGAGGGTCAGGGGTCTACGGCTTTGGAGGAACTGCTTGGCTTAGCATTTAAAATGACACTCGGCAACTCTCTATGGCTTCAAATTGGTAATAAGTGCTTTGTAGGTCCAGTGGATATAGCAGGAAGGGCAAATATCTGCCACCATGCTCCACTTCCTCGTTCCTTTGCCTATGACAGATGTCACTGTCTCATCAAAGAATTCTTTTCCGTTGATCTTAAACACCAGTCCGGGATACTCCTCCACAGTGAATTCCAGTGAACTATAGTCATCCAGCTGGACTTGGCATTCAAGGGGAAACATTTTTCTTCTCATCTCTGTGGTATAAGTCTTCCCAGTTCTCAGTCTGTCAGAATAAACATATACTTTGAGCATCAGAAATTAAAGGATCTCTCAATGGGGGCCAAGAGTATGTTTATTGGTTGATCTCCCATCTCTAGCAAGTCTTTAAAATGCTAATCCTACAGCTTGCGGGGTAATGGCTCCAAATTTATAGTAAAAATAATTATGTGAGGAGGTAGTGCGATACGTAATTAATATTCAAAAGTAGACTTGTGTAAATTTACATGCCAAGATGCTTTCCTCCCTAGAGATCTGACACTGAAAGTGATGTAGTGTATCTTTTCTAACACGAAATTTATTATAGGATCTTATTTTTTGAGGTCTCACTGAGTGACTATGTGGTGTTACACACCCTGCTAAGCATGGAGATCAGGGAAGGGATGGGTGAAAGACTGGAGTGCAAAGTGCAAGGGAAGTTTGTATGGCTCTTTTAGAAAAGAACCAGCTAAGGCCATATTATTCTGGCTCTTGGTACTTGTGCCCCAGCCACTAAAGTTTATAGTAGCCTGTTTCCTGATAACTGGTATTTTCATGGGAGCAAGAGCAAAAGTCTGCGACCTGAAATGAAATAAAAATGAGGTTTTAGTCTTCCCAAGAGTCCTTTTTATTGTTGCGAAGTTGTGCCTTGGTTTCAGTTTCTGTGTATTTGATGAGTATTTCATGAAGAAAAAATACACATTTTAATCTGATGGAACCACAGAGCAAAAATGAATTCTTTGCCTAAAACATTCCCTAATTTTGATAGCTTTTCCCCCATCTACTTTGGATTTGTGTTATTTTGCATTGTGTAAGTTATTTTTATAGGCCACCTTAAAAGTATCCTGAGACAAACTAGGGTATAAATAGTCAATAGTAGTAAAAATAATAATATGCTGCCATTTATTGAATGCTCACTTTCTTTTAGTTCTGTTCTGCATATTCAAATGTTCTATTTTAATCTGCCTACAGTTCTGTGAGGAAGTTATTTTTATTCCTGTTTTCTACAGAGAGGAAATGGAATCTCGGAGAAGTTATATACCTGGTAAACGCCTGACTGGGGATTTGAACCCAGATCCTCTTAACTCTGAAGCCTGGGTCCCTAACTACTGCACTGACTTCTCCATGAATAACTGTGGACGTTTGCCATTGAGTTTTTGTTTAAGTGCTGCCTGGATCTGTAGATACAGTTTCCTTGTTTTGCTGAATCCTCCATTAGGAGACAAGTCCCATTGGTTTCATCAGGATTGCTGTTTTAAGATGTGCTCTTGTTTAAAACATTTTACTCTATTACTCCTGGTTATTATTATGTTAAAATAAATTAGGAAAGTAATTCATCTGACTCTGCTATTTGCTAAAGAAAATTTACATATAAGTTTGCTTAATATAAAAAAACACCAAACCTTGATATGACCAGTGCCAAGAAGAGTAACAAAATAACTCTTCATGGTATATTTACCTTTTCATACCGTCCATTAGCCACTTTGTTTTATATGGCCAGCAGATGTTGGGAACTTACAGCACCTACGAAGACAAGTTGATTCTTTATGGCTGCAGCCTGATCCCATCTCCATGGGATTTTATGTCCCCCTGCTGCCTTACTGGAGCCCCACGGAATCTGTGCTCTTAGTTCATTAGTGCAGTCAGAGTCTGTGGTGGGTCTCAGATTCTCCATTCAAGAGGATCTGCTGGGCCTGCTTTGATAGTGCAGCCAAGCAACTGCTGGTTGCAATGTAAAAAACGCCAGAGGCTTCTTTTCTGTTTAGAAAAATCATCTGAAAGCCCAATAGCAGAAGAAAAGCACAGGTTTTCTTGCCATAAAACGTTAAAAACAAGTTTGGGAAGGAAGGCTTAGACAACAAATGTGCCCTATTTCTGTCTGCCCTCACTAAAATGAATGCACCTGCCTTTGGAAAAACTGCCTCCTCACTTTTTCCTCATTGAAGAAGTTATTGAGACAGGTTTAAAATACCTTCTGCAAGACATGCCAACCTATTCAATTCTCCTCTATTCGAAATCACATTGGAGAAACAATTAAGGCCATCTCTATCCATGAAAGTGTGTGAAAACCCATGGCAATATCTGAGTTGTAAGTGACTTTTCCCTACTTTGGATACCCTAGGTGATTATTTTAACTTTCCACTTCCCTTTTCATATTTAAATGACTATTCCCAACTAAAACTGGTAATATCATCTCAATTTGTTACTTTCCTTTTCCACTTAAAGAAGGCTTTACATAAAATGAAGCAATTTTAGGTGATATGTAGGTGCAAGATTACAGTGAATAAAAAGACAATTTCAAGAATCATGTAAACATTTGAAAGAGAAAACATTAATGTACAAATATCATGCAATCATAAGATATGCATATAAAATGATTACTAGAGAACATTTTGATTTGTTATTTCACAATCACATTTCTCATATATTATAAAGTGTTTTGCAGGATACTACTTTAATCCTGCTTTTCTACCATGTGTATTTGGTGTTTTTTGTGGCTGTGGAGAGTATAAAGCAGGACAAGGAAGAATTGGATAAAAGGGATTGAAATTGGTGACTTGACCCTCTCTTCCTCCCCACCTCTTAATTTTACTTTCTGAGGCACAAAGGGGATAATCATATTTGAGCTCTAGGGAAATTCTATTCTAGTTTTGTAGCTTTCCAGGTAGAGTGGGACAGCAGTGTCAGGAGAAATTTAAATAGAGAGATCTCTTATCCATATTTAATTTTTTCAGTATTGGGCTTCTCGTATGTTCAAATGAGTTATTATTACAAATTTACTCAATATCTGCCTGGCATCCATTCGCTGTGCTGAAACAAAGAGACTTCCACTTGAGCCAAAGCTGCCAGTTAAGTGCTCTGCTGCTAAGGTTTGTTTGTGTTTTTAAATAGTGATGACTTCTTTCTTTATCTGCCTCTGTCTTTTAGATCTAAGAACTGGCCATATTTATTTAGCATATATGACTCACTATGTCTTTCCTGTTCACTGCTCAGAAAAATACAGAATGATGGGGAAGAGTCACATCATAAAATAACATCAAAGCTTCTAAAAGGAGTGGGGGGGCGGGGAAGAGAGTGAAATATGCTTATGTTGTTCAGTGGTACAAAGATTTCTTTTGGGGTTGACTTGCTGCCCAGCCACTCAGACATCTCCTGAGCATGATTCTAGTTATAGTAGATCTTGCTGGGAATGGGCAGGATGGTCAAAACAAGAATGTGTGAGCTCAGGTGGTGCAGAGTCACCTTTTTTCTGAACTTGTGTTTGTAGGAGTGAAAGCCCACAGGAATTGTTAGCTTTTCTCTAAGACAACAATACAACCACCAAAACTTTCACTTGCAATGGGATACATAAATTATAAGCATATAGATTGTTATATTTTTTGTTGGTTAGGGAAGATCTAGGCAGTGATCAATTATATACTACAACAGTTTCTCCAACAAATAAAGCAGAAGTGATTGCTTTGTTGAAACTTGTTAATGTTGAAGCTTTTAGGGGTTAAAATTGAGGATATTGGTTCATTGTTCTTGGAGTGACAAGTTCTGGTTCCTAGGCACTGCTTTGCCACCAATAAGTAAGTCTGTAAAATTGTTTAACTATTTTTTTTATTATAAAGTAATCCCTTGTGCTTTATTTATTAGAGAAGACATAGCATGTAGTAATGAAAACAAAACAAAAATAAACAAAAACAACCCTGAAACAAAATCCTAATTCCTTGCACACACAGCAAGTTGGAAAGTGGATACGTTGGCCTTGGACAATTTAAAAAATATAAGATTTAAATGGTCAATACACTTCAAGAAAATAAAATCAAATTCCAGTAATCAAATAAATTCAAATCAGCAAGCTACCATTTTCTTTGCTTATTAATTAGAAAAAAAGTTTTAAAACTATAACGACTATTGCTGATGTGAGTGTGTCAGAAGTTAGTACTGATACAACATGGGAGGGAGCTTTACTTGGGAGTTTACAGTGTTTTTCCATTAAACCAGCAACTTTACTTTTAATAATATATTCCAAAGAAATAGAAATGTGCATGTAGATTTATATCTCCTGAGCACAGTATTTCTAATAATAAAACATTGAAAATAACCTAGATTTCCTACAATAATTTATTCTGTATCCATAATCTGAAATACTATGTAGTTTTAAAGAGTGATATGGTAAAATAATATTCAATGTCATGGACAAGTTCAAGTATATTATTACGTGGAAACAAAAGCAGCTTACAAAACAATATCCACAGTAAGGTTCCAATTTTGTAAAAAGGCATAGTTAAATTATTTAGATATTAGTAATGATTATCTTTGGAGTACATGGATTATGCATAATTTTTGCTTTACTTGTGCTTTCACGAATTTTCCAAATTTTCTGCACAGGAATGTTATTTGCTGTGTAATTTGAATAAAAATAAATAAATGATAGGAAAAATGGTCTGGAAGTCTGGTAACCTGGTGGCAAATCATTTAAACTTTCTAGAGCTAAGACTGTAAAATGAGCCAATTGAATAGACTTAAGTTTAGCGCTGAGTCTGTGATATCAGATTTTTCAGCAGTAGTAACATCTTCAGTTCAACGCTTTGTCATTTTGGCTAACAGATATTGAAGGAGAAGGTAAAAGGCATTATTCATTTTTAAGCATTTGGCATGTTTCCAAAACACTGAGTCAATTTAATGTAATTACTTTTTCATAATTATTATTTCAGAAGTGCTTCAACTTCAGTTTCTACTAATCTTTAGTCAGCTCTTTATATTTCCTGCCTATGAACTTGGGGGCCTGAAGGATAGTAAACAAACATTTAGGCACTTTGGATATCTGCTATTTAAAGAAAATCTATGGAGAATACTTATTTGAAGTAAATTGTCCTCTGGCAATAAAAGTCATAGCCACAAATGTTTACTATGTTAGTTGATTTGCTTATTTCAAGGTTGCTTAAAATGGGATCTACTGGCATTCTGGAGTGATTAATTTTTTTTTACTGGCTCTCAGCCACATGCCACAGTGAGTTCTTAGGGAGATTCAATGGCAATAGCAACATAGTGCCTGGAATGTGCGGTAAAACTAACAATTGTGCTGTGTCCCAAAGAACTTGTGCTATGATATAGCTCTGTTTTCACCTGTTGTGAGTAGCTTTGAGAAATTGATTACGATACTCCCCCTTTATCTGCAGGGGATGTGTTTCAAGAACACCTGTGGATGCCTGCAACCATGGATAGTACGGAACCCTGTATATGTTATGTTTTTTCCCTATATATACAAATGGTAAAGTGTCATTGATAAATTGTCATTGATCTCTAGTAAGAGATCAACACAATAACTATTAATAATAATAAGAGAACAATTATAACAATATGCTTTAATAAAAGTTATGTGAACATGGCCTCTCTCTGTCAACTGGAATTTTCCATTTAATATTTCAGCAGCAACTGATCCTGGGTAACTGAAAGCTCAGAAAGTGAAGCCACAGATCTGGGGCTACTGTACTAGAATTTTCTTTCCTTGAGATTCAAGTATATTTTCATTTGACTTTCTAAATTGTTTACGCCTCCAGAGCCACTGTTTGGTCTTATTTCAGTGATGACTATTATTCTGATGGGTGTTATAATAAGTAAAATCTATATCTCTGTCCCAATTTTGAACCACCAAAGGAATTGTCTTAAATAGTATTAACAGAAGATTAGAACTAACAAAATAATTGTTTTTAGTTAGATATTTTTTCACTTTTCCTTCTAGGTTGCCAGGGTTAAATTTATTTTGTAGTCTGCTAAAAGTCAGATATATATATATAATTTTTATTAAATTTCAGTTAGCGATTTTATCTTCCATCCTCAGTGTCCCTGGATTATTGATTTTTCTAGTTCAAGGCCTCAGGTAACATCCTCTGGCACATAACCCAGGAGTGTATTCTGACATTTCCACTGAAGCATGGAAGAGAACCTTTGAGAAACCTCACAGGAGCCTGATGTGTGCGAGTTCCCAGCTGGGGCCAAGGCTGCAAGAGATAACTGCGGAATATTGATTGAACCAGAATTTCTGCTCTGCATTGTCTCAGCGATCAGCCTCATACCCTCAGTTACTCTTGACTGACTAAACAGGACAGGGTTAGGGAGGAGGAAAGGACCAAGTAGAGATCTATATAAAGATGTACTGTTTGGCAGCCCAATACTTGCAGGAGAGTACGATCACACCTAAGCAGCAGGGTTTTCCTGGGATCTAATAGAAAAGGACCTGGTAAGGTCATGGACATTGAGGCTCAGATATCAATTTAATCACCTCTTTTCTCCATTGTTAAAATGAACAATGTTACGTACCTTCTAGTATAAAAGTCTTCCCAATGGCCAGATCAAATTCTTTTTCATGTAAAAAATTAAAATTTTCTATTTTAAAACATAACTTTGTTACATTCACAGATTTTTTTTTTTTTTTTTGCTTGGCCATATGACTTTTTTTTTTTTTTTTTTTTTTTTTTAATACTTCAAGTTCTGGGATACATGTGCAGAACGTGCAGGTTTGTTACATAGGTATACACGTGCCATGGTGGTTTGCTGCACCCATCAACCCGTCATCTACGTTAGATATTTCTCCTAATGCTATCTCTCCCCTAGTTCCCCACTCCCCAACAGGCCCTGATGTGTGATGTTCCCCTCCCTGTGTCCATGTGTTCTCATTGTTCAACTCCCACTTATGAATGAGAACATGTGGTGTTTGGTTTTCTGTCCTTGTGATATTTTGTTGAGGATGATGGTTTCTAGTTTCATCCATGTCCCTGCAAAGGACATGAACTCATTCTTTTTTATGGCTGCATAGTATTCTATGGTATATATGTGCCACATTTTCTTTATCCAGTCTATCATTGATGGCTATTTGGGTTGGTTCCAAGTCTTTGCTATTGTGACATTCACAGATTTTTTTAAATCCAGGAATAGCATATTGTTTATATCAGCTGTTATGAGAATGATACTTTTGCTGGGCATGGTGGCTCACGCCTGTAATCCCAGCACTTTGGGAGGCTGAGGTGGGTGGATTACTTGAATATTTAAGACAATATGCCTATAATCCCAGCACTTTGGGAGGCTGAGGCGGGTGGATCACTTGAGGTCAGTAGCTCGAGACCAATCTGGCTAACATGGTGAAACCCCGTCTCTACTAAAAGTACAAAAATTAGTCAGGCTTGGTGGCAGGCACCTGTAGTCCCAGCTACTTGGGAGGCTAAGGCATGATAATCACTTGGAACCCAGAGGTGAAAGTTGCAGTGGGCCGAGATCGTGCCACCGCATTCCAGCCTGGGTGACAGAGAGAGACTCCGTCACACACACACACACACACACAAACACTCTTACACAATGTCTCCGTGCTGTGTGGAATATTAGAACAAATAAAAAGGTAACTATAAGAGGCACTGAGGCTTCTATTACCTTTGAAATGTTAGTGATGTTTCATTCTTTTAGGTACTGATTGTTCATAATTTATCTGTTTCAAAAAAGTATTCAAATAGGATGACAAGAAATGGCAAGATGTCCACTAAAACAAGAAAAATGTATGCACAGTTCTCTAAGAAATGAAATTAAAGAAATTTATACTACTAGTTGACCAGTAATTGTGCACCATGGTGTTCACTGCGCATTATTTGTGGCAGAAAAAAAAAAAAGGGAAAGAAAATCTCCAAATACAAGGGATAGATTAAGTCAGAGCTTTTCAATGTTGGCACTATCGATGTTTTAGACAGGGTCATTCTTTTTTATAGGGGTGGTCTGTGTATTGTAGGATCCTTAGCAGCATCCCTGGTCTCTGCCCACCAGATGCCAGATGCCAGATGCCAGCAGCATTGCCTCCATTGTGACAACCAAAAACTTCTCCAGACATTGCCAAATGTCCCCTGGAGAACAAACTCGCCCCCACTGAGAAATAGTGGGTTAAATAAATAAGAATTATAATAGTTTTTTAGTGTTGCCATAACAAATTATCCCAAATAAGTGGTTTAAAAGAATCAAAATTTCTTCTCTTACCGTTCTGAAGGCTAGAAGTCTGAAATCCAAGCATTGGCTGGTTTGTTTCCTTCCAGAGGTTCTCTGTTCCATGTCTCTCTCCTTGCTTCTGGTGGTCGCTGGCAATCCTTGGTGTTCCTTACATTGTAGATGCATCCCTCCAGTCTCTACTTGTTTCTTCAGATGGCCTTCTCTCCTCTGTGTCTGTGTCTAAATTTCCCTCTTTTTATAAGGACATCAGTCATTGGATAAGGGACCATCAGAATCCAGTGTGACCTCATCTTAATTTAATTGCATCTGCAAAGACCCTATTTCCAGATAAGGTCACATTTATAGGTACTAGGATTTAGGACCTGGACATATCTGTTTAAGGGACACTATTGAACCCACAGCAATAATGTTTTTGACACTGCAGAATTATCATTCAATTTTTGCTAACAGTTATTATTTAGAACTAGTGGCATCAAGTGGAGATAGAGAATTTATCAATTGCCCTTGGAAAAAAACTGTGAAGTCTCCATGAACTTGAAGGCAGATGCTTCAGACTGAGATGTAAAATATTTTACCTGTGTAAATTGCTGAAGGATGGCGGGGGGAGGTTAGTAGGTAGAATAGTGAATGAATCAACAGAACTACTTTCTACTTTAATATAAATTTCATCTGGTTGGTACTTCAATACTCTTGCAGTTCTTGAGAGATGGGTGTGTGTTTTGTCTAAATATTTTGTTTCAGGAGATGGTGTGCAGAACAAACCAGGAAGAACTTACAGGTTCAGTTCTTGCTGAAAAAAAAAAAGTGAAATATTTGGCCTGGTGTTGGCACAGTGATACTTAACATACATAATCCTGACTTTGAGAAAGACATGGCCAACCATTACAATCACTTTGTTTGGACCATGGAGGTCAGGTTACACCCTCTGAATGAGGATGGTAATTTTCTCTGGAAAAAAAAGGAGTTTCCACTTTCAATTATTCTGTGGAAGAGACTAGGGTGTCTTAGAATGAGGGAGAGAAAACATAACTCTTCCTCTGAAGCCAAATGAGGAGGTGAGGCCAAGACTTTGGGGATGGAGGTGCCTAGAAATTTCTATTGGTGGCTCCTCCCATGTGGAGTAGCCTAGAGAAACTCTTCTGGTAGTAAATCATTCTGTATTGTACCCATGTTAGCCATAAGCTTTCATTAAAATTCTGTGTAATGTTACAGCCAAGTTTTAACTGGACTTCTGGGATGTAAGGGAGGTGGCTGTGTTCATGTTAGGACAAAGGAATAGAGGAGCATGTCTTCTCCACCCAGCATTGATTCCTCTCCTGTTAGCCTGTGTAGCCATGGCTGTGTTACTTCAAGGGGATGTGGAGCCCAGATGTTTTTGAACGATGGTTTGTGTCAGAACAGAGAGCAATGGTTAGGAGCCAGCTAACATTGTGAGCATAGGCTATGCTGACAAATGACACACAGGACATGTTTTTAGGAACGGGTACACATCCTTTGAAGTCCCCAGCTAGTTATTAGGTAAGGAAACCTGAATATCCTGCGCAGCAGTTCGGGAAATTAGATGATTGTTACGTCAGCATTAAAGAAAGAGTGACCTCTGAAAGCTGGAGGAGAACTGGAAGCATAGAAATTATATAAATTATGATCTGTCCATATGGGAATAGCATAAAATTGTTTAAATCCTATTACTAAAAATAGTAATTAACATATAGATCTGTTTTTTGATACAATGTGAAGTTAAGGAAGACCATAAACTGTATAGACAATCTGATTTCAGTTTTTTTACTAAAGTATTATAAGAAAGAGCTATACCAAATGTCAAGATGTTAAAATCCTGATTATCAAGAATGGGGGATTTAGAGATATTTTCTGCACCCCGCCTTCTTTTAAGTTTTCTATGGTTTCCAACATTCTCAGTGAACACATATGAATTTAAGCATCATGCATTGGAGAAAACAACATTTAGTTCTGCTGGCCAAGGCAGAGGGGGAAACACAGTGAGTAACAGCATTTCTATCAGTAGTCAAAGAGAGCCAGTGTTTCCAGTAGTAATTAAACAACAGTCCTGATGGGGCAGGCATTCTCTCACCTAACAGACCATGAAACCTTGTGTCTCTGGGCCCAAGAGGCTCTTGTTTGATCCACATCCTGACCCTGATGTGAGCACCCCTGGGTTTCCTTTAATCTTGACTCCCACTTCATTCTTCCCTTCAGGGAAAGTTAGCTGCTTTGGTAGGCAAAGTAGCCACCCAGAAGCTGTAATGGCAGGCCTTACTACCAGTGAAATCCCACATGACAAATTCGTCCTTTGTGCTGATACAATTGACTTGTCACCTCATTTTTACAGCTAATTAGCCCTTTAGTAAGTGGTGGCTAGTGTCAGAGGTCATCTGATACCTGATTCTGGTAAATTGACCGTAAATATTACTGTCCATCTGTATTTGCTGTTCAAAATGCTGCTTAGTGACCACACTTTAAACTCTTTTTGTAAGAGACCCCTGCTTATTTTTGTTGGCAAGATCAAGTTTCCAAATAATGCTCACAAAATTCATCATCTCCTGAAGTTATCTGGGGTTGCTGCTCAATTACCCTGTTCACTGGGTCATGCCACCCACAGGGTGGGGAACGCACCAACACAGTTTCCAACATTTCCCAGAGTTTCTTTTGTTTCCTCCTCTAAATCAGAAAGTCACTGAAGAAACTCTTGTTCTGATTCTGTCCATCACTATTATAACTTCTAGGAACATTTTATTGCCTTATAACAATAGCACTGGTAATACTAAGAGCAGCCGGTGATTATCAAGGGATCACTATATGTCAGGCACTATGCGAAAAGGTTTATATGTGTTAAATCTTTTATTTCTCACAACAACCTTATGTGGAGATCATTTTAATCTTTAAACAAGGGATGAAGAAACAGAGGCTTGGAGACGGTAAACTTTTTGCCCAGTGTCATACAGACAAATAGAAGACCGATGCTTTGCTCAGATCTGCATGACTCCTGAGTCAGATCTGGTAACCCCTAAGCAGTACAGACGTGTGAATCTAGTTATTAGCATAAATAACTAGTTAAAATACTAATTATGAAAATATTCATGGGGTGAAGTTTATGCTCAGATGTGTGAATCTAGTTATTAACGTAACTAGTTAAAATACTAATTATGAAAATATTTAAGAAGTGAAGTTTATGCATAACTAGTCATTAGTACAGAGCATTTAGACACCAGCAATATCCAGGACATATGAAACAGCAACACAAAAACAAATGAGAGATGGACCTATGGTTTTTGTTTCAAAGGGAGTCATAGGTGATCTGGAATGAGACTGACAATCACAGTTGAGCTGAGACAAGTTTAGGAAGCAGCGTTTTTTCTCTCTGGTTCTACTTGGAAACCCAGAGGCAGCATTCTTTGAGCTGTTAAAGTGTGTCCAGGAACAAGGCAAAAGGCAGTATGGTGTCAGATCGGGAACAGATGAAAAGCATGAGCCTTTTACATCAGTGAGAGTGAATGAAGGATTAATCCTGCCTGGATTCCTAAAATGCTAGTGAACACTGAGCCAAGACTCACTTGTTTCTAAACACAAAATTTGTTTTTAGTGAATTCAGTTAGACTTCTCCACTCCCCTCCCTACCTACTGTCCCACCTTCTTCCTGAGACAGAGTGGGCAATAAGGAAGCCTTCTTGGAAGGCATTTTAAAAGGATTAGGTCATCGATCACTAATGGGATGTTCAGAATTCAGTAACAAGTAGACAGAATCTAGGACACTAGGCTAGCCCAGTTTGTTCAGAGATGGTAAAAGAAATAGAAAAAAAGATATTAATATATCTGCTCAGCCTATCAAAAAGGATAGGCTGAACAGATATATTAATAGCATTTATAATAATAAATATAAAATGAACTAGTTTTTACTTTCTCTTTAGAGCGGACCAGAACCGAATGTACCTGACTGCTATGCAGATTCAGATTGTAGACTTAAAAATATGAAAGGTTAAGTATGCAAATGTGGAACTACAGCATAATCAATCAGCCACCCCCTAAGTGTATTGAATAGTCCTGTGTAATATAGTCAGCACTGTGTGTAATGCCAAATGACGACGCAGTCTCTGACCTTATCTAGAAAGGCAAAGTAGATGCAGAGGAGACAAATGAGAGGACCAAACACTTTATCATAAAGTTCTAGTTGAAGAAGAGAGACTATATAGGCAAGGGAATTTTAGAAGTCAGCTTGGATTAAGAGGAAAGATAATTTGATTGGAAATCAAGAGACTTTTGTGCTCTATTTCTGGTTTTGACAGTAAGTAGCTGAGTGAGCCTGAGCAGTGAAATTTATCTCTCTGGGTCTTTCTCAGTTTCCCATCTATAAAATGAAGGAGTCAGAGATGGTGATCTCTAAGGTCTTTCCAGAGCTAATATTCTAATACGAAGGGGAAAATCTCTCTGGGCCTAAATCAGTGGAGGAGTAGTCTCAGAAACAAGGGGTTAGAAATGACCAGGCATCATGAACATGGTGTGTGTGTGTGTGCATGCACAGTTGGAGGTATGGGGAGGCAGGAGAGGGATTGTTTTTGAGCTCTGCATGATAGAGTACAGCTCTGTACTCATCTCAGATATGACGACAAAGTCCAGTCACTGTAAATTTCAGCTCCTTGATGTGGAACAACTGCGTAGTTAATCAAGCCAAAAAACAAGGAGTCATATTTGATTCCTCTCGTTCCAATATATAACCACATCCTAGTCTATCAAGAATATAGACTCAGATCACTTGACTTCAGGCACCCAATAAATGTTTATTGGATGAAGGAAAGAATGCTTAAGTAATAAACAGGAATGGAGCCTGGCGATACAACACAGTGGTATTAGGCACCATGGATCAACTATCAGGCAAACCTGAATTCAAATTCCAAGTCTGCCACTTTCTTGGCAACCACGTGATCTTGGGCAAGTTGTGTAACCTCTGTAAACCTCAGCTGCAAAACGAGGGGGAATATGGTGTCAACATCACTAGATTGTGAGGTACATTGCATGAAAAATTATCATTAAACCCCCAAGCTCAGTGTTGCATAAAATTAACTTCTTGTTTCTTTTTACTCTGCCTATGGCCTCTGTTTCTTTAGGACTTGAAAATCTAGCTTTGGTTTGAACAAGACAGGAAAATGGTGTATAATACATAAAGGGATTTCCCTCCCTCCCTTCCTTTCTCGATCCCTTCTTCCTTTATCTTCCTTCCTCTTCCTTCCCCTCTCTTCTCTCGTTCTTTCTTATCCCCCCTCTCTTGTCCTCCTTCTCTTCCTCCCACCTTTCCATATCTGTTACTTATTTATATATGAATATATTTATATAGGTGTGCATGTATTTACACCCAAGTGCTAATATTATACATTAGATAAATGCAAATGTGACATAACTCCTTTTATTGTTACAATTTCTTTGTGAAAAAATCATATAGTTAAAATAATATATTGACTATGTTAAATCTGCCCTTCAGATGGATGAAATCATTTTGTATATATAAGTAATAAACATTTGTGTAGTAGTTTGGTTTGTAAATGGAATCCAGTACTTGATTTGGTTTTATTTGGTTTGATGTTGGTTTGTAAATGGAATCCAATACTTAATTTGGTTTTATTTGGTTTGATGTAATTCTCACATTACACACAGAAAAATAAAAGTTTCTGGGTAGTGGGTTGAACTGTGTCCCACAGAAAAGATATGTCCAAGTCCTATCCTCTGGTACCTGTGAATGTGAACTTATCTGGAAATTGGGTCTTCACAGATGTAATTAAGATTTGGAGAAGAGATCCTTCTGGACATACAATGGATCCTAAATCAAATGACTAATATCCTTATTAAAGAAAGAAGAGGAAAATTTGGGACATAGAGACACATAGGGAAGAAGGCCCTGTGAAGATAGAGGCAGGGATTGGAGTGATACATTTACCAACCGAGGGATGCCAAGGACTGTCTGCAGCTGCCAGAAGCCAGGAGAGAGGCATGGACTTGATCCTGCGTCAGAGCCTCCAGAAGGAACCAACCCTGCTGACACCTTGATTTCACACTTATGGCTACCAGTGTCATAGAGAACAAATTTCTATTGGAAGCCACCAAGTCTGTAGTAGTTGGTTACAGCAATCCTTAGAAATTAATACATTCAGTGCATTCACAAAAGTGCAACACTGGAGAACAGAGACTATCCACGAAGCCAGTTGTAAGACTCATGGGTTTACAAAGATTCTTCCAGGTTGAAGCTGATCTTATTCTGATCTTAACAAGTTATGACAAATAAAATCTGCCTTGAAAATGTACTTAGAATTATTTGCACTTCTGGCTTTACAGCTGCCACCTGGTCCATTCAATTCTCTTTTTTACTTGAACTCTGAAATAGTCTTCTAACTGGCACCTCCAGTTTCCAAAACTGCCTCCCACCAGTCCATTCTTCACACAGAAGCAGTAATAAATTAATTGTTTTGAACCTTCAGTGGATTATTATATCCTAAGTGCAGTGAGAATTATTGCATTTAGAATAAAATAGCCTCATGCCTTCAATGGCTTCTCACTAAAATTTACAGTAAAATACCCATTCCTTGCCATGACTTCCAAGGCTCTTCATGAACTGGTGGGTGCCTTCTCTCCAAACCAGCTGCAGCATCCTACTCTTGCTCACTTTGCTTTAGTCTTTCTCAAAAGATTATATACCACAAGGGAGAAGGAGCTATATCTGTCTTGTTCATCTTTGTATTCTCAGTGCCCAGTGAAGTACCTGGCACTTAGTAGATACTCACAAGATATTTGCTGATTCGATAGATGAATAAACAGATTGCTTAAGAAGGTCTCCACTCCTTTGTGGATCTTCTTTTGATAAGGCCCTGGGTCTTTTAGATAGGGGTGCATTTGTTTCAGATAATATTTTTTGCTAGGATACATATATTGTCTACAGATTGTCATTGCAGTGGTTTTTGTACTTGAATAGCTAGCCTAGGAATTGAGCCAATGGGATGGTAATGATAATATTGCTCATTAACGAGGGAATTCATAAATCTTCCCATTTCTGCAAAAGCCGTGCCTTTTAATTTCTCATCAGTCTTGTCCTTGTTTTATGAATTTTCCAGGCCTCACCCAAATTCTCCTTTTATGCTTTGCTGGTTGCCCCTGGGGGATGAGCCTCATGAGAGATCCACCCCAGCTCCCTTGTCAGCTAGTTTCTGTTCTCCTTGGCCAATGGGAGGTGCTGGTAGGTCACCAGACATCTGGAGGAGAGAGAGAGAGGTCAGGGTTTTTCTTCCCTTCTACCTCCACACTGTGGACGCATTTTCTGGCAGTGGCCACATTCCTCCAGAACTACAGCTCCTGTCATTTTGCTCCTTCTCCATGTTTCCAGAGCTCATTGGGCTCTGGGAACACTATTTCTTCTCTTTGCCCTTTCAGGAACAAACAATAGGCAGTAACAGCTTCCTGCTATTGCTGGGTCTAAGGGAACCAAGAATTATTCATTGTTGGTTCCCTTAACTCGGCCAAACCTTTGTAAATGGTTCATTCATGAAAATCTCCATCTGTGTTGGACTCTGTTTTCCGCTGAAATTTTTACTTTAGCACCATACCTACTAATACGGCAGAAGAATAAGGGTCTAGAGTTCGACAATATCTAATCTTTTTGGTTCACGACCAGTGTGTAGCTCTAATTTTTTTCTAACTGATGAAACTTCATTTTCACCTTCTTTTTACCTTCAGGCTAAGGTAAGAGAAGGTGCTCTTTGTCTGCCACTCAGGCCAATATCAAGTCTAATTAATTGAATAGACTTAACTTCCTTGTCTTAAACAGAGCCCAGAATCAGCTTCACAAGTTACCTTCATGTAGTGTGGCAGAAAATGTTAATGCTTACTCAGCCTCCATGTGTTCCAGTTAGGTTGGGGCCTTTTGACCGCCTTCTGGCCCAGGTGAGGTTAAAGTCATTGATGCCAATCTCAGGGATGGCCTCTTAAAACATCTCCTGTTGTCCTATCACTTATGCTTCCTTGGCCATAGTACACTTGGAAGCCAAGTGTACAGATGGTCCAGTTATTATACAAGCCTCAGAAGGGCTGCTTAACATGCTTCTGATTCTGCATAACTAGAAAACACACCTTTACTGTGTTAGTCACTGAGATTTGGGGTCATAATTGTAACTTCAGCGCTGCCTAGCCTAGCCTGATTAATATATGTACCAAATACACTTACTTATTCCTGATATTTTAAAACATTTTTGGTCTAAATCCTCAATAAAAAAAAATCACTCAACCTATTACCCTGCTCTGTGACACCAGGGCCATAATAGAAATTGTTAGTCAACAAGGACACTCTTTCTAGTTGCCTTAGTCTATCTGGGCTGCTGTAACAAAATACCATACTCTGAGTAGCTTATAAACAACAGGAATTCATTTCTCATAGTTCTAGAGGGTGGGAAGTCCAAGATCAAGGTGCTGGCAGATCCTGTGTCCTGTGAGGACTCTCTTTGTGGTTCCTAGTGTTTTCTTGTTTTGTCCTTACATGGTAGAAGGGGCAAGGCAGCTCTCTGGGGTCTTTTTTAGAAGGATACTAATCCCATCCCAGGGCCCAGCTCCTAATACCCTCACACTGGTGATTAGGTTTCAATTATGCATTTTGGGGAGACACAACATTCACACCATCACACCAGGTGAGCTCAGAGCAGTTTCTGAATCATTCTCCACACAGGGCCCCAAGCACCCACTGCCAACAAATAGATGAAACCTAGTTCTACTTCCTGTTCTTTGTGGTGAGGTTTAGTTTTTGCTCCATACAACCACCTACTCTATTGTAATTTTGCATTATTTTGTTATTCATTTTCATAACGTAAAATAAGTGATCTTTTCAATATCAGAGTTGACTTCTGCTTTCAATTCAAGAGTTGTTGGTAAACTTTTGTATTATCTTTTTAATATTCACAAATTGTTCCCTCTCTCTAGAATCAAATGGCATACCACAGAGAGATGACCTTTAGAAAGGTTGGTAATATCCTACTTAAAAATATATACCTTAGCAAATACATTTGTGTTTTAGCTCAGATTCCAGTCCCTGATATAAATCTGCATATGGACAGTGTTTTGTTTCTTCACTTATGGAATTCTATGGTCCTAATAGAAAAATGACTAAAAATTAAAATCTGTGCTTTTGGTTCACAAAAATCTCTTGACATGACCTAGAGCTGCTGAATACAAGACAGAAGGAAGTGAGTAAAAACTCAGAAAGGACCTCAAAATACAAATGCTCCTTAAGTTGAATTTTTTTTCCTTGAACTCAATAAAGGACTAGGAGGGGATTCTTGTTATTTAACTATGTCAAGAACTATTTTACACCAACCTGTGCCTAGAATATGTTTTCAGAAAATGGATCCACTTTTATAACAGAAACCTTAAAGGATTCTCCTATTATCTGGTATTCCTCATTTCCTTTTTTTGTGTTAAGGCAAAGGAGAAATTGGCTGAGATTAGGGTGGTCATGATCAATAGAATCTTTATAGCAGATACTGACATATTAATAATTTAATGAGGTACAACTTGCCTGTATTATAAACAGAAATCATTATTATCTTCTTTTTTTTTTTTTGAGACAGGGTCTCACTTTGTTTCCCAGGTTGGAGTGCAGTGGCGTGATCTCACCTCACTGCAACCTCCGCCTCCTGGGTTCAAGATATTCTCCTGCCTCAGTCTCCTGACTACAGGTGTGCACCACCACCCCTGGCTAGTTTTTGTATTTTTTGGTAGAGACAGGGTTTCACCATGTTAGCCAGGCTGGTCTCGAACTCCTGACCTCAAGTGATCTGTACGCCTTGGCCTCCCAAAGTGCTGGGATTACAGGCGTATTGTCTTAAATATTCAAGATTTCCTTGGAATTTCCGAGTCTGTCTTTTAAGTTTCCACAAAATGACTGTGCATTCTGGTCATTCAAGGTTCCAGCCTTTGAAGGAATTTCTTACAAACATGTAGCCTGTTTTAAAGAATGATCACTTGAACCCCTCTGTGTGAGTTTGGGAATGAAGACTAGGCTATGTTGGATAATCTTCAGACATCAAAAAACAAAATCAAAGCAACTATATCTGATTATCTTGTCACTCAAGTTCTCATTCAGGCATTCCCTTTGAACCACTTTCTCTTCATCACAAATCTGAGTTGGGATCCTGCCCAATCTATAGATTCTGATCATCCTTGTCATCTGATATTACTGATTACTTTGCTTTCTGTGGTAATTTTCTCCCAGATTTCTTCCCATTTGATGTCTGCACCCACCCAATCTTTATCTCCTCAGCCACAGCCAGATCTGTGCCTCTGGCTACCTCCTTATTGAGCTTTCCCAATTCTCAAACAGAATAGACTGGGAATCCACACATTCTATTTGAAAAAAAAAAAAAAAAAAAAGATCATAGTACCTGATCAGATCTAGAAAGTAGTAAGAGTTAAGTATAGAATCACATAATTCTACATCCCTAACAGCAAAAATGTGGGCTTCACTGACCCTGGGTGTGAGGTCTAATTTCACAATAACTATTCATCCTGGAAAGAAGGAGTAAGGATGAGCTATTAAATGTAAAGATATAATTGCTTAACCTTCCTAACTGGCTTCTCCATCCTTGATCTATGATGCACACAGCTATTAAAAGTAATTTCTCCATGTTCAGGAATTTCTTATCATTCTTTATTTAGGAACTCCGTAGTCATTTGCATATAGGGAAGGCTGGCCTGGAAGCAATATTTTATTAACATTTGAGAAGAATTCAAATATCACGTCCAGAAAATAATAACATATTTATCCTAGCCTTAATATGGCTTTTCCAGTAAGATCCCTGTGACTTGTCTCTGTGTGCCAAGGCTTGTATGTTTATCCCTCAGGGGTTTGGAACAAATGTTACAGACTTCTGATCGCTAGAGTGATACAGAGATTATGAGGACACATAGCCATAAAAGTAAACAGCCTGAGTTTTAAGCCTGTCATCATCATTTTACTCCCTTACCCTATGACCTTAGACAAGTTTCAGAATATCTTGAGGCCTTAATTTTCTCACTTATAATATGGAAGATATTAGTGGTTCTATTCCCTAGGATTATCATGAGGATGAAACAAAATAACTTGTGTGATGCACTTAGAACCATGCCTGATACAAAGTGTGCATTAATGAAGGCTAGCTATTATTGGTAGAAGTGAGGAGAGCTGAACTTTCTTGAAATAGACCAGTAGATGCCTGATGCCTCCAGGTCGAATATCCAGATCTTACAAGCCACAAATGCTCAACTTTAACAAATTAAAACAGCTGTCTAATTGCTCTTGGAGACATTGGAGAAATGGAGGCAGTCATTACCAGCTAGATGTTTCCTCTTTTTTAAGAAGCAGAAAAACTAGAAACTAGTGACTCAAAATCATTAACAATGTAACACAACAAGTTACTATTTGGGAAATGATAGATTTGTCACCTAAGAAAACCATTCTACGTCTTCCTGTGGTGTTACAAGGAGGGAATACCCGCTTGACTATTTACCCATTCTTTCCACCATTTATGCATGTTTCATCTGTGATCTGTACCTCAAACTTCTCAAATCCTTCCATGTTGTACAGTCTAGAAGTAAATTACTTATTCATGCAGAATGAAATGGAAAAATGGATCAATGAATTTCACGTGTGGGAATGTTTCTTGGAGCATCTCTCCAGTGCTTTGCTTATTTTTACCTATCATATTAAAATGGTGCCTCATATTAAGCTTCTATTCTCTGTGATGCTTGTACTTATTTCCTCTCTATTGATAATTGTTTACTCCTCAGATCCCGCTTACAAGGATAGCACTTGCTTTCTCAATCTGCTTTCCTGGAGTGAGATGGATTAGTGAAAAGAACATAAATGTTAAAGACTAGCAAACCTGGGTCCAACGTCTGGTCGGCCTACACGAGCTGTGTGACTTTGACTAATAACACATAATAACTTCTTGAAGTATCAGTGTACTCACATATGAGTAGAGGCACTTCATAAATAGTTAACAATTCATAAAATTGTTATGGGAAATTAGATATCATATGCACGATGTATAATATAAATAATTGTTGCTCAAGAAATGATCGTTTTCTTCTCCTGTTTTTTTCATTTTGAACAGCATTCTCCTGACCTCTGACTACTTCTAGAGCCCAGATTACAGCAGAGAATCCCTCTTATGTTAATCTGTCCTTCCTGCCATCCCTGATGGATGAACTAGAGATAATAGAAGGAAAATTAAAAACAGAGCAACCGCTGATAAACCCCATTCCCTCCCATCCTGTATCTAATTCTGCATTCCAGTGACATTACATGGGATGTGACCAATCCCTGGAATCCCACTCTGGCTGCCATTCATTTACAATTCTGCTGTGTATAGCACATGTAAGCCTATCCAAATAGGAGCACATGCAACTATGTCATGTATGGAGGCTTAATTCAAAGGAAAGGAAGATACATCTCTCCTGCCATCCAGCCACAAGGTAGCTGAAAGACCAAGGCTCACACACACAAGATGACTGAAGAACTTTTATACAGCACCAGACAAATAAGGATAAATTACTTAATACAAATCAAATGGTGCATAAGTGCTTTAAGGTATTTAGGGTAGGAGAGATTAGCATCGATTCAGTGACATTTATTGAGCAGTTTTTCTGTCATAGGCAGTGTACTTGGAGCAGGAGATTAAAACAAAAATGAATATGACATGGTCCATGTCCACGCACTCATGAAGCTCTTCCTCTGATGAGAGAGGCAGGCATATAACCAAATAGACACAGGACACAATGAGGAGCACTTATACAATGCACAGAAAAAAATGAGAAAATTGGTCTTTGAGTTATTATTGTTTTTTTAGAGAGGGGTTTTCACTATGCTACGCATGCTGATCTCCAACTCCTGGGCTTAAGTAAGCCACCTGCCTCAGCCTCCCAAAGCACTGGGATAACAGGCATGAGTCACCATGCCTGGCTTAGTCTTTGAGTTATTGTTAGAAGGACAGTAGGATTTGGTTAGGCTAAAGATTGCAAGTTCTAACTCCTAGCGCAGTCAGGAACACAATGTAAATGAATTTTTTTAAAAAAATAATAAAACAGCCATTCGGTGTCAGACATTTACTGTTGGCACTTTGAGTTAACTCATTTAATTTTTGCTTCTATTATTGCTCTTACTATTGTTATCTCTATTTTACTTTTGAAGAAACTGAGACACAAAGAGATTCAGCAATTAGTCTAAGGTTACACCCGAATATAGCATGGTTAGAACACAAACCCATGCCATCTGGGTCTGATGCCCGTGGTATTCACTATACTTGGTCCCTTTCTATAAAAAAATACAAGGGCATAAGTGATATGATCAATGGCGACCGATACTCAGCCTCGGTATTCAAGAGACAATAGGGAATGATGGAGATCCCAACCAGTTATTGTTTTCAGAAATGATAGCTAGATAATCCTCTTGTTTTCCTAGAGGAGGCAGAAATCAAGCTTCTCTCACCCCCATTAAATATCTACATTTTTAAGTGTTGAAAAATAACTTTAAGATTAAATCCTGTATGGATCAAACAAAACATGATAATAAACTGCCTGTGGCACACAAGCCACCAGGTGATGCCTCTGTATTAGGCAGAGGAAGAAGGCAGGGAAGATAATTATATGCAAAGGGGGCAAGTAATGCAAAGGCCCGGGAGGGATGATGAGCAGTATGAAGTGACTAGAACACCAAGAATTAATGAGACTGGCAAGGCCTTGGAACACCATAGTAAGAAGTTTACATTTTCCTCAGTTTGCAAAAGGAAGCAGTGCAGAATTTTGTCCCCATTGCATTGTTCAAGGTGGATTAATCAAAGCAGACGTGACTGCACACCTCTCTAACTTTGTTTCTCCCTTAGCTTCCCCTGGCACCAAATGCTCCAATCATCCAAACAGTTTTCAGTTCCCTGAACACACTGACTGGTGGACACACCAGTAGGGCCCACACTTCCCTATCCTGGTTCACTTATGCCTGAAATATTCTCTATCCAGCTGGAGAACAAATACTCGTCTATTTAACTCAAAGGAGCTAACTCTTTCTGAAGTTTTTCCTGATTCTCCCAACCTCTCCCACTGCCTGCTTCCTGACTCAACACGTACAGAATTGGCCACTCCCTCTTTCATACCTCTACTGCATGCTTATCATGGCACCTGAAACACTTTATTGCACTAATTTCCTTGTAGGTCTATGTCCCTTACTAGACTGTGAACTCTTTAGGCCAAGGAATATCTTATTATTGTCTGTATTTCTAGAGTATAGGACAATGTTGCATACATAGCAGACACTAAAATGTTTGATGAATGAGTGAATGAATGAGTGAATAGATGGATAAATACTTTCTGAGGCTGTAGAGTATGAGCTGGGGTGTGAACATACTGAATGTCCTGAATATATCAGCTCTTAAATATTTTGTCTGATCTAAGATGTTTTGGTTATTTTAAATTAGTTTTGGGTTCAAGCAGTTCCTTTCTCTATCCCTGCCAAAATATCAACAAATCCAACAAAACAATCTTTTTTGAAGTTGCCTGTATCATATAACTATTGCTGTACAACAAACCATCCCAACTTTCAATTCTTAAAACAACAGCTGATTATTATTGCTTATGGTCTTTGGGTCTGCTGTGTTGTTCATTGATTTGGGCTGGGCCTGACAGATCTCATCTAGATTCACTCAGGTTTTCTGCAGTTAGCCAGTAGGTTCACTGGTCTAAGATGTCCTCACTCACATGACAGTCTATTGGCTGGAATGATAGAAACGATTGGACTATGTATCTATCATGATCCAGCAGGCTAGCTCAGGCTGTCCATATGAGAATGACAGGGTTTCCTGAGAGTGAGAAGTACACAAAGCCTCTTGAGTCCCAGGCTAAGGATGAGCACACCACCATTTCTGTCGCATTCTGTTTTCCAAAGCAAGTCACAAGGCCACCCCAGATTCATGGAATGGTGCAATAGATTCCACTTATTAATGAAAGAGAATGTACAATCAAATTGCAAAGGGAGTATATCCAGAAAAGTGTGAATATTGGGGCCATTTCTGAAATTCATCTATCTCGGTGCCAGATCCTCCTGCTCCGATTACCTTTGTGTTCTCCACCACAGTCACAATTCTGTTGCTCCAAATGCAAATGATAGATTATGATTACCTCTGTCAATGACCTTGAATTCCTCAGAAAGAACATCATTCATTCATTGATTTATTCATTAAACAAATAATAGTTTAAGACCAACTCTGCCTCAGACATTGTGCAAGATACTAGGAATAGAGAACTAAATACAACAAAGTCCAGGAAATATAGAAGCTAGAGTCTAGTGTGGGAGAGAAATGTGCAATAGAAAAATCATAGTCCCAGAGTGTAACAATAGAAGAGGCCTGAAGTCCAGATGAGGGAGCAATTACCTATATGGGGTAGAGGGTAATTAGCAGAGCCAGGTAATAAAAGGCTTCTTGGAGAAATAGATGACTAGACTCTTATCCAGTTATACAACTATTTGTAGTGTGTCTCGATTCCTCTGGTGATATGGTTTGGCTGTGTCCCACCCAGATCTCATCTTGAATTGTAGCTCCCATAATTCCCATGTGTTGTGGGAGGGGTCCCGGTGGGAGACATTTGAATCATGGGGGCGGTTTCTCCCATGGTAGGATTTCCCCCATGGTAGAGGGTTTACCCCCTCATGGTAGTGAATAAGTCTCATAGGATCTGATGGTTTTATAAGGGGAAGCCCCTTCCATTTGATTCATTCTATCTAATTCTATCTTGCCTGTTGCCATGTAAGATGTGCCTTTCAGTTTCCACCATGATTGTGAGGCCTCCCCAGCCACGTGGAACTGTGAGTCCATTAAACTTCTTTTTCTTTATAAATTACCCAGTCTCGGGTATGTCTTTATCAGCAGCGTGAAAACGGACTGATACATCTGGTCTGGATTATTAAGATTTACCCTTAAATATTAAAATAATATACCCTTAAATTATTGCTCTCGTATAGGTACAGCGTAATATTAACTTGATTGTATTTGTCATTTGGATTGTAGAAATGATAACCCAGCATGGTTTCATCTGCTAGATGTTTGTCAGTACCTGGCAAATAACAATGCTTGAGTGCAAGCCCTGGACCTATTGCTTGGGTTTGAATCTCAGCTCCACATTTTGAGGAAACTGTATCGCAGTTTCCTTATCTATAAAATGAGGATAGTAATCTGAAGTTACGTGTATTCATAGCTGTGAGGGTAGGGCCTTAGCATATAGTAACTTCTTAATTATTAGTTATTTTTTAGAAATTTGTTTTTCCCTCTAGACTTTTTCTTTTTCCTCCCTTATAAAGTGGAGATAAAAATTAACCCACACAATAGCATTGTTGTGAATATTTAATACAATTGAATATATGTAAGGCACTTTGAACAGTGGCTAGGACATTGTACATACATTGTTAGTATACACTGTTGTTATTCTGTCAATATCATTTTTAGCGAATCAAAGAATTGAAGCCACCTATTCCTAGTTTCTAGGGGTTCAAACACATTTTACTTCTTATTTTATAGTCTTCTCTTTCACCAGGCAGAGGTTATAATGTATTTACTTATTTCCCTTTGGGAGCATAGTGGGATGCAGGGAGGATCAAGATTTCCTGAAAAAAACTTCAAGCAGGTTCGAGTGGGGGGGGCTTTACATGATCCTGGAAGGCGAGTTGTGCAAGGAAAATGACTCCTTAAGGTACACCACCTCCAAAAGACCTGTGCACACATCGTTTACATTGGTGATGAACCAATCACATGACCTAGCCCCCCACTGCATTTTCTGGTACCACTTGCTTTTTGATTATGCAGAGAAGTAGCTGATCCCCAGATTATAGTGTTTACTGTCTCCAACAGATTGCTAATATCTGTTGGAAAGATGCTAACAAAAGTAATCAATAGAGCAAAGAAAGATGAACCACTGAAAAGAATATAATTAGATGGTAGAAGTCACCTCAAGTATATTGTGGTTGCATAATTATAGAATTGTCTGACTAAATTTAAAGTTAGTTAAATCATAGATGGAGTATATTCAAAGAATATCTGGCACATAGTGAAAACTGAATAACTTAAATGAATGAATGATTGTGTTATAAAAATGCTTACTAACATCGATTACATGCTATCAATGAAAACCATTAAAAGCTATGCTTTGATTATTCTAAGAATGAAGAGATTTTTCAGTACTTTGAAATATCTGTCAAAGTTGTTTTCCTAAATACTTAATACTGAATTTCATAATGTTGTGGTGACCTGAGGGAATTTGTAATTGGAAGATCATAGATTTAGAGCAAAGGAGAGCAGGCTGAAATCATACTCTTGAATTAAGAGAGCAATCTGAGTATTAAGTATTCAAGATCTAATGGAGCTGAAATGCCAGTCTATGACAATGCCTTGTGTAATTGTTTGTCATTATGTCTGATTATGCTGTAAGGGCTTATTTTATTCTAAGGCTTTGCAGTAGAAAGAGCACTGGATTTGGAGTCAAAGAGACCTAGGTTCACAGGCATAACATACACACTAGAGTGCCATTCATACAGACTACAGTATGCATGATCCTTCATGGAGTCAAGCAAAGAGAGGATTCAAATCCTCACATTGCTATCTACTAGCTCAGTGACACAAAGCAAGTTAATTAACCTCTCTCTGAGTTTAGTTTCCTCTGCTACTAGCATGAGCACGGATTTGGATAACCCAGTAGTATGTACGATATCTAGGTTAGTGTCTTGCTCAGATTTAGTGGGGGTTTTTCCATATTGCTACTTGTTGATTAATTATGGGAAGGCATTGACTCTGGATGGGTGTCAATATGGACATTTTTTTCATCTGGATATTTTGCCTCATCTAAGAAGCACTTTTGCAGAGTGTAATGGTTAAACACATACACCCTGGGCTCAGACCACCTGGGTTCGCATTCTGGTTCTGCCATCTAACCAGCTATGTGACCTCAAGTGAGCCAAATAGCTCCCTCTTCAAATGTGGGTAATGGTAATACCTACATCATATGGGTGTTAGGAGGATTAAATGATTAATATTTGGAAAGTACTTGGGACAGCTCCTGATATATATACTTACTATCACATAGCTATCTGTTAAAATAAAACCAGTGGAGCTCAGAGAGCTGAAGAATACTGTAGTAACTTGGAGAAATTGGTGACTTACTGTGTGGAATGTGTAGGGACTGCGGTTTCCTAACAACACACACTGTTTGAATTAACAGCATTGCATGGCATCTTGATCCATCACCATCAGGACATGGAATTTAAATTATTTTGCCAGTTTTTTCACAGACATTCTCATTCTATCAAAGTTCAAGCATTAATGAAAATGGTGAGCTGAATTATGATTTCAGTCTGTGAAAATAAGACAAAAACAAAAAAAATAACCAAGGGGGCTGGGCATGGTGGCTCACGTCTGTAATTCCAACACTTTGAGAGGCCAAGGTGGGCAGATTGCTTGAGCCCAGGAGTTTGAGACCAGCCTGGGCTACATGGCAAAACTCTGTTTCTACCAAAAAAAAAAAAACAAAAACAAAAACAAAAAAGAGCTTGATGTGGTGGCCTACGCATATAGTTCCAGCTACCCTGAAGGCTGAGGCAGGAGGATTGCTTGAGACCCCAGGAGGTGGAGTTTGCAAGAGATTGTGCTACCGCACTCCTACCGCACTCCAGCCTAGGTGATAGAGCAAGACCCTGTCTCAAAATAATAAATAAATAAATAAAACCAAGGGGATTAATCGTTTTTCTTTTGAATTGAGGTGTAGTTGGTTGATAAGCACCTCGTTATCTTCATTGGTCTTTGCAAGAATGTATGTATGTACATATGAATACAGGTTTACATATGTGAATGCATTATATGTATGAATCTATGTATGTTTGTATTTATTTTCTTTCACTTTCAATAATTCTCTCCCTTCCCCTTTTTCTGTTTGGTAACCATTGTAATATACTCCGTGTGTATATTTTTGTTTGAATGTATATTGTTGTTCTGTGTATATTTATAATTTTCATAAAGCTTATTGTGCAATGTATAGTTCACCTCATTCTTTAATTTTCTTGTCCTAATTGCTTGCTTTTGAGAGTGATCCATGTTGCTCCATGTCCATCTTACTTCTAATGGCTGCAAGTGCTCCAGGAATTACATCTGTCACATTTTACCTATAAGGATTGCTTCCAACTTCCTACCACAACGAACAACCTCATCCATGGTCCCTGATAGATCTGCCAGCCTGAGAATTTCCTCTAGAACTCTGAAGTTGTTATGTTGTCTTTTAGTATCCAATGGAGTTAATGAGAATTCTGATAATAATTTAATGATCACTTATTTATAGATATGAAAAAAGCCCTCTTACCCAGCCATCCCATTACTGGGTATATACCCAAAGGACTATAAATCATGCTGCTATAAAGACACATGCACACGTATGTTTATTGCAGCACTATTCACAATAGCAAAGACTTGGAACCAACCCAAATGTCCAACAATGATAGACTGGATTAAGAAAATGTGGCACATATACACCATGGAATACTATGCAGCCATAAAAAATGATGAGTTCATGTCCTTTGTAGGGACATGGATGAAATTGGAAATCATCATTCTCAGTGAACTATCGCAAGAACAAAGAACCAAACACCGCATATTCTCACTCATAGGTGGGAATTGAACAATGAGAACACATGGACACAGGAAGGGGAACATCACACTCTGGGGACTGTTGTGGGGTGGGGGCAGGGGGGAGGGATAGCTTTAGGAGATATACCTAATGCTAAATGACGAGTTAACGGGTGCAGCACACCAGCATGGCACACGTATACATATGTAACAAACCTGCACATTGTGCACATGTACCCTAAAACTTAAAGTATAATAATAAAAAAAAAGACCTATCCTAAAATCAGCAAAAAAAAAAAAAAAAAAAGAAAAGAAAAAAGCCCTCTTTTCTAAAATATTCAGGGGTGGTACTTTGTTAGTTAATTGAAAAATTACTTAAACTGGGCATCTGTAAAAATCATATCTAATGTAAAGATCTGGTTCAATTGCAAATGTTTAAGCGTACCTTTATAGGCCTTTTTTTTTTTTGGCTTAACCTAAGATCAAGGCTTTTTTTTTGCTGTCTGTCTGTATGTGTTTACTTTTGCTTTTGTTTTAATATGGATCTACTTTAGGAATTCATTTTTATGTTTCTGATGTAAACAACTGCTGAGTGCCCTATGTGTTTTCCTATGTCACTTTCTTTGAAGTAAAATATGAACTGAAGTGCTTTGCAAGGAAATCAAGTGCAGTTTTTTTCTTTTACTTTTTTTTTTTGAGACGGAGTCTCCCTCTGTCACCCAGGTGGGAGTGCAGTGGCATGATCTCGGCTCACTGCAACCTCCGCCTCCAGGGTTCACGCCATTCTCTTGCCTCAGCCTCCCGAGTAGCTGGGACTACAGGTGCCCGCCACCATGCCTGGTTAATTTTTTGTGTTTTTAGTAGAGACGGGGTTTCACCATGTTAGCCAGGATGGTCTAGATCTCCTGACCTTGTGATCCGCCCACCTTGGCCTCCCAAAGTTCTGAGACTAGAGGCATGAGCCACAGCACCCGGCCTTTTCACATTTTTAAGTTTTCTTTCTTTTATAGTTGTTCCACCAATACTACTTAGCTTTATCAAGTATTTCCAAAGCATTCAACTTAGTTTTCAGAGTAATGACTGCTGTCTTTCTTTTTACCCTTACATTTTATTAGTTTAAATATGTAGCCTATAGTAGATGTTGTTGTTTTCATTTGGAGAGGTCCTATTGTTAATCGTAGTTTCTGGGCCTCAGGCTTTTTTAACTTCAGTTACTTGGGAGATTGGGGCCTAGAAGCCATGCTTTGATATTTTCAATAAGCGTAAAACAGTGCTTGGAACTTTAAAGGGACAGTAGATATGGAAAGCATGTCCTACATTGCAAAGAGTTGTATGTATCTAAGATGGTTTTAAGTTCTGTGTCTATATTGTCCTCACTATAACCTCAGTGCTTGGCCTCCACACATCTGGAGCTCCAGATCAACATTTGTTCAATAAATGAATGAATTAAAACCTGGAGAGAGTATAAGTGTAATTTCTGATGTTATCCTATGTCACCTTAAACATTTTGGTATTGCGCACCACATATAAAGGATGCCTCTAGGTGATTGAATTTGAAATAGAAACTCAAGGAATATTTTGCTCTTCTCATAAAAGAGGGGTTCTACTCATGTTTTCTCTACATTGATGATGTTCATACCTAAAATTGGCGTTGATACAATGTTTTTTATGCAGTTTTTTTGGTACATAATTTATTGCTGATTGACTATTTTGGTTTTGGATAATGCACAAGAAAAATGAAACTAGAATGAGTTTTTATTCTATATACTGAGAAAAAACAATAATAGATGGATAGCTGGCTATATCTAAAAGACTCACATTCTTATTTATTTACTCATTCAACAAATACTTATTATTATTTTACTATGTGCCAGTCACCGTGATAAAAACATTGACAAAGTTACTGTCTTTGTGGAATTTACGTTCTATTCAAGTGGGAGCAAAGAAATTAAAAAGTTGCCAATAAGTGAACAAATATAAACATTGTATACTCTGATAAGGGTTAGAAAAAAAATAGTCTGCAAAGATAAAGAGTAATGGGGAACTCTGGTCTGGATCATCTGGGATGGTTTCTCTGAAGAGGTGACATTTGTACTGAGATTGGAAGGATAAGGAGAAACCAGCCTTTGAGAGTCTAGGGACGGCCACACTCACAGAGAAAATCTCAATTTTAGGTGTTCTGAGTCTACCGTTAATTGCTTCAAGGATGTTCTGAGGCATATAAAATCTTCATAGATAACCTATATTTTTTTAAATAAAAAGAAATGATGCCAGTGGAGATATTCCCAAATACTGAGGCAATGTAGGATTTATGCAAACACTAACCACACCCTTCCTCTGCAAAACGATTTAACAGAAATGTTTTCATGAGGATTTTTCTCTTAAAGGATCTTGTCTGTAACGTGACATCCTCTCCACCCTTAAAAAAATATGTAGCTTGGTAAAGGAAAAAAAAAAAAGAGAAACTAAGTTTAAAGAAACAAAATATGAGCAGTCAATTTTAAGAATCGGGCTAATTCATTCTTAGAAGATTAGGACCGGTTCCCTAGTTTGTGGATGATACTGTTCTGTTGGTTCTCTTACTTTTTCTCCTGCCACCCTCCTTTTGATTATTGCACTGCTCATTAGCACTTCTATTAAGCAGTCCAGAAGAGGAGAATAATCAATCAAGGAAAGGAGTTTCCATTTAAGGCTTGGTGGGTAAGAAGTTAAATCTATTGGCAAAAATCAGCTTATTTTCAGATTCTCTGTGGATTTCCTTTATTTATGTTATTTCTGTCCCCAATAGCATAGACCAACATAAGCTGATTATACTGTATAACATGAGGACACACACATACACACACACACACACACACACACACACACAGAGAGCTAAAGGTTTTTAGAGCATGGGCATATTTAAACTAAAACCTCTGGATGACAAATTTAGTTAAGTGATGCAATTTGAAGAGTGTTGAGGCAATGCTAGTAATAAAAACAAAGAAACATATGTATATTGTTGTCTGCAGCCACAGTTTAACACCTTGCAGTAAGGGATTCTTCACATCCCAGAAGTAGCTACCCTGCATCTTAAACAGTATGCTAGGTTAGATTCTTGCCCGTTTGCTATTCCGGATAACACCCTTTATTTTTTCATTTTATTTTATTTTATTATTATTATACTTTAAATTTTAGGGTACATGTGCACAATGTGCACGTTAGTTACATATGTATACATGTGCCATGCTGGTGTGCTGCACCCATTAACTCATCATTTAGCATTAGGTATATCTCCTAATGCTATCCCTGCCCCCTCCCCCCACCCCACAACAGTCCCCAGAGTGAGATGTTCCCCTTCCTGTGTCCATGTGTTCTCATTGTTCAATTCCCACTTATGAGTGAGAATATGCGGTGTTTGGTTTTTTGTTCTTGCAATAGTTTACTGAGAATGATGATTTCCAATTTCATCCATGTCCCTACAAAGGACATGAACTCATCATTTTTTATGGCTGCATAGTATTCCATGGTGTATATGTGCCACATTTTCTTAATCCAGTCTATCATTGTTGGACATTTGGGTTGGTTCCAAGTCTTTGCTATTGTGAATAGTGCTGCAATAAACATACGTGTGCATGTGTCTTTATAGCAGCATGATTTATAGTCCTTTGGGTAAATACCCGGTAATGGGATGGCTGGGTCGAATGGTATTTCTAGTTCTAGATCCCTGAGGAATCGCCACACTGACTTCCACAAGGGTTGAACTAGTTTACAGTCCCACCAGCAGTGTAAAAGTTTTCCTATTTCTCCACATCCTCTCCAGCACCTGTTATTTCCTGACTTTTTAATGATTGCCATTCTAACTGGTGTGAGATGGTATCTCATTGTGGTTTTGATTTGCATTTCTCTGATGGCCAGTGATGATGAGCATTTTTTCATGTGTTTTCTGGCTGCATAAATGTCTTCTTTTGAGAAGCATCTGTTCATGTCCTTCGCCCATGGGGTTGTTTGTTTTTTTCTTGTAAATTTGTTGGAGTTCATTGTAGATTCTGGATATTAGCCCTTTGTCAGATGAGTAGGTTGCAAAAATTTTCTCCCATTTTGTATGTTGCCTGTTCACTCTGATGGTAGTTTCTTTTGCTGTGCAGAAGCTCTTTAGTTTAATTAGATCCCATTTGTCAATTTTGGCTTTTGTTGCCATTGCTTTTGGTGTTTTAGACATGAAGTCCTTGCCCATGCCTATGTCCTGAATGGTAATGCCTAGGTTTTCTTCTAGGGTTTTTATGGTTTTAGGTCTAACGTTTAAGTCTTTAATCCATCTTGAATTGATTTTTGTATAAGGTGTAAGGAAGGGATCCAGTTTCAGCTTTCTACATATGGCTAGCCAGTTTTCCCAGCACCATTTATTAAATAGGGAATCCTTTCCCCATTGCTTGTTTTTGTCAGGTTTGTCAAAGATCAGATGGTTGTAGATAGGCGGCATTATTTCTGAGGGCTGTGTTCTGTTCCATTGATCTATATCTCTGTTTTTGTACCAGCACCATGCTGTTTTGGTTACTGTAGCCTTGTAGTATAGTTTGAAGTCAGGTACCGTGATGCCTCCAGCTTTGTTCTTTTGGCTTAGGATTGACTTGGCGATACGGGCTCTTTTCTGGTTCCATATGAACTTTAAAGTAGTTTTTTCCAATTCTGTGAAGAAAGTCATTGGTAGCTTGATGGGGATGGCATTGAATCTATAAATTACCTTGGGCAGTATGGCCATTTTCACAATATTGATTGTTCCTACCCATGAGCATGGAATATTCTTCCATTTCTTTGTATCCTCTTTTATTTCATTGAGCAGTGGTTTATAGTTCTCCTTGAAGAGGTCCTTCACGTCCCTTGTAAGGTGGATTCCTAAGTATTTTATTCTCTTTGAAGCAATTGTGAATGGGAGTTCACTCAAGATTTGGCTCTCTGTTTGTCTGTTATTGGTGTATAAGAATGCTTGTAATTTTTGCACATTGATTTTGTATCCTGAGACTTTTCTGAAGTTGCTTATCAGCTTAAGGAGATTTTGGGCTGAGACAATGGGGTTTTCTAGATATACAATCATGTTATCTGCAAATAGGGACAATTTGACTTCCTCTTTTCCTAATTGAATACCCTTTATTTCCTTCTCCTGCCTAATTGCCCTGGCCAGAACTTCCAACACTATGTTGAATAGGAGTGGTTAGAAAGAGCATCCCTGTCTTGTGCCAGTTTTCAAAGGGAATGCTTCCAGTTTTTGCCCATTCAGTATGATATTGGCTGTGGGTTTGTCATAGATAGCTCTTATTATTTTGAGACACATCCCATCAATACCTAATTTATTGAGAGTTTTTAGCATGAAGTGTTGTTGAATTTTGTCAAAGGCCTTTTCTGCATCTATTGAGATAATCATGTGGTTTTTGTCTTTGGTTCTGTTTATATGCTGGATTACATTTATTGATTTGCATATGTTGAACCAGCCTTGCATCCCAGGGATGAAGCCCACTTGATCATGGTGGATAAGCTTTTTGATGTGCTGCTGGATTCGGTTTGCCAGTATTTTATTGAGGATTTTTGCATCAATGTTCATCAAGGATATTGGTCTAAAATTCTCTTTTTTGGTTGTGTCTCTGCCCGGCTTTGGTATTAGGATGATGCTGGCCTCATAAAATGAGTTAGGGAGGATTCCCTCTTTTTCTATTGATTGGAATAGTTTCAGAAGGAATGGTACCAGTTCCTCCTTGTACCTCTGGTAGAAGTCGGCTGTGAATCCATCTTGTCCTGGACTATTTTTGGTGGGTAAGCTATTGATTATTGCCACAATTTCAGAGCCTGTTATTGGTCTATTCAGAGATTCAACTTCTTCCTGGTTTAGTCTTGGGAGGGTGTATGTGTCGAGGAATTTATCCATTTCTTCTAGATTTTCTAGTTTATTTGCATAGAGGTGTTTGTAGTATTCTCTGATGGTGGATTTGTATTTCTGTGAGATCGGTGGTGATATCCCCTTTATCATTTTTTATTGTGTCTATTTGATTCTTCTCTCTTTTCTTCTCTATTAGTCTTGTTAGCGGTCTATCAATTTTGTTGATCCTTTCAAAAAACCAGCTCCTGGATTCATTAATTTTTTAAAGGGTTTTTGTGTCTCTATTTCCTTCAGTTCTGCTCTGATTTTAGTTATTTCTTGCCTTCTGCTAGCTTTTGAATGTGTTTGCTCTTGCTTCTCTAGTTCTTTTAATTGTGATGTTAGGGTGTCAATTTTGGATCTTTCCTGCTTTCTCTTGTGGGCATTTAGTGCTATAAATTTCCCTCTACACACTGCTTTGAATGTGTCCCAGAGATTCTGGCATGTTGTGTCTTTGTTCTCGTTGGTTTCAAAGAACATCTTTATTTCTGCCTTCATTTCGTTATGTACCCAATAGTCATTCAGGAGCAGGTTGTTCGGTTTCCATGTAATTGAGCAGTTTTGAGTGAGTTTCTTAATCCTGAGTTCTAGCTTGATTGCACTGTGGTCTGAGAGACAGTTTGTTATAATTTCTGATCTTTTACCTTTGCTGAGGAGAGCTTTACTTCCAACTACGTGGTCAATTTTGGAATAGGTGTGGTGTGGTGCTGAAAAAAATGTATATTCTGTTGATTTGGGGTGGAGAGTTCTGTAGATGTCTATTAGGTCCGCTTGGTGCAGAGCTGAGTTCAATTCCTGGGTATCCTTTTTAACCTTCTGTCTCGTTGATCTGTCTAATGTTGACAGTGGGGTGTTAAAGTCTCCCATTACTATTGTGTGGGAGTCTAAGTCTCTTTGTAGGTCACTCAGGACTTGCTTTATGAATCTGGGTGCTCCTGTATTGGCTGCATATATATTTAGGATAGTTAGCTCTTCTTGTTGAATTGATCCCTTTACCATTACGTAATGGCCTTCTTTGTCTCTTTTGATCTTTATTGGTTTAAAGTCTGTTTTATCAGAGACTAGGATTGCAACCCCTGCCTTTTTTTGTTTTCCATTTGCTTGGTAGATCTTCCTCCATCCTTTTATTTTGAGCCTATGTGTGTCTGTGCACGTGAGATGGGTTTCCTGAATACAGCACACTGATGGGTCTTAACTCTTTATCCAATTTGCCAGTCTGTGTCTTTTAATTGGAGTATTTAGTCCATTTACATTTAAAGTTAATATTGTTATGTGTGAATGTGATCCTGTCATTATGAAGTTAGCTGGTTATTTTGCTCGTTAGTTGATGCAGTTTCTTCCTAGCCTTGATGGTCTTTACAATTTGGCATGATTTTGCAGTGGCTGGTACCAGTTGTTCCTTTCCATGTTTAGTGCTTCCTTCAGGAGCTCTTTTAGGGCAGGCCTGGTGGTGACAAAATCTCTCAGCATTTGCTTGTCTGTAAAGGATTTTATTTCTCCTTCACTTTCGAAGCTTAGTTTGGCTGGATATGAAATTCTGGGTTGAAAATTCTTTTCTTTAAGAATGTTGAATATTGGCCCCCACTCTCTTCTGGCTTGCAGAGTTTCTGCCGAGAGATCCGCTGTTAGTCTGATGGGCTTCCCTTTGTGGGTAACTCGACCTTTCTCTCTGGTTGCCCTTAACATTTTTTCCTTCATTTCAACTTTGGTGAATCTGACAATTATGTGTCTTGGAGTTGCTCTTCTTGAGGATTATCTTTGTGGCATTTTCTGTATTTCCTGAATCTGAATGTTGGCCTGCCTTGCTAGATTGGGGAAGTTCTCCTGGATAATATCCTGCAGAGTGTTTTCCAACTTGGTTCCATTCTCCCCGTCACTTTCAGGTACACCAATCAGATGTAAATTTGGTCTTTTCACATAGTCCCATATTTCTTGGAGGCTTTGTTCGTTTCTTTTTATTCTTTTTTCTCTAAACTTCCCTTCTCGCTTCATTTCATTCATTTGATCTTCAATCACTGATACCCTTTCTTCCAGTTGATTGCATTGGCTTCTAAGGCTTCTGCATTCTTCACGTAGTTCTCGAGCCTTGGCTTTCAGCTCCATCAGCTCCTTTAAGCACTTCTCTGTATTGGTTATTCTAGTTATACATTCGTTTAAATTTTTTTCAAAGTTTTCAACTTCTTTGCCTTTGGTTTGAATTTCCTCCTGTAGCTCGGAGTAGTTTGATCGTCTGAAGCCTTCTTCTCTCAACTCGTCAAAGTCATTCTCCGTCCAGCTTTGTTCTGTTGCTGGTGAGGAGCTGCGTTCCTTTGGAGGAGGAGAGGCGCTCTACTTTTTAGAGTTTCCAGTTTTTCTGCTCTGTTTTTTCCCCATCTTTGTGGTTTTATCTACTTTTGGTCTTTGATGATGGTGATGTACAGATGGGTTTTTCGTGTTGATGTCCTTTCTGTTTGTTAGTTTTCCTTCTAACAGATAGGACCTTCAACTGCAGGTCTGTTGGAGTTTGCTAGAGGTCCACTCCATACCCTGTTTGTCTGGGTACCAGCAGCGGTGGCTGCAGAACAGCCGATTTTTGTGAACTGCAAATGCTGCTGTCTGATTGTTCCTCTGGAAGTTTTGTCTCAGAGGAGTACCCGGCCATGTGAGGTGTCAGTCTGCCCCTACGGGGGGGTGCCTCCCAGTTAGGCTGCTCGGGGGTCAGGGGTCAGGGACTCACTTGAGGAGGCAGTCTGCCCGTTCTCAGATCTCCAGCTGCGTGCTGGGAGAACCACTGCTCTCCTCAAAGCTGTCAGACAGGGACATTTAAGTCTGCAGAGGTTACTGCTGTCTTCTTGTTTGTCTGTGCCCTGCCCCCAGAGGTGGAGCCTACGGAGGCAGGCAGGCCTCCTTGAGCTGTGGTGGGCTCCACCCTGTTCGAGCTTCCTGGCTGCTTTGTTTACCTAAGCAAGCCTGGGCAATGGTGGGTGCCCCTCCCCCAGTCTCACTGCCGCCTTGCAGTTTGATCTCAGACTGCTGTGCTAGCAATCAGCCAGACTCTGTGGGCGTAGGACACTCCAAGCCAGGTGCCGGATATAGTCTCCTGGTGCGCTGTTTTTTAAGCCCGTCAGAAAAGTGCAGTATTGGGATGGGAGTGACCCGATTTTCCAGGTGCCCTCTGTCACCCCTTTCTCTGACTAGGAAAGGGAACTCCCTGACCCCTCCTCCTTCCCGAGTGAGGCAATGCCTCGCCCTGCCTCAGCGCGCGCACGGTGCGCTGCACCCACTGTCCTGCGCCCACTGTCTGGCACTCCCTAGTGAGATGAACCTGGTACCTCAGATGGAAATGCAGAAATCACCTGTCTTCTGCGTTGCTCACGCTGGGAGCTGCAGACTGGAGCTCTTGCTATTTGGCCATCTTGGCTCCACCTCGATAATGCCCTTTAACTCACACAAGCTGAGCTGTTGTTAATTAGGATCTAGAGCCACAGAAATCGTATGTTTGAAATAAGTGTAAATATAGGTAAAATCCAGGCATACCCCCTAAATCATGCCCCTCACTTTCTTCCTGTTTGTAAATCTTTTATAAGCCTCCAACTTTTTTTCTCTTTAAGCTTGTAGCCATTTCTTTTTGAATGACTCTTAGCTTACTGTGTTTCCACGGGTTGAGGAGCCATATATCTGTGGGATACTCAAGGAAAAGTGGAATCTAAGACCAGGTTCCATGGGTAGGTCAGAAAAGGACACAGAGAGAGATTGCGTGTCCTTGGTGGAGATGGGTTTGTGCTGAACTTGCAAAATGTATGAGTTCAGTGTCATCTGTTTTCAGTATTTCCTGAACAATTGATTTATTCCACATTATTAATGAACTTTGCAGCAGTTCCACTTGTCAGAGCCTACTCTGTAGGGGTCAATAATGAGAGGAAACCTGATGTTAGTGAATCCAGCTTAAGTGATTCTGTCATGCTAATGATTCAATATATCAGGACAAATGTCAGCTCCTTCCAATATGTTAATTCCTCTGATCCTATTTGCATAAACTACAGTCAACGAAATACAAGCTCCCCCTCTAAGGTAGTTAATGGAGATTTGTAAAGGATTTTTAATTTAGTTTTTTTTGGTCTTCTCCAACATAAATTTTTGAGTTGAAAAAGGGACACAGAAAGAGAAAGCAAGGATCACAGATTGGGAAGAGGATGTAAAACATTAAAAAAGCTCAAATGTAAAGAAATATAAAATCTATGTGTATAATTTAGCCGTTTCTTAAGAATTCTGTATATTCGCAATTACTTCTTCCAAAAGGAATAATTTGTTTTTAAAGAAACTTGGGAACAAAGCATTGATGAATTCTTCTTACATTTTGAAGTGAGTTTTCAGTTTCGCTAGTTTCCTGAAGTAAATCACAAGTTCATTAGTTTTCCCAAAGGACATTACATCTGTGTTTCTGATCTCTTCTATTAACCCATAATATCTCCCTGAGACCATTTACATATGATAGCAATGCTTATTTTAGAAATACCACTTTTTTTACTTTCAAATTCATGGAGCATAATATATCACAGTTTAAAATTAAGATTAAGAAATCAGATTTTTTTTCTTGGAGGAAATATATAGTTATCTGATTTATCCAGTAAAGCCATTTCCTTTTTTTTTTTTTCAAAAAAAAACAAGCTTTCAGGAATTTATTTGCTTTCTATATCTAATTATTTGCATTACTGGCAACTGTAATTTTTATTCATACTGCAAACATCTCTCTGTCTACCAGTTTCCTTGGTTTTTGTTTTTCAATGTGGCTCAACATTTTACTTCTCCACTCACAACCTTTCATATAGACTACTTTATTTATGTAACCTTGGTAGAGATTTGAAAACCCAAGATAGATACTGAATTTTAGATCTAGACATTTGCTTAAGTCATTTTTTTTTGGTCTCCTGCACAATCCCTAAGGTGTTTTTCAGTCTTACTGTAAGATAACAATGATATAGGGATTGGCAGTGAGCATCATCAATCAACACAGAGCATAGTAGCAATAATGGGCTTCATCTTCAATTTTTACTCAAGTGCTTACCTGCTATCAGCCTGATGATTTGTCCATTTATCTATTTTTTAGGGTCAAGATGAGTTTAATAAAGTTATCCAAATCATTACCGTTATCTATGTTGCTATGTTTCATCTTCTCTTCTCCACTTAGTTTAAATATGCAGAGCCTAGTACTTTGAAAATTAGTACAATGAATTGTTCAGACCATATTTTGCTGATCGTTTTCACTAATACCATAAAATTGGATTAATATTTTTACTTGTCACCACCTATAATAAGTAGGTAAGAGTATCTTCTAAAGACATCTGTACTATGTGAATGAGATAATAGTGGTCCAGGGTCATAGCTGCAGTCAATAGGTGAGAGGTTATCAGACCGTCAACTTTCTAAAGATAGTTTCTGATGTGTGAATAAGGGAAGCATTTTGATGAGTAACTTTAAAGAGTTCATTTATCCTACATATTTCACCTTCATGAGCCAGTTATATTTTAAACTCCATGAGAATGAAGACTGATTTTCCTTTGTTTCAACATGATGCTGAACATGAGGCCATGTGATATAGCAAATAATGTCTATATGTCTTACAGAATTTTCCAGAGGTTAAAGAATCTTTGTGCTGCCCTGGTGCTGTCCTTTTTTAAAAAACTACTTTATTGAGGTATGACTGACACTAAAAAAGCTGTACATGTTTAATGTATACAAGTTGATGAGTTTGAAGGTAAGTACACACTATGAAATGATTGCCACCCTCTATGACATAAATATATTCATCCACCTCCCAAAGTCCCCCCATCCTTTACCTATTATTATTATCTCTGTGTGGTGTATATGGCAAAAACAGTTAATGTAAGATCTACTCTCTTAGCAAAATTTTAAGTATGTTATACAGTATTTTTAACTATAAGCACTATGCTCTGCAGCTGATCTCTAGGACTTATTCATCTCACATAACTGAAAGTCTGTATCCTTTGACCAATGTCTCTCTGTTTACCCCTCCTCTCGGCCCTTGGCAGCTATCATTCTACTCTCTGCTTCTATGATTCCTATTTTAGATTCCTTAGATAAGTGGTATCATGAAGTATTTGTTTTTCTGCATCTGGCTTATATAACTTAGCTTAATGTCCTCCAGTTTCATGTACATTGTGAATGAAAATGGCAGGATTTAATTCTTAAATTTTTAAGAGTGATCAGTATTTTATTGTATGTACATAGCACATTTTCTTTATTCATGTATCTGTTGATGGACATTTAGGTTGCTTCCATGTCTTAGCTATTGTGAGTAATGCTGCAATGCACATGGAAGTGCAAATATCTCTTTGACCTGCTGATTATAAATCTTTTGGATTTATACCGAGAAGTGAAACTGCTGGATCATATGGTAGTTCTATTTTTAATTGCTTGAGGAAACTCCGTACTGTTTCCATAGTGGCTGCACCAATTTATGCTCCTCCCAACAGTGCACAGGAATTCCCTTTTTTCCACATTCTTGTCAACACTTACTATCTTTTGATAATGGCCATTATAACAGGTGGGATGTAATATCTCTTAGTGGTTTTCATATACATTATGTGTGTATTGGCTAATAATTTGCTTGAATTCTTTATATATTTTGGATATTAACCTTTTATTAGATATGTGATTTGCAAATATATTCTCTTATTCCATAGGTTGCATTTTCATTTTGCTGATTGTTTCTTTTGCTATGCATAAACTTGTAAGTTTGAAGTGGTTCCACTTGTTTATTTTTGCTTTTGTTGCCTTTAATTTTGGTGTCAAATCCAAAAAATCATTGCCAGAACCAATGTCATGAAACTTTTCCCCTATGTTTTCTTCTATGAGTTTTATGATTTCAGGTCTTATATTTAAGTTATTAGACAATTTTGAGTTGACTTTTTGTGTATGGTGTAAAGTAAGCAACCAATTTCTTTTCTTTTCTTTTCTGTTTTTGCATGTGGTTATAGTTTCCCCCATTTGAAGAAATTGTCCTTTCTCCATTGTGTGTTTTTGGCACCTTTGTTAAAGATTAGTTGACCATATATGCATGGGTTTATTTCTGGGTCTTCTATTCTGTTTCACTGGGCTGTGTGTTTGCTTTTGTGCCATTATCATATTGGTTTGATTATTGTAGCTTTGTAATATAACTTGAAATCAGGAAGTATAATGCCTACAGCTTTGTTCTTTTTAGTCAAAATTGCTTTAGTTATTTGGGGTCTTTTGTCATCCCATACAAATTTTAAGATTGTTTTTTCTATTTCTGTGAAAATGCCTTTGGGATTTCAATAGGGATTGGATGGAATCTGTACATTATTTTGGGTAGTATAAACATTTTGACAATATTAATTCTTCTGATTCATAAATATGGGATATTATTTCATTTATTTGTGTCTTCAACTTTTAAAATCAGTGTTTTATGGTTTTCAGCATGCAGATATTTCACCTTCTTGGCTCAACTTATTTCTGAGTATTTTATTTTTTGGATGTTATTGTAAATGAGATTGTTTTTTAAATTTCCTTTTCAGATAGTTTGCTGTTAGTGTGTAGAAACACAACTAATTTTTGCATACTGATTTTGTATCTGCAACTTTGTTGCATTTGTTTATGATTTCTAACATGTTTATCTTCGTCCATATATTTACCTTTTACCAGTGAGTTTCATACCTTTCATATCCTTTCATATTTAATGGTTTTTCTTTGTTTCAACTTGAGTAACTCCCTTTAGCTCTTCTTGTAAAGCATATGTAGTGATGACAAACTCCCTTAGTTTTTGTTTATCTGGGAAATTCTTTATCTCTCTTTTATTTTTAAAGGACAGTTTTTCCAGGTATAGATTTTATGGTTGGGAGTTTCCTTTTTTCCACACTTTTAATATATCATCCCACTTTCCTGGTCTGTGAGGTGTTTGCTGAGAAATTCACTGATAGTCTTGTGGTTTCCTTATATGTGATGAGTCACTTTTCTCTTGCTGCTTTCAAAATTCTTTGTTTCTGAATTTGACAATTTAATTATAATGTGTTTGATATACACAACTTTAGGTTTAATTCACTTGGTACCTTTTTGGTTTCATGAATTTAGATATTCCTCTCTCTCCCCAGATTTGGGAAGTTTTCAGCTATTTCTTTAAATATAATTCTTCCCTTTTTTCTCTCTCTCCTCCTGAAATGAGCATAATTCATATATTTGTTCACTTGATCATATCCTTTACTTATTATAGGCTTTCCTCACCATTTTCATTCATTTTTTCTTTTTCACTCCTGTGAGTAGATACTTCAAATCACCTGCCTTTGAGTTCACCAATTCTTTCTTCTGCTTGATCAAGTCAGTCTGCTGCCGAAGCTCTCTCTTAAATGTTTCAGTTGAGTCATTGCATTCTTCAGTTTTAAGATTTCTGTTTGATTGTTTTTTTCTGATTTCTGCTTCTTTGTTGAACTTCTCATTTTGTTCATGTATTGTTTTTCTGATTCCATTTAGTTGTGTTTGTGTGTATGTGTATATATATATGTGTGTATATATATATATATATATATAATTTATCTCTATAGCTATGTTCTTTTGTAGCTCACTGAGATTCTTTAATTTTGAATTCTTTGCCAGGCAGTTTGTGGATCTCTATTTCTTTATTACTGTTTACTAAAGCTTTGTTTTGTTCCTTTGATAGTATTATGTTTTCTTGATTCTTCATGTTCTTTGCAGGTAAAATGTATTGATACCTGTATGTTGTAGAAGCAATTACCTCTTCCAGTTTTTCTTACTGGCTTCAGCAGGAAAAGTCTTTCATCAATCAGCCTAACCAGAGATTCTAGGTATGCCTGTAGCCTGGGTCCATGAGCAGGCAGGACTGCTGCCAGGAGCAGTGGGCCAGCTATTGAGCTCTGTGTGCTGGTTGTTGAGAGCCTCTGTCTCTTTTCTTTGTTTTTAGCCACCCCAGGTGATGTAGTCATACTGATTCCCTCACTGCTGTGGGTGAGGCACAACAAAATCGGACCTCTCAGTTAGTGCCCTGAAAGGTTGGGGAAGCTGGATATCCACTTCAATCTCTCCTTCCCCTATGGGAAAGCTTGTGGGACAAAGGTATTTCTCTCAGCACTGTACTATGCTGGCTTGGGTGGAGAGGTGATGTGGGTAAAGTGAAACTATTCTTCTTACCCTTTTAAATGTGTATTTTTTCTCATTCTTGTGCTTCACCTAGGTGCTGTAACCTCTCCCTGGGATACTGGAGCTCTTTTATTTTCAACTGTGAATGGTTGTTAAATCAATGTTTCTGTGGAGGTATGAGGGCTGGTACTTCCTATTTTACCATCTTGCCATTACTTTCTGCATCTTTTTTTTTTTGTCTAATAATTTGTTAAAGATAGGAAAACAATCTTCAAATTGGAATTGGTATTTATCAGTTTGACTCAGAAACTCATTTGATTTGAAAGTTAGATCTTACTCACCTTTGCTACTAAAATACATATTAACTTTAGCAGATTTAGGTCACTATTGTGTTGGAAGAAACACTTAAGTAATCTAGAGGCTCCCTTTGGCCTGCTGTTCCCTGTCATGTCTTCAGAATTTCCTCTCCAAGTTTTCCAGGCTTGCTTTATTATTCTCTTTCATCTGTTATATCCTGGCAGTACCAGATTCTCTGAGTGCTGATTTGTCAGCTTACTCTTCTGATAACCAGACTCAGTCTAAAATTCTACCATGCTAATTGGAGAGAACATAAAACTTCATCTCTTTTCTTGATACCAACTGTCTTGTATGAGAGACCTTGTGGAGACTGTTCTTTAGTATGTGTGTTTTATAATTCCATATGGTACAAGTGAGAAGACAACTCTATTAGATGTCAGAAGGAGTGAATTTGGTGTCCTCTGTTAACAATTACTACTAGTGCTTGATTTTGGAAAATTTCATTGTCTTTCTGATTATTTAATTTCTTCCTCTTCTAAATTGGTAGGATCAAATGAGAAAGCATATGTATAAAAGCTATGCAAACTGTGAAGTGCTCTTCCAAAAAAAGTCTCTATTTTTTTGCCTCTATCCTTTCTTTTATTCCTTTCTTCTCCTCCTCACCTGCTTTCTCCCTTCCTCCCTCTCTTTATTCCTTCCTTCTCTTTTTCCTCTTTATTTCTTTTTCTTTTCACGTCTTTCATCTTCCCCCCGGTTCCTTACTCTCTTTCAGTCAAACTTCCTTTCTTTTCATAGCCCTTCTATTCTTCTTACCCCTCACCTTCACACTTCAATCCTTTAAGGATATACAGTTGTTCACTTGGATGCCTATATAACAAAATTAGGAGTGGAGGAGGCAGAATAAGGGAAATATAGAGCCATCAGATGATAACAACAAGGGAAAAGTTAGTATGAGACTGGGCCAAAAGAAGAAGAGAAATAAGATTGGATAAAGTATTCCCATTGTTTTTTAAAAAATAAAACATACATTCTTCAGGAAAGACAATGTTTTTTTCTGGTCATTAGGTCTAAAGCATATTTCTTAGATAAATCTTCTTAAGAGAGGCACACAAATTGTGTTCTTAAATTAAAGCAATGGTGGCTTTTCAGACGTTTGTAGTATTCCTGAGGGCATAAGGCTAGAATCTCAGTTCTGTTTGGGATTGGAGCATAGTCTCGTGGTTTAGCTTCTTGATAAAAATATTTAAACCAGGGATAAAATGTAGAATATAAAATGCAGCCTTAGTTTCCCCTAATGGTGTCACATTAATAGTAATACCTCCTAGTTAATTTGTTCTTGCATCCCTCCTGATAATACTGGAGTTAGTATTTTCAAAAGTCTCCCCAATTGTAATTTGAGGCATCAGGCCAATTTCATATATGTTCACAAACAAGTTGACGAGCATTAATGGCCACACAAAATCAGCTGAGTTCTCTCTCTCTTGCTCTGTCCCCTCTTCCTAAGTCTTTTGACCTTGAAACTACTTGAGAGTTTGTATTGCAGCCATTATAGCCATTGCATTTCTCTTATCCACTATTAGTCATCTTGCTGAGGTACCAAATCAGGGTTTCTGGCAACCCATGTCTTAAATTATCCATTGCAGAAGAAGTTTCTTCAGTTTACTTCTTCAGATGTTTTCCATAGGGTATATTAATAAGTCATAGGTCTAGGTCAGGAGACAGGTGTGCTCCCTCCTCTCCTCTGAAACCTAGACTCCTTCCTCAACCTTCACCTAAAAATAAGCTCATTCATACAAATGCATGAAGGCACCTGCCCCGTCAGTTCACCATCTATTCTCACACATGTCAGAGCCCCACAGTGCACTTTAGACTCAAATTGGGAACCAGTTATATCTTGAAGAATAAATTTGAATATTTTGATTCAATTAAATTGAATAAAATAATCTTGAAAAATAAACACGGTCTCCAAATGGTGCTCCATACATATTTTTTATACCATTAAAAGTATTTTGATTATTATTTGTTGAGAAAATTTCAGGCTAGAAAAGAGGAAAGGTTATTCCTTGAAAAACCTAATGGATGGTGTCCTGAAAAACATGGTATTGGATTCAGCGATTATGCCTTTGGCTGCAAGTGACAGGAAACTCTGACTCAAATTGCCCAATTTGGCAAAAAGACTACAGAGAACAGAGTTTCAGCTGTGGTAGTACTTTAGGGTGCTAGTTTTTCTTCTATGTGATTTTCTTGGCTCCACCCTCTCCCATTTTGCTTTCATCTTTACCTCATTCTTAGGCAAGAGGGTAGCATCTGTTATAGGGGACCCACTGGAAGAAGTCAACATCCAGAAGTAAGAGCATGTATCTCTCTTTGTATCTTTCTCTCTTTCTCTCTGAGTGAGAAAGCTCTTCCCTGACACTGCTAAACAAATCACTATTTATGTCTTACTGGCTGGAATTAGCTCACATGTCCATTCTTTTTTTTTTTTTTTTTTTTTTTTTGAGACGGAGTCTTGCTCTGTAGCCCAGGCTGGAGTGCAGTGGCACGGGGTCTCGGCTCACTGCAAGCTCCGCCTCCCGGGTTCACGCCATTCTCCTGCCTCAGCCTCCCGGATGGCTGGGACTACAGGTGCCCGCCATCACGCCTACCTTACTTTTTGTATTTTTAGTAGAGACGGGGTTTCACCGTGTTAGCTAGGATGTTCTCGATCTCCTGACCTCGTGATCCGCCCGCCTCGGCCTCCCGAAGTGCTGGGATTACAGGCGTGAGCCACCACGCCCGGCCTCACATGTCCATTCTTAAACCAATCATGTGTAAGGGGAACAATGCTAGCTTAATTGGCTTAGAATAATTACGTGGGTTAGATAGGATGTTAGAGAATTAACTACCAGGATCACTCTGATGCTTATGAAATTACACAGTAGTCAGTTGTTTGTGGGCAATGGTTAGATACCCGTGGCCCTTGCCTTTTTGTTCCTGACCTCATGAACACCTGGAGGTATTCATTGTGTTATAAGCCCGATAATTTGTGCATAGGTATCTTCAAACTTCAATTGTAAGTCTTTTGGGCTTTGTAATTCCTTCCTATATGATATTTAAACAGAAAATTAATCAAGTCAAACATCATTTATCCCCTATTCTTTCTGAGACCTTTATCTGTAACTCTGATCTCTCTTACGAGTTTTGGTTATGTTTATCCAATTATCTACTGGACATTTACAGAGCAACATCTGTGGTGCATGTGGTGGTTTGGCACTATCTCCATTCCAGCTTTCTTCTATTGGGTCTTCCTAAATTTCAGAGCCTGGAAAACTTAAAAAAAAAAACATTGAAACGAAACAAAACACTACATTTTCCAGACTCCTTGTAGCTAGGCTTCTGGGTTCAAATGTGGTTCTGCCTACTAGATGCATTTGTGTGAGACTGGGCAGGCAGAAATGAGGAAGGCCATGGTCCAGCTGCTTTGGCATTGTACTGTGACCAAGCATGGCCACTGATCCAGGCTGAGCTTTCTGCAGCACTGGAATAGTATCTACTCACTCACTTTGTGGCCAAGAAGAGCAGTTGTAGTGACAGCACCAGCTTCATATGTGATTCTGGATCACAGTTAATGGGGATGGATTTCTGAAGTCAAGAATTAGTGGCAGCCTCCTGAATCCGCATCTCCTGGACAGGGTCTTATCAGCTTAGTAGTATTCTTCTGGATTTATTTCTAGAGACCCAGCTTAGAATCCTCTCTTCTAGTGCTCCCAATTATTTTTAAGTATTTAATTCCCTGTTTTAAATTATTTTCTGCTTAAATTAACTCAAGTATTTTTGGCTGCAACTTGACTGATACAACAGTCTATTGTCACTCAAAACTGAATTTGTTTATAACCAAACAATATTCATCTCTCTGAACTAGCTCTTACTTCTGATATCCTTAAGTATTATCACCCAAGGTTATCTTTTTTCCCTCCCCTATCTTTCTTTTTTATAGCCAATCAAATCCTTCAAAATGTCTCTTTTTATTGAACCTTCCTTCCTACTTTTCATACTAGCATCAAGACTAGACATTATCACTCCTTTGGCCTGGAATATTTAAGAAATATCTTGCCCATTCTTCTCAACTCCATTTTCCTCTACTTTTTAATCTATCATGCCCCCAGATGTGAAATTTACTTTCGTAAAATATTGTTTTTATTATATTATTGCTACTCAGTGATGTCTTAGTCTGCTTGGGCTGCTATAACTAATCACTGTAGATTGGGTAGCTTAGACAACAAATACTTATTTCTCATTATTCTGGAGGCTGGGAAGTTCAGGATCAAGGTATTGGCTGATTTGGTTCTTGGTGAGGGCCCTCTTCCTGGTTTGCAGGTGGCTACCTTCTTGTTGTATCCTAACATGGCAGAGAGAGAATGAGAGAGAGAGTGCAGAGAAGCTCTCGTGTCTCTTATAAACCATCACATCTCTTATAAACCATCATGAGAGCTCCACCCTCATCACTTAATTGCCTTTCAAAGGCCCTATCTCTAAATACCATTACATTGAGGATTAGGGCTTTAATTTGTGAATTTTTGGAGGACACATTCAGTCCATAGCAGTGCAAGAAATCTTAATTGATTTTTCTAAACTTTTAACCTTGCATTCTGTATTTTCGAAAATCTTGTCCAACTTATTTTTAAGATGTATCTTCTTCTCAGGGGAGAAGCGGGTAATTTGTACACTCTACTATGTGAGAGGTATTATATTATATGCTTAAAGAATTTCATTAAAACTTAATAGCAGTCCTTCACAATAAGTACTATTACCTCTATTTTCCAGGTGAGCAAACTGCAAATTAGGTAAGTTGAGAGCTTTTCTTTTCTTTTTTAATTATTTTTATTATACTTTTTATTATACTTTAAGTTCTAGGGTATATGTGCACAACGTGCAGGTTTGTTACATAGGTATACATGTGCCATGTTGGTTTGCTGCACCCATCAACTCGTCATTTACACTAGGTATTTCTCCTAATGCTATCCCTCCCCCAGCCCTCCTTTTCTAATGTAACACAGCAAACTAATGGTGGACCTAGGATACAAACCTACACTGAGTGGTTTCAACACTCAGCACAACGTATACATGTGTAAATTTCCTCCCAAAGTTGTTATGGTCTACTGAGTATCTCTGGAACATGCACATTGCAACTGTTGTACCTGTGCTCTTACCTTTCTTTCTTCCCTGTTTTCATATAGAATTGTCTTTTCCTCCTATTCATCTTAAATTTTAAACCTCACTCCAAATAGTCTCTTCTCTATGAAGTCTAGTTTGAATTTTTCAGGTAATTTCTGAAATTCAAGTCCTTTATCATCTGGCTGATATGAGTCTTCTGAAATCTCATATGGGCATGTGATATTTTTTACTTAACTTATTTAACTTTTCATTGCATAAGTCTTGACTCTTCCAATAGTCATGGGGTTCCTTAGGGCAAGGATGGCATGCTATAATTCTGCAACACTTCTATATACTTATAAAATGCAGTAGTATTTGCATTAATCTTGGAGCTAGCAAAACTAGTCCTCATGCCATCACTTACTAGCCTTGAGACTTAGACAAGGGGATTAATTTTTTTCCCTCTAATTGTAAAATAGAGCTATAAAGGAATTCCCTCTCTTCGTCACAAAGGCATTGGTTTTCAGCCTTTAAGATTGCAGTGAAAGCTACTGGCTTTCTCTGGCAAGCAAATGCACTTGTGCATTTGTAAACCTAGGTTAATATTTCCATTCATAGGATTATCGTGAGGATCAGATAAAATATTTCATGGAAAAGCTCTACATAAACTTATGAAATGCTATATGAAGTAAGATGACACTCAACTAAGGATTAAGTGAATAAATGAATGAAAGAAATTTAAGACTGGTAGAGATCTTAAGAATTCACCAAGTTTAACCTTTCTGTTTTCAAGAATGTTTTTCTTGAAACTAGTTTAGATGATTATTACAGAGAACTCAAGAGAAAAGAATACCTACAACTCAGACTTACTGTAATAGACCATGGTCAAAAATTTCTTTCTTGGGTAAAAATTAGCATATCTTCATAAGAGATGTCCAGTGAACATGTGAAAAAAATTTCACACTGATAAAGTAATGCAAATTAAAACAGTGAAATATTCTTCATGTATCACATAGTAATTAGTAAACAGAATAATAATTGTCCTGGGGAAAAAAATGGTATTCTCATATGTTGTTAATGGAATAACATTGGTTTAAGTTTTCTGGAGGACAATTTTGTAGTAGGTTAAAAGAAGCTTATAATTCCTTACCTATTTAGTAAGCAGTTCTATGTTTAGAAATCTCCTCTGTGATGCACCCCAAATCTCCAGTTATAAAAAAGTGCTGACATATTTTACAAGGGTGTTATTGAAGCACTGTTTATAAATATCAAAAATTGAAGACAATGTAACTATTGAATTAGTTAACTAAATTTCAGCATATTCCTGTGAGGGAATACTATGTAGCCTTTTAAATATTATTGTAAAATAGTCAATAATGTAGAGAAATATTCATAGTAATTTGCTATAAAAAATAAAATGTATAAAATTATATGTAGAATACAGAAAAAAGAATATGTTTTATGCATAAAAAACAAACCCAGAGAGGACATTTACCAATATGATAATAATGGTTATCTTTGAATGAAGAGAATGGGAGTTTGTAATTTTATTCTTTGTTCATTTGTGTTTTCACCTTTTAAAAGAGTAGGCATACATCAATTTTATAATAAAAATCAAGTTGTTAAAATGATGGTTACATCTAATCTCAATTCCTCTTGCTTTTTTTTTTTTTTTTTTTTTTTACATTTCAAGGAAATGGAGTACAGTTGATGATCATCTTCCATATAGAACACCAACATAATTTTTGATATTTAAAAAATTATTTCATACATGGAGCCAGTTATAACCAATGAAAGTTTATTTTTTCCTCCTAATTTATGTCTTACTTATCTTTCATTGATCATCTTTCGGTATAGTAGTCTAGTAAGCAAAATATTCATTTGAAGTCATTAACCTCTCTTTTTCATTTTTTAAATTTCTTTTACATTAATCTAGGAGGGAGAAAAGATTCTTTTCCTAAACTTTTTCCTAATAAAAACTGTAAAATTTTTATTGTGCAGAGGGGTTGAGGTAATCAGTGGCATACTGTAGAATAAAAAGTCATTGAGATTTAGAATCCGAAACCCTGGTTTGGCATTCTAGCTCAGTCTTTTTGTAGTTATATAAACTTTTTAGGAGTGTTTAATCTCCCTCAAACTTAGTTTTTTAAATCTGTAAATGAAAATAATGACACATGCATATATACATTCACACCTAATTGAATCAAAAGGCTGTGTTAATGGCCAAATGAGATAACATATTTGGGAGAGCTTTACAAACCTCAAAGTCCTCTACAGATCTAGTTGAATTTGTTCTCTTATTGAGCATTGGCAAAGGAATGCAGATACATGAGGAGAAGGAGGTGCTTCGGAGAAGCAGAGAAGCCACTGTCTTCCTGAAGCCTCAGAAGTATGGATGGATGATGTTAGTATATACCACAGGGTGGTGATGTCATGGCTTCCTATTCACTTCTACTGCCTTTGCCCTTCCTAATATCTATGTCTCTATTAAACACTCAATTAAGTATGCTGAGAGAAAACTTTCACTTTTTAAGCAGCCTATATGGGCATGGGTTTACTTTATACCATCTCTGAAAATTGACATATGGCTAAATCATTTCACCTCTGGTGGCAAAGATATATTGGACTACATGCTCCTCTAATGTGAGAAAGGCAAATCCAATTTAATAGAGGAGGGAAAGAAAGGAATGGTGATAAATTCCTACATAAGTGGCTCATGTTGGCATGAGATTATCTACTATCCTCTTATTTGTCAAGTTAAAAAATTTGAGATTCAGGGAGTTGGAGTCATTTTCCACCACACAGTTTGTGGCAGAATCAAGACTCAAGTTTAGGTCTTCAGAACAAAACTCAGTACATCATGTCCTTGTTGTCTTCTGGGCTCCATTTCTGAGACTCACCAATAGCTTCAAGACCAAGGTAGACAATTTGCTATTTCATACGTTACTTAGAAAATGTCATCAATCCTTTTGTGTGGGGATAAGTGGAAATGTCAAACAGTTTTAAATTGGCAGACTTTCCCGTAATCACACAAGTTAAAGTGATCATGACCTAATGAAAACACTCCTTGGGTCCTACCAGTTGATTTTCAGACTCAGTAATCAATTATATGTGCTGGTGATTTTGCTTCTAGTGGCCAGATATATCTGGTTCTGTTTATTTAGTGGTCTTAGTGTAGGAAGATGAATCTGAATCTGGGATTGCCATTCTGAATTTTCCCTCTAACCCTCACTCTAGATTTTACAAGGGGGATTTTTCTTTCCTTTTTTGGATTGCAGATGTGAGTGTGTTAAAGTTTCTAGGGACAGGAAAGATAAGTGGCTGCTGCTTTGTTTTCTCTTGCTTCCTCTATATATGAAACCATTCCAATAGATCTGCAGGAAGAGATTTAGTTGCAGATGGCAGAGGTCAGTGTCTTGTGTATTCAATGTAGTCAATAATAAAGTCAGGACTTATGCTAACTGAATGTTAATAAGGAAGCACAAGGACCTTGGAAAGTCATTATGTCTGGTCATTTGCTTCGTAATATTACTCCAACAGGCTCAGGAGGCCAATGCAAGGAGATTTTTAAACAAGTAACAAGAAAAGGCCAGAAAAATAAGGAAACGATTGAAATGTTGCAGAAATTGTAAGATTCATATAATATACTACAGCTTGGCAGAAGGAGAATTTTAAAATGTAGTTTATGTGTAGCAGAGGGAATAGTATTATTTCTTATTGAAGGAAATTTGGTCCTTATCCAAATGTACATGTTATGTTTTTCTTGTCTAAATACTATGATTTCTTCTTAATATGTATAATGGGCTTCTACAGGCACTAATTACAGGTACTTCAAATGAAGTTAGTTACATAAAACTAGTAACTTTCTTTATGGGAGAATATTTATGCATCACTGCATTTGGATAGGTAGGGAGGAAGAAACTTAGATTGAGTGACTGGTATAGGAAAAGTAAATAAATGTAAACCAGCATCTGTCTCTTATTCTCTGTGTTTTCATCTCAAATTTCATTTCTTCCCAGTATGAAGATTAACACTGTATCCATGAATTTAGTCCAGGCTTGGGTTTTACCCTTTGTTTCTTTTCTAATCCTTCATTCTTTATCCTCAATGGACATTTATTTCCATAAAGCTAAGAAGGAAGCCACAATTGTGCAAGCAAAACACACACACACACCCCTACACACACACCCACCCACACACACACACACACACACACTAAACTTGTCATTATACAATGGTAAGGACCAGAGAAGTACTATCCGTTGCAGCGTTTGCAAGGAGAAAACATCCCAGTTCCTCAGATGAGGCAGGAACACAGCATGATCTTTTGTTCCTACTAATTTGTAAGTCCTAGGAGATCTTCACTTTATCAAAGGACTGCCTATCACATAAAAAAAAGAATCATAAAATGTTAGATTTTAAAGTAACTTAATATTTCTACTACCTGCTCTTGTTTTTATATATCTATCCATCCATGCATCCATCCATTTATTCAATGTTTCTAGAACCTCTGTACTAGAACTGCAGATTTGAAAATGCAGCTCTTGAGAACCTCATCATCTAGTGAGAGTACAGACATAACAACATTAGAAATATGGTAACTCCTATATCAATAGCCACACATACAAAGTGGTCTAGAAGCACAGAGGAAAGAGTAGCTTAGAGTTTCGAGAAGTGACATTTGAAGTAGATTACAAAGGGTAATGGGTTAAAGGCATGAGAATAAGGACAATTAAGGAAATCACAAAGGGAGAGATATGGAGACATGTTTGGATAATGATGAACAGAAGTGAGAGGCTTGGCAGTTGTGTGGAATGGAAGTGGAGGCTGAAAATGTTCTCCTGAGCCACATGGTGCAGGCCTTGTTTGCCTGGCTATGGTGAAGATAACCTGAAGACTAGAACCATTGAGTGTTTCATGATGTCTTGCAGAAGGTAATGGTGGAACCATGATGAGACTCAAGGTCTTATCTTCCATAAAGTTCTCTTTAACAAAGGATCAACTCTTGTTACTTCATTTTAGGAGAAAGGGTGGAAATAGTCAAACTCAGGTTCCTTCTATTCTTCTAGAAAATCCATGCCTAAAATTCCCACACACATGCACATAGATATAAAAAATATCCTAAACAAGTGTAGAGCTTAATGAATTATTTTGAGCCAATGATCATTGTAACCACTATTCAGGCCAAGAAACATAATTTTTCCAGTCACTGCAGAAGTTCCCTTAGGTACCTGATCCTAATTACAATATCCTCTCTTACTTTCTATTAGTCCCTATTTTTACTTTTATAGTAATCACTTCCTTGAATTTCTTTATGGTTTATTACTCAAGTGTCAGTCCTTGGATACTACAGTTTAATCTTGCCCGTTCCTTTTTAACTTGACATCTCTTTTAAGTCCTGTTTATCCTATAGGCCCCCTTTACCCTTTTACCTTCTCATAACTTACCTGTTGAAGGACTTGGGTTACTTACTTAGCTGCAGAGTTACCTGCAGTCTAGATATTGCTGATGGCATACTCAAGGGACAATTTAATAACTTATCTACCACCTTGATTTCCTAAACATTGTCAGCTGCTTCTCAGGCTTGATCTCTTTGGTTTTGTCTCACTTCATTGAGAGACATATCAAATCTGGTTTTTGTTTCTTTGTGATGTCAGCGGCTGTTAAGGCCCAATACTTAAGTCTATTCTTTCACTGGGGGCTAAAAAAGAGTGTTTTTCTATCATTTTGTTTTTTCTTATTCGCTGAAAAAACTTTTAAAAGAGTTGAGTCCCCTTGTCTATCATTTGTTTATCTAGTGACAGACTGCTGTCTTTTTACTTAATTTAAGATAAATTGGTTCATATGAACTCATGGATTTCAAATATAATTTAAATATGTTTCTTGGTTTTCAATCTGTTGCAATGCTTATCCTTATTCGAGTTTACATTGTTTCATCTTTGGCCAGTGAGATCCTGAGGAATTGATTTCTGAGACCTTTTGCCATGACCCTAGTAATCTTACATGGACTCTTTGCTATCCATTTGATATATCAAGATGTTTCAGGGTCATCTTGTACATTTTCTGATGCTGACCTGAAAACGGCTATATTTTGAAAAGCTCTGCTGCTTGATTGTTTTTTTTATAGAGATGGTTTTTCAAAACCACAGCCTAAGTACGAGAGAGCCTTATTTCTACTTGGTTGATCATTGTTTCTTGGCCTTTTCAGTAGACAGAGCTAGGACACAAACATACGCACTTTATAATATGACTAATATATCATATGCATTATATGTTGTATTATATAAATACAAAAATATAAAATATTACTGAAATAAATATTTTTAGTATAAATATAAAATATTTATAAATTCATACCAATATTTCCAATTTATATTTAAGCTTAGAGTGGTTTAATTTATCTGGATCTATATTATATCCTTGTCTTCTGAATTCCACACCAAGAATTTTAGTTCTCAAGGGCACAGGAGTAATAGAAATAGGAAACCCCATAATTATTTGTTTTCCTTTTTTATACATAAAATAGGGTGAGAATAACAATACTAACACTACCATTGCTAATTCTAAAAAAACTGAAAACAGCTTATCATTTGTTTTATATATGTTAGTCCCGTACTCCCCACAGTTTTTAATAGTTGTACTGGATTTATATTATTAGATCACATAGCCATTACATACTATAATTTCTCCCATTTAATCCTCACTTAATTCTATAAGTTGCTACATACTTCATGCTTTTCACCAGTCTCTACTGATCTTGGTTGTTTGAAGTTTGTTCTGTAGTAGATTCCTTGAGAAGTACTCATGCGGAGAATAGAAACTGAACTGTTATCGCTTGCATCTGTCTCCTGTATATTTGAATGTTAGTTTTTCTGAATATAAAATATTTGGTGCAGTTTTTTTCTTGAGTGTTTCAAATCAGTTATTCAGTTTTCTTTTGGGATGAACTGTTGTTGAAAAGTCTAATGACAAACTAATAATCCAATCTATTATGTAAGTCATATGTTCTTTAGTCTAGATTCCAAAAGAATTTTTTCTTTAAATTCCTGTTCTTTTACAAGAATACTTATTTCTTGCTTTTGGTTATTCTGGGTTTATATTTTCAAGTAAATATTGTACATTTTCAATATGTAGTTTCAAGTCTTTTTTACTTCAGAAATTTGTTTTTGAATTATATTTTTGAGAATTTGTTTTAGTGCTTATCAATACTGATTTTCTTCTTCAGGTATTCCTATTATCTGTATGTTGGGTCTTCTTAACTACTTCAATATTTCTCTCTTTTCCCACATCATTTTCATCTCTTTCTTCATTTGCTTTTGATGTTTAATTTTTTTCTCCTTTTTTCTTCTGTTTATTTCAAAGTATTGTTATTTACTCATTTTCTTTTAATTAAGTCTTCACTTCTAAAATAATTATTTCTTAATTTCTAATTATTTCTTGTGTGTTATCTCAGTCAATTATTCTAATTTTGATTTATGTTACTGTCATGTTGTATTACTTTCTTAATGACTAAATCATTTTGAAGTATTATGTTACAGTTTTTATTGCTTTTTGAAATTTTTTTTCTGGCATGCTTTTCTTTTCTATAGTTGTGCTATACAATATAGTACCAACTAGCCTCATATAGCTATTTACATTTTAATTAGTTAAAGTTTAATAAAGTTAAAATTTGGTTCCTTGGGCTCATTAGTCAATAGTCACATGTGTCTAGGAGCCACTATGTTGGATGGCACAGATAAAGAACATTTCCATCACCAGGAAAAGTTCTATTGGGCAGACCTGAACTATAAGGATGTTATTCTGTTTCTTATTTATCTTTTCTCTTATAGTAACTACCTAAGATATAGACTTCAATACATTCCTGTTGCTCATTTTCATGTTAATTTAGTTTTTTGAGAATGTTATAAGGAGCCTTGGTTCAGATAGCTGTGCAACTTTATAGAACTCCCTCTTCTCCTTTTGTTTGTTTGCTTATTTTTATGTTGTGCCAAGAAGTGTGACAGCTTGATTTCTGAGATTTCTTGCTAATTTTCTAGATCAGGACCATTTCTTTTCTTTGTCTTTTTTTTTTTTGTCCATATCTTGCTTAACTTTTAAAAAATTGTATTTATTTATTTTTTAAAGAAGGGGTCTTACTCTGTTGTCTATAGCAGTGCAGTCATAGCTCATTGCAGCCTCAAAACCCTGGGCTCAAGAGATTCTCTCACTTCAGACCCTGAGTATATGGGACTGTAGGCATGTGCCACTATGTCTGGCTATTTTTTTTTCTTTTAATTTTTTTAGAGACTGGGTATTACTATGCTTCTCAGGCTGGTCTCGAATTCCTCACTTTAAGCAATTCTTCCACCTTAGCCAGGATTACAGGCACCACCCACCATGCCCGACCTGCTTCATTTTGATCCCACTGTCACCAGTTTCTCCTCGGTATGAGTCCCCATCCTAAAAGACACACCTGGCTGGTCAGTTTCCAGTGTGCACAGTGGCTAGACTGCTCCAGCTCTTTTAGGTATTTACTTATGCCCTTTGTACACACATGATATTAGACTGAGCAAAACTGTCCCAGTGTCATCTCCTATTCTCAAATTTGCTTGCCAAGATTTCCAGTAATATCTGCTGGCTGTTTTGAGGCTCTCCTATTCTTAGTCCATAGACTTGTATTGTTTTTCTTTGCTTTTTCCTGCACTGATGTTGGCAGTATGAACATCTTGTGGCTGCTGGTGGCTTTTCTGCCTTGTGTGATTTTGGGGATTCACATCATGTGGATACCTAGCCATCTAGTTTTATTGTAAATGTGATCTATGTGTTTTCGATCTGGCTATCTAGTTGCTCTGACTGTTTTAATGGGATACATCAATGGGATACATACATGGTCAGATCCATGGACCAATTCCTTTGAAGAATACATTATTTAAAAATCTTCATAAACTTCTCTTCACGGTTATCTTGCTTTAGTTTGAGCAAAGTACTAGGTTTCCATCAGGATTTGACTTGAGGTAAAAGGTTGTTATGGACCATGCAGCTGTTCCCTCTTTCAGATGTTCTCCACCTTATTTATTCTGGGTGGGGCTCACAATGGCTGAGTTTTTATTGCATTTGAAACTACATTGTAAGATATTTTTCTGCCCATATTACGTCTACTGCAAACACTTAGTGTATGTTGCTTAGTTGGCTAGCTGCTGAATTTTTGCACTTCCTTCTCGTTGTTTGGAACTTCAAGATGTATCTGAGACTTATTTAAGTGGAAACCTTGGTTAGATATATATTTGTGTGTGTATACATATTTGTGCATATGCAGTAACTCTTTGTAAAAGTTCAATGTTGAAGTATCTTCATAGATCTTCTAACAAGGTTTTTCATCTTAGCACTATTGGCATTTTGGTCCAGATTATTCTTTTTGGGGGGGACTGTCCTGTGCATTGTAGGATGTTTAGCAGCATCCCTGCCCGCTACCCACTAGATGTCAGTAGCATCCCTCAGTTGTGACAACCAAAAATGTCTCCAGACATGGCCAAAATCTGGGTGAGAGAGCAGAGGGTGGGTGCTGCAGCTGCTGCTGCTGCTGCTGCTGCTGGCGGTGGTGGTGGTGGTGGAATGGGGATTAACCCCTGTTGAAAACCATGGTCTAACAGTTATCTCAGCTGATAGTTAAAGAATGGGCAGAAGGAGGAGCAATTATTTATATAAGGTCACACTGCTATGTCAGAACTGTTTTCTAGACTCTCCTAGAAGACATTACAAAGAAACAGATAATTATGTCTAATTATACTTCATCTTATGAAAGTAAATGTTTAAAAGATTTTGATAATCAGGATAAAGACCTTTTTTTTTTTTGGACCAAATTGTTATTTTGATGGCCTCTACTGTGGATATTTATTGCAAGAGGAAAAAGTGTTCACTGTTGCTTCTTGGAATGTAGACTAAAACACTCCACAGGCATGCCTTTGGACTTTGGAGAAAATTGGGAAACAGTTGTTTAGATAATAAGATTCTGTTGGTTTGTTGATTTCTAGTAAGACAATTATTTTGAGATTGCCTTCTCTTTTGGAATTTTCTTTGACAGAGTTGGCCAAGAAGAAGAAGAAAAAGTACTGATAAATATTTCTTATCACTAAAGACTGCTGGGAAAGCAGCCAAACTGGTGAAGAAATAGGGAGATCGGCATCTTTTTTAACTGGGGGGAGGAATCCTAAGTCCAACTTGGTAATGCCTTTCTCCATCACCATCTTTTGGAGATTTATGACAATATATTGTTTTAAACCCTATGACATCTTTAAGACAATTGGCAGAAATGAGAACGAGGGAGAGAGAGAGAGACAGACAGACAGACAGAATGAGAATAAAAGCTCAGCACTTATTAATGAGTTCAGCACAAGTTTATTATCAAATGTTTCTTAAAGGTAGCATCACTGATTTTTTGGTGTTTTCCAAATATTGCTGTTTTCATTCTCATGTTTTTCCTGAAACTATAAGTTTTAGATATATTAGAAGAAGAATGTGGGCAAGACTTTGCTGTGATAAAGCTGCCCTATAATTTCAGGTTTTTAAAAATTACAGAGTGGTATGAAAGCATAAAATATGTTTTTTGGATTCAACAGTTTTTTTTCTCTAATGCTGTTCATGGATGTCAGCCAATGAGACCATTTCACAGGTAAGGCTCCTTCAAAATATAACTTTTCATTGCTTAAGAAATTAATCATTTTCCCCTTATGGGAATCCAATATAAATGCTTCTCTGATTGCATTTTACTTATTGGTAAATGGCATTTACCAATAACTTGGAAGAGAATAACTTGGAAGAGAAACTTGAGAATAACTTGAATAACTTGGAAGAGAAATAAAGCAAAATGGAAGGGCAAATAACATTTATTGAGCCCATAAACATATATTTGTTGTCTCCTGCAACCTTTAAAGCAACTCTATAAGTAAGTATTCTTATCCCCATTTTCCAGATCAGGAGATATCCCAATATAATTAATAATATCCCACAAATGAAACTCTCATATTTGCTTTACAATTGACAAAGAACTCCAAAGGTATGGAATGTGCATCAGGCTATTAGAAGTGTTCAGTTACTGATTTAATAGCCCTTTATTAATACATATGCATACATGTTTTCTAGATATGAAGCCCTTGAGAGTTATATTATCTAATAATATCCATAAGGGAGAGGACTTTCTAGTCTAGTTTACTTATCAACAATGAATAGAAATAGATGTCTATGTATGTAATAGATAGTATATATATATATATTTGCTGATAGAATTAATTTATAAAAAGGAGCATAATAATGTTCACCTGAAGAGTTGTAAGAATTGAATGAGAAAATGCAGCGAAGCAGCAGACCTCATGCAGACACTCCATAAATGCTCATTCCCTTCTCTTCATTGTAAACCTCCCTCCTGAATGAGCTCCTGCTCTTTATGTCTCCGTTCTTGATACCCATCAGTGACTGGCATTTGCTTTCAGATGAAATCTCCTTCAGCGGCCACTCTTGTTATGCCTGGATTGGGCCATCCTATTCCAGGCATGGAAGTATCCTTTTAAAGTAATCAGTGACTTCCGGGACAATGCCAGTTCTAAAGCATTCTATATGAAAGTAGGCTAACAAGTATGATTCCAAGTACAGGGCACAAAGGATAAGACATCTGTTTGAAATGTTAAGGAGGCATTGAAAGGACCATTTTTTTTTTAAATTATTATACTTTAAGTTCTAGGGTACACGTGCACAACGTGCAGGTTTGTTACATATGTGTACATGTGCCATGTTGGTGTGCTGCACCCATTAACTCGTCATTTACATTAGGTATATCTCCTAATGCTATCCCTCCCCTCTCCCCCCACCCCACGACGGGCCCTGGTGTTTGATGTTCCCAAAAGGGCCATTTTGGGGGATGAAAAAAGGAGAGTGGAAATAAAAATTAAAGATCCATTTACCCCTTGGTGGTTCCTCTTCACTAATATTCATTGAACCTGCATTAGTAAGTTGGGGCTGAGAAACTAAGTGTTTCCAAATGTCCATGGAAAATTCTGTGTTCAGATGCTTTTTTAGAGTTCACATTGACTTACAAAAACTAATTTTATTTCATTGAATTTGTTGTGCAGCTCTATCCTGATGAATATGTGACACCCAGAGAAACAACAGTTTTCTTCACTTTTCTTTCTTATCTTTAATTTCAAACCTAGTTCCCCATATGCATTTAGGAAACAGAAGAATCTAAGATTTTTCATATGTACAGTTACATGCATTTTAACAAACTTTAAACTTCAGAGATTAGCTACGCCTTCCTGCTCTGCAGAATGCTAACTGCTACCTGCATAATAATGAACCATTGAGAACTGGGGAGGGAGAGAAACTCCTGTGTGGCAGTTATGCCTGGGAAAGGGCATTTAGCTTTCATCAAGTTTACTGATAATCCTGAATCTTCATATGGAAATGTGACTCATTTCTCTGAGCTGCCTGCCACATGTGTTTCAGAATATATATATATATATATATATATATATATATATATATATATATTTTTTTTTTTTTAAAGGGCAAGGGCATACATTTTCTCTCTATGCCGCCTGCCTCCAATGGAAACCAGTTTAATAGGAAATGATTAATGCTGGCAAACTTGAGGGGATGAGTTAAGGAGGGTTGATTTTGTATGGAGAAGAAAAGTGAAGCAAGAGAACAGAATTTCTGTATTTTCATTTTCTGCATAGAAAGTTATCCAGGTTTTTCGGTAAATTATAATGTTTTAACTGGAAAGAGATAATCCGTTTGTCAGTGTTCTGGGAATCCTAAAGTGCTAATCAAATGTTAGTATATACAGCCAAACATTGATTATTTTTAATATGACTTGTTTTCCCCCAGGCCTTACACAATGTACCTATGGGATGACCTTTACATCAACAGCACAAAATTGACTTGCTTCATTCACTAAAAATGCCAATGTCCTCTCACTCTCCCCACACACATTAAAAACAACGACCACAACACATATAAAGTTATTCCCAAGGACCGTCTCTCCTGTGCTCAGAAACAAGTTGGTCAAGGATGATCCTTGGGTGTCCTTCGATGCCTTTGTCCTTTCCTCTGTCTGTTGCCCCCTAGCTTTGGTACATCTCTAGGGCAGGGAAATATTTGATACATGTTTGTACCTGCACAATCACCTACCATATTATTACCTGGCTCAGCCTAGGTGGCCAGTGAATGATTAAGAAATTGGATTAACTAACACATTTTGCCTTGTCATCCCATATGTTGGCTCTTTCATCTGAGATTGTTATTAGTAACCTATCTATGCTTGCATCTGCGTTATTAATGATGCAAAGAGTCTTTCTCTCTATCCTTGCTTGGAGTAGAGGGTTGGGAATGAATGAACTCTAATGTTCCTTACAGCTTCCAGACACTTTGTATCATGTTTATTAATATGATACAAACAGACCTGAGTGTGAATTCTAATTTTGCTGCTTGATAGAAATGTTAGCTTGGAAAAGCTTAACTTTCAGTGCTTGCATCGGAGGTGGTTAATAAGTGTACATTGAATAAATTAATGTTCTCTAAGCCTCATTCCCTAAAATGAAGAAAATAATATGCAGCATACTTAATAGTGCTATTAAAGATCTCATTTGGCAAATTTAGGAAGGTAGAAAATTATTTTGATTTCTTACAAACATACTTTTGGATAATCATCTGCCATTTTTCCTGCCCTTTCTACATACTTGTAGTCTTCTGAACTATCTATCTACCTATCTAGATTTCAGGGAAGGTTAATATCTGATATTATGTTGTATTTCTATGGTTCCCTATGTTCTCACAACATACTGTTTAACTTTGCCATTTCAGCAACCATCTGAGGTAATTGAGGATATCATTTGCTTGTTACAGACCAGAAACTTGAGCCTCAGAAAGAATTTGATTTACCTAAAGTTACAGGGGTCTCCAAAGTATGATGAGAACTTAGATTTTCTGACTTAATACCTGGGAGGTTTTGGCCACTGCCTTGTTGTTCTCTCAGTGATCAGGATTTCTAAAATGAACTGAACATTTATTTATCTCCACATGCTAGTTCTTTTTGATGAAACACAAGGGAAGGAAGACCAGAGTTCCAACTTACTATGTGGCTTTAATGGTAGTACATTTGAGTTACTTTTTTGATCTCTACAGTTTGTTTGCGAGTGAAATGAGGAAGAGGAGAAACGGAGAAATAGTCCATTAAACCCAACAGCTGTGTTTGTGTTTGCAGCTGTTCTTGTGCATACAGGGCTGCAGGGAGACCCTGGCTGCTGGCAGAATAGCTGGTCTCATGGCCAGTAGCTAGGTTCCTTTGTGGTATTTGGAGACTAGCTGGAGCATGAGGAAAGTTTAGAAGAAATGCAAAAGTCTTGCCCAAACTAGGATTCTTCAGTGTAAAACATATCCTCTTCCCCCGTTTTAATATTATACAGGTTCATGCCTGACAGACTCAAGTAAATAAGCAGCTTAGCTGTTATGGGGCTGGCTGAAGGTGGGGTGGCAGAAACTACTAATAGATTCAAGAAGAAAGTAGAATGTTGGTTAAAAGTGTGGATTCTGGAGCTAACTGAACATCTACTATGTGCAAGGTGCTGGGGGTATAGCAGCAGGGAAAAAAAATCCCTGCTCCTCTCATAGAGCTTATATTTTAGGGAGAACAGAGATAGGAAAATAAAAAAGTAAATGATATAGTATATTAGAAGGTTATTTTACTGTGGAGAAAAATCTCTCAGGGAACGGGACAAGGCATATTATTAAAATTTCCCCTCTTCCCCTTTTCACGGAAAATTTGTCCATGGCAAATTTTCATTATTCAACTTTTTAATATGTCAACTTCTAATTCTTGGGCTGCCTTGGTTCTCCTCTACTAACTCTATCTTTCTTTTATCCGGAAAAAAGCAAGTCTTGCAGTTTGGTGGGAGAGCGTATGCAGTCACCAACATGGCATGAATTTAGGAGTGAATAAACGAAAGAAAAGAAAAAACCTATTATTTAGAGGTAAGCAGGCATTAAAAGTCCACCTTAAAATCGTGTTTTCTGCTTTTTTTTTTGCTTGCTTTTTCTTACATCTTGTAAATCAATAATACTGAATTGAGTTCTGAATTGTCCAAGCTAGTCCCAGCTATAGAATCCCTCCTGCCGAATGGAGGAATATTTATATTTCCCAAACACATCTTTTTTTTTCCCAAGAGATTTGGACATCTATCATTAGAATGGAATAAACACAACACAATACAGGAAAGAAAGTCCAGACTAAGGCAAGAATGAAGCTGCAATCGCACCACGATGACAAGCGTCAAACACTCCAGAAGCCTTGGAACCTTGCAGCAGTCATAGCCAAAGGGGAGAACACCTACCAATTCATCATATAGATGAAGGCTTCCTTTCCTCTAATTTTTAAAAGAAATTCTTCATGTTGGACAGTCCATGAGAGAACAAGAAATAATAAAATGAGCGATTTCCTCATTAATAGCTTTAGTGCAGATGCAGATTTGTTGTTGTTGGGTATCCTTAGAGTGACCAGGAATGTTCCTCCATCTGTCTCCTTTTAGCCTCTTAGGTTTCTGAGGGAGAAGTCAAAAACAGGGTTTTGGAAACCTAGTTGGAACCATGTGGAGCTACAGTGTCCCTGCCGCAAAGGCAGGTAAAATCTCAGAACCTTTGCAGAAAGTAGGAGGATGATTTTCTTGGCTACTCCCTGAGCCTACCATCCAGCCCTGGGCCCTCAATGTCAGTGGTTTGCAGACATTTTTTAACATGCCCCACAATCAGAAATATATTTTACTTTGCCACCCAATACACATGCACACACACACACAGTTTAAACAAACATTTCTGTAAATTTCCAAGACAGTATTTTCCCATACTGTAAATGAGGATGAGGCACTCTGATTATTTTTATTCTATTCAATTATATTTTTAATTGTTTCTTGTGCACTATACACAATAGCAAAGACATGGTATCAACCCAGGTGCCCATCCATGGTGGATTGGATAAAGAAAATGTGGTACATATACATTATGGAATGCTACACACCCATAAAAAATGAAATCATGTATCTTGCAGCAACATGGATGCATGCAGCTGGAGGCCATTATCCTAAGTGAATTAACTCAGAAACAGAAAAATCAAATACCTCGTGTTCTCACTTATAAGTGGGAGTTAAACACTGAGTACACATGGACACAAAGATGGGAACAATACTAAGGATTCCAAAAGTGGGTAGGAGGGCAAAGGTTGAAAAACTACCTACTGAGTACTATGTTCACTACCTGGGTGACAGGATCATTAGAAGCCCAAACCTCAACATCACACAATATACCCATGTAACAAACCTGCACATGTACTCCCTGAATCTAAAATAATAAAAAAAAGCTGCTTGTGACCAACAACAAAATTAATTTCATGACCCACTAATAGAGCGTAACCTGTAGTTTGAAATACAATATTTTGAATCAATTGTTCTCAACATGGGCAACTTTTCAAATTTCACACATGTACTCTCCCTTGAAGATTTGATGTAAGCCTGTGATGTGTATAGGTGGTAAAATTTCCCTAAGTGATTCTGATATGTCCTGTTGCCATCTTCTAGCCAATCCAAAGCGACAAAATGCCAAGAAAAATAAACAAAAGGAAAAGAAAGAGGCAGATTTGTATCCCTGTCCCAAGGGGTACAATTTCCTAATAGAAGTGATTTCTGGGCTCCAATTAAGACATGAGCAGTTGGACTACTACAATTCTCAGGAGAGAAGCCAAATATATTTATGTAAGAAAAACAGTAAATCCAAGGATAGTCAACCTTCGCCAAAGCCTAGACGTTTAATCTTTATGTGTTTAAGAAAAAGATTTCTGTTTTCCCAGGACCAAAATTCCAGATGCAATAGCATGTATGTATTCTTTAGTGCAGGCAATGAGGCTCAATTAAAACTACATCTGTACCTCCATCTTCATTAGATTTCTGGTAACCTGCTAGGGTCCAAGTTTTCCTGGGTGTTAACATCTCAGGGTACATTGTATCAGGGTGACCAGGAATTCTGCAGACAGCATTTTGGAAGTACAGAAATAGGTGAGATCCAATTACAGGGGCGTGTTCTATCTGGCTGTGATCCTTCAGTCTCACATTTTGGATTCAGATGGGCAGGGTAAGAGCCATCATACTTAATATCCTGAGAAAATAATTTTTAATAACGCCTCTCTATGTGACAAAATTATTTTCAGTAACAGTTATAAAATGAAACAAAAATTAATAAGAGCCAGAAAAGAAATGTAGGGGTTGACATTTAAAAAACTTATCTATCTATCTATATCTATCTGTCTATCTATCTATCTATCTATCTATCTAATTACTTAATTAATTTTTTTTTTTTGAGACGGAGTTTTGCTCTTGTCGCACAGGCTGGAGCATAGTGGCGTGATCTCGGTTCACTGCAACCTCTGCTTCCCAGGTTCAAGCAGTTCTACTGCCTCAGCCTCCCAAGTAGCTGGGATTACAGGCATGCATCACCACACCCAGCTAATTCTTGCACTTTTAGTAGAGACAGGGTTTTGCCATATTGGCCAGCCTGATCTCAAACTCCTGACCTCAGGTGATCTGCCCGCCTCGGCCTCCCAAAGTGCTGGGATTTACAAGTGTGAGCCACCGCACCCAGCCTAATTTAACTTTTTACAGGCATGATATTATATGTATTTATTATATGTAATATCATGCTTATAAATATATATTTATTATATATTATATCATGCCTATAAAAATTAAATTAGCCCAGGTGTGGTGGCTCACGCCTGTAATCCCAGCACTTTGGGAGGCCAAGGTGGGTAGATAATTATATGTAATTATTATAATTATATATAACTATATAATTATATATAATAATTATAGTATATATAATATGTCTGTATAAAATTAAAACATTAAAAATGAAATATAGTACAAAAATGATATAAATTATAGATGAAAATATTTTAATTATTGATATGTGCTTTGAAAAATATTGTATGTGATAATACTGAATAATAACATTACAGTCTATTTTTAAGCCTTAACTTCTGAAAATTTGTCAATGATGTTGATTGATCTCTGCATATATATGTTCAGTACACAGTATGGTCAGACATGTCAATCTATTTTTGCTCATAGTTTATTGAATAACACTTTTTAACTAATTTGCAACTTGAAACATTTCTTTTACATAAAGCAAGATTTCTAAAATAATTAGGAAAAGGCTTAAACATAAGAATACACTTGTCAGAAGTTCCTAAATAATCCCATTTCACAAAAATTTCAGAAATTGTAATACTACCCATTTTGTTTTTCCCTCAAGATCCACTTTAGAAGCTTAAAAATGTCTCTGCAGTTGAAAATTTCCCACTAAAAATCTTTAGCATAAAATTTACCATAAATTTTTACTCTATACTGTAAATATTTCTGAGGTCTTTAGTATTTTGCAAAAATCAGAAATTGGCTGGACACTAGTGAATACTGGCATTATTTAATCCATTGCTTAAGAATGAGTTATGTAATTGAACTAACTGAAGTTCTATTTCTTTGTCTTTACAACTACTGTGCTATTATAGTTTATTTGGAATCTACTATTTAAAGACTTGCATATGTAATACCACAGGGGTTGGAGACAAATTGTGGCCAAAGCAAGCTTCAGTAAATGGTACAATTAAAAGTTCTCTGAATTAACTTTTGTAGAATATAATGTTTATCAAAGGATAAGCGATACAAATGTGATGATTTGAAGTTTATATATATTATTAAAGTTCAATCCTATCTGCAGCAATTGTTTTAAACATAGACCAACAAAAAGAATTTTCTGGGGAGAGTATTATTGCCATTGTTTAGAATTGCCAGTGCACTGTGATAGTAAAAAGCAGACTAACTTCTATTTGGTTTTATTATTGTTTTTAAATTCTGTACAGACTCCCCATTGCCCACACTAGGAACAGTTCCACCCCTGGTGTGCCACTGGGAACAGGTCTGTAGTGAAGCCTGCCTGATTTGAGTTTTTTTCTTCCCCCCAGCACCTCTGATAATTTACGAAGCTGACCTCAAGCTTTTCTCCCTTCCATACCTGAAAGGTGAGTTTCTGACATGGAATTCTTTGGAGAGAGAAAAAGAAAAAAAAAAAAAAAACAACCTCCCACCCTGCAAAAACAAACAAACAAACAAAAAACAACAAGTTTAATCTCTAATAAGGCATTCTGCTATAAGGGTAACACAAATCTTCACCCTTTGTAACATTCTTGGTCTCCAGTGACCTGACCTATCAGCAATTGTTGTCTTTGGGGTAGATGCGGAGAGAAAACTTGTGCTTCCCAGAGAAGCCAACCTTTCACAGACTGCAGGCAGTGCTTTCAGAAGTGAGAAACAAGCACTCTGTACTCACACTCCAGCATTGGATCCCCCCCAACGTCTGTCACTGATCTGTTGTGCAAATGTGGGCCAATTACTTACTCTCTCTGTGCAGAGTATCTGTAAAGTGGGGATAGCAGTAGTACCTGCCTCCTAGAGATTTTGTGGTGATTAAATGAGAGAGAGGCACCTAGAACAATGCCTGGCGCATAGAAAATATTCAATAAATATCAATTAATAGTTTTCCTCTTTTGTATAATGGTCATTAAGAAATTCATGAAAGAAATGTGCAAATCAAGAAAGACAATTGTTTCATGGGTTTAAGTAAATGCTCTAAAAAATTTTATTTCTGAGACTAATCTGATTTTAGTTTGCATAAAAGCTGGTTTATCCTATTAGCCATATTTTTTAAAAGGGCTACACCATCTAGACATCATTCCCACTCTAGATAAATGGGAGATTGGATTCAGTCTGAGTTTGCATGGTAAGAGAATCTGGGACCTGAGGGAAGGTTTAACTGCACAGCAACTCAAATTCCCTAGAAAATCTATGGAAACAGCCCAATTATAGGGGGTGACTTGAGTCTGAGGGAAGTTGATCCCCTTTAACAGCTTGCAATTTAATCCTTGCCACTATCCAAGTTTAGGCCCTGGCAACTAGTATTTCAATTATTTTTATCCTTGTATGCTTCTTTTCAAGAACCTACCACACTTCTCTGCCAACACGGAAGTTAAATAGGAAGACTAACACACTGAAGCTTTGTTTCAAAGGAGTTTCCTTTGTTTTAGCTTCTTAACTCTTAAGCTTCACTTTTGACAACTTCAAGAATCTACCATTCTACTTCACTACCATTCTATCTTAATTTCCTTCACCTATCCATTAAGACAGTTTCCTCACTGTACCTGTTTATTCTCTTTCCAGTCTTTTTTCCCCTCTCTTTACCTCTAATACCTTTTCTCCATAGTGTAGAGGAATATTGTCTCTAACTGTCCCCAGCATAAGATGAAGAAACTGACTCAGAATGCAAAATGACTTGCCTAAGTTGACATGTTTTGTTTACTCCATGGCAAAGTTGATCCTGGACTTCTGATTTCTAGTCTATTATTTTATTCTGAGTAGCTGTTGCAATGGGATTTCAGAATGCAGGTGTAGGATTCCCTTCCTTCACAGGTGTTTCAGTAGCTGGGATCTGCTTTTCACTTTCCTCCCAATAGACAACAAGAGACCCTGAAAACTCTTACAAGTTTCAATGAGATTCAAATTGGGACAGACACACGTGTGTGTGTGTGTGTAACTGTGTTTGTGTATGCTGAAGATTTCAGGGTGGAGAGTAAAGCTAAGGGATAGGGTAATATTTAATTGACAGGTAATTTTGTTATGAATGAGTATTTGAGGCCATACCATTTCAATAAGTCCTTCCTTTTTGACCTGGTTTCTTCAGTCCATAGACTTGCACACCACCCCGGGGTCCCTTTGATCACTTTTGGCGAGTGACCATTTAGTCTTGAATGTTAATTTTATTGCTTCTAGTTGGCATTTTTAAGAACAAGTGCTTTGTCCTCTGTGGTTTTCATTGAACAGAGACATGGATTGGAAGCTAGCATATTCTCACTCTCATTTGAAGCCCAAAATGAAAGTTGGTCTCCCAGGTGTCATAGTAATAAGCAACACAAAATGTAAATAAACATATTTCAATGGAATTTTGATAGGCATATGTAAGAAAGATGGCTGCACTCAAGTCAGGAGTAGGCAAGGCGCAGCATGACTCAGCGGGTTTGGAGCACAGGCACACAACCCTGTACATTATGTAACCATGCCACATGAGGTATATTAGGTAACCACTCACGTGAGCTCATTCTTGGCTCGGAGCCACTATTGTCTGTAAAACGTATAACTACCCTGCTGGTGCTGTACATATGGTTCATGCCCAGAGGGAGAATAAAGCCATGTCACAACTGCCTATGATTCCTTGGGTGTTTTTCCAGCTACCTGCCACCTGCCCACTGAGTCCCCTTGGACCTCAGCTTGGGCTCAAACCTGATAACTGGCATAGTCAGTAGGATCCTGAGGTCAGTGAGCCTTTGGTCCCTGCTGATTTTGGGTCGGCCATGTGGCCGCAACACGGGTTGTGGTACCTGGTGGCAGCTGTGCTGCTTGAATGGGCTCCAGTGGAAACCTGGGCAGCAGTAGATGGGTCCCTCATGAGCATGGAGAAGGCGCAGAAGCAGCTGGAAGCACAGAGCATTGAGAAGGAGCAAGTCTTTGCTGGCAGAGTTAGATGGGCATTTATGACTGTGTTACGAGAAGTACAAACCCAGTCCCTGAGGAATGCAGCACAGGTAAGGGACCTCCAGGTGCAGGCAGGGTGCCTGGAGGCTTGGCTTCAGAGCTTGGAGAAAGAATTAGAGGCTGCCATGAATGCAGGACTTGGTCTGTTGTCTTGGCCAGAAACCCCTACTCAGTCTGATACTGAAAAGGAAGAACCCCCATTGTAGATTCACCACTGTTAGAAGGTAGATCACGAACAGCCATTGGGGCTCCAAGGGCAGGCTCAGGGACCTCCCCCCAACCATAATGCAGCACACTTTGTATATTGCGTACACCCCAACTGAGTGCAGGAATTAGGCAAGCAGTGCCACCAGCATCCAGGGGAACCCATGCCAGCCTGGATGCTTCATCTTTGGGATGAGGGAGAAAATAGTATCTCCTGTTCTGCCTTTGAGATGGAAAAGCTGGGCTCCATCACGACTGACCCCTTCCTCTGTCAGTGGTTGCAAGCGAGTAGGCGGTTAGCAGCAGGGCAAGGTGACCACACTCCGACTGAGTGGCTACAGGCAGCCAGTGGACTGTGTGGAACGACGCCAGTGAAATACCTGAAACTGTGAGTAAATGGCAGTCGTAGGCCGAGTTGGCGCAAGTCATCTGGGAGATGGGTATGCAGCAGACTATGTTTGACCTGAATACCCGGGGGCCAGATGATGAACGTTTCACCTCCCACATGAGGGATCTCATGTTAGGTTCTACACCCCTGAGTGCCTTTGGCTTCCTAGCTGCTGTGTTCACCCTGTACATAGGGTGCAGCGTACATGAAATGACCACTGCCATGGCGGCTCTTGGGGAAGCAGAAGGCCATCTGCAGAAGGGGAAGGCGTCCCGCCTGCAGGGGGCTCCCCCATGGGAAAAAACAGGGCCCCAACTAGTGACATGCACAGATGTGGCGAGATTTGATTTTGGTTGGGGTTGACTGAGAGAAAATCGATAAGCAGCCCAATGAAGTACTCCTAACTTTGTGGAAGTGGTTGTCTTCGGAGCAGCAATTCCAGAAAATGCCCGAGGGGGAGAAAGACATTGCTGTGCGACCCAGTCCCGCCCGGGCACTCCAGCTTAAAGACTACTTGCTGCAGCCAGGCGTAACTGTAGTCTTTTCTGTTTGATTAGGGAACTGGCTGAGGTGCCTGGCTTGGGGGGGACAATGGACTACCAGAGGCCACATGTGGAATTAGCAATCCACTGGTCCCCCACCAGTGTACAGTGGGTGCTGGCACTGGTAGATACTGGCACAGATTGTAGCCTTGTTTATGGGAACCCAAATAAGTTTCTGGGTGAGGCTGCATACGTTGCTGGCTATGGAGGCTGGTCAGTGAATGTGAAACCTGTATCTCTGCACCTTGGCATCAGCTGCTTGGCTTCCCGTTTATACACTGTGTATGTCTGTCCCACACTGCAATACATTTTGGGGGTGGACATTTTACATGGCCTGGGATTACAAAGCATGACCAGGAAATTCAGATTCCGAGTGTGTGTGGTGAAGATGGTGCTGCATGGATATATGCATCACCAGCCTCAGGTCCAGCCACAACCCCGACTGGTTAATTTCACCCATCAATACCATTTTCCAGCTGGGCCTCTGGAGATAACTGAGACAATTAAAAAGCTGGAGGAGGTGCAGATATTGCACGGCACCCACAGCCCCTACAGTTCTCCAGTGTGGCCAGTTAAAAAGCCGGATGGAACTTGGTGGATGACGGTGGACTATCAGGAATTGAATAAAGTAACACCCCCTTTGCATGCAGCTGTACTGTCAATCATGGATTTGATGGCCTGTTTGAAGATGGAACTGGGACAGTACCACTATGTAGTGGACTTGGCCCAGGCATTCTTTCCATTGACATTGCTCCAGAGAGCCAGGAACAGTGTGCCTTCACATGGAAAGGGCGACAATGGACTTTTACAGTGTTGCTGCAGGGCTATGTGCATAGCCCCACCATATGTCATGGTCTCATTGCCACAGATTTAGCTGCCTGGCAATGTCCAGAAGGGGTCCACCTCTTCCATTGTATTGATGATATTATGATAACCTCTGATTCTCTTGCAGATTTAGAAGCAGCAGTGCCACTCTTGGGGAAACATTCGGCAGCATGCAGTTGGGCCATCAATGAATCCAAGGTCCAAAGGCCTGGATTATCTGCCAGATTCTTGGAAATTATCTGGTCAGGTAAGATGAAGGTCATACCAGAGGCCATCATTGATAAAATTCAGGCCTATCTCAGGCCCACAATGGTGAAGAAGCTGCAAACACTTATGGGCCTCCTGGAATATTAGCGGGCATTTGTTCCCCATTTAGCTCAAATGATAAAATTGTATTGGTTAACAAAGAAGCAAGTTATCTGGGATTGGGAAGTGGCTGAGACCACCTTCCTGACAGCCAAGTGGGCTATTCAGCAGGCACAAGCCCTATAAGTAGTTGACTGGGGGCACCCATTTGACCTGGATATGCATGTGAACACAGATGGTTTTGGTTGGGGCCTGTGGCAGTGCATGGAGTGCTTGAGAATGCCAGTAGGCTTTTTGTCCTAATTATGGAAGGGAGCTGAGCTCTGGTATTCCTTAATACCAAAACAGCTGGCAGCTGTCTATGACACACTTCAGGCTTGTGAGAGTGTGACAGGATGGGCTATAGTTGTCATGTGGACGACTTACCTGACAGTGGGATGGGCACATTCATGGGTAATGATCCCCCGGACTGGGACTGTGCAGACATCCACTTTGGCAAAGTGGGGTGTCTACTTAGAGCAGTGGAGTACACTGAGTACAAGCCCCTTTGAAGCAGAGTTGCAAGAGGTCTTGGGGCCTGTAGTTCTAATGCAAGATAAGGTCATGAGGCCTGAGGCACACTTACACAAGCAATCACCGTTTAAGGAAGGGCATCCCCCCATTCCTAATGGAGCATCATACACAGATGGGTCTAGCCAAGGTGCTACTGCTGCCTGAACCACTGTTGCAGTCCAACCTAGTACCGACATGATATGGTTTGAAACCAGGTGTGAGCAAAATAGACAATGGGCTGAACTTAGTATGGATAGTGATCACCAAGGAGGAGACATCTATGGTAATCTGTGCCAATAGCTGGGCAGTCTATTGAGGCTTAACCTTGTGGTTAACTACTTGGAAAACACAGAATTGGCTAGTCGGCCACCAACCCATTTGGGGCCAAGCCATGTAGCAAGACCTCTGGGAAATGGGCCATCAGAAAGAGGTAACTATTTATCATGTGTCAGGCCACATGCCTTTGGCCACCCACGGCAATGATGAGGCAGATGCCTTGCCCAAGGCCCAATTAGTAGAGTTGGCACCTACACAAGATGAGGCCTTGTGGCTGCACCAGAAACTGGGACATGCAGGGGGTAAGCTGATGCAACAGGTTAATAAGCACGGGGTCTGTCCTTGCCCATGCAAGATATTTGGGAGGCTTGTCAAAAACACCCAGCATGCGCTCAGGCATACCCTAAATGGAGGCAGCTGCCCAGTGTTACACAACAAGTGATGATAGGACGAGTGCCCTTGCCCAGGTGGCAAGTAGACTACATTGGGCTGCTGCTGATGTCGCAAGGGTATACGCATGTGCTAACAGCTGTAGACATCGCCACAGGCCTGTTGTTCACCTACCCTTGCAGGGCGGCTGGCTAACAGCACACCATCCGGGCCCTGCAACACTTATGTGCCCTGTATGGTTGCCCTCTGGCCATTGAGAGTGATAGGGGAACACATTTCACTGGACAACCAGTACAACAATGGGCACAATGAAAGGACATAAAGTGGGGATTCCATGTGCCATACAATGCACAAGCTGCAGGTATGATTGAATGATATAACGGGCTCTTGAAAATGGGTTACGCTTGCATGTCACACCCTCATCTTTGTGGGCTGGAGTTCCAGGCTGGACCTGGTGCTCCAAACCTTGAATAAATGGCCACGGAAGGCAGCCTGGCCTGGTGGAGGGTTTGTTACACCAGGCTGCCACCCCCATTCCATTCGGTTGCAGATACACACTTTGGATGACCTCCTCCGACCAGTATGGAGACGAACAGCGGCCCCAACACCCCTGAAGGTGGGGGAACAGAAAACCTGGCTGTGGCCATGGACCCTCCAAGCCCCCACTGCCAGTGGTTGGTCACTGTAGCTCCCTGGGGGGAGGGCCTATAGTATGACTTGCATGCCACTCCTTGGATGTTCAATACATGGCCCCCACAGTTGACTGTTCATAGGGGAACGGCCAGGGAAGGAACCCTCCTCCGGGAGACATATGTACAGTCTGTGTGGTCTATTATGAGCTCCCCCGTGACTTTGGCATGGATACAGGACCCAAAGGAACCACGGGGAGCTGAGAAGGTGTAATACCATCACCCAGGGCAGAAGCCCTCGGTGGCTGCATTGTTATCCAGGGATGAAAAGTTAGCCTGTATTTTGCCTGAGGGACGTGATTTACCTCTGTTAGTATCTGCGCCTGCTCTGTCATTTCGACCATAGGTTAACATGCTCCAACCGCATTGTGGACTGGGCCCACACCTACGTTGAGGTGACCAATGTTTCCAACTGTTGGATCTGCACTGCCTTCCAGCAGCAGCTGTGGATGGCTTGCCTTGGCACATACATTCAGCATCTGCAGAGAACTGGACATGGCTGGAGACTTGGGGTCCCATGGCTGATGTCTGGAACACAACACGGTAAGCTTTGGACAAAGCAAATACACCTGCCCCCTGGCTGGCTATAGTGTTTATGATGGGTGGGGCTGGCTAGTGGGGAAGATGTAGTATCAGCAGCCCAAGTGCCACAGTGCATAGAGCAACATTGGGGTAACACCACTGTGGGAGGGGTACCCATCACAGCCTGTGCAAACATAACACATGTCACCACACTGAAGGTATGGTGGAACAAGTGGCCCCAACAAGGTCAGGCCCCAATGGATTTTGTGTCCCCTGGGAGTTTATGGGTCTGTGGGGTCATAGGGTGGCCTTATCTACCAGCAAACTGGACTGGACGTTGTACCTGGGGGTCACCTTATGTACCTGCCACTGTTCTCCCCACATTAACCAGACGCTCACATAACTGGGAGGCACCACACTCTTGGTTTTTGCGAGTCTGACGAGCCCCCTGTTGGTTCTGCCGCTTGGCAGTGACTATCCCTGGAGCGGATGTCATAACTGTAGAATCACTAGTCACTGCTCTTGGCTCTGAATTACACCCAAGTGACCCTCCTCCTGTTAACAGATGAGGTTGATCAGATCAGAAAGGTGGTATTGCAAAACCGAATGGCCTTAGATATAGGAACTGCTGCCCAAGGAGGCACCTATGCCATTTTAGGAAGACAATGTTGTACCTTTATCCCTGACAATCTGCAGAACATAACAGCAGCCATGCAAGGGGTCTCATGGGAGACTGAGGCAGTCAAGAGCCTTACTGACAAACCCCTGCAGAGATGGCAGGCATTCCTGGGCTCTGGCCTATGCTGGGCCCTAATAGTCATAAGTAGCATAGCTGGGACCCTAGAAGTGAGCTGTTTCTCTCTGTATTGCTGTTGTGGGTTATGGATTCAGGGGGTTATGGATTCAGGGCTCTGCCCTATGGGCACGTGTCCCTACCCAGAAGACACCCTCGGCCTACGGGGTGGAGTGTAAGGGAGATGGCTACACTTTAGTCAGGAGGAGGCTGAGGCGGCCTTCCAGTGCAGAATGACTCAGCGGGTTTGCAGCACAGGCGCACGACCCCACACATTATGTAACCACATCACGTGAGGCACATTAGGTAACCACTCACATGAACTTGTGCTTGGCTCGGAGCCACTGTTGTCTGTAAAAGGTATAACTATCCTGCTGACAATATACATACGGCTGGCCCCCACAGAAAGAATAAAGCCATGTCACAACTGCCTACGATTCCTCGTGTTTTTCCAGCTACCCACCACCTACCCACCTACCCCCCTTGGATCTCAGCTTGGGCTCGAACCTGACAGCATAGTGCTTAATATAGTTCAGACGTGGGATTAGGTCGTTTTAAAATAATTTATATCAATCAACATAGCAGAGCCTTTCTTTAGTCCTTTCTGAGTCTAAAAGACTTATACTATTTACTTATTTAAAAAATGAATATCAACATTTCTGACTATTTTGACAAAGAGAATGCTGGAGGAGGCATTTCTGTAAGAAAAGAGTCCTTGGGGAAACTTCAACAAATGCTCTTTTCATGTAAACTTTCAAGAAACTGAAATTAAAACATGCTTAAGACTTTGTCCATTTATATTTATTTCACAAATAGGAACAACTACATATACAATAATTAAAGAACAGGTTCAAAAGGACGACTGATTTATGTCACTGTTAGGTCTCAAACCTAGAATTTCTAAAGATAAAAGTTTGGGTCTACGATTGGTCTCATCTTATATTTCTTTGGCAGAAGGTGGGAAAAATTAAGATGGTATAAATTCTCTTTGCCTCACACCCATTTATTTTCCTCCTACTATCATAGTGATCATTTAACTCAATTTAATTCTAGAAGCATTTATTCAGTAACTACTATGTACCAGATTCTGTGCCAGGTGCTCTGGATGATACAAAATTAAATAAGATATACTTAAAACTGGGCATACTTCAACTAAATGTGCTATTGTTTTTATACTAGTGCTATGAATGGTGTAAGCAAGCCTCTTCTGAGACAGAAGAGCTTCACAGAGAAGCAGATTTTGCTGGTGGTGAAACAGGGGAAGGTCATTCCTGGCAGAGGGAGCAGGTGAGCCCAGGTATGTTTTGGAACATTTAGAGTGCATGGGGAATGTGCAGGAGATAAGGCTGGAGAGGAAGGACAGGGCAGGTTACTAAAGGATTTACTTGCATGCTCAAGGGTAACAAGGTTAAAGACTGTCTTCCATGAGCAATGGAGGATCAACAGTGTTTACAAAGAGTATGAGGCATATGGAAGGAAAGCTAGGGATGTTGACTCCTGATGGCCCTGAGTCTCCTGGGGAGGTGAATGACAGGATTTCTGCTGAGACCCAGGAGTTAGCGGTGAGGTTAGGATACTGGGAAGAGTGCAGTCAAGTGTTGAATAGGTGCTGTAGGGGATGGAAAAGGAAGCCAACCGGTAATGAGCAACAAAATTGGTAAATAGTATCTAGCTAAAGATGAAAAAAGTCACAAATTTCTCATATAGCTAATTAGTATAGGTATACCAATTTTCTGCTGCAACATTCAACAGTCAAGGTACAGACAATTGTGTTGATATTACTACTAATTCTTAATTTCACAGACACATGTTGCTTGATGTCCCTGGAGTCCCCCAAATGCTTGTAGTCACTCTTCTTTTATTAAGATCTGTGATGAAGGCCAAAAATGTGCTTTTGTGTCCTGAGGGGTGGGGTGGAAATATTTATCCAAGAATAGACATGACGCCTTTTTGACAAGAGACAAATGTTTCATTCAGATGCTGCATTTCGCATATTGGAAACTGTAATGAATTGTTGTGCACCTCTCTACCTAGTTCACAATGTCAGGCCCAGGCATTGAAGCACCTCAGGCTTCCCTCACAAAATTAAATTTAATGCTATACCCTCCAGTAAAATGGTACATAAATCAAGCATTTGATTTGCATGGACTGCAGCAAGCAGCTCCGTTCTAGACAAATATAAACCCAACTCTGAATATTATGTCAGGGACAGGAACAAAGCAATCTAGGACTTCCAATAAAAGTCTGGTACCAAGTGTAATTCATGCTGGTATTACTGCTCTGTGTTAAGCCTGTTATTAGAACTCTTGTTTTAACCTCCTTTTTTCATTTCGAAAGAAAATGTTTTTTCTGACCTCCCTGTATTCAGAAAACCAGTGCACACTCAAACCAGTACTATTTATAAACTGGTGTCTAGTAGGACAATCATGGGCATATTTATTTTCTTTCCCTACCTACCCCTACCAACATAGAGTACAGGAAGGCGGTACATATGAGTAATCAAGAGGAAGGAAAGAAAACAAAGGGCATGGAATAAAATAAACCACAGGAGATTAGGTAACATGGATATTCACTAATGTTCTACCTTTGGCCATAGTCCCAAGAGAATGGTAAGAACAGTTTCAGGGCAGACAAGTATAAAAAACGATGCAATAGCCAAATTTAATGCACATTTGGATGCAGAACATGCATCCAATTCAGGAAAAGTGAGCCTAACTATGCATCATTTGGTCTTGTTTCTGGCCTCCAGCATATGCTGAGTTACATATTTTCCTTACATTCATATTTTCCCCATCACAGGCTATCTGAACTTTTTTTTTTTTTTTTTTTTTACTAGAAGTAAAATCACAGTGATCTGAAATTGACTGAGGCCTTGAGATAAGAAACATCTTTACAAATGCAAAATGAGCCCCCCCTTAATCCCCTAAGAACATAAATAGATCACGGACTTGCACATATTCTACTCTACATCAAGGCCTGTCATGTTTATTCTGGAATGCTATAAGGGTATTACAAACAGAGCTCGCTCCTGAAGCCAAGTGCATTTCCAAGAAGGCACAGCTGTCCAGAACACATAACCAGGTGAAGATGTGATCCTGAGAGCTGTGCTGATGATTTGATATCTGCAGTGTAATTTCTCCCAGCTGTCACCAAACATCTGGTCGAATTTGGAATGCTTCAAGATCTGAATAGGTGAAAGTAGGTGTCTGAAAACATAAATTTATGATGTTTTAAGAATAGTAAATTAGGATTCATTTGTGAATGGAATACATCAATACATGTGTATTAAATGGATACAATGTGTCAGTCACGGTGCTAGGTACTAAGGGGGATGTCAAAACAAAATCAGACCTAGACTCCACTAGGAGTGGAGTTTTATAAATTTATAAAAACAATTTAAAGTCTAAGAGACGTATATAACTATTGTACAAGATGAAAATGCCATAAGGTATATAGATATAGAAGAGGGATCAACACATTGGAGGAAATCAGAGAAGGCTAAGCAGACAGGATTTGGCTGTATAAAATGGGAGCAGGAAAGGAGATATAGTGGGAGAAGAGCAAGGGAACAGGAAATCCCATGCACAGATCCTGCATGATGAATATTAACGAATTCCACACTACTGAATTAGTGGGTGAATGAAGACAGCAGAGAGAAATGAAACTGGGAAGGTAGACTGGGGGACAGGGATAGAAGGATAGGGGACAGCCATTGAATACTGGACTAAGCAGTTTATTTTATTTTATTTTATTTTTATTTTATTTTATTTTATTATTTTTGAGAGGAGTATTGCACTGTCGCCTGGGCTGGAGTGCAGTGGCCCGATCTCGGCTCATTATAACCTCCGCCTCCCAGGTTCAAGCGATTCTCCTTGCCTCAGCCTCCCAGGTAGTAGCTGGGCTTACAGGTGCCCACCACTATGCCCGGCTAATTGTTTTGTATTTTTAGTGGAAAGGGGGTTTCACTATGTTGGCCAGGCTGGTCTTGAACTCCTGATCTTGTGATCCACCAGCCTTGGCCTCCCAAAGTGCTGGGATTACAGGCGTGAGCCATTGCGACCGGCCTAAGAAGTCTATTTTAAAAATTAAGCAATATGGAGTCCTTAAGGATCTGGGGGCAAGGAAATGACATGATCTACTCTGCACTTTTGGAAGCTTTATGTGGTCACAGTGTATAAGATAGATTAAAGAACAGAGATTGGTATTAAGGAGACTGGTTAATCCTAAAGAGAAGAAACAATAATCTAAAAGAAGAGGAGCAGTGGGAACTCATAAGAAGAGACAGAGTATTACGCAAGTAGAATCCATAGACTTGGCAACAGACTGGTGAACAAGATGAGAAGGTGGAAGATGATTCTGAGGTTTTGATTGAGTGAACAAAAGAGTCAGAGAAGTTAACAATAAAACCTCAAAAAACTTATTTTTTTCCTTTATCTTGAAAAGATCAATGCTTTTATAAAGTAGAATGTAATGTAGTTGCATATCTTTTACCTGAGCTCAAAATTCAATTTACAGACACCTGCTATTGTAAGCCTTTTATTTCACACATAGTAATTTGGGTAAAGTTGAGTGAGTTACTTGGAGTTGGGAGAAAAAGGAGAAACAAAATATTTCTAAGTGGTTGCTGTGGTTATAAAATCAGCATAAAAGTTCTTGGCATTTATCATCCTGATTATTACACTAATATTTTTAGAAATCATTACAGAGAGCCAGAGTTTAGCATATCCCAAGTAGAGCAAACAGCTAAGTGAAGGTACATTGACCTCGTTGATCATGATTTAAAGATTCGTATTGGAATAGAACAGCATCCAGTCTTATCCAAGTTTATTTTGAAAGTACAGTCAGTCCACTTCATGGATAAGGTGTTTTCTAATTGACTGAAACACCAAGCAGGCTGATCTCTAAGCCACTCCATCAATACCCTTACAGAGAAAACCTGCATCCCCTTAACCACCTCTCTCAGGCCAAGTGATTAAGTGTGCATTGGTCATTTAGCATAATAAATGTGAAGTCAGAGCGATTGAGTGTTGCCATGGGCCTCCTGCTGTGGAAATAAATGCCCTCCACCTTAGCATGCTTAGAGCAGACACAAAGAGTTTGCTTTAAAAGTGTTAAGGAGCCATAAGCACCCTTTTAGTTTTGAAACAGAGCCTTCATGTAGTTAATCCTATCTGTCAGGCAACGTGGAAATGTGATCTGTTATCACTACCCTCTAAATTTGAAATAAATCTATTTTAATGGGAAACAAAAAGTGGCCCTTTAGTGATCATTTTCTAAAATGTAACATGCACCTCCTTTAAAGGGCATTACTACCAGTATGGGAGAAATCACATGAACCTTAGAAATAGCTACTAGGGAAGGAATGAAGACTCCATTTTGAAAATTTCTTCTTTGCTCTCAGAAATCAAAGAAAGAAGAGTGCATGCTGCAATGACGGAATCTACTTATCACTAAGCAAATGCACAAAAGACATTGTTTTTTCTTAAGATTCTTAAGCGTATTAAGGAAATTAGCTATATTAAATTCACCAAGTTTCTGATTTTGTAAATGTATTAAGTCAACAAAATCGCTAGTACAGTCTGGTTATTAATTCTAGTTGTCTCTGCTAGATTATTTGATCCAGGTTATTGCTACTGTAGAAGAGACAGTTTCATATAAAATGAAGCAAATGTTTGATCAAATTAGCTGCTATCATTTGAGGCAGGGCATATTGAAATTAATATCCTCACATCTCCACTTGCCATCCCCAGAAATTTGCCTCTGACCTGCAATAAATAGTTGTGGTTCTTGAGCTATTTAAGCCTGATTAAGGTATTTGTTATGCATTTGACAGTACACAATAGTGCACAATGTCAGTTCTCAGCTGTCATCATTATGATTAAAAAGCGTAGAAGAGAATGACCCCTATGTGGAACAAGTTGTAATAAATAATGAGAATGCCATGAACCTCTAACGCAATCACAGGGTTTAGCCAAAGTGAATAAAAACCCTAGCAAGATCTCTAACAAAAAAGTTGCCAGATTATGCTGGATTTTCTTATTCATAAAAATTATGTTTTCTTGTCCAGCTATGTAATTTCCTCAATCGTTAGGGGATCTTGTTATGAATACTAATGAGAAGAATGCAATTGCCTTCAGAGAAGCACCCTATATAACCTCCCTGTTAAAGGTTAGCTTATTGGAAGCTTTTTAATTTGAAAAATAATTTAGGTTAAAGGAAGCAGCCCAATCAAAATTCCAGCAAAGAGAAGACTTCAGCATTAGGAGAAATGCCTAAACCAATGGTACAGCTGGGTTAAAAAAATCCTATAGACATTTTTAAAACCGAGGCCTGATAATTGTTCATCGGTTTTGCTCAGCAGTCTTAAGAACGAGCCAAGTGATAGTAATTCAAGCCAGTCTCTCATCTTGAGAGGCCTCAAAGTGTGTCAGTGTAATGCCAAACATCCAGTTTGGCCAACTTATTCACTGAATTGTCTCCCTGTGCTGAAGCCCACTTTTAAACAATGATGAATTGAACAACAACAAGGATGACAACAACAGCAGTAAAAACAACATTAATCACAACTTTTATTAAGAATCTACCAGGCATTGTGTTTAATACTTTTTGTGGATTATTCATTTATCAACAACTGAAGTTGATACTATTATTACCTTTTTCGTAAAAGAGGGGATAAAGGTTGAGTAACATGCCTTGGCTATGTGGTGTATTTCGGTCTCAAACTCAGGCAGTCTAGTCATTCCTATTCTTTCATCCATTATGCTATAATTCCTTTCTTTATGTAGTGTATGTAAACAGATTTTTAAAAATCGAATCTTGTTTCCATTGTGGCAGAGATTGTTTTATTTAAAAGATTCTTAAGGTTATTCTTCTTATAAAATTATCATTCATTCATTTAAAAAATATTTATTAAGAATCTGCCATGTGCCTAGCACTGCTGATGCTAAAGGAACAAAGGATAAGATACAGTCCTTGACTTTAGAAAATCCTCATTGTGTCAACTGGGTTAATTTAAACTAAGGTACAACTATATTCATATATGTGTCTTTTGGGCGTAACCATGGTCTTCAGGTTTTTAATATGCTACTTAACCTCAAATTTGAATTTTCATGCCAAATTTGAACTTGCAAGCCCGGGCTATTATTTTTCCAAAGTGGAAGTAACTTCTATTTTTGTGGCTAATTACAAAAACGAGCTGGGCATGGTGGCTCATGCCCATAATCCCAGCACTTTGGGAAGTCAATGCAGGAGGATTGCTTGAGGCCAGGAGTTTGAGACCAGCCTAGGCAACACAGTGAGACCCTGTCTCTGCAAAAAATTAAAAATTAGCCAAGGCTTGTGGCACACACCTATAGTCTCAGCTACTTGGGGGGCTGAGGTGGGAGGATGGCCTGAGCCTGGGAGGTTGAGACTGCAGTGAGCCGTGATCATGCCGCTGTATTCCAGCCTGGGTGACAAAGTGAGACCCTTTCTCAAAATAAATACATAAATAAATTAAATTAAAAAATAAAAATAATCAGGCAATACTTAGTAATACAAAGGAAAAAGTGAAATCCTCTGTAATCCTTATCCAGTGACAACCATTACTAATACTTTTGTGCATTTCTAATTTTCTTCAAGAATTTTTCTTTGTCCTTTTTAACATTATCTTTAGTGTTTTATAACATGCTCAGGATACCTATTAACAATACTAGGTGAAATATCCTTCTTTTCTTGGTCAATAAATACAAATTTACATAATCATTCCTAATTATGTATAGAATGTTATTTACCCACACTTTATTTTATTCATCCCCTTTGTTGGACATTTAAATTTTTTCTAGCATTTTTACTTTGGTAAACAATTTTTTGATGGCACACTTGTACATCATTCTCTTCATTCTTATTCTTTTAAGACTAATTTCCAGTAATAGAATTGTCAAGCCAGAGGCCATGCTTCCCTTCAGAAAAGCCTTTGATGAAAATATATAGAATACTCTCTAGTTTGTAGAAAGTTTTACTCTTAGAAGTATTGCATGAAATTGCTGATTTTCTAACCCATCATGGTCAATATGATGAAAATGCACAATGTTTATATGGAGATTGATCACAATAAAATATTTTATATATATTATTTCATACATGCCTTACAACTCCCTGTGAAATAACTAAGGTCAGCTTATTATCTCCAATATATGGTTGAGGAAGCTGAAATTTCTCAAGGTGAGATTCCTCTGGATCTAGCTGCCCATTACGATGATGTCTCCAGCCAATTTTGTTTCTGATGCTAAACATCGAGAGAAGAGTAAATTTTGCTTTACCTAAGCAATAGTCCTTCATTAAAGACCTTTCATTGTATGTTTTTTTCTTCCAGACAGGCCTGATAGAAGTCAGTCTGACTCTTCCTTAACCACTTTAAGCCCCAGTAGCCGGCCCAGATCCTCCCACGATTCTTGCTGCCTCCTGAACTGCAGTGTGAGCAAATGAGATAAGTACAAAATATTCCTACACCACTGGCTCCATGCTCTCCTCATATTCAATCATGAAGACTAATGAACCAGAGATGATTACGGTGGTAAAAATCCAAATGCAGATTTTTGCTGTCCTTACTAATGAGAGAAAAATATAGTAGACCATTGGCCTAAAGGCTCCAGATGCGATTCCTTTGTAACTTAGAGTGCATTAAAAAAGCTTCAGTCAGCAAGATAAGTTAATTTTTTTATGACCTTTATAAACTCTTTTAGCCTGTATCTCGGGAGCTTCTTAAAGATTAAATTTTAAAAAATCCTTTTAGCTCAGGCCAACACAGCATCTGAGTCTTTTTTGCTTCAAAGGCTACATCCAAAATCTATAAAAAAATTCTGTTCATGACAATTATTGTCAAAGTAATGATTAGCTAACATGTCATTTTTAGTTTTTACTGTTCTTGCCTCTATGAGACTAATCCAATAAAGCTCACATCTTCTTAATGTAAAAGTTGCATGAAGGATGCATTATTCTCAGTTGACTTTGCCTACATTTGCAAATTCTTGAAAAAGCAAATCGAATTGTCACTAGTGGCACCTCTTTCACAGGATGATTGTTGGGTCAAAGTGAGAGTGTAGGGCACAAATATCAAGATTTTTGTTAAAAGAAAAAAATCCCCACCTAAGAACTGTAAAGCTGTATTAATATATAATTGAAGCTATGGACTTAATAGACCATAAGGCACAGCTACCCAAGGTTATGGGTATAATTTTGCAGGGGGAGGAATGTTGGAGGAATGTGAAGGGCTCTTCATTGATGGCATCACAAATTTAATTTATTATGTGAAGCATGTAGTTTCTTCTCACCTCTTTGGTTGTAGGATATCTGCTCCTTTTAAACACTGTGCTTTTGACTGGCTTGATGGGTACTACAAAAGTCATCATCCTAGGCATCTGTCACTACTTGTATTACATCCAACCTACTGACCCAGAAAATCTGTCGTTGACACAATTGATTTCTCTAAAAGATTCATTCAGCATTTATTTTATTTTTGACATCCACCTACAAGGTCCCACAGAAATTTAGTCCCTACATCTCTGTGTAAGAGAAACACAGCCCTTTATAAGAAGTGCATATCCTGAAGTGAGGAGCTGGAACAGAGCAGGAGTCTTGCTTAGAATGATTCACTGAAGTAATTGGATTTATTAAGATGTATGTGAGCTTTGGTGACTATGCCACTGAAGACATTTGTGCTCACCTCATGAGAGGCTGCCACTGGGAATAACAGCAACTAATAATAATAATAAAAGGAAAGAAAAGACTAAAGTTATATGACTTGTTCTTGTATTACCAAACTACTCTGAATCTTAACCTTCTCTATGTTTCTTTCCCTTCTTTCCTCTCGGGATGCCTTCCTTTAGATCCCAGAAAGCATCTTGATTTCATACTGAGATATACAAGCCACATGGCTTAAATAGATGCTTGACAGTTATCTATTACTTCTCATGTATATTGCCATGCTACCTCATTATATAGAAAGGTTACATGATTCTTTTTTCAAGGCATATAGATAATTAACTGCCAGATTCAGAATTCACCCTTAATTGCTTATCTTATAAATATATTGGCATCTTCTCATGTGCTCTAAAATCTAATGACCTGGCTTGGTCATGCATCATCCTATGAAGTTGCTGAGAAATGAGCAATGGGAGGGAATATAGAGGTCTGTATAAAATGGCAGTAGTGGTCTTTGCTTACTGAATTCATATATCTAAGTAGATTAAATTATTTTTCTTTTTATCTTGTTAGCTAAGAATTTTCAGCTTGGGCTGAGCCTCAGGTCCAATCAGGTATACTTAATATTTAAGATTTTTAAAACTGTTTTTCTAGTAATCCATATCTGTAGTATTTTATTTTTATTTTTAGTAACTTAATGGTAATATTCAGGGGCCGCATTTTCTGGGGAAATCCTTTTTTTCTAATTTGACACAGGACAATATAAAATGTTTTATTGACTATATACATAACTGTTCAGAAAGCTCTTATAGCGAATATCTTTTGTCAATTTCTTCTGATTCTACTAAACCTTGTTTTCATTCCATAACAAGAAATGAATGAATGCAATGATTTTGGAGAGGAGGCAGTATCATTGGCTCTTTCAAAGATAAAACACTTCCAAGGTTCCTAGAACTGACTTTTACTATAGTGCCACCATGAAAGATCTGAAGATCATTATTTACCAGAAATAAAGGAACAAGGCAGAAATCGATGACTACGCCGCTAGATTTATGTTTCCATTGCTCTCTATATACATCTCTATTTGTCCTAACTTCATGGAGAGGATATTTAATACATAATGGAAGGAGCCTGTTGCTTTTGATTTATTTTTTGTTTATTATTTTTGGCATTCCATAGAGAAATTCTCGAAATCAATACTGTCTCTCTATGTGTGTATGTCTGAATACCTTGGGCACAATATAGGTTTAAAGGTTCTAAAGGGACAAAGAAACCCCCTTCACTGGCTGAGCTCTCCTTTAATATATCAAATTATAACATTTACTAATGAAAGAGAGTTGCCTTTCTTTCTGTGTATGTTTTACATGACATTGTGAGCACAGACACAAAGGCTAATTCAATCACAATCACAAAAGCGAGATGATGCTGTGTGTATTTAAATTTATAGATTATTGCCCCCTCCTAGAGCCCAAGTGATTCTCACCAATTCTAGCTAACTCTCTCTTAGCAATTTTATTAGAGAATTAAGATATATCTCAGGTCCACGTGGTAGATGAAGGCGCAATTCATAGAGGTGTTATGAAATTTTAAATTTACTTTGAGTGAATAATGGGATAGTTGGTAATGCCGATGAGGTAAAATGAACCCTATCTTTAAATAGTTTCTAATCACATATTTGTACTTAAAAACTACAGGTAATCAACACTAATTTATCAAGACCATGTGAACAGGAAATTGTATTTAAAGGAAGTGATATGTGTTGCTATTGCATGAATTTATGACAACTGGATAGAAACACAGAAGGACAGAATACATGAAAAAAGAATGAAAGTAACAAGGCTGTCCAGTGTTACAAAACAGTGGAACAGCCCCATAGTAATTTCCAGCACCCCCAAACTGGCTCTTAGTAACGTTGTCTTTTTTTTTTTTTTTTTTTTCCTGGTACAGAGACCAGAGAAAATTTCAGATTGGTTCTTCCTCTGGGGTTCTGGTTTATTGTCTGAGAGACTTGCCTCACTTATGGCTGGTTGTAAGGACTAAGGTTATTGACTCTTTCTCCAGAGTATGACAATTCCATAACAATACGCTAAATGATAAACTGATTATAAACAACAACAGGAGAATACTTCTCGTATCTAGTGTCAGTGGGCTGGATATAGAGGTCCAAAGGAAATTAGGAATATGTATTTGGAGTTCAGGAAAAATGACTACATATATAGGACTTGTCAGCATGAGGATAATTGAAGTGATTGGAGTGGTTAAGCTTTCCCCGGGAGAGTATTAGTTACAAAATGCAGGCAGAGGACAAAATCTTCAGAAATAGCAGCCCCCCAAAAGTTATGAGGATTCCTAGAAGACTGAGAAAGCAGAGTTAGAACGAGCAGTAGTGTTATAGAAATAGTGTGCAGTTAATGCCACAGAGAGGCCATGCAGAATCAGAATTTACAAATGTTCACCGGGTTGACCTCAGGAGGTAATTGGTAACTTTGCATGAACAGTTTCTGTGGCTATGTAATACTAGGTAATAACCATAAGGTTACTTTGGTTACACTTAAACAATGACAAGTGTTTGCACTTGTAATTTTCTTGATCAAAGTGACGCCTATTTGAATATCAGCCAACATTTCTAGCTAAGACGTTTCTTAGCTAACTTTACATTTTTCATCCTCCCCCCAAAGTGAATGCACTTTTTGGAAAGGAGCAGTGGAGTCATGTTCCCTTTATTGAGTTTAAGCAAAGAATTGTTTTATGTATATATATATATATATACACACACACACACACATATACACACACACTTTATTTTGGCAATTGTGATGAAAACCTTCACTGAATTTTGGGAATATTTGTTTGTTCACTAAAGTTAAAAGGATTTGAGGAGCAAACATTTGTAACATGAATGTGGTACTCCACAGATGATCAGTTTAGCCATGACCCTCCTACTGGTCCAGTTTGCACACACCACTCTCCAGTTGGTTGTTCCTCACTTCTGAGGCTTCCACTAATTCAGGCCTGGCTGTTTTTTTTTTTTTTTTTTAATCATCCACCAGTCCCTGAAGTTTGTTTAAATTGTAAGCCTAGAGATGCTCTTTATATGTATGTTTTCATTATGAATGTTATTAAAAATTAATGGCTGGCAAATACTACTTACTATGTATTATACACTACAAAAAGCATGTTAAAAGTGTTGTTTTATTTGATTCTCTCTCACACACAGAAACCTGTAGGAAGTGTTATTATCCCCATTTTATGGATTGCAAAACTGAGACTCTAGTTCACACAAACACTAGGTGGCAGAACAGGGGCTTTAATTCAGGTATCTCTGGTGTTGAGATTCTTGATCTTAACTACTACTTATACTACTTCCTAGTTATTTGTATGATCAATTGTTAAAGTATGATTTCCTACACTTTTAAATTTTGGTGCTTGACTTGTGACTATTTCGTCTTCAAATTTGGTATAATCACGAATTTAGGTACAATAAGTAATTGCAAAGCTGTGCATGTATCTCTATTAATTTTAATAAATGAGATGCTTAAGAAGATCTTAGATACTCTATTACTTTTTGAAATGTCATGCTAAGAGTAGTAGAACACTATATGACATATTAAGACATTCTGGAAGTCAGATTTCAAATTCAAAACAACAACATTTTTAAAGAAACAAAATAAATGATTACTAGTGTTGCCCCCTGAAAATAGAAAATAACAAATTTTTCCTTCTGCTGTTATATATAGTACCAATGTATAAGATTTTATTCAATATAAAGCTACTATTTTTAAAATATACTTTAATACACATTGAAATATATTGGGTATACACCATATCCCATTCTAAGCACTAAAATAGCTCAGTTGTAAATACATTACATGATCCTATCATTTTATAAACTCCAATTTAGATTTTCTATGAGAGAAGCTAGAAGGTTTTAGAGAAGAATGATACTTGAGCAAATCTATGTAGTGGAAATAGGGAACTTCTGAATTTACTGACTTTTAAAAAAAGTGCCCCTCATGTGTATTTGAGAAATAAGAATATATTTGATTAAAAATAGGACTTCATAGGCCAAATGCCCAAGGTCACAACTGAAGCCTCAGAAGGTAAAGAAAAGCTATTAAAGAAAAGTATTTACTAGGTTCATGCTAAATACACACATCACACAGTGCAGGTCTTCTACCACCCTCTGTGTGGCATGGAGTTCCACCTATTGGAAGCACATCAGTTCTTTTTGGAACCATGCAACCATAGTTTTAAAATATGCATCCAAAGAGCCTTATATATCTTATGCACATACAACAAAAAAAAGTTGTCCTGACTTTATACAGAATACATAGACAATGTCTTCTGAATAAAAATCAGGCTCTTCTAGGACATAAAACTTCTACACTGTATTCTCTTCACATTTTCTTTCACGAAACCCCCACACCCCCAACTATTATTGTAGCTATTTCTCAGTCTACGGTATAATTGTTCTCTTTAAAATCTCCTTTTAGGTCAGAGCCAGATCAGCAGTAGGACTCTGATAGAAACAAAGTGACTGGGTTCTGAAACCCCACAAACCTCTGAAACTCACCCAAAGCAGCCAATTACCAAAGCTTTTGCTCCCTTGCAGAGAACACTGGCAGTAATCAGGGGGGCAAATGTGCATCAGCTGAACGAACAACCTCTCTTTGGGGAGGCTGGAATTCCCTGCTGCTTGTCAAGCTACAGTCGATGTGAACAAACCTGTCAGTTTGTCTGCCTTTTCTCATTCTCTACCACATGTGGGGTGTTTTCAGGTTGTACAGTCTCTGAAAACACCAGAATTGGGTTCCAACATTTATCAATAACAATTTATAGCTGATAGCTTTCTGGAAAAGAGTAGGAATCTAATGAAGCCTAACAATACAGCCCCCACAAAGGTTTCCAGGCCTGGGATCAATGTCATCAGCGAAATTTATGGGAACACCGTGCAACTCTCTGAGATGCAGTGGCATTCTCTGCAACCTGTCTTGGATTCCATCAATTATGGTCTAATAAGGTCTTTCCTGCCACAGGAGACATCTCTCTCAGTAAGGCTTTCATTCGGCCGCCGCCTGTCAGATGTACATGTATATGTAAAAACAGTTGTTTTTCTGTTGCAACTGTGGCCCTCTGAGAGAGAGGTCTCCGTGGGCTTTTGTCTGCCTTTCTGGGTTCTGGCAAATCCCTGTGGTTTCTCTCACTGGGTCTGTTTGCTCCAGGGAATCTGAACAGCCAGATACCAGCTTCCAAAATCTCTCTGAGGTGAAACAAACACTTGCCCATAAAAATTTCACATTCCCTGCATATTTTAAAACTGTGAAATTGACATATCTAGCTGAATATGAATATTACGGCAGCAAAGCTTGTTTGTGGAAATAATGTGAAGTCCATAGCAGAGGAGTGGACTGTGGTGTATTAGATATGGTTTTGCTCTAAACTTTTAGCTTCCTCAACATGTAGAGTACAGAACTGTGAGCCTTGGAGCCTTCAATTCTCCCTCAGGGCAATTCTAGATCATCCTGGTGGTGTCCTCAGGGTTGACTTCAATGTATATTTAACTTACTCCAGGCTGTCTCTTTGAGAGGCCAGTGTGTGGCTCACTCTAGAGGATTCCAGGTTCTCTGAAAGAACGCTCAGTCATTCAGGAAAAACAGATTTCACTTCAGTGATGTACCCATACAATATACACTCACACATATCCACATTTATACACACATTCATTATATGCACACATAATATCCATGCACATGTATATGTATGTATTTCCATAAGTTTTAGGAAAGCTGCTTTAGGAATATTATATTTTAGTAATGATACATGATTACTTGTCATACTTTTTCTCTGGATGAATAATGCTTTATTTTCTTAATGTGATCATAGCAGCCTTAGGTCAATAATGGGCTGCAGACAGAAGCCAGGCTTGCTTCTAAGACTTAAGTCACATGCTTGATTCAGAATAGGTCTCAGGCTATGTATAGCAGGCTTCTGAGGTAAAGTCTGGTGAGGGAGAAAATCTAGACAGGAAGAAATGGGAAACTCTCACTTTTCAAGGTACCACCTGTCCTTTACTGTTCTTAAATATCCTTATTGCTAATTACTCTACCATGGGTAGAGTACCCTTTTCACCATGAATAATTTGGGGGACAAATCCAAGACCATAAAGTCTTTATTAAATAACATAAGAGTAAAGATAAAGATGAAGCCAATCTAAGTACCTGTATTCATTTCCTAGGGCTGCCTTAAGAAATTACCAGACTGAGTGGCTTAAAACAACAGGAATGTATTCTCTAATAGTTCTAGAGGCTCAAAGTCTGAAATCAAGATGTCAGCAGAGCCATGCTCTTGCTGAAGGCTCTAGGGGAGGGTATGCTCCATGCTTTTCTCGCAGCTCTGGGGGGTGCCAATGATACTGGCACTCCTTGGCATGTAGATGCATCATTACAATTTCAGCCTCTTCTTTTCCATGGCATTCTCTGTGTCTATCTTCTCCTCTTCTTATAAAGATCCATGTTATATTAGATTAAAGGCTCACTCTACTCTAGCATTACCTCATCTTAACTAATTGCATGTTAAATTACCTTATTTCCAAATAAGTTTACAAAGCTGAGGTTCTGTAAAGGGCATGAACTCTGGGGGGACACTATCCAACCCAGTACAATACATAAGGGGTTCCTTCATTGAAACACTCATTAATGCATGACATCACTATATTAACTTGTTGCTATCTAGAAGAAAATTGGCAACAGCTGGATGTGGTGGCTCATGCCTATAATCCCAGCAATTTGGGAGGCCAAAGCGGGTGGATCACTTGATGTCAGGAGTTCAAGACCCGCCTGGCCAACATGGTGAAACCCTGTCTCTACTAAAAATACAAAAATTAGCCAGGTGTGGTGGCAAGCGCCTGTAGTCTCAGCTACTTGGGAGGCTGAGGTGGGAGAATCACTTGAACCTGGAAGGCAGAGATTGCAGTGAGCCAAGATTGCACCACTGTACCCCAGCCTGGGCGATGGAGACACTGTCTCAAAAACAAAACAAAACAAAAAGAACCCCAAAGAAAACTGGAAAGGTAAGTATTAGGGAGTGAGGATGGAAAAATAGAAAATGTCCAGAACAATGATGTCCAATGTGGTATTTAATGGTTATTTAAATTTGAATAAGTTAAAACAATAAATTTAAAAATTCAGTTTCTGTCTCACTAGCTACATTTCAAAAGCTTGATAGCCACAGGTGGCCAGTGACTACTCTATTGAACAGTGCAGAAATAGAACATTTCCATCAGTGCAGGAAGTGTGGTCTAGAACACATCATGAAGAGGAGTTACAGCAGAAGTTCTCAGGAAAAGGGAGGGTGGAAAGTCCTGGAAGTGCAGTAATGTTGCTGTGAGAGAAGAGACCCTGAAAGAGCGGATGAAGGTGAAGGTAAAGTACTTATACTAATATAGTGTTGTCTGGGGCAACCCAAGTGCTGGGCATGGTGCTTTTCTCTTTTTTTTTTCAGAAATGGAGTCTCACTCTGTCACCCAGTCTGGAGCACAATGGCGCAATCTCGGCTCACTGCAACCTCCGCTTCCTGGGTTCAAGCAATTCTCCTGCCTCAGCCTCCTGAGTAGCTGGGACTATAGGCGCACACCACCACCCCCGGTTAATTTTTGTATTTTTAGTAGAGATGGGATTTCACCGTGTTGATCAGGCTGGTCTCAAACTCCTGACCTTGTGATCCACCTGTCTCGGCCTCCCAAAGTGCTGGGATTACAGGCGTGAGCCACCGTGCCCGGCCACTCTTCTCTTGACTCTGGTATTTTGCCTTGCATTCAGCAGGTGCTTACTAAATATTTGTTGAACCATTGAAGAAAAAGATGAATACTTCAAACAGGATGGAATGTTGTGGAGACTGACAATGCTGCTGACAAAAACATATGACTGCCCTGAAGATTTCTGGAAAAAAACACTTCAAGTGTTAGCAAATTTTCATACATTGATCTTTAGTTATAGCATAAGAACACCTACTTCACATGCCTTACGCCTTAGCACCATCAGTGTTCTGCCTCAAGTCCTTGGGTTCCCCAGGAACACAAACAGCACCTTCTTTCTCTGTCAAGGTGTAGCTGACATTATATTACCTGTGCCCTTTGTCCTTCTGCTGATTTAACAATTTCCCTGTTGACTGCTGTTACTGCACCCGAATACAAAGCCGCTAGCACTACTGTGCATGCCCAGAACACAGTGGCGAATCCCCTCCTGACAATCTTTCCTTTCCCCATGAGACAGTAAGAGCAAATCACAATTGTGTTTGCAAGAGATGGGTAACTCACCTTGTCCCTGGGGCTTTGACAACTTCCTGTTGCAAAGGAGGTTGTCTTTGGGAGGGCTGACACAGCTCATTTTCCACGCTTGGATTTACTGTGATCCCTCATCACAGCTCTGTGATGAGGAAGGAAGGAGGGGAATTTTCATCAATGCAATGAGTACTTGTATTAGCTCCCTGTAGTGACTCTCCAGCCCCCACACACACACACATACACACACACACACACACACACACACACATTGATATATCCCTGTCTACTCTCATTGATATACAGATATATCTACTCTCATTGATATCTCAGTAGATATCATTGATATCTACTCTCATTGAGACTACAGGTTTTCTGTAAGTCTCAAAGAAAATTTGGAAGACCTCCCCATAACTGCCCTTACTATTTCTCTAAGCTCAATCTTGTTAGTGTTTTGGATACAAAGAGGAAGGAGCACTTCTGCTTTACACTGTGGCACAGGTAGAACCAATGGACATATTCTAAATAAATCAATCACCAGGATATTGCCTTTTGAAAGCATGTTGGGCTGCACATGTTTTATTATTTGGATGCAAGGAACAGCTATTAAATGATATGATAGAAACATTATGAATGATAAATAGCATTAAATATTTATCAAATAACCTGCCTGAATTACAAAAGGGAACAAAACATTCTTAATTTTCTCTTTGGAATTATAAAATAAATTCCACAGATTAAATTTTGGACATTCAAAACTACCTTGGCTAAAAGAAGATTAATGATTACCTAGAGTCAGAGGTGGAGTGGGGCTTGGGATTAACTGCAAAGGATAATGAGGAAATGTTTTAGGGTAAGGGAAATATTCTGTATCTTGATTGTGGTGCTAGTTATATGATTATATATAAATACCAAAACTCATCAAACTGTACACTTAAAATGATGATTTTCTTATATGCAAATACTACCTTTAAAGTTAACACAAAAACTCAAAACATTCAAATTGAAACTCATAATTTGCAATATTTACAATAGCTTAAAAATACAGATTTTAGAAAATTGAATGTTAAAAAGTATGTTACCATAAGGAATGTTTTAAAAAATTTATAATTAGATGAGCATTTTCCTTATGAAATACTGTTTAGGTAAAATCAATACCATACTTGGATGGTAGAGTTAGTACTCACAGAGGGCTATCCCTTGGAGTTATCTGGGACCTTGTCACTGATTAGGCCCGATGGATTGTTAGTGGACTTCACATGTGTACCAGGAACAGCCCCTGCATGACCCTCCAGCTCTCTCATTTTCTGCCTCAGCAATGTTGAGATAGCAGTGTCACAAGATGATGGAACCCTTCTCAGCCAGGGATACTATGTGACAAATTGAGATAGGGCTCCTTTACCAAACTGCACTGGATAAGCAAAAATTAAACCTTTGTGATGTTAAGCCATTGAGACTTCGGGGTTTATTTGTTACTGCAATGTAACATAGCCTGTGCTGACCAATACAATATGCTGCCGTGATTTTGAAACACTCAGATTTTAATGCAATTTAAAGGTGCATTTAAAGGTTGCCTCACTGAAGAGTGTAAATTTTCAAAAACATACTACTTGTGGGCACTGTTGATGAAAGAGACATTCGAGTGATTACTTTCTTGTCAATTCATACTGGGTATTCTGGGATGTTGTGAGATTACCTATTGATACCTTTATCAGAGGCAGAATTCACTTGAAGGTCTTTGACCTACAGACTAAAATATATAATTAAAATATATAATGCTTCCCTAATAACACAGGGCATATAAGACAGAGTAGAAAATGTAGTGACCAACCTAGGATTTGAGTTGCAGCCTGGTCATGGTCATTTGTCCTTTTCTTGCAGTCCACATATTCCATGAATCTTACTACTGCCACTAGTTTGCTACCTTTTACCATTTTACATTATATCTTTAACAGATAGGATTCGATTTCTTAATAAATGAACTCTTGGCCCTGTTGATACCATTTTCTTATCTTTTACTCCAGCAGCTCTAATTGTTCCAGCTGGTGAAATCTCTTTAGCACTGTTTGGAACCCACATTTCTACTAGTAAGTATTTCAATGTTTTAAAAATAATTTGTTTTGGAAGAAGCACTGTTTTTTTGGGGGGGACGGTATGCAGTAAAGAACAAGTTCAGTAAAATCACCAGCGGTAGCTCACGGTAAATCCAGTGAAAGAATGTATTGACCAGAGGCACATGAAGAAATTTGTAGTGAGTTTTCCCAGAAAAGAAGAATGGAAAAGGATAAAGCCAAAGGCAGTCAAGTAGAGGAAAGTACTTTTTTAATAGGTGAAAAGACAGTTTTGTAAGTTCATGTTGTTGATTTAAAAAAAAAAACAAAAACCAAACCACTATGTGACTGTAATCATTCTGTTTTTGTCTCACAGAGAAGCAGGAAAGCAGATGGAGGGGGACCAGTTTTTTCCACAGAATCCCTTTTCATTTGGGGTAAGATGCTGAAGACTAATGACTAAGAAAGTCCAAGAAAACTAAGACTTCATCTTCCTGGAAAAATTGAAGCCACTGATTGGAACAAGAGAAACAGTAAGACAGGAAGGGACGTAGAAATTTTCCCTCTATCTGTCTTCCATTACAGAGACATGGAAAATCCCATTATATGTTTGTTTATTTCTCTATTTCTTCTTCTCATACAGAATTTTAAAATAATAAATTGGGATGCATTGGTGAGCTAGGCCTCTGGGGCTCTTGCTTTAAATCATTCTTTTGGTGCTGGTCCCTATTCAGGTGTTCACATTCATGCTAACTCTCGCTCAAACACATTTATGACAACCACTGAGTTAAAATTTTTCCCTTGGTCCTTAAATATTATGCTACTAATATTGCATACTACCCAATAATCTATTAAGCTAATTATAAATATTTATAGATCAGTCGAAAGTAGATCTTGAGTACAGGAGCTCGGGAATGAGCGTGACTTCTGCAGTGGCTTTGAAAACACGGACGGTGACTATTTTAGGTTCTTCCTCTAAGTCAAAAGTGCCCTTAGAGTTTGTTTTTGTTAATGAATCTACAATTTGTACTATGGCAACAAAAAATGAGAAAGTGACTGGGGCCTCAGTAGTTGAAAGCCCGTAAAAATCTTCTCTAGTATCACACAGGTGTGTGGGAGCTGGGGTGAGGGTGGCAGGCATTTGGATGGAGGCGGGAGAAGCCATGTTGAAGGACACTTAATAAGAATATTCTGCAACACAAAACCCCAGAAAACTAATTTCAGTATTTTAATTTAATTTGAAGGGGAAGTCTGAAAATGTTCAGGATTAAAAAAACTGATTGGGGGTAAATACACTTTTTTTGTATTTTTTATTGAAATGTCATAGTCATACATTTTTTGGGGGTACATGTGCTATTTTGATACATGTATACAATGTGTAATTGTTGAATCAGTGTAATTGGGATACTCATCACCTCAAACATTCACATTTTCTTTGTGTTTGGAACATTACAATTCTTCCCTTCTAGCTATTTTGAAAGATACAATAAATTATCATTAACTACAATTCCCTAGTTGTACTATTGAATACTAGAACTTATTCCTTCTATCTAACTGTATTTTTGTACCCATGAATCAACTTCTGTTCATCCTCCTCCTTCCTCATTCCCTTCCCAGCCTCTGGTGACCACCATTCTATCTCATACCTTCATGAGGTCCAATTTTTTAGCCCCTACAATTGAGTGAAAACATTTTTCTTTCTATGCCTGGCTTAATTCACTTAATATAATAACCTTCAGTTTCATCCAGGTGCTGCAAATGACAGGATTTTATTTTTTTGTGGCTGAATAATACTCCATTGTGTATATATACCACATTTTCTTTTTTGTGTTTATAATTTCAACTTCATTTTAGATTCATGGGGTACATGTGCTGGTTTGTTTGACGGGTATATTGTGTGATGCTGAGATTTGGAGTACAATTGATCCCACCACCCAGGTACTGAGCATAGTACTCAATAGTTTTTCAACCGACCTTTCAATGTCTCCTTCCCTCTCTCCCCCGTCTAGTAGTCTCCAGTATCCATTGTTGCTATCTTCATGTCCATGAATACCTAATGTCTGGTTCCCACTTATAAGTGAAAACAAGTGATTTTTGGTTTTCCTTTCCTGCATTAATTTGCGTAGGAGTATGGCCTCCAGCTGCATGGATGTTTCTGCAAATAACTTGATTTTGTTCTTTTTTACGGCTGCACAGTAGTCTATGTTGTATATGCACCACATTTTCTTTATCAATTTCACCTTCAATGGGCATCTAAGTTGATTCCACGTCTTTGCTATTGTGAATAGTGCTGCAATAAACATACGAGTGCTTGCATCATTTTAGTAGAATAATTTATTTTCTTTTGGGTATATATCCAGTAATGGGATTGCTGGGTTGAATGGTAGTTCTGTTTAAGTTCTTTGAAAAATCTCCAAACTGCTTTCCAAAGTGGCTGAACTAATTTACATTCCCACAGTGTATAAGCATTCTCTTTTTTCCACATCCTCATCAGCGTTTGTTGTTTTTTCTTTTTTTGATAATAGCCATTCTAACTGGGGTGAGAGGATATCTCACTGGTTTGGGTTTACATTTCTCTGATTATTAGTGATGTTGAGCATTTAAAAATATACCTGTTGGTCATTTGTATGTCTTCTTTTGAGATACGTCTATTCAGGTCTTTTGCTCATTTTAAAATCTGATTATTTGCTTTTTTGCTTTTGAGTTGTTGAGTTCCTGATATATTCTGGTTATTAATCCCTATTGAATGGATAGTTTGCAAACATTTTCTCCCATTCTATGGGTTATGTCTTTACTTTGTTAATTGCACTCTTTGCTGTGCAGAAGCTTTTTAAATTGGTGTGATTCCATTTTTCTATTTTTGTGTTTATTGCCCGTAGTTTAAAGTTCAGGGGTAAATATATATCATATATATATTACCCTGAGAAGGTAATATACCCCAAAGAAAGTAAATTATTCTACCAAAAAGATACAAGCACCCGTATGTTCATCGCAGTGCTATTCACAATAGCAAAGACATGGAATCCAACCTAGGCGCCCATTGAAGGGGAAATGGATAGAGAAAATGTGGTGCATATACACCATGGAATTAATTAAGCTTAGATGATTAATTATATGTATTTTGAAAAAAAGCAATTGATGTCTTTTAAAGTATATGATCTTTATCATTTTAGTTAAGTACCTTAACAAGTGTAATAAAAAGGGTTCTGGGTTTAGTTATAACCTCAGTTTCCAGTCTGAGTTTTCTAAGAAGCTCTCAATTTGGTCAACGGAATTCTTACAACAAGGTCTTCTTCTAACCCTTGTCTTGGTGGAGAGGGAGACACTCATTATTCCTATATCTATCAAGTGGAAATACTGTACATGTTTTTTTAATCCTTTTATATACTGTGATTATCAAATTTTTTAATGCTTTTTCTTCCACTGCAATTTTAGAAAGTTGCAAATTATTTTGTTTTTTAATTTTAAGATGGGGTCACCACATTGGCCAGGGTGGTCTCAAACTCCTGACCTCAAGTGATCTGCCTGCCTCAGCCTCCCAAAGAGCCAGGATTATAGGCATGAGCCACCGCGCCCAGCTGGAAGTTGCAAGTTCTATCAAATCTCTCCCTGTATGTTTGCTACCATTATCCAGTCTTATAAAGTGTTCATCGTGCTTGTTTCTGATCTACGTTTGATTTCTCTGATGCAATTGGAGAGCATCTGGTTCTGAAAGTGTCTTGGTGTGCTTCAAAGTCTACCTATCTGGGTTAACCATGAGATCAAGCTGCTCAGACTGTGGTCCTAGATAGATGTGGTTGGCACCATTACAAGAGCCTGGTGAGAGCCTCATTCCTTTTCAGAATCTGCATTCTGGTTTCCTAACTACTTATTTCATCTCTATGCCCAGTGAAAAGCCTTTGTGGAATTGGCTTTGAAAGATCTCGGCCATTCATCACCACAATGTACAGTGTTGACCATGTCGGGTAAGCTGAGTATCATGCTAGGCACTTTGCATTCGTTATCAATGTTCTTTTGATTTGTTTGTTCCACATGCAGCAGTTTGTTGATAAGGCTGACTATAGCCTTAGGATAAGCAGATTTCCCTAGCATTCCAAGCAAACATCTAAGCGTTGCCTTTAGAATGGCTGTGTGATCTTACAACTGGTTTCATAGCCTTCATGCCTGCCTCATCTTTCCCCCATTCTCTTTCAAAGAGCTCACACATTTTATTGGACTTTTCAATGAATTTGGGGTCCCGTTGAAGGGAAACTACCAGTTCCTAGGCTCCTTGGAGACATGCCCTGAATCTATGAAAAGATTTAACTCAGTGGTTCTCAAACTTTAATGTGCATGGTAACCATTTGCAGAGTTGTTGTAAAAATATGGATTATTGGCCGGGTGCGGTGGCTCACGGCTGTAATCCCAGCACTTTGGGAGGTCAAAGAGGGCAGATCACAAGGTCAGGAGATCGAGACCATCCTGGCTAACACAGTGAAACCCCGTCTCTACTAAAGATACAAAAAAATTAGCCGTGAGTGGTGGCGTATGCCTGTAGTCCCAGCTATTCTGGAGGCTGAGGCAGGAGAATGGCATGAATCCGGGAGGCGGAGCTTGCAGTGAGCCAAGATTGCGCCACTGCACTCCAGCCTGGGCGACAGAGCGAGACTCCGTTTCAAAACAGACAAACAAACAAACAAACCAGATTATTGGGTTCCACCTTGGTGGTGGTAATTAAATAGATCTGGGATCAGGCCCAGGAGTTTATTTTTAACTATCATCCTAGGTGATTCTGGAGGTGATATGGGACCATGTTCTTGGGGATCTGACTTGACACTGGTTCTGGCTTTCACCTCGACCTACCACCTTGGTTCTCCAATGATTACTTCTTTTGATGTTCCCTCATTCAGTTCTTTTAGACATAGGAAGCTTATACAAGCTAGTACAGGTGTACAAAAACTACTCTAGGCATAATTTTCACCAAGTAAGAGAAAGCTCCTTCCTCCCTGCCTCGAATATTTTCTAACTCACGCTCAAAAAGAATCTAGAGATAAATTGTTTTGTGATGTGCAAGGTGTTATTCAAGTAAAAAAATTTTTTTAAATGTTAAATGTTTACTCATTACATTAATTATATGTTATATATTTCATATACACAAAACTACAGAGAATAATATAATAGATACATGTGGACTCATTATTCCATCTTAACACATTAACATTTTGTCACATTTTAAAAATTCTTTAATGTCTACATTTAAAAACATTTACCATATATGTTTCTATCTGGAAGCAATACTATATTATTGATTACAACACTATATAATACAGTATTGTTTATTATAATGCTATTTATTACATTAAATAGTGTATTCTCTATATATTCCTTTGTAGGTTTTTAAAAACCAACATTGTTTTAAATATTATCCATATTCTATGCAAATGTAACTTAGTAACTTCACCTTCTATATAGTAGTCAGTTTTATAGGTTGCAATTTATTCTAATTGATGATAACTTAGGTGGTTACTATTTTTTCAGCTATTAAAAATATTAATATACCATATTATACTACTGAACTATATTATATCATATACTACATTATAAAGCTTGTAAATTTGTAATTTAAAATTATACATCTAAAATAAGAGGCAAGGCCAATAACCAAACAACTGAATATTTTATCATATTTTACTACAATTTACATTAAAATTAGCTATCTACTTTTGTAATGAAAAGTAACAGTCTACTTTTTGACAGTCTCCACCACTTCCTCTCTTCTTCATTCTGTTCAGAAAATTCAGAGTTGTAATCAATGGGCACATATAATTTTAAATTTTACTTTTTAAGTTAACATAAGTGCATATAAATATTTTATTCATTCAACAAATGCTTAATTAGTGCCTCTTAGGGCCAGACTAGCATCTAAGGACAGAGACAAAAATCCCTGCCTCCTTGGATCATGTATTACACTTGACATAATCAGTTAGTCTGTGAAATCATAATTTTTTAATGCTATGCTATGAATTGCTATATTTAGCAATTCATGTTACATAATATTAATATACTATGATTTGCTTATCTATTTCCTCAGGGAATTGTGACAGTGTTCTATGCTGTGTTCTATTTTAGGAACATATACATACATGACATCCATGTCAGAATAACAGACTAACTTCGACTAGTAGTATGGTAGTCTACATGGTAAATTCTACATAGTAGTATTATTACTGGGGGTGTATGCCTGATTGATGCTCAGATTGACTTCAAATAGGCCAAATCTCAGCTGTTATCATGAACAATAGTCCATGTTTCCCATTTTCTTCCCGTTCACACACTGAAACTCAGCCCACAACCCCGACTAGCACAGTGGTAAGGAATCTGGACTCTGGAGTGGGTTTCTTGGCCTACTAGGTAGATCAACTTAGGCAAATTAATTAACCCCCTTGTGTTACAGTTTTCTGTAAAATGGGGATAATAACACATTTAGTTAATACTTTAAAAATCCTTAAAACAGTGAGTTTTATGTCTGGTTAAGCACTGACTGCTATAAAGCTTTGGTTTAAAATAAATCAGTTTTCACTGCCTACTTCCTAAATCAAGTTACCTGAGGGATATATTGAGAAAATGAAAAATAAAGCAAAGAGACCCCCACCTGGCAACAGTATGACTTTATTTTCTTTGTAAAAGGCTGGGGTCTGTCTATCTGCATCAACCTTACAGTCTGTGGTTTACTGGAAGTTGCTCACCTTAGATTCTGTCCATCTGATGTCTGCCTAGACCTGTGTCTGCTGAGACTCTAAGAAGAGAAAGGGAGCACGATAGATAAGTACATTACACACACACAACATGCACACATAGAGGCACACACACAAACATATATTGCACATACTTGCACCCCCAAATACCCCTCACACATACACACATACCAGACACACATTGTGCACACAAACACAACCCAGACATACAGCACACACACAGACACAAACACACCGTACACACATACACACCACACACACAGGCACACACCCACACCTCCCCCACATACGCACAAACATCTCTCTCTCACACACACACACATTGTGCATACAAATATACATGCACACACACAGACATACACACACATAGGAGAGAGAGAAAGAGGATGAAAGAAGGGACCTAAGCCGAGAAATTACCACTGGTGAGAACAATTTTATCCATTTGAATATTCTACCTGGCAGTTTAGCAAATTATTCCTACAATGTAACAGTTAATCCATGATGTCTTTAGGCTGCACTCACTACATGTAAATACACTGGTCATTTGTTCACACACCCAGGCCAAATAATCCTAAATGGAAGAAAGTATAAAGTAACAACCAATCTTAACAAAAATAGTTCTTAGCTCACTGCTTTGAAAATGTTCATTGTCGCCAGTTGCCTCCTTCTCTCCTCCCCTTTCTTCTCCTTTTTCTCCTTCTCTTTATCCTTCCATACCAGAAAACCTTCTAGCCATGGGGATAATTAATTAACATAAATGTACCTGAACCTATTTCTTCAAGTTGCTGTTTAAGTTCGGTTCAGACATGAACCATTGGCACGGAGCTAAGGAGTAAATTCTGTATGCAGTGAGCTCCTATGAAGTCACTGATTAATATAATTAAAAGCCTGAGTTAATTGCATGCTTTCCATTAGCTTTCATTGTATACTTACTTTCCAAGGACCCACTAGCCTTCCCCATGGGGCTCTGGTCCCACGTTTATTCAAGTGAGATGGCTGCTTTCAAAACTGAACCTTTCATCAATCCCCTATTAATTAGCTAAACGCCGCACTGGATTATGCATTTATGCCTGCCAGCAAGGCGGGAGCATCCGGAGAGCAGAGCTCACAGTCCTCTTGGCTCATCCTCCAGCCTGGTCATTGGTATTCCAGGACAAGTCAGCTTACTGTAATTTGAAATTGGTCTGCCATCCCATTAGGAATCTGCCCGATCAATACCAAGTGAATTAGAGTTTCAGTGATCTGATTAACTCCCCATTATTTTCTACCCTGGCTGATTTAGAATGCATGATGAGACAATATTCCAGTTTCTTTGCTTTATCCCAGTTTAAGTGAAATATAGACATCTAAGGAAGCAGTGCCTGTGCATTTGATTTGGCTCAGCTGTAATAAAGTCAAACACCATGAGTATCTTCCCCATCAAGGCAGTCTTAAGTGACTGAGGGCTGCCTCTGCACTCTATGCAAAGAGCTGAGAGTGGGAAGAGGAAGAAATAGGTGGGAGCTCTTGCTGCTCATCTCTCTTCTTTTTGGCTCTCTTCTTCTGAATAAACCCCTATAAGGCTTTTAACAGGGCGGTTTAGTTATTTGTCATATGATCAACATTAGCAGCTTTGCGACTGAAGCTCTGGGTCATGTGGTTGGAAGATAGACTGTAATTCTCTCTCTCCCAAAGGCACAAGAGGTTCATGACAAGAGAGTAACTAAATGTTGTCTCTTGATGACTGAAAACAAGCACTGTAGCTAGGGCCAAACACTCCCCTTGGGGAAAATGCCTGGTGCCCTCAAGGAGCTAATTTGGTCTCCTGTGCAGCAAGACTGTTTTCATGCCCTGGCCCAGGGCTTCAGAGAAATCTGAATAGGGCTCAGCAAGTCAGTGTGTGGCTCCAGGAGGCTAGAATTTCAAGCTAGTTGAAAACACAGGATTCTGAAACAATGCAAGCCATGCAACTATATCCTTTAAAAATACAGTCATGTTACTTCCTAATATGTTTGAATTTGGTTGGCCAAGCATTGCCTAGTAGAATTTCTTTAATCATTTATTCTTTTTTTAAGATTTAATAATTGTAATGAGTTTATCTTGCTTTGATGTTCCCCAAATACTAAAAAATAACCTAGTGTATTTTTCATGTATGTCTAAGCTATTATAATGTGGCACAATATTTTTTTACTGGTGATCCAATACAGATTAATCTGGGCTTATATGTATAACCATAAATAATAACTCACTAACATGACCTATTCTAAATAATATCCTATCTTCCTCTTAGTAATTACTTAGCAACTCAGAATATTCTGTGTGCAGGATGAAGACATCTGGCTAGAGATGATATAATATAATCTGCTAACTAGTTTTGTAAATATCTAGATTGAAAATATAAATGTATAGGAATGGAGTAGCTTTGGCATTGACAAATCCTAGTTTGGTGAGAGGTTTGGTCAGCCTAAACTTTTATGAACCTCATTGCCATTATCCACTATTGATCATTACTCATCTGAATACTTCTGAGTATCTCGTGTGTTTTGTCTTCCAAATGTAGTTCATACAACTTAATTAGAGCAAAATTATAATAAGGACTTACAAAGAGAAATAAGGTTTGAAATATCTCAGCTCAAGACAAAGAAAAAATTGTTCATTCTGGAATAAATGATTTGAATCCTGATATTTGCAGATAGGTGAACTTAGTCGCCTTTTTAAATAAAGTTTTTTTTTAACATCAATAAAATAGGAATAGTAATATCAACATTATAGGATAGTTTTATGGTAAATACGGTAATATATGTAAAGTATTTGTGCAGAGTAAATGCTCAAAGCTTGTTAGCTTTCTCCATTTTCCCCATCACATGTTCACAGAATCTGTGATGACATTTTTCATGTCAATCTCTACTTTTAAATGACCCACTTAAAAATCTTAAATTGAAGGGAAAAAGGAATCACAAGACAAATAAATTATGTCAGATATTTTTATGTATATGATTTAAATGGAAAATTACTGGAATATTGCCAGTTTCTCTGAAATATCTCAAATTTCTCACCTGGGAAAAATTGAAGTTGCATAAAGAAATGATTCAAATCCTATCTAGAAACAGAACGACCAAATGCTCTAGTTGATTATTAACACAGAGCTAACTCAGAGTCTCTGGTGGAGGCATGGACCACCTGCAGCAGGGCTTCAAGGCTCTGGACTCAGCAGGATTGCTTTTGGGTGTGTCATAGTTTCCATCTTTACCATGTTGATTAGTCCCCATTTTTGGAATGCGGAAACATATTCTAACAATGTATCTAGTCCCTTCTTTGGATCTGATACTGTGTTTCTATTCATAGATTGAAGTCAGTCATTCTTCCATGGCACTTCTGGTCAATTAAAAGCTTCAAGCTTTTATCACATCTATTTCTATCCTTCTTTTGTGATTATTTTGTAACATGTAAAATGTAACATTTTCCCCAAATAAATGTTATTATATTGACTTCAGCCTATCATTTCAATTTGTTTGCTTTTTTGGGTTTATTGTATCGTGAACATAATTAATTATCTTTCTAGCTTAGTGTTCTTCAGCCACTAATGGAAAATGGCATACAATAGCACTAACACCCATCCTGATTTCAGTCTTGAAATCCACACCCTTGAGCATGGGGTTGAATAAACTTAAAACACTGTCTTGTGCTAACATCTAACCCATATTTCTCTACATTTACTGCCACTGTGCTGGAAATCTTCCACTTGTTGCTCCACACCTCACCCTAACCTACCCTACTATGTGCCCTGGGAGGCTAGCCTGTATGGACTGCATCAATAGGCTTCTCAGCTCTATGGCTTCTAGTTGGGTTTAGCCAGTGGAGTGCTGAATGAAGGTAGGAGGAAAGGAGAGGAGTGAAGTCAGGAATATTATTTTCCTAACTCCTTTCCTGCTGAATTTCCGTGGGTTGGCTGCCTCCCTTGACTCAAGTCCATGCCTCCAACAGGGAGACTTTATGCATCTCATGATTATTAGATATTTTGTGGACTATGAGACAAAATGGACAGTTATGTTAAATATACAGCCATTATATTAATATCAATTTATGTCTATAACAAATTACTTGTTATAGATTTGCTGACTTGTACATAGACAACGCATAAAAACATACATAAAATTTTATCATCTTTGGATCACTATATTTGATGACACCATACTGTTGCATTTTAGTGATACTTTGGATGTTGCTCGAAGCTTGACATATAACCCAAATGTCACAATTAAGTTATTAACTGGATGGTGAAAATACTCATACTTAGCACTTACATGTTGCTTTTTGTCATTAATGTGTATGACAAATAGGAGCTAATCAATAGCATAGCAGTGTATTCAGTAAGGATCTTTTACTGTTGCTTGGTTCATTTCAGTTCAGAGGGCTTTTACTAGTAAGCCCATAAAACTGGTGACAAGTTTCAAGTTAATAGACAAGATTTATTTGAGTATGTCCCTCTTCACCCACTGTCTCTTCACCTGCTTAGCTTCCCACCAGATGGTGAAGCTCTAAAGGCAGAGATCCTTTTATCTCTGTATCCTCAATGCCTAGTTTAAGACCTGATACTTGGTAGACATCCAAAAAAGTGCTTATAGAGTGGATAAAGGAATAAGCAATATGGCAAAACTATTGACATGATCATTTATGTTATTTCTAAGACCTGCTGTAAAAAGTGTCATGCACTGTTGTACTTCATATGCCAGACATTTTCAATTTCCCTTTCTATTGAAAAAGAAGACCATAGTTTAAGACTTTCAAAAATGTATGCTAGTATTTATTGACAGCTAGAAAACAACCTGTACCAAAGAAATGGGTACATCCCATCATGTTAAAGGAGACTGAAGCCCATTCCTCTGAATTCACCATTTATAGCTGTCTTCTTTCCATGTAGCTCTGCTAAATGCACCAAAGTCAGTATCCTAGGGCAGTCTTGGAGATTTTCACCAGCAAAGTATAAAGTTTGCAGAGATTTCATCTCCTCTCCTCTAGTGCCTTGGGATTTGGGGAGAATGTTGTATTTGTCCTGACTCTCTAAGAGAGAGCCTGTGGCTTTCCAAGGAGGTGAGCTGGCCATTGATTCATGGCAGAGTGAGGGAGCAGCCTTGACAAATCTGACATGTTGGGCATCGGCATCATTGCTTGTCAATACCCACATCAGAGAATAAGAGAAATGTTTTGGAATGCAGAAAATGACGACTGTGGCAGAGGATAAAATCCAATGTGGAAAATAAGCAATTGCACAGTTCTAATGTTTAAGGAAAATCTCAACTATGTATGTCAAATAAGCATGAAAAGGATGATTGAAAACAGTCCAAGTTAGTGTTGAAGAAGAATCCAATTTTAAAAAAGGATCTTGGAGACAGTCTAGTCTGACTCCCTCATTTCACAGCTAAGGTAATTCAGAACCGAAGAAGATAAATGACTTGCTCAAGGTCATACAACCAAGGCTTTTCACATTGTTTTCCTCAATACCGTGTTCATTTCCACAGTAATCAGTACTCAACACTCCATTTAAATGTTATCAGTCATCTTAGAATCTGAAATTAAATCTGAACATTATTTCCCTAACATTTAGTGAGAGCCGATTTTGTATTAACTGTAGGTGTTGTACAGATAAAATATTCCTACACTTCACAATCTCTAGAGACTGACCAGGCCTTCCCTATGGAAGAAGGCAAGAATACAAGAATATTCTTGTGATAAAGGTAAAATGGAACTTCTTTAGTTCATATTATTTAGACTGTTATTATTAGGCTTTGAAGTCTATTATTATTTAGGCTTTGGAGTAATTCACATTCTCTGTGATTAAAAAAAAATAAAAATTCTTCCCTCAAATTTTAAGTACTGTCAATTTGGTTTAAAATATGTACCTTTTTTTTTTTTTAAACCAAATCAAAGAATCTAGCATTAAGAATTCTGTCAACTTGTCTTCAACTACTGGTAATTCCTTCTCTGCTTACTAGGCTTTAATTTTTGTGACACATTTTAAAGTAACAAAAACTTTTTTTTTTTTTTTTTTTTTTTTGAGACGGAGTCTCACACTCTTGCCCAGGCTGGAGGGCAGTGGCGCAATCTCGACTCACTGCCAGCTCTGCCTCCTGGGTTCACGCCATTCTCCTGCCTTAGCCTCCCGAGTAGCCAGGACTACAGGTGCCTGCCACCACGCCCGGCTAATTTTTTGTATTTTTAGTAGAGACGGGGTTTCATCATGTTAGCCAGGATGGTCTCAATCTCCTGACCTCGTGATCCATCCGCCTCGGCCTCCCAAAGTGCTTACAGGGATAAGCTTACAGGCATAAGCCACCGCGTCCGGCCATAAAAACCTATTTTAATTTTTGTTTCAAAAGATTGTAAAACCTTTGTATTACAGAAAAAGATAGGGCTGGAGGACTTAGAGGCAGAGGAATCCTTGGAGCAACTAGCAAGAGTAAGAAGTGGTGCTCTGGTCTAAACCAAAGCAATTATGTGAAGCAGAAAAACCATGCGATTGTGGCAGGTGAACATTTTTCTCTTATTGACACTAGAGAGGGTTTGTGCAGGTAAGTATTTTTCTGGTGTGGAAAAATATAGATCAGAGACAGGATAGCTAAAATGCAGCATGCAGCTTTCTGCAAGGTTGGAAGCTATGAAGTGAAGTTCAAGACTCTTCCACAAATACAGAGTCAGGAACAGTGAGAAGGAGATGATTATTTGATCAGCTATTGCATGGGAGGAATGCCTGGCCATTTCCAAGGGCACTGAATTCAGCAGAGACTTAGAAAAGCCGGCAGGTTCATCTCACCATCTAGCAACCCCTCTGATAAAAGTTCAAACGGCCAGAGTTTGGTTGGTGAGGAGGTAGTGGTAAGAGAATATGTTAAGAGTAGCAGTCCCCAACCTTTTTGGCACCAGGGACTGGTTTTCTGGAAGACAATTTTTCCACAGACAGGGAGTGGGGTGGGGTGATGATTTCAAGACCAAACTGTTCTGCATCAGATCATCAGGCATTAGATTCTCATAAGAAGCATGCAACCTAGATCCTGCGCATGTGCAGTTCACAATAGGGTTCGTGCTTCTGTGAGAATCTAACGCCACAGCTGATCTCACAGGAGGTGGAACTCAGGTGATAATGCTCTCTAGCCCGCCACTCACCTCCTGCTGTGTGGCCCAGTTCCTGACAAGCCATGGACAGGTACAGGTTTGCCACCACAGGGGTTGGGGACCCCTGGGTTAGAGAGTTAAACAGGGTCCTAGTATGGGGCTTGGCATATAAAAGATGCTCAATTAATGGTGAACATATGAATGAATGGCCTTATAAAAACAAATAAGGAGTTTGGATTTTATCCCAGGCCAATAGATTTCATATAGAGGATGATGTGCTCAGATTTGCACTTCAGAAAGATTTGCACTGTGGGGAATGGATTCAAGCTGGAGATCAGGAAGCCAGTTAGAAGGCTTTTGCTTGTGGCCAGAGTAAAGGTAGCGGCTATTCAGTTAATGTTTGGAATATTGGATATTTAGCATTTCCTATTGATTTAAATAGCTAATAAAACTGTGTGGTAATAATGTGTGCCATATATCTCAGATAATCTCAGGAATGCTTTTGCTACACTGTCTGTCAATATTCTATGAAATTAGGAATTTCAGGAAAATACAGTGAAATCTCCTTTATCTAATGCCATTGGTACCATTATGCAAATTGGATAAAGTATGAAATAATAAAACATGACACATACGTATCTTAAATGTTTTACCTAACTTAAAAATATAAGTACATACTTATTTACCAATCATTCAATACAGAGCCAGAGGCTTTTCTTTGACCATTAATCTTTTCTTTAGAACTATCTGAGTCTATTTTTGCATATATCACAAATGCATTTTTATGATATCCGATTTCATTTTAGTTCAAGTGGAGTGAAAAATTATACACCCTTATAAAGCAATTGGAAAATTTTTATAATTGTTTTCCCAACCTGTTATAGTTATTTTGCCCACATTGAATTTGGTAGAAATATTTTATTAGCTACTTACTATTATGATTTTCTAAAGCAATCAACTTAATTTTTACAGTATATTGGGCACTTCCCATCATCTTGGCCCATCTTTATTTCAGCTATTGTTGCAGCCACAAACATTTTGCAGGTGTAAACTGATGATGTTTAGTCTCATCTGACTACCCACCTAGGCTTTCTAGTGCCACAGCACGAGATACCACTGGAAAGCCTCAGGGAATCACCCGGTATGAATAGATGCAGCAACTTCAAGTATGTGCAAGGGAGTTGTGCCCCTAGGAAACCTTCGATCAGTGGGGGATAGGATCTTGTAGATACATATATCATTCTTCTGTCCAGTTTTTACAGCCTCTCAGAAGGTTCCAGAGGAGTTTAGACTTTAATATTAACAACAAGCAGCAGCTCAATAACACTCTTATATTGGCTCCCTGCTCTTTCAGGTTCTCCACTCTTGGGATTACATTAACTACTTATATGTAAACTCTCGTCTACATGCAAGGCTCTGCTTTGTGGGAGGCAAGTCAAACCAAGACACACAGAAGCAACACCCCTATTTTAAAAACTCACATTATTTTACTGAATGTTTAATTTTATTACATAGTTATAATAAGTGCAACTGGCATAAGCAGACATGTGAACAAATATAATTGACCTTGAGAAAAATGCACCACGCCTATCGGGAGCAGAGGTAATAGAGAGTATCTTTCCAGCTTACAGCAGTTTCATGCTCTCCTTACATGCAATGTCCACTGTACAATGAGGGAGGAGAGAGTATTGGTTAATCTAATGACTTGGTTATGTGGAGATTTGTTAAGAAGTCTTTGAGGAATTGACACACTGTCTTCCACAATAGTTGAACTAATCTATCATTTGACCCAGAAATCCCATTACTGGGTACATACCCCCAAAAATATAAGTTGCAGCGTGGCAATTACTTTTGCACCAGTCTAATATTATAAAGATGCATGTATATGTTCATTGCAGCACTATTCACAATAGCAAAGGCATGGAATCAAGGTAAATGCCCATCAGTGGTAGACTAGATAAAGAAAATGTGGTACATATGCATCATGGAATACTATGTAGCCATAAAAAAAAGGGATAATGTCCTTTGTAGGAACATGGATGGAGCTGGAGGCTATTATCCTTAGCAAACTAATGCAGGAACAGAAAGCCAAACATCACCTATTCTCGCTTATAAGTGGGAGCTAAATGATGAGAACACAGGGGCTTATAGAGGAGAACAACAGACATTGGAGCCTATTGGAAGGTCGAGGATGAGAAGAAGGAGAGGATTAGAAAAAATTACTAGTAGGTACTAGGCTTAATACCTGGATGACAAAATAATCTGTACAGCAAACCCCCATGACAAGGGTTTACCTATGTAACAAACCTGCACATGTACTCTGAATTTAAAATAAAAGTTAAAGTTGTAGAACTTAAAGCAATGTCCTACAGAGCATTGTTCTATAATTCATTATAATTTATAAGATGCCTTAGCTAGTCCAGGGCAAGAGACTGAAGAAGATGAAGTTTGTCTTTGAAGACTTTAATATATACCCTTTCTTGTCTCTATCTTTCTCCAAAGTATTCTGTGCATGATTTGTTTAATCAGAACCGGTTCTTAGGAAATATCTGATATTTATTTACTCAAACGAATACAGTAGCAATAAGGCTGCATGTGTGACTTTCTCTACCTTACCCTACCCCATGTTTACAGGAATAGTTGCATTTTTGAATAAAAATATTATATCTCTAATTATTTACATTTAAAATAAATAACTTGATAAAAGGTATGTTTTGAAGTTGAGGGAAGAAGTAAAAGTAGGGAAAAGAAAACCTGATGTCTTTCAAAATCACTCTAAGTAGGTGTTTGTTTATGCTTATTGAACTTACAAAGGTGGTTTTGCTTAAATGGATTCACCTGTCAATTATTGTTGCCCTCATAAAAATGTCCTTACATTGAGATCCTTATCTGGAAATTGTTCTTGTAGTCTTCATTAGATAAAAATCTCTAGCAGTGACTTCTGTTTCTGTTTCGAGAATTTCCAATAAAATAGCAAATGCCTATATCATGTGCGTTATATGCCAGACACTATTAAATCTCACAACAAGCATATGAGATGCACTATTATTATTATTTTGTAGTTGAGGAAACTGAGGCACAGAGGAATTAAGACACCTGTTTTAGATACTTCTGACAAATAAATGTCAGAAGTTGTATTTGGCTCTGGTTTTAATTAAAAACAAACAAAAAAAACATAAATGGAAAACAAAAATTATTATAAAAATCCTGGATTGCTGCATTTTAAAATAACCTTAGAATCACATTTGGAAAAAGTCTTAGCCCAACCACTGAGCGAGCTTCTTTGAATGCAGCTTCTTCAATATGTTCTCAGAGCACATGCCTCCCTGCAGAGGAGCAGGACTTGGGGACAGCCCACTTGAATGCTTCCAACTACTCTCCAAATTGATGCACAAAACCTCCAAAGTACAGCCTTTCTACTTCTCTAGAACAGGGTCTGAGGCAAAACCCCAGGAATGGTTGTGCTGAGAGTACATGTTCTTGGTAAGGTCAGTTCTGTGGACTTCAGATAAAAATATGCTAATAAGCTATTTTTCAATGCCACCTGCTGGTGTCAAACATAATTTTTCTTCTGAAAAGAAGAAAAATTGTTCAAAGTCAAGAATAAAAAGAGTCAACAGAGCTCAGACGTTATAGATTATAGTAATTCTAAGAGGCATAACTCTGTGATATATTCTGTAATTGTAATTTTTCTTTTCAGTAATGCTCTCTTCTTCCTCCATAATCCATCAACCGTGTTCCATTTTATTTACTTTGATCTATTTTCTATTAAATACTCTATGTAATAAAAATGTATGCTCCACTTTTCCTCCCAGAAAAACTTTTAGTGTCTTGGAAATTCTGTAGTGACAAGCTTTGACTTTGATTTTTATCATAGTATATTCCTTGAGGATTAGGGAAGATTCATTTTATAGGAGGATTAACAAACACTGCATTCACAATGACATTGTAGGTTTATTTTTTCTTTGCTTCATTTAATTCCCATGTTTTTTAAAGGTAGTGTGAAAATGTTTAAGGCTTGACTTATTTATGACAATATCTATGTGACAGAGTGTTTCTAGAGCTTTTATTATATTTCATGCCAAATTAGAGCAGATATCATTGCCATCTAAACTACAAATACCCAGCTAGGTTTTAAACACCATTGGTGAAAAAGTATCTTCAACGTTGTCAGGTTCTAACTGAGGTCCAAGGAGAGTTGGTGGGCGAGTGGTGGGTAGCTGGAAAAACACTCAAGGAATCATAGACAGTTTTGACATGGCTTTACTTTCTCTCTGGGCATGAGTGAGCTTGGGCACGAGCTGTATGTACAGTGTTAGCAGGGTAATTATACCTTTACAGATAACAGTGGCTCTAAGTCAAGCACGAGTTCATGTGGGTGATCACCTAATGTGCCTCACATGGTGTGGTTACATAACGAGCAGAGTTGTGTACCTGTGCTCCAAACTTGCTGAGTCATGCTGGACCGGATGTCTGCCTCAGCTTATTCTTGACTGCAGCACATCCATTTTCCTCCTAGGCTGAGGGAGACACAGGCCTTAAACACACAGGTCTGACACATAGGCCTTATACATTGGCTCTGAGCACACAGGCCCCAGACACGTGGGTCCAACACATAGGCCTTACACATTAAGCCAGGTTTTTATTTCCCTACCTTTAGGGGCATTGGGCCAGGCAACAACAGGTTACCCTTTGTCCCTATACCTGGTTGGAGTAGGTCATCATTCCTCCTAGAGGTCTTGGCACATGGCCTGGCCCCACATGGGCTGGTGACCAACTAGTCACTTTTGTAACTTTTAGGTAGTTAACAATAAGGTTAAACCTCTATAAACTGCCCAGCTATTGGTGCAGATTATCATAGGTGTCACCTCCTTGGTGATCACCATTTGCATTGCTCTGAGTTCAGTCCATTGACTACTTTGTTCACACCTGGTATCAAACCATATAGTTTCAGTGCTAGGTTGGACTGCAAATAGATTAGCGCCTTGCTAATCTAGTTCTGGTGCTAAGGAAGTAACCTGCTAAGGATTAGTTCTGCCACTAAGGAACTTGTACTCAGAGTACTCTGCTGTTCTAAGTAGGTGTCCCACTTTGCAAAAGTAGATGTCTGCACCATTCCAGTCCAAGGGGTTGTTACCCATGAATGCACCCATTCCACTGTTGGATAAGTTACCTTCACAACAACTGTAGCCCATCCTGTCATACTCTTACAAGCCTGAAGGGCAGCACATACAGCTGCTAGCTGTCTTGCTATCAAGGAATACTAGAGCTCAGCTCTCTTCCATAGTTGGAACCAAAAGCCTACTGGCATTCTCAAGCTCTCTGTGCACTGACACAGGCCCCAGCTGAAGCCATCTGTGGTCACATGCACATCCAGCTCAAGTGGGCTCCCCCAGTCAACTACCTGTAGGGCTTGTGCCCGCTGAATAGCCCATCTGGCTGCCAGGAAGGGAGTCTCAGCCGGTTCATCTCAATTCTAGGCAAGAGGAGTGTTGTCGCTTCTAAATCTACAAGATAATCAGAGGTTAACATCATATCATCAACAAGACCATGACGTATGATGGGGCTGGGCATACATCACTGTGGCAAGACTATGAAAGTCCACTGTCGCCTTTCCATGAAGGAAAACTCTTCTTGGCTCTCTAGAGCAATGTTAGTTGAGAATGCATTGGTCAAGTCCACCACATAGTGGTACTGTCCCAATTCTGTCATCAAGTGGTCCATCAAGTCCATGACAGACAGCACAGCTGCCAAGCTGTGCCAAGCCAATTAACTCTCAGAATGTATTCAGGTATGAGAGAGGCATACACATTGCATAAGGGGGGAGCCAAGTGGCTGTTGCTCAGGTGCAAAGATACAGGTTTCGCTTCCACCAACTGGTCTTCATAACAGTCTATGCAGCCTTGTCCGGAAACTTATCTGGGTGCAGGGACCAGTGGATTGCCAAGTCCACATGTGGCCTCTGGTTGTCTGGTGTGTCCCCAAGCCGGTCACCTCAACCAGTTCCCTAATCAAACAGAAAAGGCTTTATATCCCTGCCTGACTGCAGCACATAGTCTGAGCTGGAGTGCCTGGGCAGGACTGGATCGCTCAGCAATGTCCTTCTCCCTCATGGGCATTTTCTGGAATTGCTGCTCTGGAGACAACTGTCTCCACAAAGTTGAGTACCTCAATGTGTTCCTCACTGGGCTGTTAATCGATTTTCTCTCGGTTGACCCCAGCCAAAACCAAATCTATCCACATCTGTAAGCGTGTCACTCACTGGGGCCCCCTTTTCTCCCATTGGGAGCACTGGTGGGCAGGGCATCTTCCCCTTCTTTATGGCACAGATCCCTCGGTCCCACCAATGGCCTTCTATTTCCCTGAGAGCCACCATAGGAGTGGTCACTTCATTTCTAAGCTCTGTAGCCAGGCCTCCAGGCACTCCACCTCCACCTGAAGGTCCCCATTCATGGCAGCTTCTAACTCTTTTTCTGAGCTCTGTAGCTGGCCTTCCAGGTGCCCTGCCTGTACCTGGAGGGCCCTTACCTGTGCTGTGTCCCTCAGGGACTGGCTGTGTACTTCTCATAGCACAGTCAAAAACACCCATCCGATTCTGCTGGCAAAGGCTTGCTCCTTCTTGGTGCTCTGAGCTTCCAGCTGCTTCAGCACCTTCTCCATGCTTGTGGGGGACCCATCTACCACTGCCCAGGTTTCTATTGGGCCCACCCAAGCAGCACAGCTGCCACAGGGTACCACAACCCACGTTGCGGCCACATGGCCGACCCGGAATCAGCAGGGACGGAAGTCTTACTCACTCCATGATCCTGTTCATGATGCCAATTGTCAGGTTCTAACTGAGGTCTGAGGGAAGTTGATGGGCGAGTGGTGGGTAGCTGGAAAAACACTAGAGGAATCATAGACAGTTTTGACATGGCTTTACTCTCTCTCTCGGCATGAGCAAGCCTGAGCATGAGCCATATGTAGAGCATTAGCAGGGTAATTATATATTTTACAGAGAATAACAGCTCCCAGCCAAGCACAAGCTCACATGGGTGATCACCTAATGCACCTCATGTGGTGTGGTTACGTAATGAGTGGGGTTGTGCACATGCACTCCAAACCTGCTGAGTCATGCTGGACTGGATGTTTGCCTTGGCCTATTCTTGACCACAGTACATTCATTTTCCTTAAAATCATGTTTTGAACAAATAACAGTTTTTAAATATTTTATAGTTGTTTCTGAGAAACCATTATATACTTCTATTAATTAAAACTCACTCTGACATGCAGGCTCTAATATTTAGGAATTACTGAGATTTTATCTCATTTGTGCATTTACAACCCTATTTGTGCTGCCGATTAACCAGAATGCTTCTCCAAGGTAAGTTCTATCATCCCACAATGCACCTGGGCTGTCCTTTACTTGACTGAAATATATCATGAAATGACAGCTGCTTGCAAGGGACCTTTAATGAAGTATGCTCTACTTTTGATGTCTTCTCTTCAGGAGCTTGCTTGTCTGGTTGTTGGGTACTCTAGATCCTTTTCAGGTAAAAATGACATTTTTAATTCTTCAGCCTCCAATTTTGTAAACAGACATTATCCTTGTAAACTCATTTAAAGATAAAATGTGGGAAGGTTTTGCTTAAACTTATTAATCAATGAAACATCAGCAGTTCCTGCCTCCCCTCTGTCTATATGATGATGTCAAAATGGGTAAGAAATGATACCATGTCCCACAGACATCGTAACCAGTGTAACTGTGTCCTGGTGTGTGGTTTCCTTGGTGTATGATAGAGATTATTTAAAAAATTATTTCCTTGGTGTATGATAGAGATTTTTAAAAAAACAGAAACATGAATGAAATAAGAGCAACTGAACTAGTTAATAAAAGCAATATCTCATCAATTTGAGTCCAGAATGCTCAGAATAATATGTTACATTCTGTGATCAGTGAACGTTTGTTTGGAACTTCTGTGCACCAGAAACTGGGGATTTAAAGATGGGGGCTGGGCACAATAGCTCATGCTTGTAATCCCAGCACTATGGAAGGCTGAGGTGGGAGGATCACTTGAGGCCAGGAGTTTGAGACTAGCCTGGGCAATATAGACTCAGTTTCTACAAAAAATACTAGCTGGACGTGGTAGTACTACCTATCTACTAAGGTGGCTTGAGCCCAGGAATTGGAAGCTGCAGTGAGCTATGATTACACCACTGCATTCCAGCTTAGGCAACAGAGTGAGACCCTATCTCTAAAAAATAATAAATAAAAAAATAAAAAATAAATAAATATTAGAGAAACAGGGACGCTAACTTCAAAGAACTCTCAGTCTAATTATACTCATGACTGCTTCTCATCTCCAGACACTAATGTTGTCTTGTTTCCAGATAATCTTATGTGAAGATTTGACTGGTAAATTTCAGCTAAATGGTTTATTGGCTAGTTAATAATTAGTAACCAGCCTGACAATAGCTATTTTGGGAATTATGGATAATGTTTAGGGGAAGTTCTGAAAACTGGCAATCAGTACTGGCCTATAGGTATTTGTATTTGGCATCCATGGTTTTTTTTTTTTTTTTTTTTTTGTCTGTTTGTCTGGTAATATCTTTATTTACCTCCAACATTTTCATTAAATTTGGGAAGCTTTGGGGCATTTCTTCTCAATCTCTTCTTCTGCTCAGCCAGGTGATATTTCCCACAGGTCCCACCTCCAGCTTTCTGTATCTTTGAGAGGTACCATAATTCTTTCTGATCTGATCCTTTCTTTGGAGGTCTACTTCTGAATATCAGTAGAGACCTTAAAGGGACTTTTCTTAGCATTTCTCTCCTGTCCCTCATCTTCAGTGGTTTCCCCCTTGTACTTGGGGAAGACCTGCATGCCTCAGCAGACCCCGCCTCCTTCTCCCCTTCCACTCCCAGCCTTCAGTGTACTACCTGCATGCACTTAGTGAAGACACCATTGGTGAGATGATGCAGACTTGTTCTGTGGCTAAAGCCCAGAAATTTAATCCATAATCTCAATGGATAGCCATTAAAACTTTGTTAAAAGTTTGTCTGGTTCCTCCTTACTGCTGTCTATGGTAGATTCTCCCTTCTGCTGCTTCATCAGGGATGAAAGTAGCTGTGCATCTCTTCTGTCCTAGGAAGGGCTTATCACCTCATTTAGGTTTCTTTGTGCTTCAATTCCTGGATGGTTTTAATTTTAACCTAGTTTAGCCAGCTTGTTCTAGGGTGAATTTCTGATATCCTTACGAAAAGCAGAAGTCCCCCACAGTGTCTAAAAAATTTAAATAGTTGCCAGCACTAAAAATGTTAAGATTTATGTAACAATCTTTTTTCTGGCTTCTCTTGAAAAATGAGAAGTTCTAGCAAGAGAGGGCCTAAATTTCATAGCAACCGTAAGTGGAGTCAAATAATATCTGTCCCATTCCTATGAGGGAGATATGGCATTGATCTATTCCTTTATAGAGAATGCTTCATAATATAATTTGATATCTAGGCAGGTAGACGCAGAAAGATACACTATAAAAACTCCTTTGTTTAGGTTCATACAGCATTTTAAGTCAGGCCATTTAACGAGCTCTTAGCATGGTTTCCTGATATGACAATGTTCCTCTTGATCTTTTTCAAGTACAATGGATTCCTAAATCCTTCTTGCAGGTTCATTAGTGTTAAGATTTATTTATGAAGGCAAACCGTGCCTTTCAAATTATCCTTCAAGTGGAGAGAATTGTTGAGATGTATTCTTTCCCCAGAGTTTGTAAGATTTTCTGATGAATCTTTTTTTTTAAAGGCTTGTTTAGTGTGTGTGTGTGTGTGTGTGTGTGTGTGTGTGTGTGTATGTTTCTTTTCAAAAATAGTCTCAATCATTGAAACTTTTTTATTATTTGAAGGGGATGGAATAGGACTGATTAAAAGAAAAGAAAGTAGTGAAATACATATTTAATAAATCATCAGCAAAATACTTAAAATTCATGGAAATATATTCATTGATAAAGAAATTATACTTTTAGTTTAACATTCACTTGCAGTATGTGTCGAGGTCCACTCTGTATAGAATCAAGTCACTAATTTCTTCTATTGTTTTCTTTGTTCCTTTATTCCCTCCAACATCCATCTGCTATTTGTTAAGCACCTTGCTAGGTGCTGGGGACTTAATGGAAAGCCAGACAGATCTGGTTTTTGCATTTATGGAATTTGGGGATGTTAAACAAGCAATTACACAAAGTGTGTGAAGCCTATATGCATTTGATTTTTGTTTATTAAAGCTACAAGCATGATGGTAAAATATGTAGAAATTAATAATAATTCATTTCATATCTAATTTGAGAATGACTTTGGGATAATTTTTTTCCCTCAGTCTTGTCTCTTCAGGAATACACATTTGAACTGTATAAATTTCATTAGCCGAAATCTTTTAGGGTGTCATGAAATGTGACAAATATAGCAAAATAAATTCTTTTTAAAATGATGTTCTATATACCCCTAAATATTGTTCTTTTGGAAGAAGTCACCTTGAAGAAAGGTCTGTTATTACAATGAATACAATCTTGGATTTCTTTTCTAAGAAAATTCTCTTGAATATTCTGAATGGTGAAACATTTTCCTTTGTGGAGATAGATGAATTTTTGAAATAAGCCAAAAGTATTTTGGCTATCACATATTCTCCTAAATATTCTGAGTGGCAGCACATTTTTATTTGTGGAGGATAGATTTAGTTCTTGAAATATACTAAGAGTATTTAAAATTCAGACCTATTGAATAAGACAGGAATCCATACTATTTGCGGGGATGAGGTTGTTGCTGTCTCAAAGCAGCTGTGACTATGATGTCTGGAGGGTGTGTCTGGTTAATCAGCTCTGAAAGTAATTCTTCAATAAGAGCTCCACAAACTATTTAGCACACAAAAATATACATCAATAGGCCTGCAACATTATGATGTTGAAGAAAAACAACCATTTGAGTAGATAAATTTTTGTTTATCCATAAAGATATCTTATTAGAGGAAATTGACAACAAAAATAGTTAAAGCTCTAAAAAATATGTATAACCTAATAGTTTCTTTGGTAGCACAATATGGTATTATGCATGTGCAACAGCTTGTAAAGTGAACTATACTTCTTTGTACATGTTTGTATTTATAATATAAAATGGCTTATTTAGATATGTTGCTTCCAGATTAAAAATATGCTATGATTCAATTCTAAATTATATAACATTTTCTTGAGGTACTTATGGTTTTTTTGAAATTTTATGTATAGAATGCCTTATTAAAATAATCAAGGTTTTGTACAAAAGTTTGGAAGAAAGGCAGGACACAAGTGAATTACACATAGTAAGTTATTCAACCAGCTTTGAATAGCTATCTTTGGTCGAATTAATATTTGATTCATCAGAAGCAAATGACAAAACAAAATGGCATGGGTCTTGGAGCTAGAGAAACCTAATTTAGAATCCTACTTTACTGCAAGCTAATTGTCCATGGCCTCAGACAATTTGTGTCCTGTTTTCCATACATATACACATAATATATATAAGATAGATAATGTCCATCCTATTGTGTTAATATATGTAACATACCCAATGGGCTCAACAAATGGCAGTTATTATTAAGAGATAATATGGGAAAATTGAAATTTTTTTACATATTGTAATTTTCTTATCATTAAAAGCACATTTGCTAATACTACTGTCATTTTAAATGACATTCATAACTTTCTTTTCATCAACATCTACTGTGGTGCTGGTTGCCAATCAATGGATATACCCAAACTGGGAGTGTTGGTGCATACCTGTAGTCCCAGCTACTGCTTGAGATTAGGAGTTTGAGACTGTAGTGAGCTATGAATAGTGTCTGTGAATAGCCACTGCACTCCAGCCTGGGCAATGTATCAAGACCCTGTCAAAAAAAAAAAAAAAAGCAATGAAGGTGGGCATTTGGAATTTGTGAGTTTCCAATTTAGAACATATGGCTAAGTCTCAAAAGTGGCAGTTGACAACACTATAAAGGAAAAAGTATTTTTCTTGGAGAAACTTCCTCTAGCACTTTTCTTTGAGATATAAAATAGGGCTATCAAGAAACCTTGTTAAAGGCAATTCTAACTCGCGTTAGCATGTATTTGTGTATACATATGTGGGCACTCTAAAATTTTCTTACTGTCTGACTTCTGAATCAACAATGTTATTGCTGCACTCCAGGAGCACAGTGTGATTACTTTACTTTTGTAATATATCCATGAGCAAGAGTCAGATGTTCAAATTCACCTTTTTTTTTTTTTTTTTTTGGCTAAAGAGATTATCATCCCTGAATATAATCTCAAAGAAAGTTCCTGGGCCCTGCTCCAATAAGAAAAAGTCTTGTTTCTCTTTACCAAATCAAAGGAAAGGGCTTTTTATTATATGAGAAGTATAACATTGCATTCCAGTAGAGGAAACAGGCAATCACCTTTTGATCCCTAATGTGGATGCCCAAGTTTGTAAATTTAATAAAAAGATAAAAAATGTGGCGGTGTTTTTATCTCAAGCAATAAACTCTGATTAAATCTTGCCAGTTTGATGCTAACAGTCTTCCTGGGTAGCATGAAGGTGAGTGAAAGCTTTGGACAAGATAATAGCAACAGACAAATGTGAAAGAATATGAAGTTTTAAAGAGCCTTTCAGAACACTAAAGAGTTTAGGAAATTAAAATAATCGGTATGGCTTTTCATGCTCCCATGTAGGCTTAACTGTCTAGGTTCATTCACTTCTCTGTCATGGAGTAAATCTATCTCCACCATTGTAATGACTGTTTCTTAGTCTGTAATGATTATCTTTCATGTTCCTTTTTATTATTATTTAAAAATAAAGATGGGCCAGAAAGTAATATGCACATTATCTGTTGAGCCTAACAAGCTGCCAGTCAGCTAAGCCTCATTGCTTTTATAACTAAAGAGGTAAGTTTGGGAAAGGGAGGATGTGGACTGGAATTTTTAACAAGATCTTGAAAATTTATCATCATGTTGAGCAGAAGCTACAGCATTAAAGAAAAAACAATAATTACTATGAGGTATGTTACAATGCTCGGCTATGCAGACACATCTTTAAAATGTTAACGTGATAACAGTGATCTGAAAAGCCAGAAACTTTAGATGGCATTCTTTGTATAACAGATATTGAGTGCAATTCAGTCTGGTTATGCATGTTTATACAAATATGTGGAGTATGGTAGTAGGGTCTTCAGTTGGAATAAATTGTAATTAATGTTGAGATTAACTTTACTTTATGTCAATTATGTTTCTTAGTTTACCCCATATTCATGATGATAACATTTTGATAAAGAAGTGAGGATTTTGCGTTACGGTTGTGGATAGGAAGCAGTGCTTAAACATTTTGGTTTTGCCTGGTTAATGTTGATAGTAATTAAATAGTCCTAATATGACTTAAGTATGGCTTATATTTTTGTTATCTAGATATTAAATTGAGCTGGCTTCTTTTAATGTTTCATGGTTGAAGTTATATTAAAACATATTAGTTTGGCACAGCTTTCAAAAGGGCACCCTCTGTTAGATAAAGGGTGCCATAATGGCTTCTGGAATTATCTATTATTTTTGGCATATAAAAAGAAGTTATAATGCTGTTCGTTAAAATTTATGTTTCATAATAAAATGAATAATTCATTCACTCATCCACTGACAAGCAGAATACTTAAATTAATGTCTCAAAGTAAAAAATCAGCACCAAACCAAAAAGCTAGGGTTGGAGGTAGAGAAAGAAGCCTGGCTATTAGGATATAATGCATTTTCAGAAGATAACCATAATATAAAATGAGTCTGAAAGTCATTTATAAAGAACAGGATATTAAAAGCTATAGGAAAAAAAGGCCATTTATCTATTTGTGTACTATTTTGAAGACTTGAGCCAAATATTTCATCAGTGATTTGGGTGCCTTCCAATAAATTGGATGCGGTTTATGTGTGTGTGCAGGGTGGGGTGGGAAAGGAAGGTGGGCAACAGTCTCTTTTTCCTCTGAGCTTTGTTTATTTAAGCCTTCATTCAGTAATTCAGCAAATGCCTACTGAACAGCTGATATGTATAAGGTAAGCTGCCAGGCACTATAATTTATATACAAAGATATCTAAAGCATAATACCTGAGTTCAGAAGTTACAAGTGGAGATGACATATCTAGATGAATTTAAGATAAAATTAGTTTTAAACGTAATTCTGAAGTAAATTTTGGAATGAAATTAATTTGTTAATGACTAAGGATGAGTAAATAAATCTCATCCACTGCCTCCTTTTTACAAAACATCATCATCATCATCATCATCATCATCATCATCATCTGATCATTAAGGATAACAATAATAGCTAACAGGTACTGTTCTGTGTGTTTACATGTATTTATATGTACATAATAACCCTGTCGTGCAGGCGCTATTATTATCTCCATTGAATAAATGGGGAAACTGACAGACAGATAAATTATGTAACCTGCTTAGGATCATACAGGTAGTAAGGGTAGTCAGGGCTTAGCTCCAGAGCCCAGGGTTTTAGCTATCAGAAATTACACACATGCAGGCATTGCTGTCAACTCAGAACCAATATGGCGTAATTCCCTGACAATATCTAATTGGCATTCTAAGACGTCAGGATTGTGAGGATATTTTCATTTTGTTTTCCAGATTTCTTTAAAGTTGTGAATAGAAATTTCATATAGTTTGAAACAAGTCAAGGAGCTCAGGCCTTGGTTTAGAAAAGGAAATTGTATGAGTATGACAGATCTTCTGTTGTTGATATTTGAACATTCATGTTTACAGAGAATCTTTATTTCCTAAAACTGATGTTTATCAGGGTTAGTCAAGAGAGTCACAAATCAAACAGAGGTTGTTTCTGGTTAGCTAAGTTCTATCCATAATAAGAGAGTTCTGAACTGGGATCTCTGTATACATGACCATATAACACTTTTCAGATCTCAGGTTTTCCATGTGTAAAAGGGAATTGAATGAAGTGATCACCTGAGTCCATTTCAAGCTTCATGTTCTGTGAGTTTATATTTCTTTGCATTAATGAGGCTCATGCAGTTCTACATTTGATAATAATAATTAAGAAAGGTTTTAGTGGCTGGGCACGGTGGCTCACGCCTGTAATCCCAGCACTTTGGGAGGCCAAGGTGGGCGGATCACGAGGTCAGGAGTTTGAGACCAGCCTGGCCCACATGGGGAGACCCCCATTTCTGCTAAAAATACAAAAGTTAGCTGGGGGTGGTGTCATGTGCCTGTAATCCCAGCTGCTTGAGAGGCTGAGGCAGGAGGATTGTTTGAACCTGGGAGGCGGAGGTTGCAGTGAGCCAGGATTGCGCTCCAGCCTGAGGGACAGAGCTAGACCCTGTCTCAAAAAAATAAAAAAAGATTTTAGTGAGAAAAATCAGCAAAATTTAGACACTTAGAAAATAGCTTTACATGAGCAGTTATCTTTTTCCCATTGACAGGTAGCTTTGGCCAAGTCAACCAGTGTACATTGCACAAATAAATATATTACATTGCATTTCTTACAGACTTAAAATAATTGCTTCTATTCAGAAATAGTGTTAGTTTTGTTTAGTCAAGGAGTTAGTTATCATATTTCAACATTTGGTTACAATTTCCCAACTTTTGACTGTGACACAAAGTAAAATAAGTTTCCTAGGAAGGCATGCGTAAGTTCCAACAATGAAATGCTAAAAATAGAAAACACTATAAAATGGAATAGGCAGAATTGACGTGATTATGTGTTCATTTCATACCTCTTGTAGAACATTGTAAAAACTTAATGTTCTTATATTTCACAGATTTGTAGACATTTTTGTTCTAAAGACCTTCAATATCACTTTTCTGAGCCAGAAGTCCTGTCAGGTAATTTCCAATGCCTGAGAATTTTTACTACCTAAGGTGTGTGACCATAATATTTTAATATGTGATTGCAATTTCCTAGTTAAGCAATATTAACTATATTGACACGGAGATGAATTTACCTACTCTTTGAAAAGAATGACTGAGATCTTAATAACTTGATTCTCTGTCTGATGTGTGTCACAAATGAATCACCCCTCCCATGGCACATGCACAATTTACTCCCATGGAGAAGCAGTTTATGATAAAAACCAGTAGCTCCAGTTCTTCTTCCTAGCTCTGTGCCCTAGGGCAAGTCATTGACCTCTCAAACACCATTTTATTTTCAACTACGAAATGGAAATTGTTATCCTTAAACCTACTCTAATTTCTTAAAAAGCAACTTTGCTTCATTGTTTATGAACAATAACACATTTCTTGTGACTCATTTTATGTATGATCACAACACATGAGTCCAAGTGGATGCTTTGGATGAGAACTGATATTCTAGATGGAGACACAGACTGGAAGGGTCATAGGAAGTGAGTAATCTCACTCCCTAGACAAAAACTTTGCACATCAGGATCTAGAAAATGGAAGGATGGAAGTTGGGGGCTTTTTATTTTTTCTGATTTTGATGTGAACCAAAGTCATTTAGAAGAGAAAATTGAAGCAACAAAGTGTAAATTTTTAAAAGGCATATTATTATTTTTTTTAAATAGTAGATGGAAGTTTCAGTTTTTTCTAACTCTGAAGATTCAGGACATTTGAACCTACTATTCCTTCTGGGCTTTGGTGAATTTCATTTCTGTTTAGGAAAGTGGAAGGGGAAAAGTTAAGGCCTCCATCCTTGATAGTTTAGCCACATATTCACTCTCAATTCACAGGAAAGTTGAATAGTCTCAGACTGATGTTCCTATTTCTGCAAATGTATTAATCACTTGACATGTAATCATATAAATTCCCACCTCTACATATTCCTACCTGCACACTCCTACCTCAAACAATTTTTCATTTACCCTACTACTTTTTAGGCATGGGTTAAATAACAAGAGAACCCTACATATTACCCCATTTGAGAAGGCAAGTCTGTCCAAGAAAGAATATGTCCATCTATGGTGGAAGCTCAAATGATTATTTTTCTTATACCTTGAGAATTTCTAATTTACATTCAGGGAAATGTTTCCAATTCACTGAAAACAGAGAACAAAAAATGTAGAAGTAATAGAATGTAATCTTCAGTTTTCTGGAAGTATATATATATATGTACATATATACACACACACACACACACATATATATTCTTATTTGAGGTATAACTTATAAACAATGAAGTGTACAAATACCAAGAGGACAACGTGCTCTTTGCATAGACATATTACTGTATAATCACCACTCAGACCAAGGCACAGAAGATTTCCTGCCTCTCTCCCCCTACCTCCTAGTCCTTCACAGAGGTAACTACTTTTCTGTCCTTTACCACCATATATTAATTTTGCCTGTTTTTGAACTTCATATAAGTGTAATAATATAATATATAGTCTTTCACATTGTGCTTCTTTTCTGCTCAACATTATTTCAGTGAGGTCTTATTCATGCTGTGGTGTGGAGCAATAGTGTGTTCTTTTTCACTGTTGTGAATTATTTCATTGCATGACTATTCTACAATTTAGTTATTCTATTATTGATGGACATTTGGGTTGCTTCCTACTTTTTAGCTATAAATAGTACAGCTATGACATTATAGTAAATGTTTTTGGTGAACATTTTTGGTGAACATAGCACCAAGAGCAGGATTGCTGGGTCATAGGATAAACACATGCTTAGATTTAGTTGATGGGCCAAAAGTTTCCCAAAGGGCTTATACCAGTTTACAGTCCCATCAACAGCAGATGGGAGTTCCACATCTTTACCAACATTTAATATGTTGAGTGTAGATGCTCTTACAGCATTTTAGATGGTGTGTGGAGATATTTTATTGTGATTTTAATTTGCATTTCTCAACCAACTAAGCACGTTGATCTCGCTTTTGTATGTATATTGGCCATGTATTTCACTTTTGTGAATGTCTGATCGAGTATTTTCCACACTAAAAGAATCTGGGATGTCTTTTTCTTTTTGATTTGTAGTTTTTTATATATTCTAAATATGAGTCATTATATATATATATATATATGGCAATTATTTTTTTCCAGTCTGTTGCTTGCATTATTATTTTTTAAAGTCATCTTTCAAAGAGTAGGAGTTTTAAATTTCATGCAAAATAATTGATTTACCTTTTCCCTTGTGGTTAATTTCTTGCCTTTTTCCAGTTAAGAAATATTTGCCTATCTCAAAGTCTTGAAGATATCTATGCTTTCTTCTGAAAGATAGCTATGCTTTCATCTTTTATATTTAAGTATCTGACCCATCTCTAATTAATTTTCATGCATGATATAAGATAAAGGTCAATGTTTCCCTTTTTCCATTTATTGAGAAGACTATCTTGTCCCCACTGGATTGCAGTGGCATTTTTATTATAAATCAAGTGACCATATCTGTGTGGATCTCTTTCTTGGCTCTCCAGCATGTCTCTTTGGTTTATCTGTCTACCCTTGAGCTGAAACCTCACTGTCTTAGCTACTTTTGTTTAACAGTAAGTCTTGAATTCTGGTTCCAAGTCCTGCAGCTTTATCATTATTCATTTTCTAGACATTCCTGACTATTCCAGGCTTCATATATTCACTGAAGAGATATTTGAAAGCTCTACTTTTGAAAGATTTTTAAATAACTTTTTGGGAATTAATAAATTTTTCAAAGCAAGGGATTGACCTTCAAAATCGTTCTGATTATAAGATCTTTGGTGAATTAATGGATCATTAAGATCTTAATTTCTGCAGTGATAGACTAGGACTAAATAATTTCCATCAACCTCCTTGGATTGCTGTATGGCTAAAACACAAATGATTATAACTCTCTTGAATTCAATACTAATGAATTAGTGCCCTTAATTTAGGGAGAGGAGTTACCTTAAGGATCACCTGGCTCAAGTCCTTTATAACAGAAGTGAAAAACTGTTAAGGTAGGTGATTTTCCCAATGTCTGTCTCCTGATCCACAAGTCACGTTTCTTTCTGCTAAAGCTTGCCATCTGTTAATCAAACCTACAATATTTTAGGAAACATTTGTCTTGATACACATGTCTTGTATCTATTGGCAGAAAGAAATGTGTGACCTTAAGAATATTAAACTTCAATAAAGAGGAAAACAGTTTATAAGAACTGTTCCTTTGTGATGTAGAGAGATGCTTAATTAGCTAGAATGTCATTTAAAATTGTAGTGTAAATCTTTAAAAAATTAATTCCAAGTCCCCATGAATTATGTCTCCTCTGATTGTGCGGTCCAAAAGATTTTAAATCAGCAAGGCACATCTTGATCTAAGAACCATGTTAATGTCTGCACACTCTCCACTTTCTCATTTGCTTCAAGAGAGGAAGGTTTCTCCTTAACTCCATTTACAACAGCTGGATTTTGGAAGACAAACATTAACAATCTACAATTAAAAATCATTTCAACTAAAGTGAACCTGAACAGATCAGGTGCATCATTGACAGTGGATTTTCCCCACTTCCTACGCTCTCCCCAAAACACTGTTTGTTTTCCTTCCCTTTTATTTTATTTTAATCACTCTTCTGAGACATTGTTGGGACTGACTCTTCATCAAGGTGTCCAGCTGAAAAATGGTTATCAGATCCTGCTGAGGCAGGGACAGAGGAACAGCAGCTCACATCGGCTGCAGATGTGCAGAGTGGTAACTTTGGGAGGCAATGATAATTAAAGAGCATATGGTCCATAATAAATCTGTACAGTAGTGTTAACCTGTATTAATTGAGGGATTAAGAGTAATAGCACATCCTTACAAATAGCATGTTAAATCTCAAGTTACAGTTCCTAGGCTTAACATAGCTCTGTGTAAATTTGGTGTTTTTCTTATACGATATAGCATATGAAGTGTGAGAGATTTATGATATAATTTGTGTACATGCACCCTGATCAAAATGGCTGAGAAGGGCCTGATAACACACAAACATCTGGAGATACAGATGTCATTCCCGTGAAGCTGAATACTGCCTGGGGGGAGTAGAAACATATGATTGTGAGGGAAGCAGGGCTCAGAAGTGCCAAGTTCCACATGTGTTTGATAGAAATGTGTTATGAGTGCTTAACATTGTGATTGATAGTGTTTGACAAAGGAAACTATCCCCTAAGCCTATGCATGCCTTTTTGTTTGGTTTTTGGATTCGTTCTTTACTTTTACTCTTTTTTTTACAGTGATGACTTTTACTGGGAAAGGCATTGAGTGTCCAGGTTTGGATAACAGAGGTGATTCTTTTGGAACAGGGAAAGCTGTGGTGAAGAAGGCAAGTCACATCCATGTTGTGTCCTGGCCTGATATGAGATTATCAGCAAGAAAGGAAGAAGTGTGTATTTCCTCGTTCACTTATACGTACTCAATGTCTATGTATTAATACCCTCAAACCAATGACTTTCATTCATGTTTATAAATAAAATTATATATATGAATACCCTATCAAATTAATAATGATTATTTCTGTTTACTGGAATTATGGAATAGTTTTCCTTCATTTTGCTGATCTAAATGTTCATTGATGATTGAGATAATGTGTTTTCCAGAAGAGAAATATTAAAAGCACGATTTTTCTTGAAATGAATGTCTTCACAAAAGTTCTGGTTTTGAATTCATCTGTCTTTAACCAACCCCAGTGGCTTCCTTCTGGTTTCATCAAAGTCAAAGAATGACTACTACTTCGTTTCTTTTCATCTCATCATTACCAAGTGAAAATAAACTGAAACATGATTATTCTTGTCAGCTCAAACAACATACTTCCTAAGTAAGCTAGAGTAGAATAGTTGAGCCTGACAACTGTTATAAACCAAATAAGCAAAAATATGTAGGACCATATGGTAAAGGATATACATTTATAAGTTAAAGAAATATGTCCACTGGGAAATCCTAGGTGCTGGGCCTTGGAGTTTCCTGAAGCATCCTCCACAGATGAAGATGCATCACCTCAATGTTAAGTCAGTCAACTCTCTTCTAATGGATCAATAGCCCACTGGCTGAAGATTTTTGAGAATAGTTTAAAAAATTCATATCTTTTGGCTGGGCATGGTGGCTCACGCCTGTAACCCCAGCACTTTGGGAGGCTGAGGCGGGCGGGTCGCCTGAGGTCAGGAGTTCGAGAACAGCCTGGCCAACATGGTGAAACCCTGTCTCTACTAAAAGCACAAAAATTAGCTGGGTGTGGTGGTCCACACCTGTAATCCCAGCTATCCGGGAAGCTGAGACAGAATTGCTTCAACCTGGAAGGCAGAGGTTGCAGTGAGTTGAATTGTACCACTGCACTCCAGCCTGGGTGACAGAGCAAGACTCCATCTCAAAAATAAATACATAAATACATAAATACATAAGTAAAATAAAATAAGAGTAATGGTTTACCCCAGCGTCCTGGGCCAGGCATTTGGAGGCTTAGATGAAAAACTTCTGTCAACTCCCATAATCCTCTTTATAGGATCAAAGTATATGTGCCATCTCAGTAATATAAATTTATGTATATAATAACTGAATGGTCTACTCATTCATTTGTTGGATGTGATGTTGCATTGGGAATACAATGGATAACAAAAGCAAAGTAATTGAGGCAATATTGAGTTTCCCTTGCAGAGCAAGAGCAGATGATTTTATTGCCATAACCTTTGGAGTCGGACAGTAACCTTAGCTGATCAGCAACTCATTTTTCACCCGATGTCATTCTGTTCTCTTCTGGCCTCCCCCTAACCGTACTGTAGATGAATAGCCATGCTCCTAGATTTACTGTTCTGCCACTGACTGAGGAAGCAGCTGCTGATGCTGTGATGAAGCATGCAATCTAGGGATGCCAGGCTTTTACTTCTATCAGGGACATTTCTTCCTTATTGGTTTTTAATAAGCAATTTTATATTTCATACTGGCAGTGCTACATCTCAGCCTGAAGAAGGGCTAATGGCCCAAAAGATTTTATGTGAGTTTCACATGGGGGCATATTCTACCATCAAAGGAGCTTAATTGCTATGATGGCAAATGGCTTTGGCATGGAAATGCCAAGGAGCATTTTTGAGTTCCTCTTGAAACAAAAAGAAGGAGAAAAAGAGAATCAGACAGACACAGAGAAGCAAACACATATTGACAGATACACACAGTAGGTAGCACACTCAGTTCTACTCCTGGTACCAGAAGGAGTTCTTTAACTGGATCGAGACAACAAAAAGCGTTAGCTAACAGAAACCATGCATGTACTCTGGATGATCTACATGGACTATTATGTGGTCATCAAACATATAGATGTACCTATGTGTATAAGCATATGTGTACACACACTTAAAACCATATATGTGACACACAGAGTAGTAGAATTAAGTGTAGTTCTGATTTTTAAACTATGAATCCTTATTCACTGTAGTGTAATGAAAGTTATGAGAGCACTGTTTCTCTTCTTTGTGTTGCTTATATCCTCTTTCTTAGACCTATGTTCATATCCATGTGTCAGAAACTAATTGCAGAAAATCCTTGGCCTGTCTGTTGAGAATGAAGTTTATAGTCTTAGACAACTTCATTTTCCATAGTGTTAGACTTTTCTGATCCTATTTGCTACTATATCAATCTATGGATTTATAAGACCTTCATGAGTTGAAATTCTAATCCAATGCATGACTTACAAAAATATCTGTTGGGTAAGATTTTATAAAACATCTCTGTTGTAGTAATAAGAAGGTTTTATTTGTGGTCTGTCATTTGTTCTATCAATGATGCTTTGGCTTTTGGTTGAAAAAGAACAAATCCCCACCTTGGCATATTGTTGCCTGGAAATGTTTGTCTCCATTTTTCAGAATTCTTAGGTTGTGGCTATTTTAAGTATCAAACTATCAGATGTCACCTCCAATGTTATCAACTATGTTTAAGATCATGTAATTACTGCTTTGTTGAAATTTTGCTGCATAAATAAAAAGAGTTACTGACAGCACCAGATATGCAGGTACAAAAATATTTCCTTTCTTATTAGGTATAAGAATGATACTTTAAAAAAGAAAATATAAATCTAATTTTATACCCCCCTAAAATGTTTAATCATTTGATATTTTTTCAGAACAAATTGCAACAGAAGCAGAATGTTGCCTGAAGCATGCACGTGGCACACACAGACACACACATGTGCCCACATGATACATATTCATACACACACACACACACAGACACACACACACACACACACACACACATCTTCAGAAGTTAAATTCACATAATAGAAGTGGAGAATTTTCATGGATAATAGGATCTATGATGAATCTTGCAGAGTAAAAATTGAATGACCATGTTGCTAGTGTACTAGATGGTTCCATTATCTGCCCTGCACAGGGAGGAGCAATCCTAAATACTGCACTTATTCTGTCAGCCCCTCCCCGCCAAGGTGAATTTATCAGGAATTGATACCCACTGGAGTAGGGGCCATATTTAGGATGAAAAGCCATGATTACATTTTTTCTCAAATTTGAGAAACCAAACTAAAATGTCCTGTAGAACAGGGAGTTGAAGTTGCCATTTTAGAGCACAAGGTAAGTTAGCAGAAAAAATGAGTGTGTAGAATGAGAAAAAGCAAGGAGATTCAATGACAGGCATCTTGTGGCCCTTGAAGAAAAAAGGGGAAAAGAATATCAATCACGTGACCTTGATCCAGGACCCTTGAGACACCCACCCACCCCCACCGGAGTCATTATTTTCAGTATGGCATTGTTTTCTAGGTTTAATTCCTTTCACATGAAGAAATGGGTAGAAGCTACAAGGAGTCTGAGAAATTCTTCAGCTCAGCACTTGATTTTACAGATTGGTAAATAGAAGTTTATTGAAGTTAAAAACAGAAAACTTGTTCAAAATCACATAGTGACATAATCAGTTCCCCTTCCTTAGCATAGCTACATACAATATAGTCCAGAGGAATATTTGTTATCAATAATAGTATCATTTGCAGAGACATGAATACTAATAATATTCTCACTTCTAAGCTTTGAAAATATTTTTTCTACAGGTTTTCAGGGAAAAAATTGCTTTTCTGATGGACGGTCTGGAGCATTCATTCACTAAGAAAATGTGAGGCTCTCCATGATCTTTCCCAAGTTATATTTCTAGACTCATCTGCACTAGTCATACTTGGGGACCCTGTGGTCTAGCCATGTTGTTCCCTGAAATCCTGAAATGCCAAGTTTTACTATGTAAAAATGTATTTCATTTACATATTTATATGTGTATATATATAAATGTGTGTGTGTGTGTGTATAAATATACATGCATTTGCTAATAATGTTTCTTTTTCCTAGAACAGCAGTTCTGCATCCTGGCTGTATATTAGAAGTTCCTGGGGAGCTTTAAAAAATACTGATGCCCAGAGCTGTCAGGTCCTGATTTAATTAATCTGTGTTGTGGTATCAGCTAACCAAAGTATAATTTATGTACAATAAAAATTCATCCATTTAACTATACAGCTTGATGAAATTTGTTAACTGTACAACCATATAATCACCATCACAATCACGACTTAGCACAGTTCTATCTCCTTACAAAGTTTCCTTGTGCCCTTTGTTAGTTGATCCCCTCTCCTGACACCTGGCCCCAGCTAACCACTGATCTATCTTCTGTCACTATAGTTTTGCCTTTTCTAAAACTTTATATAAATGAGACCATATAGTGTGTATTCATTTAGATTTGACTTTCTCTACTTAGCATACATTTACGCTTTTGAGATTCATTCATATTGCTGCATATTTTAATATTTTGTTCCTTTTTGTTGCTGAGTAGAATTCCATAGTATGGATAAACCATAATTCATTCATCTTCTTACCAGTCGATGGAGAGTTGAGCTGTTTCCAGTTATTTGGCTATTATGAATAATGTTCCCGTGGATATCTGCATACAAGTCTTCGTGTGGACATATGTTTTAATTTCTCTGGGAGCAGAACTGCTGGGTTACATGGTAAGTAAATTATTGCTTTTATAGATATTGCCATATTGTTTCTCAATACCATTTGCATTTTCACAGTAATGTGTGAGAAGTCCAGTTGTTTCACATTCTCACCAATACTTAGTATTGTTAGACTTTTAAACTTTGGCCATTCTATTGAGTATGTAGGAACATCTCAGTATTAACTCAAGCATCAGTATTTTAAAAATACTCTCAGGTGACTCTAATATCACCTATGTGTTCTCATTGTTCAGCTCCCATTTATGAGTGAGAACTTGTGGTGTTTGGTTTTCTGTTCCTGTGTTAGTTTGCTGATAATAATGGCTTCCAGCTTCAGCCATGTCCCTGTAAAGGACGTGATCTCATTCCTTTTTATGGCTGCATAGTTTTCCATGGTATATATGTACCACATTTTCTTTATCCAGTATATCATTGATGGGTGTTTGAGTTGATTCTATGTCTTTTCTATTGTGAATAGTGCTGCAATACACATACTATAATGGAATGATTTACACTCTTTTGGGTACATATCCAATAATGGGATTGCTGGGTCAAATGATATTTCTGGTTTTAGATCTTTGAGGAATAGCCACACTGTCTTCCACAATTGTTGAACTAATTTATGTTCCCAACAACAGTGTAAAAGTGTTTCTATTTCTCCACAGCCTCACCAGCATCTGTTGTTTCTTGACTTTTTAACAATCACCATTCTGACTAGCATGAGATGATATCTCACTGTAGTTTTGATTTGCATTTCTCTAATGATCAGTGATGTTGAGCTTTTTTTTTTCATTTGTTTGTTGGCTGCATAAATGTCTTTTGAGAAGTGTCTGTTGGTGTCCTTTGCCCCCTTTTTGATGCAGTTGTCTTTTAAAAAAATTGTTTAACTTTTTTGTAAATTCTGGATATTGGACCTTGTCAGACAGGTAGATTGCAAAAATTTTCTCCCATTCTGTAGGTTGCCTGTTTGCTCTGATAATAGTTTCTTTTGCTGTGCAGAAGCTCTTTAGTTTAATTAGATCCCTAAATGGTACCTATCTCAAAGGGTTAATGTGATCACTGAATGGATTAGTAGTCATATAACATTTTGAACTGTGCCTAGCACATGGTAAGCAGTATGTGAGTACTCACTATTTTTAGAGTTTACTTATGTGTTTCTGCTCTGTGGTGTACAGGGGTGGTTTGTAACAATAATTTTAAAAAGTTGAGATATTAGAAAGAGAGGGGAGCTTGAGGGAAAAGAGAGAGACTAGGATTACTTTTCCTAATATTGGCTTTGAAAAAACTGAAAATGAAATATCTGTTTAACCCCTGTCAGTCCAGTTCTCTAGAGTGAGGCTTCATAGTCTCATTGGAGTGCTCACCCCCTTTAAATCCCATTTCCCCCCAAGGTCAAGCACCAGGGCATTCAGCTGATGTCTGACTCTAGAGATTGTTCCCACTTAGTCCGGTTGCTGTCACTTGTTTCATCGAGAGCCAGTTCTGATCTCCAGCCAGTAGATCCAGCTTTCAATTAAGTGTCTCTACCAAGATTATGGGCAATTAACTGGCAGCTTTCTGCCTACAGTAACTTCCTCATGGCCAGAAACATTGTTTTTTAGCCATGGCCCAGTTAATATTGCCTATACCAGAATAACTTTTTACTAAAAAAGTTTCAGTCTTCAAGATATAGCTTTGTGTTCAGTAAGTTAAAAGTTGCTATATCCTCTCTCTTCCAGGCACAGACCCCTATTATCATGGAAAGAGAAAGCCCAATCATTATAATAATCAAAGTGACTAACATTTCTTGGGTTATTACAATGTATCAAGCATTGTGCTAAGAATAATACATAGATTATCACACCTAATCCTCATTATATTTCAATGGGAAAGCTATTGGTCTCCTCAAATTATGAAAGAGGAAGCTGACTCAGAGAGGCCAACTAAGTTGTCTAATGTCATAGCACCTGTAAGAGCTTAAGCTATATTATTTGCTCATTCATTCATTCTGTCATTATAACACTGGTACCTACATTCCCTAATTTTACTTCTAGCGAAGTAAAAAAAACACATTGTTTTTATTTATTTATTTTTTAGTGTTATTAATATATTTTATTTAACTCCTATCTAAATGTTAACATTTCAATGTGTGATCAATGTGAAAAATTCATTTTTATTTTAATTTTTAAAATAATTTCAACTTTTATTGTAGATTCAGGGGGTACATGTGCAGATTTATTACCTGGGTATGTTGCATAATGCTGAGGTTTGGGGTACAAATGATCCCATCACCCAGGCGCTGAGCACAGTAACCCAACAGTGGGTTAGTTTTTTAACACTTGCCTCCCACCCTCCCTCCTGCTCTAGTAGTCCCCAATGTCTGTTGTTGCCATCTTTATTTCCATGAATACCCAATATTTGGCTCCCACTTATAAGTGAGAGTGTGTAGTATTTGGTTTTCTGTTTCTGCATTAATTTGCTTAGGATAATGGCCTCTAGCTGCATACATGCTTCTGCAAAGGACATGATTTCATTCTTTTTAATAGCTGTATATTATTCCAATTGCAATGTTTTAAAACCAGCATAAATATTAATCATCTATAAGGATTCTATCCCTCTTTCTCCAAACCACCGCCTCTTTTTTTTTTTTTTTTTTTCTCAGCTCTGGTTTCTTTACCTGAAGCTTGCTTATCCAGAAATGAAATTAGAATATTTGTTATACAATACAAAGAAGTCAATGTGAGAAAACAAACTGGGAATGCATCCTTATTCCTGCATGACCGTGCCTCTTTGAAACAATTTACCATGGCAGTGCTTTGCCTTCTTATATGGTATTGGGTGGAGAAAAACAGGCATCGTCAATTTCAGAGAACCCCAAATGACTAAACCCATTTATGATCCTGACCCTCGTCTAGTATTCCTAGAAATGATCCTTTTGGGTGGGCATCTCAGAGGATTTTTCTGCTTTTTCTGAGTCCTCAAACACTTTTGGGGAATGCATAATGATTTTTCTCCCTCTACCAACTGGTCAGATACTAACGCTTAAAAGCACTCCACTGTCTTGAAGGTGGTATTTTTAGTTAGAGCGGTTGCTGGAAATTTGGTGAGGCTTGCTTCTCAGGAATTTAGGAACTTTTACATTTGTTTCACAGTGTATCTTTTCTTCCATGATAGAGAAGTCCCGTTTATGTATTAGAGGGTATACCTTTTCAAAGGAGCTGATTAGGATGATTTCTAATTGAAATAAATAAAGTATTTCATTGGATCCTGGAAACAATAGTCTGACTATACTCAGATTGTATTCATGCTGTGGGAGGAAAGAGCCACTGAGATTATTTGAAGTTTTACTGTTACTGCTAGGGTTGAGGAGAAGAGAGCGGCTTTGAGCAAGGAGACATTTTTCTTCAAATGCTGTATCTCTGGGGCCTGGTGAGGTTGGGGGTATTCCTTTCTTTAAACATTGAATATTTTGCAGCCACCCTATGGTGCAGAATCCTACCAGATGTTCCTGGCCCCTTCTGGCTGGGTCTGGCCACGGTAGAACACAGAGTGCTTGCTGTCCTTGCTGCTCTTGGAAGTCTGGCTGGGAGTTCTCTGCAGGATTAGAATATGGTGCTAATGAGGCCTGGGCCACAAGCTGGATCCAGGTGTGAGCCAGTCACCTTTGCACAGAGAAAAGCTTTGTCCTTTGGCCTCAGTTTGCACCTAGCCCTTGAGAGCCATTCTAAAAATGGGTCAGAAGGGGAACCAGCTGAGAGAATGTTCATGAATAGGGGATTCATTTTCACTACAGGGAAATCAAAGTACAGGACTTAAAAACCCAAGTTTATAGTAACATCTTTATAGGTGTGGGCTAGTGGGTGGTAATTAATAGGAGACAGACACCCAAACCAAAATATGAAGCTACACAAAAGTACCTGCTGCGGACACACATCAGTGGAGACACAGGTCATTTACCCATGCTGTCCAGGAGGAAAACAAGGAATTTAGTTAAACATATACTTATTGATTGAACACCTAATACAGCAAGCCACTCTTCAGGTTGCTGAATGGGGCACTCAGTGAGTTTCTATTATTAGAGAACTTAATTTTGGCAGGCAGTAGAAATAAAATAAGTACACAGATAACTAAAATACAAGAAAGTGTTAGGTGAATTACAAAAAGTAGAATCAAAATATAAAGATTTGGGGAGGGAAAAGTCACAATTACAGAATACACCATTGATGAACCCAATATATATTCCCCTCTATTTTCCTTCCTCACCGATTTTTGATTTTATTTAGTATCTGCCATTCTCCACACAATTATGGGCTTCGGGGGAAACTGACCTCACGCCCAGCTTCTGAGAATTTAAACTGATTAGTCTAAGCCAATCCTGGGAATCTCATTATCCCCTCCTGTGCATTATTTAGGAATGGTTATGCAGTCAACTGTAGCCAATAATGATGGTAAGGGAAAGCTTCCAGGGAAAGTTCCTTTGCTACCTAGCAAAAGGGAGAATGGATCCCTTTTTTATTGGCATGTTCCCAGCACTGGATGTGATGTGTGGTACTGCTGCAGGCATCTTGACATCAGCCTGAGACAAAAGCTAACACGCGGAGAAGCATGGAGTAAGACAAGTTCAGCAAGAGGTGAATGTTACACAAGTTGCATTCACCCAGTGGAGGTGAGAAAAATTTTATGCAAAAGCCAACATTCAAGGTGAATATAAAAGGAAAAGTAGAAGTTTGAGCATTGGAGTACAAAGAGTAAAATATTTTAGGTGATGGGGTGGTGGTAGTTGGGTGGAAATAGTCCAGGTTCAGAAAAAAAATCAGAAAAAAGGCACAGGGATTTGAAAGTTTAAAATATGTGCATTCAGACTAAAATTTGATAATTTTATGCATTTTCATTTTACTGTATAAGGGATATAGACCATTTGTGGAGATTGTTAAAGATAGTTATAAAAAAGGAAAACAATCAGATACATGAGAGATTAAAATATGCAAATGATAATAAAAGGTCAACACACAGAAGGTTGAAGAGAAGAAAAATAGAGTTTCTAAATCCTACACAGTTTCCAGGTTGGAATATGACTTTCAAATTTCCATGACCAAATGAAAAGGAAACCTGGTAAATTCCATAGATCTCGTTGCACATTTGAAGAAAACATGCTAATTCATAAAGAATATTTATTTATGTGAATATTTATATGAGGGACAATGAAAGATGTAAAGGCTAATATTCTCATCAAGTTTTCTACAATTAATTCATCATTGGTTCTAATGCTTTTTTCAACTAAGGGCAAATCAAAGTATATAAAATTCTCGGTGGAGTCTTGAGAAGAGAAGCAGGAAAGGTTAAGTTGGGCTATACAGTGCAGAGATTTGGATGACAGGATAAGAACTTTGGAATTCATTCCATAGGCAATTGGAAAATGTGAAGGAGTTTAACTGAAGAGTAACTTGATCACAGCTGATTTCCTGGAGAGTTTAATCTATTAATGGTCTGTAAATCAAATCTGAAGAAGAAAATCATAGAAATAGAGAGGAAAATAATAATATAAGAAGCAATAGGGATAAATAAACAGAAAAAAATCATTAATTAAAGAATCTTAAGAAAAGACATTGTTCAACTATGTGCTGGTAAATTTCAGTATCTGTCAATAACATGTAAAATTTTCAAGAAAAATGAAAAACCAACAGACTCCAAAGCATGCCAAATAAAAAAAGTCAGATACAAAACTGTATGAGCCTTACTGTATGATTTCATTTATACAAATGAAAGAATATACAAAAATTCTATAGTGATAGAAATCAATGGTTGCCTGGGGAGAGTTTGGATTGACTGTCAAGAGGTACAAGGAAACTTTTGGGGGTGAAAAATGTTCTATATTTTGATTACAAGCACTTGTTATAGGTGAATACATTAGTCAAAACTAGCACTACGCAGTTTTTTTCTGTATATAAATTATACCTCAGGGGAAAAAAGCACAGTATGACAAAATAAAAACTAAATATAGAAGAGACAGGAAATCTAAACAAACTGGATTCTGTTGAAGAAGAGATAAACAGATAAAGCTGTCAAAGAGCTTCTCCAAAGCATTATTAGGTTCTAATGTTTTCACAGGAGAAGTCTTTCAAATCTTTGAAGATCAGCAAAGCTGATGCTGTTTGTACCCGTACTACTGAAAGTGTGGTCCTTGGGCCAGCATCCGATCCATGCTTATAGCCAGCATTGTAACTGGTTAGTGACAGGAATGTAAATCCTGTTGTGTAAATTCTTATGTAACTATGTTACATAAGGAATGTAAATCAAATATGTCACTAAACATGCCATTCAGTCCAGTTAATTTTTTTTTAAACTAAGACTTTCTCAATGATGGGAATAGTACATGGATTTTCATTCTGGTGCACTCTTCTTATCTTGCTGAAGATGGGCTCTTTGAAGGGCTCTGGCTTGCACTATTAAAGAATATGGATATCAAGAGAAAATGTCTGCATCAGTTGTAATCCCAACAGGACAGTGATGGCATACTCATATTAGAGTATCTAAGAAGGTTTAATAAAGGAGCTATTTATAGATGCGTGTGCAGAACGTAAGGGACCACCAGGAATAGTGCAGCATACCCAACAACTGGCTGGTAACAGGAGAACTAATGCTCCAGTTAGGCCCAAAGGGATGAGGAATGTGAGTGGTTATCAGAACCCAGAAGAGAGATATAGTGCATCATATGATAAAAATAGCGATTTTTCTTTTATTGAGTATTTTTATCAAGAATGAATATTAAAGTTTGCTAAATTCTTTTTCAACACTTATGCTATAACATCCCCAAAGCAAACACATTACTTATTGAGAAATTATAAGAAACATTCCCATTAAAGAACAAGAGAAATATGCTTGCTATGGCCACTGTTCTTTAACATTGTACTGGAAGTATAAGCCAATGTGATTAGACAGTAGAAATAAGCAGTATAAAAATTGGAAAGTGGTAGGAAAAATGCATCTTATTTTCAAATAGTTGATTGTTTAATGTAAAACCCTAGAGAATTAATTTAAAACCATTAAACAATCAAGACAGCCACAAAATTAACATACAGTAATCAAATATAAAAAGAACAACTAGTTAGAAAATGTGATTTAAAAAATACCTTCCCACTTAACAATAGCGCTAAAAAAGATGAAACTATCTAGGCTAAACAGGAAATATGTAAGACCTAAGAAAACTCTAAAATACTCTTAAAATGTACAAGATCCAAATACATGAAAATGCATACTATATTTTATATAAGAATGTTTAACATTATAAAGTTGATAATACTCTCTATTTTACAAATTAACACACTCTTGATAATAATAAAAATGCCACAGCTGCTTTTTTTTGGAGGATGGGGCCGCAGGAGGGAGCTGAATAAGATGATCCTAAGTGTCATATGGGAAAATAAAACAATTCCAGGAACACTCTTAAAAAATGAGTACTGAGAAAAAATATCATACCGATATTAGCATATATTAGAAAGTCTCAAAATTTAAAGAGTGTAGTGTTGGATTGTGAAAATGAAACAGAACAAAATAAAACCGGCCAATAAAATTGAATGGAAAGTCCTAAATAGACAGAAATGCATATAGCAATAATATATGAAAATGGTGACATCTCAAATACAAGGATGAAAAAAGCTGCTCTCAATACATGTTTTGGCTAGTAAACTAAAAATAAAATCCTAAGCCTCCCAGCTGACTGAGCGGACCCTATCTTGGCCAAGGGGACCCCTGAGAAACCTGAAACACTGAGTTCTTGGCTGTGACGGGATGAGAGTGAGCCAGCAAGGTGGGAGGGGGTCTCCAAAAGAAACTCCAGCCAGCATGTGCACTGGGAGGAATGCACACCGGGGCAGAGCCTCGGGAAGTTCCTGCCATTTGAAGCAGGGAGGAGCCTGGCTCCTCCTTTTCCTGTGTAGAACCTGGGATCCCAATGACCGAGCAGGAAGTGCTCTAGCAGAGGGACACTGTCCTGGTGAAAGTCGCTGATTCCCCCTTTTCTTCCTTTTTACCCAATAAAACCCTTTCTTACCATTTAAATTGTAAGCCTGAATTTTCATGGCTGTGGGACAAAGAATCCCATTTTTAGCTGAACTAAGGAAAAGTCCTGCAACATTTTTGGCACCCAACGTGGGGCTCAAGAAGTGGTGAGTGAGATGGGGACTCAAAACCTCTCACTGTTGCTTCTAAGTCTTTTCATCCTTGGACTTCTGAGGGTGGGGGAAACTATGCCCCCACTCTCCATCACTCCCGGAGCTTTTCATGGTCTTTTCCTTCCTTTTTCAGGACCGACGGGTGAGCAGCGGCTCCACACCACTCTCCCCTCCCTGTCACAGCTGGGACACGTGGTCCAAGGGTCCCACACAGCCAGCTGGCTGGTGGTTTCCACCACACACCACCAGAGGCTTCCCCTTCCCCAGCCAAGGGGCTTTACTCCATCAACAGTAATTAAGCTTTTCTTCTGGTGAAGGAACCAGCTGCATAAAATAAGAGGTTCTTCCCCAGGCTTTTTTTTAACGGTTTTTTCTTCCCCTTATCTACCCCACAGCAGTTAACCTTTAAATCTTTAAACCTTTTTATTTTCCTCTTAGAAGATGTTTTCACTAGGCTAGGTCCCCCAACTATCACTGCTTGTACTCTCTAAAGCTTTGGTTGTGGAAAAGGATCTTGTGGGGATTGCATTTTCTTCTGCCTGTGTGTATTGCTTCTGTCTGTCTGTATGTATATTGTGTGTAATATCTTTAAAAAGAGCTCTAATTAATTTGGCCTAAAGAAAGACAAGCACTTGGATCAAGTGTTTTTTAAAGGGAAGGTAAAAGCTGTGGTACCTTTCAGTTCACATGACTTTAATCTTTGAGAAGTAAAAACAGCCCTAAGGACTATTAGTAAAATGCAGGTCAGATGCAAGGTTTGCTAAGTGTTTTGAGGTTACAAACTGCTTTTTGGGTTTTGAGAAGTATTTGACTTGCTGGCTTCACAACTGGTAAGGCCTGGGGACATATGGAACTAACCACACTCTTAATTAAGAAGGCAAACCTGGGTGCAGTTAGTACACAATTAAAGGAACTTACCAAGTTTTATCTTAAAGTTAAAAATTTCTGGAAGTTATCATTATAACATGTAATTGAGACTGCTGAAAATAGATTTACATGCAAGGTGTGTAAAAACAGTGAAATGTGTTTTTTAGTAAAAGGTTATAAGAAGGCATGGAAGTGTAAACTTTTGCCTAGAGTTTAAGGATTGTTTTAAATTAGATAGGAAGAAGTTGAAGGTTCAAAGAAGTGGTGGAAGAATTGTCAAAATTAGTCTTGCAGAAGTGGTTCTCTACGTGAACATATTGACTAAATTCGGAAGGGTATTATATGGTTTTTCTGTAAATTGAAAAATAAAAGCACAACAAGGTATTCTCAAAATGCTAATCTGCTCTTTGGCAAAATTTATGAAGGGCTATAAAAGGTTTTTGCTTCTTTCAAATTTCTGAGTCATCATTCTGGCAAAATAAATAACATACGGTCATCTGGAATTTTATTTCATAATATCAAATGCTTTAAACATATTTATAAGGCTTCCCCAAATCAAACTTAAATTTCAAAATTGTCTTCCCTGGCACCTGGATTTTTGAATACATCAGAGGGCCCCTGAAGTGTCCAGAAAAGAGAGGTAAACAAGATTATTTGACATGTTTAGGTATATGGGATTGTCAAAATGATGCTCAATCTTCTTGAGGTTATGTCTTGGTGAATAATGCTAATATATGTTCCACAATTGTATGGGATTTCCAAAATTCTAATGTCTAAGTATACGCTGTGAATCATAATTAAGGTTGTTATGTTAAGTTATCGTAAACTACGGAGATAACCAAATTTCTCTGTCAATCTTGTTTCTAACTGTAACTACCATAGATATTTTGCTATTCACAGACAATTGTTGTCTTGTTTTAATCTTTTTCAAAGATGGTTTATAATGAACTATAGGACTTTAATAGGTGCTCTCAAATACAGGCTTCTGATAACTTTAGAGATTGTTAACATTTGAATAAAGGAATATGTACAGGACTTACAAAGAGCTGAAATGTTCATGAATATCAAGCAAAACCAGAGTTAACTAAATGGACTGAACTCAGGAAGCTGAAGCAAATCTTTTTTACTTTGCTTGGTATATTGCTGATCCTTGTTTGGTTTCTCAGTGTCAAGGAAACTTATTTTGAACTATTTACAGCCTTTAATAATTAAGTAAGGTATACACTCCTGTGATCAAAATTTGGAGCATGTTTGTTTCTCTCTGCCTGATTCCTCTAGAATTTGGACACTATCTGTGAGTATTCTTATGGCAATATAATTGTTTGTGTTAATGCAATAAGAATCCATTTTTCTTTTGCAACAGGACACAATTGGAGAAACTGGTAATTTTGTCAAGGCTTTGACTGGAAGAGTATGCTTCCCTTTAAGGAGTCAATCTTGACATGCAGAGCCAATAAAAGCCCAGTGGGGAAAGTGGCCTCATACCCTTGTCTACGCAGTTCCTGTACAGGGTTCCTGACCTGTGGTCAGTAAAGAATGTCACTTTCTAACAGATCTAGAAGCTCCAAGTTTATTATGGGACCTTAAGAGGAGAGGATTACCCAACTCACAGGTATTTGAGGACAAACCCATTGTTAGGCTTGGCTTTAAAAGGTCTTATCAGATTCCTTGTGGAATAGACGTCCATCAAAGCCAGTCCAAAAGGCCTATGTAGAAATAGTTATTCTTGCTACACTTTATGCAAATAATCAGACCAATTATAAGACTAAAGTCTATTTTGCAAACCACTCAATCCTATGATTTTTTTTTTTTTTAACAAACATGAGGACTGGAGAGAGAGAGAAATCTTGTTTCAAAAGTTATCATATATTTGTTATTAAATTCTATATTCACTAGTTGTTTTAAAGTTTTTGCCTACATTTTAGACTAACCCTGCTTGTTCCTGTGAATCAACTAGAAGTCATCTGCTGCAGCTCAGAAACAACAAAAGGGATGGATAATATAGAAATCTGGATCAATATTCTAGTTCTGAGCAATTATCCTGCAAATCCTGCCAGGTGATGGAATAAATAGGGAATATATAGAATGCCCATCACCCAGAGGTTTCCTTCTGGGGAAAGTAAGACCAAGAAAACTAACCAAAGCCAAGCACCACGAACCCAAATCCTAACAAGCATAACTGTAGCCACCAGTTATCTGGGTGTATCACAAGACATTCTTTTCTCTCCCTTATTGGAGGAGGACTCAGTTCCACAGTTTCACCTTAGCATTTGGCTTATGATAAGGAGTCCATGCAACCCCCTGAGACATATTTTTGTCCCAAACTTTGTTCTAAGCTTCAGGTCAAAGCTCTAGGAAGGAAAACTGGATCTGAGGGATCCAGAGGCAAATGACAGCAGAGGTTAAAAGGCACAGCACAGGTGAGCATGGCTGATTCCTGCCGATTAAGCCAACCCCAAGCTTCCTGTTTTATGAATAAAGGCCACGTTAATATCCGTGGCATAAATGAGGTCTAGGGAACTCCAAGGCTACTGACAGTAGGGGGGATAGAGGCATAGGTGAGAGCAGATAATTCCTATTCTCTAGGCCCTCCCTGTGTCATGGGTGCAAGCTGCTTTTACACTCATGGCAGGACCTGCCAAGGTCACCGGGACTCAGGGATGCAAGGATGGAAGAGAGAAAGGGGATGCTCTTCCTTCTCTCACTCATTTACCCTGGGTATCTGCTAGGAAGAGAAGGAAATGAGGGACACCTGTTCCCTTCTTTCTAGTAGGGTAGCCATTAATCTTCAGTCTGTATCCCTTTCAAATGCATCCTGAACCACTGGGACTCCTTTGAAAAAACACCTTCTTTTTTCCTTTTTCCTCCTCGATTCTCTCTTCATCAATAGGTAATTGTGTCTCTGTACTATGAGACACTCCCCTCAGATGCATCCTCCAAACTGGAAAAAGTTAATTTCCCAAACCTTAAACTGGTTGGTTTAGGATTGGGCTCACTGGAAGGGAACCCAGAAGCCCAACATCTGACAAAAGGGTAAAGATTTTTTTTACCAGTCAGGATTTCGGCCTCCCTCACCCTATGCAAACTGGTAAAAGGCCTCATAATTTTTGAGCTGTCCTTACCTCCCCCTTGTTTTGATTTGATACATGTTTTCTAATAATCCAGTTTTTCTTTTCTTGCTTTCAGGCCAGCAGACTCCAAATGGTCATGCAGCTGGAGCCTCTGACAATGGTCCCTTTTGCTGAGGCCACTTAGAGAGGCCTCTGAGGGAGCTCTGACTGCCGTTTCCCCAAAACAGCGCCCCCTGTCAGCAGGAAGCGGTTTAGATTGGTCTTCATCCTTATCTTTAATCTAGCAGCAGTTAGATACACTTCTTCAGAGCGGGGAATGAGACAGCCAGGTGGGAGGGGGCCCACAGAGAAACTCCAGCCAGTCTGTGCACTGGGAGAAATGAGCATCAGGGTGGAGTCTTGGGAAGTTCATGCTGTTTGCAGCAGGGAGGAGCCTGGCCCCTCCTCTCCTTGTGTGGAACCTGGGATTCGAACGACTGAGCAGGAAGCACTCTAGCAGAGTGACTTCAGCCTTGTGGGAGTCCCTGTTTCCCCCTTTTCTTATTTTTTACCCAATAAAACCCTGTTTTACATTTAAATTGTCTGTGAGTCTGAATTTTCATGGCCGTGGGACAAAGAACCCTGTTTTTAGCTGAACTAAGGAAAAGTCGTGCAACAAGAGATCGGACACATCTCATTATACACCCTCCTTTTTGGAGTTTAGACACAACAACTGACCAGCATTAATGTTAGAATAGAGATCATAAGACGAACAAAACAGACTCTTTGTGACACTGAGATACCAAATTAAAAACGGGACCTAAGGCCATGCCAGGCAAGGGTGAAATCACACACCCTTACAGATCGCTTTGACCCAGTATATTGGTTCACAGCCTGCCTTATCTTAAAAATTCCTTTCTACTGACTCTAGATTTTTAGAAAAAGCTTTACTGCTTTAACCAATCGCAAATTAAAGAATCTCTGAACTCACCTATGACCTGTAAGTCTCCACTTCAAGATATCTCACCTTTTGGGGCCAAACCAATATATAATTTCTGTGTGTTGATTTATGACTTCGTCTGTAACTTCTGCTTCACTAAAATGTATAAAACAGAGTTATGATCTAACTGCCTTGGGACCACTTAGTCAAGGCTTCTTGGGTTTGTGTTTTCTACAAGCTACGGTCACTCATATTGGCTCATAATAGACTTGTTTAAAATATCTTACAGAGCTTGGTTTTTTCATTAACAGGATGGACATTTGAAAAGAAATTTGGATCTATATCTTATGTCACTTACCACTACAAATTCTATACCAATCAATTACCTCACTATGAAACATAAAACATATAAGTACCAGAGGAAATGAGAGAATCATAATTTGACTTAATGAAGAACTTCCTCACTATGACTCAAAATCCAGATGCTATGGATTGACAGATTTGATCCATTGAGAGATTTGAATACATAAAAACTTACTTGTGGCAAAAGACATCATATGTAAAGTCATAAGAACAATAAACTGAGGGAAAATTCACAACTCATATTACAAAGGACTAATTGCCCTAGTAAATGAAGAATTCCTACAAAACAGTAAGAAAGGTGAAAACACAAGAAAAAAATGGACAAATGATGTGAACACTCACAGTTCACAGAAAAGGAAATTCAAATGGGGCTAAATACATGAAAGAATGCTTATTATCATTCATGTAATCAGAAATGCAAATTAAGATATATAATATATACTTGTATATAAACATGGTATATATTGTATACTATATATAACCTATATATTTTATTATATAATTATGTTAGATTAATTATTATGTTAATTGTCAACTGCTACTCTATTTCTTAGAATAAAACCAAAGCGAGTAGTTGGAAAGAAAGATTAGGTTTATGTCATTATGCATTTTTCCTCTTAGACCTGTGCAGTTGTTCTTTTAAAGAGGCTACAATCTCCCTCCTAATAGCATAAGGTTTATGCTGAACTCCAGCCTAGATAACAACCAGATATGATTTTACAGGCAATAGTCTGCGGGGTTCTGAAGTGGCTACTTCCCTTTCATAGAGATAAAAATCCTGGAGGAGACTATGTTTTGGGGAAAGGCAGCAGGAAAGCAAGACCTGTCAAGGGAGGAGGTAGGATGGGACGAAGGAGGGAACAATCCTTAGGTTTTTAGGTGCAAATAAGACTTGAGGAGTGGTCTTGATCTCTCTTCTCTTTCATCCTGCAACATAGATCCTCTGTGACCAGGACTTGGGCTCTATTACTAATTACATGGCTTAGGTGCACAGAAGAAAGAGTCTGAAATACTTTGACCTCTAAAATATCACATGTACTTGATAAATACAAAATATATACAATTATTATGTATCAATAAAAAGTTGCATTAATAATTGATAATAATTGATAATAAAAGTCTTTATTATCAATAAAAAGCAAGCATTACCAGCACATTTCCACCTAGAAAAAAAAATGCTGTGTTCCTTTTTTTTTTCTTAAACATACACTAAAGGAACACAGCAGGTTCCCTTACAATCAGCTCCAGGCCCCTTGTCACGAGGAATGGCTCTCCATCAGCAGCCGGCAGGGAGCCAAAACTTGCATGGAGGGGCAAGCAATAAAATGAAAATCACATTTTCAGGATTTCTTTCCTCTGCTACTCAGGGTCATATTTGATTAATGGACTGCATTTATTTTAAAGGTGTGATTGCACACACGTTACCAATACTGGGCCACTGTGCACTTGGCAGAGGCAGAAAGCTCATTATGAATTCGGAACCACAGTGAAATGTTAGTACATCATTAATATGCATAGGTGTAGATATCTGTCTGTTGTTTTATAATGCTATTTCATTTATATAGTGCCAGTACTTGACGGACGTAAGAGACTTCATTCCCAGCTAGAGAGATTCCTAAATAAAACTAGCAAGTTATTGCAGAAGTAATCAGACAGAGTGAAGGAGTTCAGGTTCTTGTGCCTCTCTCTATATAAGACCAGGTTTTGAGTTTTGTTTCAAATGTATCTCTATGTGGACTAGGTTAACTTATTCCTTTCTTTCCTCACTGACAGCTCCAGTGTCAATGAGTCCTGCTACACCGGAATATATCAAACTGCAAATATACCTGTTTTTACTTTTCTTTCTTTTTCTTCCTTTAATTTTGCTTAATGTAAAAATACAGTTTGCTGCTTTTGTTTTTCGGTTCCACCAGCTAGAAAGTAGTCTCCAGGAAGTAAAACCTCATAGTGTGTGGAGTCAACTGCCTGTGCCCATTTCTATGTAAACAAATGTGCAACCCTGAGTGGGGGATGGTCTAGGATGAGACTGGGTGTGCCTACCTGCCAGTATGAAATGGGACATTCACAGTCAGATTTAAGTATCTTTAAGTCACCGGTTCACTACCCTACTTATAGCCATCTTGAGCAAGAAAAATTCAACTCCTTAGGATGGTATGCAGAGTATTCAAAAAGCCCCATCCATCTCTTCAGCAACAATCCTACATCTTCACTCTAGCTGGAAAAAGCTCCCTACTGCTTTCGAAAGCGCTGTATTGGTCTATGCCGTTTCCCTCTTCTTTGCTATTGCATATGTTCCTTCTTCTATCTAGAATGTAATTCTTCCCCTTCCTGCTTGGTGACTTCTTCCCATGGACTTGCTCTTGTGTGAAATCTCTTGTGAGTCCCTATGTAGACGTGCCCTCTCTCTCTTTCCTGTTTCTATTGTGTTTGATATATAATCTATTATAATACCACATACATCATACAATAAATTCTTTATACATCTCCAACCCTACTAGAATGTGGTTGCCTACAAGGGAGAAAGTGTGTTTGTCATCATTGTATCTCCAATGCCTAGCACAATGCCTGGAAATAATGGACCCTAAATGAACATGTATTGCACGTGTACCCTGCGAACTTGGAAGATATTTAAGGTAGGATGAGGGAATCCATGAGAATAGCCCATATCAGAAATATTGGATTGTGTATTTGAGATTATGAGAGGATTCTTTCCTTGATTAGAGGCATTCTTAAATATCACCTTGAAGTTACTGCATTAAAACCTATTGCTGTCAATTCCTCCCTTTCTTCAAGATAAGTAGGAGTAGCTCTTCTAGGAATGATTGCAGCAATTCTACTGCTTTGATAAGAAGTCTTAAGATGGGGGTCTCTGGGCAGAAGTTATACACACCTGAAGACTCACTGGTTATACTGAGTTTCTAAATATGGTTGTCTTATTCTACGTTTTTAAAAAATTAGTTGTCAATATTCAAAAATCTGGAGATTTCACATAATGATCTTAAGCTCTAGCTTCTTTTGAAGCAAAACAAACAAAAAAACCCACGAAAAACACAAAAACAAAACAAAACAACAAAAAAACCAACAGTAGACATGCATTGTCCCATGGTGAAAATCAGAGGGAGGACATACACCATCCATGTGCCACAGACTCTCATCTCTCCCATTTCACCTGCCTATTCCATTATGTTAAATGCTACAAATCCCTTGAAATTGGATAGGGATTTAGTCCATGTGAATTTATGGACATTTTTGAAAGGAAAATTCTCTTGTTTTCATTATAATTTCAAAGAAGAGTTATGAATCCAAAAAAGGTTAAAACTAACTAATTTGGATAAAATCACACAGGAGACAGCAATTGAGCCAAGAGAAGAGTACTAACTTAAAACAGACATCAGCAAGTCATTGACTGGGCTTCCATCATTTGTCATATTCTCACGGTTGGGTGGGAAATCAAGTGGGTTTTGAGTAATGGATAAAGTTTTGTTATCTCCACATTGTTAATGTAGCTAACACACATGCACCCACATACACACACATATGTATACACAGAAACACACCCTGAAAATATAATCCAGAAATAGCATAGCATATTTTGGAAATGCCACTCTACTGATTTTAAATATGAAAACTTCTAAGTGAATACTTGAGTTATATTCCACAGAATAATTGTAGAACTCAAGTCCATTGTAGATATTTATCCAAATTATAAATTAATCTGGAATTTTGTGAATTTGGTCTTAATTTTAGACATTTGGAAAATCTTGCTATTAGTTGCATATAATTTAATTCCATTCATCCTGCTACTTTCATTATTATTAAAGTCTTTTAAATATGAGGCTAGAATTGGCTTATTGTGCTTACCGTTGCTTTATAGCTTAACACAAGAGTCTTTGTTTTCTCTCTATTTGATAAGTTACATAGTATATATTACTAGTCTACTGGTATACTAGTGAATGTATTACACTGTCTAAACACGTTTAAGAGGCAGTGTAATATATTATTGATTTGAAATCCATTTGATTTTCCCAACTTTGATTTAAGTTGCATGATTCAGGAAGGACATTTTTATTCTTTGTTTTGTGAAAGTTCCACTTACTAGAGATTTTTTGGATATCTATGATTGAATTAAAACACAATAATGATTTAGCTGGAGACTTAAAACTCACTTTTTCTTCTTATCTATAGGTAGAAAAATCCTAAGTAATAGATATAAAGGATAAATTCTATATGAAAGAAAAGATAATTTTTGTTTAGTAACTTGTTTCATTATTATAAAATCTTTACTGCTGCAAAATGTTTTCTTAAAGCAGGAATCATTTATGCCAAAGATAAAGCTCATATTCTTATCAATTTATAAATAATCCATGTGATCTTGTCATTATGCCATTTGCATTAGTTGAAAAAAATAAGAATTACATTAAAAATTTCTGAAGTTTAAAAATAATCCTAGGAGGCTTGAATTCAGAAGTTTAAGAAATCTTAAGAATAAAAGGGAGGATTGTCAACTAGTTGCTTAACCTGCAATATTTCACTTGAATTCAGACACTTAGAGTGAATCAAAAAATCAAAGGATATTTATTGCTCACTTGAAGTTACATAAAATAACAGCGTGACTTGGATATGATATTGATTGAGTTTTCTTGGAGATATATAATTTAGTTTTATGGCAAATTTGGTAATGGAAGTTGTCAAGTGACATTGAAGCAGTCTATTAATTCCTATTAAGTTTACTGTGCTGATCTCTGAAGATGAGGCTATTATTATGTATGCATAATAATACATATTTCTTGGAGATTGTTGTAGAAATTATTATTACATCTTCAAAAAAGTTGTTACCCTGTCTAATATCGTCCCCAATTAAATCATTATTAAATTGAGGCATATTCTATTACCCAAATCCATAACAGCTTTTTTGCTTTTAAATGTTGACTAATAAAATAGAAGGTGGTTGGCCCAAAGCCACCTAATGGAACGCCTGAGAATTTGTGGCAATGTCTGCTCTTGACTCATGCATACAACTTAATATATTTCATCATATCTAAAACTTCTTCAATTATAAGTCATACTAATATTTTATGTTCCATTAAGAAATAAAAAGTGCTGCCAATTAAACTAAGACACACCATTGATTATGACATCTCTGATTTGAGAGACATTAAATGTAAAAAGAAAGTATGTCTTAAAATGATAAAAAAAAAAAGATATTAGCTCTTCTCAAACTTTTCACTCCAGGTGGCCACTCACTTTCCCTCCAGTGTTTTGGTAAATAGTAATGTAGCCATGTCTATTGAGTACAACTTGTGATACGTGTGTGTGTGTGTGTGTGTGTGTGTGTGTATACTAGTAACATGGAAAAAGCTTAATATGACCTTCATGTTAGCCTTTTAGTAACATGTCAGTTACTAAAAGATGTGTTTCTTAGTCTGAGTCTTCTTCAGAAATGTGCCAATTAAAATTAGGTCTATGTAACAGGATGTTCTGAATAGTAGACGTTTTCTTTCTCTTTCATCAGTTTAAGCCTTGCTTGTTCAGAGACTGCAGATCTGCTTTAGGGGCTCTCTATATGCACAGAACCCTTGGACCCTTGGATTTAACTATATCAACATGATTGTATAAGAAGCTGTTCCGTAGAGGCATGCTGCATCTCTAAATGGTGAAAAATGGTACCAAAAGTGTTGCATACACACACACATTAGCATGTGATGCACACACATGGAATTCAGTATCTAATATCTATTTAGGGAACTTTAGTTCTGTGTCAGCCACTGTTTACACATTTTATAAACATTTACTTTATAAACATTTAATCTTAATCTTATAATATTTACCACAATCTATGAGGTGGTTACTAGTATGTCTATTTTACCAAAAAGCACACTGAAGCTTTATGAGATTGTTACTTGTCCACATGGTACAATTAGCAACTGGTGAAGGCAAGATTCAAACCCAGCTTTGTCATATTCCAAAGCCAGTTGTTGTTTTGACCATTATGATGCCTCTCCCAAACAAATCACATTTTTTCAAACATTTACCTTATTCCATTGTTTTATTCCATCTTGTACCAAAAAAGCCTTCAGGTGATAAACCCCGTGCCCCACACACCCTACGCCAAATTATATAGAGATGGAGGAGAGGAAAGAAACAAGTAGAGGGGAAGATGATGATTTCTATGTTTAAGTGTTTTTTTCTTAAACAATAAACTAGAAATCAGGAGTTTATGGTTTGATTTTTCTTCTCCTGTTATCATTTTGGTTAATTGAATTATTCAGTATATCCTGGTATGAATGGTTCTTTGTAACAGTTTAGATAAACAAGAATTCTTCCTCTTTTTGTGTATTCTTTTCCTCCTTTGAATTAAATTGATGGTTTCATTTGGAAAAAAGCAGGATGAAAGCTTAGGCCTATTACCATTTATTCCTTAGTGTTTTCCTAATGTTTTTATTTTATAGAGTGGGCAATCAGGAACACAGGAATCTTTCTGAAGTCCAGTGGATAGTATTGGATGTGGGGAAAATTGGTGCTACTAAATAATATAGTTTGTAAAATGTCATCGTACAGAATTTGGATGATTCCAGTTCTAAAAAGTTAATGACAATATACTCATCCTTTTAATGGAAAAATTACTAGGAGGTTCCTGGCTACATAACCCATCATACTGCAGAAGACTTGCTGACTTATGCTTTGTGACGGGCCAGTGAGAAAAATATACAAACTCATACACCAATGTTGCAAATCAATTCTGCCACAAAGTGGAAATAACTCTTGTACCAATAAGCAGTAAGACCTAGAGGGGAGAAATCCTTTTCTGAATTTCCAACTTGCAGATAGAAAGAGAAGCCATCAGTCATGCTAGAGAGCTTCCATTTCAGGGCCATTGTTCTTAAAGACAAACCAGATGAAATCAGACAAGACCAGAATATGCAAAGGCCTTTGGATTTTTCCAGTCTTGGTGCAGGAAGGAAGCAGAGAGAAACAAGACTTTCTCTCCTTTTCTTCTAGATGTGAAATGTGAAGTCCAGCAAAAGCATGCACATAGGCTCAGTTTATTGTCAGATGACCAATTAATCACTCCACAAATGGCTATTAATCATACACATTAATGAGATATTCTCTTTGCTTTGGCAAATACAGATTCTGTGGAAATCCTTTCTCCTTGGTACCCAAAGCAAGCTAAAAGCATGCAGAACTCAATTAATCTTGAAGCAGCATGGGGTGTTTGAAATTGCTCATGGTTTGAAAAGAAGCAAACAGCAAAGACATTTAAACTTGTCCATATTTCACTGTGTAAATTCAGAAGCACTTAATCATTCCCTACACATTCTTTTGTTCCCTTTCTTCCTCTATCATGTTATAACTGTGTTTTAAGCCTTCCCATTTCTTTCCCCAACCTTGTACACTGAAACACAAACCAAAAAGAGTGGGGCTTCTAATAAATTGGATTCTCAGTCTTCTTGGATAGAAAATGAATAGAAACAATGTCTGTGTGTATATGTATACACGTGTATATATATATAGATATGATATTAGAGCAAAAGGCCTATATCTAGTTGCATAAATTATGAATTGAATGCCATTGCTTACTAAGCAACACCTAGGTTAGGATTCCACTTCCAGACAGAGCTGGATTGACCTAGGGAGGAAATTCTATGAAGTTTGTCCCAGTTAAACTGTCTGCAAAGGATTCAATTTTTATAAATGAATGCTTTAGTTTATTCAACAGATGTTCATTAGATACGTATTTTGTGCCAGGCCCTGTGCTAGGTGCTAAAGATGCAAATATGAATCAGTCTTATTTCTTCCCTTTATGGAGCTTACAGTCTAGTGATAGAAATGAGCTGTTGTTACATATGCATACGTTGTGCACATGTACCCTAAAACTTAAAGTATAATTAAAAAAAAGAAATGAGCTGTTGTTTCCCTAGGAGAGTAAAAGCAGAGGGAAGAACCAGTGTGAGGAATGAAAGCACAAAAGAGCAGAATATGTATGGGATGTAAGTAATAAAGGAAGGCTAGACATCAGTTGCCCTGGGGAGGAGGCTGAGCATGTGTAGGGATTGATGTTGGGAAGGAAGGTTGAGGCCAGATTGTCAAGGGCATTGTACACACTTCTAAATACACTGGGGAGCTACCAGAAGTTTTTGTCCAGGGAACTGTCATGATTTGTGTCAGGACTTTGAGCCTAAGACCATGCCTGGAAAAGACATTTGTTGGTCTTAGAATAAGAGTGAGTGGATTTGGCACGGGGAAGGTACATGAACAACTGCACCCATGACAGCTGATCGCAATACATTTGTTTCATTAATAGCCCCAATTCTTCACCCTTCCCTGGAACAACACCTTGTTCACCATGAAGTTTTACACTGTCCCCGCTCTGTGGTCAGGCCTCTTTCCTGCTGGGTTTGACTACATGATCTATCGACACATTGTCACTTCTGATTCATTCTAAAATAAAGTTGCAAACCTAATTGCCTCCTTTTGCATCCTCAGGTTGCATTTGAATATCAAAATCTGATCTGCAGCCCCTGTTTTAGTGGGCTCTGAGGGAAGAGAAGGGAACCCTGGTCCATAGTACTAGAGGACACAGGGAAATAGATATTTCAAATCTCGTTTCTGGTCTCCAATAGCAATGGCTGTCACTCGTTTTGCTGTTTAATAGTCTAAGAGCAAATATATTTTCCTGCCACAAAAAAATTGATTTTCTTCTCAAGACCACTTAGTCTCAAGAATACTGAAGTTTATATGTTATTCCTTCCAAAATAAAAAGCTTGGCCTTGTTATACGAGCAACTCTCTTCTGGGTTAAATTTACAAAGTCTCTCACTTTAACTGAACGTTTTTTTCTGTGAGCCACATGAGACAAATATAACCAATTAAAAATAATTTCTCTGATTGTTAAAAAATTTCCTAAGCAGTGCTTAGTGGCAGAAGCCTGTTCAGTGAGGAGTTTCAGTTCATCCTTCAACATTTCTTTATTTCTTCTTCCCTCTCTTTTTAAGTACAAAAGGAACACATGCAAAGGGCTTTCCTGTATTTTTAAAACCAACTTTAAAACTATAAAAGATATTATTTATTTATTTATTTATTTATTTTTATACTTTAAGTTCTAGGGTACATGTGCACAACGTGCAGGTTTGTTACATATGTATACATGTGCCATGTTGGTGTGCTGCACCCATTAACTCATCATTTACATTAGGTATATCTCCCAATGCTATCCCTCCCCCCTCCCCCTACCCCTCGATAGGCCCCGGTGTGTGATGTTCCCCTTCCTGTGTCCAAGTGTTCTCATTGTTCAGTTCTCACCTATGAGTGAGAACATGCAGTGTTTGGTTTTTTGTCCTTGCAATAGTTTGCTGAGAAAGATGTTCTTAATGTGCTGGAGAGTTAAATTTCAAAACAGTTTGCATTATATGATTTCAAATATAGATAGATTCATTAACACACATACAAGATAGATAAAAAGATGATTGATTCATAGATGTTCCAAAAATGTTCACAACAGTTATTTCTGAGTGACTATATTTATCTCCGTCTTTCTTATTATATTTTCTTTTTTTTACTTTTAAGTTCAGGGGTACAAGTGTAGGTTTGTTATTAAATTAGTTCAGCCATTGTGGAAGACAGTGTAGTAATTCCTCAAAGACCTAAAAACGTAAATATCATTTGACCCAGCAATCCCATTACTGGGTATATACCCAAAGGAATATAAGTCATTCTATGATAAAGACACATGCATGCATATGTTCATTGCAACACTGTTCACAATAGCAAAGACATGGAATCAACCAAAAGGCTTATCAACAATAGACTGGATAAAGAAAATGTGGTACATACACACCGCGGAAAACTATACAGCCATAAAAAAGAATAAGATCATGTCCTTTGCAGGGACTTGGATGGAACTGGAGACCATTATCCTTAGCAAACTAACAAAGGAACAGAAAACAAAATACCACATGTTCTCACTTGTAAGAACATGTGGTATTTTATAAGTGGGAGCTAAATGATGAGAACACATGGGCACATAGTGGGGAACAACACACACAGGACTTTCAGAGGGTGGAGGGTGGAGGGTGAGAGGAGAGAGAGAATGAAGAAAAATAACTAATGGGTACTAGGCTTAATACCCGGGTGATGAAATAACCTGTATAGCAAATGACAGATGTGTTTTCATTTCACTTGGGTAAATACCAAAGAGTAGAATTGTTGGGTCATACGGTGAATGTATGTCAACTTTATAAGCAACTGCCTAGTTGTTTCCCAAAGCAGTTGTATAGTTTTACATTCCTATCAGCAGTATATGAGCATTGCAGTTGTTCCACATCCTCGCTAACATTTGATAATTTAATCTGTTTAATGTTAGCGCTTCTAGAAGTTGTGTACCAGTATCTAATTGTGGGTTTAATTTGAATTTTCCTAATGAATAATGGTGTTGAACATATGTTCAGACTCTTATTTGCAATTTATATACTCTCTTTGGTGAAATGTCTGTTCAAATTTTTTTTTTGTCCATTTTTAAAAGTCAGGTTATTTGTCTTATTCTTGAGTTTTAGTAGTTTTTGCATATTTTGGACACAATCAAAGATTTTCTTTATCAAATATATATTTTGTTAATATTGTTTCAGTTTGTGTCTTGCCACTTTATTTAGTAACAGTGTCTTTTAGAGAACAAAATTTACTTTTGATAAAATCCAATTTTTTTATACTTTGTGATTTTTGTGTCTTATGAAACCTTTATCTAACATAAGATTATACACATATCTTATTTTTTTCAGATGTTTTATAGTTTCATGTTTAACCTTTAGGTTTATAATCTATTTTGAATTAACTTTTGTATATGGTGTATATGGCTTCTGCATGGGAGATTGTCTCTTTTTCCCCAGTTATTAATTTATTTAATCATTTATTTATATAATTATATCATGGATATTTATTAGGATATTTATAAATGGCATGGATATTTATTTTGTACTTTGAGTTATAATACTACTTTATTTATTTTCTTGCACAAATTGTTCCAGCTTTAGCTACTGGGAGCTTCTTCAGTTGGCTCCAAGACCTCTTGACATACCCCCATCAATGTGTTTTTTAATTCTGTTTTGTGTTTTGAAAACTTCCTTACTGTCTGACACTATGAGATGTTCAAGGCTGATCTTGTATATTTCCTGTCCCAGTCCTAGAACCAGCCATTTTGCCAAGAACACAGTCTTTTTAAAAATGGGAAAACAGTATTAGAAACTGTTTTAAAATGGGAAAACAAGGTCAGGGTGCTAGGTGTGCTTGTTGCTGCTAGGGTACTATTTCCTTTAGATCCTCTCAGCTAACAGGACAAGAATACATGTGTGTATTAACATGTGTATATATACAGACATATATATATTTCTACATGTAAAAATCTGTACATTAAGTTAAACATGATGTTTTTCTCATGTCTCCAACTCAAATTCACTAGCACATCGATCATTTTAGCCTCCTTCTCTGCTAATTCCCATTATAACAGTGAATAACCTGGCTTCCACCATCTACCATCCATTTACTTGGTTAATTCCAGTATATATTATGAGAATTTTTAACCCAGACCTCTAAGGGAAACAACTTTATCAACTAGAGTACATTAATGTACAGTTTTTGTTGCCTTCAATCTTACAAACTACATTCATTTCCAAAGTTGCTTAGGTCAGCATCTTGTCTCCCAACCTTGTTTCATACAGTTAGATTTTCTTGTCACAGTTTTTTATTTATTGAGATCCTCTTCCTAATATTTTTTTTAAATTGATTTACATTAATTTTCACTCTGTGCTGGAACATACTGTAGATTCTGACTAACATATAATGTTATGTATCTACTATTGCAGTGCCATACAGACTAATTTCACCAAACTAAAAATTATCTGTGCTTCATATATTTATTCCTCTCCTTGTATTTCCTTTCCCTTGGCAACCAGTGATCTTTTTGCTCTCTGTAGTTTTGGCTTTTTCAGAATGTCATGTAATTGGATCATAGAGAAATTTGCCATGTCACACTGGCTTCTTTCAATTCTCAATGTGCATTTATGGTTCTTTCATGACTTTTTGAACCTTGATAGCTCATTTCTTTTTATCACTGAATGAATTCCATTTTATGGATGTGCCACAGTTTGTTTATCTATTCACCTATTGAAGAACACTTTGGTAGAAATTAGAAATAAAACTGTAATAAGTATCTGTGTGCAGGTTTTTGTGTAGACATGTTTTCAACTCATTTGGGTAAATACTTAGGAGCATGATTGCTGCCTAGTATGGGAAGACTAAATTTAGCTTTGTCTTCCAAAGTGGCTGTACTATTTTGTATTCTCACCAGCAATGAATAAGAATTTCTGTGGCTTCACATCCCTGTAAGAATTTAGTATTGGCAGTTTTTATAATCTTTCTTAGCCATTTTAATAAGTATGTAGTAGTATCTCATTGTTGTTTCAATTTGCAATTCCCTAATGACATAACATGTGGGGCTTCTTTTCATACGTTTATTTGCCATCTGTATATCTTCGTTAATGAAATGTCTGTTCACATCTTTTGCCCATTTTTTAATTGGGTTGTTTGTTTTCTGATTGTTTAAAGAATTATTTGTATATTTTGGAAACAAGTCTTTTATCAGATATGAATTTTGCTAATATTTTCTCCTAGTCTGTGGCTAGTCTTTTCTCTTAAAACTGTTTTTTGAAAAACTGAAATTTTTAATTTTAATAAAATCCAACTTTTTTTCATGGTTTGTGCCTTTAATGTATCTAAAAAGTTATCATTGAACCTAAGATCACCTAGATTTTCTCCTATGTTATTTTCTAAAAGTTCTGTAGTTTTCTGCTTTTAGGTCTGCAATCCATTTTTGAATGATATTTTTGTGAAAAGTGTAAGGTTTGTGCCTAGATTCATTATTTTGCATTTAATTGTTCCATTATCATTTTTTGAAAAGCCTATTTTTGTGTAAATCTATTTCTGGGATTTTTATTCTGTTTTATTGATCTATGTGTTCTTTTGCCCCCCAGTACCATGCTGTCTTGACTACCATAGCTTTATACTAAGTCTGGAAGTTGGGTAGTGCCAGTTCTTCAACTTAGGTTTTTTTCTTCAGTATTGTGTTGACTCATCTGGGTTTTTGGCTTTCTGCGTATACATGTTAGAAACAGCCTATCAATATTCACAAAATAACTTTCTGGAATTTTTATTGAGATTTTTTTGACTCTACAGATCAAGTGGGGAAGAATTGACATTTGAATAATAATGGGTCTTCTAATCCATGAACATGACATTTATTTTAATTTTTAAAAATATTTTATTTCCTTCATCAGAGTTTTATAGTTTTTCATATATAGATCTTTTACATATTTTGCTAGATTTACCCCAAGTCCTTCTTATTTTGTTAGACTTATATGTTTTTAAAAATTAAATCAGAGCTTTAGACAAAGTAGTTGATATTTTGTCAATGAAATGGGGGAACAAGGCTTGTGTCAAGGGAAGAGTTGACTTAAGTAGTACAGAGGACTGTCCACAGTGTCTAAAGCTAAAGGCATGACATGAAATAATGACTGAAAAGTCGGAAGCAAAGAAGATGCCTATGTGGAAGTGGATCCAATTATGACCTTTTATGTCTAAAATTAACTTATTTACATCTACCCTCACCAGCCAGTCATTATGTAAGTTCATGATAAAGCAATAAGGACCTATGTGTCTGCTTGAAGTATACTTGGGATCTATTAGTCAGTTGGGGTAATCAATAAAAATTGAATAATTATTCTCCATTCTCTGTAGATCATATAGTTGCCCTTTTACATCAGTTGAACACATTTTGTGAAACATAACCTTTGAGTCTCACACATAATAATCATATGTTTCATATACCATCTTTTCTTTCTTTAGAGTTTCTGACATCTTCCTACTTCAGGGAAAACTTTCTGGGCCTGTTGAAAGAGGAGAACATTTCCTTTGACCTCATTTCTTTCACAATTTTCTATTCAATCACCTCTTTGCAATAAACATATTTTTTTCTCCACATACACATATCCTTATGGAAAGTTGATTTCACTATCTGGGTCTTTGGCTGCCACTACTGCTTATCATGTATTGTCAGATGTTAAAAAGCAGGTCCAGGAGAGAAATGCACTGAAACAGACATTGAATAAATCCTTTAGATGCAATAATGATTACCCATAGAGGAGCTAGGCCAATAGGCTTGATGCCAATAAGATGATGCCAATTTCAGCATAGCAACATCAACTTCAATACAATGTTATTGATATAAGCATTTTAGTATTAGAGTAGTATCATTGGCACCAGTGGAGAACGGACCTGATAAAGGCTATTTGACCCCTGGCTGGCTCAGAGTCATTCGTAATTTCCCTTCGGGGGTTAGAACATGTGGCACACTCTGTATGTGGGAGATAAAGGGGCACTTGAACAGTACCTGATGGTATCCAGATAGATTCTATGCCATTTGTTGCTAGCAAGTATTTTTTTAAAATTACTTCTTTTTAATTTAATAAAAACAGTGGGGCATAATATGTAATGGAAAGACTGAATATCTTCTATCATTTTAATCTGCATATGCTTTCTAGATTAGGAGATCTGAGAAGTTTTGGAATAAAGAGTATTATTCCATGCATTGCTTCCAATAGGTTCACTCTTTTTCCATGTGGATGGCAAGATCCCAGCTTTGGCTTGATTCCTAGACTTTACCTATTTTCCTTCCACACAGCATGGGGACACTTGCACTTCATGTGCAGGCTCAATCACCTCTCAAACTATTGGTAAGATCCTAAAAGTTTCAGATTTCCAAGTAAATGGGATAGATACAGAGGATCTGGGACTGAAGTAAAACAAAAACAAAGACAAACAACCTAGTTGTGGATAACAACCTTTCATCAAAAAGGCCATGTTAGTGGAGAGCTTTGAGACATTGGGCAGGTATATTCTTCATAAGAAATGTTTCCCTTATGGTCTTCATTCATTAGGATGCTGGATTCAAGAGTTATTGCCATTTTTCTCAAGGCCTACATTTTTATCTATCTAATGTTGTCACCTGAGGGAATTCCCCTAACTACGTACTTGTTCTGATCTAGAAATAGTGTCTGGTCATGAATGTTACCACCAAGCATCACTTGACTTTTCAAGGACAACACCCTGGTTAAAAACACCCTTAACAATATTTTGGTCTTGGACTACCATCTATTATTTTTTCCCGTGTACTGTGAATATTACACTTTATTTGTTCCACATACTTGATTCAACTTCACTCTATTTAAATTTATGGTCTACATATATTTTAGAGAGATTTCTTTGTTTCCATAACTAGAGACTTAATGGTGAGCATAAAAGACATGATCTTGGTGTTTTACTGCCAGCTGAGATGTAGAAAAATTCAAAAGACCTTCACCCTGATGAAACCCACATGCAAGAAACCCACAGAAAGAAATAAAAAAACAATATTTTCTATGGGGCTAGCAAAGAGCAATGAACAAAGGAAGCCCTGATAAACTGAATTCCAGAAGGAAATGAAAGTTTCACAGGTGAGCAGAAAACCATGACAGCTTCTATACCATGAGGCAGTTTCCTAATTTGAGTGGAGAGAATGGAAGAATTAGCTTGACATATGCACACAGATATTGCAGTAATGAAAAGAAATCAGCTGATTCTTAGACAATAATTTGGGCTGGGGACAGGTTGAAATCCAAAAGAGACAGAGATTCCAAAAACAAATGGTTTGACATGAAAAAATTTTCCCACCACAAATTTTGCCAGGAAAGTGGCAGTGGCAGAAGATCTGGAAATCAGAGAGAAGTTGCAAACTTCTGCACATTCGGGAGTCTTGAATTCTAAGGCTCTGCTTAAGTTGAATAAAAGGGGAATTAAAACTCTTTGAAACTATAACCCAACTTTATTCTAGCTTAATATTGACAAGGTCAAATAGTTAATCTTGCTATGGGAGATTGGAAGTTGGGCTAATCACAGGTGAGTTCCGTCTAATGAAAGCTACAGTTCAGTTTCAGATCAACTTAATTCTGGCCATAGATAAATGGTTTATAATCTCTGAAAAATAAGCAAAATAAGAGGAAATAATTATACGTCAGTCTTCACTGTTTCATGTCCTAAAAACTACATGTGAGTTTCTATATGTGAGAAAGCAAGAAAATGTGATATATAATCTAAAGTACATACATTCAATAGAAGACTGACAGAGGGCCCAGTTAGCAGAAGTAACTTAATACAACTATTATAAAAATGTAAAAGGGTTTACAGAAAAAAGGAGATGTAATGGTGAAAATATGGAATATTTCAGGAGAGAAATAGAAGCTTTCAAAAATAATTAAATGAAAAGTTACAAATAAAAAATAAAATATCTACCATCAACATTTTTGGGGTGGAATTAACATTAAATTGAATAGGAGGAAAAAAGCATCAGTAAACCTTAGGATACATCAATTAAAAAGTAACTAGAATAGAGAGAAAACATTGAAAATAAACACAGGCAAACAAATCTTTAGGGCTATTATAAGCTATGAAGTCCCAGAAAGAAAGGAAAAAGAGAATAGGGCAAAACATTACTTGAAGAAATAATGACTGAAAAATTTTCCAAGTAGGATGAAAGTAATAATGTATAAATCCAATAATTCAATGCATCTTAATCAGGATAAATATCAAGAAAACCATATTGAGAGATGTCATAATTAAATTATTAAAAACCAAAATAAAGAGAAAATCTCAAAAGCAACTGGAGAAAAAAGACACAAAAAGGAACTTCTTATACACTGCTGGTAAGATAGTAAAGTAGTTCAAAGACTTTGAAAACTGTGTGAGACTTTCTTACAAAGTTAAACATATGCTTATTTTACAACCTCTTAAGTCTATTCCTAAGTATTTACCCATTAGAAATAGGTTCAGTATAGGTTCAGTCCCAGATCAACTGAACTCTAGCCATGGAGAAATGGCTTATAATCTCTGAAAAATAAACAAAATAAAAGAAAATAATTACATCTCAGTCTTCGCTGTTCTATGTCCTAAAAAACTTATGTCCATTAAAAGACTTGTATAGTGTTTAAAGCAGGCTTAGTCATAACAGTAAAAAACAAAAAACAACTTAAATGTACATTAACGGAAGATTAAACAAATTGTGATAGATTCACCCAATGAATTCATCAGTACCAAGAACAAACTACTGATAAACACAACATGAGTAAATCCCATGGACATATGTTGAATGAAAAAAGCCAGACCAAAAAAGAATGCATACTATGTGATTCTATTGATAAAAATTCAAGAACAGGAGAAGCTAATCTATGGCGATAGAAATCAGAGTGAGAATCGACCCTGGAGGTTGGCGGGGTTGACTAATGGGGAGTGTAGAAGTACTTTTTGGGTTGATGGAAATGTTCTATACCCTGATTAGAATGCCCATAGTATCTTGAACTGTATGCCTATGAAGATGTACACTTTCTATAGGTTAATTAATTATTCCTCAGTTTAAAGAAGAGTCTCTTTCCACATGGAGCTTTCATATCAGTGTGGAAGAAAGAGCGTCATCACACAATTATACAAATCCATAGTTATAAACCATGATGAATACTAGAAAGAGCAAGACAAATTCTTAAGGATTGCAGAGAAACTAATCCACATCTGGGGAATGAGGGAGGGCTTTTGAAAGGGAATAACATTTGAACTGGGTGCTGAAGGTTGAATATATATGATAACTAGGAGAGTGTTGCAGCTAAGGGGAGGAAAGAGCATTCTAGGCAGAAGGGATCAACTGGCTGTCCAAAAGACCTGAGCAAAGGAAGGCATATGACAAATTCAGAAAGAGAGGTAATGTGATGGGTCAGCATATAGTGAAAAGTAAGAAAGGTGGCGAGTAAGGCTAATCATGCATGGCACATTTAAGATCACATTAAAGATACTACTTTTTATCCTAAGGATATCAGTAAATGACTCCAGTGTCTTACATAGGAAGCTGGAAGGATCAACTGCATTTTCCAAAGCTCCCTTTCATAAAGGAAGAATGCATTTTCCAAAACTCCCTTCATAACTTAAAGAATGAATGTGAAGTGGTCAAGAATGGATATGGGGAAATCAATTAGGAGGTTATTGCTATTGCCCACCAGTCGTCATGTCCACTTGGGTGAGGTCAGTGGCAATAGTGATAGAGATATTCAGGCAGTATTTCTTAATGGATTAGATTGAGGGCAATGATAAACAGTTGTTTCACACCATTACTACTACTAGGTGTCTGCTCTGTGAAACTAGAAGGAATCTGATGCCAGCCACTGAGATCGAATAGAAATGAGGAACTACATTGTAGGAACAACACATGAGTTGTATTTTGAACAGATACAGATTGATATGTCTTTGACACCTCCAAGGGAATATTGATTATTAAGTTGACATGCACAAAAATGGCCTGGGTTGGAAATATATTTACTGGAAATTTGGGAGTCATCTATTTACTCTGATGATTCAAGTCACAGGCATTGATGATGTCATCTAGGGAATCATTAAAAATTGAGAAGATCTTACAGCCAAACCTTGAGGGCTTCCCAACATCCAAGGACCAGGTAGGAAGAATATGCTAGTGAAGGAAACTCTCAGATAGTCAGAGAAATAGGAGGGAAACTTACTGGGCCCTCACACAAGCCAAAGGAAAATGTTTCATGAGTGAAGGAATGGAAAGCAGAGTCTAAGGTTTTTGAGCAACCCAGTAAGAGGAGAATGAGAAAATGCCTATTTCATTGGTAAAATAGATTAGATTTGGGTGTCCATGGGAACGAAAAGCTTTCAGTGCAATAGGGGTTCTATCTACAGCTACACAGATGAGTCAAGGGGACTTAGAGAATTCCCAGAAATTGTCTGAAAATGTTTTTATATAGGCACATGGCTTTTTCTGTGGACAGCATCCACAGGCTTAATCATATATTACTCTAAGAGAATCAACTATCTGCTTCCCCTTGCTTGGTGTATGTGTATGCGTGCATGTGGGTGTTCATTTTTAGACTCTGGCTGATCTTTGCTGAAGAACATCAATATTTAGTTTATCTCTCTCACAGTAACAGAATGAACAACACAAAGCAGGTTTCAGTTTTGTCCTCGATAAGCAGCCTAAAGGAATTCTGATAACTTTTCAATAGAATCTTTGGCATTGGAAAACAATGTTGAATGTAGGCTCAGAAGAACTGAATTTTTAGCCCCTTCCTTGCTAGGAGAGCCTTTAGTGAAAGGCTTAAACATTGTATACCTCAGTTTCCTTGTCTGTAAAACAGGTAAAGTAATAGCAAATTAGTAGGGTTATTGGGAGCATAAAATGATATGTTGATTTAGAATGCATTTTGAAAATTACAAACTGCTATACAAAGACAACTATTCTTATATATACCTTATGTGAAGAGATGTGAAAAATGGGAGAAAATATCTTGATTAGGGTTATGGTAGACGCAAGTGGCTAGGCAAAGGTAGAAAGCATAAGGAAAGTGGTTGCCAGAAGTTGCTATCCTGCTAGCATCCACAACACTGACTCCAATAAAAACCAAAGTGAAACAAAAAATTACCTCCATTTATAAGGTGGATAAGAGTTCATCAGAAAAGCAATGGAGTGAGATCAAAGGTCTCCATTTTTTGTGGCAAATAGAAAAATCTAAGCAGAATCAAATATATATTATGTAAAGCAGGGGATAAAATGTAATTTAGTTTGAGAGCAAAATCTTTCAAGACCTAAATGTTGCCTCTTTTCCCTTTGCCAAGTAGTTGCTTATTAGTTTCTTACGTTTTCACTCTAGAAGCTTGTATTCATATATGATGAAGTTGGTAAAATGCATTTTCTTTTCTCAGTAGTCAAATTATTTTTCTTTGGCTACATGTCAATGAAAATAACAAACTCTTCAGCTCCAAAGGGTCTAAAATGCCAGCTCACAACTAGTTTTTTATTGGGGTACTTGTTTTTACTAACTTCTCCATTAATAGTACAAATCTGTTGCCTGATTAAAGTGTCCTATGAAATTGCCCTATTCCACTCAAATCTGGAAGTCTTCCCTACAGCAAGTGTTTTGAGATATTGTTTCTGGTTCTGTGAAATAAAATATGGTCCAGATTTGACAAGTAAAGATTAAGTTGGAGCAGGTCCTTGGCGTCTCCTCCCTCTGTGGCTAAAGAGAAGCCTACTCCATTGCAGGTTGTGCAGGTGTAAAAATGACCTTCCCCACTCGCTGGGCTCTCTTTGGCTTATAGTTAAGGACAAGTCCAGAACTGTAATGGAAATGGTCTCTTATATAACATTGGCTTTGAATCACAATTTAAAAATAATGTGAGTTTACTAAAAATTAAAATGCCTTTTAAAAAAGTTTTAGATACAGATATGCTTGAGAAAATCTTATTTTCAAAATAATTAAATATAATGCAGTCTTTCGTTATGTGTTAATTGAACTATATTGATTTTTGAAAAATATATGGGGGTATGCCAGTAAAGCAGAAAGTCATTTTCTTTGCAATTATTTGCTTTTGAAGTTGTCTTGTGAGGAGACTTAAGTCTTATTTCAACAATATTGTCAATGCTTAAATATTTCCTAAAGTATGTTTTGGAGTTACAGTCAAGAGTATTTTCCTGCCTAACCTTCTTTACCAGACTTGCCTCCAAATAAGTCTTGGATATTTGGAGAAATGAAATCTGCCGGCAAAGGTGGCAAAGATGGAGATTTTCTAATACAGAGAATATTCACATAAATCAGCTTTAGGCTTTGAAAACTTATTTCAAATAGTCATTCCAAACTTGATTTTAGGAGTGGCAGCATTGTTGAAAATAGAAAATAAATTTTTTGACTATGTCAAAGGTAGAGTGGCACACAGCTAGTTCTTTTGTTTTGGGGAGTGGTCTCGTTTTTATTAACTTCTTCATTAATAGTACAAATCTGTTGCCTGATTGAAATGACTTATGAAATTGCCCTATTCCATTCAAATCTGGAAATCTTTCCCTGCAGTAAACCTCACCCCATTTTGCCCAGGACTTTCTCACTTTTGGCGCAGAAAGTATTGCATCCTAGGAAGAATAAGAAAGACTACTTCAGACAGAGGACTGTTTTTAATTTGGATAACGGTAATCTTAAGTTGCTTGGACTCTATTATGGTATATAGAGTTTATATAGAATTTAAGAGAGAATAACAAACTGCTGTCACAAGCTGCTAGTTTTAGTCCAATAGCTCTTCTTTTCTTCTTTGATTTTTAGTAATAGAACCCTAGATTTATAGCTTGGAGCAAAACAGCTCAGAATAAGGACTATATTTTCTAGTTTCCCTTCTAGCTAGGTGTGGTCATGTGACTAAAAACCGTACAATGGGACATATGTGTAAGTGATGCATGGAACTCTGAGAAGTGTCCTTAAAGGGAGGGAATGTGCCCTTTTTCTCCACTTCCCACACCTGCTACCATATTTGATAATGAGATGATCTTGGGAATGAAAGTCACGCCCAATGGAGCCTGGGTCAATATCACTGTGGAGCTCCATATCTTCCCTGGATCTTCTTGATCAACAGACAGAGAAGTAAATTTCTATATTTCTAAAGCTGTTGATAGTTGAGGCTTTCCTCTCACCCAAAGTTGAATCAAATCCTCTGATAAGAAGTTTTAACAAAATGATTGTCTCAGCTCCTCCATGGTCAGAGGAAAACCCACATCTTCTTAGGTCATGATTCCTCATTTTAGTTTTGTAATCTTTATTTGCGTTCATAGTTATAAGGCTTTAAATTAAAAATTAATTTTAATTTACTTTAATTTAAAGTATAAAATACAGGTCAAAGGGAAGGTTTTACAAAGGAAGAGGAAATCAAACCAGACATTCACTTTTTTGACATTTTTATGACAACCTGTCCTATGAAATTTTGGAGGTGGGGATTTTGTAGAGTTTAGGGGAATCTTGAAACTCTTTACTGTTCTTGTCTTTAATGACAGCCCACTCCTTTGTCTCTCCTTATAACTCTAATAATTGCCACTCAAATTGCTTTGTGGACACTTCTTACTTCACCAATATTTTTCTGATGTACCTTAAGGCTTCACCTTTAATCCAGGACTTCCCCCAGCCCGACCTTTATACCATATTCGTAGTTGATCTTATCTACTTTTTTATTACAATAAACTTTATTTAAACTGGAGTTCTATACACATTGGCATAACATTATTTATTTTACTTGTATGTAGTTCCGCCTCTTTCTTAACATATGACTTGTTTGCCTCTGCCTTACTTCTAGCTGTTTTCCTAAATACAAATGTACACTCACTGTGTTAAATATTAACTTGCTATTTTTAGAGTACTCTTTATTTTCTCTCTTCTCCCCCAATCTAAAAGAGACCACTTTGAATTTCTCTAAGTCTGGGCCAGAGAATTCAAATGCTTTTGACTACATCCCAAACACTCCAACCCAGAGCAAACACACACACACACACACACACACACACACACACGTGCAGAATATAATATAATGGAAGAGAAAACGTTTATTATAGTAAGGTGCATCTCATAAAGTAAGGGTAAGTATTCTTAAATTTTGTTTAATTTTATACACACATACAAAAGTACTATATGAGATTAATACTATGCACTTTATTTTCTAGACTTCTCTATTCCAGTCTATTTTATTCTCTTCCACTTGGTTCAAAATGAATATTTATCATAATCATCTAAATTTATTTCACAATCCATTAACAGCCATGATACATAATTTGAAAAATAGTCATTAAAATATTCTTTCAAGAAAGGAGGAAAAAGTAAAAAATGTCCCTAATATTTTTCAGAGCCTGGCTAAAAAGCAACCACTGTGAGCTGTGCTTATGGGAGCAAAACCATGTTTTCATTGTCAAAGTGAATTAGGTGATTGGATCTCATCTGCTTTTGTATTTTAAGCCACTGTCATTACATTGGTCATTTCTACAATGTTATCTCTAGAGCAGACTCTCTGCTGCTTCAAGTTCCTACAGTCAACTGCTTTCTGGTAGGACAGATACTTTTTATGTAACTGAAATTCATAATGTTCAAAATTCAAACTGACTGAAAAGAACACCTTCTTCCTAAACGTGTCTCCCACTGCTAATGGACTGAATGTTTGTGCCTCCACAAAATACATATGGTGAAGTCCAACCTCCAATGTGGTGGTGTTTCGAGGTGGGGCCTATGGGAGATGATCACGTCATGAAGGTAGAGCCCATATAAATGGGATTAAAGCCCTTCAAGAAGAGATAAGGAAAGAGCTTGCTTCTCTCTCTCTCTCTCTCTGTCTCTCTCTGTCAACCCTCACCCCCAATGCACATGTGAGGGTACAATGAGGAGACAGCTATCTTTAAAGCAGGAAAGTGGGCCTTTACCAAGACCTCAACCATGCTAGCACCCTGATCTCAAATTTCCAGACTCCGGAACCGTGAGACATAAATGTTTGTTGTTTAAGCCACCCAGTCCATGGTATTGTATTATAGCAGCTTACAATGACTAAGACACCCATTGTAGATTCTTTATTATTCCATTTGAGTGACATCAGCAGTTACCCACATTAGAAACCTATCATTCTTGATGCTGCCTTTTTCCTTAGACTCCAATGCCAACACCCATTTATTATTACTCACTAAGTCTTGCAAATTTTATAGCTTAAATATTTGTCGAATTCACCCCATCGTCTCCAACCTTATCACCTCCCTCCAGTTTTTGACTCTCCTTATATATCTACCTGGGTTACTATTGCAACCTTGGAATCACTTTCCTGCTTTAGTTTTGTCTACCTCAAATCCCATTTCACCACTGAGGCACTATAGGAAATAATCCATATTTCAAATCTGACTTAACGCTCCTTTAATTAAAATCTTTCAAAGGCTTTGCATCCCCTATTGGATATGATCCAAATTCCTTAGAATTGCAAAGAAGCCGTTGGTGTGCTGGACCTTGCTTGTCATTCCAGTCTCACCTGTTGCACTGCCTAGCCTTGAAAGTGCTGTTCTAACAACATGAAACTGCTCTAGCACACACAACATGGTGGGACTCACATCCATTCACCTACTAATGCTTCTTCTGACCCTTCTGCATAGTCAAGCTCTAAAATTAATTTCAGGTATCTTCTCTTTTAGCATCATGCCTGACCTCTCCCTCCAATGTGAATTAAACATCTCTCCCCTCTGCTCCCAAAATATCCTAAGATTTTCTCCCGTTATAGTCATTACATGCTCTAGTTATTTGTTTAAATGTGTGTCTTCTTATTAAGTCATACAGTAGAACTTAAGTAAATGTATGTTAATGAATGCATGAGTTAATAAATGCATTAATGTGTGAACTAACTTAATAATAACATAGTGCCTAGAATAAGAACACACAATAGAAATACATTTTATTTGATTCTAGATATGAGATTGAGCTGGAAATAACCTCTGCTATCCAAAAGATCATTCCATTTGATTCATATGATTTTGCTACCTGGGTAGGTGTTCTTTGCTTTCCACCATTCTATATATGATCTTCTTGAAGTGGAGACTCAGACAGAGATAGTGGCCTTTGCCTGGAGCGAAAAAAAAATTCCAGTTCACGTTGTTTTCAGTAGACTACAAGCAGGGTTGATTCAATGATAGTTCAGGAGATAGAAGTTGATTATATTCTTCCTAACAAAGTCAATCATTCAGCTGACTTTGCATTTTGTCATATTCTACAGGTTCTTAAAAAACTAGTCCATTCGAATGTCTCAAAGATTAATTTCTAACTAAAAGGCAATTGGATTGACTGAACTGTATGTAGTAATTGGCAAGAAGTTAAATAGCCTCAGAATAAAAAAAGTAAGCAAATATAAAGCCTCCTTCTAGAAAGCACCTCAGAAGAATTTCAAACGAGTTAATATTTATACTCATAATACTATAATTTTCTCCAGTCCCCTTTTATTCTTCCTATATAACTATTCAATTATGGCAAAATCTCTATCATATTAGAAGCACATTTTTATTTTGTTTTGTAAACCAAAAATAAAATTCTAAGCCCCCAACTGACTGAATGGACCTTCCTCTCGGCCAAGGGGATCCAAACAAACCTGAAAAACTAGTTCAGGTCATGATGAGGAAGTGGAAGTTCGACATGTCTCATTATACCCTCCTCCCTTTGGAGTTTAGACACAACTGATCATCATTAACATTAAAACAAAGATCTTAACACTGATAAAACAGACTCTTTGTAGCAATAAGACATCAAATTTCTCACTCTATAATAACATCACATGACAGAGAGCAGGCCCTGAAAGAAATCAGTCTTTTACCCCCAAAATATATTGCTTTGACATATTTTAAAATGGCACTGCAAAGCCGTCTCTTTTGGGAGACACTGGCATTCTGTAGAGAATCTCCTTCCTTTATGAGGTCTGACACTTTTTAAGGTCCAGTGAGACATTCATATCTATTCTCTGTGAAGCCTGCTACATGGAGGCTTCATCTACATAGTAAGAACCTTGGCTTCTACAACCCCTCCATTACCTTAACTCCAGCTGATTTCAACTCTTCAGGCAGAGCTTAACCCTTTCAACCAACTGCCAATCAGGAAATGTTTTAATCCACCTACGACCTGGAAGATCCTTGCTTTGAGATGTCCCACCTTTCTGGGTTGAACCAATGTATACCTTGCCTGCATTGATTTATGTCTTTGCCTGTAACTTCTTTCCCTTAAAATATATAAAATCAAGCTGCAACTCAATCACCTTGGTTCTCAGGACCTTCTGAGGCTGTGTCATAGGTCATGATCCTTTATCTTTTCCTTTATCTCTACCTTGGGGAAATAAACTTCTAAATTAATTAAGATCTGTCTCAGATACATTTTGGTTTACACCTTTAAATTGTGTGTATATCTCAGCACTTTATTTTGGTCAAGACCTACCCCATTTATTAATAGAGATAATATTTAATCAGCAGAAATACCCATGTACAGCAACAAGAAAACCTGTATTACTAATGCTTGAAGGATTTAGATTTCAAAGTCTCTTAACAACCTCGGGCTAAGAACACATGTCACAGAAGAGGTATTTGGTAGATGGATTGACCTTTAAGAAAGCAAACGCTTCTTTGTCTGTCAAGGCCACTTTGGCTAAGACAGAGTGAACATGGGGAAGTGCAAAATGGCATGAGGGTGAAAAGTTGTCTGGGTGAAACGACAGAAGTGATCTTAAAATGGGGAGTGTAGTAAGAGAATTATAAATAGAAGAATAAATGCAAATGTTCTCTTCCTTTGTTTTTTCTTGGGTCACATGTAGTTAGGACAGGCAGATATTGCTAGGGTAGCATGTCTCTTGGGATGAGACTAGGCTGCTCTTAAAAAGTGAGGTACAAACTAGAGAAGGGCCCAGTTTTGGGGACACCAACGTTTGAAGAGACAAGAAGAGACTGTGCAGCTCATGCATGATCTGGTTTAGGTCACCAGGGTAGAAAACCCTACAGTAAATTGAGGATGAAGTTATAACTAATTATAAAGAGTATATATTTGTTTGGAGAGTCCTTTGGGATTGTGAGAGTAGCATGGTTTCTGAATTTATCAATACTGTTATTCTTTTCATGTATCACAACTAAAATGAAATACAACTATATTTACCATTTTAAATAATCACAACTGCTTTTTGGACATAGACACTGTGTGAGCAAGAAGGGGTGGAAGAAAGATTGCTAGAAATAGATGTATGTACAAATCCATATATACTTACATTTAATATATATTTGACAGTGAGATTTAATATTTGCTGGCATTTATTCCAATGCTTTTCTTTTTCTTAAAGGACTGAGGTTGATTTTCAAAATGATTTATCCCTATAGCTCCTACTAATACATCACCACTTTAGAATTTTGCTTCATACAGCTGTAGCTTTACCCACATGCCACAGAAAAACAAACCTTTTTAATATATGAAGGGTGTCAATGTTAGTCATGTGATTTGTAATGCTTTTGCTTAAATATTGATTTTTTCTAATTCAATTTTTATTGATTTCTCTTAAATATTAATCATTTCTAATGACAGCTTAAAAAATAGGCTGAGCCCCTTGAACATTCTTGCTATCCACTCCTTGTAGAAATAGAGTACAATTTTAGTATGCTTCAAATTAAGTCAAACAAAAACATACTGCTTTTTCATTTAAGGGTTTATTGTAATCAATCAAAATTTTATTTGTCCAAATCCAGGAATTTATGCAGTGTTAAACATGGCTGTGCAGTTTCACCATGAAAATGCAGTGCCATCTATGACCTTTAGCTCGTTTATCTGTGCTTTGCTGCCATAGTTGCTCCCTGGCAAACTGTTCCTGGCCTTTAAGAGATCAGCATTCTGCAATATTAGTAAAGTTGACAGGGCCCAACTTAAAATAACTAGAAAGTGGCAGATTGTTAACAGTTGCAGGGGACGAGGCATCTGCTGTACAAGTGTGTGGAAAATATTCCGATTCTCTTGGAAAATAAACGTCACTTCCCCAACATTGGTTATGCTTGAAATTTGTGATTGAGAAATTAGTGCTTCTGAAGAATTGAGTGCTAAACTTGGCAATAATTAGCTGTGAGGCTTCCAGTACATCATTTAACCCCTCTGACCTTGGTTACCTCATCCACAATAGTGCCAGTGGCTCCGTGGGAGACAAACAGCACAGACAGTTCCCCACTTGAGCAGGTTTGTATTTAGAGTTTTTCTACGTGGATTGTTGAGATTTGAGGATATATTTACCCACACAAACAACGTATTAGTGCTGGTTGGATTTTAGTCCAGTTCACAAAGCCCTTTAAACCCATAACATAGCTAAAAATATGATTTTTAAAAATATGAATTTAAGATTGGATAATTTTTTATTTTTTATTTTTAACAAACGGTATTGAAGTACTAGAAATTAAAGATAAATGTAATAAAGCAAATAAATATTTTATTTTGCGTTTTCAGTGACGGTGTTTGAAAATAACACTTAAGGACAGTAATGATGGGGGTTAATGACAAAATTAAATATACTTCTATACACCACGAATGTATTAAAGTTGATAGAAAGTTTTAAGAATTTTTTTGAATCTAATGCTTATTTACATTTGACATAGAAAATTTGGAGAATAAAGATAAATCTAAAAATGCATTTAAAAATGATCTTCCACTACCTAGAGATATTCATTATAAAAAACACTGGCAATAATTTAGTTCTTGCTTTTAACTAATCAGGACATTGAACTTAACCATCATGATAAACCTTTTTTTTTTTTTTGTCTCACAAATAAATTAGGGCCAAAATACAACACAGTAAATGATATATGCAAGTGTCTGTTATGGTCATGGTGATCCAGAAAGAATCCTCCAGGATGAGAAGTTAATCAGGCAACAGTCTGGAGCTGGTGAACTGAGGAGAAAGGATATGGAAGAAGTAGCATACACCAAGTGCCAGGGTAAATATAAGAATATTATATGTTTGGAAGTACAGTTAATTCTATATAGGAACCACTAATGAATTTATCTATTATTCATCTTTTGTTATGAACCTGATTTGGGCAAACTTGGATTCCAATCTAGGCCCCATCACTTAGTAGCTGTGTAATTCTAGACAAATTTATGTAACGTCTTCTTTTAATTGGGATAAAATTTACATAACATAAAAGTACCATTTTAAAGTGTACAGTTCAGTAACATTTAGTATGTTCACAAAGTTGTGTAATCACTACCTTTATCTGATTCCAAAACACTTTCCTCACTCTAAGAGGAAATCTGTACCAATTAAGCAGTCACTCCTCATTCCCCTTTCTTCCCAGCTCCTGAAAACCACTAATCTGCTTTCCATTTTTATGGATTTATCTATTCTGAATATTTCATATAAATAAAATCATACAACATGTGAACTTTTCACTTACTTAACTTCTTTAACTTTTTTGAGCTTCAGTCTTCCCCACTATCTTCCCACCCTAGCATGTACTTTATTGTATGAATTAAAATAAGATCATGTCCATAAAATACCAAATGCAAACCCTGGAACCATGCATTCTGTCAAATAGTTCCTCTTTTATTGTTTGGTTTAAAATCATTGCATATATCTTTGTATGTATATAGATATTATACTAATCTGTGAGGATTTATTTAATGTAAGCTTTTTTTCCTATCACTAATACACTTTTTGTGTGACCTTGTTAATGTAGGTCTAGCTAGGGATTTTCATCTTGGCCTGCAGTGCTGCCCTTTTCTCTCATTTCATCTCCTGCCTTCTTTTCTAAACATAGTTGTATTTCCATCCATTTGGTGGGTCCTGGGAATTTTCTTTTCATATCTGTGAAAACAGCAAGCTGACAAGCTTCTCCTTGGCACGACACAGCATGTGTGAATCTATGTCATGTCCAAGTGACTTTGTTCATAGTTAATTTGTTAAATTCCTTTGGAGAACAGACATGGCATTCCCTACTGAGCAATCAGCACAGCTGCGAAGCCAGGCAGTGGCCAAACAGAACCCAGTGGGAAATGTGTATTCAAAGTCCAGAGACAGCAGTCATGGCTGAGCCCCTGAAAGTTTACTGGCCTCTCTTTTGGGATATGCAGTATAACTTGCCCAGGAGCCCCATGTTGCCCATGAATCTTAGGTATATAAAGTGTTTGGCTGTGAAGGTTTAATAGACATAAAGCAATAGAAGGACATACCCTGGAGTCATGATATAATCCCATTCTACTCTATACTCTTCCCTCCTTTGTTTCTTCTCTTCTTTTCTTTTTGCTATCCTAATATTTTTCTTCTATCGTCTCAGCTGCTTTGATCTTGGTGTGTTGCTCCTTTGACAATTAAGTGATGAGGACTGCGGCTGACAAGTCATTATAGAGGGAGCTGGACTTTAAAAAGAAATAAAATAAATCTTAGGCATGATTCCCGTGAGTCAGAAGAGACCATGTGCCACTATATTGTCTTGGGTAGACAGTGGGTGGGCAAAAAGGACAGTGTGTGCACACTCTTCAATAAGCACTCCTAATAAAGTTAGCTCCAGCTGAGATGATCAAAGGCTGTTTTTCCCAAAGCTAGCCTATGAATTGTGAAAGTCAGCCTGGCATTCAGAGGTTAGAACCACATATCTCCCTGAAATTATCCATACGGTCCAGGAACTTATCTCTGCCATCATGATAGGAAAACAAGCTCTGACCCACAAGAGCTAGACAAAAAGATTTCAAGGTAGTGAGACTAATGAGATGATCTACAAACTACAAACTTGGTCCCTCTTTGTGCTTCAGTTTTTTTTTTTTTCTGGGGGTGGGGGGTGGTTTGGTTCTCATGTTCTGTTCTCTTAGGCTAATGTGATAATGGCTGAAAAAAAGAATTCAGCAGAGAAAAATGTGAAAATTTCAAGGAAAGGTCCTTCATAACTCTGAAGCAGAGTCATAGAATTTTGTGGTAATTTTTCAACTTTCCTTCTTGGTTGAAAAAAGATATACCTAGGTGTTGGTCCCATAAGGTTGAACTGAAATATCATTCAGAGAAAAGAGGTTTCTGGAAACTTCTAATTAGACCTGTTGTGTGTGTGTGAGAGAGAGAGTATGCAAGAGTGTGCCCATGGGGTCCACCAAGCATTGTGCTAGACTTTCCACATGTTATTTCTTTTATTTCTGAAAAAAAGCAAGGTGGGCATTTGGGAAAGTTGAAATTAACAAATGGAAAGCAACATGCTACCACTGGTCAGGAAGCTTGTAATTGTCAAGATCAGAACTTGAACTCAGGTCTCTCTGACTCCAAAACACTTTCCACTGTGCTACCTGCTCTTGTACTGCCTAGTAGGACCTGCAGAATACCCAGTATCCTCCTCCTCTCACAGATTCCCTCAAAGCCCATCTAGTTAACAATTGTAGATTGGATAATTAGTACCTACAAAAGCTCTTAAAAGCCTGAAGGTGAGGGAGCCAGGTCCTATCTTCAAGGATGTCACAGTTTAGATGGGGAGGTAAGAAATGGACTCAGATAACTAGAGCATGAGGCAGAGTGTGCTGAGGGAGTACCAAGGAGCAAGAACCTCATTTCTAGCTGGGAGTGCCCAGGGGGTTTCATAGGGAGCTGGCACTAGAACTTGACTTTCAAGGGTGGAAAGGATTAAGAAATGCAGATGGGGAGGGATTTCAGGCTGGAAGGAGGAAAGAAAGAGGAAGGGACCCACAGGCTGAGGGTGAGGACTTGTAAGTCATCCAGGTTGTCTGGGCTCTAAGCTAAGACCAACCAGATCTGAACCGCCACCTAAAGAGTTTGGACTTTCTGGTTTACGTTGCATCAGATGTTTGCAAGGGAGGAAATAAGTAGTAAGATACGAAAGGCAAAGGCCACAAATGGAAGACTGGCAGGCAGATTACTATAAAGGTTGACGTGGCTTTTTTGACAAACATAGTAATATTTTTAACATTTTGAGTAATTATTTAAAAAGAGAGGGGATTTACATAACAACAAGTGGCTAGCATTTGATATGGCAACAATTGTCTGCAACTGAGAAGCAGCCCCTTCAGTTCTTCTGCTTCAGTTTCCCAGAGTCCCTGTCTAATTCAGCGCCTGGATTGCTTCATTCATTTACCTTACCTACCTAGTTCCTGTGGGCAGTTGAGTTGGTAAACCCTGTCTTAGGTTGCCACCAGAAGATGGTCTATTGTCATAAAGTGGAAAAGTTAGAGATTCAAGTTAATGGTAACACAGCGGTTAATATTGTCATCACAGGCATATTATACACATTATGATTCTGTAGAAAGAAAAGCATCGGTTTATGGATTTATTAATTTTTCTTGATCTTTTCTTCTTCCATATTTCTTCTTATCAAAAGACACAAGTGTTCTTAAATTTTCCACTAAGTGAGCACTTTGATTTTGTCAAGAAAAAGGAATAAATAGAAGTAGAATAGAAAAAGCAACAGTATTTACAATGTGGTTTCAGAGGCTGTATTAGTTTCCTCTTGCTGCTGTAACAAATTACCACAAACATAGTGGCTTAATAGAAAACAAATTTGTCATCTTACAGTTCTGGAAGTCAGAAGTCTGAAATGAGTCTCAAGGGGCAGCAGGACTATGTTCTTTCTGGGGTCTCTGGGGAAAAACCTACTGCCTTGCCTTTTCCAGCTTCAAGGCTGCCTGGATTCCTTGACTTATGGCCTCCTAGGAAATTACATCACTGTTTCTGTAATCACGTCTCCTCTTACTCTGATGCTCTTGCCTGCCTCTTATAACAAACCCTTGTGACTACATTTGAAATACCCACATAATCCAGGATAATCTCTCCATCACAAGCTCTTCAACTTAATCACATTTGCAAAGTTCCTTTTGCCATGTAAGGTAACGTATTCATAGGTTTTGGGGATTAGAACATAGATATCTTTGGTGGGGAGGGGCATTATTCTGACTCACAGAGATCACAGTAAGATTCTGACCTCCATAAGAGTTGAATCTACCATACCTGCTCAAATTCCATGAAGAATGCTCAGAGCAGTTTATTCCATAAGGACAGCTAAGAAAAATAACTAGAAGAGAAGGTAGAAGAGTGTCTTAAAATTGGCACAAGACCAAGGTACAAATCCTGATTCAAGATGTTGGGCAGAGAGTGAAGGAAGGTGAGCAAGGCAGGACACTGTACAGGAGGGTGCAGAAAGAGAATCTGGATAAATAACTATTTATACAGTGATTAATGACTGACCAAATATTTCTTTGTATGACTCCATGAGATTCTCACAACAAGAAAGTTAGCATCTCTAACCATGTTTTATAGGTGTATAAACAAGGCTCATACTAGGTAACTTCTCAGGGACACACAGGTAACGAGACACAGAAACTCTTATGCTCAGATATGTCTAACTGTAAGCCACACTATAAGGTGGCCTGCTGCACAATTTGCTGAAGACCAGACTGAAAGCATTAGTTAGTAATGTTCATACCAAGCAAATTTTATGACTTATGAAGATTTCTGGAGGATTATTTGTTTTGAGCATACTTACCTCTGGAGAAGACACAATTACCTCTGCTTTAAAAGATGCTATCAATATCAGGATCCTATTAGAAAACAGAAAATGTTCTAGGTCTTTCAAACAGTGAGGATGTAATAAAGGGGATTGGTTAGATGTTGGAAGGCTGAAAGAACAGAAAGGTGATGATGGATTAGTATTAGAAACTGTGAGAACTGCGTGAAACAGCTATCATCTCTAAGGTGGGGTGATACATCAGGGCAGATGATTTGGTGTGACAGGAGCTGATGCCTGTGATAAGTACCTGTGATTCTTACCACAAGTGGTGCTGGGTGTACCCAAGTAGCTGGAGGCCAGAGATGCAGCGTCTCTTGCTACTGGATGAGGCTGCTACCAACCAGAGAGCAGAAGGAGCCCTTTCTCTCCCCCTTCTGCCTTTCACACTCCCTCTAGTGCCTCCACTAGTCAGTATCCACAGCAATCCAAGGCAAGGTGCTCTGGGAAATATGGATTGCAGACTCCAGGCCTGGCATGTCCAGGAAGAAAACAGAAGAGTAAGCAGAGAATGGCAGACAACAGGTAAATCACTAGCACAGGGGCTGAACTTGTTAGTGATAGCATTTATTTACATTTACTGTACTCTAGGTATTTGCCTGTAAAGATTTATTTAATTTTATAATCCTGCAAGACAGGTACATTATCTGTATTTTACAGATGAGGAAATGAACATAACCAAGGCATCCACAGCTAGTAGTCAGTTGGAATAAAAATCATGAGTATAAATTTACTCATATGTCACATATTCATAGTCCAGTGTTCCCTTCACTGTGCCAGTAAACCCCACATGAATCTCCTTTTATTATCTTTTCTGAGCTAACGTCACGACATAGATTTTCTTAATAACAGGTCTATGTGAACACAGAATCTTTTTAGATAGCTGGATGCCTTACTTACTGAACTAAATTATTATATTAATGAAAAGACCATACCCTGGAGCCAGACTGCATAAGTACAGATAGTTTCAGTTCTTACCAGCTGCATGTCTTTGCGAAATTGTATAACCTCTCTGTACCTCAATTCCTTCATCTGTAAAATGGGGACAGTAAAAGTACCAATCTCATAAGGTATTTGTGAGGGCTAAGTGTGTTAATACCTGGAAAGTGCTTAGATGACTTCCTGCACTATATGACAGCCTTTGTTTATAATAATAATAATTATTATTAGAATTGGAACTATCCTTAAGGAGAAATGATTCCCCTCCCCCTATCACATTGTAAACATATACTATCAATTCAGCAAACAAATAATTTATGTTCCTTGATCAGGGGGTTGACCCTCTCTAGCTTTTTGGCCACCAGAGAGTAACCTACCACCTTTCCCAGCATGGCAAACTTACTTGAACAGTAGCTTAAAATTTCTCTGATCTTTGTGTTGACATGGATGTAGTGAAAAGGGAACATGTATATGCAACTGGTAGGAATGTAATTCAGCACAACCTCTGTGGAAAACAGTATAGGGATTTCTCAAAGAGCTAAAAGTGGATCTACCATTCAATTCAACAATCCCACTACTGGGTATCTACTCAAAAGAAAAGAAGTCATTATATCAAAAAATACCTGCGTGTGTATGTTTACTGTAGCACCATTCACAATTGCAAAGATATGAAATCAACCTAAATGCCTATCAACAGATGAGTGGATAAAGAAAATCTGGTATATATACACCATGGAATACTACTGCCATATAAAGAACAAAATAAAGTTGCAGCAACTTGGACGGAACTGAAGGCCCTTATTCCAAGTGAAGCAACTCAGGAATCCAAAACTAGATACTGCATGTTCTCACTTATAAGCGGGTGTTAAGTTATGGGTACATAAAGGCACATAGAGTGGTATAACAGACATTGGAGACTCAGAAGGGGGGGTTGTGGAAGGAAGATGAAGGATAAAAAACTACATATTGGGTATGATGTACACTACTCGGGTGACAGGTGCACCAAAATCCTAGACTTCACCACTGTACAATTCATCCATGTAACCAAAAATCACTTGTACACCTAAAGCTATTGGAATAAAAACATTTTTAAAAAATAACTCCTCTGATCTCTGATTCAGTTGGTTGCTTTCCCCTCTGAAAGATTGAAATGAAGATATTGTAATTTGAATGTAACAAGTCACTCACCAAAACTGTGAGGGATGACCTTTGCAGGGACATGGATGAAGCTGGAAACCATCATTCTCAGCAAACTAACACAAGAACAGAAAACCAAACACTGCACATTCTCACTCATAAGTGGGAGTTGAACAATGAGAACATATGGACACAGGGAGGGGAACATCACACACCGGGGCCTGTCAGGGGTGGGGGACGCGGGCAGGGACAGCATTAGGAGAAATACCTAATGTAGATGACGGGTTAATGGGTGCAGCAAACCACCATGGCGCATGTATATCTGTGTAAGAAACCTGCACATTCTGCACATGTATCCCAGAACTAAAAGTATAATAAAAAATGATAAACTGGCTTGTGTGAAAATAGTTACTGGGTTAGTATCTTCACTGGCCCCAAAGGGTCCATTTGGATGGGAATGAAATTTTGTTTCCAGCCCTTACACTTGGAGAGTAACAGCAATGGGGTATATGTCTCACTCCCCCCACTCTCCATTCCTGGATGAGTAGTGCCCATGGTCTGTTTCTCCTCCATGTCCAAAGCTTGCCAAATATGCCAAATACAGTAGTTGGATACCTTCAAATGATTAATAGATATCACTTGTAATTCACAGCTCTTGGATTGTGAATTTTAAGATCCTTGTTGACTGCTTCACTCCACGAATGTTTATTGAAGCCCCACTGTACTCAAGATTTGTTTTTCACCATGCTCTTTATCCCTGTCTTTGTCAGTCACCACAAGAAGCCCAGGCCTCCCACGCCCTCCTAATCTTTACATCCTCTTTTGCGGGCAGTATGTGCCACAACTTTCAAACAATTTGCATGACTGTGTGGTTGTTCTGTTACTTAGAGCTCCTCTCCTCAACTTTGAGTTCTCAGTTTCCAGGAGCTGTGCTTCATTCTCTTGTGTCCCCATATCTGAGAGAGTGTTCAGCACTTAGTGAGTGTCCAATACGTGGTAGTAAACTAAAGATGTCTTTAGAATCTGCCATCAGTTGACTTTGGTAGGTATTTTATAAAATGAAATGTATTTTAGGAAATTGAATAAGTGAATCCTAAGTTTTTCTTTCTCTCAGTAGTAGCCCTCAGCATATCAAGGTGGACCGAATCTTAGAGGTGACACTAATGAAACTTGAACTGGGTGCTGGAACTTAGTGGGGAGCATGATGATGAAAACGAAGCTGTGGCTGAAGCTTTGGACTGGCAGTCAACCTACCCCTGGGTGTTCTTTGAGCTTGATTAATTGTATAGAATCTCCAGGCTCTGGGTTTCAGGAAGTGTCGCAATTTGATTTGCTTGCTCTGAGCTAGGTTCACTATTACATTTTAAGTTAGACTAAGAAAAGCACAAACACAATCAGATAAGAAATAGAAATAATGAACTTATATTCATTATATCTAGAGACCTTAGTGCAACCTTTTCTGTTTTACAAGTTGTTTATATTTGGATCTGCTGTTATCATAAGTTAAATTTTATGTCAATATTGTAAACATAACTTAGATTCAAATTAAGTAATGCTTCACTTTGTTTCAGAAGGAATTGGAGGTGAACACTTACATGAATTTATTCTAATGACACAAAATTATTAAACAACAAAAAGTGAAAAAAGATGAAAAGAGCAGTTGTTATTTTACATTGCAATCCTGATATGACTCAGTACTATTCATAATAGCCACTCTTGTACTGATTATAATAGAACCTCAAAATTGAGTTGTTCTACTTTCTAGAGATAAAACAAAGAGCCACACTATTGAAATTTGCCAGGCTTCCCACAGTGACCATCTGACCAGAGAGATGTATCCCTTTAACTAAGAAGTCTAGCATCTGTCATGATATTCACTTACCAACAGCACTGACAACAGCCTGAAACCAGTAATGAGAGAAAACTAATAATATCTAGAGACACCATCTGTTCAGCATTTTCTAGGGTGCACTTACTAGCTGTATCACCTTGGCCAAGAGGCTTAACCTCTCTGTTCCTCAGTTTCCTCGCACGTAAATTGTAGCTAATGACTAAAACTTCTTCATAGGATTGCTGTGACAATAAAATGGGTTAATATATGTAAACAGTTTAGTGCCTGGGACATAGTAAATAACATTTAAGTGTCTACTATAGTTATTACTGAATGCCAACAAATAGCTTCTGTAATTTACTTATGCTATCTAATTTAACTTTATCATCTTAACAACCTTCTTATAAGTACATTTTTGCATTTTTACAGATAAGGAATCTGAGGCTCAGAGAGATTAAATAATTGGCCTAAGATTTCACAGCTAGTAAGATGCAGATCTGGGATTTGAAGCTAGGTTTTTCTGACACTTAACCACCATGACATGCTGTCAACAGACAACATCTCCAATTCTCTTGGGAACTGTTGTGCTCCTAGAGTGGGTATTGAACTTCAAGAATAATAACGAGGAGGACTATTTCCATCTCTCCACATTTCAACCAAGCATCTTCAGTCTGACACCCTTCCTTCCTCAACTTCAACTTTATTACATGCTACAACTTTCCAAGCACTTTGTGCTCCAAGCCACAAAATAGTCCTAATTGTTATTGCTTATTTTCTCATTTATTCCCACAAAAAGAATAAAACAAACAATATAATTTCTGCTTCATAAATTATTCAAGTGAAGTTCATAGAACTTAAGTTCAAGATTGTATACGTGGTAACAAAACAAAAAGTAGGTACTTATTCCACAAGTACTTACTTTGTATCTACCAGGTGCCAGGGTTACAGTGGTAGAAGATTCAATTCTTGCCCTCAAGGAGCTCACCAACCAGTGTAAGGTGAAAGAGGAAGCAATCACAGAACAGTGTGGTTAATGCTATGATAAAGATGTGCACAGAGTGCTATGGGGCACACTTAACAAAGTGACAAAGTGGTGGCAGGAAGAAAACAATGTGCTCAGGGAAGGCTTCTGGGGCAATGATACCAGAGCTGAACCTTCATAAAGGAGTAAACCAAGTGGATAACTGAAAAAAAGTCTTCAAAGCCCAAGAATGTCCATAACGAAAAGACTGGACACCTGAAGAAATGGGGTAGCTGGAAGAAGTTCACTAGGGCTGGAGTTGAGAGTAGAATAGTGTTGAATAATGACAGGGGTTTGACTATGAAGGGCCTTGTATGCCACACTAAGTAACTTGAATTTTATGATAGAGATGATAAGAATTTGTTGAACACATTAAGCAGCAAATGAATGAGGTAAGATTGGTGATGAGTATGACAGATCACTTAGGAGTGTAGGTAAATAACAGACCAAAGCAATGGTAGTGGCCCTGGAGAAGGAAACACCTAAATCTATTAAGGAGTAGAGTGGCCAGGATGTAGGAATTGGCAGTGGGTATGGTCAGCAGTGGAAAAGAATGAATCTAAGCTGACTCCCACATTTTGGCCACACAACTGGGTACTCAGTAATGATTTTGCTAAGATAGATAATATGAAAAGAGGAGCAGATTTTAAGTGAAAAAGAGACACTTCGGTTGGAGACAGCTTGAGCTTAAGAAATTTATGAGACCTGTGGGTATGTCCCTTGAACTGGTTTGGAGTTAGGAAGAGGATAGGGTACTGGGAAAAGTACGATTTCTTAGCTGAAATCACAGGTGAAGGTGCAGTTACAGAAATAAAGTTAGCCAGGACTTAAATGCAGGTTGATTGAACTCCAGAGCCTATACTGTTTCTATGGCCCATATTGTCACTTTCCAAGGATAACATCTACTTATAATTGTTTTTGCTGTTTCTTTCATTTGCGATGCATTCTCTCTTCCATACTGTGTCCTGAGATCCTTGCTGCTGTTCAAATCTCGGTTCAAGTCTTACATCTTGTACAGGGCCTCTCAGACCATTACAGTCAGCATTCATTTTCATGCTCCTTTCTTCCACTGCCTGTTTTTACTCCTCTAATATAACACTTAGAATCTCAGAGACCTCAAAGGAGCCATTTAGCTGAAGCCTCATTATTGTATGAACCATCTCTTCAACAACCTCTATGAGTAATCTTGCAGCCTTTCCTTTAGCAATTCTCCAAGCAAGCAGTTCACACTTTCCAGAGGCAGCACATTCCAATTAAAGACAGCCTCAATTGCTGGAAAATTCTTACATTCTCCAGAGCTCTCCGATTTACCTTCCATTTACAGATACTGGATTTGCTTGGTGGAATCTAGTCCCTCTTTACACAACAGCTCTTTAGCTCTTTAAAGATAACTGGCTTGTGCCACTTTATCCCCCATTCCCAGGGCTAACCATCCTCAGTTCTTGGAGCTACTTTTCAGGACATGTTTAGTTAGTTACCTCCTTTTATTTTTATTTCAAGGTATTCCAGCTTGTCTACAGCCTTCTTAATATGTGATATCAGAGCTCATCCCAATAATACAGATATGATTTAACCACCACCAAATAGAGCAAAACTATGCCCTTCATTGTACTAAAAATTTTCAGTACTTTTGATATAACCTAAGATTTTATAGATATTCTCATGATCCTTATCTATTGACTTATATTGAATTCACAGTAATTTCTGGTTATAGTTGCTTTGAATCATAGTTATTTGTTAATGTGCCCCTGCCTTTTTTTGATTATTAGTCTTTAGATTTATCCAAAAACATATATATCTTTGTAATTACTTTGCTCAGCATAACACTTACATGTATTTGGAGCTTAATAAATGCTGAACCTTCAAACTGGCATTGTTTGGGGTGATTTTCTAAACTATATACTTTTAAAAAGTCACAGCAAAAACACTACCACCATTTTGTCTCTTTTATTGACTAATGAAACTTTTTTGCTTGCTTGAGTTATTACCAAAAAAGGATTTATTGAAACAATGCTCTAATGAAAGAAGATGAATTTTAAATCTGAGTTACAGACACTGAGTGAAAAGAAGACTGAATTTTCTTTATGACAAAATGGAATTTATGCATATGCTTTTTCAGAAACATGTCTGAACTCAGCTTTGTTCTTGCTGAGTCCCTAAGAACTCTGTCTCTGCATTTTTCTATAATTAGTTTCTAAGTCAGCTGAGAATACACTCCTCCCATCTGTCTTCCTAGAAAGGCTCTTCTTAATACAATGTTGAGGATTAATGCAAAGTGACCCAGTTCTGGTTTTCCAAGAGTAAAAAGATTGGATGTTCAAGAGGGACATATGTGCCAAAATAATTTTGGGGAAAAAACAGTCAAGTAAAATAAATATATCTGACTAACACATGAGTATTTAAACATGAATTTAGCTCTTTGCATGCATCCAAATGATAGATGAAGAACATCACCTTGTGTCTATTTGCAGTCAAGAACCCTAAAATCTTGATGGCAGGAAAAATCACAATAGGCCTTCAAATCCAACATTTTAATAAATAACTCTCTTCCGAACATATTTAACCATGGTGAGAGCTGGCCTCTAAGAACTGGCAGCACTTAGGGCTGCATTAGATAAGTGTTCTTTTTGGTCTCTCCTGCTTCTAGATTGAGATTCCTACTTAGCCATTTTAGATTTAAGAGATCATTTTTAAGGCTGTATCCCAGCCTGGTGGTGCAGTAGGGAATCATTCCCATTTTTTCTGCTGTCACTCTTTATGTGTGGTTTTTCCCAGAAACAAATGATTTGTTATTCACAGTGAAGAGAGACTTTTTTCAGGCTAGTGTGATGAAGGCCTCCCTACATCACATCAAGGTGTCCAAGATGAACCTCTTTGTTATTTTTAGGGGTATAGGCCATTAGAGCCCAAGATGTGGCTTTGGGAGAGATGGGTACTAGAATATTGATAATCTCCAAGAGCAGACCAATTCTCCTCCAGTTACCATAAATAAATACACAATCTAAATTCAATAGCACATGTGCTATGTAATTCTTGCAGCATCTCGAAGCAGATTGCTTCTCATAAGCCCTTTCTCTGTAGAAATTCTGGAGTCTTCACTAAACAAACGGTAATTTCATTTACAGGTACAAAAGGCACGTTCATTAATGTTGCAAGGTTAGTTGACAATTGAATCAAGTCTTAATGTAGTTGGAAGGCTGTAGATTGAAACCATTTAATTCACTGAGACTTCTTGGCCCTTCTCAAACTTCTTTTCTAAAAAGTCCTTCATTAACAATAGCTTCTACTGGCATTCCAGGTTGTCTCCATGATGCATAAGTGATCATAGCTGAAGTTGTGCTGTTTCAAAGATTAGAGAGGAAATAAACATTTGTTGAACATCCCCTATTTTGCTGTAGAGTATATGAAGCTTACAGTAGGTTCTTCACATACGTGATCTCAATTCTCTACAGATCACTTTCCCTCTGAATGCATATAAACCCACACATTACTGAAAGGATTGTCACAAATGACTCTGCAAATCTTTAAGTACAAAAATTTTGAGCTAACTCTAATGTCTTTGTGTGGGCTTTAGTGCCACTGTTACTTTTAGTGGTCTTAGCATCATTTTAAAAAAATGAATTAAGTAGTATTTGTTTATGGCACCTCAATAGTAGCTGTCTCAAGACCCCTTGCTCATAGGACACTAGAAACCAATGGAGAAGTTGAGGAGAAATGTATTATTAATTAAAAGTAGAGATAAATAGCAGTAGAATTATGCACATGCTTCATGAAGTCATTTAGCACATATTAAGTATGTGTGTGTCTGGCACAGGGGGAACAATGGTTTAAAACAAATTTGGTTTCTACCCTTACGAAGTTTACAACAAAATGTGAAGGAATGATCATTAAAAAGAAAATAAAAGAGAGCTGATTTCCAATCCTAGCTTTGTCTCTCGCTACCTTGGGCAAGTTGTTTAGCTTCTCTGGGCCTTAACTTTGCTGTCTACAAAATGAATAAACTGGACTATACCAGGTCTCCATTGATTTGTAGTTCTGTAGATTTTATTTGTTGCCTTATGAAAAAATATTTTGCCTGTCTTATATTAAGTACCTTCCAGTTCTATGACTCCTTGACTTCATGAGGCCTATGCTGAAATATCTTTCTAGTGAGAAACAGTTATCAATTATAGTTCATGTTTATCTCCCTTTTGGGAATCTCTGTAAGAAAGTTTATGACTCTGGCAATTAGAATAGCTCATACCCAATCAGCTTCCATGGAAGTCCATTACTTTTTATTCAGCATTACATTTTAGCATTGTTATATATGACTCCAGTTGACTTTAATTAAATAACTATATCCCTTATCCAGCCAATTAAAAATAATTTTGAGTATAAAATGTTCGTGATTTAGAATACTACACGTACCTATTCTGTTACTGTATGTCCTTTTTATCTGACATCCTCCTTATTGTACATATAAATAATTGGATCTTGCCCAATCTTGTAATCTGATGAAGTTTAATACATTTTTTATGGGATTTCCTTAATAAGTGTTCTGTTTCCTTTGAGTTACTAAATAATTCAAATGTACATTTTGAATTCTGGAACAATTTTTTATATTTTTCACTTTCTTTCCCATTTCCTTCTGTTTGTTTTCAATTTCCTCTCTTAGCCTTCACAATTGTTGACAACAATGGTCTGTAGTTTAGCAACTTCGTTATGTGCTCCCCTCTGTACTCCAGGAGACATGTTTCCCAGTCACCCTGATTTATTCTGATTTTCTAAGCATGTTTTACCTACCATATATTAACAGCTATTTTCACAAGGTCTTCATTACTTCCTAATTCTGCAAATTCCATTTCCTTATTTGTCTTGCCAAAGACTAAGTTGAGAAAGGAGTTCATTATCTCAGCTGTTTTAGAGTCATTATTAATTTCACTTCTTTCCTTATTTGTTAATGGCTCTACATATGCTCAAATATTTCTTTTCGCTGATAGTTGTAAAATACCTTCTTACTCCCTTTAATGTATTTGGCCGGCATTAGCTCATTATTCCTTTTTGGCTGTCCTTTCCATTCTATTCCTGGGAGTCCTGATAGATTTTTGTATCCTTTAGAGGCAGGGTGGGGGGCAGGGACAGATAAGGTTTGTGGGCCCCCTTACGAAAAAAAATGATAAATTTCGGTATAAATATGAATATTTATTACAGGACAAAGCTACAAAATACTATAAATATCACACAATCTGGAAAAATAATAATGCTTGTTTAGTTAATTATCAGAAAAACCTCTCTAACACTTTCTTTCCTGTATTTTTCTGGCTACAGAATCATTAATCATCTTTTCACACACTAATGATTTTGGAATATATAGAGCTGCCAGATTTAGCAAATAAAAATACAGATGTTCAGTCCAATTTGAATTTTAGATCAACAATGAATAATTTTTTAGTATATGTCCTACGCTATATTTGAAAATACTACACTAAAAATTTGTTATAGTGCAAGTTTTCTTATATGTGAAAGCTAAAAATATTGAACACATAGAAGCAGAGAGCAGGATGATGGTTACCAGACACTGGAGCGTGAGAGGAACAGGGAAATGTTGGTTAAAGGGTGCAATATTTCAGTTGGACAGTAGGAATAAATAGTAGGTATTTGAGTTGATGGATATGTTAGCTTGTTCAATTATTTTGCATTGTATATGTGTATCACAGCATCACTTTGTACTCTATAAATAGATATAATTATAACATATATCTAATAAAAATTAATGAATTAATTTAAAAGATGTATTTGCTGTTTATCCAAAATTCGAATTTAATCAGGTATGCTGTATTTTATCTGGCAACCCTAGTAATATTTATACAAAAGAATAGAAAAAATACTTTCATTTATCCTTTGGAATGGTCAGATAATTTTTAATTTGCTGGTATTTACAAGAGTTTCTGCAACCTCATAACTTGTTATTGGTTATATCATGCAAACCTTTAGGAATGTCAAATTTGGGGAAATCTCTATCAAGGTTCTTTCATGTATGAGCTATAATATTTGGAAGAATTTCTCCAAAGCTAGCTTCTAGCTTTGTTTATATTAAACATCATCTCTCCTCCCACAGCCACACCTTTCTGGTGCTGACACCATGAGACATATCCATATGGCAATGTGAAATTTGGCCCTGCTCCTAATCTTTCTGTGATTGTGGACCCCATTGAATCCACACCAAAAGTATTCCTAACTTATCTTCCTCTTAGTTTGATCCCAAAATGTGCATGGTTCTTTCAGTGCTATTGACTGGAGAGGAAGAGGGAATAGAAAGAACCAGTGGTCTTGATTAACTGTGGTTAAAAGGTCTTAGGAGTGCAAATTTAACAAATCGTATGACTGTGAGAGTGTAGAGCTCAGGCCTTTTCTTTGGGTTTGAAAGGGGATTTGGGTAAGTGAGGTGTCCTAAAGCTTAAACTTCATTAGATTCAGGGTCTATCTGCCTCTGGCAGTAAGGAGTGTATGTGTGTGTGGCAGTGTATGTGTGTGTGGCAATAAGAAGAGTCTTATTCTCTTCTTTCTTCTTTCCAGTATAGGACATTCTCAGTTTTCATCTGCTCATTCTCTCCTTCCTTTTGGTCTCATCTCTCCCTCCCCTTTTCTTTCTCCCTCCTCTCCCTCTCATCTGCTTATTCTCTTCTTCCTTTCTCTCTTTCTCTCCCTCTTCACTTTCTCCCTCCCCTCCCCATCTGCCCCGTCTCTTGAATACTCTGCCCATGTCTCACTATGGACTCCTGCTCTTTCATGGAAAGAACCTGCTGGACCTCAATGACATTATCATTGAAATTTCTTCAGACTTTCTTCCTTCCCTTGGATTTTAATATATCCTCTCAATTATCCTAATGCACTAGACTCTTATTTCTCCAAGCTACACTTTCTTGAAACCTAAAAGTCTTCCAGGTCTGGGATCCATGTGACTATTTCTTACTATGCTCAATTTGGGCTGTTCCTTTTCAGGGATATTAAACATCCTTAAAAGTCTTAAATTTTCAGTGGTTTTCTTTTAGTTTGGAAGAATCAATTTCAATGAGGTCCTCCTGTGGTAGGCTTTCTATTTATCTTAGGTTTGACCCAAATTCATTCATATCTTTAGGACCTACTGCATAATGACTATTATCTCATTCCAAATCTTCTGGACTATGGAACTGGTATTTCTGTACACTGTGAGTTCTTTAATCTGAGTTTCTACATTAGGAATCAGTGTGAGAAGCCCCTCCTCTTGGATGTAACTGTCATTATAGGCCATCAGTTATACTTTAATTAAAATGGCAAAGGTGTTCTTTAAACTTGAGCTCTGAGGTGGTTTATGCAGCTGGTACTATTTTTTTAAAGGAAAGTAAAGAAAACTGACATTTTCATTCTTAGTATATCTATCCCAGATTACATTTTCAAGTCAACTCTCTGCTTAAAAGATAGATCTCATTGGCATACTTATTCTTGGCATATAACAATGATTATCACACACAATGTTTGAATACCACTTTAATATTTACCAGGAGTTGTAAGTCCTTTAGCTTTTTTGTTCATCAATAGCCCAATGAAGCTTACAGGGCAAGAATTATTGTTATTCCCAGTGTGTAGATGACACAATTAGGTTTAATGAAGTTAAGAGTCTGGCCTAAGAGCACAGAGACAGTAAATGGTATTCCAATGTCTCCTGAATCTGGATTCTACTCTTTCAATTATGCTCTACAATTTTCTACCTAGATTTTGTTGATGGAACTTATTCCTTGTAATATTCTGTGAACTTTATTCTACCAAGGTTAGGAAGGCCTTTGGGCAGTCCAAATCATTCACCTTGGATTTCAGATATACTCACCAGAGTGAGTGTAGAATGGGAACCAGAGTGGGTAGGTATGGATTCTATTTATATTCTGTCTCTTGGAGAAGATAATTTGCCTTTACAAGAATTCATTTCCTCATAACTAAAATAAACGACTAAATGATATTCAATTTCCTTCTAGCCCACACATATAGTATTCTTCTACTTGTCATCCTTGGTTGCACAGCCCGTGTGTATCTTATCTTTGAGAGTTTCACTCTATGCTACTTATTTGCATTAAATACTCTTACCTAATTTCTGCTTTCTATTTTTGAAGAAATGAAATTAGATCTGGTAGAAAGACCTCTAATCACCTTTATATAAAATCTTTTTATATGCCTGTGTGTCAAAAACTTTCAGAGCTACCCAGTTACACGTGACAATATTCTTACAGTCCTGTGATAATCAATGGTTTCTAACATTTCTGACATCATTGCATCTTTATCATAGTATTTTCAATCAAATTTGCAAAATATTTAGAGAAACTGACACTTTTGGAGATATGTTTTATTTATTCAGATCATGAGTCACTGCAAGTCAGTTAAGACTCAAAAATGATTCCTCTATGAAAGAGCCTTTTGGGAACAAAATTATACAGCTGTCTGTAAGGTTAAAAAAGCTCACTAAAATAACTTTATATTCATGTTATGCAGAGTGCCTTAGTCACCAAAAATTAGACAACTGGATGTTATGAACTGAAATGGGTCTTCCCAAGTTTCATCTGTTGAAGCCGTAACTCTCAATACCTCAGACTATGGCTGTATTTGCTGTTAGGGACTTTAAAGAGTTAATTAAGTTAAAATAAGGGATTTTTTGTTTATTTGTTTTTGGAGTTCTTTAGGGTGGGCCTTAATCCAATTTGACTAGTGTTTCCTTTTTATTTATTTATTTATTTATTTATTTATTTATTATACTTTAGGTTTTAGGGTACATGTGCGCAATGTGCAGGTTACTTACATGTGTATACATGTGCCATGCTGGTGTGCTGCACCCACTAACTCGTCATCTAGCATTAGGTATATCTCCCAATGCTATCCCTCCCCCCTACCCCCACCCCACAACAGTTCCCAGAGTGTGATGTTCCCCTTCCTGTGTTCATGTGTTCTCATTGTTCAATTCCCACCTATGAGTGCGAAGATGCAGTGTTTGGTTTTTTGTTCTTGTGATAGTTTACTGAGAATGATGATTTCCAATTTCATCCATGTCCCTACAAAGGACATGAACTCATCATTTTTTATGGCTGCATAGTATTCCATGGTGTATATGTGCCACATTTTCTTAATCCAGTCTATCATTGTGGGACATTTGGGTTGGTTCCAAGTCTTTGCTATTGTGAATAATGCCGCAATAAACATACGTGTGAATGTGTCTTTATAGCAGCATGATTTATAGTCCTTTGGGTATATACCCAGTAATGGGATGGCTGGGTCAAATGGTATTTCTAGTTCTAGATCCCTGAGGAATCACCACACTGACTTCCACAATGGTTGAACTAGTTTACAGTCCCACCAACAGTGTAAAAGTGTTCCTATTTCTCCACATCCTCTCCAAGGAGATTAGGACATACAGAGAGATACCAGGCATAAACATGTGCAGAGAAAAGACCATATGAGGAGGAAGCAAGAGGGCACCATCTATAAGTCTCTGCAAACAGGCCTCAGAGGAAGCCAAACTGCCAACACCTCGATCCTGGACTTCCAGTCTCCAGGACATGTGAGAAAGTACCTTTCTGTTGCCTAAGTCATCTGGTCTGTATTATTTTATTATGGCATCCCTAGCAGGCTAATATTCTGGCCTTACTCTTTTTTTTTAATTTTGTAGAATTGGTGAAGACTTTTATTCATACCCAACTGGGTGAAAATAAACCTGCTATAATATAGCCATGCTGTGGAGTATGTGAAGAGTGTATTGCATGTCTCTAGACAGAACTGGATCTTCCTTTTCACATATCCACCCTCTACCATTTCATGCCCAGTGGGCTGTCCTTAACATTTCCCATCACCTAAACAGTGGATGATCTGAAATGACCTTTTATACTTACACACTGGAAGATGTCTTAGTCCATTTCTTCTGCTGTATGTAACAAAATATCACAGACTGGATAATTTACAAATAGCATAAATTTATTGCTCAAAGTTATGGAAGTTGAAGTTCAAGACCAATATGCCAGCAGTTAAATATCTGGTGAGGGTTGCTTTCTACTTCTAAGATGGTGCTTTGAACACGGCCTCCTCTTGAGGGAGTGGACATGATGTCCTTAAATGGTAGAAGGGCACAGGGAAAAGAAGAACAAAAGGGCCTCGCTAGTTCCCTCTGGCCCTTTTATAAGGCATCCCACTCTTGAGGGCAGAGCCCTCATGGGCTAAACACCTCCTAAAGAACTCACCTCTTAATACTGCATTGGGGATTACCTTTCAGCAAGAATTTTGGAGGGGACACAAATATTAAAACCATAGCAAAAGATTATGCTTTAGTTATTTTTTAAATTTTCATTCATCAAATATTTATTTAGTGCTACTATGCACTATGTGCTGGAGATACATCACAGAATAAATTAAATGAAAGTCTCTCCATGTTTGGAGCACTCATTGTAAAGATGGAAGAAAACCAAAAATATGAATAAGTACAATATCTTAGTACTTAAGACAGTGATAACTACATGGAAAAATAAGGCTAATGAGGCCTAAGAAGGCTGGAAGTTGCATGAACAAGATTGGCTGTGTGTGGCATCAAAATCTCCTATTTTGTAAAACAGCAGGAGGGATCAATGAGCACCGAGGCAGAAATGTGGAGTAACAAGGGGCAGAGGATGACTGAGGGCCCATTGCAAGGCTGGCTCTAAAGATGAGCCTGATTAAGTATTTTATAGGACAAATTGGAAGTAGTCTTCAAAGATGATCCCTGTTTTCCCAGGAAAGAGGGCCAGAGGCCAGGGCTTGCACTAAATGAGCTGGACTTTCTTGTGGTGATGATTCCTTAGACTTGGGCTCCATTAGCCTAGTTGTTTACGTGGATAGAGACAGAGTCATCAAGACCCTCTAGCAGCCATAAAAGGGTTGCCAAAAACCTACCTGAGCATATCAGTCCCTTCTTAACTCCTTTTAAGTCAGCCCTTCATCAATAGCTATCCTTTGTTTTGTAAATATGCAACTGATGTTTTCCAATAATTTACCACAATTTTAGCTCAGTGTTTCATCATTTATTTTTGGCAGTAGATATCTCTAAGTTATGAGATTATGAGTGATTTTTTTCTTCTTTTTACTTATTGGACTTCTACATTTTCTACCATAAACAGGAAAAAGTTTTGATATATAAAAGTATAGCAGCAGATATTAAAATGTCATTAAAGATAACAACTCTATCACCATAACTCATGATTCAAATTTCTCCCATTTTTCATTCAGTCCTTGTCAAAATGCATACATATTGAAAAATGTTTCAGAGAGTAGAGAAACAGCAAGAGCTAACACTTTTGAGGGCCTATCATGAACAAGGTATGTGTGAAGCATAGATAACACAATTTAATCCTTATAACAACTTTATAAGTTCCCTGTTGGACAGATGAAGAAACTGAGGCTCAGAAAGGTTGAATAACTTACCTAAGATCACCCAGCCAGTAAATGTTAGAACTGAGACTGGAAGCCAATAGTCCACGTCCTCTGTGATATGAATCCTGGCATGGAAGGAACTTGGTATGGTAAAGACAACTTTGGAACTGACAGTCTGGCCCCAGAATTAATTAATATTAGTTAACTAATATTAAGACCCTTGAGCAAAAGGGATAAAAATAGTTCCTACGCTGGCAGAAAGCTTTTTAGGGAGTTGGAGCAGGGTTGACACATGTGCATGAAAGCTTGAGTTTGCCCCTGGGAAGATACTTGCAATTTCATAATTGATTGATGCCACTCAAATGGCTTCCAAACTAGCCTGGGGGAAATTCACCATGCTTCTTACAGAGCCTTAGAAATTCTATCTTAACACATACTTGTAATTACATGTTCTATGCCTATCTTCCCTACCACATTTTCTACTATGAATACTTTTGTGTTCCTGGTTTTCTAGACAGTGTTTTCCATATAATATACAATTAATTGAAAATTTATTGAATGAAGGAATTAAATTAATGGAGAGACCTGTAAGAAAATGAAAGAAGTAAGGCCCAGAATAAAAGCCTTTGGGGAAGCCCTCTCTCACCTCCATGAGGACATCATTGGGGGCCACCAAAATGGTAAAATTGGTGGTGGTGGATCTGGAAACAAGCATTGGCTAAGCATGGTTGGACCAGGTGAGTATGTAAGGTGGTGATTGTGGTTGCCATTGATGTAGACACAGGCATCACACACTCTCACAGGCAGTCTGGCCTTGGAGCACAGAGCAGCACATGTAAGGATAAAATAAAAACTTTAATTTGGGTGCTGTTGTGGGAGGAGAGAAAAACCGGAATATGGGACATCTCATTAGTTCTTGCAGGTGGGAATGCAAAGGCTGCTGTTTAACTTTGTATTAGTATTCACATCTTTATTTCCTTCCACAGGCTACTGTGGTCTTGGGAATTAAATGTAACTCACTGTTTTTACAGTTTTAATCTATATGTAGTTAAAAATTTGCCTTTTGCTTCATTTACGTTTCAGATTAGTATTTAATAGTATATTTGTTTACAACATTTTTTCTTCATACCCAAAATTGCATATTGACCTATGCCTTATGTATATTTTTTACCATTGGGAATTAAAGAACTTTATATCTAAAAGTGACTTTTTTTTTTTTTTTTTTTTTTTGAGATGGAGTCTCGCTCTGTCGCCCAGGCTGGAGTGCACTGGCGCGATCTCGGCTCACTGCAAGCTCTGCCTCCCGGGTTCACGCCATTCTCCTGCCTCAGCCTCCTGAGTAGCTGGGATACAGGCGCCCGCCACCATGCCCAGCTAATTTTTTTGTATTTTTAGTAGAGACAGGGTTTCACTATGTTGGCCAGTATGGTCTCGATCTCATGACCTCGTGATCTGCCCGCCTCAGCCTCCCAGATTGCTGGGATTACAGGCGTGAGCCACCGTGCCTGGCCTAAAAGTGACTTTTTACAGTAATATGATCCAGCTCTCATTTTGCAGATGTAGAAACTTAAATATAGAGAATTTAATGCACTCATAGCACAAATTTGCATCAAGGCAAGAAGTAGAACCGATGACTCCGTCTCTTAATCCAGTGCTCTTTCTACTCTAATCCTCTGCTGCCAAGACTGCTGGAGAAATGCGCACAAGAATGTTAATTTGTGCCATGCACAACCCTGATCTCCAACTTTATTTATACCCTCAATTTTCTTAGAAGGAGAAACCAAATACACAAAATTATGCCTATTAATTTTTCATCTTCAACTACTAATACCGTACCTCACAATGTGCAAGGAAAGAGGGTGGGATGTTATTGAACTAAACCTCTTTTGTCAATATGATATTATTACTGTGTGTGTTTTACAAGGTCAAAGGAATTCAGAAAGAAAGAAAATATTTTTCCTGTTGATACATTGAAATGGGACATTGGTTTATAAATGATAACTATTATTTGTATAGATTAAGGAAATTATTGTTATCTACTTTAACAACTTAGATAAGCCCAAAACTATATTTGACATAAATTTCATTAAACAACAATTTATTACTTTCTAATTTTGCATATATTTTCTTTTGTTTACATATGTAGTCTAAATGCCTAAAATATCAACTGGTATGTAATAAACATTCCATAAATGCTTGTGGGATATTTGTTAAACAGTTTATAGAAAGTGGGAATCATTAATTGACTGCCTCATGGTCTAATGAAGAATCTCTACCATACAACATTGCTTGTTGAAGCTGCTTGTCAACTTTGCTTTTCGTTATGATGTTTAAAATCTAAGTTTTTGAATTATCACTTCAAGGATTTTTGTCTCTAAAAATCCCATTTGGAACAGTAAAGAATGGGGTATAAGCATGATGTTTCTTATCACGTAGATTCTCATTTGCACTGATACTACATAGTGTCAGTATATAAAGTGTTCAGTGTTTGGACTCCATGCAGCTCTGTGTGCGTTTAAGTAAACATGAGAAAGACTTGCTATTTAAATAGTTGAGAAACTACATTTAGAATTAACTTTATCTCCAAACACTTGGTTTCGCAAACCTAGGCATGAAACACTGGCACTGGGGAAAAGAGAAATAGAGAGTAATTTATTTCCTTAACTAGATTTCATTAAACGTGATGTTTACTTGCCTTTTTCATTTGTGATGGACTGACTTTTTAGTTCTCGTTAATGGACTCATTTAGATTTATACCCCTATAGACCTTTAGCTGCATTTTTTTTATCTTGAATTTGTGGTGAAATATTCTCTTTTTGTAAAGATAAAATGACCAAAAATGTGTTTTATGAAAGGAGATGTGAGATCAACATTTAAATAAGAGGTTAAAAAAGATGGACTCAAAGAAAATTCACATACACATGAATAAATTATATATACATTGCATTGGTCTGGTCTACCATCATCTAAAACCATGCTTGTCATCACATGCTTATCTTACATTGTTGTCATGTTTTATTATTTCTAAGTACTTTCATACCTTATCTTATTTGGCCTTTATACTAACTCTGAGAAATCTAAGATGGGTATTGTTATCTCCATTAAAAAAATTAATTGATGAGGAAACAGCCTCATGTGGTATGATTAGGACTTACGGGTAATTGCATCAGGACCAAACCCAAGTTCTATGATTTCTTCTCTGAAGCTCTGTTCACAACATCCAACCTGTCTGAGTGATGGTTATCCTTTCAAAGATGGGTAGACGTCTCTTGGCTCCTTTCTCTAAAGCATAAGTGGATGTTTCTTACATGAGATAAATTAGGCTTTGCAGCGTGATTTACATTAGGGAAGGACAAGTGTCTGTTTCTGCTCTTTCATTTCTCCTCATTGGAATTCAGTCTTAGAAGAGGAATAAGTCTTTTTCATGAGTAGCAACAGAGAAAAAATCTCATTGGTATGCATGTGTACAGTCCAAATTAGACAAAGAAGCAGAAACCTTGGTCTCAGACTACATGAAAATATGTATAAGAGAATATAACATTTTTCAGCCTAAATATGAAAATAGTAATCAAGGGATAATTATTACTATTGGGAATATCATGAGATGTCACTTCAAGCCAGAGACATCAAAGATACAGTCATATTGGTTGAGAAAACGAGAACACTGTCATCACAAGCATTATCTCTTGTAGGCCTCTGAGATTCCTGCCTTCCCTCACTCCACATGCACCCACCACACACAGACAATACCATGCACACTAGTAGCATGTGTTGCCTGAGGGGATACCTACTGATTTGATGGGAAATGAGGCAGACACTGTAGGAGCTATGTACCTACATTCCAAATAAACATTTGCTGAAGATGACTTGATTGGAATTCATGTAATTTTTTGCCAGGTATGAGAGTAATAATGCCTGACAAGAGGAAACCTGTCAATTGATTTCACGGAGATGCCCCTTAGGGTTCCCTAGGCCCTGACATTACAAAAACAGCAAACTATACAAGTGGCTCACAAGGTCATCATCATGACCACTTACAACTTGTGTTCTCTCTGCTAGTCATAAGCCTTGAGCCATCAATGGGATATACAACGTGTTGTGTTTCCAGAGGTAATAATGGATTTTGATTGATCCTCCATCACTCTTTATCCTTGTGATGAAGAGCATGGCTTCATACAACGTCTGACTAGACCAAGAACAGCATGGAGTTAACTACATTATGCTATGTTATATTATTTTTTTTTATATTTTCACTTTTTATGCTTGTTTTAGTTTGAGCTTTTTGGCTACTTTGTTTTGTTTGGTTTGGTTTTGTTTTTGAGATGGAGTCTCGCTCTGTCGCCCAGGCTGGAGTACAGTGGCATGATCTTGGCTCACTGCAACCTCCAACTCCTGGTTTCAAGTGATTCTTTTGCCTCAGCTTCCCAGGTAACTGGGACTACAGGTGCCCACCACCACACCTGGCTAATTTTTTGTATTTTTAGTAGAGATGGATTTTCACTGTGTTAGCCAGGATGATCTTGATCTCCTGACCTCCTGATCTGTCTGGACTCGGCCTCCCAAAATGCTGGGATTACAGGCACTTTTTGGTTACTTTTTTACATTCTCAGTCTACTTGGAAGGCAGAAGAGTTTCCCTATGAAGCTTCTATAATTACATTTCCTCCACCATAATGAGTTCAAACTGACCACCTATCTTTCAATCCCAAATCAAATTCCTAGGAGGGAGAATGCCATTTGTTCAGCATGAGCCGAGTCTCCACATCGGGTCCCGTCAGTAGGAATGGAACAGAATTATGTGTGGATAATTGCAGTTGAGGACACTTCATGACAGCCAGCAGGCAACTTCCAGGGAAGGCAGCCACTATGCTACTCTGAAACAATCACCCAAGGGTGGGCCTCCAAGACTGTTGTTGAAACAATAATGACATAAACTCACATTTAGATGGCACTTTAAAGGTTATGGTATGCTTTTGTATAACTTTTTGTGTTTGTTTCATAATAATGGTGAAAGAGAGGATTTTGGAGGAGAGGAAGACCACATAAAATATATTCATAAATGTCAGCCAGACGTGGTGGATTACTCCTGTAATCCCAGCACTTTGGGAGGCCTAGGGGGGCGAATCATGAGGCCAAGAGATTGAGACCATCCTTGCCAACATGGTGAAACCTTGTCTCTACTAAAAATACAAAAATTACCATACAGGCATGGTGACGCATGCCTGTAGTCCCAGTTACTCGGGAGGCCGAGGCAGGAGAATCACCTGAACAGGGGAGGTAGAGGTTGCAGTGAGCCAAGATCACGCCACTTCACTCCAGCCTGGTGACAGAGCAAGATTCCATCTCAAAAAAAAAAAAAGAAAAGAAAAAGAAGAAATAAAAAATCTATCTATGTATCTCTCTCTCTCTCTACCATCTATCCATAAATATCTCAAAATGCTGACACACATATTTAAAAAACCTCTACCTACAGAGTTTATACTATGACTTAGTGAATTATTATGGTCTGTGTGTGTGTTGTGTGTGCCTGCGTATGTGTGTGTGTGGGGTGAAACAATAAAACAAAGAAATAACAAACAAAAACAGTAGAATAAAGCAATATAAACAATATTTTGAGAGAAAGGGACAGTACACTACAAAAAAAGAGTGAAAGCAGTGGGAGGAGCCAAGATGGCCGAATAGGAACAGCTCCCAGCGTGAGCGACGCAGAAGATGGGTGATTTCTGCATTTCCATCTGAGGTACCGTGTTCATCTCACTAGGGAGTGCCAGAGAGTGGGCGCAGGTCAGTGGGTGAGTGCACCGTGCGCCAGCCGAAGCAGGGGAGAGGCATTGCGTCACTCAGGAAGCGCAAAGGGTCAGGGAGTTCCCTTTCCAGGGGTGACAGACGGTACCTGGAAAATCGGGCCCCTCCCACCCGAATACAGTGCTTTTCCAACGGGTTTAGGAAACGGTGCCCCAGGAGATTATAGCCCGCACCTGGCTCAGAGGGTCCTATGCCCACGGAGTCTCGCTGATTGCTAGCACAGCAGTCTGAGATCAAACAGCAAGTCGGCAGTGAGGCTGGGGGAGGGGCGCCCGCCATTGCCCAGAGTGGCTTACTTAAAAAAAGCAGCCAGGAAGCTTGAACTAGGTGGAGCCCACCACAGCTCAAGGAGGCCTGCCTGCCTCTATAGGCTCCACCTCTGGGGGCAGGGCACAGACAAACAAAAAGACAGCAGTAACCTCTGCAGACTTAAATGTCCCTGTCTGACAGCTTTGAGGAGAGCAGTGGTTCTCCCAGCACGCAGCTGGAGATCTGAGAACAGGCAGACTGCCTCCTCAAGTGGGTCCCTGACCCCTGACCCCCAAGCAGCCTAACTGGGAGACACCCCCCAGCAGAGGCAGACTGACACCTCACATGGCCTGCCAGGTACTCCAACAGACCTGCAGCTGAGGGTCCTGTCTGTTAGAAGGAAAACTAACAAACAGAAAGGACATCCACACCAAAAACCCATCTATACATCACCATCATCAAAGACCAAAAGTAGATAAAACCACAAAGATGGGGAGAAAACAGAGCAGAAAAACTGGAAACTCTAAAAAGCAGAGTGCCTCTCCTCCTCCAAAGGAATGCAGTTCCTCACCAGCAACGGAACAAAGCTGGACAGAGAATGACTTTGACGAGCGGAGAGAAGAAGGCTTCAGATGATCAAATTACTCCGAGCTACGGGAGGATATTCAAACCAAAGGCAAAGAAGTTGAAAACTTTGAAAAAAATTTAGAAGAATGTATAACTAGAATAACCAATACAGAGAAGTGCTTAAAGGAGCTGATGGAGCTGAAAACCAAGGCTTGAGAACTACGTGAAGAATGCAGAAGCCTCAGGAGCCGATGCGATCAAATGGAAGAAAGGGTATCAGCCCTGGAAGATGAAATGAATGAAATGAAGTGAGAAGGGAAGTTTAGAGAAAAAAGAATAAAAAGAAATGAGCAAAGCCTCCAAGAAATGTGGGACTATGTGAAAAGACCAAATCTACGTCTGATTGGTGTACCTGAAAGTGACGGGGAGAATGGAACCAAGTTGGAAAACACTCTGCAGGATATTATCCAGGAGAACTACCCCAATCTAGCAAGGCAGGCCAACATTCAGATTCAGTAAATACAGAGAACGCCACAAAGATACTCCTCGAGAAGAGCAACTCCAAGACACATAATTGTCAGATTCACCAAAGTTGAAATGAAGGAAAAAATGTTAAGGGCAGCCAGAGAGAAAGGTCGGGTTACCCTCAAAGGGAAGCCCATCAGACTAACAGCGGATCTCTCGGCAGAAACTCTACAAGCCAGAAGAGAGTGGGGGCCAATATTCAACGTTCTTCAAGAAAAGAATTTTCAACCCAGAATTTCATATCCAGCCAAACTAAGCTTCATAAGTAAAGGAGAAATAAAATCCTTTACAGACAAGCAAATGCTGAGAGATTTTGTCACCACCAGGCCTGCCTTAAAAGAGCTCCTGAAGGAAGCGCTAAACATGGAAAGGCACAACCAGTACCAGGCACTGCAAAATCATGCCAAAATGTAAAGACCATCGAGACTAGGAAGAGACTGCATCAACTAATGAGCAAAATAACCAGCTAACATCATAATGACAGGATCAAACTCACACATAACAATATTAACTTTAAATGTAAATGGACTAAATGCTCCAATTAAAAGACAAAAGACACAGACTGGCAAATTGGATAAAGGCTCAAGACCCATCAGTGTGCTGTATTCAGGAAACCCACCTCATGTGCAGAGACACACATAGGCTCAAAATAAAAGGATGGAGGAAGATCTACCAAGCAAATGGAAAACAAAAAAAGGCAGGGGTTGCAATCCTAGTCTCGGATAAAACAGACTTTAAACCAACATAGATCAAAAGAGACAAAGAAGGTCATTACATAATGGTAAAGGGATTAATTCAACAAGAAGATCTAACTATCCTAAATATATATGAACCCAATACAGGAGCACCCAGATTCATAAAGCAAGTCCTGAGTGACCTACAAAGAGACTTAGACTCCCACACATTAATAATGGGAGACTTTAACACACCACTGTCAACATTAGACAGATCAATGAGACAGAAAGTCAACAAGGATACCAAGGAATTGAACTCAGCTCTGCACCAAGCGGACCTAATAGACATCCACAGAACTCTCCACCCCAAATCAACAGAATATACATTTTTTTCAGCACCACATCACACCTATTCCAAAATTGACTACGTACTTGGAAGTAAAGCTCTCCTCAGTAAATGTAAAAGAACAGAAATTATAACAAACTATCTCTCAGATCACAGTGCAATCAAGCTAGAACTCAGGATTAAGAATCTCACTCAAAACCACTCAACTACATGGAAACTGAACAACCTGCTCCTGAGTGACTACTGGGTACATAACGAAATGAAAGCAGAAATAAAGATGTTCTTTGAAACCAACGAGAACCAAGACACAACATACCAGAATGTCTGGGATGCATTCAAAGCAGTGTGTAGAGGGAAATTTATAGCACTAAATGCCCATAAGAGAAAGCAGGAAAGATCCAAAATTGACACCCTAACATCACAATTAAATGAACTAGAAAAGCAAGAGCAAACACATTCAAAAACTAGCAGAAGGCAAGAAATAACTAAAATCAGAGCAGAACTGAAGGAAATAGAGACACAAAAAACCCTTCAAAAAATTAATGAATCCAGGAGCTGGTTTTTTGAAAGGATCAACAAAATTGATAGACCACTAGCAAGATTAATCAAGAAAAAAGAGAGAAGAATCCAATAGATGCAATAAAAAATGATAAAGGGGATATCACCACCGATCCCACAGAAATACAAACTACCATCAGAGAATACTATAAACACCTCTACGCAAATAAACTAGAAAATCTACAAGAAATGGATAAATTCCTCAACACATACACCCTCCCAAGAATAAACCAGGAAGAAGTTGAATCTCTGAATAGACCAATAAAAGAGCTGAAATTGTGGCAATAATCAATAGCTTACCAACCAAAAAAAGTCCAGGACCAGATGGGTTCACAGCCAAATTCTACCAGAGGTACAAGGAGGAACTGGTACCATTCCTTCTGAAACTATTCCAATCAATAGAAAAAGAGGGAATCCTCCCTAACTCATTTTATGAGGCCAGCATCATCCTGATGCCAAAGCTAGGCAGAGACACAACCAAAAAAGAGAATTTTAGACCAATATCCTTGACGAACATTGATGCAAAAATCCTCAATAAAATACTGGCAAACAGAATACAGCAGCACATCAAAAAGCTTATCCACCATGATCAAGTGGGCTTCATCCCTGGGATGCAAGGCTGGTTCAATATATGCAAATCAATAAATGTAATCCAGCATATAAAGAGAACCAAAGACAAAAACCAGATGATTATCTCAATAGATGCAGAAAAGGCCTTTGACGAAATTCAACAACCTTCATGCTAAAAACTCTCAATAAATTAGGTATTGATGGGACGTATCTCAAAATAATAAGAGCTATCTATGACAAACCCACAGCCAATATCATACTGAATGGGCAAAAACTGGAAGCATTCTCTTTGAAAACTGGCACAAGACAGGGATGCCCTCTCTCACCACTTCTATTCAACATAGTGTTGGAAGTTCTGGCCAGGGCAATTAGGCAGGAGAAGGAAATAAAGGGTATTTAATTAGGAAAAGAGGAAGTCAAATTGTCCCTGTTTGCAGACGACATGATTGTATATCTAGAAAACCCCATTGTCTCAGCCCAAAATCTCCTTAAGCTGATAAGCAACTTCAGAAAAGTCTCAGGATACAAAATCAATGTGCAAAAATCACAAGCATTCTTATACACCAATAACAGACAAACAGAGAGCCAAATCATGAGTGAACTCCCATTCACAATTGCTTCAAAGAGAATAAAATACCTAGGAATCCAACTTACAAGGGATGTGAAGGACCTCTTCAAGGAGAACTACAAACCACTGCTCAAGGAAATAAAAGAGGATACAAACAAATGGAAGAACATTCCATGCTCATGGGTAGGAAGAATCAATATCGTGAAAATGGTCATACTGCCCAAGGTAATTTACAGATTCAAAGCCATCCCCATCAAGCTACCAATGACTTTCTTCACAGAACTGGAAAAAACTACTTTAAAGTTCATATGGAACCAAAAAAGAGCCCGCATCACCAAGTCAATCCTAAGCCAAAAGAACAAAGCTGGAGGCATCACACTACCTGACTTCAAACTATACTACAAGGCTACAGTAACCAAAACAGCATGGTACTGGTACCAAAACAGAGATATAGATCAATGGAACAGAACAGAGCCCTCAGAAATAATGCCACATATCTACAACTATCTGATCTTTGACAAACCTGAGAAAAGAAATGGGGAAAGGATTCCCTATTTAATAAATGGTGCTGGGAAAACTGGCTAGCCATACGGAGAAAGCTGAAACTGGATCCCTTCCTTACCCCTTATACAAAAATCAATTCAAGATGGATTAAAGACTTAAACATTAGACCTAAAACTATAAAAACCCTAGAAGAAAACCTAGGCATTACCATTCAGGACATAGGCATGGGCAAGGACTTCATGTCTAAAACACCAAAAGCAATGGCAACAAGAGCCAAAATTGACAAATGGGATCTAATTAAACTAAAGAGCTTCTGCACAGCAAAAGAAACTACCATCAGAGTGAACTGGCAACCTACACAATGGGAGAAAATTTTTGTAACCTACTCATCTGACAAAGGGCTAATATCCAGAATCTACAATGAACTCCAACAAATTTACAAGAAAAAAACAAACAACCCCATCAAAAAGTGGGTGAAGGACATGAACAGACACTTCTCAAAAGAATACATTTATGCAGCCAAAAAACACATGAAAAAATGCTCACCATCACTGGCCATCAGAGAAATGCAAATCAAAACCACAATGAGATACCATCTCACACCAGTTAGAATGGCAATCATTAAAAAGTCAGGAAACAACAGGTGCTGGAGAGGATGTGGAGAAATAGGAACACTTTTACACTGTTGGTGGGACTGTAAACTAGTTCAATCCTTGTGGAAGTCAGTGTGGCGATTCCTCAGGGATCTAGAACTAGAAATACCATTTGACCCAGCCATCCCATTACTGGGTATATACCCAAAGGACTATAAATCATGCTGCTATAAAGACACATGCACACGTATGTTTATTGCGGCATTATTCACAATAGCAAAGACTTGGAACCAACCCAAATGTCCCACAATGATAGACTGGATTAAGAAAATGTGGCACATATACACCATGGAATACTATGCAGCCGTAAAAAATGATGAGTTCATGTCCTTTGTAGGGACATGGATGAAATTGGAAATCATCATTCTCAGTAAACTATCGCAAGAACAAAAAACCAAACACCGCATATTCTCACTCATAGGTGGGAACTGAACAATGAGAACACATGAACACAGGAACGGGAACATCACACTCTGGGGACTGTTGTGGGGTGGGGGTAGGGGGAAGGGATAGCATTGGGAGATATACCTAATGCTAGATGACGAGTTAGTGGGTGCAGTGCACCAGCATGGCACATGTATATATATGTAACTAACCTGCACATTGTGCACATGTACCATAAAACCTAAAGTATAATAATAATAAAAAAATAAAAAAAAAGAGTGAAAGCAACTGTAAATGTAGTTACGGAACTTAAAAGTTGTAAAGATTTGTATATAAACAATTTGTATGTAAACAATGCTAAGAATTTGGAAAGTGACAAGACGTTTTCTTTCACATGCCAAATATACTTGAACTCTGAAGCTACCCAAGAAAGGGATCCTACTAGGTCCATGACTCAGGAATTCTACTGCATGAAAAGAGCCAAGCTAATGATGGTAGAGTGAGGAAGAAAAATGCAGATGTAAGCTCAAAACTAAAAAGCAAGGCCAGGAAGGGCTGGGAAGAAAACACTGGAAGATCAGAGATGAGGGAACTGGAAGCCAGCAGGTGTCACTGATCAAGACAGAAGCTGAGCTAAAAAGCTGGGGAAAAGCTGGGCAGGCATTTCTGGGCTCAGAGCCCAGGAAACACTGTCTTAGTTGGTAGATCAGGTGTCTAACAGGGAGGAAATTCTCATTTGAAGCTTGAAATGGGCTTGAAGTTCAAAAAGGCAAAGCATCCACCCTTTTTCAAAACAAAGACATGAAATAAAATTCAGCCCAAGCTAGAGGCTGAAGTAGAAAATCCCAAAGTCAGGCTCTAAAGGAAAGATTCATGGATAGGAAGAGGGAGTAACTTTAGAGAGTTCCTGACAGGGCATACCACTGCTTAACCCTGTGTGGAATGGCTTGAATCTCAGAGGAATCTGTATTTGAAATGTGTGTCTAATTTTCAGTTCCTCCTCTGAGGCTTACACCCAAGCAGTTGAATATTCCATGGACTGCACTGAGGTGGTCACAATGGCAGCCCTGTAGCCGCACTGTCCCATGCCACTAGTCATATGTGCTTACTTAAATCCAATTTTAAATGAATTAAAGTCCAGCTTCTCGGTCACTGTACTCACATTTCAAGGGTCAATAGCCACATGAAAACAACAATTGGACAGCACATATATGGAGCATTTGTATCACCACAGAAAATCCTATTGGATAGCACTGCTCTTGAGAAAAAAATGATCAAGGGAGACCCTGAATTTAAGGTTGTCATCTGGGAGGGGAAGACACCTCCTTCTAATTCCTGGGAGAAATCTCAAAATAAAGGAATCTGCAGAAAAGAAGATCCCTGTATTTTAGAGTTGTCACATTTTGTCACAACAACCAGACCCCCTCAGGTTCCCTCTGTCTTCTTTCCTCCCCTTTCCCTTTTTAATATTTTCTGTCACAGAAAGCAATAGGGCAGGCAAAATAAATAGAATAAGAATCTGCTTAGTCACATAAGCAGGACTTCTTTGAGGACAGATACAGCATCCTTTTTAGTCCCCATTGTTTGCTGCAGGCTCAACACCCTGTATGTGCAGATCTGTTTCATGGCCCCTTGGGGATCACTGACATCACTTTAAAAATCCTAGGATTCTCCCAATATGTATTCCTGGCAACCATAAATAAGTTTTATACAGTTACATGCTCCAGTTCACTATCCTGGTTGTAATTATTTAATCAACAGGGTAAGTCATCGCTTCTGATCAAGAGGATTGGTGAGTGGGGGCTTGGGGGGTGCAGCAGCCTCCAGGACGGAGAATACCCACATACACAAAATACAATCTATTCTGTGGCTAGGGAAACAGGCATGAGAATAATTATCAGCAAAAAAAAAAAAATAATATTTTCACTGACAGTTGAGGGCAGTTAGTTTCCCAGGGAGAAGCACTGGTGGCAAAGGGCTTTACACAGGGAGGCCTTTGTCATTTTATGGATGCTCATCTGTCAACTGTCAGCGTGTTTCAAAGGGACTCTGGCTATAATGTTTTCCTCTGCACCTTTCCCATCATGGTGGCCCAAATTTCCCTGACTAACCATTCGTCTTCCTATTTGCCTAGTCTGGTCTCTTACAATGAGTGGAGATGTAGTGGTGATTCTGCAGCTGCAAAGAGTGAGGAAGAGGGGCGGGTGGCCTGAAAGGGAAGGCTGGAAGGAGGGGGAGACTCAAAGAATGAGCTTAGCATCTCTATGGAAGCACTTCTGCCCAGGGAGGAGTTTTTTTGTCTATACCGTTGTTCCTTAGGAAAAAAGGGTTGAGCCAAGTGTGAGGTTGGCAGGACAGAAGCCGGGGACCCAACAAGGCATGGCAAATCCTAACACCCCCACACCGACCCTAGCATTCTGAGGCCCCACCCACGTGACAATATCATTCTCTTGAGTTCCAGGAGGAAATTAAATGCAATTGTCTGAGGCATGATAGTACATGAAATTGGCTGTGATGATTGTGAATCATACATCACAGTTCTATTTGTTCTATCGCATTGTAAATATCATAAATATTTTTGGCAAGTTGGAGACCAGTGCTAAACCATGAACATCAGTAGGTTGAAATTCTGAATCTTCCACATGCTGCACGTATCTTTATCAACAAATCCCTTCAGCTTTCTAAGATTTTATTTCCTCCACTGCAAAATAGGAATGATAAAAACATCTGCCTTACAGTTGTTTGAGGATTAAATGAAATAATGAAATGAGAGAGACTCCTGAACCTCTAACTTGGTCTTGACTGTGCTCCTTTGCTGGCTGTCCACTTCCTCATTCTTGCTCAGTATCATTTCTCTTGGATTTGACTTTTCCAAATTCTTCTTCCCCCCTGCCCTCAGTTCCAACCTCACTGTGCGTGGCAGGCTGGGCTCCCAGACAGCCTCTCATAGACCCAGCTCTGCAGCCCCAGCAAGCCTGGATCCAAGAGCATGAAGTAAATAATCAAAAAGGCCATACATTGTTCACATTACTTCATGATTTCTCTTGTGAATTTTTTGCTTACGTCCTTTACCTATTTCTTTAACAGGACTTTTTCATACTGATTTTTGAAAAATGTTATATGATAAAATTATTAGAGCTTTATTTATCTTATATGTTATTCCTTTTCTCCATTTTTTTCATTTACCTAATAATTGAGAGTTTCCTTGCTAAAAAGGGTTTTTTTTTTTGAGACAGAGTGTCACTCTGTCACCCAGGCTGGAGTGCAGTGGTGCCATCTCAGCTCACTGCAGCCTCTGCCTCCCGGGTTCAAGCGATTCTTGTACCTCAACCTCCCAAGTAGCTGGCCCCCACACCCAGCTAATTTTTGTATTTTTACTAGAGACAGGGTTTCACCATGTTGGCCAGGATGGTCTAGAACTCATGACCTCAAGTGATTTGCCTGCCTCGGTCTCCCAAAGTGCTGGGATTATAGGCGTGAGCCGCTGCACCTGGCTGATGCAAAAGTTTTAATTTTGTGCTGCATAGTCAATCTCTGTCTTTGTAGTTTCTTCTGTTTTATGTTCTAAAGTCCTTCATCACCCTAAGATCTGACAAAAATCAATTTTTTCCTCTTCTGTTTTAAAACATAAAATATTTATTTAAAAATTAACCGATTATTTAAAATTTAAAAAATTTAACCAACTGGTTAAATTTTGGCTTTCTAGTGTCTGAATTATTTTTGACATACATGGAATATGCTGCTGTGTGTTTTGAGAAGTTAGAAAGCCAAATTCTCGCTTCCCCATATCTGACAATTAGGTTGTATGTACAACTAGGTTGTAAATTCAGCTTGTCTAATTGATGACTCCACTCCTTACGTCCAGTGGAGTCAGTGAAATTTATAAAGCAGGAACAGTTTTAAATTCACTTCAGTAGATGTGACTCTGTCTTGGGTTCAAGTGTCACTGTGACATTCAGTATTCAGGGTCAGGGGCTCCAGGCCAACCAGGTTAGTTCTAGAACCAGGCCATGACTAACCAAGACAATGCCCTTATATAAATTAAAGAAAGGCATCCTCCAGGTGCTCATAGGCCCTTGAATACATAGCTTGTCCAACAGAGCTTTTTGTGAAGACATAAGGCATCTTTTTCTCTGGGTTGATGTAGCACACACCAGGACACGTGGCTTGGGGAGCAGAAGCTAGGTTAGCCCCTAATTTCAACCCCTAATTATTCCCTCAGCTAAATACCTTTGGGCAGCAAACAACCCTCATAACCATACTAGGTGGCCTTATGTCCCAAGACAGTTTTGTGAGTTTCTCATTAAATGTGTGATCTACCTAAGATCCTAGCAAGACATTTCTTTTCAGCTTAAATTATTCAGAGTCAGTTTTCATTACTAGCAACCAAGAACCTAGATTGGTATAATGTTGATCTAGCTGTATAGTCATATATATGTGTGTATATTTTATTTATTTACTCAAATATCATAAATTATTAACCTACAGACCTAGTAACGTTTATTTTAATATATCTATTTCTCCTACTCTTTTGAAACCCCACCTTCATAGCAAATTATTTCTTTTATACACTAAGGTATACTTGTAAATATTCTTCCTGTCCCATTTAATCTGTTTATTCTTACACTTGCAGGTCCTCCCTCCTCAGCCAACCTTCTGGAGACCCCCCCTACAGAGCCCACCTCTGAGACTGGAAGGGCCAGAAATATGAAGGGATACAGATAGACTTGTGCGTTGGACAAAGGAAGCTGAGGCACTTCCTGCCCGATAGTCTCCAGGGAAATAGGAAAGAAATAGGAAGCCAGGTCAAGGATACCCAACAACTGACTTCTAAACACAAGCTGACCTTCCTCGGGGTACTTTTAAGAGCCACACTAAAGGTGCCAGTTCCTTTCTTTGAACACAAATCTATTGAAGACAGGGATTGTATCTTTCTTTCCTTACAGTCTGGTGGAAAATCTGTAGTTGCTTAATACAAAAGCAATTGAAAACAGTTCCCTGTGACAGTGTCCGAGTGGTTTGCTTTGGTGTTTAAATAAAGCAAATTTTGAAGCAGATGAGAAATATCATTAAGCTCCCTGACTGTGCCGTCATATTAAATTTCAGCAAACTTAGTGGCAGAAGAGAGTAAAGAACATGACATATACAAGGCTCCATCTACCTTGGCTTTTTGGCTGGAATATGAATGAGCTGTGGCATGAAAGCTCTGTGTGTGCTCAGAGCCCAAAGTCCACAGGTCATCATTGCATTTCCTTTTGCCAAAAAGATGTACACCTGACTTTCCCAGGGAAAAAAATGAGAGAAAAACCAAGTAAGAGATACTAATGACAGTTTCTTGTTCATGCAAGCCCAGGCAACAGTGTAGAGTCTTTAAGAGCACAGACACTGGAGAAGAATGTCTGGTTCAACCCTAGCTCAGTGGCCTCCTAGCTTCCATAGGCCTTGGTTTTCTCATTTGTAAAATAAGTTGGTTTTGAAACTACATCAAGCTCTTAGAACAGTGCCTTAAACATCAATGCTACATAGATGTTAGCTATTACTCTACTCTACATGCAGCACATATAGGGCTAGAGGTTTTGACTATGCTACAATTTTTGATTCTGTGAACAGGAACCAGCTGTGTTCCAAGTTCTATGAACTCCAGGAAGACTCCTGATAATTGATTTTCTTAAATACCCTACTCTGTGATACACTGAGAATGGGAGTGGGCTAATATGGGGCTAGGCTCTAGTATGCCTTTTTAAATCACTACTGGCAGATCTGAACAAGGAGTTTTCATGCACAGATGACACAACTTTAGGATCACAATTTAGGTGTGGTCTTAATAGACAACTGACCTTGTTATCTAGCTTTGTTAGAGGGAAGGGCTAAGGATCAACTCCTCCAAAACCAAAGTCATTTTTGTTGGCTTACTCACCTCCACTTCAACCTGACAGTCCTTTGTAGCAACTCACTTCATTTAGAAAACCTAGGCAAAATTGTGTTGTCCGTTTTGTTGAAGGACATGAGAAGTTACACCGAATGTAGAAGAAATTGGATGTGGCCTAATGGCTTTACAGAGATTTTTAGTGGTTAATGTAGAAAAATCTGCTTTGTAAATTGTCCAGTTAAAATTCTTACCACCCACACTCTATGGCAGAGGACACTGATGTCTTCGTTATTGGTTCTGTGCGATCAGGTAGATTAAGAGAATTACTTCCTGAAGAGAATCTTGGCCCTGCCTAGGGTCCTGTCTACTTCTCTTCAAGGGGGGATGAGATGGCCTCTCTCCAAGGCTGTTTAGCTTTTATTCATTTTATCCCCAGCTCAGCTGGCTTTTACAATGTACAATTCTGTACTTAACTTGACACTTAAAATGACTTCACCTAAGGACTTGTTAGGAAATATATTGTCAATATCACTGCCAATCAATAGCTATTTAAGTTTCTGGAAGACAAAAATGCTGGTCTTGTTGATTTGAACCCCAAGACACCTCTAAAATCCAGTCTCACCTCTTCATTCCCCACGACACTCTAATCTTAGCTACTGAGTCTTTTGCAACACCGGAGCCTTCTAATTCGCTGTACATTTACTTCTACCTTAACCTTTCCAGTTTCCACACCTTGCTCTGAGCAATTATTTATTTATTTATTTATTTTTAATTTTTCTAGATGGAGTCTGTCTCTGTCGTCCAGGCTGGAGTGCAGTGGCGCGATCTCGGCTCGCTGCAAGCTCCGCCTCCTGGGTTCATGCCATTCTCCTGCCTCAGCCTCCTGAGTAGCTGAGACTACAGGCGCCCGCCACCACGCCCGGCTAATTTTTTGTATTTTTAGTAGAGATGGGGTTTCACAGTGTTAGCCAGGCTGGTCTTGATCTCCCGACCTCGTGATCTGCCCGCTTCAGCCTCCCAAAGTGCTGGGATTACAGGCATGAGCCACCATGCCCAGCCACTCTGAGCAATTTTTAAAACACAAATCCGATTGGACCACCCCCCTGTTTAAAAGCCTTTAATGACCTCTTAATTATTCTCAGGTAAAAGTCTAAAATCCTCATCCTGTCTTACAAGGTCTGGCATGGTCCAGCCTTTATCTGTCCAGCCCTATCTCTCAGCCTCTTCTCCTTTCCCTCAAACTTCCAGCCACTGTGGCCTCCCCTCCCATCCTCAAATGTACCAAATGCTCCTACCTCAGGGCCTTTGTGTGTGATGTTTGTTCTGCTAACTGCTTCCTCACCCCTCTCCTCCCTCCTCTACTCCCATCATTCTCTCTTTTTTCCCTTTGATAACACAACCTCCACCATGGCCAGATAAATCCTACTCACTATTTTTTTCTTTTTTCAGATAGGTTCTCTATCATCCAGGCTGGAGTGCAGTGGCATGATCTTGGCTCCCTCTGCCTCCCAGGCTCAAGTGATGCTCCCACTTCAGCCTCCTGAGTAGCTGGGACTATGGGCACACACCACCATGCCTGGCTAATTTTTGTACTTTTGTAGAGGTGGGATTTCACCATTTTGTCCAGAGTGGTCTCAAACTCCTGGCCTCAAGCAATTGCCCCTCCTAGGGGCACTTTCAAACTGCTGGGATTACGGGCACGAGCCACCGTGCCCAGTCCTTACTGACTTTCTTGTCTTAGTTGAATTGTCACTGACTTTCTAAATATTTCCATTAGCCAATGTATCATAAATGATAGTTGATAATTATATTTTGGTTTTTGAGGTTGTCATTGTCCTCATCAATAAAGGCAGATACTAAGACTGTACTGTAAAAACCCTTGAGCTTAGCATTGTGCTTTGAACTTAATAGATATTCAATAAATGTGAAAGAAGAAAATAATTGCCACAAAGACATACAGTTCTTCCATGCTTCTGGGAATTTCAGAATTTATCCTTGGATTAAGTCAATTAATAAGAGGTATGTATTTCTGGATCCCAAAGTATTGCCTTTTGCCACCCCCATCCACCATATGATAAATACTTTAACTTAAATGTGCCTTAGAAAGATTTTATCAGCTTATAATGGGGGATGTTATAAGAGATAAAGTTATAAAATAAGTATTTGCTATAAAGCTAATTGAAGACATAATTCATCTGTAAGTAGCCACAGGAAACAAGTCTGTTCAAAACAGTGATGCTTCTTTGGAGCTACTGGTTGGTTTTTATCTTATGAAGATGATTAAAAGCATAATTAACAGTATCTTCTTCTTTAAGCAGTCAAATTGGTGGCCCACTTCTGGCAAATGGATATGATTTCATGCCGTACTTTTAACATACTAACCTGATGGCTGGTAACATTTTACTTCCTTACACTTTTGTTTTGCCTCAATCTTCTCACCTCTTGTGAATTTGTGTTACCATATGCCTCTTCATAAGCCATCTTAAATCCTTTCTGGGATAAGGTGGGGTATAAATAAACAAACAAGAAATGTATAATATATGCTTCTCTGCTACACTTCTGTGCATTTCCCTGGAGGTACTAAAACAATTGTGAAAATAAGGCCAAAGACTTCTTTTCAGTTTCCTCTATAGTCACAGAGAATCACTTAGGATCACTAAAACCATTCCCTAGATGGAGTCAAGTTGCTTTTTTAGTAATTCCATTCATAAATACACATTGGCTGTCTAGTAGAGCACTTGAAATCTTGATAATCAAAAGCTTATTGTGTGTTTGAGAAGCCTGAAAGGAAATTGAAGCTAATACCAAGGGAGAATAGAATAAAGTTAGATGTTTTCCTTCAAAACCAGCAGGAGGTCATTTAAAGTATAATGTAATGCACAACGTTTAACTTTATAAGCCTTTTTGCTTTTTCTGCTCATTTTGTTTTGCATTTACAGTAGTGAGGTTACTCTATCACACATAATTAACTTGCCATCTGTAGAATGAGAAAAAAAAATCCAAGGTTGTACTGATACTTTATAACAGAACAATAAGTATGTTTGACATTGTAAGTTTCTTTGAAAAGTTCAGAAGTTAAAAAAAATTAGGGACTCTATATACTTATACCTTTACTAGTTATTTATCCTTCCTCCCCTCTCTACTCCCATACCCAATATACAATTATGAAGTAGAAACAGAATCACTACAGTTAAAAAAAAAAAAGAAAAGAAAGGAAAGAGAAAGAAGAAGAAAGAAAAGAAAGAAGGAGAAAGAAAAAAACAATTTAGGAAAAAAATACAATGGAAAAATGGGAAACACTATCATCACTAAATCTGCGACAACAATGTAGTCTCTCTGGGCAAGTATAAAGGAGATGTTATGATTAGCACCCCTGGTTATCTTCTTCTGGTCTCTGGAAATATCTTCTTGGACCTTTGTCCTCTGAAGTCCCTAGTTCTGCACTCTGAGACCTTCTCCTCTCTCCATTTTTCTTTATGATCACATCTGAGGTGAGCACTTGGAACAATGCCTTTCTGGGGGGTTCACAGTTTTTATATCCTGTTTCCAGCTGGCACAGGTTTTGGAGCCCAGGGATTACTTCAGAGGCTGACCAGACTTTTTCAGACCAAGTTTGTGGTTTCTTGGGCTATATTATCCCCTCAGAAACTCGGTAAGCTTCTAATGATCAGTGTGTGCCCAATCTGTTGCATTTGTGGCTCACCCTAGCCAAAATCTGGCCTTGAAATAGTTTTTAAGTACAAAAGTTTTGGATTTTTACCTTCCACTGTGATTAATTTCTTTTCTCATATCTAAATTATGGCTCCCTTAGAGCTGTCTGAAAACAACCTCCTTGAATTGATATTTGCCTCAAAGCTGGCTCCCACTGTCTTGGAGAGAACAATGATTAGAAGATGCTTGAAGAGTATGTTGGGGCAGAGTCCTATGTGTAGCTAGACAGTCATTGCTTATTACCAGTCCATTTAGGATACAAATGCAATTAGGTTTTTCATCTCTGCAAGACCCCAAATTACTGGGTATTCAAGAATTTGTAGATCATGAGCCAAGAATATTCTTTTCTATTTCTACTTGCAGATAAGCTAGCTCTGGCCTGAGTTTATCTTTCTCTGCTGAGACTTTGCTGAAAGTGGCATAAAGTGGCCAAAACACACCAACATCCTGAATTTTCCCTGAAGATTCAATCAGATCATGGTTTCCCTTCCAAAGTCCTGCTGGAAATGATTTAACCAAATGTTTTGCAACATTTCAATCCATCTACAACTCTACCAAATCCACTAAGCCAACGGCTCATTTTGGGTGTTTACTTGGAGAACCAAACAGCCAGATAACAAAATCTGAATCACTTAGGATTAGATTTGGCTGAGAGTGATACAAACCCCAAACTACCATGTGTGGGGTTTTTTTTTGTTTTTCTTTTTTTGTTTTGTTTTGTTTTTTTTTTTTGAGACAGATTTTCACTCTTGTTGTGCAGGCTGGAGTGCAGTGGCGTGATCTCGGCTCACTGCAACCTCCGCCTCCCAGGTTCAAGCAATTCTCCTGCCTCAGCTTCCCGAGTAGCTGGGATTACAGGCACGCACCACAAGACCCGGCTAATTTTGTTTTGTATTTTTAGTACAGATGGGGTTTCACCATGTTGGTCAGGCTGGTCTCGAACTCCTGACCTCAGGTGATCTGCCTGCCTCGGCCTCCCAAAGTGCTGGGATTACAGGTGTGAGCCACCGCGCCCGGCCAAACTACCATGTTTTATATCACATGGTGTATTTTTCTCAAATGCACACAACATTTGAGAATAAGTGGTTCAGGCTGGCATGGTTATTGTTCTTCTTAAGTGCTTAGAGGCCCAGGTCTTCCACGGCCAACCACCATGTTTGCCCTAGGATGTTTCCCATGTCCTCATGGTCCAACATAGACCACCTGCCATTATATCCATAATCCAACCAGCTGCTATTTTCAGCAAAGTCTCACAGGGGCAAAGAGGAACTGAAGAAAAGCATGCTCCCTCTCCAAAGTTGCACACATCATTAGAATTTACTCACATGTCTACACCCAGGAGCAAATGCAGTCTTCGTTTTGTTGTCTAATTTTATTGAATCATGTACTTAGCTAAAAATTGTAGGTTCTATTATTACAAGAAAATATGAGACTGGATTTGGGGAAATAATAGGAGCAGTTGCTCACAGTTGCCTAGATTAGAGAGTAACTGGGCTCAAACACTGAGATGACACCAGACTTAAGGGTCATGTTCTCAAGCCGTGCTCTCTGAGCAGGAGCCTGGTGGAGGCAGGCAGTTTGTTGACATCGTCAAGCAGTTGTCTGTCTGCTTGGGGACTAGGGAATAAAGGGAGTCAGCTAGTTGTATGTGCCATCTTATGATGACAGGTCTCAGAGACTTAGTGGAAAATTTGATGAGATTCATGAAATTGTTGTCTAATTTTATTGAATCATGCAGAAATGAAAGTTTCAAAAGGCTATTAAAAAGCTTGAAACAGCATGGATAACAGTATTGTTTCTTTTAGCATAAAGTTAACTTGGGAAGAGAATGGAAGATTTAGGAATACTAGAATGAAGTGGCAGATTGTTTTCTCTAAAAGTTAAAAAATAATAGGTTGGAGGAAAAAAAAATGGGCTGAGGGGGTTAAACTTATCTTGAGAATCAAGATCAGACAAAACTGAGATTCCAGACAATTGGAGGACGACAGATATGGCAGGAAGGAAAAGAACTGTGAGAAAAGTATGGAAGAAAATGTTAAGGAACAAGTTTGACGAGAATCCCTGTGTTCTCAGATATTACATCTATTGCATAGAGAGTATATATTTTATACAAATACTGAGAAGTGACTTAATGTTTTGAATTAAATTTCCTGTATGATCTTATAAGCATTCTCATAGTCTGGAAGTTTTGAAGTAATGACATTTCATGTGATTGGAAAGATTTACTTTTTTCAAAAGAAACTGATCTGATAGAAGTAACAGGGAAATGACTATATGATAACAAGGATACGGTGAAAATCCACAACCCTATAGAAGTTCCACATAAATCTCTTTACAAAAATGTAATACAAGAAACAGAAGGAGGTTGAAGAAATGGGACATAGATATGTACCAGTGGCTTCCATTCTTTTCGAGACTTAGAGGTACTTAGAAAAGCAGTGACTTCAGGGCCTCACCAAAGACCCACCAGACCACAGTCTACTATCCAGGACTCGGGAATCTGTATTTATAATGTAAAAACAAAAACACTTTCAAATTTTTCATCCTGGGACTGGCTTTCAGGAACTGCTGCTACAGACATTCAATGAGAAGGAAGGGAAGAATGCTGCTTTCCTAATGCAGATCACAAAACTGGCACAGAGATGAAACAGAGATGAAGTCTAGTGGTAGTGCTGGGGGCAGCATCCCCTGCCCTTCTGCAGTCAGTTGCGTGTTTCCTCCTGATGAAGCAGAGCAGCTAGTACATTCTGGATTTTTTTGTTGTTGCTGCAAATGGCATTTTTCAAATTTGAGGAAGAAATGAGGGAAATGTGTACCAGGACTGTTCTGGCGTCTTCCAATCTCCTATCCAGGGTGTTATTGCCTGAATTCAAAAGAAGCCAAAGGGCTCAGGAGCTGGTGATGGGTCAGCTGGGCCTCTGGAGAAAAGGACAGGATGAAGGCAGGGTGGACCTTGAGGGGCATGTGGAGATTTGGGGGGCACTGAAGCGGTAGGAACTAGCCAGCCCAGCCCCAGCACTACAAATTTGTGTGGTCATTCTTCATATCATAACCCAACCTGTTCACTATCCCTAAAAAACTTCTTACAGAGCTTCATGGCCACTCATAAAGATGGAGTTGCTCTGGCTAAAGAAAAGAAGTATAAATCTAGTCATAGAAATGCAAATCAAAATCACAATGAGATAACATGTGACCCCAGTCAGAATGGCTATTATGAAAAAGACAAAAAATAACAGATACTGGCAAAGATTCAGAGAAAAGGGAATTCTGATGCACTGTTGGTGAGAATGTAAACTAGTACAGCCACTATGGAAAATGGTATGGAGATTTCTCAAAAAAGTAAAAATATAATTACCATTTGATCCAGCAACCTCACTACTGGGTATCTGCCCAAAGGAAAAGGTCAATATATTAAAGTGATACCTGCACTCACATGTTTATTGCAGCACTATTCATAATAGCACAGATATGGAATCAACTTAAGTGTACATCAACAGATGAATGGATACAGAAAATGTGACATAGATACACAATGGAATACTATTCAGTCATAAAAAATGAAATCATGTCATCTGTAGCGATGTGGATAAAACTGGAGGTATTATTTTAAATGAAATAAGCCTGGCACAAAAAGACAAACACTGTATGCTCTCACTTACATACAGGAGCAAAAAAATTTGATCACATGGAGGTGGAGAGTGGAAAGACAGATAACAGAGGCTGGGAAGCGTGAGTAGGGGAGAATGGGGGAGGATGAACAGAAGTGGATTAAAGGGTGCAAACACACAGTAAGATAGAAGGAATAAATTCAAATTTTGTAGCACAGTAGGATGATTATACTTAACAAAAATGTATTGTACTTAGGTGATAGACATTCTAAACAGCCTGACTTAATCACTACACATCATATGTATGTAATAAAATTTCCCACTTGCCCCATACATTTGTACAAATAAAAAAAATGGAAATGATGAGGCAGGAAATGTGCATACTGCTACTGTAAACACTTGAACTGAAAATGGACCCCTCACGCATTCTGTCTTTCGGTGGTCTCTCTAGCGAGTTGGTGGTATTTTGGCAGATCATACTCTATATACTCTGGAAAGATAAGGTGAACCTTCATCTCAAGGAATAAATGATGGTTGGAATGAGTGGAGGGTATAGAAGTCTATATTAGGTTTATTTATTAATCTGAACTTCAATATTTCTTTTGACATACAAGCATTAATCTCAAGCAGAAAGGAGCAGGAAGAGTTTATTTCAGTTTTATTTGCTGGTGTTTCCTTAAAGCCATGTCTACAGCTGTCATACTGAGATGAAATTGGTTTGGTAAAAGAGCTAGGGGATCAGTTCTAGCTCTGGAAAGGAGAGAAATGTCTGGGTAGAGTGAGAATTTATAAGATCTGAAAATTGGACATAATGGGTTTCGTGGAAACTACCCAAGTGCCAGGGCTGGAAGAGATTTAGAGCTGTTGCATAATCTCTCTCTGGCATTTGGCAGAAGCAGTCACTGTGGCTACACTGGTCTTCAGTGAATTATCCCCAATGTTCCAGATGGCATGGGCAGCAGGATTACATGATAACATGGGGGTAACTATCAGAGAATTTCAAAAGGCATTTATTAGAAATTATTTCTGACAAAAGGTTAGCAAATCCTGTCCTTTCAAATTTATCAGTACTCTTTTTTATCTATACTTATCACAGTGCTGGGTACACAGTAACAAATCAATAAGTACTTTCTTTTATTTGATTAAAATTTGCCAACATATAAACACAATTCTGTATCAATATTTACTATATTCACCAAATATATATTAATTCCTACTATGCAACTAGAACTGGCCAGGCACTAAAGTAACAAAAAAGATAAATGATGTGATCTCACCTCTCAAAGGACTTACATTTCAGTGCAAATAAATATATAATTACAAATTATAACACAAGCCATGAAAGAAAAGGGCTAAAAGCTTTTAGTGATTTTAATGGGAGGACATGATTTGCTCTAAGGATTGAGAATCTCTGCTCTAAGAAAATGACATTTGAGCTGAGATGTGAAGGATAAGTAGGAATTGACTCCTTGAAAGAAGTGAGTGTTTCAGACCTTTAAAAAAATCAGGGAAGATAAAATTCTGAGTTACGAAGAAGCAAGGTGCATTCCAGGAGGGCCAGTGTGATAGGCGCTCAGGAAGCAAGGGGAAGCAGGTGAGAGATGAGGCTGGAGAGGTGGACAGCAGCAAGTTGTGGCTCTTATACAGAATCATTTATTTTAAGAGTCATTGGAAGTCATAATCATAGAAGGATTATGATCTAAGCTGTTTCTAAAAATATTACTTTAAGGATTGGATAGAGGAAGGCAGAAGAGGATGCTGTCCAGGAAAGAGATGATTTCAGTTTGGATAGAGTGGTAGTGGCTGAAACAAGGACAAGTAAAGGGATTTGAGGAATATGTACAAGTCTAAATTAATAGGTCTTGGTGATGTAGCAGGTGTGTGTGTGTTTTGTCATGTGTTGGATAACAGAGAGGGAACTGTCAAGGCCAACAGCCCTGGTTCTCTGCTTTTGTAGCTGGACAAATAGCTGTGCCATATTCTTGAGACAGTAATGGCAGAAGACCAGATTTAGAAAAGGACATGAACAGACACTTCTCAAAAGAAGACATTTATGCAGCCAGAAAACACATGAAAAAATGCTCACCGTCACTGGCCATCAGAGAAATGCAAATCCAAACCACAATGAGATACCATCTCACACCAATTAGAATGGCAATCATTAAAAAGTCAGGAAACAACAGGTGCTGGAGAGGATGTGGAGAAATAGGAACACTTTTACACTGTTGGTGGGACTGTAAACTAGTTCAACCCTTGTGGAAGTCAGTGTGGCGATTCCTCAGGGATCTAGAACTAGAAATACCATTTGACCCAGCCGTCCCATTACTGGGTATATACCCAAAGGACTATAAATCATGCTGCTATAAAGACACATGCACACGTATGTTTATTGTGGCACTATTCACAATAGCAAAGACTTGGAACCAAGCTAAATGTCCCACAATGATAGACTGGATTAAGAGAATGTGGCACATACACACCATGGAATACTATGCAGCCATAAAAATGATGAGTTCCTGTCCTTTGTAGGGACATGGATGAAATTGGAAATCATCATTCTCAGTAAACTATCGCAAGAACAAAAAACCAAACACTGCATATTCTCACTCATAGGTGGGAATTGAACAATGAGAACACGTGGACACAGGAGGGGGAACATCACACTCTGGGGACTGTTGTGGGGTGGGGGGAGGGGGCAGGGATAGTTTTAGGAGATATACCTAATGCTAAATGACGAGTTAATGGGTGCAGCACACCAGCATGGCACATGTATACATATGTAACTAACCTGCACATTGTGCACATGTACCCTAAAACTTAAAGTATAATAATAATAAAATAAAATAAAAATAAAAAATAAAAATATATATATTAAAAAATAAAAAAATAGAAAAAAAAACAGGATGAGTTAAGTTTTAGGTATGTTGATTCTGAGGCGCTTTCCAAGTGGAGATGCTGAGAGGCAGTAGGGAGCTCAGAAAAAAGGTCTGACATGGTGTGAAGAACTTTAATGGGCTTGTCCAACATCCATTCCCAACTCTTTTCTCTTTTGCCAGCCTCTACTATAGAAGCTGGATAAGCAACATTTTCAGTTTCCTTATCTTTTTTGCATATGAGGATAGCTGTGGAACAAAGATCTGGCCAATGTGACATAAGCTTGAGTTTGTCAAGGAATTATCAGGAAACCTTTCTTTTTTTTTTCCTGATATAGATACTATCTCACCTCTGGTTTATTCTATCACTTTGAATATGGATGTGACAGCTGGAGCTTTTGCAACCATATTGCTGCCATCAGAGAACAGGCAAGAGAATCATAGACACTTCAGTCAAGATGTCATTGAACAACTAAAATATGCCAGCAAAAGCTACCTCCCAACTTTATGAAAAACAAAATAAAATTATATTTTTTCAGCTACTCTGTTTTTTATTAATTGCAGAAACAAACCATTTCTAACTGTTACAGGTAGAGTTATAAATTTGACAATCATCAGCATATGGATGATAATTGGAGCCAGGTGCCAGAATTAAAAGGCCCAGAACAGACCTTAATGAACTCCAACAACTGAAGTCTAGTTAAAGCAAAAGGAGCAAGAACAGGAGCTGAGGAAGAGTGTCCAAAAAGGTAGGAAGGAAACCAGAACAGCGTGTAAAACAAGGACACTGATAGAAAAGGGTCTTATAAAAAGGAATGAATGGTCAATGGTGTTAGACACAGCTGTTAGCTGAATCCTAAAGCATCTACTGGATTTGGTGACATAGAGGTCACTTGTGACTGTGGTGGAACTATAGGAATGCATTAAATAGGAAGTGTAGGCCAAGAAATGGAAACATCATCTACAAATAACTCTTTTGGGGTGTCAGGCTGAAAAAGAAGAAGGTAGCAGGAAGAAGCTGGATAGAGAGATTTTGTTTTGTTTTTCTTTATTATTATTATTATTATTATTATTATACTTTAGGTTTTATGGTACATGTGCACAATGTGCAGGTAAGTTACATATGTATACATGTGCCATGGTGGTGCGCTGCATCCACTAACTCGTCATCCAGCATTAGGTATATCTCCCAATGTTATCTCTCCCCCCTCCCCCCACCCCACAACAGTCCCCGAAGTGTGATGTTCCCCTTCCTTTGTCCATGTGTTCTCATTATTCAATTCCCACCTATGAGTGAGAATATGCGGTGTTTGGTTTTTTGTTCTTGCGATAGTTTACTGAGAATGATGATTTCCAATTTCATCCATGTCCCTACAAAGGACACGAACTCATCATTTTTTACGGCTGCATAGTATTCCATGGTGTATATGTGCCACATTTTCTTAATCCAGTCTATCATTGTGGGACATTTGGATTGGTTCCAAGTCTTTGCTATTGTGAATAATGCCGCAATAAACATATGTGTGCATGTGTCTTTATAGCAGCATGATTTATAGTCCTTTGGGTATATACCCAGTAATGGGACGGCTGGGTCAAATGGAATTTCTAGTTCTAGATCCCTGAGGAATCGCCACACTGACTTCCACAAGGGTTGAACTAGTTTACAGTCCCACCAACAGTGTAAAAGTGTTCCTATTTCTCCACATCCTCTCCAGCACCTGTTGTTTCCTGACTTTTTAATGATTGCCATTCTAACTGGTGTGAGATGGTATATCATTGTGGTTTTGATTTGCATTTCTCTGATGGCCAGTGATGGTGAGCATTTTTTCATGTGTTTTTTGGCTGCATAAATGTCTTCTTTTGAGAAGTGTCTGTTCATGTCCTTCACCCACTTTTTGACGGGGTTGTTTGTTTTTTTCTTGTAAATTTGTTGGAGTTCATTGTAGATTCTGGATATTAGCTCTTTGTCATATGAGTAGGTTGCGAAAATTTTCTCCCATTTTGTAGGTTGCCTGTTCACTCTGATGGTAGTTTCCTTTGCTGTGCAGAAGCTCTTTAGTTTAATTAGATCCCATTTGTCAATTTGGCTTTTGTTGCCATTGCTTTTGGTGTTTTAGACATGAAGTCCTTGCCCATGCCTATGTCCTGAATGGTAATGCCTAGGTTTTCCTCTAGGGTTTTTATGGTTTTAGGTCTAACATTTAAGTCTTTAATCCATCTTGAATTGATTTTTGTATAAGGTGTAAGGAAGGGATCCAGTTTCAGCTTTCTACATATGGCTAGCCAGTTTTCCCAGCACCATTTATTAAATAGGGAATCCTTTCCCCATTTCTTGTTTTTGTCAGGTTTGTCAAAGATCAGATAGTTGTAGATATGTGGCATTATTTCTGACGGCTCTGTTCTGTTCCATTGATCTATATCTCTGTTTTGGTACCAGTACCATGCTGTTTTGGTTACTGTAGCCTTGTAGTATAGTTTGAAGTCAGGTAGTGTGATGCCTCCAGCTTTGTTCTTTTGGCTTAGGATTGACTTGGCGATGCGGGCTCTTTTTTGGTTCCATATGAACTTTAAGGTAGTTTTTCCAATTCTGTGAAGAAAGTCATTGGTAGCTTGATGGGGATGGCATTGAATCTGTAAATTACCTTGGGCAGTATGGCCATTTTCACGATATTGATTCTTCCTACCCATGAGCATGGAATGTTCTTCCATTTGTTTGTATCCTCTTTTATTTCCTTGAGCAGTGGTTTGTAGTTCTCCTTGAAGAGGTCCTTCACATCCCTTGTAAGTTGGATTCCTAGGTATTTTATTCTCTTTGAAGCAATTGTGAACGGGAGTTCACTCATGATTTGGCTCTCTGTTTGTCTGTTATTGATGTATAAGAATGCTTGTGATTTTTGCACATTGATTTTGTATCCTGAGACTTTGCTGAAGTTGCTTATCAGCTTAAGGAGATTTTGGGCTGAGACAATGGGGTTTTCTAGATATACAATCACGTTATCTGCAAACAGGGACAATTTGACTTCCTCTTTTCCTGATTGAATACCCTTTATTTCCTTCTCCTGCCTAATTGTCCTGGCCAGAACTTCCAACACTATGTTGAATAGAAGTGGTGAGAGAGGGCATCACTGTCTTGTGCCTGTTTTCAAAGGGAATGCTTCCAGTTTTTGCCCATTCAGTATGATACTGGCTGTGGGTTTGTCATAGATAGCTCTTATTATTTTGAGATACATCCCATCAATACCTAATTTATTGAGAGTTTTTAGCATGAAGTGTTGTTGAATTTTGTCAAAGGCCTTTTCTGCATCTATTGAGATAATCATGTGGTTTTTGTCTTTGGTTCTCTTTATATGCTGGATTACATTTATTGATTTGCATATATTGAACCAGCCTTGCATCCCACAGATGAAGCCCACTTGATCATGGTGGATAAGCTTTTTGATGTGCTGCTGTATTCGGTTTGCCAGTATTTTATTGAGGATTTTTGCATCAATGTTCATGAAGGATATTGGTCTAAAATTCTCTTTTTTTGTTGTGTCTCTGCCAGGCTTTGGTATCAGGATGATGCTGGCCTCATAAAATGAGTTAGGGAGGATTCCCTCTTTTTCTATTGATTGGAATAGTTTCAGAAGGAATGGTACCAGCTCCTCCTTGTACCTCTGGTAGAATTCGGCTGTGAACCCATCTGGTCCTGGACTTTCTTTGGTTGGTAAGCTATTGATTATTGCCACAATTTCAGCTCCTGTTATTGGTCTATTCAGAGATTCAACTTCTTTCTGGTTTAGTCTTGGGAGGGTGTATGTGTTGAGGAATTCATTCATTTCTTCTAGATTTTCTAGTTTATTTGCGTAGAGGTGTTTGTAATATTCTCTGATGGTAGTTTGTATTTCTGTGGGATCGGTGGTGATATTCCCTTTATCATCTTTCATTGCATCTATTTGATTCTTCTCTCTTTTTTTCTTTATTAATCTTGCTAGCGGTCTATCAATTTTGTTGATCCTTTCAAAAAACCAGCTCCTGGATTCATTAACTTTTTGAAGGGTTTTTTGTGTCTCTATTTCCTTCAGTTCTGCTCTGATTTTAGTTATTTCTTGCCTTCTGCTAGCTTTTGAATGTGTCTGCTCTTGCTTTTCTAGTTCTTTTAATTGTGATGTTAGGGTGTCAATTTTGGATCTTTCCTGCTTTCTCTTATGGGCATTTAGTGCTATAAATTTCCCTCTACACACTGCTTTGAATGCATCCCAGACATTCTGGTATGTTGTGTCTTGGTTCTCGTTGGTTTCAAAGAACATCTTTATTTCTGCCTTCATTTCATTATGTACCCAGTAGTCATTCAGGAGCAGGTTGTTCAGTTTCCATGTAGTTGAGTGGTTTTGAGTGAGATTCTTAATCCTGAGTTCTAGCTTGATTGCACTGTGATCTGAGAGATAGTTTGTTATAATTTCTGTTCTTTTACATTTATTGAGGAGAGCTTTACTTCCAAGTATGTGGTCAATTTTGGAATAGGTGTGGTGTGGTGCTGAAAAAAATGTATATTCTGTTGATTTGGGGTGGAGAGTTCTGTAGATGTCTATTAGGTCCGCTTGGTGCAGAGCTGAGTTCAATTCCTGGGTATCCTTGTTGACTTTCTGTCTCGTTGATCTGTCTAATGTTGACAGTGGTGTGTTAAAGTCTCCCATTATTAATGTGTGGGAGTCTAAGTCTCTTTGTAGGTCACTCAGGACTTGCTTTATGAATCTGGGTGCTTCTGTATTGGGTGCATATATGTTTAGGATAGTTAGCTCTTCTTGTTGAATTAATCCCTTTATCATTATGTAATGGCCTTCTTTGTCTCTTTTGATCTTTGTTGGTTTAAAGTCTGTTTTATCAGAGACTAGGATTGCAACCCCTGCCTTTTTTTTGTTTTCCATTTGCTTGGTAGATCTTCCTCCATCCTTTTATTTTGAGCCTATGTGTGTCTCTGCACGTGAGATGGGTTTCCTGTATACAGCACACTGATGGGTCTTGACTCTTTATCCAATTTGCCAGTCTGTGTCTTTTAATTGGAGCATTTAGTCCATTTACATTTAAGGTTAATATTGTTATGTGTGAATTTGATCCTGTCATTATGATGTTAGCTGGTTATTTTGCTCGTTAGTTGATGCACTTTCTTCCTAGTCTCGATGGTCTTTACATTTTGGCATGATTTTGCAGTGGCTGGTACCGGTTGTTCCTTTCCATGTTTAGCGCTTCCTTCAGGAGCTCTTTTAGGGCAGGCCTGATGGTGACAAAATCTCTCAGCATTTGCTTGTCTGTAAAGGATTTTATTTCTCCTTCACTTATGAAGCTTAGTTTGGCTGGATATGAAATTGTGGGTTGAAAATTCTTTTCTTTAAGAATGTTGAATATTGGCCCCCACTCTCTTCTGGCTTGTAGGGTTTCTGCCGAGAGATCCGCTGTTAGTCTGATGGGCTTCCCTTTGTGGGTAACCCCACCTTCCTCTCTGGCTGCCCTTAACATTTTTTCCTTCATTTCAACTTTGGTGAATCTGATAATTATGTGTCTTGGAGTTGCTCTTCTCAAGGAGTATCTTTGTGGCGTTCTCTGTATTTCCTGAATCTGAATGTTGGCCTGCCTTGCTAGATTGGGGAAGTTCTCATGGATAATATCCTGCAGAGTGTTTTCCAACTTGTTTCCATTCTCCCCGTCACTTTCAGGTACACCAATCAGACGTAGATTTGGTCTTTTCACATAGTCCCACATTTCTTGGAGGCTTTGCTCATTTCTTTTTATTCTTTTTTCTCTATACTTCCCTTCTCACTTCATTTCATTCATTTCATCTTCCAGGGCTGACACCCTTTCTTCCGTTTGATCTCATCGGCTCCTGAGGCTTCTGCATTCTTCACGTAGTTCTCAAGCCTTGGTTTTCAGCCCCATCAGCTCCTTTAAGCACTTCTCTGTATTGGTTATTCTAGTTATACATTCTTCTAAATTTTTTTCAAAGTTTTCAACTTCTTTGCCTTTGGTTTGAATATCCTCTCGTAGCTCAGAGTAATTTGATCATCTGAAGCCTTCTTCTCTCCGCTTGTCAAAGTCATTCTCCGTCCAGCTTTGTTCCGTTGCTGGTGAGGAACTGCGTTCCTTTGGAGGAGGAGAGGTACTCCACTTTTTAGAGTTTCCAGTTTTTCTGCTCTGTTTTTTCCCCATCTTTGTGGTTTTATCTGCTTTTGGTCTTTGATGATGGTGATGTATAGATGGGTTTTTGGTGTGGATGTCCTTTCTGTTAGTTTTCCTTCTAACAGACAGGACCTTCAGCTGCAGGTCTGTTGGAGTAACTGGCCGGCCGTGTGAGGTGTCAGTCTGCCCCTGCTGGGGGGTGCCTCCCAGTTAGGCTGCTCAAGGGTCGGGGTCAGAGACCCACTTGAGGAGGCAGTCTGCCCGTTCTCAGATCTCCAGCTGCATGCTGGGAGAACCACTGCTCTCCTCAAAGCTGTCAGACAGGGACATTTAAGTCTGCAGAGGTTACTGCTGTCTTTTTGTTTGTCTGTGCCCTGCCCCCAGAGGTGGAGCCTACAGAGGCAGGCCGACCTCCTTGAGCTGTGGTGGGCTCCACCCAGTTCAAGCTTCCTGGCTGCTTTGTTTACCTAAGCGAGCCTGGGCAATGGCGGGCGCCCCTCCCCCAGCCTCGCTGCCGCTTTGCTGTTTGATCTCAGACTGCTGTGCTAGCAATCAGCAAGACTCCGTGGGCCTAGGACCCTCTGAGCCAGGTGTGAGCTATAATCTCCTGGGGCACCGTTTCCTAAGCCCATCGGAAAAGCACAGTATTCGGGTGGGAGTGGCCTGATTTTCCAGGTACCGTCTGTTACCCCTGGAAAGGGAACTCCCTGACCCCTTGCGCTTCCCGAGTGAGGCAATGCCTCTCCCCTGCTTCGGCTGGTGCACGGTGCACTCACCCACTGACCTGCGCCCACTGTCTGGCACTCCCTAGTGAGATGAACACGGTACCTCAGATGGAAATGCAGAAATCACCCATCTTCTGCATTGCTCATGCTGGGAGCTGTAGACCGGAGCTGTTCCTATTCGGCCATCTTGGCTCCTCCCTCTTGTTTTGTTTTTCAAATGAGAGGATGGAGGAAGTTGTGTTTCTTTTCTTTTTTTTGAGATGGAGTTTCACTCTTGTTGCCCAGGAAAGAGTGCAAGTGTGAGATCTCAGCTCACCACAACCTCTACCTCCTGGGTTCAAGGGATTCTCCTGCCTCAGCATTCTGAGTAGCTGGGATTACAGGCATGTGCCACCGTGCCTGGCTAATTTTGTATTTTTAGTAGAGATTGGGTTTCTCCATGTTGGTCAGGCTGGTCTCGTACTTCCGACCTCAGGTGATCCACCCACCTCGGGCTGCCAAAGAGCTGAGATTACAGGCATGAGCCACTGCTCTCAGCCTGGAGGAAGTTTTAAAGTATGTAGAAATGACCATCCAGGCCAGATAAAGAGGAGAGAAAAAGGTTATTGACAGCATGAGATTCCCAAGGAGGTGGAGGCAACTGATGATCACAGCACAGGTAAAGGGATTGGTTTTTAATGTTAAAAATATGAGACTCAGAGAGGCAGATTAAATCTGATGAATAAGATAACCTAAATATAGCCAGTTTATTTAGGAGGTGGGCACTGTTGTTTTCTGGATATACTGATTATATAATTTGCAATATAAACTATAGGGGCCTCTGTAGAAATGTGGATAACTCCTATGGTGATTTTGAGGTATGCACGACAAAGACAGCAAACCTGCTCCACAGTTGCCCCAATGGGAAACTTTGATTTTCATGGTGGATATATCACACTATAGCGTCTAGCTCTCAATCTCACTTTGGTGGGTATATGGTATTCTAGTATATAGTAGCCAATCTTACTTTGGGATATATAGCAGTCTAGATTCTAGCCCTCCGTCTTCACTTGGTGAATAAAATGGTTAATTTTATGTGTCAGCTTCAATATGCTAGTCTCTAGTTATTCAATCAAACACTAATCTAAGTATTGTTATGAAGACATTTTATAGATGCAATTAAAGTTCATTATCAGTCAACTTTAAGTGAGTGAGATTATCCTAGATCATCTAGGTGGGCCTGATTTTATCTGTTGATGAAAGGCCTTAAGAGCAGAGCTGAGTTGTCCCTGGATGAAGAAGAAATTCTGTCTATGGGCAGCAGCTTCAGCTCATGGTCAAGAGTTCCAGCTTGCCTTTCCTGACAACCGGCCCTGAGGACTTGCCTAGCCAGCCCCCACAATAGTGGAAGCCAATTCCTTGTAACAAATCATTTAATATATATTTCCTCCTGGTTCTCTTTCTCTGGGTGAATGCTGGCTGATATAGTGGGCGTATCACAGTAAAAAATCTAGCCTTCAGCAAGCTGGTTTGTTAAAATACCAAGGGTGGGCCTGACGGGTAGAAAGCAGAAAAGACTAACTAAAACACCAAGAATACCTGTATACGGTAAGAAAGTTAGATTACAAATACCAGAAATACTCAAAGTCCATATGAATGGCACACTCATTGGACGATTTGTGGAATCAAATGTGGAAGTAGGGGCAGGTGAATACTGAACTACATCAGGCTAAGAGATCTGATGCATCCTTCTTGCCATGGAGCCTCTCCCTTGCCAAGAGAACCTCAAGTACTTAAAGTTCCTTTGCTAAAGCTCTTTCTCTGAGGGAATGCTACTCTGGTCATTAACAATATTTGCCTGCCTGACTTGCCTGTTTCTAAACTTACATGGCTAAGTAATTCCCTTTGTAGATACACTACTTTCTTTACCTGTGTTGATACTGATATAGTCAATCCAGTTGCCCAAGAACCTCACAGGCTTAGGCATCTTTCTACTTCCTTCCATGGTCCTTACATAGCTCTGCTCTAATCCCACTCTGTATTGATGTTACACACTGGCTTTCAGAGGGTAATGACTTTTTCCTCTTTCTTGAAAGCCCACCAAAAGTTTTTGTGAAATCAGTACTTCAATTCTAGACAAAGGGGTTGTGGGCTGTTGAAGGAATATGCATTCATGGTTCAGAAAGTGGCTCTTAGATTAGCTATTGTTAATCTTCTGGAAACTAATTAGATTCTATCATACCATCCAAACACCTACGTTCAAGTTTTTCCTTCCAAATCAAAATGTTTGCAAACTGCCAATATCTTTCCTTAAAGCTTTGCATACATTAATTTCTACAATCCTTGTAACAAAGTATAAGCACCTTGAGAAGAAGTCATTGTTATTTCTGCACTATGGAAGGAAAACCGAGGCTCAAAACTTCAACAAGTTGTCTAGTGTCACATACTAGTAAGACGTGGAGCTGGGGTTTGGGTCCAGACCTATCTGAGCCCACATCATGGGCTGTCCACTACAACACTATAAATATCCCTCTTCCCTTAATAATTAGATACATCTATTGGAAGGTAATGTGGAGTTAATAAATTGTTTTTTAACCCCAAACCAGATTTCCTCCTAGAGACCTTTCTAATCTGCTATGCACATGGTATCTAAACATGGCTCAACCATCTTTTCATTTATGATCTCTTCTTTTTCCCCTACATGATTATGTGATGTTAAATCTACTTTTTTTCCTTTATTTGGCCCAAATGTGTTCTAATTTCTCATCCTCCTCTTTCTACTCTTATTCCTTATTCATTAGACTATAAATTCAAAGGGTAGTAAGTGATGCTTTGAGTTTCAAATCATTCATCATTCACCAGGATGATAAATGTTTTAATTTAGAAAAAAATCACATTTTTAGTTGATGTTGCACTTTAAAAACCACTTTACAATTATAAAGCACTTATTTCTATTCAAAGAGCTTTCATATACATTATACACATTATTGTTTGATCCTTACAGTATCCTTAGGATCTGAGTAAGATAGATATTATTCTCATTTTGCAGATGAAAAAAATTAAAACAGAAAGCTTCAGTAACATCATTTTCTGGCAAAATAGATTAGATATATGTATATTTACATAGTAATGCCCACTAGGGTTCATTCACTGAATTTATAGAACGAACACAGGAAAGTTTAACGGAGATATCAAGTTATCCAATACAGTCACACGACGGTGACAACAAATAAAACCAGTGTGAACAGTCCCTGAAAGAAAACTATTAACTCTCCAATTAGACCAATCTCAGCTTAGTTTAACCAGATTATACTGCCCTGCCCCTAAATTTCTATACTTAGATTACATCACTTTACCTTACTTGGATGATTCTATGCACTTTTGTGGGAGGAGACGTAGGAAGAGAGTTATACATAGAATTTTCAGAAAGTAGCTAGAAAATATCACCAAGTAAAGGTATGCTTTGAAATTCTGTATGCATTTCATTTTATTCTTCATTTTCCTTTCCTTTCCCTTCCTGCTTAACTAGCCTCCATTGCCCCACACACATTCATACCCACTCTCTCTCACACATATCGGCTTGCTCCATAAATAACTCAGTGACAGTATAATAAGCTCTAAGGGATATTAGAACAGCTCATTGGCTTCTTGGGCATGCTCTCCTCTCCTTGCCATCAAGTTTTCTTTGCTGATGAAAAGAAAAGACATTTATTTTTTCCTAAGATTAACCTATAGAGGCTCATTAATTTAAAACATCACTAGGACACCAGGTGCCCAGGAGAACTGTGTACAAGCGCTAACCTCAAAACATTCAGACTTTGAACTAACACCTTTGAAGTAATCTCTGACTGAAATGCAATGCTTAGGTGATGCTTTCCAAGCCTGTGGCACACCGTTCTGCTCAGGTAGGTGTGGGTGTGAGCGCATCTCTGTGCTGAAGTGTCTTTGTATGCCTGTGCGCATCCTATTTTCTTGATTTTTGTATGGATGGCATTATAGGGATCACAAAGCTACTTAACTTTTTGTAACCCATTTTTTTTTTTTAGATGGAGCCTTGCTCTGTCACTCAGGCTGGAGTGCAGTGGCACGATCTCGGCTCACTGCAGCCTCTGCCTCCCGAGTTCAAGCAATTTTCCTGCCTCAGCCTCCCAAGTAGCTGGGACTACAGGTATGCACCACCACGCCCGGCTAATTTTTGTATTTTTAGTAGAGACAGGGTTTCACCATGTTGGCCAGGACAGCCTTGATCTCCTGCCCTCGTGATCCGCCCGCCTCAGCCTCCCAACGTGCTGGGATTACAGGCGTAAGCTACCACGCCTGACCAACCCACTTTCTTAAAACTACTTCTATCACAAATTTTTAGTTCTTCTGATTTTGGATTTTTTTTTTTTAACAAAAAAGAGGAAGAAGAAAAAGGTAAAAAGAAAAAGCAAAAAAATAAAAGAATAATGAAAGGGAAGTCAACACCACTTCAATTTGATTCGGATACCCAACCTTAAAAAAAAATAGTTCAAACCCAAAACCCAACAACCAAGAAAAACTCCAACAAAACAATAGATATTTTAAGCTGAAAGTGTTCCAGATCCCTCCGACAAAGAGCCTCCCGAGGATTACAATGCAGTCAATGTTGCTTTAATTAAATTTAATGCTGTGTGAAATGCACTCCAAGAAACTTTGATGAATGACTGGGGCAATTCACGGAGCTCACTAAAGGGCATCCAGCCCTTGCCGGGGTGTCAAGCCACGATGAATTGGTTAGTACAGGCATGTTTATAGACTGCCTCGGGAACCTCGTATCTGTGTGGTAGTGTCAGAGATAATGTTATGATTCGCTGGACCTGAGGGGGCTTTGATGACACGGTTAATGAGATGTCCCAGAGAGCACCCCTGCAGGTTGTGCTCAGACCTCCCACATCAAACGAGCGGCCTTGCCCCTCCAGAGCTGCTGCCCTCCAAATCCCTCAGCTGGGCTTTTCTTTCCTTAGGGTCTTTCTCCCTCTTTTCTTTCTTTCCTTTTTTTTTTTTTCTTCTTAGTCTACATTCACTTTGTCTGGCTGTTGAAATTCAAAAGTTGTTAGTTTTTAATTTGGCTTCTTGTTGACCCGACAGTGAACAAAAGGCTTTCTGGGATTTGTGGAAACTAGGAGAGAAAAGAAAAGGATGCTGGGGAAAGGATAAAGAAAAAAGAAAAAGGACTCATGGCCAAGAGAGGTAACATCTAAAAATCACCCTGCTTACAAAAAACAAAGGTTCCCTGTAGACTTTGGTAGTAAAATGTGGTCATATTGTGGGAGAATGTGATTTTTAAAAACCTCAAATTTTATTTGCTTTACTGATATCTAAAAGAAAAAAAATCAGTTGATAAAAATTAAAAATTAGCCAAAACAAGCACATAAGCAAGCAATTCACTTATGATTATAAAGAACACTGTTGTGTTTTTAACAATTTTTCTCCTCATTATAATCTGTGGGTAGAAAAAAATCCTCCTGGGAATTGAAGAAAGAAATGGTAGCTGGTAAATAAACATGCTTGGAATATATCTATCTCTGCAAAAAGTCCCCAGACAGGAAATGAACAGACAGTATTACCTCATTAAAGAGAATATGCATAGAAGGCGAAACAGAAGTATATCAAATAACCCTTCCTGAGAAAGAAAATTGTTTTGTTTATTTTATACTTTAAAGACATTCTAAAATATTTGCCTATCTAAATGTAGCCAAATATCTCCTCCTTGGAGAGAAAGCAGCCTTTATTATTAATACTTTATTATTTTTTCATAGAGGAAGAGAGGGAAATGATAACTCACCATTACATGTTCTAAATATGCTTGCCTCTACCATTTTTCTTGTTTCTAAAGAAATTACTTGAAACTGAATAGGAAAAACAAGCAATAAAGTATTTCCCTTTTTTCTATTGCATTCTTTTTTAAAATAACTCCTATTGAAATCCTATTAATTTTTTATTGCTGAAGGATAAGTGAACTATCTAGGTAGACAGTTTCTTATGGTAAATGACATTTATTTAAAAATATACTTGTTTTGCTTAATAGCAATATAATGAATGAAGTTGAAACTGGAGCACAGGCACAAAAGTGCCACACATGATTTGGTTGGTTGTTTCCTAAAGAGGACAAAAGACAAGCAAGGAGCTAATCTATTTTAAAATAAGTCTAGCTCCAAGGTAGTCTAGCTCCAAGATAGTATGACAAAATAATCTTTGTACTCATTAAGGATCAATTAGTGCTTCTGCTAACTGGACTCTTGCCCACAATTATAAAGGACAGAGAATCTCAGAAAGCTGGATGAGAAGCTTATTTCTTGGTTGTAAGTTGGAAAGAGTAGCTTTATAGGTGAGAGGGTATTATTAATTATATCAAAGTTGAAGTATGGGTTGATAAATGAATGAACACAGTAACCAATTGGATGTTGCTTTAGTAAAGAATGATTTCAAAACATTAAATTGTTCTTTAACAGGGAGAGGAAAAATTAAGTGATTGAAAAGGAGGGATGTTTAATAGAAGAACTGGAGGTAAATACAATGCCTCTCTTACATAAGGAGCAGCTTATTAGAAAGCTTCTGTGAAATATATTTACTTTTTATAGATCTGGGCCAGGCTCAAAGCCCTGACAACAGAAAAACTGCCTGTGTGTAGCACAAGTATCAGGCAGAACTCCTTCTGTTGCAAGTGACAGAAATCTCAATTTGACTTTGTTTAAACAAACTTTTAAGAAAAGGAATATATTGGCTTAAACAATAGTAAGTCTAGAGAGAGACGAACTTTCATGTAGATCTAAATTCAGATTCCAAACAGTATCCTAAGGACTAGATTGCTTTCTACTCTCCTCTACATATTATATAGATTTCATTTTCAGCTCGGCATGATGACAAGTTAGCTGCAGTTGCTCCGGCCAGATATTCTTTCAGGTCCAAGTTGGATAAGACAGGCTTGAGATTCACTCTGACTTCACGGACTTAGGTCATGTGCCCAGCCCTGGATTTACTGCCATCACCAAAATAATTAGCTGCATTAATTTGCTTATGGCTAGGTCATGGGTACCACCCCTAGAACTTGGGGTAGCATCCCACAGACCACATGGAGTGAAAGTAGGCAAGTGCATACCCAAATTAAAAATTATAATCTGCTACTGAAATGAGAGACTTCTAGTACTGTATTCCTGGATGATGAAGAGACAAATAAACATTCCCCCAAACATGTCCTATCTCATTATTTCTGTAATAGATATTTCTACAATTTAACTCTTTCTATGATTTGAGAAATCTACCGATATAGGCTTGGGCTGATAGTAATAAAGGGTAAGAGGCAATGTTTCCTTAAAACAAGGCTAGGAGAGAGGGCAAATTATCTAATATGTTTCATACCTAAGTACAATTACGCAAGTCATTCATCTGGTTATGAAGGGCAGCATCAAAAGTGTGTTACAAAGCAACTGGTAGTAGTAAGAAAGCTAGCTTTAGGTCATAAGCTAGTTTCTGTCACACTTTTTGCATTTTCTTTGGAATTTTAGGCAGTTAGAGCCACAAGGAAGAAAAGAAGTCAGTAGTCACACCTGGGTCCTGCTAGATGAGGCAGCTGAACTGAAAGAGGAGGAAGAGTGCAGCCAGCCAAGTGGCAGAGCACCAGGGCAGTTACATTCCCAATGCACCACAAAATGACTCTATAATGCAGCATAGACCAAAGCTGAATGGAAAAAGAAATCACAGGTAGATGGAGCAAGGTGAAACAAAGCCACATCACACTGCACGAGGAAAGAAGATGCACTGTAAATATTATAAAGCATGCACCACAAATCCACAGAATTCAATATTTTTCTAAATCTGTACTGAGACCAGGAAGGCCTTTGACTCTAGAAAGTGATGTCTCATAAGTTGCAAAAAAAGGTTAAGAAACACTTAACAACAATTAGATAGAAGGTGTTGATCTTTGCCTAGATATTGTATTCATATCTAGCTTCAAATAGTACTTTTATAAATGTTAATATACAAATAAGGTAATAATTGTTTATTAAAATATTGATACCTGTGAACCATAGTGGGTTTTTTACTACAATTTGCTAGAGTGTGTTTATTCATTTCATACCTCTCTCTGGTAGCAGGTACATAATTGCAGGCGTGGTACCCCAAATAAACTAAATAAACTCATGGGAACAGGCATCACATATTTATTGCTGATATAATAACTGTAAATTCCATAGGTTTATCCACTACACTACTAGTTTTGACTGCCTTGTTTCGTTTCTTAATCATTCTAAACCCACAGTCTGAACACATTTACATTTTCTGTTTTAATACCAAAAGCTTTTATTTTTCAGAAAAGAAGGACCTTCAATATTTAATAATAATTACATATTCTTATGTAAGAATTATGATAATTAAATGAGGCAGCATATATTCAATCACAAATCACTTAACACTAAGGAGTGTGTCACTTGGCAAGTGACAGACTGGCCAATTGCTCGGGCTTCAATATGAGAGATCTTCCTGAATTTGTAGATTGGTGGAAAAGATAAGCCTGGAAAGGCCTGATAAATTGTATAAATCAGCTCCAAAATTTGACTGCAAACTCCTGAAGGTGAAACTTATATTGTCTTTATATTTTCCTAAAAGCTGATCAGCATAAAATATACACATTGAGAGCATTGAGTAAAAATAAACTTTGCTTAAAAGAACAGAGAGATGAGAATATAGGATTTCTGAAATAGGTATTTTGGCATGATTTCAAAAATGCAGTAGTCTCTTGGCCATCTTAAATTGGTACAAAGGTTTCATTTGTATTTTAAAGAAAAGTAAAAACACACAAAATGACAGATATTCCAGGCAGAGGTATTGACATACGCAAAGGCACAGAGATATGAGTTCTGTGTCACTGTAGAATAACATATCACAGGTTGAGCATCTGTAATCCCAAAATACAAAATTTGAAATGCTCCAATTTGAAACTTTTTGAGTGCCATCATGATACCACAAGTGGAAAATTCCACACTTGACCTCATATGACAAGTCAGAGTTGAAGCTTTGTTTTATGCACAAAACACAGTCAAAACTTTGTTTTATGCCCCAAATTATTAAAAATACTGTATGAAACCTTCAGGCCATATGTATGAGGTGTATCTAAAACATAAATGAATTTTGTGTTTAGACTTAAGTTTCATCCCCAAAGATATCTCGCTATGCAAATATTCCAAAATTTGAAAACATTCAAAACCTGAAACATTTCTGGTTCCAACCATTTCAGACAAGGGATACACAACCTGTATTTTAGGAGCAGAGATGAGGTAGTGGGGGATGGGTAGCAGAAGAAGCCAAACAGTTGAAGAAACAAGTAAGAGTTTATGAAGGTTTTGCCGACTATGTAAAGGTACCTAGTATTTTATCCAGTCTCAAATGGGAACCATTAAAGAAATTTGAGGAAAAAAGAATAAAAACAGTTTTCTACTAAATGAACAGGTCAGGAAAAGGAAGGAGGAAGACCAGAGAAGCTGCACATGAATAAGGTGTGACCTAGAGCAAAGGCAGTAGGGGTGGAGAAGATGTAATGGATATAAAAGATAAGTTTTAAAGTTTCCAAATGATTGCTAACGCAGTGGAACTCTTTTGATCAAACAAAACCTTGCAATCTTATCCCAAACCAGAGCAGGGGTGTTTTGTTGAAGGGAGGCTCCTGTTCCCTACCTCCCACTCACACCACTGGGCACAACTTAAAAATTACTGTGCAACTGCCAAGCTTTCATAGCAGTCAGTATGTGGGGCTGAGAGAGCAAGACTGATCAAGTGAGACTCGGTTTCTCAATGTAGGCAGGTTGGTAGATGGAAATGCTCTTCCACAGGGAGGGAATGCAGGAGGCAAAAAGGCATACTCAGTTCTTGTGTTGGACTCTCTTCTCCCTGTCCCCAATTTATTCTTTGTTCAGTCTTCCTATCAAGATTTTACAATGAAAACTGTTTTGCACCAGTTGGGAAAATGAGATTATCAACGAAATCCTAATGATCTCAAGGTTAAAAAACTAGCCTTAACTATAAAAGATCATTAAATTTGCTTTTTTTCTGGAAGTACATAAATCTAAATGCCTAAAATTTAATTCTTATTTTTACATAGTTACCTATTTTTAATATGTGGTTTGAATTTCTTGTTAAAGCTTGGTTCTAATGAACAGTAACTACCAGGGCATGTGTGTATGTATGTGTAACATACCATATTTATATAATATGCGTTTTTAATATATTAAGTACAAATTATATATTTAAAGGTTTATTTATATTTTATGCACTAAATATCCATCAAATGCTTACCAAGTGCCTACCGTGTACCAGAGATATGGCAGTGAAACAAGCAGGCAATTCTCTTTTCTTAAGGAGTTTACATTCTAGTGAGTTTTGAAAGCAAATCATTTCTTGACTATAGCTAAAGTACAAGATCTGTTAGAAAAGTTAAGCCCATTATCCACTCTACCACTCAAATCTGGCAGTGCTTGATCCAGTGCTGTAAGTTGCAGCGACATGATGGGGATCACAAGGACCACAGGGTTGGGCAGTGACACCAGGGAGATGAAGTAATTTGGCCTTTATGTTTCTCATCAGCATTGCTTTGCACTTTGGATCAAATCTTGACGTGGATTATCAGTCTCTTTTCAACATCAAAAAGGTAATGTATGCTTCAGTTTCATTGAAACTTGGGATGTTGGGCAGGTAAATGACTACTAACTTTGGCTAGAGGAAGATTGAGTGACAGTGGGAGTGAAAGTGAAATTACCTCCCCCTGGACTGTGTTTTACACAGAACCACATGGAGTTGCATACCTCCTCTCTCTCTCTCTGCTTCTCTCTTGCTTGCATACATTCATTACATGCCTAATGTTTAGGAGCCAGGATCCTCCCAGCTGTTATCCTTCCCATATGCCTGTCGACTTGTCTGTATCCTGTTCCCTTTTGCCTTTCTTAATTATTTGTTTATGGGAGGACATAGTATTGGGCCTTAGAGCCAAAATGGATTGCATTAGGTGGGCATGGTGGTGATTGCTTGTAGTCCCAGGTACTTGGGAGACTGAGGATTGCTTGAGCTTTGGAGAGCATGGCTGTAGTGAGCCGTGATCACGTCACTGCACTCCAGGATGGGTGAGACACTGTCTCAAAAGCAACAACAAAAAAACTCCAAAATGGGTTGCAGATTCCATCCCTCGCAATGTTCTTCTCTTACATTTGCAAGGCTTTATCTGTTTAAATAATCAATAGGATTGCTGAGTACTTATTGAACCTTCTTTCACTTTACTTACATAGCTTGAATCCCACAGTCAGCCGTTTCACCCAAGTCTTTACAATCAGCCAAGTCATCTTGCTGTTTCTAACTCAAGATAACTACATCTCTATAGTTTTGATTTCTTCACTCCCCTGTTTTATATATATATATATATAGTCAACAAGGATTTATTTTGTAGCTTTTATGTGTCAAGCACTGCTCTAGGCCCTCTAGAGCTATGTGATACTCAGAGAATTCAGAGAAAAAGCTAATCTGTATTCACATTTCTGGAGAATAATCAAATTTCAGTTCCCTTTGATATTCAAGATCTTTTAAGAGATTCCTCTTCTTTCCTCATGGAAACCGAATTCACTACTCATTCTGTGTTTCACAATTCAATGCCCATAAATGTATGTTTAGGCTTCCTAGATTTTGCTCATTCTACGTGGGCTAGAACTACACAATCCCATTTAAACAATATACCTTTCCATGACAAATCATTACTAGAAATCATTATTAAGATCTAAGAATGAAATAAAACTTGATTTTGTCTGCTCCAGCATTAGAAGAAACATAACTCTAATGACATGTAAAAGTAGCATAAATCTGGAACGCTAAATTCAGGGGATTTTGTTTGAAGAAAAAAAATAAGAGGAATTCAAGTGTATTAACCAACTTAATCAAATAGGACAATTTCATTTTGTTCATTTAAGAGACTTCAAGGCCAGAGATAATGTGGAATATCCTTAGGATAGCCACAGTTGAGTTATTTGGGCAGGTACAGAAATCAATGGAAGGATATTCCAGACGACACTAGCAATATGAGTATCAGCACAGGTACATGATGTACTTCCCATACAAAGAACTTGTGGGGGGTACAGGAAGATGTGACTAAAAAGGAAGTGTGGATCCTGATGGTAGAGAAACCTCAGTGTTTGCTGTGGAGTATGATAGATAATGGGAAACATTTGAAGGTTTGTTTTATATATATATATATATATATGTACAATCAGGATCCAAACTTCCTTTCTACTCACATCTTCCTGTACCCCCCACAAGTTCTTTGTATGGGAAGTACATCATGTACCTGTGCTGATACTCATATTGCTAGTGCCATCTGGAATATCCTTCCATTGATTTCTGTAGCTGCCTAAATAACTCAACTGTGGCTATCCTAAGGATATTCCACATTATCTCTGGCCTTGAAGTCTCTTAAATGAACAAAATGAAATTGTCCTATTTGATTAAGTTGGTTAATACACTTGATTTCCTCTTATTTTTTTTCTTCAAACAAAATCCCCTGAATTTAGAGTTCCAGATTTATGCTACTTTTACATGTCATTAGAGTTATGTTTCTTCTAATGCTGGAGCAGACAAAATCAAATTTTATTTCATTCTTAGATCTTAATAATGATTTCTAGTAATGATTTGTCATGGAAAGGTATATTGTTTAAACGGGATTGTGTAGTTCTAGCCCATGTAGAATGAGCAAAATCTAGGAAGCCTAAACATATATTTATGGGCATTGAATTGTGAAACACAGAATGAGTAGTGAATTCAGTTTCCATGAGGAAAGAAGAGGAATCTCTTAAAAGATCTTGATTATCAAAGGGAACTGAAATTTGATTATTCTCCAGAAATGTGAATACAGATTAGCTTTTTCTCTGAATTCTCTGAGTATCACATAGCTCTAGAGGGCCTAGAGCAGTGCTTGATACGTAAAAGCTACAAAATAAATCCTTGTTGACTGACTTACAATGAGATCAGAAAGTGAAGAACCCAGAGGGTTGGCCCAAGGAGGGAGTAAACCAGGAAGATTTCATGACATGTGATTCCAAGGGAACCCTCTGCAGAAAAGTACCTCCCGCACCTGCAATTCCACCAAAGTTACCTCCTAAAAATATTCCACATCCTTTGTCTATGTGTCCCACACCTCCCAGCATGATATTGATCAACCAAATATGTGGGTATCGAAATGGAGTCTCTCTATTCTTAAGGGTATATAATAAGTGGTTAGATTTATTAATATATCTTTTTGAGTCTTAAGAATTATTGCATCCCCAGCCAACAGACACATGAAAAAATGCTCCTCCATACTGGCCGTCAGAGAAATGCAAATCAAAACCACAATGAGATACCATCTCACACCAGTTAGAATGGCGATCATTAAAAAGTCAGGAAACAACAGGTGCTGGAGAGGATGTGGAGAAATAGGAACACTTGTACACTCTTGGTGGGACTGTAAACTAGTTCAACCACTGTGGAAGACAGTGTGGCAATTCCTCAAGGATCTAGAACTAGAAATACCATTTGACCCAGCACTCCCATTACTGGGTATATACCCAAAGGATTATAAATCATGCTGCTATATAGACACATGCACACGTATGTTTATTGCAGCACTATTCACAATAGCAAAGACTTGGAATCAACCCAAATGTCCATCAATGATAGACTGGATTAAGAAAATGTGGCACATATACACCATGGAATACTATGCAGCCATAAAAAATGATGAGTTCATGTCCTTTGTAGGGACATGGATGAAGCTGGAAACCATCATTCTGAGCAAACTATCACAAGGATAAAAAAACAAACACCGCATATTCTCACTCATAGGTGGGAATTGAACAATGAGAACACTTGGACACAGGAAGGGGAATATCACACACCAGGGCCTGTCATGGGGTGGGAGGAGGGGGGGAAGGATAGCATTAGGAGATATACCTAATGTAAATGATGAGTTAATGGGTGCAGCACACCATCATGGTGCATGTATACATATGTAATAAACCTGCACGTTGTGCACATGTACCTTAGAACTTAAAGTATAATAATAATAATAATAATAATAATAATAAAAGAATTGTTGCATCCCAAGAGTGCCCTAATGAAAGTCACGTGGCTTTGGGAGGCCTAAAATTTTAAATCATATATCACTTCAGGGAGGAGGAGGAAATGATGTTTGTAATCACCAGCTATGGGCAGAGCCCCCTGGAAATAAGGCACAAGACAGGCGCCTTATGAGGACTTCATGAGGGAAGAAGAGGGGCACTCTAGGCCTCTCTGACTGGTGGTTATGTAAAGCCGCAATAATGGAGGAGAATATCTTAGCGTCAAGGGCTTGCTTTCCTTCCTCCTATCTTTCTTTTTGCCCCCAATTGCTTTCCCTTCTTCTCCTGCCTTGGGGACTACAAGGTAGCATAAGGAAAAATCTCTGTGATGGACACCTTTCCTTTACCCCTCTTTGCTATTTCTTGGTTCTGTTCTTCGCTCTTCTTTGTAACCTGGGAAGCTGGCTCTATGAATGGCATCCCTTGCCCTCTAGTTTCTGTTGGGTGGCCCACCAGGAAACATGGGTAGCAAATCAGAAGAAGAAAAGAGAATGAGAAATGACTGTTTACTCTCCTGGCTCCCATTCTGTGGGGTTGTTGAGGGTGGACCTAGACCAAAGCCTTAGAGTCCCTGACACTTGGCATCTTGTTTTCTTTCCTTCTCATTCTTGCTCTCCCATCCCTTCCTTCTTCCCCTACTGCCCTGCCTTTCTTCTGGTAAGTGCTTTCCTCCCTTGCCCTTCAGATCTTGAGATGTAAGTACCTCTTCCACTGATATAGCCCCAGAATACAGCATTATTTCTTGTGGTTTTTCCAAATCCTTCTCCACATATTTGTAAATCTGCCTTTTATTAAACTCACATTAAATGACCCAATCTGGGCTCATCATTTGTTTCTTGCTGGGATCCTGACTGATGCAACCTCTTATCCCACAGGAAAACTCGCCATGATGCCATGTGTGTTCCCAAAGAGATAAATATCTGATTTGGTAGCTCCTTATATGAACGTTTTATTGTGTATGACTAGGATATTGTTTTTTTAAGCTAGCAGGTAAAAATTTTCTGAAGATCTATTTAAAAATGGAATCCTATTAAAAAAGGACATGGGTTTCTTCTTACCTCTTATCAAACTATTACTAAATATTTCTCTTCAAATAAATACACCTTTTTTTCAATGCCTACTAAAGACTCCAAGTCAGCGTCTTATGGAGGATAGCTCTGAAGAGCCAAGACATTATTCTTTGGCTTGCCTGGCTCCTCACATTTAAAAGGAAGAAATTAGGTCATACCAAGTAAATGACTTTAATAAACTCATTGTTTCCAGTGCTGGAGTGGTGTATGACTTTTGGAGCAGAGAAGGATATAAATTCTATTTCTCTAGAAGGACTCACTGTTTCATCATTATCTTCAAATTATAGGTACAAGCCCAGCAAAAGACTTTGGACAGAGTAAAAGGAGCTTGGATATAATAGAAGAGCCTTCTAAAACAGTGGAGACAAACATGATAGTGTTCACTGGGGCATAAGTAATCACATCTCAAAATGTAGCTGGACAGACTGGCAGCTGAGCTCATGCCTAGTCCATAGGAAGTCAAAACAAAGAGAAATATACCATTACAGTACTCACATTTTGACTACAATTTGATCACATTATAATTTTTCTCCCCTGACGACAGAGTAGATTGACTGTCTGAACTTCCATTTAATGTTTAAAATACCTAATCCTCCAAATCCTGTAAGAGGATCTTCCAACTGTGAGATCCTGACAATGGGCCAAGTCAGCAGCCAACAGCGACCCCGCAGAGCTTTTAGCTGAAGCCAGGAGGAAGCAAAAGCCTTGTTAGTAGAGATTCACTAGCTCATAGCTCCCTAAATAGCCCTGGCTTCGTACTATGACTTTGCCCAGGTTCTCAGGTTCAGATTTCTTAGGCTTATTTTGGGAGGATTTTGCTCCTGTATAATGTTTTAGGTACAGGGCTTCTAGACTGAGACCATCTGGATTCAGGTGCCAAATACATTGGTGTGACACTAGGCAAGTCACTTAATGTCTTGTTTTCTCAGTTTTCTTAGCTGTAAATGGGATAACCATAATGCCTATTTCTTAGAATTGTCATAAAAATTAAATGAGATTTGTACATTAACATTCTTAAAAGTCATTGAAAGTTATGAAATGAGCTAATACATGAAATGCATTAGAATTGAGCCTGGCACATAATAAATGTTCAATAAATGTGAACTATCATCATCATTGTGTGAAGTGTTTAGCATTTTTTAAAGTATTTGTAAATGTGAGATTTTTGTTTCCAGATTTTGCTATCCTAGCAATATTGTGTTTAGCAGTGATTTGCAGAATAGCTTCTTCCCCTAATTCTTTTTTTTTTTTTTAAATGAGAGTGTGTGCTTAGTTGGCAACAATGCACTATTGATTGAAAATCTTAACAGTAACTCTATTTTCTTTTTTCTGGGATGAAATGTGCTGCTTACCTCCTGGTTTTTCAAAAGGAGAAAATGAAGTCATCATAAAAGAGATGTGTGTGGAATAGTTTTCCCAATAAAATATCTTCATGTACTGCTTCATGCCCTTTTTCCCTTTCTGGAGCATGGGCTTTTGGCAGGAAATATTTAATTCCAGTTATTCAAATGATGAGTATTTCCAAATAGACCCCTATACTGTACATATAAAATATGCCAAGTTAAAAAATGCCAAAATTTTAGAATACAAATAAATTTTAGTTCATTTATTCAAAAGATTGAATGAATTATACCTGCCATTATTTCCTTCATCCAATACCCTTGCCCATGACAGACATTGCTAATCGATTACTACAATCATTCCTGCAGTCTTGGTTGTATCTTCAGAGTCCTTCTCAATGCAGCACACCAGTAACTGCTTCTAATGAGTAATAAGATAAAACCTAACAGACAAAATATAATATAGTCTTAATAGATTTCTTTGTGTTACAGATAAAAAAGCAAGATTAAGTGGCTCAAAAAAATACTACACACCTAAATAGTAGCAGAGTTAGATTCTAGTACTCAGTATTTCCAGATCTGAGGATTCACATTTGTACCACAGTGAATGAAAATCTGCTTAAGAACTAATTTCATGATACTCTCTAATGATATTTCTATATTCCAGAATGTACTGCATTAAAAAAGAAGCTATATTCACATCTCATGTGAAGTTTGCTTGAGTTTTTCCTCCACAGGAGCCTCTGGAGTGGCTTAAAAATCTCTAATTTTACTCACTTCGTATCGCATTTCAGCTTTCATAAAAAATCAGCCAGATCCTTAGAAATTCATAGGAGGATTTGTTCTGTGTCAGAAGTAAAGTTGACTGACAAGCCAGCGATGCCTTTGCTCTTCAGTGTTGTCAGTGAGATAATTGTTTCGCATTAGGTGGGCTCCCTGATCTTGCCCACCCCGCCACGAGGCAGAGTCCTCTTGGAAAGTCTCCTTCCAGCAAGTCCCACTACCCAGTGCTTAAATTTTCACTTGGCTACTTTGAAAGGTCTAGCCAGTGTCATGTCTGCTGTTGCCTCAGGGTTCAGTTTCAGGGAGTGTTTCCTTAATTAGTAGATGACAGGTAGATGACATCAATCTGAAATAAGTCCAACAGACTCTCTAGCAAGAAAACCAGCTAGCGTCAGGAAGGAGCAATATTAGAAGTTGTGTATTCTCAGGTGTAATGCAGAAAATGGTCTGAGGGCTGGAGAGAAAGGCAAATGCTACCTTATGTGAGGCAGATTCCCACTGGTCCTTGCTATGAACGATGGCATCCCTTTCCCCGACATCTCCCAATACCAGACCTGATGTTGGAGTATGGGAAAGGAGGTTGGATAAGGGTGTTGAATCTTCCCTGAGCCTTTTTGCCAAGCTTGTGTGTTGAATTCAGTTTGACTTAAACTTGAAGATACTCAGTCATACTAAAGCCAGTACTTCCTTGCCCCATCTTCCCCAGATGGGTGTGTGCACTTTACCTAACTCTATTAGATTGTCTCTGTGGACACTCAAAAATTCTGCCTGGAAGATTCTTACAGATACTCCTAAGAGTTTTTATTGAAATAGCAAAGGTGTAGTGGAGTAAGAACTAGATGGCAGTTCAGAGTAAAAATATTTGCCATACCTATGCCTTCCCTCCTTACTGAGGTGGTTGTCGATAATATTAATCGTTGTACCTTGCATTCTCTGAGCTTTATCATGTTCAAGGGACTCCAGCTAAATGATCTCATTTGATCCTTCATACTTTGCACATGAGAAGATGCTAATTGCTTATGAACTAACCATTAAAGGGAAAAACTGAAAGCAAAACGTTCAGAAAGAATAACATTGAGGAAGGAAAAAATTAAGTACTATTTCAATTTGTCCCACATAGGCAAGAGAGTGAAGAGGGTTAATCAATGCTAACACAGAATTTACTCCAAGAATGAATGCTAAAGATGGTTCCCAAATATTTCTCTATTAGAGACTTCTGTGGGATCCCAGAAAACTGCATTTATTAAAAAAAAAATTTTACTTTGTCCTCATTTTTATCAATAACAACCATGCCTGATAACAATCAATTGGTACAATTCTGAGTTGCTATAAACAGACATCATAGAAATATAGAATTTCCATTAGGTTTTGATGATTATTTCGATAGTCGCTGGATTCCTATTTTGTGGAAACAAAGTGATTGATGCTAAAGTTTGAAAACTATTGATAAAGTCTAGCCTTCTCCTTTTAATGATGAACAAATTGGCCAAGAAAAATAAAATAATTTGGCTAAGATTACAAAGCTAGTTGGTATCAAGGTGAGACTAGAATGCAAGTCTTCTGTCTGTACATTTTAACAAGCTATAAATCAAGTCAAAATCAAATTCTATTATGAACCATGCAGGTAATTAAAAAATGAAGTCACTAGTTAAAAGAAAAACAGATGCAGAGATTTGATAATACTGGCAAATGGCCCTCCGCCTTGGTAGTGAAGAGACAATAGGGAAAAAAAAGAGGACTATAATAAAATGGAAAGGACATGTCCTATTTAAATGGGATAACACAGCCTACTTCAGCTAAGGGCAATTATACTGGAATGTGAACTTGGCATTGCCAAATCTTCATGCTTTTTTCCCAAGAAAAGTAGGAAATGCAAATTTTTTTGTGAAATTTCTCAATGTTTAAATGTTGCCGGTTTATTTAAATGTTTGAAAATGCCATTGGGCCAACGTTTCAAGAGACAAAACATACCAGTGAGTTGCTAATTTATGGTTGCTCATAAAAGTAATCAATACTGGAACACAAAATGTGTCTACTGATAAAAGTTTACCAAACCTATAATATTAATTTGTTCATCTAGCCTTCCATTTATCCATGTGGGAAGTTCTTGAGTTTCTTCTATGGGTAAAGCATGGTACTAGACATTATCAGAAGCACTGAGTGAGACTGGAAATGTGAGGAGAGTAGAACAGCTTTGGAATGGCCACCAAAGGGAATTGCTTCAGACTCGTACTTACCTGGACGACAAATCAGAATCACCTGGGTCTACCCCTTGATGATTCTGACTCAGCTGTTCTGAAGTACCATCAGCAGTCAGTAAGAGATAAGTAAAATATTTTTAAGTAGCAGCTGATGTCAGATGACGTGAATTCCTGGTGAAGCCAATATGTATGATGTAATGACTTCTAACAACCCCGGAAAAAAGAGTGTAAGTAAGTGTGGCAGTGGAGGAAAGTAGATAAGGAATCCCATTTAGGCTAGAAGACTGGCGAGGTGGTCATACCTGAAATGAATGGCATTTGGTTCAGACTGATTTGGTGGATGTCTGGCTAGTGGGTAAGCAGTGTATGGGTCTTGAGATATTCTGAATCTGTAAACATTGGGCTCATTGTGTTTCAGGAGAAACAGAGGAGGCTTGTGTCTTAATGTTTCTAGGGCTATATCAGACTGACTAAACAATCTTGAGGAAATTTGCTACACCCCCAACTTCCTCATCTGTTAAAGAAGGCTAATATTGCTGTAGAAGTAGTTTGAAACTTGTAGAAGCAGTTTGAAGTGTAAAGGAAAAGTGATATCTAAATGTAAGTGTTATGGTTTTCAAATGTATTATTTTGGTATTTTGAGTGCTAAAAGGAGTTTCTCAGAAAAGTCTTTCTCTTCCATAAAACCAATCAGAAATGTTCAATTTCTGCACACACGAACAGGCAGCTACAACTGGGAAAATGATTCTGTGATTCCACACATTTCTTTGACAAGTCACAAATGGGTTTTAGTGACCAGCTGCAGCTTGTGTGTTAAATTCAAATAATTCATTCTTGGCACAGTTATTTTTCACATTCCCTTGCATTAGAAAAATAATTATGCTGCCTACCATTACATATTGTAAAAACGGGAGCTTCTATCTTATCTATTTGGAGAGGATATCGCATGCTAAATGCATAAAATAAAAATGTCAATGAATTCACCAATACGTTTCTTCTTTAATCAGTTAGAGCAAACCTTCTTTGGATCTTTAGTCAGGAGGTCTGCTAAGACCTTCAGGGAATTTTCTTATCTCATAAACTACAGGAAATGTAAAATGGAGATGATTGTTGACTACTTTTTAGGTACTCAGATGAAAACTAGCTTTTAGAGCTTGGATTGATCTGGAATTCTTGCCCCCACCCAAGGGTCTGGACCCAGTAACAATAACACAGACCATCAATCTGCTTAGTACACTTCTGGTTTTCAGGAGGAAAGTTTTCCCTTCAAAGCAAAGGATCTTCTCACATTGGGGTGAATTATTGTGTTGAAGGTACTAGTTTATCTATTGGCATCCTGAAATCTACTCAGACAAGGAATGCATTTCAAAATTCATTTCATTGCTATGCTTTTTTTTAAGTCCATGAAAACGTATATTCACTGGAAGTGGAAAAAAAAAGTATATTTGGAAAGAGAGATGTCTCAAGATTATTATAATAATGATTAATATTATCACACTGGAGGTGATTTGATGGAAAAGATCCTTAGGTGTTTGCGCTTAGTCCCTGACTAAATCAACATAGAATTTCTACTGACCTAATTAATCTTAAATTAAGCATGTCTACTGTTTACTGTGATTACCTCATCAGACAAGCTGTTTCAGCATCTGTTTTCCCTCATGGTGAAAAAGGTTCTCTTTTACTTCAAAAATGAGTTTTCCTCCTTTAAAGCTCACTTGTTTGGGTATTTCTATCCAAAATAAATACTTCTTTCTCACCTATTAGCTGTTGAAGACTGAGTTGTGTCTTCAAATGCATGTACAGGGCTCTCAGTGCAGACATTTGACTTCAGTGGGAGCTATGAGTCTTTGAGGGCCTGATTTGACCCTGTGTTTGTGCTCAGTATATAAGTATTTAGGTAATGTTTTCATTTCCTGACCCACTCAATATCATTTTTTGGCAAAATGAATTCACTTCCCTCACATTTTCCCCATCTGTTATATTCTTAAGTCTGTTTATAACTTTGCTTACTTTTCTTTGATCATTTTTAGTCTGGATATCATTTTTCAATGACAATGCATGCATGCACGTGCGTGCACACATGTAAACCAAAAGAATACATGGAATTTGTATTCCTTTATATAAAGTACTTACAAAGTACCTAGTATAGCATTTAACTTTACATATAATAAGATATGCACACATGTATAGATTTATCTTTATACACATCTCTATGATGACAAAATGGATTGATATTTTGCTTTTAAAAATAGAGACATAAAGTTGTCTATTTCCTAATATTATGGGAAAGAACCTGGTATGGTAGAGAACTAATGATCTGAGTCTTCATTTTCCTTCTCTGGGTCTAATTCCAGCATGTAACCTAGATGGAAAGATTTTCAGTTTTTAGTTTTTCTTTTGATTAATCCATATTTGTTTTCTCTTTGTTCCCAAACAGTATGTTTCGAAAGCATGACTAGCTTACCACCTTGAAAGATGTTAACATTCAAGAAAACATCAGACTGGGTATCAGGCATCTGTGGACTCATTCTGGATTCCAGATGGGTGTTTGAGACACAACAAATGAAAATCCCTATTTTAATACATTTGCCTGCTCTTGTTTTTTCACTTGACTTCCCAATCTAATTTCTTTGCTGCCAAGGGTTCTCACTCATATCACCATTTAAAATTTAAAAGCAATATATATTTAAATGCGAAACAAAATGCTTATATGGAGACTCTGCCACAGTGGAAAATATGACAGTGGGTTTCATTTCAAAGAGTTCTGGATGATCTCCCGAGTGGTAGAGCCAGAGGTAAGAAATGTTAGATCATTCCAAACGGCTGGAAACAAAACAAATATTATTCCCTGTCTGATCATGGTCTGTATCTTTCCACTTTAGGGAAATTTTGTTTTTATTCATTTGCTCTTTGTCATCTTCCTTTTGGGTGACCATGGTTGTTGTGAATAGCACAGAGAGCAACTTCCAAATTTATTTTAACAGTAGGAGAGGTTATAAGTCAGCCATTCTCACATTTTGAGAAAATGGAAAAATCCTATTAGTAATGTATATGCATCTTAGGTTTTTCTTAAAAAGTCTCCCTCTTGATTCAAAACACCCTTCTTAAATCGTACTGTTCTCTGGAATGATAATAGAATTGGAAAATTTCCACTCAACATCCCATTTTATCAGTCCACTCAGGAACACCCTGATAGAGTGATCAGTTACATGGAACTTACTGCTTGCACAACCTTCTGCCACCAAGGCTCACAATGAAGTAAAAATGTGAAAAGCACAATATAAATGAAAAATATTTTATGTGATACTGTATGCATACTTACCAAGAATGTTTTTATGTTTTGTAATAATAATTTGTAGACTATACAAATAAGTTTGTGTCTGGACTCAATAGTCAAAAGTGTGCTTGGAGAGCAAATAGCAAGTTATTCTGGCAGTGAAATAGGGCAATGGTCTACAAAAGGTATAACTTCAAATGTGTCTTTTCCAACTGCTTTTGTCTTTGTTTTGTTTTGTGTACCTTCAAAAAATTAGTCTGCTCTTTCCTGTGGAAGCAGCACTAGTAGTTATATGAAGTAAATCTACTTGTCTGGCATATATTTTTTCCCCCTCTTAGAAATGTCAAAACTGATATAGTGTGATGTGTATGAGTGTGGAGTATGTGTCATGTGGGAACCCACACAGTGTGCAAGTGCCATCCACATTCCTGAAAAATTACGTATATGTGAATAAATAAAAATGAAATCATATTTTAAATGTTCCATGGAAATCCAATGTAATGTAACTCCTCTGGTAATTACTTTTAAGTGAAACATAAAATAATGTAGTTACTCCTACATACAGATATACTGAATTTATACATGAAAAAATGTTTTGAACACTGTATTTTCTGTAATTACTTACAGCCTTGTAGAAATATTGATATACTTTGAAAGTAGAAAATTGAAAGAAATATATAATATTTGACATAACCTTCTGCAGCTTGCTGGGCTGATGTTAAAAATGAGGATAATGAACATGAAGCCCAGCTGCCTCTGAAAGAACAGTAATGTGCTCACCTTTCCCTTTCTTTCTCCTTTATCTATCTCATGGCTTCTGTCTTTGTATCATTTTGGCAAAAAAGAGTGTAGTTTTTGATATTAGTCAACCTCTACTGGGGAAAGGGCCTCCTGGGAGAGCCAAGCAATCTAATTCAGGCAAGAGAGAAGAAATCAGTAATCCCTTAACTTTGTGGCTGAAATAATCTATGTAGGTGCCAGAATTTCTTTGAGATCATAACTTCATGATGTGGAGGCCTGTTCTATAGAAATTGGACAGTGGCTGCCAGTATAAGTCAGGCATAATGTAAGCTTGTTCTAGTTATTCAGCTTCTCCATACCATCCAAACACATAAACCAAAATCACTTATTGTATTACTTAGAAGCCCTAAGATACCGTCAAGATGTTTTATGTTGAGTCAAATGCATGAGTGACCATATTTTTTTTAAAGAGCAATCTTGACCCTTACCTCACACCATATGTAATTAATTCAAAAGGGAACATAGACATAAATGTTAAAATTTTAGAAGAAAACATAAGATGAAGTCCTAGAGACCTTGGATTTGGCAAAGATTTTAAAAATATGACATAAAAATCTGCACTTCACCAAAATTAAAGACTTTAATGTTTTCTGCAAATCATATATCCAACTGAGAACTTAAATACATAATACATAAAAAATTTACAACTTTTTCTAGCTTTTTTTTTAGGTTTAGGGTACATGTGAAGGTTTGTTACATAGGTAAACTCATGTCAGGGATGTTGAACATTTACAACTTTAATAGTGATAAGATAAAACGATCCATTAAAAAAAGTGGGCATAAGATTTGAAGAGGCACTTTTGCAAAATAAAAAGACACACGGATGCCAAATAACTATATGAAAAGATACTCAACATCATTAACCATTAGAAAAATACATATTAAAACTATGAGATATCATTATACTACCACTAGAAAGGCTAAAACTTTAAGAACTGACTTTTACAGTGTTTGAACCCTGATATACTGCTGGTTGGAATGTAAAATAGTATAACCATGCTAGAAAACAGTTTGGCAACTTTTAAAAAAAAGTTAAACATACGCTTATGCAGCTGAGCCATTCCATTACTGGATATTCACCCAAGAGAAATGAAAGCATGTTTCCATACAAAGATTTAAACACAGATGTTTATGGCAGCTTTATTTGTAATAGTGAAAAGCTAGAAACAATTCTAATGTCCTTCAATGAGACAATGAAATATAACTCAGCAATAAAAAGGAATGAACTATTAATATATTCAAAGTCAAAATAGCTATGCTAAATGAAGTCAAATTTTTAAAAAGTACTTACTGTATATCATTTACATAAATTTCTAGAAAATGCAAAACCACTCTACAGTGACAATGGTAGATCAGCGGCTGCCTGGGATGAGAATGGGGAAGAGGGACCTTCAAGAGGGATTACAAAACAGCACAAAGAAACTTTTGGGGGTTACAGTTATATTCGTTATCTTGAATGTAGCGATGGTTCCACAGGCATATCCAAATGCCAAAACTCATTAAGTTGTACATTTGAATATATAGTTCATTGTATGTCAATTATACCTTAATAAAGCTGAAAAACCTAAGTGTAATCTGAAAAACAATCCTCTTTTGTTCATTAATTACCATTAGCACAAGCTTTGGAATAAATGATGAGTTTTTTTTTTTTTTTTACTTTGGAATATTATTTCTCAAGCAATATGCCTCTAAGCAGGATTTTGCATGATAGTTGTGATTATTAGTTTGGCAAAACACTCAAATAAAGTTTAACTGTGTAGCAGAATTCTAATTACTAATATTCATTGAGATATAGAAAAGTTAATTCCCTTTATTTAATCATTTCACAACATATGAATATGTCAGAACATCACATACTCCATAAATAAATAAACATATATGTATAATTGTTGATTTTAAAAAATGAAGAAATTTCAAGATGAATTTTTACATTCATTTAAGTTTTTCATTTTACAAGTATATGAATCTAGATATCTATGAAAGAAGCTGCTAGATTCCACGGAGCATATGTTCATTTGTGGTTTTAAATGACAACATTTTGTTAGCTGAACGTTGTCCTAAAGCAATGATTTCTATTTACCAGCCTGAACCCCTGAATACATTAGTCACTAGAAGGTTTTACAATAATATAGTCTTGCACCTTTCTCTTCCTCTTCTTCCTTGCATAGTTTAATCCAAAAGCTATGAGATTGAGCCAAGAAGGTAGGCGTTAGGAGGGGGAACCTTAGTAATCTAGAATGTCTGTAAGGAGCAAATCAGTACCACGTGTTGCCTGATGGAATGCAATGAGAAATACACAGCATCAATTCTGTTCTATTACTGCCACAGATGTATAACCTGAATTGAATAAAAAGGCACCATCAGACACACCTAAACAGAGGGCATTTTATGAAACTAACTGGCCTGTAATCAGCAAGTATTAAAATCATGAAAGTCAGGCAAATAAGAAGGAACTCTCAGATTGAAGAACACTAAAGAGACACAATGACTCAAGGCTAAGCTCTAAAGCTTAGCCTTTAGTCTAAAATTGTCCCAACATTATTGGGACAATTGGTGAAACTTGAAAGGGGTCTGAGAATTAGATAATAATAAGACACTAATGGTACTTTCTCAATGTTTATGTTTGTTTTGTGATTATGCAATGTTTATGTTTGTTCATATGATTATGTGAAGATGCCCTCATGTGTAGGAAATACACACTAAATATTTAGAGGTAATGATGGGGCATCACGTCAGAAACTTATTCTCAAATGGTTCAGATTTTTAAAAGTCCTTTATGCTGTACTTGCAATTTTTCTGTAAGTTTAAGATTCTTTCAATTTTTAAAAAGAATTTAAAGGCATATCCCTGGAGAAAAACAGGACACATTGTAATTAAATTCATGCCATAAATAAGGTCAATTCTTTATCATTAAAAAAGTAATTATATAAAAGTGAAATGAAAAGCATTTATCTTCCTATAAAACTGCAAACCAAAAATCACACTAGAAACATACTGAAACATAACCTTCAAACTTAATTTCCTGAAACAAAGTGAGTGGTACATCTTCACTGCCTATAAGTCTTTCAACTTCTCCAGCTTATTTTTTAATAGTCTATTTGACTAGTGTTAGGTTTAGGGTTAGGTTCCAGCCCCTGCTGAGGTTTGAGGGGAGTGGGTGGATGAATGGGCAGATGGCTGAGAGAACACTCGGGGGGCCATAAGCAGGTAAAATGTAGCTTTATTCAGCAGCTCTCTCATTAGCGGCTTACTTACACTAGCTCTCTCACACTGGTCACCTTTATCTCAGCTGTCTGCTCCAGCTCTGAGGCTCCTCTCAACAGCTGGCTCAGCTCTCCCTTCAGGGTCAGCAGCTTAACTCTTTCTCTCTGGGCACAAGTGAGCTGAGCTGTGTTCTGGCTTCCTCCTGTCTGTCTACAAGACAGACAGCTTTGGCTCTCTCTCTTTCTCTGGGTGGGTGCGAACGCCATATCAAACCATGCCCAAGAGCCCATACAGTGTCAGCAGGGCAGTTATACCTTCTACAGACAATAGTGGCTTAGAGCCGAGTATGAGTTTATACAAACAGGTTATATAACAAGTGGAGTACGCACCTGTGCCCCAAACTCACAGTCATGCAGGCCTGGATGTCTGCCTTGGCCTAATTCTTGACCAAAGCACATCCATGTACCCTACAAGTAGCAGAAAAGGAAGGTCATGATTTATAATGTTTTAGACTCACTGGAGGATAATCAGACATTTAATATATAATACACTAAAAGATTATATATATATATATTTTATATATATATAATATGTTCTCATATAACAATCATAGATGGCAAATAATCCTTATTTAAAGAGCACAGTAGTCCATCATTAGTTGTTGGATGCAGCTGGAACTTAATTGACAATTAGGCTTTTGGTGTCAGGTTCATAACTAGAAATCTGCTGGGTTCCTTGTAGCAAACTCTCTAAAACACAAAGCATAGTTGAGGCTCTATTTTTAAAAATGCAGCCAAGCTAGTGCCATACAGACCAACAAAATTAATCAGTGGAATATAACTAGATTACTACACTGATTCTAGTCAAATCTATTGCATCTCTACCTATAATCTAAGATCCCAACATCTGCTCTCCCTTCTGGGCCCACATATACTCTGCCAGTTGAAAGACAGTCATTAATAGATCCTAAACTCTCCTATATTCTTCTAAAACTAAATTGGAAAGTTATACAACCAGATGTGTGTTGATCAATACAGGGTGATAGAGTAGGTAGTTATTAAAGATTAATAAAAGTAAAAGGCAATTGAAGTTGGTTTCTGTGTTTGTTAATTGTTGAACATATCACTCATAATATTGATGATTCAGGTACCAAATATATGTTAGGATAAGAGTCATTATATAACTCTCTTTAAGGACTAGTAGAGCTTCCAGTCAGACAAAAAGAAAAAAAAAAAACTAATGATCTTAAAAATATTTTACATTCATATAGTGGAATACTACCCAGCACTATAAAGGAATAAACTACTGATACGTACAACACTGGATTAATCTCAAAACCTCACGCTGAAAGAAGCCAAAAAAAAGTCTGTACAAAAAGAGTTCATATTCTCATGCCTGTAATCCCATCACTTCAGGAGGCCAAGGCAGGCAGATCACTTGAGTTCAGGAGTTCAAGGCCAGCTGGCCAATATGGTGAAACCCTGTCTCCACTAAAAATACAAAAATTAGCTGGGTGTGGCGGCACATGCCTAGAATACCAGCTACTCAAGAGGCTGAGGCACGAGAATCACTTTAACCTGGGAAGCAGAGGTTGCAGTGAACTGAGATTGTGCCACTGCACTCCAGCATAGGGGACAGAGTGAGACTCTGTCACAAAAAAAAAAAAAAAAAAAAAAAAAAAAATAGTAAATATTGGGTACCATTTATATGAAGTTCTAGAACAAGCAAATCTATGTCGAAAGAAGTCAGAGCAACAAAGAATTGACTGGAAAAGGACATTTTTTGAGGTGACCGTTATGTTCTATATCTTGATAGGAATATTGGGTTACATGTGTATATGCATTTGACAAATATCCTGGGATTGTAACACTTAATATGTGTGCAATTCTTTGTAGGTAAATTATATCTCATTATAAAATATATTAAAAGAAAAAATGTAGTGTTATTTTATTTTCCTTTTCATCTTTGCTTCCAGCAAGTTCAAAGGCTGATTTTTAATAGCCAATCACACATGACTAGGAGGAAAATCATGTTAGCATACTTTCTACCTTCTGTATTTATTTTAATTATTTCTAATTTAACAACAGTATACGTTTGTCATGTTATAATGGCCCTCCCTTTTTTAAAAGGTGTATTGTAAATGTACATATATATACAGTCACCCTGGCATATAACAAAAATGAATAGACTTCTAAAAGGTACATTTAACAATTCAGGGGAAAAAAAACCTTCAAAAATCCTGACTTGTTATCACTCTCAGTTACTTACAAAAGTCTATTTGAATAGTGTAAAGATAAATTTCTCTCCTGATTTTAGTCATTACATCAAAAATGTATTCTCTTTTGAAGAATGCAGCATTGCTTAAGTGGAATATTTACTTGAGAATAATATATATGAATTGAAGTGTTTGATTGTGGTTAGAAAAGTTATTCTACAGAATCTCAAACTCTCTCTGCTTATATAACATTAAAGTTGTCTGAGGATGCATGACTAATGTAAAATGAGAAAATACGAAATTCTTGAAGTTATCACTGTTCATACTTAAAGAGAGATTTTTATTTCAAACAATCCTTGGAACTACTCTGATATATGGGGTAGACGTGGACTGAGTGAGAGAAGGTTTGCAATTCTGTCTCCAGCTTACATTTGTCAAATAGCTTTGTCTTGGTATTTACAATTTTCTCAGTAGATGTGAAAACTCAGTTGCCATAGCACCAAGGAATGTTGAGAGTTGACTTAATAAGACCTTCCCTTTGCTCAGGATGAACAGTGTGGGCAGCATCTAGTATAAAACCTATTTCACAAATTCCTAGTTCAGGAAAAGCTGCTGCATAGAAGCTGCTATTTCCTTAAGAATGCTTACAAAACTACTGCCCTCTCCATTCCTAGATTTTTCCCCCTATTTTCTAACCATTTCTATTACCTTGTGAAGAATAACTTCAAAGTCTATTGTATAACTCCACACAATAGCTCTTAAAAACTATGGCAAATTATATTTCTACCTCCAAAGTTCACCTCCACAATTTTTCAAAGGGAAAAAAATTGTTTTTAAATTACAGATTAATCATCAAACTTCTTCAGTCATTTGTTTCTCTTGATGCTGAGAGAGAATAGTGTATTTTTCACTAGGTAAGTAGTTTACTGTAGCAAGTACTGCTACTGTAGCAGAAAACCCTTCAGCTGTGCTGTTTTATAATGCAAATATGCGGCATGGCCCTTGAGTAAAGGAATCAACATTTATGTCTATTCTGTAAGTTTATATGTTCAGTCTCCTCATAAAAAGAGAAATGCACTGAAATAAAATTTCTTACCTATCAGATTGGCAAAAATGTAAAAGTTTTACACCAGACTCTGTTAATGAGGCTGTAGGAAAAATGGCACCTCATACATTGATGGTAGACTGGATTACAGACATTAAGATTTTTTTTTGTTTTTTTGGTCAAAAGAAGTAGGCTTTTGTCTGTAATATTTGATATAAACATTTTTCTCAGGTTCCCATTTGTCTTTCGATTTTGTTTCTGGTAGCATTTTCCCAACAAAAGATTCTGAGTTTTATGCAGTTGAATTCATTCCCTCTTTTGTGTGTGTATGTGTGTGTGTAGGAGAGGGTGGTGGCTTTGAGGATTTGTGTCACTCTTTGACAGGCCTTCCTCATTGTGACAATAACAACAAAAGCACCTCTGGTTTCTTCTAGTTTTATAACTGTTTCATTTTTAATACTTAAATATTTTAGCCATCTGGTTTTATTTTGATGCAAAGTATTGAGAATTCAATTTTATTTTTCTTTCTTGGTAGAAATCTTTTTGTAACCCATTTCTTCTAATTTAAAATGTCTTCAAAATATATTAAATTCCTATATATGCTTGTGTCCATTCGGGAAACTTTCTATTGCATTTCATTGATCTTTCTATTCACGAATTAGTACCACACTTTTAAATTATTATAGCTTCATAATATATTTTAATGTCTATAAAAGTTAAAAAGAACAAAGCTGGAGGCATCATACTACCTGACTTCAAACCATGCTAGAAGGCTATAGTAACCAAAACAGCATGATACTGCTACAAAAACAGACATATAGACCACTGGAACAAAACAAAAAATGTAGAAATAATGCTGCACACTTATCACTATCTGATCTTTGACAAGACCAACAAAGGCAATCAATGAGGAAAGGACTCTCTAATAAATAGTGATGGAATAACTGGCTAGCCATACGCAGAAGAATGAAACTGGACCCTTACCTTTCACCATGTATAAAACTAACTCAGGATGGAATAAAGATTTAAGTGTAAGACCTGAAACTATAAAACCCTAGAAGAAAACCTATGAAATAGGTTTTCCTTGGTTTGGGGGGACTTAGCCAATAATTATTTGCCAAGGCTGATCCTTCTCAGCATCAGCCTTGGCAAACAATTATTGACTAAGTCCCCCAAAGCAACTGTAACAAAAACAAAAATTAACAAGTGGGACCCAGTTAAACAAAAGAGCTTCTGTACAGCAAAATAAACTATCAACAGAGTAAAATATGCAACCTACAGAATGGGAGAAAATATTCACCAACTATGCATCTGAATGCATAGTTTATATCCAGAATCCATAAGGTCTAATATCTAGAATCTATAAGGAACTTAACAAGCAAAAAGCAAATAACCCCATTTAAAAATGGGCAAAGAACATGAACACACACTTCTCAACAGAAGACACATAAGTGGCCAACAGACATGAAAAAATGCTCAGCATCACTAATTATCAGAGAAATGCAAATCAAAACCACAGTGAGATACTATCTCACACTAGTCAGAATGGCTATTTTTAAAAAGTCAACAAACAACACATGCTGGTGAGGTTGTAGAGAAAAGGGAATGTTTATACACTGTCGGTGGGAATGTAAGTTAGTTAAGCCACTGTGAAAAGCAGTTTGGAGATTTCTCAAAGAACTTAAAACAGAATTACCATTTGACCCAGCAAGCCCATTATTGGGTACATATCCAAAGAAATATAAATCATTCTACCATAAAGACACATGCAGGCATATGTTCACTACCATGCAATTCACAATAGCAAAGACATAGAATCAACCTAGGTGCCCATTAGCGGTGGATTAGATAAATGAGGTACATATGTACCATTGAATACTACACAGCCACGAAAAAGAATGAAATCATATCCTTCACAGCAACACAGATGGAGCTGGAGGCCATAATCCTAAGAGAATTATCACAACGTGATGGTTAATATTGAGTGTCAACTTAATTGGATTGAAGGATACAAAGTATTAATCCTAGGTGCGTCTGTGAGGGTGTTGCCAAAGGAGATTAACATTTGAGTCAGTGGCCTGGGGAAGGCCTACTTGCCCTTAATCTGGTGGGCACAATCTAATCAGCTGCCAGCGAATATAAAGCAGGTAGAAAAACCTGAAAGGCGAAGGCAGAAAAACGTGAAAGGCGAGGCTGGCCTAGCCTTCCAGCCTACATTGTTCTCACATGCTGGATGTTTCCTGCCCTCCAACATCGGACTCCAAGTTCTTCAGTTTTGAGACTCAGACTGGCTCTCTTTGCTCCTCAGGCTTGCGGACAGCCTACACGAGACCTTGTGATCGTGTAAGTTCGTACTTAATAAACTCCTTTATATATCTATCCTATTAGTTCTGTTCCTCTGGAGAACCCTGACTAATACACACAGGAACAGAAAACCAAATACCACATATTCTCCATTACAAGTAGGAGCTAAACACAGAGCACACATGGGAACAACAGTTACTGCAGACTACTAGAGTGGGGAGGAGGTAAGGAATGACTGAAAAACTACCTGTTGAGTATTATTCTCACTATCCAGTACATGTAACAAATTTGCACATGTACCTACTGTACCTAAAATAAAAGTTGAATTTTTAAAAATAAATTAGTTCCCTCTTGTTGCTATTATTTCTTACAGGTTTTCTGAATGGCCTAATTTTTCCCATGTAGAATTAATGTATCTTATTACAAATAAAACTCCATTAGTATTGTAACTGGAATTACATTTAATTTAACCCTTAAACATAAGAAGCTTTCCATTTTGTCTTCTTTGATCATTTAAAATTTTTCTTCATGTAAATTTTGCACATACCTTGCTAAGGTTATTTCCTCATCTTTCTTGTTGCTAATGTATCTATTCATTTTGGTGAAAAATTCAATAATTATGTTCCACTGGGTTAATACAGTGTATGCTTTTCATTTGATAAACCTAGATAGATAGTGTCTGAAAGGCTTGTCAGCCTAAATAGTCTATGGCTTTTCTCTTTTCATAAATTTGAACAACATATCTCATATAAAATACCTCTGTTCTGTTAAATAGTAATATATTTAGTCCATACGTTAACTATCAATGTGAATTCTACATTTTCCCCCAATTGAGGTGTCAATAAATTATTTTAAAATCCTTTTCTTCTTTGAATGAATGAAATGACTATCTTGGTATATGAACATAAAATGAATCCCAAATTTTAAAAAATTGAGGCTGGCATGGCACAGTGGCTCACTCCTGTAATCCCAGCACTTTGGGAGGCTGAGGCAGGTGGATCACGAGATCAAGAGATCCAGATTATCTTGGCCAATATAGTGGAACCCCATCTCTACTAAAAATACAGAGCTGTCATGGTGGCAGGTGCCTGTAGTCCCAGCTACTTGGGAGGCTGAGGTGAGATAATTGCTTGAACCCGGGAGGCAGAGGTTGCAGTGAGCCGAGATTGCGCCACTGCACTCCAGCCTGGTGAAAGAGAGAGACTCTGTCTCAAAAATAAATAAATAAATTAATTAATTAAAATAAAAAATTGACACTGGCAAAAATAACAAACTGTATGATCCTGGTACTTAAGTTTCAACACGTATGGAAACAGCACGCAGGGAAAGGAAAATAAGAGCTATAGTAGATCTTGTAACTACCTTCATAGGATGCTATATGAAAAAACTCCTTAATAATAGAATGGTGGTTTGAATAGAAGAGTGCTAGATTATCTTAACATAACCTTTCTCATTCATAAAAAAATCATGATTGTGGAAAATATACATCTTATATATTCCTTTTCATGATGGACATACTTAAAGGGACCAAGGAAATACTATAGCCCTCAAATAACTGTACATTTCAGTAATATAGAAATTAATGGGACCTGCAGCAGTGGCTCCCGACTGTAATCCCAGCACTTTGGGAGGCCGAGGAGGGCAGATTGCTTGAGCTCAGGAATTCGAGACCAGCCTGTGCAACAAGGTGAAAGCTCATCTTACAAGAAAAATACAAAAATTAGCTGGGCATGGTGGTGCATGACTATATATAGATCCAGCTATAATACTTGGGGGCTAAGGCAGCAGGATCCCTTGAGCCCAGGAAGTAGAGGCTGCAGTGAGGAGGCTACACTCCAGCCTGGGTACACTCCAGCCTGGGAGACCCTTTATCTCAAATAAATAAATAAATAAATGTACTTTTATTTTCGTGTTACAGCCCCAGACTTTTATTTAATGCCCTCTTTTCTATTTAGCTTGATTTCATTTTACATCTTTCCTTATTCTTAATATCTTTATGCAACTACATCTCATGTTAAACAATTATTAACATAAAATGTTTATAGAGTACAATAGAATGCAAAGTATATATTTAGACACAAGCTGCCCATAGACTATAAAGGGCAGACAGGAAACAAGAGAGGAATGGGTGAGTTTGTTCGAGACAGGTAGAAGAAAAATGCCAGAGTTTATCTGAGAAGGAAGGTAGAATCAAGGTGATTTGTAAAGTGTTACTTTGAAGCGCTTCACTGATGCCACTAAGATTGTGATTTGTTTTTTAGAGAAAGGACTGATGTAAGTAAGATCTCTAACCTTTTTTTTTTTCACTTGAATTATTGTATCTATCTGAGTTTTAAACCTAATGTAGGGTTTTGGTAAAGATTGATTAGATAATAGGCTAATTCTACAAGGTAATTAAGCTATTCCCTTGGGGACATAGGCAATTTGGGGAGACATACTATTTCTTTCAGACCCTTATAGTGCCACTTAACCCAGCTGTTCAAACACAAAGCCATTTAAAGTGATTTCTACCACTCAGAAGGAAATTCTAGATATTATAGATAATCAGCATTAATAATATGTCCAGCATGACAGGGGATCTAGGTGAAAGAAGATGTTATAAAGGGTCAGGGCTGGGAGTGCACAAGCAGGGAGTAAGTTCTGTCATGGAACTGGGAAGTAGTTTTAAGGGAAGACTGCCTCATAAATAATGAGTCCTAAGTATCATTGTCCAGATAGACCCAAGACCACCATCTAAAGAGTACACTTAGGAAAAGAGGGAAAATGAGTGTTTGCCTGCTTACAAGGTGATTCGTTGACTCCTGCCACCAAAATTCTTGCTCATAGGTAATGGATTTTATACTGCTTCCTTAAAAGCATTGCTTTGCTTTTACTGTTGTTTTATCATCATGCTTTTCTACCTTCTGTGGTCTAAATAGGGTGTGGTATTCTACAAGGTGTGACCGGGGATGCAGGCATTAGGTTGAGTTTGTTGGATAGGTACGTGACTGTTTCTATTTGTAGGTCCACAATTCTTCCATTTATACTGGAATTATCAGGCCTAGATGGTGTATTCAAGATCTCCAAATACAGTAAATGCAAGTGTAAGAATCATGCATGGATCTTGCCAGGCCATGCACTGGATGGAATTGAGTTCAGAGTGTCCTTTGCATACAGAAGCAATTGTAGGAAGAGAGCTATACAGTTCATAATGGTACCAGTTGATCAGGGTTCCAGCATCTGCTTCTAGTAGGTTACATCTAGTATCAGAACATAGACAACGAGAGATAGACTTGACATCTCACATGAAGAGCCTGTTTGAAAAGCTGTGTAGCAGTTTTTTATATCATTAAACTTGGCCTGAAGGTGCTAAGGTTCACCAAGTTCTGCTAAGTCAGTGTTTTCCAAACTACATAGACATGAGAATTAGCTGGGAGATTTATTAAAAGTGCATGTCTCTGAGCCCCAATCCTGGAGATTATGATTCTGTAGATGTGTAATAAGGTCCTAGAATCTGGATTTTTAAGAAAATATAGATATATAGGATTCAATATAGGTGAACTATAAGAACCTCATGCTGTGTAGTCACTGACGAAAGTCACTCAGGTGGTAGATATGAGTGAAAGAAGATACCAAGTTTGAAAAGTGGACATTTTTATAAGCCTGGATGTTCTGGATTGTAGATAAGGCTGAACTTCTGCTGAATTCATTGGTGGGAGAGAAGGCAGCCTAGTTGACCTGCTGCTGTAAGGCGTAGAGCCTTAAGTTCTGTTCCATCCAGCTTCCCATGTTGGTATTTTATCTGCACATGAGATTGGTGATGGTGTGCCAAGGACTGGAGGACAAGGACACATTAATTGCTGGAGTATCATGGAGAATCCTCCAGAAATGGGAGATGAACTAAAGATTTGTACAGCATGAGGAAATATATCACCTGACTTTTTCTGGAAAGTAAAGGATCCCTTGGAATTGGGACTTGGTCTCAGTTCCTTCCATGATCCCTTGACCACAGTAGGATGCTATTCTCAAAGGATCAGAGTTTGGCTAATGAAGCTACTGCAGGTCTGAAATTTGCTAACTGTAAATCAGGTAACATTTGTTTGTCTTTTTGAGCCTCAGTATCCTCATCTGTAAAATGAGTGTAACAACTACACTTCTTTTTTTTTTTTTTTTTTTGAGATGGAGTCTCGCACTGTCACCCAGGCTGGAGTGCAGTGGGGCAATCTTGGCTCACTGCAAGCTCTGCCTCCCAGGTTCATACCATTCTCCTGCCTCAGCCTCCCGAGTAGCTGGGACTACAGGCACCTGCCACCATGCCCGTCTAATATTTTTTGTATTTTTAGTAAAGATGGGGTTTCACCGTGTTAGCCAGGATGAACGACCACACTTTGGATTGTTGTAAGGAAAGGCAGAATAGGAATAAATCACTTTGAATGGTTTCTGCATATGCAGATCTATTTTGGTTTCATGAACATTATGGAATAGTGAAAAGAATGTGTATTATATAGTTAGACAGACCTGGATTTGAGTCCTGTCTCTATAACTTCCTAACTGTATGACCTTGAATAGTTTACTTCCTTTCTCTACAGATAAATTACTCACTTAAAATAGAACCATAATGGCTGTCTTGCAAGATGGTTGTGAATATTAGCAACAATACAGGACAAATACCTGGCATTCTATAGAAACTCATCCATAAATATTACTGCTTCTCTCCCTCTTTTCTTTCTCCTCCTTCTTCTCCTTCTCTTCCTGCAACTCCTTCTTCTACTTCTTATAACTTGAGGTCCTGAGTTCATAAAACCTTTGGAGAGTGAGCTGGTCTCCCACTCTGATTTCAACTATCATTTTCAGAAAATTGCATAGGAATGCTAAAGCTGAAAAAAAAATGTGGATTCATAAGTCAACATGACCAGGGTGGCCCTGAATTGCTTCCCTAACCAGGACCCAGAATTATTTATAGTGGCTTCTATGAAATGACCTGCTGGCCTGATTTAATTGTTAGGCCTCCTGCCAATCATTTCACAAAGTTGGCCCAAGGGGAGCTGTATCAGCTCACTATAAGGTGATGATTTTACAGCATAAGAGCTATGTGAATTGATATCAAATTTACCTATTTGAGATACTGTATCCTTCTTAGGTGTGTAAATACAAAACGCTATCCCCTTTAATTCTTCCAGTTCATTCATTCCATACTAAACATAATCAAAAAGCGTCAGCTCCTGGACCAGGAAACAGGTGTTAGAGTGCTGGAGAATGGAATCACACCCTTTATACTGCTAGAAAACATCTGTCATCTTCCTAGAAAACATGCCTTTAGGACCTCTCAGCCTCACAGAAAACTTCTGTTTCATGAGTAAGGAACTCTGGTTATGTACCTATTATGCTGGTCAGTCATTTGTCTCCAATTTGGAAGGTGACTGTGAAGTCAACCCACCTTCATATTATAGATCACAAGGACTCAGGAGCCTGCATGTAGGCAATGATCAACATGCAAGAAACCCGTAATTCTCCAAAATTGTCATAAATTTTTAAGACACTCCAACCAGGAAGAAATGAATGTGTTATGTACCCAGACTTTATAGTCTGTCCAAAAAGAGTTGTTTCCATCAGTAGCGCAAAGCCTTTCACTGCATTACCTAAACATAGAAAGGCTCCAGCAGAACAATGTCAGCTGTTGGTGTCACAACAATGTTGATGTACTATAGAGTGTGAGCAGGTCTGGAAAGCAGAATTGTTGAGAATTGGTGCCACCCAGGTATACATACATAAGTAGATGAGTAATGGTCTGCCATCCAAGGGAGAGCAATAGGAATTGTTAGCCACACCCAGTAAAGGAAACCCACAATTACATACTAGAACTGAGCAAGCAGGGGCCAAAAGTTAAACTGATGAGTATTGTTAGGAGCTAGAAGTAAATTGCTGGATAACTCCAGTGGATTCTACAGAACAGCATTCCCCTTGCTTGGAGCTCTTCTTATTGAGCCACTTTCATGAGTTGTTCTGCCTGGACTGTGAAAATGAACATATTGTAATCATGAACAAATCACCATTCAAAGTCAAATCCAACACATTTGCCTTGAGTATTTTCTACATGTCAAGCCCTGAGCCAGACACTGCAGAATACCAGTCAAATACAACTATATACTGTATTCTGTGATAGCTCACGGTCAATTGAGGAATATGGTTATTTAGCAACTACTTTTAACAGGCCACTAATTCAGCAGCAGAGGACATAAATATAAACAGGACTCCTTCCCTCCTTCAGACTTAGTGGAACCAAGTTAGATCGGCAAGTTAGGTGAAGAAGCCAGACTGCGGAGAACTGTATATAAAAGAGGGGAAAACAACTACACTTCAAATCCACACTTGCCTTCTTAAAAAAGGGTCTGGTTAGAGAAAAATCTGAGAGTAACTGCCTGTGCTTTGTGCTTCTAAGGGAGTACAGAGCCCTCTTGCTTGGCTGAGCACCTTGAGGTACTCCTGATATGAAAAGGGGGTGGAAAAGCTGGAAAGAGCTGAAAGTGTCTTCATAATAACATGATAAAAATATAGAATTCTATGTACAATTAGGAGGTACGATATGAGAAGAAGAGGTGGGAAAAGGAAGAGACAGGAAGGCAGGATGCCTTTTAGGGCAGCTAAAAGGTATTTTTGGGGCAGAATGTCTAATATTTTTTTTTATTTGTATTTGTAAACATTTCTATCCATGGAGAAAAGAAAGTGAGCTTATGAAACCAAATAAAAGTTCTGTTCCAAGTTTGGGGTGATGCTCTGTGGAACACAGAATGCATATGTGGAATTTATAAACTAGTTCAGCAGAAGCAGAATATCAGAGCCAGAAGGGACCATGAGAACAAAACCTTCTAATTCTCCCTTTCTTCTTCCTTCATACCCGGCATGTGAAGACACTGGTAAGCTTTCTAAAAGATGTGAAAGAAGTTATGAACCAATTTTATCAATATTTTAAGGTACAGAGTGACCCCAGATGACATTTGAATTATATTTAAATTATAAACTGAGAAGTGTGGACTTTCTATTCTAACCAGTCAAACCACTAAAAAACTGTGAATTTGAGGAGTAGTTTATTTGAACACTGATAATGATTTTACAATTATAGCTAAAACATTTTAGAAAGAAGTTTGTTCTTAAGAAATAGACAATTTTTAATTCCTTTTAAATTGAGTCAGAGTTTGGGATATATACAGTGAATATACAATTTTTTAAAAAAAATGACAGGACAGATTCAAGAAAACATTCTTTCATGAGTTTTGGCTTTTTAAGAATATTTTGTACAGATATCTGATTTATTTATAATCAGGTCTATAGATTTACTTTTTCTTTCTACTTATGGTAATCTTGCGTGAGTATATATATGTATGTGTTTTAATATATGATCAGTAGCAGAATTTTGAGCAAGAAGAATTTTACTTAATTTTTGTGGCCAAATGTAAAACATCTGACAGTTTTGCCAAGAAAACCCAAATTGCCTTGTTTTGTTTGCATAAGCAAAAGAAAAAGTCCAGGATATCCATCTGCAAATCAACATCAAAGGCTTTCCACAAAATACGGGGAGGGTGACTTGTATTTGGAGAACAGCATGAGATCTTTCTGTTACTAGGGCACTGCTGGCTGCAGCTTTCTACACTAATCATGGTCAAGGGCAACTGAGGTTTATGTGTCTGTATTGCTGAGGTAGCTTGTCTTTGCAAGCTCAAACTCACAGCTCTCTGCCTTTTGCCCACTCCTCCACCCTTTGACATCTGTTAATGATGGAGATTCACAGCACATTTTCTACGAAATGAAACCATTCTAAAAACTTTTATAAAGTCGAAGATTTTGGAAAAAAGGAGAAAAAGTCATTGAGTAAACACATCTTTTTTGAGACCTGATGCTAATAAGCCTCACATGAGTTATCCTGTGCATACAAAATTTACTCCACAGAATTATGGTCTTGATACCTGACCAGAAATCCTCTATTTCTTTCTCATTATTAACTGGATCAGGTTTTCTTCTTTTCTTATAATGTGATGTTCACAATCATGCATTTTAGAAGTAAGGGTATAATTTGGATGACTCCAAACTTCTAAGATTCTACAATTGTGTATTCTAAATAAGGAATATGTCTTTGTGAGTGTTGATGGTCCTAAGTTATCTGTTAGTATAAAAGACAGATAATTTACTATATAAGCTATCAAATTGCCCCTAACTCCCTCCTTCCCTTCTCTTCCCTTCCCTTTTCCTTCCTTCCTTCCCTTCCTCCTTTTTCCTCCCTTGTTTCTTCTTCCTGCCTCCTTTCTCCTTCTTTCTCTTTATTCCCTCTTTCTGCCCCTTTCTTCTTTTCTTGTCCTCTCTTTCCCTCCCACTATCTCTTTTCCATTCTTTCTACAATAAAGTTTGTATTAAAGTAAAACATAATGCAGAAAATTGCACAAATCATAAGTGTACAACTTGTAATTTTTTACAAAGTGAACTGCCTTGTGTAACCAGCATTCAAATGGAACTATAACAATATGAGAAAACTTCTTTGCATCCTCTCCAAATTATTAGGCACCCCTTCACCAAAAAACTCACCACTATTCTAACCTGTAGAACACAGATAATTAGGTTAGCCTGTTTTTGAACTTTATATAAATGGATTCATATAGTATGTACTCCATTGTGACTGGCTTATTTTACTTAACATTGTGTGGAATTTATTCATGCTGTTGGTTATAGTAGTAGTCCACTCTTTTTCACTGATGTATGATTAGAAAAAAAGAAAAGATTGAGAAAAACATTTCTTCATGCAATTGGGCTATTAATAAGAGTTCATAAATAAGAATATACCACAATTTCATTATCTATTTAACATTATTGGTAGACATTTGTTCTCAGTTTTGGTTTTGGTTTTTAAAAAAGGACTGCTAAAAACATTCTTCTTGTACTTTTGGTTTCTATTAAATATATTCCTAAAAGTAGAGCTGCTGCAACATAGAGTATGACTATGCTAAACTTTTGTAGGTTCTTCCGGAGTTGCCCCAAATGGTTATACCAACAATTCCAGTTACTCTATGACTTTGCCAGCCATTAGTATTATCAGATTATATTTTGTTTTGTTTTAAAGCAGTGCTATTGATGAATATGCCATGACATCTTAGTGTGGTTTTTCATTTGTGCTTTCCTATTAACTAATAAGAATGAGTGCCTATTCATTTGTTTATAGGTCATTTGAATATCTTATTTTGTGAAGTATCTATTTAAGACTTTTGCCTATTTTTTTTTTTTTTTTGAGATGGAGTTTTGCTCTTGTTGCCCAGGCTAGAGTGCAATGGTGCAATCTTGGCTCACTGCAACCTCCGCCTTCCAGTTTCAAGTGATTCTCCTGCCTCAGCCTCCCAAGTAGCTGCTATTACAGGCACCCGCCACCATGCCCAGCTAATTTTTTTGTATTTTTAGTAGAGATGGGGTTTCACCACGTTGGTCAGGCTGGTCTCGAACTGCTGACCTCGTGATCCTCCTGCCTCGGCCTCCCAAAGTGCTGGGATTACAGGCGTGAGCCACCGTGCCCTGCAGACTCTTGCCTATTTTTAATTGATTTTTCTGTCAGTTCTTATTGATTTTTTGGAATTCTTAGTATATATTATATATGAATTATTTGTCAGAAATACGTTTTGCAAATATCTTCTCCCAATGTATGCTTTGCTTTTTCACTCTACATTCTTAAAAAGCCCATCATGTCAGTCTTTTGTCTTTATGATTAATTTGTTTTGTCCTGTTTAGGAAATCATTGCTCACCTAGAGCTCATGAAGATATTATCATTTGTTAACTTCTACAAATCTTATTGTTTTACGTTTCACATCTAGGTCTTCAATCCAATTTGAAATTGAATTTTGGATACGGGTCTCTCCAGATTCATTCATTCACATGTGGAGATCCAATTGACCCAGAACTACTTATTGAAAAGACCATCTTTACCCACTGTTGTGTAGTAGACCTTATCACATATCAAGTTTCCACAATTGTGTGAATCTCTTCTGTATCACATTACATGTTCATTGGTGTATTTGTCTATCTTTGCACCAGTACTACACTGTCTCAATCACTGTAGTGTTAAAATAATTCTCGATGTCTGGGCACAGTGGCTCATGCCTGTAATGCCGGCACTTTGGGAGGCCAAGGTGGGAGGATCCCTTGAGGTCAGGAGTTCAAGACCAGCCTGTGCAACATAGTGAGAGCTTGTCTCTACAAAAATTCTCAGTCATAGGTGGGAATTGAACAATGAGAACACTTGGACACAGGAAGGGGAACATCACACACCGGGGCCTGTCATGGGGTAGGGGGAGTGGGGAGGGATAGCATTAGGAGATATATCTAATGTAAATGACGAGTTAACGGGTGCAGCACACCAACATGGCTCATGTATACCTATGTAACAAACCTGCACGTTGTGCACATGTACCCTAGAATTTAAAGTATAATAAAAAATAAAATAAAACATAAAATAAATAAATAAATAAATAAAATAAAAATATCCAGGTGTGGTGGCACACCCCTGTAGTCCTAGCTACTCAGGAGGCTGAGGCAAGAGGATCCTTTGAGCTCAGGAGTTCTTGGCTTCAGGGAGCTATGATTGCACCATCGCACTCCACCCTGGGTGACAAAGTGAGACTCTGTCTCAAAAGACAAGAAAATTATTGATAACTCATAGTATAAGTCCCCCAAATTGAACTTTTCCTCAAATGTTTTTTGACTTTTTATGGCTCCCTGCATTTCCCTAAAAATTGGGACATGGATGAAGCTGAAAGCCATCGTCCTCAGCAAACTAACACAGGAACAGAAAACCAAACACCGCATGTTCTCACTCATAAGTGGGAGCTGAACATTGAGAACACATGGACACAGAAGGGAATAACACACACTATGGCCTGTTGTGGGGTGGGGGTTGAGGGAAGGGAACTTAGAGAATGGGTTAATAGGTGCAGCAAACCACCATGACACATGTATACCTATGTAAAAAACCTGTATGTTCTACACATGTATCACATTTGTTTTTTAGAAGAAATTTTAAAAAAAATTGAAATCACCTTGTCAATGCACCATACCTCATGTAAATTTTCTGAAATTCCAATTGAGATTAAGTTGGATCCATAGATTGGTTTGGGCCAATTGTACTACATTATTTTGATTCATGTTGTGATATAACCTTCCATATATATCGATTTATTTAATTACTCCAGTAGTATTTTCCACTACTGAAGTAATTTGTAGATTTTTATGTAGCAATCTTGCATTAAATTTATTCCTATGCATTTGATATCTTTTGATATTCTTGTAAATGTAATCATTTTATTTCATTTTTCAATTTTTTTCTAATTATTTGTCTTTATTTCATCTTCAGATTTGAAGGTAAATTTTTACTAGATATAAAATTCTGGGTTGACTGGTATTAAATTCTGTCAACATTTTAATAGTCACATTCCACTATCTTCTGGGGCCAGGCACGGTGGCTCATGCCTGTAATCCCAGCACTTTGGGAGGCCAAGGCAGGTGGATCACCCGAGGTTAGGAGTTTGAGACCAGCCTGGCCAACATGGTGAAACACCGTCTCTACTAAAAAAAAATACAAAAATTAGCCGGGCATAGTGGTGGGCGCCTGTAATCCCAGCTACTCAGGAGGATGAGGCAGGAGAATCGCTTGAACCCAGGAGGCAGAGGTTGCAGTGAGCCAAGATTGCACCATTGCACTCCAGTCTGGGAAAAGGAGTAAAAACTCCGTCTTGAAAAAAAAAAAAAAAAAAAGGACATTCCACTATCTTCTGTCTGCCATTTTTCTGATAATAACTTGCGCATCATTCTTACCATTATTCCCCTTTGTATAATATAGAGGGTTTTTTTCCTCCTTTCTGGTGGCTTTTAAGATTTTTACTAAACCTTTGGTTTTTAGTGTTTTATTATGACTAACCTACATATTGTTTTCTCTGTATTTATTCTACTTTTAGGCCACTAAGCTTTCTATGTCTGAAAATTAATATTTTCTCACTTAATTTGAGAAATTTAGGGCAATAATTTCTTCAAATATTTTCTCTGTTCCAAACTCTGTCTCCTCTCATTCAGGGACTCCAATTACATATATGTTAGGCCACTTGATACTGTCACACAGTATATTAATGCTACATTTATTTTTTTCACTCTTTTATTATGTTTTTTAGTTTGGGAATTTCTATTTGTTTGTCTTTAATTTTATTGAATCTTTCTTTTGCTGTGTCTAATCTGTTAGGCTTACCCAGTAGATTTTCTCATTCAGAATTGTACTTTTTAGCTCTTGGATTTTGATTTTTTAAATAGTTTCTACTTCTCTGCTGAGAATTTTTATCTCAACTCATTATATTCATCTTTTTCTTTAACTCCTTGCACATATTTATAATAACTTTTTAAAAGTCCTCGTCTGCTAATTTCAACATTTAAATCATCATATGGTCTATTTATGATGCAGCTTACATTTTCCCATTCCTTCACAAGTTTGTAAGTTTTGACTGAATATAGGATATTGAAAGTGTTATGTTGAGGGGGGCTGGACTTGTTTAAAGGATATTGAGATTTGCTGTACTAGGCAGTTAAATTACTAGTGGATTCTGTTGATCATATGAGGCTTGGTTTTATGATTTTTAGGGTGGCTCTATTTCATTTGAGCCATTAATCCTAAGATCTGTTATTTTAGTGTGTGCTCCTTGTTTAAAGTGTGGCCTTTCTGGGGTCTCAACTAAATGCTTGAGGTGTTCACCAAGGCCTTTTGGCCTTGGGTTTGGCATAAATAGCTATTATTATTTAGAGATATGTTTCATCAATACCTAGTTTATTGAGAGTTTTTAGCATGAAGGGGTGTTGAATTTTATCGAAGGCCTTTTTTGCATCTATTGAGATAATTATGTGGTTCTTGTCGTTGGTTCTGTTTATGTGATGGATTATATTTATTGATTTGCATATGTTGAACCAGCCTTGCATCCCAGTTTTATCTTGGTGGATAAGCTTTTTGATGGGCTGCTGGAGTCGGTTTGCCAGTATTTTATTGAGGATTTTTGCATCGATGTTCACCAGGGACATTGGCCTGAAATTTTCTTTTTTTGTTGTGTCTCTGCCTGGTTTTGGTATCAGAATGATGTTGGCCTCATAAAATGAGTTAGGGAGGAGTCCTCTTTTTCTATTGTTTGGAATTGTTTCAGAAGGAATGGTACCAGCTACTCTTCGTACCTCTGGTAGAATTTGGCTGTGAATCTGTCTGGTCCTGGGCTTTTTTTGGTTGGTAGGCTATTAATTACTGCCTCAATTTCAGAACTTGTTATTGGTCTATTCAGGGATTTGACTTCTTCCTGATTTAGTCTTGGGAGGCTGTATGTGTCTAGGAATTTATCCATTTCTTCTAGATTTTTCTAGTTTGTTTGCATAGAGGTGTTTACAATATTCTCTGATGGTACTTTCTATTTCTGTGGGATCAGAGGTGATATCTCCTTTATCATTTTTTATTGTGTCTATTTAATTCTTCTCTCTTTTCTTCTTTATAGGCTGGCTAGCAGTCTATTTTGTTAATCTTTTCAAAAAACCAACTCCTGGATTCATTGATTTTTTGATGGGTTTTCGTATCTCTATCACCTTCAGTTCTGCTCCGATCTCAGCATTTGCTGAGGAGTATTTGTTTACTTCCAAATACGTGGTCAGTTTTAGAAAAAGTGCGATGTGTTGAGAAGAATGTATGTTCTGTTGATTTGTGGTGGAGAGTTCTGTAAATGTCTATTAGGTCTGCTTGGTCCAGAGCTGAGTTCAAGTCCTGAATATCCTTGTTAATTTTCTGTCTCTTTGTTCTCTCTAATATTGGACAGTGGGATGTTAAAGTCTCCCACTATTATTGTGTGGGAGTCTAAGTCTCTTTGTAGGTCTCTGAGAGCTTGCTTTATGAATCTGGGTGCTCCTGTATTGGGTGCATGTATCTTTAGGATAGTTAGCTCTTCATGTTTCATTGATCCCTTTACCATTATTTAATGCCCTTCTTGTCTTTTTTGATCTTTGTTGGTTTAAAGTCTGTTTTATCAGAGACTAGGATTGCAACTCCTGCTTTTTTTTTTCTTTCCATTTGCTTGGCAAATATTCCTCCATCCCTTTATTTTGAGCCTATGTGTGTCTTTGCACATGAGATTAGTCTCCTGAATACAGCACACTGATGGGTCTTGACTCTATCCAATTTGCCAGTCTGTGTCTTTTAATTGGGGCATTTAGCCCGTTTACATTTAAGGTTAATATTGTTATGTGTGAATTTGATCCTGCCATTATAATGCTAGCTGGTTATTTTGCACCGTTAGTTGTAGTCTCTTCATAGTGTTGAAGGTCTTTACAATTTGGCATGTTTTTGCAGTGGCTGCTATCGTTTGTTTGGTTCCCCCCCACCCCCAATATTTAGTGCTTCCTTCAGGGGCTCTTGTAGGCAGGCCTAGTGGTGAAAAAAATCTCTCAGCATTTGCTTGTCTATAAAGGATTTTATTTTTCCATTGCTTATGAAGCTTAGTTTGGCTGGATATGAAATTCTGAGTTGACAATCCTTTTCTTTAAGAATGTTTAATATTGGCCCCCACCCTCTTCTGGCTTGTAGGGTTTCTGCAGAGAGATCTACTATTAGTCTGAGAGGCTGCCCTTTGTGGGTAACCTGACTTTTCTCTCTGGTTGCCCTTAACATTTTTTCCTTCATTTCAACCTTGTTGAATCTGATGATCATGTGTCTTGGGGTTGCTCATCTCAAGGAGTATCTTTATGGTGATCTCTATATTTCCTCAATTTGAATGTTGACCTGTCTTGCTAGGTTGGAGAAGTTAGGCAAGAGAAAGAAATAAAGGGTATTTAAATAGGAAGAAAAGAAGTCACATTGTCTCTGCTTGCAGATGACATGAGTGTATATTTAGAAAAGCCCATCGTCTCAGCCCCAAATCTCCTTAAGCTGACAAGCAACTTCAACAAAGTCTCAGGATACAAAATCAGTGTACAAAAATCACCAGCTTTCCAATACACCAATAATAGACACAGAGCCAAATCATGAGTGAACTCCCATTCACAATTACTACAAAGAGAATAAAACACCTAGGAATCCAACTTACAAGGGATATGAAGGACCTCTTCAAGGAGCACTACAAACTACTGCTCAATAAAATAAGAGAGGACACAGACAAATGGAAAAACATTCCATGCTCATGGATAGGAAGAATCAATATTGTGAAAATGGCCATACTGCCCAAAGTAATTTATAGATTCAATGCCATCCCCATTAAGCCACCAATGACTTTCTTCACAGAATTAGAAAAAACTACTTTAAATTTCATATGGAAGAAAAAAGAGCCAATATAGCCTAGGCAATCCTAAGAAGTAAGAACAAAGGTGGAGGCATCATGCTACCTGACTTCAAACTATACTACAAGGCTACAGTAACCAAAACATAATGGTACTGGTACCAAAACAGAGATATGGGCCAATGGAACAGAACAGAGGCCTCAGAAATAACACCACACATCTACAACCATCTGATCTTCAACAAACCTGACAAAAACAAGCAATGGGGAAAGGATTCTCTATTTAATAAATGTTGTTGGGAAAATTGGCTAGCCATATGCAGAAAACTGAAACTAGACCCCCTCCTTACATCTTATAAAAAAATTGACTCAAGTTGGATTAAATACTTAAACACAAGACCTAAAACCATAAAAACCCTAGAAGAAAACCTAGGCAATACCATTCAAGACATAGGCATGGGCAAAGACTTCATGACTAAAACACCAAAAGCAACGGCAACAGAAGCCAAAATTGACAAATGGGATCTAATTAAACTAAAGAGCTTCTGCACAGCAAAAGAAACTATCATCAGAGTGAACAGGCAACCTACAGAATGGGAGAAAATTTTTGCAATCTATCCATCTGACAAAGGGCTAATATCCAGAATCTACAAGGAACTTAAACAAATTTACCAGAAAAAAACAACCCCATCAAAAAGTGGGCAAAGGATATGAACAGACACTCTCAAAAGAAGACATTTATGTGGCGAACAAACATATGAAAAAAACCTCATCATCACTGGTCATTAGAGAGATGCAAATCAAAACCACAGTTAAATACCATCTCATGCCAGTTAGAATGGCAATCATTAAAAAGTCAGGAAATAACAGATGCTGGAGAGGGTGTGGGGAAATGGGAACGCTTTTACACTGTTGGTGGGAGTGTAAATTACTTCAACCATTGTGGAAGACAGTGTGGCGATTCCTCAAGGATCTAGAACCAGAAATACCATTTGACCCAGCAATCCCATTACCGGGTATATACCCAAAGGATTATAAATCATTCTACTATAAAGATACATGTACATATATGTTTATTGCAGCACTGTTCACAATAACAAAGATGTGGAACCAACCCAAATGCCCATCAGTTATAGACTGGATAAAGAAAATGTGGCACATCTACACCACAGAATACTATGCAGCCATAAAAAGGATGAGTTCACGTCCTTTGCAGGGATATGGGTGAAGCTGGAAACCATCATTCTCAGCAAACTAACACAGGAACAGTAAACCAAGCACTGCATGTTCTCAGTCATAAGTGGGAGTTGAACAATGAGAACACACAGACACAGGGAGGGGAACATCACACACTGGGGCCTGTCGAGGGATGTGGGGCTAGGGAAGGGATAACATTAGGAGAAATACCTAATGTAGATGACGGGTTGATGGGTGCAGCAAACTACCATGTCACATGTATACATATGTAACAAACCTGCACGTTCTGCACATGTATCCCAGAACTTAGAGTATAATAAAAAAAGCAAAAATCTCTTATTATTCTTCCTCAAGTTTTGTTCTTTGCATATTGTTTTTATTTGAAAAGTATCCTGTTTTGTAATGTAATTTTTTTCCTTGAGATGTATCATAACAAGGATTTTAGCTAGGTACAGAGTACTTTTTTCATATTATACTCACACTTTTCTTAGTAAATAAATGACACAGTTTCTTTAAAAGAATGAATGGATTAATTTTTTTATTGAAAATTCTCAATTCTGCTAGGTACAGTGGCTCACGCCTATAATCCTAGTCCTTTGGGGGACCAGGGTGGGCTGACTGCTTGAGCCCAGGAGTTTGAGATCAGCCTGGGCAACATAGCAAAACCCTGTCTCTGCAAAAAATACAAAAATTAGCTAGGTGTGGTGGTGCACACCTGTAGTCCCAGCTACTCAGGAGGCAAAGTTGGAAGGATCACTTGAGCCCAGGAAGTCGAGGATGCAGTGAACCATAATCACACCACTGCACTCCAGCCTGGGTGACAGAATGAGACTTTGTCTCAAAAAAAAAAAGAAAGAGAAAATTCTCAATGCTGAAAAGGAGAGGAAAGGTGTGTCAGGGAGACCATAAGGTAGAAGGATATAAGGTGATGCTGCAGAAGATTTTCTGCCTCTGAAGAGAGAAATGAAGGGGTAGAAAGAAGAGGAAGAAAACTAAGAGAGAACATGGTGGCTCGTATACTTTACCTTCTTGAATAGGATGATTTTTTAATTTAATGATAAATTTAAAAATCACAAAACATTGTAATACAAGGTTGCTTGTTTAAAAAGGTATGATTATATTATTGCTTTTCTGAGATGGATTATATTAAGTTATACTACACATTATAGCAGGACACTGGCCCTTAATCCTGTGAGTAGAAGCATGCTAACCTGCCTACAGGCATTTTAAGTCTTGTGATTTTACTGTTAAAATGTTATTAGAACTCTATTATTGAGAATATTAAAATTTATCACAGCCACTTACAAGATAGTATCACATGAAAAGATTCCCTAATCAATATGCAATAATCGGAATTATGTGTTTAGTCATATAGGACTAATAAGGCCTTTTCCCTTTTACTAGATCTGTGTGGGTGTGGGTATGGGCATTTATGTAGTGTGTATACGTGCACATTTTTAGGAGAATACCCAGGAGCATGTCATATGGAATTTCAGATGTAGAAGGTACGTTAGAAATAAACTAGCAAAATCCCTTAGTCTTATAGCTGGGGAAATTGAGGTCTGAAGACATTTGAGTTAAGTTGATCAAGGTCACATAGCTACCTGGAGCAGAACCCAGGACTCCTCTAAATTATTACTTCCTTTTGTAAGCTGAATATTTTTAAAAGAAGGGAAAAATCTGAAAAAAAGATAGTCAAGAATGGTATTTATTTGTTCCTATAATTAGCTTATAGCAAACAATTATGAATGTCCAATAGCATTTGGCAACAATCTAATGATGATCAAAGTTAGTTGAAACCTTTTGGTTTATCAGATCATTTAGGGTTAGAAGTCCTGCTTTAAGGCTCCAGGGTTAAACTCAAGCTCATAGGTCCTGTGTCATTTCTTCTTAAGAAATAAATGAAAAGGAAGAATGGAAAGCAGGCAGAGGGTTGAATGTAGCACCTGAGGACCAAAATCCAGAAGCAGTTCCACTTGCTTCTTACTTTCTCTATCTCTAATGCCGGGTATTTTGTTTCTCTGATTCTTTTCCTCAGGTTGGGATATAAAGTTACAGATATATACATATATATATATAAATGTTTATAGAAATATGAGACTGAAAGCACAATTGTACTGTTGGCTCTTTAATGCAAATACCTTAGGTATAGCTTAAAGATTTTCTTTTCTAGAATGGCTTTTCTGCCAATATGTCATTCATCTTTCTTTCTGCCCCCAAATCTCACTGGATAAGTGATTTCAGAAGAATGTGAAAGGCGAGGAGAGGCAGGAGAAATAATGCCCACCGGGGGTCATTTCTGGTTACCTATATCTGTATGACAAGTCATTCGAAAACTTAGTAGTGTCAGACAGCAAGAATTATATTATCTTTCATGGTTTATGGGCTGCCTGGGCTCATTCAGTCTTCTGGTCTAATTTTGGTCCATTCAGATTCTGACATGGTTGCAGATATGTTGTGACTGAGGCAAAAGTTATCTCTACCTAGGTTCAATTGGGACACTGGGACAGCTGGGATTTTCTCTTATTCTATGTTACCTCAGGGCCTCTCCCTCTCCTGTGGCTTCTCATTCAAGAAAGTTGGACTTCGTACATGCCAAATCTGGGCTTCCAAAAGCAAATGTTCATGAGTTACCTGCCTTTTCAGGTTAAGTAATCTTCCTAGTATTCACAGAATCTATGCAATGCTGTGAATATCTGGAAGCATGGCTCATTAGAGAATATGTTTGGATATTAACTGTCACAAAAGACATATCAGAATCCCTGGGGAAGTGTATGTGTTACTTGATAAAAATGATTTTAAATATAGTGATGAAATATATGAGAAAAGAGTAAAGAAAGCTATTGCTTTTATAACTAAAATACAATAAAACATAAAACATTATGAAACATTTTTGTCTGGTGGGGATAAACAAATTATAGCTCATGATCTTCAGCTGAGGGGAATGATCATCTAATCAGTCATATCATAATCTTGGGGAAGGGCGGCATGAGTTTTGTTTCATTTTGGGGGTGGGGGCAGTGCATCAGAAAAAAAAAATGATGATATATTTCATTCTTAGCACTTAAGATTTCAAAACAAAATTTTGATGTGCTGACTCTCTCAGCTTGAAATTGAGGTTTGAATTCTATTGACTTTCTACTAAAGCAAAGTCTTTTACCATGTATTTTCATTAGATTAGAAAAACAGAAAGAACTCAGGACTAATGCATATTGGCTTTCAGAAGTTCTTTCTCCAACACTTTCCCTTTCATCCTACAAACATGTTCAAAGTGGAAATTTTGTCCACAAAAGAACACACAACTTTTTAAGTCAAGTTTGACCCTACTTTTTCTTTATGACCATCCAACTTATTCCCTGGATACAGAATTAAAAACAGTGAAACTCCCATTAGTTTTTACATTCATTAGTGATAACATCTAAGATTTCAGATTTTCCTTTAACTGGGAAATTTTCAGACTGCTCCACAGAAAAAGTATACAAGGTCAATGAGCTCCTCATTAAAGAAGCTGAGCCTTGGGAAGGTGTGGAGAGGCATTCTTCCAAAGATGATATTGTCACTACCCCACATGGAGTTCCACTTTTATAAATAAAAAAAGCCTAACTTGAGTAAGTCAGGTCATTCAAAGCCAATCTCCCAATTCAACAGGCCACATCATATGGAGACATACGTATGGTGCACAAATGTACTGAAATGTACTGAAAGAGATTTTTCCAAGGGTACCTTAATAAGTCTAAAAATGAACAGAAAAATTATTTCAAAATGGCTTTGCCTTTTTTGAACAATAAATACTGGGTGAGTTGATTCTGTCTGTATTCGAAACTGGAACATAATCTCCAAATATCAAAAGTCTAACTCATTGCCTAGCACTCAGAAAATATTTAATAAACATTTGTTAAATGAATGAATGAATGAATCCATCAACAAACATATTACATGCCCTCTAACCTTCTTCCTCAACTGGAATATTTCTAAACTTCTTCTAAACTCAACTGGAATATTTGATGCTATGTGTTATCTGCTGTTTATTCCTTAATTTGATAGATGATGAAATTGAAAATTACAACTGTGACTCATTTCAATGGCTATACTTTGAATAGCCCATGTTTTTCCTTGTTCCTTGTCTTCAAATTTTTATAGCTTGGATACTGTTAAATGTTAATTAATAATGCTCTTGAAGACTAAATGGAAGGATACTCTGTTCTGTGGTCATAATTTGGCTCCTAACATGTTTTTCCACATTCAAAGAGAGATAATGGCCAAGAATGTTCAATAACTGATGGAAGACGTGAACTACCAGATTATAGAAGCACAGTGAGTTTAGAGAAAAATAAATAAAAGTGAGTCAAAACAGTAGAGATGCTGGAAAACATTAAAGTTAGATACAAAAAATTACAAAATCAATGAGAGAAAAGGCAGAATACTTAAAACAAACTTCTCATTAGCAACATTAGAGGCCAAAGGACAATGGAATACTAACTTCCAAGAATTAAACTATCAGTTAAGAAGGCGAAATAAAGATATTTTGAGACACACACTGAGATAATTTTCCACACAGACATTCACTATAAAAAAATACTAAAAGGTATACATTAGTAAAAAGGAATTAAATATAAGAAAAAGAGTGGATTGTTTTAAGCAATGTAAACAAACAAATTGGCAAGTATGATAAATATTTAAAACAAGAATTGCCTTTTAAAAAATCAATAAAGTTAAAATTGGAAATAAGTTTAAAACAAGGAAGGATAAAAATGTCAGAAAATAATAACATGGAATACGAGTTGGAGACTAAAGTTAAAACAATATAAATGGTCTTCATTTGTTTGAAAAAAGTATATCTGGATGTTAATTTTATAATTTGTTAGAGCAAATACATATTTTAAAATTTTAGGGAAAACCATGAAAATAACAGAAATATAAGGTATCACATCCAAACCAATAGAGAATGGAAAAAGGAGATTTAAAACATAATCTAATCTAATTAATAGAAATTTGAAAAATAAAAATAAAAAGCATGATATCTAGTAAGTACAAAATAAGATAGCAGCAATAAGGCCTAATAGATCAGTAGTTGTAATAAATGTAAACAAATTAAACTCAATAATTAAAAAAAAGCTCTGACTGAATTTTTAAAATCCAGTAATAGACTATTTACAAGTGATACTGGGTTTTTAAAAGAAGTCCAAGTATATGCACTTCGTAAGATAATATATGTTGACATTGAAAGTTTGAAAATAAAGACATAAAATAAGAATTGTCAGAAACAAATGAAATAAAGATGACAGCCATATTAATATTAGAAAATTATAATTAAAAACAAAAGCATTATTAGAGATGAAAGGGATTCATTGCATGATAAAAAGAGAAAGATACCAGAGGAATATAAAAGTTCTGAGCCTGTATGCATCTAACACTATAAACTTGAAATCTGTAAAGCAAAAAAAAAAAAAAAAAAAAAAAAAATCAACATAATTACAAGTAGAAAAAGACAAATATAAAATATTAGGAGACTTGAGCATATTTTTCTCAGAAATAAAAAATGTAGCAGCCAAAAGTAGCAAATAACACACAAAGACCAACCACATTTATGTAGAAGAATTATGTATAAAAACATATAAACCTACATATGGAAACCATCCCCCTCAAATCTTTCTAAGCCACTAAGGAAGTCTCAAAAATTATCAAATAATTTTAAAAAATCCGGACAATTTTCTTTTAGTGCAATTCCATAAAATAAAAATTAATGAAAACAAAATACCAAATAATTCATGGATCAAAGAATAAATCAAATTAAAATGATTAAAAATAGTAATAATTGAAGTAGAATAAAAACACTATATATCATGACTTGTGGAATACAGCTACAGTGTTATTTAAAAGATAATTTATAACTTTAAATGTAGATTGGAAAAAAGAAAGATTAAAAATTAATGAGAAAGTGCAAATTTGAGAAGTGTATAAGTCTGTTCTCACGCTGCTATAAAGAACTGCCTGAGACTGGGTAATTTATAAAGAAAAGAGGTTTAATTGACTCACAGTTCCACATGGCTGGGGAAACTTACAATCATGGTGGAAGGCATCTCTTCACAGGGCAGCAGCAGTGAGAATGAGTGCCAGGAAGGGAAATGCCAGATGCTTATAAAACCATCAGATCTCGTGAGAACGAACTATCAGGGGAACAGCATGGTGGAAACTGCCCCCGTGATTCAATTGCCTCCACCTGGTCCTGCCCTTGACACGTGGGGATTATTACAATTCAAGATGAGATTTGGGAGGGGACACAGAGCCAAACCGTATCAAGAAGTAAACATATTCACTGCAAAGTGAACCTAAAGAATGTATATGAGAAGAAATGATCAAAATAGAAGTGGAAATTAATGTAACAGAAGATAAAAGAACAAACTAAACAAAAAGCCAGTTATTTGTTAAGACAAAATAGTCAGACTCTTCCAATGTGACTAAGGTGGGGGTAGAAGGTGAAGGTAGAGCACCAGGGAAGAGAATCAGTATTAGGAATGTAAAGAAGGCCACATCTTCAGATAAAAGTAAATATTATAAGAAGCTGTTGGAAATAATTTTATGCTAGCAAATTTGAAAATGTGAATTATGTGGATAAATTTGTGGGAAAAGTATAAATGAAAAAAATTTATTCAGTAAGAAATTAAAACACTGACTAGATCTATTAAAGAAATCACATCAGTCATACAACTTGCCCTCAAATAAAAGCAAAGGACTCATACAACTTCACAGATTTTGCAGGCCTTCCAAGGAAAAAACTTCTATTTACATACATTGTTTTGTGGGCTAGAAAAAGGAACAAGAGCTCTCCAACTTATTTTAGAAACAATAATATATATTTCATACATAAAATGGATTAGGAAAGTACAAAGAAGAAAATTTATAATCTATGCTTTATTACAGAAGCAAAAATCCTAAATAACATATTAGTCAATGATTCCAGAAATATTTTTTAAAATTAATTATGACCAAAGAGGATTCATTCTGAATCTGAAGAATCATTTAAAATTAAGAAATTTATTAAGTAATTTAATACATTAACTCATTAAAAGTTATTATTATTTATTGTCTCATAAGTGCAGGAAGATTTATTACCTAAAATTCAACAACCATTAATGATTTCAAAAAACCTTATACTCACAATAAATTAAAGAAAATTTCCTGAATATGATGAAAGATATCTAACAAAAGCCTATAGCACAAATACCTTTCAACAGTAAAATGTAAGGAGCATGCTCTTCAAAATTAAAGGGAAGTATGCTCATTATCATTACCTCTATTTAACATTGTAATAAGTATTCCAGCCAACGCAATAATAAAAGAAAAAAACATGTATGAGAACTTTATGAAGAAAAATATGAATTATTGTTAAAAGGAGATAAAAGCCTAAATAATAAAAAGATACATCGTATACCTGAAATGAAAAAGTCAATATCACAAATAGGCCACATATATCAAAATAAATCCATAAATCTGTGACATTTTCAAAATCTTCCAAATATTTTTAAAGGAAGTTGATAAGTTAATATTACAATTTGAATAAAAGAATAAATGGCCAAGAAATGAAAAAAGATGACAAGGGATAAAGCAGGAGGATCATCATACCAGATATCTAAAATCTGATGACAATTAATAGCAAATTGTTACAACTGTGTGACAAGGAACAAGGATAGAAAAGCAGACTAATGACACTGAGTGCAGCACTTATAAGAAGGCTCATAAATACATAGAATTTTGGTAAATATAATAGAGTTGGCATTGCAACTGGAGAATAAGATAGACTACTCAATAAGCAAAAATGAGAAAACAAGTCATCCTCATGGAAAAAAATAAAATATTTATTTCACACACAATTAAAGAAATAAATTTAATCTGCTTTAAAAGTAAAACTTTAAAATATAAAATGATAGTATCTTTTAATGAGCCAATAGAAAAAAAAATGTTTTTAACCAAGAGACAGAAAGGTATAAACCTTAGGAGACTGATAAATGTGAGCATATCAATGTTTAAAACATCAGTTCTGTTCAGTCTTCTTAAGTTTAAAGATATTCAAGGAATATTCAAGGAAAATATTCAAGGGAAAAACTTCATTCAAGGAATAAAAATGCATGTAATAAACCAAAAGTTGGATCTAAAATACATAAAGAACCCATCCAAGGCAAAACTGAAAAAAGAAAAAAAAAAAAGGAGAAAGAGAGAAAATTAACAGATAGAAAAGTTGATAATGTTATGAACAGGCAATAGAAGAGGAAACCTAAATAGCTAATAAGCATAAAGAATATTTTCAGCCTTAATTACCTGTTATTAATCAATACAAATTAAAACAAGGTATATTTCATACCTATAAGATAGGCAAATTTTTAAATGTGGTTAAGATGACAACAAATGGGAAGTGTCTTACATCACTGTTAAGAGTGTAAACTCTTAACACTCTTAACAATCTCTTTAGCAAATAGTTTTGTAGTATCTAAAACTCATGAAGTGTATATGCCTGTGGTTCCAGTATTTCTACTTCTGGTTTTTCAATTTATAGAAACCCTTACATATTCTCTCAAGTAGATGTTGACAGGAACATTTATCACATTTTGTTTGTAACAGCAGTAAAATGGAAACAACCTAAATGCCAATTCATTCACTGTGGTAGGCACTTTGAGAATAGATGGAAAAACAAAACAAAACTTCTGCCCTCACTGAGTTTATATGCAATGATTCAAGAATTTCAAATACAATATCCTACTCTGTTCACCTCCCAATCTTTCTGTAAGTTTACCAAAAGCATACATACATTTTTCCCCAACCTGAGTAAGAATTAAAAGGTATTATACCTATGGTCTGTCTACTTGTTGCTTAATGAGGTAAAGCATTTTAATACAGTTTAGTGATATGAAAGCCTGAATAAATGTACGGAATAGTAATGTCATTAGGCTGTGATGATACTCAATGAGAAAAGTAAAAAGAAATTTGCAGTTGCCATGTGTTATTTGTATAAGCATGCTACCAGAAATGTCACTCTGTTAGTAGACTAATAAAAGACTAGGGGGGGAGGAGCCAAGATGGCCGAATAGGAACAGCTCCGGTCTACAGCTCCCAGCGCGAGCGACGCAGAAGACGGGTGATTTCTGCATTTCCATCTGAGGTACCGTGTTCATCTCACTAGGGAGTGCCAGACAGTGGGCGCAGGTCAGTCGGTGAGCGCACCGTGCGCCAGCCGAAGCAGGGGCGAGGCATTGCCTCACTCGAGAAGCGCAAGGGGTCAGGGAGTTCCCCTTCCAGGGGTGACAGACGGCACCTGGAAAATCGGGCCACTCCCACCCGAATACTGTGCTTTTCCGACGGGCTTAGGAAACGGTGCCCCAGGAGAGTATAGCCCACACCTGGCTCAGAGGGTCCTACGCCCACGGAGTCTCGCTGATTGCTAGCACAGCAGTCTGAGATCAAACAGCAAGTCGGCAGCGAGGCTGGGGGAGGGGCGCCCGCCATTGCCCGGGCTCGCTTAGGTAAACAAAGCAGCCTGGAAGCTTGAACTGGGTGGAGCCCACCACAGCTCAAGGAGGCCTGCCTGCCTCTGTAGGCTCCACCTCTGGGGGCAGGGCACAGACAAACAAAAAGACAGCAGTAACCTCTGCAGACTTAAATGTCCCTGTCTGACACCTGTGAGGAGAGCAGTGGTTCTCTCAGCACGCAGCTGGAGATCTGAGAACGGGCTGACTGCCTCCTCAAGTGGGTCCCTGACCCCTGACCCCGGAGCAGCCTAACTGGGAGGCACCCCCCAGCAGGGGCAGACTGACACCTCACACGGCCGGCCAGGTACTCCAACAGACCTGCAGCTGAGGGTTCTGTCTGTTAGAAGGAAAACTAACAGAAAGGACATCCACACCAAAAACCCATCTGTACATCACCATCATCAAAGACCAAAAGTAGATAAAACCACAAAGATGGGGAAAAAACAGAGCAGAAAAACTGGAAACTCTAAAAACCAGAGTACCTCTCCTCCTCCAAAGGAACGCAGTTCCTCACCAGCAACGGAACAAAGCTGGACGGAGAATGACTTTGACGAGCTGAGAGAAGAAGGCTTCAGACGATCAAATTACTCCGAGCTACGGGAGGATATTCAAACCAAAGGCAAAGAAGTTGAAAACTTTGAAAAAAATTTAGAAGAATGTATAACTAGAATAACCAATACAGAGAAGTGCTTAAAGGAGCTGATGGAGCTGAAAACCAAGGCTCGAGAACTACGTGAAGAATGCAGAAGCCTCAGGAGCCGATGCGATCAAATGGAAGAAAGGGTATCAGCCCTGGAAGATGAAATGAATGAAATGAAGCGAGAAGGGAAGTTTAGAGAAAAAAGAATAAAAAGAAACGAGCAAAGCCTCCAAGAAATGTGGGACTATGTGAAAAGACCAAATCTACGTCTGATTGGTGTACCTGAAAGTGACGGGGAGAATGGAAACAAGTTGGAAAACACTCTGCAGGATATTATCCAGCAGAACTTCCCCAATCTAGCAAGGCAGGCCAACATTCAGATTCAGGAAATACAGAGAACGCCACAAAGATACTCCTCGAGAAGAGCAACTCCAAGACACATAATTGTCAGATTCACCAAAGTTGAAATGAAGGAAAAAATGTTAAGGGCAGCCAGAGAGAAAGGTCGGGTTACCATCAAAGGGAAGCCCATCAGACTAACAGCGGATCTCTCGGCAGAAACCCTACAAGCCAGAAGAGAGTGGGGGCCAATATTCAACATTCTTAAAGAAAAGAATTTTCAACCCAGAATTTCATATCCTGCCAAACTAAGCTTCATAAGTGAAGGAGAAATAAAATACTTTACAGACAAGCAAATGCTGAGAGATTTTGTCACCACCAGGCCTGCCCTAAAAGAGCTCCTGAAGGAAGCGCTAAACATGGAAAGGCACAACCGGTACCAGCCACTGCAAAATCATACCGAAATGTAAAGAACATCGAGACTAGGAAGAGACTGCATCAACTAACGAGCAAAATATCCAGCTAACATCATAATGACAGGATCAAATTCACACATAACAATATTAACTTTAAATGTAAATGGACTAAATGCTCCAATTAAAAGACACAGACTGGCAAACTGGATAAAGACTCAAGACCCATCAGTGTGCTGTATTCAGGAAACCCATCTCACGTGCAGAGACACACATAGGCTCAAAATAAAAGGATGGAGGAAGATCTACCAAGCAAATGGAAAACAAAAAAAGGCAGGGGTTGCAATCCTAGTCTCTGATAAAACAGACTTTAAACCAACAAAGATCAAAAGAGACAAAGAAGGCCATTACATAATGGTAAAGGGATTAATTCAACAAGAAGAGCTAACTATCCTAAATATATATGCACCCAATACAGGAGCACCCAGATTCATAAAGCAAGTCCTGAGTGACCTACAAAGAGACTTAGACTCCCACACATTAATAATGGGAGACTTTAACACCCCACTATCAACATTAGACAGATCAACGAGACAGAAAGTCAACAAGGATACCCAGGAATTGAACTCAGCTCTGCACCAAGCGGACCTAATAGACATCTACAGAACTCTCCACCCCAAATCAACAGACTATACATTTTTTTCAGCACCACACCACACCTATTCCAAAATTGACCATATACTTGGAAGTAAAGCTCTCCTCAATAAATGTAAAAGAACAGAAATTGTAACAAACTGTCTCTCAGATCACAGTGCAATCAAGCTAGAACTCAGGATTAAGAATCTCACTCAAAACCGCTCAACTACGTGGAAACTGAACAACCTGCTCCTGAATGACTACTGGGTACATAACGAAATGAAGGCAGAAATAAAGATGTTCTTTGAAACCAATGAGAACCAAGACACAACATACCAGAATCTCTGGGATGCATTCAAAGCAGTGTGTAGAGGGAAATTTATAGCACTAAATGCCCACAAGAGAAAGCAGGAAAGATCCAAAATTGACACCCTAACATCACAATTAAAAGAACTAGAAAAGCAAGAGCAAACACATTCAAAAGCTAGCAGAAGGCAAGAAATAACTAAAATCAGAGCAGAACTGAAGGAAATAGAGACACAAAAAACCCTTCAAAAAATAAATGAATCCAGGAGCTGGTTTTTTGAAAGGATCAACAAAATTGATAGACCGCTAGCAAGATTAATAAAGAAAAAAAGAGAGAAGAATCAAATAGATGCAATAAAAAATGATAAAGGGGATATCACCACCGATCCCACAGAAATACAAACTACCATCAGAGAATATTACAAACACCTCTATGCAAATAAACTAGAAAATCTAGAAGAAATGGATAAATTCCTCGACACATACACCCTCCCAAGACTAAACCAGGAAGAAGTTGAATCTCTGAATAGACCAATAACAGGAGCTGAAATTGTGGCAATAATCAATAGCTTACCAACCAAAAAAAGTCCAGGTCCAGATGGATTCACAGCCGAATTCTACCAGAGGTACAAGGAGGAGCTGCTACCATTCCTTCTGAAACTATTCCAATCAATAGAAAAAGAGGGAATCCTCCCTAACTCATTTTATGAGGCCAGCATCATCCTGATACCAAAGCCTGGCAGAGACACAACAAAAAAAGAGAATTTTAGACCAATATCCTTGATGAACATTGATGCAAAAATCCTCAATAAAATACTGGCAAACAGAATCCAGCAGCACATCAAAAAGCTTATCCACCATGATCAAGTGGGCTTCATCCCTGGGATGCAAGGCTGGTTCAATATACACAAATCAATAAATGTAATCCAGCATATAAACAGAACGAAAGACAAAAACCACATGATTATCTCAATAGATGCAGAAAAGGCCTTTGACAAAATTCAACAACCCTTCATGCTAAAAACTCTCAATAAATTAGGAATTGATGGGACGTATCTCAAAATAATAAGAGCTATTTATGACAAACCCACAGCCAATATCATACTGAATGGGCAAAAACTGGAAGCATTCCCTTTGAAAACTGGCACAAGACAGGGATGCCCTCTCTCACCACTTCTATTCAACATAGTGTTGGAAGTTCTGGCCAGGGCAATTAGGCAGGAGAAGGAAATCAAGGGTATTCAATTAGGAAAAGAGGAAATCAAATTGTCCCTGTTTGCAGATGACATGATAGTATATCTAGAAAACCCCATTGTCTCAGCCCAAAATCTCCTTAAGCTGATAAGCAACTTCAGCAAAGTCTCAGGATACAAAATCAACGTGCAAAAATCACAAGCATTCTTATACATCAATAACAGACAAACAGAGAGCCAAATCATGAGTGAACTCCCATTCACAATTGCTTCAAAGAGAATAAAATACCTAGGAATCCAACTTACAAGGGATGTGAAAGACCTCTTCAAGAAGAACTACAAACCACTGCTCAAGGAAATAAAAGAGGATACAAACAAATGGAAGAACATTCCATGCTCATGGGTAGGAAGAATCAATATCATGAAAATGGCCATCCTTCCCAAGGTAATTTACAGATTCAATGCCATCCCCATCAAGCTACCAATGACTTTCTTCTCAGAATTGGAAAAAACTACTTTAAAGTTCATATGGAACCAAAAAAGAGCCCGCATCGCCAAGTCAATCCTAAGCCAAAAGAACAAAGCTGGAGGCATCACACTACCTGACTTCAAACTATACTACAAGGCTACAGTAACCAAAACAGCATGGTACTGGTACCAAAACAGAGATATAGATCAATGGAACAGAACAGAGCCGTCAGAAATAATGCCACATATCTACAACTATCTGATCTTTGACAAACCTGACAAAAACAAGAAATGGGGAAAGGATTCCCTATTTAATAAATGGTGCTGGGAAAACTGGCTAGCCATATGTAGAAAGCTGAAACTGGATCCCTTCCTTACACCTTATACAAAAATCAATTCAAGATGGATTAAAGACTTAAATGTTAGACCTAAAACCATAAAAACCCTAGAAGAAAACCTAGGCATTACCATTCAGGACATAGGCATGGGCAAGGACTTCATGTCTAAAACACCAAAAGCAATGGCAACAAAAGCCAAAATTGACAAATGGGATCTAATTAAACTCAAGAGCTTCTGCACAGCAAAAGAAACCACCATCAGAGTGAACAGGCAACCTACAAAATGGGAGAAAATTTTCGCAACCTACTCATCTGACAAAGGGCTAATATCCAGAATCTACAATGAACTCCAACAAATTTACAAGAAAAAAACAAACAACCCCATCAAAAAGTGGGCGAAGGACATGAACAGACACTTCTCAAAAGAAGACATTTATGCAGCCAAAAAACACATGAAAAAATGCTCACCATCACTGGCCATCAGAGAAATGCAAATCAAAACCACAATGAGATACCATCTCACACCAGTTAGAATGGCAATCATTAAAAAGTCAGGAAACAACAGGTGCTGGAGAGGATGTGGAGAAATAGGAACACTTTTACACTGTTGGTGGGACTGTAAACTAGTTCAACCCTTGTGGAAGTCAGTGTGGCGATTCCTCAGGGATCTAGAACTAGAAATTCCATTCGACCCAGCCATCCCATTACTGGGTATATACCCAAAGGACTATAAATCATGCTGCTATAAAGACACATGCACACGTATGTTTATTGCCGCATTATTCACAATAGCAAAGACTTGGAACCAACCCAAATGTCCAACAATGATAGACTGGATTAAGAAAATGTGGCACATATACACCATGGAATACTATGCAGCCATAAAAAATGATGAGTTCACGTCCTTTGTAGGGACATGGATGAAATTGGAAATCATCATTCTCAGTAAACTATCGCAAGAACAAAAAACCAAACACCGCATATTCTCACTCATAGGTGGGAATTGAACAATGAGAACACATGGACACAGGAAGGGGAACATCACACTCTGGGGACTGTTGTGGGGTGGGGGGAGGGGGGAGGGATAGCATTGGGAGATATACCTAATGCTAGATGACGAGTTGGTGGGTGCAGCGCACCAGCATGGCACATGTATACATATGTAACTTACCTGCACATTGTGCACATGTACCATAAAACCTAAAGTATAATAATAATAATAATAATAATAATAATAATAATAATAATAATAAAAAAAGACTAATCCCTTAAAAACTGATAAAGAGAAAACCCAAAGAGAAAATGGAAGCTTGTAGTTAAGTGAAAGTAGCCGACAGACTTTCCAGAACACAGATTTTGAGATTAGACAAATCTGGCTTCAGTCCAGGCCCCGCCGCACTGTATTATGTGTCAAATCATCTAACTTACTTGAGTTTCATTGTTTCCTTCTATGAAACAGAATAATGCCTACCTCAGGAATCACCTGTACTAGTTCGGATAGAGCTACCAGTGTGACTGATGTGGAGACTCATACAGATTCCTTTATAGCCCGACAGGACCCGAACATCTCAGGACCACATGCTTTCTAAGAAACTCTCAAACTTTAGAGTGCAAGAAATCCAAAATTTTCAGATTGTCGGTCATCACCTGGATTCTCACCATAAAGATTTCCACATCCCCTAATCTGACTCAATTTTATACTCCTCAAACCTCCAAACTTTTTACAGTCTGCCATAGGAAAAATCTCTTAGAACTTCAAACTCTTTCATAACATTCTCTTTTCACTTTTTTGTTCCACCAAAAATCTGCTTTCCCCTGAGGCCCCTTTCCCAGAATCCCTATCGAGTAGTGGCTGTTTTCTCTCCCTCACACCTTATGCCAATGGATTACTTACAAAGCTACTTTCTTCTTCTTCGGTATGCTGCAGCTCTTTTGAAGATTCTGTGTCAGACTATACCACACTCTACCCTCCTTGATACAGTCATTTGCAGACCTTAATATAGACCTCATTCCCTGCAGATTTTAGCAACTGCTCTTTTTCAAACACTACTGTCATCATAATTCTTGGTAATTTCAACATTTACATAGGTAATCTTTCCAATATTGTGATTTCTCAACTTCTTGACTTCATATCCTCCATGATCTCATCCACTAGCCCAACTACCTCATGATTGTAACCTTGTCATTACCAGTAATTGTATCTCCCGTATAACCTCAATTTTAATCTCCTGATACCTGACAACTGCATCCTTTGCTTCCAGTTCACCCCTCTGGTACCTTAATTCAAACAATTGTATGCACTAACAACTCTAACCTTTAATCCTACAACCCTGCTCATATTCATACTTTCTTTTTTCAAACTTAGATTTGATGGTCCATAAATAAAATCATTTCTCTGCATAAAGCCACAGTAGCCATAGTTCCTTACTACTTCAGCCTTGCTTGATAAAACCCCAGCAGTGTTTAATTATCTCCAAGTTTACTCTGCCCCCACAGTTAAAGGCTGACCATGGTTACAGTGGCTTCTCATTTTGAACTCAGCTGTTGCTCCAGAAATGTTAGTTCTTCAAAGCAGGTAGGTAGGAGCTGCCAATTTATGTAGGCAGAGTGGCAGCAATGGGCTGACTTTTAGTTTAGCATGAATATTATATGTCTTGCCACTCTCATCCCCAGAACTCTTGGAAAACTCTAGAACTTGTATTCAACTGAAGGAAACCACCCTGCCTCTGCTTCTGCACCAGCTAAGTTGATATCTGAGTAAAACCCAGAGGCTCATGCAGGAGCCACTCCAGCTTAGCATGGCACAGGGTCAGTCATTAAAGCCATCCTAAAGAGTCCAATGCTGTGTGCTCCCTGAATAACCCATCAAGCCAGAGCCACTTCCCTGCAGTAGCTCAGATCAATAACGCACCTACAGGGAGAGTAGCAAGTTCCACCCAGAAATATAAAGTTGACAAAGTTGTTTTTCACACTGCCATGGCTCATTTCTGTTTTCTGCTTTTTGTCCAGATTACCTCTTTATCAATTGCTATGACAGGAAAATAATATGATCTCAGTCTCATTTCCTTTCATCTGAGATTAAATTGATTTTGGAATAAAAAGTTCTTTGTCTTTAAATCATTTAGGGTATAAGTAGGCACATGATGGGATTTTTTTGCTGGAGAAGTGGTTTCCTCCTCTGGCTATAATGTGCCTGGGCTGGACTTGGGCCTCCTGGATTGAATTTGAATAGATACAGTACAGAATGGATATTTTTGTTCCTATATCCTTTAGCTTGTCACAATCACTCGGAATGTGACAATCCTCTCAAATAGTACATTTGACTATTTGTCATTAATTTTAATGCTGTAATTATTTGGGGGTGTATTCAGTTTTTTGTTCATTCATTAATCCATATAATCAATCAATACAGATTGAGAATCTGCAATATTCAAGGCCTTGTGTTGAATGCTGAACCAAACATGAGAAAGAAACAGTCCTTGATTGGTTATCTAGTTATCACAGGAAGGTAAATAATCATTATAATCAGGTACTCTACAGAGGAATAATTTCAGTGAGGAATATTAGAACTGTTATTTATAAATGAGAGTTTTACCACTCAAAATACCTAAAGCATCCAATAAAAGGATTAAAAAGACATTATTATAGTCTTTCTCTGAAAATCTCAAACCTTTTATAAATATTTTCACAACATGTACCTGAGAGATGAGAGGGGAGAAAAAACCCACATGGAGGTCAGTAACTTATAACCACAGAATTTAAGAGCTGAAAAGCACATCAAAATTCAACTGACTAAGTTTTCCTGGTTTCACCTTATAAATGTAGAAAGCTGGAAAGAGCATTGTTTGAGCCCTTAAAATAAGAAAAAAAATCCAGATAAAATGCTAATTAACACCTTTTCTTGAACCCACATAAGAACTGGTCAGGTGCCTGCAGGGAGGAACAGGGCCTGAACATTTGCTTACCTGTGGCAGAGGCCACCAGAGAACACATAAGCCACAAAAATGACTCAGTGAGAAATTGTGGAAAGCTTGCTTGAGGCCAAATGTAAGACTAGTGTGAGTGTGAGGTCTCTGGGAGATGCAACTCTAGGGAGTTTTTTAGCCTCTTTCATGGTTTTCCTCCATAATCTCCTCCAGATGTCTGCAGGGGGGTCAGAGAGAATCCTGAGAAAGCTTCCCAAGTGGCACCTGCTCAGGGAAGGAAACAGCAGTCCTTGCCCAAACTCGCCAGATCCATCTTGCCCATCTCCCTGGTAGAAAGTCTGAATTTGCAGAGGGAAGTGCAACAAAGACTGTCACCTCGGTACACTGGTTGAAGCCTATGGCATCTAGTGTAATAAAACAAAAATATGAAATCTTCTCCGAGCACTGGGCTTGTATTTCAAGCCCAGTGCTACAGCTAGAGGAGGAGCACTTTGGAACCCCCCAGATGCCCAGTCTCTTCCTTAAACTAAAGCTTAATCATAACATTAGAAAATGTTTCCTTTCTTATAGCTCCTACCATCATGCTGACAAGTACTGAGCAAAAATAGCAGGAAAATACTTCTAACAGAACTACAGGAGACAAATTTTCTCTGGGAAACATACATTGAGGAAAATCTTTATGATATACAAATCTACACCCTAAACACAAGAAGAACTTGAGCCCTTTGGTGCACTGATGGGACCCACAGCAACAGACTTCAAACCCAGCTGAACTGCTGATACTAGTAACATAAACCACTATATTAAGGGCACAGCAGAAGGAAAGATGTGCTCATTTCGAAGCTTGAAATATATTTATCTCAGTGTATGCTGTCTTATATATAGATATATGTATATTTTGCTTTTATCAATAAATTAAGAGGCATAGAAAAAGGCAAAAATAAAACACAGTTTGAAGAGAAAAAACTCAGAGTAGATTGCCATTTTACAAATGGGGAGAAAGAACAACTTAAATCCAAAGCAAGTAGAAGGAAGGAAATTTTGAAAGTAACTGATTATGACATTATAGACTCTAATAAAAAAAGTAAACAACAAGTACTATAAGATAGGTAATTTCAACAGAGAGATAGAACAGAGAGATGAAAATGCTAGAAATCAAAAATATAACAAAGATAAAGAATACCTTTAGCAAACTCATCAGTAGACTCAATACAGCTATAAAGAGAATCTGTAAACTTGAAGATAGGTCAATAGGAGATACCCAAATTGAAATAAAAGGGGTAAAAAGTAAAAGAACAGCATCCAATAGATGTAGCATAATATTTAACAGCCTAACATGCACATAATTGGAATTTTAGAAAAAGAAGAGAGGATGATGTGGAAGTAATATATGAACAGGTAATTTATGAGAAGTTTCCAGAATTGATGACACACACATACACACACACACACACACACACACACACACACACACACAGAGATTCTCGAAGCCCACAGAATGAGAAGCAAGATAAATACCTAAAAACACACCAACATATATCATAGTCATACAATAGAAATGTAAAAGTATTTTTAATTATAAGAAAGGAAAAATACAAATAAATATTCCTCATGAGCAAAAATCCTCAACAAAATATTAGAAACCAAATAAAATAATATATAAACAAATAATATAACCAAGCAGAGTTCACTCCAAGAACACAATGTTGGTTCAACATTCAAAAATCAATATAATCTAACTTATTAGTAAATTAAATAAGAAAACCTACATGATACTAACAACAGATGCATAAAAAGCATTTGACAAAACTTAAAAGTTCATTATTAATTTTTAAAAAATTCACAGTAAGACAGAAATAGAAAGGAACTTTCTTACCCTAATAAGAGGCATCTACAAAACAAACAAACAGAAACCCTACAGCTAACATTGTACTCAATTGTAAGAGACTGAGGGCTTTCCCCCTAAATGTGAGCAAGGCAAGAATGTCCTCTCTGACCACTTGTATTCAACATTGTGCTGGAAGCTCTATCCAGTGCAATACAAACAAACAAACAAAATAACATGGGTTGTAAAAAAAGAAATAAAACTTCCTATTTGCAGACAAAATAATTGTGTACATACAAAATCACAATCTATAAAAATGCTTCTAGAAATAATAAGTAAATTTTATAAGAACACAGCCACAAGTTAATATACAAAAGTTAATTGCATTTCTATATATTACTAATGATAAATTAAAATTTGAAATTTAAAAATATCATTTAAAATAGCACCTAAACAATAAAGTACTTAAAAATAAATTAAAGAAAATATGTACAGTTTATGTTGAAACATATAAAATATAATGGAAGAAAACAAAGGAAAATTAAATAACTAAAGAAATAAAATATATTTATGGATTTTAACGCTTGATTATTAAATCGATACATTAAGCGCATTTTCAATCAAAATCTTAACAAGCTTTTTGTAGATATTGACAAGACGGTTCTAAAATTTATCTGAAAAGGCAAAGGAACTAAAAGCCAAAACAACTCTGGAAAAGAAGAACAAAGTTGGAGGACATACACTTGCCTATTACTAGTCTTACTATAAAGCTTTTGCTTTTATCAATAAATTAAGAGGCATAGAAAAAGGCAAAAATAAAACACAGTTTGATTACACAGTAATCAAGACAGTTGTATTGGTGAAGGGATAAATAAACAGATCATGGAACAGAATAGAGAACCAAGAAATAGACCCACACAAATACTACAAACTGATTTTTTGGCAGAGGTACAAAGGTAATTCAGTGGAGAAAGGACAGTTATGATAACAAATGGTGCTGAAACAATTGGAAATCTACATGCAAAAAAACCTCGACATAACTTATATAGAACATAACTCAAAATGCATAATATACTAGCTGTAAAACATATAACTTTAAAACTTCCAGAAGATAACATGAGAGTGAATCTGCATGCCCTTTGGTTTGGTAATAAAGTTCTACATACAACACTAAAAGCAAAACTTATTTAGTACAATAATTTTATTTATAAAACTTCAAAATTTTATTCTTTAAGAGATACTGTTAAATGAATGAAAAGCGAGGCAATGGATTAGGAGAAAATATGTGCAAATTACATATCTGATAAGGGATTTGTATACAGAATATTTCAAGAACCCATAAAATACAATAAGAAGACACAAGTGAATTAAAACGCGGAAAAAAGATTTGAATGGACACTTTGCCAAAGAAGATATATGGGTGGCAAAAAGCAAATGAAAATATTTTCAACATCATTACTCACTAAAGAAATACAAAATAAAACAATGAGATATCACTATACACTTATCAGAATGGTTAAAATTTTTAAAAAGTCAATGAAAGTTGTCAATCTGAAAAGGATACAAACTATATGATTCCAACCATATGATATATTGAAAAAGGCAAAACTAAAAAAAGATTAAAAAATTAGTGGTTGCCAGGGGTTTCGGAGAATAAATAGGTGGAGCACAGATGACTTTTAGGGCAGTGAAAGTACTCTGTATGATAGTATTATGGTGGATACATATCATTATACATTTGCCCAAACCCACAGAATACAAATACAAGAGGGAACCATAATGTAAACTCTGGCTCTGGGGGATAATAATATGTCAATGTAGGTTTATTAATTGCAACAAATGTACCATTCTAGTGAAGGATTTTGATAATGGGGGAGTCTATGCATGTGTTGGGGACACGGAATACATGGGAAACTTCTGGACTTTTAATTTTGTTGTGAACTCAGAACTGCTTTAAAAAATTAAGTCTTTTAAACAAATACTTGACAGTACCAAATGATGGAAAGGATATGGAGAAAACAGACCATTCATACATTGCTGATAAGAATGTATGGCCACTTTGGAAAGCAATTTGATAATTTCTTGGAAAGTTAAAATAACCAATCAGACATCCTACTCACAGGTATTTATTTACCCAAGTGACTTAAAAACCATTTTCTCACAAAAACTCATATGTAAATTTTTATAGCAAAGCTATTCATAACTGCCACAAACTAGAAACAACCCAGTTATTCTCCAACAGCTAGATGTAAAAACGTACTGTGGTACATCCATACAATGGAACACTATTCAGCAATACAAGGAACTACTGATTCATACAACATGGATGATTCTTAAATGCATTTTGCAATGTGAAATAAACCACACCCCACCAGCTGCATGTTGGGTTTCAATTTGATGACATTCTGGCAAAGACAAAACTATAGGAATGAAAAACAGACTTGAACCAGATGCAGCGGCTCGCTCATTCATGCCTGAAATCTCAGCACTTTGGGATGCTGAGACAAGACGATCACTTGAGGCTAGAGGATCACTTGAGGCCAGGAGTTCGAGACCAGCCTGAGCAATATAGTGAGACCCTATTACTACAAAAATAAAAATTAAAAAGAAAAGCAGATTTTTTCTTGGGGAAAGGGGAAGGATTGAGTACAAAGTACAAAGCTGCTGCACAAGGGAGATGTGAGGGGGATGAAACTGGGCTCTGTGGTACTATCGGTGGATACAGGACTAAATATTTGTAAACACCTATAGATGTGTATAATACAAAAGTGCAACTTTTATTGTTTGCACACACATATACACTCACACACAATCAATTGGGATGGTGGGGGAACCCAGGACAGAGTTCAGACTGTAACAAAACAATCTGATTGTACTACAAATGTAAGATATCACCTCGCTGAAGGGGATGAGGAAGAAAGGAGCTGATCTAAATAGCTGAAAAACTGTTTTGTCGGGGAACTCTAAAGTTAAAGTGTTCAAATACTGTATTTTAGTCAGTAAATTTGTTTCTCACAGAAGTACAGTTTAGCAATTCTGAAATTATATTTATTAGCACAGAGCAAATAAGTAAATATATTTTAAGGAATAAGAACTAGGTTCCTCACTGTCAGAGAAAGAAGTACAAATAACAATGGGATAAAAACCATGGGATACAAAATTAGAGCTGATGATGACTCTATGAATATGTGTTTATATATATGTGTGTATATTTATATGTGTGTGCACACACTAGATAGAAATGTAGCATGTGTGTGTATGTGAGTTGCATGTGTATACATAGGCATATCCATATACATAATCCTTAGTGCTGTCTACTGAAAGTGCCTACAAGCAGTGATACTGCAGCAACATTGAGTATACCCAGCATCTATATCTTGTTTTCTAAGTACCAGTATCTAGGGAAAGAAACAGAATCCTTTGAGAAACGGGTGACTCTAGGCTGGGATACAGAAGATACAAGATAAATCTGAAGTATTTCTAGAACTGCAAAGTAACAAGAAAAATGTATTTTAATGAGAGCATGGCAACCTGAGAGAATTCCCAATGGTCAAAACTGAAACAACTTGAACAACTAAATAAATAATGATAGTATTGAATTACAACCCTTTAAATAAAATACATCTCCATGGGTCCATACTGATAGAAATAAATGATTGAATAAATATATGGGAGAGAAGACACAAATCATCTTTGCAGATGAATTACAATGAAGAAATATAGAAGGAATGAGGGAAACAGAAAATCAACATTAGAACACCCCACAAATAATTGCTATAGGCAGATTCCTAATGAATGCCAAAATTAGCGGGCAAAGCTTTATAGATATGCAACATATTTGCTAAGCCTCAAGGTGCATTTTTCAAAATAGGTATTAATTACTTGCTGTGGTTTTAACATATGTCCAAAAATTCTTTGATATTCTTTCTTTTAGGAGGTGGAGGTTCATTCCCCTCCCCTTGAGGGTGCACTGAAGTTAGTAAATCACTTTTGTTGAATAGAGTATGAAAGGTTAAAAAAAGTTATTTTTATAACAATTTTACCAGGTTGGCAGACACCAGTCTAACAAGGTGATAAAGTTAACATCACCAGCAGTAAGTCATTTGATGTCATGTAATCCTGATATGATGCAATGTGAGGACACTTAATCTCTGTGGTAGTCTTTAACAAAACCCATAATAATCCCAGTCTGATCATCAGAAGACATAAGACAGATCCAAATTGAGGGACATTCTATTTTGAAAGTGTCAGGATCATGAAATATAAGGAAAGACTGAGAAACCATCATAGAATGGGGGAAATACAGAGACACAATGACTAAATGCAATGTTGGGTCCTGGATTTAATCCTGGAAAATAAATTAGAACATTAGTAGAAACTGGGGAAATCCAAATAATGTCTGTTTAGTTACTAGTGTTATACCAATGTTACTTTCTTAGTTTTTATAATATACCATGACTATGTAAAATAGTCACATTAAAATAGCGGACTGAAGGGTATATGGAAACTCTCTATACCACTTTTGCAACTGTTCTATAAATCTAGAATTATTTTATTATAAAAGTTTTAGGCTGGGCACGGTGGCTCACACCTATAATCCCAGCACTTTTGGAGGCCCAGGTGGATGGATCACCTGAGGTCAGAAGTTTGAGGCCAGCCTCACCAATATGGTGAAACCCTGTCTCTACTAAAAATACAAAAATTAGCTTGGCATGGTGGTGTGTGCCTGTAGTCCCAGCTGCTCAGAAAGCTGAGACAGGAAAATTGCTTGAAACTGGGAGGTGGAGGTTGCAGTGAGCTGAGATCACGTCACTGCACTGCAGCCTGGGCAACACAGCAAGACTCAGTCTCAAAAAAAAAAAAGTTTTAAAAATTCAATTATTCTATTCCCACTCACCAAATTGGTGAATTTTTGGAAATAGAAATCAGTAGTCCCAAGGCTAGTCTAGTCAAGCCATAAAGCCGCATGTTGCAGTTGTACATTTTGCAGCTGGGCTCAGGCAACATCCTGAGTCTTGTTGACCAGTTTTCTCCACTCCCCACCTCCACATCATCACTGCAATTGGCAGTCAAAAGAAGGGCAAGACTCCTGCCATTGCTCATGCTTTCCATGTAAACAATTTTCCCTTCATCCTGTTTTCCTTAAAACTTTGACCTAATTTCTTTCACATGCTGAGCTAATTCTCATGACGGTTTAAAGGTTGCTAAAAATATCATAAAGGTCTGCTAAAGTTCACAAACGAAGACGCCATTCATTCAAGCCCTGTGTTCTTGAGTCATCATTTCTTTGAATGCATGACACAAATACGTTCTTTTTTTTCTGTTCTATTGATAATTTTACATTAAGACATCATTAGAAAGCAGCATCTGGGCTGCTTTTCAAACCACACTAGCTGAACTCATTTTTTCCCCTTTACTAAAAAGGTGCTTAGTTTACATTTATGGATTTTCAATTAGCAGTAATAATAAAGAACAGTGTGTGGTGTTCAAAAGACTTAACTGGCTGCTTTCAAAGTAAATCTTTAAGTCCAGTGATTAAGTTGTTTCTGATACTTAACAAAGGCATATATTTATGCTTCCAGAAATTTAGTGCATTTTGGGGTTCATTTTCCAATAATTTTGATTCTTGGACATTTCTCTTATGGGAGCATTTGTTCTTAGAGAGGCTTCACCCAGCAGGCCCAGAGAAACAGGAGGTTGGGAAGACAACATAGATTTACTAAGTAGGAGGTGTACCTTGGTTTCTTTCTCTTTGTTTTCTTTCAGGAGTCATTTTATTCATTTTACTTCTACCAACAGAGAAGCGCCAAGACTGATGCATTGGGCAGAAGAATTCAGGAACTGGGAAAATATCCAGAAATCTTTATTTGCTAACAGAAATCATCAACACAAAAATGATTTCCACAGACAGCTTAGAACAACTAATTTGAGGACTAAATATGTCAGCATTCGCAAAGTGCAAAACAGGCATGTGGATTGCTCAAGGCCTCCAATCTCTCTTCCGTAATAGTCTTTTCTCCCCTGTGTCTAGCATTCTTGATTTCAGAGACATAGCAGTGCTTTTCCACTCGTTTCAGGCAAAATCAGCTATCATTCACTCACAATTCAGTATGAATTAAGTCAATGTCATCATCTCCAGGAATTACCTTTATTTTGAACTTTAGTCCTAATTTAGGAAAAGTGATTTGTTTCCAAGATCAAAAAAAGTTTAGCTATTTATTCTAAGAAAAATGGACAGAAACTAGAGAAGAAGAGAACCTTCCTGCAGTCACAGATCTATCTGCCTGACTTAAGGTTGGCACACATGAAAACACTCAAAGGTGTTTTCTGCAACTTTCACTTACTGTAGTTTCAGGTTAAATCATCAGAGCAAATATTATTTTTCCTTCTCCTCATTATTCACCTTGTTGTTACTTTAATCTTTATTCAGTTTGACAAATGAGAATGTAGCCAGAGGGTTAAAGAGGAATGAGCTGAATTCCATCCATATTCAGGGCCTGTGCCGATGTCCTCCGTGGGTTTAATGCTCCATATGGTTTGGCACAGTGACATTACTTCTCCTGCTAAAACACCCCTTAGCCTGTGTGGCATCCATCAGTTTGCTTGTTGACTTAGTTTCATTTTCTGTTTTCATGGCCTGCTCAACTGCCTGAAACAGCATTAAATTATTCTTCTGATCTTTCCATCTCCCTGAGTTCACAAACTGCAATTTATGGAAGTCTTTAAAACTTAAAGGACTTTCTGATAAAGGTAGATGCCAATGAAATGATAAAGGTCAAAGAAAAACAGTACACTTTAAGGAGGCAACACCCTTCACAGAAATGCCATATTTTCATCATATTTCATATCCTAAGGAAATACTACAACCCACAGAGAAGTCAATATAGAAATTTTGAAATGGAAGGGGCTTTAGAGATTGTCCAGTCCAATCTCATTTTACAGCTGTGGGCACTGAGGCTTAGTGAGGGTTAGTCACAGAGTTTTTCAGCGGTAGAATTGGAAGATGTACGGGGCACTCTCAGGTCAATTCACTGCTACATTCACCACATTGTGCTGACTCTTAATTGCATATTCTTAATGATAAAATAATATGAGGAAAAGGGAATAGCAATCAAGAGAAAGAAATGGAGTATTTTCTATTTTCTTTTTAGAACCAGAGTCTTGCTTTAGAGTAATTTGTCTAACAGTAAAATGACATCTACCTGATGGTGAAAACCAAACCATGGCATCTGGTGGAGACGGCATGCTATTTCCCCCTCTCTCTTACATCTATATCTGTGTAGTCCATGAGCCCTAGTATGGCTCGCTTGGTAGCATTTTTGTTGCCATCCTTTTCATTTATATTGCCACCCTTGTAGCTCAGAACCTTATAAGCGTAATCCTGGGCCTTTGGAGTTGAGTTTTTTAACTGCTAGTCTTTGGTTAGAGTACCTTCCTCCCGCTTTCAATCCATAATGAAAAGAACCACAAAATTGATCTCCTGAAGTATCACCTTCAACATAATATTATCATCAGTGGAATTTCTAATTTCTACTTTTTCTGACTTGTTATTCTGCAATCTTGAGGCTATGGTTCCTTCACCCTTCACTGTTTGCCTTTTTTTTTTTCTTTTTCTTTTTCAGTCCTATATTTAGCCAGTCCAAATAATGTTTAGCCAGTCCAAATAATAGTAACTGTGGGAGTTTCATGATATAGAGGAATGGCTAGGGGCACCAGGGATTTTCACAAACTAAAGACACCCCCATTTTACTTCTGTATAAATTACTTTCTCTTATATTCACATTTCCCCAGTGAAAAAGGTGAAGCAGCGCCACATCACTCACCGCTGTTTTCATTTTAGCCCTACTCTCTGGACATTGTCATGAGAATGAATTACCTGCACTTGCCACAGATTTGCTGCGGTGCTGACCAGGAATGCTCTTGGGAGTTTGCTCACTTTGGCCTGGATTATGACTTTTTCCTTTTGAAAAAAAAAGAAAAAGAAGAAGAACTCTATATATACTAATAAAACAGCATGAAGAATTTTTTCCCAATTTAGTGAGCATCATTAATATCTTTGTAAAACTATGTTCAAGACTTTATCAAGCTGACCCACTTCAGAGAAAATGAAGCCAGGAAGCTTGACATAGTTCCAAAGACCAATTTTTGCCACTCACATTGTGAGCTATTTCTCAATATTTAGCCAATATATCTTAGTCTTCCTTCATAAATAATGTTTTGTGCTACATTAGTACCACAAAAAGAGCATGCCCTACTTTTGTCTTAAATTGAAAATTATCTTCAGACCAGTCATTTTGACCCTTTGATGGAGTTTTCCCTCCCGTCTGAAATTAGTAGAAAGTACAATCAAACAAAACAATGAATACAAAACATAGTTTTAAAATATATAAAAATCCATGTAAATATATAAAATGTTTTTATATTTATTACCAGCTCTTTTTTGTGGGAGACAGGGGACAGGGTCTTGCTCTGTCCTCCAGGCTAGAGTGCAGTGGTGTAATCACGGCTCACTGTGCAGCCTTGACCTCCCGGGCTCAAGTGATCCTCCCACGTCAGCCTTCCCAGTAGCTGGGACTGCAGACGTGTGCCACCACATCCAGCTGATTTTTAAATGTTCTGTAGAGACAGTTTCATTATGTTGCCCAGGCTAGTCTCAAACTTCTGGGTTCAAGCGATCCTCCTTTCTCAGACTCCCAAAGCGCTAGGATAAAAGGAGTGAGCCACTGTGTAAGACACCACAAATTCAAAGAGGAATAAGGCATAGTCCCTATCATCAAGGGTCTTCTCATCCAGGAGAGACTGTCAGGTGAAGAATCCATTGTAATTAGATGAGACAAGTACAATGTGATATATAATAAATTGTCATATAATATGTCATACAAGTATTGTCACAACAAATACGGGCTCCTAACCTATATATTTTTTGAGCCTTTAAAAATCTACAACCTTTTACTCTAGAAAAGATATGGAAAATAAACATTCTCCCACCTGTCAACTCTGTTGATAGTAGCTCTCTGAAGAACTGGATGGAGAAGCATTTAAAGCTATTTTCAAGCTCAGCCAAACAAACAAACAAACAAACAAAAAAGTTGTTTGATTAATTACTGATGCCAGCCATTGGCCTACGAGTAGGAAGAAGGGGCTTGCCACCTCTCATCTGTAACATGCAACTACTACATCACACTTTCTCTACCCTATCACATGGTTACTTTCAACAAAATTTTCATCATTTACACTTCATTAAGCAACTCTTTTCTGGGGATTATGAAGTTAAGAATAGCAGTTTCCCTCATGGCATTTTTTTTACTTTCTGAGAGATGAAATCGTCAGCAAGTCAAGTCAAGAATTTACTCAATTAACTTCTTTAGTTTAATGAGACTTTGAGCTGATATTTGCATCCAATCACTACTGTATTTGTCTTTTTGCCAGCATTGTGACTTGCATTAGAATTTCTTGCCCAGCAAATAAAATTAAAAATTTAATCTTAAAACAGGAATTTCAAAGCCCAAAAGCAATCAAAGAAATCACAAAAGGAAAATCCAAAAGACTTAACTACATAAATATTCAAAATGCATTTAAATATGTCAAAATCACAAAAAAAAACCAAACAACTTACAGGGCAAGGAAAAATATTTTCTAAAAATGTAACAGGAAAAGAATTGATATATTTAGCTGTGTATATAGAAAATAATCTACTAGGTTGAAGTACAAATTAGACATGCATTAAACCTACAGAACTAAACTAAAAGTTATGCTCTCACCACCAAACAAATAAAAGAAGTTCATTTAGTTTAAAGAGCCAGACCTATCTGCAAGTGACTCTAGGAAAAACAGTGGAGAATCCCATCAGGCTTCAGTAATATCACCAGTTTCTGGGGCACTGTTGTGCAGTAACACTATTGGCAACTGATCCTAACACACTCTAATGTGTCCTTGTCCACTGCTATCATCCCTGCACAACCTGTAATAATTTATTACTTATAAACACTTCCATAGGAACTACTATGTACCAGGCAATCTTCTAAGCACTTTACAAATATTAACTTATTCCTCATAACAACTCTGTGTGGTAGGTTATCATTACTAGTTCCATTTTACAGTTGAGAAAATTGAGGAACAGAGAGGTTAAGTAGTTTATCCAAAGTCACACAGCGATTAGGTTGGTGTGAATGTGATTGTAGATTTTACAATTAAAAGTAATGGCAAAACAGCAATTGCTTTTGCACCAACCTGATAGTAAGTGGGGTATCTGGAGTTGAATTCAGGCAGCCTGATTCCAGAGTCTGTGCTCTCAAACATTTTCTGGGAAGGACTAACTCACTCTCCTGAATTATCTTCTGTTAAAGAAGTACCACGCTTGGCCTCCCAAAGACACTTCTCGCTCTTCCATGTGTTGTGTCTTGGTTTTATTTACCAACTCCACTAAGCAAGAATTAAGAGCCAAAGCAGGACTACACAAATGATAAAAGGATGCTTAGGACTCTGTGGGACCAAGAGCTCATTCTCTGGAAAAAATAACAATAAAAAAGAAGAAAGTTATGGTAATTTTGAAGAAAGAGGAAAAATGATAACCAAAATATTCATTAGGAACTAAGCTGTGTCCTCCCAAAATTCATATGTTGAAGCTCTAACTCCCAGTGCAGCTGTAATTTGGAGATAGGACCCTTCAAGAGGTAATTAAGATTAATTGAGGTCATAATGATGGGCTCTAATCCAATGGGATGGGTGTCCCTATCAGAGAAAGAGACACTAGAGATGCACGTGCACAGAGAAAAGGCGACGTGAGGATACAACAAGAGCCCATATACGACCCAAGGAGAGAGGCCTCAGGAGAAACCAAAGCTGCCAACACCTTGATCTTGAACTTCTATCCTCTGAAACTGTGAGCAAATACATTTCTGCTGTTTAAGCCACCCAGTGTGTGGTATTTTGTTATGGCAGCTCTAGCAGACTAATACAATATTAATGAGAAAATATGATTAACTTTCAATGCAGAGCATATCAAGAAAATAATAATATAGATAACCCCATGCTAATAAATTTTGAAATTTTAATAAAAGCACAATTTTCTGAGAGTATGAAAAGTCATGTAAATCATTTCAATGCTAATGCAGCATCTATTCCTGGAAATCAGGAAAGCATCTATTTCTGATACAATTTCTTAGTAAAGAATAAATTAAAATATATTTCCTTCATGTGAAAAGCAAATCTATCTGGAACCAACAGCCAGTATCGTACTCAGTGTAACTGCAGCCTGGACGACAGGTCACAAGCTTGCTGTGGCCCAAGGGCTAGATATCACCTACAGATAGATTTGTTTTGGCTGGTTTGTTGTTTCATTTTTAATTTGCTCTAGTTGCCAGCATTTAAAAATCATGATATTTTATATAAACTTCCAGGGCTTTATTTTCTCTGCCACATTAGGCCCACATGACAACTAACTGTAGCTGAGTAGGGGTATGCCAAGGCAGACTGGCTCTGTACATTCTGGCTTGCCAGTTACCAGCACTCTACCTAATTCCCTCTGTGCAGAGGCCGAGTGGCAGTGACTATGTTTTATGACATTTGTATTGTTGTTTTCTTAACTTGGCCTGTGCCACTTTTTTGCCCCTTGCCAAGTTTTTCTCAGCATTTATGTTCATATCACTTCTTTAAAGGCAGTCCCATTAGAGTCAGGAATTACAGTGCCCAGTTTTATCATTATTATTCAACATTATTCTGAAAGTTTTAACCAAGACATGAAAACAAAATCAAAGGCATAAATCTTGAAAGGGGAAGCCACATTTGTAATCATTTGGAAGTTATATAATCATATATCTGTTTAACCCAATTCAAATACAATTAGAAATAATAATTTCAGACCTAGGGCAGCCAAGATGGCCGAATAGGAACAGCTCTGGTCTATAGCTCCCAGCGTGAGCAACACAGAAGACGGGTGATTTCTGCATTTCCATCTGAGGTACCGGGTTCATCTCACTAGGGAGTGCCAGACAGTGGGCGCAGGACAGTGGGTGCAGCGCACCATGCGCGAGCCAAAGCGGGGCGAGGCATTGCCTCACTCGGGAAGCTCAAGGGGTCAGGGAGTTCCCTTTCCTAGTCAAAGAAAGGGGTGACAGAGGGCACCGGGAAAATCGGGTCACTCCCAACATAATACTGCGCTTTTCCGACGGGCTTAAAAAACGGTGCAGCAGGAGATTATATCCCGCACCTGGCTTGGAGGGTCCTATGCCCACGGAGGCTCGCTGATTGCTAGCACAGCAGTCTGAGATCAAACAGCAAGGAGGCAGGGAGGCTGGGGGAGGGGCGCCCACCATTGCCCAGGCTTGCTTAGGTAGACAAAGCAGCCAGGCAGCTCGAACAGGGTGGAGCCCAACACAGCTCAAGGAGGCCTGCCCGCCTCTGTAGGCTCCACCTCTGGGGGCAGGGCACAGACAAACAAGAAGACAGCAGTAACCTCTGCAGACTTAAATGTCCTTGTCTGACAGCTTTGAGGAGAGCAGTGGTTCTCCCAGCACACAGCTGGAGATCTGAGAACAGGCAGACTGCCTCCTCAAGTGGGTCCCTGACCCATGAACTCTGAGCAGCCTAACTGGGAGGCACCCCCCAGTAGGGGCAGACTGACACCTCACACGGCGGGGTACTCCTCTGAGACAAAACTTCCAGAGGAATGATCAGACAGCAGCATTCGCGGATCATGAAAATCCACGGTTCTGCAGACACCGCTGCTGATACCCAGGCAAACAGGGTCTGGAGTGGACCTCTAGCAAACTCCAACAGACCTGCAGCTGAGGGTCCTCTCTGTTAGAAGGAAAACTAACAAACAGAAAGGACATCCACACCAAAAACCCATCTGTACATCACCATCATCAAAGACCAAAAGTAGATAAAACCACAAAATTGGGGAAAAAACAGAGCAGAAAAACTGGAAACTCTAAAAAGCAGAACACCTCTCCTCCTCCAAAGGAACGCAGTTCCTCACCGGCAACGGAACAAAGCTGGACGGAGAATGACTTTGACGAGTTGAGAGAAGAAGGCTTCGGACAATCAAACTACTCCGAGCTACAGGAGGAAATTCAAACCAAAGGCAAAGAAGTTAAAAACTTTGAAAAAAATTTAGACAAATGTATAACTAGAATAACCAATACAGAGAAGTGCTTAAAGGAGCTGATGGAGCTGAAAGCCAAGGCTCGAGAACTACGTGAAGAATGCAGAAGCCTCAGGAGCCGATGCGATCAACTGGAAGAAAGGGTATCAGTGATGGAAGATTAAATGAATGAAATGAAACGAGAAGGGAAGTTTAGAGAAAAAAGAATAAAAAGAAACGAACAAAGCCTCCAAGAAATATGGGACAATGTGAAAAGACCAAATCTACGTCTGATTGGTGTACCTGAAAGTGATGGGGAGAATGGAACCAAGTTGGAAAACACTCTGCAGGATATTATCCAGGAGAACTTCCCCAACCTAGCAAGGCAGGCCAACATTCAGGTTCAGGAAATACAGAGAACGCCACAAAGATACTCCTCGAGAAGAGCAACTCCAAGACACATAATTGTCAGATTCAACAAAGTTGAAATGAAGAAAAAAATGCTAAGGGCAGCCAGAGAGAAAGGTCAGGTTACCATCAAAGGGAAGCCCATCAGAGCCCATCTGCTCTCTGCAGAAACCCTACAAGCCAGAAGAGAGTGGGGGCCAATATTCAACATTCTTAAAGAAAAGAATTTTCAACGCAGAATTTCATATCCAGCCAAACTAAGCTTCATAAGTGAAGGAGAAATAAAATACCTTACAGATAAGCAAATGCTGAGAGATTTTGTCACCACCAGGACTGCCCTACAAGAGCTCCTGAAGGAAGCGCTAAACATGGAAAGGCACAACCGGTACCAGCCACTGCAAAATCATGCCAAAATGTAAAGACCATCGAGACTAGGAAGAGACTGCATCAACTAACGAGCGAAATAACCAGCTAACATCATAATGACAGGATCAAATTCACACATAACAATATTAACTTTAAATGTAAATGGACTAAATGCTCCAATTAAAAGACACAGACTGGCAAATTGGATAAAGAGTCAAGACCCATCAGTGTGCTGTACTCAGGAAACCCATCTCACGTGCAGAGACACACATAGGCTCAAAATAAAAGGATGGAAGAAGATCTACCAAGCAAATGGAAAACAAAAAAAGCCAGGGGTTGCAATCCTAGTCTCTGATAAAACAGACTTTAAACCAACGAAGATCAAAAGAGACAAAGAAGGCCATTACATAATGGTAAAGGGATCAATTCAACAAGAACAGCTAACTATCCTAAATATATATGCACCCAATACAGGAGCACCCACATTCATAAGGCAAGTCCTGAGTGACCTACAAAGAGACTTAGACTCCCACACAATAATAATGGCAGACTTTAACACCCCACTGTCAACATTAGACAGATCAATGAGACAGAAAGTTAACAAGGATACCCAGGAATTGAACTCAGCTCTGCACCAAGCGGACCTAATAGACATCTACAGAACTCTCCACCCCAAATCAACAGAATATACATTTTTTTCAGCACCACACCACACCTATTCCAAAATTGACCACATACTTGGAAGTAAAGCTCTCCTCAGCAAATGTAAAGGAACAGAAATTATAACAAAGTGTCTCTCAGACCACAGTGCAATCAAACTAGAACTCAGGATTAAGAAACTCACTCAGAACCACTCAACTACATGGAAACTGAACAACCTGCTTCTGAATGACTACTGGGTACATAACGAAATGAAGGCAGAAATAAAGATGTTCTTTGAAACCAACAAGAACAAAGACACAACATACCAGAATCTCTGGGACACATTCAAAGCAGTGCGTAGAGGGAAATTTATAGCACTAAATGCCCACAAGAGAAAGCAGGAAAGATCTAAAATTGACACCCTAACATCACAATTAAAAGAACTAGATAAGCAAGAGCAAACACATTCAAAAGCTAGCAGAAGGCAAGAAATAACTAAGATCAGAGCAGAACTGAAGGAAATAGAGACACAAAAAACCCTTCAAAAAACCAATGACTCTAGGAGCTGGTTTTTTGAAAATATCAACAAAATTGATAGACCGCTAGCAAGACTAATAAAGAAGAAAAGAGAGAAGAATCAAATAGACACAATAAAAAATGATAAAGGGGTATTACCACCAATTCCACAGAAATACAAACTACCATCAGAGAATACTACAAACACCTTTACGCAAATAAATTAGAAAATCTACAAGAAATTGATAAATTCTTTGACACATACACTCTCCCAAGACTAAACCAGGAAGAAGTTGAATCTCTGAATAGACCAATAACAGGATCTGAAATTGTGGCAATAATCAATAGCTTACCAACCAAAAAGAGTCCAGGACCAGATGGATTCACAGCCGAATTCTACCAGAGGTACAAGGAGGAACTGGTACCATTCCTTCTGAAACTATTCCAATCAATAGAAAATGAGAGAATCCTCTCTAATTCATTTTATGAGGCCAGCATCATCCTGATACTAAAGCCAGGCAGAGACACAACCAAAAAAGAGAATTTTAGACCAATATCCTTCATGAACATTGATGCAAAAATCCTCAATAAAATACTGGCAAACCGAATACAGCAGCACATCAAAAAGCTTATCCACCATGATCAAGTGGGCTTCATCCCTGGGATGCAAGGCTGGTTCAATATACACAAATCAATAAATGTAATTCAGCATATAAACAGAACCAAAGACAAAAACCACATGATTATCTCAATAGATGCAGAAAAGGCCTTTGACAAAATTCAACAACCCTTCATGCTAAAAACTCTCAATAAATTAGGTATTGCTAGGATGTATCTCAAAATAATAAGAGCTATCTATGACAAACCCACAGCCAATATCATACTGAATGGGCAAAAACTGGAAGCATTCCCTTTGAAAACTGGCACAAGACAGGGATGCCCTCTCTCACCACTCCTATTCAACATAGTGTTGGAAGTTCTGGCCAGGGCAATTAGGCAGGAGAAGGAAATTAAGGGTATTCAATCAGGAAAAGAGGAAGTCAAATTGTCCCTGTTTGCAGACGACATGATTGTATATCTAGAAAACCCCATTGTCTCAGCCCAAAATCTCCTTAAGCTGATAAGCAACTCCAGCAAAGTCTCAGGATACAAAATCAATGTACAAAAATCACAAGCATTCTTATACACCAAAAACAGACAGAGAGCCAAATCATGAGTGAACTCCCATTCACAATTACTTCAAAGAGAATAAAATACCTAGCAATCCAACTTACAAGGGATGTGAAGGACCTCTTCAAGGAGAACTACAAACCACTGCTCAAGGAAATAAAAGAGGATACAAACAAATGGAAGAACATTCCATGCTCATGGGTAGGAAGAATCAATATCGTGAAAATGGCCATACTGCCCAAGGTAATTTATAGATTCAATGCCATCCCCATCAAGCTACCAATGACTTTCTTCACAGAATTGGAAAAAACTACTTTAAAGTTCATATGGAACCAAAAAAGAGCCTGCATCGCCAACTCAATCCTAAGCCAAAAGAACAAAGCTGGAGGCATCACACTACCTGACTTCAAACAATTCTACAAGGCTACAGTAACGAAAACAGCATGGTACTGGTACCAAAACAGAGATATAGATCAATGGAACAGAACAGAGCCCTCAGAAATAATGCCGCATATCTACAACTATCTGATCTTTGACAAACCTGAGAAAAACAAGCAATGGGGAAAGGATTCCCTATTTAATAAATGGTGCTGGGAAAACTGGCTAGCCATATGTAGAAAGCTGAAACTGGATCCCTTCCTTACACCTTATACAAAAATTATTTCAAGATGGATTAAAGACTTAAACATTAGACCTAAAACCATAAAAACCCTAGAAGAAAACCTAGGCATTACCATTCAGGAAATAGGCCTGGGCAAGGACTTCATGTCTAAAACACCAAAAACAATGGCAACAAAAGCCAAAATTGACAAATGGGATCTAATTAAACTAAAGAGCTTCTGCACAGGAAAGGAAACTACCATCAGAGTGAACAGGCAACCTACACAATGGGAGAAAATTTTTGCAACCTACTCATCTGACAAAGGGCTAATATCCAGAATCTACAATGAACTCCAACAAATTTACAAGAAGAAAACAAACAGCCCCATCAAAAAGTGGGCAAAGGACATGAACAGACACTTCTCAAAAGAAGACATTTATGCAGCCAAAAAACACATGAAAAAATGCTCACCATCACTGGCCATCAGAGAAATGCAAATCAAAACCACAATGAGATACCATCTCACACCAGTTAGAATGGCAATCATTAAAAAGTCAGGAAACAACAGGTGCTGGAGAGGATGTGGAGAAATAGGAACACTTTTACACTGTTGGTGGGACTGTAAACTAGTTCAACCTTTGTGGAAGTCAGTGTGGTGATTCCTCAGGGATCTAGAACTAGAAATACCATTTGACCCAGCCATCCCATTACTGGGTATATACCCAAAGGACTATAAATCATGCTGCTATAAAGACACATGCACACGTATGTTTATTGTGGCACTATTCACAATAGCAAAGACTTGGAACCAACCCAAATGTCCAACAACAATAGACTGGATTAAGAAAATGGTGGCACATATACACCATGGAATACTATGCAGCCATAAAAAATGATGAGTTCATGTCCTTTGTAGGGACATGGATGAAATTGGAAATCATCATTCTCAGTAAACTATCGCAAGACAAAAAACCAAACACCACATATTCTCACTCATAGATGGGAATTGAACAATGAGAACACATGGACACAGGAAGGGGAACATCACACTCTGGGGACTGTTGTGGGGTGGGGGGAGGGGGGAGGGATTGCATTAGGAGATATACCTAATGCTAAATGACGAGTTAATGGGTGCAGCACGCCAGCATGGCACATGTATACATATGTAACTTACCTGCACATTGTGCACATGTACCCTAAAACTTAAAGTATAATAATAATAAAACAAAAAAATAAAAAAAAAGGACAGAAACCTAGATCAATGGGTGAGAACAGAAATAGACTCATCCATGTATGCTTAATTGATCTCTCACAAATGTGTCAGGGCAATTCAATGGAAGAAGTGATAGTCTTTTCAACAAATAGTGTTAGAGCAATTGAATATTCATATGAAAAAGTGGAACATCAACCCTTACTTTATACCTTATATAAAAATTAACTTAAAATTGAAAAAAAAAGAAATAATAATTTCAGCAAAATGGTATATTATAAAATAAATGTACATGTATCAATAGCTTTCCTATTTAGTACTAATAATCAGAAACTAGCATGAGTTTTTAAGAATCTCATTTATAATGATAAAACACTTGTTATACAATAATTAACCCAATGAAAATGTTTTTTACCTACATGAATAAAACTATGAAACTTTAAGTCCAGGAATTATCCTAGCATATGTAAAAATTCAGCACATGACAATAATGGCATTTTGAACCAAGGGAAGAAAGGTTGGATTATTCCATAAATCATGCTAGGATAATGAGTTAAATCTAACCGCAAAAAAACAGAGTTCAATTTCTAGCTACAATTCATGCACATAAATGTATTAAAAGAGCACTCTGTGGAAATCAAAAGCCATGCTGATTGAAGAAGAAAATAAAAGTAAATGTTGTATTTGTTTTCATAGAATAACCTTCCAGCAATGTGAAAATATGGAAATAATAAAAAGTTTGATAGGTTCGGACACTAAAAATTTAAATATTCTGTACGTTAAAAAATTAAGTAAATTACAAGATGGACAAACTAAAAACAAAATTTGCATGATATGGTAGTTGAAAAGTATATAATTTATTACATCAAGAGTACCTATAAAATAATAGTTAAAGGGAAATACATCAAAAATAAAAGCATGAATAAGAATTTATAATAAAAGGAAGAGAAATGGCAAATAGTATATTTTTATACATGCAACTTCACTGGAATACAACAAAAAGCAGTTATATCAAAACTTATGTTAAATCAATATTATTTATTTTATTATGACTATATAAGTATCCTTTATTCCAGAACCATCTAGTATTTTCTATTATTTCTTTCTTGCACAAATTTCTATTTTTCCTTAACTTAATAATTGCTTATTAATATGTTTGGTCTCTTGGATGGATCCTAATTACCTAGTCTCTTCTGCTTTCCATCTTGTATGTTTTTCTTCTTTTTCTATTCTTAATTTCAACTTGCAATACTTTTACTGAATTTGTTGTTTTGGCCATACCAGATATTAATTCCTAGAGTTATTTCTTATTCTGTCAATGTTTTTCTTTAACATCTCTTATTGCCTTATCATGTACTGTCTTCTCTCATCTCTTGGACAATAATATTGGTAGTTTTTCTTTTATGCTTAATTCTACTGCCTGTATTGTTTCCATATTCCTGAATTCCTTTTCCTGTTTGCTATTTTAGTCTCTGGCTTTCATGTTAGCGGCTTTTCTCACATGTCCTCAGATCCTTGTCTATCTGTGTATATTGTCTAAAGAACTGAAAAACTGATTGGACACTCTGGGGCATGGCAGAGCCTATTGTATGGTAGTTAGTGATTTAGAAATTTGCTATTTTGTTAGGGCTTTCTGAATGGCCAGTGGAGGCCTTTCTTCTAGGACAATTAAATTTCTCCAGAAGGTAATCATCCAATCACCCACCTAGTTTCCAGTGTTCTGGGAGCCAAGGGAGAAGGTCGAAAGTCACTGAGAGGATTTTCCCAGCAGGTCTCCTTGGTTTCCTTACAGAACCTTGCCCCCACCTACTCAGGGTCTGGATCCAGAGCCTCTCTACTTCAGTCCCTCCAGAGAGTAATTACTTGTGTCTTCTGGCTCCTGGAGATGAGAATTGAGTGTCTATAATGGATCTTCAGGAGGTAATCTGGGGTTCTCATGGCTCTTTATACAGACTTTCAACTAACACTTGTGTTTTCAACCTCTTTATGCACTCTCTTCTTCAGAGAGTTTCAATTGTTCTGTGGATAGACTGGTTGCCTCCTCTCTGGGCTCCGGTTTTGTCTTCTGCTTTGCTAAGTCATTCCCATTTATCCATCAGCTTCTTAGCTTTTGGGGCTTTGTTAGCCTCTCTCATTTGTTTTTTCTTTCTTGTGAATTTATTCCTTCCTTGTGAATTTTAATGAAACTATACCTTTTTTATATTATATTCATTTTACTAGCAGTTGAAGAGGTTGCTGAGATAAACCCTTGGGTTCAATTTGACATGTTTAACCAGAAGTCACAGTTACAACAAAAAAAGGACAGTTATAATAAAAATATCATAAGACAATCATAGCTACTTATGGCTGAAAAGGAGCTTAAACACCAATTATTTTCAAAATCTTTACATAAATATGGGAAAATAAAGCATAGAGAATGTTAATGAACTACCAGAGATATTCAGGTTATTTGAAGCGAAGTCAGGACTCTCTTATGCACCCTACCAGGTGCCTTTTGGTTGTTTCTCAAAGAACTGCCATCCATTGGGAAGTGCCTTCATCTACAACAAGTAGTATTATGCCTTTGACATCTATGTTTCTTCTCCATCAGTCCGATTCCTTGGTCATAGCAAATTGGATGAAGGTAGTATATCAGATCTAATCTGGGCAAAAATTGTCTCCCATAGAAATTTTGAATTAGGAGGGACCCCAAGGTGCTACCTACTCCAAGATGATATTTTGAAAAAGGACCAGAAAGTACAGGCATAGATGGTCATCCACTTTCTATATGAACACAAAGTGAGATTATTGTATTAACCTTGCATGTAACCTTGCACAAAGACGATGAAAGTGTGTGTATGTGTGTGTGTGTGCACGTGCGCACATGTGTGCATGAACACATGCATGCATATCATCCTCCACCATACACCCTTTAGACTGGGTTCATTGTCCTTAAATAGCAAGCTTACTGCTTCCACTTTGCTTTTCTTAGAGAAGATCTCTAATGACAAACAGCTTCAATATTGGTAGAGACAACAGATGCAATCCGTGTTTCCCAGAGTGGACTTGGTCTTCAACTGCGACTTAACGTGCCCTCAAAGCCTGGGTTATCTTAGGATAACACTTCAACTTTTATGCTTCTCTGGCTTTAAATAATTGCTGAAGGACAGAAAGTCTCCCAAGGAAAGTTGGCAGGACTGAGTAAAGAGAGAAAGAGAGAGGAGAGAGGAGGGGAGAGGAAAACAGAGAAGAGGGTGCCCTCTCATGTAGGAATGTGTGTAAAAATATGGAAACAAGCTACCAATGTGCCTGTGTAATTGTGTTTTGAAAATGATTGATGAGGATATATCTATGACATGTACTTTTTAAAGGAAAGAAACAACAAAAACATAAAATACCCAGTGCAGCTGACCCCCGCTGCTTTCCTTTCTGCATCTCTTTCTGAGGTGGATATATGGCTTCAGTTTCTTTCAAGTGTCAGCTGGTGACCGCTGGGGCTTTCTGTAACTCTCCAGGCCTCTTTGGCTTCTAGGAGCATTAAAAACTTTCCCAGTGACTTAAAGAAACCACACACATGCATGTACTCCAAGTGTATCCCTAGAGTGGTTCTACTGTGTTGGTTCTTTCTCTCATCTTTGGGAGCCTGTTGTTTTCATCTCCTGACAGACTCCTGGGGATGTGGTTGAAGAGAGGAGGTTGTGACAGAAGTAGAGAAGGTTTCTGATTAGTGAGAGCAGGGGAAGACAAAAGAAGTTTCCAAAACCTGACTTAATGATTGCCTCTCGAAAAGTGGGTGCTCCCTGCTTCCTCTGCTTCTGTCCCTTAAGTGGCTAAATGCAGGTTGTGCTGTCCTGACAAAAGATCTAGATCACATTCTCATGACTTCACATAGAAAAAGTATAAACCAAGAAAAAAAGTTAGGCAGTCAAACTCACAGAAATTAAGCAGGAGAATAAAATAGATGCAACATATCCATTTCAGACCTTTCTGGTTATCACAACAAAAATAATGAATATTTATAACCACATATGCCCAGACACTGTCAAGGACTTTTTCAAATACATGATCTCATTTTCATGTACTTCTGTGAAAGCCATCCTTGCACGTGCCTTCACTCCCAAGCAGAATTGACCTGTCCCTCCCTTGTCCACCCACCGTACCATGCATATTGACTTATCATAGAGTCACAGAATACTGTGCTGCATTTATTTGTATATATATGTATATATGTCACTACCACCCCTAGTAGACCATGAGCCTCTTAAGACAAATGGAAATTTCTTATTTGTTCTTAAAATATTAACACATAGTACGGACTGGCACAGTCCAAGCACTTAATATTGAACAAATAACTGATTTTAGCATAGAGAAACAATTTAATTTTAGGCAAGGTTTTCCAGCTCAACCCACAAAAATATTCCCAGCCCATTATATGGAAGAAACAATAATTCCCACCCAACTCATGGAGCAGACAGAACACCAGTCAATCTACCACAAGACCAGGTGCCGAACAGAGAGGAAATGGATCAGACTTGAGTTCTGACTCTGCCATTTTAAGTTTGTGGTCATCAGAAAGTTTCTTAATGCCTTGAGACTCCATTTGCTTATCTGTAAAATGGGGTAAAGTATCTTGAAGGATAAGAGTAGTTACATAAAATAGTAAAATCCCTTATATGTTACCCAGCTCACAGCAGAAGCCCAATAAGTCGCAGATCCTCTATAAGTAGGAATCTTCTCCACCAAGAAATTCTGGATGGGGATTTGGGTGGGTGGCAGATTCCTAACTAATTCCTGTCCTTTAAAAAAAACAATTAAAATAGTTTTGTGCTAGACTATTTAACATAAAAAATGCCTTCTGGTATGCTAACTTGTACTTTGTAATTTGGAATAAGAGACCAGATTTTAGCTATTTGAGAATATGTTTTATGTTGAGACTACGACTTTTTTAAAGAAGGAATTTCTACAATTCAGAAACTTGAACAAAGCAAGGACTTCATAAATGTATACTGAATGACTGAATAAATACAGGAATCAATCAATCAATCAATGTGGCTAATGATGTTTCCTGAAGAGCAGAGAAGAATACTTTTCCCCAGGAAAATATAAAAGCTCCCTTGTAAATGTTCCAACTAAAGATATTGTTAGAAAGTAGAAAAGTTGAGGCAGCTACTCAAAACAGTTTATTTTCCAGTTTATATTTATGATTCTGGTTTATTATGTTTATGGTCTAGACCTTAGTCAAGGAACTTGAATTGCATTTGGAATTTATACTCTGTGAGATAGTTTGTTCATTTGTGGGTTACCTGCTTATGATTCCATCTACCTCACAGAAGCCAGCATCCATTTGTCTGGCTCCAGTAGCTACATTGCCCTAGCTTAACAGTCAAGAGACATGACTCTGACACTTGCCAGTTTTGCAAAACTATGCATTTTATGAACTTATTAGACTTTTTGTAGTCTTTTAAAAAGAGATGGTTAAAACTGATTATTCACATCTATTCTGGTTATAAAATTGGAAGATTATTCCATAAAGTGGCTATCCTTTGGGAGGCTAAAATATTAGGAAACTCAGAGGCACTGAGCAGAACTCTTTTGCACTCACTCCGTCCTATGGGAAAACACCCTCTGTCGTCTTTGGAGGCATAGCAGATGGCTGTGGTGCATCCCTTCCCTGCAGCTTGCTATGGGCTCCCAGTCTCCAGGCTCAGGTTTTGTGAGCCCAGGAACTCTTTGCTTGGTTTCTTGCCCTTCCTTTCACCCAGCCTCTTCTTTAGACTCTTTTCCAATTTTTTTTTTTGTTCTCTCCTATACCAGTTCTGTGAATTTAAAAAACTGCTTCAACAATTTCCTCTGCTCTTCAGGGTCTATATCCCCATCCTGAAGGTCTCTGTCCTTGTACATCCAGTTTTAAATAGTGATATTTATACTGTTCCTGGATCTTTTTTTTTTTTTTTTTTCTGAACTGCTGACCGAAACAAAAATAGGCAAGAGCTCCAGCCAGGACTGAGTAATGAATGCAGGATTAACAACAATTGGTCCTGAATATAGATGTATTCTAGAGTGTGCATGGAAGCTGCATGCCATGTTGGGGGAAAGTGTCGTCTGTGGTAGGGAAACATTTTGAACTCTCAGCAGGGAGACACCCCTGTAGATCCAGTGCTAAAGGAGGGAACCGCCTATGATAAAAACAAATCTTCAAAACATGGGGCAATGAGAAAGTCTTTAGCTGGTCTGTGACAGGAAGCACAGATGTCTAAATCTACAAACATTCTACGCTTAGGGGGCAAATATTAGTAAAAAAGAGCTCTCCTTGTCTCTAAAACAAACACAGGTTTCTAGAAAATTTTGGTGATTTGGTTTAGAAGACAAGGATATTGTTGGAGACGAAAAGATATTTTAATTTTTCTCTTTCTCTGAAATTAGGTCAAGTAAATTCTTAGGTGCATGCTTTCTAGAATGTCTCCATGTTTTAAAAACTCTATCTTCAGTACATATTATTTTTATTTTAACTTTATCCTGGAATGAGAGAATATGTTGGAAGGTGCTTCATCTCCTAACACAACGTCTGGCAAGCGCTTCAAAATGCCAGTTCAATTAGGTGTTTGATGAAAGCAGGAAAGTTGACTTGTTTAACTTACCAGAAAATAAATAGAAAAGAAAAAAGAAGCTCTATACATATAAAATTGTACAAGCCCTCCCAATCTGACAAGCCTGTATAAAAGCCTTCTGACCGAAGAGGGACCTTTCCCTTAAAAAGAATGAAACAATAATTTGGGTAGAGTCTGGAGAAGGCTAAAGGGCAATTCCATTTCTCATGGTCACTTGAGAGTCAGGGAATTAGTCCAGCTAGGGTGCCACCACCACCACCACAGTGCTGGGCAAGTGTTACAAATAGTAGGGACACTGCTTGTCACTTTAGTTAATAATTATAAGGCATACAATTTGTTTCACTATAAAGTCCACCCAGTAGAAACAAGTTTTCCTCCACCTTGTGCAGTGCAGAGTGTCAAAGTCTCATTATTCCTGCTCAATCAGCTTCGGCCGATGTGTAAATATTGAAGCAAGTCTGAGGAGCCAAGGAAGGGAATGATTATTACGACATTAATACTAATGAGCGAAATGGAATCGAGGATGTGTTTAGTTAATGTTGCCACAGAAGGAGGTGACTTAAAAAGGAAAAAGAAATCAACAGGATGGTTATTGATTTTAAAAAGATGACCAAGACATAAAATCCACATGAGGAAGGAATCAAAGAAAGATTATGGCTCTAGGAACTCTCTCTCTCTCTTGCTCTCTCTCTCTCTGTCTCTGTGTATGTGTGTGTGTGTGTGTGTGTGTATATGCACACTTGTGTACCAATTTAATATTTAATTTATTCAAAAGACTCTGTGTGGACTGAAGCAGGCTACTACATGCCAATAAGAACAGTCCACACACAGCTTTCTTGTTTCTCCTCCTTGCTTGTAGCTTTTCTTGGTACCTTTAATATCTGTTTATGTACCCACAGCAAATATAGACTCTTATCGGCTCATCCTCTTGTCTTCTATTGTAGAGATGTCAAAAGATCGAGACAGGTCTTTGAGGGTGGAGAACATAGGAGACAATATAATGACAGCTATGTGAACTTATGAAAGTCATTTTTCCTTTACACCTCATTAAATGTTGTAACACCATCCTTATCAAATCCATCCGAACCTCAAACAAAAGCCATTTATACAGGAATGGACAGGGTGCTTATTTATTTTAAGGGGTCTGCCACATATTTATTGGCTGCAATAACTCTTCACATCCCTCATTTTGGAATGCTTGCACTTCAAAAGAAATTAAATTTCTTGTAACAGCAAAGGAGGTTTAGAAATAGGCTATTCTCTAAATGTTTGTTTTTAAAAATAAAAATAACCTTCAAGTTCTGTCCAAACTTTAGGGAAGCTCTGCCAGCAGCTTTTCATTTTCTTCTGCAGAGCACTGTGGATGGCTGATGGAGCCCGGCACAGAGATCTGCTGCTGCTAGTGTTCAAAGCCTGTCAGCTGTCAGCATCCCCAAAGGGTCTACATGCCTGAAATAAGCAGAGACGATGCTTTAACTAGGCAGAAACTCACCCGGTGCTTCTCTCAGCGGACACAGGGAGGCAGTGTGGGAAAGCTTGGCTTCAGCCAGGCAGGAGGGGAGGAGAGGTGCCCCAGAGTTTATCTTTTCCACTGGTTTACTTTATACAGAGTTACTTTTAGCACTGGTAAAGTCCTGAAGTCCCCAATTACTTGCTTAACTTTTATACAACTAAGAATTTTTAAAGAAAATCGTCAGGTTACCTGACCAATGAAACAAACCCCTTCCAAAAACTTTACTTTTTTAAATGATAATGTGTATGTGTGATCAGAGAAAATAACACTATATAATAACTTTAAAAAGTGGCGATTATTTATTTAAAGCAGAATACATGATATATCAAATATCCAGCACCCATCACCTGTCAAAGATACATATCCAGAGTTTCCTTGCCAATCCTGCTTTCCTAAAAGGATTTAAGATGCACATTAAAATACATTATTTCACTGAATTCCTCTACTAGCTCTTGAGATCACAATAGTCATGGAATTGTTTCCATTTCATGAGGAACTGAGGTTGGAGAGTTTGCATGGTTCGAGAAGATCACATGGCCAGTAAGCCATAAGTCAGGATTTCAACCTAAGTCATCTGACTCCATGTCAAGGGTCATTCACTTTACCCCAGTCAGATTTACACAGAAATCAGAAATCAGTGATTTCCCAGGCTGCTTCTCACAGTATTCTTAAAGGAGAGTGAATTAGGGGGTATCCTCTTTCCTTTGACCAATGTAGAAAACAGGTCATAAAGCTTGAAATCTCATCATCATAAACCTTTCTCCAAGTATAATCCCCAATCTCATAGTCAATGTATTCAAACTGAACTCCCCTTATCAGTTTTTCTGCCCGAAGTATTATATGAAACCAATTTTTTGCTCTTATTCTCCATTCTGTTACTATCACTCTCACATGTATCTTTTTCTCCCCTCCTTACACCTTGAACCTGTTGATGAGTTTTCAAAACACGTGGATATCTCTTCTGCAGCACCTTCCTCATCTTCCTTCTTCTTCATGCACACTATGGTCAGGTCACATAGATATTGTTTGTCTCTTTCTTAGAATTGGGAGTTTCCAAACCAATGCCCTTACTTCCGTTTCTTTCCTCTTCTAATCTATCCTACATGATTAACCATTCTTAGGAGTGCTCTAATTAAACCACTGCCCACCTCCTAAACTTTCAAGATCTTCCCTCGGCTTATTCAAACAATGTAAGAACTCTGAATCCACAAACATGGCACGATCTGACTTAACCTCATTTCCAAACATATCCCCTCGGTTATCTCTCATGAAGGTTCTGCCCCTTCTAGCTGCTTCTTTATATATATATTATACTTTAAGTTCTAGGGTACATGTGAGCTGTCCACTTGCACGCGTACAGCGACTGCCCTTTTCCACCCTGCCAGCACCTCCGAATTCTATACTCACCAAAGTCTAAGTCGAACACTGGGTTTTTCATGAAGTCTTCCCAGGTTCACCCAGAGAGGTAATTTTTCTCTTAAAATTCCTATTCACAATCCAGTGCAAATTCTCTCTCTCTCTCTTTTTTTTTTTTTTTTTTTTTTGGAGATAGAGTCTCTCACTCTGTTGGCCAGGCTGGAGTGCATGATCTGGGCTCTCTGCAACCTCTGCCTCCTGGGCTCAAGCAATTCTCCTGCATCCGCCTCCCAAGTAGCTGGGATTACAGGGGTGTGCCACAACGCCCGGCTAATTTTTGTATTTTTAGTAGAGACGGGGTTTCACCATGCTGGCCAGACTGGTCTTGAACTCCTGACCTCAGGTAATCCACCCGCCTCAGCCTCCCAAAGTGCTGGGATTACAGCATGAGCCACCGTGCCCAGCCACAAATTCTTTTAAAAATAAGGTTGAGTATAAATGTTACATATATTTTTAAAACTCTCAGGACACTTCTCTTATCCACCATCTCTTGAAATTATAGTTACTGGTATACAAGTTAATCTTCTTTCCCACGGCAAAAGTGCATAAAGGCAAGAGCCAGGTCTCATCTTTGAATTCACAACAGCCCCAGAACTGCTTTCAGATATTTTGTGCTAAGTAAGTAACTGGATTAAGGGAGAAAGTATTGTGATTTAGCCAAGATGAAACTTTTCCATTTATCTTTCCTATGCACTAGACGTATATGTAACATATTTAGTTAGACGTTCCATCACTCAATAAATCATTTTGTAAAATATTTACTGAGCCCATAATATCTGTCAGCATTGTACTGGGTGCTATGGTAAACAAAAAAAGGCACAGTTCAAAGTACTAGGGAAGATAGATAATGAAATAATTATAACTTTTTTCAAATAGTGAAGAGACCATAAAAACATGCAAAGTGAGTGAAGCAATTGAGGAAAGGCTACGAAAAAAACCCTACTCAGGTAGAGGGGTTCAAGGAAACTTTCTTAGAGGATAAACAAGACTGAAAGGGTGAGAGGAAGCCAGCCATGCAAAGACCGGGAGGAAGTTCATTCCAGACAGAAGAAACCGCAGGAGTATTCGCTGAGAAGTGAGGAAAAGTGTGGCGTTTTCTAGGAACTGAAGGAAGACAAACACAGCTGGGTTATAATGAATGAATGGAAGGGTAGACCAAAGTTGAAGAGGCAGACAAGAACAAGGTCATATGGATCTTGTAGACCCTAGTGAGGAAGTCGATTTTCTTTGAAGTCTGTGGGAAGCTATTACACAGTTTAAACGGTAGAATATCATGATCTATTTGTGGTTTCAGATCATTCTGGCCACTGTGAAGAGAACAGATTTTAACAGACAACAGTTAAGGCAGAGAAACTGGTAAGGGCACTATTGCCGAGGTCCAAGCAGAAATGATGTGGCAGACTTTTGCACAGCAGCAGCACAGGACAGCAAAAACACAGATTGTTAAATAGGAGGTGTGAGGGAGAGAAAAGACCCAAGGACAGTGCCCAGGTTTCTGGCTTAGCCATTGAGTAATCAGTGTTACCATTTACTAAGACAAGAAAGATTGAAAGAATAAGTTTGAAAGGAAATAATTAACTCAAATTCTAAAGCCACCTTAAATTATAATTACTCATATGGTGAATATGTAATACATGTTTATGAACACCTACTGTGTGCCAGACACTGCATTAGATGCCAGAGTAAATAAGACAAGGTACCTGCCTTTATAGCCCATGCCATCTGGTGACAAACACCTATATCATTTAAAAGTTTTTAAAGTTAGGTGGTATACAGGATTGTGTACAGACATTCAGATTCTGCTGTTGGGAATTTTATAGAATAAAATGTCACACTACCATTTAAGATCCTTTTCCTTGATGCTTTGTTCATGTTTGAAAGAACAAAATTAACTTACCATTTTTCAAATGAATCCTATAAATTTGTGGACATAGAAGTCCAAACCAAACACATAGCAAATTTTGGGAACAGCTGCTCATAATTTGCTTTTAAAAATATGACTTCCAATTTTCCCTAACCTAAGCCCTAAGTATTCTTCATAGACAAGCATGGTTGGAGTGTGGTCTGAAGTTGCCTATCCTAATCTCTGCTTTCATGGCTAGGCTACTCACAACAGGCACTTTGTGTTTTTAAAGTGACTGCTTTAAAAAGAGAGAGAGAAAAAGAGAGAGGTTGCACAATGTTATTCTACAACCTTATCAAGAAGAGTGTCAGACCAAAAAAAAAAAAAAAAAAAAAGTCAAGTTGGGAAACTACTTAAAATTATCATTACATCCTGCTTTTCAGTCTGACCAGAACTTATATCCTGAAAGTTTTCTCTGTATACATCATAGTTTATGATAAAATCATTCAAAGAATAACCCACATAAGGCTAAAAGAAAATATTGCTTCTCATATTAACTCTTCTTAACATTTTACCTAATCTTCCCCAGCACTTGCAATATATTATATAACCAAATACGTTAGACATTCATTAACTGACCATGTGTGGAGAACTCAGACTCTGAACCCAAGTTAATAAAATACTCATAAATTAAAATTTGGCCACAGGATCGACAGACAATTTATTGATAGCTCTCTTGAAGTTCCTGCTTATGCCAGCTCAAAGTGTCATATTGTTAATGTGATGATAGTTTGCTTTATGCTTTGTAACATTTGTCCACATCAAAGGATTCTTTTTTCCTTTAACATGTCCAGAATTAGCTTCATCAATTTTCTAAAATATAGTTTACATAAAGTCACACTCTAATAGGCATCCCCCTAAAGCTGAAAGTCCTGTTTTCCTCAGAAAATGTCATTCTGATGCTTGTCCTGGCTTATTCTCCAGCTGTATTGAGGCCAGCCAAGAAACTCTGACCATATGCACTGACTAAATCACTATACTTCTTCTCTGGTAACATCAAATATATATAGCAGTCATCTGTCTTCCTTTGATCTTCAGCTAGCACAAACCCTTTCTCACTAAGTTGTCCTCCATGGTTTGTTTTTGATATTTAAACAGTTTGGACATCTCTAAAAGTGGAGTGACATTGACACAGAGATAAGGTGCCAATCAATTTATTAAGTGATTTTGTACAAAAATGGCAAACTTAACATGACCCTAAAGCATGGCTGATTCAGCCAACAAGAAGCGTGAAGAAAGCCATTCATCTGTTCTTGTCTATTCTGGCCAAGGATATCTATGGAGCTCTTCTCTGAAGCCGAAGCTAATAAAACTCAACAGAAATAGTGTTTTTATTCATTTTTAAAATCTTAATTAACAGATATAAGTATTATTCCTTATTTGTATACTTTTTTATTTAGTTAAATGATGGGTGCAGGGTAGGTAGATCATTAGGACATGTTTCATCGTCATTACAAGGGATATCTCATTCTACTAAGATGAGATTTCAGTGTTTTGCAAGCCATCAAAATTACCAAGCTTATTACAATTACATTAAAGAATTTTCAAAGAGGAAGAAGTGAGGTATAAAAGGTAAATGCGTTCATTTATTTCACTCCAGTACATCCTGACAGTAGCCTAGAGATAAACTCATCTCAAGAGTGCTAAATGTTTTCAGGATTTTTGTGTTTCAAAGCAAAATATACAACGTCTATGGAAATAGGAGCTTTGATTACCTTTATTCCTTATTCCATATGAATGCCAAAACAATAGGTTACTTTGAAATAAAATAACAAAACAATGACCTCCAGATATCATTATTCCTAATAAAATAGCTAACTCGTAGAATGAATTGGCCTGACTGTCTCACAAGACCAATTTTTTCATAAAGTAGACTCAATAGCCCCATATTGAAGGACAAAAGAGCAAATGTAATTTAAAGCAGTCGCCTGTCAGCCAGACACAGCAAAAAGACTGCAAAGCGATAGTTTAGAGAGAATGCCACTGTCATGGTTAATTTTATGTCAACTTAACTGGGCTAAGAGATACCTAGGTAGCTGGTAAAACATCGCTGGGTGTGTGTGAGAGGGTATTTCTGGAAGAGATTAGCATTTGAATCAATACTGAAGAGTAAAGAAGATTGCCCTCACCAGAACGAGTGGGCATCATCCCATCCATTGAGGGTCGGAATAGAACAAAACTGCTCTCTGCTTGAGCTGGGATATCCATTGTCTCCTGCCGTTGGACATCAATGCTTCTGGTACTCAAACCTTAGGACCTGAACAGGGACTTATACCATTGGCTCCCCTGGTTCTCAAGCCTTCAGCCTTGTACTGGATTACACCATTGGCTTTCCTGGGCCTCCAGCTTGCAGATGGCACCTCCATAATTGCGTGAGCCAATCCCTCATAGCAAATCTTTTTCTATATATCTATATCTATGCTATTGGTTCTGTTTCTCTGGAGAAAGCTGACTAGTGGCCACATTCAAGAGATGGATGAGAAAGAAAAATTACTAAACACAAGGAATGATCAGAAAAATAGTTGGAGAACATATGTAATAAAAGTCAATTGGAGTGGGAACTACGAGACAGTAGGGCTCAAGCAATGAGAAAATAATTCAATAATTAATAACCTCTATGTCCACAGAATATGAACTATTCTGGTTTCCAAGAAGGGAGATATTTCAGCCTTGAAAACACACTGTTACCCTCTGCCAAACTGCACATAACCCTCTGTTATGAGCTAAGTTTTGTTCCCCTCAAAAGATAGCTTTCAGCGCTAACCGCCAGTACTTCAGAACATGATCTTATTTGGAAATAGAGTCTTTATGGAGATAATTAAGTTAAAAATGAGGTCATTAGGATGGCCACTAATTGAACATGACTGGTGCCCTTACAAGACAGAGACATCTAGACACAGGTAAAACAATGTGAGGACACGCACGGAGAAGGCTGTTATCTACAAGCCAAGAAACATCAAGGATCACCAGCAAACATCAGAAGCTAAAAGAGGTAAGCAAGGACTGTCCCCAGAAGCTGTCAGATAGCAAGGCCCTGCCAACACTTTAATTTCAGACATCCAGCTGATAAAGTTCTGTTGTTTTAAGCCACTCAGTTTTTGATATTTTGTAACACCAGCCCTAGGAAACTAATACTCTCATCCTGAAGTGTGCCATATAAACCACCATTTGAAACCCACCAATGCTGATCCCCAGGCAGGAAGATTTATAGTCCAGAAAGATATCTTTGTATTAAGCCCCCCAAGGCCTGGTTCTGATAGGGACAGCTTTCTTCCAGAGTGCCTACAGAACATCTTCTAGCCATCCCAAGTCAGATGTTTTTCCCCACCGGTCTTGTCCACCTACAAGTGAATGAATGGTCTAGAAACAAGGAGTGGGTGGGCAGTGGGTGTGTGCACTGTGAGAAGGGAGGAGATAATCAGGGGTGTGAGGTCATGATCAGGAAGTTTGAATTGTTCACCACTCATGTCACAGAATCATTACTTCCACAAATGTTTGCTAAGTATTTCTATTTGTGAGTCATTGTGCTAGATGCCTCAGATCATAGCTGTGAACAAGACAGACAAAGAAACTATACTCATGGAAGTCATGTTCTAGCCTAATCTCACACAATCTCATACAAATAAATCTTTGCTAAACAAGCCAATCAAGAATTTAATCCTGCTTACACTGAAACTTTGAAATAGCTGGATTCCATACATGATTTGGAATAATTTGAACAGCTTTTTAGTTCATATTCATCTTCTATATGTTCTTTTGTCCAAATAAGTTACATTCCAGTTTCTCAAAGTCTGACCGGAAAGGATAAACCACCCCACCTTCCCCCAAGAAGTCTGTGTGTGTGTGTGTGTGTGTGTGTGTGTGTGTGCATGTGTGTTTGAGAGAGAGAGAGAGATGGCAGGGATAGGCCTAGAGACATAAATTGTGCTGCTGATACCGATACGTGCAGCTGGCATTTCTATTGTCTTGTCTCTTATGACAGTGCCCTCCTCTGGAAGCTGTTAGGATAAGAGCTAATGTGGGCTGTGCCACACAAAGGTGATGGCAAATTGATGAGCCTGTAAAGAGATTCAGAGGCAAATAGGGAAATGCATTGTTAATGCTATTAAATATTACTTAGCCTACAGCAAGCTGCATGTTCAACAGTTTAAACTTTAATTGCTAGCTGATGCAGAAACAAGCCTGGATATATGTAAATCCTATTGAAAGCTAATATCATTTTGGCTGCTTAGATGGATTAGCAGTCACTACAATTAGCAGCATGTGCAACTAATGATATTAGGGGAGAATCCATCATGCAGTGGTCTAGGCCTTTAAATCTGAAAAGAAGTTAAGGCTCTTTTCCCCACAGAAACCCCATACTGGGGAGTCTTGCCAATTGATGCAGCAGACTCTAGAGTGAGCCAAGAAGCTTATAGAATGCAGGAGCCTGACTCCACTATCACCTTGAATTGTTCTTCTTTTTGCCCTTTACCAGCAATTCTAGCTAAGCACATTATGACCAACACTGCCTCCTCCCAACTCTCCAGGGAGGGACAGTGGATCACAGAGTAGAGGCAAAAAGATCCATCTTCAGCGATTGAACCCTTGTGGTTCACTCTGGCTACTGTGGTTGTGATCGAAGGAGAAAAGACAAGGCTTTTTCTCAAATGTGGCACCACTGGAATCAGGTTGTTGTATAGATTACTTACTACAATGTTTGTGACTACATAAAAGGGCCCCAATGAAAATAATTCTCATTTAAAACTTCACTGCTTTCAGATAGTCTATGAAAACTGTCATGTTTTGAGTAAAATTTCTGTATCTCTTCCATAAAAATAAGCATTTTTGACACCCTTTGAAGTCACCAACGATAAGGTGCAATGGAGCGTATGTGGTGAGATGTGATTCCACCTCCTTGGCTGAATAGCAACCCTTTCATTTCCAAAAATTTACATTCTAACTCTGGGAAATGTTAAACCACAGTAGTTGAAGGAAAGATTGGCCTTTATTAGTAAAATTTCTAATATATGGAAGATTGTAGTTTCACTAATCTGATTGTAAAAAGCTACTATATTTATAATTTTGCAGTACATATTACAATTAAGCTAAAATGGCTACTTATGAATAATTGTAGATAATCTAATTTTGAAAAAGAAGCTTTCATCATCAAAACTCTATGCATATAAGGAACCATTAATATCTTGATCTGTGAGACAACTTATTTTACACCGATTCATCAATGATTATAAACCCTAATTTTTATCAAAAACCATGCACACCCACAAATTCTGACTTATTAGTATTAATTAGTAAAGTCTTGCCTTATTCATATCACATAAACAGTAATTGTTAGTCTTTGGGAAGTTCTAGTAAACTGAACTGTTTTAGAAGATATAGGCTTAAGACGCCTGTAATCCCAACACTTTGGGAGGCCAAGGCGGGCAGATCACAAGGTCAGGAGATCGAGACCATCCTGGCTAACACGGTGAAACCCTGTCTCTACTAAAAATACAAAAAATTAGTCAGGCGTAGTGGTGGGCGCCTGTAGTCCCAGCTGCCTGGGAGACTGAAGCAGAAGAATGGTGAGAACCCAGGAGGCGAAACTTACAGTGAGCCAAGATCATGCCAATGCACTCCAGCCTGGGTGACAGAGCGAGACTCTGTCTCAAAAAATATATATATATACATATATAGGCTTAAGAGTTGTATACATAATTACAGTTTTATGAAAACATTTTTTGTAGCTTGTGCACTCTTGTTGCCAAGATGGTAGAATGTGATAAGCTATAAATATATTTTATGCAAGAAATTTATACTACAAGATATGATAAATAAAGGTGTAAGGAAGCAAGGACTAGGCTATTCTGTTTGTTTTCCATCAGTTAGGAGAATCTTTTTCTGATTTTGCTGATCTTGAGTTTGTCCTGTGGGAATCTCATCTTAGCCTGGACAGCGGGCCTAAATGAATAACTGTGAGCAGAGAGTGAAGATGATTTGTTGTCATGAGCAACCCTTTCATGTTACTTTGAGAAAGCTACACTCAGTAGAGGTTCAAACATGTCTACTCTAATGAAAACCTCTATCCCATTCAATGTACTTCTCAATTTTCTATACTGATATGACTTTAGAGTTTGGTTGGGCTCAAGAAAATAGATGGCATTTTTCATTAACACTACCCTTTTTACAATAAATGTGTTAGTATCAAAACTTTCCTCTTACCAGTTATTCTCCATCCTGTACTGGATCCAGAAGTATGCCTTTACACTTCAAATAAAGTGAGTGGGATTTTAAAACCCATGAAATATCAGGTCAGAGGAATTATTTAATGACAACCTGTGGACATGTGAAGAACCATAATAGCAAGCAACAGAGGCTCACACTCATTCATCCTTAAATTCAGCAGGCAATCATTGAGGACCTACTGAGTGCCAAACACTCTGATGTAAACATACCTAATATATTGCCCTTTTCCTTAAGAAGTTTATAGCTTAGTGGGAGAGAGACAGGAAATAAGTCTAACCAGTATAGAAATATTCACAGGCTCTATGGGAGCATGTAACTTAAATTAGAGGGGGTCAGAGTCTAAAAAATGGCTTAGTTTCAAAAATGAAAATCTTGATAATGAGAATTATAACACAGCTCTGTCTATTGTCAAGGGGGACTGCAAGGTTTGGGACTTTTTTTACATATATGTGTGTATATATATTTACATATATATGTATATATACACATAAATGTACATGCAGGTATATTTACATATATATATAAATATATATATATGTTCTGTCTGAAGGTTCCAAGACAGTTGGGTCTAGGAACACAGTGCCAACTAAGTAGCTCTGATTTTTGGTGTGAACTATCTGGCACAGATGATATGTTCTCTGCAACCCACTACTCAGCCTACCTAGTTTCTGCAGACATCAACATCATTCTGTCTTTACTCAGCACTATAGACCCAAGTTTATCTTCACATCTTGTGTTCATTGCAATCAGCTCATTTTTCATGACTATGCATGATTTGGTTCAGGATTGCTGCATAGTAAAATAACCAGAAAATAAATCTATTCTTTTTCATCTCCCTCCACCATCGAAAACTTAATGCAAGATATCCTAATTCTATCACTGCCCAGTTCTGCTTACAGTGTAAGCAAGTGGTGGGGTGAGGAGGAATGCTTATTTTAACTTACCATGGTGTTATTAATGGATATTGCACAGATATAGAAGGGGGGTTAAAAAATAAAGGTAACAAGTGACCATTTCAAAGGTTCACGCTTATTGCATATTTGGAGAGATCATTCCAGGCATAAGCCTTGAGTGTAACGAGCTTTTGAAGTAAAGCCCCCAACATCTCAAATTTAGCTTATCCAGGATTCATTATGTTCTTGTACACTTGCTTCTCTTGCTGTGCTCTCCAACTTGGCATAACATTCCATCTATCACATAAGCTAGAGAACTCCAGTTTTCCTTTGACTCCTTTTCTCACCCATTATGTCAAATTGGTCAATGAAACCCATCGGTTCTCTCCCTCACACATCTCTAATATTCATCCCCTCCCTTCTTTTTCCCACGTCTATGATGGCCTTACACATACTAGTCATCATTTCTCTCCTAGACTATTGGCAATGGTCTTCTAAGAGATCTCTTGCCTCCACTCTTCTCTTATATTACCTTCACTTTCCACACAACCAGCAGAATTCCCTTACCAAACTACATGGTTGCTTAAAACCTTATGATCTAAAAGATAGAGTATGAAATCCATAGGGTGATAGTCAAGACACTTTCCAATTTGGAACTGAGAAACCAAGAAGTCTAGGGCTCATCCTCTCCCATTCTCACTGTGAATATGAGAGACTAAACTCCAGCCAAGCTAGATTGTTTCAGTTACACTGATCATTTCTATACTTCTATATCTTTATTTATACTGGAATGCCACTGCATCCCACACACCTCCACTTGGTGGAATTCTATCCCTCGAAGCCCAGATCAATGTCACCTTCTCTTTGAAGTCTTCCCTAATTCCTTAGACCAATTACTCATCAAGCAGTTCTTAGAAGAACTTCAGACCCAAAAATGTCTAACAGACAAATTGCAAACACTGTATTTTTTTTTCTTCAAACATTTTTAGTGAAGACACACTCTGTACCATGTATTGTAAGAGGCTATAAGCAAACATATAGGTGAGCAAGACAGGTAAGGTTAGTTTCATGGAACTTCAATTTTAGTAAGAAAAATAAACAACAGATTTAAAAAAAAGATCATTTCTAACACATGAACAGAGTAATGTGCTAGAGTAATGAAAAAGATAAGGGGCAATTTTATGCTAGTTGTCAAGGGAAAGCTTCACCCAGGAGGTAATACTGGAGCTGAGACCCGAATAACATGACAATGCCTCTCAATATTAGTTTTGTTTTCTTTTGTTTTGTGTTTGGGCTTTAGCTGAGTATTAGATTAGACCATTTTAAAGAAAAAAAAAGGAGTCTTCATTATTTTGAGTTCCTGTGATTATTTCAGAGGACATTCTGGGAACCTTAACAATGATAAAAACAACAACAACAACCTAATCTTATCTATTGCTTCATAATAAACCAAGCCATAATTCAATGCCTTGAAACAGCAATTATTTGTCTCTTCTGAGTTTGTGGGTTAGCAAATGGCTGATTGACTGAAGCTGGACTGAACAGATTCTACTACATGTTTCTCTCACCCTTTCCTTCTTCTGGAAATGACAGTTACAAGTACAAACAAGCTCCATGGTGCAAGTGAGTTTCATAATTCTGCTTACAGCACATCTGCTAATATCTCATTGGCCAAAATAGGTCACATGACAAAGCCCAGGGATGTGGAATTACACCCTGCCCATAGTGAAAGGTCATGGCACAGTTATACATCATAAGGCATGGAATCAGGGATGGCTGGAGAATTTTGCCAAAGTGTTAAATAACATACCTGGAAACTAGTATTGCATTTACTGCCAAATGTGTCATTTTACGCATGTCACTTGCTCTCTCTGGCTCTTAATATTCTCAGATATAAGATAAGGTCACTTGAGTAGATAATTCCTAGTTTTCTTTGAAATGCTACATTTATCAGGGTCCTTTAATTTTGGAAGGTCAGGCAGTGGTTAGAGCATCTGGGCAAATAAATATATAATTCTGCTATGAAAAGAACTAAAGCTCATAATAAGTTTTTATAAATGCTTCATAATGGTGTATTGAGACTTTGTGATGCTGCTGAGTAGTGAAGATAACAATAGGAAAAATCACAATGGAAAGGAGCATCAAGAGGATGCAGCTCATCTCCCAACTCCCCCATGGACTATTTTTTAACCCTTACAAAGGATGGTTGGGCACTCAGAAAAGTGTAATAATTAAAAACTTGTACCCTAGGGTGAGCACCCAGATACTCAAGTGGAAATCCTGGCTGTCCCCTTCACCAGCTGAGTGACTTATCTTTCAGTACCTCCATTTTCTAATTTGTAAAAGGAAGATAATAAGAGTGTATACTTTGTATTATTGATGTGAGTAATAAATGAGACACTACACATAAAGTTTAGGAAGCATGCATAAAACACAGTGCTCAATAAATAGCAGACATATGTATTATTTTTAAGCCACCTAAAACCAGGTATATGTATGTTTCTTTAAATATACATGTGCACATATATGTATGTATATGTATATATTATATGCTATATGTATAGGTGTGTATATATATAGAGAGCATATGTGTGTGTGTGTGTATATATATATATAGCATATGTGTGTGTATATATATGTGTGTGTTATATATGCTATAACAATCAAGTGGGATAGATATAAGAAAATAGGGACCTGTATAGATTGTTTCACTTATAACAATGAAATAACACTCTCCCTGGCTTCTGTAGACATTTGCATTGTCATCCTCTACTTCAGAAAATTCTAAGGGCTTTTTCAGTCTCACCAAACGGTCACTGTGTTCTGGATGTAAAGCCACTACAGACTGGTCAGTCATCTTGGTGGTTCTCTGGGCAAGGAAAGGAAAACCCAGAAGGAATATAACCCAAAGCATGCTCAGAAAAGGAAGCAGCAGCTCTCTTTTCCCTTACTGTAGGCTTTTAGGCATCCTGGTTATGAAATATGGCTGCAACTTTCTTTTAAATCCTTTTAAGTAGCAGTCATCCTCCTCCCCCCCTCCCCAATACTATTAAGTCCTTCACAGGTATCAATCGTCGGGAAGCAGGAAGAACTGCACTTTAAAAGGATTTTAAATAATGTCTCCAAGAAATATAGCAGCAGATTGTTCAATGGGGATTATCAGCCAAGAGTGTGCTTAAGGGGGAGGGCTCTCATTTAAAAGGTCTTTAAATAATGTAAGTGTACTTCTTGGCAACATTACTCAGAACCATTTAAAGAGAAGATATCTCTGCTGCACCTAGGCACCCGCAGAAGAGACCTGAGGGAGACACATGACAAATGATATCCCTACATCCTTGACATTGTCATGACACAGACATTACAAGCTTTATCCAAAATGTTGAGAGCACCAGAGACTTACTCTCTAGAGAGATCCTCCCTCCTTCTAAGGGTCAAGGTCAAATTATCCCTAGAGAATATTTGGACATTTGCTCAGTGACCTTTGGGGGAAAAATGCAATTTCTGTGCTTTCCAAGAGCATTGCAAGAAAGGAGCAGTTGTTTTACTTTCTTGTCTCCTTCACCTCTTCATAAAACCTAACTTAAGGTCTAATGTCATCAGAATCTAAACAGCCTACTTTGTTTTCTTCCAACCACTCCATCTCCAACTCCCTCCCCTGTCCAGTTTCACTGAAAACTGCAGGATGGGTAGAAGAGGAAGCGGTGTGGTATGTTGTAGAGATTAAGGCTTTGGACTCAGAAAATCTGAGTTTAAAATTTGTTATGCCACTACTGGTGACTTTAGGAAAATGTCATTATCTCATGAGCCTCAATCTTCCTACCTGTAAAACAGGGTTTAAAACATGCCTGCTCCTGGCCAGGAGTGGTGGCTCATGCCTGTAATCCCAGCACTTTGGGAGACCGAGGCGGACGGATCACTTGAGGTCAGGAGATTGAGACCAGCCTGGCCAAACCCTGTCTCTACTAAAAGTACAAAAATTAGCCAGGCGTGGTAGCACATGCCTGTAATTCCAGCTACTAGGGAGGCTTGAGGCAGGAGAATTGCTTGAACCCAGGAGGCAGAGGTTGCAGTGAGCTGAGATGGAACCACTGCACTCCAGCCTGAGTGACAGGGCGAGACTCCATCTCAAAAAAAAAAAAAAAAAAAAAAAAAAAAAAACCTGCCCCTAGTGTTGTTGCTAAGGTCAAATGGAATCAAAGCAGGTAAAGCACTCATGGTAGGCTCCATGCCTACCATATCCTAAATGCTTAATATATGGTACTCAGGGAGCTGTGACTATGGAGGCTGTAATTTCATGAGTGTGGTTTGAGTTGTTGAAAGTACTGGAAATGCCTCTCTTCATTTATCTGGCTTGTTGGGCCCAAGAGTTGAATCTGATACCCAGATGGTACCTGTTTTAAGGACAGTTAGGTGCTACTTGAAAACTATGGCCAAGTGGAGATCCATGTTGATATGTAAGAATGAACAACCAATTCAAATATTCAGCGTGAACCTGGGGATCCTTTAGGCCATTTCCAGATAGACCTTGCACAGATTGCAGTAGAAGGAAATTTCAGGGGAACATTGTTTGTTTTCCTTGTCTCAGAGATCAAACATAAAGTAGAAGACACAGCTCAAAAGACATATGATCCAGCTAACCCACTTCTGGGCACATATGCAAAGGAATTGGAATTAATAAGTTAAAGAGATGTCTGCACTCCCATGTTCTTTGCAGCACTATTCACAATAGCCAAGATATGGAATCATCCTAAGTGTCCATCAACAAATAAGTAAATAAAGAAAATGTGATATATATAAAATGGAATACTCTATAGCCTTAAAAAAGAAAACAATTCTGTCATTCATGACATGGATGGAACCTGAAGGACATTATGTGAAGTAAAATAAACCAACACAGACAGACAAATACTATAATCTGCCTTATATGTGGAAACTAAAAAAGTGAACCTCATAGAAACAGAGTAGAAAGGTGGTTACCAGAGGCTGGCGGGGAGCAGGAGGGATGGGGAAAGGGGAGATGTTGATCAAAGGGTACAAATTTCACTTAGACTGAAGGAATATGTTTTAGTGATCTATTATACTTTATGATGACAATAGTTAATAACATATTGTATAATTAAAAATTGCTAAAACAATAGATTTTTAACATTCTCACCATAAAAAATGGTAAGTTGCTGAGGTAGTGTTAAGTAGCTTGATTTAATATTTCTACAAGGTATACTTAGATCAAAACATTACATTGTAGCCCACAAATATATACAAAGATCATTTGTCAACTCAAAATAAATAAGTAGACTCAGTTTTCCTTTATATCATAGAAGAGTTTCAGAAATAAGAAGTACCATTGCCCACTGGATCTCATGCACATTATATACTCGAGAAATTGTGACATGTCAAGGCTGGGCTTAAAGAACACCCCCAAAGAAGGACACTGAGCTGGCAGGTGAGTGGAAATAATGCAGCTCGAATGATGTGAGGGAAAATGATGTTCCCCTAGCATTCAGACAGCGGAACAGGTCTTGTGTCATTGACCACAATGACAGAAAATCAAACTGAACCCCATTAAAGGAAAAAAGCCATCTATTTTAGTTAGCCCAGCAGGCACCTGAAAGCTCCATTCAGTATGAAAAAATGGAAGGGCACTTGAGAAGATGGAGGTCTTAGTTCTAATGACTATGTTTGCACCTCCTGGAGAGGATAGATCTCTCGTTTAAATATGAGGGATTGATTTTGAAAATAGTGTTCTCTGCTGTGTTAGTTCCTTTTCTGCCTTTCAATGACAAGAGGACATGATTAGGTGAGGACCTTTTCAGTTAACTGAGATGAACAAAACAAGGGAATCATTTTTTAACAGCAAAAATCTGGTGCAGCCTTATAAGTTCTAATACTTTAATTCTAGTACATTAAACAACAGTGCCATAATGGGAGACTTTAAAAAAATCAGAGAAATTGAGACATCAGAGAAATAGGAAAAAAGAAAAATGCTTTTGAGATTTTCTTAAAGCATTTCAAATGACTTGCAATATCATCGTCACTTGGAAAGGAGAGGTAGCGATGATTCCTTTAACTCTTTCTTCAGTTGACACTCCAGGTACCTTGGTCTTCCTGACATATTAGTAGAAACTAGCAGGTTGACTCTTTGGCCCTTATCAAATAAAGTGAAAGTCTGAAGCAGCTATCTGGACACGCAGGTCCTCCAAATATCTTTGGTTTAAACTATGCTATGTGAAGTCTTCAGAGAGCTTACAAAAATGTTGACACCAATTTTTATGAGTAATTGTCCCCATAGCTTCTCCTTGATAAATGAGGTTGTTCAAGCCATGGGCCCCAATCATTTATTACTATTATTATTATTACCATAATCCTGTTTTGCAAGCTAAAATGTATACTTATATACTTCCCAAGCATAACAAGCAAACATTTTTCCCCTAGACATATCTTTATTCCAACTTCTCTCTTAACTTCTTGGTAGAGTTTAAATAATGCAGAAGCCAGCTTTAGGCAAACCACCATCTTATTTGATTTTCCCCAACTAGACTGTATGTTAGGACTTTTACTGCTGAAGAAAACCATGTTTTGGGCGACATTTTACCTGCCAGTTCAAGACTTATATTTGAATTTGACTTTTTAGCTGAATGTAAATATGTCATTGTATTAGTCCATTTTCACACTGCTATGAAAACATACATGAGACTGGGTAATTTATAAAGAAAAGCGGTTTAATTGACTCACAATTCTGCAATGGCTAGGGAGGCCTCAGGAAACTTACAATCATGGCAGAAGGGGAAGAGGCACGTCTTACATGGCAGCAGGCAAGAGAGAGAAGAGAGAAAAGACTGAGTGGCAAAGGGAGAAAAGTCCCTTATAAAACCATCAAATCTTGTGAGAACTCCCTCACTATTATGAGAACAGCATGGCAGAAACCACCCCCATGATCCAATCACCTCCCACCACGTCTCTACCTAGACACCCAGGAATAATGCAGATGACAATTCAAGATGAGATTTGGGTGGGGACACAGCAAAACCATATCAGTAGTAAATGTGGACTAACTGCTGCCATGGAGCAAAACACATATCTATGTTTGTCTACTTAAATATGATAAGAAACCATTCTTTTGATCATCAGATCTCAGAGCCTAGCTTTACCTGGGACCATAGGGAAGAAATCAGAGGTAAGATATCTTTGGAAGTGAAGTGTTACTGTTAAGTGTTGGGAAAGAGAAAAGAAGTTGTGGTTCTATAGAATGACCTCATAAGGTCGTATCACAACTCAAGAATAACAAGGTACAAGCCATCTTCTGAGTTCCATTGTATTTGGAAACAAAGTAAAATTACACCACTAGATAAAAGGGAGAGAAGAGGTGTGCATCCATGTTAGGTAAGAATGTTCTTGGTTTGAAACCGAAGTAAAGCCAATGACTCATCAAAATACTGGCAAGTTCCTGCCCTTGATGTTGATGCTTTAAACAGAGATAGGAAATTGGAAAGGTAGCATATCTGCCTTCTTCCCTCACATTGGACAGGCTGCAGAGTTTGACTTACTCAGCCCGGTGATTGTGTTGACTCCAAATCACAGGAGGTGGACAGGCCTGCAGCTTAAAACATCCCTGTGGCGGCCTGATGATTAACTCAGCAGCTTGAGCTATTCCAAATGTTGCTCTTTTGTCGGAGAAAAAGAATAAATACATTGGGTGTGAGTGATGGCCAGCAAGGGAAAGCTGGGATGTTTGCATAGCCTCAGTTTTCTGTGAGCTGAACAGCTTTCCAAAGCCACTTTTTTTTCCTCTCCAGATGTTCTTGAGGAAGATGCAAATGAGCATTTTTTAACATTGCAAAACTGTCAAATCCTGTCCAAGGAACCTAACAGAATGCCATCAAGTCCAGCAGGTTTACTCCCTGATGGGGAATGTCTTTCTTGCCATCAATCACATAATCAGAGACTTCATAACAAAATGTACTCTGTTTTCTTATTTCAGAGCAATAGACCTTCCTTAAATATTCTCATGGATATCATCTTAAATTATTTTATTTTATTATAAATACCAGCTCATAGTGTGTCATCCCATTACATGACTGCTGAGATGTTGCTTCATGATATTACCTATATTATTTACAGGTGGCTCTACTTTACAAATGAGTAGGCTAAGGAACAGAGAATAGAGGTGGATTTTCCCAGCATCTACCCTTTCTGAATAAGATCAGGTATAAAAGCCAATATTTTCCGTTTGTTTTTGTTTTTTTTTTTTTTTTTGCAAAAAATAAATAATAGTAATAATAATAGGTCACATCCTAACTGAATACAACAGATGAGAGTTCACAGATTCAATGTTAATCTCCTGGCAGAAAGAAAGGGAATTGGAGGATCTGTGTCTGACCCTGATTCATTCTATTCATGAGAGCATCTGTCCTAGTTTGGATTAGCCAGAATTGAACTTTGAGAACATTTGAATAGGATGCTAAACAAGAGGAAGGCCTTAGAATGTTGGCTAATAAAAAAAATTCTACAGATGCCAGAAAGGGAAAAAGAAGACAGTAGAAAGAAAAGTATTATGGAAGAGGAAACTTTCCTCCAGTATACACAAGCTATCACTCTACAATGACAAAAAGCTCATTAAAATGCAAAAGCGTATTTATCTAAATATTTGCAAAATCTTTATCATTACATCATCTTGGAAGCATATAAAATTTGATTAAATGTTCCAGGTTTCATCAAAGTTTTTAGCTTCGTGGAAACATAGCTTAATATTCAATCTCTTAAGAATGCACAAAATGAAAGATAAATTCATCAATTTTCTGGTTACTTTTGAATACCTTTGTTATAGTTAATGAACCAATATTGTTATAGTATTAAGTAAATTCCATAGATTCTTTTGATTTCCTTAGTTTTTACCTAATTTCCTTTTTCTGTTACAGGACACCCTCCAGAGAACCACATTAGATTTAATTATTGTTATCTTATTAGGCTCCTCTCAGCTGCATCACTTTCTCAGACTTTCCTTATTTTTGATGAGTTGACATTTTTGAGGAGTACTGGTCATGTATTTTGTAGGATATATAGTATTGAAAATTGTTTGATCCTTTTCTCATTATAAGACCAGAGTTATGGGTGATTGGTAGGAAACCACAGAGTATAGTGCTATTATCACATCTTATCAAGGGTCCATGCTATCAAGATGATTTATGACTGCAAATGTTGGCCTTGATTACCTGACTGAGGTAGTGTTTGTCAGGCCTTTCCACTGTAAAGTTACTCCTTTCTCCCTTTTCATACTGTAGACTTTGGGAGGAATTCACCACATGCAGCCCACACCTAAAGAATATGGAGCTTTTCTCTCCCTTCTTCAGGGCTGAATATCTACATAATTTATTTGGAATTCTTCTACATGGGAGATTTGTCTCTTCTTCCCCATTTATTAATTCATTTAATGATGTATTTATATCAAAACGGACACATGAATATTTATTTTAAACTTTAGGTTGTAATCCAAAATATATTATTTATTTTGCTTCCCAGAGGGTTTCAGCTTTGGCCCTTAGGTGCTCATTCAGTTGACATCTATGTTCCTCCTTTGATACATCCTCATGGATATGTGAGGCTTTGTTTCTCTCTCTTTCTCTTCTTGTGAACATTTTTTACTCTCTGGCACTGCAAGATGCTCCGGGCTTATCTGGCATATTTATTGTCAGAGTCATAGAATCAGTCATTTCTATAAAGAATCCTGAATATTTATATTGGAGAAAGATATGAGAAACCAAGATCTGGGTACTAGTTGTGCTTGTTGCTACTGGAATGGCATTTATTTTAGGCTATCTCATTTGGCAAGCAAAAAAAAAAAAAAAAAAAAAAAAGGAGGAGGGAGGAGCCAAGATGGCCAAATAGGAACAACTACGGTCTACAGCTCCCAGCGTGAGTGACACAGATGGGTGATTTCTGCATTTCCATCTGAGGTGCAGGTTTCATCTCACTAGGGAGTGCCAGACAGTGGGCGCAGGACAGTGGATGCAGTGCTCTGTGCGCCAGCTGAAGCAGGGCGAGGCATTGCCTCACTCCAGAAGCGCACGGGGTCAGGGAGTTCCCTTTCCTGGTCAAGGAAAGGGGTGACAGAGGGCATCTGGAAAATCGGGCCACTCCCACCCGAATACTGCACTTTTCCGTCGGGCTTAGGAAACGGCGCACCAGGAGATTATATGCCACACCTGGCTTGGAGGGTCCTACGCCCACAGAGTCTCACTGATTGCTAGCACAGCAGTCTGAGATCAAACTGCAAGGCGGCAGAGAGGCTGGGGGAGGGGCGCCCACCATTGCCCAGGCTCCCATAGGTAAACAAAGCAGCCAGGAAGCTCGAACAGGGTGGAGCTGACCACAGCTCAAGGAAGCCTGCCTGCCTCCTTAGGCTCCACCTCTGGGGGCAGGGCACAGACAAACAAACAGACAGTAGTAACCTTTGCAGACTTAAATGTCCCTGTCTGACAGCTTTGAGGAGAGCAGTGGTTCTCCCAGCACACAGCTGGAGATCTGAGAACGGGCAGACTGCCTCCTCAAGTGGGTCCCGGACCCATGAACCCCGAGCAGCCTAACTGGGAGGCACCACCCATTAGGGGCAGACTGACACCTCACACAGCCAGGTACTCCTCTGAGACAAAACTTCCAGAGGAACAATCAGACAGCAGCATTCGCGGATCATGAAAATCTGTGGTTCTGCAGACACCGCTGCTGATACCCAGGCAAACAGGGTCTGGAGTGGACCTCTAGCAAACTCCAACAGACCTGCAGCTGAGGGTCCTGTCTGTTAGAAGCAAAACTAACAAACAGAAAGGACATCCACACCAAAAACCCATCTGTACATCACCATCATCAAAACCAAAAGTAGATAAAACTGCAAAGATGGGGAAAAAACAGAGCAGAAAAACTGGAAACTCTAAAAAGCAGAGCGCCTCTCCTCCTTCAAAGGAACGCAGTTCCTAACCAGCAATGGAATAAAGCTGGATGGAGAATGACTTTGATGAGTTGAGAGAAGAAGGCTTCAGATGATCAAACTACTCTGAGCTACAGGAGGAAATTCAAACCAAAGGCAAAGAAGTTGAAAACTTTGAAAAAAGTTTAGATGAACATATAACTAGAATAACCAATACAGAGAAGTGCTTAAAGGAGCTGATGGAGCTGAAAGCCAAGGCTTGAGAACTACGTGAAGAATGCAGAAGCCTCAGGAGCTGATGCGATCAAATGGAAGAAAGGGTATCAGTGATGGAAGACAGAATGAATGAAATGAAGCAAGAAGGGAAGTTTAGAGAAAAAAGAATAAAAAGAAATGAACAAAGCCTCCAAGAAATATGGGACAATGTGAAAAGACCAAATCTACGTCTGATTGGTGTACCTGAAAGTGACGGGGAGAATGGAACCAAGTTGGAAAACACTCTGCAGGATATTATCCAGGAGAACTTCCCCCATCTAGCAAGGCAAGCCAACATTCAGATTCAGGAAATACAGAGAACGCCACAAAGATACTCCTCGAGAAGAGCAACTCCAAGACATATAATTGTCAGATTCACCAAAGTTGAAATGAAGGAAAAAATGTTAAGGGCAGCCAGAGAGGAAGGTGGGGTTACCCACAAAGGGAAGCCCATCAGACTAACAGCGGATCTCTCGGCAGAAATTCTATAAGCCAGAAGAGAGTGGGGGCCAATATTCAACATTCTTAAAGAAAAGAATTTTCAACCCAGAATTTCATATCCAGCCAAACTAAGCTTCATAAGTAAAGGAGAAATAAAATACTTTACAGACAAGCAAATGCTGAGAGATTTTGTCACCACCAGGACTGCCCTAAAAGAGCTCCTGAAGGTAGCACTAAACATGAAAAGGCACAACTGGTACGAGCCGCTGCAAAATCATGCCAAAATGTAAAGACCATCGAGACTAGGAAGAAAGTGCATCAACTAACGAGCAAAATAACCAGCTAACATCATAATGACAGGATCAAATTCACACATAACAATATTAACTTTAAATGTAAATGGACTAAATGCTCCAATTAAAAGATACAGACTGGCAAATTGGATAAAGAGTCAAGACCCATCAGTGTGCTGTATTCAGGAAACCCATCTCATGTGCAGAGACACACATAGGCTCAAAATAAAAGGATGGAGGAAGATCTACCAAGCAAATGGAAAACAAAAAAAGCCAGGGGTTGCAATCCTAGTCTCTGATAAAACAGACTTTAAACCAACAAAGATCAAAAGAGACAAAGGCCATTACATAATGGTAAAGAGATCAATTCAACAAGAAAAGCTAACTATCCTAAATATATATGCACCCAATACAGGAGCACCCAGATTCATAAAGCAAGTCCTGAGTGACCTACAAAGAGACTTAGACTCCCACACAATAATAATGGCAGACTTTAACACCCCACTGTCAACATTAGACAGAACAATGAAACAGAAAGTTAACAAGCATACCCAGGAATTGAACTCAGTTCCGCACCAAGCAGACCTAATAGACATCTACAGAATTCTCCACCCCAAATCAACAGAATATACATTTTTTTCAGCACCACACCACACCTATTCCAAAATTGACCACATACTTGGAAGTAAAGCTCTCCTCAGCAAATGTAAAAGAACAGAAATTATGACAAACTGTCTCTCAGACCACAGTGCAATCAAACTAGAACTCAGGATTAAGAAACTCACTCAAAACCACTCAACTACATGGAAACTGAACAACCTGCTCCTGAAAGACTACTGGGTACATAACGAAATGAAGGCAGAAATAAAGTTCTTTGAAACCAACGAGAACAAAGACACAACACACCAGAATCTCTGGGACGCATTCAAAGCAGTGTGTAGAGGGAAATTTATAGCACTAAATGCCCACAAGAGAAAGCAGGAAAGATCCAAAATTGACACCCTAACATCACAATTAAAAGAACTAGAAAAGCAAGAGCAAACACATTCAAAATCTAGCAGAAGGCAAGAAATAACTAAGATCAGAGCAGAACTGAAGGAAATAGAGACAAAAAACCCTTCAAAAAACCAATGAATCTAGGAGCTGGTTTTTTGAAAAGATCAACAAAATTGATAGACCGCTAGCAAGACTAATAAAGAAGAAAAGAGAGAAGAATCAAATAGACACAATAAAAAATGATAAAGGGGTATTACCACCAATCCCACAGAAATACAAACTACCATCAGAGAATACTACAAACACCTCTATGCAAATAAACTAGAAAATCGACAAGAAATGGATAAATTCCTTGACACATACACTCTCCCAAGACTAAACCAGGAAGAAGTTGAATCTCTGAATAGACCAATAACAGGATCTGAAATTGTGGCAATCATCAACAGCTTACCAACCAAAGAGTCCAGGACCAGATGGATTCACAGCCGAATGCTACCAGAGGTACAAGGAGGAACTGGTACCATTCCTTCTGAAACTATTCCAATCAACAGAAACAGAGGGAATCCTCCCTAACTCATTTCATGAGGCCAGCATCATCCTGATACCAAAGCCGGGCAGAGACACAACCAAAAAAGAGAATTTTAGACCAATATCCTTGATGAACATTAATGCAAAAATCCTCAATAAAATACTGGCAAACCGAATCCAGCAGCACATCCAAAAGCTTATCCACCATGATCAAGTGGGCTTCATCCCTGGGATGCACGGCTGGTTCAATATACGCAAATCAATAAATGTAATTCAGCATATAAACAGAACCAAAGACAAAAACCACATGATTATCTCAATAGATGCAGAAAAGGCCTTTGACAAAATTCAACAACTCTTCATGCTAAAAACTCTCAATAAATTAGGTATTGATGGGATGTATCTCAAAATAATAAGAGCTATCTATGACAAACCCACAGCCAATATCATACTGAATGGGCAAAAACTGGAAGCATTCCCTTTGAAAACTGGCACAAGACAGGGATGCCCTCTCTCACCACTCCTATTTCAACATAGTGTTGGAAGTTCTGGCCAGGGCAATTAGGCAGGAGAAGGAAATTAAGGGTATTCAATTAGGAAAAGAGGAAGTCAAATTGTCCCTGTTTGCAGATGACATGATTGTATATTTAGAAAACCCCATTGTCTCAGCCCAAAATCTCCTTAAGCTGATAAGCAACTCCAGCAAAGTCTCAGGATACAAAATCAATGTACAAAAATCACAAGCATTCCTATACACCAATAACAGACAGAGAGCCAAATCATGAGTGAACTCACATTCACAATTGCTTCAAAGAGAATAAAATACCTAGGAATCCAACTTACAAGGGACGTGAAGGACCTCTTCAAGGAGAACTACAAACCACTGCTCAATGAAATAAAAGAGGATACAAACAAATGGAAGAACATTCCATGCTCATGGGCAGGAAGAATCAATATCGTGAAAATGGCCGTACTGCCCAAGGTAATTTATAGATTCAGTGCCATCCCCATCAAGCTACCAATGACTTTCTTCACAGAATTGGAAAAAACTACCTTAAAGTTCATATGGAACCAAAAAAGAGCCCGCATCACCAAGTCAATCCTAAGCCAAATGAACAAAGCTGGAGACATCATGCTACCTGACTTCAAACTATTCTACAAGGCTACAGTAACCAAAACAGCATGGTACTGGTACCAAAACAGAGATATAGATCAATAGAACAGAAAAGAGCCCTCAAAAATAACGCCACATATTTACAACTATCTGATCTTTGACAAACCTGAGAAAAACAAGAAATGGGGAAAGGATTCCCTATTTAATAAACGGTGCTGGGAAAACTGGCTAGCCATATGTAGAAAGCTGAAACTGGATCCCTTCCTTACACCTTATACAAAAATTAATTCAAGATGGATTAAAGACTTAAACATTAGACCAAAAACCATAAAAACCCTAGAAGAAAACATAGGCATTACCATTCAGGACATAGGCATGGGCAAGGACTTCATGTCTAAAACACCAAAAGCAATGGCAACAAAAGCCAAAATTGACAAATGGGATCTAATTAAACTCGAGAGCTTCTGCACAGCAAAGGAAACTACCATCAGAGTGAACAGGCAACCTACAAAATGGGAGAAAATTGTCACAACCTACTCATCTGACAAAGGGCTAATATCCAGAATCTGTAATGAACTCAAATAAATTTACAAGAAAAAAACAAACAACCCCATCAAAAAGTGGGCAAAGGATATGAACAGACACTTCTCAAAAGAAGACATTTATGCAGCCAAAAGACACATGAAAAAATGCTCATCATCACTGGCCATCAGAAAAATGCAAATCAAAACCACAATGGGATACCATCTCACACCAGTTAGAATGGCAATCATTAAAAAGTCAGGATACAACAGGTGCTGGAGAGGATGTGGAGAAATAGGAACACTTTTACACTGTTGGTGGGACTGTAAACTAGTTCAACCCTTGTGGAAGTCAGTGTGGCGATTCCTCAGGGATCTAGAACTAGAAATACCATTTGACCCAGCCATCCCATTACTGGGTATATACCCAAAGGACTATAAATCACGTTGCTATAAAGACACATGCACACATATGTTTATTGTGGCACTATTCACAATAGCAAAGACTTGGAACCAACCGAAATGTCCAACAATGATAGACTGGATTAAGAAAATGTGGCATATATACACCATGGAATACTATGCAGCAATAAAAAATGATGAGTTCATGTCCTTTGTAGGGACATGGATGAAATTGGAAATCATCATTCTCAGTAAACTATCGCAAGGACAAAAAACCAAACACTGCATGTTCTCACTCATAGATGGGAATTGAACAATGAGAACACATGGACACAGGAAGGGGAACATCACACTCTAGGGACTGTTGTGGGGTGGGGGTAGGGGGGAGATATAGCATTAGGAGATATACCTAATGCTAAATGACGAGTTAATGGGTGCAGCACACCAGTATGGCACATGTATATGCATGTAACTAACCTGCACATTGTGCACATGTACCCTAAAACTTAAAGTATAATAATAATAAAAAAAGAAAAAAACATGCATTAATCTATGTACATATGCACATCTATAAATATTTCTACATGTAATTATGTATGTTAAAGGTATACACATTTAAGATCTCAAAAAGCCATCTGAAAAAGGTTGAGTTTGAACTAAAAGACTTTTTAGGTTCTGTTTTGGCTCCAATACTATATAATATTATAGTTTATCCTTTTATTTTTCTATAAAAAGAGAAAGCGGTTTTCTAAGCTTCTTTTGACATGAACTCAGTACTGTTGAATACATATAGACCTCTTATCCATCATACAATAATGTCCTGTGTTTCCTTCTCTTGTTTTTCTTGACTAATTCAAATTTAGAATGGAAGATCAGATTTATATTTATTAAAGTACTAAATTACAACTCATGTTCAAAAAATGCAATTACATGTATGATCAGCTTCAAGAAAATTCTATATATGCAAATTTACTCTTTTTCCCATTAAAAAATAATTTACTCAATTTTTAATTTAAATAATGCACTCCTAGTGCATTTTAAATTTGATTAAATTAACAAAATTACATTTGACATATCATTTCTCAGCTAATTTATAGCTATACCCATGCTAATAAAAATCATAAACCTGGTAGAATAATAGAAAAACAAAAATTGTAAATCTAGCTTTCCATATCAACTCACCAAAGCTTTACAAGGAGAATGTTTTCCATTAGAAACCAACTGTTTGAGGGGAGAATGTTCTTCATTCAGAAACAAATCCTACTTATGCAATACCTCTGTCTTAGTTCATGTGGAAGTTTTAAAATATATATGCAAATTATCTGACACTTTTCCCTCCAAATCTAGGCCAATTTATCAAATGGCTTGTAACCAAAAGAGTGTAGCAAAAGCAATGTTGTACAAATACAAAGGCTAGATCCAAAAGGACAGTGTAGCCTCTACCGGTTCCTCTTGGGGCACTCACTTTGGGGAAAGTTAGACACCATGTATGAGTGAGCACCTCAAAACTTCCATCTGGAGACACCTCATGTAGGTACTCAGGTCACTACTTCCAACTGAGCTCAGTAGTTGAGTCATCCCAGCCCAGGCTTTACATACATGTGTGAGGGACCTTCAGATGATTCCAACCCCCAGTTGTCTACCCAGCCTTTGAGTATTCCCACTTGAGGCCCCAAACATCATGTAGTGGAAACAAACCATTTCCACTGTGCTCTGCTTGAATTCCTACCCCAGGGAATTTACGAGCATAATAAAATTCTTGTTTTGTGCTACTAAGTTTTGAGTTGATTTATTATAATGGCAGTAATAATTCCAACAATTTAATCCCTCCAAAAGCAGACCCCAAGACTAGGATTTAATTGCAAGTAGATTATTTGGCAGCTGATCCCAAGAGGCATCATTTGGAGAGTAGAGAAGTGGGGCAGGGCAGGGGAAAAAGTTAATAACAGGTATCTTTAGTAAGCAAGTTATCACATAGCCACATAGCATCCCTTGCTAGGACCTGGAAGATGGTATAGAAAATGCTTCCAAGTTGTTCTGCCTGAAGAGTGAAGAAACTGGGGTATTCATCCACCAATTCTTATCCATCATTGGTTGAGAGTTATTAGGGTATTAACATCCTGGCATCTGACCTGCCCTACACATAGGCTACGCACACTCCTGCAAAGAGTCACAGGAACTTGTAATAAGAAGCTGTGGGCTTGACACTGCTGAGTGCAGAGGGGATATAGATGGAGCCTTAAACTCACAGAGCAGGAGTTCACTGGAGTCCACTGAGCCATGATTGAGTTTCAGTGATCTGCCAAGTTCTGGAAACTAGATTTGAAGTTCTGCCTATATGAAGACATATGTACTTTTCTGGAATGGGAGCTCAGGATTTCATTAGCTTCCTCAAGTGGCCGGTGAAGTTTAAAAAAAAAAAAACAAAAAAGGTTACAAATAAGGAACCAAGATAATAAAGTTGTGTACCTTAGGCTCTCTTTCTTATATCAGATAATCAAAATCAATAATAACAGTAGGAGTTACTAAATAATTATAGTTACACAGTAGTTAAACAATATATATTAAACGATTATATTTAAAATAACTGAACCAATAATTATTGGCAAAAAGATTGTCATACTATTTCCTTGGCAGAAGAATTTTGGTGGATGAAGAAACTAAAGAATATCCAGGCCAGGCGTGGTGGCTCACGCCTGTAATCCCAGTACTTTGGGAGGCCGAGGTAGGCAGATCACGAGGTCAGGAGTTCAAGAGCAGCCTGACCAACATGGTGAAACCCCATCTCTACTAAAGATATACAAATTAGCCAGGAGTGGTGGCACGCACCTGTAATCCCAGCTACTCAGGAGACTGAGGTAGGAGAATCACTTGAACCCGGGAGGCGGAGGTTGCGGTGAGCCAAGATCATGCCACTGCACTCCAGCCTGGGCGACAGAACAAGACTCTGTTTCAAAAAAAAAAAAAATCCTAGAAAAAGCAATTATATTTCAACCCCTACCAAGATACAGGGTTTTGCAAACAGCAGTTAGACCTCTGGTGGTCAAGAGGATAAATTATATATTTATGTATAGTCTAAGAGTCATACATTTGAACACTTATTTCTCCACAATGGTTAATACTTTTTGTTAATGTAAGATAATACCATAATGACAATCATAATAAGGATGGAAGTCAAAATTCATTGATACAATGAAAATCTTAAAGTGTCAGATATGTTTTCAGCAAGAAAACATAAGTAAAAATTTATTCTCTTAATCAATTCCCTTCAGACTCAAAGAAACCAAGAGACCAGTTTCAGAGAAAAACTGCCTGGATGGTCAAAGTATGCTTCCATTATAGAATTTGGTCACATTATCTCATCTATTCAGTTAATTGGTATCAAAAGAATTACCAAACTACTTCTCCAAACCTATAGCTTCCCAAGGGTATTGTTTGATCAAAATTTTTTTACTTTTTCATTTAGTTATGTTGGCTTTTGTCTATTGTTTAAATTTATAAAGTAAGACTAATATATCATTAATCATACTCCGAAATACTGTACTACTCAAGAATTCTGGGTCAGGCGCGGTGGCTCACACCCATAATCCTAGCACTTTGGGAGGCCAAGGAGGGCAGATCACGAGGTCAGGAGATCGAGACCATCCTGGCTAACAGGGTGAAACCCCGTCTCTACTAAAAGTACAAAAAAATTAGCCGGGAGTGGTGGCGGGTGCCTGTAGTCCCAGCATACTCAGGAGGCTGAGGCAGGAGAATGGCACGAACCTGGGAGGCGGAGGTTGTGGTGAACCAAGATCACACCACTGCACTCCAGCCTGTGCAACAGAGCAAGACTCAGTCTCAAAAAATTAAAAATTAAAAATTAAAAATTCTGCATGAATTCGAAGGTAGTAAAGGAAAATGAATTAAAATGAGTGTAGTTTACAACTTCCTACGCCAAAAATAAAATGGCACATTACTTCTAACTTTAGGATTGCGCATAATATCACTTGGTTTCCTTTATAAAAGATGTCTGCCACCTATGTCTGATCAAGCTGTTTACAAAGCTATTCTCCCTATTCTTTGGAGTAATGGTCTATTCCTTCACCTCCCTACCCTTCTACCCTTTCATGCCATAGATCAAGTCACTCATCCAAATACTGCTTTGTTAATGTTTTCCTGACAGGGCTGTTCAATGATAATTTGTTACAAGGAAGCCCTTAAATGACTTTTAATTGTAGTAGCTACTATCCCATGCTATCATTTAAATCTCGATGGTTGTTGCTTCCTCCTCCTCACTCAGAAAAAATACAACATTTTCCCCTCTGAACATCTGCATTAGCACATAGTTTATGCTTTTCTGGGATAGGTTAAGTAAGTTACAAAATGCTAGTTTCTGGAATTATTATCTGATGTGAATTGGTCTGAGTAGGGAAAAAAATCCCTCTCTATAATCTTTCTATGCATAATCTGTATATAAAAGACACAATACACTTTAAATATGTGCCACAAAAAGATTGTGGTCTCATGTTATTAGAAATAAAAATCTTAAGATACATCTCCATAACTCTTCAACTATTTTAGTCAATTAAATAATGTTTAAGAAAATGCCAACATTATATTTGAACTGTTTATCACTCTGTATGGTGCAATAAATTCCATAGAAATGTTAAACTCTCCTCTATCAAGATTGAATACTGATTAAAAACATATGAATACTAAACTTTTATCAAGTTTTTAGGTCAATTTGCTATTGATAAGACAGCCCCAAAAAAGTTGTATTGTTACGAGGTCAATTATATGTGCTTATGACTACCTCACCAAATGATTAGCTTTTAGATACATGTGGTTGAAAGCTTTTTTTTAGTAAGGCACCAGCCATTCCATCACTTTAATGTCTGTCATAGAGCCAGAATGATTGTCTTTTTCCTATTTGTCTGATTTTACTAATTCATTGAACAATTTAAACTATTTACATATGTAGACATAGTTTTTAGCCTGCATACAAAGAAAAAATTTAAAAATAAAATAAATTAGAATACATTTTTCAGCTATGCATCAAAGAGTTATGACTAGTTAAGAAATAGTATTAACCATTTACCTGCTTAGAAACCCAACTAGGAAAAATGAAAAGTGCATCTAAATCCCTCTTCTCTGATGGAGGCAGAAGGAAATAATCAGTGATTGACTACGCTGGTGGGGTTGTCTGGAAGAGTTGGGGGAAGGTGTCTTTCTCCCAAAGTAGCAGTCAAAGTATACAGAGTCAAGAACCAAATGGGAGGACACAAAGGAAACCAAATTCAAAGCAGTGAGGAGAGTCTACATAGGTTCTCAAAAGCACATTTTTAAAAAAATTGGAAGCCAACCCTTTTTAAATAATTAGATTTCTTTCTTTTTTAAAAAAATAGTTTTGGGGGATACAGGTGGTTTTTCAATACACAGATAAGTTTGGTGGTGATTTCTAAGATTTTGGTGCACCTGTCACCCAAGCAGTGTACATTCTACCCAATATGTAGTCTTTTATCCCTCACCCACTTTCCACCCTTCCTTCCACCCCAAGTTCCCAAGGTCCATTATATCATTCTTAAGCCTTTGCATCCTCATAGCTTAGTTCCCACTTATAAGTGAGAACATGCGATATTTGTTTTTTCCATTCCTCAGTTACTTCCCTTAGAATAACGGCCTCCAGCTCCAACCAACTTGCCACAAAGGACATTATTTAGTTCCTTTTTGTGGCTGAATAGTATTCCATGGTGTATATATACCACATTCTCTTCATCCACTTGTTGACTGATGGACACTTAGATTGGTTTCATATTTTTGCAACTGTGAATTGTGAGAAGCCAATACTTTTGAGCCAATGAAACAAGAACAAAGATGATCAGCATTAGGTCAAGAAGAAGCAAAGACTAGACCTGGACAATTGCACTGGACACATGTTCCTTGGCTTACTTTTGTGTATCTGTGTGTGCTTCTGTTGAACTGAATGAAGGAGGGGTAAGACATATGTGAGCAATCACTAGGCAAGATCTGTGTGACTTAATGCCTGAAATGCCAGGAAGCAATCATTTGCTAAAATAGAAATAAAAGCCAACTGCTAAACTCAAGTTGAATCAGAATAATTATCTGGAAGTAATAAAAATGGAAAGTAGAAGACTGAGTTTACAAATCTAGTAAAGAAGAATTTGATTTTGAAGCTATTTGTTGATATTGTGTTCAGCACCTAAGTCTGCAGGTTTTCTATGTCAATCACCCAATCTGCTTTTCATCTGGAAAATGGAAGTAGGAATGGTTGATGCTGACTTACTTAAATTCAATCAGATTATGCAGTTGAATATGTGTAGTACTTCTAGAAATTTCTTGGCAGAACTGTACTTTGTAAGAAAAAATCTACCGGAGTTGTAGAGAAAAAAAAAACCCATAAATCACTTAAATTTAGTGATAACATCATGAGCTTACCAACCCACAAAATTAGAATTCACTGAAACATGTACATTATTTTTTAATGTTCCTAAGACCCTACTTTCTGAGTGCATAATCAAAGATCAAAATGAAGAAGGCTAATGTCTGTTTTCTAAATAAGAATATTAGGATCAGATAAAAATATTTTATCTTAAAGATAAGACCAATATTTCTATCATGTAGATAAAAACTAAAGCTATTGACCTGGAAATCTTCCATCAAGTCCTGAAACATTCTTAACTGTTAGATAAATACTCAGCATATAAAAAAATTAAAGAAACTTCATCAATGACAGAATATTTTTCCATTCTTAATCAATAGTATTTGACTACTACCAACTATTTCATAAACCACTCAACAAATATTTACAGAGCATTTGCTATATTCTTAGCACTATATACTGTAAGTATTAAGCATAGTTCCTATCCTCAAGTAACTTGCAGTTAGGAAGGAAAAATAGAAAGTCAACAAAGAAACAGAGAACAATTCAGTATTAAACTAAACATTGACACATGATTATGATTCTGTTAAGAAAAAAAGAAGCAGGCCAGGCATGTGGCTCATGCGTATAATCCCAGTACTTTGGGAGGCCAAGGTGAAAGGATCACTTGAGGCCAGGAACTCGAGACCAGCCTGGCCAACATGACAAAACCCCATCTCTACTGAAAATACAAAAAGTTAGCTGGGTGTGGTGGTACACACTTGCAATCCCAGCTACTCGGGAGGCTCAGGCATGAGAATCTCTCCTTGTGAATTTTTTCCTAAAATTCACGACTAAGAGAGTCTAGCATTTTCTAAAGGAACTTTCCTAACATGACATAAGCAAAGGTAAAGCAAAGCACAAGGAAAGAAAAACTCAAAGGCACAGCAAGAGAGAAATAAGTAAATAAACTACAGTGCATGAAAAGATCATGTGTTTGACTTGAGAACTTTGTAAGCCTGTTTTGAACCTAAAACAAAATTTTTTCTATAATTTTCCAACTCTCTGTTGCCTGGATAACTCCTAGTCGTTCTTTAGGACTCAGGTTCAGTGATGTCCCTGGTCAACACACATACAAACGCACAAACACACCCCTCACCACTGTGGAGTCTGGGTCAAGTGCCTCCTCCTTTGAGTTTCCACAGTACACTACGTCTCCCTGTATTCGAGCACTTGTCAAACTTCAACATTAACTTGTATGTCTCCCTCGTTTGAATGTAAATCTCTGAAGACATGGACTGTGAAGCCCATTTAGTATCAAGGCAAACATCCCTAAATTTGTTAGTAATGCCTAAGACCATCATTGTATTATTTTAAAAGTTTAAGAATTAATGTTCCAAGTCACAAATATGAATCTATTTATATTCAGTATACTATATTTTAGAAAGTATTTAATATGTTTTCTAACTTGTGATTATTAAATTAATATTAAAACTTGTAACATGCATAATTAGGCAAGCCCTTAACAAACTGAGAATTCAACTATAATAAAATAATTCATTCCCTGAAAAGAGTCAAGATTTCAAGATTTTCTTGGTTCGGGTGGTTGCTCAGTTACGAGAGGCACTTTCTAAAAAGTTATCATGAAAGCTAATGTTTAGAATGTTGATTTGTACAAGTATATCTATAAAACTATGGTGAAACTTCATTAATTAATAACCTAGGAAAATGCAGTGTTAAATTATCTGCACAGGGACTAGGCTGAAGGTTGCATTTGTACTATCCATATATAATTACAGATATTAATAAATCCACGTCTCCAGGGGAATGCATAAATAAATTGAGGGAAGGGCTGATTAGCATTCATTTATCTTGCATCTCATTCTTGAAGAACATACTGAAGTTTCTATACATCTAGGGGCAGAGAAGGAGTTACAAGAAAAAAATTGGGTGAAAGAATAAGGCCTTAACAAAGCATACAGGCTGCATGGATTGTTCAATATTAAACAGCTTTTCAAGTTGCAAGACAAGAATGAAGACTTTGTTGCTTTGTTCTGGATGACATGCTGACAGATAGCAGGCCTTTGATAGCTCAGTGGAGGACGAAGGTTTTTATATGCCTGTAATAAGGACATTAACAAATTTGACAGTAGACAGCAGCTTGTACAAACTGCTATGCTGATACCATTCTCTGTCCAAAGATGACAAGTAATGATAATGATGAAAATTAAGCAATAAGGGTGAAATCAATCAGGTTGGAAGGAATACTGAAAAATAGAATACAGATGGGGAGCTTCTATGGATCTGAAATCTTTAGAATGACTAATATTTCAGGTTATTACCAACATGTAGAGTGTATGGGCCAAGTGTCTTTTCTTTATCCCTCATTTCCTATTCTCTTATCCAGGCCAAAAGAGCCTGAAAATATTCAAGTCTCAATTTAGTAAAGGCTTATTTTTGGAAGACAATAGAGAATGCTTCAGAAATATGTCACTCTAGATAGTTAAGGCTAGGCATGAACCATGAAATTAAGTTTAGTAAATGAACTGTGACTAAATATAAACATCGTATGTGTATTATTGTGCTTATTATATGTCAAGCACTTTGCTAAATCAAGAATTAGCAAATATAGACAAGATCACTGTTAAAGTTCACGTTTGGTTATAGAAATAGAAAATTAGTCAAGTGTACACATAATTGAAAAAACAAATGAAAACATATGCACATGGATTTTCTTATGAAGGAGATAAAGTGATGAGTTGGGGCAACTGAGAGAGGTTGTAGTGAAGAGGCGATGACGGAAGGCCCCTCAGAAGAGGTGTCATGTGAGCTGAGATCTGAAGAATGAGGATGATCAAGTCAAGGGAGGCGATGGGGCTTGTAGAAGGAAGTGGGAGCAGTGAACGTCCTGAACAGAAAGAAGGAAGAGAAGATGCAAAGGCCAAGATGGGCAAGGATTAGAAGAAGAGAAAAAGGTCAATGTGACTAAAGCAAAGCGACCAAGAGGGGGTGCATCATGAGTAGAGGCTGAGGAGGAAAACAGGAGCCAGTTTATACAGAAATTTGTGAACTAGATTTTTATTCTAACGTTGATTGAAACCCAGAAATTGAGCTCCACCCAGTTCTATAAAGACACATGCACACGTATGTTTATTGCGGCATTATTCACAATAGCAAAGACTTGGAACCAACCCAAATGTCCAACAATGATAGACTGGATTAAGAAAATGTGGCACATATACACCATGGAATACTATGCAGCCATAAAAAATGATGAGTTCACGTCCTTTGTAGGGACATGGATGAAATTGGAAATCATCATTCTCAGTAAACTATCGCAAGAACAAAAAACCAAACACCGCATATTCTCACTCATAGGTGGGAATTGAACAATGAGAACACATGGACACAGGAAGGGGAACATCACACTCTGGGGACTGTTGTGGGGTGGGGGGAGGGGGGAGGGATAGCATTGGGAGATATACCTAATGCTAGATGACGAGTTGGTGGGTGCAGCACACCCGCATGGCACATGTATACATATGTGACTTACCTGCACATTGCACACATGTACCATAAAACCTAAAGTATAATAATAATAATAATAATAATAATAAAAGAAAAAAAAAAAAAAAGAAACCCAGAAGTTGAAGGGAATGATTATATTTATGTTTTTTGAAAGGTCATCTTTCTTCTATCTGGAGAATGTACTATACAGGAAAAGAGTTTAAATAAGGAGTCCTGTTACAAGACTGTTTTAATAGTTCTGATAAGAGTTGATAGCAGTTTGAATAGAGATGGAAAGAAATAAAAGAATTTGAGATGTAATTTGGAAGTAAGAAAAATAGGACTTGCTTGTGTATTGATGTTAGGGTGAGGCAAATGGAAAAATCAAGAATGTCTCGCAAGATGGCCGAATAGGAACAGCTCCGGTCCACAGCTCCCAGTGTGAGCGATGCAGAAGATGGGTGATTTCTGCATTTCCATCTGAGGTACCGTGTTCATCTCACTAGGGAGTGCCAGACAGTGGGCGCAAGTCAGTGGGTGAGTGCACCGTGCGCCAGCCGAAGCAGGGGCGGGGCATTGCCTCACTCGGGAAGTGCAAGGGGTCAGGGAGTTCCCTTTCCAGGGGTGACAGATGGCACCTGGAAAATCGGGCCACTCCCACCCGAATACTGTGCTTTTCCGACACGCTTAGGAAACGGTGCCCGAGGAGATTATAGCCCGCACCTGGCTCAGAGGGTCCTATGCCCACGGAGTCTCGCTGATTGCTAGCACAGCAGTCTGAGTTCAAACAGCAAGTCCGCAGGGAGGATGGGGGTGGGGCGCCCACCATTGCCCAGGCTCGCTTAGGTAAACAAAGCAGCCAGGAAGCTTGAACTGGGTGGAGCCCACCACAGCTCAAGGAGGCCTGCCTGCCTCTGTAGGCTCCACCTCTGGGGGCAGGGCACAGACAAACAAAAAGACAGCAGTAACCTCAGCAGACTTAAATGTCCCTGTCTGACAGCTTTGAGGAGAGCAGTGGTTCTCCCAGCACGAAGCTGGAGATCTGAGAACAGGCAGACTGCCTCCTCAAGTGGGTCCCTGACCCCTGACCCCCGAGCAGCCTAACTGGGAGGCACCCCCCAGCAGGGGCAGACTGACACCTCACACGGCCTGCCAGGTACCCCAACAGACCTGCAGCTGAGGGTACTGTCTGTTAGAAGGAAAACTAACAGAAAGGACATCCACACCAAAAACCCATCTGTACATCACCATCATCAAAGACCAAAAGTAGATAAAACCACAAAGATGGGGAAAAAACAGAGCAGAAAAACTGGAAACTCTAAAAACCAGAGTACCTCTCCTCCTCCAAAGGAACGCAGTTCCTCACCAGCAACGGAACAAAGCTGGACGGAGAATGACTTTGACGAGCTGAGAGAAGAAGGCTTCAGATGATCAAATTACTCCGAGCTACGGGAGGATATTCAAACAAAAGGCAAAGAAGTTGAAAACGTTGAAAAAAATTTAGAAGAATGTATAACTAGAATAACCAATACAGAGAAGTGCTTAAAAGAGCTGATGGAGCTGAAAACCAAGGCTCGAGAACCACGTGAAGAATGCAGAAGCCTCAGGAGCCGATGCGATCAAATGGAAGAAAGCGTATCAGCCGTGGAAGATGAAATGAATGAAATGAAGTGAGAAGGGAAGTTTAGAGAAAAAAGAATAAAAAGAAATGAGCAAAGCCTCCAAGAAATATGGGACTATGTGAAAAAACCAAATCTATGTCTGATTGGTGTACCTGAAAGTGACGGGGAGAATGGAACCAAGTTGGAAAACACTCTGCAGGATATTATCCAGGAGAACTTCCCCAATCTAGCAAGGCAGGGCAACATTCAGATTCAGGAAATACAGAGAACGCCACAAAGATACTCCTCGAGAAGAGCAACTCCAAAACACATAATTGTCAGATTCACCAAAGTTGAAATGAAGGAAAAAATGTTAAGGGCAGCCAGAGAGAAAGGTCGGGTTACCATCAAAGGGAAGCCCATCAGACTAACAGCGGATCTCTCGGCAGAAACCCTACAAGCCAGAAGAGAGTGGGGGCCAATATTCAACATTCTTAAAGAAAAGAATTTTCAACCCAGAATTTCATATCCAGCCAAACTAAGCTTCATAAGTGAAGGAGAAATAAAATAGTTTACAGACAAGCAAATGCTGAGAGATTTTGTCACCACCAGGCCTGCCCTAAAAGAGCTCCTGAAGGAAGCGCTAAACATGGAAAGGCACAACCGGTACCAGCCACTGCAAAATCATGCCAAAATGTAAAGACCATTGAGACTAGGAAGAGACTGCATCAACTAACGAGCAAAATACTAAGCTAACATCATAATGACAGGATCAAATTCACACATAACAATATTAACTTTAAATGTAAATGGACTAAATGCTCCAATTAAAAGACACAGACTGGCAAATTGGATAAAGTCTCAAGACCCATCAGTGTGCTGTATTCAGGAAACCCATCTCATGTGCAGAGACACACATAGGCTCAAAATAAAAGGATGGAGGAAGATCTACCAAGCAAATGGAAAACAAAAAAAGGCAGGGGTTGCAATCCTAGTCTCTGATAAAACAGACTTTAAACCAACAAAGATCAAAAGAGACAAAGAAGGCCATTACATAATGGTAAAGGGATCAATTCAACAAGAAGAGCTAACTATCCTTAATATATATGCACCCAATACAGGAGCACCCAGATTCATAAAGCAAGTCCTAAGTGACCTACAAAGAGACTTAGACTACCACACATTAATAATGGCAGACTTTAACAACCCACTGTCAACATTAGACAGAACAATGAAACAGAAAGTCAACAAGGATACCCAGGAATTGAACTTAGCTCTGCACCAAGCAGACCTAATAGACATCTACAGAACTCTCCACCCCAAATCAACAGAATATACATTTTTTTCAGCACCACACCACACCTATTCCAAAATTGACCACATACTTGGAAGTAAAGCTCTCCTCAATAAACGTAAAAGAACAGAAATTATAACAAACTATCTCTCAGATCACAGTGCAATCAAGCTAGAACTCAGGATTAAGAACCTCACTCAAAACTGCTCAACTACATGGAAACTGAACAACCTGCTCCTGAATGACTACTGGGTACATAACGAAATGAAGGCAGAAATAAAGATGTTCTTTGAAACCAACGAGAGCCAATACACAACATACCAGAATCTCTGGGATGCATTCAAGGCAGTGTGTAGAGGGAAATTTATAGCACTAAATGCCCACAAGAGAAAGCAGGAAAGATCCAAAATTGACACGCTAACATCACAATTAAAAGAACTAGAAAAGCAAGAGCAAACACATTCAAAAGCTAGCAGAAGGCAAGAAATAACTAAAATCAGAGCAGAACTGAAGGAAATAGAGACACAAAAAACCCTTCAAAAAATTAATGAATCCAGGAGCTGGTTTTTTGAAAGGATCAACAAAATTGATAGACCGCTAGCAAGTTTAATAAAGAAAAAAAGAGAGAAGAATCAAATAGATGCAATAAAAAATGATAAAGGGGATATCACCACGGATCCCACAGAAATACATACTACCATCAGAGAATATTAGCAACACCTCTACGCAAATAAACTAGAAAATCTAGAAGAAATGGATAAATTTCTCAACACATACACCCTCCCAAGACTAAACCAGGGAGAAGTTGAATCTCTGAATAGACCAATAACAAGAGCTGAAATTGTGGCAATAATCAATAGCTTACCAACCAAAAAAAGTCCAGGACCAGATGGGTTCACAGCCGAATTCTACCAGAGGTACAAGGAGGAGCTGGTACCATTACTTCTGAAAGTATTCCAATCAACAGAAAAAGAGGGAATCCTCCCTAACTCATTTTATGAGGCCAGCATCATCCTGATACCAAAGCCTGGCAGAGACACAACAAAAAAAGAGAATTTTAGACCAATATCCTTCATGAACATTGATGCAAAAATCCTCAATAAAATACTGGCAAACAGAATCCAGCAGCACATCAAAAAGCTTATCTACCATGATCAAGTGGGCTTCATCCCTGGGATGCAAGGCTGGTTCAATATACACAAATCAATAAATGTAATTAAGCATATAAACAGAACCAAAGACAAAAACCACGTGATTATCTCAATAGATGCAGAAAAGGCCTTTGACAAAATTCAACAACTCTTCATGCTAAAAACTCTCAATAAATTAGGTATTGATGGGACATATCTCAAAATAATAAGAGCTATCTATGACAAACCCACAGCCAATGTCATACTGAATGAGCAAAAACTGGAAGCATTCCCTTTGAAAACTGGCACAAGACAGGGATGCCCTCTCTCACCACTTCTATTCAACATAGTGTTGGAAGTTCTGGCCAGGGCAATTAGGCAGGAGAAGGAAATAAAGGGTATTCAATTAGGAAAACAGGAAGTCAAATTGTCCCTATTTGCAGATGACATGATTGTATATCTAGAAAACCCCATTGTCTCAGCCCAAAATCTCCTTAAGCTGATAAGCAACTTCAGCAAAGTCTCAGGATACAGAATCAATGTACAAAAATCACAAGCATTCTTATACATCAATAACAGACAAACAGAGAGCCAAATCATGAGTGAACTCACATTCACAATTGCTTCAAAGAGAATAAAATACCTAGGAATCCAACTTACAAGGGATGTGAAGGACCTCTTCAAGGAGAGCTACAAACCACTGCTCAAGGAAATAAAAGAGGATACAAACAAATGGAAGAACATTCCATGCTCATGGGTAGGAAGAATCAATATCATGAAAATGGCCATCCTTCCCAAGGTAATTTACAGATTCAATGCCATCCCCATCAAGCTACCAATGACTTTCTTCACAGAATTGGAAAAAACTACTTTAAAGTTCATATGGAACCAAAAAAGAGCCCGCATTGCCAAGTCAATCCTAAGCCAAAAGAACAAAGCTGGAGGCATCACACTACCTGACTTCAAACTATACTACAAGGCTACAGTAACCAAAACAGCATGGTACTGGTACCAAAACAGAGATATAGATCAATGGAACAGAACAGAGCCGTCAGAAATAATGCCACATATCTACAACTATCTGATCTTTGACAAACCTGACAAAAACAAGAAATGGGGAAAGGATTCCCTATTTAATAAATGGTGCTGGGAAAACTGGCTAGCCATATGTAGAAAGCTGAAACTGGATCCCTTCCTTACACCTTATACAAAAATCAATTCAAGATGGATGAAAGACTTAAATGTTAGACCTAAAACCATAAAAACCCTAGAAGAAAACATAGGCATTAGCATTCAGGACATAGGCATGGGCAAGGACTTCATGTCTAAAACTCCAAAAGCAATGGCAACAAAAGCCAAAATTGACAAATGGGATCTAATTAAACTCGAGAGCTTCTGCACAGCAAAGGAAACTACCATCAGAGTGAACAGGCAACCTACAAAATGGGAGAAAATGTTCGCAACCTACTCATCTGACAAAGGGCTAATATCCAGAATCTACAATGAACTCCAACAAATTTACAAGAAAAAAACAAACAGCCCCATCAAAAAGTGGGTGAAGGACATGAACAGACACTTCTCAAAAGAAGACATTTATGCAGCCAAAAAACACATGAAAAAATGCTCACCATCACTGGCCATCAGAGAAATGCAAATCAAAACCACAATGAGATACCATCTCACACCAGTTAGAATGGCAATCATTAAAAAGTCAGGAAACAACAGGTGCTGGAGAGGATGTGGAGAAATAGGAACACTTGTACACTCTTGGCGGGACTGTAAACTAGTTCAACCCTTGTGGAAATCAGTTTGGCGATTCCTCAGGGATCTAGAACTAGAAATTCCATTCGACCCAGCCATCCCATTACTGGGTATATACCCAAAGGACTATAAATCATGCTGCTATAAAGACATATGCACACGTATGTTTATTGCGGCATTATTCACAATAGCAAAGACTTGGAACCAACCCAAATGTCCAACAATGATAGACTGGATTAAGAAAATGTGGCACATATACACCATGGAATACTATGCAGCAATAAAAAATGATGAGTTCATGTCCTTTGTAGGGACATGGATGAAATTGGAAATCATCATTCTCAGTAAACTATCGCAAGAACAAAAAACCAAACACCGCATATTCTCACTCATAGGTGGGAATTGAACAATGAGAACACATGGACACAGGAAGGGGAACATCACACTTCGGGGACTGTTGTGGGGTGGGGGGAGGGGGGAGGGATAGCATTGGGAGATATACCTAATGCTAGATGACGAGTTAGTGGGTGCAGCGCACCAGCATGGCACATGTATACATATGTAACTTACCTGCACATCGTGCACATGTACCATAAAACCTAAAGTATAATAATAATAATAATAATAATAATAAAAAGAAAAATAAAAATAAAAAAGAATGTCTCTTAGGTCTCTGGCCTGAGCTACCGAGATGGGAGATAAATGGAAGAAGAAAAATTGATTTGGGTGAGTACAATCTGGAATACCACACCATAACATTGATACAGAAGGCTGGGTAAATGTGTTTAATGCCACAATGTTCAGGATTCTTAGCTGAACCATATGGTCAAGTAAGAACCAGGATGATGTAAGAGAAAAGTTTTACACTAACTAGCTCTCTGCTCTTGGTTAGACCAATTACATTGGAATTAGGTAAGTATGGATTTAGAAAAGACATTATGAGTAATCTAGTCTTGCTTTCCATTGATCATAGCAAGACCTTCTAATACATTCGGTGGTTAGATGCTTGCTACTTCAGAAGTCAGCCACTCCATTTTAGGAAAACTTCAATTGTTAAAATTATTCTTAATATTGAATCAATATTCCATGCCACTACGAACAGCAAGCTTAACCTCTCAACCACATAGCAACTCATTATGTGTGTATTCTCTTTATTGTTTCTGATATTTAAATTTGAATCCTAGCTCTAAGTATACTCATACTACTCAACCTCTACATACAAAAGGAAGTGAAATTGTAGATTCTGAATATTTGACTTTTGTAATCGCCTCAAACACTTTGACATTCTGTAATTATAAATCCTAAATCTCTTTGTGACTCAGTTTCCCATTTATATTATTGGCAATATTCCAGATTGCTTAGGATTTATAAGAAAAAGTCATATTTGTGATCATTTTCTTGTCTGTTGACTTACAGTTAGTAAGGCTAAAATATATAACTGAGCAAAAGAACTAAGCAAAGGTATTTATTTCCACTTGTCCATTAAGTTTTCCATCTTTCAAAATTTTGTTTTCAATTTGCCTTTTCTTATCTCTTTATTTCTTTTCCACTATCTTTTAGTTGGAAATTGAGAAGCACTAGAATTACGTTGAGTTGTCCATCTCCTGTTAAACCAGAAATCTAATGATGCTCATTTGTATTCCTTCTTTTCCTTCAAAGGTCTATATTAAATTTTTTGGTTATGTTTCATTGTTAAACTTCAGGGTTTCAAAGATAAATTCCACTAGAATTACATGTTTTAAGAAAATCGAATGGTAGAAAAGGCTAAGGCAATATAGATGAATTAAAGAGTGTCTGGGCTGATCTTGGTTAGCTTACTCATGATCTTTCAAATAAACATGCAGTGAGCTAAAATGCTGTTAATAAAAAATAGGAATATTGGTATTTTATGAGTTGCTTATTATAATTACATATTTAGAAGCTCTGAGACCCTGGGGTCATTGCACTATATTCTCACAAAGGGAACCAGAGTTCATGCCCTTTCAATGAAAGCACTAACATTTCAACAGTTAAAGATTTCTGGTGGCTCATGGCTAAGTGGATTCAGAACTCTGAGCTTCAGTATATCTTCAGTGCTAATCTTAAAACACCAGAGGTAAAATCCTCTTTCGCTGTGTACAACTGGTTTTCCATAGGAACAGTATCTGCCACAAATAATTTCTTATATTTACTATCTTAGAAGTAATCACATAATGATAGATTCAATGACATTTGAAGGATAAATTCTCCTTGAAATACAGTTTCTTTAGGAAAATAGAATAAGAAGCGGGGATAGGAAAGTACAATAAGGATTTGAGGGTCTCAGGTCATTCGTTTAGAAGCAAGTCTGACGTGCATTAAGCAAATGTTACATACTCCAAATATTAAATGATAATTTACGTTGGAGTAAGGGAGACTGCAGGTGGCCAGTCTACTCACAATTCAGACTGCTCTCTTGGTGACATAAATATTTCCAAGTAGATCATGAACAACCTTACAAAATATTCAAAGTAAATTGTGAGAAAAAAAGTGTAAAAATGGGATAGTTATCAACATTTACAATTTTTCAAGTAATTCTGCAAAAGGGAAGCCTTGTAAAGATTTCAGTCCCTCTTGGATCAGCAAGGTCCATCACGATCTCTGTCCCTTCTTTCTCCTTCATATCTGCCAATTTTGATCATGGCTGCTATAGAAAGCTATGACTGCAAGCTTTCCTTTCTAGGATCTCTCCTTAAAGCGTCTGATCTTACCTGCTTTCCTTGCTTCTCTTCCCACCTATCAATTTCTATTTCTAGGCCAAACTAAGTGAGGAATTTAACAACCAGCCAATCTTATTTTTATTCTCATCAGGAGAATAAAAATAAGTGCTCTATTCCGCACTTATTTAATAAAAATCCAGTGCTCGATTCAGCACTGGAAGTCCTGCCTTATTCCTTGAGGTCATGACCCCACAAATCCCCCATTCTGATTGACTGTTTCATCTTGGCTTTCAGGAATAGTTTCTCCAGTGTTTCCCATTTATACATAACTCATAGGTAGAAAATTATAAATATAGCCACAATTATTTGCAGAGGCGCCTATCAAGGTATGGAGTTCATTTCTCTACCCCTTGAGCTTAGGCTAAACTTCTGACTTGCTTTGGCCAATACGGTGTAACAGTGGCATTACTGGGCAAGTTTCCATACTAGAACTCAAGATATTTTTGTGTGTTTCTGTTCCTGCTACTAATGAATCCTGCCATCATGTGCACAAGCTTAGGCTAGAGTGCTGGAGGATTAAAGACCATTTTGAAAAAAGTCACAGGTATCCCAATTTTGCCAGCTGAGGCTATCATAAAGCCTGTGACAACCTACCAGATGATCATGGATGTGTAAGCAAGCCTAGATGAAATAAGCTGAATTCAGTCCATACCAGTAGAAGCTCCCAGCTGAGCCCAGCTCAAATGGCTGATGTACAAAATTGTGAGCTAGATAAAAGGTTCTTGAGGGCCTAGGAGCAATGACACCCCAATAGCAACAAGCACCCCTTGAATACAGACATTGGTTTCTAATATGAATCTTCAATAAAAGAAGGCTCTTTGGGGATATGGCTGATTCTAGGACTGTGAGAAGGAATATCTGAGATGATCCTGGAGTCTGATAGAAAGTTAGGAAGTACTCAAAATAACCTACAATGATGGGAGTATATTGAATGAACACAGGAGCCAACCAAAAGAACTCCCAAGAGCTAAAGCTGCAATAACAAAGTATTGGATTTTAACTCAAAATATAAAATAAATATCAACAAGTATATAATGTTATAAATGACTGAATAAATAAATAAATGGGGGGAAATAGACACATTTCTCATGCAGAATAATTCCAAATGAAGTATGTAGATACTTTACCCTGTGTGTGATCCTGTGGACCACAATAATGCACAAGCCATATCCTTCTAGATATGTAATTCCTTCTATGTTTCCTAAGCTACAAGCCCTGCTGACATCTCCTCCAAAACATGTAAATCTATGTACTTCTCTCTATCTCATTAACAGCCAACTAGTACAAGCCATCACCAACCATCATATGAACAACTTCACAGCCTCTTGACAAGACCACTGACTTCCACTCTTACACCAGCACAATCCATCACCCACAGCAGCCAAAGAGCTCATAACACTGCATAAAACAAATAAACATACTAGCCAACAAAACTGCTTTCAGTGCTATTTACAATAACAAAGCCACAGAATCAACCTAAGTGTCCATCAATGGATGATTGGATAAGGAAAACTGTGTGTGTGTGTGTGTGTGTGTGTGTGTGTGTGTGTGTGTGTGTGTGTGTGTGTGTGTGCGCATGTATATACATGTCTATACATACATATTTATATACCATGAAATATTACCCAGCCATAAAAAAACCTGTGGTGGCAGTGGCTTGCTCTTGTCTTTTTCTTTTCTTTTTAACTAAGAATGGGGCTGTTGTACTCTCACTTTACTTATCCTTAAATTTAAATACATATTTATGTTTGTATTAATCTATCAATATATACATACATGAATATATCCACCCATCTAGATTTTAAGCAGTAAATAAAACATTTTGCAAAAGATTAAAGTTGAATTTTACAAAAAAAAAAAATTATCGATGGTGACACAAGAGCAGGTTGCTATCCTCGAGCTTAAAAAAAGAATGAAATTAAGAAAATGTGGCACATATACACCATGGAATACTATGCAGCCATAAAAAATGATGAGTTCATGTCCTTTGTAGGGACATGGATGAAATTGGAAATCATCATTCTCAGTAAACTATCGCAAGAACAAAAAACCAAACACCGCATATTCTCACTCATAGGTGGGAATTGAACAATGAGAACACATGGACACAGGAAGGGGAACATCACACTCTGGGGACTGTTGTGGGGTGGGGGGAGGGGGGAGGGATAGCATTGGGAGATATACCTAAAGTATAATAATAATAAATAAATAAATAAATAAATAAATAAATAGATAAAATGTTTTAAAAAAAAGAATGAAACTGTATCTTTTGCAGCAACATAGATTGAACTGGAGGCTATTACCTTAAAATAAATAATTCAGAAAATCAAATACTGCACATTCTCATTTATAGGTGGGAGCTAATCAATGTGTACACATGGACATAGAGAGTTGAATAATAGACATCGGGGACTCCAAAAGCTGGGAGGGTGAGAGGGAGAAGAGGTTGAGATATTACCAATTATGTACAATGTACATTATTCAGGTGATGACTACACTAAAAACCCAGAGTTAACCACCACACAATGTATCCATATAACAAAATTGTACTTGTGGCCCCTAAATCTATAAAAATTAAATAATAACAAATATAAACAATAAAATTTAAAACAAAAACAAAACTCTGCTTTCAAACTTAGAATAAAATTCAGACTTCATGATTTGAGTCCTGTCTACCATTATTTTTTTTGTTTTGTTTTGGTTTTTTTGAGATGTAGTTTCACTCTTGCTGCCCAGGCTGGAGTGCAACGGCACGATCTCGGCTTGCTGCAACCTCCACCTCCCGAGTTCAAGTGATTCTCCTGCCTCAGCCTCCTGCATAGCTGGGACTACAGGCTCATGCCACCACACCCAGCTAATTTTTGTATTTTTAGTAGAGACAGGGTTCACCATATTGGCCAGGCTAGTCTTGAACCCCTGACCTCAGGTGATCCACCAACTCAGCCTCCCAAGGTGCTGGGATCACAGGTGTGAGCCACTGCACCCAGCCTGTCTACCATTCTTCTACATACTAATTCCTTTTTCTTATCTGTTCCAGCCACTTTGGCCTTCAATCATCTTCAGCATACCAAACTCTTTCCCACCCTAGAGCTTTTGCGTAACTTCTCTTTCTGACTAAACCGCTTTCTCCCCTAGTTCTTTGCATAACTGGTTTCTTCTTGTCATTCACCTTAAATGCCCTCCTTGAGCACCTTTTCCAAAGTAACAGCCCCATCACTGCCTGACATAGAACATTATTTTATTTTCTCATTCCTATGACTGTCCTAGGTTGGTATTGTCCTCAGCAGAACAGCTGCTCCTCCATGAGGTCACTCAGGACCCCAGACCAATAGCTGCTCTGCCATCATCATGTGACTTCTAAAGTCACCCTAGGAGACCGCAACCTAATAATCCAAAAGGGTAAAGGGCCTGGAGAAACACATGGGACAAGTTTTCATGGGCTAGGCCTGGAAGCAGCACACATCACTTCTACTCACATTCTAATTATAGGGGTAGTGGGGAGAGAACAAACAAAAATAAACACTAAGGAGGTTTTCAAGTAGCTCTGTTCCCAAAAAAGGGGTCTGATTTTTGGTAGAGAGCTAGTAATCTCTGACTCAGGAAAAATAGGTCTAGGTACTTGAAACATACTTTGGAAACATTGCTGGCAATATTTGGGTAACTTAGAAGCAAAAGGAAATATTCAAATCGGATCTCAGTTTGGTTAGGAAAATGCCAGCTGCCGAAGCCCCAAATGCCCCACATGTCTTAGCACAATTAAATTAGACATGCGCCTGTAGTCCCAGCTACTCGGGAGGCTGAGGCAGGAGAATGACATGAACCCAGGAGGCGGAGCTTGCAGTGAGCCAAGATCGCGCCACTGCACTCGAGCCTAGGCGACAGAGCGAGACTGTCTCAAAAAACAAAACAAACAAACAAACAAAAAAATAGAAGTCAGCTTTCCCCACCTTGAGATCCACAAATCCTTAGAGCTCCAGAATCCTCTTCCCCTACCTGTGGCTAAAAGCCTATCCACTTCTCAAAAGTTCCAATCCAGAAATAAATCACGCATTACTTCCACTCACATTCTATTAATGAAAACTAGTCACATGGCTACACATGGATACAAGGGAGGCTGGGAAATGTAGTCCCTGGCTGGGTAGCCTTCTTCCACTCACCACTCCACACTAGTGAAGGGGAATGAATTTTGTTGCACCACTAGCCTTCTCTACTATAGTTAAACTTCCCAAAACAGGGCCTATTTATTTCCAACATTGACCCGTTGCTGGAATCTTTACTAAATAAACTGTTTTGAACACAGTATCTATCATCTTGCCTCCTGTTATATTTATACGAATCAAGTTTTGCTTTAGGACACAGGATGTACATATAAATATGTCACTTGCTTGCTTAAAGTCCTTGAATGAATCCCAGTGCTCTTCAAGTAAAATGCAATCTCCTTACCATGGCCTACAATGTCCTATGGGTTCTACTTCCTGCTGACTCCTGCAACTTAAACTCCTACCATTTTCCATTCTTATTTCTCTGCTCTGACCACACTGAGCTCCTTTTAAGTTCCTGAGTGCTCTTTTCCCACTACCAGAACTTCCCATGTGTTATTCTAGAATGCTTTCGCCCAACTCTCCTCATGGTTAATTATTTTTTTTGCGTCAAGCTTAAGCCCACCGGTCACAAGCTCTTCAGAAAGGCCTTCACTGGCCAGCTCTCTAATGGGGCCTTCCATGGCTCCTTTCCATTCCATCCCCTTGTTATTTTTTCACAGCAGATGTGTCAATCTGTAATAATATTGTTTGAAAGTCTCCTTGTTCACTGTCATTCTCCTTACTTGAATGTAATTTCCATGAAGGCAAGGAGCCCATCTATCTTATCACTATCATAACCCTATTGTTTCACATTATGTCCAGCATTCAATAAATATCTGAGGAGTGAATGAATAAATGGGTCTAGTTGAATCCAATCATATACCTTGGGTGGATTACTTCATCATGACGACTAAAGAAAATGTTAGAGAACCTGACCCTCTGGCAGGAGCTCAGCAGTGCCATCAGTGTAAAGGAAGAGAAAACAAGGCCTATGCCACTACACACTGACACCTCCCTGGCACTGGATATCAGATAATTAAAGAGAATCCATCAGCCAATAGTGGGTTTTTGACTTTCTAAAATTTCCATAGAGTTATCCACAGTGCACAGGCTTATTATAAAGAAAACACATCAGAGATTGCAGAAGTAGTGATGAGGTGGGGTCCAGGGAGATCTGAGTGTTCACCTGCCACAGCAGCTCAAAACCAATGAGTTCTTCTGCCAACTCTGCATTCATTGGACAGGCTTGCATTAACCTGCTCTGTAAAAGGGAAAAATTAAAAGTAAGCTTCTTCTGGGGACACAGAGAAGAATGTAAATGTAAGGGCCTGGTAGTGGGGGATAGAAATAAAAGGAGGTTGATAAACAGGGACAAAAAAATGTTGGCAGCCAAAAAAGGTGCTGTATATTAGCTACTATGATGTAAAATGGCCCAGTAGAGATCAGTGTAACATCTGCCTTGGTCATTTTTTGCGTGTCTACATATTCATGCCCAGCTTTCAGAATTCTCTGGAGACACTTGAGTATATAGGAAGATAAGTTCCAATGAGCTGCAGCCTCCTGCTTTGCTGAAGGGATACAAAAAAAAAAAATCTTGCTTTCCTGATTCAACTTCACTCTCAAGCATTTCTGAGCCCTTACTAACCAATGCAGATTTTAGGTACATATGAAAGAAAAAATGAAAGATAAAGAATATACCTAAGTTTAATGAATATACACAGACTGTGTCAGGTCTACATGATATAGGTATCATGAGCCTTGGACTCAGAAGGACTTGGACTCAAATCCTGACTCCACCTCATATGAGCTATGTGGGAAAGTCTTCTACACTGAATTTTAATGTAAAATAAGCAAATACATAATGCTGTGAGGATGAACTAATATCTGTGAAATAATGGACATGGAATAAGTACTCAATAAATGATATGTGTTTATTATTCAAAACAATTCAAGCACTCATCAAGTTGTTTTTCTCTATACCAAGTTGTTTAGGGGATTTGCCTCAATTATTGGGACAACTATTATTAGTTCTGTCCTTGACCTTAGCTTTGGTCAACACAACCACAAGCCTTTGTCATAGAACAGTACACTGGTCTGATAAATCATTTCCACCTCATCAAGCTTCTGTTCCTCTGTCTATCCTATGCACTGCCTTAACTCCCACTTTTTCTTTTATCAAAATCTTCCTTATCTTCCAAAGTCTACCTCAAAGCCAATGTTGTAGTCCAGCTTTGCTGGCTACTCCCAGTTCTTTGATCGACTTCTCCTCTGCATCCATTTTTTCACTTATTCATGCGTTCCATAAACAATACTGACAACCCACTAGATGCCAGGGAATTTGATAGATACCTGGAAAATAAAGATGAATAAGACATAATGCCTATTGTCCTAGCCTAGCAAGGAAGACTAAGAACTGGACAGATTATTGCATTCAAGCATGATACATGCAATAAAGGTCTTCATATGGGATTTGGGAGCCCACGAGAGAGGCTCTTATCCAATAGTAGTTGCTTACACCTCTGGTTCACAGTTACTTTGATTTATTTGCATCATAATTTATTGCTAAATAACTATCTTGCGTGTTACATTCTGAACTCCTCGAGGATAGATGCTGTCTTATTTGTCTTTGTGTTCCTTTTGAAGTCTTGCACAATGTGTTACAAATAATATGTGTCCAATAAATGTGTGTGGGTGAACTAAAGCCATCATCAATGAGCACTTGTTAATAGCTTGGTCTGTCTTGAAGGATTCATACTCTATAAAAGGCAGTATACATATACAGTACAGCAGCTATAATAGCTAGGATATTTAAGCTAGACAGACTGAATTCAAACCCCCATCTCAGTCTTTAATAAGTGCTTGCATTAAGCAAAGTACTTTATCTCCCTGTGTCTTGATTTCTTCTTCTATTAAAAGGAAATGATAATAATAGTATCTACCACATACAGTTCTACCCCCTTATCTATGGAGGATGTGTCCCAAGGCCCCCAGCGGATGCCTGAAACTGTGATCACACCAAACCCTATATATACAGTCATATGTTGCTTAATGACAGGCATATGTCCTGAAAAATGCATGATTAAGTAACCTTGTAATTGTGCAAATATCACAGTCTATACTTACACAAACCTAAATGGTATAGTCTACTACACACCTAAGCTATATAGCACAGCCTATTGGTCTCAGGCTACAAATCTGTATAGCATGTTACCGTAGGGAACTGTAACACAATGATAAATATTTATGTATCTAAATATATCTAAACACAGAAAAAAATGCATTGTGCTTATATCTCTAGGTGTTAGAAATTTTTCAGCCGCATTATAATCCTATGGGAGCAATGTCATATATGTGGTCCATTATTGATCAAAACTTTGTTGTGGGGTACACAACTGTACTGTTTCTTTTCATCTGATAACTGAGACAGCTACTAAGTGACTAACAAGCAGGTAGCATATACAGCATGGTTATGCTGAACGAAGGGCTGATTCATGTCCTAAGAGAGATGGAGCAGGACAGAGCAGGGGTTTATCACATTACTCAGAATGGTGTGCAATTTAAAGCTGATGAATTATTTATTTCTGAAATTTTTCATTTAACACTTTTGGACCCTGGTTGGCCACGGGTAACTGAAACAGGGTAAGGGAAGACTACTGTACATTGCTATTAAGTCAATTGGTATACTCACTAAAAATTATTTAGAAAAGTGCCTTAATGGTAGCTATTTAGGTAACCATTTAGGCTACTTAGTGGCCTTCACTTCTGTAGAACAGAGACTACTCCAGACAGAGTTTAAATTCCATAGATAAAACACAGTTTCAAGTCTGGCTGCAATGCCAGTCTATTACAAGTCCAGAAAACTGCTGACTTATAACTTTTTACAAGCCATGCCTCCACCTTTTCTGACCACACTAGATAATATGATGCCATCCTGGGAAAGTTCAATTTGAAATCATTACTTCTATTCATTCACTATATCAATGTGAAAAACTTCAATACAAATAATAAATAAAATATGGCTATGTACTATGCTTCTATTATGTGTCATGTAGTTTACACATATTATTTCCAATCTTTAGAACAAACTCAAGATAGGTATTATTGTATCCATTCTATAGATGATAAAATTGAGGCTCAGGCAGATCATGTTACTCACCCAAAGGTCCCATTATGGCCAAGTAGCTTGACACTCTCTAGCACAAGAATCTTATCCCAGTCTTTTCACTCCTGACATTAGATTCTAACTAGGTTTAGTTTGTTCTTTACTTCATTATCCTTGATCTGCTTATTCAGCACCACTGAAGAAGACAAAAGCTCCAGAGAAAAGTAGAAATTAAATTTGATCATGGAAAATACTTTGCCTTATAATTTCAACAATTTAGTGTGAGTCAAGCGGAGACAGGATTTCAAACAGTCATCTGATCCCAGTCCCATCTTCCAGACAGTTCTATAGAAAAGTTGACTGACATATGGCTGCGGCTCCTATTTTCTAAGATTTGTAGGCATACACATTTCAGGGCCTCTGTTTGTGAATTTCAATATTTAGGAGCCATTAAACCTAGTTTATCCTTTTTTATATATTCAAACTCTTTGCATACTCAACTCATTAGCTTTTATTCTGTCCACTACAGATTTAGAGAACAGCTGGTCATTTCCATCTTTATAGTTACGCCTCATATGGTCTAAAGCAGTACTGTCCAAGAGAAATACACTGTGAGCCACATACGTAATTTTAAATTAACTAGTAGTCACATTTTTTAAAAAGTAAAATTAATTAGGTTAACTTTAATAATGTATTCGTATTCGTTTCCTGCAACAAATCACCACAAACTTGGGGGCTTAAGACAACAACATATGGATTAACTTGGAGTTCTGGAAGCCAGAAGTCCAAAATCAGTACCACTGTGCAGAAATCAAAATGTCAGCAGGACTGCACTTTCTCCAGAGGCTCTAGGGAGGATCGTTCCTTGCCTCTTCCACCTTCTGGTGGCTGCTGTCATTTCTTGGCTTGTGGCCATATCACTCATCTCTGCCTCCATCTTCACATCACTTTCTCCTCCATATATGTGTCTGACTCCCTCTACCTTCCTCTTCTAAGGATACATGTGACTGCACTTAGGGCCCACTTGGATAATCCAGAATCATCTCCCTATCTTAAGATCCTTTGATAATATTTGCAAAATTAATTAACTTTGATCATATCTGCAAAAATTCTTTTTCTAAGTAGGGTAACAATTTAAGTTCCAACGATTAAAATCTGATATCTTTGGGGGTCATTATTCAAACTACTACAAATAATATATTTTATTTGACCCAATATATCCAAGATGTTATTTCAGTTTGTAATCAACATTCTATAATAACTTTTCTAAATCTAGGTGCCTTTTGATGCTTACAACAAATCTCAGTTAGAATCAGTCACATTTCAAGATAGAGAGCAACAAAATAATTGTGGGGGACTTCAATACTGAAAGCACTAGCTAGATCATCAAGACGGAAAGTCAACGAAGAAACAGTGGACTTAAACTATACCCTAGAACAAATGAACTTAATAGATACTTACAGAACCTTCTTCCAAACAACTGCAGAATATACATTCTTTTCATCAGCACATGGAACATTCTCTAAGACAGACCATATTATAGCCACAAAACAAGTCTCAATAAATTTAAGAAAACTGAAATCATATCAAGTATCTTCTCAGACTACAATGGAATAAAACTGGAAATCAATTTCAAAAAGAATTCTCAAAACTATACAAATACATGGAAATGAAATAATCTGCTCTGGAATAATTTTGGGGTTAGTGAAATCAAGATGGAAATTTTAAAATTCTTTGAAATGAATAACAGTGACAAACTTCTCAAAACCACTGAGATACAGTAAAAGTGGTGCAAAGAGGAAAGCTCGTAGCATTAAATGCCTACATCAAAAAGCCTGAAAAAGCACAAATAGACAACCTAATGTCACACCTCAAGGAACTGGATAAACAAGAACAATCCAAACCCAAACCCAACAGAAGAAAAGAAATAACAATGATCAGAGAAGAACTAAATGAAATTGAAAAAAAAATACAAAAGGTAAATGAAACAAAAAGTCGTTTTTTTGAAAAGGTAAACTAAATTGATAGATATTAGTGAGATAAACCAAAAAAAAAGAAGAGAGAAGATACAAATAAGCTCAATTAGAAATGAAACTGGAGGAAGGGGCTGGCAAGATAGCTAAATAAGAACAGCACTCCTCTGCAGTTCCCAGTGAGACCAACGCAGAAGGCAGGTGATTTCTGCATTTACAACTGAGGTACCTGGTTCATCTCACTGGGACTGGTTAGACAGCGGGTACAGCCCATGGAGGGCCAGCAGAAGCAGGATGGAGCGTCACCTCACCCAGGAAGCACAACGGGTCAGGGAACTCCCTCCCCTAGCCAAGGGAAGCCATGAAAGACGGTGCTATCCAGCCAAGATACTACACTTTTCCCATGGTCTTTGCAACCTGCAGACCAGGAGATTCCCTCAGGGCCCCACACCACCAGGGCCCTGGGTTTCAAGCACAAAACTGGACAGCCATTTGGGCAGACACCAAGCTAGCTGCAGGAGTTTTGTTTTGTGCCCCAGTGGCACCTGTAACACCAGCGAGACAGAACTGTTCACTCCCCTGGAAAGGGGATTGAAGCCAGGGAGCCGAGTGGTCTTGCTCAGCGGATCCCACCCCCACAGAGCCCAACAAGCTAACATACATTGGCTTGAAATTCTCACTGCCAGCACAACAGTCTGAAGTCAACCTGGGATGCTTGAGCTTGGTGGGAGGGAGGGGCGACTGCCACTACAGAGGCTTGACTAGGTGGTTTTCCACTTATAGTGTAAACATAGCTGCTGGGAAGTTCGAACTGGGTGCAGAACCCACTGCAGTGTAGCAAAGTCGCTGTGGCCAGATTGCCTTTCTAGATTCCTCCTCTCTGGACAGGGCATCTCTGAAAGAAAGGCAGCAGCCCCAGTCAGGGGCTTATAGATAAAACTCCCATTTCCCTGGGACAGCGCACCTAGGGGCAGGGGCAGATGTGGACGCAGCTTCAGCAGACTTAAACGTTCCCACCTGCTGGCTCTGAAGACAGCAGCAGATCTCCCAGTACAGTGCTCGAGTTCTGCTGAGGGACAGACTGCCTCCTCAAGTGGGATCCTGACCCCTATGCCTCCTGACTGGGAGACACCTCTCAGCAGGGGACAACAGGCACCTCATACAGAAGAGGTTTGGCTGGCATCCGGTGGGTGCCCCTCTGGGATGAAGCTTCCAGAGGAAGGAACAAGCAGCAATCTTTGATGGTCTGCAGCCTCCACTGGTGATACCCAGGCAAACAGGGTTGGAGTGGACCTCCAGCAAACTCTAGCAGACCTGCAGCAGAGGGGCCTGACTGTTAGAAGGAAAACCAACAAAAAGAAAGCAATAGCATCAACATAAAGAAAAAGGACACCCATGCAAAAATGCCATCTGAAGGTCACCCACATCAAAGATCAAAGGTAGATAAATCCACAAAGATGAGGAAAAACCAGTGCAAAAAGGCTGAGAAGTCCAAAAATTAGAAAGCCTCTTCTCCTCCAAAACATCACAACTCTTTGCCAGCAAGGAAACAAAACCAGACAGAGAATGAATTTGAAAATTGACAGAGTAAACTTCAGAAAGTGGGTAATAACAAACTACTTCAAGCTAAAGGGGTATGTTCTAGCCCAAAGCAAGAAAGCTAAGAACGTTGATAAAAGATTACGGGAACTGCTAACTAGAATAACCAGTTCAGAGAAGAACATAAATGACCTGATGGAGCTGAAAAACACAGCACGAGAACTTCATGAAGCACACACAAGTATCAACAGCTGAATCAATCAAGCAGAAAAAGATATCAGAGATTGAAGATCAACTTACTGAAATAATGCATGAAGACAAGATTAGAGTGAAAAAGGATGAAAAGGAATGAATAACGCCTCCAAGAAATATGAGACTATGTGAAAAGACCAAAGTGAAGTTTGGTGTACATGAAAGTGACCAGGAGAATGGAACCAAGTTGGAAAACACTTTTCAGAATATTATCCAGGAGAACTTCCCCAGCCTAGCAAGACAGGCAAAAATTCAAATTCAGGAAATAAAGAGAACACCACAAAGATACTCCTCGAGAAGAGCAACCCCAAGACACAAAATCGTCAGATTCACCAAGGTTGAAATGAAGGAAAAAATGTTAAGGGCAGCCAGAGACAAAGGTTGGGTTACCCACAAAGGGAAGCCCATTGGACTAACAGCAGATCTCTCTGCAGAAACCCTACAAGCCAGAAGAGAATGGGGGCCAATATTCAACATTCTTAAAGAAAAGAATTTTTTTTTTTTGATGAAAAACTTTTTAATGCAATGGAATTGGGTATCAGCATTGATTTCATTTTCCAAGACATTTTGCAATAATTTTTACAATAGTTCAGGGAAAAAAAGGAGATACTTTTTGACCAGAGAGAAAAAATTCCTATCAAGGCTGTCACCTGCTAGGACTTAGAAGCAAGCAATGATCCCAATAGAAGTGAAATTATAACGTGATATGTGAGCCTCTAATATTCTTTGAAATTTGAGGTAAAGGGTAGGTAAGCCCTTCCACATGGCATGTGTAAAGTCTACGTAACAATGTAACCCTTTCCTGATACAAAGGGGTTAGTTCTTTTAATGTTTTAAATAATTTATTGTTCTTTATGATATTAATAGTAATAGATGCTCATTGAAGAAAACCTGGAAAGTACAGAAAATAATACAAAAGAAATAAAATCACAACTATCTTACCACCAAATGACAAGATTGGCTAACATTCTGACATTCTGGCTTCTGATATAGCCATTACAACATTCTGATGTAGCATTCTGAAGATCCTTCTGGTCTTTCTTTCTACTGCTAATAGTTTTGTTGAATTTTTAAAAATTCACAGTTTACATGGAGAGATTTAAATTAGATCAAGATATTTTATTCTTCATAGTTTTATTAAGAAATGTACTCTCCATGTCTCATTTTCCACAAATAACATTTCATTTTGTTTGAGAGATTTGTTCTCATATTTATTTTACTAAAATTTCATATGGCATATGAAATATCTCATCTATTGTTTACCATGTTATTTTTAGAAAATTATTCTTTGAGCACCCCGTATATAAGATTAAGATTAGCACCCTGTGTGTAAGATTAAGATTAGCACCCTGTGTGTCAGATTAAGATTAGCACCACTTCTGTGCTTATGCAAACAAACTCATGATGTTATAATGACAGGTTTTATATTTATCGATTTTCCACTTTCCAGAATGCCTTCTTGGAAAGTTGATGATTTCCTGATTGGATTTCATGATTGAATAGTTTATGATTTTTTAAGACTGAGATTGGTTATATTTTAAATAGGTTTTACAAATATAGCAAGACAGTTAGTAAACACTGGATATTACAGTTGTGTAGTTATACAAAACTAGGAGAAATACATTTATTGATCTCCTGAGAGCAGTAATTACCGCATACAGAGATTGGATTCTATTTATATTCTTCCAGTGCTTCAAATTTCTTTTTTTTTTCTTTTATTATTATTATTATTATTATACTTTAGGTTTTATGGTACATGTGCGCAATGTGCAGGTAAGTTACATATGTATACATGTGCCCTGCTGGTGCGCTGCACCCACCAACTCGTCATCTAGCATTAGGTATATCTCCCAATGCTATCCCTCCCCCCTCCCCCCACCCCACAACAGTCCCCAGAGTGTGATGTTCCCCTTCCTGTGTCCATGTGTTCTCATTGTTCAATTCCCACCTATGAGTGAGAATATGCGGTGTTTGGTTTTTTGTTCTTGCGATAGTTTACTGAGAATGATGATTTCCAATTTCATCCATGTCCCTACAAAGGACGTGAACTCATCATTTTTTATGGCTGCATAGTATTCCATGGTGTATATGTGCCACATTTTCTTAATCCAGTCTATCATTGTTGGACATTTGGGTTGGTTCCAAGTCTTTGCTATTGTGAATAATGCCGCAATAAACATACATGTGCATGTGTCTTTATAGCAGCATGATTTATAGTCCTTTGGGTACATACCCAGTAATGGGATGGCTGGGTCGAATGGAATTTCTAGTTCTAGATCCCTGAGGAATCGCCACACTGACTTCCACAAGGGTTGAACTAGTTTACAGTCCCACCAACAGTGTAAAAGTGTTCCTATTTCTCCACATCCTCTCCAGCACCTGTTGTTTCCTGACTTTTTAATGATTGCCATTCTAACTGGTGTGAGATGGTATCTCATTGTGGTTTTGATTTGCATTTCTCTGATGGCCAGTGATGGTGAGCATTTTTTCATGTGTTTTTTGGCTGCATAAATGTCTTCTTTTGAGAAGTGTCTGTTCATGTCCTTCGCCCACTTTTTGATGGGGTTGTTTGTTTTTTTCTTGTAAATTTGTTGGAGTTCATTGTAGATTCTGGATATTAGCCCTTTGTCAGATGAGTAGGTTGCGAAAATTTTCTCCCATTTTGTAGGTTGCCTGTTCACTCTGATGGTAGTTTCTTTTGCTGTGCAGAAGCTCTTGAGTTTAATTAGATCCCATTTGTCAATTTTGGCTTTTGTTGCCATTGCTTTTGGTGTTTTAGACATGAAGTCCTTGCCCATGCCTATGTCCTGAATGGTAATGCCTAGGTTTTCTTCTAGGGTTTTTATGGTTTTAGGTCTAACATTTAAGTCTTTAATCCATCTTGAATTGATTTTTGTATAAGGTGTAAGGAAGGGATCCAGTTTCAGCTTTCTACATATGGCTAGCCAGTTTTCCCAGCACCATTTATTAAATAGGGAATCCTTTCCCCATTGCTTGTTTTTGTCAGGTTTGTCAAAGATCAGATAGTTGTAGATATGTGGCATTATTTCTGACGGCTCTGTTCTGTTCCATTGATCTATATCTCTGTTTTGCTACCAGTTCCATGCTGTTTTGGTTACTGTAGCCTTGTAGTATAGTTTGAAGTCAGGTAGTGTGATGCCTCCAGCTTTGTTCTTTTGGCTTAGGATTGACTTGGCGATGCGGGCTCTTTTTTGGTTCCATATGAACTTTAAAGTAGTTTTTTCCAATTCTGTGAAGAAAGTCATTGGTAGCTTGATGGGGATGGCATTGAATCTGTAAATTACCTTGGGAAGGATGGCCATTTTCATGATATTGATTCTTCCTACCCATGAGCATGGAATGTTCTTCCATTTGTTTGTATCCTCTTTTATTTCCTTGAGCAGTGGTTTGTAGTTCTCCTTGAAGAGGTCTTTCACATCCCTTGTAAGTTGGATTCCTAGGTATTTTATTCTCTTTGAAGCAATTGTGAATGGGAGTTCACTCATGATTTGGCTCTCTGTTTGTCTGTTATTGATGTATAAGAATGCTTGTGATTTTTGCACATTGATTTTGTATCCTGAGACTTTGCTGAAGTTGCTTATCAGCTTAAGGAGATTTTGGGCTGAGACAATGGGGTTTTCTAGATATACTATCATGTCATCTGCAAACAGGGACAATTTGACTTCCTCTTTTCCTAATTGAATACCCTTGATTTCCTTCTCCTGCCTAATTGCCCTGGCCAGAACTTCCAACACTATGTTGAATAGAAGTGGTGAGAGAGGGCATCCCTGTCTTGTGCCAGTTTTCAAAGGGAATGCTTCCAGTTTTTGCCCATTCAGTATGATATTGGCTGTGGGCTTGTCATAAATAGCTCTTATTATTTTGAGATACGTCCAATCAATTCCTAATTTATTGAGAGTTTTTAGCATGGAGGGTTGTTGAATTTTGTCAAAGGCCTTTTCTGCATCTATTGAGATAATCATGTGGTTTTTGTCTTTCGTTCTGTTTATATGCTGGATTACATTTATTGATTTGCATATATTGAACCAGCCTTGCATCTCAGGGATGAAGCCCACTTGATCATGGTGGATAAGCTTTTTGATGTGCTGCTGGATTCTGTTTGCCAGTATTTTATTGAGGATTTTTGCATCAATGTTCATCAAGGATATTGGTCTAAAATTCTCTTTTTTTGTTGTGTCTCTGCCAGGCTTTGGTATCAGGATGATGCTGGCCTCATAAAATGAGTTAGGGAGGATTCCCTCTTTTTCTGTTGATTGGAATAGTTTCAGAAGGAATGGTACCAGCTCCTCCTTGTACCTCTGGTAGAATTCAGCTGTGAATCCATCTGGACCTGGACTTTTTTTGGTTGGTAAGCTATTGATTATTGCCACAATTTCAGCTCCTGTTATTGGTCTATTCAGAGATTCAACTTCTTCCTGGTTTAGTCTTGGGAGGGTGTATGTGTTGAGGAATTTATGCATTTCTTCTAGATTTTCTAGTTTATTTGCATAGAGGTGTTTGTAATATTCTCTGATGGTAGTTTGTATTTCTGTGGGATCGGTGGTGATATCCGCTTTATCATTTTTTATTGCATCTATTTGATTCTTCTCTCTTTTTTTCTTTATTAATCTTGCTAGCGGTCTATCAATTTTGTTGATCCTTTCAAAAAACCAGCTCCTGGATTCATTTATTTTTTGAAGGGTTTTTTGTGTCTCTATTTCCTTCAGTTCTGCTCTGATTTTAGTTATTTCTTGCCTTCTGCTAGCTTTTGAATGTGTTTGCTCTTGCTTTTCTAGTTCTTTTAATTGTGATGTTAGGGTGTCAATTTTGGATCTTTCCTGCTTTCTCTTGTGGGCATTTAGTGCTATAAATTTCCCTCTACACACTGCTTTGAATGCATCCCAGAGATTCTGGTATGTTGTGTCTTGGTTCTCGTTGGTTTCAAAGAACATCTTTATTTCTGCCTTCATTTCGTTATGTACCCAGTAGTCATTCAGGAGCAGGTTGTTCAGTTTCCACGTAGTTGAGCGGTTTTGAGTGAGATTCTTAATCCTGAGTTCTAGCTTGATTGCACTGTGATCTGAGAGACAGTTTGTTACAATTTCTGTTCTTTTACATTTATTGAGGAGAGCTTTACTTCCAAGTATATGGTCAATTTTGGAAAAGGTGTGGTGTGGTGCTGAAAAAAATGTATATTCTGTTGATTTGGGGTGGAGAGTTCTGTAGATGTCTATTAGGTCCGCTTGGTGCAGAGCTGAGTTCAATTCCTGGGTATCCTTGTTGACTTTCTGTCTCGTTGATCTGTCTAATGTTGATAGTGCGGTGTTAAAGTCTCCCATTATTAATGTGTGGGAGTCTAAGTCTCTTTGTAGGTCACTCAGGACTTGCTTTGTGAATCTGGGTGCTCCTGTATTGGGTGCATATATATTTAGGATAGTTAGCTCTTCTTGTTGAATTAATCCCTTTACCATTATGTAATGGCCTTCTTTGTCTCTTTTGATCTTTGTTGGTTTAAAGTCTGTTTTATCAGAGACTAGAATTGCAACCCCTGCCTTTTTTTCTTTTCCATTTGCTTGGTAGATCTTCTTCCATCCTTTTATTTTGAGCCTATGTGTGTCTCTGCACGTGAGATGGGTTTCCTGAATACAGCACACTGATGGGTCTTGAGTCTTTATCCAGTTTGCCAGTCTGTGTCTTTTAATTGGAGCATTTAGTCCATTTACATTTAAAGTTAATATTGTTATGTGTGAATTTGATCCTGTCATTATGATGTTAGCTGGATATTTTGCTCATTAGTTGATGCAGTCTCTTCCTAGTCTCGATGTTCTTTACATTTCAGTATGATTTTGCAGTGGCTGGTACCGGTTGTGCCTTTCCATGTTTAGTGCTTCCTTCAGGAGCTCTTTTAGGGCAGGCCTGGTGGTGACAAAATCTCTCAGCATTTGCTTGTCTGTAAAGTATTTTATTTCTCCTTCACTTATGAAGCTTAGTTTGGCTGGATATGAAATTCTGGGTTGAAAATTCTTTTCTTTAAGAATGTTGAATATTGGCCCCCACTCCCTTCTGGCTTGTAGGGTTTCTGCTGAGAGATCCGCTGTTAGTCTGATAGGCTTCCCTTTGATGGTAACCCGACCTTTCTCTCTGGCTGCCCTTAACATCTTTTCCTTCATTTCAACTTTGGTGAATCTGACAATTATGTGTCTTGGAGTTGCTCTTCTCGAGGAGTATCTTTGTGGCGTTCTCTGTATTTCCTGAATCTGAATGTTGGCCTGCCTTGCTAGATTGGGGAAGTTCTCCTGGATAATATCCTACAGAGTGTTTTCCAACTTGTTTCCATTCTCCCCGTCACTTTCAGGTACACCAATCAGACGTAGATTTGGTCTTTTCACATAATCCCACATTTCTTGGAGGCTTTGCTCGTTTCTTTTTATTCTTTTTTCTCTAAACTTCCCTTCTCGCTTCATTTCATTCATTTCATCTTCCAGGGCTGATACCCTTTCTTCCATTTGATCGCATCGGCTCCTGAGGCTTCTGCATTCTTCACGTAGTTCTCGAGCCTTGGTTTTCAGCTCCATCAGCTCCTTTAAGCACTTCTGTGTATTGGTTATTCTAGTTATACATTCTTCTAAATTTTTTTCAACGTTTTCAACTTCTTTGCCTTTGGTTTGAATATCCTCCCGTAGCTCGGAGTAATTTGATCGTCTGAAGCCTTCTTCTCTCAGCTCGTCAAAGTCATTCTCCGTCCAGCTTTGTTCCATTGCTGGTGAGGAACTGCGTTCCTTTGGAGGAGGAGAGGTACTCTGCTTTTTAGAGTTTCCAGTTTTTCTGCTCTGTTTTTTCCCCATCTTTGTGGTTTTATCTACTTTTGGTCTTTGATGATGGTGATGTACAGATGGGTTTTTGGTGTGGATGTCCTTTCTGTTAGTTTTCCTTCTAACAGACAGAACCCTCAGCTGCAGGTCTGTTGGAGTACCTGGCCAGCCGTGTGAGGTGTCAGTCTGCCCCTGCTGGGGGGTGCCTCCCAGTTAGGCTGCTCGGGGGTCAGGGGTCAGGGACCCACTTGAGGAGGCAGTCAGCCCGTTCTCAGATCTCCAGCTGCATGCTGGGAGAACCACTGCTCTCCTCACAGCTGTCAGACAGGGACATTTAAGTCTGCAGAGGTTACTGCTGTCTTTTTGTTTGTCTGTGCCCTGCCCCCAGAGGTGGAGCCTACAGAGGCAGGCAGGCCTCCTTGAGCTGTGGTGGGCTCCACCCAGTTCAAGCTTCCAGGCTGCTTTGTTTACCTAAGTGAGCCTGGGCAATGGCGGGCGCCCCTCCCCCAGCCTCGCTGCCGACTTGCTGTTTGATCTCAGACTGCTGTGCTAGCAATCAGCGAGACTCCGTGGGCGTAGGACCCTCTGAGCCAGGTGCGGGCTATACTCTCCTGGGGCACCGTTTCCTAAGCCCGTCGGAAAAGCACAGTATTCGGGTGGGAGTGGCCCGATTTTCCAGGTGCCGTCTGTCACCCCTGGAAGGGGAACTCCCTGACCCCTTGCGCTTCCCGAGTGAGGCAATGCCTCGCCCCTGCTTCGGCTGGCACACGGTGCACTCACCCACTGACCTGCGCCCACTGTCTGGCACTCCCTAGTGAGATGAACACGGTACCTCAGATGGAAATGCAGAAATCACCCATCTTCTGCATCGCTCGCGCTGGGAGCTGTAGACCGGAGCTGTTCCTATTCGGCCATCTTGGCTCCTCCCCAGAAAAGAATTTTTAATCCAGAATTTCATATCCAGCGAAATTAATCTTCATAAGCAAAGGAGAAACAAAATCCTTTACAGAGAAGCAAATGCTGAGAGATTTTGGCACCATCAGGCCTGCCTTACAAGAGTTCCTGAAGGAAGCACTAAATATGGAAAGGAACAACCAGTACCAGTCACTGCAAAAACATGCCAAATTGTAGATTATCGATACTATGAAGAAACTGCATCAACTAACGGGCAAAATAACCAGCTAGCATCATAATGACAGGATCAAATTAACACATAACAATATTAACCTTAAATGTAAACTGGCCAAATGCCCCAATTAAAAGACACAGACTGGTAAATAGGATAAAGAGTCAAGACCCCTCGGTGTGCTGTATTCAGGAGACACATCTCATGTGCAAAGACACACATAGGCTCAAAACAAAGGGATGGAGGAATATTTACCAATCAAATGGAAAGCAAAAAAAAAAAAAAAAAAAAAGAAGGGGTTACAATACTAGTCTCTGAAAAAACAGACTTTAAACCAACAAAGATCAAAAAAGACAAAGAAGGGCATTACATAACGGTAAAGGGGGATTATTGAAATGAGAAGAGCTAACTATTCTAAATATATATGTACCCAATACATGAGCACCCAGATTCATAAAGCAAGTTCTTACAGACCCATAAAGAGATGTAGACTCCCACAGAATCATAGTGGGAGACTTTAACACCCCACTGTCAATATTAGACAGATTAATGAGACAGAAAATTAAGAAGGATATTCAGTACTTGAATTCAGCTCTGGACCAAGCAGACTGAATAAACATCTACAGAACTCTCCACCCCAAATCAGCAGGATATACATTCTTCTCAGAAACATATCTCACTTATTCTAAAATTGACCACATAATTGGAAGTAAAACATGCCTCAGCAAATGCAAAAGAATGGAAATCATAACAGTCTCTCAGACCACAGTGCAATCAAATTAGAACTCAGGATTAAGAAACTCACTCAAAACTGCACAACTATGCGGAAACTGAACAACCAGCTCCTGAATGAATACTGGGTAAATAACAAAATTAAGGCAAAAATAAATAAGTTCTTTGAAACCAATGAGAACAAAGATACAATGTACCAGAATCTGTGGGACACAGCTAAAGCAGTGTTTAGAGGGAAATTTATAACACTAAATGCCCACAGGAGAAAGTGAGAAAGATCTAAAATCAACACCCTAACATCACAATTAAAAGAACTAGAGAAGCTAGAGTAAACAAATTCAAAAGCTAGCAGAAGGCAAGAAATAACTAAGATGAGAGCAGAACTGAAGGAGACAGAGATACAAAAAACCCTTCAAAAAATCAATGAATCCAGGAACTGGTTTTTTGAAAAGATTAACAAAATAGATAGACTGCTAGCCAGACTAAAAAAGAAGAAAAGAGAGAAGAATCAAATAGACACAATAAAAAAAAGATAAAGGCAAGATCACCCCTGATCCCACAGAAATACAAACTACCATCAGAGAATATTATAAACACCTCTATGCAAATAAACTAGAAAATCTAGAAGAAATGGATAAATTCCTGGATGCATATACCCTCCCTATCGGGGGAATCAGCTCCCAATATTTCAACATAGGTTCTTTCTATTTTCCCTAAGTTTTGGCCAGTCTGAGAAATAAAGAGAAAGAGAGAAATTTTACAGCTAGGCCTCCAGGAGTGTCATCACATATCAGTAGGACTGTGATGGCGATCTCAAACAGCAAAACCAGCAAGTTTTTATTAGGGATTTTAAAAGGGGAGGGGGTGTACAAACAGGGAGTAGGTCACAAGGATCACATGCTTCAAAGGGCAATAAAGATCACAAGGCAAGGCAAAATTAGAATTACTGATGAGGGCCTATGTCTGGTTGTGCACGCATTGTCTTGATAAACATCTTAACAGGAAACAAGGTTTGAGAGCAGACAATCGGTCTGACTAGAATTTACCAGGCTGGAATTTCCCAATCCTATTAAGCCTGAGGGTACTGCAGGAGACCAGGGCATATTTCAGTCCTTATCTCAACCTCATAAGACAGACACTCCCAGAGCGGCCATCTATAGATCTACCCCCAGGAACGCATTCCTTCCCCAGGGTCTCAATTATTAATATTTCTTGCTAGGAAAAGAATTCAGCAATATTTCTCCTACTCGCATATCTGTCTATAGGCTTTCTGCAAGAAGAAAAATATGGCTCTATTCTGCCTGACCCTACAGGCAGTCAGACCTTATGGTTATCTTTCCTTGTTCCCTGAAAATCGCTGTTATTCTGTTCTTTTTCAGGGTGCACTGATTTCATATTGTTCAAACACATGTTTTACAAACAATTTGTACAGTTAACACAAACATCACAGGGTCCTGAGGTGACATACAACCTCAGCTTACGAAGACGATGGGATTAAGAGATTAAAGTAAAGACAGGCATAAAAAATTATAAGAGTATTAATTTTGGGAACTGACAAATGTCCATGAAATCTTCACAATTTATGTTCTTCTGCCACAGCTTCAGCCAGTCCCTCTGTTCGGGGTCCCTGAATTCCCGCAACACCTCCCAAGACTAAACCAGGAAGAAGTCGAATCCCTGAATAGACCAATAACAAGTTCTGAAATTAAGGCAGTAATTCACAGTCTACCAACCAAAAAAAGCCTAGGACCAGACTGATTCACAGCCGAATTCTACCAGAGGTATGAAGAGGAGCTGGTACCATTCCTTCTAAAATTATTCCAAACAATAGAAAAAGAGGGAATCCACCCTAACTCATTTTATGAGGCCAGCAACATCCTGATACCAAAACCTGGCAGAGACACAACAGAACAAGAAAATTTCAGGACAATTTCACTGATGAACATCGATGTGAGAAATAATGACGCATATCTACAACTATCTGATCTTTGACAAACCTGAGAAAAACAAGCAATGGGGAAAGGATTCCCTATTTAATAAATGGTGCTGGGAAAACTGGCTAGCCATATGTAGAAAGCTGAAACTGGATCCCTTCCTTACACCTTATACAAAAATTAATTCAAGATGGATTAAAGACTTAAACATTAGACTGAAAACCATAAAAACCCTAGAAGAAAACCTAGGCATTACCATTCAGGACATAGGCATGGGCAAGGACTTCACGCCAAAAGCAATGGTAACAAGAGCCAAAATTGACAAATGGGATCTAATTAAACTAAAGAGCTTCTGCACAGCAAAAGAAACTACCATCAGAGTGAACAGACAACCTATAAAATGGGAGAAAATTTTCACAACCTACTCATCTGACAAAGGGCTAATATCCAGAATCTACAATGAACTCAAACAAATTTACAAGAAAAAAACAAACAACCCCATCAAAAAGTGGGTGAAGGACATGAACAGACACTTCTCAAAAGAAGACATTTATGCAGCCAAAAAACACATGAAAAAATGCTCATCATCACTGGCCATCAGAGAAATGCAAATCAAAACCACAATGAGATACCATCTCACACCAGTTAGAATGGCAATCATTAAAAAGTCAGGAAACAACAGGTGCTGGAGAGGATGTGGAGAAATAGGAACACTTGTACACTCTTGGTGGGACTGTAAACTAGTTCAACCTTTGTGGAAGTCAGTGTGGTGATTCCTCAGGGATCTAGAACTAGAAATACCATTTGACCCAGCCATCCCATTACTGGGTATATACCCAAAGGACTATATAAATCATGCTGCTATAAAGACACATGCACACATATGTTTATTGCGGCACTATTCACAATAGCAAAGACTTGGAACCAACCCAAATGTCCAACAATGATAGACTGCATTAAGAAAATGTGGCACATATACACCATGGAATACTATGCAGCTATAAAAAATGATGAGTTCATGTCCTTTGTAGGGACATGGATGAAATTGGAAATCATCATTCTCAGTAAACTATCGCAAGGACAAAAAACCAAACACCACATATTCTCACTCATAGGTGGGAATTGAACAATGAGAACACATGGACACAGGAAGGGGAACATCACACTCTGGGGACTCTTGTGGGGTGGGGGGAGTGGGGAGGGATAGCTTTAGGAGATATACCTAATGCTAAATGATGAGTTAATGGGTGCAGCACACCAGCATGGCACATGTATACATATGTAACTAACCTGCACATTGTGCACATGTACCCTAAAACTTAAAGTATAATAATAATAATAAAAAAAAGAAAATTCTCAATAAAATACTGACTAATCGAATCCAGCAGCACATCAAAAAGCTTATCCACCATGATGAAGATGGTTTCATCCCTGGTATGCAAGGCTGGTTTGACATATGCAAATCAATAAATGTAATCAATGACATGAACAGAACCAGTGACAAAAAACACATGATTATCTCAATAGATGCAGAATAGGCCTTCAATAAGATTCAACACCCCTTCATGCTAAAAACACTCAATAAACTAGGTATTGATGGAACATATTTCAAAATTATAAAAGCTATTGATGACAAACCCACAGCCGGTATCACACTGAACGGGCAAAAGCCTGAATCATTCCCTTTGAAAACCAGCACAAGACAAGAATGCCCTCTCTCACCACTCCTATTCAACATAGTATTGGAAGTTCTGGCCAGGGCAATCAGGTAGGAGAAAGAAATAAATGGTATTCAAATAGGAAGAGAGGAAGTCAAATTCTCTCTGTTTGCAGATGATATGATTGTGCATTTAGAAAACACCATTGTCTCAGCCCAAAATCTCCTTAAGCTGATAAGCAACTTCAGCAAAGTCTCAGGATACAAAATCAATGTGCAAAAATCACAAGCATTCCTATACACCAATAATAGACAAATGGAGAGCCAAATCATGAGTGAACTCCCATTCACAATTGCCACAAAGAGAATAAAATACGTAGGAATACAACTTACAAGAGATGTGAAGGATCTCTTCAAGGAGAACTACAAACCACTGCTCAAGGAAATAAGAGAGGACACAAACAAATGGAAAAACATTCCATGTTCATGGATAGGAAGAATCAACATTGTGGAAATGGCCATACGGCCCAAAGTAATTATTGATTCAATGCTATTCCCTTCAAGCTACCATCGACTTTCTTCACAGAATTAGAAAAACTGCTTTAAGTTTTATGTGAAACCAAAAAGAGCCTATATAGCCAGGACAAGCCTAAGCAAAAAGAAGAAAGCTGGAGACAGCACGCTACCTGACTTCAAACTAAACTACAAGGCTACAGCAACCAAAACAGCACAGTACTGGTACCAAAACATATATATAGACCAGTGGAACAGAATAGAGGCCTCAGAGATAATACCACACATCTACAACCATCTGATCTTTGACAAACCTGGCAAAAACAAGCAATGGGGACAGGATTCCCTATTTAATAAATGGTGTTGGGAAAACTGGCTAGCCATATGCAGAAAACTGAAACTGGACCCCTTCCTTATACCTTATACAAAAATTGACTCAAGATGGATTAAAGACTTAAACATAAGACCTAAAACCATAAAAACACTAGAAGAAAACCTAGGCAATACCATTCAGGATATAGGCATGGGCAAAGACTTCATGACTAAAACAACAAAAGCAATGGCAACAAAAGCCAAAATAGACAAATGGGATCTAATTAAACTAAAGAGCTTCTGCACAGCAGAAGAAACTATCATCAGAGTTAACAGGCAACCTACAGAATGGGAGAAAATTTTTGCAATCTACCCATCTGACAAAGGACTAATATTCAGAATCTACAAGGAACTTTAACAAACTTACAAGAAAAAAACAAACAACCCCACCAAAAATTGGGCAAAGGATATGAACAGACACCTCTCAAAAGAAGACATTTATATGGACAACAAACATTAAAAAAGCTCATCATCACTGGTCATTAGAGACATCCAAATCAAAACCGCAAGGAGATACCATCTCACAGCAGCTAGAATGGCGATCATTAAAAAGTCAGGAAACAACAAATGCTGGAGAGGACATGGAGAAATAGGAACACTTTTACACTGTTGATGGTAATGAAATTAGTTCAGCCATTGAGGAAGACAGTGTGGCAATTCCTCAAGGATCTAGAACCAGAAATATCATTTGACCCAGCAATCCCATTACTGGGTATATATCCAAAGGATTATAAATCATTCTACTATAAAGACACATGCACACCTATGTTTATTGCAGCACTATTCACGATAGCAAAGACTTGGAACCAACCCAAATGCCCATCAATTATAGACCGGATAAAGAAAATGTGGCACATACACACAATGGAATACTATGCAGCCATAAAAAAGGATGAGTTCATGTCCTTTGCAGGGACATGGATGAAGCTGGAAACCATCATCCTCAGAAAACTAACACAGGGACAAGAAATCATACACCACATTTTCTCACTCATAAGTAGGAGTTGAACAATGAAAATACAAGGGCACAGGGAGGGGAATATCACACACCGGGGCCTGTCAGTGGTGGGGGACAAGGGGAGGGATAGCATTAGAAGAAATACCTAATGTAAATAACATGTTGATGGGTACAGCAAACCACCATGACACAATTATGCCTATGTAACAAACCTGCACATTCTGCACTCTGTATCCCAGAAATTAAAGTATAATAAAAAATAAAGAAATGAAACTGGAGATATTAAAACTATATCTCAGAAATACAAAAGATCATTCAAGTCTTCTATGAAGGCCTTATGCACAAAACTAGAAAATCTAGAGGAGATGGATGAATTCCTGGAATTACACAAGCCTCCTAGATTAAATCAGCAAGAAATAGAAACCCTGAATGAACCAATAACAAGGAGTGACACCACATCAACAATAAAAAAAATTGCCAACAGAAAAACACCCAAGACCAGATGTATTCACAGCTGAATTCCATCAAACATTCAAAGAAGAATTGGTACCAATCCTTAATGATACCTTTCCAAAAGATACAAAAGAAGGGAATCCACCCTAAATCTTTCTATGAAGCCCGTATCACCCTAATACCAAAACCAGGAAAGGACTTAACAATGAAAGAAAACTATACAACAATATCTCTGATGAACATAGATGCAAAAATCCTTAACAAAATACTAGCTAACCAAATCCAACAGCATATCAAAAAGATAATACATCATGATCAAGTGGTTTCCATACCAGGGATACAGGGATGGTTTAACATATGCAAGTCAATAAATGTGATACATCACATAAACAGAATTAAAAACAAAAATCATTTGATCATCTCAATAGATGCAAAAAAGCATTTGATAAAATCCAGCATCCTTTTATGATAAAATCCCTCAACAAAACAGGCATAGAAGGGACATGCCTCAAAGTAATTAAAGCCACATATGACAAACCCACAGCCAGCATCATACTGAATGGGGAAGAGTTGAAAGCACTACCCCTGAAAACTAGAACAAGACAAGGATGCCCACTTTCACCATTTTTATTCAAATAGTATTGGAAGTCCTAGCCAAAGCAATCAGACAAGAGAAAGAAATAAAGGGCATCCAAATTCGAAAAGAGGACATCAAACTGTTGTTGTTCACCAATGATATGATTGTATACCTAGAAAACCTTAAAGACTCATCCAAAAAGCTCCTAGATCTGATAAACAAATTCAGTACCAATGAAACAGAATAGAGAACCCAGAAATAAAGCCGAATACTTCTATCTAACTGATCTTTCACAAAGCATACAAAAACATAAATTGAGGAATGGACACCCTATTCAATAATTGGTGCTGGCAAGCCACATGTAGAAGAATGAAACTGGATTCTAATCTCTCACTATGTACAAAAATCACCTCAAAATGAATCAAAAACTTAAATATAAAACCTGAAACCATAAAAATTATAGAAGATAGCATTGGAAATACTCTTCTAGACTTTGGCTTAGGCAAAGAATTCATGACTAAGGCCCCAAAAGCAAATGCAACAAAAACAAAAATAAATAAATGGGACCTAATTAAACTAAAAAGCTTCGCACAGCAAAAGAAATAATCAGCAAACAGACAACTCACAGAGTAGGAGAAAATATTTGCACATTATGCATCCAACAAAGGACTAATATCTAGAATCTATAAGGAACTCAAACAAATTAGCAAGAAAAAAGCAAATAATCCCACCAAAAAGTGGGCAAAGGACATGAATAGACAATTGTTTTAAAAGATATACAAACGGCCAAAAAATATATGAAACAATGCTCAATATCACTAACTATCAGAAAAATACAAATTAAAACCACAGTGGGATACCACCTTATCCCTGCAAGAATGGTCATAATTAAAGTCAAAAAATAATAGATGTTGGTGTGGATGTGGTGAAAAGGGAACACCTTTACACGTCTGGTGGAAATGTAAAATAGTGCAACCACTATGAAAAACAGTAGGGAGATACTTTAAAGAACTAAAAGCAGAACTGCCATTTGATCCAGCAATCCCACTACTGGGTATTTACCCAAAGGAAAAGAAGTCATTATATGAAAAAGGCGTACGCACGTGCATGTTTATAGTAGCACAATTTACAATTGCAAAAATATGGAACCAACCTAAGTGCCCATCAACCAACAAGTGGATAAAGAAAAAGTGATATATACACACCATGGAATACTACTCAGCCATAAAAGGAGAGAGGCAGAGGTTGCAGTGAGCTGAGATTGTGCCACCGCACTCCAGCCTCGGCAACAGAATGAGACCCTATCTCAAAAAATAAAAAGAAAGAAAGAAAAGAATTAGCCACATTTCAAGTTCAATAGCCACATGTGAATAGTTTAGAAAGGAATGCTTTAGTTTCTCATCAGCAATTTTCTCTTCTTGCTCAGAAGCAAAGTAACTTCCATTAATTTCCTCAATAAAGGTGTTCTCATTCAATTATTTTTCTTGTTATCATCATGGGTATAATTCCCATCTTCCTGCCTCACCAGATTGCTGTGAGGATTAACATAAGAAAACCCTTTGGAAAATGTGACTTATTGTATGGTTCCTTCAAAGGCATCCAAATTTATTGCCAAAGTGTTGTGCTCAGTATCCTATAGTCATGTTTGCTCATACACTTGGTGTAACTGGAACCTACAACGAAATCACACAAATGAAGGAATGGGGTCCCTCTGCAGACTAGAGTTGTGAGCTTGAGCAGTACAACTGGTCATGGATAAAGAAATATGAGGGAGACAGGATCAATATTTAGAGGACCATTGAAAAGAAATATCCTCATTTCTGCATGAAAAATACTCATTCACTCATTCAACAAATTTACCACATCATAGACACAATATTAGGTGTGGGGAATGCAATGCTCAATGGTAAGAAAAAATAGATAATATCCACCTCAGGGTTTAGAGTTTAGAGAGAAGGTAGAGATGAATAAAAAGGAAAACCACAACTGTGAACAATTCTACCAAGGAGCAGAAGATGGTTCTCTGAAGGAGAGAGTTTGACCTTGTCAGGGAGGTTGGAGAGGGTATCCTTTAAGAAATATTAATTGAACTGAGTGATATGGTTTAGCTGTGTCCTCATCCAAATCTCATCTTGAATTGTAGTTCCCATAATTCCCACATGTCATGGGAGGGACCCAGTGTGAGGTAATTGAATCATGGGGGCAGGTCTTTTCCATGCTGTTCTCATGATAGTAAATAAGTCTCACAAGATCTGATGGTTCCCCCTGTGTACACAGTCTTGCCTGTTGCCATGTAAGACTTGACTTTGCTCCTCATTCACCTTCAGCCATGGTTGTGAGGCCTCCCCAGCCACATGGAACTGTGAGTCTATTACTTCTTTCCTTTATAAATTACCCAGTCTCAGGTATGTCTCTTTATTAGCAGCATGAGAACAGACTAATACACTGAGATATGAAGCATAAGTAATAATTAACTCAGTGAAGAGGAGAGAAGAACACATTGCAGGCATGAGAAACTCATGCACAAAGACCCTTCTGTGGGAGGAATTATGACAGTAATATGGACAAAAACCAGGATGACTGGAGTACAGAGAATGAGCAGAGAGGATCAGGCACATATGAAACCAGAGAGGGAGGAGGATCTCAATTATGTAGGCCATGTAAGAGAGTTCTATCTTTTTTTTTTTAAGTAAATAATAATCCACTGTGCTTTGGAAAGATCATTCTGTTGAAGTGTAAAGAACAGATTGGTAAAGAGACAAGAGTAGATACTGGTGAAACTATGAGGGGGCTGTTACAGGAGTCTTGACAAAAGAAGATGGCATGGAGTAGATATGAAGTCATCCTTAATTCCTCTTTTTCTTTCATATCCCTCAACTAATCCATTAAAAAATCTTGTTGACTGAATACAAATGACCCTTTTCATACCCATCATGTTAAATGGAAACCCAAGCCACCATAATTTCTCCTCTGGACTATATCAACTGTCTTATCCTGTCTCTCTGCTTCCAATATTGATCCTATAGTTTATTCTACACATGGAAGCCAAAGGGATCCTTCTATAAAGTAAGTCAAACCACATTATTCACCAGCTCAACATCCCGCAATGGCTTCCCATCTCACTCAGAATGAAAGCCCAAATCTTTCAAGGTGTTCTATGATCTGGCCCCTACCAAATCTGATCCCATCTCCTCTCACCTTCTCCTTTGCCACAATGGTCAGCCTTAAACAAACCAAGCATGATCTAACCTCAGGCCTTGGAACTTGCCATACCCTCTGCCTGAAATACTTTTCTTAAACACCACATAGCCCCCACTTGAAACTCATAATTTATATCTACATTTAGCCCCTCCTCATGTGGCTCCCTCATCTAAAACTGCTACTCCTATTTTATACACAAGAAAGTGAGGGAGCAAGTCACAGTGATACTTGGGAGAAAGGCATTCCAGGCTCTGGGAAAGGCAAATACAAAACAGTAAGGTAGGGATACAAGGAACAGCAAGGAAGCCAGACAGACTGGAGTAAAATGGGGCAGTAGGAGGGAGGCTGTGCTGCAGGTAACAAGGACCAGCTCACATCGTGCTTGTGTGCACATTATGGCAAGATCAGTGCTCTTGCCCTGAGATGAGAAGTCATTGAAGGGTTTCCAGCAGAGGAATGGTGTGACCTGACTTATATTTTAACAGTTTTTTTTCTGAATACTATGTTAAATATTGACTTAAATGAGGCAAGAGCAGAAGCAAGGAGTTTAGTTTTTAAGTTATCATAATAAGCCAGGTAAGAAGTAATGGTGGCTTAGACGAGGCAAGGAGCAGCAAAGTGGGGAGAAATATTCAGATTCTGAATATGTATTAAAGGTAGATGTGTCTGAATTTGATGATAGATAAAATGAGTCATGTAAAAGAAAGAGATTTGGGGGGCCTGAACAATTGGTAAGTAGGGCAGTCATTAATTGGGATGAGGAAGGCTGTGGGTTTGGGAAGTTGTCAGCAGCTCAGTTTTGGAAGTTGGCTTCAAATGACCATTTGACATCTGTCTTAGTCTATTTGGGCTTCTTTAACAAAGTGCCATTTACTGGGTGGCTTATTAAAATAAACATTTATTTCTCACAGTTCTGGAAGCTGGATGTTTGAGATCAAGGTGCCAGAATGATTGGGTTCTGGTGAGGGCACTCTTCCAAGTTGCAAACTGCCTTCTTCTCACTGTATCCTGACACGGCAGTAAAAGGGTAAGAGAACTCTCAGGGGTCCCTTCAAAAGGGCACCCAAATCTCATTCATGAGAGTTCCACCCTCATGCTCTAATCACCTCCCCAAAGCCTGTCCTCCAAACACCATCACACTGAGTATTAGGATTTCATCATATACGTTCTCAAGGGACAGAAATATTCAGTTCATTGCAACATCCAAGTGAAGATGTCAGTGAGGCAGTTGGATGCACAAGTTTGTATTTGGAGGATGGTCTGGGCAGGAGGTATACATTTGAAAGTCATCAGGGTATCAATGGTATTTTAAGCCACGAGCTTGGATGAGATCACCATGGAATGGCCACTGCTTGCAACTAAAAATCTGGTGTAGAGCGCAGAAGAAAAGGAGAAGATTCACAGATGTAATACACTGATAAAATGATCATTCTGGGCTACGCCTTACTCAGAGGGAAGAGACCTCCAATGGGCAGGTGACGAAAATAGAGTAATGTGGGTACATGATTGTGCCAGGGGTCTGAACTACTGCTCACAAATACCAAAGCCATAGTTAACCTCTCAGAGAATGTGTGGCCAAATTAACTCCCTGGGCCCAGCCCCAGCTGTCTGTTATAAATGACTCAAGCCTCCTCCAGAACCAAAGCCCTTATATGAGTTACAACGCTGAGGTCATCCCTGAGCTGATTTACTGCCCTGAACATAATTTTATATGTATGTTTTCTCCAACCACATCACTTTCGCTCTTATACTCAGCTTCAGTGATTCATAAAAGCTCCTGGATCATAATAGTTATAATGATCACCATGATGATCCCAATTCTCTGAGCATGGCCAAAGGGCAAGCTATCATAAACCCAAAAGAAAGAGGAAAACTCTCCACAGGCAGCTCCAGGGTAGAAGAGAAGGCAGACTTGATCCCTCGTGGCCATCCACTCCTCACCCCAACTTTACTGTCAGCATGGTTCTCCACAAGAGTGTGACCTGGGACTTGAACATGGAAGTCATAGGACCCAATTTATGTGGTGTAGGAGATGATAAAATGTGTGGGATGTAATGGATGGAGAAGAGTTTCTACTATGTCAAGTGCATATTTGCTAGCATTACTATTCTTACCACTAAGACCACTGCTCCCGTCAGCTCCACCAACATCATCATCATCACCGTCACCAGAGAGAGGGATTTTACAGTAGCACATGCAGAAGTCTAATCCACAACCTCCCATCATTTCCTCCTCTCCTGCCCACTCCAAAGCCTAGACTATAGGAGCAGCCAAAACATGCCTTGGGCAAGCAAAATCAAGGTGGCAGTCCTAGCTTTCATATTTTGCCTATTTCTAACCTTCCTGCTTAATTGCTTGGCAGTCTGTAGTTACTTCTTATTAACCTGCAGTCCATATGAGCTAATAGCATGATTTTCCTTTTCAGTTGTGTTGGTTAAAAATCACAGGTGACCTGCACCGCAGAACATTTGAACTGTGAGATGCGTTTCAGGCACTCTATATTCAAAGTACACAGAACTCACATAAACTAGGAAGTGGATTTCTCATTGGCACTATGAAAGACGACAAAATTTTTATACAGATAAAATCATTCATTCAATTAATTCATTTTTAAAATATGTGAGTTCCAACATATTCCAAGAAAATAGGTGATGTATGAGTGAAGTGATGATGAGTGATGAAATGAGAATATAATTATTAGCAAAGTAGATTTTTTTTTGCATTCATAGAACTTAAAAGTATAGTCAGGGAGATGAATAGTAATTAAATAAATACCTCCATGATATAGACATTGTGATATATGATGTGGAGGAAAAAAAATAAGTGCTATAAATGAAAACAGTGAAAGGTATCTTTTATTTTGGATATGGTGAGGAGAGAGAATCAAGAAAAGCTCCTCTGAAGAAGTGGCATTTAAGCTAAGATATAAAGACAAGAAGACATTAGCTAGGGAAAGAAAGGATGAGGCATGAGAAGGAGGATCTTCTTGATAGAAAGCACAGCATGTGCAAAGATCCTGAGGCCTTTGAGAAACTGAAAATGATTGCGATGAAACCAAAGCAATAGAATGCAAGAAAGTGATTGACTGAGCTGGGGCCAGGGGAGGGGACCAGCAGCAAAGAAGCATGAGGAAATGTTTTAGAGAGATAGAAATGTTTTACACCTTGATTAAAGTGATGGCTACCTAACTACACACAAGTGTCAAAATACATCAAACTGTATACTTAAAATCACTAAATTTTATTGCATGTAAATTATTCTTCAATAAAGGATGAAGAAAACACAGTAAGATTTTTGTCCTTTCCCTTTTAAGTGATAATTTTGGGTTCACTTAATATAAAAAGAAAGCAGAAAATGTACAAACTACTAAATTAAATGTATTTGTTTATGAATTTATTTACTTGTTTATTGTTCATGGCCCATTTGTTTAAAAAATAATTTACAATGAAAAGGGCAGACTTGGGATCCTAAGGGACATTTGGTACTTACATATCTACAGCTAGGAGCAAGGCACTTAAGCTTCTGAGCCTTTGTTTCCTCCTCTGTGAAAAAAAAATAGAGAGAAAAACATCTCTCATATTAGGTTGTTGAGTGGATGATCTCATTTAATCACAGAAAGATGTCAGTTCCAATAGATAGATAATAGGTCCTTCCTCTTTGTCATTCTCTTTGGAATCTCAAATTCAAGCACATTGCCAAGTTCTTCTGATAAAATCAGCCTCCACAAGGGGTGACATGTCTCTGTACGGTGTTCTGGGTATGGGATACCTTTGGGGGGAGGACCCTTAAGGGAGCAGGAGATGACACAGTGGTAGATGGGCATAACTGGTATTGGGTGGTATCACCTCTACCTCAACCTGTGGCCTGCCCCACCCCAATATGGCAGAAACATTTTCAGGCCCTGGCAGGTCCATGTGCATCTAGATCCTGCCTGAGATCCATGTGAAGAGACAAAGTACAGTGAGAGATATTCAAACCTCTCCATACTAAAGTAAAACAAGAAATGCTAGGAGAGTGTTCAATTCAGATGCAAAAAAAAAAAAAAAAAAAAAATGCACACCTAAAGAACTTTTTGAGGTTTACCCAAACTCGATTTTTTCTCTTCTTTCATCCCTTCTGTTTTTTCCTTTTCATTTTCTTACTGTAGCTTTCTAAAATCATAAGGGTGAAATTTGTAACCTTCTAAAATCATAAATAGAGGAAATTCATTGGTAGAAGCTAAAACAATTCACCCTGACTCCCTTTAGTTTTCAATTATCCAAGAAAATCTAGTTTTCAATGAATAAAGGCTACCCTTTCAACCAATTTGAGGTGTCTTCGGAGCAAGAAATTGTGTCGATCGTCACCACAAAAATGTACAGGCAGAGGGCAGACAGGCAGATCGCTTTTTGGAGGCTCACAGACAAAGGAGGTGTTATGTGTAGTACAACCATTCACTGCAAAGGGATTGTTTAAGTGGAGATGACTAGTCGACACTCACACAAGAGGGAGCCTTCATACATAAATAAAGGCTGGCTGTCACAGAAACCCCTCCATCTGTTGCTGCCTATTACCCAACTTCCAAGGCTCTGGCTGCACTAATTGAAAATATGGATGAATTTGTGTCCCACATGTTCACTTTTAGGAATCACTGAGAGTTTGTTTTAGGGTAGGACCAGCTCCAGGCTGACTCTCTGCTCCGCTAAGCCAAAGAGGTATCCATTTGGAGGCCTTGGGGCTTCTGTTGTCTTTGTATCATTGATTCCTGATACTTTTCCTCACTGTTACTCTCCTCATTTGGATGCTCTAGTCATCAACATGGCTAGAGATGTGTTAAGCAGCTAAGCCTCTTTCACTTTGGAGCCCAATTCAAGGCAGGACTTGAGTAGAACAGTTTCCTCTGCAGAGAGAACAAAAAACCCAAAAGCATGCATGGATGTGTGCACTGGAGAGGACACTGTTTTGGCATTTGCAGGGCATGCCCTTACTATCTTCTGAAGGGGTTAATGTGTCTCATGTTTCAGAAAGCAATCAGAAAGGAGCAAAAGGTCCTCAGCAATGGCAAACCAGCTGCACGCAATGCTACTGGCCCCCATTTACATTTTCTTCTCCTTCCAAGCTGAGGCCAAACATGCAAGCATCAAATCAGAGGCAGATGCAGAACATAAGCACTGTCATCTGAGTGTACACAGAAATAGATCTTGAATTGAACATTGTTGATGAGTTGGCTTTACTTCTCCTCTCCATCTGATAGAGAGAAGCAAGTACAGTTGTCAGTTCCATTTTGCACCTAAAGGACACTGAGGTGCCAATATGTGAAATAACACACAGTCTCAAAAAGAATGACCGATGTACTCAGTTCCTGACTAATAACTTGGAGCTCTCTCTATTAGATCACACAAGCTTGAAAATAGCCAACTGGCTTTACCAAAGAACTTTTGCATCCCCTATAAGGCAGTGAAATGGTGGGAGTGGGAGAGAATCTGAATTCATGTTTAAGCTGCCTAATGCTAAATCACATTCGTGATGTTTTGTGTTCATGAATGGGGGTTTTTCTACTTATTTGCTGGAGGGTAACAGTGTGTTAGAGAAGTTGTGTAAAGCTAAATCCAGAAATCAAAACTTTTTTTCTGCAGTATCCCTTCACGTTTTTGGTCAGGCCACCTGAACACATTCTTTCTTATATGAAATGTAAAGAATAAATTGTCATTTGCACAAAAAGACTTTTGAAAATTAGTAAGATTTGTATAGCAAACAGAGCTAATTGGTTTAAGATACTAAAGAGTCTATTATTTAGCATCTGCTTATTCAAGCAATGATATTTATTGAACAATAAACCTAGGAACTTTAGCCACATTGGATGCATTCTAGAACACCTGGCCTTTTTTGCGTGGCTGGATGAACTGACTTAGGCCACAGCCAGCTATCTTCTAAAAACTTCTAAATGACAGCCAAAAAAGAATTAACAGGAATGTCGCAGTCACATGCACACAGCTGAAGAAAGCATATTGTCTTGATTCAACTTGAAATCTATGCTAACTTAGCAGTAAGAAGCTTGGCAGCAACACCTCATTTCTTAAAACATCAATGATTTTAGGTTTTATTACAGCACTACTCACTTTTGCGGGATTTAAAAAATTGAAAACATTTTAAGCTTGCCCTCTAAATATGCTGATAGATTCAGAAGATGTATTCCTTAATACTTAGTATGTTTGGCTCATATTCTATTTCCTGGGTAGGCTGGTTTGTATATTTATTTTATCAATTGTTGACACCCATATTATAAGCTGAGAGCTGTTTTGAACATTTGTTTTTAATCCAGCAATAGCTTCGTAGACCCTTTAGTGTTTAAAGTATAACATACAGATGCTATTGGAATAGTTTTAGGGTCCTAAAGCTCTTCAGGGGTTCCAGATCAGGATTTACATAATGGATTTTGGTTTTGTAAAAGGTACTCATAACTCTTGTTAAATTTCTGCATGTTTTTTCTTTAATTCAAGTTTACCAAAGATAGGGAATGGGGCTAATCCAAAGGTAAAAGTAGGAACAAAGTGAATAAAGTGTTTCTCTATTTTGATAAGGGCACTGGGTTAACATGTGAATGCTGGTGTTGACGTCAACATCCCAAGTCAAAGACAAACATGGCTGGGCTGCTCTTATTTCAGATTTGGGTGATATTTTTCTTGGTTAATGAACATTTCCTTTTCTGCAAAAGAAAGGTTTTGTCTTAAGTTCCATGGCTTCGGGCCAAAAGAGATCTTTTCTTCTCTCTTTACCTTTACCCTTTAACAAAAACAATGAAATTCTTTCTTTTTCATAATTATCTTTGTATTTTTGTTAATGTCCTTTTACTTTCATTTTATTATGACTTTTGTACCTCCAACTTTTGTACCTCCAACTTTTGTGGAGAAAAAATAGATTCACTTAAATTAATGTTTATTTTAGCCCTTTCTCTTAAAACATTTAAGTGAGTTTGTTATTGTAAAAGGTACCAGGTTTTTTGGGTCTGATGTTGTTAAGTGAGTGTAGCTTCATGTCTATGTCGCTATGGACATTGAAATTTGTTTTCTTTTGTTTGGCTGAGGTTTACTTTACCACTGCCTGGTTGTTATAAGAGTGAAATAAATCCAGTCATTTGTTTCTGAAAGAATGTGGTTATTATCCATGTTCTTGGACTTTAACACTACATTCAAAAAAAAAAAATGGCTGAGTACACCAGAGTCCTTGCAATCATACTTGGATTTGGGTTCATACAGAGTACTTTGCTGACTCCCTTCTTCCTACCAAGAGAAACTTAGGTGGTGTGAGAGATTCTCTTCCTTTTTAGCAGTGGGAGAAATTGGTCCTAGCTCAAGTTGTACGATGGGGCCATATAGTAAGTACTAATTACCTGACCGAGCCAGGTACTGTGCTAAGGACAGAGTCAGAGTGACCCAGAGTGTATAGCAAGAAAAGCTAAGGTTATGCATAAGACAAAATTATGGGGAACTGAAATTAGGAACCTGCAAAGAAGCAAGTTTGCAGAGACGAAATTGGAAACAACATTGCATAGAAAAGCAGAGTAAGAGAGCTAGAGAGTGGCTGCCTGATGATTTCCACCTTTCCTGAGCCCTACCTTCATTTTCTACAATGTACTGTTCCCACTATTCTTTTAATAAAACCCCCCCTTCGCTTGAGCTTTTTTGTGTGGGGCTTGCTTCCTTGCCAACAAATGTGCCCTAAGACTGGTGCTATAGTTAATTTTTAAGGTAACCCCGAAACACTTCTTTTTGCCTGAAAAGTAGAAATGTCTTAGAAATGTCTTAAGGCCAAAAGCATTCATGTTAGTGACCCAATTCTGTGGGGAAAGAGAAGCTTTGCTTCTCCCTGCCACCAGTGACACTGTCCCCCAACTTCTCACCCTGGAGAGTGCATGAATGGTTGGGGGAGCGGGTTAGCATATCATTTCCCTGGGTCCCAAAAAGAGAAGGAAATGGGACTAACTAGCAACTGACCCAGCTGACGAATTCCATTTCTGTGCAAACACATCTCCTCTGGCACAGACAGATTCTGATTTTATTTAAATCCTGCTCAAAATTAAATCCCTGCAACATCAAGCTGAAAAGGAGAGCCAGCTGTGAGATGCAGAGGGAAGTGGGTTACTAACTTGGTAAGTCCTATTGAAATGGTGTGGAGTGAGATGACTGTTAAGTGCCTGTGAGAGGATGTGGCAGAGAGCAGCCCAGAGGGGACTGCAGGAGCCTAAGGAGAAAAGTCAGAAGGGGCAGGGATTTTATTGTATTTGCTTTTCTTTCTGGTCACACCTGTATTTGAGTCACCTGCCAGTGTAATTAGGCCAGGATGTAGATTTCATAAAGAAAGAAAGTCATAACCAATTCAGAAGTCGTCAAGGATTTTGACTGATTGTGGTCAAAATGTTCCTCCGAGCTGATTTGTCAATAGGCCCTCAAAAGTTATTTGATTGGAGTTAAAAATCATAAGAACTGGAGAGCAGGCTTTAAAATTGCCTGCTCAGTCTTAGCACCTTTTCTTTCCTGGCCCATTGCTTGTTCCCCTTCCTAAAGGTATTTCCTGTTTTTAAAAGGCTTCCAGGATACTTACGAAATCACACGTCCCCCTGATAAAATTCAGGGATGTGTCCAAAAAGTCATTCATATCTAGGCACAAAGAACTGATGAGGCTACAGGTGAAAACACTCCAAGAAATAGGCACTTTAGCCTAAGACAAAAGTGACTAGAGAATAAATCTCCAGTTACAAGGATTCGAGCATCAGCGGGTTGCAGGAAGATATGTAAAGGACAGGAGGACTCTCCTGAAGTTAATTTGAGGAGTTGTACCTCATCCAGTGAGGCTGTACCTGGGCAAACATTTGACTAAACTGGAGCTCTTCTAACCCTGAGAATGATAGTGACCAAGAATCACAGGGACTGATCCCCCTGATACTCACTCCTTCCTCATGAGGAAAAGAGACACACAGCTCCCAAGTTGCCCATCATAGTGGCTACTCCTCAGAATGCCCAGTAATCACTAAAGGAAGAAATAAAATCTCTAAGAACTTCAGTATCAGACAAGCTCTAGGAAAATCACTAACCTAAATTCAGAATGCTGAACAAAGCCAGAGCACTATTAAAATATTTTATTGATATTCCTCAATTGGAAAAGATGTCAAAGACCATTGATTTTGAATAATGGGAGGTTCTTGGCTACACCTGGTCTTCCTGTCCATGCTACCAGTGATCCCATCTACCCCAGAATTTCCCCCATTGTATTAGTCTGTTTTCACACTTTTATAAAGAACTGCCCAAGACTGGGTAATTAAAGGAAAGAGGTTTAATTGACTCACAGTTCCGCATGGCTGGGGAGGCCTCAGGAAACTTACAATCATAGTGGAAGGTGAAGAGGAAGCAAGGCACCTTCTTCACAAGGTGGCAGGAAAGAGGAGTGCTGAGCAAAAGGGGAAGAGCCTCTTATAAAATCATCAGATCTTGTGAGAACTCACTCACTATCACGAGAACAGCATGGGGGAAACTATCCCCATGATTCAATTTCCTCCACCTGGCCTCTCCCTTGACACATGGAAATTATGGGAATTATGGGGATTATAATTAAAGATGAGATTTGGATGAGGACACAAAGCCTAACCATATCACCCATCCATACCTACACTGCCATCACTTCCACCCCACCACCCTAGCAATACACATCAGTGTCCTTATACCAAAATCAGAGTCACCATATTGCTAAAAGTCCATTTGAGGCTTGAAGTTCGGATGAGGCAAGGAGCAAAAGACCATGGCAAAGAAAAAAAATGAGCCAGTAATTAACACATACAATTACAAGAGTGATTCACAAAAGAGTTACTATGCTTGCTAGTTTATTTTTGTCTTTGTTTCTCTTGACTCATGAAAGCAGAATCTGTTTGTTTCTAATGCAGAATAAGCCAGGTCTTCACATTACATGCTTTCTCCCTTATGACAAGTGTTCAAAAATTAATTCTATGCCTGCAAAACTTAAAAAGCTGTCACTGTAGTTTATGTTCCCAGTAGGAGGTGCAGCTTAGTTGTTCAGGGACAAATAGAATAATCCTCCACGTCATGATACCTCCAAAAGAGATTTGCTCTAATGCACTTTACACGTAGTTCAGTATTTAATGGCATTCTGCTCAGAGAGGTTTACTTCCTCTTTAAAGGTGAGGTGAATTTCTATGGTGCAAGGACAGGAAGAGTTTCCGAAGATAGGAAATTACTGGTTTCAGAAAGGAACAAACATCTCAGGGAGAATCAGTATCAAGTCAAGGATATTTGGGCCTTGCTGTTAATTTGAATGATGTCTAGTACTGACAGCCTCGCAGTTTCACCCTTGTTCTTCCTATGTAAAATAAGGATACTTGGAGTTTTGTATGTATGTGTGATAGACTGCTGCCCCTACTTTCTCTCCTTATAAGCTAAAGGCAAAATGAGACTGCTAAATACCTTTGACACAAAGTGTGGTTTGTTTCTGATGCCTCCTTTACTTCCGGATGGACACATGTTCTATCCAGCTCACATGATGTCAGCTAATTCCTACAAACATGATTTCCTGCATTTTGGCCATCATAATCACCAGACGACTTTATTCTCTTTACTTCCATATCCCTCATTGTTCAGATTGTTCCTACAAGAAAAATCTACACAACAAAGAAGAGGAAAATCTGATACCATCACGTTTAGCACCACAACTAGTAACCACTGCAAAACCCATTTATAAAAAGGCTATTAGTCCGCTTATAATCTGCTTTCATGATTGCTTTTAACTAACTCGAGGAGACAATGCGCTAAGGTAGAAAGGTTTGTGATCCATCTGTTGAGTGTATAATTTCCTTTTCATTGGCTAGCACAGTCCAATAAAAAAATATTATTAGGTGCACTAACTCAATCAGCAAACAAATGACAGGCAGATGGCCTTCAAAAACAATACTGCCCATGAATGCCACAGAGCCACAATGTGGGCCCCAGCTTTTAGGCAGCCTTTGTCTGAAAACACTCCACTGGGTTAAGTGATGCAAAATACGACAGAAAGAGAGAGAAGCTGTGTGTAAATGAGGGAGAAGTTAACGGCCTCTGAAGTGCTCCATGAAAGGCTATGATAATTTTATTGGGAACAGAAATAAATAAATAAATAAAAGCACCCTACTTAAATAATACAGCCCTGTGATAGCGCTGAAATCAAATACATCATGTTTAGGTAATCCTTCTGTTCTAAAGCCTCATTTTGGTCAGATTTTTTTTTCTCTAAAGGGACTTTATCTGACAGAATTTTCTCAAGGTTTATTTCAGCTGAGTAATGCAACTTGGTGAGTAGAAGCTCTTGTATGAGAGAATTTCACTGGTTGAATAGGAGAAAAGAAGAAAAGAAGGGAGGAAGGAAGAAGGGAGGGAGAGAAGGAAAGAAGAGAGAGAGGAAAAAAGACAAGAGAGACAAGGGAAGACTTAAAAGATTTTGAAAAATTAATGAGGTCAGAGACTGGCATGGGTAAATTTAAAGTCATGAGGATACATATAACCAATACAGGTTGAGCATCCCAAATCCAAAAACCCAAAACCTATAATGCCCCTAAATCCAAAACTTTTTGATCACCAACATGAAACTCAAGGGAAATGCTGATTGGAGGATTTCAAATTTTGGATTTTCAGATTTGGGATGCTCCACCAGTATAATGCAAATATTCCAAACTCTGAAAATATGTGATGCCCAAAACACTTCTGGTCCTAAATATTTTGGATAAGGGATGCTCAGCCTGTGTAACCTTTGATGCTTGATAATCATGAACAGGTAATTAGCTCATATCCTGGACAATCCACCTATCATCCTTAGGGTATGAGCTTCAGTTTGTTTGGTCAATAATGGTAATGGATATAGGTTGAATAATCCACACATCTCCCTGATGAGTGGTGGTGGTATGCATGGCTCCATGATAAATTAGGATCTACCATGGAATCTATGATAAATTCAATCTAAGTCCTTGACCTCAGAAGCAACTTAATTTGATCAGCACAACTATGTAGTTATATACGCCTCTTATAACCTCTAGACTGACATCTATCTCTGGCTTTTAGAAGAAAAAAGAGAAAAAAGCAAATCATACCTGGTTGACATTGTAAAAGTTTTTCTCCTTGTAAAAATAATGTAAGCTTTGGCAAAAAATGAAAAATAAAGAAAAATCATCAAGGAACAACTCCGTTAATAATGTGCAATGTGTTCTGCCTGTATTTTTTCTTTGCATTTTTGCACATTTGAGAATATATTATTTTGCATTCTTTTTAAAAACTTAATCTTATATCAGAGTTTTTATAAATATTATTTCAAACAGCTGCATAATATTTCATTGTTTGTGTAGAACAGAATCTTCTTAACATCTTTAAGAGAACTATGTTGACCTGTATGTCTTGCTACTTGCTAGCTTTGTAAATTTAGGAAATTAATATTACCTTCTGAGCATCAATGTTGTGAAGATTGAATTAAATAATCCCTGTAAAGAGTTTAGTACATTGCTTGGTACATAGCAAGAATTCAATAAAAGTTATCAATGATAGTAACTTGTCCGGAAGAATTCTTGTTCCCATTTCTGATAATTGCCTTAGGAAAGATTCTTAGATATGAAGGGCAAAAGATCTAAACACAGTTAAGATTCTTAATGAATGCTATAAAACTCTTCTATGTACATAATAATAATTTATGTTCCACCGGTAATGGAGAAGTTTCTCACCAAGTCCTTGACTACAATGAGAATCTTTTTTTTTTTTTTAACTTTAGCTTATTTAGTAGGTTAAAATAGGATATCTCAGGCCAGGCGTGGTGGCTAACACCTGTAATCCCAGCACTTTAGGAAGCCAAGGCGGTGGATCGCCTGAGCTCAGGAGTTTGAGACCAGCCTGGGAAACATGGCAAAACCAGGTCTCCACAAAAAATACCAAAAAATTAGCTGGGCATGGTTGCTGGCACCTGTAGTCCCAAATACTCAAGAGGCTTAGGTACGAGGATCAACTGAGGCTGAGAGTTCAAGGCTGCAGTGAGCTGTGATCACGCCACTGCACTCCAGCCCAAGCGACAGAGTGACACCCTATCTCAATTATTTTTAAAAAATAATAATAAATAAATAACACCACACACACACACACACACACACAACATTTTATTACTTGTTAAATTGGGTTTTTTAAATTTTTTCAAAGAATAGTAAACATTACATTTTCTTTCTTTTTTGTGTGTAAATTGGTGAATTTTTTATTAGTATTTTTGCTGTCTGAGTCACTTTAATTCCTTATTCAAAATCATCCAGAGCCACATCTATAGTATCTCTTTAGTGCCATCTCACACCCCACATTCCACACCCTACGATGGCTCAAATATCCCTTTCCACCTACTCAGTCAATTTCTCTCTCTCTCTCTCTCTCTCTCTCTGCCCCTGCCCACCCCCGACCTCCCTCTTCCTTTCTCCATTAGATAGAGCTAAGCTCGCTGAGGCAATGTTGCTCAATCTTGACTAGCCTAGAGAATCTTATTAAAATGTAGATTCTGCATTTCCAATAAACACTCTAATAACACTGATGCTATTAACTTTCAACTTACTCTGTATGAATCACTGCAAGTATCTTGTAGTTGATCTAAGCTATTGAAGCCCATGAAAAGCACCTCCCTTCAAGATTTTCAATTTTTGAAGGAAAAAGCTGCAGATGAGATTTCTCCAAGGGAAAACAAGCTGGTCTCTAAGAGTCCTCACAGAGTATAAATGCCCATGGTCCAAGGTCCAAAGGTGAGGTCTGTAATTTCCCATTCTAGTGGCTGATATCAGGATTTTGATCACAAGTTATCAATTAGTTTTGATTTTAAAAGTTCATCGACAACCTAGCATCTAACACCTTATCTGCCATGATCTATTTGCCACCACAGACCTCTGTGGGTTCTGGTATCTTGCTCTGTGGGCTCTGGTATCTGGCCTTACTGCCTGTTAGGATAAATGACCATGCCTAAGATGGTTAAATGTTATCATCCGGCTTCTGCCATTCTGGAATCCTGGAAGCTGGAATTCCAGGAGCTCCATTTCATGGTAGCATCTTTTATTGTCAACAAAGCCTGCAAATAAAGTTACAACTGAGCTTCTCAGAGATGCTATAGGCCCTCTCACCAGTGAATTCCACACTACCTCAGGGAAGGTAATATCCTCCTCAGCCTGCCATGAAACAGAATCAAGCAGTAGGATCTGTTCTTGCAGAATCAACCGTTTCTTACACTGCCACATTTCTTGGGTCTTCTGACCCCTTCCACAACACTCTGCCAAGGCAGTTTCAGTGTCCCCACCTCACCATCATGTCTAAGGGCCAAGGAGCCATTATACGATCATATTAGAATCAATTCCAGGTGGCTCTGCCAGTACCCTGAACCTCAAGTCATGGGTGAGTACTCCAATCTCAACACATTTTTCCTCTTGTCGGCCTTAGATTCTATCCCCTTCCCCCACCACCCTAGTCCAACAAGATATCCATTCCCACAAATGTTATCATGTTACTGTCCATGAGCATGAGCAAGAATGGGAAGGTCTTTTGGTATGTAAGCTCTTTCCTCACAGAGTTGGGAGAGTATTTCTCTACTTTGGACTGTACCAAAACGTGACCCTTGTTATCAGTCTGGAGGCAATAAGGGAAGTGAGGGAAATTCCACAGCAGTGCCAAGGACATCTTGCAGGACACTTACCACAGATCAGGTCTTTGCAAGGTCTCCAGGCAAGGGGAAGCTATTATCTTCTTGTAAGAGGGGCGGAGGCTAATTCTGCCAGACTGAAGAATTCAGAGGAATCTAAGGGGTTTAATATTTTCACTGCCTAAATATTGCCTAATGAGAGCTCAAGATCATACTTACTTACTCTTAGGGCCCTGACTTTGTCATATGAAACTTATAAAGGCTGTGCATTCAAGTGTTCTTTGCAGTTCAGCTACCCTTACAATTAGATCCTGGATGTGATTTTCCATGGCAGAAGGAGATAAGGGTCTCTTTAATTATTGCCATAGAAGCTTTTGATTTTCATATCATACCCAGTGTTTCCTCTTTTCAAGGTTTATAAGGGAGTTAATAGATGCCAACCAACTAGATAACTCTTACAGTTACCATAGCCCCATAGCCTCTATACCACTCAAATGCTACAGCCTAAAACAAGCCTGTACCTTATCTCAATCCACTATAGATGAGTATCTTAGTAATTGTAATGCTACAACATGGTAGGGGTTATATTATCACCGCTCACTTAAAATCAGCAATGGAGTTTTTGCTATAGTTTAACAGATGGAGGATCCAGCTCTGAAATCCCATCCTAAGGGTCTGCTTTCTGAGAACTTTTTTGGTCTCAACTGACATTCTCTGAAAGCAGAGCCTAAAGAATATGATATCAGGGATCAGATGTATTAGAATGAATGAACAAGGAAGAAAGCAACGTATACACTATAATGCATTATTATACTAGCCAACACTACAGGTTACTGGTTCTTAGTTCCATGGGACTGCCTGACAATTCTTATAGAATGTATTTGAAATAGCCCAAATGGAGAAAGAGGGAAGCATGTATCCACCAGTTCCCATTCCCTGTTGGTTGAGGGTAGTCCCTTGGATATTAATACCCTCACACTTCCAGACTGTATAAGCATGGGTGTGGAGCAGATTTCTATGGGCATAAAGAAATCCTGGGCCATTTCTCTTGCCAGGATAAAACCCAATAGAAATGGAATAACTGTGTGTATGAGCCTGATCTTGTGTTGCTATGAAGAAATACCTGAGACTGGGTAATTTATAAAGAAAAGAGTTTTAATTGACTCACAGTTCCACATGGCTGGGGAGGCCTCAGGAAACTTGCAATCATGGCAGAAGGCAACTCTTCAAAGGGCAGCAGGAAAGAGAATGAGTGCAAGCAGGGGAAATGCCAGATGCTTATAAAACCATCAGATCTCATGAGCCTCAGTCACTATCATGAGAACAGGATGAGGGAAACCACCCCCATGAGCCAATCCCTTCCCAGTGGGTCCCTCCCACAACACATGGGGATTATGGGAACTACAGTTCAAAATGACATTTGGGTGGGGACACAGTCAAACCATATCATTCCCCCCTGGCCCCTCCCAAATATCATGTCCTCACATTTCAAAACACAATCAATCATGCCTTCAAAACAGTCCCCCAAAGTCTTAACTCATTCCAGCATTAACTCAAAAGTCCATGTCCAAAATCTCATCTGAGAAAAGGCAAGTCCCTTCTGCATATGAGCCAGTAAAATCAAACACAAGTTAGTTCCTTCCAAGATACAATGCGGTTACAGGCATTGGATAAATACACCCTTTCCGAGGGGCAGAAATTGGTCAAAACAAAGGGGCTACAGGCACCATGCAAGTCTGAAATCCAACAAGGCAGTCATTAAATCTTAAAGCTCCAAAATGATTTCCTTTAACTCCATGTCTCACATCCAGGTCACACTGATGAAAGAGGTGGACTCCCACGGTCTTGGGCAGCTCTGCCCCTGTGGCTTTGCAGTGTACATCCACTCTCCAAGCTTCTTTCACAGGCTGGCATTGAGTGCCTGAGGTTTTTTCAGGCACACAATGCAAGTTGTCGGTGGATCTACCCTTCTGGGGTCTAGAGAAAGGTGGCCCTCTTCTCATAGCTCCACTAGGCAGCCCCAGTGGGGACTCTGTGTGGGGTCTTCAATCCCACATTTTCCTTTTGAACTGCCTTAGCAGAGGTTCTCCATGAGGGTTCCACCTCTGCAGAAAACTTGCCTGGACATTCAGGCATTTCCATACATCCTCTGAAATCTAGGCAGAGATTCCCAAACCTCAATTCTTGACTTTCATGCACCCAGAGGCTCAATACCACATGTAAGTCACCAAGACTTTGGGCTTTCACCCTCTGAAGTAATGGCCTGAACTGTACTTTGGCCCCTTTTAGCCTTTGGCCCTTTTTTAGGCTGAAGCTGATGCAGCTGGGATGCACCATGTCCTGAGGCTGCACAGAGCAGGGGGGCCCTGGGCCTGGCCCACAAAACCATTTTTCCTTCCTAGGCCTCTGGGCCTGTGGTGGGAGGAGCTGCCATGAAGGTCTCTGACATGCCCTGAAGACATTTCCCCATGGTCTTGGTGATTAACACTGAGCTCCTTGTTACTTATGCAAATTTCTGCAGCCCGCTTTAATTTCTCCCCAGAAAATGAGGTTTTCATTTCTATTGCATCCTCAAGCTGCAAATGTTCCAAACTTTTATGCTCTGCTTCCTCTTGAAACTTTGCCGCTTAGAAAGTTCTTCTGCCAGATATCCTAAATCATCTCTCTCAACTTCAAAGTTCCAAAGATCTCCAGGGCAGCAGCAAAATGCTGCCAGTCTTTTCCCAAAGCATAGCAAGAACAGCTTTATTCTGGTTCCAACAAATTCCTCATCTCCATCTGAGACTACCTCAGCCTGGACTTCATTGTCCATATCACTATCAGCATTTTGGTCAAAGCCATTCAACAAGTCTCTAGAAAGTTCGAAACTTTTCCACATTTTCCCATCTTCTTCTGAGCCCTTCAAACTGTTCCTACCTCTGCCTGTTACCCAGCTTCAAAGTCGCTTCCACATTTTTGGGTATTCTTACAGCAGCGCTCCACTACCACAGTACCAAATACTGTATTAGTCCATTTTCATGCTGCTGTAAAGAACTGCCCAAGACCAGGTATTTTATAAAGGAAAGAGGCTTAATTAACTCACAGTTCTGAATGCCTAGGGAGGCCTCAGGAAACTTACAATCATGGCAGAAGGCACCTCTTCACAGGGCAGGAGGAGAGAGAATGAGTGCAAGGAGAGGAAATACCAGGCGCTTTTGAAACTATCAGATCTCATGAGCCTCCTTCACTATCATGAAAACAGCATGGGGGAAACTGCCCCACATGATCCAGTCACTTCCCACTTGGTCCCTCCCACGACATATGAGGATTACAGGAACTACAATCAAGATGAGATTTGGGTGGAAACACAGCCAAACCACTTCACTGTGTTATCTTCTTTAGGCAAATAGCATCTACTTCTGGCATTGGTCAAAATAGGAAGAGCAGATAAAAAGTTAAAAGTACTAGATTTTAGTTTGAATTGCATGCTGATTAGGCAAAACCTGTCTGCAAAGCTTGCGATCCGTATTTCTCTAGTCTAGATTTTGTCCTGATAGGAGCATAGCTTTCACAGTTTAAAAGGCTCCATTCTGCAATGATGGTCTTGGCTTTAGCTGCATAAGCTTCTTTAGTAAATTGTAGGTTATTCTTTGAAAATGTTCAACTGAAAAGGCCTTTGACCAAGGTTTAGAAGGTTGTCTTTTAAAAAGAGAAACACCCTACTTCCTCCAGATATTTATTCCACTAGAAATGCTAACTGAAAGTTAGAGAGCATCCTTCTCCTTCTTTATTTTATTCTTTCTTCCTCCTTAACCTCCTGCTTCTCACTAAATAAGTTCTAACACTCTGTACTATGTGTCCTTTTAACATCTTAGGCTGAAATGAGACAGTTGAGCAAAGAGAAAATTTAAGTCATCATTACTCACATCTAAATATGTATTATTAATATGTGCACATGGGAATAATAATCTTTAATTCCAAATTTTTATCGGAACAAGTGAGGACTATCAGAATTTTCATTAGGAGAAGGAGAAAATAAAAATGGGCCTGGGAGACAGATCTGTGAGGTATGGATGTGTAGAGTCCCACATGAGCCTGACGCCTCTGAGCGTTAACACATGGTCCCCCATCAAAGGTCTGTATATGCAACTCAGCTGCTGCCCTGACAGAAGATTTGGTGTTGTTAACACACACTTCATTAAAATACCAGCTAAAATCCAAGTTCCAAATCCCACAGTTTGTGTTAGTTGATAAAACTCAATTGCTTCTAATTACTGTTAGTGCAGCTTTAAAATAATATTTTGTTGTAATAAAGGACTCAATATGACAAGTGAGAATTGGCCCGCTGAACTGGAAACACCAGGCCAGAGGGAATGTGTGCACACACAGCATTCACTGCTCTGCCTGATTTGTTCTTCTGAAAATTTTCCAAGCACCTAACAGAGAAAAAAAATGACCAGTCTTCAGAAGGATTTTGAAAGGATGGGGATGACTCAAACATTAGATAGTGTTTGCCTCTCTGATTGGTCAACGCAGCTTAAGACGTGGAGCACAGAAGTCAAATGAGACAGGCAGAGTTGTGGTTTTTCGATACTTTCATGGAGCATGGGCCAAAAATAGCCAATGTCCCCTCCTTGTAATGTTTCTATTTACTTCCTCCATCTGCTTCCTAGAAGATTGTCAAGATTAGCACATTTGATAAGATGAAACATCTTCAAATATTAAAAGTTATTGGCCTTAGCATTGGAAAAGAAAGGAGAATCTTCTCTCTCACCAATTTCTTCCCCTCACTGCAATCCAGAAACACTGGTCTTAAGATTTCTGCAGTAGGCTGAGCTACTTTCCACCTCTGGCCTTAATACCTGCTTCTGCCCCAAACCCCTACTCCCTCCACCCCACCCCTCTTAACCTAACTCCTATTCATCCTTTATGTCTCAGCTCAAACTCTAATCCTGAGGGAAGTCTTCCTGACCCCCCATGTTTAAGTTAGTCCCTCATTGTATACACACTGTCATTACATCCTACGTGTCTCCTTCGGGGCATTTTGATCAAAACTATGATTATTTGCATAACTATTTGTTTTATATACTCTCCCAATTAAGCTCAAAAGCATAAGCACCCCTCCATCCTGTTTGCAGCCATATACAAAGTACATAGAACATAGTGACTAACTCCTAAGTAGATAACAAAGATCAAAAAATGGAAGTGACTTTTTAGAAGTATTGAGAAGACTAAGATACTAATATGCAGATCTTGGCTATGAACAATACGAAATGTTTGGTGAGTGCTGGCTTCAGCAGCACATATACTAAAATTGGAGCAATAAAGAGAAGATTAGCATGGCCCCTGCACAAGGATGACACACAAATTCATGAAGTCTTCCATATATAATTGTTTTAAAGAAAAATTATTATAATTAAAATTTTTGGTGAAACAGAACTCACTCAACAAGACAAAAAGGAGAATCTTCTCATCTGTTGGTAAAGACTTCGGAGGAAGTTATCAAATCCTCTTGGAGAAACCCAAGTTTGTAAATTGACAAGCCATTCTCTATTAGGAAAAATACTCCTCTGAATGTTCTATCCCACATGAACAGGTGTCCCAGATTGGTTCATATCAGAAATATCTCTACTTCTGCCCAGAGACATCTCACTGTTTAACTCATGCACAGCCATAAATTCCATCCTAGCTCTAAATTCTCATCTCATCTCATTTTGAGAAATGTCCCAGGTATAGATGTCCTTCATCCTTCCAGCAATGGAGAATAAAAACGATGATGGCAAGTAATATTCATAACAATAATAATAAATTAACAGTGAGGTGGTATTCTTTGGCTGACCGGTTTCCATTCCACCTTCTTTGGCAGTAAGTTCCTGATATCTTTAGTGGAAATGAGAGTTCCCCAATGGTCCCCAGTGGTTCTCTGTCCTCTCCTGGATAGGATATTCAGATGCTTACTTCTTGGAATTTCAGTCTTGAGAAAAGTAGCAATAAGACAGAGAAGGTTTGAGTTCATTCATTTCAAGGCAAGCATCCTGGAAAGATTACTGGGGAAACCCTCTCCCTAGATCTTTGCCACCACCTTGAACTGCCAGCACTCCTTCCATGGTTGGACCAGAATGCCCTGATTAGCCTGTAAGCTGGCCAATATCCTTCCAATAAATATTTTGCTTCAACAGCCAGATTCTGTTCCTATTAGTTTCAAATTATCCTGATACAGTGATTATGAAGGTATAATAATGATGATAACAAATTCAGGAGATTTTATAGAAATCTTTTGTTTTGTTTTGTTTTTGAGACAGGGTCTCACTCTGTTGCCTAAGCTGAAGCGCAGTGGCATGATCACAGCTCACTGCAACCTCTGCCTTCCCAGCTCAAGCAGTCCTTCCACCTCAGCCTCCCAAGTATCTGGGACTACAAACATGCACCACCATCCGTGGCAAAGTTTTAAATTTTTTGTGGAGACAAGGTCTCGCTATATTTTCCAGGCTGGCCTAGAGCTTCTGGGCTCAAGCGATCCTCCCACCTCAGCCTCCCAAAGTGCAGAGATTACACGCACGAGCCACCGCGCCCAGCCAGAAATCTTTATCAAAGTTCAAGTCATTGTAAGATTACTGTGTTCACTCATCCAGATAACTTCTCTGGAATTAAGTAATTCAAACTTAAACAGTTCTCTGTTACTTGTTTAACATATGAAATGCACCAAACAATTCTACGAAGACCAGAATTATGATACAATCTAATCTCTATTCTTTGAATTTCTATTGTTGTTTTAACTTTCTTAAGCACTTGCTGTATTGAGGAATATATAATTTTTCTAAAATCATCCAAATGTTTCCCTATTGAAGCATTTGAATGTTCTAGCTCGGTGCCGTGGCTCACGCCTATAATGCCAGTATTTTAGGAGGCCAAGCTGGGTGGATCACCTGAGGTCGGGAGTTTGAGACCAGCCTGGCCAACATGGTGAAACCCTGTCTCTAATAAAAATACAAAAATTAGCCAGGCGAGGTGGTGCATGTTGGCAATCCCAGCTACACAGGAGGCTGAGGCAAGAGAATTGCTTGAATCCAGGAGGTGGAGGTTGCGGCAAGCCAATGTCACACCACTGCACTCCAGCCTGGATGACAGAGCAAGACTTTGTCAAAAAAAAAAAGAAAAAGAAAGAAATATTTGAACATTCTAAAAAATATTTTTGTATGTAAAATCAACAGCTTTCATAATCATTGTTAATTATTGTAGCACATTTATACATCAACTAGATAATAGAGTTTTACAATATAAAAGTCTTAAGAAAAATTTTACGGTCAGGTGCGGTGGCTAACGCCTGTAATCCCAGCACTTTGGGAGGCCGAGGAGGGTGAATCACCTGAGGTTAGGAATTCGAGAGCAGCCTTACCAACGTGGAGAAACCCTGTCTCTACTAAAAATACAAAAGTTAGCTGGGCGTGGTGGCACAAGCCTGTGATCCCAGCTACTCAGGAGGCTGAGGCAGGAGAATCCCTTGAACCTGGGAGGCGGAGGTTGCGGTGAGCTGAAATCTTGTCATTGCACTCCAGCCTGGGCAACAAGAGCGAAACTCCGTCTCAAAAACAAAAAACAAAAAAAAAAAAGAAAAATTTTACTTCAAGTTAAGTCTAAAATGCTTACTTATATTTAAAAGTGCATATCCGTAAGCTGTATTAGACAGCTATGCTACATAACTAACCACTTCAAGATTTAGTGGCTTAAAAACTACAACTATTTATTCTTGCTTATATATCTATAGGTTTGCTGAAGGTCAGCTGGTCTAGGCTGGTGACTGACTCAAGCTGTAGGATTAACTGGATTGCAGGCTGGGCTCAAGTCTACTCTGCAGGTGGGCATTCTGGGCCCAAGGCTGATGGAGCAGCAGCTGCTTACAGGCTCTTCTCATGGCAATAGTAGAGGCGGAAGAAGGCAAGTCTATTGCACAAGCACATTCCAAGCCTTTGCTATATCACAAACACCTACATCCTATTGTGCAAAGTATTGTGCCAAGCCCAACACTGATAGGAAGGAGAAATATATTTCATACACATGGGAGGGGAAAGAAGTGAGTATTTCCTAAATAATAGTTCAAACTGTCGTATAAACTAGCAATGCATCTAAAAGCACACCTCACTTATTTACATAATATTGTTATGCTGACTAGATATAATGGCAACTTACTTGATCATGTACAAATTCAAGAATAGCAGAAGTGACATTGAAATTGGCAATTAGCTAATTGGCTATTCACAGTCTAAGGCTGAAGTTGAAACCACACAGTAGATTAGAGATGAATTCTTAGGCAAAACTGAAACATCAAGTCACTCAGTAACTAGCTCAAAGCTACATAGCTTTGTAGTGGCATAGCTGGAGCTTAAACCCAGATTTTCTCAACTCAAATTTCATGTTCTTAAGCACTAGGCTATAGTGCGGCACAGTAGGTATTATGTCTCCATTGTGGAAAAGAAGAATTGAAGCATAGAATATTGAAGCATGAAATATTTACTATTTGCCAGCCATTGAGCCAGAGTGTTTGTCTGTATTATTTCATTGTATCCTTAAATCTCATGAGGTAAGAGTAATTTTCTAGAATTTACACACAATAAAATAATTGTTGAGGAAGCTTTTAAAATGTACTTTTCTAAAGACAAGCAGGTAGAAAACCTGAATTTTGAAACCAGTGCATTTTGTATAAATACAAAACACATGCTTTTCTATTAAACCATATAGCCATCCCCAAACAGTCAGCAATGAGTCATGAAAGCTAGTACTTGAACCAATGCATCAGGACCCAGTGATTTATCTGTTATTGCCCCAGCAACCATATTTCCAAAACTATAAACTGTCTTAATACATGGCTTAACAACTGGTGAAAGCATTTGAATTTAGGATTGTCCAACACATATTAGTTGCTATAAATATATGACATGTCACTTTCTTAATTCAAGCACCATCTGTGACTTTTTTAATATAAAGGGAAGATAAGTGATATAATATTTTTCAAACATATTGTCTTTTACCATTAGGGAAAAAATTACATTGTAAAGGGGAAAGAGGTCTACATGTTGATTAAAACCTTCCATTTATATGTTCCATTTTCCCCATGTATGGAACAATGTTGCCTCCTGTCATTGATTAAAAAATAATAATAATAAAATCATGCTTTTAGGAATTCTTAGTCACTGCCCATAGAATGTAATCAGTATTCTTTTAATTGACACATTAACAATCCCTTTCAGGTTATTGTACCTTGATAGACTTAACAATGCATTCTTCAAGAAAATAGCACTTTTGTAAAGCTTTCAGCAAAGTATTATGAGTATACCTTGTATTTCAAAATATAAAACTAAACTCTTCTACAATATTCTATGCCAATTTTATTTGACTCCATGTACAGAGAATCTCAAACCAGAGAGTTGGCTATCCTTTGGATAATGACTCATTGTGAATTATACAACCTGCTGATTAATTGAAATTGGAATGACTGAATCAAAATAAAACCAAAAACAATAGAAAACTCATCTGCTATCTCAAGGTGACCACATGAAAAAAAGTAATTATAAAGTAGTTTTAATTGTTTTAATGCAATGAGCTCACTGTTAGACTGGGTAAAATACAATCCCTCAAAAATTCATGTTCACCCAGAACCTCAGAATGTGACCTTATTTGGAAATAGGCTTTTGCAGATATAATTAGTTAAGATGAGGTCATACTGGTTTAGGGTGTGCCCTAAGTGCAATGACTGCTGTCTTTCTAACAAGGCCATGTGAAGACAGAGGCAAAAGGCCATGTGAAGACAGAGGCAGAGATTGCAGGGATGCTGCCACAAGCCAGGAAACACCAGGCGCCACCTGAAGCTGGAAAAGGCAAGGAAGGATTCTCCCTGATATGGTTTGGCTGTGTTCTCACCCAAATCTCATTTTGAACTGTAGTTCCCATAATCACCATGTGTTGTGGGAAGGACCCAGTGGGAGGTAATTGAATCATGGGGGCAATTACCCTTACGCTGTTCTCGTGATAGTCAGTTCTCATGAGATCTGATGGTTTTATAAGAGGCTTTTCCCCCCTTGCTTGGCACTTCTCCTTGCTGCTGCCATGTGAAGAAGGACATGTTTGCTTCCCCTTCCATCAGTATTGCAAGTTTCCTGAGGCCTCCCCAGCCATGCAGAACTGAGAGTCAATTAAAACTCTTTCCTTTAGAAATTACCCAGCCTCGGGTATGTCTTTATTAGCAGCATAAGAACGGACTAATACACTCCCCTAGAGCCTTCAGAGGAAATCAACACTTTTATTTCAGACTCCGAGCCTCTACAATTGTAAGAGAATAAATTTCCATTGTCTTAAGACAACAAGTTTGTGGTAATTTGTTAATGCAGACCTAAGAAGCTAATACGGCCTCAAAGCATAGATTTTATATATTTGGTCATATAAAAATCATTGATCCTGATTCTGTCTCCAAATGGAATTCCACATAACAATGGAGGTCCTGCTACATTGGAAATTCCATGCCATCTTGTCTACCCATGTATTTCTAGTGCCTAGCACAACACTGGCACACAGTAGGCACTTGATAAACATTTACTGAATAAGTGAATGAAAAATATATCTTTCTATGCTTTTGAATTTTGAACATAATTTGATTTCTGTGTGTTGCTCAAGTTTGGGGCCAGCTTATGAGAATACATTTTGTTTCTGACCAAGTTCACTGGCTTTTATTTAACAAGTGTCAGAGCCAAGTCTTGATGCCTAGTGTCTCTGAAAATAATAATTGGAAAAGAAAGTAATAGTAGCAATAGCAGTAATGGCAGCAGAATCTAAGAAGAAAATCCAACTCTTTCATCTGCATGTGTGTGCTGGTCCTTTCACAATCCCTTTATATAATTTCTGAGTCATCAATAAAGCTGAAATAACCTAACCACAGGATATCTGGAATACAATTTTGACCAGCTGTGCCTATCAGACCTCTTCTTTAAAAAGTGAGCTTTTGTTGCGTTGTATAATAAATTGTCACAGAAACCTTTCTAGAACTTAAAAGTTATTCTGGCATCTGGCTGAAAGTTACTGTGAGCATTCTAGAAGAATTTCAATAGGAATAGAAAGGACGGGGAAGTGAGTAAAGTCATTTCAGAACCATTCTTGAAGGGTAATGCTGGCGTTCTGGAGGGATTTCAGTGCTCAGCTAGAGGGCAGCAGAATTATTGCTGAAGTATTCCTTGTGGAGAGCTTTAACCTCATGGCCGAAGTGCATTCAAAACAATTCTGCTGTGATAGTAAAAAATATATATCCATGCTGTGCATTCCCAGAAGAGCATTTTGGCCTGCTTATTCACATGAGCCAAGAACTGAAAAAGAGCTAAGGGGCAAATCGGTAAAGTGCTACCACAGAGATTTCACTCTAAATGCTGGTTGGGGAAGCCTCGTGGTTTCAAAAGGTTAGAGACATTAGATGTTTTACAGGGTATGTGCCGAAATGAATAATTCATAGAAAAATGCTAAGTCTATTCAGGTAAGATTATATGGTAAAGTAAGAGAAAATGCCAGATTAAAAAAAAAAAAAAAACTCTTTTCTATGTGATCCTGCAAAGCCCTCTAAATTAATCTTCCACATGTACCCTGTGCATAGCACTGTGCTAGGTACTAGGGAGACACAGCAATTGTATCTCAGGCTAACTGAGCACATAGGACATCCATATAGTCAACAAGTACTTATTTAACACCTACTACTAGGTGTTGAATGCATTCTGAAACAACGTCCTTGACCTAAAACTGTGTAATCAAGTAAGAGAGACATCTAGAAAGAATAAACTGCCATCAATCATGGAAAAATCAGCATTAAAAGTTTGTGCAGGACAGATTGTGCAGGGCAGTTAGTGAGCTTCTCATCTACCTTCCTACTTCCAGTCCTATGCCTTTCCCGCCCACCCTCTCCATGGCTCAGAACTCCTCCCCATGGCCTTGCAATGTCCTGTGTGTTGGGAAGTCTGATGACACAGCCACGCTTATCTCTCTCTCTCACTTTGTTTTTTTGTTTTTTCTTTTTTTTTTGAGACAGAGTCCTGCTCTGTCAACCAGGCTGGAGTTTAGTGGCACCATCTTGGCTCACTGCAACCTCTACCTCCCGGGCTCTTGCCACTCCCTCCCATTCAGCTTCAGCCAGTTCCTTTTGCCTCAGGCTCCTTGGCCTCAAGGCCTTTGCCTAGGAAACCACCTTAGCCACTTCATATCTCATCACATGGCAAGTTCCTTCCCATCCTTTAGGTCTCAGCTTCAATGTTACCTTCTTAGAAAGGCCCCATGACCTTATCTATAAAGTATATATTTCATTTTATTCTCTATCTCACCTCCTTTTTATTGTTTTCTTTTTGATGCTTACTCACAATTTCTAAGTATTTGTTTATTTGTTTACTTAGAGACTTTCATACCAGACTGGCAGGTATTATACTATCTCTGTCTTGTTCACCATTATATATCCAGTGCTTAGCTCAGTGAGTACATAGTAGTTATTCAATAAAATTAGTATTTTACTGAGCACAGTAGTTGCTTAATAAAATGCATTGACTGAATGGCTTAAAGTGACCAACACTGGCACTAGCCCAACTAAATAAAAATAAAATTCAAATCTCAATTATAAATTCTTTTTTTTTTAAGAGACTGGGTCTCACTCTGTTTCCAAAACTGGAGTACAGTGGTATGCTCATGGCTCACTGCAGCCCCAACCTCCTGGGCTCAGATGATCCTCCCATCTCAGCCTCCCAAGTAGCTGGGACTACAGGAGTATACCACCACACCCAGCTAATTTTTGTATTTTTTGTAGAAACAGGGTTTTTCCATGTTGCCCAGGCTGGTCTTGAACTCCTGGACTCAACTATTCCTGCTGCCTTGGCCTCCCAAAGTGCTGTGATTACATGTGTGAGTCGCTGTGCCCAGCCCTCAATTATAAATTATTATTCTCCACAAATTCCCACAGTGCTCAAGATGGTGGTTTACAGGGAAATATGAAAGTCAGGTTCCAGTTAGAATAATGCTGTTTCTGTTTCTATTGAAAATTAGGAATTGATTTATGGTGATTTGATGGGATGGATTAACAGCTCTAGAGGGACTCCTTTCCAGTCTATCTTCCTTCCACCAGCCAATCCCCTTGCCTCAGGAAATCAAGTGATGATATGAGTGGGTCAAGTCCAAAGATATAAATTGGGATACTTAGTATCATCAAAATAATTTAAATAAATCACTGTTGGGGCAAATACTGTCTTCTTTTCTTAGTGTAATCCTATAATCTGAATATTAAAAACACAGAGAATTAAGATTTGGGTATGGGGATAAGGGAAAGCAAATCAGGAAAGCTACTCTGCAATCTTGATCCTGGCTTCAGGGCTGCCTATTGCAAGCTAAAAGAGTTATGGAATAAACATACGTGTGCATGTGTCTTTATAGCAGCATGATTTATCGTCCTTTGGGTATATACCCAGTAATGGGATGGCTGGGTCAAATGGAATTTCTAGTTCTAGATCCCTGAGGAATCACCACACTGACTTCCACAAGGGTTGAACTAGTTTACAGTCCCACCAACAGTGTAAAAGTGTTCCTATTTCTCCACATCCTCTCCAGCACCTGTTGTTTCCTGACTTCTTAATGATTGCCATTCTAACTGGTGTGAGATGGTATCTCATTGTGGTTTTGATTTGCATTTCTCTGATGGCCAGTGATGTTGAGCATTTTTTCATGTGTTTTTTGGCTGCATAAATGTCTTCTTTTGAGAAGTGTCTGTTCATGTTCTTTGCCCACTTTTTGATGGGGTTGTTTGTTTTTTTCTTGTAAATTTGTTGGAGTTCATTGTAGATTCTGGATATTAGCCCTTTGTCAGACGAGTAGGTTGCGAAAATTTTCTCCCATTTTGTAGGTTGCCTGTTCACTCGGATGGTAGTTTCCTTTGCTGTGCAGAAGCTCTTGAGTTTAATTAGATCCCATTTGTCAATTTTGGCTTTTGTTGCCATTGCTTTTGGTGTTTTCGACATGAAGTCCTTGCCCATGCCTATGTCCTGAATGGTAATGCCTAGGTTTTCTTCTAGGGTTTTTATGGTTTTAGGTCTAATGTTTAAGTCTTTAATCCATCTTGAATTGATTTTTGTATAAGGTGTAAGGAAGGGATCCAGTTTCAGCTTTCTACATATGGCTAGCCAGTTTTCCCAGCACCATTTATTAAATAGGGAATCCTTTCCCCATTTCTTGTTTTTGTCAGGTTTGTCAAAGATCAGATAGTTGTAGATATGTGGCATTATTTCTGACGGCTCTGTTCTGTTCCATTGATCTATATCTCTGTTTTGGTACCAGTACCATGCTGTTTTGGTTACTGTAGCCTTGTAGTATAGTTTGAAGTCAGGTAGTGTGATGCCTCCAGCTTTGTTCTTTTGGCTTAGGATTGACTTGGCGATGCGGGCTCTTTTTTGGTTCCATATGAACTTTAAAGTAGTTTTTTCCAATTCTGTGAAGAAAGTCATTGGTAACTTGATGGGGATGGCATTGAATCTGTAAATTACCTTGGGAAGGATGGCCATTTTCATGATATTGATTCTTCCTACCCATGAGCATGGAATGTTCTTCCATTTGTTTGTATCCTCTTTTATTTCCTTGAGCAGTGGTTTGTAGTTCTCCTTGAAGAGGTCCTTCACATCCCTTGTAAGTTGGATTCCTAGATATTTTATTCTCTTTGAAGCAATTGTGAATGGGAGTTCACTCATGATTTGGCTCTCTGTTAGTCTGTTATTGATGTATAAGAATGCTTGTGATTTTTGCAAATTGATTTTGTATCCTGAGACTTTGCTGAAGTTGCTTATCAGCTTAAGGAGATTTTGGGCTGAGACAATGGGGTTTTCTAGATATACTATCATGTCATCTGCAAACAGGGACAATTTGACTTCCTCTTTTCCTACTTGAATACCCTTGATTTCCTTCTCCTGCCTAATTGCCCTGGCCAGAACTTCCAACACTATGTTGAATAAAAGTGGTGAGAGAGGGCATCCCTGTCTTGTGCCAGTTTTCAAAGGGAATGCTTCCAGTTTTTGCCCATTCAGTATGATATTGGCTGTGGGTTTGTCATAAATAGCTCTTATTATTTTGAGATACGTCCCATCAATACCTAATTTATTGAGAGTTTTTAGCATGAAGGGTTGTTGAATTTTGTCAAAGGCCTTTTCTGCATCTATTGAGATAATCATGTGGTTTTTGTCTTTGGTTCTGTTTATATGCTGGATTACATTTATTGATTTGCGTATATTGAACCAGCCTTGCATCCCAGGGATGAAGCCCACTTGATCATGGTAGATAAGCTTTTTGATGTGCTGCTGGATTCTGTTTGCCAGTATTTTATGCAGCATTATTCACAATAGCAAAGACTTGGAACCAACCCAAATGTCCAACAATGATAGACTGGATTAAGAAAATGTGGCACATATACACCATGGAATACTATGCAGCCATAAAAAATGATGAGTTCATGTCCTTTGTAGGGACATGGATGAAATTGGAAATCATCATTCTCAGTAAACTATCGCAAGAACAAAAAACCAAACACCGCATATTCTCACTCATAGGTGGGAACTGAACAATGAAAACACATGGACACAGGAAGGGGAACATCAGACTTCAGGGACTGTTGTGGGGTGGGGGGAGGGGGGAGGGATAGCATTGGGAGATATACCTAATGCTAGATGACGAGTTGGTGGGTGCAGAGCACCAGCATGGCACATGTATACATATGTAACTTACCTGCACGTTGCGCACATGTACCATAGAGCCTAAAGTATAATAATGATAATAGTAATAATAAAAAAAAAAAGTTAAAAAAAAAAAAAAACAATGACAACATTTTTCTCCCTGTAGATGATGAATGTAAATGTTGGATTTTTGTTAGCATTATAAAACTATTACTTTGTTACAAGACAGTCATTCAACTTTGCTTAAAAATTAAAAGATAATGGTATTAGTGGCAGCAGCAGTAGTAGTAATAGAGTAGTAATCATAATACTAAAAATGTATAACACTTATACAGCACTAAACTACGTGCTGGGAACTGTCTAGAGCACCTTCCATACACTAATGCACTTAATCCTTAGTTACCCCATGAAAAATGTATAGAATTATTCTCATTTTAGAAATAAGGAAACAAGGTAGAAAGAGATGAAGTAATTAAGCCAATATCCATGGCTAGTAAGTGGCAGAGCCAGAATTCAAACCTAAACAGCCTGATTTCAGAGTAAAAGTAATTTATTTTATTGATGGAATTAATAACTACCTATAAATAATACTGAGAACATAATATACATATTGCATAATTTTAAAGTAAAAAGAACACAAGAACATTCACCTTGTTTTTCTTCCCTTTTAAAACCTGAGTCCTAAAATGACAATATATTTTAATCTGCATATCTAAAAAGACCACAAATGCCTCAAATATACCTTATTTTTCCCACTATTTATCTCACAGACCAAGAACTCTTTATGTTCTAGCTCTCTTAGAAATGAAAAGTGAAACCACTGCATCCACATAGATTAACTATAGGTCTATGAACTAAGGCCACCTACATACACATGACTACTACTTGTGCCAAGAAGTTTCTTGCCCACAAATATAAGGCAGTAAATCAGTAAATAACTTCATTGTTGGCTTCAGGAACTTCCCAAAAATCCATTTACCCCAACAATAGAGTACTCAAACAGTCCCCTTTCACAGTATTCCCTCTACTGCTCAAACAACTCATTTATCAAACAACTGTGTATTTACAAGACTTGGTTAAGATCCTTAGCCCGCTGTTGCTACAAACCTTCAACCATTATTATATCATGAATGTTGCCCAGTCTCAATCAGACGACTGCATTGAAAACTCTTAAACGTCTCAAGGTTTTGCAATATCTACCCCTGAACTCTCCCTTGCAGAGTCTACTAAGCCTTGATCAAGGTTGTGCTTGCCCTTTATTGTATTAAGCAATAAACTTTGCTTTGCTTCATCAAAAAAAAAAAAAAAAGAGTTATGGATTCCATGTGTTATGATCTGGATCATTAGGAGACCTTCTTAGGTTGAAGTAAAAGAGAGAAAGTTTGAGTCGAACTGCAGGAGTTTGAAGAGGGCATGACCTCTCCACACCATCCTTAGGATCTTGATATGGTTTGGTAGTTATTCTATCATGTAGACGCAGGACCCTGAATCCTGGGAAAATAACATCTTAAACAACCTTCTTAACACAATATATTCCCCCCCAGAGACTTGTTGGTAGTAAATAGAAAATTTTTGCTGATGGCAACAATCCCATGGAGAATGGCAGATTCTACTGCAATTTCTAGAGAGCTGAACGAACAAGGACAGCACAGATTTGGAGCTTGGATTTTAGAAAATACAACAGAAGATGGTGTGGGGCAATTAACAAGTGGGAGATTACTACCATGTAGTAATATGGTGTCTGTCTTCACTCCAGGGATCCTCAGTAAAGTTATTAACCTCAAACAATTCATGAGTGGGTTTGAAAATTGAAAAGTTAGGAGGGGATGAAGTCTGTAGTTGTAAGGGTAGAGCTCAACCAAGATGACACACATGGAAGCAGCCCACAGACAGAGGCACCAGGAGGAGCTATACCATAGGATTTGCACTAATCATGAGGAAGTGGCCAGACTTGTACAGACATGTGTGATAGCATGAGTCAAGTTTCTAAAAATCAAAACATTAGAGAAGTCTGTATGACATTTAGTTTAACTATGGGAGTCCCGCGTGTGTTCCTTCATCTAAAGCACTTAGTTGTATTTTGGATTTAATCACTACCTTAAAACTGGGAAAAGTGGGCCTTCTATGAAATTGCCAACCTGTGAAGATAGAGAAAAATATAACACTAACTGAGAATCAGGCACTGGGGCCCAGGTATTTCTTATTGCAGCAAGTTATCCAAGTGATGAAGTAACCAGCACAGAATTGGTTACAACAGTTTACAGCCCAGCGCTTGAGAGTCATTGATTCAGGATATGGTACTTTTCTTCATGTTAACATGGGTAATCAAGAGTTAGTTTTTATCACCTGACAGTTGTTAGGAATTATCTTTCCCCAATTCTTTTTATCTGATGTTAACTAAAATGCAGATTTTTGAGCCTCAAAAGGGCTTACTGAATGGGAATCTCTTGAGAATGAAGCCCAGGAATCAAAAGTTGACACAAATTTTTCTAAGTTGATTGAAGTTTGAAAACTATAGTTCTTTCCTTTTAATTCCCATAATGTGAGACATTTCTGTGCGCACCCACTATCAATCTTGCTTCCTATGACCAGATGACTAATGTGTTCCAGATCCCTCAGTTTTCCTATCCCTTGCTGTTATCACTACTGTAACTTCTGCCAAACAAAGGATGCATCTTCATCTTCAATGGGGTGGCTCTGGATCGCTGGCCTAAAGTATTGCGTAACGGCCTCTAACTACTCATATTCCTGCACCAAAGCCTGCACTTCTAAGTTTCTGACATTTACCTCCCAGTGATGGAGTTAGAAACTTATGTATGGGATTATATATGATCTAGCAATTCCACTTCTGAGTAGTGGTAGTGAAACTGAGTTTAAACGTCAAAATAATGGAAAGCAAAGATTTAATCAGATATTTGAATACACCCATGTTCATAGCAGCATTATTCACAGTAGCTAAAAGGTGGAAGTAGCCCAACTGTTCATCAGTGGACAAGGGATAAATAAAATGTGGTCAACAATGGAATATTATTTAACCCTTAAAAAGGAAGGATATCCTGATACATCCTACAACATGGATGAACCTTGAAGCCCTTATGAAGACATTATGCTAAGTGAAATACGCCAGTCACAAAAAGACAAAAAAAGTATCATATAATGTATGAGGTATCTGAAATAGACAAATTTATAGAAACAGAAAGTAGAATGGTGGTTGCCAGGGGCTGAGAGGAAGAAAAAAATGGAGAGATGGTGCTTATTGGGTGTGGAGTTTCAGTTTTGCAAGATAAAAAAAAAATCATTGAGATTGTTTGCACAATGTGAATATTACTACTGAGTGTACACTTAGGAATGGTTAAAATGGTAAATTTTATATTATGTGTGTTTTATCACGATTAATCATGAATAAAAATAATAAAAAAAAATCAGTTGCCATTTGGCTTAACTTGTTGTCATTGTTAAAAAAAGGCCTCCACACTTCAGGCAGCTGTCATTATATGGCACCATTTTACCTGAATACGGCTTCAACTATCCTCTACAATTATATAAGTTTCCTATATCGGATAGAAAATGCCTCACCTGAGATTCCAACAACTATCTTCTCTAGCTCCCATTTCGATCATTTCCTCCCAAAGGTTGAAGGGCAACCCTCATGGGTGATTGTTGGTGTCCTTTTCTAGACAACCTAGAAGGAAGAAATTAGACAGATCAGCACTTTAAAACATTGAATGTCCTTCAAGGACAGCAACTTATACACAGAGGGCGTCACAGGAAAGGTAGGTACATTAATCATCTCCCCAGCTGGAAACGGAGAAGAAATAAATAAACAGCCCATCATCATGATCAGGTATCAAAGGTTCGTTTTAGGTCGTACCCCCATTAAAAAGAATTTCAATGCTGTCAGGAGCAATGTCATGAATCTCCTGTACTTTTTTTATAAGTAATTCATGCAGGGAGGAATCACCCTCCCTATGAGCTCCATAATGAGTGCCCCTGTCAATTTCTCTGCCTTTCCACTTTTGGTCATCTCAAAGCAAGGATAGAGAAGTACTATACATTTACCCCTGCATTGAGTGCCTGTGTCTTAAATAAATACTAAGTGAAGTTAGTGCAACTGGTAAAAAAGTCAATAACTTAGAAAATAATATTAGCATGTTGTTCTATGTTTCCGTTTTATCATGTGAGGTTATCATTTTAAAGTTATCACTTAAACGTCTTAAAAATAGCTCACTTTTAAAATATGCATTTGTATAGAAATACTAGAAAATGCTGACAACCAAAAAAGATTAAAAATATGAAAATACTGGGGGAGCCCGAGAGCGGCCCTGCCCGCAGCGGCGGGGCCCCGAGTGCGGTGAAGAGATTGTTTTCTCAAAGCTGCGTTGGAGGCTGTGACAGAGCTGAGAGCCTGTGTGGAGCGGACGGTGAGGAATTCTCAATAACATGGCCGTTTGCCATTAGCCTTGCCATGATCACGTTTTTCACCAGCGTCCCCAGCTGGATTCAAGATGCAAATCAGGAGGAGGAAGTGGGCTGGAAACTAGTTCCCAGGCCTCAGGGCCGGGAGGCGGAGAGTCAAGTGAAGTGCCAATGTGAAATTTCGGGGAAACCTTTCTCAAATGGGGAGAAGATGAGGCCTCACCCTCCCGCAACCAGAGCAGAGACCATATAGCTGCCATCAGCTGCACTGTGGCAAGTCTTTTGCTTCCAAATACAAGCTGTATAGGCACATGGCCGCCCACTCAGCCCAGAAACCCCACCAGTGTATGTACTGTGATAAGGTGTTTCACCGCAAGGATCATCTGCGGAACCATCTGCAGACCCATGACCCTAACAAACAGGCCCTCCGCTGCCCTGAGTGCGGTAAGAATTACAAAACGAAGCTGGTCCACCGGCGCCACCTGGCCATGCATGCTGCCAGCAGCAGTGACCTCAGCTGCAAGGTGTGCCTGCAGACCTTTGAGAGCACCCAGGCCCTGCTAGAGCACCTGAAGGGCCACTCACGCCGGGTAGCAGGCGGTGCCAAGAAGAAGAAGCACCCCTGTGACCACTACGACCGGCGGTTCTATACTCGTAAGGATGTAGGGCGGCACCTAGTGGTGCACACAGGCCGTAAGGACTTCCTGTGTCAGTACTGTGCCCAGCGTTTTGGCCGTAAGGACCACCTGACGCGTCACGTCAAGAAGAGCCACTTGCAGGAGCAGCTCGAGATCAAGACAGAGCCCGTGGACGTGTTAGGCCTACTCAGCTGCAGCTCCACAGTCAGTGTGAAGGAAGAGCTGAGCCCTGTGTTGTGCCTGGCCTCTCGGGACATAATGGGAACCAAGGCCTTCCCTGGCATGTTGCCCATGGGCATGTATGGTGCCCACATCCCTACCATGCCCAGCACGGGCGTGCCACACTCCCTGATACACAACACGCTGCCCATCGGTATGAGCTGCCCTCTGGAATCCTCACCTATCTCTTCCCCAGCTCAGCTCCCTCCAAAATACCAGCTTGGATCTACCTCATACTTTCCCGACAAATTGCCCAAAGTGGAGGTGGATAGTTTTCTGGCGGAGCTTCCTGGAAGCCTGTCTCTCTCATCCGCTGAACCCCAGCCCACCTCACCTCAGCCAGCGGCAGCTGCGGCCCTCCTAGATGAAGCACTGTTTGCCAAGAGCCCCGCCAACCTCTCTGAGGCCCTCTGCGCTGTTAACGTGGACTTCTCCCACCTACTGGGCTTTCTTCCACTCAACCTGCCCCCCTGTAACCCACCTGGGGCCACAGGAGGCCTGGTCATGGGCTACTCCCAGGCAGAGGCACAGCCCCTGCTCACCACTTTGCAAGCTCAGCCTCAAGATTCCCCAGGAGCTGGGCGACCACTGAACTTTGGTCCTCTGCACTCCTTGCCTCCTGTCTTCACATCTGGCCTGAGTAGCACCACCCTGCCTCGTTTCCACCAAGCATTCCAGTTGCCCCCACAGAGGCCCTCAGCTCAGTTTTTGGCTCTGTTAGGGAGCCTTAGTACCCACCCCGTCCGCGTCCCCCATGAAGGCTTCTCTGCTCTCCATCACATCACTTCCACTTTCTTGTGCCCCCGCCCCTGCCTCCAGTTTTCCCCTAGTATCCAGCAAGGTTTCTTGCAACAAATGATTAGTTCTTCTCTTCTGACTTGTGGGGCTCCCTGCCGCAGAGAGCACAGCCCTTGCCCAGAGCCCAGGAACCCCATCCTTGCTTCATCTCAGTTCTTCATGGGCTTCACTCTTCCCACTCATGGAAGGGAGGCAGCTCAGGGACCTCCATTGTGGGACCCTTGAGACACCTCCACTGTGATTCAGAAACACACTTCTACCTCTTTACTGTTAACTCTTAACAGATGCAGTCAGTAGTTTCTGGGCTCTTCTCTCAGTAGGTGCCTCATGCTGGCTTCTCCACTAGGGTTTCAGGACAAACTACCAAGGAACTGCCTCAGTCTCCTACCAGTCCTCCCTCACCCACCTTCTGTCTAGGTTCACTTGGTTTGTCATCAGGAACTGAGCAGGTCCAGGACTCAGGCTTCTGCTTCAGCCCAAGCCAGTACTCCTCGTTTGAGGTAAAGGCCTTAACATTTAGTTCCCTAGCCCTCGATTGGAAGCAATTTGGAGTGTGTTTTAAAAGGCTTGGGATAACCTTTTAAAAAACAAAACCAGATATTAAAATGTCTGGCAAGGTTAGAATCAGACTAGATGATTTGCTTCTAAAAATTAGTTTCAGTGAGTCCCAGGGACTAATTAAGGTTTATTTTAAAAAGCGTCTACCTTGATATGCAGCCACCTCCTGCATGCTGTGCGTGTTATTGGGACTTGGATTATAGGCGATGATATGTGAGAATCCAGTTGGGACTTGCTGTTGCCATCCTCCTTGTTGTATCTGGTTTTCATCACTAGACTCAGCAACCCTTCTCACCTTAACTGCCACCTTCCCTACACCCTCAGTTTACAGAGACCATTGGGCCTCTGGCTGCAGAATACAAAGTCCTGGACTGTTAGAGGAGTCCTTTCCTCTCTGCCTGCCCTTTCCTGTCCCTCCCTCGAATTCTCTCTCCCCATAGGTGATGGCGGGAAAGTCATAGGACTGGCAAAGCAACTGTTCAAACCCTTGTAACCGGGGCCTTGCCCCCACCTCCTGTCTTTTCTCCTTTCCTTCCTCACTCCTGTGTCCTCCCATCTATCCTGCCTTTCCTTTCCTCCTCCCTCAGTGTCCTCAGCACCCACGAGGAATTTTCCTATCACTGTGAACTTTGCTGGTACAGAGGAATAATATCTGCCTTCACCTTTTTTTTTGGACCATAGCTAGCCAGTCATTTCTTAAACCTCCCTTCCTAAAATCTGTGGGGCTGGGGGAGGGGGAAGGCTTAGTGGCCTGGTTGTTCAAAGGATAAGAATAGCTTTATCCTACACTCAGTACCCAAACTCACTTCGGTATGCTCACTGAGGCCATGAGAACCTGAGGGGCATCTGCCCAGGACAGGAGCCATGGCATATGACAAAGACCAATGAGGGACCAGGAAAAAAAGGGGTGACGTCCCCTTTCCCTGACATCTCCAGCCTCTGTCAGCAATGAGCTATCCCCCTCCCACCCTACATAGTAGCTGGTCAGGGCTGAGTGCAGTCCTGGGGGTAAGGGGATGACATGCCCAGGTGTCAGCTCAAAGGATCTCTGCATCATCTTGAGGTGGGAGGCAGGGAAGGGAGCACCAATGAGGATCCCCCCCGCCCAACCTTTTACAAATGGCATTTTCTTGATTGAAATCCGGGAAGCAGGTGTGATTAGTTTTTTGCTCGTAGATATTGTCCTAAATTGGAATTTTCCCACTGCCCTAAAACATTCCCTAGTAGTCCTTTAAATTCCTCCTTCCCTTTTTGGTGGCTGTTTTCTCCATCCTCTCTCCACCTCCCCTCTTATCTAGGAGCTGTTTGTAAGCAAGATTTTTTAACAGGTTATATTGTACAGCATCAATATTTTGCTTTTTAACAAGGATATTTATGTAATAAGAAACTTTGCCTTAGGCAGGTGTTGGCCAGAAAAGTCCAGATTCCTCTGGGACCCCACCCTGGCCTCTCCTGGAGCCCTGAACCTGCTGTGGAAGGGATTGGCCGTGACCTTCACCTCTGGAGAGTAGGGTCTAGGGCGAGGGAAAAGGGTGTTCACCATGATAATCTAGTGCCTCCATGGAGGGGTTTGGAAAAATTCCAGTCCGATTTCTTTGTGTGTCAGTTGACTTCCTTAGCTGATTTTTCCCACTTGCACCTCTCCACCTCTGCATATTTGGCAATAGAACTCCTGAGACACCACTTCTCATGCTTCTCCTTCCCTACCAGCGGTCAAGGCTTTGGAGCCAGTCTTTTGTAACTTCAGATTATTTAAAGAGAAAAATACAAGACAGAAATCTTCTAGCACTTTGTAAACACAGTAAATAACCTCTTGGAGTATTTTTGGCTTTATATAAAACAAGGTTTTTAATTGTAAAGTATAAGTGCCATTAGAAAATGCACAGGGCATATCTCTGTTAAGGTAGATTTTTCAATGCTTTACAGAATTACATTTTCAAAAAAAGGTTTTTATAATGAAGTTGTTTATTAAAAACTTCTGAATTATGAAAAAAATATGAAAATTAACATTTACTCTCAGCTGCCCAGTGATAAGAATGATCACTTATTAGCATCTTGTTACACCTTACAATTTTTTTTTAATAATAGAGACAAGGTCTTGCTATGTTGCCCAGGCCATTCTCAAACTCCTTGATTCAAGTGATCCTCCTGCCTCAGCCTCTCAAAGTGTTGGGATTATAGGCATGAGCCAGGCACAAAATTTTTAAAAACTGCACGTGTGTGCACACATACACACACACACACATGCAAATAGATAAATATGTTTTGAAAATTGATACCCTGTTGCCCATTTTGGTAGGCAGAATTCTGAGATGACTCCAAAAATTTTGTGCCAGACACCAGAGGTATCCCAAAATAGGGCATTGGCCTCTAGAAACACCAGGAAAATATGTGGAGGGGTAAACACAAACCCATACCAAGCCCACTGAAACACCCCCAAGAACACAGCCTAATGATACAGTGCCAGCAACACCCTCTGTATGTGGGAAGAACAGAAAATTGTACTGATATCTTTAAATGAAGGGATTATAGAAAAGAAAAAAAGAATAAAATAAGACATATTCCCTCCTATTCCAGAAAGTAGGTTAGGAAAAGAGACATTACCCATTAAAATTAGTCCTTCTTTAAGAAAAAAAGAAGCCAGAGACTTATTGTGGAGAAAGTAAAGTTCCCAGCTGTTGGGTTTAGAGATACGTATTTTTGACTTTGAAATTCCTTTAACAGGCTCCATCATTTTTTACTTACGTGTATTTAAAGTGTGGCAGCCCAACTCCCACCCAACCTATTCCCCAAGCCTTAGCCAGTGGCAAAGAACATTAAAATAAAACCTGAATAAATAAACAAAACCCTGAACCTTTATTTTATGTGAAAACCAAAACAAGGTCAAACTCTTTTCCCTTCTAATAGAATGCCCAAAGAAGAAAATTTTTCTCACACTGTTAAACCCAGTCATCATCAGATTCCCATGGGCAGGAATGCCAAGTTTGTTAGTATGGAAAAGAATTTGGATGACTTTTCTCCTTTCTTGAAAATAGAATGATTTAAAGCCCAAGGAAAAATAGGTTAACTCCTGAAAATTTCTGATTCCTGACAAATTCTGTTCCTAGAAGAGTTTATTTTTACTTCCACTATTATAGTTATTCATAATAAAAAGTTTAATGTATCTCATTTTTGTTTGCATTCTCTTTAATCATGGAATATACATTCACATTAAATAATTCATTTTTCTCAATAGAGTTATTCCCAAAAAGATGGTCTATATATCATCTTAAAAAGAAACATCTAACCATGCTGGAGTAATTAGTATCAAATTTTCTTCCTTTCATAAACAATTAAAGAATTGGGTAAAATATACCCAAGATCTGGTTCTGGTACTAGGTAATAATCAGCACATGACTGTGATCTTGAGAGAAATGACGTAAATCAACTGAGCCCTGCAATTACCCTGGATTCCTTTCTGGGGGCACTTCTCAGGCTAAAGTACATGGAAAGGGAAGACAAGTAGACTATCATGGACTCCCTGAGTGGAAGAGATATTAAAGCTGAGGCAGCTAGAATTCATGGGGCAGAGTACTAGAAAAGAGACAGCTATCTAGAGAAAAAGTTCCAGAAATGTATATAAAGTCCTCTGAAGCCTATTGTTGAACATTAAGCTACACATGTGCAGGTTGAAACGCCATGAAGCTAAGCTGACAATTACTAGAGTGCTATCAGCTAAACAATTCTCACAGCATACTAAGCCTGAGAGATGATAAAGTTCTAACAAGCCAGAATGGATAGTTCTTATTGACTCTCTGAGGCACTCAGTACACACCCCAGAAGAGCCATGCCTGGGTAGCAGGAGTAAACCAGCTGTAGAGTAAAATCTACTTTATATCTGGCCTATCGAATTTTTCAGCAATTTTCAAAATGATTAAACTGAAAAATAGGTGATTTAACTGCCTACCAGAACTAAGTCAAGCACCCTTTAAAAGAAGACAATGAAAACTAGACACTCAGCAACATGAAATTCATGATCTTCAGCTCCTAGTCAAAAATTACTAGACGTGCCCTCAGAAGCAGGAAAATAGGATCTAAAACCCAGAGCAAAATCAGTCAATAAAAACAGAGCCAGACCAGGTGCAATGGCTTACACCTCTAATCCCAGCACTTTGGAAGGCCAAAGCAGGAGGATGGCTTGAGCCCATGAGTTCGAGACAGCCTGGACAATATGGTGAGACCCTGGTCTCTATAAAGTTAAAAAACAACAATAAAACAACAACAACAACAAAACAGAACCAGAAGTGAGTGAATTAGAGCCAAAAAATTTTTCTCAGATATTGTAAATATGGTTAAAGGAAAACATGAGCATGACGAGGAAAAAGACTACAATATATAAAATAAGAAATTATTTTTGTGTATAATAATTCATTTGGTGGAATTAACAGCAGTTTAGATAAAGAAGAAAGAAATGTCAGTGAACTTGTAGACATAGCAATATAAGTTGCCCAAATTGAAGCTCAGAGGAAAAAAAGAGACTGATAAAAAAAGCTAAAAACAGAACTAACATTCAACCCATTACAGGGTATAGACCCAGAGGAATATAAATCATTCTACCATAAAGACACATGCACACAAATTTCTTTGCAGCTCTATTACAATAGCAAAGACACGGAATTAACATAAGTGCCCATCAGTCACAGATTGGATAAAGAAAATGTGATACAGGTACACCATGGAATACTACACAGCCGTAAAAAAGAATGAGATCATGTGTTTTGTGGGAACATGAGTGGAGCTGAAGGCCCTTATCCCTTGCAAACTAATTCAAGAAAAGAAAACCAAATACTGCATGTTTTCATTTATATGTGGGAGCTAAATGATGAGAACTCATGGACACAAAGATGGGAACAACAGACACTGGGGCCTGCTTGAGGGAAGAGGGTGGCAGGAAGAAGAGGAGCACAAAAAATAACTATTGGGTACTAGCCTCAGTACCTGGGTGACGAAATAACCTGTACAACAAACCCTCATGACATGAGTTTACCAATATAAGAAACATGCACATGCACCATAAACCTAAAATAAAAGTTTTTTTTAAAAAAGCTAACAGAATCTTAGTGAATAGCCGCACATGTAGCTATAGCCCCAGAAGGAGAGAGGGAAAATGATTGGGGGAGAAACTTTTAAAGAAATAATGGGCAACGTTTTTTTCAAATTAGATGAAAACAACAAACTTAAAAGTTCAATTAATCCTAAGCAAGATAGCACAGAGAAAACCATACTGAAGTATTTCATAAACAAACAATCAAGAAAAAAATCTTAGAGTCACCCTACATACAGGAGGTCACAGAGAAGAGTGATTACAGGTTTCTCAAAAATAGCATAAGCCAGAAGATAATGAAGTAGCATCATTAAAGTTCTGAAGGAAAAAACAGAACAGTCAAACCTAGAATTTTAGAATTTTATATCCAGCAAAATACTTTGTAAAAATTAAGGCATAATACTGTCATTTTGAGCAACATAAACAAAAGCTGAGATAATTTTAACTACAAAAATTTGTACTGCTCTTGAACTACAAAAAAAAATTAAAGGAAGTTTTTTAGGCAGAAGGAAAATAATTCCAGATAAAAACATTATTAAAAAAACAGCAAAGTGAGAAAGAAGCAATAGTCTATATGGTGAACAACACAGAATTTGAAATCCTGATGTTGATACTTTGATACTTACAAAGTATTAGTTTCCTTATCTGTAAAATGTAGATGTTTATGCCTTCATCATAGAATGTTGCATAGATTCAATGAAATAAAGATCATTTAGCACAATGATTGGAACATACTAAGCACCTAATGAATCATAGCTATTACTATGTTATTGATAGCTATTAAATGTCCAAATACATTATTGTTAATAACTCTTGGTGAATAATTTGCACAGAATGTTATATATGTAAAAAAGAGATAGGCTGATCACCATTAAGCTTTGTAATTTATCTTGGAAAGAGGTGGGTAGTTAAATATGTTAGTATTATTGGTGCTTTGCAGGGTGGGAGACTGAGAAGAGGTGAGATACCTTGAGATAGGTCACAAAGAAGAGTTCATAGATGAGAGGGAAAGATTTCTCATAAGCAATCCAATGCTATCTTGTTGACTTGTAATGAAAAGTCTTACAATATCTCTGACTTCAGGTCAATATTGGCCTTTCATTGTACATCCAGAAGAGCTGTAATATAAAAAATAACTATTTAGAATTTTTCTTGATTCTTAGCTTTGTTTCACTGGGAGAAAACAAGTTACCTGCCTATGATTCTATAAAATAACCGATGCAATGGATATTCTCTAGTAACATTTAAAACCACCACATATGTGGGAAAACATAGGAAAACGAAATGTCTAGATTTGGAATAAATGTGTGAATGGATCAAATAAACCTATAAATAAAGTGCAATGCAGTGGTGAGCATAGACTCTGGAGCCTGACTGCCTAAATTCAAATTCCTATTCTACGCCTCACTAGCAGTGTAGTCTTGGGAAGATACTTGACCTTTCTCTTAATTGCAAAGTGGGGAAATAATAGTATCTACTTCATAGGATTATTGAAAGATTGAATGAGTTAGCATGTAATATATTTGGCATGTATTTGTTATTATATAAGCAATGATGAGAGAGTTGATTAAAAAGTTATAGGAATTACTTGCTAATAATGACACTGTATTACTTGCTAATAATGACGCTGCATACTTTCTCTTTTCAGAATGTATTTCAGGTTTGAAGTTACTGTCACATTACTTAGAGGTAAAACATCATTACCACTGGTATTACTAGCATTTTATCATGAAATATTGATATAATTTGTGAAGAAAGGAAAACTTTCCAATCTAAAGTTCTTAGGAGACTCAAGACTGCATCTGGAGAGAAGCAACTACTCATCTACTAACACGACAACCCTTGGTTTGGTTGCAGTAGCAAGCTCCACTCTAATCATTCAGCTGAACAAACAAAACCCAGGATTTTGTTATTTTCCCAGAAACTAGGTAAACAGCCACTTCCCTTTTAGTTCTCTTTTTAAAGTAAGAAGGTCCACATCTCTCCTAATCATCACTTCACTCTATATTCCTATTTTAAAAGTTGATTTTTCTAGATGTTTGCTATTTTAAGCCAATAAAAAAGTCACTGACAAATATGCTATTTAAATAATGTATGACTATAAATAATATGCTATTGCAAACATATAAATTTTAAAACCACAAATTAACCCAGTGGTCAGTGGTATACTGTTAGGCTTATTTGGCTGTATGGATAGAAACCCACTCATGAAGGATACTGGATTTGGGCCAGGCTTAAAAACCAAGAACATGCAGAACTCTAAAATCAGGCTATTTTTTATTGTCTCTTTCAAGAGCCACAGAGTTTCTCTGTATTTCATGATATCTCTGCTTATCTGAGCATGTCTGATCCATCTTCTCTTCAAACTACCTGGCTTCTGTCTTCTGATAGTTTCCATTCCCTTACAACTTTGATTGAATCATCAGCCACTATGGGCTTTACCTTACTAATAACATCTCTGAATTTACCACTTGGTTCAAATCTTAGCATATTCCCAGTTCGGTTCAAATTAGTGGAGGAAGAGGGAGATTTAAATATCTGATCAGCCCAGTCCCAGTTTACCTGATCAATTCATCAATCATCTGTAGATTGCCAAACTACAGACTGGTGGGTCAGATGTCCACCCTAGGTTCACGTGGGAGAGATCACATGGTACAAACCACTATCCCCCACTGCTATTCCAGGTATTAGGCATATCTTTCTCAGAAGGGATTGTGGGCAAGCAGGCATCATAAATATATCTAGTAAGTACACTCGAAGAAAATGGGCCACATCCAGGCAACATTCCATAATGGACACTGTTTATTTGGTCTGCCCACTTTGAGAACCAGGGCTTTAAATACGAATGTCAGTTGAGTTAGCACAGGTCAGATATTTTGTAGCAGTATTTGATAGGATTACTTTAGCACAAGAAGTAATAAATGCTTCAAAAAGATTTCAGTTTGAAAATAACTAAAATCATACCCTGAAACAAATTATGTAAAATTAATTAAACAGTAAATTTAAGTCTAAGTACAGGTGCAAGTAATAGCTGCATATGACATATTCCTATAATCACAAATGGGTACTAGTCTGTTTTAACTAATTTATTCCTGAAACCTGAGTCCTCTTGGCTCTGTGAAATTTTTGTATACTGTCATTTATTTTTCTTTTGCCTTTACTGTTATTGCATTTTATCTGCTGATTCATACTGACATCCCTAGCAGATCTTCTTAGGCTAACTACCTCGATGTGTCTAGGTTAAGTCAATGCAAGTGCCTTCTTAGTCTCTGAGAAAATCTTTAAATTTTATCAGTTGTATCCCTGATGTTCTAGATATTTTGTTGACCGTTTACTAATGCAGAGAATCAAGTAAACGATGCAGATATGCCAAGTGAAACATGCCATCTTTCCCTGCATTGCTGTATAATACATATCCCTGGATTAGTGTGTTTTTAAATTTATATGTTTTTTATTGTGCAATAATTTAAATAGAGAAAAGTTGCAAGAACTGTGCAAAAGAACCCCCAAATTCCTTCATTCAGATTATCATATTGTTAACATCATTCCACAAGTTCTCTCCCACTTTTTTCCTTTCCCACTCACCCCTTTACTCTCTACATATGTATGAATGTGTGCATATACCTATATATTTATTGATATTAATCCACTTTGTCAGTGAACATTTCAAGCATTTTCCCTTTCCCTTGGCTACTACATGATACTGCAATGACCATCATTGTACTTGTCTTTTTTCAAACATGTACAAGAGTTTCTCTAAGGCAGCAGTTCTCAAAATGTCATCCATGGACCTCTGAGGTCCCCAAGAGTTCACAAGGTCAAACTATTTTCAAGATAACACAAGGACATTATTTGCCCACGATTGACATTTGTACTGAGGGTACAAAAGCAATGGTAGGTAACACTGCTGGTGCCTTAATCAAGGCAATGGCAGCAAGGGGTATTAATTATCATTGCATTCTTTGCCACCATGCACCTGTAGTTTTCTTTTTTATGCCAGTTTCCCCTTTAAAATGTCCACGAGGAAACTGCAAAACTTAATTTGATTAAATGCAACCCTTGAGTACACATCTTTTTAACATTCTGTGTGACAAAATGGAAGGGAAGTGTGAAACACTTCTGCTGCATAGGAAGATGGTTCTCCCAAGAAAAAACCCTTGTGTGATGGTTTGAGTTGAGAGCTGAACCAGGTGCCTGTTTCATCAACACCATTTTTACTTGAAATAATGACTAATTCAGACTTTGATACTTGAACAAACTGAGTTTGTGACTTTGAGGAAAAAAAACGGACAGTATTTGTTATCCATACAAAAATTCTAAGTTTCTCTTGAATATGCTGATATTTAGAATATCTGCATAACCCTTTGAACCAATTCTTTTCAAATGACTAATTACTGATGTTACAAAATTATGCATGGGTTAAAGAGCCCCTCAAAATACAAGATAGGCCAATTTATTTTAATGCAACAGAGTATTAAAATGTTTACTGATATGGTTTCACATTCTACATTGCAACTAAGCCTCAAAAAATTAAAACATGTTGAGTTTTGATGTAGTATCAAATAGAATATCCACAGTTATCTGAAACAGCTATTAAATAATACTTTCTTTTCCAACTGTACATCTGTGTGAAGCTAACTTTCCTTTACGTGCTTTACAGGAAGCACATTGCAGCAGACTGTATGTAGAAGCAGACATCAGAATCCAGCTGTTAAGCCATGCCTCAAAGAGATTTGTAAAATGGTAAAACAATGCCACTCTTATTCTTTTGTGTCTTCTAAGGAAAATATATTTGTTTTTAAATATCATGTTAACATGTAATAAATGTGTCATTCTTATTCCTAAATGAATTAACAAATAAATCTGTCTTTTTAATTTTCCAACTTTAAATTCTAATATGATAGCTACAACTTATGAAACAAGATCTGTTTGGGGTTCTCAATAATTTTTAAGAGTATAAAGAGATACTGAAGACAAATGTTTGTAGATTACTGCTCTAGGCTATAAATATGAAAATAAATTTGAGAAGGTATAGGCTACACATATCTTTAATGTGACTAGATAACATCACATTGCTCCCCCATCCAATCTTGAATTACAGGTCTATGTATTCAAGTTGAGAGATGGTAGCTTAATTGAATTATCATAGTGCTTCCTTGACATGAACTAATTAGCCATTACATAGAAATTGTTTAGGCAAATTCTGGATACTATTTAAGAAGCTTTGAAACAATTTGGTCTCACTAAATGCCTTCTATTTTATTATTAAATTAAAGGAAAACTCAACTAGGATAACATTTTTCTCGAATAAATATACAGGTTAAATATAGCCAGAGACATTAAATTTCATTATAATATTTTACTAATAATTAAGTCACACAGGCATCCTAGACAACCAATACATTGAAAATGTATGTATTCCTCCTGTGTTGTTACAATATATAATTATTCAGGGAGCCTATGCACTGATTAAAAGAGGTGCAGTGATTTAAAACATGTGGCCTATTACCATGTAAAATAGGTTTGGGATTAATTCTACAACTGTTTGATATTTAAAATGAGTGTGTAATTCAGTATATTAAAGAGTTTTTATGTATATACAATAGGAAATGATTTAAGATTTCTTAACATTAAAACATAATGCAAGAAGGAGGTAAAGAGAAATTATATTAATTCTCCCAGAGCAAGACATTATAATAAGCTGAATCATACAATTTTTAATTTTAAATTTATGGGTTAAAAGGAATGAAAGCCCTTGGGACAAAATGGAATAAAATAAGATTTTGATCCCAGAAGGGAACTTTTTGGAAACCTCTCCTATGGGCATCGTATCAAGACCTTATTGAAGAAATGGCCTTTCAATCATATCTCCTGAAGTCATAGAGAATTTTATCATGTCTCACGTATAATGAAATGTTAATGTGATTTTTCTTGACTGATATCATTCAGAGTAATTCATTTTCAACACCAGTTCTCACTCATTATAAGACTGATTTAATATGGTACTTATAATTAAAGCCTGTTTTTAAAAATAGCAACTGAATCCACAGGAGTATGAACATTTCTCATTTTGAGGAGTTCTCTTTAGAGAGTAATAGTCACTGGACTCTGCATTCAATGAATTAAACTTTAGACAGAGATAGAAAAGGGTTAAGTAGACAGTCTTCAACTCATCAGAACCCCTACCCATAGTTTTCCTATTTCTGACTCCACTTCAGGTTTCTAAATGACATGAAAATATTTTAAGTATACATAGTCCTATATGAAAATTATAACCATTAATATATTTGTAGTAGTGAAAGAAGGTAGATAGACAGATAGCTTGATCAATCAATTGATTGATCGATCCACCCCAATAAACTGCCTAAAGTAGTGGCAGAGATGTCTTAGCTAGAAATGTTCATCATAAGTTGGGGTGTGAGACTGTGCCCAGAGATAAGTTATCTGACACTTGAAAAACCAATTGTCTAGGAAGGAGCCCCAGAGTGCAATGTAGACAGATGAAAGAGTCTCTGCACACATAAATGAAAAAGTGACACATATCATCTACTTTCTGCAAGGTAAACCCAACAACTGGAGCTGATAGTTCAGGCTTGAGGCTATGACCTCATAAATCATACACACAACTGAGGGAATGAAAACATTTGAGAAGCCATAGTTTCACAGCTAGAGCTTCACAGCTCACATCCCATGGGATTCTATGAAGACAATCAACTATTGGCAAGTCTGCCTACAAGCCTAGAAAAGTTGCTTAAACTGTCATCTATGGTTCTGGCCATATTGCAACAAGGCTGAGTAAGCCAAGAGCTAGAATACAGGCTGTACGGCTTCCCCCTCCCCTCTCATCTCCTTTTTTGTTCTCTGAGTAAATAGAGGTAGAAGACAGTTGAATAATCATTTAAGAATGTCATTGCTGTTATTCTAATTTGTATCTTAAAATAATCTGGAGAATATACTGCCATCAGGGAAGAAATCATAAAGAACCTGGAATGTTTTATGTAGTATCTTGTTATTCAGAGATCAACTTCAGTGTCACCCTTCAGGGGTTTTCCTTGACCACCCACTCCACTCTCTATCACATCATCTTATTTTTAATAGAGAAGGTATGGGCATTTGATATTGTTCTTGTTTATTTATTAGAGAATAAGAATAGTTTAGGTGTTATAAATACAGATCCTGAGATCAGGTTGCTTGAATTGGAATTCTGGTTCTCCAACGTAATCATTGTGAGCAAGGCTCTATGCCTTAGTTTCCCCCTCTAACATTTGAATAGTAATGTTTTCTGCATCCCTGGGTTTTGGGGAGGATTGTGCTTGTTAACAAAAGTACTAGATCCCGGACAGGCACAGAGTAAGCACTTGATGAATGTGAGCCTTAACTCTTTATTTGCTTGGTGTCTATTTCCCTAACCAGTCTGTTCTTCACTTGTCTGCCCCAGTGACCCAGTACCTGGAATGATGCCTGGAGTACTCATGAGACTTTCAGTAGGAATGATGAAAAATTAATTAATGAGTCTCAGTTCAGGTTTTGAGATTTAAATCTAACTCAGTGGACTGTAAGAAGGCATGGACAGACAAAATTGAGAACTTAACAGTTCACAGTAAATATTGAGCTTCTGCTATGCATGGTAGTCAAGAACCTTGACTGTATAATGCTGACAATGGCTTTCATGCTTTAGTTGCTAAGAAATTACCCCAGTGGTTTTATGCTCCAAATACTCTACATGACTGATAACCTTATTTCCTGTGCTGATTGAGTCAAATCCATGCCACACCATTTGAGCCACCTCAGAATACATACTGAAACTCTATCTGTCACCTCAGGCCTTCCCCTAAGTGGGCTCTGCGCCACAGGAGAGGCAGCTCCAGCCATCCCTGGAGGGCTGTCCCAGTGGCCTGAGAGCTGCTCCTAGACCCCTACCAAGGTCAGCATTGACCTCAAAAAGCCTGGTCACAGACTTGTCCAACCAGCCCCACCCAGCTTTGCCCCCTCCAGTGCCTTGGCAGCACAGTGCAGGATGGGGCCCTTGGGAACTCCATGCCCTGACTATCACTAGGGACACCCCATACTTCCTCCATTAACAAAGACCAAGTAAAAATTCCACTGCCATTATCACAGGTGTCTCTTGCCTGCAAGCACCACCTACTGGCCTGTAGGATGAACTACACAATCCATAATTCCTGCTGACAAAAGTAAGGAAATGAGATAATTTCCCAAGACCTCCACCTCCTCATCTTTGTAGGAGACAGTGAGCCTCACCACTCACACAATGCTACCACAACCTACAAACAGCTAACATTTGGGAAAACCACTATGCTAAGGCTATCTATAACCAAGACATTTACACAGAGACTTGGCCCCTTGAAATCACACAGAAGCAAAGCCAAATGAACCTATCCAACATAAGCAATAGTCACACCCTCAAGGAGGAAAGAAGAAACCCACCTAATTAAAACAAATTTTACAATAAGAAGTGACAGCTTCTACAGGAGAAGAAACCAGCAAAAGAATTTCAGCACCATGATGAAACAGACTGTTCAGACACTCCTAAAAGACCACATGAGCTCTCTAGCAATGGCTGCCAACCAAAATGAAAACTTTGAAGTGAGAGATAAAGAATTAAAGTTATGAATTTTAAGGAAGCTCAATGACATCCAAAAGAAAGTGGAAAACCAAACAAAGAAACCAGGAAAAAAATTCAGGAGATGAATTTTTTTCTATATAAAAAGATGAATTTTTCTATATAAAAAGATAGACATATATTTTAAAAACCAAACAGAACTTCTGGAAATGAAAAATTCACTAAGGGAATTTTAAAACACAGTTAAAAGCTTTAATAAGAGACTAGACCTAAGCAGAAGAAAGGATTTCAGATCTTGAAGACAGGTCTTTCAAATTAACCCAGTCAGACAAAAACAAAGAAGAAAATAATCTTTTTTAATCAACAAAACCTTCAAGAAATATAGGATTATGTAAAGCAACAAAACCTATAACTTATAGACATTCTTAGGAGGAAGAAGAAAAAATAAGAAGTTTGGGAAACATATATGAGGAAATCAGGAAAATTTCCTCAGTCTTGCTAGAGAAATAGGCATGCAGATACATAAAATTCAGAGAACACTTGGAAGATATTATACAAGATGAACATCATCAAGGCATATAGTCATCAGACTACCCAAAGTCAACATGAAAGAACAGATCTTAAAAGCAGCTAGAGAGAAGCATCAAATTACCTATACAGGAAACCCCATCAGACAAACAGCAGACTACTCAGCAGAAACCATACAAGCCAACAGAGACCAAGGGCCTGTTTTCAGCCTCCTTAAAGAAAAAAAAATACTAGTCCAGAATTTTATATCCTGCCAAACTAAGCTTCATAAATGAAGAAATAAAATCTTTCCCAGACAAGCAAACACTAAGGGAATTTGTCACAACTAAACCAACCCTATAAGAAATGCTCAAAGGAGTTCTAAACACAGAAACCAAAGGACAATAATCACCATCAAGAAAGTGCTTCACCATCCTGTGAAGCAATTACACAGTTGAGACTCCAAGGCAAATAGCTAACAATATTATACAGAAACAAAACCTTGTATATCAATGTTAACCTTGAACATAAAAGACCTAAATGCTCCACTTAAAAGATATAGACCAGATTTTAAAAAACAAGGCTCAATCATCTGTTGCCTACAAGAGAACCACCTAATGGCTAAAGCTGACCTCAGACTCAAAGTAAATAAATAAAAAAAGATATATCACACAAATGGAAAACAAAAGTGAGCAGAAGTAGCCATTCTTATATCATATAAAACAGACTTCAAAGCAATAATAGTTTCTTTAAAATGGCATTAAAGGGCATTATATATTGGCAAAGGGTTTAATATAACAAGAAGATTTCACTAGCTTAAATATATATGCACCCAACACCAGAGCACCCAGATTCATAAAAAAATACTATTAGACCAAAGAAAAGAGATTGATATCAATACGATAATAGTGGGGGACACCCCACTGTTAACACTAGACAGATCATCAAGGTAGAAAATCAACAAGAAAAACTGGATGTAAACTGGACTCTAGAACGAATGAACTTAACAGATATTTACAGGATATTCTACCTAATAATTGCAGAGTATACATTTTTCTCATTTACATATGAAATATTCTCCAAAATCAACCAATATTTGGCTCTAAAGCAAGTCTCAATACATTTAAAAAATTAAAATGATATCAAGTATCTTCTCAGATCACAGTGGAATAAAATTAGAAATCAATACCAAGAGGAACTCTGAAAAGTAAGTAATTACATGGAAATTGATAATCTGCTTCTGAATCATATTTGGGTAAACATGAAATAAGGCAACAATTTGAGAAATGTTTTGAAATGAGTGTAAATAGAGAAACAACATATCAAAATCTCTGGGATACAGTAAACACAGTGCTGAAAGTTTATAGCATAAAATGCCTATATCGAAAAAGATGGAAAGATCTCATATAATAACTTCACATCACACCTCAAGGAAATAGAAAACAATAGTAAAACCAAACTCAAGTCTAGCAGAAGAAAAGAAAAAGATCAGAGCAGAACTAAATGAGACTGAGACCAAAATAAATCAAAACAAAACAAAAAAGATACAAAGGATCAATTAAAAGAAAAGTTGGTTCTTTGAAAGAGTAAACAAAATTTAATAACTTCTAGCTATTTTAATAAGAAAAAAGAGATTCAAATAAACACAATTAGAAATAATAAAAGTGAAATTATTACTGATACCATAGAAATTCAAAAGATAATCAGAGATTACTACGAACATCTCTGTATGTGCAAACTAGATAACCTAGAAGAAATGGATAAATTCCTGGAAACATACAACCTCTGATATGTTTTGGCTGTGTCCCCACCCAAATCTCATCTTGAACTCCCACATGTTGTGGGAGGGATTTGGTGGGAGGTCATTGAATCATGGGGGCAAGTGTTTCCCATGCTGTTCTCTTGAAAGTGAATAAGTCTCATGAGATCTGATGGTTTTAAAAAGAGGAGTTCCCCTGCACAAGCTCTCTCTCTTTGCTTGCTGCCATCCATGAAAGACACGACTTGGTCTTTTTTGCCTTCTACCATGATTGTGAGGCTTCCCCAGCCACGTGGAACTGTGAGTCCAATTAAACCTCTTTCTTTTGTAAATTGCCCAGTCTTGGGTATCCCTTTATCAGCAGCATAAAAACGGACTAATACAACCTCTCTGGACTGAACTAGAAAGAAATAGAAATCTTGAACAGACCAATAATGAGAAACAAAACAGAATCAGTTAAAAAAAATCTTTCAACCCAGGACTAGACAAATACACAGCCAAATTTTACCAGACATACAAAGATCTGGTACCAATCTAAATGAAACTATTACAAAAGATTGAGGAGGAGGGATTTCTCCCTAACTCATTGTATGAAACCAGTATTACCCTGATATGAAAATCAGGCAGGGACAGAACAACAACAAAAAAATGAAAACTGCAGACCAATATTCCTAATGAATATAGATGTGAAACTCCTGAACAAAATACTAGCAAACTAATCCAATTGCACATCAAAAAGACAGTCCATCATGATAAGTAGGTTTGCAGGAATGCAAGCATAAGTCAACATTTGCAAAAAATGGAATTGATCACTGTTTTAGTCAGTTATCATGCTGCTAATACAGACATATCTGAAACTGGGTGCAATATAAAGCAAAGAGGCTTAATTGACTCGCAGTTCAGCATGGCTGGAGAGGCATCAGGAAATTTACAATCATGGCAGAAGGGGAAGCAAACACTTTTTTCTTCATATGGCGGCAGCAAAAAGAAGTGCAGAGCAAATGGGGGGAAAGCCCTTTATAAAATCATCAGATCTCATGAGAACCCACTCACTATCATGAGAACAGCATAGTGGTAACTGCCACTATGATTCAATTACCTCCTACTGGGTCCCTCCCATGGAACGTGGGGATTGCCAGAACTACAATTCAAGATGAGATTTGGGTGGGGACACAGCCAAACCATATCAATCACATTAACAGAATTAAAAACAAAAACCACAAGCTTATCACAATAGATACAGAAAAAAACACTCGATAAAATCTGATATTTCTTCATGATAGAAACCCTCAACAAACTAGGTATTGAAAGAACATACCTCAAGATAATAAAAGCCATATACGACAAACCCACAGCCGATATTATACTGAATAGGAAGGAGTTGAAAGCATTCCCTCTAAGAACTGGAACAACATAAGGATTTTACTCTCACCACTCCTATTCAACATAGTACTAGAAGTCCTAGCCAGAGTAATCATGCACGAGAAAGACATAAAATGCACCTAAATTAGAAAAGAGGAGGTAAAATTAGCTCTGTACACTGATGACTTAAAACCCTAAATACTCCTCCAAAAGACTTCTAGACTTGATAAATGACTTCAATAAAATTTCAAGATACAAAATTAATGTACAAAAATCAGTAGCATATCTATACACCAATAATGCCCAAGCTGAGAACCAAATCAAAAACTCAATTTTATTTACAATAGCTACAAAAAGAAAAAATTACCTAGGAATACAGTTAACCAAAGAAGTAAAAGACCTCTACAAGGAGAACTACAAAACACTGATGAAAATTCATAGATAACAGAAACAAATTTTTTTAAAATCCCATGCTTATGGGTAAGAAGTGTCCATATTGTTAAAATGACCATACTACCCAAATCAATCTACAAATTCAATACAATTCCTATCAAATTACCAACATCATTCTTCAAAAAATTAGAGAAAACAATTCTAAATTTCATATGAAACAAAAAAGAGCCCAAATAGCCAAAGCAATCCCAAGAAAAAAGAACAAAGCCAGAAGCATCACATTATCTGACTTCAAATTCTATTACAAGCCCATAGTAACTAAGACAACATGGTACTAGTTCAAAAATAGACACATAGATCAATGGAACAGAATAGAGAATCCAAAAATAAAGTCACATACCTACAACCAACTGATGATCTTTGACAAATTTGACAAAAATAAACAATGGGAAAAAGACACCCTATTTAATAAATGGTTCTGAGAAAATTGGTTAGCCAGATGAAGAAAAATGAAACCTGACTCCTGTCTCTCACCATACGCAAAATTAATTCAAAATGGATTAAAGACTTCAATGTAAGACCTGAAACTCTAAACATCATAGAAGAAAACCTAGAAAAAAAAAACTCTTCTGGACATAGGTCTTAGCAAATAATTTATGACTAACACCTCAAAAGCAAATGCAATACAAACATCGAAAATAGACAAATGAGACTTAATTAAACAAGCTACTGCATAGCAAAAGAAACAATCAATAGAGTAAACAGACAACCTACAGAATGGGAGAAAATGTTTGCAAATTACACCTCTGACAAAGGACTAATATCCAGAATCTACCATGAACTCAAACAACTCAACAAGAAAAAGAAACAATCCCATTAAAAAGTGGGTAAAGGACATGAACAGACATTTCTCAAAAGAACACATACAAGTGACTAACAAACAAAAAAAGTCTCAATATCACTAATCATCAGAGCTATGCAAAGTAAAACCACAAGGAGATATTATCTTACACCAGTTAGAATGGCTATTACTAAAAAGTCAAAAACCAACAGATGCTGGCATGGATGTGGTAAAAAGAGAACCCTTATATATTGTTGGTGAAAATGTAAAGTAGTACAACCTCTATGGAAAACAGTAAGGAGATTTCTCAAAGAACTAAAAATGGAACTATTATTCAACCCAGCAATCCCACTACTAGGCATGTACCCAAAGGAAAAGAAATCATTATATAAAAAAGACACCTGTGCTTGTGTGTTGATTGCAGCACTAGTCACAATAGCAAAGTCATGGAATCAACCTAAGTTTCCATCAAGGGTTGATTCGATAAATTGAATGTTCTATATACACATCATGAAATCACTATGCAGCCAAAAAGCAAAAACAAAAAAAATGAAATCATGTCCTTTGCAGCAACATGGATGGAGCTGGAGTCCATTATAAGTGATATAACTCAGAAACAGAAAATCAAATACCAAATATTCTCTCCCATTATAAGTGAGAGCTAAATAATGGGTACATATGGACATAAAAATGGAAAAAAATATACTGGGCACCCCAAAATGGGGGAGGATGGGAGAGTAGTGGGGGTTTATAAAATTACCTATTGGGTAAAATGTTCACTATTTGAGGGATGGATATACTGGAAGCCCAAACCTCAACACTATGTGACATATCCATGTAACCTGCACATGGACCCCCCGAATATAAATTTTTTAAGTCTTTCTGTCTTCTTTCTCCTCTACAGTTTCTCTTGAAATCACATTTTTGTGCTTTGTGATTATTTATTTTTACTATTATCTTCCTTTTAAAAATCATTTATAATTATTAGGCTTACACTAAAATGTCCCAGGACTATTAAAAGGTGTGTAGCCAAGAACAGAAAACCAAACACCGCATGTTCTCACTCATAAGCGGGAGTTGAACAATGAGAACACATGGACACAGGGAGCAGAACATCACACACCGGGGCCTGTTGTGGGGTGGGGGACTAGGGGAGGGATAGCATTAGGAGAAATACCTAATGTAGATGACAGGTTGACAGGTGCAGCAAACCACATGGCACAAGTATACCTACATAACAAACCTGCACGTTCTGCACATGTATCCCAGAACTTAAAGTATAATACAAATAAAAAATAAAAGGTGTGTAGCCTGTGTTTTACCCAGACAAGCTCTCAATAAAACCATGAGCTGCTTTCAAATCCAAGTTGTCCTTTTCTCAGTCAGTTGGTAGAGGTAGGTTATTAATAATTCTAAATTAAATCACGAGCTCAGATGCAGTGAAAACTGGTGTTGAAAATAGATACATTTTCTCAAACAACCGGACTCAAGATAATCACCTTAACATATCTTCTCCATGTTCAAGTGGCTCTATGAAATGTTTTATTCACCAGTAGACTTGATTGAAGATCCATCTCCTCATTTATATCAGAGATTATTGTGGGAAGGAGATTTGTTGCATAGGTGTGTTTGAGAGGGTCTCAGAAGGCACAAAAATGTGGAACAGTCATAAATCCAAGGAAACTGTAGACGTCTCCATTGATAGAGGAAAAAATGCCAGATGGTTGTGGGGAACAACACAGGCCACAGAGATCTTTGAAAGAGAATGGAACCAGGATGGGAGAAGCTTGGGTCTTGTTAGGAAAATAAAAAGTCAAGTAGGAAATAATTGCATCAGTGAAACTTCATAACTTTAAATGAACTTACAATGTTATTATCACTCCATAAGGACCAGCAAACTCTCCTCACAGCTGCTATCAATATCTCCTACACTCTGATCTTAATCATATGTTTTTCTGGATCATTCCTTAATTGACTCCTGATTTGTTTACTAGACATTTATTGAAAGCTTACCATGTGCCAGGAACCATCCTAAGCACTTGAGATACAATGATGAGCACAATTAAACACAATCCTACCCAAAGAGAGCTCAGAGTTTGTTAGGAGACAAAGGCTACATAGCTCAAACAACCAGTTAATCACATGGTAAAAACCAAAGCTGTGATATGTGATATGACTGAGAAGGAAATGGTATTCTGAGAGCATACAACAGGGTTTTTGCAGATCAGGGAAGGCTTCCCAGGGGAAATAAGCCTTGAACTTAAAATGAAGGAAGAATGGATGTTAAGTGGGTGAAAATGGGGAGAGGGAGCAGGTGGCCTTATGTGCTAAAGGAACAGGATGTGCAAATGCTCTGTGGCAGGGGAGATTGCATGGAGTACAAGGAACTAAAAGAAGGCCAGGTTCACTAAAGTCAAGAGAGGAACAGGGAATGGTGTGTGAGATGTGTAGGGACCAGACTGTTCAGGGCCCTGTGAGTCTTGTTAAGGAATTTTTACTTTATTCTAAGAGTAATGGGAAGACTTTGAGGGGTGATATTGTATTATACCTCCACTACATGATTTTACCAGTATTCGAGCTGCCACCCCATGCACTTAATGCAATGTAAAATTGAACGAAATGTGGGAAACATAGTAGAAAAGCAACTAGGGAGATCTGAACAAATTGCAATTGGAGATCCACAATTGAGATTCCTGTAGACAATGAGAAAGCATGGGAATGAACCTGAAACTCAAGGCAAAACTCTGTGGGTCAAAACAACCTGGATGTTATCCCTGAATAAAATTCATAGAGTTCCCATAAATTGTACCTCCAGACATCCCTCCTCCCCGTCCTTCAGCCATTTGAGGATTTCCTAATGTTCTGGCCCTTCGAATGTCCATCACAATTGCAAAGGTAAAATGAAGGGTAATAAGAAATTGATTTAAGGTCTGCCCTAGGGTAAAATAATGATTCATTGACTTTTGCAGCATTTTATTGTAAGTGTGGTGGAAATGATTATTATCTTTAATGGTTAACTGAGTAATTGATTATTGATAAATGAGTACTCTATTCAAGCCAGGATCCATCTTACATCACCTGGAAAAGGATGATGTTCCTACTCTTTTAATGACCATTAAGTGGTAAATAAGGAAGTGGAAATGTTTCATAACTTACATATTAAGTATCTTTGGTCATTTAACCACCTCTACAATGAGAGCAATAAGGCAGCTGGGGGTAGGTAACCGACATAAGGAAAGATCAATGACTGTTTTTCAGAGTTTTATTGAAAGTGCATTATGGATTGTCTTGCTTTTAACATTATTACTTCATTGAATAACGATATATGAGTAGACTAAGGGGAAAAATTAGAATCTAGCTATGCAAGGCTATCTGTGTGATAGGATGGGAATTACATAGTAAAATGGCCTCCAGAGAAAACTTCAATCTCACCCACTCCCTCTATACAGTGCAAATAGATTGGAAGTTGGAAAAACAAAATGAATGAAGTTTGTCTTTGTGCCCCACTTATCTCCTTTTTGTTGCACCCCTGTCTACCTTCTGATGTCCCTTCATAGTTACCCACTGGACCCTGTGCGGCTCTCCTACTACCCAAAGTCCACTCCCACTCACAACTGCTGCATGTCACTGAGATGCGTAATTCACATAAATTTTCCCAAGTGCCATAAAGATCTCTCCTGCAATCACAATCCCCTTTCACAAATCCCATTTCTTCAGTATTTTGATCTCAGTCAAGCCTTAGAAAGAAAGCAACCTAATTTAACCAATTTATACTATGTCCCATTAACCTGCTTTGAGGTGAATTCATTTTAGTAAAGAATGCCAATTATATATTTAATACATTTCTAATGAGAGGACTTTCAGGTGGTTTAACAAAGTGACATGCAGTTTTATGGAACTCTGTGTTGAGGCGGGTGACACCTTTGCCAAGAGTGGCTGTCAGAGGCAGGGTAAATGGTTAGGAAGAGCACAGACTCTACAACAGAATTGAGTTCAAATCCTGGCTTTCCTCCTATTAGCTGGGCTACCCTCTGAGACTCAAATTCATCTGTAAAGTGGATGCTACTGTCTCATGAGATTAGAGTAAGGATTAGATAAAAATAATATATGCCTAGTGCCTAGTACAGCAGCTGGCACATAGTAAAAACAATCCAATTGTCATTATTATATTTATAGGGGCAAGTGAGTGGTTAAGGCATTCTAACCAAGGACTAGTGGGAACCACTGATAATCATTTGTTTTGTTTTGTTTTTTTCTGATACTTTCAAGGAAGAAATGAGTGGGCTGATCAAGACCTTAGGAAGAAAGGAAAGAGGTGGGTATCTGAGCATCATGGTCCACAGACTGAGCATCATGGTCCACAGAATAATGATCCCTGACTCCAAGTTTAATTTGAAACTTATTTTGAGAACCATAAATTTTTAAAAGGCACTCTCCTTGCTTTGGCCTTAGCTTCAAAAGCAAAGCTTTAATACTAGCCTATTAACATCTTCAATATAATTTGAGAGGTCGTTCATGTCTCCTCATGGATATTTATGTCCACCATAGAATGATTTTAGGTGAAGAAGCATAATTACACTTTTCATAGGTCGTTATGGTTACAATCACCAAGAGAGCAGTTTCTTTTAAATATTTTCTCTTACAGTAGTATTCTGCATATTTCTGCCTATCACTGTCTTCTAATACTTTTAAAGATTGACAATATTTCCTAACCATGTACCTATGCCCTGGAAAGTTAAAAATTCTACCTCCTTATGTCATTTCTTTCCCTGGATCCAAAACAGAGTACCAGTGGTTGTAGCTTTGGTCTATTCTTCACCCTAAGTCCTCCCTTCAATCACTCCTGAGGCCATGGCAAATATATAAAAATAGTTTGATTGGGTTTGGAAAATATCAATCTAGTATATCTTCTCTTAAACCATTTCTGGAAGAAAATTATTTATAACTTAATGTTTCAAATATACCATCTCTTTTTAAAGTGAGAGGAGGCAGAATCTAGCCATAAATTCATTACTTGTAACCCTTGACCCCAGAGCTTCAAGCCATCTATATATCATACAGTAGAGAGTCAAAGTTCAGAGTCCCTGTAAATCATACAAAGCAGTTACTCCTCTAATAGTCTATTGAAAAGAGCCACCAATCTACTTTAAATGAAAAAGAAAGAAGTCCTTACTTACCACAGCCCCATGGCCGTGCAGACTTCTGCACTGAAGGCATAGGGAGAAGCAGTGGGAGAAATATGGAGTTAGTGAGAATGTTGTCAGTTGCAGGGAATGTGGATAAGGGCATTGCATTAAGGTAATTGTATAATATTGCATTTCCTCCATAGTATTTACTCAAGGCAGTGGTATTCCAATTTTGTCCTATCTAGCCTAGGGATTCTGTAGAGTGCCTAGCACAAGGTCCAGGAAAAGGCTAAGCAGGTGTAGTGAGGGATATCCTACAACCAGGACAGTTCTACACATATCACTGGGCATCCATCTATATATGTATATATATGATCATACTGGAAAAAATAATAAGAGTTCTAGTTCTAAAAAATTTTTGAAACTCATTGACACAAGGTTCTGGAGGATTAATTATATGCCTCAGTAACCAAAAGATAAAGAGAGAGAAAATACATAATGGTCTTTGAGGCATCTTTAAAAATTACTGTTCTTTGGCCCTTGTCAAACTGGAAATTATAAACATCATGTAAGAATAGCTGACATGTATCAAGTGCATATCATGATCCCTGTACTTTGTTAAGGGTTTTGCATTGATACATCTCATCATATCACAAAGAGACAGGTTACGTTACAAACCCCATTTTCAAGTAGGAAAACAGAGGCTCAGGTGGCTAAAATGTATCCAAAGTTGCATAGCTAGAATAAGACAGAAGTTTGTCTTATTCACATATCAATTCAATGAAGGTTTGGTAAATGGTCTGCCACTAGTTAACTCATGAACACAGTTTTTTTTTAATCCTGCAGCTCTTTTCCTAGAGCTTCAGAGGCCTTGACTGTATTCCTCCATCTGATAATAAGGTTCTGGACAGCAGAAAGATAGGAGATAGTAGAGGACTGCATAGGAGGTTTTTAAGCGCCACACCTGAAGTGGGATGCATCATTGCTGCCCACATTTCATTGGCCAGAACTCAGCCATGTGGATGTGTCCAACTCTAAAAGCGTTTGGGAAATGTATTCTAGCTATGTGCCCAGGAGGAAAGGGAAAACGGTTACTTGCCAGTCTCTACTGCAATAGAGGATTCAAACTCAAGGAACTTTAAATCCTCCAGAGGCCACCACACTACAGAATTAGCTTGTCTTCAGAAATAAAAGAATCATTAAGAACTGTCATCTCTAGGGGTCACCATTGCAAATACTGAAGAATCCCTAAGAACATGGCAGATGTAGATTCATTCATTTATTCATGCAACATTTATTGAACATCTACTATAAGCCAGGCAGTTATTTATTCATTCATTTATTCAACATTTATTAAGCACTCACTGTGTGCCAGGCCTATAATGGGGGCTTCAGCAATAAACAAGACAGAAACAGTCCCTGCCAACATGGAACTCACATCTCACAAACTGGAATTGTATTTCTCACAAAAGGCACTTTACTACTGTCTACAAAGTCATGTACCATTTTGTGTTTTATGCTCTTTCAGCTTCTGTTGTTTAGCTTGAATATATATATGGAAATGTAGGAAAACACACATTTTCTATACTGAGTTCCTTTTAAAAGGAACAGCTCTTACAATGTTTCTCTTTGTGTCTTCAGTACCTAACATAGTATCTGGCATATGCATAAATTCTCATGTCATGGAAAAAGTACTGGACTAGGAATCACAGTTATTATTTTGTTCTTATTATGCCATTCAGTTCCTATACAATTTAAGCATGTTTCCTTGCTGCAGAGTAAAACATTCTGAATAAAACAATTTTGCAGATATTTCCATCTTTAAAACATAAACTTAACATTTTGAATGCAATTAGTCTAGTAGAAACAACATCGAATCAGGGGTCAGCAGATGTGGACTATAGCCTTAGTTCTCCAGTGCCTTGAAGAAATCACCAGATGTGGACTATAGCCTTAGTTCTCCAGTGCCTTGAAGAAATCACCAAAAATCTTTATTTTTAATTTTTATTTTTATTTATTTATTTTTTTATTATTATTATACTTTAAGTTTTAGGGTACATGTGCAAAACGTGCAGGTAAGTTACATATGTATACATGTGACATGCTGGTGTGCTGCACCCATTAACTCGTCATTTAGCATTAGGTATATCTCCTAATGCTATCCCTCCCTCCTCCCCCCACCCCACAACAGTCCCCAGAGTGTGATGTTCCCCTTCCTGTGTCCATGTGTTCTCATTGTTCAATTCCCACCTATGAGTGAGAATATGCGGTGTTTGGTTTTTTGTCCTTGCGATAGTTTACTGAGAATGATGATTTCCAATTTCATCCATGTCCCTACAAAGGACATGAACTCATCATTTTTTATGGCTGCATAGTATTCCATGGTGTATATGTGCCACATTTTCTTAATGCAGTCTATCATTGTTGGACATTTGGGTTGGTTCCAAGTCTTTGCTATTGTGAATAGTGCCGCAATAAACATACGTGTGCATGTGTCTTTAGAGCAGCATGATTTATAGTCCTTTGGGTATATACCCAGTAATGGGATGGCTGGGTCAAATGGTATTTCTAGTTGTAGATCCCTGAGGAATCGCCACACTGACTTCCACAAGGGTTGAACTAGTTTACAGTCCCACCAACAGTGTAAAATTGTTCCTATTTCTCCACATCCTCTCCAGCAGCTGTTGTTTCCTGACTTTTTAATGATTGCCATTCTAACTGGTGTGAGATGGTATCTCATTGTGGTTGATTTGCATTTGCATTTCTCTGATGGCCAGTGATGGTGAGCATTTTTTCATGTGTTTTTTGGCTGCATAAATGTCTTCTTTTGAGAAGTGTCTGTTCATGTCCTTTGCCCACTTTTTGATGGGGTTGTTTGTTTTTTTCTTGTAAATTTGTTGGAGTTCATTGTAGATTCTGGATATTAGCTCTTTGTCAGATGAGTAGGTTGCAAAAATTTTCTCCCATTTTGTAGGTTGCCTGTTCACTTTGATGGTAGTTTCTTTTGCTGTGCAGAAGCTCTTTAGCTTAATTAGATCCCATTTGTCAATTTTGGCTTTTGTTGCCATTGCTTTTGGTGTTTTAGACATGAAGTCCTTGCCCATACCTATGTCCTGAATGGTAATGCCTAGATTTTCTTCTAGGGTTTTTATGGTTTTAGGTCTAACGTTTAAGTCTTTAATCCATCTTGAATTAATTTTTGTATAAGGTGTAAGGAAGGGATCCAGTTTCAGCTTTCTACATATGGCTAGCCAGTTTTCCCAGCACCATTTATTAAATAGGGAATCCTTTCCCCATTGCTTGTTTTTCTCAGGTTTGTCAAAGATCAGATAGTTGTAGATATGCGGTGTTATTTCTGAGGGCTCTGTTCTGTTCCATTGATCTATATCTCTGTTTTGGTACCAGTACCATGCTGTTTTGGTTACTGTAGCCTTGTAGAATAGTTTGAAGTCAGGTAGCGTGATGCCTCCAGCTCTGTTCTTTTGGCTTAGGGTTGACTTGGCGATGCGGGCTCTTTTTTGGTTCCATATGAACTTTAAAGTAGTTTTTTCCAATTCTGTGAAGAAAGTCATTGGTAGCTTGATGGGGATGGCATTGAATCTATAAATTACCTTGGGCAGTATGGCCATTGTCACGATATTGATTCTTCCTACCCATGAGCATGGAATGTTCTTCCATTTCTTTGTATCCTCTTTTATTTCCTTGAGCAGTGGTTTGTAGTCCTCTTTAAAGAGGTCCTTCACGTCCCTTGTAAGTTGGATTCCTAGGTATTTTATTCTCTTTGAAGCAATTGTGAATGGGAGTTCACTCATGATTTGGCTCTCTGTTTGTCTGTTATTGGTGTATAAGAATGCTTGTGATTTTTGTACATTGATTTTGTATCCTGAGACTTTGCTGAAGTTGCTTATCAGCTTAAGGAGATTTTGGGCTGAGACGATGGGGTTTTCTAGATATACAATCATGTCGTCTGTAAACAGGGACAATTTGACTTCCTGTTTTCCTAATTGAATACCCTTTATTTCCTTCTCCTGCCTAATTGCCCTGGCCAGAACTTCCAATACTATGTTGAATAGAAGTGGTGAGAGAGGGCATCCCTGTCTTGTGCCAGTTTTCAAAGGGAATGCTTCCAGTTTTTGCCCATTCAGTATGATATTGGCTGTGGGTTTGTCATAGATAGCTCTTATTATTTTGAGCTACATCTCATCAATACCTAATTTATTGAGAGCTTTAGCATGAAGTGTTGTTGAACTTTGTCAAAGGCCTTTTCTGTATCTATTGAGATGATCATGTGGTTTTTGTCTTTGGTTCTGTTTATATGCTGGATTACATTTATTGATTTGTGTATATTGAACCAGCCTTGCATCCCAGGGATGCAGCCCACTTGATCATGGTGGATAAGCTTTTGGATGTGCTGCTGGATTCGGTTTGCCAGTATTTTATTGAGGATTTTTGCATCCACGTTCATGAAGGATATTGGTCTAAGATTCTCTTTTTTGGTTGTGTCTCTGCCCGGCTTTGGTATCAGGATGATGCTGGCCTCATAAAATGAGTTAGGGAGGATTCCCTCTTTTTCTGTTAATTGGAATAGTTTCAGAAGGAATGGTAGTACCTTTGGTAGAATTCGGCTGTGAATCCATCTGGTCCTGGACTCTTTTTGGTTGGTAAGCTATTGATTATTGACACAATTTCAGAGCCTGTTATTGGTCTATTCAGAGAGTCAACTTCTTCCTGGTTTATTCTTGGGAGGGTGTATGTGTTGAGGAATTTATCCATTTCTTCTAGATTTTCTAGTTTATTTGCATAGAGGTGTTTGTAGTATTCACTGATGGTAGTTTGTATTTCTGTGGGATCGGTGGTGATATCCCCTTTATCATTTATTGATGCGTGTATTTGATTTTTCTCTCTTTTCTTCTTTATTAGTCTTGCTAGCGGTCTATCAATTTTGTTGATCCTTTCAAAAAACCAGCTCCTGGATTCATTTATTTTTTGGAGGGTTTTTTGTCTCTATTTCCTTCAGTTCTGCTCTGATTTTAGTTATTTCTTGCCTTCTGCTAGATTTTGAAGGTGTTTGCTCTTGCTTCTCTAGTTCTTTTAATTGTGATGTTAGGGTGTCAATTTTTGATCTTTCCTGCTTTCTCTTGTGGGCATTTAGTGCTATAAATTTCCCTCTACACACTGCTTTGAATGTGTCCCAGAGATTCTGGTGTGTTGTGTCTTTGTTCTCGTTGGTTTCAAAGAACACCTTTATTTCTGCCTTCATTTCGTTATGTACCCAGTAGTCATTCAGGAGCAGGTTGTTCAGTTTCCGTGTAGTTGAGCGGTTTTGAGTGAGTTTCTTAATCCTGAGTTCTAGTTTGATTGCACTGTGGTCTGAGAGACAGTTTGTTATAATTTCTGATCTTTTACATTTGCTGAGGAGAGCTTCACTTCCAACTATGTGGTCAATTTTGGAATAGGTGTGGTGCGGTGCTGAAAAAAATGTATATTCTGTTGATTTGGGGTGAAGAGTTCTGTAGATGTCTATTAGGTCCGCTTGGTGCAGAGCTGAGTTCAATTCCTGGGAATCCTTGTTAACTTATTGTCTCGTTGATCTGTCTAATGTTGACAATGGGGTGTTAAAGTCTGCCATTATTATTGTGTAAGTCTCTTTGTAGGTCACTGAGGACTTGCTTTATGAATCTGGGTGCTCCTGTATTGGGTGCATATATATTTAGGATAGTTAGCTCTTCTTGTTGAACTGATCTCTTTACCATTATGTAATGGCCTTCTTTGTCTCTTTTGATCTTTGTTGGTTTAAAGTCTGTTTTATCAGAGACTAGGATTGCAACATCTGCCTTTTTTTGTTTTCCATTTGCTTGGTAAATCTTCCTCCATCCTTTTATTTTGAGCCTATGTGTGTCTCTGCACGTGAGATGGGTTTCCTGAATACAGCACACTGATTGGTCTTGACTCTTTATCCAATTTGCCAGTCTGTGTCTTTTAATTGGAGGATTTAGTCCATTTACATTTAAAGTTAATATTGTTATGTGTGAATTTGATCCTGTCATTATGATGTTTGCTGGTTACTTTGCTCGTTAGTTGATGCACTTTCTTCCTAGTCTCGATGGTCTTTACATTTTGGCATGGTTTTGCAGTGGCTGGTACCGGTTGTGCCTTTCCATGTTTAATGCTTCCTTCAGGAGCTCTTTTAGGGCAGGCCTGGTGGTGACAAAATCTCTCAGCATTTGCTTGTCTGTAAAGTATTTTATTTCTCCTTCACTTATGAAGCTTAGTTTGGCAGGATATGAAATTCTGGGTTGAAAATTCTTTTCTTTAAGAATGTTGAATATTGGCCCCCACTCTCTTCTGGCTTGTAGAGTTTCTGCTGAGAGACCCGCTGTTAGTCTGACGGGCTTCCCTTTGAGGGTAATCCGACCTTTCTCTCTGGCTGCCCTTAACATTTTTTCCTTCATTTCAACTTTGGTGAATCTGACAATTATGTGTCTTGGAGTTGCTCTTCTCGAGGAGTATCTTTGTGGTGTTCTCTGTATTTCCTGAATCTGAATGTTGGCCTGCCTTGCTAGATTGGGGAACTTCTCCTGGATAATATCCTGCAGAGTGTTTTCCAACTTGGTTCCATTCTCCCTGTCACTTTCAGGTCCACCAATCAGACGTAGATTTGGTCTTTTCACATAGTCCCATATTTCTTGGAGGCTTTGCTCGTTTCTTTTTATTCTTTTTTCTCTAAACTTCCCTTCTCACTTCATTTCCTTCATTTCATCTTCCATCGCTGATACCCTTTCTTCCAGTTGATCGCATCGGCTCCTGAGGCTTCTGCATTCTTCACGTAGTTCTCGAGCCTTGGTTTTCAGCTCCATCAACTCCTTTAAGCGCTTCTCTGTATTGGTTATTCTAGTTATACATTTGTCTAAAGTTTTTTCAAAGTTTTCAACTTCTTTGCCTTTGGTTTGAATTTCCCCCTGTAGCTCGGAGTAGTTTGATCATCTGAAGCCTTCTTCTCTCAATTCGTCAAAGTCATTCTCCGTCCAGCTTTGTTCCGTTGCTGGTGAGGAACTGCGTTCCTTTGGAGGAGGAGAGGCGCTCTGCTTTTTAGAGTTTCCAGTTTTTCTGCTCTGTTTTTCCCCCATCTTTGTGGTTTTATCTACTTTTGGTCTTTGATGATGGTGTTGTACCGATGGGTTTTTGGTGTGGATGTCCTTTCTGTTTGTTAGTTTTCCTTCTAACAGACAGGACCCTCAGCTGCAGTTCTGTTGGAGTTTGCTAGAGGTCCACTCCAGACCCTGTTTGCCTGGGTATCAGCAGCGGTGCCTGCAGAACCACGGATTTTTGTGATCTGCGAATGCTGCTGTCTGATCGTTCCTCTGGAAGTTTTGTCTCAGAGGAGTACCCCGCCGTGTGAGGTGTCAGTCTGCCCCTACTGGGGGGTGCCTCCCAGTTAGGCTGCTCGGGGGTCAGGGGTCAGGGACCCACTTGAGGAGGCAGTCTGCCTGTTCTCAGATCTCCAGCTGCGTGCTGGGAGAATCACTGCTCTCCTCAAAGCTGTCAGACAGGGAGATTTAAGTCTGCAGAGGTTACTGCTGTCTTTTTGTTTGTGTGTGCCCTGCCCCCAGAAGTGAAGCCTACAGAGGCAGGCAGGCCTCCTTGAGTTGTGGTGGGCTCCACCCAGTTTGAGCTTCTGGGCTGCTTTGTTTACCTAAGCGAGCCTGGGCAATGGCGGGTGCCCCTCCCCCAGCCTCGCTGCCACCTTGCAGTTTGATCTCAGACTGCTGTACTAGCAATCAGCAGACTCCGTGGGCATAGGACCCTCTGAGCCAGGTGCGAATAATCTCCTGGTGCGCCATTTTTTAAGCCCTTCGGAAAAGCGAAGTATTGAGGTGGGAGTGACCCAATTTTCCAGGTGCCATCTGTCACCCCTTTCTTTGACTAGGAAAGGGAACTCCCTGACCCCTTGTGCTTCCCGAGTGAGGCAATGCCTCGCCCTGCTTCAGCTCGCAGACGGTGCGCTGCACCCACCGTCCTGCACCCACTGTCTGGCACTCCCTAGTGAGATGAACCCGGTACCTCAGATGGAAATGCAGAAATCACCCGTCTTCTGCGTCGCTCATGCTGGGAGCTGTAGACCGGAGCTGTTCCTATTTGGCCATCTTGGCTCCACCCCCCAAAAATCTTTATTTTAAAAAAAAATTTTTTTCACCCAAAAATCTTTAATCCTCAGTCTATTCACTGGCAAAGAAAAAAAATTGAGAATTAAAAGTATCACTTTGATATCTAATATTCTATTTGTATTTATGATACTAATATTGGGTACCAAAAGATCAGATGCCTGCCATAGAGTTTAATTTCCCACAGCCAAATCCTAAACAAGGACCCCTGAAGATCTGAGAGAGGCAGAACACCTTCTGTGTGTAATAGGAGTAATTTTCTCTCTCTACCTGGTCATTTTTAATATTTTTTATTTTCTCCAAAATTCACAACCGTTTTTGCTTTAACTAGGTGGGTTGGTATTGAATAACTTCGTATTTCAGCACAGTTTACTCTGCTAATTCACTACTTACTAGTGTATTAAATACTGCGGTCTACTTGAGGTTAGAGGGTGGGAAAAGGGAGAGGATCAGAAAGCATAACTATTGTGTACTAGGTTTAGTACCTGGGTGATGAAATAATCTGTACAACAAACCCCCATGACACGAGTTTACCTATATAACAATCCTGCACATGTACCCCTGAGCCTATAATAAAAGTTTAAAAAAAATAGTTGTATTACTCTGGATTCTCGTCTTTCCTTCCCCCAAATTAGAAACTGTGTCAGAGCAAGGTGACTCATAACAGCCTAAACAATGAGGCTGTCTCTCCCTGTCTTTAAAAATATATATATATTGACAGCAGTTTATAAACTGCATACTCTCACAATACAGGGAGAAGGGAGACTGTTTCTCAAAATATTTCCATTTATCATTATATTTATTTAAGATCTTAATCAAAATGATAAGAAATATGGTCTTCATCACAAGGGAAAAAATTTACTATCTCTGGAAGTCAAGAGATTATGAACTATTAAGATTCATAAAATGTTTAGTTCTGTACTGAAAATTAACAAAAACAGTTGTTAGTGAGACTAGTTCTATTTGTAATGTTGTTTAATGAAATAATATTTGTAGTGCATATGAGGGCCTTGAAAGAAGTATTTTAGTTGACATAAGATATGACTGTGGTTATTATACCAATACAGAGGAGATGTAAACATTTGTCTGAAAATGTCCACAATTAAGACAACAAAAATCACAAAACTAGGGTTCAGTGTTTCTAATCCTGTGTAGAGAGGATTCCTTTTTAAAATATAATTAAGCCTAAGTCAGAGTTAGACTGCTTGCAAATTCTATCCATTGGCATCGCTAGAACATGAATTTTGATTTGGGTTGGGGAAGGGGGCTAGAAACATTCTTCAGTAAAGAATGAAGAATTAAAAGTCTCAGAGCCAAAGGTTTGTGATACCTTCATTCATTAGTTAAAAACAAATCTCTTGGAAATGAAAGACTGCAATTCAAGCATTATTTGTTCCCATCCTAATATTCTCCAGGTCCACTTTGCTGGCTGCCTGGGAGCCTGAATGATGCTAATATTCTCTGTCCAGCAGTGGGCTGCATTGGCCCCAAGGTCCTGAGAGAAATGGGTAAGTCAATAGTAGTAAGCACACTCTACATGTGTAGCTTTTTCTGTAAGTACATAAATCCTGCAGAAACCAGTACCTGCTCTTGTGCCTTCAAAACCACACTGAACAGAGCCTTATTCTATAAAACCTGAGAGGAAGACTTGGATAATTCGTTTCTAAATCAGTGGTTTCCAAAGTATGAGAACATGAAATGATTGACTAGACTAGAGAAAGAAGATGCTTAAGTGGGAGCTAAATATTGAGTTCACATGGACACAAAGAAGAGGACAACAGAAACTGGGGCTTGCTTGAGGGTGGCAGATGGGATGAGGGAAAGAATCAAAAAACTCTCTATCAGGTACAATGTTTATTACCTGGGTGATGAAATTATCTGCACACCAAATCTCCATGACATGCAATTTACCTAAATAATAAACCTGCACATGTACCCCTGAACCTAAAATATATTTTAAAAAAGGAAGAAAATAAACTTCATCCCCTCCAAAAAATAAGAAAAATTGAGTTTTACTAGTAGCTCACATGTGGATGGCAACTAGAACATATACATATATATATATAAACATATATATATCTAATATAATGATACAGATATATCTATATCTATAGCATTAAAAATTATGCATGTATTGGAGGGATATCAGTCAGGTTCTCAGCAACAAAAAGAAGGTATTCTCAGATTGAATAAACCAAGGCAAGTTTAATATAGGAACAATTGACAAAAGTTTAGAGCAGCAAAATATAGTAAAAGCAACAAGAGACAGGGCATACAGGACAAGTAACAGCAGGGAGGGGCATAAGGAGGGAGTGGACACCCAAACCAAAGACAGAGTTACAGAGAGGGCCATCTAACAGGACTTGTGGCCTTTGGTAAGGGACCCAGATAAGCCAGGGAAAAAAGTACCCCAGCCTCACTCTCTCCTATCCTCCAGGTTTCCTGCCAAACCCAACTGGAATTCAGAGGACATAAGAACCCACTGATGCAGTCCATGTGGGTCAGCCTCCACATGTAGCATACAGTAGTACACAGAGCTATCCATCAAAGATGTGCGCCCCCACCAGTTATTTTTCCTAATAGAGTTATTCCTTATTATAATTTTACAATGTTAAGATACCACTGTTCTAAATAACTTCACAAGATATTATGACTGTGCTAGCAAAAAGCTCAGTTCAGAAGGCTTAGACTGCCTAGATCTAGACTCAGTGGCCTAATCCAGTTAGGCCTTTTCTAATGGGAAAAGTCTGTCCTCCATACAAAAAGGGAGAGTATACCACTTGGGTCATATGTTTGCTATTTCTGCTTTGAATTATCAGGCTAATGTTCACTCACTGGATTTTATTTATTCATTCACTCATTCTTTTTTTATTCATTATGTCAGGCTATGTATAAGTGCTGAGAATAAAAAGATAAATTAGATATAATCTCTGGCCTCAAGATTCTATAATTTGTGAAAGGAGACAGATATATAATCAATATGTACAGTTGTATTGTAATTATGCTGAGAGATTAGAGCTGGCTACAATGGGTTTACAAAGAAAAAATGGTCAGTTGTACTGGAGATTGAGAGATGGTCAAGAATCTTTTTATGTAAACAAAATAGATAAGCTCTAGAGATCTGCTATACAACATTGTACCTGTAGTTGACAATACTGTATTGTACATTTAGAATTTTAAGATAATATATCTCATGCTATAGTCTTACCACAATAAAACAAAATTAATAATAATAAAAAGAATTGTTTCAAATAGGCATTGGTTTGGGAACACTGAAGGAGAAGACAGACAAAATATTCTAGGCAAAGAGAATGTATATAGCAAAATGACTTGATAAATTTGGGGAACTAGAAATATTTTGGCACAGTAAAAATAGGGGAAAGAACATAACCAAATTGAAAAGGTAACCAGGCCAAGACTGTAGAAAAGCCTTATTAACTAATTTAAAAGTAGAACATTTTATCTATACTTCTCTATTGGATCCTTAGTTTGGGTAACTCTAACTCATTTTACTTGAATCAGGTACTTCAGCTGGGAAATAGGAACTACTAATCATATGCCGGAGCCAAGATGGCCGAATAGGAACAGCTCCGGTCTACAGCTCCCAGCGCGAGCGACGCAGAAAATGGGTGATTTCTGCATTTCCATCTGAGGTACCGTGTTCATCTCACTAGGGAGTGCCAGACAGTGGGCGCAGGTCAGTGGGTGAGCGCACCGTGCGCCAGCCGAAGCAGGGGCGAGGCATTGCCTCACTCGGGAAGCGCAAGGGGTCAGGGAGTTCCCCTTCCAGGGGTGACAGATGGCACCTGGAAAATCGGGCCACTCCCACCCGAATACTGTGCTTTTCCGACGGGCTTAGGAACCGGTGCCCCAGGAGAGTATAGCCCGCACCTGGCTCAGAGGGTCCTACGCCCACGGAGTCTCGCTGATTGCTAGCACAGCAGTCTGAGATCAAACAGCAAGTCGGCAGCGAGGCTGGGGGAGGGGTGCCCGCCATTGCCCAGGCTCGCTTAGGTAAACAAAGCAGCCTGGAAGCTTGAACTGGGTGGAGCCCACCACAGCTCAAGGAGGCCTGCCTGCCTCTGTAGGCTCCACCTCTGGGGGCAGGGCACAGACAAAAAAAAAGACAGCAGTAACCTCTGCAGACTTAAATGTCCCTGTCTGACAGCTGTGAGGAGAGCAGTGGTTCTCCCAGCACGCAGCTGGAGATCTGAGAACGGGCTGACTGCCTCCTCAAGTGGGTTCCTGACCCCTGACCCCCGAGCAGCCTAACTGGGAGGCACCCCCCAGCAGGGGCAGACTGACACCACACACGGCCGGCCAGGGACTCCAACACACCTGCAGCTGAGGGTTCCGTCTGTTAGAAGGAAAACTAACAGAAAGGACATCCACACCAAAAACCCATCTGTACATCACCATCATCAAAGACCAAAAGTAGATAAAACCACAAAGATGGGGAAAAAACAGAGCAGAAAAACTGGAAACTCTAAAAAGCAGAGTACCTCTCCTCCTCCAAAGGAACGCAGTTCCTCACCAGCAACGGAACAAAGCTGGACGGAGAATGACTTTGACGAGCTGAGAGAAGAAAGCTTCAGACGATCAAATTACTCCGAGCTATGGGAGGATATTCAAACCAAAGGCAAAGAAGTTGAAAACTTTGAAAAAAATTTAGAAGAATGTATAACTAGAATAACCAATACAGAGAAGTGCTTAAAGGAGCTGATGGAGCTAAAAACCAAGGCTCGAGAACTACGTGAACAATGCAGAAGCCTCAGGAGCCGATGCGATCAAATGGAAGAAAGGGTATCAGCCCTGGAAGATGAAATGAATGAAATGAAGCGAGAAGGGAAGTTTAGAGAAAAAAGAATAAAAAGAAACGAGCAAAGCCTCCAAGAAATGTGGGACTATGTGAAAAGACCAAATCTACGTCTGATTGGTGTACCTGAAAGTGACGGGGAGAATGGAAACAAGTTGGAAAACACTCTGCAGGATATTATCCAGGAGAACTTCCCCAATCTAGCAAGGCAGGCCAACATTCAGATTCAGGAAATACAGAGAACGCCACAAAGATACTCCTCGAGAAGAGCAACTCCAAGACACATAATTGTCAGATTCACCAAAGTTGAAATGAAGGAAAAAATGTTAAGGGCAGCCAGAGAGAAAGGTCGGGTTACCATCAAAGGGAAGCCCATCAGACTAACAGCGGATCTCTCGGCAGAAACCCTACAAGCCAGAAGAGAGTGGGGGCCAATATTCAACATTTTTAAAGAAAAGAATTTTCAACCCAGAATTTCATATCCTGCCAAACTAAGCTTCATAAGTGAAGGAGAAATAAAATACTTTACAGACAAGCAAATGCTGAGAGATTTTGTCACCACCAGGCCTGCCCTAAAAGAGCTCCTGAAGGAAGCGCTAAACATGGAAAGGCACAACCGGTACCAGCCACTGCAAAACCGTGCCAAAATGTAAAGACCATCGAGACTAGGAAGAGACTGCATCAACTAACGAGAAAAATATCCAGCTAACATCATAATGACAGGATCAGATTCACACATAACAATATTAACTTTAAATGTAAATGGACTAAATGCTCCAATTAAAAGACACAGACAGGCAAATTGGATAAAGACTCAAGACCCATCAGTGTGCTGTATTCAGGAAACCCATCTCACGTGCAGAGACACACATAGGCTCAAAATAAAAGGATGGAGGAAGATCTACCAAGCAAATGGAAAACAAAAAAAGGCAGGGGTTGCAATCCTAGTCTCTGATAAAACAGACTTTAAACCAACAAAGATCAAAAGAGACAAAGAAGGCCATTACATAATGGTAAAGGGATTAATTCAACAAGAAGAGCTAACTATCCTAAATATATATGCACCCAATACAGGAGCACCCAGATTCATAAAGCAAGTCCTGAGTGACCTACAAAGAGACTTAGACTCCCACACATTAATAATGGGAGACTTTAACACCCCACTGTCAACATTAGACAGATCAACGAGACAGAAAGTCAACAAGGATACCCAGGAATTGAACTCAGCTCTGCACCAAGCAGACCTAATAGACATCTACAGAACTCTCCACCCCAAATCAACAGAATATACATTTTTTTCAGCACCACACCACACCTATTCCAAAATTGACCATATACTTGGAAGTAAAGCTCTCCTCAATAAATGTAAAAGAACAGAAATTGTAACAAACTGTCTCTCAGATCACAGTGCAATCAAGCTAGAACTCAGGATTAAGAATCTCACTCAAAACCGCTCAACTACGTGGAAACTGAACAACCTGCTCCTGAATGACTACTGGGTACATAACGAAATGAAGGCAGAAATAAAGATGTTCTTTGAAACCAACGAGAACCAAGACACAACATACCAGAATCTCTGGGATGCATTCAAAGCAGTGTGTAGAGGGAAATTTATAGCACTAAATGCCCACAAGAGAAAGCAGGAAAGATCCAAAATTGACACCCTAACATCACAATTAAAAGAACTAGAAAAGCAAGAGCAAACACATTCAAAAGCTAGCAGAAGGCAAGAAATAACTAAAATCAGAGCAGAACTGAAGGAAATAGAGACACAAAAAACCCTTCAAAAAATAAATGAATCCAGGAGCTGGTTTTTTGAAAGGATCAACAAAATTGATAGACCGCTAGCAAGATTAATAAAGAAAAAAAGAGAGAAGAATCAAATAGATGCAATAAAAAATGATAAAGGGGATATCACCACCGATCCCACAGAAATACAAACTACCATCAGAGAATATTACAAACACCTCTATGCAAATAAACTAGAAAATCTAGAAGAAATGGATACATTCCTCAACACATACACCCTCCCAAGAATAAACCAGGAAGAAGTTGAATCTCTGAATAGACCAATAACAGGAGCTGAAATTGTGGCAATAATCAATAGCTTACCAACCAAAAAAAGTCCAGGACCAGATGGGTTCACAGCCGAATTCTACCAGAGGTACAAGGAGGAGCTGGTACCATTCCTTCTGAAACTATTCCAATCAATAGAAAAAGAGGGAATCCTTCCTAACTCGTTTTATGAGGCCAGCATCATCCTGATACCAAAGCCTGGCAGAGACACAACAAAAAAAGAGAATTTTAGACCAATATCCTTGATGAACATTGATGCAAAAATCCTCAATAAGATACTGGCAAACAGAATCCAGCAGCACATCAAAAAGCTTATCCACCATGATCAAGTGGGCTTCATCCCTGGGATGCAAGGCTGGTTCAATATACGCAAATCAATAAATGTAATCCAGCATATAAACAGAACCAAAGACAAAAACCACATGATTATCTCAATAGATGCAGAAAAGGCCTTTGACAAAATTCAACAACCCTTCATGCTAAAAACTCTCAATAAATTAGGAATTGATGGGACGTATCTCAAAATAATAAGAGCTATTTATGACAAACCCACAGCCAATATCATACTGAATGGGCAAAAACTGGAAGCATTCCCTTTGAAAACTGGCACAAGACAGGGATGCCCTCTCTCACCACTTCTATTCAACATAGTGTTGGAAGTTCTGGCCAGGGCAATTAGGCAGGAGAAGGAAATCAAGGGTATTCAGTTAGGAAAAGAGGAAGTCAAATTGTCCTTGTTTGCAGATGACATGATAGTATATCTAGAAAACCCCATTGTCTCAGCCCAAAATCTCCTTAAGCTGATAAGCAACTTCAGCAAAGTCTCAGGATACAAAATCAATGTGCAAAAATCACAAGCATTCTTATACATCAATAACAGACAAACAGAGAGCCAAATCATGAGTGAACTCCCATTCACAATTGCTTCAAAGAGAATAAAATACCTAGGAATCCAACTTACAAGGGATGTGAAAGACCTCTTCAAGGAGAACTACAAACCACTGCTCAAGGAAATAAAAGAGGATACAAACAAATGGAAGAACATTCCGTGCTCATGGGTAGGAAGAATCAATATCATGAAAATGGCCATCCTTCCCAAGGTAATTTACAGATTCAATGCCATCCCCATCAAGCTACCAATGACTTTCTTCACAGAATTGGAAAAAACTACTTTAAAGTTCATATGGAACCAAAAAAGAGCCCGCATCGCCAAGTCAATCCTAAGCCAAAAGAACAAAGCTGGAGGCATCACACTACCTGACTTCAAACTATACTACAAGGCTACAGTAACCAAAACAGCATGGTACTGGTACCAAAACAGAGATATAGATCAATGGAACAGAACAGAGCCGTCAGAAATAATGCCACATATCTACAAGTATCTGATCTTTGACAAACCTGACAAAAACAAGAAATGGGGAAAGGATTCCCTATTTAATAAATGGTGCTGGGAAAACTGGCTAGCCATATGTAGAAAGCTGAAACTGGATCCCTTCCTTACACCTTATACAAAAATCAATTCAAGATGGATGAAAGACTTAAATGTTAGACCTAAAACCATAAAAACCCTAGAAGAAAACCTAGGCATTACCATTCAGGACATAGGCATGGGCAAGGACTTCATGTCTAAAACACCAAAAGCAATGGCAACAAAAGCCAAAATTGACAAATGGGATCTAATTAAACTAAAGAGCTTCTGCACAGCAAAGGAAACTACCATCCGAGTGAACAGGCAACCTACAAAATGGGAGAACATTTTCGCAACCTACTCATCTGACAAAGGGCTAATATCCAGAATCTACAATGAACTCCAACAAATTTACAAGAAAAAAACAAACAACCCCATCAAAAAGTGGGCAAAGGACATGAACAGACACTTCTCAAAAGAAGACATTTATGCAGCCAAAAAACACATGAAAAAATGCTCACCATCACTGGCCATCAGAGAAATGCAAATGCAAATCAACCACAATGAGATACCATCTCACACCAGTTAGAATGGCAATCATTAAAAAGTCAGGAAACAACAGGTGCTGGAGAGGATGTGGAGAAATAGGAACACTTTTACACTGTTGGTGGGACTGTAAACTAGTTCAACCCTTGTGGAAGTCAGTGTGGCGATTCCTCAGGGATCTAGAACTAGAAATTCCATTCGACCCAGCCATCCCATTACTGGGTATATACCCAAAGGACTATAAATCATGCTGCTATAAAGACACATGCACACGTATGTTTATTGCCGCATTATTCACAATAGCAAAGACTTGGAACCAACCCAAATGTCCAACAATGATAGACTGCATTAAGAAAATGTGGCACATATACACCATGGAATACTATGCAGCCATAAAAAATGATGAGTTCACGTCCTTTGTAGGGACATGGATGAAACTGGAAATCATCATTCTCAGTAAACTATCGCAAGAACAAAAAACCAAACACCGCATATTCTCACTCATAGGTGCGAATTGAACAATGAGAACACATGGACACAGGAAGGGGAACATCACACTTCGGGGACTGTTGTGGGGTGGGGGGAGGGGGGAGGGATAGCATTGGGAGATATACCTAATGCTAGATGACAAGTTGGTGGGTGCAGCGCACCAGCATGGCACATGTATACATATGTAACTTACCTGCACATTGCGCACATGTACCATAAAACCTAAAGTATAATAATGATAATAATAATAATAATAATAAAAGAAAAAAAAATCATATGCCATCACATAGAATCAATGGAAAAACTCATTCTGAACCACAGTATTACAGCTATCCCTATTTTATGGTGAAGGAACCAACGTTAAACCGCAATTTTTCCTAAGGTCAGTTTTGGATGCTGTGGAATGGCGTGTTTTTTCAAGGATTTCTAGGCTATTTCAGGTAACCATGTGGCTAAAATAATCTGGTTTTATCTTTAGAATTAAAATTAATATATCAACTAGCCATGCCACAGATTATCAAATAGAGCCTAACTATGACATGGCATCAAAGATCTCTTTCCTTCTTATATGTTTCCTAGTTACTGAAATGCACTCCTACCAAAAAGCTCTCAGTCCCACCACAAAAAGAGCAGAGCCTGAACATTTTCATGGACATCCGTTATTTTCATAGTAGTACAGTCCTGATGATTCAACAATTCCCCAGTTAGTTGACCTATACAGGTATGGGAACATTGGCTTTAGCAAGTTCTATTTCTGAAAACACCATAGGCTAATTAATTTGCCTTATATGTACTAACCCTGATTTTCATCCTGCCCCAATCAAAAAAATATCTATTAATTGCATAGAGCAGTTTAGAGAGTGCCCTGGCTATTTGACAACTCAAATGCTTAAAGAAATTCAATAAGGATGGTTTGCAAGGAACAATGGAGTGAAGAATAAATTCTGAGAGCACTGCAAGTCAAAGTTGACCTCTTAAAGGAGTACATCAAATGAATGAACAATAAATTTTCCATAAGGCAAACCAAAGCATATTTTATAAAGCAAGAATTGTCTCTGCTGAATACTCAACAAGGCCCCTAATGGGCCCAATTCTTCACCAATATAACTCTCACAGACGGGATTTGCTCCTTCTGCAACACATTCACTGGCACTAGTATTTCATTAGGCTATTCCCGATCAATATTCCTGCCATGACCGTCTAAAGGCACCACTGAGAAGGAAGTATCTGGAAGACTTTTCAGCAGTTGGATCCTTCTGAGGACAAAGTGACATATTATATTGCCACTTAAGAATTCAAAGGTAGATAAAGGAAGATACCTTTCTACCCCTAGTTACTCTCTATGAGACAAACCAGAGGAGCTTGTCATTATAGACAAAATTCTTAACCACAAATTTCTGAGGGGTTTTTCATAATGTCATATTCTAACCCTTTCAAGCTAGAGTTGCTTCTAAAGGTCAGAATAATTATGTCTGGTCCCCAGCCCAAGTATCAGTGGTTATAGTTGCTGGACCACCCTGAGCCAACAGGAATACAGTGGGAGGCATGGCAAATAGGTAAGGAACAGCTTCTGCCAGTGAGATCAAATCTGTCTTCTCAAGAAACAAGGAAGAGCCGGGAAGAGCTGGTGTCATACTAGCCCTCCTAAAATTGTTACTGCCTTCTTTCAACCTCATCCAGTCTCCATCACAAGGAGAGTTGCATGTAAGATCAGACCCTCAGAGTCTCTCCATGGCCTTTTGATTCTTCATTCTCAGCTTACTTTTGTTTGTAATCTATGAAATCAGTGAAACTGAAGAAGTTGCAGATGAATTGCTTGTGAACTGATTTATGATCTTTATTGCACCAGAGAAGTAATTGTATGCATATAACTTCCTTTTACAATTACCTCCACATGATTTCAAAGCAATTCACTGCTTATGGAAGGAGGCCATCAATAAGTGACACTTGCATATTCATTCATTTCAATAGGAGATTTTTTTTTTAAAGGCTCCCGGGAATAGTTCAGTGCTATTGAAAATTACTTTTCTTGGGAGGAGCCAAGATGGCCGAATAGGAAGAGCTCCGGTCTACAGCTCCCAGCGTGAGTGACGCAGAAGACGGGTGATTTCTGCATTTCCATCTGAGGTACCGGGTTCATCTCACTGGGGAGTGCCAGACAGTGGGCGCAGGACAGAGGGTGCAGCGCACTGTGCGCCAGCCAAAGCAGGGCAAGGCATTGCCTCACCCGGGAAGTGCAAAGGGTCAGGGAGCTCCCTTTCCTGGTCAAGGAAAGGGGTGACAGACGGCACCTGGAAAATAGGGCCACTCCCACCCGAATACTGCCCTTTTCCAATGGGCTTAGGAAACCGCGCACCAGGAGATTATATCCCACAGCTGGCTCAGAGGGTCTTACGCCCACGGAGTCTGCTGATTGCTAGTACAGCAGTCTGAGATCAAGCTGCAAGGTGGCAGCAAGGCTGGGGGAGGGGCGCCCGCCATTGCCCAGGCTTGCTTAGGTAAACAAAGCAGCCCAGAAGCTCAAACTGGGTGGAGCCCACCACAGCTCAAGGAGGCCTGCCTGCCTCTGTAGGCTCCACCTCAGAGGGCAGGGCACAGACAAAAAAAAAAAGACAGCAGTAACCTCTGCAGACTTAAATGTCCCTGTCTGACAGCTTTCAGGAGAGCAGTGATTCTCCCAGCACGCAGCTGGAGATCTGAGAACGGACAGACTGCCTCCTCAAGTGGGTCCCTGACCCCTGACCCCCGAGCAGCCTAACTGGGAGGCACCCCCAATAGGGGCAGACTGACACCTCACACAGCCGGGTACTCCTCTGAGACAAAACTTCCAGAGGAACGATCAGACAGCAGCATTCGCAGATCACAAAAATCCGTGGTTCTGCAGGTACCGCTGCTGATACCCAGGCAAACAGGGTCTGGAGTGGACCTCTAGCAAACTCCAACAGACCTGCAGCTGAGGGTCCTGTCTGTTAGAAGGAAAACTAACAAACAGAAAGGACATCCACACCAAAAACCCATCTGTACAACACCATCATCAAAGACCAAAAGTAGATAAAATCACAAAGACGGGGAAAAAACAGAGCAGAAAAACTGGAAACTCTAAAAAGCAGAGCGCCTCTCCTCCTCCAAAGGAACGCAGTTCCTCACCAGCAACGGAACAAAGCTGGACGGAGAATGACTTTGACGAATTGAGAGAAGAAGGCTTCAGATGATCAAACTACTCCGAGCTACAGGGGGAAATTCAAACCAAAGGCAAAGAAGTTGAAAACTTTGAAAAAACTTTAGACAAATGTATAACTAGAAAAACCAATACAGAGAAGTGCTTAAAGGAGCTGATGGAGCTGAAAGCCAAGACTCGAGAACTACGTGAAGAATGCAGAAGCCTCAGGAGCCGATGCGACCAACTGGAAGAAAGGGTATCAGTGATGGAAGATGAAATGAATGAAATGAAGTGAGAAGGGAAGTTTAGAGAAAAAAGAATAAAAAGAAATGAACAAAGCCTCCAAGAAATGTGGGACTATGTGAAAAGACCAAATCTATGTCTGATTGGTGTACCTGAAAGTGACGGGGAGAATGGAAACAAGTTGGAAAACACTCTGCAGGATATTATCCAGGAGAAGTTCCCCAATCTAGCAAGGCAGGCCAACATTCAGATTCAGGAAATACAGAGAACACCACAAAGATACTCCTCGAGAAGAGCAACTCCAAGACACATAATTGTCAGATTCACCAAAGTTGAAATGAAGGAAAAAATGTTAAGGGCAGCCAGAGAGAAAGGTCGGATTACCCTCAAAGGGAAGTGCATCAGACTAACAGCAGATCTCTCGGCAGAAACTCTACAAGCCAGAAGAGAGTGGGGGCCAATATTCAACATTCTTAAAGAAAAGAATTTTCAACCCAGAATTTCATATCCAGCCAAACTAAGCTTCATAAGTGAAGGAGAAATAAAATACTTTACAGACAAGCAAATGCTGAGAGATTTTGTCACCACCAGGCCTGCCCTAAAAGAGCTCCTGAAGGAAGCGCTAAACATGGAAAGGAACAACCGGTACCAGCCACTGCAAAACCATGCCAAAATGTAAAGACCATCGAGACTAGGAAGAAAGTGCATCAACTAACGAGCAAAGTAACCAGCAAACATCATAATGACAGGATCAAATTCACACATAACAATATTAACTTTAAATGTAAATGGACTAAATCCTCCAATTAAAAAACACAGACTGGCAAATTGGATAAAGAGTCAAGACCCATCAGTGTGCTGTATTCAGGAAACCCATCTCACGTGCAGAGACACACATAGGCTCAAAATAAAAGGATGGAGGAAGATTTACCAAGCAAATGGAAAACAAAAAAAGGCAGGTGTTGCAATCCTAGTCTCTGATAAAACAGACTTTAAACCAACAAAGATCAAAAGAGACAAAGAAGGCCATTACATAATGGTAAAGAGATCAATTCAACAAGAAGAGCTAACTATCCTAAATATATATGCACCCAATACAGAAGCACCCAGATTCATAAAGCAAGTCCTCAGTGACCTACAAAGAGACTTACACAATAATAATGGCAGACTTTAACACCCCACTGTCAACATTAGACAGATCAACGAGACAATAAGTTAACAAGGATTCCCAGGAATTGAACTCAGCTCTGCACCAAGCGGACCTAATAGACATCTACAGAACTCTTCACCCCAAATCAACAGAATATACATTTTTTTCAGCACCACACCACACCTATTCCAAAATTGACCACATAGTTGGAAGTGAAGCTCTCCTCAGCAAATGTAAAAGATCAGAAATTATAACAAACTGTCTCTCAGACCACAGTGCAATCAAACTAGAACTCAGGATTAAGAAACTCACTCAAAACCGCTCAACTACACGGAAACTGAACAACCTGCTCCTGAATGACTACTGGGTACATAATGAAATGAAGGCAGAAATAAAGATGTTCTTTGAAACCAACAAGAACAAAGACACAACACACCAGAATCTCTGGGACACATTCAAAGCAGTGTGTAGAGGGAAATTTATAGCACTAAATGCCCACAAAAGAAATCAGGAAAGATCCAAAACTGACACCGTAACATCACAATTAAAAGAACTAGAGAAGCAAGAGCAAACACATTCAAAATCTAGCAGAAGGCAAGAAATAACTAAAATCAGAGCAGAACTGAAGGAAATAGAGACAAAAAAAACCCTTCAAAAAATAAATGAATCCAGGAGCTGGTTTTTTGAAAGGATCAACAAAATTGATACACCACTAGCAAGACTAATAAAGAAAAAAAGAGAGAAGAATCAAATAGACGCAATAAAAAATGATAAAGGGGATATGACCACCGATCCCATAGATATACAAACTACCATCAGAGAATACTACAAACACCTCTACGCAAATAAACTAGAAAATCTAGAAGAAATGGATAAATTCCTCAACACATACACTCTCCCAAGACTACACCAGGAAGAAGTTGAATCTCTGAATAGACCAATAACAGGATCTGAAATTGTGGCAATAATCAATAGCTTACCAATCAAAGAGAGTCCAGGACCAGATGGATTCACAGCTGAACTCTACCAGTGGTATAAGGTGGAACTGGTACCATTCCTTCTGAAACTATTCCAATCAATAGGAAAAGAGGGAATCCTCCCTAACTCATTTTATGAGGCCAGCATCATCCTGATACCAAAGCCGGGCAGAGACACAACAAAAAAAGAGAATCTTAGACCAATATCCTTCGTGAACATTGATGCAAAAATCCTCAATAAAATACTGGCAAACCGAATCCAGCAGCACATCAAAAAGCTTATCCACCATGATCAAGTGGGCTTCATCCCTGGGATGCAAGGCTGGTTCAATATACGCAAATCAATAAATGTAATTCAGCATATAAACAGAACCAAAGACAAAAACCACATGATTATCTCAATAGATGCAGAAAAAGCCTTTGACAAAATTCAACAACCCTTCATGCTAAAAACTCTCAATAATTAGGTATTGATGTGACATATCTCAAAATAATAAGAGCTATCTATGACAAACCCACAGCCAATATCATACTGAATGGGCAAAAACAGGAAGCATTCCCTTTGAAAACTGGCACAAGACAGGGATGCCCTCTCTCACCACTCCTATTCAACATAGTATTGGAAGTTCTGGCCAGGGCAATTAGGCAGGAGAAGGAAATTAAGGGTATTCAATTAGGAAAAGAGGAAGTCAAATTGTCCCTGTTTGCAGATGACATGATTGTATATCTAGAAAACCCCATCGTCTCAGCCCAAAATCTCCTTAAGCTGATAAGCAACTTCAGCAAAGTCTCAGGATACAAAATCAATGTACAAAAATCACAAGCATTCTTATACACCAATAACAGACAAACAGAGAGCCAAATCATGAGTGAACTCCCATTCACAATTGCTTCAAAGAGAATAAAGTACTTAGGAATCCAGCTTACAAGGGATGTGAAAGACCTCTTCAAGGAGAGCTACAAACCACTGCTCAAGGAAATAAAAGAGGATACAAACAAATGGAAGAACATTCCATGCTCATGGGTAGGAAGAATCAATATCATGAAAATGGCCATACTGCCCAAGGTAATTTATAGATTCAATGCCATCCCCATCAAGCTACCAATGACTTTCTTCACAGAATTGGAAAAAACTACCTTAAAGTTCATATGGAACCAAAAAAGAGCCCGCATCACCAAGTCAATCCTAAGCCAAAAGAACAGAGCTGGAGGCATCATGCTACCTGACTTCAAACTATACTACAAGGCTACAGTAACCAAAATAGCATGGTACTGGTACCAAAACAGAGATATAGATCAATGGAACAGAACAGAGCCCTCAGAAATAACACCGCATATCTACAACTATCTGATCTTTGACAAACCTGACAAAAACAAGAAATGGGGAAAGGATTCCCTATTTAATAAATGGTGCTGGGAAAACTGGCTAGCCACATGTAGAAAGCTGAAACTGGATCCCTTCCTTACACCTTATACAAAAATTAATTCAAGATGGATTAAAGACTTAAACGTTAGACCTAAAACCATAAAAACCCTAGAAGAAAACCTAGGCATTACCATTCAGGGCATAGGCATGGGCAAGGACTTCATGTCTAAAACACTAAAAGCAGTGGCAACAACAGCCAAAATTGACAAATGGGATCTAATTAAACTGAAGAGCTTCTGCACAGCAAAGGAAACTACCATCAGAGTGAACAGGCAACCTACAAAATGGGAGAAAATTTTCTCAACCTACTCATCTGTCAAAGGGCTAATAACCAGAATCTACAATGAACTCAAACAAATTTACAAGAAAAAAACAAACAACCCCATCAAAGAGTGTGGACGAAGGATATGAACAGACACTTCTCAAAAGAAGACATTTATGCAGCCAAAAGACACATGAAAAAATGCTCATCATCACTGGCCATCAGAGAAATGCAAATCAAAACCGTAATGAGATACCATCTCACACCAGTTAGAATGGCAATCATTAAAAAGTCAGGAAACAACAGGTGCTGGAGAGGATGTGGAGAAATAGGAACACTTGTACACTCTCGGTGGGACTGTAAACTAGTTCAACCATTGTGGAAGTCAGTGTGGCGATTCCTCAGGGATCTAGAACTAGAAATACCATTTGACCCAGCCATCCCATTACTGGGTATATACCCAAAGGACTATAAATCATGCTGCTATAAAGACACATGCACACGTATGTTTATTGCGGCACTATTCACAATAGCAAAGACTTGGAACCAACCCAAATGTCCAACAATGATAGACTGCATTAAGAAAATGTGGCACATATACACCATGGAATACTATGCAGCCATAAAAAATGATGAGTTCATGTCCTTTGTAGGGACATGGATGAAATTGGAAATCATCATTCTCAGTAAACTATCGCAAGGACAAAAAACCAAACACCGCATGTTCTCACTCATAGATGGGAATTGAACAATGGGAACACATGGACACAGGAAGGGGAACATCACACTCTGGGGACTGTTGTGGGGTCGGGGGAGGGGGGAGGGATAGCATTAGGAGATATACCTAATGCTAAATGGCGAGTTAATGGGTGCAGCACACCAGCATGGCACATGTATACATATGTAACTAACCTGCACATTGTGCACATGTACCCTAAAACTTAAAGTATAATAATAATTTTTAAAAAAAAAAGCTAACATCTGTGTCCACCAACTATAAGTTAAGGACATAATTATTACAGAATTTAGGCTAGAAAATGGTTATATGGAAGTAATCATAAAGAGATTCAAATAAAATTTTTGCTGACTATAAAAAAAAGAAAAAGAAAATTACTTTTCTTTCATCAGGATTTTTCTAATTGTTTTTGTTTTTGTTTTTTAGAGAGAAAAAAACATGGTGCTATCAAAATCTGGTTTTATTTAACTTTATTTTTACTCTTATTTTATTTTTAAATGGATTATATTTAAGAGGGTTGAAATGAGAGGCTGCATTTATGAAATGCCAACTATACACCAAAAACTGTGCTAACCTGTGTATCTATGTTAATCCTTGTATTCTTGCCAATGCCATAATTGCTTTGCCTTTATTTATTTATTTATTTCAATAGGTTTTTGGGGAACAGGTAGTGTTTGGTTACATGAATAAGTTCTTTTGTGGTGATTTATGAGATTTAGGTACAGCCATCACCCGATCAGTGTACACTGTACCGAATGTGTAGTCTTTTATCCCTCACTCCCCTCCCACCCTTTCCCCTGAATCCTCAAAGTTCATTGTATCATTCTTATGCCTTTGTGTCCTCATAGCTTAGCTTCCACTTGTGAGTGAGAACATACGATGTTTGGTTTTCCACTCCTGAGTTACTTCACTTAGAATAATGGTCTTCAATTCCATTCAGGTTGCTGAAAACATTTAGTGAAGAAACTCAAAGAAGTATAAATATTTGCCCAAGGTCAAGCAGCAAATAAGTGACAGACAGGGTAGTGTTTGAACTCACATCTAACTACAAAATCCATCCTCTTTCCATGACTTCACCCTGCACTCAGCTTTTTGGGATAAAATTCCATCTGTTTTATATTTCTCAGATTGTGGAAAGGTTTTTCAACTTTGTTGAAATTACCTGAGACTGTTTACTATACCCCAAAAGTCTTGTGTAGCATATATTCTCTAAGCTATCTTTTTTTTTTTCTTGTTTTTTTAAAACACGACTGATATGGGGAAGCCCTAGTGCCCATCAGAATCTGTAAACCATGTATTCATGATCTTGCTTCACCCTAACAGTTCTCCCAAGTCAGTTCTACTTCAGGGAAGGGGCAATAAAATCAGTAAACTTCATCGCAAGATATTGTGTTGACCAGTTTTTTTTCCAACTTCAGTGATTGCATAACATCTACATCATTTCTGCTATATCTGAATGGTACTATACCATTTTTTATTTAATGTGTTCTAATCAATTTTAACCTGACTCCATTTTTCACTTAGCATTGTTCTAAACAATAAAACACGAGTTTAGTGTATTTATCAACATTTTTCTTATGCATGTTAAAATACATGAATAACTAATAAAATAAAAAATGTTTGTCCATGCACCTTCCAAAGTCACACTTTGGGAAGCACTAATGTCAAATAATTGGCTGTGCTTTTCCACTTGTACCCATTTGTGTATGTCTCATTTGTTCATGGTCTCAGTTCACATATTCATTCATTCATTCAAAAAACATTTATAGAGTACCAAGTCTTGTGTTAGACACTGTTCTGGACCCCAATAGCATGCAGAGAATGGTTTGGGCCGGGGAGAGAAGAAAAACATGGAGCCCAGGCAAGGGCTGCTGGATTATTAAAGTAATGCAGGAAGAGAGGAAAGGGACTGAATGCACTCAGTAATAATAAGAAAAGGATTCATTTAAGAGACATTTCAGAAGTAGAATCAATAGAACTCCATGTTAACTTCAATTCACAATGTGGGTTAGGAAAAGGGAGGTAGAAAAATGGCTGTAAGGCCATTCAAATATTTTAACTGCATTAAATTATAATACTTTCTGACGTTTTTAACAATCCTGAACACAACTGTAAATGCATAAGTAATGGAGAAACATAAGGAGGTGGAATCTTACTTAAAGCCAGATATAGCATTTAATATATTTAGCAATCTATTTGGTATTGGCCACAGAACAGTTGGAACAGATACGAGAAGGTCCTGCCGGCCTCTGGCTGAGCTAGGAGCAGGGAAGGTTTGGGAAAGGGTTAAGGAATAGGAGGCTCAGGGTGGAGCTATTTATCCAGCAATATGGAAACATTTCAATATTCTACCAATGGTTGCAAACCTCTGGATTATCATCCTTGCCTAAGCCCATTCATGGCCCTCATCTCTCTCAGAATGTGGTCCAAAACTTGTCCTTGTGCCCAAGGTCTAGACTGTGTACCACACCTGCCTCATCCCAGCTCCCAACCCTCATCTTATCCCTGCTTCCTCCCACCTAAAATTCCAAGCCCTTAAATATATCATGTCTTCCACTGCAAGGCCCTCACACAAGTGTGTCTGGCCTTCAGTCTGGCACACTTTCCTGCCCCTCCTTCTAGCACACTCCTAGTCATCCTTCTGGCCCCATCTTGGATGGTATCCTCATGGAGGTTTCTCCTGACCTTCAATATCGAGACAGGTTTCCTCTTTACATGTGGTCACAGTACCCTGTCGTTACTTGTTTCATGTCGGTTTTCTGTAATAGACTCACTAAGCTCCATGAGGGCAGGAACTAGGCCAGCCTTGTTCACCATCCCTCCCCAAAGCTTCATCTACAGCTTGCCATATCAAAGGAACTGAAAAGTAGCTATCCAAAAAGTTTTTCCTCTGTAAGAAGAGAGAGAAAACAGTGCTTATTCATTTACTATTGTTGATTAGGGGGAGCTTGGGAGCATTTAGATAGAAATAGAATACTATATGCCAGATACTGACCTCAGAACTTATTTTTATCTGATTTAAGCTTTACTACAACTCTGAAGAGTAGGCGTTATTATTCCTAATGTTTTTAGATGAGGATGCTGAGGCTAGAAGAAGTAAAGAAACTGGTTCAGAGTGACTCAGCAACTAAGAAGCTCAGTGAGGATAAAAAATTCTGCCCCACTACTGCTTCCCAAGCATGGTTATTAAACTCTCCCTGGCACACGACAGCACCACAATTGCCAGCAGATCGCAGATAACAAGAGAGCTGAGGAATTTTGCTAGATGCCCTTACAGTAAGAAGGGACAGCTGGTACCATGGCATGAAATGAGAATACCCAAATCAGCCAGTCAGGGACAGGGCTATTTCAGTAATAGATGCCCATCAAATAGTGATCCTGACCCAACAAAAAGATTCATTTATTTTTGAGAAACTCTGTTTAATAAGGAAGTATGTGTATAGTTTAGAAGATTTTCATTAAAATCAGCTAACTTTTTAACAGTGCTTTGGATATCTGGCCAGTTTGTCTCTTCTGAGCCCTTTCTTCTCTATCCAGATCAATAAAGCATTGCAGTGCTTCAGACTAGACCGCAGTTTGGCTAAAAATGTTTAGTCTCCTTCCAAAGCTAAAGGAGACAAAGATTCAGCAAGATAGAATCCATTGATAACTAATCTGATTAGGATGCTTTTTTTGTGAAACTGATGGATATTGATTCATTTACAACCAATTAGAGGCCTTTTGCCTGGGAAAAATCACTCTTATTCTGGCAGAAATGAACCTCATAAAACAGGTGGAAACAAAAGTTGTAAATTGTGTGACTGGTCTCCACAATAATTAATACAATGCCTCATGGTTCTAATTACTGCCCTGACATTTCTTGTTTTGTGCAGCTATAATTTCAGTCACTTAGTAGTAGTTTTTCCTAAGCCCCATATTTCTGGTGAGCATCTTTTCTCACAAACAAAAAATGTTGCTTTTAGAATACAGCTATATCATAAACTTCAAACAATCCTCATTGTCTTCTAATTGTCTGTGAGAATACAACATTAAGAAAAGTTTTATGGCCAAGTGTGGTGGCTCACACCTGAAAGCCTGGCACTTTGGGAGGTCGAAGTGGGTGGATCACCTGAGGTCAGGAGTTCGAGACCAGCCTGGCCAACATGGTGGAACCCTGTCTCTACTAAAAATACAAAAATTAGCCGGATGTGGTAGTGCATGCCTGTAATCCCAGCTACTCGGGAGGCTGAGACACGAGAATTGCTTGAACCTGGGAGGCGGAGGTTGCAACGAGATGAGATTGCACCACTGCACTCCAGCCCGGGCAACAGAGCAAGACTGTCTCAGAAAAAGAAAAGAAAAAAAAAGTTCTATGATGTATTATTAAAATGTCTGCTATCATAATAAGGTGAATGTGTCCAGTGACCAATAGTTGTAAGGTCAGGATTTATATGGAATATAAAAATGATTTATCTATTATCACCCATCCCATGCTCTCATCTGCAGATACAGCCTGGAGAATGTATGCCCTCTCAAAGCTTCATATATGTTCTTCTCAAAAAAGGGGAAGAATCACCTTATTTAAGAATCTCTTTAGCGTATCTCAGATAGAAAGAATTATTTCAATAACTTTTTTTGAAGAATTGATTATTTTTATAAAGAAATTGCTTTACCTCATAACTACTTCAATCAATGCTAGTTCATAGAGGATATCTAACTGAATTAATAAGAAACTTTTTTAAAAAAATTAAAAATTGTAGCACAATTTGTCACTGTTCTTGGGGGATGACCTCCCAAATGCAAGTGTTGGATCTTGCTGCAAATAAGCCTTTTTAAACACACACACACACACACACACGCATACACACACGTGCACAGTAAATGACTTTCTTGCATGCAGAGATCATGTTTATGAAACTGTGGCTTAGTATAGAATTTCCAGGGGGAGCATATAATATACATGCACTTCAAAAAGTACGTAAATCAAACAATTTAGATGAGAAAAAATTACATGCTCTGGCAAACTGTGATAACAACTATTAAAGTGGCTCTGATGATGGCAAAGACACCGATGGCAAATATGTTTCTAAAGAGCATGACCAATATTGCTTTATGAAATGTGAGAGTGAATAAAATATTATTTCCATATTAGCATTATTTATATGATGGACTGCAAATGTTATCATAAATGCATAAATACCATGAATAGATAACTGGCTTTCTTCTCTATTAGCCCAAAAGTTTATATATATATATTCAATTTACTCCCCAGATTGGTATCTTTTCATTGGAAAAATGAATGATCATCTTTTTTTTTGAGAGCAGGGTATTTATCACTTTTCTTTAACTGTTATATTTCCACTGTGTAATGGACTGCCTGGAAGATAATAATTGCTTCAAAAATATTTAATTAATATACAAAATAATTAGACACCATTAGTATATAAAAAAGCAGGCGTACTAGACATATCCCCAAATCCACAAACATGTTAAGTTAAAACATCCTTGTTAACAAATCCACTTTGAGATTCCTGAAACTAATAAAATACACAGACTATTTTGAACCAATATTAGAGGTCATCTAATCCAATCTCTTTATTTTACAGATGAGGAAATCACAGTTAGAACAATTAAATGCCCTTCTGCAAGACAGCTGGGATTAGAACCTTGAACTTTCCATTAGATAGTATTATTGAGTTGCTTTCTTTGTATGGTTCATCCCAGTCTCTGATTTACACTTCATGTTGAAAGCAAGCAGCGTCTCTTGCCTGAGAACAGTTTCTGTTAAGCAAGGTAAACACACATTAATTGAGCCTGAATAGCTGATGGACTGAGAGAGAAATGTAGTTTGTGATACAAAATCCAAGCAGATGCCCTTTCTGAGTTTTCGTTATTTGCTAAAGAAGTTGGTCACCTAATCCCATAGAAATGTATTTACCGTTTTGGTTTTGATAAGCTCTCAGTCATTATGGGTCTTGGTTCAGCTGACAGCCCTAGATACTGTGAGGCAGAAAAACACTCCAGAGGTGCAGCAACACTGTTTTAGACCTTCACCCAGCAAACCATGCATTTGTACCCAAGAAAAAATCAGTATAAGGGTCTCTCTTCCCTTGCATAATGTATTCTTTTATTAAAATAATCACTGTGTATCTCTAATAGAGATTTATGAACAGAAATCTTTATGTCACACTAACAATCCAAGAAGAAAAAGCCTAATTGTTGAGTTTTTTTTTTAAAAAAACCATTTGAATGCTGCTAACTTATTATTAAAATATACAAAATTTTTCCCCATTCTTCCTTCTTTTCCTCACTCATACTAAAATCCTCAGTGTATCTTAAACCCTCCTAGATTAATTAACTCTGTTAAATTTGCAAACAGTCCTCAGGGTAGACGATGTATAAGTACCTAGGCTACCATACACATGAAGCACACACATACCTTTACAATCCTTTAAGGAAGGATGCCATGATTTCTAATACACTACTAATTACATATATGCTTCACTTACTAAGTACCAGACATTCTTCCAAACACTTATATCAACTTATATAATCTTCCTAACAACCTGGTACTATTATCATTTCCTTTGTACAGATAAGGAAATTGGAGCTCAGAGACATTAACTTACTAAGAGTCAAATACAAGAAGTAAGCGGTGGAGCTGAGATTTAAACACAGGTACTCTGGCTCCAGAGTTTGTGCTGTTAAATACGTTGCTATCGTTCTACAGTTTGGTTTTAAATGGCTATTTTTACTCATATTGTGGACTGCTCATCCTTTGCTCTTTTTTTCCTTAACAAAGAATTTTCTCAGTATTCTAATCTCGTAATTAAGGTAATTGTTTATATTATGTAAGTTATTTCTATTATTAAGTAAAAATAATCTGTGTGCTATAGAAAACACCAAGATTCAGGTTGAATTCCCATCCAAGGGGCTCATGATATAGACAAATGAGGAATTTCTCTAGATCCCCATGGAGTTTGTGGAATGGTGAGTTTGTGGACTGTTTGAACACCAAAGTCTTTTTTTTTCCAAGTATCAAGGATGAATTAAATAATAAAACAGGACCTGGCATGAATTACAGTATCTGAATTCATTTCTCTAACTAGTGTGTTTGTGGGCCCGAGGTTGAAAGCAATTAGGTGTGAATTATTACACCATCTTCCATGCCCTGGACGGTTTTATGATGATTATAAAATTTTATTATTAATGGTTCACTGTTTTTGGAGGAGTTGTTAATTTAAACATATATATTTATATTGTTAATTAATGAATAGGACAAAAATAGTTGGGTAAAAATCTTTCTGAAGAGCAGAATCTATCTAAGAGTGGAGAAGACCTCACTGACAGCAGGGCCTGTGGCTGAATCCTGACCTCAGCGAGAGGCAGCGTGCTGCAGTTCCACCAGGGATACCCAGGCTATTAGAGTGGTATGATGCCTTACAGACTACCTTGTTCAATTTCTTTGTTTTAAATATCAGGAAAAAAAAGTGACTTGCCTGCGATCACACCATAAGTTAATAGCAGAGCTGAGTTGGCTCAGTCAAAGACACTTGGATCCTGACTCTCAGTGTGCAATGCTTCTCATTTTAAACACTTTAGAAAGATGTCACTGAATACCTAGGAAGGAATAAATAAAATTGTTAGAAACCGGAAGACAAAAATCATAAAAAAGAAAACAATAGTTACTGTTTAATTGGGCTACTCTAAATGTCAAAATATGGCTTGATTGTGAAATACTTTCCTAAGAATGCATTTTCTAGTGCATTTTTGTGTTGGAACCACATTCATGTGTTGAAACCACAACTAAACAAGCCAGCTGATCCCAGAAACCACGTATGTAATGACTAGTAGGAGCTCAGGTAATAGCCGCACATAATTTCCACCTGTGGGCCTCCTCTTGCCATGATTTACAACCCCTCTCCATCTCTCATCTCCAAATTCTCTCTTCCTCCTGCTCACTGAAGGGTAAAGATATTTTCTTGGACAAATTCAGTCAAAAAGGAGTAATTGAAAACCAATTGAATTTTTCCCTGGGTTAGGCAAGAGAGAGGAAGTGTAGTGCTTGGTAACTAAGTTTGTTATCAAATAAATTGGTGCTGGAAGCAACCATGTAGAACTGCTGGTACATTGAGCAGAAGTCTATCTTTCTAACTAGTAAAGCTGAGTCTCATCTCTGTTGGGATTCTCCAGGGGGTCTCAGGCAAGTGGCCAAAATGAATTTTACTTTGAGAACATAGGTGTATGAGTGTCTATTTTTTCCTTCTCTTAGTACTCTAAATGTTTGCCAGGTGAAGCCATGCCAGCAGTCATGATCAGTTTGACCTAAATGAGCAGTGATTGACAGTACCCTCCAATTCAGCTCTTACCTGTTTCTGATTGAGTTATTGCCTGAGCTCCTGGAAGTCTGACCTGAATCTTCTTAGCTTACTATAACAGTCTCTTAATCAGAGACAGAAACAGCTCATAAGAGAATAAACACATTTTCTAGAAATGAACATGCTTTACTTCAAGTTCTGTATTGTACTCTGTTGCTATTGGAAATAAATTCACTCACTTGGACAATGGCATCATCCAAATCGCTTCGGGCTCTCTCTAGTCCATCTAAGTCCAGTGTAATATTATTTCTGTAATATTAGATTGCTTTATGTGAGTTCTATAAATACCATGGATAATTACAAAACTGAGCAAATCACTCTATTAGGCAATGCCCTCCCTCAAATAATTCTATAAAAGAAGGAATGTTTTGTGATGTCTCTCTTTCTTCTCTCTAGGCACCCATTTCTATGCTGAGTTGGGGGAATGACTATTTATTGAATTACAATTGAGTTTCAAAACGTGAAACTCTTGTATCATGTCAAATACTCCAAAGATGCCTCTACTCACTCCATCAAATAAAACTCCAACACTTCATATTCCCAATACACAAAATTGCCAATAATCGGCGACTGGCAAGATGGCCAAATAGGAACAGCTATGGTCTGCAGCTCCCAGCAAGATCAATGCAGAGGGCGGGTGATTTCTGCATTTCCAACTGAGGTACCTAGCTCATCTCATTGGGACTGGTTACACAGTGGGTACAGCCCATGGAGGCCGAGCCAAAGCAGGGTGGTGTGTCACTTCACCCAGGAAGTGCAAGGGGTCAGGGAATGCCCTCCCCGAGCCAAGGGAAGCCACAAGAGACCGTGCTGTAAGAAACGGTGCACTCCAGCCCAGACACTACACTTTTCCCATGGTCTTCACAACCTGCGGACCAAGAGATTATCTCGGGTGCCTATGCCACTGGGGCTCTGGATTTCAAACACAAAACTGGGTGGCCATTTGGGCAGACACTGAGCAAGCTGCAGGAGTTTTTTTTCATACCCCAGTGGCACCTGAAACGCCAGCGAGACAGAACCGTTCATTTCCCTGGAAACATTGCTGAAGCCAGGGAGCCAACTGGTCTAGCTCAGCAGATCCCACCCCCATGGAGCCCAGCAAGCTAAGATCCACTGGCTTGAAATTCTCACTGCCAGCACAGCAGTCTGAAGTTGACCTGGGACGCTGGATCTTGGTGGGGGAAGGGGCGTCTGCCATTACTGAGGCCTAAGTATGTGGTTTTCCCCTAAAAGTGTAAACAAAGCCGCTAGGAAGTTCAAAATGGGTGGAACAAATGGCAACTGGGCAAAGACACTGTGGACAGACTGCTTCTCTAGATTCCTCCTCTCTGGGCAGGGCATCTCTCAAAGAAAATCAGCAGCTCCAGTCAGGGGATTATAGATTAAACTCCCATCTCCCTGAGACAGAGCACCTGGGGGAAGGGGCGGCTGTGGGCATAGCTTCAGCAGACTTAAACATTCCTGTCTGCCAGCTCTGAAGAGAACAGAGGACCTCCCAGCACAGTGCTCGAGCTCTGCTAAGGGACAGACTGCCTCCTCAAGTGGATCCCTGACCCCTGCGCCTCCTGACTGGGAGACACCTCCTAGCAACAGTTGACAGACATCTCATACAGGAGAGCTCTGTCTGGCATCTGGCAGGTGACCCTCTGGGACGAAGCTTCCAGAGGAAGGAATAGGCAGCAATCTTTGCTGTTCTGCAGCCTCCACTGGTGATACCCAGGCAAATAGGGTCTGGAGTGGACCTCCAGCAAACTCCAGCAGACCTGCAGCAGAGGGGCCTGACTGTTAGAAGGAAAACTAACAAACAGAAAGGAATAGCATCAACATCAAGAAAAAGGACATCCACACAAAAACCCCATCCAAAGTAACCAACATCAAAGACCAAAGGTAGATAAATCCACGAAGATGAGGAAAAGCCAGCACAAAAAGGCTGAAAATTCCTAAAACCAGAAAGCCTCCTCTCCTCCAAAAAAATCACAACTACTCACCAGCAAGGAAACAAAACTAGATGGATAATGTGTCTGGTGAATTGACAGGCTTCAGAAGGTGGATAATAATGAACTCCTCTGAGCTAAAGGAGCATGTTCTAACCCAATGTAAGGAAGCTAAGAACCTGAAAAAAATGTTAGAGGAATTGCTAACTAGAATAACCAGTTTAGAAAAGAATATAAATGACCTGATGGAGCTGAAAAACACAGCACAAGAACTTCATAGAGCGTACACAAGTATCGATAGCCAAATTAATCAAGCAGAAGAAAAGATGTCAGAGATTGAAGATCAACTTAATGAAATAAAGCGTGAAGACAAGATTAGAGAAATAAGAATGAAAAGGAATGAACAAAGCCTCCAAGAAATATGGGACTATGTGAAAAGACCAAACATACATTTCAATGGTGTACCTGAAAGTGACGAGGAGAATGGAACCAAGGTGAAAAACACTCTTCAGGATATTATCTGGGAGAACTTCCCCAACCTCAGTAGACAGACCAACATTCAAATTCAGGAAATACAGAGAACACCACAAAGATACTCCTCAAGAAGAGCAACCCAAAGACACATAATTGTCAGAATCACCAAGGTTGAAATGAAGAAAAAAATGTTAAGGGCAGCCAGAGAGAAAGGTCGGGTTACCCACAAAAGGAAGCCCATCAGACTAACAGTGGATTGCTCTGCAGAAACCCTACAAGACAGAAGAGAGTAGGAGCCAATATTTGGACACTCTTAAAAAAAAGAGTTTTCAACCCAGAATTTCACATCCAGCCCAACTAAGCTTCATAAGTGAAGGAGAAATAAAATCCTTTACAGACAAGCAAATGCTGAGAGATTATGTCATCACCAGGCCTGCCTTACAAGAGCTCCTAAACGAAGCACTAAATATGGAAAGGGAAAACTGGTACCAGCCACTGAAAAAAACATACCAAATTGTAAAGACCATCAATACTATGAAGAAACTGCATCAACTAACAGGCAAAAAACCAGCTAGCATTATAATGGCAGTATCAAATTCATACATAATAATATTAATCTGAAATGTAAATGGGCTAAATACCCCAATTAAAAGACACACATTGGCAAATTGGATAAAGAGTCAAGACCCATCAGTGTGCTGTATTCAGGAGACCAATCTCATATGCAAAGACACACATAGGCTCAAAATAAAGGGTTGGAGGAATGTTCATCAAGCAAATGGAAAGCCAAGAAAAAAGCAGGGGTTGTAAACCTAGTCTCTGATAAAACAGACTTTAAACCAACAAAGATCAAAAAAGACAAAGAAGGGCATGACATAATGGTAAAGGGATCAATGCAACAAGAGCTAACTATCCTAAATATATATGCACCCAATACAGGAGCACCCAGATTCATAAAGCAAACTCTTAGAGAGCTACAAAGAGTCTTAGACTCCCAAACAATAATAGTGGGAGACTTTAACATCCCACTTTCAATATTAGACAGATCAATTGACAGAAAATTAACAAGGATATTCAGGACTTGAACTCAGCTCTGGACCAAGCGGACCTCATAAAACAGGTAGAAACAAAAGATGTAAATTGTGTGACTGGTGTCCACGATAATTAATAAAATGCCTCACGGTTCTAATTTCTGTTCTGGCATTTCTTGTTTTGTCCAACTACAACTTCACTCACTTAGTAGTTTCTCCTAAACCCCAGATTTCTGGTGAGCACCTTGTCTCATGAACAAAAAATGTTGCTTTTACAATACTGATATATTATAAACTTCAAACAATCATCATTGTCTTCTAGTGTCCGTAAGAACACAACATTAAGAAAAGTTGCATGGCCAGGTGCGGTGGCTCATGCCTGTAATCTGGGCACTTTGGGAGGTCGAGGCAGGTGGATTGCCTGAGGTCAGGGGTTCAAGACCAGCCTGGCCAACATAGTGAAACCCTGTCTCTACTGAAAATACAAAAATTATCTGTGCGTGGTAGTGCACACCTGTAATTGGGAGGCTGAGACACGAGAATTCCTAATGGACATCTACAGAACTCTCCACCCCAAATCAACAGAATATACATTCTTTTCAGCAACACATCACACTTATTCTAAATCTGACCACATAATTGGAAGTAAAACACTACTCAGCAAATGCAAAATAATGGAAATCATAACAAACAGTCTCTCTGACCACAGTGCAATCAAATTAGAACTCAGGATTAAGAAACTCACTCAAAACTGCACAACTACGTGGAAACTGAACAACCTGCTCCTGAATGACTACTACTGGGTAAATAACGAAATAAAGACAGAAATAAATGAATTTTTTGAAAACAATGAGAACAAAGACACAACATACCAGCATCTCTGAGACACAGCTAAAGCAGTGTTTAGAGGCAAATTTATAGCACTAAATGCCCACAGGAGAAAGTGGGAAAGATCTAAAATCAACACCTTAACATCACAATTAAAAGAACTAGAGAAGCAAGAAGCAAGAGAAAACATTCAAAAGCTAGCAAAAGACAAGAAATAACTAAGATCAGAGCAGAACTGAAGGAGATAGAGACATGAAAACACCCTTCAAAAAATCAATGAATCCAGGAGCTGGTTTTTGAAAAGATTAACAAAATAGATAGACTGCTAGCCAGACTAATAAAGAAGAAAAGAGAGAAGAATCAAATAAACACAATAAAAAATGATAAAGGTGAGATCACCACTGAAGACACAGAAATACAAACTACCATCAGAGAATACTATAAACACCTCTACAAAAATAAACTAGAAAATCTAGGAGAAATGGATAAATTCCTGGACACATAAACTCTCCCAAGACTAAACCAGGAAGAAGTCAAATCCCTGAATAGACCAATAACAAGTTCTGAAATTGAGGCAGTAATTAACAACTTACCAACAAAGAAAAGCCCATGACCAGGCGGATTCACAGCCTAATTCTACCCGAGGTACAAAAAGGAGTTGGTACCATTCCTTATGAAACTATTCCAAACAATAGAAAAAGAGGGACTCCTCCCTAACTCATTTTATGAGGCCAGCATCATCCTGATACCAAAACCTGGCAGAGACACAACCAAAAAAGAAAATTTCAGGCCAATTTCCCTGGCAATCATTGATGCAAAAATCCTCAATAAAATACTGGCTAACCAATTCCAGCAGCACATCAAAAAGTTTATCCACCACAACCAAGTCGGCTTCATCCCTGGGATGCAAGACTGGTTCAACATAGGCAAATCAATAAATGTAATCCATCACATAAACAGAACCAATGACAAAAACCACATGATTATCTCAATAGATGCAGAAAAGGCCTTTGATAAAATTCACCATCCATTCATGCCAAAAAAATCTCAATAAACTAGGTATTGATGGAACACATCTCAAAATAATAAGAGCTATTTATGACAAACCCACAGCCAATATGAAACTGAATGGGCAAAAGCTGGAAGCATTCCCTTTGAAAACCGGCACAAGACAAGGATGCCCCCTCTCACCACTCCTATTCAACATAGTATTGGAAATTCTGGCCAGGGCAATCAAGCAAGAGAAAGAAATAAGGCGTACTCAAATAGGAAGAGAGGAAGTCAAATTGTCTCTGTTTACAAATGACATGATTGTAAATTTAGAAAACACCATCATCTCAGCCCAAAATCTCCTTAAGCTGATAAGCAACTTCAGCAAAGTCTCAGGATACAAAGTCAATGTGTAAAAATTACAAGCATTCCTATATACCAATAATAGACAAATAGCCAAATCATGAGTGAACTCCCATTCACAACTGCTATGAAGAGAATAAAATTCCTAGGAGTACAAGTTACAAGGGATGCAAAGGACCTCTTCAAGGAGAACTACAAACCAATGCTCAAGGAAATAAGAGAGGACACAAACAAATGGAAAAACATTCATGCTCATGGATAGGAAGAATCAGTATCATGAAAATGGCCATACTGCCAAAAGTAATTTATAGATTCAATGCTATCCCCATCAAGCTACCACTGACTTCCTTTACAGAATTAGAAAAAAACTACTTTAAATTTCATATAAAACCAAAAAAAAAGCCCATATAGCCAAGACAATCCTAAGCAAAAAGAACAAAGCTGGAGGCATCATGCTACCTGACTTCAAACCATACTACAAGGCTTCAGTAACCAAAACAGCATGATGCTGGTACCAAAATAGATGTATAGACCAATGGAACAGAACAGAGGCCTCAGAAATAACACCACACATCTACAACCATCTGATCTTTGAAAAACCTTACAAAAGCAAGCAATGGGGAATGGATTCCCTATTTAATAAATGGTGTTGGGAAAACTGGCTAGCGATATGCAGAAAACTGAAACTGGACCCCTTCCTTATACCTTATACAAAAACTAACTCAAGATGGATTAAAGACTTAAATGTAAGGCCTAAAACCATAAAAACCATGGAAGAAAACCTAGGCAATACCATTCAGGACATAGGCATGGGCAAAGACTTCATGACTAAAACACCAAAAGCAATGGCAACAAAAGCCAAAATTGACAAATGGGATCTAATTAAACTGAAGAGCTTCTGCACAGCAAAAGAAACTATCATCAGAGTGAACAGGCAAGCTATGGAATGGGAGAAAATTTTTTCAATCTATCCATCTGACAAAGGGCTAGTATCCAGAATCTACAAAGAACTTAAACAAATTTACAAGAAAAAACAAACAACCCCATCAAAAAGTGGGCAAAGGATATGAACAGACACTTCTCAAAAGAAGACACTTATGCGGCCAACAAACATATGAACAAAAGCTCATCATCACTGGTCATTAGAGAAATGCAAATCAAAACCACAATGGGATACCATCTCACGCCAGTTAGAATGGCGATCATTAAAAAGTCAGGAAATAACAAATGCTGGAGAGGATGTGGAGAAATAGGAACGCTTTTATACTGTTGGTGGGAGTGTAAATTAGTTCAACTATTGTGGAAGACAGTGTGGCAATTCCACAAGGATCTAGAACCAGAAATATCATTTGACCCAGCAATCACATTACTGGGTATATACCCAAAATAATATAAATCATTCTGTTATAAAGACACATGCATGTGTATATTTATTGCACCACTATTCACAATAGCAAAGACATGGAATCAACCCAAATGCCCATCAATGATAGACTGAATAAAGAAAATGTGGTACGTATACACCATGGAATACTATGCAGCCATAAAAAAGAATGAGATCTTGTCCTTTGCAGGGACATGGATAAACCTGGAAGTCATCATCCTCAGCAAACTAACACAGGAACAGAAAACCAAACACTACATGTTCTCACTCATAAGTGGGAGTTGAACAATGAGAACACATGGACACAGGGAGGGGAACATCACACACAGGGGCCTGTCAGGGAGTGGGGGGCTAGGTGAGGGATAGCATTAGGAGAAATACCTGATGTAGATGACAGGTTGATGGGTGCAGCAAAGCACCATAGCACATGTATACCTATGTAACAAACCTGCACGTTCTGCACATGTATCCCAGAACTTAAAGTATAATACAAAATAAAATAAAATAAAGTATATAAGTTAAAACTGGAAAAAGAATTGCCAATAATCCAGTAATCTTTGTTTTCTGTGTTTTATGTTAGTGTTGTCTTTCATTTTTAATCAACAAGGGCTGAAACCATCTCCTAATGGAACAAAACTAGATTAATCATACTAAAGAAAGAAGTCTTTTTCTCTGAATTCTAATCACTGGAGCTTAATGCTGCTAGCACGTTTTCCATTTGTGCCTTGACCTAGAGTAACCTCTTTACCTCTGTCCTCAGTGTATTTGTTGAACTTAGATGTTATAAAAGCATACTTCAAACAAAAGATAAAATTTACTACAGGGTGAAATGTAAATACCATAGTTAGAAATGAATTATTCCATAAAGTGGAAAATACTACAGGCATTGGAGAAATGTAATTGTATTATAGAGTTATGTATAAAATATGCTGTATATTAGTACAAATCTTTGGGAAACAGGCACAGTCAGCACAAGAGGGGAAGGCCTGCGAGACTGTGTTAACTTCCGCCACCTCAAAATTGGCACATTGCCTATCTCCTCTCCACTTGAAGTTCCAATTCTTGAAAAATGTTTTATTTAAACTTTTTCCCACAATATAAATTTTAAGGAAAAAGGGATCAACCAGAGAGAAGAGCCCATGTATGACAACAAAGATTCAGATCATTTCCCAAAAAAACCTTTCCATGAACAACCTGACCTAATCCCCAAACCAAATTTTCCATATACAGATGTTTGTTTTCATACGAAGTTTTGGGAAAAAAGTGTTAAGAGAGCATGTTCTGTTTCATTAATGATAATACCCAACCTGAGTCTGACTTGAAAGTTGCTAAATACTATTGATTTTTTTTTTTTTTTTTTTTTTGAGACAGAGTCTCACTCTTATCATTCAGGCTGGAGTGCAGTGGCCAGATCTCAGCTCACTGCAACCTCTGCCTCCCAGGTTCAAGCAAATTTGTCTCAGCCTCCCAAGTAGCTGGGATCACAGGCGTGCATCACCACGCCCAGCTAACATTTGTATTTTTTAGTAGAGACGGGACTTCACCACGTTGACCAGGCTGGTCTCAAACTCCTGACCTCAAGCGATCTGCCTGCCTCAGCCTCCCAAAGTGCTGAGATTGCAGGCGTGAGCCACCGCACCTGGCCCTGAATTTTTAAAAGGTGCTGTTGAGGCATTTAACATTGAACCAGTACCTGGTAGTAAATTATATAAGGTTGTTATATACATTATAGATTTTTTTAAATGCTATGAAGAGGCATTTTCCCCCATTTTACAGATGAGAAATCTAGGACTTACAGATGTTAAGTAACTTGCCCCAATATACAAAGCTGCTAGTGACAGGGATTCAAAGATTGCCTGATGCTGGAGTTGGTGTTCCTAACCACTCCGTTGAGTTGCCATTGCAGCAGCCCCAAACTGCATGTAACTGTAGTCAGGATGCCAAAAACATTGCTTGCCCTCTTCATTTCTTGACTCCAGACCATGACTGAAAGGAAAGGACAATAAAAAATTTTATCCTGAAAGATAATTGTGGCAAAAACAGTAGGCTTAATTTTGGAGTTCTAGTAAAATTACCAGCTAACCAACCAAGCAACCTTGTGATTTTAGAAAATCATTTTGCCTCTGGGAAACTCAATGATAACTCTCATCTAGGATTGTGATGACTATCAAAAAAACAGGCATACTAAAAGCACTCTGCAAATTGTTCTGTCCTATAAAAATGTATATCATGATTATTGTTAGTAAGAGTTAGGAGTATTTCTTTAAAGGAAAGTATGCCTTTCCTCTTTTCTGGAAAAATCTATAACTTTTTGGCTGAAGGAGGACCTGATGCTTATTAATAACTCTCCTCACCTAAAGGTAAAAGGTCCAATAAAGCTGAGTGTATTTTGGTTCCATGATATAAAATTAATCTTTACACATCACAATAACCTGGACAAGATAACTAATATCATATATTGGTACTATGAAGTTTCAGGCCAGCTCAGCATTCAGGGACCGCAGTGTTGTGTGGATAAAGACAGGAATTTAATTTAAATCAAGCTGCTGTAAATTCAGATTTGGAAATCAAATCCATAAATCTCTTATGATTCACCATAATAAACACACATTTCTAGTGATTACAGACGTTCCAGGGACTAGGGCTCCATGAATCATTAAAACCTCATATAGAGATCAAGACTTCTTGAGTTTTTCCAAAATTCTTATCTTCTTTTTTCATCACCTCAGAATGTGTACTTTCAAAGAAAAAAAGAGCATTGTATTCACTTTATAAGTCTTTGCTGATATTACACTTTTGGCTGAGAAACTTTACTTTGGTTTTCTTTTTCCAAGGAAAAGAAGAGTATTCATGGTTTGTCCTACCTAAATCTCAGCTTGCCCTTCCACTCATTCACAATCTATTAGTTTACTAGGGCTGCCATACAAAGTACCACAGGCTGAGTGGCTTAAACAACAGAAATTTATTTTCTCAGTATTCTAGAGGCTAGAAATCTAAGATTAAATTTTTGGCAGGTTGTTTCCTCTGAGGCCTCTCTCTTTGGCTTGTAAATGGCTGTCTTGTCCCTGTGCCTTCAACACTGTCTTCCCTCTGTGTGTGTCTGTGTTCTAACCTCCTTTCCTTATAAAGATCCAGTTAAATTGGATTAGGGCCCATCCTGATGACCTCATTTTTATTTAATTGATACTTTAAAGCCTTATCTCTAAATATAGTCACATTCTGAGGTATTGGAAATTAGGACTTTAACTTTATGAATTTGCAAGCACACTATTCAGCCCATAACAAAGAAGAATAGAAACTACCTTTACTTACATTCAGTAACCTGCTTTTTAAAATTGTGCTTGAACATTTCTACCTGGTGTACTCATTGGAAAGCTCAAGGCTTTGGAGGAAAAGAGCAAAGACAGTGCAACTCAGATAAGTCATATAGAAATATTTGAATGAGGAGGGGCTAGGGAGCAAAATGTCATCTAAATTTTTTTTTATTTCAATAGCTTTTAGAGTACAAGTGTTTTTCTGTTACATGGATAAATTATATAGCAGTGAATTCTGATATTTTAGTGCACCCGCCACCTGAGGAGTATACATTGCACCTAACGTGTAGTTTTTTTTATCCCTATCCCCACCTCTCACCCTCCCTCTTTGGAGTTTCTGAAGTCCATTATATTACTCTGTATGCCTTTGCATATCACAGCTAATCTCCTACTTATAAGTGAGAATACACAGTTTTTGGTTTTCTATTCCTGTGTTCCTTCACTTAAAATAATGACCGCCAGCTCCATCTAAAGTTGCTGCCAAAGACACTATTTCATTCCTTTTGATGGCTCAGTAGTACTCCATGGTGCATATATACCACATTTTCTTTATCCACTCATTAGTCAATGGGTACTTACGTTGGTTCCACATCTTTGCAAATATGAATTGTGCTGCTATAAACATATGTGTGCAAGTGTCTTTTTCATATAATGACTTATTTTCCTTTGGATAGATACCCAGTAGCAGGATTGCTGGATCAAATGGTAGATCTACTTTTAGTTCTTTAAGCGATCTTCCACAGAGGTTGTAGTAATTTACATTTCTACCAGCAGTGTGCAAGTGTTCCCTTTTCCCCACATCCACGCCAATATCTATTTTTTTTTTACTTTAATAATGGCCATTCTTGCAGGAATAAGATGGTATCTCATTGTAATTTTAATTTTCATTTCCCTGATGAGTAGTGATGGTGAGCATTTTTTCATATTTGTTGACCATTTGCATATTTTCTTTAGGAAACATCTATTCATATCCTTTGCCCACTTTTTGATGGTGTTAGCAAATGTCATTTTGAGGCAAAACATTCAGGATAAAGGTATTCTTAAATTCTGAACAATTACATGGTACTCTAAGAAATGAAGAAAGTTTCAAAAACTTTGATAGAAAAAGAACAAACTCTTGCTAGAGTTTGTACTGACCTAATGTATTAATAATGCTATTTATCAAGTTGTGGCTCTCCCTTAAACATAATGCAAAATTAATTATTTAAAGTAACCCAGGTTACAAAAGAAGTACAATACTTTTTAATGCTAAAGAAGAGGAACATAGATGTTGAAACATGTAAGATTTTAAGAGATCAAGAGAATGTGAAATAGCCAGACCAGAAAAAAAAAATCATGTATTCAATATCAACAGAACATTTTAAAGAGAATGAAAGAAATTTAATTCCGAAATTATGAAAAATTATCAAACTATGGTATCTTTTGATTAATGATTGTATTTCACACCCATAAAAATTGTCAAATATTTGATGAGAAAAAATTGTTATGGACTAAAAGTAATATTTATCACCTACTAAATTAAGATTATCTAAATTCTATTACCTTATACTGGTAATAGTGCAATGAGATAGGCCCTTTCCTTCACTTCTATCAGTTCATATCAATGGGAATTTAAATTGGTTCTACCTTCTCAAATGTATGAGAGATTTAAAATATTCACATACTTTGAGAGAAAACACACAAATAAGGAAGACAAAGGACTCAAATGTTGCCACTACATAAAACCATTAAACCATAATGATAAACAATAAAAAAGAAAGAAAGGCTATACAAAAGAACCAAAAATAAAATAAAATGATAGGACAAGCCTTCATATATTAATAATAGTCTTTAATGTAAATGGATTAAACTATTCACTTAAAATATACAGACTTGCTCAATGGATTTTTTAATAATGACCCAACTATATGCTGCCTACAAGAAATTCACCTGTAAATACACACATGAACTGAAAAATAAAGAGTTGGAAAAAGTATTCCATGCAAACAGAAGCCAAAAATGAACAGGAGTAGCTATACTTACATCAGACAAAACAGACTTTAAATCAAAAACAGTAAAAAGAGACAAAGAAGCTCATTACAGAATGACAAAGGGATCAATTCAGCAAGAAGACATCATAATTCTAAGCATATATTAACCCAACACCAGAGCACCCAGATATACAAAGTAAATATTATTAGATCAAAAGGGAAAGATAGATTCCAATACGACCATAGTTGGGGTCCTCCACACCCCACTCTCACCATTAGACAGATTGTCCAGAAAGAAAATTATCAAGGAAATGTTGGATTTAAACTGCCATTAATAGCAAATGGACCTAAGAGACAGTTACAGAACATTTCATCCAATAGCTACAGAATACACAGTCTTCTTATCGCCACATGAAACATTCTTCAGGATAGACCATATGTTAGGACACAAAACCAGTCTCAACAAATTTTTAATTGAAATTATACAAAGTGTTTTCTCAAACCACAATGGAATGAATCTAGAAATCAATAACAAGAAAAACTTTAGAAACTGTAAAAATACATGGAAATTAAATAAGACATTCCTGAATGACCACTGGGTCAAGGAAGAAATTAAGGAGAAAATGTTAAAAAAAAAAATGTCTTGGAGCACATAAACAGCAAAATGCAACACATTAAAACCTATCAGACACAGCAAATGCAGTGCTAAGAGAGAAGTATATAGCAATAAACACCTTCATCAAAAAGTTGAAAGATTTCAAATAATCTAATGATGCACCTTAAAAAAACTAGAAAAGGAAGAACAAGCTAAATCAGTGGAAGAAAAGAAATAATAAAGTTCAGAGAAGAGCTAAACCAAATATAAACTAAGAAGAATACAAGAGATCAACAAAATAAGTTGGTTTTTTAAAAGGTAAACAAAATTGGTAAACCACTAGATACACTAGCCAAGAAAAAGAGAAGATGCAAATAAACTAAATCAGAAATGAAAAAAGACTACATTACAACTGATACCACAGAAATGCAAAAGATCATCAGAGACTATTATGAGCAACTATACACGAACAGACTGGAAAATCAAGAGGAATTGGATAAATTCCTGGACACATACAACCTACCAAGATTGAAACAAGAAGAAATAGAAAAACTGAAAAGACCAATAACAAGTAGTAAGATTGAATCAGTAATTAAATGTCTCCCAATAAGAAAAGCCTAGAACCAGATGGCTTTACTACAGAATTCTACCAAACTTACAAAGAAGAACTAACACCACTTCTTCTCAAAATATTTTTTTAAATTGGGGAGAAAATAATTCTCCCTAACTCATTATAAGAGGCTAGCATCATCCTGAACCCAAAACTAAATAAGGACACACATACAAAAAAGAAAATTACACATCAATATGCCCAATGAACATAGACGCAAAAGTTCTTACCAAAATACTAGCAAACTGAATTCAACAGCACATTTAAAAAAAAAAACAAAAACATGATTAAGTAGGATTTATTCTAGGGATAGAAAAATGGTTCAACATAGGCAAATCAATAAATGTGACACATTGCATCAACAGAATGAAGGACAAAAACCATATGATCGTCTCAATAGATGCAGAAAAAGCATTTGATAAAATTCAATATCTCCTCATGATAAAAACTCTAAACAAACTAGGCATAGAAGAAACACAACTTGACATAATAAAGACCATATAAAACAAACCCAAAACTAACATTATACTAAATGGGGAAAAGCCAAAATCCTTTCCTCTAAGAGCTAGAACAAGACAAGGATGCCCAGTTTCAGCATTTCTATTCAACATAGTACTGGAAGTTTTAGCTAGAGCAATCAGGCAAGAAAAAGAAAGGCATTCAAATTGGAAAAGAGAAACTCAAATCGTCCCTCTTTGAAGCTGACATGACCTTATACATATGAAAACCTAAAGACTTCTTTAAAAAACTCTTAGATCTCATAAATAAATTAATAAAAATTTGCAGAATACAAAATCAACATACAAAACTCAGTAGAGTTTTTGTACACCAGTAACGAACTAGCTGAGAAAAAAATCAAGAAGGCAACCCCATTTACAATAGCTACAGAAAAATAAAATAAAATACCTAGGAATAAATTTAGCCAAGGAGGTGAAAGACCTCTACAAGCAAAACCAAACAACACTGATGAAAGAAATTAAAGAGGACACAAACAAATGGAAAGACATTCCCTACTAATGGATTGGAAGAATTAATATTGTCAGAATGACTATTCTATCCAAAGCAATCTACAGATTCAATACAATCCCTATCAAAATACCAGTGTCATTTTTCACAGAAATTTTAAAAATCCTAAAATTTGTATGGAGCCATAAAAGAGCCTGAATAGCCAAAGCAATCCTAAGCAAAAAGAATAAAGCGGGAAGCATCACACTACCTGACTTCACAATATATTACAAGGCTATAGTAACCAAAGAGCATGGTATCTGTATAAAAAAAGACACATAGAAGAATGAAATAGAATAAAAATCCCAGAAGGAAACCCATATCCATGTATCTATAGCTAGCTGATTTTTTATTATTATACTTTAAGTTTTAGGGTGCATGTGCACAATGTGCAGGTTAGTTACACACGTATACATGTGCCATGCTGGTGTGCTGCACCCATTAACTCGTCATTTAGCATTAGGTATATCTCCTAATGCTATCCCTCCCCCCTCCCCCCACCCCACAACAGTCTTCAGAGTGTGATGTTCCCCTTCCTGTGTCCATGTGTTCTCATTGTTCAATTTCCATCTATGAGTGAGAAGATGTGGTGTTTGGTTTTTTGTCCTTGCGATAGTTTACTGAGAATGATGATTTCCAATTTCATCCATGTCCCTACAAAGGACATGAACTCATCATTTTTTATGGCTGCATAGTATTCCATGGTGTATATGTGCCACATTTTCTTAATGCAGTCTATCATTGTTGGACATTTGGGTTGGTTCCAAGTCTTTGCTGTTGTGAATAGTGCCGCAATAAACATATGTGTGCATGTGTCTTTATAGCAGCATGATTTATAGTCCTTTGGGTATATACCCAGTAATGGGATGGCTGGGTCAAATGGTATTCCTAGTTCTAGATCCTTGAGGAATCGCCACACTGACTTCCACAATGGTTGAACTAGTTTACGGTCCCACCAACAGTGTAAAAGTGTTCCTATTTCTCCACATCCTCTCCAGCACCTGTTGTTTCCTGACTTTTTAATGATTGCCATTCTAACTGGTGTGAGATGGTATCTCATTGTGGTTTTGATTTGCATTTCTCTGATGGCCAGTGATGATGAGCATTTTTTCATGTGTCTTTTGGCTGCATAAATGTCTTCTTTTGAGAAGTGTCTGTTCATATCCTTTGCCCACTTTGTGATGGGGTTGTTTGTTTTTTTCTTGTAAATTTGTTTGAGTTCATTGTAGATTCTGGATATTAGCCCTTTGTCAGATGAGTAGGTTGCTGATTTTTGACAAAGGCATCAGGAACATACATCAGGGAAAAGACACTCTCTTAATAAATGGTGCTAGGAAAATTATCTATATACAGAAAAATGAAATTGGACCCCTATCTCAGCGTATACAAAAAATTAATTCATGATGGATTAAAGACTTAAATGTTAGACCCAAAACTATAAAACTACTAGAAGAAAACATAGCAGAAACACTTCACGACATTGGTCTAGTCAAAGACATTGTGACTAAAACCTCAAAAGCATAGGCATTAAAAACAAAAATAGACAAATGGAACTATATTAAATTAAAAAGCGTATGCACAGCAAAGGAAACAACCAATAGAGTGAAGGACATGTTCAATGGAAGAAAATATTTGCAAACTATTCATACAAGAAGAGATGAATATCCAAAATATACAAAGAACTCAAACAACAGCAAAACAAAATACAATAATTTCATTAAAAAGTGGTCAAAGGACATGAACATATCTGAAGGGAATACATACAAATGTTAAATAGATATATGAAAAATGCTCAACATCACAAAGCATCAGGAAAATGCAAATCAAAACAATAATGAAATATTACCCCAGTGAGAATGCATATCATTAAAAAAACAAAAAGTAATAAATGCTGGTAAAGATGGAATGAAAAGGGAAATCTTATACAATGTTGATGGGAATGTAAATTAGCACAGCCACTATGGAACATAGCATGAAAATTTCTCAAAAAAACTAAACTAGAACTACCATATGATCTAGCAATAACATTACTGGGTATTTATCCAAAGGAAAAGAAATCAGTACATCAAAGTAATACTTGCATCCTTGTGTTTATTGCAGCACTATTCATAATAGCAAAGATATGAAATAAACCTGTATCCATTAATGAATACACGAATGAAATGAAGTATATATACACAAGAAAAGAATACTATTTGGCCATAAAAATGAATGAAATCATGTCATTTGCAGCAATATTGATGGAACTGGAAGTCATTATATTAAATAAAATAAGCCAGACACAGAAAGACAAATATCACATGTTCTCACTCATATGTGGGAGCTAAGAAAGTGAATCTCATGAAAGTAGAGAATAGAATTACACATAACAGAAGCTGGGAATGGCATGTATGTTGGAAAGCTGGGGGGATGAAGCGAGGTGGATTAATAGGTGCAAACATACAGTTAGACAGAGTAAGCTCTAATGTTCAGCAGCAGAGTAGGGTGACTATATTTAGCAAAGATGTATTGCATATTTCAAAGTAACTAGAAGAAAGGAACTGAAATGTTCTCAATACATAGAAATGATAAATACTCGAGGTTATGGATACCCTAAAAATCCTGACTTGATCATTACACATTCTATCATGTAACAAAGTATTGCATGTATCTCATAATAAATATATACAAATATCAATAGAAATAAATAAAATGTTCACATAGTTTGATCTAGTAATTCAATTTCTGTAAATACATCCTAAAGAACTAATCACAAATCCTATCAAATATTTGAATATGAAAATATTTCATTGTGAAAATGCGTGTAAGATTAAACAAAAAAAAGTAATTGTGAATTTTATAGGCTGTTAATTATATCTCAGTAAAGCTGTTAATTAAAAAGTAGGAATCAAAATTGTCTATTCAGTAGGATAGCAACTATGTAAAATTGCCATGGAAAGGGGTAAAAGTAACTGCTAAGAATGTGGATAGTGGTTATCTCTGAGCTATTGGCTTACAATTGACTGTTGAATTCTTACTATCAGCTACCTGGATGTAAATTTCTTCTTACTTATCTTGCTTGGACTTTGCTGGGCCACTTTAATTTATGGACAAACAACCAGCATAATTTTTGAAAAGTTATTAGATATTTTGGTCCATACAGTGCTTTGATAGCACACTATCTTCCCTCTGGAATGCCAATGAAATATTAGACTTTCTCGTGGTATCCCCTATGACGTTTACTTTTTCTTCTGTTTATCTATCCTCTTCCCTTTCCATGCTTCATTGTGTAAATTTTCTTCTAGTTACACTAATTCGTTCTTTGGAATTGATTAATCTGCTATTAAACAAATCCACTGAGATCATAATTTAGGTTATTTGTCAATTTTAGAATTTCCACTTGGTTCTTTTTCTAAACTGCTATAAGTTTGTTTTTATTGTGTATAGTTCACTGCGAAATTTTCAGTTATGTCATTTATCTATTTGAGCTTAGTAAGCACAAGTTATTTTACAGTCACTGTCTGATAATTCCAGTATCTGAACTATCTCTGTGTCTGATTGTCTTTTTTCTAAGGATTCTTGCTTGTATTTACTTATCTCCTTTTTTGCCTGATTATCCTTGATTGTGAGCTGGTCATTGCATTTTTAAAATTGCTTATACAAATACTCTGAGGTTTAGGATAATGCTAACTTTTTTCAGAGAGGATTCTCATTTGTTCCTGTAATGTATATGCGGGCATTAGCAATCTCAGTTCATATAAATCCAATTTCAGGCACAGATATTTTTCTTTTCTTTTTTTTTTAGGTGTTAATCTTTCTTTTTATTTTATTTTATTATACTTCAAGTTTTAGGGTACATGTACAGGTTAGTTACATATGTATACATGTGCCATGCTGGTGTGCTGCACCCATTAACTCGTCATTTAGCATTAGGTATATCTCCTAATGCTATCCCTCCCCCCTCCCCCCACCCCACAACAGTCCCCAGAGTGTGATGTTCCCCTTCCTGTGTCCATGTGTTCTCATTGTTCAATTCCCATCTATGAGTGAGAACATGCGGTGTTTGGTTTTTTGTCCTTGCGATAGTTTACTGAGAATGATGATTTCCAATTTCATCCATGTCCCTACAAAGGACATGAACTCATCATTTTTTATGGCTGCATAGTATTCCATGGTGTACATGTGCTACATTTTCTTAATCCAGTCTATCATTGTTGGACGTTTGGGTTGGTTCCAAGTCTTTGCTATTGTGAATAGTGCCACAAAAAACATACGTGTGCATGTGTCTTTATAGCAGCATGATTTATAGTCCTTTGGGTATATACCCAGTAATGGGATGGCTGGGTCAAATGGTATTTCTAGTTCTAGATCCCTGAGGAATCACCACACAGGCACAGATATTTTTCTAAGCCAATAGGATAATTTGATCTGAGTCAACATCCATGTGAATGTTGATTTCCTTCCAGTCCAACCTTACTATTAGTATACAGCCCTTTGGGTTCTAACCCAAGGATAGAGTTTACCTAGACCCATCCTTCTTAGCCATGTATTCCATTTTATGTGGTCTTAATCTCACAAGGCTGTCAAAAACAATTTCAGTCTCTTAGCCACTTTTATTAGATTGACAGTCACCCTTACGGAAAGCTACCCAAAAGCTGAGCTCACTTTTTTAGATATTGGTCTCCTCCTAGATATGAGATCTATAATCCTTCATTGCTATGTCAGCTCTGCAATGCCTTTCAGTAAGATTTTTATCCAACTTGTCTGTATATCCCCATTGGAAAAGTTTGTGCATCTGACCTGGGTCACCATTACAGTTACAATTTATAATTTTTTCTTATTTCTAAATTTCCAACTATGAACATGAATTACTTGTATCATCAGGCCATGAAAAGTTTGTTCATTCATTTGTTGTTTTAAGTAGTATGTGAGCCTTTATATGATAGCAAATTAAAAATATTTTCTGTGCATTTATAGGCGACAGACCATGCTCTTATACTGAGTAACACTTAGTTGAAAAAAAAGTATGCAGTGGGCTCTTGTTGCAAGAAAAATGTAATCTGTGACTTGTCTCTATATTCACTCCTCCAGAGTAGTTCAGCTGTACAAAATGCTGAGTTATTGATCATTAAAGAACTATTCTTTTTCTACTCCATTTTATTCTCTATTCTTCAGCCAGAGTAAATATTCTAAAGTTAAAATCTAGGTCAGGCACAGTGGCTCACGCCTGTAATCCCAACACTTTAGGAGGCTGAGGTGGGCAGATCACGAGGTCAGGATTTTGAGACCAGCCTGGCCAACATGGTTAAATAATGTCTGTACTAAAAATACAAAAATTAGCCTGGCGTGTTGGCTCACACCTGTAGTCCCAGCTACTCGGAAGACTGAGGCAGGAGGATTGCTTGAACTCGGGAGGTGGAAATTGCAGTGTGCCAAGATCACACCACTGCACTCCAGCCTGGGCAATAGAATGAGGCTCCATCTTGGGGGAAAAAAAATTTTATATATATATTTATGTGTGTGTGTATATAACATAATAAAGTTAAAATAAAGTTAACCATAAATAAAGTTAAAATTAAAATCTAAATGGGTTGTTGTCCTGCCTGAAACCCTACAAAGTTTTCCTGTCACTCTCAGTGAAAAAATCCAAATTTCTGAGTGCAGCATATATTGCCACTCTGCTCTCGCTCTCCTCTCACTCTGTGTCAGTTCTCTTTGTTGAGGAACTATAAGTCTACCCAACTTGTTACTCTCTCTTTTTTTTTGTTTTGTTTTCTTTTTTTTTTTTCTTTTATTATTATTATTATTATCATTATTATACTTTAGGTTTTATGGTACATGTGCGCAATGTGCAGGTAAGTTACATATGTATACATGTGCCATGCTGGTGTGCTGCACCCACCAACTCGTCATCTAGCATTAGGTATATCTCCCAATGCTATCCCTCCCCCCTCCCCCCACCCCACAACAGTCCCTGAAGTGTGATGTTCCCCTTCCTGTGTCCATGTGTTCTCATTGTTCAATTCCCACCTATGAGTTGTCTCTAGTCTTTTCCCCACTCCTGCTAGCAGGAAGGTGGCTGCAGTAGGAGCAGCCCTCTTGGACCTAGAGGTGAAAGGCACTTGATGAGAAAGCTGCATCACGCTAAGCCTCTTACCTTAAGATTTTCATGGCGGTAAATCCACTTCTAGCTAGTTTAAGCCACTGTATTTGTAGTCTCTTTGTTACAAATCTAAGCCTAAATCCTAACTAATGCCAATTTTTTCCTTACCTTCAACTTCCTCAAGTCCCCAATGAAATGGTCTTTTTCCCAAGAGTCTTTCTTTATCTCCTCATAACAGGCTTAGGTGCCCCTCCTCAGTAACTTCATCCCAAGCCATAGCACCGTATTGATATTACCTGCTTCCTTGTCCATCTCCAACACTAACCTGAAATCTCTGAGGTCAGAGATTGTGCCTTATTCATCTTTGCATCCCAGCGCCAATCACTGGGTCTGGCACATAGTTGACATTCAATAAATGTTTTGAATTAATGTAAGAACAAGAAAGGATTGCAATGCCTAACTCCACATTATAAGGAGTCTATGAAAAGTGATTGTAGGATAAGCACTTTTCATAATAGGAAAATTCCTATTTTTATTTGTAAACCAATGTAGATGGAGTTTTGGGGTGAATTATACTTCCTTGATCACAGTTTAAAACTAGATACATGTATCATAAACGACATAGTTTCACATACAATATGACAGTTTCTCCATTTTTCCTTCATCACACATCCAAATATCTCAGCCCCTGGAACAAACTGAGATTTACTACCATTAGATTCATTTCTTTGAGCTAAGTAAGACAGGTTTCTCTGAAAAGTTTGCCAAAACGCATGTGAAAAGGCAGCAAACTTCTGGCACACCTATGCACTTCCATAGGGATTAAATTATTAGAATGAATAGAAAATACAAGGAACATAAGGAAATAAGACCAAGAACTGAGCAAAGTTCATAGGAAGAAGAGATTAAGAAAAGTGACATTGAAGTGGGAAGGTCTGCACCATATCTGCACTAAGGTCTGCACTAAAAGTTTGAAGAGGGCACAGAGCATCAGGTAACACCACCATTTAAAACGAACAAAAAGGTACCTAGAAGAGAGGCTGGGAGCCAATAAACCAATTTGGTATGTTGTATTATTTGCTCTGATAGAGAATATAATGCATGTAGGTTTCTGCTGTTGCTTTCCTTGGGTGGAGTTACCCAAGAGGCAGTGGTTGGTTTATATTCACACAGCCAGCATTCCATGTTTCTTTGGAAAAGTAGTTTGTCTTGAAAGAGAATCTTTATTTTCATGTCCAGGTAGTTATATTCTAATGGCTTTTTGGGATCAAAGGGAGAAATCGCTCAAGTCCTTAGCTAAGGAGAGCAAACCAGGTGCATGTTATGATATATTCTAAGGAATCCTCTGGGGACATCTCCTGATTCTGCTTTCCTATGAATGCGCTTTCCACAAGAACAGAAACTCATGCCAAACTTAATGCATTTTTATGACCAGAATTGAAAGAAGAGTGCCAAATGTCCCTCATTCTTTTATACTGAGTCATGACTGTAATCTCATGGCCCTGCTCAGATGTCAACCTATTGACTGGAGGGACAGGTAGATGATACAAGAGTTCGTTCTTATTCCATCTCCAATTTGTTCACCCCAAAGTGAAGAGGGGTGTCTCCATCATAAAACAAGGCATGCACCTTTCATTTTGCATTTGACTGCTAGTGTGTGCAGTCAGATGGACAAGGTTGACCTCCCCACACTTTAATCTCTTTGTTAAGCTATTTCCAGAGCTTTGGGTTCTGTGGTGTGGATGCATACAGGCAAATATACACACACACACACACGTGCGCATGCATGCACACACACACACCAACAACAATCACAAGCATATTCAGACACTAGGTATGCTATTTGTCAGATGCAAGTCTCCAGAGACTTAAAGCAAACAGCATCTCCAAAGCCTCGCTTATTCTGAACAGTTCGCTAAGAAGAAATTTACCTAAATAAATTTGTTATTGATGCCAGACATTACATATCAGATTTTACTTTTCTGAGAACAAGAGATTATGTAAGTCTACAGAATTGATTAATATTTTCTTATTTCAGGTACACTGACACAGATGTATTGTATTTCTTTGGTGTAAATGGCTACAGCACCAGTGTTCCTTTCACTGTCTCAAAACCACTTTAGATCCATGGATACCTTTTCTGAAAAATATACACATACCCAAACAATGTTTTATATTATATCAGGGACTTTATTGACTCCAATAATCTCTATTCTACTAGTGATCACATATTTTCCAAGGACTGTAATATCACTCTAGCTCAAATTCTGTTAACAATGACTTTCTAGTTCAGTTTGAGTTACTTCTTTTATCTGAGATTTTACTATTCCGGATATCATTTGAAATAATTCAGAAATGAACATTTTCTTGATATAAAAATGCTTAGCATATAATTGTGAATAGATGAATAGAACAATGAATGAAAGAATAAATAACAGACCTTAATCTGTTTTATCATTTGTTACTAGATCACTGTCTGAATATAAATTTAACTATGGGGAGAATAACCACTTTTTCCAAGTATGTTTTTGTGTTCTGAGTCAATGAGTTTCTTAGAGTGCTCAGGAAACTGCTAGAATCTTTTCCTGAAAGGTTCTGATTCATTTCATTGGAAACATTTCAGATGCCTGGGCTATAGTCCAAGGACCTTCTATCACATGACTCATGTCCTTTTTCGGGAACACAGCATGAAGAGAGACTACCACATTGCTAAACCCAGGGTCCCGAGCTTTCCATTGCTCAGACATGCAAGTCTCACTGCATATCAAGAAACAGAAGACAAAAATACATGATGTCACATCATGAGCAAAATGTCATTATGCTCTCAAGATTGTTGAAAACAAAAAGGTTACCTAACCAAGATGTCTGGGCCTTCTTCCTTATTAACTGGACCAAGATTTACAGAGCACCTCTCCAGCTTTAGGTCCTAAACTAGAGTCTCTATGGCACATGCACTTCTCAGATCCAAGCAGAATTCCCTGGTGAGCTCAATCTGGTTGACATTAGATGGAAATTACAGCCAAGTGAATTCTCCATATTGTAACCCTATTATCTCTCTCTCCCTTCATCTATCTCTCCTGTGCTGTGCATGGCTGGGCCTTATGGAAAGTTATCATTTGGATGCAAAACAATTATCCTAAAACAGTTAGCCAGAGTGGTCTGGACACACAGATTTATCTTCCCTCTTCTTCAGTGAAGAACATCTATCTTCCATGACCTCTTGATTACTGAAGCCTTCAGAATATATTCTTTGGTCTGTGACACTGTGCACAGTGCTGGGCTGAGCATTAAATATCACCCTCTATGATTAATTGGAAGTTAATTAAATCTATCACTGAAACAATGGGAAGGCAATGAGCTATGTAATCATTGCAATAGTAAATGAAATGATGTACAGGTCTCTCCATCTCGCTTATTGACAATGATGGAGGGGTGGCCAGCCTCGGATGCCTGGCAAGGCTTGCTGCCTGACCTCACAGGCCAGCTCTAACTTTTCACAGAGCCCAGGGACAAGGCAACTAGGAGTGTATTTTGACCATTTCTGTTGACTGAGGGAGCCTCTCTTCCGGAGGCCTCTGAAGTGTGCTTTACAAGGTTTTTCTGTCTTGAATAATCAGTAGGTTAAGGTATGAGAATGGCTGAATGAACCATGAAAATCTGGTTGTTACCATTTCTAAGCAGCTCCAGTGAAGGCCTGGCTTCAAATGTCAGGAGCCCTCTAAACTCAATGAATAGAATGCATGTCTATTGAATACTTAATGTTTTTGCCTTTATTTAAAACTTCAATATTTTCGAAGTTTTTACTTAGACCTAATGACATTTGGCCCTCATAAACCCTCATTCAATGGGAGAACTGAGAGAGGGGCTAAGTAGCCTACCTGAATTTACATAGATTATTAGTGACAGAGGTAAGTAAAGCAAATTAGAAACTAAAATGGCTAAGCAGACATAGCTAAATCCTTAGTTCCTGTTTCCAAATGTAATTTAATTTGGAGATGTGAGGACATAGAAACCCATGAGGTTTGGAATGGTAATCCTAAATTGCCAGATTGCGAAGAATCGCCAGGATCCAGATTGGCGTACCCCAACATTGGGTGTAAATATTAATTTGGATCACAGGGTAGCTATCTAGATATTAATTTGTCTTAGTCTTCTAGGGCTACAGCAACAATATTTCACAGATTGGCTGGCTTAAACAACAGAAATTTATTTTCTCACAGTTCTGGAGGCTGAAAGTCCAAGACCAGGGTGCCACCATGGTTGGGTTTTGGTTAGGGCTCTCTTCCTGGCTTGCAGACAGCCACCTTCTCACTGTATCCTCACATGGTTCAGTGTTCTCTTTTCATAAATCCACAGTCTATCAGTCTAGGGTCCCATCCTTATGACCTCATTTAAACTTAGTTACTTCCTAAAGACTCTTATCTCCAGATATAGTCATATTGCAGGTCAGGGCTTCAACATATGAATTTGGTGGAAGTGGGGGATATAATTCAGTGCATAGAATAATTCAAAAGCAGATCTTTAAAAATTGTCACTCCATAAGAGTTAGAAATTAGAATAAAATTTTTATTTTTATTTTTTATTATACTTTAAGTTCTAGGGTACATGTGCACACCATGCAGGTTTGTTACATATGTATACATGTGCCATGTTGGTGTGCTGCACCCATTAACTTGTCATTTACATTAGTTATGTCTCCTAATGCTATCCCTCCCCCCTCCCCCCAACCCACAACAGGCCCCGGTGTGTGATGTTCCCTTTCCTGTGTCCAAGTGTTCTCATTGTTCAATTTCCACCTATGAGTGAGAATATGCAGTGTTCAGTGTTTTGTCCTTGCGATAGTTTGCTGAGAATGATGGTTCCAGCTTCATCCATGTCCCTACAAAGGACATGAACTCATCATTTTTTATGGCTGCATAGTATTCCATGGTGTATATGTGCCACATTTTCTTAATCCAGTCTATCATTGTTGGACATTTGGGTTGGTTCCAAGTCTTTGCTATTGTGAGTAGTGCCACAATAAACATATGTGTGCATGTGTCTTTATAGCAGCATGATTTATAAACCTTTGGGTATATACCCAGTAATGGGATGGCTGGGTCCAATGGTATTTCTAGTTCTAGATCCCTAAAGAATCGCCACACTGTCTTCCACAAGGGTTGAACTAGTTTACAGTCCCACCAACAGTGTACAAGTGTTCCTATTTCTCCACATCCTCTCCAGCACCTGCTGTTTCCTGACAAACCTGACAAAAACAAGAAATCAGAAAGGATTCCCTATTTAACAAATGGTGCTGGGAAAACTGGCTAGCCACATGTAGAAAGCTGAAACTGGATCCCTTCCTTACACCTTATACAACAATTAATTCAAGATGGATTAAAGACTTAAATGTTATACCTAAAACCATAAAAACCCTAGAAGAAAACCTAGGCAATACCATTCAGGACATAGGCATGGGCAAGGACTTCATGTCTAAAACACCAAAAGCAATGGCAACAAAGCCAAAATTGACAAATGGGATCTAATTAAACTAAAGAGCTTCTGCACAGCAAAAGAAACTACCATCAGAGTGAACAGGCAACCTACAGAATGGGAGAAAAAATTTTGCAATCTACTCATCTGACAAAGGGCTAATATCCAGAATCTACAATGAACTCAAACAAATTTACAAGAAAAAAACAAACAACCCCATCAAAAAGTGGGCAAAGGATATGAACAGACACTTCTCAAAAGAAGACATTTATGCAGCCAACAGACACATGAAAAAATGCTCATCATCACTGGCCATCAGAGAAATGCAAATTAAAACCACAATGAGATATCATCTCACACCAGTTAGAATGGCGATCATTAAGAAATTAGAGTAAAATTTTTAAACTCTAGTCATCCAGTATTTTTAATTTTCTTTTTTTTCTAGATGTCACTCAGAAGAGGAGCATTTTCAGATCTAAGAATTAACTTAAGATCCATCTTCTCCCCATTTATCTTCTATCTCCTCCCCTTTCTGAGGGGATAAGCCCCAAGTTCTGATGGCATGTCTCTTCTGTTTGAAGATGCTTGGCCCTGATGAGAAGCCTTTTCTTACCTTCTCAGATATTCACTGGACAAATGCGTGTATTGAGTGTTGCGGAGAGAAGGTAGCTATCAATGTGTCATGGCTGCTCATGGCCCCAAGGGACCTTTAAAAAGTCTAATGCACTCTTTGGGGATCAGTTGTAAACAAATTAATTAAATAAACATTCCTTGTCACAATCTTGAAGTTTAATACTGTTTAGAGACAAGATATTCAGGTGAACTTCTTATCTCTGGTGACCAGAGGAGATATTCATTCCTTAAAGGCATTTTTCTTTCTCTTCCTCTCCCTCCTGCTGACACACAATCAGGCCCACCTGCCCAACATCACGAACTAAATATCAAGGGCTTTAGGAAATATCACAGTGGATCTGACTTCAAAATTTGGTCCTGCTCCAGTTCCTCTCAGGAGACTTCTGGCTCATATATAGTGCAGTGACTATGAAGTATACGAACACCCAACTCAGAGGCTGTTCAAAAAGCAATTCTGGAGAAGCAATGGATGAACACACTCTGCCTCAGGGCCTTTGCACTTGTTCGCTGTTCACAGAGCACTCTTCCCTTAAATACCTGTATATCTGGTGTCCCTACCTCCTCAGGTCTTCGAGTTAGGTTTTCTCTGATGTAGAGAAAACCTTCTATCAGCCTGTCACTTTCTAACATCTTTCTCTATTTTTTCTTCAGAATACTTACTAGTCAGTACTTAACACACTCCTTTATTTTTCATTCTCCTTGTCTAGAATGTCAATTCCATGAAGTCAGGGGTATTGTCTGTTCTCATCTATATTCCTAAACTTTGCACATTACATAGCACATAATAGGTGCTTTGATGAATGAATGAATGAAAGAATGAGCAGATTTAATGGGGCAGCACCAAGACTAAGCCAGCCATGGAAGCAAAGAACATGACAGAAGTATCTGAGTTTGTCTAGCAAGATGTATACTTCAGAATACTAAACCTCCCTGGACCACAGTTTATTTATCTATAGAAGATGCAGTTTGAAATACCTGTTTGCTTCCAGCTTTAACATTCTATGAGATATGCTTTGAATACTTTCAATTTAAAGATGATTATACAACATGCTGCCAATTTCAGGAGTCCTGATCCTGAGTCAGCCAGAAGGGGCGAGGAGGGGATAGATGGAATAGCTATATTATGACTTTATTTTGAGTTCCAGAGTTCTTAAAGTTGAAGGACTAACTTCAAGCTACCCCAATTCCCTCAATACATGGTAACTAAAATTTGATGTTGCTATGTTTCTTCTGAGCCTAATCCTGGGTTTTCCCCCTATCCACTGTCTTAGTCTTTTACAAAAACAACAACAACAAAAATTATTACATCATAAATTAAGCAAATAAGTTCAATCTAAAATTCTATTTGCAAAAAAATGAACAGGATTAAAGAGAGAAAATAAATCTGAATAAAGAACTTCCCTGCAAATACTTTACATGGCAAAAAGGGCATTAAAGAGATAAATATGGGTGGCAGATTTTTAGCTCAAAGAATACCTTGGGCTAATATAAAAGCATAATTATGCTGCTGATGTCACTTCTGGTCATAATGACTTGAAGTATAGCCAAGAGAATGTTATTAAAATGATTGGAAAAGTTTTTATTTACTTATTTAAGCTTATTGACTTAAAGACCCTGGGCAAATGTACAAAATACTCATTTGAATTGCAAATTGAATCCATCAGCTAAAGTTACATATTTTTTAAGTCAAATTTGAACTCCCAAGCCATTAATTCATAGTCTTCTGCAGAGTATATGAATTAGCCTATCACAAAGATAATAATATAACATTATTGAACAACATAAAATAACTTCCTTTTATTTTCCCATAATGTCTGAGTTCCAGGTTTCCTGGCTCTCTCATAATGCCTGATGGTGCCAGAGGGCAAATACGTGTGAATTGCAGTTGCAATATGAAAAGTGACTCTGGAAAAGGCGTGTTGGGACTTTCAAGCTGATTCCTGTCAATAGCCTCTATATCAAACTGCCTCAGCGTTTAGATCAAGCAATGCTTTTTGTAGATGCCGGCATTGTCAGGTCAACACAAGATCTAAACACTGAGATGCATGTACTCTTGTCTCTTAAAGCAGCCCCAATAACAATAATCCTCCAAGGCAGGGTGGTGGTGAGGGGGGAACTGATCTGATTTTGCTTCATCATAAGTGTGTAGGATCCTGACTGCCTTTTACAGCAGAGAAGTGAAATACATAAGGATTGATTCTATGACCTTCTTAGCTATATAGAAAGTTACCACTTCCACTTTTGATTCTATGATGAAAGTCAAATGGGTTTGAGCTCCACAAACGCTGGTGGAGAAGTTATTATGTAAGACAGCATGACTACTTCAAAGATAACTAGAAGAAAAATAAAGATGTTTGCCTATTTCCAAGAGAAATCTTGCAGCCCTGAAGGGGTGAAGCTGACTTTGGTAGTCTCTATACTCAGTTCAGTTGAAACAAAATTGTCAAGCTATTTGACATTGTGCAGCCTCTGAATTAAATAAAGCAGGGAGGATTATGGTTCTCATGTTCAGTGGCGTAAGTAAGCATGGTATATTCAGAGTAGAAATCCAAAACAGTTTGAATTATCAGTTTTACAATGTATTTGTTTTGTGATCTCTATCCTTTGTCTAGGATTGAGTCCTTTATGCCAGAATAACCAATTGAAAAGCAGAAATTTGAGATAATCAACATTTTTTTCTGTTTGATGCCAAACAATTAACGTGACTGGATATTTGACTGACTTGACACAGGCATTTAATGTCATATTGACATAGTCATTATCCCCTATTCTGATTTATCTATTAGGAAAACAAAGATAACAAATGATGTCCAAGGAAAACAAAGATAACAAATGATGTCCAAGCTTTTGCTCAGCTACATAACATCTATGGGCTCTACAATCACTTTTAACATTCATCATTTTCACAGGCATTAATTTTCTCAGAGATTGAAAGGCAACAGAAAGTGATTAAGAGAAAGGGTCGTGAAGTCAGCCAGACCTGAATTCAGATACTGGCTCTGCCACTAATTAGATATAGTGAGCAAGCTACTTACCCTATTGGAGCCTCAGTTTTCTCATTTCTAATATGGAATGATAATATAGCTGCATCATAGGATTGTGGTGAGAAATAAATAAAATAATGCACAGAAGGCACTTAGTAAGGTACTAGGAACATAATGAAGGTTAACCATTTTAATTAAATAAAAGTTATTTAAAAATCACAAAATCGGCTGAGCACGGTGGGTCACGCCTGTAATCCAAGCACTTTGAGAGGCTGAGGCGGGCAGATCACCTGGGGTCAGGAGTTCGAGACAAGCCTGGCCAAACCGTCTCTACTAAAAATACAAAAATTAGCTGGGCATGGTGGTGGTTGCCTGTAATCCCAGTTACTCAGGAGGCTGAGACAGGAGAATCACTTGAACCCAGGAGGCAGAGGGTGCAATGAGCCGAGATGCACCACTGCACTCCAGCCTGGATGACAGAGCAAGATTCTGTCTCAAAAAAAAAAAAAAAATCACAAAATCAAGGCAAAAAATATCATCTTCAAGTATTAGTTAATAAGTTTACATTTTAACAAAAAATGTTCAAAGAAATTTACACTGAATATATAAGTAGACTCTCATGGAATGTTAATATTTTCATGAAATGAAAGACTGAAGGTCTATAAAATTTGCCTTCTGTGAAAACATCAGAAAGTTTCCCCAGCCTGTCACACTTCCATCTCAGGAAAAAATTTAAATTCTCAACTATGGCAAGTACTAAAGGGGTAAATATTCTTACTCCCAGGGAAGCTAAGACCATTAAAATTACTTCATTCAGGACTCTCCTCCCAAGAGCTAACTGAGCAGCACTTCTAAGTCCTGCAAACAGAATGATGCCAGGCTGATGTCGCAACACAATAACTCCAGGTTCATGAAGTGCGTAGTCCTGGTTTTTGCTGTTTTGTTTTCTTAGGTTGTTTTGCTTTCCAGTGTGATAAGAAAATGTGGATCAAATATGATCCTGCTGGGAACTGTTAAAGCTCTCCACTGTCCAAGTTAGGAAGGCTCCTGGAATATGCTGCCTCCTGCCAAGCCCACCGGCTTTTAACCCATCTGTGTCAGAAGTTACAGGTTGGTGGGGCTCCAAAGCAGGCTCAGTGGGCAAGAGGGAGAGCTGGGTCACAGCTGAGAGCACTCATAGGGACTCTCTTCCTGTGGATGTTTTCTGCAATGCTTGGAGTCAGAAAGGAGAATATTTGAGTCAATAAACCCCTGGCTTTATGGGGCATATAGAAAAATGCTAACCCTCTCACTCTGCTTCTTAAACAAAGCAGTCAACTGTGATACAGACTCTCCTTACACTGTGGTGAGTCACAAGGTTAGAGTCAGAAGACCTAGGTTCAAATCCTGGCTCTGGTCACTCTCCAGCTATAAACACTAGGTATATGATTTACCTCTCTCTCTGAGCCTCAGTTTCATGAGATAACACATGTAAGTGTTTAACATAGTATATAGTTATAGCAAACATTAAAGAAATATTAGTTTCTGTTACCATTACTATTACTACTATTCCATCTAAGAAGAAAAAAATTATTTTTCTGGCCCATTCACAAAGATAATGCCAAGCAAGCTTTCATGTGGCTTATTTTTTTCTTCAGGTCGGTCTTAATTAAAAAGGTTCTTATCATGGAGATAGTACTCAGAGACTGGCATAAGGAAGAACCACAGAGATTTACTCTCAAATACATCTTTATAGCTTCATCACCATAATACCTAGGCATTCATGTGGACAACATCATTTCATCATAAATGAGAAGGTCATCCTATTGAACTGTAATCCATTCATTGATTTATGGTCCCAAGTTCCTCCAAGGATTTTCACAAATGCCTGTGATGATTCCTAGTGCTGGACTTTGCATTTGGATCTGTGATTTAGATGACAGATGTGTGAAATCATATGTAGCCAGACAAATCCCTGGTGATAACACATTTGAGGGGGCTCAAGCAGTGATGGATTAAGGCCCAAACAACCAGATCAGCTAATCTGAGCCCTCTTCAGTGACATTGGCCCTGATGGTTTAAAGGGGCACCCCAAACAAATTACTTTCCAGAAATAATACTTTCTGTTCTGCATCTCACCCTATCATAACTTCCTTTCCCACAATAAACCCAGACACCATTAAAGAAGCCCTGTCTAATTCTAGAGAATATATTGTTATGTCTAGGATTAACATTTGCCACAGTTGACTAGTTAACATTACTTTTAAAATCTCATATTCCAAGTAGTAATTGGATTATTAATATGGTCGATTTGACTGGCAGTAACCATTTGGAAAGTCTGACAATATAGAATTTACAAGGCCAAAGACTTGATAACATCTTCTTAGATGCTAAAGAACTCACTTCAAAGAAACTCAGCAGCTCACAGTCAGAAGATAACAAAAATCAAGGCTTCTTCCAGGAAGAAAGTATAGTAACACAAGAATTAGACTCTGAAGATTTACCTGAGGGTAAACCTTTTGATGCCATGTATAGCATTACTTTCAAAATAGATTATCTCACATACATTTTTATGGAAACAGGAAGGAAGCAAGAAAAATCATACTTTAGCATAGGTGTAAAGGAATATAACACAAGCCAAAGAGCTATAATAAAAGAAAAAGCAAAGAATGTTCTGAACTTCTCTACAAAGATCTCTCTAATGCTTTGCAACTCCTGCACCATCTCAGTGGTGCTCCCATTTAATTTCATCAAAGGAAGGCTTGAATGCTTTACTATTCTGTCCTTTTTCTGAGCCTCTCTTTATTTTATTTTATTTTACTTTCATACAATATTGTTAATAATTTTTTCCTTTTTATAATTGAAACTTTTATTTTAGATTAGAGGGTATATGTGCATGTTTGTTACATGGGTATATTGTATGACATTGAGGTTTGGGGTACAAATGATTCTATCACCCAGATAGTGAGCATACTTAATAGGTAGTTTCAGCCTTTGTCCTCCTCCCTCACTCCTCACTCTAGTAGTCCCTAATGTCTATCAATTCCATCATTATGTCCAAGTGTACCCAACGCTTAGTTTCCACTTATAAATAAGAACATGTGGTATTTGGTTTTCCATTCCCATATTAATTCACTTAGGATAATGGCCTCCAGCTGCATCCATGTTGCTGCAAAGGACATAATTTTGTTCTTTTTTATGGCTGCATAGTATTCCATGGTGTATATGTACCACATTTCTTCTTTATCCAATCCACTGCTGATGGGCAATTAGGTTGATTCCATGTCTTTGCTATTGTGAATACTGTTGCAATGAACCAACGAGTACATGTATATTTTTGGCAGAATGATTTATATTCCTTTGGATATATACCCAGTAATGAGATTGCTCTGTTGAATGGTAGTTCCGCTTTAAGTTTTTTGATAAATCTCCAAACTGCTTTCCACAGTGGTTGAACTAATTTGCATTCCCACCAACAGTGTATAAATGTTCCCTTTTCTCCACAGACTTTTTAATAATAGCCATTCTGACTGGTGTGAGATGATATCTCACTGTGGTTTTGATTTGCATTTGTCTGATAATTAGTGATGTTGAGCATTTTTTCATATGTTTCTTGACCTCTTGTATGTCTTCTTTTGAGAAGTGTCTGTTCATGCCTTTTGCCCACTTTTCAATGAAGTTATTTGGTTTTTGTTTGTTGAATTAAGTTCCTTATAGATGCTGGATATTAGACCTTTGTTGGATGCATAGTTTATGAATATTTTCTTCCTTCCTATAGGTTCTCTGTTTACTCTGTTGATAGCTTCTTTTACCGTACAGAAGCTCTTTAGTTTAAGTAGGTCCCACTTGTCAATTTTTATTTTTGTTGCAATTGCTTTTGAGGACTTAGTCATAAATTCTCTCCTAGGCCAATGTCTGGAATGGTGTTTCCTAGGTTTTCTTCTTCTAGGATTCTTAGAGTTTGAGGTCTTGCATTTAAATCTTTAATCCATCTTGAGTTTAATCCATTTGCACACCCAATACTTTTATAACCTTTGAATAATTTCATAATAAAACTCACCTACCTATGTTTTATATGGAAAAAAATGTGTCTGTGTGTATGTGTTTTTGTATATGGTGAAAAGTAGGAGTTCAACTTCATTCTTCTGCATATGGTTAGTTAGTTATCCCAGCATCATTTGTTGAGTAGGGAGTCCTTTCCCCATTTCTTATTTTTGTCAAATATCAGATGACTGTAGGTGTGTGAGAGCCGCTTTTTAAAGTCTTGCTCTCAGCATCAACTTTAAACAAGTTTTTTTTTCTTTTCCATTGTTGAAGCGCTATTGAAAATAGCTTCTGGCACTTACCAATGTATGCCATAGGTGGGCTTCTAAGCATGCTTTGGATAATCGAGAACTTATTTGTAATAAGGATCTGCTCACCAATCTAACCCCCCTTTAAAAACAGTCCTGCCTTATAGTGAATTATTTTCTCTGCTGAAAATCATTAAAACAAGCTTTTAGCAGGATGTTTCCAACAGCAGAACCTCACTTCAATAGCTGCATTGTACCCCTCTTTCCTCATCCCATTCCTGGTACCAAAAATAAAAAACAGTCAATAGTGTAGCTATGAAACTGAATGCTGGCCCACATACCCAAAAGCAGTCAGAATAAATTATACAGAAATCAGGCAGTGACAAGGAGAACATAATGCACTCTCACTCCCCTTTGTCCTTTTGCAGGAACCTCTGTAGGCTTCTTTGAGTTTGTAGGAAAGCAATAGATATCTGTATTCTAATGATAAGACAATACTAAAAATAAAAAAGCATTGACTGGAAGCAAGAGTAGAAATATGAAGGAAAAAAAGTAAAATTTACAAATCAAGTAGCATTGTTTCAGATTAACTTTTTTAATAGCATGACCTAATCCAGAGGTCTGCAAACTACAGCCCAAAGACCAAATCCAGTCTGCCACTTCTTCAGCAACCATTGATTTACTTATTGTCTGCAGCTGCTTTTGTCCTACAATTGCAGAATTGAGAACTTATGACAGATACAATATGGCACAAAAAGCCTGAAGTACTTACTCTCTGGTCCTTAATAGAAAGAGTCTGTCAACCTGTTATCTAATCTTCAGAAGAGAACTCAGAGTATTTAGAAATTAACTTACACTTGCACACCCAATACTTTTATAGACTTTGAATAATTTCATGATAAAACTCACCTACCATATGTTTCATATGGAAAAAATGTGTCTGTGTGTGTGTATGTGTGTGTGTGTTGTGTATATGAACACAAATTTGAGGGATGCCTTAAAATAAAATATAAAAGACACTTGCTATGAGACTTTCCTGAATAATTGGAGGTTTGGCATATGCAGAGTCAGCTGTAGTATAATTGAAAGATTCAACTCAAAACCAAGAGATTAAAAAAAAATAAATAGAGATGAGACATAGTTAGATCCCCACGGACAAGTCATTTAGCCCCCATTTCCTCACCTCTAGGATGGGAACCCTGATGCCTCCCATTCAAGCTTGTGTAAATCAAATGAAATTATCTATGCGCCAATCCTTTGTTAAGCCATAAATTACACAAATATATGTTGTGGTTATTAGGCAGCATCTTGAATGCTTTCCATAAAAATGGCATTCTGAGCAAGAATATTACAGTCAACTGAGGCATGTGGTTGCCATCCTCCCCACTCCACATGAACTCTCCATGTTACATCAAAGTACCATTGAAAAGAAAGCATCATTTAGAATTAAGAAGCCTGACACCAAGAGTCAGCACATAAAATGCTCTGGTTCAGGTCTACATCTGGAGTAATTCCAAAATAATCATCATAGCAGTTTGCCATTTTCTCCTACCTATCATTTGTGGTTCATCTGATGGCATTTCTATACCTGACATTTCCTCCCCTAGCTGTTTGCAGCTTTCATACCTGTCTTCCTTCACTCCTCTCTCTCTCTCTGTTTGCAGCTTCGTTCATACCTGTCTTCCTTCACTCCTCTCTTTCTCTCTTTCTCTACTGTCCCCTTTCATCCCCACCCCAGGCCCCTTTAATCCTTTTCTCATTTCTAATTCTGAAAGCCCTTTGAGAAACGGGGAGGGGAGGAAAACAAAAGGTTAATTTTCTCCAGCCTGCCCAGGCCGACTTAATGTAACAGAAGGCAGCAAATTGTATTGATTTAGTGACATGCAACTGTCCAGAAAGAGCTATTTATACATTATTCAGGACAAACACTGTCATAATGGACAAACAGCAGCAGCATCTGGGATGTTAATGTCTACAAATAAGATTATTCTTTGAAAGGATTAGGATGAAGCATTTTGTGTAATTAGATTTCTCCGTTTCAGGAATGAATTGCCTTTTAGCAGTAAAAGCTGTCACTGAGGGAGCCATTAGCTCCTTATAACTGAATTAAATGCATAATTAGTGACATGATCACATTAGGATTTGTTTCATTTTTAACTAATCGGGGTGGGGGGAGGGGCCGAGGGAGAGTTGGGGAGCAGAGGCGGTGCCATTTCCAGGTCACTGCGGCCTTCCTCAGCTGGGATAGGCCTCAGCTGGCGTGCTGAAGTTGGTAAAAGTCAGGCGTGTGTGAATCAGAGCCCGGGCCTCGCCACAGCGATGGCCAGGCTATTCATCACTGGGTGGTGGGTGACAGTGACTGATGGGCTAGGCCCGGGCCTGGCACTTCACCAGTGCAAGAATCATACGAGCCAGGGAGCAGAATGACAGCTGGAGCGCCGTGTCAAGTGGTGGAGAGACCAGAGCTATTAATAATGTGTGCCACATGATCTCAGCCGCGAGAAAACAATGATTTAGACATTGGTGAGAATAAAGATTTTACATTTAGTCCGGGGGTGACTCTTCTCCTTGGCACTTGTAGAATAAATCGCTATGCAATCAGCATGTATGAAAATCAAGCAATGCATATATTAGAGCCTAGCTCATGAGGAAGGGGAGCGTGGGTGGGGATTTTCAAATCCTTGCATTGACTATATGTGCTGTTCATCCTATCGTCCTGACATTTCTGCAAATGCCTTGAGGTAGAAGGAAAGAATAAGAAAACAATGAGAAGGGCTTTTGCATTCATTCACACACTTGATCATTCAGCACTTACCTGTTCAAGATCCACTCCCCTTCTTGGGTGCCAAAAGGTAAATGAAGAGGTACCTTCAAGTAGCTTATCAGAACTGAAAGGCAACCAGGACACCAACTGTGTTGTTGCATCCACTGACATTTGCGTTACTTTGAGGGGTCTTTAATTTTGTTTCGTGGTCTGAAAGTTAGACAAAGAAACAGGACCTTATGAAACAGGAGCATGTCCCAAAGGAAGCCAGGTGAGGATGCTTCCATTCAAATTACTCCAAGTTAAGCAAGACCTATACCAGCAGAGGCAGCACTAGTGAATGGTAACTTGGGAGGTGACTGGGTAATTGAGCTTTGTGGAAAAGGAGTTTCCTCCTGGCTTGGCCTGAACATTCTGTTACTATGGAAACTAGCAGGTTTTGGAGATTAGGTTCTAGATGGTTTGAAGTTTCCAGCAGTAGTGATGGGGACTTCTCTACAAAACAGAGGAATGAAGAGCAATTAAAATGTTCCACTCCCTGAAAGAGTCACTGCTTCTTCTCCACCATAGGATCCTACAGAATAAAATAATTTAGAGATTCATGTTGATCAGGGCTTACTGGCCCAGGATCATCTTTTGATTGAGTGCAGCTTAAAGTCAGAAAATAAATTAGAATCTAATGATTAGATGAATACCCTTGCAGACTTAAAATCTTAGGACTCTATGATTAAGATGTGTTGTTACAGAAAGAAAGATTGTCATGATTGACAAAGATAGTCAAGAGAAAATGTCACTGGTAGCCATGATGACTTGGGAAGATGTTCTTTGTGCCCTCTTAAGGGATGGCTTGAGTTCTATTAAACTCTTGTTAACCTTTGCTGTACCACAATCAGATCATATCAAATTCTCTTAACTAATGGCTCAGCAAAAATCAACAGTAGAAAAGACAGTAGAAATTCTTATTCCTTAAAGCTGCCATTTGTATGGAACTTAAACTTTTAAAATAGACTTTTGTGCATTGCTTGAGAAAATATATCACTTTCATAATGTTATGCCAGGAAAATGTATGTAAAAATTCACATATAACCTTTATATATTGGTGAGCATTAAGATTTCCTATTCTTTGAGGCAAATATTGACCTTGACTTCACCTCGGTCAATATTTACCTCTCAGGTCAATAGATCTTGATGTTCACCTCAACAGAAGTCAATATCTACTTATTATCTCATTTCTATCTGTCAGGTACCAGTGTGTAATCAGTAATGTGAATTTTCTTCCCCTATGCATTTCCTGAGGTTAAGATGAGATTAATTTTGGACCTTATACTTTCCGTTTGTTAAATACCTTCTCCCCACAGGAGCTAAAGAGAGTTTCATACAGAATGTTAATTATGTATTATCATCTTATTCCATTCTCTCCACTCATCCCAAATTAAGCTAACACACGGGTAACATAAAGTGTTTTAAAATGAAAACTTCATTTATTTATTCAATAAATATTTATTGTCCAGCATATGTCTGGCACCAGGCTACATGCTGGGGATGTAGCAGAGATATAGGTAGACATGGTCCCTGCCCTCAGGAAACTTGCCGTCAGGCACAGCACTTCCCAAATGCCAAGACGGTTGCAATTGCATCACTAGAAGAGTGTTTGGGTTTTTTGTGTGGGAGGGGTTGGGGTGGAGGGTGTAATTTTTATAAAGAGCACCCAAATACTCAATGGTTAGCTGGTGAGTAGGCTCTTGGGGAGGGTAAGCCCTAATTTGTTGCATTTGCTGACTTCTATGGTGCATTTATGCTCAGCATGGCCAGTTTTAAGCTGCCGATGTGAAGTCACTGACAAGGAGCTGGGAAGAGATGCAGAAAATAATGATCCAATTCATGCCAGCTGTAGCCCAGCACGGCTACCCTTTACCTAGGTTTACCTACTGTTGGCATTTTATCCTATTTGATTTATTACTTGTGCTTCATTCCCCTTTACTTTTCTTCCTTTTCCCTTTTTCTTCTCTTTTCCTTTCTCTTTTTTCTGCATAGTTTTTTGGGGGTAGGGATTTTTTAAACATACAGATTCCAAAACCCCAGATTAGTAATCTACAGTGAGATTCAGGATATGTTAAAAATTTTACAAGTGCTATTGATGCATCACCAAGCTAAGGAACACTGGCCTAGTCTTGTAGACCTCATATGGCATTACCAAGATTTTTAAATTCAGAGCCTCATAGACTCCACCTTGATCTTTATCTAAGGAAGAACCAGATGACCTCCCCTGAAATCTTTCATCAGTGCCATGGCATTCAGCCTTCTAATCCACCTGGTTTTAATGTTTGGTTTGCATGACCTATTCCTCACCTAGCCATTTTCTGTTAAATCTGATTTGTACTTTTTCCTCTTCATTTTGGGCAGGTAGAAAAATTACTTCAAGAGGTTTTGTCTACACTCAGTGTAATAAGAATCTAACCATAAACTGCAAGTGGTACATAAGGAAATAAAATATGTTACGCCATTTAAATGATCAAGAAATGCCTTTCAGATCATTGATAAAAACTTTAGATGAACTGACATGTTTAATGCATGATAATTTGCTTTATCATGGGACTGTTTTTGTAGCTTATGGATAAATTTAGCTGTTAAGCTGTCTTAGTTTATATAGTTTCAGTGACAGATCTGTTTATAAGACAGCTTAAACTATAACTTTTGATTGAAAAAAAATCAATTGTAGACATTCTCCATGAGAGCACTCAACCCTATCCTAGTGATGTATATACTGCTATGATGAAGCCCCTGGAACATGGAGCAATGATGATCTGTAAGCATTTTTACCCTGCTAGGTAGACACATCCTTCAAGTGCCAGAACTAGACCATAATGGGTACTTAAACTACCTTGCAGGGATACCTAGGAGAAGCACAGTTTTGAGAAAGAACAGAGCTTTATTACTCCAAAAGACTTGGTCCGGGAATCTACTTAGAAGCTATGTCACCTCAAACAAGTTACTTAACCTATTTAAATTCCCATTTCTTCATCAACAACATGGGAATAATAATATACACCTTATGTTTTTGTTGTAAAGAAGAAGTGACATATCATAAATAAATCACTTACCAAGAGTCTGATGTATAAAAGGAACATAATAGATCTCATTTCCCTACTACAATCACTATACATAAGTTGATCACAGTGATGGCAGTATTTTGTACATATTTTAATGTGTCACACATATATTTGCACACACACACAGACATACACATATACACAAATATATTCTATAAAGTAGGGACTCAAAAGAAATGACGGTGATAATGATGATTATAAAGAAGGAGGAGAAAGAAGAGCATGAGTAGAAAGGGAGTCACTGCACCAAAATGTCACAGTTTGTAGTTGGCAAAATAGTTTCATCTCTTGGATAAAATGTGTTGAAAAGTTATCACAGTGGCTTATAATTGGAAAACCATAGAAAATAGAACTCAAACTCTTAAGAAAAGTAATGAACTCTATTTGTTCACTTTCAAAAACCAGGAAGAAAAATATTTTCCCTGGATAAAGATCGGCTTTAAGAACACTTAAATCTCTAGGAAACAACCCCCCAAAATTTTCTCAAGTGGCTAGACTAAGAATAATCAGTTTGAAAACCAATTGATTAAAGAGATATCAAGTCTTTTTCACTCTGGCACTTCCCAAGAGGAAGGGCTAACATAAAAATGCAATATCTATGAATGAAATTTAGGTTCATTTTAAAACACTATAATATTACTTATACTTTCCAGAAGTAGTCTAGTATGTATGTGTATTCACTGTCATGTTTGTTTAATGTTCACTATTAAGCTCCAAGCCAAATTCTGCCAAGAACTTCTCAAAAACCCACAACTCTCAGAGGTGTCTCTTCCACATGCCTTGAGAAAGCTCCTTCTGCAAACTCTCAACAACTGGATCAGCTGACACTTTTACAAAAATTATTTCAGCCCCATAGACTGATCTGATCATGACTTAGGTGAATTGTCTCCACTCAGGGAAGACTCAGGTTTTGTAGGCACTTCGGCAAATGAACTTTTTTTCCTTCCTTGCCTGCATCATTTACCTGTAGAGGTAAATAACACCTGCCATAGAATTTCCCAGCTGCTTTTCACTGTCTTATTACTTTATTTTCCATCTAAGATGTACAATATAGAATTCAGTCAAAAGAAAAACAGCTTCCAGTGGCAATGATACTCATTTCCAATAGATCTGTTCAGTCTGACACGTTAAAATGGTGATCATTTCAGTTTTAAACTGACTGTGACAAAAATCAATAGATCTCTTTCACCTCTGAAAAACTGGGTTCAGATCTGAATTTGCTCTCAAGTGAAATCAATTTTGTGGCCTCTTAACCCAGTGTCTGGGAACCACTGGTCCCCATCACACAATCACCCTGTTGCTTTTATTCAGCCTGGTTGCTTTTATTCCCGAGAGTCGAGGGATCATAGGTGACAGAAAAGCCAAGATGGGGTTGAGAATGAAAGTTGACTTAGGGTAAATCTGACAACAACCACAGGTGACAGTATTTCTGGGGGGTTTTGATGGGAAGAGGAAGAAAGACAATAGTGTCCATAACTTGATGTCAGAATTCATATCTTTATAGACAGTTTTCCAGTTCACTGCTAATTCTGGGTATGTTGCCCATTTCCCTTCTCTTTTGAAATTAAAATGAAATTTATACTTAAAATTCACAAAAAACTAAAACTAGGTATTGAAAAGTAAAAATTTTCAAGATCTAGCTATATTATTTGAAATGTCAACTCTTAGAGAACCAAAAAATTAAAACATACCCCAAATCCAAATTTCAGCCAGGTTTTTGTGTGATAAAATGTTCTGACTTGGTTCTTTTGTTGCTGATGTGCAATTTTTCAGAAAAGATGGAAAAAATATGTATATGTATACATAAAGAGAGAGCAAATCAGATAATTCCTTTCTGTTAATGAAGTTATCAGGCACTATCATCAATGATATCTTACCTAGCCAATATCTATTTTTTCTTTACTCTTCTAAGTGTATAATTCAATGATTTTTAGTAAATTTAGGCAACTTACTAAATTGTATAATCGTCACAAAAATCCAGCTTTAAAACATTCTGATCATCCCCAAAAGATCCCTCATACCAGTATGTAGTCAATACCCATTCTCACTCCCAGCACCAGGTAATCAATAATCTACTTTCTGTCATTGCCTTTTCTAGGTATTTCATACAAATAGAATCATACAATATGTGCTTTTTCATGTCTGACTTCTTCCTCAGAGCATAGTATTTTTGAAATTTATCTATGTCATTGCATGTATCAATATTTGGTTCCTTTTTATTGCTAAATAACTACTTATGTATCACTTTTGCTTATGCATTCACCAGTTGAACACTTGGATTGTTTCCAAATGGGCTATTATAAATAATGCTGCTATGAATATTCATGTAAAAGTCTTTATGTGGATATACATTTTCAAAAATTTCTCTTGGGTAGATACCTAAGAGTAGAATTGTAGATCATATGAAAAATTTATGTTTAAATTTTCAAGAAACCATCCAACTGTTTTCCCAAGTGGCTGTGCCATTATAAATTTCCACCAGCAATGTAGAAAGCTTCCAATTTCTCCACATCCTCACCAGCACTTGTTATTATCTCTCTTTTTAATTATAGTCATTCTAGTGGATGTGAAGTAGTATCTCATTATAGTTTTAATTTGCATTTCTATAATGACTACAGATGTTAAGCATCTTTTCATATGTTTATTGGCATCTGTACACTTTTTTAGTAAAATAGCTATTCTAATATTTTGCTTCTTTTTTGTCTTCTGATTATTGTTGTAAGAGCAATTTGTGTGCTCTAGATATGAATGTCCTTTATCAAATTAATGCTTTGCAAAAATTTTCTCCTAGTTTGTGTTGTCTTTGCATTTTCTTAGTGGCTCCCTTTTGAGGCACAAAAGATTTTGATAATGATGAAATCCAATGTATCAATTTTTATCTTTTATGAATTATACTTTGATGCTGTATCTAACAACTCTTTGCCTAACTCAAGATCATGAAGATTTTCCACTATGTCTTCATTATAAGTTTTATAGTTTTATTTCATACATTTAAGTTTATGATCCAGTTTGAGTTGATTTTTTGGTATGGTACACTGAACTTATGATTCTAAATTCATCTTTTTGCATGTAGATATCCAATTATTTCACAGTCATTTGTTGAAAGACTATCCTTTCCTCCACTAACTTGGCCTGACTCCTTTGTCACAAATCAATTTACCATTAATGTAAGAGTTTATTTCTGGACTGTCAAATCTGTTCCATAGATCTGTAGGTCTATACTCATGTCAATACCACACTATTTTGGTTACTATATAGTAAACTTTGAAATTGGGAAGTGTAAAATCTTCCAACTTTGTTTTTTTCCAAATTATTTTGGCTTTTCTGGGTCTTTGTACTTCAAATGAATTTTAGAATCAACTTGTCAATTTCTGTAAAAAGACCTGATAAGATTTTGATAGCCACTGCACTGAATTAATAGATCAATGAAAGAAGAATTACCTTATCAACAATATTGAGTTTTCCTATCCATAAACATAGAATAACTCATCATTTATTCAGTTCTTTTTAAATTTGTTCAATGTTTTCTAGTTTTCAGTGTACACATCTTGTAATTTTAAAATTTAATTTAGCTTTATTTTATTCTTTTTAATATTATTTTTAATGGAATTGTTTTCTTAATTTCATTTTTGGAGGGTTCATTGCTACTACATAAAAATACAATTGATTTTTCTATATTGGCATTATATCCAATAGTCTTCCTGAACTCATTTATTAGTTGTAGTAGTTTCTGAGGAGTCTGAATTCAGGCCAAAACCCTATGTGTGATCCCTCAAGCCTGACTATAAGCAATTACAAGACTGCCTGGCAGACATCATGAAGGGAAGCTTCCCTTCCCGTTCCAGACTTGGTGCACAGCCAATGCATTGCAGTTTTCTAAATCTCACAGTCAAGGACTCAATTCCCCTAAGGTGGACCAGCCATGCTTATATGCATATCTGAATTCCTGACCAAGTCATCTCAATTCAAAGGCTTTCTTATCAGGTGCCTTGGAGAAAAATGGAGCACTAGGAGCCAGTGCCTTTTTTTGCCTCTTGCTTGCTCTCTCACCATTGTTATCTCTTTGTCACATTGTCCTAACTGATCACCTCCATCTGGTTGCTAGGTTCTTTGAGGATTTCACAGGATTTTCAAAATATAGGATCATTCATTTCTGAATAAAGACAGCTTTACTTCTTTCTTTCCAATTGAGGTGCCTTTTGTAGTTTTTTCTTGTCTGATTTAACTATACAATTTTGAGTAGAATTGGTGAGATCAGACATGCTGATCTTGTTTCTGTTCTTAGGGGGAAAGCATTTAGCCTTTCATCATTAAGTATGATGTTAACTGTAGGCTTTTCATGAATGCTCTTTATCAGATTGCAGAAGTTCCCTTCTATTCCTAGTTTCTTGCAAGTTTTTATTATGAATGGGTGCTTATTTTGTCAAATTATTTTTGGGTACCTATTTAGATAATTGTGTCTCTTTTGTCCATTATTCTATTAATATGGTATTTACACAAGGTGATTTTTATTATTTATTTAATTATTTATTTATTTTGAGATGGATTCTTGTTCTGTTGCCAAGGCTGGAGTGCAATGGCATGATCTTGGCTCACTGCAACCTTTGCCTCCTGGGTTCAAGCAATTCTCATGCCTCAGTCACCCAAGAAGCTGGGATTATAGGCGTGTGCCACCATACTTAGCTAATTTTGGTGTTTTTAATAGAGATGGGGTTTCACCATGTTGGCCAGGCTGGTCTTGAACTCCTAACCTCAAATGATTCACCTGCCTAGGCCTCCCAAAGTGCTGGAATTACAGGCATGAGACACTTGTGTTCAGCCACAAGTTGATTTTAGATGTGAAAACAGCATTGCATTCCTGGAATAAATTCCATTTGTCACTGTACATAGTTGTTTATATCTGTAACTCTATTCACTTTGCTATTTGTTGAGAATTTTTGTGCCTACATTCATGAAGGATAATGATCTATAGTTCCTTTTTTTATATTTTTTTGTCTGGCTTTGATATCAGAGAATGAGTTAAGAAGTGTTCCCTCTCCTTCTATTTTCTTGAAGAGTTTATGAAGAATTGGTATTATTTATTCTTTCTAATTTCGATAAAATGTAACTGTGAAGCCAACTGGGCCTGAAGTTTCCTTTGTGGGAATAGTTTTAATTTCATTTAATTCCTTTATTTTTTATAGGTCTTTTTAAAGTTTCTATTTTTTCTTTAGTCAGTTTTGGACATTTGCATTTATCTGCAAATTGGTTAATTTCATCTGAGTTTTCTAATATATTGATATAAAGTTGTTCATATGATTCTCTTCTGATCTTTTTCATTTCTGTAAGAATAGTAGTAATGCCCCCTCTTTTATTCCTAACTTCCTGATCTTTTCTGTTTTTTTCTTGCTAAATCTAGCTAAAAGTTTGCCAATTTTTAAAATCTTTTCAAGAACCAACTCTTGGTTTCATTGATTCCTTTCATTGTTTTTCCGTTTTCTATTTTATTGATATCTATTTCCTTCTTTTAACTTGTGTTGGGCTTAGTTGGCTTTTCTTTTTCTACTTCCTTGAGGTTGAAACTCAGGTTATTTATTTGTGACTTTATTTTACTAATATAGGTGTTTAAAGCCATAAATATCCCCCTGCACACTGTTTTAGCTTATCTAGTAAATTTTAATATATTATTTTTCCATTTTTATTTAATTTAAAAAATTTTCTAATTTTTCTTGGGATTTCTCCTTTGACCAATAATTTAGACATGTTTTTATTTAAATTCTGATAGATTTGTAGACTTTCAAAATTTCTTTCTGTTGTCAATTTCTAGCAATACCATTGTGATCAAAGAACATACATTGTATGATTTCAATCCTTCAATCCTTACAATCCTTTTAAATATACTGATATTTGTTTTGTGGCTCAGTGTATTAGGCCATTATTGCATTGCTATAAAGAAATACCTGAGACTGGGTAATTTATAAAGAAAAGAGGTTTCATTGACTCAGGGTTCTGCAGGCTGTACAGGCATGTGGCCTTATTTCTGGGCTTTCCATTCTGTTCCATTGGTCCATGTGTCTGTTTTTGTACCAGTAACATGCTCTTTTAGTTACTGTAGCCCTGTAGTATAGTTTGAAGTTGGGTAATGTTATGCCTCAAGCTTTGTTCTTTTTGCTTAGGCTTACTTTAGCCATTCACGCTCTTTTCTTGGTCCCATACAAATTTTAGAATAGTTTTATTCTAATTCTGTGAAAAATGATCCTTATCATTTCATAGAAATAGCATTAAAACTGTAAATTGCTTTGTGCAGTATGGCCATTTTAACAATATTAAGTCTTCCTATCCATGAGCATGGAATGTGTTTCTATTTGTTTCTGTTGTCTCATGTCTTTCAGCAGTGTTTTGTAATTCTTGTAATAGAGATCTTTCAACTTCCTGGTTAGCTGTATTCCTGGGTATTTTATTCTTTCTGTGGCTGTTGTGAACGGAATTGTGTTCTTGATTTGGCTCTCAGCTTGGATGTCATTGGGGTATAGAAATGCCTTGGATTTTTGTACATTGATTTTGTATCCTGAAACTTTACTGAAATTGTTTATTAGTTCTAGAAGCCCTTGGGCAGGGACTGTGGGGTTTTCTAGGTGTAAACATTATGTCATCAGTGAACGGAGATAATTTTACTTCCTTTTTTCCAGTTTGATGCATTTTATTTCCTTCGCTTTCCTGATTGCTCTAGCTAGGTGTTCCAGTATTATGTCCAATGGGAGTGGTGAGAGTGGGCATCCTTGTCTTGTTTCAGTTCTCACGGGGAATGCTTCCAGTTTTTGCCCACTCAGTGTGATGTTGGCTGTGAGTGTGTGATAGATGGCTCTTATTATTTTGAAGTATGCTCCTTTGATGCCTAGTTTGTTGAGGGTTTTTATCACAAAGAGATGTTGGATTTTATAGAAGGCTTTTTCTGTGTCTATTCAGATGATCATATAGTTTTTGTCTTAATTCTACCTTTTTGGTGAATCACATTTATTGATTTGTGTATGTTGATCAAACCTTGCCTCCCAGGAATTAAGCCTACTTGATTGTCGTGAATTAACTTATTGATGTGCTGCTGCATTCAGTTTGCTAGTATTTTGAGGATTTTTGCATCTATGTTCATCAGGGATGTTGGTCAGAGGTTTTCTTTTTTGTTGTGTTTCTGCAATGTTTGGTATCAGAATGATGCTGGCTTTATAGAATGAGTTAGGGAGGAGTCCCTTCTCAGTTTTTTGGAATAATTTCAGCAGGATTGATACCAGCTCTTCTTTATATGTCTGGTAGAATTTGGCTGTGAATCCATCTGGTCCAGGCCTTTTTCCAGATGGTAGGATTTTTATTACTAATTCAGTTTTTGAACTCGTTATTGACCTGTTCAGGATTTCATTTTTCCATGGTTCAGTCTTACAAGGTTGTATGTTTCTAGGAACTTATCCATTTCTTCCAGGATTTCTAGTTTGTGTGCATAGAGATGTTCATAATGTCTCTGAGGAATTTTTGTATTTCTGTGTGGTCAGTAATGCCATCTTTGCCATTTCTGATTATGTGTATTTGGATGGTCTCTCTTTTTTATCATGATTAATTTAGCTAGCAGTCTATCAATCTTATTTATTATTTGAAAAAAAAACACAGCTAGTTTTATTAATCTGGTTTCATTGAATTTTTGCATCTCAATCTCATTCAGTTCTGCTCTGATTTTTGTTATTGCTTTTATTCTTCTAGCTTTGGAGTTGGTTTACTCTTGTTTTTCTAGTTCCTTTAGGTGTGATGTCAGGTTGTTAATTTGAGATCTTCCTAATTTCTTGATGTAGGCATTTAGTGCTATAAACTTCCCTAAATACTGCTTTAGCTGTGTCCCATAAATTCTGGTAAATTGTATCTTTGATTTTATTAGTTTCAAAGAGTTTTTTTATTTCTGCCTGAATTTTTCATTCTTTATTCAACAGTCATTCAAGAGTAGGTTGTTTAATTTTCATGTGATTGTATAGTTTTAAGAGATCTTCTTGGTATTTATCTTTTTATTGTGCTATAGTCTGAGAGTGTGGTTGGTATAATTTTTGGTTTATTTGAATTTGTCAATAATTGCTTTATGGCCAAGTATGTGGTAGATCTTATAGTATATGCCATGTGGAGATGAGAAGAATGTATATTCTGTTGTTGTTGAGTGGGCTATTCTTTAGATGTCTGTTAGGTCCATTTGATCAAGTGTTGAGCTTAGGTTCCAAATATCTTTATTAGTTTTCTGCTTCAGTGATCTAACATTGTCAGTGGCATTTCTGAAAGAGATGTAGAGAGAGCAAACAACTTGGAAAACATATTTGGAGTCTCCCACTATTATTGTACTGTTATCTAAGTCTCTTTGTAAGTCTCTAAGAACTTGTTTTATGAATCTGGGTGATCCAGTGTTACATACATATATACTTAGGATTAAGTCTTCTTGTTGAATTTAACCCTTTATCATTATGTAATGCCCTTCTTTGTCCTTTTTGATCATTGTAGGTTTAAAGTTGGTTTTGTCTGAAAAAAAGATTAGCACTTCCTCTTCTTTTTTGGTTTTCATTTGCATGATAGATCTTTCTCTATCCCTTTACTTTGAGCCTATGGTTGTCACTGCATGTGAGATGGGTCTCTTGAGGACAGCATATAGTTGGGTCTTGCTTCTTTATCCAACTTGACACTTTGTGTCCTTAAGTGAGGCATTTAGCCTATTTACATTCAAGTTTAATATATGAGGATCTGATTCTGTCCTGTTGTTAGCTGGTTGTTATGTAGACTTGCTTGTAATTGCTTTAGTGCCTGTGGGCTATGTACTTAAGTGTGTTAACGTTGGGTCAGATAACAGGTCTTTCATTTCTATGTTTAGCACTCCCTTAAGGACCTATTGTAAGGCAGATTTGATGGTGACAAATTCTCTTAGCATTTGCTTGTCTGAAAAGGATTTTATTTCTCCTTCACTTATGAAGTTTAGTTTGACTGGATTTGAAATTCTTGGTTGGAATTTATTTTCTATAGGGATGCTGAATATAGGCCTCCAATCTCTTCTGGCTTATAAGGTTTCTGCTGAAGGGTCCACTGTTAACCTGATTGAATTCCTTTTGTACATGACCTGCCCCTCCTCTCTAGCTGCCTATAATGTTTTTTTGGTTGCCATGGCTTTGAAGAAACTGATGACTATGTGTTTTGCAGATAGTCATCTTGTATAGTATCTCACAGGGGTTGTCCGAATTTCCTGAATTTTCATGTTAACTTTTTAATGAGGTAGGAGAAGTTTTTGTGGACCATATCCTCAAATATGTTTTCCAAGTTGCTAGCTCTCTCTACATCTCTTTCAGAAATGCCAGTGAGTCATATGTTTAGTTTCTTTACTTAATTCCATATTTTTGGAGGATTTGTTCATTTTTTAATTTTTTTTTTCTGCTTGCATTAATTTGAACGAACAGTCTCTGAGCTCTGAGATTCTTTCCTCAGCTTGGTCTATTCTGTTATTAATGTTTCAAATTGCATTCTGAAATTCCTGTAGTGAATTTTTCATTTCCAGAAGTTCAGTTTGTTTTTTTCTTAAAATGGCTATGCTGTCTTTCAACTCTTGGACCATTTTACTGTTTCCCTTTGATTGGATTTCAACATTTTCCTATATCTCAGTGAGCTTCCTTGCCATTCAGATTTTAAATTCTATGCCTGTTATTTAAGCCATTTCAGTCTGGTTAACAGTCATTGCTGGGGAGCTAGTGTGATCACTTGAAGGTAAGAAGACACTGTGGCTTTTAGAGTTGCCAGAGTTCTTGGTTTTTCTCATCTATGTGGGCTGATGTTCCTTTAATCTTTGAAGTTGCTGTTTTTTAGATGGAGATTTTTACTTTTATATTCTTTGATGCCCTTGAGGGTTTGAGTGTAGTATAAATTGGGTTTAGTCAATTGGCTCCATTTCTGGATGCTTCAAGGGGACAAAGACTCAGCTCAACACTCATGGGTTGCATGCTCTAACCCTGGGGGGCTGGGACCAGGCCTGTGGCTTTGTTCTCTGGCCCTTCAAGGTTAAGTACCTGCTGCAATGGAGAAGCTAAGATGTTCCCAGTCTATTGGTAGCAACATTCTGATGAAGGCTTTTGGCAGCCACTCTCCAGCAGGGCAGCAGTGGGCCTCCACATGCATGTGCACCAGCAGGGCAGCAGGGGTCCCTGCATGCGCACATGCTGGTAGGGTGGCAGCAGGTCTGTGCGCATGTGCACACTGGTGGGGTGGTAGAAGGGGAGACTTTGGGCAAGTGCATGCTGGCGGGGAAGTCTACAGGCAGGTGCATGCTAGCAGGGGGAGGCTGCAAGCAGGTGAATTCTGGTGAGGATTCCTCTGCAAAACACTCTGAGGGGTAGGCAGGGTCTACTGGCAAAAGAGCTGTGACAGTGGCCACTAGTAAGCTGAAGCTACATTGCAAGTGGGTGCAGCTAGGCAGGAGCCCTGGGAGAGGCTGGCAGATAAGGGGTACTCAGATAAGTCGGGACTCATCCCACAGAGAAGCAAGAAAGCCCTTCTCTGTCCAGGTCCAGCAGCTATCAAAGGCTAAGGCAGCCTAGAGAAGTATGGCAAGCCTTGGGAGATGGGTGGCCCTGGCTGTAGTCCACTGCAGCCATTCCTAGGCCAAACCTTCTGGGCTTCACACAGGCTGGAGTTCTGTCTCTGCCAACTCTCTGGGTAGTTCTCACTGCCAGCTGAGATGTCCATGAGTGTCATGAGGTCTCCTGCAGCTTGGATCCCTGACGTCTGTGGTGAGATGGGCCACTCTATACTTACTTCACTCACCCTTTCCCTAGGAACAGCTCAGAGCCAGAAACAAGTCCTGTTGCTCAGCAACCTTGTACAGGTTTCCCAACTTCTTCCCCTTTCAGCCTGGGGTCCATGTCCTCCCTCTGTCCACTCTCAATGTCTTCTTTCTGAGGGAAGATCTGCTTAGTGTGTCAGTCTACTTGATGATCCAGTCTCTCTCAATGAGCAAAGCTCTTCCTGGCTGTGTCTAGTCAGCCATCTTGATTCTGCTGTTTGTTTTCAATATTTCATGTCTTTTTTGTTCTCCTGTTCCTCTTTTACAGCTTTTTTTTGTGTTAAATAGATACATTTAGTGTACCATTTTAATTCCTTTAAACTGTATTTTTTAGTTATTGTCTTAATGGTTGCGCTAGGGATTGCAATATAATATATCACAGTCTACCTCAGATTAACTGTAATTCCCATAAAATATAGAAAATTTGATCCCTTGTAGCTCCATTTTTCCCCCACATTTGTGCTATTATTGTAATATCAGTTATATCTTCACACATATCTTCTGCTTTATGCAATTATGTTTTAAAGCAGATAAGAGGAGAAAAAAGAAAATATGTCTTTATACTGTCTTTTGCATTTACCTACTCACTTATTTTTACTAATGCTCTTTATTTCTTCATGTAGATTCAAATTTCTATATATAGAATCTTGGTTCATAATTTTTTTCTTTTTCTTTCAGCATTTTGAATATGTCATCCCACTGCCTTGTGACCTGCATTGTTTCATATGAGAAGTCAGTTGTTAGTTTTATTGTGGTTTCTGTATATGTGATGGGTTGTTTTTCTCTAGTTGCTTCCAATATTCTTTTCTTTGGCTTTCAACAGTTTAACTATGTTGTGTCTGGGTGTAGGCCTCTTTGTATTAATCTCACAGCTTATTGAGCTTCTTCATCGTGTAAATTAATGTTTTATTCAAATTTTTATCAAATTTTTCCCTTTTTCTCTCTCCTCCCCTCTGGCATTCTTACTGTGTGTGTGTTGGTGTATTTGATGGTATTCCATGGGCCTTTGAAGCTCTGTTCACTTTCCTTTATATTCCTTTATCCCTTAAAGTTTTTATTGATTTATCTTCAAGTTTTCTGATTCTATCTTCCAGCTTTACACTTTTCAGTTGATCCTTTTTATAATTTCTCTCCTTTTACTGATATTCTTCATTTAATGCATTATTGTTGTCATGCTTTCCTTTAATTCTTTAAACATAAATTTTCTTTACTTCTTTAAGTATATTTACAATAGCTGTTTTGAGGCCTTTCTTTACTAAATCTAATACCTGGGACCTCTCAGAGACAGTTTCTATTCACTGCTTTTTTTTCCCCTGTGTAGGTTAGACTTTCCTGTTCTTATGCATATTTTATTGTTTTTTATTAAAAACTAGGCATTTTAAATGATGTAACAACTTTAGATTTTGATCTCCTTCTCTCCCCAAGAAGTTATTGTTTGTTCAGTGTTTGACAGACTATAGAATCTTCCTCCCTTACAGTGCTTAGCTGCTGATGTTTATGCTGAGTTTGTTGTTTTTAAATTCTTGTTTTCATAGTTAAGCCTGTCTTCCTAAGAGTTGTCTATTGCTTAGCATAGCTTAGTCATCAGTGAAAGACTGGTGAAAAGTTGTGCTTAATCATCCTGAGCCAATAGAATTTGAACACATTCAATGTTTGGGGAGGCAAGAACAAGATGACTGACTAGAAACAGCTGCAGTTGGAGGTTCTCACTGGTAACTGATGTATCCAAGTTCTATCATCAGGACTGACTAGATGCTTGGCATGACCCAAAGAGACCAAGGAAAAGCAGGGTGGTGTGTCAGCCCACCTGAGAGCCACATGGGGCAAGGGGAGCCCCAAGGTCCCAGGCAAAAGAGGCAGTGAGTGAGCATGTTACCCAGCCTGGGAAACCATGCCTTTTCCACAGATCTATGCAATCTGCAGATCAGGAGATCCCACTCGTGAGCCCACGCCACCAGGACCTTGGGTCCCAACCAAAGAGCTGTGCAGATTCTCAAAAGCCACTTTGCTAGAGTCTGCCTAAGACTGCCAAATTCCCAGGGGGAGGGGTGGCCATCATCACTGTGGCTGCCTAAGAAAACTAAGCTCCCTAGGGGAGGGGATGTCAGCCATCATTGCAGCTGCCAGCTGCCTAAGATAAGACACTGAACTCTCAGAGGGGAAGGGCATCAGCCATCACTACTGATCCAGGCAGCCATTTTTCCCCTGCTAGTACAAAGGAGACTGGACAGCGTGGACTCAAGCAGTATTCCCCACGGTGCAGCACACTGGCTGTGGCAGATTGTGGCCAGACTGCCTCTTTAGGCCAAACCCTGACCCATCCCTCCTCAATGGGTGGGGCCTCCCTACAGGAACTTCAGCAACTCTAGCCAAGGGCTTAGGGACAGAACTCTGATCTCCCTGGGCCTGAACCCCTAGGGGAAGGGGTGACCATGGTCTCCATTGACCAGCACACACTCTCGTTCCCCCTGCTAGCTCTGAGAAATCCGGGCAGACCAGACAAGTGGGTTTCCCTAGAGCACAGCACACCCCCTCCACCAAGGGACAGCCAGAATGCTTCATTAAGCAGGTCCTGGATTCTATCCCCCCCAGCTAGGTGAGACCACCCCCAAAGGGGGTCACTGGGCACCTTGTACAGGAGCATTCCTACAAGCATCAGGTTGGTGCCCCTGGGGGACAGAGATCCCAGAGGAATGAGCAGGCACCCATCTTTGCTGTTCTTCAGTTTCCTTGGGTGACATCTCCAAGTGCAGGAGGGACCCAGGTGAATAGGGCCTGAAGTGAAACCCCGGAAAACCTCAGCAGCCCTACAGAAGAGGGGCCTGACTGTTAAAAGAAAAACAAACAGGAAGCAACAACAGCAGCAACAACAGAAAAGTCCCCAGAAAAACCCCATCCAAAGGTCAGCAGCCTCAAAGATTGAAACTGGCAAACTCATAAAGATGAGAAAGAATCAATGAAAAAACACTGGAAACTCGAAAGGCCAGAGTGCCTCTTCTCCTCCAAATGATCGCAACTCCTCTCCAGCAAGGGCACAGAATGGAGCAGAGGCTGAGATGGATGAATTGACAAAAGTAGGCTTCAGAAGGTGAGTAATAACAATAGTCACTGAGCTAAAGGAGCATGTTCTAACCCAATGCAAATAAGCTAAGAGCCATGATAAAAGGTTACAGGAGCTGCTAACTAGAATAACCAGTTTAGAGAGGAACATAAATGACCGAATGGAGCTGGAAAACAGAGCACAAGAACTTCCTGATGCAAACACAAGTATTGATAGCCTAATCAATCAAGTGGAACAAAGAATATCAGAGCTTGAAGACTATCTTGCTGAAATAAGGCAGACAGACAAGACTGGAGAAAAAAGAATGAGAAGGAACAAACAAAACTTCTGAGAACTATGGAACTATGTAAAAAGACTGAATCTATGACTGATTGGAATACCTGAAAGAGACAGGGAGAATGGAACCAAGTTGGAAAACACTTTAGAATATCATCCAGGAGAACTTCCCCAGCCTAGCAAGACAGGCCAACACTCAAAATCAGGAAATCCAGAGAACGCCAGTAAGATACTCCATGAGAAGATCAGCCCCAAAGACACATAATCATCAGATTCTCTAAGGTCAAAATGAAGGAAAAAATGTTAAGGGTAGCCAGAGAGAAAGGCCAGGTCACCTACAAAGGGGAGCCCATCAGACTAACAGCAGACCTCTCAGTAGAAGCCCTACAATACAGAAGAGAGTGGGGGCCAATATTCAACATTCTTTTTTTTTTTTTTTTTTGAGATGGAGTTTTGCTCTTATTGCCCAGGCTGGAGTGCAATGGCACGATCTCGGCTCACTGCATCCTCCACCTCCTAGGTTCAAGTGATTCTCCTGCCTCAGCCTCCCAAGTAGCTGGGACTACAGGCATGTGCCATCACGCCCGGCTAATTTTGTATTTTTAGTAGAGATGGGGTTTCTTCATGTTAGTCAGGCTGGTCTCAAACTCCTGACCTCAGGTAATCTGCCCACCTCGGCCTCCCAAAGTGCTGGGATTATAGGCATGAGCCACCGCACCTGGCCCAACATTCTTAAAGAAAATAATTTCCATCCCAGAATTTCACATCTGGCTAAGCTAAGCTTTGTAAATGAAGAAGAAATACAATCCTTTTCAGATAAGCAAATGCTGAGGTAATTTGTCACCACCAGGCCTGCCTTACAAGAGCTCCTGAAGGAAGCACTAAAAATGGGAAGGAAAAATTGGTACCAGCCACTGAAAAAACACACCGAAGTAAAAGACCAATGACATTATGAAGAAACTGCATCAACTGCTCTGCAAAATAACCAGCTAGGATCATGACAACAGGATCAAGTTCACATGTAACAATATTAACCTTAAATGTAAATGGGCTAAATGTCCCAATTAAAAGACACAGACTGGCATATTGGAGAGAGTCAAGACCCATTGGTGTGCTGTATTCAAGAGACATACCTCACATGCAAAGACACACATAGGCTCAAAACAAAGGGATGGAGGAAAACTTACCAAGTAATGGAAAGCAGAAAAAAGCAGAGGTTGCAATCTTAGTTTCTGAAAAAACAGACTTTAAACCAACAAAGATCAAAAAAGACAAAGAAGGCCATTACATAATGGTAAAGGGATCAATTCAACAAGAAGAGCTAACAATCCTAAATACAAATGTATCCAATACAGGAGCACTCAGATTCATAAAACAAGTTGTTAGAGACCTACAAAGAGACTTAGACTCCCACACAATAATAGTGGGAGACTAACACCCCACTGTCAATATTAGACAGGTCATTGAGACAGAAAATTAACAAGGATATTCAGGACTTGAACTCAGCTCTGGATCAGGTGGACCTGAGAGATATCTACCCAACTCTCTACCCCAAACCCACAGAATATGCATTTTTCTCAGTGCCACAAGGCACTTACTCTAAAATTGATCACAAAGTTGGAAGTAAAACACTCCTCAGCAAAAACAAAAGAACGGAAATCATAACAAACAGTCTCTCAGATAACAATGCAATCAAATTAGAACTGAAGATTAAGAAACTCACTCAAGGCTGGGTGCGGTGGCTCATGCCTATAATCCCAGCACTTTGGGAGGCCGAGGCGAGGATCATGAGGTCAGGAGATCACAACCATCCTGGCTAACATGGTGAAAGCCCATCTCTACTAAAAATACAAAAAAATTAGCCAGGCATGGTGGCAGGCACCTGTAGTCCCAGCTACTCAGGAGGCTGAGGCAAGAGGCTAGGGAGAATGGCATGAACCTGGGAGGTGGAGCTTGCAGTGAGCCGAGATCATGCCACTGCACTCCAGCCTGGGTGACTGAGCAAGACTCTGTCTCAAAAAAAAAGAAACTCACTCAAAATCACATAAGTACATGGAAATTGAACAACGTGCTCCTGAAAGACTCCTGGGTAAATAATAAAATTAAGGCAGAAATCAAGAAGTTCTCTAAAACCAATTAGAACAAAGAGAAAATGTATCAGAATCTCTGGGATGCAGCTAAAGCAGTGTACAGAGGAAAATTTATAGCACTAAATGCCCACATCAGAAAGCAAGAAAGATCTAAAATCGACACCCTAACATCACAACTAAACGAACAGAGAAGCAAGAGCAAAGAAATCCAAAAGCTAGCAGAAGACAATAAATATCAATGAGAGTGGAACTGAAGAAGATAGGGACACAAAAAAACCCTTAAAAAAATCAATGAATCCGGGAGGTGTTTTTTTTGAAAAAAATTCATAAAATGACTGCTAGCTAGACTAATAAAGAAGAAAAGAGAGAATAATCAAATAGACACAATAAAAAATGATAAAGGTGATATCACCACTGATCTGCAGAAATACAAACAACTATCAGAGAATACTATAAACACTTCTATGCAAATAAACTAGAAAATCTAGAAGAAATGGATAAATTCCTGGACACACACACCCTCCCAAGGCTAAACCACGAAGAAGTAGAATCCTTGAATAGACCAATAACAAGTTCGGAAATTGAGGCAGCAATAAATAGCCTACCAACAAAAAAAAGCCCAGGACCACATGGATTTACAGCTGAATTCCACCAGAGGTACAAAGAGGAGCTGGTACTTCTGAAGCTATTCCAAACAATTGAAAAGGAGGACTTCTCCCTAACTCATTTTATGAGGCCAGCATCATTGTGATAGCAAAACTTGGCAGAGATACAACAATAACAACAAAAAAACTTCAGGTCAATATTCCTGACAAACATTGATGTGAAAATCTTCAATAAAATACTGGCAAACCTATTCCAGCAGCACGTCAAACAGCTTATGCACCAGAATCAAGTTGGCTTCATCCCTGGGATGCAAGGCTGGTTCAATATATGCAAATCAATAAACATAATTCATCACATAAACAGAACCAATGACAAAAACCACGTGATTATCTCAATAGACACAGAAAAGGCCTTTGATAAAATTTAACACCCTTCATATTAAAAACTCTTAGTAAACTAGGTATTGATAGAACATATCTCAAAATAATAAAAGCCATTTATGAGAAACCCACAGCCAATATCATACCGAATGGTCAAAATCTGGAAGCATTCCCTTTGAAAACTGGCAAAAGACAAGGATGCCCTCTCTCACCACTCCTATTCAACAAAGTATTTGAAGTTTTGGCCAGGGCAATCAGGCAAGAGAAAGAAATAAATGATATTCAAATAGGAAGAGAGGAAATCAAATTGTCTCTGTTTGCAGATGACATGATCCTGTATATAGAAAACCCCAGTCTCAGTGCAAAAGCTGATAAGCAACTTCAGCAGTCTCAGGATACAAAATCAAAGTGCAAAAATCACAAGCATTCCTATACACAAATAATAGACAAGCAGAGAGCCAGATCACGAATGTACTCCCATTCACAGTTGCTAAAAAGAAAATAAAATACCTATGAATACAGCTAACAAGGGATGTAAAGGACCTTTTCAAGGAGAACTATAAAAACTTCCCAAGAAAATACAAGAGGACACAAACAAATGGAAAAACATTCCATGCTCATGAATAGGAAGAATCAGTATAATGAAAATGACCATACTGCCCAAAGTAATTTATAGATTCAATGTTATTTCCATTAAACTACCATTGACATTCTTCATGGAATTAGAAAAAACTACCTTAAAATTCATATAGAACCAAAAAAGAGCTCAGATATCAAAGACAATCCTAAGCAAAAAGAATAAAGCTAGATGCACCGTGCTACCTGACTTCAAACCATACTACAAGGCTACAGTAACCAAAACAGCATGGTTCCGGTACCAAAACAGACACATAGAGCAATGGAACAGAATAGAGATCTCAGAAATAAGACCACACATCTACAACCATCTGATCTTTGACAAGACTGACAAAAACAAGCAATGGGGAAAGGATTCTCTATTTAATGAATGGTGCTGGGAAAACTGGCTAGCCATACACAGAAAATTGAAACTGGACCACTTCCTTATACCTTATACAAAAATTAATAACTCAAGATGGATTAAAAGCTTAAATGTAAAACCCAAAATGGTAAAAATCCTAAAAGAAAATCTGGTCAATACCATTCAGCATATAGGCAAAGGAAAAGATTTCATGGTCAAAACATCAAAAGCAATTGCAACAAAAGCAAAAATTGACAAATGTGACCTAATTCAACTAAGGAGCTTCTGCACAGTAAATGAAACTATCATCAGAGTAAACAGACAACCTACGGAATGGGAGAAAATTTTTGTAATGTATCCATCTGACAAAGGTCTAATATCGAGAATGTACAAGGAACTTAAACAAATTTACAAGAAAAAAACAACCCCATCATGTCAAAGGACATGAACAAATACTTCTCAAAAGAAGACATTTATGTGGCCATCAATATATGAAAAAAAAGCTCAACATCACTGATCATTACAGAAATGCAAATCAAAACCACAATGAGATACCATCTCACGCCAGTCAGAATGGCAATTATTAAAAAGTCAAGAAACAACAGATGCTGGTGAGGCTATGCAGAAATAAGAACACTTTTATACTGTTGATGGGAATGTAAATTAGTTCAACCATTGTGGAAGACAGCACGGCGATTTCACAAGGATCTAGAACCAGAAATATCATTTGACCCTGCAATCCCATTTACTGGGTATATACCCAAAAGAATGTAAATCATTCTGTTATAAAGACACATGCATGTGTACGTTTATTGCAGTACTATTCACAATAGCAATGACATGGAATCAACCCAAATGCCCATTGATGGTAGACTGGATAAAGAAAATGTGGCACATATTCGCCATGGAATACAATGCAGTCATAAAAAAGAATCAGATCTTGTCCTTTGCAGGGACATGGATAAACCTGGAAGCCATCATCCTCAGCAAACTAACACAGGAACAGAAAACCAAACACTGCATGTCCTCATTCATAAGTTCAGGCATCTTAAAATGCTGTTCTACTTTTGGTTTTTGCTAGGTCTTTTCATGTTGTCTTGAACCATGTTTAGAGAGGGGGGTGACTTGATTTAAAGCAGGTGCCTTACATTCATCCAGAGAGTGGTAGATAGCTATGACCTCTCCAGTCTCTCTTGAGTGTGTGTATAACCTTTTACAAGTGTGCATCCTTCCAAACCACCATGAGTATGTGGGAGCTTATTCAGACTCACTATGGCCACCTCATTTTCTTTGTTAAATTTCTAGTCTAGTCTACTAGAAACTAGCTAGTCTACTAGTCTGTTGCTTACCCCAACCTAATGGCAACCTCAAGCTAACTGTGAAGCTGGCCTTTTCTGATTGTTTGCCACTGAGATTGCTACTGTTTGCAATGCCACTGACTTGCACCTGCTCTAAATCAAATCATTCCCCTCAAGTAGTTCCTATAGCTTGCCCTAACCTGATAGAATTTCCACACCAATAGAGCTGAAGGGCTAAAATGCCACAGACTCCCACTTTTACTTGAATTTCAGTTGTTTTACTTGAATAAATATTTCTAAATTTGTTGTATGCCTTTTATCAATTTCTAGAGTACTTATATAATTGTTTTTGATAGCTCTATCTAGTTCTATCATTGATTTTTAAGGAGGGAAAAATAACTAGCTTCTTAGTCTGCTATTCCAGAAGTTCCCTTCTGAACCTATCAGTTTTGTTTTTTATCCAACACCACTTCCTTTGGATATCCTTTAGATATCACTTCCTAACCCTAAATTAAATTCCTCTATGATGCCTTGACATAGGACCCTGTACTGATTTCAAAGAATTTTTTACATTTCCTGTAACTCTTTGCTTACTTGTCTGACTCCCTCACTAGACTATAAGCTCACAGAGAAAAAAGTGTTTGTCTCCTCTGTTCACTGATGTATCTTAGGCAGCTAGAGCAGCATTTGACACACGGTAGACACTCAATGAAAACAGTGAATTTACTTGGATTAATTGAATGGAATTTAAATGCAAAGAGTCATGTATCCAGAGTAGCAATTGTGGTTGCCAATATGGAGACAGAACTGAGGTCAATGGACAATTTCTAGCCATAATCTTTTACTCAAGCCAAGTACACAAAATGTCAGGTGTATGTCAACAAATGATGTTATAAAAAAAATTCTGTTTCTCAAAACTTATCAGCCAACAAAACATTACAAGACATTGTTTTTTCCAATAGGAGGGTCTCATGGATTATAAGCCACAGGGAAAGAGAACTTGTAGTTACCAACACTTGATTCATGAAATTCGGTAACACTAATTTATTTGGGCTTACATGTTTCAACACACCTTTTAACATTAGAAAGCCAAGATGTAGTTGTGGTAAATTTCAACACATACACAAAAGCATTGCCCTAAAATATGCAAATACCTAGTTCAGCATATTTCATAATAATGCAGAAAAAGATCTGTCAAAGATTTTTAATTTTTGATTTAGTTTTTAGGTAAGTAAGCAAGGACAGATGCCAGTGCCATCCTTATTTTAGGGCCTTTCAAAGACATGCCTTCTATGTATTATCAGAAGGAGACTGGGCCGAGGAAAGAAATAGCAGAACTCCATCAGCTACTACGTGATTGTACATAGGGAGGACACAGCGAATGCTGCTTGGACAACATTGATGGAACACTTTACATTTTATGACATCAATTTTCAAGCTGTGCTTCATGAATACCCATAGAAGTGCCTTGGTAATGTATTTAAGGACTGGGAAGACCAAGTGAACAGGTTTTTTACCCCTTTTATCTTTTTACCTCTGCTTCCATATGTTTTACATGTTGGGTTTGGTCATAATTTTTTAATGAATCTATTACCCCCAAAAAAAGATTTGGAAATGACTGCGCTAATACTATGCAGGGTAAACACAGTTGCTTGATCTATTTTTAAAAATATGTTTCTTACTAGATTATTGTGAGTGCTAAATGAAGTGATGTATATGAAAACACCCTGCTGTCTTAAATCTATTCAAGCTTCTGTAACAAAATCATACACTAGATAGCTTATAAAGAACAGAAATTTATTTCTCACAGTTCTGGAGATTGAGAAGTCCAAGATCAAGGTACCAGCAGATTTAGTGTCTGGTTACAGACCGCTTTCTGGTTCAATAATTGTGCCTTCTCACTGTGTCCCACATGGAGGAAAGGGCTAGCTAGTTCTCTGGAGTCTCTTTTATAAGAGCATTGATCCCAGTCATGAGACATCCCCTTAACGACAGAATCACCTCCTGTCTTAGCCCATTTTCTATTGCTATAACAGAACACCACAGACTGGATAATTTGTAAGAAAAGTACATTTATTTAGATCATGGTTCTCAAGACTAGGAAGTCCAAGAGCATGGCACTGGCATCTGAGGAGGGCCTTCTTGCTGAGTCATAGCATGGAGAGGGCATCACATGGTGAGAGGCCAAGAACATGCCAAGTTCTCTCAAGTCTCTCTTCTTCTTCTTATAAAGCCACCAGTCCTATCATGGTTGGCCCATGCTGATGATCATATCTAAGCCTAATTACCTCCTGAAGGCCCCACCTCCAAATACCATCAACGTATGAATTTGGGGATTAAGTTTCCAACACATGAAATTTGGGGAACACATTCAAACCATTACACTTCAAAGGCCCTACCTCCTAATCTCCTTGCCTTGGGAGATAGGATTTCAACATATAAACTGGGGGGAAAACAGAACATAAGCACGTGGTCCATTGCATTTGCAAACTGTAAAATGCTTATCAAATGGAATATTATATACTGTTGCTGCCCTTCAGAAACCTGTGGCCAGATAGGCTACCAAAAGAAACACATTTATATCACATACACATTTCAAGCTCTTTGCCATTTATCTAAATTTTTATTTTTACAAAACTGTTTTTTTCTTTTAGAAACATTCATTGAATCCACTGAAGTTGGTCCATGATTGATACTAATCAGCTTCCTCTCCTAAATGTCTTGGTTCCCTGGTAAAACAGCCCCCAGGAACAGAGTTCTGTAGCCTAAGATGTTATCACAAAATAATCCCCCTCTAAACGAAACAGAAGAGAGTGGAATTTTTAAATTAAAATGTTATGATTTTATTCTGTTTTTCAGGCTGCAATGGCATGAGTTATGGAGGGGCAATGTCCTGTTTAAATCTGGTTTTATCTCACTCCCCAGTGGCCTAAGAGAAGAAAAACAAGCATCTCTGGTCTTCATTATTCTGATTATAAAGAATGTTCTCTTAATTTCCTATTGTTGTGTACAAGATTTAGCGCTTACCCTTTAATTTCAGTGTCAGAATGTGAACTGTAATTAATTTTCATAAAATGGAAAGCAATAAAGTCAAATATATTAAATGCTGGCTGTAGAGGTTGAAATTGTATAATTTACAATTAGGGATGGTGGGGGGAAGAAACAGCCTACACATTAAATGAGTGATAACTCATCTTGGCTTCAGCTTCAGAGATCATGAAAGTGGTCAACAAAACTGCTCAAACCAAAGCCCCCACTCTATGGAGTATTGGAATCTTCTCAAGAAGGTCTATCAAATTTGGTGTCATCTCTCCCTATTCCAACATTTGGGTTGTTTTTATTATCATTAATTAACAATAATAATATGCAAGGACCTAAATTACCACCTAATGAATCACCTAAATCCTTTCCTAGGCATTATTTGTAACAAACTATAGATAATAGACCATAATTCTATATCAACCATTAAAAAATGCAGACAGCCAACTGATTAAAAATGCAGGTTCCCTTTATCCTGCCATCAGAATATCCATAAAGAAAGTATGTTTAAAATTGGGGAATATTTGTGTAGTGGTTGTTTATAAGTTTTAAGCTATATTCTAAACCAAAGGAAGCTATATACAAAATTATGTATAAACTTTACTATATAAGTGTTTTCGTGTTGGAGGCATTAAAATGGGTACACGTTCTATCCCCTGTCTCATTTGGTTCAGGACATGCTTCTTAAGAAATGGTACTCTGGAAGTCATCATTAAAAGAACAGATAGAAACAGTGATTTCTCAGTTAAGTGGAAGCTTGTCCTAGAAATGAGTGGTACAAGCTTTACAATTTACAAAGCTCCTTCACACACATTATCTCAATGTTATTTCACATTGCCCCTATGTGGAGGACAGGGCAAACTCTGATATCTTGTGTTTCAAGGAAGACACTAAGAAGTGAAGTGGTCTGTCCAAGTTTACACCATCAGTAAGTGACTGACCCAGAAATTGAATCTATGTTTAGGACCCTCTAAATTTAGTCCCTGGGTCAACATAGGTAAGAATAGCTAACAAATCCAAAAAATAGTTCATTAATTGGTGTGGAGCATACTCACAGAACTGGCCTGAAGTCTGAATACAAATATAGAGAGAAAGAAGACACGGTGCCCAGACATTAAAAGAGGGACAAATACAGCAACCTCAGGGCATCATCTGAAAATAAGGAAGACCATTTAGGGAAGTGAACAATAACTGAACTGCAATCATTTCCAGCCTATTAGATTTTACACCACAGCCTGGAAGTCGTTAGGTTCATGCATAATGACACAAGAACTAAAGGGATCTTAGCTTTAGGTTCATTTAGATGCCCACATTTTATCTACCCCGTACAAAGGAATGCATGCTCAGTGCCCTCCAGACCCCGCTGCTGGGAGTTAGAACGTACGTAATTAGTTAACCATGGAGATAGCCCCACCTTGGAGCAGTGAAAGATTACAAAATAATAAGTGATTATATTTTATATCCACATTATTTTATATCCACATAGAAAAATTGTTGTATGCATGAGAAAAAAATCTAGAAGAAAATTAAATCATAGGTAAATTTCAAATTTACTCTGAGAGATGGACTTACGGGAAATAGTCATCATTTTACCTTAAGGAAAATAGTCATATTTATTTACCTTAGTAAATTTCTCAATTATTTTATAATGAACAGGTATTACTTTTATAAAGATCAACTAAACATGAAAATTGTATTTTGTAAACAGCCTAAATTGTAGTCTCTATACCTTATTGCATGAAATGGGTTAGTCAAGTTGAGGACATTGCTTAGATTTGGTGTTAATCATGGCCTATGCTCTAGTCTCAGATGAAATATCTCTTCCTCCCGGAGGCCTTGTCTAATGTACACAGCCCATTACTACTCCTCTACACTGGGATCCTGTAGGTACTCCCTCCTAGCCCTCAGCCCTCTGTTTTCTTCCTTCATGACACTTATCATGGCTTGTAACTACACAAGTATGTGTAAGATTATTGGCAACCTGACCTAAATCCAGGCAAGAAGGGTTTTGTCCTGGGCCTCTTGCTTTAGAGAACCATACATACCACGAACATTAAAATGCACATACAATTTTTTTTCAGTCTCAAAAGAAAGACTGTTGACAGTTCAGTTTATTTTTTAGTGAATTAGGGAAGAGGGATGCACTGAACAAACCGAATCATGCAGGACAGGGCATGGCGGGCTGAGAACAAGGGAGCAGATGTCAGGGAGAAGACAAGCTCAGCCTCTGCCCTGAGAAATGAGATAGCAAGAGGCCATTTAAAGTTGTCTGCCCCAGAATACCCAAAGCAGACAGGATTTCCCAGTAAGTTGCACACCATCCCTCTCATCCCTTCTAGTGGAGAGGTATTAATACTTAGAACCACCTAACAAAAGGGTGTGAGAAAGTGATATATGAGGGATGGGACCTCCCTATTCCAGTTCCCTGGACACTTGAACAATGTGTTCCTAGGCCAGTTTCGGGTGACTTTAGTCCCAAGGACTGAACCTCCAGCCCACCTTCTCCCTTGCCCTGTGCCAGCAGCTCCTGTTGCCACTCAGGGTCAATATGGCAAGACTGACCTTGGGAGACGGGTCTCCTTTAGCCTCCAGATCACAGGGGTAATCCCTGGGCTGTGGAGCATCAAGGCTCTGAACAGGAGCATGAACTGAGACAAAGCATAGCTTAATTGATCACTTTAAAATCTTTAAATATTTGATATGTGGCTCCCATTGTTACTCTGGCCCCACACCCCACAAACATTAGAGTCAGACCTGATTATTAGTGTAATAACTGTCTTCCTCACTAATGACATATTCCATAAAGTGTTAAGATTATATTTATTTTATTTAAAATACTAGTCCCCCACTAGTACAGAGCCTGGCATATGTTAGGCATGCAATATTTGTAGAATTAATAAATGGCTAAAAACAAAGTGCTGCTACACAATATAGCCCTGTGCCTGCCCCTCAACACACTTGTAATGAAAGCAAATCTGAGAGGAAGATACCATTTTGTATCAGGCAAGCACCTAGTGCTGACAGCCTTTGACAATAGAAGTCAGTGTACCACGGCATAAAACCATTGATTCTCACTTACCATCAACACAGTCCAAAGAGTTTTCCATTAACAAGTCACACCAATAATTTCTGATGAATGGTAAAGAGTTAAAGAATATGGTACAAAAATAAAAATAAAAATACAAGCCCATGCTCTCCACTTCAACCAAGAATCCCCAACCTCCATCTCCACACCAAAGTTTGGTTCATTGTCATTTTATTCTATGTAGATTTAATTTTTCAAAGTTTATGTTCTTTTTAAGCAAAAAAAAATGGAGATACAAAATGAAATAAAATTATCTTTGAAAAAACTACATTATTTTTACTATGACTTTAAGGTTTAAATGAAAAGGCATAGTTACAGGTTTAAAAGCAGGTAGATTACAATGTTCATTGAACCTATAATTGCAACAAGTAATTCCCACATTCTAGGTCAGGGATTACATTTATTATATGTTCTCCTCAGAACCTACCATTCTGTAGGCCCTCAATAACTGTAAAATGATCATTTCAACTCTGTCAACAGCTGACCTAAGGTTAAGTCATTTTCTTATGTGTGGCTATCAATGGGCAAATGAATGCCTCAGAAGAGTTCGGCAGGTTTTTATTAATAAGCATTTCCTTTCCATAAATATCTAATTTCAAAATGGTACCATTTTTCATGTGAAGGGGCTTGTGGATATAAGAAAGAAGGAGAAAAACATTAGCAATATGTAGTAAGGGAAAGATGTGAATCTCTTGGAAAGCAAATATGCTAAGGGCACCCACTTTTATCATCTTCAATTTCTATCTTAAGGCTTTGAAAAACGAATTAAGCAGCATCAAAACAAATATTGACATAACACAGGAAAAATGGGAAAATGTCAGGAATAGTCTGACTCAGACTAACTTACCTATTCTATACTATTTTATAGTTTACAAAAAGCTTTCACACCATGGTGTCGTATAATCTCACATACACCCTCTGAGGTAATATACTGCCCCATTTAATAGCAAACAAGTCAAATTGGACTTTAACTAGAATCTTTGTTGCCTCTCTAATGTCTGTTGCTTCTTCCTTCCTTTCCAAAAGAACCCTGAGCTGTCCACACCTCTATTCTTGTCCATATTGTCTTACACGTTGCTGAAGACTGGCTCTAACCTCAGCCCAGGGAATGGTTTTGATTAAGCCATGCCAACCATGGTGATCCTTTTCCCCTGGCCAATGGCTGGCTTATACCATGTCATGTGATGCAATTGTAGCCAATGAACATGAGGATAAGTATGATAAAGTTTCTTCTCTCTTAGAGACAAAGCAAGGATGACTCTTTTCTGCTTATTTGGATGGATACAAGAAACTGCTGTAGCCATCTTGCACATGGCCAATGACTCCAGTTCCAACCCATCCATTATACTTCAGTTATGTATATCCAGTTACCTGCTTGATAGTTCTATTTGGATCCTGAATTGGTAACTCAAACTTTGAATAAGGACTACTTACTTCCCCTCCTTTTACCAGTCTTCCCCATCTCATTAAATGGCACCACCACTCATGCAAAATCCAAATCTATTAATAAGTTCTGTCAACTCTCACTCCAAAGAATACCCCATGTTTGTTCATTTCTATGTATTTCCACTGTTACCATCACCTCAATGAAGTCCAGTGTGTCGTGCCTGCATTATTGCAACTGCCTGTTTCTGCTCTAGCCCTTTTCAAAACGTAGTCTCCACACAGCAGCCATAGCCAACTTTAAAATGGGTAGATTAGTTAATATTACTCCCTGCTGAAAACCCTCAGCTGTCTTCTCACTGCATTCAGAATAAAATACAAACTCCTTAGCACATATGGAGCCATTAGCCTATATGGGCCTATAAGACCTTAACCCCGATTTGGGAGGTCTTGGTCCTTGAACATACCAGGCTCATTGCTACTTGGAGCCTTTGCACCACAGCTTCCTCTGCATGATACACCCTCTCACCAGATCTTAGAGTGGCCAGCTTCATCCTGACAGTATCAGCTTACATGTCATCTTTTCAAAAGAGTCTACCAATCTAAAATACCTCCCACTATAATCTCCATCACATCATTCAGTTGTATTTTCTTCATAGTTCTGTCATTATCAGAAATGATCTCATTCATTGATAATGTGTTTAATTATGTCTCCTTCACCTATAATACCAACTCTATGAAAACACAAACTTTTTTTTCTTGTTTGTCAGTTTTAGCAGGACCCAAAACAATAGCTAACATAAAGTTGGCACTCAATAAATATCTGTTAAATAAATTAATAAAGCCAATAACTTTGCTGAATGCTAGAAATATAATAGTAAACATATCTTATTTCTTCTGTGAACTCTATGCTCAGTAACTCATTTGAGATTTTTGCTAGAGGTATTGCACACAGAATCTACAGAGGGGAATAGGAGATCTACCTAACAAAGGAAACCTCCATTAAATTATTGTGTGAGTTAAAAATCCACTAAAATCTGGGGGTTAATTTATAATCACCCATAATAGACTACATAAGAAATGTAAGAAATTTGGAGGGCTTTTGTAGCAGCTGGATCTATCTTTCCTAAGAGAGAAGAGGAATAAGCCAAGGGAAGGTAGAGAAGGCTTGAAGTAAGGGCTTAAGGTAATAGGAACTGGCAAGATTTGGGAATGGGTGATTGTTGACCAGAGAAACAAGAAATAATATGATTGAGTAGAGGTGACCAGACTTCCACAATTAATAGGTGACTTAAAATCGTACCTTGAGCAAGTTTATGACATTTGCACATGTATTTATCAGGCCCCTTTATCTGGACTTCTCTGTAAATACAGATTAATATTGTATGGGCATGCTTTTGCAACTAGGTAAACTTGTCTTCTTCACATAAACTATTGCCAGGCAAAGTTTACCTCAATATTATATTTAATTAGCATACTTTTCCAGAACATTAAGTATGTAAATATTTCTACTGATGCCTGCACATTATCTTCTTGATGCTTTCAGTCCAACATTCTGATCTAAAGAAAAGGTTTTGAATCTACCAAATCTATCAGCTGGTTTACCCAATTTGGGGAGCACCTACAAATTTGCCAAGCTTCTGTATTTAACTTTAATCTATTGATTAAAAAATTAGGCATGGCCATCGAAAAACTGTATTAAAATTGGTCTCTTTATCATTTGTTGTAAATGTTCGATCAGATGTAAATTCACCTGACAATATTCTCACTTATCCCACATTTCTCTTTCATGTCCACAAGGCTATTTTAAAAACTATCAGTTTACTAAGTATAGGATATCTGATGCCTACAGCAGCTTTCCCCAAAGTTTGTTCCATGTAACACTAATCCTGGTCAAATATTGGGGGGAAAAAACAACAATGCCTAAGTCATGAAGCACATTATTCTAAACTATGGTGGCTCTAAATTGTTTCTCTTTTTAATCTTACAATTAAAAAACTCATTGATATGATTTGCCTGTGTCTCCACTCAAATCTCACCTTGAATTTTAATAATCCCCATGTGTCATGGATGAGTCCAGGTGGAGATAATTGAATCATGGGGGCAGTTTCTGCCATACTATTCTCATGATAATGAATAAGTCTCATGAGATCTGAAGGTTTTATAAATGGGAGTTCCTATGCACAAGCTCTCTCTTGCCTGCCCCCATGTAAGATGTGACTTTGCTCCTCATTCGCCTTCCACCATGATTGTGAGGCCTCCCCAGCCATCTGGAACTGTGAGTCAATTAAACCTCTTTCCTTTATAAATTAGCATCTCAAGTATGTCTTTATTAGCAGCATGAGAACAGACTAATACACTCATCAATTTTTAAAATATAATTGACCATGGGATTCTTTTATTTTTCTCCATTCTAAGCTTGTTATTGCCTTCCCATGAAATTGCTGTGATTTGAAGGTAATATAGATACAATTACTAATGGATTGAATGTTGGGTGTGGACAGAGTCAAAAACTTCAAATTTGTGAGCCTAAGAAACTAGCAAATATAGTTGTCATTCACTGAGATGTGTCAGACTGACGACAAGTAATTTGGGAAAGAAAGAGTGGAAACCCTGATTTGGTATTGGACCTGTCAGTTTTTAGATGCATATTAGACATGCAAGTAGTAATCTCTAGTTAAGGATCAGTTATCTTTGTTACAAACATCCTCTACCTCTTAAGCATTCAAATTATTAGCAAAATGAGTCCACATTTACTCTCACGCTCACTTTTTAGCAGAATAATTCACCCATCCTTATTGTATTTTGCCTGTGTCAAGAATGCATAATCTAAGTCACCTGTGACTAGGCAGTTTTTAGTAACTTCCAACAACAAAAGCAATTCTCTTTATTTCTTTTTGTCCTCTCAGAGGGGTTCTTCACACTTCGGGTTTGTGGATCTCTCTATTTTTCCACTCAACTGCATATTTCTTCCTAGTTACCTATTCCTATATGTGATCAACTACCCTAAAGTTTAGTGGCTTACAACAGCAGCCTTGTTATTGTTAGTGTTGGTGGTGGTGGTGGTGGTGTCATCATCGTCATTTTTCAGTTTCTCACAGTTTAATAGGTTGGGGATTCTGGAGTCATCTGGGAGCTTCTTTTCTTTCACATTGCATTTACTGAGAACGCTTGGTGGTACCCAGCTAGCAGATGGACTAGACTGAATGGCTAGACAAGATGGTTTCACTCACATGTCTGGTGTCTTAGTGGGGGTGGCTGGAAGGCTGGGGCATGGCTGGGATCTCACCTGGAGCACTTACAAGAGGCCTCTCAAGCTTGCCAATCATGGGGCAGTCTGACTTCTTGCACGGTAGCTCAGGAATCCTAACAAGAAAAGAAGTGAAAGCAGCCAATCTTTAAATCCTGAGCCCCAAACTGTCACAATATAATCTCCTCTATATTCAGTTAATCTAAGAAGTCATAAGGTTAGGGTTAGGATTAGGGGACCCAAATTCCAGGGGAGAGGGGCATAGATCCCATCTCTAGATGAGAGGAATGTCAAATAACCTGTGAACTTCTTTAACCTGCCACACATTATTATAATGGTCAAGAACTCCTGCTCTGAGACTGGATTCCAAAACTTACTCCCCACCACTCAATGGTCATATATCTAGGCTGACTATTTAACCTTTCTCTGCCTTAGTTTCCTTGTTTGTAAAATGAGGATAATAAATGTATTCATTCAACAAATATATATTGAGCATTTGGTAGGGAGCAGATGGCTGGGACCAGAAACAGAAGTAAGCTGGTCTGGGCTTTCTAGTTGCATACAGTCTAGAATAATGGGGGGAAAAGATGCGCATCCATTTATTCTTTCAGTAAATATTTAATAAGTACTTACAAAGCACCAATAGAAGCATTTGTGCTAATCCCTGCTGTGGAACAGAAGAGAGTTAAAGTTATAGTGGTAAGGTCTTTCTCAAACTGGATTTTTATTAAATGGGATCTTAAAATCATGTATTTCCAAATTTTAGTTGGTGAATGAAGAGATTTGACAGCATTCTTCTTTCAGCTGGCATTTAGACAAGAACACCAGTTTCTTTTTTGTGTCCTCTTATCTTTGTCATGGTGAAGAACTATAAAACCACAATCCACACAACCATTTAACAGAGATAGTAGAAGACTCCATTGCTGTTTTCTTTTTCTTTTCTTTTTTTTTTTTTTTTTTTTTTTTTTAGATGGAGTTTCACTCTTGTCACCCAGGCTGGAGTGCAGTGGTGCAATATTGGCTTACTGCAACCTCTACATCCTAGGTTCAACCAATTCTCCTGCCTCAGCCTCCCAAGTAGCTGGGATTACAGGTGCACGCCACCACGCCCAGCTAATTTTTTTGGATTTTTAGTAAAGATGGGGTTTCACCATGCTGGCCAGACTGGTCTCGAACTCCTGACCTCAGGTGATCCACCCGTCTCGGCCTCCCAAAGTGCTGGGATTACAAGTGTGAGCCACCGCGCCCAGACCATTCCTGTTTTATGAAAATTTAAAGTAATTTTTTCATGCAAGTAGAATCATGTTTACACTGAATCTGGATGTCAGATGAGGTGCAGGAACGATAGCGAGGCCACTGATGGAGGAGCTTAGCAGGAATGACATGCATGTACTACATGAAATTTCCCATCTATACCAAAAGTCACTTTCTTGTTATAGAGTCAGCTTAGTGTTTCATGACACAGCCTACCTAGAAGATTTCAGTATTAGTTTAGTTTGGGCATTTCAACTGCTAATAATCTTTAGTCTAAATCTTTTTAAGTGGTCTTTGCAAGAATAATCAAAGAATAATAAGTTTTTGAGTTGCTGCTTTGTTGATTAAGAAGATAGTAAAAAAAAAAATACATTTTCAACCTGCTGAAATAATTTGGTGAAATTCGGCTGGGCACGGTGGCTCACGCATTGTAATCCCAGCACTTTGTTAGACTGAGGTGGGTGGATCACCTGAGGTCAGGAGTTCAAGACAAGCCTGGCCAACATGGTGAAACCCCATCTCTACTAAAAATACAAAAAATTAGCCAGGCATGGTGGCAGGTGCCTGTAATCCCAGCTACTTGGGAGGCTGAGGCAGGAGAATCATTTGAACCCAGGAGGCGGAGGTTGCAGTGAACCAAGATCATGCCATTGCACTCCAGCCTGGGTGACAAGAGCGAGACTGTCTCAAAAATAAAATAAATAACAATAATAATAATAATAATGTGGTGAAATTCTTCAATAGACTTGGCTAACTGAAACTGGTATATGAAGTTACCAATATTTATGTCTGTAACCATCTGCAGTTTATACACTTGATAAGATATATAAAGATTTGGTCACATTGTATTTCACCATAGGTACCTCCTAAGATTTATTTCTTAATTGGAACCTTGCCTTTGGTTATATATGCATTGTTTTTTTTAATCACATAGTAGATACCCAACAAATAAGTATTAAACAAACAAATACATTCTTATTTATAGGCCAGGCAGAACAAACCGGCATAGTAAAATGGTTACAAATATGGCTTTGAAGTCTTAACAGGATTGAGTTTAAATCTGAACTCTGCCAACTATTAAAATAATAGAAGTTTCTTAATCTCTCTAAGCTCAGACTCCATGTATAAAATGTCAAAAATAGGAGTAGAAACCTCAGAGAGTAGGTGAAAGAATTGGATGGTCATTGAAAGCATCTGATCATTTAAAGATACATGATCATTCAGCACAGTGCTTTGACACTGTATGTTCCCGATAAATGACAGGTGTAATTTTGTTGTCATCACCATTGTTGTTATTTAGAAATGGCCTTTAGGGATGCACAAAATATTGCAGCAAAATGTCTCAGTATTCTTGTTCTTTGGTGTACTCCCAACCCCCACTGGTTTTTGTGACATCAGATCTGAACCACAGCAAAGGAAGAGGTGAAAGAATGAAGTATCTCTCAAGACAGACTCAAAGATCCTTGACAGTAGGGCTCTGTCCTGTGACTCTTTAGCCCAGTTTTTTTGCACATGGAGGTACTCACTAAATGTTTTTATAACAAGAATATTGAGGTTCTTAATTATGTAAAAAAAATTCAACATATTTAAAAGCTGCTGAATGCCAAACTAATAACTTTTTGCAAAAGGAAACTAATACTTTATTGAAAATTCTTATAAAACAAGTTATATTTCACAAGATTGCACAGAAACAATATATTAAACTTCATTATTAACATAATGATAAGTTTCTTATTTCCTTTACAATTTCCTATCTGATGACTATCCTCCCCAGTCTTTTCAAAGTAGCCTTTGTCTTACGAATGGCCCTTGACCTACTGGCCAAGCCCTGCCTCCTGGAGCCCTGTGACCTTAGCTGCTTGAGTTATGCTTCTGACTCTGGAGAACCATATGTCAGAGTGAGGCAAATACTGGTCCACATGATAAGGCCTTTGTTAAGTTAGGCATAAAGTAGTTGAAAATGGCTTAGAAAGGCCAGGCACAGTGGCCCACACCTGTAACCCCAGAACCTTAGGAGGCCAAGGTGGGAAGATCACTGAGGCCAGGAGTTTAGACAAGTCTGGGCAACAGAGCAAGATCCTAATTCTATGAAAACTTTAAAAATTAGCTGGATGTGGTGGTACACACCTGTAGTCCCAGCTACTCGGGGGGCTGAGGTGGGAGGAGCGCTTGAGCCCAGGATTTGAAGGCTGCAATGAGGTATGATTGCCCTGCACTGCAGCCTGGGCAATGCTGGTGTATAAAATACTTCTTCATGAGAATTATCTGGTAGGAAGGGATAAGGACATTGGTGGGGGGCTGTGTTTTCCTTTCATACAACTCACATCTCACAAACAAAAGGGGAGAAAATCTCCACCACCCACACAACCCAAGTTCTTCATTTTGCCCTTTAACACGTTCTAGTGACTCTTCGTGGTAAAATACAATTCAGGCTGGAAACCAAGCCCTGGTTCCTCATCTGGCAAATCTTTTGGTGGCTATTACATATATGTCTTGTAGTGAAGGAGAAACACTTCTTCTTTACAAAGCAAAACACACACCCACTCCCCACCCACACACTTTTCTTCTTCAGGTGTTTTTTTCATTTCTGAAAAAGCACATTCACCTTCTTGAGACTCTCTGGAAGAGCAAGGTTGTTACGCTGGAAGAGTGAACCCACAGACGCCCCAGCCACGGCTCCAAGGTATCCTACTCACAGCCTTCAAGCCAGCTCCCAGTGCTAGACAGTACAAGAAGCCAAGCCAAGAACTTCTAGGGGTAGTGGCCATGTCTCAAGAGCTCCAGAATCTGTTGGGCAATGCAAAGCCCTCTCTATTACATGTAAAATTCCAGAAAGCCCATTTGATGAAAATAAGATTACATTTCACTGTTAAGGCCATTTCATTGCCCTATGTGTTTAAAACGTATTTGGAAATACAATGTGTGGTTTGAGAATGCAGGCTGTGGTATGTTCCCATCCCTCGTTCTTCCTTTACTTGATGGACAGCCCTTCAACAGATTTTTTGACTCCCAGGGCTGATGAGAGAGAGGTGAGGGAGTGAGCAGCAAGGGGGCGGGGAAGAGCTGGCACTTCAGGAGGCAACTTCTAGTTGCTTTATTTCTTCAGAATTTCAGAAACCACTCTAATGAGCCCAGTCCTCCCCAATAAAACCAGTTGCCTCTTACATCCTGGCTGCTCCATATTAAACTGGCACAGAAGCACTTAACCTGCTAGATCGCCTTTCTCCAGACACCTGCCCAAGCAGCAGACTAAACAAACAGGGATTCTCCACTGCGCAAAAGTTGGCTTCTTTCACTAGGTCTCCCATCTGTTGAAAAGCCATTGTCTGAGAAAGTGTTCAGATAGCTGGGGAGCGAGAGCGATTGCATACTGAACTGCCCCCTTTTCCCCATAAAAAGTCCTCTTTAGCATTTTCTTTTCTCCCCGGTTTTCATTGCCTGATTTATTCATTGGTTTCACCTCTTCTCCCCTCCCCCTTGGTTCGGGAGGAGAGCCTCCTTGTCTTCGGTTTCTCAGGGGTCATGTCTTTTCAGTCACTAGGACAATACCCGCTGCTGGCATCTGCTTCCAGATCCAATCAGCCATATTGTGAACACATCCTGCCAGAGAATTGTTCCTCCTTTTGCTCGGCTTTGTTGCCAATTTCATGCCATGTATTGCTCCATGTTTTGTGCTTCATGAAGCTGTCACGGGCATAAAAGTGGTCTGACCAGGGTCGTAGTAAAAGGGGTGGGAATGAAACATCCACCAAAATGTTGAGCAGGCCACCCACAGTCCACACACACACACACACACACACCACATGCTCACACACCCACACCCATATGCAGCCCACACACACACACTCATACACAATCCACACTTACCCAGTCCTCACATTCACACTGAGCACACATACACACACAGTACACACACTCCCAGAATCCACACACAAACACACACACTCCACACATGCACAAAGTATACACAATCCACATACACTCACAATTCACACACACAATACACAGTCCCTCCCAGCACACACACGCAATTTGCACATATTTATAACATAAACACAAACTCATACACGTTTGGGGCCCTCACCCATTTTCTTTTCTTTCCCCCAAGATTTCATTGGTACCCTTGTGACATACTTTATGTTCCCCAAGGGGGATAAACAGTTTTACAAGGAGTCAAAGAGTTTGGCTCCCTTAATAATGATAAGGAATATACTAAGTTGAGGGAAGGGGTGTCTTGAAAGTTAAAGAAAGAGTTCAGGGTTTTTGCTTTTTTTTTTTTCCTCTGAGGTGTTTCTCATTACATGTAAAATAGTAATAATCCCTTAGTGCACAATCTTAAAAACATACCACAAAATACTTTAAAAGGCAAATTAAATTACTGCAGATTTAAAGAACATGATAAAACCCATATTCATCAATCCTCCTTTTGGGGACATTAACCTCTCATAAAGAACAGCAATATACAATTATAGGAAAACATGTCAACAAAAACGTGAAAATTATCCCCTTGGATTTGGAAGAAGGTGCCTGTGAGTCTCCTCCTCTCCAAGTTATGATTCCTGGGTACAGGAGTATCACAATTTATCAAGAGGCTCTTTGTAAACTCTGGATTCACCTGCCAGAGCACAAAAGACTAAACTCCATTGCAAAGCATTTCTGAAACACAGGCTTCAGGAAGAAGGGGAGCTGGGGTTACTCGTCCCATCACCCGGAGCCCACTGATTGAACTGGGTCTGACTGCTGGCTGCCAGCCAGCCTGAAGGGAAGTTGCATTTCTCCTTCATGTCATAAGTCAAGGGGAAAAAGGGAGGGAAAATGGATATCAAAAACTCAGAATCCTCACAGTGGAAATTTCATGGATGTTTTCTCATTTTATTTCTATGGCGAGTATTTGCTTATTTATTCCAAAAAGTTCTAGAGATTCTGAATGTAGCTTCTGTATAGTGTATTATATCTCTACTTATATTTTTCCATGTTTCTATCCCAGCACCATGAGTAGGTCCTCTTGCCTTTTTTTAGAAGAGCAATTTTGGGATGTCGTTAAATGTCAAAGAGAAGGGTCATGTGAGCCCACAGACAGGGTAATGGCAACCTCCTCATGCAAGAAGGAGAAGTCTTGGAATGAAATCTAACTTGGTGACACATTTATCTTGAACTTCCAGCCTCCAGAACTGTGAGAAATAAATTCCTGTTGTCTAAGCCACCCTATCTGTAGTATTTTGTTATGGCAGCCCAAGCTGACTAATACACACCCCAAGATGTGGTAAATGACTGAAAGTTTTGAGAGAGAAAGAGTAAAACAAGCACTGTGTGCCAGTGTCAAAAATGGGGTGCTACACTTTGTAGGGCCGAGGCAGGCAGATCATATAAGGCCAGGAGTTTGAGACCAGCCTGTTCAATATGGTGAAACTCTGTCTCTACTAAAAATACAAAAATTAGCTGGGCGTGGTGGTACACGTCTGTAATCCCAGCTACTCAGAAGGCCGAGGCATGAGAATCGCTTGAACGCAGGAGGTGGAAGTTGCAGTGAGCCGAGATCACACCACTACACTCCAGCCTGGGCAATAGAAGGAAACTCTTTTCTAAAAAAAAAAAAAAAAAAATGGGTGTTTCTTCACAAACGGCCAGGGATAGGACTGATTGACGTTGAGACTTATCTCCAACCCAACCTACCATGCTCTTTACCAACTTCTTGTCCCTTTTAATCCCTTAACTTCTGAAAAGTAATTCATCAGGGTTTTCAGGAAAAGAGAGCATGTCACTGCCAAAAAGTAACGTATAAAACCAAGACATAGAAAGCCTCACTCAAGGGAACGACTGGAAGTGTGCATTCACCCAGCTACCCTGGCAGGCTTGATTTTCTCTCAGTCAACCTTGATGTCCACTATACATTGGTTGAGCATCTACTTTATGTTAGCTACTATGTTGACCCTGATACAATGATGAGTAAGTCACAGCCTCAGCACTCAAAGAGCTTTGAATCTGGTAAGGGAGACAGGCACTTACATCAAAACTCACAATGCAATATGACATAAAAATTGTTCTACAAAAATAGAGAGTGAGTAGGAAAAGCATTTTTCTTCTGCAAAAGCCAAAGGGATCAAGGGAGCTGGCATGTTGAGTGAAGAGGGCGGATGTGCAATGGAGTCAAAATATAAGATACATAGTACTTAAAAGAAATGGGAGGATTAGAGAGAAGATGTCAAGGTATAAAACAGATGAGGGACCACACTAAGAAATCACTTTCCATGGCACGCAGGACTGAAGACTGAAGGGAGGAGACACAATAATGCTTTGGTGATATCAGTTCAGAGGGAAAAGAAGATGACCTCTAATACCCAATTTCCTAACCTAACCCCCAAACACACCAGTTCTTTGCTTTTCTCATGACTTCATTATTTCTAACTTTTTCAAGAGCCTTTTTGAAATTCTAAATGCATCCAATGTAACCACAGTCCAAAATGTGCCCTCTTTTTGGTTGTTTCATGAATTTTTCTTTCTTTCCTAGTCCTATAGTTTTTATTTATGTTTAATAAGGACACTGAGCCAGCAAGACTCGTAAGGGGGCCAGAGCCAGCTTTGTGCTCTGTGTGAGCGTGTATGTGTGTGTTAAACAATTTCATGGACATCTGTCATGCACAGTTAACTTTGCATTGCTGCATTTTAAGTGGTGGGCCCAGGCTTGGCCGGCAGTGATAAAGTAGCTGGCAGTTTTCAAAAAGCCACAGGATAACTGAGCATGAATCATAAAACACACTACTGTGTAGCAATATCCAAGTTCATTCAATGCAATGAAACCATGCAGAGGCCCTTTATCCCCAGCTAATTATGTGGAAACGTCTAAGACAATAAAGCATCTGGTGGTCTTTCTTCCCCATTTCAATTTTTCTCAATATTGTGACAGGGGAAAGTATTGTGCCTTTCCCAGGGTAGTTGCAGTGAAGAGGAGTAAAAGCAAGGGTCAGGGAAGAGCAAATAGATGAATTTATAACTTTCTTTTTATTTATTCCTTCCCCATTGTTTCTCTGGAAGTCTTCCTGCAGGGCTGTATTTTGGGATCACTATTCTCATTGCACCCTGCTTGAATCCCCTTTTCTCCCCCTTTAAAAAAATACCACCCAAACTGCCAGACCTTCTATGATTCCCTGTTGCTGGTGAGGCTTTCTCTCCCATGGGCATCCAGGAATATAAGTCTGAGATTTATAATTATTCTCCAGACTCAGGTGAAAGGAAGGGTTCATGCTTCCAGAATGAAAGCTAATATGTGATTTCCTTTCTAGAAAAAGGTGATGAGAATGGTCACTACGATTAAAGTTTTCCCAGAGAGGATTCCCCATAATTGCCTTGCACATGGTTCTTTCTGCCATTCTCTTGAAAATACACACAAATGCCATGCGCTGTACTCCTGGGGGTTTTCATGAAAGGCCCTTTATAGCTATGCACTGCACAATGAGACCCAAGCCAGAGTCTGATGAGGTGACTAATTGGTACCACTAGCTTAAAAAGCTAATAAGTTAATTAGATTAACTTTGTTCGTGTTTGCACAGGGCTTTGAAGAGGAAAACACCACAGGAGCCCTAAGCTTCACTGAATCAAGATCCGATACAGCTCCGTGCCGGATAAAAGCTTTCCTTTGGAACAGCATGAGCCTATTGTGGTTATATTCTATTTTGTTTTGTTCTAGTATTTAATTCCTCAGCCATCTCCCCATTATTCTCAAAACCCAAATTAAAGTGACATAATATGCCTATAGTATCTTCCAATGCAACACTTTCAGTCATAAATCTAAATTCCATTTAAAACCATTATGGAATGTTTTAATTTCCCTGCTATCTCTGGGCACTATTGTGTCATAACATCCAAGTCATTTTTATGCTAACTTAAGAATCCAGCCAGATTTTTTTTTCTATCCAAAAATAGAAATAATTGCAGGAAAATTACCTGAGTGCTATGAGCATTCTCTTTGGTTTGTTTAATTTTCCCACACCTTAAAAATGCAGTGAAGCCCAGAGTCACAGTATTATAACTATTGTGGAATTTTAGCATTAAGTACATTTTTAATGCATTGTTGGTGCCCCCTTTGTCAATCAATCAATTGACTGACCTACCTGTCCATCCATCTATCCATCAATCTATCTCATGTATTAGGCAAACATTGAGCAATACACTAAAGTAATGCCCAGAAGATACAAAGATGATGGAGACAGGAGTATGGCCCTCAAGGAACCTTTAATCTAGAACACATAATATCTCCTCTGGGTTAAGTACCTAACAGCAGAGCCAGGAAAGAGACGACTGAGCTAGAGGACCCAGGGGAAGTTTCAATGACAAGGTGGATTTTGAGCTGAACCTTAAGGAGTTTTGACTAGTGGAGATGCAGGAAAAGATATTCCCTGGGTGAAAGAGCATAAACAAAGGTTCTGACAAAGGAGAGAGCACATGGCACATCCAATCAGCAAAAAGTTACCCAGTATGGCTGGGGTACACTCACAGTGAGAAGTGAGGGATGGGGTGGAAAAAGCAGGATGGGATCAGATCACAAATTATCTTTCTCAGGTTTTTGGTTTTTGTTTTTGTTTGTTTGAGCAGGGAAGTAACATGAAAGGAAACAGTCAAGGAGAGACAATGGAAAGATCAATAAAGGCATTTTTAAATTGTCCTATAAAAAGCCATAAAGATCCAAACCAATGTGGTGGCAAAGGCTAATGAAAGAGAAAGGGAAGAAAAAATATACATCAAATAGTCACGAGCTTTTTAAGTGAAAAAGTAAAAATAAAGTGTAGATTACAATCAAAATGAATAGCAAAATTGGATAAAATTACATTTTTTTATTTACAAAATTTTTTTACCTCTGTTGGTAGTTAAAAAGTGTTTGCTTAGGACTTTCATGACTTACTTATTTTTCTCAATAATGGATATATATCATTAGTAAATAAAAGATTTTAAATTTTGTCAACTAGTGTTAAGACAATAGCATCCCTAAGGTCTAAACTTAAAAAGTAATTCAGATAGAGTGGTTGCTTTGCTGAAACAAAAAAAGTACTAAGACTCAGGGTGGTACAGTAGAAGAGTATGCATAGGAGTTAAAGGTGAGACAACTTGAGTTTTTATTTCAGCTTCACAATATAACTAAGCATAATTTTAGGCAAGTTACTTAACTTCTCCAACCCTTGATTTTCTCATATATAAAATGTGGCAATAGTAGTACTTACCTTACAGGGTTCTTGTTAGGACTAAATGAAATGACTTTTATAAAGTGCCTAAAGTGATAGAAACCTGATTACTAAATGTAATGTGGTATTCTGGATTGGATGGTAGCCTGGAACAGAAAAAAGACACAAATGAAAAATATAAAAAATATAAATAAACTATAGGTGTTAGTTAAAAATAATGTATCAATATTGACTCATTAATTGTGGCAAATATATCCTAATGAAAGATAACAATAGGGAAAACTATGTGGAGTGTATGAGAACTCTCTGAACTATCTTTTCAATTTTTTTGTAAATCTAAAATTGTTTTTGAAAATAAAGCTTATTTTAAAATACATTACTGAAAAAATTCAACTGGGCTCATTCCCATTAAACAATGGTATAAATTTAAAAGAAGCTAATGAGAGTAAGGATTTTTTTTTTTTTTGATGGGGGTAGGGGGCTGTTTTATCTATTAATGTAACCCTGGAGCTTATCATAGCATACAGATGGCACTCCATAAATACTTGCTGAATGAATTAAAACAAAAATAATCAAAAACTTTTTAAGAAACATAAAGGGACTCAAGGTTTCTGCTATTCTCCGCTTTTCTATTTTCTCCACTTGTTTGTTCTACAAGTTTGTTTGTTTGTTTGTTTTTGTTTTTTGTTTGTTTGTTTTTGGCATGCTTTCCATTGGGGAAACAAATTTCCTTGAGTAAGATGCTATTGGGCATTTTGAAACCTTTCTAGGTGCTTCAACCAATTTATTCATTAATGACTCCATGTGCAGAACATCGTGTGTGTTGGTACATCTCTTTTCCACCCAATGCTCTTAAAGACATTAGGATAGAATTCACACTAGAAGTACTTCAGGTCCGTGCTTAACTAAGCCTTTCCAAGGAACAAGTCACCTAGACTCAAGCTAACTCTACATAATGTCAAATAGCTGATGGTTCAGTAGGACTTCCAGATATTCACAAATCACTAGAGGTATCCGATTACACTGTTTAAATATTTCTATTTTTGGTAGCCTCCTTAGTGATTGATAATTTTCTGTTTAAAAGATCAGTTGCTTTGCTAGTATGTTTAGAGATGAATAAAACTTTATATTCTTATTTGTAACCCAGTGTTTTAAAACTTAAGGTTAAAGGGTATACTTTCAAGGTTCAATTCTTCTAGCTGAATAAACTCATCCTTTTGACTGAGACTCTGAGGAAGTTTAAATCTAAGCAACTGAAAAAGAATAGAAAGCAAACTGTTGAAACGAAGAAAATCTAGAAGACAAGACTCTGAGATATTTTCTTTTTTAAAACGTAATTTTGACTTTTAGATTCGGGGGGTACAAGTGCAGGTTTATTACATGGGTATATTGTGTGATGCTGAGGTTTGGGGTATATAGATGATCCTGTCACCCAAGTAATGAGCATAGTACCCAATAGGTAGTTTTTTGACCCTTACTGGTCTCCCACCCTCCACCCTCTACTAGACCCCAGTGTCTATTGTTTTTAACTTTATATCCATGAGTACTCAATGTTTATCTCCCACTTAAAAGTGAGAATATGCAGTATTTGATTTTCTGTTTCTGAGTTAGTTCACTTAGGATAATGGCTTCCAGCTGCATCCATGTTGCTGCAAAGGGCATGATTTCATTCTTTTTCATGGCTGCATAGTATGCCATGGTGTGCAGGTGCCACATTTTCTTTATCCAGTCCACCATTGAGGGGCACCTAAGTTTTTTCTGTGTTTTTGCTGTTGTGAATAGCACTTAAATGAACACACACGTGCATATACAATGTGAGATGTCTGAATTATTGGGCTAAAGTGGTGTTAAAAATCATTTCCCATGTCATGAATGAGGAAATATTAAAAAGAGTGGTCATTAGCTGTCTAACTTTGGTGATTTCTATAAGTTAAAAGGAGATCAGAGCATCCTAAAATGTTAGATGGGACTTAATCATTTAGTTCTTGGCAGAGAAGGAACTAGTCCAGATACAAAAAATAACATGCCCAAATAGTTTGCTAGCAACAATATAAGCAGGTACCCCAGTGAGAACTATGAATCTACTGGATGCACTTCTCATGTTGTCACAAGCTACAATCTACTAAACTAAGTATTACTTATTAAGCATAGTCTATAATGGCAAGGAATACATTCTCTTTTCAGATCTACTTTTCTATCTTTTGCTAAATTAAGCTTTTTTTAAGGTTAACCTCAACATTGTGCATTATTGAAACTAGGAATACACGTGAATATGTGTATGTATATAAACACAAATATGTCTACATTGGTATGCATTATTGAAACTAGGAATACACATGAATATGTGTATGTATATAAACACAAATATGTCTACATTGGTATAGGAAATGTCTGCAATTCCTGCTTCCACTTTTCTACTTTTCTCATTTTTTTCAATAATCCTCTGAGTTTTGCTTCCACCTCTACCATTCTGCGTTCTCTGAGGTCATTACTAGCGTCCTAGGTAACAAATCTCTAGGCTTTTCTCCATCTACATTCCTTCCAGCTCTTCTCATTCATCACTGTTGATCGTTTCTTCCTTTTTGAAATGCCTAGTTCCTGGTCATGATACTAAACCCTCTAGGATTTTTTCTGCTTTATCTCTACTCTTTCTCACTCTCCACAACTGCTTCTCTTCCTCTGTTCTTTAAATGTTAGTGTTCCATCCTTAGTCCATCCCAGATTCATCTTCCACAACAGCATCTTTACCTATTAGACCCTCTTAACAGCAGCCCCTTCAAACACATAATCAGCATGTAGTGCCTTTCTTTCTTCTTTCACTAAAACTCTACTTTTTTCCTCAAGACTCAGCTAAAACACTATGAAACTGTCTCTTTTATTGATATTAGAAACCCTGCTTTCTACTCCGATAGCATGAATTCTTGTTATGTGCTAATGAAACACAGAGAAGGCTGTCTACAGTAGTGGATGAGTGAGAGATCAGGAGTCAAACTGCCGGCTTTTAAATCTTGCTCTTCCATGATTGTGTCTCAGCTTCCTCAGCTGTGAAATAGGGATAACATCAGTATTGATCTCCTATATTTAGTGGGGATTAAATGAATTAATATATGTAAGAAATATAGAACAGTGCCTGAGACATACTTAGTTCTCAATAAATGTTAACAAGAGTTATCGTAGCATGTTATCATAATAAATTAAAATTATTTATGTGTCTAACTTTGTTACTAACATATGATAACTTTGAGGACAGAAGCAAGTCCCAGTCAACATTCTATATCCAACTGTTACCACAGAGCAAATAATAGGTGTGTAAACGGTTGATTGAGTATAGTACTTAGGTGAGAATAAATGGAGAATGAAATAAAACTGATATTGATCTGGGAGTATACTACAGTTCCCCTATCCAGGCAGAAAGTATATAATGCTTCTACAATAAGGATTGCAAAGCTACCAAAGAGGAAAAATGAAAACGTCATAAGAGACTTCAACTACCTGAAGAGCTGCCAGAGAATACAAATGCTGAGAGCAGGGCACCAGAGAGGAACTGCCTTACCTGAAACACAGAGGAGAAAGAAAGAAATGAGAACTACAAATGTGATTTAGACCAACAAGAAAGAACCATTTGGAAATATAAAATAGCTGGAATTTGAGATGAATTAAAATTGGCAAAGATATATTTTGCAGCTATCACAAACTCCCAAATATTGTATTTTCCTCTCTTTTGTCACCTATATCTTTCTACTTTTCTTTGTAATTAAATTACCTTCTAATTTTTTTACTTTTACTTTCTACTTTTCTTTTTAATTAATTATAATTTGTAACTAATAAATGAAACTTCTTTTGGATTGTTACTATTCAAAGGGAAATATCGTATCTTCCACATCTTCGCTTCTCTCACAGCCTGTAAGCCAGTACCTTTCACCCAGGAATCAGTAAATTTTTACTGACTGACTAAATCAGAGGAAACAATGGGGAAATATACATGGAAAAGAAGGGGGCATATGAGTGTCAATTTGCTGGTGAAATCTGAAGAATCTGATGATTTTTTAGATATGCTATGGTAAGGCGGAGAAAATAATTTTAAAAGACCAAGAATTCTGGTCTTGGTAATTAGTAGAATCGGGCACTTTTTATAGGAATCAGATGTCATTTCAAGGCATTGGTTTCAGAAGCAAGGAGATAAATGTGGCTCACCCTTGCTGATTGTTGGTGTTTGGTGAAATATACAACAGGAAAAATCCAGGCCATGGCTGACTGGATGATTCTAAAGCCCAGAGAAAGATTGCAACTAGATCTTCTAGAAAAGGCAACTAGAGATGAAGGAAGAGTTGGTATTGTGAGTATTACAGAGGGAGTCAGGGAGAGAAAGAAGTATCTTGAAGTACAAGGTCAACCATGTCAAAGGCACCAGCCTCAGAGGAAGCTGAGAAAAGATGAAAAAAGCCCTTCACTCTTGTAGAGAGAAAGTTCAGGAGCTTCACAGAAGCATTGTAGCCATTAAGAAAGGCTAAGGCACTCAGAAGCCTTAAGAAGATAAAGACACGGGGTTTGGACCACTTTAAAAAATAGGAACCAAAGAGAAAGGACCTAACACCTGTTCGTGGTATGAATGGATGAAAAAGGGAAGTGATCAAATGAATGGCTCCACTCAGGTGTGGATGAGAGACACAAGACAGAAAAGACTCAGATGAACTACCAAATATTTGACCTAGGAGGGACTTTCTAGACAGCATCAAGTTCAACTCTCCAACATTAGGTAGGAGGAAACCCTGAATAGTTAAGTAGCTAGTTCAAAGTCATCCAGCAAGTTAGTGTCAGGATCAAGATTCAAATGAAGGTCTCCAATCTCCTAGTTGGGTGATCTTTCCACTATATTGCCTTTGCAACATGAACAGGATGGCTTGAAAGTAAGAAACAGAAATAAAAGAAACACCTTATAATTTATCTTGTTCCTTCCACTTACTTCTTTTTAGCCAGTCTATAATCCCTCGTGCAGATACAATGCTCTTCCTTTCCCAACTGGTTTGTAATGAACTATTACTTTTCATGGGAAAAGTGAATTTCCAATGTTTCCCAGGTTCTTGAATGTAGATCTGACATTTTTCCCTATCAAATTGACATAAACCTTTTCATGAATACACAAGGCCCCAAGGGGCCAAATTTACATGTAAAGAGAAAAGTTAGCAGGAACAGTATTGGTGGAGAAACAGCTTTTCCTTTTAATTGCACACAGGCAGAATGTGCACAGCTAAAGTGGCCTAAAAGGAAAAACGAAGTGATCATCTGACAAACCCAGGCAGTGTAAATACCCAATCCAGCAACTCAGGCCTTGGGGCAAAGAAAACCATTTTCCCTGTGCGTGCCAAGCTCTCTTCTCATGTTTGAAAACTGCTCCTGGACCTAGCCTGAGGGATTCAGGTATCTCAGACAGTGGCATCACCAAGTTGGCATGGAATTAAGTGAGGCCTCTGTCCAATAGCATATTGGGCTCCATTCTCTCCCCGCCTTAGTCGTCCATGGTACTAAAAGGGTATTTAGGAAGAAATGCTCCCACTGTGCAGGCACTATGGTACGATTCAGTACACCACGTTAGTACTGCAGTGTCTGGAGTCTAGTTAAGGTAGATTAGTGGCAAAGGGTCTAGATGCTATGGTGATAGGTGATTTAGCAAGGCATGGTTAGCTACAATGCTATATTTATTACTTCATGTGTTGGCTTTGGTTACTGACTAGCTCCTACCAGCTCTGTGGCAGAAGACATTTCTTATCAGTAAGTCGTTTTACGCTTTCCTTGGTTTGCCTCTTCTAAGAATCTGAGTTCATACTTTTAAATTAAAATGAAAGAATGATTTTCAGTTTTTCCTCCATATAAAAAAGGACCTGGAGTATCAGGCATTGTGGTCTCTTTTCTCCATGTCTAAGCCATTGGGTAGATAACTGACAACTCCTTCAGGCCAGGAGGAAACTTGAAAATTCAGAATCACCTATTTAAAATACTTACCTTCTTGAGTTTCTTTGGCCTTCCTCCACCCAGCTACACCTGCTTCAGCTGGGGGCATGGAAATTCTGTCAGAGATACACTCATTCAATCTACTCCTGCAGAAATGAGGTCTAATTGGGCTGCTAATACCTACCTAGCAGCAAGAGCAGATTATACCCAAGTATTCATTCTTGTCCTCCTTTTTACCCTGCCCATCTAACGCTGCAAAAAATAATAATAATAACAATATTAGAGACAATCTGGGAACTTCTGCCTCTTTGCAAGGCTGACTCAAACCATGTTGGAATAATAATGTATTCAGCAGCCACCTAGTCAGCAATGCAAAATGGTCCCTGGGTTCAAGGCTATGATACATTAGAATATAATTTGGCTGGAGTTTCTCTCTCTATTATGGAGAACAAATGCATTTTTGAATGACTTGAAGAACAGGTCATGCTATTACTTATGATGGGTAAACTCATAAAGGGTCACAGAAGAAACATAGTTCAGATAAGCCCCTGGAAACTATAGATGCTCTTTCAAATCTAATCTCATTTTTTAGGTCTCTCTCTTCACTTTCAGGGCAGGAAACTTGGCTGCCGCTAGGGATCTATTTTCAACTTGTTGTGAGATTTCAGACAACTGCTGAATCTCTTGTGCCCCTAGTTACTCCATCTATGGGATATGGCAAATGCTACCTACCTCAGGCTATAGGGTACAGTGAAAATTGTTGTGATGGTGGTTGTTTATTTCTCAAAAGACCAGGATCTGGCCAGTTTCCAGGAGCTTTGAGATAGATGGGCAACAATGGGTTTTCTTCCTAAGCACCAGTGTTAGAAAGATTCCTGTGTGCTTAAACTGTTGTCATCTTTTCAGTCCCTCTCCTGTCTGTTTTATATACAGGCTCTTGTCAACAAGAGAACCAATTTAGGTTCTTCACTGAGGATCTCAAGTTCCCACTTCTCACAACCAATTAAGCAGTATATTTAGAGAGAGGGCAAATATGACTTAGATATTCTTAACCAAATCCTACAAAGGAAATTGCTTAGCACACATTCTATTTGCCATCTACCCTTTCCTAATTAAACTGGGTAAAAGGATTGGAAAAATTGTATAATTACATGAAAAATCAATGTCACCTATTTTGACAGGCTTTGAGTACATTGTGAAAAATCATGACTGAAAGTCAACTTTTTGTGTGTGTTCGCATGTTTTTGTACATGTGCTATAGGCTGAGACAGCTTCCAAGTCCAGGTCATGATAATCCTTGCTGGTGTTTATTGGTAGAGACCTGGCAATACTATATGAGGGCCACGCTCAGCCCTCTCCATGAACAGCCTCATAGTCCTCAGAGCAAGTCTTGGCTGTACACCCTTCGGCCTGCACCAAGTTTCTTTTACTTGAGAAATAGTCACAGTCCATCTGCTGTGCAAATACACAAATACAAAACCATCACCCGTTTCATTAGGAATTAGTCCCCACCAGGATACAGCAGCCCTTTCACCTTTGAGATGAGGAATGAATGTTGTAATTGTAGATGAAGGCCCTGAGTGAGGCCTTTCCTGGGCAACAAATGGAGTCTGCCTTGGCTCCAGGAAGCCACTGGGCCAATAGGTGCCTCAGCAAGTTCTGTACCCAATGCCAACATGACAAATGCCAATTCTTAGCCAACTGTCTGTTATACCCTCAGCTACCTGTCTTTCACAGCATTGAGTACTCACATTTGGGAATGAGAACTAAAGATGTGAGTGGATGTCAGATCACTAATCACTTCCAAATACTCAGCACATCTGTACCAGTCCACAGCAACTAAATTGTCCCTCTGCGTATTCCTCACGGCTAATGTTTTCACATTTACTTTGTAAACTACAAACTTCCTAAACCTGACTTCATAGAATTTTGCATTGTTCCTAATTTTTTAATAATGATCAAGTATTACTTCTATAACTAGGGGGAAAAAATAGAATGTTCTGACATTTGACATGACTTTCCTCCAGGCTTGGGCATGACAGAAGGGATTAAAGAACAAAATTTAAAACCTGAGTCTCACATATATACATAGATATCTCTAAAGAAGTCTAAAATATCTTGCAATAGTGATTGTCTCTGGGAAGACAATTGGAGAAAGAGATGTCTTTAAGATATCCACCATGGATGGTAGAGGAAGATGAGGAGGAAAAGGAGTCAGGTACTGTCATTTTCAGAGAGATACCCATTGTGCTTTACATGGAAAACAAAGGCACACCTCTAATCCCAGACATAGGCAAAACTTCCCTATTTGCATTTTTTAAAAATCAATTTCCACTGTGGAAAAGTGGGAAAGGTACATTCTAATAGCCTAGAATGCAGATTTTTAAATGTATCATCCACCTAGTTTATTTTCTCCTTCTCTGACATGGTCTTTAACAGCCTTCTCTTTCTCTGTTGGACACATCCATAGAAAAGACAGAAGGTCACACACTTAACATTGTTTATTATCTAAATGGGATTTGTTCTTTCACCCCTGTCACTTCTCATTTAAGTACGTATTCTCTTTCATAACTTTCTCGATCCTTTTGAGGGTTTTCACTCATGTAATGTATCTGTGTTTCCTTTCTTCTCTAATAACATTTATTGAATACTTACTATGTTATCTCTTTTTTTCATTTATTGTTTATTAGATGCCAGGCAGTAAACCCTTCATGTGCAGTATTTTATGTAATCTTCAGAACAGCCTTATAAAGTGCCATTACGATCTTCATTTTGCAAATAAGAAACCCAAATATTAAACAGGTAAAGTAAATTGTGCAACATCACACAGCTGACCCAGATCTAACCACGAAGAACCCCAAGATTCGGGATATAAAAGTGATATTCTTACCTCACTCCTTAATTTTTTATTCCCTTGCATTTTTTCTTCAAATTCCTGTTTACTATCTAATGCCCTCATATTATTTACCTCTTTTTCTTTTCATCAATTTTCTATTGTTTTCCCCATCCTTGTGGTGCCAACTTTAGTTTTCTTTGCTCAGGTTCAAGGTACAAGTAGATAATTAATTTTAGGGGCTTCTTTCCTGCTACTCAGAGCCATACTGAATAACCATGGGCTATGTAATTGGAAGAGAGGTGATTTCCTACTGATTTCCAATTGTATGTGCTTGAAAATGGTGCTTATCCCAAAGACCAGGAAACTGTTATCCAGTATCTTCATAAGGTAGTGGGAAGACAGAAAATGTATTAAACTACATATTAACGTCTAGCTGGTGTTAGTGAACTAGTAGAATACATACTTTTTTCCACAAAATGTAACTTTTATACTTGAGGGACATGCAAACAGGATCCTTTTGTGAACAAATGCTTTTATTTTTAGCTCCAAAATATCAACTTTGCAAAAATGTTAAGCATGAAACAGCATTCCGTTATTGAGTTGCTTTTGTTGTACTTACATCACTATATTTTTGAGAGAGTTGGTACTGTTATCAACATCACCATCATTAAATAACAGATGAAGGAGAAGGAGAACTTGAAGGAAGAAAATCAAGGTTCCAGAATTCAAACCTATATGTAAGCCTTGCCCCAACCCTTACACCTCATGAAGTAAGAAAGAAAACGGGTAGCCCCAGAACAAAAGAAAAGTATACATAGCTAGAATTCATATTCAAAAGGCTAAAGGGAGGAAAAGTATTTCTGTATCTAGATAAATATGCATGTGGACACACACACACACACACACACACACACACACACATACACGCATACCTCCTTTGGGTCAGAAGCCTTGCCCAGCAGAGCCTATGGCAGTGACTTAATTGCATGACATCACTGCATCTCAGATAATATGTGGTAAGGAATTCATTGCATAGGATCTATGACCAGAAATTCATCCTCGGCCCTTCCCCTGCCCACCCTGTTCGCAACAGCAAGCCAAGTTTGTGTAGCTCTGTGCCGCTCAGCCCGTGTGCTTAATGCATTCATTAAACAGGGAGACTGGCGACGGTTTCCTATGTTTCTCATTATTTAAAAGAACAAGTTAATCTTCCCTTTGGGGGGCAGCAGGGGAACTGAAAACCACATGATCCTCTTAAATAGTTCTATGCCCGGCCCTCCCTTGTTGACAGGTCTGCTTTCATAATTTTATTGTCATGGCTTTGGAGCAAATTTTAGAGAGGTAGAGTTAGTTGATGGAAGGGTGGAAATGAGAAGGAAGATGAGGCTGGGAAAATCCTAGGGGGGTGAGGGAAAGAAATCAAGCCATCTGATGGATGGCAAGTCTTTTATCAGATATATCTCCTTTCCTTTTCGAGTGCCTATCATATCACACAAACTGCTCCTGAAGAGCCCTCCATTTACCCTCTCCCCTAATTAAATGTGCACTTCATTAATGTAAATTGGGGGTTTAATGCTCTTGTTGAAATTCTGAAGAAAGTGCTATGGCCTTGCGAAATGCTTAAGCATCATTGCAAATTAGATTAGGGACCAAGAAAGGCAGTAAAATTAGAATGATAATGGCTGATGTGGCTTCCTGACAGGCATGACTATTCAGGGATCAATGGAATGGAGAACAGTTTCCCGAGCCCAAAGTGAAAGGCAGGGACAAACGTCAGCCTACAGATGTGGCTTTTGGAAGCACTTTCAATTAGTTTAATTTGGTAAATGGTGGGGATTTAGAGGCTCTCAGCCAGTCATACAAGACAAGAATACATTGAAATGTTTTTCACTTTTTAACATAAAATAGGATTGGCTTTAGATTTGCATTTCTCAAACAAGAAGATGGAGTGGGGTGGGAGGGGATGGGGGTGCAGGGAAAGTTTCCAAAGTGTTTTACCAACTCTGCTTTTGAAAATGGAAATGACTTTCATAAGCTTGGACTGAAACCTTCCAAAGAGTGGGAAAGGAAAGAGTAAATGTACTCCTTCTGGTTCTCAGGGAGGCCTTAAATCCTGAACACATCAAGAGCCCAATGTGTGCTAAAACATGTTGTCTGGGGAGTGGGGGTGAAGGGGCAGAGGGGAGGGTGGTGGGAGAGGGAGGAGCAGGCAGTGAAATACACTCAAACTTATCCATCATTTCTTACGATAAACTTGTTTTTCATGGTTAAAAAAATAAATGTTATTTCTCAGCTAGAGCAAAAAATTTAATTACAATTTTAAATGTGTCACACAAAAGAAATATTCATAACCTGATCACACAAATATTCACCCAAGCACATGTGCTCGCAGTTCTACTTACGAGGCATCAGCACACGCACATCAGCAGACACTCAGTGGACGCTCATTTGGCCGTTACTTCAGAGCGGGGCTCTCATTTGGTTAGTGCTAAGTATGCCTTTTCCTTTTTGTTCCCTCCTGCAAACTCCACCCCACCCCCGGACCCCTGGTGTCTTCACTGGAAAATAAATTGGCACTAATCTGGTGACTGGGGACATTTATAGGCAGGACAGCTTCTGTGCACAAAGGCCTCCTTCAGATTTGTGCATTTTGACTACAGGTCCCTCCTTGTGTTCCCAGAATGCTGTCAAGCTCGACTGGGACCTCCTCCCTGAAGGCGTCTGCATCTTTCGTGAGTGAAGAGGAAAGAGATGATGCATCAGAAGTTGCGGTAAATATTACCAAATCCCCAGTGGCTCCCAAAGCCCGTTCAACCTCATGAACCAGCGTGGTGATTCACCCTCTAAATCCTTTTACCAATTCACCAAAAGTGTGCTAATAGGCTCACCTCTCACTCTTGTTAAGTTAATATCACAAGTCAGCAACAAAGCATGGAAATACATAAAACTCACACTGAAAAGAGAGAGACATGTGTCCAGGATGGAGAAGAATGATCTCAGGCAGTGAAAACAAACCAGGGCAAAGGTAAGCTCAGAACATAGTATGCCGTGTTAATCATTTGGTGGCTAGGAATTCTCAGTTTCATCATGAGGATGGTAACAGGTCATTGGTGTTACCAGCAATTCCACCACTGATGGGCTTCCTAAGGCCTCTTCATAAAGGCAGCTTGTCTCCCACAAAACACCCGGATGAGAAGCAGAAAAAAAATCCAAGTAAATTATTCTAATTAAGTTAACAATAATAATATCTAATATTTGTGTATTACTTTGATGGTTTCTAAAAACATGTACAAATCCAATAACTCATTTCATCTGTAGCAAAAGCTTCAGAGATAGAAAAGAAATGAATACTTATTTTATAGATGAGGGAAATAAGGTACAGAGGTGTCCAGTTACTTCCCCAAAGACACAAAGTTAACAAGTGGTGGTGGAGGAATTAAAACAAGAGTTCTTCTTTTTCTAGTAGCTAGTGTTGTTGCAAAATTGATAGATGATTATTGTGAAAAAATTTCAAGTAACACAGCAATGTACAAAGAAAAAAGTAAAGTGCATAACAATAATTAGTGGAAATACTTTGCGAACATTCCTTCATATGTCTTTCTGTGCATGTAGATAAGATTAATAGAACACATACTGAGTTCTTAACACATACTGAGTTCTTAACCATGCACGAGCTATCTTGGATACTGTGCATTTACTCCTCAGAACAACCCTCGGAGGTAGATATAGCTTACAAATGAGGAAAGTGAGGCTTGAAGAGGTTAATTATTAATAAATTGTCCAAATTCACATAACTATGCATATACCTTACAAAAATATGATCATAGTGCTCTTATTAGTAGGTAACGTGCTTTTTCACACAGCAATATATCACAAATGTCTTTTCACGTATCTTCCTCATCAGGTTTAGTGCTTTTAATTTTTTTTCCTAAACAATGCTATGATGAAAATTCTGAGCAAACTTTCTTTCACATTTAGCTGGTGATCTCCTCAGGGCTAATTCTAGACAGGAGATACAAAGCAAAACTCTCTAGGCATTCAGAGAATTGCCTGTAGCTCTAGCCCACGTCCCCCAGCGGTAATAACACGAAAGCACTATGAGATGAGACAGAACTAGTCCTTTCCTTCCTTCCCATCACTCCACAAGCATTTGACTGGATACTATGGAAAAAAAAAAGCCCAATAAGATAGATTCTGGGTCCTCAAGAAGCACACAGACACGTGAGAGAGACAGAAAAGTAAAGAGTCAATTATTATACAAAACAGTGTGATTTGTGCTAGGATAGGAAGATTCACATATTTCTTACATTGACAACTAAACCCTGTACTCAGGGAAGGCTGTGAGCTCAGACCGGTGAGCTCAGGGAAGGCTCTCCCAGCAGAGAAGATACCTGGAGGAATCCTAAAGGAGGAGCTAGGGTTGTTCAGGCAAAGGAGGATGGGTGGATGCTGGATGTTGCAATCTTCAGTTCTCATCAGGAGCCCTCTCTGTGTAGCTGCTTTCTCTAGAGCCTCCTATACCTCTTCTCCTCCTTGCCCCTTTAAGCCAAAGAGTGGGTGATAACAGTTTCCCATTTACTAACTTCAAGATACTAGACTCTCCCTGTTTTATTTTTGAAAATGCTGTTTAGCCATTTGTAAATAGCCCATTTTAAACTCTCTTCAGATTACCTAGCTTGAGTGTGAGACCTGTTTCCTGCCAGGACCTTGACTGACTCAATACATACACAGAAGAGATTGAGCACAGTTCTACAGATCTCACAGCCCTCCCTGCCTTACCCCTATCCCAAAGCCATCTGAGAAGCAGAAATAAGCCTCCTAGCTCCAGAAGAAATGCGTAGCACTTGAGATTGGCCCCATTCCCTTGTTGGCACAATGATCCCCACGGGACATCTCTTTTCTGGCGCCAGTTAGAAATGTTCAATTCCATTTCACTTTAATTTGCAATAAATGTGCCTAATTTTATTTTTAATTTCCTAAATAGATTGATTTGGCAAAGCCACTTCACCAGCTCGAAGGTTAAATTCCTTATTGAAAATGCTAATATCGAATTCATTTTCTCAAATGCTGATTCTCTGATTTTGTGAAATGACTCTTTTTCAGATAAGAATCAGAGAACTGTAGGGATGGGAGATTTGGTAGACATCAACCCAATAGGTACAACGAGGTTAAAGGTCTTGCCCAACAAGACACAGCTTGCTGATAACATCTTTTCACTCCACTAGAACCTGCAGTTCCTGAATGGAGGCAGCCGTTGTTTGCCCTGGAAAAGTATTGTCTGCCACAGAAGGACGGGAAGAATAGAGAATGATTCTTCCCAGTTTCTGAGACTCTCCCTCCTTTAGCATTTAAACACTTCTAGATATGGTCTCAGTTTTACTCACTACATCCTGGAAGCCTGTTTCAAAAATAAATAAATTAAAAAGAGTAACACAAGAAACCAGTAATACTAGTTGTTTCCTGGAGGAAAAATGAGGGACAGGGAGAAGGGGTGGGAAGAAGAATTACTTTTTATGAGTTAATTTGTAACTTGTGACATTTATAACATTTGAATGTATTACCTATTTTAAAAATAAATTAGCTTATTCGGAAGGCAGGAAGAAAAAGTATTATTTGAATTCTGTTTAACAAAGAGATATTGCTTGCCTTCCACACAATCTGGAACTTCCTAGGCACTGGAGGGGATATAAAAGCACAGTTCCAGACCTCAAAGGATTTGTTGTCTTCTAAAGGAGACAAAAATATACAGAATCAATGATAATCCATCAAGGAATGTGTGAAACCACAGAATAAAGGGTAATCACAGAAGAAAGATGGAAAAATAGTCATTTCAACTGGGTGTATCTGAGTTGCATATTCACAGATGGTTAGAATTGGGGAAGGATGAGCCAAGTGGAAGGAACTGTGTCAGCAAAGGCTTGGTGGGGAAAATTAAGGAGGACGTGAACAGCTTGTTTCTGCTCACACTACAGCAAGTGGGGATAAGCAATAACCCTATGTCCCTTCCTATGTCTGGTCATAAGGATACCCTTCATTTTTCATAAAAGTCCTACTTGTAATAAGTATGTCTTACATAAGTATTACATTTTAGTTTTTTTTAATTTTATTTTATTTTAAGTTCCAGGATACATGTGCAGGTTTGCTACATAGGTAAACATGCACCATGGTGGTTTGCTGCACCTATCAACCCATCACCGAGGTATTAAGCCCTGCATGCCTAAGCTATTTATCCTGATGCTCTCCTTCCCCCAGGACCCCCTGCCCCTACAGGCCCCAGTGTGTGTTGTTCCCCTCCCTGTGTCCATGTGTTCTCATTGTTCAGCCCCCACTTATAAATGAGAACATGTGGTGTTTGGTTTTCTGTTCCTGCATTAGTTTGCTAGGGGTAAAAGGTCTTTTTAAAGAAACTCCTTAAACTTCACAGTAACATATCTCTACTACATAGTTGAAGAAATCAGCTGAGAGAGGGCAGCAGAGTTGGATGGGATTTTAAAGATAACCAGTCATTTTACTAATAAGGAAATGGAGGCCAATGGAGGCGATGTGACATTTAGTTAGGAACAGACCCAGAAACTTCTGAGATGTGTTTGCCTCACAGATAGAAGGAACAAAACCAAATGTGCCCTCTACTAAGTGTTGACCCCACTGGAATGGACTAATTTAGAGGGAACAAAAAATTGGCATTTGGCTTGTATTAACTTATTTTCTGCCTAATGCAGAAATTAAATCTGTACAATTCAATTGTCCCTATGCTAGCCACCACCAGAAAACATGTTAGGAAAAAAAGATGCTTTTATGACTACCATTAGCATGACCAAGTTGGTTTTTTGTCCTATATCTACTGTTATTCACTCAGAAACTCCATGCCTCTAGTGTGACTGTGTCCCTAAGTACAGATGTAGACTGGAAAGGAGAAGGGCATTCTCACAAGCAGGAAGTCAGAGGTTTGCCTCGTTACTGTATTGTCTACCACTGATCCAGAGGATACTGTGACTGAAGGGCTATGAAATATTTGGAGGTATTGTTTTTAAAAGAGAGAAATTAAATACATATTAGAAGTTAATTGATTATATAAGGCTGTCCAGGTCTAGGGCAGGCTTGGCTGCCATATATAGCAAGCAGCATGTAAAACATGTAAGAAAAAAGCCACATGGACATTTAGTCTTGAGTTTCCTGTATTACAAGTGATCTCATCTTTTACCCCTCATTAAATGTGTGCCCACCTCCCCTCTGCTAGCTCTTCATACACATACTATCTGCCTCTCTTGCCTTTTTGAGATGCTCCCCCGTGTCCCAGCTGGACCTGAATGATTAGGTGTGGCCCTATAGCTCACTCTCACTTATTCAGCTGTTAAAGCAGCTTAAACCCTCATAAGAACATTAACATTTGGGTGCCAATAACAGATTGACCTTTATTCATAAAGTGCAAATAGTTGGAAGTTGAACAGATTGGTTGCCAGCGATTGCCTTTTATGTGCAGTTTAAGGCTTTGATTTCTCTCCCCTTTCTTCCTTTAATCTGACATCACTGGCTTGAATAGGGTTTGCACTCTAAGTAAACAGGGCCAGGGGAGGCCTTTGCTTTTGTAGCACAGTTTGCTTGGAAAGGGAAGGAGACAGGAGGGTGACATTAAAAGATTTGCCTTTGGAATTAAACAATTTAAGAATGGATTGGAAACCCCAAAACTGAGTGGAGCTGTTGGTAGGCTCTGAACTGAACTCACACAAGAGCCTTTTGCATATGGGACTATTTATCCACAATCATTCATGTAGATGGTGAATGAGAATGTAAGGATTTATATTAACTCTCTTGAAAGTTTACTCTATGTCATACACAAAAGGGAAACTCAGAAACCCACAGAGCCTATGGATTTGAAATGAGACCACACTGCACTGCTTTGTTACCCTCTTCTAGCCAGCTGTGAGCATTTTGATGCTTAAGATTGCAGAGGGTGGCTGAAGCCCTTTAAACAACTAGTGTTTCTTTAAAGCATTCCAAGGGAATATTAAGCATAGGCTTTTAAAGATACTCTCCAACACAGCGTTCGGTTCTGAGGGGTTTTTCCCTGATTTATCTTGACAGTACTTTACTTTCAATAGCACAGTCTACACTTTGTAGTGAATAGGGAATCTTTACAGCATTTTCATAGGTAGCATGAGCACATGCAAGGCTTCCTCGCAATTAATTGTGCCCATTCAGAAATAATAAAGTGAGTCAACAGAACTAACACAGGAAATGGAAGATATGAAGCTCTCATTAATAGGGCTTGGCCATAAGTAAACGGCAATTTTATGTGAATACTCGTTCTGCCAGAGCTTTTGATTATGTTTTTAAAAAATCTTAAATGCCTGTATTTTAGGAGTATAGGGATATTTCTTTTTGATCCAGATAATTTAGCATTGCATTGTCTATTAACAACTTTGGCTTTAGAATTAGGCAGACCCAGATTTGTGTCCCAGCCCTTATTAGAAGCTTGTTAACTGTGTAACTTGGACATAGAACTAGTCTTAAAGCTTCATTTTCTCTGCAATCTGTGAGTCACTGTAGTGCCAATCTCAGAGGGATGAGCATCTCTATGAAGCTCTTAATGCAGCCCCTAGCCCTTAGTAAGTACTACATAAAAGTTATTGTTTTTTATCAAAATTCAGTTTTATATCACATTGCTGTCCTAGGTCTGTATGGAGAATACGACAAAAACAATAGAAAGTGCTTAGCAATGGACCCATCTCACAACTAACTTCGATAAATAGAAACTGCTATTATTATTGTCATTTTAGTCTATACTGTCTTGTAACAGATTGTTTCACTATCTCAAACTACAGTATGGCTGTCTTGTGGCAGAAAACAGGGCTTTCATTTTTTTGTGTGTGCCCCTGATGCCTGAGCACAATATTAATGTAGAGTGGACACTTAATAAATTACTTATTAGTTAACTCTTCTTCTCCTTGATTGGGAGCTACTTTCTTCAAAAACAGAAGCATCATCTTTCACTCCTTCTCCTTCAGTCCCTCCATCTAATCTGAGGCCAATCACTTCTGGCTTAAAAAATTAGCTCTCCTGTTTTCCATTCATGTTGTCACTAAGCTAATCCATGTTTGCAACAGCCTTCTAAAGGAGAACCCACAAGACAGGTACTGTGCCCTCACCACCACTCTCCACTGCTTTCAGTCATTCTGCAAACTGACACCAAGCAGATATTCCCCAAGATTCTTTTATGTCCCTACCCAGCTCTTCATGCTGCACCTCCCCTCTCTTCCAGACTTTCCTTAATAGTGGCATGGGAAGTGCATGGATGAGAAGAATTTAAGAAAGAAATACGAATATTATCCACAGTGCTTTGATTTGGTGGCTTATCCTGAACTCATAACATTATAAGGAGGACAAGGCCTCACCACATTTGATAACGAGGTAACTGTCTTGCCAGCACGGGTCTGTCTTCAAACCATAAAAGGGATCATCTTAGAGACCATGGATGGATCAGAGATACTACTGAGGGAAAGGCAAAAACCCTTCAAACCTTGCTATCACCTTGTAAGTAGAAAAAGAGTGTCTTTTCTCCAAAATTTCAGACTGCCAATGTCAAACTTTAGCACAATAATAGTAACTTTAGAACTTTGTTTTGGAATCTCAAAACCAAAGTCAGAAAACAAAGGAAAAATTAAAAATTACACACAAGTGTACAAACGTGCATAAAACACAGTCACACAGCTGGGTAAAAAGAGAAAACGAGGAAGAGCCCATTGAGATGTTAAATTTCAGATTCCCCGGACCAGTCCCTACTCTTCCAAGTCCTTGGAATTACTCCAAGAAAGACACAAGAGCCAGGGGCAAGAACACCAGTCCTTTCTCTGGGTCTCATGCCCTCCCTCCCCAAGTTCAAATTTACCCAAGGCAGGGCAAAGTGTTTATTCTCAGTGGCAACCACTTTCTATGTCATCGTTTTTTCTCACAGCTTTTCCTCCCCTCCTCAGAGACTGAAATGCTAGCTAGGTCTCAAGCCAAGACATTTTCATGAGGGAAAGATTTCAAAAAGATTATGGACGGGATTTTAAATGTCTACTGAAATACACACAGAAAAGTCTTCATTGTAAAGGAGAAAATGCTTTTAAAAGTATATTTAAATAAATCCTCAATAACAGAGACTTGGCAGACCCAGGGCTGCTCCCTGGCCATCCCTGGGAAAGTGGGCTTTTTATGGATTCTGATCTAAGTGTGAGGGCTGACAGGAGCTCCTAATCTATAGTATTGTTCGGTGCTTGTGAGAGTCTCATTAATTGGTAGCTGATGAGCTGCAAAAGGAGTAAATTTTGTTTCAATTTAATGACGACCTTCATCTTAATTCCATTTCCTCTGTGAAAACCTGGAAATTATATGACAATCACCAAACAGAAGAGTTTTTAAATGCTCCTCTAGTCAGGCAAATTGTGTTAATTTCTTGCCCCCTTACTAAATGCAGAGCTACGGTAAACATAACGTACTTCTGGAAAAAGAACTGACAGAAGAAAATTTAGGTTTTTGGATCATTGGGGAAATTTTGGCTGGAGATAGGAAAAATGAGAGGTTTTGGTTTGCATTTATGATAAAAAACAAATCACATAAAAACTCTGAGGATGACAAAAATAAACTGTTATGTCATCCAAACTAAAAGAATTTAATGCCCCTAGAAGACCTTAAGTTACCTAGAGACCAATGCCTGTCAGAGTATATGCTTAGTAAATTTTGGTTGAAAGAATCAGTGAGTGAATGAATGAATTCTCTTGAGAGCATCTTGCGTTCAGTAAATGCTGGTATTTTCAGCTGTAACTTTTGTAAATTCAGTAAAGCAGCAGATTCAGTACACTGCTGCTGCTAAAAAATGTAGAACAACTAGTTGTGAAAGCAGCCCTTGACCGCCCAGCAGGAAATAAGCTCTCAGTTGCACTCAGTGAATAAGTCAGAAGATCCAAGGGCAAGTCGAATCGGCACCTGCCTGCTTCTCCACCACTATGGCTTCTCAGATGGCAGACCCCAGCATCAGGGCTTCTCCAGCAACAGGCTACAGGGTGGGGGAGGGGGTAACCCACAGATGCTTCTGGAAACGGTGTGAGCACGGGACATTCCCATCCGGCTTTTTTGACACAGCCATTTTAATAAAGGAAAGGGATTAGTGGTATTTTCTTTTCATTCTTCCTCTTTTTAATACCAAATCATCTTTGTAAAAGACACTATTCAGCATCACATCATTCTTGACCCTCTCTTCAGAGATTGTGTGAGACCTGGGGATGTGTTCTGACTCAAACATTATTACAAGTTTTTCAGAACTGAAAGTTAAATGACTTGAGGGCCAAGTCAAAGCATGCCGTTTTCCACAATGACCCCTCTACTATCCTTGTCCACACACAGGTGCACACCTACAAGACTACTTATGGAATGACTGAATGAGTGTTTGCTATAATGAATGGTAATCAGGGATGGAGTGCACATAATGACTATACTTAGTATCCATATAAGCCAATAATTTCTAGAGTCAGATGGTGGGTCATGGGAGAAGGCAGCTGAATAGAACAAGACATGATTTGATTCCTAAATTCTGTTTCTTTTGTTTTTGTTTTTTGAGATGGAGCTCCACTCTTGTTGCCCAGGCTGGAGTGCAGTGGTGCAATCTCAGCTCACTGCAACCTTTGTCTCCCAGGTTCTCCTGCCTCAGCCTCCCGAGTAGCTGGAACTATAAGTGTTTGCCATCACGCCCAACTATTTTTTTTTTTTTTTGTATTTTTAGTAGAGATGGGACTTCACCATGTTGGCCAGGCTGGTCTTGAACTCCTGACCTCAGGTGATCCACAGTCTCAGCCTCCCAAAGTGCTGGAATTACAAGTGTGAGCCACCGCACCTGGCCTGATTCCTAAATTCTCTTGAAGATTTTAGATCTAAATCTCAGAGGCACCAGCCTGCCCAACTCTCCAGCTGAGAGAATCAAAGGAGCTCACAACCCAGATGGGTTAAACATTCAGGCTACCTTAGGGTTGTGCTGTCCCCTCTTCACCGCAGGAAAGAGGAACAGATGGGGGTGGCCATGGTTACACTGAAGCAGAACCAACTCAACATCATCCCCCTCTAGGGACTGGAAGCCACAACTCCTATTTCCTCTCATTCCAATGCCATTTCTCATCTCTCTTAATAATGGATCCAGAATTATTCCAAGGTATTTCAGGGCAGATGACTCTTCTGCCCAATTTCAGTTCTACAAACCCTAAGTGATTCTACTCATGTTCCCATTTTCTCTCTCAGGATCTGCTTTGCACACAAAAAGAAATAAGAACAAAGGGCCTCAATGTGTGATTTAAGAAAAAGAGTCTTTTCCTACTGCCTGGCTCAGTTCAGAAGCTTAAGAGATTCATTTGCATTAACAAGTAAGCATCACTGGGAAGAGTGAGAGAAGTCTATCAATCATTCACACTCTAGTGCAAATTACTAAAATCCAATTGCTTTCCTCTCTTATATCTATCTGAAACTTCTGGGGGAGGTTTCTCATGGATGAGCTCTGGATGCACACCTGTGTAGCTATTCTCACTAAGCAGCATCTGTGTATAGAGATTATGTATGTGGTGCAGAGCCCATACAAAATAAGTTTGGCAGAAACTCTGCTAAAACTAGAGGAAACTAGAATTAATAACATAAGCACATAAAATGTTCTTACAGCTTCTTCTCTTGCATCACTTTATTTAATATTCACATAATTCTGTGAGGTTGTATTATCACCATCCCATTTTATAGGTGAGAGAAAGAAATTAAACATCTTGCCTAAGAAGAAGGAGATCTTAACTCTGAACCCAGAGAGAAAGATCCCAAACTTGGGTGTCGTTTTACTACGGGAAGGGCATTTCTTTTGCAGTGTTTTAAGGCATCTGCTACCACCACATTACAAAATTTAGAAAATAACAGAGGTATCAGCAATGGCAGAAGTCCAAACACAAGAAATAAAACTAGAAGAGAAGAGTGGTTTCGAATGTCGGCACATCCTCTTACCTTCCTTTTCGTACTTTCCTTTAAGTCTTCCATGGTAAATGCAATCTGGCTTCGTGCCTCTTCCTTCATCTAGGTCATTTTAACAGCTCCTTTACTTTAGTCCAGGGTGAAATTCTGTCTCAAAGCTATCTGGGATTAGCCTAAGTGGGGCAACTTGCCCTGATTGGATAAAGCTTTTAAATGGTCATGAATTAGCTGAGCATGGTGTCTCATGCCTATAGTCCTAGCTCCTTGGGAGGCTGAGGCAGGAGGATCACTTGAATCCAGAAGTTTGAGACCAGCCTGGACAACATTGTGGGAGGCATTGTGAGATTCCCCCATCTCAAAAGACAAACAAACAAACAAAAACCTCATGAACTAGTAGGCAGCAGACCGAAGGATAAAGCAGTGCTGGGTAGCTGACAGCAGGGGAGTGCACACCTGCAGGGTGTCCAGCTCTATTCTGTACCCCTCTTCATGAGACAGGGCCCACCTCGAGCATTCCTCAGGGGGTTAGGGAGGGGCAGGAGCTCACATCAAGTACCCTGAAAGGTAGTCATAGAGCTGACAATTGTTAAGGCCTCACGAATTCCTCCACAGCTCTATGAGGTAGTGCATTCACCAATATTCCCATTTTCAGGTGTGAAAAATGAGACATTAAGAGGGTAAGTAATTTTGCTAAGGTCACTCAGCTGCTAAATGACGGAGCAGGGATTTTCACCTAAGCAGCCTGATCCCAGAGCCTGAGTCCTTAACAGAAAACTATAACACATGTGGTTTTCACAGAAAACTGCCCCCACCTCTGCAATGTGCTCAAGGTGGACCCTGTCTCAGGAAGAGAGGCACAGAATAGAACCAGACACTCTTCAGGTGTGCACTCCCCCATGCTACGCTACCTGGCACTGCAGCCTACTGGTTCATGAGATTACACCTGGATGTGTTTATCCCAGCTAATCTAAGACATGGAGGTATATGGCAGCCTCGTGCATAAAACAGGAATCACACAGATGGGGAAGTGGATGCAGAACTAGGGCCAAAGGGTAGAAGTTATAAGCAGAATTCAAGAGAATATGACTTTCAACTTTCTAAACACAGGTATGTCTGCATCGGTTGGATGCTTTTAGTTTCAGCAACAAAAAAACAATTTGAAAATGTCTTAATCAAAAAGGGAAAAAACTTTCCATATAACTGGAAATTGTGAGATGTGGCAAGATCCAGGTATTAAGATGATGTCATAAGCAATCTGTCCTTTTTTCTTCATCTCTTGACTCAGCTTTCCTACCTGTTCTATTGTTTTCAGGCAGAGTCTCCACTGTTGAGCAGAAATGTCACCAGCAGTTCTAGGCTTATCTCATCCTCACAGTTGCCAATCCCTCTGGAAACCCACAGAAATTAGCAGTTACTTCTGCCTATAAACATGGGGTGGGGAAATCTGGGTGGACTTTACAGAGGAGGTGGCATGTACTTGGATCTTAATGATATGTAGGAGTTTCCCAGGCAAAGGAAGATGGAAAAGGATGGGCTTTCCTATAATTGAGAGACAGTTCAAGCATCCTGGAGATGCTTGATGATGAGAGATGCGAATAGCTGCCCAATTCACTGAAAGCCGTTTTACCAAATGATCAATATGCAAAGTAACCAATTCGCTTAAAAAAATCAATTTGTCAAATGTTCAAATCATAATTTATCAAGTTTACTGATCAAAAAATAATCTTTTTTGACTATTTATTTAAAGTTTACAGCAATCTGTGCTGGATCTGTGGCCTTGGTTGACCAACTTTGATTCTGTCTCTAGAACAGCATTTTAAGGGATATTCAGTTTATTCAGACCTGATATTATAGGGGGATTTAGTCTGCTTAGGTCTATATTTAATATTTTTTAAAGTATTATTTTAATCAGTGACCAAATGTCAATGTTTCATGTGGGAGTTTTTCAGTTTCTACTGATATCTTTTGACCTTTTCTCATGCTCCTGAACATTTCACCATATCTTGCCAAACCTTATTAAAGACCTTTCTCTCTGGAGAAAGTTTTTACTTTTCTGCTTAGACCTCATAGTTCTAACACTTTAGACCTTGCCGTTTAATGTGATAGCCAATATCCCAATTTAAATTAACTGAAATTAAATACAATCAAATAGAATTAAAATTTTATTTCCTCAGTGGCACTAGCCACATTTTGAGAGATCCCAGCCACAGGTTGACAGTCAGTGGCTACCATAATGGACAGCACACAGAGAACATTTTCATCATCACAGAAAGTTTTATTGGGTAGCATTGTTTTAAATCAGCCTGGTGAGTCCTGATTCCACCGTTTCCCTAGGATTTTGTCTTTGATTCCCCCAGCTCCAAGCCCCACAGCTGCTAAGGGGCCAGACTCCATTCCTGCCTCTTGTCTCAACTGCCCAGCGTCCTACTTGCCCCAGGGAATTTAGAAAGCAAGCTCATGGTTGATTGTCATTTCAATTTTGTTCATTTTCTAGTCTAGCCTAGGAATAGGATGAGTTGTTCAAATATTTTAAGGGCCCCTGTGCAAAATTTCCTAGGGAATGGTCTACCTTAATTAAATACAAACAAATGCTGCTCTATTCTGCAATGCTTTTGTTCCTGAAACTCCACTGCCTCCAGAGAGGAGGAGGGAGGGTGGGAAGAAGAGAAAGTGGGAAGGAGGGAGGAAGAGAGGGAGGTGTTGGGGGGGAGAGAGAGAGAGAAAGAGAGAGAGAGATCCTCTTGTCAGCAAACTCCTTACTAAAAATATTAATTCCACTAAAAGCATCGAAAGGACCTTTTTTCCTCAGAATGAAAAAAAAAAATACAGCTGCCTAGCAAAATGGAAGGCTTGAATGAACATTTCAAGTCCTACCTGTCACAAGCCATTAGTCGAATTGCCTAAAGAAATCCCTTGACAAGTGTAAGTGCTGTTTTTATGTCAGAGCGCTTCATAATGTTGCCCACAAGAAGAAATTCCTCCACAAAAGCTTCTTCTGTTTAATAAAGTGATTTGTTCCAGTAACAGTGATAATAAAATTGCTGAATTGAAATAGGATTGTTCAATGAAGACCTGAATCCAATTTGCTGGACTAGTATGATTACACTTTTATCTCTGTGTTTACTCATTTGTAGAATTGCTATCAGTCTTTTGATACGCAATTAATAGGATTAATGGTTTTCAGGACCAGAAGGCAGTAACAGGGAAGAGAACCCATTTTTATGTGGCACAGTATCTGTGTGTTGACCTATTAAGGCCTGTGCACCTTGTCAGCTGTGCTACAGAACGATAGGTTGATTGCCTTTCCTTATCCTTTAAAATGGGATTTCTTTTTCCAATGAAAATTATTTTGAATAATTATGTCTATGTTAATTTAGGTGCCTCCTCTCTGTGAGCTCCTCAGGCAGCTGACGGTGGAGCCTCATGGACCAGGAAAAAGAAGTAAAGGCAGCAACAGTTCTCTAAAATTTAATTTTTGGAGTGATCTGTCTTCTCTATCTGGTCTCATACAAATAATTCTTATTATCATTATTAGTGGCTTTAATAGCAGAATGAAACATTTTGACAAACCATTTCATTCATTACCTGAAACCTTTGGAAGCTTAGGTGTACTCATATTTAAGTTATTTTTGTGATAGCTTATATGTGCTTATACTTTCTCTAATCAACATTGCCTTTGGGATAGCGCCATCTTAAACCCTCAAAAGGGATTAGTATTAACCATATGGTATACAAAGTAGGATTTATCAAATAAATACAGCTTTTTTTGTGCGGAGGTGTTTGTTTTGTTTTGTCTGTTGGATTTTAAGGGTTTTTTTGTAACAGATTAAGAAACTAGTAAAAATATAACTAGTAATGACATAAGCCAGCATCCTTATAGGCTACCAGAGTGTTTTAAGACTAGCCCTTGATTATGTTTAGTAGACACTGGTATCTCTGCTTGGGTTCCTAGAAAAAAGGGCATAAGGCAAATCTCAATTTTAATGCTTTATTGAGTGAATCCCAGGGAAGCAAGCATAGGAGGTGAATCTAGGCAGGGAAAGAGGGAAAGCAGACACAAGGTCATATGTTCCCAAGTTGACACCGCATCCCTGGTGTCAACTTAGTAGCTTAGTAGCTTAGTCATGCTGGATACTTCCAGCGAGGCTAAAGAAAACCACTGCATCTTAGAATAGCCTGTCAGAGAGAAGGACAAGCAAGTGTCCACTGGCTCCTTTCTGTCTCTGTCTTTTATTGGTCAGAGTTCCTCGCTGGGGTGTTAGCTCCCCTATGTTTGCCAGTCATGTGTTCTAGTCCCCCCAGGGCAGCCAATGGGGAAGCCAGAGCCCCACACACATTAGGTTGGGTCAGAAATTGGCAACTTCACTGCTGCATTTCCCCACAGGTTCAATGAAGACTATGCTGGAGCCTGGCCCTCATCCACAGGGGAGGCTAGAACAGCCACAGGCATTAGAAAATGAGGCTGGGGCAGTGAGGGCTTTACAATCACAGAAACAGTGTGAGCTTTCCCTGGAGTGGATCTGTCGGGGAAGCAGGGAAATGACCAGGGACTGAGGGAAGGAGACAGGCAGATGGGGCAAGGCAGATCTGGAGTGAGGTATAAAATGGGTCTAATACAACTGACAAGCTGAATCTATTCTGACGAGCTCTCTCCACAAATAAAGAAGAACATTTTCCCCAGGATTTAGTCATATGCAAAAATTATCAAAGTATTTGTTGAGTCTTCCAAAATGGAATCTCCTAAACAACTCTCTGCATTAAGTGAAGAATTTATGTAATTGTAGCTGGGGTTTGCCTGCTATTATTTCGAATATGTGATCCATGTGATCAAGACCCCCTCATAAGAAAAAACAGAGATAACTGAGTTATTCACCCATGACCACGAGGCTTTGAATGTGGTAGAAACTATTGGTAGAAATTATTGGTTGAATGAATGACAGTGAATAGTCAGCCAATTAGCCCAAGGCATCGACTCCATCAGCCACACCCTCATCCCAGCTCTGCCTGGTTTTACTAAATATGATGAAGACATTATGGAGGTAACTTCATCCTAAAAAGAATATTCACAGTCTAACAGTGGCATTTCTAGTCTCAAGCTGTAGTGCAGATAGAGTCCGATATTTCCAGTGGAGCTCGGATTACCTCCCTAGTCCCTTGGCAAAGTTGCTTCTTTAATTGCCACATCTTGAATAGTAATTGTGGCATCAGAATATTAGTAGGGAAACATTTTTTATATATAGGCTAAGTAGTCTTTACCTGAAGTACTGGGAACAGAAGTGTTCCAAATTTTGAACTTTTTTGGATGTCGGAATATTTGTATATACATAATGAGACATCTTAGGGAAGGGACCCAAGTCTAAACACAAAATTCATTTATGTCTCATTATATACCTAATACACATAGCCAGAAGGAAATTTTATACAGTATTTTTAATAATTGTAAATAATTATTGTATGCATGTATGCACGAAGCAAAGTTTTGGCTTTATTTTGACTGTGACCTGTCATAAGAGGTCAGGTATAGAATTTTCTACTTATGGCATCATATTGGCATTCAAAAAGTTTCAGATTTTGAGCATTTCAGATTTCAGATTTTTGGATTAGGGATGCTCAACCTGCATTATACACCTTTCTATAGAGTCCCTATAGTCCCATGTAATTGACTTTCATCAACAAATGAACAATTTCAAAACTTTTTTTCAGGATATTTTCTCAGTGTCCTTTCTGGTTTGTGAAGTCTTTTACTACAGCTCAGCATAGGAAATATAGTGTAAATATTGATCATAGTTTCCCATTTAAAGTGATAGTATCTGACAATATTAATTATATGGGCACCTCTTTTATTTTTATTTTTTTACCATTTCCTGTTTATTTTTTTTTTAAACAGACTAAAAGTTGGCATAGTTACCTGGCAAAGGATAATTAATTCCAATACTTAATTAGAGATGAGGCACTCCAGTAGGTAACCTCTTCCTCACATTCCCTGGTATGTTTCTCTGTTTTTCTTTTTTTTTCTTTCTTTTTTTTTTAATTATTATTATACTTTAAGTTCTAGGGTACATGGTGCACAACGTGCAGGTTTGTTACATAGGTATACATGTGCCATGTTGGTTTGCTGAACCCATCAACTTGTCATTTACATTAGTTATTTCTCCTAATGCTATCTCTTCCCCAGACCCCCACCCGCCAGCAGGCCCCAGTGTGTGATGTTCCCCCACTCTGTGTCCATGTGTTCTCATTGTTCAACTCCCACCTATGAGTGAGAACATGCGGTGTTTGGTTTTCTGTCCTTGTGATAGTTTGCTTAGAATGATGGTTTCCAGCTTCATCCATGTCCTTGCAAAGGACATGAACTCATCTTTTTTATGGCTGCATGGTATTCCATGGTGTATAGGTATGGGCACCATTTTTAATATGCCAGCAGTCCTCACTTTGTATGGTAGTTTGAGACCATAAAAAAAGATCTTACAAGCTGAAATCACGCAAAGCAATCTTAATAATGAAGAAGAAAAAACATGATGGTCCCATGACACATAAAAATTTCTGTCAAAATGTTAAAAACTCCCTTACTGTAAATCATAAATGTATAATAAAGTGAAAAATAGTAAAACTAATATTTACCTAGTATACCATAATTAAAAACATTAGAAATATTTATGTTTTATTCCTTTGTAAAAATCTCATTATGATATAACAGTACTTGCCTTCTTTTCACATACACATAAGCATCTTTTCTATGTCTTGATAAATTACCCCTCCTAAGTAAAGAGCAGCTTCCAACATTTCTAAATGATAGCTTCCTATCTCTTGTGATGCCAGTGTTGTGAAGTATCTCTGAAAGTTCTTTTAATGTAAAATTTTTTGCTAATGTCACTTCGTGGGGAGATGTTTATCCTTTTCATTACAACCACTTCCCTCATTGATGTCAATAAGTTTTATTTCACTAAGTTCTCCTGGCTGCATACTGAAAGTCTCTTGAACAGTAACCGTGTCAACAGTCTCTCAGTCAGTTATTTCTTCTATAACTCCACTTAAGTTTGATTTGAATTTCACGTCCAAGATGACCACTTTTCATTTCTCTGCTACAATTTTATCTTTGTTGGATGATTCCCTCTTTTCATTATCTATTTTTGTAAAATGCCACATGGGTTCATCAGTATCCCAAACCATGCATCCGCCCCTCTGAGGGTGTCTTGTTCACGACTTTATGTCTAGTACGCAGCATGGTGAGTATGCAATAAATATTTGGCGAGTGAAAAGAAAAAAGATAAAGAGGCAATGCAACTATACACTTTACTGTCTGCGCATGAGCTGAATAACAGATCCTCTGAGACAAATCACTGACAGATTTTGAAAGAAATGATGTGATTGGTCACTAATCATAATGCATACCTGTTATTTACATAGTGATTGGTAGACTGAAGAGCCAGCCTCAACGTTTATACTTTATGCAATTATTCACAGTTAATATGCCATAGTGAATGAAATTTGAACTATATTTTTGGGAGGCTGCTGTTGATTAAGTAAGCCATGGTAACTGAAACTTATTCATATAGAATCTTGCAAAGTAGGGACCGCCTATATTTGATATCCAATGGTTTCTGGACTTGGTATGAGAACCTAGCTAACCAACATAGGATGAAAGGAATCTGTGTCCATCTTGGCCAAGGGATACCTGAATGAGAACATATGTGATTTCTTATACATATAATGTGTATATCCACCTCGTAGGGACTATGCCTAAACTCATGGATTACAATGGTTAAGTGTATATCTTTTGAAATCTGATTGAACTGAGTTCAAATGTTATTTAATCTCTCACAAACTCAATTTCCTCACATGTAAAAGCCTATCTCAAATAATTGTTGTGAGTACTGAGAGATAATATAAGTAAGAACACAAGTGTAATATTGTTAGCACAGTGTCTGGCTTATAGGAGTGTTCATTAAATGGTATTTATAGTAGTAAAAGTGCTGATGGTGGTCATGCCATGGTGATGCAGTGTTGGATACCCAAAAGAGGAATGGAATACTGAACTTTAAAAAATAATAGAACTGAAGTACATAATTGAAATCCTTGAGCTTCCCAGAAGGTTATTATGGCACAGATTTATAATGAACTCATAGAACATTGACTCTGAAAATCTAGAACTTTAAATAGGTTAAAATGCCTCCAGTTCAGGGAAAAATGAGCAAATAAACTTTGATATCTATCCATGCCAAGTCATGGTGCCAAAAAGCATTTATGTCTCCATTGTGAGCTTTATCCAACATCCATTTACCAGTTCCTGGTTTGCAAATCCAATTGCTCTAGAATAGCAATTTGAACATCAAAATTGGCAATATTTTAAGCTTGATACATTAGAGCTGCTAGCATGATAGCACAATTGTAGGAAAGAGTTCAGCTTGCCCATTGCAAAAGCTTCCTGTGAATTTACCTTTGAGCAGCTTGACTTTTGTTAACCATATCAATGCCATATATATTTAGGAAATTTGAAGGGACAATATCCTAATTAGGGACAGGTTAAATTTACTTACAGTGAATTACAAAAAAGACTAGTGTTAATCAAACAATTGAAAAGTCTTTGACCTTTACAACTGTATTTCCTAAATTGTGTTCTGTGGAGCATCAGTACTCCTTGTGATAGCAATATATATTCCACACAAAAAAAAAGAGGAGGAGGAGTTTCATCATCATGAATCTAGAGATTCATAATGGTTCATTAGCAAGCTGAAGACAGCATTTCTGCAGAAAAAAAAAATCAAAGATGGCTAATCACATTTCCCAAATATATTGAGCCTAAAAAACTAAAGCCAAACAACACAAAAACTATTACTTTCTCACAGAATACAGTGTTGCATGTAACAGCTTTGAAAAGCCTCAGAAAAAGTATAAATGAAATTGGGGTTCACACCATTACCAGATTCACATCTTGAGACATAGAGGATATTTTAGTAGTATTTCTGCACCATGTCCTTGACCATCTACACATTTTGGAAATAAAGTTCAGGTAACTTTCGACAGCATTCACAAAATTATTCACAAATTTGCCTAAAATGTCTTATTCTGACACAAATTCTCCCTCCCTCCATTCCACTGCATTCCCCACACTGGACCATGCTATTTTCCTAGAATCACTTTTCTCATTGGATAGAGTTCCTTGCTCAGTCATCTTAACTGGTCCCCTAATTCAGTTTGTCAACAACAACAACAAAACATTTTCAATTCCTCTGATAAACTCCTGGTTCTGTGTTGAGAGAAATGCAAATGATATATAAGCTCTGGTACTTTGCATTAAGGGCTTCTTACAGTTTAGCAGGAGAAGCAAAATTGACAAATGTAAAGCAGTTAAAAATAACTCCAGAAGTTTTCAAACAGGGGAAAAAGTCAACACGCACTGAGATAACTGGAGAAGGCTTGGTGGAGAAGATGGACTTGAGCACATGAATAGGATTTAGAAAAGTGTGGAGGAAGAAAGGAGATTTCAAAGAAGTAAGCATGAGCAAAGTCAAATGGCAGGAAGAAGTATTTGGATTTGGGAGGATATAGAGGGAAAAAAGGTATACAAATCTGACTGGAGTGGAACATTGATGGTGTGTGTGGAAAGAACTAAGATAGGCTAAATACAATGGGCTCTCCACAGTGGACGATCCTGACTGTCACATTAAGGAGTTGGATTTGTTTTGTTAAGTAGGAGGACATGGTGATTAAGGATGAGATACAAATTTGAGCCTGGTCATACAATACTCAAATGAATCTTCTAGAAAGATTAGTCTTGAATCTCACATAGAGAAGTTGAAGACAGAGAGAAAGATGCCAAAGGCCAGGATGGAAGTTGGAATGCTTCTGAGGTAATCCATGTGTTGAGGCTCTTGACAGGGAGGAATAAACAGGAATAAAGAAGGAAATATAAATCCAAAAATTTGAAGGCACACATGAGAAGATTTTGCGCAAGAAAAAGGTAGAGTTGGACACAACCCCCAAAGTTTTTAGTCTAGGACATGAATGATTCTAAGAACCAAGTTTTGGGGGAAGAAAATAAACATTTACTAAATAGTGAATGAAAAAGATTTTGTCCATGGCTTTCTAGTCTATTCATCCATAATTTACTTCCAATCTACATATCCTATGTTATCTTCCACTACCTATTTATTAATTCAACAATGACTTCATAAATTGTATGCCAAGCAATATTCTAGGCACTGGAGAAATAAAAATGTGTAGTGCAGTTTGAGGCAAAAGTTGGAGATGGGTAATGGGTATGTAAATGAACAATTACAAAATTTGAAATTTCTCTATATGTTTCCTACTTTCCTGTTTTCAGATTAGAGGGGATAGATGCTAATATTAGTTGAGCTCTTACTATACACCAGGACTTTTTAGAGTCATCTAACTTAATTTCTACAACAACACAAAGAAGTAGATATTGTTATTCTCATTTTTCTTTATCAAAATCACCACCTACTAGCTTCCCTCTATACAGAAACCCTGAGGATGCCCACAATGTGAAAGAATCCAAGCCCCTTTGCTTTCTATCTTGACATAACTACCAAGGCGCCTGGACTGATGGCAGGGACCCTTCACTGTGAAAAAAACAAGACTTGTTAAGCCCTTTAAAGCTTCAAAGATTCTACCCCAGTTCCAAGACCGACTGACCAGATTTTATGGATTTTAACACTTTTTTATATATTTCAACATCTTGAAGTTGGAATGCATCTTAGAGTCAAAAAGATATCCTATTCCTCTGGCAAAGAAGGGTCCCTTTCATCCATCCAGGTGCCGCTGGTATCTGTGTCTAGAGAAAAAGCAATGTCTTGCGTCATGGAAACTGTTAATTTTGTGCTACACTTTTTGTGCTGTTTTCCCATCAGAGAGGTTGCTGTCTGTATGCAAAATGAGTTGTTTCATTAATTATTTTTTAAAATCACCCATAAAACAACACTGGAGGATTTCATTTCCAATCCATATTTTATTATCATCTTTAATTTAAAGTGCAAGCAGGAAAATTTTTTCCTTAACAAGTGAGAATTATTCTTCAAATATTAAATATTACTTTTGGAAAAGTATTATAATTATTGTGTCATTAGTATTTTGTTACTTTTATAGTGTGTTTCTTTACCATGATTTGCTCATAAAATTAATGAAAAGGTAGACATCTGTAATTAGACCTTCTCTCCACATATAAAATAAAATCAGTACATTGTGACCAAAACCAATTTAACCCCAAAAGTTTCATTTCAAACAAAGTGAGAAATAAATATTAGCAATTCTTGACTCTGGGAAGTGTCAGACTACAATGAGCCTAAGACTGGAGTAGCAGCTTGACACATGTACATTTTACGACAGGTAGCCAACTCAGCTCTTTAGGTTTTGTCCTGCTGCCAGTGTTTTTGCTTGGCATGACTTCAAGGGCTTTATGTGTCCAACCCAAGGCAGCCCCCTTCAGGATACATGAGCCAAGCTAACTGCATGCAAACCAGGCTGGGTCTTGGAATCAGTTTACATGGGCATGTTGTCAGAGAAAGATGTTTATGTGTGTGAGAGTCTTAAAGGGCTGAATAGAAAGATCAGAAGCAAGGTTAAGCAGAATGGGGCTGGGAAGAATTCCACATGTCCTTAGAGGACAAGCAGAGGATAAAAGAAGGTACAGTAGGGAGGCAAAAACAGAAGTGCATTCTTCACAGTCTGGCTGGCAAGCCCCGCAACAGTGCCATTCTTCAAACAAAACCTCCCTTGGCCTCAGATTCTCCACTGGTCACGCCAGCTCTATTGATTTACACAAAACCTTCAAGGCTTTGATCAGCTACCAAATTGCAAACATTTTAAGCAATGCTCCAAACATGTAAAAGTTTAAAACAGTCCATTAACAATCTCATGTAGAAATGTGTATACATATATGATCATCCATGCATGGTTCTATGCACAAGAATATTTTTACACAGTCTATTAACAATGCCATATATTTATCACACATATTCACTTCAAGTCCAAGGAAACGTCATTTGCAAATGTAAAGTCAAAAATACAAAACTAAACTCTTCTCTCATTGAACCTCACACTCACCCCCACTCAAAGAGTGAAAAAAGAGATTATACTCCATCCACCCATCAGACATGAAAAGGGTGATTTATAGTTGTGTTTATTCAGACCATAAATTATTTCACAAAGTAGGATTTTAGGATGTGAATTAATCACATAATTTTAGAGGCCACAAATATTCAAATGATGATTTCCAACTTTTTACTTCTTATTGACGGTTCTATACTTTTAGAGGCCTCAAACATTCAAATGACATTTCCAAACTTTTTACTTTTATTGACTGTCTGAGTGCTTGTCAATCTGATAAATGCCTGGTACACTATAACAATCAAATGGCTTCTAAAAATAATGCCCCATTACACATGTCAAATGCCAACCTCTGTGGACCTCTGGCTGCACACTGAGAGTCTCTTGCACTAACAAGAGTAACAGTGTGAACAGTCTCTCCAGTCAGTTATTCCTTCTAAAACTCCACTTAAGTTTGATTTGAATTTTATGTCTAAGAGGATCACTTTTCATTTCTCTGCTCAATTTTATCTTTGTTGGCTGATTCCCTCTTTTCATTATCTATTTTTGTAAAATGCCACACGGGTGGACCCTGAGATCTTGCTCAACCTGAAACATTGACTCAGTATGCTAGCTTTAGAGAGCATCTGGCAAGATTTCTACCTATGAAATAGGCAGCCAGGAGAGTTAACGGTATGGCTCCTGTACTTTAAATAAATTACTAAATAATATTTTTCTGCCTGAGTCATTTGGATTCTATTTCTGGACTTTGTGAGTATGAAGAGATCCATTTTATAAAAATATGCACTTCATCCATTCTAATAGAATAAGAGGACCTGGCTCCAAACTACTATTTTAAAAAACAAAAACAAGCAAACAAAAACCATTGACTCACAGGTCCAGAGATAAGTTTCCCTTAACAAAGTCATTATGAATATACAAGCTATCACAGGTTACAATCGTGACCAAAGGTGGTCACCTGACTTTCAGCTAAGACTTCTTCTAGCTAGAAAGGCAGCAGGACAGCAGTTTCCTAAGTTACAGTGGTACATGAGCCTGAGGAGACAGCAGAACTGCCTGAGGCAAGAGGCAGCAGAATTTCAGTTCTTTAGTCCCCAAAGGAATTCCACACACTGTTCTATCTCAGTAATTTCTAGCCTTTAAATTCTGATTGATCCTGAGCCCAGTGTTTTCTACACTGAAGTTCAAGCTGACGAGGTGCTACGAAATTTTAAAACACATAGCATCTCTGGGCTACAAATAACACAGGCCTTTCCCAACTCTACTGAATAAAATCCTTCTGGAATGAGTCAAGCCCTCTCTGAAACCCACATGAAAGAGAAGTATCCTCCAGATTCATAAACACTAAAGATTCAACCATGGTCTTCCCTTTGTGGGTTGAAATTCCCCTAGCCTGATTGGCCAAACGAGGCTCCCCACTCACTCTCTTCCTGCCAGTTCAGCAAACTTCCTCAAAGCTACCTTCCTTTTATTCTGTATCTTCTTATGCTATTACCAATGTTTAGGAGAAAAGTAAAGTTCACAATGCGTGCCACCCTAGCCCCCACCGCCCACTTCATTTTACAAAGCCTTCACATACTAAGTTTAAACGAAGTACAATGAAGTATTTTGTTCTTCTATTTAATCAACAATTTATTCAAGCCCTCTTAAAAATATATGAACAGAGAGAGCCATGGAGAAAGGCAGTGCTACAGAGGGGCTGAAGATGCCAGCCCTGGAGTCAGGCAAATCTGGGTTAACTGCAACTCCCCTCCTACCAGCTGGGGGGCTCTGGGCAAGCACTGTCTGCTCAAGCTCATGTGTTTTCATCTATAAAATGCGCAGGAAGTAACTCGCAGAATTGGGGCAGATTAAATGAAACACAGTGTGTAAAGAAGGAGTCTAGCCCATGTCCCTTCTCATGATTGTGGAACACAGAAACTTTGAAACTGCCTCAAATAGATGAATATGTATAAGACGAGAGGTTATCCACAGTTGCTTAGTTAAATTGCCTGGGTTTGAATCACAGCTCCATCACTTATAATCTGGAAGACCTCTATATTCCTCAACTTCCTCATCTTCCTCATCTCTAAAATGTAGCTCATCATAGTACCCACCTTATAAAGTTGTTGAGAGAATGGAATGAGAGAATGCTGGGAAAATGCTTAACCAAATACTACCACATTGTTGTGGTCGTCTGTCCATGTATGTAGGGTAACTTTAAAAATATTAACTGAGTTTCTTTATTGTAGAAAGGCTGGAAGTTACTGAGATAGAACAGTGTTTGAAATTCTTTTGGGGACTAAAGAACTGAAGACTAAAAGCATGAACACAGAGCACAACTGGTCACTAAGGCATTTACGGCCTAATGAAAAAGTGTTGGAACAGGGGACACAGCACTGTCAGCCTAAGGTACCAAGAGTTGCAAGTGAAGTGTTCATTGTGCAATCTCCCTCAGATTAATTGATCAATGTCTGTCTATGTATATAGGGTGACTTTAAAAATATTAACCGAATTTCTTTCTGTTTTTTCCAATGGAGATTCACTCTTGTCACTTATTCTTCCCAGAAGATATTTAAAATAATCTTAAATGAGAATGTGATTCATCCCTACCTTTTTTAAAAGTACATCTGAGTCCTACACTGACTACAGTCTGATGCAGTCAGGGACTGGACATGATTGGAACTATGGAAAAGAATCCTGTCCAGCTGATTTGCCAAGTCCTCTGCCATCACCAGCCTCACTCATTTGGCCACAGCAGTTACAGTTCCAAAACATAGCTGATTCCTATGCCCAAATTCTTGCCATTTTAATAACCTTAACAACTGATTTTATTACAATGTCAGGTATGACACAAAAGATAACATGTAAATTTTGAAGTTTAAAAACTGTCTCCAGTCACTGTGGCTGGCTCCTGTAATCCCAGCACTTTGGGAGGCCAATGTTGGAGGATCACTTGAGGCCAGGAGTTCAAGACAAGCCTGGGCAACATAGCAAGACCCCGTCTCTACAAAAAATTAAAAAATCGGCTGAGTGTGGTGGTGCATGCCTGTAGTCCCAGCTACTCAGCTTGATGAGGCAGGAGGATCACTTGAGCCCAGGAGTTCAAGGCTGCAGTGAGCTGTGATTGCACCACTACACTCCAGCTTGGGCAACAGAGCAAGACATTGTCTAAATAAATAGATAAATAAAATAAAACTGCCCCAAAAATATGCAAAATGAGTTTATATCTAATCCCATTGCTAACTCATTCAAGTCTTTCCATCTCTGAGCATTACTTTTCTCCTACAAGAAATGAAGGGGTAGACTTCTAGACCTAAGCTCTGAAATACTATTGTGCATAATTCCATTCTCCCTAACCCCAGCAACGAAGAAAGAAGGCACACATTTCTGGTTTGCATTTGACCTCCTTGTGTCCTGCTTAGTCTGGAAAAGGCAGTACAGGCACACCTCAAATATATCGCGGGTTTGGTTCCAGACCACCACAATAAAACGAATATAGCAATAAAGCAAGTCACACAAATTTTTTGGTTTCCCAGTGTCAGTAAAGTTATGCTGACAATATACTATAGTCTGTTAAGTGTGAAATAGCATGATGTCTAAAAAACAATGTGCATACCTTCATTTTAAAATACTTTATTGCTAAATTTGTAAAAAGCACAACAGCTGTGAAGCATGATAAAGTGAAGCTCAATAAAACAAGTTATATCTGTGTAGCACCGTGTGTGGCACATCGCTCCAGGGCCAGGCTGCCCAGGTTTGAGTCTGAGTTCTGCTCCTGCTCTCTCCACCTGCAAGCTCAGCAGGATCCAGCAGTCAGACAGAGAAGCCAGGTGCTAGAGATGGGAAGTGGTAAGGGCAGCGGAGGTAAGAAGGGTGAGTGCAGAAGGCAGAGGATCGGACACACACAGCTGTGCTACATACCTCGTGGGGTTGGTGTGAGAATAAAGTCAATATACAAAGGGGATAGAGTAGTGCCTGGCACAGACTGAGGGCTACTTAAGTTTTAGCTATTATTATTTGGACATATCACAAGCACTCAATAAATGTTCACTGTGCTGAAATGAACATTAGCTATGAGCCAGGCACTTAACATATGTTGTGCATTTAATTCTCACAACCCTGAGAAGAAGAAATTATTCCCATTTTATATATAATAAATCAGAAAATAGACTCAGGGAGGTACAATAATAGATTGAAGAGGAAGAATAAACTGGCATTCAATGCCAAGATGCATACTAAAATGTAGCATTGTCTGATAATAAAATACATATTAGTATTATTTTCTATATAATAAACAATATAGAAAGAATGAACCCTTTCACTTTCACTCTAATATTGGGCATCACTTCAGGAAATTGTGAATGAAGTTTGTTTACCTCTTTTTACATGAACCTTGAAGTCTCCAAGAATATCCTCATGAATCTACTAGGAATAGGAATCTAGGCTAATATGATCACTTAAATCCATCATAGAATTAAATCAACATCATTCTCTTATGATCAAAGTTCCTTGGGTTAAAGTAATAGAAACACCAAACTTGCTTAAGCAAAAAAGGAGGATTTATTATAAGAAAACAGAGTCAGAGAACCCCAGGGAGAGAATGTGGCCAGGTCTCAGAGGACTAGACGCAGAGCCTGGACTGCTGGCAAGAAGGCAGCTACGACTCTCGGGCTCTCTCTCCTACAGGGCGTTACAGTTTCCATCACCCCTCTTTACTGATCAACTTTCTCTGCGTCTCCATGCTCCTTATATCATCATCCACAGCTCCTTACTCAGAACATTCATGCAACTGACCCAGGCTGAGATTAGCAACTGTCAGTCCCAATTCAGAGTTCTCAGAGTAACTATATAGAAAAGGCATTCCAAGATCTCCCTCTCTCTCTCTCTCACACACACACACATACACAACCTAGACAGCACCCTGAGCCTCTAGCAAAATGAATTGCTGCTACTTTGTTACATCTCTACCCATTCTGTCATCAGAATACTCAGGAAAGTCTGAGCGTACTCAAAGGACAGTCCAGTTCTCAGGCATGTACAGCCAATAGAGAAACTGCGGGGGAGATTTTGAAATTGGATGCATTTGAGCTGCCAGAAAATTGCCTAGAAGCAGCAGCTGAGCAGCAGCTGAGAGTGGGCCTTGATGTGATACTTAATCAGATGATGATGAGGGAGGGGCCCTGCCAGCCAACAAACCAGCCACCCGCCAGGAGCCCCGGGAATAGGGAGCAGTCTGCTGTAGAATTCTCTCACAATGGCCTGGCAGAAATGGATGGTCCACACAGGGAAGGATCAATTGTAAAAAGTGGAATTAGTCATTCTAAATCATGCAGCTGTGGTCGAAGGGAGCTCTTCTAAAAATCATTAAACAATCATGTATTCCTATTGATTTATTCAAAACACCTTGAGGGAAAGCAGATTAAACACAAGGTAAAAGTAAGCTAATGCAGATTAAATGGATGAAGGATGGGCCGAGAGTTCCCTAGGTAGTTTTTGTACTAATGAGAGGAAAATTATATGTACACTATTACCAGGATAAAAGGGTCTATTAGAGGTCTTTTGCTTGACATATTTATGTATTTCAAATACTAAGTAGCATAGTGAATTAGGTTTACTCTGGACATTTGTTATTTTTATTGCATCTCCAAAGTGATAAACAGAGTTCTCTGTTGAGGCAGCATGCTGCCTCACTCCAGGAAGCCCTGCCTGAATAGACAAATCCTGATGCCAGAGCTGTTCCCTGGATGTCATTTATTAACAAACCCAGTGCAATTGGACTGCAAAGACCAGGCCTTTAAAGTCCAAGAGCAACATGCATAACCCAGAGGTAGGAAGAAGCTGCAGTGCTTATGGTGTCTGTTCCCTAGGCCACATTTACAGATGGCCTTTCTTCTTCCAGTGGAGTCTATCCAAACACCTTATCACATAAGGAAACCAGAAATGTGATGCCTATGTTATCCACATATTCCGGCATGTGTGGTAATTACAGCAGGTGTTATGATCCTCAGAGAAAGAAATGGAAGCAGAGAAATTATAAGTGAGGAGCCCAAGAGCATGCAACTAGTGAGAACTGGAATCAAGACCTCAAATATTTCTGTTCCCTTGTTCAGGGGCTTCCTGCTATACTGTTTACTAGTGAAATTTGCACTCGTGGACTACTATCTTACAAAAAGTCCTATTGTCACTCAACTCCTTGGATGTTTAAAACCAGACTCACTGCTATCCCCAGACCAATTCCATCCTCCACACTCCTCACTCCCACTACCATCCCCACTTCAGTCAACTAGGAAATTATATCATTCTCCCATCATCCCTCTAGATCAAAGCAATAAAATTCCACCTGATGTTCTTACTCCCATTCTTAGCTCCCTGATAGCCATTCAGCACCCGAATTCCAGCTTAATCTTTCTAAAATATTGCTTTCATCATACTAATCCCTATCCATAAAAGCTACAGAAGTAAGGTGGCAAGCATCCACATTTCTCTTTTACCTGGTTTAGAAAGGTGTCATGGAAGTCTGAGATTTGAGCTGGTTTTAAGAGAGATCACTTATAAAGGAGGCACTTCTGGTTGATAGAGCCTGCAATGGCCTCAATCATCAGTGGGTGGATTAAAAGGAATGCCAAGAAGGTTGCAAGCTTAGAGCAGAAACTGGAAGCTCAGGAGGAAAGGCAGATTAACCAGATGGTATGCAAGCTGAAAAGAGTGTAAAAGTGAAGACCTCAGTGTTAATGAAGACTCACGCAATGTGGGTGACACTGGCAAAATCCAGCTACAACCAACAGAAACATTAACCTCACTGCATTCCACAGTAATGACTTTAGTCGGTAACTATAAAGGCACAGCAATGGCTCTCAACTGTACAAATACCCAAACCTCTACATCAAAAATCTCCAGGAGAGGGATTCATGAATGTGTAGTTTTAGAAAGTGCCACACATTTTGATGTGTAACCAGGTTGAAAGCATCTATATACTGCATTAAACCTCATCTATTAGCCATCTATGTTTGGAAGGATTGCTTTACTATTAGACAAAACTCAATATTCCATCTAAATCTTATACCTCCTTATGGACCCTCTATATGTCTTCAAGTGGCTGTTCTTATCTACAGAACAGATATCATAATCATATGCCTGTGCATAGTCTGGCCAGAAAACTAGAGAAATGGTCTGTCTATTCTTGCTGCAGGGATAAATTTACATTTCTTGCCACCTGATTATGTATGTCCTTTACATCTTCTACATGTTAGAGCCAAAAAAAAAAAAAAAACCTGCAATCTAAAACATTAATGACATCTTCCATTTTCATAGTACTTAAATTCCACAAATACATTCATTCATTTGGTCATCACTTCAGTCTATGGGAGAGGCAACGGGTTATATTCATTTCTAATTTGCTAGGGGAAATGGATTCTACAATACTGAAAGACTTGCTTAAAGTCATATGAGTAGGTAGTACCAGAACCTAGACTAGTACCCTTTCTTTGGAATTTTGTCATCTGATGTTATTTTGCATTACAGCATTGTCACTCTTTAACAAGCTGGACACAAGTCTGGAAGAAAAGACCCTAAACAATGATAAATGTTTTTAAGTATCCACATCCAGACTTCATCAAAAATGTAACACATTTTTTTACAGATTAATAGCAATAGGATTTGCCCCTCAATATAACATTTTGGTAAAGTATTAAAAAGGGTTAAAATCACAGGGTGCATGTATGTAGTAAGAACTGGTGGTATTATCCCTTTACTCATTTCTATCTCTGCTCTGTGCTTTTCAGATATCAGCAGCACTCACAGGCACATGCACAAACACACATGCACACATGCACAATGGCCATTGTACTAAAATTATCTTGGACAAATCCAAATAGTACAAGCAAAGGTCTAAGAAATGTCTGTTTGGTTAGAACTGCTTAAATACCACAGAACTCACAGGAAGAAAGCAGAAATACTGTCCACATATACACCATCAATGCTGGAAAATATAAATTGTAGTCCATTCTGGTCTGTTTCAGATAACATCCTATTGCCAAAATTACTAGATCATAATTTGTCTGCAGTCTAATCAAAAGAACAAATATGACTTCCTTTCCCATTGTGCAATTGGGGATGAGCTTCCAAATGGCCCACTTTAAGAAGAGGCATCAGAGACCGAGCTTTTTCGCTCAGGAAGCCCTATCCAGTGTCTTTTGTCCTCCTTTTGTGGGCCATGGAGTGGGGGCAGTGTCACTATGGTCATGTAGGTCCAGGACAGGAAAAGTCTTTCTGCTTACTGAAAATGAGTTCTATTCACAACTGTGCTTTTCCAGAGTTTGGCTGTTCCCATTTTCTTGGACACTGTTAGAGTTATAAAATAAACACTTCCAAGATTGTTTTCTTAAAAGTCAGTCCAACATAAAATAAAATGAAAGAACTTTTCTGAGTCTTCAGTTCAACATGGGTGCATTTAACCAGGAACATACCTTTTTCTTCCTCTCTTTGAACTTCTTCAGACTGATCTTTGTTTTTCAAAGTCTCAACACTGGCTCATTCCACTAGAGACCTCTGTTTGATGACTGGCTCCCTTCTAAACTCTGGGACCACATTTGGATATCAGTTATTTATTTAAGATCTGAATTCAGGCAAATACCAAGACAGGTGTTTAGGAACCTGAGCAGTAGTTGAGTAATTATAGAGCTTAAACCCAGAAGGAACAGGGACATAAGATCTAACCAGCAGCTTTCAAGCAGATAAAGTACAATTGTCCCATTTTACAACTGAGGCACCTGAGGTGTAGAAGAATTCAGTCATTTGCTAAGGATACACAGTTAGTTAAAGAAGAGGAGAGAAAGAAGAATGAGGTGAAGGAGAAGTGGATCCCAAATTGCCTCCTGCTTTTCTGTTGCACATAGAACAACTTGTGTTACCTACTGCTGGTTTAATCAGTTTATAGCAAAGTGGTTAACAACTTGAATTTCAATTTAATCATATGGGCCTAAGTTTGAACCCTGTCTCTTTTCTCTACTGGGCTTGAGAAAGCTACTTTTTAGAAATAGAAAAGAAGTAGGATGCTACATATACGGTGTTTATCCCAGAGTGTAACGCATGGTAAATGCTTTAAAATATTAGCTATTGTTTTAAATCAATCATTATAATCTGCCTGCCAAGGCTCCCTTTATAGCGATACTTGAAATCTTTTAATAATTTCAAGACGAGAAAAACGGACTTCCTTTAAAGAGTCAAAAAGCAAAGGGAAAGAAGAACAGATTTTTTTATACAAGTGAGCATGAGCGCCCAATAAAATGAACCCACTGAGGTCCTGGCAGAGGGTCCAACAAGGCTTTACTTGATTTAAGGAGTGACATGACCATAGGTGGACTTAACATGTAACTCATAAAGTTTATTTGCAGAGTCCCTCAATAGCATGGGCTTCTTCCAAAGCCTTGCCAGGGCCCCTAGCAATATGGTCAAAGGATACTTTGAAATTTTCTCTTAAAGAATACCTACTGAATTATATAAGCTTTAGGCCCCCAAAAGTTTGAATTGCTTATGCAAATACTGATGTTTGCAACTCCTTGAAGACCAAACAAAGCCAAAGCTGACGTAACTGTGAGAAATGTCTTATTCATTTGGCTTCTGTTTTTCAGATGCCTTAACACCAGCCCTTAAGTCCAGGAGAAAAAGGCCAAGTTACTGGTTAACACTACCATAAACTAGATGGTTCCTTGCAAGAGTATTAAAACCCATAGACTGGGCGCAGGTCCAGAGGACCCTTCTGAGTTGTAGGTGAGGTACCTCAAACAATGAACTGAAGAATACATTTCAAAATCCACTCAGAGACTTGAGGATGTGCCACTGGTTCACTTAGTGACTCCTATTGAGAAATTAAAATGGGACATCATGTGGAGCTTGATCAAAAAAGATTCTCCTTCCTGAATGCAAAGTGATTTTAAACTCCTCAAAAGAAAGCAACCTAGTGGCACTGAATACACAAGACTTGTCCAGGTGGAACTACACCCAGACTTCTTGTTTCATCTTATATTCCTTCTTGTTGCCCTACTCTCTGACATCGTGGCTTGGTCATCATTTTCCAAGAAAGAACATAGAGGAGAAAGGGAAGAACTAAATATTTTGCTGAATTTTTCCAGTGTGAGCAAGTATTATGGTAGCACTTAATATATCATGTCATTTCATCATCACAATAACCCTCTGAAATACTACTGCATTTCACAGATGAACAAACAGAGACTAAGAGAAGCAGGAAAAGACAATGAGTGATGGAACCAAATCAGGTCTGCCACTGTGGGGTAGAGGAAGGCAAGAAGGTAAGAAAAAAAGGGGAAGAGGAATAAAGCAAGAAGAAGAAAGAAAAGAAGAAGAAGATAGGATGTGATGAAATTTCAAGAATGGTTTGCACCTCACTAGATCAATGGAATCCTGAGATCTAGAACTAATTCAGTAAGCCACTAAATTTCACTCAAGAAGTGTAGTGGATTCTCTAAATTGGTTAGACCTGAATACAAATTCTGGTTCCACCTGCATAGTCTTGGGCAAGTTACCTCTCTAAGCTTCAACTCCCTTATATGTAAATGGTATTAAAATAGTGCCTATGCATATGGTTGTTGAAGGATTAAATGTGTTCATACATATAAAACAGTGCTTGTAACATAGTAAATATTAAGTGTTAGCAATTATAATATTATAGAGAAATTCACATCTTGACCGTCTTTCCCTTTATCAATAATATTGCATATCAAAACTGATATAGGCCGGGCACTGTGGCTCACACCTATAATCCCGGCACTTTGGGAGGCTGAAGCAGACGGATCAGTTGAGGCCAGGAATTCAAGACCAGCCTGCCTAACATGGCAAAACCCCATCTCTACTAAAGATACAAAAATTAGCCAGGCATGGAGGCGCATACCTGTAATACCAGCTGCTCACAGGTTGAGGCACAAGAATCGCTTGAACCTGGGAGACAGAGGCTGCAATGAGCCAAGATTGTGCCACAACACTCCAGCCTAGATTACAGAGTGAGACTGTCTCAAAAAAAAAAAAAAAAAAAAGAGTATTCTCTCTTTTTTTCTCTTTTCTGTCTACTTTCATATAATGCAAGTATTCCTTCATTAATTCACTCATCCTACAAATTTTAATATGCACATGCTAAGTGCTGGGAAGACAGCATGAAGAGGGCAGACTCGGTCCCTCCCTGCCTCCTCAGAACTCACAGTCTAAAGCAGTCTTTATTCCATCTAAAATGCAAAAAGAAAAATAGACTAACTCTGTTTTTTCTTTTAGTGTCATTCCAAATGGACATCTTTATTATGACTTTAATTGCTTGTAAAGCACCTAGTAGATCTCTGCCCACTTCAAAAGGATCCTTGATAAGTATGCATAAGATAGCTCAGCAGGGTGCAAGCTGCATGCAATTATTTCTTAGTTAATCCCTTTAGAGATGAGTCTACTTGTGAAGTGTCAGGATAGAGTACCTAACATGGGGGAAGAAAAGCCTCCATTCTTATTGGTTCATGTGTTTCATATTGCCTGGTGAGCCTCTGCTCTTCATTTTCAGGAAAGTGTCATTGAACAGACATCTTTGTGTCATCTAACATGTGTTTAGTGATTACTTTATCTGTAAGTGGTGAAGATCACACTAAAAGATTGCTCCCTCTGTCTAGTTAAAGCTGACAGTGTTGTCACTACTTCAGTGATGGATTCAATACCCCAGCTTCTTTTCATGAGTGTGTCTTATTCTATAGCCAAGAAATACAGATGGTTTGAGAATGGACAAAGCCTGCTGTAGCCAATGGATTCAATATCATATTCTTAGAGTTAATATCGACAAGGAAGGTTTATTTAAAGTTTGTTTTTCCTTTATCCTATACCCCAGACCTTACTGTTTGCTTTCAATGTTGAAATGGTTAGTTGGGTCAACTACTTAATGCTAATTTTTTGAAGGTGTTTTCATGGAAGATGATTTGTCTTTTTCTCCTCCCCAATTCTTCTATCTTTTCCTGACAACACATGTATATTCCAGTAATGGCATCTAGGGTAAATATTCCTATCTTAATGTGTAAGAATGATTCTAATGGTGGGATAGACAGGAAATCTAATCATCAAGGAAATTATTTTGATAAATTGGGACTAAAAGAATTTCTTTTTGTTTTGTTTTGTTTTGTTTTTATTTTTTTAAGTAACTAGGTATACAGCCAGAGCTACTGATGATAACAGCAAAGGAAATGCTTAAAAATATTTGAAAGTGGTATTGTTTTTATTCTATATACCCCCTTCTTGTCTGGAATTAGTTGGAATCAAAGTGTTCTTCCTCAAAGACATTTTAATGGCCCATCCTATTTGAAGGTAAGGACAATGCTCAATTTCTGATATAAGCTAGCCCATCACGCAGTTCCTTTTGGTTGCTGAAAGGGCAATTCTTGACACTGGCATTCATTGATTTTGATTTTTCTGCTAAGCTTTCATTCCATCATTTTGTTCCCACCTTGAAAAAAAAAATAATCCTGAGCTACAGTAAGATGAACAAGATCCTAGCAAATAAATGTACTAGAAAAAAGCCAGGACCTCAGTAGAATTATGTACCTGGTAGTAAGAGGGAAGGAGACAAGGAGGTTGCTGAAGCAGCTGGAATAGAGAATAGGAATGGTCAGTCAACCAATCAGCAAAGAACAATGAAAAGGTCAAGCTACTTTTGAACATTACCGTCTTTCACAGGCTAAAGTGAGCATTAAAATTCTGAAGTCTTGCTTGCTTCCCAAAGTTTAGCAAGAAAAGAAAATGGCACACCAAGACTGTACAATACTTAGAAATGGTTTGAACATCTGGTGGTAAATATGAGGTCACCTTTGGAGCACTGCCGTCAACCTGGTCATGCTCGCCATCCCCACCCCACCCCCAGTCCTTGCGTCTCGCTTCATGCATATCCATGGGGCAGCTGCCTGATTGGTAAATCAGACAGAATTCTTCAAAAGGCACCTGGGGGGCCGACAATCACAATAAATATTACAAGTTTATCTTCACACAGACCTTTCTTCAGGAGGTCTTCTAGGCTAGCCAGTTTAATTGTTATGGCTGCTCTTTTTTCTCTCATGTGGGATTGATGAAGCACAGTGGCTTCCCTGAGGTCACCCAGCAGGATGGGTTCACTACCAGAAGTTCCTATACTGCTAAGAGAATCAATGATGTTGCAGAATAGAGTTCTGTAGGAGCCAACAAAAATATGTCAGTGAGTTTTACAAAGGACTTTTTAATAAAACAGCAAAATCCACTTCTGTTCCAGGTCATTTCAGTGGGCTGTGCTATGTTATTTCAGTGGGCTTCCCCAACACCAAAAATCAACCAAATGGGAGCTAAATTTTGTAGTATTAATAATCCCAAGTGGAGATTTAAAGACATCGAATTTTCTACATTTTAAAGACATCGAATTTTTCAAACAAGATCCACTTTACCATTTATGTTCTTTTTGAGTCAATGACAATCAATTTGCATTTTCCTAACATAGTGGTTCTAAATGGGGGTCAATTTTGCCTACAAAGAGGCATTGGGCAATGTCTAGAGACATTCATACTTATCACAACTTGTGGGGAGGATGCTACTGAATCTAGGCCACAACTGTGCTAAACATTCTACAATGCGCAGGACAGTACCCTACAACAAAGGATTATCTGGCCCAGTATGTCAACAGTGCCAAAACTGAGATACCAAAAGCCTGGAAGCAGAGATGAGAACTGGAACAGAAAAGTCGTGTATGCAGTTTTGGACCTTGATTCCCCAAATCTAGACATCAGGCAATGACTCCACTGCGACTCCCACCTTTGTAGTGAACCCTCCAATTTCTATTATTATACCTCTATTTGTATTTCTAAACAGTAGGTACATATATTTTTAGTTTTTAACCATGATAAAAAGAGAATCATGCTATATGTAATCTTTGGAGGCTTGCTTTTTGCTACAAATTATATTGGTAAAATTTACATATTTTTTGTGTGCAGCTTTATTTAGTTTATTCATTTTTGCTGCTATACAACATTCCATTGTACGAAAGAACTACAGTTTACCTTGAGGGATATTCAAATTGCCTGCAGGAGTTTGCTATCATGAATAGTCCTATGAACATCTTGTATAAAACCCAAAGTGAACATACATAGTTTTCTTTTTTCAGATGTATAAAAATACAAAACATATGTAATATAATAGAATTATATACACCTGGATATTATTGTAACAATGATTAGCTCTATGTTGTAGGATTACTAATTTTTTTCTTCTTTGTATTTTCTATTTTTTTCTACAATAAATATATATCTTTTTTGCCATGAGAAAAAAATGCTTTCTATAAGGCTAGGAGATTGGCATCATTGCTTTAAATTATAAGAGCATTCAAATGTGCATAAATATCTGTAAATCTGTACGAGATGCTATTATAAATTGCCTCATTAAGTTTAATTTACTCCAATCTACAGACTATTCATAATTTTGTTGTTTCACTTCGCTTAAAACGAGACCTTACTTGGGCACATCTAGATAAACCCAATTTACGAATTTGCCCACACAATACGCAAAGTCAAAAGTAGACCTAAACTACATACAAACTAAAACCTAACAAATGGTGAATTATGCCAAAATAGGTGTACAAAAGCCAAAGAAGAATAGCTGTCTGCTCATTGAAGTCTTTATATATAATTAAAAACTTAATTTTTAGCAACAGAAACATTTAGGACAACTTGCTTGTTAACTGGAAACCTTGCAATTTATACCACAATGTACTCTAGGTGAAATAGACATTAACTATAAAAATAAAACTATAAAACCTAGAAAGAAATGTAATTTTTATTTTCACTCCTCCCCCGAAAAAATCCACTAGAAACACTATATAATTCTCAAGTTTGCAGTCTGACCATTCACAATTAAATCTGTTGATTATTAATTATAATCCATTGCCAGCCTATGTCAACAAAACCAAAATTCTCTGTGAACAGGTGATGATGGGCCGAGGGGTGATGCAGTCACCATTATTTAGTTGTAATGTAGAGGGAATTCCTTGTTTTGCCTTGTTGCTGCCTCCTATCCACAGACGAGGCAACAACTGACCTCAAAAGAGGAAACCTGGGATGAGGCTGTGTCCTCAAATATTAACTGAGAGAGACAATACAGAAAAGGTTCCAGCTATTCAAGTCCTTCTCACTCCCATAAAAAGAAATACCACTGTTCTCCAAGTTTGTCCAAAAACTTACTGTTGGAAACCTGAATTAACTGTATTTTTTTCCTTTAATTTTCCACACCATTTTTCCTGAGCAGAGATAATATGAAAGCTTACCTTTCAATGCCAAAGGACATTTTCTTTTCTTTCTATGCTACAGAGCAAGCATCTCCTGCTGTGAACAGCAGTTGGAATTGTGTGATCTGAAAGTTGAATAAGAAATGTCATAGAATAAAAGATTTCAAAAAAAAAAGAGGTATTAGGGGATGCAGAAAGGAAGAGAGGAGAATAGCAATGCAACAAACTATGGCAACAATTAATCTCTTAACCCAAAAAGTTCCTCCTTCAAAGAAAATGCTAGTCCCACTGGACATCAGAAACTACAGTGTAAGCTACTGTCGATGTGCCTTTTTTTTTTTTTTTTTTTTTTTTTTTTTTGTCACTGGGGAGAAAAACAGGCAGGTGGCAGGGTTCCTGCCTGTGCTTCTGCATGACGTGGCCCCACTGTGCACACAGTCACATGCACAAAGGCAGACTCAGGCTGAAAAGTGGGGCAGGGCAGCTCATGCTGTTTGCCAGAGGTCTTAAGGGGATCTTCTATTTCATTCCCTAGTAATGCCCTTTTTGTTGACAAAAGTAAATTGATGATAGTCAAGAGGGAAGCATTTGGTGGAAAAAATTCTGTTGACCCTTCTCAGATTGAATTTGACCACAGAACAGGATACCAGCAGTTGCAGAAATGATAGATTATTGTAATGACTGCCAGAATGGCCTTTTGGCATGTTTAAATGGCAATAAATTTCACCAGAAAGAAGGCAATTTTACTACTTTAGAGCAGTAAGGAAACACGGTGTTTAAGGTGTAAATAAATCGTGGGTCATTAACAGCAAGCGTATTCTGTCCATGGTGCAATTCTCAATCAGTGGCTATTCATATTTAATTTAATTATGTGGATTTACTTAGCCAATTATGCTTTTTTGTTCCAGGTCACAGACTTCTCAGGCTGACAATTTTGCTCTCTTCCTGTCTGCCTTATGTCTACAAACACAGCCCTAGTTTCTCCCTCATTTTTCCTTCCACAGGTACATAAATACCATCGGGGAAGTTCAATGATACTAGCTCACTGAATAGCCTGCTGAGATTATTAAATTAGAGACTGATGTGCTATGTGGTCTTTTTCTTGGCTCCAAAATCCCCTCTGTCCCTCGCTCATTAATCTAGCTCAGTCCTTCACTGAACTCTGCCTTTAAAGGAGGAGGCGGGAGAAAGAGGTGTGCAATGAAGTTTGACATTTTCTCAAAAATGATTGTATTAAAACCCACTTATATTTATAGCTCCATCTCATTTGAGAATGTTAATCAGTTGCAATTTCATCAAGGTAAAGGTATTGGGATCTAATCAAGTCAAAAACTTGCTCACATTGGTATGGATCGCACTTCTGAAACATCACTTCAAAAGGTCATTTTTAAATACAGTAAAGGTGATAATTAACAAAGTTAATTCATAATAACAATCTGCTTATGGACAGTTTAAAACATTTGGGCTCCATCTACTGTACTAGTTTCGGGCCAAATGCAGCTCACTTTAAGCTTGTGTTAGCTCTGACCAGAGTTCCAAAATTCGGGAGACATACTCCAAATCAGGCAGGTCAATAATGCTTTCCAGAACCCAATTAGTGCTGAACTTGGGTTGGCCAAACAAGCATGATCTCTCCAAAAGCCTAAATCTCATTTTATACTAAGCAAATTGTGGAATGTCCTTCCCCAATCTGACTGAAAGGATAGTCTGAGTGATTAATCCCAAGCCTCACTTAAGGGCAGGTGCATATATTTCTATCTGCTTGCTTCATGTTTCCTGGAATGTTTTTCCTGAGACCATACTGAAAAGCTTTTCTGTTTCTATAATTCTGTAAACTGCCGGGAACACACCAGTAGCCCCAACCAACTTTAGGCCAAAAACATCATCTTGTTTATCTGAAATCAACCCTAGGAACTAATGAAACTCTGGGCAGCTAGTGGAAGGCACACAGATATGGGGGGCGCTCACCACATTGAATTACCACGTATTTCAGAGTTCATGTGCTTGGCATCCCAAATGGAGACAGGAGAGATAATACAGAAAGATACTAAATAAAGACAACCACCAGAGGAAGTTTAATAAGGCAAAATTTGAGGAATTACATTGAATATTTAAGGCATTTATAGCAAGAGAAAAGAATCACTCATGTAAGAGTTGGACGATTTCAGAAAATGATCTATTGATTGTGTTGTTTTACAGATGAATAAGTAGAAACCCCAAAAATCTGAGTGGATTTCTCTAGGCCGACAGAATTTGTTGACAAACTAAGACTAGAACAAAGACTTCTGACTCCTAATTCTGCTACTCCACCAAGCAGTATTCCAGGACGGACAAGCCACTGAGAGTGGAAAGCCAAACTACTGGAGCACTCTGCAGCCCTGAGGAGCAGCTACCATTTGGGGCAGCAGAAACCTGAGAAAACCTGCAAGTGTCCTCATCTCACCCCTTCTCACTGAGGTCCTGGGCTGTGGTCACAATTCTTGAAAACAAATGTCCAGTGTGTTTGGGTTGCAAGGGTGGGAATGCCCAGTTTTCCAAGTCCACACATTGTTTTCAAGGCCCAGGCTCATCTTTGTCATGACAGTCAGAGAGATAAAAAGAATACTGGGAAGGGCAGGGTATTTTTGGACTACAGGGCAAGGTTATCTGGCTCTGGCTGAGATAAATGGGAAGGGTCAGACCTTGCCAGTTTTCACTGCGGTCAGTCAAGTTGACCACCTGTGAGGAAGAGGGAATTTTTATAGAAGCTGTCAACATTTAAAAGCACATGGTCACATGTAGTGATAAGTCAAGCCTCTTGTGTTTTTAATGGGCTTGCCTCCTAGCCTTACTTTTCCAAATGATGATAGCTTTATCTCTTAGTATATAGTTAACTCTCCAGCTAGATCTATTCACAGTCAGGCAGACCAACAGAAAGTGTGTCCCTGGGCTCCTTCTTTGTTTACCATCTCCTGCTAACCTAATTCTAGATGAGCAAAAATGTCCCTGCACTGGGGGTAATCATGATGACAGGGAAGGTAATGTTGGTGACATGATGATGATGCTGATGCCAGCATATGAAGGTAGAGGTGAGCAGCTTTCTCTACCTACTGATGAAAGCTAAACTCTTAAAGCAAACAGCCACAGATACGATATAAATGAAGGAACTTGGGTCAATAAATGACTGTTTACTTCACATCGTGAATAAATATGGTGGCCTTATGACCAAAAAAAATTTCATTTTCTTTCTGTTTGATTTCTACTTCATTGGCTTTATGATTTGCTTATTTTGTCAGGTTGATCAGGCACAATTAGCATGTCTTTCTAACAAAGATTAATAACTCTTGAGCTCAACAAAGGGCAATTAGATGTGGGGTATATTACCCCACTACAGTGTGAAGAAGACTTATTCATTTGTTCTTGTGCTGTTAGTCATATGCTTGGTGTCACAGACACTCACCTACACTACAGCAGAGAGGGGGAAAAAACAGTTCATAAAAGTGTAGGGAAGAGATCCTTCAGTTTAGCACCAATGCCCTTTTATACAATGTTTCCGCAAAATGGTTGTTTGGAATCATCTCTGAGAATATAACATTTTCTGAGCAATTAATACATGCTAGACCCTATGCCAAGTATTTATTTTAATCCTTATATTAAGCCTATGAAATAGGTATGGAAGAAATTATTTCTTACTCACTCACAATAGCCATTCTCCCTTTTATCCTCAGCATTAGAACCCTAACTTTATTTATGATGGCAATATTGCCAACTTTAAAGGACTACATTGCTCAGCTTCCTTCACAAGCGGGAACGGCCATACAAAAACTTTCTAACCAATGAGATTTATGCAGAAGTATTGCTTGGGATTTCAGAGATCATTCCTTAAAGAAAGTTATCACTGCTTTTGCCCTTCCACACCTTCTCCTTCCTTCTGTCTGAAGAGTAGATATGATGGCTGAAGCTCCAGCAGCCGTCTTGGACCTGGCATTAGGAAGATAGAAGAGAAAGACAGAAGGAGCCTAAAATGTTCTGATGATACTTCTTACAGACAGAAAATGTAAGGTTCCACCTTTCTTAAGCTACTGACCTTTTAGATTTTTTATTATAAGTAACCTGACCTAATCCTAGTAAAATAGTCAATAGTTTTACATAAAGATTGGGAAACTGAGGCTAATAAATGGCAGAGATGCAATTTGAACTCAGGTTGTCTGATTCTAGAGCCTGTGTTGTTAATGCTATATTGCTTGTAAGAGCCATTGCAATGGCACCCTCCTGCCATTACCCTTCATACTCTTCAGTACGGTACAGCCATTAAGGATTAATTTTAAATTTTCAAACCAACCTGGATCTGCTCTATCTTATCTTAGACATTCACGTGTGTTGTTTCCTTTTACTGAAATGCACTTCTTTCTGTTCTTTGAACAGCACCTACTCAGATTTTAACTTCATTTAGGCATAATTTCCTCTGAAAAAAATTTATCTGATCTTTCTAATATAGTTAAGTTTTCCTCCAATATACTCCCATAGTTCTGTCATCACTCAGCATTAATTAACTCCCAATAGACTATGAGGGAAGATACTGTGTCTTTCTTGTTTGCTATTAGAGGGAACAGTGGCCAATGGCCACACCGTGCCAGGAATAGTGTTTGTCTTTACCAGCCAGAACAGAAAACCTAAAAATTCCTGCATTAGGTAGAGTACTCAGAAGCATCTTACCTTAGTAGTGAGGAATAATTAGCCCTAGACTAGGCATGGCTCTGTTCCTTCTAACAAATTGTGAAGACAAGACTCAAAGAGATCTAAACTGTATCTCAGAATAAAGTTCAACAATGTGTTTATATCTGTCATCCAACCAAAGGTAACTAAGCCTACAAAGAAGCAGAAAAATACGACTTATAATGAAGAGAAAAATCAATCAATTGAAACAAACTCAGAACTGACACAGATTTTAGAATTTACGGGTGAGGGCATTAAGACAATTTTTATAATTATATTTCATAGATCCAAAATCTAAGTAGACACAAAGAAGATATTTTTTAAACACCCAAGTTCAGCTTCTAGAGATTAAAACTACAATGTATGAGATAAAAATATAATAGATGGAATTAACAGTAGATTAGATATTACCAAAGAAAATATTGGTGAATTTAAAGACATAGCAATATTGACTATTCAAAAAGAAATACAAAGAGAAAAAGAATTCTTAAAAATGAAAGGCTGTCAGTGAGCTGTGAAATAACTTCAAGCAGTTTAACATATGTGTTATTCGAGGCCCCAAAAGAGGAGAAGGAGAACAAAAAATAATTTGAAGAAATAATGGCTTTATTTTTCCAAATTTGGTGAAATCTATAAACCCATAGATACAAGAAGCTCAATGAACTCACTAGCACATGAAACATGAAGAAAATACCAACTCATGTCATAGTTAAGTCACTCAAAACTTGTCATAAAGAGAGTCTTAAAGGCATGCAGAGGAAAATATGTCACCTTACATTCAGAGGAACAAAGATAAGGGTGACAGTGATTTTTTGCCAGAAACCATAGAATGAAGAAGACAGCAATATCTGTACAGCACTGAAAGGAAAAAAAGAAAAGCTTTTAATCTAGAATTCTATTCCCAGCAAAAAATATATATTTCAAAAATGAAGGTGAAACATGTTTTCATACATACAAAAGCTGAAAAAAAATTATCATTAGCAGAGTCACACTAAAAGAGATGTTAAGCAAAGTCCTTCAGACAGAAAGAAAATGATGCAGTTAGAAATATGGATCTACAACCATCAGATCTTTGACAAACCTGATAAAAACAAGAAATGGGGAAAGGATTCCTTATTTAATAAATGGTGCTAGGAACACTGGCTAGCCATATGTAGAAAGCTGAAACTAGATCCCTTCCTTACACCTTATACAAAAATTAATTCAAGATGGATTAATTACATGTTAGACCTAAAACCATAAAAACCCTAGAAGAAAAAACCTAGGCAATACCATTCAGCACATAGGCATGGGCAAGGACTTCATGTCTAAAACACCAAAAGCAATGGCAACAAAAGCCAAAATTGACAAATGGGATCTAATTAAACTAAAGAGCTTCTGCACAGCAAAAGAAACTACCATCAGAGTGAACAGACAACCTACAGAATGGGAGAAAATTTTTGCAATCAACCCATCCGACAAAGGGCTAATAATTATCCAGAATCTACAAAGAACTTAAACAAATTTACAAGAAAAAACAAACAACCCCATCAAAAAGTGGGCAAAGGATATGAACAGACACTTCTCAAAAGAAGACATTTATGCAGCCAACAGATACATGAAAAAATGCTCATCATCACTGGCCATCAGAGAAATGCAAATCAAAACCACAATGTGATACCATCTCACACCAGTTAGAATGGCGATCATTAAAAAGTCAGGAAACAACAGGTGCTGGAGAGGATGTGGAGAAATAGGAACACTTTTACACTGTTGGTGGGACTGTAAACTAGTTCAACCATTGTGGAAGACAGTATGGCGATTCCTCAAGGATCTAGAACTAGAAATACCATTTGACCCAGCCATCCCATTACTGGGTATATACCCAAAGGATTATAAATCATGCTGCTATAAAGACACATGCACAAGTATGTTTATTGTGGCACTGTTCACGATAGCAAAGACTTGAAATCAACCCAAATGTCCATCAATGATAGACTGGATTAAGAAAATGTGGCACATATACACCATGGAATACTATGACTATGCAGTGATAAAAAAGGATGAGTTCATGTTCTTTGTAGGGACATGGATGAAGCTGGAAACCATCATTCTGAGCAAACTATCACAAGGACAGAAAACCAAATACTGCATGTTCTCACTCATAGGTGGGAACTGAGCAATGAGAACACTTGGACATGGGATGGGGAACACCACACACTGGGGCCTGTCGTGGGATGGGGGGAGTGGGGAGGGATAGCATTAGGAGACATACCTAATGTAAATAACAAGTTAATGGGTGCAGCACACCAACATGGCACATGTATACATATGTAACAAACCTGCACGTTGTGCACATGTACCCTAGAACTTAAAGTATAATATTAATAAAAAAATCAAAACTCTATAATAATCACAAAAAAAGAAATATGGATCTACACAAAGGAATAAAGTACACCAGAAATTGTAACTACATGTGTAGATATATAAAACTTTTTTCTTATTATATAAATCTCTTTAAAAGATAGTTGTTTAAACAAACATAATAACAATGTGTTATGGGGTTTACAATATATGTATAAGTAAAAGGTCTGGCAACAATAGCATAAACAAGGGGAGAAATGGAAGTACTACCATAAGATTCTCATACTATACATGAAGTGATATAATATAAAGGTGGACTGTGATAAAAGAAAGACATATACCACAAATGCTGAAGCAACCATTAATATAACAAAACAAAGAATTACACCTAATAAACCAAGAAAAGAGATAAAATGGAATCATTTTAAAAACTCAATCCAAAAGTAGTTCAAAAGAAGAGCAAAAAGGAGCAAAGAGCAGAACACAAAAAAACATAGTGAGATGATAGACTCAAACCTAATTATAAATAATTGCATTAAATGTAAATGGTCTAAACACTGCAGACATTATCAAATTGAACTTCTTTTAAAAAGGGCAACACCCAACTATATCCCACCCATAAGAAGCAAACTTTAAAGATACAAACAGTTTAAAAGAAAGAAATATATACCATGCTTATACTAATCAAAAGAAGCTGTACTGGCTATATTTATATCAGACAAACTAGATTTCAGACAAAAATGATATTAGCAGAAATAAAGAAGTCTATTTCATAATAAAGAGGTCATCAAGAGGACATAACAATCCTAAATGTTTATGCACCTAATAACATAGCTTCAAAATGCATGAAGCAAAAACTGATAGAACTATACAAATAAATAAACAAATCCACAATTATACTTGAAGATGTCAATACCCCTCTGCCAATAATTGATCAATCTAGTGGACAGAAAATAAGTGAGGATACAGACCACCAAACAACATTATCAACCAACTTGACCTAATTGACAATTATAAAACAATCCACTCAACAACAGCCAAGTAACATAATGCACTCAGTTCTTTTCAAGTACTCACAGAACATTTGCCAATTTATACGGTACAGGGATGGAGGGATTTAAAAACGGCACAAGGCAACTTCTGGTTGTGATGAGTATATATCCCTACGTTCACTATCTGGATCATGATGATGGTTTCATGAGTGAATATATATTTCAACACCTATTAAATTGTACATTTTAAATACAATACAATAAATACAATAAATTGTATAAATAAATTGTAAAATTATAAAATTATAAAATTATAAATTTTAATAAATTTAATTTTAATAAAATAAAATTATAAATTATAAAATTTAATTTTATAATTTATAAAATTATGAATTATATAAATTTAATTTTATAATTTATAAAATTATGAATTATATAAATTTAATTTTATAATTTATAAAATTATGAATTATATAAATTTAATTTTATAATTTATAAAATTATAAATTATATAAATTTAATTTTATAATTTATAAAATGAATTATATAAATTTAATAAAATTATAAAATTACTTTTAAAATTGTAAAATAAATACAATAAATTGTACATTTTAAATACAACAATATAATAAGCAACTTATTGTTACTTATTATAGCTCAATAAATCCTTATATATACTACTTTCTCATTAACACTTCCCATGTAATATTTCTCATTAACACTTCCCATGTAATATTGCTATAGAATTTATCTTACAAATCTCAAACAGAAATTAGCTTTATAATTTTTTTGCCCTAAAAATGGCAAAAACTGCAATAACTTTAAAAACTAATATTATGTATAATTTTATATATGCACATATATGTAGGTATGTGTGTGTGTATAAAATTATCTGCCCTACTTCTTATCTGCCCTACTTCTTTCTCTATGTTCCTTGAGAGCTGGGACAGGGTCTTATTTCTTCTCTGTATCCCATCATCTAAGATAGTACTTGGCACAAAGTAGGTGCTCAACAAATAATTGCCAAATTTAATTGAATTGACTATTTTTTGCTGCTGTTATTTTTATGTTCTTAGGGAAATCAGGTATTAGAAAGTGGAACACTACCCATGAATTTTGACACCACTCTTCAGTGAGCTGTAAGTAATAGGCATAATTTTGAAATCTGAATGAATAATTACCAGAAATCCTGAGTGAACCCTGAGGAGAAGTATATCCAGCAGAAATAAATTCTTGCTCCAACTTCAAAATTAAAAATAAAATGTAGACATTTCCTTTCTTTCCAAAAATTTACTTAAAATTCTAAACTTAAATAATCCATTAATTATATCAAACTTTATTCCATCCCCCTCATTTCTCACACCACCCTAACTCCAATATTCTTTTGTTCTTAAGAAAGAAAGAAAACAGCCTTATACAAGTCAGACAGAATATCCTGTTGATGACCTGTTGGAGTGTCTCATCAGCTGGAGTATCTCATTTATTTTTCTGAAGGGTACGGTGGGCACCTAGAGACAACAGATTCATGTTTAACCCCTACACACCCTTCCCTGCGCTGAAACCTACACTTTTCAGTGATAGGGGGTTAAAAGCACTGATTCTGGAGCTGGGTTGCCTAGATGTGAATTCTAGGCCTACCATATAATAGCTGTGTAGCCTTCAACAAGTTACTTAACCTCTCTATTTCTCAGTTTCTTTGTAATAGTGGTACTTGCCTTATAAGGCTGTTGAGAACAATAAATTGATCTAATACACGTAAAGCACATAGAAAACTGTCCACTGCACAGTAAGTAGCCAATGGGTGTTAAATATTATAATAGGCACTCAATAAACATGCCTTAAATAAATGGATGACAGCTTTCCAACAAAAGAAACAACAACAAGTTGTCTAAAACTATAGTTTAAGTAAGTCCTATATGATTGACTAGAGGGATTCAGTAGGTTTTCCTGCCCCCAAAAAAATATTTCAAAACTCCTAAAATTTCACCATTAAAAATCATTATTTTTAATAAGGTCCTTTAACTATTAGGTCTTGTTCAACTATTAGTAACATATCATCATCACCATCATCTTTTAAATCCTTATTGCTACATTATGTCAATTAACCCTCAAAACTATTCTTTGAGTTCAGGACTCTTATTATTCCCATTTTATACATAAGGAAAATAGGGCACCAGAGGAAACTTTGTGCAAGGACACAAAGCAAAAAAATGGTAGCACTAGGATTTGAACCCAGGTAATATGGCCCCTGAACCTACAATCAGAGGCATCATGTCTACCATTCATTCATCTTGAAATAAATATTTATTGAGTAACTTCTATGTACGAGAATCCATGCCAGGCTCTAAACATGAGATCAGTGAGCACCCATGCTGGAGGCAGAGTATACCCTTAAAAAAGCATGGGAAAAAGCAGAAGAGGGAGGTGGTTAGAATGTGTGGAATAAAAGAGATGAAGGAATAGAATTCTATCTTTGCTTATCATATGTTTACTGGTCACAAAACTTGTAACTCCCCACAGGATTTGGCTTCTGCTTTAACCACCAGTCTTGCTTCTTTCACAGTAGCCTCTGAGCATGGCTTCCGGAGACTATTCGCCCTACTAAAGGCTGACTCCATCACTTATGACCTGGAGCAATTATCCATTAATTTCTCTGAGTTTCATTGCTGAAACAGGGATGTTAACTCTTACAGCCTGACTCATCAAACTGGTAGTTAAGTTTGATGAGTACAGTAAATTAAGTAAATGAGTACTAGGTAGAGTACTAGAAATTTTCTTTTTTCCCCAAACAGCTTCTTCTAGAAAATTTGATTCTGACAATCCATTTGGTTAATGATCTGGAAGCCTTCGCCCAATCAAGCTGCTTCCAAGACTGAAAAAGAAAAAAACAATACCTCCTGCTATATCCTTAAGAAAAAGGAATAATGTGCAGTTCCCAAAAGACTTCTTAAAAGACAGATAAAAATGTTTGAGCAGATTTTCGACGGGAGGAGCCAAGATGGCCAAATAGGAACAGATCCGGTCTACAGCTCCCAGCGCGAGCGACGCAGAAGACGGGTGATTTCTGCATTTCCATCTGAGGTACCGTGTTCATCTCACTAGGGAGTGCCAGACAGTGGGCGCACGTCAGTGGGTGAGAGCACCGTGTGCCAGCCGAAGCAGGGGCGAGGCATTGCCTCACTCGGGAAGCGCAAGGGGTCAGGGAGTTCCCTTTCCAGGGGTGACAGACAGCACCTGGAAAATTGGGCCACTCCCACCCGAATACTGTGCTTTTCCGACGGGCTTAGGAAACGGTGCCCCAGGAGAGTATAGCCCGCACCTGGCTCAGAGGGTCCTACGCCCACGGAGTCTCGCTGATTGCTAGCACAGCAGTCTGAGATCAAACAGCAAGTCAGCAGCGAGGCTGGGGGAGGGGCGCCCGCCATTACCCAGGCTCGCTTAGGTAAACAAAGCAGCCTGGCAGCTCGAACTGGGTGGAGCCCACCACAGCTCAAGGAGGCCTGCCTGCCTCTGTAGGCTCCACCTCTGGGGGCAGGGCACAGACAAACAAAAAGACAGCAGTAACCTCTGCAGACTTAAATGTCCCTGTCTGACAGCTTTGAGGAGAGCAGTGGTTCTCCCAGCATGCAGCTGGAGATCTGAGAACGGGCAGACTGCCTCCTCAAGTGGGTCCCTGACCCCTGACCCCCGAGCAGCCTAACTGGGAGGCACCCCCCAGCAGGGGCAGACTGACACCTCACACGGCCGGCCAGGTACTCCAACAGTCCTGCAGCTGAGGGTCCTGTCTGTTAGAAGGAAAACTAACAGAAAGGACATCCACACCAAAAACCCATCTGTACGTCACCATCATCAAAGACCAAAAGTAGATAAAACCACAAAGATGGGGAAAAAACAGAGCAGAAAAACTGGAAACTCTAAAAAGCAGAGTACCTCTCCTCCTCCAAAGGAACACAGTTCCTCACCAGCAACGGAACAAAGCTGGACGGAGAATGACTTTGACGAGCTGAGAGAAGAAGGCTTCAGACGATCAAATTACTCCGAGCTACGGGAGGATATTCAAACCAAAGGCAAAGAAGTTGAAAACGTTGAAAAAAATTTAGAAGAATGTATAACTAGAATAACCAATACAGAGAAGTGCTTAAAGGAGCTGATGGAGCTGAAAACCAAGGCTCGAGAACTACGTGAAGAATGCAGAAGCCTCAGGAGCCGATGCGATCAAATGGAAGAAAGGGTGTCAGCCCTGGAAGATGAAATGAATGAAATGAAGTGAGAAGGGAAGTTTAGAGAAAAAAGAATAAAAAGAAACGATCAAAGCCTCCAAGAAATGTGGGACTATGTGAAAAGACCAAATCTACGTCTGATTGGTGTACCTGAAAGTGACGGGGAGAATGGAAACAAGTTGGAAAACACTCTGCAGGATATTATCCAGGAGAACTTCCCCAATCTAGCAAGGCAGGCCAACATTCAGATTCAGGAAATACGGAGAACGCCACAAAGATACTCCTCGAGAAGAGCAACTCCAAGACACATAATTGTCAGATTCACCAAAGTTGAAATGAAGGAAAAAATGTTAAGGGCAGCCAGAGAGAAAGGTCGGGTTACCATCAAAGGGAAGCCCATCAGACTAACAGCGGATCTCTCGGCAGAAACCCTACAAGCCAGAAGAGAATGGGGGCCAATATTCAACATTCTTAAAGAAAAGAATTTTCAACCCAGAATTTCGTATCCTGCCAAACTAAGCTTCGTAAGTGAAGGAGAAATAAAATACTTTACAGACAAGCAAATGCTGAGAGATTTTGTCACCACCAGGCCTGCCCTACAAGAGCTCCTGAAGGAAGCGCTAAACATGGAAAGGCACAACTGGTACCAGCCACTGCAAAATCATACCAAAATGTAAAGACCATCGAGACTAGGAAGAGACTGCATCAACTAACGAGCAAAATAACCAGCTAACATCATAATGACAGGATCAAATTCACACATAACAATATTCTCTTTAAATGTAAATGGACTAAACGCTCCAATTAAAAGACACAGACTGGCAAATTGGATAAAGACTCAAGACCCATCACTGTGCTGTATTCAGGAAACCCATCTCACGTGCAGAGACACACATAGGCTCAAAATAAAAGGATGGAGGAAGATCTACCAAGCAAATGGAAAACAAAAAAAGGCAGGGGTTGCAATCCTAGTCTCTGATAAAACAGACTTTAAACCAACAAAGATCAAAAGAGACAAAGAAGGCCATTACATAATGGTAAAGGGATTAATTCAACAAGAAGAGCTAACTATCCTAAATATATATGCACCCAATACAGGAGCACCCAGATTCATAAAGCAAGTCCTGAGTGACCTACAAAGAGACTTAGACTCCCACTCATTAATAATGGGAGACTTTAACACCCCACTGTCAACATTAGACAGATCAACGAGACAGAAAGTCAACAAGGATACCCAGGAATTGAACTCAGCTCTGCACCAAGCGGACCTAATAGACATCTACAGAACTCTCCACCCCAAATCAACAGAATATACATTTTTTTCAGCACCACACCACACCTATTCCAAAATTGACCATATACTTGGAAGTAAAGCTCTCCTCAATAAATGTAAAAGAACAGAAATTATAACAAACTATCTCTCAGATCACAGTGCAATCAAGCTAGAACTCAGGATTAAGAATCTCACTCAAAACTGCTCAACTACGTGGAAACTGAACAACCTGCTCCTGAATGACTACTGGGTACATAACGAAATGAAGGCAGAAATAAAGATGTTCTTTGAAACCAACGAGAACCAAGACACAACATACCAGAATGTCTGGGATGCATTCAAAGCAGTGTGTAGAGGGAAATTTATAGCACTAAATGCCCACAAGAGAAAGCAGGAAAGATCCAAAATTGACACCCTAACATCACAATTAAAAGAACTAGAAAAGCAAGAGCAAACACATTCAAAAGCTAGCAGAAGGCAAGAAATAACTAAAATCAGAGCAGAACTGAAGGAAATAGAGACACAAAAAACCCTTCAAAAAATTAATGAATCCAGGAGCTGGTTTTTTGAAAGGATCAACAAAATTGATAGACCGCTAGCAAGATTCATAGAGAAAAAAAGAGAGAAGAATCAAATAGATGCAATAAAAAATGATAAAGGGGATATCACCACCGATCCCACAGAAATACAAACTACCATCAGAGAATATTACCAACACCTCTACGCAAATAAACTAGAAAATCTAGAAGAAATGGATAAATTCCTCAACACATACACCCTCCCAAGACTAAACCAGGAAGAAGTTGAATCTCTGAATAGAACAATAACAGGAGCTGAAATTATGGCAATAATCAATAGCTTACCAACCAAAAAAAGTCCAGGACCAGATGGGTTCACAGCCAAATTCTACCAGAGGTATAAGGAGGAGCTGGTACCATTCCTTCTGAAACTATTCCAATCAACAGAAAAAGAGGGAATCCTCTCTAACTCATTTTATGAGGCCAGCATCATCCTGATACCAAAGCCTGGCAGAGACACAACAAAAAAAGAGAATTTTAGACCAATATCCTTGATGAACATTGATGCAAAAATCCTTAATAAAATACTGGCAAACCGAATCCAGCAGCACATCAAAAAGCTTATCCACCATGATCATGTGGGCTTCATCCCTGGGATGCAAGGCTGGTTCAATACACGCAAATCAATAAATGTAATCCAGCATATAAACAGAACCAAAGACAAAAACCACATGATTATCTCAATAGATGCAGAAAAGGCCTTTGACAAAATTCAACAACCCTTCATGCTAAAAACTCTCAATAAATTAGGTACTGATGGGACGTATCTCAAAATAATAAGAGCTATTTATGACAAACCCACAGCCAATATCATACTGAATGGGCAAAAACTGGAAGCATTCCCTTTGAAAACTGGCACAAGACAGGGATGCCCTCTCTCACCACTTCTATTCAACATAGTGTTGGAAGTTCTGGCAAAGGCAATTAGGTAGGAGAAGGAAATCAAGGGTATTCAATTAGGAAAAGAGGAAGTCAAATTGTCCCCGTTTGCAGATGACATGATAGTATATCTAGAAAACCCCATTGTCTCAGCCCAAAATCTCCTTAAGCTGATAAGCAACTTCAGCAAAGTCTCAGAATACAAAATCAATGTACAAAAATCACAAGCATTCTTATACATCAATAACAGACAAACAGAGAGCCAAATCATGAGTGAACTCCCATTCACAATTGCTTCAAAGAGAATAAAATACCTAGGAATCCAACTTACAAGGGATGTGAAGGACCTCTTCAAGGAGAACTACAAACCACTGCTCAAGGAAATAAAAGAGGATACAAACAAATGGAAGAACATTCCATGCTCATGGGTAGGAAGAATCAATATCATGAAAATGGCCATCCTTCCCAAGGTAATTTACAGATTCAATGCCATCCGCATCAAGTTACCAATGACTTTCTTCACAGAATTGGAAAAAACTACTTTAAAGTTCATATGGAACCAAAAAAGAGCCCGCATTGCCAAGTCAATCCTAAGCCAAAAGAACAAAGCTGGAGGCATCACACTACCTGACTTCAAACTATACTACAAAGCTACAGTAATGAAAACAGCATGGTACTGGTACCAAAACAGAGATATAGATCAATGGAACAGAACAGAGCCGTCAGAAATAATGCCACATATCTACAAGTATCTGATCTTTGACAAACCTGACAAAAACAAGAAATGGGGAAAGGATTCCCTATTTAATAAATGGTGCTGGGAAAACTGGCTAGCCATATGTAGAAAGCTGAAACTGGATCCCTTCCTTACACCTTATACAAAAATCAATTCAAGATGGATTAAAGACTTAAATGTTAGACCTAAAACCATAAAAACCCTAGAAGAAAACCTAGGCATTACCATTCAGGACATAGGCATGGGCAAGGACTTCATGTCTAAAACACCAAAAGCAATGGCAACAAAAGCCAAAATTGACAAATGGGATCTAATTAAACTAAAGAGCTTCTGCACAGCAAAGGAAACTACCATCAGAGTGAACAGGCAACCTACAAAATGGGAGAAAATTTTCGCAACCTACTCATCTGTCAAAGGGCTAATATCCAGAATCTACAATGAACTCCAACAAATTTACAAGAAAAAAACAAACAACCCCATCAAAAAGTGGGCAAAGGACATGAACAGACACTTCTCAAAAGAAGACATTTATGCAGCCAAAAAACACATGAAAAAATGCTCACCATCACTGGCCATCAGAGAAATGCAAATCAAAACCACAATGAGATACCATCTCACACCAGTTAGAATGGCAATTATTAAAAAGTCAGGAAACAACAGGTGCTGGAGAGGATGTGGAGAAATAGGAACACTTTTACACTGTTGGTGGGACTGTAAACTAGTTCAACCCTTGTGGAAGTCAGTGTGGCGATTCCTCAGGGATCTAGAACTAGAAATTCCATTCGACCCAGCCATCCCATTACTGGGTATATACCCAAAGGACTATAAATCATGCTGCTATAAAGACACATGCACACGTATGTTTATTGCGGCATTATTCACAATAGCAAAGACTTGGAACCAACCCAAATGTCCAACAATGATAGACTGGATTAAGAAAATGTGGCACATATACACCATGGAATACTATGCAGCCATAAAAAATGATGAGTTCATGTCCTTTGTAGGGACATGGATGAAATTGGAAATCATCATTCTCAGTAAACTATTGCAAGAACAAAAAACCAAACACCGCATATTCTCACTCATAGGTGGGAGTTGAACAATGAGAACACATGGACACAGGAAGGGGAACATCACACTTCAGGGACTGTTGTGGGGTCCGGGGAGGGGGGAGGGATAGCATTGGGAGATATACCTAATGCTAGATGACGAGTTGGTGGGTGCAGCGCACCAGCATGGCACATGTATACATATTTAACTTACCTGCACGTTGCGCACATGTACCATAGAGCCTAAAGTATAATAATAATAATAATAATAATAATAAAAGGAAAAAAATAAAAAAATAAAAAAAATAAAGTAAATACTACCACTCAAAAAAAAAAAAATGTTTGAGCAGTTGATGATTTTTTAAAAAGTGGAAACATCTGGACATCTCATCCCCCTGGTCTAAACCCATCCTCATGCCAGATTTTTTCCCTACATAGCTATTTGGAATTACAGTAATAGTTGTCTTTGGTTGACTGAACTGAGGAGCTAGGAGCCATAGCATATTCATTTAAAATTAAAAGGAAATTTTAAAAAAAACTAAAATCTGAACTACTGGCTCTGAAAGACTTCTTAAACTCAAAATCAAACTCAATTAAATTTCATATCAAGTTCCAATCCATCTGAGCCTTAAACTTATGCTTTATTCATTTATTATTCATATCAATAATTATTTTTATATTCACTATTTTTATTTCTATTTATTGTTTATTTATAGCTCACTCATCATGTAATATTAACCAGGCAATAACACAGGCCCTGATGGAAAGGTGGACTCCTTTTTCATTTACTTTTTTAAATATTTCAAACTAGTAGCCAAAATGCACAATTCCTACATTTTTATATGAGCTCTTTGATGTGCTGTTATGAAGTACTACAAATTCTTCACCATGAGTCCCAAAAGAAGTGTTTATTAGAACTGCCCCCAAACTTCTCTGCATTTAAGAAGATGCTCAAACATAGAAATGATAATGTCACTGATTATACTGCAACAATGAACAGGCTTCCCCAGCTATGTGGAGGATATATACATACATATATATATATATATGCACACACACACATATATATACACACACACATATATACACATATGTGTATATATATGTGTGTGTGTATATATATTCTTCTCTAATATATATACACATACATATATATGTATATATGTATATATACATATATATATATGTAGCAGAGAAGAGGAGAAAACCACAGAGTCACAGACCAAATAGAGAAAATGACTGCCGTGTTTATTTAGAAAATTGGTTTATATCTATCTCTGTGCTGACTCTAAACCAGGTTTACATATGATCGTCTCAATAGATGCAGAAAAAATATTTGCATCCATTCATGATAAAAACCAATTCAGCATCCATTCATGATAAAAACTCTCAACAAACTAGGCATTGAAGGAACATACCTCAAAATTGTAAGAGCTGTATATGACAAACTCACAGCCAACATCATACTGAATGAGGAAAACTTGAAAGCATTCACTCCAAAAACTGGAATGAGACAAAGATGTCCACTTTCACCCCTCCTATTCAACATAGTACTTACTGGAAGTTCTGGCTAGAGCAGCAAGGCAAAGAAAGAAATAAAAGGCATCTAAATTGGAAAAGAGGGAGTCAAATTATCTCTGTTCACTGATGATATGTTCTTATAGCTAGAAAATGCTAAAGTCTACTCCAAAAGACTTCAAGATTTGATAAATAACTTCAGTAAAGTTTCAGGGATACAAAATCATTGTACAAAAATCAGTAGCATTTCTATATACCAATAATGCCCAAGCTGAGAACCAAATGAAGAACTCAATTCCATTTACAATAGCTACAAAAAGAAAAAAATGCCTATGAATACACTTAACCAAACAAGTGAAAGACCTCTACAACAAGAACTGCAAAACACTGATGAAATAAGTAGTAGATGACACAAGCAAATGGGAAAACATCCCATGTTCATGGATTGAATAAATCAATACTGTTAAAATGATCATACTGTCCAAAGCAATCTATAGATTCAATGCAATTCCTATTAAATTACCAGTGTCATTCTTCACCAAACTAGAGAAAGTAATCCTAAAATTTATATGGAACCAAAAAAGAACCCAAATAGCCAAAGCAATCCTAAGTAAAAAGAACAAAGTTAGAGGTATCAATGTTATCTAACTTCAAGTTATAATTCAAAGCTATAATACCCAGAACAACATGGCATTGGTATAAAACTGGACACATAATGATACAAGGGAATCTGGGGACTAGGGGGAAAGGGTGGGAGGGGGTGAGGGATAAAAGACTATACATTGGGTACAGTGTACACTGCTTGGTGACAGGTGCACCAAGATCTCAGAAATCACCCCTAAAGAACTTATTCATCTAACTAAATACCACTGGTTCCACAAAAACCTATAAAATTTTAAAAATTATGAAAAACATAGAGTAATGGAAGAGAATAGAGAACCCCAAAATAAAGCCAAATACAACCAACTCATCTTCAACAAAGTCAACAAAGATATATACTGGGGAAAGGACACTATTCAATAAATGGTGCTGAGATAATGGGAGAGCCACATGCAAAAGAGTGAAACTGGATTCATATTTCTTAACATATACAAAAATTAGCTCAAGGTGAATTAAAGAATTAAATATAAGATCTGAAACTATTAAAATCCTAGAAGAAAACCTAGGAAAAACTCTTCAGGACATTGGACTAGGCAAAGAATGATGGCTTTTGCAGCAACATGGATGGAACTAGAGGCCATTATCCTAAACAAAATAACTCAGAAACAGAAAGTCAAACACCACATGCTCTTACTTACAAGTAGGAGCTGAATAATGTGTACACAGAGACATAACGTGTGGAATAATGGACATTGGAGACTCCTCAGTGTAGGAGGGATGAGAAATTACTTAATGAGTGCAATGTATTCTATTTGGGAGGTGGGTACACTAAAAGCCCAGACTTAACCACTACACAATATATCCACGTAACAAAACTGTACTTTACCTCCTAAATCTATTTTTTAAATTTAAATAAATAAGTAAATCTAGTTTAATAGTGTACTCAATCCGAGCACTATACAGTATCACTATAGAGACAGTAAATACCATTCATTTCAGAAACAAAGGATTATTGAATATTATATTACACTTCATAGTTGTACGAAAACTGTGCATTCATCTCCTTTCCTGGAATGTGGGGTTCCTCAACATATAGAATATGCATAGCTTTCTGAATGAATGAGTTTGGTAGCTAACCAAAGACCCAGTCACTAACAGCAGAGTTATAGGTTTGAAAAAATATCTTGAGGGTGGATCGGAACCATACAAAGGTTTATTCTACTCAAAACTATAGAACCTATCTGTCCTTCAATTACAATTACCCTAAGACCCTACACTTGATCATTCTGTAATAACAGTATCAGAGTTAATTTGATGACAACTTAGAATGGACAAGGCCTATTGCCAAGTACAATGCGTATTTAGAAATATGTTGCCATTTAAACATCACAACATCCCTGTGAAGTAGATTTTTTCCATTTTTTCACATAGCAAAACCACATCTTGCTTTGCAAGTGTTACTTTTCTTACTAAAATATTTGCTGTTTTAATAAGTAAACAGTATAAAAGACATCTTAAGATTACAAGTAATTCATGTAAGTTATATATGTCATTTACCTTGTTCCTTGGAGAAATTACAAAATGGTATCTGCATTTAGGAGTCTGAATCTGTTCAAGGCAAGATTTTCACAATGCATTGTGTTTTTGGTCTGCAGACTGTGAGACTTATTCTTACTATAAACACTCTCTCCCTCTTTCTCTGTAATAGGACTCTTGTTTAACTACCTCTTACCCAACTTTTGACCCTCTGACTTTTTCACTGGAGAACAACAGGTAAATAGGGAAAAGTCTAGCCCCATAATTATCCTTTGCAGATATTTTTCACTGAGTTTCACATTAGTCTCACACTCTTGTTGAACTGTTTGGAACATACCTGGCTCATTTTGACACCAAAAAAGTTTATGCTAGCTGGCATATTCAGTAACTACAATTGTGTCATGTACTATTCTAAAAATAATTCTGTGTTTAAAGCCACCTATATGCAATTTAGCCAGGAATTTAGAAAGGAAGCTTTAATAATAACTATGAATTGATGATTATCCTGGATAACCAGTACCTGGCACAGTACCTGACATAGATAAGCACTTGGTAAATGTTTTTGAATGAATGAATATTCTATTACCTGTGATTCTAAATATTCCTTGCCAAGGCAGTCTTCTCTTATACTGCTAATCAGGACAAATTCCAATCACAGTCCTGTTACATGGCACTTGAATCAGCAAGTGTGTATAAACAAACAAAAAGTATGTCATTGCTTAAAGGATAAAAGGGGCTGGTCAACCAGGCACATCACATGAGCCAACGTAGGGTGAGTGTTCACAGGATCACAAATGGCTTACCCTTTTAGAAGAGAATAGAGAAAAGAGGTTAAGAAATATATCCCCATTTCACGGGTATGTGATCCAGTAATATTTTTGCCTCAAATCCCTGAGGGCAAGCATTAATTAAAAAGGTCATTGCAGTAAAGCTTTCCAGAAAGAACATTAAAAGTAGCTACAGGGAGCAAGCATTTCCAAGCCTTTTGTATTATTTGACCCAAAATAATTTTCCTCTTATTGTAACAATAAACTTACCAAAAAGCCAAAGGATGGTGCTAAGGACAAGATGGTGTATACAATTTTATTCCGTATTTACCTTTAACAGTGTCTCTTAAATTAATACTTCAAATAAATGGTATTTAAAGAAATTATAGCATGATGACTTTCCTTCAAGCTGTAACTTCTTAGTAATTGGCCTTACCTATTGACAGCCAGATGTGAAGGAGAATAGGAGACATTCTATTATTTGCAAAGCACCCAACTATGGTATGCTTAGTCACAAACAAAATATTTCAAAGAGAAGATTCCATTTCTAAGTTAGAAAAAAAAATGTACATCTATAAACACTGATTCATTCTCTTCTCTCTGATGACAGAAACTAAATTAGTCTAAAAACTATGAGTATTACATTTGTAGAGTACCCCCATGTTCTAACTACTCCACCTCTTTAATCAATTTGCCATTCCAAAATGGAAAATAATTTAGAAAAATCTGTCAAACAGAAGAGAAAGAAAATCTAATCTGGGCAAGTTATTAAGAAATCTGCTTCTTTGAATCTTTAACATTTAAACTGTCCATAGAGATTTAGAAATGAGGTGAGGGCAGGATGGGGGTGGGTGGAGGCTTGGGGCACAGGGTGGGGGCTGCAAAGAGAGACTAGCTGCATCCCCAGAGCACCAGAACACCGGAGCACCGTCTAGCTTGGAAGAAGAATGGGAAGTTACACGTTGAGAGATAGAGAAAGAAACAGAGACAGGTGGCAAAAAGAACAAGTATGAAACAGGCAGGAATACAGGAGGAAGACAAAGAAGAACATGAAAAGTGGAGGAAAAGACAATGAGAAGTAGAGAAGGGGTCATGAGAGGAGAAAGGGGGAACTGAGGGAGCCTGCGGGGAAGAATGAAAAGAAGGGAAACTAAGAGAAAAAAAGAACAGCTCCTCCATCATCGGTGCTGCCTTCTTCATCTTCGTCCCTTTTTTTTTTCAGATGGCACACTGACAGAAGATTAATTCAAGTCAGCTGCTGAAAATAATTATTGCATTATGGGAGCAGTAATCATTATTTAGAACATGATTAAATATGTCTGCACCTATTGACTCTGCCTATGATTTATGTATTTGTTTAGTCAATAGTCTAATGTAAATGATGTAATTAATTATAGATGGTGGTGTCAGGTCATTGGTGAAAACAGTCTGAGGGGAACAAGGGCTCTGTTTTTTTCATGACAGATGCAGGGGGGTGGGGGGCTGAGTTGAGGGAATTCCAGGGGAACTTTTTCACGTGTGAATGGCGGCTGGGATCTCAATTTGCATGTTGTCTTTCTCTTGTTCAGCCTTCGTTTAGAAATTGAAATAACTTGTTAAGCAAAGGGGAAGGGAGCACATGGTTGCCAGGAGGACACCTGGGACTTGGGCGGGTGAGTAGGTAAAGAACCAGCTGCTCCCTAACACAGGGGAGCGTGGCACCATCATTTACCGCTTCATAAAATTAAATGTTTTCCAAATTAAATCAGTAGGCAGTGTGCAGGAGGCCTACTATCTCTAATAACAATTTTTCAATCAATATGAGGGGCCTTGCCGATATGAAATCTGAGCTGAGGAAGTTAGGATGGGCTGGGGAGGGAGTGTCGGAGGATGGCACAGGCGAGGAGGTGGAAACAGGGTTTGAGTACCGAAGCTTTCAATCAAACCAAAGGTTTAAAAAATATAGATATATATGCATGGTGGATTCGCCATCACTGTGAGTCTATTCCCTGTAGATTTTTCTCTTAACTGATAATTCGGTCAGTCACATTCCTCAGAGGGGGGTCACAGGTCACCCCAGCCCCTGTCAGGCCTCAGAGAATCCATTTCCATTTTAATGCCACAGCTATAATCTATCAAAGATGTGATGTACAAGATACAATGAATTTAAGTGGTCTTCATATATCACTGAGCTTTCATGCCTTCACCTGGGTAATAGTCTGAATTACTCTCCCTACCTCACAATCTGTCACCCCCAGTAAAATAACTGCCATGCCGGTGTTAATGACAGATTTGTCCAAATTGGGGCCACAGTAGCCAAAGTCATTCTACATCATAAAGTTTAGCATTCAGTGCTTAGCCTGGAAAGGGCCCATAGCTTAAAATACTTCTGTAAACAATTCTGTGGAGAGGCTCTACTCATGTTTTTATTTATAAGAGCTAAAATAAATCTAGCTGGGGCTGCACACAACCTGCCTTCTCCATTTCTCTGTATCTAGACCTCTCTCTCTCAAACCCATCTAATCCAGCCTGTCACTTTCCCCTGAAAGGTGTCTAATAGACACAGGTCTCTTCCTTAGACAATAAACATAGCAGAGTTCAGAAGACTCAGCTTATAGTTAGTGACCTTCTCTGCAACTCAACTATTAACCCTTCTTATTTTACCAGTAAGTAGTAAAAGTCCTCTGTTGCCAACACATATATTTCCACTTAAACTATCCCTGGCTGTGAGACAAGTGCACTGCAAAAACCTCCAGGAATATAGGTCTCCATGCCCCACTTCATTCAAGTATGTTCATACATCCCTCTCTGTTTCCAGTCCTTTCCCCAGTTCCAACATCCAATCTATTTTATTTACAACCTTTAAATCAAGAGGTAAAAATAAATAATTAATTAAAAATACTAGATGAAGGGGTAGAAGGCTGGGTTTGGACCCAAGGTCTGACATTTGGCAAAAGTATTATACAGGAATGATATCTGTTCCAACCCGCACAACATTTGCCATGCTACCAGTGGATCCATCTAATAGAAAAGATTGCATACTGATTGATCACTCAGGTACTAAAACCCCTTGGATGAGACCAAGAAAGATTCAGACAGCAGATTGGTGCCAACGAGCATTCGTTGCACTGAAGTTCCTGCATAAACATCCTATATTGGTGTATTGCCTATGTCTAAGAAACTCAAAGTACTTAGGCAATATTGAGAGAGGACCTTGGTTTTTGCGCAACAGCCTAACATGACAGGGATATGGATTTTAAAGAAATCTCATAATACATTCTCTCATTGAAAGAGCAGTCTAATTTTGTTCATAGGTCACCTAGTACTGAGTCACCCAATGTTTATAATTAATAATCACAGATAAACATATAAAGAGTGTTAGTTTCTCAGAAAACTCTCTGCTTTGAAGTAGTTTATAACTTCTCTGTACCTCATTCTTTATATATGAACACTGGGGGCCATTAGGACTTACAGACATTTTAACTCTCAAGGGTATGATAAGGATTAATGAAGTAAGATTTATAAAATATCTTGAACTACTCGCTCTTTCCACAGGCTATGGATTTCTAGAAATGGAGGCAAAGCTGTCTAGAAAGTTGATGGCTTGGTTAAAAGGCCAAAAAAGTCAATAGAATTGAAATTATTTAGGAAAGCTTCAGACAGAACATGCAGCAGCAAATATTCTTTTAGGTTTCAGACAACTTCTGTTTAACAATAACAAGAGTCTGGTCCTCCTCTCTCTGATAATGCTTTCATTAAGGTAAACAGTATATTATTAATGCTGAGGGTTTCTCCAGCAGGCTCTGTTTGCTTCCACTTTATCTGCTGCTTTGCAGTGAATTATAAACTCAGGAGATGTAAGTTAGAAATATGCTCCCAGCCAGTCAAAATCAATGAAAGCCCTTAACTTCAGCTGGAAAGAAACCATAGTAAAATGAAGTTGAAAGAAAGAGTGTTCTTTCTATCAATGCTCTTGGGCTTACAATGGATCAGACTTTACCAGACCCTCCAATATTTTAATGCAGTGTGTTTTCAAGCACATACATATAGCATGTATGGTGAAAAGATGCTCTCACTCCTACAGAGGCACACTTCAGCAGCCCCTTGGAAAGAAAGCACATCCCATGGCCATAGATATCTCAGGGTATCACTTTCTCATAATTCTGCATGTCTTTTGGCCTGAAAGAGTCTTTGCACTGTTATAATATAAAAACGATTTAACCTGATTCTCCTCTAAAAGACACTAGAACTTGTGCAAAGAACTCCAAAAAGCTTTCCTTTCAAAGGGATAGCCTAAATTTACCAAGTAATTATCTTTGCTTTCCTAAAGTGTGTAGAACTGAAAAAAGAGGTAGCAATTGTGTGGCCCAATATTTAGAAATTCATTATAGATTCCCAAAAGTGAATGAAAATGTTCATCTAGAACATGCCTGTTTGTCCCCTTCCTTCATCATCCCCCTAAAAGAACAAGCTTTAAAACGATAATGGTGTGTGTGCAGATAACACTCAGATTTCCTGAAGTTGTTTTTCCTGTGGGAAAACACTTACCTTGTAAAACAGGATGGATTTTTTGCCCATATTTGCAATCTTAGTAATTTACAAAGCTCTTCTTAGTCATTCAGAGTCAGAGCAGCAAAAGTACTGCCACCTCTCACCTCCTAAAAAGTTTTAGCTAGGGCCAGAGCTTTGCACTGGTTCAGAGTGCTTGACTATATCCCTTAAGTCAGTGTTTCTTAAACTTCAATGTGTATAAAATAGACCGTCAGATAAAAGACAGAATGCTCAGTTCAATTTGAATTTTAGGTAAACAACAAACGGTTTTTTAGTATAAGTATTTTCAAATATTAAATAGGAAATATTTATACTTTTAAAATATTGTTTATTTGAAATTCAGATTTAACTGAGTGTCCTGGGGTTTTGTTTGTTTGCTTGTTTTTTTTTTTTTTTTAATCAGAATTACCTAGGATGTTTACAATGTAGATTTTCAGTTCCCAAACCTCATAGATTTGGATTTCATAATTCTATTGGTGAATCAGGGAACTTTTTTTTTATTTTTTAAATAAGCACCTTGGATGGCTCCAGTGCACAGACTTGAAACCACTTTGAGAAACACTTCTTAAGTGGTAGAATATCATCTGATGTACCTTCATATATCAGCAGCAAAATGTTTTGAATTTAAAGCTGCCGGTTATTATACCTTTGCCATGGGAAGTCTAATATGTTTGCCCCCACTTCTAAAATCCCAAAGATAGATAGAGTCCTTGATCACCCAGAGGGGATAGGCACAAACAATATGAATTTCTGTCAAGGGATAAATGTAGCCTATTACCTTTTACTTGTAATTTTCCCTTTTTTCACATATAGAATACACTGATTTCTGTTGCTGTATTCCTTTTGCAACTTGGGTGTTATTTACAATAAATTGAATCCTTTCCATATTTGACATATTACACTGATCTACGGCTTTGCTTTCATTTCGTCCTGTTAACTAGAAACCCACTTCATCATGAAATATGTTCCCCACACTTTTCCCCATAGTGAGTAAAAACATTGATAAAGCATCATAAATTGTAGGTCATTTCTCAACTGCTTCCTGTTACAGTGAGGATTGGGAGAAGGAAAAGTAAGTACTGATCAATGGCCACTTGATAAAATTTATGCTGAATGTATAGACAAAAAAGCACTGGACGTGTGAGAAGCCACACGTATAGGATGCTTGCCTCACATCCAGACTTTGTTCATTACTCCGTAATACCAAAGGCAATTCAGCTTTTCTCTCTCTAGCAAATAAGTTCCACCCCCAAAATAAATTAATTAAGGTAAACTTTTAATGGTGATTTTGTCTAGGTCATCCAGATAATTGAAACAGATATACCAAAACCATCAAGATATATATGACCACAGCTGGGAATAAAGTACTCTAAGCCGTGTATAATTAAGGCATATTGGCAAGTGCTTATTTTCATAGCTGAATTTACTTATAAAGAACATTTTAATTTTACTAAGGCATGGCTTCCAGAGAAGAAAGGCTGATAAACCAATCAGTCTAATATACCTAAGCCATCAGAATTAATATCTAGTCCTCCCCTTTATTCTGTGTAAATCTTGGATACATAGAGTTGCTTAAAGCCCATTTTGGACCAGAGATGTCAACCAACAACAACAACAACATTGATCGTGACACATATAATATCACCAATTTATTTAGATATGCTGATTTACTGTGTACCAACAAATCTACCAGGCATTTTACAAGTGCCATCTCGGGGAGGACATCACAGCAACATTTCACAAATGAGGAATTAATAATTTGACTCAGACCACAAGGTAAGGGATGGGCGAGTAAGAAGCAAGGAAAGAAAGAGGGGAGGTGAAAAAAAGGGAGACAGAGAAGTGTGATATCCTTTAAAACCTATTTGTTAGAACATCTCCCAGTATTCTTTCTCAAAAACACCCTGTATAGTATTAAATATCTGAGATCATTAAATATTCCAGATAAATGATGCCTTTCTCTGTCACAGCATAATATTCACTTTATCAGCCTTTCATAGCAACTGTGCCTTAGCAAAATTAAAATGTTCTTTATAAGTAAATTCAGCTATGAAAATAAACACTCACCAATACACCCTAGTAATACATGGCTTGGAGTACTCTAATCCCAGCTGCAGTGTTTAGAATTGCAGGGGCCTCAAGGCAAGATGTGAAATATCCCTCTGCCAACTCTTCTCAACCACATATTGAGGAAAATGAACCTGCCTCTCAGGATTGGTATGAAGAATAGCTTATAAAAATGAGTGCGAAACCCTTTGCAAATACCAAATGCTGTATGAATGTTAAGTAATAATAAAGATCTGTATAAATGCAGCGAAGCAGCCCAACCTCCAGGTGCTTTTTCAAACTGGACACCAGCCATTTAAGATTCATCCATCATTCACTTTCGGGCATCCTTTTCTTTATGAAAAAATAAAATAGGCTGTCTGCATTGCAAGGAAATGGAAAAATTGAATTTCAAAGCATATAAGCCCCTATACCTTGATCATTCAAAGTAATGGGTTCTGTTAGTGAGTTAATGAAGATAATGCTCGTGAAGTAATGAAGGGGTAAAAATATCAATTACCATTATGGCTTTGTTTTCTTCACAGAAAGCACAAGATTCTAGCTGCAAGTAGATTTTGAAGACATGTGGTACACAGCCGATATCACAGGGCAGGCATATTCACTGTGTCTATCCCTAACTCCTCCAAGAACTCACTTGTCAGTAATCCCCAAGCATTGTTTGTCTCTATGTTGGAGAACAAGAAGGGGGTGAAATACAGTGTTCATAAGCAACATAACAATGATGATTGTCATCCTGCAGCCCCTTGCAGCAAGAATGATAGAAAAAGAGAGAGAAAGAAAAAAACTCTTCCCCAGCAAACCATTTCCTCCAAAGACATGATTCAGTAACATTTGATTTGACAAGCTGTAGGCACTCCTAACATTATTTTTTTCCCCTTTGCTGTTTATTTGGGGAGCAAAGATTTATTGCCTCTCCTGAAAAGGACAAGAGATGCACTAGAAATAAGAATCAATAAGGTTTTTCTTCTTTTCCTTGCCCATCTTTATAGAAGAAAACCATTTCTTCACTAGGTTCTTAATTCTTTTTTATTTCAAAATACAGTTAATCTTTTTCTATAATATTAAATAAAATTTGAAAACAGAAGGAAACAGTAGTCATGTTGTGGAGCAATGAGAGGTGATCTATTTGAAAGTCAAATACTCTTCCCATGTGAAGTTTCCTGGCCACACAGAGTCAATAGCCTCTGTCACTGGACTGCCCTCCTCTTTAAATGTAGTGTGCATAAATCTGCCACACATGTGAGCCGTATTGTATATGGGTTTGCCCTGAATGAATGTACACTAATAAAAACTATGCAAGATTTCATTCATAAAATGCCAAGCAATTATTGTTTAATAAAACAAAGGTAAAAAGAGCTGGGTCCTAGTCCATGCAGATTTTGCTGGGTATCTAATGAAGTGCTTCATGAAACAAAATAAGCCAGGAGAGCTGGCACTGGGCTGCATCGAGTTTTACTCCTGGGTGCAAAAAAAGAGCATAGTATTTGTTTCCTCTCTGGTGGTAAGCGGATCTAAAGAGAAAACCAAAGAGGAACAAGTAAAATTTATTCAATGTACAATATATGAAACTAATTTTTATGAGTGCTATCATGTTTTATCACCCTTAAGATAGGTATAATCTCCTGATATATGCATATCATATGCATGTATACCCTTTCAAAGCAGTCTTAGCTCTAGCTGTTAAAATGGCAGACAGCCTCTCAGCATTTCCATTATAAAACCTGATTTTCAGAGATTTATAACTAAACTGAAGATTTCCTTCAGAGTGAGGCAAGAATCACCAGGTCTCAGCTCAGAGCACAATTTTGCTTCCAGTTTTCTGGGAAGTTTGGTTTGGTCATTATCAAGTTATGGAAATGCAAAAATAAATATATCAAAGTTTATAGGGATCTGGTTTTTTTCCCCTCTATTTTTTTTAACCCCTAGTAAAGCTTTCAAATAGCTTGGTTATCTGAAAAGACACTTAGTCCAAAATATGGATTTCTTTCTTAAAATGGCTGCAACTTTGACATTTAAAGATTGGTTATTACACATGCATAGAAGCTGCTTCCCCAAAAGCTACTCGGCAGTACTGTGCAATATGGTATGTATCACGCATACTTAATGCCCACTTGCCAAATGATCCTCTCCTATTGCTGAACTGAGGAAATGGCTTTTAACAGGAATGACAAATATATTACCAATTCATTTATTGCTTTATTATATTGCACTCTTTAAAGATTGCTTGAAGAGTAGCATAGATTGTGCAAAAACTACTTAATTTCATGCATCATTCTAAAAGTAATTATTTACTTCCAAATTAATATTGGCTGAAAGACCTTAAATCCCTTGCCACCAAAGACTTCTAGAAAACATTATGGTGATTCTTTACAGGGTCCAGAGAAAATAATTAACAACAGGATAATGCTTAATTAGCATTCATATAATGCACCATTATAGTTTCAGACAAAGATGCAATAATATTCCACATGCTCCAAAATGTATTTCCAAACACACAGATTTCAATCAAGTCTAAATAGGTTCATTGAAAAAAATAAAGTTCAATTCATTGTGACTCTTAGCTGCATAGCATTTCTTTCCCTTGATGAAAATTCTTATGTAATACACTTATAAAAAGACATACTTACAAGATGTATATAGAAGGTATGATCATAAAGCTTTTGCACAGCCACTTGAATATCATCATTATAACAAATCCACATTCTTTTGGGAGCAAACTTATTCGAAACAAACAAAGACATTACCAGACGAAACTTGTGACTGAGGCTGACATATGAGTTTTGGTTTGAATATAGACTGATGAGACTGGGGTTTCTCTGTCTCTCTCTCTCTCTCTCTCTCTCTCTTTTTTTCTTATGACCCTGAAGCCTAAGCTGAAAGCATCATGAATGAGGAGGATAGAAAAATGTCTGGTGCAATGAAAGCATGATTGAAATGTATGACAGTTTTTGATTCATGCAACAAATATTCATTACATGCCTTCTGCAGAACAAACACTGAGCTAGGAACTGTGATCACAAAGATACCAGCTATGTTCTCAAAGTTCTTATGGTCTAAAAGGAACAAATTTTGACGTTTTAAAATTAGTATTCAGCCTTAATCATATGGATTGCTAGCTATTAAAATATACTCATAAAACTATAAAAGTAAAAGCCAAATAAAAGACATTTCAGTTCTTGTCTCAACAAAAAACTGAGTAAGTCTTTGGGAGGGTGGGGACACAGGGAAAAAAGTGCCTGTAGTCATCAGTCAAAAATCAGTCAAGACGCCTCATGTTGTTTTCAGCTCTCTGAACTCCTTAGAAAAAAAAAACAATTCACCTCTCAAGAATCTTTTCAAGAAACTGCTTGACCACAACATAATTGATAAAATTGATATATAATTCTGAATAATTTTCTGGTTTCAATGAATTTTCACATACATTTCCACATTTAATCTTCATAATAAGTCTGAAATAGGCAGAGCATGTGCGTCTATTCTTACTTTTTAGATAAATAAACTAAAATTTGGAAAGCTTAACCACACAGTTAGAAAGTGACATTTTCAAGACCAATCAGGAGGATAGAAACAATAAGAAATAATAACAAAGAGGCTTTACATGCAAATATTTCTAAAGTTTAGGTTGTCAATAAATCTTTTACAAATTCCAACAAATCTATATTTTTGTTTCTTCCCTTAGATAGCTGAGGCTGTTGTTTACCTGCCACAATTACATCAGACCAAACATGCTACAGTCAATATTTCTGACGATCTTAGATACTAGTAGAGTAGTAATCAGCTTAACTTCAGGGTAAAGACTGCTTAGGCATTACAACAAAAAACACAGATCAGCTTTGCTGCCATCTGACTTTTTCTGCCACCAAAGTACATTAAGACCAAGATATTTGCTGTTGAGGAAGGAGGAGTGTTTGAGTGCTTGCATCACGCAGAAAGGCTATCTATCCAGGAATAAAAAATGCTGTTGATAATGTGTCAAATCTCCATTTTACTCTGCCTGTGTACGTCATCACTAAATTGTGCAGCACAATACAATTGACACAATGAGTAGGCACAATGAATTAAAATAATGAAAATGATTCATTTACCTCTGACTTTTCTCGGTTTTGCTCTCTGATCTGTAAGAATAAAGGCAGAGCAGTTATCTCTTTAGGAAGGACACTTGACTGTCTTATGCATTTAACATACAGAAACGGAATGTGCATACATATACCAAGAGTGTGGTTTATAGTAGAGAATGTAGAGCATTGAAGAGAACATACAACTTACAGGCAAATCCTGGACTCTAGTCTTCCTTCCACCACTTGCTGTATGACCTTGATCAAATCACCTCTCAGCCTTAGTTTCCCTATGGGGGGAAACAAAATGTGAATAATAATAACATCCCGCTATCTCACAAGCATAACCAAAGGGAAAGCACTTTGTAAACTATGCAAAGGACTGTACATATGTGAAGTATCATATTAAAGATATTATTATTATTTTCATGACCACAGGGAATTTTTTTTTTAATGTAGGTTTTTAAATGCCTGAGAAAATGGGGCAGTCACAGAACCATGACTTTAAACAAACTTTATTTGGGCGCATGACTGACTGGCAATTGTGTGCAATCATTTTAGCTGTCACAGGCCCAGAGAAATGTGGGAGAGCTCTTCCATGAAATGTTTATATTTCATAAACAAAATGATGTGCTTAACAGAGTGATGGGAAGGTTCCGGCTAATGCATTTTCCAATGTGTGAGGCAGATTATTAATGCGCTCCAGTAGCTGTTAATTTCAGTTTGCCGGAATGATTTATGGGGAGGTAAAGGAGAGAGACATAATCTAATTGAGATCAGAATCACTGTTCTAGCAGCAAAGCACCAACATGGACCCTAGGCACAGCAGAATAATTAATATCTAATAAGCAAATAATCCATTAAATTATTATAAACATTACTTTTGACAACTCTTTTGTTGGCAGATGGAAGAGGGAAAAAAAGAAAAAAGAAACAAAAGATATAAAAATCACTACTTTAATAATATTGTAAAGGTAGATTTTGTTAGAGCAAGGGTGATGAATATCATGATGGTCTTGAGTATTGTGATGAATTCTGAGTACACTATGAGGCCATTTTTGCCATAATATAAATGGCAATTGAATGCCTGGAGCAAGATCACTATGCAGATGCAAAATTAAATAACTCCCATTCTCAAAATATCTCTCACTGTACCTTATCATTACCCTGCTAGTAAGTAGACTAGTCTTTGCCACTATGAAGGTAATCAGATGTAGAGCCTAAAAGGGAGAGAGAGATAAATAGTCCCTCTATACAAGCTCCTTTTAGTTTCTTCTGTTTTTTAAATTTTTTAATGTGATAAAATACACATAAATTACTATTGTAGCTCTTTTTAAGTGTACAATGCAGTGGTGTTAAGTATTCATATTGTTGTGTAACCATCACCACCATCCACCTCCAAAACTTTTTGTCTTCCCAAACTGAAACTCTGTACCCATTAAACAACAACTCCCCATACCCCGCCCCCTAACCGCAGGTACCCATCTTCTATTTTCTGCTTCTGAATTTCACTCCTCTAAGTAACTCATGTAAGTGGAATCATAGTGTATTTATCCTCTTGTGACTGGCTTATTTTATTTAATATGTTTTCAAGTTTCATCCAAATTGTTGCAGCTGTCCAAATTTACTTTCTTTTTAAGGCTTAATAATGTTCCATTATATACTACATTTTGTTTATCCATGCATCTGTTGGTGGACAATTGGGTTGCTTTCTCCTTTTGGCTACTGTGAGTAATGCTGATATGAAGTTGGGTAAATACAAATATCCATTCAAATTCCTGCTTTCGTTTCTTTTGAGTATACACCCAGAAGTGGAATTGCTGGATCATATGGCAATTTCCATGTTTAATTTTTTAAGGAACCACTATAACTTTTTCCACAGTAGCTGCACCATTTTACACTCCCACCAGCAGTGCACAAGGATTCCAATTTCTCCACATCCTCACCAACACTGGTTATTTTATTTTAGATCTCTTTTTATAATAACAGACATTCTAATTGGTGCAAAGTAGTTTTTTCTTAAATAGACAGAGTTATTTAAAGTGGCTGTCTTACCTCCAAAGGACCCAATAAATGTTATTTTAGCTTTGGCCCTTAGAGACTTTTCTCTTTTCTGTAGTTCAACATGAATTTGACATCTACGTCAGAACAAGCCTAGAACTAGGTGGGTATGCATCAACCAGCTGAGGAAGCAAAACCACACTGGAATAAGTACATAACAGGTAAAGTGGCCACCAGGTGGTTCAGAGGGTGTATATGCATTTGAGGGGTGCATGCAAGTAGAGAACCTCTTTCACTATCACCCAGAAATTCCAAACATACTCCGTAAGAAGATCTCATGTTCCCCCTCAGGCCTTACTTCACCTTCCTCTACTTCTTTTTTTAACCATCCTTTCTGGATCTCCATTTCTCCAAGATTAATCATGACTGCTTGAAGCAGGATTACCATTGCTTACTCCATTTCCTGCCCCTCATGGCTCCCTTCTCTGTCTATCCTTCTCAATGCTGTTTTTAAAATTATTATTATTATTCCAATAAATCTCTGCAAGAATTTGTTCCCATGTTTGTTTTTCTCTCTTACTGAACAAAAGACCACAAATCTACGATTCCAAAGAATTAATTCCTTACTGCATGAGTGTAAAATATCTTAAGTCTAGTAGGAGTGACTCAGTCACTCAGGCTGATGGCTCTAACCAGAGTTAAGCTCTGGTTGCCCTAACTTCTTGTTCCCACTCTATTATTACATTCTTCGGGGACATGGATGAAGTCATATACCTTCTCTTTGCCTCGATTTCTTCTTCCATCAAATGGGAGCAACAGAATTGCCATTGATTTTGTTAAGACCTAATCTGGAGACTGCAGTCTGCTTTGAGACGTTAGGATGCCTCTAATTAACATTATAATAAGCATTAAAGCTAATTTTAGTTATTTAATAATGTATTAGCTTAGGGGAAACATTAATATATATAGGGTAATGGATGATCAACAAAGAATGAGCAACTAAATATTTGGGACATGGTTTATACATAATGCAAGAATCCCTTCCCAATCATCATAAAATGTCTAGATTGGTAATACTACAATGTATGGAATTATTTACTATCAATTTGATTTATCTTCAAGAAATTCATTAAGTTTTGAAATTGGCAATGCAAGGATCTCTAAGAATTTCTAAAATCTTACTCTAGTATACCCTTTAGACATAATAAGATGTGACTCTTTGAAGAATGCTAGAAGAGAGTGTATCTTTTTTGCATTCAAATTCCACAGTACACATACAAAAAAGGCTTCTGAATTATTTCAAAGAGTTTTGTTTTAAGAAATTTGTTCAAAACTCTCTAGCTGTGCATTTAGGAGGCTAACCAAAAAGACAGGCAAACTTCTAGGCAATCCCTCTATTTCCACTTAGTATGTATAACTCTCATTCCTCAGGATCCTTTCATAGTACAGGCAGATGTCCCCTTCTTACTATCAATCACTAAAGGATTGAAGTTAGAAGTAATATTTGGAAATCCTCAGTCACAGCCTTGGTATTACACTTCTCAATTCTTGTAAAGAACACCCGATTCTAAAGATCATTAACTGGCTGCCATAAAATTCTAACAGTATCTACTTTGCAAAAGCTTAGGAACACCTTACAACAGGTAAGTCTCTTCCAAGGTACCTAAATAATGCTATATACACCAGAGCTTGAGGACACCCCAGAAACTATTTTACAGATGCAGAAAATACAGCACAGAGAGGTCATAATGCTTGTTAGTGATGGAGTCAATACTAAAAATAAGATCTCCTGAGTCTTTATCTACAAGTCTTTCCACTCCTCCACATCACTTCCTCATCAAGTCTAGCTAAGTATCATTTATTATTGCTTTTCCTTGCTCATTCAGCAAATTTCACTGATGAAATAAAACACATTTGAACTCATTCATTCATTCAATCATTGAGCACTTACTATGTGCCACACACTTTACTAAGCATTAGGGACAGTGCATGAGTAAGACAGACAAGTTCCTGCCCTCATGAGTTTACACTCTGGTAGAGGAGAAAGGAATTAAGCAATTAAATAAAATTTTAAGATATGCATACAAATCCTAAGTGCTATGAATGAAATAGGGTTCTATGAAGTAAATAAGGTGATGTGATAGTCACTAGGTGTAGCCGATTTACATTGAGTGGTCAGAGAAAACTTCTCTGAGTAGGCGTCACTGAGCTAAAAGTGAAGTGTGAGATAACACTAGCACACAAAGAGCTGGGGGAGTGCATTGCAGGCTGAAGGGATAAGCCTTGTGGCACAAAAGGGCCTGGTGGTTCAGAGGGCCAGCACAGAGGTCAGTGTGGCTGGGGTGCCATGAGAAAGGCAGAAGGAAGTATCAAGTGAGATTACAGAGGGATACTGGAGCCAGATCATCTGGGACCTAGAAGCCAATGACGTCAATAAGACATCATTGAAGATTTTCAGCAGGAGGATGATGTGGTCTGCTTTAGGTTTTTAAAAGACCACTCATGACAACACCTGGGTGAAGAAGGGATTGTAAAGGATTGAATATGAAATTAAGAAGACAAAACAGAGGCTGTGGCAATGTCCAGGTGAGACAGGATGGAGTTTTGAACTAAGGTGATGGCAGTGGGGTAGAAAGGAGTAGGTGGATTCCATGTATGTTTTGGAGGTAGAGCCAGTATAAGTTGGTGATTCACAATAAAAGAAATATGCGGGAAATTAAGAGACTAAGTGTAACACTTAGTTACTGCCATGAGATAATGGCAATGCTGTCTAGTAAGGTGATGAATTTTGCTGTTGTTTCACATCACCTCATAGTAAAGCCTACAAGGATATACAGCTTTGTAAAGCCAAGGGCATAACTAGAAATTAGAAATATCTATGATACCTCCAAGAGAACCAACTAAATAGGTTCATCCATCTCTCCATGTACTAAGCATGATCCCCCATCAATACTAAATAGAATGGAGAAACATGTCCCTGCATTAATTACAAAACATTGATTACAATCGGCTTACGTTGGTGACTCCACACCCCTTCACTCCAGGGCTCTCCATAATGCCTGCAAAATAGCTAGTGATTCACTTGCTAAGAACTTCAGGGAGCCTACAATCTTGTATAGACCCACTAGAAGGAATAAGTGAGAGAATTCTGGACAGACTGTGCACTTTTGAAAATCATTGTATAACATACTGTCAACCTTTTAACCCTGAACAAAATATTCATACTTTACTGCCTATTTCGCAGTTGCATATCTAAATGACAATTTGCTCTTTTCCTCCATGTAATCCAGATATACCTTGCCTCCAGAAAGTATTCTATGGTACTTCTAAGAGCAACACAGGCTGAAATACAAGGAATATTGAGATGTTTACTTCTTTGAAAAATTGGGGAAGAAAAACCATGGAATCTATAACAAAAACAACAAAAAAAAAAAGGTTAAATGTAAGCGAAGAAAATTATTATGCAACTCCTAGAATGCCCGTGAAACTGGAGAAAACAGGGAGGAAAGTAAAGCTCTCTTCTTTGTTCAGGCCAGCTAAGGCTGCATAGAGTCTATTTTCAGGTCTTGGGTCCCGCCACAATTTGAGTACAGATGGAAGAGAAAACATAATTAACAACTGTGCCTTGACTTCTATTCCTGAGTAGTATCCCAGGTCCTAAAACCAGTTTGTATGGCAGAACACCAATCTCCAAGTCTCACTGGGACAATAAATGGCCTGACTTTTCCCCTTTAAGACACACAGATACGTCTAAATTACTGGAAGTAAACATCCAAAGAAGGAAACAGCCTAATTCCCACCACAGAAGTGACCCAATCTCCAAGATGAAGGACTAAGGAGGGAGTGGTTACATTTTAGCTTTTGCTTCTTATTTCTCTACACAAATGTTTTACATCAATGCGCATCCAAAAAAGGAGCCATAAATTTTGGAAATAAGAATAGTAGCCCTAGTTTCAAACTGCTGGTGGTATCTTCACCATTTATGCAATTGCTGAGGAACTCCCCAGGAGTTTTTGGCAATGTGATTAGGAAATCATAAGACATTAGAGCTTGTAGACAGTCTTTGACTGGTGAAGTACAAAGTGTTTGATTGATGAGGTTCCTCCTCCCCAAACTACCAATAGTTTATTCCACCTTCCACACTCCTAGAGTCCACTTTTTTGTCATGTAGAAATTTTTTGCAGAAATATAGAGATAGAATTTCTCTAAACCTTTCATGCTACTGTGGAGTTCATTTTCCAAAGACAATTTAAATTTGTCTGCTAAACGCACTCATGCATCACCTGATAACTAGGCCCTGAAGATATGGAGGCAATTACCCTCCTAGAACTTACTGTCCACACCAAGTCAAATATCAGAATGTAAAAAGTGCAGGCATAAAAATACTCAAATAAAATATGAGTGAACTTTTTTATAATCTCAGGGTGAGGAAAGCCTTTTTTACACATTTTATGAAAACTAAAAATAAAAGGCTGATATATTTATCATGAAAATGATAAAAGACTGACAGATTTATAAAGAGAGTAAAATTTTTAAATTGGGAGCAAAATAACAACAATGATGATGACAAAATAAAGTAAAAGTTAAACAACAAATAGGAAATATATGTATTTAATACATATGTCAGGCAATGAGTAAACTTTCTACTACACAAAAGGGTTATTACAAAGCAACAAAAATAGGTAAAACAAAATGGAAGAAATGGACAAAGAGAATGACCAGGAAATCGCTGAAGAAGAACTACAAATAGTCAATTAACCTGACTCAAACTTATCTAAAATACAAATTAAAACAAATAATACAATTTTTATTTTAAACATCTCAAAAGATTTTAAGCCTAAATATATCCAAGAATGTTCAGAAATATTTACAGGCTATGAGAAGTACACATCTTTACATTTAAGAAAGAAATATGATAGATTCTATTAAAGTTTCAAATGTGCTAACCCTTTGGCCTAGTGATTTTACTACTTTTTATTTTATTTATTTTATTTTATTTTTTATTTTTATTTTTTTTTTTTTTGAGATGGAATCTCGCTCTGTCACCCAGGCTGGAGTGCGGTGGCACGATCTCAGCTCACTGCAAGCTCCTCCTCCTGGGTTCACACCATTCTCCTGCCTCAGCCTCCCAAGTAGCTGGGACTAAAGGCGCCCGCCACCACGCCCGGCTAATTTTTTGTGTTTTTTTAGTAGAGATGGGGTTTCAACGTGTTAGCCAGGAAGGTCTCAATCTCCTGATCTTGTGATCTGCCTGCCTCGGATTCCCAAAGTGCTGGGATTATAGGCGTGAGCCACCGCACCCGGCCTGATTTTACTTCTAATAGTTGACCATATAGATATACTTGAAAGATGTGCAAACATAAAAATACACGCAACAAAATTTAGTGCAGCAAAATTCATAATAAAATACGTAAAAAAAAGGAAATTAATTACACATAACAGAATACTCTGTAGTTGTTAGAAATAATGATGTAGATCCTTGTGCACTGAGAAGATGTTCAAAATATATTTCTCAAATGTTTATGTAAATCAGTTGTTAATGTATTTTATATATATTCTACTAACAAATAAATACATTAATATTACCTATTAGCATATTGCATATATTATTAATATAACTATTATTCACTATTTGATATATTGTGAACAATAGTTATTTCTGATTATGAAATTTTAAGATTTTGAAGGTCATTTACTTTTTTAAAACGTTTCTAAATTGTCTGAATTATTTGTGGCACATATTTTTACCTTTGCAACTGGACAAAGAAGAAAGCCAAAGGGCTTAATAGTTACTATATTTGTTTATCAGGTATTTTTTATTAAGAGGCACTTTTTATCTTTTTGAAGTCTTGATGTCACATTGCCAACATAGACAATTGCCAACATAGAAAATCCATGCATATACACCTGCGTGATTGAATATTACGCTCAATCAAATGCAGAGGAAGTGTTACTTGAGTCTTTTAATGAGGGGAGATACAACTAGAATGGAATATTTCAGGACTTAATGGGTGTCTCCCACTGCAGTAAACTGAGGAGACATGTCAGACTCAAAGGACAATCAAAATACATGCATGTTCTTACTAGCGAGAACATTGGACCAGAGCTTTTGGGCCTTCTATTATGATGAACTGGGCTGGACCATGTAGAAGACTGAAGGATTCATTCTACCACTTCAACTTAAGACTTATACTAGAAGCAGAACAAAGCACCATCCAATTTCACCTACACCCACATATCCGACTTTGGCCAAACAGATGCGACACTGGGGGAAGATGAGCTCCATTCCTTCTTCGCAAGGCTTTGTGTGAAGAACACCTAAGTTTCTTCTCAAGGTTTCTCTCTCTCTGCTCTCTGCCCCGCACCCTGACCTAGCTTAGCCTACCAAAAGTGGAGGCATTCCCCCAAGTGGAAGATACTTAGAAGCTCTATTTTAACCCATAAGTTTCATGCATCTTGGAGAAAAGACAGCACAAAGATCCGAGGAGAATGCACATCCTGCCTTTTATTTTATTTATGATACTTTTATCCATGATACTTTTATCCTTCCTACTAAAAATTATAGTCAATTGTGTACATTTTGACATGGTTGTGTGTGTGTGTGTGGTCTCTGTGTGTGTGTGTGTGTCTGTGTGTGTGTGTGTGTGTAAAAATGTTGGGAATACGGAGCTCCTCCTAGTGGTTAGAATTCACGGCCAATGGGTTTAAAACTAAAGTCCCAAGTTTACTGTTTTCACTTGTTAATTTAGAAATATTTGAAAGGCAATAAAATTGAGGGCTAAAGAAGCAATATCAAAAAAGAAACGGGAGAATTACTGAAGGAGGGAATAATTATGTTGGTCTCTTTTCGCAGGAAGAACTGGGAATGTCAGTCAGGCCAGTGAAAACTGTATTAAGTGGATAATTTTGGAAAATCAACATGTAAAGCTGAAAAGGCTTCCTTCCAAATTATCAAATATGATCATCCTAGCAGTGAGTAAAGATCATATCTATATTTTTTCCAGGAATTGAGAAAAATACTAATAATTATAGGCACTTAATAAATATGCCATTTGTTGAATTTATTGAATAAGGGGCCTAGAGAATCAAACCCTCCACATATATTAGCTCTGATTCATAAGATCTTTATTTATTTTGTATTTTATTTAGAGCTCTCTTGTCTCACTGACTGTCAGGAGTTATCCATGGGCAACATACTCATGAGGAAACAGTTGACTTTTGAGCTATTTTTAAAAAACAATAGTAAATAATGGTTAAAAACTTAAAAGGTAGTTAAAAAGAATAAATAAGACCTAGCATTTGCTAGCACAACAGAATGACTATAGTAAAAAAAATTTAATTGTACATTGTAAAATAACTTAAAGAGTGCAACTGAATTGTTTGTTACACAAAGGATAAATGCTTGAGGAGATGGACAGCCTGTTTACCCTGCATATTATGCATTGCATGCCCTTATCAAAATATCTCATGTGCCTCATAAATATATATACCTACTATGTATCCACAAACATTAAAAATAGAAGTTAAAAACAATAGTATTAAACATTATATATACGTATACATACCTGAAATCTGTAGCCTGAAGCCCCCAAGGAGCTGCAAAGCCCATAGAGCCCATGAAAACTTAATATGATTTGGGAAATATTATAAAGCTAAATATAGATATTTATATTTATCCTTCACAAGACTATCCTGTCTAACATTTCTTTGGATTCATTGCTAACAGCCTTTCAGAATCATTCGCATTTCTCTCACATATTAATATTTGACCAATTCATATTAAGTAAAACATAGTATTATTTGAAGAGGAGTTTAGTTTAATTTTGACAAATGTCTATTATTCTAAGCACTGAAAATTACCATACATTGTTTCAACAAATGGTACACTACTACTGTCTTTTACAGAGGAACAACAAATGTAGGTCAAATGTTTTCCATATCTTTATAGAACAAAGTAAATAAATGAAAAATAGATGTATTAAATAAAATTTACTCTAGCATTAGTCATTTCAATATTTGTGGTTTTGACTAATTTTTTAGTCAAAGGCTAAGACATGTAATGATTTAAAACTTTGCTGAAGGAAGCAATTAAATCAAACTATGTCAAGGCTATAAGGTGGCAGCAATTCACTTAGCTTGTGCAGGCCAGCAGACTCTGGTGGGACTTTCCTTTTTCTCTACTTGTCTTCACATTTATAGAATCTCTCATTTCAGAACTGACAGTCCTTAAGGGATCACTTAATAAAAAGAGGGAAATACAATCGAAAGTTTGAAGAGTCCAAAAGTCTTCAGACATGTCACTTACAATTATCAAATTCCATAGCATAATGTTAGTTTCTTTGGTTTAGGGTCTGGAGGGAGTTGTTTGTTTTTTGAGACAAGATCTCACTCTGTCGCCCAGGCTGTAGTGCATTGGCACAATCACTGCTCACAGCTGCCTGAAACTTCTGGGCTTAAGTTAGCCTCCCACCTCAGTCTCCTCAGTATCTGGGACCACACGCATGCACCACCAAGCCCAGATAATTTTTTTTTTTACTTTTTGTAGAGGTGGAATCTTTCTATGCTGCCCAGGCTAGTCTCCAACACCTGGGCTCAAGTGATCCTGCTGCCTCATCCTCCTAAAATTCTGAGATTACAGGTGTGAGCCACCATGCCCAGCATAACCTTACTTTTAAGTTAGATACTATCATAAGTTGCCTATAAACAGATTTGACCTTTAGACTCACAAGCTGCCAATAATTGAATAAAAATGAGTGTGTATTTGTATGTAAGGGAACATTAAATAGGTCAATTCATGTACTCATGAGGTTGTACCTGAAGCCACAAAGCTACAAACAATAGGCAAAATAAGTGCCTTTACAATCTTAAAGAGGAAATAATCACATCAAGACCAGCCTTACTAAAAGGCTGCTCCAGCACTATCAACACCTTTCACTAGAACGACCTACTTTCACTAGCCAGACGGATGTTTATATGGCTACAAAATCTGGGGGCCCGGGGATGCCACAGGGCCATGTGAAAAAGTTCTAAGGAGAAATTAGCATGTCTTCTAGAGTTTGGGGGATTATGAATTTTGAGATTAGTATCTGCCTCTAGCCTGGTGAATGTGAAAGGCAGAAAGCAATCAGCATTTGCCAAAAAAAAAGCAGCATTTGGAGACAGTACACTCTTAGAGTTTTACATGGCAAAGATAGTAGGTTTCCCATGAGCCAAGTAGATGCCGTGAAAGGTAGCTGGGTCAAGCATGGCCTCCCAGATGAGCAGATCCCAGAAGTAAGAAGCTGCTGGATTTGAACTTGGAAGCAGGAGTTGAAGGGAAGGTCACAAGAGGTGTGAGTAAAAGTGCGCGATTTCCATCAGAGAAATGGGCAGATCCCCACAAAGAAGTTTCAAAAAATCCCATAAATGCACCTCTTGAAAGATCCAGCATGTGGGCACCTGAAACTCTAAGGGCACCTTGGCAGAATTATACTACTAGACGTTTAGCTACATTTGTGCTCCTTTTATCATTTGTCCCTCCTCCCCATCCAGCTGTTTGTAAAAGAGAAATAAATGCCATAATTATTTGAAAATGGGAAGGGAAGAAGAAAAATTATGGCTATTTACAAATAGCAATAGTATGAATACTTACAAAATCTAAGAAAATAAACTGAAGAATGGTATATTAGTATGGGAGTTTAGTAAAGTATCTAGATATCATCACACACACACACACAAATTAGTATTGCCAATACATCAATAAAAGTAGCTGGCAACTATAATGCAAAAAAAGACAACATACACAGCAACCTAAAGTAAAAAATATCTAGGAATAACACTAACAAAATGTGCTGGACCTCTATATGAGTTTATTGAGACAATATTTAGAGAGTATCAAGCTATTTTAGTGGTGGCAATTTTGTGTGCCATGTAATCTGGAAACAACAGACAGTGTCAGTACAAGATGCGTGACATAAGCTAAACATGATCCAATCAACGAGAATGCATAAAACATGCTACTTCAAACACTGAGGTACCTGCTGTTTGGAGTTCTGCTACAGTTCATGCCTGCATAACACAGGAATTCTGAGAAATTCCATTTTGCACAATTTTTACCAAAAAAGAAAAAAGATCATCGCGAGTTTGTAATTGTAATCTTTGTATTATTGAATATATTTCTGGTAAGACACAACATCCAATTTGATTAGGCATTGATGAAAACCAAATTACCCACTTAAAACTTTTTGTGACTGATGATTTGGGAGTATTTTCCATCGACTGGTTTGTAGCCCTGTACATTTCAGTCTTTCTCCTCTACTACTCACGTATTTCCAGAGGTAGGTGCTACAGGCCATGTTCATGCTGACATATAATCTCTGGCCTTACACCTTCCCATCACAAACTACAACACTGCAATAGTCAGTAAGAATATTCCTGGAAGACTTTCCTACATTGAGTCTGCGAGGAATAACTTAACTCTACATGCAACTTATTCTCAATCTTGACATATGTCCTACTAAACTATAACTAAATGATTCCCGAAGTCAACTTCCCCTTAGACAGGTATCAAAAAATGCCTGAGGGCAAGTATAATGGCAAGGAGGTCAAAGTGGAATGAGAAAGGGGATGTGACATTTAAAACTGATGGAAGTTAAGATACCTTACTTTTGCCTATCATAATTATTTCTGGATGTGTAAAAACAGAATTTTCCTTTTTACATACATCCACCTTCTTTCACCAATTCCTTCTACACTTGGAAAACCAGGCAAGAGCACTGTGGTGTTTTTCCTGGCCCACTCTGTTGTTGCTAAGCCAGGCTGTTTTTATGCTCTTAGTTACAGCTAGTTTTAGCTGCAGTGTGGATCACTACATTGTCAGCGATTTTTCCACCTACTCAATGAAAATACTTTGTCTCTAAAATGCAGTACAATTTTCAAAGCTCTGCTCTTTTGTTACCTTAATGTGGCACCCTCCAATCCGAAAACAAGAAACAGAATACCATTTAAATTGTCTTCACTATAACTACCACTCTTTTCCAAAAACAAAATCAGAACAGACATACATAAAACTCTAGCTTGAGAGATTAGACCTTCAGTCTCCCATGACCAGTTTCCCTTGTAAATAATCTTCAAAGCCAAAATGGAGAAAAGGAAGGGTAGAACCGCAGAACGTACCTGTTTGGCAGTAATTCAGGGCAGTGAAATCCCCTGTTTTATGATGTTATATGCTCTTATTGCTACCAGGAAATCTGATCAGTCTGTACCCACATCTCTAGCCTTACTCACACCTTCTAGCTCCCCTTCTCTCCTCCTATCTCTAACTGGAAGTAGAATTGTCTGTGGTTTCCACCCTGTGCATGAACTTCTTCCACAGCACCCATCCATCACCCAGTAATCACTGACTTTACTTGTCTGTTCACTATTATATCCTAGCACAGTACTTAGCTTGGAATAAAATGTCCAATGAATGTTTGTTGAACAATGGGTAAAATTCAAAGGTTCTTTTTAATAGAAGTTATAGGTTTCCCTTTTTAAATTGGAGACATTCAAACTTCAGGAGGGAAAATGTGTTTACTCAAATTTGGCAAAAAGAAGATACAGGTTATTCAAAAATTAAATTTTACATCTTAGGAACTTACTGTCTTTCTTAAGAGTCTTCTGGGAATATTCAAGGAGAGATACTTTCAGAAGAATTTTGATCTTAGAATCCAGGCCTCTCCATTAGGACAAATACCTAAGGCATGCAGGGCTTAAAACCCAGATGATGGGTTGATAGGTGCAGCAAACCACTACGGCACATGTATACCTATGTAACGAATCTGTACGTTCTGCACATGTAGCCCAGAACTTAAAGTAAAATTAAAAATAAATAAATAAATAAAATTTAAAAATTAAAAGAATCCAGGCCTCTCTGCAGAAGCAGTTTCTTTATGGAAAAGAACATGGACTTCTAAATCCAGGAAGCTGCTGCCAGAATATCCTTGACCTCAAGATGTATGGAGGCATTTCAAGCTTCTGTTTGCATTTCATCTGCTAACATCCCATTGACCAAAGGTAAGTCACATGATCAAGACCAAAGCCGAGAAGCAGGGAAGTACACTTAATTTCTACGGGAAGTGCTCAAAAGTCACATGGCAAAGACTGTGGATGCATGGAGAGGTGATGAAATGGGAATAGCTATTCAATCTCCTGCAAGTGTATAATTTTTTTTAAGTTTCAACATGACCAAAGCAGCCTTCATGTCGTCATATGGAAAATGAACTTAACCATCTGAAAAGTCTGACATAATCCATTGCAAAGTGTCCACAGAAAAAGAAATTATTTAGTTGGAGGGAACTCAAGTAGCGACTGACTGTGAATAATTATCTAGTAAAGAAAGGGAAATCAGAAAAATACAATGTACCAAAACAAAAAAATATATACTAGGGAAATTTGGAAGTTTCAATTAACAAAAGTTGACTCTGTCAGTCTGGTTTTGCTGACTGAAGGAAACTATCTTATATAACTCATTTCCCGTACACTACTTTTTGAAGCGACTTTTAACTTTTTATTTTGAAATAATTTCAAGCTTACAGAAAATGCTCAGGAATAGTACAGAGAGCTTCCATACACACGTCACCCATAATCACCAATTGTTAACATATTATAACATTTGCTTTACCATTCTCTGTGTGTGTGTGAGAGAGAGAGAGAGTGAGAGAGAGAGAGAGAGAGCACGCAAGAGAGAGAAGGAGAGAGAGAAAGAGAATGTAATTTTTTCTGAACCATTAGATAGTAAGTTGCAGACATAATGCCTTTTTGCCACTAAATATATCAGTATATGTTTCCCAAGATCAGAGACATTTTCTACCGTAATCAATTATCAAAATCCAGAAAGTAACAGTGGTGCAATACTATTATCTAACCTGCAGAACCTATTCACATTTCCCCATATTTGTCAATTATCCAGATAATGCTCTTTCTAGGAAAATAACCTCTGACCATTATCATACATTGCATTTAGTTGCCACATCTCTTAAATCTCAATCTGATACTGTTCCTCAGTTTCTATTTTTCTTTCATTATCTTGACTATTTTTAAGAGACAAATCAAGCTTTTTTGAGGAAGGCCCCTCAATTCGGCTTTGTCTGATGTTTCCTTACTATCAGATGAAGACTGTGCACTTTTGGCATTGTTGACACAGATGCAGCGCTATATCCACCTCAGTGCACCATGTTAAGAAATATATGATGTTGGTCTGCACTCATTACTATGACATTAACTTTAATCACTTGGTTTCTCCAATATCAAATTCCTATTTCTCATTTATTTAATATGTGTTTTCTAGAAAGATGCTTTGGACCTATGTAAATGTACTGTTCTTGATAAACTTTTACCCATTAGTGTTAACATTTATTGATGATCTTTTCATAAATCCATACTACCAAGATGTTTGCTAAAAGGTGATTTTCTAACTCCATTATTTCTCCTCTGTGTATTAGTTGGCATTCTACTGTAATTAAAGGTTTTTCCTTTTTTCACGTTTATTTATATCAGTGTAGTATTATAAATTCTTGTTTTATTCAATGGTTTGAAAGCCATTGCTATCATTCTGATGCTCACATTGTCCCAGTAGAAGCCATATTGTACTTTTATACAATAAAATACCCCAAAAAATGGTACAATGAGTGAGCCCTCTTTAAATGCCCTATCCAGTCCTGGCTTTGAAAGAACTTACCATGGGGCTGCATCTCTGGTGTTTTTGCTTATGTGTGTCATGGGTATGCCTTCATAAGAATGATAATAAATCGTGATATAAATTTACTAAGAATTCACTATGTGCCAGGCTTACTGTTAAGCACTTTACCTACATCACCTCATTTAATCTTTTTAAAAACCTATAAGGCAGATTTTTATTGTTATAATGCCTGTTTTGTAACTGAGTAAACTAAACCTGAGAAAAGTTAAATAAAAGCCAGAAAATAGGAAAACTGGGGTTCTAACCTGGGTCATCTGACTCCAGACATTTTTTTCCTCTGAGCTATGCTTAGGTCTTAAGATTCCTAAAGGGTGGAGAAAGACTGTACTTGGTAAACACCCACATCCCTACTTCCTTAGGTGCAAGGCTCTGCATTCAGAAGATCAGCCTGGCGTGATGATGTTTTGATGTTTCAAAGCACAGATACTAGAGTGAGGCTGCCTAGATTCTAATTTGTGTGCTCCCATCCACCTTGCCTTCCAGGAGTTTCAGTTTCCTCCCATCCAAAACAGAGGTGAGAATAAGAACACTCCACAGAATTGTTTTAAAAATTGAGAGGGAGCATGCAGGTAGAGCACTTGGCATTGTGGCGTGGCACATAATAGACACACAATAAAAATTTTAAAAAAATACTAAGATGGCCACAGAACAAAATCTCTGCTTATTATTTTTAAGTTGAGCCATACCTATGCTGTAATCATCTCTTTGATGTAGCTTAAAGTATTTCTTCCAAGAAGCAAAAAATATTTATTGCTGCCCAACGACTGCTACCTTCTGATTTCTGACTCACTGAGATTCTGAAAGCTTCTCTACGAGTATCTTAAGATATTTTGTGCCCAGTCCAAATTTGGCTTTCATTAGCCATTAAAATCAAGGAAAACTTTAAATCAGGGCATAAAAGAGACTTTTCCTACGCTTAGCATCACATTAGCATGTGAGGGACTCTGCATCAGCAAAAATCTTTTTTTAATCAACCTAAACCTCTGACTAAATTAATAAGAGTTGAGTTTGACCTTAAAAATGCTAAAAAATACAGTTCCCAGTATAATTCTTGTTCATCCCTGGACCAAACCATTCTCATAGTAAATTATGGCACTAACAGCTGGCTGCCAATGAAGTCAACTATTAATTGTATGTTCACTGCACTGCCTGATATAAATCAATATGAGCAACGAGCAATTGTCCTCAGTCTCTAGATACAAAGATCTTCTATTGCAAAATAATTTAAGGTTGGCTGTCAGCCTTCTTAGACTAGATGTCATTTGGTCTTCCCTTTGCTAAAGATATGATAAAAATGAACACACATTGAAAACCCACCTGATCTACTGTCTCTGCAGCAAACTTCTAGTCATCTCTATGAAAATGACAGTAGAAATGGTTTTTGATTGTGTATTCCAAATAAGCAACATCTACATTTTTACAAATCCCAGTGAAATCTGAAGAATGGGGCTCACAGAGTCACTACTATCTCAAACTCTCAAAATTTCTTCTCTGTTCACCCCCTTTTACCTTCACTCCCTCCTTTCTACCAACGTGCTCTCCATCTTCAAAAAGGCCACCAACTACCCTGTTTTCCTAGTTCCCATTTTTATTCCAACTTCTCTCATCTCTCTTCCAAATTTCAGTCTCATGAACACTAAGAGCTAGTGGCATTCTCACTTTACAGCCAAGCATTCCCATCTTGGGAACCCCTTACCCTAAGCCATCCCACTGTTCCCCTTTTTTAACTCCTGGGTGACAGAGTATTGCTAGGGGATATGAGGAAATGACACTGACAGGACCTGTTACAAATCCACGTCATCTAACTTTGGTGGGCCCTCTATACAGCTCAACAATATTTAAATGCATGTTTTGCAAAGTTACTTCTACAAGACGTTCTCAGAATGCTGGTGTCAGTGAAGGATCCCATGGTTCCAGACTAGTTTGGAAAACACTGGTTTAAATTCAGTTAAGCAAGTTCTTTTCTGCAGAACTTAGTGGAGCCTGGTAGGCATTGTGGGTTTCCAAAAGGGGATTACATATGCACCATTTCTCAAAAGTTTTATCTGAAGAGTCACTTTTTCACAGAACAACCACATCTAGTATTCTGTGAAACAAGTTGGTGAAATATAATATTAACTCATTTTGTGTTCATTCCTAACACACTTGTTCTGAACCATGTTTACCCTAAAAACCCTAGACCCATTCTAGCCTACTCAGCTGTAGCAAGTGACTGAATTTACACAGAAGCTAGAGACCTTTTCACATAATCTCTTCAGCTTCCCTCCTTTTCCTCTTCCATTTCTTTCCCTCCTCCCTGCTAAGCTGAGAAAGTGGAGAGAGAGCACCCTGACAAGTCTACTTCTTTTCTTATCTCAAGATCCTGTCCCCTCACTCCCTCTACAGAAATCTCCATCTGCCACTCTCACTCCTGACATTTGAAACCCCTCTTGGTGTTTTCCCTGTATCTACAAACATGTCAGCAGTTATATAGCATAAAAACTTTCTCAATCAGCTGTCAAACTGTCTTCCACTTCTCACTATCCCTCACCCCTACTCTGGCCAAGACAAACTACTCCTTGAATATGCCCTGCACTTTCTTGACTGCAGGCCTTTGCTCATGCTGCTAAGCCTAACTACAGTTATTACCATCTTCCCCATCTCATGCATAAATTCACCCCACAGCATTCCATGATCCAGCCAAACAAACAGGATCTCTTCTGCCTCTATTCTTTTAATACCTACCATGTTCTATTTTGTTTATATTTTTAGAGGCTCTATAAAAGTGTTTAAATCATCTTTATTGAGCTATAATTGACAAAATGTACCTATTTTAAGTGTACAGTTTAATGAGTTTCAACAATGCATACATTCATTTAACCATCACCATAATATAACATTTTCCATGACTCCAAAAAGTTTCCTTAAGTCTACCCATGGTCAGCCTAGACAACTACTGATCTGCTTTTTGTCACCACAATTTTGCCTATTTTATAAATGGAATCAATATTTGCCTATCCTATAAGTGGGTGTGATATTCAATAAATATCAATTATGTTAGTTGATATTGTTGGTTAATAGTATTGTCCAATTCCTCTCTAACTTCACTGATTTTCTGTCTACTTCCATCAACTATAATACAGATGACCTATTTCTCCTTTTAGTTCTGTACTTAGATGAATATTTGCTATGCCTTCTTGATGAACAGGCCCTTTTATCATTGTAAAATATCTTTCTTTGTTTCAGATAATAGTCTTTGTCCTGATGTCTTCTTTATCTGTTGTTAGCATAGTCCCCTCAGCTTTTTGATGATTAGTGTTAGGTTGTATCTTTTTTTTGAGTCTTTATATTTAATAAACTTTATTATATGTAGATACCATATAAATTGAATCTTGATTTTTTTCCAGCCTGGTAATCTCTACCATTTAATTGAAATATTTAAACCATTTACATTTAAGTTGATTATCAATAGCTGGGTTTAAGTCAACTCTCTTACTATTTTTATTCTATCTATCCCATCTTTTCTTCCTTCTTCTTGTTTTATTGTGGATAAATTGAATATTTTTTAGGATTTTATTTTATCTTAACTATTGGCTTGTTAGTTTTATCATTTTAGTTGTTTCTCTATAAATTATAATATGCTTCATTAAGTTATCATAGTCTTCTTTCAAATAATGTTACACTTTATATATAATGAAAGAATCTTACAATTCCTCTACCTCATCCTTTATTCTACTGTTGAGATTTTAATTTGATGTTATGAATTCTACAATAAGTGATTACTTTTTTGCTTTAGACAGATAATTATTAATGATTTCCACTTCTGGAATGGATTATCATAGCAAACCTCCAGCTATTACCAGAAAAATTCTTCATAAATAATACCTATAAATTATGAAGAAAGTAATTTTAAAAACAATTACCTCAAGGCACTGAAGAGTGAAGAAAAACAAGCAGGAACAAGAAGGAAGTCGATTGGAAGAAGGGAACGGCACTGGATAAATTTCCCATTTTGGGGGTTTGTTTTTTGGTTTTTTTGGTGATTTAAGGGGTGCACGTGCTTGTTTGTTACATGGATATTAATGCATAATGGCAGGAGTTGGGCTTCTAGTGTACCCATCACCCAAATATTGGACATTACATCTAGTAAGTAGTTTTTTCACCCATTATTCCCCTCCCACTCCCACTTTGGAGTCCCCAGAGTCTATTTTCTCCATCTTTAATTCCACATGTACCATTTGTTTAGCTTCCACTTATAAGTGAGAATATGCAATCTTTGATTTTCTGCTTCTGTACTACCATTTTTTATTGTTTTTAGCTTGGGAGACAGCCCAGTCTTCACTAAACAGAACTTTCGAAACTCTGATGAAAAACCCCCAGTCATGTTGGCCTGAAGAAGCAGACTATGTAAATCACAATAATCAACAGCTACTGGAAATTGATGGCAGAAATCCCAGAGAAATCAGAGTTAATAATGGGAACCCCAGAATTCAAATTCTGGTATAAACATTGCGAAATCTCTGGCTAACACCTGAGCCATGCATGTCTTAGACAGATCCCAAACAGCCAGTGAAGACTAGGAAAATTAAATGAAAACTAAGCTGCCATCCACCAGAGGGAAAACACAAATTGAAGTCTAAGTTCAGCCAAGTAAACTGCCTGGAAAAAACTAAATACTTTCCAGAAGAGTACAACAAAATCCAGAGTTTCTACAACACATTATTTACAATGTTTAAAATACAGCCTAAAATTACTCAGCATACAAAAAAAAAAGTGATGAATTCTTAAAAGAAAGTGCAATTAGAGAAAACTAATCATAGTTTCCCAAATGTTGGAATTAGCAGAGGTTTTAAAGCAGTTTTATAAGTATGCACGAAGATGTAAAGGAAAATATGTTCATACTGAATTAAAACAGAATATCTCAGCAAAGAAACAGAAACTATAAAAAGTGCATGGAAATTCTGTCGTTGGAAAATACAATATCTGAAATAAGAAATTAACTGGTGCATATTAATAGTACAATGTAGATAATAGAAGAATCAGCATACTTAAAGATAAATAAATAGAAATCATACAATCTGAATTGCAGAGAGAACAAAGATTGAAAAAGCTTTAACATAGTTTCAGGGATCTGTGGTATGCAATAATTTTATTGTCTATGTATTTGGAATCCCAGAAAGAGATAAGAGAAAGAATGGGATGAAAAAATATACATAAGTGAATAATGCCTGAAAAAGCTCACCAAAACCTAAGCAGCATTAATACAAAGAAAACCACACTGAGAAGTATTTTTTCTCTTAATATTTTTTAATACATATGATGGTTTAAAGCAAAAATTATAGTACTGTATTATGGGTTTTATAATGTAAGACATAATACAACTGTAATACAAAAATGAAGGAGGAGTATTTGGACCTCTACTGCTAAAAACCTTTTATATTTTATAAGAACTAGTACAGTAACAATTCTAACTAGACTGAAAGGATAAGGATGTATCATAAAATCCCTAGAAAACCTACTAAAAAATAATGAAAAGATGTATAGCTAATAAGCCAATAGGTAAATTTAAATAAAACTCTAAAAAATATTTTAATTATTTTTTATTCAAAAAGAAGAAAAGATGGAACAGAGAAGCACACACAAAAGGAGGATATTCTGTGGTCATAGAGTTGAAGTAAGAAAAAAATAAGAAAATATTTGTTTAAAGGAGGATAAAAAGAAGTCAAATAAAATGGTAAGTGTAAATCCAGTCATATCAATAGTGACATTAAAAGTTAATGCACTAAACATTCCAGTTAAAAAGCAAATATTGTCAGAATGGATCTTTAAAAAGCAAGGTCTAACTATATGCTATCTACAAGAAACCTAAATACAAAGACATAGATAAGACTGAAAGCAAAGGGATAGAAAATAAACTGGGCGTGGTGGCTCACGCCTGTAATCCTAACACTTTGGGAGGCCAAGGCAGGCAGATCACTTGAGGTCAGGAGTTCGAAACCAGCCTGGCCAACATGATGAAACCCCATCTCTATTAAAAACACAAAAAATAGCCAGGTGTGGTGACACATGCCTGTAATCCCAGCTACTCAGGAGGCTGAGGCAGGAAAATTGCTTAAACCTAAGATGTGGAAGTTGCAGTGAGCCGAGATCGTGCCACTGTACTCCAGCCTAGGCGACACAGCAAGACTCTGACTCAAAAAAAAAAAAAAAAAGAAAATATACATACCATGCAAAGGGTAAGTATAGCCTGGAATATCAATATCAGCTAAAGTAGACTTCAAAACAAAAAGTATCAATAGAGATATAAAAGATCATTTCATAATGATAAAATGGTTAGTTCATCAGAAAGCAGAGGTCCAGGCATGGTGTCTCACATCTGTAATCCCAGCACTTTGGGAAGCTGGGCAGGTGGATCACCTGAGGTCAGGGGTTCGAGACCAGCCTGACCAACATGGAAAAACCCTGTCTCTACTAAAAATACAAAATTAGCCAGGTATGGTGGCACATGCCTGTAATCCCAGCTACTCAGGAGGCTGAGGCAGGAGAATCTCTTGAACCCTGGAGGTGGAGGTTGCAGTGAGCCAAGACCACTCCATTGCACTCCAGCCTGGGCAACAAGAGTGAAACTCTGTCTAGAAAAAATAAAATAAAAAATAAATAAAAAGCAGAGAGTCACTGCCCAGGAAATGTATCCACAGGTCACTGTGAGCCTTTCTCAGGGTCCTGCTTCAATCAAGAGCAGAAAAATATTAAACATCAACCCAAGGGGAAAGGAAAATAAAATTAGGAAGCAAGGTGTTACTTTTACACCAAATAGTAAATTATGCACAAAATTCTGATCCCCACAACACAAAGAAAGAGCCCTAGAGGCAGATTAGTTCAATAACAGTGAACGGGATGGTTGACGTTGTAGTCTCTGAGATTAAACTTTTTTAAGTGAGACTGTTTTGTTTTAGTGACAAAGGGTGAAGAGGATACAAAGTTATTATCATTTTAAATGGAATGGACAGCTTGAACATGGACTTATTAATCACACCCAGAACACCAGAGAACCAATTGAAATTGGAAGAGTTTTTAATAGAGCAAAAGAAGGAAGAAAGCTAACATGGAAATTCTTACTTTCAAAAAATAAAACAGGCTAGGGGAAAAATGTGTGGGGGATTGGTAATTTCAATACAATATTACATAAGCTGAGATTTAATTTAATGAAATGTACCTGCTATTGTATCCAGAACAGTACTATATATGAGAGAAGTGTTTTAAATATGGACCTTCTCTTCAAGATATATAATCTCTTTAAAAGAAGTGTGCATTCATGGACAACCATTCAAAGTAAGCTGCTGAGACAACAGAGAGTTGCATTGGAGGTGTACACAATCCTACCCTTTGAAACTTTCCTGGTGGCATTGTTAAAGATGAAAGTCTAACGAGTAGACTATGTTTGGCCCTATGATTGTGTTCCTTATGTTACCATATTCTCAATGAAAACTATAAAGAATGTAAACTATAATTTTCTGTTTCCCTATGACTCCACATTTCATTAGTGGAAAAAATAGCCTGAATAGGAAAACAGGAAACATTAACAAAAATGCAACTTAATATTTTAAGGACATACATAGCCCTAAAGGGACATGCAGCAGAGCATAAAGGTGTATGTACTGGAAGGCCAGCACAGTAGCATTGGTTTGAGAAGGCAGTTAGCTTAGTGATGAAGAAGAATATGGATCCTGGAGTCAGGCTACCAGGGTTTGGAGCTTGGCTTTGGCATAGAAAAGTTGTTTAGCTTTGATAACTCTCCGATTCATCGTCTACACAATGAGGATAAATGTAGTATCAACCTTACAGACTGGTCATGCAGATTAAATCATATAATCCATGTAAAGTCCACAAAATGCCAGGCACATGACAAACACTCCTTAAAATGCTATTGCTAATAACAGCTCTCTAGGGCTAAGTGGTACAACATAAAGAGAAAAGAGCCCCAGCTTTTCCATTAGTAGCTGAGTGAGTTTGTGGAGTCCCTTATCTCTAGGATAGGAGCATTGTTTTGCATGCTTGTAGAAAGAATAATTAATAATATTTGCCTCACAGTGAAAATGTTACCAGGAAAGAGAATAAGAACATGTAGGCAAAAAATACTTTGTAATAAGTAAAGTGTTAAACATATATGGGTTATTATTGCACTTAACAATTCCCTTATTCCCCTTTAAAGAGATTTGGCTGCCTACATTTTTGACTGCTGTGTTTGCAAATATATTCTCAGCACTTAGAACAATAATTGACACATTGTAGTACTCAATAAATATTGTTGAATGAATATATGACTATCACAGTTCTGTAATTCTGAAATTCGTTTTGTTAGGCCTTCTATCTTACTGAAATTAGTGTAGATGAAGAATCTGAAGAGAATTGTCACCTGTACTGCATTAGTGTTCTATTGCTGTGCAGCAAAGTTACCACAAACATAGCGGCTCTAAATAACACCATTGTAGGTGTGAAGTCTGGCACAGTATTTGAAGTCTCCCAGGATGAAATGAAGGTGTTGGCTGGGCTGCATTTTCCTCTGGAAGCTCCTTCCAAGTTCATTCCAAGTTCAAGTTGTTGGCATATTTTAGTTCATTATGACTGAGTGTAGAACTCATGTTCCCACGTCCTTACTGGTTATCAACCATACTGCTCTCAACTCCTATAGGCTACCCGTATCCCTTCGGATGGGGCCCCCTCTATAAGCAGTTCATAATAGAGAGGCAGCCGAATTTCCCTTATATCAAATCCCTCTCATGCTTCCAATCTCTCTGACTTCTTCTGCTCATTAGCTAGAGAAAAACTCTCTATGTTTAAGGGACAATTGGATAATCTTCCTTTAGATACATAATCAAGGGAGTGATATCTCACCCTATGCAGAGGTTCCACCCACGCTTAAAGGGAAGGGAATTATACAAGAGCAAATATCACTGGGGTCATTCTTAGAATTCTGCCTGTCACATACACTATATTGTAGCAACAAAGAAAGTCATAATACATTGGTGAGATTTTTTAAAGCTGGTAATAGAACATGTGTCCAAGATGGTCCTTTATTTTGTTAATTGATGTGTTTAAATATGCAAGAGGAAGGTCTGGCAGGCTATAGACACCAGCCAGTTCCCAGTTGTTATCCCTGGGGAGTGAGAATAATTCTCTCACAATTAAGTACACACTCTCCTTACAATTAAAAATAATAATAAGAGGGAAAAGTGCTCCTTTAACTTTATGTTTTTCATCTTCCTAAAATGTAAATTCTAAATACATCTTCTCCATTTTAATTTGGCTCACAAATAATGCAACAGAATCAAGTGAAATAATTTCTTCCCCTTTAAAGCATCTTTCTCCAAGAGTTTAGCAGATATTTCCTTGTTAATCATCCTGAGTTCTCACACCATGCTTCCCTAGATTCTTCCCTTAAGGTTCAAAAGGCACTGTTTTGCTGGTCCCAGCGACAACAAAAACTTCTCAGCTCTGCAAACCTTACTCTTCCACACTATGGCCTCAACACCATTATTTTTATCAGGCAGGATAAGTCTTGTCTACTTTTTTGTGCCCAAGGAAGGAAAATAAAAGCTCAGAAAACCCTTCAGTTTAAAGAAAACTACTGTGCTGTACCCCAGCATAACTACGCAAAGCATGTTTGCAGCAGTAGATTGGATTAGCTGTCTATTGTACAATAAATGAGTTAGAAATCCAAGCAGTAAGTGTGCTGACATTTTGTTGTAAAATTCATGTGTCAAGAAGTCTTTGACAAGCAGTATTTCCATACTTAAATTGAGCAATGGATTGAAGCCTGAAAAAAAGCAAACAGAATGTATTCTGCAGTTGTCTCTTAAATTGTGTTACCTATTGATATCTTTCTACCATGGAAAAAGCAATCCCTCCAATATAAAGAGATTGCAAGCCCAGAAAACAGGCTCTAATTAAATCAGTTATGTTGCAAATATCATGTGAACAATGAGTGTCTATGGCAATCTTTCCATGGAAAAATTAAATTAAACATATTTATAATTCAAATGTATATAAACATGGGCTACTTCATACATTGCCTGTCATCCGCTCAAAACAGCTCTGAACTCTAAATATAATGGATTCACATGTGGGGTACCAAAGAAATTTTATAACGTATTTAAACTTCATTTTGATTTCTACATGGTAAGCCTCTCAAATAAGCTAGAAATAGTACAGAATTAGCTGTTTTATGTGCTTCAGTACCAACCCTTACACTATGTACTCTTGTAGCTTCAATAATAATTTTCTTATTTGCCTCGGTATCCCGTCTTTACCCACATGAAGTTTGATGGCTTCACGTTTTTTGAAAATACCATAGCAATATAACATATAAATCAAAAGCAATACTAGCTAAGCAGAGGCAGTCACCTTGAGTAACTTTCCTTAGCTGCCTACTAAGGTTAGGAGTAAGATAGATCTTTCGGTGTGTTAGCAGTGTGTGATTTTATTTTTGTCACTATGATACAGATTTTTCATTTAAAAATACATGTTTCTTCTTTACAAAAATATATATAAATCTTTCAAAGCACTGAGCAAACACGCATTTGACCATACATTGTTACGCAGAAGTACTTTGAAAAGCCAAAGGTGCTGCATAAGCTTTAAAATTATCAATATTCCCAGTGTTTAACTTCTAAAAATATGTTGGGTGGTGAGTGAAGCTGACTTTTCTAGTTTTTTGTTTAGTTAACTAAAAGATGGGCTCCAGTGTTCTATCTAGTACTACCAGTTGGACATGTCCAAAATCATTTCCCTAAATGCTTAATTTATGGTTAGGGATTAAAGACATGGGTTTCTTTAATTACATAATGTCCCTTTAGGGCATGTAATTAGTAAAAATGGAGCAAAAAGATGTTAAGACAGAGCCAAGGGGCCAGGCGTGGTGGCTCAAGCCTGTAATCCCAGCACTATGAGAGGCCGAGGTGGACAGATCACCTGAAGTCAGGAGTTCGAGACCAGCCTGACCAACACGGAGAAACACCATCTCTACTAAAAATAGTTTTAAAAATTAGCCAGGCATGGTGGTGCAAACGTGTAATCCCAACTACTCGGGAGGCTGAGGCAGGAGAATCACTTGAACCTGGAGGCAGAGGTTGCAGTGAGCTGAGATCGCGCCCTTGCACTCCAGCCCGGGCAACAAGAGCAAAACTCCATCTCGGAAAAAAAAAAGACAGAGCTAAAGAAAAAGAATACAGCAAACAACAGAAAGAACCCATATGTTTGATCCTCAGAGTTCCATTTTTAATGTCAAATAAAACTTTAAATAATAACTATCAAGTTTTTTAAACAGCACAAAATCTGGATAATGGAGATATGATTGAATTAGTTAAGACAATGCTAGCTACTTTCCCAGATAAAATCTGAAGACTCAGTGCATTATCACAAAGGATGCTTATTTCTCATGTAAAGTTCAGGGAGGAATGAAGAAGAGGGACCCAACACAGTCATTCAGGGACCCAGGCTGATGAAGGCTCTGCAGTCTTCAACAACGGACTGCCAAAGTTACCCTGAGAGTCAACATCCAGCCAGCAGATGGAGCAAGGGGAAGAGTGGTACATCACAAAGTGTTCATGGGTCAGGTCCTAGGCCTTCTGAAGTGATGTTGTGCTATCCACTTCTATCCACATTCTGTTGGCTTGAACTCAGGACTATAGTAGTATAAATCTAAAGGCAAAGGAGGCTGGAAAATGTGATCTAGTTGTGTACCAAAGAGGAAAGGAACCTGGCTTAGGAAACTGCTAGCCAGTTTCAGCCAAACTACACATGCCCTCTTAACCTTCCATTCAAAAAAAGGAAAGAAACAACAGCGACACAAAAGAAATGTTCTCTTCTAGTAGGACAATTTAGTCTGACTTTTCCAGAACTTCCATTTCTCCAAGCCATCCAAACCCCGTTCTTACTCTTATATTGGACGGTATGTCCATTCACATGACATTAGATAAAAGAAGAATCATAAAATATGGAAATAAAAGGCAGACCAGAAACTTATGCAATTTAGTGCTCACAAGTTTGTGGGCCAACTTGATTTGCTAATCTACCGTCTGTGGTTCTGGAGAGGAAAAGAAGGGGGAGTTCACAATCCACAAACCAATTTGTGTTGTTTCTGCAACACTGCAAAAGTGCGACTCATGAATATGCTAATGAAATTGCAATGAGAGTTTTGGCACTATTTCATCACCTCGACTAGATTAGAGAGTAATAACACTATGGGTTTACACATCTTCAGAAACTGCTGTGGTAGTTGAAAAAAATGAATCTGTGATATTTATAATGCGACAAAAATTACAACCATGCTACAATAAAATAATGATAATTATTTTATATGTAAGTAATAGTTTGCAGCACACACACACATACATGCAATAGTTCTCTATTAAGGTCTTTCACTGCTTTCCATATTTTTGTTTTTTTGGTGTTAATGTGAGTCTGTATTTGTGAATGGGCTCACAACTCTGTGCCTCCTTCCACAGATAGAAAACAAATTTTAAAAAATGAAAATACTGGGGGAAAAATTTACTGGCAAGGCAGAAATCTTCTTTAGAAGCACTTAGCATGTTTCTTTGATCAGTAAGATATCACCTTAGGATTCTGAGAACTGAGGACTCAGGAAGATATATTCTTACCTGTATCACCCAATTACTAATTCAGTAGTCAAGTTATGTCCCTGGACTCTGAGTCTGTCCCATGAATTCAAGCCTATTTAAGAGTTCATGTATGCACTGTTTGAAGGGAGTAGCCTCTTCAACAGGTAGGAAACTGCATAGAGGCCAAAAGATTAAAGATTAACTGAAAAAGTCTTTAACAGCTTCATTAAGCAGGCCCAAGCCACAATGAGGAGTCTGATCATTTTTTCCAAATGGCGTCCAGAGTGCCTAATATGATGCCTCAGCTGCGCCAGTCCTCCTGTAATTCAAAAACTGCTCTGCCTCCCACTTGCAAGCAGTTCTCACTAGGAGTTATACAAGGCATAAGAACATATAGGGAATAATAATCTATAGGTTCAAGGATTTAGAATCCTCTCTGATCCCTAAGGGATGAGGATGCTGTTGGTTACATAAACTGAGAGAAGACTGCTGATTTTCTCACTATGTTTTACAAGCACCTTATAAGAAAAGATACTCGGGTTTCTTTTACATTTGTTTAATCAACAGAGAAGAAATATTTCTTCAGTTAAGTGAGTAATACTAACCTTATGTTTTTTTTAAAAAAAGCCCCTAATGCTTTTTATAAACATCTCAAGTAATATGAGGCTAGGCACCCACTCACTTAGTATGTTAAATATTAATTATATATTAAATTAATATATTAATATTAATAACATAATATTAATATGTTAATATTAATAATGTATAATAATACATATTAACTAATAATTAAAATTAATTTAAAATAATTAAATAATTAATTTAAAATAATTATTAATAATAATAATCTTATTTTTAATCCCTTAAATCCTTTTCATAAACATTATCTCAAGTAATGTGAGGCTAGGCACCCACTCACTTAGTATGTTAAATATCCAAATATGGTGAAATCATAAGGCTATTTATATAGACCTCCTGTTTTTCTGATGTGTCCATTCAGTTTGTAAGTTTCAATACAACAAAAAATATTTTTACCAACTCCAGTGACACTTTCAGAGTATCCCTTACCCAGAATGCCTTCATTTTGAGGGTGATTAGGCACAGTTAAACTGAGAAGATTTTGCTCATAAAGAAGTTTGTTGAGATCTAGAAAAGTAAATAATTCATTCTGTTTATAAATAGCACTGTACATGTTCTGACCTGTACCTTCTACATACTTATATTTGTGAGTGCACATATGTGTATATGTAAGTAGATGGATGATAGATAAACACAATCATAGGAGAGAAATGAAACAGTCAAACTGGATATTACCTTTGAGTTGGTACACATTGTGAGTTTTGTGCTTACTTTGATTGCAAACACACACTCAAGTGCCTTAGGTAATATAGTGTCATAAATAAGCTCTAAGTTGGGATTTGGGAGACTTAACTTCTAGCTCAAAGTCTTTTTTTTTTCAATTTGGTAAGGTATGATGCAGTAATACCAAAGGTCCCTTCCAGCTCTAGAACTCTGAGTTCTGCCTTTGCTTTGCCAGTTTAGAGCTGGCCTCTGTGATCTTAAACACATCTCTACGTTTCTTTGGATCTCATTTTGTAAAGTTGTAAAACTGTCTTATACATGTGCAACCTATTTCACAGAGATAATCTATGGATGTAAGTGTTCCTGCTGCATTTGTCAATCAGAAATATTTGGATTGTAATGAGATTAATTCAGGGAGCATATAATCTAGATGAAGGATATTAGGAAGAGAAAAACAGCACCAAAAAGGATCTTTTATATAGATTTATTTTTCTTTGTTCCTTTTTTGTCTGTCTTCAGACCCACTTTATTTGACCAAGACTGTCAGTGGCTTGGTATCAAAAATGACTTCAAGAAATAAAGACTGAAAATTAAAACTCCAAAAACTGCTGAAGCTAAAATACTAGTGTGGGAAGGAAAAGCAATGTAGAATTCTCAGGTACATAAAAGAGAAGAATTTCTTTTAATTTGTGTATCTATTAAAAAGTTAAGAACTTTTAGTTCTAGCTGGATCATAAAATAAGTGGCATATTTTTACTCTGGCAAAGTGACATTTTCTGGAAAGCAGAAAGTGTAAATGCTATTTCATGTAATATGACCATTTAGGCTATTCTGTTCTATATTCTGGTTCTTAGACTCTTCTGTTAGTAAACCTCTTTGTGAACCTAATGAAAGCTATGGACTCTCTCTAGAAAAATACACATGCATGTGATTTTGCACATAAATTCAGAACACCACTGGGCTATGGACCACAAGTTAATACTCCAGATTTACAATGTTACCACCCTGTTTAGAAAGTACCAGAGCTCCTGGATGAGAAGAGTCTGAATTTGTAGGGTTATTTACATAAATTTGCATATGCTATTCAATCTGCTCTACCTCTATGTTTATAAGATAAATTATTTAGTCTGACCTACTACAATAGTATTCAAATTCAATATGAGTGGCATGATATACGGAAAATCCTCTAGCAGGTTTTTAAGCCAATCAATTTAATCACATCTCATAACCAAGGCATAGCTAGAAACACCCCGGCCAAAATGAAGATCGTTACCCCACGAGCTTTCATACTGTGAAGGTGGGCACACCCTGGCTTGGCCTTACCACAAAAAATGTCCCAGCCCCTTCCTAATGTCCTCTGCACCCTGTGCAGCTCTAGAATGTAATGAAACTGCCCTTGGTAGTTTATTTACTAACCATCAAAGCTATTCTTTCATTACCTTCAGAATGTAATGGTTATTTTATGAAGGCTCATTAAATTTAATGAGATACAGCCATGTTTATTGCCATCCTATAAAAGGAGTGGGGGGAGACCCACCTTCAAACTGACTCTTGCTTCTGTGGAGTACCAAAAATAAAATGTCAGCCCTTACACTGTACTCAGAGCAAGGCACTTAAGAAACCAGAAGTTGTTCCCAACAGTCGAAGTTGATTAGGATCAAGAATACCATTGTTGTTATGATTATTACAATATAGCATTATTAACAATAAGAGCAATAGTCTAGTAATCATAGCATCAATAATAATAACAGCAACTGATTATTGTCCGCTTACTGCATGCCTGGCATTAGCACATTACATATTCTCTCATTTAATTTAGTTACACCATTAAATATAAAGCCAGAGGGTGCCACATTTTCATGTGTAATCTGAAGCCTCAGTACAATCTAAAGACTGTAAGAGAAGTGGCGCCTTGTAAGAGCCCTACTGGAAAAGCAAAGGAGTAGACGTAGACCTCAAGGTCCCAAAGTCAAATCAGAAGAAAACCTAAGCAGGAAATCCAGCTTCCCTCTTAGGGAAAAGTTCTACCCTGTAATTTTGTAATCAGATCTCTGAGGTGGAACATCTTGCCTTAGAGCTAAGCAGGGGCATCCAGTCTGCCAATAGTGACCAAGAGCTGAAAAGTAACTGGCCAAGAACTGCTTATATGGAGTCTGAACACATGGAACTTGGAAATAGGAATTGTTGCCTCCATTGTCAGTCAGGTTGGAGTTGAAATTTTTAGCTGTCAACAGTGACTGGGAGACAATAACTTTTTGTTGTTGTTGTTGTTTTGTTTTGCTTTGTTTTGTTTTAGACGGAGTCTCACTCTGTCCCCTAGGCTGGAGTGCAATGGCACCATCTCAGCTCACTGCAACCTCCGCCTCTTAGGTTCAAGCGATTCTCCTGTCTCAGCCTCCCGAGTAGCTGGGATTACAGGCGCACGCTGCCACATCTGGCTAAGTTTTTATATTTTAGTAGAGACGGGGTTTCACTGTGTTACCCAGGCTGGTCTCAAACTCCTTAGCTCAGGCAATCTACCCGCCTCGGTCTCCTAAAAGTGCTAGTATTACCGGCGTGAGCCACTGCGCCTGGCCAACAATAACTTTTTTTTTTTTTTTTTTTTTTTTTTGAGACGGAGTCGCGCTCTGTAGCCCAGGCTGGAGTGCAGTGGCGCAATCTCGGCTCACTGCAAGCTCCGACTCCCGGGTTCACGCCATTCTCCCGCCTCAGCCTCCCGAGTAGCTGGGACTACAGGCGCCCGCCAACACACCCGGCTAATTTTTTGTATTTTTAGTAGAGACAGGGTTTCACCGTTTTAGCCAGGGTGGTCTCGATCTCCTGACCTCGTGATCCGCCCATCTCGGCCTCCCAAAGTGCTGGGATTACAGGCGTGAGCCACCGCGCCCAGCCCAACAATAATTTTTATATGGCAGCTTGTAGAATGGATTTTAGGTTTCTAAGTTTTATCATATTTAGTATATGAGAATTGAATTTTATGTTGAAAACCATAATTCCAGAATCTAAATAAGGGGAATATTCATTATATTAATTTTGTCACTCGAAAAGAAAATGCTATGCAGGCCCTGACGTTAAGTTACTTATCAATTGACCTTGCTTGTCTCCTCTTAAATGTTCTGTCTTTAACCCTGTCCCAAAGGGTGTTCAGTCTCACAGGAACCCAAAGAAGGACAGGCTGTTTTGGAAGGCAGGACAGAGAACATCCATTGCCCTCTGAGCCCGGATTTATTCCACTGAAGAATCTTCCACAGTATATAATTACTATTGTGCATCTTGAAAGTAGAAATAGGCTTATGAGAAGATTTCCCTGAAATTTGTGGCCTGGAAGAGTCTCAGAAAGTTGCATTTCAGAGGCCAACCAGAAAAATAATCCAGATAAAGAAAGACTCCAGCAGAATATGTATTTTTTTTTCTTCAAAAGATTTACTTCAGCCTACACAGAGTAAGCAGGTTAACAACCAGATGAAACAAATAGAAAAAAATACAGTGCTGAGGTATAGAGTCTGAATAACAAATCCTCCCAGTCACCAGGAAAAAATAACTCTAAAGTAGGATGCTTATCTGACAATGTCTAACAACTCCAGAATTACACTGAAAGTTATCTTACCAGGATTTTGTTTGCAAACACCCACATGAGCTCATAAGGTGTCATTACAATCTACTGGTCAATTTACTAGGAGAGAAGTTTCTCTCTAGGAATGACAGAGTCCCATAAGAAACTATCCCTTAGAGAGTACAAATTGTTTTCTTCAGGAACCAAAAGAAACTGTTTAGTAAGTTACTTTTCCCAAGCACAAACAGGCAACCTGTGATCTGTTCTTACATCTCACCTAATCACCAAAAAGAGAACTTCCTAATTGTGGAGATCAGGCACGCCATTTACATTCAGTTGTGTTTGCTGTCATACACACTATGGGACAGTTTTAATTAAACAACACTGATTTATCATCACACTCAATACTTGTTTATTAAAGAGCGGTGTGAGGTAAGTACAAAATGTCATTGTTCTTAGAACCAGAATAGCTATACACATTTCTTAGGCCCCCTGATTCTATCATGTTAAACTATATAAAAGGCAACAGCTGCAAGTTAAGATAAAAAAGAGTTTGCAGTTTTAAAACGGTGAGTAATATGTTTTATGGACAAGCATGGTGCAACAGCTTAGAGCCCGAGTTTGCATCCAGATTAATACCTCTGTTAATCTCAGTCCCCTCTTTGAGCCTCAATAGCCTCATCTCTAAAATGAGGATCATAATAATAATAACTACTTCATAGGGTTATTGAGAGGATTATATGAGATGATGAAAAATATGTTACATAGTGGCCTGGTATAAAGTAAGCTCCCAACAAATGACAAATATTATTAAAATTGGTAAAGGATAATTTAAAAATTATATTTATAAAAAGTTATTTTCACCATTCTAAGAAATAAACTAGAATCTCTAAGGAAGCTTTGAAAGGTAAGGTAAGCTTGTCTATGCTTATTTAGATGAGGTTGAGTAAAAGTCTATTCCTGTTTTAATGCAGTGATCTAATTAACCTTTTGCCATGATAAAATGACCTTGAATTGGTCTTATGACCTCAAATGCTTAATGTTGTTGACTTTAAACAGGCTTTTTGGGATGGTCAGAAATAACATCTGGTGAAATGAGCTAAAGGTCAAAATCATTTACTTTGTAATAAATAACAAATACACTTTGCACTAGCTGCTTACAAATAGAAAGAAATGCATAAAATTCATTTGTCAAAGCAAGAAGGTTAGATATTACATAAGGAATATAGAATCAATCAAAAAATTCCAAAAAGGATCCAGCATTGATTTTTAGTCTCACATCACTTATTTTATACCAGGAAGTGATTAAATTATTCATTTTTATAAACTAAAGAAATACATTTCCAACTAACATTAAAATGAAGTAAAGATGAATCTAATTAAACAACACTGATTTATCATCATAAACATTCCTGTCTCAGGCAGAGAAATCACTGAGCTATAGTGAAATGGAAAAGATAAATGTAGCTTGTGAAAATGTCAGAACTGAGAACTATATGATTTCTAAAACTCTTTCTTGTTTTACAAATGTTTGTGCTTCAAAAACCAAAACTCTAATGGCATCTTTCACATTATCCACAAACTTTAGGATGAATGACTCAGCCTATTTTATCAACAGAACCATGTTTAGAAGATCGGTTTCAAAAGAGAATCCCAACTAAGAATAACATTACGTTGTTTTAGCCATAACCAATAAATACAACTTCATCTGATTTTTGTGCCTCTTATTGAAATCTTGGTGAGCTTTTTTCAGACTATTAGTGTAGCAGATTTCTTTCTATTCATATAACTGTAAGTTGACTTTCATTGCTATGTAAGAATTATTACTTCTGATACAGCAGAAGTAGCCATCTCTTTTTATTTACAAATTCTGTTCATCAGCTTTCACATCCATTTCTGTTTGAAAGGGACAGCAAAAGGAAAGCATGAAAGCATTCAAATATACTGATAATATGTGTGCAGTCTGGAGTCTTTATTCAAAATGAAATCAAGTTCAAATGTCTGCCTGCCCAGCATTGTTAAGGAAGATTTAAAAGGCACCTCCTTATTGAAAGTATATCCAGCAACTCCCTCTCCCCTGTAATAATTGTTGAGCTATTTAGTCAATATTTGGCTTCTGTGCATAGTTACCCACATTATGCTGAGCCACTTTATGCCTCCAGTGATCATGTAGGGCCATCACTCCTCCTTATATTCCTGTAAGTTCAAATGTTTACCTCTGTAGCGGGCTCATTCAGTTATCATTTATATCAGTTATTGGTTAGAAGCTGATCATTCCAATCACTCCAGTATTAATTTTTTATTGTCCCACATCATGGCCCATTCTTCAAGTGGTGTTTCAGAGCCTACACCATTTCTTCTGCAAAAAAAAAAAAAAAAAAAAAAAAAATCAAGCTATACATGCCAACAATCTGTAGTGCACTATCATTTGTAATGTCCTAATTATTTTACATAATCAATAACATCAAGTCACTTTTCTTGGGGACTTTCTGTTTATTTACATTTTATTCCACACACGTCAGCTTCCATCAAGAGCAAAACCGATTTTCTTGTCCTGCATCTGCTCTCAAGGCAACCTTAATTCTCCATAAATCTATTTGTGTTCACTACATAGTTAGACCCAGTTGGTTATGTTGATATAATCCTAGGGCCAAACATGTCTTGCTCTACAAAACGAGACTGAAATATAACTTGGAATGCTAACCTGATGATGGCCATGGTGACTGGAGGTAGTGTTTCATTTCATTGTTGTTATTTTTGCAGAGGTCTCTGTTTATGATGTGATGCATTTGGGCCTAAGCACATTAGCTGCATTATTCATTGGGTACATTTGTCAGAACATGTATGTGTATAAAGAACTAATGATCCATATTAAATTAATGGTGCTATAAAAAAGAAAAATACTCCATACAAGCAGCTATGTCAGAAACTACAGACTTTGATAAACCATAGAAAGGACCTAATCAGATGAAGCATTGGACTGTTCTGTCTCCAAAATTACATTTCTAGAAATGTACTTGTACACAATGTTGGTTTTATTAAAACAAATTAATTCCGTCATTAAGGAATCATAAGGCAAGTGTCTCATAAGTCAGGACCTCCAGTGTAACAAATTGATTAAATGACTGTGTAATAGTCTCTTTAAACAAATCTAGTGTAACAAGTTAATAGATCTGCTCAATTACCATCCTGGGGTGATGAGGATGTGGGCAACTCTCTCATTAAATCTGGGAGATTGTTCTTAGAGGTTTTTTCCACTTTTCTCTCTATTTTTCTGTCTAGGCTGTGTTGTGTTTTGGATTTGAGGTTTATTTTCCAGCCTCTGAAAATTGATTGTTCTAATGGCAATTAAAAATAAAAAACTGAATTTGATGCTGCTGAATTCTCCAGTGGATTTGTCAGCTGCTGTTGCAAACCAGTTTGGTCGTGCGTGCTCTCTTCTCTCTCTCTCTCTCTCTCTCATTCTCTCTCTCTCTCTCTCATTCTCTCTCTCTCTCTCTCTCTCATTCTCTCTCTCTGTCTCTCTCTCTCTTCCCTATTCCATCTCAAGCCTAGGCATCTGCTGAAGGGCTGCAGGGCACTACCCATTGGCCACCACTCTGTCCTCAGTAACTAAAATAGCAAAATCCCTCTCAGATCAGGCTAGAGTTTTCCCGGTTTGACAAAATTTGCAGCAATGCATTCTAACCCGGGAAACTTGGGCAGTGCCAGTGCCGGTGAGGGGTGCAGGCAGAGGGCATTTAAGTTTCTTCTGAGTTGGGAGCTAAAATATGTTTTATTTTTAGCTATGGATTGATTTCAATGGGAAGTTTTTACACAGGCTTCCACATATGAGACGGAAATATTGCCTACACATCCATGGGCCTTCTCAACCTTCCTGCAGAGGCAGGGAGGGAAGGGTGATCCCAGAAAGTACTAGAGGTGGGTGGGGTTCCCAGTGAGGCAAGTGTGGAATGAGAGATAGCCAAGATGAGGAAGGAGGTGGGGGAGTGGAGAGGAGAGAGGGAGGAGCGTTGGGCCATAAACCCTACATCGAAATCTCTCAAAGGATTCTTGCTTTAAGAAAAAGCAGAACCCCCTTCTCTGGGGTATGTTGAAATCCTTTTATAGAAAGATGGTAGCTGAATGTGGAGGAGCTCAGGAAGCTTCCCCTCTCCTAACTCCAGAGATGCCAGTTCTGGCTGGTTCTGAGTTTGAGACAGCACAGAGTAACTTCGAGGCTCTACCTTTCCTTGCAGAGTAACTTCCAGGCTCTGCCTTTCCTTAGGTGTTAATGCCCATGACACCCTTTCGCCAAAGGCCTTGGGAGAAAAATCTATTACCCCACTGCCATTTTGTTAAGTGTTTGCTCCTGCGATGTGACCCTGCCACTTTATCTGTTGGTTTTTATTTTCTGAGTGCATGTTGCCCATATGTTACTCTAATAGTTGCTATAATTCTTGAGCAATGGAGCTCGTATTTTACGGGGCTGAATTAAAAAGAATGCACTTTAATAAAAACCTGAGCAATACACTAATGGCCTGACATTGATGTATTTGCATAGAGATGAATTATACGGGCCTGCTTGACACGACTTTTAATAAATGATTGAGGAGGTTATTATAAGGATGCACTTTGGTGTGTGTTAACAGGTTATTTTAGTGCATCTATAGCCAAAACTGGGAGCAATGCAGTCCTGCGTACAGTCGCAAGATACTGTTTTGTCTTATATCTTTTGACATTTATTGGGACCTCTCCGTCTCGGTATTACAGTCACAAGCTACATTTTATTAACCATCAGTAACTTTAACTGTGAATGGAATCGGGAAATGAAAAGAAAAATGAGCCCCCCTCCATATACCTTCAACCACATTAGATCTCAAGGTAGTCATTTATGAGTGTTTGATACCAGGAAGCCTCACTTCAGAAGTCACAAAGAGCTGGTTACGCTCGCCTAGAACCGGGCAGGGAAGGCCGCCGTTCTCCGCGGGAACCGCCGGGCGAACTGCTGAGGAGGTGCAATGAGAAACCACCAAGTCAGAAATCGTCAGCGATGTGGATGACTCAGGAAACTTGTCTGTCTGGGTCTGGGAGTCTGAAGATCTATAAGAACCTCTCTGCACACAGAAATCCAAGAGCTCACACGCTACTTAGATGAATTAAGCACCCAAGAGGATATATTTAAATACCTGCTTGCATGTGCACTCTTTTGTCCTGCTTGAATTTCTTTTCTCCATGTGCATGTACTACCTAGCAAAATATAAACAATACAAAATTTATTTGTAACTGAAGGCGGCTCTGCCTCCCCTCTGTCTACCTTGCGGAGACTATCCAAACGCCCTCGCTTGCGGGGTTTCGGAGCCAGAAGTCTCGAGCCCCGCGCCTCCGCGCCCCCGCGCCCCCGCGCCGAACCCTTCCACCTGCACCCGGGCAGGCGCGCTGCGGGACAACAGCGCAGATGCAAACAGCTTTCTCGCAAGGAAAAAGGGAGTTGAGGAGAAAGTTTCCTCCCTAGCCGAGGGGAGCAGAAAAAGATCAAAGGTCGGGGGCGGGTGGAGTGGGGGTGGGGGAAACCGCGGGACGCCCTTGCTGTGTGCGTTTCGGGAGGCCTCGCAGTGCCATTCTGCAAGAGTACCTGCTATCTCGAAAATCTTTTGCCACCGCCGACCGCAGCGGGAGGGGGGCAAGGGGCTCTCTCTGACTCGGCTCCGGATTTGTGCATCCCCGCAGTGCGGCACCCGCAGTCTTGACTTCCCCAGTCTCTGACTGAACAGATGTTTTTGTCCCTCGCGGAGATTTGTAACTGATGTTGGGGACAGCTAGTGGACGGTGCTAGCAACCTGTATCTGTTCTAGAACATACCTAGTGGGAGCTGCGGGGTAGGGTGGAGAGGTAGGAATGCAGGGGGACTGGGGCAGGGGACAAATCAAGGTGTGTGGGTAAATGTGAACATATGAACACACGTGTGTACGCACGTCTCTGAATGTGTCATTCATAACATTTTAAAAATGATCAAGTCCGGCTGGGCGCGGTGGCTCACGCCTGTAATCCCAGTACTTTGGCAGGCCGAGGCGGGCGGATCACCTGAGGTCAGGAGTTCGAGAACAGTCTGCCCAACATGGCGAAACCCCGTCTCTACCAAAAAATACAAAAATATATATATATATTAGCTGGACGTGGTGGCTGGTGCCTGTAACCCCAGCTACTCAGGAGGCTGAGGCAGGAGAATCACTTGAACCCGGGAGACGGAGGTTGCAGTCAGCCGAGATCGCGCCACTGCACTCCAGCCTGGGCGACAAGGGCGAAACTCCGTCAAAAAAAAAGAAAAACCAAAAAAAAAAAAAAAAGTCCAGCGTAGCTGTGGTTGCCTTTTCGGTTTCAAAGTAATGACCAAGCAAGGAAGAGAGAAGACCGAAAACTATCCCGCGAAAACTAGCACAGTGTGCCCGCATGTCTGTGTCCCGGGAGCTCAGGGAAAGAGGGCCCGCACGGGTCTACGAATTGCAAGGCCCGGCCTTCCCTAGCGACGCTCTGGTATCCGCTGTCCCCTCCTTGTACCTCCGCGACCCAGGGGACGCCCAGTGCACCAGGCCCTTCTCGGCGGTCAGCGGAGGCGCAGGGCGTTGGCCACATCAGAGGTGCAAATTTACCCCGGGCCCAGGGGAAAATGGCGACAGCGTTCGGGGCTCCACCCGGGGCGCGTGTCAGCGTTGGAGAGCCTGCCTGGCCTGCAGAGGGCGTAACAGGCACCGCTGGGGAGAGCTGGGCACCCCTGCGTCCAGGATCCGTAGCGCCGAGCTGCAGGCCCGACCTGCAGGGGGCGTGCCGGGCATGGGAAGCTCAGGCTACGTCTCCGAAGCTTGCGCTGAAAACACCGGAGGTAGGGAAAACAGGGAGAGAGTACTGTGCTGGGTTCTACCCTGGACACCCCAGTTTCATTCTCTGCGAAGCCACGCCTCTGGCAGGGCTCTCGGGACAGCGATACCCAGGGATGATGGTACCCCTGGTCTCGGCGGGACCTCCCGGGAACTTGTCCTGGGGGAGGGAGCCCAACTGGCCGCGCACTGGTAGCAGCAGTGGGTGGAGCGCACAAACTCCGAGGCCCGTGTATGCCCAGCACCCCAGGCTGAGGCTGCAGGGCCCGGGGCCTGGGGCCCAGGGACGGAGCCTGCCCCCAGCACTTGGGAACTGGGCCAGGTATGGTGACCAACGTCCTAAATCCCAAACAGATTTCGTGCTGCCGGGCTCAGTAAAGAACTTGCCGAAAGGTAGAAGCTGGACCACAGAAGGAAACAGTGCCGGGCACATCCTAGCTCGCTTGAATTTTCTGGGCTTTGTCATCCCCGAAAGTAGACACAGGATATATTATCAAGAACCTGGCGGCGTGCGGAGACTTGCTCCCGGAGATGCGCCATGACTGGATTTCAGCTCAGTCCAAACTGTGGGAGAGTCGCAGAGGAGAGAACACACGAGGAAGGGTGTGTAAAGGAAGGGACAGCTGGACAACTGAAGGCAGCGGCCACGGCTGCCTTTTCCTGCCCTGAAGTGGTGGAGCTTCCGGGAAGATCCGGGGCCTGTAGCGCGCTTTCCACTGCGAGTAGGCGCAGCCGCTTTACAGGTTGTGCGATGGATACAGGTATCGTGTGGCAGACGTGGCGCCGTCTGGGCTTAAAGCCATCGATAAGAAAACTACAGAAGCCAGCCAATCCCGAGCGTTCTGATTGCCTTAGTCCTGGGATTACCCACGCAGCAAGTCCAGCCATGAAACCCGCCCCCACAGACACACGCTTGCCCTCTCTTCTCCTTTGCACCCATTGGACTCGACGCCGCAGCGTGTGCAAAGAGGCCCAGACTGAGCCTCTGTATGGGATTCTCCTGTGGGTTTGGGAGAGACTTCTTTCGGAGCAGATGAGAACAACACAGACAAAATCGCATTTTTTGACTCCTCATTTAATCAAGACGAATTCCGATTTGTCTCATTTTGACCTTTGTCTGTGATTGAAAGGGAACATTAACCCCTACAACTTCTGCATGTTTTCTTTCCAGGGCCTTTTTAAACCAGAGTCGTCTCTGGGAGCTCCAGCCTTTAGGTCCTTCAGGTCTCTCCTCACCTAAAGGGAAAGTTCTGGGAGGCCCAGGCCCAGCACAGCCTCTTCAGGCATTCAGAGAGATTCTATAGCTCCTTCCTGTAGGTGGGACCGCAGAGCACATTCCAAACTCTTCCTTTAGGAACCGTGGTCCCAGTCCAGGAAGTCTTTCTCCTCCACATAAGGACCTTTCCCCCCCGGGAAAAAGCCAAGTTCCTTCATTCTCTGCTCTTATACCGACCCTGCTCTTCAAAGAGAGCCTGGTTTGTGCCCGCAATGAGCGAGAAACGCAGGGTATGGGAAACAGTGAGTTTTCTGTCCAGCCGAATAGGAGCAGATAAAATAAGACAGCCCGGAGTTCAGCTGTGTGACTGAGCCGGGAGGACCACCACACGATTCCCCATTCCCAACCAATTCCCAGTCATGGGGTAGAGGACACCAGATTCTGAGAGGCAAAGGACTACACCTAAGGCTTTTCCTAGCCTCTCCTAGACAACAGAGTGTCTGTTGCTGTAAGTCCGCATTACAGAAAAAGCACTGAAGAAAAGGAATTGAACGATGAGACAATTAAGGTAGAACACATACCCTTTTTAGGGCAGAAGGGCTCCCAAACACCCTGTTCTAGCAATTTGTCAAACTATTACATAATAATCAGATGTAGAAGGGGGCGGTGGCTCACGCCGGTCATCCCAGCACTTTGGGAGGCCGAGGCAGGCAGATCACCTAAGGTCAGGAGTTTGAGACCAGCCTGACCAACATAGAGAAACCCCATCTCTACTAAAAATACAAAATTAGCCGGGCGTGGTGGCTCATGCCTGTAATCCCAGCTACTCGGGAGGCTGAGGCAAGAGAATAGCTTGAACCCGGGAGGCGGAGGTTGCATTGCACAGGGATCGCGCCATTGCACTCCAGCCTGGGCAAAAAGAGTGAAACTCCATCTCAAAAAAAAAAAAAAAAGATGAAGAAGAGACTCCGGATGGCCTGAAGATCATTTCTCTCCGGAGTAAAAGAAGGGAGAGGGCTGCATTAAAGGTCTATCATTTTCTTTAAAACCATCAAGAGAATACAAAGTTTCCTATCACTTCTTATGGGGCGGGGGGGTGTGTGTGTGTACCTGAGCATGCACAGTGTCCCCAGTATACAACAGGAAACAAGCTGTGTATGACCTTATGCCCTCAAAGTCTGACTATTCCAGGTTTAAAAGTTTTCCAAGAGGTAGTACTGCTACAGCTCTGTCCAAATTGTCACCCACTTTGGCCTATCAGGTCTCTCTGAGGCACTTTCTTCTCCTGGGCAAAACGACACAGCACTATACTACAGAAGATAGATAGATGGATGGATAGATAGATAGATAGATAGATAGATAGACAGATAGATAGATAGATAGACAGACAGGTAAATACTGTTCACTTGGAAACCATCATGGCCCTTGCAGGTAGAGCATGGGTCCCTGGCTGACACAGTCACCTTAAGTGTGCTGACAGCAAGGGCTCTTGGAGTCATCCATTTGTCCCTTACTTTCTATCTAGTGGAAGTTAATGACAATGTGCTGATTTCATATTTGCCTTTGCAGTCCCTTTTCTCTTTGAATTGTGTTTATCAAGACCTAGACAGGCAGTGGGATTGCTTTTTATATCAGAGGTACTGAAGCCCTAGTCTTCAACTGTATTTGCTGTTTGTACTGTTTCCCTGGTCCCCTGGCTTCAGTCTGCTTCAGTAGTGTTCTGAGAGGTGTGCAAAAGTGGAGTAGATGGTCAAAGAGGAAGAAGCTTCTGCCCATCAACTTCAGATGGTAAGTAAGGCCCAAACTCACACTGGAAAAAGCAAGGTCTACAGGAGCTTTCCCTCTTAATCAAGAGCTGGTTCCCCTGACTCCTAGGGGTCTTGCTCTATTCTTTTGAGGGCTTGCTGCCTCCCTCCCTTTGTTATGTCCCAGGAAATCAACAGCAGCTTCAGCACCTCTCACCCACTCCCCCATCTCCTGCCTTCTTGCAACCTTGACTTTCTCAAAAGAGAGTCATATCCCTAGTTTTCAAAGGAAAGGTAAAAGGGGCAAATTCCAAATGCTCAGTCCTAATTTGAAACTTGGTGAAAAGTGAAAAGAGACTCTTTATGTCTCTTTTCTTTCCCTGAGGTTTTTGTTTGTTTGTATCTGTGTTTCTTATTTGTTTGTTGTTTGTTTGTTTTTGGATTTCCCATCATCCAAGCAGGCAGAGTAATGTTGGAAGTGTGTCTCTGGCCGCATCTTGTGGGGAGAAGATAAGTAGTACTGGCTTGTGAACCAGATCCAGGTTCTGTCCATGTCTGAGATTTCTTCATGGGAAGCACCAGTTACGATATATTTAGCCAAACTACACAGCCATATTACAGGATATAATCATCACCTCTTACATTTGTATGTCACTTTATAAAGACTTTTTGCTTTTGAGTTTCACAACAACTTTGTGAAAGTTTGATTGACATAGTTGTATAGAGGAAGAAATGTCTGGGATCAAGTTACTGGCAAAAAATAGAAACCAGTGCTAGGGCTCAAGTCTTCTCTCCCTAATGAAGTTAACGGTGGTGCTTCCTTTCATACCACATAGTGTCAGTCTGGTGGCATTTTCAAATGATTTTAAGTAATTATGAAAGATGCCTTCTTCAAGAATCTTTACTTTCAATAGACTACTCTTTATCCAGAGAACAAAGATAGGTCTATTAGATAGGGTATTGCTTATCTGTGCTATGTAACAAATTATCCCAAAATTTAATGGCTTAAAACAATAAACATAATCTGACACAGTTTCTATGGGTCAGGAATCCCGGAGGGTTTGGCTGGGTGATTCTACCTCAGGGCCTCACATAAGCCTGCAGATGCCTCAGTTCCTCACCACATGGACCTCTATATAGGGGCAACACTGCAACTGGCTTCCTCCAGATCAAGTGATCCAAGAGAAAGAACAAGGAGAGTAACCTACACTGTATTCACTAGAAGCAAGACAGTGAATTTAACCCATACCCAAGAACACAGGAATTAGGATCTATCTTTTAAAGGAAGAAATAATTTTTTAAAATATTCAAAAAGCACTTCAGGTAGTCAGCTTTAAGGTTTACATAGAAGAAAACCTCCTTTGCTGTCTTAACTTCTCTTTCCACTTTCACTTTTCATAATCTTTCCTTGGTTGCACAAGACAGCAGGGCTAGAGCCAAAGGCAACCTGAGACAGGGCCTTTCTTGATGGTGCTACTGCTGCTGCTGCTGCTGCTGCTGCTGATGATGATGATGATGATGGTGATGACAACAATGATGGCTACAACTTTCATAGCTTACTATGTGCCAGATACTGTTCATATGTATTAATTCATTTCATTCTCCCAATAATTCTATGAAGTAGGTGCAATTATCATCCCTAATCTACCTGTGGAGCCCTGCTCTCAATCACTATATGATCTCTTGATCATTGTGATCTTGTGGCAAGAATAAAAGATTCTTTATACCCTCTCATTCACTTGAGACCATTTGGTTTTTAGAATAAAAACTGACAAATCCTTACAGACCAAGTAAAGAGTACAGAGAAGGAAGAAAAATCTAGGGTCAAAAAAAAAGTTTCCAAAATTCTTTTCAAGAGCTGAACTATAGCATAAAATGCAAGGACCAAGGCTGGCAAATGATAAATAGATAAATTACTATAAACCATGGACTCCTGTATGGAGCTCAGATTAAAGGCATGAAAATTTGTTGAATGCCTTTGTTTGAAGATGATTAGACCATGTGGTAATAACTAAGTCAATGGATTTTCAGCAATCTTAACTTTCTGTGGTCTATGCAAATAGATTTGTCCCAAACAATTTATTGATGATGGACAGTGTTTTCATAATTAATTCACCCAACCCCCCAAAAATAAAATTATATGTTACAAAGGTAAAAGGAATTTATATACTAGCTTCTTTCCTGAATTTGATTTATCTGTCCCTTATAATAAGTAAATACATAGGATAATTATGCCTCATAATTTATTTTGGCTTTCCCGAGGTAGACATAGGAAAATGTTATACTAGAAGGGTGGTAAGGTCCCTCTGAAAAAATAATATGCACTTATTTAAATTACATAGTAAAAACTCTTTCCTGACAATGAGGAAGCAATCCATTTTTGAATGTATCTTCAACCAAACTAGCCCTTATTCAGAGTATACTAAAATAGAAACTCTGAATGAAGTTTCTACTTCAGAATTCTGGCCACCCACCAGTAGATATCAAACACCATGCAGACATTATGCTCTACTCTTTAAAGTCTTCAAGTGTGTTAGTCAATAGAAGTGGCTGCTTTGGAGCATCAGAACAAATGATGCACATCTAAACATTTCATCTTCGGGTGACCAATGTTGGATCAAAGAGGAAGACTAGAGAGTGAATCCCCCAGGGTCTCAGATAAACTTTCAGTTTGTGGAACAACTCTAAGCCTATCTCTGGAACACTGAAGGCTCAACTTCAGGAAAATACCCTATTTCTTAATCATCCTGCTCAAACCATCATTACTCCTCAGTCAAACTTTCCATTAATAGGCTGAGAGAGAGGGCTATAGTGCTGTGTTTTCTATAGATCTTAAAAGGGGCTACATTAGGGAGAATATGTTTCTCCCTAAAACTCACAGTCTAAATGCTATGGAATAAAAAAGTGCACGCTTCCCTGTCAAAAAAAAAGGAATAAAATAATTGTCCTGAATAACTGGCAAAAAAAAAAAAAGTCACAAGAGGAGGAAAGAGCACTTTTTGCATGTTATCTGTGTGTATGGTAAGAAGGAAGAAATTTAGTGCAGAGAAATTTGTTCGAATTAACATAAAATAGAGTTTACAGAAGAAATCTATCACTTACCTTTGTTGTTACTACAAGATCCTATTGTCAGTGATTAACAAAGGAGCCACTGTGTCTTTAAACTATTCAGTGGTAGGAGTTCCCTAGTGGAATTTCACCTCGTGTGTGTGTGTGTGTGTGTGTGTGTGTGTGTGTGTGTGTGTGTCCCTGCTGATCATCAACTTAAAGGACAGGGCAGTGTGGATCTCCCCAAGTTAATGCTGGTATAATAACATACTCTTCTATTAATACACAATATTAGGCTCCAAAAGGTTGCAAATGCACCCCGGTCTGTTTTCCAAGAAAAGCTGGCCTGCAGTCCAAACTATCTGCCCACTGAGCAATGAGGAAATTTCTAGAAGAGAATCAGTGATTTTCAATTCCCTCTCTTCCCACTGTCTCTGAAACAGGGAAAGGAATAGTGGATTAAACTGCTCACAAGCTTGGAAAGCCGCTCAACACACCACAGCTTCTGGGAAGAAAGGCATGGAGCTTTAAGTTACAGAATGCTGAATGTGAACCAAAGGGAAAATTACTCACCAAGTGGAAGAATTGAGCCTGGACTTTGGGGCCCAGAAAGAGAACTGAGTAGATGCAGCGAATGCTGCTGGGACATCTGAGACACAGGTCCAGGGCCCTTCTCTTCCACTCTATATCTCCCATGCAGCCCCATTGCCTTTTCCTTTTTAGGAAAAGAAACACATACCAACAAAAATGAAAAAGCAGTTTTACCCTTTCTTTCACCACACACACACACACACACAGACACACCCTTGTTTTTGTCTGTTTTCCACTGTTGGCATTCTGATGTCTGTAAGACTTTTTAAATGCAGTGGTCCATCAAGCCACTTGCTGTGACTTTTTTATTTTTAAAGCATGACCCTGTTAGCTGTAATGGTTGGTTGGCAGCCTTAATCAGACACTTATGGTTGATAATGCCATAAAATTTTTGAACCAAAATGAAAAATGATTCTTACTCTCCATTACTTAAGCTGTAGAGTGTCTCCTCAGTTTCCCTACAAGTTAACCCTTGTGAAAATCTGTTCTTGTTGCACATAAATGGAAATAAACCAAACCAACCAAGAACAAGGGAATTAGGGGTAAGATGTCCCCCTTCTCTCTCATTCTCAGTTTTATGGGGCCAGTTGCAACTGGGGGCCAGCTGGAGTGCTGCATGGAAGTAAATTAACTGGAAACCTCAAGCCACTGCTGCAGTCAAGTAGAAAAAGGAGCAAATGCCAGTGCAGCCTGGCCCCAGAGCCCGACTCTTACTGCCACCCACACACCTCAGAGCACATCAGTACTCAGGCTGGCAAGCTCACAGACCCGTCCTTCCTCTACAGATATGCCTGTGGAGTGGAATCCAGGCATCAGCTTTCACCCTTCTCAGATGCTCAGAGTGGAAAGGTGAAGAGCACAGAGGAACGCTTCCTAAGGGATTTGCGAGAGGTTTCTTCCCACATCTCTAACTTGGAATAAATGCTATCAACCCGTTTACTTTTTGAGAAAAAGCTTCAATCTTAGTTCCAAGTTTTCTGTGACTAGTACTACTATATTACTACTACTGCCACTATTACTACTATTATTATATTCTGGGAATAACATTCTAATTATATTGTGAGTTTTTGTGTTTTTTTTAGGAAGAATAAATAAATAAAAAGTTGCTTGGCTTTTCAAGGCAGAGGAGGGGTGAGTAAAGGCTAAAAGAAAGTAGAAAAAATGTTCTCATTTTCAAAAATTAAATGATAAAGTACAGTTGCAGGACAATAGGTGATGTGTACTCCCTATCCACCCACCCCTGTCCTTTTATAAAAAGGGAAAGAAATATAGAGGGAGAGAGAAAGGAAAAAAGGAAGAGGAAGGAAGAAAGTCAGGAAGGCAAGAAGGAAGGCAGGAAGGAAGGAAGGAAGGAAGGAAGGAGAGGGGGAAGGGAATGGAAGGAAGGAAGGGGGGAGGAAAGCAAAAAGGAAGGAAAACAAAAGAAGAAAGAAAGGAAGTTATTGTTCACAGCTAAAATAGAAATCATCCCAGCACAGCAAACCCTCCTTCAAAATAGCTGCTTCTCTGAAGGACACATACCTTAGTCATGCTAAGAAGACAGAAATTCAAAAGAGTTTGAAACTCTCTGAGAACTTCACAAACTAGAAAAAAAAAAAAAAAAGAGGACAGATTTTCAGCCTTTCTGTTAAACCATGCCATTAGCATTGCATTCTACAATAATTTCTCTTTAGGCAATTTCATTTTGTGGAATTTGTGAAAATTTTAGTTTTCAACTATTTTTTACTTTCAAGAGAACAAAACACACCTATACTTTCTTTAGCCTGAAGAATCTACTGAATTCTATTGATTTTTTTTTCTCTTTGAACACGAGCTCATTAACCCGAAACACAAAGGAGGTAATGATATTTCACTGAGCCTGAAACTGAGTGTCTAAAAACAAAAAGATCCCAAAACAGTGATACAGCCCTGGCCTTCCCAATTTTTTTTTTTTTTTTCAAATTCAGCTGGAGAAGCTATGACATTGCTTTCTTAACCCTAAAATATTTTTACACCAGTTAAAGGAAGCTTTCTTTAAATTCATCCTTCTACAGTAATGTTTAGTAAAATCAAGGCTTCTGTCTTTCCACAATTTCTGCAGTCTTACAGCTACAGGGGGAGAAATATTAGCATCAAACAGCAGTGCTACTCAACCAGCGAGTTCCACTGCCTCCTCTACGCTAATCGAATAGGGGCTGACTGAGGAGCTATCTTGGATATATGGAAATGAGCTCTTCCCAACTGCCCCCCAACCCCAGGGACTTCCTGGAAAAGGAAAAGGCGATCAGGAAGAAATTAGACAACACAGACATCAGAAGCAGCTAGCTAGCTAGACTAGTCTCTCCAAGAATCACCATGAGTGGGGCTGCATTTATTTTATTTTCCTATCCAGGAGAATGAGAAATGTGACATCACTCATCCAAAGGAAAAAAAAATTAAGTAACAGCTATTTCACCCAAGAAACCGATATACCATTTTTTTTGTGGTCTTGACTTTTATTATTTGAGATCTCTGATGAGATCAGATTATCTGTACCCTTTCATTCAAGGCAACAGACGTCTTCAAACTGTTTTTTAATTTGATTTATCCTTTGAAACAGAAAGTGCATTACATTTAACTGGTCTTGCAAAGGGGGTTTTCTTCTCTTTACAAACCGAATTCCTTATATAAATTAATAAAGGTTAAAGATGCTAATATATCACCATTATTAGCTGTAAAAAGAAAACAATTTACATATTCTATAGTATTCTTATGATACAAAACACTTCAAATTCAATTACAGCAACTAAATGAATTTTTATGTTTCAGACCCAGAGCGGTTGTAACGATTCCCACCACCTACTTTAACACGCATTTTTATCAGAAAGGAGTTAAATACAAGCTATTGTAGCCCCTCCCTCCCCCATATTTTCTTTAAATCACTAATAAATAGCAACAAACGACTGTGCAATTTCAGAGAGGAACAGGGAGGCAGGTGAGAGGCCCTCCCTGGTTCCCACGTCTTCCACTTCAAGTCCGGGGGGGCGGGAGCGCAGTGCAGCTCCGGGGGTCGGCAGGGCAGGGCAGGGCGAAAAGAGGTGAAGGGGACAGGTGAGATTCTGCAAATCCAAACGGGAAAGAGGAACGAGAGGAGGGAACGGAGAAGGTGAGGACATTCTATTCTACGCTTCTCAAATTAAGTTCAAAATAAAAGGGAAGGTGTGGCTTGAGTCGCTCTTCAAAGGGGAGGAAGAGAAGGAAGAAGGTCCATCTTTTTATACGAAATTCAAAAAAGCATTTTACATTTTAAATATTCACAATAAAGTAACTTCTAGTCAGTGTAACTCACGATTTATTTACAAAGAGCCTTCAACAGGTTACTTTAGTTGCACAGCAGTGTGTGGGGGGGAAACGTCCCTCTTCCCATCGGTGGCAGCGCCCGCCCGCTTCGCTCCGAGGTCCCCCGCGCGGTGGGCGTGAACCCTCCCACAGCACCTCTCGGCGCCCCCTACCCCGCCGCCCGAGGGGGCAAAATCTGGGGGCGAGGGGGACCCGGGCGCTGAGGCCGCTGCCCGCCGATAGGGACGGCGCTGGGACCGTGGCCCGGCTGCGGGTTTCAGTAGCGACATTTACGCAGTGCATTTGGTGGTCTTCCTTGCCTTATCAACCCCGGAGTCTCTCTCCCCCACATCCCCTCCCACAACTTCAAGGTTAAAAAAATAGATATGTACATCTCAAAAATAGCAAAGGGTCCCCGCAGGCAGGGCCGGGTCCTCCGGGCCCCGAGGAGCCGGCAGGCGCGGCGTGCACGCGGTCCCCGCGCTCCTCGCGGCCCCAGAAGTGGAGGCCGGAGCCGGGAAGGTGCGGCGGGCGGCGGCGTTCAGGATGAGCTCTCCGGCTCGGACGCGTGCAGTAGGAGGCCGCCGCCGCCGCCGCCGCCGGACTTGTGCTTCTTCAGCAGCTGCGTGATTTTCTCGTCGTCCGAGTTGGGATCCAGAGGCTTGTTGTAGTCGTCGTCCTCTTCCTCGTTCTCCGAGGCCCCCTTGAGGCGCTCGGTCTCCGAGTCCTGCTTCTTCTTGGCCGTGGCCATCTCGGCAGCGTGCTTCTTCCTCCACTTGGTCCGGCGGTTCTGGAACCAGACCTGAGGGCGGAGAAAAGGGAGGAGAGGGGAGGCAAGGGCGAGGAATTGAAAGAGCAGATCCAGGCCGTGCTACCACTCCCGCATCTCGATGGCCCTCCCGCGGCCCCCCGAAGGCCTGCTGCCCTCCCTCGCAGCCCTCCCTTTTCTCGGCCGTCAAAGTCAGTCTCCGTCGCCCCAAGTTCCCCCTGAGTAACTGTCACCAACAAACTGACCGCCGTTGCCATAGCGATGGTAACACAAGAGTATTGAGGTTGTCAGTGAGCGAGTTCTCAAAAGTAAAAACAAAACTTGGAAACTTAAAAATGAGTGTCCCTAAAAGTGAGTTCACTTTCCTGCCTTCTAGTTTGAAATTGAAAACTTTCCCCCTTCATAAAGTTGCCCCACAATGGCTGTGATTTTATTCCTTATTTACTTTCTTAAATTAAGAAATTTCAAACAACCTGGCACGTACTTGCTTTTCGGTGTAGATTGTGGGGGAAAAGCACAGCATTTGCCCCAATTACTTCTGTTCTCCTTTTCACTTTTAAACATTTGTTTGTTTCACTTATCTCAGATCTGAATGTGTACAAACATGGTAGATAAAAAATATCCTCCCAGTTTTTACTTACAATGTATGGTGCACTTAAAAAAAAATCTGTTAAAATACAAACTTCAGATCGCCTTTAATGTTTTTCATAAATCCAAAGTAAAGTGAAGGCTAGAATTATCATTGGTTATTTTTAAAACGTGAAAAATTGTCAATTACATTATTTTCCACAATAGGCATGTCTATTCTTTCAAATGTTATTTTAACTGTGTTCCTGCTCAAGACATTTAATACGAATATTTTTAAGCTTATTCATGATGTTTGACACATATTTTACCTAAAGCATCAGCAAGAAGCAGCCTATTTCCCAAAGATATTGAATTATCCTCCCTTTATTCTTGTCCTCTATTATGTATTTTATCTAGAGAATCAGAATTGTTAAGAAAGTGAGGTTTATTTTCTTTATACAGCTATAATAATTCACTTCTAGCCATATAGACATATTTATGGTGAAAAATGTAGACCTCCAGATTATCGCAGTAGGCTCTGTACCAACCTACGGCAAAAAATAATTTTAACTGTGATGGTATCCTAATGGCCACATACAAAATCACTCCTGAAATGTATTTTACGATGGCTATCCAGGGGGAAATACACTAGCCAGCAGACATGGCTAATGTTATTCCTACTTAATTTAAGGAGCAACAACAGAACTAATGAAAACAGACTTACACCCCAAAGAAACAAACATAACAAACTGAAAAAGAAGGACAAAAGAGACTATTGGAAATATAAGAAACCATCAGATTAAATTTACCCAGCTTGTTTAATCCCTTTATTTTTTAGGAAAAAATTTCTGAAATTTGTTTCCTTGGAAATATACTATACAATTCAATTATAAGGAAAGTGATGTTTTAATTATAAATTGTTGTCATGAATAGTACAAATCCTAAATCTGTTGATAAACTTATTTTAAACCAAATTCAAGCCTATAATTCAGTAATAATCTTGTCAATTCATTTGTAAAATTACTATTCCAAAGCGATTGCCTTAAGCTAAGCTACAAAACAGGTTCATCTATGGCAAGTGGTTAGATCCTGTGAATTTACTTATTTATTTTTACTTGCAAATTAATAGAATAGCCCTGTAATACTGATCTACATTAGGAAATTATATAACTAGTGGAGCCTGAATTGACAAGCAAAAACTTGGATATTGCTACAGATAGGATATATAGAAGCTGTCTAACAGGCCTGATCTATTCTCAGGGCTGATATTTCAGTAATGCTTTTATTCTCTAATAATGGTGAGTCCCCCAGCACATGATGCTATCTAGGTTAACCTAATTTCAAAGGCGGGGACTTGATTCCTTTTGTTCATCAAGAGTTTGCCCGCCTGCAAGACCCCAGCGCCTTTGTAGTCCCCACCCAACTTCACTGCTCTCAACTTCTCCCCAGGTTCCTCGGACTCGCACCTCCCAGGCGACTGTTTGTTAGTTTGGGTGTGTGTGTGTGTGTGTGTGCCCATGTGTGCACGCGCGCATGACAGGGGCGGTACCTATCCCTCCAGGTGTGCAAGGTCCACTCACCTTGACCTGACTCTCCGTCATCCCCAACGAATAGGCCAAACGAGCCCTCTCGGGCCCCGCCAAGTATTTTGTTTGTTCGAAAGTCTTCTCCAGGGCGAATATCTGCTGTCCGGAAAAAGTGGGTCTCGTGTGTTTTCTCTTCCCGTCTTTGTCCAACAAAATGGATCCTTGATCTGTGAGAACCAATAAACCAGAGAGGGGGGAAAACAATCGGTTACAAGCGGCTGCACTGGGGAAAAAAAACGAACTCGAAAAACAATGTTTTGTGGGGAAAGAAAGCTCAGTCTGTGGCGGACACCAGAAGTGTAGTGGCGCTTCCAGACTAATGGCGCGTCTCCCTTTGCCTTTTTACATCCACCTGTTTTTTAAAAGCCGCGTGTTTGGCGCAGCAGTAAATACCTTCTGCTCAACACCGACGTCAAACAGCTAGGGAGCCTATTGCTAAAGTTTGCCAGAACCTAATCGCAAGGCCCCATTAAATTAACGAGTGCCGGAAAAAGGCCACTCTCGCCTCCTAATCCAGTCGGTGCTCGTTCGGCCCTGGAGCCTTTGCGTGAGAATAACTAGATTTTTTTTTCCTTCAACGCTTCCCTAACCTGTGTCCAGGCAACAAAGGGGTCCTTGTTTTTGCACACAAGAGAGCTAAATCGCCCCCCAAGTCTAACGTCGCTGCAGCCGAGGGGGAGAGGGGAAGGGGGAGGGGGCACAGCCTTTGTTGGCGGCCCCTAATACGGCCATCAAAACCGATACAATAGCGTCTCCCTGGCACCCCCACCAGGCCCGGCTGCCACAGTCCCCGGGCTTCCCAAGAGAAACTCTACTTGGCTTTCGCAACTTCCCGCAGTTACTGCCGCTCAGCCGCACTAAGGAGGTCCGGAGACTTGGAAGAAACTTCGGAGACTCGCTCAAAGGCGAAGAACCGAGTGAGAAAAGGACCCCAGGCTGGGCCCTGAAGTCCACCTGGAAGGCTGGGAGCCTCCGCGGCGCTGCGGCCTACTACCCCGAAGACTAGCGTGATCCTGGGGCAACTCAGTTTGCCTCAAGCAAGGTCTTTGCGGGATGGTACATTTTCCCCAGGCCGTGTCCCTTCACCTCACTCTTCTCCTGGCTTGCTCTTGTGTTAGGGTGTTGAGCTCCACGATGTCCCCAAATGTACCCGGACGCAACGTGTGCCAGCCCCCAGAGTGGAGGCAGGTGGGAAAGCGCGGGCCCAGCGCTGGTGAGTGGCTGGAAGCACTCGCCCTGCCCCGGGGACGCTGGTCTGTCTTCAATGGGCTCACCCAGGCCGAGTGTACTCGGGCGGCGAGGGCGAAGAGGTGAGGTGGGGACACCCCGGGCGGAGACGTGCATGCAAATACACTCACTTCCCGGGCGGTGGAGGGCTCACCGCTGCCGGCCCTCACTGCTTCGAAGAGAGGCAGCGGGTTAGGCTGGCGAAGGCGGAATGGGGCGCTGGACGGCAGGCAGGAGCTGGGAAAGCAGGGATGCAGTGGCCTCTCCTCCCCTCTCCTCCCCATCTTTCTAACCCAGGCCAGGCCTGCGGTCCTGGCCAGGCGGTTTCAGGAACAGCCAGGGCCTCGGACGAGACACACGTCCCTCACCGCGTTGTGGTCCACACGAACACACACACACCGGCTCAGCCCAGGCGTACTCAAGACTTAGAGAGAGGGAGGCGCTTGGACACAGCCACGCGAGCTCAGAAAAGCGAGAATCCCTTTCTAGAAGCCCTGGCCCAACCTAACTGGTGTGATTCCGGCGCTGCCAAACTACTGGGGCGGGCCACAGGATGGACGGAGCGGCATGCACACCAGGGGCCGCGACCCGGGAGTGGGCAGAACAGGCACGGCAGGCAGGCATCGGGGCGCGGGTGGTCGTACTCACGAGGGGTACAGGCCAGGCGTGCGTCCCTCCAGGGCGGGCTCTGCATCACTCCGGGCCAGAAGATGGGCGTCCGGCCGGGCAGCTCAGCCAGCGGCTTGGGGTACCGGCCCACCGCGGCCACGGCCGCCGCGCTGGGGCTGAAGTAGAGCCCGGGCGGCGGCGGCGGCGGGCTCAGGCTGCTAAAGCGGGGCAGTCCGGCCAGCAGCCCCGCCGGGGATGAAGCGGCGGCTGCGGCCGCGGCAGCAGCTGCGGCAGCGGCAGAGGCGGAGGAGGCAGAGCCGGACGAGGAAGACGAGGAGGAGGAACCGGAGGGCGAGGCGGAGGGCAGGGCGGCCCCCGAGGCCACAGGCATGGAGGGCCGGCTCAGGATGTCGTTGATGCCGTGTGGGGTGGCGGCCGAGAGCTGCTGCGGGGGGCTGCCGAGGGATGAGAGCCCCCCCGTGGCCGAGGGCTTCAGGCCGCCTGGGTTGTGGGTGCCCAGAGGCGGGGAGGGCGACGAGGAGGACGACGACGAGGATGAGGAGGAGGGGGGGCCGGCAGGCAGCGGGGGATAGGCGGCAGGGTACAGCGGGGTCTTCATCTCGGCCATGCTGTGCAGGGCGGCCAGGGGAGGGCTGCTGAGCAGGAATGCGCTCTGCCGGGTGCCCTCCATTGCCCCCAGCGCTAACATCCCACGGCCAGGCCGGAGACCGTAGCCTTGCAGCGAAGGGGCTGGCTGGTGCCCCCCGCGGGGCTCAGAGGAGCCGGAAGCGCCGAGGGCGCGAGCGGAGAGGCACTCGGGGCGCCCGGAGGCGAGCTGCCAACTGGACCAAGAATGCCGCCGCCGGGAGTTGCTCCCCTAGCTGCGCAGCAGAGATGTCCAAACCCTCCACGCGGGAGGCGGCAGCTCGCCGAGAAGAGCAGGCGTCCCGGCGGGCTAGGCAGTCCTTTCGTTCCGCGAGTCCTAGATTCGATCCCTGGCTCTTTTCTCTTCCTCACTTTTCCTAGCTGTTCAAAGTGCGCTACTTCTCATCTTCTGCCCCCCGGGAAATAAGCAAAACAAAACCCAGGCTGGCTCCAGAGAGTTTGTAGTAAAGTTAGTTGCCGAATCTCCACTTTGAAGTTGGAGGGTGGGGGTGGCTTGCTTTCTTTGGGGAGGTTCAAAGGACGCCTTGTGCAGCCCGTGGCGCTCCTCTGATCTTACTGGGATGCTCTGCTCTTTCGGCCGCGTAGCTGATTCGCATTCGACGCTCACTGTGCCCGGGAAGAAAGCGCATCCAGCCCGCGGGAGATCTAGCCTCTGTGCGGGCTTCCTCCGCCCGCGCTGCCCGGGCTGCTGCGCCAGAAAGGGCAGTGCCACGGATCCCCGTGGCTGCCAGATCCTCACCTCCACCCGCCTTGCCGTATGGGCCACGGGGCACTGGAGTTGCAATATCGAAAAGAAAAAGGGGGAGGAAAAAGCACAGAAAAACAAAAGACTAAGTGTGAAAAGTCTGACGGCTGGGTTTCGGCGCCGCTCGTCAGTCCACTTCTGCAAACGGGCCTGGCGACCCCCGCCCCACCCCCGCGCCCTCTCTCCCTCTCACTCTCAGCCTTTGACTCTCCTCTCTGGCATTTTCTTCGCGGCTTCCCAGGCTTCGGTCTTCTAAGTCCTGTCCTCTGGCCAAACTGACCCTCTCCGCGGCTCCTCCGCTCTTTCTCTCCTTTCCTCTCTCCCTCCGGGCCTGACAGTTCGGATGAAGCTCTCAAAGGTAATAAAACATTTGCATCACTCCCTACCCCTCTTTAGCTGGGGGACGAAAGGGAGGGGGAAGTGGGGGACCAAAATGAGAACTTTGAGGGACGTCACTCCGAGGCTGCCGGGGCCGGCGAGCCCGGCGCAGGCCGGGGGCGTAACCACCGTGTCCAATAGCTCGCCGCCTCGATCTTCGCGTCGCCCCCTGGGGCACGCCCACTCGGGGGCGCCGCACCCTCTGATTGGCTGAGGCGGGCGAGGCGTAGGGCCGCGCCCGCCTAGTCTCCTCCCGCTCCCTGCTTCTTTCTCCTGTGGGCGGGGCCAGGAGGGGCGGGAGCTGGTGAGTGGTGCGGTTCCGCGCTGGGGCCAGTGGCCGCCTCAATTAATTGTGCTAAATAAAATGAGAAAGGGGAGGGGGAAGCAGAGACGAAGAGGGTATTACTTTTTAAAGAGAGGAATAATGAAAACTCAGCCCTTTTATGGAAAAGCAGTTCATATTCTTCCCTTGCTTCCCCACTAGCCCGCTCGCGTCATCCTATCCCCTTCCCCCACTAGCTCTGGAGGACGCCTCACCTCGAACCAAGTCTGGTCCCTTGTAAAATGGAGCTAATGGAGCAGGCAGCCGGCGCAGCCCTGGCCTGGCTCCTTCTTTTGAAGGGATTAATTAAAGGCCATCTGGGCTCTCCCAGAATTGTGTAAATTAATTTGTTGCTCCTTAAGCCTTATAGATGTCCTTAATCCCCTTGTAGGCCGAAGGATCGTCCTCTTCCATCTTTCCACCTCCTGCTTTCCTTTTCTATTCTTTCTCCTCCACTTTATTTTTTTTTCATTCCCGAGTTCCCCCCTCGCCCGTCTCTTCCCACCGCGTTCATTATCATTTATGGGTAACTCAATTCGCTGAAAACTGAATCCGTTTAATAGGAATATTTATCTGTCAGGTGATGTTTATACCTGAGAACAGTGAGGGAGTTTTTTCCCTTAACTTTTCTCCCTTTGATTATTGTTGTTATTTCTTTTGGGTTTACATGGGGGTAGAATCATCAAAATTCAGGCGGAAACTTTAGATACAGAAGTATCTAGGTACACCCTGGGAACTGTAAGCTTTTGAAAACCCTCTCCAAAACTCTGGCGCCTACTCTCAATTCTAGAGTTGCTACGGGAGATGGAGATGTACCAGCTCCTGGACAGTGGTTGTGGGATGTCTATCTAGAGTTTAGGAGTTGAAGAGTGGTTTCCTTTACTCTCTAAATCTCTTCCATCTCTGGCTGATCTTTACGTTCCTGACAGGGTTGAACTGCGGGCTGGAGAAGGAAAGCCCTTTGACAATTTTGAGAATTCAGCATGTTAAAGTAACACACCATTGGAAGGTGGTCGCTACAGCAAATTTGGATGAGATCATTAATTACAATTTTAATGCGCAGAAATCAGAAATAAACGCAATAAATGGCTCAAGAATAAAACTTGATCAGCACCACCGACGGATGGAGTTTAGCTATTGGTGTCAAAGCGCTCATTTGAGTCCAAGCCCGAAAAGCCAGGAGGGCTTACTCCGCTTCAATAACCTTCGTTTACTAAGCACTAGTTTTTAAGGGTCAGCTGGAGTTTCAGTTTGAAACTGGGGGAAGGAAGGGTTATATTTGCCAGTTTTATTTCCTTCTAAGACAGAAGCAATGTTATTTGGTCCTCCTCTTCCTTTATCTTTCTTCATTAACTTCAAGACTGATTTAAATCTATTATTTCATGGACTTTAGAATCTGACCTGGGGTAAGGTGAAGTCCTTCGTCAGCATGAATAATGCTGAGGAGTCAAGCCAAGACTTGCTTCAGAAGAGAGCTGATGTGCGTACCTTCTGCATTTCCCCGCGGGGATCCAGTGCTTGGGTCTAAACCCCAGCGCCCTGCCACCTCGGCCAGGAGGCTGCGGGAGGATGGTGGCAGGCATAGCCCGTCCTAGCCTTGAAACTGGGGCGCCTATGTCTCTGGCTTCGTTACAAACGAAACGTTTCTCGCCTTCGGACACTCCACCCTGGCGGTGGCGCCCAACCTTCAGTCTCCATTCTGCGCCTGGCCCTCCAGCGACCTCCTCACGTCCTCCAGGACACTGCATTCTCAAGGACTAGGTAGGAATTGGGAGGAAAAGAGGCCAGTCATCCCCAAAGTTTCCAATGTTAAAGAGTGATCCCCTTTTTATCTCATGTAAATATTATGACTCGGAAGAGAGTTGAACATTTCCCTACTGAGAATATTAGTATCTACTATTGGGGGCGGGGTTGCCAAAGAGATACACGGGGGTGGGGGAGAGATTGAGACTGAGCTTCAACTCAGTCCAACTCAGGGTGAACTGTCTTGAGTAAATAGTTGCAACGCTTGGTGTAAGGATGTCTCCATCTTTCACTTTTACGTATCATTTGCATTGCCAAATTAAAACGGCAGCATTGTTCTTAATTATGACAATAAAAAATTCCGGATCCGTGTATCTTGATCCCTGGTAGTGAGGGGGTGAGCCCTGGGTGCTCGATCCCGCGTAGGGCAGCGTGTATTGCAGACGCACGCTGGGCAGCACCGGAAGGCAGGCCGGTGCCTCCTGCCAGGTGCTGGTTGTAGTGGATCTGCTGCCTGTCTACAGCTGGGAGCGGTGACAACGACGGAGCGTCCTCGGAGAGGGGCTGCCCCCTGTCATTCCTGGGGGAAGATCGCCCTGCCCTCCGCTCTAACTGCGGGGTTGAAACCAGTTTCGGGACCCGAGTCCTGGTCCCGCTGACGCGGGAGGCTTGTTTCTGGTGGGGCAGTCTTAACGCACTGCGTTCAGATGCCTTTGAGAGTCAGGACTTGCTCTTTCTTGGGGATCCTCCGAAACCAGCATGCCTTCCTGCCCACGACCTAATTAAGTGGGACTTTTTCAAGTACCCCTTGGGAGTGGACGTGTAACACGTGGTCGCAAGGATACCGGCGCATCTCTAGGCAGTATATCTAATGGGGATGGGGGGCTCTGTTTGAAAGCAAATGATTTGCATTTTAATTGAAAAATAAATGAAAGCGGTTTGGCAAATTCTGAGGTTGCAAAAAGGGTTTAAAGGGTGGCGGTGAGGAAGGTTCTCTGCTCCTCGACTTTGAGGCTGGAAACAACAGCGTTTGTTTTCTGGTTACTGTTTTTAGCTTGCTGGCATTGTTGCCTAGCCTGTGCCGTCCACTTGACCTCTCTACCTGCAGTCTAACCCTTGATGCAGAAATGACAAGCGCGTTTTGATCCTTGTTTTAAGTTAAAAGAATAGCCACCAAATTCAAGGTAACTAACGGAAGGAAAGCAAATGAACTCTCAGCTAAACGTACTAACATTCTGAAGGGAGGGATGATAACGGTTCTGCCCCAAATACAGTAATGTCAAATGTTGGGATACTCAAGTGTAGCAGCAGAAAGTCAATTTCTATTCTGCAAAAAAAGGGGGTGGGGTGACGGATGGGGAGAGGAATGAAGGGAATTATGTGTGTGTTTCAGTCCAAAAATCTCTCTAAAATGCAGTTGCTTGAAGTGTCTGGATGACTTCTTTATTAACTCTATTTCACCTGACGAATAGGGCCTGTTTGTGCTGAACCCGCGGGACAGCTGGGTTTAACTGAATGTTATAAAAGGATTGAGCTGATTGCTAGGTAGAAATACAAGGAAGAAAGAAGAATGTCCCCAAGCTTGAACCAACCTACTCTTGAGGAAGGATAGCAGGGCGAGAGGGAGAATGTGTTGGTCTGTCTTTCTTTGCTTCCTGTAAACGCCGTAGAGTGGAAACTGCACCTTTGCCGCAACTTCTGCTGCCCGGGACTTAAGGTAGAGATTTGGGAAGAATTGAAGCAGACAGCGTGGAAAAGCGCCGTAGGATCTTGCGTTCGGCGCTCTCCCAGTGGAGGCCAACACCAAACAAGTGGGGAAGCGACCAGTGTAAACAGCCCCATCCATTCTACCACCGAAAAGATCTCGAAGTCCAGGACCTCCCTCGGCGAGATCGTCAGTGAGAGAGAGTATTACAGCTCTCCATAGAGAATACGTACCTGGGAGTTAAGTGCGCTCCGAAGGGTAGCTTCTGAAAGGTCCAAGAAGATAGAAAATACTAAAGTCCAGAAACATCTGCAATACCAAAACCCGAGTCCTGGAATGAGTGTAAATGCAAGAAAACACCAGCGAACTACTAGAGAGAAAACTGGCCTTTGCTAAAGCAAAGCACACACCACCAAAGATTTTATACATATACATACACAAATGAAAATCTCTTTTCATTTGAAAATTAAAATTTCCCCCGGCCCCGCGTGCGCAAGCATTTTCTTTTCAGGGAACCATTTCCTTTTAGGAAACCCACTTGGATTGAAGTACATTCTAAAATATGGAAGCATGGAATCAAAGTGCTTATAGGAAGGTCTGTTGATTTCCAGAATTTTCTTACAGAATAAAGTGCTAATCCAGTTTGATGCACCAGATTAAAAAGTATCTGATATGAACAGCCATGAAAAACTTGTGTCTGTGTAAATAATGTTTTTTGAACATAATTTTTTAAACGACTCTGTAAACTTGTTCCTCTTTATATTCCGCTACAAATTGTTGCTTCTGACTTGAGTATGCCTCAGTGTGTTCGTGGTGGTCTTTCCAGCTGCCGCCTCCTTGTGCAGCTCCTTATTCTTCAGTGAGAAAAAAAAGTTATTTTATTTGCAACGCGGCTTGGCTTACAGTACGGCCATAGGCCCGTTTGATGAAACTCTGAACAGTTATCGCCCTCTTGTGGAAAAAACTTCTTAGCGTTTCACTCTGTCTAGGAAAGACAAGGCTGCCTGGTTCTGTTGACTACTATGCCTCATTTCCTCACTGAGGTAGTCTGCCTTTGTGCAACTGCAATTACATTTGATTAATATCTGCTTAATTTTTATCTGGAATGCCAAATTCATAAACTATGGACATGGCAGCTCTTGCTTAAAGCAGAAAACCCCTTCTAAAATGAAGATTTATATTTTAAATCTTTCTCTCCTACTTCTCTTTGACTCCATTATTTGACTCCAGTATGACAGAACAAATCTCAACTATTACTGACATTATTCTGGTTTTCTGCTTTTCCTCTCTGATTATCAAAACAGCATATTTGCTCAATACAGAACATTTGGAAAGTAGAGAGAATTATAAAAAAGCACAGAGTAACCTAAAATTCCACCGTCAGTGGCAAACACTCTGATATTTTGGCATATTTGCTTGTTATCTGTTTTCTGGTCTTTATTTTATACTTTGTTTTAATGATTGAGATCATATGGAGCATATAATATTGCACCTTTAAGCCCATTTTTATAACCTGCTTTATTCACTTAATTGAAGCAAGAACAGATCTGTCTTTGGAATGTCCTGAATTTAACCTCCTGTGAGGTGAAAAGGGCCCTTCCCTGAAGGGCTTGGGAATACCTCACTCTAACAAACAGTAATCTTGTTTGGAGACTACTTCAATGCCAAGATTGCTGCCCTGATTCTTCCACTTACCATTTGCCCCCTTCACATCTTCAAACACTTTGCTATTAGTTCTCAGAATTTTATGATACAAATAGAATAAAAATACCCAACACTGAGTGTTTAGTGTTCCAAGTATTTTACAGTATTAATCCAACAACCCTATGAGTTAGGAACTATAATTGTCCCCATTATAAGGAATAAAATTAAAGCACAGAGAAGTTAAGTAACTTGCTCAAGATCACACAGCTACTAAGGGGGAAACTGGGATTTAACCTTCTGGTAGTCTGACTGCAGAATCTATCTTTTAATCACTAGATTCTACCACCGCTCTAATCACTGAAAAAAAGTTAATGCATATGATAGCAGTCGGAATATTACAAATTGATAAATATAAAGTGAATCCTTGCACATTCCATTCCAGAAAAGAAACTACAATTCACATTTTCTTAGACAATAAAAACATTAAAAAGATTTTAGAGTTTATTGAATTCTTTTTAACATTATTCAAATAAGAATTTAATTCCTGAAAATAATACTATGCCCTGGTCTACACACAAGTCAAGTATTTAAGTTTCAAAATAATTTTAATATTATTTTTTAAATAAATAGACTTTATTATTTAAAGCAATTTTAAGCATTTAAATTATTTTTTGGCTGGGCATGGTGGCTCACACTTGTGAGCCCAGCTCTTTGGGAGGCAACAGCAGGAGGATCACTGAGGCCAGGAGTTCAAGACCAGCCTGGGCAACATGGTAAGACTCTATCTTTACAAATAACTTTAAAAATTAGTTGGGCTAGTGTGGTGCACACCTGTAATCCCAGCTACTCAGGAGGCTGAGGTGGGAGGATCACTTAAGCCCAGGAGTTTGAGGCTGTGATGAGCTATGATCACACGACTGCACTCCAACCTGGGCAGCAGAGCAAGACCCTGTCTCAAAAACAATTTTTTTTTATTTTTTTAAATAAATAAATAAATGGAAAAATAGTAATCACTTTTTAACTTTATTTTTTAGTTTTAACATACAATACACACACTTCAGCTTTATATCCTTGTTCCCTGAACCTAGCAGGGTCATAGATTTCTTTCAGAGGTGGTCTACAATGAAGCTCTAAAAAGCTGTGCAAAGGCCAGGTAGCCTTCGGAAAAAATCAGTCAAACTTCCTGATGTTAATCATCAATGGAAGATCAGGTCCTTGAGAAGGAAGGGGGCATTCAAAAAGAAGGCCTTACACAGTTTAAAACGAGGAAATGTTTATCCCACTTTCAGTCTCCTTATTTTGGACTTCAAGCTCCCTTTAGTACTTTGAATGGAGAGGTTAAAGGTAAGCACGATTGCGTGGAGACAAAACTTGTAGGAAGAAGGAATTCCTGCAAAGAACCCCTAGTTGAGGATGCGAACATTGCATACGCCAGTTTATCTAGTTTCATGACACTCATTTTCTCACTTTGATTTTTCCTGTGCTATTAGTAAGACTTCGTTTAAATGTTCTAGTGGGATCTAGAAATTGTTCCTGGAAAGTAAGAAGAAAATCTGCCGACATTTGGACCAGAATAGTAAAGGGAGATTTGTGCCCCTTCTAGACTGTCTAGGTGGCTATGAGGGCCAGTTACTTCTGCTCTCCACAACAGAAATATTGTCCCACCTCAGGAAAGATTGCACTAGTGAACTACAATGAGTGCCAGTTTGTATTTTTCACAGAAATGGACATTCATCTGATAAAGTTAAGAGATTATAATATAGTGATAACAAGGACTACATTGTTTTTAGAATAGTGGTTCTAATCCTCTCAGAATTAGTGCTACCTTTTCAAAACAATATTTAGCAATGGCCCCTTTACTACCCTGAAATGATATTCATAGGTTATAGAATTTATCTACACATATAATTTTAAAAAATCAACATAGAGCGTTAACTATGACATAAAGAAGTAAAAAGAAAATAATTTACAATATAACATGTACAGTAATTCTATATGTAAATACATAGACTGTCTACACTGAAGACATAATGAAATAATCAGATATACCTATATATAGAGTCATGGTAAATGCAATAACTACAAATACAGGCTGATTAGGGAGATTTAAATTGTATGAGTGGCACTGACTCTTGATTGTTGATTTTCAGAAATAATGAATAACTCTTAAATGGAACAAAGTGTGTTCTTCCCTTAATTTACATTCCTGGATAATTCAGAATTTATTAAAACTATATAAAATACTTTGTGTTTATATATTAAACAGGGCAAATTCTGGGCTCAACAATAGTAAGTAGGCTTGTCACTTCTATAAATGCCCATTGCGAGATCTGGAAATTTTAGTTTGGCGGGAATGTCCCATGCACTGCAGGACATTTAGCCTCTTTGGACCCTATTATGCCAATTAATTGCCAGTGTCATTCCTAACCAATCTGACCAGCGGAAAGCACCCACAGATTTGTCAAATTCCCCCATTGAGAATAACTGCTTAAGAACTATAGAGTTTAGGAAGTGTTTTTACATATATTAAATTTACAAAGCAATTTCATATATAGTATCTTATTTAATCCTCCCCAAAACCTGTGAGGAGGACATTATTACTGTCATTTTAAGAATGAAAAAACTAGAGTTTTAAAGATGATGTGAGAAAACTCAAAGTCATTCGCCATAGCACATCCTTTTCTCCCAGACCCATCAGTCTGGAGCACAGGTAGCCCAGGCAGAATGAATGATATCATTCAGCAAGCACATGACCCAGAAAACTCCATTACGTCTAGTTTGGCTATCTAGTCTAGGACTGTGCATTATAATTGCCATTAGTCACACGTGACTATATAAATTTAAATTAATTTTTATAAAATGACAATGAAAATACGGTTTCTCAGTCACACTAGATGCATTTCAAATGCTCCATAGTTACATGTCACTAGTGGCTACCACATTGGACAGCACAGATATAGAACATTTCTGTTATTGCTGAAAATTCTATTAGACAGCACTGACAGTCTATTTCAATTTTGTGTTAAACTTTCAATTGCCTTTGTATGGCCCATTCTTTCCTTCCTCTAAGCTGCTATCAATTTTACACACACACACACATGTGCACACACACACACTATACTCAGCCCCTTCTTTGCACTTTTGTTTGTGCTGTTCTAGATCCAGAATGTCCTGTTTCTTCAACATTGAATTTATTTGCTTACATATTTGTCTCCCTTGCCAGACTATAAGCTTTTCGGGAGCAGAACCATACCTTAATTCGTCTTCGCATCCCCAGTTCTCAGCTCAGTACCTGGCACACCGTAAATGCCTAACATCTACCAATCCACACCCCCCCACATGCATTTTCTTTTTGATCCTGATCTTGCATGGGTGACTGATAATGAAAGTATGTGTGCTGCATATAAAGCAGATGTAGTTACAATTAAACTTCAACTCCAGATTATAAATTAGGTTTAAATGAAAGTGTTTGGCACTTAGTAACTTTGTTTCATGTGCCCAGTACAACTGTGGAAATTTCACAGATATAGAAAGCACAGCTCTTGGCCATGAGCAGTTCTATTGCCATTGGAGAAACTAGGTGCAATATATGAGATGTTAGGATACCATTAGGCATCATTTAGAAGAGTTTGTGATTGAAAAGCATAAACAAAGTGTCACGAATTCAGAATTGTACAGTGTTGTTAAAGGGTAGGACTTGGAAGAGAAAACTTTGCTGGAAAATGTGACTCACTTATAGTGGGTCTTAGAAGGAGGATCTGCATAAAGATAGACAATTGTGGATCTAGTGAAGAGCATTGTAGGTAGAAAGAAAGCATTTAATCAAGAAATAAATTAATGTGATATTGGCAAGAGAAGGGATGATACAAAAATACATTTTAGCATTTGCTAAGTGCCTAATCTATGCTCTTGACATAGATGGAGAGGTGAGGAAAGGGCCTTGCTTCATAGAGGTGGAAACTATGAGTTCTGCCTGAAAATATTCACTTTCCTCAAATTTCCCTCTAGTTGTGCCAACTATTTGAGTTCTTTCCATAAGAGTTAGCCCACTATTTCCTGGATCCAATTTTGTAGTACTTGACCACCCACACCTCAATCAGATGGAGGAAAGAAAAAAAAAAAAGCAGAATGCAGGCATAATGGAGGCAGATGCCACAGGATCAGGCTAAGGGAGGAGCCAGAAGCATCCCACCCAGCCCCATGGGAGAGTTAGATATCAGACACATGGAAATAATGTATCAAAATCAGCAGAATAGGACAGTAACCGCCACAAAGGTAAGAACAGAGAGTTTTGGAGTTTCCTAAGCCACGCTTGAGAGTCCCACCTCAGGAGTCTAAGCCAAAGACAAATAAAATTGTCCAGATTGCTTAGAAAGCAAATGTCATGTCTTGCAATCAGCCACAGTTCTCAGGTTTTTTGCCTCTCTTGGGTTAAGATTACCATGTATTAGGATTAAGGAGTCCCAGAATTGTGTGAACTTGGGCCAGCAGGTTATTCAACCGTGACGGACCTGATTTTTCCCTTCAAAATACTGATGAGTGAAAGAGGAAGTGTATTTAGGTCATTCTTATGGTGCATAAAAAGAGGCAATTTAAAGGCAAATATGAGCCAGACTATGGGGCTAGAATAAGGAAACCACTGAGGAAGCCCCGCAGAGTCTGAAGAAGGTCACAGATGAAAATAGTGGCAACCAGCTGCTGTGGTTGGACTTCCAGAGGACTTGCTGTCTTGGAAGTTGCTACCTGAGAGCTGCACACTGTTTCTATACTTGGAGTAGTGCAGAATGAGTGTAATCACCGTTCATTCAGGCACTCAATTTTAATTTCACATCGTTTACATTATGTTGATTTATTACAGCCAAGTCATTCATACAGCATTCATCTGCTCAGCTTTCTAAGGCCCATAAAAAGGGGTGGCTCATTCCGTAAGAACTCTCCACAGAATTCCTTCAGACTTATTTATTATTTTAAAAAATTATATTAAAGTCACCAGGTTTTAGAGACCTGCTAAAAGGATGGCAATGTGGTCTGTCTGCAGTCTGAGTTATTAAGAGATATATGAGCAAATATAAAAGTGTTTAAAATATCTGGAGAAAAAAATCAAAATATGTTCCCACATATTGGATGCAAATCAAGTCCAGAAACAGAAACAATGAGTGATACTAGATTTTTAAAAATAACTTGTATCTCTAAAATTTCTGGACTATAGTCAGTAGAAAGAGTGCCATATTAGGAGTTAGAAAGCCTAGATTCTAGCACTCATAGTCTGATTTTCCTCATCCTTATATAAATGAAAATATATGTCTACATAAAAACTTTTACATTAATGTTGATAGCAGCATTATTTATAATAGCAAAAATTAGAAGAAATACAAAGGCTCATGAGCTGATGTATAAATAAAATGTGGTCTATCCACACAATGGAATGTTGTTCATCAATAAAAAACAATAATTACTCATCCATGCTACAACATGCATGAACCTTGAAAACAATAAGTGAGGAAGCCCGTCACAAAAGTCTGTATATTACTTCATTTATGTGAAACGTCCAAAATAAGTAAATTCATAGAGATAGAACATAGATTAGTGGCTGCTTGGGGATGGGACAGGGCCAGAGTGGTGTGGGAGCAGAAATGGGGAGTAACTGCTAATGAGAATGGGGATTCTTTGGGGGATATTGAAAATGTTCTAAAATCAGATTGTGGTGATGGTTGCACAACTCTGAATATGCTAAAAAACCCTGAACTGAGTACTTTGAATGGGTGAATTTTATGGCATATGAAATATAGCTCAATTAAACTATTTTTAAAAACTAGAGATTGTGAAAAATACCAAGAATATGAGTGTAAGCACCCCATAAAGTGTGAAATGTTCTATATGGTAGGAGTCACTGTTGTCTTCACCTAAGGAAATTTGCTGGGAGAGGAAGTGGCAAATTGCCAGTAACTAAAGGAATAGACCCCAAAGGAGAAGGACATGGGAATGACTGCTCTATAAAAGTAAGAACAAATTAAAACATAATAATAAGGCAATGTGAAAAAATGACAGCAGTTTAATTATTTTTCCTTCTAGGTTTACCTGTGTGTCATACTGTAAACAAGATGTAATTGGCTTGTAGAAAATAACAAATATGCATTTTAGATATTTTTTTTTGTTTCAGAGTCACAAAGTCCATAAATCATTCCTCAACTGTCCTAAAGACAAAAGATATGCAGAGGATTCAAGCCAAGAAATGTTGATGTCCTACTGGGTGTTAATTCTACCTGTTAATCAAGATCTGATTATCAAAAAGGACAACCGAACATTAAAATGCTGTAAAGATTTGAAATGTTTCAGTCTTCTCCAGAATTCACACCGTAAATGTCTTCATTATGACATTCACCAGAGCAACAAAATTGAGATGTTGCTGCAAGATTTTGTAGAGCAGAATCTTTGTAAATTATGATGAATAATCCAAGTCCATATGCTCGCTCTATAAAGCTCTGTAATATCAAGGTACTCCAATTCTGCTTCTGCTTCCTCAAAAACATACAATTTTAAAGAACAGTAAAAGGTAATTAAAAATAGTTTATAGGTTAATCATACTTGGTCTTATATTTGTCTAATGCAGACACTGGTGTACTGGTGTTCTAGCTGTTAGACATTATTGTGAGCCAAAAAAATGAATCAGATATTTAATGAAAATTTTCTTGTAAAATTACAAAAATGCAAGCCAATAATACTAAACTATAATAAAATTCTGAACAGTGATACCGCTGTATTTCTTTTTTCCCTGAAGGAGTAGATATTCTATAAAAGAATGCTTAAATGCTATGGTCATTCTGTTATAAATAAATATATTTCATAGGCTGTTCTACATAGCTGATAGATGAATTTGCTCTGTTTCAACATTTCTGTACATTAACGGCATGGAGCAAGAAGCAAAACCCTAGTTATCACTAACCAGTTCTGTCTATATCAAAATTTAAAATTCCTTACAGCAGAAAAGTCAGAAGCTTAAAAGCCTAAATAGTCAACAGCAGTAGTTTCCGTTCTATGTAGCACTATGGTGCTTTACGGATTATTTCTCCTTAAAAGTAAGGCTTTGTCTTTGGTTAAAACGGAAAGTCCCTGGAAAGACTGAGTAATATGCCTTATCAATTATGTGAGTCAAGGTGTAATGAGTTTAGCAGCTCCTTACCTGAGAGCAGACTTCAATGATGCTAGCAGGGTACAGGACTGCCCTATGACTACACTGAACTTCTGAGTGCCGAGAGAAAGGACCATGGTGGAGCAAGGGGGTCTTCACAAAAGACGGAGTCAGAGTAACCGAGTTGCTTTGATAAGCTTTTATCTCAGATTAATAAAAGGGAGAACAGAATCACAGAGCCTTCAGAGGCTACTTCAGCTCAGGGAGTTAGGAGGTATATATAAGGAACTAGAAATAGAAAACCTTTGTTTCTATTTGTTTCCCAAAGTTACTAACATAAGCATGCTCATTTTTTGTTTTCCCTCAAAGCATAGTAGTTCTATACCCTTATATTTAGGAACAGCAAAAAGGGGTGATACCTGCGAGATTTCCTACCACTTGAGCCGCTCTTGGGAAGAGCTTATCTCCAAGCAGAGCCTATCACCTGGCGTGTGTGTCTGTGTGTCCGTATCTCTCTGTGTCTGTGTGTACTGAAGGAAGCAGGAACACAGTACAGGGAGGCTACTTAGCCTGGAGCTTCCACACACAAAGGGCTTCAAATTTACACTTTGGAAGTTGTCTCCAAGAAAGAATATGCACGTAATCACATATAATCACATACACTGACCAGTGGAAAGAAAAAGACAATCACCATTTGATTTTAATCCCATGTCCCATGATCCAGCCACATACCCTGTGTAAGGTCTACATTAATATTTTTAATAAACCCTTTAATTATCCCATGAATAATAACAATGCGTATGTTAAAAGTGCTAAATTGCTAAATAATTCTTATAATTTTATTCTGAAATCCATTTATCCATTAATATACCAGGAGCTTTCAAAAAATGGAAGTAGCTTATGTCCATCCCAAGCTTTGAGAGGCTCTGATACTGAGAAATTGGATGGATAATGGCCACTGCTAAGAAGAGAGGAAAATAAACTTAACTCCTTTGGGCCAGCAGTTATGGAAAAAGGGGGAAAAAGAACTGCCCTTGTATGAGAAGGGACCTGGGAATCTTCAGTAGAAAGCTCCTTATGAGGTTCACTGGCATTATTGTTTAGCCACTACATCACAAATCTACTTCTGTTTAATTATTCTAATATTTTTAATGCAACTTTTCTTATTTGGTATGTCCATATAATCCAGAACATCAATATAGACTATAGTCTTGATCTCAAATCAGCTAGGCACTGAGAGTTATAACAAAAACCATTAGGTTCCTTCTTGAAGGAGCCTACCAATAGCTTGATCATTACAGGTAAGAAGATAACTAGCAATGCAAGGCAATGATTAACTCATAAGCACCGTGCTTGTGGCCTAGTCAACAAGAACTATGGATGGGAGTTCATTCAGAAGAAAACTTCTGATCAGAGAGAAAGCTGTGGGTGAAACAGAATTTCATCTAAGTTGGGCCTCTTCACTTTTGACTGTGCATGTGTGTTTTCCTCTAGACTGGATATTCTTGTGCATTTTTGTAGAAAGCCAAAAGGAAGAAAATGAAGACAAAAACGGTGAAGATGCTGGAGAAAGAGGAGATGACTGAATATCCAGGAGGGTGAGAATAGGTGGCAAAGTAAGCCTTTCCTTGGGGTTGAAGGAATGGAGGCAAGGTATAGAGAAAAACACATGTTTAGGGTAGGAGAACAGAGGGGATGAGGCACTTCATCAGGTAAGTGGGAAACATGCATTCAATGGAAAGATTCAGGAAAGAGTTTGTAACATGAAAAGGGAGAAAAATTCAAGAAATTGTTAAGATAAATATGTGAATAGATTAAGAAGAGGTGAATAAAAGAAGTACTTAGCAGCAGAGTGGAGCTACCCAATTGCCTGTAAAAACTTCCACAGGATTGAATGGCTGTAACTCCAGCAGTGTCCCTGGCATCACTTTTCCTGAGCTGGAACCTGGAGTCTCATGTGATTCATGGATGGTGAATAATGCGGCCAATGCTGTGAAAGCAAAGAGGTTGATCTTTGAATTCTTTTTCTTATTGGCCTACTACCTGGTTCCTATCCTTTTATGGTGGAGACAGGGGCTTGCTAAAGAAAGACTCTCTACATCAGCCTCCCCTTATCTCAGGCTTTGCAGAAAATGTGTTGATGTTAGTCTGCCCTTACGGTAGATATTTTTTAAGTGGCTTATGGCTATAACCATCTCTTCCACCAGTTAAAATACAGTTTCTATTTTTACTTTTATTATATCCATACAGATTACAAAGTAAAGCTGTTTCCTAAATTCAGAATTGGTGACAAAGGAGTTATATTTAAACCTATCACTCAGCGAAAGCACCTATTGGTTTTACCTAAAGAGCTTAGTAGTATAATAATGACTTAGGGGCCGGGCACAGTGGCTCACACCTGTAATCCCAGCACTTTGGGAGTCCGAGGCGGGTGGATCACCTGAGGTCAGGAGTTTGAGACCAGCCTGGCTAACATGGTGAAACCCTGTTTCTACTAAAAATACAAAAAATTAACCAGGCTTGGTGGCACGTGCCTGTGATCCCAGCTACTTTGGGAGGCTGAGGCAGGAGAATCGCTTGAACCCGGAAGGCAGAGGTTGCAGTGAGCCAAGATCGCAACATTGCACTCCAGCCCGGGCAACAAGAGCAAAACTCAGTCTCAAAAAAAAAAAAAAAAGTGACTTAGGATTGAGATTCCTAATATCCTTTCATGTGCAAACTCTGATTCTTAACTAAGATTCAATTAACAGGAAAGAAGATGTAACACAAAATTAAAACTCTATAATGGACTTGCATTGCTTTAATCTCCATACTTAATTGACACTAGTTTACTTGCAGAAGAGAGATTCTGAGTACTACGTTTACACAGTACACTGATTATGATGCATAGAATTTTTTTGTAATAAAAAGGAACAGATTAATCCATTCTGTGTGACTGTAGCAGCCTACTGTGAACAACCCATTTATATCACTTTGTCGTGACCTTTGCTTCAGAAGCCTGACTGGCAAAGCAGTGCAATGGGTGCCCCTTTCTATAGTTAAGAAAAACTGCCAGTTACATACAAAGGTATATTTTCCTGTCAGTTGATTCAAATGCAAAAAAAATACAGTCACCCAGATGACTACAGATGCCAAGTCACAAATCTGATTAAATTCTGAATGAAGCGAAGCATCATTCAGGCATAAACAATGCACAGCCAAGACCAGTCCTACCTCCTCTGTCAATAAGTAAAGGACTCTCACTGGAAATTTTACCTGGAGCACTTACCAGACTCGCCAAGCAGAGGGTGATGTGATTTATATTTTTAGCCCTGACTAATGCCACAATTACTTGAAATATAGTATGCTTCCACACAGCTATATTTTTCTAATTAGTATTTTCCTTTAACAAAGATAAGATATAGTTCATATCATGTTACTCACTTTAATGTCATAAAGTTAGGCTTAGAATAAATTAGTTCTACAAATGGAATTTTAAGTAAGAGTAAAAGCATTGTAGGAAAAAAGAAGCACAACAAGGTTCCTGAACCCATGGAACAAAATTTAATAAAGGCTAGTGTACATAACAGCAGGCAGGACAAACATAATAGCATGGATCAGGGAGGCCCGGACACAGCAAAAATGGACTGGCAGACATGAACCACCAAGAGAACCCTGGGGCCTGCCTTGTAGCCACAGAGCTAAGGGATCTTGAACAGAAGGAACAAGGTGGAGTCACGCAGATGCACCTTCCCCATGTATAAGTGGGAGGGAAAACCACTTTGAATCTTCCTTTGAACTTTTGCTTTATCCCAACTCCACATTCTTAGCTTTAGGAATTTTAATGATGACATTTTACATTGCAACCCAGCATACACACACACATATGTATAGAGCTGGTATATCCTAGTGTTTTCTATTCTGTTATATCCTATTTCATCCTTTTAAAATTCTGGTTAAGTCACATGCTATGGGTTAAATTGTGTCCCCACCCAAATCTTACAGGTTGAAGTCCTAACACCCTATACATTAGAAGGTAGCTTTATTTGGTGATTGTCTTTTTTCAGAAGTAATCAAGTTAAAATGAGGTCATTAGGGTGGGCCCTAATCCAGTATGGCTGGTGTCCTTATAAATAGGTGAAACTTGAAAACAGTGATGTGCAAGAAGGATGATGCTGTGAAGAGACATAAGAGAAGACAGCCATCTGCAAGCTAAGGAGATAAGTCTAGAATGGATCTTTCCCTCACAGCCCTCAGAAGGAAGCAACCTTGCAGACACCTTGATTTCAGACTTCTAACCTCCCAAACTGTGAGAGACAATACATGTCTGTTGTTTAAGCCACCCAGTTTGTGACTAGCAAACTAAGACCTAACAAACTAATATAGAACACTAAATTGATTTCATGACTCATTAAGGGGCCTTGAAGAGCAGCTTGGGAAAAATGAATCTAGTCCCACTGGCCTCTCCAACATCCTTTGTTCTTTGAGCACGTGCTTGAACACTTGCAGTGACAGAGAACTTACTACCTCCCAAGGCAGGGGATTTCATCACTGGGGATCTCCAGTACAGCTAAAATCTGATCCCTGTAACTTTGTCCCACTTCTCAACTTCCCCCCCTAGGAGTCATATACAGAATTCCAACTCCTCCTCCTCATCATCATGACATTCAACCTGGCATTTTGTATTCTAGTGCTACCATATGTTTCCTCACTGTCTACCATAAGTGCTCTGTTGTCTTCCCATTGTCTTCCATTCATCCCTCGAACAGGTACAAACCCATTTCTTCACCCTCATGCTGACCTCTTCTCCAAAGTGAGATCACCTGCCCCTCCTGCCAGCTAAATCCCAGCCCACCCTCACTCCTCACCTTCAAAAATCTTTTTTTTTTTCTTTTGAGACAGAGTCTTGCTCTGTCGCCCAGGCTGCTGGAGTGCAATGGTGCAATCTCAGCTCGCTGCAACCTCCACCCCCCAGGTCCAAATGATTCTTCTGCCTCAGCCTCCTGAGTATCTGGGATTACAGGTGCACTCCACAACACCTGGCTAATTTTGGTATTTTTAGTAGAGATGGGGTTTCACCAGGTCAGCCAGGCTGGTCTTGAACTCCTGACCTTAGGTGATCCACCCGCCTCAGCCTCCCAAAGTGTTGGGATTACAGGCATGAGCCACCGCGCCTGGCCCACAAATCATTTTCTGATCCTGCCAACACAGATCAATGTCTTCCTTTGTGAACATCTAAAGCACTGTGCTAAATAACAATTTAAAACTGGTTCATAGGTTCATATTTATTATCATTTAGGAAAACTGACTTTTGACAATATTTACTGAATTTTTCGTTTCATATGGGGAGCTTGATGAAGCAGCAGCTTCAAGTGGTAAATCCTTGGTTGACATGTCTGAGTTAGTATCTTTGTGACTACCTTCTAACCTTTTTCTTTTATTCAAACCAGATTTTTCCCAAAGTATTTTTCTGACCTGCCTTCTCTGACCAGAGGTAAGTAAAAGCTCTGAATCAACAACTGGGGAAATAATTATGGACTCTTGTAAATCTGAAACTGGCCTGCTAAAAGAATTTTGTAGACCCCTAACGCCTCTCTTCCAATCTGTTCTTTCTCCTCGCCTCTCTTTATCCTTATTCTGGCCACTATCTGGCATGATCTCTGCTACTTTTATGGTTTTAACCACCAATGATATTCTGATGATGCTCTCATATTCTTCTCCAGTCCAGACCTCTTTGTGGAGCTCTACCCCCCACCTGTCTGGTACCTGAGCTCACAGACCCCTCAAATTCTACATGTCCAAAATGGAACCTATCATCTTCCCACCTTCCCCAGTAGCTCCCACCTTAGGGAATGGCCTCATCATCTGCCCATTTGCCCAAGCTGGAAACGTGGATATAACTCTAACACCTTTCTCACAGTCAATCACAAACTACTGCGGGTTTCACCTTCTTTCTATTTCTCAGATTCACTTCTTTCTTTTTGAACCCTGGACACTGCCTAATTCAAGCTCTTGTTACTCCTGACTTAGGTTAGTGCATCACCTCCAGTTGGTCTCTTTGCTTCTATCTTCCTCCGCTCGATCCATTTCCCCTGCAGTTTGAGTATCTTTCCAAAATGTTAATTGATTATATCATTTTTGTATCAGTCAGGAATCATCCAGGAAACAAATGACTCTGAAAAGCAAATGGAACTAAATACTGAAAATAGATTACACAGGTGATGGAAGAGCTTGGAAGCGAAAGAGAGGATGGAGAGGCAGCCCAGGGAATAGCAACAGCAGCAGAGCCACTGCCAACCCAAGGGTAGAGGAACAAAGGGAAGTGGGATTATTACTGAAGGCCTGAGTCTGGGATCACCCAGCAGAAGAGGGAATGACATCTGACCTATCCAGAGATGGGGCCCCAGGAGAGATGTAGTTGCAGCTGGTATTGCTGCCTGACATGGAAAGTCGGGGTGGGGTGGTGGTGGGGGACCCCTTGATTTCTGCCTTCCCATCACCATGCAACTTCCCAGTTATATCCCCCTTTGGCCAAACCCAGCCAGAAGCCAGTAGATACTGGAACCTGAGAAATGCAGCCTTCAGAAACCAAACAGAGCAGTACAGGGGAAGAGCTACAGAAGGATCTGGGGCACAAAGACCCACAATTAGGTGACTTCTCCTCTAGAAATTTTACAGTGTTCCCCTAAAACCTTTGGCGCAAAGTCCAACTGCTTGCTATGGAGGACAAGAATATGCACTCTTGCTGTGGCTCCTGCTTGTCTGTAGGGTCACCTTTTACCTGGCGTACCGACCCTGCACCACCCTCACACTAAGCTCATGCTCCCACCTGGCTCTCTACCAGCAGTCACAGGCCAACTCTCTCTCACTGCTGTGCCTTGACACATGCTACTCTCTAAACTAGAGTCCACTTCCCACCTTTCCTCAGCTTCACACACACAGCTCCTACCCCAACACCAGTCATGCGGCAGTGCACTCGTCAGCTGTGGAGAAGCCTTCTGGAACCTCTCACTCCATGCGCTCCCCGGTCTGAATGGGAGCCCTTCTGTGGGTTTCCATAGCACCCTGTGCCCATCTTCCACATTGTATTATTCTCTTGTTACTGAAATCATCAGCTTTCTGGTCTTCCTCATTAGAATGTAAACTCGTTAAAGATAAGAAGAGCATCTTATTCACCTTCTCACTTACAATGCTAAGCATAGTGCTTAGTGCATCTAGTAAACACTTGCTGAGTAAATGCATAAATTTGGTTTTAAGGAGAGTTAAACTTCACTCAGGGTGGCAGGGCCAGTTCTACTTAAGACTTATAACTTTGTTTTTTAACCACAAACTTATTTTTAAAATTTACTCGAAATATTTTTCATGTCAGAAAAGGCTTTTGTTTGTTTGTTTGTTTGTTGTTTTCCTTTCTGGAAACAAGGGAGTTCCTACCATAGATTTTTGGGATATGAGTTTAAGACTGAAAACCATCTAAAAATAGGAGGTGTGAAAGCTAAGAGGTAAGCAGCATTTTAATGCCCTCCAAACTATTTAAGGGTAACAACTTTTTAAACAATTATTTAATTTAACAAATAATAATTTTTAATTCTCATGCATGTTCCAATTCATAATAAAGCAGTGGTTTTCAAAAAGTGGTCCATGGAAACTTATGAGTCCCAAGGTCAAAACTATTTTTATAATAATGCTAGGACATTTTCTTCCTTTTACACTGTCCTGACGTATACATTTATGGCACAAAAGCAATGGTAGTGCTATTATCTTAAAATGAACTTAGGTAATGGCACTAACTGTACTAGTAGTCATTGTGTCCTTTACCACCACATACTTGTAGAAAAAAAAAGATGAAAGTTTTACTTTAAAATGTCCTTTATAAAGCAGTAAAAATTATTACTTTTGGCCGGGCACGGTGGGTCATGCCTGTAATCCCAGCACTTTGGGAGGCCAAGGCAGGCGGATCACAAGGTCAGGAGATAGAGACCATCCTGGCTAACACATTGAAACCCCATCTCTACTAAAAATACAAAAAAAATTAGCTGGGCGTGGTGGTGGGCGCCTGTAGTCCCAGCTACTCAGGAGGCTGAGGCAGGAGAATGGCGTGAACCCGGGAGGCACAGCTTGCAGTGAGCCAAGATCGTGCCACTGCACTCCAGCCTGGGCGACAGAGTGAGACTCCGTCTCAAAAAAAAAAAAAATTATTACTCTTATTAAATATTGACTCTTGAGTAAATATCTTTTTAGTATTTGGTATGATGAAATTGGAAGTATACATATTATAAAACAAAACACTTCTGTTGCCTACTAAAGTGTGATGGTTGCCTTTAATAAAGCTTCTTTGTGGTTGAGTTGCAAGTGAACTGGCCACTTATTCCAAAAAATGTCATTTTTACTTGAAAGAACAAATGACAAACAGACTTGGGTATTAAGCAGGTATTTTCTTAAATATAAACAAAGTAAGCCTCTCACTTTAAAAAGCACCTGACAATATTTGTTGCTAGCTGTGAAATGTATGGTTTCAAGCAAAATTTTTGAATACTCTTATATGCCATCATGACCTTGACCACTTCCCAATATTTAAGAACTTTTCTAATGAGATTGGTGGTCAGAAAAATTATTTCTCTGAATGAATTACCCCATACTTCATGGCTTAAAACAACACAAATTATTTATCTCGTAGCTGTATAAGTTAGAAGTATGAAACAGGTCCCACTGGGCTAAAATCAAGATGTCAGCAGGGCTGTGTGCTTCCTGGCCGGGAAGAATCAGTGCTGAGAGAGACTCTGTTTCCTTGCCTTTTCTAGCTGCTGGAGGCCACCTGCATTCCTTGGCTCCTGGTCCCTTCCTCCATCTTCAAAGCCAGCAACATAGCGTCTCTCAGAGCTCTGCTTCTGACATCACATCTTCCTCCTCTGAGCCTTTCTTTCAACTCCTTCTTCCACTTTTAAAGATCCTTGTAATTACATTGTGCAACCCTGGATAACGGAGGATAATCTCCTTAATTTAAGGTCAGCTCATTAGCAAACTTAATTCCATCTGCAACCTTAATTCCCCTTTGTCATGGAATCTAACATAGTCACATACTCTGTGGATTATGATATGGATATCCTTGGGGGAACCATTATTCTGCCTGTAACAGGTGAGGATATTAACACATGTGATTTTTAAAAATGTTTCAAAATGAAATGTGTCAACATTTGAAACATCTGCATAACTTAGTAAGCCAATATTTTCTAAATGTCCAATGTTTGATGTTCAAAATCACAGGTGGGTAGAAGATTCATTCAAAATGCAAGACGGGTTTAATGTAACAGAGTACAAAAATTTCATAGATATGGTTTCAGATTCCAAATTGTAACTAACATTTTAGAAATGAATGCTTATTGAGTTTTGATGTAGCATCAAAGAAGAATATACACAATTATTGGAAAAGGCCATGAAAATATTCATCCTTTTCCAATTACATATCTGTGTAAATCTAGATTTTCTTCATGTGATTCAACTAAAACAACAATATATTGCAACAGATTGAATGCAAAAGCAGATATGAGAATCTGTCTTTTATAAAACCAGATGTTAAAGATATTTACAAAAACATCAACAATACCACTCACTATATTTTTTAAAACCATAGTTATTCTTCATAAAAATATGCTTTCCTTGTTAACATGTAATAGGTTTTTTACTGTTACTTTTAAACAAATCAATACTTTTTTTAATTTTAAGCTCTCAGTTTTAATTTCTAGTATATATACTGATAGATATAACTCACATAACAAAAGCTTTTTGGGGTCCTCAATAACTGTTAAGAATGAAAAGATATCCTGAGACCAAAATATTTGAAAGCTGCTATGCTACAGTAGCAATTCTTCCAGAGAGAGAGAGAGAGATGAATACGAGCTCGTTAAATTCATATTCCACTTACTGCAGCTCTTACTCATCCCTCAGCCTATATTGGCCCTTATAATGATCATGACTTATTTCTACAAGGGTCATACTGGGTTGCCAAGAGGCAAGTCTATCAGCTGAAAAAAAAAGAAACCCTACCATTTGATTAAGGCAGCAGAGGTATAAAATAGAGCAGCTCTGTCCACAAAGGATAGTAAGGGAATGAGAAGGAGCAGGGAGGAGTTTGCGTGACCTCCCATCTGCCCACAAGGCAGTAGGTGCAGGAACCCAGAGGAGGCCACACCTAATGCCCTGCCTTCTTCCAACTTTTTTGGAAGCAAAGGTAGAGCATTAAATGTGCAATTAGACCATGGCTGGAGCTTTGCTAAGGGAATGTTTCCCTGAATGAAAGCTTATGGTATATGCAATGCATTGTGCTCATAAAGATCAGAAGAAGGTTGGTTTAAGCCACCTGGCTTTTTATTGAATGCCATTCTGTACAGAGAATCTGACAGGTACTTTCACATTTATCTTGGTATTTTAATAATGCATTCTCACATCTAAGAACACAGATGTCCTCTATTGCAAATGCCTTTCTTGTTGTCTGTGGAACCAAGTAGCTATGCAGCCTGGGACAGCTCCTTAACCTCTCCCAACTCCAGATTCCCATCTGTCACCTCTGAATAGTAATGCCTACCCATGAAGATTGTTATGAGGCTCAAGAAATAACAATAATGTATATGGAAAGGCTTTTTGATAAACTCAATTGTTTTGTAGAAATAACAGAGCCAAGGAGGAACTTGGTAAGGTGACTTTATTTCTCTCTCCCATTTTCATCATTCCCACCCTCAATTTAGCCCAGATACAACCAAAGTAAAATCATAGTTCTTGCTATAAAAATGAAGACTTAATGTGGGGTTTCTTACTCCTCTTCCAACCAAACTGTTACTACCAAGCCCTTTCTACATATAAAAATTCTATACCTTTCTCTTTTATGTTTTATTTATTACTATTTAGCAATATGATATTTATACAAGAAGAATTTGAAATGTTCAGTGACTAAGTTGTGCAATCAATTACTCATTCAATAAAGATTTACATATCCACCAAGTGTCAGGCTCTGAACTAGGCAGTGGGGATACAGTAAAAAACAAACAAACAAACAAAAATCCCTGCCTACATAGAGCTTGTATTTTAATTGGTAGGGGAATAGGGAGTGAGATGATAAATACTATGTCAAAAGGTGAGATGACTATAGGGAAAGAAGCAGGAAGGAGATACAGGGTGCTGGACATTGGTGACAGCGTGAAGGGTGCGATTTTAAATGATGTAGTGAAGACAAGGGTTTACTACTACAATGTCATTCAAGTGAGGGCCTCATGCAATTATTGTGGAGAAGATGGCTCAAGGAAGAGAAGACACCAAGTGCAAAGGTCCTGGGCTCTGGTGTGTTCACAGGCTAGCAAAGAAGCCAGGGTACCTGGGGAGGGTAAGGAGGGGCAGAGAGGTAGGAAATGAGTAGGAAGGGACAGTATGGAGAGGTGGTGGGCAGGAGTCAGGGACTTCCTATCTCACTAGGGGGAGGTTTTGAGCAGAGGACTGTGTTGTGTGAGTTAAGTGTTAAAAGAAACCCACAGCCAATATCATACTGAATGGATAAAAACTGGAAGCATTCCCTTTGAAAACTGGCACAAGACAGAGATGCCCTCTCTCACCACTCCTATTGAACATAGTGTTGGAAGTTCTGGTGAGGGCAATCAGTCAGGAGAAGGAAATAAAGGGCATTCAATTAGGAAAACAGGAAGTCAAATTGTCCCTGTTTGCAGATGACATGATTGTATATCTAGAAAACCCCATCATCTCAGCCCCAAATCTCCTTAAGCTGATAGGCAACTTCAGCAAAGTCTCAGGATACAAAATCAATGTGCAAAAATCACAAGCATTCTTAAACACCAATAATAGACAGAGAGCCAAATCATGAGTGAACTCCCATTCACAATTGCTTCAAAAAGAATGAAATACCTAGGAATCCAACTTACAAGGGATGTGAAGGACCTCTTCAAGGAGAACTACAAACCACTGCTCAAGGAAATAAAAGAGGATACAAACAAATGGAAGAACATTCCATGCCCATGGGTAGGAAGAATCAATATCATGAAAATGGCCATACTGCCCAAGGTAATTTATAGATTCAATGCCATCCCCATCAAGCTACCACTGACTTTCTTCACAGAATTGGAAAAAAAGTACTTTAAAGTTCATATGGAACCAAAAAAGAGCCCACATTGCCAAGTCAATCCTAAGCCAAAAGAACAAAGCTGGAGGCATCACGCTACCTGACTTCAAACTATACTACAAGACTACAGTAACCAAAACAGCATGGTACTGGTACGAAAACAGAGATATAGATCAATGGAACAGAACAGAGCCCTCAGAAATAATGCCGCATGTCTACAACTATCTGATCTTTGACAAACCTGACAAAAACAAGAAATGGGGAAAGGATTCCTTGTTTAATAAATGGTGCTGGGAAAACTGGCTAGCCATATGTAGAAAGCTGAAACTGGATCCCTTCCTTACACCATATACAAAAATTAATTCAAGATGGATTAAAGACTTACATATTAGACCTAAAACCATAAAAACCCTAGAAGAAAACCTAGGCAATACCATTCAGGACATAAGCATGGGCAAGGGCTTCATGTCTAAAACACCAAAAGCAATGGCAACAAAAACCAAAATTGACAAATGGGATCTAATTAAACTAAAGAGCTTCTGCACAGCAAAAGAAACCACCATCAGGGTGAACAGGCAACCTACAGAATGGGAGAAAATTTTGGCAATCTACTCATCTGACAAAGAGCTAATATCCAGAATCTACAAAGAACTCAAACAAATTTACAAGAAAAAAACAAACAACCCCATCAAAAAGTGGGTGAAGGATATAAACAGACACTTCTCAAAAGAAGACATTTATGCAGCCAAAAAACACATGAAAAAATGCTCATCATCACTGGCCATCAGAGAAATGCAAATCAAAACCGCAATGAGATACCATCTCACACCAGTTAGAATGGCAATTATTAAAAAGTCAGGAAACAACAGGTGCTGGAGAGGATGTGGAGAAATAGGAACACTTTTACACTGTTGTTGGGACTGTAAACTAGTTCAACCCTTGTGGAAGACAGTGTGGCGATTCCTCAGGGATCTAGAACTAGAAATACCATTTGACCCAGCCATCCCATTACTGGGTATATACCCAAAGGATTATAAATCATGCTGCTATAAAGACACATGCACACATATGTTTATTGTGGCACTATTCACAATAGCAAAGACTTGGAACCAACCCAAATGTCCAACAATGATAGACTGGATTAAGAAAATGTGCCACATATGCACCATGGAATACTATGCAGCCATAAAAAATAATGAGTTCATGTCCTTTGTAGGGACATGGATGAAGCTGGAAACCATCATTCTCAGCAAACTATCGCAAGGACAAAAAACCAAACACCGCATATTCTCACTCATAGGTGCGAATTGAACAATGAGAACACATGGACAGAGGAAGGGGAACATCACACACCGGGGACTGTTGTGGGATGGAGGGAGTGGGGAGGGATAGCATTAGGAGATATACCTAATGCTAAATGACAAGTTAATAGGCGCAGCACACCAACATGGCACATGTATACATATGTAACAAACTTGCACGTTGTGCACGTGTACCCTAAAACTTAAAGTATAATAATAATTAAAAAATTTAAAAAAAAAAAGAACCGCTTTGGCTGTTGTATGGAGAATAGACTGCTGAGCCGCAAAGACAAAGAAAGACCAGGCTGGGCACGGTGGCTCACGTCTGTAATCCCAACACTTTGGGAGGCCAAGGCGGGTGGATCACCTAAGATCAGGAATTCAAGACTAGCCTGGCCAACGTGGTGAAACCCCGTCTTAACTAAAATTACAAAAAAAAATTAGCTGGGCGTGGTGGCGGACGACTGTAATTCTGGCTACTTCAGGAGGCTGAGGCAAGAGACTCACTTGAACCTGGGAGGCAGAGGTTGCAGTGGGCTGGGATCATGCCATTGCACTCCAGCCTGGGCAACAAGAGCAAAACTCTGTCTCGGAAAAAAAAAAAAAAAAAAGAAAGAAAAGAGAAAGGAAAAAGAAAGAAAGACCAACTGGGAGGCTTTTGAAACAATACAGTAGAGAAAGCAGGGTGATCATAATGGAGGCAGTGAGAGATAGACAGAGTTTAGATATATTTTTATGGTAAAAACAACAGGATTTGTGCAAAGGTCGAATGTGGGTTATAAAAAGGAGGGAGGATGACTTTAAGGATTTGGCCTGAACAACGGGAATTGTGCAGCAGCCATTCACTTAGCTGAGGTGGACTGCAGGGAGGCCAACCAGGTTTGGGGTGGTTAGAAAGATTAATAATTCAATTTTAGACATGTTAATTTTGAGATGCCTTTTTGATATCCCAAATGCCATGGGGGTCGTTTCATATAAGAGCCTGAAATTTACAGGAAGGTGTCTGGGCTGGGTATAAAGTTGAGAACATCTGCTTTTGTATAATATTTAGAGCTGGGTTGAGATTAAGTGGTATTAGCAAGATACTGAGCCTAGACAGGGAAAAGAAGGATTTCAAAGACTGGAACCTGAGCCTTAAATTAAGAATATAAGGAAGAATCAGCGAAAAACACTAGAAAGAGTTTCCAGTGAAGGAGAAGAAAAACCAGGAGACTACCATGATCTGAGAGTAAAGTGAAAAAGTGGATCATAAAGTGTGGGGTGATCAACCGTGTCAAATGCTGCGGATCGGTCATGTCGGATGGATGAATTGACACTCAGATTTTGCAAAAAGAACATTATTAACAACCTTGACAAGAACAGGGTAGTGGTGGTGGTGGCAAAAGCTCTCATGAAGTCAAAGAAAGAATATGGGAAAGAATTCAAGAAATAATATGAGAAAAGGAACTGGAGACAGCCAGTATAGACAACCTTTTTGAGGAGTTTTGCTGTTAAAAAATAAAAATAAAAATAAAAATAAATAAAGAGGGAAAAGGGGAATGTGAAGTCAAAAAGTATCATTTTTCTGGATTTTTTTAATTGAGACATTTTTAAGACATTTACAGACATGGACTATATTAGTAATTCTCTATATGCAAATATACAAAGAGCCAAGGAGGGATATAGATGTATTTTGTCCTTAATTTATCTATTCATGAACGTGGTTAGAAACTGTACAATAAAAGAAAAAAAGGAAACCAAGCCTTACGAAGAGACTGATGCCTTATCCCCCGACATGCAGCTAAGAAGCAGATCTTACTTGGCTTCAGACTTCGAGCACAAATGAACCCAAATGGATTCAACTTTACTGAACTATGTATCGTTTATTTTGTTACTGAAATAAGAGTATCAGGCAACTGGAAATCAATGAATTGATTTAAATATTATGCAAAAGATGGAGCTATTACTATGGGCACATTTTTATGATTTAAAAATCACATTTCAGCATTTTCCCTATGTCAGGGGCTATGACAGGGCAGCATTGATTAACACATTCAGACCCAATCATCAAGAAAAAGACTTGGAACTGCAAATTTCTCTTGTAAAAGATGCCTTCTTAGGTCCATACCAAGTTCAAAGTTATTAAATAATGACAGTTGGGTTTGGGAGTTTTTTTGGTGTGTGATTTGTTTTTAACTTTTTATTATGAAAAATTTCAAACCTATGCAAAAGTAGAATAGAATATGACCTTACCCCCATATATATATAGGACCCAGCTTCAACAATTACCAACTCGTAACTAAGCTTATTTCATCTCTTTCCCCACCCACTTCTCTCTCCCTAAGCACCAGACTATTTTGAAACAAATCACAGACATCGCATAATTTCATCTATAATTATTTCAGTGTGCATATCTAAAAAAGAAGGAATCGTTTTAAAAATCACATTATCATTTTCACACATAAAAATTAGAATAGTCCATTAGCTCCATCAAATATTCTTCAGGGTTCACATTTTCTTATTTATGTTCTATACATATGTTTTTACATGTACTGTAGTTTTGTTTGCATCAGAATACTAAGAAGTCCTATGCACAAACACATCATTTCTGAAAGGGACAAGTGGATAAATTTAAAACAGTTTTGGTTTTACAAGCAAATTACCAGAAGCACTTTAGTGTTACAATATATAGTATAAAACCAATTTTGATTGAAATGGGAACAGTGTATTTTAAAATATAATTTAATAGGTTTAAATGAATGTTCCAAATACTAAAGCACACTTTCTCAAACAAAAATAAAAAGGGAGATGATTTGGGGCTGCCAATTACAAATACATTCACAACTGACATGAACGTTTTCAGTTGAAAATATAAAATCTTCTTAAAATATGTATTTCTTCTGTTGGTTGACTTGGCTTTGTGTCGTAAACTATGGTTCATCTGTTCTTCTAGTTGCACTAGTACCGCCAGGCTAAACATTCTTCAGCTCAGTCCAGTCCTAAGCAATTACTCCCTTACCACCTAAAAAAAAAAGAACCAAACAAAAAAGAAAATCAATTACATGCTTGTTAGAAATTTTTGCATACATAAATTATAACTCTGATTCTGGGTGCTAGGAAAACTTTGGCTGAAGCAAACAAGGAACACCTAAAAGTTAAGCAAATAGCTACCTTAAGCCAATTTACTGCTTTTTACCATCAGCATCACAGAGTGTCAGAACTAAAAAGAGGCTTTGCACTCCAAACCCCTCCTAACAGAGGTGAGCCAACAGAGGCTGAATGACTTGCCTGGCATCACGCAGCAAGAAGGGAGGTTCCCAAACCCAGACTATCCTACAACCAGACTAGATGCTTTCCCCTGATGTTATGTCATACCCAAATTGCTAGATTACATCTGATTCAAAGCTACTGCTTTGCTGTTAAAGCCTCCCATCCTTCTGGTGGAGCAAGATTTGGGAGAACTGCAGTCATTCCTTCATATACATGTGGAATTGTTTCCAGGACCCCTGCATATACCAAAATCCTAGCACACTCAAGTCGCAAAATGGGCCCTGCGGAATTTGCGGAAAAAGTCAGCCCTCCATTTGTGCAGGTTTCACATCCAGCAATTACCGTATTTTGAATCGGCATTTGGTTGAAAAAAATCTTTGTATAAGTGAACCCACAGAATTTAAACCTGTGTTATTCAAAGGTCAACTGTGCTTTTACATTTCATTTCTCTTTATTTCACTTTCTACAATCACTTCAGAAAATGTTGTCAACTATTTTAAATGGCTTGTTCTTCTTTCACTATTTAATGTGTTTAATAAACTTTATTCACTATATACCCCTACTGATTAAGTTGGCTCTTACAATTTTTATACAATCCTTTTGGCCAAGACAGAATGAGACTTTAGTGCAGTTTTCAAAATTTAGTAAGCATTTGTTCTCACCAGATTATATTAATCTTTATCTTTTCAAATAGTCAGCTTTCATATTTATAGTATGCATGAAAGTGCACCATGTTCTCACCAGATTATATTAATCTTTATCTTTTCAAATAGTCAGCTTTCATATTTATAGTATGCATGAAAGTACACCATAATACTTATCAATTTTCACTTCACAGCAAAAGTAGATTATGAATAAACTATGAAGTTTGCAAAAATGCAGTATATTGAAAAGGAGCACCACATAATTTGTTATAATAGCTCCCCCTAGTGAGCATTCTCACTATTGTTTTCTGAACACCTTTTAGGGTTATTAATTTTAATACTTGGTTTTGTTACCTAGAAATTTTCTATCATGGCTGTAAACAAAAGTTATGTCACCAAATGGTCATTTCAGCCCCAGATATACTCACAAAAATTAACCCTATCAGCAGAATGGTTTTCAACTAGAAAAGAATGGTGTTACTTTGTTTTTCATTTAACATGAAATGGGAAAAACAAAAAAGAACATAGAATTCGGCAAATACAATTGATAATAATAACTGTGATTCATTAAGCAGTTAATATGTGCTATATATTCTGCTTAGCACTTATATGGGTTGTTTAATGTGATCCTTGTATTACTTTAGGATATTAATACCATTACTAAATTCATTTTACAGATAAAGAAACTAAGTCTGGCCTAAGGACATACAGCTAGCAAGTGACAGAGCTGAAATTTGAATCCAGGTTGTCTGACTCCGAAGTTCACACTCCAAGCCACTATTCTATTCTGCTGATGAAGCCACAAAATTACTTAGGTCCCAAATCTGTTTTTTTATAATAGCAAATCTGTTTGCCAGATTATTGCATTATTTATCCATTCTGCTTATATCACAGAAAGGCCCAAAGACTTCCTGCCCTGGCGTTGCAATTCCTCTTTTCTGCATACTCACCTCTGTCTGTAGCTGCCACCCAGTTAAGAAGTAGTGGTAACCAATTCCAGAGTTGAGGCAAGAGGGATACAAGATGCGCCTAAAACAGCTTAAGTCAGAAAGTGAGAAAGTACTCAAAAAAAAAAAAAAAGGAGCAAGTCACAAAGACACAGGTGCCCAGATTGAAGAGACTTCTCCTGGCCAAATCTATGAGAATTTGAGCACTAGCATGATTAATTATAAATCATTGAAAAATTAAGAACTCATAAGTTCATACTAACATTAGATAGATAGGTGAGAGAGAGAGAGAGAGAGACACATAAGAAGAAGGGAGGGCTCTTGCTGACAGGGAGGGCGCTTCCTGAGGGCAGACTGGTAAATGTGGAGGGAATGCAGGGATTTAAAAATAATCATTTTGCAATCATCATAGTGAGATTGGATAAGGCAAGAAACATTAACAGATTCCAAATCTAGAGAGAAATTCTGATGAGGAATCAGATATTTGCACGATCTTAAGATATCTTCCCACCTACCACTTCTTAGTTGGAAGGGGGAAAAATAAAATAGTAATTATACAGTGGAGAAATAAGACAACACTTTGATCTGGTGGTCTCATGTAACATCACTAACAAGAAACAGATGGGCATCACGTGCCTGCAGATGTGAAGCCTTGAGATGAGCATGTCACACATGTACTGTTCTTATCAAGAATGCGTAATCTGACTGCAACCACAAGAAAATAGCAGAAAAACCCAAGTGACGAATACTCTGCTTAGTTAAAGGGGGAAGTATAATCTTTAAAACTGTCAAAATCATAAGACAAAGAAAAGCTATGGAAATAATCCAGATTAAAGGAGCTAAACAAACGTGACAACGAAATGCACTATTTGTTTCCAGGCTTAATTACACACTGGAGGGGTAAAAATGCTAGAAAAACAGCTAGAAAGAGCTGTTAGGTCAACTGACAAAACTGAAATATGAACAGTAGATTATACAAAACTACTGCATCATTGTAAATTCACTGAACTTGATCACTGTGCTGGGGTTAAGTAAGATAATATCTCTATTCCTATAAAATATACACTGAAGGCCAGGAGTGGTGGCTCACCCCTGTAATCCCAGCACTTCGTCAGGCCAAGGTGGGAGGATCACTTGAGGCCAGGAGTTTAAGATCAGCCCGGGCAAAGCTGAGGCTGCAGGATCACATAAGCCCAGCAGTTTGAGGCTGCAGTGAGCTATGGTCATACCACTGTACTCCAGGCTGGGCAACAGAACAAGACCCTGTCTGAAAAAAATATAAAATAAAATAAAATAAAAAATATACACTGAAATATCTAGGGGGAAATCATCAGGTAATTTACTACCAATGGTTCAGAAAAAGATGTGTGTGTGTGTGTGTGTGTGTGTGTGTGTGTGTATGGTTTAAGGGTATGGAGTTTCAATTTTGCAAGATGCAAAGAGTTCTGTGGATAGACAATGGTGGCACAACAATGTGAATGTACTTCATACTACTGAACAGTACCTTTAAAAGTAGTTCAGATGGTAACCGTATTTTACCACAATTTAAGAGAGAGAGAGAGAGCGTGCAAATAATAAAATTCATGGGGCATACTGCTAATAGATGAATTTGGGTAAAGAACATTTGAGTGTTTTCTGTACTATTTTTATTTTTTCAATTTTTATGCAAGTTTAAAACTGTTTCCAAATAAAGTTTTCTATGTAAATAAAGTAGAAATTCCTCCCATGGCAGAGCAGCTCCACCTGCCTCCTGGTACAGCCTCCTAGGTGAGTGGCAGGAGAGGGGCCTGGAAGCAGCCACCTGCTCTCAACCCTCTCACTCCGCATGACCTGTTCATTCGCCCTTTCATTCAAATGCTTCGAGGGTTAGATGACCAAACTGACCCTCACCAGATTTATCCCCACAGACTACATTCTTTTAATGAATTGACTGGCTCCCTGGGGCAGGATAAACTCAGGAAATGAGGGTGAGGTAAAGGGCACTGGACCAGGAGACAGAGTCTGCATGTCTCATCCTGATTCTGCAGATTAGCTGTGTGGCTTGGGCAACTCATTACCTCTGGGGGTGAACACTCTTATCTAGAATTTTTCTTTTTGTTGTTGCTGGTTTATTGTTGTTGTTGTGATCATGCCACTGCACTCTAGTCTGGGTGCGGAGTCAGTCTGGGTGTAGGATGCAGAGAGACCCTGTCTCACTCTGCCACCCAGACTGGAGTACAGTGGCATGATCACAGCTCACTGCAGCCTTGACCTTCTGGACTCAACCGATCCTCCCACCTCAGCCTTCCAAGTAGCTGGGACTACAGCTGCATGCAACAAAACTCAGCTACTTTATTTTTTATAGAGACAGGGTCTCCCTGTGTTGCCCAGGCTGGTCTCGAACTCTTGGGCTCAAGTGATCCTCCTGCTTTGGCCTCCTGAAGTGCTGGGATTACAGATGAGAGCCACTGCACTGGGCCTCAGAGTTTTTCAAAGGTCCCTTGCAGCGTTATAATTTTATATCTTACATTCACCACTCCTGAGAACAGAGTCACCAATTAAGCACTAGGTAATATGACTCTAATGATACAGCGAAAAATATTGAAACATTCCACATGTTAATTTTTCCTCCTGCTACTTAGCTTTTGGCAATATGTTGTTACGCTGCATTCTAGGAATACTAGAGGTAAGGGTGTGTGTGTGTAGAGAAAGACAGAAAGAAGAGGAAGGAGGAAGAGAAAGAAGGGAAAACAGAATGGTATTCTATCAGAATGAACAACACTTACAACTGATAACATTTTAAAATCTATAGCATCGACTCACAACTTAAAGTAAAGCCTTTCATTTGTAAATTGCTTTGCAGTTTTAAAGTAATTTCATATCTGTTTTATCATTTTATCTTCCAAAGAACTCTGAGACAGTCAGGACAGACAACATTTCTATTTTAAAGATAAGAAAACTGATTTGGAGAAGGCAGATGACCGCCAGCTAATTTGTGGTGGTTCACCAATTAGAATCCCAGCTTTTTGACCCTGTACTGATGCTCTTCCCAATTTAAAAACCTATAAAATGTCTTTTCAACATCATACTGAATGGGCAAGAGCTGGAAGCATTCCTCTTGAAAACCAGCACAAAACAAAGATGTCCTCTCTCACCACCCCTATTCAACATAGCATTGGAAGTCCTAGCTGGAGCAATCAGGCAAGAGAAAGAAATAAAAGGCACCCAAATAGAAAGAGAGGAAGTCAAACTATCCCTGTTTGCAGATGACATGATTCTATATCTAGAAACCCCATAGTCTTAGCCAAATAGCTCCTTAAGCTGATAAACAACTTCAGCAAAGTTTCAGGATACAAAATCAAATACAAAAATCACTAGCATTCCCATATACCAACAACAGCCAAGCTGAGAGCCAAATCAGAAAGGCAATCCCATTCACAATTGCCGCAAAAGGAATAAAATACCTAGGAATACAGCTAACCAGGGAAGTGAAAGACTACTACAATGAGAATCACAAAACACTGCTCAAAGAAATCAGAGAAGACACAAACAAATGGAAAAAATCCCATGCTCGTGGATAGGAAGAATCAATATTATTAAAATGGCCAAACTGCTCAAAGTAATTTATAGATTCAATGCTATTCCTATTCAACTACCAATGACATTTTTCATAGAACTAGAAAAACTATTTTAAAGTTCATATGGATTCAAAAAAGAACCTGAGTAGCCAAGGCAATCCTAAGCAAAGAGCAAAGCTGGAGGCATCATGTTACCTGATTTCAAACTATATTACAGGGCTACAGTAACCAAAACAGCATGGTACTGGTACAGAAATAGACACATAGACCCATGAAACAAAATAGTGTCCAGAAATAAGGCCCACCTATGACCATCTAATTTTCAAAAAAGCTGACAAAAACAAGCAATGGGGAAAAGACTCCCTTTTAAATAAATGGTGCTGGGATAACTGGCTAGCCTTATGCAGAATATTGAAGTTGGGCCCCTTCTTTATGCCATATATAAAAATCAACTTAAGATGGACTAAAGACTTAAATGTGAAACCCAAAACTATAAAAACCCTGGAAGATCCTGGAAGGGAATACCACTCTGGACACAGGAATGGGCAAAGATTTCATGACAAAGATGCCAAAAGCAATGACAACAAAAGCAAAAATTGGCAAATGAGATCTAATTAAACTAAAGAGCTGCACAGCAAAAGAAACTGTCAACAGAGTAAACAGACAACCTATAGAATGGAAGAAAATTTTTGCAAAATATGCATCTGACAAAGGTCTGATACCCAACATCTATAGGGAACTTAAACAAATTTACAAAAGAAAAACAAGAAATCCCATTAAAAAGGGGGCAAGGGACATGAACAGACACTTTTCGAAAGAAGATATACATTCAGCCCACAAACATATGAAAAACAGACCAGTATCACTGATCATTAGAGAAATGCAAATCAAAACCACAATGAGATACCAAATCATCAGTCAGAATGGCTATTAATTAAAAGCCAAGGCTGGGTGCAGTGGCTCACGCCTGTAATCCCAGCACTTTGGGAGGCCAAGGCGGCTGGATCACCAGGTTAGGAGTTCAAGACCAGGCTGGCCAAGATGGTGAAACCCCGTCTCTACTAAAAAAAAAATTAGCCAAGGGTGGTGGTGGCACCCGTAATCCCAGCTACTCGGGAGACTGAGGCAGGAGAATCGCTTGAACCTGGGAGGCGGGAGTTGCAGTGAGCCGAGATCGCACCACTGCACTCCAGGCTGGGCGACAGAGTGAGACTCCGTCTCAAAAAAAAAAAGGTCAAAAAGTAACAGGTGCTGGTGAGGTTGCTTGTGGATAAAAGGAAACACGTATTCACTGTTGGTGGGAGTGTAAATTAGTTCAATCACTGTGAAAAGCAGTATGGTGATTCCTCAAAGAGCTAAAAGCAGAGCTACCATTCAACCCAGCAATCCCATTACTGGGCATATATCCAGAGGACTATAAATCATTGTACCATAAAGATACATGCACATGTATGTTCATTGCAGCACTATTCACAATAACAAAGACATGAAATCAACCTAAATGCCCATCAATGACAGACTGGATAAAGAAAATGTGGTCCATATACACTGTGGAATACTATGCAGCCATTAAAAAAAGGTAAGATCATGTCTTTTGCAGGAAGATGAATGGAGCTAGAGTCCATTATCCTTAGCAAACTAATGAAGGAACAGAAAACCAAATACAGCATGTTCTCACTCATAAGTGGGAGCTAAATGATGAGAACTCATGAACATAAAGAAGGGAACAACAAACACTGGGATCTACCTGAGAGTGGAAGGTGGAGGGTGGGAGGAGAGAGAGGAGAAGACAACATAACCATTGGATACTAGGCTTAATACCTGGGTGATAAAATAATCTGTACAACAAACCCACGTGACATGAGTTTACCTAAAACTTCACATGTACCCCAAAAGCTAAAATAAAAGTTAAAACAAAAAGTCTTCTACGAAACAACAGGCTGCATGCTTCAAAAAGTCACAGTCATGAAAAGCAAAGAAAAGCTGAGAAACATTGTAGAGTAAAGAAAACTAAAGAAGCACAAAAAGTAAATTGAGTAAGTAATTGTAGCTTGGATTTTGGATTACAAAGAAACACATTGCTTTTGCAAAAGACATTTCTGGGACAATTGCCAAAATTTCAATTTGGACTGTATTAGATAGTATTGTACCCATATTCGATTTTCTGAATTTGATAATTGCAACATGGTTATATAAGAAATTCTCCTTGTTCTCAGGAGACAGACACTGAAGTAGTTAGGGATAAAATGTTGTAATATCTGTAACCTTCTTTCAGTTGGTTGAGGGAAAAAAAAAATGACAAGAAGAATAAAAAACAAGCTCAGCGCAGTGGCTCACACTTGTAATCGCAGCCCTTTGGAAGGATGAGATGAGAGGATCGCTTGAGCCCAGGAGTTTGAGGCCAGCCTGCACAACATAGTGAGACCAACTACCTACGAACAAGATTAAAATTTTAAAAATTAGAAAAATATTAGCCAGATGTGATTACACACACCTGTAGTCCTAGTTACTCAGGAATCTGAGGTGGGAGGATTGCTTAAGCCCAGGAGGTCAAGGGTGCAGTGAGCTATGAGTGTTCAAATACACTCCAGCCTGGGCAACACAGTGAGACCCAGTTTCTAAAAGCAAACAAACAAAAGGGTGAAAAACATTATGTGTATTAATACACTAGAACTATATATGATATAAAGAGAGAAAGAGATGTGGCAAATGTGGAAAAATCTCAGTGAAAGGTATTTACATGTTAATTGTTACATTCTTGTAATTTTTCTGAGGTCTGGAAGTTTTTCAAGATTAGAAGTTTAGGCTCTGTGTGATGTCTCATGCCTGTAATCTCAGCACTCTGGGAGTCCGAGGTGGGCAGATTGCTTGAGCTCAGGAGTTCAAGACCAGCCTGAGCAAAATGGTGAAATCCCATCTCTACCAAAAATACAAAAAAATTATTCAGGCATGGTGGCGTGTGCCTGTGGTTCTAGCTACTCAGGAATCTTAGGTGGGAGAATCTCTTGAGCCTGGGAGGTGGAGGTTGCAGTGAGCCAAGATTGCACCACTGCACTCCAGACTGGGTGACAGGGTGAGACCTCATCTTGAAAAATAAGCTTAATAAAATAAATAATTAAGAAAACATCTGAAATGAAAACTCTCTAAGGAGTGTCATATTGTGCTTTCTAATATTTTTATTACTATAATAATAGCATGTCATGTTGCTGTTTGCATGATTTTTATGACTGCAATATACTATCATCTCATATATCATTACTGAGAAATAGGATAATTCACAGAAGTGAATTTTCTAAAACACAAACAAAAAAGATATGTAGACCCTTCAACACTGAAATAAATTTTCAGACCAACTTTATGAATATGTTAAACATATTTCTGATATTTCAAACAAAATGCAAGGAACATAATCTATTTTTGAAGATCCTGGGTATTTTAAGGGTCAAATTCTCTAAACAACTTATGTGACCATAATTGTTTACCTTGAGGTTACTGAGATGTTTGAGGCTTTTTCATCTAATCTACAGGACTCTCTTACCATTGAGTCCTCCTCTAGGAGATACACAGCCATTCAGATTGCTGCCACTATCAATTCAAGGTCACTGCTGGACTACTGACTATCCTACGACTGCATTTACTCCCTAATTCTTCTTTCACTTTTACACTCTCCTATCGAACCACCGAAATCCAGCTTCTGCCTCAACCAATCCACCAAAATAGCTTTTGCCACAGTCACCTATAACCTCTCTGTTGATAAATCCAATGTATACTTTTCAGTAATATGTATTACTTGATTTCTCAGAAACATTTAATAGATAACCATCCTATTCTTTCTGAAACCATCTCTTCCCCATCTTTCAAAGGTCTAAATTTTACTGATATTTCTATTTCAACTATTATTCCTTCTTCATCTCCTTGGAGAAAATGGTCTTTTTCCCCTATGTTTTGGTTCTGTTCTTAAAAAAAAAAACAAACAAAAAAAACTATAGTATTAAAAAAACTGTTCAGCTATTATTACAAATTCTCATGGACAGAGATGGGGAGAAGAGAAATAAAAAACTGGAGTTAGGCACAGGCTAGAAGAAACTATTACAAACATTTTGTCTACAAAATGGTGTATTTTCACACTCACATTTCAGACTGGAAGGAAATATAAGGACATGTGCAGGACCAACTGTGACCAACTTTTTCATCTCTTGTTCCTAGTACCTACTAGTGCGCTCCAAAGACTGGTGCCTTGATTTGAAGCAAAGGTTGGAGGAAGCCTATTTTGGTAGGATTATATCCATACTACCTAGCACCTGGGGGAATTGAGATATATCTATATCTATATCTATATCTATATCTGTATCTGTATCTGTATCTATATCTATATCTATATGATGATATACTGATATGGGGTATACATACATACCATATCCCTTTTCAGTTCTAATTGGGCAAAAGGAACTGGCAGGAAGTAGGACAGGAAATGCTTTAGTGGGAAGTTTTCAGACACTACCATCTCCATATTTCTTCCCTGCCCTGGCTACTTTCATCCAATACTCATGGATGGTGGTGGGAAGAATAGCTGGCTGGGAATACAAGGTCTCCTGTCCAAGTCTTAGCAGTCGTGATGGGAGTAGAGATTCCAGCAATCCAAAAAGGAAAACTGTCATTATTTAACAAGGATTTATTCAACGATCATTCCTGTGTGAGAAGCTGGTGATTTCCCGAGAGCATCTATTCTCCAGGAGTTCAGGGTTCAGTTGAGAGGTAAAGACCTAAAGAGATGCAGTAATGTAACATATCATGTTAGGTATGTCCATGGGGCAGTGATGGGACAAGGCCCTGTTCTCTGCAGTTGTCCAGTTAGGCTACACAGAGGTAAAGCCTCTGTATTGAGATGAAAATTGAAGGATAAATGACAAATTCACTGTCAGGCCTCTGAGCCCAAGCTAAGCCATCATATCCCCAATGACCTGCACTTATACATCCAGATGGCCTGAAGCAACTGAAGATCCATAAAAGAAGTGAAAATAGCCTTAACTGATGACATTCCATCATTGTGATTTGTTTCTGCCCCACCCTAACTGATCAATGTACTTTGTAATCTCCCCCACCCTTAAGAAGGTTCTTTGTAATTCTCCCCACCCTTGAGAATGTACTTTGTGAGATCCACCCGCTGCCTGCAAAACATTGCTCCTAACTCCACCGCCTATCCCAAAACCTATAAAAACAAATGATAATCCACCACCCTTTGCTGACTCCTTTTTCGGACTCAGCCCGCCTGCACCCAGGTGAAATAAACAGCCATGTTGCTCACACAAAGCCTGTTTGGTGGACTCTCTTCACACAGACGCATGAAACATTCACCAAGTAGGAACTGAGGAGAATAATTAACTCCACCCTCTGCACCCGAGATATAAGCAAAAAATAAAATAAGTAAACATGTAACTGTGTTTTATATATACCATCAGGTGTTACTTACCAACAGGGATACACTGGAGAAATGCATCATTAGGTGATTTTGTCCTTATGCAAACATCACACACTGCACTTACATAAACCTAGATGGTAAGCCTGCCTACCACACATCTAAGCTCCATGGCATAGACTATCACTTCTGGCTACAAACCTGTGTAGCATGTGACTGTGCTGAATACTGGAAGGAACTGCAATACAATGGTAAGTATTTATGCATTTAAACATAGAAAATGTACCATAAAAGTATAGTATAAAAGATAAAAAATAGTACATCCATACAGGACACTTACCATGAATGGAACCTGTGGGACTGGAAGTTGCTCTGGGTGAGCCAGTGAGTGAGTGGTGAGTGAGTGTGAAGACCTAGGACATTATTGTACACTACCATAGATTTTATAAGCACTGTATGCTTAGGCTACAAAAATTTATTTTAAAAATCTTTCTGCTTCAATAACAAATTAACCTTAGCTTATGTAACTTTTTTACTTTATAAACTTTTTCTTTAATACTTTAAGTTCTAGGGTGCATGTGCACAACGTGCAGGTTTGTTACATATGTATACACGTGCCAAGTTGGTGTGTTGCATCCATTAACTCGTCATTTACATTAGGTATATCTCCTAATGCTATCCCTCCCCCCTGCCCCCACCCCACGACAGGCCCCAGTGTGTGGTGTTCCCCACCCTGTGTCCGAGTGTTCTCATTGTTCAATTCCCACCTATGAGTGAGACTATGCAGCCTTTGGTTTTCTGTCCTTGCGAAAGTTTGCTCAGAATGATGGTATCCAGGTTCATCCATGTCCCTACAAAGGACATGAACTCATCATTTTTTATGGCTGCATAGTATTCCATGGTGTATATGTGCCACATTTTCTTAATCCAGTCTATCATTGTTGGTCATTTGGGTTGGTTCCAAGTCTTTGCTATTGTGCTGCAATAAACATACGTGTGCATGTGTCTTTATAGCAGCATGATTTATAGTCTTTTGGGTATATACCCAGTAATGGGATGGCTGGGTCAAATGGTATTTCTAGTTCTAGATCCCTGAGGAATCGCCACACTGACTTTCACAATGGTTGAACTAGTTTACAGTCCCACCAACAGTGTAAAAGTGTTCCTATTTCTCCGCATCCTCTCCAGCACCTGTTGTTTCCTGACTTTTTAATGATTGCCATTCTAACTGGTGTGAGATAGTATCTCATTGTGGTTTTGATTTGCATTTCTCTGATGGCCAGTGATGGTGAGCATTTTTTCATGTGTTTTTTGGCTGCATAAATGTCTTCTTTTGAGAAGTGTCTGTTCATGTCCTTCGCCCACTTTTTGATGGGGTTGTTTGTTTTTTTCTTGTAAATTTGTTTGAGTTCATTGTAGATTCTGGATATTAGCCCTTTGTCAGATGAGTAGGTTGCGAAAATTTTCTCCCATTCTGTAGGTTGCCTGTTCACTCTGATGGTGGTTTCTTTTGCTGTGCAGAAGCTCTTTAGTTTAATTAGATCCCATTTGTCAATTTTGGCTTTTGTTGCCATTGCTTTTGGTGTTTTAGACATGAAGTCCTTGCCCATGCCTATGTCCTGAATGGTAATGTCTAGGTTTTCTTCTAAGGTTTTTATGGTTTTAGGTCTAACATTTAAGTCTTTAATCCATCTTGAATTAATTTTTGTATAAGGTGTAAGGAAGGGATCCAGTTTCAGCTTTCTACATATGGCTAGCCAGTTTTCCCAGCACCATTTATTAAATAGGGAATCCTTTCCCCATTTCTTGTTTTTGTCAGCTTTGTCAAAGATCAGATGGTTGTAGATGTGTGGTATTATTTCTGAGGGCTCTGTTCTGTTCCATTGGTCTAAACTATTCCAATCAATAGAAAAAGAGGGAATCCTCCCTAACTCATTTTATGAGGCCAGCATCATCCTGATACCAAAGCCTGGCAGAGACACAACAAAAAAAGAGAATTTTAGACCAATATCCCTGATGAACATCGATGCAAAAATCCTCAATAAGATACTGGTAAACCGAATCCAGCAGCACATCAAAAAGCTTATCCACCACGATCAAGTGGGCTTCATCCCCCGGATGCAAGGCTAGTTCAACATATGCAAATCAATAAATGTAATCCAGCATATAAACAGAGCCAAAGACAAAAACCACATGATTATCTCAATGGATGCAGAAAAGGCCTTCGACAAAATTCAACAGCCCTTTATGCTAAAAACTCTCAATAAATTAGGTATTGATGGGACATATCTCAAAATAATAAGAGCTATTTATGACAAACCCACAGCTAATATCATTCTGAATGGGCAGAACTGGAAGCATTCCCTTTGAAAACTGGCACAAGACAGGGATGCCCTCTCTCACCACTCCTATTCAACATACTGTTGGAAGTTCTGGCCAGGGCACTCAGGCAGGAGAAAGAAATAAAGTGTATTTAGTTAGGAAAAGAAGAAGTCAAATTGTCCCTCTTTGCAGATGACATGATTGTATATTTAGAAAACCCCATCGTCTCAGCCCAAAATCTCCTTAAGCTGATAAGCAACTTCAGCAGTCTCAGGATACAAAATCAATGTGCAAAAATCACAAGCATTCCTATACACCAATAACAGACAAACAGAGAGCCAAATCATGAGTGAACTCCCATTCACAATTGCTTCAAAGAAAATAAAATACCTAGGAATCCAACTTACAAGGGACGTGAAGGACCTCTTCAAGGAGAATTATAAACCACTGCTCAACGAAATAAAAGAGGATACAAACAAATGGAAGAACATTCCATGCTCATGAATAGGAAGAATCAATATCGTGAAAATGGCCATAGTGCCCAAGGTAATTAATAGATTCAATGCCATCCCCATCAAGCTACCACTGACTTTCTTCACAGAATTGGAAAAAACTACTTTAAAGTTCATATGGAACCAAAAAAGAGCCTGCATTGCCAAGTCAATCCTAAGCCAAAAGGACAAAGCTGGAGGCATCATGCTACCTGACTTCAAACTATACTACAAGGCTACAGTAAGCAAAACAGGATGGTACTGGTACCAAAACAGAGATACAAACTTTTTATTTTTTTAACTTTTTGACTCTTCTGTAATAGCACTTAGCTTATAACACAAACACATTGTACAGCTGTACAAAAATATTTTCTTTCTTTATATCACTACTCTTTAAGCTTTTTATTATTCAAAGATTTTTTTTTAACTTTTCTCAACATTTTTGTTAAAAACTGACACACAAACACAGGCATTACCTAGGCCTACACAGCATCAGGATCATCAATATCACTGTCTTCCATTTCCATATCTTGTCCCACTGGAAGGATTTCAGGGGTAATAACATGCACGGAGCTGTCATCTTCTAGGATAACAATGCCTTTGTTTGGAATACTTCCTGAAAGACCTGCCTGAATATGTTTTACAGTTAACATTTTTTTATAAGTATAAAAAGCACACTCTGAAATAACAATAAGACGGATAGTAAATACATAAGCCAGTAACACTCATTTATTATCCTTATCAAGTATTATGTACTGTACATAATTGTATATGCTAGACTTTCATACGACTGGAAGCTCAGTCGGTTTATCTGCATCAGCATCATCACAAACATGAGTAATGCATTGCACTATGACATTAGGAAGGCTACTATATCACTAGATGATAGGAATTTTCCAGCTCCAGTATAATCTTATGGGACTACCATCATTCATGCAGTTGGTCATTGACCAAAATGGTGTTCTTTTTTTTTTTTTTTTTTCAGATGGAGTCTCGCTCTGTTGCCCAGGCTGGAGTACAGTAGCGCGATCTCGGCTCACTGCAAGCTCCACCTCCCGGGTTCACACCATTCTCCTGCCTCAGTCACCGGAGTAGCTGGGACTACAGGCACCCGCCACCACGCCCGGCTAATTTTTTTTGTATTTCTAGTAGAGACGGGGTTTCACCACGTTAGCCAGGATGGTCTCGATCTCCTGACCTCGTGATCCGCCCACCTCGGCCTCCCAAAGTGCTGGGATTACAGGCGTGAGCCACCGTGCCTGGCCCAAAATGTTGTTCTGTGGTGCATGATTTTATGTATTAATGTATATATAGTATATATGTGTTTGTGCATATATACATGTGCGTGTATGTGTGTGTATGTGTATGTGTGTGTGTGTATATGTATGTGTATATATATATATATGGAGAGAGAGAGCTTGCCACATGGGAAGTTGGTAGCAGACCTGAAGAGTATGCCCAGCAAGGAAAAAGCTGATTCTGTGTTAGCCATGTGAAGCAACAGGACATTATTCTTCTCAAGGGCTCCTTTGGAGTGTGTGGGAGTATGCCAAGAAGTCAAGAAGTCATGGATAAAGTGGCACATCTTCAAGGACACTAATGCATTTTGATATTCAAAAATAGATATGTAATAATAGAGGCTGGGCATAGTGACTCGCATCTGTAATCCTAGCACTTTGGGAGGCCGAGGCAGGCAGATCACTTGAGGTCAGAAATTCGAGACCAGCCTGGCCATCAAGACAAAACCTTGTCTCCACTAAAAATTACAAGAGGTGGCACACGCCTGTAGTCCCAGCTACTGGGGAGGCTGAAGCATGAGAATCACTTGAACCTGGGAAGCAGAGGTTGCAGTGAGCTGAAATTGCACCACTGCACTCCAGCCTGGGCAACAGAGCAAGACTCTGCCTTAAAGAAATAAATAAATAGGCCAGGCGCGGTGGCTCAAACCTGTAATCCCAGCACTGTGGGAGGCCGAAGCAGGTGGATCACTTGAGGTCAGGAGTTCGAGACCAGCCTGGCCAACACAGTGAAACGCCGTCTCTACTAAAAATAAAAAAATTAGCCAGGCATGGTGGCGGGCAATCCCAGCTACTCGGGAGGCTGAGGTATGAGAATCGCTTGAACCCAGGAGGTGGAGGTTGCAGTGAGCCAAAATCGTGCCACTGCACTCCAGCCTGGGAGACAGAGAGAGACTCTGTCATAAATACATACATACGTACATACATACACACATATATACATACATACATACATGTAATAGAATAGCAAATGCATGTGAAGTTTTTAAGAAAAACCACACAGCTTAAACAATTCTCAGTATTTTAAGTATTTCACTTTGTCTCCTACCATCCCTGGGAGTTTGCATCTCTTTTCCTTTGCTCTTGCAGGCAAGTCCCTAATCGTTTGCAAAGAGAAAGGAAGAACTGCAATTAGGTGAGCATTATTGGTACTTTGGTAATTTGCGTTTGCCTTTTTTTGTTTTTTTTCACATTTTAGATCAACACAACATTTTATTTATTTATTTTTTCAGTGGAAAATAACTTGTATTGAGACCCCACGAGCTACACAATGTGTTCCTGGCATTAAGCTCCTTCTTCTTTTCAGTTCAATCTTTCTTGAATGGTCCCATGAACGCTTTCTTCTCTTCTATGGTCTGGAAGCAGCCATGGCCAAACTTGAAGGTGGTGTCTATGAACTTAAGGTCAATCTTCTCTATAACCCGCCGTTTGGTCTGCACCAGCGAAGACTTGTAGAGGGTGAGCACTTGCTTCTTGGTTCCCACCACTCAGCCTTTCAGCTGTGACCTATTTATTCATGGTATATAGTTTATCATATACCAAGACCTTTTATATTATATGGATTCTGTCTCTGGCCTATTTATTCCATTGAAATTTGGGTTATAATTGCAGGAGACTTAAAATTAATTGAGTAAGCACTGCTACATGGACGAACAGAAACAACTCTAGTTTGCAGCTCCTAGCAAGATCAATGCAGAAGGCGGGTAATTTCTGCATTTCCAACTGAGGTACCTGGCTCATCTCTTTGGGACTGGTTAGATAGTGGGTGCAGCCTACGGAGGGCGAGCAGAAGCAGGGTGGGGTGTCGCCTCACCCAGGAAGCACAAGGAGTGAGGGAACTCCCTCCCCTAGCCAAGAGAAGCTGTGAGGGACTGTTCCATGAGGAATGGTGCATTCCGGCCCAGATACTACGCTTTTCCCACGGTCTTCACAACCCACAGACCAGGAGATTCCCTCGGGTGCCTATGCCACCAGGGCCCTGGGTTTCAAGCACAAAACTGGGTGGCCATTTGGGCAGACATCGAGCTAGCTGCAGGAGTTTTTTTTCATACCCCAAAGGCACCTGGAGCACCAGCGAGAGAGAACCGTTCACTCCCCTGGAAACGGGGCTGAAGCCAGGGAGCCAAGTGGTCTAATTCAGCAGATCCCACCCCCATGGAGCCCAGCAAGCTAAGATCCACTGGCTTGAAATTCTTGCTCCCAGCACAGCAGTCTGAAGTAGACCTGGGACGCTAGAGTTTGGTGAAGGGAGGGGCGGGTGCCATTACTGAGGCTTGAGTAGGCAGTTTTCCCCTCACAGTGTAAACAAAGCCTCCAAGAGGTTCGAACTGGGAGGGGCCTACCACTGCTCAGCAAAGCCACTGTGGCCAGACTGCCTCTCTAGATTCCTCCTCACTGGGCAGGGCATCTCTGAAAGAAAGGCAGCAGACCCAGTCAGAGGCTCCTAGATAAAACTGCCATCTCCCTGGGACAGAGCATCTGGGGGAAGGGGTGGCTGTGGGCACAGCCTCAGCAGACTTAAATGTTGCTGCCTGGCCAGCTCTGAAGAGAGCAGGGGATCTTCCAGCACAGCGCTGGAGCTCTGCTAAGGGACAGACTGCCTCCTCAAGTGGATCCCTGACTTCCATGCTTCCTGACTGGGACACCTCCTAGCAAGAGTCAACAGATATCTCATACAGGAGAGCTCCAGCTGGCATCTGGCAGGTGCCCCTCTGGGACGAAGCTTCCAGAGGAAGGAACAGGCAGCAATATTTGCTGTTCTGCAGCCTCCACTGTTGATACCCAGGCAAACAGGGTCTGGACTAGACCTCCAGCAAACTCCAGCAGACCTGCAGCAGAGGGGCCTGTTAGAAGAAAAACTAACAAACAGAAAGGAATAGTATCAACATCAACAAAAAAGACATCCACACAGAAACCTCATCCGAAGGTGACCAGCATCAAAGACCAAAGGAAGTTAAATCCATGAACATGAGGAAAAACCAGCACAAAAAGGCTGAAAATTCCAAAAACCAGAACGCCTCTTCTCCTTCAAAGGATCACAACTCCTCACCAGCAAGGGCACAAAACTGGGTGGAGAATGAGTTTGATGAATTTACAGAAGTAGGCTTCAGAAGGTGGGTAATAACAAACTTCTCCAAGCTAAAGGAGCATGTTCTAACCCAATGCAAGGAAGCTAAGAACCTTGGAAAAAGGTTAGAGGAATTGCTAACTAGAATAATCAGTTTAGAGAAGAACACAAATGACTTGATGGAACTGAAAAACACAGCATGAGAACTTCATGAAGCACACACAAGTATCAATAGCCGAATCCATCAAGTGGAAGGAAGGATATCAAAGATTGAAGATCAACTTAATGAAATAAAGTGTGAAGACAAGATTAGAGAAAAAAAGAATGAAAAGGAACAAACAAAGCCTCCAAGAAATATGGGACTATGTGAAAAGACCAAATGTACAATTGATTGGTGTACCTGAAAGTGACGAGGAGAATGGAACCAAGTTGGAAAACACTCTGCAGGATATTATCCAGGAGAACTTCCCCAACCTAGCAAGAAAGGCCAACATTCAAATTCAAGAAATACAGAGAACACCACGAAGATACTCCTTGAGAAGAGCAACCCCAAGACACGTAATTGTCAGATTCACCAAGGTTGAAATAGAGGAAAAAATGTTAAGGGCAGCCGGAGAGAAAGGTCGGGTTACCCACAAAGGGAAGCCCATCAGACTAACAGCGGATCTCTCTGCAGAAACCCTACAAGCCAGAAAAGAGTGGGGGCCAATATTCAACGTTCTTAAAGAAATAATTTTCAACCCATAATTTCACCTCCAGCCAAACTAAGCTTCATAAGTGAAGGAGAAATAAAATTATTTACAAGAGGGATTATTTATAGATACCTCTCAAAGCTTGCACCAATATATTATTACATTATAAATCCAAAAAAGAGAGCAGAATTTCCCAAAAATGTTTGACCACAGGAGTTTTATTTTAGTACACAAACTCCAGAGCCATATGGCCTCCTTTGTTTAAATGCTGCCTCTAGTAACTGTGGCATCTTGGACAAGTCACTTAATCGTTCTGTGCCTTAGTTTCTGCATCTGAAAAGTTGCAATAATAAAAGCACCTACTTTATTGGGTAGTTGTGAAGCTTCAATGGGTTAGCATGAGTGAAGTATTTGCTTCAGTATCTGCCTCATAGTAAACACCACAAAGTTTCGCTATTGGTAGAGCATTAGTTTTGTGTTGCTGTTATTCCTTATTCCGGTTGTCATTATTTTAGGGGACTACACATTAACATCTCAGTGATCTAGAACAAATGGGGCAATGTGAGAAACTGTGCTGTATCTTGATCAGTGGTTACCTAACCTAGTGAGTCTGAAAACAACAGATTGCTATCCCTCCCACCTGAGATTCTGATGCAATTGGTCTGTGATAGAGACCAGGAATTCAAGACCTGTATTTCAAAACTCTAGGAAACTTTTTCACCTCAGCATGTGAGAACTTTAGAGGTTTAATGAGAGACAAGAGAGAGATTAGAATCCCACAATGGCTAGTGGACTTAATCCATGGCACCACCAATTGAACAGTCTGTTAAACTACTCATTTATTGTAGTGGTTTAAGGCAGCTGCGAGAAAACATGAGTGAGGCCTTCCAAAAGGGTTATTAGTATCTCATGGTCCAGAGCAGTGTGGAGAAGGGCAAAAAAATGGATAAGAGGTATGGGAAGAGACAACAATAAAATAATTTGCACCAAAGATAAATGCATTTCACTGTTTTCTAGATATTGTCAGTGTCCCTGCCACACATGTTATACCATTTAGCAATCCTAACAGCAACAAGCAATCCTAACAGCAACAAGCAATAGTGACTGTTTCTCCAAAGTCTCCCCCACAGAATGAACTATTGCACCTTTAGCTTTCTGCCTATCAGGGTGAAATATTGTATGTTAGTATAATTTTAATTTGCATGGCCTTAATTTGCATATTCTCCTTATATGTTTAGGTCTATTTGTATTTATTTTTTTGTAAACTATATGGCTTTGAATTCTCTTTGTCACAAGTGTAAGCTGTTCCATAACAGCTTATGCTATTATGGGCTATGTTCATAAACCACTCAAAGAGCTACAGAAAATAGAATGAAGTATAGTCATTTTCATGATCACTTGCCCTTCTTGTTGCTAAAGGAACCAACAGAGCACCAAAGAGACCTTATAGCTGTTCCTCAACTGGAGTAGACCAGGCTATTCCCTAGTTCACCCTGGTAGCAACAGCCAGCTTTCTTCCTCAGGCAAACCAAAATATCATAAGTCTCTTGTTTGGAGAAATGGGAGACTTGGTCCATATATTTAAAGGGTCTACATCATCTGTCATTTTCTTAATCTTGGAAGGAAACATAGATTGACTTCAAAATTTTATATTTTTTCATGTAACAAAGAGAAATGTCATGATGAATCAAATGAATCAAAAGATCCATTTCACACAATTGTGGTATTTTGTAAACTGAACATGGGTACTTAACATATTGTGAAAATTAAATTGCTTGTGGTAATTAAACACTGAATTAATTAAAACTCCTTTAATTCAAAAATGTTATCTATCTGCTAAGCATAATATATTTATATAAGGTCTGAAAAAAATAGCCCTTATTTTTAATTATGTTTTGCTATTGTGTTAATTACATTGGCCAACAAAATTAGAACTTAGTTATTACACTTGATGGAAAAGCTTATGTCATCCATAACTACAATTGAACCCAACATGGGAAAAGCCACTGGTTTCAGCTGATATGGAATTAATTTATACTCTGAAAAGCTTACTAACTGGAAGGTACTTGAAAGTTATTATATTGATTATAATATCTTAAATATCTAAAATAATGGATTTTTTTTCCTGAGCACACACATATTTTCTTTCTCTTTTATTCCTAATGCAGGGGTAAGCAGAAGGGACACTATTATCTACCCACTCCGCGTGGGCTCTCATCCAATTAAAGGGACACAGACACTAAAGAATGATCATACAAAACACTAAATATATCATTTCCCATTAGCACAGCACACATCTTATTCCTGGTAGTAGAAATTAGGCCGTGCTAATGTGAGAGTCTAACAATGAGAGCATAAAAATTAATACACATCACTAAGATGAGTTTCAAGTTTCCAAGAATCAACCTAATTCTCTTTTTAATAAGCAAACTGGTAGAAGATGCTAGGAGGCTTTTGGTGAGAGAAAAAGAAAGAGTAGAGTGGTGGTTAATTTTACCTGTCCACTTGGCTGAGCCACAGCACCCAGATATATGGTCAAACATTATTCTAAATGTTTCTGTAAAGATTTATTTTAGATGAGATTAACATTTATAACAGTAGACTGAGCAAAGCAGACTATCCTCCATAATGTGGGTGGGCCTCATCCAATCAGTTGAAGGCTTTAACAGACGAAGACTGAACTTGGCCGTGCACTCTGGCTCATGCCTGTGATTCCAGAACTTTGGGAGGCCAAGGTGGGCAGATCACTTGAGATCAGGAGTTCGGGACCAGCCTGGCCAACATGGTGAAACCTCATCTCTACTAAAAATATAAAAAAAATTAGCCAGGCATGGTGATACACACCTGTAATCCCAGCTACCCAGGAGGCTGAGGCATGAGAATTGCTTGAACCCAGGAGGCAGAGGTTGCAGTGAGCTGAGATCACACCACTGCACTCCAGCCTGTGTGACAGAGCGAGACCCTATCTCAAGAAAACAAACAAAAAACAAGAAAAACAAAACAAAACAAAAAAACAAGAAAGAACAAGACTGAACTCCCCCATAGAAGGAATTCTGCCAGCAGACTGCTTTTGTACTCATACTGCAGCATCACCTCTTCCCTGAGTCTACAACCAGCCTGCCTACCCTGCAGATTTCAGACTTGCCTGTCTCCTCCACAATTGTATCAGCTAAGCTAATTCCTTGAAATAAATCTCTCAAGTGGGGGATCCAAAATGGCCAATTAGAAGGAGCTGCGGTTGGCCCTCATGGAAAGGAATGAAAAGGGGTGAGTAAATTCAGCACCTTCAACTGAAATATCCAGGTTCTTACACTGGGACTAACTAGGCAAACAACTCAAACCACAAACAATGAATAAAAGCTTTTGGGGTTGGGGAGGACAACAGCCCACCCAGGAGTAGCATAAAGCCAAAGGAACTCCCATCTCCACCAAGGGAAGTAGTGAGTGATTGTGCAACACGGTCTGCGAAACCATGCTTCTCCCATGGGTCTTTGCAATCTGTGGATCAGGAGATCCCCTCATGAGCCCACGCCAGCGGGCCTTGTATCCAATACACAGAGCTGTGTGGAGTCTTGGTAGAGCAGCCACTCAGGCACACACAGTTTTATATACTGCAGCCCCAGGATTCTCAGTGAGGTGAGAAATCCATTCATACATATCTCTAGGAAGGGGGCTGAATCCAGGGAGCCAAGCAGCCTCGTTCTGCATGTCCCACAACCATGACACCCCAGAAGTTAAGTCCCACTGGCTTAGAATTCCAGCCAGCTGATGGCAACAGACTGGAATCTGCCTGAGACGGGTCTGAATTCCCAGGGAGGATGGGCAGGCGCCATCTCTGCAGTTTGGTTGGCTCAGCCATTCCAGCCTGCCAGCTCTGGAGAATACAAATGGTCCAGAGAAGGAAGGGTACCCCCTAGAACAGCACACCTGCTATACCAAAAAGCAACCAGACTGCTTTAAGCTGTTCACTGATCCTGTTCCTCCTGACTGGGTGAGACCTCCCAACAGGGGTCTCCAGCCACCTCCTACAGGTACATTTGGGCAGCAACAGGTCAGTACACCCCTGGGATGATGCTTCCAGAGGAAAGAGCAGACTGCCATCTTTGCTGTTTCACAGCCTTCATTGGTGATACCTCCAGGTATGGGAAAAATGAGGTAATAGGGTCTGGAGTGGACCTCCAGCAAACCACAGCAGCCTTATGATAGGGTAGCCTGACTGTTAAAAGAAAAACAAATAAACAGAAAACAACAACAACAACATCAACAAAAGAGACTCCACAAAAACCCCATTCAAAGGTCAGCAACCTCAGAGATCAAAGGTAGATAAGCCCACAAAGATGAGACAAAAATTAATGCTAAAGTGCTGAAAACTCGGAAAGCCAGAGTGCCTCTTCTCCTCCAAATGACCGCAACCCCTCTCCAGCAAGGGCACAGAACTGGGCTGAGGCTGAAATGGCTGAATTGGCAGAAGTAAGCTTCAGAAGGTGGGTAATAACAAACTTCACTGAGCTAAAGAAGTATTTTGTAACCCAATGCAAAGAAGCTAAGAATCATGATAAAACAATACAGGAGCTAAAAGCCAGAATAGCCGATTTAGAGAGAAAAACAACTGACCTGGTGGAACTGAAAAACACTACACAAGAAGTTCACAATGCAATCATAAGTATCAATAGCAGAACAGACGAAGCAGAGGAAAGAATCTCAGAGCCTGAAGACTGTCTTTCTGAAATAAGACAGACAGACAAGAATAGAGAAAAAAGAATAAAAAAAAGAATGAACAAAACCTCTCAGAAATATGGAATTATGTAGAAAGACTAAACCTATAAGTGAGTTTACCTGAAAGAGATGGGAAGAATGGAACCAAGTTAGAAAACACACATCAAGATATCATCCAGGAGCACATCCCAACCTAGCAAGACAGGCCAACATTCAAATTCAGGAACTGCAGAGAACCCCAGTGTATTAGTCTGTTCTCATACTGCTAATAAAGACATACCTGAGACTGGGTAATTTATAATGAAAGAGGTTTAATTGACTCACAGTTCCACAGGGCTGGGGAGGACTCACAATCAAAGCAGAAGATGAATGAGGAGCAAAGTCACATCTTACATGGCAGCAGGCAAGAGAGCAAGTGTAGGGGAACTCCCCTTTATACAACCATCAGACCTCAGATGTCATGAAACTTATTCATTGTCATGAGAATAGCATGAGAGAGACCTGCCCCCATGATTCAGTTGCCTCCCACTGCATCCCTCCCATGACACATGGGAATCATAAGAGCTACAATACAAGATGATACTTGGGTGAGGACACAGCCAAATCATATCACCCAATAAAATACTCCACAAAAAGACCAACCCCAAGACACATAATCATCAGATTTGCCAAGGTCAAAATGAAAGAAAAAATGTTAAGGGCAGCCAAAGAGAAAGACCAGGTCACCTGCAAAGGGAATCCATCAGACTTACAGCAGATGTCTCAGCAGAAATCCTACAAATCAAAAGAGAGTGGGGGCCAATATTCAACTTTCTTAAAGAAAAGAATTTTAAACCCAGAATTTCATATCTGGCCAAACTAAGCTTCATAAGCAAAGGAGAAATAAAATCCTTTTCAGACAAGCAAATGCTGAGGGAACTCATCACCATCAGGCCTGCCTTGCAAGAGCTCCTGAAGAAAGCACTAAATATCCAAAGGAAAAACTGGTACCAGCCACTACAAAAACACACTGAAGCACACAGATCAGTGACACCATGAAGCAACTGTATCAACAAGTCTGCAAAATAACCAGCCAGCATCATGATGACAGGATCAAATTCACACATAACAATACTAACTTTAAATGTAAATGGGCTAAATGCCCCAATTAAAACACAGAATGGTAAGCTAGATTAAGACTCATGGGTATGCTCTCTTCAAGAGACACATCTCAAGTACAAAGACACACGTAGGCTCAAAATAAATGGATGGAGGAAAATTTACTAAGCAAATGGAAAACAGAAAAAAGCAAGGGTCACAATCCTAATTTCTGACAAAATAAACTTTAAACCAACAAAGATAAAAAAAAAAAAAAGAAAGGCATTACATAATGGTAAAGGGATCAATTCAACAAGAAAAGCTAACTATCTTAAATATACATACACCTAATATAGGAGCACCCAGATTCATAAAGCAAGTTCTTAGAGACCTACAAAGAGCTTAGACTCCCACACAATAAGAGTGGGAGACATTAACACCCCACTGACAATACTGGACAGATCATTGAGACAGAAAATTATCAAAGATATTCAGGACCTGAACTCAGCTCTGGATCAATTGGACCTAACAGCTATCTACAGAACTCTCCACCCCACAACAACAGAATATACATTCTTCTCATTGCCACACAGCACTTAAACTAAAACTGATCGCATATTCAGAAGCAAAACACTCCTCAGCAAATGCAAAAGAACTGAAATCATAACAGTCTCTTAGACCACAGTGCAATCAAATTAGAACTCAAATTTAAGAAACTAACTCAAAACCACACAACTACATGGAAATTGAACAACTTGCTCCTGAACAACACCTAGGTAAATAATAAAATTAAAGCACAAATCAAGTTCTTTGAAACTAATGAGAACAAAGACAATGTGCCAGAGTCTCTGGAATGCAGCTAAATCAGTGTTAAGAGGAAAATTTATAGCACTAAATGCCCACGTCAAAAAGCTAGAAAGATCTCAAGTTAACAACCTAACATCATAAAGAAAAGAACAAAATAACCAAGAGAAAACAAACCCCAAAGAACTGGGTTTTTTTTTCCAAAAATTAATAAAATAGAGCAGTAGGCTACATAATGAGAAAAGAGAGAAGAATCAAATAAACACAATCAGAAATGATAAGGAGGATATTATTACCACTGACCCCACAGAAATACAAACAACCGTCAGAGAATACTATAAACACCTCTATGCACATGAACTAGAAAATCTAGAAGACATGGATAAATTCCTGGACACATACATCCTCCTAAGACTGAACCAGGAAAAAACAGAATCCTTGAATAGACCAATAATGAGTTCTGGAAATGAGGTAGTCTACTAACCAAAAAAAGAAAAACCCGGGACCAGTTATATTCACAGCTGAATTCTACCAGAGTTACAAAGAAGAGCTGGTACCATCTCTACTGAAACTATGCCAAACAGAATTGAAAAGAAGGGACTCCTGCCTAACTGATTATGTGAAGCCAGCATCATCCTGATACCAAAACCTGGCAGAGATACAACAAAGAAAGAAAACTTCAAGCCAATATTCTTGATGAACATCAATGTAAAAATCCTCAGTAAATACTGGATAGTTAAATCCAGCAGTACATCAAAAAGCTTATCCACCATTATCAAATTGGCTTCATCCCTGGGATTCAAGTTTGGTTCAACATACACAAATCAATAAATGTGATTCATATTCATAACATAAACAGAACTAAACACAAAAACCCCATGATTATCTCAACAGATGCAGAAAAGGCCTTCAATAAAATTCAACATCCCTTCATGTTAAAAACTCTCAATAAACTAAGTGTTGAGGGAACATACCTCAAAATAGTAAGAGCATGACAAACCCACAGCCAATATCATACTGAATGGACAAAAGCTAGAAGACTTCCCCTTGAAAAATACCACAAGACAGGGATGCCCTCTCTCACCACTCCTATTCAACATAGTATTGGATGTTCTGGCCAGGGCAATCAGGCAAGAGAAAGAAAGAAAGAAAGAAAGAGCATTCAAATAGGAAAAGAGGAAGCCAAATTATCTTTGTTTTTAGGCGGGTGTGGTGACTCACGCCTGTAATCCCAGCACTCTGGGAGGCCGAGGTGGGTGGATCACCTGAGGTCAGGAGTTTAAGACTAGCCTGCCCAACTTGGCAAAACTCCATCTCTACTAAAATGTAAAAATTAGCCAGGCATGGTGGCACATGCCTATAGTTCCAGCTACTTGGGATGTTGAGGCAAGAGAATCACTTGAGCCTGGAGGCAAAGGTTGCAGTGAGCCAAGCTCATGCCACTGCACTCCAGCCTGGACAACAGAGTGAGACTCTATCTATAAAAAAATATGTATCATTGTTTGCAGAAGACATGATCCTATATCTAGAAAACCCCATCATCTCAGCCCAAAAAGCTTCTTAAACTGATAACTTGAGCAGAGTCTCAGGATACAAAATCAATGTGCAAAAATCACTAGCATTTCCATACAACAACAACCAGCAAGCAGAGAACCAATTCAGGAATGAACTCTCATTCACAATTGCTACTAACAGAATAAAATATGTAGGAATACAGCTAACAAGGGACATGAAGGACCTCTTCAAGGATAACTACAAACCTCTGTTCAAAGAAATCAGAGAGGACACAAACAAATGGAAAAACATTCCATCCTCATGGATAGAAAGAATAAATATTGTGAAAATGGCCACATTGCCCAAGGTAATTTACAGATTCGATGCTATTCACATTAAACTACCATTGACATTCTTCACAGTATTAGAAAAAACTATTCTAAATTCGTATGAACCAAAAAAAGAGCCCATATAGCCAAGGCAATCCTAAGCAAAAAGAACCAAGCTGGAGGCACCACACTACCTGGCTTTAAACTATATTACAAGGCTACAGTAACTAAAACAGCATAATACTGGTACAAGAGCAGACACATGGACCAATGGAACAGAAAATTGCAGAAATAAGACTACACACCTACAACCATCTGATCTTCTACAAACCTGACAAAAACAAGCAACAGGAAAGGGATTCCCTAATTAATAAATGGTACTGGGAGAGCTGGCTAGCCATATGCACAAAACTGAAACTGAACCCCTACCTTACACCTTATATAAAAATTAACTCAAGATGGATTAAAGACTTAAAGTTAAAACCCAAAACCATAAAAACCCTAGAAGAAAATCTAGGCAATACCATTCAAGACATAGGCACAGGCAAAGACTTCATAAAGAAAACACCAAAAGAAATTGCAACAATAGCAAAAATTGACAAAGGGGATCTAATTAAACTATAAAGCTTCTGCACAGCAAAAGAAACTATCATCAGAGTGAACAGGCAACCTACGGAATGGGAGAAAAATTTTCCAATCTATCCATCTGACAAAGGTCTAATATCCAGAATCTATAAGAAACTCAAAGAAATTTACAAGAAAAAAAAACAACCCTATCAAAAAGTGGGCAAAGGACATGAACGGACACTTCTCAAAAGAAGACATAAATGCAGCCAACAAATATATGAAAAAAAGCTCACGTTCACTGATCATTAGAGAAATGAAAATCAAAACTGCAATAAGATGCCATCTCACAGGCTGGGTGCAGTGGCTCACTCCTGTAATCCTAGCACTTTGGGAGGCCAAAGCGGGCGGATCACCTGGGGTCAGGAGTTCAAGACTAGCCTGGCCAACATGGTGAAACACCATCTCTACTAAAAATACAAAAATTAGCTGGGTGTGGTGGCGCTTGCCTGTAATCCAACTACCTGGGAGACTGAGGCAGGACAATCGCTGAAACCCAGGAGGCAAAGGCTGCAGTGAGCCAATGTCATGCCACTGCACTCCAGCCTGCATGACAGAGTGAGATTGTCTAAAAAAAAAATAACATTTCACAGCAGTCAGAACGGCTATAAAAAGGCAAAAAAGAACAGATACTGGTGAGGTTACAGAGAAAAAGGAACACTTTTACACTGTTGGTAGTAGTGTAATTCAGTTCAATCATTGTGAAAGACAGTGTGGTGATTCCTCAAAGACCTAAAAACAGAACTGCCGTTTGACCCAGCAATCCCATTATTGGGTATATATCCAAAGAAATATAAATCATTCTATTATAAAGAAACGTTCACACATATGTTCATTGCAGCACTATTCACAATAGAAAAGACATGGAATCAACCTAAATGCCCATCAATGATTGACTGGATAAAGAAAATATGGTACATATAGACCATCGAATACTATGCAGTCATAAAAAGGAATGAGAACATGTCCTTTGCGGGGACATGGATGGAGTTGGAAGCCATTATCCTCAGCAAAACCAAATATCACATGTTCTCACTTATAAGTGGGAGCTGAATGATGGAACACATGGACACAGGGAGGGGAACAACACACACTGGGGCCTGTTGGAGGGGGATGTGGGGAAAGGGAGAGAATCAGGAAGAACAGCTAATGGATGCTGGACTTAATACCTACACGATGGGATGATCTGTGCAGCAAACCATCTTGGCACACATTTACCTATGTAACAAACCCGCATATCCTGCACATGTGCCATTGAACCTAAAATAAAAGTTGAAGAAAAAAAATTAAAAATTTCTGTCTCCTCTCTCTCCCTCTCTCTCTCTCTCTCACACACACACACGCGTGTGCGCGCACACACACACACATACACAATACCCTATTTGTTCTGTTTCTCTGGATAACTCTGACTAATACAAACAGTAAGGGGTTTGCAGGTTATAACCTGGAAATAGCAATGTGGGAAGGGGTAAGGGTAAAGAAAGAGCCTTCAAATGGGGAAATGTCTGGCTAAGCAGCTGATGTATCTGCCATGGATTAGACACCCACACAGATATCACATCAGTTCAGGCACCCTCCAGCTGGGACACAGGTTCTTACACCCAGGCTAAACCACTCATCTGCCATACAGCCAGCACACAGTAATAAGGGGAACTCTGGATGACTCAGCCCTGCTCATATCTAAAGCTCGATCTCTCCCAACTTGTTCCTGCTTTGTTTCTTGAATTTGTGTGTGTCAGCCTCTGATTTTATACCCATCCCTGGAAGCTCCTCAACATCACCATCATCTCTACAACCTGAAGAAGATTTAGTTTCTTCAGTTTAACACTTGGTGGTCCTCCATGAATGTGCTTTGCCATGTATCCTCCAGCTTTACCAACTCTTGGCATTTCTTCAAGCAGGTCTGGATCTCTAGCCCCTTCTCTAGAATGCCAACCATTCATTAAGGAGAGACCAATCTCACCTCATCTTGGCAACAGGGTCTTCCTTCACTACAGGCTTGTGAGGTCCTCTCAGTTCAGGGTTCTCATCTTCTCTTTAATAATACCTGTAGAGGCTTCATAAAAGAAACAAAAGTATTATTTGTAAAGAGCAGAAACTACAAAAGGGTGTTAACGAAATAAAATTTACTAGACAGCTAACTAAAGTATAAATACATATAAAACTAACAACATAAAACATTAAAATATGGCTACACCATTTTACTGATGAGAAAAACGAGGCTTGGAATGTCCTCCAAGAGATGCCCAAAGCACCACAACTGGGTTCTATATCCATATTGGTTATCAGATTCCAGAGCACATAGTCTTTTAAAATTTTTTTCTTTTTCTTTTATTTTATTGTAAGCTGTAGGACACATGTGCAGGATGTGCAGGTTTGTTACATAGGTAAACATGTGCCATGGTGGTTTGCTGCACCTATCAACCCATCGCCTAGGTATTATCCTGATGCTCTCCCTCCCCCGCCCCCACACCAGTAGGCCCCAGTGTGTGTTGTTCCCCTCCCTGTGTCCATGTGTTCTCATTATTCAGCTCCCACTTATAAGTGAGAACATGCAGTGTTTTGTTTTCCGTTCCTGCATTAGTTTGCTGAGGATAATGACTTTGAGCTCCATCCATCCCTGCAAAAGACATTATCTCATGTGCACATTCTGCACATGTATCCCAGAACTTAAATTATAATTTTAAAAAAAAGGGCCAAAAACCTTAAAAGACACCTCCCAAAGAAGAGCTATAGATGGCAAATAAGCATATGAAAAGATGTTCCACATCATATGTAATCATTAAATTAAATGAAATTAAACAACAATGAGATAGCCCTATACACTTATTAGAATGATCAAAATCCAGAACACTAACACTGGGGATGACTGATTGAATATAAGGGCAGTGAGAGAGAAGGAGATGTCAAGGTAAAGAGACAAAGAGCTGGTCATCTCAGTTGGAGAACAGAATCTAGGAGTCTACATAAACATAATGAAAATTGAGTGCCAATTATATGTGAAACATTTTCTGAAATCTTTTACAACCTTGGAGAGTAGGTATTATTATCTCTGTTTTTAAGAGAGCATGCTGAGGCTCAAAAAGATTCTGCACTGTCTGCTATGGTAGCCACTGGCCATACGTGACAATTTATTTTTAAATTTTATTTAAATTAAATAAGACCAAGAATCAAGTTCATCATTAACACTAGCCCTACTGCAAGGGCTCAGTAACCACATATGGTTAGTGGCTGCCATATTGGACAGTGCTGTTCTAGAATATTTCCATTACAGCAAAAGTGCTATTGGACAGCCTGGTGTAAATAACTTAGCCTAATCCTGTGGCTGGTGAGTCATGGAGCTGTAGCTTGAGAGAAGGTTTGACTGCAAAGCCCACTCTTTCCACCAGCAGGAGAATGAGCCCAAAGGTGTAGCTTCATTCTGAGCTAAAGGTATTCTACACGAGGACTCACTAAGGATGGCCTGATATGGCCAGAGCCAATCTGAGAATGCACATGAATGAGTTTAAGCCTTTAGGGGTCAAGCAGGTAGCTCTGGTTGAAATGGGAGCTGATGTTGTAGGAAATAAACAATTACTAATTTGTTGACTTGGTCTACCCACAGTAAGCATATGATTTATAGTCCACTTTTGAGTGTAAAAGGGAGTACCATTCATAATTACACCACAAAACAGGCATAAACCAGGACTGCACTAAGAACATGTGTTCACTCCCCAATTAGGTACCACGCATGTCGCAAGGATGAGAAAGTCATTTTAAATTTACCGTCATTTTTTCCAATTCTTATGTAACTATTCTTTCGGAATAAAGACTAAAAAAATTAAAAACCCAAATTCTTCATTGCTCAATGAACAATGAATAACTTTACTAATTAAAAGTATAACAAAGACGGGCGCCATGGCTCATGCCTGTAATCCCAGCGCTTTGGGAGGCCGAGGTGGGCAGATTACAAGGTCAGGAGTTCAAGACCAGCCTGGCCAATATGGTGAAACCCTGTCTCTACTAAAAATACAAAAATTAGCCAGGCATGGTGGCGGGTGCCTATAGTCCCAGCTACTCAGGAGGCTGAGGCAGGAGAATCTCTAGAACCCAGGAGGCGGAGGTTGCAATGAGCCGAGATTGTGCCACTGTACTCCAGCCTGAGGGACACAGTGAGACTTGGTCTCAAAAAAAAAAAAAAAAACTAATGTAACAAGCATCTTTTTTAGATTATTAACCCCACCCCCATGAAAAAGTCTTCAAAAAGTGACCAAGAAAATGTGCCACTGATAAATGATGTTAAAATGAAAAGAAAATACATTATGATCTTTGCCCAGCAATACCACTTGTTAGCTGAGTGATCTTGGACAACTGACTCAAATTTCTCATACCTCAGTTTTCTCACTTGTAAAATTAATTTCCTATTGATGCATAACAAATGAGCATGGTGGCTCATGCTTATAATCACAGCACTTTGGGAAGCTGAGGCAGGAGGATTGCTACAGCTAAGAGTTTGAGACCAGCCAGGGCAACGTAGGAAGATCTTGTCTCTACAAAATATAAAAATAAACAGGCTTGCTCAGGAGGTGGGAGGATGGCTTGAGCCTGGGAGGCAGAGGATACAGTGAGCCAAGATCACACACTGCACTCCAGCCTGGGCGACAAAGCCAGACACTATCTCAGTAAATAAATAAATAAATAAGCCAGAAGTGGTGGTTTGTGCCTGTGCCCCCACTTACTTGGAAGGCTAAGGTGGAAGGATCGCTTGAGCCCAGGAGGGAGCTATGATCGTGCTACTGCACTCCAGCCTGGCCAACAGAGTGAGACACTGTCTCAAAAACACACACACAAAAAAAACAAAAAAACTTCACAAATTATCCCAGGATTTAGGTGCAGTTTAACTAGGCAGATCTGGCTCAGGGTCCCTAATCAGGAGGTGTTTCAGTGATGGTGTGAATCCCTCTCATGAATGGCTTGGTGCATGGCTCAGTAGCGAGTTAGCTTTTGTTGTCTCGAGAATGGATTAGTTCCCAAGAAGGTGGTTATTAAAAAGAGTCTGGCTTCTTTGGTTTTGTTCTCTTGCCTCCTTTCTCGCATGTCACTTCTTTCTACACACCTACTTCTTCCACTTTCTGCCAGGAGTGGAAGCAGCCTGGGGCTCTCACAAGATGCAGCTGCCTAATCCTGGATTTCCAGTCACCAGAACTATAAGCCAAATAAACAATTTTTCTTTATAAATTACCCCATCTTAGGTATTCTGTTATAGCAACATAAAATGGACTAAGATAGGGATATAAGAATGAAAGAAAAAAGGTAAAGAGATACACTTTACACTATTTGAACACATTTCATTTAGTTGAAAAGTTAACTGAAAACAATGCCCCAAAAAGAGATTCAGTGAAGCCTAGGCATGCCTCCTTTTGAAGTGCTCCCTTTTGAATGAGCATACCTGCTTTGCGGCAGAAGCAAAAGGAGAGCATGGCCTTCTAATTCCCATTCCAGGGTTCATGTACCTCGTACCAGCGGGCAAATGTGACCCACTTACTTAATCCCTGGCTGCCTCAGTGTCCTTATCTACAAAATACAAACAATATTAACGCTTACCTTGTTAAGGCTGTTGTGAAGATTAAATTAGACAAGGAGTTTAAGTTAACATTCAAAAACATTTTCTTCTTATTATATTATCCATCATTGCAAACATGAAAAGAACAAATGGGGTCTTTTCTTAGCTAGGAAATGTGTGGCCTGGCTTATTTCTAAGCCTGATATCCGTTCCACTGTAGGGACAGATGAGCAAAGATCTTACCTGGGTCACTCACATGGAGTGGGGCTTTAAGAAGAGGGTTAAGGCCAAGACAAGAAAACAAGTCCAATGCAAGTCTTCAATCTAAAGGAATCTAAGAAAACCAGGAGGCGTCTTGGAAGACAAAGAGAAGATAAGCAGATTCAAGTAGACAAAAAGGAGGTTGATTTGTATTCATTCCTGAGATGAAGGCACCACTCTCTGAGATGGTTTTTTTTACATATTTCCCATGTATCCTTTTGTGGAAAAGTTTTAAATTTTTAAATTTCATTATATTCGCATTCTTTTTGTTTGGACATAAATAATGGATGTAATGTGCAATATACTGATTTTAACTTTGAGTCGAAATTTTAAAAAGTGATTTGCAGTTCTAACTATACAACATCCTGGAAGAGACAAAACTATAGAAACAGTGAAAGATCAGTGACTATCAGGGGTTGTGGGGAGGCAGGCATGAATAGGCAGAAGGATTTTAAGGGCAGTTAAACTGTTGCATATGATACTAAATGGTGAATACTTGTCATTATACATTTGTCATAATCCATATGACAAAGAACTCCAAGAGTGAGCACCAATTTAAACTACTGAGTTTCATCGATAATTATGTACCCAATGCCGGTTCATCAGTTGTGACAAATGTACTAATCGGGTGCAGGATGTTAACAGCGGAGGAGGGTGTGCATGTGTGGGGGCAGTGGGTGTGTGGGAATTCTGTACTTCCTGCTCAGTTTTGCAGTGTACCTAAAATTGCTCTAAATAATAAAATCTATTTTTAAAAGTGACTTCTCTTTTCAAACTTTTATTATGAAATGTTTCAAAATTACAAAAGAAGAAAAAACAAAATGAACCCATTAAGCCCATTTCAATAATTATCAACATGTGGTAAATCTTGTTTAATCTACACACACACTCATTTCCCTCCACCCCCTCCACTGGGTTACTTAGAAGCAAATCTGTCTTATCAAACCATTTCATCAAATCAGGTTCATTTCAAAGAACTGAGAAAGACTAGAACTAAGTGTCAGCCAGGGACTCACTGTAACAGCTCTCCAAAGGCCTCTCCATTTTCCTTATTATGCAATAATAGCGAAAAATGAAATGTTGTAATAATTTCAGTCCATAATTAGTCACCTAAACTAATCATGTGAATTAGTTCAACATGAATAGTTTTATTATATTTTGCCTTTAGATTTCTTCCTCTTCTGAGTAAATATTTTTGGATCATTTTTCCCTAAATCCATAATATCTCCATCTTTCCCAACCACCAAATTTAATTTTATCCATGCCCTCTAAGCAAAATGTCTTTGTAAAAAATGAGAAATATCATGACCTCTGTACTGAGAAAGTCAATAACTTACAAAAGCTCTAGAAGAGACAAACTGAAACACCACAAAAGTAATATCTATGACCGTTTACCAAGCTTTAAGAAGGAAGTAAAGCCCTTGCCTTCATATTTTCTTCAGAACCAGGACATCCTTTATGGGCAGGGTTCTCACTGACTACTCAAGTGAGCTATTATGAGACACAGCTTGGCTAACAGTCCTGGAATGCTGAATTTCTGGATCTATTGAGATAATCATGTGGTTTTTGTCATTGCTTCTGTTTATGTGATGGATTACGTTTATTGATTTGCGTATGTTGAAACCAGCCTTATATCCCAGGGATGAAGTTGACTTGATCATGGTGGATAAGCTTTTGGTTGTGCTGCTGGATTCGGTTTGCCAGTATTTTATTGAGGATTTTTGCATCGATGTTCATCAGGGATATTGGCCTGAAATTTTCTTTTTTTGTTGTGTCTCTGCCAGGTTTTGGTATCAGGATGATGCTGGCCTCATAAAATGAGTTAAGGAGGAGTCCCTCTTTTTCTGTTGTTTTGGATCGTTTCAGAGGAATTCTAAGAATTCTTAGCATGGAAAACAGGCTGAATGGGTGATACTCAGTCATGGTTTACTAAATTATGTTAACCTTTTAACTTGTAAGTATTTATGAAATGTTTCCGCATAGATGTCACATTAATAAGGATAGTTTCATATAAGGCTCAGATTGATTTGTATTTTAATGTCTTTCTGGATTTTTATCCATATTTAACAAATATGCATAATCAAACATAAGCACTTTAGACTAGACCATAATTACTGAATATTTTACTAATATCTGTGATTTTTAAAATATTACTCCCCCATAATAAGATGAAAAACTAACGAGTGCAAATACATATTCACATGCTTTGAAAGTCAGTAGGTATATTTACCTTGAATTAATCAGTCTTGGGTTTTGCACATAGCACATTTTATTAAAGGAAATAGCACCTGAAAGTATTGTAAGCTACCTAAGGGCAAAGACCATGCCTGTTTTGTTCACCTAGAAGCCGTGAATTTTAAGAGAATGGGCTTTAACACTAAACTGCCTGTGTCCTGCTGAAGTTTTCTAAGAAAGTGCCCTTGGGCAAGATATTCAACCTCTCCTTGCTTTGACTCCTCATCTGTAAAATAGATGATGATTACTGAAGTACCCATGCATAAGAGTGTTGTGAGGGTTCAATGACTGATATGGAAAGCTCTGGGAAAAGGATGGCACAAATAAAGACTAGCTGTTCTTCTTCACGGCTGTATCCACCAGGCTAAGAGTAAATATTTGTTGTCTAAATAAATAAATGACAAATAATCAATTCCTTTTATTTCTCTTTTTGACTTGTTAATGGGTATAAACTATAAGGCAATTCCATGGTACTGATATAACAGTTACTCTTAACTGTCAAAAAGTATAAAAACATTGCATCTATCAGAGCAAAAGAAGCCACATTAGGAAAGTCACACACCAGCATACATATTCTATCCATCACAATTGCAATCGTGTTTGTTTCTAATCAGATATCTTTAATAGCTTTTATACATAAGAAAAGGGGTCTGGGCCGGGCGTGGTGGCTCACACCTGTAATCCCAGCACTTTGGGAGGCTGAGTAGGGGCAGATTAGTTGAGCTCAGGAGTTCCAGACCAGCCTGGTCAACATTGTGAAACCCTGTCTCTACTAAAAATAGAAAAATTAGCCAGGTATGGGGGCACCTGCCTGTAATCTCAGCTACTCGGGAGGCTGAAGCAGTAGAATCGCTTGAATCCAGGAGGCAGAGGTTGCAGTGAGCCAAGATCACACCACTGTGCTCCAGCCTGGGTGACAGAGCCAGATCCTGTCTCAAAAAAAAAAGGAGGGAGGGGATCTGAAATTAGTAGAGTACTGCAGAAAATGAAAAAGTGAGTAACAAGAGAAAAGTAGGTTATATGAAGAATAACCAGATATTTAAAACTAAAAAGGAGAGGCCTTGGGGGGGACTTTGAATAGCTATTTGCCTGATTTAAATAAATACAAAAATCACAGAATTGACCCTCATTTTTAATTAGATAGATATAGCCAGTGAATACTCAAATTCACTGTGAAACCAGATAGTCATGAGCCACTCAAATTATAACATTGTCTTAGTCTACTTGATCTGTTATAAGAAAATACCGTAAACTAAGTAGCTTATAATAGAAATTCATTGCCATAGTTCTGGAGACTGGGAAGTTCAAGATCAAAGCAGTCTACATCTGGGGAAGAACTGTGTTCTGGCTCTAGGTGGCACCTTCTTGCTCTGTCCTCACATGCTGGGAAGGGCAAAGAGGATCCCTTGAGCCTCTTTTATATGAGCACAAATCTCATTATTGAGGGCTCCATCCCCAAAACTTAATCACCTCCCAGTGGTCCCATCTCCTAATACCATTACCTTGTGGGTGAGGATTTCAATATATGAGTTTGGGGGGACATAAACATTCGGACCATAGCAAACATAAATGTAATTTTGTTGAGTGTTAGATAGATACATTTGCGTGTCCCATTCTCTGGAAAATGTGGGCATCCTGTCTCCTGCTGCTCATAGTATCAGAATATTCAGAAAGTACAGTTTATAAATACCTCCAGGAGAGTTCAAATGGACCAAAATTCCAGAGACATTTTGTACCATTTCTCATTTTGTGCCATGAATTGCTAGCTTGAATTAATTAAAATACCAAATAGAGAACAGCTGATGGAATTCACAGTCTGGTAGAGTTGCCAGATAAAATACAAGATGTCCAGTGAAATTTTGAAATAGCTCCATTGTCTGGGGTAAATACCCAAGGTTCATTGTCTCGCGCCGGGAAAATTTAGGACACAGACACACATGAGGAGTGAGTTTAGGAGTGGAAAGTTTAATAGACAAAGAAAAGGAGAAAGAGAGAAAGTTTCCTCATGTTGAGAAAGCGGTCACCCAAAATGGTTTCCAGGTTGGGGTGAGATTTGACTGATTTTATACAGAGGCTTGAGGAGGCACTGATTGATTTACATAAGGCCCAGGGGATTGGTTTGACCAGGTGTGCCATTTACATAGCTTGCAGAAGACTGGCCCTCCCATCGTGATCTTTTATTAAGCAAATGTGGCTTCTACCTGGCTGTCACCGTGACATCTGCATATGTGGCTTTATCTGGCCGGTGCCATGATACCCACACATGTGGTGACAAAGAAAAGGGAGCAGAGATCGCCATATTGATATACCTGGCTTCCAGGTATACCTGCCAACATTTACATATGCAAGCTTCTAGCTTGCATATCTATGCTTGTAACTTGACTTTTCAGGCTGCTTTCTGTTAGAAAAGAAATGGTTTGGGGCTGCTTTTTATTAAAGGGAAATTTCACTGAGAACTCTTTTACCCTCTGTAACTGCCTAAGATAATTTCTTAATAACTCCTGTATTAATTTCAGTTTCAAATAAACAGTGAATGTTTATTTTTAATATAAGTAGGTTCCAAATACTACATGGGACATACTTATGCTAAACAAATTATTTGTGGTTTTACTGAAATTCAATTTCAGCTGGGCATCCTGTATTTTTATCTGCTACACCTGGCAAGCCTACATTCTGGTTATAATAAACACATAAACTTCCATTTTAATCACTGCTCCCCTAACCATTCATAGGTGGCATTTCTCACCTAAGAAGCAATGAGAAATATGTAATATTTGTCTTGACTTTCATCAGAGAGAAAAGAAATGAGAAAGGACAGAAGAAAATTTTACCTACATGATTAACATTTTTGCCACATCAGGGCAATCAGCGATTTTCCACTTATAATTAAAATCTGCTCAACTGAGACTACTGGGCCCTTCAGAAACTCCAAGTTCTTTTCTATGGTTGAGAAGAAAAAGTTGAGGATGGCAGGGGGAAGATGGCAGGCGATCATGAAATGGATATGATTTTCTCAGAGACTAAGACTGCAAGGTGGACACAGAGCAGAGAGAGAAAGTATAAGAGATATCTAACAGAGGTTAAGATAGTGGCTTTCGGATCCAGCAATTCCACTACTAGGTGTATACAAAAAGGAAATGAGATCAGTTTGTTGAAGAGACATCTGCACTATGTTTATTGCAGTACTATTCACGATAGCCAAAATATGGAATCAATGGATGAATGGATAAAGGAAATGTGATATATGTACATAATGGAATACTATTTAGCCTTAATACAGGGGGAAATTCTAGCATTTGCAACAACATGGATGAAACAGGGACGTTATGTTAAATGAACTGAACCGCATACAGGAAGGCAAATACTGCATGATCTCACTTATATGTGAATCTAAAAAAAACAAGGTCAGGTGCAGTGGCTCATGCCTATAATCCCAACACTTTGAGAGGTTGAGGTGGGCAGATCACTTGAGACCAGGAGTTTGAGACTAGCCTGCGCAACATAGCAAAACTCCATCTCTAGTAAAAATACAAAAAAACACAAAAAATTAGCTGGACGTGGTGGTGCATGCCTGTAATCCCAGCTATTGGGGAGACTGAGGCACAAGAATGGCTTGAACCCAGGAGACAGAGGTTGCAGTGAGTCAAGATCGCACCACTGCACTCGAGCCTGGGCAACACAGAGAGACTCCGTCTCAAAATCAACAACAAAAAAAACAATGAACTCATAAAGCAGAGAATAGAATGATGGTTACCAGCAGCTAGGGTCATGGAGAATAGAGGTTGGGGAGATGCTGATCAAAAGATAGAAAATTTTAGTTAGATACCAGGAATAAGTTAAAGAGATCTACTGTAGGAAACAAAAAGACTGGATGTTTTTTAACTGCTAAAATGGAAAGATGGCTTTTTCCCCCTCTTAAACATTTTTTTTTGTATAAATTCTGGAACAAACTGACAGGGTTCTAATTCCAATTCCATTATTTCACAAATGTGTGGTCTTGGGTGAGTCATGTAACACCTCCTTACACCTTGGTTTGGGGACAGTAGATCTGAAAATTTTGTCAGAATTCAGTAAGTATAAAAAGGCACTTAACAGAGCCTGGGACACAATAAAGATTATATAACTATCAGCCATTGTATCTAAACTATGGCTTCTCAAATGCATCCTATAGAGTACTTACAGGCCGTGATCCTACGGTCCAGCTAATCTTGATATGAGTACTTGCTGTATGACTCTAGACAAATTATCTAACCTCGATAAACTATGTCCATCAGTGAGGACAGGTGAAATAACAGTATTTTGATCATATGGTTTTTGAGAATTTTAACTGAAATAATGCATGTCACTATTAAAGGCTTATAAATGTTAGCAGCTGTTGTTGAACATTTTTCTTCTTTGGCTTCCATAATGCTGTAACATTCAGATTCTCTACTTACCTCTCCATCTTTTTTTTTTTTTTTTTTTTTTTGCTTATTACCATTCCTGGATTCCCACACTTCTCCCTGCCCCACTCAGTCAGCCCTTTGCACGCTCATTCTTTGAAGAATAGTTTCCAGTTGCTGCTTCAGCCCCCACCTCTATGCTGGCAATTCCTAAGTCTTCTATCTGCAGCCTTCGTTTCTCCACTTGTACCACAGTCTCACACAACTCCCACGACCTGAATGTGTTTACTTCAGTGTTACATTATCCTCTCCAAACTTCCATGTCCAAAAAATATTCTCAGCTCCCACAGCTGCTAATTCCTTTGGGGGCTGGGAGGAATGAGCAACTCTTTTCAATTTCTCTGCTGTTGGCAAACACAGTCATTCTCTAGTAGTCCCCGAGATCAAAGCCTTGGAGTCATCTTTGCCACATCTATTTCTATCATCCTTCATGTCCCATCAATCACCAAAATACTAGACCACCTACCACACACCAGGGAAAGAGAAGTAAAAAGAAAATCCTTGAAAACAAAAACAAAACAAACATCTTTTCAAAGACACATCTGACAGGAAAACACAATTTGTATTATTTAAAATTGTTCCCCTTTTCCCATACAAGCACCCTATCTGCCCTTCTCAAGAGGGTGGATGTTGGTTGGTAATTGAGGTATCTTTGCTTGCTGAGAATAGTCAACTTCAGGATAAAGGCTTTTGCATATTTGAAATAGTAAGAGTAGGAAGCACAATTGAGACAGCTGGGATGCGCTGAATTGTACCACAGAAAAAGAAAGAGAAATGGGGTCAAGTGGGTGGAGGATGGGAGGTGGAGATGCTGCAAGGCAAGGCTGAGGAGAATATGGCAGCAACAGGTAGCTGAAGATAAACTGTGGGAGAAAACAAAAGTACTTCCCACAAACTCTTGCAGTAAGAATGGGACCTGGCTGAATCCTGGCTGTACCATTTAGCACCTGCAAGACAGCAAGCAAATCCTTCGACTTAATGCCTCAGTTTCCTTGTTTGTAAAATGGGGAAAATAATAGTGTCTACGTCAAAGAGTTCTTCTGACGATTATATGAGCTCAAGTAAAGAACCTGGCATGGTGCCTGGTCTATAATAAGTGCGTATATTTACTAAATCATTTATTATTAAAAATTCTTTGAGGAGTAGATTTGTCTGTAGGAGATGTGACGAAGTGCTGAAGTACAGAGTTTTGTTCTGGTTGATAGGGGACTTTTTTAAAAAATAGAGGTTTCATCTGAATAAGAATGACGTCAAGTTACAAACATTTTAAAAGAGAATGACTCAGTTGGGTGTGGTGGCTCATGCCTGTAATCCCAGCACTTTGGGATGCCGAGGTGGACGGATCACCTGAGGTCCAGAGTTCGAGACCAGCCTGACCAACATGGCGAAACCCTGTCTCTATTAAAAATGCAAAATTAGCTAAGTGTGGTGGCACATACCTGTAATCCTAGCTACTCGGGAGGCTGAGGCAGGAGAATTGCTTGAACCCGGGAGGCGGAAATTGCGGTGAGCAGATATCATGCCATTGTACTCCAGCCTGGGCAACAAAAGCGAGACTCCGTCTCAAAAAAAAAGGATGACTCAGCAAATTTCATTCCTAGGTATATATGCAAGAAAAATAAGTGCAAGTCCACCAGAAGACACATCTATGAATGCTTACAGTAGCTTTATGAATAATATCCCCAAACTGGAAACAATGCCAATGTTCATTTACACCAGGATGAATAAATAAACTTTGGTTTATTTATACAATTTATACCATACATCATTTAAAAATATGAAATACATAAAAGGAACTATTGCTACACACATCACGTGGATGAAACTCATAGATAAGATGATTAAAATAAATCAGATGTAAATGATCACATACTGTATGATTCTGTTTATATAAAGTCCAAGAAATAAAGAAATCTTTGGTGACAGAAGTTAGGATAGCAGCTACCTCTGCAGAACGAGGGGAACCAGTATAGACTGGCAAGGGCACTGAGGGAGCATTCCCAGGCAATGGAAATATTGTAGACCTTGACCTGGGATGCTGGTTTCATGGGTGTATGCATATGTAAAAATTCAAGTTTTGCCCTTAAGATATGTGATTTTACTATATGTATATAATGCCACGGTTGAAATTAAAAAGGGGGAGGCTCGGAATCCACATCCCTTGGAACTTTTCAACAAGTATATGAGCACATTATTCTTTGTAGGGCCCATTGCAGCTGTGTAGATACTGAGGTGTCCCCTGCCTCTCCTAAGCCCATGTGAGGAGCACAGAGATTTCACAGCCAGACCCCACTTTCTAGATACAAAGGCTTAATTTCATAGTCTATACTTCTTAACAACCACATGCTCACAGGTAGACTCACAGTTATGACCGCACAGACTTAGGTCCCACTGCCCCTATAGTCTTCTCCACCTCTCTAAGAGACGTCCCATCCTTCCAGTTGTTCAGACCAAAAACCTTGGTGTCTTTCTGTCACATCCTGCCTCCAAGCCAAAAGAAAATCCTGTTGACTCTACCTTCAAACCATAAAGAATTTGATGCTTTCTCACGACCTTAATTAACAAGCTGGCACAAGCCACCATCATCTCAGAAGCCTCCCAACTGGTTTTCTGATTCTATTTTTCTTTTTTTTTTTTTTTTTATTTCTTAACTCCTACAGTCCATGCTCCACATGGCACCAGGAGAATCCTTTCACAACTTAGGTGATCATGTCATCCCTCTTCTTAAAATCTTCCAATAGGCCAGATGCAGTGGCTCACACCTGTAATCACAGCACTTTGGGAGGCCAAGATGGATCACTTGAGGCCAGGAGTTTGAGACCAGGCTGGGCAACAGAGTGAGACCCTGTCTCTACAAAAAATAAAACAAACCAAAACCTTCTGATGGCTTCCTATCTCTGGGTGCTTATCTCATTCAGAGTGTAAGTCCTTTATCAGTTCTACAAGGGCTTACATGATCCAGCGACACACACTCCAAGTCAGGCTGGCCCCTGATCATCTTCTTTTCACTCATTCAGCTCTGGCTACACTGACCTCCTTGTAGATTCCAGAAGATGTTTAGCAAACTCATGCCTCAGAGCCTTTGCACTTGTTCTGTCTACCTTGATTGTTCTTTACCTGGATTATTCACATGATTCACTACTTCACTTCCTTCAGTCTGGGGCTCAAATTGCACCTGACAAGTGAGGTCTCCTCTAACCACTCTAAATAAAATAGAATACCCCTGCCCTCCCAGATTTCACCCTGCCACCCCATCATAATCCCCTACCCTCCCATCTAGCAGTTTTATATTTCTCCATAGAACCTACCAGCTAACATTTTATATATTCATTTGTTTATTGTCTTTCCTCTCTCCACCTTTCCAAGAATATAAGCTCCAAGGGGTAAGTGATTTTTGTCTGTCAGATTAACTGTCATAGATCAACACCTAGAATAGTATGTGGCACAGAACAGAAATTCAATGAATAGTTGTGAAATAAATAAATATCCCAGGTTCCACATTAGGATACCTGGTTATTCAAATATGATGCATTTAAACAATATGCATGAAATAGTTCCTAAAATGTGAAAGAGATGAAACTGTTAAAAATTGTGAATAAAACAATATTTAATAATAATTATGAGCATTGCAAAAATAAATATTGAAATGCCTATCTTTACATCTCTGAATAAGTGAAGCTACTGTGTTCAGAAAACAGTTGGGAATTCACAGGTAATCCCACATTTCTAGCTACTTTTTATAAAACACTCAGTGGAGCCATCTGGTAGGAAACTATCTATTAGCTCATTGCCCAAATTCGAATTGCTACTTATAACTGATCAAAGTGCTTCATAGAATGTGGAAAACATCCTGATGCTTCTGATATGAGATAGGATATGATTGAGGCCCTTATATTTTGGCTTATTATGAAGAAATTATCTTACTTTCTTATTCTGACCCCTTCTTCTGTAACTGTCTTTATGCTAATGGTTTGCAAGCAAATATCTACAGCTCTTAAAACTAGCAAGCCCGGCTTCCTGCTGCCACCTGCCTGAGATGTGTCACAGGTTCCTTGAAGTATCCATGTGTGAGCATGGACATAGAGCTAGCCAGTGGGTGGAGCAGAGAGGGTAGTGTCTGGGCGGCAGATGTAACTTCTTTACTGATTTTTGTTTGAACTTGGGCAAGTGATTCTCTCCTTGTCCTCATCTAAATGATCAGTAGATTAACCTTACATGTTTGTGGTAGGGATTAAGCTTATCATATGTAAAATGACCAATAGTGCCTAATACTTACTAGGCACCTCATTTTTTCTCTTCCATCTTCCTTCAACCCTATTTCTCCTCCTGTAGTCCCAGTCTCCAGGAATGACACCACCAGCCACCTGGCCACCCAAGTCAAAAACGTACCTATGGTTCTTAATTCCTCACCCCCGCTTTCCCACATGCAGCTGCTCAGCAATATATGTTGATTCCATTTCTTGTAGCCTCTTAAATATTCTGTTCTGTAATGAGAAGTAATTGTAGTTACATGTGGTCATAAGGGTAAGGCCATGATCTGATAGGATTAATGTCCTTATAAGAAAAGTCACTGGATAGCTCTCCTTTTCTCTCCACCATGTGAGGACATAGCAAGAAGGCAACCGACTGCAAGCCAGGAAGAGGGCCCTCAACAGAAACCAGTCAGGCTGGTACTGTGATCTTGACTTTCAGCCTTCAGAACTGTGAGAAAATAAGTTTCTGTTGTTTATGCCATCAGTCTATGGTATTTTGTGATGGCAGCCCAAGCTAGTTAATACAGATTTTGGTATACAGAATGGGGTGTGTTGCAAACTATACTTGAAAATGTGGAAGAGACTTTAAAACTGAGTACAAGGTAGAGGTCAGAAGAGTTTGAGGTGCATGCTAGAAAAAAACCTAGACAGTCATGAAGGGACTGTTGGCAGAAATATAGGTGTTAAAGGCCATTCTGAGGAGATCTCAGATGGAAAGAGGAACACAAATTATTGGAAACTGGAGGAAATGACAACTCTTGTCTGAGTTGTGTCCTAGTGTTTTGTGAAAGGCAGAACTTGCAAGCGATGAAACTAGATATTTAGCTATGCAGATTTCTAAGCCAAGTGCTACAGGAGTGTCTTGGTTCCTCTTGCTTAGTAAAATGCAAGAAGTGAGAAATGAATTGAAGAAGAAATTGTTATGCAAAAAGGAACCAGAGCTTAAAGATTTGGAAAATTTTCAGCCTGTCCATATTGCAAAATATGTGAAGGCATGTTTGAAAGAGGACACCAAGAGTGTGGCTAGACTATCACTTGATAACAAAGGTTATAGAATTATATTAGCAGAAATACTGCCAGTTTGAACTGAAGAAGATGGAGACAGGACAAAATGAAGAAAGGCTGTTGGATTTAAATTCTATAGAACAGTTACAATAGAGCGATTTGACTGCAAACAGGAACTATTCTTCAAGAAAAGGAAAGAATGACTTCAAAGGTGATTCATCAGGGCTGCATCCTTGGTTTCAAAGTGTGGGGCCACAACTGTCTACCACTCTTCCTCCACATCAGCAGGGGTATGTGCTTTCAGACTCATGTCTGGAGAAAAAATTCTAAAACAAAGTACTATGGACTAAATGTGTTACCTCCAAATTCACATCTTGAAACCCTAAAATTCCCAGTGTGATGATATTTGGAGATGGGGCCTTTGGGAGGAAATTAGTTTATTAGAGTGGAGTCCTCATGATAGGATGAGTGCCCTTAGAAGAACAGACATGAGAGTGCTCTCTTTCTCATTCTCTCTCTCTCTCTTTTTCTGCCTATTTCTCTGTTCCCTACCCTGTAAGGGTACAACAAGAAGGCAGCTATCTGCAAACCAGGAAGAGGGCCCTCACCAGACACTAGATCTGCCAGAACATTGATCTCAGATTTCCCAGCCTCCAGAACTGTGAGAAATAAGCATACGTTGTTTAAGCCACCCAGTTTATGGTACTTTGTTACCGCACCCTGAATGGACGAAGACACAAAGTAAAACCCAGCCTGCCTGAGATGGCTCCTGGTAAGTAATGGAGCTGGGAGAGGAGAAGGATCTGATGTAACTTGGATCTTCATGTGATAGCAGAGTAGGCGGGTGAGGGGAAACGAAAGAAAACTGCGAAAACTGCAATTTCCTGCATTTGGCCTCAGCTTTCTCAAATGGAAGTTCTAAAATAAGCAATTCTCGCAGTTGGTGTTAGAATTCAAGAAAGGATAAGTCCACACACCAGTTAGACAAGTTAGTGGCACAACCTATTCTATCTATTCTAACATATTTCTATCTCCACCCCAATATCATCCTAAGAGGTATTATAATAGGAATCTGAGTTAATCAACATATAACAATTGGTACAGCCATCTGGGAGGGAAATCTTGTAGAATTTATCAAAGTATTGAATGCATGTATTCTTTGATCTATTGCTCCATGTCTAGGAATCTATAGAATTGCACGTTTCATAAATTCTATATTTATTGCAGTGTTTATTTTAATAATTACAAAATCGGGGAATTCCCTAAATGTCTGTTGTACAAATGGCTAAGTAAAATATGGTACAGTCACACCATGCATATATATAATGATTTTAAAGAATTAGAATGTACTTATAAACACAAAAAGTGCTTTAAGGCATAATATTAAATAAAAAATTATGTCACAGAACATTATGTAGAATATATACATGTGCATATATACTTACATAAGAAACAGATCTGCAAGAAACTCTGGCAAGCAGTTAACAACAGTGGTTATTTCTAGGGAAAGAAGTATTTCCAGAAAGATGGAAAATCACCTTTATGTTGTTATATGCTCTAGATAATACTGTATTAACTTTTTAACTCGTGTGTATTTATGTATAATTTGTGTCTATATACATATATATATCTGCTACATAGTGCCTAGCACTGTGTTCTGACATTGTAGGTACTCAATAAATATTTGTTACATATGTAGATGAATATCGAATAAAAACAAACATGCATTATTACTATAGCTGAAGTATCATTTCCAAAAGTGCAAAAATCACATATCTTATACAAATATAAAATGAACACATATCAAAGATTTAATGCATTTACAAATGAGAGAACTAGAGATATATTAAAATTAGTTCAAATGGGTTTCTGACTTAAAATGATTTATATTCTCTATCAGACAAAATTCAGTTACATTGCCATGAACAAGAACATGGTTATCAGCTTTCCATACAGCACTTTTTTTATTCCAACAGAGTTGCAAAATAGCCTATTTGATCAAAGACTAAGGTGCATCCCCAGCTGGGCATGGTGGTGCGCACCTGTGGTCCAGCTACTCCAGAAGCTGAGGTGGGAAGATCACTTGAGTCCAAGAGGAGTTCAAGGTTGTAGTGCACTATGATTGAGCCTGTGAATAGCCACTGCACCATAGCTTGAACAACATAGTGAAACCCCATCTTAAAAAAAAAATGGTGCATCCCCCTATGAAATCAAATAGTGCCTAGCAGGCCCCCTAGGCATGCTTAAGGTCCACTGTAAGAATAGCCAGAAATTTCTTTTTCTCATTTCCAAATCAATTTTTCCCAACACTGGTATGTTAACAATCAGGAGGCTCACTTGAGATCAGGAGTTTGAGACCAGCCTAAGCAACATAGCAAGACTCTGTCTACAAATAAATAAATAAATAAATAAGTTAGCCTGGCATGGTGGTACCTGCCTGTAGTACTAGCTACTAGGGAGGCTTAGGCAGAAGGATCCCTTGATCCCAGGAGTTTGAGGTTGCAGTGAGCTATGATTGCACCACTGCACTCCAGCCTGGGTGACAGAGTGAGACTCTGTCTCTAAAAAAAAAAGAAAAAAACAATAAAAATAAATAAATATTTGTCAAGGATTCCACAGTCCTGAAAAATCTGTTTAATCTACATATATACAGATTAATACTGTTCACTTATTCTCTTAACAAGATCACCAAATTTGTCTAAATTTGCTTTGCAAGTAAGGTAATGCAAAGCTTTGCCTTATGAAATCTCAAAGTGTCCTTGAATAAGATGTTCTGGAAATAACTTGGCAAAACCTAATTGAAGTAAATCATTGTGGCATTTGTTCTCTAAAAGCAATAGTACAGAACTTACACTCTGCATGCTATGTTGCTGAAGCCCGGTTTGTTAACAAAAACACAAAACAAAAGAACACCACTGCTGTATTAGGTCTTTCTTAAGCATCTTAGGTTAACAACCAGTCCTGGTCCAACCAAAGACACTCTAATAGATTTCCTGTTCTAGGATTTTCCCAACTTTCTGGAGGCCACAGTCTTTATCACTCCCATTCACCAACTCCTCCCAGTTAAATGCATAAAAATGCATCAAATGCTAAATGGTAAAATGCATAAATTATTGTTGTTAAGGGGAAATTAATCTCCATAATAATTTGGGATATTAGTATAATTTGGGGGGCAAATCAATGACATTTCTGAAAATATGACAAAAATATTTTTTAGTAAATCAAACTATGAGAAAAGAGACAACTGCAACAAACAGCAGGTATTACCAAAAATATGTGAACTTTAAAAGTCTTTTGTAATTTTCAGGAATAAAATACATCCACTAGTGAAATAATTTTTAAAACATATTATTGACTATATTTTTCAAACAAAAAATGAGGCCTCATATAGTCTAGGAAATTTTTTTTTGCTATGAGAATATATAGATGTGAAAAAGTTTTCAAAATAAAAAAATAGTTACATATTTAATAAATACTCTTCACTGAAAGAAAAAAATACATATAATTGGGACTACCTGGAAAAATCCAAAATATGTGTTCTTCCTAACAATAATCTTTAGAGTGTTGTACTTCATAGACTCAATTAAATCATTTTTTAAATGCACCATATTTTTTATGTATTGTGAAGAAAAATAAAATGGCCAATAAAACTATTTCTTATTGCATCAATTGTAAGACACACTGTGATTTTAGAGGAGTTAAAACGTAAATAAGTAGGATGTCTTAGAAGAGAAGTATAGTGTTTATATCTCGTAAAAGATATAAACTGAAGCTTTTATTTATCTGATTAGGAAGGCTCTTTTCACAGAAATCTTAGGCCATTATTGCATTTTACAAGACTATGATTCCTCCTATTAAACTATTATTAATAATAAAAAAAGAGTTTGTGAAGAAAAAACCTAAGTAAGAAAGGATTAGCAATTACAACTGTGGCACCCAGTGACTGGTGCCTACCTCAGTGACAGAGCAAGCTGTCATGTCCTGTTCCAGTGGATCTAGCAATGGTGGCTTTAATTGAGGTTTTGGGAATAATTTTGACTGTAATCCTGACTGTTGCTTGAAATTCTTTGTTTCTCCCAGTTTTCTATGCTGGGTTCTTCAGTTCTTCCAAGAGTTCTGTGAACTTCTTAACATCCTTTCAATAAGTTCCTTGTCTGCCCAACTCAACCAGAATCAGTGATTTTTGCCGCATACTTTAACTGATACCTCTGGATTTCTGTAATTTGTTGAAGAGGGATAACTGACATAGTTTGAAGCCAATCAGTGATCCGGCCCTTCTAAAGACAGTTACCAATCTCTTCCACTTCTCCAAATGATATCCTCTAAATATATATATATAGCCATATTCAACAATAACAGAATACTTGAACCATGCAGTATAAAAAGCTCACATATACCCATTTTTTAAAGCACAATTTATAAAATTATAGAAGAAATATGTTGCCTACTTTACAAAGAAATTAAATCAACAAAATTTAATTTGCTTAGAGCTACTAGGATTCAGTGAAGAACCTAGAAATGGAAGGAATTCCACAGTCGTCATATTATATACAAGGTAGAAGAGTAGTAACTGATTTCAGTTAATAATGGGGAATGCCAAATTCATTAATTGTACTACCTCAGAAGGATAAGGCACAAATTAACTAATTGGGTAGGCTGATTTCTTTGTACTTGTTTGCAAAGTCTCTCTACCCCATTTCATAATTTCTACCTACCTCACCAAAGCAATATCAGCATATCTTTATTTCTTCACAGTCCTCTGGGGTGTTGCAGTTTAGTGAATTTAGAAGTCAAATATTGTTCTCCTCAAGAAACGTAGCTTTCAGTAATATGAATGATAATAATAAGTAACACTTTTGTGGTGCTTCACGATGGCCAGACACTATTCTAAGTATTTTACATATATTAACCAATTTAGTCTTCATAAGAATCCTAGGAGGAAAATATTACCTTATCCTCATTTTGCACATGAGGACACTCAAGCTAATTGCCTAAGGCCAGTAGGTGGCAGAGCTGGGATTTGAACTCAGGCTAGCTTCAGAATTTATGTGCCTGTTATAACAAACTATCCCCCACCCCCAGCTTTAGAAGTTGCTTGTTTCTGCTGCTATATATTTGTACTACGTCACGGAACAGGCAGATTTTGAAGTATAAAAACTTAGCTTTCAATCCCAATTTCCTTTCTAACCCTTTACATCTGAGCCTCAGGTTTTTTTCCTTGTAAAACAGGAGTAATATTTGTTATGCCTAGCTTGTAGATTGTTGAGTAGAAGAAATGAAATAACGTATGCGTAAGTGCTTTGTAAAGTGTTATGTAAAGAATTATTACTTAAGTTTTGAATGAACATGTCATTTAGGATATAGCTTCAGCTGTGTTTGATGAAAATGTTGCTGAAAGCAAATTAGGTCACAGCTAGATTCAGGCTATGATTCAAGCTAGGTTCAAGCTATGACTCAAACCCAGGGTTCTTGGTATAGAAACTCCATACTTCTAACTACACCGTAGCACTCTCTCCTCTGATACTCTCTCACTGCAATACTTGATAGTACACCATTGTTTTCCTGTGCAATTCCATTAAAAATAAAAATGTAAATATAAGTTGTTTTTCAAGATTTTCCCATAAAATGTTTCTCTGGTGGCCTAAATCAGAAATTCCTACCTCTAACTTATAAACAAGGCTCACAGAGGGCAACAGAGAAAGATAGGTCAAGCGACAAAAGCTGTTACTTGTGTATCTAAGCAACTGGAAACGCTTGGCTGAGGAAGATTTCTTCTGCCCCTGGCAAGCTGGGGACATTCCAGCAGGGCACCTTTGAGCATCTGATGTGAAAAGCCTCTCAGATTCACATTCCCGCCCCAGAGGGGCATGTTTATCAGTCTGGGAACATTCTGAGGGTATTCAGGGAAGAGTGGTAACAAACTGCTTCATCTACTCTCACTACTTCAGGCAACGTCTCTGCATCTTATGCTCTTATTACTTCCAGCAAAAGAGAAGGTAAACAGTAATCTAAAATAAAAACCATATAAGCAATAATGTTAGCACTCTCTCTCTTATCTCTCTAGCAAATTCCTCATTAGGAGTTAGAAGGTGACCATTTTTTATTTTTTTAATTTAATTTTTTTTTTTTTTTTTGAGATAGGGTCTCACTCTGTCACCCAGGCTAGAGTGCAGTAGAGTGAACAGGGGTCACAGCAGCCTCGAACTCCCAGGCCCGAGCAATCCACCCACCTCAGCTTCCCAAGTCGCTGGGACTACAGGCACACGCCACCATGCCCAGCTAATTTTTAAATTTTTGTGTAGAGATGGGGTCTCCATATGTTTCCCAGGCTGGTCTTGAACTTCTGGGCCCAAGAGATAGTCATGCATCAGCCTCCCAAAGTGCTGGGATTACAGATGTGAGCCACCATGCCCAGCTGGAAAATCTTAAAATCAATCCAAGAAGTGCTGGCTGGGTTGCACTACGTGATTAGGCCCATGCATATGCTTAGGGTTTCCATGAAGCCCTTCAGCAGGATAAATACAAGAAAAATTAACAGGTAAAGCCTTAGAAACCATTACATGCCAGATTTTGTGTCACCAAACACAAATACAATAAATTTAGAGAACATAAGTTCCCTGAATGAAAATGAAAGATAAAAATAAAAAAGAAAGAAAAAGGAAAAATAAGAAAAAAGACATTGAAAAAGTCTGAGAACAGAGTTCCGTAAGCCAGTTGTGGTTGAGTATATTGTACTGTATCTTAAATAAAATAAAGTCATTACTACAACCCCTTTTAATAAGTATTAAAATCAACTTCTCTCTGATATAAAGTGAAAATGAAGAAAAGTGAGTGTCTATGTAAGTCTAAAATAGACTTTAAATGAAGAAACCATAAATACTGTACATTCTTGGGTTGCATAACAATGTTTCGGTCAACAATGGACCACATATACCACTGTAGCCTATAAGATTATAATACCATATTTTTATAGTACCTTTTCTATGTTTAGATACACAAATACTTACCGTTGTGTTACAGTTGTCTAAGTAATAGGCTATACCATGTAGCCTGGGTGTGCAGTAGGCTATGCCATCCAGGTTTAGTATACCCTGTGATGTTGCACAATGATGCATTTCTAAGAATGTATCCCCACTGTTAAACAACATATGACTGTATAAATTTCCCTTGTTGTTCTGTACCTTTGCCATCCCATCATTTCTTCATTCACTTCTTCAGCAAACATTGTTACCTATAGAAGGGTGGTTTTTGGCACTGTGGAAAGAGCTAGACCTGTAAAGATGAATAAGCCGGTTTCTGCTGTCTGGGCTCAGTCTATTCACTCAACTAGTGGTAATAACTATAATGAAAAAGACTGAAAGAAATTGCTCTCTTAGCTAAAACACAAGAAGGAGCAGAGCTTAAGGAAAGTGAGGTAAGTAGAACCTCACATTCTATTTTGGCAGTCTTTGCATTGGTCCCACTTTTCCTGGGTTGGGGAATACTGTTTGTTCTGTCACGCACTACTGTCCTCTGTTGCTCCCCTCTGTCACTCCTTTCACTCTCTTTTTTCCTCCTGCAGCAAAGGGAAAAAGTCAAAGAGGCCATGAGTGGACTAGGGAAAGGGGAAACAGGAAATTGTTCAGGTACCTTGAGTAGTGTAGGTCTCCTTTTCTTGGACCGTGGGGGAAAGCAAAGGCTGGATTCTGATCGTCTAAGAGCTAAAAGGGACCACGGAGGCCATCCTTACTGTCCGTTTATAGCTGAGGACACTGAGGCTTTATAACTTACCAAGGCCATGCAATTAGTGGCATTGGCAGCACTAGAACTCAGGCTTCTTGATTTCCAGAGACTTAGAATAGAGCACTTCTAATCCTTTATGGAGGGTAGGGTGGTAGCCAGAGATGGAAACCCTACTACTGCCTTCACTAGCTTCTTCAGCCATTATTCTGATTATCTTCTTCACTATCAAGCAGTCCTTCATTTCCAATCTTCCAAATAATTGGACAATTTATTAATGTAGTCACCCCATAGTTCTCTGGTCAGTAGAGACTTATTTTCAAATCTTCTCTGTCATTTCCGTTATCCTCCCCATAAGGAACAAATTATGGTTTCTCGACATCCTTTTGAAAACGTGCAACCCAAACTAACCGCACAGCTTCAAAGATCTGTTTGGTGAGGTAAAATGATGTCTTTGTGTTCGGCTTTTCAATGCATCCTACTTCGACTTTTGGTTTTGCTCATTTGTTAGTAAATTTTCAACACTTTACTTACTTTTACCGTGTCAATAAAGACTTTGAGGAATTTATATAGTTGATCTATTTCTATAAGGGTGCTCTCCTGAACCTTGTCCTGTGTGAAGACCCACTTTTTTTCTTTTTTCTCTTTGTTTCTTTCTTTTTTTTTTTTTTTCATTTGTTAGCTTGTCAGCAATGACCGGGTGGCGGATACATGTCAAGAAAACTAATCACCTTCTAACAGGATTAGGACTAGAATTAATGCAGATCTTGTGCCCTTCCTGTTCCCGCTTTGGTAGCCCAAGGTCCACCACTGCTCAGAGACTAGCTGGCGGGCAATGGCGCCCCACAGCATCTCACACTGTGTTGGGATCCTAGGTGGTGACCTTTGTGAGATTCAGTACCGAGTTTCTGGGAGACGGCGCTGCGGTTGTGATTGGAACTGTTGGCCGACGCACCTCTGGACGCCCAGTGAGGCAAAAGCATCTCCTGTTTTCAAGGTGATGACACTGGGCTGGAATGCCGCGGGGCCAACCTGTCCGTCCTGCCAGACAAGTTTCTGGTCCAGTGAGCCTCCGACTCGCCGCGCGTGTCAAGCTGACAAGGCCGGGGAGGCGTTTGAAGGAGCAGTGTTGAGCGCTGCCAACATTTAGCGGGCGTCTTTGAGTAGCTCCTCCAGCCCTCGCAGCGGCCCAGGGACTAGCCTGCAAGTTCTCAACGCTCACTTCCAGCCCGCGCTAGCCCCGCCTCCGCCTTCCAGCTCCTCAGCCTCCTTCCGCCCCGCCGCTCCCACCTTTTCTCAGGCCCCCCCACCTGCCAGCACGCAGAGGCGGGGGCGGGGTCGCGGGCCGGGCTCCTGACGTCACCTCGCGGGGAGGCGGGGCTGTGGGAACCGCAGTGCAGCGCAGAGGGGCGGGGCCTGCGGCGCGAGACCCGGTGCCGGAGGCCCGGGCAGGGAGAAGTGTGCAGGGCCGGGATCAGCCAGCTCCGAGTCCGGCTCCGGGGGGCGGGGCGGGAGGGGCCGGCGCGGCGGCGGGAGCCCAGCGCCGCGCTAAAGCGGGTCAAGCGTCCTCCTTTTCTCCCCGCCCCTTCTCCTCCTCCCACCTGGGCCTCTGCGTGGAGACGCGCACCTGGCAACCGGAGGCCGCGTCTCCGCCTTCTCCGCTCGCGCCTGGCGCCCCGAGCCTGCCCGGGACCTCCGCCAGAGCGGCGCTCGCTACAGGCGGCCTCGAGCGCTCTCTCGTTGATGCCGTTTTGGAGGTGACCGGCGCGGCGGCCGCTCTATGGTGGGGCCGCGTTAGTGGCTGCGGCTCCGCGGGACTCCAGGGCGCGGCTGCGAGGTGGCGGGGCGCCCTGCCTGCAGAACCCCGCTTGCAGCTCAGGTTTCGGGGTGCTTGAGGAGGCCGCCACGGCAGCGCGGGAGCGGAAGATGTTGGAGCTGAGGCACCGGGGAAGCTGCCCCGGCCCTGGGGAAGCGGTGTCGCCGCCACCCCGCGAGGGAGAGGCGGCCGGCGGCGACCACGAAACCGAGAGCACCAGCGACAAAGTAAGTGGAGCCGAGAGAGGCGGACGCCGCGCCCTAGCTGGGTCCTGGTTGGAAGCGAGACACCTGAGAGCAAGGGTGGGGCCCGTCGAGCGTCAGGTGAGGCTGCAGGCTGCCGGTGCACCTTCCTCCCTGCCTGGCATTGCTTCCTCCTTCCCCAGAGGGGGTCGGGACCCGGGATGCTGGTGGCGGTGCGGTTCCCAGGATGACCGCGGCCGCTGCCCGGGAGAAATGGGCAACTCAACCCGGCTTACAGTTTAGCTTCATCCTCTTCCGGTCCCTTCTTCAGGATCTGGGGCCGACGCTGGAATCTGGAGGGAACCTGCCCTCCTAGGGGCTGCAGTGCAGTTAGTAGCTGCCACCTCACCTCTCTTCTCAGTAGAGGGAACAAAGTTAGTAAGGACTAGAGACGTGCCACGGTCGGCTCTATCATTTCATTGGATCCTGACGCGGGAGGCTTGGCTTCTCGCGCTGCCCCATCTGCACTTTTATTTTATCCATCCTTTTTCAGTATGATAGATTTTGGAGGTTTGAGAGTATCATGCACGTGACATAATAGTAATCTTCCAGCTTCTTTTGAGTACACGGCAGACAGTGCAATTCTTCTGTCTACCAGTAGATTTCATATAACCCGATGTTAATTCATGAAGACTTTTCACTTCCTTTTCTATAGATTACTCTTCTTTCACATTTAAGAATAAGTAGGTGTGATATTACTGTTTAAAGCTAGAAAAGGAATTCGGACGTGTTTGGTAATACAGTGGTGCAAGTAAGAACTTGTGAAGAAATGCAGTTTTATGACCTTATGGACTGGATGGTTTGGGAAATTGGGCCAGAGAATAGATTGTTGTATCAAACCGTCAGTTTAGAAAATTCCATTTTATTTGAGAAACCCAAAACACGTAAACTGTTTCTAGAAGCATACTTTGGAAGCAGGCATTGCAGTTTGAATTACAGAAGTGAGGTGGATTGCCCAAGGTCAAGTTCGTGGCTCTTGAAACTGGAATCTAAGTTTCCTGATTCCTTTTCTTCTGATTTATGTGGTTGCTGAGACTGGCTGGCAGTTCTGATTTGGGGAGGATTCCACCTGAAAGTTGATGTTGATGAATTTGATGTAACCTAAATTACAAAGCCCTAATAGGAACATATCACATGATATCACGAAATAAACATAAACGTGGTTCTTAGTACTAAAACTTTAGAATCAATGCAGACACTTTTTCCCCCTTACCCTTGATAGTAAGTAGAATAAAATGAGTCTGTAATAGAACATATGTGTCAAGGAATTACCCAAAATATAACAATTTCCAGCTACTGATGGTTGAAGTTACAAAACTAGAAACAGTGGGCTGAGAATAGTCTTTGTGAAAACTGCCTTGGAAACTAGATCCAAAATAGAATTAATTAGGTTGGGATTTGTTTTGTTTTGTTTTTAGCACTGGTATAGTTTAGCATCAAGGAAATACCAGCTTCTCTATGTTGACTTCCTTAACTCGACAAAGCTAACAAGCTTTTGTTAAGAGAAAAGATGTTCAGGAAGCCATGCATAAAATATCTTTGGAATTAAGTTTTTTCTTTTTTTAACACCATAATGTATTTAAAATGGAAACTACTTCTGTAGTGTGATTTGACTCATTAGAACTGTTGTCTCTAGCTATCTGTGACTGGGTTACCTCGCTGCGTATTTATTTATTTATCAATGCAGTACTGTTGGTTTTTATTGACACATGTCCAGCTGGATTTTGTTTTCTGAAAGTAGACTTTGCTATATGTAACCTGTTTTGTCAAGATTTCTTAGACAAGAATGAACATATTCAAACCATATCTAAAATACTGCTCTACTTTTAGAGTTTATCGTGAGGAACTTTTGACTTGGCAAGCTTATAGATGTTGAACTCTATCCCTGTCTGTCCTTTCTTATCAGGGTGTGTATTTGAATACACCTGTATTTCCAGGTCAAGGGCTATTTTAAAATCGGTTTGCACACTGGAGGCTGGTTAATATTTGGTCAATTCAAACTCATTAAGGGCCTTCTCTGTTCAGTTGCAGTAAAGGCAGAACTCTTGGGGAATTAGTGAAAGAAGTGAAGGAGGTACATTATATTCTGCTATTATAATACACTCCCATGCATTGCCATTTTGTAGTCTTTTAATAATGGTGTTATTAACATGACACTCCCTTTGTTCCGGACTGGTGACTTATGCTGAGAGAAGGCTCTGTACTCCAGATAATTAGCAAGTGAAAAAAAAACTTCTTACCTGCAGGGGAATGTTCCCAAGTGTTAAATGTTGGAGTGGTACTTGAAAAACGACAAGGGACCTCTTCAAGGAACCCTGCAGGAGACATATATGAATTAGATTTATTAGAAGTCTATACAAGGCTCATTGTTAGCATAGAGGGCATGCTTGACCTCTACCTGGAGACTGTAGGAAAGGCTCTAAACAGTGGATGAGGATTGAGCTGGGAATGAAAAGATTCCTGGGACTCACCAGGTTTACAAGGGTTTGAGTAGGGTGTTCTAGGCAAAGGACGTGTTGGGTTTTTTCTTGAATCAGCATTCTAGGCACAGGGTTGGAGATACAGAGGAAGAGATAATGAAGGTCTTGAGAGCAAAAGGAGGAGGCGTTGCTTAGAGCAGTGTCCCCAAACTTTTTGGCACCAGGGATCAGTTTTGTGGAAGACACGTTTTTCCACAGATGGGTTGGGGGGATGGTTCCAGGATGATTCAGGTACATTACATTTATTGTGCACTTTATTTCTATTATTATTACATTGTAATATATAATGAAATAATGAAATATATATACACATATATATAATGAAATATATAATATATTGTATAATTATTAATTATACCATAATATAAAATCCATGGGAGCCCTGAGCTTGTTATCCTGCAACTATACAGTCCCACCTGGGGGTGATGGGAGACAGTGACAGATCATCAGGCATTAGATTCTCATAAGGAGCATGCAGCCTAGATCCCTCGCATGTGCAGTTCACAATAGGGTTCAAGCTCCTGTGAGGATCTAATGCTGCTGTTGATCTGACAGGAGGCAGCACTCGGCAGTAATGCGAGTGATGGGGTGTGGCTGTAAATACAGAGGAAGCTTCGCTCGCAGGCCACTCACCTCCTGCTCTGCAGCCGGGTGCCCAACAGGCCCAGTTCCTAACAGGCCGGTCCTGGTCTGTGGCCTGGGGGTTGGGGACCCCTGGCTTAGAGGACATCATCAGTAGTACTTAGGAATAAGGGCTGAGACAGAACATGGAGTTTAGCAAAAGATCTAAGTAGAAGCAGGTTTAGGTTGAGGAAATTGAGAGGTGAAATGTTGGTAGTTATTGTTATAAAGTGGCAGTGAAAGGAATACAGGATGGCAACTAGAGAGACAGGAGGATTAATGAAGTTTTTTCTTTTCAGAGGAGGGGAGATATATATTTGTATGAAAGTCAAATGAGTAAAGATGTTGAAGACAATGGGTAGGCCCTAGGAAAAAGAAAGCAAACATGGGGTAGAGACTATGGATTATTGAGATATCCAAGGAAAGAAAAGAGGGATGCATGTCCCTTCCTTAAGAAAAGAAAGACGGAATGAAGGGTGGATACAGGAACATTTTGAAAAGCAGAAAGGAGAAGATCAAGTGTTGGATGCCTTCAGTTAGTAAAGTAGGAACTCAGAACCAATGAGCTTCAAGGGATCTTAGAAACAACTTGGTTTAACTCAATTCATATATATTTATATTTGTATATATTTATATATAATTTGGTATATATACAATTAAATTACAAACAATAAATTTGTGTTCAGTTGAATCTTCACTGAGTTTGATAATTCTGTATAGTTTTATAATAGTTACCTTTTGGTCATTTCCTATCACACTTCCCAAAAATGACAGTTCAAATGTGTTCCAGTCACAGTCAGTGTTGTGTGACTGTGTGTTAGGAATATCCCCATTTAATAGCTGAGAAGAAAAAAAGCAATGGGAGTGATTTAGGCTTGGGGAGTGCCAGAGGTCCAGGATGTAGGGAATTAGAGAGTCAGCGAAGCCAAGATTGAAGTGGATGACCACAGATTCGAGTCAGCAGGGAAGTGGGCTGGTGAAGATCTAATGGATTAAGTGGGAATGAGCATTGAAACAGAAAGAGCTAAGACATGACTTATGTCGAGACCAAGGGAGAACTTCCTCTCTGCCCTCTGAAGACTTGCCAGAAAAAACTGACAACAGGTAGATTAATCGGAGAAATGGCATACAAATTTATTAACATGTGGGATGGGAGGAGGGAGACAGAGTGATTACCTGAACCCCAAGAGGCACAGAAGCTTATATACCGTCTTGAGGCAAAGGTGGTCCTGTCATGTAGATGAAACCTCATAGGGAGTAGCCCTCAGAGAGAATAGATGGTGAATATTTCTTTCAGACCTTTAAAAGTGTCAGACTCTCAGTTAATCTTTCCTAGATCCAGGCAAGAGAAAACCTTCAGAGAAGGCCAGGTTGCATAAATGCAGATTTTCTCTACAGATGCAAATCTCCCTCACAAAAGACAGCTTTGCAGGGCTGTTTGTTTGCAGGCCCTCTGAACAGCCATCTCAAAATATGTCAAAGAAGTATAATTTGGGGTGAAATATTCTGATTTCCTTCACTTGCTAGACCCTGAAGTGGGAGAAAAGAGGGTGCACATTGAGGATGTGGCCAATCAAGGGGAGCACACGTGGAATAGTGTGCTTTCAGGTAAAGTCTCTGTGTGTTTGTGCTTGGGGCTGCTACTTAGAGATTTTGGTTTGTGAAGTTGAGGGGAAAACAATCCAGAAATCAGTTAACATCTCTCCTCCATTTGAGATGTGTGCAGCTTCTTTCATAAATACATTATTATTTTCAAATAAACTTTTAATTTTGGAACAACTTTGATTTAGTAACCACCCCACAGTTTCTTCTTGTTTGCTGCCCAGATAGAACTGGTTTATCAGAATTGCAATAGAGAAAAAGAGTTTAATGCACACAGAGCCGGCTAAACAGGAGGCCATGGTTTTATTATTACTCAAATTAACCTTCCTAAAAATTTGGAGGCTAGACTTTTTAAAAGATAGTTTGGTGTGCAGGGGGTTAGAGAATGGGTGCTGCTGATTGGTTGGGGAGGCGATTACAGGGGTATGGAAAATGGTCCTTGTATGCTGAGTCCACTTCTGGATGGGGGGGCCACAAGAGTTGCTGGTTTGGGAGGAGTTATCCAGTCATCAGAAATAGAAAAATCTGAAAGTGGTCTATCTTTTAAAAGGCCAATCTTAGCTTCTTTAATAGTGATATTATGTATAGAAGTAATTGGAGAAGTTACAAATCTTGTAATCTCCAGAGCAGTGGCTGGTAATTGTTTACATGTAATCACAGCAAAATTCAGTCCTCTCTCATAATCCTAAACTTGTGACCTTTTATTAGTTTTATAAAGGCAGTTTAGTTTAGGGAAGAGCTATTATCATTTAACCTATAAACTAAATTTCTTCCAAAGTTAGCTTGGTCCTCACTTGGGAATGACCATGGGCAGCTTAAAGGTTAAAGGCAAGATAGAGTTGGTTAGGTCAGATCTTTTTTCACTGTTATGATTTTCTCACTGTTACAGTTTTTGTAAAGGTGGTTGGTTTTATTTACAGAAGCATTACAAAGATTTCTGTGTACTTTTCACTAACTTTGCCGTAAGGTTTGTATCTTGCATAACCGTGGTACATCAGTCAAAACTTAAGAAATTAACATAGCTATAATATCATCTTAGACTGCAGATACTATTTAGAAATTCACTGCTTGTTCCACTGTCCATTTACTGCCCTGGGATACAATCCGGGATTCAACACTGCATTTTGTCTACTTTATTTTGTTATTGTAAAAGCCTTATTGTGTTTTTGTAAATTATTTCTTCATTTTGGTACACCTCACTACAGGTTGTGCTGACGTCACCTATAAGTGTAATGAACATTTTCTATAGTTTTTCATCTAGATCTAGGCCATTAATAAAATATTAATGTTTAGATCTAGAGTTCTGGACTACCATTTGGGCTGATACTCCCTAATTGTTGATAAATTATCAGTCAGTATTACCACCTAAATAATTTTCCATGATTCAGCTTTTATCATGCGCAGCATATTCATTTCATTTAATAACATTTTTTAAAAATGCTGGCTTCTAAAATATCAGCAACCCAGCCAAGTGGTAAGACAGAACTGGGTTTTTAGCTTACTGCAGTGAGGAACACTTCCACAGAGCCTTGGTAGTATTTCAGAGGGGGAGAGGCAAGGTGTAACTTATTTGAGAATTGGAAGTTTGGTTTAAGGCAGGTCTTTTTTTTTTTTTTTTGAGACGGAGTCTTGCTCTGTTGCCCAGGCTGGAGTGCAGTGGCGTGATCTCGGCTCACTGCAAGCTCTGCCTCCCGGGTTCACGCCATTCTTCTGCCTCAGCCTCCCAAGTAGCTGGGACTGCAGGCGTCCGCCACCACGCCTGGCTAATTTTTTTGTATTTTCAGTAGAGACAGGGTTTCACCGTGTTAGCCAGGATGATCTCAATCTCCTGACCTTGTGATCTGCCCGCCTTGGCCTCCCAAAGTGCTGGGATTACAGGCATGAGCCACCGCACCCGGCCTAAGGCAGGTCTTTCAATGTAGGGAATTGATTAGGATTGGGTAAGGGTCACAATATAACAATTTGGGGTTAGTGGATAAGCCAGATAAGGATTTTGAGGCAAACGTTTTCAAAGAGTCTTAGGACTAAACTGTTCGTTGATGCTTCCTTTCAAAGAGTTGATGTGTCTTTTAGAAATTCTTGTAAATAACATGAACTCCTAGCAAGAGTTTCCAGAATACTCAAGTTATACTAATGAAAGAGTGAATCTAAAGGCATGGTAATGTAATAGTAAGCTATGTGCGGTTAGAAGTGGTAGTTAAAACTTGAGATTTCTAAAGAATAGCTGAGGGTTACCGTATGAATTTTCACTTACTGTTTATGATCTTTAAACAATTCATTTTTCTTATTATTGTGAGAGATACTGCCATAGAATGTCATCAACTACATCAAGCTTTGGATGTATACCACAGTGGGTTTTTTTGATGCTGTCATCCTAAGAAGAAGCTGAGGCATAACATAAAATTTAAAGACAGTACTTGAGCCAAATTTAAAGACTTTACTTGAGCCAAAGTGAGTACACTGCCTGGGTCATACCTCCAAGTTGCCTGGGGGAGTACTTTGTTTGGCCTTTGTTATAAGCAAGTTTTTAAAGGCAAAAAGGAACAAGGAATGGGCTGGTACAAAGTTGTTTGACAGGAATTCTCATTGCCTTACAGAGACTATTGATGAATGATTGGCTATTCAGTTTTAAAATGTAAGGTATGAGTTACAGTGTCTAGTATATGGTATTTTATGGCTACCTGGTATCAGTCCAGAGTCAACATAGCAAGTGGCTCGAAGAGGTAATTGTTTAGCTCAAACGGTGAAAGACGTGACTGCTGACACATTTTAAATGCCTCTCGGGGCCTGATAATTTAATGAGACTCATATTCTTCAAAATAAAAGTTTCTTTTCCTTTTTAACACAAACAATGTTTTGTTTGTCAAAATATACTGGGGAAAAGTGGGACAATTTAATGTCCTCTGGAAAATTTTGAAGAAAAATTAAGATATATACACATGTAGTATGAGTATTCTTTATGTGTTTATGAATTTCATTTTTGTAAAATAGACTCTCACATTTCTTCCCAGATAACACAGATAACTACAGGGGTTTGGCGTATTTGTTTTCCTTTAACCATTCTATATTTGGGGATGTCTTTTCCAAAAATACAGATTTTAGTTCAGTGTAAAGAACATAGGTCATTTAGGAAATTATAAACATATTTCTTGAGGCTTGGTTTGGTTCTGTGCATTCAGTAAATGCTTGTTGAGTGCCTATTATAAGCAAGACACTGCTTGAATGTTACTTTTTTGTGGCTTTTTTATACTCTTTGAGAAAAGAGGTGGTGTCAGGATTTGTTTGTTGCTCGACAACTGATTGTAGAGTATATTAATCTCTTGAATTATGGACTTTCACTGCATGGAATAATGATGTAAACTAATTTTTTAGTGCAAAATAATTTATAATTTGCAAAATGCTTGCTTATACTTAATATTAATTTTAGTCTTTTAACAATTATATAGGCAAGGGAGATAGGTTTAGTTTACATATGAGAAAATTGGAATTTGACAGCCTAAATACCCTGCTCAGAATCATGGTATTTAGAGCCAGGATTTACCTTAAATTTTCTAATTAAAAAATGTAAAGGAGAAATCAGATGTGTGGTACTAAATGTATAAAATCAATTTAAAACATTAAGAAAATTTTTACTTTGTTACTACCTTGTGTGATTTTGGACTAATTTGGTCTTTTTGAATCTATGAAATGTTGGCATTGGATTAGAAATTTTTAGCTGAAAGCCTGTCATTGGGTGATTTCAGGTGCCTAGATTTAAAACAGCACTTCAAGTATTTCATTGCTTACTTATGATCAATTACAAGAAATCATTAGCTTTTATTTCATTTTATAGCTGTTTATACTTTATTTGGTTGAGAAATGTTTCAGAACTTATTTAATGAGAATGACATCACATTTTGAAACAACTCTAGAAATGGAGAGGAAGTAATTTCATTAATGACCAATTTTTTTTTTTTTTTTTTTTTTTTTTTTTTTTGAGGCAGAGTCTCACTCTGTCACCCAGGCTGGAGTGCAGTGGCACGATCTTGGGTCACTACAAACTTTGCCCCCGCCCCCCGCCCCCCCATTTCAAGCAATTCTCCCACCTCAGCCTCCCAAGTAGCTGGGATTACAGGCACACAGCACAAAAGCCCAGCTAATTTTTGTATTTTTAGTAGAGATGGGGTTTCACCATGTTGGCCAGGCTAGTCTTGAACTCCTGACCTCAAGTAATCCACCTGTCTCGGCCTCCCAAAGTTCTGGGATTACAGGCGTGAGCCACTGTGCCCAGCCAACCAATTGGGTTTTGATCATCCCTGAGATACACCAAGTTTATTATCTAAGTATTTACTTATTTTCTTGTCCTCAAAATGAGGTGAAAGATATTTTTCAGGTCATGTCATTGAATGTTTGTTTGCTTAAGACTTTCTCAGAACTGTCAAGATTTTAAACTTTTAAAATATGAAATTGAAAGGCATAGGATGGGAGAAAAAAGAGTCCAGTCCAGAGTGGACTCTTATCTATGGAAATTTATAGCTGCTTTTTGCGAACATCGCAGCTAAGAAAGCAGTGTTGCTTTTCTGCTTCCTGGCTATGGTTGCAGTTCCCTTTATTTGCCGGAACCCATGGCCAGCTATTTAAGAGCTTTCTGCAAGGCTGATGTAGCCAATCTGACTTCATCACCTGGGTGACCCAGGTGGGATCAGACACCTTGACAGTTGTTTTGGCTCACTGCTACCTTCCAGTCCCAAGCAGGTCATTTCACAAACAATATGGGGCTGTCTGTGGGTCAATGAATATTTATTAAGCCCATCTGGAAGTTCACATTTTATCTCAATATATAAAAATCCAGATTTGAGAAACCAAATTAGACTCGTCTTTCAAGGTTGTGCTTTTTATTTTTTCATCTACTTACTATGCTTGTACTTGAACCGTCTCAGGGTTGAGGCTTCGAACAATTCTGTGGGACACTATTCATGTACAGTTCAATGTAGATAGTGCCCCCTGGAATTCTGCTTGTAGTAGTCCCATTTATAATAATGTATACTGCTTTTAATAAATATGAGGTTGATACAAAAAGGTGTACAAAGTATACAAGAAGATAAGGATACTAGCTAGTGATATGGGTGACTTATCCTCTCAGAGGTATTCCTTCTTTGTCTTAATAGGTTTACAACATATGTTTGCATCCCCTGTCACCTTAAATAATGAATTTCAAATGTATGATTATTTGAGCTCAAAGCTTGAGGATGGCCACTCTGGAGCTTAGACTCAAGTTGCCCTGAGTATACACTCTGATTAGCAGCAGTTACAAGAGTTTTTTTTTTTTTTTTTTTTCTTTCTTTAGATAGAGTCTTGCTCTGTCACCCAAGCTGGAGTGCAGTGGCGCAATCTTGGCTCACTGCAACTTCTGTCTCCCAGATTCAAGCGATTCTCCTGCCTCAGCCTCCTGAGTAGCTGGTATTACAGGTGCACTCCACTATGCCTGATTAATTTTTGTATTTTCGTAGAGATGGGGTTTCACCATGTTGGCGAGGCTGGTCTTGAACTCCTGACCTCAAGGGATCCACCTGCCTCGGCCTCCCAAAGTGCTGGGATTACAGGCATGAGCCACCATGCTGGCCTACAAGTGGGTTTTTAAGGAGAAAAGAAAAGGCAGTTTCTAAATTGTTTAACAAGAATTTAGATTAAAGTGAACTATTGATTGGCTACACATTGTTCTTTGCATCATAAATTCCAGGAAGATAAGGGGTGAGGCAGCGAGTCTGAAACAAAATGCCTTTAAGTAATTGCTCCCAGGCACGAGTGTGGGGGTGTGATTGAAGTCCCATACTCTGGGGCCTGATAAATTTTACATACCTCACATAGCTGGGTCAGCTTAGAGCTATTTTTCTTTTTTCACCTCAATCAATATATTATTTAGTATAGGGGAGTGAAAACCCTTCTAGGTTTCTTGGCTGGGCTACAAATTAAATTGACGTAAGACAATTAAGAGGAAAACTATTTTTCTCTTGTTTAATTACATATGTGCAAAACAAAACAGGAAAGAAGGGTCAGGTTTTTGAAGTTTATATAGCACCCTGAGATACTGAAAGGAACCTATTCAGCTTTAAGGGGTACTGGCCACACAAATTCTGGGAGGGTAAGGGGAGGAATTGCATGGTGAATAAAGGCTGTCTTGTTATGCGGATAGTCTTTCAGGTAATAAAAGTTGTCTCAGAGCAGCTGTCTTCCTTATACAAATACTTAACTAATGTAGACTTCCTTTATAGATAATTTTTTTTTACGAAATAACTGCATTTCAGAGCTACTAATGTGTCTGCAGTTTCTCAGAATTATAATCTTGAAATATGCCAAAGAAGTATATTTTGGGGTGGCATATTCTAGTTCTCTATAGTCATATTTTAGGGTAATATGTCCTGAGTCTCAATATTAGTTTTGAAGTTTTCCCTACCTTTTTATTGTAACTTTTTAATAATATCGAAATGTTAAAAGGTTAGTACAATGATCATCAGCATATCTAGGACTTAACAGTTATTAAGAGATTGCTAAATTTGCTTTATCTTGCCATATATACACAGTTGGCTTTCCATATCTATGGATCGTGGCTCACTGCAGGCTCAACTTTCCAAGCTCAAGTGATCCTCCCACCTCAGCCTCCCAAGTACCTGGGACCACAGGCATACACCACCATGCCCAGCTAATTTTTACATATTTTTTAATAGAGATGGGGTCTCCCTGTGTTGTCCAGGCTGGTCTCAAACTCCTTGGCTCAAGCAGTCCTTCTGCCTCGGGCTCCCAAAGTGCTCCCAAAGGTGAAGCACAGGACGTGAAGACCCTCAATGCACATCATCCAAGAGGTGGCCAAAATCGGTCTGGTGATGGTCAGTTTTTAGGAAAGGGATGCACTGTGAAACTGGCAAGCTGTCATATCAAAGCTGCAAAGAGGGAGAGTCCAGTAGCAGCCTCAGATGACTGGCTAAAGGTGGTAAAAGAAAGGGTACTCTGTTTCTTGTTTTCTGGAGCTGGCTTCTGCTTACTCCTTAGGAAAGAATTCTGGCTAAAGGTTAATAAAGAAGGGGCATACTGAGGCATGTCCAACCTCCTGTCCCATCGTGGCTGGAACTCAGTTTCCGAAGTTTCTCTGGTGTCCCTTTGGCCAAGAAGGGGTTTGTTCAGTCAGCTGGGGGGGGCTTGGGCTTTTATTTTTATTTCTCAATTATTTATAATACCTCATACAATGTAAGTTCTACATAAATAGTTGCATACTGTAGTTGTACAATATAGTATGCTGTATTGTTTAGAGAATAATGACAAGAAAAAAGTCTATGTGTTTAGTACAGATGCAACCACCTTTTTTTCCCCTTTGAATATTTTTCATCTGAGGCTGGTTAAATTCACGAATATGGAACCCACAAATGTGAGGGGACCAACCGTACTTGTTTTTCGCTCTAAATGAAGGCAAGGCAGAAAAGCTGGAGGCATTATTTATCTTAGCCCTGAAAAAGTGATGTACCTGTGAGGACCAATCATTCATAAGATCTCAGGTAAAAAACAAGTTTGGGATGGCAGTAATAATTCAGATTTTCAGTGAAACTCCTTAATTTTCTCTGTTCTTTTGTGTAATTCCATGGAGTTTTTTTCTTCTAGTGATCTTTATTCTTAATTTGGAATTTAAGACTTACGTAAATGAAACCATACAAAATAGTATGATCTTAATGTATAATAGAATGAGATATCACTGGAGAAAGATCAGAAGGAGCCAAACATCTAGGAAAGTCTTAAAATGGACCTTAAAATTAAGTAAGATTTGAATATTGTAGATAGCATCTTAGGAATGGCAAAAAAAAAACAGCAGCAATATTGTAGCTTGGAAGACTTGGCCCGATTCCATTTGGGGATAGAGAGATGACAGTCATAATTCCCTCAGCACATACTCACCAAGCTCCTGGTTGCAGGAATGGCCATGGTGGGTGAGATTGCTGGGTGAACAGGCAATCAAAACATGTCATACAAATGTTGGCATCCAAAGAGCTGCACAAAATGGGCTGAGGAGCTCCCCTAGCTTCTGATTGCTGCTAAAACAAATCACTAAAAACTTAGTGTCTTAAAGCAATATAAACTTAACTTACAGTTCCGGAGGTCAGAAGTCCAAAATGGGTCTCCCTAGGCTAAAGTGAAGATGTCCTGGTAGGACCATGTTCCTTCTGCAGGCTGTAGGGGAAAATCTGTTTCCTTGCCTTTTCTAGCTTCTAGAGGCTAACGACATGCCTTGGCTGGTGGCCCCTTACTCCTTGCTCAAAACCAGCATCACTGTACCTCTGCTTCTGTCATGTCTTCTCTGACTCTGATCCTCCAGTCTTCCACTTACAAGGACCTTTGTGATTATATTAGACTCACCTGTATAATCCAGGATAAACTCAGCACGTCAAGATCAGTTGATTAGCAAACTTAATCCTGCCCACTTCCTTAATTCTCGCTTGAATTGTACCAACATCTTCACATGTTCTGGGATTAAGACGTGAATATCTTGGTGGGGGGAGTGGGGAGGGAAGCATTATTTTGCGTTTGACAGGCTCCCTGAAGAAGAGTTTTCTAGAAATTACATCTAGGCTGATACCTTAAAGATAAATAGGCACCAGTCAGGCAAAGCCAGGCTCAAAGAGGAAGAGCGTAAGTTATAAATAGAAGAATACTGTAGCACAATATTGAGAGGCTAAGACTCTTCACACTGTGGGGAGCACAGAAGCTTTAGTTCTGCAGAGCCTGGAGTGGCTGGGTGGGTGTGGCCAAAGCCCTGGCTGGAGAGTAAGAGGAGGCTGGGTTTATACCCTGTGATGAGAAGGTAGGTGGATGAGGTAATCAGATTTGCCTTTTACTCAGGCATTTTATGTTATGTTGAGACACATTTGGTTTTCTCTTATCCAAGCATTGGGATCCACCACAAAGTGTAACTCCTGATTGGATTAGTAAAGTGGTACACTGGGCCAACCAGTCACCTCCTTCCTTCAGTGGGGAATAGAACAGGGCTGCGGAGAAAGATTTGGGGACCAGTCTTTCCCTTTGCAGTTCAAATTAAAAAAAAATAAGGAGGCTTTATCAATTATAATTAATTAGTGTAGGATAGGACCACAGAGCTGATGAATGAGGTAACCAGATTTCTGTCTATAAAATACAGTGTTGTGGGAGCAGTGGCTCACACCTGTAATCCCAGCACTTTGGGAGGCCATGGTGGGAGGATCGCTTTAGTCCAGGAGTTTGAGACCAGCCTGGGCAACATAGGGAGACCCTGTCCCTACAAAAAATAACAAAAAATTAGCCAGGTGTGGTGGCTCCACCTGTAGTCCCAGGTACTTGAGTGGCTGAGGTGGGAGGATCACTTGAGCCTGGGATGGTGAGGCTGTAGTGAGTCATGATAGTGCACTGCACTCCAACCTGGGTGACCCTGCCTCAAAAGAAACAAAACAGTGTTACTAAGTCCCTTGACCATTCTCTATCATTATAGAGGTCTTGAGCTCCCTCACTCTTCGTTCACCAAACTGCTAACTCACTAGGAATTAAATCAGTTTAGTCCTTCTCCCCAGCACAGATAGAAAGCAGTTCCTTCTCTTCACTTCCACTCCTGGGAGAAAGAGAAGGAATCCATGCCTGTATGAAAACCATGAAGAAGGCCAGGCACGGTGGCTCATGCCTGTAAATCCCAGCACTTTGGGAGGCTGAGTGGGCAGATCATGAGGTCAGGAGATCAAGACCATCCTGGCTAACACGGTGAAACCCCGTCTCTACTAAAAATACAAGAACAAAATTGGCCAGGCGTGGTGGCGGGCGCCTGTAGTCCCAGCTACTTGGGAGGCTGAGATTGCAGTGAGCCGAGATCACGCCACTGCACTCCAGCCTGGGTGACAGAGCGAGACTCTTGTCTCCAAAAAAAAAAAAAGAAAAATAAAACCATGAAGAAACAGAAAATGCTGAAATCAGGAACACAGCCTCATGTTCTTTTAAGTAAAACTGTTTAGTTTCAAGATTTTTAAAAGGCTGCCTCCTTTCAGGCGTGGAGCTCTATGTCTCTGTGGGTTTCCTTTGGCTTAATTGCAAATCTTAATGCTGAACTGAGCTACAGGGATCAGTGTCCACATCAAGGGACTCTTGACGGAAGAGCTGACCCTGGTTTTCTAACTCACTTTTTAAGGGGCCAGTTGTAAAAGAGGCGAAAAGTGTGAGTGATTTAATATATTATCCTTTGTTGCATTTTTACCTTCATTTGTTTAGAGACTTCCTTTTGGAGCCATCATCTATTTTTAAAATTTTGATTCTTATTTTAATTATTTTATTTTGAGGTGGGATCTTGCTATGTTGCCCAGGGTGGTTTCTAACTTCTGGGCTCAAGAGGCCCTCCTATCTCAGCTTCCTGAATAGCTGGAAATAGCTGCTTGCCACTGCACCCAGCTATTTTTTACTTCAACTGACATAATAGTTGTATATGTTTATGGAGTACAGTGTCATATTTTGAAACCTGTGTACAGTGTGTAATGATGGAATCATCCTCTTGATGAACTGTATCCTTTGTTCCCTGAGCCCCTTGTCCTTGTTCTTGTCCTTTTTGTCCTCGGTATTGGGAAGCACCTCAGTTCTCTTTCCTGGACTGCTCTTCAAGAGTCCTCATGAACTATAAATGATATTCACTAAATTGAACACACTTAAAGTGCTATCTTAGTTCAAGATGTTATAACGAAAATACTATAGCCTAAACAACAGGAATTGATTTCTTATAAATCTGGAGGCTGGACATTCAAAATCAACATGCTGGCCAATTTGGTTCCTGTTGAGAGCCCTTTGCAGACAGACCCCTTTGCTCTGTCCTCCCATGGTGGAGAGATTATCTCTTGTGCCTCTTTATAAGGGCACCAAACCCATTCGTGAGTCTCCACTCTAATTACCTAATTGACTTCATTATCTTACAAAGGTTACCTCCAGATAACATTACATTGGAAAATGCACTTCATTGTATAATTTGTTTTTTGGTAGGGACAGAAACATTCATTCCATAGCAAATATAATTTGGCAAATTTTGACATATATATATATATATATATATATATGCCTATGAAGCCATCATTATAATCAAGATAATGAGCTAATCTATCACCACTAAAAGTTTGCCCCTTTTTGTAGTTCTTCCCTCATCGCTAGACACCTACTAATCTGCTTTCTGGCACTATAGATGAGTTTGCATTTTCTGGAATTTTATATAAATGGAATAATATAATATGTGTGTATATATATATATACACACGTATATGTATATATATATATACATATACGTGTGTATATATATACATATACGTGTGTATATATATACATATTACATGTACATTTTGTCTGGCTTCTTTTACTCAGCATAATTATTTTGAGATTCATCCATGTATCAATTGTTCACTTATTTTTATCACAAGAGAATATTCCACTGTATGAAAGTAACATAATTTGTCCATTTCCCTGTTGGCTATTTGAATTGTTCCTAGTTTGGAGCTATTGCAAGTAAAGCTACCATGAACATTTGTGCACAAGTCTTTGCTTGTATCTACACTTCAGTTTATCTCGGGTAAATACCTAGGAGTGAAATGGCTGGGTCAGTTGTTGGTTGTATATGTAATTTTTAAAAAAAGCTGTGATAGTGTTTTCCAAAGTGGTTGTACTATTTTACATTCTCACCGGCAGTGTGCAAGCCTTTCAGTTCCTCCAGATTTTCTCCAACGTTTGGTTGTTCAGTTTTAAAATTTTACCCATTCTGATAGATGTATAGTAGAATCACATTGTGATTTTGACTTGCATTCCCTTAATGACTAATAATGTTGAACATATTTTCATATGTTTATTTACCATCTGTGCATTGTCCAAATATTTTGTTCATTTATTGTTTCCTTATCAAATTTTGAGAGTTCTTTATGTATTCCAGATTACAAGTCCTTTATTAGATATGTGATTTGAAAATATGTTTCGTTCTGTGACTTGTCTTCTCATTCTCTTAGTATCTTTTGAAAAAAGAAAATTCTAATTTTGATGAAGTTATATTTATCTTTTTTTGGTGGATAATACTTTGTTATCATACTAAGGAATTTTTGCCTAACCAAGGTCCCAGAGAGTTTACAGAAGATTTATAGCTTTATATAAATGTCTGATCTGTTTTGATTTAATTTTTATCTGTGGTGTGAGGTATGGATCAAGGTTCTTTGTTAAAATTGTGCCAGTACCATGTGTTGAATTACCTTTGCAACTTTGTTGTTAATCTGTTGACCATATGCATGTAGGTTTATTTCTGGGCTATTCTTTTCCATTGATCATTCTGTCTGTTTTGTCAATACCACATTTTCTTGATTACAGTAGCTTTATAAGAACTCTTGAAAACAGGTAATATAAGTCCTTCAACTTTATTCTTTTTCCAAACTTGTTTGGCTCTTCTATGTTCTTTGCATTTTCATAGAAATTTTAGAAAAATTTCTTCAAAAAAGCCTTCTGGGATGTTTACAGAAGAAGGTGATGCTCAGCAAGGCTTGCAGTGGTGAATGAGAATGGAAATGGAGGGAGGCTGGGCACGGTGGCTCACACCTGTAATCCCAGAACTTTGGGAGGCCAAGGCAGGTGGATTGCTTGAGTCCAGGAGTTCAAGACCAGCCTGGGAAACATGGTGATACACCATTTCTATGAAAAATGCCAAAAAAAATTAGCCAGGTGTGGTGGTGCATGCCTGTAGTCCCAGCTACTCAGGAGGCTGAGGTGGGAGGATGGCTTGAGCCCAGGAGTCTGAGGCTGCCATGAGCCAAGATCACGCCACTGCACTGCAGCCTAGGTGACAGAGTAAGACCCTGTCTCAAAAAAAAAAAAAAAAAAAAAAAGCAAAAGAAAAAGACATGGAGGGAAAGACAAATGATAGACTTGGTGCAGACTGAATGTTTTGGTTAAAGGAGGCAGTGTCAAGTGTTAAGGCAATGCCTAAGTTTCTGACCTGAGTACTTGGTTAACTGGATTGGTGGTAGTATCTTCTCCAAAGAAGGAATTACGGAAGGAGGCAGCATTTTGATGTGGAAGAGAGAGAAGTCCATTGCTTCTGTTGAATTTCGAATGATGCCAGTGGAAAACCACCTGGAGATGGCATGTTGGAAGCTGGAGACGTAAGTTTACGGGGAGTCATCAGTGTATGGGGTCCATGAGATCACGTGGTGGTAGGAGAACACAGGCCCAAAATAGAAAGTTGAAGATCATTATCTTTAAATTATGAGCTTGAGAAGAAGCAGCTACGAATTTTTAGGTTCTTGTAAACATTTTAAATGCCTTCATTCAGGTACGGTGGCTCACCCCTGTAATCCCAGCACTTTGGGAGGTCGAGGCGGGCGGATCACCTGAGGTCAGGAGTTCGAGACTAGCCTGGCCAACATGGCGAAACCCCGTCTCTACTAAAAATACAAAAATTAGCCGGGCCTGGTGGGGCATACCTGTAATCCCAGCTACACGGGAGGCTGAGGCAGGAGAATCACTGGAACCTGGGAGGCAGAGGCTGCAGTGAGCTGAGATTATACCACTGCACTCCAGCCTGGGTGGCAGAGTGAGACTCCATCTCAAATAAATAAATAAATACATACATACAGATATACATACATACATACCTTCATTCAACGTGCACAATGCTGCATGGCTCTATTTGATCATTAAAAGTATTATAGTACTGCCTTCTTCTCCCTGATCTCCATTCACACTCTTATCTTCCTTTTCAAGTCTAGCGTCTTTGTAACAGAGTCTATACATTAAATACAGTAAAACAAGGGCCCCTGCTACTCATTCTCATAGTTGAGTAACATTGCTCCAAAATGCCACTATTTAGAAATTATCTTGTATTCTTTAATTACTAGAATGAAATAGATTCCTAGTTCAATTTAAGTTTTTATTTTGTGTTTCTCTAAAGGGTATAAAATAGAAATCAGAAGCTTAAATAATGTAGATAAAAGCAGGACAGCCTTGTTGAGGGTTAGGAGGGGAGGGTTGCAGCACGTCACCATTATTGCAAAGTGGACTTTGAAGTGGCTTGCAGAGAACTTTAATATTTTGAGGAGCACAATTTGAAAGCTAGTCTAATGGTTTTAGTATTTTATAAATAAGGAAACCAAGGCCTGAGTTTCCTTCAGATTAAGTGATTTGCCGTTTGTCTCACTACTAGAGTAGAGTAGAGGTGGAATTAGGGCTGGTAACTCCTGATTCCTAGTCTCATGCTCTTTTTGTAGGATGGTGATACTGCCCTAGAGAACCACTTCCATTAGTCACCAACCCCACTACCCCTCACACCACCCCTGTCAATACTCTGGGTTATTAAAGGTGAAAAGAAAATGGCAGGGAAAAGAAAAAAAAACTGATGTGTTTCCCTTGTTCTAGATGTCCAAGCTCTGCGGCTTATCAGACTGACGGCAGGTGCCCTGCCATTTTCTGAGGGGATGTTCTATCTGGTTGTTTATTAGTTACCATCTCTATTTAAGCAGCTTCAGGGCCGACTGACTCTTGGTGTCACAGTGGGAATTTGACATTTCTATTTCTCATTTGTCATTTAGGGTACATTGACACATTTAATTTCGTAATTGTATACTTAAAAAGTGAGTAAACTAAAGTTTATTAATGCTTTATGAAAACTGAAAATACTCCCGAAGGCTAACATTATATTTGGTGAGCCTCCTAATGAGGAATTAGAAAACTTGATTCAATCATAATATTATCTTACTGCTTATTTGAATTTACTAAGTCCTTGGCATTATACTAAATCCTTCATTTTAGGGGTGAAGAAACAGTTCGAAGGGGTGATGACATTTGCCAGTGTTTTGGAGCTAATAAGGGCTGAGTTTGGATTGAGAATCCTCAACATTCTGAATTGTTGGGTGCTTTTATTCCTAGGATTATTTCAGGCTTGATATCCTGCTCAATGCTCTGTCTATTTGTATTTGCCTCCAGGGAATTCTCTTTCCTCTATCCCAGTTCAACACCCTCACTCCGGTTTCCTCCTCTGTAAGCCATTCTCCCAAGGTTTCTGTGTGTTCACCACTCATAACTGAAGGTTGCCAGGGCAGGATGGAAAGGGTAGGGCCTGAGCCGGGAGAGGTTGTAGAAGAGGAAAGAACATGGCAGTGGAGACTTATGGCAGAATGAACAACTTTAAAACTGAGCATTAGATGACATTTCTGTTTTGAAAATTGCATTGATCACCCTATCCCTGGAAATTCTGCAGTGACCACCTTTGTTTAAAGGCCTAGAGCTCCCTGCCATCTCCAGCACACTCACGCAGCTCCTGTACATGCACTCAGAAGTCAGTTTGTGTTTTAAATAACTTCTTTAAAAATCTCATCACCAAATGCTGTTGATCATAGTTTACCTACCAGTAAAATAGAGATGAGGTCCATTTGACCTGCTTCAATTGGGATTCTCTCTTGAGGATCTAATAAAAATGATGGAAGTTGAAATGTTTACAAATATATGAGAAATGCTATGCTTATGTAAGATATTACTCTTATGGTTGATGCTTTAATTGAAATCAAATTTAAAAAGGGACTCTTAACAGCTAATCAGAATCTACATGGAACTAACACCGTGATCTCCCAGTTAAGTGGCAAAACAATACATATCTGATTTTAGGGGTATATTTCTGATTTAGAAAATATGGGAGCTTCTTTTGTGTCTTTTGTTTAAAGTTATCCTTTGTATTATTAGTAGTAGATTTTAGCAAAGATAGTCAAACTTCCCTAACAAAGAAGTATGGCAGTGCTAAGATATTCAAGATAAATAGTAGTTTCTTTGTTTCAGATTATGTAACTGAGATTTGACACACTGAGCAATAAATGAATGTATTGGCCAGCCTGTGCTTTTATAAACGTGATTTTGCAAAGTAATTTGTCTTTTTAATTTTAGGAAACAGATATTGATGACAGATATGGAGATTTGGATTCCAGAACAGATTCTGATATTCCGGAAATTCCACCATCCTCAGATAGAACCCCTGAGATTCTCAAAAAAGCTCTATCTGGTTTATCTTCAAGGTATGATTGGATGAAGATGAGTATATCTTAGTGCACAAGATAGGCTTTGAGGTTATCCTTGTCCATGTAATAAATTTGGCTTTTTGTAAGTTTTCCAGCTATGGTATTAGGTGGTCAAAAAGGCCACCTAATATCTGAGGTATAGTTCTATGTATTTAATGTGTATCTACCCTTAAAACCTTGTGAAGTATAAGAAAACCAAGGCTGAGAGGTTAATTGTTGAAGGCTACAGAGCTAGTAAGATATAGACTTGGGATTCTTGCCTTGGGCTGTCAGATTCTGAAGTCTATGATCTATTTACCACGTCACGTTGCTTTTTCTGGTATTAGAACACCTAATAAAACTCCACAGTCTCTGTTCCCTATTTTTCAAATGCCAGACAGAAATAGGTATTTTTTTCTTTTTTCTTTTCTTTCTTTCATTTTTTAAATAAGACGGGGTTTTACCACATTGCCCAAGCTGGTCTTGAACTCCTGGGCTCAAGCAGTCTGCCCACTTTGGCCTCCCAAAGTGCTGGGATTACAGGCGTGAACCATGGCACCAGGCCAGTATTTTTTTTTCTTTTAACTGAGTTTAAGATTATTGTCTAAAACTCCACAATCCATTACCATTTTATATTTGTGCAACATTTAAAAATGTGTGATGACCACAAAATTTCAGCTAATTATATTACCCTTCATTGTATACTTTAGTAATATGAATTATAAAATTTATAAAAGCAAAGTAAACCTAAGCTTTTGTCCAGATTAACGTATGAAATGTTACATATTGGTATAGAAAGAACGATGTTTCCCCAACTTTTTGACAGTATGACACAATAAGAAGTACATTGTATACCACATTCCAAGACACACAAATGTATTTAACTGCTGCAAAATGTTATGAAACAGTTCTTCCCGTTACTGTGTAATACCCTCTGATTTCTTTTCTATTTGACGCTGTTCTATGTTATTGAACAAAAAATGCTACATGTCACTTACTCAGTGGATTTTACTACCCTTGGGTCATAGCCTGCAGTCTGAAAACCACTAGTTTAGTCGTATCTAGTAAATGTAATATGAATTTTTCTTTTTTTTTACTTTGTAAGGGATAACCATCTTAGAATATATTGGTTAAAAGCAACATTTTCATATTTTTTAACCAATAGAACATATCTTTGATCTGCTGTGAAAAGCATGATTATTTTAATAGTTCTTGTTCCCAGTTGTTTTCATGACCTAATTCCCAGATATAACTTTGCATTAAAATCTCATCAAGTCTATCTCAGACCTGAAATTTTGTGTCGTTGATGTTCTATAAGAATGGCCAGATTTGTGTGTGTCATTCATAATAAGATCTTCCTTAATCATGAAGTTGTTTTTTTTCTGATATGAAGTAACAATAGCAAATACTAGCAGCTAATATTTATTTAGCATTTACTATGTACTAGCATTGTTTCAGGCACTTTATATGTGTTGACTAATATTCTTATGGCAGCCTTGTAACACAGGTATATAAATGTGGAAACGTAGGCAGATATTATATATCAGGGGTCACATAGCTAGTAAGTTATGGAACCACATTCTGAACCTAGGTACTGTGGCTTCAATGCCTGTATTCTTATCTATGCTATTTATGAGTGAATTGGTTTTAGAAAATGAACAATAGATAGTATAATGATTTCAATCTTCTCAAGAAACTTTTCTACAAAGATTACATGAATGTTTTACATGTAATCTGTTTTATACATTTTTATCCTGTTTTTAATCTAATATTGAAAACAGACTGTCTTGCAAAGACTTAGAATTTGTACATACATAGGATTAAAAATAGTAATTACATAAGAAATGTACATTACTTGCAGAAAAAAAAACCTATAATCCTCCTACCAAGACATTAATATTTAGAATACTTCGGTGTTTACTCTCTGAGGCTTTTTTCTTGTGCAGTGTGTGTGTGTGTGTGTGTGTGTGTGTGTATGTATGGATGTGTGTAAAGCAAAAATGAGATTGTACTGTTTTCTACCTTACTGTTTTCATTTTCATTCCATGGTATTATTAGGAACAACATTTCATGCAGAATCCTAAATATATTTCAGAAACATTTTTAATGTCTGTATGATATATTTTGCTGCATGGCTATAGCCTAGTTTATCCAACTGACCACCTATTGCTGGGCATTTAGTATATTACTAAATGTTCACAATTAAAAATACCTCTACATTAAACATTTTTCTTTGTAGTAACTTTATTTTAACATCCATTAATTATTTCCTTAGGATAAAGTCCTAAAAGAGAAATCCCTTGGTCAAGTTTTATGCCCTCCCCTTACTTTTTTTTTTAAAACAGGGTTTCACTCTGTTGCCTAGACTGGAGTGCAGTGGCGCAGTCTCTACTCACTGCAACCTCTACCTCTCAGGCTCAAGCAATCCTCCCACCTCAGCCACCCAGGTAACTGGGACTACAGGCATGGTCCTGGCTAATTTTTGTATTTTTTATAGAGACAGGATTTTGCCTTGGCTTTTGGTCCTTTATTTACCTCTGACTAGATTTGTGACCTAGCCCAGTTTCCTAATCCATCCATTAATCCACTAACAGTTATATCTGTACAACTACATGGAGCCTTTCAGCCATAGTATTTTTGACTCTACACTCATTTTTAGTTCTGCCTCATGCTCATGCTCTCATGAGAAGTTTATGTCTACATAGTTTGTTAAACAATAGAGGGAAATAAAGTTGAATGAATGCAATTTGACTGCCTTATGAAGAAACTTGGAAGCTGGAAAAAAATGTATGTTGTTGGTATGTTGGTATTTTAGATCCTGTGTGCAGAAATGACATGGTAAAAGGAATATTTGAAAAGAGTATTTGTTGGAAGTATTTAAACTATATTGGAGAGTGGTTGAAAGCAAGGAATGTAACCCTTTTTTTTTTTTTTTTTAAGAGACAGTATCTTGCTCTGCTACCCAGGCTGGAGTGCAGTGGCACAATCATGGCTCACTGCAGCCTTGACCTCCTGGGCTCAAGTGTTCCTCCCACCTCAGCCCCCAACATGCCCCGCCTCCTCTCCCCCCACTCCCCCCGCCCCAGTAGCTGGGACCACAGGCGAGTACCACCACGCCCAGCTAAGTTTTGCATTTTTTGTAGAGCTGGGTTTTTACCATGTTGCCCAGGCTGGTCTCAAACTACTGAGCTGAAGCAATTCTATACCTTATGAAGGCAGCTAATATTTCTGTTCTAAGAAGGGAATGGGGGCTGGGCATGGTGGCTCACACCTGAAATCCCAGCACTTTGGGAGGCCAAGGCAGGAGGATCACTTGTGCCCAGGAGTTAGAGACCAGCCTGGGCAAGATAGTAAGACCCTGTCTCTATTTTTTTTAAAAAAAGGAGTGAGGACTTCTGCTCAGAATATACTGCATATATGTTACTAGACTTTAAGTTGAATCAAAATCTCTTGTAACATAATTTAAATGCTACCAGTTTAATTAATAAAAATCAGAAAAGTCCTAAAGAAAAACAGTGACAATTCTAAATATAGAAGTCATCATTTGTATATAGGAGCATTCAGAAATTCTGGATTTTTCATACAGAGCTGCCAACAGTTTATATGACATGGTAACACAAGGAGTGATTATTTGTATGGCACACTGGGGATGAAGTGTAACGCTTGTGGCAGTGGTGGGATGTGGTCAGGCATGCCAGGCCCTTACAGCGAGGGTTGAGGGAGACCAGTTCTCAGCATGGCAAGGACCAGCCGGTGTACCAGCAGGAAAGCTCTGCTCTGAGGAGCAAAGAAAGGCCCAAGGATAAGGAAATACTTTGTTTCTTGGAGACGGAGTCTCACTCAGTCGCCCAGGCTGGAGTGCAGTGGCGCGATCTCGGCTCACTGCAATCTCCACCTCCCGGGTTCATGCCATTCTCCTGCCTCAGCCTCCCGAGTAGCTGGGACTACAGGCACCCACCACTGTGCCCGGCTAATTGTTTTGTATCTTTAGTAGAGACGGGGTTTCACCGTGTTAGCCAGGATGGTCTCGATCTCCTGACCTCGTGATCTGCCCGCCTCGGCCTCCCAAAGTGCTGAGATTACAGGCATGAGCCACCACGCCTGGCCAAGGAAATAACTTACTAAAGGCTTTGTCCCTAATCAAAGAAAGCAGTCAATACACTTTGAACAATAGAAGTGTCCTTCCATCTGTCTTTATCCTCAGTGGCTGACCTCTTAGGTAACTGGCACCTCACTCCTTTATTTCACTGAAATCACTGTTCTTTCCAGTTTTAGTTTGGTATTGTCTTTCATTACTTATTCTCATTGGCAGTCCGTGCTGTCTATATCATATTCTTAAAATCATGACTGTGTTCATCTGCCATCCTAATTGGGCATCATCTCTTTTGAGGGCTTTTGTACCTGGCTCATTCTTCCCCTCTATGTGGTCCCTGGTGGGATGCCTGACTGTCACATCCACCCTGACCACCTAACGCCCTAACCTCACGATTTATTCCCCACTCACATTTAACAAAAATTATTTTCTTTCTGGCCAGGCGCGGTGCTCACACCTGTAATCCCAGCACTTTGGGAGGCTGAGGCAAGCGGATCACGAGGTCAGGAGATCGAGAGCATCCTGGCTAACACAGTGAAACCCCGTCTCTACTAAAAATACAAAACAATTAGCCGGGTTTGGTGGCGGACACCTGTAGTCCCAGCTACTCGGAAGGCTGAGGCAGGAGAATGGCGTGAACCCAGGAGGTGGAGCTTGCAGTGAGCCGAGATCGCGCCACTGCACTCTAGCCAGGGCAACAGAGCGAGACTCTGTCTCAAAAAAAAAAAAAAAAATTATTTTCTTTCTTGGCTAATATAACTTTAAAAGTTAATTTATCTCCTAGTGTGTGAATGAATGCTGTTTGTTTTTTGTTTTTGTTGTTTGTTATATAAAGTGAAGTAGGGGAATCTTAAAGTACAGTTAAGGAAAATTCATAAATCTGGCAAATCAATACTGAAACCACACAAAAAACCTTAAGAACATGTTAAATACTAACTTTACGTTTTCTTTGTAGGTGGAAAAACTGGTGGATACGTGGAATTCTCACTCTAACTATGATCTCATTGTTTTTCCTGATCATCTATATGGGATCCTTCATGCTGATGCTTCTTGTAAGTTTTTGACTTTTCCCTGAGTGTCTCTTGCTTTGTTTTTCAACGTTTATATAGGATTGAAGTAATTTGAGCATATCATAAAAAGGAAGCTAATTCAACACTCAGTCATAGCATATTTAGTTCCTTTAAGTGTCTTTTATTTCATGATATGGTCTGACTTAATATTTTCTGTTTGCAAAATGACTATTCAGTGTGTTCATTCAGCAAAGACCAAGTTTGTATAACAGGTACATGTCTATGTGTCTGACATTGTGCCAAGCATATTTTATATGGGCAAAAAAACACAAGCCTGAGACCTCGTCTCTACAGAAACTTTTAAAAAATAAGCTGGGGGTGGTGGTTCACGCCTATAGTCCCAGCTACTGGGGAGGCTGAGGTGGGAGGATCACTTGAGCCCAGGAGGTTGAGGCTGCTGTGAGCTGTGGTTGTGCTACTGCACTGCAGCCTAGGCAACACAGACCACCTCAAAAAAAAAAAAAGTGACAGAAATATACACACACATAACATCAACATATGACTATTAGCTAGATCCCTGATTTCAAGGAACTCAGTGTAATGGCAAAAACATACAAGTAACCATATGAATAAATAGTATGATAAATAAGTGAGATAAGTTCTATGATAGAACATGTTAGGAGTGCCCAGTAGAAAAGCACCTAATCCAGTCTGAGGGAGAGATGAGGAGGGGCTTCCAGAAGAGACAGTGCCAAAGCCGAGTCCTGAATACTGGACAGGGGAAGGAATTCCAAAGTGGAGACATCATGAGCGGGGCGTGGAGGTAGTGAGAGGATGCGGTCCATTGGAAGATCTGCAAGTTGCACGTGTAGAGGGTGTCTAGATAGGGCACTGGAGAGGCAAGGAAAAACCATTCTGGGAGTTTGGGATTTTGGTGTGTGTGGGAAGCTCAACAAGTCAGGAAGCCAAACAAGTATTTAAACCCTTCATTCATTCGTGTAACAAACGCTTTCAAGATGCCTGCTATATTCCAGGCATTACATTAGTTCTAGGGATGATACAGTGGTACCGAGAAAAATGTACCTGTCTCTGCCCTCATGGAGCATACTATCTGCCCTTTAAAGAGCTGATTATGTATTTACAGTCAGATGCCACCTGATGACATTTTGGTCAGTGATAGACAACTATACGACAGAGGTCCTATAAGATTATAATGGAGCCAAAAAATTCCTATTGCCTCATGATTTTATTCCAATTGCCAACAGTATTCAGTAAAGTAACATGTTGTACAAATTTATAGCCTAGGACCAATAGGCTATACCATATAGACTAGATGTATAAGAGGCCATACCATCTAGGTTTTGTAAGTATACTCTATGATGTTGGCACAACAACGAAATTGCCTAACAATGCATTTCTCAGAACATACCCCATTGTTAAGCAACACATGACTATATATAATTACAAACTACAATAAGCATTTGAAAAAAAGAATAATACTAATAGAGCAAAGACGGAGCTGGGAGACTTTCCAGAGGCACAGTGCCAAGCACGTGGGCTGCAATCTGAAGGTTGAGTGGGAATCAACAAGGTAAAGGATGGAGTCTTGGGGAGGACCATCACAGGCAGAGGATTTCTGTGTGCAAAAGCCCAGATATTTAAAGCATGAAACATTTGAAGCCCACAAATGTTGGAACTGAGGAGAAATGCATTTGTTCAATGCATTCATCAAGCATTGAGGCAGTGCTGAGCATAGTTTGACAGCACACAGTGAGAGCCTGCTCTCCGGGGTGCCCTGTGGCCTTCTTTATTGGTACTATCATTGTTATTACTTTTTCTCATTCCTTCTTAGTTAATCCAGGTTCTTCTTATGTACTCATCTCCTTCATCTCTGATTTCTCTTGCCCACTTAGAAATGTGTTTATCCATTTTGCCAATCTCCCTCCATATTCAATTCTATTCATAGCTCATAAGCTTATGAGCTGTATGATATGGTTTTCCTTTTATTTTATAAAAGAACAAGTTTTGATGTGAAATTAGACATGATGAAAAAAAATTCCATCAGCTGTTGAAGCCACTTAAAGTGGCTTTTATAAGCACCTCAAAGCCTCTTTCACTTCTCTTTTTGTCCTCTCATTAATTTTTCACTTCCATGGGGAAATCAAGTAATGAAAATGAATAACAAGTTAATTTCTTTTTCTGCTAATTTGCTGAGATCTTAAAGTGCTTTTTCTCACAAAGGAAAAATGGATAATAAATAGGATAGACTTAATGTGAGGGCAGAGGAAGCCGAGCTTGAAAGCCAAGTGGGCAGGCGTGGACAATTGTCTAGGTTTGATTCCAGGAAGAGGCCCCCCAGCTCCCAGTCTTCTGTCGCTGAACATGCCAAGGGCTAAAATGATCACCATTGGCCCTGGGACTTGGGCATTTAAGAAGCAAGTGTGCAGAGCACTCTTCAGTGCCAGGTGGTGAGTGGGCAGGCTTGAGGAAGAAGGGACCAAGTGAGAGCAAGGAGTTCCACAAGTCTTTGTAGGTGAAGGGACCTTTGAGTATGATCTTGAGCAGTGCATCAGGGTGGAGGCAGCACTGTGAGCAAAGGTCCAAGTGGCTAGAAGTGTGCCACTTGGACCTTTGCTCACATTGCTCCCTGGGTGGCAGAAAAAGTTGCTTTTTCCTTGAGCACAGGGCTGAAAAATAATTAGAGATCAGGTTCTGGAAGGCCTTGCTATGTGAAGAAGTTTGGGTTTTATTTGGGAAGCAGTAAGGAGAAGTATTTTGGGAGAATTTATTTGGAATTAAGAACTAAGAAGAATTTATTTGGGAGAAGTAAGGAGTAAGAAGAAAATTTTGATCTAAGATATCAGAAACCACCAGTATCCTAGATACAGTGACTTAGGCAGGTTTGGTGGGTTCCCCTGTGATTTACGTTTTTCTCCAAACTGAACTGTTGAGTATAATAACTAGGGCAAGAATTTGTGGATAAAAACTATTTTCTAACCACTCTTTGAGACAAAATTCAAGACAGTTTTAAAGACATGCATGCATACATTTGGATTCTGATTTTTTAAGAGAACCATAAGTGTGCCTACAGTATTTGAGTTTTTTTGTTTTTTTTTTTTCTACTATGAAAGGAAAATATGATCTTACTACTAGTTACTTGCTTCAATTGGTGAGTTTAATTAAAGAAGAAAATAAGAGTATTAAAGTTCTGGCCAGGTGTGGTGACTGACGCCTGTAATCTCAGCACTTCGGGAGGCCGAGGCAGGTGGATCATTTGAGGTCAGGAGTTCGAGACCAGCCTGGCCAAAATGGTGAAACCCCGTCTCTTTTAAAAATACAAAAATTAGCCGGGTGGTAGTGGCGTGTGCCTGTAATCTGAGCTACTTGGGAGGCTGAGGCAGGAGAATCGCTTGATCCTGGGAGGTGGAGGTTGCAGTGAGCTGAGATCACACCACTGCACTCCAGTCTGGGCAACAGAGTGAGATCCTGTCTCAAAAAAAAAAAAAAAAAAAAAGAATATTAAAGATCTAAGTAAAGTAGGTTTGAACTGTTATTGGTTATTTAAGTTTATTACATACACATACATGCATAGATATATATATTATGTTTATATGATATTTATGTTAAGAGAATATAGATGATTCACACATATAGTTGGTACTCAATTGACATTATGTGTTTTAAAACCGTATTTCTATTCCTATTCTTAACTAGATCATTTATATTTTGAGAAGGACACGTTGTATCTAGCTTGCAGTTGCCTTATAATGTCAGCACTCAAAAATGACTAATTCAATATAGTTTTATTAAAAACTTCTAGGAGGTCAGGCGCGGTGGCTCATGCCTGTAGTCTCAGCACTTTGGGAGGGCGAGGCGGGCAGATTGCTTGAGGTCAGAAGTTCAAGACCAGCCTGGCCAACATGGTGAAACCCTGTCTCTACTCAAAATACAAAAAAATTAGCTGGATGTGGTGGTGCACACCGGTAGTCCTAGCTACTCAGGTGGCTGAGGCAAGAGAATCACTTGAACCCAAGAGGCAGAGTGAGCCGAGATCACGCCACTGCACTCCAGCCTGGGCTACAGAGTGAGACTTTGTCTCAAAAAACAAACAAACAAAGCTTCTAGGAAATTACAGGTACTATTTTAATATGGAATGCATACCCATGTTCCTTAAAAGGCCTTCTATTTGTAGTTTTTAAATTGTATTCACAGCTTAGAATCATACTTTCTAAGTGATGGAGTTACTAAAGCATGTTTTGATTTAAAGGCAGATGTGAACACATAGAAGATATTGAAAGAGGTTTTTTCTCCCCCCCCCTCCCGCCTTCTTGGAAACTGTTGTCATTAAGTTTTAATTCGTGCTATGTAATTTACTTTTAAATAGTGTGTTTACTTTTTCCCATTATGAGAGTTGTATACGTGTGTTCAAATTACTTTGGAAAATAGATAATTAAAAATAATCATTCCAACCCTATGTTTAACTACCAAAATGCAATTAGTAGTGTTATGTTTTATTTCATCACTTTTTGCTTAATTTATATATTTTTAAAACCATGGTCATAATAATAATGTGACCAACATTGTGCATCCTGCTTTTTAAGCTAAATATCACATCAAAAATTTTGTGGCCAGGTGCGGTGGCACACACCTGTAGTCTCAGCTGTTCGAGAGGCTGAGGCAGGAGGATCACTTGAGCCCTGAAATTCCAGTCTGAGTCCAGCCTGGATAATATGGCACAACCCTATCTCTAAAAAAACCAAACTTTTAAAAAAAGTTTTGTGTTGTTCTGTAGTCTTTATAATCATTAGCTTTACTAGATTGTCTGCTTGATGGAATGTAGTTCATCATGCAGTTATTCACTTACAGTGAATGAATATCTGAATTCATTCAGTGCATCATTTAAAGTTATTCAAATCATTGTGTTATTTGTAGACATTCAGGTTATGTTCTGTTTTTTTTTTTTTTTATTGTGAATAACACTATCCTGAACATATTAGAACATAAATATGCTCTAACTTTATATGCAGGAGTATTTTCTTAGAAAAGATTTGCAAAGTGAAAAGAGACACTTATTTGGATAACCCATAGGTACTATAGTTCATACTCAAAATGTCCGGATCTGAACTTCTAGTCCATACCTCAGCCATCCAGAGTAAATCTGTTGTCAAAGTTAAATAACAATACACAGACAAATCTCTATGCAAAGCATTTTATTTGGGAATGTATATATATATTTTAAAAAAAACAGAATTGCACTTCAGAGCATACACCCAGACCAGGGTGGTCTTTGATATGTCTAAAGAACAAAGAGAAGGTTGGGAGTTTTATTAATGAGAGAAGTTTGGGAGTTTTATTAAAGAGAGAAATGTAGGCCGGGTGCGATGGCTCATGCCTGTAATCCCAGCACTTTGGGAGGCCGAGGTGGGCGGATCACGAGGTCAGGAGATCAAGACCATCCTGGCTAACATGGTGAAACCCCGTCTCTACTAAAAATACAAAAAATTAGCCGGGCGTGGTGGCGGGCGCCTGTAGTCCCAGCTACTCGGGAGGCTGAGGCAGGAGAATGGCGTGAACCCAGGAGGTGGACCTTGCAGTGGGCCAAGATCGCGCCACTGCAGTCCGGCCTGGGCGAAAGAGCAAGACTGTCTCAAAAAAAAAAAAAAAAGAGAGAGAGAGAAATGCTACATACTGTTTTGAAAGAAAGCCCATTGGCACTAGTGAAGTTTTGGGGAGTTGGCAGGCTCTGATTGGTGAGTGACAGTGGTGGCAGGTAAAACTAGTCTTAAAGTCATGGCACGTTGTTTCAGCAGCCACTAAGTAAAAGTGGTCTGAGGGTATGGCCAGCTGTTTCAGCAGCTGGGCTTTGGATAATTCGTGGAGCGGGTGCTGTGTGCCCTGAGTGCTTTTTCCGCTTCGCCCTTCAACTCTGATTTTAGCTGAATATGACAATTGACCCAATTTGTATAATTCTTTCATACTGTCTACTTTCCCAAGCCTTCTTTGGTGTTATTTTGTGTTCCCTTTTCTCCCTTAGCCCCTCAATTTCCTCACCCACCAAGTCTAGTCAGTTCTACCCCCTATACTTCTCTCCTGTCTTCTCTACTCCTCTACCACTTCAGCTGGATAGTGAAGTGGCATCTTGCCTGCCTGACTGCCTTTACTCTTGTCACCTCCCCAGTCCACTCTTTCCACCTTATTCTCCCAAACTTTCATGTCCAGTCATGTCCTTTCAACTCCTCGGTGCAGTGCTTCCTGCTGTTTCCTAGGATTCCAGGACCAGGCTCATCTCTCTCTCCTTCTTATCCCCACCTTTGTCTTCCAGCAACTCCACCCTCCTAGTAGTTCCCTTAATATGCCCCATTCCCTCTACAGGCGGCGACTCTGCAGATCCTCCTCCTCTGGCTCTGCCGTTGCCCACCCCCTGCCCCTGCCACAGGTGTGTGTGCCTCTACACACATCCATTTGCCTATTTCACATGGGTTGTAGTTATGTTTCCTCCCTGAGAGACACTGTACCTCTCTGTGAACAGATGCTCTATGTTATTTCTGTAAGTCCTCAGTAACTAGTAAAGAGTAGAGACTTAAATACTGACTGTTGTTTTTAAGGTTCTTGAAACATTAATTGGGCCAACAGAGTCCTATGAGTGTACATTGCTATCAGTGTTGATGGTGTGGAGTATTAATTTCTGTGTAATCCTCCAGTCCTGGAAGATACACATATAGTTTAAGGATTTCGACACTGCTATTTGGAATCTTTTGTTTTCTGTTTTCCTAGAAGTTCCATATTAATTGTCCCTGCAAGCTATAGTTGATGATCATATAAATATAATGTGTGTTATTAAAAATACTTTTATTCTCCCCTCTCAGTAAAAGAAATACAATTTATAGTGCCAGTGGATGTACCCTGGCAAATATGTTCATAGAAATTACATCAGTATGATATTTTAAAAGCCCTTCAGATCTGACTAACTTTGCTTTACCGTTTTGTCTTAATACTAAACATTGTCTCCGTTCTGTATTTTTGTTAGAAATGACTTGATATTATATACAAAGGTTATTTGAAGAAGGACACTTAGATTTCCTCCTGTCTTTATGACACATTTATGACTTTTCCCTAAAAGTACTGTTTATGGTTTGACGTACATTTATCATGTGGCTGAAAAGACACATTTACTTTTTAAAGTATGTGATTGGACATGTAATCAGTATAATGGGAAAAAATAGCTTAAGAATACCCTGAATGGTAGGTTTTAGAAAACTAACTTGTGGAAATCTTAAAAAGAAATCCCAAAATATATCCTCTTACAGAGTTTGGTAAGCTTTTTCTGTTAAAGGACCAGATAGTAATATTTTAGGCTTTAAGGAGCTGCATATGTTTCGGTCACATAAACTTTGGTTTTTAAATAACTCTTTAAAAAATACAAAAATCCATTCTTAGCTCAAGGACAGCATAAAAACAAGCCCTTGGGCTGTGTTCTTTAGATGTTGAAAAGCTAGTCTGCCATATTCACAGAGATTTTTACCTCTTAATTCATGATAATAAGTGTTCGACTTGCCATTTGCTCTTTGAGTCTTGGAATTGACAGGTCAAGCACTGGGTGTGATGCTACATCTTGAGAAATTACCTTCACCCAGGTTGCCGAATGCAGCAGTTTGAAGGACTACAAAGTAGAACATCAAAAAGGGATTTATAAATCTAAACCCATTTAATAGGTGTGCAATCAGGACACTGTGTAAACAGAAATGCATAAATTCAGTTGACTGGCCAAAGTGGTTGCAAATGTGGAAGGTTGCTTATACTTTGCTAAGGTAGCCCAGCTTAGATTGAGCAGCGAGTAGCTAGCTGGCTATGGGAGAGTTGACACAGCTGGGAGGATGCAAAGGCCATTCCAGGGTGACGGGGTAGAAAGTGTTTTAACTGTTTGTCCTGACAGTATCTTTATTATTTGCAAGTATAACAATGCATGGTTACAAATAAATATATACAAGCAAACTTTCGTATATGATTTTCTTAGGGTATCTCAAGAAACATAATGGACAGGTTGGACAAAAAGATACTCCATCTTGAGGATAATCTCAAGAATGAAGTAGTAATGAGGGATAAATCCTAGTGAACTGTGGCCAACCAGACTGTATCCCTCAAACTTTAAACTCCAGTGCCATTCCCCACCCCGGGAAGGATCTTCCAAGCCTTTTTGAGTAAAACATTATTTTGCCTACCCCTTTGAGGCATCACTTGATTTTAGAGACATGGAATATTGCATTTTTTACTGACATTTAGAATAATTAAACATTGGTAGATTAAGATTTTTTAAATACGTATAACAAACTGCTTTATTGAATGATTAAGCACAAATGTAAACATTGAGAAATGTATGTTAATGTTTTCTCTTGGTTTCAGGTTCTGGGCATCCAAGTGAAATGCTTCCATGAAATTATCACTATAGGTTATAGAGTCTATCATTCTTATGATCTACCATGGTTTAGAACACTAAGTTGGTAAGTAAGCTTGAAACTATTTCAGATATGAAAAGTTAATTTCTGAAGTTTGTAAAGGAAGCATCTTGATCAGTCAGTATTCACTCAGTTCACCCTATAGATTGATTCTAGAGAAAAATGGATAAAAATAATGTAATTGAATTTTGAAAAGAAGATCACCTTTGTCTTTCCCACTCGAATACAACTTTTTTCAGATCTCATATTTTACTCTTTGTAGAGATACCTGATATGTGAATATATACACCATTCTTGTCCTTTTTTTAATAAAAAACTAAACATTGTATTGGAAACATTTTTGTATCCTTTACAATAATAATTTTAGCAAAATATTTACATATAATCTTTTCTTTCATTTTCCTTCATTTCCCCTCAGTTGACATGATAACATACAGCATATTGTATATAAACAAATGCATGTAAAGTTAGTAACAAAATCACCAAATGATATTAACATTTAAAATTTTATATCTTTTAAAACTTTTCATATATAAATCATTGCTATCAGAACCTTGGCTAGGAAACATGATAACGTTATAGTTCATATTTAACCCAAGTGGCCATCCTTTTTAGTATAGTTGATTAATATCAACCAGGGAGTCAGTGTCTTATTAAAACAGATGGGGTTTAGAATAGTCAAAAAGAAGTGTCTTGATTTCGGTGATAGCTGATTTTTCCTTCTAGCAGGTTTCTTCATGAGTGGCAGAGTATATAAGAAATGTTAGATAGGTAAAGTAATTGGAGAATAATTAAATGCAAAACCATGCAGTATTGATTCTAAGTATTAAAAAAAAAGAGAAGATAAATAAGGATGGGCTCCAGTGATGGTAGAAGGTGTCAAACAAGAGGTAAAAGATAAACTGGTATTTGAAATGAAGACAAGTTTTGGATAAAGAAGAGTTTTCTGGTTGGGGACGTAGCACCCATCAGTTTCTAGATGTGGGACAGACGCACTTATACTACTGTTGATGAGATGTTCCTGGCCCTTCTGAGCAGATGGTATTGATTAGTGGACAGTGGGTAAATAGTTGGATTGGTAGACCAGGTTAGGCCTTGATTGCCTTACAGAGGAAGAATCCCTGCTCATCTGGAGTCCACTAGGAGCATTAGAAGAGGGGAGATGCCAGTGTGTGCAGGGCAGTGGGGAGACAGTTTGAATTACCTCTTCTTTCTTTCCCTCTTAATCTTCCTGAGGACAGGTGGGGATTTGTCTTAGGACTTCTACTATTAAAAAGCATTAGGGCTGTGAGTAGTTACGAGTTAATTTTCATTATGGACTTAATACCTCAATATATACACCCACACATTATACATACATACAAAGTATTAAAATCATACACACACACAAACATACACACATTATACATACACACAAAGTATTAAATTTACACACACACACACACACACACACACACTGCTACCGCCTCACAAGGGTGAGGGATTGTGTGTGTGTAGTATTTTCTACATTGTTTCCTAATTATCTTTGGCATTAGATTTTCAGCTAAATAAAGGTATGAACTATATTCGGTAAATTTTTGCTAATCAATAAATTTGAAATTAAAACAGGAAAATAGCATTTTGGTAAAATACATCTTGAATTGGTCTTCTGAACTTGGTTTTGATTTTTGTGTCATCAGAATGTAGAAAATAATTTTGTTGAGTTTGAGGGGAAGGAAAGCTTCAAATATAGAAAAGCTAATTGTGTTTAAATTATAGGTACTTTCTATTGTGTGTAAACTACTTTTTCTATGGAGAGACTGTAGCTGATTATTTTGCTACATTTGTTCAAAGAGAAGAACAACTTCAGTTCCTCATTCGCTACCATAGATTTATATCATTTGCCCTCTATCTGGCAGGTAAGTTAAGGAATATTCTGTATTGATATATAGCTAACATATTTTCCATGTTTATTTTTATTTCTGTTATTTAAATTAGTAATTTTTTGGTTAAATTTTATTCCAGCCTCTCTTTTTCATTGTTTCTTGTGTATAAAGCTATTTCTTTCATCATATTCTTAAATAGCAATTATTCCCTTATAGTGGGTTTAAAAAGTGCTTGTTAAGAATCACTCCAGGCCAGGTGCGGTGGCTCGCTCCTGTAATCCCAGCACTTTGGAAGGCTGAGGCAGGCAGAACACCTGAGGTCAGGAGTTTGAGACCAGCCTGACCAACATGAAGAAACTCCGTCTCTACTAAAAATACAGAATTAGGCGGGCATGGTGGTGCATACCTATAATTTCAGCTACTCAGGAGGCTGAGGCAGGAGAATCGCTTGAACCTGGGAGGCAGAGGTTGCGGTGAGTCGAGCTCGTGCCATTGCACTCCAGCCTCGGCAACAAGAGCAAAACTCTTATCTCAAAAAAAAAAAAAAAAAAAAAGAATCACTCCATATATTTGAAAATTTTCTTTGCAAATTGTAGTAAAAAAACTTTTAAGTAAATAAAAATTATTAACCAAATTTAATTTATGAAGAAACTTTCACATATATATTGCTTTATTTGTCCCTAGGAAATAGAGCTTTTTCATGTAGAATTAATCAGGGTAATTAGGTTTTTTTTTGTTTTTTTTTGAGACAGAGTCTCACTCTGTTGCCCAGGCTGGAGCGCAGTGGCGTGATCTCAGCTCACTGCAACCTCCACCTCCTGGGTCCACGCCATACTCCTGCCTCAGCCTCCCGAGTAGCTGGGACTACAGGCCCCTGCCACCACGCCTGGCTAATTTTTTGTATTTTTAGTAGAGACAGGGTTTCACCGTGTTAGCCAGGATGGTCTCAATCTCCTGACCTCGTGATTCACCCGCCTCAGCCTCCCAAAGTGCTGGGATTACAAGCATGAGCCACCGCGCCCGGCCTAATTAGTTTTTTCGACATAGTTTATAATACATGCAACTGTTTATACTATGCTATGCCACATGTTTTTGTAATTTTTAAATTAAAAATTAGATTCTTAAGATAAAGTTAGAATTTACAGATATCTTTTCCATGAAATTTTACAGATCATAAAAATAACCCCTAAGAAATTGATTTTTTTAAATGTGCTTTTTAAAAACCAGATTGCTCATGTGAATTCTGGACCTACCAATTACTGGTTGAGTAAAGAGTGAGATATTTGGGCTGGGCGCGGTGGCTCATGCCTGTAATCCCAGTACTTTGGGAGGCCGAGATGCAGGGATCACCTGAGGTTGGGAGTTCGAGACCAGCCTGACCAACATGGAGAAACCCCGTCTCTACTAAAAATACAGAATTAGCCGGGCATGGTGGCGCGTGCTTGTAATCCCAGCTACTTAGGAGGCTGAGGCAGGAGAATCACTTGAACCTGGGAGGCGGAGGTTGCGGTGAGCTGAGATTGCACCATTGCACTCCAGCCTGGGCAACAAGAGGGAAACTCCATCTCAAAAAAGAAACAAACAAACAAAAATGAGATATTTAATTAATTTCTCTGTGCTTCAGTTTCTTTGTAAAGCACTTAGAATAGTACCTGGCACTACTTAAATTTTTTTTTATTATTATTTTCACTTTAAAAGAAGGACATGAAATTTGTGAGTTTTCATGTTAGCTGTTAATAGTTATTGTTTTAGCTCCTAGGAGTTTCCCAATAAATGAATTTTTCTCCTGGTACAATCATAGAAACTGGGTAATTCTTTTCCATTTCTCTTTAAAAATCTACAGAGTATGTGGGGAAGCATGTCCAGTCCTGTAGAAGTATGCTATTTCATTAAATAGTTATGATGTTCTTCATGGTGCTCCTCAGCTCCTTCAGTTCCTAGGCCTTCTAATTCTAAAAAGCCAGAAAGTGAAATACAATCTGAAATGATAATGGGAATTTTCAGAGAATTTGTTTTGATGTAATGAGGAGGAATACATTTTCGAAGAATTTTCCACCTTTTACATTCAGGTCTTTTGTTACTTTTTAAAATTTTAAATTTCATTTTATTTTCCCAGGGATTGGGTCTCCCCATGTGGCCCAGGCAGGTCTCGAACTCCTGGGCTCAAGGGATCCTTCTGCCTTGGCTTCCCAAAGTGCTGGGATTACAGGCACGAGCCACTGCACCCAGCCTTTCGTTCAGAATTATTGTTCAGTTCAGCTTTCCAAATCTGTTCCTTCATTTAAAAAAACTTTTCACTGCTGTATCTATAGAAAGTACATTCATAGAAATAGGTATTGAAAAATTTCTACTCTTTTAAGGGTATTCATATGATGATAGTTGGTCCATTTTAAATTCTGACCAATTGGAAGGATTATGATCATGGAGAGATTATGATTGTTATCAGCTAAGAAGATCATACTAAAATTTTGGAGAATAAAACACTTGACTCTGATTCTGTGTTTATCAAAGCACATTTGTGCATTTTCTTGGTATTCTTTGTAGAAACTTTGAGCATTTTCTCTCGTTTACCAAACCAATAAGTTGGATTTATTTTGTTAAAGGTAAGGTAGATTCTGGAATGGATTCTTTTGTATTACGGGAGAGAAGAATGTACTACCTTCTCAGTTTATATTTAAAGTAACAAGACTTCTGGCATTTTGAGTTTTGATAATAATAGTAACAGTCAAAGTGTCTATGGTATCTTCTGTTATTGAACCCAACACTTTATTTCATGTGATTATTCTTGTAATTATTTAAAAACAACTGCGGGCCGGGTGTGGTGGCTCACACCTGTACTCCCAGCACTTTGGGAGGCTGAGGCAGGCAGATCACTTGAGGTCAGGAGTTTGAGACCAGCCTGGCCAACATGGCGAAACCCCATCTCTACTGAAAATACAAAAAAAATTAGCCGGGCGTGGTGGCAGGTGCCTGTAATCCCAGCTATTTGGGAGGCTGAGGCAAGAGAATTGCTGTAACCTGGGAGGCAGAGCTGAAATTATGCTGCTGCACTCCAACCTGGGCGACAGAGCAAGACTCCATCTCAAAATAATAATAATAATAAAAGAACAGTTGTGGTTAATTAAAACATAAATCATTTCTATCATTAATATCTGCACATTAGTTTTCAAACTGATTTTCAAAAGAATTATGATGTAAACAGCAACCCTGTATCCCACCGCTTTGAGATTTTTTTCCTTTTCTCTAAGTAATAGGCCTATTTATTAGTTTACTTTAGGCATTATCTATTGACTTCTTGTTATAACCTACCTCACTTCTTCATACTCAGTTTTTTTATAGTCATAGTTTGCATTAAGTAGGTACCTAAAATATCACTTCCTGTAGAGCCAAATAGTATCTATGATTACATTTCCTTCTTTTACAACTTTTTGTTTTTCCCGAACTGAGGAACTGCTTCACCTTCTCTTTCCCATATTTGCTATTTTCAGTGTAGAGATCCTTAATTTTTCCTTCAGGTTTGCCCCATGTCTGTTGGTAGTATTTTCAGATGTTTACACAAGTCAGATAGTATATCAATTGCCTTTTTTCCTGGAGACTTCTGTGCCAGAGACCTCTGCATTCCTGTTCCTGTGTGAGCTGGCTGCATATGGGCCCACTGCTGAGCTGTCCTCATGATTTGAGCTGGTTTCTTCCATCCCAGGTCTTCCATCTCTTGGTTAACACCCTCACTTTGCTGAAGCATGGCCTGCTGTAGTTTCTTATGAAATGATGTGTAGAAGGTAGATGTCTTATGTTTGTGCATTTCTAAAGATATCTTTAGTCTTTTCTCACAGCCGATTGCTTTGGCTAGGGCCCATACTTATTGTTAGACTTTTACTTAATAATCCAGGTCAGAAGCCTAGGCCTCAGTCTTGCCTTCCACGGGGACTTTTCTTCCTAGTTTCTCTAGCAAATACGTTTAGGCACCTGTAATTTCTCAGGCCTACTAACAGTTTTCTATCTTTCAAATTTTTTAGACATGTTTCTTCTTTTCTCCTTGACATTTTTTCAGTTTTCTTTGTTCTTGCGGGGCTTCCCCTTAATTTATTTTAATGTTATTTTGCAGGGATACCAGGATGGAATACAAACTGTCATTTAAAAACAAAAAGCCTTAACTAGTTTTGTTTTTCCCTTGGCTTAGAACAATTTGTTATTTTCGCTCAGTCCTGCGGATTGGCGGGCTTAACTTAGCAGTTCTAACCCCAGGCCTCTCACGTGGTTGCCGTGAGACAGAGGCCGGTGCTCATGTCTTGAGTGGGTTGGACATCAAAGATGGCTCCTTTTCATGACTGCAGTTCGTGCCGCTTGCTGACTTGGGCACTGACCTGTGGCCCCTCCATGTGGCTTGGATGGGACAGGCAGCCTGGGTTCTGAATGGGGAGCATGCCAGAAGCCAGGTGTTTCAAGAGGCCTAAACTAGTTTTTGTTTTTTTTTTAAACGTTTTTTTTTTTTTTTAATGAAAATATATGCCCATGATAAAAATTTGGACTAGAAAGGAGTATTCGATGAAATCTTCCTCCACCTCAGAGCCTTACTTATGATATCTGGAGGCTTACTACTGTTATTCCAGAAATTGTCTGAGTATTCAAGCTTTTATGTTTATATCTCCCTCCCTTTTTCTTATATAAGTATCTCTTCTGTACCATTTTTCCACTTCATATATTAATAGCTTATAGATGGATTTATATTGGCACGTCTACATCTATCATTGTATCCATATCTACAGTTACATCTATATTGATATACAGCAATAGCTGAGAGGTAGAATGTCGGCATATAAGGAGATTACTGTTTTCCCCTTTGGTTTTGCTATAATTTATGCTTGAGAATAACGTCTCAATTGACTGTGGACCGATAGTGTAGTTCATTTTCTTTGTTGTTTCTTTTTATATATTTTGTCTTTGATAGCCTCCCAACCAGCCCCTTTTTAGTAATTCTTTGTTTCATGTGTGACTTTTGGACTCTACTTCTATACAATACAATCAGTGTTTCATCTTTTTTTTTTTTGAAACAGAGTCTCACTCCGTTGCCCAGGCTGGAGTGCAGTGGCATGATCTCGGCTCATGGCAACCTCTGCCTTCTGGGTTCAGGTGATTCTCACGCCTCAGCCTCCCAAGTAGTTGGGACTACAGGCATGCACTACCGCGCCTGGCTAATGTTTGTATTTTTAGTAGAGATGGAGTTTCACTATGTTGCTCAGGTTGGTGTCTAACTCCTGGGCTCAAGTGATCCTCCTGCCTTGGTCTCCGAAAGTGTTGGGAATATGGGCGTGAGCCACCATGTCTGGCCTGGTATTTCTTCATTTTTCTAACAGTATACTTATTTCTGCCATGTAGAGACCAGCCCCACAGGGTCGGTGGGTCTCTCCCCGTGTGCGGAGACGAGAGAGTGTAGAAATAAAGACACAAGACAAAGAGATAAAAGAAAAGGCAGCTGGGCCCGGGGGACCACTACCACCAAGTCGCAGAGACCGGTAGTGTCCCCAAATGTCTGGCTGCACTGTTATTTATTGGATACAAAGGAAAAGGGGCAGGGTAAGGAGTGTGTCATCTCCAATGATAGGTAAAGTCACGTGGGTCACGTGTCCACTGGACAGGGGGCCCTTCCCTGCCTGGCAGCTGAGGCAGAGAGAGAGGGAGAGAGAGAGACAGCTTACGCCATTATTTCTGCATATCAGAGACTTTTAGTACTTTCACTAATTTTGCTACTGTGATCTAAAAGGCAGAGCCAGGTGTACGGGATGGAACATGAAGGTGGACTAGGAGCGTGACCACTGAAGCACAGCATCACAGGGAGACGGTTAGGCCTCCGGATAATTGCGGGCGAGCCTGACTAATGTCAGGCCCTCCACAAGAGGTGGAGGAGTAGAGTCTTCTGTAAACTCCCCCGGGGAAAGGGAAACTCCCTTTCCCGGTCTGCTAAGTAGCAGGTGTTTTTCCTTGACACTGAGGCTACCGCTAGACCATGGTCCGCCTGGCAACGGGCGTCTTTCCAGACGCTGGCGTTACCGCTAGACCAAGGAGCCTTCTGGTGGCCCTGTCCGGGCATAACAGAAGGCTTGCACTCTTGTCTTCTGGTCACTTCTCACTGTGTCCGCTCAGCTCCTATCTCTGTATGGCCTGGTTTTTCCTAGGTTATGATTATAGAGCGTGGATTATTATAATATTGGAATAAAGAGTAAGTACTACTAATGATTAATTATATTCATGTATAATCATATCTAAGATCTATATCTGGTATAACTGTTCTTGTTTTATATTTTATTATACTGGAACAGCTCGTGTCCTTGGTCTCCTGCCTCGGCACCTGGGTGGCTTGCCGTCCACATGCCTTAGACATATTTTACCATTTCTTATTTTACACTCATAGAATCACAGAAACTTATTGGAAGTCGTCAAAGTCATTCTTTGAGCAAACATTTCAGTGTTTTCCAAATGCTACGTACTGTGAATGATGTTGAGGATATAAAGGGAGATGAAGCGATTGTGTGCCTTCCAGGGTCTTGAAGCTGGTGAGATGTGAGTCTTCTAGTTCATTGCTGAAATGTGAACAAGTCCTGGCAGGAGCATGAAGAAGAGGAAGGAAGGTCATGGAAGCCCTTTGAGAAGAGATGACAGGTTTCATGAAAAGGAAAGAGCAAGCAGGCAGTTGCCAGGTATCGGATAGTAGAAAAGTCCATTCCAGGCGGAGGAACAGCTGTGCAGGCATGAGAATGAGAAAGGATTGCATGTTTTGGGTTCATGGAGGCATTGAAGATAGGGAAGGTAGGCAGGAGCCACATCTTGAGAAAATCTGTATGTCATGGGAAAGGTTTGGACTTTATATCTGGGAAAACATTGGAGGATTTTAAGCTAAGAAATGATATAACCAGATTTGTAATTAAATGAAGTAGGTTGGGAGACATTATCAGGCAGACTAGATAGGAAGTTACTGCTGTAATCCACACTAAATATAGTAAGGACCTAAACTCTTCTGGTTTGTAGTTAATACTAAATGAGTAATAAGTTAGAAAATAGGCCGGGCGCGGTGGCTCATGCCTGTAATCCTAGCACTTTGGGAGGCCAAGGTGGGTGGATCACCTGAGGTCAAGAGTTCAAGACCAGCCTGACCAACATGGAGAAACCCCATCTCTACTAAAAATACAAAATTAGCCGGGCATGGCGGCGCATGCCTGTAATCCCAGCTACTCGGGAGGCTGACGCAGGGGAATCGCTTGAACCCAGGAGGTGGAGGTTGTGGTGAGCCGAGATCATGCCATTGCACTCCAGCCTGGGCAGCAAGAGCAAAACTCCATTTCAAAAAAAAAAAAAAACATAGAAAATAAAAATACCACAGGCTGATCATAGAACCCAACTGCTATTTTATGACAGTCTTTGAAAAGTTGTTTCTATATCACAAGTTATTGGCTTAAAATGCACTTCTTTGTTGAGATAATTGCATATTCACATGCAGTTGTAAGAAATAATAGATCCTTTTACACTTTGCTCAGTTATCATCAATGATAGTATTTTGCAAAACTATAGTACATCACACTAGGATATTGACATCATTACAGTCACACAAATGTACTTTTTGTTTGTTATTTTGAGCTAGGATCTCACTATTTTCCCACGCTGGTCTTGAATTCCTGGACTCAGCTTACCCTTCTGCCTCAGACTTCTTGGTAGCTGGGATTACAGGCATGTATTACCACGCCCAGCTCTACAGATATACTTTAAAAATGCAACCTCATAGTAAGCTAGGAGCTACTCAGTTAAATGATGTAACTTCCAGTATAAAACAGGCATAAAATACTATATGTCTATTATCATTTTAAGGGTGGCCTAAAAATGGCTCGGTTAGACCAGAAGCACCCATGGTGTACCTCTCTTGTTTATTTAATTCCCAGAGCGCAGTGCAGGCCTGGCATTGAGGGTCCGACTATGTATTTGTTGGATAAATGATTAAAAGGCTGAGAACATGCACATCCACACACAGTGCTTCTTAATGATATTTTCTTAGTATCAGTGTTTTGTTTGCTGAGTCTTGAGGCCTTAGTGGCTACTCTTGAAGTGCTTAGCAACATTTGTGAGCTTAGTCTAGCAAATGGAGTTAGACTTTGAAACAGGACTATGGAAATAGAGAGTATGCTAACATTGAGATATTTGTACCTTTCTTTCCAATTATGCTGTAGAAATCTTTGGAATCCAAGTCTTTTTTGTTAAACAATATTCCAAGTGCCCTGTGAAAATTTTAGTTCTATTACAGTGGTCAAATGACTTCAGAAAATGTATGTCTTACCAGATTTAAAAAGCAGAGACAGTTCAACTTACTTCATTGACATTGAATTTTATTTAAATAAAATGTAGGTATCTCCAATTCTGACCCCCTCATGGAGGTCCATGAAATTAAATGACTTGTTTAATATTATACAAAATGTCTCACTGACTAGGGCCTAGAAGTCATATTGACATTTAGATAATTTTGTTACAAAATGAGTTTGACTGATAGCAGAGAAAATCAGGGAGACTAAAAATAATAAGACAAACGTTTTCTCTAGAGTCTAGATATATATTAAAAAGAACTCATCAACTTGGTTATTTGGAATTGGGGCTCTTTAGAAACCAGAGCAAGTCATGCAATTATATGGTTAGCAGTGATGTGTAAACAAACTTAAGGTGTTTGACCCTTAATATCATCACCTTACATTTCTTTATCCAACTACAGTGATGTGCATATTATATTTAATAAATTATTTTTGCTGTATTTGTGTATGCATAGCTATTTTGATTTCTTTAAAGTTCTTATGGAGATAATAAGATTGAATGTAATGCAAGAAAATTGGTGGACATATAAAACTAAGTTATAGCCAAAATTAATGCATAATTAAGATGTTTTCCTCAAACATCCTGAGTATCTTTTATATCAGAGGATATTAATGAAATCTTTAGAAAAGTGTCACAAATAATTCACAAAAGACTGTATCTCCAAAACTACTTAAAATTTCTGAATTAAAGACTACTAAACTCTATACACATGCTAGTATTGGTTCTAAACCTTAGACTAACCATTCAGATTAATAGAAAACTTTTAAAAATGTTAACTAATATGATGATTGGTTTGTATGGTAATCTCTACAATGCATATTCATTTAAAACTTTTTCAGAACAACTCAGTTATAGCCTGGTGTCTGAATAAAGGCACACAATGCAGTGTGATTTTGAATTTATTTAATTTGATGCTAGAAAGTTTTGACGGTTTAGGCAAGTATAATGAAGAATATAACCAAGCAGAAGAATGGGGGATGAGTCAGAAACTTTAGTATTCAATCTTGGGCTCATCCTACTGTCTGTTTTTTGAATTAAGGGCTATATGTGTTTACTAAATTTTGACTAATCATCAATGGTAAATTTTAAAAACAACTTTATTTTTTCTTTGTTTTCGGTGTCTTCAACAAGAGCAAGAGCTCCTGAATGGCAGTGCCTATCTTATTCATTTTTGCATCTTGTTTCTAGCATATCGAAGGTGCTTGATAAATATTTTTTATCTATTTTTCTGAAATTCCCTCTGTGTCATCTATTGGGCTTTTCAGTATCTTGTGTTTTTTCCTTTACTTTTCCTGACCCCCTTAAAAATCTTCATCCTCTTCTTCTTCCTTTTTAAAGAAATTTTTAAAGAGATGGTGACTTGCTTTGTGGTCCAGGCTGGAGTATAGTAGCTTGATCATAGCTCACTGCAGCCTCAAACTCCTGGGCTCAAGTGATCCTCCAGCCTCAGCCTTTCAAGTAGCTGGGACTGCAGGTGCGTGCCATCCTGCTCAGCTAATTTTTACTTTTATTTCATAGAGACAGGATCCTGCTGTGTTGCGCAGGCTGGTCTTGAACTCATGGCCTCAAGCAGTTCTCCTTCCTTGGCCTCCCAAGGTGTTGGGATTACAGGCATAGGACGCTGCACCTGGATTCTCTTGTTCTTTTTGAATATACCTCTCTTTAATTTGTTGGGTAACTGGTTCTGCTTAATCACTGGAGAACTCTTTGATGCTGGGCAACGAGATGTACGTATCTTTGTATTGAGAACACCAGGCACAATACTATGTAGATAAATGATGATAAGTATAACTTTTATATAATAAACGATGATAAGTATAACTTTTATATAAAGAACTATATATTAGGAGGCCTTTTCAGTACTTTTATTTATAGTACTGCAACACATTCTGTGATTTTAATTTAGAAATAGTCATACAAGCATTCTTTGTTAATCAGGGAAAAAAAAACCCTATGGATCCAATTGTACAAAAAGTGATCCTTTCCACAGATTTATTAAAATATAAATGTATTTTTAAGTATTTAAACATAAAATGTTAATATGTCCATATAGTTGTGAATGAGAAAGATTAAGTTCATATGTTTCTTTTTTACAATGTTTTTCTTTAAAAAATAATACACAGTTGGCCCTCCTATATCCATGGGTTTTGCATCAATATGGATTGAAAATATTCTGAAAACAAACAAACAAACAAAAAACCACAATGGATGATTGTGTCTTTATTGAACATGTATAGGTTTGTTTCTTGTCATTATCCCCTGAAAAATACAGTCTAACAACTATTTATATAGAATTTACATTGTATTAGGAATTATAAGTAATCTAGAAATGATGTAAGATACACAGGAGGATGTAAGTAGGTTATATGCAAATACTATACCATTTTATATAAGGGACTTGAGCATACATGGATTTTTGTCCTTTGGGGATCCTGCAACCAATCACCCAGGGATACTGAGAGATGACTATATTTAGCCTCAGCTATGCTAGGAAAACGTTTTATACCTCCCCCTTCCTCCAAGTCAGAGAACTGTATTATCTTTCTGTATCTAGGAGTCAGACAATTATATCCCATAGGTGAAATTGGATTAGGTAAACGTGAGTTGCCAAGGTTGTCCTGGATAAAATGTCCATTAGGAAAATGTTAAATGATTCTACTGGTAATTGTGTTTGAAGAAATGTAAGTAAGGGTGAATGGTGTTATCATTTCAAGAAAGAGAAAATCATCTATTTTGGAGTAGTATTTGTGAGTAGATAATTCATAGTTAATGATATTGAGAAGTTCCCAAGGCTGTGCTGGGAGAGTCAAGGGGTCTGTTTGGACAGAAAAAACGGTTTCTGTCTTGTGTCTCTGCTTTGCCCTTACCCATTGGCCTTTGAACCAAGTCCAGTCCACGTTCACCTTTAACCATGGATCAGTGGCACAAAAACAGCATAGAAATTATGTTATTACTTGAGCTTCAAGATAAGTCTACCTTCTGTAGAAGAAAAACTCAAAAGCAGGAATTTTTAAAGGAATCTTTCATACAATTGGTAATTTTGATGCCATTAATTTCATGTTTTAGTATCTCTGTCTCTCTCATTCTTTCTCTCTTTCCTTCTTTCTCTCAATAAAGTGACACAATGGCTTTCATTTGTGCCTCCACTTAGAAAATGTGTCCCTATTGCTTGTGCAGGCCAGTTAGTTGGATTACCTCATAGATGACAAATAGGAGGTAAGATAGGATTGGGGTCAGTATTCATTCTCTTCATTTTGTCATGGTCCTTTATGCTTTGACATTTCAAATTGATCATCAAAAGTAGCGAAAGGCAGCTGCTGTTTGATTCTTTGCTTGGTGAGAGTAGTAATACCCTTGTTTACTCTGCTGGTAGAATTGCCTTGGTAAGTATAACTTGGATATGCAAAGTCTAGTATTTATTTTATATAGAAATTGATCAACTGAAAATTCAATTTCTCTCTTGGAGAACTCACTCTTTAAAGATACTGCAGAGGCTGGGTACAGTGGCTTACACCTGTAATCTTGATACTTTGGAAGACCAAGGTGGGAGGATCGCTTGAGGCCAGGAGTTCAAGGCTGCAGTGAGCTGTGATTGTGCCACTGCACTCCAGGCTGGGCCACAGAGTGATACTTGACTCAAAAAAGAAAAAAAAAGGATGTTGCAGAATAGAATGCATACATAGCCATTTATCTGAAATTAAATTTGGTTTATATATTTTCAATATCCACCTCTGTAAAATAAACATATCTTTAGACATTTACTGGTATTTTTGGCAAGAAGTGATTCATATTGCCTCCCATTATTTTAGTATATGATTATTAGATTTCACTTAATTGGTTAGAATTTAATAAATTATTGTAATAAATTTGTAAAATGTAAACATAAATACAAATACTGTTTGTAAATCTTTACATTATTAAGAGTATTACATTTTACTATAATTATTGTATGCTTTTGATAAATTGCAAATTGCTCTTAGCCTGAATTTTGCTGATCTCAGTTCATGGAACCACGTGACTCCTAAGGGTCAATAGGATTTTAGTGTTTATTTTCTAGCCCTGTGATCCTCAGTAAATTAATAAAGCCCTTTGTGCATTTTTCCTCATCTTTAAAATGGAGCTAATAATGAGTACCTATATTATAGGAATTTTGAAAGGATTAAATGAATTGGTAATAAAGGATTAATTATCATTAATGATAAAATGCTTAGATAAGAGCCTAGAAAGAGTAAGCATTCAATAGACTTTAGCTGCTATAATAGTTATTATTAATTTTTCTGTTATGTAGAGATTGAGAACATTCTGTACATACACTTGATGCATTGTTATAGCAAATAAATACTAGTTAATTTAAATTTAAGATCTGTTTTCCATGCCCACATATTAGCAAGGAACTAATTAATTGAATTAATGCAGAGGATGTTTATTGAATTTGTGCCATGGAATGTATTAGGCACTTTGGAGAGTAAAAGATTGTTTCCCTCAAGAAACTTACTTTAAATGCTTAATATAAGATAGTAGGAGAGATGGCATCTGAGTAAGTAGCTAAAATATGCCTAGCTGTGATACAGGAAATTGGTTTATTTGGGCTTAGGGAATCTTAACCCTTTGTACCAGATTGTACAACGAGCACATGTTTTTTGTTCTTGAACAGGTTTCTGCATGTTTGTACTGAGTTTGGTGAAGAAACATTATCGTCTGCAGTTTTATATGGTGTGTATTAACTATTATTCCTTAGTCATTATCTGTGATAAAAACCCTTAACTTTTTTTTTTCTGTAGTGAGAAGATACAGTCGAATCTGCTAGCTGTTGTTTTACATGAATGTGAGGGATATTTGGATTTCAGATGACCATTAGATATAAACTATTAAAGTTGAGAAGTTTGTGAGGATTTTAAAATTTTAACTGTTTTCAAAGTTTACTAAAAACTTTCTTTGAATATTTTCAAATGGTGTAAAGTTAAAGTTCTTGGCTTCCTTAAATTTGTAGAAATTTGAAGAATTTTCTTAGTCTCCGGGACAGTTACTATGTCTGAGAAACATCTACCATATTGTTCTATGAAAGTAACTATGTTTACTTGCACTTGGCGTGAGCATAAAGCAAGCAGAGCATGTATTATCTTGGTGGTTATGGTTAGTCATAGAATTGTGTAATTCTTTTTGGCATAAGATGTTTTGTTCAATGTACCAAAGCCTGTCTTAAGAAATGTATCACTTTACATATGAACTTTTTTTATTTTCTTAAACTGTAGCTAGTACGACTGTGCAATGCAGTGTAGTATTCAGATCTGTAAATTCATGTGATAGTGAGGCTTATTTTGGACTTGGAATATATTTTCTGTTCTTTATGCTTAGCTTTTCTCCATTAAGACATCTGCTGAACATAATTGCTGGGAAATTGTTGTGTTTCTTATATTTCTAATTTAAGGGAATCTGAGCATGAAGAGTAAAATTCTTAGTGAATTTTATATAGAAACAAGACAAGTAAAAATAGTAGAATATCCAGTGAAAATGTAAATGGCATCTATTGGAAAAAATTTAATTATGCATTTTTAAGCAATCAGGGTAAAAGAGAATTGGATCTTTTAAGCAGATAAAAATAGAAGAAAATAAAGCAACCAATATAATATGGTTGCTTAAATGGGAAACAGGTTTATTAAGAATAAATCAAAAGGCCAAGCGCCAATGGCTCATGCCTGTAATTGCAACACTTTGGGAGGCCAAGGCAGGCGGATACCTTGAGCCCAGGAGTTTGAGACCAGTCTGAGCAACATGGCAATACCCCATTTCTACAGAAAATATGAAAATTAGCCAGGCATGGTGGCATACACCTGTGGTCCCAGCTACTGGGGAGGCTGAGGCAGGAGGATCACTTGAACCTGGGAGGTCAAGGCTGCAGTGAGCTGTGATCACACCACTGCCCTCCAGCCTGGGTGACTAGAGTGAGACCCTGTCTCAAGGGTGGGGGTCCAGGGAGAATAAATAAAAATCTTAAGAATTTTTAAAAGTAATTTTATGAATTTCAATCAAAATTATAAGACTCATACATGGAAACCATATTGATTATGTTAAAAGTGGCCATCTCTCAGGCTAGATAGAATTGGCAAAACACAAAGGTCTTTAAAAATTTGAAATTGAATACTGTCATTGAACAGACCTGTCACGATCACCCTTCAAGTATGACAGATAGAGTTTAAGGGCAATTGAACCCTGCTGGTTTGAATCATTTGAAGTTAGAAATAACTCTTTATGGGAAAAAGTTACCATAATAAACTCTGAAAGAAAAGGAATTTTTTAGCATTTTTTTTTTCGTAACTGCAGAATGCAGCCAGAGTAAAATGTTCCCCTTTAAATGCTAAACCAACAACAGAAATCTCTCATTATCACTTAACTCTAATGATTCAAGATAATGGTTTATTTTTTATATGTTTTAAAAGTTAGTACTATATCTATTATTAGAATTCTATTTGTATATAAATTAAGGTTACTTTGTTAAATGTTTTCATTATTTTAAGGTTCCAGTAGGCAACAAAACAAACATAATTTACTAACAGTGTTTTTATTTTATATGACTCTAACTTGTGCATTTTGACCAAAAGTCATGGTAGAAATTTGGGTTTCAAATCGCTGTTGCTTCTTCAGCTGCACTGATCAGTTGTGTTCACTAATTTTTGTATTGTTGGGCTATTAACAGTTCGCATGGACTCATGTCACTTTACTGATAACTGTCACTCAGTCACACCTTGTCATCCAAAATCTGTTTGAAGGCATGATATGGTAAGGCAACAGAATTATGCTGCTTTATAAGTATGTCATAGCACTTTTATAGCTCTTTAACATTGGACAGTGTCTTACAGATTTCTACTAAAATGTACTGTTTGTTGTTCTTATATTCCATTAAACTATCTTACTGAGTTTTGCTTACTATTTGACAACTAAAGACAAAATGCTTCATTAACAACTGGATACCATTCTTATTCAAGTTCCAAATACAGGAAGTTCCCATAAAAGACCCAAACAATTAATTACATTTTCAGGTGTTAATAAATCCTAATGTGACTTTTCACAAAAGATAGACTTTAAATATAATATTTATTAAGATATTATTTACATAGAATGCAAAAAAATATAAAACTTTGCCTATTAGTAACTACTGTGAAGAAATGCATGTTTTTCTAGGTGAAAGTTGGGTAGGTTTTCTACTTTGCTCTTGTGTAGGAGTGGGTTTCCAGATTGTAGAAGTTAATTGCTCTATGGCAGTGGCTTGCATATTCAGAAAGCATTTTTGTTAGGTAAAAAGTATAAAACAATATACTTAAAAATTAGTTGGAATGGAGAAAAAGCTTAAGATTAAAAAAAAAATTCTGACCGTATTTTTCCCACACTCATTTTAAACTCATTAATTAAAATCTTTTACAGTGGATGGGTTTTGTCAAGATAAATTGTATTCCCTTGACAGCTTTATGTCTTTTTACCAAGGGTGTGGGTGTGTCTTTGTGTGTGTGTGTCTCTGTGTGTGTGCAAAGTAATTGGAATCATTTTAAGATTGTCTTTCATGTATTGTACAGACTTTTCATTGATGGGGCAGTTACTGAAGTAAGTAGATTCTGTACATTCAGTAGGGTTTACTGAAATCATAAGCTAAGATAGAATTAAAATTAATAATTGAGAATATGTATTAAGAGCTTGATATAAATTTATCAGATTATGTTCTGTCTAAAGAAATGACTCATTTTCATATTAAAAGGCTGGTTTTCTTAAGATTAGCTTTCAGTCTGCCTTTTATTTTTTATTGTAACATGTTCCTCATAAAACTAAAATGAAAACATCCGTAACTGTAGAAATCAATAATTTAATATTTTCCTTAGCAGTATTTTCCTAGCATGTTAGTTTATTTTTAGATTTTGCTCTGTTTAAATTGGTAAGTGGGCAGATTTGGTTGATATTTATCATTTCTCCTGTTTTGGCAAGTGTTATGTTCTGGGTAGGCTGCAGTGCAATCCAAAGGGTTATTCTGATGGTTCATTATGAATCATAATCTTTCCGAATATCTGCCACTTACTCACGTGAACTTTTTTCTGCTGACTTTTTTTTTTTTTTTTAAAAAAAACAGGTTCCTTGTTCCAATATCAAGTGTTATCTGCAATGACATAACTGCTTACCTTTTTGGATTTTTTTTTGGGAGAACTCCATTAATTAAGGTAATGGCAAAATTTTATAAGCAAGCCACTATGTAACCTTAAAGATTAGCCACTGGAGAACATTTCCAACAACCTGTGCTGTTGTGCATTTTTTATTTTTGAGGTGATTTGATTTTCCTTAGCTGCATGGTGCAGAAGCAGGAAACCATATTTCTCAGTACTTCCATCTGGGTTCTTCATCAGCTCTTCTGTTGGCTCCTCAGGAAGGGCATGACTCCATCAGTCTGCCTGCCGCCCGCCCGCCCGCCCTCCTTCCTTCCTTCCTTCCTTTCTTCCTTCCTTCCTTCTTTCCTTCCTTCCTCCCTCCCTCCCTCCCTTTTCATCTTCATTTTATCTTTATGTGATTTCTTTTCTTTCCTTTTTTTTTTTTTGAAGATGGGGTCTTGCTTTGCCACCCAGGCTGGAGTACAGTGGCGCTACCATGGTTCACTGCAGCTTCCACCTCCCAGGCTCTAGCAATCTTCCCACCTCAGCCTCCTGAGTAGCTGGGGCTTCAGGTGCCACCACACCCGGCTAATTTTTGTATTTTTGGTAGAGACAGATTCTTGCCATGTTGTTCAGGCTTGTCCCAAACTCCTGGGCTCAAGCAGTCTGCCCATTTCAGCCTCCCAAAGTACTGGGATTAAAGGCGTGAGCCACCGCCCCTGGGCTCTGTGTTTTTTTCTCTCAGCCATTGGTGCAGTTCTTCTTTATCCTCCTTTCCAGCAAGCCTATACACAAGCCTTTTCCTTGACTGTCCTCTCCCTTCAACCTGTCGCCTTACCTGTCCCCTCCTTTACCAAACTTTCTCAAAGAAGAGATTATATAATACCACCTTCACATCCTCATATCCATTTGTGTGACTTTTTATATCCAAACTCATATCAAAAGAAGATTTTGGGGACCTACAATAAAATACTAATAAAATACAAGTAATAATGAAAGGGAAAGGAAAATACACATGAGTAGACCATGTTGTTTTGCTATAGAATTGGTTCTATTTATGGGCAATGGAGGTAAAGACGGAAATGAACTAAATTATATAGTTCTCATTTGGGAGAAGAAATAAACTAATTCTTCATGGAAATCAAATCATTTTCTAGAACTGATTTCTTCTAAAAGAGCTCTTCTTTATTTTTATTTAGTTTTTATTTGTTTTTGGAGACAAAGTCTTGCTCTGTCACCCAGTCTGTAGTGCGGTGGTGCAATCTGGGTTCACTGCAACCTCCGCCTCCTGGGTTCAAGTGATTCTCCTGCCTCAGCCTCCCAAGTATCTGGGAATACAGGCAGCTGCCACCATGCCTGGCTAATTTTAGTATTTTTAGTAGAGACAGGGTTTCACTGTGTTGGCCAGGCTGGTCTAGCACTCCTGACCTCGAGTGATCTGCCTACCTCGGCCTCCAAAAGTGCTGGGATTACAGGTGTGAGCCACCACACCTGGCCTAAAAGAGCTTTTCATGTTGGAGTTTCAGATAAGATTCGCACATTTCACATTATTGGGTAAAGTTTTTAATAATGTTCCACAGACATATTATTACCTGGCTGTTTTGATATTGTTATATGAACGCAGTTTTGGAAGGACTGAGACAATTGTTCAGATATAAAGCCTTCTGTTTATTCAGAGTGGTATGAGGGTAGTTTAGTATTACCAGAGGAATTTGTGGACTGCCTATTCTTCCAAAAACCTCTGTAAACTCTTCCCCTCTTGGGGAGGAGCTCACAGAGAGCACCTGCTGAAAGCATCAGCACACAGAGAGCGTTGGGCTGAGCTGTATAAGGATACTGGTAAGCAAGCTGTATATTTTTAAAACGTTTCTAAAGCTGCTCCAGAGCACATGATTTACATATTCAAGAGTTCTACCCAGACTGAGAAGTTTTTGGCTTGGGAAGTTGTATTAGTTCATTCTCACACTGCTATAAAGAAATGCCAGAGCTTTAATTGGCTCATGGTTCTGCAAGCTGTACAGGAAGCATGGCTGGGGAGGCCTCAGGAAACTTATGATCTTGGCGGAAGGGGAAGCAGGCACATCTTACATGGTCAGAACAGGAGGAAGAGGGAGAGTGAGGAGGTGCCACACACTTTTCAACAACCAGATATCATGAGAACTCATGGGACAGCAGTAGGGGGATGGTGCTTAACCATTAGAGACTGCCTCCCTGACCCAGTCACCTCCCACCAGAACCCACCTCCGACACTGAGGATTACAAGTCGACATGACATTTGGGTGGAGACACAGATCAAACCATATCAGAAGCCTTCAAAAAGGCTGTTATAGCTGTGGAAGAACCTTAGCAACTGATTTTGAACACAGCCTTCTAGTGAATTTATCAGGCTGGATTAGTTGTATAATATACTTAGATAATTGAACTGTAAACCCCTAAATCGATATGATATGCATCAATTTAATTTGATAAGCTATCTTTACAATAATCAGCAGGCACTTTTGAATTTGAGTCTGCTCCTACTTCATGGCAGTGCTAGTGAATTACCCTAGGAGAAGGTGTGTCTGTCCCTTCTCTGTGGCAGAATTGTTATCAGATTTGTCAAGAAACCATTTCTGCCAACTGTTTTGGTTTGGGGCTTTATAAATATCAGGACAAGAAGTCTATGAAGAGCTCCTATAGGTTAACCCATAACCCATTTTAATCTTCAGAGACTTCATTCTGATATTTGGTTTCTGTCCCTCATTAATGACCCGCCACACATCACAGTCTTTATCTCCCCTGGGCAACAACTTTCACTTTTTGCTCCTGAATCTTTTCCTCCTGCCCCGACACCACTAACTTCTAGATTTTTTTCCAGATTTCTCTCCATGAATGGTCCATTGACTGGGCAGCAATAGCCTGAATCCAACACAAACAGTATCTCTTCTTTGAAGTACAACATGTTCCTTTCTTCTTGGAGATGGACATAAATTGTGAAAAAAGAGAGAAGGATATGTCAATACTTAAGCAAATACAGTATCTGGGGCTCTGGAGTATTTTGCCATATCAGAAGGAAGTCTGTGTGTATATAGCATATTAGGAATATGTGAAAATTATATGTGCTAAAATGTCCATGTTTTGTTGTACTGATTCTATTTTTGGCCAATAGCAGGTCAATACTGACTGTGTGTACTTGGAATGAATATGTCTCATTCTTATTCCAAGAACTTACACCAACTATTACCGGGTTTTATATTAGCATAAGAGTCATGGGACAGTTATTTTAGTATAGAGTTTATACTCTTTTGAGAGACAGAACAAATTTAGACCATTTAACATGAACAAACACATATTCACAGCATGTCAAATATTTGAGGGCCTACTATGTGTTTAAATATTATTAGAGAGATTTTCACTAGTAAATCAAGATCAGAGAAAAGGAAAAAGGGTTTTGAACTATTCCAATAAGAGAAAAGTAAGGAGAGATGTACAAGTTATTGAGGAAAGAGTTTTTTTATATATATATATATAGTGAGTTTTGTGAGTGCAGTAAAGCTTTTTAATTTTATTTGCCCTTTTTTAGTTGTCTCCTAAAAAGACTTGGGAAGGATTCATTGGTGGTTTCTTTTCCACAGTTGTGTTTGGATTCATTGTGAGTATTACTAAGATTTTTATTTTATATACATTTCGAAATATGATACCAAGCTTACTGGTCTAATTTTAAACCTAGAAAAATTAAACCACAAAATGCTAATAATGTATTTATTGAAACCTACTAAAAAGAACCAGTTCTGTACCTCAGCAGCCCTTATCCTGGCTACATATAGAATCACCTGAGAAGCTTAAACAAAATCTATGTCTCAGCCTTATCCCAGGCCAATTAACACCCCCAGGTAATTCTAATGGCCATCTGTGCTGTCTTGCTGACTTGCTGACTTGCTGCTGTGCTGTTGTGTTTGGTAGTTTCTAACAGCTATTCTGCCTTAGGTGGGGCACAAGTACTGGGACAGGTGGTGGCCTTGTGTAATAGCAGAGGATGCAAATACTATTGAAAAGCTCTGCCTTCTTAAACACATGGCGGCCACTTGGCTCAGTGGGTAGTTACTGTTGTGGGCCCAACTTGCAGAAACAGTCTAACTATAAATTATTAATATTTGCTTTTAGCATGTTAAATAGCTATTGTTCATGTTTTACAAATTAGTTTACAGTTATAGGATTTAGATTTTTATTAAAAGGTGTCTAGTGAGAATGAGAGTATAGTACCATAGCTGGATATAAGATAAATGTACAAAAAAGTACTGTCAGGAAGCTTTACTTTTCCTAGTTTCTGACAGTCGTGGTTACATTCTGTATCCAAATCTAGAGTACCTAGTAACAACATGAAGCCTGGAGAGAGTGAATATACAAATAAATGGAAATATGCCATGATCCTGGGTGGGGAAACCACCAGAATTCCTCCATTTAATTTATAAATTTAGTTCATTTCAATGAAAATTTTAATAAAATGTGATAAAATTATTCCAGTGTTTTTGTGGTAGAATATTGGTGAGATAATAATGGACAGATAGAAGAACGCAAAAGGATCCAATTTCATCCAATGTTTTTACATTACAATGCGATAATAATTAAACATTATGAAGTTAAATAGTGTAAGAATTTGTTATTATCAAAGACTAACTTGAAAATACCACAGGAATAGCCATGTTATTGGAAGAAAAGTAGGAGCTACCCCATAAGCATGTAATGCATGACAAAATAATGAAGGAAATTTCACATCTATATGAAATTATATATATATAATATATATAATAATATGTAATGTATATAATATATATTTTATATATATAAAATAAACTGGTTGTTTGGAAGCAAAATCAGTTTATATTCATTCTTAGTGTCTTGAATTTCTATTAATCATTCTCGAGCAGAATAATAGGGTGAATGGCTGCAAGAAAAGGAGAATAAGCTGTTGTCTAGCAATTTAAATTTATAACAGGATACCTTATTTTATGTATCTTACTTTCAAGGCTGTGGACAGCTAGTTTTAAAAATTGCAGTGGTGTGGCCAGGGAAAGAATAATTTAGTCAAAGTTTTCTGGGTTGGCTAAGAACAATGGTGTTTTTCACCTGTACTATTTTGTACTATTTTCATTGTAATTTTGAATTACTGGTTAATTATTAACTGATGAAATTAATAGAAGCTTGTGTGCAGTATACTTCAGTTCTTTATTCTCCTGTACTGTACAATTGTGATTATGCAGAGATTACAATCTTATTGATTTCAAAAAAAACTTTTTTTTTTCTAAAGGTCTTTTAAGTCTTTTACTAGGATAATTATGACCATTTAACTTTGAAATACATAGCAAAATATTAAGACAAAGAAATTCTGGCATTCTATCTCTGGCCTTTCTGATGTATAACTTAAAAGATATATATTTAGTCAATGTGTTATGAACTTTTGCTTTGTTTTTTTTTGTTTGTTTTGTTTTGTTTTGTTTTTAACACCAGGCTGCCTATGTGTTATCCAAATACCAGTACTTTGTCTGCCCAGTGGAATACCGAAGTGATGTAAACTCCTTCGTGACGGAATGTGAGCCCTCAGAACTTTTCCAGCTTCAGACTTACTCACTTCCACCCTTTCTAAAGGCAGTGTTGAGACAGGTACAGTAGAAATTCAAGATAAACATGGTTAGAGATCTTCTACTCTGAAGATTAAGCTTCCTTTATTATTTATTTATTTATTTATTTATTTAATGTATTGTTTGAGACAGAGTTTCCCTCTGTTTTCCAGGCTGGAGTGTAGTGGCATAATCTCACCTTACTGCAACCTTTGCTCAAGTGATTCTTATGCCTCAGCCTCCTCGGTAGCTGGAATTACAGGCGCTCGCCACCACATCTGGCTAAATTTTGTATTTTAAGTAGAGACAGGTGCTGCCATGTTGGCCAATCTGGTCTCAAACTCTTGGTCTCAAGTGATCCGCCTGCTTTGGCCTCCCAAGGTGCTGGGATTACAAGCATGAGCCATTGTGCCTGGCCTGAAGATTAATTAAGCTTTCTTTAAAAGTGGGATTCAGATTTGTACGAGAAACTGATTTCTGTAAAATTTTTAATTCTTTGATATAGCAGTGGTTTTAGTGTTAGCTTAAATGGATGAGAACGGGTTACAAATCAAATGGATCAAATGGTTTAGAATGTGTTTCTCATATCGCTGACATCAATTGGCGCAATTTAAAACTTAAAATTCACCAGTTTACCGAGTCCTTGATTTTTAGAGGACATTTATTATGGACAGAAAGTTGCTGCTTCTACAAATCAGTTTTCCTTCCAAACACAGTGCCTTCCTTGATAGGTATCTTGGAGGCCTTACACTAGAGGATGTTGACATGCCCTCCAGTAGAACCCTCCTGATTTGTGTCATCAGGTCTGGTGAGTGGCTGGTTAAAGTGAGGAATCAAATAATAGCATGGATGTCTGTATCTTTGTGCGCACACATGTACACCTTTGTATCTGAATCATTTTACGTAAAATCCATAATTTTTGAGAAGTAGCTTAACAAATTATTTCTCTCTCTGAGCGCTCAGTACGTGGTTTCCAAGAACTTTTTCAATGTTCAAGCCATCTGTTACCTGCTATAAAACTTTTTATACTGCTAGTGTTTGATTAGGAGCAAGGCTATTTATTGCTTTGAGAACAGGTCAAAAAATTGATGTCTCGGCCGGGCACATTGGCTTATGCCTGTAATCCCAACACTTTGGGAGGCCGAGGCAGGTGGATCACCTGATGTCGGGAGTTCCAGACCAGCCTGACCAAAAGGTGAAACCTGTGTCTACTAAACATAAAAAATTAGCCAGGTGTGGTGGCATACACCTGTAATTCCAGCTACTTTGGGGAGCTGAGGCAGGAGAATCACTTGAACCTGGGAGGCGGAGGTTGCAGTTAGCCGAGATTGCACCATTGCACTCTAGCCTAGGCAACAAGAGCGAAACTCCGCCTCAAAAAAAAAAAAAAAAAAAAAATTGGTGTCTCAAACATCTTTCTTCAACCAAAATGGGTACCTTTTGCACTGTCTATAAATTGTAGTTTCAGATTATTTAAAAAGGAGCAAGAACTACAAATTTGCAAAATAATTTGACTACAAAATTCTTCTCAGCTTTTATGATTGTCTCCCCAAATCTTTAGTGATTGTCTCACTGATGTTCATTTTGATAATAATCTTTAAGCAACTTATTTTTGTGTTTTTCCACAGCATTCATCTTAATTTTAGAGAAAAGTCCAACTTTTCCCTTATTTTATCATATAAAATTAAAGTGAAATAAAATACAATATTAAATTATATAATTACAGAAACAAAGCATTACTAGTTTAAAAAAATTTGGAAAATAACACAGCTGATTCTTGGTAAGAAGTAAAGTTCCTAGACAACCTGGAAGGTAGACTACCACGCTGCAAGATTTCAGTGTGCCAGTTGCCTGTCATTATGCTTACAGAGAGAAGGGAAAGTGCTGGCTAAGTAGAGGATGGTACAGAAGGCTTAAATAGACTTTTCTTCCTTAATCCTTAAAGTTTGAAAAATTAGCAAAAATGTGGTATGTGCTTTGACTTACTATTTATACAATGGTTCTTAGATCAGGTGGTATGCTCAAATACAATTTCAATGAAATTAGCCCCTCTCCTCCCCTTCTTTTTCCTCTTTAGGAAAGAGTGAGCTTGTACCCTTTCCAGATCCACAGCATTGCACTGTCAACCTTTGCATCTTTAATTGGCCCATTTGGAGGCTTCTTTGCCAGTGGATTCAAAAGAGCCTTCAAAATCAAGGTGTGTGTTTGGATTCTTTGTTATATTGTTAGAGAATATAATTAGAGAATGTAACTTAGTTGGAATTTGGTCCGCTCATGATCTACATTAAGCCCCTAGGCCACAACTTTTATATCCTATTTGTTTCGACCTCACAGAAATGCTGCCACGTTGATCTGAATGTATTCTTTCTTTTTAGGTTTGTCATACCATGTTAATACATTTTAAGTGTCATGTCAGCTTCCTTTATAGACATGGCATGTGTCCTTTAGTGTTGGAATAGACCCAGAATCTTGGTCTTTGAAGTGCTCACGCAAGAATCCAGCTGTGAATCATCTGAAGTTTAGTGTTTTACTACAGTCTCACTTGAAGGGACACGCAGAAGAACCTTTGGCTATGTAACTGTCCATTCTGCTAAGTCAGGTGTCATCACACTCTTTCTGTAAAGGGCAAACAATACGTTTATTAGGATGTGCAGACCATATATTCTATCACAGCTTCTCAACCCTGAACCCTGCTGTTGCAGTGAGAAAGCCCCCCGTGGACAATATGTCAATGAATGGGCATGAGTGGATTTAATAAAACTTTATTTATAAAAATAGGTTGTGGCCTGGATCTGATCTCTGGGACATACTTTTCTGACGCCTGTTCCAGGGACCTAAAATTATCCCTGTGTGTTAGGTTAGATCATCATAAAGTGACATGTTATCTCAGCAATTTTATCTCAGCTTCCCTCACATGGCTGAGGCACCATCTGGAGTTAGAAAGTGGCTATGGAAGGTGGGGTGGTCAGGGAAAGCCTTTCTGAGGAGGTGGCACTTAAGCAGAGATTTGAGAAAAGAAGTCCTCCAGAGAAAACTAAGAGAGTTCCAGAGTGTACAGAGGAGTGGAAGAGGTTAGTCTGTTTGAAGGTGAGCAGGAACGGTGTGGCTGTAGTTGAGAGCAGGAGATGAGACCGCAGAGTTTGGTGGGACCAGATCACACGTGGCCCACAGATCAGGGAATAAGTGAACTCAGCGAGCATTTGCCAGTGGGAAGCTACTATGTAAGGTGCAATGCAGTATACAAAAATATACAAGATGTTGTTCCTGTTCTAAAGATGCTCACCACTTACTAGGGCAGACAATACACATCCCCAGAGAACTACAGCAACAGCTGTGCAGGATGAGTATCTTGCAAAGGCTGTAATAGCAGAGTGGCATTGAGTTACTGTGGCTGTCTCATGCTTTGACTAGTAAGGAAGAGAAGGAGAGAAATGGGTTGGCAAAAATTAACCAAAGACTTTTTCAGTAATTGTTTTAAAAAGAAAAATGTTATATTTAGAATGGTATTTTCTTTAACAGTCTCCAATCCAAGGTTTTTTGTTAAATGGTGAGATTTTTTTTTGCATGTTGGAAACCAAACAGCTATTGCTGTTGTAGTTTAGATATTTTTAGGGTGCCTGAGTGAACTAGAAGAGCAGTTAGTCATGTCCATTTCCTGGGCACCCAGACATGTGAATCTACCTGTAAAGGGTCAGTTTGCAGAGGCTTACTACCATTCCCTCAGTGTGGCCATTTAATGGACTAATGTGTCCCAGATGGGCTCACTGTAATTTTATTTTTTACTCTAACACTTAAAAAAAGAAGAAAAAATATTTATCATAGTAGTAAAATGTTTATTTCAGAGTAAGAGCTATTAGGATAAACTAGTTAGAACCAGTTGTACATCTTTTAACAGCACTAAAATAGCTCCCCAAACAGCTTGTGGTTAAAAAGAAAGCTAGGCTGTAACAAAATTAGATTAGTAATAGCTAATAGAATTTTTATTTAGAAAAAGTTTTATTAACGAAAAAAAGTGCTAGATGTAATTAATGTTTGATGAATGAATGCTGTGGGTCAATTCAGAAATCATTCTAAAAGAAGCATGTATTTGGAAGATGTGGTTTTAATCTGCTGGATGTGTTCTAATAAGTTTTTATTTAGTGAAAAAAATCCAATAGTAATGTATTTTCGTTAGAGTGAGTCCATGATGCCAAAGAGACACAGATAGGAATTTTGTAGCGGGTGATTTTTTGAAAATTTGCTAATATATTTGTTTGTTTCTAAAGGATTTTGCAAATACCATTCCTGGACATGGTGGGATAATGGACAGATTTGATTGTCAGTATTTGATGGCAACTTTTGTACATGTGTACATCACAAGTTTTATAAGGTACTTTTACATTTAAGACATTTTTTAGATGATTTCTTTGAGTTCTCATTTCCATCAACATTAGTTTGAGTAGGTTAACTTTTTTCCGTCAATGGTAGTCTACACTATTAAAGTGAATGGTGGCCCCTGGAATTAGAGTCTTGAGCAAGATGGTTAACTTGTAATTGTTTTACCTACATTTGAACAACTTGAAAAAAGATAGTATTTGTCATGGTCCTGGACCACATTAAAGACCCAATTAATGTGGATGGTATATGATTTGAAACTTGAGGAGATTTGATTTCTCAACTGTGGGCATTGCAATGATCATGAATACTAAGAGTTAAAACGGAAGATAATGAAATGCATCCAGTCTACCAATTATTACTTGAGTGCCTGCCATATTGTAGAATGTTCTAGGGACAAATATGGCAGGGAACAAAACAAACCAAATCTCTGCCCCCGTAGCTTCTTGTTTGGAGGTTGAAGGAAGAATGATGAGAAAGAGACAATAAACAAATAAATATAGTTTGTTAGATGGTTGTAAGTGTCACACAGAAAAATAAAGCAGGCCGAGGGGATCATGCCTGTGTGTGTAGGGGCTGGCTGGTGGGTGGGTGGATGAATACTGCCATTTTATAAAGGATGGTTTATTCTTGTTATTAAACCTTAATGTTTTGGATCTGCCTTGAAATATCAGTGTGAATGTGAAGGCTTAACATCAACTGCATGTTAACTTTATTTTCTGTGGTCTCTACTGGGGGCCCAGAAGGCAGAATGCTTATTAATAGTGCCTGAGCTGTAGAAAACATGGATTTCCTTCATAGTACTTGGAAGAAAATTCATATTTAGCAATCCCTAAATACACATTTTAAATATGTACCACAGTCGTGTGAGAATTTTTATATTAACTATTTTTGAGAGACAGTCTTGATAGCGAGTTTATCAATTTCATTAATCTTTTCAAAAATATCAGCTCCAGGCTTTGTTAATTTTCTCTACTGTACATTTTTCACCTCATTGATTTCTCCTCTCATCTTTCATTTCTTTGCCTTTTTTAAATGTTCAATTTGCTGTTCTTTTTTTAATTCTGGAGATAAGCTTAGATTATTGATTTTTAGCCTTCTTATCTAATTTATCCATTGAAGACTATTATCACTTTATCCTCTTCCTACAAGTTGTGATATTTGTATTTTCATTATTTACATATGTTTTCTGATTTCCAGTATTATATCTTCTTTGACACATGGGTTATTTAGAAGCATATTCATTAGTTTTCAAACAAATGGAGATTTTCTCACTTTCCTCCCTTAATTCCACTGTGGTCGGAAAACATACTCCATGATTTGAGTATTTTATAATTTTTGAGATCTACTTTGTGGTGCAGCATGTTATCTATTCTAGTACACGCTCCATATGCAAAGGTGTATTCTGTAGTTTTGGGTTGTAGTTTTGTCTGTGTCAGTTAGGTGAGGTTTAATTAAATCTTCTGTACTGATTTTTATTTATTTGTTTTTGTGTTTGTTTGGTCCGCTTGTTCTATCAGTTACTAAGAGAGCTTTGTTAAAGTCTCTCATTGTGATTGTAAATGTATCTATTTTTATTTGTAGTTCTACCAATTTTTGGTTTATATATTTTGAGGTTGTATTACATATATACAAATTTAGGATTGTCATATCTCTCTGTTGAATTGATCCTTTTGTCGTTATATAATGTCTGTCTTTACTGCTTGCCTTAAAGCCTACTGTGTTGAATATTAGAATAGCAATATCAGCTTTCTTTTGGTCAGTGTTTGCATGTTATTTCTTTGTCTCTCCTTTTATTTTTAACATTCCCTTTTCCTTATATTTAATGTGTGTTTCTTTTTTCTAGTAAGCATATAGCTGATTTTTTTCCCTGTTTTATTTGTAAGACAGTTCATAATCTTTATCCTTTTAATGGGACTATTTAACTTATTTGCATATTATTTATTGATCTATTTGGGTATTAGCAATTAGTGGTTAAATCCTTAGAACTTTGTTTTCAGAATATGGCAGCTTTTTAGGGCATTAACTCATATGCTTTCTTTAAAAAAAAAAAAAATGCTGTTCTCTCAGTAGGGAGATGTCATGCTGAGCCATGTTGTCCACCATTTGAAAGCAGCTATTTAGACTGTTAGAAGACAGTGAGAGTGCCAGGATGCAACTAGCTGGGAGCACCTGCTGACACAATTTTGCATTTAGCTGAACTTGCTAAAGCAGCCTTCCTTTTCTCTGTTGGTCTCTACTTGGGGTTTATGCTGTGAAGTTGCTGACTCTTTTAAAGAAATGAAATAAGACGAACAGTGTCCTGACCTGAGTGTGAGAGTTTTTTGGCAGATGAGTTGAGCCACATGCATGAAGATGACCCTTGGTGGGATGGCTCATCTGGGCTCTTGTGCAATTTGTTAAGTCAAAGATTTGCAGAGTAAATAATTCCTCTGCTCATCCTCATTGTGGTAACACTAAATAGCAAACATTTCTTTGTTGCTGGGATTCCTACTTCCTATAATTCAATGTGAACAATCTTTATTGTAAGTCATACATTATTTACCCACATAAATGTCTTTCTTAGACTTCTGTGCCATCCCTATACATCACTTGTGTGTTGCTTTTTCCCATTGGCTTTTAAAGCAGATCTGCTTTTATTTTGTTTTTTATATTGGAGTTTACCCAGGACTGGCTTTGAACAAAGACCATGGCACCTCTATCACTGGTAAGGGGCTTCAGTGCTAGGCTCAGGACTTTTGTATTCTGACTCTGAATATTCATAACTCCCTGGAGATATTTTTCAACAAAATACCTTTCATCATCTGAAGTTTCTTGGAAGTTAAAAATTTCAATTATATTTTCATGCCCTCTTTGGTTTGTCCTATGTTCACCAGGCTCCTTTCCTTACAGAATAGTTTTTGTGTCTCATTCAATCTCAAGATTTGCCATTTATCCCCACCTTTAACTTTGGTTGCCCTTTCAAGAACTTTTGTAGAACTTAGATCTGCACCCCTTCAATTGACTTATATTGCTCTTGTGTTTTGTGTTTGTGCATTCTTTCTCCCTCTCTGCTATATGCTTCTCAAAGCAGAATAGTTCTGGCTCTTTATCCCCTTGACACTAACATTGCACATTAAAGTGAGCTGTTATCAAGAGCTATTTTAATTCTGTAAAGATTGCTACTCTACACTTAAAGGAATGGTTTGTTTTAAATTGGGGGTATATATGCTTCACTTATCCCTATTAAAATAACACGAACTTGTCTTCTTTGCCTTATCATTAGGGGCCCAAATCCCAGCAAAGTGCTACAGCAGTTGTTGGTGCTTCAACCAGAACAGCAGCTAAATATATATAAAACCCTGAAGACTTATCTCATTGAGAAAGGAATCCTACAACCCGCCTTGAAGGTATAACTGGATCCAGAGAGGGAAGGACTGACAAGAAGAAATTATTCAGAAAAACACTGACAGATGTTTTATAAATTGTACAGAAAAATAGTTTAAAATGCAATAGGTTGAAGTTTTGGAGATATGTTTCTCTCTGAAATTACTGTGAATATTTAACAAACACTTACTTGATCTATGTTATGAAATAAGTAGCAAATTGCCAGCAAAATGTCTTGTACCTTTTCTAAAGTGTATTTTCTGATGTGAACTTCCTTCCCCTTACTTGCTAGGTTTCATAATTTAAAAGACTGGTATTTAAAAGAGTCAAACACTATAAAATGAGTAAGTTGAGGATGTTTTAAGATTGCACCTGGCAGTGTGCCTTTTTGCACAAATATTTACTTTTGCACTTGGAGCTGCTTTTAATTTTAGCAAAATGTTTTATGCAAGGCACAATAGGAAGTCAGTTCTCCTGCACTTCCTCCTCACGTAGTCTGGAGTACTTTCTAAAGGGCTTAGTTGGATTTAAAAAAAAAAAAAAGAAAAAAAGATTGTCTACTTTTCAAAGAAGTAACCATTTGCCAGGGGAAAACATTCTGCTTTTAGGTAGTTTCAAAATTCAGGGGAGGGAGCCTGAAATTTTTGCCATGATTGGTTTGTTAGAAAGAGCAGGCATCAAACTACTTCTGATAAAATTGTTTGGAAGATCACAACCTCGCAAAAACGTTTCAAGAGCAACAAGGAAGAATTCTGCTGTGAAGAACACAGTGTACAGATCCTCCACAGATTATCTCAACAGAGGACAGCAGCTCAGGAGGCAGCGTCAAACGGTGACCTGTGGCCTGGGCCATCTCTTGGTCATGTGCTTTACTTTTCCCTGTTTCCCTGTGAACTGGCTTCCATGGTTCTATAGGGTAGTGAGTCGGGGTTGTTGCTGCAGCAGAGCAGGAGATGCTTGCCCGAGTGGGAGCGACCCGCCCCCGTGTCCCCGATGCCTCACTCCTGGCTTCTAGTGCAGCCCTTTGTAGACTCAGCTCGCAAGAAGGAAGATCTGCCTGGAGACCTGATCCCAGTCCAGCTTTTTGGCCATAGGTCATCTTTGTCCCATTGCTCTTTTGCATCATGTCATAAAATTTGAGGATATCAGCTGATTATTTTTTCTTCCAAGAATGAAAATCAAGCAGAATTGATTCCTACACGAAAGAAAAGCACACGAATGCCAAACCTTTTCTTTGGTGGACTGGACACTAACCAGATGACAGTAAATTTCTTATCTGTGGACATATGTAAGCTACTGCTGCTGTGTGCTCTCCACAGCCATATTTATTGTATTAAACAATCAGCACTAAACCTTCAAAAATTGCCCAGTGCTCCTAGTTAAATGTTCAGAGGGGAAAAATAGATATATTTTAAATAATGTTTTGCTAATGAAAAGAGTAAATATTTTTGTTTAAATCAGCAAAAACTTTCCATTATTTTATATTTCCGTCTACTATACCTAAAACAAAAGATTGCCGCTATACCTGGGTTCCGCTGATGCAGTCAGCCAGCACCTCCTCACATGCACACATGATTAGACATAGGTGTACTCGGTACCAAGAGTCCATTTTATGGTCCAGCATATACTCCATTGATTCATCATCACTGCATGTGTTCAGCCAGTGTATCTCACACTATCCATACAAATCTAAAATTGATACTGGAAATGTTACAGGAGGCAGTGATCGCATTTAAAATCAGGCCATCTACAAGTTTAATTTTCAACATCTCATGTTTTTATTTGTCCCATTACAGCTTCAAATGTTGGTCATAAAAAAATTTAGGCTACCAAAGTTTAAAGAATAAAATGAAAATTTTGTGATAAGAACTTACATTAAAAACTCAGTAGTTTGCATGAGTAAGAACTCCTTGAGATACACAGATCCCCCCACATTTGTATTTAAAATAATTGGTGAGGCATTGAAATCCAGAATTATAAGAAAGCATTACTGAATATGTGTGTTATAAAATCAATATTATTATAAACAAAATATGAAGCTAGAAATACTTGAGAGCACAGTAATAGCTTTTCTCAAATATACTTTTAGAGTTGAATGTACATTATCCTATATGTAAAAAAGCAAATTATTAATTTTAATGGAGCTCTCGATTGACCTTTTTAGCATACTTTTATAGCATGTATATTAAAATAGAATATATTTTAGCAAAAGATTGCCATAAAACCCTGACTTGGCTCATTTTGATATTTGCACTGTGAAGAGGGCTTAAATTCCAGTGTAGCAATGTGGTGGTAGACAAATGAAAAACTAGGAAGTTATTTCACAGTAATGCCTAATTGTTCCAAATTTGCTATATTTGGAGGTGCTCTACTGGTACTTCCTGCTTGACTCTGTGACCTGTGGGATGCACATTGTTCCTCAGCGCTTTTTCCTTGTGGTGGTGACGTACCTTCACTGTCTGAGAGTAAAAGACCACACACGCCCCTCTTTTTAAAATTATAGTATCTCTTCCTTTTCACTTTGGTTTGAACAAAGATAGTGTCACCTTGTTCCGTGAAAAAGAAAAAGCATAAACAGTGTATATTTAGGGTATATGGGTGATAGCTTATGATATGTATCAATCAGTTCTCTGAATCTTTTACTGAAACTGAGACAGGAAAATAAAACTGAAACAAATCATATTTTGACTTTGTTGTGCCATTTTCTCATTGGAGAAGAAATATTCAACCAGTGTTAACAAAATAATGATGGGTATATGTAAGTATTATATCGTGTCTATTCCATCACCAGCACCTACAGTGAAATCTTCAGGGCTGGGGATAAAATAAGTTCTGGTGATTACCAAACATCTTTATTTGTTGAGAGGCAATGTCCTCTTAATACAAAGAGTACTGAACTTTTATGGTATTAGCACAGTTTGTAATTACCTGTGTATTTTTGTGAATCTCTGAATGATGTGTGCCCCTTACTAGAGCTTTAAGCTATACAGAGGCCAGATGAAGTCTGTTTGGGTTGGCCACTGCATACCCAGCGTCTGGCATGATGCCTGCTCTCTGTAGGCTCTCCAGCTTCTGAAATGCACAAGCTTGGAGCTTGGTCTAAAGACCCAGCTGTACACATTGCCTCTTGTCTCTAGGACATCTCCTATCCCCTTCCCCAGACCTTTTATTTTGCAGAGTTCTAAGGTGGGCCTCATTATTCCTAGCTAATAGGGTTGTTTTAAGGATTCAGTGAAAACTCATATTGTCCAGCATTGAATAGCTGATTAGTAATTCTTAAGTTTCCTTCCCTCCTTCCTGTCTGCTCCTCTTCCATTGCCTGTCTGCAGTGGGAAACGACAGGTTATAGGACTGAGCAGAAAAGTAACCACCGCTTTGGCCATGTCTGCTTCAGGTGGTGGGTAACGGAAGTGTTCCATGAATGATAGACAAACCATTGATCCACTTCAGCAAACCTGAAATGTCTACCTGACCCAGCACTGTGCTTTGTTCTCGCATGAAGAAAAACCTTAGAACTAGTATTCTGCCTAGTCACGGAGACAGACAGGTACAGAAGTAATGTCATTTGAAGTGGATATTGATCAGAGTGATGACAGATATATAAACCAGGTGTGTGGGAACACAGGTGACCACCGTCTGACCTCCCTAAGACCTATCTTTCCTGACCATAGTCCATAGCCAGATCTTTCTGCCCCCCTCTTGAAACTTACAAAGTTTAAAATTCATTCCTTGAAGAGGGGCTGTAAAGATTTGGCAATCTTCAGTAGCTGCAAAGAAAAATCAGGTCTAGATAATTTAACCAAAATCAGAAGCCATTCCTACCTTAATCTCATCGTTTTCCTGTACAGAAATGGAAAACCTTCTTAAATCATCAGGTACGCATCAATAATCATTTAGTAAAAGTTGATGAATGGAACATTTCCTGATGATGGCAAAGTGAGTTTCCAGAAGGAATGGAGAGAATCCAGCCTGTTCTCTACTGTGTACAAAGATAGGGCTGGTGAAGCAAGAGCCTTGTCACTCAAGAGAGCGAAAGAATTATTGACGGAGGGTGCACCCTAAGGATCGCATTGTCCTCTGGTGGAAGTGAAATTTCAAACTGCTGTCTCTCAACTTGTAACATGAACAGGGTATAGGACTTGGAGTTTAACTCTCAGACTTTCTGCTGTGCATCTGACTTGAGTTTAATGTGTCCAGATGATTTTCTTTTTTCTTTTCTTTTTCTTTCTTTTCTTTCTTTCTTGAGACAGGGTCTCGCTCTGTTGCCCCAGGCTGGTGTGCAGTGGCATGATCACGGCTCATTGCAGTCTCAACCTCCCAGGCTCAAGCGATCATCCCACCTTTTAGCCTCCTGAGTAGCTGGGACTACAGGCACATGCCACTATGCTTGGCTAATTTTTTTTCTTTTTTTTTTTGGTAGAGATGGGGTTTCACCATATTGCCCAGGCTGGTCTCCAATTTTTGACTGCAAATGAGCCACCTGCCTCTGCCTCCCAAAGTGCTGGGATTACAAGCATGACCTGGCCTGGATAATTTTCTGTTTGACAATTCAAGCTTCAGATGAGGCCTAGGCAAGTGATGAGTTTGGGGAACATTCTTGAGTAATCTATTAAATATATTTTTCATTGGTTTTAGTACATCTCAAGAAGTTGTGAAGAAAAGGAAACAGAGGCTTCAGCTAGTCCAGGTAAGACAGACACATATGAATTGTCAGAAATTCCATTTGTTTTTTCCCCCAACAGCTTTACTGAGATATAATTTACATACCATAACATTGTGCCACCACCACCAAATCCAGTTTGAGAGCACTTCCATGATCTTCCAAAAAGTTTCCTGGTGCCCATTTGCAGTTAATCCCCACTCTAAGCCTCAGCCTTTGGCAACTACTGATCTGCTTCCTGTCTGTGTGATATTCACTTAAATTGAATTATACAGTATGTTTTGCACCTGGCATGTTTTTGCATGTATTAGCACTTCTCTCCTGTTTAATATGTTTTGCTAACTCATCAGCTGATGAACATTTGGGTTATTTCCAGTTTGAGGCCCTTATGAAGAATGTTACTATGAATGTGTGTAGACATACATGTCTTTGTGCGGCAATTTCTTCATTTCTCTCGGGTAGATGGCTAGGGGAGGAATTGCTGGATTGTATGGTAAGTTTCTTTTAAAGAAATAACTTGCCAGGCCGGGCACAGTGGCTCAGGCCTGTAATCCCAGCACTTTGGGAGGCCGAGGCAGGTGGATCACCTGGGGTCAGGAGATCAAGACCAGCCTGGCTAACATGGCGAGACCCCGTCTCTACTAAAAATACAAAAATTATCTGGGCATGGTGGCACGCTCCTGTAATCCCAGCTACTTGGGAGGCTGAGGCAGGAGAATCACTGGAACCTGGGAGACAGAAGTTGCAGTGAGCCGAGATTGCGCCATTGCACCCAAGCCTGGGTGACAGAGCAAGACTCTGGCTCAAAAAAAAAAAAAAAGAAAAAAAGAAAAACAAACTGTTTTCTAAAGTAGCTATACAATCTTACATTCTTCCTTGTGATATTCAACAGCTGTAGTTTATCTGCATCTTTACCCAAACCTGCCATCATCTGTCTTTTAAATTATAGACATTCTAGCTGATGCATAGAGGTATTTCATTGTGATTTTCATTTGCATTTCTCTAACGGCTAGTGGTGGTGTGTCTTTTCATGTGCTTTATTTCTCTTCTGTATATCTTCTTTGATAAAAATATTCATATCTTTTTGCCCATTTTTAATTAGTTTTAGACAGGGTCTTGCTCTGTCACCAAAGCTGGAGTGCAGTGGCGTGTTCTGGGCTCACTGCAACTTCTGCCTCCCAGGCTCAAGAGATCCTCTTACTTCAGCCTCCTGAGTAGCTAGGATTACAGGTACCCGCCACCATGTCCAGCTAATTTTTGTATTTTTTTTGTAGAGATGGGGTTTTGCCATGTTGGGCAGGGTGGTCTCAAACTCCTGGGCTCATGTGATCTGCTTGCTTTGACCTCCCAAAGTGCTGGGATTCCAGGCATGAGCCACTGCATCCAGCCTCTTTTGCCCATTTTTAAATGGCATTATTTTCCTTCTTATTGAGTTGTAAGAAACCTTATCAGATATATAACTTGCAAATATTTTCTCTCAGGCTTTGGCTTGTCTTTTATTTTCTTAATGGTGTCTTTTGAAGTTTAACATCTTTTAAAATTGAAAATGTCCAATTAATCAACTTTGTCTCTTGAGGCTCCTATGTCCAGCCTCAGGGGCAGCCAGTAGTGGAAGTGTTGCCCCAGGTCTCCTCCGCACCCACGTGCGGCCTCATCTAGAAAGTGCTTGGCCCAACCACACAGTTCTCAGCTTGTGGTACCATTAGCCCTCCCCTCTCATCCTCTGAGATTGTCACTTCCACTGACTTCTCTGGGTATGGGTATTGTCCACTGTTGCAAATTGAGCAAGTCCCATTGGACCATTGGAGTCCTCAGAGTCTGTCCTGCCCTGGCTAAAGCTCTAACCTAGCTGAGCTGGTGGGGGAACGTGTGCAGTCCTAGGAAAGGATTCCACAAACACCCACTATGCCCCAGTTTTTCAAGCATAAACCTTTTTCATAGTGTATACCTTTGTTCAATTTCTAGAGTGTGGAAACATACATTTTGTCCAGCTTTTAATAGATGCTTTTTGGGGAGAGGATTTGCCACCCCCTACTCAGACATAGCTGGAAGTCCCACCTTGACAATTCTACTTGATAGCAGGAAGAGAAGCAACAGATCTTTATCCAAATCCAAATATGGTGACATCACTGCTCCGTAGCTGAGGAGTAGTGACCAAGTGTATACACTGATATTAAAACATAAAAGCGAGGCCAAAATAACTTATGGAAGTTCTAAGTGAGAGCCCTCACTGAAGGAAGGGGCAGCTTGCTCCCTTGCCCCATTGAGCTCTGGCCCCCAGGAAAGCAAAGGCAGGAAGACGGCTTCCTACTGATCGTGGCCCGCTCCGTCTTTTTCACAATACATAGCACTTGTCGGCACCCTGAAAAGGCGACTCAGTTCTAAGATCCAGCTTTCAGGAATTTCAATAGGGTACGTTTTCTTTGTAATATATACTGCTAAAAGTATTCATTACCACCACCCCCAGAACCTCAGTCATTCACTAAATAATGGATATCGTATGTCCACTAAACATGGATATAGAACCGTATTTGAATGAGACATCATTTTAGCATTTGAAATAACTAAATATATCCTGTTCCCTCAAAAGAATGTGCAGATTAGCTGGAAAGAAATTGTAGAAGGTGCTGTGATTGTGGTCCCCTCAGGAAGGGTTGGAGCTCTAACCTGGGCTGGAGCTAGTGGGGAGTGAGGCAGGTGGTAGGAAAAGTCCAGGTGGGATCAGAGACCCCGGCGCATTCTGAGGCTGCTAGAAGAGGCTGTCACTGTCACTACTTTCTCACCAGATACCTTCTGAAAGTATATTGGAAAGTGACCTGTCCCCAAATAAGAGTGCCTTATATTTTAATGAGCGCTTGAAGGGGGCACAGAGGGCGTACAGTTTGGTTGGTGCTGTTCCCTGAGAATAAAACCTGATTGGATACATTGCTGGTTTGAATGTAAAATGATGCGATGGCTTTGGAAAACAGTCTGAGAGCTGCTCAAAATGTAAAACGGAGTTACCATACGATCCAGCAAGCCCATTTCTTGGTATATACCAAGAGAAATGTAAACATTCATCCGTATGAAAACCTGTACATGAATGTTTACAGCAGCATGATTCACAATAGTAAAAAAGTGGAAACAACCTAAACACCATGTGCTGAACGGATAAATAAGAGGTAGTCTATCCATACAATGGGCTACTACTTGAAAATCAAGAGGCATGAAACACTGATAATGTTGTGATACACATGAAGCTCAAAAATGTTAAGTGAAATAAACCATTCACAAAAGACCACATATTATTGCATAATTCCATTAGAGAAAATGTTCAGATTGGGCAACTCTACAGACAAAGTAGATCAGTGGTTGGTAGAGGCTGGGGGCAGGAGGAGACTAGGGAGTAACTGCTAATGGTAAGGGGTTTCTTTTTGGGTGATGAAAATGTTCTGAAATTAGATTGTGACAATGGTGATGTATTAGTCTGTTTTCATGCTGTGGATAAAGACATACCCGAGACTGTGAAGAAAAAGAGGTTTAATTGGACTTACAGTTCCACCTGGCTGGGGAGGCCTCAGAATCATGGCGGGAGGTGAAAGGCACTTCTTACGTGGTGGTGGCAAGAGAAAATGAGAGAGAAGCAAAAGTGGAAACCCCAGATAAACCCGTCAGATCTCGTGAGACTTACTATCACGAGAATAGCATGGGAAAGAGCAGCCCCTATGATTCAGTTACCTCCCCTGGGTCCCTCCCACAACACATGGGAATTCTGGGAGATACAATTCAAGTTGAGATTTGGGTGAGGACATAGCCAAACCATATCATTCCACCACTGGCCCCTCCAAATCTCATGTCCTCACGTTACAAAACCAATCATGCCTTCCCAACAGTCCCCAAAGTCTTAACTCATTTCACCATTAACCCAAAAGTCAACAGTCCAAAGTCTCATTTGAGACAAGGCAAGTTCCTTCTGCCTATGAGCTTGTAAAATCAATAGCAAGTTAGTTACTTCCTAGATACTATGGGGGTACAGGTATTGGGTAAATACAACCATTCCAAATGGAAGAAATTGGCCAAAACAAAGGGGTTACAGGACCCATGCAAGTCTGAAATCCAGCAGGGAAGTCAAGTTTGTTTTTGTTTTTGAGACAGAGTTTTGCTCTTGTTGCCTAGGCTGGAATGCAATGGCGCGATCTTGGCTCACTGCAACCTGTGCCTCCCGGGCTCAAGCAATTATCCTGCCTCAGCCTCCTGAGTAGCTGGGATTCCAGCTGCCTGCCACTACATCCAGCTAATTTTTTGTATTTTTAGTAGAGATGAGGTTTCACCATGTTGACCAGGCTGGTCTCAAACACCTGACCTCAGATGATCCATCTGCCTCGGCCTCCCAAAGTGCTGGGATTACAGGCGTGAGCCACCACACCTGGCCGGCAGTCAAGTTTTAAAGCTCCAGAATGATCTCCTTTGACTCCATGTGTCACATCCAGGTCATGCTGATTCAAGAGGTGCGTTCCCATGGTCTTGGGCAGCCCTGCCCCTGTGGCTTTGCAGGGTACAGCCTCCTGCCTGGCTGCTTTCACAGGCTGGTGTTGAATGTCTGTGGCTTTTCCAGGTGCATGCTGCAAACTGTTGGTTAGTGGATCTGCCATTCTGGGGTCTGGAGAACAGTGGCCCTCTTCTCACAGCTCCACTAGGCAGTGCCCCAGTAGGGACTCTGTGTGGGGGCTCTGATTCCACATTTTCTTTCTGCACTGCCCTAGGAGAGGTTCTCCATGAGGACCTCGCCCCTGCAGCAAACTTTTGCTGGCACATCCGGGTGTTTCCATACATCTTCTGAAATCTGCGCAGAGGCTCCCAAACTCAATTCTTGACTTCCGCGCACCCACAGGCTCAACACCACATGGAAGCTGCCAAGGCTTGGAGCTTCCACCCTCTGAAGCCACAGCCCAAGGTATACATTGGCCCTTTCAGCCACAGCTGGAGCAGCTTGGACAGAGGGCACCAAGTCCCTGGGCTGCATACAGCATGGGGACCCTGGGTCTGGCCCATGGAACCACTTTTTCCTCCTAGGCCTTCAGGCCTGTGATGGGAGGGGTTGCTGTGAAGGTCTCTGACATGGTCTGTAGCCATTTTCCCCATTGTCTTGGGGATTAACATTAGGCTCCTGCTACTTATGCAAATTTCTGTAGCCAGCTTGAATTTCTCCCCAGAAAATGGGTTTTTCTTTTCTATTACATAGTCTGGCTGCAATTTTTTCAAACTTTTATGCTCTGCTTCCCTTATAAAGCTGAATGCCTTTAACAGTACCCAAGTCATGTTTTGAATGCTTTGCTGCCTAGAAATTTCTGCCAGATACCCTAAATCATCTTTCTCAAGTTCAAAGTTTCACAAATCTCTAGGGCAGGGGCAGAATGCTGCCAGTCTCTGCTAAAACTTAACAAGAGTCACCTTTACTCCACTTCCCAACACGTTCCTCATCTCTGTCTGAGAACACCTCAGCCTGGACTTTATTGTCCGAGAACACCTCAGTCTGGACTTTATTGTCCATATCACTATCAGCATTTTGGGCTAAGCCATTGAACAAGTCTCCAGGAAGTTCCAAACTTTCCCACATTCTCCTGCTTCTTCTGAGCCCTCCAAACTGTTCCAACCTCTGTCTCTTACCTAGTTCCAAAATAGTTTCCACATTTTGGGTGTCTTTTCAGCAACGTCCCACTCTACTGGTACCAATTTACTGTATTAGTCTGTTTTCTGCTGCTGATAAAGGCATACCGGAGACTGAAAAGAAAAAGAGGTTTAATTGGACCTACAGTTCCACATGGCTGGGGAGGCCTCAGAATCATGGCAGGAGGTGAAAGGCACTTCTTACATGGTGGCGGCATGAGAAAATGAGAGAGAAGCAAAAGCAGAAACCCCTGATAAACCCATCAGATCTCGTGGGACTTAATCACTCATGAGAAGAGCATGGGAAAGACCAGCCCCCATAATTCAATTACTCCCCCCTGGGTCCCTCCCACAACATGTGGGAATTTTGGGAGATACAATTCAAGTTGAGATTTGGGTCGGAACACAGCCAAACCATATCAGGTGGCAAAACTCTGAATATACCAAAACATACTGAATTGTAGACTTGATGATTTTTACACTAAGTTAATTATGTATCAAAGTTGTTAAAATATCTGATTGGAGAATCTGTAATGATGGGATAGGGTGAGCAGGCAGGGATGGGATGGGGGAGTATTCTAGGACCGGGTATGGGACAGGGAAGGGCTGCCAGCTGACCTCAAATGGGAACCCCACAATAGGTCCAGTAGCCCCTCCTGGATCCGTCTGCTAGGCAGGGTTGAGGGGTGGGGGCTTCCCTGGAATATTTCATCCTCCCCAGTTAGGCTGGACTAGGAAAAGGAGGGGAAGAGGCTTTCTTCTCTTGCATTGCTACGAAGACCCTGTGGCTTCTATCCTGGGGTGCTGGGTGGGTGATTCCATAGGCAGAGGATGCCTTGCTCAAGGTAACTTCAAGGAATGAGGAACTTTCAAAGTTTAAGACCAAACCCTAGGCTGGGTGTGGTGGCTCACACCAGTAATTCCAGCACTTTGGGAGGCCAAGGTGGGAGGATCGCTTGAGTCCAGGAGTTTGAGACCAGCTTGGGCAATATAATGAGACCTCATCTATTAAAAAAAAAAATTAACTGGGCATGGTGAATGTGGTTCCAGCTACTCAGGAGGATGAGGCAGGAGGATGGCTTAAGCCTGAGAGGTCAAGGCTGCAGTGAGCTGTGGATAGCGCCACTGCACTCCAGCCTGGGTGAGAGAGACCCTGTCTCAAAAAATAAAATAAAGAATAATAAAAACCAAACCCCAGTGAGCATTTCAAGCGCATGTGTTCAGGCATATGGTATATGAAAGCTCAAATTCAACCCAAGAAAGATGATGTAAGATGTTTACAAAAACAGATTGCATTACAGTTGAGGGCAAGCCAAGGGCTGCCTCTAATTCCTTCATTCAACACATTTATTGAGCAGCCACTCTGTCAGATACAGTTTTAGAACTCCATGCAGCAGTGAGTGAAACAGACAAAAGTATCCGTGGTCATGTAGCTTACACTTTGCTAAAGAGACACAAATAAATAGTAGCATAGCACATTGTGGAGGGTTTCAGAGAAGGGTGATTATGAGAAAGTCAGAGGGAGGGAAATTGCAATTGTAAATACTGTAGGTTGGTCAGGGGAGGCCTCACTTACAAGGTGACATTTGAGGAAAGACTTGGAGAAGGTGAGGGAGGAAGAGGAGCACACCTGGAGTAGGATCCTTGCAGGTAGAGGGCAGAGCCAGGGAATGGCCCTGCGGCAGAGGAGGCCCCAGCCCAGGATGGAGCAGGAGGTGTGAGGGGTAAGAAGCTGAGGAGCCCTGCAGGGCTTGACACAGAATGGGCAATTGCAGCACATGCATAGTGACTGCTGTGTCACAAAACCCAATCACAACACCCAATCCTCAAACTAAGGGGGGAACGATGTTAAGGAGAATTCACTCACAGTATATCACAGCAAACATAAAGGCTGGACAAGAGTCCACATTTAAAAGAGGAAGAGGAAAATCAATGGCATGACACCTATGCAAAAGGCAGGCAGGCAAGAAGGCAGGACAAAAGTTTGCAAAAGACCAGAAATGCAGTGGCGGGTCAGGGGGTGGGGGCAGTGGAATGAACAAGGGGGAATAGGGGAGAACCTTTAGGAAGGCCTGGTATCATACAACAGTCATTCAAAAAAGGACAAAGATGAGATAACAATGATATGAAAATGTGGAGTGCAGAGCAAAGAAAACATATTGTGGAAGAAAGTATTACTGAATTAGAAACAGTAAGGAATGGAATACCCTTGCTGAAAATCTAATTACAGACACCTGCATGAAGGCAAGCCTCTCATTTATAGGCCGGAAAGTTCTTGGAGAGGGTACTTACATCATTTTAAAAAATCATCTTCAAGGCCCAGCTAAGTATGTATTAGCACAAACACAGATTGCTACCTTAGAAGGAAAAAGACATCCACATTCGCAGATTTGAACTTGAACCATAGCACACTTGATAACACTGCTTTAGGAGAACTTTGTTTCTTTTTTCCTCTTGGCAGAATTGGCCAGCAGCACACTCAAAGGATCCTCAAGTTTATAACCAAAGGCTGCTTAGTTGACCTTTGCTCCATGGTGGATTTCTTGAGAATCAGTTTGCAAAGGAGCAGCTTCCTTTTATGAAGGGAAACTTTACGCAGGGAAATCACATTTTTAGGATATAACTTTTGTTTGAAGTTTGTAGTAGGGCCTGAGGGCAAGATCCTAAACAAGTTGTTTTTCTTTAACTCTGTCCTCTGCACTGGAATGCAGCTTGCAACTCTTCTTTGCCTTTGTTGAGCAGGAAGCATGACAGCTGAAGGCCAAGGTTGAAGTTCCGATGCTTTATCTTCTTGATAAAGAAGGGCATAATTATGCACAGATAATATTGAAATGACATCCAAAGTACACTTGCACTGTAGTCACCTAAAAGAAAATTGGGAAATACTAACTGGGAGCTGTTTGTTAAGAGCCTTGGCCTGGGTGTCAGAGGCTTAGGAGCAGAGCTGGGAATTCTACTTAAAAAGCCTACTTTGGACTTGATGACTTTGAAGAGCCCTTCCCGCTGTAGCATTCTGCCTCCTGTATATCTGACTGAAGGTGAACTCCCTGCCACTGGCGTTCATTTGGCATTCAGATGTTTCAGTGCATCATCCCTTTTATGTTCGTATTTCCAAGTTAACACTGGAATGTACTGACAACACATTTGTCAGGCACTACCCTTCATATATATATTACCATATCGAATCCTTATAACAATTCTCTGGGGGCAGGTATCCTAATACAAATTTTCCATATAAGGAAACTCAGACCTAGAGTGACTAAGTCACTCACCTGAGAGCACACAGTAAGTGGGAGAATGGGAGCTTAGCCCCTAGACTGACTCTCCTGATAGTTTATTATACTATTTAGAACTGTATCTAATGTTGAAAGATTCGTATTAGCAGTTTCTTTTACATTATCAAAATTTTAGAGTCTTGAATAGAATAATAATGTGGTTTTAAAAGTCCTTATTTGAAACCCCAACATGCTTTTGAGCTGTAGAGGTGGTATCCCAGTAGCTGGGGGTAGCTGCCAAAACACTTCAGTGTGATAGGGCCTGGTCTTGCTCCCGGGAGGTTTCAATGGGAGCCCAGTTGAAAGCACTGGATTAGTGATTAGGAATATCATTACTGAATGAGATTGCATGCATGCTACCTTACAATTTAGGTAGCCTCATCTCATGTCTTCTTCTTGGACCAGTGGTTCTCAAGGGGTTTCCAGGCCCCCAGGAGTCCTGAGACCCTTTTAGAGGGTCTGCAAGGTTTTAATAGTACTACTAAAACACTACCCTTTTCGCTGCATTGATATTTTTACTGAGATACAAAAGCAGTGGGTAGAACTGTTGGAACCTTAGTATGGTGGCACCAAACCACTAGTAGTAGTGATCATATTCTTCATAACCAAACACTTGCAATAAAAACACAAGTGCCTCTTTGACTTAAGAATGACCTTGGAGAAGCAATAAAAATTATTACTTTTATTAAATCTTGGCCCTTAAGTAGAGTGACACAAGATGAGAAGTACCCATAAAGCACCTGCATACTGAAGTACAACATTTGTCTCAAAGAGAAGCACTTGTGTGACTGAATTGTGAGCTGAACTCTCTGCCTTTCTCATGGAATACTATTTTTATTGAAAGGACAACTGACAAGCTACGGTTCTATGGGTGGTATGTTCTCAAATATTAACAAAGTGAGCCTATCCCTTCAAAGAAAACAGCAGACAGAACTTATTGCCAATGATAAAATTTTAGGTTTTAAGCAAAAATAAGAATTTTTGGGAGAATTTGTGTCTGTCACTGTGACTTAAAATTTTCTGATACTGCTGGTGGTATTTTAATGTATATGATAATGTGATTTTTTGATATTATATAATGAAATATGTCAACATTTAGAAGTTCTACATATACTGTTTCTGTCTCTGGTGCTTGAATCAGGATTTAAAAATAATTTTCTAAATGATCAATGCATGATGCTGTAAAATTTTGGATGTGTAAAAAAATAAATTCAAAGTGCAAGATAGACCCATGGATTTTAATGTCATAATATGAAAAGTTCATTGGCATCATTTCAGAGTCCACATAGTAATTAATCTTTAAGAAACTTAAACTATTAAAAAACTTAAAACTATTATCTTTAAGAAGCAATGATCTGAAAAAGCAATTATAATATTCCAGCTCGAAAAACTGAAAGCCTTTCCTTTAAGATCTGGAACAAGACAAGGATGCCCACTTTCACTGTTACTCAACATAGTGTCCTAGCTGGAGCAATCAGAAAAGAGAAAGAAAAGGCATCTAAATTGGAACAGAAGTAGTCAAATTATTCTTGTTTGCAGATGGTATGCTCTTATATTTGGGAAAACCTAAAGACTCCACTAAAAAAAATTAGAACTGATAAATTCAGTAAAATTGCAGGATACAAAATCAACATGCAAAAATCAGGAGCATTTCTATATGCCAACAGTGAACAATATGAAAGAGAAATCAAGAAAGTAATCCCATTTACAATAGCTACAAATAAAGTAATATACCTAGGAATAAACTTAACCAAAGAAATAAAAGATCTCTACAATGAAAACTGCAAAAGACTGATGAAAGAAACTAAAGAGGACACACAAAAAATGGAAATATATTCCATGTTCATGGAATGGAAGAATCAATATTGTTAAAATGTCCATACTACCCAAAGCAATCTACAGATTCAATGCAATTCCTATCAAAATATTAATGACATTCTTCACAGAAATAGAAAAAATAATCCTAAAATTTAGGTAGAATCACAAAATACCCAGAATAGCCAAAGCCACTGTGAACAAAAGGAACAAAACTGGAGGAATCACATTACCTGACTTCAAATTACAACTACAGAGCAATAGTAACCCAAACAGCCTTGTTCTGGCATAAAAACAGACACATAGCTCAATGGAACAGAATAAAGAATCCAGAAATAAAACCATACATCTACAGTGAACTCATTTTTGACGAAAGTGCCAAGAACATATATTGAGGAAAGGACAGTCCATTCAATAAATCCTATGGGAAACTAGATATCCATATACGGAAGAATGAAACTAGACTCCCTATCTGTCACTATATACAAACATCAAATCAAAATGGATTAAAGATTTAATTCTAAGACCTAAAACTATTGAGAGGTGACAGCGTGCTGGCAGTCCTCACAGCCCTCGCTCGCTCTCCGTGCCTCCTCTGTCTGGGCTCCCACTTTGGCGGCACTTGAGGAGCCCTTCAGCCCACCACTGCACTGTGGGAGCCCCTTTCTGGGCTGGCCAAGGCCGGAGCCGGCTCCCTCAGCTTGCAGGGAGGTGTGGAGGGAGAGGCGCGAGCGGGAACCGGGGCTGCGGCGGCGCTTGTGGGCCAGCTGGAGTTCCGGGTGGGCGTGGGCTTGGCGGGCCCCGGACTCGGAGCAGCCGGCCGGCCCTGCCACCCCGGGCAATGAGGGGCTTAGCACCCAGGCCAGCGGCTGTGGAGGGTGTACTGGGTCCGCCAGCAGTGCCAGCCCACCGGCGCTGCGCTCGATTTCTCACCCGGCCTTAGCTGCCTTCCCGCGGGGCAGGGCTCAGGACCTGCAGCCCGCCATGCCTGAGCCTCCCACCCACTCCGTGGGCTCCTGTGCAGCCCGAGCCTCCCCGAGGAGCGCCGCCCCCTGCCCCACGGTGCCCAGTCCCATCGACCATCCAAGGGCAGAGGAGTGCAGGAGTGCGGGTGCGGGACTGGCAGGCAGCGCCACCTGCAGCCCGGGTGCGGGATCCACTGGGTGAAGCCAGCTGGGCTCCTGAGTCTGGTGGGGATGTGGAGAACCTTTATGTCTAGCTCAGGGATTGTAAATACACCAATCAGCACTCTGTATCTAGCTCAAGGTTTTCAAACACACCAATCAACACCCTGTGTCTAGCTCAGGGTTTGTGAATGCACCAATCGACACTCTGTATCTAGCTACTCTGGTGGGGCCTTGGAGAACCTTTATGTCTAGCTCAGGGATTGTAAATACAACAATTGGCACTCTGTATCTAACTCAAGGTTTGCAAACACACCAATCAGCACCCTGTGTCTAGCTCAGGGTTTGTGAATGCACCAATTGACACTCTGTATCTAGCTACTCTGGTGGGGACTTGGAGAACCTTTGTGTCCACACTCTATCTAGCTAATCTGGTGGGGACTGGAGAACCTTTGTGTCTAGCTCAGGGATTGTAAACGCACCAATCAGCGCCCTGTCAAAACAGACCACTCGGCTCTACCAATCAGCAGGATGTGGGTGGGGCCAGATAAGAAAATAAAAGCAGGCTGCCGGAGCCAACAGTGGCAACTCGCTCGCATCCCCTTCCACACTGTGGAAGCTTTGTTCTTTCGCTCTTTGCAATAAATCTTGCTACTGTTCACTCTTTGGGTCCACACTGCCTTTATGAGCTGTAACACTCATGGCGAAGGTCTGCAGCTTCACTCCTGAAGCCAGTGAGACCACGAGCCCACCAGGAGGAACAAACAACTCCAGACGCGCCGCCTTAAGAGCTGTAACACTCACCGCGAAGGTCTGCAGCTTCGCTCCTGAGCCAGTGAGACCACGAACCCACCAGAAGGAAGAAACTCAGAACACATCCGAACATCAGAAGGAACAAACTCCGGACACGCCACCTTTAAGAACTGTAACACTCACCGCGAGGGTCCGCGGCTTCATTCTTGAAGTCAGTGAGACCAAGAACCCACCAATTCCAGACACACTATGAAGCTGCTAGAAGAAACCATTGGGGAAACTCTCCAGGACTTTGGTCAGGGAAAAGATTTTTTGGCTAAGACCTCAAAAGCACAGATAACCAAAGCAAAAATGGACAAATGGGATCACATCAAGTTAAAAAGCTTCTGTACAGCAAAGGAAATGATCAACAAGTGAAGAGGCAACCCACAGAATAGAAGAAAATATTTGCAAACCACCCATCTGACAAGGGTGGTTAATAATCAGAATATATAAGAAGCTCAAACAACTCGATAGGAAAAAAAATCTAATAATCCTATTAAAAAATGGGCAAATGATCTGAATAGGCATTTCTCAAAAGAAGACATACGAATGTCAAACAGGTATATGAAAAAATGCTCAACATCACTAATCATCAGAGAAATGCAAACCAAAACCACAAGGAGATATCCTCTCACCCCAGTTAGAATGGCTGTTATCCAAGAGACAGGCAAGAACAAATGCTGGTGAGGACAGAGAAAGGGGAACCCTCCTACACTGTTGGTGGGAATGTAAATTAGTACAACCACTATGGAGAACAGTATGGAGGTTCCTAAAAAAACTAAAAATAGAACTGCCATACGACCCAGCAATCCCACTACTAGGAATATACACAAAAGAGAGGAAGTCAGTATATCAAAGAGATATCTGCCCTCCCATGTTTACTGCAGTACTATTCGCAATAGCCAAGATTTCAACTCAACCTGAGTCTATCAACAGATGAATGGATACAGAAAATGTGGCACATATACACAATGGAATACTATTCAGCCATAAAAAATGAAATACTATCATTTGCAACAATATCGATGGAATTAGAGGACATTATGTTAAGTGAAATAAGCTAGGCAAATTAAAAAAAAGGACATTTTGCATGTGCTCACTCATTTGTGGGAGCTAAAGATTAAAACAAGCGAACTCATGGAGAGAGTAGAATGACGGTTGCGAGAGGCTAGAAAGAGTAGCAGGGAGGAGGGTGGAAAGTGGAGATGTTTAGTGGGTATAAAAATATAGTCACATAGAATGAATAAGATCTAGTATTTGATAGCACAACAGGGTGACTCCAGTCAACAATTTACTGCATATTTTAAAATATCCAAAAGGGTGGAATTGGAATGTTCCTAACACAAAGGGACAATAAATGCTTGAGGTGGTAAATTCTCTATTTACTTTGATGTGACTATTATACATTGTATGCCTGTATTAAAATATAACATGTACCTCATAAATATATACACTTATGAGCCCATAAAAATTAAAAATATTCACCCCCTTTTCAACCAATACATGTGTAAGGTTGGATTTTCTTCATGCTTCAACCAAAACAAAGTATATTCCTGATGTTACTATAGTAGGGGTGCAATAGACATACTTTTCACAAAATGATAGCTGGAGAACAAAGCTCAGGAAATGAGCCAAAACCATGCAGATTTGTCTTTTTCCATAAATCCAGTCAAAACAAAGTATCACAACAGATGGAATGCAGAAGCAGACTTCAGAATCCACCTGTCTTCTATTGAGCCAGACATTAAAGAGATTTGCAAAAAGTTGTAAATTTGCCAAAAACACCTTTTTTTTTTTTGTTTGGAAAAGATTTTTTTTTTTTGGAGACGGAGTCTCACTCTGTCATCCAGGCTGGAGTGCAGTGGTGTGATCTCGGCTCACTGCAACCTCCGCCTCCCGGGTTCAATTCATTCTCCTGCCTCGGCCTCCCAGGTAGCTGGGATTACAGGCGCGTGCCACCATGCCTGGCTAATTTTTTAGTAGAGACGGGGTTTCGCCACGTTGGCCAGACTGGTCGTGAACTCCTGACCTCAGGTGATTCGCCGGCCTCAGCCTCCCAAAGTGCTGGGATTACAGGTGTGAGCCACTGCACTCGGCTGTAAAAGACTTTTTATAGAAATATGTAATTTATGTTAATACATCATGGTCTTATCATTGTTATTTTAAATGAGTTGACATATATATTTTAAATCTCAGTTTTAATTTCTAATACAATGACTACTGATAGATATAAACCAAATAAGCAAAAGCTGTTCGGTTCCTTGAAAATTTTTAAGGATCAAAGAGTTCTCAGACCAAAAAGTTTAAAGAAGCACTATCTTAGACCATTCCCATCCTCACAGGCAACTACTGATGTAGGAAAACCCTATGGAGAGAGTGAGCGCTAAAACAAAAGGCTTCCTAAATTCCCAAGCTGGTTAGAACTGAAGCCTCAGTGGTAATTCCTAATCAGGGATCTCCAAAACACCATGCTACTGTGGTAGCTTGGCTTGGTGCTGTCTCTAGCAAAAGTAAAAGAAAAAAAAAGAGCTTTATAATAGGTGGGAGGAAATGAGAATATTCATAAAGCAAAGAGACTAACCAAGTGCTGGGCCAAGTCCATCAAATGGTCAACAGTGAGGCGTGGAGGGAAAATTCTGTTGAAGATGAGAAGCAAATGGCAGACAAGGGACTCACGGAAAATCATTTGCATGTTTGTTCTTTTAAACTCTGAATTTCTGCATCTGAGAATTCTGCAGTGTCCATTCTTGACTGCAACCCGTCACTAGAACTGTAAGTAATAAAGCATTAATAACATGGGAGCTGCTCTAAGCTTTCTCTTTTACCATTTTTAAAAAAATTTTTAAAGAAATTGCCACTGTTTTAGTTCTTGGCATTCCTTCATCTTCTGCCACTCAAGTACAGTTGCAGTGAGGTAAAATTTGTAATAAGCAAAACATACTCAAATTTGGGGCTCTGCTGTTCAAGCTTAAAATGAATTTAGTATCTTTATAAAGAGGAAAATTAAAATCATCAAAACAGCCTAAATAAACTTAAAAACTCTTCTTTACAGAAAGGCTATTTTAAAACCAAACAAGCTGATAACAAGAACAATGGATTGTGAGTTCTAACACTCTCAGATTGAAGGCTGAACTGGAAAGACCAGCTGCTAACAGCGGCTGCTGCAGCTCCAGATGAGGGGCAGGACACTGGAATATTCCTTATGTGACTATAGTATGGGTGCAAGAGACACATATATATATATACACACTGTTGCTTACTTTTCACAATATTTTGGCTGGAGAATAAAGCTCAGGAAAAAAGAGCCAAAACCATGCAGACATGTCTTTTTCTACAGGTCCAGTCAAATTTGAGGGTCACATCTCCCAGAAGGGGCTTGCTTCTCCTTACTGCCATCCACATACACTCATTAGCCCTGAGAATCCAGCACAATTGAGAAGCTCAGACTGCAGAAAGCCTGATTTTTAATGATGAGTCAAACTAGAACTGGAACTGGAAACTTAACAGCCAATACTTCTACAATCTTACGCAGGTGCTTCTGAAAGTATTTACAACTAGAAAAGAACTACATAAAGTTAGGGAGTTATTAGATCTGTTTTTCCTTCCCTGAATAACTGACTTAACAACTTTTCTTTTTCTTTCTTTTGATGGTAAATAGTAGGTATTTATTTGAAATGAAAAAAAATTACTTAAGTACCTGGACTATTGCATTTAATCATGTATTGTAATTGTGTTACTCTACCTTTTTGCATCAGAGACAAATATACAATGAACATTCAGATATCACAGATTGCACACTAGATAGTAATTCTTCAGGTCTTTTACATAACCACCAAGAAACAGATATTGGTTTCTGCAATATAGTATAAAAGTCCACAATCAATCCAGTCTTAGCCAGTATCTTCAATTTACTTCTGTTGCTGTACAAATAATTGGCCATTACTAGGGCTTACAAGTTAATAACAGGACAAAAAATATACATTGCACTGACACAAAAAGTCAGCTGTGTTAATAGTCATGCAACAAGTAACCAAACTTGCTGAAATTAAAAATACTTTCTAAAAACAGTTTTAACGGCATAAATATTTTATACACAGTTCATTTACCAAAACAAAATGTATTTAAATGATACAAAGCAAAAATAAGTTTCTACCAACTTTATACATAAGAAAGTGCAAAATAACTTATCTAGAGTGTTTTGCTATTATCCAGACGGATGGCTGCTATGGGCAGCTATTCTCTTCTTCAAAAGCATGACATTACAGTTGCACACTACACAAAAATGTTAGAATACATGGATGAACAAATGAACAGGTGGATGGATGAATGAACAAACTACAAAGATCAGGCAAGAGCCCTATGAGGTACTCTCAGAAAAAGAATGCACACCACACTAAGGTAGATGTACATGTTGACAATAGATGTTGGTAAATAAATTTACATGGAACACAGAAAGATATCCAGAGAAATAATTAGTTTATGTATGTGAGTGTACTTGTATGTGTGAGTGATTCTGTTGATTTCTGCATTAGAGGCAAAAAGAAAAGAAACCCGATTGAACAAAACAGTTGCCCACAGCACCAGCTGCCAGAGGAAATACTACCATGAGGGTTTTGGTTTCCACCTTCTAGTTACGGAAGTTCTGTTAGAAAGTTAGTAATGGAAGTTGTGTCAGAAAGTTTAGAAGTGTTCATCCCATATAGTTTCCTATTACAAAGAGGAATAACCTTTAAGTAACTACACACACACATTCATATATTCAAGTCTTTAAAGAACACCTCTGCCACTGGTTATGTTATGGGGTAAACATGATTCATGGACAAAAGGAGGACGCTTCTTTTAAAAAGTGTAGAATAACACTGCTACAACTCATCTAGAGGGCCAGACAGGGGCAAGGCCCACAGTTACATAATAGCACAATTTCTGCAACTGTTGAACATCAGCATTATTTATTAGAATTGAAGATGGTGATGGGGGAGGGAGAGTGTGGGGGGAGTAAGACACAGAAAGGAAAACAGAACACAACTTTTCTTTAAGTTAAAGTATTAATGCCGATAATCCTTTTATTAACAAGTATATTTGAACTTTTAGAAATGGAAGTGTTTTAATCAATTTTGATATGTAATCATAAATAGACTGTAGGCTCAAACCCAGGTAAATAAAGATTTAAATTTAGTAAGCGTAAGGCACTAAAGCAGCCTTTCTATTTTCTCTTGGAGACCTAGTTATCATATCAGGAAGAACAAATTTGTTCTTAAGCTGGTTTCAGCCCATCAGGTACAAGATCACCATTGTACCAAATGCCTATTTTTGAATGCATGTGCATATATGTGCATTTTAGTACATAAGTGTGCCTCTCACCAGGGCCTAAAGATGGAAAATTGGAAAAGCCAAAGCTGCTGTCCTTTGCATGATGCCTCTGTGAGGGTGTGAAGGCCTTTCCTTTCACACCTGTGAAGGTGTGAAGGCCTATCTTGGGCCGTTAATGATTCTACATTTTTCAAATCACAGGGCTTTTAGAATTGTTCTAATATTATCACTAAGTTTCTGAAAATGTTAAAATCTAGATTGTTTCATTTTTTAATATATATATTATATATATATGTACATAACACACATTTAAAAAAATCCCACCACCAAGCCTTTTCTCTGTAAACTAATCTCTTAGCCCCTTCCAGCTTTAATCCCCCTGGATTTGTGTGTTCTGTATCCAACTAGTAGAACAAATTAAATAACTAAATATTAAAATACTGTAATTATATTCATAGCAAAAACAAAAAAATAGACATTGATACAGTATAAATCTCACTGTTTTCAGGTAGATGACATTAAATGGTAAAGGTTAATTTTAAGCAGTTCTGACATGATTCAGTTTTACAACAAAGTTTATATGTTAATTCTGTACACTTCTTTCCTTTTTTTACCCCTTGTTTGAAAATAAGCTATAGTAGAACATCAGTGTCACCAAAGACACATACTTATTATGTTCTATGCAAGATAAGCTAATTTTGGGTTACATGCAAATATATTTCCATTAGTTGAGACAGGGCTGTTTCCTGCACTACATTGGTCATCTGACCACCTTTCTGCAATGCTAAGAAGGTATTCTTTGACCAAACAGCAGTCCACATATATAAGGGGCCCTGTTTATGTAGGAACAACACTGAGGTGGTGCGTAGCCAGGTACAAGACGCCCAAATATTTCCAGTTTATCTTATGGCTGGACTCCTATTCTCCCACACTGTTTCCTAAAGAAGGTCCACATTATTTTGGTTACTAGCCTAGTTTAAGTGGAGATACTGTGGGCAACTTGAAAGAAATGACATCAGGCACACAGGCTGAGCTTGAAAGGAAAAAAAGACCACAGATAATGTCTTTGGGGATTTAAAAAAACATATTTATAATTAATTGGTAAGTGAGGGATGTCAGACAAACCATAAGTAGTTCATTGAGTTAGTGGTTTAGTTTGAAGTTTCATGTTACAGGCAGTTAAGTCCTTATTTAGAAAAAAGGCCTTTTATATCTATTTACAATATACATAGTTACTTGCAAAGAAGTCAGATTTACAACCATTTTCTAAAAGCCTTTTTTGTTGTTGGTTTTTCCAAATAAGGATGAGTAGCTCTATAAAAATGAGATGCAAGAAAAGAGAGTTAATAAGTGAGGATTTTTCTCTTGGAGACAGCTACTGTCATCAGGGAGAACTGGAGATCGAAAGTGTTGCTCCTAGGAACCACCTCATATTCTTCTTGTGCTGTTCACCTGAATCGCGTCTGCCCCATTCCTGTACTCTACACCCGTTTTATTCAATGATCCCTTTGAATTTTAACACTTCAAACACGTGGTATGAAGAGATGTGTAAACGGAGACTGTTTGCAATGCCTTCCAAGCTGGGACAGGAGAATCGGGAAGGGGTCTATAGACCATGGTCTCCACTCAGCTTGTTGAATCTTCAACAATTTCGAGGCCCATCTTCTGAACCTCTCTCATGCTGTAAGTTATAATAACAGTTCTGACAAACACGCACCGGGGATGAGATTTTCAAGCGTTTGATTTCAGATTGAAATCGACTGCACCTAAAGGAAAGGAAAAGTCAATTAATTATAGGTCTTCTCCATGCTTGATCATGGGCACCGGAATCATTAATAATCGAATGGAAAGCTTGCAGTAAAATGCCAAAGGCCATACTGCTTTGTGTTGTGTGGCTGAACAAGGACTAAAAGGAAAGCTGTATTATTTGTTTCAGTCTATGAAGAAAAGCAGTATTAAACCAGGGAAGCTATTTCTTTGACTGACGAGAATTAAAAAAACGAAAACAAAAAACAGAGTTAAGATTTTCCTATACAATGAGGCCAAGGTGTCTGAACAGCGATGTGAGGCCATTCTACCTGTATAGACTAATTCTCATGGCCTATAAGCTTGGGAGGTATGTCAATGTCTTTACTTGGAGCTTGACATATTTCTCTTGGAAATCAGAAAAACTCACTAGTGGAAATTAGAAGACTCACTAATGAGTATCTATTTTCAAGAGAATTACTAATGACTCATTAGTAAGTCTTCTAATTTCCAAGAGAAATATGAGTTTGATCACTATCAAGTTCCATTGTACTTTTAAACATTTTGATTGATCCACTCTTTAATCATTTCTTAAACAGTTAGACTGGCTTTCCTTTTCCAGTCCCAACACCCTCATTTCCTATTTATCTTGCTAGAACTGTTTGAAGAAGACTATTCTTAAGAGATGTTCAAATTCTTTAAGAAGTATTCAGAGTTCCTATTCCTGGAATAAAGCCAGGTGTGACTCAGGATGTGGTATTAAATCACTTTAGGCTTGGATTTTCAGAAGATTGAAATGGAAATGAAAAAAAATTTTTTTTTGGTAGGGATGGGGTCTCACTACATTGTCCAGGCTGTCCTCAAACTCCTGGCCTCAAGTGATCTTCCTGCCTTGACCTCCCAAAGTGCCGAGACTACAGACATGAGCCACTGTGCCTCGCCTTGAAATGGAGATTTATGTTTAGTCCATTAATCTACCAGTAAAAATGTCCAGAGAGTAAATTAAGTACTATAAGCTTATGGGTTTAAAGGACTGTCACTGGACCTCTCAGAACCCTCAGGAGTGTCAACAGCTCTCAGCCACAGAGACCACAGGCTGTGTGTTCTGGAAAGCACTTCCTTCTGTGCCTGCTTCATCAGAACTTATCACTGTTCGGTCAGTTTCCAATAAAGCTTCCATCCAACATTTAATAGCAATGGATAATTTAAAGAATTACCTATATTTAAACAATATTTTGAAAATTAAACACTACAAAGAACAGATGTGTGCCAGCATACATACGGGAGTGCTAGTACAAATCACTAGATTAATATGATGGGTGTGGAGGCTGAAAACTGTAATCCCAGCACTTTAGGAGGCTGAGGCGGGGGTACTGCTTGAGCCCGTGGCTTTGAGACCAGCCTGGGGAACATAGTGAGACTCTATCTCTACAAAAAATACAAAAATTAGCCAGGTGTGGTGGCTCTTGCCTATAGTCTCAGCTACTTGGAAGGCTGAGGTGGGAGGACTGCTTGAGCCTGGGAGATCAAAGCTGCAGTGAGCTGTGATTGTGCCACTGCACTCCAGCCTGGGTGACAGAGGAAGACCCCATCTCAAGAAATATATATATATAGGCTGGGTGCGGAGGCTCATGACTGTAATCCCAGCACTTTGGGAGGCCGAGGTGGGCAGACCACAAGGTCAGGAGTTCGAGACGAGCCTGGCCAATATGGTGAAACCCCGTCTCTACTAAGAATACAAAAATTAGCCAGGCATGGTGGTGCACGCCTGTAGTCCCAGCTACTCAGGAAGCTGAGGTAGAAGAATCGCTTGAACCCAGGAGGCGGAGGCTGCAGTGAGCCGAGATCGTGCCACTGCACTCCAGCCTGGGTGACAGAGTGAGGCTCTGTCTCAAAAAAAAAAAAGAAAAAAAAAGATATATATATGTCTAGCAGCTGTGTGCTTTGAAAGGCCTGCTCTATAAAACCGATTATGGGTTTTTAAATTTATTATCTATTTTTTTGAGATGGAGTCTCGCTCTGTTGCCCAGGCTGGATGGAGTGCAGTGGCGTGATCTTGGGTCACTGCAACCTCTGTCTGCTGGGTTCAAGTGATTCTCTCGCCTCAACCTCCTGAGTAGCTCACCACCACACCTGGCTAATTTTTGTATTTTTAGTACAGACAGGGTTTTGCCATGTTGGCCAGGCTGGTCTCAAACTCCTGACCTCAGGTGATCAGCCCACCTCAGCCTCCCAAAGTGCTGGCATTACAGGCATGAGCCACTGTGCCCGGTCCCATTATAGGTTTTATAGAGCAGGCCTTTCAAAGCACAGAGCCACTAGACAGAATCCTCTGCCAGCCTCACAGAAACTCCCACAGGAAATGGCTGGCTGCAACCTTTTAGGTCCCTCATCTTGAACCAGACTGCCCAGCAGAAAAGGTTTAAGGAATCAAATTATGGAACACCTGTTTTGCCAGACTCTGAACTTGGTGCTTTACAACACTCATATATGTGATCTAATTTAATTCTCTCAAAGCTCTAAGAGGACTGGTCTTCTTACTCACATTTACAGATGAAGAAACCAAAGCTCAGAGAGGCTCGGTAACTTGCTGGCATTACGGCAACAGAAGGTAGCACGATGAGCATTTGGTCAGTGTAAACCCAAAGACTACACCCATACCAGTGCGCCAATGCTGCCTACAAAACCTCAGGAATGGACTCATAATTACACAAGTTGAGAATAATATGCTTTCTATGAAAGCATCTCTGGAGTAAGGCAATATAAGCCTTAAAGTGTACTGTCCGTGGAATCCTTTCTGTTGTCTGGCAGAAAAAGTAACGACTGTGGATGTGTATCTGGGACCCGGGTGTAGGACAGAGATATCAACCAAATCTACAGCCATGGGACCACTGACCTTTCATATGGGGGAGAAATAGATCCTCGCCTCATGTTATACCCCAAAGTAAATTACAAATGAATTAAAGACCTAAATGTGAAAAATAAAACTTTGAAACTTTTAAAAGAAAATAAACAAGATTATCTTTATGATCCTAGGACAGAGAAAGAATTCTTAAGGCACAAAAAAGCAAAAATCATAGAGTAATACATGTGACTACAACCGGTTTAAAAACTTGTAGATGACAGAAAAAACATATACAAAGTTGAAACACAAGCCACAGACTGGCAGAATGTATCTGCAAGATATATAAAAGACAAAGGTGTACAGCACAGAATATATAAAAGAACTCCTCAAGGAAAAAAAAAGGGCAAAGTACCCAAAAGGAAACCCAGATAGCCAACAAACATGAAAAGATGTTGTCTCACTAGCATTGCAAGTTAAAACAACAAAGCACTATTTTTTAGCTATCAGATTGGCAAAAGTGGAAAAAGTCTGGCAGTACCAAGCATGACTAAGAATTTGGAGAACTTTCATGGCCTGTTGGAGGTAGTATTAACTAGCACTACTGTTTTGAAGAGTAATTTGGCAATATCTAATTAAGATCAAGAATAAGTCTGTGTTCTATCAATTTCATTCCATCTCTAGAGGAATTCCAGCTTGTGTATTAGAAGGGCATTTATAGGGATGTGCACTGTAGCATTATTTATAGTACTGATAAAAATAGAAAAAAAAAAACCCTGAGAGGGCATCAAAAGGGAAATAAATGGTGATAAATTCATATAATTAAAATAACCGACAGTAGTTAAAATGAATATATTAGAATAAGATATATATATAAATGGATTTCAAAAACAATGTTGAGTAAGAAAGTTACAGAAGGGCAAAAACAGTATATACTATGTAAAGCTGAAAAGTAAAGCTGAAAACACCAAAATAGTATGATGTAATGTTTACAGAGGCAACACATGTTCCTGAAAGCATAAAAACATAGAGAATGGGTGTGACTGGTGAAAGGTGCAAAGAGGATACTTACAATGTATCTATAGTGTTTATAGGATCATTTCACATACAGGCTTCTAAATTAAATACAATGAAATATTAGCATATGCGCATTGTGTGTCATGGCTGACAAGGTGTTTGTGACTCTTGTATGACAGAAAAATTTCCTAATTGTAGTAATAACGAAGAATAGAAAAAGTGAAGACTGGTTCATACCAACAAGGCATACTGTAGTGCAGACACCAGGGCCAATCAGAACCTGTGTGCAGGGCATAATTAACAACCTTAGAGCTTAATCAATGTAAATTCAAAATGTATATATCTTATCTTACTTCTGGCAGAAGAGCTGACCACAGTTCCTGCAATGGTGTCGTCTTTCTGTGAGTGAAAACCTCACCGAGCAGCCCGAGCAGCTGTCACCGCCTTCATCCTTCACCCAGTGATCAGCAGCAGAACGGCCTGGCTGGTCACTCACAGACCAGCTGAAAACTCGGCCTCGGCTGTCACCAACGAGGATCCTACTGTGATCCCTGCAGGAGACACGACAGAGGAGGTCACTGCACGGAAGGCTTCTGTGATCTCCTTCTTGAGGCTCTCTGGATTTTGGTGGATGTGTGTTTTGGGGTTGGGGCTGGTAAGGGTCCTGGAGAGACCCCTTGATTCACTCAGAGATGTATGTGTAAACAGACAAAAACTGAACTGAGCCCAAATTTACACTTCCATTTCAATTTTCTTTGGATCACCCTTGCTGTATCTTTGAAGAACAGAAAAAGCAGTTTTTCACTTTTTAAAAAAATTCAGAATTTAAATCCAGTGTATGGGCATGGTGGCTCACACCTGTAATCCCAGCACTTTGGGAGGCCGAGGTGGGCGGATCACTTGAACCCAGGAGTTTGAGACCAGCCTGGGCAACACGGTGAAACCTCGTCTCTACAAAAAATACAAAAATTAGCCGGGTGTGATGGTGCACGCCTATAGTCCCAGTTATTTGAGGGGCAGAGGTGGGAGAACTGCTTGAGCCTGGGAGATTGAGGCTGCAGTGAGCTGTGATTGTGCCCCTGACTCTAGGCTAAGTGACAGAGCAAGACCCTGTCTCCAAAAAAAAAAAAGAAAAAAAGAAAAGAAAAATATCCACACACTGACAGCGTTCTTCTTCAAATTTATCTCTTTGAGCTACGTATGATAATACAAATAAAATCTGTTTTCCCCAAAGACTGGGCTGGAGTATGTGGCCCTTGGCTAACCAAACAACTCAGATGGGAAGCGGAGCTGGAAAAAGCCTGACACTTACTTGGAGACGCCCAAGGCAGTGACCTCAGCTGGGTGTGTATTGTCCTTTCGATCAAAGGCTGTGTGCATAGTCAGCTTACTCCTGAACACCAGCTGCCGTTCCCATCGGTACCCTGGAGTGGAGAAGTGGAGGACACAACATTAACTCAACTGAGAGAAGCCAATACTGGGGAGAAATACTCTAAGATGGTGGCCTTAAACTTAGGGTACCTCAACATGCAGCTACAGCAGCTTTTCCAGTTCTCGGCAGCTGCTGCCTTGGTTGAAAGTAAAGCTACCTAGCTTGACATTAACATGGGCCAGGCTGGAAAAACATCTCATTGAAGGGGACAAACTAATGAGAAGGAGAAATTTTCAATGCAAGCAGATGCATCCAATTTCTCTAATTGAGGACCTTGCCTCTAACTCTATTCTGGGCAAAGTTATCTGCAAATGTAGTTTTATTTATTCATTTTTAATTAGCTTCTGTGATTTAATGAGTTGTGAATAAATACAGTTTTTGGTTTGAGGTATTTTTCTTTAAAAGATGCCCAGCATATTGCAAACGCCATTGTAGGATAGAATTTTTAAGTCCACTTTACACTAGAAGAAACGAAGAGGCCTTCTGTGTAAAGAGGCATTCTGTGTGAGTGGCCCAGGTCACAGGGCACATCCAGGGTGGGGCCCAGGGAGAGCTAGACCCCACTGCCTCAATCCACCAACCCTCACACCACATATAAGGAGTCAGAAATAGATACCAGACTTCAAGTTACCAGGTTTCAATCTGCTGTAATTCCGCACCTCAATGGGATTGGGGTGGGGGTGGCTAAGGGGGCCCTGTAGATGGGCTCTGGTCTGGCCGTCTGAATAGTTCACAAATATGAAGCCGTCTTTCTCATCTAGACTGAGCTGGTCGGACCAGCGTCTGGAGTCGTCAGAGCCACTGTCAGTACACCAGGCGGCTGTTGCACGGCAGGAGGCTGCCCGGGGCCTGTGGCTGGTGCTGCTGGGTTGGCTTGGAGTGTCCTTAGGGTCCTGGCTGATGCTTTGCTCATCTGCTTCTGAATCACTGCTGTCCTCGTCTTGGGCTTCCTGCCCTGGGTGAAGCATTGAGAGAATTGGAACATACAGACCCATCAAAGTTACACCCAGCTTTGTTCTGCTAGTATTTTTTTTCTCCCAGTTATAAGCCTCTATAGACATAATATTTTAAGCTAAGTGTAACAAAAAATAAAGTGAGTGCCAGGATTTTTGGCTAGAGTACAGAGAGCAAAGAAATAAAAAAGTTGAATTTCTGAAAGAGTTTATTAAAAACTTTGGCCAAAATCCTTAGCTTGGAATTCAATCTCTCACAATCTGGCCAGAATCTGCCTTTGCCGCACACTCCCTCCTGTGCTGCAGCTAGATGGTGTCACTCCAGTTCTCTCCCTGCAGACCTGCTCCTCCAAAGGTGAGCTTCTTCACATGCTGCTGGTGCCGCCTAGACCCATCTTTCCAATCTCTGTGTGTTTCCAATGTCACCTAGCTTTCAAGGCACAGCTTAAACATTCTTGTCTCTAAATCACCCAATTCCTTCAGCTGAAAGTATTCTCCCCCTTTTCTGGACTCCTTTAACAGTTCTGTGCCTCCTGAGTTCTTGAAATTGTCATTCTAAATGATTACTTTTGGATATTCTATACATATATATATACACACACACACACACACGTATATATATATATATATATATATATATATATATATATGTATTTTTTGAGACAGAATCTTGCTGTGTCACCCAGGCTGGAGTGCAGTGGCACAATCTTGGCTCACTGCAACCTTTGCCTCCTGGGTTCAAGTGATTCTCCTGCCTCAGCCTTGGAAGTAGCTAGGACTACAGGCACCCGCCACCACACCAGGCTAATTTTTGTATTTTTAGTAGAGACAGGGTTTCACTATGTTGGCCAGGCTGGTCTTGAACTCCTGACCTCATGATCCACCCGCTTCGGCATCCAAAGGTGCTGGGATTACACGCGTGGGCCACCACGCCCGGCTACTTTTGGATATTCTTTCTACAAGATGGTAAAGGGCCATTGCATATAGTGGTTAATGACTCAAAGATTAGTGAGTTAACTTATTTTTAATTTTTATTTATGTATTTATTTTTACAGACATGGATCTTACTCTGTCACCCAGGCTGGAGTGCAGTGGAGCGATCATAGCTCACTGCAGCCTCAACCTCCTGAGCCCAGGGAATCTGCCCGCCTCAGCCTTCTGAGTAGCTGGGACCACACGTGCATGCCACAACATCTGGCTAAAGATTAGTGAATTATTCTATGAAAGCCTTACTTTGGAATTTTGTTCTTCTTCCTCTTTTCACTGTTATTTTGCATTTCTTCACATCAACTCTCTACTCTCTTGCAATAAAGTCTACTGGAGGGAAAATGTATAAGAAACAAGTATACCTGGCCCTGCATTTCTGCGGGTTCCACATCCACGGATTCAATTAATCTCAGATGGAAAATATTTGGAGAAATAAACTGTGTCTGTTATTGAACATGTGCAGAATTTTTTTTCCTTGTCCTTAGTCCCTAAACAATACAATATCACAACTATATACACAGCATTTACATTGTATTGCTAGTAATCTGCAGATGATTTAAGGTATACAGGAGGGTGTTAGTAGGTTTTATGCAAATACTACATACACCATTTTATATCAGGGACTTGAGCATTCTCAGATTTTAGTATCAAAAGGAGGTCTTAGAACCTACTCCTGAGGATACTGAGCTCACCAAAGTTATTTTCTTAGCAAGACAAATATTTTATTTGCCTGCTTCCTACTTAGTAGGGGGCTACTGGACTAATGTGAACGAAGTTTTCACCCCAACGGCTTATGATCGTGAGCTCTGAGGTCCGCAAACAAGCAGCTTTGGAAGTGGCTTTAATTTCCAGTGAACCACTAGCTTGTTTACATTTCACCCCAGCAAGTGCCCACAAATCTCACCACTTCTACATTGTTCAATCCTTCCTGTGGGCTGTTCTCCCTCTCTGCCACTTCTGCCAGACTGCCCACAATAAAGACATATAAATATCTTTCCACCCTGAATTTGACCCCTTCTATCTCACTCATTCATCTCCTCTTCCACTGTTATTTACTTAAAAGCTTTTTAAGGGAAAGAAGAATGACCCACTTCTCATTGGTTCCCTTAATTCAATATCTGACATGTAACAGGTAACCCCCAAATACTTATTGAATTAAACTGAATTTTTATGTCCCCAAACACCCAGATGACATTTTTGGTGGGGCTGTAATTAGAAATTTACATATACTAATATAACACCAACATTAAAACGTCCTGCCCAAGGGATCTTTTTTCTTCTCTGGCATGGAAAGTAAAAGCTACTTTCAGCTTATATAGAGAAGTGACTTGTGTCCTTCTGCTAAGTTTCCTTTATTAACTCTCTCACATCATCATAGTCACACTGAATTCTCAGTGCACAAAAGCCAATCATGGAGAAACAATCTGAAGGTCAAACTTAAAACCTTGTTCCTTTCCAGGAAGTTCCTTGTACCCACTGTTCTACATCAAAGGGGGCGGCTTCTTCAGTGACTGCAATGCAAAGCAGATCTCACCCTGGCGTTATGGCATTGCTTTCAGTTATTCTGGGTAGAAATCAATTATCTCTGTATTTCACTGGAAAATTTTAAATTGCTTCACAAATAATGGACTATAGGTAACCAGGCTTCAGTGTGAATTAATGCCCCAACGTAAGCAAGTCTGACTGTGGACTCTGGTCTGCCTCTGTTAATTGTTTACAAACACAATTGTATCTGTTGTCCACACTGAGCCAGCCCCATGGTGGGCAGAACAAATGTGGGGCTGGGGTGCAGCAGGGCTTGTCTGACTTATACAACAGCATGCCCTCTAGGTCTGTTGTGTGTTTTCAGAAGTGAAAGCCAAAGCCTTTGGTACTCTAGGAAGTAAGTGCTATATTTAGTATGGAATGTGGAAGTTAACCACAAGACACCACCACACTGAATGTTGCCCAGTGAAGTAGAGAAAACCTTGCATGTCTGCTCAAAGGAATCACACAACAGGCAGCAACCATGCTTCTCCAAGCAGTGCCCAACCTTGGGCTCCTCTTTATGTTGTCTGGTACAAGCTTATCCACACTGACTTAAAAGAAATATGAAAACGATTTGAGTCATTTTTAGAAAGTATTAAATACCTATTTGTGCTTCTGGACAGTCTTCCTGCATTTCTAGGACTTCAGCAGGCTCAGGAGCTGGTGTTTCAGGAACTTGCAAAAATTCCATTCTCCAAAACTAAATTTAAATAAGTACAAAAATTAAAAAGTTAAGAAACAGATTAAGGAACAAATTTACATTACTCAATGAAGATAGACTCTCAGGGTTAACAGATAACTTAATTTCCATCATGTTATACAGTTAGATTTCCCGTATCTTGGAAGATGTGGCAGGGGGCTGCCTGCACACAACGGCTGTTTCAAAGTACAGGGAAAAAGATTATAGTCATATCAGTTTAAAAACATGGTTCAGGCCAGGTGCAGGGGCTCACGCCTATAATCCCAGCACTTTGGGAAGCCAAGGTGGGCGGATCATTTGAGGTCAGGAGTTTGAGACCAGCCAGGTCAACATGGTGAAACCCTGTCTCTACTAGAAGTACAAAAATTAGCCGGGCACAGCAGTGCATGCTTGTAATTCCAGCTACTTGGGAGGCTGAGGCAGGAGAATTGCTTGAACCTGGGAGGCAGAGGTTTCAGTAAGCCGAGATTGCACCACTACACTCCAGCCTGGGCGACAGAGCAACTCACTCTGTCTCAAAAACAAAACAAAAACATAGTTCAACTAAGTAAACTTTTTTGTTTCCTACAAAAACCTCTCAGAGTCTTGCATATGCTAATACACATTATAGATCTCCAAGAGGGCACACAGTAAACAGAATCCCCAGGTGCCTGGCTAGGGAGCTATTTTATGCTGCTTCACAGATTGAGCAGTGTGAAATACCACTGTCGAGGAAGCGGACTCCAGGGTGTGTGTGTTTGTGAGTTTTTGTGTGTGCACAGATGTGTATCGTGTGAGGTACAGGGTGTGGTACTGGAGTGGACTGATGGCTTCACTGTCTTTCAACATGTGACTCTGACTAGAGAGGGTGGTAATCAGCTGCTCTCTGCTTTTACAAAGAGCACAATTAAGGAAAAACAAGCACAAAGAAAAATCTCCTGAGACAGAAAAACTCAAATACTTCAACAGATTACAAAAGTGAATACTCCATTGCCTCTATTTTCTGTAGAGGCCCAGCACATAGCAACCTAAGAAAAGGATAAACTACATCTAGGCTTCAGGTGCAGTCATCTGGGATCCTAGCTGGGGACCCTGGAAGTGTTCTCCAGCACTGTGATTCTCTGTAGGGAAGAGACTTATCCCTGCTCACTATGTTTTCCCTATGAAGCCATTTGACAGGCTGAAAACCCAGTACTTCTGCAGTTCGCATTTTGAGCAATCCCAGTGTGACATGGGAATCATGTTTAAGTGACCTCATTGTGTCAAGCTGTCAAATGGCCAGTAGCACTACCAGATCTACTTAATAGGAAGAAAAGAGGCCAAGACACCGGTGTTCCTCATGTCTGATAATGCAGAGGCCAAGGCCTGTCTGAGCTGGAGCAAAAGTTCACTAAACATTACAACTTGTTCAGGTGTTCTTAACCTGTAATTAGCTACAAGTCTCAGGTAAACTAGGATGACAAATATCCTAATGAGTTTTTCTCTCAGTTCACTTACCCGAACCACTCCATCTGAGTGTCCTGTCACTATGACGTTCTGAGTGTCCCATTCGTTCATCTCCGACATGCAGCAGCAGATGATCTGCTGGCTCCTACCTGTGAACGTGTTGACACTCACGATAGGGTTCCCATTGATGCTCCACACATGGATATATGTGCCAGCACAGGACACAATGTCCCCCTGAGAAGAGAGAGAAAAACGTCATTCTCTTTGCTCCCTTCCAATTACCTTCTGGTTTCTGAAGCAAATTGAATCCCTGGCCTAGTTCTCAAAAAGCCTTTCAGTCCTAAGACTAGTGGCTAATTTCTTAGGTAACCTGAAATTCAGTGCTTGCTGACTTAAAAAAATACCCTCAACAGAGGCTTCTTTAAGAATTCACAGTTGAGTGGATGCAGTGGCCAAAGGGACCACGGATGGAGACAAAGGGCAGGTTCACGTCCCTGGCACACTGCTGAGCAAGGTCTGGCGACACAAGAAAGCTCCCTGTCATCTGAGGAGATGCAGAACTACTCTTCTTCCTCCCATTGTTAACAAAATCTATTACGCCTTTCATCTAGAGGCAGGAATCCACCTCCACTTTTACAAAATGAATCCAACCACTAAAACCACAGGGTAGAAGAGGCATTTTTCAGTCCAGATATAGTTGTGTTTCTTCAATAAATCAAAAGGCACAATCTTGGTAATGCTGTAATATCCTATTTTAAAATCTGTATTCAAAATAGGGGTGGGGAAACGTGAGGGGAGAAAAGGAGACTGGTAAATGGGTCACTTCTTGGCAAACTTAGTAAAAACCAAGACTCCCTGAGCTGATAACTTATGTTTTTATGAGTTCCAAAGATAGAAAAGAACAACCTATTTTCTGAAATTCTACCAGGCTGGGCTCTACCTAACCTGGTAAGAACACAACCCACTATAGTTAAAGAAAGGAGGATGCTTTCTGAAGCATCTCCTGTGTGCCAGTCACTGGGGTGGAGACTTCAGATGTTCTAGTTAACACAGCAACCTTGTGAGATTATCACTAGCCCTGCTGTAAAGGATGAAGGTGAGGGGCAAAGAACTTAAGTAACTTATTTATCATCAGAGATTTGAAGCCAGCTTTCTATAGCCCCAAAGCTTATATACCATACCGTGCTGCCTCTTTCATTCCTAAGATAGTCTGTTTGTCACAATGCTGGGTATTACCTTTAGAAAAGACCTGGTAAAGTTCAGTACCCTCAGGAGATACATAAGAACCTACATAAGTCTGAAGATGGTCAGCAAAAACAGAGGAGAACTAGAAGCTGCAAAGCAGCATCAACACATAAGAAGGTAAGGTGGAGGAGGCTGGGGTAGGGTGAGGAGGAGGACTGGGCCTGTTCCATCCACAGTCTGTGCTGCACCGTCTGTGCTGGTCTTGCTACTGCTCCTCCTTGCTCCTCCCACCCCCTAGCTCTTCTTCTACCAAAATGGCAAGAAATAAACCAAAACCCAAACCAAAACAATACTTAGCAAAGCACTGCTGTGTCTACTTCTGTATCAGTTACTGAACCATCTCTGACTATGAGTGTCAGCAGTTGAGTTTTAATTAGTGGCTTTAGTCTCTGCAAGAGAAAATTGCTCCATTCTGCACTGGGCAAGACCTTCTTCAGTTACTCTGGGGCCTTAATTAGAGTTTATTAGAGTAAATCCTGTCGTTATGAGGGCAGAGACATAAGAATAATTAAAGGCAAAGTGGCTTTGGCCTGAAGTGTAAACTGAAGTAAAGCAGGCTTGATATTGGTTGGAGAAACACAACAGAAATATAAATCTTTTCATAAGTTATTAAGATATTACAAAAGCATCTTAAAAAGAAAAGACTGCTTTTGCAGTATTTGCAGCAAATATTGCAATCCACTAGTGTACACTGGCTCAAATAACAACTGGCTATAATAAAATTATCAGTATTTAAGTGAAGAACAACCCCAAAACAAAGTGCTCCAAATAACGGATTAAGCATCTGACTCAACACTGCTGCATAAGAGCAGTTCTACAGCACCCACATTTTTGTAAAGCTCTTTTGGTTCAAATGTTTGCAGGACCAACCCGATGTGTTGTTCTGAAAACCTCTTAAACCTTTCAGACAGAAAAAACAAATTTGGAGGCCGAGGCGGGCAGATCACGAGGTCAGGAGATCGAGACCATCTTGGCTAACACGGTGAAACCCCGTCTCTACTAAAAATACAAAAAAATTAGCTGGGCGCGGTGGTGGGCGCCTGTAGTCCCAGCTACTCAGGAGGCTGAGGCAGGAGAATGGCGTGAACCTGGGAGGTGGAGCTTGCAGTGAGCCAAGATAGCGCCACTGCAGTCCGGCCTGGGCGAAAGAGCGAGACTCTGTCTCAAAAAAAAACCCCCCCAAAAAAAAAAAACCAGAAACAAAAACAAATTTGATTCTTCTACCCTTGCCGCCCACTCATTCTCAACCTGAGTGTATCTGCCATTATTAATCAGACACTCTAAGTGATTGACAACTATAAGTGAATTCCTTTCTTTTTCCTTTTTTAATAAGTGACTACAAGATAGTTGACTAAAAGTGTTAATACTGAGTAACTTCTGGTAGAAATCAAAGATGCAGCACCCTTCAAGAGGAAAGCTGTCTGTGTAGGTGATGGTGTGAATGTCACTCAGTGACATGGCTAGAAATGTTCTGTGTCATGAAGGATGGCCCTGTGGTAGGGGTGACGGTAAGGTGGCAATGGATATGTATAGCTAAGAAGCGATGAGGCTTGGGTGGGTTCCTGTCTACTCCCAAGACGGATTTGTATATGGGGCATCACCTACATGCTGACACACATCATCTACTTACTAATTCGATAAGCTTGTGAGGCCTTGGTCTCTGTAAACCTGCTCTCAAGCTTCCCCTGTTTCAAGACCATCTTAGCAATGAATCCCCTCTTGTCTGCTTCAGGTAGGCTTGGTATGTGTAGAGGGATCCTAGATGAGGGTATTTATTTTATTTGATGTCTTTCATTTATTTGTATATGAACTATTTATTTCTGAAAACAGATAGCATCTTTTGATAACTTTTTGATCTGTTTTGAAAATAGCTATGTAAGAATTTTTCTCTTGTTTGGGTACCCAAATGTAACCCTTTTTACTTTCCATACTCTGACTATATTTTATTAAAATTTTCAACACATTTCTAACCTTCTTCTTCTTTTTTTTGAGACTGAGTCTCACTCTATTGTCCAGGCTGGAGTGCAGTGGAGCGATCTCGGCTTACTGCCATCTCCACCTCCCGGGTTCAAGTGGTTCTCCTGCCTCATCCTCCCAAATGGCTGGGATTAAAGGCACCCACCACCAGCCCGACTCATTTTTTTATTTTTAGTAGAGATGGAGTTTCACCATGTTGGCCAGGCTGGTCTAGAACTCCTGACCTCAAATGATCCGCCTGCAATGACCTGCCAAAATGCTGGGATTATAGGCATGAGCCACCATGCCCGGCCAATTTCTAACATTCTTAACAAATCCTACAAATTTCCTGTTTTTAAAAAAAACATATTCTAGAAAGCTTTGTTTTATTTTAATCAAATTTTGTTCTCTCTACTGCATGCAGCAGTGAATGGATTTTAAGACAAAACTGCTCTCTGGATTACAAACTTTAACATCTATTTGCTTTTCAAACAACACTAAATCAAAGAAAAGGTAGTAACTTTTATAAAATGAGTATCTATCAACTTCAAAAACAATGAGTCATTTTTTAGAAGAAAAATTTATTTATTTTTTTAAGAGACAGTGTTTTGCTGTTTCCCAGGCTGGAGTGCAATGGCTATCACAGGCACAGCCCACCACTGATCAGCATGGGAATTTTGATCTGCTCCATTTCCAACCTCAGTTGGTCCACCCCTCCTTAGGCAACTTGGTGGTCTCTGACTTTCAGGAGGTCACCATATTGGTGCTGACCTTAGTGCAGACACCTGATGGGTATAGTGCCTACAGCCCAGAAGTCCTGGGCTCAACTAATCCTCCTGCCTTAGCCTCCTGAGCAGCTGCAACTCAGACATGTTCCCCTGAGCCCCACCATTTTTAATTGAGTTTGGCCAAGACTACTTGTTTACCTAAACATAAGTGAAGTGGGCAATTTACTACTTACTGTTAATTCATTGATACAAAGAGCAGAAACTGGAGCTCGATGCCCTCGAAGCTGGGTTAGAAATGACAGTTTGTTCAAATCCCAAATGATACAGGTTCGATCACGGGACCCACTGACAATTATGTGATAGGCTAATGATGCTGTGGCGCAGGTGACGGTATCAGTGTGGCCCAGTAAGGCCTACGAATGAGAACAAACAAACAAAATCAGGTTGAGCTCAGTGACAGGGTTCCACAGTGACTCCAGAAGCTCCTGGATGTATCAGGAAGCAGTGGCACGCATGCTGGGTAGTGGGTGACTCGAGCAGTGGTGTCTGGAGAGTCTGGAAGGCAGACCTTTCTCCTCCTGCTGACTGCCCTTGCCTCAGCCCACGGGGGGTAGAGAGAAGCCTGGAGCACTCTGGAGGCTTTGTTTTCACATTACTTCTTTCCTGGAGTTGGGCCAGGATCTTGGAAGAGGGAATGACAACCACAACCCAGCTTGGGTTTCTTTATACCATTTTTATGTAGAGATGTATTGATTATGGGCACCAAAAATACAGAATTTCAACTCTATATCTATTCTTTTATGCCACAAACTCCTGTTCAGACCATTCTAAGGAATTACAATTGAATGAATTTTTTTTTAAAAAAATGCATAAACTGTGAGAACCACATGGTTGTAGCATGTGGTCTACAATAGACAAAGGGAGAATGTAGTCCTGAGGCGTCAGCATGCTGAAGTCCTGCTGCCAATGGGAGATATCTGAGTATCTGTGCCTGAGAGGAGTTCTTTCTTTAAACTAGAATAAGAACTTCCCTCTTTTGCTGGAATATGAAGAGAAAAAGGACCCAAGGAAATGGCAATGTGTGAAAATAAGTAAATATTCTGAAGAAAAAGATTTAGATTACTGTTAGTAGTTCCTAAGTACTTAGAATGGGCCATCTGCCCTGGCAGAAAAATATATCCGCTTAATAATGAGTTGGCTTCATCTGCCGCCTTCCACACTAGGATGTAAGAAGTTGCCTCCTATTGTACATTTGGGGAAAGCCTTGGGTGTAAATCAGTGTAAACTTGGAGGACAGATTTTGCTATCATGTAGAGTAGGTATTTTTTATAGATTGAAGGTTGATCAATTTTTTAATACTTTTGAGAGAGAAAACTATCTGTGTATACACATGAAATATATATATGTGTGTGTGTGCATAATATAAAAAAATGAGTTGGCTTAAAATTTTGGTCATATAGACATCTTTATTGCATGCTTAGCAAACCCCAGGAAACTATTTTAAGCAGGAAGTCCTTTTTCCTGGCACATTACTTTCAAAGTGCATTTTCTAAATGGAAAATATTTTTAAGCAGAATTTGGATCAGCAAAATGTACTATTAACCTTGTAATCCGTTCACTTCAAGACTTTCTCCCTCTTTATATGGCTTGCCTCAGGACCCAGCAACTCTGTGAAGTTTCTGGCCTATACAGATGATTCAGTTTTATACTGAACAGGGGTTCAATTTTTTTCTACAGGTATTTATGACACCACTGTTTGAGTTTGGCTTTATAATAGCTTTGAAGTCAGACAGAACTTAATTTAAATTATAGCTTTACTGCTACATGTGACTTTAGACTTGTGTCTTGACCACTCTAACCTGTGTCTTTTTCAGGGGTAAAATGGGGCTAATAACTACCTTGTAGAATTGTGTGGACTAGAGTTTTGTATTTGTAGAATACTCAACACAGTCCCCTGAAATAGAGGTGCTCAATAATTGATAAGTGGTATTGTTACATTATTTTTCAAATTTATATCATTAAAAATACTTATATATATGCTCCTTATTTAAAAATACCTTATGGTAAGTTCTCTCACAGATCAAATATTAAGAAATGGCTTAATTATAAAAGGACTCTTGCTTTAAGTAAAAATTAATAATAGAATCATGTATGTAACAGGCAATCAGAAATACTTGTTAATTAAATCATCAAGGGCTCTACTGAATATATTCATGAGTTTGGCATATCCTTAAGTATATGACAAATGAGAAAAGAGAGAAACAAAGAATAAAGAATTTAGTGGCAGATAAATGGAAATCACCCTGGAAGGAAATTAATATGAGTCAATAGCAAACATAATTCAGTTTGCAAAAATTCAATTTAGACTTTTGCATTTATATTACTTAAATACACTGAAATATATGTTACCTAAAGATAACTTTCTTCAGATTTTAACAAAGGGACCGGCTTAGATCATTGTTAGAAGCAGCCTATTCTGATTTCCTTTTTTTTTCAAAAAAGTATTTCTAGCAACAGAACATCACTTTGGTTTTGTCCATTATATCTGAAGTACCTCAGAATTAAGGAAGCTTTTTACTTCCTACAGGGTGTAGGCACAGGAGATGGACTATGTCCCTCTTGGCATTTTCTATGTTCTCTCTTACCTGTTTGAGGGTGACGGTCTTGGCCTTTTCTTTGGAGGTGCCCATCTCCCACACACACACAACCGTGCTTGTTCCACCCGTGATGACCAGCTTGGGGTTGGGGCAGATTGCACAGAGAATCTGGCCCCACTCAGACAAGCATTCATAAACAGTCATGGCCTGTAAAGTAAAACGGATGTGAGACACACATGCCATTAAGTACTACAAACTCCTGAAACTCAAGGAGCAGAACTGAGTGAAGGTGCAGGCACCTCACCGGCAAACAGCGGCTCATGTTCTCAGCTAGCTTTAGTTCAGAAGCATATCCACTGAATCTCTACCCAGAACTACCCCTACCGCCTCCAAACTATTGTTGCTGCTGAAAGCCATAACCAAAAAGGACTTTGCTCATAATGGGGGTCTCTGGTTTCTCCAGATTGGGAAAGTGATGCTCAAATTGTGTGACCTATGGAAGGTACAGGGGACAATGTGGCAAAAGGATGCATTTGCTGTAGACAGAATGTGAAAAGAGAGCATGACTGCTGCTAAGGAGAACATCAACAAAATGGAATCATGTTACAAAGCAACATAACAGACTATGCAGATTCTTTTCGTCTTGCATTTGGGAAGGGACTGTTGGAGGGCAAACACAGGGCACCAAAGGATCACTACAGATTGTCTCTCCAAGAGGTACTTATGGGACCCAAAACAGTTTCTGTTGCTTCTTGCGGGATGGAGCAACAGGTTTTCTGCCAGCTTGTTTGCAGCACTAAAATGAAAAGTGGGCCAGATGGTGACTCATCAAAAGGAGGCTATTCTGGTTGACAGAAATGCTGAGCACCTTGCTGGCTAGGATCTCTCGGAGGAATTCTTTGAGTGAGAAGGAAACTGCTAGCCCCTATTACACAACTTTGCAAAGAGGCTTGTTCTGCAGAGAACATGACATCTCTATGAGTTCCTTTATCCTGCTCTCATTCAGTGAAGCTCTCCTTTCCCCAAATAGGAAACCTCACTTTTCTTTTGGGGTTTGGAGGAACAGCTGACAAGCCCTTGGACTGGGTTCTCCCCAACCCTATTAGTCATATAGGATAGCCAGACCACAAAAGAGCAATATTAAATGAGTAGGCAGGAAATAATGCAAACCTTGTCTGACTCATAGGTTCCCAGTCTGCAACTGAGGTCTGCATAGCCCCAAGCAAAAGTTTTATTCCAGGCTGGTGGGATAAGAACCTTATTCTGTTCCACTGCAAGAATACCTTTATCTGTACATACAATTTGTCCCACAGGTTCTTTGAGTTCTAGAAAAAAGAAATCATGGTATTAGGACAGGAACAGGAAAAACTAATGTCATTATCTCATAGAGCATGATAATTTCAAATATTCATATAAATCAAGCATCCTGACACCTACGTTGGGAAAAAATGATCTCAGAAATAGAGCTGGGCTTTTGAATCTCCTACAAGACCTGCTGGGTGGAATGTTGAACCTAACAGGTCCTCTGCAGGACTTTCCTCCAGCTTTCCTATTTCTGGGCACTCTCTGGTTTGGTTACTACCATTCAGGTCTGCCTCCCTAGGGTTGTAAAGAGTAATCTGGGATGCTCCCCAGAATGTCATAGGGACACAGATTATCAACAAACCTATGTCTTTAGTACCTCCCAAGTTATAGCCAGCCCTTAGACTTCCTCAAGGAAGGTTATGTCATTCCCCAGAGGAACGGACTCCTTGCTCCACACCAGCACTCTGATGACCACATTACTACTCCAGAAGAATCGCCAGCAGTGACTGACGCTGGCACAGAGCAGAGTCTGTGTAATGAGGCCAAATGGCATAGAATGGCACACAAGTTAACCAGACTTTGTTCCAATTCTTGGATATTTTTAAGCGACAACTTCAAGATTTTGCAGAACTTTTTTTTTTCATTCTAAGGGGAAAAAACCTACTTGAAAAAATATTTTTAGATATCCCATTATACCATTAGATAAAAGACAGATGTCTTCTCATTGGCATACTAAAAATACGTTCTTTTACTAATATATCGGATAGGCAGAATATATTTAAATGAGAATGAAATTATGAAGACAAATTTTTTTTATCTATAAAGTTGAATTTACAAGGTTTTGGTATTTTAGAGCTTTGATTATCTTAAAGAGGAGAGAGAAGCCTGTTTGGTTCCTTCTGATATGAAGTCCAACAAGCCAAAAAAAGAAAACAGAGAAAAAAAAGCAAAAAGAGAAAATATAAATACTAGTAGGTATTTAGTAATTTAACACAAAATGTATGGCACTTATTAAACAAATTATGCTATTGTCAAAAAGCAAATTTGTTATTGTTAAACTGGGATTATTAATAATCCCATTAAATCATTAATCAAAAGTTTATTTCTCATTATTTTACCTTTTACAGGTGTTAGAGAAGGCCTCAAGTTGTCTAGATGATGAAAAAAGATCTTGTCACTTGTAGATCCTGGTAGGACAGAGATTCCTGCACTGTCTCCATTGAGTCGACTTCTCACTCGCTTTGGTGGATGAGGTTTTTTAAATAACTGGTATGAAAGAAGATGACTCACTTTATAATGAAAGATAACACTTATAAGCCCTTTTATATGCCAGGCATTGTGTTCTTACTTCAATTAAGGTTCACAAGAACCATTAGGTACTATATTATCCTCATTTTACACCCGAGGAAAGAGATTCAAAGAGGCTATGAAGGTGGCCAGAGAACTCACACCTGAATAAGTAGGGACAGGAGTATGATATTAAAGCATGGGCTATTGTCTTGTTCTATGCTAAGCTGAATTCACAATAAATTTCTCAAAGAAAGTCAATCTACAGTTGATCGACAATTATTTTCCAATGATATTCAAAAGTTAACTCTTAGTATCCTAATACCATTCTTTGCCATTGAAGACAGGCAGACATTCTATCTAGTTAGATTATTTCTGGTTTCAATGTGGCCTTTATGTAATTTAGAAATATCATTTTGGTGTCCTAAAAAGGTGCTACTGATTTGCTGAAAGTGTGAATATTATCATCTTCTTTGTGCTTTGCTATGTTGTAAAGGGAAAAAAGAAAATAAAAATGTGCTACATCATCATTCAGTATTTCTACAGAATTAAAAATATTAATGGCTGGGTGAGGTGGCTCATGCCTGTAATCCCAGCACTTTGGGAGACTGAGGTGGGCGGATCATGAGGTCAGGAGTTCGAGACCAGCCTGGCCAATATGGTGAAACCCGTCTCTACTAAAAATACAAAAATTAGCTGGGCGTGGTGGTACACGCCTGTAGTTCCAGCTACTTGGGAGGGTGAGGCAGGAGAATCGCTTGAACCCAGGAGGCGGAGGTTGCAGTGAGCTGAGATTGCGCCACTGCACTCCAGCCTAGGGCAACAAAGCGAGATTCCGTCTCAAAAAAAAAAAAAAAAGTACATTTAAGATTACTATTTTTCAATTATTGTAAATCTTTGAGACAGGCATAGAGTAGTTTCTGTTGGAAAACTAGTATTTGAGGAGATCTGAAAAACTTTAAAAGAAATGAGATTTAAGATGAATACAACACCATCACACTTTGTAAATTAGATATTTGGGGTTTCCAAGAGAAAAAAACAGAAAAAATTCTTTGTGCAGAGGAAGATACACATTCCAGACTCTCAAATCTTTAAATGTTTTATTACTATTTCATCTACATAAAGGACATTAAGATCAGGCTTCTATTAAGATACATAGTTGTAAAGCACTCTCATGAATGTGCATTTACTGAAGCACTTTTACGTGAGGACCTAAGGACAGAGCACTGCACCAGGCTGCGGGTATATAATGATGTATGGAGATGATGACCATAAAACCTACATTTTTGAGGATGGCTTTACTTGAAAGTACCCTCTATTACTCAATGTATGTCCCAGAAATATGTTGGCATCCAAACGATACTTCCCAGACTTCTGGCCTCTTCTACTTCAAAGTAGCACAAAAATCCTGCAATAGTGCAAGTGTCTTGATTTTTTGTTCAGAATATGTATTTCCCCTAGGGTATGAAAGATGGCTCCAGCGCTTGTAACTCTCCGGAAAAAGAAAAAAGTTAACTAAATAAAGGTATAGCTAATATTCTTCAACTGTGAATAGTTTATCAGAAAGCATTTTGCTTTAAAAGTAAACATGGCCAGGCACCGTAGCTCATGTCTGTAATCCCAGCACTTTGGTAGCTGAGGTGTGAGGACTGCTTGAGTCTAGGAGTTCGAGACCAGCCTGGGCAACATAGTGAGACTCTCTCTCTATAAAATAAAAATAAATAAAAATAAAAGTAAACATGTTTCTTTTATTAGGGGATCAGATTGCTAGGGGATCAGACTGCATTGTGAATGGTACAGTTACAGCATGTCCTGCTATCTATCATGGCTTTTCTATATAAAGAGATGAGCCATTGTTTTGTGTGTTCTCAAGTGTCAACCCTGGAAACCTCAAGTTAACCTACAAAAAAGGGAGTCCGTAGAGACATCTAAAGCAGGAACAGAGAAGGTAGCCAGGATCAAAGTATGAGCCACTGGTACTTAGTAAAGGTGGGTGGTCTGACCAGCTCATCAAAGTGTGCCTTCTCCACACTGTGGAGAAGTGCTGCAGTTACTTCTGGTGCACCCAGCCCTCCTGCCATACCTCGGACAATGGGGATGAGAGAAGGGATGAGGTCTCTTCATGGAGGTTTGCTCATTGCTGAACATGAAACAGGCCTACAGTATCTGGGTGCTGAGAGGCTTAGATCTTCGTCTTCCTCTCCAAGTTCCAGAAGGTGGTGAGGGCAGCTATTGCATGTCCTAGGCATTCCTAAGGCACGTGCTCTCACAGCACAGCACTTATTATGCCTATGTCAACAATCTAACCCAATTAATCATCATCTGTTCTCTGAACTACCACAATAGCTTTCTTAGTGGTCTTCTGCTCCCCATTTGGGTCCCCTGTGTGTGTGTGTGTGTGTGTGTGTGTGTGAGTGACAGACACACACAGAGAGAGTGAGAGAGAGAGAGAGAGAGAGGCACGCATAGAGTAGTTTATTCTGACTGAGGCCAGAATGAACTTCTAAAGTTTAAATATGACCATGTCATTTCTCTGACTAAAATCAGCACTGGTTTCCCACTGGCCTCCAGACAAAACCTTGTCTCTGTGTATGTGGCCTATAAGGTCCCTCCTGTTACATCTTACAGAGGTTTAAGGAAGCACACCCTGCATTAGTTTGTAAGGGATAATTCTCTTTAAACAAAAATTTTTATTTATCTGGACTGTGAGAGTGAGAAAAAAGCAACGATCTAGGAATCGATTGAAATACTAGGTGATATTTATGGCTCTTTATTAAGTTAATGTAAACTTAATTATTTTGTGGTAATCTATAATCTAGAGAAATGTTACAAAATGAAACAGAGTACATCAATGATAAGAAAGAAACATCCATACCTGTTTAGGGATCTGACCGAAGTTGTTAATGAACCCAATTGTGGCTGTCTCCTTTAGTGGGTCATTGATGTTGTAGATATCCACTTGACCCTCATAAAAAAGATGATGGAAGACATTTACAGCTTCTACTGCAGCAGGGCCTTGCTGTTTATAACCGAAGATTAAGTCAATCCACTCATGTAGATGGGCACTCACGTAATCACACTCCAAAGCCTGTAATTTCAAACACAGGTTTAGTCACTGGCTGACTTCTATTACTTGCTCAGAGACTAGAAAAACCTTGGTAAGTGGTTAATAGGAACTAAAATAACTAAAAATCATAAAAACAACATAGTAGTCCCCTCTTATTTGTAGTTTCACTTTCTGAGGTTTCAGTTACCTGCAGTAAACCATGGTTTGAAAATATTATTATATTTATGAGAGTGAGAGACAGAGATCACATTCACATAGCTCTTAGTAGGTTGTTATGATTGTTCTATTTTATTATTATTCTTAATCTCTTACTATGCCTAATATATAAATTAACCTTTATCAGAGCTATATATGTATAGGAAAATACATAGTTTATATATATAGGGTTTGGTACTATTCCTGGTTTCAGGCATCCACTGGGGTTCTTGGGATGTATCCCCTGTAGATAAGGGGACCTGGCTGTATTAGTAACAAACAGGTGGTACTCTGCTAGAGGCCCTGTCTTTGTATTATGTTCAATAACCAAATGAAATTCAACTTCAATTGTAAAGTGTGCTTCCATTACCTCACGATGGACTCTGATGAATTCTCGTGGGTCCCCTTTTGCCCAGGGTGGAAGGATAACATCTCCAAGCTTGGTGCCATTTTGTTTACAGCCTATGCAATTGGATACATTAAAAATAAAAAAAAAGAAAGAATGGGATAAATGGTAACTTTATATTAATCTAACAGAGAAATGGTGGGTTAGATTCATTACCAGAACGCTAAAATTGTACACCAGAAAGGACTTCAGAGATTATCAACTCTAGCATCCCTCAAGACTGGTCCTCAGATCACTCCAGCAGAAAGAGTTACTAAGTCAGCAAAACTGAGGCCCTCACTGCCAATGTCTTCAGGAAATGCTGAGTTATACAAAGTGAAACATGCTTCTTTCTGCAGAGTCTTGAGGGCAGGACTCCTCAGAGGTTTAATATGCTAACATGCACTGCCCTTCTCTAAGAGGGATATCAAACACAAAATGTCTGAAATTTAATTGACCACAGGACTCCTTTTCAGCAAAACATTTTGCAGGGTTACTGTCTTGAATCTCCTGGACACAGTCTCCTGTAGATATCTGTAATACAAGAGGTTTCTTATATCGCTGACTCTTAGGTTCTCAAAAGAGCTCTGTAGAACTGGCATGTATTTGCAGTAAGCATTCTCATTTAAAAAGCAAAATCTGAAATGACATAACTTTTTGCTGTTATTGCATTATTTAACAGAAAAAATATTTGGAAAAACTATAGGGCTACCTGTCAAAAACAAAAAAAAAATGTTGTGATAAAGCACATAAATAATATTTATTCCATATAAACTTATTTTAAGTGATAGCCAAGATAATTTCTAAAATATAAAAGAAACCATTCACTATGAAATCTATCCACATCAAAATATATTAAATTTGGCTGCATCTAAGCAAAAAGGGTGTTTTTCTTCTTTTTTTGAAATATACCAAAAAAGTCACTTTAGCTTACAGAGTTTTTATAGATACAAATCAGATTATCATTGTAAAAATGACTCTACAAACAACAATGTTGACTCACTAGTTTAATAGCAGTTGGTTAGATAAATACTTGTACTGGAAATTTTCATACAGAAATGCAGTTGTTCAAATTTTAGAACACAAAGCCAATTCCAAGTGAAAGCGAATAAAATATTTCCCTTAGATACAATCTTGCCTTTATCATTGCTAGTCGATGGTTTATTTACAATGTGATATTAAGTGAGTGGTACAAATATCAGTTTATTGTTTAAAGGAATGTCTTGACTTGGTTGGAAAGGTTACCATATGATTTAAGACAAAAATAAATCAAGTCATTACAACCCTTCCTCCTCAACCACACACACTGCACGCTCTGTGTTGAATCCCCCTGAAATGCCCACTAGGCCTAATTTTTTGGTAATAATAAACAGGTAAAAAGGCTACTTGAGATAGAAATTACTTTTCCAAATTTTGCTATAATCCTTGAATACTTATTTGATAGAATTTTATTTTATGAACACTATATGCAATTTTAAAATGACATATAAAGATAACATAGTCTGTAGGAAAGCCTTTGTCTAATTCTAGATTTTTTTTTTGAGACAGGGTCTTGCTCTGCTGTCCAGGCTGGAGTGCAGTGCTATGAGGCTCACTTCAGCCTTGAGCTCCTGGCCTCAAGTGATCCTCCCACCTCAGCCTCCCACGTACAGGCACGTGCCACCATGCCTGGCTAATTATTTTATTTTGAAGGGAAGAGGTTTTGCTCTGTTGCTCAGGCTAATCTTGAACTCCTGGCCTCAAGTGATGCTCTTACCTTGGCCTCCCAAAGTGCTTGAATTATAGGCAAGAGCCAGTGCCCCACCCTTAATTTTGCTATTCTGAAGTTCTCCTCCATGTGTATCCAAGGATGCATAGACAAGAAGACCCCAGGGTGAATATTACTTATCTCATAGCAAGGGGAAAAAAAATCCAAGTGCTTTTTCTTTCTTTTTTTCTTTTGAGACAGAGTCTTGCTCTGTTGCCCAGGCTGGAGTGCAGTGGCATGATCTTGGCTCACTGCAACATCTGCCTCCCGGGTGAGTCTTGTGCCTCAGCCTTCTGAGGAGCTGGGATTACAGGCACACACCACAACGCCCAGCTAATTTTTGTATTTTTAGTAGAGATGAGTTTTCACCATGTTAGCCAGGCTGGTCTCGAACTCTTGGCCTCAAGCAATCTGCCCACCTCAGCTTCCCAAAGTCCTGGGATTACAGGCGTGAGCCACTGCGACCAGCCCCAAGTGTGTTTTCTTTTACACCATTTACTCTCTTTTCTGTGTGAAGAGGCAAACTGTTTTTTTTTTTTCTATTGGGGTGAAATTCACATAAAGTCAGCCATTTAAAGGGAACAATGTAGTGGCATTTAGTTCAGACACAATGTTATGCAACCACAATTTCTATCTAGTCCCAAAGCATTTTTATCACCACCAAAGTAATCTTGTACCTGTTAATCAGTAGCTGCCTGTATTACTTTCACCCCAGCCCCAGAACACCAATCTGTGTCCTGTCTCTGTGGACTTACCTATTCTGAGTATTTCCTATAAATGGAAATGTACAATATGTGACTGTTTTTGTCTGGCTTCTTTCACTTTGTGTAATGTTTTTGAGGTTCAATCACATTGTAGTATTTATTAGTGCCTCATTCACTTTCATGGACGAATAATATTTCATTGTATGTATATGCTACAACTGGTTTATCCACTTATCACTTGATAGACATCTGGGCTGTTTCTGCCATTTGGTTATTGTGAATAATGCTACTATGAACATGCTCACACACATACTTACTTGAGTTGCATTTTCAATTCTATATACCAAGCAGTGGAACTGCTGGGTCATATGGTAATTCTGTTTAACTTTTTGAGGAACTGCCAAACTACTTCCCACAGTGGCTAAACCATTTTATGCTCCCACCAGCAATGTATGAGGGTTCTAATTTTTCTATACCTTTGCCAGCCCTTGTTATTTTTCAGTTCCCCCCACCCCATTATGGTCATCCTAGTAAATATGAAGTGGTATCTCATTGTGGTTTTGATTTGCATTCCCCTAATGACTAATGATGTTCAGCATCTTTTCATGAGTTTAATGGCCATTTGTATAACTTATTTGGGAAATTGTCTATTCAAGCCCTTTGCCCATTTTCCAACAGGGTTGTTTGTCTTTTTGTTATTGAGTTATAAGAGTTGTTTATATTCTGGATACTAGATCCTTATTAGATATATTATTTGCAAATATTTTCTTCCATTCTATAGGCATCTTTTCATTTTCTTGGTAACATTCTTGGATGCAGAAACTTCTAATTTTGATTAAATCCAATTTATCTTTTGTTGTTGTTGCTTGTACTTTTGATATCATATTTAAGAATACATTGCCAAGTTCACGATCATGAAGATTTACCCCTATGTTTTCTTATGAGTCGTATGATTTTAGGTTTTATATACAAACAGTGTTTTGTCTTGTTTTGTTTTGGAGACAGGGTGTCACTTTATCACCCAGGTTGGAGTGTAGTGGCACGAACACGGCTCACTGCAGCCTCAACCTCCTGGGATAAAGTGATCCTCCCACCTCAGCCTCCTGAGTAGCTGGGACTACAGATGCACATCACCACGCCCAGCTAATTTTTGTATTTTTTGTAGAGATGAGGTTTTACCATGTTGCCCAGGTTGGTCTTGAACACCTGAGCTCAAGTGATCCGCCTGCCTTGGCCTCCCAAAGTGCTGGTATTACAGGTGTGAGCCACCATGCCTGGCCCAACCACTGTTTTTTAAAGTATGCTGTTTCAAGGAGGGAAGATAATTTGTTATGAGGGTGAACATGACGAAGATACATCCTCCTTTTTTTATTTACTTATTTTAAAAGTAGATTGGTTAGTTGGGTTTGTAAGTGGTCAGTCTGGAACACCTTTGCAACATGGATTATCATAACTGATAGATGTTTCTGGAAGATTATGAGCTATCTTTCTTTCTGCACCTCTCCATATTTGTCTCTTTGACAGTGGTATCACTGGGGAAGAAGGCAACGTTCTCCAAAGTTGAATTATAAGTGAACATAAGGAAACACTAATGTGGCTGTGCGTGGTGGCTCACACCTGTAACCACTGCACTTTGGGAGGCTGAGACGGGCAGATCACTTGAGGTGAGGAGTTCCAGACCAGCCTAGGCAACATGGGGAAACCTCATCTCTACTAAAAATATGAAAAAGAATTAGCCAGGTGTAGTGGCGCATGTAATCCCAGCTACTTGGGAGGCTGAGGCACGAGAATTGCTTGAACCTGTAAGGCGGAGGTTGCGATGAGCAGAGATCATGCCACTGCACTCCAGCTTGGGCAACAGCGCAAGACTCTGTCTCAGTAAAAGAAAATGTTAATGTGCATTCACAGTCAAAGGCTATAGCAGGTATTTGTTGATTGTTCTTGTTGACTATTCTATTCTTTTGGGAAAACCCATCACTTTCTCTAATTCTAAGTCCTAAAGTTGTGTCTTTAGCTGCTCAAGGGTGAGCTCTAGGCATAATTAGAGGTAATGAAAATCAATTTCAGACTTTTCCTGGGGCTCTGGAGATAGCCTTGTTATCTTTCCCATTAGATCCCATTTCACAAAGGTAGAGTTGCTGATGGACAATTAAATACATAAAAATTATCTTTAGAAAACTTCAAATAGATATATCTTTCATATGTATAGGATACAAACACTTCCCTGTATTTTCTGTTCATGAAAATTTGGAGGTAGTACAGTTATAATTTATGTGCTAACTCTTATAAAACAGTAGAAAATACAAGGAATGAAAAAAATATAAAACAACAAATATCTGGCAGGAATATTCTAACATGGAAACAATGGAATTTTGATATGCTGTAAAAGAAATACTCAGAAGCATAGATCAGCAAACTGTGTTCCAAGAAACTGTAACCGAAGTCAAATCCACTTCCTCTAACAGCCAGATAATATAAAAACAGCACTGATCGAGTTTTTCTTGTTTTTATAAATGCTGATTTGGTCCCGTTTTTCTAGAAAATAGAGCCCTTACAGGATAAAGAAAAGGGATTTACTTAAAGTTATTCTGAAGTTCTAATTTTAAAACACATTAGCATATAAACCGAGAATGTATTAGGCAATAAACGAGATTAAAACAACACGTGGAAAATTTGGATATACTACTCTTAGCTATTAATGGGTTTCAACAGTAATACTTTTCAAATAAATTTTCACCTTTGTTTTCATCAAAACAACAAAATTCTAAATGTTCGGAGTAATCTGTCTCAATATTTATTTATTTAGAGACGGAGTCTCGCTCTGTTGCCTAGGCTGGAGTGCAGTTCACGATCTCAGCTCACTGCAACCTCCACCTCCCAGGTTCAAGCAATTTTCCTGCCTCAGCCTCCTGAGTAGCTGGGATTACAGGTGCCCACCACCACGTCTGGCTAATTTTTGTAACCACAAAAATCACATGTAACCACACCCAATTACAGCAAATGACTGCAAGAAACTATAACAAATTTTTTTCTTGTTAATGTGTGCTGCAGACAATCTTCAGAGAAGTGACTTATTTCTATTGGACTTTTCCGGGCTAACATTCCTAAAACAGTGCCATAGCTCTACGTACCTAGATCAAAGTTATTGGAATTGAACAGGAATTCTGGTAAATAAAAGAACTCTGGGATAAGTTCTTTTACATCTGCCATGTTGTGCTTTGACGCTGAATACCAGGCCTCCCGCACACTGTGAAACATCCGGTCAGCCAGGTCAAAATGGCCACCCTGTGGGCAGAATGAGAAGACACCACTCTATTAGAGAACCGCTCCCACCTGAAGCTTCTGTCAAGTTCAAGAGCTTGAAAACTCCAACTATAGTTGGTGACATTTCAATTTCCCATTATCCTACATTAAATATACACAAATTTTTAATAAACATAAAACATCTAATTCTCTTTGGGGTAATCCTTACAGAGGGTTCTCTCTGCATTTGTTTTATAATCAAACTGAAATCCAAGTGTAAAGATTTTAAAAAGTCATCCAAAAAATAGTAGATTTTAAAGAGAGGACAAGGCTGTAAGAAATATGAGTTCTTCCATAGTTTGATGATGCCATCACAAGAAAAGATTCTAATGTAAATCATCTACAGTTGGAAACATTCAAATTATGTTTGGCTAATTTTATAAATTTACATGATATGCAAGTTCTCATACTAATAAGAATTAAATGGAGAATTAGAAAAGGTGATCAGTTACAGACCGATAAAGCAAATTAAAATAGAAAAGGGATATTTTTGACTACGCAGCCTCACAGGTACACTATCCATCTTCTTCAGTCAAGCCCCCTATGCTGCTGTGTTTTAAGTTAACATGGTGTACCTGTCTTATGATGCTCAGTGTGGGAAAATGCCAGAGTCCATGCCATGGCTGCCAACATCTGCCATACAATCTAGCCCGTTTCCTTGTTGACCTCTTCCCCTACAACTAACTTTCCTCCTTACTTACTCTATTCTGGACACATTGGCCCCCGGGCTGCTCCTGGAACATGTCAGGTACAAGCCTGCCTTAGAGCCCTTGCACAAGCTCTTCCCTCTGCCTGGAACACGTATCTCCAGATGTCTGCAGAAGCAACACCCTTACCTCCTTTAGGCTTTTTTTCACAGGAGACTTACTCTGACCACTCTACTTAAACCTGCATCCCACCTTGCGCAACCTCCTGTTCTCCCCACTTCCCATCCCCTCTTTCTGGACCTAAATCTTTCTGATAGCTTCTATCACATTCTGAAACACCTTACAATTTTCTTATTTTTGATGTTTGGCTGTCTCCTTCAACTGAAATACATAAACTGCACAGGTAAGGCTTTTCTCTTTATTAATTGAAGTCCTCCCAAGTACCTGGAACAGTGCCTGGCACACAGTAGGTGTTTATTAAATATTTGCTGAATAAATGAATGAGAATGTACAGAAAAGCAATTATAATCGAGGAAACAGAGAATGAGCTGGAATATATCAAGTTTTTGTAAAATAAAAATTGTTTAATTCAACCAGTTAGGGCTGCTTGAAAAATGTATGCTACTTATGTATTTGATTAAAGGATGCTGGCACTTACTTGTTCTAAGCGAATTCTAGTTCATTAATCAATTTTGGTCCAACAAAATTCTACTTTAGTTATGTAACTACTTTGCCACTAAAATTTCGCAGAGCTTCTTATAACACAAGATAATGATGTTTTAAAAGGTGACATTTTAGATAGAAGTAGGCTTGTATAAAATAGAAAAACCCCAAATTTAAAGTTTTACCTGTAGCCTTAAGAATATCTGTGTGAAAGGCTCCATCCTTACAAGATATGAGGCCACAATCATTGCAGATGAATAGTGGGTCCCATAGTGGTATGCAGGAGTTTCTCCTGTTTAAGAAAATTAAAGCACAATTGAAACCAAAAGAAGAAATATGAAAAATAAAATAGGTATTAATTTATGCTTGAAAATGCTAGCCTATGTGATAACTGTGACACTAAATGCAATTAGTACTGGCATTTGCAGCAGGAAAACTTCATGATACCACTATCCCTCTCTTCTATATTTGACAGTAGTCCAGATTAAGTATAATTCAATGGCCTATTCCCACAAACTTAGTATGTCTACCAATTTCATGTTTTGAGGCTTACTATAATAGTTAACCCTTAATAGTAGACCATCTTCCACTAAAGCTGTATATTGTCTTATAGTTTTTATTAGGTTCTGGCTTTGCAATTATATATTTCTCTACATCATTGTTTATGAATATTAAGCACTTTTATGTATTTTTACTACATATTCTCCTTGGCAGAGGCGGGGCGGGAAAAAAGAGTTCACACAGGACTACAAGCTTAGGCTTTCTTTCTGCTTTGTTTGTTTTGCCTTTTTGAGAGAGAAACACAATAAACATTAAACATAATAAATAAGTAAACTATAAAGTTTTAGAATATAGTAATTTCTTTTAAATGCAAAAGGGTTCCACAAATTGCCTCAATAAAATTAAAGAGAGACAATAAATTAAAGTATGGTTCCTGGACTAAACATGATTAGAGACAGAGGCAGATTATGATGGGAAATTTCTGCCCTATGCAGAGCAGGAATACTTAGTTTTCCACCAATACTCTGATAAGCTATTTAAAATGCCTTCTAAGCATGGCCATACGTTGGCATGCAAACCTGATTCCTCTGCTATAATAATCTGCATATATGTGTGGACATATAATACATATAGATATGATATATAAGCAATTTGAAGGAGGATGTAAGAATGTCAGACCGCTACATAATGACTTACTTTTGAAACTTGGTACAAAGTCCAATGACAAAAAAAGTTCCTTACCATTAGGATCCTCCCAGTCTTTATACCGCTTCTTATACTGAGCTAATCGTTCATCTGTTTGTGCTCCCATTGGCTTAGCCAGGTTTCTAAACGTCTTGGGATTAGTAAGATCCACCTCCTAAAATACAAAATGTAACTCAATTCCAAGTTACTATACACTACCTAGCCTCACTAACGTAGATACAGTGGCTGTTGTGGACGATGATGATTTAAAAACGCACTAGTATCTGTGGGGTCAAACTGGTATAACTGGACTCCAAAATAATGCCATGTACGTACTATTTATACATACTTTACAGACAGGCACATGGGAGTTTGTTAACCGATTCAGTTGGAAGACAAGTGCTTTGGAAATTATATGTTTCACAGAGGAAGCCACTCAGGATCCAGGTTTAGGGGATGAGGATTAAGAGGGAAAATGCTTCCAAGTCTTGGCAAGGACCCAGCAGGAGACTGTGGACACAATAGCTCCAATTCATCGTTAACCTCATCACTTACATAATTGGAGGATCAGATCTCCCTTGTGTCCTCCCTCCCTCCACCCCCACCCTGTCTCCCTCCAATGTTACTTCTGAGCATTTTCTTCTCAGAGGTGATCAGGAAGTGATAAAAACTAGAACACTCAGTAATTCTTTTACCTCTAAAAGATAACATCACACCAGATCAAGTAACTTCCCAATGAGATGGATTCTTCTAGTTTACCAGACATCACTTTAAAAGTTGATGAGTTGACCTAATTCATATATTTAAAAGGAAACTAAAATTTACTCCCTGAGGATTTTAAAAGCGGAAATTTGAAATATGTGCCTGTGGCATATTTGTGTCCTTTCTATAGGACATCATGAATAACCAATTTTGCCAAACTTTCATTTTAAAAAATCTTGGGCAGGAGAAACTGATCTACATTTATGAATGTAAGTCAAGTTAGCATATTTGTTATCTCAAAGTGTATATGTAAAGTACCTTGTTTATATTTTCTGGTTAATTCAACAAATGTTAAAGTATGTACAAAGTACCAGGTGTCATCCTATGGGCTGAGAGTTGAGAGAGACATAAAATGGACTATGTGCTCAAGGACCTTGACCCTAAGATTGAGTAGGGTCAAACAAATAGCAGGACAATGCTGTAAAAGAAAGCTCCCTGATTAAAATGGTGAAAAAAAAAACCCCAACATAGGTACCATGTTATACAGCTAAAGGGCAGTGTGGGAATAGAAGGCAGAGGAGAAAAAGAACAGAAGGGTACTCATCACAGGGCTGGTACTTGAGTGCCTCCTGAAGGATGAAGTGGAGCTGGTCAGTTGAGTTAGTTGGTGGAGAGAAGAAATGCACGATGGGCACTGGGCAGGTCAGGCTGTATGTGAAAAGCCACTAAATTACAGGAGAGGGAACTGGGGTGCCCCACGATAGCAGTTCTGGGAGTACATGAGGAATATATACATAGGAGCTACACTGAAAAGGTTGCTATAGTGAGGTTTTTCAACTCTCTCCCAAATTATGATGGTGATTCACTGAATAATTTTATTATTTATTTATTTTTACTTCATTTTTTTTTTTTTTTTTTTTTTTTGAGACAGCTTCTTGCTCTGTCGCCCAGGCTGGAGTGCAGTGGCACACTGTCAGCTCACAGCAATCTCCACCTCACCAGCTCAAGTGATCCTCCCATTTCAGCCTCCTGAGTAGCTGGGACTACAGATGCATGCCACCATGCCTGGCTAATTTTTTGTAGAGATGGGGTTTGCCATGTTGCCCAGGCTGGTCTTGAACTGCTGGACTCAAGCAATTTGCCTTCCTCGGCCTCCCAAAGTTCTGGGGTTACAGGTGTGAGCCACAGCACCTGGTCACTGAATGATTTTAAACAGAGGGATGACTCAATTAGTGTTCCTGAATCTGGCTGCAGTATAGAGGGCACACTGAAGGAAGGAGAGACTAGAGCATTAAGCCCAGTTAGGAGACTGCTGCAATGGTCCAGTAAAGATGTGGAGGGCCTGAAATGAGACACTAGGTACACTGATGGAGACAAAGGTAGACATGCCTTGGCCACTGAGCAGACATGGACAGTAGGAAAAGTATAATTTCCAGCCTGTAAGACAGCATGGATGATGGTGCCATTTCCTGCGATGGGGAATACACGGTGAGGGTCAGAATTGCATCGGGAGAATGTGGTAGAGAACTGAAGGTTCAGTAATGGGACCTGCCATGTTCCTGTGAGATACATATTCAAATATGAGTTGACAAAGTACTCCACTCCCTTCTCAGAAAACCACATTTCTTTTGGACTTCCTGTCTCTTTAAAAAATCTACATTTTCTTTCTAACTTTCCTTGATTGACTTAAAGAAAAATATTTTCATTTATCCATCTTTACTCCTGAGCTCTTCTTTTCCTTTTATTATTTATTTATTGTGTATTAGGTATGCAAATTAACTATACAAGCAAATATATAGATTCACATATCAAATGCACTAACGTACACCCATGCATATAGGGTGGATTTCCTTTCACTCTTTCATTAGACCAAAATTTTCTGAGGATAGAAGCTTTATCTTTCTCCTTAATATGTTGATGTCTAATATTTCTGAAAGGATAAGCAGCCGTGATTCTAGTGAATAAGAAGGTTCATTGAATTTCTGAATTTTAAAAACAATCTTTTTGTTTGTTTACCTAGGGCTAAGTGTCTTATGTTTTGCCTGTTATGGTTCATTTCTGAACTAATCAGATGTCTATCAGACAGGAGGCAAAGGAAGAGGGGAATCAAAATATTCATATGCATCTATTTGTTCTTGATTTTGAGACTTAAGTCATGTACATGTTGAACTGTTGGAAATCTTCTACCAAGGCTTCTTGGAATAGTATAAAAAATTTCTTTTATATGGCAGGAACATTTTGTAGAAGAGTTACTTTGTGTTTTCCTAACAAACACTTCAAACTACACAGATGGATTCTGACATCCACCAATAGATGCAAATTAATCCGCACTTAAAGAAACTGAACAGATATTAAGAATTAATGGCCAGTACTCAGTAAGTGGGTCAATTATCCAAACTTTTTATATGTCTGTGCTAAATGCCTCTCATCTATTTGAATTAAGTGCCTTTGCCGATTGAGAATATTAAACTACAAACCAAATAAAACATTTAGGCAACTGTAGTTTTTTTTTTTTTTTTTTTTTCTTTTTGGAGATAGAGTCTTCCTTGGTTGGTCACCCAGTCTGGAATGCAGTGGTGCAATCTTGGCTCACTGGAGCCTCCACCTCCTGGGCTAAAGTAATCCTCCCACCTCAGCCTCCTGAGTAGCTGGGACATCTGGGGTCTGGCACCACACCTGGCTAATTTCTGTAATTTTAGTGGAGACAGGGTTTCGCCATGTTTCTCTGGCTGGTCTCGAAATCCTGGACTCAAGTGATTCGCCTCTCTTAGCCTCCCAAAGTGCTGGGATTTTAGGGATGAGCCACTGCACCCTGCTTCAATAGTTGTATTTTAAAATTATTTTTGAAAATGTGTTCTACTTAAGCAAAATGACTTAAGATTTACCTCTGAGTCGTAATCTGCAAGAATCCAGGGGAAGACAGGATACTGCATGAGATCATTATATGATCTGCCAGCCAAAGTGTTCAAATGCATCAAATATTGGAAGTTGCTGATTTCACCTCTCTGGAAAAAGATAAATATTCATTTTTGAGCAATCAATTATTTCCACTATGTTCAGCTTTTAAAATTTTATATGCAAAGTGATGTAAAGGACAGTTTCTTTTTAACAGATTTCAGAACAATGAAATACTTTTTTTTTTCTAAAAAGAATGAAAATAAAACATTTTCTCTATGGTATATATATATATTTTTTTTTCCTTTTCAAAATATTTATTTTTATTTTTATAACTTTAAATTAGCTATATATGCATATGGGTTGTTCGTTTAATATTCTACTTTTCTTTTTTTTTTTATTTTATTTTATTTTTTTTTCTTTTATTATTATTATTATTATTATTATTATTATTATACTTTAGGTTTTATGGTACACGTGCGCAATGTGCAGGTAAGTCACATATGTATACATGTGCCATGCTGGTGCGCTGCACCCAGCATATACCATTAGGTATATCTCCCAATGCTATCCCTCCCCCCTCCCCCCACCCCACAACAGTCCCCAGAGTGTGATGTTCCCCTTCCTGTGTCCAAGTGTTCTCATTGTTCAATTCCCACCTATGAGTGAGAATATGCGGTGTTTGGTTTTTTGTTCTTGCGATAGTTTACTGAGAATGATGATTTCCAATTTCATCCATGTCCCTACAAAGGACGTGAACTCATCATTTTTTATGGCTGCATAGTATTCCATGGTGTATATGTGCCACATTTTCTTAATCCAGTCTATCATTGTTGGACATTTGGGTTGGTTCCAAGTCTTTGCTATTGTGAATAATGCCGCAATAAACATACGTGTGCATGTGTCCTTATAGCAGCATGATTTATAGTCCTTTGGGTATATACCCAGTAATGGGATGGCTGGGTCGAATGGAATTTCTAGTTCTAGATCCCTGAGGAATCGCCACACTGACTTCCACAAGGGTTGAACTAGTTTACAGTCCCACCAACAGTGTAAAAGTGTTCCTATTTCTCCACATCCTCTCCAGCACCTGTTGTTTCCTGACTTTTTAATGATTGCCATTCTAACTGGTGTGAGATGGTATCTCATTGTGGTTTTGATTTGCATTTCTCTGATGGCCAGTGATGGTGAGCATTTTTTCATGTGTTTTTTGGCTGCATAAATGTCTTCTTTTGAGAAGTGTCTGTTCATGTCCTTTGCCCACTTTTTGATGGGGTTGTTTGTTTTTTTCTTGTAAATTTGTTGGAGTTCATTGTAGATTCTGGATATTAGCCCTTTGTCAGATGAGTAGGTTGCGAAAATTTTCTCCCATTTTGTAGGTTGCCTGTTCACTCTGATGGTAGTTTCTTTTGCTGTGCAGAAGCTCTTGAGTTTAATTAGATCCCATTTGTCAATTTTGGCTTTTGTTGCCATTGCTTTTGGTGTTTTAGACATGAAGTCCTTGCCCATGCCTATGTCCTGAATGGTAATGCCTAGGTTTTCTTCTAGGGTTTTTATGGTTTTAGGTCTAACATTTAAGTCTTTAATCCATCTTGAATTGATTTTTGTATAAGGTGTAAGGAAGGGATCCAGTTTCAGCTTTCTACATATGGCTAGCCAGTTTTCCCAGCACTATGGTATATATTTTATGGATAATCAAAGTGCTTTTAACTGTATGACTTCTACTGTAACTACAAACTTCTAAGGAAGCTCATATATTCATTAAACTTACCTCCCATCTCTGAGTCACAGACTTCTCTCCAACCAAAGTGCTAAGCAACCCAGATCTAAAAGCAACACATAATACAATAAATTACAAGCAATAAAATTTTAAATCTGAAAAATTATAAAGTTGAAAAATTTAAGTCACCTGGTCCAGGAATTTTTCAAACTATGGAGGATCTATTAGTGGGTCATAAAATCAGTTTAGTGGGTTGTGATCAGCATTTTGAAATATGAAGTAACATAGAACTGAACTGAAGAAAACAGAGGACATCAGAAGGCATCACATACAGTAAGAAAAAGTATTTTTTTGTGAATTTTGTTTGAGTTGAGTATTTATAACTCCATTTATGTGTCTTGGGATGAATGTAATATATATTTTTTACTCTAGGTCATATTCAAAAGAGTTGGAAGAACACTGATCTAGTTCAACTTTCTGTTTTTTTGTTTTTTTTTTTTTTAAGATGGAGTCTCGCTCTGTCACCTAGGCTGGATTACAGTGGCATGGTCTCGGCTCACTGCAGCCTCTACCTCCTGGGTTCTAGTGATTCTCCGGCCTCAGCCTCCTGGGTAGCTGGGATTACATGCACTTGCCACCACGCCCAGCTAATTTTTGTATTTTTAGTAGAGGCATGGTTTCACCATGTTGGCCAGGTCTCGAACTCCTGACCTCAACTGATCCTCCCACCTTGGCCTCCCAAAGTGCTAGGATTACAGGCATAAGCCACAGTGCTTGGCCTTCTTTTTCTTTTTAAAACCATTTTATAATTTATTTTTTGTAGAGATGGGGTCTTGGTATGTTGCCCAGGTTGGTCTCAAGATCCTGGCCTCAAACGATCCTCCTAACTCAGCCTCCCAAATTATTAGGACTTCAGGCATGAGCCATACTCTAACCATAGTCTAACTTTCTTATTTTTACTATAATCACTAAGTAAACAGATCCAAGCATACTTAATTAGAATAATTGAAATATTATATAATATTCTGTACATAGTAGGTACATAATGCATTAAATAAGTGAAAGAAAATATGAATATTGTATAACAGGAAAGTCATTGCTGTCCAGGTCATTTAAAATTTAAACATTACTTTTTTGGGGACAGCAGACTTCCTTAAAATGTTATAAAATCCTATTTAAGGTTTATCAGCTTTATAATATTGATAATTAATAATTGGTCATGGAACCAAGAGAAAGTATTTATATATTTTCTTTTCTGAAAGGAAATTAATACATTTGAAAACCTTAGATCCTAAACACATCCAGCTCGATGGTACTATTTTCCACTTTGAGATACTCTTTCCATCAGGCAAATTGAATGTACAAGATACTCTCTTTGGAAAAATAGCCATGACCACTCTTCAACATCGTAAGAAAGAGGATAACTGAAATGGAAGATTAAAGTTGGAAATGAATTTCTGTTTCTTGCCTCTGAGCTCTTAAAAGTTCTTTAAGAACTGCCAACTCAGCACAGGCAGTAGCAAGAACAAAGAAATAGGAAGTTTAAGATTATCTAGGAAGCAGTAGCAATTTGCTTACAAGTAGAAAAAAGGCTCATTATGTTTTTAAGGAAATCTTTCACTTCCTGTATTTATGTTAACAACAACACAAATGATTAGGAGCAGAACATGTTTCTGGGGTTAAAAAAAGCATATATTTAGCATTGTATTTGTTAAGGCTTGGCTATAGAAAAATAAAAACAAAACTTAAAGAGAAATACACAAAGTATTTAGATGCACACAGATTGGAATCAAATTTATTTACAAATTACAGAACCTCTACAACTTGTAAAAGTCATTTTCTTGCATGCTCTAATAATTAATTTACAGCCCCAAAGCACTGCTTCTTTCCAGTCGATTATAAAGCGCTACCAGTTACTGAGTGATATAAATGGAAATGGGTCTATAGATTCTTGAAATGGCTATGTTATCTAGAAGGCCTCACTAAGATGAAGCACAGCTATAAGGAGCATAAAGGAATCACTGATAGGTCAGAATACATAAAAACAGAAGTTTAAATGTAAATGTCAAAAAGCAAAATTTAGTGGAAAACTGGGAAATCTGCAATAAAAATGACAAGCAAAAGAGTAATACCTTATGGTAGAAAAATCCTATACAAATTGATAAGATCTCAAAGGAAAAATAGGCAAAAGATATGGACAATTTACAAAAATGATTTTAAATGGTTAATAAACATATACAGAGCTCATGCTTACTAATAATCAAAGAAATATACATTTAAAAAATTAGAAAACATTTTATAAAATCTAATAAAATAAAAAAATTAATATACAGGCCAGGCACGGGGGCTCATGCCTGTAATTCCAGCACTTTGGGAGGCCGAGGTGGGTGGATCGTGAGGTCGGGAGTTTGAGAGCAGCCTGGCCAATATGGTGAAACCCCATCACTACTAAAAATACAAAAATTAGCCAGGCTTGGTGGCGCGCACCTGTAGTCCCAGCTACTTGGGAGGCTGAGGCAGAAGAATCACTTGAACCTGGGAGGTGGAGGCTGCAGTGAACTGAGATGGTGCCACTGCACTCCAGCCTGGGCAACAGAGCAAGACTCCGTCTCAAAAAAAAAATAATAATAATATACAAAGTTAGCAAGTATCTATTGAGACAAACATCTACTAATAGTATAATATAAACTTGTATAGTTTTTATGAATATCAAGCTGGTTTTGTGTATCGAGGGCCTTAAAATTCCTACTCTTTGTTTTATTAAGGGGACTCTACCACAATAAAATAACGAAGAATCATAGCTGGGCATGGTGACTCATGCCTGCAATTCCCAGCGCTTTGAGGGGCCAAGATGGGCGGATCACTTGAGGCCAGGAGTTTGAGACCACCCAGGCCAACATGGAGAAACCCCTTCTCTACTAAAAATACAAAAATTAGACAGGCATGGTAGCACATGCTTGTAATCCCAGCTACTTGGGAGGATGAGGTTTGAATCAGCCTCAGGCTGAGAAGTGCTCAGCCTCAGGCTGAGAATCGCTTGAGCCCAGGAGGCAGAGGTTGCAGTGAGCCAAGATCACGCCATTGCACTCCAGCCTGGGTGACAGAAGGAAACTGTCTCAAAAGAAAAAAATTTAAAAAAAAAGAAGAATCACATGTCCAGTCTTATGATAAGAAAACCTGATAAATGCCAGGCACAGTGGCTCATGCCTGTAATCCCACTTTGGGAGGCCGAGGTGGGCAGATCACCTGAGATCAGTAGTTTGAGACCAGCCTGACCAACGTGGCAAAACCCTGTCTCTACTAAAAATACAAAAATTAGCCAGGTGTGGTGGCAGGCATCTGTAATCCCAGCTACTTGGGAGGCTGAGGCAGGAGAATCGCCATGAACCCAGGAGGCTGCAGTGAGCCAAGACATGCCATTGCACTCCAGCCTGGGTGACAGAGCGAGACTCCATCTCATAATAATAATAATAAAAAAGCAAAAACCTGATAAAGATGAAATATCCAAAAATTACATGATGTTTTATATATGTGATGAATAGATAGCGAATGATAGTTATGTTTCTGAATAGTTTTTTAAAGACGAGAGGGAATATTTAAATATAACACTGAATAGAAGAAGCAGAATAAAAACTTGTATTTAGAGTATAAACTCAATCATGCACACAGCAATACTCATGCTTTAAAGAACAGAAGGTAATTGATCAAAATGTAAGCAGTGATTTGACATAGTGATTATGTATACCTTTTTCTTTTCTTCCTTTAGTTTTCAGTATTTTTAAAAAAATTTGCAACCACCAGGGGAAAACCCTCATCTAAAATGTTAAATAATACTGTCCAGATATGAATCATCCCAACTTCACTATTAAACTGTAATATGCAAAGAACAAACCACCTACCCCTGCTCCACACTTGTGTTTGGTCGTTGCCCAGATACAGATTCTGAACTGTCCGTTAGAGATGGCACTACAGCCAAAAACCTGAAAAATGTAAAATAGCATAAAATTGCAAGTGAAGTTTCAGTCAGGATCTAACGTGAAGCCTAAGAAAGGATGATTCGTTTAGATTTTCATAGTTGCGTCTACCCTCCCATAACCCACTAAATGGCAGGCAAAACGAATATATAAATTTTGGACTTCTCTAAAGAGGAAATAATTTCTTAGCACTGAAAACAATAGCATCTTTAGAAATTAAAAAATCAGATAAGTAAAAGTGAATCTCAATCACTTTACTTAGCTCTTCCCATATGTGAAAGCAGTTTTGGGTTACCAATCAACATCCACAGGCCCTTTATTTGAAGAACCACCCTCATTTCCCAGGTGCTCACGGGTAATATTACTGTACTGCAATGAGAAGCAATGTTGGATGGTTTAGTTATTCCTCATGGAAATAATCTGAAATATAAAATTTTCTATAATGGAGGGATTGCCAGGATCTGTATCACCCTTCAGAGAACAAGAGAATGCCTCTCATCTACATGGTTAGTTCAGAATAGCCTTATTATTCACACATTCAAAAGAATTTAAGTACCAGAGATGTGTGTTGTTTTTCCTTTTTTAAAAAATTTATAGGCCGCGTGTGGTGGCTCACGCCTGTAATCTCAACACTTTGGGAGGCCAAGGCGGGCAGATCATGAGGTCAGGAGATCGAGACCATCCTGGCCAACATGGTGAAACTCCATCTCTACTAAAAATACAAAAATTAGCTGGGTGTGGTGGTGTGCCTTGAAATCCCAGCTACTTGGGAGGCTGAGGCAGGAAAATTGCTTGAACCCAGGAGGTGGAGGTTGCAGTGAGCCGAGATTGCGCCACTGCACTCCAGCCTGGTGACAGAGCAAGACTTTGTCTAAAAAAAAAAATTATTATTATTTTTTGAAACAGTGCCTTGCTCACTCAGGCTAGAGTGCAGTGGTGTGATCGTGGCTTACTACAACCTTGACCTCCTGGGCTTAAGCAATCCTCCCACCTCAACCTCCCATTACAGGCATGCGCCACCATGCCCGGCTAATTATTTTATTTTTTATAGAGACAGGGTCTCACTATGTTCCCCAGGCTGGTCTTGAACTCCTAGACCAAAGTGATCCTCCCTCCTTGGCCTCCCAAAGTGCTAAGAATATGAGCGTGAGCCACTGCACAGCTTGGCCTGTTTTTCACTTAAAAGGTAAATTTTAAATATAGTTTATTAAAGATAAAAATATGCTTAGATTAGATTAACTGCTTTATTTAGCTATACTACTTTTTCAAGGATGAAGGTATCCAACATCCCTTCCATGGCCAGAGAAAAGTCCCACATAAATTAAATTTACTCAGTCCTTGCATTCAATAGCAAGAAACTGCATTGGCTTCATTTTGGTAAATACAAAGAAAGCTTATTTTGAAACTAAAGTTTTATTTTTGGCCGGGCACGGTAGGTGGCTCACACCTGTAATCCCAGCACTTTGGGGGGCCGAGGTGGGCGGATCACGAGGTCAGGAGATCGAGACCATCCTGGCTAACACGGTGAAACCCCGTATCTACTAAAAATACAAAAAATAAGCTGGGGATGGTGGCGGGTGCCTGTAGTTCCAGCTACTCAGGAGGCTGAGGCAGGAGAATGGCATGAACCCAGGAGGCGGAGTTTGCAGTGAGCCAAGATCATGCCACTGCACTCCAGCCTGGGCGACAGAACGAGACTCCGTCTCAAAAAAAAAAAAAAAAAAAGAAGAAAAAAAAAGAAACTAAAGTTTTATTTTTAAAGCTGCAGTTTCATCATCCTTTGTATTTAGAGACACAGGACTTAGTGATAAAAGTAGTTTTTGATGATCTCTACTATAAGTTACCAGGAGGAAAAATGGTATGTCACAATAGAATTGCATCATTTTAAAAGTTAGAATAATAATTGTTTCAAGAGGCTGGCAAAAATAATATAAATTATTTTTTTCAAAGATGTTGGCTCACTGATCTAGATTTTTAAAAACCAGCAAAACTGAGAAAAGATTCCCCCTCCCATATCTTCCCATAATAGTATACAAAGTGTTCCTAATAAACAAGACCTTTGATAGACTTTGTTTCTGATTCCTTTCTGAAAAGCAAGGAGGTAATTCCGTCCATCTCCAGAGAAAACTTCTACAGCAATAGGCTGAAATGATCAGAGAGAAAAACATTAAGAAAAAACAGAAGTTCACAAATAAAATTATATATTAACTTTTCCACTATAAATTTCTACAATGTTCAAGAAGTTAATTTGCGGCCGGGCGCGGTGGCTCATGCCTGTAATCCCAGCACTTTGGGAGGCTGAGGCAGGTGGATCACAAGGTCAGGAGATCGAGACCATCCTGGCTAACACAGTGAAACCCCGTCTCTACTAAAAAATACAAAAAATTAGCCGGGCTTGGTGTCGGGTGCCTGTAGTCCCAGCTACTCGGGAGGCTGAGGCAGGAGAATGGCGTGATCCCAGGAGGCGGAGCTTGCAGTGAGCCAAGATCGCGCCACTGCACTCCAGCCTGGGCGACAGAGCGAGACTCCACATCTCAGACAAAAAAAAAAAAAAAAAAAGAAGTTAATTTGCTAACACTTTTAGAGTCATGAATTCCCTGCAGATTAAGCTACACAATAAATAGATATTTCTTATTCTGCTCAATTTATTTCTAAAGTCTTTAATAACAGAATAAAAAAAGTAATTATAATTTTATAATTATAATTTTATAAAATTATAGTAAGGATGTAATTTTTATATATTAGAAGAAAACTAAAATGTTGATTTCGATAGCTACAGGGAAAGATGGATAACAAAGATAATTACCCAAATTTTAGGCTGTGTTTAAACAAGAGAAATGCATTATACAAAATTATGCATCCACGTGACCTGAGTCTGTCTATAACCAAATCTAAGGATTATTCTAAATGCAGATCCTGGCCGGCCACGGTGGCTCATGCCTGTAATCCCAGCACTTTGGGAGGCTGAGGCAGGTGGATCACGAGGTCAGGAGATCGAGACCATCCTGGCTAACATGGTGAAACCCCATCTCTACTAAAAAACACAAAAAAATTAGCTGGGCATGGTGGCGGGCACCTCTAGTCCCAGCTACTCAGGAGGCTGAGGCAGGAGAATGGTGTGAACCAGGGAGGTGGAGCATGTGGTGAGCCTAGATCGGGCCACTGCACTCCAGCCTGGGTGACAAAGCAAGACTCCATCTCAAAAAAAAAAAAAAAAAAAAAAAAATGCAGATCCTATTGAGGGTTTCCATGGCACATATCAATTTTAAAATAATACATTTTCAGCCGGGCGAGGTGGCTCAAGCCTGTAATCCCAGCACTTTGGGAGGCCGAGGCGGGTGGATCATGAGGTCAGGAGATCGAGACCATCCTGGCTAACAGAGGGAAACCCCGTCTCTACTAAAAAAATACAAAAAAATTAGCCTGGCATGGTGGCGGGTGCCTATAGTCCCAGCTACTTGGGAGGCTGAGGCAGGAGAATGGCGTGAACCCAGAAGGTGGAGGTTGCAGTGAGCTGAGATCACGCCACTGCACTCCAGCCTGGGCGACAGAGCAAGACTCTGTCTCAAAAAATAAAAAAACTAAAAAAAAGAAATAAAATAAAATAAAATAATACATTTTCAGAATAAAGAAACAGGACAAAACAGTACTACTAAATTGACTCACCTGCAGGAGATACCTCCTTTTATGAACTTCCTTGATATCTTCATATGCAAAAATGCTGCATGTTCTCTTGAGTTGACTAGGGCCTTGCCTGGCTCCTCTAGGGATAATAGGCTCATGCATACTACAGGTAGCCAAGAGAAAAAGCAAATAAACAAAAACACAGCAAGGGATAAATTCACTGTTCCACAAAGGGTGTGCTAATTTTAAACACATGAACAGGATGGAGGAATAATATATATCAGAATTTTCAGTTAAAAAATACATTTAAAAGAAGAATTTGTTAGCTACCTGAGATACAAGGAACCCCCTTTGATGAATATAATTTTAAAAATCCCCTTATTACTGTGAGGACCAAGTTATCTACCAGACATGGTTAGCACAGTGCCTCAGCTCACATATTTTGGGGCCCAAGAAAATGTCTTAATTTCTTTTAAAAATCAGAAAAAATATCAACTTTTAGGTAGAAAAACACATTTTAATATATGAGTATATTTATACCATTAGCCACAACATACAATTTTAAATATTTTTGTATGGAAAAAGGACCCACGAAGGACTTCATGTGACCCTGATTGTTGCTGAAAGTAATTATTTGAAATATCTCCTAGGAATGAACTACAGAAACAATGTCTGTATTCAAGGGTGCTAGGAAAATGTTAAAGGAAGAGAAGCAGCCTGTTGATCTTCTAAGCCCTCAGCTTCTTAACTTTCTTCTAGGTTGGTCTGTCTCCTGAGTTTTCCACTACTCACTATCACTTTCATCACAGGACTGGTAGAAGAAAAGGAAGATGCCTACAACTCAGTCAGTAAATCTCTGCTAATGCTTTAGTCATGCTGTTTCTAGGGTACTCCAAGTACCTGATGATGCTCTTTCATTTTTAAGAGTATTGTTCACGCCTGTAATCCCAACACTTTGGGAGGCCGAGGCAGGCAGATCACAAGGTCAGGAGATTGAGACCATCCTGGCTAACATGGTGAAACTCCGTCTCTACTAAAAATACAAAAAATTAGCCTGGCGTGGTGGCGGGTGCCTGTAGTCCCAGCTACTCGGGAGGCTGAGGCAGGAGAATGGCATGAACCCGGGAGGCGGAGCTTGCAGTGAGCTGAGATTACGCCACTGCACCACTGCACTCCAGCCTGGGCGACAGACTGAGACTCTGTCTCCAAAAAAAAAAAAAAAGAGTATTTTCTCTACAACTGTATATCTGCTATATTTTTTAAAAGGACAATTTATAAATTCAGAATAAATTCGTAAATATATAGATTATAATATAAATAACTCAGAATGCACAGGAATGTTATTTAGCTTTCATCTTGATAAACAAGCCAAACATTTTCATTATTACCTTAAAATAACTGAATATCATCTTTGTGAATATGTAATGATAGAATACACACAAACTGAGATAACATTACCTAGAACACAATTTTTTGATTAAAAAAGAAAACTATGCAAATACATTTTCTGTCTTCTAAAGATAGCCATACATTGTGTCTCTTCATTCATTTACTTACTTTGGAGGTAAGGTTTCAATATCTCTTATTTCTCTGGTTGCTGTCATGGTAAATCCATCAATCACATAAAAATGCTCTTTACCAAAAAGAAGGAGCCCCTCACTGGTATCTAGGCCCTGGACTCGAGCACAGCGGTACATGTGTTGGATCTATAAAGAAGCCCACAAACATTCATTAATATAGGCTTTTTGTAAAGATCAATTTTTGTTAGACTACTATGGCATCCCTAGAGCTAAGCATATTAAATCAGAGTTTAAGCACATTGAGAAGATTAAGCTTAGATTACAGTCTGATTTACATCTGACTAGAGTAAAACTAAACAATTCACTCATACCCATCCACTCATCTGCCAATCCCATCTCTCTCAATATTCTGGGTGTACTTTATGTAGGCCAGGCAAACATGCGCTAGCTTCTAAAAGTCAAGAACATTAGATAAGGCTCCTGCTCTCATGAAGGGAGACAGACACAGCAAACTTGGCAGGAAAGGGAATTGAGGCATACATGTAAGGAGATTAGAAGAGGATTGTGTTCTATGTGAGGCAAGATGATACAGAGTGAAAATTGCAGGGCCTGCTAACTCAGGGTAAATTTCCAGTTCTGCCACTTTGTAGACTGGGTCAAGTTTCTTAATTTCTCTGAGCCTCCATGTCTTTACTTGTAAATTTCTAATTGGCTTGTTGTGAGAAATAAGTGAGATAATGACATAATCAGATTAGGAATTATTGGTTGCTTTCTGTTACACACAGTTTACCTTCTTTTTCCATCATACCCCCTGGAAATGGAACTGTAGAATTTGTTTCTATTCATTCCCCACCTGGATTCTGCTTCCTGGAGACTATTGTACCATTGCAAAAAGCCAAGCTTGGCAGAAGTTGTATTTTCCTCATAGGAAGGAGCGTTGCTAAATCTCTCAAAATAAGTATTGTTTTCTCCCAAAGGGCAGTATCTAATTCTTTGTAAGAACTCTTTCTTGCTTAAACTTAGTTCAACATGAGTCAAGACAAAAGTCAGCAATTAAATCAGAGTCAAACACATGTCAGTTTGAATACACTTCCTGCATTTTTATTAAAGCAACTAGAGCAAAAACTGTACTCATGAGATTAAAAGTTTTAAAAATGAAAGCATTGTAATAGGTTTTCTAAAATATCTAAATATAAGTCAATTTTCATTGCTACATTTGATCAATCCTGATGTACTTTAAAAGTTTCTCTATTGCAGTACATTTTATGCATATATATACATACATACATACATATGTTATATATAAACACAGACACATACACACACACACAAAATGTTTATTTCCTAAGTGTATGGTTGGATGAATTTTCAAATGTTAAAATTTGGTGTGACCAGCATCCAGACCAAGAAACAGAATGCTCCCCAGTCCCTAGAAGCCTCTCTTGTGCTTCCTTCATACCTGGTGTACTTTTACAGTTACATGATCTTTTCTAATGTATTGTCATTCAATATTAATTAGGGCATACATTTGAACAGAACTGTTTTGATTACACTCCAATTTCTGGTGACTACTTCTTAGAGGGTAAGAACTCAAAGGTTATACCAAGATCTAATATAATAGGCAAAAGAACATCCTTTAAAAAGGTGATATTCATGACACATTCAAGTCATTCATTCCCTTGTTTATTAAACCAATCACTCCTTCATTCAAAGGTTTACTGGTTGTCTATTATGCAACTGGACCTGTGTAAGGCAATGAGATAGGGATAAGACACAGTTTGCCTATAAGGAGCTCAACATCTAGGACAAGAGAGAAAGCTACTGGAACAAGTAATTATGACATGATAATACAGAATGATATATATAAGCCATCATGAAAGTATAGAGGAAAGGCATCCAACCAAGCCTGAGTTAGCAAAAGAGTCAAAGAAAGTTTCCTATGTTTGAATATTACAAACATCCAGATAAATGGGATTATAACACACAGGATTTATTAGGATAAAGGTTATGCAAGTAAAAGGAAGAGGGGCATTTTGGCAGGAAAAAACAATATGAGTGACACGGTTTGCATATGTGTCCCCTCCACATCTCATGTTGAAATGTGATCCCCATTGTTGGAGGTGCGGCCTTATGGGAGGTGTCTGGGTCATGCGGGTGGGCCCTTCATGAATGGCTTGGTGTTGTCCTGGCGGTAATGAGTCCTTACTCTATCAGTTCACACAAGAGCTCCTTTTCTCACTATGTGACAAGCCTATTCCCCCTTCATCTTTTGCCATGAGTTAAAGCTTTCTAAGGCCTCATCAGAAGCCGAGCAGATGCTGGTGCCATGCTTGTACAGCTTGTAGAAGCGTTGAGCCAAACAAACCTATTTCTTTATAAATTATCCAGCCTCAAGTATTCCTTTATAGCAATGCAACATGGACAACCACAATGAGTAAAGTGCAGAGTGGAAAAAAAAACACAACATGGTGGATGTAACGAACTCCAAGGTGTACCAAGCTGCAGGGGCTCAGGCTACAAGACAGAGTCAGTGGAATGAGACCAGAGAGGTCAGCAGGGTATTGGAGGTTGAGCAAGAAATAGGAAGGTGATGTCTTCTGTGAGTGAAGGAGAGCAGGGGCTAAATAATCCAAGGCTGGAGGTGACAGTCCAGATTGGCTGAAGCCGCTTGTAGGTTATTACTGGAATTATGGAGATGTAGAAAAAAATACAAGGCCAGATTACTGAATAGGCTACCTACATGGATTTGAAATAGAGAATTATGGCAAGATCTGTGGTACAGAGGAAGAAAGAGAATTAGATGCCAGTTGTTAACACTGTATCTGATGAAATCTTATGCTGTTTAATGTTTCAGGGTATGAGAAAACCCTTACAGATGAGAAAAGTAGAGTACTGAACCCAAAAGGCTGCTTAAAGCTGTATTTTATTACTGAGGCTAATGCATTTACTTTCCACAGCTACCCTATCAACTCATCTTGTCTTAATAATATGTTACTGAAGTATTTACAATCCTTACTTTTCAGAAGTACAATACCTTTTCTCCTTCCTCTAACAGGCGCAGTAAGGTAGCATTATCTGTTTTCTCCTCCTCTTCTATGGAGCTGCCCTCAGCAATCTGGTCTTGTAGCTGCTCCTGGTTCTCCTCATCTCCTCCATCAGGTGCAGATCGGGAGCGTTTTAGAGGAGGCTTGACCAAACCTACAGTATAATAACCAAGAGGGCCATGTGGCATTGTACGGACCTTGTGGGGAAGCAGTTTAGTCTCATGTAGTTCCTTCTATAGATTTCCAATTTGAGACAATTCTGGAAGGTATAGGGAGGTAGCACATTCAGTGGTTAAGAACATAGTCCTCTGGAGTTAATGACCTTGGCAAATTATTCAACTTTCTGAACCTTAGTTTCTTATCTATAAAACTGGGACAAGAGCCAGGTGTGGGCAACGTAGCAAGACTCTGTCTTAAAACAACAACAACAACAACAAAAAACATGGTACAAGTACACTATCTTAGAGGATTGTTGGAGGACTAAATTAGGTAATTCATATAAAGTGCTTAGCATTATGCTTAATACATAATAAATTCTCAATAGTGTCAGGTAATGATGATAATAGAAAGCTATAATAGTAAGAATGGTATAGCTTAGGTAGGTGTCATTAAGGGGACACCATGAGTAAATAATCAATTATTGTCACAAAAATAAAGATAGCAAATTATAAACATGATTACGACTGGGTGCAGTAGCTCACACCTATAATCCCAGCACTTTGGGAGGCCAAGGGGAGCAGATCACCTGAGGTCAGGAGTTTGAGACTAGCCTGGGCAACACGGCAAAACCCCGTCTCTACTAAAAATACAAAAATTAGCTGGGTGTGGTGGTGCATGCCTGTAGTCCCAGCTACTCAGGAGGCTGAGGTGGAGAATCGCTTGAACCTGGGAGGCACAGGTTGCAGTGAGCTGAGATCACACCACTGCACTCCAGCCTGGGTGACACAGCAAGACTCTGTCTCAGAAAAAGTAAAAAATAAACATGATTATGAGATATCCCACCTACTTGGAGGGCTCTTGAAGACTATTTCATGCCTCATTTCATAAGTGGCAGTATGGCTTTTCATACATGAATTAATCTGATCAAAATACAGAATTTTGGTCAGAAAGAACAGAATTCTTTATAATACAGGGACATATAATGTAATTTGCAGATTAAGGAAACATTTTACTACCTACATTTTGACAACTTTTTAATAATCACAGTAGGATAAATTAAAATCAGTTGATAGTAACCAGTGAGGACCCAAAATATGAGAAGTCCTGAAAATGCATGCCAAATCACACATTTTGATTATATTAATATTCTTTGTGCCATCCAAAGTAACACTATACCTGCCTGTTACAGTTGCTCTAAGCGCTTTGGAAAAGCACAAGTCAGCCTGAGTCTTACCCTTTGAATATTACTTATCAGAGGTTCTGCTTTGCTTTGAGAAGAGCCTTGTTTTCATATTTGAACAAGTGTAATAAGTAAGCAAGAGAGACCAAATCCTGCAGAGAACATCCACAAGGGGGGAAAGCTTACAGCTGCATTATTTTTAGCTTAATGAATCAAAACCTCCATTTCTATGTCTAGCATAATACCCTGTATATTTGTGCTTTTAGCTCAATTAGATTACGAAAATCAGGCCAGAGAAGTTAAAAGCCAATGACCTAAACACAAATAATCTATCAAACTCTGTGAATTATACCTTGGCTTGTATCCAGCAACAGCTTTGGACCCAATTCAATAACTATGCTGGTGCGATGTCAACAAAATTAGAAGGCTTTAATCTCTGTTCAACTACGAACAGTTTCAGTGATTTTATGAAAATGTTGGATCAATTATAAAATGTTAATAAGTCATAGTCATCACATGAGAGAACAGGTATGTCATAACAACAGGAGAAACTGATCACAATCTCAATAGTGTTTTTTGTTGACACAGTCATATACTATCAGTTTTTAAAACAATCTGAAACTCATTTTTAATTTATTAACTCATTAAAACTCATTTTTAATTTATTAGTTTTTAATTTTAAAACTTTTACTTAAAATCTTAATTTACACTTTAGGGCTTTATAGACTATGCAAAGACTTTTGAATTTGTGGTGAATCAGAGGCTTAAAAAGATTAAAACAATGGATTGATTTACTTACTCAGTTGAACTGACTGAATCCTCATTCTGTGCTAGTCGTGTGTCAAAATTTATAAAGTGAGAAAAAAAAATCTGTCTTTGAGAAAAACTCATAAATTAGAAAGTGGAAACATACAGCAGTGAAAAATCACTGAAACTGCTATAATGGATATGAGCGAACTACTATCAGTAAACAGAGGAGTTGGAAAAGACTTTAGAGAAGGATGATTTTATATATGACCAGTGAGTTTAAGACTGAGTAGGATGTGTGAAGGTAGGGATAATGGAGAAGCTGTAGAAAAGAAGAAACCATTTCAGGCTGAGGGCACCACATGTAAAAGTACAGAATCCGAAAGTCTATGGACATTGTAGTCCAATTCATCATCTACTCAGCTCCTAAAGTTTAGATTTGGGATAATCTCTCTCATCTCATAGGAAGAAAGACCATTATTCCTTACTATTGGCTAATATGCACTAATGACAGGTTTAGTACTTATTTTAATTTCATAAATATTCATTTAGTTATTAAGCCCTTAACTTAAAATATCAAGTGCCAAGGCTCATGTTCTCAATACCTCCTGATGCTGTGTCATGAAAAAATACATATGTATATTTAAAAAACTAAATATTAAGTGCCACTGAGAATTCTGAGAAATACAATTAAAAAACCATTAAGCCAATGGGCACGTGACATTCATTTGTAGGCAATAAACAAGAGCAAGTCGTTTTAGTTCTGACAAAGAATCAGTCTTTAAGAAGGGTGAGATGCTAAAATGTGTATGGATATTTTTAAAGTTGGCCCTACTATTTACAGTTGCTCAAATTTTTGTATGAATTCAAATACAAGAATGTTCCAAAATCACTTTTAATCAAAATCAAAAAGGCAGGCTGACCTTTGACTTTAGCAATAGTGTCTTCCCCATGCTCTGGTTCTTGCTGAGCAGCTTCGCCTTCTGAACTCTCCACAATGGCGTCTTGGACAATGGCGGGATTGCCAGAGGCCAGTCGCATGTAGTACTCTTTACTGTCATAACTTACAGCTCTTCTGTATCGAGCAGGTTTCTAAGAAATGACAAAAGAAAATGACTCCGATAACTATCACCAAGAATTAAAACATAATATTCTTGAGGGAAGGTACGGTGCCAAGGTGTGTTACCTTTTTAAAGGGGCTTTTCATAGACTGTATGTGTATACACAGTAAATCCACACTTTTGGGTTAAGTTTCTCTATTTTAAAATTCCATTGATTTTTTAAAAGACATACATAAAACAACAATATTAGCAGCTTGGTTCTTCCTGAAATAATCTCTAGCCAAAAAATGTTTCTGTGTTAGTGCAGTGTGTCTTCTTTGGTGTATGAGAAAACCTCCCCATCCGGTAAAGAGAATGATCACTGTTGAAGAGCATCGAGCTGCAAAGAGCCTGTCTAGTCTGTGAGGTGCCTGGAACTTCACTTCCACCCCAAGTGAAGTAATTAGGTCAGGCCTAAAGGTCCACACACTCAGAATAATCGGTGTGAGTGTGTAGTTCAAATACTTGGAGGTAGAGACTCAACTGGCCTATTCTTTCCTATATTCCCAGGTTTCACTGAGAATGGCCAAAACCTTCTTCAGATCCTTCTGAGAGTCCTGACCCAAAAAGGAATCAAGAAGTTTTATGCCAGGTGACACTCTGGTTAGCTTGTCACTGCAAGCTGCTATCTTCAATTTGCTCATTCTCATTGTCTGTTGTGTAAAGGAATATGATCCATAACTAACTCAACTAAATGAGTATTTGATATACTCATTCTTAATGAACATACAGCAGTCCATTTTGAAGAAGAAATTAATTACCTAGAAACATAAGGATTTGATGTTTTAGAACATGATACATGAACATTTCTTTTCCTGATTAGTCTTTATTCTCAAAACAGGTTCTCCAACTGACTTAAATTGTTTTCCCCTTAAAATCACAGAAGATGAGAAACTAAGATCTAAAATATCCTATAAAATATCAGGCAGAGGGAAAAGTTTGTATGTATATAGGTTCCTCGGATTGGAATTAGACCCAGACTATGGATTAATAATTTTAAAAAGATGAAATCTGAAATATGCTTTAAAACCTTCCCCTTCTAAATATGACTTTACTTTCCTATAAACAAGAATATATAATTTTAAAAATTTTACTACTTGTCTACTCTTCAAACTCAAATAATCAATATGCATAATTTACAACAATGCCCTTTTCAAGCAACATTTTTTTAAAGTGATTTCCAACTAAAGCGGAAAACAAGTGTCCTTTGGGTGAGACATGTAGAATGAGATACTGAACCAAATTTTAGATAAAAAGATAACTAAGTCAAGCCGCATTAACCTTCTTTAACTTCAGGTACAGAGCAAGGAAATAAAGAGAGTTGCCAGTGAACTGAGGAATGATATACAGCAAATGGAGACTGAAAATATTACTTGACATAGCAAAGTATTAAAATGATGTAAAATAATATTACAATTTGGAGGAACTGATGGGTAAAAAAACAAGAACACTGCACTATTTTTGAAAATGAAAGGAAGGTCGTAGATTTTGTACCATAAAAATTCTTTTGTGTGAGGTATTTTCAACTCAAAATTGCTAATATTTAAAAAGATAAAAGCATAGTCAGTGATGGGCAAGACAATGAATTAATAGATGAGGGACAGCATCTACTTGATTACTGACTTCATGTACAGATTTAAAATTGACCTAAAAGAATTTTTTTAAAATATTTTGATATACATTTCTGTGTTCTAAAAAACTACATTTTTTATTAAATTATGTACTTTCATCTTTCTGGAATACAAAAACGATAATTAACTTTTCTACTAATTAAAATAAATTTGTATTTTAAAAAGTGATCACACACTCTTTGTTTCCATTCGTTCTGATTGAAAAAAATAATTTTAAAAGAGGAGACACTGTTGCATTCTCAAAATACACACTTTAGTATTTAGAAGAATTAAATGAGTAACTGAAAAGTTGAAGATGCCAGGCTGCCCATTACTAACATGCCTCATAATTTGTTAGTTTATGTGTGAAGCAATAGATGTTTTTATAGTGAGAGCAGTGAAAACTCAGTCTGTTAGTGAGTGGCATATAAATCCTAAAAAGAGATAGTTAGAAAAAGCTGAGAAACAGTAGAACAACATCTCTCAGCCTGAATGAAACCAACTGTTCAACTCTAAGGAACTTATAGGAAGAACAAATTGAAAGCCAATCTTTTAAGTTAGTCTAGTCTACCATGCACTTAAAAAAATAAAACCAGAAAACAAAAAACAAAACCTTTACAAGTAGTTTACATTCTTTTACTGTAATTTGTGTTTTACCTTTTGAGGAATATCATCGGGTGTCTCAGGCTGTTTACTTGGGATCTCAGACTGAAAACAGGGTATTAAGTATAGACATATCAGAAAAAAAAAAACAAAGAAGAACATAAAAATAAAATTTTTCTTGAGGATTGTATGAAATATGAAAGATGTAGTTACTCAAACAAAATTAACATGATAGCCTAAGCAGCTTAAATAATCACTAAGCATCTTGTGGTTACTGTCTCACAGATCAAAAGCAGTTTTAAGTAAAGCTTAAATACGGCAAACATCTCAGTGCTATTGAACAGGACAAACTCTTACAAATCACACAGGCAAAACTTCAGCACAGGCTGCCATTGACTTGGATGATTTACAGGCAACTCTTTACACTGTTTAAAAAAAAAAAACAGAAAACAAACCTGAAATCAGGATAATAGAACCTAATGCTAGCAAGCATCTTCCATCTTCCTTTCCCTGGGGTTATCCCTAAATCTGTGTTGTAACGGGGCAAATGGCTGATTTAAGCTATCATTTACAATACTCCATACCACAGACATCATTCTCTTTAAGAATCCTCCTTTAAAGCATAAGGACCTACTTCCTTCACTACCTTTACCATCCCAGAAAGGGTGAAAGCAGAGGGTAGACTGGATCATCAGCCCCCAGATCAGAAGCTTTTCTAGAGTACTTTTAAAAGAATTAGGTAATGGCTTTATATTTTATTTTCAGAATAAAATCCTGGTTAATAAGAAGGCAATTCTGTTGAGCTGCAGCACGTGGCTTCATGTAAGCACACAGGTAGCTACAGACAATAATGCAACCAAAAACCACTTCCGAATTTCCTTCCTGTTCATGGTTTATATCTGGTGATGACTTCTGGTACTTTTCCCTATAGTAAACATGAGCAGGCAAAATGTCTTCACAAATGTTTGCTTACCAAGGCAAAACCATGGCCCACTAGGCATACTTACAAATACTTCACATGGTTTTAGTGATTCTTTCTTTTTAAAAGCAAACTTGTAAAGGTATATCTTATATTGAAAAATAATATTTAACATCTAATCAATGTTCTTTATCTTGGTAGGGATTTAGATGATAAAAGTATAATGTATATATTTGTTAAAACTCACTGACTAGACCATAATAAAATAAAAGTATTTTAATGGCAAGAACAGATCAGGAAATCCAACATTAAAAAAAGGAAGAAAAAAAAATCACTGAACGGTACACTTCAGATTTGTATATTTCAATGTACATAAAATTTCCTTCAGGAAAAAAAGAATTGTAAACAAATACTGAACTCATAATATGCACATGAAAGTGAAGAAAACGGATTCTTCAACCCGCTCTGAAATTCACAAAACAAAACAAAACAAAACAAACAAACAAAAGCGAGATAGGACCAGGAGCGGTGGCTCACACCTATAATCCCAGCACTTTGGGAGGCTGAGGTGGGTGGATTGCTTGAGCTCAGGAGTTCAAGACCAGCCTGGGCAACATAGAAAATCCCCCACCTCTACCAAAAAATCCAAAAATAGCCTGGCGTAGTGGTGCATGCCTGTAATCCCAGCTGCTTGGGAGGCTGAAGCGAGAGAATTACTTGAGCCCAGGAGGTCGAGGCTGCAGTGAGCCAAGATCGCCACTGCACTCCAGCCTGGGCAACAGAGCGATAACTTGTCTTAAAACAAATGAATAAAAAAATAAGATAGACTGTTGGATAGATATGCAACAAATAAATACAACAAAACAGACCAATTACCAATGTCACACCTAACTGTGACATTCACTATATATACTCCTAGCCAGGATGTAGGCAGGGTCTACTAAGTATACCCTTATATTTTTCCTGGCACCATATGATACAGTGTCGATTTAATACATATTTGCTCACTGATTGATTAACCGGTTCTTATTTTACTAAAAGGCCCAGCACTCAATAGTAAATATGTTATACCAATAATTTTAGCATTATTTTGGCTTCCTTTTATTTAAAAAAGCATTAAGTTATTACTATAATTCTTTACATAGAAACCTGCATTTTTCAAAGTCAGAATTTCTAGCAAATAATGTTATAGTCCTTTTACTTCAAATTTTTCTATAAAGCTGGCAACGAAATTTGCTAAATGAGCTGCTTAGTTTCTGCGAGTCTTGTGACATGTATACATTATATAAAAATATATATTGAGGCAGCCACAAGAAACTCTCCTAGTTAGAAAAGGAACCTAAAAGTTGACTAGCTTCCTGCCCCGAGTAACCCCAAATTAATAGGCAGACAAACTCTTCACCGTAATGAACTTTGCAAAGAATAGTAAATGTGTTTGAGATTATTATTCTTTAAAAATAAGGGAATTACAGAATTAAAGCCTAGTTAATATTTGAACATAATTTTTTTAAAATGGCAAAATATACATTATTTTCCTCCCTTAGGATTCAGAGGAACAACCAGATTTTGAATTTTCAGCATATCCCAGGCTTACATCTTACACTATCTATAATATTTGTTTAAAATACACAATTATAGTATAATTCATTTGCTTTAATTATGAAAATTACTCCCCAAGGAAGGTTACTGTGTGAAGAGTATAAATCGTTTTTATGTGAGAATACAGAATTTTCCATATGTACTTAATTTTTCTCAAGATATTAATAATTATTACTATTTTTATTACAATAATTATAACTGATAAACTATCAATGCTTTAAAGTCTGAATATGTTCCGTATTCTATACACAAACATCCAATTTAAAATCAATAAATAAAATTCAAAACTTATACTAGGTAAGCTATTTGTTATACAGCATGTGACATTATCAAAGTTTAAGAAATAAAACTTTAATGAGTAAAAAAAAAAAAATCACCTGATTTATTTCTAACAAATCAAAGACTTTAAAACAAGAAATTAACTTTTAATCACCACTGTATTCTTCAGCTTAAGGGACAGGACAAAAAAAGGAAATGTTACTGAGAAATAATAATTATTTTAATCAATAAGGCAAAAGATCAAATCCATTTGCCCTTGCACCAGGTAAAGTCTCTTTTAAATATCAAGAGGCTTCAAAAGCAACTTTAGGTTGGCACAAACCTATTATATCACAAAAAGTACTGACTATATTAAACATGTATGCAAGAAGGGCAACAAATTCATGGAAGTTTAAAGGAAAGAACTGATTGATCTCTAACTCTGGGAGGCAATATTTTTTAATACAGATCACGGCAGAGGTGGATTTACTATGAAGTTAAGGTGGTTTAAACTTTAGTGGCCTTCACTTCCATTGAGTCCCTTTCAAAACCCTGGAAACAAAGCCCTACTAATTTTATATTCATAATTTTTACTCTTTTTCTTATAAAGCCCTCTCCTAAACTGCATAAACTACAGGGCCCATAAAATTGGATTCGAGGACATTTTAGTAGAAAAGTTTTAGATTTAGGAAAATTCTATAGAATGCTAAAGAGAAAGAAAAGGAAAAACGTCTATAACTTAGGGAAGACAAGAGTGCTGGCAGTTCATTCACTCAATATTCACTAAGTCTTAGGCACTTTGTTAGCACTAGAGAGATAAAACCTAATACGGAATACATTCACTATCAATGGATAATGTCACAAAATGGGCAAACATTAGAATCTTTTCTTTTTCAAAGTGATTCAACTAGGGGACTGTTGAACTATACTCCTACCTTACTACACTACTTAGCAGCTGCAGCCTAGAAGGGGTTCCTTAACTACTCTAGGTTTCAGTTTCTCATCTGTAAAACTGGGATAACAATATTAACTGTACTTCAGAGGGTTGTTATGAGACTGAAACAAAATGCATTCAAACTGCTCTGTAGAGCATCTAGCTCAGGAGTGTCCAATCTTTTTGCTTCCTAGGCCATATTGAAAGAAAAATTGTCTTGGGCCACACATAAAATATACTAAGACTAACAACAGCTGATGAGCTTAAAAAAAAAAAAACTCTCTCTCTGTTTTCTTTTTTTTAGATGGAGTTTTGCTCTTGTTGCCCAGCCTAGAGTGCAATGGCGTGATCTTGGCTCACCGCAACCTCCACCTCCCTGATTCAAGCCATTCTGTCTCAGCCTCCTGAGTAGCTGGGATTACAGGCATGTGCCACCACACTTGGCTAATTTTCTATTTTTAGCAGAGACGGGGTTTCTCCATGTTGGTCAGGATGGTTTCGAACTCCCGACCTCAGGTGATCCGCCTGCCTCGGCCTCCCAAAGTGCTGGGATTACAGGCTTGAGCCACTGCGCCTGGCAAAAGTCTCATTATGCTTTAAGAAAGTTTATGAATTTGTGTTGGGTCGCATTCAAAGCCATCCTGGGCCATATGTGACCCGTGGGCCTCGGACTGGACAAGCTTGCTCCAGCTCATTGTGCTTTGTAAATATTAGCTCCTCTTTTTTGACTTGATGGTAGAATTCAGTGGGATAACAGATATTACCACTTTTTGAAAATTTGTTTTTAACACTGCCAGAATGCATATTCCAAAAGATACAAGTTGACATTTAATGGCATTTCAAATTTACAAAAGATGTGAACTACTAAAACCAAAATAAAAATTATTTCAGAAAATTTCATCATAGCAGATTAATCCTGACCTTGATTTGTGCATGAACTATGCAGTATGAATTCTACATTCTGTAACTGTCTCTCCTTCCTGCTTTGTCCTTTTAGGTGAAAGTATCTCCAACATTTCTCAACTGTCTAGTATTTTCCAATATGTAACCCACCTGTTAAAAAAATAAGTTCCATCTGGTGCATACTCATTTATGAGAGTGTCTGTTTCGATTTCACAGGCTGGTGAATTCCTTTGCCTAGGTAAAATGCTGATGATACTACGGTTGTAGGTGTGAACTCTTAATAGGGTACTTTGTTTTTATCTGATATAGAAGTTTAAATACACTTTTGTAAACAAATGACATTATTACAAGGAAGGAAAGGAGTACAGATAAAAAATATTATGGTTATTGTAAAAATAATTCAAAAGTATATGCCTCAGTTAAATCTAAACAGTGAGTTGGCCATATATTTGGGAGAGCATATTTATATTTTAGTATTCTTGAATGGATTCAATTTAAGCATTGACTCAATAAGAAATATTTTATCAAATTGCTAATGGCTTAAATTCTTAATAGATTGTTAGGGAAAAAAGATTAAGAACTGAAAGGTCATATTGTCGCTTTGCTGCAAAAATATGGGTGGATTACCTTTTTTACACAGTGCTCCAGAATTAGAAATTATAGTGCTTTAAGGCACAGCTGCATCAAGTATGGCATTCTTGCAGAATTGAATAGCTTTGAGAAAAGTAGACTTTAGAGAGCTATTTTCCAAAATCTTAATAACTATCAGCAGGAGCTAAGACCTACGTATATTATTATTTTAAAAATTTTACTGTTAATTGACAAATTGTAATTGTTTATGGTGTACAAAGTAATGCTATATGTATATGGTTTGAATGATTAAATCAAGCTAATTAATATATTCAACGTCTCAAATACTTAACAATTTTTGTGCCAAGAACATTTGAAATGTACTCTCTTAGCAATTTTGAAATGTACAATAGATTATTATCAAGTATAGTCACTATGGAATGTAATAGATCTCAAAAAATGTATTCCTCCTGTTTATCTGACTGTACCCTTTGACCAACATCTCCCTATTCCCCTCATTTCTCGGCCTCTGGAAACCTTCATTCTACTCTGTTTCTGAGTTTGATTGTTTTAGATGCCCCATATAAGTGAGATGGATCATGTAGTATTTGTCCTTCTGTACCTTACTTATTTCATGTAACATAATGTCCTCCAGGTTCTTATACGTTGTTACAAATGACAGGCTTTTCTTATTTTTTTAAGGCTGAATACTATTCCATTATGTATACACAGCATATTTTCTTTATCTATTACTCTGCTGATAGACACTTAAGTTGATGCTAAGATCTATATTAGCATCAGGACTGGGGTTAAACCAATCAGTACAAGATAAATGGAGCCAGGGTGTTTGTCAGAGAAAAACAAGAGGCATTGGAACAATTCAAGCTGCCTCACCTTATACGATCAGAGCCACTTAGAAGATTCATGTGTTGTAATATACAGTGCTTATTCTGGACCAGACACTATTCTAAGTACTTAACTAATTTTAATGAACTTAATCCTCCTAACAGTCCTATGAGGTGGAACTATTATTTGCTCCAATTCAGGCATAACAAAATGAAAACTCAGAGAGGTTTAATGACCCGTAACCCAGCTATAATAGCAAAGTGGCAGAGTCAGGTCTTAAATTTGGGCAGTCTGGCTCTGGAGTCTGTAATCTAAACCTCTTTATTATGATGTCTCCTTCTTGCACTGTTGCATCTTTTCACTCCACCTCCACTCTGAAGTTATCAATTTAATGGAGTTTGTTGAATTTTTAAAATGAGCTATTTGAGGTAATTGACTAAACAGAGAAAAATGCTTACAGAGGAAAATAAAAACTTGAAAGAGCCATTGTGATCACTGAATTCTGCATACTCACCGCCACATTTGTCTCTTGCTCAGTTTCTGGCACGTAAGGGTAATGGTTATAAAACATATCGTTTCGCACCATCTTTTTCCTCATCCTGCAGGGCCCTTCCGTCATCTCCAGCATCCACTTGTCGAGGTGGGAGCCGATGGGAGGGCCCCACAGCCCCCGCTCCCGCAACAGCTCGCACTCGATCTGACACCACTCTTCTGTCACGTACTTCAGGGCATTCTGCTGACGCTGACAGGAAAGAGTCCAGGTCGGTTTTCAAGCAAAAGCAGGAGTAACAGTAACAAGTCTACAAGTCACTGAAAATCAAGTTATTATTTGGAAACAAACACAATCCACACCGTTTCAGTTAACATTATAAAAGTAAAATTACATTTGTTTATGGTTAAAGTAAGAGGGTTTGTTGTAGAAGGTGGACTTCTTAAAGCATCAAGTAAATGACAGACACGTATAGGATAGAGTGTGCAATATAGTGAAACAGAGTTGAAAGAAGTTTGTTTCTCTGGCACAGGAAAGATGGTAATATTACTATGAAAATGTATTGAAACTGTTAGCCCTATGTGCGTTAATAAATATATATGGTAATTTAAGGATACACCAAACTGTAAAATAGCTACCACAACATGTACGGGGGATATTCTAGGAAATCAGATGAAGAAAAAGTGCCAACAGGCTTGATTATTGGTGAACTAGGTAAACATTTCCAAAGATTTTAGATGAAGAATATAAACATGCAGCACTAAGAGGAAACTTGATGTTCATACAAAAATCAAAGGGAAACCATTTTCTCCTGGCCACTGAGATAGATCCAAACCATTTTTTAAATGGAAATTATGACACAGTACAAGTTCTTATCTATCAAATGACAAATATATAACATTTCAACAGCAGACAGTGACAAATAACTTGCCCAATGATTCATGGAATATAAGTATATACAATTTAAATCTAAAAATAAAGATTTCTAAAATATAACTGACAGTAAAGATTACTGAGTGAATAATTAAAAAATTATCTATCACAGTAGTACTTATATGTTCTTTGGTTGGGGAAACTAAGGATCTAGTGTTACATCCATAAAATATTAGCAGTTAACCATTCAGAAACCTTTAATAGATCCAAAATAGCTAATCTGAGAATAAAATATTTAAGATAAGCTTTTGAGTAATTATGAATTTACCAAGAGAATTTCAATAAATTTTTTTTTCACTGACATAATCACCAAGCACTTGTAGTGTAGTAAAAAATAATTTCATTCAATCTTGTAATTTTTTACAATTTTAAGAGACTTCTCAGAGACTTTGATGCGTATTTTCACAATCTCCTTGTTAAAAGCCTGAAAAAGAAGGCTCATTCTTACATTTTTATTTTTATTAGGAACAAAGATATGTAACATATCAGTAGTGAATGTCAACAGAATTCAGCTGGGCTCATTTTCAGTTAGTTGCTTTTTGAAACACAGTTTGTTGACAGAAGATTAAAATTTTCCATCCTAAAATCAGTAGCCAAAGTAGCTGATGGCAGGGATAATTAAAACCATCATCTGATGATGAATGTAGTCCAGCAAGTACCTTAAAATGGGCAGAAAGATACCAGGACAAACAGAGACCTTTCACATACAAAAAATGTAAAACAAACCATTATGATGATTATAACTCCTTACCTCCTGATATTCTTTATATTGTGTATCTACTAAGTCACGAACAACAGCAATGTGAGTAAACATCCACTGCGAAATCTCCTAACAATGGATGGAAAAAGAGTCTTAATATTTCATGGATTTCTGGAAAAACATAGTTAATTACCCTTGAAATTAATGCTAAATAATTGGTTAAAATTCTGCCAAAAGCACCAAAACAGAAAACTAAAACAAAAAATTCGGAATGAATTATATGCTTGTGTGATGGACACAGATCTGCATGCTCTCCCACCCCCCAAGCCCCTTCAAGGAAGGGCTTGCTGCCCACGTTTCTGGGCTGCTGTCAATACCCTCAGGGATGGCCTTAGCTGCAGAGGGCCGACTGGGTGCCCCACATCCAACGCTCTAGGGGTAGGAAGACTCACACATTTCAGCTTAATGGAGGTCAATTATAAGAGGGTATTCTGTCCTCAAAGCTCCACTTAGTTTGGCTGAGGCTGTCACTAGACCAGCACCGCAGCCTGACTTTTCCCTACGTCCAATCCTGCTTTCTTCTTCCTTCCACAGGTATTGATCCCAAGGGCACCCCCTAATATACATTATGCACACTAAACTCCATCTCAGAGTTTGCTTCCTAGAAAACCTAACCTGATGCATGAGATGGCTGACACATACTATTTCTCTCAGACCCTTTTCATAGCTGCCACTTAGATTCTGGGATGGTGAAGGAAGCAGGATGAGGAAGAAGTTAATGCTGGAGGCAGATGAGCTTTTAAAAAACTGTAGGTATACACAACAAGACTGTAAAAATTAAAAAAGGCTTGTTCGGCTATTGCCTTAAAATTTATATAATTATTAGTAATAACATTATTGAAAGCTGGGAAAATTGAGAGAAAATTATCCATAGTCTGATCATATATTAATCTCTAAATCTCATCTTATATCCAGTTATAAAATGGGTATAAGTAAATAGCACTCACATATAATTTTATCATAAGAAAATGAGAGAAATTCCCATAGTCTGGATTACTTCTATCTCTATTCTAAAGCAAAAATACAGAAAAGTTTCATTTCCAATCAATTGCTTGTACATGTTAAGTATATTATATAAAATACTACAACTAAACCCTGAAATATAAATTTCTAATAATATCATCAATGAAACTAAAAAAGTACCTGGGTAGAAAGACTGTGTTTATTAAGACCACTTTCTTTTCGATTCCTTCTTGATCCTGTTAACTTGGAAAGACCAAAGCCACTGCTGACACGGGATAATTTGGACTGTGTGGTGGGCGCTAAAGCTTCTCCTCGACTTATGCATTTCTTTTCATGGGCTATTAAAAAATAAAATTAGATTATTTTATAATTTCTCCATGTATTTATGAGTCTTACTTTAAAAACTTTCATATCTGGTTATAAACTACAACCCTGTAGTTAACAAAAGCAGCACATATTACAGATGCAGATATTACATTCAGATATCACAAATTTATTTATTGGTAATCTTAAGGATGATTGCTCGCAAATTGTTGTATTAGCTGAACTGATGGTTGGTTGAAAGATCACAGCTCTGTAATAACATGCAAATTTAACTATAACAAGTTTCTATATTAATAATTCATAATCACCTAATTAAAATCTTTGGTGTTGGGTATACTTCGCAACTTAGAAACGTTTTGGATTTTTAAAAGGCTATACAGCTTATACACTGTAGATTATATAATGCCACCAGAGAATCTAAGGTAATAAGCTATAATTTAATACGTCAATATTACTGCAACAAAATGTATGAATATTCCCATACCAAGTAGGACAAAGAAAGATAAATTAGGTTCTGTTATAAAGTCAGTTTTGGCACCAAATTAATGAAAAAACAGAGCTTTTTGAATTTCAAAATTATAGTTAAGGGATTGTGGACCTGTAGCCAAGACAGTGACCATACTAGAGCTATTAGCAATGTATTACATTCTGAATGCATAAACGCCTGATGTACGACATACCTCAGATATTAAAAAAAAAAAAATCAAAGAAAAGTAAGATCTCAGTATAATCATTCTAGAATGGTTGTTATATTGATTTTAAGGATGACTTTGTAGTATCCTTTTGGGAATGCTGTAGTCACATATTTAAAGTATACCCATATATGATAGCCACATGTAAATCTCCTGGTTGTCTGATCTCTGTAGGCCTTACCCAAATGATTCTGCCAGCACTTCAGGGCAGCTTCTTCAATGAGTGGCCTTGCTGTAGCTATGTCCACGTGGCCCCTTTCATTCACAGGTAGAGTTACTTTGAAAAGTTCCTCTAAGACTTGTTTCTTACTATGTATCAGTTCAGTCCAAACTCTGTTGACAGCTTTTATGAGAAGCTGACGCCCTAATAAACAAACAAACAAAAAAGTAAGCAAATGATCAAAACACAGTATAAAGTTAGTTTTTATTTTTCTTCATGTTTACATGTGGGAATTTCGACTACAGTATTTAATGTAAAAAAAAAAAAAAAGCTCATGTATCTAGCTCAGTGAAAAGGTTATTTAGACAACTAAAACTGTGGTTGCCTATTTAGAAAACATTTAAAAAACTTTATATTCATACAAAAGAACATTTTTATTTATAAAATTGGAAATTATATATATGTAATTAACTAACTTTTTCTAGATTAAAAACTTATCCCCCATTTAAAAGTAATTTTTAAATCTGAATGTTTAAGGTGAGTTCAAAACTAAGTTAGTATTCTTGAATATTTTGCACAAGAATAGAAATATTTTGAAAAGACTTTTACTATGAAATTCATTCTTGCTTTGGATTCCTTGTTTGTATGCCTGACTCCTCCTCCAGACCAGTCGGCCCTCAGCAATCACCTGAGGGCCTGTGATAACAAGCTGCTAGTCCTCACCCCAGGGTTTCTGATTCTGATTCAGTAGGTCAGAGTAGGGCAACAGAATCTGCTTTTCTACCAAGTTCCCAAATGATATTGATGTTGCTATTCTGAGGACCTTGCTATGAGAACCAATGCCAGTTCCTCAGGGGGTGAAAATAATAACCGCACCTTTGGTGTTTAGGGTTCAAAACATTTTGGTGAAAGAACAGAGAATAAATTCATGTTTAAATGAAGGAATGAAATTAAAATGAGTGCTGGGCTTCTCAATAATGAAGCCATATGTAAAACTATCGCACAGTATTTCTGGAGAGACAAATACCACCAGAGTGATTTCTCTTTATCACTAAACATGTGGAAATAAGAAATCAATCCATACAAAGACTTCAATATGCAATCCTTACAGGATCAGTGGGAAAACCAGATTGAAAAAAAAAGAGAGGGGCTGGGCACGGTAGCTCACAGCTGTAATCCCAGCACTTTGGGAGGCCAAGGCCAGTGGATCACTTCAGGTCAGGAGGTTGAGACCAGTCTGGCCAACACGGTGAAATCCTGTCTCTACTAAAAATACAAAAAAAATTAGCAAATTAAAAATACAAAAAAAATTAGGCGTGGTGATGGGCACCCGTAGTCCCAGCTATTTAGGAGGCTGAGACATGAGAATCACTTGAATCCGAAAGGTAAAGGTTGTAGTGAGCTGAAATAGTGCCACTGCACTCCACTGTGAGCAACTGAGCAAGATTTTGTTTTTTTAAAAAAAAAAAAAGAGAGAGAGTATAAAGAAGAATAAAAAATAGCACTATTGATAACCTGTCTCAAGCAATATTAGCCTACTCTAATGTGATATGCCTGGCATTACCATTGGGCAGTTCTCTTTATAGTTAATTCCAAGGTAGTATTTGTACTTCTACTTAAGCAAATGTAAATATTAATACCACCACCAAATCTCACAGTGTTACTAAGAAATGATAAGCTTAGCAATATTACTGGTTAGTGCTTTACTGTTATTGGCATGAGGAGACTCTTTGTCTATGTATAGGTTGCCCTACTGGGAGAGTTGCTATCAATGCTGGCAGTTTCTGAAGCCAATTTGTTGGTTATGTCTTAAAAACTGGAGATAAAACAACCACAAAATTTAAAAACATCCCAAGTCAAGGCAATTACCTTCACTAATATCTTGGCTGTAACTACCATCTGGTTCAATGTCCGAGGGGATCATAATGTGCCATGTGGTCATGCGGGCTTCTGCTTCCAGTCCAAATCCATCCACGTTGCTGAAAAATTCCAGTCAGTTTAAATTTTATGAAGGAAATGATTAGCTGAAGACTACAGTAACTAAGAATTACTCTATTTCCATTACCAGCAGACACTGAATGTCTACTCAGCAGATGCACAGAATAGAATTCTAGTTTGCCAGGAAGATGCCATTTTTAAGAGGTGATCAAATAAATCAACCTGACTAAATGTAATTAGACTAATCTATAGCATCAAGATTATTACCTTAACATTTAACATGCGTTTTCATTATTGTGAACATTTTTACCTAACAATTACAAAATGTTCATTCAACTAAGAACATTTTTCTAATATGCCTGTGTCCTCTCTCCAGTTTTATATCTCACTACTCTGCTCCTGTAGTGAAATAGTTGCAGTTCCCCTGAGATGCCACACTCCTTCTTCCCTCTGGGCATTCATACAGACTGTTCTTTCCTCCAGTAGCAGTTGTCTCCATTCTCTTGTCCTCCCCAACCAGGTCTCAAGCTGCAGCTCAGCAGGTATTTCTTTCAGGTTAGGGGCCCCTCTTATGTGCCTCCAAAGCACTGGGTTGTTCCTAGCAGATCACTCAATACAGCTGACTGGTCTTGCTTAGCTGTTTCTCCTCAAGAAGGCTGCCACAGGGTCTATCATACTCACATTTTGTCCCAGCCCCTAATTCAATGCTTGGCCCCGGCAGACTCTAATGAAATATCTGTCAAAGCAATCAACTGAAAAATACTAATTTTACTCATTTAACATATAACACTGCATTGAGCTTCACTTTTTACTTCTCTTAGATTTCAACGGTGTATATTTTATTTGCTTTAAAAGCAAACTTCCTTATATAAGTGACATATGGTGAAAATGGAAAATTTTAAAGGTGTAGAAAACTAAGTTAAAGGAAAAAAAATACCCATTATTTCACTGCAAAAATGCAACACTTGCCCTTTACCTTTTTGCATAAAGATTTAAATAAAACAGAATAAGGGTAAAATAAATGTTACTATCAAAAAAATAAAGAATTTTGTTGGAATAACATCAAAGCCAAATTTAACATGGCAAACTGAACCTAAAGGATTTACCTTCCAACATGTAGATTTATCAAGCAGTGGGCCAGACAGCTAATGAATTCTTGGTCATGGTTCCCAGGTCCCAGAATCAAGTTTCTGTTTACAGTGAGGACCCTGAGTGAATCAAGCAGAGCTACTTGCTGAGGAACGGTTTTGTGTGCCCGTGAGAACTGGTACAAGATGGTCCTATTGAGGCAATGATACACTGCATCCAGTGACAATCCCTGTGATCTTCTCTTTGACTAAAGACATGAAAGACATGTTTTTAGTACAGTAGACAAAAGTAAAACACCTGTTAATCATTCATACATGAACTTTTATTAGGTCTATTATATACCAGATGCCATGCTAAGTATGAAGGTGCTAAGTTAGAAGATACAAAGCTCTTATTATTATGGATTTCAGAACCCATGAGACACATCAATACCATTTAATGAATGATATGAGGGCTACATAAAAAAAAGAGCTCCCAGGGAGGAGAGCCACTAACGATGCTGTGGGGCAGAGCAGTCTCCCTGAGAACACAAGGATGTGACAGCTAGGGGAGTCTCCTCACAAATATATTTTGTTAGGATAAATGATCTATATTCAAAAGTACTGAAAAAAATTAAGATGTTACTAAAATCATTTTTTTTGACATTCTAATTTCATCCCCTCATTTGAGAATTTTTCTCTTTGGCTTAAATACAAATATATCCCTTTAAAAAGTCTTAGGTGACATGACAGAGCCTATGTATCTGTATAGCATATGCTAACAAAACATGTAATAATTATTTCTTACTTTCTACATTAAGTATTAAATAAGATTAATCAATTGTGCCAAACCAGGCCAAACCCTTAATTAAAAGTACTGTGAACATGCACAAAAAATAACAACTTCAAGAAAATATAAACTACAAGGAACTTTGTAAAGATTCAACTGATAAGAGAATATTCTTTTAATATCAACTCTTCATGCTGTGCAAGCCTTTACACATGGATGTAGTATACAGTACAAACCTACCAAACTGTATCACTGTATTAAGGTATTTAAATCTATCTGGGTAGCAAAGAATAATACCTAGGCAACTTTACAAAGGACACATTGGCACCAGGCAATTAGTAATAGGGGAGGTGTTCAAAGTCTGTATGTCTATTCAGTTTTTTTTTTTGAGACGGAGTCTTGCTCCGTCACCCAGGCTGGACTGCAGTATTGTGATCTTGGCTCACTGCAACCTCCACCTCCCAGGTTCAAATGATTCTCCTGCCTCCGCCTCCCAAGTAGCTGGAATTACAGGCGCGCACCAACATGCCTGGCTAATTTTTGTATTTTCAGCAGAGACAGGGTCTCACCATGTCGGTCAGGCTGGTCTCCAACTTCTGACCTCAAGTGATCCACCCACCTTGGCCTCCCAAAGTGCTGATACTATAGGTGTGAGTCACTGCGCCCGGCCCGTCTCTATTCACTTTTAATAAGCTTAGCTTTTTATTAAATGTTAACATTCATTATCTTATTAGTTACATTTAATTTCAACAATTTTGACACCACAGGCAAAACAGGATAACATGTACTCTACAACTGATACTGACAATGGATTACCTGTGCAATTAGTTGAATTATAAAATCTATAAGAAGTTTAGATTCTTTGTTGAACATGCCTTGCCAAAGCTTGTCCACCACACGCTGTGTGAAATAAAACACATTGTTCACCAATACCTGGTAGCTTCCTCCACTGGTAATAGGCAGAGATGCATCTTCCCCTAAATTCCAGTAGGAAAAAAAGTCTAAGAAAATTGATATCTACCAACACAAGAGCAGATCCTCAAAAAAAAATCAGGCTAAGGTAAAATAAGTGTATCTACAACATGTAGCAATATAACTACTAGCTTTTATGCACTACTTGAAGAAAATGACATTCAATGGCCAGAAATCAGGATAAATAATTTCAGCAGGATAAAGCATTATGGATTGAAACTACCTGTGGAGTCTCCTATTGCCTAAACAGAGTCTGTGATAAACAAGCAGTTCCTCAACATAAACTGTCAGTCACAGGTGTTCTCCATTTGAGAGAAAAAGGGCCAGTTTATTAGCTCTTAATTGATTTTGTGTAAGTAATAAAGGGTAAAACTGTGAAACAAAACTCTGTTTTAGTGTATCGCTCCACTAGCAGTGAAGTAACACAGACAGAAGAGAGCTTCAGGAAAATTGTGAAAAATAAAGTAGAATCATTGTTGAGGGGTGTGTTTAGCCCCTCCATCATAACCATCAGCTCTCTCTCTTTCTAAAGCTATCCGAGTGTTTTCAGTGTGTTTGCCATATACATATTGCTTTCAGACTAATCCTCCTAGCTCCTCCTCCTAACCAGAATGCTTCCTCTAAGCCAGGGGTCCCCAACTCCCAGGCCATGGAACGGACCACACAGCAGGAGGTGTGAGGCGGGTGTGCAAGCATTACCACCTGAGCTCTTTCTGTCATATCAGCAGTGGCATTAGATTCTCATAGGAGTGCAAGCCCTATTATGAACCGTGCATGCAAGGGATCCAGGGTTGCACAATCCTTCCGAGAAGCAAATGATAAATGTAATGCTTGAATCATCGCAAAACCGTAATCCCCCCTTGGTCTGTGGAAAAACTGTCTTCCATGAAACTGGTCCCCAGTGCCAAAAAGGTTGGGGACCACTGCTTTAAGCCCTTCCTCCACAGAAATTCTGGAGGTGCCACAGAATTTGATTTTTATTATTCTCACCTAATGCTAAATTGCCCCATTAAGCAAAATTATTTGTGTTGTGTCTTTGTGTAGTATGACTGCTCTAAACTGGTAAGAATAAGTACAAAAGTGTGACTTTGAGAGTGCACAGTTGCATGTTAAGACAATACTAAAGATTTCCTGGCAAATTTACTTCGGGAAAAAAATTGTAATTTAATAGCGTAGAGGTTATATGATTAGCATTATTGCTAGGAACTCAAAAGTAGCATATATAGTATACTAACCCATTATGTTTCCTTCTTTTATAATTCTACTTTGTTTTATACACAAATGTTGGCTTCACTGTAAATGTATTAAGTTTTATATTTGTATTGTAATTAGATACAGACATACAGAAAAAACACATTTCAATGTGTTTTGACTCTATGTCCTGGAAGCCATACTAAAAAGATAACATACATATACCTATGACCTAACAATTCCACTCACAGGTATATACTCAACAGATACGTTTAAGTGTTGTACACCTATGTGGTCCATATGAACATGAATGTTTATAGCAGCTGTTAAAATAATTATCTCAAGCTGAAAACTTTCATATATCTGTCAAGAGTAAAATGACAAATTTATATATTCACATGATGAAATACTATATAGTAATGAAAATAATGGACTCCTGCTACATGCAACAAGATAGACAAATCTCATAAATATAATGTTGACTATGAGAAGCTAGACAAAAAAGGAAAGAAAAAAGCTGATGTTAAAAAGTAGTTTTACTTGGGGCTTACAGAGGAAAGTGATTATAGGTATTTTTATAAAATAAAAACACAGAATTACCTAATAACACATCAGCTGCAAGCAAATGGTCCATCACACTATCCAAAATGTAAGTTTGAAATTCTTTTTGCTGAGTTCTTGTAGACCTTTCAGGGGAAGCCTAATCAAGAAAATTTAGAATTAGAAACAGAACCAACTAAAACAAAAATATGAGCTCAACCACATTTACATTACCTAATATATTAAAAAGATAAAAAAATCCTACTGATAAATTTTTTTTAAATGCCATGAGAGATGGTATACATGCTATGCTTATGGTCTTTCACGTATTTTCTGACTACAGAATTTAAAAAAATTTAAAGCAAAGGTGAAACATCATCTTCTTTCGAATCCATTCCTTAAAACACAGTATTCTAAACATTATTATATTGTTATAGTTTATATTATATAATATATATTATATATAATATATGAAACTATATTAATAGTTATATAAAAACTGTTATAACAGTTTATAACAATATAAACTACAACAATATAATAAATACTTGACTATTATCACACCTCACTTCCAAAAGAGATATGGCAGTTTACAATGAAATACAGATAAAATAAATAACAAATGAATTATAAAGCCATTAAAACAAATACAAAAACCCAAGAATCTAGTAATCAAGAGGGCATGTCAGTAGGGAGGGGAAATACATTTGTAACAAAAAACTAAGCACACAATTTAGCTCTGAGCTTCATAGGTGTCAAGAAAAAAATGGTTTACAAAGCTTTTTATTGTCTATAAAAAGAAACACATAGCGTCAAGTGCCTACAGTCCCAGCCACTAGGGAGGCTGGGGTGGGAGGATCACATGATTTTGAGTCAAGCCTGTGCAATATAGCAAGAACCTTTTATTAAAAAAAGTAAGAAGGAAAGAAAAACACAATAGATTGTCAGCAAAGACATACGTTTTCCTAAAATTGTTCTGAGAGGAATGTTCTCTGTGGGTTTTTGTAAGGAGGACAGTGAACAACCCTATATAGGTGGTATCTTTGTTAAGTTTTACAATGTACAAAGATGATTTTGAAAATTATCTTATGTTAAAGTGTAGAGCACAAAGTTAAACTGTAGTCTACTGACAACAATTCTACTTGTAATTAGGGTATGAAAATCCAGGTGCATAACTTTCCAGTATCTGATCCAGTGAGTAGCAAGGAACTGGGAACAGAGGGATGAGATGTAGGAAAGAGCCTTTTGTCACCCTCAAATGCCAGTAGTTTCAGCCAGGTTTTTGATAGGAGTTGGATATTAAACAATTCAATAAATGTCATAACTTCCTTTCTTAAAAAGAGATCTGTATGTTTTAGATTCAGGCACAGTATTGAGGTTTTGCAAGTGAAATGGAAGAACCTGCTTATTCTTGAAAAGAGAGATCCAGGACTATATTTATGACCCTGTTACAAAGGTGGGCTTTTGGAATGCTGTTCTATTTTCCCTTCTATTCTGATTTTCAAGGTGGTCCTGTTAAATGTTTTAAGAACGTAGCTAGAATAAAAGTTCTACATTGAGAACAAGAATACTAGCTTAAGTTCTCAAAAGCCAACTGCTAAATCAAAATTGTAAGGAAAATTGCTCTTTCTTCTGCATAAGACTATTCATTTTGTTTTAAAATGACAAAATATGGGTCTAGTAAGAATTAAAAGAATACCAGTGCTTAGGAATTTGGTTTGTCATTAAACTAATTTGGGAAAAAGTGAAGAACATCTCATGTTTTTAATCTTGATAAATTTTCCTGTGTAGTTGAACAGATTAATACAATAGCGAGCAGGAGACTTGTGACCAAGGCCTGTCTAGTCCTTTCAAGCTGATACTATATTGGGAGTCTTATCCCTATAAACTGAAGAGGATGTGAGGACTTTTAAGTGATTAACAGCAGACTGATAGTTCCAGGAGGCTTTCCTTATAATTATATCAGAGATATAATTTCCTTATAATTATATCAGCTTTTTCCAATAGCTTGAGTCATCATAATTTGCTAAGGAATAAAGCTCTCCAGTCACAGAAGGACATAAACATTTTGAAAAAAACGGTACTCCTGGCTGGGCATGGTGGCTAATGCCTATAATCCTAGTACTTTGGGAGGCTAAGGCGGGTGGATCACTTGAGCCCAGGAGTTCAAGACCAGCCTGGGGAACATGGCAAAACCCTGTCTCTACCAAAAAAAAAAAAAAAAAAAAAGTCTGGCATGGTGGTGTGTGCCAGTAGTCATAGCTACTTGGGAGGCTGAGTTGGGAGGATTGATTGACCTCCGCAGGTCAAGGATGCAATGAGCCATGACTGTGCCACTGCATTCCAGGCTATGCAACAGACCAAGACCCTGTCTCAAAAAAAGAAAGCTACTCTTTCAGGTTCATAATCAAGTCAAGGTGGTTAATGAGACTAGTAATGAGTAGGGCTTATCAAATCTTAACTAGAAAAAGTTTTGAAGTCTGTAAAACAAAGGGACTATTAAACATACAGAGATGCTTGGTGAATAACATTTATTTTTATTAAAATAATATTCTTTCTTATTCCAGAAGGATTTAAGACTGGCTCAGTCATCAACAGGCATTTAATCTTCTGATTCATCTCAATAAAACTGTTACACGAATGATGAGGACCCAGAATTTACACTTGTTACTGGTCCTAGTGGCCTAGTTTGATGTTCTTGCTGAGATGTATAGCAGTCTAACTTTTCAAGGACTTAACATTTTATGAAAGCATGCATTATTGTCTCTGAGGTGTTCTTTTTCTTTTTAAACAATTCACTGGACTACTGTTTTGTGCCAGACACAGGGCTTATATATATACATTATCTCATATAGTCAGGAAAATACCCTTGAAATAGATACTAATATCCCCATTTTAGAAATAAGTTAATTGAGGCTGAGAGAGAGTAAGTCACTTGATCAAGTCACAACTAGGATTCAAATCTCAGTTTCTGTGAAGCCAAAGCCCATGGCTTCACCAGTTATGTCATATTCTCCCCACTCTACTAAAATCTCCTTATGAAAGTTAAAAGCACAAGAGCAAATCTGCAAAGTGTGGGCTACAATCTCTTCATCACTCTTTTAGATAAGACTGGTTGGCCCACCAGACAACCAGAATGAAGGCAGGACAGGCACGGTGATCTGCTCTGGACTCTGGTGGTCAGATCTGTTTTCCTGGTGAAAACAGCAAAGCCAGTCAACATATCCATCAGTCTCCTTTTTAAGGTCTTGGGGACACTACCCAGAATCTTTGTGTCCCACACACAGGCCAGACAGCCCTTACGCATCTGCTGCCCATGGGTAGACAGCACAGTGGCTATGGAAGGAAGGCCTTTGGAATTCTGTCCTGTTTCTGTAATGGGCTGGAAGCCTTTAAAGATAGGATTTTGAGTCTCCTGATTCTGACTGTAGTCTGCCTGTTGACTGATTTTTCCTCTCTGAGTTATTCTGTGGTGCTCTCTTTGCCCACTTTGCCATTGTTTTTTGCTTGTTTCACTGTAGTTCCTCAGGGTGGGTTTCACTCTGATGCATGACAATGGGGAGCTCTTGTAGAAGATGGTTGGAATAGAGTCCAGTGAACTCCTCAGACCACAGCAACGTGCTTATGTTGGCTGTATCCCCTACCAAATCTCAACTTGAATTGTAGCTCCCATAATCCCCACAAGTCATGGGAGGGACACAGTGGAAGGTAATTAAATCATGGGGGTGGTTACTCTCATGCTGTTCTTGTGATAGTGAGTGAGTTCTCATGAGATCTGATGGTTTTATAAGGGGGTTTTCCCCCACTTCATTCTGCACTTGTCCTTGCTGCCACCATGTGAAGATGGATGTGTTTGCTTCCCCTTCTGCCATGACTGTAAGTTTCCTGAGGCCTCCCCAGCCATGCTGAATTATGAGTCAATTAAACCTCTTTCCTTTATAAATTTTTATTTTTATAAATTTATAAAATTTATATAAAGGAAAATTTTTATAAATTTTCCTTTATAAAGACATATCCAGTCTCGGGTATGTCTTTATTAGCAGTGTGAGGTTGGACTAACACGCACTCCAAGTCAGCACCCTCTCAGTTTCATTATCTTTACACAAATCTGTTTGAGCTGTTCTCATGCACCTTCTTCCCACTGCCACGGTATTTATTTGCAGCAAATTCATTTGGCTCTTCATGAGAAGTCTGGTGGTGACTGCACAGGGCACTGATAAACAGGGTCTAGGAGAAGAGTCTCTAGGCACCCTTGTAGAAGCCAACACAGGCCACGTAGTCAATTTTTTGAGTATGTTTAAGTGTTGGGCACTGTGTTATGAATATTAAATCTTATTTAGTTTTCACAATAATTCTCAGAGAGAGGTTCCACTTTTATATCATTTTACAGATGTGTAAATTGTATAGATGTGAAGAGAATTGAACTTGGTCAAGGCCACACAGCTATATCCAGCACACATGTAATTCCTCAAAATACTTTTTGTTGGGTGATGTACATATATTTAATCCTCACAATAATCTTGTAAGAGAGATGGTAAATAATATCATTCTCTAGAGAATGAATTTAGCTTGGGAAGATGAAAATGCTTATATAATAAACAACAGGGCCAGAATTTAAACCCAGGCACTTCTTATTCTCAAACCCATGCTCTAGCTTTCTGCCACACCACACCACTTCCCTTGTATTTGGCCTCAGTCACACTAAAGCCAGTCTATATGAATGGGAATCTCCTATTTTTATGCTAATGAATTTTACTGCTAATGAAGATAATTTTACATGTTCTTTTGTAGATATAATCAAGTAAGTAGATACTTTTATGATGAAATTCTAACACTCATAAGACTGAAGATGCTCTGGTTCACATTTACTGGACTCAGATGTTCAAGCCCCTTCCTTCACAAACGTAAATGGTAAATATGTAAGATAATTCTCCCTCTCTCTCTTTTTTCTTTTTTTTTTTGAGACAGGGTCTCACTCTGACATCCAGGCTGGAATGCACTGGAATGCAGTGGTGTAATTACGGCTCACTGCAACTTTGAACACCTGGGCTCAAGTGATCCTTCCACCTTAGCCTCCAGTAGGTAGGATACAGGCACGCACCACAACACTGGCTATGGCTAATTTTTTTGTAAAGATGGGATTTTACCTGTTGCCCAGGTTGGTCTTGAACTCCTAGCTTTAAGCTATCCTTCTGCCTTGACCTCCCAAAGAAAGTGTTGGGATTACAGGCATGGGCCACCATGCTCAACCTAATTTTCTTCTTGAATCTCTTCACGGATAAAGACTTCATAATCATAATTTTCAAAATCATATGTTTATAATTTATTCTGTTACACCAGTGGAAGACATAGAATGTTAATATTTCATTAATATAAATTTTTTTGTATATGTATTCTGCATATGTATATTAAAGATCCTCAAAATATTTAAAAGTAAATTTCTATGTTTTTTATTAGATAGTATCCTATCTTACTGTTTGGGAATTTCCAGGGATGAAGTTAATAATTAAATGATTCAAAAATACACTAAGCCTTACTTAATGTCATTGACAGGCTCCTAGCAACTGCAACTTTAAGTGAAACAATGTACAGCAGGTCCTCAAATAACATCATTTCCTTCAACCTAGTTTTATTATAAGGTTGATGAAGAAAAAAATTTAGTTTTGTTACACATCATTTTGCTTAAAGTTGTAGCTACCAAGAACCTATCAATGACATTAAGTGAGGACTTACTGTACTGACAGACTACACCAAGGCACTGTGCTAAAAATTGTGAGAGATGAAGGAACACATGAAAGTTGGTCTCTAAGCAGTTTATAATCTATCTGGAAGCTTCAATCCTGACATCCCCTGCTTTTCCCTGAACTATACTCCTACACCCTAATATAAGGAAGCACTATTCTACCGTAGGGCAAATTCATGCCAACAACAAAGAGAACCTTACTTCAAGGTTAATACATGTTATTATATATCAAATTCTTCCTACTAAAAAATATAGAAAACAAAAATAAAGGGCAATTATACAATTTATATATGGGTAATTAATTAGCTATTCAAGTTCCAGAAGCTTGAAAATGCTATCACTGTATATTTCCAGTCATTCCATATCTTTCATGTATGTATTTTCCTTTTTTGATCAGTTATGCTTTCTTGCACACATCTCTTCTGGACTTTATCCTATTATTTTCTGATAAACTATTTCACTTTTTCATAAAATGCTTCAAATTTTTACCCTATACAGTAAGATACTGGCCATCTCTTTTAGAGCTTTTTAAAGTTTCCAAAGGGGAGACGTTCCATTGGGCCTGCTTTTTAATTCTACCACATGCATTAGTGAGGAAACCAATTATTCTCCTGCCATTATTAAACACTGTCGTCCTGGTTAAATGCTTAGCATAACTGGTACCCTAATTACATTAGTGATTTTAAAAAAATTGACCAAATTGAGATACTTTCGCATGAATAAGATAAACATGTGGTTTTCAAGTTGCTATTTATAAGTTAACTGTACTAGCCACTAGAGGGAGCACAAAAAAAAAAATCTCAGGTTCAGCTGTCAAACTGCTGAGAGACAATGCAGTTCTTCAGGGAGAAAAGCAGTCTTCTCCACAGATGTACTCTTTCATAAAACGTGTTATTTTCAGAGCCCCTGGCATGGACTGTTTGATCTTATTTATATGAATTGGTCAAAAGAACATTAATGTATATGCAACTAATCACATTGTATTAAATTTTCTCTCTGTGATATCTTCAGACTTTTCTAGGTAAACATTTTTTAATGCTTTTCTGGGATAGCTAATTTCTAGAGCCAGCAATGAGGTCACTTAAAGGCTTAGAGCCACTCTCATTTTCTGATGCATCAGTTGATTCATATCAATTGTCAGGAGAATGGGCAGGCAGGCAACCTAGAAGTTTGCTGCCTTGGGCAATTTAACAAGTACATCCTGGGCACCTGTTCTGTACAATGCACCATGTGTTAAGCTGCACAGGACACTGACAACAGTAATACCTGGCAATGATAGGTAAGAGAAATTGATGTAGGAAATTATAAGGTAAGAAGACAATGCAACTAGGCACTGTTAATGTCCAGGGAAGGGGCTGGCACACTATGGCCTGTGGGCCAAATCCAGCCTGTGCTGTTTCTGTAGATAAAGTTTTATCAGAACACTGCCATGCTCATTCTCTTACGTATTGTCCATGGCTGCTTTCTAGCTACAACAACGTACTTGAACAGTTGTGACAGAGACCGTATGGCCCACAAGCTTAAAATATTTACTATTTGGCTTTTTACAGAATAAGTTCGCCAGCTCTTAGAGAAAGGATGATAAAGGACTGAATTAGAGACATCCTTGAGGGAAGGAAAAGAACAAACTGATAGGGTTGAAAGCACATGTGGGATTAAGAACTTTCCACAGCCTATAACATGTTCTGCCTACACATAAACAAGAGGAATTAGAAATCTTTGTTATAGAACTTGCTTGGTTACTAATGTTCTAATTTAAAAAGTAATGCAAAAGAGATGTAAATGCGTTTCTTTTTCTTTACCTCCAACAAAAGATCAATTAGTGGAGTTTGCTTGCTGGCAGGAGTGAGACAGAGGTTGTCTATGATTAAGACCCGCATGAAGTCAAAAACGAACTTTTTAGCCGGGTGATTGGTCAGATATGTCTTGGTGCCCACATTGCAGTACTCTGATTGGCTCCTGTTCATCCCTGTGTCTGCTGCAAATGCTTTAAACTCTTCTGCTGGAGATCCAACTTCATCATCAAGGTCAGTCACCTAGTAAAATCAAGTGGAAAGATACAGTAATCACATTAGACCTCTGACATTTTTACTTCTGTGTTTCCTAAAACTGTAGCAGCAGCATTTTCCACCTATTAAGCTATTCAGCACATTATTTCACTCTGCTTTACTCGACCCTTCCTTTCAAGGTAGTAATCTGGCACCATACGTCATGGTTACGCAACATATGGTGTTTCTGACTGACCACTAACAATATGTCACCTTTAAGTTGAATTATATGTCTATTGTGGCTAACTGCACTTAACATATATGGAATAATAAAATGAGGATAAATATGTTTCCATATTTGAACTCTACCCCTACCGTGAAGTCAAATGTCACAGAATTTCAGATAAAAATCTGGCATAATGGTAGCATGTAAGGGCTGATCTATTTTTTATAGGTTAAAAAAACCCCAAATAAATAAAAAAAAAAAACAAAACAATATTGGTGCCAATTTTGAACCAAGTGACAGAGAGTGAGACTAGCAAACAAATTATAAGATGCTGATGGCCAGGCGCAGTGGCTCACGCCTGTAATCCCAGCACTTTGGGAGGCCGACGCAGGCGGATCACCTGAGATCAGGAGTTCGAGACTAGCCTGGCCAACATGGCGAAACCCCATCTCTATTAAAAATACAAAAAAATTGGCCAGGCGTAGTGGTCCATGCCTGTAATCTCAGCTACTCAGGAGGCTGAGGCAGTAGAATCGCAGGAGAATTGCTTGAACTTGGGACGTGGAGGTTGCAGTGAGCTGAGACCGTGCCACCATTGCATTCCAGCCGGGATGACAAGAGCGAAACTCCGTCTCAAAAAAAAAAAAAAAAAAGATGCTGACAAGGAAAAGACATTGATATATTATTGAAGGTCTTTTTTTTTTTTAACCAAAAATAAGGATTCTAAAATTATAAACAAGCCAGGGTATTAAGGTCATGTGTCACATTTGCCTTTCTCCTAAAAATCCCCACCATTTTAGAATAAGTATTGCACCTTTATACATGGAGAAAAATTACTATAAAGAAGGTCATTTATCCCAGATCCTAGAGTATATGGTGGAAATATGAAGAAACATCATGAAACTTTGAAGTACTATTGAGGAATAACTATCTTTTGGGTGTGTTTTATCTATTTATTTTTAAACCTGTTTTATGTTTACAGTTTATTAGCTAATCAACATCAACGTGCAAAAGTAAGTGATTAGTCCCTGCAATATGGTTTTGTGTAAACTACAGTAGTTCATTTGTTTTGAGAAGTCATCAATATTTATGTCATCTGAACTCTTAGTTACTGTAATGAATAGTATTTAGACTCTAAAGTTATGAAACTATCCGGCAAGGCCTCTGCAAAAATGTGGTTCAGTGAATTTCCACATGAATACATTTTCAAAGCAGGAAACAAGGCAGCATATGAAGATGTGATATTGTACATGCTAACACAATTTTTGGGCTTATTTTAAAGAAGAAAGGAGTATCTATACTATATGTGATTATAATCTAATAGTTTTTAAGTTAGTACAAAATAAGCAAAATAAAACTTTAATGAAAAAAGAAAAGTCAGGCAGAAGAAAGGACCAACATTTGCTTTCAACCCTGTAATTTATTGGTAAAAGTTAAATCCAACAATTACTTACTTCCTAAAATAAAAAATAAATAAATTTGGTCGGACTAGAGCTATCTTAATGGAAAAGAACATTTTACAACTACACGGCTGGCATCGCGTAAAATAAGAAATGAATCAACTACTTAAAAAGGGAAATTACTAACAAGAGACTTATGAGAATATGGTGAATGAGAAAAGGAAGTAGAGTTCACTGTGATTTTAGGAGAAAGCAGAAGGAAACTGTGGGGAGCTGGGGACACCGGACAATAATGCAAGAGGTGATGTATAAAGTTATGAAACTGTAACTTGGTCAGAAACTTAAAAGATTGTCAAAAAAAATCTGCTAACCATTGAAACAGACTAATTCCAGTTCTGACATTTTCCTCCCCCTTTCCTACCATCTCTGAGTAAGGGCGAATATTGAAGGGGAAGACCGTGGCTGCTAATGCACACAGGAAGTCAGGGCTCATCCACATGGAGGCAAGGTCTGGGACGTTGTGATACAAATATCTGAAGAACTGCATCAGGGTCACAGGATATTCTCGGAGCCAAGATCCCTCTTCTTCTGATTGCCAAGGCTGTTATGGGGACATGAGAGGAAACACTATGTTAGTTATTGACACTGCTATAAATTATTTTAAAAATCCATTACTCAGTATTTTATGAAACTGGATATATTGATGGTCCAGAACTCTGTAAACCACACATATGAGTAAACACACATGTACACACACATGCAAAGAAATTTAGAAACTAGCTAAAACAAAAAATCTCCTTAGAAACTGATAGGATCATTGTCTAATCATTGGATTACTCACAGGTCTGCTAACTAGAATCAGTGGTTTTGATTATTTATTATTATTACCATGAGTGTTGGTGGTATGAAAGTGGCTGTATTACCATTAATGTTGCCCCATCGTGCATCATGCTAGGAAGTCAGGAGTAAGATAAAAGGTGGGGAAGTTACTTCACCTTTCTGAGCCTCACTCTTAAGCATTATGTAATACCACAATGATGATGATTAAAAAAATGAATACTGTATATTTGAACAACGTATATCTTCTGATACCTGCCCAGAGAGTATCTTTTAAAAAACTTTTCTTATGTCTTTATAGTTGTTTATGAATAGGCACCAAAACAAGACTCCTAAAACATTCTAAATTAATACATTTAATGGTAATGTTCTGTTCTTAGATGATACAACAATAGTTTTGACTGAAATTAGATTTGTCAGGTACATGTAATTCAAGGAGTCAAGTTAATATTTCCTGTTACAACACAATCCTAAATTGTATAAACAAATCTGGTCATCATTCACAGTATTCCTGTGAGATCAATAGGAACATCAGTTCTGTCTTTTACTCTTTCAATTCTTCATCTCTAAGTTAGACATAATTAGTGCAGAAGAAAAGCAAAAACAAAATCAAATGAAACTTGTATTGTTAACATTTCTGACCTCTAAATGAAAGTGACTTTAAAAGTTGAAATAACATATTATTGTAATAACATATACTACAAATATATACTCATTATATATGCACTCATTATTATATATTTTATTACATTAATAATGTAAGTTAATACTTATGAAGCACTTATTATGTATCAGCCATGTTTATAAGTGCTTTATGTGTATACACTATCTTATTAATTCCTCACAAATACCCTAAGAGATGCATTCTATTATTGCAAGCATTTTAAACACCAGGAAACTGAGGCACATAACTGAGGATAATACATTGGAAGTACCAGAGGTGAGATTTTAACCCAGGTAGGGCTCCAGAGTGCACGGTCTTAATAACTACACAGTCTGTTCTTACGTTAGACATAATTTTGTCTAACATAAGAGTCTGAAGTTCCTGAGATCATGCAGTAAATAAGTAGTTATGTTACCAAAAAATTCCTCTATTTACAAAAAAGTATCCCAGGCAGGAGGAATTCTCAACAGGCCTGGGCATTTGAGTGAACTTACTGAATTCAGCATGCTGCGGAGCATTCCCAATAATAAAAAAACAGCTTCTGTGCATACGTTATGGATAGAAGAGACCACAGTTCCACTGGAGGCAGGAACTCCAAAGATAAATGTCCAAATGGAATCCAAATCAAACTGCAGAGGTGAAAGTGAGCAAATATTAGCCACCACCAATTTTTCAGTAGAGACCCTCATAAGTTCTAATAGTCTAAAATTTCTTTGAAACTAGTTTTTTGTTGTTTTTAAAAGTAACCAATGATATAGACATAAAGAACTAGTACCCTTCCATCCTACATTTTAAAACTCATTTTTATAGATATAAAAAAATTGAATACTGTATATCATTCTGCATCCTGCCTTAGGTACCTACGTTAAAAACATTGCTTTCTACCTTTTTCCTAAAGAATATAAAAATAAAATACATGTTAATTAGCCAAGAGATAAAATTATAGAACGAATAAATTTAAGCAAGATCTTTTAAACAAAGCACATTAAGCTCACTTCTTTCCCATTCTCAGCAATATTTTAATTTTAGATTACTTACAGATAAATCTGATAAACTAAAAATTAATTTGAGACTTATTAATAGCAGTTTTATATATAAACTTTATGACTATGGTACCATGGATATTGAAAAATTGCATAACCAATACAACTGTGCTAGGCGTGAATCTGTATCTTAATTTAATCTAAGGGCACAGACTCAAGTGTTTACACTTAAAAGATTTTGTCAACTACTAGAATTGATTTGAATAGCATTTGGCATTAGGATGGAAGTGTAGTTGAGTCTAAAAGCTAAATTCCTAAGTCTTTGCAGTGCCGCAAACATAAGCTATATCTAGACATCTTTAATAGTCTTCAATTAGAAGTCAAGTAAAGTCTTACTGTTTTCCCAATGTGGATGCTATCTATCGTTAAGTAATTTTTTTTTTCCTAATCCGAATTTGCACTGAGAATCCTGTCATACCCACTCGAGGAGTGATATTTAATTTATGGTATATAAGCCACTCCTTTCATTTTTAATTCTGCAGAAATAAATCACATGACAGGCTGGACACAGTGGCTCACGCCTGTAATCCCAGCACTTTGGGAGGCCGAGGCAGTTGGATCACCTGAGGTCAGGAGTTCAAGACCAGCTAGGCCAACATGGTGAGACCCCGTCTCTACTAAAAATACAAAAATTAGCCCAGTGGGGTAGCGCCTGACTGTAGTTTCAGCTACTCAGGAGGCTGAGGAAGAAGAATCGCTTGAACCCGGGAGGTGGAATTTTCAATCAGCTGAGATCATGCCACTGCACTCTAGCCTGGGTGACAGAGTAAGACTCTGTCTCACAAATAAAATAAAATAAAATAAATCATATAACAAAAGAGTTCTTTAGATCACCATTAAATATCATCCAGAGTCTTTATGCATATATAATATACAGAGTAATCATATAGAAAAAAATGTAAATAGGGACAAAGGACTTTTTGGGAAATTTTTCTGTGGTATTTTCAGATTTTTCTGTCCCAAATCAAACCTTAAATGTGGGGAAACTGATGGAATTGACAGTTGGTTTTACAGTGATCATCCATTATCCTACGGTGATTCTTTGGAATACGTAATTTCACGCACCCCTTGCTAGATAATTCCTACCTGGCAACCCTGCTTACTCCGGCAGCTGATGACAGGCACACTGACCTGCAGGTTCTCAGGCAGCTCACTAACTGGCTGCTGCAGAAACAATGCCATGAGGAGAAAATAGAGGGCAGGGACATTAGTGTGTTTAGGAAGGAATGACTGAAGGACTGGAAAACCAGGAAAATGACAAGCATCTCGGTTAATCTCCCTGACCGTCGATCTCCCACCAGCACTTCTGCCCACGTTGAATCCTAAGAGAAGAGGAAATATAACAGTAAGTGCAAAATTAGCAACTGATAAACATGCTGCATTAACAAAGGAGGAAGTAATTCAGTATGTGTCAACACTTCTATCCAGAAAATTCGTATTACTATAGGCAATTAAGTATTCAATTGTTGAATTAATCTCCAGTTAAAAGTTTTACTTTACAATTTGTTTGACTTTAGCAAGCCTGTCTATTAGGATATAGGTTTTGAAACACAGTTGAGAAAATAAGATACAAGGAGTTTGAAAATCCTTCTTAAGGTGCTATAAGTTCTACTTATTAAATGACCTCAGAAGAGCTCTAGTGTTCTTGGTTTGTAGTTCCCTTAGAAAAAAGTGAAATCCGAAATACAGCCAAAATTTAGAATGCTACAAAAATATAACTTAAAAATATCCTTGTTATAATATATTTTTATTTTTTTGAGACACAGTTTTGCCCTGTTGCCCAGGCTGGAGTGCAGTGCCATGATATTGGCTCACTGCAACCTCCACCTCCTAGGCTCAAAGCAGTCCTCCCACCTCAGCCTCCTGAGTAGCTGGGACTACAGCCATGAGCTACCACCCCCAGCTAATTTTTGTAACTTGCTACAATATAGTTAATATATTTCATTGTCCTGAAAATCATGAAAAACTAGTTAACCTTAAATTACCTATGAATTTAGAGATAAGACAAAATGAGTAAGTAAAACAATCTTTACTCACAACATGATCTGTAATCTGTTGGAAAGCTGCTGGGCAGTGGGATGGCAAATCCAAGCCCGTTGTGGCTGCAGCTATCCACTGGCTGAACTTAACATCCGGAATTCTCTCTAGAAACCCAGCTTTTTAAGGAGATAGTCAGTTCTTACTAATGTAGCTTATGGCATCAGTGTTTCTATCAATCTTGTTTCCTCTGTTTTATAATGAAACTCAGGATACACCCTAAACATGTGGTTCACCTCATACCTAGGGAAGTACTCAGTACACAGTGAATGTTAGTCAAATTTTCAATGGAAACTTTTGTGAATAGCAACTAATAGATGAGGAATTGATTTCGGTCTAAAGCAATTTGTATTTCAAATAGATATTTGCATTTATTATTTATTCTTTAAGACATGAGGGTTCACTCTGTTGCCCAGGCTGGAGTACAGTGGCGTGATCGTAGCTCACTTAACCTCAAACTCCTGGACTCAAAGGATCCTCCCGCCTCAGCTTCCCCAGTAGCTAGGACTACAGGCATATGCAACCATGCCTGGCTAATTAAAAACTTTTTTTTGTAGAGACAGGGTCTTGCTATGTTGCTCAGGCTGGTCTCAAACTCCTAGCGTCAAATGATCCTCCTGCCTTGGCCTCCCAAAGCACTAAGATTACAGGCATGAGCGACTGCACTCAGCAAAGATATCCATATTTTTTTCAACTTCTTTTTTTCTGGAGTGCAGCAAAGTACATATTACAACTACTATTTTATATAATAAAGGAAAAATTTATGTCTAGGTTGCTTTTAAAATATTTTATCCTAACGAATTCCTCAGTGTGACGGGAATTAACTTCCAAAGTATGCTCTTCTAATTAATAAAAAAATTATATAGCAATTTAACAAGCTCTTTCCCATATCATTCCTTAATCACAATGAACATGTGAGGTAGAAATTACTATTATCATTTTTACAACATAGAAAACATGATTTGTTCAAAGTCACAATGTGGCATAAGTGGAGGCACTATGATTTGACAACTCATTTCTCCATTTTAGAGTCTGTAAAATTATTGTTTTCTTTGCCCTCATTAATGAAACTGCCACATTTCTGAAAGATTGGCTTAATTAGAATGACTTAATTAGAAGATCTTGCTGATTTTTCTTTATAGAAATTCCAAATAAAATTATAAGATTAAACAATGTTTTGAGCTCTAAGAAATCAAAAGGCATCTCAGCTACTCAGGAGGCTGAGATGGGAGGATCGCTTGAGCCCAGGAGCTTAAGTCTAGCCTGGACCACATAACAAGACCCAATCTCTAAAAAATAAAAAATTTTTAAAAAGTGAAAAAGAAACCAAAAGACATGAAGTGGTATTTTATACATTAAATAGGAAAATAGATTTTGATAACACTGCAAGTCCTAAAAAAAACCCAAAAAACTGGCATTCTCATTTTCCTCTCCTCTCACATTATTTTCCCCTATAATTAATCTTAAGGAATATTTAATATACTACGATTAAGCATTAATTTAGATACAAGTTTCAGCCACATGAAAGACTTTTATGGCAGCCATAACAAAGAATGAGTTCATGTCCTTTGCAGGGACATGGACGAAGCTGGAAACCATCATCCTCAGCAAACTAACACAGGAACAGAAAACCAAACACTGCATGTTCTCACTCATAAGTGGGAGTTGAACAATGAGAACACATGGACACAGGGAGGGGAACATCATGCACCGAGGTCTGTTGTAGGGTGGGGGTTAAGGGGAGGGAGAGCATTAGGACAAATACCCAATGCATGTGGGGCTTAAAACCTAGATGACGGGCTGATAGGTGCAGCAAACCACCATGGCACATGTATACATACGTAATAAATCTGAATGTTCTGCACATGTATCCCAGAACTTAAAGTAAAATTTAAAAAAATCTATTTTTATAAAGAAAAATTTTACAAAAACCAATACATGTGAATAAAAAAGTAAAAAAAAAAAAAAAAAATAGGTTGCTAGTCCGATCAAGGAGAAATAGAATCAAATGAGCTGATATGTACAGTTGTTTACACACACAAAAACGTGTATGTGTCAGATAGATATTCAGGGAAAATTAAGTGGGGTCAAATTGAAATTAAATTTAAATTGAATACCTAGATATAGGAGCAGCATATGCATGCTCATGCAAGTACCAATGAAGGACAAAAAGATTCTAATGCATGAAATCAGGTAGGTCAGACACAGTGAAAGCACCTCTCTCCAATATTACTAAAGTGACGCAGGACAGAAAAAGCACAGGACTAACAAAAGACAGATTTTTAGAGAGTATTACTGCCTAGCGAACTAACCTTATGTAGTTAACAGTCTTAATTTCCTAATTAGAGAAATTAATCCTTACTTTATATTCATTAGGCTTATTTTCTAGAAAATAAAACTTATATGCTATAAAATATATGCCTGTCTCCAGAATCATGAAGGGCAAATGAGATGATATATGTGAAATAATTTTGCAAACCACAATGTACTATTATAAATCTCAGGCGTTATTACTACTGCTGCTGTTGGCCTTCAAAATAAGCATTGCTGTCAATTAGCATTTAAATCTTGCATATTCAACAGAATTCACATTCAATTGTGCCTTTCATTGTTTATTCTCCAGTAGGTATTATTAAGGCCAATAAACAAAACTTCTTACTACCAAAATGTTCAAAATAATTATAACTGTAGATTAAATCCTTCCCCAGAGTTCATGTAAAATGTGATCTATTTTTTGAGCACAAAAGTACTCATGATGATCATTTAAAATGTATATTATAAAGCAGACAATTTTCTTTAGAAATCATTTCACAGTGACATGGAAATGATATTACTTTTCCTTTATCACATACAAAGTTTCTTCAGACCTTCTTCACATCTGAAATAACAATACAATAGTAGTATGTTGAAAGACCTGTCTTCCTATGGCTGGGTGCAGTGGCTCACGCCTGTAATCCCAGCACTCTGGGAGGTGGAGGCAGGTGGATCACGAGGTCAGGAGATCGAGACCATCCTGGCTAACATGGTGAAACCCCGTCTCTACCAAAAAAAAAAAAAAATACAAAAAATTAGCCGGGCGTGGTGGCAGGTGCCTGTAGTCCCAGCTACTCGGGAGGCTGAGGCAGGAGAATGAACCCAGAAGGTGGAGCTTGCAGTGAGCCAAGATCGCGCCACTGCACTCCTGCCTGGGGGACAGAGCTAGACTCCGACTCAAAAAAAAAAAAAAGATCTGTCTTCCTATAATTTACTTTCATGTTTGAAGAAGTAGTACAGGCAGCAGCTAGACACTGATACTTAAACATTTTTTTCTATAAATAAATTACATATTAAATTCTAATCCCTATTTTTCCCATCGGACCAAGGTAAATAGATATTCTCAATATCAGCTTAAGATCAGACATACAACAATTAGATATGATTTACAAGGTAATGATACATGACAAATGTATTTTTAAAATTATTTAACTGAATGACTTTGCCTTTAAATAAAAACAATATCTTCAAATATATATTTTCCAAAGTAATATTACTAATATGAATGGAAATATATGAGTTCAAATAAATCTAGCATAGGAAATTGCAATTTTCTAACATCAGGTAAATGCTCAGTTATAGGCTGAAAATAGCTATGGTACTAGTGAGCTTACATCCTTGTGTGGCAATATAAGATAAATGTTAAAAGCATAGGCTTTGGAACTGAGTAAAATGAATTTGGTTTTCTAATCTGTAAAATAGATATGATAATATTTGCACCTCACAGAGTTATCGTGATGAAATGTTATTGCCTGGCAAGTGTTTAGGAACTAGCACACAGTAAGTACTCAAAATAAATATTTATTATTATTATTAATTTAGTTCTACTACTGATAATTTGCTAATTATTTACTTACAGATCAATAAGGCCTATACTACAAAAAGATCTTGAGGAATTCCCTGAGTTTTCAAATCTTAGTATCTTATTTCTGTCTTCAGTTTGATTTGCCATTTAAAAGGCCTAATTTGAAATCTTGTAAGCGCTTCATTCTATCATTAATTAAAATTAATATCTCCTTAATGGTGATCAAACTGTAGAGGATAAGTTTACATAAAATTAAAAAATAAAACAAAACACACCAGCTCATTTTCAAGCAGCTGACTAGAAAAGTCCCATACCTAATACAGTTCCAATCTTATTAGTTAAGACAGAATCTGTCTGTTCAAGCCATCCTCCACCACTGAGTCCTTCTTTAAACTTGATGAGAATAGACTGATTACTTAGTAGGACAACAAGAATCCTCATGGCTGCTGTAACTGTGGTAGAATGTAAGTGTTCCTCCATAAACATCATGATCCAGTCAAAACCCAGTGTCTTCACCAGTTCTTCACAAGCTCTATTCAGAGACAGATGGATTTAAAAAACAAAAAACAAAATTAATTTCAGAAATTAGGATTTAAAATCAAAAAGGAAAAAGAAGACTGAGTTTCATTCTTGAGATACTATAAATTTCAGGGTTAAAAAAATCTATTTAAAGTCAATGGCAACTCCTTCTTTTGCCTAACATGAATTAACTAGTAGTAGCAACTAGTATATCACTTTTAAAAAAGATTTACTTACTGCAAATTAATGCTTGTCTTTTCTTTAGATGTATAAATTAGTTTTAGCAAGATATCCAGAAGTCTATTCCTCAAAAGTATAAGATTAGCAGATACAAGACCTCCAAACTCCTCTTCAGTTCCTAAAATAAAAATAAATACATTAAATCTCGCCAGTAGATAAGCTAAAAGAAAATATACAACATAGTTCTTGGAGAGTTCACTGAAAAATATCTTTTAGAAAACATTTTCTCCAGGACTGCTTTTCACCAACATGGACATGAAAAAGGGTCAGTTAAATATTTCTCTTTACAACTCTGAAAATTGTTCATTTACATTTGACATTTCCTAAACTAGTGATAATAAGGCTGTGAGATATTTCTTACATTAATATTCCCCTTGCCTTCCCAATAGGGGGAAAGTCATCAAATGAGGACCATGTGAATAAAAATAATAATCACCGCTAACTCTTACCCTCTCAAATCCTTAATTTTTAGTTTCTTTTTTGAAAGATACAGTTAAATCTACCAGATTTAAAAATTGAAAATAGGAAGCATAGACTTATTAAACGTAATACATAAAGAAAAGTTAGAATTAAATAGCACAGAAGAAAGGCAAAGGCGCACAAACGCATAAAGGAGAAATTAGAGAAGAAAGGAAGAAATGGAGCTGAGACATTCTCAGATAGTACTGCAAGTACACAGAACTGGGCATCAACAACCCAGAGTTCTAGGCCCAGCTCTCCTCCAGCAGAGCTATGAGTTACTGAGTCACAGACCTCACAGAGGCACACCTTTTAATGCACTTTGCAGATACTGTGTTTCTTACAAATTAAAGGGTTGTGGCAACCACACATACAGCAAGTCCAATCAGGCCATTTTTTTTTTTTCAAAAGCATGTGCTCATTTCATGTCTCTGTCTTATTTTGGAAATTCTTACAATGTTTCAAACTTTTTCATTATTATAATATCTGTTACAGTCATCTGTGATCTTTGATGTTACTATCATAATTGTTTACAAGGGCCACAAACTGCACTCTTATAAGACAGTGAACTTAATCAAAAAATGTGTTTTGACAGCTCCGACTGGCCATTTCCCCGTCTCTCTCACTCTTCTTAGGCCTCCCTATTCCCTGAGTCATAAAAATATCGAAATTAGACTAATTAATAACCCTACAATGGCACCTAGATGTTCAAGTGAAAGAAAGACTCACGTATCTCTCACTTTAAATCAAAAGCAAGAAATGATTATGTTCAGAGAGGAAGGCATGTTGAAAGATCAGACAAGCCCAAAGCTGGCCTCTTGTGCTAAACAGTTAGCTAAGTTGTGAATATAAAGAAAAAATTCTTGAGGAAAACTGAAAGTGCTACTCCAGTGAACACACAATGATTAAAAAAAAAAAAAATGAAACAGCCTTATTGCTGATAGGAAGTTTTACTGGTCTAGATAGAAGACTAAATCATCTACAACATTCCCTTAAGCTAAAACATTTCCCTGAGCAAAGCCTGAACTCTTTTCAACTCTATGAAGGCTGAGAGAGCTGACAAAGATGCAGAAAAAAAGGTGGGGGCCAGGTGCACTGGCTCGTGACTGTAACAGAACATTAGGGAGGCTGAGGTGGGAGAATCTCTTGAGTACAGGAGTTTGAGACCAACCTGGGCAACACAGTTGGACCCTGTCTCTAAAAAAATGAAGAAATGAACTGGGCATGTTAGCACACACCTATAGTCCCAGCTACTCAGAAGGCTGATGTGTGAGGATCGCTGGAGCCCAGGAGGCCGAGGCTGCAGTGAGCTATGATTGTTCCACTGCACTCCAGCATGGGTGACAAAGTGAGATCCTGTCTCAAAAACAAATAAACAGACAAAAAGAAAATACAAAGAAAAGCTGGAACCAGAAGAGGTTGGTTCATGAGGGTTAAGGAAAGAAGCCATCTCCATAACAAAAGTGAAAGATGAAGCAGCAAGTGCTGATGTAGAAGCTGCAGTAAGTTATACAGAAGATCTAGTAAGATAATTAATGAAAGTGACTACACTAAACAACGGATTTCTCCAAGAGACTTCTCAACAGATTTTTTTCCAACAGCTTCCTATTGGAAGAAGATGTCATCTAGGACTTTCACAGCTAGAGGGGAGAAGTCAATGCCTGGCTTTAAAGTTCCAAAAAACAGAGCTGACTCTCTTGTTGGAGGCTAATGCAGCTGGTGACTTTAAGTGGAAGCCAATGCTCATTGATCAACTTGAAAATCCTAGGGCCCTAAGAATAAAGCTCAATCTACTCTGCCTATGCTCGCTAAATGAAATAACAGAGTCTGGATGACAGCACATCTGCTTACAGTACGGTTTACTGAAGATTTTAAGCCCACTGTTCGGACCTGCTGCTCAGAAAAAAAGGTTCCTTTCAAGATACTACCAGCTCATTGACAATGCACCTAGCCATCCAAGAGCTCTGATGGAGATGAACAAAAAAATTAATGTTGTTTTCATGCTTGCTAATACATCCATTCTGCAGCCCATGAATCAAGGAGTAATTTTGACTTTGAATTAACTTCAAAGTTTTATTATTTAAGAAATACATTTCTAAAGGCTATAGCTGCCATAGATGGTGATTTATCTGATGGATCTGACCAAAGTAAAGTAAATCTTTTGGATAAAATTCACCACTTTAGACGTCATTAAGAATATTCATGATTCATGGAAAGAGGTCAAAATATAAACATTAACAGGAGTTTGGAAGAAGTTAATTCCAATCCTTATGGATGACTTTGAGGGTTTCAAGACTTCAGTGGAAGAAGTAACTGCAGATGTGGTAGAAACAGCAAGAGAACTAGAATTAGAAGTGAAGCCTAAAGACATGACTGAATTAGTGCAATCTCAAGATACAACTTTAACAGATGAGGAGCTGCTGCTTACAGATGAGCAAGAAAGCGGTTTCTTGAGATGGAATCTACTTCTGGTCAAAATGCTTTGAACATTGTTCAAATAACAACAAAGGACTCAGAATATTACATAAACTTAATTGATATAGCAGTGACAGTTTTTGAAAGGATTGACTCCAATTTTTAAAGAAGTTCTACCATAGGTAAAATGCCATCAAACAGTATCGCATGCTACACAGAAAACTTTTGTGAAAGGAAGAGTCCATTGTTATAGCAAACTATATTGTCTTTTTTTGCCTTTATTATTATTATTATTATTATTATTATTATTATTATTTTGAGACGAAGTCTCGCTCTGTCGCCCAGGCTGGAGTGCAGTGGCACGATCTCGGCTCACTGCAAGCTCCGCCTCCTGGGTTAACGCCATTCTCCTGCCTCAGCCTCCTAAGCAGCTGGGACTACAGGCGCCTGCCACCATGCCCGGCTAATTTTTTTTTTGTGTATTTTTTTAGTAGAGACGGGGTTTCACCATGTTAGCCAGGATGGTCTCGATCTCCTGACCTCGGATCCACCCGCCTCGGCCTCCCAAAGTGCTGGGATTACAGGCATGAGCCACCGCGCCCGGCCTGCTTTTATTATTTTTTTAATTGACATATAATTGTATACATTCATGGGGAACAGTATGATATTTCAATACATGTGTACCATATGTAATGACCAAATCAGAATAATTAGCATCTCCATCACCTGAAACCATTGTTGTCTTATTTTAAGAAATTGCCACAGCCACCTGAACCTTCAGCAACCACCACCCTGGTCAATCAGCAGCCAACAATATCCAGAAAACACCCTCTACCAGCAAAAATTACAATTTGCCGAAGGCTCAAATGATTGTTATCATTTTTTAGCAATAAAAAACTTTTAAATTGAGTTATATACTTTTTTTTTTTTGAGACAGAGTCTCACTCTGTTGCGCAGGCTGGAGTGCAGTGGCGTGACCTCTGCTCACTGCAAGCTCTGCCTCCCGGGTTCAAGCCATTCTCCTGCCTCAGCCTCCTGAGTAGCTGGGACCACAGGCACCCACCACCATTCCTGGCTAATTTTTTTGTATTTTTAGTAGAGACGGGTTTCACCATGTTAGCCAGGATGTTCTCAGTCTCCTGACCTCGTGATCTGCCCTCCTCAACCTCCCAAAGTGCTGGGATTACAGGTGTGAACCACTGCACCCGGCCGAGTTATATAAATTTTTTAAAAGATACAATGCTACTGCACAGATAGTAGACTACAGTATAGTGTAAACAGAACTTTTACAGCACTGGGAAACCAAAAAATTTATGTGACTCACTTTATTGTGATGTTAGCTTCATTTGCAGTGGTGTGGAACTAAACCTGCAATATTTCTGAGGTATTCCTATACTTTCCTTCTTTCTAGAACTAATGCTCAGGCTAAAGTTTCATGGTTATATACTTTTACTTGTTTGGGACAACGCACCTTTAAACTGTCCTTTAAAATGCTAACTTAGTACCTTAATCATTATGGATACTTCAAGCTACCAAGAAGAACCCAAGATCCTCACCTCTTCTGAGAAGACAGAGACTGGTAATTTGCAAATTGCCTTATCAAAAGAATATCACAAAACTTACTCTAAGAGCTACTTCCTTTAAATTTTTCTACAATAAAGTAATAATCTAGACAGAAATTAAAAATTTTATTTAACTTTTATGTCTCCTTTTCTTACTGTCACAGTTTTCATTTTTTAGAACATTATATTATACTCAATAAAGTCTTCAGTGCATATCAAATAAATAAATGTCATACACTAACAAGACTAGCAATTTGCTTCTGACTTTATTATTTCAAATGACAATAAGCTGATGACAGTATCAGTCTAATCAACTTGGCATATCAAAAGAAAAATTTACTAATTTATACACCCCTACTTCAATGTTCTATATGAAAGAAAAATTTACAACACTACTATGGTTATTGAATTCAATGGACAGCAAATAAATATGGAAACCAGATAAATATTTTTCACACCTTTTTTTGTTTGTTTTTAGAGACAGAGTCTCACTCTGTCACCCAGGTTGAAGTGCAGTGGCACAATTACAATTCACTACAGCCTCAACCTCCTCAGGCTCAAGTGATCCTCCCACTGCAGCCTTCTGAGTAGCTGGGTCTATAGGTGCACACCAACACACCTGGTTAATTTTTGTATTTTTTGTAGAGACGGAGCTTTGCCATGTTGCCCAGTCTGGTCTTGAATTCCTGGACTCAAGCAATTTACCTGCTTCAGCCTCCCGAAGTGTTGGGATTACAGGTTGTGAGCCACCATGTTCAGCCCACATATTTTTTATACTTGAAATAAATATTTCAGTATAAAAAAATATAAATAAATATTTATATTTTTATTTATATTCAGTATAAAATTCAGTATAAATATTCAGTATAAATATTTATATTCAGTATAAAAAAATATAAATATAAATAAATATTTCATTACATATTTCAGCAATCTTTAAAGCACTTTCACTACCTAATTATAATTAGTCAGCCTATATTAATTTAGAACTTAGAAATAATCTTTGCATTTGGTAGGAAAATGTAGTAGTTAAAAGCTTAGAATGCTTGTTTGGACTACCTGGGTTCCCATATAGTCAATGGTATGATATTGGATAAATTTCTTTTACTTGTATCTTTTTGGGCTGCAGTTTCCTCCCTTGTATAATTGGAATAATAGTACCTACTTCATATGGTTATTACAAAATTATATAGAGCACTTATTGAATACTTATTCAATAAGTGTTATTCATTGATCTGATCTTTATACTTCTCATCCACTGCTAATTTGCTTCACCAGAGAAATATCAACATCATTCTAAATGAATTGGCAGTAGGTAACTGTCAGGGTCCTGAACCTGTCACTAACATACCGTGTGATTTGCAGCAAGTCACTTAGTTTTTCAAATCTCTCCATCTCTCCTTTGAAAACTGTAATCACACCACTTTCTCTTACTCATGAAGCACAGGAGAGGCTGTGCTCGGGAAGGACAGACATCATGGAGAACCCTTTTGGGAGGAAGTGATACTATAACAGTTCTTCTCCACCCTCCAGGTAGATGGGGTTGTATGGATTTAAATGAAATAATCTATATGATATGATTTGGGAATAATGTAATAGGGTAACAATGTAAATAAGGCTGAACAAATATAAGATTTTGAGAATTTAATTCCAGAGGTCAACCTAAAAAAAGGTCCTTTCAATGCATTCCAAGCAACTCTCCTGTCCTAGCATATACAACAAGAAAAACATATGGGAACAGAGGGAGGATATATATGTACTAAATGAGGAAAGGTTTCCAAAAAAAGTACTTGTCATGGACCCAGGAACTTACAACTTATGAAATTATTTTTATATTATACTTACATAAAATGATACTATGTTATTTTTCTCAGTGACTACTAAATATTTAACAGGGAAGTGAAAATAATAGTAATACAGATACATGGATATAATTTAGTTTAGCAAGTATCATGTTTCTGAAGAGATATACATACATTTAAAAAATCAAATAATGTTCAAATCACACAGGAAGAGTTTGCTATTTAAAGAAACGTTGCTATGAATACTCTAAAAATAGGAAACATTTTATTTTTAAAGTAAAATTCACACCCTATTAAATTTTGTAGGCAATACTGTATAGGCTTAATATAAGACAAATACATCAGAGAAGGGCCAAAAACGTAATGTAAGGAGAAAAGTCATACATATATTATATATAATCACATATAATTCAGGTCTAATTTGGGCCAGAAGAAAAAAGGCATAATATTTAGTTGACCACTATCTTCTCCAAGCTCCAGAATCAACTTACCAGTGTCAAGCTTCTCTTCATTATTTATTTCCATTACTACAAATTTCTCACAAACCGCAAAGGTTGGCAAAGTAGAAGAAATAAACTGCCCAAATCTTTAAACAAAGGAAAACAAGATTATGGATTTTCTTTTTCCTCTTCCCAAAACAAACAACAAAGTACAAAGAAACAAAATACAAAGAATAAAAACCAAAACAGTACTTCTTTTCTTTTTTTTTCATTATCTCATTTCATTTTATTCACTTGCAGAAAGAAACGCACGTTCTGATCATCTGGAGATTTTAGTTTCCTTGTTGCCCACTCAGTCCTTCACAGCATACCACCAGCGAGAAAGATAAGAGAAGTGTGGAGGCATGTCTTGTACTTCTTATCTTAACTAGCCTTTTAAGGACCATTAGGTGATAATATTTAGTTTGCTTCCTCTTGGACCATCCCAAGTAACATTATATAAAATAATGCTTTTAAAATATGGGGAAAATGCAGTTCTTTGAAATATGAATTCTTTAATGCACTAACATGCAAATGGTTTCAAAAACCAAACAACATGATCCATATTCGAATGTCCTAACATTATCTGGATGGATCCACTGTAGCGTAGCGGTTAAGAACTTGGGTTTACATATATGATTAAATTCCTGGAGTAGGGGGAACAGGAGAAGAAAAAACATCCTGACTGTATCACATTCGAATTATGTGACCTGGGGCTTTGTTTCTTCATTTATAAAGTAGGGAAAAAAACAAAAACTTTTACAGGCTTAGGTAATAATTTCAGCAAAGTGACCATTACAATGCTAGGAATTGCTTTAAATATACATTCTTGACATAATGATAATTATAATTCTCCAAAATAATTCTTAAGCTAAAGTTTTAAATCTGCCACCAGATTTTTTGTTTGTTTGAGACGGAGTTTCGCCCTTGTTGCCCAAGCTGGAGTGCAGTGGTGCGATCTTGGCTCACTGCAACCTCCGCCTCCAGGGTTCAAGTGATTCTCCTGCCTCAGCCTCCCAAGTAGCTGGGATTACAGGCGCCCACCACCACGCCCGGCTAATTGTTCCTATTTTTAGTAGAGATGGGGTTTCACCATGTTGGGCAGGCTGGTCTTGAACTCCTGACCTCATGATCCGCCCGCCTCAGCCTCCCAAAGTGCTGGGATTATAGGCGTGAGCCACCGCACCCGGCCCCCCCGGTTTAAAAATATGTTTTGAAGGCAAATTAATAAAAAAGTGAGTGATTTACAAACTATACAGATTAGAGGTTAGTCTATGAGAATAACTGAATAAATGGGTGTGATTTCACCTGAGATACTTGGTAGATCACATGAACGAACAGTAGTGACCAAGTCCAGTTTAAGCAATTCTCTACTTGAAAAATATTCAATTGTGTAGTTTGTTTTTCTTGTTTTCCTTCTATAATCCCCAAATTTTCCAAAATGGGGATTATCATGTGAACATAAGAACATTTCTACAGACATGTCTTCAATATGCCTTAAACCGCATTTTGCATTGTCTGCAAAATAATACTTACATCATACAAAAAGTGTGGATATGCAACAGATTTAAAATACCATAATCTGTTTGAATGACAGAGAATAAAAAATAGAGGTGGCACACCCACTATTTAGGAGTGTGTATGCATGCTTGTGCACATACATTTAAAAATTAGCAGGGCTTGGAAAATAGGATTGGGAACTAAGAATTCCTAGACTGAATACTTTATATCCAGGCCAATTTCATTGGGCTAATTCCTACATCTTTTCTCACCAATATTCTATTATTCACTAGTGGCAACAATTAGCTTTGCTCCATCAAGGCAAGATATTGTCTCACTCATGTTTTCCATGCGTCATAAATCTTTTGAATAGTATTAACATTACAGGTGTTATTACACAGTCATAAAAACCAATTACATTCATCTCATCCATCTTAACCTCATTGGTACTTTTAGTTAATAAAAAGACAAAGACAAAGAAGTTTTTCCTACCTAAGCAGATCATTGCTGTTGGGAAAACCTTGCAGTAAGAAGCTCAGGACATTACTAATAGCAGCAATAGTAGGCTGGGATAAAGACATATCTCGAAGAGTCAGGAGCAGCTTTGGGATTAACTGGAATTCTCTCATTAATTTGGCATTCTTTGAGGCTTCACTATAAGAAAAAGAAGATTTTATACACTGTACTATCACCTTTCCTATAGCTGAATAATTAACTACGTGGGTATTAATTAATACCTGGACTCTGTGAGCAGTTCAATAAAATGTTCAAATAAGGAAAGATGAAGTTCATATGGTGCATGGAGCCAGACCTATAATAAATAAAAACAGTAGTATATTTAAGGTTTAAAAAAAAGTACCCAAATGCCAAACTAACAAACACCAATATAGCACATGGAACTTATTTCACTTATATAATTATTATTTTGTAAAGTTCTATAAAACCACTTATATGCAGAAAAAAATCATTATAAATTGGCCAAAAAAATGACCAAAATGATGGAATTATCACACTTTTACAAAGCTAATTCAAATATCCTCCATATGCTAAAGAATGTATTGAAAAACATGAACATGACGAGGAGCCAAATGAAAGACAACCAAAGCCCCCTAATAAACCTCTAGACATGACAAATAAAATATTTAAAATGAAAAATATACTGGATGGCATTAATAGCAGATGAGATACTTCGGAAAAAAAATACAATAAACTTGAAGATATAACAATAGAAATTATTCAGAATGAAGCACAAGAAAAAAATACTAAAAAGAAATGACCAGATTTAGTGTATGAGTGATTTGAGACAGTATCAAGCAATCTAAGATATGTGTCATTGGTGTCCAGAAAAGGGAAGGAAGTGGCAGGAAAAATCATTGAAGAAACAATGGCTAAAAAATTCAAATGTGATGAAAATGACAAACTCACAGATCAACAAAACCAAGCAGAAGAAACATAAAGTGGACAAAGGGGACAATGAAATGACTGACATCTTTAATGTGTGAAAACAATAAAAACAGTCAACTAGAATTCTATTTCATGCAAAAATGTCCTTCAAAAAGGAAGAAAGAAATGGAAGCCTTTTCCAGATGACAGAATTCACTGCCAATATTTCTGTAATACAGAAATGTTAAAAAAAATCTCCAGGCAGAAAAATTACACAAGATGGAAATTGAGATTTACGCAAAGGAATAAAGAATGCTATAAATACTATATATGTAGTCAAATGGAAAATAATTGTAAAATGTTTTTTGAAAATAATTGATCATTTAAAGCAAAAATAATGCAAACTATTGTAGGGATTATAAACATATAGAAGTAAATGTATACAACAATAGCATAAAAATGGAAAGGGAGAAATGAAAGTCTCTTATTGCAAAGTATTTATAAGGTATAATATTCTTCAAAGATAGACTGAATTGTTTTAGATGCATACAAAAAATTGTGTATGGCATTGCAATTATTTTACCTATATTTGTCAAATGACTATTCTAAAAATTTGGTAAATTAGGTATTTATAGACTACTTGTGGTTTTGGAGTAATTAGGGATGCTATAAGAAGCTGTAAAGTGAGCAATGTACTATAAAATAAAGCCAAAATTTATTAAGCAACTAAATTTCTGATGTTTGTATATTGAGTTTTAATCAGAAATCTGAAACTGAAGATAATCCTTGATTTAAATGTGTCAGTTACCAGGTGAAAACAAGGTTAGGCTGGGTTAGGTAGGTCTTCTTAGTGTTCCCATAATCCCTTCTGTCTACCATCTCTGGGCTTTCACAAGTTTTAAATTATCTTATTTCTTTGTCTTTTTCTTCTAATGGACTAAATGCCTTGAGCCGTGGACTCTTGCTTTTTCTTTTCACATCCTTAGTAACTAATATAGTGCTTGCCTCAAAAATACTCAGCAAGTGCTTTCTAAAAGAATAAGAGGTTTGGATATTAGAACTTTGAATACTAGGCTGAGAAATGTGTACTTCATAGTGTAGAAAAGGAAAATCACTGGAAGTCCTTGAATAAATGATATGATTATGCCTTTGAAAGAATGAGGTCCCAAGAGTATGTAGGACAGCCTGAGCAAAGGGAAAAAGAAGTGATAGTTATCCTAGTATGAATAGGAGAATAATTGATTAGGGCTTGAATTAAGATATAGCAGTAGAAGCAGAAAAGGCACACTATGAAATGTGAAAGTAGAACCTATATGACAATATCAGACTGTTTATCGACAGGGAAGAAGGAAGCTGATGTTTTCAATTTCAAGCCTTGGTGGCTAGGGGAATGGTGGTGTTATTAAGAGAAATAGAGAAGTTAGAAGGAAGAACTAATTTGGAGAGGGATGCTAAGTTCAGTTAAGATGTTGGTGGGACACTGCTGAGCAAGAATTAAAAATAAGTCTGGAATTCAGATGTCAAGGTTAGAGATTTAGATTTGAGGATCAACTCCACAGAGATGAGACCATCAGCCTAGGTAAGAGTTCAAGGAAAGGAAAACAACAAATAAAGGAAAATGTAAAAAGTTAAAGATGAACATCCTTACATAAAATAATGAAAACATCACTGCAAGAAAATAATAGAAAAAAATAGTAAGAAAGATGTAAGAACCAGGATATTAACACCTGAAAGCTAGCAAAAGAAGTATAACTTGAAAGAATATGAGGGAAACAGACAACAGCCAATGTTACTGAGAGCTGGGGATACTGAAAACTGAGTATAGGCCATAGATTTTTATTTAGGGGGAAGCTTCTAGTAAGCTTTGAAAATACAGTGTCAGTAAAGCAATTAGGGCACACTGTTTGTGAGGGATTCAATAACTGACAAAACAGAGCTTACAGAAGTTGTGAGGAAGAAGGGTTAGGGCCTAGACACAAGAGTTCGCAAATATTAAGTGCTAGGCACTATTCTAGGTGGTAGGAACACAAAGACAAAGAAGATAAACATGATTTCCGCAATCATAAAGCCCACAGATCCTACTGTTTCACAGGGATATATTACATAAATTTAGTACATAGTAACTAACATGCAAAGTGCTGTAAATAAGAAATTAAATGGAAAAAGGATATGAGTGATTAAGAGTTGCCTTGAGAGAACAGAGTGTAAGCTGTTACAGTAATAAGCCAGTAGAAATGAAAATGCCTTTGAAAGAATGAGGTCCCAAGGGTATGTAGGACAGCCTGAGGAAAGGGGAAAAAGAAGTGATAGTTATTCTAGTATGAATAGGAGAAGATTGATTAGGGCTTGAATTAGGATACAGCAGCAGAAGCAGAAGAGGTAGACTATGAAATGTGAACATAACATGAATGATATTTTACCATGCAGCTGTAACCAAAATTAAGAGGTCTAGGTCCTATTCATCAAGAAAAAGTTTCTGTCAGAATCGCCTGATGAAACTATGTTTGACTCATGTAATGCCACTGCCAGCAGCAAATTAGCTAGTTAGGGATATGCATCATACCATTTCACTTCTAAAATATTTGCAAAATGGAATATCCTTGGAGAAAAGGAACCCCAGCATTATTCTACCTTTTATATTTTACTAAATGATATTAACATGAACATCATAAAATTATAGGGCTTTAAACACATTTTAGAGATAAAATAGTTTATAATCATATGGAGTAAGAAATGCATTCATTGATTATATATTATCAATTATGCTTATATACATACTTCAAAATCACAGAGGAGGTCCTGGAAAGCAGTTGAATTTGGAATAATGGAGGTCTCATGTCCACTATCAACAGTTCCCACCAAAGAAAAAGTTAGATGGAGGATGTGGCTGTTAAGAAGGGAACGTTTCTTCTTAAGCAACATTGCCAGCAACTACAAGAAAGTAATACCAAATGCCTGTTGATAAATCATCATGTATATTCATTACACACACACAAACACACACATACACACAGAATCCTATGTAGACGATTTGCTGAGATTATTAAGTTACCTTCTAAATTTTTATTATGACAATATAACATTAGGTAAAATCTGAAAAACAAAGGGATCTTAACATTCTATTAAAATATCCACTTTTACCTTTACCCTTTCAATTCCATTATAAATATGTAAATAGTTACCAACACGTGCATAAAATTGTATGTATAATGAAAACATCACAGCAAGAATATAAAATTGTATGCACATGATGGTAACTACTTAAATATACACTTTTTGTGTTATAAAGTATTTTTTTTGCAACACAGTCTTAATAACTACAATTTTAAAAGGTTGAATGATAGTCTATGGAATGCTTAGAGTATAATTAGTCATTCTCTTATTACTGGTATATCTAGATTGTTCTATTTTTTCACGATAAACAATGCTGCAATAATCATTTTGAAAGTTTTGCAAAAGAAAACTTATTGAAATAGTATAATTAAATCTATACAACACAGTAAACAGTATATTCATTATCAATAAACTAATGGTTAAACTTGTAGAAGGCATTTGTACTTCATGTATGATAGGTTTTAATCTTGCTTCAAGTATTTGTTCCTCTTCTTACAAGTGATTTTTTATCTAATTCTGACTGTGGATACATAAATGCTGCATTTTTTTTTTTTTGAGTCTTGCTCCTTCGCCCAGGCTGGAATGCAATGGCGCAATCTCGGCTTACTGCAGCCTCCGCCTTCCAGGTTCAAGCGATTCTCCTGCCTCAGCCTCTGGAGTAGCTGGGATTATAGGCACATGCCACCATGCCTGGCTAATTTTTGTATTTTTAGTTTTCAGGAATAGCAATGGTACACTTATGATGTAGTGGCTTTCAAATATCCTGAGTAAGTAACAGAGATAAAAGATGGTGGGGTGTGAGGTGGAGGGGAGAGACAAGGAAACAGGGAGAGCCCTGAATCTACCAAGGATTTGGCAATCCTTTTAGGAAGGGGGAATAGGACCCCATTTCATTTCTTTCCCATTTCCACAGAGAAAAACAACATTCAAACCAGCAAACCTTTGTTCTGAAAATATATTCAATGTATTAATGCTATATTGAAATAATGTTGCCTAACTCAAGTGTTTAGTAAGATTTGATAAGATAGGAGAAAAAGGATAAAGCAAAATAAAGAAACAATACATACTTTCATTTGACATATATTAGTTTTCATAAAACTACTGGCTCTTTAAGTTTCCTTGGACAACATAATTCTTCTAGAGTTTGAAACAACATGAATGATAATAAAAAAGCAGAGTATTTTAGGTGCCAGGTGAAGCGAAGGCAAAGTTTTACAGTTACAAACCTGGTAGCCCTTGATTCTTTCCATTTCTTTGCTGGCTAGTGGGTTACTCTTGACCACACAAACCAGGGCCTTGACTGCTGCATATAACCCTTCCACATCAGAGGCCATGGCCACCAGGCCCAGGATGGCTGCAGCTCCACCAATGTACTGCAAAGTAGTGGCAACAGGCTTAGGGACAAATGTTCTTACTCCTGATTAAAAGACAGTGAAAAATAATTAAGATAAATTCCCCATGTGAACAAGAACTGTATATATCATCTTGAAAAGTTTTTTAATTAGCAATGTTTTATTTTAAAAATATCTTCTGTCTATAATGCAAATTCTAGGGAAAGCATTAAAGGTAGAATTTGGGACAAGGCAATACAGGCTGGCTGGGCACGGTGGCTCACACCTGTAATCCCAGCACTTTGGGAGGCCAAGGCAAGTGGATCACAAGGTCAGGAGTTTGAGACTAGCCTGACCAACATGGTGAAACCCCAAACTCCGTCTTTACTAAAAATACAAAAATTAGCCAGGCGTGGTTGCATGCGCCTGTAATCTCAGCTACACAGGAGACTGAGGCAGGAGACTCACTTTAACCCTAGGAGTTGGAGGTTGCAGTGAGCCGAGACTGCGCCACTGCACTCCAGCCTGGGCGACAGAGGGAGACTCCCTCTCAAAAAAAAAAAAATAAATAAAAATAAATAAATAAATAAATAAAATTTTAAAAAAAGAAAAAAAAAGCTAATCTACATACTCTTAGAGAAGACTGGGTGTAGAGGAGTGAGCAGAGAAGAGCAGGGCTTTACAGCAAGCACAAATGTTTCTACTGTGTAGCTTTGGGCTGTACTCAAAAGTACAGTGGTCTTGAGAATGCATTTCTGAGTAAGTAAGAGTGCCTTGCTAGCATCTGTTGGGGAATAACCTTGGGGACAATAAAAATCACTTCAACTCTGTGAACTGGGGAAAGACTTGGAGAAGCCATCCTGGCGGGGATGATGTGTTTCCTATAGATAAACCAAGCAAAGCACATTATTGACCATTACCCAAAGCTTCTCTTGGTTAAGTAATCTGAGTAACAGTACATCAGTAACTTTAGGAGAGCATAAGTTTATAGAAACACAGGCCTGGAACTGTGTGCCAATTAAAAAAAAATCACACCTGCATTCCTAACATTTTAAAGGGGCATTGTTTGAATGTCACTTGCCTGCTGACCAAGACTGAGATTTTAAAAAATAAAAGTAACATCCATATTATATTTCTATGTGCTCTGCAGTATTCACAATACTTTCTTTCCTTCTTTCCCCCCCCTTTTTTTTTTTGAGACAGGATCTCATTGTCACCCAGGCTGGAATGCAGTGGCTCAATCACAGCTCATTGCAGTCTCCTGGGCTCAAACAATCCTCCTGTCTAGGCCTCCCAAAGTGCTGGGATTACATGGTGTGAGCCACCATGCCCAGCCCACAATACCTTCATATATTACAGTGCTGGATTTTGAAAACTAGCTCCTAAGGTAATTAGGGCCAGTATTACTAGTTTATAGATAAGAAAACTGAAGTTCATAGAGCTTAACTGTATGGCATAATATCACACAGTGACACAACAGGGGCTGGAACCTAGGTCTCTGAACTTACTGCTCACTGCTCTTTCCACTATACCACTATACTTTTGAAAAGGACATACCACAGTGCTCGTAAGTATTTTTTGAATAAAAGAACACTACCATGTGCTTCAGAGTAAAGAAAATTTTTATCAATGCTGTATTATCAAAAAAGAAAAACAAAGATTTATGCAATTCACTGGGACAATAAAAATTGCCAATGACTAATAAACATGTTGGATTCTGACCAGCACAACACTAACTTTTTATTAATCTAAAAAGGAACCAGTATTATATACTGATTTACACATTAAAAGGCATAATCACTGGTTCTGAATTTTGAATGGCATGATTGGTTTATGTCTCAAGATCCTATCTAACAAAAAAACAAAAACAAAAATAACGTTTTAAGCAGACACGTATAAGGCTCTGAAGAATGTCCACTCTAAATTTTTATTAGAGTTTGAGTCAGTGTTTATACTCAGAAGCTCTAATTTCTAGCTCATTTCTAAATTAACAAAAACTCATGAGCTATATACCAAATCATGAAACAATCAATAATAGTTCTAAATTTTGATACCTGTCACTAAACGTAATTTGAAATTTACCTAAAAATTACATGAAATTATATAGTCAGTGCTGATCATTACTGACAAGAGGGAAACAGTGCGATTTTTTTTTTTAAAGTTTATTTTACTTTAAGTTCTGGGATACATGCACAGAACGTGCAGGTTTGCTACATAGGTAAACATGTGCCATGGTGGTTTGCTGCACCTATAAACCTGTCACCTAGGTATTAAGCCCCACATGCATTAGGTATTTGTACTGATGCTCTCCCTCCCCTTGGCCCACTTCCCCTGACAGGCCCTGGTATGTGATGTTCCCGTCCCTGTGTCCACGTGTTCTCATCGTTCAGCTCCCCTCTATGAGTGAGAATATGCGACATTTGGTTTTCTGTTCTTGCGTTAAGTTTGCTGAGTATGATTTCTAGCTTCATCCATGTCCCTGCAAAGGACATGATCTCATTCCTTTTTATGGCTGTATAGTATTCCTTGGTGGATATGTAAAAGTTAGCAGGATTTTATGAAAGGTTATTATTTTAAGTTGACTGGAATTTGAGATTGTTACATTTAATCTCTGAATACTGCACGTACACTATAGGTCAGTGCTATTAAAATATGAACTTAAATACTGCCTCTTAAGTGAGGAAAGTGAATGAAAACTTGATGGCAAATAAAGAAGTTTGAAACAACAAAGACAAGTCCACTCACCCAAGTATCCAATCAGAGCGGCCCCAATTGTCCGTGCAGATCCATTAAGATGTCCTGCTGAATTGTGTATCAACTTCACAGGAGTGGCATTCTCATGTGAGGAAATGCCTAACTGAAAAATAGGAAAGGAAAAAAATGTAATTATATAAGAACAGTTTCAATGTTTTGATTGGAAAAGAAACCAAACACATGAATGGTAACACATCTTTTCCCTCCTCCCTTATCAGAATACTGAAAAACGAGCATTTAGGTCTAGCCTGGTGGCTCATGCCTATAATCCTAACACTTTGTAAGATAGAGGCAAGGGAATCGCTTGAGCCCAGGAGTTTGAGACCAGCCTGGGAAACATGGCGAGACCCCCATCTCTACTAAAATGCAAAAAATTAGCCAGGTCTTGTGGTGCATTACTCAGGAGGCAGAGGTGGGAGAAACACCTGAGCCTAGGAGGTCGAGGATGCAGTCAACGGAGATTGTGCCACTGGCACTCCACACTCCAGCCTGGGAGCATTTATTTTTGGAAATGTACAAACACTTCCAAAGTGTGGAAACTCTTAGGAGGTAAGTTAAACACAATTTACTGAGATAAAGATGGTGAGAGGATCTTGAGACACAGCTTCAGGGGTCTTTCTGAATGAAGTTCTTTGGTAGTTTAAAGGTTGTTATCACTAACTGCCTCACAGTATTTCAGATCAGTGAACATATTAGCTTTATTCCATATCCAAGTAAACATAAGTTATCCAAGAGTTTATAGATAAAACATGCCTACATAAAGGAATCTCACATTTTGTACATTCACACATACACAAGATCTATTTTCAAGGCAAACATAACTTTAATTCTGTTGTTCACTATAGAGTTATGTACAGTTTATGTTCCTTAGATATGTATATGTGTCATATATATGTATACACACACACACACACACACACAAAAGCTCTGCGTAAGAGTTGTCAATACTTACAGTTCCTGGTCTCTTGATATCCTTCCCCTTGGACTTTGCCTCCGATAATCAGTCAAAATGGCTTGTCAAGCTCACTGACTTGCTAAACCCCATAGTCAGTCCTCACTTCTTATCTTACTGTGACCACTTAAGTCATTTCCACAGTGAATCCTTGATCTTACAACATTAAGCCCTCCTGGTTTTTCTCCCTTCTTACTGACTGCTACTTCTCAGTCTTTTCTGGTTCTTCTTGATCTCCCCAACTCCATAACACTGGAACGTCCCAGGTTTCAGTCTTTAAAACTTTCCATTTCCCTATCTACATCTATGCTTTGGTGAATACATGTAAACTCATGGCTTTAAACACCACCTGTATAAATGAACTCCAGATTCGTATTTCCAATGGCCTTGAATCTCTACTGTGATGTCTAACACACTTCTCAAACTTCTAAAACAGAATTCTCAATATTCCTCCCGACTCTACTCTTTTTGTAGTTTTCTCCAAATCAGAAAACGTGACTCCATTTTCCTAGCTGTTCAAGAAAAAAACCTGGAGTCCTTAACTCTCTCAACTTCCACACTCATTCCACATTTTATCACACAAAACTGCTAGGTCAACTTTTAAAATATACCTTGAGCCCGGTGGGGTGGCTCACACCTGTAATCCCAGCACTTTGGGAGGCTGAGGCAGGTGGATCACCTGAGGTTAGGAGTTTGAGACCAGCCTGGCCAACATGGTGAAACCCTGTCTCTAATAAAAATACATAAATCAGCTGGGCGTGGTGGTGCATGCCTATAATCCCAGCTACTCAGGAGGCTGAGGCAGGAGAATCACTTGAACCCAGGAGACAGAGGTTGCAGTGAGCCGAGATTGTCACACCATTGCACTCTAGCCTAGGCGACAAGAGCAAAACTCCATCTCAAAAAAAAAAAAAAAAAAAAAGTGAATCTGATCACTTCTTATCACTACCATTGCTACTGCCCAAGTTAAAACCACCATAATCTCTCATAGGAATTATTTATCGCATCGGCCTCATAACTTGTCTCCCTGCTACTACCTTTGTTTTTCTTCAACCTATTGTCAATAGAAGTCATAGTGATAAAATGTAAGTTACAGCATTTCCCTCCTATGTCTGAAACTCCATAATGCTTCCCATCTTTCTCCATCAGAGCCAATGTCTTTACAATTGCCCCATGAATCCTAAACAACCTGGGACCCATCATCACTCTGGGCTCCTCTCCTACTGCCCAGGCCCTCTCTAATTTTACTCCAGCCACATCTGTCTCCATGGCAGGCACGTACAGTACTTTTCTCATGGCCTTTGCACTTCTATTCCTGGAATACAAAACACTCCCACACCCATAGGTATATCCCATGCTCCCTATTCCTGTGGCCTGTTACCTCATCCCTGTCAAGTCTTTGCTCAAAATTCACCTTCTCAGTAACGTCTCCTCGGACCACCATATTAAAAACGTGAAGCTTCTCTTTCTCCTTCCCTGTTTTATTTTACTGCATAGCACTCATCACCTTCTAACATACTTCATGATTAGGTTATTTCTTTAGGTATTATCATCTGTCTTTTCCACTAGAATGTAGGAAACATAAAAGCAGAAATTTTCTTTTTATCCACTGCTATGTCCTGAACCGAATGTCACCTGGCACATAATAGGTCATTCATTAAAAAGTTGAGTTGTAGCCTTAAAAACAGTAATTGTTTTCATTCGTTTTCTAAAGTTAAATTTCTTAATTGCCAATATAAATAAATTAATATGAATTATGTACTCATAACAGAAACTGTCACTTTTCCAAATTAAGTTACATATCTACATGTGTTTTGGCCTAAATTTGAAGTCAAATTAACCAAACATAAACAATACATGAAAGGCATGATTTTTAGCAGTCACTCATAATTGAGTAGTATCCATATGAGACTCTGAGATGTGTTCCCAGTAAAAATCAGCCATAGTACACCAAGAAATCATTCTGCTTACCTGCTTAGCAATGGCTTTGCTATCCAATTTGTTATACACTTTCCGGATTCTTGCCACTGTTAGAGACGACACAGAGAGTGCATAGAGGCCAAATGACACCTTCTCCTCTGGTACTAATGACACAGGGGATGGCACTACCCCTTCGGATTTTGCATCTTTATCTTCAAAAGAAGAATAATTATTTTCAAAATCATCAGTAGTTCTCATCTTGAAACAAGTTTTTTTATACTTACTATCATTTTTTAAATGAGGAGGCTTGAAAGTCTTAAAGTAGAATAAGACAGGTAAATTTAAAAACTATCTTACTTCTCAGCTCTTCATTTATTTCTTTAATTAAAAGATGGAAAAAGAAATCTAGTCATAGAGTTCTACATTCTAAGTGCTACTCTTAAAACATGTTTAACATATAGTACAATGTAAAGGATGAAAAGTTTTAACTGTTATCTGACAAATTGTAAAACATGTCCCCCTAGATTCAAAGGAAAAAGGAATGAAGACGAATAAAATGCCGATCAGCCGTGTAGCACTATGTCCCCTCCCCCAAAAAAGCACTCAGATATGCCTGCCTGTATTCTTCGAGACCACAAAGCAGAGGAGTTATTAATAAAGGCATGTGTTTTAAAGCCACATGGCCTGAGTTTGAATCTTGTTTTATCACTTAAAAGCTGTGCGACCTATATGTCTTTGTGCCTCAGTTTCCTCTTCTGTGAAATGGGAATGATAATGACAGTACCTAACTCACAGTGTTTCGAGATGAATAAATACATGTGAAGGGCTCAGAACAGCTACATCCTTCATGTGTGTTGACTTATTTAGCACACAGTAAGTGCCCAAGAAGTGTTAGCTTTTATTAGACACCATCTAAATTAAGAATGAGTGAAAAGATAAATTACTAAATCATAGGATTATGACCATTTACAATATACTTGTCCTAACTCTTCTGAGATTCTTGGTGGAATCAGAACAAGGGAGTGGAAGACCACCATTTGCAAGGAGTACTACCAAGGAATTGCCAGCTTAACATCAGTTCCTCTGAGTCTAAATTTCATTTGGGAGAAAGGATAACAAAAAGTAGGCTTGGAGTAAAGAAATGAGGAAAAATAATGTTAAGTGATCTAATCTAGAGAATATGTGTGTGTGTTTATTGAACCTATCTGTTCTTCCTTTAACAGGGGTGGCTATACTTTAAACTGCTTCATGTAATAGGAGAAATCACAGAAAGAGAAGAGTGTCACAGTTAGACTCCTAGAGGGCATATACCTATATCTCGGAGCCAATAAGAGAAACTGGATAATAAGTGATCAGGCATAAAGACAAAGAATCCAGAAAGTGCAGTATGATCAGTGGAGGAAAATATTTTAAATAGGAGTGAGTATCCTGCTGAAGAAGATTAGAGGAGAAGGCGCTTTTCCTAGATAAACGATATGTATAACCTCATACACACACATGCATCTATATTGCAGGAGTTAAGTTTCATACAACTTCAAGAACTAAAAATAAGTTACTCACATGGCATACATACAGCTTGAAAGCTTCCAACATAATTTGGTCCAAGTTCATAAATGGTAGTAACATTTGAAGAAGGTAAAACTTCTTCTAGAAAATGTGTGGGTCCCAGGCGCCAAACCAATGAGGCAATTTGGCGTTGGGCAGGTGGAGTACCAATGTAGGCATAGACCGTGCTCACCACTGGTGGATTTGCCGAACCTGAACCCCCTGGAGTACTGTGAACATAATGAAGCTGTTAGGAAGACAAAAGCAAATGTGTGAGATGTGAACATTTTCCCCAGGAAAATAACTACTTCAGCATATGAGGTCACACAACTTTACAAATGCACAAAAACATTTGGGGTGGAGAAACAGGAAGGGCAAGGCACAATACTGGGATCTGTAACTGAGGACCAGGTATAGTAGCTAAAACTTTTATCCAACTCTCTAACACAGATAAACTCTTTAATGCTAGAAATGGCAACAAGCAAATACAGGGATACTGTCAATGGCTGGTTTGCATATCAAGTTAATGACGCTTCTCTGAAATTTTTGTGCTGATATAAAGAGAGCTTTCCACTATGGAATTAAAGTAGTCTTGAAATTAGGTATGTTACCTTCAATGTGAGTCTGTTAACTAAAATTACTGATGAAAAGTGTTTTATAGGGGTAAATTATTATAATAAATATATAATTAAGTACAGTATAAGAGATAAAGAACTTAAGTTGCTTTTTCTTGCTGAAGCAGCTTAATGGGATGAAGGACACTTCCATTAATTGCTGTGTCATAACATCTCAGCTTCAGATCCTATTCATTATTCTATATATTAAACAGCAGTTCTTGGTGATGTTAATAGCACAATTGTGAAGACCAACATATGAGCTAGAGTTGATTTCACAGTATTGTGACTATTGACAGGGACAGTGATGATGATGATGTAAATCAATCAATAATAAATTTCCTATTGCTCAACTCTAGAAGCTGAGGGCATTTTTATTTTTAATGACACTAAAATTAATGAAGGAGCAACGTACTAGAGAATCTACAAACCCATTTCAAATGCAATCATGTAAACAAATAAATCAACGACTATTCCACAAGGTGCATTTTAGAGTTTATCATAGTGAAACACAATGTCACAATAAAATATCATCATCATCATCAAGGAAGGAAATATATTCAAAGATACTGCTGGTTTCAGTGCTTTTCAAACTTTAATTCACACACAAGGACAAACTTTGTCTTTGTTACTTCTTTCAAGTGATCGCCGTAAAATGGATAACCGCCTATAATCCCAGCATTTTGGGAGGCCGAGGCATGAGGATCACCTGAGGTCAGGAGTTTGAGACCAGCCTGGCCAACATAATGAAACCCCATCTTTACTAAAAAAAAATTAGCCACGTGTGGTGGCACGCGCCTGTAGTCCCAGCTATTTGGGAGGCTGAGGCAGGAGAATTGCTCATACCCAGGAGGTGGAGGTTAAGGTGAGCTGAGATCGCGCCGCTGCACTCCAGCCTGGGCGACAGAGCGAGACACTGTCTTAAAAAAGGAAAAACAATAAAAATAAAATAAAATAAAATAAAATGAATACTATCTTTTAGAAGGTCAATTTTCAGAGCTTGCGAACTGAGTTCTGTACAAAGTAACAAGCAGGATTTATTCTCATTCAGAAAAAGGGAGTTTCACTTGTTTCTTTACTTGATAATCAACTCTTTTTTTGTATTCTAAATACTATCACAATCTACAGTAATGTTTATGTAGTCATTCATTCAAGAAACAATAAACTAAATACCTACTATCATTATCAGGGACTAATCTGGGTGATATGAAAACAAAGAAAAAAAACAATTCTAGCTCTAAAGAATGTAAGTCTTCTGGACTAAATTACAACAACAGCAATGAAGTGACAAAATAGTGTGTTCACTGTTATTTAGGAATCCTTCAACTGGTTCCTTTATTATGAAAAAGCACCTAGCAATCTGGCTTAAGCTCTTGCATATTCAGCAACTTCTTTAGTACCTATAAGCCCTCATTTCTATTCTTCTCTAAGAAAATGGTTTAAGAATTGGCCACATGAGTCTAACATATTATTCAAATGGGTACTGAATATCAACTTAAAATTAAGAAAGTAATTTTAAAAATACCCCTGTAACACACAGACACACACACACACACACACACACACACACCCCAAACTACTACCTTATAAAGCAGGTAGATTTACAAGTGCACATACACTTACCTTTACAGTGTTAACAAGCTGTCCATCAATATAGAGGGCTGCAGTACTGTTTTTCAACATGCCTTTGCTCATTACCAGGACCAAATGATGCCACTGTCCCTCAATGATAAGTTCTCCACATCGAAAGCGAGCACAGCATGGGAGAATTTCATAAAATGAGGACTCTTCACTAAAATCATCAACTGAAATAAAGGGGGGAAGACATAAAAAACTTTTTCCAACACCATCCCTATTCAAATTATTCATATCTAGATCAGCATGTTTTGACTTTATGTTAAAACAAGATAATGATGCAGACTATTTGAGTAATAATACAACTCTGGAAAAAAAAATGATAATGTGGGCTGGGCACGGTGGCTCACACCTGTAATGTCAGCCCTTTGGGAGGCTGAGGTGGGCGGATCACCTGAAGTCAGGAGTTCGAGACCAGCCTGGCCAACATGGTGAAACCCCATCTCTACTAAAAACACAAAAATTAGCCAGGTATGGTGGCGCACGTCTGTAGTCCCAGCTACTCGGGAGGCTGAGCCAGGAGAAACGCTTGAACCTGGGAGGCAGAGTTTGCAGTGCTGAGATTGCACCACTGTACTCCAGCCTGGGTGACAGAGCGAGACTCCATCTCAAAAAAAAAATGAGTAAATAAAAATAAAAATATAATGCAGACAGAAGATACCTCACTCATGCAATACCCTTACCTGCAGTAAAGTGAAACCTAGAATGTATTTTTGCTCTCTTCTGCTCAACAAATATAGGTATAATCACATAAAGTTACAATGAACAAAAGTTAGCTAATGTAGTAAAAAATACACAAAAATAAAGAGACAATAACATTATGACAAACACTAAAAAGAGACTAGTTGACACCCAAAACAAAAATAAACAAGTGGGACTATCTCAAACTGAAAAGCTTTTGAATAGCAAAGGAAACAACAGAGTGAAAAGGCAATCTATGGAATGGGAGAAAAATATTTGCTAACTATGTATTTCATAAGGGAGTAATGTCAAAAATACATAAGGAACTACTAGAACTCAATAGTAAAGAAACTAATAATCAATTAAAAATGAGCTAAGAACTTGAATAGACATTTCTCCAAAGAAGGCACATAAATGGCAGACAGGTATATGAAAAATGCTCAATGTCACTAATCATCAGGCAAATGCAAACCATAAGCACAATGGCATATCACCTCACACCTGTCAGAATGGCTATTATCAAAAAAAAAAAAAACACAAGTGTTGGCAAGAATGTGGAGAAACTGGAACCCTTGTGCACTGTTGGTGGGAATGTAAAATGCTGCAGCTGCTATGGAAAACAGTACACACATTTCTCAAAACACTGAAAACAGAACTAACATATAATCCAGCAATACCATATCTGGGTACTTATTTAAAATCACTCAAATCAGGACTTCGAAGAGCTATCAGTACTCTCCTGGACAGATGAATAGATAAAGAAAATGTGGTACATATATACAATGGAATAATATTTAGCCTCAAAGAAGAAAATTTTGCAATATCTGACAACATAGATGAAGCTTAAGGACATTATGCTAAATGAAATAGCCAGTCATAGAAAGACATATACTGCATGACTCCACTTATACGAGGTATTTAAAATAGCCAAATTCAGAGAAACAACAAATGAAATGTTGGTTGCCAAGGGCTCGAGGGAGGGGCAAATGGGGAGTTACTAATCAAATGGCAGGAAGTTTCAGTGAAGCAAGAGGAAAAAAAGCTTGAGATTTGCTCTACAACACTGCAACTATAGTCAACAATAATGTTGTATAACAATAATGTTGTATAACAACAATAATGTGTTGTAACTTTTTGACATTGATTTGGTTACAGTATGGGTTAGAAAAAGAATCAAGAAAAATGTAAAGTTTATTCTTGCTATATGCTATGCTGAACGATACAAGAGGACAACTATCTATTATTAGTGGCTGTACTGTGCATAATAAAAGGTAGTAAGAAGGAGATGATTTACAGCATAGACTAGGTATTTGTTGATCCAAGTTTCCTGCTTCATCAGACAACTTTGTCCCATGTATATAAATATATTCTGATTTGCTACCATTCTACAATTACTTCCTGACTCCAATCTGGCTCCTTTTTGCTACCCTATATGTTACCAGACCATGCTAAGAAATAATGGTTTCATATTAATTTAGTTTTATTGTTAAGCTAAATAAAAATTAATTTACCTTTTATCAGTACTTAACAAATGGCAAGACAGCAGTGGAAAACCAGATTTTAAATACTCATTAAAAAAAAAATTAAGAAGAGCTAACCTGTAACCATATAATTTAAAGCAGATCCAGTATTTTTCACTGCATGTACAAACAAGTAAATATACTGAAAGTAAAATTTATGTGATATGAAGAAGAAAATGCAAATAAAATATTAATTTCTATTTTTGGAATCTTAAAATATCTGCACATACTTAAATACCAAGATTATATTTTAGAATGGCAATTCAGAATATATGTCTGTTGATAAGACTATTACACAGGTAAAAATCTTATCCATGAGGTGACTTGATATAGGAACTGAATAAACTAGGCAGAAAGCAGGGTCCTAAAGCCTTGAAAGGTCTAGTGTTATGGACCAATGGAGGTGAAAGTAAATATGAACATACGGGTGAAACAAGGAACTTGTCCCTCTTCCTCCCCTGGTTCGTAGACTATAAGTCTTCTCAAGTATTGAAGAAGATATTCCTTACAAACATTTGTGAGAGTTTCACTTTCTGACTTAGGTTTGAACTAAGACATTTCCAGCACTGAGTGGTGTGTCAGGATATCTCAGTGAGCCAACTGGTTTATAACAACTCTTAATTTCCTAGGCATCTTAATGGGTTACAGCTGTTGGGAGAATGAATCCTGGCAATACTAATGCATATGTTACCGTCATTTCTAATCATATATGGACTACAGCAGCCTGGCAAATTACATTTAGTAATAAAAATGAGATAAGAGTTAGAAAATATTTTCCTAGTTTATAGATTTATCTCCAGATCCACTCCTTAACTTTTCCATTAAATTCTAGGGTGTCTTCAAATTCCCCATTATTATTCACTTTTCTTGTTGTTTCTTCCTCAGGCCATTCATTTCCTCTATTCATGCATTTATAAGTTTACATAATATCTGCATGCCTAATACATTCTAGGTACTGTGTTAGATGACAGGGCAGCTTAGATTACAAAGATAAGCAGACAAAAACAAATTAAAAATTAAAATCTATGAAGTCTAGATAAGAGATGAAGATTATTAAACAAGCGCTATGGAAGTGGGCACAGGGAGGAAGGGAAGATTTCAGAAATATTAGGGAGGCATATTACAGTAAGACTTAGTAGAAGGGGTGGTATTTTCAAGTTGACTCAAGGTTTCTAATTGGGCTAACTGGCAGTGGTTGTGTCATTTATCAACACAGGAAAACAGAAAGAGATGTAGGTTTTTCGTTTTTGTTTGAAACTGGGTGTCTCTCCTAGGCTGGAGTGCCGTGGCACCTTCACAGCTCACTGTAACCTCAAACTCATGGGCTTCACCAATCCTACACCACCTCAGCCTCCTAAAGGAGATGTAGGTTTTATAAAGAAGAAATATTAGAATCTGAGATGTTTATTGGAATACTGTTCATATGGAGATGTCTAATATGCAGCTGGAAATATGAGGACATAGCTTGGGACATAGACAAATGAAAAAAAAACTTTGACTTCACAGTCCTTGACATAAAAAGACTTAAAGCAATACTAGTTCATGATTTTTTCCCATGAAGAGCTGGTCAAGTACAAAGATCAAAGGTGAAACACTGGAGAATACTACTTCTGAGGGGCAGACAGAAGAGAAAGCGATTGAAGGAAATTGCAAAACAAAGATCAGAGAAATAGTGAGTATTCTAGAATGCAAGATTGCAGGTAGTTTTAATTAGGACGAATTAGTCAACAGGACCAAATACTACTAAGGGGCAAATAAAGCGTCATAACAAGAATTTTAAAGTACTAACTATATTGATGCCTAGCTCTGTGCTAGGTACCATGAGGAATACTACAACCTTACAATCTAATTAAAAGACTAACATTCATATTATATTAATATTTATTGAACACCAACCACATGTCAATTAATATGTGATATTATTTTACTTAATTAAAAGAACAAAATTAAATGATCGAAAAAATCACATTTATACAAAATGCTTATATTCTTGAGCAAAGAAAATTGAGTAAATTGAGATTTATATTTTAAGTTATTTATCATTTAGCAGGATCTTCATGAATGCCTTGAGTTTGGAGTTCTACTATACAGCACTGTAAAGTCATGGCATGTTGGAGAAAACTAGGGAATTAGAATTATAAAATAGTATGTATTACATCTTGAAGGTAAGTGATGGATAAGGTAATTGAAATGTTATTGTGTCTAGCACAGTGTGGCACATATGGCAGGCAGGTGCTCAATGAATATTAATTAGTTAAGCAGAATTCACAGCCAATGATAATCCTTACCAAAATACATCAAACAAGCAACCTGCTTTCCTAGGAAAAGCTGTGATTTCTTGGCAAATAGAGATTAGTCCTTATTAGGTACTCACTCCGTCCACTGTTTTGTAAGTCTCTTTTGAAAGTGCCTTAAAATTCACTGGTAAGCAATATTCAATGTTTTATGTAACTTGTTCTACGCTATAATAATTTAAGCTGAAAAGTTATTATTAGCTGGACTTTTAAAATAAATACAAAAATGAAGTTTTAATACTTCCATAATCAAAAGAAGAAAACAAAAAAAACAAATACTGACCATAATTTTGGAGGAGTTCCTCTTTGGTGGAAACAATCAGAGATCGGTCTTTTGCTGATAGAACTATTGCAAGGCACACGTAATGTTGCTCAGAAGAATTTGCTCGGCGCACAACAGTAAGAAGTCTGACGGGGTGGTTATTTGGAGGAGAACTAAAACGTTCAATACAAAACCAGCTAGAGTAACTTAACCCAGAGGGAGGAGGGAAGAATCTTTCACCTACAGTAAAAATTAAAAAAAAAAAGTTTGTGTTGATTAATATTTATAGTTTTTAAAAGATGCCAACAAAAGCATATAAACTCTAAATTATATATAATCTACTGGAAAAAAAATCTCATAAGCAGAAAGAAAATATTACTTACCAGAACCAATGCCACTGACCACAGCCCCATCAATAAGACCTGTTGTGACGGTATTATTTGGAGGAGCATTATGAGGGGCCAAACTGGGCAAAAAAAGACATCTATTAAAGAAAAGACAACATACATATTAGAGATCAGTGACTCCTTCTCTTAACACTGTGCACTTACCACAGTGAAATAACTGCCAGTGTTTAATGGTGACTAGAGAAAAGATCATGGAATAAATGTGGATGCCTCGCAAAGCCCTTCCCTTCTTTTAATTATGTAAGGGTATCAAAAGACATAATTTTAAAATCTCCCAAAATAACATTTTTAATTTAAATTAAAAAAAATTAAGATACAAAATGCATATGGCAACATACTCTAACGTATAAACCCAATCAAGACATTAGAACAATTTCATCACTGAAGGAAAACTCCCATGTGCCCCTTACTGTCACTCTCTTGTTACCACTGATTGCTTCTGACTATTCCCAATCGTGTTTTAATCTATTGTTTGATAATGACCCGTGATAATATTCTTAAAACACAGAGGTTTCAATCAATATAAGAATCCCACAAACAACTAGTATAGACAAAAATTATGAATTAACACTGTAAGCCTGGGCACAGTGGCTCACGCCTATAATCCTAGCATGTTGGGAGGCTAAGGTGGGCAGATCACTTGAGGTCGGGAGTTCGAGACCAGCCTGGCCACTATGGCGAAACCCCATCTCTACTAAAAATACAAAAATCAGCCAGGCGTGGTGGCGTGCGCCTGTAATCCCAGCTACTTGGGAGGCTGAGGCAGGAAAAATGCTTGAACCTGGGAGGCGGAGGTTGCAGTGAGCCAAGATCGCGCCATTGCACTCCAGCCTGGGCGACAGGGCAAGACTCTGACTCAAAAGGAAAAAAACAAAACAAAACTCTAATAGCTAACAGATCTAGCTATCAGATCTATTAGCATTTGTGTCTATTTTAGGCTGTTGAACTTCATGAATTCTTTCAGATTTTTTAGATTCATTATTGCCGTTTCTGTTACTATAATCTTTTCTAACACTTGAAATAATTTATTCATTTGAAGTGACAGTCACTGAATGTTTATAATGTATAAATTATTACACTAGGTAATTTGAAGGATAGATGATGATAAACCCAAAGAGTTTTCAACCTAATTTTAATTTATATATTATCTATACATTTATATTTATTATATTAGATGTTGGCAGACTTTTTCTGGAAAAGGCCAAATCATAAATATTTTATGCTTTGTGAACCAGGCAGTCTCCATCATGACTACTCAACTTTGACACTCCAGCACAAAAGCAGCCATAGGAAATATAAATGAGTGTGGCTGTTTTCCAATAAAACTTCATTTACAAAAAAAAAAAAAAAAAAATTTGCAAAAGTGTTACTAACAAAACAGATTTGGTCCATGGGCCTAAGATTTTGGATTCCTATGTCATATCAATTTATTTAGTATAACAAACAAAAATAATTAAATGTAGTAATCTTAAAATAGCATGCTCAAAAAACTCAATAATTAAAAAATATTAAGTATGGTAAAATATATTTTAATTAAGTATATTTAAAACCAAAGATTTGTAAAGGCAAGTATGAGGCATAAAATCATAAAGGTTGGCTTCCTTGCAAATTTCTTACCCAAACCCTTCAAGTGATGTGTCAAATTCAACAAAAGCTGGAGTAACTGATGACCCATGAAGTCTGATGTCATGTGGGGTTGTCATGGAGACCAGACACTTCACCCTGGTCAGGGGTACAGTACTTCCTTCTGCAGATTTTACCAGGCTCTTGCTTATCCGGTAATGGTTATCTTCATGTACGCTAAAAACATTATCAGTACCCAGACCTTCCAGAGATGTGATCATACTACCTGTAAGTCAAGGAAATCTCTTGGGAAAATGTCATATGGAATTTCAAAATAACTTTACAAGGCTGATTTATTTGTAAATACCACTTCAGTTTCAATAGACAATAATTTTCTTTTTAAGTGCCAAGATCATTATCCAGTTTTAATGTACATTTATTTTTAAACTTAACAGCATGCCTTTCCTTTTTTACTAAAGCAATATGCACACTGCAGAAATGCTGGAAACTAGAGTATAAATAAAAATAAACATCTCAAATAATTGTCATCAAAGCCACTGATACAATGTAATTTAATTATAAATCTCAGTTAATAGTTTACAAATCAGGAAATACTTTTATTTCATAAAACTATGATTTATTAATTCTCTTTGAGGGAAAAATAAACAATTTTAGAGCATTAAAATGAAAAGAAATAGGTCATCTTTATTATAAAACAAATTAGAGATAAATGGCAGAAACTTGCTTCCCCCATTTTTTCCCCATTATTAATTCTTTCCTTACAATTATTAGAACTAAATGCACGATCGTAAAAGTACTTTAATTTAAAGATTCCCATATTTATAAAAAGGGTAACAATTTCAAGAAAAAAAAGACAAATTCTAAACAGATTGTCATTATCTCTCCAGGGACACATTACAAATGTAATGAAGAAAATATTCTCTCTCAAAATAAACTACATGAGTATAGGAAACTGTTTTCCTCTTAAATGTGCTGGATATTCAGGCAACTACAAAGATATTTCAAATATTATCTTAGGGAAAGGAACTATTTTTGTTTCTACTCTTAGCAAAGGAAATCACAACTCAATTCTTATTTATTTATTTATTTATTTTTTGAGACGGAGTCTTGCTCTGTCACCCAGGCTGGAGTGCAGTGGCGCGATCTCGGTTCACTGCAAGCTCCGCCTCCGGGGTTCACGCCATTCTCCTGCCTCAGCCTCCCGAGTAGCTGGGACTACAGGCACCCGCCACGGCGCCCGGCTAATTTTTTTTGTATTTTTTAGTAGAGACGGGGTTTCACCGTGGTCTCGATCTCCTGACCTCGTGATCCGCCCGCCTCGGCCTCCCAAAGTGCTGGGATTACAGGCGTGAGCCACCGCGCCCAGCCTGTTTCTCTATTTAAATAATAAACCCTTCTCTTTCTTTGCTTTCACAAACTTCTTGAAATAATATTCAGCCCCTACATGATTTTCATTCATAAAATAAATCAAAAAAGGGAATTTCAAAAGTCAACTTACTTCTCATTTCTGGTTCGTAACTCAGTGAACTTGGTTTGTGGACCCTATATTGTTTTAGCAATTTTTTGTCCCAGGCACCACAATTTAAAGGACTTGCCAAACGTAAAAACTCCCTAAGAAAGAGACAAAGCAAAGTTATTCCTTGATTGAGATTATTATATAATCCATAAACCAAATATTCCGAACAGGAATTTAATAAATTCCAACAGACTAATTACAATAAAAAAATGCAAAGTATAATAAAACAATATAGTGTTAGTTTTACATTTAATCACCATATAGCTATATATCTGACACATATTTTTTTAAATGTTTTTTAGACAGTTATTCCTTGATTGAGAATATTATAATTCATAAACCAAACATTTTCAAAAAAGGAATTTAATAAATTCCAACAGACTAATTACAATACAAAAAATGCAAGTATAGTAAAACATATACAGTGTTAGTTTTACATCTAATCACCATATAGCTATATATCTGCTACACATTTTTATAAATTCATTTTTTAGAAGTTAATAATATTTAAGAAGAACCCCAACTCAAATATTTCTAAAACCAAACTCATCACCTTATAATCAAACCCAGGGCATTTCTTATGTTCTGCATCTCACTGAAATGTGTTTTTGTTCCTTCTCCTTTCTTTAACTTTCCATATTCAGAAAATCAGAAAATCCTGCTATTTCTACTCATAAAAATATGGAATCTGCTCTTTTCTCTCATTCTTGCTGCTATCACCCAGACCATATTATTTTACTATTCCTAAAACAGAGTCTTAATTACCTCCTGTGACACCAATATTGCCCCAACTCAATCCATTCCTCACTACAGTCAGTATCTCACAGAACTTAAATCTACACAGTGTCACTCTATTGCTTAAGACTCTACCATGGCTGTCCATTTCTCGTAGTTGAAAACACAAAACAGCTAGCATTCAGGACCATACATCAGATGATTTCTACTGTACTCTCCAGCTTCACTGCTCCCCCATCTTTCCCCCAATCATAAATTCCACTTAAGACATACATAAAACTTCTGACTGCCTAAGAATGCTGTACTCCTTCTCTACCCTGGACCACCATATTTGTTTTTCTTGTTGGGGAAAAAATTCTTGCCCTTACTTTTTCACCCGATTAACTCTCTTCCATACTTTAGACTTTTTTATTTATCATCATTTTTTTGTGTGTGTGAGACATGCTCTTGCTCTGTCACCCAGACTGGAGTGCAGTGGTGTGATCATAGCTCACTGCAATCTCAAACTCTTGGGCCCAAGAGATCCTTCGGCCTCAGTCTCCCAAGTAACAAGGACTACAGGCACACACCACCATGCTAGTTAAAATATATATATATATATATTTTGTAGAAACAGGGTCTCACTATGTTATTCAGGCTTATTTCAAACTCCTGACCTCAAGTAATCCTCCTGCGTTGGCCTCCCAAAGTGTTGGGATTACAGGCATGAGCCACACTGCCCGGCCTCATACTTTATTTCATTAACTGTCATTTCCTCCAGGAAGCCTGCTTTGAGTCACACTTCCAAAAGTCTCTGCCCCTATATAAACTCTGTAACACTGCTATTACGAACTTAATAAACAATATTTTCATTTCCTGCTTATCTGCATGTATTCTTTACTAGACTATACATTTTTTAAGAGCATGAACCCTCCATAACCTGTCATTTATAACATCATGTTAAAAAAAAAAAAGAAGAATACTCCAAATTTTCAACTCCCTACAGCAGGAAACAAAAAAGGCTTACAAGTTAGGTTTGCCAGTTTTTCATGTAGAACGTTAGACACAATTAGTTTATAATCTATGGCTTTTAAGTAGCAAAGTACTTGTACCATCATTTGACTTCTTTTTTTCTGAGAACTCACTAATTGTGAAAACTGAACATACCCAATGGTTGATTTTCATTGCTTATTCTATTTATCTAACTATGCAATATAAGTTATCTGGTAAAATAGTGGCATTAGGTATGGGACAATGTCTCTCTCTCTCTCTCTGTGTTTCTCTACTTTTAAAGTAGCAGATTACTAAAAAGGATCAGGAGAAAATCTCAATGCTATTTTCAAAACTTTAGGACGGTGAGTACAACTACAAGATAATGGATGAAGTGAGTAGGTCCATCTCACTCATCTTGGCATTATAAAGGCTGTGAACGCAGCCTGATACAACACCATTTAACAAATGTTTACTGCATAAAAGTTTCTTAATCCACAATCAGTTTGGAGTCAGTTTTAAAAACTTACAAATAAATTTCAACCATTTTTAAGAAAGCTCCTAAAAGTTTTATAAAAGAGGAGTACTCTAATAATAAGTTATGTAATAGCAGTGTTATAGAGTTTATATAGGGGCAGCCTACCCAGACTTTTGGAAGGGTGGCTCAAAGCAGGAGGCTTCCTGGAGGAAATGACAGATATATATGAATCATTCAAGAAATACACATATGTAAGTATATATTTCTTGAATGATTCACAAACTGTGATACATCCATACTATGGAACATAGTAATTCAGTAATAAAAAGAAAAAACTACTGATACATGTAACACCTTGTGTGCAGCTCAAGAGCAATATGATTAGTGAAGAGACAATCTCAAAAGATCACATACTGTATAACTTCATTTATGTAACATTCTCAAAATCAGTGGTACCCAACCTTTTTGGCATCAGGGATCGGTTTTGTGGAAGACGATTTTTTCACGGATGGATTGTGGGGGATGGTTTCAAAATGAAACTGTTCCACCTCAGATCTCAGGTATTAGATTATTAGATTCTCATAAGGAGTGCCCAACCTAGATCCCTTGCATGCACAGTTCACCATAGGGTTCACGATCCTATGAGTAGGTAATGCTACTGCTGATTTGACAGGAGGCGGAGCACAGGCGGTAATGCTGGCTCACCCACAGCTTACCTCCTGCTGTGCGGCCCAGTTCCTAACAGGACATGGACCACTACTGGTCCATGGCTCGGGGGTTTGGGACCCCTGCTCATAATGACAAAACTATGGAGATGGAGAAAAGATCAGTGATTTCCATGGGCTAACGATGTTGGGGTTAGGGGAGTGGGTATGACAATAAAGGTAGCACTAGAGAAATCTTTGTGACATCGTAATTGTGTGGTGATTACATGAATCTACACGTGATACAATAACAGATAATTGTATGTGCACATGAATACATCATACCAATATCAACTTCTTGGTTTGGATACTGTAGTATAGTTATGTAAGGTGTAACTAATGGAGGAAAATGGGCAAAGGGCACAGGAAAACTCTTGGATCTATATTCACAACTTATGGTGAATCTATTATTTCAAAATTAAAAAGTTAAAAAGTATTTCTTTAAAAACTTCTTATATATGAAAAGTTATTAAATATAAAGTAAACGCATGACTTCATTTTTAAAGGAAAGTGAGAGCTTGCTAGATTCAAATGAAAGAAATAACTGATGGACAGAAACACTAAATGATTACTAGTAACTAGATTTATTTGTTTCTAAGTGCTATATTTTGAGTATTTTGTCCATTTTTGTTATATTTTGCCCATAGATAACTGAATATATGTCCATTAAGGCAGGAACTCTGGAATCATAAGGACTCTAGAAACCGACATTACTAATTGTGGACTATTTGAGTATGAAAGAGAACTTACCTCAACACCATGGGTTCCAGGGCCTGAGAGGCTAATCGTTCAAACATCCGCTGCAGGGGTGGGTGCAGTGAGTGGTCCTCATCAGCCAATGCAGCACTGCACCTCTGCAGCAGTCGTGCATGAAGACCAGCTTCACACATGACTTGCTGGTTCCTTTCTGTGTGCACCAGGGATTGTAAAATATTTGCCACGGCAAGTTGAAGATCCAAAGCATGCTAAAATCAACAAAGAAATCCACACAGTCAGGTCATTCTTAGTGAGAAAGGTGACAATTCTTTTCACATGAAGCATACCTTTTTAATTTTTTTTTTTTTGAGACGGAGTTTCGCTCATTGTCCAGGCTGGAGTGCAATGGTGTGATCTCGCCTCACCGCAACCTCTGCCTCGCAAGTTCAAGTGATTCTCCTGCCACAGCCTCCCAAGTAACTGGGATAACAGGCGCCCACCACCACGCCCAGCTAACTGTTGTATTTTTAGTAGAGACAGGGTTTCACCATGTCGGCTAGGCTGGTCTCAAACTCCTGACCTCAGGTGATCCACCTGCCTCAGCCTCCCAAGTGTTAGGATTACAGGCATGAGCCACTGTGCCCGGCAGAAGCATACTTTTTTTTTTTTTTTTTTTTTTGAGACAGAGTCTTGCTCTGTCGCCCAGGTTGGAGTGCAATGGTGTGATCTCGGCTCTCGGCTCACTGCAACCTCCGCCTCCTGGGTTCAAGCAATTCTCCTGCCTCAGTCTGCCGAGTAGCTGGGACTACAGGTGCCTGCCACCACGCCAGCCATTTTTTGCATTTTTTGCATTTTTTGTATTTTTAGTAGAGGTGGAGTTTCACTGTGTTAGCCAGGATGGTCTCGATCTCCTGACCTCGTGATCCACCTGCCTCAGCCTCCCAAAGTGCTGGGATTACAGGCGTGAGCCACCGTGCCTGGCCAGAAGCATACCTTTTAATATGAAGTCTCTATATGCTTCCAAATACATTCACATAAATTAAGTAACTTGCTTAGAGCAATATAGCAATTCCAGAACAGGTTAGGCAAACATGTCCTATTTTAATTTTGCTAGAAGTACAGGCAGCTGGACTCTATTCTCTTCCAAGCCTTTTGTATTACATGACTATATGACTAAAAGTAGTTCTATTTTTATAGAAATAGCAGGGACAAAATCTTCTTAATGGTGGGCAGATAACTAGTTTAAAGGAAAGCCTATTTACATCTGTGACACTTTAGGCCTTAGAGTCTATATAACATTTTAATAAAAATCATCACCAAAACTCCAATTCACTCAAACTCTTGAGTGCAACAAGTCAAAACAGACAAATAGCCTCAATGTAGTATCTTCAGTCATTTTTCCTTCTGTATTATTCATTAGCAATGTCCACTGCTGAGCAGGATTTACAAGGAGAAACAGAATTATTCTAGCACCAGAAGAAGCCACCTTGGTTGCCTTTGTAACAAATGAATTGGATTCTAAAACATATGTATCTACCATTTATCATGAAAGGTAACACTCAAATAAAAAAATCCTTTTTTTTTCCCCCTTCAGCTACTTTAGTATGTAACATTAACTTTCTTCCTCAACCCCCTAGCTCATATCATCATACTCACGTCCTTTCATTCATTTCATTACAGACGGGAAGGAACTAACATATTCAAGCTTACTTCTGGCTGTGTCACTGACCCAACAGAGGCCAGTAGGTCCAGCATGGCAAGCATGGCTCCAGGATGAATGATGACTGCATCAGAACTCTGGAGAGATGAAGTTGTCACATGTAGTTTCAGGTCGGCAACATTTTTAGGAGGGTAAACAGGGGGAGTTGAAACAGAATGATATGCATGCCTATAAAAAAAGAAAGAGTAAATTTGGTATTGAATTCCAATCACATTCTCTTCCTCTTCGGTTACTTTCATCCACTGATAACCAAAAAGCCTTGTTAGAAAACACCTTAAGGTTGGGATAGAAAAAAAGGAATATATTATCAACTCGAGTTGATATGTGTGTGTGTCCACACATGTGTGGGTGGGTGTGTGCAGACCATGTAACTATCCATTATTCATAGCCTTTATGATTTTTACTTTTACTGATTTACTATACGGATTGTTTGATTAAAAAATGATACCTGTACCAGAAGATGTAAAGAACAGGTACAATCATAGTGATTCAAAGCTCTAGGAAGATGACAGTTCCAATAATATGTGATGAGAGATCAAGTTAAATTAATTCCCTCAATGAGATTTTATCTTTTGAAATTACCTATATGTGTTTTAACCTTTCCTTAGTGCATGAGTAACACAATCAACAACTAACTGGGTCAACTGGGTCAGGGTTGTCTCAGAGTCTAGGCTATCCAAGAATAAATATATTTGGCATTGTGGGAGTTTTCCTTTAGCTTATTTGGAACTAATTTCATCTTCTGCATCTATCCTCACTACCACTGAAAATATTCATTGCAACTTTTAAAAACTTGAAAGCAATTTACAGAAAAAGTTTCTATGAATTAAAGCCCAGCCATGTCCTGAATGTACACATTTCTTCTCATCAATGATCTCTACTTTCTATTTCATACTACTCATCTACAATTCATGAATTTTGCACATTTTGCATCTTGGCACTAAGAAACAGATGCTTGTGGCTTCAGCCTATGGGAACTCTTTGTTCCAATGAGTTGGTCTCAGCATAATTTGCCTAATGCTGAGCTCTGTCACAGAGAGCAATGCAGTTTTAGCTCTCTGGGACAAGAGCAGCTTGGGAAACAGATGCTTTACGTCAGTGATTTAGTAGCAAAGAATTGGCACTGCCATGGTTTAAAAAAAATACCGTTCTCTTTTTAACAGGGATTCTAGGAAAATGTTCTGCTTTACTTATAAAAAGGCACATAGGCTCTCCTAGTTTATTTAAAAGTCAGCATGTCCTTTACCCATTCATGTTTTCACTCCCTGTATTCTGCCGTTTTTCATTCAAGAAGATTTAATTTCTAAACTTACTAAGAAAAATATTTCAAAATGCGTATTACCAGCAGTTATCCTCCTCCTATATTGCTCCCTTTATTCTTTTAAATATTTTGATCCATCTAGAAAAAAGATTCATAATTTATCTAGCATGTATCAGAAATAACCACTGAATTCCAAAATTTCATTAAACATGTTTTCATTGCATATACACACATACGCACAGATTCTAATTGTCTATTTTAGTTATAGGCCTTCGAAAATCTTTTCTGAATTGACAGATTTGATGAGATTTGGATTTAAATTATTGATACACTCAGGAAGAAATCTTTACATCTTTGGACACTGAACTCTTTACTAACACAAGTTGAGTACCCCTAATCCAAAAACCTGAAATCTGAAATGCTCCAAAATCCAAAATTTTTTAAGCACCCACATGACGCCACAAGTAGAAAATTTCACATCTGACCTTATATGATGGATCAGAGTCAAAACTTTGTTTCATGTACAAAATTATTAAAAATATTACATAAAATTATCTTCTGGCTACTTGTGTAAGATGTATATGCAACATAAATAAATTCTGTGTCTGGACTTGGGTCCTATACTCAAGATATCTCATTATATATATTGCAAATATTACAAAATCCAAAAAACTGGAAATTAAAACAATTCTGGTCCCAAGTATTTTGGATAAGAAATACTCAACCTGTATATAATTATTACAGTAGTACATTTTTTTATCTTATATAAGAAAGCAATATTCTGAAAAAGGAATTACATTCATTGTTTTCAAACCAGAAAAATATTGCAAACATTGCTGATATCTAAAACATGGTATTTATTAACTAAAATTAGGTGTATTACAATAGGTATTATACAAAATTAATTCTGATTAAATCACCTAGGTATCATCACAGGTATCACTTTTTAAATTGTGGAATTATGGTAAGCTTATTAAATGGTTAATTCCCAAGCAAGAACTAACCATTTGCAAAGATAGGATAAAATTACATTTCATAATTTGGTTGGTATTTAATATTTCGACCTAAATTCTCATATATATTTAAGATTCATCTACCTCTTTTGGGAATACATAATATTTAAATTCTGAATCTGCTTTGCTTAACTTATCATCAGGTGTGTAGAGGCACTAAGTAATGGATCCCATGTTTGAAGAATAACAAGTACTTGCCACCTTTTGCTCCATTGCAGTTATATTCTGTAGAGTTCTGATTATTATTTTGTATTCACTTCTTCTAACTCTGATTGAACACTGTTCAGCTATAATTCTGTTCTATTATTCCTTCTGAATAATGAACAATGAAAAAGGTTTTGAGTTTTAGTTTTCCAAATATAAAGTCGGCTAGTTCATTTTCCCCCAATCCTTAAATAATTAGAGAAGAATCTCCTGGATACTACATGTCAGACAAGTATCACAAGCTCAAAATGTCCTTAGCATCTGAGAGTGTTCCACAAGCCATAAAAACACAGTCAAATTTTGGTTTCTCCTTTTGCCAACAAAACCAGTATGTTTTGCTACAAGAAAAAGATGTCTATAAGCTGATGTAATTTGTTGAGAGGTTCTAGAAATAGTGTGACTTAAATTCTAATTTCAAGTTACTAGACTTGAATTTGTGAAGTAAAAAACATAATATTCTTTACTAGCTTATGATTCTTACCACTGAGCAAAATGTATGCAAGCTGAATAGAATGGCAACCTGAAAATGTCAACAATCATCTTAGTATTAGCATGAACAGTAGCGGGCTTTCTGTCCTTGGGGTAACGTCAACTTGTAAAGACTCATGGAGAATTCACACGGATTAGGGCTCAATCAGCTAGCTTTCCTGATTTAGTGACGGTTTTCCCTTAAGTCAAAGACCTGGTATCTCTACATGGAGCTGCACTGTAAATGATGACAATATGTTTTTGATTTAAGGCCATTAAGTAACTCTTTAAGAATAAAAAGAAAATGCTGTTTTCCCTTTGTCAAATTACCATTTAAATACATAGAAACTTCTGATGTATTTTTGGAAATGGAGTCTCGCTCTGTAGTCCAGGCTGGAGTGCAGTGCCGTGATCTCGGCTCGCTGCAACCTCCACCTCCTGCGTTCCTGCAGTTCTCCTGACTCAGCTCCCGAGTAGCTGGGATTACAGGTGCACGCTGCCATGCTCGGCTAATTTTTTTTTTTGTATTTTAGTAGAGATGGGGTTTCGCCGTGTTGCCAGGCTGGTCTTAAACTCCTGACCTCAGGCAATCCGCCCGCCTCGGCCTCCCAAAGTGCTAGGATTACAGGTGTGAGCCACCGCACCTGGCCCTGATGTATTTTTTTAAGTATCCTTTTAATCTGTGTATTTTTATTTTGTGGCATTTGGTTAATACTTAAAAAGGACTAAATGTTTTTAAACAGCAAATTTTAAGGCTTTACTCATTTATGATATAATCACCATATTTTTAAATTGTGATTTTTAGCAATTTAAACTACTAATTGAAATTATTTCTCTAATATTCAGTAATTCCTTGGGCTCATGAACAAACACAAATTTTCAAACATGCACATTTTTTACCTCGACCATTTTAGCAACAGAAAAATACATATCAACTCAAATTTATCTAGTTTATCATTCCTTGAATTAGGAACAGCTTTTTTAAAAAAAGAAACTGCAGTTTTTAAGCACAAATATACTGAACAATCCTATATTCATTTAAGACTATTCTGAACCATGCCACGGTTTGTTGTGCAAAGTAAGCTATAAGTGTAAATTTAAGAGAAAAATGAAATTACATCTTTTCATATACCTAATATTACTATGCAAATATGTTGAAATACTGAATCCGTAACAAATACTTTTGAAGTACTAACTCCAACTATCTTCAAGTTTCAAAATCTGAACAACAGTAATAAGATTAAAACAACAATATAGCAGAACCTTGGGATTCATTTTTTAAAAGCCACAGTGAAAGAATATTAATGTAAGAGTTAAGGACTTATTTTTGGTTATGAGGAAAACAGGAGAAGTAATGAAGTATTTGGGGCCAACTGCAGACCATGATCATTTTATGTGCAGGTTGCATCAATCAACTGTAGTTTTTAAAAATTTGAGTAGAATTTTTTTAAAGGTAGTTTTAAAAAGATCAACTAGATCAGCTTAGAGATTTACAAAGCACTGATCAAAGTAAGTATTGGGGTGGGTTTTTTACTAACTTTTTCAAAGCTTAGCTGTGAGCATTTTTCATAACAGCAACATACTTCAATTGGTTGAATCTGATGGAGAAAATACACAGTTCCTTTCAGTGCTATGAAATTCATTTTGGAATAACAGTAAAAACCAAAGAATGATCCCAACGTTTAAAGAAAAAAAAAAAAAAAGAAAAAGAAAAAAGTGGAAAAGTATTCTACTTAGAGACATTAAGTCTACATTTCTAACTTATTTTTAATAAAAGACATGCTTTTTCTATAACAAAAATGTGTAGTTTAGTATGAAAATAGTTGGATGACAAAATTATATATGTCCTTCATAGTTTCATAGCATCAACACATTTTACTCTCATGAAAAATTGATATCTTTAAAATCTAAAAAACACCCCCCAAAACCCCAAAAGTAAAAAAAAAAAACCAAAACTGAAATCACAAAACACAATCAACATGTTAACATAAATAAGCACAGAAAAAAAGAAACCCCACACAAATAGAGACTGACTTCTCTTATATGATCAGTACCTTTTCCTGGACAAAGCTGGTGTACCCCAAGGAGAGGGGAGAGAAGACTCACTTGTCAGGCAAGGAGGGATCTGTTCTGCACGACTACAGACAACAAAACAGACAGGGTGGTTTAGAGAGGTTAGAAGAAGAGAACACCAGGTTGGCAGTTGGTTAGTTTCACAAGAAATGCCAGTAAAAGTTTAATAAGGAACATCTTCCATATTCAGCAGGAACAAGGAACAAGACTACAACACAAGCACTGAATGAAACAGAAAAGCATGCTCACGGCAGATGCTTATTCCATTCATGTTAACATTTAACACATCTGTTAAACAGGGTGCTCTAAGCCCTATTTTTGACAGTGACTAAAAATGATGTATTCTAACTAGGATAAGTAGAAATCAAGGGAAAAGAGGTTGAATCTGAATACACAAATTTATATAGCTCATTCCTAGAACACCACACTGTCCTGTGTTTTCGATAAGTTAACTATACATATGCATTTTATTTCAAGATAGGGAAAAGCAGAAGTTTAACGAATTTTTTTTTTTTACAATTGTTGTCATAGTTGTTTGGATTTTTAAATGTAAATACTGAGGACTAAGAAATCTTGTTAAGAAGCTGGAAATATCTCAGTTGATACTTCAAAGCAGATATTCCACAGAAAAGGACACAAAACCTATTACAAGCTCTAGCCAATGGAGTTACATGGTCTATTGATGAGGGCAGTTCATTCATTTTATGTATTAAAACTATGGTAAGTTAAAAGCAATAACGCTTGGGGCATAAATTAGAAGTATTATTTTCAAAGTGACATCTTCATTGAAAACACAGTTGAAGCACTGAAAATAAGTGATCTAGATGAAGTGGCTCTCCTACAATCTCCCTGAGAACCCTGGATTCCCCCATTGTAGAATTTGTCACACTATATGTAATTGTTTATTTATGTGTCTATATTTTAGCTAAAAGATAGCAAGGACCAAGACAGCCCTGTGTAGAGCTGAATCCTCAATGCCTAGCACAGTGACTTGGCATGCAGCAGGTTTTTGTTAAGTACTTATTTCATGAAGGAATGAGTAAATACTGAGTCTGATGGCCTCTCGAACTTGACGGTTCAAGACACTGACACCCCTCTTTGGGAACTTTATCATTTTTTGAGGAGTACGATATGTGGAGAATGATGGAGTATGTGTCTGGAAATAAGAATAATCATAATGATGTTCTGTTGATAACACATATCAATAAGTCCAGATGCACCTTTTGAGGCTAAAAAGAAAAAAGACAATAGTAAACACTATCATTAAAGGAAACTTCATAGAAACTGTTCCAATAACTGCAATGAGAACTAATTGAACCTGAATTTACAAATAGTACACAGGCTTCCATGCTAAAAAAAAAAAAAAACAATACCAGAGCAAGAGTAATATTCAAAAATAAAGTGATACACCTCAAACAAACAGGAGAAGAGTCATCTGTTTTCATATTCTTTTGGATTAACTCATAATTCAAGTCTTAATGTTGAAGTCATGCTTAGTATACACCCTTTAATTCAGAGGACAGAGCAGAGCCATACCTGTCAAAAGAATCTGTGGCTACTTTGTAAAGATAAATAAAAAGTTTACTGCAGTGCCGTAACGTGGGTGACACTGATTCTATTGAGACTACATCTTCCTCTAAAAGTCTCTGAAATGGCTGTGTATTTGAGGGGAAGACATTCATGGCGCTTATTTTTCTTAGGTCTGAGAAGCAGCCAAGAAATCGAACAGCATCTGCCAACTTCTCATACTGAATCTCTGTTTTGAAGAAATGAGAGTTGGCTGGCTCATAGCGCATTGCTGCAGTCAACGTGCAGAACACAGTGTGAAGAAGTTCAAACACTTGATTCTGGTTCACTTTCTCCCAGCCATTCTTGGGTGGACAGCTCAAAGATCTTTCCATAGCAACGAGCAAGGATGTAATGTACACAAATCCTCCAACTTTCCTAAAAACTGTTCTTGAACGATGGCTTTCTCGAAGGACCGACAGGAGGGCCTACAGGAGACAAAAGAAAAAAACAAACGAAAATACACATAATTCAAAAAAAAAAAAACACTATGCATGTATATGGAGGTTGTACATTCTATGAATCTGACATGTTTTTATCATTTACCCAATAAATGGTCCTATAAAGCATATCAAATAGTTTGCTAATTAAAAAAAGCCACATTAATGCTGAAGGTAATTTTAGGAAACACTATCACGTATTTCTTTGATAGAATAAAGCTACATCCAAATATTGGCTGAAAAGCTTTTCCAGAGTCTTTAATTGATTATGACATCAATGAATTCAGTGACTTTACAAAGTAAGTAAAATACATCTTCTAGTCTAGTTTTACACAATCATGAAAACTTACGACTTTGTGTATACAAACTGATTAATTCTAGAAGGGATCACAGAGATGGTCAGAGCAGCCAAGATCTGAGGTCTTTTGTCTCATATAAAGTGACCATATTCATGCTTTAGAAAGCAGATTCACTTTAGAAGACTTATTAAACATTCTCTTTTGCAAAATGAACTGAAGCCTAAGGGTTGAAAGTATGGCTTTTCCCAAAACAGCTGTAAGCTTTAAGAAAGAAAACCTGAAGTAAATAAGTAAATCAAACATTTACTTTCTGAACTGTCATAATTTTAACTTAGCTTATGTTTTTTTTTTTTAAACAAAAACAAAAACAAAAACAGAGTCATGCTCTATCACCCAGCTTGGAGTGCTGTGGCGCGATCTTGGCTCACTGCAACCTCCACCTCCTGGGTTCAAGCAATTCTCATGCCTCAGCCTCCTGAGTAGCTGGGATTACAGGCACGCACCACTATGCCCAGTTAATTTTTTGTATTTTTAGTAGAGATGGGGTTTCACCATATTGGCCAGGCTAGTCTCAAACTCCTGGCCTCAAGTGATCCACCCACCTCTGCCTCCCAAAGTGCTGGGATTACAGGTGTGAGCCACCGCCCTCGCCAGCTTATGATTTTAAAAAACACATTACAAAATCACCTAATATTTTATCAGGCACTTGCTATGTACTAGGCACTCTAGGTGCTTTTATGCACTAGCTTATTTAATCCTTTCAACAATCCTATGTGTAAGGTACTATTATTATTTCCACTTTATAGATAAGGAATTGAGGCCCAATGTGGTAAAATAACTCTCCAAAGACTATACAACTTATTAAAATGGTAAAGGCAGAATTTAAACCTAGGCAGTCTAATTACCCTACTCCTGCACTTAATCATGACATTATGCCCCAAACAGCAAGCTGAAATCTTTTTTATGGATACAGTGGACTCCTTTGCCCTCTGTTTCATTAATTGTAGCACAATGGGTATCTACTATAACTTAAGATATAATTTCTAATCTGTCCAATCATCGCATTTGAAAAAGTCATTTTATTAAAAGATCTCACACATTTCTAATGGTATCTGAAGAATGAAAAGGCTACATACAGGTTGAGTATCCATTATTTAAAGTGTTTGGCACCAGAAAAGTTTCGGATTTTGGAATATTTGCACATATACAGTAAGTTATCTAAACACAAAATTCATGTGTTTCATATATACCTTATACACATAGCCTGAAGGTAATTTTATACAATATTTTAAATAATTTTGTTCATGCAACTTTACCATCACATGAGGTCAGGTGTGGAATTTTCCACACTCAAAAAGATTGCAGCATTTTGAATTTCAGGTTTTTGGATGAGGGATGCTCAACCTGTATTAATATATTAGTCACCTTTTGACATATACTACTTCAGAAGTTATGAAGATTTCATTGTTCATACCTATTCCTTAATATTTTAAAAGACAGAAAATACGCAATCTGTATGTAAATAAAATATAAAAACAATGTTTCTTCCTATAGTCTTCAATCAACAAATTTCCATTTTAGTATCTGGTAACAATATAGTTTCCCTATCTTGTCAAATTTAATAAACTATATGAATACTTAAAATATCTCATATTAACAAGACTTAACACACATACACACACACACACACACACACACACACACACACACACACTCCTTATAACATAGGCTGAAGATGGCTGAACTCAGGATGCTTGGGGTCATATTCTGACTTCAACATTAAAAAGTATTTAACCATCCCAGTTACTTAACCTTTCTGTGTCACAGTTTCCTCTTATGTAAAATGGAAACAACAATAACTAACCTCAAAGGAAATACATGTAAAAACCCTCAAAGAAGTGCCCGGCATATAAACCTATCACTATCATCAATTTTCAAAAACATACTGGGAGAAAAATATGACAAGTATTATTTTATAGATGAGGAGGGGTGAGTTCAAAGTTAAAGTAACATGTACAAAATGCTATCACTGGTTAGAATTATGACTGAGGTTAGAAAAACTGCTGCTTATGAATCCTTAGTCCAATAATTTATATTATGTACTTCTGGACAGGCCCACCTCCTACTTCCTCAAAACTGGTATCTGTTGTCGCTCTGACATTATCCCAGCACAATCTCAGTATTTGAAAAATTTCAAATACCATGAATAATGTAACTTCCCACTTACATCAATAAATGATGACGAGTAGCAAACACCAAAGTTGCAATGAGATCTGGAGGCTGCTTGGTTAATTAGACAAAATCAGCTATATATTACTTATATTTGCATAAATACAATTCATACAATTCAAATTTGTGCATCAGGAGAATTTCCATGACATGTCATGGAATGTCAGGTTTGTGTATAAATAATTACAAATTAAATGACATTGGTCTGTGGTATATGTCAGTTGAATGGAGGCACTATGTAATTAGAAATTAAATTACATAGGTCTGTGGTATATGTCAGTTGAATGGAGGCACTAAGAAGCAATTCTGAATGAAGTAAAAATGGAAATTGAAACTGAGAACCCAAATTTTCCCTACTGGCTCTCAACGCTACTTTTTCCCTTCAAAGCAGAATGCCAGAGCTAGCTCATACCAGCTCTCAAGAGGTCAAGTGCCATATTTTCAAGAATTTTGTAAGTCAGTTGTTAAACGTACAATCATAATTAAAAATTAAGTAACAAATTTACAACTAAGTATTTTAAAGACAAAATACTCAAAACTGATCAGTTTCTAATTATTTTCTGAATTTTACTATTATCTAGGCTTTTACGTATCTGCATGAGGAAATGCTACATAATGGTGTACTACTGTGCAACTCTTTCCAGTCCACATTCAGTGGCACATTAGTTGACTGAATAGGCCACAATGCGAGTATTTTTACCCTGGAAATCAGTAAATGCAAAATATCATGACCCTCTCCTGCCCTCCTCCAGCCTGAGAATCAGTAACTAACATTAACCAGAACACTGCCTCAAAATTACGGGTCAGCCAATTACTTCTTGTTGGCTTTACTTATCAATATTAAAAAATCCAATTAATAAGGTACCAAAAGAGGAGAAAATGGTATGTTAAAAAAAGTTGGCAACCTTAGCATCTTTTGAAGCCATCTATATTCTCCCAACAATTCCTTCAAATATAAAATGTTCTTCAAATATTGACACTCATGTGGATATTCTTTTTGTCTAAGAGATAAATTGTGGTGAGATTAATCTTGCTTTTAAGATGCATATTCAAAATTGTCATTATACACCATCAAAACATGATGAAATATATGACAGCATAAAGAAAGAAATGCTATTTTTTCATTACCAATGAAATATTTAATTGAATAAAAGTAAAAGAAAATAGAAGTAATAACTACTAATGTCTGTGGCTAGAATGGGGTATGTAGGAAACTAGTATATGCCACCCCAAAATATGCCACTATGGCATAAGGATTATTTTCAGTTGAAGGCAATTGGGAAGAAGTAGATATAAGAAAACTCTCTGCCATCCCCTGTTTGATGAAGTCAGACCCTTCCCAGCCTGGAGACAGCAAAGAAATGCACACAACAAACTACCAACTATTCTTTATCTACCATTTATTTGCCTTCCCACAAGTTGATATCCCTAGAGTCCTTTTCCTTTATGTCATCATTTCTCTAAAAATGTACAGTTCTTTGCAGAGAATGCTATGCAGTGGTCTCCCTTCTCTGCAGTTTTGCTTTCCTTCATTTTAGTTACCTGTGCTCAAACTTGGCCTGAAAATATTGAATGAAAAAAACCAGAAACATCAATTCAAAAGTCTTAAATTGTGTATCGTTCAGAGTAACATGATGAAGTCTCACACTGCCCCACACCACTGTGACTCATCCCTGTGTCCAGTGTACATATGCTGCAAAAGCCACCTGCCCATTAGTCACTGAGCAGAGTCTCGGTTATCAGAGCAACTGTGGAGGTTTCCCAGTCCCTGTGTTCAAGTAACCCTTATTTTACTTAATAGTGGCCCCAAAGCACAAGAGTAGTGACATTGGCATATTGTTATAATTATTCTATCTTATTATTGGTTATTGTTGTTAATCTCTTACTGTGCCTAATTTATAAATTAAATGTTATCACAGGTATGAATATACACAGGAAAAAAACATAGTATATATAGAATTCCGTACTATCTGCAGTTTCAGACACTTCTGGGGGGGTCTTAGAAAGTATTCCCCCGAAGATATGGGGGGACTACCATACAAAATGGAGTTCTAAGCCACCTCTTTGAGAATTAGTCATCTTTCCCTGGTTGTCTCCCATGTACATATGAGGTAGACATGTTAATAAACTTCTGTTTGTTTTTCTCTTGTTAATTTGTCTTTTGTAACACTGGTCTGTCCTAGTTAAGAACTCAGCAGGTAGAGGAAAAATGTTTTCCTCATCTACAGGTGAGAGTACTAGTAGAGGAAGTGAGAGGAAATGGAGGTCGGGTCACAAGGGCCTTGGAAGCAAGGTTAAACCCACTGGTTTGTCTGTTATTATTTTAATGTCATTTTAGACTTGAAGAAAAAAATAAATAGTTCAAAGAATTCACAGATATCCTTCATTCAGATTCTTGAAAAATTACCATTTTACTTAATTTCTCTTTCTTCACTTCCCTTTTCCCCTAAAAGCTTCAATGTTTTTCAAAAAAAGGAATTCTCTTACTACTCACAGTACAATGCTCAAAATCACAGAACTAACGTTCAAACAATACAATTATTTTATCTACAGACCTTGTGTTTTTTCCAAATCCCAATAATATCCTCCATAGCAAACGAAAATTCAAGTTCATGTACTATATTCAGTAGTCACTTCAACCTCTACTTTTTGGAACAGTTCCTAAGTCATTTTTAATTTCATTTCATCTCATTTTTTTAAGAGTTTACGCCAATTATTTCATAGAAAGTCCTCCAATTAGGATTTATCTGATGTTTTCTAATAATCAGATTCATATTATATACTTTTCGGAGGAAAAAGTACAAAAATGAGCTGAATTTTTCTCAGTGCTTCCTATCAGGAGGTGTATGCTGTTCATTTGTCCATCACTGGCAAAGTTAATGCTGATCATTTAGTTAAGGTAGGGTACATTGTAAAGCTAGTATTTTAGCACTCAAAATTAAGAAATATCTTTTAAGGATAAAATTTAAGAGTATGCAAAAATCCTTTCAGTTCTAAAACTTTCATCTACTATCTTTAGTAGCCAGTGATGAATTTTACTTGAATCAATTATTACTATAGTTCATAAATTGTGATTTTCTTTGACTTTTGACTATAAGTAAGAGTTTTTCCTCTTCTCTGTTTGATTGTACTTACTTAATTGCTTATTTTCTTTGATCTCTTCTTTACTTTTTCAAGGCTAACTGAAATGTTTTAGGCTCGTTTTGTTTCTTTCTCTGCCCTAGTCCTGGAATCAAGGAGGCCTGAATTCTTATAATGGAAAATTGTATTTAGAAACCTTGCATCAATCAATAAATTAAAGAACATAAATTTTAATGGACTTCTTTCACTTTACTCAGATATTATTTAAATACAAGAGCAGGTTTTTAGTCACAAAAAGAGAAGGCTATGTCTCTTTTTATTAAAACAACTATTATTCACAGCACATAAGTTGAAAGCACAGCTTTACAAAGAGACTACATGGGTTCAGATCTAGGCTCCTCTACCTACTAGACAGACATATAGAACTTGGGAAAATTTTTCAACCAGTCTGTGTTTCAGTTTACAATATGTAAAGCAGGGACACTAATAGTATTTATTTTTATCATAAGGATTAAATAAGTAGATGCACATAAATGCATACAACAGTACTAATAGAAAGCAGTCAATAAATGTTAGCTACTGTTATATCTGGAACTTGGAAATTTTTAAAATATATCATTTAATATTTAATAGTCTTTACTTTTCCATTACGCCTTACTTGCATTACTAAATTCACTTCTAAATGAAAGTGAAACATTCGATTATAGTTTGATTCTAAAAATTTCTTACAATATCAATAACTTCTGTAATATGAGAGAATGTGAGTGTATAAATCTGTATAAAACAATGGTGCTGTGGAAATAAAATGGGTATTGAAATCTGGGGGTCAGTTCTACTAATTAAAAGTCACTTAAGTGAACAATATCCATGTTATATGATTTCTCTAAACCTAAGTTTTCTCATCTGCAAAACAGGGTGCTACTTACTTTACAGTATTACTAAGGAGTAAATGATAAAAGCATATGTAAAACTCCTGGTATATTGTTTGATATCTACTAGATTATCCATTACTTACATACACACATATATGCATGCATGTGTATAAAATGCCAAATCTAACATTCATTTCACAGATGCATAACACTATGAGTGAATTTAATTGAACAGAAAATATACATATTTAGTATTAAGATCCTATACTTCACTAATATTTAATTTAAGAGTTCCAGTAAGTCAAGATAATTACTGCAAAGGTTTATCAGCAGAAGAAAAATATATACTGAAAGACATAAATGACTGGAGTTTTTCCAAGTTCCTAATGTGTACAAAGTTGTGAGGTTTCTTGGGTAATTTGGATTTTTTAAAATTTCCCTGTCTCTAACTTAAATACAGATCATCTAAAAATAACCACAGATTTTAGTAGTAAAAGAGGGGAAACACATTTATCAAACTTACCCTTAAAATATCAGTCTTCAACTGCAATTCCGTCGGTGGGGCTGAATGCATTAGCCCCAGGAGAGTGCCCATGTCATCGTCCCCATTTGGGGAGAGCACCAGCTGCTGGATAGTCATCAGGGCATGCTGCCGGCATTGAGGGTACTTTACTATATTATGTGCACATCTTGCACCTCCAAATTCTCGAAAAATTCCTTGAAGGAAGGAGAAAAAGTCCAACAATGGCTACTTTAAAATATTCTGAGACAAGTCAGATGAATTAACATTCAGCTATTTTTTGTAGGTAAAGTAACTCAAAATAATGTAAATAAAACCTACCCAACTATTTCACCTTTTAAATTACAATACAAATTTGCACAGCAGGTTGTCAGCAAAGGTATACGCAAATTTTCTCTACATTTCCTTAATGCAAGATTAATGCCATGATATGTTCACCATGTCCAAGTTCTCAAAATCTAGAACATTCACAAGTCTCTTAGGCAGACGCCAGGAGACTCTCTATTGTAATCAACTTATGTAAAAGGCTTTCAGAGGAACAATAGCCTAAATAAAGGAGATTTAAATGAACATGGCTTCCAAAATAGTAGCAAGAAAGGAATGGAATAAATTATTCCACCATGGGAAAAATTACAAGGAACCAACATGTTTTGTTGCACAGGTAGAGCATAAGAACAAAAAGTGACAAATTCTGCAACAGAAAGCATGTGTCATTGTTACTGCTCCAAAGCCTTTACACAGATTGACTTACTTAATACTCATCCCCTACCATATAGAGGTAAGGCGGTCAAAGTCATACAGCTAGTAAGCAACAGAAAAGGATGTATGCCTACACAGCCCAGCTCTGTAAGCCTGTGCTCCTGCTCACAAGTGATACTGTTCTCACATCAAATATTAATATCATCCTCCAGTATTAAAAAAAAATGGGCCCAGTGATTGAAATCACTAATTAGTATTTCCTCTAAGTAATTCTTCTATCCCTTATGTTTTTAGGACATCTTGTTTATATCTCTATTATGGTTTATAACAAACAGTCTTACTATTATTGCTTATGTTTGGTCTTCCATGACTACTGGATTTTCTCCTGATTTGTGTTTCAATAAACGTTTACTGAAACACTGTATTCTGCTATAGCAGCCACTGTCCTCTCTGCTTAGTGGCTATTTGTTAACTTTATAAAAATTATAAGATCATGAATTCAGTCTAAGTCGTGTGCTTGAGATTCAGCACATGGAATTTGTGACATCCTTTCATTACCTGAAGGCCTGTTTAGATTAGATAATCATAATGGCTAATATTATTTAAATACTTAAACTATGAGTAAAGTACTGTTTTAAATGCCTAACATCACACAGCTAGTAACATCTTTCATACTGGGAAAAGAAAAACTGAAAAGAATTGTATGAAATTGTTTGGCACTTTGGGATATGTACTAAGTGACTTTTAGTCATACAGAGTAAGCTCTCCAATTGTCCAATCTCTTCCTGTGCAACTTCTAGGTCGTCTCAAGGAAAGCTAATTTACTGAGCAAATTCCTGTTAGTCTATCTTTATTATGTTTCTGAGTATCTCAGTTAACTAAACCTAGTTAGTGGAAATAAGATTATGCATTGACAAAATGTTACTATAGTATTCATTAAAAGTCATCATACTCATTGTTTCAATTACCTGTTAAATTCATTCAAGTCTATCTTAGCATTTGCCAAAGTTGTATTAGACTAATTACTTCTGTAATTATGTGTCTACATTTTTCTTCAATAGATTCTAATCCCCAGGGAGCAAGAATGATCTTACCTTAGCATCTAGGTGTTATTCTAACACCTAGCTAGCATGGTACCTGGGATATGCAATATATTTTAAATATGATGAATGCTGAGTTTCTCTGCATTCAGGCAAACAGTCATGCATTTGTGCATGGGGTTCATTCATCCATGGCTTTCCATAACACTTAAAATATATTTCAAGCTCCTTACCATGGCCTAAAAAGCTCCCTATGATTTGGGCCCAGCCTACTAATCTGAACTCATTTTCCCTCATTATTCCTCTCAAGCTGTACTGACCTGATTACCTGAGAGTTGTTTGATGTTAATTAAAATCTCAAGTAATCTTTTTTAAAAAGCAAGAGTGATATTTTATAAATATAGTTAGGCTACCTGTTAATGACAGGTAGAAAAGGATAAAAGAGAAATTGAGACCAAAATTAAACAAAATATTTAGTAAAGTTAATTAACCTTGGAGAGATTACGTTTTATTAAAGAATCATTGTTCAGTATTTCCTGAAGGTTGTAACATCATAATACTCTAACTTGTAGTACTAAAAATATTCTTTAAATCACTGTGTAAAAAAATATTTTAGAAAGAATTTAAATAGCAACTTGAGTAAGAGTGTATCAATAAAAAATTAAAAGAATACTGTCAACACAAGACATTATAAAAAGCAATTTAAACATCATTTTGAAATAGTAACAATGTTATATGTTTTGTCATCAAGGTGCTCCTGATGGTCAAAAGTACTGCATTTTTAGGGACATGACGGGTACCATCACTGAATCAATAGTTTTTTCTCTTAAGTGACAGGAAGATTTCAGAAGCAAGAATCACCACAGAAGATGTAATCAGTGGTAATCTCCCAAAGTATTTGCTTGCGGCTTTTAAAATTACCTGCATTTGTGTTTGATCCTTGAAGAAGCACTGTCAAGGTCTCCATAACCAATAAAGCCAGGTGTTTTTGGTCTTCGACTGAACTATTATTTCTTGAGTCCCCTAAAAAAAGGTTCAAAGGTCCAAATTACAAAAGTGATAAGCTTATTTTTTGATTCTGTTTTACTGTAATAATTTCTTTATTTCTTCAGTATTCAGTTTTACCCTTAATATGACAGATATAATATAATCTCTAAAACGATGCATGTGTCCAACATTTGGCAAAAGTAGGCTCAAAATCAATATTAACAGTTTTATTTCGGTATGCTTGCAAGTGGCCGTTATCTAATAAATATTAAAAATGAAAATGCAAAGGTTAAATATATTCTCTTCACAGAGGGTTTTCCTAATAAAGGATGTCAACAGGAGAACGCTAGATTTTGATACACCAAAAAGAGAGAAAAGTTCATGAATAAAGCTACCTATTCAACCTGTATTAATTCACATTTAATACTTATTAATTGACAGATACTACTGTACTTTTATCAGATTTATCAGAGAGGTACCCAATGATAATACATTGTGTATATAACATCATTAAATATATGTATTTGCTCTGTACAATAAAAACACATTGAAGTAACTATACATTTAACTATATTTATTAGTTGTAATTAATAATAAATCTGATTATTTTCAGAAGCTTTTAAAACTTGCTCTTAGAAGCAGAAGGCAGTAGATACTAGTCATGTGGATCATACACGTTTTCCCTCAGTTTTTACCTTCCTTTAAACTTTCTCCAATACACTCATATAATTCTAGCTTCCTCCTCCCCAATTACCTAACAGAGGTTGAATGAACCTGTAAATCTTTTGGAAAATATAGTTCACTAATATGTCACAATAATACACATTAGGAAGTCATTGAAATCAATAACCAAAGAATGTGAACAAGAACAAAAAACTCTGTTTTGAACCCCTTTTCAAATAAAAATAAAGTTACAGACAATACTTTACCTTGTTCATTTAGTGCCTGAGTTGGATCCTTCAACAGGGCAGCATATTTATGCAAAAGGTTTACCATGACCTCCAAAAGGCCAACCTCCCTGAACACATCTTTAAATATGTAGTCATGTCTTGTAAACTTAAGAAGTGTTTTCATTGCAATAATGCTACAGTGATAAGAAGAGCTAGATTTTAAGAGGATACTGACACTAATAAGTTCTTTACAAGGTATATAATTTAAGCTAAAAACAACAAACTCCAGCATCTCAAAGTATTTGTTTTGTACTTCTGGGAGTTTAGAAATCTTCTCTGCAAACTGTGACAATGTGTGCTGTGACTCTAGGATGAAGTAATTGGCACTGTCGGCCATGTAAATATTTGTGATAGCATCAAGGATGATTTGGGCAAGGAAGCTGGTTTTTGCTTTTAAAAATGCATTCTGAAGAACTGCAAAGGCCTGGACGTTCCTCACACTGTGACCTAAAACAGAAAAGAAAAACATAAAAGTAGGTACTATGTGATATTTTAATGATGGCAAACTAGTCTGTTTAAACACATCAATTATTTACTAAGAACATAACCCTGTTTTCACAAAAAGTCTGATTTTTCTTCATCAGGTTCAAATCATTTAATTAAAAATAACACTGATTAAAATTTTAATGCATTATTATGAATATTTCAATTCCAAAATAGTGTATGTTGAAAAGTTAAGACTGTTTTAGAGGGAATAAAAGCATATTATAAACATCCATGCTTCAGAGTTTGGAAATGTGTGGTAGTTTTATTATCTATGAGATTGATTTTGATTATAAGGACAGCTGTCTCTCAATTTAAAAAGACTTTGAGGCTGAAGAAGTTACAGGCCTGAGAGCAGCAATAATGAAGCAGGAAAACAGGAGGGGAAAATTTTTCTAAATTCCAGTTTTCCTTTATAATTAGAACACTGTGATTTTTATAAATTTTAAGCTGGAAGTTTGTTTTGTTTTCTAGCTAACAGTACAATTTCTTCATATAGACATTTGTTAAAGCAATTTATGGCCAGCTATTCAAACATACCAAATGGGGGGAAAAAAAACTTTATACATGGCTCTGGTGAGGCAAATTAGTGATAATAATTATAAAGAAATTAAGACAGAAAGTTCTATTTGAAGTACATGAAAATAAGCAGCTTGCCTATAAAAGGAGTCCCCAGAACAATAGCTATTAGGAGTATATGGCATTTCCAAGTATGACCAAAAAATTAACATAGTGTCTGACAGAATAAGCTGGATTTTAGAAAGAGTATAAACCAGAGAACTACCAAAATTAGTAAATGGAGCAGAAAGAATGCTCAGGGCTGGGGGCAGTAGCTCACACCAGTAGTCCTAGCACTTTGGGAAGATTGCCTGAGGCCAGAAGTTCTAGACTAGCCTGGGTAACATAGCAAGACCACCTCCATTTCTACAGGAGATTAAAAAAAAAAAAATTTAGCTGGGGATGGTGGCCATGTGCCTGTAGTTCTAGCTACTCAGGAGGCTGAGGCAGGAGGATTGCTTGAGCCCAGGAGTTTGAGGTTGCAGTGGGCTATGATCACACCACTGCACTTCAGCCTGGGCGACAGAAAGCAATCCAGTCTGTAAAATAAACAAACAAACAAACAAACAAAAAAGAATGCTCAGAAATCTTGACTTGGACATTTCTTAAAAACACAGGAAATTAAAAAAATCTCCAGTCTATATATGATTTCAATTTTCTAATTTCTTGTTTATAATATATATATTTATTACATGTATGGCAAATACCAAAAATTTATCTTTGTTTCCTGTGTCTATCAGTCTATCTAAGTTTGTTTTTTGGTTACCTACATAATATAAAAAGTAAAGATGTCTGGAAAAGAATAATCAACATCTCAGCAGCTTTTCGAAAAAATAGTTCACATGATTATTAATTTATATGGAAAATCAAAAGACTTAGAATAGCCAATATGATTCTGAGAAGAAAGAACAAAACTGGACAACTTAAGTGACCTGATTTTAAGGCTTATTATAAAGCTACAGCAATCAACACAGTGTGGTATTGGCTTAAGCACAGGCACATGGATCAATCAAACAAAATTCAGAAAGTGTCTCAGATATATGTAGTCATATATGATATTTTCAACAAAGGGTCTTGGCACATTCAGATACCCATATTAAAAAAGAAACCCTTACTTTCTACCCTCTATGATAATAACTTAAAATGTACCATAGACCTTAATTTAAAAGTTAAAATATGAAACACTGGATAAAGAAAACATTAGAAGAAAACAAGAGATCTTTGTGAATCTGAAGTAAAGATTTTTTCAATAGGAGAAAAACAATCACAAAATATTATTAAAATGAAAAACTGGACTTCATCAAAATTTAAAACTTCCATTTCTCAAAAGATGCATTAAAAAAAACCCAGCAAGTCAAAACTAAGAGAACACACTTCCAAAATACATATTAAGGGATAAAGAACTTATACAGAATATCTAAAGAACTCTTATAACTCCAGTAAAACAACCCTATCAAACAATGGGCTCAGAGACCTGAACCAAGGTGGAGAAACAGATGGTGACAAAGTACATAAAAAATGCAAAACTTCATTAGTCAATTAGAAAAACGAAAATTAAAATAACAATTAGGCATTATTACATACTTAGTAGAATGTCTAAAATTAAAAGAACTAACAATACCAAGTGTTACTGACAGCATCAAGCAACTGGAACTGACATTACTGATGTGAATGCAAAAATTGGACAGCCACTTTAGAAAATACTCTGGCAGTTTCTTATAAAGTTAAACATACATTTACCATATGATCTAGCACTTTAACTGCTCTGCGTTTAGCTAAAAGAAATGAAAACGTATGTCCACAGAAAGATTTGTTTTATATAAATGTCCACTGTAGCTTTATTCCTGATAGTCAAATAAATGTCCATCAACTGGTGAAGAGATACACAAATTCTGGAATATCCAAACAATGAAATAATACCCAGCATTAAAAAGGAACAAACTTCTGATACACGCAATAACATAGGTGATTCTCCAAAGTATTACAATATTCCCCTCATTTTCATGGTTTTATTTTCTGTGGTTTCAGTTACCCATGGTTAATTACAGTCTGAAAACATTACATACAATAAGATATTCTGAGAGAGAGAGAGTGCTCATGCTCTCAAGAGAGAGCACACAACATTTACATAACTTTTATTATTGTATATTGCTATAATTGTTATATTTTACTATTATTGTTGTTCATCTCTTACTGTGACAAATTTATAAATTCAACTTTATCATATGTATGATGTGGAAGAAAAACATAGAATATATAGGGTTTGGTACTATCTGTGGTTTCAGGTATCCACTGGGGACCTTGGAACACATTCCCCCTGGTAAAGAGGGGAGTGATTAGATAGAATCCAGATACAAAAAAACTACATACTATATGATTACAGTGTATTAAGTTCTAGAAAGGGCAAAACTAAAACACACTAGTGGTTGCCAGGGCAAGGGTTAAGGTGGGGAGGACTGACCGCAAGGAGGACAAGGAAACTTTCCAGACGATGAAAATATTCCACATCATGATTACGGTGGTGATTACACGACCATATCCACTTGTCAAAACTCATCAAATTCAACACTCAATTGAATAGATTTAATGTACACAATTTACAACTCAATACTGCTAGAAAATATAAAAGACAACCTATTCCACATTCTTTCTATAATGGAATACAGCTATTTCCTATGATCTTTGCAATAATGCTAAAAGTAGGCCATGAGAAACAGAAAATTTTGAGTTATACAGGAAACTCAAAATGATGTAGCTTCACCCATTCACTTTATAGAATATTATGCCAATTTTTCTGAAGAAGAAACTGATGTTTAGAAAAGTTAGGTCACTAATGATTACATAAATTCTGACTCTTAGGGCATCATCCTTTCTAGATAGCCTTACTTTCATAGACATTATGTCACTGGATTCTCACAATAACCCTGGGAGGTGCTAGGTTATATAATTATTATCCCTGTTATGAATGAGACAAAACCAGGCAATGATATATGCACAAGATTAATTGTGCTGCATTATTACAAAATTAAATTGTTGTGATTAGCTATTATGCCAATATCAACATCACATTGATAAACCAAATGAAACAACAATAAAGTAGAAGTACATTGCTGCAATATTTTTATATTAATTCATAGAAAGAGTTAACTGTAGAATGATTAAGCTGGAATCTATAAATTAGAAGTTTTCTGAGAAGCCTCTATTTTTTTTTTGCTTTTAAGAGAAAGGGGGTCTTGCTCTGTCACCCAGGCTGGAGTGCAGTGGTGTGATGACAGCTCACTGCAGCTTTGAACTCCCGGGCTCAAAAGATCCTCCTGTGTAGCTGGGATTACAAGTGTGAATTGCCACACTATTTTTTTCTTGATAGTAAATAAAATGAAACCTTAAATCACTTAGGGAAACATGGATTTCTCCCTATTTACTGCAGAGACTCATTTAAAAGGTTCTAAACAACTTATGTACTGAGGGCACATCATATTACACTGATGATGCCATCTATTTTCACTGATTTAAAGACTGTTAATTTGTAAGTCATAACATGTATTATAAATTTAAATATGTATTACAAATTTAATACATAACATATGTATTATAAATGTAAATAACCAGACATGTTTGTATTTATTGGCTGGTTAAATTTTAAATGGAAATATCATGATCCTATTGAATACTTAGTAAGTGACAGTCATGTGAATAAAAACTATTAGAGGCCTCCAGGATCAGGTTACTCTGAAAGGATTACTGTGCATTTTTTGAAAAATAAAATACATAATAAAACTAGCCTGCATAAGTATGTAATTAAATATTATTAGGATCCAAATGTTTGGAAATCTAGACTATAAAAATTTATCCTCTGACCCAAATGAAATAATGTAACCTCTGTACTTAGATTTTGCTTAGTTTTAAATAAAATACAAGCAGTTATACTTCATGCTGTCCATAATCAGCCCCTGTATCCATGGGTTCTGCATCTGTGGATTCAATCAATCACAGATGGAAAATATTAAAGAAAAAAAAAGGTGTGGTTGCATCGGTACTGAACATGTACAGACTTTTTTCCTTGTCATTATTTCCTAAACAATACAGCAAAATAAGTACATAGCATTTACATTGTATTTGGTATTTTAAGTAATCTAGAGATTATTTATTTAAAGTATATGGGAAGACATGTGTAGGTTATATGCAAATACTATACCATTTTATATCAGGGACTTGAGTATCTGTGGATTTTGGTATCGGCAAGGGGTCCTGGACCCAATCCCCCACAGATACTGAGGGATGATTGTATGTCTTAATAGGTACAGAGATTAGGCTGAAAATTGAGTTCTATCCACGTAAAGTAGAAATGCACGAAGTGCCAACATTCAAAAGAAGTATGTTTTGATTAAATTGTTTGAATGTTAAAAAATACTGTAATATAAATCTCCTTGTTTGATTTATGATATTTTTATAATATGATTTTCAAGTATTTGATCTGCTAGATTAAAGGTTATTACTTAAGAAATACTTAAACAGACTTAAACCATTTAAAAAAAAACAAGCTTTAGGGAAACAATATATTGCTTTTATATATATAACATAAACAAAAAGTAATATACCAAAATAAGACAAATTCATTCTTTCTCTATTTCTCTCAGTAGCACAGAAGGGAAAAAACAAGACTCACCTTTGCCTGCAGGCTGAGGTACTGCAAATCCAGGCAATAAAAAGGGTGCCCCTGTGGTAATACCAGCTGGTTTTAGTTCACTGACACCATATGTTGTTAGGGAAGTTATCAGATTAACCAGATCTTTCAAGGCATCTTTGGATTCTGCCTCTTTTGCTTGTTCCAATCTAGAAAAGTATGATTTAGAAAGTATTTTTTCTCTTTGGTTGTGTTCTCAGATTTAACACAGAAAGTATTTTTCAATTTTATATGCAGTAAATAAATGTATAAAGTACTCTGGGAAGTAGTGAAAGAACACTGGGGTCATTAGGGAATTATCTTTTAACCACGGCTTTACTGAGAACACAAAATGGGTTGCAACAAATACCCTTAAAAAAAAAAAAAAAGATTTATTGGGTATTTCCCCTTAAAAGAAGTAATTATTCTCATTAAAATAAACTTGGAGAATGCCAAAAAGTAGGAAAGAAGAAAAAAGTATGATTAGCCTCACAAACACGTTTAACATTCTTATATATTTCTTAAGCTTATCTTTTTAATATGAAAAGTTTAGTTTTTACAATATTTATTCTCATACTATATACAGTATGTTGTAACCTATTTTTTTCCTTTACTAGTGCTGTATGTGTACTTCCACACATTAGTGTAAGCTTTCACAGGTAAGCTTTCAGTGGCCATGCAGAGCCAACCACACATTTGGGGAGTGAGAGGTGCAACAGCTGGCAGAATGCAAAAGCACTAATAAATAAAATCTTGTCTACATTTTGGATTATATCTTTAGGATCAATAAACATAAATGAAATTATTGTATCAGATTACCAATATTTTTAAGGCTCTTAATATCTTGCCAACCTACGTTCTCAAAGGATGAATCAATTAATACTCCTCTAGTAATGTTAAGTGATTATTTCATCAACTTTCATATGTATTTATAAATTTGCATATATATGCAAAATGACATTCTTAGGGGTTATCTAATATCAACTAGCAGCAACTAGGTTAAATTGGTGTTAGAAATAACAAGTTCTGGCCAGGCATGGTGGCTCACACCTAAAATCCTGGTGCTTTGGGAGGCTAAGGCAGGAGGACTGCTTGAGGCTAGAGTTTGGCACCAGCCTGGGCAACATAGGTTCTACAAAAAAAAAAAAAAAAACAAAATATAGCTGGGTCTAGCTACTTAGGAAATTGAGATAGGAGGATCTCTTGAGTTAAAAATTGTATCGAGCTATGATTATGCCACCACACTCCAGCCTGGGAACATAATGAGACCCCAGAGGGAGGGAGGGAGGAAGTGAGGAAGGAAGGGAGGGAGACAAGTAAGTTTACAAAACAGTGGTGTCTTATAATAGATCAAATGAATTAAAAATAAGTAATGGCCCAAGAATAGCTGCTGAAAAATGGTATCTTCTTCTTAAGAAAATCTGTAACCAGCCACTTTCTAAGTATGTGCGCGAACCATTTGAAATGGAAAAGGGGGTTAGTAACACATTTTGAAATTATTAATTTGTTTCATATACACAGTTGTAAGGTTTTATTCCATCTACATAATTATTCTTATTATTAAGTACATTAATAAAAAGACTAGAAGTACTATAAAATAAAGAACCAAAAATATAATTAAGAAGAGTTTATACTTTAAGAAGATATTATTTAGTTTATCCAAATTCTTCTCCCTCAGCTACTAAAGAGCAGATTTATGCTTCATATCTAACCTCTGACTTCATCATGCTTGTGCCCTGCACTTGGCAATTTAACTCTAAATTCACTTTTCCACTCTGTTGGCAGAACAGGAAGGCCAGGTGTGGTGGCTCATGACTATAATCTCAGAACTTTGGGAGGCCGAAGGATTGCTTGAGGCCAAGAGGTTGAGACCAGCCTGGGCAACACAGCGAGATCCTGTCTCTATGGAAAATGTTTAAAAATTAGCTGGGTGTGGTGGTACGTGCCTGTAGTCCTAGCTACTTGGGAGGCTGAGGTGGGAGGACCATTTGAACCCAGGAATACGAAGCTACAGTGAGCTGTGATTGCACCAGAAAAAGAAGGGAGTAAAGCCAGGTATACATTAAATAAGTGTTTCCTTAATTTGCTTTTCCTATAACCCCAAATCACATTGTTTTCCTTGATAAAAAAGACTGAGTAGACATTTAAAATATATTCTTAAATTGAGCAGTCTTACCTAAGCAAGAGATCACAAAGAAAATTATATCCTTGCCATATCCGAAAATCATCCAGAAGTGTTTGGGAAACATCGCTGGAATCTTTGAGGAAACAAGAAAGCCCAGCAAACATTTCGACAATTTCTAGGGGAGACAAGTCATCTGATTGCTGCATATTCTGAACACATGTAGATAAACACTCTTTCTCTGTAAGAATAGATAATTACATAAATATGCATTATTCCTGACAATCGCTTAAAAATTTTTTAATTGTTAACTGTTGTTTAATGAAACATTAAATTTTAACATATCTGTAAAATACTATGAGATAAATGTAACACATTCTAAAAGTCAATATGAGTCATATGCATCGGGAAAGCACTGCCTCTAGGTAGTAAACAAAGGATAATACAGAAATGTGTTGAAAAACAGTTGACATGTATGTACATGTAATTTTTTCACATATTTTCATGTTTTATCATTAAACAAATGGCCACTGCCAAATGATATTTTTGATCTTTTATATTGATATAGTAACAAGATGAAAAAAGCAAAAAACTATCTTCTAAGTTTAAGAAGAAAAATCTAGTCATTAGTTAAAACTTTAAGTTAGAGAGAATATATAGCCCGGCTAACATGGTGAAACCCTGTCTCTACTAAAAATACAAAAATTAGCGGGGTGTGGTGGCACGCGCCTATAGTCCCAGCTACTCAGGAGGCTGAGGTAGGAGAATCACTTGAACCCGGGAGGCAGATTGCAGTGAGCCGAGATCACGCCACTGCACTGCACTACAGCCTGGGTGACAGAGCGAGACTGTCTCAAAATAAATAAACCAATAAATAAATAAATTAGACTATAGACCAATGAGATACAGCAATACTTTAGGAAATACAATTTTTAAAATTTTATTTGTATATTACTAGTTTAAAACACAGTTATATCTTATCCCTGACTCTGAGGATTTGTAGCATTTCAAGGAAGACTTTCACTTTCTTATCTTTGGTGATATGTATTTGTATAAAGAAACTCACTGTTACATAACAAAAGCTAAGATTTAACAGAGGAATGGGAGGAAATGTGTATTTAATAACTGACTCATATTAGGTACTAGCTTTCACATATATCACTTAATAAATGTAAGTGAACAAACTGGTGTATTAATTATTTTGAAAGAGTTTCAGGACAATAACATCAGGTAGTTCTCGACTTGATGATTTGACTTAAGATTTTTCTACTTTATGATGGTGTGAAAGCAACATGTATTCAATAGAAACTGTACTTTATGTACCAATATAAGCATTGTTTTCCACTTTCAGAACAGTATTCAGTACATTACATGAGATATTTAATACTTTATTATAAAGTTGATTTTGTGTTAGATGATCTTACCCAACTATAGGCTAACATAAGTGTTCTAGCTACTTTCAGGGTAGGCTAGGCTAAGTTATGATGTTAGTAGGTTAAGTGTATTAAATGCGTTTTCGACTTGCATTATTTTCAAATTATGATGGGTTTATTGGGACATAACCCCATCATAAATTGAGGAGCATCTGTGTATATACCAAATAAGCAGATTGCTTGAGATGCTAAGGCAATTGTCTCCTATACAGACATTTTAAAAGATAGCTGAATATTACATATACTTGAAACCGATAGTGTCTTCTTATTGCTGATAAAGAATCCACCTAATTCCATCTATGCTGCATAAGACAGATTATTACCTAGCAACTTATACAATATCTTCAGAAAGACTGGTTACAGGATATCAAAAAAACTTCTCTTTTTTATTCAGTAAAAGAAGAGAGAAGAACAGGCTGTGACATAGAACTTTCATTACACTATGATTGAATTTACACAACAATGAAATTTTTTTAACTTTTAGAAATATCCATTGTTGGCCAGGCGCAGTGGCTGACGCCTGTAATCCCAGCACTTTGGGAGGCCGAGGAGGGTGGATCACGAGGTCAGGAGTTCAAGACCAGCCTGGCCAAGATGGTGAAACCCTGTCTCTACTAAAAATACAAAAATCAGCTGGGTATGGTGGTGTGCACCTGTAATCCCAGCTACTCAGGAGGCTAGGGCAGAGAATTGCTTGAACCCGGGAGGTGGAGGTTGCAGTGAGCCAAGATTGCGCCACTGCACTCCAGCCGGGGCGACAGAGTGAGACTCCATCTAAAAAAAAAAAAAGAAATATCTATTGTTCAGAACTTATGAGGAGAATGTTTTACATTTGAAATGCCCCACAGATGAAAAAAATCTTTTCTTTTCTCTTGGCAAATTTATTTTTTATTTTAAAGAACAAGCTTTAGAATACTGAAAGATAAAAATAAATCTATTATTAAATGAAGAAAAGTGGAAGAAATTTAGAACACTTAAATATATAAAGCGATATTCACCATGAATATACTTCACTACATTGACACTAAGACCATGACGAGATATGGTCATGAGGACTTCTCCAGCACTCTTTCTCCAAGGCAGGTTATAGGGAGGGCACCAAGAGGTTATTGCACTGAATAGAAGCTGGAGATCATCTTTCTGAGCCAGCTCCTCCGCAGGGGAAACAAAACTGCACAGTTTCACTAAGATCTAAAAAATAAAACAAAACAAAACAAGAGTGTATAAGCAAAAATCAAATAATCTGATTTAAAAATGGGCAAACGAGCTGAATGGACTGCTCTCAAAAGAAGACATAGAAATGGCCAACAGGTATATGAGAAAATGCTCAACATCACTAATCATCAGGGAAATGAAAATTAAAACCACAATAAGGTATCACCTCAAGCCAGTTCGAATGGCTATTATCAAAGATAAAAAAGAACAGATGCTGGTAAGGAAGTAGAGAAAGGGGAACTCCTATATACTGTTGGTGAGAATGTAAATTAGTACAGCCATTATGAAAAACAGTATGGAGGATCCTCAGAAAAGTAAAAATAGAACTACCATATGATCTAGCAATCCCACTACTGGGGGTATATATCCAAAGGAAATGAAATTGGTATGTCAAAGAGATAGCTGCACTTCCATGTTTACTGCAGCACTATTCCCAATAGCCAAAATTTAGAATCAACCTAAGTATCCAACAGATGAATGGATAAAGAAAACATGGAATATATATACAATCTAATACTATTCAGCCATAAAAAAGAATGAAATTTTGTCATTCAAGGCAACGTGGATAAGCTTGGAGGACATTATGTTAAGGAAAATAATCCAAGCACAGAAAGATGAATATTGAATGCTTTCATTCATATGTAGAAGTTTAAAAAGTTCTCATGAAACTCATGAAAGTTTCATGAAAGTTTCATGATCTCATGAAAGTAAAGAGTAGAATTTTGGTTACCAAGAGTGGATAAGGGAAGGCGAGTGGGGCAAGCTAAAGGCTGGTTAAGGGACACTGAAGTACAGTTGGGAGTAAGTTCTAGTGTTCTATAGCACTATAGGGTGAATATTATTAAAAAAACAATTTATTGTATATTTTTAAATAGCTAGAAGAATGAATTTTAAATGTTCCCAATGCAAAGAAATAATAAATGTTTGAGGTGATGGATATATATACGCTAGTTACCCTTGATTTGATCATTACACATTGTATACACAAAAATTATTACACTGTGACCTATAAATATGTGCAATTATTATTTGTCAATTAAAATTAATCATGAAAGTTAAAAAACCGTAAGAGTGTATGCAAGTAAATAAATGGCTGATTATGTTATGACAGTAAACTAGTCCTACTTATATCAGCTTATTTTTTAAAGAACATTTACTATCCTCTCTTCACCCTAATATTTTTGCATACCTTGGCTTGAAACAAGATAAAATAGCATTGCTTTTCCAAGTCAACATTTTATTTTTCTAACTTAGTTCTTTAATTTTTAGTTTGCCACAGGCGAAATGTAATTTTCTTCTCTAAAAAGGACAGTTTTAGAAAGAAAAGGAAGTAAAAATAGATCTTTAAAAGCAAAGAGATTTTGAAATTGTTTCAATTTTCTATACAAGTAATAGAGGATATTAGAATAATATAAATAATCTTCATTTCAGTATTTTAAATCTAGTTGCCAAAAACCTAAAGTCTGGCTTTCAAAGAAGACTCAAGACTTCTTAAGTACTGGAATGAGAAATTATTCTTTAACTGTGATTTGCAGAATACACACTACACAAGAGCACACACCATTAAGAGCCTGCCACTTGGGAATTCAGCAATGGTTTCTGCCCTCAATGGGCTCTTCCTTCTAATACCAGCTCAGGTTAGGAAAAGTTAACTTTTCTTCTCTTTGCTAAATTTTCTCATCTAAATATTTTTAAAAATATATAATATGAATGAAATAACTATAACTTATGACATCATTTTATTCTCTTGAAAAGAGCGCTTCATGAAATTTTGGTATTTCAGCATCAGTGGAAAATACCACTCACGCCTGTAATGCTAGCACTTTGGGAGGCCCAAGGTAGGCAGATTACTTGAGTCCAGGAGTTTCAGACCAGCCTGGGCAACATGGTAAAACTCCATCTCTACAAAAAATTAGCTAGGCATGGTGGCAAGCTACTCAGGAGGCTGAAATGAGAGGATCACCTGAGCCCGGGAGGTTGAGGCTGCAGTGAGCTGTGATCATGCCACTGCACTTCAGTCTAGATGACAGAGTGAGAACTTGTCTCTAAAGTGAAAAGAGAAGAGAAGAGAAGAGAAGAGAAGAGAACAGAAGAGAACAGAACAGAACAGAACAGAACAGAAGTGAATCTCAATAGAGAGAGGTAGCTGAAATACCACATTTTATCTGAGAAAACTAGGCCTTCCTTTTCCTATTTCCTTCAAATGCAAAAACTTGCTTAGATATAAAAGCTTTCTAATTCATAGCTGCCAAGTATCAGAAAGGAAAAAAGGTTTAAGAATTCATAAAAACAATAAAATATTTATAAAATCAGTAAATATGGTACCCTTCCCACCAAATGCCTGGAGAAACTGCTGGATACCAAATGTCCATTAATATGTGTAATATGTCATCATCTTTTACCATATGTGAATACAGACAGTTAAATGCAACAAAAAAGTATATTCTCAGAGGGGTGTATTACTGATTATAGCTGTTGTTGGTTCTGACACTGCCTTATGTGATTAGCGAGACAAATGCCAGTTTTCCAATTTGGTACACAGAAAACAAACCCACAAATAATAAAATACTTTTTTACAAATCAAATCACTGTTCTCAAACTGGATGCAAGGATTCCTTGAATTTGTTGACTTATAAGATAACTGGTTCATCTTTACAGGCAGAAGGATTCTTACAAATAATCTAGTATGATCCTTTCATTTTTACAGAACAGAAAACTGTAAAGTCAATTTCTCATTCCTGGCTGGGCATGGTGGCTCACGCCTGTAATCCCAGCACTTTGGGAGGCTGAGGCAGGAGGATCACTTGAGCCCAGGAGTTAGAGACCAACCTGGCCAACATGGTGAAACCTCATCTCTACTAAAAAAAAAAACAAAAAAAACTAGCCAAGCATGGTGGCACAGCTTGTAATCCCAGCTACTTGGGTGGCTGAGGCACGAAAATCGCTTGAACCCAAGATGCAGAGGTTGCAGTGAGCCAAGATCGCGCCACCACACTCCAGCCTGGGAGACAGAGCAAGATTCTCTCCAAAAAAAATTTCTCATTCCTCTTCTGCCTCTACACTAACCACTTGTATTTGTAAGAACTCTGTTACAAAAGTCCAACCAAGCATGGCAGAGCAATAACTGGCCACATCAACAACAACAAAAAAACTGAATGCTTGCATGAAGCATTACCAAATGCTAAAGTCCCAGGAAACCATCTGTCACATAATACAAACGCAGGGATTTCATCTATTTTAAAACATTTAATAAGTTTGTGTCAATTGGTTGCCTAGACACAATGATGAAAACATTAGCCTGGGATGAGGAACTAAAACAAAGAAAGTGATACACTAAAAGCAGCAGTGAACTAGGAGTTGGGAGAGCTAGGTTTTTATCACTGTCACTCGCCTACTACGGATCATAAACCGGAATATTAGTTTCCACAACTGTAAATGAGGAGTTTGATTTAAATTATCTTTTGAGTCCCTTTTGGCCTTAATATTCAATGACTTCAGTAAGCTAAAGTGACTCCCACATGATCAAAAGTCAGCACCTGGTTTTCAAATAGAAATAATTTTTTAAAAAACTTTGCTATGCTTACTTAGGTATTAAAAGTATAAAATGCAGATTCCATTGATTACCTAAGGCATTAGTTCTTTAAAAGGGGTTTATTGAAATGAGGCTGCTATTCTAATCAGCAAAGATTAACCCACTACATTCATCGGCAATATCTTCAAGCAGCTATAATTCCTATGCGATTTACTCCTTCATTTATTCCCATTGCTTTTCTCAGCCAATCTAATTCAGGAATCAGATAGATCTGAGTTCTAATCCTATTCCTGCCATTTGCTTATATAATCATTTTGGGGAAAAACAAAAGCTCTGAAGGTGGGGTTATCTTGCAAATTGAGATGTGAGATGAGAAATGTTAACCACAAGCACAAAAGTATCTAACAGATCAAGTGTTCAATAAATATACTGATTTAGTATTTTACTTGATAATCCCATTCTTTTACTTTCTAAAACTGTCTTGGTCTCACTCTCTCCTGTCCTTTCATCACTAGCAGCTCTACCAAACAGAGTCATCCTTACAGTAAAGAGCCCAGTGACATGAGGTGAGCCTGCAACCATTACTCTATACAGCTCTATCTTTTCTACCCCAATCCACTGTTCTCTCTATTCTCTTCCTACTCTCAGTGGTGGTGATGGTGGCAGTGGCAGTAATCACAGTTACTTCTCCTTCCTATCTACTATGTGCTAAACTTAAAATCGTACCTTTACATATTATGTCATTTAAGCCTCAAAAAACCTTTTATTTAGGTAGATATCATTTTCATTTTATAGGTGCGAAATCTGCATCTTAGATGACTTAGCTTTAGAGAACTAGATCTAAACATGTTGTTGTTTTTAACTGTTGATTGGGTTAAAAAACATGTAAAATTTACCATCTTAACTGTTTTAAGAGTGTGGTACAGTAGTGTTAACTATATGTACACTGTTGTGCAACAGAACTTCATCTTGCAAAACTGAAACTCTACTCCTATAGAAAAATAATTCCCTTTTCTTCTTTCCCTTAGTTCCTAGCCACCAGTATTCTACTTTCTGTTCTACCTGTATGACTACTTTAGATATATCATATAAGTGGAATCACGCAGTATTTGTCTTTTTGTGTCAAATGTTGTTTTTTTAATACTGTATTAGACCAATGGACAGATCATATTCTATATGTTTGTTTGCTTGTTTTGACAATTTTCTGCCAAGAAAGGATATCATACATGATGACTATATTCCTGGGCTAGCTAATAAAGTTCTATCACACATTTGTTAACCCACAATGCTATTAAAAGAACAGTGCTAACAGTGGGAAAGAAGAGCTTTACAGGCAGGGCAGAGGAGGAGGCAGCCACCACCAAAGTAAACTGTCTTTACAAGTGAAATATTTATAGGCTGGGGACTTCCTGTATATAAACAGCAACTAGATAGAATTTTGAGACATTATAAGAAATATTATCCAAATCTTTATATCATTTTCAAGTTTTCCTTGCTTAGTTCATTTTACAGACATTCCGATATATCGAAAGTAATCTCAATGGCTGGATCTGTTCAGAGAAACAAACTTGCTAATGCCTCACTCAAATATTCCTGAAAAGAATATTTCAATATTATTTCTGCAGATTCAACAAATGTGACAATTATATGAGATAAAGTCATACTATCATAAATAAAATGAAATATGAGTTAAAAAATGGAATATGTAAAACATCTATTTAGGAAGTATACCCACTTCCCTTTAAATAGGGTGGAGGTAGGCAAATAGCACCTTTCATACCTGTACAAAAACTTTCTGGAGTAGTCCTCGACGTTCTGCTAGAGGTAGCTCATTCTGTGCACCTCCAACTGCCTCAGGCACATGTGGAAGGTCAAAAAACAGATATAAACATTTAACCAGGGTGGAAGGCACTGACATTGTTGTCATGCAGTCCACGGTTTTCTGGAAAACAAATCAATAAATAAGTGAATAGACAGACACAACTATAATTGGTATAGCCAAATAATTCATGTTAACCCAAAAATTATATATAAAGGTAACTTTTTAAATGCATGTAAGAATTTAAAAATGACTCCAAGTGAAGAAATATACAACTTTGCATCTGAACAATTTTGCTTTAATCAAATAGTGAGATTGAGTTTGTTATATAGTAAATTATCAATTAAATTTAATATTTATTTATTAAAAAGCAGCATGTTTCAGAAGCATAAGCTTTAGAATTTAGAAAAACAGACACTTAATAACTATGAACTTCAGCAGACTGCTTAATTCTCCTGAGATTCACTTTCCTTTCTTATAAAAATAGATAGAATGATACACCCTTCTCATGGCTAACATGAGAGTTATGTAAGATAATACATACAAAGATACATTAAGCACTAAATTGTATATTCATTGTTGCTTTACTATTATTTTTATCTTTATTCTTACTGTAGATTTTTGAGGCTGGAAAGACACTTGAGTGATAAAGCCATCACTGACACAAATACATCTCTATATTATTTTCAAAGATATCCAGTGGAGAAACTCTAGACCTTCTTACAATACGTATTTCAACATTGTTAAGTATGATATAATATTTATCAAAATTTTCCATGGTGCAGTTTGGAACAAAAAGTTTAACTGCACTAGAGATCAACAGACTGGTATAATCTGTTGATTAGTTAGTTTACTTTCTCATAAAACATTTATTGTGTCCAGGGAATGTCAGGCTGTGTGCTGGGAGCTCGGCATGCAAAGACGAAGCATCTCTGTCCTTCAAAAGACCACAGTCGACTGGAATTACTAGAGTCCTAAGTAACTATGACTTAATCTCTTAAGATTTCAGTCTAACAATGGTAGTATATACAGGCTAATATAAAAGGGATTGACTAACACTGCCAGGAATGGCATTAAAAAGCATAAGGAATTACAATAAAAAGGGAAAGATTACCTGGAAGATACATAGGAGGTTAGGCCATATGGTACAGTATTTTTGAAGAAACACGGATTCCAAAAATGCTGACTCCTGAAGAGCCACAATAATAATGGCTAACCTTGAATTACTGTTTACTGTATAAGAGGCATAAGGCTAATAAGCACTTTACATACATCATCTCACCTATTCCTTAAGTCAACCCCATGACTTCATTTGTAAAATGATCCTTATTTCACAAATGAAGCAACTGAGGTTCATCACTTACATACCCTGCTTTAGGTCAGACAGCTGGCTAAGTGGCCTACAAAGTGTGTATGCTCAATGACTTATGAAAATAGTCTCACATTTTATTTTCTTGGCAGTGATGATCTGGTGAAGTGTTACAAACAAAAAGTAAAAGAGCTAGATTTCAGAAAATTAGCTGGTGGTAATACAGATCATAAATTAAATATAGAGAGCCAGAAGGAAAGGGTAATTGGGAAACTAACCCTCCAAACCACATGAGAGATGGGGCCGGAACTAATGCAGTAGCAGGGTGATGAAGAGAAAGCTTCAAGACTATCCCTGGCAAGATGTGGCCCCTTTCTACATACCCAACATACCATTTCTTGTCTCAAATACTCTAAACCTTTTGTTCTATTCATCTACGATTATTTCTTAACACTTATGTTACCATACATTTAATGTTCAGTTTAAACATCTGCTATGTCTCAAAGTTTACTGAACTCCTCATCTTTCCTTCTACCCTCACTTCCAAAAGGTTTAACTCTCACATTTCTATTTTCTATAGCATTATATATGCCCCATTATTAAATATTATGGTATTATCTTTTTCTGCTTCATCTCTTACATCTATGCATTGAGTCAGGACCATGTTTTGGTCATCTCTGTGTATCGCTGCTACCAGCAGAAAATGGCACTCAAAAAAGGTAGCTCCAAACATAACACTGAATTTGCTTTTTAAATGTATCTATTTCCAGATAGATTATTACTAGGTTTAGCTGGCCACTAAGCAAAGTGGTATGATGTTTCATTTTCATTTATTGTAGATACATTTAAAGTATAACTTGGCATCTAAACTTGTAATTTTTTAAGTGATTAGGTTTTTATAGAAAATATGAATAAAGGTAGAAAACTGTATTAAAAGTTAATATTATGTATATTAAATATCAATAGTAAATATTTAAATTATATAAAGTTTTAATAGTAAATAAAGATATGCTATTCTAAACCAAATTTTGGTATAGTAACATACATACATTTATAGCTACCATCAACAGCAAACAGAATTGAGATTTTGTTATTCATCCAGTAGAGTCAGATACATGAAAACAATGGTCTACTCTGGGACCATTTGAAGACTACTTAGAATAACCAACCCTCTCCATGTGCCTGAGACTGTGCAGTATCCTGAGATGCAGGCCTTCCTATCCTAAAACCTGGAAAATCCCAGGAACACCAGGACAGGTTGGTTACACTAATTCCCTGAGTTAAAAAAAAAAAAAAAAAAAAAGAGGGCCAGGCACGGTGGCTCACGCCTGTAATCCCAGCACTTTGGGAGGCCAAGGCAGGTGGATCACCTGAGGTCAGGAGTTCGGGACCAGCCTGGCCAACATGGTGAAACCCCGTCTCTACCAAAAATACAAAAATTAGCTGGGTGTGGTGGCGCACGCCTGTAATCCCAGCTACTCGGGAGGTTGAGGCAAGAGAATCGCTTGAATCTGGGAGGCGGAGGTTGCAGTGAGCCGAGGTCGCACCATTGCACTCCACTCCAGGCTGGGTGACAGAGCAAGACTCCACCTCAAAAAAAGAAAGAAAAAAAGAGAGAAAAAACACAGCAAACAAATAAAAAGAAAATAGATCATTCCAAGGAGAAAATTCTAAGAGATAATTACTTTGGGTTACTGACAGGTTTCAGGATATGGTTACTAAGACATATGCACTGTATCTGCTGTAGCCAGTCACATGGTACAATTATGTTACAGTTAAGTAGGTCCATTATTACATTATGAGAGTGTTTGAAAGTCCACTGTAACTTAGACAACAGACATTCCCAAGATTGGTACTGACTTTGGTAGGTAATTATACTCTGGATTTTAGAAGGCTCAATTAATCTCTTTCATCCCCAAAACATCAAAGGCCAAAAATCAGGTATCCAAATAGCTCATTAATGAGCACATGCAACATATTTCATGACAGATAATTACAGCTGATTTGGAGGAAATAAAAAGCAATCTCCAGAATAAATCAAATAAGAAAATATGTATTATCCTAAAAATGTCAATGTTTCCTTACTTCCCATAAAAATTTAAAACTATTTTCCATGTCATTTGTTCTTTATTAGCTGAGTGACCTTAGATAAAGAGTGATTTTTTTATTTTTCCTGAGCCAGATTTTTTTATCTTTCCTTAGCCACCCTAACATCGGTGACAAAAGTGCTGGGCTGGGCCTGATGGACCCAGAGCTCCTGAGCTACTTGCCACCAGCCAGAAATAGTCCATCTGTTTGCCCAGAATGCTCTACAAATGGTATCATTAAAGAAATTTTTTTTTTACAGACAGGGTCTTACTCTGTCACCCAGGCTGGAGTGGTGCGATTATGGCTCACTGCAGCCTCAACCTCCCAGGCTCAAGCAATCCTCTTGCCTTAGCCTCTGAACAGCTGGGACTTCAGGTGCAGGCCACCATGCTCAGTTATTTATTTATTTATTTTTTAAAGAGATTGGGGTCTCTCTATATTGCCCAGACTGGTCTCGAATTTCCGGGCTCAAGCAATCTTCCCACCTTGACCTCTCAAAGTGCTGCAATTACAGGTGTGAGCCACTGAGCCCAGCCACAAATGGTTATGTCGTATGTGTGTTACAACATATCGAGATGGAAAACACTGCTCTAAGCCATGCGTTCGTTTCCTTATGAGTAAAATGCATCGAACATCAAACACCTTGCAGAGATGTTATGAGAAGCATGAAATAATGTTTTAAAAGATTTAGAAGAATACAAGTGATTATCATAGTATCTCATTTGGATATAATGATGAATTTAATAATAAAATCACAAGAGAGGCTATAAAATAAAGACGCTGAGTTATCAAACATGAAAACTAAGAACTTACCTGACCAGAGGAAGCTAACAAATTAATTGTCGTCAGAAGCATCCAGCCTCTACTGGCTTCTTCACTCTGATTGATCTCCAGGAACTGAACTATGGCCCGACTTGCAGCCTCTATAAAACCAAAGGGAAAGCCATTAAGTGGGGGAAAAGTCATATATAAAGAGGTTCTTCTTTAAAACCTACCAAGGAAATGAAAATTTACTAAGCACATAATTATATCAGCACTATTACATATGGAAAAACTTTAAAAATAGCAATGTTTTAATGGTATTCATAAACCTTTATATCATTAATACAGAAATGTAAAAGCCAACCTATATATTTCAGGGAAAGTTATGACAGGGGCTCATCAAAAAGTCATGGAAGAGGTGAAATTTGAGCTAAAACTGCCTGGAAAACATGTACATGTTTGTCCAGGAAGTGGGAGCGATTAAGGGTGCAGAGAAAATAAGAGCACAGCAATAAAACAAGAGTGGCTAGAGGAATGAGCCTGACACATACAGATCAAGACAAAGAACTGTGATAACACTTTCTTAACATTATAGAAGAGCACTGTTGAGAAGTGCAGTCTAATACCAACAGTAGTGACTTTAAAAAATAGAGATGCCTAATTATGAAGGAGGGTTAGCTACTGGCTGTATTTGATTTTCTGGGCAAGAGGGAGCAAATGTAGTTTCTTGAACAAAGGAGATGATGAAAGGATTATACTAAGACTATTAATCTAGTAGTAATGTGTATGACAGACTGGAAGGCTAAGGAGAATGGTGAGAGGGAAATAAAATTAAGAGGTTTCCTAGGTAATACACCGAGGAATAACTTGAGCAGCTGACAGTAGGAAGAGAGAAACGTGAAATACATAAGACAGCCAATCACAGAACTGCAGACTTGGAAGAATCTTCAAAAGTAAACTTAGTTGATTATATTTCTTATTAGAGAGAAGAGTAAATGTGGAAGTCTCTAAATATGTACCTAATTTCATCAGCATGATTTGCCAATTTTTATAGTAACATATGATAGGAGTTAAAATTGTCAGAAAAGAAGTCCAATTTGGCAGGGCATGGTGGCTCACACCTGTAATCCCAGGACTTTGGGAGGCCAAGGCGGGCAGATCACCTGAGGTCAGGAGTTCGAGACCAGCCTGGCCAACATGGAGAAACCCCATCTCTACTAAAAATACAAAAATCAGGCAGGTGTGGTGTCATGAGCCTGTAATCCCAGCTACTTGGGAGGCTGAGGCAGGAGAATTACTTGTACCCAGGAGGTGGAGGTTGCTGTGAGCCAAGATCACGCCACTGCACTCCAGCCTGGGCAACAGAGTGAGACTCTGTCTCAAAAAAAAAAAAAAAAAAAAAAAAGGAAGTAAGTCTAATTTGTTCACTAGGAACTAACTGGGTAAAAACCAACATATACTTGGCTGGGTGCGGTGGCTCATGCCACCAAGGTCAGGAGATCGAGGCCATCTTGGCTACTAACACAGTGAAACCCCGTCTCTACTAAAAATACAAAAAATTAGCCGAGTGTGGTGGTAGGCACCTGTAGTCCCAGCTACTTGGGAGACTGAGGTAGGAGAATTACTTGAACCCAGAGGTGGAGGGTGCAGTGGGCCGAGATCACACCACTGCACTCCAGCCTAGGCAACAGAGCAAGACTCCGTCTCAAAAACAAAACAAAACAAAAAACTAATGTATACTTAACACACTTCATAAAGAAGTAGAAAGTAGAAAATAAGATTTAGGTTATCTTAGATGTATTTTTTCTTCAATTTAACATAAAATAAAAGTGTTCTATTAGATAAATGAATACAAGACTTACACGTGATTCTGGGCTGGGCAAAGTTTCATCTTTGTAAACTTCCATTTGAGGGAACATTTTAGCACGAAAATTTTAAAAATAGATTCTTTTTACTGAGTCTTAACTATATATCAAGCATTGTGTTAAGTACTTGTGAGTTTAACTCATTTAATCTTTACAAGAACCCTGTGAGTTATTTTCTACTAATATATCCCTTACAACAGTATAAGTTGAGAAATGCAGAAGATAAGTAATTTGCCTACAATCACATAGCTAGTCAGTGAAAGAGATCTGGATAGGGCTGAGGTTGAATGATACAGGGAGATTCCAAACTCCATCGACAAAACAAACTATCTTTACATAACAAATATATTTTACTATTTTGTAAAGAATAGCATAACTGTATCACTGTAAAAAAATAACTTTTATTTTCACCTACCAATTTCAATATGTGTCATTAAGAATATTTCAAAGGCATCTCCCACTTTTTATTTTATTATTTTTCTGAGACAAGGTCTCACTCTATTGTCCAGGCTGGAGTGCACGATCACGGCTTACTGCAGCCTCAATCTCCTCAACTCAAGCAATCCTCCCGCCTCAGTCCCCCATGTAGCTGGGACTAACAGTATGCACCACCATGCCTGGCTAATAAAAACAAAATTTTTTTGTAGAGACAGAGTATCCCTGTGTTGCCCAGGCTGGTCTCAAACTCCCAAAGTCAAGTGATCCTCCTGTCTTGGTTTCCCAAAGTACTGGGATTACTTGTACCTGGGTGTGAGCTACTGTGCCCAGCCTCACATTTTATTTTAAATGAGGTAAGCAGCTCATTTTAAAAGTATATAGCATTTAGTGCTATCTTAAAAAATTATATATACTAGCAAGGAATTTTAAATAAAACCTCCATAAATCAAATGGTTTCTTAAAACTTTGGGGAAAAAATGCCCACTACTAGTCAGAAACATACTGGATGTTTTAATTTCAATAATATTTAACAAATTCAAATATAAACGATGATTTAACTCAAGTTTTTAAGAGCTAATGAAATAATATATTAATATTAACCTATCTTTAGAGTTGTCAATCATTTGATTCAAGCTTTATCTTTCACACTGCATTTCAATACATACAGTTAGAATGAAAAACACAGAAATCAAGTTAATAAAGCCCAGGATTACATTAAATAAGTAAAGAATGCAGACAATCTTAAATGCAATTTCTCAGCCTACACTGAGAGAAAACAAACGAATTCAATTAGCATTCAGAACAACCAGAATGCAAAACATGTTAATAAGTGAAATACAAGTTTTCCTTTGCAAAGTCCATTTAAAGCGTATGCCATTTTCAAATGTATGCTTCATGATGATGGTGAGTCACATTAATGGTATTATTATACTTATTTAATTAATGAAGACACAAAGCCCTAAACACCCTTGCGCCCTCCAAAAAAAAAATTCCACAAGTTAGTCAGAAAAACAATATTAGAACTCACAGCTTCCGTGCTTCTTTTCATTTGACAATACATAACCACATCTTGGGAATGAAATTACCTGAAGGTGTTGTGGCTTTGAAATCCTTGGGGGACAGCAGGGCACACTGTTTTTCTGTTTAAAAAAAAAGGCTGGGTTGTCTAAGTATGGATTCACTAAATTCCACTAATCCCACCACAAGAGTACTGGGGTCAACATCATCCAGCCTCTCCATTGCTGGATTGCTGCCCATATTGGGGATTGTACTACTAGGGTTTAACAGTGGCACCTAGCAGGTAGAAAAACATTAATAATAAACTAAAGATACTACTTTATGCAGGTAGGAATTTTCTGCTTTGCTGATATAAATTGACCATGTGCCCTTAAAACTTAAGCAGAATTAGAACTGGCTGAACTAACTAGAAGAGATGGGGAAACATCTTAAGATACACCCTCTATACAATCTGGTCACAACATTATGTTTTTTGACAAATTAACTGAGTCACTACTTACTTCCAGCAAAAGCCACATGGAGGCAAAGGACCAAGAAAGAATTAAGGGAGACAAGGAGACTGTGACTTGACCTAAACGTATAACAAATCATCCATGTATCCATTTTGCAACTTGATATTCCCTAAAAGGTTTCCATTTTCACAAACTTCAGATAGATGTAAACAACAGAACTGCACATAAGCTTGTTTCCTACTGAGATATCTACAGCCCATATCTCAAGTAATCTGATAAAAAAGGCTGTATCTGTGGGTGCTGATTAGGTAACACCCAAAATAACAAGTCTTCCATAGCAAATTCAGAGGGGTACTGGAAAAATAATCTTGTTCTGGTGAACAACGAACACAGCCAACCTTCAAAGGAATAATAAAAGGTTCACTTCACCTGTTTTTTTGTAGAAAAAGTGTGTGAATGTAAATTAAGACAAAATTCTTTTCAGTGATAACCTCCTATAAAATAAAAGGTTATACGAGCTATCTAAAGTAGTCTAACTTACAGAAGAAGAAAGCAGAATGGTGGTTGGTGGCCAGGGGCTGAGGGGAGGGGGAAATGAGGAGTTGCTGTTCAATGGGTATAGTTTCAGGCATGTAAGACACAAAAAGTTCTAGAGATCTGCTGTACAGCATGGTATGTATAGTTAATAGTCTGTACTGCACACTTAAAAACTGGTTAAGAGGGTAGATCCCATATTAAGTGTTTTTTTAAGCACAATAAAAATAAGTAAATAAAAAATAAAGATGAAATATTAAGAGCTGGATGATTTAGGATATACTTAGGCCCTGAAAAATCTAGAACTTTTTACTAGAAAAATCAATAGGTCACAAAGTCTCCATGAATGTATTTTTGATAACAACACTGACCAAAAGAACCTTCCAATGTTCTAAACTAAAAATGAAAGAAAAAAAACAAGGATTCCCATAGCCAGGGTAAGGCTGACTGAGGAGACACTCCAGAATTATGTTCTTCTCTCCTAAAAATCAGGAAGGCTGGCCCTTCTAACTCTACTCCGATTCTCAAAGCATTTAAAAAAAAAAAAAAAGGCAGAGAAATCCTATGTCCAAAATCAGTAAAAATTTAGGTGCTAGTAATACACGGGTGAACACAACAGACAATAAAATTAAATAAGTAAATAAACAAAATACTTTCAGATGATAACAAAGCTATAAAGGTTAACATACAATGTGACTGAATAGATACTAATGGGTGTGGAGACAGAGGATAGAAGACCTATTTGAGATAGGGTACTTAGGAAAGATCTTTCATGAGGAAGTAACACACAAACTAAATTGAATATCATAGGATTCAAAGGTTAATGAATTTCACAAGCTTAAAACTAAAAATTATGTGAAATTACACAATATGAAAAAAATGCATCTTAAAAAATCCCTAGTTAGTAAGATGTCATCAATGAGGAAAAGTGGATGAAGGGCACATGATCCTAGCTACTATTTCTGTAATTTCCTAAGAGTCTACGATTATTTTAAACTTAAAAGTTAAAAAAAATACTTGTGTAATTCTTATTGTAATTAACAATGAGACATCTTCTACTCAATTTAAGACATCTTTCTTTACATCTAAAAAATTGCCCTGTGGATGTAAAATCATAAAGGGAGTTAGGAAAACAAATCTGCAGTGTAGCAAAATGTCTTTCTACAAACATGCAGATTAGGTATTTAAAAAGACAGTAACAGAGGCAAGTATAAATAAGTTTTAGGAATTTTTTCCTAATCTAGTATGTCATTCAAGAAAGAATGGGGATACCTAATTTCATCAGCGTGGGTATTTCCTTACAGTACTGTGAAAATGGATGAATACATCCATTAAAATGCATGTAAAAGGATTTTTAAAAGGTATAAACTTTTAAAAACAAGAACAGAATAAGTGAAAGCAATGAAATTTTGGATATTAAAATAGCAGAGAGATTCACGGTTACTGATTAGCAAACCCTAGAATCTTGAAGTAATTCAGGAAAAGTGGAAAAGCAACCAAACTACCAAAGAACCCCTGAGAGGCTCAGGAATTGGTGGCACAACGCACCTTTGGAAGCAGAAGTAAATAAGGAACTACACAGAGAAGGACTGGTGGAAAATATGTTCAAGAGCAGTTAGACCCAAGGTCCCTACTACTATGTGGGCATAGTAGTAGTCCCTGGGCTTCTATACCAGGAGTTTGTTTGTTCACTGAAAAGAGTAAGAGAGGGAGTACGGATTGAGGGGCACAAGGCACCATGTGGACGTACAAAGGTAAAATAAAAGCTTATATACTAAACCTTGAGGGTCCCCAAACCTTTCCCCTACTTTGCTTCCAAAATGCTGAGTCAGGCATATATCTTCCAAGCAGAGACTGGACAATTCTCTGAGCACCTGCTTAGTTTAGGAAAAAGATCACCAAAAAAACAGCCTAGCAAGATCATCTTATGTTGCAGCCCACAGCTGCAAGCTTCACACACAATTAAAAAGCTTTTTAATGCTCCATTCTTATGTAAGAGCAGATGGTCAAGGGTGAGAGACATGTACGGACATTCTCTAACATAAAAGACAAAGACAAAAACAGATTGATAAAAAAACCTTTTTATTAAACCTGAAAGAAATAGATTATTTATGGAAACAAAAATCTGAAAGAAAAAAAAGAAACCGCCAGCGCAGTGGCTCACGCCTGTAATCCCAGCACTTTGGGAGGCTGAGGCGGGCGGATCATGAGGTCAGGAGATCGAGACCATCCTGGCTAACACGGTGAAACCCCGTCTTTACTTAAAAAAAAAAAAAAAAAAAAAAATTAGCCAGGCATGGTGGCACGTGCCTGTAGTCCCAGCTACCCAGGAGGCTGAGGCAGGAGAATCGATTGAACCCAGGAGGTGGAGGTTGCAGTGAGCTGAGATCACGCCACTGCACTTCAGCCTGTGGGCCAGAGTGAGACTCCGTCTCAAAAAAAAAAAAAAACCCCAGAAAGATGAGAAGAAAATGCAGCCCCAAAATAATAGAAACCAGTAAGAAAATGAAACACTTAGAAATGAAAAATATTTTTTAAAATGAGAAAAATATAAGGTCACAAATGAAAAAAAAACTCTATAGAAGAGATAGATGATAAAATTGAGGAGTTCTCTTAGCAAGTAGTCAAAACACAAAGATAGAAAATGAGAAGAAAGATAAGAAAATGAGAGGAACAGTCTAAGAGGTCATCTAACTAGAAGGAGAAAACAAAGGAGGATATTATTAAACAATTCATGAAACTTTGCCCAAATTAAAGGATATGAATAACCAGACTGAAAGAGTTCAATGAGTACCCAGCACACGTATAAAAATAGGTCTACCACAAGGCATGTTATTATGAAATTTTAGAAATGCACGGACAAAGAGAGGATCCTAAAAGCTTCTAGAAAAAAAAAAAATAGGTCACAGAGGAAAAAAAAAATCAAGAATCTACGTAGCTTTCGATTTCTCAATAACAATGTAAGAGCCTAAATTATAAAAGAAAATTTTTAAAATTCTGAGACAAAATGATTTCCCACATAGAACCTGATACTTACTTAAAGGAAGACTGATAATAATGCAAGCGGCAAGATTTTCCAAAATGACCCTGAGTGCTCATCCTGGGCTGCATGGAAGGACAGAGCTAAGACACCCACCACTGACCATCTCAACCCATGGTCAACTTTCCCAAGCAATTGGTAGCTTCTAATCTCTGCTAAGAGGACCTCCTGGATTACACAGCTAGCATTCTCAAACAACTCCTATAAATATCTAACAAGTATTCAAACGCAGTTTAAATGTCTCTTTACTAACAAGATTACTCTTGAGCTTGTCCTTTAGGAATGGAGAACAATGGGGGATGGAGAGGAAGAGACGAAGTATCTCTCCATTTAAACGTAAACCACAGCTGCGTATTCAGCACATCTCCCCAGCACATGTATCTGTGAGATCACGAGAGTCGTAGACACGTGTCTTCTTGTCTCTTATTGACCCTTGGTTTTGTATTAAATACATTTCCTTTTCTATAATAATCATGCTGTATGATGTAGTGGAATTTGTTCTAAGTCCTGGCAGCTGAAAGGTTGTCAGGCTAAAGGTATCACTTTACTTACTGAAAAAAAAAAGAACCCATTTTTTACAGCAATAGTCAAAAAATGTTTAACTCACGGTATGTCTAAAACAAGCAGAACAAAACCCTGATAACTCCCCAGTATCCTTTTTTATAAAGCTGCTGGAAAATATGCTTTACCAAAATCAGGAATTTAAGGGATTCAGGAAACAGAACCCACCCAAAAAAAATGAAAAGGCATCCCAGGACAATGTGAATAGTGATGTTAAAATGGCAGCTGTGCACTGGCCTAGACAGCAACTACTACAGATGACACAGAGAACCCTAAGTAGCTTATGGTCTACTGGGAAGATCAAGACACATGCACAATGACCACCCAGGAGGTTGAGAAGAAAAACAGTAGTTCAGAACAGAAAAAAATTTTCTTTACCTAAAGAAATCAAAAAGCATTTCATCAAGGAAGCATGACTTAATCATGCTGACATTTAGACATATTGAAATGAGGAAAGATTCTCCTTCCTCAGTGAAGCATTCTAAGTAAATGATTAAAATAAGAGTATAAACATGTTTGAAGACTACAGACAGCTGGATTTAGTTGAACTACAGAAAAGAAAACAAGCAATAGAAGCAGGGTATGCTAAAAAAAAAAAAAAAAAAAAAAAAGAAGACCAGATGATAGCTTTGCCTTAAGTTTCATGCTGAGGAATTTGTATTTTGTTCAAAGAGAAACAGAGAGTATTTTAAAGGGTTAGGGTGGAAGTGGTAGTGGTCCAGACAGAGTAGCCTTGAGCAGAACTACTCGAGAGTTGAAGATGCTGAAATCAGGAAAAGAATGTGACTCTAAGAAAGGGAAAGGGAATGGGTCAATGAACTCAATGTGCTGAGAACAAGGTCTGTTTTCCATTTAATTTTAATGGGACTTTTACAGAACTGCCTGTTCATTCAAACAAATCAGTTTTTGCTGGCTACTGTAAAAATACCTGTGGATTTGTTTGATGCTCTCCTTCGAATTTCTGTCACCATTAGTCGTGAGACTTGTGTTGTGAACTGCAGAAGATCAGAAAATTTTTCTGTCATTGTATTTGGCGGAGCATTTCCAAAAACCTGTAGATAAGAAAAGACATTGTTAATGAAGCACTGACAAATTTTTCTTTTTATTTTGTGAATTTTGAAGTGTGGTATGACTTGAAAATCAAGTCCAGAAAAGTCTACCTACGCAGTTACTTTGAGTCTTAATATGTTGAAAATACAACTCTTTCAATAAATCACGTCTAGCCACATTTCCTTTTACATATAAATTTGTTGAAGAAATGATTAAATTAATGAAATCTAAGACCCATAGACATTATTGATAAAATTTGAATCAATCTCACGAAAAACATTAGAAATTATAACATGTTTCTTTTTCCTTTTTTTGAGATGGAGTCTCACTCTGTTGCCTAGGCTGGAGTGCAGTGGCATGATTTTGGCTCACTGCAACCTCTGCCTCCTGGGTTCAAGCTATTCTCCTGCCTCAGCCTGCCAAGCAGCTGGGACTACAGGCGCATGCCATCACGCCTGGCTAATTTTTGTATTTTTAGTAGAGATGGGGTTTCACCGTGTTGGCCTGGCTAGTCTTGAACTCCTGACCTCTGGTGATCCACCTGCCTCAGCCTCCCAAAGTGCTGGGATTACAGGCGTGAGCCACCACATCCAGCCAACATTTTTCTGAGGAAAGCTAATTTGAGAATTTAGAGAAAAGTTATAAAGGATCTTTGATGGAGTAAAGGCACACTGGATGGTGAAAAGCAGCTCTACTGCTAAATCCCAGGCTGACCTCAGAATTCACTAAATGCATTTCATGTCTCAGAATTTCTTCAATCTAATCACAATAATTTACAAAACAAGGCTGTTACCAGAAAAACTAGAAAAAAGAAAATAAATGGGAGGGTCATGAAATAAAATTGTTTTTACACAAATTTTAAAATAAATGAGCTTTAGAATAAATAATTCTTATTTTTAATTTTACTTATCTGTTTTTTTTTTTTTTTTTTTTGAGAACTGGGTCTTGTTATATTGCCCAGACAGGTCTTGACCTCCCGGGCTCAAGCTATCCTCCTGCCTCTGCCTCCCTAAGTGCTGGAATTACAGGTGTGAGCCACTACATCCTGCCTACAATAAATAATTTTTAAAAATAAACGGGTATGAGTTCAGCAAGGAGAATTTGAGAAAATGAAACCTGGACAGACCATCACAAGAAAAGAAATGGTATTTTAATGGGTATATAACTAGATATATCCTGAGGTATTATTTTAGAGAATATTCTTTATAGCTGAAAGGAAATTCTCTATATTCTAAGGCTATTACAGTATCTCTCCCTTTTAACACTCATTACACAGTATTTTATATTATTATTACCTATTGAAATGTCACTACAAAAGGAGAAAACATAATTTACTCATCTTCATATTCTCCCAAGCCAGCACTTTGCCTTTTATAGTAATGCTCCCTAAATATGGTTGTTTATTTATATGCTGACTGCCCTCACAATCAAATTCTAGAGAACATTCAGGGAGCACTGAAGGAGAACATGAGAACATAAACTAAAATTAAGAAGGAAAACAAAACAAACAAGCAAATAAAAGACCCAGCTAGGGAGATGGACTGGAAAAGAAAACTAAATAAAAATCTAAGACCAGAAAAACCTCTATATTTTCCATGTATTGGTTACAAATTTTGGCTCAAAGATACAGAAGAGAAAACCTGATCAATCACATCATTCACAATACCCTCAGCATGAAAAAATACATATATTTAAGGAAGTACTTCTATTCCTCATATTACACTAGTCCCCCCCTTATCTGTGAGAGGTAAGTTCTAAGACCCCACTGGATGCCTGAAACCACGCATAGTACCAAACCCCGTAAACACTGTATTTTTTACTATAATACGTACCTGTGATAAAGTTTAAGTAATAAATTAGGCACAGTAAGAGACTGGCAACAATAGCTAATAATAAAGTAAAAAAATTGTAATAATATACTATTTGCAATTTCACAAATACAAGATTCCTTCTTATTATAGATCTCAAAAACCTCAGCACACAGTTTTTGGTCTTTCCTTATAAAGTCAAGAACTTTTATCTTTTCACTTAAAGGAAGGACTTCTCTCTGGCATACCCAAGTGGCCAACCTCATAACTTTTGCACTTTGGGGCCATTATTAAGGAAAATAGAGTTTCTTGAAAACAAGTAGATTGATATCAGGATAACAGGTCTCATAACTGAGGCTGCTACTAAGTGACTATTGGGCAGGTGGCCCATGCATCATGGATACAGTGGACAAAGGAATAATTCACATCCCGGGAGGGATGGAGCTGAATGGTGTCAGATTTCAAACTTATGAATTGTTTGTTTCTGTAATTTTCCACTTAATATTTTCAGACCACAGATGACCAAAACCATGAAAAGCAAAACCATGAATAAGGAGGGACTACTGCATAATATAAACAATTCCTTCCAAAGATCCCAATAAAAGGATATAACAAACAATGTAATATCCTTCTAATAGAAAATGTGTTTCTTACATGTTTCTTATAACCTCCCTCAAATTAAGTTGAAAATGCTAAAACAATAAATAAATTCTACAAGGGTATCGTTTTTTCCAGACACCTAGTCTGTTCAATAATTTGACAAATGATTAATTTGTAATAATCTCAAAATCTCAAAAAATAAACTGTACTTTTCAATACTTCCTCAACACATTTTTTTCCTGAGATTTTGATAAATGTTGTGTGCTTAGAATTAATCTATATTACTTGTTAAATAATCTATGTTACCTGTTAAATAAACGCCCCCCCTCTTTTTTTTTTTTTTTTTTTGAGATAGGGTCTTACTCTGTCATTCAGGCTGGAGTGCAGTGGCGCAATCATGGTTCACTGCTATCTCAACCTCTCAAGCTCAGGTGATCCTCCCACCTCAGCCTCCTGAGTAGCTATGACTACAGGTGCCCGCCACCACACTCAGCTGATTTTTGTATTTTTTGTAGAGATAGGAATTTCGCCATGTTGTACAGGCTGGTCTTGAACTCCTGGGCTCAAGTGATCTGCCCATGATGGCCTCCCAAAGTGCTGGGAATACAGGCATGAGCCGCTGTGCCCGGCCAGAAACCTCTATTCTTTAACAAACTGAAGATTGATAAAAATTGAGAAACCTAATAATGACACATCTTTGAATAGCCATTCCACCTGTGCTCAGAGATGAGTACACAGCCTTTCGTTATTGTTGCTGAGACAGAGTTTTTGCTCTTGTTGCCCAGGCTGGAGTGGTGCAATGGCACAATCTCGGCTCACTGCAACCTCTGCCTCCTGGGTTCAAGTGATTCTCCTGCCTCAGCTTCCTGAGTAGCTGGGATTACAGGCACCCACCACCACACCTGGCTAATTTTTTTTGTATTTTTAGTAGAGATGCGGTTTCACCATGTTGGCCAGGCTGGTCTCGAACTCCTGGCCTCAGGTGATCTGCTCATCTCGGCCTTCCAAAGTGCTGGGATTACAGGCATGAGCCAACTCTCCCGGCTGAGTACATGGTTTTTTAATGGAGGTGTTTATAATATTCCTATTACTCAGGGTGTATCAATGTATATTTTGCTCCTAAGAATTAGTATGAGGTATTTTATTGCTAATAGTTATTAGGACAACTAAACAGAACCAATAGCTCATTTCTTGAACAGTTGTTAAGGATATAATTATTCAAACAGTCTTCATGCTGGGTAAATAATATGCTGTTGAAAATGCCAGTAACTTTTTACACAAATCCTGATGTTTACTGCTTTATTTCCTCTAAGAAATGTTCTGACAAGATAAATAAAACTGGCTTGAATTTACCAACCCAAATCAGTACTACAGAAAAAGACTATGTCATATTTGCTAATCTGAAATGAACAAGCATTGCTTCTTAAATAAGGTTTATTCACTCACAAATATTTATTGACTTCCTAGTATATATACCAGGCAATGTTCGAAGGGTACGGAATACAAAGGTAAATAAAACAAATATGATTCCTGTGCTCATGAAACACAGGACATTTTAGCACAGAAGACCAATGGTAAATAAGTTGATTTTAAAATTAAAATTATTTAAAGATAGTATTATGAAGAAAGTAAAACAGGGTAGCTGAAAGAGAATGCCTGGGGTGGGAAGAAGGTTGTCAGGAAAGGTCTCTCTGAAGAAGCGACACTGGTGCCAAAGGATGACACTGACTAATGAGGAAAAGTTACAATCCAAAGAGACAGAGAAACAGGGTTGCAGGCATTGAGATCAGAGCTGTGCAAAGACCTCAAAGTGAGATTGATTCTGGGGTGTAGAGGAATGAAAATGAGGCTGATAAAGCTGGGGCATTTTGTATAAGAGGAAAAATGGTACAAGATAAGGTCGGAGGGATAGAGGAACTAAAGCATGAATCTGACATTGTAGATAATACTGAATGGATAAGGTAGCAAACAAAATAGTGTAGTTTTTGTGATTGATTTCAACAATTAAGCCTAAAAATATTACGTATGTGTTCACTACTTTCAACAAGTAGTGGTATTTCTTGAAACTATACAATGCTTCCATCATTTACATAAATGTTTGCCAAAGAGGATGCAGCATGAAGCTGGGTGTCAGAAGGTGTAGATTCTACTTCTCACTCTCAGCGAGTACTGACTACTTGTCAAATCTTTCCAGTTCTAGGCCAGGTATGGTGGCTCATGCCTTTAATCCCAGCACTTTGGAAGGGTGAGGTGGGTAGATCACCTGAGTTCAGGAGTTGAGACCAGCCTGGCCAACATGGTGAAACCCCATGTCTACTAAAAATATAACAATTAGCTTAGCTGAGTGTGGTGGCACATGCCTATAGTCCCAGCCACTTGGGAGGCTGAGGCATGAGAATAGCTTGAACCTGGGAGGCTGAGGTTGCAGTGAGCCAAGATGGTACCACGGCACTCCAGTCTGAGCAACAACAGAGCCAGACTTGGTCTCAAACAAACAATGACAAAAAATTTCTGGTTCTGTAGAGGAAGAAAGTTGGGCAAGAGAACTGGTAACACATTCAACTCAAAAGGGCTGATTCTAGAATAGATATGTGAAGTTCATAACAGATTAAAAAAAAAACTGTACTGAGGAACAAAAATGCCTTCTTGCAAATTCACTAGAAATAACAACAATTACCATATAATACCCATTTAAAATCTGCATAGCACTATTCAAGAACTTGGTGTCATTTAAGTCTCATAAAATCCTACAGAATAGGTTCTACTAGTAGCCTCATTTTACAGTTAAGAAAATTAAGAGTTAGAGAAGTTAACTTACAACAGGAGGTAATACAGACAATTTAAAACTACATCTATCTGATTCCAAGCCACGCTCTTAATCGCTCAGTACTATATTTTTCTCAAACTGTGCATGAACCCTATCACTGTAACTTTGCATAGTGTTCATCTTTAGAGAAAAATAGCATGGTTTGACTTATTTTTAAAATAATCATTTTTAATATCCACCTAAATAGATTTCAGAAGATTTCCTGGCACCTCTTCAACCAAATATTTTTGGCACTCAGGGAAAACAAATTAATGGTGTTATCTAATGGCATTCATAAAGGCTCAATATAAACTTGTTACTGAATAGTGCTATTCAATAAAAATATATTAAATATGACTAATAAAAGAGAGGTTGGAATGTTTACAAAGTTTTTAAAAATGGAGGCTTTTGTTTCCTAAATACGTGTTATATCTAAAATTAAGTCAGACTATGGACCATCACTAGTCCTAAAATAATTTGCTATAAATAACAATGTTAAAAAATTAACAATGAAGATGTAACTGCATTATTTCATATGGTAAATCAGTTAAGATTTCTTATCAATTAATATAAATGATTAGGGAAATATTTATCTTATGCTCTTTTTGTTTTTAAGAAGGACCATCAGATGAGAGTCTGAGAAGAACAGAATGCCTAACTCAGCCCCGTCCTCTCCTTTTGGGCTTTGCCTGCCTCATGAGAATGTGCATTCTCATCTGCTCTGGCTGTGGCTTGCCACTGTCCAGTTCTGCCAGTGACTGGGTAAGTAAACATGACTATTTCAGGGCTGAATTTAGCAAGTCCTTTGTTGCACAGACCCAAGCCACATTCTCCAGTATCAACTGTATTGGTATTATGTAATAAGTAATAAAGCTGCCACAAAATAATTCACCTGTCTGCCTTCTGCTCTCTCTCTTATTTGGTTCTAAGTTTGGGTGACCTCTCTCTTAAGTCAACAAATTAAAAAGTAATGATAATTTGTAAGGGATTAAAAAAGGACACTGTATTACATTTACATGCTTCTCAAATATAAATTGGAAATAAGTTAAAAAATAAGGGGAGTTTCTTACAGAAGATCTAATTGGTAAACATTACAAAATACACAGCAAAATATAACAAATACTACAGTAATTAACAGTGGCAGTTATGAATTTTTAGACAACTAAAATGCTACTCATTTTGATTAAGTTTAAACCAAATGTTTTCTTTGTCAGCTTTTGTTCTTGGGACTAAATTTTAATTATTTTTAAGAATGCTGAATAAATATTATTCAGCTATTTTCAGACTTCACCATAATCTTTCAGTTTGAGCAAATCAGTAAGAGGGAAGATAACAGCAGCCTCCTTGTAGGACTGTAATGAAGACAACAGGAGGCATTTCAAGAACCCAGCATGAGACCTGGCCCAGAAAAAAGACTTAATACATGTCATTTCCCAACCCATGTCTCTCAAAGGCAAAAATCATGCACTGAAATAACACTATTAAGCATACTTTAAAAACTAGTCTGTAGCTAGATGTCCATGTCTAACAGCTTGTTCACCATTTAGCTCTAATCAAGCAAAGTCTCAAAAATCAACACTGCAATTCCTTTTTAGCAATCATGGTAAGAACTGGTTGGCTCTAGTGACATACTGAGCTATTCACTCACCATAGGTATTTCTCACTAGTGGAGAATGTTCAAGCACAAACGGCAAAATGTTAAATAGATATGGCTATATATTTCTAAATTTAATGGAAATGGTATCTAAGAACAATTTTAGTTCATTAATTATATCCAATTAATAAGAATTATTTTTAAAATAATACATTTTTCAAGTTAGTCACAATGGTACAGATATAACTTTCTATCTTTTCATTAGTTAAGAGTTTACTGAACCTTTGTGATATCAAATCACTCATTATATTAGAGGTTTAAGGCATTGCATACACATACGTTTCTAATCAACCAATTAAAAACTTTTGAGAGAATTTGTTAATAGTTAATGAGACTTACAATAACATAGGACATAAGATAACTAAGTCAAACATTATAAGTAGATAGAGAATAATTACTAAAGCATCTCATATCTACTTATTAAAAAAACAAATAGTCATAAGATTCTTCTAGTCTAGTAGACTGTGGAAGCCTAACTGATAAAATACATGGGATACATATATATGTAGGCTATTACTTAGTAATTCATGTTAATAGCCAAGAACAATTCCCCTAACTGCTCTAAACATTCTCATTACCTTGTAAACATTCCTAAGTCTGAGAAGGAAATTACCTCAAACTACTCAGTAGCCAACAGCACATCATGACGTTAGAGTAAAACAAAAATAAGATTTAAAAACAAAACAAACTTCCGGGTAACAAAAATTATTAACTTCCTGGTAATAAAAATTAGTAACTTCCCTGAATAGGGCTTAAAACAATGGCTTGTCATAGTTATCTCTTCCATTTTTAAAAGAGCTATTTTAAACCTTTCCCCACCTCTTCTCACGTTCCTACTCTACCATCTCCTCCCTCTATCATTCCCAGCAGATAATCTATCCTATTATTTCATAAGTAAGGAAATGTACATTCTATAAATGCATTAATGTTTCTATCCTCTTCTGTTGTATCCAACACAAGCTCATGGGTGATATGTGAACTAACCTTCCTGGCACTCTTGCCTTTCTGCCTTACCAGCCTATAAAAACCTCAATCTCAATAAATCAGGTATTGCTTTCTCTACTGTTTCACACAGGCCAGTACAGATAAGGTTTAGTATAAATTTATCATCTCCAACCTTCACTGAGCCATCAATACTAATCAATTCTTTTATTGCCCCCTTTCAACTCTCTCTTTCTCACTCATTCCCTTTCACTAGTATTCCCAACAACAAAAATAATAAATTCACATAACAAAAACAATAATAGATACAATAATAACAATAATAGGTACACATTTCTTGGGACAAACACTTATTAAGTGCTGTAAGTATATTATCTGAATTTAACCCTCACGACAACCCAATAAGGTTGACATTATTATTATTTTACAGCCCGGAAATTGAAGGTGACTGTTCCTCCCCAGTGCAGTAGACAACTAGAAGTCTAGTTCCTTACAAGGAAGAAGAGAGATATCACCACAAATCAAAGACAAGAACACTGATATGTAAACACTGGAGATTAAGTGATAGTCTATCTACTGAACATGGGACATACTAAAAAAATAAATAAAATAATAATAAAACAACAAAGAATTCAAGGAAATTAAAACTGTGATATTAATAGCACAACATTACTCTAAAAGAGCTAATGTTTGATTGACAGAGGTCCAGAAAAGGGGTAACATATAAGATATTGGGGAGAATATTCTCAAAGAAATCTTTCAGAACATTTACCCAGACTGAACAATACAAGTTTTCAGATTAAGAAGGCTTAAGCTGAAGCCACAATAAATTTCAAAATAATGAGAAGAGGAAGAGCCCAGAAAATTTCACACAAAAAGATAGATGAACAGAGAAAATAATATAGACAACAAGTGAGACTAGAGGGGACAGAGCCAGTCAGAGATTGGGGCACGGGGTGAGGGGGTGGGTGTGGAGAAAGGCATCGTCAGGGGCATGGAGATAGATCTGGAAAAAGGGAGATCCAGGGGAGAAGAAAAAGAGAAAGGGGAGAGTCAGAGATGGGGAGAAACAGGGACAGAGAGGAGACAAAGAGAGAAATGGGAGGACAGAAAGACAGTGATGGAGAAGAGAAAGAGAGATGAAAGGCATAGAGAGAGACAGACAGAGATAGGAAGAAAGAAATGGAAACGGGGGAAGGCAGGCAGACACAGGATAAAAAAGACAGACAGGGCAAGGCAGAGAAGATGCAGGAGGGAGAGAGAAAGAGAAGGAGGAAAAAGAGCGAGAGAAGGGAAACCAAGAAACAAAGACATGGAAAGAAAGAAATTGAGACAGTTATGAAGTCTGAGGAAAACAAGTTCTATAATAATGGAAAAATAAAGGTAGTATAGTATAAGGTTCATCTTTGAATAAATTTAAATTTATATCACTGTCAGTAGAGAGCAAACACTGAATATTGCTTACACAAGTAGCATAACTATAGGCAAAGGATGAGGAGGGCAGCGTGTATGAATGAGTGTATGTATGTATGTATGTATGTACGGTATGGTTTGGAGGGAGAGGAAGTAAAAAAGCTAATTCTCATATTCCTCAGTAGGAAGTCAATTAAAACTTCATAACAGCAGTAAAAGTATGTTATTTAAAAGTCTTTTATGGCGGCAGCAATTAGTAGTGAAGAGCAGGAGGGCACCTATAAGCCTGTCAAACTATCTGACTTTTTAAAATGATGTATTTGTGAACTTCTGATAAACATAAAGTTATTATTATTATTGTTATTATTTTTGAGACAGAATTTCACTCTTGCCGCCCAGGCTGGAGTGCAATGGTGTGATCTCAGCTCACTGCAACCTTCGCCTCTCGGGTTCAAGCGATTCTCCTGCCTCAGCCTCCCGAATAGCTGGGATTACAGGCGCATGTCACCACGCCTGGCTCATTTTTTATTTTTAGTAGAGATGGGGTCTCACCATGTTGGCCAGGCTTGTCTCAAACTCCTGACCTCAGTGATCCACCTGCCTTGGCCTCCCAAAGTGCTGGGATTACAGGCGTGGGCCACTGCGCCTGGCCTAAAAAAATTGTTATTTTAAAAATACCCAACAAGATTGCTACATGTAATTTACAAAACATATTAAAACATTAACTCTATTTGAACTATCTATAGCCTATAACTATCCTCTTACAGCATCTCTTAAACAACAGCAAATTGTAATGACTTTTTAAAGTATACAAAGGGCTTGGGCAGTTGCACCATTTGGTGTAATAAAATCATCACTTTAACAGATAACAGAAATAACACAATTGATAATTTACAATCTATTCCTCTTCCAAAATTCAACCATAACAGGGCCATTTTAGACAATGGCTCACAGCTTGCACTTTATCTGTTAAAAATCAAAAAGTCTCACTAAATGTAGTTTATTCTGACCAGGTTTCACATCAAGTCACATTGCTTTATAGCAAATTGAAAAGATGAAACGAGAACACCAAACTTCTTAAAAACTAACTCATCCTATCATTTTTTTCTACCTATGGCTTACCAGTAACCTTCAGATTCTTGTAGTGCCCCCCCAGTCCTGGAAGGTGTGTATCTGGCAACCTGGACTTACCCTGTTAAACACTGGCAGCATCATATACAGTTTCTCTTCTTGTTCCTTCTGAGTCATGTGCCGGGGAGGATGGCACAACTCCGTGAAGAGCCGGCGGAGGTGCATCAGTCCTAAGGCGTTGTCTTGTGGGCTGCACTCCTCCTGCCTTGGCCGCCCCATGATCCTTTTCACCATGTTCATCTTGGCTGGTTGGTGAGACACACTTCTAATTCTGTAGGAAAATGTCAATACATGAACAGTCAAAACATCATCATCTTGACTAGGTCAAGCATGCATGTAAGAGCTTATAAGAAATTTGCAAAATAGAAAATTCTGTCTAAAATATATCTTTCTACTTCTTTAAACAGAAAAGACAGAGAAGCAAAATTTGATAAATCCCCCTGAAGGGCAAATTATGAATCTCAGCGTTGGAAGTTTCTACTCACTTTGCCACAATTTGTATAAAATGTAAAACATTAATCAGACAAGTAATAAATGTTTCCAATTAGTTTAGTCATATCGAGTTCAAAAATAAAGGCGCTGGGAATAGTGGTGCACACCTGCAATCCCAGCACTTTTGGAGGCCGAGGCCGGTGAATGGCTCAAGCTCAGGAGCTCGAGACCAGCCTGGGCAATAAGACAAAACCCTGTCTCTACTAAAAATACAAAAATTAGTCAGGTATGGTAGTGTGCGCATATAGTCCCAAGTACTCAGGAGGCTGAGGTGGGAAGATAACTTGAGCCTGAGAGGTTGAGGTTGCAGTGAGCCAAGATCATGCCACTGCATTCCAGCTTGGGTGACAGAGACTCTGTCTTTAAATAAATGAATAAAATGAAAACATAAAGAGATCACAAAACTATTAACAGACTTCTTAATGGTTAATGTAAAAATAATGAAAAAACAAACTTTACCCTAAATCTCAAAACATCTAAGACAGTCAAAAACCCCAAAACCTCACAAAATTTTATATTTTTAGTTATTTAATTTATAATTACTTAATTTTTTTGCTAGAAAATTCAAGTATACTTTGAGTACCTGAAGAACAGTGTATTGTATAGATTAAAATATGCAAATTGAATACAATACTATCCTAATTTATCCTATAAATCATAAAAGGACAGTGAAAATGATCATGTGACTGAAAACTACTTTCTACAACTATAGTTTGGTAAGTCATGTTAAATCATTTAGTGGATAATGATGAGCATTTTTCAAAGAGGTGAAATAGAATAGAAAAAAATAGAAGATAAGAAAATAATAACTTGTTTCATGAAGCTTATTTCAGATAAAGGTGTATGAATGTGTACTGAATCACAATGCAAAATATATCCCTTGCTGGAGCTGCAGTTAAAAAAATACACAAACTAACCATTGAGTTAAAGTATACAAAGAATCAATAACAGTAAGCTTTCAGAAAGCATCATTACCCCTTTTTAACCACTACTAATGATGCCAGCAATTGGCTAAGTGTAGACACAAAAACAGGATATCTTACCAAAGGAACCAGGAAGGCTGGGAGGACATTCTGGGTATGCAGAATTTGGATGAAGGGCCATTTACTTTTTAACCCATAGAAAAGCAGGCATCACCTGAGATTAATTTTTAATTTTGCTACAGAACCACATATGCCAGTATGCCATTTCTTAAGAAATGAAGGACTACAGCAAGGTTAGAGTTTTATTTACTACATATCTGCCTACTGATTTTTAAAACTAAGAACAAGAATTTCAAACACACTTGCCCTTGAGAATTTTGAGTGAATTCCATACTTGACTACGGGCATATGCTGAGGCACTGTAGCTAACAGGAGGACATGATGTAACTCATCACAGGTGAAGAGGAGTCAGACAAATTCTGCCTAGAACTCTGCCAATGGCTTGTTTGCACTGAATAACTACTGTGCAGAGAGCACTCAGCACATTCTCAAGCGCCCAACTGCTGGAAACAGTGCTAACACATAGGCAAAGGGCTGGCGGGAGCATTTAATCTGCAAAATAACAGAAGTTAGTCCAGTTCAAAGATGTCCAATGTATCTTATTCTTGAAAAATATGTCTTCCAAATATAAATATTTCAACAAATATGTTCCAATAACCTACTATGTGCTGGTATTTACAGTCCTGGAAATCCCCAGAGCAAAACTTTAATTTGAAGTGAACTATAAAAATTTTATAAATTAGCTAACATTTTAGATTATGTATGGTTCTGCTCCTTTTCCTTACCCTGTAGCTAGAGTTGATAATCTAGATATTGTGGATAGGACTTAGGGGATTCATGATACTCCAACACTTCAAAAAAAATTTTTTTTTTCTGCCGGGCGTGGCGGCTCACGCCTGTAATCCCAGCACTTTGGGAGGCCTAGGCGGGTGGATCACGAGGTCAGGAGATCGAGACTATCCTGGTTAACATGGTGAAACCCCGTCTCTACTAAAAATACAAAAAAAAAAATTAGCCAGGCGTGGTGGCAGGCGCCTGTCGTCCCAGCTACTCGGGAGGCTGAGGCAGGAGAATGGTGTGAACCTGGGAGGCAGTTTGCAGTGAGCCAAGATCATGCCACTGCACTCCAGCCTGGGTGACAAAGCGAGACTCGGAGTCAAAAAAAAAAAAAAAAAAAAATTCTAACATTCTCAGCTTTCAAAGGGGTCTAAATCATTTTTTAAAAGGTCAGGAATCATTCTCCGTCTTTAGAATGAGTTTCAAAGAACTTACAGAACATCTCATTTGCTCTTGATTCCAACTCACAAAAACTGAGTGAAGAGAAAATTCTCCATTTTTTTTCTCCTAGGTTTTACTGAGGTACAAATTGAGAAATAGAAATTGCATACACTTAAAATATACAATGTTTTGATATACATACACACTGTGAAATAATCAGCACAGTCAAGTTAATATATCCATCACCTGAAATAGTTATCATTCAAAAAACAATCTGTGGTGAAAATATGTAATATCTACCCTCTTAGCAAACATCAAGTATACAATACACTATCAACTATCAAAAATATTACATTGCTGTAGATTAGATCTCCAGAACTTTCTATCCCTTGACCAATATCTCCCCATTTCCCACTCTCTCCAGCCCCTGGCACCCACCATTCTACTCTCTACTTGTGTGAATTTGACTATTTTATACTCCACATGTAGGTGATGTCATACAGTATTTGTCTTTGCATGACTGGTTTATTTCACATTTAGTATAATGTTCTCAAGGTTCATCTGTGTTGTTGCAAATGACAGCACTTCCTTTTATAAGGACGAATAATATTCCACTGTGTGTGCCACACACGCACACATACATATCTCCTTTTCTTTGTTATTCTTCTGTCAAGGGACATTCAGATTGTTTCCATACCTTGGCTTTTGTGAATAGTGCTGCAACGAACATGGGAGTGCAGGCATCTCTTCAAGATACTGATTTCCTTTGGAAATATACCCAGAAATGAGACTGCTGTATCATAAAGATAATTCTATTTTTAATTTCTTGAAGAATCTCTAAACTGTTTTCCAAGGTGGCTATACCAATTGATATTCCCACCAACACTGTACAAGAGTCCCCCATTTTCCACATTCTGGCCAACACTTTCCACATTCTGGCCAACAGTCTCGCCATTCTAACAGGTGTGAGGGGTTATCTTATTGTGGTTTTGATCAGCATTTCCCTGATGATTATTAATACTGAGCACCTTTTCACATACCTATTAGATATTTGTATGTCTTTTCTGGAGAAACATCTACTCAGGTGCTTTTTCACTTTTTAATCAGGTTATTTGAGTTTTGCTATGAGTTGCATGAGTCCCTTATGTACTTAAATTATTACCTACACCAATATCACTGTTTTTACCTAGTAGTTTTTGGTTTCAGGTATGATATTAAAGTCTTTATTCCATTTTGAGTTAGTTGTTGTATATGGTGTAAAATAAGGTCTAATTTTATTCTTCTGCATGAGTATATCCAGTTTTCCCAACACCATTTATTACAGAGACTATCTTTCACCATTCCATGTTCTCAGAACCCTTGTTGAAGATCAACTGACTGTAAATGCATGGATTTATTTCTGGTGTCTCTATTCCATTTCACTGGTCTATATGTCTGTTTTCATGCCAGTACCATACTATTAAGATTACTGTAGCTTTGTAATATATTTTGATATCAGGAAATATGATACTTTCAGTTTTTTTCTTGTTCAAGACTGCTATGACTATTTGGGTTCTTTTGTGGTTCCATATGAATTTTAAGATTTTTTTTTTCTATTTCTGTAAAGAATGCTATTGGAGGCCAGGTGCAATGGCTGATGCCTGTAATCCCAGCATTTTGGGAGGACCAGGTGGGCGGATCACCTGAGGTCAGCAATTCAAGATGAACCTGGCTAACATGGTGAAATCCTGTCTCTACTAAAAATACAAAAAATTAGCTGGGCATGGTGGCACGCACCAGTAGTCCCAGCTACTCAGGAGGCCGAGGCAGGGAATCACTTGAGCCTGCGAGGCGGAGGTTGCAGTGAGCTGAGATGGCGCCACTGCACTCCAGCCTGGGTGAAAGAGCAAGACTCCAACTCAAAAAAAAAAAAAAAAAAAAAAGAATGCTACTGAATTTTTGATAAGGATTACGCTTAATCTACAGATCATTTTGGGTAGTATGAACATTGTAACAACATTAACTCTACCAATTCATGAACAAAAGAAATCCTTTTATTTATCAATGTCTTCTTTAATGTCCTTCATCAATGCTTTATTAAAGTGTACAAGTCTTTCACTTCTTTGATTAAGTTTATTTCTACAAGTTGCATTCTTCCTATTGCTATTGCAAATGGGACTGCTTCCTACCTTTAACAGAGGCGCCCAAGATAAGAACTCATTCGAAGTACAATAGCGAAATAGAACTTGGATGAGAATCCAGGCCTTCCAACTCCCAGTTAAGTGGCCTTCACCAGGCTTACTTATATTGAGGTATCAATTTTAAATTATAAAATACTTGGAAACTGTGACTCTAGTTAGCATGTTTATTTATTTGGCATCAGGTAACAATCAGAATGTGAAAATAATCTTTTTGGAGTTTTCTAAAATACATAAATCTTTTTTTTTTTTTCTTTTGAAACTGGTTCTCGCTCTAATACCCAGGCTGGAGTGCAGTGGTGCAATCACCGTGCTCACTGCAGCCTCGAACTCCTGGGCTCAAGTGATTCTCCCTCCTCAGCCTCCCTAGTAGCTGGGATGACAGCATGCACCACCATGCCTGTCTAATTTTTGTATTTTTTGTAGAGACATGGTTTCGTCCTGTTGCCCAGGCTGGTCTCAAACTCCTGAGCTGAAGCGATCTGCCTGCCTCGGCCTCCCAAAGTGCTGGGATTACAGGTATGAGCCACGGCACCTGGCCTCAACTTTCATTTTAATTTTAAAAATACACACGATCACATTATGACAAATACTATCTCACTATATACAACCAAGCTATTGTAATATGGTTATTTAATATTTTATCAGATACAAAAGGATACATACCAAACAATCAAAAGTGACAAAGATTCTTTCCTTGACCAAGCTCTAGTTAGGCTCTTCTGAATTCTCTTCTCAACTAGGCTTGGCTTTTGGCCTTCAGTGTTTGTCTCTACATTGTCCAATTAGAAACCTGCTAAGAAAGTTTAGCCAGAATTCCCATCCTAATATCTGATTGGGTGGCCAAATCTCCCGCCATCCTCCAGGTGATGGATGTCTGATCACCCTGGCCTGCGTTCGGCAAAAATCTTGTTAGGTCAGTTTAGCCAGAAGCCGTAATGTTTCCTCTCAGTAATTTTCTATCCACTGACTGCCCCCCAACCCCAGCCTTGCTACTTGGCTATAACATGACTACTTTTCCTCATTCTTTTCCAAGTTGAGCCGAGTCTCTCCCTTTCACTGCAAACCCCACTGGAATGATCCCTACATCTATCATGATGGTCTTGAATAAAGTCTGACTTGTTGCTCTTTTACAAATGCCAGAGACCAGGCACAGCAGCTCACACCTGAAATTCCAACACTTTGGGAGGCCCAGGCAGGCAGATCCTTTAAGCTCAGGAGTTTGAGACCAGTTTGGGACACATGGCAAAACCCCATCTCTACAAAAAATACAAAAATTGGCCAGGCACGGTGCTGCATGCCTGTATTCCCAGCTACTAGGGAGGCTGAGATGAGGGGATTGCTTGGGTCTGGGGACATAAAGGCTGCAGTGAGCCATGAGCATGCCACTGTACTCCAGCCTGGGTTACAGAGTGAGACCCTGTCTCAAAAACAAGTGCCAGAATGAGTAATTTTTTAAACAGGAGCTCAGTGGGTTTACTGGTCCTTCTCAATTACTCAGATAATCTCAATGATGGGGGAAAAAATCAGATTCCTCCTTTGCTCCTAATGTACCAAGTAACACTTCAGCATATCAGTTTTCTGAACCATAGTGGGGCAGGATAATAGGGTCTGGAGACAGGGCATCTAAGGCCAATTTATGTTGACTTCCTAAAGCTGAATCAAGGTTAAACACCAAGGTCTGGGGGCAAGAGATCTAAGGCCAATTCGTGCTGACTTCCCAAAGGTGGATCAAAAAGAAAACACCTGGGTCTAGAACTTCCAAAAGCTAAACCAAAAGGAAATACCCCATCTCCCCAGGCCAGAGTAGCAAAGGATCAAAGGCTATCTCCCTAACCCTCCCCTTTCCACCACGTCCTAGATGGAAGGGGAAAGTGTCCTGGATGGGCTGTGGGCCAAGCTCAGGCCATCCCTTCATCTGCATAGGGCACCAATTCACCACAGCCTTTAATTAGCCATGGACCAAATCCTTCATCCAGCTAAGGGGTAGCTGACAGGGACCTCAAAAGGCACACTTAAAACCCAGAAAACTTTGTGACCAGGCCCTTGAGCCACTTGCTTGGGCCCACTCCCACCCTGTGGAGTGCTTTCTCGCTTTAATAAATCCCTGCTTTTGCTGCTTCATTCCTTCATTACTTGTGCTTCATTGCGTGTGCATTTTGTCCAGTTCTTTGTGGAAACGCCAAGGACCTGGACATCTCACACTTCAGGCCTGCTCTCTGCTAACCATGGCTTTGTCTACATTTAAATGTTTACATTTAAAACATAATTCAGATCAAGAGGTAACATGTCTAAAATATTCTTCAGCAGTGAAAGAGCAGAAAGAATAGGCACTTGTCAAACCTTTATAAACATACCCGTATAATAAATCAGGTAACTTCAGGAGAAAGGCTCTAAACACCCTTGAATCTTGAGTTTCTTTCATCTATAAAATCTTTCCTCATGAACTTTTTATAAAACTTAAATAACATCATTTCTGTAACATGCCAAGCACACTAGTTACATTCAATAAATGTTATCTTTTCTTCCTTTACCTTGATCATGAAACATTTAATTTTTTATATGCATTTTTAGTTATTTAAACAAGCAAAGCAAAGGAAATACTATAAGCCCCTACAGTGCTGTTTTAGAGACTTGCAAAATGACACAAAAAATTAAGGAATAATTTATTTCTCAGTTGGATGTAGAATAAGAGGTTTATAAAGCAATAAAGAAAAGATATGCAAAATAAGGACAAACCACAGAATGTTTTCGCTTAATTTTAATGTTAGTAAGGGTTTTCAAAATATTTATAAAGATTATTGTGTATAAGAACTGGCTTTCTAATACAAACCCTATTTGGTTTCATAAGAAAAAATAATGTTAGGACTGCCAGCAGGGGCTTATTTAAATAGCAATGAGATAATTACTGCAAACCCAGATAGTATTTCTTAATCTAATCTCTTATGTTAATAAGAGAAAACCACTTTAAACTTGCTCACCCCAAATCATTTAAACAGTTTTCCATTACTTAAATCATAGATGGGTATAGATCAAGTAAATAGGCTAAATTTAAAAAATATATTTGTCAAGTAACTAGCTGCGTTTGAGTAGCTCTGCTGAAAACTTTAAATAACTTTCCTAACTCTTTAATTATATAAGCGAAGAAACAAAACACACTAGCTACATTCAATAAATGTAATGTAAGCTCACATGGCTAAATGAAATCTTACAGTTTCATCAAAGAATTATAAGCAATTCCTGCCGGGCGCAGTGGCTCACGCCTGTAATCCCAGCACTTTGGGAGGTCAAGGCAGGCAGATCACGAGGTCAAGAGATCAAGACCATCCTGGCCAACATGGTGAAACCCTGTCTCTACTAAAAATACAAAAATTAGCTGGGGATGGTTGCAGGCGCCTGTAGTCTGCCTGTAGGCAGCTACTCAGGAGGCTGAGGCAGGAGAATGGCTTGAACCCGGGAGGAGGTGCAGCTTTAAGTGAGCCGAGATCATGCCAGTGCACTCCAGCCTGGGTGACAGAGCGAGACTCTGTCTCAAAAAAAAAAAAAAAGATTTATAAGCAATTCCTGAGGTTTTTCTTTTTCTTTCTTCTTCTTAATCTTCTTAATCTTTCTGGAAAATCCTTTACTTTGAAAAGTAAAGGCAAACCTCTTATTCTTTTGAAGAATAAAGGCAAAACTCTGAGATGATCCCAACAAACTGGGTATATAAACCAGCAATCTAATATGTACAGTAAAAAACAAACAAAAACAAGTTCTACATATAGTCCTGAATTAGAATTTAAAATTTCTACCTTCTGAAGCATTAAGTTTTCTGTCTTTCAAGGACAGTCATTATCATATTTTAGCCCAGACTATGAGATACTACAAGATTAGCCCAGTCTATGGACCCATCATACTATATATACACTGAGCTACACAATTTCTCAGATTTCTTTAAACATTTTTTGGTGTACTTAATTTTTTTCACACAGAAAAGCATATTCCAAAGCCAAAAGCAACTCACCTCCATTTGAGAATACTTCACTTACATAAAATTTACAACAGCAACTGTTGAAATCTCCCTGCTGCCTTTCTGGAACCCTTCCTACAACAGCTCCCACTGCTATCTTGTGAGCGGAAATTGCAACCACTAATAGAAGCCCTAAAGGTAGATTTATCTTAATAGTTAAAAGGCAGTTAGGTTACTTGGTATGATTAATACAGTATAATTCAATTATGTTATAGAATAAATAAACTTTTGAAGGCTGGCCTGAGATCCCCAGCATTCTCTGAGTTTTTATACATATGTTAAAATTTTGTATAAAAGATTTGCAAAAGGATTCTTGTAACACAATACTTCTGTAAAATGTGACTGCATAATACTGACAAGTTGTGCATTCTACATACGTTTGCTAACCTGTAGTTCAGGTCATTTAGCTTGGTAATCACTGACCAGTATCCTCAGTGGAAGGCACAGTACAGGGAGAGTGAGCTCAGGAATGAGATGCACTTCAGCTGACCTAAAACTTACACAGATATATCCCAGATCTTGGCATCATTAGGAATTTATTTCTGACATCTCAAATTCCAAAATCTCACTCTGGTCTTTTAATCCATCCCCCTTTCTCACTCGCTGAATCTGTGGTCTTCACTAGAATCACTTATCCCTTGACTTCTCCCAATTGTTCAATAGAGGTGAGACCATATTTAATTCTCATCAGTATCTTCACGCCCCCTGCATTCCTGGCCTATACACCTTCTCAACATGTTTTCATACCTCCAAGAACCCAGCCACATCATTTCTTCTTTTCTAATTTTGGGTTGCTGGGTACTACAGAGAAAATTCTATAATTCTGCAGACTGGTTATAATAAAAAGTTATTATTTTCTACTTCTTTCCATAAATAAAAACTAATAATTCCAAATAGATTAAAGATATGCATGTAAAGAAACAATAAAATATTAGTAGCAAATATAAAAGGAATACTTATACTTTAGAGTAAATCTTTAAAAGGGAAAAAAAGACAAACTTATGGCCAAAAATACCACGAAGTTAAAAGATAAGAAACAAATAGACAAAAAATATTTGCAGCCCTTCTAACAAAGTAGTAATAACTAGGAAATCCATGGAACTCAGACTCAACTACCCTAGAGCATAGTAGATATGGAATACAAATAGACTACTCCCAGTAAAAACACTACACAACACATATGAAGAGGTACTTAAAATCACTAATCCAAGAAATGCAAATAAAAACAAAGTACAATTTTTGATCATTACTTTGGTAAAACTAACAGGATTTCTCTTTATAGACAGTAAGAAGTACTAAGTAAAATGGAAATTACTACACATATAAGTCAACAAGAAGCTATCCTGTAGAAATATTCACACAGATCACAAAGATGTCATACAATGTGAATTACCGCATTATGTTATTATAATCATTTGCGATACTGAAAAAGTTGGAAAAAGGCTAGTCCTTTAACAGATCAATAGGTAATTCATGGTACATCCATGTCATGGAATACTGTTAAAAGAACATGTACTAATATGAAAAGAAAAGTTAAATAAAAAACAAAATAAGGGATTTAGCACCAAAATGTAAAGAGCTTTGAAATCATCTCCTGTTCCTACATAAGAAACCACTGGATCAACTTTAACTCAAGGACTTTTCTCAAGGACTGAGGTCGCAGGGCAAATGAACCCCAGAAATCCAGAGTCACAGGTGAAATCAGCCTACCTGGATAAGAAGTCTCTGCAGCCATGAACTGGTAGGAACACCTCAATGGTAAGTGGGACAAACTGGTGGTGGTTGAAAGTGAACTAGCATGAGAGGGAGAAATGCCGGGACCACAACTTTCCAGGGTTGCAATCACACTAGGTTTTCATGGTGAAGATCTGAGAAAGATCCCCTCCCTGGCTCAAGCAGAGAAGGGGAAGAGTGAGTAATCATTGTGAAATGCTCTCAGAGTATTCTCCATAACAAAGGCCTACACTGCAGGATGAAAGATTTTATCAGAGCCTTATCTTTCCTGGGGGAAGGGCATTTCTTCCACTCCAGCCCCTTTGCCTTCTGGTCTCACTTGAGGTCCAGGAAGGGGAAAGGAAGAATAAAGGAAGCAAAGCCCAGGGGAAACACTTGGAAGGTCACAGCCCAGAGTCCAGGTCCACTAAAACAATGATATTTAGTAATAAGATTATAAAACATTTCCCCTTCCTCCATACTTTCACCATACCAACAGGGCTCTAAAAAAAAAAACAAAAAAAACAAAAGGAAATGCTAGAAATCAAAAGCACTCTAACAGATACGAAGAATGCTTTGATAGGCTCAGCAGCAGATGGATACTGCTGAGGAAAGAGTCAGTGAGTTGAAGATAGGTCAACAGAAACTTCTAGAAAGAGAAGAGAGAAGGGAGCAACAGCATATTTAAAGTAATAATGACAAAGAACTTTGAGAACTTTGCAAAATTAATGACAAACACCAAACCACAGATACAGGAAGCCCAGAGAACGCCAACATGATAAATACCTAAAAGACTACATGTAGGCATATTATATTCAAACTGCAGTGAATCAAACATAAAGAGAAAATCATGGAAGCATGATGAGGTAGGGGGATAACAGGGAGGGAAAACACAGTATCAATAAAGGAACAAGGATAAAAATTATAGTGGGCTTCTCATCTAAAACATGCAAGCAAAAAGAGAAGGAGTGAAATAGTTTAAACATTAGGAGAAAAGGCCACCAACCTAATATACCAAATTCCCACCCAACAAATTCCTAGGAATTCTATATCTAATAAAATTATCCTTCAAAAATGAAGAAAGAATAAAGACTTCCTCAGATAATCAAAAACTGAGAGAACTTGTTGTGAGGAGATCTTCTCTGCAAGAAATGTTAAAAGTTCTTCAGGAAGAAGAAAAAATGATAGGGGTCAGTAAATTGTATCTATATTAATGAAAGAAAGAACACTGGATAAGGAATAAATGAAGGTAATATAACATTTTTATCCTTTTTTTTCTTCTTTTTTCTTTTTTTGAGACACGATTTCACTCTATTACCAGGGCTGGAGTGCAGGTGCAATCCCGGCCCACCGCAGCCTCAACCTCCCGTGATCAAGTGATCCTCCCACCTCAGTCTCCTGAGTAGTTGGGACTACAGGAGCATACCACTACGGCCAGTTAACTTTTGTATTTTCTGTAGAGATAGGTATTTGCCATGTTTCCCAGGCTAGTCTCAAACTCCTGGCTCAAGTGATCTGCTCACCTCAGCCTCCCAAAGTGCGAGGATTACAGGTGTGAGCCATCATGCCTAGCTTTTAATTATTCCTAATTGAACTAAAAGATAACTGAATGTTTAAAAATAGCAATAATGTGTTGGATGATTATAGCTTATGAATAAGTAAGATAAATGAGAGCAATATCACAAGGGAGAGGTGGGAGGAGCTGGTAATGCTATTGCAAGAAACCTGCAGTATACCTACCTCAGTGATAAAAAGTGTCATATGAAGGCAGATCAAGATAAGTAAAAGGTGAATGTTGGCATCTAGGGCAACCATTAAGTTTAATATGCTGCCAGGCGCGGTGGCTCATGCCTGAAATCCCAGCAATTTGGGAGGCCGAGGTGGGCAGATCACGAGGTCAGGAGATCAAGACCACCCTGGCCAACATGGTGAAACCCCGTCTATACTAAAAATATAAAAATTAGCCAGGCGTGGTGGTGGGCGCCTATAGTCCCAGCTACTTAGGAGGCTGAGGCAGGAGAATCGCTTGAACCCTGGAGGCAGAGGTTGCAGTGAGCCGACATTGCCCCACTGCACTCCAGCCTGGGCAACAGAGCAAGACTCTGTCTCAAAAAAAAAAAAAAGTTTAATATGCTAAGATAGGAGATTAAAAGAAATCATAGAAAATGCTGTTAAAACCTGACGAGGCAAGAAAAGAAGGGAGGAAGAACAAAGAACAAATGTAACAAATAGAACACAGTTACAAACATGACAGATATTTATCCTACTAAATCAATAATCATTATAAATGTGAGTGGTCTAAATACACCAATTAAAGCACAGAGAATGTCAGAGGGGATTAAAAACTCAAATCCTATAGACAATATAGTATCTATATGAATGTGACTTTAAATATAAATAATCAGATAGGTTAAAGGTAAAGAGATGGAGAGAAATATACCATGCTAACTCTAATCAAAAGAAAGCTGGATTCTATTGACTTACCCTTGAAATAAAAAAGATTTTTTAAAAAAGCGGGATGCAGTAGCTAAATTAATTTTACAAAATGTAGTCTTTCGAATAAGAAAATAGTATCAGAGATAAAAAGAGGCATTATATACCGACAAAGGAATCATTTCTCCAAGAAGACATAACAATCCTTAACGTGTATAGGTCTAAAAGGAATATAAAAATATGTAGGGCAAAAACTGAACTGAAGGGAAAAAGAGACAAATTGATTATCAGAGTTTGAGACAGCACTCATACATTAATTGATAAATCAAGCATGCAGGAAATCAATACATATATAGTTAACCTGAACAGCACTATCATTAAACTAGATCTACAGTTGACATTTATAGGATACTTGATCCAACAACAGCAGAATACACATTCTTCTCAAATTCACGTGAAATATTCACCAAGACAGACCACACTCTGTGCTATAAACACATCTTCACAATTTAAAAGAACAGAAATCATACAAAGTATGCTCCCAGGCCACAACGGAATTAAAAGAGAAATTTGGAAATCAAACAACACACTTCTAAATAAACATATGGTCCAAAGGACTGGTCAAGAGAAACTGAAACACATTTTGAACTAAATGAAAATACAACTTATCAACATGCATAAAATGCAGCAAAAGCTGTTCTTTGAGGAAAAAATTTTCCTCACAGCACTAAATGTATACATTATAAAAGAAGAACGATCTAAGGATTAATAAACTACACTTCTACCTTAGGAAACTAGAAAAAGAAAAGTAGTTTAAGCTTAAAGAAAGCAGAAAAAAAGAAATAATCAAAATTAGGGCAGAAATTATTGAAACTGAAAAAAACAGAGAAAATCAATAAAACCAAACGCTTGCTCTTGGAAATGATCAGTAAACTTAGTGTAAATCTCACTAACATATGACTGGTGTCTTGTTCTTTTTTTTTTTTTTTTTGAGACAGGGTCTCAATCTGTAACACATGCTGGAGTGCTGGAGTGCAGTGGCATGATCAGGGCTCAGTATAGCCTCAACCTCCTGTACTTAGGTAATTCTCCTGTCTCGGCCTCCCTAGTACGAGGCTACAGGCATGCACAGCCATGCCTGGGTAATTTTTGTATTTTTTGTAGAGATGGAGTTTCGCCATGTTGCCCAGGATGTTCTCGTACTCCTGGACTCAAGCAATTCACCCGCCTGGGACTCACAAAATGCTGGGATTACAGGTGTGAGCCACCGCCCCGGGCCTGGTGTCCTGTTCTTACAGCTCCTAAGTTATCTTCTGATAAACCAAGCAGAGACCGGGCGTGGTGGCTCACACCTGTAATCCCAGCACTTTGGGAGGCTGAGGCGGGCGGATCACCTGAGGTCAGGAGTTTGAGACCAGCCTGGCCAACATGGTGAAACCCTGTCTCTACTAAAAATACAAAAATTAGCCGGGCGTGGTGGCACACACCTGTAATCCCAGCTACTGGGGAGGCTGAGGCAGGAGAATTGCTTGAGCCCAGGAGGCGGAGGTTGCAGTGAGCCGAGATTGTGCCAATGCACTCTAGCCTGGCTGACAGAGCCAGACTCTGTCTCAAAAACAAACAAACAAACAAACACAAAGCAGGTATCATACCACTTTTCTGATTTAAAACCTCTGTTGATTGCCTATTGTCTAAGAATAAATTAAAATACAGTTTTCAGCATCATTTACCAGTAAGCCACCACCTCTTTCACTCTAAATTCTGCCACACTGAAAGTATCTCCTGGACTGTTAGGCCCTTTCAGTCCTCTATGTATTATGCATATTGTTTTCTCTGCTAACGATGCCCCCTCCTCTGCTTTTCCAAGTAGTCTAAAACTCAGCTCTAAGGTCACCTTCTCAGAGAAGTCTTCCCCAAATCTCCAGGCAAGTTCGTTGTTCAGCTTTTAGCCTACCATGAAACTTTAGTTATATGGTCATGCATTGCTTAACGACAGGGATACGCTCGATAAGTGCACTGTTAGGCGATTTTGTCCTTGTGCAAACATCAGAAAGTGCACATACAAAAACCTAGACGGTTTAGCCTACTACAAACCTAGGCTATATGGTATAGCCTATTGCTGCTAGGTACAAACCTGTACAGCATGTTGCTGTACTGAATACTATAGGCAACTGTAACACAATGGTATTTGTATATCTAAACACAGAAAATGGCCTATAATCCCAGCACTTTGGGAGTCCGAGGCAGGTGGATCATGGGGTCAGGAGTTTGAGACCAGCCTGGCGAACACGGTGAAACCCCGTCTCTACTAAAAATACAAAAATTAGCCAGGCATGGTGGCACGCGCCTGTAGTCCCAGCTACTCAGGGGGCTGAGGCAGGAGAATCGCTTGAACCCAGGAGGTGGAAGTTGCAGTTAGCCGAGATCACGCCACTGCACTCCAGCCTGGGGTACCGAGCAAGACTCAAACACACACACACACACACAGAGAACATAAGTAAAAATACTGTAGAAAGATAAAAAATGGTACACCTGCATAGAGCACTTGTTACGAATGGAGCTTGCAAGACTGCAGTTGCTCTGGGTGAAGTCAGTGAGTGAGCGGTGAATGAACGTGAAGGCCTAGGACATCTAAATATATTGTAGACTTTATAAACACTGTACACTGAGGTTACACTAAATTTATAACAAAATATGTTTCTTTCTTCAATAATAAATTAACTTCAGCTTACTGAAACTCTTACTTTATGAACTTTCAAACTTTCAAATTTTTAAAAAAACTTTTGGACTCTTTTAGAATAACATGTAGCTTAAAACACAAACACTGTACAGTGGTACAAAAATGTTTTTTCTTTATATCATTATTCTATAAGCATTTTTATATTTTAATTTTGTTCTAAGTTTTAAAACATTTTTGTTAAAAAAAAACACAAACACACATATTAGCTAAGGCTTGCACAGGGCCAAGATTATCAATATCACTGTCTTCCTCCTCCACATCTTGTCTCACTGGAAGGTCTTCAGGGACGATAACCCATATGGAGCTGTTATCTCCTATGATAACAATGCCTTCTTCTGAGTACCTCCTGAAGGACCTGCCTGAAGCTGTCTTACAGTTAGTTTTCTTTTTATAAGTGGGAGTATCCTCTAAAATAAAGATTAAAAGTATAGTATAGTAACTACATAAACCAGTAACATGGTAATTTATTACCATGTATTACATGATTTATATGCATGTGTTATATACTATACATAATTGTATGTGCTATACTTTCATACAACTGGCAGCATAGAAGGCTTGTTTACACCAGCATCACCATGAACACGTGAGTTGTGCTTTGTGCTATGGTATTACAATACTTATGACATCCCTAGGTGACAAGAATTTTCCAGCTTCATTATAGTCTCTGGGAACACCATCATATATGCAGTCTGTTGACCAACATATCATTATTTACTGCATGCCTATAGTCTGTTACAGAATATTCATCATTAAGAGAGACAGTATAACATATTAGTTACACAGGCTTTGCAATTAATTGTATCACTTACTAACTATTTAACCTCAAGTCTGTGTGTAAGATTCCTTATCTGGAAAAAAAGAATAATTATCAAAACCTAACTCACAGTGCTATTTGTAGAAATTAGGTAATTTATTACATGGAAAGCACTTAGATTAGTATTTGGCACAAGTGCTCAGTAAGAGAGGGCTATTATTACTGTTATTCTACCGTAATGTACATTTACCAGTAAATGGTTATTTATTCCCATTAGCAATAATTTTCTCAATAAAGAGAATCAAATCTTATTTAAGTTTGTATCCTTAGTTCATAGTAAGTGGTTGGTGAATAATAAATGTTAAAAAAAAAAAAACTTACATAGAGTTATATAACTGGTAAGTGACAGCACTAGATTTTCTGTTCAGATATTCTGAGTTCTGGGTGTGTATTTTACTGTTTCTCACAAAAACTTACAAATTACAACATAAAAAAATGTTTAAGCTTACAATTTATGTATCCTAGTTCTCATCCGAAAGAAAGCTTTTGCAGGACATCTTACGTATCTCCTGATAAAAATTACATTAATCATTTGTTCTAAATTGAAAAGTTACCAACTTGCTTAAAGATACATGCTATTAAATTATCAATATCTTGCATCAAACTATAAATTCCTTGAAAGAAGGCTATGCTCTCCAAATCCTTTAACATATAGCTAAGTATCTGGTACATAGCAGAATTGAAGGAATATATGTATGATTGATTCTCATAACTTTAAGGAATACTACAAATTTTAAGGCTCTTTATTATCTAGCCCCTGCATCGGCCTGACCTTCTTCATGCCCTACTATTCTACTTTAACCACACCCGTCTACTGCAGGCCTCCTTGCTCTGCCTGCACACACCCTGAGCCCTCTCCTGGGGGCTCTCCCCCTCTGGCTCTTCTACATCCAGATGATTATGAATCATCCTTTAAATCTGAGCTCAACTGTCCCTCTTCTAAGAAGCTTTCCAGCTTTCCTTTGTTGTTGTTTTTCTCATTCTGTTGCCCAGGCTGGAGTGCAATTACATGATCAGGGCTCATTGCAGCCTCCATCTCCTGGGCTCAAACCATCTTCCCACCTCAGACTCCCAGCTAATTGTTTTATTTTTTATAAAGATGGGGCCTCAGTATGTTGCCCAGGCTGGTCTCAAACTCCAGGCCTCAAGTGATCCTCCCACCTCAGCTTCCCAAAGAGTTGGAATTAAAGGTGTGAGCCACTGTGCCTGGCTGAAAGCATTCCTGAATCTCCCAGTTTGACAGATGCCTCCCCTTCTTGGTTCCCATAGCATCCTGTGTACATCTTTATCACAGCATTTATCACATCATGTAACTGTCGTTTTGACTGTCTTTTTCAACACCAGACAATGTAAGATTATGGAAGGCAAAGGTCATATCCTATTCAACTTTTTTTTCCTGAATACCTGACATGGTACCTGACAAATAAGAAATGGACAAAAAAATGATTCATAAATGAGTAAACGGTGCTGAATGAGAGTTTAGAAGATAAATGATTTAGAGGCAGCTCAAGGATTAGTTAAGGTGATTTAAAATAGACCAAAGGGGGCGAATTTTTTCTTTAAATTTCTTATCTGTTTATTTTAAAACAAGAAAACTTAGAAGACAACTTTGTTTTTTATGGTTTGTTTAAAATCAATTATATAACTAACAAAAATGACCATTTTTGTTAAGATCATTGGGTACCCCATAATGTACTTTTTAAAACATGTTCAGTTAAAACTGATATAAATTCAGAAAATAAGAACTATTTAAGAGAAGGCAGGGGCAGAAGGAAAAAAATTACTAACAGAGTTAGGTTTGGGTGGTAAACAGATGATGACAAAACAAAAGGCAATAAGCCAGAATCCTCTGCTGGAAATTCAAGCATCAACAACATACTGAGGACAAGGAACATCCCAAAGAGGAAAACAACTCACTAGTGTCACAAGAAATCATGACTGAATGAGGCTGGAATGTATGTTAAGACCTGAAAGTGATCAAAGGAAAATGACAAGTGCACAAGATTGTGCAGAATTACACTGGTAAAACCTCACAAATGAAAAAAATATGAATAAAGTAATGATATCAACAAAAATAATAATGGTAAAACAGATGTTGGCTTCTTCACAGATTAACTACACTATTGATTAATTAGAATGAGGAGTTTTATTGTTATTTTACATTTTTCACAAAATATCAAAATTTATACATCCAAATGAATTTTGCTCTTCCAATTAGTTATGTTGGAAAGCTATGTATACATAATGATGCTGACATGGTTGGAAATGCTTTAAAAAATTCCTCTCTACAAATTGCTTTAAGAGCATTTTGTAAGCTACATCTTAAAATCAGTATCATCATACATCATGTGTTACCAAAAATGGAATTTCCCAGTGTACTCATGTGCTTTAGTTTCAAAACTTCCTCAAAATATCTTCTGCCTGTTACTAAATATCAAATCCATTTAAAAGATTGAAAATTCACCACTAATAATCAAAAGGCTGCACTGCACACTCTGTGTTTGCATCCCCAACTGCAATAGCATTGCTGAAATTTAATTCCTTAAGTGTCTACTATATATAAGGAACTAAGGGAATGCCGACTTCAGTTTTTACTCTGCCAATAATGTGGCTACATTCATTTTTCTAAAATTTCAAACAGATCAGAATACAACTTTCCTTAAAAGTGACAAAAATGGCTGCAATGGACTATAGACAAAACCTTTGCAAGGTATAAAAACGCTGCTCAAAATCTGGTGGGTCCCTAATTTTGAAGCTGTATCTTCTGCCCTAGCCCTCCCCTCATCTCATGCTCATACCGCATTACCTATCTGCTGTTCCCTGGACACACCATGCAATTTCAAACCCTTGATGCTTCTCCCAGATGGTCTTTGTTTGAAATAACAGATTTTTCTATTACATGGCTACCTATCATAGGTAGTTCATGACTGTACTTAATCTTAAAGCAATGTGAACACAGCTATATAGTAGTAGCTTGATCACTGATTCAAAGAAATATTTATCAACTCACTCCCAACCCACTTGAATTTCTCTCTGTTCCAGCCACGACTAGCTCTACTTTCAGCAGCTTATATTCACTATGTTCTTGTCACCACAGCAACTGAAGACATTTGAAGACATTAATTTGAAAAGTAAACCTTTAAAAATGTTTAGAAGAAAACGCTAGAAAGTACAACCTCAGGTTAAGGAACAAATGTCTTAAAATGAAACAAAACAAAAATTATACATACACACACACACACACACACACACACAATTGGCCTTATCAAAATTAACTTCTGTACATCAAAATAAAAAACAAGTAAACACAAGCTAGAAATTGGGAGAGAAATATTTGCAACATCTATAATGAACAAAAAAGCATTACATTCAAAATATGTAAAGAATGTCTTCAAGTCAATGAGAGAAAGGCAAACCACCCAGTAGAAAAATGGACAAAAGACAAATAGGCATTTCACAGAAAAGGAAACATGAATGGCCACAAAAATATGAAAAGCTACACAACCTTGTTAGTCATAAATGAAATGCAAATTAACATAACAACGAGTTAACGTTTGTGTTAGGCAGAATAATGGCCCCTAAAGACGTCTCTACTACATCCTAATCTCTAGAACCTGTATGTTACATTATGTGGCCAAAAGGACTTTGCAAATGTGATTAAGTAAAGGGCCTTGCAATGGGGAGATTATTTTGTATTGTTTGAGCAAGCTTGAAATAATCACAAAGAAGGAGTCAGGAGAGAGAAGGAGATGTGACCAGGAAGCAGAGGTTGGAGTAATATGGACATCAGCCAGAAATGTGGGTAGCCACTGGAAGATGAAAAAGGCAAGAACAGATTCTCCCCTAGAGCATCCAGAAAGAATGCAGCTCTATGAACACCTTGATTTTAGCCCTGCAAGACCAGTTTTGGACTTCTGACCTCCAGAATTGTAAGATACTAAGTTTGTAATGTTTCAAGTGAGTAAGAACATGGTGATTTGTTACAAGAGCAATAGGACATCAATATACTATTGTATATCAAAAATCAAATGTGACAATACCAAATCAGTAAAGATGTGAACAAATGGGTTATAAATTTTAGTAACAGTGTTTATGGATTGGCATTATCTGGTTGGAATTATCTAGTAAAATTGACCATATACAGATCATACGAATCAGCAATTCCACTTAGGTATATGCCCTAAAGAAACTCACATATATGTAGAAGGAGATGTATAAAGTAATAGCCATAAGCAACATTGATTAAATTGTAAAAACCTGAAAATAATAAAAGTGTTTGTCAATAAGGGAACCATATATATATATATGTTTTTTTGGAGACAGAGTCTTGCTCTGTTACTCAGGCTGGAGTGCAGTGATAGGATCTCAGCTCACTGCAACCTCTGCCTCCTGGGTTCAAGCAATTCTCATGCCTCAGCCTCTCGAGTGGCTGGGATTACAGGCGTGCACCACCATGTCCAGCTAATTTATTTATTTATTTTTTAGTAGAGAGGGGGTTTCGCCATGATGGCCAGGCTGGTCTTGAACTCCTGAACTTAAGTGATCCGCCCTCCTCGGCCTCCCAGAGTGCTGGGATTACAGGTATGACCCACTGTGCCCGACCTGATGGTAAGTCTTACTGAGCTTCTTCAATTGTTTGTCATATATACACTCAATTGATGTCTTTCAATATAGCTTTATTCAAGATTTGTATTTAATAGCCTTGTTCAAGATTTGTAATTTTTTACCATACATATGCATCAATTGCTAAATATTACATCACATACTTTTATTTTAATCCCTCTATTTCAATCTGTGTATTATTCTCTTCATTCACACACTGCATGGGAACATGAGACTCATTTGTGGTTATTTGATAGCAAATAACGTATCTCTCTGTGAATTATTTTCTTAAATCTAAAAAATAAGAAAAAAAAAAACTACCCTTGCTTCACCTCAAATATACCATAAAGATAAACAAATAAAGCAATACAGTTATTTCTGAAAGTACTTTGCAAGAAAGACAGCCATATCTTGGGCAAATATTCTTCCTTTCACCAAATCTTTTTCTCTTTTTCTCAGCCTGTCAAATTACATTCCTTTTATTTTGAGGGCTGAATTCAAATGTCTTTGTTTTCCAGGAAACAATCTAATTGGCCTCTAACTAGAATATGATCGTTACAATCATTAAAAAAAAAAAAAAAAAAAAGATTGTTAAGCCAGGTGCAGTGGCTCACGCCTGTAATCCCAACACTTTGGGAGGGCAAGGCAAGCTGATGGCTTGAGCTCAGGAGTTAGAGACCAGCCCAGGAAGCATGACAACACCCCGCCTCTACTCAAAATACAAAAGAATAGCCAGGCATGGTGTTGTACGTCTGAGGTCCCAGTTTGAGGTAAGAGGATCGCTTGATCCCAAGGGGTGCGTGAAGGATGCAGTGAGCTGAGATTGCACCACTGTACTCCAGACTGGGTGAGAGAACGAGACCCTGTCTCCAAAAAAAAAAAAAGATTATTAAGATCTATTATTAAGATCTACTTTTCTGTTTCTGTTTTAAAGTATGTACATTTGTATGGTCGTATTTATACTCAATTATGAGGACATGAGAAACATTATCTCATGCAATCTTCAAAACATTGTTAGTAAGTAGTATGAATGGGACTTGAAGTCATGCCTTTTGACAGCTCTTTGCTCTCTGTAAGAATGCCTGTTACGTCTGTGCCATCATCTCATATCCGCTCATCCCAAATTCACATATAATCCTCATCACCTAGAAACACAAGCACTGAGTATCCACATCAAGGCTCTCAGTCAACAGCCAATATTCTAGTTTGGTCCCATTTGAGACTATTTCTCGCCCTACCACAGGTATAATAAAAGCATGTTAGGATTTATGGAGAGTATCTCCAAAAGTGCACAGCTCCACCACCACTCCTTGAAGATGAATCTGGTGTTAGGTCAGTAATCTGTTTCTCTATATTCAACTTTTAGTGGCTGACACAGTATCTGACACACTGAAGATGCTTAACGAATGGATGGATAAATGGATGGATAGAACGAGGCAGAGAATCTTCCTGCTGACACACCTAACTTATCTTTTCCACAAATTCCTCTATTCAAATTATTTTAAATTACATGTATATTATGTATATACAATCTGCTCTTTATGTACTTTTTAGGGATATATAAATGAAAAAGATTAGGAAACTTATGAAATTCCTAAACACATTGTAAATAAAAGGTGATAGTAATATGACTATCAGGGACACAAAAATTACTTGTTAGTGGATTTATACCCTTTGTTAATCAGAGTATTATTGTTTCCCTTATAATTTTTTTTTTTTTTTTTGAGACACAGTGTCATTCTGTCACCCAGGATGGTATGCATGGCATGATCAGAGCTCACTGAAGCCTCGACCTCCTAGGCTCAAGTGATCCTCTCACCTCAGCCTCCTGAGTAGCTGGGACTACAGGTATGCACACGTGGCTCATTTTTTCAGTTTTTGTAGAGCTGGGGTCTCACTACGTTGCCCAGGTTGGTGTCAAACTCCGGGCTAGAGCGATCCTCCCACCTCGGCCTCCCAAAGTGCTGGGATTATAGGCATGAGCCACTGTGCCTGGCCTCCCTTATAATTTTTGAATTAAATAGTCTACAAATGAAATATAAAAGTGTATTTCTATTCTCATGGCTGGGGGATACATTCTCGCTAAAGGAGCTGAAGAGTGGAGGGGTAGACGAAAAGGAGAGCAAAAAACTATTTTGTATCTGTCCTTCCACCATATCAAAATGTAAGAATGATTACTACCATTAGACATGTCCTAATTACATCATTTCTCTGTTGATCACATGTAGCCTATTTTAAAAAATGCCTCTGGGGAAGAATCAGAAGAGAAATGTTATTCTTATCAGTTAGCTATTTAATATATTATGTAAATCTATCTGAAACAGTGACAATATTTGAAATATGTGGCTTCTCTAATTTCTGGGGAAATAAGTAACTGAAGTGAATAATTCTCCAAGTGTAAATCAGTTTACTATATTTTTCTTGGTAAGTCTCATCTTCTTAGAAGGAAAGCAATGTCATAAAATATAAAATACTACCTTGAATAAACTGGCACAGAACCCCTCTGGCAGTGAGGAACTATTTCCTAGGCTTATTTATTTTTATAACATTCCATAATAAGACCTAATTCACATTATTTCGAAGAGCAATCTAAAAGAGTAATGCCTTTTATATCATTACTGAAGGATTAAGCATACCTAGCTGTTATTTTCATTCTACTTGTCTCCTTTTACATTTTACAATTAACACCTCAACTAGAGCTGGGGAAAAGGGAAAGACTATACAACTGAAATCTTCTAGTTGAAATATTTGCTAGGAGGTTTAGCATTTGGAGGTTAAAATTAAGTTTCTCATCTACTTATTGTATTTCCAATATCTAGGCTTTTGAAATCAGTGGCTTAAACAGAAAATACAAACTACATGAAATAAATGTTTCCATATAAAGACCTAACCACCCCTAAAAAGCAGACGTAACTTTCTACTTAATGATCAAAATAAAATATATATGTATGTTTGTGGTGTCTCAAAATTACATGCTAAAAATTACAATTTGAATTGAGAATATTTTTCAGGTAGGGAACAAAGAATGCAAAGACTTGGGACTCAAAAAGCTATAGATTACTTTTTAGTTTTTCTTTCTTTGTGAAATTACACAAAACAAAGTCATTCTATGGTCAAAACTGAGTCACTCCAAGACATTTAGTTGATTTTGGTTTATGCATATATTTATGTTCCTAGTAGAACATACACTAAGTCATTCAAAAATATTGAGAGCTATACCAGTGTTGATTACTTAAAATATTTGGACTTGTTTTTTAAAGCAACCTATTTCTAATGTGAAACTTATTATTGATCTAGGTTTTTTTTTAAATATTCACTTGCTTTTAATTTTTGACTGATTTAAAAATGTTCATGCCATTTAATATACACTTAAGAGTATATATACACTTGTACTCTCAGACTTCAGAGAAAAGAATAACTCATTTAATTTCAAATCCAGATGTCTCCTGAAAAGCAAAATCTAACACTTAAATAACATGGGAAAAAAGAGACCCTGAAGAAATTACATTTAATTACAATTAAAGAAATTGATCAAGAATTAACAATACATATACCTCAAGGACCATAATGGTTACTAGTTAAGAGTGTTAAACATAATTTAAATGTACTTAGGAAACATAAGAGGTAACAATGATCATAAAACTTGAAAATTAAATTATATAATTTTTAGACTTTGAAAATAATCTTCTACCAAACCATGGTAATAAAATCAGTGGCAGAATGATATAAGAACAAACTGACCAAGGTAGAGGTGAGAAATCTCAGAGGCAGACCCATATATCTAATCAGAACCAAACATGTGATAATTGTCACAGAAAACGGTATATGACAATTATGTAAATGGTACTGAGAAACTAACTAATTTTAGAATACAATTAAACTAGACTTCTCCCTAAAGTCACATACGGAGGTGTGTTCAAAATGGATTAAAGATCCAAGCATGAAAGGTAAACTATAAAGCTAATAGAAGAACATACATATTCTTTGTTGTTGTTGTTGCCTGAGGTGAAGTCTCACTCTGTCACCCAGGCTGGAATGCAATTGCATGATCTCCTCACTGCACCCTCTGCCTCCTGGGTTCAAGCAATTCTCCTGTCTCAGCCTCCTGAGTAGCTGGGATTACAGGCATGCACCACCATGCCTGGCTAATTTTTTTTGTATTTTTGTAGAGATGGGGTTCCACCATGTTGGCCAGGCTGGTCTTGAACTCCTGACTTCAAGTGATTCACCCGCCTTGGCCTCCCAAAGTGCTGGGATTACAGGAGTGAGCCACCACGCCCGGCAAATACATACATACATATATATATATATATATATAATGAATCAAGTAAGAACTCTAAAAGGATAAATTCAAAATCGCTTACCATATATAAAAATAAAATGATGAATGTAATTACTTCAAAATTAAATATTTTGGCTCAGACAGGAACACTGTAAGCCAACAAAAAAAGAACACAATAGAAGATATTTAAAATATCCAAAACTGACAAGAATTAGAATATAGAATTTACAAGTAATTCCAAAACAAAAAAAAAAAACAAGAAAAATACAGCAATCCCTGGAAAAAAAGGCGAAAAATATGAACAAGCAATCTGGAAGGCCATCAAACATAGAGGTGTTAAAGGTGTTTTAATTTAATTAGTATTCAGAGAAATGCAAATTGAAACAAAATGCCACTTTGCACCTAACAGATTAGCAACAATCAGAAAGCTGGAAAATGCTGTGTCCTTAGACATGTGGACAGAAACTACATACACGACTAGTGAGAAAATGAACTGGATCTAAAGGGCAACTTTGCATCACTTGGAATCTTGCGTTCCTCTTCTACATCTACACTCTGAAGAAATTCTCTCATTGGAAGCAATTTTTTGGAAGCTACTTAAGAGGTCCGTCACTGAGCAAAAGAACACGCAAACCAAAGTTGATACACAACTATATATAGTTATTTAAAAGTATACATTTCAGATCCATTTAAGTTGGACACATCTTAGAAACATAGTGATGGGTAAAAATAATTAAAAAATAAGATGAAATACATTACAATGTAACTTTTGGAAATTAAAAATACATGAACAGAAAGCAAACATTTTACAAGGACACATATTAACAAAAGATAACATTAACTACTTTAGAATGGTTGTATCTGTCCTTCATTAAATTTATAGGTCTTTAATAATTACTTTGCAATACTTCTGAATTTAGTTCAACCCTAAAAATCAGTTTTATATAAAAATATATTTACATTAACAACTAAAATTAAATACTTATATACCAACCAATTCATTTCTTAAGTTAGTCTCAACTGAACCACATTTATTTGTTTATTTCTTCTTCTTTTTTTTTTTTCTTTAATGGAATGCTTCAGGAATTTGCATGTCATCCTTGTGCAGGAGCCATGCTAATATCTGTGCTGCGAATGTGAGCACAATTGAACCATGTTTAAATCAGATACATGTATTTTTTTCTAAAGTGATTCTTAGCTATTTATCATCAACACAGCCATTTTGTTCCTTTTAATCCTCTGACACAAAAAAATTCCTTAAAATAAATTTCATCTGCTTAGCAAGTAACAAGAAAAATATATGTATTTGTAGGCATATTTAGAGAGGGAAGGAAGGAAGGGAGGGAGGGAAAGAGGGAACTGGTTTTTCAATAGGTATTAGATATTAAATAAATTGCACAACATTTAATAGCAAAATAAATCTGAGTTTCTTCCAGTCTTCAGACAAACCTACCCATGGTATCCAACAACAAAAAAGTCACACTGGGAATACCAACACTGTTCTGGTAGTGTTCAATACCCTAGATTTGCCTCTAATAAAAATAGAGCAATTTCCTATTAGTATTTTGGAGTCATCACAACTTTGGCATAATCTCTCAGTCTTCTTATGTATATATGATGAAAATTATGGTATAGAATGATCACTTTTACGCTATAATATTCTGAATCATGAATAATTTATAAAACGTTAACCATTATGCTGAGTAGGTGCTTGGGATACAGTGGTACATATCAACAACCTGGAACATGTGGCATTTACACCATGTGCCAGGAAATGACAATTCATTTAAGATAGACATGATATCTGACCTCGTGGAGTTTAGAAGCTGAGTGGTAGCAAAGATTATGAAGAATGATAAAGGCTATGCATGTTATACCAGGGAAACACAGGAAGGCTAGGGAAAAGTACATCAGGGAAACCTAATCTAGCTTCAGGGAGGTGGGGCTGTGGGGAAGAAGAGTGTTAGGAAAGAGAAGCACATTTTTAAAAGATTGTCAATTACAGAAGAAAACAAACGAATTTCACTGGCCTATCCTAAGACCATTCTAGCCAATCAGATTTTTGCAGCTTGGTTTCTGCCCATTGGCTTGTAATCAGTATTTCCAAGTGTAAAACACCAGCCATTCTTTCCTTGAATCATTTTAAGTCTAAGGGGACAGCATCAGTAATTAGCAGCTCAGGCTGGGGTTAATCCCTAAGGAACTCTCATTTCCTGCCTCTATGTCAGTTTTCGTCCAGGAAATATGGCCTTAATATCCATAGCCAAGTACAATGCTAGGTATTTTCACAAAAATTTATTCATTTATTTCCTACCACAAAATGGTATGCCTACTTTATACATTTAAAATACGGAAGCTCAGAGTTTAAGCAGCTTGCCAAAAAGATCCAACAACTAGCTTTAGCTAAAATTTGAATTCAAGACATGTTAAGTCTAAATCCAGTACTCTTTTATTAAATGGAAGCTCTTTGTCTTTATGAAATACCTTTACTTATGAAAGCAATGGCAATTTTATTTTCTGGTTGTTCCTACCGAAGATAGTACTATTTGTTCTTCCTTAAAACATTTGGACAAAATGATCAAGTATTTTTGTCCCCAAGAATTAAAAAAGAAAAAACCCACAAAACCCATGTTTACTTTGTGTATCTTCCACCAAGGGTGTAACCAGATTGGTGACAAGAAATATGACTCATGAGCAGTATCTTGGCAAAGAATTCTTAGCATCTCTAGGTACATCTGACACATAGGGGAAATGTTACATACATGTAACTACATTTTCTTTTCCTTTGAGGATTTCCCGCTATCTTTAATTCAAATCTGCCACAATCCTAACACATGCCTCAATATTAAATATAGAATAATATTCAGAATATTAAGGAAATCATTTCTTGGCAGAATTTGTCAAAGGCAAATACGAATAAAAAACTATTGTTGAGGTAGTCATGGTGGCTCGTGCCTGTAATCCCAGCACTTTGGAAGGCCAAGGCGAGAGGACTGTTTAAGCCCAGAAGTTCCAGATTATAGTAAACTATGATTGTGACTATTAGCAATTAAACACAGCAATGTATTATGTCATTTAATGAGTTCTGAGCAATTCTTTTATTAATGAGAAAATGAGATAATAACCTTAGAAAAAAACTCCAATATCAAGAGTACTTAACTATTAACCTTATTCTTCTGTGAATAAAATAATATACTTTCATATTATTTTCCAAAATGATGACTTTTGATTTAAAAAAGATACTCAGGTTCCATAAAGTTTTTTTCTTGCATATCCACTAAAATGTAAATGCAAAATATTTCTGCCTTTGTCTACTGTTCTTACCTTTTGCTGAATGAAGCTAAACTAAATAGTGGTGTGTTAGATCCAGCTTGTACCAGCTTATGAGAGCCGATGGCTAAATTTTCAGAAATTTTGGACATCCAGCTGTCAAACTACAAATAGCTTGGGACTAGCCAAGGTGAGAATATTTGCAACACAGCAATCAGCAAACACTAAAAATTGGGGCTTTTGTTTTTTTCTTGGCTAGCTGGTTGTTATAAAGCTTGTCACTATATCAGCACTGTGCTTAGGCCACACTAGTGCTTCAGAAGCTTATATTTTTTATCTTCTTTTCTTCTCTTCTTTACTTCTCTTTTCCTGTAAACACTGATTTTATGTTTTTATTTTTTCCCTAAAGGCCTTGCCTTGAAAATACTTAGACTACTTCAAAAAGTTCAGATATTGTGACTAACGATCTAAAGTAAAAATATTTTTTCACCAAAATATTCTCACAGAAAGTGTATCCCTGAATCTTATCTGATTGGCTTGATTTATCATATTCTACTACTTTAAAAGCAATGTCTCTATTTCTTGTCAGGGTGCTAAGAACAAATTTTTATTCCCTCCAGTGAATATTGTGCTTGAAGCTTATACATGTATTCCTCATAAAACATAAATGCATAATATTATCAATACTAAAATGTGTGCAGTCTTTTGTCTGAGCAATATATTTTGTGCATGATATTACACATCTGCAGAGACCTTTTGCATTAAACTACGAATCATTATGCAAAAATAGAAGACAAAATTGATTAGTTCCCTTTTACAGAAGAAGAAATAAAGACAGGTTGAAATTTCTGTAAAGGCAATGAAACTAAGAAACAATGTTTAAATAGTCTCAATATGTGATTAAAAAAAATTCTGGTTTGATTCACAAAAATGCTGCATTACAGGGACAAGCAATAGACTAGCAAGAATAGCCGGCAGTAAAAAAGTTCCAGCGTCAGGCAGATATGAATTAGTATGATACTGGCTTTATAATGTTGTAAGAAAAGGGAGTCAGAATACATGTGATGTGACTACCACATGGAAGGCAATCAATGTTTAGTTATGACATGATTATAATTGGTTACTGCAAAACCAACCAATGACTTTGAATTGGAATTAAGAAAAAAAATTAATCATTTCAATAAACAAAGAGTATGTTCCAAATTCTTACAGCCAGTATATGATAAATATGGTGGGGACTGCAGCTCAAGATCCATCATACCTTGCTCCTGTAATGGGCTTTCATGTATTACAGAGGCTATAAAACAAAATAAGCAAGGTTTCCACAGACTCCTATGCAAATAGGTTCTTGTTGCAATTTAGGTTCAGCCAATCAAACTTACTTGCCCCAGCTTTTTTTTTTTTTTTTTTTTTTTTTAAATAGTGTCTTACTGTAACTCAGGCTGGAGTACAGTGGCATGACCATGGCTCATTTCATCCTCAATCTTCCAGACTCAGGCAATCCTCCTGTCTCAGCCTCCTGAGTAGCTGGTACTACAGGTACACATCACCATGGCCAGCTAATTTTTGTATTTTTTGTAGAGACAGAGTTTCACTATGTTGCCCAGGCTGGTCTTGAACTCCTGAGCTCAAGATATCCACCTGCCTTGGCCTCCCAAAGTGCTGGGATTACAGGTGTGAGCCACCACATGTGGACTTGCCCAAGCTTTGAAAAGGAGAAGTGAAGCAGAGACCACACTGTCAATGATATACATACATTTTTTAGCTGCAGTGTTGGACAGAGATCCTAGTACCCAGTAATTATCCTGCTGGCTGCTGGGAGGCAGTGCATGTCACATCTATATGCCTGGTCATAATAGTTACAGTATGACTGGAGCAAGCAGCAGTAGAGGCAGCTTTCTGCAGTGGCACCGAACTGTGTGTTCTAGAGCCAGGGTTGAGAACTTTCTCAGTTAAGGGTCAGATAGCAAATATTTTGCCATGCGGTTTCTGTTACAACTACTTAACACTGCCACTGTAGTGTGAAAGCAGCCATATATAACAGGTAAATGAGCATGTATTGCTGTGTTCAAATAAACACTGACATCTGAATTTCACATTTTTTTCATTTTTAATTTGAGAAAGTATTTTGTTATGTTGTCCAGATGGTCTCAAATGCCTGGCCTAAAGCAATCCTCCTCCCACTTTGGGCTCCCAAGTAGCTGAGACTACACTACAGGTGCCCACCACTGTGCCCATTGTGAATTTATTAATTTTAAGTGCCACAAAACATTATTTTTCTTTTGATTTTTTCAAATATTTAAAAATATAACAACCATTCTTAGTTTGTAAGACACAGACAAGCAGGTAATAGGCCAGACTTTGCCCGCAGGCCATAGTTTGCCACCCTACAACAGTCTCCTGATCCACACAGACAGCCGCAGCTCCCTTAGAAACCAGTGTTGAGGTATACCACTGGGAGATGTTTTTAAAGTTTAACCATGGGCCCAAAATCTGTTTCATCTGCCCTTTCCTCTCTTCCATGATTTTGCAAGCCACTAATGCCATGTAATAAGTATCTTCCTGCATAAACTGCTAGCACAAATTTTATTCTCTGCAACTAAATCCTGACTGATTCATAGTGCTACACATATATAAGCACTTTTTATTTTCAACCAAAAAAAAACCCTTATTATCTTTCAGGTGTACACCATAAAATATTCATTTACAAATTAATTTTAATGCATTAAAATATGAGTTTACAACTAAAAAACTATACACAACAGAATGTCATTTTAAGAATACACTATTTAATTGAAATTTATTTCAAACTAGGAACATAAACCACCTAATCCACAAGAATCTACAGATTCTGCAGAACACCATGATAAATATAAGAAAATGCCTAAATAATAATTTGAAAGTATTTATTATGTTTGAACCACAAAAATATAAAATTATATAGTGGGAAAGAAAAACTGTTCACCTCCTTTCAGTGATTAGGGAACCTGCATTAGATTACAGAATGAAAAAGCAGAAAACAGGAGAACTCAATGGACATTTTGCTTATGGAAACTCTACTTTTTGTTTTTAGGGAAGCATAACTACATCTCTAAAATCTATGATGGCTCTAGAGTATCTTAAGTGGCAACTGCATAATCTTTGAGCACTACATTCATTTCTCTCCAGGCATTGAAAAGTCAAATTGGGACAGACCTTCAGTTCACATCAGTAATAGTAGAACTAATCCTTCCTGGAAGGTACAGCAGAGAATAACCCTGGAAACAGAAATTGTCTAAAGGTAATTTAGAAAAATGGCCTTCAATTTTTTTTTTTTTTGCACGCAATCCCTAACGTAAGTCAGAATCTTTACTATTTTTAGGTTGATATCTAATACTTTTCAATCTGAGTTTAAAGAGTTACAAAGGATGGCATTATAAGCACTGACAGTTTTAAATAAAATAATATATCATGTTTTGGAATGTATCCATGGGATCTAAACATAGCGTCACAATCAACATCCTCCATTATATATATATATGTTTTTAAGTTATTCTTTAACTGTCAGAAATTTAAACTTATTCTGAATCAAAATTCAGGCATTATATAATCTCTTATAAAGTGTGCATGTGTGTGCGTGCATGTGTATAAGAATCTCCAAAAAAAAGGACTCTAAAAAAAAGTATTAGGGCTAAATACTTTTTAAAGTATTTTAAAGGTTTTAAAATACTTTTTAAAAAGTAACCATCATTTTGTTAGTATCAAATATCCAATGTTCAAAATCTCATAAATGTCATGGTTGATTTTTATAGACATTTTATATGAATCAGGTTCAAAATAAAGACCACTTATTGCTATTGGCTGATAATGTCTCTTAAGCCTCTCATATAGATCTCCCAGTTTCTACTGGGCACAGGAACTCTGTGTTGCCTATTGTTTGCTGAATAATTTATTCAACAAATATTTATCAAGCGACCACTATGTGTCCAGCAATGTTTTAGATGCTAAGAATGTAGAGGAAGAACAGAAGCCTGCTAAAGTCTGTGTCCTTTTGGAGTTTAGATTCTCATGAGACAGAGAAAAAAATAAACAAAGAAATCAATTATGTCTGATGGTTATGAAAATAATTCAGTAAGCTTTGGAAATAGAATGTTCCCAGGGTTGCTGTTTCAGTATGCATGGTCAAGGAATGTTTCTCTGAGAATTTCACAGCAGAACAGAAACCTAAATGAATGAGGGAGCAATCCCTAAGAATTTCTAGGGGAATAAAATTCCAGGCTAAGGAACAAGTAAAACCAAATGGCTTGAAGTAAGATTGTGCTTCACATGGCTGAAGAACTGTAATGAAACCAGTAGAGTTGGGGAGCAGAATTACAGAAGGGGAGAGTGTTAAGCTCTCAAATGTCTGTATTGTGATTCAGTGTTTACTTCTCTTCAGCTGCTTTCCATCAACTGAGACCAAGGAGATGGCTCTATATACTACCTCCTCTATTCTGCTGCCTCTGGCCACTCTTTTCTGCAAAAAAAAGGTACATCTGTGTCTTTCCCTGCAGCTTCGCCCTGCCTGAGACTTTGTAGTCCCCTTGCTACCTACCATGGGAGAGCTCTGTGCCGTGTTTAAAATCTGTAGATATTTGCATACTTCCCAATTTGCTTCAACGTTCACAATGTTTGGCAGCTCTTCTCATAATCTGAGGCTTGGGATTACTGTTTTCTCCTCATTTCACTTAAGTTAAAAGATTTCTTCCCTATTCTTTATTCTTTTTGTTATGTTCAGTTAGCATTAGGTAGAAGAACAGAATACAAATGCTTTTACTCAGCCATTTTGAATGGAATCCTTTTCCTCACCTACTGTTGATAAATTTAGAGTAGGTATACCTACAGAACTTACATTTCTCAATCTCTACATTTTTTATTTCAATATCTAGTTTTTCCTATTTGAAAATCTGAGAAATTCTAGACCACCAACATCTACAGACTTACAACTATTGTTTAAAAAATAGGCTGGGCACAGGGGCTCACACCTGTAATTCCAAAACTTTGGGAGGCCGAGGCAGGTAGATCACAAGGTCAGGAGTTCAAGACCAGCCTGGCCAAGATGGTGAAACCCCGTCTCTACTAATAATATAAGAAAAAAATTAGCCAGGTGTAGTGGCGAGCACCTGTAATCTCAGATACTCAGGAAGCTGAGGCAGAGAATTTCTTGAACCCGGGAGGCAGAGATTGCAGTGAGCCGAGGCTGCGCCATTGCACTCCAGCCTGGACGACAGAGCAAGACTCCGTCTCAAAAAAAAAAAAAAAAAAAAAAAGTAATTAAAAAAAGTAATTTAGCACAGAATCAACTTTAAATGTACATTAAAGACTCTATAAGGTGCTGGAGAGGATGTGGAGAAATAGGAACACTTTTACACTGTTGGTGGGACTGTAAACTAGTTCAACCCTTGTGGAAGTCAGTGTGGCGATTCCTCAGGGATCTAGAACTAGAAATTCCATTCGACCCAGCCATCCCATTACTGGGTATATACCCAAAGGACTATAAATCATGCTGCTATAAAGACACATGCACACGTATGTTTATTGCCGCATTATTCACAATAGCAAAGACTTGGAACCAACCCAAATGTCCAACAATGGTAGACTGGATTAAGAAAATGTGGCACATATACACCATGGAATACTATGCAGCCATAAAAAATGATGAGTTCATGTCCTTTGTAGGGACATGGATGAAATTGGAAATCATCATTCTCAGTAAACTATCGCAAGAACAAAAAACCAAACACCGCATATTCTCACTCATAGGTGGGAATTGAACAATGAGAACACATGGACACAGGAAGGGGAACATCACACTTCGGGGACTGTTGTGGGTTGCGGGGAGGGGGGAGGGATAGCATTGGGAGATATACCTAATGCTAGATGACGAGTTGGTGGGTGCAGCGCACCAGCATGGCACATGTATACATATGTAACTTACCTGCACATTGGGCACATGTACCATAAAACCTAAAGTATAATAATAATAATAATAATAAAAGAAAAAAAAAAAAGACTCTATAAGGAATATAAACTTGGAAACTATAGTAAATTTCTACCATTATCCTTATATTCAAACTAAAGAATAACAAAAGACAAATAAATGTCCATATTCAAATGGATATGCAATGAAGAGAGAATAAGCAAAATATCAAAACAGTGTATGTTAAATAAATACAGCATTATTACTTTTGAGAACATAAACTCTGGTAATGTTGATAAAAGCTTACTCTGTTTTCTACTTTAAATAACAGTTAAATTGTCATGTACTTATGTATAAGTGATTTGCATGAAAAGTATTCTGAATCATCTAAGAGTACTTTTTAAAAAGTCAGCTCTTGGCCAGGTGCAGGGGCTCACGCCTGTAATCTCAGTACTTTGAGAGGCTAAGATGGGCAGATCACCTGAGGTCAGGAGTTTGAGACCATCCTGGCCAACATGGTGAAACCCCATCTCTACTAAAAATTAGGCTGGGCGTGGTGGCTCATGCCTGTAGTCCTAGCACTCTGGGAGGTCAAGGCAGGCGGATCACTTGAGGTCAGGAGTTCAAGAGCAGCCTGGCCAACACAGTGAAACCCTGTCTCTACTAAAAATACAAAAATTAGCCGGGCATGGGGCACACGCCTGTATTCCCAGCTACTCAGGAGGCTGAGACAGGAGAATTGCTTCAAACCCAGGAGGCAGATGATGCAGTGAGCCGAGACTGCGTCACTGCACTCCGGCCTGGGTGACAAAGCGAGACTCAGTCTGACAAAAAAAAAAAAAAAAAAAAATTAGCTGGTTGTAGTGGCACATGCCTGTAATTCCAGTTACTCAGGAGGCTGAAGCATAAGAATCACTTGAACCTGGGGGGAGGAGATTGCAGTGAGCCAAAATTGCACCACGGCACTCCAGGCTGGGCAACAGAGTGAGACTCTGTCTCAAAAACAAAAAAAAAAGTCAGCTTTTTCAAATAGGTGAACATTTTTCTCATAATTGATTAATAAGTTACTAATAAGTAACTTATTAAACTCTTTCTTCAGAAATGTAAAACTCAGGTTAGCTTTTACTAAACTTTAAAAACACTGGATTAGTGACCTCACATGGTTATAAAGCAAGAGTTCAAAAATTGTGTATGTTAACATTTACTTTCTTATTCATTTAATAACACTTTTTACATGCAAGTACTCTGCTAGAAACTAGTGATGGAAAGATAAATCAATCACACTCTACCCTCTAGGGGCTCATGGTTAAGTGAAAAAACTAATAGAAGCAATGTGATAAGTATTATAATGAATAATAAAAAATAAAATGCTGTGGAGAACACAGGGAAAAGACAGTTAACTATCAATAGAGAAAGTGACATCTGAACTAAGCCTTAGAAATTGAAGACAAGTTCATTCAGCTGACAATGGACTAGAACTTATTTCTAGCAAATAAACTGTGTACACAGACAAGAAAGCACAAGATATGCTGCTGGGTTGGCCAAGTAGTTCTGCATAGTTGGAACAAAGGGTGAATATGGAGAAAAGCTGGAGATGAGGCTTGCAGAGAAAAGCCAGTCACAGGAAGAGGCTAAAAGGCCTTACATGTTAGACTAACAATAAACTGTTAAGTAGGAGGGTTATATATGTAGAGAAAATATTTCTAAATATAGTGTGATATGTGGGATAGATGTATCTTAATGATGCTTTCAGCGATAAAGGCAGTGCCAGTGGAGGTAAGGGTGGGGCACAGTGGTATGAGAGATTACAAGTAATGCCACTGACAAAGGATTAACAATCTAGGAAGTAGATATCTTTCAGGATCAAAGGAAAAAGAGATCAAGAGAACTCAGAATTCCAGGTTGGGTGATACGAACAATGGTAGTGCCATTAATTAAGCCAGAAATAAATTGAAGGAATACAAATTAGTGCAAAAGATAAAAAGAGACAAATTGGAACATGGTGAAATAAAAGGGTGAAAGAGGCCGGGTGCAGTGGCTCACACCTGTAATCTCAGCACTTTGGGAGGCCGAGGGGGGTGGATCACGAGGTCAAGAGGTGGAGACCATCCTGGTCAACATGGTGCAACCCCGTCTCTGCTAAAAATATAAAAATTAGCTGGGTGTGGTGGTGGGTGCTTGTAATCCCAGCTACTCAGGAGGCTGAGGCAGGAGAATCGCTTGAACCTGGGAGGTAGAGGTTGCAGTGAGCCGAGATTGCGCCACTGCACTCCAGCCTGGCAACAGAGTGAGACTACGTCTCAAAAAATAAAGTAAAATAAAAAATAAAAAGGTGAAAGAAAATGTAAAGCAAAAAAATCCCAGGACGTGAGTTCAAGAGAGGAAAATCAGATGTATGCCCCTAAGTAACACATCCAACACAAGAAATAGTATACCAAGTAACAAGCAGAGACCCTCAATTTCAAGGAATGTGAGGCTGTTTTCTATTTTTCCAAGTAGAAAAAACTATATAAGCATATTTATAAAACTAAAAAAGCATTTTTAGCCATTAAGAATTTTTTTTGAAATTTAATATATGCATGGGGTTTAAAAGACCATACTGAAAAGAATACACAGTAAAAGTAAATATCCCACTACAGGGCTCCAGTTCCCTCCCTAGAACTGTCATCACTAATTTCTTGAATATCTTTTAAAATATGTTAAATATGTATAAGCATATAGGTGTACATATAACATATATCCTCCTTTAAATAGCCTATTAGAAACAGTTCTCAAGATACATTTTCTATTTCCTAAATATGATACTACAGTAATCAAATTTATAATGGTAGCTCTATAAATCAAGTCAATATAAAAAGTCCTGTCTACACATAATTAACAGTCTTTGTTTTATCAATAAATCCAGTGATAGTAAAGATTAAAAACAAAAACCCACAATTTTTCTTCCCAGAGACTGACCTTTAGGGAATTCCTTGGGTAACAGGTTCTGAATGTGTGAGCACAATAGGGCCCATTCGCTTGAAGGTATTTTACTCAAAACTTGAAATCCGGGCTCCAGCTAGAAAGAGGGGGAAAAAGGTTATGAATTAATCTCTAATTCAGAATATTTTCCTCAACACAGGTAGCCCAGGTCCACTAACTATCTCATACATGAGGGCTTTTCAACCTTGGTTGGATACTGGAATCAACTAAGAAGCTTTAAAAAATGCTCTGATGCCTGGAAGCCACTCTGTTCAAATCAAGTCTCTGGGGCTAGAGCCTGGGCAGTGTTTTTATGGGTTTCCCAACTGATTCTAATGTGTATCCGGGGTTGAGAACCACTGCCACAGAAATATAAAATCAGATGGTATGGAGATCACCTATAAACTTTTCAGCTGGTTGCTAAATAACGTATGAGTATGGAAAATGTACTTTATTTTATTTTATTATTTTATTTTATTTTTTGAGACACAGTTTTACTCTTGTCACCCAAGCTGGAGTGCAATGGCCTGATCTTGGCTTACTGCAATCTCCACCTCCCAGATTCAAGTGATTCTCCTGCCTCAGCCTCCCGAGTAGCTGGGATTACAGGTGTACGCCACCATGCCTGGCTAATTTTTACATTTAGTAGAGACAGAGTTTCACTATGTTGGCCAGGCTGGTCTTGAACTCCTCCTGACCTCAGGTGATCTGCCCGCCTCGGTCTCCCAAAGGGGAAATGCAGTTTTAAAATACTTGGGCAAAGGTGGCTCTAAATAACCAGAGTGTTCCTAATGCAGGACAAAGTGACGCTGGAGAGCTCACAACACACGACTCAATAGGTATTCACCTCACATTTTCTGAACAAGCTTAAAAGCCCAGGACAAACCTATTCTGGATATTTCATTATGAAAGAAACAGGATCAAATATTGAAAAACGCCTTTAAATCTTCCTGAATTACAAAGAAGTTACATATTTAGAGATAACAACAACTATTAAAATTTAACTGAAAAGCAAGATACAATTAACTACTGCTTGACTGCAAAAATCAAAAGTGAAATGAACAAATTAAATTCCTAACAATGACATTCACAAAACCTTTTTTATAGGGATTATAACCTATGGCATATGAAAGAGCCTAAGCTGGCAGCCACTACCTACATGTGGCTATTTAATCTTAAATACAAATTAATTTAAATATATGAAGTAAAAAATCTAGTTCCTCAGTTGCATCAGACACATTTGAAGTGCTCAACAGCTATTATGTGTCTAGTGACTACTGTATTAGACAGAGCCAATATAAAACATTTTAATTGTCACAGAAAGTCACATTGGACAATGCTGGCTTGGGGGTAAATGAAGCCCTGAAACTTCATATTAAATTTGTAAACATACATATATTCTAGAGAGATGACCTATGACTTTTATCTGATTGTCAAAGGAGATCATGTTCAATTGCCACACCAGTGATTCAAGTGCCAGTGCCCAAGCCCACAGAAAGTAGAAAAGAGTTTTTTTGTTTTGTTTTGTCCCCAAATAGTTACCTCTTTTAAAAAAGCATATCATATCAACAGTAGCACTTCCCACCCACGGATACAGTCTTTCAATCATTGCATGAAGATGACTGGGACTACTATTAGCACAAAACGGTCTTCCCACCTCCCTGATGTTGTTATGGTCCTGGGGCTTCACTGCTTTTTCAGAAGAGAAAAAGTAATAGTAAATCATAACCAGAAAAATAGACCTCCTTTGCTTTATTCATCAGCTCCAACTTCATTAGCTATTGGCATATCCAAGATTATTTACCTGTCTTTTAACCCCAAATCCCAGCCTTTTGTGGCAAAGGGAATCACAACAAAATGGAAAGTGAATTCTGCATCCCTCAGAAAAAAACACAAACAACAACCTTCCATCTGTAGGATGCTGTTCCTAAGAAGAATTCCAAGGATACTTGGCTACTAACCTAAGATTTAACACCTAAGTTGTCATCAAAAACTAACACAAAACAAAGATATGATCTCACAGGTGAGCTTCCCTTACGGATAAACAGTCTGGGTTTAGCTTCCATACTGAAAAGGTCTGGGTTTGGCATTGAAACAGTCTTCCTAAGAGACACCATGGTGTGATGAGTATAGAGTATATCCAGCTATACCCAATTTCTAGGATACAATCAACTGTCTAATTGATTTAAAAACTTAGCAACTCCATCTCTAATCCTTTGCTCCTAATACATACTTTTTTAAAAAGGCAACCTCCTTGAAATGTTCGACTGTATCTTAACTAATTCAAATAAAAATTGCTTAAAATATGAGTATGTCTTTTATCTGCAAAGAAAAAATATATCCAAGCCAAAAGACCACACAAGAATATGAATAAAAGTAAAAGGCAAAATAGACCCTCAGTGTAAGACAAGACCAAAGCCTGTCTTATAAATCAGGTGAGCTTGCTGTGTGAACTATAACGTCTGAGTTCAAAAACATCCCATGATTCAAATGTTATTAAACTAAGGTATTTTAAGTCAATAAACTAAACGTTTGGCATTTTCTTAACAAATTAAACATTTATTTATTATGTACTCATGATAAATTGCAATCCCATTCCTAAGTATTTACCATAAAACAGGGGTTAGCAAATTACAGCCATGTACCAAAATCTAGCCCACGTTTTTGTAAATAAAGTTTTATTGGAACACATCCACATTCATTTACTTACATATTGTCTACGACTCCTTTCACACTACAACAGCTGAGTACCCACAACAGAGACCCTAAAGCATAAAATACTTCATCCAGCCCTCTACAGAAAAGGTTTGCTGACCCTGGCACTAAAGAAATAAAAACTGGGCCAAGGGTGGTGAGTCACACCTATAATCCCAACACTTTGAAAAGCTGAGGCATGAGGATCACTTAAGGCCTGGAGTTCAAGACCAGCCTGGGCAACACAGTGAGATCCCATCTCCACACACAAAAAATTAAAAATTAAAAACAAAAAATTAGCCAGATGTGGCGGCATGCTTGTAGTCCTAGCTACTCAAGAAGCTGAGACAGGAGGATTGCTTGAGCCTGGGAGGTAGAGGCTACATGCAATGTGACTGTGCCACTGTACTCTAGCCTGGGTGACAAAGCCAAGATCCTGTTTCAAAAAATAAAAAAGAAAGAAAAAGAAATGAAATGAAAACTTACATTCACACAAAACTTACACACAAAAGTTTATAGTACCTCTATTCATTATGGCCAAAGAATGGAAACAACCCAAATGTCCTTCAGCAAGTGAATAGACACACAAACTATGGTGCACCCATACAACTCAACAAAAGTAAAATAATTTTTTTTTTGAGTTAGGATCTTGCTCAATCTCCCAGGCTGGAGTACAGTGGTACAATCATAGCTCACTGCAGCCTCGAACTCCTGGACTCAAGCGATCCTCCTGCCTTAGCCTCCCGAGTAGCTGGGTTTACAGACACAACACCACAACCAGCTAATTTTAAAATTTTTTTCATAAAGGTGGGGTCTCATTATGATGCCTAGGCTGGTACCAAACTCCTGGCCTCAAGCGATCCTCCAAAAGTGCTGAGACTACAGGCATGAGCCACTGCATCCAGATTGTGAATGAATTATTGTTATATATAAAAACTTGGATTATTCTCAAAGGCATTACGCTGAGTCAAATAAACCAGTCTCAAAAGATTACAAATGTAATTCCATTTATATGGTGTTCTTGAAAAAAACTATTTTGATGAAGACAGATTGGTGGTTGCCAGGGGTTAGAGGTGAGAGAGACTGTGACTATAAAGGAACAGAGCAAGGAAGTTTTTTCGGTGATAAAACCGTCCTGTATCCTCACTGTGGTAGCAGTTACACTTATCTGCACATGTATCAAAATCCATAAGGCTGTATACCACAACGAGGTCAATTTTACTTTGCAATAATCTAAAAAACAAAAACTTTTGAAAACAGCATGATAGTTTCTGTGTTTATTTGTGCTGTGATAACAGAATACATGAAACTGGGTAGTTTACAAATAATAGAAATGTATTTCCTCATGGATCTGTAGGCTGAGAAATCTAAGATCAAGGCACTGGCCCGTTCAGTTGTCTGGTGAGGGCTGCTCTCCGCTTCCAAGATGGTGCCTTGTTGCTGCATCCTCTGGAGGGGAGGAGCGTGTGTCCTCACATGGCAGAAGGTGAAAGGGCAAGAAACCTAATGCATAAAGGCTCGTTTAGAAGGGTCTTAATCCCACTGATAAGAAAGCAGCCTTCACGGTCTAATCACGTCCTAAAGGCTCTACCTCTTAATGCCATCTGCTATGGTTTGAAAACTTCTCCTCTCCAAAACTCACGTTGAAATTTAATGCTCCAATGTGGCAGTAATTAGAGGTGGGGCCTTTGACTGGTTCATGAGGAATCTGCTCTCATGAAGGGACTAATCCATTCATGGATTAAGGTCCTCATGGGGATCAACTGGTGGCTTTCTGAGACAAGAAAGAAAGACCTGAGTTAGCATGTGATGTCCCGTACCACCTCAGGACTGCAGAGAGTCCCTTCCAGCAAGCAGGCCCCCACCAGAGGGAGTTTCTTGATCTTGGACTTTTCAGTCTCCATAAGCATAAGAAATAAATTCCTTTTCTTTTCAAATTACCCAGTTTCGGTATTCTGTTTTAAGCAACAGAAAACAGACTAAGACACCATCACAATGGCCATTACATTTCAACACCTGCATATTGGAGGGGACGTATTTAAATCATAGTAGATAGTTTAAAGAAAAACAATAAGCTAACAAGGAAACAAGCTCTAAAAATTTAGGGCAAATAATCTGAGATTTTTCCAGGGAAGATGAGATCCGAAAGTGTAGTCTGGGTTACCATACTCTTGGGTTTTAGTCCTGGCTTTATAATCCATTCACAATGGAACATTAAATCAATAACCCATCTCAGTATTTCCCTGTGATTTTTCTGCACGCAGTCTGACATGTTGATATCTAAGGGTTAATATAAAGTCCTGAATGCAATATTTCCCCTGTCAAATATGACATACTGCATGAAGAAATACTGCAATTCAAGTTATCTCAGAATACCTCCATTCTACTCTCCAGATTAGCCACAAATACAAAGGCATGGCTTATATCACAGTTGTCAGCCCTTTTCACACACTCAAGTTTTCTCACTCTGCTGCTCTCAAAGCTCTTTCCCATCTCCAAGTTTTCAGGAAAATCTGGCATTATATTCCATACACACACTGAAAGACTGTGCCACATATGTTTTCGCACTATACATGGTCTGCAATTTTCTTTAGGGAAACCAGATTTGCAGACTTCCCATGAGAAATCTGTAAACTGTCACCTGAAATTAATCAAAGGTAAATTTAGTAAATACAAAATAATTATCACAGAAAACAAGAGGCAGAATTTAGTGCTTTCACAGAATCAACAATAAAAACAATTTATAAATGAGTTACATATTTTGTAAATCCAATAAAATAGTTTTTTTAAAACCCAATATGAAAAACTGGCAGAAGATTAAAATCTCTGGACCAGACTAAAAACATTCAGACTAATTGCTTCCATTGTGCATAATTAACAGACCATGTCTCAAGTTAAACTCTAAGAGGAAGAACTCAGGAGTGACCACTAATCTTCTGTAAATCATTTTTACATGCTCATCAAAGAGAAGAAACTTTTTAGAAGGGCAAAATAAAATTTTCACCATGACAAAAAGCACATCCCAAAGTCCCTAGCATTTTGCGGTGATTTTAAATGTTAGCAAGTTCTTTGACATTCCTACTTTTAAAAGGAAAAGCCTTTTGCTCCATACCCTTTGAATGGGACTCTCTTTCGACAAGTTAAATGTTGGGAGTGATACTATGTGACTTATAAGACTAGGTCATAAAAAGGATTCAAACTGTAGCTCTGCCATTAATACTAATTCCTCTCTTTCAGATTTATTGTCAGGATTGGAGACAGCATATGTAAAGTCTTTGACTTAGCGCCAGAATATTAGAAGCCTAACAAATAGCTTCTAACCAAGCACTTGTAGTCCTCAGAGTCTCCCTCAAGATGTGTATTATTAGGATTTAAGAATGAAAAGAGTAAATTATGTTGTTGAATGAAGGAAAGTCACAAAGTGCTAAAATCAAATCACGAAGAATATAAGGACTTTTAGAAAAAATTCTTTCTATTAAGGTTGAGTCAAACGAAATTGCCATTTTTGTCAGGTCAGAAAAAAGAGAGTATCAGTAATTTTTACAGTTCAATCTAATACATTAGGAATAAATGTTTTCCCTCTGATATTATCAAACACATTATCACATATTTCAAATAAATGGAAAACCTCAGGGAATATATAATCTAAATGTAAAAAGTTTAGAATATTTTCCATAGCAAAGCATATATGAAGGGAGTTTTTTTGCGTCAAACAAACAAAAAGGGAGTTTGTTGCGTCTCACTCTATGGCACAGGCTGGAATGCAGTAGCGCAATCTCAGCTCACTGTAACCTCTGCCTCCCAGGCTCAAGCAGTCCTTCCACTTCAGCCTCCTGTATAGCTGCAAGTACAGGCCTGCACCACCATGCCTGGCTAATTTTTGTATTTTTGGTAGAGATCAGGTTTCTCCATGTAACCCAGGCTGGTCTCGAACTCCTAGGTTCAAGTAATCCACCTGCCTCATCCTCCCAAAGTGCTGGGGTTACAGGTGTGAGCCACTGTGCCCAGTCTTATAATACTGTTTTAATTCATTCTCCTATTTATTAGACTTCAAAAATATTTCAAACCAAACCTCACCTTAGAGTTTCATCATTTAAAAAATTAACCTTCTTTGAAGGTAGCCAAGTTATGACAGACTGAGAAAAGCTGGACAAAAACAATATCTGAAATATATGAACATTAAAGAATCGGTTTCAGATATTCAAGACACTACGCTATACACATGTATATTTATGTGATGTGTATCTCTATTTCTCTATCTCCCTATCTGTCTGTCTGTCTGTCTGTCTGTCTCTATCCATCCGTCCGCCCACCTGCCTGCTCACCTGCCTGCTATGGTCTGAATGTTTGTGTTCCCCCACCTCAAATTCATGTTAAAATCCCAACCCTCCCAATATGACGGTATTAGGAGATGGGGCCTTTGGAAGGTGTTTAGGTCATGAGGGTGGAACTCTCATAAACTGATTAGTGTCCTTATAAAAGCTCCTTTGCCTCTTCCACATGTGAGGACACAGCAAGAAGGCCCTGTCTGTGAACCAGGAAGTGGGCCCTCACCAGACATTGAATCTGCTGGTGCCTTGATCTTGAACTAGAACCGTGAGAAATAAATTTCTGTCATTCATTCATTCATTCATTGAGACGGAGTTTCGCTCTTGTTGCCCAGGCTGGAGTGCAATGGTGCAATCTTAGCTCACTGCAACCTCCACCTCCTGGGTTCAAGGGATTCTCCTGCCTGGACGAAACAGAGCAAGACTCCATCTAAAAAAAAGAAGAAGAAGAAAACTGAGACTGAGAGAGGTAAAATTCCAAGGTTACACAGCTTGGAAGGGCTCTGTTAGTCATTCATTCAACAAATGGTAGACATGGTAGAGATGTAATACTTTCTCATCTATTACAATACCATTACTGCCAAAAATTTTAAAAAAGAAATAAATAAGAAAGCACATGTTTTAATATAAACTAATATAAACAAAGCAAACTTCTGTGCTGCAGTTTGTGCAGGTGTTCTTTCTGTGCTGTGGTTTGCCTTACAAAGCAAGCAAAATGTGGCCCATGCAAGCAAACTCTAAAAGGTAGAGTTTCTAGGGCTGTTCTCTCCCTAAAAAAGCTCTTATTCACTCTACAACTTTAAATACCATCTGTATATCTCCTCCTAACTGTCTGAGCTTCAAGATTGTTTAATTGATTGCCACTTGACATCTCCATTCGGTCACTTACAGATGTCACAAAAGTAACAAGTTCAAAAATAAGGCTCACACCTGTAATCCCAGCACTTTGGGAGGCCAAGGTAAGCGGATCACTTGAGGTCAGGAGTTCGTGCATTGGTGGTAGTGGTCCCCCGGGCCCAGCTGTCTTTTCTTTTATCTCTTTGTCTTGTGTCTTTATTTCTACACTCTCTCGTCTCCGCACATGGGGAGAGACCCACCGACCCTGTGGGGCTGGTCCCTACACACACCTGTAATCCCAGCACTTTGGGAGGCCAAGGCAGGCAGATCACTTGAGGTCAGGAGTTTGAGACAATCCCGGTCAACACGGTGAAACCTTGTCTCTACTAAAAATACAAAAATTAGCTGGCCATCATGGCATGCGCCTGTAATCCCAGCTACTCGGGAGGCCGAGGCAGGAGAATAGCTTGAACTCGGGAGGTGGAGGTTGCAGTGAGCCAAGATCGTGCCACTGCACTCCAGCCTGGGCGACAGAGTGAGACTCTATCTCAATTAAAAATAAATAAATAAATAAATTATTGACTTCCCTTTTCACTGAACTCCTGTCTCATTTAAGAATACTGTCATCCACCCAACTGCTCAAGCCAAAACCTGAGTATTTTCCTTGCTTTCCTCCTCCCCCACACTCTTCATGTTAAGTCCCACTGGTTCTACCTACAGACTAGATCTCATCTATCCTTTTCTCTCCCAACACTTTAGATCCGAGCTGCCATTATCTTTTACCTGGACTACTATAATGGTCTTATTATTTTCCTACTTTCTCTCCTTTGCAGACAAAGTGCTTTGGGGGCTAGAGGACAGGTAACAGAAACTATAGTATATAACTTTAAAACCCTTCAGTGGCTTTCAGTGTGTTTAATAAAAGCCATACTCCTTACCATGGCCCTTTAAAATTCTAGATATCTGATCCCTTTCTACCTTTCAAACTTCATTCCACTCTCCCCCGGACATCTCCAGGCATGCTTTCAATTCCTCATACACCAACTGTTCACACTGCAGGGTCTTCCCTTCTTCCTGTAAATTCCTGGCAGGGATAACTCCTTCAATTTTCAGCTTCAAGGTCACCTCTCTTGACAAGCATTTTCTGGCAATGTAGAAGTACCTCTGCCTTCCCATGACCCTCTATCACCTCATCTGCATTTCTTCCATGGTCTGCGCTTAACATTATTGGAAAATATCTACTTATACATTTATCATCTAGTTGTCTACCAGATTATGAACTCCAAGTAGACAGAATATGTCTGTTTACTTATATTCACCACCTAGTAAAATGCCTGTCATGTAAATTTTACTTGAATGAGCATGTTAGGAATATTAGACTAAAAGGACTTTAATTTCTATACAATTTAAAGTGTTTTAAGCTACAAATTTAAAAGGTAATTTATGATTTTCTCTCGTGAAGTATATAACTCAGAGATAGACATGTTTCATTTCTTAAAGACCTATGACAAACCTCAAAGCAGTGAATTTTGTGTCAGATTCATTTTATAGGCAATATAGAACCTAAGACATGACTTTCTTATTTTATTTTCAGAATCTAGGTGAAAAACTGCAGTAAAATTATGAATAGGTACCAACTAGCTCAAGTAAATAATTATGTTTATATGCAAAATGACTATAGCCTCAAAAATATGTGTAATATTTTAATAAAAGCATACTCTTAAAAAAATTTAACCACAGTCATCCCTTGGTATCCACAGGAAATTGGCTCCAGGACCCCCATGAATACCAAAATCCTGCCATGCTCAAGTCCCTTATATAAAATGGCACAGTAATTACATATAACCTATGCACATTTTCCTGTATACTTTAAATCATGCTTGTACAACCTATGGCTCATGGGCTGCATATGGCCCAGGACAGCTTTGAATATGGCCCAAATTTGTAAACTTTCTTAAAACATTATGAGATATTTTGTGATTTTTCTTTTTTTTTTTTTTAGCTCATCAGCCATCGTTAGTGCTGGTATATTTTATATGTGGCCCAAGACAATTCTTCTTCTCCCAATGTGGCCTAGGGAAGCCCAAAGACTGGACACACCTGCAAATCACTTCTAGATTACTTATAATACCCAACACAATGTAAATCCTATGTAAATTTTTGTTATACTGTATTTTCAAATATAAAATTGTTTATTATTATTTTTTGCAACATCTTTTCCCAAATATTTTCTATCCATGGTTGGTTGAATCCATGGATGTGGAACCTGTAGATATGGAGGGCTGAATGTATTTCCATTTGGACCAAAGTATTTTGTAGAGAGAGAAAATAACCTATTTTGGTCAGGTCCAAGGGAGAATAATAAATTACTGTCCCATTCTGTGTTGGTTATAAATATATCCACAAATTTTATGATGCTCTTTTCAAAGGTAGAGTCTAATTAATCCCCTTTTAATTATGGGTTACACTTAGCAACACATTTCTATGGAACAGAATATGGAGGAAGTGACTATGTGTGACCAGATTATAAAAGACATTATGACTTCCTTCTTGCTCTCTCTGATTACTCGCCCTGAAGGAAGCCAACTTCCACATCATGAAAACACTCCAGCAACCCTATGGAGGGGTCCACATGAGTAGAAACCAAAGGTTTCTGCTGACAGCTAGTAAGAAATTGAGGTCTTCTGTCAACAGCCATGTAGATGAGCCATCCTGGAAAGTGATCCTCTAGTCCCTGTCAAGCCTTTAGATAGCTACTGCCAACATCCTGACTACAACCTCATGAGAAATCCTAAGCCAGGGCAACGTAGTTAAACCACTCCTAAATACCTGGCCCACAGACACTGTGAGATAATAAATGCTTGGTTTTTTTTAAGCAACTTAACTTGAATCAGCAATAAGTAATCTATATTTGTTCAACCAATAATCATTGATCTGTGCCTACTATGGCCCAGTCACTGTACCAGGCCCTACAGACACAGGGAAAAAATAAGACTCACTATCTTACAGGGATAGACGGGATATACAAGAGGATAGAGGACAGTATAGCAACACAGCGTTAAGTGCTCTAAACGGATAAATAGAAGGCCCTACCTCAACACCCAGAACACAATATCAAGTTTCAAAAGAAGAAGGAAGAGGAAGAGGAGGAGGAGGAGAAGCTGTTTAAGGGGGAAAGAGTGGGTGTAGGTATGCATATCTACATGTAAGGTGCAAGGAAAGTGCAGAGGATGAGAAATGAAGGGACTCGAGATATATATAAGTACCAGTTGGATAATGAAAGGATGCCATACTCTGAGCTTTAACTAAAGGCAATAAGGAGACACTGAGAATTTCAATAAAGTAGGGTAAGATTCACATTCTACAAAGAAGACTCTTGCTGCAGTATGGAAAACGGCTCCAAAGGGCCTCCTCTAATACAGACAGTTAAAAGGAAACTGCAGCTATCCAGTTTAGGTAGAATGATGGCCTGAAATATCTTAGCAACAAGAAGTAAAGCAGTAGACAGATTCAACAGACATTTAGAAGGTAGAAAGATAGAACTTAATGACTGATTTTAAAATTAAATGCCATCAATATCTCCAAAACACTAAAAAAGGAAAATCACCATAATATGCAAATATTCAGAACAAGTAAAAGAACAATCTTTATTGGTATACATGGCAAACCCTCTAAACTCAGAAGAATCACCAACACATTCTGAAAGTGGAAATGAATTTTAAATCAGTTGTCCAAAAAGACAGAACTATAAATTCAATATGATGAAGGCATAAATGGCTTTGCATAATTCTAATGTACCTCATCAGAAACCTCAATAGTCATTTACAACTGACAAGCCCAACTCTTTGTATATTTTAACTTTTTTTATTGCTAGTATGAAGTATAGTTCTTTTTCTTTCCCTTTTAGAATAAAGGGATCAAGGAGATACTGTATTACCTCTCCTTGAATATCTAAGTCAGAGATGTCAGAATACAACACATTGTCCTTATCTAGCTCAAGAGTTCTCAGTGTTCCTCTAAGGTTGAAACTCTTCAGGACTTCAGTGAGCATAAATTATCAAAATAAGAACTCTTTCTAAGCTATAATGTAAGCTCTTTGAGGGCAGAAATCATGTCTTAAACATCTATTCCTAGCACTAAGCCCACTGCATCTAAAGCAAGGAAAAACTCAAAAGATGTTTATTGAATGGATTCATATTAAACTAAATACTAGGAGTCTATGCCTACGAACGTATCCATACACACACACACACACACACACACACACACACACACACACAAATATTTACTGACGGAAGTTGTTTAATAATACAGGGATAGAGTAAATGCATGGGAATGTAATAAAACAAGATGGGCCAATATATAACTTTTTAGAACTGTGAGATTTATCAGAGAAAAGTGAAAGTAAACAAGGGAGTTACAGGGAGGGCATCTACTCTATGTATTTGGTTCATGGGGTAAAATAAACTAAAATACATTTTAAAAGGTTAAAATTATGCTTTCTTGACAGATTTTTGCCTTTAATTTATAACCCAGTGTTCTTGTTACAAAATATTTATACTTCATAATTCTAAATACCAAATAACTTATTTTAGAACTATGATTAAAGTATTATAATAAAAAAAAGAAAGGGCACAAATGTACTACAGAAAAATAGAAATATAATTCATATAATAACAAAGTAAGAGAAAATGACATCTAATGTTCTCCTAATTTTCTGGTTGCTGTTGCAGTCTGAAGGAACACAAGATTAATTAGATACTTGTAACATAAAAATAACCTAAATACAGTCATTCATATTTGGCTTAGGAGTCTCACTGCTAGCTCTTTAGTAAAAATATTCCTTATAAAATACTAATATTTTCTTTTATGAAATCTCAAGATTTTCAGTTAAGTAGATAGCTTCTGGAACTAAAATAAAAGTAGCATTTAACATAAAATTGAATAATTTACTAGATTACGTGACTCATTGGTCTTTTCATTATTGCATTTTTTCTGCAAGCAAGACAAATATTTCCTTTTTCGTCTTCATGCTTTTGTCTCTAATCCTCAAATTTCCAAAGAAAGTTACAATATGAATTAAATAACCAACAATTTGCTTGCTTTAACATTTTTTCCTAGTATAACTCCATCAGTATTCACAATAAATTTAATATTTGCCATTCTTTTTGGAGTACTGTCAACTAAATGAAACTATTAAAAGCAAAATTTAAAGATATACAGTCAGCCCTCTGCATCTGTGGGTTCCACACTGTAGATTCAGCCAACTGCAGATCAAAAATATTCAGAAAAAACAAATTGCATCTGTACTAAACATGTACATATTTTTTTCTTGTCATTATTCCTAAACAATACAGAATAACAACTATTTATATAACATTGACATTGTATTCAGTATTATAAGTAATCTAAAGATGATTTACAGTATACAGGAGGATACGCACAGGTTATGTGCAAAAACTATGCCATTTCCTATCAGGGACTTGAGCACCTACAGATTTTGGTGCTTGAGGAAGGTCCTGAAATCAGTCCCCCACAGATACAAGGGATGATTGTATATTAGAAACATCTTTAAAGGCACACATTAATGGTAATAAAATATCCAATTAAAAATAAAACATTTAATATCGTAATCAAAACAGTATGGTACTAGCATAAGGATGGTAACATGGACCAACAGAATGGAACAGAGCCCAGGAAAAAACTCTCACATATATGGCCAATTGATTTTCAACAAGGGAGCTAAGACTATTCAATGGAGGAGAAGGCAGTCTCGTCAACAAAACCAGTGCTGGGAAAATTGGATCTACCTTAAAAATTAACGTAAAATGGGTCATAGACCTAAATTTAAGAGCAGAAACTACAAAATTCTTACCAAAAAAATGAACAACTCTTTAATGTTTTTTGTTTGTTTGTTTGTTTTTGTGACGGAGTCTCACTCTGTCCCCCAGGCTGGAGTGCAGTGGTGTGATCTTGGCTCACTGCAATCTCCGGCTTCCAGGTTAAAGCGATTCTCCTGCCTCAGCCTCCCAAGTAGCTGGGATTACAGGTGTGCGCCACCATGTCTGGCTAATTTTTTTTTTTTTTTTTTTTTTTTTTTTTTTTTTAGTAGAGACAGGGTTTCACCACGTTGGCCAGACTGGTCTCAAACTCCTGACCTCAGGTGATCCATCTGCCTCAGCCTCCCAAAGTGCTGGGATTAGAGGCATGAGCCACCATGCCTAGCCCAATCGTTTCTTAAATATGACACCAAAACCACAGGAAACAAAATAGATAAACTGGACTTCATAAAAATTAAAGACTTTAGTACACCAAAGGACATTATCAACAGAGTAAAGCTCCCAGAATGAAAGAAAATATTTGCGAAATCATACATCTGATAAGGGTTATCCACAACACATAAAGAACTCCTATAACTCAAGAACAAAGAGATAAACAACCCAATTTAAAAATGAGCAAAGGAGGTGGGAGGATCACTTGAAGCCAGGAGTTTGAGACCACCCTGGAAAACATAGTGAGACCCCTGCCTCTACAAAAAATTAAAATATTAGCTGTGCATGTGGCACACGCCTGTAGTCCTAGCTACTCAGGAGGCTGAGGCAACAGGATTCCTTGAGCCCAGGAATTGAGGGTCAAAGTGAGCTATAATTGCACCACTACACTCCAGACTGGGTGACAGAGTAAGACCCTGTCTCTTAAAAAAGAAAAAAGGGCAAAGGAGCAAATTACATGAACACACATTTCACTGAAGAAGATATACACACTTGACCCTTAACCAGCACAGGTTTAAACTATTTGGGTCCAGTTATACGTGAATTTTCTCAATAAATATATTAGAAATTTTTTGGAGATTTGTGACAATTTGAAAAATCTTACAGACAAACCATAGCCTAGGAATATTGAAAAAATTAAGAAAAAATTAAGTAGGTCATGAATGCATAAAATATATGTAGACACCAGTCTATTTTTATCATTTTTTTACCATAAAAATATATACAAATCTATTATAAAAAGTTAAAACGTATCAAGACTTACACATGCACAGACTGTACATGGTGCCATTCATAATCAAGAGAAATGTAAACAGTGAAGATGCAGTATTAAATCATAACTGCATAAAATTAACTGTAGTACAGGCTCTACTACCAAAATAACTTCGTAGCCATCTCTTGCCGCTATAGTGGTAAGCTCAAATGTTGCGAGTATTCATTAAAACAGTGTGTGACGCTAATTATCTCTGCCAGAGCAGTTCGTCTCTCCAGTAAGTTGTATATGGCAACAAAATGTGTCTCAAGGTTCATGCATATATTTTTCATCATGTTTAGCTCAATATCATAAACCTTGACTAACACTGTGGAACTCATACGAAGTACCACTAGTGATGCTGGTTGTGTTCCCAAGAAGCAGAGAAAAGTCATGACACAACAAGGAAAAGTTGAATTGCTTGATACGTACCTTAGATTGAGGTCTGCAGGTACAGTTGCCGACTACTTCAAGAAAAACAAATCTAGCATTAAGGACCACTGTAAAAACAGAAAGGGAAACTGGTGAAGCCATCACTGCAGCTCTGCCAGAAGGCACAAAACCCTGCGCTTTTTGCAAAATACTTTTTTATCTCATAATGAAAATCCAGCTTTATTGTGGGCACAGGGTTGCTATAAGAAAGGCATATCCATGGACTCTAATACGATTTGAGAAAAAGCTAAGTCATTATATGACAATTTAAAGCAAAAATAACATGAAGGATCTAAAGCTGCAGAATTTAATGCCAGCAAAGGATGGCTTGGTAATTTTAGAAAGAGGTATGGCTTAAAAATGTCAAGAGAACAGGAGATGCAGCTTCTGCCAACCAAGAGGCAGCAGACAAGTTCCCAGACATTAAAAAAATCACTGAGGATAAAGTACATCTGCCCATGTTTTTATTGTAGATGAAAGTACCCTATTCTGAAAAAAAAGAAAAAACAAAGCTTACCAAGGACATTTATTACTATAGAAAAGAAGTGAGCACCAGGATTTAAGGGTATAAAGGGATAGACTAACTCTACTGTTTTGAGCAAATGCAGTTGGGTTTATAATCATAAGTGTCCTCATCGACAAAGCTGCTAAACCCTGAGTCTTGAAGGGAAAAGGTAAACACCAAATGCCAGTATTTTGGTTGTACCACAAGAAGGGCTGGAAATGAGAGTGCTTTCTGGATTGCTTCCACTGATACTTTGTCGCTGAAGTTAGAAAGTACCTTGCCAGTAAGAGACTGCCTTTTTAAATTTGTTTGGTATTGGACAATGCCCTTGGCCACCCAGAACCTCATGAGTTCAACATCTATGCATTGAAGGGTCTACTTGAACCCAAACACAACATCTCTAACTCAGCCTCTAAATAAGGGCATTATAAAGACCTTTAAGGCTCACTACTCTATGGAAAGGATTGCCAACCTATGGAAGAGAACCCTGACAGAGACAACATCATGAAAGTCTAGAAAAATGACACCATAGAAGACGCCATCATTGTTACAGAAAAAGCCATAAAAGCCATCAAGCCCAAAACAATAAGTTCCTGTCGGAGAAAAATGTTCCCAGATGTTGTGCATGATTTCGTAAGATGTATGATATAGCTGATCAGGAAACTGTGAGAGACTGCAGATATAGCAAAAAAGGTGAGGGGTGAAGGGTTTCAAAATATGGATCTTGGAGAAACTCAAAAGCTAGTACACACCACATCAGAGGAATTAACAGAAGACAACTTGATGAAGTTGAGTGCTTCTGAACTAGTAACAGACAATGAGGAAGAAGATGTAGAATAAGCAGTGCCAGAAAAAAAATCGACATTAGACAATCTGGAAGAAGGGTTCTGATTATCCGAGACTTCTTTTATGACATGGACTCTTCTATGATACAGGCACTGAAACTAAACCAAATGGTGGAAGAAGGATTGGAAAAGAAATATTTTTAGAGAAATAAAGCAAAAAAAAAAGGAAGGAAGAAATTATAATGTATTTCTGTAACATGACACCAAGTGTGCCTGCCTCTCCTGCCTCCCTGGCCTCCCCTTCTACCTATTCCTTCCCTTCCACCTCCTCCACCTCTTCTGCTTCTGCCACTCCTAAGACTGCCAAGCCCAACCCCTTCTCTTCCTCCTCAGCCTACTCAATGTGAAGATGATGAGGATGAAGACCTTTATGATGATCCACTTTCACTTAATGAATGATAAATACATTTTCTCTTCCTGATGATTTTCTTAGTAACATTTTCTTTTCTCCAGCTTGCTTTAAGAATACATATATTATGTGTAACATATAAAATACGTGTTAATCAACTGTTCATGTTGGTGGTAAGCCTTCAACAGTAGGTTATTAGGGCCAGGTGTGGTGGCTCACACCTGTAATCCCAGCACTTTGGGAGGCCAAGGTGGGCGGATCACGAGGTGAGGAGATCAAGACCAGCCTGGCCAACATAGTAAAACCCCGTCTCTACTAAAAATACAAAAAATTAGCTGGGCATGCTGGCAGGTGCCTGTAATCCCAGCTACTCAAGAAGCTGAGGCAGGAGAATCGCTTGAACTTGGAGGTTGCAGTGGTCTGAGATCGCGCCTTTGCACTCCAGCCCGGGTGACAGTGCGAGACTCCGTCTCAAAACAAAACAAAACAAAAACATAGGTTATTAGTAGTTACATTTTGGGAGAGTCAAAAGTTATACATAAATTTTCGACTGGAGGAGCACTGGCATCCCTAAGCCCTGAGTTGCTCAAGGGTCAACTGTATCTTGTCAGTAAGCATGTGTAAAAATGCTCAATATAATTTAGTCATTAGGAAAATGCACATCAAAACCACAATAAGACACCATTTAACACCTATTACGATGGCTACTTTCCAAAAAAAAAATGGAAAATAACAAGTGCTAGTAAGTATGTAGAGAAATTGGAACCCTCATGTATTGCTAGAAAAACGCAAAATGGTGCAGCCACTGTGGAAAACAAGTTTAGTGGTTCCTCAAAAAGTTAAACAAAGAGTTACCATACAACCCAGCAATTCTGTTTTCAAAAGAGTTGAAAACAGTGACTCAAACAGAATTTTGTATGCCAATGTTCTTATCAGCAATTTTCACAATAGTGAAAGGTGTTAATGACTCAGGTGTGTGTAAAGAGATGAAAAAATATATAGAATGTGGTATACACATACAATAGATTATTCTTCCATAATAGAAATGAAATTCTGATACACGCAACAACATACATGAAACTTGAAAAGATTATACTAAGTGAAAAAAGCCAGACTCAAAATGACGAATATTGTATGATCATACTTAATATAAAATATCTAGAACAGGCAAATTCATAGAGACAGAAAACAGAATAGAGGTGGCTAGGAGCCAGGAGAGAGAAGAATGGGAATTATTACCTAATGGGTACAGAGCTTCTGGTTGGGATGATGAAAAACTTCCGGAAACAGATAGTGGTGATGGTTACACAACATCCTGAACGTATACAATGCTGCTGAATTGTACGCTTAAATACTGTTAAAAAGGTCATTTTTAGGGAGTGTATGTTCCACAATTTTAAAAAGGCATTTAAGATTGAATATTATTCCTGAAACAGAATTTAATTTGATCTAAAGTCTATCACCACAAAATTTTCAGGCAAACATAAACTAATATAGTACTAGCTACAAAGTATACATTCAGCATTATAATAAGGCACCCAATTCCCTGGCCACACTAAAGAAGCCTATAAATGAACCCCAAAGGATTTGTTTTTATAGCAAGAACTTGGTATTCAAGCCAAGTTAAACTCACAAACACTCCACAGAAATAAAAGCCAAGTTCACTGCAGACTTGAGATCTTTAGTTGTCTATTTTTACTGTTTCTATTTCCACATCTAGAATTCTCTCTTTAAGCCAGTTTAAAAATGGGGCTCTCAAGAAAAAAATATGTGCACTCAAATTTTTAATAATCAAAACTGTAGAACCTCAGAGTAGTAGAAGCTTTAAGTGTACAGACCTCTATTAACAGGAACTGGGGAAAAAAGGTTTTAATTATACACACGTACCTCTGGCTCACCCCCACAATGTGCTGCATGCTTTTGGCAAGTGCCACAAAACCAATTACTTACCATGTTGTTTTCTAATCAGGAATGCTATGATTTTCCACAAACTAATGAAGAACCTGTTTCATAATAAACTTAGTCCTGAAATTATATTTTATGTTCCTAATCCACCGAAGTAGAACCTTGTCATATATTTAGGGGTAAGTATTAATCATAAAAATATCATGTTTTATCACACCGGATAGGTACAAAAAAACTACCTTTTTTGTGGAAAAGCTGTAATTTCAGGAAAGGGATGAACGACATTATAAACTAAAAACAGAACGACACAAAAATAACAGGTCAAGAAATGCAAAACACAAGCAAAAGGTAAGTTCATCAGTTCTTCTAGTAAGTTCACAAGAGATGGGCAGAGAAAAAATAATGAATACAGTTCTATGCAGCAACATCCTCCTATCATTATACAAGTCCTCTCTATCCTCTTCTTGCCAGAAAGCACTCTGTCATGCCATGATCACTACCACTGCTATTCTCAATGAGAAAAAGAAACCAAATGTGGACTTTACTTATGCAAATGATTTACAATCATTAGATGAAGAATTCACTGATTTTCCTTCCTGCCTCTGTTACAAGTATTTTCTGAAGAATACTGCCATTCTCGCATATGATTACCAGCAGCAAGTGACTGATCAGTTTGTACTCAGGCAGGAGGGAAAGGCTATTCTGACACTCTAATGTAGTACCTCAACTGGATGTCAATGTATCAAGAATGTTGTTCCAAATAGAATACAAGAACTTAAAATTAAATGAAGAAATCCCAGAGCTCCAATGATCTCTAGTCATTCTGCCAAATTAATCATGGACTCTTGATAAACTGAAAATGAATATACTGAATTAATAAAACAATTTCTGTGGAAGTTATCAAATGAAAGTAATATAATTTCAGTTCAAAATAATTGTAGTACAGACAAAATTCCATTACACAAATTAGAATTTTTGAGTATTTTCTATGTTACATTTAGACTCTGGCTGGCAAACATCTATAAGCTGTCTTTTTAGACTCAATGATAAAAGATGTTTGCTGGCTCTCCTCTAATAACATTAAACCATGAAAAAGAGATGAATAGATATATATTTTATATATCACACAAAAACATATACATGAAACAAAGTATATATCTATGAACGGATACATATTTTATATATCACACACACAGGAGAAATAGATGAATAGATATCTTTTGTGTGTGTGTGTGTGTTTTAAGTGGAAAGATATAACTTTTAAAGCATCAATCGGCGCCAAGCCCTCTGAATTATTTCACTGCTTCGTGGTAACATTACTAGTTTCTGACCTATTATCTCTTTTATATAAACTTCAGTTTCATGGAAATGGTGAAGTTACAGAAGCCTAAAAGAGGTCAGGTCTGGTGCCAAGACCATTGAAAAGAAGCCAAGAGAGCCTGGGAGGCCAGTTGGCCAAAGACTACTAGGCTGGTCCAAATCTTCCTCTTTACAAGGATAATTCACAATAACTGAAAATGTATAATCTAAGTCATTTAGTAGGGAAATTTTAAAAGAAATGATAATTACAAAAGCTAGGTGACAGATACATGAGCATATTTTATGGATATCTGAAATTTTCTATTAAAAAAGTTAAAAGTAAAATAAATTAACTTACCTATTCTATACATAATAGCAGATTTTTTTCTCATTCAGGCTTTACAATGTAAGACTGCAGGACAAGGATAAATAGAGCATCTGGTATAGATAACCACTCATTCCTTTTCTATTAAACACAGCAAATTCATTTCAAACTCCTTGTTTTTATAACTATGACTCAAAATGCGAGGGCAATAATAAAAATCATTAGCAAATCATTAGCAAATAAAAATCATTAGGAAATCATTAGCAAACATATATATATATATATATTTTATATATATATATATATACACATATAAATAAATTGGGAATGGTAAAAACCACCAAAAGCAAAGCCAAAAGACAAACGAGACAATTGGGAGAAAATACTTGCAATATACATTACAGATAAAGAAATAATATTCCCAACATTCAAAGAGCTTAGTAATAATTTAAAAAGACCAAAACTCCTAGACAAAAATGAAAGAAGATATAGACAGACATCTCCCCCTATATATATAGCTCTGATAGATGGGAAAAGATGTTAAACCTCACTCATAATAAGAAAAATGCACATTCTAACTACACCAAAATACCATTTCTTTGCCCTTCAGATTGGCAAAAATTCAAAAGCTTGACAATAGACTCACTTGGTAAGGCTGTGGGAAAACAGGCACTCTCATACATTGCCGATGGGAATGCAAAACAGTACAAACCCTATGGAAGGGAATTTGGTAACATCTAGCAAAACTACATAGGCATTTACCACTTCAATCTAGTAATTCCACTCCTACATTTATCCTGAAGATACACCTCCAACAGTATGAAAAGACACAAGGTTATTAATTGCAGAACTGTATAACTATAAAATGCTAGAAACTATCTGGATACACAAACATAGAAAAGAAGATGAATGAACTGGTGTACATACACACAAAAGAATGATGACGACCTCTATGAACTGATATGGAATAATTTCCAAGGTATATTTTCCAGTGAAAACAGTTAAGTGCCAAAGTGTTTACACAGACAATATGCTATCTTTTGTGTTGGAAAAAAGGGGAAATAAGAAAACACAAATATCTACTAATCATTATAAAAGGAAACATTGGAAAGATAAACCAAAAAACAATAAGGTTGGTTATCTACCAGGGTAGCATGTTGTTTTTGTTTTTAGTGATATACGTGAAACAATTCTGAAACCATTTTAGATGGTACTCGTTTAGACCAAATGAGTAAAATGTTGGCACTGTTGGGAGCCCATGTTCTCATTATAGAAAAAGAGAGAATTGCAGGTATCAATGTAAATTCCTATTTTGAAAAAAAAAACCCCATATTCACATATGTATATCCATGTTATATGGGCATATACATGCAAACACATGCACATATTTGTGTGTGTGTGTGTATACATATATACACACATATATGTATATATGTGTGTGTATATGTAGATATATGTGTGTGTATATATATGTATACACACACACACACGTGTACATTTTCTAGTTTGTTCCCTGATAGGGCCCAGAAGCAAAGATATCCAGCAATAACATATACACCAAAGCATCCAGATCTTGGTTTCTAATACTATTACCCAATAAGAAGGACCAAGGCTCCTAGGAGAAATGACTGACTCCAGTGCTGGGCAATAAATGCACAAGATGAAACTTATTATAAAGAGTGAAAATAATGACTTGCTTAAAAAAAAAGATGGGAACATGTAAAAGGATACAAGAGCCAGCATGAAGAAGATGCCACTGGTGAGAACTGGAACAATTTGAGCTCCAAAATATTTAAGGACAGTAATGAAATGTTAAGCATTAAGGGAAAAATAGGAAACCATAAATTCAAATCAACAATAAATACAACAATACACACAGATAAATAGAAGGGCTCCTATTACAGTAGAATGCTAAGTAATGACTGGTAAACGCAGAGAGAGTAAATCATTATTTTGCAACTATAATAGTAAAGATTGATTCAAGCAAGTATCATCAATGGATGCTACATACAGGGGATGAAATGTTATGAGGAGTTGTATATTTTAACTGTCTTAAAGTGTCTACCTCCCAGTAGACTGTTTATTAGTTGCAAGGAACATGCAAACATATGGTTTGGCTGTGTCCCTACCCAAATCTCATTTTGAATTGTAGTTCCCATAATCCCCACGTCATGGGAGGGACCTGGTGGGAGGTAACTGAATCATAGGGGTGGTTACCTCCATGTTGTTCTCATGATAGTGAGTGAGTTCTCTAGAGATCTGATGGTTTTATAAGGGACTTTTTCCCTTTTGCTCGGCACTTCTCTCTCCTGCCTCCAAGTGAAGAAAGGTGTGTTTGCTTCCCCTTCCACCATGATTGTAAGTTTCCTGAGGCCTCCCCAGCCATGTGGAACTGTGAGTCAATTAAACTTCTTTCCTTTATAAATCACCCAGTCTCAGGTATTTCTTCATAGCAGCGTGAGAATGAACTAATACACATAGTAACTATATAGTGGAAAAATCAGACAATGAAATGGTCAAAATTTCCATCACAAATGAAGGGCAGAACCGTCAGTACCTATAGATATGATATGCTCAGAAAGATATATTCCTTATGTAATATTCCATCCAGGAATGTATAACCTGAAATCTTATCAAGAGGAAACATCAAACAAATAAAAAATAAGGAACAAAAAATAAAAAACGAACAAAAAATAACTTCTGAAAAGGGAGAGAAAGGATGACTGTGTACTTTTAAAATGTCATATAAGACAAAGGTTGAAGAATTATTCTAGATTAAAGGATACTAAAAAGACATCAAATATAAATGCAACATATGATCATTGACTAATTCCTACACTGGAGGAGAAGAAAACTGACATAGAAGGCATTTATTCAGATAACAAAATTAGGAAATGGAAGATTAAAGTAATGTAAGCATGTTAAGTCTACTTAAGTTTTTAGACTGCTAATGTAAGAGATGATCCTTATTCTTAGAAATCTATGCAAAAACATTTAGGACTAAAGGGCCATAATATGTTCAATGTAACTCTCAAATGGCTAAATGAAAAGAATAAATGTATGCATGCATGTATATTTACAAATATATACATATAAACATGCACAAAGTGAGAAAGAGTAATAAAGCATTTGGGACAAATGGCTAACAATAGATGAATCTGGATAAAGGGCAACTGGATGCTCTTTATATTATTTTTGCAACTTTTATGCAAGTTTCAAATTATTTCCAAAAAAATCATTATATTCAGGAACTAACACATTATTTTTCTCCCTAAAATCTGTTCCTTCTTTTATAATTCCTACACAGCTCAACAGCACCAGTGCCAACTAGTCATCCCACTAGCAACTTGACAGTTAACCTAGATTACTCAATAGTTTCATCATTTCCTTCCTGTTCTATAACTCCCACACCCCAAAGGAGAATTTCCTAAGGGAATATCATTAATATGACCTTTTTTTTCCTCCAATCATACCAAATTGGTGTAGGACCTAATCACTTAGCATTTCTCATCTGATTTACTGCTACAATCTACTAATGATCACCGTTCCTCCAGTCTTGGCCCTAAATCATTCTACACACTGCTACAGAGTGAATTCCCCCAATGAAATTTGAATATGTCACTCCCTGTATTTCTTAATTTGTCCTAAATATATGTAGGAAAGAACGTAATGGATTAACTTGAAAAAAACCCAACACTAATGAAATACATTATTTTGGATCTTCAGAAGCAAATAAGCAAAAATTACTGCCCAGAGACTTAAAAAGCTGGTATAACATAACTGATATAGTCATAAAATAACTGCAAGAGCCTTCTCGGACCCAATCTTAAAGCAACTGCTATCAAGCAATATGTTCAGTGCCTTTTATACAAATAACATAAGAACCCTGGAAGAAGGAAAGGTAATTAAAAGCATAGAAGGGAAAAGAAATTTAAGGAAAAGAAGGGAAGGAAAAGAAATGGCAAAGTAGAAAATTGAAAAGAAGGGAAGGAAAAAGTTAAAAAGGTAAGGGAAAAGAAGAAAACTCTATTAGTAAAACAGAGATTTGTCTAGTGTTAAAATGTTAGCATTTTAAGAATTAACTAACCCTCTCTCAATTATTTCTAATGAAATAGCAAGCATAATCAGAGAGAAGTATTTTTTATATGTCTTTATCAATATCTGACATTTTATCAAATGTTACTTGAGGACAGTATTATTCATAATCAATATATATTCTATTATTTATAAGCAAATATGGAACCAAGTTTCTATTGCTTTCTTTTTTTTTTGAGACGGAGTTTCACTCTGTCGCCCAGGCTGGAGTGCGGTGACACAATTCCGGCTCACTGCAACCTCCACCTCCCAGGTTCAAGCAATTCTCTGCCTCAGCCTCTCTAGTAGCTGTGATTACAGGCACCTGCCACCACGCCTGGCTAATTTTTACATTTTTAGCAGAGACAAGGTTTCACCATCTTGGCCAGGTTGGTCTTGAACTCCTGACCTCGTGATACACCCGCCTTGGCCTCCCAAAGTGCTGGGATTACAGACATGAGCCACCGCGCCTGGCCTGCTTTCATTTTTAGATTTTCAATTTCTCAGTTCAAGGCATCAATATATAACTATACATTTATTGTATATAAAAATATACACATATATAGCATATATGTATAATATACATAAAGTTACACAATATATATCTGTATCCGGATTCTAGTATTCTACTTGAGCACCTACACCTGCAGATTTTAGCGATCAGTAAAAGGTTTTAAGTAACTTTCATGTTGAATGTCAAGTTGCACAATAACAACAGCTAGATTTTATAAATATAAACATTTATTGATAGTTTACACTGAGAATATAAAATACAACACATAGCCAAATATACATTAAAGAGTCTCCTCAGGACAAAAAGCTTGCTTCTTATATTTCTTTTCCAGTTTACAGAAGGAAAAGAAAACAAACTAAACAGAGGCAATAAACATGTCACACTACGGCCTCCTCTCCCCACAAAAAGTTGTTTTAATCATCACATTCATTTAGTCTTTTTATAACAAATAACACTTGTTCTTTAAACTTTAATTTAAAAATTGTAAGTGTGAGTAGGTGTGTGTCAGGACAGACAGAGTAAAGGATCAAAGATCAATTCGGTCTATAGATGGGCTCTTTTGTTGGATTTCTATAGCTCTAAGCATGTAAATATGGCCAACAGTACAGCAAGAATTTGTTTTTTTAATCTTATTGCTTTTACCGAGGCAAAGTCTGTTTTGTTGTTTTTGCTGCTGTTTTTTGAGACAGGGTCTCGCTCTTCTGCTCAGCCTGAAGTGCAGTAGCACCATCAAAGCTCCCTGCAACCTCAGCCTCTTTGACTCAAGGGATCCTCCTGCCTCAGCCTTCTGAGTAATTGAGAATACAGGTGTGCGCCACCATGCCAGTGATCCCACTGCCTCAGTCTCCTAAAGTGCTGGGATTACAAGCGGGAGCCACCACACCCAGCCAAGGAATCCCATATGCAACAGAGTTATTTAATTTACTCTTTGTATATTGCTTAAAGCATTAAATGAAAGCTAAAAATCGAAGTGTTTGGCCTATCTTCTATTCAGCTGGGACACATGCTGTGAGATCTTTGAACTTAAAAAAGTAGTTAGCCTGTCTCTTTAGGTTTGCAAATAATGAGGACAAAATCATCATAGTCTTTTGGGGTAAATGAGTTAAGAATATGCTACCCCAAAATGCCATTCTGGCATATTGACTATTTAAGTTAAAGGCACTTAAAAAAACAGCAGGGACAAGAAGATCATTCTGACCATGCTGTTTCTTAAAAGTAGGAGATGAAATTCCCATGTGAAAGATGCCCTTCCTATACTGCAAAGAAAACAGCATTCTTATCATCAAGAATAAAAAGTTGAGGCCAAAGGAAATCTGGACAAACAACTCTGCTAACACAAATTCTTATCATCTCAACCACTTCTCTGCCCACTTGACTACCCTAGCCCAAGCCCCGCTGCCTTATCACATTTTTTGCAAGTTACTGCTTTTTGTCCAATTCAGTATATAAGTGTTTGTCTCTCACTGCTTCTTTGGGTCTTCATTTCTTTATGAGGCTCCTATGCCACATAAAGCTTTTATTAAATAAATGTGTATGCTTTTCTCCTGTTAATGGCAATTTAATTCTTGGGCCCAACTATTACCCTAAGAGGATAGAGGTGAAATTTTGCCTCTCCTACAGGGGAAGAGATTCTTAATAAAGTTCTTACCAATCTCTAATGCTAATAAACATTCTTAGTAGCTGGTTCTATACACCATGCCCCAAGCATGAAAATAAAACTTCCAGGCCAGATATGATGGCTCATGCCTGTAATCCCAGCACTTTGGGAGGCTGAGGCAGGTGGATCACCTGAGGTCAGGAGTTCAAAACTAGCCTGGCCAACATGGTGAAAACCCTTCTCTACTAAAAATACAAAAATTAGCCAGTTGTGGTAGTGTGCACCCATAGTACCAGCTACTCAGGGAGGCTGAGGTGGGAGAATTGATAGAGCCCAGGAGGTCAAGGCTGCAATGAGCCATGATTGAGAGTTAGATATTATTTTCCCTAATGCCAAACTGCAAAAACTGTGATCAGCTTATTTTTTTGTTTAATAGAAACATTTATATAAATAAATTCCTACAAGCTACATTAATGGGGGAAGCACTCAGGCTATAAATACACACATTCACATAGGCACAGTGATTTAGGGCACAGCCCTAAGAGATAAAAGGAATCTTTTTTCTATGCAAAAAAAATAACTGCAATGTTTTAATACCTAACAATTAGAGCTATTTGCTTAAAAAGCAGATTTCTGAAAAGTTATTTTCTAGCATTTACAATATTTCTTAGGATACTATCATTGCAGAGGTTTCTACAATGTAAAATGAATAGAAATACATACACGGCTTTATATCCATATTCTATTTCCTAGGCATTGGCTAATTCTTCTGTGTAGGACTTTATTCTTTACAAAGGCATTTTACATTTAGTTGACCATTTAACTTGATCCTCACAACAACCCTGTGGGAAGAAAGCTAACATATGCCACGTACCTACCATATGCCAGGCTCCACGCAGTGTTTTACATGAACTATCTCTTTAATCCTAACAACAATCACATGAAGTAGATACTATCAATTCCATTTTTACAAAACAGAACATTGAGAATAAGAGAAGTTAAGTAGCCCAAGGTCACATGCTAGAAACCAGAAAAACCAGGCTTTAGAAACAGGTCTGTCTGCCTTATACTCGATCCTCTGCTCTTTCACCTACACATTGTTGTTTCATCATCATAAAGGAGGAAACAGTCAGAGGAAAAGGTATACTTGAACAAGGCTGCTTAGCTAGTATGTGGTATGAACATCATTTAAAACTAAAATCCTCTGCTTCTAAAACTTTTCCTACTATAGTACCTTCCAACTACAGAACCTACACAATCATTATAAAGCATAAAGATATAGCCAAAGTATAAGATCATGGCTCCAAATTTGCCCTTGAAAATTTGCAAGAACCAGTACAATATACTATTACATGTATACTTCCATGGAAAACTTCATACCTATGAAAGGTTTAATGCTCACAATCTCCTTTGCCCAGTAGCAGTTAAGCTCAGAAGAGAAAATCTAAAGGTGTTTCTTCATTCATTCAGCTACTTAGCTAGCACAGAATGGACATCTAACCCTCTAGGTGCTGAGGACTGTGACTTCCAAGTCTCTTCCCTCTTTATTAAGTAACTCACCTAGCATCATGCCTCAGTGCCATAAGCATTTCCTCTAACCTCTTTCTTTTCCTATTATTTTTCCAATTTCTACTCTATTAGCCTCAAAGAAACCTCTCTTAATTGTTCTCATTTGTTAACTTCAACCAAGTAATAACTACTTCTAGTCACTAACTAATGCCCTGGGAAGTTTTTAAAAAAATATCTCATGTGGCTTGCTGCTCCCATGGCAGGAATACTTTCTGACTTCACTAGGCAGACCCAGGAAGAAACAAATGGACAATGTGGATTTTTACAAGAAAGTTGTTCTGGACTCTTCAAAAAGTCAGTATTATTAAAAAAGAAAGGAAGAGAGAAAGAAAAAGAGAGGAAGAATGAAAGAGAAACAGGATAAGGGAAACTAATCCAGATTTTTTAAAGAATAAAGAGCACATAAGCAAATGCAATATGTGGACCTTAACTAGACTGTTGTTTGAAAAAAGCTATAAAGGAAGTTTTGAGGACAACTGGAGAATTAAGATACGGACTGAATTTAACACAGTATTATTGTTCTTTTTTACATATGGTAATTAATACAGTGGTCATGTAAACAACGTCCTTTATTTCTAGGAGATGCATATTAAAGTATGAAGTTTTTAAGAGTGAAATGTCATAAGGTCTGAAATTACTTTCAAATGGTCCAGCAGTGCCACACCCCTCTCTAAAATGTACATATTCCACAAGAATATATGTGGCAAAACGTTGGTAATTATTGAATCAAGGTTGAAGGTGTTTGGATGTTCACTGTATTACTCATTAAACATTTCTGCATGTTTAAATTTTTCAAAATATAAAACTGGGTTTAAAAAGGTAAGGGAGAGATTAAACCATTGGGCAGTCTACACTTGTTTTCAGATTTCTTTGAAATGGAGTCTCTCTCTGTTGCCCAGGCTGGAGTATAGCGTGATCTCGGCTCACTACAACCTCTGCCTCCCAGGTTCAAGCAATTATCCTGCCTCAGCCTCCCAAGTAGGTGGGATTACAGGCACCTGCCATTTCACCCAGCTAATTTTTGTATTTTTTTTTTAAGTAGAGACGGGGTTTCACCATATTGGCCAGGCTGGCCTTGAACTCCCGACCTCAAGTGATCCACCCGCCTCAGCCTCCCAAACTGCTGGGATTACAGGCATGAGCCACCACACCCAACCTAGATATCTACTATTATTGATATAGCAGAAATAACAACTTCCTCTTAGTCTACAAAGTGCTAACTGCTAAATCTTAGAAGGGCTACCATTCTAATCAGGTTCTGAGGAAGAATACACAAAATTATGACTCTACTCTTTTTTTTCTTCCATGAACAAAAGTATATCACCAATACTTTAAGTATAAAACCATATAATTTTCCCATGGTACCAATGATGATAATGTGTGGGTGTACTACACAAATCTTTTCTTAAACCGTGTTTTTCATAGTTTCCAATAGAATATCCTACCAAGGTCAACAGACGGTAAAGGAGCAAATTGTATTTTTATAAAAACCTGTTATTTGCATATACCTTATACAATCTCACAGATGTTATTTTCTATTAATTATGTAGTAAGTACTTTTGTTTTATTCTTAAATGGTCCAACCATCCTGAGACTCAGGCCTTAGGCAAAGCATGCAGACAATGAGGAGTACAATGAACCTAAAGAAAGTTAGAAAGATGGCTACGGTCACCACACATTTTTGCAGAAATACACTTCAGAGAAAACAAGTTTTTCACGAACCTATGCTTCTTCAAAATACAGTTCTAACATAAGATATGACTGAAAAACTCATTCATTTAGGTTCACACACCATTTTACACCATTAAATTAGACTTAAATGTATTCCCATTCCAGACACATAAACTAAAGGCTATAAAAATAAGTCTTCCACAAAATTCCAACATCCATGCAGTCAAGAAAAAGCAAGGGGCTAACTCAAATTAAAAACTTATATCAAAACATTTTTTCTTTGGGTATTACTAAAATTATTTATTTAAATACTAAAGGTATTTATTTTCTTCTTGCACATATCCCCTTCTTAGAGAAATTGCCCTTTCCCTTCTCACTGAAAAGGAACTTTATTGTGAATACCTAACTAGGCTCTTCCAACGATAGCTGACTGAACAGTGTTAGACTCCTCTATGTTGTGAGATAAATGGTTCTCTTCCCTAGCAAGTTAGAATTTAGAATTTTATGAGATATTTATCTATGGGGACTATAGGCTAGCTGAACTTAACACTCATAATTGACCACTGATAAGAAAGTAGAGACCATTTAGCAAAACAAAACAAAAACAAAAAATACAGGCAACTACAGAAAAAGGAGAGGAGGCACCTAAAAATATTCAGTTCCTTGGAAGCCTGGCTGTACTTCCTGTACTGCGTTCTATAGTAACTGTCACCAGGAAAATTGTCTTCAAAACAACCATCAGGGGTAGGGCGGGAAGGTAAATATGGACATCTATGTAGATACAGATGCAAACTTCCAAAGAAACAAATGAGTTAAATTAGCATACTAAATACCAAAAATATGACTAGGACATAACAAAGCCTGGGATTCAATTACTGATCAATACATTCTTCCCAAAATAGGATGGTAACCTTATACAGAGCCACTTGAAAAGACAGAACAAATCATTTCTGGTCCAAACTTTCCTTATTAGTGTGCATTTTCTTACTTTTATCAGCAATAGAATAAAATGTTTGAAACCTGTGTTTAATATTAATGAATATTCACAGACTATCAGCTTTAAATATAAATTCAAATATAATAAAAATGCCTTAGGTCCTTTTAGGGTAGAGAAAGAAATAAGCGATGTCTTTCTTCATGTATTAGAGAGGCAGGATAGGAGAGCAGTCAAATGCATAAGCCCTGGAGCCAGACTCCTAGGTTTGAATTTGGGCCCTGTCATCGCTAATCCTGTGAGCTTGGGTCAGTTACTTCTCCTGTTCAACAGTATAAAATTAGAATAATAATAGAATCTATCTCACAGGATTATAAGAAAAATAAGTGACATAATATGTGCTTTTAAAAATCCTAGGAAACGATGTTAGCTGCTATTAATATTATTATTTTTAATAATCATTAGCTGATATTCTGGTAACGGGGGTGGATTTCAAACATATCCATAACATTATAAAACTGAATTCCTTCAACAGGGCAACTCTTTAATAGGTACAGGAAATAAAAAAAATAAAAATGTATGATCCAAAAAACAGGAGCAATAAAGATAAACCCATATTTTTAAAAACCCTAATCTCCTAGACTATCTAATTCTATAGTGGGGCCTCCACAATAACAAACCATGAAGTGTTTTTTCATGAGGGATACTCTGCTTTTTGATAAAATTCTGTAAAGGTTTCAATAACTCCTGACCACAAAAGGAAGCCTTATTTCTAAATGCCCATTCATCACTCAGAAACAGCAAAGTATTAGGATTATCTACTGATGTTGGAAGAAGACAAAGGTTTAAAAAAAAAAAACAAAAAAATCTCATCTCAAAATGTTTTCATTTTCAACCATGACTGGTTCAGAGATGACTACAAAAACGCATTCCTATGGGGCTTTTTGAAACTTGTTTTGGACTAGGCAATTATATAGGTAAGAAACAGCTAGAGATATTGTTAAGGAGAAAAACAATTCTTGCATCATAAACATATGATATATGATTTGCTTCCTACAAAACATGCGGTATGACCAAATAAGAGAACCAAGCTGAAAGGTCAAAAATTAAGCAGAAGAGAAGAAATGATGAGGTAGAAGGGAGGGAAAGAGACCTTTATAAATAATTTCAACTACTTGGAGGAGGAAAGAATCAAAATATCCTAATTTTTATAAGAAAACACAAAGCAGTTAAAACTTAACAACTTACAAAGTAGTTTTAAACTTAACAAAGTAGTTAAGTTTTAAAAAGCAAGCAAAGATTAAAAAGAACCTGTACTTCCTTCCCTATGTTTTAAAATCCGGTAATTCTTTAACTCACATTTCAATCCGGAACATACACATATTCACAAAAAAATCCTTCAATCAAAAAATACTGCATCTTTACTTTCAAAATATGATCCTCGGCTAGGCTTTTTGAGGTTCCTCCCCCAATACATACAAAGAAGACAATAAGCAGCTTCAGAGTCTGTATTTCAGATTTTTTTTTAATTTTCTGTCTTCCTTCTATATCACTTGTCTAACACTTTCAAATTCCGTATTTTACTTTACTTAGGCATAGATCCTTTTTCTCAAAGGAGAAGGAGTTTAGCTTTCTTAGGATGCTACCAAGGGGCTTCAGTCATCTCACAACCAGATTAATCCATGTAAAGATGGCTTTTAGTAGAGATCTTCATAAAACTGAGGCACCCTCAAGGGACACTCACATTCCCACAGGGAATGACTTGACCTTTATAAGACAATGAAGAGAAAAGCCATCACTTCTCCACACTTCTTTCCCCTACGTGAAAACAAAACAAAATGAGAAACAGAAGAGGGGGTCTAGTGGTTAACAACGTTTAAAAAGAAAATGAAAACGTGACATCCTAGTACTTGTAATTTTTAAGAACTTATTGACTAAAAACATCACCTCTGACCCAAGCAAAGAGAACACACTTATTTCCTCTATTTCCCTTTTCTCCTTTCTTTGTAAGTCAATAATTTAAGTGATGCCTTTAAACTTACATCTTTTTATGCAAACTCTATTCTATTTTTCAAAAATAAACATCACTTCTTGACTTTTGGCTAAGATCAAGTGAAAAAATAAAGTCAGTATGCTAATAAAATATGTAACCAATCAACTAAATACCAAGGGATATATATATTATTTGCTGCGGACATGATTTTGTTTATATTTCAATCTCAAAAATTCTGAAGTAAAAATGAAGAAAAAAAAGATGATGCTTATTAACAACAAATAGCAGCTAATATAAATTTAGCTTCTACTTACTGTGTGCCAGGCACAGTATGAAGTTCTTTATAAGCATTATCACATTTAATCCTTTGATACTTCTAAGTACTACTAACAAACCCATTTTACAGATAAGGAAATAAGAAGAGGTTAGAAAAATCTGTCCTGGGGTAAAAAGCTGTAAGTAGGCAAGGCGTGGTGGCTCACACCCGTAATCCCAGCACTCTGGGAGGCCAAGGTGGGAGGATCACGAGGTCAGGAACTCAAGACCGTCCTGGCCAACATGGTAAAACCCTGTCTCTACTAAAAATACAAAAAATTCGCTGGCATGGTGGCAGGTGCCTGTAATCCCAGCTACTCAGGAGGCTGAGGCAGGAGAATTGCTTGAACCCAGGAGGCAGAGGTTGCAATCAGCAGAGATCATGACACTGCACTCCAGCCTTGGCAACAGTGTGACACTCCATCTCAAAAAAATAAAAAATAAAAATGCTGTAAGCAATAATATGATTTAAACTAGAAAATATGATTCAGTTTGAGACCCTAACCAAAACAATACTGCAGTTTTTTTCACTTTCATATCTGCTTTATTAATACACCTTATATATTTTTAATCATACTGTTGATAAAGATCAATGTATAATTTGTCCCCAAAACAAGTGCTAAATAAGGGATACTAAGGGTTGAAAATCAAAGTGGCTGGGCGCGGTGGCTCATGCCTGTAATCCCAGCATTTTGGGAGGCCAAGGCGGGCGGATCACGAGGTCAGGAGATCGAGACCATCCTGGCTAACACGGTGAAACCCCGTCTCTACTAAAGATACAAAAAAAATTAGCCAGGCGCGGTAGCGGGCGGGCGCCTGTAGTCCTAGCTACTCGGGAGGCTGAGGCAGGAGAATGGCGTGAACCCAGGAGGCAGAGCTTGCAGTGAGCCAAGATCACGCCGCCACACTCCAGCCTAGGCAACAGAACAAGACTCCATCTCTAAAAGAAAAAAAAAAAAAATCAATGTGATGTGGCCATACAAACATCAGGCTCTATTTAATAAATCAAAAGTCTATAGAAAAAGGAAAAAAGTTTCACAACAGAAGATAAAGTGGTGATAAAAAAGATTAGTATTTCTAAGACTTAAATTTTAAGTATCACTTCTTCAAATGAAAGAAAATTGAATTACATTTTAAAATCCTAAAACTCTATTTAGTAACACAATTTTATTTTGCTACTTATTTTTTTCTGATTACAAAAACTTTTTATACTTTGTAATTTAAACTTCACATCAAGTATCTTTACTCATTTACATTTTCCTGAGTTCCCTTCCAGCTTTTCAAACTCTCTCAACACATGTTTTCTTTCTAATACATTTGACACAGACTTTCATATCTGGGTGATGTTTTTCTAAATCATAAAATTTGCAACATTATTTTCCTCAAATAGTCTAAAGCCTAAAATCTAGTCATAAATCTATGCAGTTCCAGAAGTTTTCATAATAAAAAGGAGGTATATTATAAAACAGAACTCTCAGCTCAGTATCCTGGTAACAGCATCCTAAGAGCATAAGCTTAAACCTTCCCCTTTGCCATAATCAATTCAACAGACCTTCCCCTCTGCCATAATCAATTCAACAGACCTTCCCCTCTGCCATAATCAATTCAACAGAGTTTTTTCTAAGAAAAAAATTGTCAGTTGTTCAAAGATAAGAATGCCTTCCCCAGTCCACTACAGGCATACCAAAAGAAAGTCTTAAATTTTTGTATGATTTCTGCTAACCCTGCTAACAAGTAAAAAGGAATACCACATAGAAATCCTATTAAATCATGTTTACTTAATTTCTGTATACTATGACTTAAACGTCCAAATCTAGTGAGAGTTAAAAATGTCTCAACATTTCTAACAATGAGGTGTTTGTATATTATTAAATGTATTCTATTTACAGTAATTCACAAATAATAATTAAACAACTACTTATAAAAATAAACAACCACTTGTAAAATCATGTAAAAATCATGTCATCATATGCTTAAGAAGTCATGCTCCATCTAACCTAATGAAGTTTTTAAAAGCAATCTTTTCTCCATGAACTTGAGATTTTCTTAGACTAAATTTACTAAAGAAATGTTATTCCATGTTACACACACACACACACACAGACACACACACACCTTATAGATTAACTCCTACAGATAATGCCAACTAGGTCAAATTTCACTTCCAGAAACACAACTATACGGCCTTCCATAAGAAGAATTACAAAAAGAACCCATAAAATTAGTTTCCAAATACGATGGTGGTTGATTTGGAGTGTCAACATGACTGGATTAAGGGATACCCAGTGAAATGGTTTGGCTTTGTGCCCCCACCCAAATTTCACCTTGAATTGTAATCCCCATAATCCCCATGTGTCAAGGGTGGGGCCAGGTGGAGGTAATTGGATCATGGGGGAGGCTTCCCCCATGCTGTTGTCGTGATAATGAGTGAGTCTCAGGGGATCTGATGGTTATAAGTGTCTGGCATTTCCTCTGCTGGCATTCATTCTCTCTCCTGCTGCCCTGTGAAGATGTGCCTTCAGCCATGATTGTAAGTTTCCTGAGGCCTCCCCAGCCATGCGGAACTGTGAATTAATTAAAGCTCTTTTCTTTATAAATTACCCAGTCTCAGGTATTTTCTCACAGCAATGTGAGAATGGACTAATATACCCAGATAGCTGGTAAAGCAGTAATTATTCTCAATGCTTCAGCAGGCATTGAGCTCATCCTGTTTCTGCTGAAAGACAAAACCAGGTGGTGTAGAATTTGATTAGAATGATTGGGGTGTCCCAGGTGTGTCTGTGAAGGTGTTTCCGAAGGAGACTGACATTTCAGTCAGTGGACTGAGTAAGGAAGATCTGCCCTCAATGTGAGTGGGCACTGTCAAATCAGCTGGGGACCCAGATGGAACAAAAAAGCAGAAGGGCCAACTTGCCCTCTTTTCTGAATCCAGGATGCCCTTCATCGTCTGTCCCTGAACATCAGAGCTCTTTGTTCTCAAGCCTTTGGATTCTGGAACTAGCATCAACCCCTCTCCCTCCTCCGTGCTTGACTCTCGAACCCTCAGCCTTGGACTGAGAGTTACAGCATTGCCTTCCTTGGTTCTGAGGCCTTTGGACTTGGACTGAGTCATGCTACCAGCTTCCCTGGTTCTCCAGCTTCCAGACAGCCTATGGTGAGACTTCTCAGTCTCTAAAATTGACTAAGCCAATTCCCCTAATAAATCCTTTCTCATATATATCACTATCTAAATATATATTCAATTGATAGCCTGTCTCTAGGGTAACCCTGACTAAAACACCATGGATTTTTCCATCAGTGTAAATGATAAGAACTGCTAGCTGGATGATATGATATATATGATTGTACCACTACATTCTGTAAAAGTAACTGTAATTGAGCAGTACCCTTGGCCAGTTTGGTGTATTAAATATCCTCACATATGGCAGCTAATTCCTAATACTTTATAATACCTTAGTTGTTGAAAATGACCACAAAAAAGTTGATAAAATTAAAGTAATCTTAATAACCTCAGACCTCTTACTCTTAAATTTTTTTAGGGAAATGAGATTAGACCTCTGCATATTTTAGGAGAAATACCATGTTAATGTAGCGAAGTGAAAAGTCATGTGCCATTTGAATAAGTATACACAGGACCAAAACATATCTCATTTTATACATACTAGTACTCAGCCTCAAAAGTGGCTCCCAATGACCCTGTCTCCTGGTATTCACACCCTTGTGTAATCCCCTCTCCTTGAATGTGGGCTGGACCTAGTGAATCACTCCTAATAAACAGAATATGGAAAAAGTGAAGGCATGCCATTTTCAAGACTATATTACAAAAACACTGGGCCTTTCATCTTGCTCACCCTCTCTTGTTAGCTTGCACTAATGGAAGTTGATGCCATGTTGTGAGTTGCCCTACTGTAAAGGCTCAAGTGGCAAGGAACTGAAGTTAGCTTCTCAATAACAGCCCACACAAGGAACTGGGTCCCTTAGTTCAACAATCAGTGAAGAACTAAGTGCTGCCAATAATCACATGATTGAACTGGAAGCAGATCCTCCCCCAGGACCTTCAGATGACACCACAGGCCTAGCAGACATGTTAGGTGCAGCTTTGTGAGAGATCCTGAGCCAGAAGACTCAGTTAAGCTGCACTCAGATTCCTGATCAATAAAAACAGATAATGTTTGCAGTTTTAATCTGAGAAGTTTTGGGGTAATTTGTTATGTAGGGCAATAGATTGAATTGTCCTCCCCCCACCAAATTCATATGTTGAAATCCATGCCGTCAGTATCTCAAAATGTGACCTTTGAAGCTAGGGTCTTTAAAGAGTTAATCAAGTTAAAATGAGGCCATCAGGGTGGGCTCTAATCCAGAATGACTGAGGTCCTTAGAAATCTGGACACAGGACCAGGCGTGGTGGCTCACGCCTGTAATCCCAGCACTTTGGGAGGCCAAGGCGGGTGGATCACCTGAGGTCAGGAGTTCAAGAACAGCCTAGCCAACACGGCAAAACCCTGACTCTACTGAAAATACAAAAAATTAGCTGGATGTGGTGACGCACACCTGTAATCCCAGCTACTTGGGAGGCTGAGGCACGAGAATCACTTGAACCCAGGAGGCAGAGGTTGCAGTGAGTCAAGGTTGCACCACTGCACTCCAGCCTGGGCAACAAGAGAGAAACTTCGCTAAAAAAAAAAAAAAAATCTAGACACAAGAGACATGCATAGAAGGAAGACCGTGCAAAGAGACACAGGGAAAAGATGGCCAACTAAAAGCCAAGAAAACAGGACTGGAACAAATCCTTCCCTCACAGGCCTCAGGAGCCAACCCTGCAACACTGGCTTCAGACTTCCAGCATACAGACTGTGAGACCATAAATTCCTGTCATTTAAGCCACCCAGTTCTTAGTACTTTGTTACAGCAGCCCTCACAAACTAATATATGTGGCAATAGATAACACACATATACTTAATTCAAAATAACTTCTATCAAAAATACCAAAATTAGCCTCCATTTAGGACTCAAGTAGATGCCCAAAGGTCTTTATTAAGAAAAAAGATATTAGTCCATACCAGAAAATCTTAGGACCACAGATATTTTAGTGAGCTGGGACCTCTGCAGTCATATAATCTAATCTACTCATTTCAAAAATTGATGATGATAATAATAATGATGTGCCAGGAACACATATGTTAATTCTTTATAATAATACCATGAGCTACCATTATCATCCACTCCTTTTTTAAGATGTAGAAATTGATGTCCAGAAGTAAAGGTCACAAAGCTAGTATGTGGCAATGCCGGATCTGAATAAATTGAGGTGCACAGAGAAAAAGTAATTTACCCAAAATCATAGCTGGCAGCTCAGCTGGGTACCTAATAGTATGTCTCCTATATTCAAATCTTTTTTTCTCAAAAAGTCAAATGAAAAAGGTTTCATTTCTCAAAATATCTTATTGCACTGTACCATTTTATTCATGATAGTCAAATAAATGTCCATCAACTGGTGAAAGGATACACAAACTGTGGACTATCCAAACAATGAAATACTACCCAGCATTAAAAGGATCAGAAGTTTTATCCTATTTAATGCTGGGTAACACAAATGAATGCAATAACATGGATATATCTTTAAAGTATTACAATACTCCCCCTTTAACCATGATTTCACCCTCCACGGTTCATTACCCACAATCCAAAAATATTATATACAGTAAGATATTTTGATAGAAACCACATTCACATAACTTTCACTGCAATATTTGTTATTAAAATTGTTCTATTTTATTAGTAGTTATTATTGTCACTCTCTTACTGTGCCTAATGTATAAATTATATTTTGTTACAGGTAAGTATGTATGGAAAAAAAATAGTATACATAGGGTTCACTACTATCTGTGGTTTCAGTCTTCCACTGGGGGTCTTGGAACATATCCCTCTCTGATAAGGGGAGACTACCGCACATGTGGAAGAAGTACTACTACATCTTATTATTAGTTATCCACATTTTAGTAGGAATAAGTGAGATCTTTTTCAGAGAACAGTCTTTAAAACAAAGAAAGCCAATGCAAAGCTTTTAAATTACCATGCCCTAAGCCACAATTTGTCTAAAGGTATCTGATTGAGGAAGCAGAGTCTGTTCCAGCAAATCAGTATTGAGTGCTTAGTTAGCCTTTCTTTGGGATCTGGATTATAAGGTATTATGCTTGGGAGACAGTGGCAAGCAGGCTTCACCTCACAAAGAATAGCAATGTGATGATAGCTAGTTCCCAAAGAGAGAGAGAAGAATGAGATGGACATGCAGAGAAGAGACACTCTACTGAGAGCCTGAGGGAAATCTGATTGTCTTTAGTCCTGGGTTCTTATTTGCAGTCCAGCTGCATTTCTGTTCTTGGATCCTATGGCATCTCCTGGGACACTCCCAAAAGTTTTCCCATTTTTGGTTAAAATAATTTGATTACTTGCAATCAACAGGGAACCAACATGATCAAAAAGGTACCCTCTCTAAAGCTAAAGAACATTATTGAAAAACTAATAACCTCATGTAAAAAATAAACTTTTTAATAACAACAAAGTAAAGTAAAACATTAAAACTAAGGGTAGCCACAGTACTCTCAAGGGCCTCAGAAGACAGTTTATTCCTTAAACTAGTCACTCAAAGAAACTACAATACAATGGATTAAAGAGTTTCAAAGCATGTGCTTTAAAAACAACTAGATTTTTCCAGGAAAAAACAAGAGGAAATGATGCTTTAAAAATATGACTTTTATCATCTGTAGGTACCTACAAGAAAAGTAATATTGATTTAAAGCCAAAATTGAAACTGAAGATAACTTATTCTAATGTAGCCCTGTTTTGGTGCAGAAAACTAAGAGCCAACAAGCAAAGAAGGCTTGCCCAAGCTTACCAGGCATCAGTGGTAAAGGACGGTTGAAACCCAACTCCTGAATCACAAGTCACTGGTCTTGCTGCTGCACAATAACGCAGCAAAGACAATCACAATTCTGTTCCTGACTCCTTTTTCAACAAATAAAACAATCCTAAAACTGACCTGATTCTCTGTTCTGGGCTGGCATGAACCTGCTTAGAAATGATAAGAATGGCAGGCACTTTCTTCCTGAAGCAGACGTGGAGAAGTATTACACCTGATGAAGGAAAGGAAAAGAAAACTCAGTTTATGTTCAGAATATGCATGATGAGTCATTCATTTTCTACTGATTCTCTTTACCTCCTTACTTGTTGTCTTGCTTGTCTAATAATGGAACATATAGCACTTTATTTAAAATAGATTAAATTTGCTATTAAAGATCCATGAAAAATATAAAGTTATTTAAAGCTGGTCTCTACAGACCATCTGATTCCACTTCTTCATTTTACTGATAAGGAAACTTTAACATGGAGAAGTTATGCAAAGTATCATGACAACACAGCTCCTTAGTGTTAGAGTCAGATTCAGAACTCAACCCTTACCACTTCCAGTCCGGTACTCATTTGTGTATCACAGACCACACAGCCTCTTTTCTTGGAGAAAAAATTCATGCTATTTCTCTAGGTGTGTTTGTCATGCATCTCAAGATAAATGCGGTATAGAGCTGAATTGATTTGTTCTAAATTAAAATTTTAAAAATTGCTGCCTCATTCAAAGGTCATACACTAGTCTCAAGTTATTTGGGTTGTCTTATACAGGATATATAAATGTTTCCTTTCATTTACCTGTCAATATTTCAATATGAAAACATTAGCATATGAATCATGAGATCTAGTTTCTAGGCCTCTAGTAACTCTGCTCTCAACAAGTTCTATAGTGTAGTCAAACACATTTTGGTCCTAAAGTTCTTTAATTCAAAAATGAGGAGCCTGGAATAATTCCTAGGGGCCTTCTAACTCTAAAATGTTATACCAAAGAATAGCATCATCTTTAATGACATTCACCTTTTCAGATGAGCTATGTGTTTTTGTTATGTAACTTTATTTGTTAAACTCTTTAATCATACTATTACAGTTCAAAATCATTCATAATGATTGAAGGCAATATTGCCTTCAATAGACAGGTAATTATTCAAAAACCTAACCAATAATAACCTAGTTTTGTTGGTTTATCTAATTACCTGGCTGGTTCTATTACAGAAACCCAGCTAGAAGTAGGAGAAAAATCCTTCTTTTTAATTTTTATTTTTAATTTTTACTTGTACATAGTAAATATATAGATTTATAGGGTATATGAGATGTTTTAATACAGGCATACAATGTGTAATAATCACATCAGAGTAAATGGGGTGTCCATCATCTCAAGCATTTATTATTTTTTTGTGTTATGAACATTTCAATTAGACTTATTTTTTAATGTACAAATTATTAACTATAGTCACCCTGTTGTGCTACCAAATACTAGATCTTATACATTCTTTCTAACTATGCTTTTGAACCCATTAACCATCCCCACTCCTGCCCCACCCACTACCCTGCCCAGCTTCTGGTAACCATCATTCTATTCTCTATTTATGAGTTCAATTGTTTTAATTTTTAGCTCCCAGAAATGAGTGAGGACATGCAAAGTTTGTCTTTCTGCACCTGGCTTATTTTGCTAAACATAATGTCCTCCAGTTTCATCTATGTTGTTGCAAATGACAGGATCTCGTTCTTTTTTATGGCTGAATAGTATTCCAATGTGTATATACCACAATTTCTTTATCCATTTGTCTGCTGATGGACACTTAGTTTGCATCCAAATCTTGGTTACTGGTAACAGTGCTCATAAATATGGGAGTGCAGATAACTCTTTGATATACTGATTTCCTTTCTTTTGGGTATAAACCTGGTAGTGGGACTGCTGGATCACATGGCAGTTCTATTTTCAGGGTTTTAGGAAACTCCATACTGTTCTCTATAATGTCTGTACTGATTTGCATTCCCAACAACAGTGTACGAGGGTTCCCTTTTCTCCACATCCTTGTCAGCGTTTGTTATTGCCTGTCTTTTGCATAAAAGCCATTTTAACGGGACGAGTTGATATCTCATTGCGGTTTTGATTTGAATTTCTTTGATGATCAATGACACTGAGCACCTTTTAATACATGTTTGTTTGCCATATGTATGTCTTCTTTTGAGAAATGTCTATTCTGATCTTTTGCCCATTTTTTAAATCAGATTAAGGAAAAGTACTCTTTAAAAGTCTACCTCTTGGGTAGTTTCTAAGAAATATCCTGAATTATTTCCTCAAATCATTGATCTAGTTATTCATCCAATAAGTTTTTACTGAGTCACTTGCCAGATGGCAGATACATACAGGCTTAATGAGACAGAAAGCTTTAAAACAAGATAATTCTAGTGAAATACTGAGTGCTGTTAGGAATTCAGGTGGCAGTAGAGAGTAGGCAAAATTAATGACATGTCTCCTAAATTATGACTTCAGATTATAGCTTATCTTTTAATTTATTAATTATTACATACAACAATTATTTGGAACATTTTAAATTCAAAGCAAAATAATAGAATGAACATCCAGATACCTGTCATCCAACTCAAGAACCTAAGGGTAAGTTATTGGTATTGTTCTACTAATTTGTTCCTCCTCCATTTCATGCTCCACCTCTCTTATCCCCGCCACCCCTTGTAACCACAATCCTGTATTTTGTGTTTATCATTACTTCGCTTTTTAAACAGTATATCACATATGTACATCTTCCTGAACAATATAGTGTTCCATTTTGCTTGGTTCTGAAATCTATCAAAATGGTATCAAAATCTATCCTCCTGTCTTGTAGGATTTGGTTTTTTAATTCAATATTACGTTTCCAAAACTCACCCACATTGTTGCATATAGTTGTAGTTCCTTCATTTTCACTGCAGAATAATACTGCATTGGACAAACATATCACAATTTAATTATTCGTTCTCTTGTCAATAGCTTATTCTCCCCTCCAAGTTTTGTTTTGTTTTGCTATTATGACCATCTATGTTATGAAAGTTCTGACATGTGTCATGTTCCACATGTGTCCGAGTTTCTCTTAAGTACATGCCTAAGAGTTAGGGAGTAATCTTAAATTTAACTTTTCATGATGATGCCAATTTTTACTTTCCCTAAAGTGTGTTTATAACTTCACTACCAAAAGGTAGTAGCAGAACTACCACATCTACAGCCTCTCCAATGTGTAGTAATGCCAACTTTTTAATGCTGGGTATAGAATGGCATCTAATTGTGGTCTTGGTTCACACTTCCTTGTCAATTAATGATGCTGAGTACTTCTTCATGCTTCTTGGCTATCTCATATTTTCTCTTGTATGAAATGCCTATTCATATATTTTACCCATTTTCCTCCTGAGTTATTTGCCATTTTCATATTGTTTCATGTGTATTTTATATGTATTTGGATGCTCATTACTTGGTTTTACCAGTCTTGACCAAAAACAGGCAATTGTTGAGATAAGGGAGAAGAAGCAAAAATAGCAGGCGGCCAGAAAACTGGCAACAGCAAGTTAGAGTACCAATGATTTCCTCAACCCATTTTTTAATATAAATGTAATCTACAGACATCTTAAAGTATCAGAAATCTAAAATATTATAAAATCAATCTAGATTTACAATCTTTCATTTTAATATAAACTCAGCCAAGAACAAATGCTACAAAATGATTTCAGTACATTCTAACTACAATATGTAATATAATAATATAATTCTCAGGAATCAAGTTTTACACAGGTCACAATTTAGACCACAATATAAAGTTCCCATTTTGACCCTGACATTTTACATATTTTTACTTCATGCTTGGCTTGCCTCCAATTTAGAGTAAGTCAGTTACATTGTCAGAGGATTAAGTTTAAATGTATATGCACATATGTATAAAAACTAAATTTCAAAATTAAACTGTGTACATTGAAATGCCACAGAAACCTGAATTCCAGACTTAGCTAGATGATTAGCTATATCTCCCTGGCCTATCTATGTCTTCTGAGTTGGTTTTCTTATATTAATACTTAAAATGGAAATTGTGCTGGGTCTTATCATACTCTTTGGGCTGGGAGCAGTGGCTCACGCCTGGAATCTCAGCTCTTTGGGAGGCTGAGGCAGGACTATCACTTGAGAACAGCAGTTTGATACCACCCTGGGCAACATAGTGAGACCCCATCTCTACAAAAAATTAAAAAATTAGCTGGGCATGGTGGCAAACACCTGTAGTCCTAGGTACTTAGGAGTCTGAGGCAGGAGGATCACTTAAGTCCAGGAGATTGAGGCCACAGTGAGCTATGAACGTGCCACTGCCCTTCAGCCTGGGTGACATAGCGAGACCCTGTCTCTTTAAAAAAAAATTATTTGACTTGAAGATCAGTGAGAAAATTTTTTTCCAAATAGCCCAGAAAGATTTTGTGGAGTCTCTTTCCAAACTTTATACAAAGTAGCCAGTTAAACTAAATAATAACAAAAAAATAAATTTTCAAAATTTTTAACAAGCAGTTTTAGAGTCCTCCTAAGGCCTCCCAGGACTCCTGCCAGGTAATCTGATGAAATGCATCATACAAGAAAAAAAAAATTCAAAAGCCACAGGCAATCAGAAGAGAACTTCCAGAATCTCTCATGACATTTACCTCCCCACCTGAATCTGTACCCTTTCACTGAATTTCAGGATTCACATCAAAATCTAACTCCTCTACTTTGCTACTAGATGTTACATGCCTAGAACACCAATGTCATTGCTCTAGGAAATCCCACTTCTCTCTCTTACGTCATCAATTTCCTCCTTCCAATAAAGCAAAATCATTGGCAAATACATTTCCAATCATTAGAAAACAAACAACAAAACCTCTCAACTCCTTATACGCCCCTAGATGATGGCCAATATCTTTGATTCCCTTTTTAGCAAAACATCACAAGCATGTACTCCTTGTCTACAATTATACTTCCATTCAAATTTAACACACTCCAATTAGACTTTTACTACACAACATCACTGAAACTTAAGGTCATCAATTACCTGAATATTGTTAAATCCAAAGGCCTATTAGTTCTCATCTTTCTGGATTTATCTGCAGCATTTGGCATGACATATCACATGCTGATACACTTTCTTTTATTGGCTTCCAGAACCAACTCTATTAGTTTCATCCTATCTCATTGACCTCTCCTTGTCAGCCTTCTTTGCTAGTTCCTCCTCTTCTCCTTGACCTTTAAAGTTTAGGTTCTTAGCCTTCTTCTCTAACCCACTGGCAAGTACTATTGACTTTATCTATAAAAATACTGAGAATCTGACCACTTCTCGCCACTTGCATAGTTACTATTTTGGTCAAAGTCTGTATTGTCCCTCACTTGGATTTTTGCCATAGGTTAGTAACTGGCCTCCCAACTTCTACCCTTGTCCTATTTTCAAGTCCTTTCTCATCGAAGTAGCCAGAGTGATCCAGACAACCTAACATAAATCATAAATCGCACAACATCTGCTCCCAAAATCTCCCAGTGGCTTCCCATCTCACTCAGAGTAGGCCATTTTTTAAAAAAATGACATAAAAGAACCTATAAAATTTGGCCCCCATTACCTCTGACTTCATTTCCTACTAACTTCCTTGTCATTCTTTTTACAGGCCAGGCACACCCTTGCCTTGGGGCCTTTATACTTGCTATTCTCTCCCTATATGCTTTTCCAAGAGATGATTACAGTAGACCCTTCCTTATCTGTGTGGGTTGGGGGTTGGACATGTTCCAAGACCCCCAGTACATTTTTCCCCATACATATATACCTGTGATAAAATTTAATTTATAAATTAGGCATAGTACTCTTATGCTTTGGGGCCATTATTAAGTAAAATAAGGGTTATTTGGATATAAGCACTGAGAGACTCTGACAGGTGTACTTCCCTTCTATTCCTATTTGTCTATGTCCTTCCATGAAAATGTAAAATCTATGAGGGCAATGGTTTTGTTTAGTTTAATGCTACAGCTCCAATGCCTAGAAAAGAATCTGGCACATAGCAGGCATCTAATTAACATTTTTTAAAATGAATAAACAGTTACCCTCTTAGGGCTAAAAATGGGAATCTTTCTTAGTTTATAAAACAAGATAATCTAAATAATCGGGGGACAACAACTAGATTTTTGATGTAAAAGAATCATTCTAAAATTTCTTCAAAAGATAATAATGACGATAACCTCGAAATACTTTATTAGACATTGTAATTGATACTTCCATAAATTTGATAAATTAACAAATAGTTCCCCCTATAACTAGGTTTTAGACTCTGGCCGTCCACAGAATGACTCATTTCTCTCCCACTAACTGCTGTCATATTTAACAATGGTTGGCATGCAGGGCCATAACACCAGCACACAGGAAAATATTACAAAAATGTTCATTCCAAACTGGTTCCAGAGAAAGAACCAAGCTCTTTATAAATGAGGAAAGTCTAAAAATAAAGGGCAGATATTTTTAAATGTTTTCAATATTTTGTTTGAAAATAATTTCAAACTTACAGAAAAGTTAGTAAGAATACAAAAATCACTCATACTCAGATTCAGCCATTACTAATGTCACCTCCTTACTTTTACATCTGTGCTCCTGAGCTCTTACACTTTCTTGCATTCACACACACACATGCACACATACACTGTTTTTCCTGGAGCAAATGAGAATAAACTATATATATCAAGCCCTTTGCTCCTCTGCTTCCAATGTGTATTTCTTTAGCAATACTTTCTCTTATAAGAAAAGCGCAGTGATCAACTTCAGTAATTATAACATTGTTACAATATTTTTATCTATTCTATGGTCTATATTCCAATATTCTAATTTTTCAATTGATCCAATAACATCCTGCATGGTATATTTTCCCCCATTCAGTATAAGATCCAGTCTAGGGTCAGGTACTGTAGTTAGTGGTTCTCTCTTCTAAGCCTCCTTTAATTTGGAACACTTCAATAGCCTTTCTTTCTCTTTTATGACACTGACTTTTTTAAGGACCACAGTTCCTTCCCCGCTTTTTAAAGTAGAACATTCCTTATTTTGCACTTGTCGAATGTTTCCTCATGATTAAATTCAGGTTATGCAGTCTTGGCCAGAATACTACAGAGGAGATGATGTGTCCCCTCAGGGTGTCCTATCTGGAGTCACATGGTGACCATCTGCCCCATATTGTTGTTGGATCGCACCAATGCATAATCACTATATTATCCCTTGGAATTAGTACATAGTCTGTGGGGTGATGCTTTAAGACACTGAAAATATCCTGCTTCTCATCAAAATTTCTCCCTCATTTAGTTATGACTCTTGCCCTACCTAATATCTACTATGCTGGCTACAAAATAATGATTTTTCCAACTCTAAAGCTCAGAGTCCTACTGGAAGAAAGAGCCTTCCTTTCTCCTCTATTCATTCACTTATTTTTATTATCATTATGGATTTATTCCTATTTCTAATGGTTCATAATTTATCATTATACTTACTCGATTATTAAATTATCTCAAATTTAGCTAGTAGGAATGCCAATAGGCTTCTTGTGACATGTTCTTATTAAAAAAAAAAAAAAAGTTTCTATTTTCTCGCATTAAAAAATAACCCAGGCTCACATGGTATGTGCCCTACCCTATCCTAGAATAATCTATTTCTGTGAGGAGCTCTGGTTCCTTTGACTTGAGAATGGCATTACAGAATTCTAATTCCAAGAATTTGGAGTTAGGTATGCTCTTTGCCTCTTAGCCTTTTTACTGGACAGAGCTAGGAAATGTATGAATGCATGTACACATACAAATTTATGTACATATGTCTGTACATGCAATTACATGTACACATATATTGGCTTAAAACATAATGAACTCACACTGATACCTTCAATTCCAATCCACCTGCACAGAATTTATTTTGCCTTCTCCCATCCCATATTTGTGTGTCCCTCCTTCTTCAGGGAGAAACCTCACTCCAATAACCTCAAAACATTTACGCAATCCCCAATACACCTAAAAAGTCCCAGAAGTGCTATGTCCATATCACTATAAAAAGTAAACCTAATAGAATGAGTTCAAGAGTTGCCTGCAACTCGTCTCTTTCAACTCTACCCAAGCTGAGGGTATATAGTCATAGTTATAGTACCATGTTATTAGTAATAAATTACTTAGATTTACTCTTTGTTCCCTCAATGGGGGTACAATACTAATTTAAAATACATTCAGGTTCATTTGTTTCAGTGGATTAGGATTCTCCCCATTTCCGTCCTTATTTTGAATATTGAAAAAAACACACTATGAAAAGCCAAAACTATATTTAAAAAAAAAAAGTTTTACTTTGAAGTGTCATTGCCTCCCATAAACCTCTGGCCCCATTACCTCTCACTACCCCTTCTTTTTGTAAAGTCAAGCATATATATGTATGTGTTATTTTCCCTTTTTTCTTACACAAAAGATAGCACACTATATATTCTTGTTTATACTAACCAGCTCAATCCAGATTGAAGGAAGCTCTTCCCAAAGCCTTTTATAAGATACAATATCCTGATATCAAAACCAGACAAAGAGATTAAGAGAAAAGAAGACTAGAAATTTCATATTTTTCTGAACATAAATGCAAAAACTTTTAACAAAATATAAGGAAACCAAATCTGGCAACATATAAAAGGGGTATTACATCATGATCAAGTGCATTTATCCTGGAAATGCCAGGCTAATTCAATATTCAAAAAATTAATATAATTTACCATTATCAATAAAATAAAGATTAAAAACCATATAATCTCAATAGATATTTTAAAAATCACTTGCAAAATTCAACATTAATGATAAAAGCTCTACTAAACCAGGAATAGAATGAAACTTACTCAACCTGATAAACAGCCTCTTTAAAACAGATACAGCTAATATCATATTTAATGAAGAAAGACTGAATGCTTTCTCTTTTTAACATATACTGGAAGTCCTAGCCGGTGCAATAAGGCATGAAAAATAAATAAAAGGCAAAAATGGAATGAAAGAAGTAAAACTGTCTTTATTCCAGGCAGCATGATTATCTATATAGAAAACCCCAAAGAGTCTACCAAAGAAACCTCCCTAAGTTAACAAGGGAACTTAGCAAGACTGCAGTATACAAAGTTCAATATACAAAAATCAATTGTGTTTCTACATATTAACAATGAAAAAACTAAAAGTTATAGATAGATAGATAGATAGATAGATAGATAGATAGATAGATAGATAGTACCATTTATAATACCACCCAAAACACATGAAATGCTGAGGGGTAATTCTAACAAACTATGTGCAAGATTTGTATACTGAAAACTACAAAACAATGATGAAATAATCACTAATAAGATAATCATTGATAACAATGATGAGATAAACCAAAGACAAGTAACTAGAGAGATATTCTATGTTCATGGATTTGGAGGCAATATATTCAAGGAATCAGTTCTTCCCGTATTTACCTATAGATTCAATGCAATCCCAATCAAAATTAGAGTAGACTTTCGTTTTTGGAAATCAACAAGATGACTCTAAAATTTACACGAAAAAGAAATAAAGAACAGTCAAAACAATTTGGAAACAAAACAAAATTGGAGGACTCATATTACCTGACTTCGAGACTTACTGTAAAGCTACAGTAATCAAGATAGTGTGGCAGTGGTAAAAGCACCTAGATCAATGGAAAAGGACAGAAATTCCAGAAATGGATAGATACAAACATGTTCAATTGATTTTTGACAAAGATGTCAAGCAATTTAATAGGGAAGGAAAAATTTTTCACTAGCCAGTGCTAGAGTAATCAGATATCCACAAGCCAAAAATAAATAAATAAATAAATAAAACTCACAAAAACTTCAATCAACCCACACATTACACTATATACAAAATTTAACTCAAACCAAATCACAGACATAAATGTACAATCTAGAACTATAAAACTTCCAGAGGAAAACTTCAGGGAAAAATCATTGTTACTTTGAGTTAGGCAAAAAATTATCTAACAGGATATAAAAAGTAAAAACCATAAAAGAAAAAAATGGGCAAAGTGGACATCACCAAAATTAATTTCTGCTCATCAAAACACAGTGTTATAAAAATGAAATTAAGCCAAAAACTGGGAGATAGTATTTGTAAAACACATACCAGACTGGAACCCAAAATATATAATGAATTCTTTTTTTTTTTTTTCTTTTTTTCTGGTATGGGGAAGAGGTTTAGAGATCTGGTGTCTCTTCCCCTTCTTGTTTTTTGTTTTTTTTTTTAATTCTATTATTACTATACTTTAAGTTTTAGGGTACATGTGCACAATGTGCAGGTTAGTTACATATGTATACATGTGCCATGCTGGTGTGCTGCACCCGTCAACTCGTCATTTAGCATTAGGTATATCTCCTAATGCTATCCCTCCCCCGTCCCCCCACCCCACAACAGTTCCCAGAGTGTGATGTTCCCCTTCCTGTGTCCATGTGTTCTCATTGTTCAATTCCCACCTATGAGTGAGAATATGCGGTGTTTGGTTTTTTGTTCTTGTGATAGTTTACTGAGAATGATGATTTCCAATTTCATCCATGTCCCTACAAAGGACATGAACTCATCATTTTTTATGGCTGCATAGTATTCCATGGTGTATATGTGCCACATTTTCTTAATCCAGTCTATCATTGTTGGACATTTGGGTTTGTTCCAAGTCTTTGCTATTGTGAATAGTGCCGCAATAAACATACGTGTGCATGTGTCTTTATAGCAGCATGATTTATAATCCTTTGGGTATATACCCAGTAATGGGATGGCTGGGTCAAATGGTATTTCTAGTTCTAGATCCCTGAGGAATTGCCACACTCACTTCCACAAGGGTTGAACTAGTTTACAGTCCCACCAACGTGTAAAAGTGTTCCTATTTCTCCACATCCTCTCCAGCACCTGTTGTTTCCTGACTTTTTAATGATTGCCATTCTAACTGGTGTGAGATGGTATCTCATTGTGGTTTTGATTTGCATTTCTCTGATGGCCAGTGATGGTGAGCATTTTTTCATGTGTTTTTTGGCTGCATAAATGTCTTCTTTTGAGAAGTGTCTGTTCATGTCCTTCCCCCACTTTTTGATGGGGTTGTTTGTTTTTTTCTTGTAAATTTGTTGGAGTTCATTGTAGATTCTGGATATTAGCCCTTTGTCAGATAGTAGGTAGTGAAAATTTTCTCCCATTTTGTAGGTTGCCTGTTCACTCTGATGGTAGTTTCTTTTGCTGTGCAGAAGCTCTTGAGTTTAATTAGATCCCATTTGTCAATTTTGGCTTTTGTTGCCATTGCTTTTGGTGTTTTAGACATGAAGTCCTTGCCCATGCCTATGTCCTGAATGGTAATGCCTAGGTTTTCTTCTAGGGTTTTTATGGTTTTAGGTCTAACGTTTAAGTCTTTAATCCATCTTGAATTAATTTTTGTATAAGGTGTAAGGAAGGGATCCAGTTTCAGCTTTCTACATATGGCTAGCCAGTTTTCCTAGCACCATTTATTAAATAGGGAATCCTTTCCCCATTGCTTGTTTTTCTCAGGTTTGTCACAGATCAGATAGTTGTAGATATGCGGCATTATTTCTGAGTGGTCTGTTCTGTTCCATTGATCTACATCTCTGTTTTGGTACCAGTACCATGCTGTTTTGGTTACTGTAGCCTTGTAGTATAGTTTGAAGTCAGGTAGCGTGATGCCTCCAGCTTTGTTCTTTTTGCTTAGGATTGACTTGGCGATGTGGGCTCTTTTTTGGTTCTGTATGAACTTTGAAGTAGTTTTTTCCAATTCTGTGAAGAAAGTCATTCGTAGCTTGATGGGGATGGCATTGAATCTATAAATTACCTTGGGCAGTATGGCCATTTTCATGATATTGATTCTTCCTACCCATGAGCATGGAATGTTCTTCCATTTGTTTGTATCCTCTTTTATTTCATTGAGCCGTGGTTTGTAGTTCTCCCTGATGAGGTCCTTCACGTCCTTTGTAAGTTGGATTCCCAGGTATTTTATTCTCTTTGAAGCAATTGTGAATGGGAGTTCACTCATGATTTGGCTCTCTGTTTGTCTGTTATTGGTGTATAAGAATGCTTGTGATTTTTGTACATTGATTTTGTATCCTGAGACTTTGCTGAATTCTTTAAACAATAAAAAAAAGCAAACTGATTTTAAAAAGAGTAAAAGATGTCGACACTTTTAAAAAAAGGATACATACAGCAAACAAGCAATGAAAGCTCACTACCATTATTTATGAAAAGTAAATTAAAACATTTTGAATGCTGCTACGAACATTAGCCTTTTTGTGGACATGTGCTTTCATTTCTTTTATACATATACCTAGGAATGGAATTTATAGATCCTAATGAATATGTTTGAATTTATGAGACACTAGTTGACTGTTTGCTAAAATGGCTATACCGTTTCACCAGGAATGAATGAGAGGAAACTTCTAGTTGCTGCATATCCTTATGAAACTTAACATCATCAGATTTTACATGTATTTGTCATTCACGTATCCTCGGTAAAATATCTGTTCAAATTATTTGTTCATTTTTTGACAGGGTTCTTTGTCTTCTTATTATTGAATTGTGAGAGTTCTTTATATATTCTGGTTCATATCCTTTGCCAGGTATGTATATGTTTTGCAAGTATATTTACCAGTCTGTGGCTAACCTTTTTATTTTTTTTTAAATGGTGAAGCATGTTCATTTTGAGAAATTTCATTAAGCTTCAACTTACAATTTGTTTACTTTTACTTACGTATATACAATAAACCTGAAGAACATGGGTTTGAACTGTGTTGTCCACTTATATGTGGATTTTCTTCTGCCTCTGCCACATGAGACAAGATCAACTACTCCTCTCTTCCTCCTCCTCTTCAGCCAACTCAGTGTGAAGACAATGAGGATGAAGACCTTTATCATGACCGACTTCCACTTAATGAACAGTAAATATATTTTCTCTTCCTAATGATTTTCTTAATGTCATTTTCTTTTAACTAACTTTCCTGTAAGAATACAGTATATGGCCGGGTGTGGTGGCTCACACCTGTAATCCAAGCACTTTGGGAGGCCGAGGCGGGCGGATCACAAGGTCAGGAGATCGAGACCATCCTGGGTAACACCCAGTGAAACCCCATCTCTACTAAGAATACAAAAAAATTAGCCAGGCGGGGTGGTGGGCCCCTGTAGTACCAGCTACTCAGGAGGCTGAGGCAGGAGAATGGCGTGAACCAGGGAGGCGGAGCTTGCAGTGAGCTGAGATTACACCACTGCACTCCAGCCTGGGCGACAGAGCAAGACTCCGTCTCAAAAAAAAAAAAAAGAATACAGTATATAATACATATAACCCACAAGATGTGTACAAATCGACTGTTTATGTTATCAGTAACACTATCAGTAATTAAGTTTTGGGGAAACCAAAAAAGTTACATGCAGATCAACTACACAGGGGGTCACTTCCCCTAGCCCCAACATGGTTCAAAGATCAACTGTACTTGAATAAATTTATTGAAAAACAAAACAAAACAAAACAAAAAACCGCTCTTTAAAGGTGACAAAATCATCATCAACTAGTAAATAGCCTAAGGGTGATACAATTTGGCCTACACATACTCAAAACTGGAAAATAAGTCTTTACACTACCAGTTATGAGCCATTCATTGTGTTGGGTCCCTACCAGATGCACAGACATAAAGCCTAAAATTAGCAAGGAAGAGTAACTGTTGAAAGCCTCCCTCTTGCAATTTGACCTCTGAATTATAAACATTCCAGATTAGGACATATTGCACCTTTTGTTAATTATAGAGCAAATTTTAAATGGGAACTTTAGGTTGATGGGGAAAGCAAAGAAATTCAACTTAAGTATATTTACATGAAAAACTAACTCATGTAATGATTTTCAATAAGCACCTGATTGTCAAATACATATGCTAAAACAAATAAGACTCTAAATATCTTTTTGCTGACTGAACAAATAGCTTTATATAAATATTATTTATTAGTCTTTAATTATTCCAAAATTATCACTCCTAACTTTAAGAAGCAAATATCAGCCAGGCATGGTGGCTCATGCCTGTAATCCCAGAACTTTGGGAGGCTGAGGGGGATGGATCACTTGAGCTCAGGAGTTCAAGACCAGCCTCTACAAACCCATTCTCTATGAAAAAAATTAAAATAAAAAATACAAAAAATTAGCTGGGCATGGTGGTGCACACCTGTAGTACCAGTTACTTGGAAGGTTGAGGTGGGAGAATCACTTGAACCTTGAGGGAGGAGATTGCAGTGAGCCAAGATCTTGTCACTGTACTCCAGCCTGCGCGAGAGTCAGACCCTGTATCAAAAAATAAATAGGCTGGGTGCAGTGGCTCATGCCTGTAATCCCAGCACTTTGTGGGGCTGCAGAGGATGGATCATCTGAGGTCAGGAGTTCGAGGCCAGCCTGGTCAACATGGTGAAACCACGTCTCTACTAAAAATACAAAAAATTAGCCAGGCGTGGTGGCTAAGACAGGAGAATTGCTTGAACCTGGGAGGCAGGTTGCAGTGAGCCGAGATCACGCCACTGCACTCCAGCCTGGGCAACAGAGTGAGACTTCCTCTCAAAAAAATAAATAAAAATAAATAAATAAATAATACATATAGTCACTGGATGTGGCTAAAAGTCTTAAGTTTTGGGAACTTATAGAATATATTATTACTTCTGTAGTAGACACTTCCTGGAGTAGCTGGAAAGCTTATAATCCTTCTCTTTTCTGTGTCATGATCAATGGCCTTGAAAAGATCAAAAGATAAAAAAGAGGGAGATTCTCAGAATAGCTACTTGAATGAACTTCTCACAACAGGGTCATAGCCTAAAAAAATTCCTGTCCCATGTGTATGTTCACCAGAATTCTGCTAACAAATCAAAATACAAAGCCTCTTAGTAATTGAGTGGATAAGATGACCCACATCATAGACCAACTCATACTCCTCCAGCCAGACTGGTCTTTGCTCAATAGGTTCATGAAAACCACCAGGTGGAAGGAGAAGCAGTTATGCAAGGGCAAATCTGTACGAACTCATTAAGACTGACGTCACTGTCACTACTGTTGAGAACACATTTGCCTGAGTCCCCCATAGAGAGACTACTTCTTAGCAGGTAAATTGTAACAAACCCTTTGCATTACAGAAATGGTGATGGCTGGTTTTCACTATAAGAAACACCAATTCTGAATTTGTCTCTGCCATCGCCACCATTCAAGATTAAGTGAATGCTTCATATAAATCACACTCACAGGGCCTCTGATCCAGGATCTCACTTCAAATGGTGATGGGCAGATGCCCAGGGACCTCACTAGTCTTATCAAATAGACTCTTACTCAGACACAGCTGTCCTCAAAGAGGAGTAATAGCATTTTGAAGCTTGACATGCAAGTTGTTGCACTACCTAAAACCTTCTGAAATTGGGGTGCTGTCCTACAGTATATAAAATAAGCTCTGAACCACCCACTAATATATGATGTCTCCCATCCTCCCATCTCTGCAACACACTGAATGTGGGAACCATGTGGTGATGGTGGAGGTGGTATATTTCATCTGCTTTCAAAGTTCTGCTTCTTGTCTCAAGAACTCTGGAATCTGTTGATCTAGAAATTTCATTTAGTACCCAAGAATGAAATACTTATACCAAGAAATAAAATAACTGTTTCACTCAATTGAAAGCAGAGTTTTATTTCCTCATAACAATAAAAAAACAAGCAAAAATGGAGGCTATAGAATTGACAGAGGTGACTGCTCCTGACCATCAAGGAGAAGACAGGTTGCTACTGCACATCTGGGGCTAGGAAGATCATGAGAAAAGAACTTGGGGGAATCTCATAGAGTATTCTCTGGCAGTGCCGTGCATAGTGTTAATGTGAGTGAAAGATTATCACAATTCTATACAGTTGGAACTACCAAACCTCAGACCCTTTCGGGAATGAAGGACTGAATTAGCTTGCTAGAAATAGAACCTTGATAAGCCAGGATACTAGCAGAAGGTAACAGAAATATGTAATCTGAAGTGAAACAGGTTAGGGCTTTGTGCTCGGATGCAAAACTAAGGACTGTAGCCACCATTTATTTCCTTAATAGTCACTGATGTGTGATAAGTACCCTTGTCTTTCCCTTTAAATACATTTTCTCTTTATTTCCTCTTCCTTTCCCTCAAGCATGCAGATGGCAAGTTGGCAGGAGTTAAATTTAGGTTGTAAAATATCAAGAAAGAATCACAATGGAACCAGAAGGCAGCATGATATCACTCAGAGTCAGTAGCCCTATGGCACTGCCTCTGGATATGGTACTTTAAATTGCTTTTTGATTTTCTCCCACTGGAAAAACTGCATCAATACATGGGATAGCAGGGTTATCTCTACTAGTGGGGAGGAAAGCAAAGGGAAAGAGACAGGAAAAGCAGTGGTTAAGCTACCAAAGAGTGAGATGTTCTAGACACCTAGGAGGGCTGCCCAGCTTTTGACTTCCCCTTCTTTAGGAATGACCCCCAGCACCAAGGTATATTCCTAGCACACTATACATCATAACTCTGCATACCCTGGCTCTAGAACAGACAGACACCTGATCTGAACGAGGCTAATTTAATCCTTTCATTTTTTGTTTTTTTTTGAGACGGAGTCTCCCTCTGTCGCCCAGGCTGGAGTGCAGTGGCGCGATCTCCGCTCACTGCAAGCTCTGCCTCCCGGGTTCACGCCATTCTCCTGCCTCAGCCTCCCGAGTAGCTGGGACTACAGGCACCCGCCACCATGTCTGGCTAATTTTTTTATATTTTTAGTAGAGATGGGGTTTCACCATGTTAGCCAGGATGGTCTCGATCTCCTGACCTTGTGATCCACCCACCTCGGCCTCCCAAAGTGCTGGGATTACAGGCGTGAGCCACCGCGCCTGGCCAATTTAATCCTTTCTTGATGGAATATATAAATTGAAGATGCAAGGCAGAGAGAGACTAAATCTTTACAGCAAAGTCACCTTAATAGCAGGAGTCTAGTAAGAAGGTATAAAAATTCCTGCTAGGGGCCCGGCGCAGTGACTCATGCCTATAATCCCAGCACTTTGGGAGGCCGAGGCGGGCGGATCATGAGGTCAGGAGATGGAGACCATCCTGGCTAACATGGTGACACCCGGTCTCTACTAAAAATACAAAAAATTGGCCGGGTATGGTGGCACAGGCCTGTAGTCCCAGCTACTCGGGAGGCTGAGGCAGGAGAATCGCTTGAACCCGGGAGGTGGAGGTTGCAGTGAGCCAAGATTGTGCCACTGCATTCCGGCCTGAGCAACAGAGCGAGAATCCGTCTCAAATAATAATAATAATAAAATAAAATAAAAATTCCTGCTAGGCTGGGCGCAGTGGCTCACACGTGTAAACCCAGCACTTTGGGAAGCCAAGGCAGTCGGATCGCTTGAGTCCAGGAGTTCAAGACCAGCCTGAGCAACATATCAAAAAACCTCACATCTACCAAAAAAAAACATTAGCCAGGCATGGTGGCATGTGCCTGAAGTCCCAGTTACTCAGGGGCTGAAGGTGGGAGGACCACTTGAGCCTGGAAGGTAAAGGCTGTAGTGAGTCATAATTATGCCACTGTACTCCAGCCTAGATGAAAGAGTGAGATCCTGTCTCAAAAGTAAATAAATAAATTAATTAAATTCCTGCTAATGAGATCCTCAAAGCAACTCTGATTTCTTCTGTTCAAGACCCACTTGTTCAATCCATCATTCCATTCCCAGTTTGAGTCCCATTAATTCCTTTTCCCCTCCTTAAGCTAGTAAGTGTCAACTGACTGCAACCAAAAAAATGCTACTATAACTTCTTACAGGAAGTAAATGAAAGGTGTGGAGGTTCTCATTTTAAGGTCAATTTATCATAATCATGCATTTTCCTTGCTTCCTCTTACCCAACTCAGAAAATAAATTCCTAAAGGGTAATTTTGCCTTCCAAAGTGTGACATGAGAACCCTCATGCCTAACATGCTTTTTCATATCCTCCTATTTCACAAGAAAGCATATTTACTTCAGTGTTTAAGTTTGTTCGTTTTAGCAGCAGTTCCCTGTTAAGACGTTACTATGAGGCATCAGCAGTTCTTTGCATCTCGTGATGCCATACCAATGCCAATAAAGCAGACTAAATGATTACTGATCAACAATACTTAATAGTATATAGAAAAAAAGATACTTAGTAGTTCATCAAAGAATGTCAAGCCCAGCCTGTCTCTGCTCTCCAAGCGCCTGGCTTCTCCTGTCACTTAAATCCTAGATCACCAATATGGACTTGTGATAGAAGATGTTTTTGCAGTTTCGCCCCAATCTTTAATTCTGGATCAAGTCATCACTAACATTACCCAGCCTTCATATTGCAGATTAGATAGTTAGGATTTCTAGCTCGTTATGATGCCTACCCTGTTCTACTCCTTCCCCTTCTGCTGTCCTTGCCCTGTTTATAGCTCAGCTATTATAACTAAGCTTCTGCTTAGACACTTTTGGAGGTCCCTAGTCTGATCCCTTCCTGGCTTTTCTCTTCCTAGGACTGAGAAGTCTACTTTAAATTACCACTCCCAATCCCAAGGACTGATAGCTAGAGTCCAGTACCCACAGACAGAATTATCTGGTGGCCACTCATACATATATAAGCATGTATGTTTGCATTCATTTCGTCATTTACACACACACACCCTCCTATTTCAGATTCCATATGCTTCTTCCCCTTGAATTCCCATTAATAGGTTGACTGAATTATTCTCTGGCTGTTCTACCCCTGGCATGGCCTACCAAAAAGAACTTTTCCTCAGCGCCTGCAGTTAAGGTTAGATTGACCTTAACATGCAGCACTATACCTTAAATGTGGACTGATTCTAGTCTGTCCTGCAAAATAGTTACCTCTGCCCTACTCTACAACTTGGCCATGTGCTCCCATATCACAAATACAACAAAGCTCTATCAAATTTTGAGATATGGAAAAAGTAAGCAAGCTCACAGAATTTTAAAACATAGAAAATATACAAAAGAAAAGTTATTTTCTAAATGGCATAAGCTGGAAACTTTGGAAGTATAGTACAATTAAAACAATAACATAATATAGGAAAGAATCCCACACATTTACACGTCCGAATTTATTTTTCAATCACCAGATAAATTTTAAAATGGGAGAAACGACAATGACCACATTTTGTAAATATGTTCTAGATTATAGCATATTGAAAAGGCCATCTGATTCCCAAGAGTTCTAGAAGCAATTTCTTAATGCAAACCTTAAGGTACACCAGAGCAATGAAAGAGTATATATATCTAGTCACATAAATCAGTGCCTCTTCTGATCAATGCTGAATTCTTCTCTATGAAACTTATTCAATTTCTAATTCTCTTTAGTGCCAAAAAATGGGACTCCTACCACTTTCTCCAAAATCTAGTTTTGTTATTAATATTACACCTTCATTAAAGTTGTTTCCTCTGCTGGCTTTCTCTACAATCTTGATTCCTAACTAAAGATCAAGCCACAGGTGGGATTGCCGCCAAAAAAACTACCAAGTAGCCGAAGATTCAAGGACAAAAGTAAATATATTTACCTCAGGCCCCTTATAAGCCAACAGAACTGCAGTAAGAACAAGTGCAGTAGATAATAAAGAATTCTAAATACTGTGGCTAAGGTGGGAAGCCAATGACATCTCAAAAATAGATGCTGTTAGCATATGTTTATTGCAGCACTATTCACAATAGCAAAGACTTGGAACCAACCCAAATGTCCATTGATGATAGACTGGATAAAGAAAATGTGGCATATATACACCATGGAATACTATGCAGCCATAAAAAGAATGAGTTCATGTGCTTTGCAGGGACATGGATGAAGCTGGAAAACATCACTCTCAGCAAACTAACACAGGAACAGAAAACCAAACATCACATGTTCTCATTCATAAGTGAGAGTTGAACAATGAGAACACATGGACACAGGGAGGGGAACGTCACACATCGGAAGCTGTCAGGGGTTGGGGGGCAAAGTGAGGGAGAGCATTAGGACACCACGATGGGTTTAAAACCCAGATGACGGGTTAATAGGTGCAGCAAACCACCATGGCACATGTAAACCTATGTAACAGACCTGCACTTTGTGCACATGTATCCCAGAACTTAAAGTTTAATTAAAAAAAAAAAAGGTTACATTATTTAATATAGGCTGAACTAGTATATGAACTCTTTGAAAGAAGTAATAGCATCTCATCATCTTAATAATTTCAGCCTTGCAAGGTGGCTCACACCTGTAATCTCAGCACTTTGGGAGGCCAAGGCGGGTGGAACATGACTTTAGGAGATCGAGACCATCCTGGTTAACACGGTGAAACCCCGTCTCTATTAAAATACAAAAACTTAGCCTGGCATGGTGGCATGCGCCTGTAGTCCCAGCTACTTGGGAGGCCGAGGCAGGAGAATCGTTTGAACCCAGGAGGCGGAGGCTGCAGTGAGCGGAGACAGCATCACCGCACTCCAGCCTGGGCGACAAAGGGAGACTCCAACTCAAAAAAGAAAAAAAAAAAATAGTTTCAGCACACAAAGTAGACACTGAATAAACACACTGAATGAAAAAGTAAATCAAGAGTTTAGTTGGTTAGTAAAGAAGTGTCAAATGTACTCAGCTTATACTGCAATACAATCACTGCAGAATGTCAATTACTAGGGAGGGCCTTACTCTAAGGAGACAAAGTGTAATGTAAGTGCTAAGAAACTCACGTTTTCCAAAAACTACTCCCTATTCATTAATAAACACAATGCAAAATGCATCCCACATTCGGGATTAATTTCATGTACTCTTTCCCTTTTGCCAGGCAATTATTTACCTCTATTCTAACTTTATATTCCTATGACCCTTTCCTCACAGGATGCTTAATATTTATCTTTTAAAAATCCATCTTATTACTTGTTTATTTGAGTAGGACTTCTCCATATTTCGGGCATCTGGGAATGATTTACTGGTCAACATGTTTATCTTCTATTTTCTTCGTTTGTTTTTATCATATTTTTTCCATCAACATGAACATACAAAAATCTTCAAAACTGCTGTTCACAGACATGCTTTCCTTTGTAACAGAAGTCACAGTGGGTTGAACTCTCATGAAGAAAACAGATTACCTGATGCCAGAGCAGTCTTTACCAATTTAATTACTTTACCATCTTTACAAATTTTAAACAAAAATACAATTTGTATTGATTCTTTAAATGATAACAGATGATGTAATATAAAAAATCTAACTCAAAGCCTGTGCACAATACTTACTTCTGCTACTTAGAAGTATGATATATATCTATATCTCAACAACATGCCACACATGCTATGTAGTAAAATCACTTCTAAACTTTAACAAAACTCAAAAAAGCACACAGATGTGAACGTAAGCCATGCCCGATGTTAAATAACAAAACCAAAGTAACAATTAGATACTGCAATGCAACCAATTTTCTTCCATTAAAATAGTGCTTGCCAAACAAAATCTTCATTGGACTGGAATGATGCTTTGCCAGATGACATCAGGATAGGCAAAGCCACTATTAAACCCTGTGCTAAAGTGGGTGTCAACAAGCAGAGTAGGAAGAAGAAAGGCTGGAATATGAGGAGACTTTTAAACATCTATCAACATTGGCAAGCCACAGTCAAAAAGTAGTTCATTTTTGATGAAAGTTTTAGTCAGGCTGAGAAAACTGAAAGTGCAAGAAAATCCACAGAGAAAGAAAAATCAGCCTTCTAAGAAAGACACAATACTCTTTTCCAAGCTGTGAAAAGAGATCACAAGTACTATCACCTCAGAAAAGCAATGCAGTACAACTTTTCCCTGCCCTGCCCCAACTACACAAATACCTATTAGTGGTAGTAGTGGTCTTAATGCATTTTCAGCAGCTGCCATGTCTTGAAAGGTTTCCCCATATCCTCCTGAAAGTAAAAACACCTATGCCAACCCATGTGGTGGTTATGCAACCTAAGACAAGCTGGGAATCACTGAACTTATTTACTCTGGTGACTCAGATATAAATCTAGGTCTCTGTGGAAAAAGAGGTGGAGAACATAAAAGAATGTATGACACCATTTTTCATTAATATTTATTGTATAACTGAAGCAAACTCAAAAGATTTTCTGCTCTCTATAGGTTTGACAAAGAAATTAGCTTTCAGAAATACTTCGGGTTTGACCAGGTACAATGTACCATCTGCTATACTGAATGACCTGAGGCAAAAACAACACCCCTTTATATAGAACTTTTATTTTCTCTGTCTTTTTCTTGCTTTCCTCTCATCATGTTGCCATTCACCAACATCTTACTTTCCCTTCTTCTTCCAGCTTATTCTTTAAAGCCTGCCACTGACAGCTACCACTCAGCAATGCTGAACTCCACAACATCAAGAAATTTTTTTCAATGCTATTCCACTCAGAAATAATTTAAACATTGAAACTTCAAAAAATAAAACAGCAAAATAAATTAATACTCATCTTGACCAAAAAAACAAATTTTCTGGATTTAGCAAATTAAGTGCAATATGTAAATTACATCTGTCATTAATGTAGCAGATCAAACTTAAAAAGCATACATGGTAGATTGATGTAGCCATTATGGAAAATAGTATGGAGGGTCCTAAAGAAATTAAAACTAGGATTACCTATAACCCAACAACCCTTCTTCTGGGTGTATACACAAAGGAAATGAAATCACCACCTCTAATAGATACATTCCTCACGTTCACTGCAGCATTATTCATTATGGCCAAAGTATGGAAACAACTTTGGTATCCCTCAACTATCAAATGGATTAAGAAACTATGATGTATATATAAAAAATGGAATATTATTCAGCCTTAAAAAAAAAAAAGAAGGGGATCTTGTCATGTGCCACAACATGAGTTGACCTGAAGGATATTACACTATGTGAAATAAGCCAGACACCAAAAGAAAAATATTACATGATCTCACTTATATCTGGTATCAAAAAAAAAAAAGGTCAAATATTCACAGAGACAGGGAATAAAACTAGTTATGAGGGTCAGGGTTGCGCAGAGGAAATGGGAGAGGTGTCTCAAAAGATACAAAATAGTATATATGCAGGATGAACAAATCTAAAGATCTCATTAACTGACAATGTATTGTATTCAGGATTTTTGCTAAATGAGCAGGTCATAGCTGCTTTTGACACAGGGGAGAAGTGGGTAACTATGTGAGACGATAGATATGTTCATTTGTTTCACCATTGTAAACATTTTACTATACTTCTGTTATCTCATAACATCATGTGAATATCTTAAATATACACAATAAAATGTATTTTTTTAAAAAAAGAATACATGCTAGGGAAGTCATATTTAGTACAATTTTTATGATGACGTAGTTGTAAAATGCTTCAGGAGCAAGAGTAAGATTTTTATATTATAAGTATTTTTTTTTCCTAAGTATCTTACATTATCCCTAATCCTTTTCTTCTTTACTTAAATATTATATTTGGGCTAATATTTTTTCCCAAGAAACCTGTTCTGATTCACTGAGAGTGAAATCTATTAATTTTATATGTCCTATAATTTTGATATAAATAAATTTCACAATTCCCACCAAGGAAATTCGATCAATCCCCCTGATACGCAGATCAAACATCGTATCTTAGGGTTCTCTTAATCAGTTCAACCAAAAATAATCTTTCTACTCATTAAGTGTCCATAGCACTTCTGTACCTCTCAGACTCATCAAATACCATTCAATTAGGTATCTACCTATCTTATCTCCACTATGTTATAAAGTTATTGAGGGCAGAACTACCCATGTGTAAAGCATCCATGCATAGTACCCATGATACCCAGCACAATCACAATAAAGTATGTTATCATCTTTAGAAAAAAAAGCTTACAGAATTATTATTATATATCATAACATCACTTGAGAGTCTATTTACATAGGATCATCATTTTGGGAAATAAGAACTAGGTTCCCAGGTAGCAAGCTTAATCCCTGATACTTGATCTAATTTAGTCCCTACTCATTACACAAATAAATCAAGCTAAATAAAATTATTAAGCAATCAATAGACAATAATTGTTCTACAAATAAATGATACAGAGTTTATTTTTATTTCATACTTATTTACTCAACTATGGCATTTATCATCTAAATCACCTAATACTGTGTTTTAATGGGCAATGCCATGGGGAAAGAACTTGGACTGTAGGGTCAAAGAGACACAAAAAGACTCCAGGCTTTAATCAAAGAAATCTGACTATAAATTTATCTATAAATTTATAGGGATTTCTAGGGTGAACAGAAAAAAGAAACATAAAACACATATTATCATTCTTTCATTTTTAGTAAACAGTCTTAGAGTTCCTCAGAGTAACAGTGAACATTTATTTTCTTAATTTTCTGACAACATGTTTACTGTCTATTTACATTTATTCACTCAACAAATGTTTACTGAAAGTCAATCATATTCCTACATTATGTGTCTAGAGAGAAAATAAAATTTGCTGAAATATATTATACAATGTCTGGTAATGTTCTATAGCTGCTTATTTAGCTGCACTATTAATTTTTCCAAACTCTCTCTAGAATCAGCACAGTGACAGCAGATACTTAATAAACACTCTTTGGCTAAGTGCTCAATATTTCTTGCTTTATTTGTTACATGTTAAGAAAGCTCCCAGTGGCCGGGCACAGTGGCTCACTCCTGTAATTTTGGCACTGTGGGAGGCTGAGGCAGGTGGATCACTTGAGCTCAGGAGTTGAAGACCAGCCTGCCCAATATGGCAAAACTCCATCTTTGCAAAAAATACAAAAATTAGCCAGGCAGGGTGGCGTGCCTGTAGTCTTAGCTATTCAGGAGGCTGAGGCAGGAAAATCGCTTGAACCCAGGAGGCAGAGGTTGCAGTGAGCCGAGATTGCGCCACTGCACTCCAGCCTGGGTGACAGAACAAAACTCTGTCTCAAAAAAAAAAAAAAAAGGGGGGGGGGGGGGAGCGGAAGCTCCCAGTAAGCGAATATAGTAGTGACTAAATAAAGAAGAACAGTAAAGATGAATTAAGAAGAATGCCATGTAACTAAAATGTTTACATGACTATATCTAGGGCTGTGAATGAATTACCCCGTGGAAATAATCAGCCATTTGTCTAGTTACCTGTTGCTCTTCTTACAGGAAATGCAGGGAAGAAACATACCCTGGGCCTGCTGCCTACGGACATAAGGCACAGTTCTGAATTTGTATACACAAACATCTTCATCCTCTGAAGAGGACAAAAATACCAACATTCCTGTATTTTCCAACATTTTTCAAAATAAAGTCACTATGCTTTTAGTAATAAAATATAAATCAGTTATTATACTATAGTTATAAGATATTATTAATGGGGAAAGAAAGATAGGTGAAGAGTACGTGGAGCTCTATAATATTTTTGCAACTTTCCAAGTTTATAATTATTTCAAAATTAAAAATTAAAAAAACAATAAGGTAATGCATCTTTAATAAGTGTTGGAGAAATTAAAACAGGTAAATTAAATTGTTTTCCTAAACTCAAACACTTAACATGTACTAAGTAACGAATATTTTGAGAAAATACTTGTGAAAATTCTATTTAAAGTGTTGAATCCTAGGCAGGATAATTAATCACCTCCTGAGTTATTCCACTTATAAAGTGAAATTTATGTGTGTGGATGTTTTACTCAGAGCAAGGCAATAAAACTACAAGTTAATGTGCAGATAAACAAATCAGTTGTCCCTTGAAAAAAAATAGCACATAACAAAATAATTTTGGCATAATTTTGTCATAGACCAAATAACAGCTATGTATCAAATTCCTACTTTCCTTAGGCTAATATTAAATAAGTTGGCCTCCTTTAAGTCTACATTGGCTGGAGAACAGAAGGAAACATGCTAGGAAGAAACATCATACAGGAAGAGGAAGCTGGGCCTGGTATTAATCGGCTGGGCAGCTGATTCATCAAGTGTTGACAACATACCAATTACAACATGTCAAAAATCACCCTGTCACATGATCTCCGCTCGTAACACAGGTACCAAAGGCTTAAGAAACTGAAGAAAACTGAAAGAATCCATGTCAGAACTCAATGATCACTATTATTTCAAGGACCCAGAGTGGAAAGGAGAGCCAATGCATGAAGAACCAGAGGCCAGACAGGCTAGGGGTCCTACCCAAAGACACAGCTCTCTACTCGCAAGGGAAGAACAAGAGTCTTTTAATTTCTGGGCCTCTGAAGTGCCATTATCAATAGGCACTAATCTTTTATAGGTAGTAATAATGAATACTTTAAAGGGATTAGGCCATTCATAAAAGAATCAAACAACTGTAATTATTTTTTAAAATCCTCACTCGTTTATAGTCCTCTAAACTCCCAAATACAATACTTTAAATCCACTGGGGCTTCACATGTACCTAGTTGATACAAAGTTCCCAATCTAAGCTTGCAACCTCATCAAAATACATTATTATAGTACCACCTATGTCAGTTATCTTTACTAAGTAGGGCTTCAGTTTTTTTAAGGCTTACAAGTATCTGCTATTGGATCAGCATAATGATAAAAAGGGTTGTCTCCATATACCTCCAAGCCTTGAGCTTGCTTAATTACTGCAGCACTTGATAACCAGGTGTTCTTTTGTGAAATATCACAAAACAATGATATATTATTAAGCTAAATCATATATTATACACAAATACACTAATACATGAATAGAAGCAGGTGACAAAAGTTTTCTTTAAAAAAAAAATAACCGTTATGGAAGAAACCACAGGCCTAAGAAAATCATTAATAATTTTCCTGGAGTTGCAAAAACTAATGTGCTTATTTAATAGTGAGACCACTTTATAGAGATATAAAACCAAGGCCCAACTCAGGCAGAAGCATTAAAACAGCAACAAAACCCCAAACTGAAAACAAAATCTCAGCACTTTAGTGAAATTACAGTTTAGTTGGTCAAAATATATACAGTGCCCGCATTAAGTGGGTTAACAGATACAAAGTATTTCATATACCAAAAAAAAAAAAAAAAACTACAAGGCATATCATAATGAGACTTCTCACAATGGACTATAACGCTATGGAAGATCAATAATCCAATATTTTATCATCTATTATACACAATCTATTGGACACAGTAATTTTTGATTAAACAAAAATGAGGGGTAAGTGACTCATATCACTAACAGACATTGCTTAAATGTTTTGCCTCAAATCTTACATCTTCTGCAGATACAGTACTTAATATATCTCAATGTTCCTTCTCTGAAGGTTCAAAGACGTGAAGGTAATGGGGTCAGACAGGACATGGAAGCCTGCAACAAGAACTGGGGAATTTGGAGTTAATGGTCACAGTTTTATGACCCTAATGATACCTAGATGTCTCAGGGGTCCCTGAAAGGTCCGTGGTAAGGCCTGATACTTTTAGACTCAAAAATCCCAAAGCCCTGCACCAGTGCAGTCAAGTAAATAAATCAACTAGTACTTCCTTGTTCAACCAAATGAAACACATGAAGAAATATCATTAACTTATTTCTGGTGCTGGGCTTTTCACATTCTGCAGGACTCATGTTTCAGTAGTTTATAGAACTGATATTGTAGACCTATTAGTGTTATAGTTATTAAAGATGTGGGGGCCAAGTAATAAATTAACCTGAAAAAATTCCAACCAAAGAAAAACAGAAGTGTGAATGAGCCAAAACATTCTGCAATGAACTTTATTTATTTAACTTGGAGATAAATTATTTCCACATTTCTTTGCTACTGTATTTCTTTATTATTACATTTATTTATGGTGAAAGAATGCATCTCTAAGTATTTGGCATTTCTTGTGCATAAGATTAGTGGAAAGATAAGGCTGTCAGGAAACGTTAAGGGATTTTGGGTTCATTTAACCCATGGGTTTCAAGGAAGCAGTGGAAAAGGCAGAGGCTGATACAGGAATGTGCACTCAATCATTTACCAAGTATTTACTAAGCAGCTACTGTGTATAGCTCATTGCACCAGCACTAAATGCATAGCGGTCAGCAAAACAGATTCCATGTCCACATGAACTAGCAGTTGCTAAGCAATGTGGTTGGCATCTCCTACCCAGTTTTCAATGATTAATCCTATGTTTAAGTAGTTCTATAATTCAACAAACATTAATTCAATGAAATAAAAATTCAGAAGTTTTTTTTTTTTAAATTCCAGTTCCTCCCATCCAAGACCTCAGCTTAGGGAGGAGAGACAAATAAACCAGCTATTAAGTTTCATAAAAGGAGTACAACCAAGAGTGCTAAGGGAACATCCAGGAGGGACAACCTAAGAACTATTCCAGGTAGAAAGAAAGGCTCAGGGGCAGGAGAGCGTGGCATACTTCAAAAGCTTCAAGTAGGAGACAGGAATGCATCTCTGCCATGCAGAGGATGCAATCTAGGCTCAAACACACTGAGCTCAGAAGTCAAAGTCCTAACACTGGCCTACCCAAGACTAATGACACCTCCATCACCTTGACCTCATGGTTCACCTCCTTCCAGCCAACCCCTTACTGTTCTGTGAATGTGCCAAGCACCCTGCTTCAGAGCCTCAGCACTTGCTCTTCTCTCAGTCCTACAATTCTCACTCCCTTGGCTGCCTCAAATCTCTTCAAGTGGACCTTTACAGAGAGGCCTTCCGATTCAGACCTCTATAAATGGCAATCCCACCCATACTTTAGCACCCCAGTGATTGTATGATGTCACTGACAGTTATAATAATATAATATAGTATATAATGTACTATGTATTATAATAACTGACAGTTATTGACAGTACAATTGACAATAGTAATACTTGTTATCTATCCCCCTCACCACTAGAATTTAAGCTCCTTGATATAGCTCTATCACCTAGCACTGTGCCTAACAGACAGCAGACACTCAAGTCTTTTTTTAAAAAATGAACAAATGAATGGCTGTCAGAGATGAGACTGGAGAAGCTGGAGCCAGGTTACAAAGAGTTTTTTATAGACTGCAACCCCATGTTTTAGTGCCTCTTTGATAATGACTTAAGATCTATTCAAGAATTTTAAGCAGAAAAAAAAAAAAGGTATACTGGAAAGACCACAATTTCACATTTTAAAAAATTAAAACAAAGAAAAAACATATCATTTTGGAAATTGTGAGGGTAATCTATGAGAAGACGTGAGACTGAAGTTAAGGAGAATATTTAAAAGACCTCTCTAATACTTCAGCAGGGAAATACAGACCCCAAAATTGTCTTCTGGCAGGTGGAGGTTGAAAACGATAAACATTTAGAAGATAAAAACAACCGGACCTGATGCTGAATTAAATGTGAGATGTGAGGAAGACTGAGGAGTGGATGATGACTGCCAATCTCAATCTAGTGACAGAACAGGTGCTAACAGCATTTACTCAAGCTGAGGAGATGGGAGAAGAAAATACATTTTGGAAGAAAGATTATGAGTTACATTTGGGCCATGCTGAGGTTGACATGCCTGTGTAAATATCTCAGCAGATATGTCTAAACTAGCAGTTGGACATATCCCAGCATAAAATCAGTGGTTCAGATGTTATTAATACTTGTCACACAAACAAAACTTGATGAACTTCATGGCAGCAATAAAAATCAAATACACTTAACTAGGAATAAACATTACAGTATTAGATGAGAATTAGCCTAAATGTTAAAAAGGAAGGCTATAATCTTATCTATATTAACGCTTCTTACAAGATCCGGGGATGAGTTCAAAGATAATATGATCGAATTATGTCAGTCTATGAATGTTAGAAATAAGCAAACTACCAAAAAATACCTCAATAGTATAGTAAATGTTTGCTTTTTTGGTTTTTACCCTAGTTTTACTTCCCACTAACCTTCCTAATTTCAACTGAGATTGGGTAGGGGCAAGAAATGTAGGGTTTAGAGGCCTGTTATTTGAAAATAATATTCCTGATATGTTTACTATTTGCATTTTCTCTCATCTCTGGATAACTGCACATTCTATTAATGCTACACAGCCACTTCCCCTAACTACTCAACCTCCAGATTTCTCAGTGAAGACAATGCTTCCTCCTGGAAGTCGTTCCAAACTTTGAAGTCTGAGTTCCATGCCCACCCCACCTCCACACCATATGTACCTACCTACAGCATCCACACCTCACGTATGTGATACTCTATTCAACAGTCTCTTCCACTCAACTGTAAGCTCTATCATGATAAGGACCTTGAATCCTACATGCACAAGACATATGAACAAATGTATGAATCAATGACTGAACAAATTATTCATTTTCTGTGAGAACTGTTGAGATGTTTAAACAAACATCTTTCATTATTACGGGGTACTCAAACTGTGAATATAGCTATTCTTATTTACAGTCTAACATGACTATGTATTTTACAAGGTACTCTTCTTATTTTAAAAAAAAGAAGGGGTCTCACTATGTTGCCCAGGCTGGTCTCGAATTTCTGAGCTCAAGCAATCCACCTGACTTGGCTTCCCAAAGTGCTGGGATTACAGATATGAGCCACTGCACCTGGCAGGTTACTCTTCTAAGGGTTTTATTTCATATCACCTTCTGAATGAATGATATCTTATTCCAACGGGGCAACCCAGTATTTTACTATTGAAAATTAAATGTTGATATGAGGCATGTGTAATTTAATCCTTTGTCCACACTAAAACTACGTGAAATTTCAAAGACAGATTTTGGCCAGGCACAGTAATCCCAGCACTTTTGGGAGGCTGAGGCGGGCGGATCACAAGGTCAGGAATTTGAGACCAGCCTGGCTAACATGGTGAAACCCTGTCTCTATTAAAAATGCAAAAATTAGCCAGGCGTGGTGGTGGATGCCTGTAATTCCAGCTACTCGGGTGGCTGAGGCAAGAGAATCGCTTGAACTCGAGAGGTGGAGGCTGCAGTGAGCTGAGATCATGCCACTGCACTCCAGCCTAGGCGACAAAAGCAAGACTCTGTCTCAAAAAAAAAAAAAAAGATTTTGATACTGTGGTTTCAGAAAGAGTAGTAACTAACTTGACAGTCCTCAAGATTTTAAAATAAAGAACAATTCAATGAGTTTATAGAACTTGGTGAAATCCCATCAAAGCAAATTGTTGGCATACAGGGAGCCACAAAGAATCTTTTTTTTCCTTTAAGTCCAAGTAAAATTGAAAAAAAAAAAAATTCTTTATGATAAATTTTTTAATTCTAATTTTTTAAACAAAGCTTTATCTACTTGTTTAAAATGGTTCATTTTTTAAATTGCTAACAGCTAAGCATTAGAATAATTCCCTAATGATTATTCCTTTACAAAAAGTAATTTTAACAACATGAAAGATGAGTGCACAGTAAAAACTCAACAAACAGCCTTTAAAGGCTGCAGCCTTCATAGTGAGATCATAACTGATGCCCAAGCTAAAGAAAATTATTTTTTTAGAAATATCTATCATAAACTTTCTATGTTGAGTCTAAACACTACTGAAAATAAGAGTAAAAAAATTTAAAGGAGATCACTACACATATAAGAAATGGCTAAAGTTTTAATAACTGACAATACCAAGTGCTGATAAAGATGTAAAAACAACTGAAACTCTCAGATATTGCTGCAGAAATGTAAAATGATATCACCACTTAGGAAAACAATTCAGTAGTTCAATAAAAAGGTTACTGATATTAATAAATATACACTTATCCTAGGACCCAAAAATCCCACTCCTAGGTATTAACTCAAGAAAACTGAACATTTTTGTCCCTCACATAGACCTGTATGCAAATGTTTATAGCAGCTTTATTCATATTTGACCAAAACTAGAAACAACTCAAATGTCCATCAGTTTACGAATGGATGAACAAACTGTGTTACCCTGGTGTAAAACAATGTTACTCAACAAAAAAAGGAACTGTGCTGGAGCTGGCTGGTACCAGCTCATGGGAGCCCATTGTTAAATTTTCAGGAATTCTGTGAGCTGGTAGCTTAATTTAGGCCATAGTGACAGTGTTTACACTACAATGATTAGCAAATGCTACAAATGAGAGATTCTTTTTTTTTTTTTTTCTGAAGAGTATGTTGTTAAGACATTTCCCAGCACATCACCGAACAAACTACTGACACATGTAACAACTTAATAAATATCAAGCATTATGCTAAGTGCAAGGGAACACAAAAGGCTACATAATGTATAATTCTATTTATATATGCTAGACGAGATAAAACTTTAAAAGCATCAATTAAATTAACGGTTTTCAAGGGCTGGGGGTGTAGAGGGAGAGGACTGACTCATGACAGGGGCATGAGTGAACTTTTTAGAGTAATGGAAACGTCCTTTTCTATGTCTTGACTGTGGTGGAGACTATCCAATTATAGACATTTGTTAAACTTTTACTTTCACTACATGTAAATTATGCTTCAATAAACATTACTCTAAAAAATTAAAGTAGGAGCCATTTCTTTTTTTTTTTTTTTTTTTTTGAGATGGAGTCTCGCTCTGTCACCCAGGTTGTAGTGCGGTGGCGCCATCTCAGCTCACTGCAACCTCCGCCTCCCCAGTTCAAGCGATTCTCCTGCCTCAGCCTCCCGAGCAGCTGGGACTACAGGCACACACCACCATGCCAAGCTAATTTTTGTATTTTTAGTAGACACGGGGTTTCACCATATCAGCCAGGCTGGTCTCGAACTCCTGACCTCAGGTGATTCACCCGCCTCGGCCTCCCAAAATGCTGGGATTACAGCTGTGCGCCACCACGCCCGGTCGCCATTTATTTCTTAATCATTTCATGGATGATAAATATACCACACACACCAAGGGGGAACTGGATTTATCAGTGTAAATATCAGGAAGGCAGATTTTGACTCAACATAAATAGAAATATAGATTTAAAATGTAAAAACAAACAAACAAACAAACAAAAATGGCCTGGCATGGTGGCTCACGCCTGTAATCCCAGCATTTTGGGAGGCAGAGGCAGGCAGACCACTTGAGCTCAGGAGTTCGAGACTAGCTTGGCCAACAGGGTAAAACCCCGTCTCCACTAAAAATACAAAAATTAGCCAGGCGTGGTGGCGAGGGTCTATAGTCCCAGCTACTTGAGTGGCTGAGGCACGAGAATCTCTTGAAACCCGGGAGGCAGAGGTTGCAGTGAGCCCAGATGATGCCACTGCACTCCAGCCTGGGCAACACAGCAAGACTCCATCTCAAAAGAAAAAAAAAAAAGGTCAAGAAAAAAAAAAGAAGAGGGGAAATTCGTAATCACAGGAAATACTAAAAATCAGAGGTGGATGATCCTGCCAAAGATGCTGTAGAAATGACCCTAGTTCGGGTGTGATTTCAGACTAGCCTCATTAACAGAGGTTAGTATCATTAAGATCTCATCATACTGGGAGTCCAGGGCTCCAAAATCTCATGATATTGTATGCTATGATAATCTCAGATATACTTTGCAATTCTAACTAAAACATCAATTACTTATTTTAACATCAATCAAATGGTATTACCGATCAAAGTCTAGTATACCCTGGTTATGAATGCTGGCTCTAACTTCAGACAGTCTGGGTTCACATGTTGGCCCACCAGTGTTTGTATGACTTTAAAACAACTTGTTCTATTTCCCCATCTGTAAAATGGGATTAATATTTTCCTTCGATTTAAATGAGAATGTGTTAGAAACAACGTCTATGTGCTAAACTCTTACTCACAAACATTTCTTGGGCATAATCAGAAATGAAGGACATAAATCATGAAATGTAATTTTAAAATTTTAGCTTTCCAAATACGGAATATTTATTCTTTAATTTCATATCTAGAAGTTCATAATCATTTACAGAGCCATATCCTTTTGAGAATGTGATCACCCAACAGACTCTTTATCTAGGAAAAATGCAAATATATGCTATATTCTGCATATGGTTTCTGGGAAGCCAAGGACCCTCAGAAGTATATGCATGAAATTAGGAAAGAAGCAGGGCATGGTGGCTCACGCCTGTAATTCCAGCACTTAGGGAGGCTAAGGCAGGAGGATCACTTGAGGCCAGGAGTTCAAGATCAGCCTGGGCAACACAGGGAGACCCTCATCTCTACAAAAAATACAAAAATTTGACAGGCATGGTGGCACGCACATGTAGTCCTAACTTCCCGGGAGGCTGTGGGGAAAGGATCACTTAGGCCCAGAAGTTCAAGGCTGCAGTGAACCGTGATCGTGCCACTACACCCCAGCCTGGGCAACAGGGCAAGACCCTGTCTCTAAAAAGAGAAAGAAAGAAAGAAAGAAAGAACAACTGATGTAAACTTTTAAAATTGCAAAGTTGAGCAGTGGAATTTAAGAATCTCTTCAAAGCAGAGAATCCAACTAATATTGAAATATACTGTCATTTACTTTTTTAAAAACAGATTACGCAAGAGTAGAACATCGTATTTTCTAATTTATCCCTCCTTTTTGGAAGTGATATAAATTTTTTGAAACATTTTTTTTTCTTTACAAAAATTGTTTTCTCTTTGTTGCCCAGGCTGGTCTCTAACTCCTGGCCTCAAGTGATCCCCCAGCCTTGGCCTCCCAAAGTGCTGGGATGACAGGCATGACCCACTGTGACCCACCAAAAGCATGTATATATTTCAGATGAATCCATTTTAACTCATGGAAAGAAACTAGCAGTAGAAACCTCTTTCTAGCAGCTTGAGATAGAATGGTTCAAAGTATTAACATACTCTACTATTGCTCAAATATCATAGGAAGAGTTCTCAATTCTAATGTAATATATATTTTTAAACATAAAAACATACCAACCCAATTTCTATACTTAAGAGTCTCATGATAAAGTTTTATTTTTTTTAAAGTGGGATTTTTTTACTAGACTTATGCACTAATACAACATGTTTTTCTATAAATTATCATATTTTTGGTTCTGTTTTATGTTATGTTTGTTATGTCGCCTGATAGTCGAAACCAGTTATTCTCAACCTGCTACCAAATACCAACCTGGAAATATGCCACTATTTAAAAAGCCCAAAGAATAGGGTTTTGTTTTTCCTTTTTAATTGTTTGGTGTTCAAACTACATAGTAAACCAGTTGGCAACCATTACTGAACAAAAATAGTTTTTCGTATGCATGAGCACCATTTTCCCACAGAAAACACTTAACCATTTTTAAGGTACTGGAAGTCCATGCAAGGGTTCACATATGCAGTTAATATCCTTTCAATCTGGTTGTATCACATTGTTTCTGTGAAAGGAAGACCTGATATTGCAGATCTCAGAATTAAATGGTAAAAATCAATGAAAAACTGCACCTGAGGCTCAAACACTAGCCAGATGGCCTTTGGTTGGAAAGGTCACGTCTGCTTTTTAAATCCCGCCGTAACTGTGAATGTTTGCGATGCCACCACATCCCCAGTACAAGAGAACTGGAGCATCTCTGGTTCCTTCCATAATCGAAGGGCTTCCAGCGTAGGGCGTAGGGGGAGAGGCCCGAAGCCCTGGAGACAGAGCCCGAGGGATGGAGGCCGCGCTCGGCTGCGCTCAGGTGCGGGGGGCTCCGGAAGCTGAGACCCCGCGGGATGCAGCAGGGGGGCCAGGGCCTGATCCCCTACCCCTGCGAGCCAGGGCCGCCAGGTTACGCCCCCACTGCTTCCCACAGGTAACGTCCAGCCCTCTCCTCCCCTATCCCCCGAAATATCCCGATTCCGCTCCGCTCGCCGCCCGTGACCCCGACCCCGACCCGACCGCGACGGCGCCCTCCCCAGGCCACAGCGGAGGACTGGGGCCAGGCCGCCCACCCTGGCGGCGGCGGCGGCTCCCGGCCAAGGCGGACCCTAGGGAGGACAGCAGCTGGGCCGCGGCCTGTCCCTAGGGGGAGCGGGCGCAGGGCCGCGAGTGGGCAGCGCCTCCGCCCCGCACGAACAAAGCGGCCAGGCGCGCCGGGCCGAGGCAGCACCGCCTCTCCGGGAGCGCGGGGGGCGGGGAGGATGGCGGGGGCACTCACCTGAGGGCCGGCGGAGGGCGCGGGCGGGCCGGGCCCGGGAGAGGGGACCGCGGCGGGCCGGGGCTCCGCGCCGGGGGCGCACGGGCTACGGGGAAGGGGCGACCGGCGCGACGTCCGCGGCGGGGCCCGGGAGCCCCGCGCCGCGGGCGGGGGGCCGGGACCCGAGCTCGATTCTGCGGCCGCGAGGTATGGGAACCAGTCCGCCGGGCCAGGCAGCGGTGCTAGGCGGCAGGGGCAGCGACGCCGCCGCCTTTCCCTTCTCCTGCCCCCGTCCCTGCTCCGCCGCGTCCTGGTCCTCGCTGGGTCCCCGCCGCCGCCGCCTCAGCCTCGGCGCTCCTCGGGTTTCTTCTCTCCATCAAGGCCGGGCCGACCCGCAGGGACCATCCCGGAAAGTGAGGGGTTGTTGCCGTTTCCCGCAGCTGTTGGTGGCCATCTTTAATCCTCCTCCTCCTCCTCCTCCTGCTTTCTCCACCTCCCGCTGGCTGTCTGACTGACTGACTCTGGATCCTCCTCTTTCCCCTCCTGCTCCTCCTACTGAGCCGGCCGCAGAAATTGCAGCCGCTCAGCTTCTACCCCCTCCCGCCTTTCCTTCCTCTTTCCTTACTTCCTTCCCTTCCCTCGGCTTCCCGCTCTCCCCTCACTCTCAGCGGCTGTCTTCGCCCCCGTGTGCAGACAGCGCCGCTGGATGCTCCCAGCTGGACTTCAACCCCATTTCTCTCAGTCTCTCTCCCCACTGCCTTCCAGACGCGCCTCTTCCCCGCCCAGCGCCCCTCTCTCCTCTCCCACCCCTGCCCCTCTCCGCGGCGCCCACCCTCCTCAGTCCCAGTTTCTGAAAGGACTCAGCTGAGAAAGGACAACTGGGTTCCGCTTTCCTTAACCCTACACCCTTTAGCTGGATGCTGTCAGAGGTGATGGAGAAACGCAAAGCTGCGTTAATTTTACTCTAGCCAGAGTATAAAAGAACTGCCCACGCCAGCTGTTTTACTACGCAGCTTCGAAACTCCTGCACGCTCTCCTGTGTGGCTCCTGTCCGTGATGGGACTGGAGTTGAGGAGCTCGGTCTCAAATGGTGCCTTTCGTCAGTGACCTTGAGTCGGTTGCCTAAGATTTTAGGTTTTCCTTTTCCTTGCTGGGAGGGGCATTATTTATACCTTTGCAGTCCCAACAAACAGTGTTTAGACCAAATAAGTATCCTTTAGTAAACCTAGAACTGCCAAGTGATCATCAGTTTGCCCGTTTGTTCCTACTCAACCCAGTAGACAATTTGGGTCACGCTTCAGTTCTGGCAGTGAAGACAAACTGAGTCAGCAGTTAGGAGTGGACTCCCTTAAACAACAGAGTTAGAGTGGGGAAGTGGTCATAACATCGCTGTAATGACAAACTTGTTTTTCCTAACACTGCAATCTACAGAAGTTTCAGGATTTCCTCTAATAAACATAAGGCAAGTTGGATTTGCTGTTTTCTTCTTTTTGACGATTTTGCCTTTAGAATTGGGCCCATTTGTAATGATTTACTCTCAATTACTCCAAGGTAACAAAGTTGGAGGTAACATTGCTAACAAACACAGATGACATATGTGAGCACTTTGTGGGGGAGGGGGGTCACAGTTTTTGCTTCTGTGGGGCACTGGCTATTAAAAAAACACACACACACACCCCTTGCCCTTTCAAAATAAGACTAGTGTGTTCAAAGGTTAGTCCCTTAAACAGACCAAATGTGGGCAGACATGTTTTTAAATGTAGTTTTAGATTCTACTTCAAAATGAGTAATGTTTTGAAAGTTCAAATATAAGATTTTGTAATTATAACAATTTAAGAGTTTCAAATCTCTTTGAAAAGAATATGCCAAAACAAACCTAAAAATATATTTTAGTAAAAATACCGGTATCCTTTGGTGGGGGGCGGAGCAGAATTCTAATATTTAATCCTCACGAAGTAACCTTAACCGAGTTAGGTTCAAGATTTCAGTTGCCATCTTTCAGTGCCAATAATTTTCCCATTTGAAATCAACAACCTATACTAACATCTACAACTCTTTTAAACCTAAATAAAGTATTTGAGACAACATTGTACAATACGTTTTGAAATAAATTATTAAAAACAAAGCACGTATGTGGGGGTGTGTGTGTGCATGTGCATGTACTTTTTTTGTTCTTTCCTTTTGGCCTTTTGGTGTTTATTCTTTATTTAGATTTTGTGTTCTTCCAGTCTGTTTCTAGGCAAAATACCACAAAATTCTTGACTCTTAAATATTCACTTATGAAACTGTATGTATAATAATTGGAGAAAAAAGAACGTTAGATAACATGAATATACACTGAGAAAATAGGCTGACTTCTTTTAAACATTAAGACCACCATGCATTTTTAAAGGAAGATTTTCAATTAGAGGTTTCAGGACTCTTGTCATTGTGATTTTATTTACACTGAGGGAGGAAGAGTTACATGTTAAAATACTATAATTATATTTTTCTGTTAAAACATATATTGCAATAAAGTTCACAAATCTATCAGTATGCAAATGCAGCCATTTTCATATTAATATCTTACAAACTCACAAAGGTTTTTCAGTGATAGACATAAAAATAAATGTACCAAGTTTTTTTTTCTTTTTTACTGAAGCCACATAAACGTAAGTACTGTAATATTGGAAAAATCAGACCCTTCACATTTACTTTTTTACAGCTCTGTCATCATTACAACCTTACCTTTAGTCTTTGTTGCCGGCTAAGTGTAGTTTCACTGTCATCTTAGGAATCAAGTATGAAAAAAAAATGGTCAAATCAGGTTTTCCTGCAACATGTTTATTGTTTCCTATGTATTCACTCTCAGATAAAGTCAAGGTCCTCTATAAAACAAAGAATTGTGTTAAAGTGGGATAAACCCTTTGTGCAGAGGCCAGATGGAAAGAGATCTAGGCATGTGCAGCAAACTCCTCTGGGAATAGAGGAGCAAGCATGAAGGGCTATTTCTAAACAGTTCTGCACTGGGAGGCTGATCTCCAACTTACAATTCATGAATAAGGTGACTGTGGAGAATAATAACCAAGAGGCTATCTGTGACAATAAGCAAACAGAACCCATATTTGCTTTTAACATGATTGAAAATTCTATGAACATGAATGAGTGAAGCATAATTTTAAAGGAAGGAAAATGGAGATAAAAGGTTCATGAAAAATATCTAAAAGAGAAAGAAAAAATAATAGAAAACAGCAATTTTGGAAAATTGTTAAATAATACATATTAACAGTTTGCTATTTAAACAATTATTTTCTTTATGTTAACTTTTTGTTAACATGTTTGCTTTTAAGACTATACAAGAAATAATTTAAACTTGGTCAGGTAGCATTATCCCAGAGATGAGCATATGTAATTTATAGAATTTTGAGATATTTATTCCAGAACATAGAGTGCTAAATGATGCTGGGACACAAAAATCAAAAGAAATGGAAGTGTTAATTGACATATTTAAAAATTATTGAGCCACTATATTACGTATTCTATTAAATATATATTTCCATTTTTCCAGGCTACTAGACACATCAATAGAATTACCATATTGTTTTTCCTGGTTTGAAAGGACCAGATGGAAAGAAACTGGGCAAGCCAATGAAAGTCTCTGGGGATCATGGGAATTGAGTGTCTATGAAAACCATATTCCAGACAAGAATATAGTCTTAGATAAATGTTCTCATAATCTCCATTCTTTAGAAAAGACAATATTTCTGTTCTGCATCTTCCTCTTTAGGTGGATTGTCTAAAATATCAATTGAATAATGACAAGCCATATTTATCTGCACTGATTGAAATTTAGTATCATTCTTCACTCTTCAATTTATAGAACTACTTATAATTAACTGATGAGCTGTCCCTGAGACAGTGCCATTTATAGTCATTACTGCACTCTAATTGGGGAGAAATGCTTTTAGAAAGTTCTAATTTGAGATTTTTTCTGTTGTTTTTCTTATAAATACATTCAAAAGAGGTACTGGAGAGTTTGTTTTGTTTTGGGAAGGGACATGTGTGTAGCTCGATGTATTGTTTCTCTTTATACTTAAGTAAGTAATATGTAATAAAGCTTCTTTAAACTTTAAAGAGTTACAGGCTCACAGGAGGAAACAGAATAGTGTCATGTTTTGCCCTTGTTCATCATAATTATCAGCATTATAATAGAGATGGGGAATTGAAGACTTTTATTATTAATAAATTCTTTTTCTACTTAAAGGTCCTCTTCATTTTCAGTTCCTTTATGTTTCTCTATGGAGAGTTCAGACTTTTAAAACCAGTATATTTACAATGTTTTTACAAGATAAATACACTTCACCCTTGAACAACACAGGTTTGAACTATGCAAATCCACTTCTATGTAGATTTTCTGCCACCTTGGCCACCCCCCTGAGACATCAAGAACAACTCTTTCTCTTCCTCCCCCTTCTCAGCTTATTCAACCTGAAGATGATGAGGATGAAAACTTTTATGATGATCCTTCTCCACTTAATGAATAATAAATATATTTTCTCTTCTTTCTGATTTTCTTAATAGCATTTTCTTTTCTCTGGCTTTATTGTAAAGATAAGTAGATAATACATATAAAAATATATGTGAATCAACTTTATGTTATCAGTAAGGCTTCTGGTCAACAGTAGACTATTAGTAGTTAAGTTTTTGGGGATTCCAATATTACACACAGATTTTCAACTGCGCAGCAGCCAGGGAGGGCAACAGCACTCCTAACCCTGGCGTTGTTCAAGGGTCAACTGTATAGTAGTATACACATTGAGCTTATTTCACTCATTAAAAATTCTGGTGAAAAATTATTCAAATGGCTCACTATAGATCATCTAGTGCAAACTTTATAGCAATTTGAATGAAATCTAGATCTCCTGACTCAGTCTCAAGTCCCGTAACTTCAGAGTTGACAGGGCTCATCTTAGAGAAGAGAAACTCAACCAAAGAAACTTTTAACTGTGCCATCTTCGGTTAAATATAATTTAAACTTAATTTCCAGAATTAATGTTCAGCGTTGACCTTTCTTAGAAATAAAGCTAAGGAATAAAGTAAATAAACAGGGTTTTCCTGTTTACAAAAATTAGAGCAATTGTTTGCAATTAATGTAAAAAGCAAATTTAAAGATAGTTTAAGAAAGCTCAAGTTGACTAAAAAATGCGATTTTTAAAAACCTAAAACAACTCCTATAACATTTATTTGTGGTTCAAAAAGTATAAAGTTAACTCAAAAATACTGTGTTATTTCATGGATTAAGTTAAAAGTGAGTGTTGCAAGACTCAGGAAACAAACCTCAGTTAGCCAAATAAAGTAAAACACTGCCATCTGCTGACTAGAATGAAAAATTAGTTGGTCTTACCATCTGTAACTAGCGAGAGGTCTCTGTTGATTTATTCCATAATTCCTTAAAGTATTCTAAAAAGCACTATGCTGAGTGATACAAAATTACTCAGTCTCCTAGATGGACACCTAGGACTATATCCTATGCTACCGTATTAGGGTTCTCCAGAGAGACCAAACCAATAAAATATAGATACAGATACAGGAGAGGGGATTTATTAGAATTGGCTCATGCAATTATGAAGGCTGAGAAGTCCCACGACAGGCCATCTGCAAGCTAGAGACCCTGGGTGCCAGTAGCGTGGCTCATTCCAAGTATGTAGGCCTGAGAACCCAGAGAGGAGCTGGTGTGAGTCTTGGTATCCAAAGGCTGGAGAGCCTGGCATTCTCATGTCCAGGGGCAGAAAAGTGTATCCCAACTTCAGGACAGAGAGACCAATTCACTTTTCCTCTGTTTTGTTCTATCTGGGCCTCCAGCTGATTGGATGGTGCCCACCCACATTAAGGATGAATCTTCCCCACTTAGTCCACTCAGACTCACACTCCAATTGCCTCTAGAAACACCCTTACAGACACACCCCAAAATTATGCTTTATCACTTCGTTATATATTCATTAATCCAGTCAGGTCAATACCTAAAATTAATCATCACAACTAGCATGTGGTGGTGGTTGTTATCATTATTTGAACAGGTAATTCTGACCATAATTAGTAATGCAGCAATAATAGGGCTTAAATGTAAATGAGGAAATAAAGTTATTATTTGGAATTTTGAATATAGAAAAATTTTACATTAAAAGTTACTTAAGGCTGGGTGCAGTGGCTCACACCTGTAATTCCAGCACTTTCAGAGGCCAAGGCACGCGGATCACTTGAGGTCAGGAGTTTGAGATGAACCTGGCCAACATGGTGAAAACCCGTCTCTACTAAAAATACAAAAATTAGCTGGATGTGGTGTCGGGCACCTGTAATTCCAGCTGAGGCTGAGGCAAGAGAATCACTTGAACCTGGGAGGTGGAGGTTGCAGCGAGCCAAGCTGAGATTGCATCATTACACTCCAGCCTGGGCCACAGAGCGAGACTCTGTCTAAAAAGAAGGACATTTAAATTGTATAACTACAGTAAAAATAATTTGAAAAATAAAAAAATGTAAAGTTTAAGTCATGACCTAATTACTTCACTCTGCAAATATTTGAGTGATTGCTATGCCAGAAACTAGATTGCCTGCAAGAGATATAATAAAAACCTACTGTCCACCTTTATGGAGCTCACAGTCTAGACAAAGAGATAGATATCAACCAAGAATGATAATGTCTTAAGAACTATAACAAGATGGTACAGGAGTACCTCCTGCTGCTCTAGTGGGGCACATAAATTATTATCAACACATATAAATTACAGTCTAATAAGTATTTGCTCCTGTCCTCAATTACTGTAAATAATCCTTGGACTTATTCAAGAACTATGTTTTGAGCTTTCCGTCTGAGTGGAGTTTCTGTTGTGTTGCTTTACTCAGAAACCTCAAAAGGTTTATAACATTTCAATTTCTCCCATTCCCTGCATCAAATCCATTACCAAGTATTGCCAATTTTACTTCCAAATAACTCTCAAACATGAACACCTCTTCCCATTTTCTCTGGCACTACCCTAGTCTCATATTTTCAACGGAGATAACCTTTTATCTAGTCTACCCACAGTCACTTGAATCTCTTCCAATCCATTGTTTCCATTTACAAATTTTCGGTGGTTCTTAGGACCTGGCATAGTTGGCCAACCATCCACCTCTCGAATGTCGACATAATCCATAATTTAATGCACTTTCTCTACTGCTATTACACTGGCCTGTTCAGTCCCTTCTCCTTGACATGCTCCCTTTGCCACATGGCCTTTGCACAATCGACTTCCTGCCTCTATTCTTCATCTACTTTAACGATGTCTTCACTGAACTAAGTCACAAATCCCACCATTAAATTTTTCATAGAACCACTCAATCTTCCTTCATAGCACTAATCACAGATGCAATTTTATAGTTTTTTATGTTATGTAGTTTATGCCTATAAATTCAATGAGGACAATGACTGTGTTTTGGCTCTTTATTGGTCCAGTTTTGGTACTACCATTTTACACTATAAAATTCTTCCACATCAGGGTAGAGAAGTTTTCAATCAAGCAATTGACACCTCTCATAACTTAAAGAAGTACACACATTTAAGGAATGAATAAAATATGCTGGATTATTGATGATTCCAAACACATTTAATTTATATTTTTTTCCTGTTTATTTCATATGTGTTATGACAAGACTAGAAAACGTTTGTTTTCTTTAACACTGGCTACTGGACCCTGCTCTCCTAATCAGAATGTGTGCTAATTTGAGGGCACTCTTTCCTCAAGGCAATGTCATATTTGAGGAGCAACTGTGAATGAAGTCAAACATTGACCTAGTTTTTTTGAGATCTTCTCTATCACTGCAATATTTTGTTTCCTCTTTTGCTCTTCCTTATCTCTTGACATTTCTGCCACCATTATATAATCTTTAAAAATCAAGTTCCTTTTTTGCTGTTGTGCTTTTGAAACTTCCAGATGATGGGATGGGGTAGAGGCACACAATAACAAACAAAATAACCAAACACCCAACCTACAGTTACTTTATTTAAAAATTTTCCTCAATAGCTTGTGTTTCTAGATAAAATCAGTCACAAACAAATAGAGTTATATTTACTTGCCTTATCAAGAAATTAAATCATTCTGAATTCATAGTGAGACTCTATAAAATCAATTATATTATGTATATAATATCATTCATTTTCCTTAAAAAAATTTTTTTTTAAGCAGAGACAAGGTTTCTCCATGTTGTCCAGACTAGTCTAACTCCTAGGCTCAAGTGATCCTCCTGCCTGGACCTCCCAAAGTGCTGAGCTTACAGGCATAGGCCACCACTCCCAGCCTCATTTTTAAAAAAATAAATCCAAGTTTAATTTAACGACATACTATGATGGTAAATTTTATGTGTCAACTTACCTGGGCCATGAAGTATCCAAATATTTGGTTAAACATTATTCTGGATGTGTCTGTGAGGATGTTTCTGGATGAGATTGACATTTGACTCAGTAGACCGAGTAAAGCAGATTGCCCTCCCCAATGTGAGTGGACCTCATCCAATCTGTCCAAGGCCCAAATGGAGCAAAAAATGTGGAGTAAGGGAGAATTTACTCTCTGCCTGACTGTCTTTGACTTGGAACATCAGTCTTATCCTGCTTTCATACTTGGACTCAGACTGGAACTATATCATCAACTGCCCTGGGTCTCCTGCTTGCCAACTGCAGATCTTGGAATTTCTAAGCCTCCATAACTACCTAAGCCAATTTGTTATGATAAATCTGTGTATCTATGTGTTATCTATATATCTCTCTATCATCTATCTATGTATTATCAATCATCTATCAATCTATCTATTCTCAATCATCTATCTAAATCTATCTATCTATCTATCTATCTATCTATCATCTGTCTAATATTCTATTTCTCTGGAGAACCCAGACTAATGCACATACCATGACATTAAATACTAACTATAATTGCATGGATTTTACACAATTTAAAGATAGCTATGTTGATTAATTTTGGTTTTAAATTCCAAGTTATGCCGGGTGCGGTGGCTCACACCTGTAATCTCAACACTTTGGGAGGCCGAGGCGGGTGGATCACAAGGTCAGGACTTCGAGACCAGCCTGACAAACATCATGAAATGCTGTCTCTACTAAAAATACAAAAGTTACCTGGGCGTGGTGGTGGGTGCCTGTAATCCCAGCTACTCAGGAGGCTGAGGCAGTAGAATCGCTTGAACCCGGGAGGTGGAGGTTGCAGTGAGTGGAAATCGCATCACTGAACTCCAGCCTGGGTGACAGAGTGAGACTCCATCTCAAAAAAAAAAAAAAAAATTCCAAGTGATTTTATCTTGTATATCCCTCTGCCTATTTACAAAATAAAAATGAATGTGTAAGTACACACAGACACATACATGCACACACACACAAACACAATTCTTGGTCCTTTAAATTCCAAGTCTCTTCATTGTTCAGATGGGGGGAAATCTCCCCATCTCCATTTTTTTTTCTCTGAAGTTTTTAAAAAGTGCTCAATTTATACTTCATTTCTCCACTTAAATCTCTAATACTCCTTCTTCAGTTACCTGTTACTGGCTTCCAACTTTACTACTCTGTTGAAACTGCTCTTACCAAAGTCATCAGTGTTCTCCTAATTCGACATAAAGTAGTATCTTCCATCTTATACTAGAAGTTGTCTGTCCTTATTTTGGCAATTATGATTCTTCTTTTCCCTGATACTCTCTAGTCCCTTCTTCCTGGTTCCTCTCAAATCTCTACCTGTCCCTTACAGATAGTGCTCTAAGGTGACACCTTCATTCTATCACTCCTTTCAGTAATTCTAATGAATTCAGTTCTTTACACTGATTACATAAATTAATATCTCCAACCCAGACCTTTCCCAACACTTTCAGTCTCATATCCAGTTGCCTACTGGATACTTTATATTCAACTCTCTAAAATTACAATTATCATCTTCCCTAAACTAATTCTTATTCCTGTTTCCTCCATCTCAGATATAATAGTCTTCGTTTAACCTTCTTTCGTATGAATGGATATACCAGCATAAAGAGCAATGTCTGGAACACATGCAGGTATAATAAATTGCATTATTGTTTACTGATATTTGCTGCCCATTCATAAGAGATAGTTGTACTTCCATGCCTATTGACATAGCTTGACTATGCAACTTACTAAATACAAGTGTAAATGACTGCATTACTTCCCAGCAGATACTTAAGAGCCAGGATATCATCTGCCATGCTTTTCTTGCACTATGCCAGACAGCCAGCAGTATTCTAGATGCTCCATCAGCTTGGGTGCTGGTATGAAGGTGATGTGGTACAGAGCTGCAGCCTACCTGCAAGGAAATAGTAGCAAGACTGAAAATAAAGCTTTGAAGTTGTAATGACTGAAATTTGGGGATCATTTGTCAACACATCCAAAAGCCTGTACTGACTGATCTGAGGCTGGAAAAGTTTTAACCACAGAATTGTATTTTCATCTATATATAGTCATGATAAGTAAAGGTCAACAGAAAGACGTTCTCAAATATGCAAAGGCTATGAGACAAACTTTATAATTTTTTAAATGCCTTAAATATTTCTCCAAAAAGTGAAATATGAAGCAAAATTAAGAGATAGTGAAAATTAAGGGTTTGAAATGACAAACTGCAAGCACTGAAACTTGGTAAAAAAAAAAAAGGAAGAAAGAAATAATACACAGGAAAGAAATAAAAAAAGGAATAAATACATATATAACAGAAAAAAAAGAAAAAAGAGAGCTGAAAAATGGCTGTAAATTTGTTTGTAAACTAAATACCACCATCATATAAAAATTGAATAAGGAAATACATATAATATTAATATAATAACACTTTGAATCTAGATTCCATGTTATATTAGCAAAGACTGAAAAGTTGGAAAAGGAAAAAAGTTGACTAAATTTGGCCAGGCATGGTGGCTTGCTCCCGTAATCCCAGCATTTTGGGAGGCAGAGGCAGGTAGATTGTTTGAGCCTAAGAGCTTGAGACTAGGTGAGGCAACATGGTGAAACCCCATATCTATACATATAAAAAAATTAGCTTTGTATGGTGGTGTATGCCTGTAGTCCCAGTTACTTGGGATACTGAGGTGAAATTTACAAAATTCAAAAATTCATTATATTAAATAGAGAGAATTCAAAATATAATATTTTACTTTCAGTTCTGACTATTATAGAAGTAGAGGTTAAATAATGATGTTAAAATTCTTAAAGATAGTTTATAGAGGCTTTTAGAGATGGCAAGATAAAAATATTTTTAAAAATTTGATCCTCCCCCTTGAAACTTACCAATAATGAAAAAATAAAAAATAATAATGTAGGAAAAACAACCAACCAGACAACCAACTTCATCTTCAATGAAACAAGGAAATGATACAATCCTAAGTTACAAAAAAGGAAGCAGCAATAAAGTAAAATGAGGAAAGAAGCTGATTGCCAAGAACCAAAGCATGCCTTCTCTAATCTTGAGCAGAACAAAGATTTCTCTCAAAGGAAGAGAAACAATCCTGAAAGACTGTGACTAGAGTAGCAAAATCTGAACCTGGGGGAGCCTCAGAAGTGGAATGTCTAGTTTAAAGGAGAGGTGGAACTAAAGAAGAAACCAGGCTGGCATGTCAGCGTTACAGCCTTCAGCCTATTCTCTGAGCCAAGGAGATTGCTAGAAGTAAAGCAGAGTAAGGAAAGGAAGAGAAGAACCAGAAATCTCGTGTCACTCTTCACTCTTATGCAGATTTTTTTTTGTCAATAACTCATTGACAAGCACCATGTCTCTGGGCGAACACTAGTGATAAGAAGGCAAGGAAAATAACTAGTTATCTGTTACAGTTTCTGTGTTAGAGATAGGCAAGGGAAAATGATGAGTGAATCTGTAATTTCTATTACTACAAAAAAAAAAGAATCAAGACAGAATGTGAGAATATATTTTAAAAGGAAAAAAGAACATAAATAAACTGCAGAAGAAGAGCATACAATGCAAGGTAAATTACTTACTAAATATTCCAAGAGTTAAAATAAATACTTCCTTGTAATCTCTGTAGTGGGTTGAACAGTGTCTCTTTCTAATTATGTTTACCCAGAACCTTAGAATGTAATCTTTATTAGGAAATAATTCTTTGAAAATGCAATTAGGAAGGTGTGATCCTACTGTATTAAGGTGGGCCGTAAATCCAGTGACTGGCATCCTATGAGAAGAGGAGAGGACCTATGGAGACATACATAGGAAAAAAGGCCATGTCACAGTGGAGGTGAAGATTGGGGTGATGCAGCTACAAACCACAGAACACCAAGGATTTCTAAGGCTGCCAGAAGCTTAGGAAGGCAAGGAAGTTTTCTTCCCTACAGCTTTCATGGGGAGCATAGCCATGACAACACCTTAATTTCAGAATTCTAGCCCTGAGAATTGTAAATCAGTAAATTTCTGTTGTTTTAAGTCAGCCACTTTGTTATGGCAGCCCTAAGAAACTAACACAGTCTTCAAGAAATTACATACAACGTCACTGTGGTGGGCAGACTCTAAGATCACCCCCCATAACCCTTGCCTCCTGGTGCTCAGACCCTTGCATCCTCTCCTTGACTGTGAATAAGACCTATGATTTGTTTCTAACCGATAGAATACAGTGCAAATAGGAGATGATGATGATTTTGTGCATGTGATTACATCATGTAAGATTGTAGCCTATCGTGTTAGGAGACCCTGGCCAGCTTTGAAGAAGCAGGCTACCATATTCCCAAATGTCATAGGAAGAGAGCCACAGGGCAAGGAGCTGAGTGTGGCCTCTGGCCAATAACCAGCAAGAAATTGAGCCCTCAGTGTAGTAGTCTGCCAGGAACTGAATTCTGCAACGATGTTGAGTTTGCAAGCAGATCCTTCAGTTGAGCCTCAGATGAGACTGCAACCCCAACTATCACCTTGATTGCAGCCTTGTGAGACCTTCAAAGCAGAAGACCAAGCTAAGTGATGCTCAAACTCCAGACCCACAGAAATTGTGAGATAACAAATGTGTGTAGTCCTAACCACTACATTAGTGATAATATTGTTATGGAACGATAGAGAACTAGTACAATGTCCTTTCTAGAAGAAGACCTGTAACAAGAGAATGAAGAGTTTAATAAAAATGTAAGGCATCTGAAGAGGAAAATGTGGAGATAAAAGAGCTCAGAAAATTAATGGAAGAGCTAAAAAATGGTAGGAGAATTAATAGAAGAACACATGATTGAATACACAATCTAAAGAAATCACACAATACACAATAAAAAAGACAGTGATATAAAAATCATGTTTAATATGGGGAAAAAGATATGCATGCCTTTCATATAGGCATAATGAAATAAAATAGACTTGAGAAAGAGGTAGAAATTGAGAAAGAAAATAAAGCAAACAAAATTAAATAAATAGTAAAAAAAAAAAAAAAAAGGGCAAAATGCATTCTCGAATTGAAGACCAGATTTGCAGATTTAAAAAGCAAACTCCATCTAAGAGAAAAAGTGATTCCGAATCATGTTCCCCAAAACATGTCCTGGTGCAATTTGGAATTTTAGGAATAAAAACAGAATTTTGTGAAAATTTTATGCAGAAAAGCAAGTAGCATTTCATTAAAAAAGAATCAGGTTTTCCTTGGAGTTTTCCATAGTAATAGTTTAATCCTAGAGAACAGAAAGAATGTCTATAACATTCTGAGGGAAATAAAATGTGACTTTAAAATTTATCCCTAGGCAAGTTATCCTTCAACTATAAAAACAGAAACACATATTCTCAAGGGTAGAGACACTGAGGGGATACATTACCTGTAAGTGCTACTTTAAAAAAAGCGTGTCAGTTGAATTCAATCAAATAAGAGATGTATAGAAACATAGAATACAAGAATAAAGAAACTAGGGAAAAAGAATGATAATGAATACAATCCCTTTAAGTATAAAACCACAGCTAAAACATGTCAAGAATTTTGATTGTAAAATAAAATGTAAATGTTATTAATCTTGACATTATGAACTTAATAAGTAATACAAATCTGGGAGAGATTGGTGGAAGAAACTATAAGTACACAAACCTCCCAGTTTCTCATAGCCAAAACAAGAGGTTAGTAGAAGAAACTGTTAGTATACAACTCTCCCAGTCTTCCACAGTCAAAAGGCTGTGGGTATAGCATAATTTACACATGCAGTCTAAAAAAGTCACAACTCTAACCTCTTAATGTTTATTTTATCTATAGAGGAAAGTTTCAGAAACTTATTTTTTGTGGTAAAGAAACATTTACTTCAAGTACACCAATTCTTTCAGCTTTACTTCAATTTCTTCTTTCATTAAATTAGATTTTAAGTAAACATAATTAAATTAGCTGGGTGTGGTGGTGCGTGCCTGTAATCCCAGCTACTTGGGAGGCTGAGGCAGGAGAATTGCTTGAACCCAGGAGATGGAGGTTGCGGGGAGCTGAGATCACACCATTGCACTCCAGCCTGGGTGACAGAGTGAGACTCCATTAAAAAAAAAAGTGAACATAATTAATAAAAAGAATAAAAATAAAATAAAAATCCTTCAATCCCATTTTTTTTATTGTACTTTAAGTTCTAGGGTACATGTGCACAACGTGCAGGTTTGTTACATATGTATACATGTGCCATGTTGGTGTGCTGCACCCATTAACTCTTCATTTACATTAGGTATATCTCCTAAAGCTATCCCTCTCCCCTCCCCCCACCCCATGACAGGCCCCAGTGTGTGATGTTCCCCTTCCTCTGTCCAAGTGTTCTCATTGTTCAATTCCCACCTATGAGTGAGAACATGTGGTGTTTGGTTTTCTGTCCTTGCGATAGTTTGCTGAGAATGATGGTTTCCAGCTTCATCCACGTCCCTACAAAGGACATGAACTCATCATTTTTTTGTGGCTGTGTAGTATTCCATGGTGTACATGTGCCACATTTTCTTAATCCAGTCTATCATTGTTGGACATTTGGGTTAGTTCCAAGTCTTTGCTATTGTGAATAGTGCCTCAATAAACATACATGTGCATGTGTCTTTATAGCAGCATGATTTATAATCCTTTGGGTATATACCCAGTAATGGGATGGCTAGGTCAAATGGTATTTCTAGTTCTAGATCCTTGGGGAATCACCACACTGTCTTCCACGGTGGTTGAACTAGTTTGCAGTCCCACCAACAGTGTAAAAGTGTTCCTATTTCTCCACATCCTCTCCAGCACCTGTTGTTTCCTGACTTTTTAATGATCACCGTTCTAACTGGCGTGAGATGGTATCTCATTGTGGTTTTGATTTGCATTTCTCCGATGGCCAGTGATGATGAGCATTTTTTTCATGTGTCTGTTGGCTGCATAAATGTCTTCTTTTGAGAAGTGTCTGTTCATATCCTTCGCCCACTTTTTGATGGGATTGTTTGTTTTTTTCTTGTAAATTTGTTCGAGTTCATTGTAGATTCTGGATATTAGCCCTTTGTCAGATAGTAGGTTGTGAAAATTTTCTCCCATTTTGTAGGTTGCCTGTTCACTCTGATGGTAGTTTCTTTTGCTGTGCAGAAGCTCTTGAGTTTAATTAGATCCCATTTGTCAATTTTGGCTTTCGTTGCCGTTGCTTTTGGTGTTTTAGACATGAAGTCCTTGCCCATGCCTATGTCCTGAATGGTAATGCCTAGGTTTTCTTCTAGGGTTTTTATGGTTTTAGGTCTAATGTTTGTCTTTAATCCATCTTGAATTGATTTTTGTATAAGGTGTAAGGAAGGGATCCAGTTTCAGCTTTCTACATATGGCTAGCCAGTTTTCCCAGCACCATTTATTAAATAGGGAATCCTTTCCCCATTTCTTGTTTTTGTCAGGTTTCTCAAAGATCAGATGGTTGTAGATGTGTGGTATTATTTCTGAGGGCTCTGTTCTGTTCCATTGGTCTATATCTCTGTTTTGGTACCAGTACCATGCTGTTTTAGTTACTATAACCTTGTAGTATAGTTTGAAGTCAGGTAGCATGATGCCTCCAGCTTTATTCTTTTGGCTTAGGATTGACTTGGCAATGCGGGCTCTTTTTTGGTTCCATATGAACTTTAAAGTAGTTTTTTCCAATTCTGTGAAGAAAGTCATTGCTGGCGATGGCATTGAAACTATAAATTACCTTGGGCAGTATGGCCATTTTCACGATATTGATTCTTCCTATCCATGAGCATGGAATGTTCTTCCATTTGTTTGTATCCTCTTTTATTTCATTGAGCAGTGGTTTGTAGTTCTCCTTGAAGAGGTCCTTCACATCCCTTATAAGTTGGATTCCTAGGTATTATATTGTCTTAGAAGCAATTGTGAATGGGAGCTCACTCATGATTTGGCTCTCTGTTTGTCTGCTATTGGTGTATAAGAATGCTTGTGATTTTTGCACAGTGACTTTGTATCCTGAGACTTTGCTGAAGTTGCCTATCAGCTTAAGGAGATTTTGGGCTGAGACGATGGGGTTTTCTAAATATACAATCATGTCATCTGCAAACAGGGACAATTTGACTTCCTCTTTTCCTAACTGAATACCCTTTATTTCTTTCTCCTGCCTGACGGCCCTGGCCAGAACTTCCAACACTATGTTGAATAGGAGTGGTGAGAGAGGCATCTCTGTCGTGTGCCAGTTTTCAAAGAGAATGCTTCCAGTTTTTGCTCATTCAGTATGATATTGGCTGTGGGTTTGTCATAAATAGCTCTTATTATTTTGAGATACATCCCATCAATACCTAATTTATTGAGAGTTTTTAGCATGAAGCGTTGTTGAATTTTGTCAACGGCCTTTTCTGCATCTATTGAGATAATCATGTGGTTTTTGTCATTGGTTCTATTTATATGCTGGATTATGTTTACTGATTTGCGTATGTTGAACCAGCCTTGCATCCCAGGGATGAAGCTCACTTGATCATGGTGGATAAGCTTTTTGATGTGCTGCTGGGTTTAGTTTGCCAGTATTTTATTGAGGATTTTTGCATCAATGTTAATCAGGGATATGGGTCTAACATTCTCTTTTTTTGTTGTGTCACTGTCAGGCTTTGCTATCAGGATGATGCTGGCCTCATAAATGAGTTTGGAGGATTCCCTCTTTTTCTATTGATTGGAATAGTTTCAGAAGGAATGGTACCAGCTCCTCGTTGTACCTCTGGTAGAATTCGGCTGTGAATCTGTCTGGTCCTGGACTTTTTTTGGTTGGTAGGCTATTAATTATTGCCTCACTTTCAGAGTCTGTTATTGATCTATTCAGGGATTCAACTTCTTCCTGGTTTAGTCTTGGGAGGGTGTATGTGTTGAGGAATTTATCCATTTCTTCTAGATTTTCTAGTTTATTTGCATAGACGTGTTTATAGTATTCTCTGATGGTAGTTTGTATTTCTGTGGGATCGGTGGTGATATCCTCTATCATTTTTTATTGCGTCTATTTGAGTCTTCTCTCTTTTCTTCTTTTTAGTCTTGCTAGCAGTCTATCAATTTTGTTGATCTTTTCAAAAAGCCAGCTCCTGGATTCATTGATTGTTTGAAGGGTTTTTTGTGTCTCTATTTCCTTCAGTTCTGCTCTGATCTTAGTTATTTCTTGCCTTCTGCTAGCTTTTGAATGTGTTTGCTCTTGCTTCTCTAGTTCTTTTAATTCTGATGTTAGGGTGTCAATTTTAGATATTTCCTGCTTCTCTTGTGGGCACTTAGTGCTACAAATTTCTGTCTACACACTGCTTTGAATGTGTCCCAGAAATTCTGGTATGTTGTGTCTTTGTTCTCGTTGGTTTCAAAGAACATCTTTATTTCTGCCTTCATTTCATTATGTACCCAGTAGTCATTCAGCAGCAGGTTGTTCAGTTTCCATGTAGTTGAGCGGTTTTGAGTGAGTTTCTTAATCCTGAGTTCTAGTTTGATTGCACTGTGGTATGAGAGACCGTTTGTTATAATTTCTGTTCTTTTACATTTGCCGAGGAGTGCTTTACTTCCAAGTATGTGGTCACCAATCCCATTTTATATGATTCTATTTGCATAATTAAATATAAAGAAGTGAAATTATGATAAAGTTTAGTGATGGTTGTTTTTGGGCTAAAAGGCTAGGAATAGATCTTGCAATTTCCTCTGAATTTTGGGAATTGTTTAGATTGTTTAATGATAAATGTAGATCACTTTCAGAAAACTTATTTTTCTTACATACAAATCTTAAATTAATTACAGTCACACCTCATTTCATTGCACTTAGCTTTATTTCACTTTGCAGTTATTGCGATGTTTACAAATTGAATATTTGTGGCAATTCTGAGTGTAAAATTCTATTGGCGCCATATTCCCAACAGCATATTCTTACTTCATGTCCCTGTGTCACATTTTGGTAACTCTCAAAATATTTCAAATTTATTATTAATATTATATTTGCTATGGTGATTTGTGATCAGTAATCTTTAATGTTACCATTGTAATTGGTGGTGTCAGGAACTGTGTCCAGAGATGATAGTGAATTTAATCAGTAAATGTGTGTGCAGTTTCTGACTGTCCACGAGCTGGCTGCTCCTCCCATCTATTCCTTCCTTACTGGGCCTTTCTGTACCTTGATACACAACAATATTGAGATTAGGCCAATTAGAAACCCTACAATGGCTTCTAAGTGCTCAAGAGAAAAGAAGAGTCACACCTTTCTCACTTTAAATCCAAAGCTAGAAATGATTTAAGTTTAGTGAGGAAGGCATGTTGAAAGTCGAGACAGACCCAAAGATAGGCTTCTTGTGCCAAACAGTTAGCCCAATTGTGAATGAAAAGAAAAAGTTTTTGAAGAAAACTAACAGTGGTTATCCAGTGGACACATGAATGATGAGAAAGTGATAATGCAGACAGTTTGCTGATAATGCAGACAGTTTTAGTGGTCTGCATAGAAAATCAAACCAGCTACAACAACCTTAAGCCAATGCCTAGTCCAGATCAAGGCTCTAACTCTCTTCAATTCTATGAAGGTTGAGAGAGGAGAGGAAGCTGCAGAAGGAAAGCTGGAAGCTAGCAGAGGTTTGTTCATGGGGTTGAAGGAAAGAAGCCATCTTCATAACATAAAAGTGCAAGATGAAGCAGCAAGTGCTGATGTAGAAGCTACAGCAAGTTATCCAGAAGATCTAGCTAACATCATTGATGAAGGTGACTACATAAACAACAAATTTTCAATGTGGACGAAACAGCCATCTATTCAAGAAGTTGTCATCTAAGACTTTCGCAGCTGGAGAAGAGAAGTCAATGGCTGGCTTCAAAGTTTCCAAGGACAGACTGACTCTCTTGTTATGGGCTAATGTAGCTGGTGACATTAAGTGAAAGTGAATGTTCATTTACCATTCCAAAAATTCTAGGGCCCTTTATAACTGTGCTAAATCTATTCTGCCTGTGCTCTATCAATGGAACAATAAAGTCTGGATGATAACATGTCTGTTTACAGCATAGGTTACTGAATATTTTAAGCCCACTCTTGAGAACTACTGCTCAGGAAAAAGGATTTTCAGAATATTATTGCTCATTGACAATGCACCTGTCACCCAAGAGCTCTGATGGAGAAGTACAGGGGATTAACATTGTTTTCATGCCTGCTAACACATCATTCTGTAGTCCAGGGATCAAGGAGTCATTTTGACTTTCAAGTCTTATTACATAAGAGATACTGTTTGTAAGGCTATAGCTGTTACAGACACTGATTCCTCTGATGGATCTGGGCAAAGTAAATTGATAACCTTCTGGAAATAAATCACCATTCCAGATACCATTAAGACCATTCATGATTCATTGGGTGGTGGTCAAAATATCAACATTAACAAGAGTTTGAAAGAAGTTGATTCCAACTCTCATGGGCGACTTTGTGGGGTTCAAGATTTCAGTCAAGGAAATAACTGCAGATGTGGTGGAAATACCAAGAAAGTTAGAATTCAAAATGTGACTGAACTGCTGCAACCTAATGATAAAACTTTTTTTTTTTTTTTTTGAGGCAGGGTCTTGCTTTGTCATCCAGGCTGGAATGCTATGGCACAAACATGACTCACTGCAGACTCATCAACCTCCCCAGCTCAAATGATCCTCCCACCTCAGCCCCTCAAGTAGCTGGGACTACAGGCACAAGCCATCATGCCCATCTAGTCTTTGTATTTTTTGTAGAGACAGGGTTTTGTCATGTTGTCCAGGCTGATCTCGAACTCCTGAGCTCAAGTGGTCCATATACCTCAGCTTCCCAAAGTGCTGGGATTATAGGCCATTGCTCCCAGCCTCATGATAAAACTTTAAGTAATTGCTTCTTATGGATGAGCAAAGAAATTGGAATCTTGATGCAGAATGTACTTCTGGTGAAGATGCCATGAATGTTGTTGAAATTACAACAGAAGGTTTAGTATAGTCCATAAACTTAGCTGAGAAAGCAGCAGCAGGAGTTGAGAGGACTGACTTCAGTTTTGAAATAAGTTTTACTGTGGATAAAATGCTATCAAATAACCTCACATGCTGCAGATAAATCTTTTGTGAAAGAAAGATTCAATAGATGCATAAACTTCATTTTTTTTAATTTTAAGAAATTGCCTTAGCCACCCCAACCTTCAGCAATTGATCACTACCCTGATCAATCAGCAGCCATCAACATCAAGGCTAAACCCTCCATTGGCAAAAAGATTACAATCGCTGAAGGCTCAGATGATTATTAGAGTTTTTAATTTAATTTTTTATTAGCAATGAAATATTTTTAAATTTAAGGAATGTACATTTTTTTAAAGACATAGTGCTATTTCATACTTAGTACTCTACAGTAGTCTAAACACAACTTTTCAATGTACTGGAAAACAAAACAAACAAAGTCTCATTTTATTGTGATATTTGCTTTATTGTGGCAGTCTTGAACAAAACCCATAATATTTTTGAGGTATTATGTCTATATGAATAGAATTAAAAGCATAATACATATACTTAATGTATTATAAAAAAGAAAGAAGATACAACATATTATTGAATAAATATATCTGCATGCAAAATTTATCTGTTAATATATGCTGTTTACAAATAAATGCATAAAATGAAATGATGTAATAAGTCTATAGAATATAGAAGAATAGGGGGTGTAGCCAAGATGGCCAAATAGGAACAGCTCCAGTCTACAGCTCCCAGCGTGAGTGACGCAGAAGACGAATGATTTCTGCATTTCCAACAGAGGTACCTGGTTCATCTCACTGGGGATTGTCGGACAGTGGGTGCAGCACACCAAGAGTGAGCTGAAGCAGCGCGAGGCATCGCCTCACCCGGGAAGTGCAAGGGGTCAGGGAATTCCCTTTCCTAGCCAAGGAAAGGGGTGACAGACGGCACTTGGAAAATTGGGTCACTCCCACCCTAATACTGCACTTTTCCAATGGTCTTAGCAAACGGCACACCTGGAGATTGTATCCCGCACCTGGCTCAGAGGGTCCTACGCCCACAGAGCCTCACTAATTGCTAGCACAGCAGTCTGAGATCAAACTGCAAGGCAGCAGCGAGGCTGGGGGAGGGGCGCCTGCCATTGCCGAGGCTTGAGTAGGTAAACAAAGTGGCTGGGAAGCTTGAACTGGGTGGAGCCCACCGCAGCTCAAGGAGGCCAGCCTGCCTCAGTAGACTCCACCTCAGGGGGCAGGGCGTAGCCAAACGAAAGGCAGCAGAAACCTCTGCAGACTTAAATGTCTCTGTCTGACAGATTTAAAGAGAGTAGTGGTTCTCCCAGCACGCAGCTAAAGATCTGAGAACGGACAGACTGCCTCCTCAAGTGGGTCCCTGACCCCTGAGTAGCCTAACTGGGAGGCATCCCCCAGTAGGGGCAGACTGACATCTCACACGGCCGGGAAATCCTCTGAGACAAAACTTCCAGAGGAACAATCAGGCAGCAACATTTGCTGTTCACCAATACCTGCTGTTCTGCAGTCTCTGCTGCTGATACCCAGGCAAACAGGGTCTGGAGTGGACCTCCAGCAAACTCCAATAGACCTGCAGCTGAGAGTCCTGACTGTTAGAAGGAAAACTAACAAACAGAAAGGACATCCACACCAAAAACCCATCTGTACATCACCATCATCAAAGACCAAAGGTAGATAAAACCACAAAGATGGGGAAAAAACAGAGCAGAAAAACTGAAAATTCTAAAAATCAGAGCACCTCTCCTCCTCCAAAGGAATACAGCTCCTCACCAGCAACAGAACAAAGCTGGATGGAGAATGACTTTGACAAGTGAGAGAAGAAGGCTTCAGATGATCAAATTACACCGATCTAAAGGAGGAAGTTCGAACCCATGGCAAAGAAGTTAAAAACCTTGATAAAAGATTAGATGAATGGCTAACTAGAATAACCAATGCAGAGAAGTCCTTAAATGACCTGATGGAGCTGAAAACCACGGCACGAGGACTATGTGACGTATGCACAAGCCTCAGTAGCCAACTCGATCAACTGGAAGGAAAGGTATCAGTGATGGAAGATCAAATGAATGAAATGAAGTGAGAAGAGAAGTTTAGAGAAAAAAGAACAAAAAGAAATGAACAAAGCCTCCAAGAAATATGGGACTATGTGAAAAGACCAAATCTACATCTGATTGGTGTACTTGAAAGTGATGGGGAGAATGGAACTAAGTTGGAAAACACTCTGCAGGATATTATCCAGGAGAACTTCCCCAATCTAGGAAGGCAGCCCAACATTCAAATTCAGGAAATACAGAGAACGCCACAAAGATACTCCTCAAGAAGAGCAACTCCAAGACACATAATTGTCAGATTCATGGAAGTTGAAATGAAGGAAAAATGTTTAGGGCAGCCAGAGAGAAAGCTCGGGTTACCCACAAAGGGAAGCCCATCAGCCTAACAGCTGATCTCTTGGCAGAAACTCTACAAGCCAGAAGAGAGTGGGGGCCAATATTCAACATTCTTAAAGAAAAGAATTTTCAACCCAGAATTTCATATCCAGCCAAACTAAGTTTCATAAATGAAGGAGAAATAAAATCCTTTACAGACAAGCAAATGCTGAGAGATTTTGTCACCACCAGGCCTGCCCTAAAAGAGCTCCTGAAGGAAGCACTAAACATGGAAAGGAACAACCAGTACCAGCGACTGCAAAAACATGCCAAATTGTGAAGACCATCGAGGCTAGGAAGAAACTGCATCAACTAATGAGCAAAATAGCCAGCTAATATCATAATGACAGGATCGAATTCACACATAACAATATCAACCTTAAATGTAAATGGGCTAAATGCTCCAATTAAAAGACACAGACTGGCAAATTGGATAAAGAGTCAAGACCCATCAGTGTACTGTATTCAGGAAACCCATCTCATGTGCAGAGACACACATAGGCTCAAAATAAAGGGATGGAGGAAGATCTACCAAACAAATGGAAAACAAAAAAAGGCAGGAGGTGCAATCCTAGTCTCATAAAACTGACTAAACCAACAAAGATCAAAAGAGACAAAGAAGGCCATTACATAATGGTAAAGGGATCATTTCAATGAGAAGAGTTAACTATCCTAAATATATATGCACCCAATACAGGAGCACCCAGATTCATAAAGCAAGTCCTTAGAGACCTGCAAAGAGACTTAGACTCCCACACAATAATAATGGGAGACTTTGACACCCCACTGTCAACATTAGACAGATCAACGAGACAGAAAGTCAACAAGGATATCCAGGAATTCAACTCAGCTCTGCACCAAGCAGACCTAATAGACATCTACAGAACTCTCCACCCCGAATCAACAGAATATACATTCTGTTCAGCACCACACCACACCTATTCCAAAATTGACCACATAGTTGGAAGTAAAGCACTCCTCAGCAAATGCAAAAGAAGAGAAATTATAACAAATGGTTTCTCAGACCACAGTGCAATCAAACTAGAACTCAGGGTTAAGAAACTCACTCAAAACCGCTCAACTACATGGAAACTGAACATCCTGCTCCTGAATGACTACTGGGTACATAATGAAATGAAGGCAGAAATAAAGATGTTCTTTGAAACCAACGAGAACAAAGACACAACATACCAGAATTTCTGGGACACATTCAAAGCAGTGTGTAGAGGGAAATTTCAAAGCAGTGTGTAGAGGGAAATTTATAGGACTAAATGCCCACAAGAGAAACAGGAAATATCTAAAATTGACACCCTAACATCAGAATTAAAAGAACTAGAGAAGGAAGAGTAAACACATTCAAAAGCTAGCAGAAGGCAAGAAATAACTAAGATCAGAGCAGAACTGAAGGAGATAGAGACACAAAAAACCCTTTAAAAAATCAATGAATCCAGGAGCTGGTTCTTTGAAAAGATCAACAAAATTGATAGACCGCTAGCAAGACTAAGAAGAAAAGAGAGAAGAATCAAATACATGCAATAAAAAATGATGAAGGGGATATGACCACCTATCCCACAGAAATACAAACTACCATCAGAGAATACTATAAAGAAATACAAACTACCATCAGAGAATACTACAAACACCTCTATGCAAATAAACTAGAAAATCTAGAAGAAATGGATAAATTCCTCAACACATACACCCTCCCAAGACTAAACCAGGAAGAAGTTGAATCTCTGAATAGACCAATAACAGGATCTGAAAGTGAGGCAATAATTAATAGCTTACCAAACAAAAAAGTCCAGGACCAGACAGATTCACAGCTGAATTCTACCAGAGGTACAATGAGGAACTGGTACCATTCCTTCTGAAACTATTCCAATCAATAGAAAAAGAGGGAATCCTCCCTCACTCATTTTATGAGGCCAGCATCATCCTGATACCAAAGCCGGGCAGAGATACAACAAAAAAAGAGAATTTTAGACCAATATCCCTGATAAGCATCAATGTAAAAATCCTCAATAAAATACTGGCAAACCAAATCCAGCAGCACATCAAAAAGCTTATCCACCATGATCAAGTGGGCTTCATCCCTGGGATGCAAGGCTGGTTCAACATACGCAAATCAATAAACATAATCCAGCATATAAATAGAACCAATGACAAAAACCACATGATTATCTCAATAGATGCAGAAAAGGCCTTTGACAAAATTCAACAACCCTTCATGCTAAAAACTCTCAATAAATTAGGTATTGATGGGATGTATCTCAAAATAATAAGAGCTATTTATGACAAACCCACAGCCAATATCATACTGAATGGGCAAAAACTGGAAGCATTCCCTTTGAAAACTGGCACAAGACAGAGATGCCCTCTCTCACCACTCCTATTCAACAAGTGTTGGAAGTTCTGGCCAGGGCAGTCAGGCAGGAGAAAGAAATAAAGGGTATTCAGTTAGGAAAAGAGGAAGTCAAATTGTCCCTGTTTGCAGATGACATGATTGTATATTTAGAAAACCCCATCGTCTCAGCCCAAAATCTCCTTAAGCTGATAGGCAACTTCAGCAAAGTCTCAGGATACAAAGTCACTGTGCAAAAATCACAAGCATTCTTATACACCAATAGCAGACAAACAGAGAGCCAAATCATGAGTGAGCTCCCATTCACAATTGCTTCTAAGACAATATAATACCTAGGAATCCAACTTATAAGGGATGTGAAGGATCTCTTCAAGGAGAACTACAAACCACTGCTCAATGAAATAAAAGAGGATGCAAAGAAATGGAAGAACATTCCATGCTCATGGATAGGAATAATCAATATCGTGAAAATGGCCATACTGCCCAAGGTAATTTATAGTTTCAATGCCATCCCCAGCAATGACTTTCTTCACAGAATTGGAAAAAACTACTTTAAAGTTCATATGGAACCAAAAAGAGCCTGCATTGCCAAGTCGATCCTAAGCCAAAAGAATAAAGCTGGAGGCATCATGCTACCTGACTTCAAACTATACTACAAGGTTATAGTAACCAAAACAGCATGGTACTGGTACCAAAACAGAGATATAGACCAATGGAACAGAACAGAGCCCTCAGAAATAATGCCACATATCTACAACTATCTGAACTTTGAGAAACCTGACAAAAACAAGAAATGGGGAAAGGATTCCCTATTTAATAAATGGTGCTGGGAAAACTGGCTAGCCATATGTAGAAAGCTGAAACTGGATCCCTTCCTTACACCTTATACAAAAATGAATTCAAGATGGATTAAAGACTTAAATGTTAGACCTAAAATCGTAAAAACCCTAGAAGAAAACCTACGCAATACCATTCAGGACATAGGCATGGACAAGGACTTCATGTCTAAAACACCAAAAGCAATGGCAACAAAAGACAAAATTGACAAATGGGATCTAATTAAGCTAAAGAGCTTCTGCATAGCAAAAGAAACTACCATTGGAGTGAAAAGGCAACCTACAGAATGGTAGAAAATTTTTGCAATCTACTCATCTGACAAAGGGCTAATATCCAGAATCTACAATGAACTCAAACAAATTTACAAGAAAAAAACAAACAACCCCATCAAAAGGTGGGCGAAGGATATGAACAGACACTTCTCAAAAGAAGACATTTATGCAGCCAAAAGACACATGAAAAAGTGCTCATCATCACTGGCCATCAGAGAAATGCAAATCAAAACCACAATGAGATACCATCTCACACCAGTTAGAACGGTGATCATTAAAAAGTCAGGAAACAACAGGTGCTGGAGAGGATGTGGAGAAATAGGAATGCTTTTACACTGTTGGTGGGACTGCAAACTAGTTCAACCATTGTGGAAGTCAGTGTGGCGATTCCTCGGGGATCTAGAACTAGAAATAACATTTGACCCAGCCATCCCATTACTGGGTATATACCCAAAGGATTATAAATCATGCTGCTATGTAGACACATGCACATGTATGTTTATTGAGGCACTATTCATAATAGCAAAGACTTGGAACTAACCCAAATGTCCAACAGTGATAGACTGGATTAAGAAAATGTGGCACATGTACACCATGGAATACTACGCAGCCACAAAAAAATGATGAGTTCATGTCCTTTGTAGGGACGTGGATGAAGCTGGAAACCATCATTCTCAGCAAACTATCGCAAGGACAAAAAACCAAACACCACATGTTCTCACTCATAGGTGGGAATTGAACAAAGAGAACACTTGGACACAGGAAGGGGAACATCACACACTGGGGCCTGTTGTGGTGTTGGGGGAGGGGAGAGGGATAGCATTAGGAGATATACCTAATGTTAAATGATGAGTTAGTGGGAGCAGCACACCAACATGGCACATGTATACATATGTAACAAACCTGCATGTTGTGCACATGTACCCTAAAACTTAAGGTATTAAAAAAAAAAAGAATATGGAAAAATACTAGGCAAATGTAAGCAAAAATAAAGAGTAATAAGTATAAGAAATAAATGGATTTGATGGCAGAAAAAGCCAGTCACAAGAAACAAATTTTACAGAAAATCAAAGGAACAATTCATAATAAAAATTTAAATTAATGTACCTTCATATTAAGCAAAAGCTGTTGGAATAAAAGAAGAAATTGGTAGGAATACAAGTGAGAGAATTTATTTTGAGTAGGCAAAAAATAATTTAAAACATGCAAAATATAAATAAAATAGATTTGCCGCTACAAGAATGAATAAAATTTTCAGTGCCAAGAGCATCTATAAATTTATAAAATTTGATTATGTTGTATAAAATATGACAATTTCCAAAAGATAGAAAGCCATATTCTCTGACCACAATGCAACAAAACTAGGTAAACAAAAGGTAACAAAAAATGAAAAAGGAAGAGGGGCTATTTAATCCTTTAGAAATAATATTTTGCCAAATAATTATTGTTTAAAAGAGGAAATCAAACCTAAAGTTATATACTATTTAGACATTAGCAATAACAGTACTACATATCAAAATATGGGTTGACCCTAAAGCTATTCTCAGAGAAAAATGCAGTGTTTAATGCTTTTACTCCTAACCAGAAAAGAAATAAAGGAAGGGAGGAAGAGAGGGAGGGTGGAGGAAGGAAGGAAATAAAGAAAGGGAACTAAATCTTATACCTAAGAACCAAGATGAATAACAATAGAAAACTTTATAGGGAAATAAATGAATAAAGATAAACCAGATATTAATCAATTAGAAAATAGTAGGGAATTATTTAGCAATTAGCTTTAGGAATCATAATATTTTAACCATTTTAAATATAAATAGATTTAATACAGTAAATTTGGTACTTACAGCATTGTAGGAAGAGCTGGAAAATCAGGCTTTTGGCGGTGCCTTCAGGGCTTACTCCCAAAAAACATTGCTGAACTGTATTGCCAGTTTCCATAGTGACACAATCAACAAGATGCAGATTTAGGAGGCTACCACTGGAACAACTGAGTTCAAGAACATAATATCAGAGATTTTTACCCAAGAAGCAGAGATGGATCAAAAGAAACCACTGCTAGCATTGCATCTTCCTCCTTGCCACCCACAATTTGGCTTTGCTTTTGCAGAAAAACTCAGTATTTCTGTGACTAGGACAGGCGTAACAACAGCTGGATTCGAATTTGTGGCCAGAACCCTGCCTCAAAGGGATCTGGGAAATGTAGTTTTTAGGTTCTCAGGCTCTACAGCAGAAGTGTCCAATCTTTTGGCTTCCCTGGGCCACACTGGAAGAATTGTCTTGGACCACAAGACAGCTTTGCAAGTGACCCAACACAAATTCACAAACTTTCTTAAAACATTATGAAAATATTTTTTGCATTTTTTTTAGTTCATCCGTTATCATTAGTGTTAGTGTGTTTTATGTGTGTCCCAAGACAATTTTTCTCAGAAATTAGGAGTTCTATCACTGAGACAGATGAAATGACAGATGTTACAGGATAGTACCAGTGATAACCTGATGGTATTAAATTTGTAAATCTTGATAAAGTGGATATTTCTAATCTCTAAGAAAATGTAGAAGTTCAAATTGATTAAAAATATTGGAAACTTAAGTATATCAATAGTCATGGTAGAAAATGGAAAAACTTATTAAAAATGAAAATGGCCCCCCGGCCAAAAAAAGACCCAAACAGCTTTATAAAAAATAATTTTATAAAGATTTTGTAAAATCTTCAAGGAACATATAATTTCCATATCATTATGCCACTTACAAAATTTCCAAACCACATTACTAACTCTGTTATTATGCATTATCAGGCATTGTGAAAATGTCCTGCTCATTTTCTATGGTTCAACCTAACCACATTGAAATAGATTTCAATAACCACATCATTTCAAGGCCCCCACTATAGCAGAAAAATCATTATTTTCAGGTATATGTAATTCCTTTCATTGTTTCTTCCCTTTCTCACCTTCTTTTTGGGATAACATTTACCTTCAAGAGCTTAATTAAGTGTACTCACAGTATGGTGGCGTGAGCTGTATCCTGCTATGTCCCTCCTGGGCTGCTTGGCATTTGTATAATCCTAAGTATAGCCATCCCCCGACAATGTCACCCGCTGAGTCCTGGGTTGCCTTATCTGGCTTCCAATCGTATGATTCACTGTCCTCTGCCTAATTCCCTCTCTCAACCATGAGACCTCTGCAGTCTTCACAGCACTCAGACCACTAGGAAGAAAAACATTTGGCTACTCCGTCATGCCTGCTTAAGATGGAAGGTGGCCCTGTGTGAGTCTGAGTCACTCCAGCCCTCCTACACATTGGGCAGAGGCTTTCTTTACTCAGTGTTTCTATATTGTGTAGGGTTGAGGAACTCTTTTGGACTCAGCGTCTTCCAGGACCAACCAGACCTGAAACAGCACAGATCTCATGTAGTCTGAGATCCCCAATATTTCCAGGGGGATCATCATCATCCTCCCTCTCCTTTAGGAGCTAAAGGGTCTAAATGGGGGTTCACATGGAAATGGGGAGGTACTTGACTCTCAGAGACGCTCCCAGTGTTTGCTGTGCCTGCTTCTTCTCCATCTCTATAGAGGATGCAGAGAGAACAGGGAAAGAGGGACAAGGAGAGGGCCTCTCCTGATAGAAGACTCTTTAGAAGTTTGGAGTCAGGAATATGGTGGTAGGAGACTCATGCTTATTTATATTCCCTGTTAAAGTATTTCTTGTCTTAAACGTAGACTGGGATCTTTGAACTCCAAAATTGAGAACTTGATACTTTTGTTTCTCTGCTTCCACTGTGATGCAAAATTGAAGGAAGAAAAGAGTTTCCTGTAGTTGGCTAATAACAATCGACAATACTATTTAAAGTGTTCTAGAAAATAGAAACAAAACATTGCAAAGTTCCATTTTCTACCAGTCTACCATAACCTGAAACCAAAACCATGAATATGGGCAACATGCAAAAATAAAATAAAATAAAATATGAACTTATCTGTTTTAAGAGTTTACTTAAATAAATAATAGACCATCACTAGGTTATATTCCAGGAATGCAATATATATTACTTACACTCTTGTGTAATTTTTCTGTGCTCAACAAAGAAGCAATGAGCAAGCCCTATGTGGGAAGGTGTAGTACATAAAAATAATTATATACACTTTAAGGAGCTTAATATCCGGTCGGAGAGACAAACACAAAAGTTGAACAACATAAAAATGTAAATAATTCGTGATTTACATAAGAAATACTTAAAGGTAGTACACTGTTTTTCCAAATGAATTATATAAATATGCACTAGATGTTCATAGAAAGTCCCATCACTTGATTCCAGAGTGGTAGGAAAGACTGTACAAAGAGGGGTAGTATGAGTTTAATCTTAAAAGATGGATTGAACTTGTATGTAGTGAGAATATTTCAGGCAGGTAATCCAACAGGTGAAACTGTGAAGGCAGGAAAGCTGAATATGTACATGTTCAGTCAACAGTGAGCAAACTTTCTGTGATAGAAAAGTGAAATGTTATGGTTTAGAGACATTGTGAGTTAAACTTATACTCCTCAGGAAATGTAAGATACATTATATATCTTTTTAGGTATTCAGCTGGTAAAACAATTTGGAGTATCTTGACCTACCTGAGGAGCATGCTTGTTCTGTGTGAATAGTGAGGTCTGTTGGTTGTAAGTTCAGTGTACACTTCCTTCACACAGTTACTACCAGACTGCTTTTAAAGCCCCCATTTACACTCTCTTGACTTTCTCCCAAGACTTGGCTGCAAAAACAGTCAGCTCCTCTGCCATCTATTTTACCTTGATTTTCTGTACGCAGTTCCTGGATTCATTTTTTATTATCCTCATCAAGATATACTCAGTCAGTCTAAAATGGAGATAAAATTGTTGCCAAAATTATGCAGGAGTAAATTCATATATATTGAAGCTTTCACAAATGAAATTGAACCTGGTGAGAAATATCATGCTACATTGAAAGCATTTTTCTCCCCTCACATACACATGAATAATTCGTTTAATTGAGCTGTGGATTCCTTGGGGCACCAAGACTAAATATTTATAGTTCTTTGTGTACACTGGATGGTTAGTGGGAGCTCCCCACAACAGCTCCAGAGACAGAATTACTTAGCTGGTTCAGATGGGAACACATAGCAACCTTATTTCTCTACCTGGGCCTACTGACAGAAAACTCCCTACCTATTTACAGAATTTGAGCCACTCTCCTCACCTCCCACCTCATCCATCTCCTGTAGATTGTGTTGTATTCTTCCTTCTACTTCTGATACCTCATAAAGTCTCTGATCCTACCGCATTACTCTCTCACTTATACAGATCTCACCGTCCAGCTCCTGAATCCAAACAATGCTTGCCTTTTCAAGATCTACTCCATTTTGCCTCAGCTTCCTTTATTCCTTCTAAGAGGGCATTGCAAAAACATCTGTTCCTATTCTGCATCCACTTCACCTCTTTTATCTTTTCTCAGTCTCCAATTTTCTCCTTTGTCATTATTCCAAACATATTTCACTTACTCTCTAAATATTGATTGGTTGGTTAGTTCTGCATAATACAAAAGGGTTGCCGACTCTACTTAAAAAGTAATGAGAATTATGACTTCCCACAGAATAAGTAGAGAGCAGATAAACTCTTGGTGTGACAAATTGAGAAAACAAACACTTTATCTTATTAGATTGTGTCCACAGGGATGCAAATGAAACAAGTGATGCATCACCACCATCAACTAAATTACAAACACTGCTTAGGTTTATGACATCCATTATTTTACCTGCAACCATTTTTTTAGTTATTGTTTTTGAAATTACTATCTTGGTCAAAAGAGCAGGAAAAATGCTCATCGGATCAATAATGTATCCTTTTAACCTAACCCTAACTCTAAGAGTGTTTGCAAATATGTGAAAGATGGGTTAATGTAAGGCTCCATCAGGGAATAAGGGGTCAATGGAGCATAAACAGCAGCAGTCAGGGTTCAGCCAAATTACCCTGTAAACCAGTTGCTGTTCCATGAACAGATAGGAGGTGGGCTCTAATAATGTTTAAATCATGAAGATCTGGAATCTGCATTCACTTAAATTCATTTGGTTTCTCTTAGCTGTGGCAGATCGACTTGACTTAACGCTTTCTGAATTATATGCCTCATCCTTACCATGACTTCATATTGGGCAAAGTGGGCTTCCCCACTTGAAAATGTGAGGCATTACTTGCTAATTTTAAAAATAAAATTAAATTGGACTAGGTAGCTGATTTTATGTGGGCATTGTTCCTTTTGTTTAAGTCTCCATTATAAATAGGATTATTACGTTTGTTGTTTTGTGTTTTTTTAGCTCACCAGATTATCAGGTCAGGATCATGGGTTGTTCACCTCTATATAGAACCTGGAACATTGGTAATGCTTACTACATGTTTGATTAGTGAATAAGTGAGTGGTTATGAATGGAAGAGCTGGGAACAAAGAGGAAATAAGGCATTTTCATGGGCCTATGATGTAACAGAACAGGCAGGAAAGAGCAAAGCATATTTAGAATGAAGACAATTCTCTAGCTTGTTTGAAAGTTGTAATACATGTGTTAGGAAAGGTTAAATGTAGTCAAATTTGAATGCCAGATTGAATGCCAGATTTAGGAATTGGGTATTTATTCTATAGATAGTAGAAAGTTTGACTTGTAACAGGAGAATGACATGGGAGGAATAATGTTTTAGAAAGATCTGTCTTTCTGCAGAATGCAAGAAGGACTGCATTAGCGAGGGATTGGAGGTTGGAAGGTGAGCGATGAGGTTTACATTAAAAGGTAGGTAAGGCCTGAACTGGAGTGATAGTGACCTAATAGTAAAATAAAGGTGATGGAAGAAATATTTTTAAGGAAGAATCATTGGACTTTTTGTTATTTTGGGGTTTGGAGAGCAAGGGAGAGCCATGTGAAAGATGACTTTCTGATTCAGTCAGAATGACAAGAACATTGTTAGTTCTATTACATATATCAGAGGAACCTGGTGCCAGGTGAGTAGGGAGGGTTTGGAAGTAGATTATAAAAACTGTAATTTGCAGGAAATTTGGAAATATATGAGCATAAATATCTGCACACAGTTTAAGATAAGGGACTGGCTGGGCGCAGTGGCTCACGCTGGTAATCCCAACACTTTGGGAGGTTGAGGTGGACGGATCACTTGAGGTCAGGAGTTTGAGACCAGCCTGGCCAACATAGTGAAACCCCGTCTCTACCAAAAAAAAAAAAATTAGTGGGCATGGTGGCATGCACCTGAGTTCTAGCTACTCAGGAGGCTGAGGAAGGAGAATCACTTGAACCAGAGAGGTGGAGGTTGCGGTGAGCTGAGATCATGCCACTGCACTCCAGCTCCAGCGACAGGGTGAGACTCCCTCAAAAAAAAAAAAAAAAAAATGAAGGACTACAATTCTAAGAATAAAATTGGATCAAAAATAAATATTTGGTAGTAATCCATATGGAAGTGATAACTGATTTTTAGAGTGTGGAAGAATTCTCTAAGAGAGATACTGCAAGAAGAGCAGTAAAAATAAAACTTAAACTTCAGAATTATCTGTTAAATTTGGTCATTGTGGACCAAATGTGTGTGCATTGTCCAATGTACATGGACAAATAAGATGATCAAATGAATGTTTACAATTATTTTCCACATTACCCAAACAAGTTAATTTGGTTGTGACCTCATTAAATTAATGTCTTAAACTAGAGTGATGGGACCAAGGATAATTAAAGGCACCGCATCCATCCTGCAGCATTTCCAAAGTGGGAGGTATTTTGAAACCTTAACATGGATAATATCCTTATTTATTGCTTCATCTGCTCCTATACATATCTCATATGAGTATATCAGAGTAACCTTCTTTGAAAAGACTTATTATTTGCCATGTTTTGGCATTCCATGATATTATAATGTCAGGACATCTTAATGTCAATTTTTTTTAAGTCTTAGAAACAATAAAGCTTCTATACAAGTAACATTAAGTGGACCATCTCACATAATTCTTTTACTCATCTTACATCTCAATACCCTACAGGTTTATAACTCTCACTGAAATGTTTATTGCATACCATTAACTAACAGTTATATAATGTTTTACAATGTGCTTTTACATAATGTTCAATTTGATGTTCATAGTAAATCTGTCAGCATGGCTTTATTATTGTTATAATTACCATCTTAAAGATGAATAAAATGAAGCTCAGAGAGGTTAAGTAACTTTCTAAGTGTTTTTTGTTTTTTTTTTATTCCAAAGGTTTATGGGACTCCCCAGTACTCTCCATGTAGAGTCTAATGTAGAATCCAGGAGTGCACAGAAAAGTCACTGGATGTAATAACAATGATAACCTCTGTTTTTACATTAAAAAAATAAGATGCAAGTTAAATTTACTAATATTTAATGTACAGACTGACTCTCAAAGATCAAACAGTGTCTATGGTCATGCTCCCCATCCTATCTGGTACAGGAGAGGTCTGGAAGAGATGTCTGAGAGCTCCAAAATGCAAGCAGCTTCACAGAGATACCCTCTCTTGTTTACTCACTCTCAGTGTTGTGTCTTAAGCAGTTCAAATGAGCCTAGATACAAGGATTTATAGATTATAGGACTATTTTTTAATGGCTACTTCATTTTTGCTTTAATAATTGTTTTTGATTGTTAATGAAAATGACCACTTCCACATATATTGAATATTGAATTTATATTTCCTTATATTTCCTGTGTCCCATTCATCTATCTAGTACAAAAACCATAACAGAAAAGCTTATTTTGGATTGTAAAATTTCTAAATTATCTTTTAAACCAAATATGCAAAGATATTCCTGCTTATTCATGGTCTGATGAGTTGTCAGTGTGATGCTTTATATTCTTATACATGTGATCCAGTTCTTTCTTTCTTTCTTTCTTTTTTTTTGGAGATGGAGTCTCACTCTGTCGCCCATGCTGGAGTGCAATGGCATGATCTCAGCTCACTGCAACCTCCACCTCCAAGGTTCAAGAGATTCTCCAGCCTCAGCCTCCTGAGTAGCTGGGATTACAGGCATCCACCACCATGCCTGGCTAGTTTTTTTGTATTTTTAGTAGAGATGGGGTTTCGCCATGTTGGCCAGGCTGGTCTTGAACGCCTGACCTTAAGTGATCCATCCGCCTCGGCGTCCCAAAGTGCTGAGATTACAGGCTTGAACCACTGCGCCTGGCCTCATATGATCCATTTCTGACTAAACTACTCCTCACAAAATATACAAATGACATGCATAGATTCCTGTACAGAAAATGCTGATTGAAACTAACACTAGGCTGCGTGCAGTGGATCACACCTGTAATCCCAGCACTTTGGGTGGCAGAAGTGGGCAGATCACATGAGGCCAGGATTTTGAGACCAGCCTGGGTAACATGGCGAAACTCTGTCTCTACTAAAAAGTAGCTGGGTGTGGTGGTGTATGTCTGTAATCCCAGCTACTTGTGGGGCTGAGACATGAGAATCACTTGAATCTGGGAGGTGGAGGTTACAGTAAGCTGAGATTGCTCCACTGCACTTCAGCCTAGGCAACAGAGTAAGACTCTGTCTCACAAAAAAAAAAAAAAAAAAAAAGGCTGGGCATGGTGGCTCACACCTGTAATCCCAGCACTTTGGGAGGCCAAGGCAGGCGGATCACTAGGTCAGGAGTTTAAGATCAGCCTGGCCAACATGGTGAAACCTCGTCTCTACTAAAAAATACAAAAATTAACAGGATATGGTGGCACAGGCCTGTAGTCCCAGCTACTTGGGAGGCTGAGGCAGGAGAATTGCTTGAACATGGGAGGTGGAGGTTGCATTGAGCCAAGACCATGCCATTGCACTCTAACCTGGGCAACAGAGTGAGACTCCGGCTCAAAAAGCAAACAAACAAACAAAAACCCAAAAAGAAACTAAGACTAACAATGTTTAAGCGAACAAATGAAAAAATAGCAGACCCGCATGTCTATCACTCACAATGTTATTTTTATTTTATTTTAATTTTTTGAGATGGAGTTTCGCTCTTGTTGCCCAGGCTGGAGTGCAATGGCGCAATCTTGGCTCACCGCAACCTCTGCCTCCTGGGTTCAAGTGATTCTCCTGCCTCAGCCTCCCAAGTGGGGTCTTGGCATGTTGTCCAGGCTGTATTTGAACTTCTGGGCTTATGCAATCTTCTGATCCCAGCCTCTTGGGTAGCTGGGACTACAGGCATGCACCATAATACCTAGCCAAAATGTAAGATTTTCATCAGCAATATTACAAGATGAAATAATGATCTGAACAACAGTTGGACAAAAACAAATTTTTAGCTATCAAGAAGGCTATTTAAAAATATATTGGCCGGGCACGGTGGCTCACGCCTGTAATCCCAGCACTTTGGGAGGCCAAGAAGGGCAGATCATGAGGTCAGGAGTTCGAGACCAGCCTGACCAACGTGGTGAAACCCCGTCTCTACTAAAAATACAAATATTAGTCAGGTGTGGTGGCATGCACCTGTAATCCCAGCTACTCAGGAGGCTAAGGTAGGAGAATGGTGTGAACCCAGGCGGCGGAGCTTGCAGTGAGCAAAGATTGAGCCACTGCACTCCAGCCTGGGTGACAGAGCGAGACTCCGTCTCAAAAAAAAAAAAAAAAATATATATATATATTTACATCCACTATCATTATTCATAAATATCATGTGAGCTGTATATGTATCCTTTGAGATATTGGCTAAGGATAATCAAGCTATTTTGACACTAAATATCTAAAACATGAAGATGAACTCTATAATTGATTCAGCAATGTTTGAAGTCATACTCAATCCAGTACTTTGCAAAATTTTACTAAAAATTAATGAAAACGTTGAGTGCTTCCTTTAACATTTCTTATTTAATTGCAAGAGGCAAAAAGCAGTTATTTGCCCTGTCACAGTAGGCTAAAGTAATATACTCAATATAACTGCAAACCAACAGACACTCCTTTTACAGCAAAAAGTGTTAGAAGTTGCAAAATGTAACTTAGAACAAATTTCAAATTAAAGGAGGGCATGCTATTCATAAAAGTATCAATATTTTTCCAAAGTCTAAGTTTGTGGTATTTGCTAGATTTTATTTCAATAATGAAGTACATCAAATACTACTTTTTGTGTAAGCTACTAAAGAATATGAGCCAGAAAAGATATCTCTCAATAATAAACAACTTCTTTAATGAAAATAATGTTTTGTATATAACCAAGTTGCATTGCCTGGAATCTTAAAAAGTACTCATAGGTCACAGATGGATTTCAGAGCTAGTACAATGCAAATTGACTTACTCCATCATATGTGAACACATAAAGCAAAACTGAAGTCACACATGTGCAAAATGCTGATGGGTGTCATTGACATGGTTAATTTCATAAAATTAAAAAACTTAAACCTACAATACAAGCTCTAAACATTGCAATCCATGTGGCATGATCATGAAAATCTTTTGTATTAATACTACAGTGAAGCTGATTGATTATCTTGTATCAAAGACATTAAAGGAGTTGAGTTTATAGATAACTATGTATTTTTCTTGAGTAACAAAAGAGATAAGTATTCCTTTTCTGATATACTGCAATAGTAATAAGAGGTGGGGCCTTCAGGAGGTGATTAAGTAATGAGGGCAGTGCTCTCATGAATGAGATTATGACCTTATAAAAGAGGTGTGAGGAAGCTTTACATTTCTTTTTTGTCCTTTTAACCTTCTACCATTTTAGGACACAGCAAGAGGCAACATTTTGGAAGCAGAGGGCAACTCTCACTGGAAACCAAATCTACTGGCACCTTGATCTTGGACTTTACAGCCTCCAGAACTGTGAGAAAATAAATTTCTGTTCTTTATAAATTGCTCAATCTCATGTACTTTGCTATAGCAGCAGGAACAAACTAAGATTATTTGAAATATATTATACATAGTTGGGCACGGTGGCTCATGCTTGCAATCCCAGTAATTTGGGAGGCTGAGGTGGGTAGATCACTTGAGGTCAGGAGATCACCACCAGCCTGGCCAGCATGGTGAAACCCCGTCGCTACTAAAAAATACAAAAAATTACCCAGGCATGGTGGCATGTGCCTGTAATCCCAGCTACTTGGGAGGCTGAGGCATGAGAATCGCTTGAACTTGGGAGGGGGAGGTTGCAGTGGGCCGAGATCCACTACTGTACTCCAGTCTGGGGTGACAGAGTGAGACTCCCTTTCAAAAAAAAAAAAGGAAAATATATTACACACGATCAATGGGACAATGGCTTATATTTTTTCTCTTTAATTGCCATTTTAAAAATAAAATTTCAGTGCCCTAATTATAATTACCCTCAATGGTTCCTGGTGAGTTCTTACTAATTTTTGTGTTTTGGCTCCCTTTCTTTCTTTTGGAATATCATATGACTCATGCATTTTCACAAAATAATTTTCAATCAATTGAAGTCATTATTGTTTTTATGCTTAAATTATTCCATCTTTGGCCAAATTAGCTCTTATGTCCTTTTGACATAATCCCATTACCTTTTTCGTTTTTTGCAGGTAAGGTCTTTCTGTGTTGACCAGAACACAGAAAGTCTCTAATTCGACCTCCCAAAGTGCTGGAATTGCAGGTCTGAGCCACCATGCCCAACCTCCCATTACAGTTTGATCACTATCAAACTTTTGTCTTTTTTACAACAAGATATCCAAGGCTCATCTTATCTATTTCCTGACCCAAACCTCAATCTGGCCCTTTTTCTAAGGAGCCCTAGTTCGTTTTATTGGCGAGTGATATTTAGAGATCACAATCTGGTACTAGGTTTAATGATTGCTTTTAGACTTTTTCAGTAAATAGAATTAGGAAATACAATTAGACTTTTTAACTAATTGTAAAAAATTTTAAACACACACAACAATAGTAAGAATAGCGTAATAAATCCTCATGTGACAGCATCCAATTTTAGGAGAAATCTATGCTTTGCTCATCTTCTTTTATCTAGTTCTCACACTTCCTTTTGAAAGCTATTAAAAATCTATGGCAGAAAAATGGTCAAGGAATAGGAACTACAACTTCATAAATGAGGAACCAGAAAAGGTAAAAAAAAATTGAACAGATAATCAAATTTCACAGTAATTCGTTTTCAAATTAAAAAGTATAAAGATTAAATATGATTTCCCCATTGTTGACTAGAATGCAGAAAAATGGGGCCAAGCATGGTGGCTCATGCCTGCAGTCCTAGCACTTTGGGGGTCCAAGGTGGGAGAATCACTTGAGCTCAGGAGTTCAAGACCAGCCTGGGCAATATGAGCAAGAAAAATAAATTAAAAAATAAAAATAGAAGTTCTGTGCAATGCTAAAGGGAATATAAATGGGTATAAGCTTTCTGGACAACAATTTTAAAAATTACATAAGAAATCTTTAAAAATATTCTTCTCTCTGATGTAACAAATAGACTCTACAATTCAGTGACTTAAATAACACAGAAGTTTACTTCTTTCTGTCTGCTCTATCTCTCTGTGTCCAGGTTATCTGGGAGGCATTATAGTCATGTGCGAGGTCAAAACTGAGTCACCACCACAACCAAGTTCCAGCTGGCAAGAAGAGGAAAAATAACATGGAGGAGTTATGACCAATGTTGTAAGGATATGGCCTAGAAATGGCATGCATCTCTTCCATTAATATCCTATTGGTAAAAATGTAGTCACATGGACACACCACCTATCTGCACGGAAGGCTGGGAAATGTTGATCGGTTGGGCAGCCATATGTGTAGGAAGGAGAAAACAGAATTTGGTGGATACCTAGTAGTCTCTGCCATACCCTTGACCAGAAATTTTTCTTCTAAAGAATTTAATTCTAAAAATTGTAGACATTCCCAAAGATTTACCTGCAAGCATCAGAGCTTTGTGTATAATTGCAAAAGTTGAAATCACATGAATGTCCAAAATAGTGAATTATTTAAATAGATTATTACTCATATTATGAAGAAATACTCTGCAACTCTTAAAAATAAATGTAATATGCCAGGTGCAATGGGATATGCCTGCAGGCCCAGCTACACGGGAGGCCAAGGCAGGAGGATCACTTGAACTCAGGAGTTCAAGTCTAGCCTAGACAACATAGTGAGACTTGGTCTCTAAAAAAGAAAAAAAAATAAAACTGATGTAATGAATATATAATTACAACAAAAGAGGTCTAACACTACAGTAGAAAAGTTTGGGGCACTCATCCCATTCATAATTATTTTACATTTAAATTACTGTTCCTACTTAAGTGGTGAGCTTGGTAACCATTTTTATATCAGGTGATACTGCTGCAGTAATCATAGCTGTTTGAATCAGGAATAATCCCAATCACATTTTCTCTTAATAGTTTATTATACTGGGCGTTGGGGTTGCAAGATAATGCACAGTCCGAGCTGAATGCATGTCTTCACGTACCTGTATGTAAATCCCACTTTTATTCTAAAATTCTTTGAATATTTTGTTTCTTGCAACCCAATGATCCTAAGAAAATTACTTTTACCTGAAAATTAAAACCAATATTTATAAAAAGTGTATATACAGCATGATACCACTTTAAAAAAAAGACAAATTTATAGAAAAAAGTTTATATGACTGACAACAATGGCTGTCTCTAAGTGGTAGGATTACAGTTAATTTTTATTTTCTTCATTCTATTTATCTTTATTTTCTGAACTTTCTACAATGAACATGTTTTATTTTTACTTTTGTTAAAATAAATAACATTTAATTTGACAGAAAATTCTAAAAATCAACATTTGGTAACTTAAATATTCATTGGCACATGATTCTGTGCCTGTTTCTGGGGGTCATTCCCATGAGAAGAGCAGGTAGAACTTATGAGAATAGTTCTCATAAGTTGAAATATTATAGGTTTCATATTTTATGGCTTTATTGAAAACATTGATGTATTGAATATTCATAAATTTTAATTTAACTTTCTTCTATAATCCTTAATGTGAGGCTAAGGTATAAGGAGAAAGGAGATTGGTAAGAAAGTGTGATACATATTGAATCAGGTGTCAACGTACCATTTGTGCCTGGATCTGACCGGTAGACCAAGGTAAGAATCTCAAAGAATGAGACTTGTAATGAGAATGCCACAAACTTGAATACCTTATACACAAAACACAAACATTGTTATGCATAATGTGCATAAACCCTGAAACAAAGATAATGATTTGGACCACCCAACTGAGGTGGCATGTTATGTTTTTGGCATGAACAAAAGAAACAGGAGAGAAAAAAATCAAAATAATTAAAATGAATTGTTAGAGAAAAGTTACTTTAAAAATAGCTATACCGCTTTGCAATTTCAGTAACAGTTCTGCCTCTGATGCAATGTAAGACATGTATTAGACATTCAGTCTCCACTATAAATTTTAATGAGCACTACAAATTTAGAATATATAAAAATATCAGTAACCTATGAATTCATCAACATAACTCACTTTTCAGTCAAGTTAGGCTGAGTTGAAATTCTACTAAGTTTTCCCATATTCTTGATAAAGGCTAAATTTGAAATAATTTATTTAGATGACTAATTGGCAATTTGATAGTAGTTACATTTTATGTAACACTTGATATAATAACCCAAATTAATTAGCTCAATATTATCTTCTGTGGTTTATTGATCCGAAAGTACATATTTGTTATGTAAACTTATACTATGTAAACTTGAATTAGCTTTTTGCTTCCTTGAATTAATAAAGCCCATTAATGCGAATCTAAGTCTTCATAGACTTTTCCAATCCTTAGTTAAATATTAAAAACTGAGTATTGTAGTTATTTGCTAGGTATAAAAGGTGACTCAGAGTAGAGAATAAGACGTCAGCAAATAGACAATAAGATGTCAGAAAAAGTGCCTCAAATTTTAACTGCGTCAAGTTAAGGGCATTGTAAATACTGTAGTTTTATGTAGCCTGCAACTTCTACTGAAATGAGTTTAATCATGTGTTTCACGTAGCTGAAGTTTGTGTCAAGATTTAAGCTGATTTTCTCATTCTTATCAAAGTCTTACCTGGGGGTAGGGAGAGGTAGGCCTACCTCCCACCTCTATACTATCATTTTAGGAACAGACAGGCATAAATCTGCTCATGTGGTAGAACACATGATGTTAGAGTATATTTTGTTGAATGCTATGGAATATTAATATAATTAATTCTAAAATATCACCTAAAATATGTCAACTGAAGATCTGACTGTACTAAATATGAAAATAAAGCAGCACATACTTTCTCTACTGTTTTTCTGTCCATTCATTGTCACAGGGCTTAGCCTGTCCCTGACACCCAATACACTACCAATAAGCCACCATCATCTTTTCCTGGGGTTTTGCGTTCACTGGTTGTGTTACCTAGTATTGCCTATGATAATCGTTAGTCATCATTAATGAACTAAGTATTATGTACTCCTTGCCTTGGAACACTCTGTTTGGAGTTGTGCAAGTGAGAAGCCCCAAATTTATAAGTCAATATCCTCATTCAGAGCTGCCACCCTTGTGACTTTAAATTGGAGCTCCTGTTTTACACCACTGTGTATCACTGTTTCTGGCCATCACTTTTTTAATACACATGACTTTCCTCTCCCAATTTCCAGACAGGGCTCTTTGAATGTATGTCAAACTCAATTACTCCATAGAAAAACTGCCTTTCTCTTCAAAGTGCTCCCTCAAGGTTCCTAAGTAAGTTTCGTACCTTCTATTTTAAAAGAGGCTTTCCCAAACTCTGCCATTTATCAATTTATTGCCCATCAGTCTCCACCTACCATTCTCTGCTCTGCTTTGTGAACTGAAGAGGGGCTCTGTAAACATTTCTTTATTGCCAGCTGGTACAACATTAGACTTTGTCAAGAAAGGGTGCTGGAGGGCCACTTCAAGTCCACTGCAAGAGAAAGGGGCTGCTCCTAATGGCCAGGTTTGCTGTTTCCTTCAGCAAGGCTGCTGCCGGATGTGCATGTCAGAGCTCCCATGGCTCTCACCTCAGTGACACTTGACAACCAGCATAGGGCCCACCAAACCCTCCAAGAAGTTTGGTCACCAGGTGAGCCACTTCCTGTGAACCCCTCCAGCATATACCTTCTGGTAAGTTTCTATGCTGTTGGTAGTCTGGTGTTCCTATAGCAAGCACACTCTCCCCAACAAGGCATGAATCTACATTGGTTGACGGTGGGACAGTTGGTTTCTTCTACATTCTTGGTTCCATCATTGTTCATTCTTCCTCAGTCCCAGAAGCAGCTGCTTTTTGCATTTGTTACCTCTGTTTTCATTAGAGTTCCTTTTTATTATGATTAATGTAATAGTCCTTTATATTAAATTTTTCCTTTTCAAATAACTGGTGTGGATCAAAGGCATCCTGAATCTGGTATGATCTATCTCGCTGTTTTCAGATACTATAGTAAGAGGCATAAACTTTATGTAATTTTAGTAGATTTGCAGTTGCAAAATATTTGAGATAAATTTATGGCAGGAAAGTTTGAAGTTAGAAAATTATGTAATTGAGTTACATTCTTATGTAAATTGTGAAAAGACTACCATTATCCCACTTTAGCAGCATAATATCTTTATTGAGCTCTCATGACTATCCTGTCCTGTGAGAGTAAGCTTAGAGAATCACTAAAACCAATGAACAAAATGTTGCTTAATGGAACGATTGTTGAGTTTATAAAAATATATTTGGTTAGAGAATAATGTTTTTTCTTCAGACTTTCAGTTATGGGTGACCCAACTTCTCTAAAATCATCTTTCCATACTATTTCTGTTTGTCAATTTGATTTTCTTTGTTTCTACCATTCAGATTTAAAATATCAGCATTATCTCTAATTTATTCCAGCATTATTAAATATCTACTATTTGCATGGCACTGGCTGGGGAATGGAAGAGAATACATCTTTTCTGCTCTCAAGGAGCAGAAAAATGTAGCTATAGAAAAATTGCTCAATGTAAATAACTAATACTTTTAGAAATAATGTAAGTGACTAATATTCAGAAATAATTATCATCAAAATTTCTTACAGTTCGTTAGTTTGTAAATTTAATGTAAATGTTGAGAATATTATTCTTGTCATAATGTAAAGCCATGTTCTTTTACTTTAATCTCTGGGAAAAAAATCACAAATTATTATTATTTTAAGACAAGGTGTGTGACAGTTGAATAAAAAGTTGAGTGCATTAATTTCTTTAATTAAATCTAAGCTATAATTCAGATGAACTTTGGAAAACACTAACTTTAGTCTGATTAGTTATTAGTAATTAATTGAGTATCTACAACAACCATGCTTTCATTCTCAAAATTGACAGTCATTCTCCTTTGTCCCATGATAGAAATATGAAGATTATTCCACAATACTCTCCGTAGACAGAAAACTTTATAAACCCACTAATGCCAAAGGGCAAGGTGATAATCCCCTAATGGAAAAACAGGAAGCCATGCTGTTCTTTTCTTGAACGCCACCTTTGCTGTCACCATAGTACTGTGATCTAGGGTAAGGCAGTTTGTTGTTGTTGTTTGAAATAACAGAACATTCAGATAAACATCCCAAAGCAGTATAAAATTGGAAGACTAGTGTTTCTACTTTAATTAATTGCGTATGCTTCTATGTGCTACATAAATCAAAGCCTTCCTTTAAGACCCGTTCTTACCTTCATTCACGATTTGCTCTCCTCTCACAGTCTTCTGGCCTCAGTCCCCTTGTCCAGTACTCTCCTTTCTTGTGTCCTGACCTGGGGAGTCTTCAGCTCCCTCCAAGTGACAGAGAATCCCAAGTGCTGGCCCCAGAGCCTTTCATGTCTCTTATCAGTTCTCCTGTTGCAGACTCCTGGTGGCAAGGGCTTTACTTCTGCCTGAGAGTCTCTTGGTCCGAAGAGGGGTAGGAGGAAGCCTTGTCCTCCTGAGCTGCAGTTGAGTTGGTGGGTGCTTTCACTTTGCTTCAGGCTGTCCACCAGCAATGGCTGAAGTATTCTTCCTGAGTGTGCCTAAACACAGAAATACTTTATCTATCTTTTTTTTTTTTCTAAAAATGTTTTATTTAAAACATTTTATTTAATATTTTATTTATTTATTTATTTATTTATTTTGGAGACAGAGTCTCGCTCTGTCACCCAGGCTGGAGTGCAGTGGTATGATCTTGGCTCATTGCGACCTCTGCCTCCCGGGTTCAAGCAATTCTCCTGCCCCAGCCTCCCAAGTAGCTGGGACTACAGGCACATGCCGCCACACCTGGCTAATTTTTTTGTATTTTAGTAGAGACGGGGTTTCACCGTGTTGCCCAGGCTGGTCTTGAACTCCTGAGCTCAGGCAAGTTGCTTGCCTTGGCCTTCCAAAGTGCTAGGATTACAGGCATGAGCCACTGCACCCAGCCTACTTTATCTATATTATCTTTTTTCTGAAAATCAATCTATTCTCAACATGAAAAATTTAGATTTTTCCTATTAAAATGACTCCAGTACTAAGCTTTAGGGAACAGTAATGTTTGCTATTATCTTTGTGCTAAGGGAATAAGCCCTTGGAAGGCCCAGATGGTGTATTATTTATGTAGGTATTTAATAATGCTGGACTTGAGTCAGAAACAAAACCAGTGTTTTAAGCCCAGTTGATCGGCAGGATAATATAATTTTTCTCCTGATAGTGAGAGACGAATTTCAGTTCATCTTGCCCCCAAAATATTGACATCATGCAACATGTACAATGTATTTCCCAAGACAGAAAACTGGGACTCAAAGCTCTCTCTTGTGAAATCTAATTTACCATCATGTCCAGTTAATCCTACCTCATAGCTATATCTCTTGACTCTGTTATCTTTTTTCCAAACCCTTTCTTACACTATAGGGCCTACAGAATAAATTCAAGTTTTGTAGCATTGCATACAAAGCACTTTATTATCTGACCCTTGCCTACATTGTGGCCTCATTTTTCGCTGCCCCCATTTGTGGTCATGAAAATGCAGCACTCAGGTTTCCTACTGCAGAGAGTATAATTGACTGATGGCCCCAGATAATGTCCTCTGGATTCACTCTTGTGTTCTTGTAGACGCCATGATTCCCACAGGGTTTTCTCAGCCAGTCTGAGTACAACAGGGATTCTAATGCAGGCTTATTTTTATGAGACAGTGTTCCTTAAACTGGTGATTCTGGCTGGAGGACTCCACTAAACTCAGCCTGGCTAAGATTTTCTTTTTCATTTCTTTCTTTCTTTTTTTTTTTTTTTTCAAAATTAGAGAGGCTTGCTCTGTCGCCTAGGCTGGAGCATAGTGACATAATCTTGGCTCACTGTAACCTCAAACTCCTGGTTTCAAGTGATTCTCTTGCTTCAGCCTCCCGTGTAGCTGGAAATACAAGCACGCACAACCATACCCAGATAATTTTTATTTTTATTTTTTGTAGAGATGGGATATTGCTATTTTGCCCAGGTTGGTCTTGAACTCCTGGCCTCAAGCAATACTCCTACCTTGGCCTCCCAAAATGTTGGGATTGCAGGCATGAGCCATGGCATCTGCCTTGCCTAAGATTTTCTTTTTTCTTTAACTTTTTTTTTTTTTAATTATACTTTAAGTTTTAGGGTACATGTGCACAACGTGCAGGTTTGTTACATATGTATACATGTGCCATGTTGGTGTGCTGCATCCATTAACTCGTCATTTAGCATTAGGTTTATCTCCTAATGCTATCCCTCCCCCCTCCCCCCACCCCATGACAGGCCCTGGTGTGTGATGTTCCCCTTCTTGTGTCTAAGTGTTCTCATTGTTCAATTCCCACCTATGAGTGAGAACATGTGGTGTTTGGTTTTTTGTCCTTGTGATAGTTTGCTGAGAATGATGGTTTCCAGCTTCATCCATGTCCCTACAAAGGACATGAATGCATCCTTCTTCATGGCTGCATAGTATTCCATAGTGTATATGTGGCACATTTTCTTAATCCAGTCTATCATTGTTGGACATTTGGGTTGGTTCCAAGTCTTTGCTATTGTGAATAGTGCCGCAATAAACATACATGTGCATGTGTCTTTATAGCAGCATGATTTTAATCCTTTGGGTATATACCCAGTAATGGGATGGCTGGGTCAAATGGTATTTCTAGTTCTAGATCCCTGAGGAATCGCCACACTGACTTCCACAATGGTTGAACTAGTTTACAGTCCCACCAACTGTGTAAAAGTGTTCCTATTTCTCCACATCCTCTCCAGCACCTGTTGTTTCCTGACTTTTTAATGATTGCCATTCTAACTGGTGTGAGATGGCATCTCATCGTGGTTTTTATTTGCATTTCTCTGATGGCCAGTGATGATGAGCATTTTTTCACGTGTCTTTTGGCTGCATAAATGTCTTCTTTTGAGAAGTGTCTGTTCATATCCTTTGTCCACTTGTTGATGGGGTTGTTTGTTTTTTTCTTGTAAATTTGTTTGAGTTCTTTGTAGATTCTGGATATTAGCCCTTTGTCAGATGAGTAGATTGCAAAAATGTTCTCCCATTCTATAGGTTGCCTGTTCACTCTGATGGTGGTTTCTTTTGCTGTGCAGAAGCTCTTTAGTTTAATTAGATGCCATTTGTCAATTTTGTCTTTTGTAGCCATTGCTTTTGGTGTTTTAGACATGAAGTCCTTGCCCATGCCTATGTCCTGAATGGTATTGCCTAGGTTTTCTTCTAGGGTTTTTATGGTTTTAGGTCTAACATTTAAGTCTTTAATCCATCTCGAATTAATTTTTGTGTAAGGTGTAAGGAAGGGATCCTGCATGCTCAGTCATTAGTGATCTTCTTGGGCAACTTCAGGTATTGTGTTGCTCCATTATAACTGTGAATGGATATTCTTTTTGGACAAGCCTGAAAAGAATGATTGCCAATGAATTATACCTCTAAGGAATGAGGGTTTGGATAAATCACCATGACCTGCTCAGGTGACAGCTGAGGGAGAGAGAAATTTAAAATGGATAATAGAGAAAGGAGAGGATGAGGAGCAGTTGTGGCACTGAGACTAACTGCAGTGACAATTCTTCCCACCAGCCTCTCTCTTCAAAGCTTCCTGTCAGAAAGAGGGGCTCAATGCTAAGTAGAGAAGTATATCTGTATGTCGCAAGGCATGGACTTTGGTGGCCATAAAAATGCACCAGTCAAATCTCCTGCTGCATGGAGCAAAATCCACTAAGAACTCTAGATGCTGCACTTCCGGACCTGGACCTGTGTTCACACTAGGCCACAATTCCCACAGGCTGCTGCCAGCTAATGACTGAGCATGGTGGAGATACGAATGTGGGCCCATTCTTATGAGATGCAAGACCCCTTAACAGGTGACTTTGACTTGTGGACTCCCTGTGGGAATGGCTGAGTCTTTCTTAGAGCTGCTGTCTGAGACTCTACTTACTTCCCCCTCTCCTTCACAGGTGTCAGATCTGCATCATGGTCTGAAAGCTCTTCCCACTTTCTCTGGCTCTCTCTCCTTTATCCACCATTGCAGTTCCCCCATCCCCAAATACGTCTCCTGCATGTCTACTCCTATCTTGCTGTCTGCTTTTCTAGGGACCCAAACTAACACATTCCCATGTGTAGCTCCTCTTTTACATAACCCCTATGCAAAAATTAATTAGATTTTCCTGAACCTGTCATGTTCTTTCTCTTCTTGGATCTTTGAAGAAGTAATTTTCTCTGCTGAAACACCATGACATCTCATGTCCAACTGGCAAATTCATCATCATTTTTCAATATATAACTTCAGTTCTTTAACTACTTGTAAGTATTTGTACAATTTCATTGCAAGCATAGATTTTATCTTGTATTGCTTGGTATCTGTCAGACTCTGGCACCATGGTAAACACACAATAAGTACTTTATAAAGTCTTTTTTATTGATTCTATTAAACTGTAGAAGTAAATATATCTTAATTTTTAGTAAAATCATTACCTGCATTTATTTTACCAGAAGTCTGTTTCCCAAGGGAAAAGCAAGTGAAATTTTCTTGTATGTTTGAGCCTAATGGAGAATATTCAATTTTCCAAAGTAAGAGTAACATTTATATAGTGTTTACAGAGTAAGAATGCACTTAAATATTACATTTACAACATCATGTTCAATGACAGACATGGAATCCCACAATTAGGCTATCTTCTAAATTATTTAAGTTGGACACATAGGTTGTTTCTAATGTTTTGCTAACACAGATAATGTTACAATAAACATCCTTTAAAAGTGTTTACTTACATTTATTATTATTGCTATAGGCTTCTTGGGCTTTCATGCTACCATACTCTCTTGATTTTCCTATTATCATTCTAACTGTTTCTTCTAGTTTTATTCTGCTGGCTCCTCTTCACCTGCTTGACACCATTCATATTCCTGAGTTCTCATACATAGGTGTGCTTTATGTTCATTCTATATATTCTTTGTATAAGGGTCCTGACCCACCCCCGATTCCCTGCCAGTCATGCCCTCAATTACCATCTTTTCACTAAATCCATTGTTTGACCAAATATCTTCCTGAATGACAGATGCTCTTATCTTACTATAGATATTGTATTATTTACGTTCTTTGATTGCAAGCAACAGAAACTGTGGCTCACTTAATCAAGAGGCAAGTTATTGGCAGGATGCTAGAATTCACAGAACTTGGAACTAGGCAAGAACTAAGAGGATAAATGATGCAATTATTTTGTAGCAAGAACTCTGCTACATTTTAGTCTCTCCATTCAAGATTCACATGCTTGAATGGTATCTGATTGGCCTCCCTAGGATCACCTGCCTCCTCTGTAATTAGTGAGGCAGGTTTTTGATGACAATTGTAATGGATCGTGTCTATTGATGTAGAGAAAACCTCAGATGTTATAAGAAATAAGAAATTGATGTTAGGTAGTCAGAAACCAAACCAAACTAAACCTAAACCAAAATAACAAATTAACAGATGCTAATTTCTTTCCCTAGAGCACTTAAAATTCCATCTTCTTAAAAGGGAAGTCATAGTTTCCCCCAATAAACCCTCTTCTCTTCTATGGACTTACATTTCACTAAACAGTATCCCTACTTATCCAGAGACTTAAGCCAGAAGCCTGGATGTTCTTCTTGACGCCTTCCTCTTTATTACCCCCCGCTTCTTGATCAATCATTAATTCTATCATTCCCACCATCTAAATAACTCCCCAATCCATCTTTGTCTCTCATTGCCACTGCCACCACCCTAGGTAGGCCAAGTAATCATTGTTTTTCATCTCAATAACCAGAAGTCTCCAAGTGGCATATTCTGTTATTCTCTAATCATAGTGCAATTGGAGTAATTTTATAAATGAAAATATAATTACATCAGAACTTCTCTAGAAAGGTTGTATTAATTTTTATTTAATAGCAATGTATACGGGCCTCTAAGTCTCCATATTCTTTGGATTACTGTGTATTATTGAAAAAAACTTTGCCAAGTAGGTAAGTAAAGACTTCTGTCAATTGTTTTAATATAAGTTTCTCTAATTATTAGTGAGATTGATGTTTTTCTCATATAATTCTTGATTAGCTATACTACTTCTTTTGTGTCTTGCATCTTCATTCCCTTTGTCTGATTATTTCTTGCAATATTTACATTTGTATTGATTTAGAATAGTTTTGGGGTTATTTATGTTTTTATTGACTTAGGATAGTTTTTTTCTTTTTTAAGAATATCAACTATTAAGCTGGGTGCAGTGGTGTACTCCTGTGGTCCCAGCTACTCAGGAGACTGAGGTGGGAGGGTTCCTTGAGCCCAGGAGTCTTAGTCCAGTCTGGGCAACATAGAGAGACCCAGTCCCTAGGGGGGAAAAAAAAAAAGAATACTAACTCTTTCTTGGCCATATTTGTTGCAAATAATTCCCTTTTTTGACTTTTAGTATTATTTTCTGGGCAAAAAGTTCTTATATTTTATATAGTAAAAAATTTAAGCATTAAATCTGTTAATTTTGCTTTATGCATTGTGCTTTTGATATCATGTTTTAATATCATGGTAAGAAAGGCCAACCTACTCACAAGATTATGTACAAATTCAGTATGTTTTTCTTTGATCTTTTTAGAGTTTCAAGTTTTACATTAAGTTCTGTCCCATCTGGACTATTTGGAGTGTGTCTGTGTGTTTCTGGTTTGGTGTAGAGAACTCATTTTTTTTTTTTTTTAAAGAGTAACTATTGAGATGCTTCAACTGAATTTATGAAAGAATACATTGTTTCTTCAGACTTGAAATATATGGCCACTTTTATCACATACACAATTGGTACATATTATTCACTTGTTTCCAAATAATCAAAAATTCCAAAGTATTATTCAACCATATTATTCATTTTATTTCTCAGATTTGTATCTGCATAATCTTTGGATGCTTTTTAATGAAGATTTTAGCAAGAATTTGTTATAGGAGATTTTATTTTATTTATTTTTTTTTGAGATCGGGCCTTGTTTTGTTGCCCAGGCTGGAGTGCACCAACCTCCTTGGTGTTTCTAGAACAGTCCAGGCATGCTTTCACTTCTGCCTGGAACATACTTATCTCAGGTACCCACATAGCTGGATCCCTTATCATCTTAATTATTCGCTTGATCATGGCTTGCTGCAGCTTCAACCTCCTAGCCTCAGCCTTAAGTAGCTGGGATTACAGATGCATGCCACCACATTCGTCTAATTAAAAAAAAAATTGTTTTGGGGGGTGGAGCCTGACTTCATTACCCAAGCTGGTTTCAAACTTCTGGGCTCAGGGATCCTCCCACCTTGGTCTCCCAAAATGCTGGGATTATAGGAAATTTTAAAAGATAGATAATCAAAATGTTTTTAGTGATGGCAGGATAGTGGTAGCAGGTACATAAATTGTTATTATTGAAAGGATAGCACCCACACAGTTTCATAAATATAGCTTCATAGTAATAAAAAATATGTGTTTAAGAGAAATTTTACTCTTTGAACCACTTCTGTTAAGTTTTGACTAGCTCATAATTGCTTCACAAAACCTTTTGTTTTGAGCTAGTCAAAACTTAAGAGTGGTTCAAAGAGTAAAATTTCAGATTAAATATGTGGCTTGATTGTATTGATCGCTTTCTGCCGCTGCCCCCACCCCTTCCCATGTATGGACATATTTTCCTGTTTCTTTGCATGTTTATTAACTTTTGGTTGAAAACTGGACTTTGCAGGTAATTTGTTGTAGTGACTGTATTCTGTTTTTTCAGAAAATTGTTGGGTTTTTATTCTAGTAGACAAGTTACCTTACCTGGATTCAATACTACACACTTTGTCTCCCCTGTGGTATGCAGCATGTGATATTTCTGCTTTGTCCTTAGAGTTTCTAGCTGCTGATTTTTTTTTTTTCTTAGCTTGGCCACTGGGAAGTTTCTCCTATGTTTAAATGGTCTGATTCTTCTCTTCCTTTTCAACTTTGCCTCAAAGTAAACTTATTACAAAACAAAAGTTATTTATTCGACAAATATTTACTTATTGAAGGCCTACCGTGTGCCAGACACTTAGGACACACTAACAAACAGAATAGAAAAAAAAAAAAAAGGACAAAAATTCCGCCTCTGTGGAACTTAAGTTGTAATCAGGAGAGAAAGACAATAAATAGCAAACAATGTATAAGTTAAAAAAGTATGTAAGACAATGATATGATAAGTGCAGTGGAATACAATTATGCAGAGTAAGAGGCATCTGGAATGTGTATGGGGATAGCCAGTGAGTTGCAGTTTTAAATATTTGTGATGGAGAGGCATGGTGGCTCATGCCGGTAATCGCAGCATTTTGTGGGGCGGAGGTGAGTGGATTGCTTAAGCTCAGGAGTTCAAGATCAGCCTGGGCAACAAGGTGAAATCCCATATCTACCAAAAATACAAAAATTAACCATGCGTGGTGGCATGTGCCTGTGGTCCCATCTACTCAGGAGGCTGAGGTGGGAGGATCACTTGAACCTGGGAGGTGAAGGTTGCAGTGAGCTGAGATCTCACCACTGTACTTCAGCCTGGGTGACGGTGAGATCTGGCCTCAAAAAAAAAAAATAATAATTATAATGTCAACCTCCAAATTGCCCAACAAAGTTTAATATTGGACTTCAATGGCCCACATGGTCTGGTTCCTATAATCTCAGCTGCCTCATTTTGCAGTAGTCTCCTCCTCTATCCCTCTATCTGGCCACAGCAACCTCCTTGGTCTTTCTAGAACAGTTCAGGCATGCCTTCACTTCTGCCTGGAGCACACTTATCTCAGATACTCACATAGCTGGATCCCTTATCATCTTAATTATTTTCAAATATCACCTTGTCAGTGAGGCCATCTCCAGCCACCTTATTTAAAATTGCTTTATATCTCCTATAGCCTTCCTTCCATCTCTTTTATTTGATATCTTCTCTCCAATTGCATGTATAAGTATATGTAATATATTGTGTAATGTATTTATTTGTTTATTGTCTGTTTCTCTCCCATGGAATGTAAACTTTATGAGGGCACTGCTCTACCGTGTCCGGAACTTACGAGGTACTCAGTACATATTTGTTGAAAGGATAATAAATGACAGTCTGAGTCTGGATCAAAGTGGAGAACCTGAAAGGCAGTAGCAGATGGAACCAGGCCTTGTGTGACTTCAGACCTATAAGATAAAATTGTTTTAGATATTCTCCTTAAGTTCATATACATTTGATCCCTTTCTGTTGTCTGAAGAAATTCTTGTTACCAGACAATGACTGTAAATAGCCGTGGCCGCTTTAATGGTTATGATGTCTCCTCACTTTGGTCTGTGGTATCTCAGGGACCAGTATATTGTGACTTGCTAGACTTGCTAAGAGATCTCATAATGTATATTTAAAGATCTAGGGAGATTTTTTTGAGTTCATAATCATAGAAAAGAGATTGCATCAATTACTATTGTCTCTCCCAAGTTAAGATTACTAGCATTGGAGTTATGTTTATACCTGCACATGTTGATTTCACCATTTTTCATTAACTATGAAATTTTTGTTTTGAAATTCATCATAGCAGAAAGACAAAAATACACATACTATAGAATCTCTATTGTAGGTGCAATTTTCTTTCCCAAGGTAGCATTATTATTAGCATTGAAATTATGTTTCTTTTTTATGTTTGTGCCCACACATGTTTTTATCATTTTTTTTACTAGCTATGATATTTTGATTTTGAAATTTATCACAGCAGAAAAGTGGAAGTTCACACATTATAATATCTCAGTTGTAATCAGCTGAGCATTGGTATAAGCCATGACTTCCAAATGTTGGGAACAGATGCTCTATGCTAATTTTTATTCCTCTTATCTCCTGTGGAGAAGATGAGGTTGTTATGCAGAAAATGTGGGTCACCCTTTTAGGCATGAAATAGAATGCATTGCTCTATCGTAAACATGATGAGTGCCTATACAAGATATGGCTGCCATAATTTATGCTGCACCTGTAAAGTTTCTCTTTAGAGCATATTCAAATTCCACCATTCCTGTCAGGCAGTATTTTAAAATCATTATATAAGATATGTAGCTTATGTTTCGTGCATTTCCTTTACTTACATCCTAGCTGGTCTATCCCATAAATTAAGAACTTTAAATATGCCATTTAGAAAATGTATCTGATCCTCATAATGTCTGCAATATTAGCTGGCTTTCTAAGGATTTTGTTTCCTAAGTCGCTGCCCCCTGGAATCTTCTAAGTGAATACTATTACTACAAGTCTTTAAATTCTCTTGGCATGGGCATTAATATCAAAGACATTATTTTGGTTTTCCATGCTTTTTATAATAACACATCAGAGTTGTGACTGGTGCATTCCCTATATTGCATTTTTCAAAATAGTTATGTCTTTTCATTGATTTACTTGACTATATGCTTGTTTGCAGTTTTCATTACTATTCCATCTGGGTGGGCCAATTAAGAAAGGTAAATTTGCATTTTAGCCCTTAACACTAACAAATCAGAGCATTATTTATAAATAATGCAGCATTATTCATAAATAATGCAGCATTTATAAATAATGCTGCATTATTTATAAATATGTTTAAGTTGAACCTACACATCAGTGTTGATAAGGGTCAGTCTCTAGAAAGCCATTAGAGTATTTTTTGAGTCTTTATACTGCAACTTAGCACATTGGAAGATGAGAACCATTTATCAGTACTGACGTATTGAGTTGTTAGAGGTTTATATACCTGGCAGAAAGAGCTTTCTATTGGAAAACTTGGTATTTGTGAAAGATGGCATCCATCATCCATATGTTCAGCAAATACTTATTAAGAACTTCTGATATGCTTGGTAATGTTCTAGTGACTGATAATTCAAGAAATAAAATCTTGGCTACTATGGAGCTAATAGGTGAAGACAATAACAAAAGAACATATAAATATATGATAACTCTGGTAGCAATAAGTGTTATAAAAATACTAGTACAAGCATAGAGTGATTGGGACTACTTTTGATGGAGTACCAGAGAAAGCTTTTTGAGCAAATGGCATTAAGGCTGAGGTTTAAAAATAAGGAAAATAAGAGGTGAAAAAATCCAAGAAAATAGTGGTGTGGCTGGATTAAGGAAGTGAATAGTAGAAAATCAGGTTAGAGATTCAGGCAAGGGCCAAATCATGGGGGCCTTGGGAGCCATTGCAAGGAATCAGTCTTTTATTTTCATTGCAATTGAAGCCATTGGGGAGTTTTAAGCAAGGAGAGAGACATAATCTAAGGAATTCTAAAAACATCACTTTGGCTTCAATGGGGAAAATGGAGAGAGGGTAGTGTGGATACCTTGGAAACTTACTTTTCTGCATCACCAGGGAAAACAGGCAGGCACATGGATGAGCATGACAGTGTATTAGTCTGTTCTCATGCTGCTAATAAAGAAATATCTGGAACTGGGTAATTTATAAAGGAAAGAGGTTTAATGGACTCACAGTTCCACACAGCTGGGGCAGCCTCACAATCATGGCAGAAGGTGAAGGAGGAGCAAAGGCATGTCTTACATGGCAGCAGGCAAAGGAGGCTGTGTAGGGGAACTGCCTGTTAATAAAACAATCAGATCTAGGCTGAATGCAGTGGCTCACACCTATAATCCCAGGACTTTAGGAGGCTGAAGCAGGTGGATCACCTGAGGTCAGGAGTTCAAGACTAGCCTGGTCAATGTGATGACACCCTGGCTCTACAAAAATACAAAAATTAGCTGGGCATGGTGGCACATGCCTCTAATCTCAGCTACTCGGGAGGCTGAGGCAGGAGAATCACTTGAACCCGGGAGGCAGTAGTTGCAGTGAGCTGAGATCCTGCCACTGCACTCTAGCCTGAGAGACAGAGCAAGACTCTGTCTCAAAAAAAATTAATAGTAATAATGGTCAGATCTCATGAAACTTACTATCACAAGAACAGCATGGGCAAAACCTGCCCTCATGATTCAATTACCTCCCACCAGGTCCCTCCCACTACATGTGGGGGATTATGGGAGCTACAATTCAAGATGAGATTTGGGTGGGGACACAGCCAAACCATATGAGATGGTTACCATATCTCTTTGTATAACTGAAAATCTGAAAATGTCAATTCAGCTGGCACTTGAGGCTTCTGGAGCATATTAGGTTTATGCTAAACACACACACACACACACACACACACACACATACACACACACACACACTATATTTGATGAAAGTCTGAAGTTCTTTATAATGTAACTGTGTTTGATGCCTTCAGTCACTTTTCTAGTTTGCTGTCGGCCTTGTCCTTGAGGTTTCTTATTCCTCTATAAATCATCTACATCAGAAAACATTTTTCTTTTTAAGATTTCCCCCTTTTAAAGATATTCTGTCTAAAGTCTCTGTGAAGATTAAATCCCCTAAATGAGAATAGGTAAAGGGGAAAATAAGAAATAAAATGTAATGCATAAAGCCAAATAAACCAAGTTAAAGAAAAACCAGAGCTTCACAGTAAAGTGATAAAACAAGATTTTATTCAGGAACTATTGCAATAGGAGAAAAGAGACATAAGTATAGAACAAGACTCAGTTCTGAATACAGCAAGGACAAGTGAGGATTTATAGTCAAGGAGCAGGGTGGGGTCATTGAAAGGAAAATTACTAAGAGGAAATATTGGGCTAAAGGGGGATTCTGGTTAAACTGACTTGAGAAGATTCTTGCTGAAGGCAGGCTGGGTGGGGGGGGGGGGGGGTCCAGTTATTCCCTAGGGGAATGTCTGGGACAAGAAATTTGATTTTATTGATTGATCAGAAATGGAGGGTGGGGGATTCTTTCTGAGCTGACTTAACAGGATTCTTGCTGAAATTGGGTGATCCAGGCCCATCGATGATGTCCACTGAAGCCCAAAGTCAAAACTTACTTGAAAAGAAGGTTTAGAAACCTGGTTAATGTTTGGTCAACAAGAACATCTTTGAAATCAGGAAGGAACATATATATATGTATTGCTACTTCTTTTCTGTTAACGTGATAGGGCCAGACTAATCACTTGCAGACTGCAGCTTCCAGGGAAAATCATGTTACAATTTTTATTCAGAGGAAATGCATTAAGTGGATTTTAAGGGCAGTTTTCAGGGGAAAAGAGGGAGACAAAATGTTATAGGAAAGCAACATTCAGTTTTTTTGGAAGGATATATAAAAAAGAGAAGCAATTAAACCAGTTATATCATCAATATATTGATAATCTGAGATGCAGTGGATAGTTATATAAGTATTTTCAGCACCACTAAGTGCTCCATTTATTCTAGGAAAATGAACTATGGTGTCTACTGCATTCATAACCTTTGCAACAACTCTACTCATGCATTTCATTGCCATAATCACAGAAAATGCAAAAAAGATGAGCCAAAAAGTCATATTTTATATCTATGACCCTGCCCCCTTTGCTACAGATATTGGATTGTAAGCACTTGATCAAATGGTAGCCAATGCATAGATTATTTGTTACCTATGACATGCATGGCTTTGCATGAAATGATGATCTGAGCTAATCACATTCTTACTCTCATTGACATGAATTGAGGAAAGAGAGAAGCAGGCAATTAACAGTAGATTTGAAGCTGAAGGTTACATGCAGAAAATCCCTTGACACGGATTTGGAGCCATGTATAAGGAATTAAGTTTAGGCCTGTGAAAGGTCAACACTATCTGAGTTATAATCGGAAGCTATCAGGGAAAGAAAATGTCTAGAATACAGAGAGAAAAAAATAAGCTAAATGGTGTGGTAGGTTAAAGATAGCTACAAATTATTTGACACTTTGTCTTCCCCAAAAGTGGGGTACTATTTCTTTTTCCTGTTAATCTGAGTGGGTTTTTTTTTTAATATTTTGGTTGCTTGACCAATAGAATACAGTGGAAGTGACCCTGTGCCATTTTGGAATCTCAAGAGATTGTTTGCTTTCAATTCCTGTCTCCGAGTATTTGTGCTAGAAACCAAGCCAATCGGCTATGCTTCTCTATGAGAAGACACATAGAGAGGTGGAGAACTAAGGCCTCTCACCAACAGCCTAGGATGAACTCCTAGTCAACAGCAGCACTGATTTGCCAGGCATGTGAGTCAGCCCTCTGGAAAGCAGATTCTGCAGATGCGGTTGAGCTGCCCTAGCTGACACCACATGGAACAGAACCGAGCCAACCCCATCCAGCCTGCCCAAATTGTGGGTTCATGAGAAAAATCGATGACTGTTGTTTATTTTTACTTCTTAGTATTTTTTAATTGTGGTGAAATACACATAAAATTTACTATCTGAACCAGTTTAAAGTATACCATTCAGTGGCATGCAGTACATTCACATTGATGTGTGACCATTACTACTATTCACCTTCAGAACTGTTTGGTTTATGAAACTGAAATTCTATACCCATTAAACAACTCTCCATTCCCCTCTTCCCCCAACCCCTGGCAGCTACCATTCTAATTTCTATCTATATGAATTTGATTACTCTAGTTACCTCATTAAGTGGAATCATACAGTATTTGTCTTTTTATGACTGGCTTATTTCACTTAGCACAATGTCCTCAAGATTCATCTATGCGGCAGCATGTGTTGGAATTTCCTTCTTTTTTCAGACTTCATTGTATGTATATAACACGTTTTTTTTTTGAGACAGGGTCTCACTCTGTCACCCAGGCTGGAGTGCAGTGGTGCAATCATGGCTTATTGCAGCCTTGACCTCCTTGGTTGAAGTGATCCTCCCACCTAAGCCTTCTCAGTAGCTGGAACCACAGGCATGTGCTACCAGGTTCACCTAATTGTTTTTTTGTAGAGACAGGGTCCCACTTCATTGCCCAGGCTGGTTATGAACTCCTGGCCTCAAGCAATCCTCCCATCTTGGCCTTTTAAAGTGTTGGGATTACAGGCATGAGCCACTTTTCCTGGCCTATACTACATTGTAAAAATATAACACATTTTGTCTATTCATTCATCCAAAGATGGATACTTGGGTTGCTTCCATTTTTTGGCTCTTGTGAATAATGTTGCTGCAAACATGGATGTACAAATATCTGCTTGAGTCCCTGCTTTCAGTACTTTTGGATATACGTACCCAGAAATTGATTTGTTTGATCATACAGCAATTCTGTTTTTGATTTTTTAAGGAGTTGCCAGGTTGTTTTCCACAGTGACTGTACCAATGTACATTTCCACTACAGTGTACAATTGCTCAAATTTCTCTATCTCTTCACTAACACTTGTTGTTTCCTGTTTCTGTTTTTTGAGGGTAGCTATCGAATGAGTGTGAAGTAGTATCTCATTGTGATTTTGATTTGCATTTCCCTAATGATTAGTAATGTTGAGCCTCTTTTCATGTGCTTGTTGGCCATTTTTATATTTTCTTTGGAGAAATGACAATTCAAGTCCTTTGTCCATTTTTTAATCAGGTTGATTTTTTGGGGGAGGTTGCTGTTCTTGATGTGTAGGAATTCTTCATATGTTCTGGATATTAAGACCCTATAGATATTAAGATTTGCAAATGTTTTATTTCATTCCGTGGATGTGCCTTTTCACTCTGGTGTGTCCTTTGATGCACAGACATTTTGAATTTTGTTGTAGTTCAGTTCATCTATTTTTCCTTTTGTTGCCTGTGCTTTTGGTGTCATATCAGAGAAATCATTGCCAAATCTTGTTGGTGTTTTCTTAGTCCTCTGAATTTTGGCATGGTTTGCTACATAGCAATAGATAATCAACAATGAGGCATGAGAAATAAGCAGATATGCCACTACAAAGATATCATGAATCTTAAGAGAGATAGAGAGAAGTATTTCTTAGAACTATGGTGGACCCAGGCCAGGTGCGGTGGCTCACGTACTTTGGGAGGCTGAGGCGGGCAGATCACGAAGTCAGGATATCGAGACCATCCTGGCTAACACGGTGAAATCCTGTCTCTACTAAAAAAATACAAAAAAATTACCGGGTGTGGTGGCGGGCACCTGTAGTCCCAGCTACTTGGGAGGCTGAGGCAGGAGAATGGCGTGAACCCGGGAGGCGGAGCTTGCAGTGAGCCGAGATTGCACCACTGCACTCCAGTCTGGGCGACAGAGCGAGACTCTGTCTCAAAAACAAAAACAAAACCACAAAGAACTATGGTGGACCCACTCCCCATAAAGCCTGGTTGTATCATTGTTCCAGTTAATAAATTTCTCTAATACTTTTATCTTCCTTAATATCTTATATAAACCCTTAAAATAAATCAGAATGAGTCACTTTTCCTTGTTACCAGAAGAGACCAAATCAGCATGATTTCATCCTCTTTCTTTGAGTAGTTGTGCAGTTTCAGTCACCTGGAACTATCAGTAACCCGTTTCCCAAAGGGTGGAGTGCTACAATGGCATGGACTGTGGTGCTAAAATGCCACATACAAGACAGCTATTAGATGGGGTCAGTGATGCTTGAGACTCAAGGCAGTATTTGAAATTAGCTACTTAGCCCACTTCCATGTTTATTTACTCAATTACGATGGCTGTGGAAAATGTTGTCTCATTTTGACCACACATGTTACCTCAGAATCTTTAATTTGTGGAATGAGACAACATAATATCCAGTGAAAATATTTCAGTTGCTATACTTTTCAAATTTTTGATCTAGAAAATTTACATTTGTATGTTTAGTCATTTGTTTTCTATGTATATTATACTAAAGGGATTGGTTACTTTTGACTAGTTTTGGTATACCCATACAAAATAGACTGTACTCCTCAGTTTAATTTATTTTCACTTTCCAGAAACAAAGTGGCAGTTGCAAAAATATTTAATGGGATCGAAAATTTAGTAAATTCCTAAAAGTTCAGATGTTCCAGAGCTTCATAACCCTATATGTTCATAAATTAGTTTATTTTCAGATAAATCACCACTTAAAAATATGTGAAACATGGCCGGGTGCAGTGGCTCATGCCTGCAATCCCAGCACTTTGGGAGGCCGAGGCAAGCAGATCATTTGAGGTCAGGAGTTCTAGACCAGCCTGACCAACATGGTGAAGCCCCGTCTCTACTAAAATACAAAAATTAGTCAGGCATGATGGTGTGAGCCTGTAATTTCAGCTACTCGTGAGGCTGAGGCAGGAGAATACCTTGAACCCAGGAGGTGGAGGTTGCAGTGAGCTGAGATCGTGCCATTGCACTCCAGCCTGGGAAACAGAGTAAGACTCCCTCTCAAAAATAAAATAAAATAAAAATACAAAACTTAATTTTCTCTGACTCTTATTGGACTTTTTATTTGTATGTGATTGTTTCAAGATTCACAAACTAACAGAAAAATTGCTTTTAACTATTAGCTCTAAGCTCCTATTCTATCCAGCTTCCTATCAATAACAAAGTCTGTTATCTTCCATTTGTCCATATTCCTACCTTGAGTCTCGGAAGGGAAAAATGAGGAACATCAAAATAATTAGAAGATAGGGAAGAACGCAAGCATTAAGACAGATAGTTGTCATAACCAAACATTCATTCCCTAAATATTTAAGTTGTATATATGAAGGATCATGACCAATGTTAATATGTGAAGAAGTTTTATGTGGGGAAACGTGTTTCTGTGTATTATACAGACTGTAGGAAAGTACAGCAACAGTTCTTTGTCTTCTTTTTGAGACAGAGTCTTGCTCTGTCACCCAGGCTGGAGTGCAGTGGTGTGATCTTGGCTCACTACATCCTCCGCCTCCCAGGTTCAAGTGATTCTGGTGCCTCAGCCTCCTGAGTAATTGGGAGTACAGGTGAATGCCACTATTCCTGGCTAATTTTTGTATTTTTGGCGGGGACTAGGGTTTCACCATGTTCACCAGGCTGGTCTCAAACTCCTGACCTCAAGTGCTTCACCCACCTCAGCCTCCCAAAGTGCTGGGATTACAGATGTGAGCCACCATGCCCGGCCCTAGAGTAACAGTTCTTAAGCACAGCTGCATAATATTAGCATTAACTGGGAAGCTTTTAAAACATCCATGCTCAGGTCCCACCTCATATCCTCAAGTCAGAATATCTGGAGATGAGATACCATCAAATATATTTTTAAAAGTTCTCCAGATAATTCTACGAGCATGTGGAGTAGAGAACAACTGCACAGGAGAATAGGGTCTATATTTGTACATTTTACAAAAGGCCAACTACACTTTGAGTGCTCATCAAACATTAAGGATGCCTCTATTGAACTAGGTCTTTTAGTAACAGATGAGGCCTCAATTAGGTAGCTAGCCACTCTAGTCTATAGTGCTTTCTGTTTTGAAGTTCACACAGATAAGATGAACGGTATCCATGACAACGGCAGATGTGATTCATCCCTTCCTTAGCTTTCAGTTCCTTTGGGACATTCTCTTCCCTAGGGTGACATTTGGGGCAGCTCATATACTCACTCAGCCATCTGGCATAGCTGGTTATTTGAATACTTCTTCATCTAACACCTTTTTAACATTACAATCCTAAGGCTATGTCTTAGGCATGATATCAGTTCACACAAACTTTTAAAATATGTCACAACATTTGCATGGTTATTAATGGGCTCTTCAAACATTTAGTGAATATTTATTGAATGGCTAATAACTAAAGGTATATCCTTGCCCTCAAGACTCTTTTATTCTAAGTGCTAATATGAATACTCAATTTTACACCATCACATTTATTGTATAATTTAGGTTCTCATGCTTATATATAATACTGTATTAGTCAGGGTTCTCCAGCGAAACAGAACCAAAGACGTTTATTATAAGTGATTGGCTCATGTGATTATGGAGGCTGGGAAATCCAAATCTGCAGTATGTGTGGCCTGGCAGGCTCAAGTCCCAGGAGAGTCAATGTTCCAGCTCAGGGTTGAAGGCTGGCAGGCCAGAGGCCCAGGAGATTCAATGGTGCAGATGAAGTCTGAAGGCAATCTGCTGGAAAATTCTTTTTTTTTTTTTGAGATGGAGTCTCTGTCTCCCAGGCTGGAGTGTAATGGCATGATCTTGGCTCACTGCAACCTCTGTCTCCTGGGTTCAGGCAATTCTTCTGCCTCAGCCTCCCAAGTAGCTTGGATTATAGGTGCACACCACCACATCTGGCTAATTTTTGTATTTTTAGTAGAGATGGGGTTTTGCCATGTTGACCAGCCTAGTCTCAAACTCCTGACCTCAAGTGATCTGCCTGCCTTGGCCTCCCAAAGTGCTGAGATTATAGGTTTGAGCCACTGTGCCTGGCCTCTGCTGGAAAATTCTCTCATGCATGGGGAGGCTGATCTTTTGTTCTATTTAGGCCTTCAACTGATTGGATGAGACCCACTCAAATTATGGAGGGCAATCTGCTTACTCAAAGGTCACTGATTTAAATGTGAATCTCATCCATAAATGCCTTCCAAGTTGATACATAAAATTAACTGATGACAATGATGATGATAATAGGTACTGATACAGCAGGAGTATCACCATCTTCGACAAGCACTGTCATTTTAAAATTCACCTCGATCAAAAACTGCCTAAATCACATAAACCACAAATAATATCTCTGACCAGAAACATGCCAAACCCCTCCCCAACCACAGACATGCCAGCCCCAAGATAACCTCCCCTTCACCCAAAGACATTCCAACCCCACCATAAACTTCTCCCTGACACAGAAACATGCCAAGCTTGTGATAAGCCCCCTCATCCAAAAACCAATATATACTCTTAGTCTGTAAGAGAGAATGCTCCTGACCAAAATTAGCCAGAAGCCCCCCTCAGGTTGATTTCTCTAAAATAAACCTGTCCTTGGCTGTTCAGTTGCATTTCGTGTTTCTTTCCTCTTTCTTTAACTCTTACAGGTACATGACATTTTTTATTTTTGTTTTTCAAGATCAGGTCTCACTATGTTGACCAGGCTGGTCTCAAACTCTTGCCTCAAGTGATCCTCCCATCTTGACCTCCCAAAGTGCTAGAATTACGGGCATGAGCCACTGCACTCAGCTAACAGGTACACTATACTGAGTGCTTACCATGTGCCAGACACTTTGCTACTTAGTTTGATCCTATGAGGAAACTACTGCCACTATATTTATCATATAGATGAGGAAAATGAGACATAAAAATAGCTTGTCCAAGTCACAAAGCTAATAAGGTCAATCCTACAATTTAAACCCAGATCCACCTGGCTCATAGCCCTTGCCCTTAACCACCCCAAAGCTCCACAAATATTCTTTTGTGAGTTTTCTTTCTGTTGTCTTCTGAGGTATACTGCTAAGGAGGAATGACACCCTGTTGCAACTTAGAAAGAAGAATTTTTTATAATTTGCAGTGTTTCATTTAATATTGACTTGAAATGCTGTGGGCAACTGCATTTTAATGGGTTAAATTCAGAGCAAAGATCTGTCTTCATCTATTGGAAAAATTTCATTAGAATTAAATGTGCCTCTGTTTCTTACTATTTAAAATGGAGATACTGCTTACTAATGCTTTGTAAAGTGTTTTGAGATTTCCACATGAAAAAACTGCAAGCAGAGATGTCATTATGCTGATTTAAATAATTAAGTCAATTAACTTTAATCCCTTTGAATAATGTAAAATACGAATATAACTTCTTGGCTCTTCTAACTTAATTGCATAGGTAATATTATGAGTATAAAGGTGATGTTGTCAGAAGAGTTGGCTGAAAAGCAGTTAGAATGGAAGTAATGATCTTACCCTTCAAAAGAACTGAGAAAATCAGTCCCATATTTTTCTTCAGTACAGTACCATCTTGTCTTTCATGTCCCTGGTTCACTCAGCATTTATTTTAATTAATTATTTAGTTAACTAGCAGTCACTCATTCAAAAAGTTTTGTTGATCACTTCTAATGTGCGAGGTGGGTAACTAACATCTGTTTAGAACCTTATAAAGCAACTTCACATACATCTCATTTATCTTTGCTCCTATTCTGAGATGGAGAGTATTAACTCTTTTGTCCATATAAACTTATTATTTTTGTTCATTTTTCTACTCTTTTTCAAATGTTACTTTTGTTTCTGTATAATTGTTTCTATATAAACTGAAGATTAGGCTCCTTTCAGAGACAACTTAACTGCTGATTTCCAAAGTGTATAGCTTTTTTTTTTTTTTTTTTTGAGATGGAGTCTTGCTCTTTCACCCAGGCTGAAGTGCAGTGGCGTGATCTCAGCTTACTGCAACCTCTGCCTCCCAAGTTCAAGCGATTCTCCTGCCTCAGCCACCCAAGTAGCTGGAATTACAGGCATGTGCCACCACACCCGGCTAATTTTTGTATTTCTTTTAGTAGAGGCAGGGTTTCACCATGTTGGCCAGGCTGGTCTCAAACTCCTGACCTGAGGTGATCCAACTGCCTCAACCACCCAAAATGCTGGGATTATAGGTGTGAGCCACTGCACCTGGCCTCAAAGTGTATAGTTTTCACTAGTATCTTGTTCTTGCTTGGTCTTCCCATTTCAGTTAGCAAGAAAATCAGTATTATATTGGTTCTTACCATTTCCTTCAGAAAGTATCAATTATTAGATCAGAGTATCAGATTTTTGGAAAATTATTTGTGAGAAAATATTATGTGATGGGAAGAAAAACTTAATTAAGCTTTACTTAGTGTGACTGGTGGATGGTGTCCAGGTTCTTTGGCATTTTGAATGAAGAATTGGACAAAATGCACAAATGAAGCAAGGAAGGAATGAAGCCACAAAAGCAGAGATTTATTCAAAATGAAAGCACACTCCACAGGGCAGGAGTAGGCCTGAGCAAGTGGCTCAAGGGCCTGGTTACAGAATTTTCTGAGGTTTAAATATCCTCTAGAGCTTTCCCACTGGTTACTTGGTATATACCCTATGTAAATGAAGAGGCTGAAGTGAAGTTACAAAGTGATTTACTTTGTGTACACCTTGTGCAAATAAAGAGGATGTTTCCTGTCATAGCTGACTTGGTCTTAGAAAGTTGGGGATTTTCTGTTTGATTTAGTTCTGGGAAGACCTTAGGTTCCCTGCCCCCAGACCCTACTCTCTTGCCTCATTAGTATTTAAGTGAAGTGTTTGACATGGTGCAGTATTACATAAGAAAGGATAAAATTATAAAGGCATGGGAGAGAATATTTGAAAAAGGAATTCAAACCTGACCAGCTGTTTTAGTCTGTTCAGGCTGCCATAACAACAACCATAAACTAGGTAGTTTGTAAACAGCAGAAATGTATTTCCCATAGTTCTGAAGTCTGGGAAGTCCAAGATCAAGGTGACTGCTGATTTCCTTTGTGGTGGGGGCTTAATTTCTGTTTCATAGATTGTGCCTTCTAGCTGTGTTTTCACAAGGTGGAAGGGTCAAACGAGCTTCCTCAGGTCTCTTAGTCCATTTGTGTTGCTATAACAAAATATCACAGACTGGATAATTTATAAAGAACAGAAATTTATTTTCTCACAGTTTTGGAGGCTGGGAAGTTCAAGGTCACAGTTCTGGAGGCTGGGAAGCCCAAGGCTGGTGTCTGATGAGGGCCTTCTTGCTGTGTCATCACATGGTAGAAGGCAGAAGGGCAAAAGGAATGAACTTCCTCTGACAAACCCATTTATAACTGCATTAACCCATTCTTGAGAATGGAGCCCTCATGATCCAAACACCTCCCAAAAGGCCCTGCCTCCCAATACGGTTGCATTGAGGATTATGTCTCAACATGTGTTGTGGGAAGTCAGGGACCCCGAACGGAGGGAATGGCTGAGGCCATGGCAGAAGAACATAAATTGTGAAGATTTCATGGACATTTATTCGTTCCTCAAATTAATACTTTTATAATTTCTTACACTTGTCTTTACTGCAATCTCTGAACATAAATTTTGAAGATTTCATGGACATTTATCACTTCCCTAATCAATACTCTTGTGGTTTCCCATGCCTGTCTTTACTTTAATCTCTTAATCCTGTCATCTTGGTAAGCTGACGATGTATGTCGCCTCAGGACCCTGTGATGATTGCATTAACTGCACAAATCGTTCGTAAAGCATGTGTGTTTAAACAATATGAAATCTGGGCACCTTGGAAAAAGAACAGGATAACAGCGATGTTCAGGGAGCAAGGGAGATAACCATTAGGTCTGACTGCCTGAGAGCTGGGCAGAACAGAGCCATATTTCTCTTCTTACAAAAGCGAATAAGAGAAATATCACTGAATTCTTTTTCTCAGCAAGGAACAGTCCTGAGAAAGAGAGTGCACTCCCAGGGGTAGGTCTCTAAAATGGCTGCTCTGAGAATGTCTGTCTTATATGGTTGAAGATAAGGGATGAAATAAGCCCCAGTCTCCTGTAGCGCTCCCAGGCCTATTAGGATGAGGAAATTCCCGCCTAGTAAATTTTAGACCAGTTGTCTGCTCTCAAACCCTGTCTCCTGATAAGATGTTATCAATGACAATGTGTGCCCGAAAATTCATTAGCAATTTTAATTTCGCCCCGGTCCTGTGATCTTGCTCTGCGCCCATTTGCCTTGTGATATTTTATTACCTTGTGAAGCACGTGATCTCTGTGACCCACACCCTATTTGTACACTCCCTCCCCTTTCAAAATCACTAATAAAAACTTGCTGGTTTTGCAGCTTGGGGGGCATCATGGAACCTGCCAACATGTGATGTCTCCCCCAGACACCCAGCTTTAACATTTCTCTCTTTTGTACTCTTTCCCTTTATTTCTCAGACTGGCCGACACTTAGGGAAAATAGAAAAGAACCTATGTTGAATTATCGGGGGTGGTTCCCCCGATACACATGAATTTTTGGAGGGGACAAAAACGTTTAAACCATAGCAAGTACTAATCTCATATCATTCACGACCTAATCCCCTCCCAAAAGTCCTATCTCCTAATAGCATCATCTTAGGAGCTAGACTTTCAACATATGAGTTTTGGGAGGGAACAAACATTCAGACCATAGCACCAGCCAATGCTTGCTTAACTTACACCCTATATATCACAAAAATAACAGTGTAAGGCCCCTTTCTGAACTAGGTCTTCCTCTTCACTTTAAAGAGAAATATTGTGTTCACCCTTTTCTACTAATCATATTATGCATTGCTTTGGAAAAGTCTACTAGTTAACTGCTGAAAATCATTTCCAAAATGCTAATTACAGATTGTAGAGTAATAAGTAATGAGATTATTATGACTATGGATATAGGAAGTTTCATTTAGTTCTTTACTCTAACAAGTTGGCTTCATTTATTAATAATTAACATCAATATTCCTGGAGCTTGAGCCTTTCTGCCTGTTTAAGGACTATATATAGAGATAATTATCTTTTCATATTTTCCTGGAAAATTAGTGATCATAAACATTAAAATTAATTTATACATACAAAAATTTGCAGATCCTCAAATTTAATTTCTATTAAACATTTTAAAGTTAATGAGAAAATTTTTTCTTGGCCTTTGGGAAGAACATTTTCTGTATCTCCCACTTGCCTACCTACCCTTCTTTATTCTACAACAGTGAGTATTGAATGGGATTTATTAAGACATTATGCAAGTCACATTTCTAGGAGTGGAGTCATAGCAGAAGGGTATAAATAAGATAATATATTCCCTTCCTCCCTTTCCTTAGCTTTCTCTAGAGCACTGACAAAATGGGATTTGAACTTGGCTTTGAAGTATAAAAAAACAGAGTGGGCCTTCTAATTCAAGGCTTCTCAGGCCCATCTAATGTAAAAAGAGTTTTTCATTTGGTCTCAATCTAGAAAACTGGGATTTAACATTGAGATTTGTAGAAAGGCCTGGACATTAATAAAGCACAATTTTATTCTGGTTTATCATCTTGTACATGTATCTGCCTTGCAAATTATGGGGAGATATAAATTAAGGAATTGATATGTCCTAGCAAAGACACCCATAATGCCATTTTAACTTCACTTTAATCACATCTGTTCAATTAACACTTTTTCCTGGCCTCTTAATAAACTGTCATACTAGGCACACTAAAGTAGTCTCAGATTAAGCCTATTCTTCCATTTTCACTTCCAAGCCCAAATCACAGTCTTGAATTTTACTACTTTAATTCAATGGAGAGTCACACTTGCCTTCTTCAGAGAAAAAAAGGATATGGGGAAGTACATGGGATTAGCAAAAACTTTACCCTTACGGTGATGAACCAGTAGCCTTGAATTTGACCTGAGAAATAGATAAAGGTGGAGGTAAAATGGTAAAGAAAAGGTTTTTCATGGGAGGCCAGCCTTACTTACTGCAGATGTAGTCTGAATAACAATAACCAGCGCCTTCAATACACATAAACATTCAAAAGGATTACAACACTTATACTTGATTCCCTCCTCATACCTACTGCAAACCTGGCAAAAAGCACAATTACAAATATCAGTAAATAAAACAGTCAGTTAGCATGACAGATATACTCAATGAAGAGTCTGAAATCTTAAGAACGAATTTCTAATCTATCCTTTTATTTTAGAGAGAAGAAAACAAGCTAGTCTATATTGCTCAATATTGACATTGCTGTTCTCTTCCTTCCCTTGACACCACTCCTTTATAGGAAACAATCTCACCAAAAGGAAGATACCAAGTTAATTATTTAAATTTAAATACACTAAGAAGATACAAAAAAAGAAACATTTGATAACATGTATTAAGCACCATCTATGTGCTATTCATTGTTAAACTAATTTAATTTTCATAACTCTGTGGCTAGCCACACTTGACGGATTAGGAAACTGGAGTTTTGAGATGTGAATATTTCAGAGGTCCTGTAGCTAGTAAGTGATGGCCCTAGGATTCCTTCTCAGGACTGTCAGACTCCAGATCCAGTCGTCCCATTCTCTATGCTATTCTGCCTTTATGATATGCATATACACTGTATAAGCATGGTCTAATTTTTCTAGTTTAAAAATATTTGATTCTGTTATAAAAATATTGTTATATTGAACATATGTCCCCCCGTTTATATTCCAATTATATGCTATTAATTAGAATTTATTATTATGGACTTATTCGTATGATAAAATATTTTGAAAAATCTTTACAATTTTTTTCCTACTGAGAAGAAATATCTAGTTTCCTTGCTTAAATGTATGCATACATCACTATTCTGCGATTGTTCTGTTTATCTTCTGAGGTACATAGTAGTTCTTAGATATTAATCTTTCATTAAATTTGAACCAGAAATAGGGACAGGTGACTATAAGATCTAAAGCTTAATGTCTCAATTTGAGACATAGTTTAATATGACTGGAATAGAGAGGTAGCCATGAGTGTGTAGAGAAATAAGTTATGGTTGAAAGGTTGATTGGGGCCAGTTTGTAATATGACCCACATACAAGCCTTGTTGGAAAAGTGCTGTTTTCAGCTGTTGAATACCCTACACTTTGAAGCTTGTTTGTGCGAGGCATAGTACCTGGCACATAGTGGACACTTATTAAACTTTCAAGGGAAACAAACTCCAGCATGACAACAAAGTTTAATAGAACAGCATGAAGAATCACAGCCAAATTAATACATCAATATTCTTATTTTTAGTAGCACAACTAGTCTCAGGAAGAAAATGTAAAGGAATATTGGAGAATGACTAACTTTAAATTATATATTAATATAAGGAAGAATAAGGTTTCTGGAAAAATATTCAGTGCAATACCTAGTATACAGGAAGTGATTCAATAAATGTTGAATTAAATGAATGAAAAGTGTACATTGTGTGTGTATGCTCACATTGATCATACAGGTAAATTGTAAACAGGTAAAACAAAAATGAATGAACATTTAATGCATTCAAATATATTCACATTAAAGTCAAAGTTTAACTTTAGAAAAACCTTATGAGAAGCCAAATTTAACAAAGCCTGTTCTTTATCTTTATCCACTGCTGTTAAGCCTTCTGACTGTTTCCTTGCGATGTCAAGTTCCCCTGTGCAATACTGTAATAATTTAGGGAAGAAAATCTGAGAGGATGTTGAAAATAATGAGCATTTAACTGGATGTGAATCCAAGCATTCACAACAAGGGCCCAGGGGTAACATATGGAAAAGATTTAATGAAGAAGAGAAATGTAATGAAGATCTAAACAACAGAAAGATAACACTTTTTAGACTTCAGATCCTAAAATCCGAAATGCTGCTGAAGGTTTCCGGAACAGAGTGGCTTGTAGGACACCTGAACACTTCTGCTTTATTTGTTTGGTTTTGGGAAATGTAAAAGCAACTGTGGGGTTATAAGGTGAGTATGACTTTGTAAACAATAATTTAAAACCATATTGTCCTCCTCATTCCTACATGTTTGCATGATCTTACTCTATATGAACTCGCTCCTCTGTGGATGTCTCAAGCCAGCCTGCTTTAGAGATTGAGCCCAAAGTTAAATCTCACCTGGGGAGAATTTTCTGTAGAATCATTACAAATATGGTAGAGAGTTTGCTTTTGTTAGAAAAATCAAGCAAAAAGCTACATTTAAATTTTGCAAAGTCACTAATTTAATTCAGTTATGAAACTACATCATTCTATGGGGAAAAAAATACTCAAATTCTCCATCAACAGCTTGTGATCTTTTGTGACTGCTTCAGTGTCACATTTTAAGATATCTGCCGGAGTGTTCTATTTAGGTGTTCTATTAAAACCTTTCCCTTTTCTTCTGGGAGAGTTGACTCCCAGTCAACTGTCCTGATTAGTTCTGTGTGTCTCCTTCCTTTCTAAACATCTTGGTAAAATATTTTGAAATATTTTTTCTCCTCTTTCTCCATTCAGAATCTATTACCTTGTCTTATTATTTTTCCTTTGAAAAATTAAAAATTAAATGCTTATAAATTAAATCTAATACTTAAATATCTCTACTCTTATTGTTCTAGTCTGAACTGTCCTCATAATTAATTGCTTATCCAAAATATTTTTCTGGAAAATGAAGGTTATACACAGGGCTATTGTAAGTTTAAAAAAATCAGGTATGCACTCATTTAGCATAAAGTAGATGCTTAGTAAATAATTCCCCCAATTTCCCTGTATAAAAATACTTTCCTGTACAAAAATTTTCATTGTTTTATTGCCTCTAGGGTAAAATCCAGAAACTCAGACTGATAGTCAGGATTATGAGAGTCTGGTCCTATCTACCTATGCCAAATTATTTTATACTAATCTCTATTATTGAATCATACTAATCTCTTTATGCCACTAATAGGCCATATTCATTCCAATGTCTTTGCTGACACTCCTGCTCTTCATTTTTGGGGAATATTGCTTCTTTTGTTTAATCACATCCTCCAAGTTTCAACTCCAGTCTTGCCATCACTGTGGAACTTCCTTCAATTGTTCTAGGTGCAGGGATACAGCAATGAACAAGGTAGGTAATGTCTCTGCTCTCACAATGCTTACAATCTAGCAAGAGAACAGATAATAACCAGATAAATAAAGGATTGACTATAACATGCATGAACTTTGAGAACATTATTCTAAGTGAAATAAGTCAGTCCGAAAAAGACAAAGACTGCATAATTCCACTTAAAAGGGGAGTTGTTCAATGGGTATAGAGTTTCAGTTTCACTAGATGAAAAAGTTCTGGAGATCTGTTGGACAACAATGTGTGTGTAGTTAATACGGTACACTTAAAAATGGTTAAGGTCGTAAATTTTATTTTGTGTGTATTTACCATAATAAAAATTGAGATAATCTTAGCTAATTATGAATACTATTAAGAAAATAAAGGAGGATATAATAGGATGAAGCACCACTGAGAAGAAATGCTATATTAGAAAGCACCTTGGAAGGAGTGATCTTTGAGTTGAAACCTGATGAAATAGATTAGTCATGAGCGTCAGAAGGAATAGTAAGTGCAAAAGTCATGAGACCGAAACAGATTTGGTCTATTCAAGGAAGATGAGGAAGTCAGCATTCCGAGGGCATGCAGTGGACTTGCTGAGGAAGGCAGACACTAGATTCCCTAGGGTCTGTGGGCTAGGAAAAGGAGATTGAATTTTATTTCAGTTCAATTCATTGGAGGATTATAAGCAGTGGATGATGTGATCTGGTTTACAGTTTTAAAAAAGTGAGCTAGCTGTCATATGCAAACAGACTCATGGAGGCAAATATGGAAGTTGAGACACCAATCAGAAAGCACACTGGAATGCAGGGGATGCTAATTTGGACTAGAGCTGAGAAGGACTGAGATGGTCTGACCTCAGATATGACCTTGGAGGTAATGACAATGGATTTGTAGCTGTATTGAATGTGGGAGACATATAAAGAATAATCAAGGATGACTCCTATGTTATTGGCCTGGACAACTAAGTGAAAACTCAGAGAAGAATCGGTATAAGGGAGTCAATAGTTAAGGGTTCAGTTTTGGCCATGTTGAGGTTTTTGTTTTTATTTTTTAAAACCGTATTGAAATATAATCATATACAGTAAAATTTACATATTTAAAGTGCACAATTCAATAATTTTTTTAGTATAGTCACAGTGTCATGCAACTATCACCACAATCTATATTTAGAACATTTCAATCATTTCAAAAGAAACTTGTACTTATTTCCCTGCTCCTAGCCACCCTGCTTTCTGTCTCTATAGATTTCTCCACTCTTGGCATCTTATATAAAGAAATGCTGTGATATATGGAACTTTATGAGTGGATTCTTTCATTTAACTTAATGTTTGCATGGTTCATACATGCTGTGGCATGTATCAATCAGATGCTTCCACTTTTTGGCTATTATAAATATTTGTATTGCTTCCCCTTTTTGGCTATTATAAATAATGCTGCTATGAATGTTTGTGTGCAAGTTTTTGCATGAACATATGCTGTCTTTACTCTTCTATATGTATGTAACCAAAAGTGGAATTGGTGGGTTGTATAGTAACTCTACGTTTAATATTTTGAGGAGCTGTCAAACTTTCCAAAGTGGCTTCACCATTTAAATTCCCACCAGCAATGAATAGGAGTTTCAATTCCTCCATATCCTTGCCAACATTTGTTTTTGTCTATATTTTTTATTATAGTCATCTTAGTGAGTGCGAAGTGGTATGCCATTGTGGTTTTGATTTGCATTTCCCTAATACTATGTTGTTGAGCATGTTTTCATGTGATTGTAGTTCATTTGTATAAATTCCTTGGAAAAATGTCTATTCATATTCTTTGCTCATTTTTAAACTGTTTTTTTTTTTTTTTTTTGAGACGGAGTCTCACTCTGTCATCCAGGCTGGAGTGCAGTGGCATGATCTTGGCTCACTGTAGCCTCCATCTCCCAGGTTCAAGCAATTCTCCTGCCTCAGCCTCCTGAGTACCTGGGATCACAGGTGCATGCCATCATACCAGGTTAATTTTTGTATTTTGAGTAGAGATGGGGTTTCGCCATCTTAGCCGGTCTGATCTTGAACTCCTGACCTCAGGCGATCCACCTGCCTTGGGCTCCCAAAGTGCTGGGATTACAGGTATGAGCCACCGTGCCCGACCAAACATTTTTTTTTAATTGTTGAGTTGTATGACTTCTTTACATATTCTGGCTACAAGACCTCTTTGTCAGGTATATGATTTGTAAATATTTTCTTCTATTCTTTGGATTGTATTCACCTGTTTTGATGTTATTGTTTGCACTACAAAAGCTTTTGATTTTAATGTAGTCCAATTTGTCTATTTTTTCTTTTGTCACTTTTTCTTTTAATGTCATATCTAAGAAATGGCCAGGTGAAATTTTAGCTACTTATTAGACATCCAAGACTAGCAAGTAGTTGTACATGAATCTAGATTTCAGAGGAGAAATTAAACTGCATGGAAATTAGGGAGTATAGACCGTATTTAAGCCCTTGGACTTGATGAGATCACTCAGAGAGAGAGAGGAAGACTAGAAATAGATGAGTCTTGAAGGATATAATTTATAATCATTACACATAACTCTGGATTTATTGTATGCCCCAGAGTACTGGAGTAACACCAATAGAGACTTTAAGGAGCTGAATAAACACTAAAACTGTCCAGTTTCGGGAAGGGCAGATACCTCTCTGGAAGAGCTTGTAAGATGGTGCCCATTCTGTGGCCGCTATAACAAAATAGACCTTTCAGAAATACACTGAAATGGAATTTTGTCTACATGTTCTTAACTTTCTAGGAAGCCTCCAACATCAGGCTTATTCCTTGATGATTCTAAGATGCGTATACTGAGCTGGATGTGGTGGCTCATGCCTGTAATCCCAGCACTTTGGGAGGCTGAGGCAGGAGGATTGCCTGAGCTCAGGAGTTCGAGACCAGCTTGACCAACATGGTGAAACCTACTGAAAATACAAAAATTAGCCAGGCATGGTGGTGGGCACCTGTAAACCCAGCTACTCGGGAGGCTGAGGCAGGAGAATTGCTTGAACCTGGGAATCAGAGATTGCAGTGAGCTGAGATCATGCTGCTGCACTCTAGCCTGGGTGAAAGAGTGAGGCTCTGTCTCAAGAAAAAAAAAAAAAGATGTGTTATACTGGCCAAAATGGCAAACAGAAAACATTCCAGCATGTTTAAGATAACAAAGAATTTAGTAGAGAAAATTGGTAGTTCAGAGAATCCTTATCGGGGATGAAGAAATAGGCATCAGGCTAAATTAGTGGGTACCATGTCCAGCAGCAGCCATACACTGGCCTGATGAGCAAACTGTTGCTGCTGCCTCTGACTCCAGAAGCATTCTGTAGGAATCTCCTACTGTGGAAACTGCCACCACCATTGCTGCCACAACCCAGACTTCAGATGTCAGGAACTCCACTTCTGTAAAACTGCTATAGATGCCATGTGCTCAATTAACTTTATTGTAATTTCTACTGCTACACCTTAAAGCAAGATACTCAGCTGTCACCTGAACCAGGAAAATAGACACCCAACACTTAGCCTGTTTTCTTATATTATGATTTGAAATCTCACATGAGTGTGTCTGATTGGTGGAACCAATTTGCTTGCATCCTAGATGCCAAGAATGGTGGGAAAATGGGTTTTCTTAATTTTATCTTGGGAATACAAAATGCACAATGGAGAAACTCATAAAATGTAGAGGACATTCAAAAGATAATGGGAGGCCATGTGTGAGAGGTCTCCACTCACAAGTAAGGTGCCATGGACACTCACCACATATAGCACTTCACTATTACTTGTGGAAGTATTTTCTTCAGATTTTATCTAGTTGATACACGTTACTGCCAAAGCTCATCCATTTTGATAAGACAATTTCTCCACCTAAATGTAACATAGGGTGAACTATATTTGTAAATTCACAAGTTTTTAACCCATCTTTTGTACTTGCATTTCTTTTAGAACAGGCTTTGGAGCTGGCTGGTAAGTTATACATATGGAATGTTATGCAAATTTAATAAAGAGCAATGGGGTGATCTTACATAGTTAAACATTAATAATTTCTATTTATTGAAAAAGTTCAAAATGTTATTCTTCTAATGAGATCTACATGCATTATTTTTATCTGTGAGATCTCTGGCAAAGAAAAGTTACCATAAAGATACAGTACTCGGGATTTGCTGGCAAGATGGCCAAATAGGAACAGCTCCAGTCTGCAGCTCCCAGTGAGATCAACGCAGAAGGCAGGTGATTTCTGCATTTCCAACTGAGGTACCTGGTTCGTTTCATTGGGACTGGTTGGACAGTGGGTGCAGCCCACAAAGGGCGACCTGAAGCAGGGTGGGGTGTTGCCTCACCCAGGAAGTGCAAGGGGTCGGTGGATCTCCCTCCCCCAGCCAAGGGAAGCCATGAGATACTGTATCGGAAGAAACAGTGCACTCCAGCTCAGATATTGCACTTTTCCCACGGTCTTCACAACTGGCAGACCAGGAGATTCCCTCCGGTGCCTATGCCACCAGGGCCCTGGGTTTCAAGCACAAAACTGGGCAGCCATTTGGGCAGACACTGAGCTAGCTGCAGGAGCTTTTTTTTCATACCCCAGTGGCACCTGGAATGCCAGCAAAGGAGAACCGTTCACTCCCCTGGAAAAGGGGCTGAAGCCAGGGAGCCAAGTGGTCTGGCTTGGCAGGTACCACCCCCATGGAGCCCAGCAAGCTAAGATCCACTGGCTTGAAATTCTTGCTGCCAGCACAGCAGGCTGAGGTTGACATGGGATGCTTGAGGTTGGTTGGGGGAGGTGTGTCTGCCATTGCTGAGGCTTGAGTAGGTGGTTTTCCCCTTACAGTGTAAACAAAGCTGCTGGGAACTTTGAACTGGGCAGAGCCAACCACAGCTCAGCAAGGCAGATGTGGCCAGACTGCCTCTCTAGATTTCTCCTTTCTGGGCAGGGCATCTCTGAAAAAAAAAGGCAGCAGCCCCAGTCAGGGACTTACAGATAAAACCCCAAACTCCCTGGGTCAGAGGACCTCGGGGAAGGGGTGGCTGTGGGCGCAGCTTCAGCAGACTTAAACTTCCCTGCCTGACAGCTCTGAAGAGAGCAGTGGATCTCCAAGCACAGTGTTCAAGCTCTGATAAGGGACAAACTGCTTCCTCAAGTGGGTCCTTGACCTCTGTGTATCCTGACTGGGAGACACCTCCCAGTAGGGGCTGACAGACACCTCATACAGGAGAGCTCCAGCTGGCATCTGGCAGGTGCCCCTCTGGGACAAAACTTCCAGAGGAAGAAACAGGCAGCAATCTTTGCTGTTCTGCAGCCTCTGCTGGTGATACTCAGGCAAACAGGGTCTGGAGTGGACCTCCAGCAAATTCCAGCAGACCTGCAGCAGAGGGGCCTGACTGTTAGAAGGAAAACTAACAAACAGAAAGGAATAGTGTCAACATCAACAAAAAGGGCATCCACTCAGAGACTCTATCCGAAGGTCGCCAGCATCAAAGACCAAAGGTAGATAAAACCACAAAGTTGGGGAGAAACTAGAGCAAAAAGGCTGAAAATTCCAAAAACCAGAATGCCTCTTCTCCTCCAAAGGATCATAACTCCTTGCCAGCAAGGGAGCAATACTGGACAGAGAATGAGTTTGACGAATTGACAGAAGTAGGCTTCAAAAGGTGGGTAATAACAAACCCTTAGAGCTAAAGGAGCATGTTCTAACCCAATGCAAGGAAACTAAGTACCTTGAAAAAAGGTTAGACAAATTGCTAACTAGAATAATCTATTTAGAGAAGAATATAAATGACCTGATGGAGCTGAAAAACACAGCATGAGAACTTCATGAAGCATACACAAGTTTCAATTGTTGAATCAGTGAAGTGGAAGAAAGGATATTGAGATTGAAGATCAACTCAATGAAATAAAGCGAGAAGACAAGATTAGAGAAAAAATAATGAAAAGAAATGAACAGAGCCTCCAAGAAATATGGGACTATGTGAAAAGACCAAATCTACGTTTGACTGATGTACCTGAAAGTGAACAGAAAAATGAAACCAAGTTGGAAAACACTCTTCAGGATATTAGCCAGGAGAACTTTCCCAACCTAGCAAGGCAGGCCAACATTCAAATTCAGAAAATACACAGAATACCAAAAATATATTACTTGAGAAGAGCAACCCCAAGACACATAATTGTCAGATTCACCAAGGTTGAAATGAAGGGAAAAACGTTAAGGGCAGCCAGGCAGAAAGGTCGGGTTACCCACATAGGGGAAGCTCATCAGACTAACAGCGGATCTCTCTGCAGAAACCCTGCAAGCCAGAAAAGAGTGGGGGTCAATATTCAACATTCTTAAAGAATTTTCAACTGAGAATTTCATATCCAGCCAAACTAAGCTTCATAAGTGAAGGAGAAATAAAATCCTTTACAGACAAGCAAATGCTGAGAGATTTTGTCACCACCAGTGCTGCCTTACAAGAGCTCCTGAAGGAAGCACTAAACATGGAAAGGTACAATAGGTACCAGCCACTGCAAAAACATACCAAATTGTAAAGACCATTGATGCTATAAAGAAACTGCATCAACTAAGGGGGAAAATAACCAGCTAGCATCATAATGACAGGAACAAATTCACACATAATAATATTAACCTTAAATGTAAATGGGCTAAAGGCCACAGTTAAAAGACACAGACTAGCAAATTGGATAAAGAGTCAGGACCCATCAGTGTGCTGTATTCAGGAGACCCATCTCACGTGCAAAGACACACATAGGCTCAAAATAAAGGGATGAAGGAATATTTACCAAGCAAATGGAAAGCAAAAAAAAAGTAGGGGTTGCCATCCTAGTCTCTTATAAAACAGACTTCAAACCAACAAAGATCAAAAGAGACAAAGAAGGGCATTACATAATGGTAAAGGGATCAATGCAACAAGAAGAGCTAACTATCCCACATATATATGCTAAATATTAGACAGATCAATGAGACAGAAAATTAACAAGGATATTCAGGACTTGAACTCAGCTTTGGACCAAGTGGATCTAATAGACAACTACAGAACTCTCTACCCCAAATCAACAGAATATACATTCTCAGCACCACACTGCACTTACTCTAAAATTGACCATATAATTGGAAGTAAAACACTCCTTAGCAAATACAAAAGAACAGAAATCATAACAAACAGTCTCTCAGACCACAGTACAATTGAATTAGAACTCAGGATTAAGAAACTCACTCAAAACCACACAACTACATGTAAACTGAGCAACCTGCTCCTGAATGACTACTGGGTAAATAACGAAATTAAAGCAGAAATAAAGATGTTCTTTTAAACCAGTGAGAACAAAGACACAACGTACCAGAATCTCTGGGACATAGCTAAAGCAGTGTTTACAGGGAAATTTATAGCACTAAATGCCCACAGGAGAAAGCAGGAAAGATCTAAAGTCCACACCCTAACATCACAATTAAATGAACTAGAGAAACAAAAGCAAACAAATTCAAAAGCTAGCCAAAGACAAGAAATAACTAAGATCAGAGCAGAATTGAAGGAGATAGAGACACAAAAACCGCTTCAAAAAAATCAGTGAATCCAGGAGTTGGTTCTTTGAAAAGATCAACAAAATAGATAGACTGCTAGCCAGACTAATAAAGAAGAAAAGACAGAAGAATCAAATAGACACAATAAAAAAAATGATAAAGGGGATATCACCACTGATGCCACAGAAATACAAACTACCATCAGAGAATACTATAAACACCTCTACACAAATAAACTAGAAAATCTAGAAGAAATGGACAAATTCCTGGACACATACACCCTCCCAAGACTAAACCAGGAAGAAGTCGAATCCCTGAATAGACCAATAACAAATTCTGAAATTGAGGCAGTAATTAATAGCCTGCAAACCAAAAAAAGTCCAGGACCAGATGGATTCACAGCTGAATTCTACCAGAGGTACAAAGAGGAGCTGGTACTATTCCTTCTAAAATTATTCCAAACAATAGAAAAAGAGGGAATCCTCCCTCACTCATTTTATGAGGCCAGTCATCCTGATACCAAAACCTGTCAGAGACACAACAAAAAAAGAAAATTTCAGGCCCATATCCCTGATGAACATCCATGCAAAAATCCTCAATAAAATACTGGCAAACCATATCCAGCAGCACATCAAAAAGCTTACCCACTATGATCAAGTTGGTTTTATCCCTTGGATGCAAGGCTGGTTCAATATATGCAAATCAATAAAAGTAATCCATCACATAAACAGAACCAATGACAAAAACCACATGATTATCTCAATAGATGCAGAAAGGCCTTCAACAAAATTCAACAGCCTTCATGTTAAAAGCTCTCAGTAAACTAGGTATTGATGAAACAAATCTCAAAATAATAAGAGCTATTTATGACAAACCCACAGCCAATATCATACTGAATGGGCAAAAACTGAGAGCATTCCTTTTGAAAACCAGCACGAGACAAGGATGCCCTCTCTCATCACTCCTATTCAACATGATATTGGAAGTTCTGGCAGTGGCAATCAGGCAAAAGAAAGAAATAAAGGGTATTCAATTAGGAAAAGAGGAAGTCAAATTGTCTCTGTTTGCAGGTGACATGATTGTATATTTTGAAAACCCCATTGTCTAAGCCCAAAATCTCCTTAAGCTGATAAGCAATTTCAGCAAAGTCTTGGGATACAAAATCTATGTGCAAAAATCAGAAGCATTCCTGCACACCAAGAACAGATGAACAGACAAACAGAGAGCCAAATCATGAATGAACTCCCATTCACAATTGCTACAGAGAGAATAAAATACCTAGGAATACAACTTAAAAGGGATGTGGAGGAACTCTTCAAGGAGAGCTACAAACCACTGCTCAAAGAATAAGAAAGGATGCAAACATATGGAAAAAAATTTCATGCTAATGGATGGGAAGAATCAATATTGTGAAAATGGCCATACTGCCCAAAGTAATTTATAGATTCAATGCTATCCCCTTCAAGCTATCATTGACCTTCTTCACAGAATTGAAAAAAAAAACCTTAAATTTCATATGGAACAAAAAAGAGCCCATATAGCCAAGACAATCCAAAGCAAAAAGAACAAAGCTGGAAGCATCATGCTACCTGACTTCAAACTATACTACAAGGCTACAGTGACCAAAGCAGCATGGTACTGGTACCAAAACAGATATATAGACCAGTGGAACAGAACAGAAGTGTCAGAAATAACACCACACAACTACAACCATCTAATCTTTGACAAACCTGACAAAAACAAGCAATGTGGAAATGATTCCCTATTTAATAAATGATGTTGGGAAAACTGGTTAGCCATATGCAGAAAGCTGAAACTTTCTTACGCCTTATGTAAAAATTACCTCAAGGTGGATTAAAGACTTAAACATAAGACCTAAAAACATAAAAACTGTAGAAGAAAATCTAGGCAATTCCATTCAGGACATAGGCATGGGCAAGGACTTCATGACTAAAACACCAAAAGCAATGGCAACAAAAGCCAAAATTGACAAATGTGATCTAATTAAACTAAAGAGCTTCTGCACAGCAAAAGAAACTACCATCAGAGTGAACAGGCAACCTACAGAATGGGAGAAAATTTTTGCAATCTATCCATCTGACAAAGGGCTAATATCCAGAATCTACAAAGAACTTAAACAAATTTACAAGAAAAAAACAACCCCATCAAAAAATAGGTGAAGAATATGAACAGACACTTCTCAAAAGAAGACATTTATACAGCCAACAAACATATGAATAAAAGCTCATCATCACTGGTCATCAGAGAAATGTGAATCAAAAGCACGATGAGATACCATCTCATGCCAGTTAGAATGGTGATCATTAACAAGTCAGGAAACAGATGCTAGAGAGGATGTGGAGAAATAGGAAAGCTTTTGCTCTGTTGGTGGGAGTGTAAATTAGTTCAATCATTGTGGAAGACAGTGTGGCAATTCCTCAAGGATCTAGAACTAGAAATATCATTTGACCCAACAATCCCATTACTTGGTATATACCCAAAGGATTATAAATCATGCTACTATAAAGACACATGCACACGTATGTTTATTGCAGCACTATTCACAGTAGCAAAGAGTTGGAACCAGATCAAATGCCTATCAATGATAGACTGGATAAAGAAAATGTGGCACATATACACCATGGAATACTATGAAGCCATAAAAATGGATGAATTCATGTCCTTTGCAGGGACATGGATGAAATTGGAAACCGTCATTTTCAGCTAACTAAGACAAGAACCGAAAACCAAACACCACATGTTCTCACTCATAAGTGGGAGTTGAACAATGGGAACACATGGGCATGGCAGGGGGGCATCACATACCGGGGCCTGTAGGGAATGGGCACCTGAGGGAGGGACAGCATTAGGAGAAATACCTAATGTAGATGATGGGTTGATGGGTGCAGTAAACCACCATGGCACATGTATACCTATGTAACAAATTTGCACATTATGCACATGTACCCCAGAGCTTAAAGTGTAATTAAAAAAATAAAGTACTCATTATTCTTTAAAATAGCTTTTAATGGTGCTTTGCTTTGTTTAGCCATTGATTTTTTCAACTCAGTTTTATTGAGGTGTAATTTATATAAAATAAAATAAGGGCTTTTTCATATTTAATAAGTTTGACAAATATATTAACCCAAATAAAGACTAACCACAATCAAAATACAGAATATTTCCATAACTCCCAAAATTTACTTCATGCGCCTTTATATCATCTTTACTTTCCCAGCCCTACAAAGCCATTAATATTTTGTCATTGTAGATATGATTTTTCCTAATTATTGAGGCATAACTCGCATACAAGTTAATGCATCCATTTAAAGTGTGCTATTTGCTATAGCCATGGATTTTTCTGAAGTATAATGACTCTCTCTTTAATGTTTTGCTTTTGAATTTTCAGCTGTAGTTATTGAACTTTAGAATAAACTTACCATCATTTGATTATATGAGAAAGCATTAAATAATTTCTTTGTTTTCTGTACACACAGAATCATACAGAGTCACTCTATATTCTGTACACAAACTATGTAATATAACAATATTCTTGATCTATAAACTATTCCTGAAAAGTTGCTGATACAAAGGCCAGAGGAAGAAGATATAAAACTAAGCTACTGAGTTAGAACCTAACTACTGTTAGCTACAGCCACACACCCATGAATCATAAAGTCCCTGAAACACGGATATTAATGATTTTCCTAGCTGATAATTCTCGTACAATTATTTTAGAGGAAGGTGGAATATAAATCTTAAGTAAACAATTTAATAAATAAATATACACAGCTGGTGTTTTAATGTTCATTGTGTGAAGGAGAGGGTGGATACAGCACATGTTATCCAGGCACTTCCACTAATGGTACAATTCTGAAAAAGCTTATTTGAAGCTATTAGCAAGTTTTATGAGTTATTGATTTCTAAATGCTTTCCTAGTTTGGCAAGAAACGAGGTTTCAGAAGACAATGCCATTTAATCATTTTTATCAGTTAGGATGGATAACAGTTTAAATGTAGCCCAGCTCCCTGGATATGAAATAAATAGAATGACTTTCCATAGTGTTTTACCCCAATTTGCATATGGGTTACCTTAATAAATGCTGGGGAATAGATTAGTATAGCTTAGAAATTTGAAGCTTCTGAGACAATTTTCAGGAAGGAGTTCCTGAACCATTTAAAATTTGCAAAATAAACAAGAATAGCAATGATATAATCAAGCAACACATGCTGCACAATAAATCTGTCAGTGCTTTTTAACAAGCATGTACTGTGAGCTTATTACGTCTGAAGCATCACTTGAAGCCATGGTGATACATAGATGAAGGAGGGCTTCTACTCTCAAGTTCCTTTTCAGAGCAGGCAAGAGAAAGAGAGCATTAAATTAACAATTGTAACACAGGGTGCTAGGTTTAAGGAGAAAAATATGTCGAGAGTGCAACCGCAGCAAGAATAAAGAGAGCTAGATTTGGGCTGAGAAAATCAGAAAAACCTTTCTAAAAATGACGATAATTTTGCTAAGCTAAGTCAAAACACACTAGCAAAAATTAGCAGGTAGAGGAAGTAGAGTCTGTTTGGCTACATTCTTAAGAAATCTTCTGGAGGAGGAGCCAAGATGGCCGAATAGGAACAGCTCCAGTCTACAGCTCCCAGCATGAGCGACGCAGAAGACGGGTGATTTCTGCATTTCCATCTGAGGTACCGTGTTCATCTCACTAGGGAGTGCCAGACAGTGGGCGCAGGTCAGTGGGTGAGTGCACCGTGCGCCAGCCAAAGCAGGGGCGAGGCATTGCCTCACTCGGGAAGTGCAAGGGGTCAGGGAGTTCCCTTTCCAGGGGTGACAGACGGCACCTGGAAAATCGGGCCACTCCCACCCGAATACTGTGCTTTTCCGACTGGCTTAGGAAACAGTGCCCCAGGAGATTATAGCCCGCACCTGGCTCAGAGGGTCCTACACCCACGGAGTCTCGCTGATTGCTAGCACAGCAGTCTGAGATCAAACAGCAAGTCGGCAGCGAGGCTGGGGGAGGGGCACCCGCCATTGCCCAGGCTCGCTTAGGTAAACAAAGCAGCCTGGAAGCTTGAAGTGGGTGGAGCCCACCAGCTCAAGGAGGCCTGCCTGCCTCTGTAGGCTCCACCTCTGGGGGCAGGGCACAGACAAACAAAAAGACAGCAGTAACCTCTGCAGACTTAAATGTCCCTGTCTGACAGCTTTGAGGAGAGCAGTGGTTCTCCCAGCACGCAGCTGGAGATCTGAGAACGTGCAGACTGCCTCCTCAAGTGGGTCCCTGACCCCTGACCCCCAAGCAGCCTAACTGGGAGGCACCCCCGAGCAGGGGCAGACTGACACCTCACACGGCCGGCCAGGTACTCCAACAGACCTGCAGCTGAGGGTCCTGTCTGTTAGAAGGAAAACTAACAGAAAGGACATCCACACCAAAAACCCATCTGTACATCACCATCATCAAAGACCAAAAGTAGATAAAACTACAAAGATGGTGAAAAAACAGAGCAGAAAAACTGGAAACTCTAAAAAGCAGAGTACCTCTCCTCCTCCAAAGGAACACAGTTCCTCACCAGCAACGGAACAAAGCTGGACGGAGAATGACTTTGACGAGCTGAGAGAAGAAGGCTTCAGACGATGAAATTACTCCGAGCTACGGGAGGATATTCAAACCAAAGGCAAAGAAGTTGAAAACTTTGAAAAAAATTTAGAAGAATGTATAACTAGAATAACCAATACAGAGAAGTGCTTAAAGGAGCTGATGGAGCTGAAAACCAAGGCTCGAGAACTACGTGAAGAATGCAGAAGCCTCAGGAGCCTATGCGATCAAATGGAAGAAAGGGTACCAGCCATGGAAGATGAAATGAATGAAATGAAGTGAGAAGGGAAGTTTAGAGAAAAAAGAATAAAAAGAAATGAGCAAAGCCTCCAAGAAATGTGGGACTATGTGAAAAGACCAAATCTACGTCTGATTGGTGTACCTGAAAGTGACGGGGAGAATGGAAACAAGTTGGAAAACACTCTGCAGGATATTATCCAGGAGAACTTCCCCAATCTAGCAAGGCAGGCCAACATTCAGATTCAGGAAATACAGAGAACGCCACAAAGATACTCCTCGAGAAGAGCAACTCCAAGACACATAATTGTCAGATTCACCAAAGTTGAAATGAAGGAAAAAATGTTAAGGGCAGCCAGAGAGAAAGGTCGGGTTACCATCAAAGGGAAGCCCATCAGACTAACAGCGGATCTCTCGGCAGAAACCCTACAAGCCAGAAGAGAGTGGGGGCCAATATTCAACATTCTTAGAGAAAAGAATTTTCAACCCAGAATTTCATATCCAGCCAAACTAAGCTTCATAAGTGAAGGAGAAATAAAATACTTTACAGACAAGCAAATGCTGAGAGATTTTGTCACCACCAGGCCTGCCCTAAAAGAGCTCCTGAAGGAAGCGCTAAACATGGAAAGGCACAACCGGTACCAGCCGCTGCAAAATCATGCCAAAATGTAAAGACCATCGAGACTAGGAAGAGACTGCATCAACTAACGAGCAAAATAACCAGCTAACATCATAATGACAGGATCAAAATCACACATAACAATATTAACCTTAAATGTAAATGGACTAAATGCTCCAATTAAAAGACACAGACTGGCAAATTGGATAAAGACTCAAGACCCATCAGTGTGCTGTATTCAGGAAACCCATCTCACGTGCAGAGACACACATAGGCTCAAAATAAAAGGATGGAGGAAGATCTACCAAGCAAATGGAAAAGAAAAAAAGGCAGGGGTTGCAATCCTAGTCTCTGATAAAACAGACTTTAAACCAACGAAGATCAAAAGAGACAAAGAAGGCCATTACATAATGGTAAAGGGATTAATTCAACAAGAAGAGCTAACTATCCTAAATATATATGCACCCAATACAGGAGCACCCAGATTCATAAAGCAAGGCCTGAGTGACCTACAAAGAGACTTAGACTCCCATACATTAATAATGGGAGAATTTAACACCCCACTGTCAACATTAGACAGATCAATGAGACAGAAAGTCAACAAGGATACCCAGGAATTGAACTCAGCTCTGCACCAAGCAGACCTAATAGACATCTACAGAACTCTCCACCCCAAATCAACAGAATATTCATTTTTTTCAGCACCACACCACACCTATTCCAAAATTGACCACATACTTGGAAGTAAAGCTCTCCTCAATAAATGTAAAAGAACAGAAATTATAACAAACTATCTCTCAGATCACAGTGCAATCAAGCTAGAACTCAGGATTAAGAATCTCACTCAAAACCGCTCAACTACATGGAAACTGAACAACCTGCTCCTGAATGACTACTGGGTACATAATGAAATTAAGGCAGAAATAAAGATGTTCTTTGAAACCAACGAGAACCAAGACACAACATACCAGAATCTCTGGGATGCATTCAAAGCAGTGTGTAGAGGGAAATTTATAGCACTAAATGCCCACAAGAGAAAGCAGGAAAGATCCAAAATTGACACCCTAACATCACAATTAAAAGAACTAGAAAAGCAAGAGCAAACACATTCAAAAGCTAGCATAAGGCAAGAAATAACTAAAATCAGAGCAGAACTGAAGGAAATAGAGACACAAAAAACCCTTCAAAAAATTAATGAATCCAGGAGCTGGTTTTTTGAAAGGATCAACAAAATTGATAGACCGCTAGCAAGATTAATAAAGAAAAAAAGAGAGAAGAATCAAATAGACGCAATAAAAAATGATAAAGGGGATATCACCACCGATCCCACAGAAATACAAACTACCATCAGAGAATACTACAAACACCTCTACGCAAATAAACTAGAAAATCTAGAAGAAATGGATCAATTCCTGGACACATACACTCTCCCAAGACTAAACCAGGAAGAAGTTGAATCTCTGAATAGACCAATAACAGGAGCTGAAATTGTGGCAATAATCAATAGCTTACCAACCAAAAAAAGTCCAGGACCAGATGGGTTCACAGCCGAATTCTACCCCAGGTAAAAGGAGGAGCTGGTACCATTCCTTCTGAAACTATTCCAATCAATAGAAAAAGAGGGAATCCTCCCTAACTCATTTTATGAGGCCAGCATCATCCTGATACCAAAGCCTGGCAGAGACAGAACCAAAAAAGAGAATTTTAGACCAATATCCTTGATGAACATTGATGCAAAAATCCTCAATAAAATACTGGCAAACAGAATCCAGCAGCACATCAAAAAGCTTATCCACCATGATCAAGTGGGCTTCATCCCTGGGATGCAAGGCTGGTTCAATATACGCAAATCAATAAATGTAATCCAGCATATAAACAGAACCAAAGACAAAACCCACATGATTATCTCAATAGATGCAGAAAAGGCCTTTGACAAAATTCAACAACCCTTCATGCTAAAAACTATCAATAAATTAGGTATTGATGGGATGTATCTCAAAATAATAAGAGCTATCTATGACACACCCACAGCCAATATCATACTGAATGGGCAAAAACTGGAAGCATTCCATTTGAAAACTGGCACAAGACAGGGATGCCCTCTCTCACCACTCCTATTCAACATAGTGTTGGAAGTTCTGGCCAGGGCAATTAGGCAGGAGAAGGAAATAAAGGGTATTCAATTAGCAAAGGAGGAAGTCAAATTGTCCCTGTTTGCAGATGACATGATTGTATATCTAGAAAACCCCATTGTCTCAGCCCAAAATCTCCTTAAGCTGATAATCAACTTCAGCAAAGTCTCAGGATACAAAATCAATGTACAAAAATCACAAGCATTCTTATACATCAATAACAGACAAACAGAGAGCCAAATCATGAGTGAACTCCCATTCACAATTGCTTCAAAGAGAATAAAATACCTAGGAATCCAACTTACAAGGGATGTGAAGGACCTCTTCAAGGAGAACTACAAACCACTGCTCAAGGAAATAAAAGAGGATACAAACAAATGGAAGAACATTCCATGCTCATGGGTAGGAAGAATCAATATCGTGAAAATGGCCATCCTTCCCAAGGTAATTTACAGATTCAATGCCATCCCCATCAAGCTACCAATGACTTTCTTCACAGAATTGGAAAAAACTACTTTAAAGTTCATATGGAACCAAAAAAGAGCCTGCATCGCCAAGTCAATCCTAAGCCAAAAGAACAAAGCTGGAGGCATCACACTACCTGACTTCAAACTATACTACAAGGCTACAGTAACCAAAACAGCATGGTACTGGTACCAAAACAGAGATATAGATCAATGGAACACAACGGAGCCATCAGAAATAACACCACATATCTACAACTATCTGATGTTTGACAAACCTGAGAAAAACAAGAAATGGGGAAAGTATTCCCTATTTAATAAATGGTGCTGGGAAAACTGGCTAGCCATATGTAGAAAGCTGAAGCTGGATCCCTTCCTTATACCTTATACAAAAATTAATTCAAGATGGATTAAAGACTTAAATGTTAGACCTAAAACCATAAAAACCATAGAAGAAAACATAGGCATTGCCATTCAGGACATAGGCATGGGCAAGGACTTCATGTCTAAAACACCAAAAGCAATGGCAACAAAAGCCAAAATTGACAAGTGGGATCTAATGAAACTAAAGAGCTTCTGCACAGCAAAAGAAACTACCATCAGGGTGAACAGGCAACCTACAAAATGGGAGAAAATTTTCGCAACCTACTCATCTGACAAAGGGCTAATATCCAGAATCTACAATGAACTCAAACAAATTTACAAGAAAAAAACAAAGAACCCCATCAAAAAGTGGGCGAAGGACATGAACAGACACTTCTCAAAAGAAGACATTTATGCAGCCAAAAAACACATGAAAAAATGCTCACCATCACTGGCCATCAGAGAAATGCAAATCAAAACCACAATGAGGTACCATCTCACACCAGTTAGAATGGCAATCATTAAAAAGTCAGGAAACAACAGGTGCTGGAGAGGATGTGGAGAAATAGGAAAACTTTTACACTGTTGGTGGGACTGTAAACTAGTTCAACCCTTGTGGAAGTCAGTGTGGTGATTCCTCAGGGATCTTGAACTAGAAATTCCATTTGACCCAGCCATCCCATTACTGGGTATATACCCAAAGGACTATAAATCATGCTGCTATAAAGACACATGCACACGTATGTTTATTGCGGCATTATTCACAATAGCAAAGACTTGGAACAAACCCAAATGTCCAACAATGATAGACTGGATTAAGAAAATGTGGCACATATACACCATGGAATACTATGCAGCCATAAAAAATGATGAGTTCATGTCCTTTGTAGGGACATGGATGAAATTGGAAATCATCATTCTCAGTAAACTATCGCAAGAACAAAAAACCAAACACTGCATATTCTCACTCATAGGTGGGAATAGAACAATGAGAACACATGGACACAGGAAGGGGAACATCACACTTTGGGGACTGATGTGGGGTGGGGGGAGGGGGGAGGGATAGCACTGGGAGATATACCTAATGCTAGATGACGAGTTAGTGGGTGCAGCGCACCAGCATGGCACATGTATACATATGTAACTTACCTGCACATTGCGCACATGTACCATAAAACCTGAAGTATAGTAACTATTATTAAAAAAAAAAGATAATAAAACTAAGTCAAAGAAGGGCTGAGTGACTTGTCAAATGTCACACAGCCAGTAAGCAGATTTGACACAGTATGTGCTCAGAAAGCCTGACTCCAAAAAAAAAAATAAAAAAAAAAGAAATCTTCCATTATTAAAATAAAAATATTTTTTATTATTATTATTCTTAAGAAATCTTCCATTATTAAAATAAAAATATTTATTATTATTATTATTCTTAAGAAATCTTCCATTATTAAATATTACATATCCATTATTACATTCTTAGGAAATCTTCCACTAGTAAAATAGAAAATCTATCTTCAATAGAAAAACATAGGTAAGATGCTTGAGAGCCTCCTACTTCTATAGTAAGTTTTTATTTCTCTTGCAGAGATTTTGATAAAAAAGATATTTGCTATTCTAACGGCTTTTAAAAAATATTTTAAACAAAACATCAAAATGGACAAAATTAAAACATTTTCTCATTTACTCTTCCACAAACACAGCCTCAGTTTCTTCTGTTGATGGGTCCTGACCTTACAATTGAGTTTGCTGCATTTATCACGACTGTGGAAGGTAAACAAAAGAGCTCAAGGACAGAAGTCGAAAGAAGTGTTTGCAGCACATCCAGCCATGAACTCAGAGCAGCCACAAGTTTCCATGCTTTGTCTGCATGAGCTTTTACCCCCACCTTGGCTGGCCAGGTATTAATTCTCAATAGAGACACACTTGTAATCAATACTAGTTTATACAGTACAAAAGAAGTTTCATAATTGATTGCTTTATATCTGATTTCTATTATAAAAATCTTGTTTTGTTGGAGAAATGCTTCATGTTTGGTGCGATTGGAGCATCAAGCGTTTGGGGTCGTGTTGAGCTCTTCGTGCGCTATGCTAAGGAATTTGGATTTTATTCTGAAAGGAATAAAGGGTGATGCTTTCAGATGAATTTCAGAGAGGACTGAGAGATGGCATAAGGTTTGAACTTAGAAAAAGTCCCCTGGCAGCAGTGTGAAATATAGATTGCTGTGTTGGAAAGTGGTGAGAAAGACCACTTAGGAGGCTATTAGGATAATGAGGGACTGAAATAAGGCACTAGGAAAGCAAAGGAGGGAATGATTTAGAGAGATAAGAACATAGAATGATTCTACTCTGTGGCAAGCTGGATGTGGGAGAGTGTGTGTGTGTGTGTGTGTGTGTGTGTGTGTGTATCTGTGGGAGGTGGTGTCTAAATTAATTCCCATCTTTTTACCTGGGTCAGTAGGTAAAATATGAATGATAGGAGGAGGAGAAGCAGGAACAGGTGTTTTTGGGGGAGGAGTGGGAAGAGGATGTATTTTGAAGTTAAGGTATATACGGGATATATCTAAGCAAATATTTAATAGGTAGGCCTGAAAATTAGAGAATTACATTACAGATACAGGATTTTAGAGGAAAAAAATCTTACTTAAAATTATTATTAAAATAAAACATCCACATAGTTAAAAGTATCAACTTGTTCATAATGGCTGATAAAGACAAATCATTTTGGATAAAGAAAATGTGGTACATACACACCATGGAATACTATGTAGCCACAAAAAAGAATGAAATCATGTCCTTTGCAGCAACATGGATGCAGCTGGAGGCTATTATCCTAAGTAAATCAATGCAGAAACAGAAAACCAAATACTGCATGTTCTTACTTATAAGTAGGTGCTAAACATTGGGTACCCAAAGACAAAAAGATGTGAACAATAAACACTGGGGACTCCTCTGAAAGGAGGGGCAAAGTTGGAAAACTACCTGTAAATAACACTCACAGTATTTCAGCTGTTAAGAAAATATTGCTTTGTGAGTCAAGTCATACACTGTGATTATACTTCCTTCTCTAAGTTTACAAAGTCAACATTCAGTGTCATGCAAAAGAAAGTAAATCTAGTATCAAATTCAAAAGTTATCTTTTTATCATTTACTCATATTCATTCCATGTTTTAGTTTCACTCAAATTTAAGCTGCCTTTTTAAAAATAGCTTTTTTTTTCTTTTAACATCTGGTGAGGGCAAATTTATCTCTCATTCTTTAATTACTTACATTATCTGCATTTATTATAGCCTTGAGTTTTTCCAAGCTCAGAAATTCTCTCAGTTGCTTTTCTTCAAGTAGTTCAATTTCTTCTTTTGTCATGATAGTTTACTTTCTTGTTTTGTTGGAGCATATCATCAGACAAACTCTTAAGAAAGGCTTTAGGGCATGTAAATTTTTGGAATTCTTATGTTTGAAAATTTCTATATCTTTTTTTATGTTTTATTATCTGGCTAGGTAGAGTACACTAGGTTAAAATTGTTTTTTTTCCTTTGGAACTTTGAAGGCATTCATTATGTTCTGACACCCATTATTGCTCACGAGATGTCTAATGCTACCAACTTAGATTCTTCTTTTCATTTTTGTTTTCATGAACATTTATAATCATGTAAGTCTGATGAAGCAGAAGGGAGGCAATATGACTGTGTTTGGACACTTTTTAACTTATTCTTTTTGGAACTCAGTTGGTCCTTTTATTCCATGCTGCTTCATCAGTAATCACTCATCATTTATTTCCTGTCTCCTATAGCTTTATTGAAATATGTACATTGTCCTCTGTGCTGGATATTCTCCATTGGACTTTTTAGATCCACTCTCCACCCATCATCATCCTGTTATGTGCCCCGGGAAAGCATACTGTAACTAGCTTCTTTGTCCTCTGGCTCCCAGTTGGTTTTGGCCAATGGAAGACATCAGCAGGATATTGGGAAGTGGGAGGAAGGAAAATTTGGGGCATTTCCTATAGAGACCTACCTGTTGAGACATGAATAGGTGGTGGTTGAATTTTGCTATAGAGGATTACAGCTCCTGCTAATATTAACTAGTATTGCTGTTCTTCCAAACTGCTTTCTTTTTATTTCTCCTTCAGGCCTAGGGATAGTAATTGTTTCCCTCCATTGTTAGTCTCTGTGTGCCTTATAATTCTCTGATGCATTTCCCTTAGTCTTGACCACACTTTTGTTAATTATCAATGTATTAATCTCTCTTCTTTACCCATTTATGGGGAGCTTGTAGTTGTCTATCTGTAACCTGACTGATACAATCCTCCATGTCATTTCTTCTTGGTAGATAAATATGTATACATTAGGAGAAGAGATCAACGCTTATGCCTAATCTCCGCAGTATGACTGGTATACGAGAATATAGGTAAATCTGAGTCAGAACATAGTAGAACCTGAATATGGGTAATAGTAGAAGCTTGGATAAGGATAGGGCTACCCATGATTACGTTTTGGAGTACAAGTTACATTTTCACCTATCTCATCAGTGGCTATATTAGCAATTTACTGTTAAAAGTTTAATAAGATACACTTAAGATGGCCAAATAGGAACAGCTCCAGTCTGCAGATCCCAACTAGATCAATGCAGAAGGCAGGTGATTTCTGCATTTCCAACATGAGGTACCTGGCTCATCTCACTGGGACTGGTTAGACAGTGGGTGCAGCCTATGGAGGGTGAGCCAAAGCAGGGTGGGGCATCACCTCGCCTGGGAAGCACAAGGGGTCAGGGAACTTCCTCCCCTAGCCAAGGGAACCCGTGAGGGACTGCCATGAGGAATGGTGCATTCCGGCCCAGATACCATGCTATTCCCATGGTCTTCACAACCCACAGACCAGAGGATTCCCTTGGGTGCCTATGCCACCAGGGCCCTGGGTTTCAAGCAAAAACTGGGTGACCATTTGGGCAGACACTGACCTAGCTGAAGAAGTTTTTTTTTCATACCCCAGTGGTGCCTGGAACACTAGCGAGACAGAACCATTCACTCCCCTGCAAAGGGGGCTGAAGCCAGGGAGCCAAGTGGTCTAGTTCAGAGGATCCCAGCGGATCCCACCCATATGGAGCCCAGCAAGTTATAATCCACTGGCTTGAAATTCTTGCTGCCAGCACAGCAGTCTGAAGTCTACCTGGGACAATTGAGCATGGTGAGGGAGGAGCATCTGCCATTACTGAGGCTTGAGTAGATGGTTTCCCCCTCACAGTGTACACAAAACCACTGGGAAGTTCAAACGGGGTGGAGCCCACAACAGTTTGGCAAAGCTGCTGTAGCCAGACTGCCTCTCTAGATTCCTCCTCTCTGGGCAGGGCATCTCTGAAAGAAAGGCAGCAGCCCCAGTCAGGGTCTTATAGATAAAACCCCCATCTCCCTGGGACAGAGCACCTGGGGAAAGGGGCGGCTGTGGGCACAGCTTCAGCAGACTTAAATTTTCCTGCCTGCCAGCTTTGAAGAGAGCAGCAGATCTCCCAGCACAGTGCTTGAGCTCTGCTAAGTGACAGACTGCCTCCTCAAGTGGGTTCCTGACCCCCGTGCCTCCTGACTGGGAGACACCTCCCAAAAGGGGTTGACAGACACCTCATACAGGAGAGCTCTGGCTGGTGTCTGGCAGGTGCCCCTCTGGGAAGAAAGCTTCCAGAGGAAGGAACAGGCAGCAATCTTTACTGTTCTGCAGCCTCTGCTGGTGATATCCAGGCAAACAGGGTCTTGAATGGACCTCCAACAAACTCCAGCAGACCTGCAGCAGAGGGGCCTGACTGGCAGAAGGAAAACTAACAAACAGAAAGGAAGAACATCAACATCAACAAAAAGGACATCCACTCAGAAACCCCATCCAAAGGTCACCAGCATTAAAAGACTAAAAGTAGATAAATCCACGATAGTGAGGAAAAACCAGTACAAAAAGGCTGAAAATTCCAAAAACCAGAATGCCTCTTCTCCTCCAAAGGATCACAACTCCTTGCCGGCACAGGAACAAGACTGGATTGAGAATGAGTTTGATGAATTGACAGATGTGGGCTTCAGAAGGTGGGTAATAACAAACTCCTCTGAGCTAAAGGAGCATGTTCTAGCCCAATGCAAGGAAGCTAAGAACCTTGAAAAATGGTTAGAAGAATTGCTAACTAGAATAACCAGTTTAGAGAAGAACATAAAGGACCTGTTGGAGCTAAAAAACACAGCATGAGAATTTCGTGAATCATACACAACTATCAACAGTTGAATCCATCAAGCAGAAGAAAAAATATCAGAAATTGAAGATCAACTAAATGAAATAAAGCATGAAGACAAGAATAGAGAAAAAATAAGGAAAGGAATGAATAAAGCCTCCAAGAAACATGGGACTATGTGAAAAGACCAAACCTATGTTTGATTGGTGTACCTGAAAGTGACATGGAGAATGGAACCAAGTTGGAAAACACTCTGCAGGATATTAACCAGAACTCTATCAACCAATCAAGAAAGGCCAGATTCAAATTCAGGAAATACAGAGAACACCACAAAGATACTCCTCGAGAACAGCAAACCCAAGATACATAATCCTCAGATTCACTAAGGTTGAAATGAAGGAAAAACTGTTAAGGGCAGCCAGAGAGAAAAGTTGGGTTACCCACAAAGCAAAACCCATCAGACCAACAGTGGATCTCTCGGCAGAAGCCCTACAAGTCAGAAGAGAGTGGGGGCCAATATTCAGCATTCTTAAAGAAAAAAATTTTCAACCCAGAATTTCATATCCAGACAAACTAAGCTTCATAAGCAAAGGTGAAATAAAATCCTTTACAGACAAGCAAATGCTGAGAGACTTTGTTACCACCAGGCTTGCTTACAAGAGCTCCTGAAGGAAGCACAAAAAATGGTACCAGCTGCTGCAGAAACATACCAAATTGTAAAGCCCATTGACACTATAAAGAAACTGTATCAACTAATGGGAAAAATAACCAGCTAGCATCATAATGACAGGATCAAATTCACACATAACAATATTAACCTTAAATGTAAATGTGCCAAATGCCCCAATTAAAAGACACAGACTGGCAAAATGGATAAACAGTCAAGACTCATCAGTATGCTGTATTCAGGAGATCCATCCCACGTGCAAAGACACACATAGGCTCAAAATAAAGAGATGGAGGAATATTTACCAAGAAAATGGAAAGCAAAAAAAAAGCAGGGGTTGCAATCCTAGTCTCTGATAAAACAGACTTTAAACCAACAAAGATCATAAAAGACAAAGAATGGAGTCACATAAAGGTATCAATGCAAAAGGAAGAGCTAACTATACTAAATATATATGCACCCAATACAAGAGCACCAAGATTCATAAAGCAAGTTCTTAGAGACGTACAAAGAGACTTAGACTGCCACACAATAATAGTGGGAGACTTTAACATCGCACTGTCAATATTAGACAGATCAACAAGACAGAAAATTAACAAGGATATTCAGGAACTTGAACTCAGTTCTGGACCAAGTGGACCTAATAGACATGTACAGAACTCTCCACCCCAAATCAACAGAATATGCATTCTTCTCAGCACCACATCACCCTTATTCTAAAAGTGACCACATAATTAGAAGTAAAACACTCCTCAGCAAATGCAAAAGAATGGAAATCATAACAAGCAGTCTCTCAGACCACAGTGCAATCCAATTAGAACTCAGGATTAGGAAACTCACTCAAAACTGCACAACTACATGGAAACTGAACAACCCACTCCTGAATGACTACTGGGTAAATAATGAAATTAAGGCAGAAATAAATAAGTCCTTTGAAACGAAGGAGAACAAAGACACAACATACCAGAATTTCTGGAACACAGCTAAAGCAGTGTTTAGAGGAAAATTTACAGCAGTAAATGCCCACAATAGAAGGTGGGAAAGATCTAAAATCAACACCCTAACATTATAATTAAAAGAACTAGAGAAGCAAGAGCAAACAAGTTCAAAAGCTAGCAGAAGACAAGAAATAACTAAGATCAGAACAGAACTGAAGGGATAGAGGCATGAAAAAACCTTCAAAAAATCAATGAATCCAGGAGCTGGTTTTTTGAAAAGATTAGTAAAATAGATAGATCGTTAGCCAGACTAATAAAGAAAAGAGAAGAATCAAATAGACATAATAAAAAATGATAAAGGGGATATCACCATTGATCCCAAAGAAATGCAAACTACCATCAGAGAATACTATAAACACCTCTATGCAAATAAACTTGAAAATCTAGAAGAAATGGATAAATTCCTGGACACATACATCCTCCCATGTCTAAACCAATAAGAAGTCATAGTCCCAGCACTTTGGGAGGCTGAGGCGGGTGTATCACGAGATCGGGAGATCGAGACCATCCTGGCTAGGGCAGTGAAACCCCATCTCTACTGAAAATACAAAAAATTAGCCAGGCATGGTGGCGGGTGCCTGTGGTCCCAGCTACTCAGGAGGCTGAGGCAGGAGAATGGCATGAACCTGAGAGGTGGAAATTGGAGTGAGCCAAGATCGTGCCACTGCACTCCGGCCTGGGTGACAGAGCAAGACTCCATCTCAAAAAAAAAAAAAAAAAAAAAAAAAAAAAAAGAAGTCAAATCCCTGAATAGACCAATCACAAATTCTGAAATTGAGGCAGTAATTAATAGCCTACCAACCAAAAAAATCCCAGAAAAAGGCAGATTCATAGCCAAATTCTACCAGAGGTACAAAGAAGAATTGGTATCATTCCTTCTGAAACTGTTTCACACAATAGAAAGAAATGAACTCCTCCCTAACTCATTTTATGAGACCAGCATCATCCTGATACCAAAACCTGGCAGAGACACACAACAAAAAAAAAAGAAAATTTTAGGCCAATATTCCTGATGAACATCGGTGTGAAAATCCTCAATAAAATACTGGAAAAATGAATCCAGCAGCACATCAAAAAGCTTATTCACCAGGATCAAGTCAGCTTCATCCCTAGGATGCAAGGCTGTTTTAACATACACAACTCAGTAAAAGTAATCCATCACATAAACAGAACAAATGAAAAAAACCACATGATTATCTCCATAGATGCAGAAAGGTCTTCGATAAAATTCAACACCTCTTCATGCTAAAAGCTCTCAATAAACTAGGTGTTGATTGAACGTATCTCAAAATAATAAGAGCTATTTATGACAAACCCACAGCCAATATCATACTAAATGGGCAAAAGCTGGAAGCATTCCCTTTGCAAACTGGCACAAGACGAGGATGCCCTCTCTTACCACTCCTATTCAACACAGTATTGGAAGTTCTGGCCGGAGCAATCAGGCAAGAGAAAGCAATAAAGGGTATTCAAATAGGAAGAGAGAAGGTCAAATTGTCTCTGTTTGCAGATTACATGATTGTATATTTTGAAAACCCCATTGTCACAGCCCAGAATCTCTGTAAGCTGATAAGCAAACTCAGCAAAGTCTCAGGATACAAAATCAATGTGCAAAAATCACAAGCATTCCTATACACCTACAATAGACAGAGAGCCAAATCATGAGTGAACTCCCTTTCACAATTGCGACTAAGAGAATAAAATACCTAGGAATACACCGTACAAGGGATGTGAAGGACCTCTTCAAGGAGAACTACAAACCACTGCTCAAGGAAATAAGAGAGGACACAAACAAATGGAAAAATATTCCATGTTCATGGATAGGAAGAATCGATATCAGGAAAATGGCCATACTTCCCAAAGTAATTTATAGATTCAATGCTTTCCCCATCAAGCTACCATTGACATTCTTCACAGAATTAGAAAAAACTACTTTAAATTTCATATGGAACCAAAAAAGAGCCTGTACAGCCAAGACAATCCTAAACCAAAAGAACAAAGCTGGAGGAGGCATCATGCTACCTGACTTCAAACTACACTACATGGCTACAGTAACTAAAACAGCATGGTACTGGTACCAAAACAGATATATAGACCAATGGAATAGAACAGAAGCCTCAGAAATTACACCACACATCTACACCACCTGATCTTTGACAAACCTGACAAAAAGAAGCAACGGGGAAAAGATTCCCTATTTAATAAATGGTGTTGGGAAAAACTGGCTAGCTATATGCAGAGAACTGAAACTGGACCCCTTCCTTACACCTTATACAAAAATTAACTCACGATGGATTAAAGACTTAAATGTAAGACGTAAAACCATGAAAACCCTATAGGAACACCTAGGCAATACCATTCAGGACCTAGGGATGAGCAAAGACTTCATGACTAAAACACTGAAAGCAATGGCAACAAAAGCCAAAATTGACAAATGGGATCTAATTAAACTAAAGAGCTTCTGCACAGCAAAAGAAACTATCATCAGAGTGAACCTACAGAATGGGAGAAAATTTTTGCAATCTATCCATCTGACAAAGGGCTAATATCCAGAATCTACAAGGAATTAAATAAATTTACAAGAAAAAAACAATCCCATCAAAAAATGGGCAAAAAATATGAACAGACACTTCTCAAAAGAAGACATTCATGTGGCCAACACACATATGAAAAAAAGCTCATCATCATTGGTCATTAGAGAAATACAAATCAAAAGCACAATGAGATACCATCTCATGCCAGTTAGAATGGCAATCATTAACAAGTCAGGAAACAACAGATGCTGGAGAGGATGTGGAGAAATAGGAATGCTTTTTCGCTATTGGTGGGAGTGTAAATTAGTTCAACCATTGTGGAAGACAGTGGGTGATTCCTCTAGGATCTAGAACCAGAAATACCAGTTGACCCAGCAATCCCATTACTTGGTATATACCCAAAGGATTATAAAACATTCTACTATAAAGACACATACATATGTATGTTTATTGCAGCATTATTCACAACAGCTAAGACTTGGAACCAACCCAAATGCCCATCATTGATGGACTAGATAAGGAAAATGTGGCACGTACACATCATGGAGTACTATGCAGCCATAGAAAAGATGAGTTCATGTCCTTTGCAGGGACATGGATGAAGCTGGAAACCATCATTATCAGCTAACTAACACATGAACAGAACACCAAACACTACATGTTCTCACTCATAAGTGGGAATCGAACAATGAGAACGCATGGACACAGGGAGGTGAACATCACACACTGGGGCCTGTCAGGGGGTGGGCGGCTAGTGGAGGGATAGCATTAGGAGAAATACCTAATGTGGATGACAGGTTGATGGGTGCAGCAAACCACCATGGCACGTGTATACCTGTGTAACAAACTTGTACATTCTGCACATTTATCCCAGAACTTAAAGTATAATACAACAAAAGAAAATAAAGATTTGTTTAATTTCTTTGTAGATTCTGGATATATGCCCTTTGTCAGATGGGTAGATTACAAAATTTTTTTCCCGTTCTGTAGGTTGCTTGTTCACTCTGATGATAGTTTCTTTTGCTGTACAGAGGCTCTTTAGTTTAGCCTATCAAAAAGTGGGTGAAGGATATGAGCAGACACTTCTCAAAAGAAGACATTTATACAGCCAACAAACATATGACAAAATGCTCATCATCGCTGGTCATTAGAGAAATGCAAATCAAAACCGTAATGAGAAACCATTTCACACCAGTTAGAATGGTGATCCTCAAAAAGTCAGAAAACAGCAGATGCTGGAGAGGATGTGGAGAAATAGGAACGCTTTTACACTGTTGGTGGGAGTGTAAATTAGTTCAATCATTGTGGAAGACAGTGTGGTGATTCCTCAAGGATCTAGAACCAGAAATACTATTTGACTCAGCAATCTCATTACTGGGTATATACCCAAAGTATTATAAATCATTCTACTATAAAGACACATGCACACATATGTTTATTGCAGCACTATTCACAATTGCAAAGACTTGGAACTAACCCAAATGGTCATCAATGATAGACTGGATAAAGAAAATGTGGCACATATACACCATGGAATACTATGCAGCCATAAAAAACGATTAGTTCATGTCCTTTGCAGGGACATGGGTGAAGCTGGAAACCATCATTCTCAGCAAACTAACACAAGAACTGAAAACCAAACACTGCATGTTCTCACTCATAAGTGGGAGTTGAACAATGAGAACACATGGACACAGGGAGGGGAACATCACACACTGGGGCCTGTCGAGGGGTGGCAGGCTCGGGGAGGGATAGCATTAGGAGAAATACCTAATGTAGATGACAGGTTGATGGGTGCAGCAAACCACCATGTCACATGCATACCTATGTAACACACCTGCACGTTCTGCACATGTATCCCAGAACTTAAAGTATAATTTAAAAAAAAGAAAGAAATAAAGAGTTTAATCAACTGAATGTCAGCAAATTAAGAGAGTTTAGTTCAAATTGAGTATTTAGGAAATGTCTTTTAGTAACTTATTAACCTTGAATAAAACTGGATACATAACTGATGAAGTTAGACTTTAAATTCATAAGTAGAAGAATTCCATTTTTCAAGATTTTTGGTTGATCTCTCAAGGATTTATGAGCTTTTTATACCTTTGAAATTTGTTGTTACTATATATAAGTAAAAACTAACTTTATAAATATTAAAATTTTTAACGGGAAAGTCTTCTCGTTGCTTCTGTAATTAATAATGTGCATACATTCTTACAGGCCAGATACATCTCAGCATTGAAATAATTATGGTTATTTTAAGGAAATGTAAAAAGTCGTGAAATCTATGTGTATTGAGAAAAGTGCAAGAGATCAGAGAGACTTTATAGAATGGGAAAAGGCAGGATTCATACAACCATAAATTTAGTTGGATGATCACAATGGATTGAGGAATACCCAAATGTCTGGTCCAAACGTTTATCCTTGCTAGTCTGCTATGACATTAAATTTCTCTTATAATCCTCTCAAAATAAAATAATCTTTAATTGAGTCATGACTTTGGTAAGACAATGAAGTTGAGGATGGGGAAGAGACAACAGGCATAGGTTGGTGTGGGACTCAGCTACTCCTGAAATCCCAAGTCCATCAATAGGGGTCAGTAAGGATCACATATGCTTAAAGTTCAAAAAAAAAAAAAAAAAAAAACCTTCCTGATAGAGGCTAAGAAGGAACTGTGGTGCATTAGATGAAGACCATTTGGCCTATAGTCTTCTATTCTCATTGTCAGGAAGCATCTTTCCCTGCTTGCCAACACTCTCAGCCTCTCAGCATTTGCCTCATGTCTACTGGGACAACTCCATTATTCCATTTGCGCCTATTGATGTCAATCACCAAAGGAGTCCCCAGATGCCCAAGTCACCTCTCCTCTCCCACACTCTAATTCCCATTGAGCACACTATACCCCTATTTTGTTCTCTTTCATTACCCTTCTCCACTTCCTAAAATTCTTCCACGATTCCTTCTAGAATTCCAGTTTCCTTAGAAGTAAAATCTCCTGTACCCTCAACCTAGTTTCCAAATATTCCATTTACCTTGTTGTTCTAAAAGAAACCTGACTCTCTCCTGAGGTTTCTGCCTCCTTGACAGCTGTCACAAGTGATGGCTGTTTTATCTTCCATAGCTTTCTCACTTGAGCTTGAGGGCGGAGGTCTCCTCCTTGCACCTTATTGCTGCTGGTCCAGATGATTCTCCCTCCCTATAGCCTCCCAATGTTGACTCTTGTGTCATCAGATTTTATCTTTCATTACCCATTATTGTTGCCACTCTTTACTGAATCTCCAGTCTTTTTCTCTTATTTTTCTACAGTTTAATTCTTGGATCATTCTTCTCTCTAACACATTTGTGATTCTTGCTCACTTTAATATGCACACAGGGAATCTTTTTAACACCCTGACCTTTAGTTGATTGAACTTTTCTTCAATGAACTTGTCTCTAGCCTGGTGCAGCCCCTCACTCACATGTTGTCATATCCGAGACCCTGTGATTACCAATAAATCCAAACCCGTCATAATCCCAACTTTTCATACCCCACTCTAACCAGCACCCCCTCCCAGCTCACATCTAGCCATCCTTCGATAACCCTCCCCATCCACCCCACTGAGAGGGGATCCACCACCTTTAAACTGTCCTTCTCCTCTAGACATATCATTATTCTTCTTACTCAGCTTAATTTCATGTCCGATAATAATAATCTCTATTCACATTTACTCTTAACTTCCTTTCTCCACCTCTTCCTTCACTGTACCGCTGCATGAAACTGCAGCTGCGTGAAACCTTTCCTTCTCAGAGCCTACAACTATCCAGCTGAAACTTGCTGGAGGAAAACTTGTAATTATACTGACTGGTCTCATTTTATGTTCATGATAAAAACCTTACGTAGGCCCTTAATGCTGCCAGGCAATTATACTGGCCCAATCAATCTCCTATTCTCCTAGACAACACTTCACATTTTCTCCTTTCCCTCACACTCATAACCACTTCTCCTCTGTCATCCCTCTCAACCTCTTCACTATGAAAATTAAAGCAATTAAAAAAGAAGCTCCGTGGAATTCCCACCACCATATCTACCAGTATCCCATTTTGCAGGAAGTATAAGTGTTTGGATACTGATAGATATGGTGATATAGTGATATATGGTGATATAGCAGAGTATTGCTACAGATTAGCTATCCATGCTCTCACTTTAGGTAGAGCATTCTCTTGTCCACTTGATCCTCTTCTCTCTTGCTATACAGACATTGATTTGGCAATTATTCTGCCTACTAGCTCATTCCCATCAAAATGCAAACATGCTGCTGTTTCTCCCATCTAAAATAAAATGTTCTCTTGGCCTCATTCTCTCACCAGTTATCAAGCTTTTTCTTTAATCTCCTTTGCTGGAAAACTCCTCAGAAGAGTTGTCTATGTTGGCTGTCTTCTATTTCTCTTCTCTCATTTTCTCCTATACACACTTCTAACAGGATACCTCTGCAAGCACTCCAAAGATTTTATTCCTGTCACAGTAAACAATAATTTCCATATTACTAAATCCAGTGGCCAATTTCCAGAACTTATCTTGTGTTTATCTCTCAGAACATTTGACACAGTTGATCACACTGGTTTCCTTTATTAAACTTCTGCTAGCTTTGCATCGCACCACACTCTTTTGGTTTTCCCCATATGTCACTGGTAGCACCTTTTCAGTGCCCTCTCCTCTTTTCTCCAAACTGGTCATTTGGGGTGATCTAGGACTGAGCACTTTTCATTCTTTGATGTTCTTATTTTTTCTATTTATGCTCACTTATTATGAGATGGGTATTAACATATCCTCCTTTACAGATGATGAAAACAAGGCAGATATTAAATATCTTGTCAAAGATTATACAGCCAGCAAGTAGTAAAGCTGAAATTTGAACCTAGATAATTTGATGCCACTATCTTTACTCTTAACCACTACTCTCTCCTCTCAAATTTAGTATTGAACTATATTAATTTGCATTATAATTAATACATTTTATTATATTATATTAGTACACAATCCCATGAGTCACTGTCTTTAATGTCTTTATTTTACTGATAAGGAATCTCAGAGAAGTTATTTGCAAATGGTCACTTGGATGGCTAGTGTTGGAGCTAGGATTTGGAACCCAAAAAGATTGGACTCCAGAGTTGATTTTACTTTTTTAGTTTTAGTTTATTTTTAATTGACGTGGACTAATTGTATGAATTTTTGGGGACAGTGAGATGTTTTGATACATGTATACATTGTGTAATAATCAAATCAGGGTATTTGGCACATCTATCACCTAAAACATTTATTATTTCTTTGTGGTGGAAACAATCTAAATCCTCTCTTCTGGCTATTTTGAAATATACAATATGATATTGTTATCTATAGTCATCCTCCTGTGTAATAGAACACCAAGACTTTTTCCTCCTGTTTAACTTTGTACTAGTTCACCAATCCTTCCCCAGCCCCCTCCCTTTCCCAGCCTCTGGTAACCACTCTTCTACTCAGAGCTCATATTCTTAACCTTTGGGGTAGATTGCCTGCTATGGATATCTGAAGTTCCCTCCTTTCTCCCTCTCCATTCCACCTTCCTTTCTGCCCTCCTTCCCTATTCCCTCCCTTTCTCTTTTATTCAACACATATTTATTGCATGTCTGCTTTGAATCATGTACTTCTCTGTGTGCTGAAGATACCTGCAATGATGAACAAAACAGACCAAGTCGCTGCCCTAATGGAGTCTGTATTTTAGTAAATTTTCAAACAAGTAAACAAATGAACAAGAATATAACACCAACAGTTGATAGATGCTATAGAGATAAATCAGGGTAAGGTAATAGCCAAGAGCCAAGGAGGCTTTGAATACAGGGTGGTCAGGGAAAGTCTCTATGCTAAGGTGAGATTTGAGTATAAACCTGAATGAAGGCACATAATAAGCCTGTGACTATCAGAGAGAGCATCCTAGTTGAGGTTAAGCTAACTGCAGAGACCTGAGGCATAAGTGTGCTTGGGGCATATGAGGAGCGCAACCTTGCTGCTAGGGTGGCTGGGCAAGGAGAAGGCTGTGGAAGTACGATTGTAGAAGTAGCTAGTGGCCACATCCTGTAAGTCTTTATGAGACATGCAATAGGCTTTGGATTTTATTCCTATGTTTATGAGAAGCCAGTGCAGGGTTTTAAGCAAAGGAGTGAAATGATCTGATTCACATTTTCAAAAGGCCCCTGGCAGCTTCATGGAGAAAACCATGAAAGGGGGAAGAGAGGCAGGGAGAAATAGGGAGACTTAGACTCAGCAGTTGTCCATGTGCCTGTTTATCATCCTACCCAAAGCTCACACTTGAGAGTCCAAAGGGATTATGGAAATATTTAGGAGAGGATTCCAGCAGGGTGAAGTTTAATGGCTGCTACCACTTTTTGCCCATAATAAATGTAAATATTCACCATCAGTAAAACTTTTGTTGGTGGAAATTACGGAAAATGGAGAGGGCCCAGCACCGTGGAGCAGAACAATGACAAGAGTGTAAAAAAATTGAGTGAGAGACTCAGGAATGCAACAGGAAAGTTAGAAAGAGGGAGTAATGATGGTGAAAAGGGTTAGCACACTGGGGTCTTGTGAGGAGCACAATTTTGTTATCTGAATCTGGTTTTCTGCCTAATATGCTAAGCCTTAGTACTGTCAGATGCTGAATACACATGGGGTAGATGGTATAAGATGGCAGCCTCAGTTCCGTGTTTATTACTGATTCTTCTTCAGCATGGCAAGAATAAATGACAGAAATCAGTGTTCTCATCCTTGATTCCCCTCTATCAAGCTTCCCTGTGTTTAGTTTTCTATGAAGACACAAAGAACTCAGATTTTTTTTGTGATAATGAAAAGAACCAACAGCCCCTTTTGTTATCCAAAGTTGTGAGAGTGATATTTCAATGCATATTTCATCTTGACACTCTTCTGCCCTGTGGCTGCACTTCCTAGGAAGAGACTGCGGCTCTAGTAATGATTAATCAGTGACTGACTTCACCCCATAATTGGAAATAGAGCACAAGTCCAAGAATGATAATACAGCTTCAAAGCCCTTTGTTTGTGAAAAGTGTCTCATCATGATTTGAAAAATCTGCTTGTTTTCCTATAAACCTCTGAGGTAGGTTATTGTCACTGCTATTCTAATGATGAGACTGTGGAGCTTGGATAATTCCTACAAGGTCATATCGGAAGTTATGAGTTTAGAACGAAAACTCAAAGTCCTTGTTTCACCAGATTATTGCGCTTCAAGTCACATAATTATGGTGACAAATGGGATAACCAGGGATAATGTGTTAAGAAGTGAGATAGGCATATAAGTTTGTTATTGTAAAAATCTGGAAGACAAAAGGGGTCATTATTCATGCAAAAAACGTAGTCTGTGCCATGCTTTTAAGCCACTAAGGACAATTAAAATAAAGTGATACATTTGCTTGTTTTTGTTGTTATTTGTGCTGTGTCTATTACCTGAACACTTTCTTTGCTTTTAGGTTTATCGAGTGATTCCATGTTGGTGCCTGTCAATGGTAGAAACCAGAAAAGTACAGCTTGATGTTCCCCCGAGCAGCAAGATGCTTCTGTATTTCATACTCAGAAGGCAAATGATGAATAGATAGTTAACCAGGTAAAATAGGATCAAAATGCAGTAGAGGTTTTAACAATCTCGTTCTGCCTTTCCTTTTTAGAATCTTATGAGATATATTGCTCTACTGAGAGAGAAGGACATGGGGGGTGAGAGCAAGAGAGAGTAGTCTATTATCTTACTCAATTTCCTGATGCAGTGGTTAACAAAAGGGGGTCTTTATGTATTAGGTATGTGAATCATAGATGAAGCCTAAGGTGGTGTCAGAAGAAAGGTTTGGGCTTTGTGAAACAGAGAAGGAAGTTATTTTACGTGGATCTGCTGCAGAAGATTTAAAAGGAGGATCCTCATTGTTCCTTTCCAATGCCATTCTATCCAGGAGGGATGGAAGTGAACAAAGGCAAGCAGAGTGATGATAGCCTTATTACAACACAGACTGAAGAGACAGCTTCTGAAGGCAGACAGTAACACAGCTTGTGGAGAGACATGGGAGGGACTAACCATAGTAGAGTAACAGTCCTTCAAATGCCACTTGTGGGAGAATTGGGAAATATTTCTCACCTCTGTATGTCAAGAGTAAGAACAATTGTAAGAAAGATTGCATAGGAAATGTGAAAAAAGGCTGAGGAATCCTGTGTCAAGTCGAGAAGGTGTAAGGAAAATTTTCTAGCTGGCTCCCCTCTCCTTCAGGAGAAAATAGTCTATGAGACTATTTAAGTAGAGGAGCTCACTTTTTCTGATTTTTTTTTCTGTACATCTGGACAATTAGTCACTATATTTTTGGGGAGGGAGAGAAAACCAACTGGGCTAAGACTCCTCCTTTGTTTCCCATGGTACCTTGTATCACCCACATGATTATGCTTATAACATTGTAATGGTCTATGTTCTCATCTGTACCCCCACAGGTACAGGCTCTATGAGGCAGGGATCTTGTCTGGCTTGTCAGTGTAGTATCTCCAGCACCTGGTGCGGTGTGCTTGATACTTAATACACTAAATGGGGTTAGTTGTCCAAAGGAATGAATGGTGGATCAAGGAAAGGGAGTGTATAGATAGGAGGAAAAGTCAGATAAAGTCAATTTCTGGTTCCTAAATCTAATCTTATTTGTACTTTTTTTTTAAATTTATTATTATTATACTTTAGGTTTTCGGGTACATGTGCGCAATGTGCAGGTTAGTTACATATGTATACATGTGCCATGCTGGTGCACTGCACCCACTAACTCGTCATCTAGCATTAGGTATATCTCCCAATGCCATCCCTCCTCCTTTCCCCCACCCCACAACAGTCCCCAGAGTGTGATGATCCCCTTCCTGTGTCCATGTGTTCTCATTGTTCAATTCCCACCTATGAGTGAGAATATGCAGTGTTTGGTTTTTTGTTCTTGCGATAGTTTACTGCGAATGATTATTTCCAATTTCATCCACGTCCCTACAAAGGACATGAACTCATCATTTTTTATGGCTGCATAGTATTCCATGGTGTATATGTGCCACATTTTCTTAATCCAGTCTATCATTGTTGGACATTTGGGTTGGCTCCAAGTCCTTGCTATTGTGAATAGTGCCGCAATAAACATACATGTGCATGTGTCTTTATAGCAGCATGATTTATAGTCCTTTGGGTATATACCCAGTAATGGGATGGCTGGGTCAAATGGAATTTCTAGTTCAAGATCCCTGAGGAATCGCCACACTGACTTCCACAAGGGTTGAACTAGTTTGCAGTCCCACCAACAGTGTAAAAGTGTTCCTATTTCTCCACATCCTCTCCAGCACCTGTTGTTTCCTGACTTTTTAATGATTGCCATTCTAACTGGTGTGAGATGGTATCTCATTGTGGTTTTGATTTGCATTTCTCTGATGGCCAGTGATGGTGAGCATTTTTTCATGTGTTTTTTGGCTGCATAAATGTCTTCTTTTGAGAAGTGTCTGTTCATGTCCTTCGCCCACTTTTTGATGGGGTTGTTTGTTTTTTTCTTGTAAATTTGTTTGGGTTCATTGTAGATTCTGGATATTAGCCCTTTGTCAGATGAGTAGGTTGCGAAAATTTTTTCCCATTGTGTAGGTTGCCTGTTCACTCTGATGGTAGTTTCTTTTGCTGTGCAGAAGCTCTTTAGTTTCATTAGATCCCATTTGTCAATTTTGGCTTTTGTTGCCATTGCTTTTGGTGTTTTAGACATGAAGTCCTTGCCCATGCCTATGTCCTGAATGGTAATGCCTAGGTTTTCTTCTAGGGTTTTTATGGTTTTAGGTCTAATGTTTAAGTCTTTCTTAAGTCCATCTTGAATTGATTTTTGTATAAGGTGTAAGGAAAGGATCCAGTTTCAGCTTTCTACATATGGCTAGCCAGTTTTTCCAGCACCATTTATTAAATAGGGAATCCTTTCCCCATTGCTTGTTTTTCTCAGGTTTGTCAAACATCAGATAGTTGTAGATATGCGGCATTATTTCTGAGGGCTCTGTTCTGTTCCATTGATCTATATCTCTGTTTTGGTACCAGTACCATGCTGTTTTGGTTACTGTAGCCTTGTATTATAGTTTGAAGTCAGGTAGTGTGATGCCTCCAGCTTTGTTCTTTTGGCTTAGGATTGACTTGGCGATGCAGGCTCTTTTTTGGTTCCATATGAACTTTAAAGTAGTTTTTTCCAATTCTGTGAAGAAAGTCATTGGTAGCTTGATGGGGATGGCATTGAATCTGTAAATTACCTTGGGCAGTATGGCCGTTTTCATGATATTGATTCTTCCTACCCATGAGCATGGAATATTCTTCCATTTGTTTGTATCCTCTTTTATTTCCTTGAGCAGTGGTTTGTAGTTCTCCTTGAAGAGGTCCTTCACGTCCCTTATAAGTTGGATTCCTAGGTATTTTATTCTCTTTGAAGCAATTGTGAATAGGAGTTCACTCATGATTTGGCTCTCTGTTTGTCTGTTATTGGTGGATAAGAATGCTTGTGATTTTTGTACTTTGATTTTGTATCCTGAGACTTTGCTGAAGTTGCTTATCAGCTTAAGGAGATTTTGGGCTGAGACAATGGGGTTTTCTAGATATACAATCATGTCATCTGCAAACAGGGACAATTTGACTTCCTCTTTTCCTAATTGAATACCCCTTATTTCCTTCTCCTGCCTAATTGCCCTGGCCAGAACTTCCAACACTATGTTGAATAGGAGTGGTGAGAGAGGGCATCCCTGTCTTGTGCCAGTTTTCAAAGGGAATGCTTCCAGTTTTTGCCCATTCAGTATGATATTGGCTGTGGGTTTGTCATAGATAGCTCTTATTATTTTGAGATACGTCCCATCAATACCTAATTTATTGATAGTTTTTAGCATGAAGTGTTGTTGAATTTTGTCAAAGGCCTTTTCTGCATCTATTGAGATAATCATGTGGTTTTTGTCTTTGGTTCTGTTTATATGCTGGATTACATTTATTGATTTGTGTATATTGAACCAGCCTTGCATCCCAGGGATGAAGCCCACTTGATTATGGTGGATAAGCTTTTTGATGTGCTGCTGGATTCGGTTTGCAAGTATTTTATTGAGGATTTTTGCATCAGTGTTCATCAAGGATATTGGTCTAAAATTCTCTTTTTTGGTTGTGTCTCTGCCAGGCTTTGGTATCAGGATGATGCTGGCCTCATAAAATGAGTTAGGGAGGATTCCCTCTTTTTCTATTGATTGGAATAGTTTCAGAAGGAATGGTACCAGTTTCTCCTTGTACCTCTGGTAGAATTCGGCTGTGAATCCATCTGGTCCTGGACTTTTTTTGGTTGGTAAGCTATTGATTATTGCCACAATTTCAGCTCCTGTTATTGGTCTATTCAGAGATTCAACTTCTTCCTGGTTTAGTCTTGGCAGAGTGTATGTGTCGAGGAATTTATCCATTTCTTCTAGATTTTCTAGTTTGTTTGCGTAGAGGTGTTTGTAGTATTCTCTGATGGTAGTTTGTATTTCTGTGGGATCGGTGGTGATATCCCCTTTATCATTTTTTATTGCATCTATTTGATTCTTCTCTCTTTTCTTCTTTTTAAAGAAGCTTGTAGTATATAATTTAGCATGTGAGCTCTGGGCCCAGAATGTTTTGGTTCCAAATCCAGTTCTGCCATCTCCAGGCTGTGTCATCACAGCAGTTCCTTAACTTTGTCTGTGAGTGGGGACAATGATGCCCACTTATATTAGGGACTGAGTTTGGCTGTATGTATAGAAACCCCAGATAAGGTTTCAAGTAGGATAAGGGTTTATCTTTTAATTCCTAATGAGAAGTCAGTTGGAAGAGAGGTAGTCCAGGGCTATGAAGGCATGACCCAGGCTCTCTTCGCCCCTTTGTTCAGCCATCCCCGGAGTCTTTCTTTTCTTATGGTCACCTGGTGGCTGCTGGGGCTCCAGCTATCACATTCACTCTGTAGGCAGGACGAAAGAGAAGAGTAAAAGCAAACTCCACTTGCTAGTAGAATTTGCTTCCTTTCAAGGAGATTTCTCAGGAATCTCCACCAAAAACTCCCATTGATATCTCATCGGCCAAAACTGTATCACATGAATCCCCCATCTGAGTAAGAGTCTGGGAAATGTGTTTTCTTTCTTTTAGCTGGACATATTGCTAACCCCACGATAAAAAAAAGATTATGTTGGTAAGGAAGAAGTGAAAGATGAAAATCGGTTAGGCAACTAACAATATTGGAGAAGATGAAGACACACAGTGGTTACTCAGCAAATGTGGTTGTCTCACATTTAAATTAGACTTGTGATTTTCATTGAGAATGTATGTAAGTATACAGAAATGGTGGCCATCTAGACTTGAACATTGGGCTTAAGCATGTCCCTTTTGGGGAGTGTCACAGCCCATGGGTAAGGATTAATGCTGACATGGAATTTATTGTAGACCTGGATCTTTATGTATATTCATTTAACCCTTAACCACAATTCTGAAGAATAGGTATGGCTGTTGTTTTCACTTTGTGGATGAAGAAATTGGTTCAGTAGGGTGATTGAGTGCTACAACTATCACTTGGTAGAGGTAGGTAAGATCTGAATTCAGACAGTCTGCCTTCAGAGTGTAAACTCTTAATCCAATATGAGTGAGAGAATATTTTCCAATAAAAGTGAATTAAGAAAAATAACTTCTGAAGATTTTCCAGTTCCGTGAATGGAGTATGTTAACTATAGAATCTTACAGATTCATTTAAACTTGTTGTGTCTCTGTGATACCATGTTCAAAATAAGAAGAATAAATAGCAGATGGTGATATTTGTTAGAATATAAACCCAATAAGGGAAAGAACTGCCATTTTTTCTGGCTGCAAGAAGTGCCTAATTTAGTGTTTCAAATATTGTGAGAGTACTTGGCAAATCACATTTGTTAGTAAAGCCTACAGTTTGACATTCCCAGCTACCAAGTTTCACCATATAAATATGCTGCAATTTAAGGGCTTCCTATACAGATGGAACTAAAATTCTCATCTTTAGTCAAAATGAGACTATGCTATTTATAAAAGTATTTAAAGCCAAATGATCACCAACCAAGCAGCTTGAAATTATCCAAGATGAAGCAATATAATCAGACTGCATGCATATATGCATACACACAGACATATATATATATGCATGTTATATGTATATATTATAAGGATTCATGCTTACAGAAGAAAAAAAGCCTTATCATTCTTAGAACATCTGTTGGGAGATGTGAACATTATCCAGGCATCGTTCTAGGAAGACACAGATGGTAGATACTGACTGATTATGAAGAAGTGCATGTTATCTCCGTAAGGTCAGGCAAAACAAGGTTTGAGCCATTTTAGTGTTAGGATGAAGGCAATTCAAATGCAAATACGAGAGGGGAGGAGGAGGTAGCAAATCACTGCAGCTGGACTAGCCAGTGACCAAATAACGATCAGTATTAACCCTGATTGGAAAGGCAGGAGAGGATGGAGGCACTTATCTTGTTTTAGCTTTCTCTTGCCAACCTGCAACGGATTAGCGGCGAGGTGGGTGGTATCTATAACTGCTTCTGATTGGCTGCCTTCCCGTCCCATGGAAGGAGAAGAAGGGAGAATCAGCAGGTGGGTTTATAGTTCCATAAGCTCGAGACTGGATGATATTTCTGCTATAATTAACCCCATGGGGGCTGCTTTTTCTTTTTCTCCCCTTCTTTGTGTTTTGTTAGTTTATGGCAAAACCGTTGACCTTTCACACTGCCCTCAAAGGAGCCCTTCTGCCAAGGTTCGTGGCTACATCTTTCAACCACACACAGGAATCAGTAAGTATTTTCATGCCTAGCTTGCATCTTTTCCCGTGAGCCTCGTTGCTGTAGTAGTTGCTTTTTTTTTTTTTTTATGTTTGGACAAACTGTCATAAAAGTGGCCATGTGGGACGCATGAAGGCCGCCTATCTTGCTCGAGCCCTCTGTGGCACGTGTCGGCTGGTCCATCACTTGCAATTGTTTTACGAGTAGTCAGGGGCTTATTTGCTGCTCTTGGGGTCGAGACAACCCCATAAGAAAAAAAAAAAAACTCCATAAAGAATATCACCTCTTGTAACCTATTACTAATGTTGTTATTGTTGAAAGTGTTAGAGCAACAATCTTAGCTGCACAAAATCAGGGAAGAATAGGAACTTAGCTGCCTTTGATTTTGGTAGAGGAGAAAAGTTTTTCATCTTGTTATCTTGTCATTGCTTTGTACTTTTTGAAAATGTGTGCAATTTCCATGTAAATGTATATTTCCCTAAGGCTAGCAGAGATGAATGAGTAAAAAGAGGACAGTGATGCCTATTTATTTCTTTCTTTTAATAGGAGTTTTACTTGGTATGTTTCAGTAAAACTTTGTATGAGATATTCTCTGAGGTTTGAAATTTTAAAAACATCTACTTTCAAAATGGTTTATAAAAATTTATTTTCACAACATTAGGATTTTTGAGTAAGATATAGAGATAAGATACAAATATTAAATAAGGTAGTCAAATCTGATTTTCTGATTATTAAAAGCAAGCAGCTATTTATATATTTTGGGGGCATTCCAGTTCTTATTATCTGTTTTCCCTTTAGAAACACCCGTATCTTATGAATTTGGATGGTACTAATTAGTAACTTGTCATAGTTTTTGCTATGTAAAATATTCCTAGCCAGCCCTTTAATCAATGACAGAGTAAATAGTTTGGAAAAAGCAAGAGTGTAGAAAGAATGTTTCAAAGAATAATGAGAACACACTACTTTTAACTATTTACTCATTCTCTATCCAGAAATATTTTCGAAGCACATTTACATTCAAACAACCCAATGGTTACCAGGTTTTCTACTTTACCTGCTAGCACTTCATTCAACAAATATGCATAGAAAAATCTATCTTTTCCCAGCAACCATGCTAGGTACTAGAGATATCAGAATGAACCAGATAGCTCTCTGCCCTCAGAGAGCTCCAAGTCTAGTGACACAATAGGACATACATAAATCACAATAAAAGTAGTTAATATTCGTATACATGTATGAACAAAATGTTGTGTAGGTCATTCTCTGTAGGTGTCAAAACAGGCTGAAGGATTTACTCAGGAGGCGACATTTAAGTTGGGTTTTGGGGAGGAGTAAGGGGTTTAAGGTAATGAAGTAAGCATAGGGCGGAAGGAATTGGGAAGTCAGAATGCCAGAGTTGTGACATGGCTTGTGTGTGTCTGGACGCGGTGTGCCAGGAGGGTCTGGTGTTGTCCTTGTAGGAGGTAAACTAGGCTGCGTGTGGATGTGACAAGGGTGTTAGTGACGGTGCAAGGGCAAGGGCAGCTGGGACCCTAGACCTTGGGTCCATGTTCTCTCTCCTCTGCCATCAGGGCACTGTGGGGATTAGTTTGAGAAGCACTAGGGCAATGGGGAAAACCCTAGACTTCATTATTTCTCAACCTTTCTGAGCTACATTTTATATAAAATGATGCAATAATCCTACCTTGCAGGACTAATGGGAAAATTAATTTAGGAAAAACATAAAAATTGCCTATCAACCTACTGGGTACTTAGTCAGCTCAAGTACTTTCCTTTCTCTCTTAAAATGCTGTTTACAGGAATCCTCCATGAATTTTTTTGTAAATGAGCAAACCCTCTAGTTGAATATTTATTTTTTGTTTCATAAATATGAGTTATAACCTCACTTATCTATATAATTATATGAATCTTCCAAAACTTTTGGACATAGAAACATGAGTAGAAAATCTGAAAGTTAGATGATTTATATCTTTAGACTGAATCAGATCTGTCATTCTGATGCAGACTGAATATAAACTCACATAAAGGTTTTACAAAATTTCTTCCTCTTAGTATTTTTTCTCAAGAGGTAGACATAATAACACCTTTCCTCTCTAGTTCCTGTGGAGATCTTTGAAGAATAAATTAAATAATGTGTGCAAAAGTAATTTAAGAAGTTCCATACCAAAGTACCAATAATAATATATTACAAAATCCTTAATCAGGTAAATGTGGGTTATTTTTTATTCTAAATGCCTTAATGCATTTCAGTAATCTGTTGTTAGGACAGAAATCTCTGAATAAAAATGCAAATACCTAAAAGCTTTGACAATTTCCTTAAACATAAATACTCAATTCCAAACCTAGTTTAGAGATTTTTTTCATTGTTTGTTATGATTATGCTATGTTGTAGAACTGGAATAAGACTTTTCATATTTATTTTATTAAATCCCAGAACTCTTGGTATGTTGGCCAAGATTCATTGGTCAGTCCTGTAGTAGTGCATCTTATAACAGCTATTTTCAAAATAATCCTAAGTTTTTAGTGAACAATGTTAATCATTTATCATCATAATTATGGGCTACTTTCTGATCTGTAATCCCTTAACCTAATAATGATTATTGAAAGGTCACAGTACTAAGATGATACTTTCCTTGATGCTACACTTTTACACGGGCTTTTTTTTTTTTATCAGTTACTCTACCTCACTTGGTTTCATGAGCAGCTGTTTTTTTTCCTTCCTTCCTTCCTTCCATTCTTCCTTCCTGCCTTCCTGTCTTCCTTCTTCCCCTCTCTCTCTCCCTCTCCCTCTCTTTTAGATAGTCTCTTTGTGTCACCAAGGCTGGAGTGTAGAGGCATGATCATAGCTCACTGCAGCCTCAATCTCCTGGGCTCGGGCAATCCTTCCACCTCAGCCTCTTGAGTAGCTGGGACTACAGGCATGTGCCACCACATCCAGCTAATTGTTTTATTTTTTGTAGAGATGGGGTCACTTTTTTGTCCAGGCTGGTCTCCAACTCTTGGGCTCAAGTGATTCTCTTGCCTCGGCCTCTCAAAGTGCTGGGATTATAGGCATGAGCCATTGTGTGTGGCTTTGATGTTTTCTTACTACTTGTGGTTTTAGTGATGATTGCTTTGTCTTTGATGGATGCAATGCATAGGTCTGCTAGTCTCATGCTTGTGTTATTGTAAATTAGGTCATAATGATTATTGACTTGACCAGTGTGTTTTAGGATGTAAACAATAGTTATGTCTAGTGATCAGTTTGTAGATGTTGTAGTCACCCAGGTTTACAATTGACAGCAATGTGAACAGCTCATGTGAATAATTCTCTTTTACTTTCTTATGTGATATGCAGTCTTTTAGTCATGATGTGCAAAAGACATTTTTTTTTTTTTTTTTTTTGAGACGGAGTCTTGCTCTGTTGCCCAGGCTGGAGTGCAGTGGTGTGATCTCGGCTCACTGCAACCTCTGCCTCGCGGTTTCAAGTGATTCTCCTGCCTCAGCCTCCCGAGTAGCTGGAACTACAGGCAAGCGCCACCACACCTGGCTAATTTTTGTATTTTTGGTAGAGACAGGGATGTTGGCCAGGCTGCTCTTAAACTCCTGACCTCAGGTGATCCACCCACCTTGGCCTCCCAAAGTGCTGGAATTACAGGTGTGAGCCATTGCACCAGGCCCAAAAGACGTATTTCTATTATTATATGACAGCAGTACCTTTCGAATTTGCTTGAAACTTTTATAATGACAAACAGTAAAATAGTCTCATAAGTTTATGTAATGCTTTAATTTCATTGTCTTAACTGAGACGTTTTAATATTGCCTTCACAAGAAAACAAAATGTTTTCCGACGAAGTGCTAACATTAGTATGAACAGTCATTGTTTCTATAAAAGGAGTTTAGTGACAGACCTGAGGCACCTAATACATCAGGCATTATTTTGTTGTGAAATAAAAGAGAAAATATGAGAAAAGACCTCAATAATTTTATGTAATATATTTGTTTTATGATTCACCTCTGAGATGTCTCGTAATTTAGCCTTGTGGTAGCTAAAAAATGTTAGACTAAAACAAGATCATATAAGAATATTAACCTAAGGCAACACATTATTTTAAAATGATCCATGTTCATGTAAACATTGCAATGGTAAAATAAGAAAAATCTCCTTGCTATGCTGATGATCTTAAAACGTTAGTTGCAAGTCATTATTAATCATTGTTAGGTTCTCATTAAATCATGGCTTTAGCCTACACATTGACGCTTATGTTCTAAAACAAAAAAAAAGAAATGTTATTTTAAGGGATTCTATTCTGTCTCCACATGAAGGTGGTAAAATTTCCTAAGAAGAAAATGAAAATTTATTTCTTGGGTTCTTGCTAAAGAATGGATGAAGGACTATTTCCTGAATATTTATTAGGCATCCAATCTTCCAGGCATGGAAGATGTAGCAGTGAAGCAACAGAGAAAGTTGCTGCTTTCATAAACTTATGTTCCATAGCCTAGAATGGTCTACTGTGTAACACTTGCCAAGATCCTAGTTGATAAGATTGTTTGAACTCTAGTGACAATCAGCTGTTTTCCCAAGGGGAAACTAACTGTATTAGTCTGTTTTCATGCTGCTGATAAAGACACACCTGAGACTGGACAATTTACGAAAGAAAGAGGTTTAACGGACTTACAGTTCCATGTGGCTGGGGAGGCCTCACAATCATGGTGGAAGGCAAGGAGAAGCAAGTCATGTCTTACTTAGATGGCAGCAGGCAAACAGAGAGCTTGTACAAAGAAACTCCCATTTTTAAATCCATCAGGTCTCGTGAGACCCATATCACCAGAACAGCGCAGGAAAGACCGGCCCCCATGATTCAATCATCTCCCACTTGGTCCCTCCCACAACATGTTGGAATTATGGGAGCTACAAGATGAGATGTGGGTGAGGACACAGAGTCAAACCGTATCACTAACCAATGGTTGATTTCAGATTCCTGTGTTTTATTAAGATGAAAATTTCATTTGGAATTAGATCATGGCCATACAGTTGAGATGGGAAGGTTCTGTAAGTCTACATGGAATGAGGGATACTCATCAAAGCTCTAGATGGTCTGTCTTCAGTCGTTCTTAAACTTCAGAATATATGCAGTAAACCTTTGGAACTTGTCAAATACATATTCCAGGCCCTACTTGGAGAAATGCAGATTCTTTAGCTTTAGAGCATTGCTTAGGAATCTGCACTTTTAATAAGCAACAAGTGGTTCTTGTTATAATTAATATAATTTCCTTAAGATTTATATGTTATTAACCCTTTGGTATCTTTTTAAGACAGGCATATGAACATATCTAAATGGATATATATATAAATATGTTTGTATATATCATATATATATCCCATATATATCCTATATATATGTGTATGTGTATATCCCATATATATGTATATATATAAGTATATATACAGACACATATATACACACACATATATACAGATTCAGGGATACAGGTGTATATCTGTATCTCTATCTATATGTATATTTAGGGGGTACATGTGCAGGTTGTTACATGTATGTATTGTGTAATGGTGAGATTAGGGCTTCTAGAATACCCAAATAGTGAACATTGTACCCAATAGGTAATTTTTTAACCCTCACTGCTCTTCTACCCTCCCCACTTCTGGAGTACCCAGTGTCTATTTTTTCCATTTTTATGTCAAGGTGTACCCATTGTTTACCTCCCATTTATAAGTGGGAATAAGTGGTATTTGATTTTTCTGTTCTTGAGTTATTTCACTTAGGAGAATGGCCTCCAGCTCTATCCATGTTGCTGCAAAGGACATTATTTTGTTGTTTTTATGGTTGCATATTATTCTGTAATGTATATATACCACATTTTCTTTATCCAATCCACCGTCGTTGGACACTTAGGTTGTAATAACTTTGTGGTTGTAAATAGTACTGGAATAAACATACAAGTAAAGATATCCTTTGTATATAATGATTTCTTTTGGGTAAAGGCTCAGCAGTGGGATTACTGGGTCAAATGGCAGTTCTATTTTTAGTTCTTTGAGAAATCTGAATGTTTTTTGTAGAGGTTGTGATAATTTACATTGCCATCAACAGTGTATAAGCATTCCCTTTTCTCCACAACCATGCTAACATCTATTGTTTTTTGTTTAGTAATAGCCATTCTGATTGGTGTAAGATGATATCTCATTGTGGCTTAATTTTCATAATTTGCATGATGATTAGTGACATTGAGCATTTTTTCATGTTTGGCAACTTGTATGTCTTCTTTTGAGAAACGTCTGTTCATGTCTTTTGTCCACTTTTTAATGAGTTTGTTTGCTTTTGTTGAATTATTTGGGTTTCTTGTAGAGTCTGGATATTAGTCCTTTGTCAGAGGCATGATTTGCAATTATTTTCTCTCATCCTGTAGATTGTCTGTTTACCCTATTGACTATTTCTTTTGCTGGCAGAAGCTTTTTAGTTTAATTAAGTTCCATTTTTCTATTTTTGTTTTTGTGGCATTTGCTTTTGGGGTCTTCATCATAAAGTCTTTGCCTAGGCCAGTGTTTAGAAGAGTTTGTCTAGACTTTCTTCTAGGATTTCTATAGTTTCAGGTCTTATGTTTAAGTTTTTAATTCATCTTGAGTTTATTTTTGTATATGGTGAGAGATAAGTGTCTACTTTCATTCTTCTGCCTATGACTAACCAATTTTCCCAGCACCATTTGTTGAATAGAGTGTCCTTTCCTTATTGTCTATTCTTTCCAATTTTCATAAATTTCACCTGGTTATAGGTATGTGGCTTTATTTCTGGGTTCTTTATTCTGTTCCATTGTTCTATGTGTCTATTTTTGTACCAGTCCCATGCTGTTTTAATTACTCTAGCCTTGTAGTATAGTTTGACATCAGGTAATATGATACGTCCAGCTTTGTTCTTTTTGCTTAGGATTGCTCTGGCAATTTGGGCTCTTTTTTGGTTACATATGAACTTTAGGATTTTTTTTCTAATTCTGTGAATTAGAATATTTTCTAACACTGATAATTTGATAGAATTGTGTTGAATCTGTAAATTGCTGTGAGCAGTATGATCATCTTAACAACATTGATTCTTCCAATCCAAGAGAATGGGATATTTTTCCATTTGTTTATGTCATCTGTGATTTCTTTTATCAGTGTCTTGTAGCTCTTTTTGTGAGATCTTTCACCTCCTTGGTTAAATGTAATCCTAGGTTTATTGGTGGCTATTGTAAATGGAAGTGAGTTCTTGATTTGGTTCTTAGCTTGAATGTTTTTGGTGTATAGAAATGCTACTAATTTTTGGATGTTGATTTTGTGTCCTGAAACTTTCCTGGAAGTCTTTTGTAGGAGTCTTTACAGTTTCCTATGTATGAAAGTATGTCATCAGTAAACAAAGATAATTTGATTTCTTCTTTTCCTATTTGGATGGCTTTTATTTCTTTCTCTTGCCTGATTGCTCTGACTGGGACTTCCAGTGCTATGTTGAATTGGAAGAAGATTTTCTTGCTTAGTTCCAATTCTTAGGAGTAATGCTTTCAGTTTTTCCCCACTCAGTATAATGTTGGCTATGGGTTTGTCATAGATGGCTCTTATTATTTTGAGTACGTTTTTTCAATGCCTAGTTTGTTAGAGGTTTATTTTTTTTTAATCATGAAGGGATGTTCGATTTTATTGAATACTTTCTCTGTATCTATTGAGATGGTCATATGGTTTGTGTTTTTAATTCTGTTTATATGGTGAACACATTTATTGATTTGTGAATGTTGAACAATCATTGCCTTCCTGGAATAAAACCCAGTTGATCATGGTGAATTATCTCTTTGATGTGCTGCTGGATTTGGATTGCTGCTATTTTGCTGAGGGTTTTTTTTTTTTTTTTTTGACAAAGTCTTGCTCTGTTTCCCAGGCTAGAGTGCAGTGATGCAATCTTGACTTAGCGCAAGCTCTGCCTCCCGGGTTCATGCCATTCTCCTGCCTCAGCCTCCCAAGTAGCTGGGACTACAGGCGCCCGCCACCACACCCAGCTAATTTTTTGTATTTTTAGTAGAGACAGGGTTTCACTGTGTTCGCCAGGATGGTCTTGATCTCCTGACCTCATGATCCACCCGCCTCGGCCTCCCAAAGTGCTGGGATTACAAGCGTGAGCCACTGTGCTTGGTCCTTTGCTGAGGATTTTTGCTCTATGTTTATGATGGATATTGGCCTGTAGTTTTCTTTTTTTGCTTCGTCTTTACCTGAGTTTGGTATCAGGGTGATATCAGTTTCATATGATGAGTTAGGAAGAAATATTAGCCTTCTTTGTATGTCTGGTAAAATTTGGCTATGAATCTGTCTTGTCTGGGCTTTTTTTTCGTTGGAAGATTTTTGATTACTGATTCAATTTTATTACTTGTTACTGGTCTGTTCAGTGTTTCTATTTCTTCCTGGTTCAGTCTTTGGAGGTTATATGTTTCCAGGAACTTATCCATTTCCTCTAGATTTTCTAGTTTGTGTACATAGAGATGTGTATAGTAATCTCTGATGATCTTTTGTTTTTCTGTGATATCAGTGGTAATGTCACCTTTATCATTTCTGATTGTGCTTATTTGAATCTTCACTGTTTCTTGTTCATAGCTAGTGGTATGTCAATTTTGTTTATCTTTTCAAAGAACCAACTTATTGTTTCATTGATCCTTTTATCATTTTTTGGATCTTACTCTCACACTAAATGGGATATTTTTATTTAATTGAAAAAATCTATCCTCAAGAATTGGTATTGACTTTAAGAAATGGGCCAAACTCAATTCCATGTAAGAAGCTTCTTACACATGAGACTGAAAGCACAGATAAAGTGGTGCTGTCACCTCTAGCCCCTGCCTATTTCATAGTAAACATACAAAAGAGGTTATGGGCATGTGTATACAAGTTTTTGAAAAAATTAGATTACATTTAGACAAATCTAAAATTTTCATCTCCAAATTTGTCTCAGTACATATGCCCTCCCCTCCCTGACTCCCCTTTTACACTTCCATACACTAAATCCTTCACATTCACTGAATTCTTAGTAGATTTTTTTAGAGGAAGATTATAAACTATTGTTAGGTTGATTTTTCTAACGCTAGCTTCTAGAAAATGAAAATCAGCGTGAAGAATGTTTACCTCCCATAATTGCTCATTTAAAAAGACTAAGTTAATAAAGCATTTTTTGATATCTAAAAATACATTTCCATTGTGCAATATGATAGCCTTAATGAGAACCTCAAGGTATCAAGAAATTCAAGGCCTCTTGATAGTAATGTATTTACTGAATATAAGCTGCAATCCTGTTGCCTAGAGAGAGACAAAACATTTTACTTACTGTACTTACAATGGCTGTAGCATCATTTTGTTTATTTCCTCTATGATAAACCCTCAGAGAAAGTAAAAGCTGTCAGAATATGCCCAGAGGCAGCATAGTCTTTAGACATCTGGTTAGTAAAAAGATCTGTAGTTAAGAGCACACAACCCAGAGCCAGTACTTATTGCACTAGGACAACAGAAATTATCCCCAAGAGGAACGACCATCAAATATTTCATCAACTTGTGTATGTACTTTGTCAAGCTTAATAGTCTTAAGAAATGTTGGTCTCAAATAGTGTAGTCCTAAGGACTATATTAAAGGAGTATAAATAATTGTGGCTGAAATTTATGACCCATTTTTTTCTTTCCATTTGACATTCCATGAAAGATATTTATTACTGATTAGATAGCAAATTATTTCTGGAAGATTGTTGGGGTTGGCTTTTATCAGCCTGACTAGTTAGAACAACCACAACTTTTCAATCAAAAACTATTTTTGTGCTTATGTATCTCCCATTGTGTTGTTTACAAAGATTTGTAACACATGGTCTCAGCCCTTAGGGAACTGGAAAGATAAGGCACCTGTCCATAAAAGTGTGACTAATTTGTAAAAAAAAAAAAAAAGGTACAAGTACAAGCAATATATTCAACAAAGGCAGTGCAGGAAGTGCTAAGGAGATTATTTAGATGATGAAGGCTGAACATACAGGATGGAGAAATCACTGCGGGTAGGAGCAATCAGAGAGGGCGTTGTTGAAAAAGGTGAACCTCAGCTGGCTGTGATTTTATACCATTGAGGAAGAGTTAGGATGTTTCATACAAGCAAATAGTGTGTGCTATATTAGAGATAGAGAAAGGTAGAAATTTAGGGAATAGCTCTGACTGGCTTATAGAGCAGTATGTGGTAACCGTAGAGCAGTGGTCCTCAACATTTTTGGCGCCAGAGACTGGTTTTGTGGAAGACAATTTTCCACTGATGTGGTAGGGGGATGGTTTCAGGATGATTCAAGTGCATTACATTTATTGTGCACTTTATTTCTATTATTATTACATTGGAATATATAATGAAATAATTATAGAACTCACCGTAATGTAGAATCAGTGGGAGCCCTGAGCCTGTTTTCCTGCAACTAGGTGGTCCTACCTGGGGGTGATGAGGGACAGTGACAGATCATCAGGCATTAGATTCCCATAATGAGAGCAAAACCTAGATCCTTTGCATGCACAGTTCACAATAGAGTTTGCTCTCCTATGAGAATCTAATGCCACTGCTGATCTGACAGGAGGCGGAGCTCATGTGGTAATGAGAGTGATGAGGAGTGGCTGTAAATACAGATAAAGCTTTGATCACTTGCTCATCGCGCTCCTCCTGCTGTGCGGCCCAGTTCCTAACAGGCCACCAACCAGTACCAGTCCATGGCTGGGGGCTTGTGGACCCCTGCTGTAGATTGATTCTGAAAGACCATGTTGGAAAAATATATTGGTGCCAGAGTATGATATATCCTTTAAAAGCTGGCTAAGAAGCTTGAGTTCTGTGCCATAGGTGATGGAGAACAATCATCCAGGAGGAAAGAAACAGTTTAGAAAGAATCTAATAGTAACATACAGGAAGGATTAGACCAGTGGTCCTCAAAGTGTGGTCCCCAGATGCTTTAGTGTCCTGAAGACTTGTTTTTGGAGTCCCTGAGGTCAAAACTATTTTTATAATAATACTAAGATGTTATTTACTTTTTACGCTATATTGGCGTTTGTGCTGAAGATACAACATGGTGGGTAAAACTGCTAACATCTTTGCATGAATCAAGTCACTGGCACAAAGCAGTGGAAGCAGTCCTGAGATTCTTCATCATCACATACTTGCAGTAAAACAGTACACTTTCCCTTACAAATGTTCTTGATGAAGTGGTAAATATGATTATTTTATTAAATCTCAACCCTTGAGAACACATCTTTTCAATGTTAGTTGTGACAAAATGACAATGTGAGCATAAAGCACTCTGCTGCATACTGAAATATGATGGTTTTCTTAAGAAAATGCACTTTTTTTGAGATGATTTGGCCTAGGCTCCCCCACTTTTAAAAATGGAATGCCATTTTTACTTGAGAAACAGGAAACCTATGGTCATTCAGATTAGGTATTTGGGAGACCTGTTCTCAGAAATAAAGTGGGTCTGTCATTTCAAGAAAAAAAACTGAGAGTATTGTGGCTAATGGTTAAAATTTGACCTTTCAGATGAAAATTGGATATTTGAAAAAGTTTTACCTGTCGCTGTGAGGTTGAGGCTTCCTGATAGTTACAGACGTTTCTAAAGAGCTTAGTAGTGATAGTAACAAATGAGATTTTTTTTTTTGGAGAATGCAATTTGTCAACATTTGGAAGGTGTGTATAATTCATTGAAATAATACTTTCTAAATGACCAATGCATAATGTTTACAAAATAATGCATGTAGAAAAAATATGCATTCAAAGTTCAAGACAAACCAATGAAATGTAATGTGTCCATCTTAAAAAATTCACTGGTACAGTTTCAGATTCTACATTGCAACTAACATTTAGGAAACTACTACTTGTTGGGTTTTGCTGAGAGTATTTAGGAAAAGTACAGTAAGTCTTTACTTAACATCATTGATAAGTTCTTGGAAACTGTGACTTTAAGCAAAATGATGTATAATAAAAACAATTTTACCACAGACTAATTAATAAAAACAATAGTTAAGACCCTGCAGCACATTTCTGGTCACAAAAATAGCATCAAATTTCTAAATAAAGATCCCAAACACTTCTACTGTGAAACAATTGAAATAAATGGGAGCTATACATAAATTTAAGAAAGATGAATAAAAAGTAAGATAATTATTTACCCATTTTTGGTGAATCAGTGAGGGACAGTGGTTGTAGTGGTGATGGGTTAAATCAAGGGATGTTTGCAAAGTGAAAATGGTCAGGAGCACCTTCTCTTACCACTTAGTTCAAAGCTAAACCATGATCAGTATGGTTGGCTCGCTGAGCCTTTTGTGCTACATATTTTATTGTTGTGCATCTGTAGGATTATCATCTACTTTGTTAATGTTAATTTTACTATAATTTATATTGATTCATCTTCCAACCTGCTTATTCCAGTTAAGGGTGTAGGATGGCCCAGAGCCCATCTTGACAGCTCAGGGAGCCAGGTGGGACCCAACCCTGGATAGGACACCTCTTTATCGCATGGCATGCACACCTGTCCCCCACCCAACACACACACACTCATGCATACTGGAACCATGTAGGTATGCCAGTTCACCTAATATGCACATCTTTGGGATGTGGGAAGAAACTGCAGTACTCAAAGAAAACCTATGCAGATATGGGGAGAATGTGCAGACTACACACAGACAATGGCCTTGTCCAGGAATCAATTATTTTTTCTCATCAACATTATAACAAAACAGGCTGGGCATGGTGGCTCACGCCTGTAATCCCAGCACTTTGGGAGGCCGAGGCAGGCAGATCACTTGAGGTCAGCAGTTCCAGACCAGCCTGGCCAATATGGTGAAATCCTATCTCTACTAAAAATATAAAAATTAGCCTAGTGAGGTGGCTATGCCTGTAATCCCAGCTACTCGTAAGCTGAGACATGAGAGTCACTTGAACCTGGAAGGTGGAGGTTACAGTGAGATCGCACCACTGCATTCCAGCCTGGCCAACAGAGTCAGACTCTGTCTAAAAAAAAAAAAAAAAAAAAAAAATTATATAACAAAACGATGTTGAGAAAACAACATTATTGGAGACCCTGCTATACCTACAATTGTCTGAAGAGGCTATTAAAAGACTCCCCGCATTTTCAACTACGAATCTGTTTGAGACTGCAGTTTTTTTATTTTTATATACTTCAACCAAAACAGAATATTACAGACACATTGAATGCAGAAGACTGGATACAGCTCACTTTTACCAATAGTGAATATTGCCATTCACTATTGAGATTTGCAAAAATCTAAAATGATAAAACTCTTTTTCTTATATTTATTTTATTTTGGAAATATTTTTAATAAAAATACATAATTTGTGGTAATATGTTTATTATTTTTTAAATAACTTTAAAATTCATTTTAAAATAAAAATTCTGTAAATTTCTCCATTTTAATTTCTAATATATCTATAGATATTACCTAAACAATAACTCCCACCCCAAAAGTTTGTTGTGAAGGTTAAATAAATTAACACATGTAAAATGTTCAGAAAATGAGGGTACATAGTGTCAAAGTCAAAATAAAATATTAAGACAAATCTCTAAATTTGATGTTTTATTTTGGGAAGGAAGAATTGCAATTAAGAGCATACACATAGAGCACACAGATCAGGTGATCTTTGGTATGTTCCAAGAACAACGAAAGTTTGGGGGTTTTATTAGAAAGAGAAATGTTACTTATTTTCTTGAAAGAAAGGTCACTGCCACCAGAGAAGCTTTTGGGAGCTGGCAAGCTCTGACTGAAGAGTGATGATGGTAGGTACAATTAGTCTTACAGTCATGGCAGGTCATTTCAGCAGCTACTAGGTAAAACTGGTCTTAAGGTTACAGCACCCTGTTTCAGCAGCTGGGCTTGTGGAAAATTCTTCTAGCAGGTGCTGTGTGCCCTGAAGCCTTTTCCCCCCTGGCCTCTTGACTCCAATTTAGTTGAGCATGTCAAGAAAGACCCCACTTGTATAGTCAACTTTCACAATAGTAAATGTTTTGAATTATTATTTACTTCTTTTTACTACTTGATGAGCTCTTTAAAGAGAAGTGGGTGATTTGCAGCAAAATTCTTAGGGCCTCAGACCTTTTGATGCTTATGTGTCTGTACACAGTAATAAAGGAGCAAAACAGATGCTATATCTCTCTTCTGCTTTTTATATCTCATGGGAGCACTGCTTACTAGTAGATTATAACCTAGAACCATACTGGCAAGGGATTCTCAGAAATATTTTTCTCTGCTTGAGCCCCTGTTTCACAGGAGAGCAGGGAATGGTGCTGAGCTGCCAACAGATTATTTGAAGCACAGGAAGTATGGGGGCTAACAAAATTAAACATAGTTTAATATGTTAGTTAAAAATGAATTTGGTATTTCTTAGAGTCTTTAATATACTAATGGGCATTCTAAGACTCCAAAGGAGACAAGCTTATGATTTCCAAACTTATTTGAGACAGAGCTTTTTCCCTCTAGATCGCTTATTTTCCATAGAGCATGGAATATAAGCATGGAGCTTATTTTCCATGGAGCCTTTCTTTTAACATTTAAAAAAAAAGGTTTTGTTGAAAAGATTAGCTATTTTCATCAAAGAGAGATAGAAGTCCATAGAGGAAATGACAAAAAATTATTGAATAAAATAAAAAGTTTTTTGCTTAATGACTATGTCATTTATCTATGTTCTTTTCATTTCCTCTTGTAGCTGATCTGAACTTCATTTTCTAAAGAGTCAAGCAGGTGCATTTTCAATTCTTATTACACTAAAATTACTGTCATGGATTAGGGAATCTGTGATTGTATGATAAATTCTGTTTGTGTTTGCATCAGCAAATTTAACACTTCAGCTCCAGGAATTATATTCCTTCTGTACAATATACCCAAAGTACTACATGTGTACATATCTGTAAATTTTATGTATCAGTCAATGGGATTGTTACAGACTTATTTTGTCCCTCTAAAATTTATGTGTTGAAAAGACTTCCAGTGAATGTGACTGTGTTTGAAATAAGACAGTAATTAAGGCTAAATGAAGTCATAAGTATGGGCCTCTGATTTTATAGAATTAATGTCCTTATAAGAGGTGACACCAGAAACCTCATTCTCTCTCTCTGCCATGTGAGAACACAGCATGAAGGCAGTTATTTGCAATCCAGGAAGAGAGAACCCTCACAAGGAACTGAATTGACTGACACCTTGACCTTGGACTTCGCAGCCTCCAGAACCATGAGAAATCTATGTTTGTTGTTTAAGCCTTTTGGGTACATGATAGTTTGTGATAGTAGCCTGAGCTGATCAATACGTAGGCAAATGGATAAAACAAAAAAATTTACCTGTCAAGGTTGACAGCAAGGAAATCTGTAATCTTGCTTTATTCTAAGAACCAATGCAAGTATATAGGGGATTATTTAGAAATAATGCACTCCCCCAAATCACCATAAGATAATTTTGGAGAGTGCATTATTTCCAAGGGCAATGAATTTGTATAAGTTTTAATGTCAGTGATAATGATGTATAATAAATATCTGACAATACTGTGATAAATAAGTAGTTGGAGGTATGAAAGAGAACTTTTAAAACAATACAGAGAAGAAACTGCAAAGTATGGTTTAATGGCATAATTACCATATATCGATTATACATCAGCTCTTACCATATAATTTATTTGAACTTTTATGGCTGTTGCCATCAAAAAGTTTCCATTGGTTTTTTTTTGGCAGTGGTAATACGATTAAAATAACATATAAAGTCAGCTTCTAGTTTTTTAGGAGACTTACTAATTTGAAGCAAAAGACTTACAGCTATTCAAATTTCTTTTGTCTCTCTCCCTCTCCCCCTCTCTCTTCTTTGTTTAATCCATTGTTATGCTCAAGCACATTTTTTTTCCTTATAGGGTTCATTATCAGATGATAATACACCCCAAACTCAGTCCTCAAGCTTCTTCTCTTCTCTATTTACACTTTCTAATCTGGTCCCATGGTTTTAAAAGTCATCTATATGAAAATATATATTTCATTCCTGATTCTCCCCGGGGTCACACTCATACACCAAACCTCTGTCTCTGCCTTGATTTCTGTAGCCACAAACTGGCATTCTTGCTCTACACTTTCTTTTTTAGGACATTAATTCTGTCTTTATTTTACTTTATATTTTAGGCACATTAAAATAGACTTTATCTTTTAAATAAGTTTTAGGTTCACAGCAAAATTGGGCAGAAGTTACAGAGATTTTTCCATGCTATCCTCTACATATGCACAGCAGTTCAATCTTTTTGACTAATAAGCCATTATGTCATTTTTTTTCTGTTCAGAATCCTCCATATCATAGAGAGCAAAGGCCACATCTCTCATCAATAAGGCTCTTTATGACCTAGCTACCTTTTCAATCTCCTTTCCTATTATTGTTTTTCACTTTCAAGCTGATTCAGACATATAACTTTCTAGTGGATATGTTAATTTGCTTCACTATAGTAACATTTACTATCTATATGTATCCCATCATATGTTGTAGATCTTAAATATACGCAAATCTATTTAAAAAAATAAAATCTAGATACTTCTCAAACACACAAAGCCCATTCCTATTTCTGGACTTTCGCATTTGCTATTCATTCTGCCCAAAGTGCTCATTTTCCAGATCTTCACATGGCTGTCTACCTTACTTGTTCAGGTATCTGCACATTTTTTATCCTGGAGAAAATTTCCTTGACAACATTTTCTAAAAGAGCAACACCAGTCACTTTTTATCCTCTTGCCCTGATTTAGTTTTCATCATAGAACTAACTCTAGAACTCTTACTGCCTGACATTATATTAAATATTATTTGCTTATGTGTTTATTATTTGTCTCTTGCACTATAATGTAAGCCCCATGAGAGGAGGGACATTTATAGTGTCTTTTCTACTGAATCCCCAGTTGCCTGAAACTGCTTGACACATAGTATGCTCTTTATAACAACTTGTTGAATGAATGAATATGAATGAATGTTGTGCTAATTATTATTTGAATGTTGACTCTTCCTTTTTTATTTTGAGATAAGATCTCATTCTGTCGCTCAGGTTGGAATGCAGTGGCATGATCATGGTTCACTGCAGCCTCAACCTCCCAGGCTTAAGCAGTCATCTGACCTCAGCTTCCTGAGTAGCTGGGACTACAGGTGTACACCACCACACTAGGCTTATTTTTTTTTTTTATGTTTTGTAGAGACAGGGTCAGTCTCACTTTGTTCCCCAGGCTGTCTTCCTATGTATTTATGCTCAACTGTTTTATGTATCCACAATCTAGTCTCCCTTTTTATTCTTATAACAAGAAATTAGATTTTGCACCAATGGGTTTTGGTTCATTAGAATATTTCTTTGGGATTTAATGACATTTGCAATTGTATTATTCTTTTAGTAATCTCTAGTGATTCCCTCTTTCATTCCCCATGATCAGTGCTTCAAACTTTTACAAATTCATGGACTCTTTAATCCATTCAATATGCTTCTTAGTAGAATATTTTCTCACTTAGTCACTGAAAATATAGGCTGTCTTAGGTATGAATTCCCTAATATTCTGTTTTTTTTTAAACCTTAAATTGTATTTAATTCTACTCTTCCTTGTGCCAACTCTTGCCTCTGCTTCCTCTTAAGTGACTGCCCTGGCCCCCTGCCGCTATGCTTATTACCACCCACCCTCTGGAAGAAGTCAACCCTTGCTATTTCTACATCTTCATTTGCCACTTGATATGATTTGGCTGTGTCCCTACCCAAATCTCGTCTTGAATTGTAATTCCTTCATGTTGTGGGAGGGATCCGGTTGGAGATAATTGAATCATGGGGGTAGTTTCTCCCATACTGTTCTCATGGTAGTGAATAAGTCTCAGGAGATCTGATGGCTTTATAAGGGGAAACCCATTTCGCTTGGCTCTCACTCTTCTCTTGCCTGCTGCCATGTGAGGCGTGTCTTTCACCTTCTGCCATCATTGTGAGACCTCCCCAGCCACCTGGAACTGTGAGTCCATTAAACCTCTTTCTTTTGTAAATTGCTCAGTCTCAGGTATGTCTTTTTCAGCAGTGTGAAAACGAATGAATATACCACTATTCTTGATATTGTTTTTTATATCCACAACCCTTTTATTATCAGTCATCTATTATCATCTAATTATCAAGTCCAATAATTTCTTCTTCATCTCCATACCACATGAACTTACTTTGATTTTGATTTTGTTGATCCATCTTACATCTTATACCACCACCACATTTTGTTTAACTCTTTCTTTATCTTCTTGTTACTCTTCATAAATATTTGGTAAGCATATGTAATTTATTTAATTGGTTCCTGTTTTTCATATACAACCAAAAATATGGGTGCTAGCCAAAGTCCTATGCTCTGGTGCTAGTGATCAAAACCCAATTTGGAACAACCTAAGCAATAACAGAATGTACAGCGAGCCTCATTCATGGACTCCTATGTCATCATCAGACTCTCTCTGCTATGCGTCCTCCATTCTGTGAGTCCCATGTAATGACAAAGTTGACCACTAAGTGCTCTCAGCTTATATTATCTTTATAGCCAACAAGCTGGGGAGAAGCGACTACCTTTTTTCTGATATCTTTACAGATAGCAGATGTTTCCAATAACTTTATAGATGTCTATAGTTACTTACCGGCCGAGCTTAGGTTCTGGGATCATCCTTGAATCAGTCACTACGATCAAGGGATGGGAGGACTTGGAATTACCAGTCTTGGATCACATACTCACTCCTGCAGTTGGGATTTGGGCCATGTCTCTCTCTGAAGCACATGACCTGAGAATGGGAGAGGATTGGGTCTCCAAAGCGATACCGAGTATCTTCTCTTCCTATTTTTTTATACATATTCTTGGGTTATCATGTCAGCTGCTGTAGCTTCTACTATTATCTATTAGTTGGTATTTTGCAAGTCTCATAATATGAATGAGCCTAAATAAACTAGAAAGCCACTGGAAAACTAATTGGAGCTAGAGGTACTGCTCCAAAGGCAATGGTTGATACTAATGAAAAAAAATAAAAGCATAACATTCAAAGAGGATGTCACACTTATATGTGGTTTGCAAAGTATCACTACCAGATACCAAAGTATCACTACCAGAATCAGGCAAATTATAATAATTCAATAGCTGAGTAGGTAGATATTGCCAATATTGCCCAAATTCAGGTAGATTTCCAGGACTTCTTTCCAGTCTCAGAAGAAAGCCCACCTAAGGCAGGTAAAAAGCAGGATCTGACCCTGCAGTTGAAGGAGGGCTGAGTGGGAAACAGAAGGGGCATCAGGGGCCTAGTCAAGCAGGTTGGTTTTCAGTATAAGACCCTAGTCCTGGGAATAGACCAGGGAAACAAATAGATACACTGGGAAGAACATAGAAAGTGGCAGACAGGAGACTAATACAGATGGGACCGGTACAGAGAGGAGATGGGTATTGAAAAAGTAGTTGCTTGGGGTTACACTCAGGTTTTTTTTTTTTTTTTTTTTTTTTTTTTTTTTTTTTTAGTGTAACAAGTACCACAGCTCATTGTAAATATAACTTTGCTATAATCCAAAGTATTGTGAATACTCAAAGATAGGCTTTTGAGAACTTCTGTTCCTACCAATTGCATTTCTGTTTTCTTCTTTGTAAATAAAAAATTACGAACAAAACATTCAGGTTGAATTAGCTAATCTCTAAATTATCTTCTCAATTATACATTCCTATAATTCTATGAGTATTCAAAAATATAATTAATAACTTAAGTGCGGGCAAAGATTTTTTTTCTGTTTTTCTTTCTCCAATGAAGTCAATACCTAGAGCAGTACTTTACACAAAAAGAATTTCTTAAATTTGAAAGAATGTTGGGCATGGGAAAATAAAAAGTGGGCTGTTGAATTTACTCTCCTTCTCTGAATTAAGGAATAAGATTTAAAAATATTTTTGTAATATATGACATGAAAAGGGGATAATAAGTTTAACTGGAAACCTGTAGAGTTCATAACTATTGTAAGAAAACTGCGATAGTAGTAAGTCAAAGACATGTCTATTGCTAATTTTCAAACAAATTTGCTTTCAGTTTACTTGGCTGGCCCTTGATCTTGCCTTAAAGGAAGAAAGGAGGTGGATAGAATCCTAAGACAAAATGTTTATGTTTTAATATTAATTTTAATTAGCTTTAATTATTCAAAAAGTCCATCATACAGTATCATCCTGTGGAAGACTTTTTACCACATGATGGTATAATGTAGGAAATTTCCCTAGAATGATTGATTTAAGTAAGAAATCAAGAATTTCAAGTTGTCCTTTTTAGAGCCGAAATCATACTTGTTATCGTCAAGTTGTAAGACCAAATTTTGCCACTAGGTGGCAAGAGTTGCAAGTTGAAAGGCAGTAGTGTTACCAGACATGAAGTATACTGGCTGATGTGTGCCAGTATACCAGCTTATTTTTGTGTGCAAGTATATTAATCTTAGAAACTCTTAATAGGATAAAATAAATTTTATTTGGGTCTTTACTTGTGAAATCCATATAATAAAATAGAAAACAGGCATAAGCTCTTAGAATAAAGAAAAGAACAATAGTTTCTCTTAATTGCAGTGATTGGATATTGAGCTAAAACATTAAGGAGCATAAGTAAAGTTAGCCTCAGGCAAAACTGCAAAGTGGTGGTTTCATTCCCCTCTCTGGTATCCCCTAGGAATCAAAAGAGATGGTTTTCAACTTTCCTCATTCTCTTTTGGAAATTTCCCTCTCCCAGCTGCTGCTGTTCCTGCTGTCCCAGCTGCTCCATTGTGGGCACTTACCACACTCATTTTTACTTGTACCTTCATCAAAACGTGCCTATTCTATGTCTCATCCTTCTGGAGTCAAAACTTTGAATTCTTACTGTATACGGGCTAATCAAAACACAAACCCATTTCCATGTTTTAATAAGGACTTAAGATTTAATGGAGAAGTAGCTCAATTTTGTTTCATTTTGTTACTCCTCTCTTAGTAGATACACTACATTTCCAAATGGGTTCTGTTAGTCATGATCTGAGCAGAAAACAGAAGGCATACTTGACAGATGGGGTAACTGGAGAGAATTTAGTAAAGGAACTAGTTAGTGAACTCCCTAAATGAAGAGCTCAGGGACATCAACAAGTGATAGGGAACCACTGTGGGACTATTCACGGTGAGAAATTATTACCATTCCTTGCCACGGATTAGACACCTTCCATAAGGAGCTGTGAATATAGAGAGAAGACTGCAGCTACTACAATCCTGAGGCCCCCATGGGGAGTGTGTGAGGGGGGTGAGGATTAAGTATTCTGACTTTTCTTTCCTTTCACTGTCTGTCCGGTTTCCTGAGTTGCTCTTTATTGGGCAGATCTTAACCAGAAGCCAGAGGGCAAGGGAGACTTGAGATGTGGTACACAGAGATCAACTCTTCGGGTCCAGAACAGGAAGAAGAAATTAGAGACTGAATCTGGAAGGGCAAATGAGAAAATCTACCCCAAGGGAACTTTGATAATAGTGCTAAAACAGGGCCTTTAAGTAGGGAGTTTCAACTAACCGGGCTTGTTGGCAAGTGGGCCTTAATTTATCACTCAAATCACATTAGCTGGGCAGATCAATGTTCTACAAATGTATTTTCTCCTGTCTTCAGATATACTTGGTAAATATCACATAGTAAATATCTATTAATTTATGATTGTCTTTGCATACCAACAAATAACTAGGTAGTTTGTTAGGATATTTGATCCTAAAGATCTTGCAAGTGCTTTCTCTCATCTTCATTAGTGGTTTTTAATGTAGCAAAAAACACAATACTCTATCCCCCATCATTCTAAAAAAAAAAAAGCCTTGGGAATGCAAAAGTAAACACAAACTGTATTATTTACTATGCCAATTTAACAATTCCAGTTTTCATACAACATGTCCAAATCTTTTGTTAAAGAAACCTTCATGCCAGAATTCATTATATATACAGAAATATAGATCCAGGCAATTTCTACTGTGCTAACTTAAGCTTGCCTGGTGGCAGAGCTATAGCTTGAACAATAGCTAGCTTGATAGGCTAGTTCTTTTTCTTCCTCCATGCAAAATAGTTCTGCCAGTTTTATACTGAGGAAAAGAACGTAGGCCACGAGAGGGACTGAGAAGCCAGAGAAACATACCCTGGTATCTCTCAGGTTTGGTTTGGAAGTTTTCACAAAGGATTGATATCAAGCACATGCTCAATATTTTGCAGACAGTAGACAATTTCTGCTCTACTAGGTCTTAAATAAAAATAATTAAAACACAAAATGAATTTTCTTTTTTCTTTTTCCTTGGCCCAGATTGTTCTACTATTAGAAAAGATTTGTATGTCCTGAGAGAATCTGATAGCAAAGGTTTAGAAACACTTTACCATCTCAGACTGCTAACTGCTTACTAGTATACTGAGGAGACATTTTATAAATAATTTGGATTTTGGTTACCCTCTGACTTAGACCCTCAATTCTTCTGATACTTACCACTAGGTTGCTAAGCATCTAGAGTAAACTAGGCCATCCTTGGTGCTCTTATTTCTTATTTTAGACATTCTGCAGGCAAATTTATGTAAGCTCACTGCTCCAGCAACCAAGTATACACAGATGACACTCGGTTGAAACATTCTCTTCAGATTCAAACACAACTGCTTCACAACCTACTTTGCTAATCCTCTTTTCAGATAAGGCCACCATAATCTCCCTGTGAGTAATCATCTATGCCATCTTCTCCCTTACTTTCCAGTAAGTCACTCATTTCCCTTTGCCCCATCAGTTCTACTGGAAGTCCCTTTTCTGCATCCTCTCTGCCACTGCCCTAGGTCAGGTCCTTTTCTCCTGGCCATGTGTTCTGGTCATACTGAATTACTTGCTCTTCTCCAAATACAATCAAGGGGTACATTGGTTTGGTTCAGAAAGGTGAGACAACTTGAAGTGGGGCAGGGGGTTGAGGTGCCAGGCGAGGGGCTTCCAGGTTATAGGTAGATTAAAACATTTTCTGGTTGACAATTGGTTGAGAAATAGGATCAATAGAAAGGAAATGTCTGGGTTAAGATAAAGAATTGTGGAGACCACAATTCTTATTGTGCAGAGAAACCCCTAAAGTAGCAGGCTTCAGAGAGAATAGATTGTAAATGTTTCTTAATGGACTTTAAAAGGGTGCCAGACTCTTAGTTGGCTATCTCCCAGATCTGGGAAAATGCATGGAAAAAAGGGAAGAAGTGATTCTCTACAGAATGTAGATTTTTCCCCACAAGAGATGACTGCAGGGCAGTTTCCAGATATGACAAGGAAATACATTTGGAGTTAAAATATTTTTTATTTCCTTCCTTATTTGTCATGTGGTATTATGCCAGAGTCAGGTTGGAAAGTGAGCCACGTTATTTAGGGTTAAATAAACCCCTCTGATGAGACTTTATGGTTTGTAGGGCATGACTCCACAGGCCCTTTAGATAAGACTTTAGAGAAGAGAAGAAAAAAGGTCAGAGTTTAGTCCTCAGTGTCTTGTAAAGAGCATGAAACTGAGCCCTTAAAAAATCTAACATGGTAATCTTTCTTTATTGGTAAATGTAAACATTTCTTTTTCAATTTTATGCTTAAGGTAATTTATAACATATTTGACTTTAATACCTCCATTTTATTTTATAGTTTTTATTTGTCCTTTATATATATTTTTTCTTTTTCTACCTTCTTTTCAATAGATCAAGGTTTATAAAATTCCATTTTAGTGTATGTGCATTATCACTTTCCTAACTGATATGGTTTGGCCCTGTCCCCACCCAAATCTAATGTTGAATTGTAGTTCCCATGATCCCCATGTGTTGTGGGAGGGACCCGGGGGGAGGTAATTGAATAGTGGAGGAGATTACCTCCATGCTGTTCTGGTGATAGTGAGTGAGTTCCCACGAGATCTGATGGTTTTATAAGGGGTTTTTCCCCACCTTCTCTCTGCACGTCTCTTGGCTGCCACCATATGAAGAAGGATGTGTTTGCTTTCCCTTCTGCCATGATTGTATGTTTCCTGAGGGCTCCCCAGCCATGCTGAAGTGTGAATCAATTAAACCTCTTTCCTTTAGAAATTACCCAGTGTCAGGTATGTTTTTATTAGCAGCATTAGAATGGACTAATATGGTAAATTAGTACTGGTAGAGTGGAGTGCTGCTATAAGGATACCTGAAGATGTGGAAGCGACTTTGGAACTGGGCAACAAGCAGAGGTTGGAATAGTTTGGAGGGCTCAGAAGAAGACAGGAAAATGTGGGAAAGTTTGCAGCTTCCTAGAGACTTGTTGAATAGCTTTGACCAAAATACTGATAGTGATATGAACAACGAAGTCCAGGTGAGGTGGTCTCAGATGGAGATGAGGAACTTGTTGGCAACTGGAGCAAAGCTGACTCTTGTTATGCTTTAGCAAAGAGACTGGCAGCATTTTGTCCCTGCCCTAGAGATCTGTGGAACTTTGAACTTGGGAGAGATGATTTAGGGTATCTGGTGGAAGAAATTTCTAAGTGGCAAAGCATTCAAGAGGAAGCACAGTATAAAAGTTTGGAAAATTTGCAGCCTGATGCTGTAGAAAAGAAAAACCCATCATCTGAGGAGAAATTCAAGCCCACTGCAGAAATTTGCATAAGTAATGAGGAGCCAAATGTTAATCACCAAGACAATGGGGAAAATGTCTCCAGGGGAGGTCAGAGAACTTCGTGGCAGCCCCTCCCATCACAGGCCCAGAGGCCTAGGAGGGAAAAATGGTTTTCTGGGGCAGGTCCAGTAACCCCCTGCTGTGTGCAGCCTTGGGACTTGGTGCCCTGTGTCCCAGCCTCTCCAGATGTGGCTAAAAGGGGCCAATGTACAGCTCAAACCATTGCTTCAGAGGGTGTAAGCCCTAATCCTTAGCAGCTTCCACATGGTATTGGGCCTGTGGGTGTGTAGAAGTCAAGAAGTGAGGTTTGGGAATGTTGGCTTAGATTTCAGAGGATGTATGGAAAGGCCTGGATGTCCAGGCAGAGATGTGCCACAGGGGCAGGGTCCTTATGGAGAACCTCTGCCAGGGCAGTGTGGAAGGGAAATGTGGGGTTGGAGCCCCCCCAGAGTCCCCACTGGGGCACTACCTAGTAGAGCTGTGAGAAGAGGGCCAACATTCTCTAGACTCCAGAATGGTAGATTCACTGACACCTTGCACCTGGAAAAGCTGCAGACCCTCAATGCCAGCCATGAAAGGAGCCAGGATTGGGGCTGTGCCCTGCAAAGCCACAGGGCAGTGATGTCCAAGGTCATAGGAGCCCATCTCTTGCATGAGCATAACCTGGATATGAGACATGGAGTCAAAGAAGATTATTTTGAAGCTTTAAGATTTAATTACTGCCCAATTGGATTTTGGACTTGCATGCCACATGTAGCCCCTTCGTTTTGGCCAATTGTTCCCATTTGGAATGGCTGTATTTACCTAATGCCTGTACCCCCATTCTATCTAGGAAGTAACTAACTTGCTTTTGATTTTACAGGCTCATAGGCAGACTGGACTTGCTTTGTCTCAGATGAGACTTTGGACTTGGACTTTTGAGTCAATGTTGGTATGATTTAAGACTTTGTGGTACTGTTGGGAAAGCATGATTGTGTTTTCAAATGTGAGGACATGAGATTTTGGAGGGGTGAGGGGTGGAATTATATGGTTTGGCTGTGTCCCCACCCAAATCTTATCTTGGATTGTAGTTCCCATAATACCTACGTGTCGTGGGAGGGACCTGGTGGAAGGCAATTGTATCATGGGGGTGGTTACCCCCATGCTGTTCTCATGATAGTGAGTGAGTTCTCATGAGATCTGATGGTTTTATAAAGGACTTTTCCTCCACTTCACTCTGTACTTCTCCTTGCTGCCACCACGTGAAGAAGGATATGTTTGCTTCCTCCTTCACCATGATTGTAAGTTTCTTGAGGCCTCCCCAGCCACGCTGAATTCTGAGTTAATTAAATCTCTTTCTTTTATAAATTACCCAGTGTCAGGTATGTCTTTATTAGCAGCTTGAAAATGAACTAATACACTGGTTAATGTCAAGTTGTTTTCCAAAATGGCTTTAGCAATTTATATTCCTACATGCAATGCATGAGATTTTTCTTTGCTTGATGTTCTCACCAACACTTGATATTATTTGGCTTCTGTTATTTTTGACAATCTGGTATTTATGCAATGGTATTTCAACATTTTAATTTTGCATTTATCTGACTACTAGTGAGGTTTATCATCTTTTCATATATACAGTGGTCAATTAGATTCTTCTTTTCACAGGAGGAGAGAGAAATAAGTGAAATAAGCCAGGCACAGAAAGAAAAATACTGCATGATTGTCCCTTATATGTGAAATCTAAAAATGTTGAACTAACAGAAGTTGAGAGTAGAATGGCAGTTACCAGGGGATGGAGAATAGGGGGTCTGGGGAGATGTTGGTGAAAGGGTACAAAGTTTCAGTTATTCAGGATGGATGCAATCTAGCGAGATCTAAGGTACAGCATAGTGACTGTCATTCGCAATAATGTACTGTATACTTGAAAATTGCTAAGAGAGTACATCTTAAATGTTCTCACTGCAAAAATGATAAATATGTGAGGTGATGGATATGTTAATTAGCTTGATTTAATCATTCCACAATGTACACGTATATCAAAACATCACTTTGTACCCCACACATATATACAATAAAAAGTTTTTAAAATGTGTTTATATCTTTAGCCTGTTGTTTTCTATTAGGTCGTTTGTTTCTTTCACATAAATTAGTAGCATTCTTTGTGTTTTCTCTGTACTAATCCTTTGTCAATTATATGTGTTGCAAATGCCTTTTTCCACTTTGGGGCTCATTTATCTCCTCTTTCTATGGTGTCTTTTAATAAGAGTTCTTAATTTTAATGTAGTTAAATTTATCATTATTTCCTTTATGGTTAACAATTTTTGTCCATGTTTTTGTAAATCTTGTTTATGATATCTTTCCCTTCCCTGAAATCTTGAATATGTTTTCCTGTATAATATTCTAAGAGCTTTATAGTTGGCTTTTTTCATAGGTTTTTAATTTGCTTGGTAGTGATTTTAGTCTGTAGCAGGAGGCAGACTTCTTTTTTAAAGACAAAGATATTCAATTACTCCAGACCATTTATTTATAATTTGTAATGAAACTTTTATGATCTATCATATTTTCCCCAATTTGTAATAACACCTCTGTTATATCACATATTCATAAATGTGTGTGTTAGTTTTTGGATACCTTTTTCTGTCCCATTGGTCTAGTTTTCTATCCCTGAAGCATGACTAAACAGTCATATATACACTAGCTTTATAATAAGTATTGCTATTTTATTTCAAATATCTTTCTAAACCACTCAATGTAGCCTTAAGTTTTAAAGCTTCATATTCCAGGAATTGGCATATGCCCTCGGGAGTGATTTGAGTACTAATATATCACACTGTATCCCTAAATCTTCTTCATTTTGTGGCCTCTGAAGATTTTCCTAACCTTCTTCATTCTTAGCTACATATTTTAAATAATCTTTATTATAAGTTATCTCACATGGTGTTTTGTTTGGAAGGATTTTTCAGCATATCTTGTTCTCCATATTGTCAGAGACAAAGCCTCCTCCATTTGGCAAGGAGAAACAACATGCCTCAAAAAGCATTTCCAGAATTTAAGCAGAAATAGTACTTTAAAATATTTAAGTGAGTGTGAATAGAAAGATATGGAAGAGAAATTTAGTTTTATGACTTATCCTCACCACCGTGCAGTCAATTATTCTCAGATCTTGATGGGATCTACGATTAGATATTACATTTTGCATGCAAAATTTTCTTTTTTGTTTTTTGAGACAGGGTCTTGCTTTGTCACCCAGGCTGGAGTACAGTGGTGTGAACATGGCTCACTGCAGCCTCAAACTCCTGGGTTCAAGCAATTCTCCCACCTCAGCCTCCTGAGTAGCTGGGACCACAGGTGTGCACAACCATATCAAGCTAATTTCTACATTTTTTGTAAAGAGAGGGTCTCACCATGTTGCCCAGGTTGATCTTGGACTCCTGGACTCAAGTGATCCTCCTGCCTTGGCCTCCCAAAGTGCTGGATTACAGGCGTGAGCCATTGTACCATGCCTAGCATGAAATACTTTCATAGAGATACTCAGTAGCCTATTATGGCATTCTGTTTCCTACAACAAATACTAAATTCTTTTTAGTTAACTCACTGATGGTAATGTCTTAGAAGACAACTTTTAAAAAACATATAATTCTTGCATATGTACCCTGGAACTTGAAGTATAATAAAAAAAATTTATATAATTCTTATCATGTATCAGGCACTATTTTAAATGATATGTAAACATTATATGTTTTAATGCTCATAACATTTGATGAAGTAGGTAGTAGTATAACAGATAGATTAACTGACACATGGAACAATTAATTGGGTTGCCTAAGGCCAACAGCTGGTAAATAGGGCAGGGATTGGAATCCAGACAGTTTGACTCCAGAGTTAGTACTCTTAACCACTATGCTACTCATAGTGATTTCAGCTCATGTTTCTGTGGAGTTTGCACAGGTGGGGGAAGTCTTAATGAGTGAAACATGATAGTCAACCCAGGGGAGAAAAATCAGAAGTCATATAATATGATTTCATTACCTGTATTTGGCATATTTACAATAATTTGCAGGTGAGATGTCAAATGTAAGCATAATTTATAAGTGGCTATAGTATTGTCTTAGTTCATTTGGGCTGCTATAACAAAATGCCATAAACTGGGCAGCTTGTAAATAACAAAAATCTATTTTTCACACTTCTGGAGGCTGGGAAGTCCAAGATCAAGGAGCCACAGATTTGGTGTCTGAGGACCCATTTCCTTGTTCACAGATGGCACCTTTTGTGTCCTCCTGTGGTGAAAAGGTGGGAACTAGCTCCTGTTTTATAAGGGCACTAATCCTATTCATGAAGGCTCATGACCTAATCACCTCCCAAAGAGCCTCTAACATCACCTTGAGGGTCAGGATTTTAACATAAGAATTTCAGGAGACACAGAACATTCAGACTATAGCAAGCATGCACATACTATATTTTATTCATTTAACATATTTGAGTGCCTGTTACATGGCAAATATTGTGCTACATGCTGAGGTTATGAATGTGAACAAGACATGCCCTCCCTCCTCCAATTCTCAAGAAAGTTCACCAAAATGGCTGAAGGCATTTCCATTAAAAAGAGATATATCTCTGCAGGAACTTTCCTAGATAAGCATGGTTGGCAGTGGGAAGAGAAAGGGGAAAAGGTAAATCCATATAAAAGAAAGAAAGCAGGGGGATGGGTTATTTCCTTTGACCCTTTGCTGGCTTGTTCCTGTTTTACCTGTGCGAGTGGACTATTGCTATATTTCTACGGCAGTGTCCAGAGATATCTTTTTCCTCTGCTTTGGACACTGCAGGTAAGACATAGGTGTGATAAATAATTTTGAGCTTGTTAGTTTCAGGGTAATTGGTGAGGAAGGAAAAAGAAGATGACATACCTCATAGTTCACTAATTGGCATTTCTTCTTGAAATGTGAACAAAGAAGGCAAAATTGGCAGTGTTCTAAGATAATAAGGCAAAGGATTGTCTGCTGTGCATACATGGCTGCTATGACTTTTCATTTCAGTTGTGTGACCAACTTGTTTGTGACCTTGATTTCTGCCTGAGGGTTTCATTACCTGACTCTTAGAATTGTAAAATAAAAACCAACATGAAGCCAGTCAAAACCCAAAGTTGATATCAAAACCCAAAGTTGATAATCAACTATAAATTCTCTGAATTTTTAGGTTATTTGTTAGTTGCAAGTTTTAGATTTTTTGTACTCTATGTAAACACTTTCAAGTCACATAAATGCTTCCAGAAAAATCCACACAATATGCTCTTCATATAGAGCTGGTTCTACTAGTCGATGATCAGTAATAGCATTTATTGGGTTCCTCTTCTAATAGGAGGGATAATTCCATACTATTTCCATTTATTCCCTTTTACCTTTACCTGGCACTTGTTTTCTTTGTGAAAATACCATGTAGAGGACAACCAAGTAGTATTTTGGTGAGAAAAAGATTTATATAAATTGACTGAATTAAGAAAACAGAATCTTTTAGGAGCATTTTTTTTTACTAATTTTTTTTTACTAAAGAAAGTATATTTGTCACTGCATTTGCTATATGTCATATTCGAAACCATGTGGAATTTTTTTGAATGGAGAAAGGGATCAGGTAAAAGCTTGGAAAAATGTGTAAGAAAATAACAAGTTGTAAGGAAATATTAGCAAGAAAAATTTATGGTGAAATGAAACAAAGCAGTAGCATCTTAATAATCAGGAAAGCTAATGGATCTCTGCAACATATCATTATAAAAGCATTTCAAAGGGCTGGGAAGCCATCCCACTTGGAACTCTTTGCATAATCCTGAACCTTATGTGACAGGAATGGTAACAAAGCATCAATAAAGACAGCCATGGTGATAAAATATCTTTAGGTCATAGCTCCTTGTGGAGACTAAAAAAAATAAGATCAGTACTTATTCTTGAGAGGAAATGAAAGGTGAACATGACTAATGCAGATAAAGTTTGGAGTATAAAAAAGATATATGAAAGAAAACTCTTCAAGGATAAAATAGTTCAAAAGCAAGAGGGCATGAAATAGAACAAAGGAAGGACTGACGTTTAAAAGAATGCTATTAAAAGAGTGCGATTCAGGTGTGAAAATAATGACCAAAGGTAGCCATGGAAATTTCCATTTAGTAAGAAGGAATTTATGCGATACTTAGGTAAAATTATGGAACAAATTAGTGGATGTTGAAAGTATGACCTGAATGTACTTTTAAGGAAGAACTTCTATATTCTACCTTGAAGTATATCTTACAGATAATTTGCTCAGAGGTAGAAGATTACATCTACAGGGTAGCTGATGGCATGTTATATGCTGCTTTTAATTTATTGCTGACAGTCAATCAATTGTATTTATAGGATTATATTTTGAAGTTTTTATTTACAAGCACATTTATAGACCAACATAGACACCTGTCAATGGAGAAAACTATATTTTGCTAACTATGTAATTAATAAAAAGACATACCTAGGGTTCGCTGAGGTAGATCTGGGAAGTGACTATAGTCAATTATTCCAATTCAGTACCTTCTTTGTTAAGTGAAAGTAAACTGTATGCACATGAGACTTGTATTTCCCTGAGCTACACTAGCTTTCCAGGCAAAAATATACTTACATTAATTACAGTAGATTATGTTTATTTTTCTCCTTGTTATTTTATTTCCACCTGCAGGATTTTTTACTACCTGTTATTTTGTGATTTCCATTACCACTCACATCTCTTCTATACATTTCTCGGCATCTCCAGGATGTTTCCTGTGATCTCACAAATATAACCCTTTAAACTATTACTCACTATGCAAAGGCATTTTGCTAGTTGCATCTGGTATCCACAGTCCCCTATTAGGCACAACCACTAAGTACTAACATTGCCCTTGGGTGTTCTAAGGCAGTATCACATTATGTGAGGCCTTCAGCACACTGTGGGGCCCTTGGCCATACTCAACTTTCCTCAGAAAAGGCAGGGAGAGTGTCTCTTTCTCTCCTACTTGGGATTCTCTTTTGTTATGTGGATACCACAATGGTGCTGTCTTGACTTTAGAGATTTTAGTGAAAAGGTCATATATAAAAAGATATATATGCATGCATATATATACACACACACATACACAAAATTAGGACTGAGATATGAGTCCATAGGTCAAGACAGATGGCTTATGAGAAACACTGTGCTTTCTCCATGCCAATGATGAAGGTTTTGTTGCTTAGCCAAATCATTTATATTCCTTGCATGTATTCCTTCCCAAGGGGCTTGCTTCTCAGTCCTGAATGCAAATAGATTTCTATATTTCCCTCTTCCATTTCATTTCCCCTAGTCTGTCAAAATCTGTCAGAAAATTTAGACATGTCTGAAGCCCAGAGATGAACCACTAAGGTAAAACTTGGGAGATCTGGCTGAATGAGGAATCTTAAAGTAAAAATAAGGAGGAGAGGAAGTGGAGGGGAAGGAGAAGAAGAAAAAGGAAAAAAACATAAGAAAATGAAAATTCAGAACAGACAGTGAACCAGTCTCTCTTTCTCTTTCCCTCCCTTGATCCACACCTGTTCTTTCATTAATGCTCTGACTCTTTGATGTTTATTAGTTTAATATTGAAAATTTTTCTTCTATTGGCATCGGAGTCTGATACTTCTTGTCAAATGGGATCAATTAAATCCCACCAAAATATTTAACATTTTACATTTTAGAGAGTAAATGCAATTTCATGGTTCAAATGAAATTCAGTTTTAAGCACAGTGACTACCTTAGAGGCATCCAGCTTGATTCTCTTTTAATTTCTAAGAGAATATCAGATGTGCACCCCTTTGGTTGCTGAAAAGAAGAAAATTCTCTATAGCTGTTTCCAGTTCTCTTTGTATCCTGCTTCATGCCATTGTTGGTGCCTGGCTGCATCATTATAATATAGTTTTCCCTAGCATATTTTTTTCTCTCCTGGAACATAAGTTGCTGTTTCAACCTAGTTAAGCAGATCATTTTCATAGATGTTTCAGTAATATCAACAAAGCTTGCGAGCCACAAAATACTGGTATGACCTGACTATGTGGACTTTGGTTCCTTTGATCTCTGGAAGGGAAGCTGAACAATCTCACAGGGTGAAGTGAGGCAAGTCCCAGCTGCTGGGACACAAGGCAACTTCCAAGGCTAGAATAGCTTTATGTTCTCTAAGAGTAGAAACACCTCATTTTTATGTACTGATGACTTTAGCTTCAGGGTCAATATTGACTTTAGCTGCAGTAAAATTAAGAAAGCTATGGCAAATTTCTCTTGTCATTTTTAAAACGTGCTGGAGAAAAGCAATTTACAGATTCAATGCAATCCCTGTGAAAACTCCAATGGCAGTTTTTACAGAAATAGAAAAAATTCTAAAATTTATATGGAACTATGAAAGATGCCAAATAGCCAAAGCAACTTTGAACATGAAGAGTGAAGCTGAAGGCATCATATTACTTGATTTAAAAAATATACTACAAAGCTATACTAATCAAAACAGTATGGTACTAGCATAAAAACAGACTTGTAGACCAATGGAACAAAATAGAGAGCCCAGAAATTCAAATCTGTGCATTTACATTTATTTGCTCTTTGACAAAGTTGCCAAGAACACACAAGGGAGAAGGGATAGTCTCTTTAGTAAATAATGTTGGGAAAACTGGATATCCATATGTAGAAAAATAAAAGTGGACCTTTATTTTACACTGTGTACAAAAATAAACTCAAATGGATTAAAATCTGCTGGAGAATTTAAGGTAGCAAATTTTTAAAAATTGAGAAAATCATAGATTCACATGCAGTTGCAATACATAATACAGAGTGATCTCTTGTACACTTTGCTCCATTTCCCCAGTGGTAACAACTATAGTGTATTAACAACCAGGATATTGGCATTAAATCAATCCACCAGTCTTACTCAAATTTCCCCAGTTTTACATGTATTCATGTGTGTGTTTGCATGGGTTTATTTTTTATACAGTTTATCATCTTGTAGGTTTATGATCCACCAGCACAGTCGAGATATTGAAAAGTTCCAATGCCACAAAAATCTCTCCTCCTGCCTTTTTGTAATCATACCTGTCTCACTACTGCCCCAACATACTCTTTAAATAACTACTAAAATTTTGTCCCTCATTTCCATACTTTTGTCATTTTAATAATGTTACATAAATGGAATCATAAACACAGTGTAAACTTTTCTTAATAAACTTTATTTTTTGAGTGTTTTGGGTTTACAGGAACATTAAGCAGAAAGTATAGAGAGCTCCCATATAACCTCTGTTGCCCAATTCCCATGCACAGACTCTCCCGCTATCAACATCCTGAACCACAGTACTACATTTGTCACAGTCTATGAACGTGGAAACCTACACTGACACATCATTATTACCCAAAGTCCATAGTTTACATTAGGGTTCACTTTTGGTGTTGTATGTATATCCTATGGAGCTTGGCAAATGTCCAGTGAAATTTATCCACCATTATGGTAGCATACAAAATAGTTTTACTGTCCTAAACACCTGTACTCCAACTATCCCTCTCTCATCCTAACAAACCCTGCAACTATTAACCATTTTATTGTCTCCATAGTTTTACCTTTTCCAGAATGTTATATAGTTGAAATCATACAGAATGTAGGCTTCTGGAATTGGCTTTCTTCACACAGTATAAATCTCTGGAGAATCATCTAGGTTGTTATGTATATTAATAATTTGTTTCTTTTTATTGCTGAATAATATACCATAATGTGAATGTACGACAATTTGTATAATCATTCACTTGGTAAAGGACATCAGGACTAATGCCGGTTTTTGGCTTTTATGAATAAAACTGTTAAGAACATTCATGAATAGATTTTTGTGTGAATGTGAATTTTCATTTCTCTGGCATAAATGCTCAGAAGTATAATTGTTGGTATGTTAGTCCATTTTTACACTGCTGATGAAGACATACCTGAGACTGGGTAATTTATAAAGGAAAAGAGGTTTAATGGACTCACAGTTCCACGTGGCTGGGGAGGCCTCACAATCATGGCAGAAGGCAAAAGGCACATCTTACATGGCAGCAGGCAAGAGAGAATGAGAGCCCAGCAAAAGGGGAAACCCCTTATAAAACCATCAGATCTCATGACACTTATTCACTACCATGAGAACAGTATGGGGGAAACCACCCTGTGATTCAATTATCTCCCACTGCGTCCCTCCCACAACACGTGGAAATTATGGGAGCTACAATTCAAGATGAAATTTGGGTGGGGACACAGCGAAAACGTATCAGTTGGGTTATATAGCAATTGAGTGTTTAGCTTTATAAGAAACTGCTAAATTATTTTCCAGAGTGTTTGTATCATGTTACAGCCCTGCCAGCAATGTATGAGTGATCCAGTTTTTCCACAGCTTTGGTAGCCTTTGGTGTTGTCACTTTTTAATTTTAGCCATTCTGATAGGTGTGTATCGAAATCTCATTGAGACTTTAATTTGCATTTCCCTAGTTGATAATGATGTTGAACATCGTTTTACGTGCTTAATTGCCATCTGTGTGTGCTCCTTGGTGAATTGTCTCTTCATATCCTTTGTCCATTTTCTAACTGAATAGTTTGCTTTTTACTGTTGAGTTTTGCACATTCTTTATATATTCTATGTAATAGTCTGTTGTTAGATATGCTAATCTGCAAATATTTTCTCCCAGTTTGCATCTTGTCTTTACGTTCTCTTTCCATGAGCTTTCACAGAAAAAAATTTTTAAATTTGATGAGGTCGAATTTATAAGATTTTCTTTTTATGGATTGGGCTTTTGTATCAATTCTGATAACTCTGTCTAGCTCTAGATTCCAAAGCATTGCTCCTGTGTATTTTTTTTTTCTAGAAACTTTATAGTTTCAGATTTTATATTAAAGTCTATGGTCCATTTTGAGTTCATTTTTGTATAAGGTGTAAGATTTAGATTGTTTCCTTATTTATTTTGCTTATGGATGTCCAAATGCTGCAGCACTATTTATTGAAAAGGCTATCCTTCTTTTCTGAAAGTGTCTTTGTATCTTTGTCACCTAACCATATTTATGTCATCTATTTTGTTTCATTGATCTGTGTCCTTCTTACTAAGGTAGTCTATTTTTGCCATTGAATTTGTTGAGTGCATGTACTGTCAATGGATTCACTATAATTTATTTTAAGATTAGTTTATGGTCATTTCAGAGTTTTCTTATTTTTAAAATGCTAGTGAATCAAAAGCAGAGATAATGACAATAGCTAAGATTTATTAAGAGCTTGTAATTTACCAGGTACTATTCTAAGTACTTTCTTTTGTACAACTACCTTAAGAGGTCAATACCATCCTTATTTTATAGATAAACAAACTGGAGCAAAGAGGGGTTGAAGGTTACATAGCACTGTGACTCTAGAGATAGGACTGTTATTCACAATGCCAGACAAGTTCCTAGAAGGGGACATATTTATGCCTCTTAAGAGCATGGGTAATATTGTTATGAAAGATACTGCTATGAAAGTTTGTACCTATATTTTTCTGACAAGCTGACCCATTATAAGAATAAAGATGTAAATTAAAGAGCAAGACATGACTGCCTAAAAGTGCACAAAATTTTCTGAAAGACATCTTTGAATGACATTCAAAAAAATTTTTCTGGATGTGAGGGCAATCTGGCTGCAATATCTTTCACCCCATTGATTGGCAGGGTTGATTTGGTTGATCTGGCTGGCTAGGCAGATGTCCCCTTCTTCCCTCACCACTCCATGTGCATCCCTACCAAAGCTGTGAACTCGGTCAAAGAGGACAACCATCTCCGATAGAGAAGGACTGGTCTTCAGTCAAGGGTATATGAGTAGCTATGTCCCCTTCTGGAACCTCCAAATAAGCTCTCAAGGTCAATTTGTAGCAGAATGTAGGGTAGTCAAGCTTCCAAGACTCCAGACACATCCAAATTAGGTGCTGCATGTGGCAGTTTGCCTTTCTAAAAAAAAAAATTCCTTACTTTTTCTTGATGCTTTTTAACCTTTACTTTGAGGATATGCACCTGATTTTTGTATTAATTAAAATAAAAAAATGAAAGAAAAAGGTTATTGTTTTTAGAACACTGGATGGTATATATTGACCTACTGTTATTTCTCCATGGTTTTACTTAAATCACACCTTGTATACATAGAAAATGTTGCATTAATCCTCTTATAAGTGAGCTTAGATTTTTGATAGTAAAAAGAAAATGACTTTTTCATAAAACCCTCTGACTTGGGTGCTTTGATGTGCATAATGAAGTTTATGAAGCTCTTTAAATATATTCACTGTAAAGCCCTTGTTGAGATTATGAAACTTGTTTTTAAGAAATGATTATTTTAATGATTGTCTTTATTTCAGAAGTTTTTTTTCTTATTGTTACTCTAGTATTTTCCTTCACTTTCACAGTAGTGTTAACATTCACCATATAATTCATCATTATGGATAGAGAGAGCAACGGATAAAACAAAAGTATTTTGTTTCTGGATGAATCCCAGGAAAATTTTAAGTCCCTTATTCAATTATGCATGGTACCACATTATGAATATGGTGAATGATATGGTGAATGTTAATACCACCGTGAAAGTGAAGGAAAATACTAGAGTAACAATAGCCAGAAGTCTCTTCTGATTTATAAAACTGTAAGAGAATAAATTTGTGTTGCTTTAAGTCATCAAGTTTATGGTTACAGCAATCATAGGCAATGAATTATAAGAGTCTTACTATAATAAGCCAGTAAAGAAATTTTAAAATACAGTTCAAGGAAAAAATTCTTATTTGACAAGGCAGTTTTAAGGAGAAAAGAAAGCTGAAGTGCAAAGTGAGGATGGAGTAGAAAGGTAAGAAAAGAGTAGCAAAGAAGAAGGGAGTAGCTAGGTGAGGCTGTGAAGTTTGGTATCTGTCGAAGACTGGCCAGAATAATGAACTGGAAATGGTTTAAGCTTACTTCTGCTTTGGTTGCATAGCAAACAACTATGTAAATTATGTCCACCAGAAAAGTACACCAATGAATGTGTGCAGTTACCTGATGCCCCTCTTGTTCCTCAAAGAGCTGTTACCTAGGTTCTGTGATCAAATATTGCCTTCTAAGTAATTAGTCTGAGGGTGGGGACATGGTCTATCAGTGGTCCACGTACAACCAGTGAAGTTCTTCCTACCTGTGCAATAGTCTCATATGACTATGTTCTATTTTTTGTTGTGTTTTGGGTCTATAGCAGGCCTGGACATAACCTACCACATGAGCTTTCCAAGTGCTGAAAGATAATATTTCATACAAATTCCATTTCACATTCTATTTTTTTTAGTAATTGAGTTTATATTATAGTGGTAGCATTTTCTTCTTTGCTCCTCCAGTAAGAAGCTGAGGTTCTACTCAATTTTGAACTTGTCTGGTATATATATTTTGCACAGACTTTTTTTTGTCTCAGCAGAAATGATGTAGGGACAGTTCTTGTTAGATAGAAAACCCTCTGTTACTAGGTTGAGACGGAGAGGAAGAGACAGCGACGGATAAAACAAGAATGTTTTGTTTGTGGATGAATCCCAGGAAAATTTTAAGCCCCTTCTTCTGTTATGCATGGTACCAAAACAACATGGCCCTGTCACAGTGAGAGATTAGACCTAGATGAGGAAGTTGTCCAAGCCTCAAGGTCGAAGGCCATTTAAGTGTGATACTGAGAAAGCAGCCTAACATTATCAGCCTAACATTATCAGGCTTCCTATGGGAATAAGATAATCTATGGTACCCTGTGGTTAGGACAAGGAGGACAGAGTGTGGGGCCCAAAGATGCAGAGAAAATATTTAAATAGTCATATTTTAGCAGATACCAGTGCAGGAGACATAGGGAATCATGTGAAATGAGGGATGTTTCCAAAGAGGTGATAAAGATCTAAAGAACAAGGACAGGAGTACATCAGATGCCCCTTGTACTGGTGCCAGGATGATAAGTAAGTGCCTCAAGAATGTAGATTATGCAGAAAAGGGAGAATCTAAATAAGCAGTCCCTGAGATGATACCTCCCAAAGACTAATCTGAAACAGCAGGAGTTAATCTTACAGAAACAACTGGGGCCTCAACACTGGATGAGGTTAGTTCTAAAAATAAAGCAATTTACATTAAAACATTTTTTGGGACAAAAATTTTGACTCTCACAGTCCCTTAACTTACATTCTTAAGTACTTCTTAATTATCTCAAAGAACGGTCATCACTGACTTCATACTTGTTAAGTCTAGTGACTTTTCTGTAGTCTGTATTCTACAATTTCTGTTCTGGTTTTAGAACCATCTTCCCTGAGATTCCTCCTCACCCATATCCTTCTCTGGGTTGTACTGTTGGGATCTGTTTCCCGGTCTTCCATATGGCTTGCTTATACGTGAGACAATGGGAGCCCTGCTGAAAACTGTCAGGGGATCTTTCGGCCAACTTTAATATCTGAATCATACCTAGGTCTGCTTTGATATTTTAAATTCTTTTGACTTTTAAGACACATTTTACTGCCTTTTCAAATGTCCATAAATTGTGATTGTTGCATTATATTACAATGGGTGGTTCACTCATCTTCTCTATCCCCAACCTCAGGCATATATAAGTTTCCTAATGATTACAGCACCTGGCTCATAGAGAATAGACATTAAGTTTATTGGCTAAATGAATAGCTATAGGTACAGGGTGAGGTAACAGAGAGAGCCTCCTCCTGAAGGATTGGTCAGAATCAATGTCTCCTATAATTCCGATATCCTACTGAGAATCACTTTCTGTAAGTGTAATTCATGGAAATATGCCTTATCCTCAGGAATACTCATGTAGAGAAAAGGTGAGAAGCTTTGCTTTATAGAGAAGAGAGCTTTCCATACAGGCCTGCCTCTTGACTTCTTGGAAAGGAAGAGGACTGGACTGAAAATGAACGTAGATCCAAAAATGGTACAAATATGGAGAAAATGCTTTTCAAACTTTTCCTCCTAATTACTCATCAGGGCAGAGGAAGGTAAATATGTACATCTGGATCTGAGTTGGAGGTAATGATGATGTAGACCAAGAAACCAATCTGCCATAGGCTGAGAGTCTATCTTGAACATTAATTTAGATGTCAATTCTTAAGTTAATATTCAAGATAGACTCTCAGCCTATGGCAGATTTGCTTCTTGCTCCACATGGACATACGGAGGGGAACAATAACATACTGGGGATTTTCAGAGGGTAGAGGGTGGGAGGAGGGAGAGGATCAGGACAAATAACTAATGGGTGCTAGGCTTACTACCTGGATGATGAAATAATCTGTACAACAAACCCCCATGACACAAGTTTACCTATGTAACTAACCTGCAGTTGTACCCCTGAACTTAAAATAAAAGTTAAAAAAATGTCAGTTCTACTCCTACCTGTGTGTTTGAATATGAAAGTCTTGTCTTACTTTTTTTTTTTTTTTTTTTTTTGAGACAGAGTCTAGCTCTGATGCCCCAGCTGGAGTGCAGTGGCACAATCTTGGCTCACTGCAAGCTCTGCCTCCCGGGTTCATGCCATTCTCCTGCCTCAGCCTCCCCAGTAGTTGGGACTACAGGCGCCCGCCACCTTGCCTGGCTAATTTTTTGTATTTTTAGTAGAGACGGTGTTTCACCGTGTTAGCCAGGATGGTCTCGATCTCCTGACCTTGTGATCCGCTCACCTCGGCCTCCCAAAGTGCTGGGATTACAGGCATGAGCCACTGCACCTGGCTCTCTTACTTTCAATAGAGTTGATATTCTAAGTGTGTGGCATGACTTTTACTCTGAGACATTGTCTATCCACTGGCTCAGGCTTCTTCAGCAGGAGCTTCATATTTTCCATGCTTCTACCTTGAGAAGTACAGCACAAATGAAAAGATACATCACTCGCTGGTCGCAGACCTCATTCCAAAATAACATTTTGACAGAGGAGGAGAGCTGGAGGTCGTCAGGTGCTTGCAGTGCGGGGCAGGAGAGGAGTTTGGGATGTGGATGGGAGAGGCCACTGAAAACTTAGAGTGGGTTTTCCTTTGGATTTTTACTTTGGTTAATTCTGGTACTTAAAAATGTTGGACAGCAATGATTTTGATTAATATTAACCACATCTTTTCCCTTCAATCATTTAAAATGGCTCCATCTTCCTGTTATAAAATGGTCAGTAAGAGAAAATCTGATCTTGGTGGATAACCTGTGTGTCCTGCCCTAAACTAAAACGCTTAAATATTGTTACTGTGGTCTCAGAAGACAAAATGTCTCAGATCTATTTATTTTTAGTAAGCACACCTTACTAAAGCACACTTCACCTTTGCTCTTACCAGGTATGTACAATCCCATTGAAGAGATAAGTGCTGAGCTGGGGGAAATAGAAGCCCTGAACACTCTGAAATCTTATATGCAAATTATATCACAGTTGCATTATTTGCTAAAGTTCATTTTGAGGCACTCTGGGATGTGATTAATTTTAAGGGTAATGCAGGATGTTGTCTACTGAATTCAGAAGCCCTGAGGGATAAATACATTTGCCTATTTTCTTATTACTAAGGGGATGTTTAATATAAAATGGAAGCAGAATACTTACAGTAGAACATTATAGTATCTAATTTTTACAGGAGGCATAAACTATGCTAGGAGCTATGCTATAGGATAAATGAGCCTATTGCAGCACAGATCAGGCTAATAAAATAAAAGTATGTAAAAATATGTCTATTTGCTCTCTTCTATGCATCACAAGAATGCCGCGTGCCTCTTGGAGAAAAGAGTCCATCATCCACCTGTGTACTATTTATCCATCTATCTATCTATCTATCTATCTATCTATCTATCTATCTATCATCTCTCTATTTATCTATCTACCTATTTATCTATCTTTCAAACTCTTCCAGATCTCTTTAGCCATAATTTACCACCTCCTTATTTAAATTTATATTCCATAACATCTGCAACAATCGTTTGACAATTCATCTTGTAATACACTACTTTAAAATTGATATTTAGATTCTGTATTGCATAGCTAATATATTTTCTTCATAACTGGACTATAAGCCTTCAGGGAGCAGGGACTATGATTTTCTTTATGTATTGCAGAAATATCCTAATGTAGATATGAATGAATATTTTATGGAGTTGTTTCAGTTACATAGGCACATTTAAAACAATAATAATAGAAAATGGAATTTCAAAAATATTTAGCATTTCCTCAAGGAGCCAGGCATATGTAGTCAGATTATTTTCCTCTTCATGGGTAACTACTCATGCCAATATATTTCATGAATATTATTGAGAATTTTATTTTTAGGGCACTGTTATGCATGGTGGAAGGGAATGTGGGTGTGTCCTGAATTTAATGAAGGAAGGAGACACATAAACATCTAACTATTGAGAAGTCTTACTTCTCAATGTGTGTTCTGTGGACCAGCAGCCTTGGCATCACTGGGATCTTGTTAGAGAAATGCAGAATCTCAGCCACCAATGAGACCTACTGAATCAGATTTGCATTTTAGCAAGGTCTCAGGAGGTTTGCATGCTCATGCAAGTCTGAGAAGCACTGGACTACAAAACACCTTCCAAAATCACTGTTCTTTCCCTGCTTCTGAACTGGCTTCATATGTGGTGTTCATCAGATAGTTCCACAGGAGAACAAAGGAATGGGACAAGGAACCAATGTCCATTGACCGCCTACCTTCAAATACAAAACAGACCTAGAGTTATCCTTCCTCCCTCTTTTCCCATTTCCAGATTCTCTGTTATTGTCAAGCTCATGGTAACAGGAGTTACAGACTTATAAATTTCTGTATCATCGTAATTGCTGTTTAGCTATATGGTCTAGCAGTGATGACTTTCAGGGAAATATTTACGGGACTTTTGTTGGTTGTATTCCCATCTAATACCACACTCCTGAACAGAACCATGCATTACAACTTGGGGCAGCATGCAGGAGTGATTGAGATGAAGTGCTAGAGTGGCACCTCTATCTATTTGTAATGCTGGGTGTATTTCACACACTAATGAATGATCTTACTGACTGCTAACGCATGCTAGAAAGCATTAATTTGATCCAGTTTTTACTGAGCACCGATGGATCCTGTCAGAAATAGGACTAGAAGATGAGCTTAGACATTCCCTTAACTAGGTTTTAGAAAAGGACAGTATCTTTAGTTCTGTAAAATGAGTTGACATGTGGCATTAAATTCATTGCTGTTATCTGTCATAGGCTTTTCTGGGAAGAATAATGAAGGCTAAACTGTATTAGAAATCTGGCTCAATCTTAATATTGCGAATCTGTTGGTAGGCCAGAAACAATGTAATTTTGTCAGAATGACTTTGGTTTGTGGAATTGTAATTGATGGAAGAGATAGCTTATACCATCAAAATTTTTCTTTGGGTTTTGAAAATTTAACAAAAATCCAATAATTTAATATACAAAAATGAATTATAGTTTACAATATAAAAGAGACTAAAGAATAAATGAGGCAATGTCTCATTAAGCATAGTGGATAGCACACATGCATTCACTGCCACCTCCACTAAAATCTTCCTAAAATGACAATATAGAGTTTTTTTTTTTTAAAAAGTCATAAGCTCCATGAACAGAAAAACCAGGACAGGGGAAAAAATACATAATTTGGAAGGATAAAAGCAGCTTGTTCTGGTTATGTATTGCTATGTATTTAACTATCCCAAAAGTTAATGGATTAAAACAATGATTTTCTTATACCTTACAATTTTTGTGGTCAAAACTTTGGGCAAGTCTCAGCTGGGTGATTCTCTCATTCCATATGCATTGACTGTGTTCACTCAGTGGTATTCGTCTGGCAACTGAGCTAGTCTGGAGTCTCCACGATGGCCTTACACACCTTGGCAGGAGCAGCTGGAAGTCTGTGCTCAGCTGGATCTCCTTTCCTCTCCATAAACTCTCAGTCAGGGCTTCACCTGCAGGGTGGCTGGACTACATACCTGGCAACTCAGAGCCCCTAGAATGAGCATTCAGTCTGTTAAGGCCTGGGTCTAACAATCGGCACAGCTCTATTTCTGTCATATTTTATTAGTCATGTGGTAATCTCAATAGAACAAATGGGGTCAAAAATTTAGGGCCATCCTTAATCTATCACCCAGATGAATAGTAACGTACTTAGGAGACCAGAGGAATCTGAAACCCCAGTCAGGAATGAGAGACATGCAGAGGTCGGCTGAGTCCTGCCACAGAATTCTAGAAAGGCTTAGGAATTTCATATCCTTCTGGAAAGAGGGAGAGGGGTCCAGGTAGGGCTTAAAACATAAGGGCTAGTTGAAAGTCTGTATAAAAACAGTCAGATCCTCTGATACCCTCCCAAAGATTGCTGATCCTCTTGTCCATGCAGATAGGAAATTAGAGGCTTAATTTTTGGAGACATTGAACCACATAACTGAAAGCAGAAAACTACACAGAAAATAAATATATTAAATAAAACTGTATATTGTTCCATGAAATGTCCTTTCCCTCATTCACTACATTACCTCTGATGATACTGGCAGACTCTCAGGTAAGAGCTAGAGGCTTCTTCTCTGGTGAAATTTAACAGTCCAAGAGAAAGCGTCTACAAATTTTAAGAGCTGTGGGGCCCAGGGAAATGCCACCATCAAATCCATCTTCAGTGAAGCAGTCAACATGTCCCACCTAAGCATAGAGCATCTATCTACTCAGCCTTTTAGTGTCTCATTCTTTTTTTTTTTTTTTTTTTTTTTTGACACAGAGTTTCACTCTTGCCACCCAGGCTGGAGTGCAATGGCACAATCTTGGCTCACTGCTACCCCTGCCTCCCGGGTTCAAACAATTCTCCTGCCTCAGCCTCCCGAGTAGCTGAGATTACAGGCGCCTGCCACCATGCCCAGCTAATTTTTGTATTTTTATTAGAGACGGGGTTTCATGAGTGTCTCACTCTTAAAGTGAGCAGATAATCAAGGATCAACAGATATTTGAGGAAGCGTTTTAACATGCCAAACCAAACAAGTAGAAATTAATTCTTTTTCCATTTGTCCTGAAAATACTTGTTGGCAGTGCTTGTGGCAGCAGCATTTACCCTGAGATAACTTTGCTATGAAAGATTTCACTTTTATTATTATTTTTACATCGCTTTAGTATATCAACTTCAGAAACAAAAGACATCGTTTTGTTTATAGCATTCTATTTTTTAGTGGTGGTATTTCCATTTACAAAATAGAGTAATTCTCAATTGCTGAAAATGTCAAATCCTAGAAAATGTAACATTCCTACATGTGATGTTAACATTATTCTTGAATAGTTGCTCGCCACAGATTCATTTAATGAGTCTGATTTTTCTGAAATAGACAATCCTGATGATTATGATGTTCTAATGTTAGTTCTGTTCAGAAATAACTTCAAGAAGAACAGTTTTTATATATTATTTTCACAGGAAAATCAGTCACATTTGCTTCGGGCTCAAAGAGTATGTTTCTGTAAAATTAAATGAGCACTTTTTTTTTCCTAAATGGGAAAAAGGTTAAGAACACTGGGCAAATTAAACAAATGTGAACAAGGTAAAATTATAAAATTACAAGAGGTGGGGTGGAGCAAGATGGGTGAATAGAAGCCTCCAGTAGTCAACCCCTCCTGCAGGAACACCAAATTTAACAAATATCTACACAAAAAAATCACCTTCACAGGAACCAAAAATCAGGCAAGCACTCACAGTACCTCGCTTTTACTTCATATCACGGAACAAGGCACTGAAGCAGGTAGGAGAGACAGTCTTGAATTGCCAACACCACACCTCTGCCATCCCCCTACAGTGGCCTTGTGGCATGGAAAGAGAATCTGTGCACTTGAGGAAGGAAAAGTGTAGTGACTACGGGACTTTGCATTGAACTCAGTGCTTCTCTGTCACAGTGGAAAGCAAAACCCGGTTGAACTCAGCTGACGCCGATGCAGAAAGCATTTAGGACAACCCTAGCCAGAGAGGAATCACCCATTGCAAGGGTCAGAACTTGACTTTTGGCAAGTCTCACCACCATGGGCGAAAGTGCTCTGAGATCCTAAAAAACTTGAATGGCAGTCTAGGCTACAAGGACTGCAACTACTAGGTAAGTCCTAGTGCTATGCTGGGCTTGGAATCAGCAGACTTAGGGAGAATGCAACCTAGTGAGATACTAGTCAGAGCAGCTAAGGGAGTGCATATGCTACCCTTCTCCCAACCCCAGGTAGCACAGCTCACAGCAAAGAAAGTGACCCTTTCCTTCTGCTTGAAGAGAGGCGAGTGAAGAGTAAAGAGGACTTTGTCTTGCAACTTGGATACCAGTTCAGCCACAGTAGGACAGAGCACTGGGCAGAGTTATGAGGTCCCCATTCCGGGTCCTAACTCCAGGATGACATTTCTAGACATATCCTGGGCTCGAAGTGAACCTGCTGCCTTAAAGGGAGAGACCCACTCCTGGCAGAATTAATCACTTGCTGACTAAAGAGCCCCTGGACCCGGAATTATCAGCACAGATACCCAGATAGTATTCCATGGGCCTTGAGTGAGACTCTGAGACATGCTGGCTTTAGGTGTGATCCAGCACATTCCCAGTGGTGGTGGCTACAGTGGGAGAATCCTTCTGCTTGAGAAAAGCAGAGCGAAAAATAAAGGGGTCTTCATTTTGCAGCTTAGGTACCAGTTTGGCCACAGTGGGGTAGAGCACCGAATAGGCTCTTGGGGTACCCATTTCCAGGCATAGGCTCTTGGATTGCATTTTGGCCTGCCCTGGGTCAGAGGGGAGTCCACTGCCCTGAAGGGTGAGCCCTAGGCCTGGCAGCATTCACCACAAGCTTATGGAAGAAACCTTGGGCTTTAAGTGTACATTGGCAGTAGACTGGCAATACTCTCTGTGAGCCTGTAGTGGTGGTGGCCATGGTGAGAGGCTCCTCTGCCTGTGCAAAGAGAAGTGAATAGTGAAAAGGGCTTTGTCTCATGGTTTGAGTGCCAGCTCAGGTGCAGTAAAGAAGGAATTCAGAATCTTATTGGATACATTTAACAAAGAAATTGAAATAATTAAAAAGAATCAAGCACCAGGTAGATTTCTAAGGTTTTCAACTCCAGTCCCTGGCTCCTGGATAGCATCTCTGGACCTGCCCAGGGCCTGGGGGAACTCACTGCACAAGAGACATGGCTGGATTTGCCACCTGCTGTTGTGGAGTCCCAGGGCCTTCAGCTAGCATAGGCGGTAGCCAGGTAGTGGCTATAGCAGGCCTTGGGTGAGACTCAGTGCTGTGCTGACTTCAGGTCTGATCCAGCACAGTCCCAGTGATGGTGGCCACAGTGGTGCTTGTGTCACCCTTCACCTCCAGGCAGCTCAGCACAGACAGGGAGATTCCATTTGTGTGACAGAAAGTAAGGGAAAAGAACAACAGTCCTTGCCTGGTAAACCAGTGAATTCTGGATCTTATCCAAGACGACCAAGGCAGTACATCTACGAGTCTGTAAGAATCACAGCATAACTAGTTTTGAGGTGCTTCCTAATGCAAATACATCTTACATCACAACACCCAAGTCCTTTTGAACACCTGGAAAGCCTTCCCAAGAAGGACAGGTACAAACAAGCCCAGAGTGTGAAGACTACAATAAATACCTAACTCTTCAATGACCAGACACCAACCAACATCTACAAGCATCAGGACCATCCAGAAAAACTTGACCTTACCAAATGAACTAAATAAGGCACAAGGGAGCAATCTCAGAGAGAAAGAGATATGTGACCTTTCAGAGAGAGAAATCAAAATAGTTGTTTTGAGAAAACTCAAATAAATTTAAGATAACATAGAGAAGGAATTCAGAATCTTATCAGATAAATTTAACAAAGAAATTGAAATAATTAAAAAGAATCAAGCAGAAATTCTGGAGTTGAAAATGTAACTGGCATACTGAAGAATGCATCAGAGTCTCTTATTAGCAAAACTGATCAAGCAGAAGAAAGAAAATTATAATTAATATACTCAAACAGTTGGGGAAAATATATAAATAAAACAACAAAGGATGCTCTAATAAAGGAAAATAGAGTAAACAAGCTAGAATTCTTGGAAATGAAAACTATAGAATCAGAAATTAAAAAGTCAATAAAAATTTTAAAAGACATATTTGGGAAAATTGTATGAGTAAAACAACCAAAGAGATGAACAATAGTAAAGAAGTTATAAGAAAGAAAGTTCAGGAGGTTTCCAATCTAGATAATATGATACACACACAGAGAGAACAGAGAAAACAGAAAGGGAATAAGCAATTGGAGGGAAAAATCATGAAAATATCTCAGCCCTGAAGGATATGAATTATTAGACTGACAGGGACCACAAAACAAAGGATAAGAAAAGCATGCATGTTATGACACATAATCATGAAATCTTAGGATACCAATGACAAAGAGAAACTCCCCAAAGCTTCCAAGAAGAAAGAAAACTGACTAGGATTAAAAATTGCACACATCCACTCATGAACAATGCTGGATGCTAGACGATAATAAAATGGCATGTTCAAAATTCTGATTGAAATGATTTTCAATCTGAAATTTTAAGCTCAGCTGAGCTGTCAATCAAGTGGGTAGAAAAAGGCGCAATGCTTTTAGCTAGTTGAAATGCGATAAAATGTATTCAGGATCCCTCCTCCCCCCGCAAATTGTGAATGATCATTTCTCTTTATTATGCATTCTATTTTCATTAGACTCTATGGTGTTCAAGGGATGCATACTTAATTTTTAATTGTCCTACATACCGTCTGCATAAGTAGGCATTAATGAATAGTGTTTATGAATAAATGAACTTTGCTCTACTTTAAATCATGATTATTTGAAGTACTGCATGTAATAGTGTTTCTTTGACATATGAAAGTAACTTATTTCTTTATTTGCCATTTATTGATACTATATTTATTATTTACTCACAGATTTTTTTTTTCTCCATGATCTGGGTCCATTTAGAGGTATAGATCTTTCATCTTGTTATTCTGTCATTTGATTCAACAGTCTAAAGGATTTTGTTGCTTGAATATTTAGGAAGATGAGTAGAATATGTTGCTCACATTTATGATAACAAAATATTTTCAGAGCCATTTATGATGATGTTGACCTGATAACACCAACTGCCAATAAATTAAAGACACAATTTGAATTTTCCCCTGTTGTAATTACTCTCCAGACCACTAATCAGATGCTTAATTAGTTCCAGCATTACTGTTGGTAATAAAATCTTTACTGCCACCAGTGAATAGGAGCTGTAATGAATAAGGGAACAAGCTGATTGATTGACACTGTGGAGGAGGGTGGCTCTGGATCTTATGAAGAATGGCTCAAGCAGAACTCAGGGATCATTGTGACAAGCTGGAAATCAGAAAATACTTTGATTTGAAATTGTCAAGAACAGTAGAGATGAAGTGAAAGTCAGCTTGGATGAGGTGTAGAAATATTTGGTGCTTGAAAGAGAATGCAGACATCAGAATGATAGGAAGCAAAACTGACCTCAGGAACTAAGCAGAAATGGTCAGAATCAAAGGGTATAGGAAGTCATTACCTTACCAATGCACACCTATTTGTTTTTATTCTACATATATGTAACAGTAACTGTGTGTAATTTCTTCTGCTTGCAGCAAAACTATTTATTTTTGCTTTCAGGAAGACTGACTTGGGAAGTGTTGAGATATTTGACTTTCTATTGAGATAACTTAGAGGATGTACAAAGAATATCACACCACCAGCAACAGTTCCAAAGGCAGTTCCAAGGCTGATGGCTACAACTTTGTGTAGAACTGTGTGTCTACCCAAGGGCTAATTATCAAAAAATGTTGCGGTGTGCTGGGAGCTGTCCAAGTGCAAAGATGGGGACATGTGGGGCCACGAAGAATGGATGCCTTTGTGGTTAGAGATGCCAGTGATACCTTCTGTATGCATACTCTTAGGGATTCTGGCTCTTTCTAATCCCTGGGATGGGTAGCTGTATGTATAACATGCCTTCATCCTTCATGCCATGACTGATTGTTTGGACCATGGATAGATTTCTGACCCATGCTATGCCTGGAATTTGGAGTTGAGATACTGAGAGCTTGATTCAGATAAACAGTGGTAGACACCAAACCCATGAGTTCATGCAAACTTAGAAATTGTTGTTTTCTTTTTGGCCACACACAATCATGGAGAGAAACGGAACAGAGGAAAAAAGACTAAGCTAATGCTTATGTGACTGCTGTGCGATGGAGAGTGTGATAGTGACTGGCTTTTCAATCCAATTCTTATTTACAGGGGGCCTGACTTTATTTAGATACTCTGAAAATATAAACTTAAAATACACTTCACTACCACAGCTTGAACGGGATTCTGTTCTTACAACAGTCAATTCACTTTCATTAATCTATTTAGTTTTTCTAACCCAGCAATAAAGTTGACCAGTTAAGATAATATATCATTATAGAATGCCTTCCATCTATTATAATCACAGTTTTATAGTTACTTGGATTTTATCCCTCTCCTTTCGAAGATTGCGAACTCTGATTTTTTTAAACAAGAACTTTATCCCAATTTGTTTCACATAGTAGGTGGCCAGTTGCTTGCTGAAATTGAGTATTGATTGAGCTGCAGTAAATTTGGCTGATGAGAGACATGTTTGGCTTAATGCCCCAAGAAAACAATATTTCTAGTACTATTCACATATATTCTCAAAAATTTCCCTTTAAATTTCTTTCATGAAAAATTAGGTATGGATGTTACAATGTGTGCATCCTTTGACTCAACCTATTAGCTGTATTAAGGATGTTGGGTTCTTTGCAACACATGGAAGAATTGGCTCAGGGTCAGCAGCCTACCTCTCAACTCCACGAGTGAGGAGAAGAGCCTGGCAGCCTCTGGCAGGAAGCCTTTGGTCATTCTGATTCTAAAATAATCATTCTGATTATAAATGATGTGTAGGGCGAATGGTGAGCTCCTCTAGCTTTAAGAACATTTGAGTGAGCATGTATCACTATAAATTTAATTATTTGGCAATTGTTGAGTAAAATCATCTTTAGAAAATAAACTGTCTTTAGAGCTAATTTTCACATTTCCAAATTAAAAAAAATTGCCTAGATAGTAACACAAGCTTAATATTCAATTCATTAAGCTGCCTGTTTATTGACTTTCCCGAGACTTCTTTCTTGAGTTTCCTGTAATATGTTATAACATTACGATAATGGGGCTTTATTACTTCTTATTTTCCACATGCATTGCTGTGATAATTGGAAAAGGTAAGGAAATTCAACTATTGAAATGAGTGACCTTTACATTTGGAAAACTAATTTGTTCAGGTCTCATAAGAGGTCTCATTATGTCACTTAAAACACATGGAATTAAGAGTCAATTTAATTTTTTGTTATAGGAAATTATTTCCTTAATCAAAATATTCATATCATTTCTCTTGTTTCCTATTCTTTATGTCATCAATTTTGTTGCCACCACCTCACAAATTTAGTAAGTTTTTAATATTTATTTTTGCATCTTGACAATTTAAAGATTTTTAGGTATGAGCAGTAATCAATGTCCAGGAAATTAACAGCAAATAGGACATAATAGATATAGGCTGGGGACAGTGTATGATTTAGTAATCTTCCAGCCTAGGTTCATCCCAGACTTAGCAGTGGAGAAGAGCAGCTTTGTGCTTTACGAAGTCTTATTCTTTCCTCCTTCTCCTCTTCCTTAAAATGCAAATTACATCCACTTGTACATTTAGAAAGCAATAGTGCCTGTTAGAGTTTTTCCCAAATATTTTATTTCTTCTATTTCAGCCTCCTAGCCCCGACCTTATTACCTTGTTGAGTTTTCAGCATAGCCCTTAGTCCTTTTGATGAGTAAAAAGTATTTATACACTAGAGGACAGCCAGTATAGCGGAAGACATTACTCAGCCTCTCCAGGTGTGGGCAGGTCTTGAACTACTGAGTGCTCTCTTCCCATGGACATAGGTTGAGGGCTCCAAGAGTCCCAGAATAAATTCCAACAAGCTTTATATTTCTGTCTACCTTACATTTTACAATGAAAAGGACCAGCCCTTTCAAACTATTCATCATTTCAAAGACAGTTCTCTCATTCCTTAGGATATACCCTGATCTGATCTTATCTCCTGCCTCTCTCTGTCCCCTCAGGCTCTCCCACTCTGCCCTTGGGAACCCATGGGCTGTCATTAGCAAACTGCTCACATGTTCAACCTCTTGTCTGATTGTTCCCATCATATTCTGTTCAAGCAACACCAGCTTTTATTGACACCACTTTCTCTAGAGGCAGCTGTGTTTTCTCTCATACTCCATGTGAACCTCAAGGCCTGGAGGTGAATGGATGGCCTTGAATCCTTGTTTGCTGCCTTCAAGCCTTTGTCTCCTTCTTTTAAACTGCTAGTTCTTTTGTAGCTCATGACATTAGATTTTACTATTACTCTGCCTTGTGGTGTCATGTACTCCTTCTAGTTGCTTCTTCTCACTCCTAGATGACAATGAAAATGCTTCCTTTCTTTCTTTCACGTATTCTGTTGCTATGCTAAATTCTTAGTTGCCTGACTTTCTTAGCCCCAAGAATCTCTTTCTTCTCTCCATCTTGCCATGGCTTCCTGACTCCTGTATATGGTTATATCCAGACATGGTGTTACTCATAATAATGGCACCATTTCTAGCCATTGTCTTCTCTGACTTCACCTCCTGGCTAGCTAACTCCTAACTCTAGTACACTCACTTTAGTCATTCTTCTTCTTAAGCATTTACCTGCTGACCCCACCACGTTTTTGCTATTCACAACCCCTCACTCTCCTTTTCACCCAAGTTAGATTTGATGTATTGGCATGATAACCATCCCATTGCTAACATCCTTAATTCTCTTGACCTCCCGTCCTGCTCTATTGTATGCAGCTGACCAAACTTTAGCTGTGCCTAATTAAGGCCAATGGTCTGTATACTTTGGCCCTTGATACGGTTTGCCTGTGTCCCCACCCAAATCTCATCTTTAATTGTAACTACCATAATTTACACATGTGATGGGAGGAACCCAGTGGGAGGTAATTAAATTATGGGGGTGGGTCTTTCCCACTCTGTTCTTGTGATAGTGAGTAAGTTTCATGAGATCTGTTGGTTTTAAAAATGGCAAGCTCTCTTGTTCTCTCCTTTGTCACCACCATGTAAGAAGTGCCTTTCACCTTCCACCAGTGTTGTGAAGCCTTTCTACCTGTGTGGAACTGTGAGTCCATTAAACACCTTTCTTTTGTAAATTGCCCAGTCTCAGGTACGTCTTTATCAGCAGCATAAAAACAGACTAATGCAGTCAACTGGTACCAGCAGAGTGGGATATTGCTGAAGAGATATGCAAAAATGTGGAAGTGACTTTGGAAGTGGGTAACAGGCAGAGGTTGGAACAGTTTGGAGGGCTCAGAAGAAGACAGGAAAATGTGGGAAAGTTCAAAACTTCCTAGAGGCTAGTTGAATGGCTTTGACAAAAATGCTGATAGTTATATGAACAATAAGGTCCAGGCTGAGGTGGTTTCAGATGGAGATGAGGAACTTGTTGGGAACTGGAGCAAAGGTGACTCTTGTTATGTTTTAGTAAAAGACTGGTGGCATTTTGCCCCTGCCCTAGAGATTTGTGGACTTTGAATGTGAGAGAGATGATTTAGGGTATCTGGCAGAAGAAATTTCTAAGCAGCAAAGTATTCAAGAGGTGACTTTGGGCCCTACTAAAAGCATTCAGTTTTAAAAGGGAAACAGAGCATAAAAGTTTGGAAAATTTGCAGCCTGACAATGTGATAGAAAAGAAAATCTCATTTTCTGAGGAGAAATTCAAGCCAGGTGCAGAAATTTGCATAAGTAACAAGCTGAATGTTATTCCCCAAGACATTCGGGAAAATGTCTCCAGGGCATGTCAGAGGTTTTCAGGGCAGCCCCTCCCATCACAGGCCTGGAGCTTTAGAAGGAAAAAATTGTTTCGTGGGTTGGGCCCAGGGTCCCTATGCTGTGTGCAGCCTAGGGACTTGATGCCCTTTGTCCCAGACGCTCCAACTGTGACTAAAAAAGGCCAAGGTACAGCTCAGGCTGTTGCTTCAGAGGGTGGAAGCCCCAAGTCTTGGCAGCTTCCATGTGGCGTTGAGCCTGTGCGTTCACAGAAGTCAAGAATTGAGATTTGGGAATCTCTGCCTAGATTTCAGAGGCTCTATGGAAACTCCTGGATGTCCAGGCAGAAGTTTGCTGCAGAAGCGAGGCTCTCATGGAGAACCTCTGCTAGGAAAGTGCAGAAGCGAAATGTAGGATGGGAGCTCCCACACAGGGTCTGTACTGGCATACCACCTAGAGGAGCTGTGAGAAGAGGGCCACTGTCCTCCAGACCCCAGAATGGTAGGTCCATGTACAGCTTGCACTGTGCACCTGGAAAAACCACAGACACTCAACATCAGCCTGTGAAAACAGCTGGGAGGGAGGCTATCCCCTGCAAAGCTTCAGGGGCAGAGCTGCTCAAGACCATGGGAACTCACCACTTGCATTAGCATGACCTGGATGTGAGACATGGATTCAAAGGAAACCATTTAGAGCTTTAAGATTTGACTGCCCTGCTGCATTTCAGACTTGCATGGGGCCTATGGCCCCTTCATTTTGGCCAATTTCCCCCATTTGGAATGGCTGTATTTACCCAATGCCTGTATCCCCATTGTATCTAGGAAGTAACTAACTTGCTTTTGATTTTACAGGCTCATAAGTGGAAAGGACTTGCCTTGTCTCAGGAGACTTTGTATTTTTGAGTTAATGCTGAAATGAGTTAAGACTTTGGGAGACTTTTGGGAAGGTATGATTGGTTTGGAAATATGAGGACATGAGATTTGGGAGGGGCTGGGGGTGGCATGATATGGTTTGCCTGTGTCCCCACCCAAATCTCATCTTGAATTGTAACTCCTATAATTTCCACATGTTGTGGGAGAAACCCAGTGGGAGGTAATTGAATTATGGAGGCGGGTCTTTCCTGTGCTGTTCTTGTGATAGTGAATAAGTCTCATGAGCTCTGATGGTTTTAAAAACAAGAGTTTCTCTGCACAAGCTATCTCATTCTCTCTCTCTTGCTGCCTCCATGTAAGAAGTACCTTTTGCCTTCCACCATGATTGTGAGGCCTTTCTAGCTGTGTGGAACTGTGAGTCCATTAAACATCTTTCTTTTGTAAATTGCCCAGTCTTCGGTATGTCTTTATCAGCAGCATGAAAATGGACTAATACAACCCTATACCGGAGTAGCTGGACATTGCTGGATGACAGTTAGACTGCCATGCTGACTGGCCTTGCTTCATTTTTATGACCCCTGGTCTCAAAATCACTGAGCAGTTTCAGAAACTCCTATTTCAGTTTTCTAGTAAATTCACTGTCATCCTCTCTAGATGATTATTTCACACCTTCTCTTCTCCAATCTCAAACACTGCTTATTCTGTTTTACTCTCCGTTGATGACTTGGTCTTCTACTTCAGAGAGAAAATGGATGTAATCAACAAGAAACATGCTACTTTCCTACCACCTGCCTGTATCTTCAGTCACGTACACTCTTTTCTCCTGTATTTCTCTTTTTCTCAAATTTCTCCATTTCTCAAATTGTTCTTACGTTTGCCAGCTCTCTATTTTTTTTTTAAACACATCTCTAACTGCTGGAGTGCCCAGAGTTTATTTTTCAACCCTCTAATCATCTTTAGTTACACTTTTCTTAAGAGACCCTGCTTAGTCCCAAGGCTTTAAATGCCATCTATGTGCTGATGGCTCCTAAATTTTTATTTATAATTTTGAACTTTGTCCTGAAAATCAGAATTGTATGTCTGATATCTTACACAGTGTTCTTACTTGGGTGTCTCTAACCAAACATGGCTTCTCTTAATTTTCTTAAAAAAATCATCTCTCAATCTTTCCATTTATCAATATATGGTATTATCATCCACTCAGTTGCTGTTCAGGCTGAAAACATGGGAGTTATTCTTGAATCCTCTTTCTTTCACTGCCCACATTGAATCTACCAGACAGTCCAGTTGCCTGTGTTTCTAAATTATATTTTATATCTGACTATATCTCATCATTTCCAGTGCTGCAAACTAGACCAAATTGTCACTATGTTTTATTCAGAGCACTTAGAAGTTCCTAAAATTATTGTAATTATTTTGCTTATGTTACTGTCTGCTTCCATACATTAGAATGTCAACTCACTGAAGGTAGGGACATTATCTTGTTCCCTCTTGTGTACCTAGCACCAATACTAGCACATAGTAAGGGATCAATAAATATTTTTGCCTGACTGATATTTCAGTGGAACCTGTCTTTCAGAATAAGCATTGAACTATAGAAAATGTCTAAAAATTTATATTTTTGAAATTCCAGCAATTAAATTAAGTCTCAGTTCTTCAATTTTAGAAAGTTAATCAATCATGCTGGTACCTAGCTCTCAGCTATAAACTATTCATACAACATGACTCTAATGAGTCATTTAAAATATTTATATTTGTGTGCATATATATGTATACATCCATATACACACACATATATATGTGTATATGTGCATGTGTATATACATACACAAGCATACTAGTTTACAAAAATGTGGTCATATTATGCATGTGGTTTTGGGGATTTTTCTCTCTTATTTATTTCGTTTCCCTTCTATGTGTCCCTCACTGTTCACTACATAGTTCTCCTAATCCGAAGTAACAATCTGCTGTGTTTTCTTCTGCATGCTATTATAATTATAAAAACATATGCTACATATATTTATTCAAATATATAATTATATAGGGAGATTCTGTCATTGATTGCTTTACAAAAATTGTATTATTAAAAGGATACTTCTATTAATTTGTCTCTAAAAATTGCAGGCACCAATTCTTGCCATAGGGGAAAAAAAACTCAGTAAGAATGTATTAAAATATTGCTGTGACAGTTGTGTCACATGAATGAGAAGAGAGGGCTGAAGAATTACATCACTCTTTTTGAATAGGCTTTGGTAGGTAGTTTGACTAAGAACAACTCGAAGTTTAATAATGGGATTAGTATTGGCTTTCAGACTAATTTCAGGGAAATGGAGGTTTGTGAGATGCCATATATCTTGGTATGAGGGCCTCTGCCATGTTGTAAGAGCAGTGGCTTGGGATTAAAGTAGCCCAGGTTTTAATGCATATCCTACAGCTAACTTGCTTGCTAGTCTTTGGAAATTCATTTAATCTCTCTAAGACAGCCTAAACTGTGGCTAGAAGGCTTGGGTTCCAGTTTATTACTAGGAGTGTGGTCTCAACTTATGAAGAATTTAAGTTATTAAGTTCAATAAACTGTCAGCTAGAGATAATACTTATCATACAAACCCCATGGGTTATTCTTTTGAATGCTAGGTGACAAAATATAAAAACATAACTTAGATTGTAATGTGACTTACAAATGTTAGTTGTCTTTATTATTGTTTCCTCACATATCAATTGAAGACTAGACATATTTGAGTAATTGTTCAGCTCTGCACTGTCTTACTCTGTGCTATCAGCTGTGTGGTTTTTTGAGCACTTGAAATCTGATCTGTCCAAACTGATACCATACCAGACTGTAAGTCTTAGTATGAAAAAAATATAAACTATCTCATTCTTTTTTGATAATAGCACGTTTAAATAATAATTTTTAGATAAAGTTAAATTAAAATATTATTAAAATGAGTTTCACCTGTTTGATTAAAATTACATATGTATAAGGAACCACTCAGCTGAAGGCATGGCTTTAGATGGGTATGTTTATACCAAGTGATCCTGGCACCTATAGCTAATATAAGTTGAGAATTTTATAGAATTCCCCATCCACTCAGGGCTCATATTCCTGTAAGGTCACATTCTGAGTCAGACTACCTGTTTCAGGTAATTGATTGAAACATATAGGGTACTAAAAAGCTAGCTGTCTGAAAATGTTCTGCTGTTTCTCTTAATTAGTTTTGATGGATTAGGTTCCCTGGTTGTTTATAACATAGGAATTCAGGATGGCTCACACATTCTGTCTGGTTCTTTCTTTGATCATCCTGCTCCATCTTCCACTCTGGTTCCTGTCTAGCTTCACATTTCTGCTTTCATCTCTTAATACAATTGAGAATTTCTTGTAATAGCTTTCAAGAAGCTTTGATAGCTCTGTGCTCATAGACAGTGGTCTGATTTCTCCTCTTGAATTTTATCCAAATGTTAACAGCCTTTGTTCCCACCTTGGCTGGGCTCAAACAAAGATCTTGTCTTTTATTTATTAATGTTTTACTTACCAAGTATCAGACTTCACTGTTACTAGTATGGTACCCGGTAGGTTGTCTCTTAATAATGACATGTTGGTTGACTGGGTCATCAATAAATGAGGTATACATATTCAGTTAATTTGAGTAACTTTAAAGCAAACCTGTAAGAACAAATACATTCAAAAGCACAAATCTTGAAAGGCTACACAGGTTTTCCAGTTACACTGCCAAAACTCAATATATTACTTTATAGTCACACTTTGTAAGATTCTATTTTTGTGACATTTGAACTGTGTTTCTAGTGTTCCGAGGAATCCAGTCATCATGCACAGGCAAAATGTACCATGTCAGGATATGTGCAGCATACTCACACATGGTCCAAAGCTTAAGGGGAGAGTGCTCAGTTGGATGGCAGGACCTGCATTCCAAAGAATGATAACAGACTAGAAATAGGTCCATCTCCAAGCATGAAAAAAATCAAACAAAATTAAATTTAATTGCATTAATTTTAAGGTCACAACCAGCATCCAGAAAATTAACTAGTTGAAAGAAAAGATGCAGAAAGCATGGGTAAGTGACATTGTAAGATAAATGGAGTAAGAGTGACTAGTCCTGAACTAAACTATTAATATGAAATTCTAATGGCAGGGAGATGTCACTTAGCCTCTGAATGCATATAATTTTAAACTATGATGTTATCTTAGTCGTTTTTATTTGGAGCCAGAAAAATGGAAAGCCAGATGTGTTTTACTTTATATAGAGGATTTCAAAGAGTACTTATGGTATAATCTCATTTGTGTAAAAAAAAAAGCTATATACATTTCTATATAAAATTGGCAAGATGCACAAAAAATTGATTGCTGATGGTTTCCTATGGAGAGTAGCATATAATACTTTTATAATAAACACCAGACAATACTACTACTACTAGTATTACTCCTGGTAGTACTATTCCTCCTACCACTAGGTTGGACTACAAAACCATTTGGTTTCTTTCTGGATCTGACACAGGGTGGTTCTGTCTGCCGCATGAGGGAACAGAAAAATTCCAAGTCTTTTGGCTTCTTTTATATCAAGGATCTGTATATGCCCAATGTTAAATTAGGTGTATTTGCATCATAACAATTCATATTATAATTTTGTAATGAAATCCACATATGATACAGGTGCTTATGGTGCAGTAAAGTGAATTTTTTTTGTAACCTTTGCAGCTTAGGGAAAGTTTTTAAAAGCAAATAATAATAAAGATAATTGGCTGGTTCATAGCCTTCTCATCCATTTGGTAATTCATTTCTCTATTTTTAATTCTTTTTAAATTTAATTTTTAATTTTTATGGATACATACTAGGTATATATATCTATTTAAAATCATACTTTAATAGATCTATTTAAAATCATACTTTAATAGAGGGCCAAGCACTCATCTAGCGGCTACTGAAAATATAAGTTCTGTGACCAAAAATAGACTTTCAAGACTTTATTTTGTACTGATGAATTTATGAGCAATTCATAGCCAGTTTCTTCCCTGAGTGATGGTCCAGAAGAACCAAAGTACTAATTTCAGTTGTAGGGTAATATTGCTGCAGTTGTTACATAAATGTACATTCTAAGGTCCTATTAACCTTCTTTTTTAATTCAATAGGTTTTTGGGGAACAGGTGGTGTTTGGTTACATGAGTAAATTCTTCAGTGGTGATTTCTGAGATTTTGGTGCACCCATCACCCAAGCAGTATACACTGTACCCAGTGTATAGTCTTTTATCCTTCACCCCACTCCCACCCTTTCCCCAAGTCTCCAAAGTCCATTGTATTATTCTTATGTCTTTGTGCCTTTATAGCTTACCTCCTACTTATGAGTGAGAACATATGATGTTTGGTTTTCCATTCCTGAGTTACTTTGCTTAAAATAATGGTCTCCAATTCCATCCAGGTTGCTGTGAATGCCATTATCTTATTCTTTTTTGTGGCTGAGTAGTATTCCACGATACACACACATACACACACACACACACAAACACACACACACATAGATACCACATTTTCTTTATCTACTTGTGGATTGATGGACATTTGGGCTTGTTCCATATTTTTGCAATTGTGAATTGTGCTGCTATAAACATGCAAGTGCAAGTATTTTTTTGTATAATGACTTCTTTTTCTCTGGGTAGATACCAAGTAGTGGAATTGCTGGATTAAATAATATATCTACTTTTAGTTCTTTAAGGAATCTCCACACTGTTTTCCATAATGGTTGTACTAGTTTTCATTCCCAACCAAAATGTAACGGTATTCCCTTTTCACCACATCCATGCCAACATCTATTTTTTGAATTTTTGATTATGACCAGTTTTGCAGGAGTAATGTGGTATCATGTTGTGGCTTTGATTTGCATTTCCCTGATAATTAGTAACGTTGAGCATTTTCTCACATGCTTTTTGGTCATTTGTAGATCTTCTTTTGAGAATTGTCTACTCATGTCCTTAGCCCACTTCTTTTTGATGGGATTGTTTTTTTCTTGCTGATTTGTTTTAGTTCTTTGTAGATTCTGAATAGTAGTCCTTTGTCAGATGTATAGACTGTGAAGATTTTCTCCTACTCTGTGGGTTGTCTGTTAACTCTGCTGATTGTTTCTTTTGCTGTGCAGAAGCTTTTTAAATTAAGCCCTATCTGTTGATCTTGGTTTTTGTTGCATTTGCATTTGGGTCTTTGGTCATGAAGTCTTTGGGGAATAAAAGCCATCTATGACAAACCCACAGTCAACATTATACTGAACAGGGAAAAGTTGAAAGCATTCCCCCTGGAACTGCAACAAGACAAAGGGTCCCACTTTCACCACTTCTATTCAATATAATACCAGAAGTCGTAGTGAGAGCAATGTCTAGAGGGGCTTTTCAGATGTTATCTTCTGGACTATTTATAGTTTCAGGTCTTAGATTTAAGTCTTTGATCTATCTTGAGTTGATTTTTTATAAGGTAAGAGATGAAGATGAGAATCCAGTTTCATTCTTCCACATGTGGCTTGCCAATTGTCCCGGCACCATTTGTTGAATAGGATGTCCTTTTGTCACTTTATGTTTTTGTTTGCCTTGTCGAAGATGAGTTGGCTGTTCATTTGGCTTTATTTCTCAGTTCTGTATTCTGTTCTGTTGGTCTATGTGCCTATTTTTATACCATACCATGCTGTTTTGGTGACTATGGACTTAAAGTTTGAGGTCAGGTAATGTGATGCCTCCAGATTTGTTCTTTTGTTTAGTCTTGGTTTGGCTATGTGGGTCCTTTTTTTTGGTTCTATATGAATTTTAGGACTGCTTTTTTTTCTAGTTCTGTGAAGAATTATGGTCAAAGGTTAGTCTTAGGACCACATGAGTAAACAAGCTATTTAGATATGTTAATTACCCTTGCTTTAGCTCACAGAGGATTAGACTGCCTTCAGCCATAACTCTATCCTGAGGCTTTTACAAAAACCTTCCCAGCCTTCCAAAAAGGTTTGTATTTATTTTACAATTTCTCCCACCATCCTGACTGAACCCCTACATCTCCCCCTTTTCTGTTTTCTGCATCAGGCCTTATTGATTGAAGAGCACAGATGTTTGCAGCAACAGGTTTGTCAGGCATGGTGGTCATTGCTCTTATTCCAATTTACAAATTCTTTGCATCCTAGAATTTGTAAATAACATAAGACAATCATGAGTATAATTAGCAACATTCTTTTCTAGTCAAAGAATGACCTGTAGTGTTATTTGGCACTTCAGTTTGATGTGTGATATTACTAAGGAACCCCAATGGGAGTATGTTAATCCCTTCTAGCCAAGCAGTCACATTGTTAGAAGCTGGGAAGGGAGTGTCTGCCTAGATAATAGGGCTGAAAAAAGGCAGATTTAGAAGATGAGATTAATAGAGTGTTGCAGGTATAGGTAGCAGGCACAGTGAGATAATTAAAAAAGATTAATAAAGCATAGTAAGGAACAAATTATCTGGAGTGAATGGTGTCTGTGTCCGGAGCAGGATTCACTCAGTCTTCTGACTTGTCTTCAGCATAATGTCTGGGGCCTGTGTTGTCTGTGGAAGCTGCATCGTCCAGGGCTGTGGGTCCTGTAGGGTCAGTTCCTTCATTTCTGATACTGGGTTGGGTCCTAGCCATGCCATGGTATGGTTTGATGTGTTGTGCTGGAATCCAAAGAGGACCTAAGGGGGTGTGAACACAAGCATACTCTCTTCCCCGAGTTAACAATTCATTTGGACCACACCATACATTACTGTTACATCTTTCCATAAAACTGCAGGTTTCATGTCTTGAGAGGTTTTAGCAAAGCGCTTTTCTATAGCCGATTGAAATTTATCATCTACATTTAGAAGATTGAGGGTAAATAAGGCTTATGCCAACAGTGTTGCAAGGCCTTTACCCATACTCCCCCTTTTCCATTTTTTGAGCATATTTGTAAGGATGGAGTGGGCACGTTCCACTATGGTGTGTCCTTGGGAGTTATATGGGATGCCAGTGGAATGTTGGATGTTCCGCATGTGACAAAATTGTTGAAATTGTGAGCTGGCATAAGCTGGACCACTATCAGTTTTAATTTTTGTGGGCTGCCCCACAAACGTAAAAGTTAAAAGAAGATGTTTAATGACATATCGAATGGACTCTTCAGGAAGGGCATGTGTACTAATTAAATGAGAATTGGTATCAACGGATACATGTACATCTTAGTTTTCCAAATTCAGGGATATGTGTAACATGTTTGCCATAACTGATTCTGTTCTAGTCCTCTAGGGTTAACACCTGTTGAAGAAGGGGACGTGCCTTTGAGCTGGCAATCTCGGCATTGCAGTATAATTTGTTTAGCCAGTTGAGATTGTTCATATAAGTTTCTCCAATTTTGGTGGAAAAATTGATGTGATTGGGTGGCTTGGTCAAACAGTGATGTTATAACCTGAAGGTCTGCTTGATCATTGCCATAAGCCAATGGGCCAGGCAGTGAGCTGTGGGCTCGAATGTGTGTAATAAAAATTGGTTGTGTATGTTGATCTAGCAATTGCTGAAGTTGGAGAAAAAGAGCACACAGGGTGGGCTCCAGAGTTGACTTAATTAGGGCTGTTTCAAGGTTCTGCAATAAATAAACAGATAAGCAGAATCGCTAACTATATTGATGGGCTGAGTGGAAAAATTTTCCAAGGCCAATATCAGGGCCCCAGTTTTAGCTCTGAGTGCTAGTAAACCCAGATTGAATGACTGAATTATGTGGCTTCCACCAGACTGCTGCTTTTCTATGTTTACCATCTGGCTTCTAACTGCTCTTTAACTAACTCATGGGCTGTTTGTAATCTCTCTCCCTTTACAGGTTATTGTTTTACTTAAATTGGATTAGGAGAGAGTCACATTAGGGGTAAGAGAGAGATAACAGTGGCGATTATCAGAAAAAGATCTTCTAAATTCTTAAATTTTACTTAAATCTTAGCAGCGAATTATAATCTGGGATGTTGCTTGTATACAAGGAACACATGAAATTTTACCGTGGGCTGACTGTAGAGCTGGAGAGCTGAGCAGAAGGATCCTGGGGTGGTGGTTGCGTTGCAGTTGCACCCGCCTAGGCGATGCTTTTTGTTTGTGCCATGTTTTTTTCTTGCTTTTTTTTTTTCTTTTTTTTCTGTTTGTGCTGCTCCCTCCCCCTGCCCCCAGGTGGCTGCTGCCAGCTGGGTGGACCTTCCCACGTGTGCACCTCCTGCCCATCCCCAGCAGGCCAGCTCTGGCATGCTGGGCCTGGCTCCCTGTTGCTACTGCCACCATGCAGGCCGAGTTCCTGGGAGCATTTGCTGGCTCCGGATTTGCGAGCTTTTTCTCTGCCAAGCCTTTCTTCCTACTTACTGCCTGCTTGGCCGCGTGGCTCCGGCCTCTAATGCCTTTTCTTAACTCTTTATGTACCTGATTGCCTTGCTGATCTTGCATTACCGGGCAGGCTAACAGCTCCCCTTCTATTGCCGCTTGCTTAAGACAAGGTCTTATAGCTGTAGCGTGTCTCTTGTCTTTTTTCCTATGTTTTGGAGGAGGAGGCTCAGGCAAGACCTCCATTTCCTGTTTGTTATTTTGGCTTGTTGATAGTAGGGCTGAAGGACTCAGGGGTGGTTAAATAGGTAAAGGTTCTTCCTCTTTCTCTTTTTTAGACTCTTCTGTGTATAATGGGACCAAAGCCATCCTTACTAGAGCTCACAGTGTTAAAGATGATACTGGGACCCGTTGCCCTTGTGCGTGATGTTGTTTAAGATTTCTCCCCACCTGTTCCCAGAACTCTATGTCTAGCATTCCTTCTTTTGGGAACCATGGATTATGGGTCATGACAGTTTGCATTAGGTCCCTTGAGCCTGCAAAACCAAGGCTCTGCTAGCTTTAAGCAGCTGCTTCAACACTTTTATATACTGTTTTTGTTGAGCTGATAATTGTTGTCCCACGATGAAACCTCAGCCTGAACAATCCCCTCCGAACTTGGAAATCTCGAGTGGGCACCAATGACTTACTGATTACTCACTGACTGCGTGGTCCTTTTGACCTTCATTTTCTGGGGGTCTGTCGTGCTCCCTTTGCAGCATTCCTCACACAGGGCACCAGCTGCAGGGGTCTGTCCCGCAGACCCTGACCCAACAACAGATGAATAATATACATTGACACAGATATTATGCCTGTCAGTCTGGCTGAGTGTCTGGGCCACTTACAGACTCTGTGGAAGGTGCTATAAAGATGCAGCAGCCACAGCCTCAACTCACTTGCCCTCCGGGCATGTATTCAGCACACATTAAATGACAAAGGTCTCAAGTAAACACCACTAGAAGGTAATTACCGTTGCCAACCCTCCCCCTCTCCCCATCAGTAGAGAGCAATCATGTACCCGCAGATGGTCAAAGGTTAGTTTTAGGACCACATGAGTAAACAAGCTATTTAGATAGGCTCTTCTACATTCCCATGTTAATTACCCTTACTATAGCTCAAAGAGGATTAGGCTGCCTTCAGCCATAACTCTATCCTGAGGCTTTTACAAAAACCTTCCAGCCTTCCAAGAAGGTTTGTATTTATTTTACAATTTCTCCCACCATCCTGACTGAACCCCTACACTGGTTTTTCCTCATCTTAGTGGATTTATCTACCTTTGGTCTTAGATGTTGGTGACCTTCTGATGGGGTTTTTGTGTGGACTTCCTTTTTGTTGATGTTGATGCTATTCCTTTCTGTTTGTTAGTTTTCCTTCTAACAGTCAGGCCCCTCTGCTGCAGGTCTGCTTGAGTTTGCTGGAGGTCTACTCCAGACGCTGTTTGCCTGGGTATCACCAGTGGAAGCTGCAGAACAGCAAAGATTGCTGCCTGATCCTTCCTCTGTAAGCTTAGTCCCAGAGGGGCACCCACCGAATGCCAGCTGGAGCTCTCCTGTATGAGAAGTCTGTCAGCCCCTACTGGGAAGTGTCTCCCAGTCAGGATACAGGGAGGTCAGGGACCCACTTGAGGAGGCAATCTGTTCCTTAGCAGAGCTCGAGCACTTTGCTGTGAGATCCACTGCTCTCTTCAGAGCTGGCCAGGCAGGAACGTTTAAGTCTGCTGAAGCTGTGCTCACAGCCACCCCTTCCCCCAGGTGCTCTGTCCCAGGGAGATGGGAGTTTTATCTATAAGACCCTGACTGGGGCTGCTGCCTTTCTTTCAGAGATGCCCTGCCCAGACAGGAGGAATCTAGAGAGGCAGTCCCACTACAGTGGCTTTGCAGAGCTGCAGTGGGCTCAGCCCAGTTTGAGCTTCCTGGAGGCTTTGTTTACACTGTGAGGGGAAAACTGCCCACTCAAGCCTCAGTAATGGTAGGCACCCCTCCCCCCACCAAGCTGGAGCATCCCAGGTCAACTTCAGACTGCTGTGCTGGAAGTCAGTATTTCAAGTCAGTGGATCTTAGTTTGCTGGGCTTTGTGGTTGTGGGATCCACAGAGCTCGACCACTTGGCTCCAAGGCTTCAGCCCCATTTCCAGAAGAGTGAACATTTCTGTCTCATTGGTCTTCTAGGTGCCACTGGGGTATGAAAAATAAATTCATGCAGCTAAGTGGGTGTCTGCCCAAACGGTCACCCAGTTTTGTGCTTGAAATCCAGGGCCTTGGTGGTGTACACATCTGAGGGAATCTCCTGGTCTGCAGGTTGCAAACACTGTGGAAAAAAGCATAGTATGTGGGCTGGAATGCACCATCCCTCATGGCACAGTCCCTCAAGGCTTCCCTTGGCTAGGGGAGGGAGTTCCCTGACCCCTTGTGCTTTCTGGGTGCGGCAACACCTCACCATGCTTTGGCTTCCCCTCCATTGGCTGCACCCACTGTCTAACCAGTCCCAATGAGATGAGTGGGATACCTCAGTTGGAAATGCAGAAATCACTTGCCTTCTACATTGATCCTTCTGGGAGCTGGAGACCAGAGCTTTTCCTATTCAACCATTTTGCCAGCCACAATAATTTCATTTTTTTATGGCTGCATAATATTCCAGGGTGTATATGTATCACATTTTCTTTATCCAGTCTACCATTGATGGATACCCAGGTTGACTCCATGCCCTTGCTATTGTGAATAGTTCTGTGATGAACATATGAGTACATGTGTCTTTTTGGTAGAGTGCTTTATTTTATTTTGTATGTATACCTAGTAAAGGGATTGCTGGGGTGAATGGTAGTTTTGTTTTAAGTCCTTTGAGGAATCTCCAAACTGATTTCCACAGTGGCTGAACTAATTTAAATTCCAATGAACAGTGTAAAATAATCCTGTTTTTTCTGCAGCCTCACTAGCATCTTTCGTTCTTAGACTTTTTAATAATAGCCATTCTGATTGGCATGAGATAGTATCTTATTGTGGTTTTGATATGCATTTCCCTGATGAGTAGTGATGTTGAGCATTTTCTTCATATGTTTGTTGGCTGCTTGTATGTATTTTTTGAGAGGTGTCTGTTTATTTCTTTTCCTCACTTTTTAATGGGGTTATTTTTCTTGTGGATTTAAGTTTCTTATAGATTCTGGATATTCGACCTTTGTCAAGTTCATGGTTTGTGAGTATTGTATCCCATTTTGTGGGTTGTCTATTTACTCTGTTGGTAGTTTATTTGGCTGTGCTGAAGCTCTTTGGTTTATTATGTCCCACTTGTCAATTTTTGGTTTTGTTACAATTGCTTTGGAGGGCTTGGTTATGAGCTTTCCCAAGGCTGATATCCAGAATGGTGTTTCCTAGTTTTTTTTCCCCTAGGATTCTTATAGTTTGAGGTATTACATTTAAACCTTTAATCAAGTTTGAGTTAATTTTTGTATATGGTAAAAAGTAGGGTTCCAGTTTCATTATTCTGCATATGGCTACCCAGCTAACCCAACATCATTTATTGAGTACACAGTTCTTTCCCCACTGATTATTTTTGTTGACTTTGTCAAAGATCAGAAGGAATAGATGTGAAGCTTTATTTATGTGTTCTCTATTCTGTTCATTGGCCTATGTGACAGTATCATGCTATTTTAGTTACTGTAGCCTTGTAGTATAATTTGAAGTTGGGTAATGTGATGCCCCCTGTTTTTTTTCTTTTTGTTTAGGATCGCTTTGGCTATATGGGCCCTTGTTTGGTGCCATATGAATTTTAGAATAGTTTTTTTCTAATTCTGTGAAAAATGACATTGGTAGTTTGATAGAAATAACATTAAACATACAGACTGCCTTGGGAAATATGACCATTATAATGATATTGATTCTTCCAGTCCATGAGCATGGAATATTTTTCCATTTGTGACATCTATCATTTCATTCAGCAGTATTTTGCAGTTCTCCTTGTAGGGATCTTTCACCTCCTTGGTTAAATGTATTCCTAGGTATTTTATTTTAATTTTTTTTGGTTGCTATTATAAATAGAATTGAGTTCTTGATTTGGTTCTCAGCTGAAATGTTTTTGGTGTATAGAAATGCTACTGAATTTTGTATATTGATTGTATATCCGGAAACTTTAGCGAAGTCATTTGTCAAGTCTAGGAGGTTTTTAGAGGAGTCTTTAGGGTTTTCTAGGTATAAGATATCACCAGTGAACAGAGATAATTTGATTTCTTCTTTTCCTATTTGGATGCCTTTTATTTTTTTCTTTTTCCTGATTGCTCTGGCTAGAACTTCCAATACTACGTTGAATAGGAATGGTGAGAGTGAACATCCTTGTCCTGTTCCAGTTCTCAAGAAGAATGCTTCTAGCTTTTGCCAGTTCAGTATGATGTTGGCTGTGGTTTTGTTGTAGATTGCTCTTATTATTTTGACATATGTTCCTTCAATTCCTAATTTGTTGATGGTTTTTATAATGAGATGATGTTAGATTTTATCAAAATCTTTTTCTTCATTTATTGAGATGATCATATGGTTTTTGTTTTAAATTCTGTTTCTGCGGTGAATCACATTTATTGATTTGCATATGTTGAACCAATCTTGCATCCCAAGAATGAAGCCTCCTTGATTGTGATAAATTAACTTTTTGAAGTGTTGCTGAATTTGGTTTCCTTGTATTTTGTTGGCGATGTTTCCATCTATGTTCGTTATCCTTATATTGGGCTGTAGTTTTGTTTTCTCATCATGTCTTTGCCAGGTTTTGGTATCAGGGAGATGCTGGCTTCATGGAATGAGTTAGGGAGGAGTCCATCCTCCTTGATTTTTTTTTTAAGAATAGTTTCGGTAGGATTTGTACAAGCTCTTCCTTGTACATCTGGTAGAACTAAGCTGTGAATGTATCTGGTCCAGGGCTTCTTTTTTTGCTCGATAGATTTTTTATTACTGATTCAATTTTAGAATTTAATATTGGCCTGTTTGGGGTTTCAATCTCTTTCTCAGTCAATCTTGAGAGGTTGTGTGTTTTCAGGAATTTATCTGTTTACTCTAGATTTTCTAGTTTTTGTGTATGGAGGTATTCATAGTAATCTCAGGGTCTTTTGTATTCCTGTGAGATTGGTTGTAATGTCACTTTTGTCATTTCTGATTGTGCTTAATTTGGATCTTCTCTCTTTTTTTCTTAATCTAGCTAGTGGTCTATTGATCTCCTTTATTCTTTCAAACAACCCACTTTTGGTTTTGTTGATATTTTTGAATGGAATTTTGCATCTTAATTTTATTCAGCTCTGCTCTGATTTTAGTTATTTCCTTTCTTCTGCTAGTTTTAGAGTTTGTTCTCATTTTTCTAGCTCTTCTAGGTGTGATGTTAGATCATTAATTTGTGATCTTTCCATGAGGTAGGCTTTGGGATATAAACTTTCCTCTTTCTTCCTCTGAGTTTGTATTATATTAAAATAAAAAAAAACTTTCCTCTTAACACTGCTTTTACTGCATACTTTTGGTATGTTATGTCTCTGTTTTCATTTATTTCAAATAATTTTTTGATTTCTGTCTTAATTTCATTGCTTATCCAAAAGTCATTCAGGAGCAACTTGTAATTGTGTGAAAATCAGAAGTCTTCTTGTTATTGATTTCTATTTTTATTACACTGTGGTCGAAGAATATGGTTGGTATGATTTATATTTTTTTGAATTTATTGAGAGTTGCTTTTTGGCCGAGCATGTGGTTGATCTTATAGTATATTCCATGTGCAAATGTGAAGAATGTATATTCTGTGGTTGATGGGTGGAGTGTTCTTTAGATGTCTATTAGGTCCAATTGGTCAAGAGTCAAATTTAAGTCCAGAATTTCTTTTTTTAGTTTTCTTCCTTGAAGATCTGTCTAACACTGTAAATGTGGTTTTGAAGTCCCCCACTATTATGTGTAGCTGTCTACGTCTTTTTATAAACCTGTAAGTACTTTTTAGATGAATCTGTGTGCTCCAATATTGGGTACATATATATTTAGGAAAGGCAAATCTTATTTAATTGAACCCTTTCTGCTTATGTCGTTAAAAAGAAGATATTAAAGAACACAATAAATATGGCTAAAAACAAGACAGGGAACCAAGGATCATAAAGAAAAATGCAGACATAATTTACCAAATAAAAATAATATGGCCAAAGTCATCTCAAATGAAGCCAAAAGACAAATAATTGGCCAAAGAGCAATAATAGAAATAATAAATCAAGGGTTGTATTCCTAATATAAATTGATTTCCATAAATTGTAGCATGGTCAAGTGCTCTTCTACACTATACAGTTAGTATATGCAAGTGCTTGGAAAGTTTTTGAGTTTTTGTTTAATTAGCTCAATTTGGCGGGTCTTGACCTGGACACATATAAAGTAGACTAATTTCCTGTCTAGAAAAAATACCAGTCAGGCTGGTATATTTTTCACAAAAAATGAACAATTTGCATCCATATTTCTGCCATCTATAGAATGTGTTTTGAACCACCACTAACATCACAGACTATATACTATAAAAACATAGTTAGGGAAAACAATTGTATGCTGACTACAGTGCTGTCTTGCATAAAGTTCTCCTAAGCCATTTGATATTTGAGAAATAATTCTTTCCATGTATTTGATGATCATCAGGGAATAGGATTTCTAGGCCATCTTATCTCATCCTAACAGTCATCCTAGTATCCTTCTGTATTTTGCTCTGTCTTCATTGAGAAGGTTTATAATAGGATCTTGCATTTCAGTAACATTTTCATGCCATTTACAAAACTGTAATTGATTAAATGACAAAATTATACAATGTTAGTCAGATTTTCTATTATAGTCAGGAGATGAATTAATTCCTATTGAAATTTATTTCCAGCAATAGGGTGTTTTTGCTGATTTGTTCTTCTTTTTTAAAAATTATTCTTCCCAGAAAATTTAAAATCAAATATAGAATTTTAACCCAGAAATTAGCTTCTGTCAGAAATCTTATAACAGCCAATCTCACCTCATTTCAGCTGGTCATGGTCTGATATGATTTGGATCTGTGTCCCCACCAAATCTCATGTCAAATTGTAATCCCCAGTGTTGGAGGTGGGGCCTTGTGGGAGGTGATTGGATCATGCAGGCAAGTTCTTATGAGTGGATTAGCACCATCCACTCAGTGCTGTCCTCATAATAGTGTGTGAGTTATAATGAGATCTCATTGTTTCTAAGTGCATAGCACCTGCCCACTCTTCTTCCTGCTCTGGCTGTGTGAAGTGCTCACTGTCCCTTTGCCTTCCACCATGACTGTAAGTTTCCTGAGGCCTCCCTAGAAGTCAAGCTCATGCTGCCATGCTTTCTGTAGAGCCTGCAGAATTGTGAGCCAATTAAACCTTTTTTCTTTATAAATTACCCCATCTCAGGTATTTCATTATAGCAGTGTGAGAACGAACTCATACATGGTTTTAGTTTGTGTTTTGTATTGCTATAACAGAATATCACAGACTGGGTCATTTATAAAGAAAAAACATTTATTTCTCATAGTTCCGGAGGCTGGGAAGTCCAAGATCAAGGGAATGCATGTGATAAGGGCTTTCTTGCTACATCATCCCATGGCAGAATGATCAAAAGAGCATGTATATATATGTGTGCACTCATGTGCACATGTTCAAACAAGACAGAGAAAGGCTGGGTAGGGGAAAGGGAGGGGGAGGAAGGGAGAAAGAAAGACAGAGAGAGAGAGAAGAGGACCAAACTCATTTTTTAGTAAGATCCACTCCTGAGATAACTAACCCATTTTTGAAGTAACAACATTAACCTATTTATGAGGGCAGAGCCCTCATGACCTAATTACTTCTTAAAGGTCTCACTTCTCAACACTGTTGCATTGGTGACTGAGTTTCCAACACATGAGCTTTGGGAGACACATTAAAATCATAACAAGTCATTCTGTGTTGAATTTTTTTAGATAAGAATACCTTTACAAAGTTTTAAATTTATAAAGTCATGCAAATCATTTTGGAAGCAGAATATACAAATCCAATACTTTATATACAATGAAACTGAAGTTCAGAAATACTAATTAGCTGAGCCAATCTCATGCTGATTTATAGTTAAACCAGAGATAGAGACACAGTCTCTTGACTATTGGTATAGAACTTATCCCACATTACTTTCTTCATTGCCAAATATTTGTGAGATATTAATTCTTTAGAATTAGGCAAATTGCAGATTGTAAGGTTTGACCACAAATCCCAGGCTCCAAGTGGGTCTTTGGAATTAATCCTTTTTTTTTTTTTTGAGACAGAGTCTTGCTCTGTTTCTCAGGGTGGAGTGCAGTGGTGTGATGTAGGCTCACTGCAGCCTCTGCCTCCTGGTTCAAGCAATTCTCCTGCCTCAGCCTCCTGAGTAGCTGGGACTACAGGTGTGCACCACCATACCAGCCTATTTTTTTGTATTTTTAGTAGAGATGGGGTTTCACCATGTTGGCCAGGATTGTCTTGATCTCCTGACCTCATGATTCGCCTGCTTCAGCCTCCCAAAGTGCTGGGATTACAGGTGTGAGCCACCATGCCCAGCTGCAAATTAATTCATTTTTAAAGGCAGTTCCTCATAGTTGCTTTGGACATGAGAATATTAGAAGAAAGTAGAAATATATGTAAACATCTAATTTGGTGTTTTAGACATGAAGTGTTTGTCCAGGCCTATGTCCTGAATGGTATTGCTAGGTTTTCTTCTAGGGTTTTTATGGTTTTAGGTCTAACATTTAAGTCTTTAATCCATCTTGAATTAATTTTTGTATAAGGTGTAAGGAAGGGATCCAGTTTCAGCTTTCTACATATGGCTAGCCAGTTTTCCCAGCACCATTTACTAAATAGGGAATCCTTTCCCCATTTCTTGTTTTTGTCAGGTTTCTCAAAGATCAGATGGTTGTAGATGTGTGGTATTATTTCTGAGGGCTCTGTTCTGTTCCATTGGTCTATATCTCTGTTTTGGTACCAGTACCATGCTGTTTTGGTTACTGTAGCCTTGTAGTATAGTTTGAAATCAGGTAGTGTGATGCCTCCAGCTTTGTTCTTTTTGCTTAGGATCGACTTGGCAATGCAGGCTCTTTTTTGGTTCCATATGAACTTTAAAGTAGTTTTTTCCAATTCTGTGAAGAAAGTCATTGGTAGCTTGATGGGGATGGCATTGAATCTATAAATTACTTTGGGCAGTATGGCCATTTTCAAGATATTGATTCTTCCTACCCATGAGCATGGAATGTTCTTCCATTTGTTTGTGTCCTCTTTTATTTCATTGAGCAGTGATTTGTAGTTCTCCTTGAAGAGGTCCTTCACATCCCTTGTAAGTTGGATTCCTAGGTATTTTATTCTCTTTGAAGCAATTGTGAATGGGAGTTCACTCATGATTTGGCTCTCTGTTTGTCTGTTATTGGTATATAGGAATGCTTGTGATTTCTGCATATTGATTTTGTATCCTGAGACTTTGCTGAAGTTGCTTGTCAGCTTAAGGAGATTTTGGGCTGAGACGATGGGGTTTTCTAAATATACAGTCATGTCGTCTGCAAACAGGGACAATTTGACTTCCTCTTTTCCTAACTGAATACCTTTTATTTCTTGCTCCTGCCTAATTGCCCTGGCCAGAACTTCCAACAGTATGTTGAATAGGAGTGGTGAGAGAGGGCATCCCTGTCTTGTGCCAGTTTTCAAAGGGAATGCTTCCAGTTTTTGCCCTTTTAGTATGATATTGGCTGTGGGTTTGAGATACGTCCCATCAATACCTAATTTATTGAGTTTTTAGCATGAAGGGCTGTTGAATTTTGTCGAAGGCCTTTTCTGCATCTATTAAGCTAATCATGTGGTTTTTGTCTTTGGTTCTGTTTATATGCTGGATTACATTTATTGATTTGCAAATGTTGAATCAGCCTTGCATCCCAGGGATGAAGCCCACTTGATCATGGTGGATAAGCTTTTTGATGTGCTACTGGATTCGTTGTGCCAGTATTTTATTGAGGATTTTTGCATTGATATTCATCAGGGATATTGGTCTAAAATTCTCTTTTTTTGTTGTGTCTCTTCCAGGCTTTGGTATCAGGATGATGCTGGCCTCATAAAATGAGTTAGGGAGGATTCCCTCTTTTTCTATTGATTGGAATAGTTTCAGAAGGAATGGTACCAGCTCCTCCTTTTACCTCTGGTAGAATTCGACTGTGAATCCTTCTGGTCCTGGACTTTTTTTGGTTGTTAGGCTATTAATTATTACCTTAATTTCAGAGGCTGTTATTGGTCTATTCAGGTCTTCTTCCTGGTTTAGTCTTGGGAGGATATATGTGTCCAGGAATTTATCCATTTCTTCTAGATTTTCTAGTTTATTTGCATAGAGGTGTTTATAGTATTCTCTGATGGTAGTTTGTATTTCTGTGGGATCAGTGGTGATATCCCCTTTATCATTTTTTATTGCGTCTATTTGATTCTTCTCTCATTTCTTCTTTATTAGTCTTGCTAGTGGTCTATCAATTTTATTGATCATTTCAGAAAACCAGCTCCTGGATTCATTGATTTTTTGAAGGGTTTTTTATGTCTCTATCTCCTTCAGTTCTGCTCTGATCTTAGTTATTTCTTGCCTTCTGCTAGCTTTTCAATGTGTTTGCTCTTGTTTCTCTAGTTCTTTTAATTGTGATGTTCGGGTGTCAATTTTGGATCTTTCCTGCTTTGTCTTATGGGCATTGAGTGCTATAAAGTTCCCTCTACACACTGCCTTAAATGTGTCCCAGAGATGCTGGTATGTTGTGTCTTTGTTCTCATTGGTTTCAAAGAACCAAATGTGTCTTTATTTCTGCCTTCATTTTGTTATGTACCCAGTAGTCATTCAGGAGCAGGTTGTTCCATTTCCATGTAGTTGAGCAGTTTTGAGTGAGTTTCTTAATCCTGAGTTCTAGTTTGATTGCACTGTGGTCTGAGAGACAGTTTGTTATAATTTCTGTTCTTTCACATTTGCTGAGAAGTGCGTTATTTCCAACTATGTGGTCAATTTTGGAATAAGTGCGATGTGGTGCTGAGAAGAATGTATATTCTGTTGATTTGGGGTGAGATCTAATTAAACTAAAGAGCTTCTGCACAGTGAAAGAAACTGCCATCAGAGTGAACAGGCAACTTACAGAATGGGAAAAATTTTTTGCAATCTACTCATCTGACAAAGGGCTAATATCCAGAATCTATGAAGAACTCAAACAAATGTACAAGGAAAAAACAAACAACCCCATCAAAAAGTGGGCAAAGGATATGAGCAGACACTTCTCAAAAGAAGACATTTATGCAGCCAACAGACACATGAAGAAATGCTCATCATCACTGGCCATCAGAGAAATGCAAATCAAAACCACAGTGAGATACCATCTCACACCAGTTAGAATGGTGATCATTAAAAAGTCAGGAAACAACAGGTGCTGGAGAGGATGGGGAGAAATAGTAACACTTTTAAACTGTCGGTGGGACTGTAAACTAGTTCAACCATTGTGGAAGACAGTGTGGCAATTCTTCAAGGATCTAGAACTAGAAACACCATTTGACCCAGCCCTCCCATTACTGAATATATACGCAAAGGATTATAAATCATGCTGCTATAAAGACACATGCACACTTATGTTTATTGCAGCACTATTCACAATAGCAAAGACTTGGAACCAACCCAAATGTCCAACAATGATAGACTGGATTAAGAAAATGTGGCACATATCCACCATGCAATACTATGCAGCCATAAAAAAGGATGAGTTCATGTCCTTTGTAGGGACATGGATGAAGCTGGAAACCATCATTCTCAGCAAACTCTCACAAGGACGAAAAACCAAACAACGCATATTCTCACTCATAGGTGGGAATTGAACAATGAGAACACATGGACACAGGAAGGGGAACATCACACACTGGGGTCTGTTTTGGGGTGGGGGGAGGGAGGAGGGATAGCATTAGGAGCCATACCTAATGTAAATGATGAGTTAATGGGTGCAGCACAGCAACATGGTACATGTATACATATGTAACAAACCTGCACGTTGTGCACATGTACCCTAGAACTTAAAGTATAATTTTAAAAAAAACCTAAATGTGATATATGCTTATAAATTACACAGTATTTCTTCCAAGATAACTAATCAATCCTACTTTGTAAATATTCCTACCCAGGACAAATACAAGTTGACATAGAACCAGAGGCATAAATTTCAGCTATTTTCTTTGTGATCTCTTCAACTTCATGTCTCATTTGACTTGCAGCCTAAGAAATTGTGAATCTGTTGGTGTTCTCCAGGTTTTTATAATAGTGGATTTGAACAACCAATTTCCTATGAAATTTAAGCTATAATTTCCTTTTCAATGTTACAACATACCATATTATCTATCCCCTGATATCTGGTTTACGAGCCTCCCAAAGGCTCTTTGCAGGTGTATGCAGCATTACAGTATTTGCCAAGTAAAAAAAGTATTTCAGTTCCAAGGCTTGCACGAAAGGGAGCCCTGTGTATCTGTGGCTGCCAAACTGGCTGAGGAATTTCTTCCTGATACTTTCTACTGCAGATGAAGAATATGAACAGGTGAACTGTTGCCTTTCCCTAGAGTCAAAAGGGCTTTCCCACTGAAGTCCGTTGCCAGTCATGCTAAATTAAACATTCTTGAAAAAACAGAGGCCAAAATCTTGGGGCATCGTTTTCCTCATATTGATCCCCTTGAAGTTAATGGAAATGATATGCAGAATAATTGGGTGACAATGGTGGTGGCAAAACACTGTTAGGTTTGTAGTACATCATCATCACCACCGTGACCAAATGCTTCCTAGAGCCTCCCACACGTCTGGATGGTACCAAGGTAGTTGTAATAGGTTTATAGTGCTTAGCTTTGAACTGTTTTTCAGGGTTACAATAACAATAGGTCATGAGTTTGCGGCAAGGGGAGCGGGTACCTCCCCACACCAACTCCCCTCCAAAAGCAGCACAAGTGGTTGCTTTTTGGCTACAAGACAAGTAAGAAATATGATAATGAAGTCGTGTCTTTTTATTTGCTCACTCTTCCAAAAGGTAGAATCTATCTCTGCTTCTGTTCAATATTTAGAACATTTATATGTGAAGGTATGTAATTAATAGATCTGGAAAAATAGTTAACCACTAAAAATCACTAGAGTTAGAAATCGGTGGCAAGATTGCAGAATTAGGCAAAGAGCAGTAGGAAAAAAAAAAAGTAATCCTGACTCTAGGTAGGCAGGTTGTATTTGGAAAGTCTCAGAGGTCAGCAATATTTAGGCAGGTTAGGTAGGTCAAGGCAATGACTGTCCAAATAAGACAATGCTATCCTCATCATGAGCACAGATTCAGTGACATAGATACTCCAAGTATTATTGTCAAAAGGGAAGCCAGAACGACAGCCAAGAGATAGACAGAGGTAGATGAAAGGTGGCAGTCTACGTAAGACTTAGGAAAGTCAAGATGGTTTTCAGAAGACCCGAATCAGCCAGTGTATCAGTGACAAGAGGAGCTTAGTCATAAAACATTACTCTCTGGGTAATGTTTTAAAGAAAGAAATGTCATTTAAGTAAAGAAATATCATTTTTTTTTTTTTTGAGACAGAGTCTCGCTCTGTTGCCCAGGCAGGAGTGCAGTTGTGCGATCTCATCTCACTGCAACCTCTGCCTCCCCGGTTCAAGTGATTCTTTTGCCTCAGCCTCTCAAGTAGCTGGGACTACAGTTGTGTGCCACCACATCAGGCTAATTTTTGTATTTTTAGTAGAGACGGGGGTTTCACTATATTGGCTGGGCTGGTCTCGAACACCTGACTTTGCGATCCGCCCCCCTCGGCCTCCCAATGTGCTGGGATTACAGGCGTGAGCCACTGCGCCCGGCCCTAAGAAATGTCTTTCACTCTTCTAGCGAGATCGTTCATGAATCTAAGTCTAGATTTCTAGGGTTGGGGACTCAACAAGTTACTATAATGCTACACCTTGTTCCTTCACAACACATTGAAAGAAGTTCGGTTTATCATATGGAGATATCAGATTCTCTATAAAATTTATTCTCTATCATTCATTATGAAAATTTCAAATAAAAACAGTGCAGAGAATAGTAAAAAGAACTAATCACCCAACTTCAAAAATTACCAACGTACAACCAGTTTTGTTCCAACAATATTCCTTATACTTCCCTCCCACTACAGATACTGAAGCAAATCTCAGATGGCATATTATTTCATCTATTAAAATTCAGATAGCACTTTTTGTGAAAAATAAGAACTATTTTTAACATCATTATACCTCTCACATTAACAATCATTTCTTAATCTCACCAACTATCCATTTAGTATCTAAACTTCTGTGATTATCTCATAAATGTCTGTTTACAGTTAACATTTAAAAAATAATTAATTAACATATTAAATGTATTTACAGGGTACAAGTGCAAGTTCCTTACATGCATATATTGTGTAGTGGTGAAGTCTGGGCTTTTACTGTACCCATCACTTCAATAGTGAACATTGTATCCAATAGGTACTTTTTCAACCCCTACCCTCTTCCTACCTTCCTACCTTTTGTAGTCTCCAGTGTCTTTAATTCGACTTTGTATGCCCATTGTTTAGCTGCCACTTATAAGTGAGAACACGCAGTATTTCACTTTCTGTTTCTGAGTTAATTCACAGAGAATAGTGTCCTCTAGTTCCATCAATTAGTATCATTTTGAATCAGGTCCCAAACAAGATCCACATTGCTTGGTGTGCTTTTTTTTTTATACGCTTGAAGAGCACATTATGACTTTTTACTAACAGTTCTTCCTTCTTGTTTATTTTTTTCCCTTGCCATTTACTTGTTGAAGGAAACAGGTCACTTGTTTTTAGAATTTCCCACATCCTGATTTTAGCTGCTTGCATTCTAGGAGGTTTAATTTAGCATGTTTCTCTCATCCTCTGGATTTTCTGTAAAAGAGTAGTTAGACCTAGAGGCTTGATCAGATTCTTGTTTGCCTTTTGGTAAGAACATTTCATTAGTGCTGCTCTGTACTTCTTATTGAATCACATCAGAAGGTTCATAATGTCTGGTTGTCTCTTTTTGTGATATTAAGATTGATCAGTGGGTTCAGATGATGCCACCTGATCCATCCATCACAACTTTCCCATCAGTCCTTCAGGTAATGGCTTTAGTAGCCATTAATTATTATCTAGATGGATTATTTCATTAGGGTTGCAAAAGGGTTATCCTTTAATTCTATCATTCCATTTGTATTTCTTAGCTAGAATTTATCCATAAAATACTGTCTTTTGTGGACTACTTAGATAATCTGGGAAGAAGTTTGTATAGCCAAGGTAAGGTAACTATTTAATATTTTTCACTTTATTTACCTCTTTATCATTTTGAGGCAATTATTAAGCCATTACTCTAATGTGTCACAAGAAGGCACACACAAGCCAATGGGAAAATCAGAGCTCTAGATGCAGAACTAAGGGACCTAATCTTGCCATTGTCTGGTATGTAGCAGCAAGTTTGTACATGTGACATATCTGACACAGGCAATTCTCTGTGGTCTAAATAAACATCTTTAATGATATATCTTATTTCTATAAAAATTTAATTCTCTAATTCCCATAATTTCTGACATTGTCAGGACCTGTATCTGCTGCCTTTAATCATACATACATTCTTAGTTCTATAAATATATTTGTAATCCCACTCGCTGTACATTATTTTTATGGTAAGCTTCCATTATTCATTATAGAAAAAATTCATTGAATATCTGGCTCCATTTTATATAGACTCACTATTGTGTGTCCTTTATCTTGCTTTCTACCTTAACCAATCTAGTAAGACTGCTTTTATTAAGTCAACCACTTATTTCTGGCAAAAAACTATATATTTACGTACTATTTTTTTCACTTTGATTCTGCTTATTAGTTATGAAAACTTAGGCAACTCATCTTACTCCTCTAGCCTCAGTTCCTTCATTACTAAAATTGGGATCAAGAAACCCTTCTCCAGGGACATTCTGAAGACTAACAAAGGTAAATTATGTGAAATCAATAGTCATAGAGCCATTCTTACATTCATTTATCCTGTTCAGTAGTCACTGAGCTCTTTCTGGTGGTAGCTTCTAGGCTAAGTCCCAAGAATATGTAAAGTGAAACAGACATGGGCTTTGCTTTCAGGATGCTTCAGTCTGATGGTGAGTATACACATTAAAAATATAATTGCACCTAATCCATAGGTGTTCCACAAATGATTGCTGCATTTGACAATTCAGCAATTTGACTGTTCTATTGTTGATTTATTGCTTATTTCTATCCATTTATTAGAAATTAATGTTTAGTTCTGGCTCACTAATGTTTTCACTATATAGGTGTCATGGATTTCTTTACTGGGTTTGAAAGAACATATGATACTGAGTTTCACTTTAGAACTTCCTAAGTATTAAGTATATAAGTAAGAAATGCTGGGAAGTGGAGAATTTTCGTTTTGTTCATTCACTCATCCATTTATCAACTGTTCAATGCAACTAGAATAAGCAAGATGATTTCAGAGAAGATAGCGATGCTCAGATCAACTTGTTTTATAAGGCAACAGAGATGAGTTAATCAGAATTAGACAATGCCTCTTCTGTGTTTGACTGGCTATTATTGCCTGCAAATTGCATCAAATATTTTAAAGATTTGAGATGAAAGATTTGGATCAATATGTCTGATTTAATAAAGCCACTTATAACCCGAGACAGATTGACCATACTTAAAAGACGTAGGTCTAGATCTGTGAGATAAAGAAATGACTAGCGAATGTCATCTGCCAGAACTGAACTCATATATGCTTGTCTATGGCTTTATAAGGAAAGTTGTGTACTTTTTAACCCATTTTCCCATTCTCACTGGTATTTCTTAATTGCCAAACACATCTTTGGCTGGTTGTTTTGTGTATTTAATACCGTATTCTCTTTGTTGACATTGAGTTAGTCTACAACATATAGTTTAAAATAGCTAAGTGTGTGTGTGTATGTGTGTGTGTGTGTGTGTTTTAAGCAGCCATTGAGATGATTCAGAAATCTAACTTCTATTCAGGTGTGTAAGTTGGATTTGTGTCATATCTTTTAATTCTTAACTTTATTACTTTTTTTGCTGGTGATTAAAGGAGAACATATCATCTCATTGATATTTTGCCTCTCTTACTCTTTTTAATAGTTTGATCACAACTTATTTCCTCTTAATTGTTTCTAACTTTCTCATAACATTTCTCTTAACTTTTAGTTTCCAAGAGTGAAGGTATGGTTGAACATATTCTTTTTCTAAATTATTTTTCCACTCTTCTGTAAGAGGATTATACTTCCTGACTCCGTTGATATCAGATTTGGTCAAATGACTTGCTAGGCTAATGAAATGTGAGTGGAGGTAACATGGACTACTTTCTGATAGAAGCTTTAAGAACCATCATGTAGTTCTCTCATTATTCTCCTTCCTCTGCCATGTGAACAAAATAAGGTCTGCTGCTTCAGTTTGGGTACCAGGATGAAGAAGACTTTCAGTGTGAATTAGTGTGAATTGAGGCTGACACAGGCATTAATGAGAAATAATAAATAAAAATAGACAGCTCAGATTTGGGGGTCATTTGTTATAGCAATGTATTAGTTGACTAATACAAAGGAACATGCTAGTTTCATAAGCAGTGGGGCTGTGTATGATGGCTCACACCTGTAATCCCAGCACTTTGGCAGGCCAAAGCAGGAGGATTGCCTGAGGCCAGTTCAAGATCAGCCTGGGCAATATAGTGAGATCCCATCTCTAAAAAAGTTTTAAACAATTAGTCAGGCAACATGCCTGTAGTCCCAACTACTTGAGGGGCTGAGGTGGCAAGATTGCTAGAACAAAAAGAGGCAATGAGATGGACTGTTAGCATAAGAAAGAGAAAAGAGCACGTATTTTGGAGTAAGATAGATCTGGGTTTGATCAAGTTTTGAATTCCACTAGTTGTGAATACTTGGGCTAGTTATTAAACTGTTTATACCTCACTTTTTAAATCTGTGAAATGAGGGATAAGCCTACAATAAACTTACTAAGTTTTCTGTGAAGATTAATTGAGATCATTGCATTAATGTAATTCTTACTGTTGTAACCAACAGTCAAATGCAAAACAATATAATAACTCAAAATTTATGGAAGTTTACTTCTTACCTAAACTACAAAACACATGCTCTTAATTGTCAGGTACATTTATTCCAAACAGTGACTCAGAGACCGAAGCCGCCTCTTTCCATCTTGTTGCTCTGCTGTCTGCAGTATGTGGCTTCCAAGGTTGCCTGTGGGATATATCCATTCCAGTCATCCAGAAGGGCAAAAGAACATGAAAGATCCTGAAAGGGAGGTTTATCACGGGCAAGGCATGGAAGTGGTACACATTACTTTTGCTCACAGTACTGGATTCTGATTAGAATCCCATTACATGGTCATACTTGAGTCAGTGTTGGCTGTAAATGTAGTCTAGCTATGTGCTTAATAAGAAGAGGAAATGGTTGGTGAACAGTTAGCAGTCTCTGCCATAGTGATATATGTAAAGGGCATAGACTACTAACTAGAACCTGGCAGATACTTAATAAATATTCTTTTCTGTTTGTGTCTCTAAGTTCCTTCAAACCTTATGTAAATATCAAAAGTGTTTATTTGCTGCGATCAGACAAATGACATTTAAAATGGAATATATACATTTTGAAGCCATAAAAATATATATATTTTTTAGCTCAGGGGTCTTCCTTGATATTCACACGGCACTTGCTTAGTGCAAAGGTCTTGGATCACTGGCAATCAAAACTAGAGTTCCTAGAGGCATTCAATGAATGTTTGTTGAATGCCTACCTGAATAAATATACCTCTCTCGATTTTAATAAAATACCATGACTGAGCCAGGGGGAACTAAACTGGCTTCCTAGAGACTATTGCCTTGCTGTCTAAGAATCGGTATTTAACTTTTACTTACTATGGGAAATGGTTGTATTTGTAACCCAAACTTAAATTAAAATTTTAACTAAGTGTTAGCTAAAATTTTCCAGTTAATTTCATTGTTATTGAGTAATTTCTTTGGATTTGTACTTTGAGGCTGGATACATGTAAAAACTATTGATAATTTCTGCTTGTTGAAATCAGGCTTGTGAGAGTTCTTGCAAATTTATGAAGATACGCTTGAATCTTAGTTTTTCTTATTCTCTTAGGCAACTCACAGTACACATATGGGCCTCGACTATTTCATCAATACAACAAGATGAGGATAAATGTACTCATAGTGAATTTTAAATGGGGTAAAGAATGTAAAACAATGAATACATTTTCTGGCATGTAGTAAACACTCAGTAAATGGTAATTTTCTATTAATATTAATAGCAATAATGATAGTAATAGCACCATAATACTAATAATGGAAAAATAATAAACTATTACCAGGGAAGGGCATATTTTTCTCAGAGGCACAATGTAGATGTGCAATAGGATGGTTAACCATCTTTGCCTCCCTAGAAAAACACAGAGCGAGGTTGGAATATGCTTCCCGTTATGCCAAGGGCAAGGTTTTGTTCTCACCTGAGTGTTCTGACACTGCATAATTTGATAGTAAACAAATTATGTCACATGTTTGGTGTGTACTCCTTCATATTTTTGAAAAGCCACTAGAGGGTGCTACTTTGCTAGAAAAATACAAGTACTTCCTTACAGTAACATTTTCAGTCTGCAGCCGCGACATCTGATGTTAGGGACTAGAACTGAGATCTCTGCTGTGAGTATCCGGATACAATTTATTCATTTTCTTTCGCTTATGTAGGAAGTAAATAGGAATAGCTTAGGTAAGCTACAAAAGTTGATTCAAATAAAATCCTAGTATTTTATTTCAGCAAAGGTTCACACCCATTCTATTAGGAAAAAATTGTCAATATTTCTTACTAAACAAAATTGTGAGAGTATATGACTTTCTTATGAGATATAAGCTGGCTTTAATATGTGTGCTGTGTTTTTGCTAGACTTCTGTTGTTTTAAGTTTGGTATAAGGATATTATTCTGTCTTTGGCAGTTTTTAATTATAAGGATTAGTGAAAACGAAGATCATTTTGTATGATTTTGCCCTCTGAAAAATAATGTTTCAGTGAATCAAAGGTCACAAATATATTCAGGTGGCTGAGGTGCAGATAAACTAAGCATGTGACCTTCCTTTTTGTTACTCTGAGTGTAAAGTGGATGTTATGTTGGTGAGAGTTTGTATTAAGCGTCAACCTCAATTATGAATAACGGCCTTTAGTCTATAGCTCATATTCAATGGCAAGTGCATCTTTGTGGAGGCAATTATCTAAGGATGAAACATAGTCAGCATGGGTCGAGTCAAAATATTTCTGCAAATTAACCATTGTCTTTTCAGCTGACCATGAGGTAACGAGATGAAAGAAGACTGTCAGTAGTTGAGTGAGAGGAATAAATATATGGGAGACATAAAGAATCCTAGTTGTGTAATAGATGTGAATTATACAAAACCTGGATGTTCTCATTTTTGATCCCTGATAGAAGAGTTAGCTTCCTGAGAGATTTTTGTCCTACTACATATTACTTCAAAAATATAAGAGTTGGGGAAAAGCGTTTCTGATTTGTCTTCCCTTAGTGAAAGGAACACTAAAAAGTTTCAGACAAAATTATCTGAAAGAGTCTAGCTCCTCAAGTCTTTTGAGTTCCCTCTACCTTAGGTAACTAATCAACAGTCTGGGTTGTACTTGATGATTAAACAAGAATTTGGTCACTGGGGTGGTGCATGGGGTGTGTGTGTGTGGTGTGTGTATTTCACACACTCATGTATGTCTAATTACAACTTTAAGAAGTCATGTCAGAGAGTATCTTTTTATTCTCTGTCTTACCCTACTTTAATTTTCAGTGTTAATTCAGCATTTATAGCTTGTTTGTATGATTATCTTTAGGAGCAGTTTTGTAAGGTAGTTATTGGTGGTGGGAGACGGGGAGGGGTCAGTATATTCCGACTATTTTTCACTGTTGTTATGTTTTTCAATTCCACACTTCAAATCTTGTAGAGATAATTTGAGACTGGCAACATTTAAGTGGCTCTAAAACACACAAAAAATTTCCATCTATCTTTTTTCATTAATGTAGATCATGTCTTTCTGTTTATTTAACTCCACTTTGGGATATAAATAAAATCAAATGGGGTTATATCCTTGTCCATGTTGGGGAGTACCTTTCCTGGCACAGGACAGTTGGCTAAATAGTCCATACAGTAGATTAGAAGGGGAATTGTCAAACCTGGACTGAATTTTTACTGAGAAAATACCTCTATTTTAATTTGCCAGCTGTATAAAACATAGATTACAGAAAATAATATTGAATTGGAAGGTGGGGGGCAGTTAGCATTCTGGTTCTGATCTGTTCCTAAGTTTTGTTGGCTAATGACTTTATCTTGGGTAAACCATAGATATGGTTTATCCAAGCTTTAGTTTTTTATTTGTTTTTATCTTATAGGAAAGAATAGTGTCTTTTTTGTTCATATCAGAGGATTGTTGAGTGACACACACAAAAAAATGCCCTAAATTATAAAGACCAACAGAACTGTTGCCATGGTCTGTCAATGTGGTCATGAAAATGGACTTTATAAGATTCATTAAATACTGTTGGGAAAATACCCTGCACCAGCGCTCTGACTTCTAATTCTACACATTGCTCCCTTCAAATGACCATACTGCATGTTTCAGCCTGACAAGAGATGCTGAATGTGTGATGATGGGGGAGAAAGGAAGAGGTAGCTCATCTTCGAATATTGTGTACAGATTGTCACTGCCAACACCCTACAGCTGTGCTTTTGCTTTTGATTTCTTCATGCCTTTTATATGACTCAATTCCTGCTTTAAAGCACATTGTATTCTTGGCTTGTTAAGCTCAGATGCTCAAATAATTCCATGGGGTCCACTTTATAAACTTAAAACCACAGTGGATGTGAAATTGGAAATACTAAACTTGGAACGTTCTTTTTTGCTCATATTTTCTCATTTGATAAATTGAGGGAAGCAATGTTTTTCAGTAGCTCCCTTTGGTATAGCTCCATGGCTCTCAAACCTTGGATCTAGGCTTTTATTACCTTCCTGGACTGAATCTTGTTAGGAAGTCCTCTTCTTTTGCCTTGTACACCCTTAAACGAGCCCAATAAATGACAGCCTTGGTTTCCCTGTCTAAGCTGATCTCTCTCTCTCTCACACACACACACACACACTCCAACATTATCTGTATGTATGAGGCAAGATAGATGGAGATTAGAGAGATCAACATATCCCTTTATTCCTTATGACTGATAAAAAACTAATATTGGAGAATGTGCCTTATGGATGTGGCAATAATGGGCATCCTAATAACAAACTGCAGGCTCAGCCAGAGTAATCTTGGAATTTCTTGGGTGAGAGTCTGCCCCCGCTATAGCTAAAGGCTAGGTGGAACATGTATACACTTTCAGGGTAGCTGGCTCCCTCAGAAATGTGGAGGGAAAAGGGCTGAGCTGGCCGGGCGCGGTGGCTCACGCCTGTAATCCCAGCACTTTGGGAGGCCGAGGCGGGCAGATCATGAGGTCAGGAGATCGAGACCATCCTGGCTAACACGGTGAAACCCTGTCTCTACTAAAAATACAAAAAAATTAGCCGGGTGTGGTGGCGGGCGCCTGTAGTCCCAGCTACTCGGGAGGCTGAGGCAGGAGAATGGCGTGAACCCTGGAGGCGGAGCTTGCAGTGAGCCGAGATTGCGCCACTGCCCTCCAGCCTGGGTGACAGAGCAAGACTCCAACAACAACAAAAAGGGGCTGAGCTATGCCTACTTAGTTCCTCTCCCAAACTTATCAATTAAGTAACTGACTCCACGTTTCTAGGGTGAGAAACCTTGGGAAAACCCCATTACAGATAACTGAGAAAAAGCAAATAACTGTCCTTACCCCCAGCCCCCAAAATATTCTCCACGTGCTTGTTTTCTTATATTATGGAACCTAATCATCAGGTCTGTAGAAAGCAGATGGTTACCACTGATATCTGACTTCTGGTGGCTCTGCCTGGGACCACTAGTGATAGAGACAACATTTTCTCTTGGAAATATCCAAAAAGGTCAGTCTATACTAGAGCTGAAAATTCTCTCTCCTTTCTCTTCTCAACCCGAATGATATCCAGCTAAATTATCCAAGCGTATTAGAAAATTCGCAATGATATTTAATGATTACATGAGGCCATCCCAATAATAGTATGCCAAAACTAGATGTCCTGAACTGTTATATACATCTCTGCCCATTATTAAATTCTTCAACAGTAATAAAAGAGCAAATTTAAACTCTTAAATGGTATAGTTCAAATGAATTAAAAACCAGACACACATTTATTTCACTTTTGTTATTTCAAAAAAATGAGTGTAAAAAACATCGCTTCCAATTTCTTATTCTGATCAGTGTCAGCAGAGAATTCTTGGTGGCTGGGAAGAATGAGTTTCCTTCAGCAGCTGCAGCTTGGATTATTTCTCACAGAATGGGTGTAGTTCTTTCACAGCTTCAGAAGTTGCATGAATTCAATGCCAAATTTCTGATGTGTCTCATTATTTTGAAGGGGGTTTACGAGATTATTACGACACTGGCCTCACTCACATCAGATTGAGAAAAAATGAATCTCTAGCCTCTGGAACAGTTTTCCCAGGGAAACTCAGTATTTAGTGATGCCAAAGATTATAAAAGAGATTTAATGAGATCTGGGAATAGGATAGACAGTCTTGATTTTGGTTTAATCAGGATGCCACTCTATGCCAGTTTTTTAGAATCAATGATTGGAGAACTGGCATTCAACTGGGAGAATCAGCCATAAAGACATTACCTCTGGCACTAGAGAATTACTAGAGATCTTGAAGAAAAATCCATCTATGCACATGGTCTCTGCTACAAAAGGATATTTGAGACATGCTGGGTAAGCTTAGGAATTTGCAAGAACTTCTACATTCTTATTTGGCCATGTGTTTCAGGCATCCTGATGGTGGTGTAGTGTGGATTCTGTCTAGTAACATGTTATCCACTTTCTTCTCTGCCATGGTGGTGGATCCACTGGTCTTGCTATAAAATCGGTTAGCCCTTGGAACTCTTCCTCCTACTCGTAAACAGTCCAGCTGGAGAGACACCCTCAGTAAATTTTTGAACTCAAAGTGTTTTTGATAATTTTTGAAATTTGAGGCCTTAGGGAGGTTTAGTGAGAATGGGTATCTCCATGTGTTCTTCAAGACAGTTGGTCTGGCACAAAATATGTAAAGGTAGGACCTCACACACATGTACTCTGAAGCACGCATAGAACTTAGAGGCCTGTGCACTTTGAAGACAATACATGGTTTAGAAATATAGAAAAATCAACAAAAACTGCTTCACCTCTTGTCATACACAGTGGGGTAGTTCAAGGTCCTGATGTAGCAGCCAGCTTCCACAAGTCTTTGTGGCCCACGTGGCTTTATTTAAAGCCTGGGAAGGCTTGCTTGTGGAAAAACAGCTTCTCCCTGTGTAAAAATAGCCACACGCTGGTGTATAAGCCACCATAAGCTACGGGTCCCCGACAAATTCAAAATCCTCTAGTGACCCATCCTTTTAAAGCCCCAGGTTTAAAGCTGCTGCTTAGGCTGCACTGATTATATGCACAACACACAGCTGTGAAAACCAGTTGTATGGTGCAATACAAGCCCTTGCAAACCACCGAGGTCAACAAAAGACATAGCCTGATCTCTTCCAGTCCCTCAAGATTCAATTTTAGTTTTGCTACCCAAATTGCACTCCACATCTACCTCTTAATGTTCCTGGCTCAAGGCATCATATTCTAAACACTGTCTTGAATTCAACTTCCCAATCGTAGGTAGAGGCAGAGGCAGAGTCTGCCCTCTAATACATGAGGCTTGGGATAACACAACTGAATGTCTGCTCTGTGTAGTTAGCTGGATCACAAGGGTGGGTGGCGGAAGGAGCTGGGATACTTGTTTCCAGTTCTTTTCTGAAACTCACCTGTCAGGTAACTCACTCCATCTTTGTGCACAAGAAGCTGGACGTATTTAAGATAAACCCCTCTTTGCAGAAAGCAGAGGAGTGAAGTTCTAGTCCCCCTCAACATGACTTGATTTGATTTTTCCCCTGTGGCCTCCTTTGATAGACTGTCTTGAAACCAGTGTTTCTTTCCAGAATGAAAACCAAATAAACACAAAGGACTTATGTGTTCTAAGTAATTGAGGAGTTCACCAGTTTAATGACTCGACTGATGCATCATCAATTTTAATTCTACTGCAGAGGGTTTCCCCAGGTGCTTTACATATGTTAGCCGTAACTGATCTCTTCAAGCACTCAATGTAACACTTTTCTGGAAATGCTGGATTAAGTCTTGCTTTCCAAAAGTAAGCTGGAAAGATTTCAAATAACATGGGTGGAAAAAAATTGAATAAACAGGAAAACGATTCACAGTGTGCATTGATACAGGGAGATGTCATTACATTAAATTAAATGAGGTAATAGTTGTGAAAGCACTTGGCAAACTTGTAAAATACCATATGAAGGTAAAGTTTTAGCTGTTACATTCTGCACAAATGGATTGCAATTTGAAGTCCACAGTTCCTATTATAAGGATTTTGGTAGGAAGGTTAAAATCTAGTTCTACTCTTTCTTACATTAGGAGAAGCCTTGAAATGGTAAATGATCTTTCTAAGCCATATGGTCCATAGTCACCAACATAAGGAATGTCTAAGTTGGACCAGAAGTCAGTGTGTTTCTCTTAATGATCAGTGTCAGAAGTTCGTGAGTGCCTGGATTCATGTGAAATGCAAGCTACCAGGGCATAAGACACTGACAAAGTTGAAAACTGGACCATAAAAAAATGTTAACAACATCAACTCAGAATATGAAAAGAAGAGATATGTATCTTCTGGAACTAAAGAAGAGTTAATTTTTTCCTATATGTGAAAAAAATAATTTTTGCCTATACTGTGAAAAAATTATTTGATCAACAATAGCTTCTCAGAAATGATAAAATAATATTATTTTATTTTATTTTATTTTTTCTGAGATGGAGTCTTGCTATGTTGCCCAGGCTGGAGTGCAATGGCATGATCTCTGCTCACTGCAACCTCCGCCTCCCGGACTCCAGCAGTTCTCCTACCTCAGCCTCCTGAACAGCTGGGATTACAGGCACCCACCACCACGCCTGGCTAATTTTTGTATTTTTAGTAGAGATGGGGTTTCACCATGTTGTCCAGGCTGGTCTTGAACTCCTGGCCTCAGGTGATCTGCTCATCTCGGCCTCCCAAAGTGCTGGATTACAGGCATGAGCCACAATGCCCAGCCTAAAATAATATTAAAAAGCCCCACTCTGTCTCTGTCCTTCTATATAAATTTAGTGTACATAAATGTTATTCTGAGTATTAATCAACAACTTATTTTTTCCCATTTTGTTTAAATGGTTAGTTCAGGGATGCATTCTCTTAAGTCTTAATGAAATACTCCCATCAGTAAAACAAAAATTTTCCTTTGGGACTTACAGTATACAGTAAGTTTGTCTACAGTGCAGAACTTGAAATTTTTCCAACACAATTGATATATTAAGGAGCATTTTAAGCATGACACAAATTTTGCCTTTGCTTCTGCACAATTTTGTTTGTGAGAGACTGCAGTCAACTGTAGCCAATTGAACCCAGCTGCATAGGAATTTATAAAACACACACATGCACACATCTCACATACTAACATCTACCCCTTACCTCATTTCACTACGTGTATTATGAGCCACGCCCACCCACATCTGGTGTTAGAACTTGCAGATCCACTTCAGATAACCTTCCTTCTGCCATTTCATAATAACTCATAAGCTGCAACCCTTCTGCAAACTTCAGGTCTTTTTCAAGGTAAAGCACCATATTTATTGTAGTATTTATGTATTTCATAACTATTTCATGTGTATAAAACTGTGATACCATTTTATTAGTTTTCTATTTTTTTAATGTATAACTGATGTTTCTGATTTTAACCCCATTTTCTCATGAACTATGTTTTTTTTGTGCAACTTGGCGTAGCATGGTAATTTTAAGGAATGCAGATACTGTATTACAGCAGAACTGACTGGATTTTAAATTCAGTTTTCCCTTTATATTTATATTTTGAAGCAACAAGTAAATACAATTCTCTATTTTCCATTTCCGTTCCCCCATCAGTTTTGGATAGTGCTGTTAGCTTACCTGCAAGATCCTTGCCAGGAGGCACCTTGTAAGTTTCTGTTGACAGCAAGCCTGTCTGGATTTGCATGAACTGTGAGTGACTTCTTGAAAATCTACACTTTTGAGGCTGAGTACAAACCTGCAGGAGTCCTTCTTTAGGCTCATAGAGACATTAGCTGATGGCACTCACGCATCCTTGTTTTTCCACGTTCTGAACAGGAGAGGAAGTTTAGCAGTCAGACACTTTCATATATGATATTTAATAAATATGTATGTAAAATACATGTAAGAAAAAATTTCCCAAGGATTTATTTTTATAAAATATTTTTATTTGTGCATCTGTCTCAGGCCAGGTGAATAATATCATATATAAGGTAATAGGCCTTTTACTCTGATCTTTATTGCTGAATTTGTCTTTAGAAACCCCTTATCGTATTCATTATGTGCCCTATGCTATGCGCAGCCATAGTGCATAAAAGATAAGTTGTAGAACAAAATGCTCAATGACGTGAGAGAAATATACTTTCTCATGAAAGCTGAGAAGGGATATTAATGTTTATTAACTTCCTCCTATGTGCTAGGGAGTTGGTTTCCTTGTTCATTGATAACACATTCAGCCTATTCATTCAATCTTCACACTATCCCTTATTTTTATTCTGTTCATTTTAACAGATGAAAAAACTGAAGCTCATGGAAGGTCATTATCCCAATTTCAAGTGGTAGAACATGTGTCAATTTGCATTCTTGGATAAGTAAACACAAAGATGGGATTAGATTTGCAAGACATTTGTCAGGGGGATGGCTGTGAAAGATAATGGAGGAGGAAGTAGGAGGGTCCTTGTACCATATTACGGGTGTGACACCCAGGAAAGGAGGAAGAAGGAAGGCGCACTTGTCAGGAAGAACCTCAGATTGAAGGCAGTTCTGATAAATCTCTGCCAGGCTGGTGTTTTGGGAATCCCCAAGCTTATTACAGGAATCCTGCACTGTGTAGAAATGGCCTAATTCTGATACCCCTCCCACGCCCAGTCATTGGTTGGGAGCAGCACTACGAAAGCATACAGGATGTGAGCTCCGAGGTGGATCCAAAAGTGTGGACAGCAGTAGGCTGCCGATCAGCTGTGATCTTGTGAGCAGGTCTTCTTAAGGGGAGATGTGAGCAGTGCACCATGATGGCCACTGCAGTTATAATTGAATCCAAGATCTGCCGAAGTCCAAGTTCTTCTGTACATGGGTAATGTACAGGGTTGGTAGGAGGGGTGGTTTTCCACTAATCAAAATAAACCCCTTAATTACCTCTAAATAGCATACCCTAAGTAAAATTTGTGGATTTGCTATGCAGACACCAGCTTGCTTCATCTAAATTCCTTCTAAAGAGAAATTTTGTAGCTTCCACTTGAGAGAAAAGACAGAGAAGCAATTTTCTAAAGCAATGGTCCTTAACCTTGGCAGCACAGTAGAGTCATGGTGAGGAGCTAGTTAAAATGTCATATGGCAAGTCTGCACCTTAGATCAATGGAATAAAAATCTCTCTGAGGAGAACCTAGGCATCAGTACTTTTTAAAGGTTTGCAGGTGATTTCAATATACATCCCAAGTTGAGAGTTACTGTTGTAAAGGATATTTATCTGAAATGAAGTGTAGACATCTTCGAACATTATTCTGTGTGTCAAGTCTCTCCATCAGTCCCACTCATGCTCACCTCAGAAAGTTACTTAACTAGTTGAGGTGTGTTCCCAGAAGCCATCTTAAAAATAACTTTTTGTATAATGGGAATCCTACAAGATTTTTTAAAACCCAATTTATATTTCCATTCACATTTCTGTTTTCAGTACACCTTAACTTGACTACATCTTTGTTTTTTGTTTTTTTTTAAACAAAAAATAATGGTATACATTTTCACAAGGAAGGAGTCCATTTTCTGGGTACAGTCAGCAATGTGGCTTTTAGAAGTGTCCAGAACCACAGGGAATTCTGGATTTAGAGATAGAGAGACACCCTTCTATCTTCATGTGGGAAGAAACATTGCCACATGTTTCTAAAAATGAAAGGAAAATGGTTAAGAAGAGAGTATGGATTGAACTATGTTGAGATTGTGTTTTGTTTATAATCACATTTTCCCTTAAATTAATATTTATAAAAGTAAGACATATTTATTGTAAAACTTTGGGAAAAGAGACAATGGAGACAGATGAAAATGATATATTTATTGTTAATATTAGTTATTTGTCCAGAAATTCAAACTGGTCAATTTATTTGCCTTCAGTGTGCCTTAAATGTGTTAGATTAAGATAGATTTAGCAAAGGCTATCCGGTGGTACTTGATTTCCATTGCAGTATTAATTTTTCTCTGTTATCAAGAAACAACAACAACAAAAACATTTTAAGATATCTACTCACTTGCAGTGGTGGACCGAGAATGGAGGTGGAACAATGGAAACTACCAGAAATAGGAAATAAAGGATTGCATGGTCTGCAGAAAAGTTAAAAACAATAAAATGAACTGAAAATCAATTTAAAAATTATCACCATGCACTAATTCTAAATGAAATCAGTGATAAAATACTCCTCCCTGAAAAAAATATTTTACTGGTCTAAATTCTAAACTTCAAGTGATCACATTTTAAACCTCTCCTTTAATAACGATTGTATTCTGCATTGTATTCTGCTTACAATATTCCCATTTATACCGTTGGCCTCTGACATACATGAAATCATCTACACATCTTGCTTTCCAAGTTTGTTTGTAAATATTTGGTGTCCTTCTAACTTGCTTAAGGCATGATTTGTTTCTAACCTCTCTGATAACACATATCCCTGAATTTAAACAACAGATTAAAAAAATGATGGCACAGCAAGTGTAAAGATAACAACTTGAGTGATTTCAATCTTGTCATTCTATCTGAAGATTGGGAGTTTTTTGTGTTTACAGCATAAATGTGAAACAGTGCAGAATGTGAGGTGTAATATTTTTGTAAGTGCAAATTTTACTTCTTACATGAAATATTTTACTGAATTTAAATAATATTTTTAAAATCGAAATTTTATATTTGTTAATTCCTTTAAAACTAAAAACTAATTAAGGACATAAAACATTGCATCATATGACTTAAGAGGTTTAGATGTTCACTTTTACTAAAATTCACATTTAGAGGACATTGGCATAATTATATAATACATTCAATTTAATTGAAAAAATTTACTGTCTTTGTATCTTTTCTGGCTATTACTTGTCCCATTTCATGATTTTTACTGAAAATAATTTTGTTGTATAAAGTAGGAGATTGTTGAAAACAATCTGATTTCTGTGTCAGATACTCCAGGTATGCTACTTCTCAACCGCTTTAGCAAAGAGCTTGAAGTGACTGCAATGGGCCCTGTCATCATGTCTGTATATCCCTTTTTTTTCCTTTCCTCCCTCTTCCTTTGCTTGCTTTTTGCACCCAATTTCCAAGGGCAGGAAACATCTCCTAGAAAGCCTGAGGAAATTAGTAAGATTGAATTGTGTAACACGAAAAGGAAGTATGCATATTCTACTGAGAAATGTAATCTATTTGGGTTGTCAAAAGGAGATTGGTCAGATTAAATGGTCACTATATGTTATGAATTCTGTTCAGCAGAAATGTTTAAACATTTCATAGTGCTTTTATTGGTCAGCAAAGTGGGCACTTTCTTTTTGAAGATGCACAGTGGAAGGTGAAAGAGAAAATTAGGTGTCTATAGATTTAGGGTATTAAAACATAGAAGTGGAAGAAGTATTAGTTTGGAGGAGTCATTTCACACCTGTACTACTTTCAAATAGAATGACATCAAAGCACTCTCAGAGAGATATGAAGGCAGAACATATAAACGAAAAGAATTGGTGTTCTGAGTTCTCATTTCATTTCTGTACTAAACACTTGCATGAATAAGGCAAAGCACTGACCATCTAGATAAAAAGGAGGGACTGGGTAATAGGATCTATACAAGCCACCTTTTAAACTGCTTTTAATGGTATCTGAAAGATTTACTTAAGTTAGAAATGCATTATTAAAAAATATCCTTTTTCCCTTTGTGCTTTTGTCAACAAGAAATAATTCCTGAAATCATATTGATTTTTCACTTAAATAAATGAAAGGAGAATATAATCAAGTAAAACATATGATTTTAGGACCTATGACACTTTTGAAATAGAAATAATTAGTATGGTTAAAATGATCAGTATTATTATAGTCTCACATTTTAATTTATTGAATTTTATTAAGCTACTTTTCAAACATACAAAAAGTTAAAAAGAATATTTTAACATCATTTTCTCAGTAATTTATAGAACATGTACAGAAAAAAAATCAGAAAAATATGGAAGACTAAAACAACATCATCAACAATTTGACCTAATTGACATGTATAGAATATCAACATCATTAAGGGCAAAATACACATTTGTCTAAAGAACTTTCACCAATATAGGCCATATGTTGGGCCATAAAACAAGTCCTGATACATCTCGGTTTTTTTTCCTCTTTAACTTTTATCTTAAGTTCAGGTGTACAAGTGCGGGTTTGTTACACAGGTAAACATGTGTCATGAGGGTTTGTTGTACAGATTATTTCATCACCCAGGTATTAAACCTAATACCCGTTAGTTTTCCTGATCCTCTCCCTCCTCCCATACTCCACTCTCAATAGGCCCCTGTGTCTGTTGTTTCCCTCTATGTGCCCATGTGTTCCCGTCATTTACCTCACACTTATAAGTGAGAATATGTGGTATTTCCTTTTCTGTTCCTGCATTAGTTTACTAAGAATAACGGCTTCCAGTTCCATCCATGTCCCTGCAAAAGACATGCGCTTGTTCTTTTTTATGGCTGCATAGCATTCCATGCTCTATGTGTACCACATTTTCTTTATCCAGTCTTCTATCGGTGGGTATTTAGGTTGATTCCACATCTTTGCTATTGTGAATAGCACTGCAGGGAACATGTGCGTGCATGTGTCTTTATAATAGAATGATTTATATTCCTTTGGGTATATACCCAGGAATGGGATTGACGGGTCGAATAGCATTTCTGTCTTTTGGTTTTGGAGGAATTGCCACACTGTCTTCCACAATAATTGAACTAATTTACACTCCCACCAACAGTGTATTATAAGTGTTCCTTTTTCTCCACAACCTCACCAGCATCTGTTATTTTCTGAAGGTTAAAAAGAATATTACAGCTGGGTGTGATAGCACACCCATATATTCCCCAATACTCGTGAGGCTTAGGTGGGCGGATCCCTTGAGCCTAGGAGTTCAAGGTTGTAGTAAGCCATAATTGCACCTGTGGCTGGCCACTGCACTCCAGCCTAGGCGACATAGCAAGATCCTGCCTTAAACAAAAAAGAAGAATTTAACAAATGCCCATGTACCCAACACTCAATATTATGTAATTATATATTTGTCATTTTTGCCTCAGTACTTTTTTTAAATACTTCAAGTTCTGGGGTACATGTATACAACATGCAGGTTTGTTACATAGGTATACATGTGCCATGTTGGTTTGCTACACTCATCAACTTGTCATTTACATTAGGTATTTCTCCTAATCCTATCCCTCCCCTAGTCCCCCACCCCTAGACAGGTCCCAGTATGTGATGTTCCCCTCCCTGTGTCCATGTGTTCTCATTGTTCAACTACCACATATGAGTGAGAACATGCGGTGTTTGGTTTTCTGTTCCTGTGTTAGTTTGCTGAGAATGATGGTTTCCAGTTTCAGCCATGTCCCTGCAAAGGAAATGAACTCATCCTCTTTTATGGCTGCATAGAATTCCATGGTGTATATGTGACGCATTTTCTTAATCCAGTCTATCATTGATGGGCATTTGGGTTGGTTCCAAGACTTTGCTGTTGTGAACAGTGCTGCAATAAACATACATGTGCGTGTGTCTTTATAGTAGAGTGATTTATAATCCTTTGGGTATATACCCAGTAATAGGATTGCTGGGTCAAATGGTATTTCTAGTTCTAGATCCTTGAGGAATTGCCACACTGTCTTCCACATTGTCCATTGGTTGAACCAATTTACACTCTCACCAATAGTGTAAAAGCATTCCTATTTTTCCACATCCTCTGCAGCATGTGTTGTTTCCTGACTTTTTAATGACCACCATTCTAACTGGTGTGAGATGGTATCTCATTGTGCTTTTGATTTGCATTTCTCTGGTGACCAGTGATGAGCATTTTTTCATAAGTTTGTTGGCTGCATAAATGTCTTCTTTTGATAAGTTTATATCCTTCACCCATTTTTTGATGGGGTTATTTGTTTTTTCTTGTAAATTTTTTTAAGTTCTTTGTAGATGCTGGATATTAGCCCTCTGTCAGATGGATAGATTGCAAAAATTTTCTCCCGTTCTGTAGGTTACCTGTTCAATCTGATGATAGTTTCTTTTGCTGTGCAGAAGCTCATTAGTTTAATTAGATCTCATTTGTCAATTTTGGCTTTTGTTGCCATTGCTTTTGGTGTTTTAGTCATGAAGTCTTTGCCCATCCCTATGTCCTGAATGGTGTTGCCTAGGTTTTCTTCTAGGGTTTATATGGTTTTAGGTCTTATGTTTAAGTCTTAATCCACCTTGAGTTAATTTTTGTATGAGGTGTAAGGAAGGGACCCAGTTTCAGCTTTCTGCATATGGCTAGCCAGTTTTCCCAGCACCATTTATTAAATAGGGAATCCTTTCCCCGTTGCTTGTTTTTGTCAGGTTTGTCAAAGATCAGATGGTAGTAGATGTGTGGTGTTATTTCTGAGGCCTCTGTTCTGTTCCATTGGTCTATATATCTCTTTTGGTACCAGTACATGCTGTTTTGGTTAATGTACCCTTGTAGTATAGTCAGTCAGGTAGCATGATGCCTCCAGCTATGTTCTTTTGGCTTAGGTTTGTCTTGGCTATGCAGGCTCTTTTTTGGTTCCATATGAAGTTTAAAGTGCTTTTTTCAATTCTGTGAAGAAAGTCAGTGGTAGCTTGATGGGGATAGCATTGAATGTATAAATTACTTTGGGCAGTATGGCCATTTTCACAACATTGATTCTTCCTATCCATGAGCATGGACTGTTCCTCCACTTTTTTGTGTCCTCTTTTATTTCTTTGAGCAGTGGTTTGTAGTTCTCCTTGAAGAGGTCCTTCACATCCCTTGTAAGTTGGATTCCTAGGTATTTTATTCTCTTTGTAGCAATTGTGAATGGGAGTTCACTCATGATTTGGCTCTCTGTTTGTGTGTTATTGGTGTATAGGAATGCTGTGATTTCTGCACACTGATTTTATATCCTGAGACTTTGCTGAAGTTGCTTATCAGCTTAAGGAGATTTTGGGCTGAGAAGACGGGGTTTTCTAAATAGACAATAATGTCATCTGCAAACAGAGACAATTTGACTTCCTCTTTTCCTAATTGAATACGCTTTATTTCTTTCTCTTGACTGATTGCCCTGGCCAGAACTTCCAACACTATGTTGAATAGGAGTTGGGAGAGAGGGCATCCTTGTCTTGTGCCAGTTTTCAAAGGGAATGCTTCCAGTTTTTGCCCATTTAGTATGATATTGGCTGTGAGTTTGTCATAAATAGCTCTTATTATTTTGAGATCCATTCCATCAATACCTAGTTTACTGAGTTTTTAGCATGAAGGGCTGTTTAATTTTGTTGAAGACCTTTTCTGCATCTATTGAGATAATCGTGGTTTTTGTCATTGGTTCTTTTTATGTGATGGATTACGTTTATTGATTTGTGTATGTTGAACCAGCCTTGCATCCCAGGGATGAAGCTGGCTTGATCATGGTGGATAAGCTTTTTGATGTGCTGCTGCATTCAGTTTTCCAGTATTTTATTGAGGATTTTTACACTGATGTTCATCCTGGATATTGGCCTAAAGTTCTCTCTCTCTCTCTTTTTTTGTTTCTGCCAGGTTTTGGTATCAGGATGATGCTAGCCTCATAAAATGAGTTAAGGTGGAGTTCCTCTTTTTCTATTGATTGGAATAGTTTTAGAAGGAATGATATCAGCTCCTCTTTATACCTGTGGTAGAATTTGGCTGTGAATCCATCTGGTCCTGGGCCTTTTTTTTTGGTTGGTAGGCTATTAATTACTGCCTCAATTTCAGAACCTGTTATTGGTCTATTCAGAGATTTGACTTCTTCCTGCTTTAGTCTTGGTAGGGTGTATGTGTCCAGGAATTTATCCATTTCTTCTACATTTTCTAGTTTATTTGTGTAGAGGTGTTTGTAGTATTCTCTGATGGTAGTTTGTATTTCTGTGGGATCAGTGGTGATATCCCCTTTATCATTTTTTATTGCATCTATGAATCTTCTCTCTTTTATTCTTTGTTAGTCTGGCTAGCAGTCTATCTATTTGGTTGATCTTCTCAAAAACCCAGCTTCTGGATTCATTGATTTTTTTGAAGGGTTTTTTTGTGTCTCTATCTCCTTCAGTTCTGCTCTGATCTTAATTATTTCTTGCCTTCTGCTAGCTTTTGAATGTGTTTGCTCTTGCTTCTCTAGTTCTTTTAATTGTGATGTTAGGGTGTTGGCTTTTAGATCTTTCCTGCTTTCTCTAATGGGCATTTAGTGCTACAAATTTCCCTCTACACACTGCTTTAAATGTGTCCCAGAGATTCTGGTACGTTGTGTCTTTGTTCTCATTGGTTTCAAAGAACATCTTTATTTCTGTCTTCATTTTGTTATTTACCCAGTAGTAATTCAGGAGCAGGTTGTTCAGTTTCCATGTAGTTGTGCAGTTTTGAGTGAATTTCTTAATCCTGAGTTCTAATTTGTTTGCACTGTGGTCTGAGAGACAGTTGTGATTTCTCTTCTTTTTCATTTGCAGAGGAGTGTTTTCCTTCCAACTATGTGGTCAATTTTGGAATAAGTGTGATGTGGTGCTGAGAAGAATGTATATTCTGTTGATTTGGGGTGGAGATTTCTGTAGATGTCTATTAGGTCCACTTGCTCCAGAGCTGAGTTCAAGTCCTGGATATCTTTGTTAATTTTCTATCTCATTGATCTGTCTAATATTGACAGTGCGGTGTTAAAGTCTCCCACTACTATTGTGTGGGAGTCGAAGTCTCTTTGTAGGTCTCTCAGAACTTGCTTTATAAATCTGAGTGCTCCATATTGGATGCATATATATTTAGGATAGTTAGCTCTTCTTGTTGCATTGATCCATTTACCATTATGTAATGCCCTTCTTTGTCTCTTTTGACCTTTGTTGGTTTAAAGTCTGTTTTATCAGAGACTAGGACTGCAACCCCTGCTTTTTTGGGCTTTCCATTTGCTTGGTAAATCTTCCTCCATCCCTTTATTTTGAGCATATGTGTCTTTGCATATGAGATGGGTCTCCTGAATACAGCACACTGATGGGTCTTGACTCTTTATCCAATTTTCTAGTCTGTGTCTTTTAATTGAGGCATTTTACCCATTTACATTTAAGGTTAATATTGTTATGTGTGAATTTGGTCCTGTCATTATGATGCTAGTTGGTTATTTTGCTCATTGGTTGATGCAGTTTCTTCATAATGTTGATAGTCTTTACAATTTGGCATGTTTTTGCAGTTGCTGGAACTGGTTGTTCCTTTCCATGTTTAGTGCTTCCTTTGGGAGCTCTTGTATGGCAGGCCTGGTGGTGACAAAATCTCTCAGCATTTGCTTGTCTGTAAAGGATTTTATTTCTCCTTCGCTTATGAAGCTTAGTTTGGCTGGATATGAAATTCTGGGTTGATAATTTTTTTCTTTAAGAATGTTGAATATTGGCCCCCTCTCTCTTCTGGCTTATAGGGTTTCTGCAGAGCAAGCCACTGTTATTCTGATGGGCTTCCCTTTGTAGGTAACCCAACCTTTTTCTCTGGCTGCCCTTAACATTTTTTCCTTTTTTTCATCCTTGGTGAATCTGACAATTATGTGTCTTGGGGTTACTCTTCTTGAGGAATATCTTTTTGGTGTTCTCTGTATTTCCTGAGTTTGAATGTTGGCCTGCCCTGCTAGTTTGGGGGAAGTTCTCCTGGATATTATCCTGAAGAGTGTTTTCCAACTTGGTTCCATTCTCCCCATCACTTTCAGGTATATCATTCAAACGTAGATTTGGTCTTTTCTCTTAGTCCCATATTTCCTGAAGGCTTTGTTCATTTTTTTTCACTCTTTTTTCTCTAAGCTTGTCTTCTTGCTTTATTTCATTATATTGGTCTTCAATCACTGATATCGTTTCTTCCACTTGATCAGTTCAGCTATTGGAACTTGTGTATGCTTCACGAAGTTCTCGTGCTGCATTTTTCACCTCCATCGGGTTGTTTATATTCATCGCTACACTGGTTATTCTAGTTAGCAATTCATCTAACTTTTTTCAAGGTTTTTAGCTTTCTTGCATTGGATTAGAACATGCTCCTTTAGCTCAGAGGAGTTCGTTATTACTCATCTTCTGAAGCCTACTTCTGTCAATTCGTCAAACTCAGTCTCCATCCAGTTTTTTTCTGTTGCTGGCGAGGAGTTGTGATCCTTTGGAGGAGATGAGGCATTGTGGTTTTTGGAATTTTTAGCCTTTCTTCACTGGTTTCTACCCATCTTTGTGGTTTTATCTACCTTTGGTCTTTGATATTGGTGGCCTACAGGTGGGGTTTTGATGTTTATGTCCATTTTATTGATGTTGATTGTATTCCTTTCTGTTTGTGAGTTTTCCTTCTAATAGTCAGGCCCCTCAGCTGCATGTCTGAAGGAGTTTGCTGGAGGTCCACTCCAGACCCGGTTTACCTGGGTATCACCAGCAGAGGCTGCACAACAGCAACTATTGCTGCCTGATCCTTCCTCTGGAAGCTTTCTCCCAGAGGGGCCCCCTCAGATGCCAGCCAGAGCTCTCCTGTATGAGGTGTCTATCAGCCCCCACTAGGAGGTGTCTCCCAGTCCGGCTACATGAGGGGTCAGGGACCCACTTGAGGAGGCAGTCTGTCTGTTATCAGAGCTCGAACACTCTGCTGGGAGGATCACTGCTTTCTTCAGAGCTGTCAGGCAGGGAGGTTTAAGTGTGCTGAAGCTACTTGCACAGGTGCCCCTTACCCCAGGTGCTCTGTCCCAGAGAGATGGGAGTTTTTTTCTATAAGTCCCTGACTAGGGCTGCTGGCTTTTCTTCAGAGATGCCCTGCCCACTGAGGTGGAATCTAGAGAGGCAGTTGGCCTTGCTGAGCTGTGGTGGGCTCTGCCCAGTTCAAATTTCCCAGTGGCTTTGTTTACACTGTGATCATAAAACTGCCTACTCAAGACTCAGCAATGGCAGACACCCCTCCCCCCACCAAGCTTGAGCATCCCAGGTCAATCTCAGACTGCTGCACAAGCAGCGGGCATTTCAAGCCAATGGATCTTAGCTTGCTGGGTTCCGTGGATGTGGGACCCACTGAGCCAAACACCAGAGGGAATCTCCTGGTCTGCCAGTTGTGAAGACTGTGGGAAAAGTGCAGTTTCTGGGCAGGAGTGTACTGTCCTCCTAGTACAGTCTCTCACATCTTCCCTTGGCTAGGAAAGGGAAATCTCCTGACCCCTTGCACTTCCTGGGTAAGGCGATGCCCTGCCCTGCTTTGGCTCACCCTCTGTGGGCTGCACCCACTGTCCAACCAGTCCCAGTGAGATGAACCAGGTACCTCAGTTGGAAATGCAGAAATCACCCACCTTCTGTGTTGTTCTTGCTGGGAGCTGCAGACCGGAGCTGTTCCTGTTCAGCCATTTTTGCCTCAGTACTTTTGATGAAATAAATTATAGTGGTCACTGTTGAATCCTTGCTTACTTCTTCCTCATCCTGTTTCCTTCTTCCTTTCTCTTTCTTTCCTTAGGTGTAAATACCATCTTGTGTTGCATTTTATGATTGTCATTGTCACATATGTTGGAGGCCACTGATTTTGGAGCCTAGCCAAGTAGACTATGGCTTTAGCTGTGCTTAGTACTTTGCATTTTGTGTTCATAGACATAATATCAGACTCCTCTAAGGCTTTTCAGATACTCTCACCTTAACTTGTCTTTGGGACATTTGGCCTCCCATTTCAGGCAGAGCCACTGCGGCATCAACCAACTCTCTTTGGGAAGCCAACAACCTTCACACACGTGCAAATGTGTAGTGCTCACTGTGTCCTCCCTCACTTCCTGCCTCTAGGCTTCTTGTTGAAGACAGGGAGGTAATTCTGTGGTCTCAAGTGGGCACAATCCAAAGTGTGTGAGAGGAGTGGGTAGTGGAAGAGGAAAAGACGTGTGTGGTAAAGCTTCAACCAACAGGAGATGGGAACCTGCAAAAATTTTTTTTCTTTCCTCCATGGATCGAGAAGTCATTTAGATAGCTTCTCAGATGACAGTCTTATGATCAATCAGTCATACTTAATACCATATAGTCCTTTTTCTTCTCTGTTTCATTACTCTTTTCCCTGATTTGTATTCTATTACTATGCCTCATGGAATAAGGTAGTAGCCTTAATCATACATGGGAGGCCATATTAAAACAGAGATATTAATCTTGTTCCAGCTCTGTCCTTTCAGCTTTATCTTTCTATATTTTATCAACCATTGCTGTGTTTGGAGCAGAGGGTGGTATAGCTTACTTTTCCATCTTGACTAGAAGTCATTGATTCCATCTTTGCAACTGTTTTCTTGCTGAAAACATCAACATTACTTTTGTATTCACCAAGAAATCTTTAGCATGTGTTATGTATATATTTCATATTACTTGTAAAACAATACAAACTCTTATCAGAAAGCCTGATATAGAAGAGGAATATGATGAATATTAGTTTCTTTGCTGTACCTTTTTTTAAAATGTAATTCCTGAAGTCTCAGTACTTGAATAAACTTTTCTATGCTTTGTGCTTATTTACATCACTACAGATAACTCATGTTGGATCCCTGCCCACCACCCCCAGCCCCATATCTGTTTTTCTTCCAAGATTGTGAATGTAAGGGCAGGAATTGTGTCTTATTCATTTTTGCAAACAGGACAGTGCTAGGCCAAGTTGACTCTCAGTTAATGAATGTGGAATATATTTGACATTTGGTTTGTAGATAGATAAACAGGCTTAAATGTTTTAGATATTTAAAAGCAATTCTCTTGGTTTCTTCCCTGAATATAGAACACTCTGGGTCCATGGTTAGCAGTTCACTATTGTGGTGGCATGTGTGATTCCTGCTGTTAAATGTGGCTGTTCAAGCAAATGTACTCACCTATGTGATAGTTTGTCTGGAAAAGGGAATACTCTATAAATAGCATACTTCCAGTAATTCAGGATGTAATTTAAAATAAGGATTCTATAATATCATGAGAAAAGTGTCTCATTAGCAATAAAAGCTATTAATGTCACTCTTTTTAATGAAGGATTGCAACGGCATCCCTCATTAGACTAGAAAGGGCAAGAGTGATGCAATCAACGCTGCGGATTAAGAGTTGTTGAATGATCAGATGGGTGTTGGGGGTGAGAAAAAAAGCTACAAGCCAAAATGACTCCAAGGTTTAGAGTTTGGATAGTATGAGAAGATGATTATGTCATTTTATGAGACAGGGAAATAGGAGAAAGGAAAGATGTGTAAGGGAAGTAGATGAGCTTTGTTTTTACTGACTTTAACATGAAGATTACTTATTCATTCTGGAGATAATTCATTCAATTTATATTGAACACCTATTATTACTAGACATTGTGATAAGCTGTAAGCACACAAATGGCATTCTTCATCAGACATTCTTTTAAAGAACTCATGTCATCAAATTTTCAGGCAACTCAAACGCAAGTGAAATAATGATTGTGTTAGACAAAATAATATAAATTAAAAATGTGTATTGAAAAAGCAATAATAATACAAAATTAAATGGATGAAAAGTAACAAAAATAAATACGTGTGAAAAAAGCTTGATGTCTGTTGATGGTATGCCACGACTGCCTCTCCCCACAATGCATCAAATATGTTCTTAAGCAATGGTAATACAAACATACAATGAAACAACAGATGTAGAATATGTTTGTCAAATAAATGCATAAATAATAACCCTTTGAAAACTTTTCACATCACATCTAGTGTATTGTGGTCAACTCCAGGTGCTACATTTTTAGCACTAGTCAACCATAGCATCATTCTATGTTATGTGGAGAAGCATTAGAGGACTTAGTCACATGCAGGAGAAGAGTCGCTTTGAAGTATTTAGCCTCACTGCCCAATGGCAATGTCAAAACTGAGGCCGTTTTAGCAGAAATACTAGGGAGGAAGATTTGGCACAATACTAAATGTAATAGTTAGATAACTGAAGTTATCCTGTGTGAATGAGAGCTGTTCACACAAAGGCTGGATGAAGGGAAGTAGCAGAAAGAGCTCCTGTTAAAAGGCAGTGGACTTTATCACTTGCATAAGTTTTGCAGCTATTAATATTCTAGTAGCCAATCATTACTTCATTCTAAATCTAAAGAAAAAAAAGAAACAAAGGGTTCAATGTTTTTTTTACCAACTTAAGGACTGAGTAGGAGAAAGGAGATCCATAAAATGACTCGGTGCTTCAATGCTCTAGGTTTATTTTTAATCAGTTGTGCTGCAGGGTGACATTCTCATAGAAGAGGAAAATAAAGAATATATTAATTTACAAGGCTAGCTGGAGAAAAGGTTATTATGGTTGCATACAGATAAAAAGGTCACATTTAAAGAATCTTCTATCCTAGGATATTTAAAAAGTAGAATTCCTTTCTTAAGAGTCTGTTAGGAGAACATGATGGCCTGTACATTTTAACTCTTTGTAGTTCAGCTGGATTTGAAAAGCCAAATGAATATTTGTGAGTGGGTGTCACTGATTTTTGCAAATGTTCACAATCATTCATTCATTTATTCATCAAAGACCAGGAAATAAGGAATAAAAACAAAGTATTTTTTATGAAATAAATTGTAGTAGAAGAGACAGTAAGTAGACAGATGACTCAAATGCAATGTGATAAGTGATACATTTGAAGCAGTGGTAGCCCTAAGTAAGAATGATCTATTCCACATGGGTCTGAGGATTTATATGATTGCTCTTGAAGAATGAGATTCAGATGAAGCAGGGAGAGAAGGATATTTAAGTATAAGGGAGCAGTATGTGTAAATGGACAAAGATACAATATACTAAAATCTAAGTGTTATCAGAGTTCTGTATGTAATTCAATATAACAATACCATCACCCAACAGTTATTTCCTGTTTATTTATGATGTCCAAGGAACTTGTCTAAGCATGTTATATGTATTAACTAATCTAATCTTCACAGCAATCTGGAGCAGTCTGGCTCCAAAGTCTTCATCTTTACATACTTTCTTGAAGAGATGTCTCCATTAACATGCTAATTGACCTGATCTGATCACAGTACAATGTATTGAAATATCCCTTTGGACCCCATAAATTTGTACAATTATTATGTATCAATTAAAAATATAATTTTTTTAAAAAAAAGATGCTTGCAAGAATTAAGAAAAAAGAAATGACTTGAGAGTTTTGGTAGAATGGGAGATTAAATACCTTTAAACCAAGTGAAAGTGGGACTCTGGGGCGTACCTGAATATTTACATGCTGCTGCTGGAAGGGAAAGTTGTTACAAATGCTTTAGAAAGCAGTTTGCTATTACCTTGTATAACTGAAGAGCTTAAACCTTGGTTTAGACACAGCTGTATTCCTGGATCTAATCCCCAGAGAAGGTCTTGCACATGTGCTCCAGGAGACAAGTAGAAGGGCAGCGTGTTTGTAATAGCACACACAAAAAGCAAACATCCAAATGTTCATCATGGCACATCAACAGTAACAGTGAAACAGGTAAAAACATTATACTATATGTGCATAATGGAACACTAAAACAGCAAAAATGAATGAGCTACAGTGACAATATAGATCTCAGGAAGGTTCTACTGAGCAAAAAAAGTAAATTGCAGAATACCTAAAGAACATATGTAAAGAATACGCTAAAATTAGACAACATATTGCTTAGAGATACAAACATGTGGCAAATGATAACAATAATGGAATATACTTTTTAAAAATTTCTAATTGTGTTTCTTCTGAAGGGAGGACAGGGGAATGAAATACGGTAGGAATGTATAGGTAGATGTCATAGTAATGTTTGATTCACTGTGCTATTTTTATGTTTTTTTGTATCTACTCATAAATTACCACATTTCGTGAATTTTTAAGACGGTATTTTATTTTTAATATTTCTGAAATTGAGATGCATCTTACTAAATTGATAATTATACTATAAAGCATAATAGTGTTTTTCTTCCTTGTTTTTAGAAAGTAATGCAGTGCCTCACAATCAAGGGCTTCGTAGACCAGTGAAATATGGTAAGGAAAACTAGTTTAATAAAAGAATACTCTTGGAGTAATTCTGATAATGCCCTTGAAACTATGTAGAAAATATATACAGAAATGGTGGGATATGAGACCAGTGTGGTGGATGGGGGCAGATCACTGTGGAGGTTGTATGCCACTGTTGAGGTTATGCATCCTATGAGAAATAGGAAGCTATTAAAGAGTTTTATGTAAGAAAATAACATGATAGGTTTATATGACTTTATGAAGAAAAATAATATATTTCTATAACTTTTTAGAACTTACTTATGATATTGTCCTGAATTATTTTCATTCCATGCTTTCATTTTTATTTCTAAGCAATAAATATTATTTTTTAAAAAACAACAGTCAACTTGAGTGACAATGAATGCAACATTGGTTTTTAAAATAATAGGAATCCCACATTGGACTCTTATGTCATCTGACAGAAAACAGGCACTCCCAGGACTTTGGGATGCTGAGGCAGGTGGATCACATGAGGTCAGGAGTTTGAGACCAGCCTGACCAACATGATGAAACCCCATCTCTGCTAAAAATACAAAAGCTAGTTGGGTGTGGTTGTGGGTACCTGAAATCCCAGCTACTTGGGAGGCTGAGGCAGGAGAATTGCTTGAACCTGGGAGGTGAAGGTTGCAGTGAGCCACAATCACACTACCAAACTCTAGCCTGGGTGACAGAGTGAAACTCCATCTCAAAAAAAAAAAAAAAGAAAAAGAAAAAAAGAAAAAAGGTACCATCTCCCTACGTTCTGAGATGGTATTAGAGGAGGCCTTGTGAAGAGGCTTTACCATCACCCATTAGTAATGAGGCCACCTCCACCACAGTGTCAGGATAGACCATGTGGTCTATACAAAAAGATATACTCATAAACACTATAGATAAGTCAAAATAGAATTCTAAAATAATGTTCAAATAACCAACAGGACACTAGGAAAAAGACAACAGGGAAATGGAAAGCAGAACAGTCAAAAAAAATAAAATAGTAGACTTAATGCCTAAGATACCAATAATCATTTTAAACGTAAATGATCTAAATATACCAATTAAAGAGTAGAGATTAGTAGAATAAATTAAGAACATGACTAAGCTATATGCTTTCAACAAAAACTCACTTTAAATATAATGATATAGAGAGGTTGAAAGTAAAATGATGGAAAAAGATATACCATGAAAACATCAATCAAAGGAAAACAAGAGTATCTACATTAATATTAGTTAAAGAAAACTTCAGGGCAAAAAACATTACCAAAACCAGTGAGTGACACCATGTTATGATAAAAGGGTTAATCCACCAAAAGACATAGCAACCCTAAATGTAAATGTACCAAAACAACAGAACAGAAAAAAAAACAAAACTAAGGGGAGGAAAAACTGACAGAACTGAAAGGAGAAATAGAAAATTGCATTATTTTAGTTGGCAACTTCAAGATCCTCTCTCAGTAATTGATAGAGATATTTATACAGAAAGTCACAATTCAATACCATTAGCTAATTCAACACTACTAACTAATAGGATCTAATCGATATTCATAAAGCACTGAATTCAACTATAGCAGAATATATATATATATTTTTTTCAACTGCCCACAGAATGTATACCATGATAGACCATATCCTGGGTCATAAAACAAACTTAAACAAATTTAAAATAATTGAAGCCATGTAGAATGTGTTACCTAACCTCAATGAAACAAACTATAAATCAGTCACAGAAAGATAATAGAAAAATCTCCAAACACTTGGAAACTTAACAACACACTTCTTAATAATCTATGGGTCAAAGAGGAATCTCAAGGGAATTTAAAAATACATTAAACTAAATGGAAAGGTAAATATATCAAAATTTGTGGGACACAGCTAAAGCAGTGCTGAAAGGGAAATGAATATAAAAGGGGGGAAAGTCTCAAATAAATAGTTTAACGTTTTATCTCAAGAAAAGATAAAGAAGAGAGAAATAGGCCCAAAGCAAGCAGAAGAAAAAAAAAAAATAGAAATCCTTAAAATTAAAACCAGAAAACTAGTAGGAAAATCAATGAAAATAAGACCTAATTCAATAAAATGGATAAATATCCAGGAAGACTGACAAAAAGAGAAAGGCAACACATGTTAGCAATGTCAGGAATCAACAGGAGAGGGAAATCCAGGTTTTGATTGTACCTTATAATGAAGTCAGTGACATAAGAGAATATCAAGGCACTGTAGTCCACAGTGTGAGCAGTCAGATATGTGGGGCTCTGAAGACACAGACTGTTTGGCCAAAGCTAAGGAAGTGACAAGGATAACTTGAATTCTGTGGCAAACTCTAAAGTCCTTATGTGAACAGGAATGCTATTGAGTGACTTAATATTTGTAAGAATAAGCTCATTTCCATGAACTTGATTTCCATTGCACACAGAGAAGACTTCTAACTTCTCAAGAAGTTAGTTAGAAGTCTTGTCTGTGTGCAATGGAAATTTAAGGTCATTTACTTTGTCTTGATTGTCAAAATATTTTAGCATCTATATAACTACTTTCACATTATCTGTTTTTAGACCTCCACTGTGAAAACTCCGGGCATATGTATTAATTATGCCATTTTATTTTTTGTATTTCTGATGCTTTGACATCTCAGACCTTGCTGACCCTAACGAGACTGCCCCTCCCAGGACTAGCAAGTTCCTAGAAATGATAAACAGCTTGCCTAGGAGTGTGTTTTTCATATGCAGACCAACCAATCCACAGCCCGTACCTCAACCACCACCTTTACTAAGCTCTCATACTCTGAAACACTATCCATGTGCATGGCCTAATTACCCCAAGGCCAGGTACCCAGACAACTAGAGACAGCACTTACGCCCCATAGCCTGCTGAAATTATTCAAACTAGGGAATAGTAAGCCCACTTAACCTGCCTTGTCTGTTTCTTATTGTGGAAAACACAATAGAGGCTCCTTCCCTGTTTTCCCCTTGCTCCTCTCTGCCTCCTCACTGACCCTGGCAGTTCCCCATATGGCTCCTTCCCCATGATGTGCTCCCTTCCTCTGGGAACTGTGAGTAACAATCTCTCTTTTCAATGGCAATTATTTCCTGGTCTACTGGCCTCATCATACCTAAATAATAACAAAACTCTGTATTGTAAAATAATATCCCTACAGGATATTGCAGAGTGGGACATAGGTGTGCTATGGGTCTTGGGACTTGCTTTTATGATGAATGTTGTATTTAGTTTTCTGCATATATAATTTTGTTCAATCAAAGATAGGCAGAATGTTTGGCAAGCGTTAGCTGTGCTGATTTTCTCAGAGCTGAATTAGAAAGCCTTTATTTGTGGCTTTTATGACATTTAATGGTGACTGCATAAAAATCACTCACATTATGAAGTTTAACAGTAACATTTTTCAATGCCTTATCTTATTTAAACCACACAATGCTATTGTAATTCTTATTTTATAGCTGAGGAAATTGAAGCCCAGGGAGCTTGTGAATTGCTCAAGTTCACGGCTTCGAAGTTTCAGAAATGTGACTATTCCTAAATCCGTGCTTTGTATATTCTAAATTGTATCATTGTATTCATAATAGGAGTAATGATTCTCAATAAGAAATAGTGCAAAAAAAGCCTATGGAGGCCCAAAATTCAGAATAAATTTCAGAAACATAATACTATGGCCTCAGTTTTAAGATTCGTTTATCTAATTTTCCTTTACCTAAGGTTCTTTTTGTTTAACTACTTTGCCGTCTTACTTTTGCCATTTACCCAAAAGATCCATATTATTTTTAATTCAGGTTTTTATTTTGATATAATTGTAGAGTCACCTGAATTCTTAAGAAATAATACAGAGAGTCCATGTACCCTTTGTGCAGTTTCCCCCAATGGTAACCTCTTGCAAAACTATAGTACATTATTGCAAACGTGATATTGACATTCATGCAGTCAAGATACAGAACATTTTCTTTTTTTAAAATTTTATTGCACCTTTATTCATCATTGCCAAAAATGGGAAGAAACATAGGTAACTAATAATGAGTGAACAAACAAGCTGTGAAACATCCACATATTAGAATATTATTCAGGAATAGAAATAAATGAGCTGTCAAGCAATGAAAAGACATGGAGAAACTTCAAATGCATATTGCTATGTATAAAAAGCCAGTGAAAAGATTAATGGTTGTCCGGGGCTGAAGGAGAGGGGAGGGATAAATAGATGGATCACAGGGGGAGATACAGAGCATTTTCACTACCACAGGATCCCTCATGTTGCCTTTTTATATCCATACCCACATCCTTCTAGCCCCTACCGTCTCCTGAACCACTAGCAACTACTAATCTGTTCTCTATTATTTCTGTAACACATTTTTTTGCCATTTCAAGAATGTTATGTAAATGAAAACATGTAGCATATAACCTTTTGGAATTTTTTCCCACTCAGCATAATTCTCCAGAGATTCATTCAGGTTGCTGGGTCATTGGTAGTTTGTTTCTTTTTATTGCTGAGTAGTATCCCATAGTACGAATGTACCACAGTTTGTTTAACCATTCACTCACTGAAGGACATAAGAGTTGTCTGGTGTTTGGTTATCACAAATAAAGCTGCTACAAACATTCATATACATGTTTTGTGTGAACATAAACTTTAATTTTTTCTAGAATAAATGCCCAGGAGTGCAATTGCTGGGTTGTATTTTTGTTGCTTGTATAGTTTATATAACAGGCTGCGAAACTGTTTTCTAGAGTGGCTGTATCATTTTACATCTCCACCAGCAACACACAAGTGATTGGATTTCTCCATAATCCATCAGTGTTTGATGTTGTTACTGGTTTTTATCTTAATCCTTTTGAGAGACATATAGTGATATTTACTGTAATTTTAATCTGCCTTTTCTTAATGGCTAGTGATGTTGGATGTCTTTTCACATTCTTCCTGGCAATTTGTATATCCTCTAAATTGAAATGTCAGTTCCTTTCTCCATTTTCTAGATTTTTGTTTCTGTTGAGTTTTGTGAGTTTTTTAAAGCATATTTTAGATACTAGTCTTTTATCAAATATGTGGCTTGCAATTTTTTCCCCAGTCTATAACTTGTCTCTTCATCTTCTTCACATAGGCTGTCATAGAACAAAAGTTTTTAATTTTGATGAAGACTAATTTATCAATTTTCCCTTTTATGGATCGTGCTTTTGGTGTTTAAAACTCTGCCTGGCTGAGATCCAAAGAGTTTGTCCTATGCTTTTTCTAGAAGTTTTATATTTTACATTTACGTTCATGATGCATCTTGAGAGAATTTTTGTATGAGGTGTGAGACTTGGGTAGAGTTTTATTTATTTTCTTTTGTCTAGAGACATCCAAATGCTGTAGAACCATTTGTTAAAATGGCAATCTGTCCTCCATTGAATTGTCTTTGTACCATTATCGTAAATCAACTGGGCATCTACTTCTGGGTCTCTGTTCATTGACCCTCGGACCTCTTCCAATTGTTTCTTATGTTCACAACTGTAATTAAATTAACATCTTACAGATAGTCATGGCTATAAAGATAAATACAAACTATTGTTAATGAAAATATCTACATATGGAAAAATAGGTAATTTATTTCCTATGCATTGTTTAATGCTCCCCTTGCCAAGTCCCAGGTAAAATGCCTTTCAGGGTCAGGGAGATCCTGCAAATCCTTGTATAATACAGAACACCACTTCTGTAATAAGCTCTGAATGTTAATCATGTGGCTGTTAGACTCTTTCTAGAGAGGCCTCTGATGGGTTGGAACAGTTAATCCTCATGAGCTGTATATCAGGTTACCTCTAAGGAAAAGGAGAGGAGATAGTGGAGATATTTCACTTCCCATCTAAAATTAGGAGGGCTGAAATTTCCCTGGCAAACTCAACACACATCTTCAGTGGGAGTGATATCTGAAGTATGTTCAGTGGAGGTGAAAAAATAATATTCTATGTGTGAGGGCATTCTGGAGCCCAACCTTCAACTTAGAGCTTCTTCCTCTCATTCCCAAAGAATGACTCTCTTGTATTCCTAGAATTAAAAAAGAGTTAATATTTTTTGAGCAAGTTTTGTTGCTAAAAGCTCTTTTCAAATGTTTTTCTTCGGAGGGGCTAAGCCATTTCGTAAACAGGCAAGACAGAAAACATGTTTGGACTGGATTGAAAAATGACATTATAAAAATTGCCATAGGAGTAATTTTTATCTTTGAGATCTACCAATTAAATTACCTAAACATTTTATCCAAAGATTTCATGCCCTGAATTTTAATGTTTGCTAGTGCATTATAGAACACAACCAGAGATTTCTTTGTTTTCTCTTGTGGTACATGCTGCACAGAATGACAGGATCATTTGGATTAACTCTCTCTCTCTCTCTCTCTCTCTGTCTCTCTCTTTCCCTCTCTTGTGCTCTCTCTTGATAGACACACAGATAGACGGTGCTGTAATTTGTGCCTAAGTTCCTTTCATTTGTCAACCTTACAAGAAGAAAAATATGACTGCTGCCTTATTTCAGGGGAAAGAAATCTAACACTATGACCTGCTTTATGTCTTTTAATAAAAAGCAATATATATGGGTTGCAAAGGAGACCTTCAAAAATAACATAACATTACCCTTCAGATTTTATCAGTAATTCGTTATCTCATTCTTTCTTTGTAAGTTTAGAAGTCTTAACTTCTTGGTCTTGTTCATCTCAGATATTAGTGTTCTTACTTTAGCTATTGCAGTTTGAGAGGGTCACTCAAATAGCCACAGGTCCTCTTAGTGCTAACAGATACTAATAAATAAATCAAATGGTATTGATTTTATGTCCCCAGTGTGTATAATTAAGATCACTACTGTTACTTGCTGGTATTGTAAATATAGAGCGTTGGCTAAAGGTGAGTCCAACTGAGAATGCATGAATAAGTGCACAGCTTTGTCAGGACTGCCAGAAAAAAAGAAACAACTGAAGGTACATATTTTTGTTGTTGTTGTTATAGTTTTTTGGCTTTTATTTTAGATACGGGGTACTTGTGTAGATTTGTTACATGGGCGTATTACATCCAGGTAGTGAGCATAATACCCAATAGGTGGTTTTCAACTCATGCCCCCCTCTCTCTTTCCCTTCACAGTGTCTATTGTTTCCATCTTTATGTCTATATATACTCAATGTTTAACTACCACTTACAAGTGAGAACATGTAGTATAGTAATTGGTTTCCTGTTCCTTCATTAATTCATTTAGGATTATGGCCTGCAGCTGCATTCATGTTGCTGCAAAGGATATGAATTCATTCTTTTTTTGTGGCTGTGTAATATTCCACAGGGTATATGTACCACACTTTGTCCAATCCACCATTGCTGGGCATCTAGTTTGATTCCATGTCTTTGCTATTGTGAATAGCATGGCAACGACCATATGAATGCATGTATCTTTTTGGTATTATAATCTATTTTCGTTTGGATGTATACCCAGTAATGGGGATTGCTGGGTCTGCTGGGTCAAATGGTAGCTCCATTTTCAATTCTTTGAGAAATCCCCAAACTGCTTTCCACAGTGGCTGAACTAGTTTACATTCCCACCAACAGTGTATAAGCATTTGAAGGTGCATATTTAATAGCCATATGGGTTGGTAGTGTCACTTATCTCATTAAACAAATAATTTTCTTCTGTGTTCTCTAAATCAATGTTTAGTTTTTTTCTGTTACCTAGTATAGAAAGAGAAATGTGTCATTGATAGTGTGTGTGAGTATATATACTCTAAATTAACGTTTGAGGGTACAAGCATATTTCTAATAAAAGCAAGTGAAAAACCATGAATTCTTACTGATGGAGTTATTTCAGTATTAAGTTTCTTACATTAACATGGCTATTTTTTTTGTTCAGTTTGGATTTGACTGAAGGGTGTTTGAGTTTTTAAGAATTTAACATGAGCAAGTCAATATAATGATTTATTTGACCCTTACACAGCAGTCTTTAATAAAAAAAAAAAAAAACACAAACTTTTTTTGAGTGCCTGCCTGGAGTTAAAAACAGAACAGTGCTTATTGGTGTTGGGGGGACAAGGTTGTGTGTTACAGCAGCCCTCTCCTGATAGCTAAATGCAGGAGACACAAAATTGTGGGGGTTTTTGGTTTTGTCTATGACTTCTGTCTTCCAGTGTTACTGCCCAGTTACCTGGATGCTAGGTCACTTGGCATGCCTACACTCTGGGTGGCATCAATCCCTGCACCTGGTGTTATCAAAAGTTATCTGTTGCATGGTCTCTCACCAGGGTGTTTTTCCCATTATCCAAAATGGTAGCCAGCTATTCTCGTCAAAAGAAATGTGTACAAAAGTCTCTCTATCCTTCTCCTGTATATATATATCTTTTTTTTTTTTTTCAAGTCACCTTTGGAGAGCAGAACATAAACCCAAGGGAGTGAAAGCAGTAAGTACAGATTAGTGATTCTATATGGCTTTCCTGATATCATACTGTGTGCATATCTACCTGCATTTTCATAAGGTTCAATCTACATATGGCAAATGAACATATTGGTCCCACTTGATGGTCATTGCAAAAATTAAGATCGCAAACCTGAAATTAAAAAAAAACAAGTGTTAAATCTATTACATATTTATTTAATTCTTCTTTTTGGCAGTTCTAATACAAGTGAGATAAGTCATAGTACAAGTAGAAATGCATGTATGATAGATTATGCTTTATAATTAGACCCTCTTTTTGTGTAATATTCATTAGTACACTGGCAATTTTTTTAATTATTTAAAAATTTAGAATAATTCAGTGATTATTGCTACATGTTCCTGACTTTTGAACACTTATTCATTTATTAACTCAGATTTCTTGAGTCCTTTTTGTGTTGCAGGCTCTAAGTTAATATAAGGGGCATGGAGATTTTTATGAAGAGAAAAACAAATGGATCATTTGGGACTTATAAGTGGTTAACTAGTCATTACACAAATCTTACTTTATGTATTAGTGAAATTAAAGAAGGAAAAATAAAGCACACACACAAGCAATAGCAAAACGAATATTAGCAAAAATTTAACCTAGAGTATATCAGCTTTCCAAACTCCAAATCACAATGGATCCTTGGGCAGATGCCCACCTTTGCTGTGCTGCTTCCTCATTTACACTATCACCGTATGCATCTTTAATAAAAAGATTTCCTCATAGAGCTCACCCTATTGATCACCAGCCCTGCAAGGCAGACGGCAAATTTGCATTTAACCACACTCTGGAAGGTGCCCCACCCCACCATTTTTTGGTACCAAGTCAGTGGTTTCATGTTATTAGTGAGACATCATGGCTTGCCTCTTAACTACAACAAGGTGTTAGCCCAGTTTTAATTATGTTCCTCATTTAGAAAGTAGATTTTGTTGTTTTATCCTGCAACATTGCAAAGGATTTCAACTTAATGAATGCTTGCAACTGCAATATATAACTTCCTTGTTTTCTGTGTAATGTTGTATATAATGTGTCTCCAAGGAGTCCAAGTGTTTAAATGAGTCGTATTTGCTTTCTTTTCTGATTAACATTAAAATTAAAGGCTATGAAAATATAAATGTCCAGACAAATATATTATCCAAATTAGAATAAAATTAGGCTAAGAAATATAAAAACTATTACTCATCTACCACCTTTTCACCATTATCCTGTAGTTGCCAATAGCTCTTTTTTTTTTTCTAAAACTTGTTTTCTTTGTTCTAATAATGCTATTCCAGTGATTCTTTACTTATGGTCAGTTTGGAACTTTCATAGACATGAACAAAGCCATGTTCCAGAGCAAATTGTTTCAGTTCCTCTTACCATCAATCAACAGTATTAAGTTATCTAGTTATTTTAATGTTGGCCTGTGTGTTATTGGTTACTGCATAGCATTAGCCATAAATAAGTGCCCCTTGGACTATAAGCTGTTTTATTTTGTCAGCTCATTGTTTTTGTTTTTATTTTTTACTCAATTTGTGTCCTTTCAAGTGAACATGCACTTTTCAGTTTTGCTATAAACCCCAGCAATCACTTTTACATGTAGCTTATTCATTTTTATTTTCATTTTATTTATTATTTCAATAGTTTTTGGGGAACAGGCAGTGTTTGGTTACATGGATAAGTTCTTTACTGGTGACTTCTGAGATTTTGGTGCACCCATCACCTGAGCAGTATACACTGTACCCAATGTGTAGTCTTTTATCCCTCACCTCCCTCCCATCCCCCGAGTCCCCAAAGTCCATTATATCATTCTAATGCCTTTGTGACCTCATAGCTTAACTACCACTTATATGTGAGACAATAACCATGTTTGGTTTTCCATTCCTCAGTTACAGCACTTAGATAATGATTTCTAACTCCATCCAGGTTGCTGTGAATGCCATTATCTTATTCCTTTTTATGTGTAGCCTATTCATTTTAAATGCCTACACCTGGCTGGCATTTGTCACATTGGCTGTCTAAGTACTTATAAGAAAAAGGATAAACAGTAAAAATTAAAGAGTCAGAAAAGGTAAACATATGTTAATATAGCTTATGGGATGAATTACTTCACATAGAAACAACTGAGAAGAATAAGAAGGGGTCACCTATTGTTTGTGAAAAGTTCTGGGCCTTTGCAATTGATAGTAGGAAAATTGATTGACAAAACTGAAAATATTTGAATGTGAGGCTAGAGGATCAGTATCAAAGTTGAAAGATTGTTAGGTTATTGTGCATTCAGACAGCTAGGAGTCTTTTGGAGGAGTTAAAAGCCAAGCATGATGAAAATGAGATTGATGAGATTATTACTTTAAATTACAGCTAGTTCTATAGGTTCAAGGCCTGTTTGAATCTGCACAACATCAATGTGAAGACAGAGGCTGCAAGTGCCAATAATGTAATTTCTTAGAAGAAGGATAGTTCACCCATTAAAGATGAAATTAATCTATTTTTTGGAAAGTATGTCACAAGAATGTACATTAGGTGGCAAATAGTATGCAAGGTGTTAAAGCTTTGAAGGACAAATTCAAACTTCCACTGGATAAGGATTGCAAATTTTATGTCAAACAGCTTTTCACTTTCAGATTATTTCACAGGTTGCAGAGTTTATGTGTAGGAGGATAGAAGAATAGAAAATGTATCCATTGCCATAGCCCTGGTGATATTATAAATCATGGCAACAATAATCATTTATTACTTCAATCCTAACAATACTGCAGTTACATTTTTGATGTGTGTTAAAAATATATTTTTCATTAAAAATTGTGGTTAAATATACATAAATAAAATTTACTGTCTTAACCATGTGAAAGTGTATGGCTCTATAGCATTAAGTACATTCATGTTATTGTGCAACAATTATCACCATTCATCTTCAGAACTTTTTCATCTTCCCCAACTGAAACTGTACCTCTATGCACTAAGTTACTATTGCTTCTTTCCCTAGCCCCTGGCAACCACCATTCTACTTTTCATCTCTATAAATTTGACTACTTTAGGTGCCTTATATAAGTAGAATAATACAATATTTGTTCTTTTATGAATGGCTTATTTCACTTAGCATGATGTTTTCAAAGTTCCTCCATGTTATAGCACGTGTCAGAATTTCCTTCATTTTTAACTTTGAATAATATTTCATCATATGTATATCCCATATTTTCCTTATCCATTCGTCTGTTGATGGTTGATGGATAGTTAGTTTGTTTCCACCTTTTGACTACTATAAATACGTAATGCTGCTATGAACTTGGGTACACAAATATCTGTTCAAGTCCCTGCTTTAATTCTTTTGAGTATATTCTCAGATGTGGAACTGCAGGGTCATATAGTAATTCTATTTTTAATTCTTTGAGAAGCAACCATATCATTGTCCATAGTGGCTGCACCATTTCACGTTCCTACCAGCAATACACAAGGGTTTCAATTTCCGCACATCCTCCCCAAGTTATTGTCTTCTTTTTGATCATAGCTATTCTAATTAATGTGAAGTGAGATCTCATTTTGGTTTTGATGTACAATTTCCTTAATGATTAGTGATATTGAACATATTTTCATGTGTTTATTGGCCCTTTGTATATGTTCTTTGGATAAACGTCCATTCAAGTCTTTTGCCCATTTTAAAATCAGGGTTTTTTTTGTTGTTGAGTTGGAGTTCTTTATATATTCTGGATGTTGATCCCTTATCAGATATATAATTTGCAAATATTTTTCTCCCATTCGGTGGACTGTCATTTCACTCTATTGATGGTGTCCCTTGATGCACAAAAGTTTTTAATTTTGATGACGTTTATTCATTTATTGTTTCACTTGTTGCCTATGCTTTTGGTGTCTCTCAAGAAATCATTGCCAAACACAATGATATGAAGATTTTGCTCTGTTTTTTCTTCTACTAGTTTTATAGTTTTCATTCTTACATAGAGTTTTTAATTCATTTTGAGTTAATTTTTGTAAATTGTTGAAGGAAAGGGTCCAGCTTCATTTTTTTGCATGTGGATATCCATTTCCAACATTTGCTGAATGTCTTTCAATTTTAAAGGAAAATTCTCATGTATAGTATGCCTTTTGGTCTACAATTAATGCTTGCTTATATTTGATAATTTAAGTTTAACGTTAAAAAGATTAGCACATACACTCTAGCAATACTGGATAAACACACACGCACAATAAACATAAAATCACAAGAGTTGTGTTTGCATGAGATACCACTTGGCTTCTTGGGGAAAAATATAGCAAATAAGACATTACTGGGCAGATAGTCATCATCAAATTTTAGAGAAAGACTTTCCTAACATTTTAAGAAGTTGAGAAACCTCTTCAAGTTAGAGAAAAGCAAAGATAAGTGTCCTGCTTTAGCATTATAATTTAATTTCTACTGTGTATTTTTGTGATTATAAGAATAAATAATTATTTAATCAATCACAATATTTTCAAAATAAAATGGTTGTGGGCCACAGAGTTCTAGAATTTAATACCATAACTCTATTTACCAACAACTCTGATGCACATATTTTGTGTTTGGATATATAATTTATTTGAAATAAATTTATGATAATTTTACCTTTGACAGCTTTTCTTTAATAACTTTACATGTACTTTTAGATACTTTTAATTAAAATGTTATCATGATAATATAACTATTATAAATAAATATGTTGATAGATTGGATATTCTTTAAATATACGAATATAAACTTCTTTCAGTAAGGAATCTCATAATATCTAAGGGTTAGTTTATAATTGTTTTTAGAATATACAAATCATTGTATATTTTTCCCTATCTTTCTTTTCTTGCCTCATAGCTTCTATTTCTATCTTTTACAGATTGCTATGTTCAGTTTTGGGGTATACATTCCTCCATTGCTTTAGCTGACTCCTTCAAAAAGCTTTATTTCCTTTTGTGGTTCGTAATCTTTGTGAGCTAGTCTTCAGGAGAAGCTGTTTTTCTTGGGAGTCAAGAATATTCTGCACTATGGATGTCTACCCTTAATTGTTTTGATTTGGTCTCTGCAGAAGCCTCAACTGCATTGTAAAATTTACCTTGCACCTTATCTCACTAGATGCTTAAAATTTAATTTCTCCAAGGAGACTTCATCATCTCCTCTATTCTTGGCTTGTAGATGACCAACTTCTCCTGATGTCTTCAGATGGCCTTCCTTCTATGTGTATCTGCATTCTAATTTCCTCTTCTTCTAAGAACACCAATCACATTTGATTAGGGTCTACCCTAATGACTTCATTTTAACTGAACCACCTCTTTCAAGACCCTATCTCCAAACACAGTCACATTCTGAGCTATGGGGCATTAGGACTTCTGCATACAAATTTTGGGAGGACACAATTCAGTGCATAATGGGTACCAACCAGTTATTCAAGCCAGAACTCTGGGCATTGTGCCTAGAGTTTACTTTATTTACTTTCTCATTTCAAGTAGTCACCATTGATTCTACTTCCTAAGTATCTCAAATGTATCAATTTCTGTGAATCTTCACTGCTACTTTTCAACTTTGGCCATCATCATTTTTACCTCTAGATAATAGTAATAACCTCCTTACCGGTTTATTTCTCTCCAGTATTGCATTCCTTTACTCTTTCTTCCACATGACAGAGTAATTTTTTAAAATATAATTCTTATGATTATATCTTTATCTATCCCTGCTGAAAATCCCTCAAAAGTCTAAAATCCTTTTCATTGTTTAGAAAGCTTTGATCTGAATGACACCTGCTTTTCTCTTCAGTCCCAGTTTTTGTTTTATGCTTTTATTAAACCATTTCAGTTCTCTGTTGAGGGCATATTTTCTTTCTCCAGCCTCTGGTCATTTGCATCTTGTTCTTTATATTTGGATTGTTCTCCCCCCTCCCTTTCTCCTTACTTTTGATAATTCCTTATCCTTTAGGTTTTGGCATAAAAGTTATTTCTACCAGTAAAAATTCCATCATTCTTTAAGTTAGTGGCCCCTTCAAGTGTCCCACCACCATATTAACTAATGTGCCAAATTGCAATTGCCTGTTTATTGGTTGCATAACCCTTGATTCTGTAAGCTCTGTTAAAGCAAGGATTATTTTATATAGTTTACAGTTGTGTCACTAGTACCTAACTCATAGTAGGCACTTAACAAATGTTGACACTTGGCATATTCCATATCGTTATTTCAAAATAGTGGACCAAATGGTACCTTGTTTTCCTAATCATGCTATTTAAAATTTCATCCTTACTTTCCCTTCCTTGCTTTACTTTTTACAGAAGTATCACTATCTGCACATATACATACATGTATTCTATTAATTTATTAATTGATTGCTTGATTGTCTCTCTCTCCCCCTCTCTAAGTGTAGAGATTATGCTCTAGTGTTGTTCTTTTTGCTTAGGATAGATTTGGCTATTCTGGGTCTTTTGTGGTTCCATACGAATTTCAGGATTTTTTTTTTTGAATTCTATGAAGAATGTCATTGGTATTTTTACAGGGATTGAATTGGATCTGTGTATTGCTTAGAGGAGTATGGATATTTTAACAATATTATTATTTTTAGTCCATGAACATGGAAGATTTTTCTAGCTTTTTGTGTCCTTTTCAATTTCTTTCATCAGTGTTTTATGGTTATAATTATAGAGCACTTTCACTTCTTTGATTAATTCTAGGCATTTAATTTTATTTGAGGCTTGTATTAATCCATTTTCACACTGCTATAAAGAAGTACCTGAGACTGAGTAATTCATGAAAAAAATTGACTCACAGTTTTGCATGGCTAGGGGGGCCTCAGGAAACTTAACAATCATGGCAGAAGGGGAAGAGAAAGCAAGGCACTTCTTACATGATGGCAGGAGGGGTGGGAACTACCATACACTTTTAAACCATCAGATCTCATGAGAATTCACTCCATACCACCAGAACAGCCTGAAGGAAACTGCCTTCCATAACACAATCACCTCCCACCCTTGACATACGGAGATTAAAATTTGAGATGAGATTTGGGTGGGGACACAGAGCCAAACCATATCAAGGCTCTTATAAATTGGATTATTTTTTAAATTTCTTTTTCAGAATGCTCACTGTTGGCATATAGAAATGCTACTGATACTTGTAGGTTGATTTTTTATCCTGCAAGTTTACAGAATTTGTTTATCAGTTCTAATAGTTTTTTGTGGAATCTTTATGTTTTTCTAATATAATATTATATCTTCTGCAAACAAGGATAATTTGACTTCTTTCATTCCAATTTGTATGCCCTTTAATTACTTTCTCTTGTCTGGCAGCCCTAGCTAGGACTGCCAGTACTATGTTGAATAACAGTGTTAAAGTTGGCATCCTTTTCATGTTCCAGATGGCTAAAGTGGGCAGCCTTGTGATGTTCCAGATCTTAGGGGAATGACTTTCGGTTTTCCCCATTTAGTATGATACTAGCTGTGGGTCTGTCATATATGGCTTTCATTATGTTGAGCTTTATTCCTTCTAGCCCCAGTCTTTTGAGTTTTTTTTTTTTTTAATCATGATGGGATGTTGAATTTTATCAAATGCTTTTTCAGCATCAATTTAAATGATCATATGATTTTTATTCTTCATTCCGTTGTATTACACCGATTGATATGCCTATGTTGAACCATCCTTGCATCTCTGGGGTAAATCCCACCTGGTCATGGTAAATAATCATACTAATATATTATTAAATTTGGTTTGCTAGTATTTTATTGAGGATTTTTGCATCAATATTCATCAGAGATTTTTTTTTAATGTATCTTTCTCCAGTTTGAGTATCAGGGTAAAACTGGCCTCGTGGAATGAGTTTAGAAGAATTCCCTTCTTCTTTGTTTTTTGGAATAGTTTGAGTAGGCTTGGCATTAGTTCTTCAGATGTTTGGTAGAATTCAGCAGTGAAGCCATTGGGTCCCAGGCTTTCCATTGCTGGGAAACTTTTTATTATGTCTTTGATGTGTTATTGTTATTGGTCTGTGCAGGTTTTGGATTTTTTCCTGGTTCAATTTTAGTAGGTTGTTTGTGTCTATGAATTTGTCCATTTCTTCTAGATTTTCCAAATTGTTGGTGTATACTTGCTCATGGTAGCCACTAATGTTCCTTTGAATATCTGGAGTATCAGTTGTAATGTCTTTTCTTTCATTTCTGATTTTATTTGGATCTTTTCCCTTTATTTCTTAATGTAGCTAAAGGATTGTCAATTTTATCTTTTCCAAAAGAACCCACTTTTTATTTCAATGGTATTTTGTATTGCTTTCTTCATTTCAATTTCATTTATTCCTGCTCTGATCTTTATTGTTTCTTTTCTAATTTTGGGTTTTGTTTGCTCTTGCTTTTTTAATTCTTTAAGATGCATCATTAGATTGTTTATTTGAAGTTTTTTCTCTTTGTGGTTGTAGGTGCTTATAGTTAAAACTGCTCTCTCAATACCGCTTTTGCTGTATCCCCTAGATTTGGTATGCTGTGTTTCCATTATCATTTGTTTCAAGGAAGTTTTCAATTTCCATCCCAGTTTCTGTATTGGCTGAGTGGTCATTCAGGAATGTAATGTTTATTTCCATGTATTTGTATAATTTCCAAAATTCCTCTTTTTATCAATTTCTACTTTTATTCCATTGTGGTCAGAGAAAACGCTTCATATTATTTCAATTTTTTTGAATGTCTTAAGGTTTGTTTTGTGACCTAACATATGGTCTGTCCTGAGACTAAGGCATATTTTCAGGAGAATGTGTATTCTGTAGCAATTGGTTGAAATATTCTGTAAATATTTATTAGATCCATCTCGTCTACAGTGCAGATTATGTGTGATGTTTCTTTGTTGGTTTTCTGTCTGAAAAATTTATCCAATGCTGAAAGTTGGGGGTGTCGAAGCCTCCAGCTATTATTGTGTTGGAACCTATCTCTCTCCTTTGACTCTAATAATGTTTGCCCTATATATCTGGGTGCTCCAGAGTTGGGTGCATATATATTTAAAATAGTTATATCCACTTGCTGAATTGACTTTTTTATCATATAGTGACTTTCTTTGTCTCTTCTTTTTTTTCTTTATTTTTATTTTTTATTATAATTTAAGTTCCAGGGTACATGTGCACAATGTCCAGGTTTCTTACATAGGTATACATGTGCCATGTTGGTTTGCTGCACCCATTAACTCATCATTTACACAGGGTATTTCTCCTAATGCTATCCCTCCCCCAGACCCCCACCCCATGACAGGCCCCGATGTGTGATGTTCCCCTCCCTGTGTCCAAGTGTTCTCATTTTTTGATTTCCACCTATGAGTGAGAACATACAGTGTATGGTTTTCTGTCCTTGTGATAGTTTGCTGAGAATGATGGTTTCCGGGTTCATCCATGACCCTGCAAAGGACATGAACTGATCCTTGTTTATGGCTGCATAGTATTGCATGATGGATATGTGCCACATTTTCTTAATCCAGTCTATTATTGATGGACATTTGGGTTGGTTCCAAGTCTTTGCTATTAGGGGGTAGTGCCGCAATAAACATACATGTGCATGTGTCTTTATAGTAGCATGATTTACAATCATTTGGGTATAAACCCAGTAAAGGGATCACTGGGTCAAATGGTATTTCTAGTTCTAGATCCTTGAGGAATCGCCACACTGTCTTCCACAATGGTTGACCTAATTTACACTCCCACCAACAGTGTAACAGCGTTCCTATTTCTCCACATCCTCTCCAGCATCTGTTGTTTCCTGATGTTTTAATGATTGTCATTCTAACTGGTAAGATGGTATCTCATTGTGGTTTTGATTTGCATTTCTCTGATGACCAGTGATGATGAGCATTTTTTCATGTGTCTGTGGGCTGCATATGTCGTCTTTTCAGAAGTGTCTGTTCATATCCTTTGCCCACTTTTTGATGGGGTTGTTTGTTTTTTTCTTGTAAATTTGTATGAGTTCTTTGTAGATTCTGGATATTAGCCCTTTGTCAGATGGGTAGATTGCAAAAATTTTCTCCCATTCTGTAGGTTGCCTGTTCACTCTGATGGTAGTTTCTTTTGCTGTGCAGAAGCTCTTTAGTTTAATTAGATCCCATTTGTCAATTTTGACTTTTGTTGCCATTGCTTTTGGTGTTTTAATTATGAAGTCTTTGCCAATGCCTATGTCCTGAATGGTATTACCTAGGTTTTCTTCTAGGGTTTTTATGATTTCAGGTCTAACATGTAAGTCTTTAATCCATCTTGAATTAGTTTTTGTATAAGGTGTAAGGAAGGGATCCAGTTTCAGCTTCCTACATATGACTAGCCAGTTTTCCCAACACCGTTTATTAAATAGGGAATCCTTTCTCCATTTCTTGTTTTTGTCTGGTTTGTCAAAGATCAGATGGTTGTAGATGTGTGGTGTTATTTCTGAGGTTTCTGTTCTGTTCCATTGGTCTATATATCTGTTTGGTACCCATACCATGCTGTTTTGGTTACTATAGCCTTATAATATAGTTTGAAGTCAGGTAGCGTGATACCTCCAGCTTTGTTCTTTTGGCTTAGGATTGTCTTGGCAATGCGGGCTCTTTTTTGGTTTCATATGAATTTTAAAGTAGTTTTTTCCAATTCTGTGAAGAAAGACATTGGTAGCTTGATGGGGATGGCATTGAATCTATATATTACCTTGGGCAGTATGGCCATTTTCACGACATTGATTCTTTCTATCCATGAGCATTGAATGTTCTTCCATTTGTTTGTGTCCTCTTTTATTTCATTGAGCAGTGGTTTGTAGTTCTCCTTGAAGAAGTCCTTCACATCCCTTGTAAGTTGAATTCCTAGGTATATTATTCTCTTTGTAGCAATTGTGAAAGGGAGTTCACTCATGATTTGGCTCTCTGTTTGTCTGTTCTTTGTGTATAGGAATGCTTGTCATTTTTCCACCGTGATTTTGTATCCTGAGACTTTGCTGAAGTTGCTTATCAGCTTAAGGAGATTTTGGGCTGAGATGATGGGGTTTTCTAAATATACAATCATGTCATCTGCAAATGGGGGCAATTTGACTTTGTCTTTTCCTAATTGAATACCCTTTATTTCTTTCTCTTGCCTGATTGCCCTGGCCAGAACTTCCAATACTATGTTGAATAAGAGTGGTGAGAGAGGGCATCCTTGTCTTGTGCTGGTTTTCGAAGGGAATGCTTCCAGTTTTTGCCCATTCAGTATGATATTGGCTGTGAGTTTGTCATAAATAGCTCTTATTATTTTGAGATACGTTCCATCAATACTGAGTTTATTGAGAGTTTTTAGCATGAAGCGCTGTTGAATTTTGTCAAAGGCCTTTTCTGCCTCTATTGAGATAATCATGTGGTTTTTGTGTTTGATTCTGTTTATGTGATGGATTACATTTATTGATTTCCATAGGTTGAACCAGCCTTGCATCCCAGGGATGAAGCCGAGTTGATCATGGTGGATAAGCTTTTCAATGTGCTGCTGGATTACGTTTGCCCCTAATTTAGTGAGGATTTTTGCATCGATGTTCATCAAGGATAGTGTTCTAAAATTCTCTTTTTTGGTTGTGTCTTTCCCAGGCTTTGGTATCAGGATGATGCTAGCCTCATAAAATGAGTTAGGGAGGATTCCCTTTTTTTCTATTAATTGGAATAGTTCCAGAAGGAATGGTGCCAGCTCCTCTTTGTACCTCTGGTAGAATTTGGCTGTGAATCCATCTGGTCCTGGGCTTTTTTTGGTTGGTAGGCTATTACTGCCTCAATTTCAGAGCCTGTTATTGATCTATTCAGATATTCCCCTTCTTCCTGGTTTAGACTTGGGAGAGTGTATGTGTCCAGGAATTCATCCATTTCTTCTAGGTTTTCTAGTTTATATGTATAGAGGTGTTTATAGTGTTCACTGATGGTAGTTTGTATTTCTGTGGGATCAGTGGTGATATCCCCTTTATTTTTTATTGCATTTATTTGATTCTTCTCTCTTTTCTTCTTTATTAGTCTTGCTAGCAGTCTATCAGTTTTGTTGATCTTTGCAAAAAACTAGCTCCTGGTTTCACTGATTTTTTTGAAGGTTTTTTTGTGTCTCTATCTCCTTCAGTTCTGCTCTGATCTTAGTTATTTCTTGCCTTCTGCTAGCTTTTCAGTTTGTTTGCTCGTGCTTCTCTAGTTCTTTTAATTGTGATGTTAGGCTGTCGATTTTAGATCTTTTCTGCTTTCTTTTGTGGGCATTTAGTGCTATAAATTTCTCTCTACACGCTGCTTTAAATGTGTCCCAGAGATTCTGGTATGTTGCATCTTGGTTCTCATTGGTTTCAAAGAACATCTTTATTTTTGTCTCCATTTCGTATTTACCCAATAGTCATTCAGGACCAGGTTGTTCAGTTTCCATGTAGTTGTGTGGTTTTGAGTGAGTTTCTTAATCTGGAGTTCTAATTTGATTGCACTGTGGTTTGATAGACAGTTTGTTTTGATTTCTGTTCTTTTATATTTGCTGAGGAGTACTTTACTTCCAAGTATGTGGTCAATTTTGGAATAAGTGCGATGTGGTGCTGAGAAGAATGTATATTCTGTTGATTTGGGGTGGAGAGTTCTGTAGATGTCTATTAGTTCTGCTTGTTGCAGAGCTGAGTTCAAGTCCTGGATATCCTTGTTAACCTTCTTTCTTGTTGATCAGTCTAATATTGACAGTGGGGTTTTAAAATCTCCCATTATTGTTCTGTGGGAGTCTCAGTCTCTTTGTAGATCTCTAAGGACTTGCTTTATGAATCTGTGTGCTCCTATATTGGGTGCATATATATTTAGTATAGTTAGCTCTTCTTGTTGATTTGATCCCTTTAACATTATGTAATGGCCCTCTTTGTCTCTTTTGATCTTTATTGGTTTAATGTAGTTTTATCAGAGAGTAGGAATGCAACTCCTGCTTTATTTTGCTTTCCATTTGCTTGGTAGATATTCTCCATCCCTTTATTTTGAGCCTATGTGTGTCTTTGCATATGAGTTGGGTCTCCTGAATACAGCACACTAATGTATGCTGCATCCAGTTTTCTAGTCTGTGTCTTTTTTTTTTATTATTTTACTTTAAGTTTTAGGGTACATGTGCACAATGTGCAGGTTAGTTACATATGTATACATGTGCCATGCTGGTGCGCTGCACCCACTAACTCGTCATCAAGCATTAGGTATATCTCCCAATGCTATCCCTCCCACCCTCCCCACCCCACAACAGTCCCCAGAGTGTGATGTTCCTCTTCCTGTGTCCATGTGTTCTCATTGTTCAATTCCTACCTATGAGTGAGAATATGCGGTGTTTGGTTTTTTGTTCTTGCGATAGTTTACTGAGAATGATGATTTCCAATTTCATCCATGTCCCTACAAAGGACATGAACTCATCATTTTTGATGGCTGCATAGTATTCCATGGTGTATATGTGCCACATTTTCTTAATCCAGTCTATCATTGTTGGACATTTGGGTTGGTTCCAAGTGTTTGCTATTGTGAATAATGCTGCAATAAACATACTTGTAGATGTGTCTTTATAGCAGCATGATTTATAGTCCTTTGGGTATATACCCAGTAATGGGATGGCTGGGTCAAATGGTATTTCTAGTTCTAGATCCCTGAGGGATCACCACACTGACTTCCACAATGGTTGAACTAGTTTACAGTCCCACCAACAGTGTAAAAGTGTTCCTATTTCTCCACATCCTCTCCAGCACCTGTTGTTTCCTGTCTTTTTAATGATTGCCATTCTAACTGGTGTGAGATGGTATCTCATTGTGGTTTTGATTTGCATTTCTCCGATGGCCAGTGATGATGAGCATTTTTTCATGTGTTTTTTGGCTGCATAAATGTCTTCTTTTGAGAAGTGTCTGTTCATGTCCTTCACCCACTTTTTGATGGAGTTGTTTGTTTTTTTCTTGTAAATTTGTTGGAGTTCATTTTAGATTCTGGATATTAGCCCTTTGTCAGATGAGTAGGTTGTGAAAATTTTCTCCCATTTTTTAGGTTGCCTGTTCACTCTGATGGTAGTTTCTTTTGCTGGGCAGAACCTCTTTAGTTTAATTAGATCCCATTTCTTGATCTTGGCTTTTGTTGCCATTGCTTTTGGTGTTTTAGACATGAAGTCCTTGCCCATGCCTATGTCCTGAATGGTAATGCCTAGGTTTTCTTCTAGGGTTTTTATGGTTTTAGGGTTAACGTTTAAGTCTTTAATCCATCTTGAATTAATTTTTGTATAAGGTGTAAGGAAGGGATCCAGTTTCAGCTTTCTCCATATGGCTAGCCAGTTTTCCCAGCACCATTTATTAAATAGGGAATCCTTTCCCCATTGCTTGTTTTTCTCAGGTTTGTCAAAGATCAGATAGTTGTAGATATGCGGTGTTATTTCTGAGGGCTCTGTTCTGTTCCATTGATCTATATCTCTGTTTTGGTACCAGTACCATGCTGTTTTGGTTACTGTAGGCTTGTAGTATAGTTTGAAGTCAGGTAGCGTGATGCCTCCAGCTTTGTTCTTTTGGCTTAGGATTGACTTGGTGATGCAGGCTCTTTTTTGGTTCCATATGAAATTTAAAGTAGTTTTTTCCAATTCTGTGAAGAAAGTCATTGGTAGCTTGATGGGGATGGCATTGAATCTGTAAATGACCTTGGGCAGTATGGCCATTTTCACGATATTGATTCTTCCTACCCATGAGCATGGAATGTTCTTCCATTTGTTTGTATCCTCTTTTATTTCCTTGAGAAGTGGTTTGTAGTTCTCCTTGAAGAGGTCCTTCACGTCCCTTGTAAGTTGGATTCCTAGGTATTTTATTCTCTTTGAAGCAATTGTGAATGGGAGTTCACATGATTTGGCCCTCTGTTTGTCTGTTGTTGGTGTATAAGAATGCTTGTGATTTTTGTACATTGATTTTGTATCCTGAGACTTTGCTGAAGTTGCTTATCAGTTTCAGGAGATTTTGGGCTGAGACGATGGGGTTTTCTAGAGATACAATCATGTCGTCTGCAAACAGGGACAATTTGACTTCCTCTTTTCCTAATTGAATACCCTTTATTTCCTTCTGCTGCCTAATTGCCCTGGCCAGAACTTCCAACACTATGTTGAATAGGAGTGGTGAGAGAGGGCATCCCTGTCTTGTGCCAGTTTTCAAAGGGAATGCTTCCAGTTTTTGCCCATTCAGTATGATATTGGCTGTGGGTTTGTCATAGATAGCTCTTATTCTTTTGAGATACATCCCATCAATACCTAATTTATTGAGAGTTTTTAGCATGAAGGGTTGTTGAATTTTGTCAAAGGCCTTTTCTGCATCTATTGAGATAATCATGTGGTTTTTGTCTTTGGTTCTGTTTATATGCTGGATTACATTTACTGATTTGCGTATGTTGAACCAGCCTTGCATCCCAGGGATGAAGCCCACTTGATCATGGTGGATAAGCTTTTTGATGTGCTGCTGGATTCTGTTTGCCAGTATTTTATTGAGGATTTTTGCATCAATGTTCATCAAGGATATCGGTCTAAAATTCTCTTTTTTGGTTGTGTCTCTGCCCAGCTTTGGTATCAGCATGATGCTGGCCTCATAAAATAAGTTAGGGAGGATTCCCTCTTTTTCTATTGATCGGAATAGTTTCAGAAGGAATGGTACCAGTTCCTCCTTGTACCTCTGGTAGAATTCGGCTGTGAATCCATCTGGTCCTGGACTCTTTTTGGTTGGTAAGCTATTGATTATTGCCACAATTTCAGATCCTGTTATTGGTCTATTCAGAGATTCAACTTCTTCCTGGTTTAGTCTTGGGAGAGTGTATGTGTCCAGGAATTGATCCATTTCTTCTAGATTTTCTAGTTTATTTGCGTAGAGGTGTTTGTAGTATTCTCTGATGGTGGTTTGAATTTCTGTGGGATTGGTGGTGATATCCCCTTTATCATTTTTTATTGCATCTAGTTGATTCTTCTCTCTTTTTTTCTTTATTAGTCTTGCTAGCGGTCTATCACTTTTGTTGATCCTTTCAAAAAACCAGCTCCTGGATTCATTAATTCTTTGAAGGGTTTTCTGTGTCTCTATTTCCTTCAGTTCTGCTCTGATTTTAGTTATTTCTTGCCTTCTGCTAGCTTTTGAATGTGTTTGCTCTTGCTTTTCTAGTTCTTTTAATTGTGATGTTAGGGTGTCAATTTTGGATCTTTCCTGCTTTCTCTTGTGGGCATTTAGTGCTATAAATTTCCCTCTATACACTGCTTTGAATGCATCCCAGAGATTCTGGCATGTTGTGTCTTTTTTCTCGTTGGTTTCAAAGAACATCTTTATTTCTGCCTTCATTTTGTTATGTACCCAGTAGTCATTCAGAAGCAGGTTGTTCAGTTTCCATGTAGTTGAGCCGTTTTGAGTGAGATTCTTAATCCTGAGTTCTAGTTTGATTGCATTGTGATCTGAAAGAGAGTTTGTTATAATTTCTGTTCTTTTACATTTACTGAGAAGAGCTTTACTTCCAAGTATGTGGTGAGTTTTAGAATAGGTGTGGTGTGGTGCTGAAAAAAATGTATATTCTGTTGACTTGGGGTGGAGAGTTCTGTAGATGTCTATTAGGTCTGCTTGGTGCAGAGCTGAGTTCAATTCCTGGATGTCCTTGTTGACTTTCTGTCTCATTGATCTGTCTAATGTTGACAGTGGGGTGTTAAATTCTCCCATTATTAATGTGTCAGAGTCTAAGTCTCTTTGTAGGTCACTCAGGCCTTGCTTTATGAATCTGGGTGCTCCTGTATTGGGTGCATATATATTTAGGATAGTTAGCTCTTCTTGTTGAATTGATCCCTTTACCATTATGTAATGGCCTTCTTTGTCTCTTTTGATCTTCGTTGGTTTAAAGTCTGTTTTATCAGAGACTAGGATTGCAACCCCTGCCTTTTTTTGCTTTCCATTTGCTTGGTAGATCTTCCTCCATCCTTTTATTTTGAGCCTATGTGTGTCTGTGCACGTGAGATGGGTTTCCTGAATACAGCACACTGATGGGTCTTGACTCTTTATCCAATTTGCCAGTCTGTGTCTTTTAATTGGAGCATTTAGTCCCTTTACATATAAAGTTAATATTGTTATGTGTGAATTTGATCCTGTCATTATGATGTTAGCTGGTTATTTTGCTCATTAGTTGATGTAGTTTCTTCCTAGTCTTGATGGTCTTTACATTTTGGCATGATTTTGCAGCGGCTGGTACTGGTTGTTCCTTTCCATGTTTAGCGCTTCCTTCAGGAGCTCTTTTAGGGCAGGCCTGGTGGTGACAATATCTCTCAGCATTTGCTTGTCTGTAAAGGATTTTATTTCTCCTTCACTTATGAGGCTTAGTTTGGATGGATATGAAATTCTGGGTTGAAAATTCTTTTTTTTAAGAATGTTGAATATTGGCCCCCACTATCTTCTGGCTTGTAGAGTTTCTGCCGAGATATCCGCTGTTAGTCTGATGCGCTTCCCTTTGAGGGTAACCCGACCTTTCTCTCTGGCTGCCCTTAACATTTTTTCCTTCATTTCAACTTTGGTGAATCTGACAATTATGTGTCTTGGAGTTGCTCTTCTCGAGGAGTATCTTTGTGGCGTTCTCTGTATTTCCTGAATCTGACTGTTGGCCTGCCTTTCTAGATTGGGGAAGTTCTCCTGGATAATATCCTGCAGAGTGTTTTCCAGCTTGATTCCATTCTCCCTGTCACTTTCAGGTACACCAATCAGACATAGATTTGGTCTTTTCACATAGTCCCATATTTCTTGGAGGCTTTGCTCGTTTCTTTTTATTCTTTTTTCTCTAAACTTCCCTTCTCATTTCATTTCATTCATTTCATCTTCCATCACTGATACCCTTTCTTCCAGTTGATTGCATCGGCTCCTGAGGCTTCTGCATTCTTCACGTAGTTCTCGAGCCTTGGTTTTCAGCTCCATCAGCTCCTTTAAGCACTTCTCTGTATTGGTTATTCTAGTTATACATTCTTCTAAATTTTTTTCAAAGTTTTCAACTTCTTTGCCTTTGGTTTGAATATCCTCCCGTAGCTCGGAGTAATTTGATCGTCTGAAGCCTTCTTCTCTCAGCTCGTCAAAGTCATTCTCTGTCCAGCTTTGTTCCATTGCTGGTGAGGAAGTGCGTTCCTTTGGTGGAGGAGAGGCACTCTGCTTTTTAGAGTTTCCAGTTTTTTTGCTCTGTTTTTTCCCTATCTTTGTGGTTTTATCTACTTTTGGTCTTTGATGATGGTGATGTACAGATGGGTTTTTGGTGTGGATGTCCTTTCTGCTTGTTAGTTTTCCTTCTAACAGACAGGACCCTCAGCTGCAGGTCTGTTGGAGTTTGCTAGAGGTCCACTGCAGACCCTGTTTGCCTGGCTATCAGCAGCAGTGTCTGCAGAACCACGGAATTTCGTGATCCGCGAATGCTGCTGTCTGATCGTTCCTCTGGAAGTTTTGTCTCAGAGGAGTACACGGCCATGTGAGGTGTCAGTCTGCCCCTACTGGGGGGTGCCTCCCAGTTAGGCTTCTCTGGGGTCGGGGACCCACTTGAGGAGGCAGTCTGCCTGTTCTCAGATCTCCAGCTGCATGCTGGGAGAATCACTACTCTCTTCAAAGCTGTCAGACAGGGACATTTAAGTCTGCAGAGGTTACTGCTGTCTTTTTGTTTGTCTGTGCCCTGCCCCCAGAGGTGGAGTCTGCAGAGGCAGGCAGGCCTCCTTGAGCTGTGGTGGGCTCCACCCTGTTCGAGCTCCCTAGCTGCTTTGTTTACCTAAGCAAGCCTGGGCAATGGCGGGCACCCCTCCCCCCAGCCTCACTGCCGCCTTGCAGTTTGATCTCAGACTGCTGTGCTAGCAGTCAGTGAGACTCCTTGGGCATAGGACCTTCTGAGTTGGGTGTGGGATATAATCTCCTGGTGCGCTGTTTTTTAAGCCCGTTGGAAAAGCGCAGTATTAGGGTGGGAGTGACCCGATTTTCCAGGTGCCGTCTGTCACCCCTTTCTTTGACTAGGAAAGGGAACTCCCTGACCCCTTGTGCTTCCTGAGTGAGGCAATGCCTCGCCCTGCTTCAGTGCGTGCACAGTGTGCTGCACCCACTGACCTGTGCCCACTGTCTGGCACTCCCTAGTGAGATGAACCCGGTACCTCAGATGGAAACGCAGAAATCACCCGTCTTCTGCGTCGCTCACACTGGGAGCTGTAGACCGGAGCTGTTCCTATTCGGCCATCTTGGCTCCACCCCCCAATACATTTTATTTCTTTCCCTTGCCTGATTGTCCTGGCCAGAACTTCCAATACTTTCTTGAATAGAAGTGGCGAGAGAAGGCATCCTTGTCTTTTGCCAGTTTTCAAAAGAAATGCTTTGAGCTTTTGCCCATTCAGTGTGATATTGGCTATAGGTTTGTCATAAATAACTTATGATTTTGAGATATCTTCCAACAATACTTAGTTTATTGAGAATTTTTAGCATGAAGGGGTGTTCAATTTTTTTTTGGAGGCCTTTTGTGCATCTATTGAGATAATCATGTGGTTTTTGTCATTGGTTCTGTTTATGTGATGGATTACATTGGTTTAAAGTCTACTTTGTTGGAAACTAGATTTGAAACCCCTGCTTTTTTCTACTTCCCATTTTCTTGGTAAATAGTCCTGCATCCCTTTATTTTGAGCCTATGTCTGCCTTTGCACGTGAGATGTGTCTCCTGAATACAGCACATTGATGGATCTTGACTCTTCATCCAATTTGCCACTCTGTGTCTTTTAATTGGGGCATTTAGCCCATTTACATATAAGGTTAATATTGTTACGTGTGAATTTGATCATATCATGATGCTAGCTGGTTATTTTGCACGTTAATTGATGCAGTTTCTTCACAGTGTCATTGGTCTTTATATTTTGATGTGATTTTGCAGTGGCTGGTGCCGGTTTTTTCATTCCATATTTAGTGCTTCTTTCAGGATCTCTTGTAAGGCAGGCCTGATGGTGAAAAAATCCCTCAGCGTTTGCTTGTCTGGAAATGATTTTATTTCTTTTTTAGCTTATGAAGCTTAGTTTGGCTGGATATGAAATTCTGGGTTGAAAATTCTTTTCTTTAAGAGTGTTGAATATTGGCCCCCACTCTCTTCTGGTTTGTAGGGTTTTAGCAGAGAGATCTGCTGTTAGTCCAACAGGCTTTCTTTTGTAGGTAGCCTGCATTTTCTCTCTGTCAGCCCTTAACATTTTTTCCATTGTTTCAACCTTGGAGAATCTGAAGATTATGTGTCTTGGGGTTGCTCTTCTCATGGAGTATCTTTGTGGTGTTCTCTGTATTTCCTGAATTTGAATGTTGGCCTGTCTTGATAGGTTGGGGAAGTTCTCCTGGATAATATCCTGAAATGTGTTTTCCAACTTGGGTCCATTCTCCCTGTCACTTTCAGGTATTCTAGTCAATCATGGGTTTGGTCTTTTCACATAGTCTCATATTTCTTGGAGGTTGTGTTCATTCCTTTTCATTCTTTTTTTTTCTCATCATGTCTTCATGCCTGATTTCGTTAAGTTGATCTTCAGTCTCTGATATCCTTTCTTCCACTTGGTTGATTTGGCTATTGATACTTGTGTATGCTTCATGAAGTTCTTGTGCTGTGTTTTTCAGCTCCATCAAGTCACTTATTTTCTTTTCTAAACTGGTTATTCTAGTTAGCAGTTCCTGTAACCTTTTATCAATGTTCTTATCTTCCTTACATTGAGTTAGAACATGTTCTTTTAGCTCAGAGGAGTTTGTTATTACCCACCTGCTTAAGCCTACTTCTGTCAATTTGTCAAACTCCTTCTCCAACCAGTTTTGTGTCCTTTCTGGAGAAGAGTTGTGATTATTTGGAATAGAAGATGCATTCTGGTTTTTGGAATTTTCAGCATTTTTGCACTGTTTTTTCCTCATCTTCGTGGATTTATCTGCCTTTGGTCTTTGAGGCTGCTGACCTTTGGATGGGGATTTTTTGTGGGGGTCCTTTTTGTTGATGTTGATGTTATTGCTTTCTGTTTGTTAGTTTTTCTTCTAATAGTCATATCCCTCTTCTGCAGATCTGCTGCAGTTTGCTGGTGGTCCACTCCAGACCCTATTTGCCTGGGTATCACCAGTGGAGGCTGCAGAACAGCAAAGATCGCTGCCTGTTCCTTCCTCTGGAAGCTTTGTCCAAGAGGGGCACTAGCCTGATGCCAGCCAGAGCTTTCCTTTATGAAGTGTCTGTCAACCCCTGATGGAAATTGTCTCCCAGTCAGGAGACATGGGGGTCAGGGACCCACTTGAGGAGGCAGTCTGTCCCTAAGCAGAGCTTTAGTGCTGCGCTGGGAGAATCCTCTTTGTGAGGATCTGCTCCTTTCTTCAGAGCCAGCAGGCAGGAACGTTTAAGTCTGCTGAAGCTGCTCCCATAGTTGTCCCTTCCCCCAAGTGCTCTGTCCCAGGGAGATGAGAGTTTTATCCATAAGCTCTTGACTGGACTGCTGCCTTTCTTTCAGAGATATCCTCCCCAGTGAGGAGGAATCTAGAGAGGCAGTCTGGCCACAGCCGCTTTGCTGTGCTGTGGTACATTCCACCCAGTCTGAATTTCTTGGCCTCCTTAGCACTGTCAGGGGAAGTCCACCTACTCAAGCCTCAGTAATGACGGGCACCCCGTCCCCCACCCAGGTTGATCATCCCAGGTCGACCTCAGACTGCTGTTCTGGCAGCAAGAATTTCAAGCCAGTGGTTTTTAGCTTGCTGGGCTCCATGGGAATAGGACCCACTGAGCAAGACCACTTGGTTCCCTGGCTTCATCCTCCTTTCCTGGTGAGTGAATGGTTGTCTCACTGGGGTTCTAGGTACCACTAGGGTAGGAAAAACAAACAAACAAAAATTCCAGCTGCTAGGTTGGGGTCTGCCCAAACAGCGCCCAGTTTTGTGCTTGAAACCCAGGGCCCTGGTGGAGTCAGCACTTGAGGGATTTTTCTGGTCTGGGGATTGCAAAAAACTGTGGGAAAAGTGTACTATCTGGGCTGGATAGCACAGTCCCTCTTGACTTCCCTTGGTTGGGGGGACAGAGATCCCCAGGTCCTAGCACTTCCCAGGTCAGGAGATGACCCACGCTGCTTCTGCTCGCCCTCTGTGGGCTGTACTCACTGCCTAACCAGTCCCAATGAGATGAACTGGGTACCTCAGTTGAAAATGCAGAAATACCCCACCTTCTGCATTGGTCTCGCTAGGAGCTGCAGACCAGACTGTTCCTATTCAGCCATCTTGTCAGATCTCTGTACTTTTCAACTTTAAGTGCAGGTATCACCTACTCCAGGAGCTCTTCCTCAGCTCAGCTTAGGGTATTTTATTTTAATTGTATGAAAATTAAAACCTACTTTTTTAAAAATTATACTTTAAGTTCTGGGGTACATGTGCAGAATGTGCAGTTTTGTTACATAGGTATACATGTGCCATGGTAGTTTGATGCACCCATCAACCCATCATCTACATTAGGTATTTCTCCTTATGCTATCCCTCTTCTAGCCCCCAATCCCCCAACAGGCCCCAGTGTGTGATGTTCCCCTTCCTGTGTCCATATATTCTCATTATTTAACTCCCACTTATGAGTGAGAACATGTGGTGTTTGGTTTTCTGTTCTCGTGTTAGTTTGCTGAAAATAATGGTTTCCAGCTTCATCCATGTCCCTGCAAAGGACATGAACTCATCCTTTTTTTATGGCTGCATAGTATTCCATGGTATATATGTGCCACACTTTCTTTATCGAGTCTATCATTCATGGGCATTTGGGTTGGTTCCAAGTCTTTGCTATTGTGAATGGTGCTGCAATAAACATACATGTGTCTGTGTCTTTATAGTAGAATGATTGATAATCCTTTGGGTATATACCCAGTAATGGGATTGCTGGGTCAAATGATATTTCTAGTTCTAGATCCTTGAGGAATCACCACGCTGTCTTCCACAATGGTTTTACTAATTTACACTCCTACTAACAGTGTAAAATCATTCCTATTTCTCCACATCCTCTCTAGAATCTGCTGTTTCCTTACTTTTTAGTGATTGCCATTCTAACTGGTGTGAGATGGCATCTCATTTTTAATGCTTTTAAGCGTCCACTGATTCCCTCATTGCACTTACAAAACTATTTTGTAATTATTTGAGTGTTAGAAAAGCAGTACAGCAGAATGAATAAGTACTTAGCTTCTGGAGGTAGATACTTTTGATTTAATTTTACTATTTCCAACTATTAAGCAAGTTTGTATCACAGTTTGTTCACCTGCAAAGTGGAATTATCATGGTAATCTATCTCATGGGATTATTGCAAAAATTAAATGAGTTAACACATTTAAAAAGTGTTTGGAATACTGTTTCTTTCCCTCCTCTACTTTTCCTCCTCCTTTATTTATCCTTGTTATTCTTTTTCTGCTTCTTCTTTTTCTCTGGTTATTATTTTGTCTTTCACACTGGAATGTAAGGGCTGGAAATGAGAACTAAGTTCAGTGTTAAGTCTTTTTTTCTCTTTCCCTGGAACCTACAAGAGTGATTGATTCAAGAATGTCTTTATAAGAAGTTCATGTATAAATGAACTTCTGTATTAGGTATGAATTTTGGGTGACATACCACTCATGCAATTACATGTGTTCATATTTTGGATCATGTGAAACTGAAATATGTTTGTGAAAATGCCTTATGAAATTGAACTAGTGTAATTACCAGTACATCTTTTTAGATGATGAAAAAAAATTTTATTGAAAATGATTCAGTTATTTAATAAATATTAATTGGGTGCCAGCCTGTGTCACATATCCCAGATACTTGGAGATGCAAAGATATAAAACAACTTGTCCTAAAGAAGCTAATCATTTGGTGTAAAGAAGTGCTATAATGATTCTATACCTAGAAAATTCCAAGTCTCTGCCCCAAAAATCCTAGATTTAATAACTTCATCAAAGTTTCAGGATACAAAATCAATGTACAAAAATATATAGCATTTCTGTACACCAACAGTGTCCAAGCTGAGAGCCAAATCAATAATGCAAGCCAATGTATAATAACCATGAAAAAATTAAAGAATAAAATACCTAGGAACATGGCTAACTGGAGAGGTGAAAGATCTCTACAATGAGAATAACAAAATACTACTGAAAGAAATCAGAGATGACACAACCAAATGGAAAAACACTCTATGCTCAAGGATAGGATGAATCAATATCATTAAAATGGTTGTACTGCCCAAAGCAATTTATAGATTCAATATTATTCGTTTCAAACTACCAATGACATTTTTTCCACAGTTAGAAAAAAGTATTTTAAAATTCATGTAGAACCAAAAAAGAGCTAAAATAGCTAAGGCAATCCTAAGTAAAAAGAACAAAGCGAGAGGCATCACATTGACTTCAAACTCTACTACAAGGCTACAATAACCAAAATAGCATGGTAGTGGTACAAAAAAGACACATAGACCAATAGAAAGGAAGAGAGTCCAGAAATAATGTCACACACCTATGACCACCTGATCTTCAACAGAGTCAACAAAAACAAGCAGTATTTTTGGGAAAGGATGCCCTATTAGAAACATGATACTGGGATGACTGGCTAGCCATATGCAGAAGATTAAAAGTGGACTCCTTCCTTACACCATATACAAAAATTAACTCAAGATGGATGAAAGACTTAAACTTAAAAGCCAAAACTATAAAAACCCTGGAAGACAACCTAGACAATACCATCCTGGATATAGGCACGGGAAACTATTTCATGACAAGGACGCCAAAAACAATTGCAACAAAAGCATAAATTGACAAATGGGATATACTTAAACTAAAGAGCTTCTGCACATCAAAAGAAACTATCACTAGAGTAAACAGACAACCTACAGAATGGGGAAAAGTATTTGCAAGCTATGCATCTGACAAAGGTCTAATATCTAGCATCTACAAGGAACTTAAAGAAATTTACAAACGACGAACAACTCCATAAAAAAGTGGGCAAAGGACATGAACAGTTTTCTGTAGAACATATTCATGTGTCTAATAAGTGTTTGACAAAAAGCTTAATCTCACTGATGATTAGAGAAATGCAAATCAAAACCACAATAAAATGCCAACTCACACTAGTCAAAATGGCTATTATTTTTATTTTATTTTATTTTATAGTTCCGGGACACATGTGCAAGATGTGCAGGTTTGTTACATAAGTAAATGTGTGCCATGGTGATTTGCTGCACTACCAACCCATCACGCTGGTATTAAACCCAGTATGCATTAGCTATTTGTTCTGATGCTCTCCCTCCCTTCACCCCCCATGACAAGCCCCAGTGTGTGTTGTTCCCATTCCTGTGTATTCTATGTGTCCTATGTTCTATGTGTTCTATGTGTCCCATTCTATGTGTTCTAATTGTTCAGCTCCCACTTATAAATGAGAACATGCGGTATATGGTTTTCTGTTCCTGTGTTAGTCTGCTGAAGATAATGGCTTCCCACTTCATCCAAGTCCCTGCAAAGGACATTGTTTCATTTCCTTTTATGGCTGCATAGTATTCCATGTTATATATGTACAACATTTTCTTTATCCTGTCTATCATTGATGGGCATTTGGGTTGATTCCATGTCTCTGCTATTGTGAATAGTGCTGCAGTGAACATATGCATGCATGTATCTTTAAAACAGAATGATTTATTTTCCTTTGGGTATATACTCAGTAATGGGATTGCTGGGTTAAATGGTATTTCTGGTTTGAGGTCTTTGAGGAATCGCCACACTGTCTTCCACAATCATTGAATTAATTTACATTCCCAGTAACAGTGCAAAAGCATACTTATTTCTCCATAGCCTTGCCAGCATCTGTTGTTTCTTGACTTTTTCATAATTGCTATTCTGACTGGCATGAGATGGTATTTCATTGTGGTTTCGATTTGCATTTCTCTAATGATCAGTGATGTTGAGCTTTTTTTCATATGTTTCTTGACCACATAAATGTCTTTTTCTGAGGAGTATCTGTTCATGATCTTTGCCCACTTTTTGATAGGTTTGTTTGTTTTCTTGTAAATTTGTTAAAGTTCCTTGTAAATTTTGGATATTAGATCTTTGTCAGATGGATAGATTGCAAAATTTTCTCTTATTCTGTATGTTGTCTGTTCACTCTGATGTTAGTTTTTTTTTCTGTGCAGAAGCTCTTTAGTTTAATTATATTACATGCGTCAATTTTTGCTTTTCTTGCAATTGATTTTGACATTTTCATCATGAAATTTTTGCCTCTGCCTATGTACTGAATGGTATTGCCTAGATTTTCTTCTAGAGTTTTTATAGTTTTGAATTTTACATTTAAGTTTTTATAGAACCCCAGTAAGATACTTCATGAGAAGATCAATCCCAAGGCATATATAATCATCAGATTCTCCAAGGTCGAAATGAAGGAAAAAATGTTAAGGGCAGCCAGAGAGAAAGCCCAGGTCACCTAAAAAGGGAAGCCCCATCAGAATAACAGCGGACCTCTCAGCAGAAACCTTACAAGGCAGAGAGACTGGGGACCAATCCTCAACATTCTTAAAAAAATTTCCATCATTCCTGTAGTCCCAGCACTTTGGGAGGCTGAGGCAGGTGGATCACGAGGTCAGGAGATCGAGATCATCCTGGCTAACACGGTAAAACCCCGTCTCTACTAAAAATACAAAAAATTAGCCGGGCATGGTGGTGGGCGCCTGTAGTCCCAGCTACTCAGGAGGCTGAGGCAGGAGAATGGCGTGAACCCGGGAGGTGGAGCTGGCAGTGAGCTGAGATTGTGCCACTGCACTCTAGCCTGGGTGACACAGTGAGACTCTGTCTCAAAAAAAAAAAAAAAAAAAAAAGAATTTCCAACACAGAATCTCGTATCTAGCCACACTAAACTACATAAGTGAAGGAGAAATAAAATCCTTTTCAGACAAGCAAATGCTGAGGGAATTTGTTACCAGCAGGCCTGCCTTGCAAAGGCTCCTGAAGAAAGCACTAAATATGGAAAGGAAACACTGTTAAAAGCCACTAAAAAAACACACTGAAGTAAACAGACCTGTCAACAAGTCTGCAAAATAACCAGGTAGCATCATGATGACAGGATCAAATTCACACATAACAATATTAACCTTAAATGTAAATGGGCTAAATTCCCCAATTAAAAGACACACAATGACAAGCTAGATAAAAAGAAAAGACCCACTGATGTACTGTATTCAAGAGATCCATCTCACATGCAAAGACACACATAGGCTCAAAATAAAGAGACGGAGGAAAATTTATCCAGCAATTGGAAAGCAGAAAAAAGCAGTGATTTCAATCCAAGTTTCCGACAAAACAGACTTTAAACCAACAAAGATAAAAAAAGACAAAGAATGGTATTACATAATGGTAAAGGGTTCAATTCAACAAAAAGGGCTAACTATCCTAAATATATGTGCACACAATACAGGAGCATCCAGATTTATAAAACAAGTTCTTAGAAATCTACAAAGAAACGTAGACTTCTACTCAATAATAGTGGGAGACTTTAACACCCCACTGTCAACATTAGACAGATCATTGAGACGGAAAATTAACAAAGATATTCAGAGCTGGCTCTGGATCAAGTGGACCTGATAGATATCTACAGAACTCTCCACCCCCAAACAATAGCATATACGTTCTTTTCAGCACTGCATGGCACTTACTCTAAAATTGATCACATAATTGGAAGTAAAACACTTCTCAGCAAATGCAGAAGAACTGAAATTATAACACAGTCTCTCAGACCACAGCACAATCAAATTAGAACTCTAGACTAAGAAAGAAACTCACTCAAAACCACACAACTGCATGAAAATTGAACAACTTGTCCCTGAATGGCTCCTTTGTAAGTACTGAAATTAAACCAGAAATCAAGAAGTTCCTTGAAACCAGTAAAAACAAAGAGAAAACATACCAGAATCTCTGGAACACAGCTAAAGCAGTGTTAAGAGGGAAATTTATAGCACTACATGTCCATATCAAAAAGCTAGAAAGATCTCAAATTGAGATCCTAACATCAAAACTAAAAGAACTAGAGGACCAAGGGCAAACAAAACGCAAAGCTAGCAGAAGACAATAAATAACCAAGATCAGAATGGAACTGATGGAGATAGAAACATGAAGACCCTTCAAAAAATCAATGAATCTAGGAGCTGTTTTTTTAAATATATTAATAAAACACATAAACCACTAGCTAGACTAATAAAGAAGAAAAGAGAGAAGAATCAAATAGACACAATAAAAAATGATAAAGGGGATATCATCACTGACCCACAGAAATACAAACTACCATCAGAGAATACTATAAACACTTCTATGCAAATAAACTAGAAACACTAGAAGAAATGGATAAATCCCTGAACACAGAAAGGCTATTATTAAAAGTCAAAAGATAACAGATGTTAGCTAGGTTGTGGTGAAAAGGGAACACATATACCCTTTTAATGGGAGTGAAAATTAGTTCAACCATTGTGGAAGGCAGTATGTGATTCCTCAAAGGGTTAAAAACAGAAAAACCATTCAACCCAGCATTTTCATTACTGGGTACATACTCAGAGGAATCTTGATTGTTCTATAATAAAGACACATGCCTTGTAGAATTCTGCTGTGAATCTGTCTAGTCCTGAACTTCTTTTTGTTAATTTTTTAATTACCATTCAATCTTGCTGCTTGTTCTTGGTTTGTTAAGCATATCTAATTATTCCTGATTTCAGCTAAGAGGGTTGTATCTTTCGAGGAATTTATCCATCTCTTCTAGATTTTCTAGTTTATGTGCATAAAGGTGTTCATAGTAGCCTTGAAAGATCTTTTGTATTTCTATGGTGTCAATTGGTAATATCTCCCATTTCATTTCTTGTTGAGCTTATTTGAATTTTCTCTCTTCTTGGTTAATCTTGCTAGTGGTCTATTAATTTTACTTATCTTTTCAAAGAACCAGTTTTTTGTTTCATTTATATTTTGTATTTTTTTGTTTCAATTTCATTTAGTTCTGCTCTTGTCTTGGTTATTTCCTTTCTTCTGCTGGGTTTGGGGTTGCTTTCTTCTTGTTTCTCTAGCTCCTTGAGGTGTGACCTTAGATTGTCTGTTTGTGCTCTTTCAGGCTTTTTTTTTTTTTTTTTAGATGGAGTTTCACTCTTGTTGCCCAGGCTGGAGTGCAATGGCATGATCTCAGCTCACTGCAACCTCTGCCTCCAGGGTTCAAGCAATTCTCCTGCCTTAGCCTCTCGAGTAGCTGGGATTACAGGCACGCGCCACCATGCTCAGCTAATTTTGTATTTTTAGTAGAGACTGGGTTTCACCATGTTGGTCAGGCTGGTCTCAAACTCCTGACCTCAGGTGATGTGCCAGCCTTGGCCTCCCAAAGTGCTGGTTAACAGGCATGAACCACCGCGCCTGGCCTCAGACTTTTTGATGTAAGTGTTTAGGGCTATGAACTTTCCTCTTAGCACCACCTTTGCTGTATCCCAGAAGTTTTGATAAGTTGTGTCACTATTGTTACTCAGTTTGAAAAACTTTAATTTCCATCTGGATTTTGTTTTTGACCCAGTGATCATTCAGGAGTGTTATTTAATTTCCATGTATTTGCATGGTTTTGAAGGTTCCTTTTGGAGTTAATTTCCAGTTTTATTCCACTGTGGTCTGAGAGAGTGCTTGATGTATTTCAATTTTCTTAAATTTATTGAGTCTCATTTTGTGGCCTGTCATATGGTCTATCTTAAAGAAAGTTCCATGCAACAATCTGTGGGCACTACCCACTGATTGTTGGGTAGAATGTCCTGTAAATATCTGTTAAGCCCATTTGTTCCAGGGTATAGTTTAAATCCATTGTTTCTTTGTTGACTTTCTATCTGGATGACCTGTCTAGTGCTGTCAGTGGCATATTGAAGTCCCCCACTATTCTTGTGTTGCTGTCTATCTCATTTTTTAGGTCTATTAGTAATTGTTTTATAAATTTTGGACCTCCAGTGTTAGGTGCATATATGTTTAGTATTGTGATATTTTCCTGTTGGACAAGGCCCTTTATCATAATATAGTGTCCCTCTTTGTCTTTTTTAACTGCTGTTGCTTTAAAGTTTGTTTTGTCTGAGATAAGAATAGCTACTCCTACTCATTTGGTGTCCATTTGCATCGAATATCTTTTTCCATTCACTTACTTTAAGTTTATGTGAGTCCTCATGTGTTAGGTGAGTCTCTTGAAGGCAATAGATAGTTGGTTGATGAATTCTTATCTATTCTGTAATTCTGTATCTTTAAAGTGGAGCATTTAAGTCATTTACATTAAATGTTAGTATTGAGATGCGTGGTACCATTCTATTCATTGCCCTATTTGTTGCCTGTATACCTTGTCTTTTTTTAAAAATTGTATTTTTGTGTTATAGGTTCTGTGAGATTTATACTTTAAAAATGTTCTGTTTTGATGTGTTTCTGGGATTTGTTTCAAGATTTAGAGCTCCTTTTATCAGTTCTTTTAGTGCTGGCTTGGCAGTGGTGAATTCTCTCAGCATTTGTCTGAAAAAGACTGTATCTTTTCTTCATTTTGCTGAATAAAAAATTCTTGGCTGATAATTGTTTTGTTTAAGGAAGTTGAAGATAGGGCCCCAATTCCTTCTAGCTTGTAGGGTTTCTGCTGATAAATCTGCTGCTGTTGGCACAGATGTGGTGAACAGGGATCACTTCTACACTGCTGTTGGGAATGTAAACTAGTACAACTACTATGGAAAACAGTGTGGAGATTTCTTAAAGAACTAAAAGTAGAACTACCATTTGGTCCAGCAATCCCACTACTGGGTATTTACCCAGAGGAAAATAAGTCATTATACAAAAAACATACTTGCACATGCATGTTTATAGCAGCACAATTCACAATTGCAAAAACATGGAACCAACCCAATTGCCCATCTATCAATGAGTGGGTAAAGAAATATATATGTATATATATATATATCATATATACACACACACACACACACACACATATACACATAATTGAATACTACTCAGCCATGAAAAGGAATGAAATAATGGCATTTGCAGTGACCTGGATGATACTGGAGACTATTATTCTAAGTGAAGTAACTCAGGAATGAAAAACCATTGTAGGTTCTCATTTATAAGTGGGAGCTAAGGTATGAAGATGCAAAGACAAAAGAATGACACAATGGACTTTGGGGACTCAGGGGGAAAGGGTGAGAAGGGTGTGAGGGATGAAAGACTACAAACTGGGTGTGGTATATATTGCTCAGGTGATGGGTGCACCAAAATGTCAGAAATCACCACCAAAGAACTTACTCATGTAACCAAATACCACCTGATCCCCAATAACCTATGGAAATAAAAAAATAAAAAAGAAATAAAGACACATATGTATGTTCATCACAGCACTATTCATAACAGCAAAGACATGAAATCAACCTAAATGCCCATCAATGGTAGACTGGATAAAGAAATTGTGGTACATATACAACATGGAATACTATACAGCCATGAAAAAGAATTATATCATGTTCTTTGCAGCAACATGGATGGAGCTGGAGGCCATTTTCCTAAGCAAACTAACACAGGAACAGAAAAACAAATACACAGAAATACACAGAAAAAAACCCCAGAAAAACACATGTTCTCATCTGTAATTAGTAGCTAAACATTGAGTACATATGGACACAAAAAAGGGAACAGCAGACACCAGGGCCTACTTGGGGGTGGAGGATTAGTGTAGTATGAGGACTTAAAACCTACCTATAGGATATACTGTTTATATCTTGGGTGACAAGATAATCTGTACACCAAACCCCCATGGCACACAATTTGCCTATAACAAACACGCACATGTACTCCTGCACCTAAAATAAAAATAGAAAAAAAAATACCATATATATTTTTATACTGGACATTTGATTTGGTGGAAAATTTCCCTTAAATTTAGCAATTTGTGATATTGTATAAATAAATAATAAGATTTTTCTATAATTTTATTTTATTTCTCAGTTTTCTTACTTTCTGCTTATTTGTCTGTCATACCAGAGTATATAAATTTCTTTCAAAAAATTGTTTACAATAACCCATTTTCTTACTTACTCTGATATACTGAAAAAAATGGAATTGAGTTGCTTTCTTTAGCTTATCTGAACACCATACATGGTGTTGGATATTGTCTTTGAAAAGCCTCTTACATTGCTTGCTTTCTTTTACTGAGCTATTTTATCTTACTTAGAATGACTAAAAGGTGATGCACTGAAATTTGGGCCCTTAGCCTATAGTTTTTCCACAGGTAGCCTTTTTTTACACAATTTCGCAGTATATGAAAGTAGTTCATTAAAACAAACCCAGTTTTCTTGAGTTTATGTGGTGCTGCTAAAACAGCAGTAGCTATGATTCCTTTTTTTCCTAAAGAAAGTAAACCTGTTACTTTCATGACAGAAATGTTTTCTTCAGAGATATTCTTATACAATTTTCCCATTTTCCTTTCATGATAATTTTCTTTTTAATATTTAATTATTCCCTGTGCTTTAATGCCTACTTTCAAGTTTTAGATTATGTGATTGTGATTTACCCTATAATACACATCTCAATAGCTAATGCCTCCAAAATGTTATGAGTGCTATGTAACAATCTATAATCCTAGGGCAAGATTCTACTTCTGGACATAATTATCAAAGCTATTATCATTTATGGTTTTGCCAGTTTTGCTACTTTCCACTTATTTATCCATCTGGCATTATGCCCCAAAGCCTTTACCGTTTGTGAATCATTGGCAATATTCACACCCAATTGTTATGACTCACTAGAAATATTTGCCAGACTTCTCAACATTTAAAAGAGACTTTCCTATTTTGTTATTTAATTTTAATTAGTACAGTTGGCACAAAGACCTCTTTTTACTGAAATTTTGAAAATAGATGCCAGATTAGAAGTGGTTCCCATATTTAGATCATTTACACACGCACCCTTTTGTTCTAAAAACTCACAGATTATGACATCTTTCATGACTGCTTTTAAAAGTATGGATGTGAGACTTAGACAATGTGAACTCTCTGGATGAGGCATTGGAATTAATCAAAAGTTATTCCACTTCTGTAAAAAGATTGCAAATGTGCATTCTCTTTAGATAAATTATATTTCTTAGTGTATCTTAGACAAGATATTTCATAGCTTTAAACATTATTTTTCTCATTTGTAATTATTTGTATCTATGAGGTTTCTCTTTAGTGCTCTTAGTAATTCTTTTTAATTCATTGTCATAAGAACACTTAACATGAGATCTGTCCTCTTAACATATTTTTAAATGTACAATGCATTTTTGTTGACTGTTGGTACAGTATTCTACAGCAGGTGTCTAGAGCTTGTTCATCCTACTTAGCTGAACTTTATGCCTGTTGATTAGTTACCCATTTCTTACTATCCTAGCCTCTGGCAGGCACCATTTCACTCTGATTTGACTATTTTAAATATCTAATGTAAGTAGAATCATGCAGCATTTTTCTTTCTGTGCCTGGGTTATTTCCCTAGCATAATGTCCTAAAGTTCATTCATTTGTTGCATATTGCAAAATTTCCCTCTTTTTCTTAAGGCTGTATAGTATTCCATTGTTTGTATGTAACACATTTAGGTTGTTTCCATATCTTAGCTATTGTGAATACTGCTCCAACAAACATGGGAGTGCTAATATGTTATTGGAATACTGATTTTAATCATTTTGGATGAATATACAGTGATGAGATCATTCAATATTGTGGAAATCCCATTGTTAATATTTTGAGGAACTTCCACACTGTTTTCCACATTGGCTGCACCATTTTGTATTCCCACCAACAATATGCAAGAGTGGCAATTTCTCCACATACTCATAGATGTCTTTTGTTTGGTTGTTTGTATAATAGCTATAATGACACGTTTGATGTTGGAGGTAGAAAGATTGAGGGTTGTGATCAACTCAGTATATCACTGGAGGCTATATGAGTAAGCAGCAAACTGTCATAAATGCAGAATGTTGGCAGATCGACAAACTGCATCTGCCACCCAGAAGGAATGCTGAGGACAGTCTCACCCCAGGCACAAGTGTTTCTTGTGATTAGGCAAATCTGAAGCCTGTTAGTAATAATATGAACCTGTGATCAATCAAAGAGCTGACCACCCATTAGCTCCTCCTCCCTGCTCTTTCTACCCAATAAGAATGAAGGGCTGAAGAAGCTCAGGGCGGTGGCTGCCTTTGCTCACTAGAAGCGGGGAGCTCTTTTCTTCTTCCTAGGTTCCCCCTTCCTTTAAAACAGTTTCTTTTGTTTTTTGTTGTTTCTACTTTTGTCCCTTCATTCAGTCTTGTAATGACGGTCTCAAGTAGTGACAGTAGTAACTGTTGTAGTGACGGTCTCAAGTAATTGTGGCAGTCAGCCACAGTTTGAGGTGATATCTCATTGTGGTTTTGATTTGTGTTTTTCTGTTGATTAGTAATGTTAAGCACCTCTTCATAAAACTGTTAACTATTTGTATGTTTTCTTTTGAAAATATCTACTCAGTAATCCCAGCACTTTGGGAGGCCAAGGCGGGTGGATCACGAGGTCAGGAGATCCAGACCATCCTGGCTAACACGATGAAACCCCTTCTCTACTAAAAATACAAACATTAGCCGGGCGTGGTGGCAGGCGCCTGTAGTCCAGCTACTCAGGAGGCTGAGGCAGGAGAACGGCGTGAACCTGGGAGGGGGAGCTTGCAGTGAGCCGAGATTGCGCCACTGCACTCCAGCCTGGGCGACAGAGCGAGACTCCATCTCAAAAAAAGAAAAAGAAAATATCTACTCAAGATCTTAGCTTATTTTACAATTAGGTATATATATATATATGTGTGTGTGTGTGTGCATGTATACATATATATATGTATATATAACTATTGAGTTGTAGGATTTCCTTATATATTGTGGAGATAAACCTTTATTAGGTATATGGTTTGCAAATATTTTCTCCCATTCCATAGAGGCTTGTCACTCTGTTAATTGTTCCTTTCTGTGCAGAAGCTTATTAGCTTGATATAGTTAACATGTCTTTGTTTTTGTTTCTTATACTTCTGGTGTTCTATCCATGAAATCATTGCCAAGACAAAAGTCATGAAGCTTGTTCTCTGTTTCATAATTTTGGGTCTTAGGTTCTTCTTTAATCCATTTTGAATTGGTTTTTGTATGTGGTGTAAGATAAAGGTCCAATTTCATTCTTTTGCATGTGGATATCCAGTTTTCTCAGCACAATTTTTCAAAGATATTCAACTTTTCTCATTATGTGTTCTTGGTACTCTTGTTAGAAATCAGTTGACCATATATATGTGGATTTATTTCTGGGCTTTTTATTCTCTTTTGTTGGTCTGCATGTCTATCTTTATGCCTGTATGATTCTGTTTTAATTACTGGAGCTTTGTCATATATTTTGAAATCAAGAAGTGTAATGCCTCCAGTTTTGTTTTTCTTTGTCAAGGTCTTTTGTGTTTCCATATGAATTGTAGAATTTTTTTTCTATTTATGTAAAAAATACCATTGGGGATTTTGAGAGATACTACATTTAATCTGTAGATTGCTTTAGGTACTATAAACATCTTTTTAAACTTTTATTTCACGTTTGGGGTACATGTGAAGGTTTGTTACCTAGGTAAACTCATGTCACAGGGGTTTGTTATACAGATTATTTTATCATCCAGGAATTCAGTCCAGTCCCAATAATTCTCTTTTCTGCTCCTCTCCCTCCTCCCAGCCTGCACCCTCAAGTAGATCCCAGTGTTTGTTGTTTCTTTGTGTTCATAAGTTCTCATCATTTAGCTCTCACGAAAACATGTGGTATTTGGTTTTCATTTCCTTCATTAGTTTACTGAGGATGATCACCTCCAGCTCCATCCATATTCTCACAAAAGACATGATCTCATTCTTTTTTATGGCTACATAGTATTCTGTAGTGTATATGTACCACATTTTCTTTATTCATTCATATGTTGATGGACATTTAGGTTGTTTCCATATGTTAGCTACTGTGAATAGTACTGCAACAAACATTTGCATGCATGTGTCTTTATGGTAGAATGATTTATGTTCCTCTGGGTTTATACTCAGTAATGGGATTGCTTGGTCGAATGGTGGTTCTGCTTTTAGCTCTTTGAGGAATCATCACACTGTCTTCCACAATGGATGAACTAATTTACACTCCCACCAACAGTGTATAAATGTTTCTTTTTCTCCACAACCTTGCCAGCATCTTTTATTTTTTGACTTTTTAGTAATAGCCATTCCAACCGGTGTGAGATGATATATCATTGTGGTTTTGATTTACATTTCTCTATTGATCAGTGATATTGAGCTTTTTGTCATATGCTTGTTGGCCACGTACATGTCTTCTTTTGAAAGTTGTTCATGTCCTTTTCCCACTTTTTAGTGGGGTTGTTTGTTGCTTATAAATTTGTTTAAGTTCCTTATAGATGCTGGGTATTAGACCTTTGTCAGATATATAGTTTGCAAATACATTTTCCCATTCTGTAGGTTGTCTGTTTACTCTGTTGACAGTTTCTTCTGATGTACAAAAGAAGTTGCTTTTGCTATACGAAGCTCTTTAGTTTAAGCATATACCATTTGTCCGTTTTTCCTTTCATTGGAATCGCTTTTGGTGTCTTCGTCATGAAATCTTTGCCTGTACCTATGTTCATGATGGTATTGCCTAGGTTGCCTTCCATGGTTTTTATAGTTTTGGGTTTTACATTTAAGTCTAATTCATGTTGCATTGAATTTTGTATAAGGTACAAGGAAGGGCTCCAGTTTCAGTCTTCTGTATGTGGTTAGCCAGCTATCCCAGCACCATTTATTGAATAGGGAGTCTTTCCCCCATTGCTTTTTTTTGGTCAGCTTTGTTAAAAAATCAGATAGTCGTAGGCATGTGGCCTTATTTCTGGGCTCTCTATTCTATTCCATTGGCCTTTGCACCTGTTTTTGTACCAGTGAACATTTTAACAATATTAAGTCTTTCAATTCTTGAACATGTAATGGCTTTTCATCTGTCGTGTCTTCTACAATTTCTTTCATCAATGTTTTGTAGTCTCTAGTATGAAAGTATTTCTAAGTTAGGTTTATTCCTAAGAATTTTATTCTTTTTGTCTCTAAAAATCTTTTAGCTTTTCACTACTGAATATAAGGCTAGCTGTGGATTTTCATATATGGCCTTTATTACATTACGGTGATTTTCTTCTTAGTTTGTTGAGAATTTTATCATGAAAAATTATTACATTTTATCAAATGCTTTTCCTGCGTCTATAGAGATGATCATGTGATTTTATCTTTTATTTTCTTAATGTGGTTTATCATATTAATTGTTTCTCGTATGTTGAAATGGGCTTGCATTCCAAGAGATTTATCCTGGGATGAGTATATACACTTTGTCATGGTGTATTATCCTTTACATGCTATTGGATTTGGTTTGCTAGTATTTTGTTGAAGCTTTCTTACATCTGTTTTTACTAGGAATATTGGCCTGTAGTTTTCTTTTCTTGTGGTATCCTTGTACCACAATGGCTTTGGTATCAGAGTAATGCTGGCTTCATAAAACGATTTTGGGAGAGTTTCCTTCCCTTCAGTATTTTAGAAGAGTTTGAAAAGTATACCATTTGCTGTTTTTTAAATGTTTGATAGAATTTACTTTTGAAGACATCTAGTCCTGGGCTGTTATTTGTTGGAATATTTTAAATCACTGATTCAATCTTGTTATAGATCTGCTCAGACTTTCTGTTTCTTTATTATCTATTGTGATATGCTGTATGCTTCTAGGGAATTATTCACTACTTTTTGGTTATCTAGCTTGTTGGTGTGTAATGGTTCATAAATGATCCTGGTTCTTTTTATTTCTGTGGTATCAGTTGTAATGTTTCTTTTTCACTTCTTATTTTATTTAATACTGTCTTCTCTCTTTTTCTTAGTTTAGTTCATGGCTTGTCTTGCGTATCTTCTCAAAAAACCAACCCCAAATTTCATAAATTTTTATTGTTTTTCTATTTTTTATGTTATTTATTTCTGCTCAAATCGTTTTTACATTTTCTCCCTTCTGCTAACTTTGGGTTTAGCTTTTCTTTTTTCTAGATCCCTGAAGAGTATATTTAGGTGGTTTATTTGAGATATTTCTTGTTTTTAGAATGTAAGTATTTATTATAATAAACTTCCATCTGCATTTTCTATGGCCTGAATATTTGTGTCCCTCAAAGTTTATATGTTGAAACCTAATTTCTAGCGTGATGGTATTAGGAAGTAGGACATTTGGCAGATAATTAGATCATGAAGGTGGAGACCTCATGAATGGGATTAGTGTTCTTTTAAAGGCTGAAGGAATCAAAATTCTTTCCTTCCTTAACGTAAGGCCTTAAGGAGAAGGTGCCATCTATGACCTAGGAAAAGGGCCCTCACCAGATACAGATTTTCCCAGTGCCTTTAGCTCGACCTTTCCAGCCTCCAGAATTTGGGTAAATCTATTTCTATTGCTTACAAGCAACAAAGTTTATGGAATTTTGTTATAGAAGGCTGAGCAGAATAATACTGCATTTGCTGTATTCCAAAAATATTGGTGTGTGGTGTTTTTGTTATTGTTTCTCTTCAGGTATTTTCTTGTTTAAAAAATTTGCTTAAATTTCAATTTTTATGTTAAATTGTAATTGTTGTGAGTGCTTAGTAGGTGTATATATTCATGGGGTACATATATCTTGATACAGGCATGCAATGTATAAAATAACATCATGGAAAATGGGGTATCCATTCCCTCAAACATTTATCTTTTGTGTTACAAACAATCTAGTTACATTTTTTTGTTATTTTAACATGGAATACAAAATTATTGTTTACCATACTCATCTGTTGTGCTATCAAATACTAGGTCTTATTCATTCTTCTATTTTTTTTGTACCTATGAACCATCCCTACCTTTCCCTTACAACCTTCCCTACCACCCTTCCTGTCTGCTGGAAACCTTTGTTCTGCACTGTATCTCCATGAGTTTAATTTTTTTAATTTTTAGATCCTACAAATAAATGAGAACATGTGATGTTTGCCTTTCTATGCCTTGCTTATTTCACTTAACATAATGATATCCAGTTCCATCCACTTTGCTATAAATGACAGGATCTCATTCTTCTTTATGGTTAAATAGTATTCAATTGTGTATAAATACCACATTTTCTTTACCCATTCATCTGTTAATGGACACTTCAACACTTCAAGGTCAAGTGGACAGTTCAGCACTTCAGGGTTGCTTCCAAATCTTGGCTACTGTAAATAGTGCTACAACAAACATGCAAGTGCAGCTATGTCTTCAGTATACTGATTTCCTCTCTTTTGTGTACATATCCAGCAGGCGGATTGCTGGATCATATGGTAGCTCTGTTTTTAGTTTTGTGAAGAACCTCCAAAATGTTCTACACAGTGGTTGTACAAATTTACATTTCCATCAACAGTATATGAGGCTTGTGGATTCTCCACATCCTCCCTAGCATGTGTTATCTGTTTTTTGGATATAAGCCACTTTAACTGGGGTGAGACGTGTTGCGGGAAGTCAGGGACCCCGAACGGAGGGAGCAGCTGGAGCCACGGCAGAGGAACATAAATTGTGAAGATTTCATGGACATTTATTAGTTCCCCAAATTAATACTTTTATAATTTCTTACGCCTATCTTTACTGCAATTTCTGAACATAAATTGTGAAGATTTCATGGACATTTATCAGTTCCCAAATAATACTTTTATAATTTCTTATGCCTGTCCTTATTTTAATCTCTTAATCCTGTTATCTTCATAAGCTGAGGATGTACCTCACCTCAGGACCCTGTGATGATTGCATTAACTGTACAAATTGATTGTAAAACATGTGTGTTTGAACAATATGAAATCAGTGCACCTTGAAAATGAACAGAATAACATGATTTCAGGGAACAAGGGAAGACAAACATAAGGTCTGACTGCCTGTGGGGTCGGGCAAAAAGAGCCATATTTTTCTTCTTGCAGAGAGCCTATAATCAGTTGTGCGAGTAGGAGAGATATTGCTAAATTCTTTTCCTAGCAAGGAATATAATATTAAGACCCTAGGAAAAGAATTGCATTCCTGAGGGGAGGTCTATAAACAGCCGCTCTGGGAGTGTCTGTCCTATGTGGTTGAGATAAGGACTGAGATACGCCCTGGTCTCCTGCAGTACCCTCCGTCAGGCATACTAGGATTGGGAAACCCCAGCCCTGGTAAATTGAGGTCAGACCAGTTCTCTGCTCTCAAACCCTGTTTTCTGTCAAGATGTTTATCAAGACAATACGTGCACCGGTGAACATAGAACCTTATCAGGAGTTTCTGATTTTGCCATGGTCCTGTTTCCTCAGAAGCATGCGATCTTTACTCTGCCTTTTGCTCCCTGAAGCATGTGACCTACTCCCTGTTCATACATCCCCTCCCCTTTTGAAATCCCTAATAAAAACTTGCTGGTTTTGTGGCTCAGGTAGGCATCATGGTCCTACCGATATGTGATGTCACCCCTGGAAGCCCAGCTGTAAAATTCCTCTCTTTGTATCCTTTCTCTTTATTTCTCAGACCCTCCAACACTTAGGGAAAATAGAAAGAACCTACATTGAAATATTGGGGTGGATTCCCCTGATAGAGATGATATCTCATTGCAGTTTTGATTTGCATTTCTCTGATTACCAGTGATGTTGAACACCTTTTCATATGCCTGTTTGCCATTTGTATGACTTCTTTTGAGAAATGTCTTCAAATATTTTACCCACTTTAAATTGGTTCAATAGATTTCTTCCTATAGGGTTGTTTGAGCTCCCTATATATTCTTGTTTTAAATCCCTTAGGTAGGTAGTTTGCAAATATTTTCTTCAAATCTCTTCACTTTGTTGATTGTATCCTTTGCTGTGCAGAAGATTTTTACCTTGATGTGATCCCATTTGTCCATTTTTGCTTTAGTTGTCTGTGTTTATGGGGTATTACTCAAGAAAGTTTTGCCCAGTCCAATGTCCTAGAGATTTTCCCCAATTTTTTGTTTTAGTAGTTTAATAGTTTGAGGTCTCAGATTTAAGTTTTTAGTCTATTTTTTATTTGATTTGTGTGTATGGAAAACAGATAGGGGTCTAGCTTCATTCTTCTGCACATGGATATCCAGTTTTCCCAACATTGGTTACTGGAGAGACTCTCTTCTTAGATGCTTTGCATCTTTGTCAAAAATGAGTTTACTGTAGGTGTGTGGATTTGTTTTTGGGTTCTCTAACCTATTAAATTGGTCTATGTATCTGTTTTTATGCCAGTACCATGTGGTTGTGTTTACTACAGTTCTGTAGCATAATTTAAAGTCAGGTAATGTGATTTCTCCAGTTTTGTTCTTTTTGCTTAGGACAGCTTTTGCTATTCTGGGTTTTTCATGGTTCCACAGAATGTTTAGGATTGTTTCTTCTATTTCTGTGAAGAATGTCATTGGTATTTTGATAGTGATTGCATTGAATCTGTAGATTGCTTCAGATAGTGATATAGTTTTGATGTTTGTCTCTGCCTAAATCATATGCTAAATTATAATTCTCAATGTTAGAGATGAGGCCTAGTAGGAGGTGTTTGGATTATGGAGCCAGATCCCTCATGGCTGGGGTGTTATCCTCCTGACAGTGAGTGCGTTCTCTTGAGATCTGGTTGTTGTAGAGTGTGGCACCTCCCTCCCCACTGTCTCTCTTGCTCTTGCTTTCTCTATGTGAAATGCCTGCTCCTGTTTTATCTTGTGCCATGAGTAAAATCTCCCAGAGGCTTCCTTAGAAGCTGAGCAAATGCTGACATCATGCTTCATGTACAGCCTGCAGAACCATGAGCCAATTAAACCTCTTTCCTTTATAAATTACCCAGTCTCAGGAATTTATTCATAGCAGTGCAAGAATGTCCTAATAAAGAAAATTGGTACCAAGGGGCAGGGCATTGCTATAAAGATACCTGAAAATGTGGAAGCAACTTTGGAATTGGGTCATGAGAAGAGGTTGGAAGAATTTGGAGGGCCTAGAAGAAGACAGGGAGATGAGGGAAAGTTTGGAATTTCTTAGACACTGGTTAAATTGTTGTGATCAACATGCTGATTGTGATATGGACAGTGAAGGCCAGGCTGTTAAGGTCTCAGATGGAAGTGAATAACTTATTGGGAACTGGAGCAAAGATTACTTGTGTTATGCCTTAGCAAAGAACCTGGCTGTATTCTATTTATACCCTAGGGATCCATGAAAATTTGAGCTTGAGAGTGATGACTTATGGTATCTGGTGGAAGAAATTTTATAGCAGCAAAGAATTCAAGATGTGGCCTGGTTACTTCTAAAATTGTGGACTCAGATGCAGCAGCAAATAAATTACTTAAAGTTGGAATATACAAAGGAAGCAGAGCATAAAAGTTCAGAAAATTTGCAACCTGGCCATGTTTCAAAGAAAGAAAAAGATTTCTCAGGAGAGAAATTCAAGCAGGTTGAGGAGGAACCACTAGCTAGAGATGTTTGCATAATTAAAAGGGAACCAAGTGCTAATATCCAAGACATTGGGGAAAGGGCCTCAAAGGCATTTCACAGAGTTTCACAGCAGCCCCTCCCATCACAGGCCCAGGGGCTTAGGAGAAAAGAATGGTTTTCTAGGTCAGGCCCAGGGCCACACTGCACTGTGTAGTCTTGGGACACTGTTCCCTGTATCCCATATGCTACGGCTTCAGCTATGGCACCAAGGGTCCTAGTTACACTTGGACTGCCACTCTAGAGGGCCAAAGCCATACACCTTGTCAGTTTCCACATGGTGTTAAGCCTGCAGGTGCACAGAGTGCAAGAGTGGTGGAGGATTGGCAGCTTGTGCTTAGATTTCTGATGATGTATGGAAAAGCCTGGGTATTCAGGCAAAAGCCTGCTGCAGGGACAGAGCCCTCAAAAATAACCTCTACTAAGGCAGTGCAGAGGAGAAATGTGAGGTTGGACCCCCTGCACAGAATCTTCATTGGGACATTGCATAGTGGAGCTGTGAGAAGGGGGCCACCGTCATCCAGACCCCAGAATGGTAGATCCACCACCAGATTGTACCCTCAGTGTGGAAAAGCTGCAGGTACTCGACAACCTGTTAGAGCATCTATTGGGGCTGAAACCTCCAAAGCCACTGGGGCAGAGCTTCCCAAGGTCTTGGGAGCCCATTTCTTGCATTAGTGTGCCCTGGATATGGGATATGTAGTCAAAAGAGATTATTCTGCAGCTTTAAAATTTAATGACAGCCCTGCTGAGTTTTGAACTTGCATAAGCCCCTATGGGCTGACTTCTCCATTTTGGAATGGTAATGCTTATAACCCCATTGTATCTTAGAATAAATAACTTTTTTTGACTTTACAGGATCACAGATAGGAGATGTGTCTCAGATGAGAGTTTGGACTTGGACCTGGGATTTTTGAGTTAATGCTGGAATGATTTAAGACTTTAGGCGACTGTTGGGAAAGTATAATTGTATTTTGCAATGTGAGAAGAACATAAGATTGGTGGGGTAGCAGGGACAGGGTGATATAGTTATTTGTTCCTGACCAAATCTCATGTTGAAGTATAATTCCCAATGCTGGAGGTGGGGCCTGGTGGGAGGTGTTTTGGTCATGAGGGTGGATCCCTCATGGCTTGGTGCTGTCCTTGTGATAGTGAGTGAGTTCTCTTGGAAACTGTTTTAAAGTGTGGTACCTCCCCCTCTCTTGCTCCTGCTTTTGCCACGTGAAATGCCTGCTCCTGCTTCACCTTCTGCCATAAGTAAAAGTTCCCTGAGGCTCCCCAGAAGCCAAGTAATGTCAGTGCTATGTTTCCTCTAAAGCCCACATGAGCATGAGCCAATTAAACCTCTTTTCTTTATAAATTACCCAGTCTCAAAGATTTATACCAATACAAGAATGACATAATACAGGTAGTATGGACATTTTAAAAATATGGTTATTGAATCCATGAACATGAAATAGCTTTCCATATTTTTTGTGTTCTCTTAAATTTCTTTCATTAGTGTTTTATAATCTTAATTATAGAGATCTTTTACTTCTGTAATTAATTCCTAGGTGTTTAATTTTATTTGTGGCTTTTGTAAAAGAAATTACTTCTAAAATTTCTTTTTCAGAAGTTCACTGTTGGAATGTAGAAATGCTACTGATTTTTGTATGTTGGTTTTGTATCCTGCAAGTTTACTGAATTTTTTTTCAGTGCTAATAGTTTTTAAATTGAGTCTTTAGGTTTATTCAAATAGAAGATCATATCATCTTCAAACAAGGATAATTTCACTTTTCCAATTTTGATTCCCTTTCTTTCTCTTGTCTAATTGCTCTAGCTTAGACTTCCAATACTATGTTGAATAACAGTGATGAACGTGGGCATCCTTGTGTTCTAGATCTTAGGGGAAAGGCTTTCAGTTTTTTCCCGTTCTGTATAATATTAATTATGAATCTATCATACATGGCTTTCATTATGTTGAGGTATGTTCCTCCTATACTCAGTTTGTTGAGGGCTTTTATCATTATAGGATATTGAATTTTATCAAATGCTTTTTCAGCATCAATTGAAATGATTGTATGGTTTTTGTCCTTAATTCTGTTGATATGACATGTTACATTGATTTGTGTATGTCGAAACATTCTTGCATCCCAGGGATATATTCCTCTTGGTCATGATGAATGATCTTCTTAATGTATTGTTAAATTCAGTTTGCTAGTATTTTGTTGAGTATTTTTGCTTCAATATTTATCACAGATATGTATGTTTTTTGATCATAGGTTACCATAAAACTTGTAAATACTATCTTATAACCCATTGTTTTAAACTGATGACAACAGTGATTGCATAAACAAAGAAACAAAGAATCAGGCAAAAAGAAAATAATAACTCTACACTTTATTTTCTCATCTTTTAGCTTTTCCTTTCTCTTTATATCTTATTGTACTATGTCTTAAAAAGTTGTTGTAGTTATTATTTTTGATTTGTCATTCTTTAATCTTTCTACTTAACATGAGTAGTGTACACACCATGATTACAGCACTATAATATTTGTTTTTCTGTGTGCTTACTTTTACCAGTGAGTTTTGTACCTTCACATAATTTCTTCTTCCTCATTAACATCCCTTTCTTTCAGATTGAATAACTCCTTTTAGCATTTCTTATAGGACAGGTCTAGTCGTATAAGAACTAGATCTAGACTTGTCCTGTTGACAAAATCCTTCAGCTTTTATTTTTCTGAAAAGGTCTTTGTATCTTCTTCATGCTTGAGAAAATTTTTTGTTGGATATACTATTCTAGGGTAGGGTTTCCTTTTCCCAGCACTTCATATATGTCATGCCACTCTCTTCTGGCCTGTAAGGTTTCCACTGAAATGTGTGCTGCCAGTTGTATTGAAGCTTTCCATTGTATGTGCTTTGTTTCTTTTCTTATACAGTTTTTATAATCCTTTCTTCATCCTTGACCTTTGGGAGTTTATTAAATGCCTTGAGGTAGTCTTCTTTGGGATAAATCTGCTTAGCATTCTATACCTTTCTTTTATTTGGATTTTGATATCTTTACCTAGGTTTGGGAAGTTCTCTGATATTATCTCTTTGAATAAACTTTCTATCTCTGTCTCTTTCTCTGCCTCCTCTTTAAGGCCAATAACTCTTAGATTTACCCTTTTGAGGCTGTTATCTAGATTCTGTAGGTGTGCTTCATTTTTAAAATTTTTTCTTTTGTCTCCTTTGATTGTGTATTTTCAAATAGTCTGTCTTCAAGCTCACTAATTCTTGCTTTTGCTTCATCAATTCTACTATTAAGAGACCCTGATGCATTCTTTAGTATGTTAATTGCATTTTTCAACTCTAGAATTTGTTTGATTCTTTTAAATTGTAACGATCTCTTTGTTAAATTTATCTGATGGGATTCCAAATTTCTTCTCTGTGTTACTTTGAGTCTTTTTGATTTTCCTTAACACAACTCTTTTGAATTATCTGTCTGAAAGGTCACCTATTTCTGTCTTTCCAGGATTTTTCCCTGGTAATTTATTATTCTATGAAGTCATGTTTTCCTGGGTAATTTTGATGCTTGTAAATATTCATCCATGTCCAGGCATTGAAGAGTTAGTTACTTACTGTAGTCTTTGTAGTCTGGGCTTGTTTGTACCTGTCCTTCCTGAGAAGGCTTTCAATTTGTTTGAAGGGACTTCAGCCCCAAGCTCAATAAAGCTGTGGTTTTTGTAGACTTATAGAGATAATGCCATAGTGGTCTTGGATAAGATCCAGAAGCATTCTCTAAATTATCAGGCAGAAACTCTTGTTCTTTTCTCTTACTTTCTCCCACAGGAATAGAGTCTCTCTCTCTGAGCTGAGCCACCTGGAACTGGTGATGGTGATGCAAGCATCCCTGGGGCCACCACAACTGGGATTGTGCTGGGTCAGACCTGAAGCCAGCATAGCACTGGCTGTCACCCAAGGCCCAATATAACCACTACCATGTATGTTTACTCAATGCTCTAGGCCTGTATGATCAACTAGTAGCTAAGCCATCCAGATTTTCTGATCTTTCATTCAGGAAGATTAGTTCCTATAGGTCCTGGGAGGATCCAGAGATACAAACAGGATATATCCGGAGATACAAATAGGAGGTATACAGGGTATACCCAGAGATACAAACAGGAGTCTCTCACCATAGCCACCGTAGCTGGGAATGTGCTGGGTTACAACTGAAGTTGGCACGTTTCAGAGCTCAAGGTACACAGCTTACTCCCTGGGTATGCTGATTATTCAGGGTCCATTGCTGGTTATTCAGGGCCCATGGTCTCTTTAGTTGGAAGATGATGAATTATGCTAGGATTGGGTCCTGTCCTTCAAGAGGATGGGTTCCGTTTTGGTGCAGGGTGTGTCTGTAAACATCATCCATGAGCTAGAGCCTGGAATTGGGGTCTCACAACTCTGCATGGTACCCTATCATATGGTGGTGGAGCTGGTATCCAAGATACAAGACATTGTCCTCTTGACTCTTGCTTTTCTCTCCCTAAGCAGAAGGAAGAAGTCACATTCATTGTTGTGAGCTGCATGGCCTGGCCCTCCTCTGGCTCTGAGACCAGCTAAGCATGAGGAATTGAAGTCCTTTTGTCCTAGACTGCCTTTGAAATTTACTTAGATCCTGAGAGCACTTTGATTCAGGATCTAAGTAAGGGTGGTGATGCTTTCTGAGAAACTCAAGTTCTGACTGCTGGAATGGATGATTCCCCTCTGCCTAGATCTGGTCCAAATGCTCCTTCCATGTGTGCATGCTGGCTGAGCCCAGCACAGCTTTGCTCTACAGTGTGACAAGGCAGCACTGAGTTAAAATGTTAAGTCTCCCAGTCACTGCACTCTACCTTTCCCAGGTGCTTAGACTCTTTGCATTGCATGGCTGCTGCTGAGGGATGGCAGAGGGGTGCCTCTGACAATTTAAGAATATCTCTTACCCTCTTCAATGTCCCTTTTGGCAATAGGAAGTTAAAACCAGGTACTGTGATTGCTCACCTGATTTTGGGTTCTTGTGACTATGTTTTTCGGTGTGCAGATACTTGTTAAAATTTGGTGTTCCTGTTGGGCAGATTAAAGGTTTAGGCTTTTATTCTAACACGCTGCTCTGCCCTGTCAACTTTTATTTTACATTCAGGGGGAATATTGGCAGGATTGTTACATGGGTATATTGTGTGGTGCTGAGATTTGGGGTACAGATCTCATCACAAAGGTAGTGAGGATAGAGCCCAATATGTAGTTTTTCAACCCACAGCCCTCTCCTTACTCCACACACTTACTGTTACCCATTTTTTATTGTTTCCATATCTATGTAGATGTGTGCTCCATATTTAGCTCCCATTTATAAGTAAGAACATGTGGTACTTGGTTTCCTGTTCTGGTGCTAATTTGCTTAGAATAAAGGACTACAGGTGCAAAAGACATTATTTCATTCTATTTTTATGGCTGCCTAGTATTTCCATATGCATATGTAACACATTTTCTTTTTTCAAATCACTGTTGATCGGCACCTAGGTTGATTTCATGTCTTTGGTTATTGTAAATAGTGCTATGATGAACATGCAAGTGATGTGCCTTTTCGGAGAGTGATTTATTTCCTTTTGGGTATATACCCAGTACTGGGATTGCTGGTTCTAATGGTAGATCTGTTTCATGTTTAGGAGAAATCTCCAAATTGTTTTCCACAGTGGCTGAACTAATTTACATTGCCACTAATGGCATATGTGTTCCCTTTTCCCTGCAGCCTCACCAGCTCTGTTATATTTTGACTTTTTAATAGTAGCCAATCTGACTAGTGTGGGATGGCATCTCATTGTGGTTTTGATTTGCATTTCTCTAATAATTAGTGATGTTGAGCATTTTTTCATGTTTATTGCTCACTTATATGTCTTCTTTTGAGAGGTAAAGTCTTTTCACATACTTGATCCATTTTTAATGGCATTACTTTTTTTTTCTTGATTTGTTTAAGATCTTTATTGATTTTGGATATGAGACCTTTGTCAGATGTATAGTTTGTGAACATTTTCTCCTATTCTGTAAGTTATCTGTTTACTCTGTTGATAGTTTCTTTTGTTAGGCAGAAACTTTTTATTTCAATTAGGTCCCACATATCAGTTTTTATTTTTGTTGCAGTCGCTTTTGAGGAATTGGTCATAAATTCTTTCCCAAGTCCAATGTCTAGAATGGTGTTTGCTAGGTTTCTTTTAGGATTCATATAGTTTGACATCTTTCATTTAAATCTTTAACCCATCTTGAGTTAATTTTTAAATATTTAACCCATCTTGAGTTAATTTTTATGTACAGTAAAAGACAGAGACCAGTTTCATTCTTCTGCATACAGCTGTCCAGTTATCCCAACAGCATTTATTAAATACTGAGTCCTTTTCTCTGTTTTTTGTTGACTTTCTTGAAGATCACATGCCTGGAGATGTGCGGCTTTATTTCTAGGTTCTCTGTCTTGTTCCACTGGTCTATGTGCCTACTTTTTCTTTACTTTTTTTTTTTTTTAACTTTTTTACCCATAACTTGCTGTTTTGATTACTGTAGGCATATAGTATAGTTTGAAGTTGGGCAATGTGATGCCGCCAGCTATATTCTTTTTGCTTATGATTGCTTTGGCTATTTGAGCTCTTTTTTGTTCCATATGAACTTTTGAATAGTTTTTCTAATCTTGTGAAGAATGACATTGTAGTTTGACAGGCACTTACATATGAATTTCTTTTGGCAGTAAGACCATTTAAACAGTATTTATTCTTCCAATCCATGAGCATATAATGTTTGTTATTTGTTTGTGTCACCTCTGATTTCGTTCATCAACAGTTTTTCTCATAGAGATCTTTTACCTCCTTGTTGAGATGTATTCCTAGGTTTTTCATTTTACTTGTGGCAATTGTAAATTGGATTATTTTCTTGATTTACTCTCAGTCTGTACATTATTGATATATATATATATATATATAAAAATGATACTGATTTTGGTACATTGATTTTGTATCCTGAAACTTTACTATAGTCATTTATCAGTTCTAGGAGCCTTTCGAGCCTTTCACAGAATCATACCATGAGCAAAGAGAAATAAATTTACTTCTTTTCCTATTTGGATGCCTTTTATTTTCCTCTCTTTCTTGATTGCTTTGGCTAGGACTTCCAGTACTATGTTGAATAGGAGTGGTGAGAGAGGGCATCCTTGTCTTGTTCCGTCTCTCAAAGTGAATGCTTCCAGTTTTTGTCTATTCAATCTGATGTTGGCTATGGATTTGTCGTAGATGTCCTGTTATTATTTTGAGGTATGCTACTTTGGTGTCTAGTTTGTTAAGAGCTTTTTTTTTTTATCATAAAGATATGATGGATTTTATTGAATGCTTCTTCCGTGTCTATTGGAATCATATGCTATTTGCTTTTGATTCCATTTAGGTGGTGAATCACATGTACTGATTTGCATATGTTGAACCAGGCCTGCATCCCAGGAATACAGCATACTTGATTGTGGTGAATTAATTTTATTAATATATTCCTTGATTTGATTTGCTAGCATTTTGTTGAGGATTTTCGCATCCATGTTCTTCAAGGATATTGATCTAAAGCTTTCTTTTTGCATTGTTTGTCTTCCAGGTTTTGGTATCAAGCTGATGTTGGCTTCATAGAATGGGTTAGGAAGAAGCCCATTCTCTTCAATATTTTGGAATAGTTTCAGTTGGATTGATATCAGATTTTCTTTGTACATCTGGTAGAATTTGGCTATGAATCCATATGGTCTAGGGATTTTCTTTTTGGTTGTTAGGATTTTTATTACTGATTCAATTTCAGAACTCCGTATTTGTCTATTCAGAGTTTCAATCTCTTCCTGATTCGGTCTTGGGAGAATGTGTGTTTCAAGGAATTTACCAATTTGCTCTAGATTTTCTAATTTGTGTGCATAATTCTTTATAGTAGTGTCTGAGAATCTTTTTCTTTCCTATAGGATCAGCTGTAATGCCATCTTTGTCACTTCTGCTTGTACTTGTATCTTCTCTTCTTTTTTGTTTGTTAATCTAGCTAGCACTCTACCAATCTTGTTCATTCTTCTGAAAAAAAAAAACTCTTTCATCTTTTGTATGGATTTTTGCATCTCAATTTCACTCAGTTTTTCTCTAATTTCAATTATTTTTTTCTTCTGCTAGCTTTGTGGTGGTTTATTTTTGTCTTTCTACTTCCTTTAGGTGCTAAGTTAGATTGTAAATTTGAGACCTTTATAATTTCTTAAAGAAGGTGTTTCTTTAATCTCAAGTGAGATTGGAGAAGCTTTTGTGGACTATGTCATCAAATATATTTTTCAAATTGCTTTTTCTCTCTTCTCACTCAGAATGCCAATGAGTCATAGATTTAGTCTCTTAACATAATCCCATATTTTTTGGAGATTTTGTTTATTTTTTAAAATTATTTTTTCTTAATTTTTGTTTGACTGAGTTGATTGAAAGACCTGGTCTTCAAGCTCTGAGATTCTTTCCTCAGCTTGGTCTATTCTACTGTTAATACTTCAGATTGTATTATGGAATTCTTATAATGGATTTTTCAACACTAGGAATTTGGTTTGCTTCTTTCTCAACATGGCTATTTGATCTTTCAACTCTTGGATCATGTTACTGGATTCCTTGGATTTTGTTTCAACTTTCTCTTGTATCTTAATAAGCTTCTTTGTCATTAGGATTATGAGCTCTATCTGTCATTTCAGACTGGTTGAGAACCTGTATTAGTCCATTTTTATGCTGCTGATAAAAACGTACCTGAGACTGGGTTATTTATAAAGAAAAAGAGGTTTAATGGACTCACAGTTACACATGGCTGGGGATGCCCTCACAATCATGATGGAAGGCAAGAAGCACATCTCACATGGTGGCAGACAAGAGAGAATGAGAAAAAGGGAAAGTATTCTCCTTCACAAAACCATCAGATCTCATGAAGCTTATTCAGTACCATGAGAACAGTATGGGGGAAACCACCCCCATGATTCAATTATCTCCCACCCAGTCTCTCCCACAACATGTGGGAATTATGGGAGCTACAATTCAAGATGAGATTTGGGTGGGGACACAGCCAAACCATATCAGAACCATTGCTGGGAGCTAGTGGTATTGCTTGGAGAAGGGGACCATCTGGATTTTTGAATTGCCAGAGTTCTTGTGCTGATTCTTTCTCATCTGGGAGGGTTGGTGTTCCTTTAAGTGTGGTGTAAGTTAAAGGAATGCCAACTTCACCGTAGTGAAGTCAGTTGGATTTTTAAAAATGTTTTTAGAGGGCCAAGGCTCTGTGCAGGATTTTTATTTGTAGCTGAATTCTTGCCCTTGGTTTCACAGGGGGATATATTAGCAAAATATATTTGGCTGTGATCCAATAGATGATGCTAAAGAGTAACTGCTGGAAGATAGACTAGCTTAGCCTTGTGATTCCTATGTATTTCCTCATGTTTGCAGCCATACTCTATAGTGTTGGGGGAGGAGAGGTGACCCTCTCACCAGGTCTACTCCTGGGCCTTGGGGAGCCCCCTCCAATCACTGGCACTGTACTTGCTTTTCTTTTATTAGGTGTTTCAGGCTACGGGGCTTACTTTTGTAGAGACCGTACAGGGAGACAGTTCACACCACTTCTAGACTGGCCCTGCAGAAAGAGGCATGTCCTACTCCTGTGCCAGCCCACAGAACTACATGTCTCATCCCTCTCAGTGTTCTGAGGGTGTTGGCTCCTCCCCCAATTAAATGTCAGCCACAAATTTTAGCTTAGCACTCTCAAGCTGCACAGTGCAGCCTGGGGTGCTGGGAATGTCTTGTGGCTTCATCCTCTGGACACTGAGGGTTGGGTATAGGTGCACTGGAAAATCTGAAGTGCTCACAGGACAACAGAAATGTACTTGGTGGAGCAAAACACCTAGCTTGTACAGCAGTGACTGTGTTTGGCCCGTACTCTTCTGGGGTAGCCAGGCATGGGCCCTGGGAGAATCTGATAGGCAGGAGGACAGATGTGGCCCAGTCCCAAAGGGAAGCTGGCTCTACTTTCAACTGGCCCAGCAGTCAGCTGAGGCTAGAGCTTCTCAGAGGGAGATAAGGAGTCCTGGGAAATGGGTGCCTATGGCCAAGCTCTGTTGGAGCTGCCCCACACATGAAAGCCCCAAGTTCTGTGCTGGCTGAAGCCCTGTCTCTGTCTGTCTGGGCAGGTTCACCTACCAGGTCAAATGTCCATGAGGGACCTGAAGTCTCCTGTAGCTAGGATCCCAGAGGTCCATGGTGAAAGTGGGAAAGTCCCACAGTCCCTTTACTCACCCCTTCCTCAAGAGCTGTTTGGGGCTGGGAACTAAACCTAGCATTTGGGTACTCCATACAGGGGTCCCAGTTTCCTCCCTCTTCAGTCTCAGTGTCTGTATCACATCTCCATCCACTCTTGTTTTCTCTGAAGATATGTGCAAATTATGTTGGTTTACTTGAAATTTTGATCTTTCTCAGTAGAAGTGCCACTTCCTAGCTGCATATAGTTAACCATCTCCATTAGATTCCCCAGGTATTTTCTTTTTTTTTTTTTTATTGGCAATTATTTTTTATTAGCAATTAAAAAATAAAAATACAAGTATTATACCCAATAATGATTTCAGGGGCAGCTAATGTGATAGATAGAATGTTCCAGGATATTTTCTTTTTTTTTTATGTTAGATATTTAATTTATTTATTTTTTTAATTTTTTTTATTTTTTTATTTTTTTCTTTTTTTTGATTTTTTTGAATTTTCTTTTTTATTATTATTATTATTATTATTATACTTTAGGTTTTATGGTACATGTGCGCAATGTGCAGGTAAGTTACATATGTATACATGTGCCATGCTAGTGTGCTGCACCCACCAACTCGTCATCCAGCACTAGGTACATCTCTCAATGCTATCCCTCCCCCCTCCCCCCACCCCACAACAGTCCCCAAAGTGTGATGTTCCCCTTCCTGTTTCCATGTGTTCTCATTGTTCAATTCCCACCTATGAGTGAGAATATGCGGTGTTTGGTTTTTTGTTCTTGCGATAGTTTACTGAGAATGATGATTTCCAATTTCATCCATGTCCCTACAAAGGACATGAACTCATCATTTTTATGGCTGCATAGTATTCCATGGTGTATATGTGCCACATTAAACACATTCAAAAGCTAGCAGAAGGCAAGAAATAACTAAAATCAGAGCAGAACTGAAGGAAATAGAGACACAAAAAACCCTTCAAAAAATCAATGAATCCAGGAGCTGGTTTTTTGAAAGGATCAACAAAATTGATAGCCCGCTAGCAAGATTAATAAAGAAAAAAAGAGAGAAGAATCAAATAGATGCAATAAAAAATGATAAAGGGGATATCACCACCGATCCCACAGAAATACAAACTACCATCAGAGAATATTACAAACACCTCTATGCAAATAAACTAGAAAATCTAGAAGAAATGGATAAATTCCTCAACACATACACCCTCCCAAGACTAAACCAGGAAGAAGTTGAATCTCTGAATAGACCAATAACAGGAGCTGAAATTGTGGCAATAATCAATAGCTTACCAACCAAAAAAAGTCCCCAGGTATTTTCTAATTTCCTTTTAATTTGTTTTAGACTCAATGCTTTTTCAACAGTGTGTTGTTTTCCCAATTTCCACATCATATTGTCCATTCTTGCATTGCTATAAAAAATACCTGAAACTGGATAACTTATAAAGAAGTTTGGGGGGACTTGCTCAGGTAAAAATTTGGAGTTATTCTTACTCCTTCTCCTTTTCTTGTCCTCCACAAATGGAAATCCCAAGTCTGTGTCTTGATACCCCAGGCTGAGATCCTTTCTTTTGTAATGTACTTTAGGGAAACATTGTAGTTTAGTAAAAGAACACTAATTTTTTTGTGATCTGACTTCACTGATTACTAGCTCTCAATACTTGAGCAATCTGCCTGACTACTTTAGACCTGCCTTTTTTCATGTGTAAAATGGAGATGTTATGTATATCCTACCAACTTTGCAGAGTTGCTTTCCGGCTGAAATCAGGTAATGAATATGAAAGTGCCTTCTATTTTTCTGTAGATGTGTCTTCACTTACTCTTGCCTCTGGCTACACTCACTGAAAGCCAGAGTGGGCAGCCATGAGCAGTGCTGGGTGGTCTGTGCCACTGTGAATTGCATTGAGCCTTCTGTATTCTGTCAGGAATTGAGATTCACTTCCATAATGGAGGAATTTTACAAGGGAAAGCGGGAAAAGATAAAATATAGAGAATAAACAAAGGACATAATGCATAACTTCATTTAAAGCAATAAAATGGCTAAAGCCATTAAAGGGGTTAATAGCATCAGAAAAATTAAAATAAGGAACATATATGACTGTGCCTTTGTGCACAAACGTGAGAGTCAGACATTGGCTCAGAGAGAAAAAAATACAGAGCAGAGAGGTTGGATATAAATAACTTACTTCATTTTTGATGCTCAACTATTATACTATGAAGAGTTCTCTTTTCAGGATTACAGGATTTTCCAAATACTAAGTTTGTATTTTGGGTGATAGCCTTATTCCTTGAAAGTAGCATTGGAGAAACTTTTCTATAAGGAATAAAAACAAGAAAGAGGAAGCTGAATTTAATACACTTATTGACTTTCTGCAATAGTTAAAATAATGCTCAGATTATTTTCATTACTTACATTTACTTCACTGTTATAATATTTGAATTTGAACACATTTTGAGCCATCAGCTAAGATAAGACCTACTCTTTAACGGCAATTGCAAGACATGTGGACCTCTTTCTTTCTATTGGTGTATGCTATCTCGATAAAGCTTCCTTTGAGAAGTTTTGGAGTTTTTTATGTTAACGGAATTTTCATTCTCTTGTGAAACATCACATACTATCATTAACTATCTACATTTTTCAAATTGGAAAGATATGGTCCAATGTGGTCAAGTGAATGAGTTGAGGAAATTTATGTAGCAAGAAAATCAATATATGAAAAAATGAAACTTCAGATATATTGAATATACTGTGGTATTTGTCCATCTGGCTTTCCCTTAAGTCTATATTCCCATTTTCACTAAGCTCAGCTAAAATGGAAGCTAGAAGCAAAACCACAATGCTGTTGTATAAGTGTAGTTGTCACTATGGTCTAACAAGTTTGATTAGCTCCATTAACAGGAATGCTTTGCAGGGTTCTTTAAATCAAAAACATAAAAAAACCTGGATTTTCAACAAACTCTTAGTCCTAGCTGGGCCTGATAGCCAATTTGGAAATTGATTGTCCCAAGTAATTGGATTTACTCAGGCTACTGTATCAGTATCATATCTGAACTCTGTTTCTTTCTCTTCAGCTACATGTAACAGACTTCCACTGCCTAATTCATCATTCTGTCTCAGTGGAATAATCTGAGTTTCCACTGACAGAACTGTTTGGCAATGTGAAAAGTCATTAAAAGGCACTGAAAATAGCTAGAGGGATTCCTTTTTATTTTTGTTATTAGCTGTATTAATGAAAAGTTCACAAAGAAAAGAGGGAATAAAATAGCTCTGCTCATAGTTAGTGCTATATTCTGATTCTTATATTGCTTATATTCTTTAAAAGTCAATGCTTTATGGGTTAATGCTCTTATTATAAAAGTCAAAAAGAACCAGATTGAATTAATAGAAGCAGCATTGTCTTCTATATGTCCTTCTGAGGAAAATAGATTCCCAAGATTTTACAGATCATAATCTCAGATTTACAAGTGATTTTTAAGAATCACCTTATCATAAAACTTTTCTTTGATTTATAAAGTTAATGCGATCCTTTCCAGATTCAATTGGAGATATTTTCTTGGTCTTCAGCATTTAGATTTCTCATCACGTTATTGGCAATAATAATATAGCTTCCATAGGATTTCTGAATGGACAAAATTAAATGAATACATGTGAATCACCTCAATATTTTTAAAAAGTTTGCCCATTTATCACTGTCCCCTTTCCCCTGACATAGAACTAGTTCCCCATTCATGACAAAGCATCTTTTATACCATAAATCTACATTAATTTAAATTCTCAAAGCAGTCTTTATTGAATAATGCTGTCAAAGACTTCTGAATGGTCCAAATAAATTCTACAGATTCTCCTTTTTTTTAAGAATAATGCTTATTTATTAATTCACTTGTTTGTTTCTCTCTCTCTTCTTCCTTCCTTCTTTCCTTCCTTCCTTCCAAGAATAATGGCAGAGTAGTTAGACATGAATATCCATTCTAAAAGCTTTATATGCCTTCCAAGTTCAATTGTTCCTGCTTTAAGTATTCATATTCACTAATATACTTCTTTATGATAGACACCATCAAATTGCCAGATAGGAAAGAGAGACTTGTCTTATTTTAAGGAAAAGATTATGCAAAATATAGTGAACTTGGCCCTATGCTATTCGTGCTGAATGTAATAATCCAGAGGAGAGAAATAGGGTTGTTTATTGCTTTCCCTCAGTATTTTGTGTATGCTGAATGTCTCTGCTATTAAAACACAGATCTTTACTAATTTCTACCAGCTTGCTAAATACCACAATCTCATCACCAATCTGTGTGGCAGCAGTTTTATGAAGGTTCTTTGGCTTCTGTGACTTAGCTGATGATGTTTCCTTACCATTAATGTCCTCATTCTTTCCCTCTATCTATTGACCTCCTTCCTGATTTTAGAGGTGCAAGACAAATCTCTGTTCCTCCCAAGGACATTTCTGCCCACACAAGACCCAGGGAGTCTACCTTTCCTCTGCACCCGTATGGCACGCACTGTAACTATGCCTCTTCTTTACCAAGTGTCATTTACAACCTTGCACTGCTCATGTCCTTCTCACAGTTTGAATTCATCATCTTCCATGCCAAATCATCCTTTTTCAAGGTTTCTATTATGGTGAGTGTCTCCATCATCTAAACAGGTGTTCAATCACAAATAGGGTCATCATCTGTGACTCTCCCTTCATACTTACCAACTGCCTCCTTAACATGTAAACGTGAAGTCCTATGCCATCTTAATATCTCTTTCTTCTACCTCTTCATGGCATCTTCAATTCCTGAGCTTAGGGTGTGATCATCTTCCTGGATTACTGCTACAGCTTTCTACAACTGGTCAGATTAGAATATTGCCCACACTTAATCCATTCTCCCTCATGCAGTCAGAATACATGCTAAAATGCAAATGTAACCTTTTCACTTTCCTGCTTAAAACTTCAATGGTTCTGAAATGCTTTTAAAATGAGCCAAAATTTTCCAGCATGGCATACAAAATCCTTTATGATCTAGCCACTACTTAGCTATTTAGCTTTGTATCTGGGAACTCTCCAGTTTATACCTTAAGCCCCTGGCACACTGAGCTGAACATAGATATTGCCCATGTTAGTGAATGTACAATGGGACTTTTCTTGTTGTCTTAGAATTTCTGCTAAAGTTTGAAGGTGGTAGGTGATCAGTATTTACAGCTTCTAAAGAGAGCTGCTAAACATTTCTATAGACATTTCTAATAGCAAAATGGGTTTGTAACTATCATTTTCCATAATCCACCTCCAGCCTATACAACAGAAAACTAGAAATTTAAAAAACAGTTGATTGGAAATTAGGAGAATTGCTAGTGGTAAATGATGCTGTGGTATTTCCCCTCTCTCCATGAAAATCAGAGGGACTGCATCCTCTTCCCCAAGTTATGTGAGGAATCATTGAAAGTATTCGTCATAGAGATCAGAGGTGTCTGAAAGAGGGAAACCCCAAATCTTACAACCTTGCTAGTTGTTCAGTGTACTATGGAATTGCTGGCTTGGGCTCTGGAATGTACTGAAGCAGAGAATTGGATTCCTAGGGAAAATATCCTTTGGGGACTAGAAACATATGTGAACACAGAGCCTGGTAATTTTTATCACCTTGTTGAATTTGAATGGCAGTAGGCTGAGGGAAGTACCAATAAGAAGGCAACAAGGCAATAGTCGATAGAAACAGCATTGTCAGGGCAAGGTTGTGAGAATTTCCTATGGACCAAGTGGATGGTGTGGAGGAAGGAACTAACTCCCGCAGAGGTGAGGGGGATCCATTTGTATTCTCTGTATGAGAGTGTACATTCAGGGGCAGGAGCTTGATGGGGTTTGCCGAATATTGGAGGCAGACGGGGGAGTTGTCTTCTTGAAATGAACACACTGCAGAATTCTCTAGAGAAATCAGGGAGATCTCTAAAGAATTCCCTAGTATTTCATGAAACAACCAGCATTTGAACATTCTCCATAAAGAGCATGCTATCCAGCTGGAGTCAGCCAAGAGAAACACAAACATATTGGCCAAATAAGACCTCTGTCCCCTGTCTTCTGAATCCTCTTCTCTTTATTCCCTACCTTGGGGAAGCTTGGAAGGATGGGGAAAAGATAGAGTAGGAGAAATGAGAAAACAGACCAAGCTCCCTACCTACTGCAGGTCTGGGAGTCATGAGCTGGGGAGAAGAGAGAGATTGCAAATGAGGTGTGATTAACTCAGTTCTTCAATGAATATTTATTGAGCATTTCTTTAATGCCTGAAACACTTCTAGACCGGATTAGACTAAATTTTGATTAGACTAAGATTTTGATTTATGTGGCCTGTAATTTTTAATATCTGATATTGAAACTATTTTTATAGCTGAAAATGACTGAAAAGTGATGGGTTTTGCCCATGATGGCAATAAAGGGCTAGGGGCAGAGAAGATCCAGAGACGCATGTTAAACCCTGTGATGGGAGAAAAATAATGTTGCCTGTGTATATCCCATCAAATGCCACTCATTCAACAAACCAGTTATACTCTAAATATACCTTGGCCTCCCTAATCTTTCTGCTTTATGCATGACTTTCCCTGCCTGGGTCCACACACTACCTGTACCTAAAGTTTCTTGCTGAGCTAAATAAATTTTTACAATGTGTCATTGTGTGAGAGCATTTCCTTACTCTCATGTGACTGATCAGTTCCTTTCCTATGAATTTTAAGGCCCTTCCCTTTCATAATACTGTTTATTTCTTTCTAAATTGTTGGTTCCTTGAGTGCAGAGAATTCCTCTTATAAACTTTCTGTCTCTAGTGTCTAGTATGTACTCATGCATCGTAGATGCCCAGCACATAATTGAATGTAAGCAGATTAAGGGACGAGACCATGCTTTATATTTGCATTGCTTTCTATGGTGACTGAATAACGTGTCATACTTAGGAATAAGTCTTTAAATGTCATTGTTGTAGATCTAGCCACTAGTTGGTGGTCCAGCTTTATATATTTATATAGACAGTGCTGCTGATGTGTGTTTTAGCTCACTATAGGCACCAGATAGCTCACTATAGGCACCAGATACTTGATCATATGAGACAGAGTCCCAGGCCCTATAACTACTGGTGAGTTTCTTTATCTCTAAACTTTAAGAAGATGACAAAAGGATTTGTTCAGAATGACAGAACTTATATTCTAGAATAAAAATGATATGATTTTCTACAAACATATTTTATGTGCAAATGTACAAGGGCTTTGAATCCTATACTTAGATATTTCTCAGTAACAACAGTATATACCCAAGTTAACAGTTCCTTTCTGGTCTGTACACTTCCTCGACTTGCCCTGATGTTCACTTGTGTATCTTCTGGGCATTACTGTCCTACAGATTCTACGCTGTAGGACAGTCATGCCAGATGTTATTATATCACTTAGGATTAGGTGTAGCCAAATTACAGAAAACTTAAAATAATAGTTACTTAAATATAATAACAGATGTTTATTTTTCTCTATTGCAAAAGAAATCCAGAAATAGAAGAGTGCAAAGTGAATTTGGTAGCTCCATAGTCATCAGGGAGTCAGGCTTTTTCTCAGTTTTAGCTCCTGCATCCCAGTGTGTGCTTCCATCTTGAAGGTCACCTCATAGTCTTGGGAGGTTATTGATCTTCCAGCTGTCATGTCCAAGTTACAGAACACAGGAAGAAAAAAGGAAGGATAACAGTGACTTACAAAGAGGCATATAGCTTCAATCAGCCTTCCCAAGAATCCCACTGAGTGCTTCTGCTTGCATTTCATTGGCCAGAACTTACCCACTTAGCAACTGTCTGCTCTAACAGAGGGTAGTAACTGCTGTCTTTTAGTTATAATTGGAGCTTATTGTTTACAGAAAAGATCGGTGACAACTAGAGAATATAATATCTGCCATGGCTGCATTCTTGTATAAGGGTTTACTATTTATCACTTTGTCTCTTATTTTACTCCATGTTTCCCTTCAACACAATATCTTCACCTATTGATTTTCACAAAATGTCACACTTCACTCCAATCTGCTCTGAAAATCCTGGCTGCCTGCTACGTTTGTTCCAGAGAAATCACTTTTGTGTGTTTGCATGGCCTTGCTGCTCTCCATCTAACTTAAATGCTCAGTCCTGCATCTGCACTCTCACAGCTAGGAGCATTCTCCTTGGAGGGCTGAGACCATGGGCAGGATTTTATTTTGTTCCTTTCCAGTTAAAGTAGTCATTTTTGGGGGCTCAGAATATAAGCTGAAAATCAGGTCTGGCTTTACAGCATTTTGATACTTCCTGGCCAAATGATGGGTGGGTAGAGGGTCTCACTTGTGCTCTGAGGTGTTCCGCAGCTGGTACTCATTGGTATCGAGTGCTCTCCCTTGCTGCTTCTGTTTCCTAGGTGGGCCACCTTTTTCTCTGCTGATCTCTTCCTGGGACTTCCAGATGCAGAGCCCTCAGTAGGAGCTGCTGCTTCCAAGAAGGTACATTGAGAAAGGCAAGTGCTTCATGTTCCACATGAATATCATATAATGCTCTATGAGGCTTTGTGCAAAGATTTGGGTAACTCTATGGAATTACAGTGTAGATGGTGGAAGATGTAAACGATATGAAAACAGTACTTTTCCATGGCCAAGAGAGAACCATTTGTGATGCTCAGTCTTTCAGAGGGTGTCGTCCTTTGTTGCTCCTGCACATTAGGTTCTTTCTATGTGAGAGCTACTTTTCTTCTGTAGCCATAGGAACTAGTTTTACACCAAAAACTATTTCCATCCTGATTCTGCCAGTAGTTTAGTTCTCCATGTTTGAGTTACTAGGAGGATAACACTCAAGAGAGTTAGTTCATAGTCACTTATAACATTCCAATTTCCACAGAAGGATCCAGAGTAGATATTCCACATTTCTCTTATTTTTCCCATAGGTTACTGGAGTACAGATGGTATTTGGTTACATGAGTAAGTTCTTTAGTGGTGGTTTCTGAGATTTTGGTGCACCCTCACTTAAGTAGTGTACACTATACCCAGTGTATAGTCTTTTAATCCTCACCCCACTCCCACCCTTCTCCTCAAGTCCCCAAAATCCACTGCATCATTCTTTTGCCTTTGCGTCCTTATAGCTTTGCTCCCATGTATCAGTGAGAACATATGATGTTTGGTTTTCAATTCCTGAGTTACTTCACTTAGAGTAATAGTCTCCAATCTCATTTAGATTGCTTCAAATGCCATTAATTCAGTCCTCTTTATGGCTGAGTAGTATTCCATTGTATACATATACCCCACAGTTTCTTTATCCACTTGTTGATTGATGGGTATTTGGGTTGGTTCCACGATTTTGCAATTGTGATTGTGCTGCTATAAATATGCGTGTGCAAGTATCTTTTTTGTATAATGACTTATTTTCCTCTGGGTAGATATCTAGTAGTGGGATTGCTGACTCAAATGGTAGTTCTACTTTTAGTTCTTTAAAAACCATTTTCCATAGTAGCTGTACTAGTTTACATTCCCATCAGCAGTGTAAAAATGGTCCCTGATCACTGCATCCATGCCAACATCTGCTTTTTGATTTTTTGATTATGGCCATTCTTGCAGGAGTAAGGTGGTATTGCATTGTGGTTTTGATTTGCATTTCCCTGATCATTAGTGATGTAGAACATTTTTCATGGGTTTGTTGGCCATTTGTATATCTTTTTCTGATAATTGTCGATTCATGTCCTTAGTCCACTTTTTGATGGGACTGTTAGTTTTTTCTTATTAATTTGTTTGAGTACATTGTAGATTCTGGATACTAGTCCTTTGTCAGATGTATAGATTGTGAAGATTTTTTCCCACTCTATGGGTTGTCTGTCTACTCTGCTGACTGTTGCTTTTGCCATGCCAAAACTCTTCAGTTTAATTAAGTTCAGCTATTTAGCTTGTTTTTATTGCATTTGCTTTTGGGTTCTTGGTCATGAAATCCTTGCCTAAGCCAGTGTCTAGAAGGGTTTTTCCAATGTTATCTTCTAAAATTTTTATAGTTTCAGGTTTTAGATTTAAGTCCTTAATCCACCTTGAGTTGATTTTTGTATAAGGTGAGAGATGAGGATACAGTTTTATTCTCCTACATATGGATAGCCAATTATCTCAGCATCATTTGTTGAAAGGGGTGTCCTTTCCCCACTTTATTTTTGTTTGCCTTGTCAAAGATCAGTTGGATGTATTTGGGCTTATTTCTGGGTTCTCTATTCTGTCCTATTCATCTATATGCCTCTTTTTCTACCAGTACCATGCTGTTTTGGTGACTATGGCCTTATATTATAATTTGAAATCAGGTAGTGTGATGCCTCCAGATATTTTCTTTTTGCTTAGTCTTGCTTTGGCTATGCAGTGTCTGTTTTGGTTCCATATGAATTTTATAATTTTTTTTCTAATTCTGTGAAGAATGATGGTGGTATTCTGATGGGGATTACATTGAAATTGTAGATTGCTTTTGGCAGTATGGTCATTTTCATAGTATTGCTTCTACCCATCCATGAGCATGGGATGTGTTTCCATTTACTTGCGTCATCTATAATTTATTTCCGCAGTATTTTGTAGTTTTCCTTGTAGAGGTCTTTCACCTCCTTGGTTAGGTATATTCCTAAGTGTGTGTGTTTGTGTGTTTTATGCTATTGTAAAAGGGGTTGATTTTTTATTTGATTCTCTGCTTGTTTGCTGTTGGTATATAGAAGACCTACTGATTTGTGTACATTAATCTTGTATCAGGAAATGTTGCTGAATTCTGTTATCAGTTCTAGGAGCTTTCTAGAGGAGTCTTTAAGGTTTTTGAGGTAAACAATTATATTGCCAGCAAACAGTGATAGTTTGTTCTTTGAAACCAGTGAGAACAAAGACACAATGTACCAGAATCTCTGGGACACAGCTAAAGAAGTGTTTAAAGGAAAATTTATAGCACTAAATACCCACAGGAGAAAGCAGGAAAGATCTAAAATCAACACCCTAACACCAAAATTAAAAGAACTAGAGAAGAAAGAGCAAACAAGTTCAAAAGCTAGCAGAAGACAATAAATAACTAAGATCAGAGCAGAACTGAAGGAGACAGAGACATGAAAAACCCTTCAAAAATATCAATGAATCCCAGAGCTCTGGTTTTTTTTAAAAGATTAACAAAATAGACCACTAGCCAGACTAATGAAGAAGAAAAGAGAGAAGAATCAAATAGACACAATAAAAAATGATAAAGGGGATATCCCCACGGATCCCACAGAAATACAAACTACCATCAGAGAATACTATAAGAACCTCTACACAAATACAATAGAAAATCTAGAAGAAATGAATAAATTCCTGGACACATACACCCTTCCAAGACTAAACCAGGAAGAAGTTGAAACCCTGAATAGACCAATAACAAGCTCTGAAATTGAGGCAGTAATTAATAGCCTACACCCAAAAAAAGCCCAGGACCAGATGGATTCACAGCCAAATTCTACCAGAGGTACAAAGAGGAGCTGGTACCATTTCTTCTGAAACTATTCCAAACAATAGAAAAAGAGGGACTCCCCCCTAACTCATTTTATGAGGCCAGCATCATCGTGATACCAAAACCTGGCAGAGACACAACAAAAAAAGAAAATTTCAGGCCAATATCCCTAATGAACATTGATGCAAAAATCCTGAATAAATACTGGCAAACTGAATCCAGCAGCACATCATAAAGCTTACCCACCATGATCAAGTTGGCTTCATACCTGGGATGCAAGGCTGGTTCGATATACACAAATCAATAAACATAATCTGTCACATAAACAGAACCAATGACAAAAACCACATGATTATCTCTCAATAGATGCAGAAAAGCCCTTCAATAAAATTCAACACCCCTTCATGCTAAAAATTCTCAATAAACTAGGTATTGATGCAATGTATCTCAAAATAATAAGCACTATTTATGACGAACCCACAGCCAATATCATACTGAATGGGCAAAACCTGGAAGTGTTCCCTTTCAAAACTGCACAAGACAAGGATGTCCTCTCTCACCACTCCTATTCAAAATAGTATTGACTTCCTCTTTACCAATTTGGATGCCCTTTTTTTCTTTCTCTTGTCTGATTACTCTGGCTAGGATTTCCAGTACTATGTTGAAGAGGAGTGGTGAGAGTAGGCATCCTTGTCTTGTTTTAGTTCTCAGAGGGAATGCTTTCAACTTTTCCCCTTTCAGTATTATGTTGGCTGTGGGTTTATCATAGTTGACTTTTAATACATTGAAGTATATCCCTTGTATGCTAATTTTGCTGAGAGTTTTAAATATAAAGTGACACTAGATTTTGTCAAATGCTTTTTCTGCATCTGTTGAGATGATCATGTGATTTTTGTTTTTAATTCTGTTTATATGGTGTATCACATTTATTGACTTGCATATGATAAACCATCCCTGCATCCCTGGTATGAAACTCGCTTGATCTTGGTGGATTATCTTTTTGATATGTTGTTGGATTCAGTTAGCTAGTATTTTGTTAAGAATTTTAGCGTCTGTGTTCATTAGGGATGTCGGTCCGTAGTTTTCTTTTTTGGTAATGTCCTTTCCTGGTTTTGGTATTAGGGTGATGCTGGCTTCATAGAATGAATTAAGAGGGTTCCCTCTTTATCTTATGGAATAGTGTCAAAAGGATTGGTACCAATTCTTCTTTGAATACCTGGTAGAATTCTGCTGTGAATTCATCTGGTCCTGGACTTCTTTTTTGTTGGTAATTTTATGACCATTTCAATCACACTGCTTGTTATTGGTCTGTTCAGGGTATCTAATTCTTCCTGATTTAAGCTAGGGCAATTGTATTTTTCCAGGAATTTATCCATCTCTTTTAGGATTTCTAGTTTATGTGCACAAAGATTTTCATAGTAGCCTTGAATGATCTTTTTTATTTCAGTGATGTCAGTTGTAGTATCTTCCGTTTCATTTCTTAATGAGGTTATTTGGAATTTCTCTCTTCTTGGTTAATTTTGCTAATGGTGGCTCATGCCTGTAATCCCAGCACTTTGGGAGGCCAAGGCAGGTAGATCATGAGGTCAGGAGATCGAGACCATCCTGGCCAACATGGTGAAACTCCATCTCTACTAAAAATACAAAAATTAACTAGGCGTGTGTACTACTCAGTAGTCCGAAGCAGGAAAATCACTTGAACCTGGGAGCCAGACTGCCATGAGCTGAGATCGCATCACTGCACTCCAGCCTGGGTGACAGAGCAAGACTCTGTCTCAAAAAAAAAAAATGTGTATTCTATGGTTGTTGGATGAAATGTGCTGTGTATATCTGTTAAGTCATACACTGTTGGTAGGAATGTAAATTAGTACAACACTCTATATATGGAAACTGAAGCTGTTGGTGCCAATAGGAAACAAGACCTTTGGGAAATCTTGACATTTATGAGATGTGTGGAAGATAAACTCATGTAAGTCATTGAAAACAAATTGTCTTTAGCACATATTTTTGTCATTCACACTACCTTTGAACACATTGCATAAATGGCAAGTTCTTAATAGTTTATTTCAATTTTTAAATTATGGTAAAATACACATGACATGAAATTTACCATCCTAGCTACTTTTAGCTGTACAGTTTAGTGGTATTAAATACATTCATAATGTTTTGCAACCATCACCATCATCCATCTCCATAATTCTTTTTATCTTGTCAAACTGAAACCCTATGCCCATTAAACAAAAAGTTCCTGTTTCACCTCCCCTGAAGCCCCTGGCAACCACCATTTTACTTTTTGTTTCTCTGATTTTGCCTATTCTAAGTACCTAATATAAGTAGAGACATACAGCTTGTCTTTTTGTGATTGGCTTACTTAACTTAGCATAATATCCTCAAGTTTCATCCATGTTGTAGCATATTGAAGAATCTCCTTCCTTTTAAAAGCAGAATAATATTCCATTGTGTGTGTGTGTGTGTGTGTCTATCTATATATCATATTTTGCTTATCCATCATCTGTTAATGGACACTTTGGAGTTGCTTTTACATTTTAGGTATTGTGAATACTGCTATGAACATGGTCAAGACTCTGCTTTTAATTCTTTAGGTTATATACATAGAAGTGGAATTGCTGTATCATATGGTAATTCTGTTTTTAATTTTTTGAGGGACCACCATATTGTTTTCCATACTGTTTTTCCATGGCTGTACCATTTTACACACAATGATTCCAATTTCTGCACATCCTCACCAACACTTGTTATTTTCTATCTTTTTGATAGTAATTATGCTAACGGGTATGAGGCGATTACCTCATTGTGGTTTTGATTTGCATTTCCTAAAGGATTAGTAATGTTGAACACCTTTTCAAGTACTTATTGGCTATTCATGTATCTTCTTTGAATAAATGCCTATTTAACTCCTTTGCCTATTTGTAAATTGTTTTTATGTTGAGTTTTAGGAGTCCTTTATATACTCTGGAGACCAACCCTTCGTCGGGTATGATTTGCAAGTATTTTCTCTCATTCTGTGGGTTATCTTTCCACTCTTTTGATAATAAATTTTGATGCACAAATTTAAAACATTTTGAATGAAGTTTAATTTATCTAGTTTTGTTTCTTTTGTTGCCTGTGTCTTTTTTGTTATATCTAAGAAATATTTGCGAAATCCAGTGTTGTGAAGCTTTTGCCCTATGTTTTTTTCCTAAGAGTTTTCTTGTTTTAAGTCTTGCATTTAGGTGTTTAATCCATTTGGGGTTAATTTTTGTGCATGGTGTTTGGTAAGAGTTCAACTTATACTCTTCCATATTAAAAGAGTATACTTCCAATCTCATATATTTTTGTCATTCTTGTTCTTCAATGGACAAGAGAAGCTATCTTCTTGGTAAAGCAAAAATATAAATTTATGAATTTAGCTCAAATAGCCCATTCTTTCTGCCTTTCCCCAGCTCCTTTTACTTTACATATCTATCCTCAGCTCTCAGCCAACCCTCTATTTCTTGGCTTGTAGATCCCTCTTATGATTATTCTTTATGTCCTTAAAGATGTGCAATCTGCTTGCAATTTTTACTTTCTTATAAGTGGGAAATTTTTATAATCTTTACAAATGGAGTCATATTGGGCATAATCTAGATCCCTTCCAAATACTGTGTAGATCTAGCTATTGACTTTATGTTTTATGTTTTTTGGTTGTTGTTGCTAACATTTATAAACAAGCTTGTAAAAATTACTAGTTATTTCTCTTAGCAAAATTACAAGAAGGAATCATTAGCTATATACTGCTAAAATAGATTATCTTAATAAGAAATATCCAAGAAAGGAGCTAATTAAAGTAATAATCATGTCTTTGGACAAGACAATTGAGAGAAGATATACAGGAGGTGGAAATGGTTCAGTGCCAGAAAAAGCTCAAGGCTAGTAACTAGAAAGTGGCACTTACTTTTGCTCCTAAATTTAATCCCATCGGATACTCTCCTGTGCAGAACTGTCCAGTAAACTGTCAGCCACGAACTTCATGCCTTCTCTCTCACTGTGTTGTGTTTGCCTTTTTTTATGATTAGCAGATGGAATGTTCAATTAACTGTAGAGCTAATATTACAGAAAACAATTGTCCAAAAAGTAGAGGACTCCCTTGAGCCCTAATAAGAAAGCAAAGATGAATAGCCAGGCTGCACATACATCCCAAGTTCTTTGGAATTGGGTTTATTAACAGAAACTGAAATATACAGAAGCAGTACCAACAGTGTGTACCTCTGTTCTTCTTATACTTTAGGGCAACACATAGAGATCTAGCAGCACCAGACATCCACTTCCATTAGAGGGAGCCTGGTTGTGTGGTTAGGAAGTTGCCTGCTCGGGGAAAATCAGATCCTGTGCTGGCTTAATCAAGGGCACAGTAAAGGATCAAGAAGAGGTAGACCTTTGGCCCTGGTCCTGTTTCGCCACCTCAGCACCAGGTTAGGGGAGCACAAGCCATTCCATAGGCCTGGTCAGAGGTGGCAGCTCTGTGCATTGATGATTCATTGGTCTGATCCATCACCTCAGCATTCTATTGGGATTGATTGTCTTTAGCACTCAGTTCCAGTTATTTCTTTGTTGCTCTACAGTTTTCTCTCTGAGCAGCCAACCTGTAAAATCAGACTATATATATATATATATATGTATATATACATATCAATCAGCAAATTTTTGGAGAGGGACAAATTCACTCTTCTCTTTATGACCCCTCTTATAATTTCTGTAAGTACTCAAGCAACTATACAGCAGGGACTGAGAGAAAATAATTCTTGGAACATCGCAGTCCCTTCCATGGGGTACTGAAGGTCATAGTGGGACTGCTTTACAACACAAGAGAGACTTGATTTTCAAGGAAATTAAAAGCTGGTTTAAAGGATGCTTCTTTTTTAAATTTTTTTAATTATAATCATGCTGCTATAAAGACACATGCACACGTATGTTTATTGTGGCACTACTCACAATAGCAAAGGATGCTTCTTTAATAAAGTGTTTGCATTTTTCACTTTGTAGCGGTAGCTCTTCAAGAGCCCCAGCTCTTAGCAAACCCATTTGCCAAGCACTTTAAAGTTTACATAGCTAAAATTAATAGGTGCTTACTAAGCTCTAGGCACACAATGGGGGCACTGCCATTATGTTTATTTTACAGATAAGAAATGAAGTCTCTGAAAAATTAGCTTACTCGAGGTAATATTGCTAATAAAGTGGTTGAACTGCAGTTCAAGTCCTAGTAGATATACCTGGACCTCAAGCTTGCTAAAACCATAGCTTGTGAAAATACAAAACCTTGCACCTAGAATTATGCTAATATTCAGGAGTCTTACTTTGCAATGGCTTTTTAGCTCCTTCTGAATTTTTATAATATGTTATCATATGTTGACCCAGATATGAAATTCACATCTCTTTAGTTTTACTCCATATCGTCCATAGAAAGCATTGATTTATTGAGGGCTGCACAGTGGAGTCTGAGGAGAAGTTTACAATACTGTGAAACAGATGACTTAATTCTCGACATAGGCGCTACCCATTTGAAAATATCTGCCCTTTGCTTTGCCACTGCGAAGAACTTCTACCCATCTCAGCCTTTCTTGCCTTATTGGCCTCTCCCTTCTTCTCTTCCTTTTTCTCCTTTCTGTAACTTCCTTTAAGGAGCAGGCAAGCAAGCAAGAAAAACAACAAAACAACTTACCTTCTTTTTATATTTTTTTAACCGAGCAACTTTTCCTTCTCTGAAGCTTTAGTGTCAGTCAAAGCCAAGGCCCTCAATATCTCACCTTCTATCTCAAGTACTTATAAGCATATTCACCCCCTTCCTTTCTTCCTCAAAAAGCAGTCATACGACGAGATAAATTCAAACATTCTTATGTGCATGATCGGTAGATGGAACACTCAATTAACCATAGAGTTTGAGGACTCATGCCCTACCCCGAACTTCTCTGCATGGACAGCGACCTTGTTCTGTCCCATCTAAAAGCCTTTCAGGATGGAAAATTCAGGAAGGAAATGAGGAAGAAGCTGGGAAAGAGAAGAGAAGGGGAATGTATGTAGAAGGGGTCTGTTTTTTATTCTTCATGTTTTGGGGACTTGCTTTGCATGTGGACTTCTGAAATGCAAATTAAAAGGTTTATTTTTCTTAAAATTACCTGTCTTCTTTCACTACCTGTTAAACTCCTTCTCTCCACTTGTTTTTCTTTCATCTTAATTCAGATAATGACCTCAAAAACACGAAGAGCAAAAATATTTGTGAAAGGAGGGGATTTGGGGATAGGAGAGCAGGAAATCCTTTCCTTTAACCATCCTGTGTGCTACAACTGATAGGAATATAAAATAAAAGTTTTTTTACATCTTTTTTGAGAGTAGAGGAGAATGAGTTGAAATGTCCAGTGGGCCCCTCGCTCGGCCTGGCCATGGCGGCGGTGCTCTGCAGACAGTGCCTCCCTAGGGCGTGGGTCTGCAGAGAGCTGGACAGGGCAGCGGCCTGCACTACCGTGCCTGGATTTACGCAGAGCTGAAGTAGTCCCTGGCCATCGAAGAGGTGGCTCCCGCCCCATCGGGCCTCACGAGGACCTGTAGCAGATTCCAGAAAAGGTGACCCTACAAGAAGCTGCTGTCCTTATGACACTGTGATTTTTGCTCTTGAGCATCGGGCCCGTACCCAGCCTGGAGAAATTGTTTTAGTGACGGCAGCAGCTGGAGCCACAGGCCTTGCAGTGATGTGGCAACAAATTTCTTCAGGCCAAGGTAATATAGCTGCTGCTGGAAGTGACGAGAAGTGCAAGCTGGTGATGCAGAAGGGTGCGCAGTCCAGCGTGAACTACAGTCAGGGCAGCCTGAAGGATGCAGTGAGGAAGCTGCCTGGCATGGGAGGGCAGGATTGTGGTGGTAGGATTTGCTGGAGGAAACATTGCTTCTGTACCAGCCAACCTTCTGCTCCTGAAGAATATCTCTGCTATGGGCCTGTACTGTGGTCAATACAAAGAAATGAACTTTCCCGTCTTCTCCAAGAGCCTATCTTCAGTGCTTCAGTACTGCCAGCAAGGGCACATCCAACCATATGTCGGAATGGTTTTCAAGCTGGATGAGGTCAATGATGCCTTCCTTCATGTGATACAGGGGAAATCCGTGGGCAAGGTGTTTCTCGCTCTTAAATAAATCCTTGCCCGAGCAGCAAAGTTAACATGTCCAGATCAAAACTCCACATCTTTCCCCAAAACCTGATTTCCCTTCTGTGTTTCCAAAGGTGTTATCACTTCCCTTACTAATCCAGGTTTAAAATCTTGGAGTCACCTTTGATTCTGTTTACTAATTGCTCCTAATTAATATGATTATATAGTTTATTGTCCAAACCTTTTTGAGAGTAAAAGGGTGCCATCAGTAATTACATCAGGAAAACATATCCCAGGCAAACCGGGATATATGGTTAGCCTACTCGATGCATTATGAAATGCACTGATTGCCGAGTTCTGTCATTCCCACCTGTAAGATATCTCTCACGTCCGTATCCTCTTTTCCATTCTAATGACTTAAGCCTCAACTGCTGTCACCAGTGAACTTCTAACTGCTTTTCCTACCTTTAAACTACTCTCACCCCCTCCATTCTTGTGGTGCATTATTGCCATGGTGATCTTCTTGAAGCATAGCTCTGACTATGGCCCATCTCAGAAAACCTACACTGGCTCACCATTGCCTGATGGTGGAGTTCAGACCCCTTGGGCTAGCATTTCATTATGACTGTGATTTTTCCCCACACCACTTTCCAGCCTTATGGTCCACAATTCCACTGGGTCTTAAGTATGTACTGAACTCCCTGCCTCCCTCATTTTGCTCTGCTTGTGCAATTTTTTCCACCCTCCATCTCTGTCAAACGTATGCCTTCCTGACCTCTAAGACCTACCTTTGTCATGTGCCTTTACCCTCAGGCAAGGAGCAATCTCTTCTCTTCCTCTTCTACCTTCCTGTAACTTCTCCCCCAGGATTTATCACATTCTGCCTTGAATCATAGGGAACAACATGTGTAGTGGAATGAACACAGGCCTCCGAATCCAAGATATGAGTTTAAATCCCAGCTTTGGAGGTGGTTACTTAAGGTCTCAGTGCCTTCATTCTTCTTCCTATATAAAGTAGATATTGCAATATCTAGCTTACAGAGTCATTGGGAGCTATACATGCAGTGATTGGGTAAAGCACCTGGCACATGGCAAGAAATTAGCAAATGCTGGTTACTTCTACTTCTTTCTCTTCTCTTTTCCCAGTGTATCATAATTTCTTTGAGAGCAGGCACCATGTCTGATTTACCCTTGTATTTCCCACAGTACTTCCCATAGTGAGTTATCCTTAGTAAATACTCAGTAAGTTGAATTGAATTTAAATTACCTGTAAGTCTTAAAATGTGGGCTTAAATTAAGAATATGTTGCCCTGGAAATACTCAAATGTCTATCGATGGATGAATGGATAAACAAAATGTGGTATACACATAATGGAATATTATTCAGCCTTAAAAAGGAATGAAATTCTGACATGTGCTACAATATGATGAACCTGGAAGACATTATATCTGAAATAAGCCAGACAGAAAAGGACAAATACTCTATGATTCCACTTATATGAAGTACCTAGAGTAGTGAAATTCATAGAAATAGAAAGTGCAGGTTGACATCCCAAATCTGAAATGGGAAATGCTCCAAAATCTGAAACTTTTTGAATGCTGACATGATGCTCAAAGAAAATGCTCATTGGAGCGTTTCAGATTTTGGATTTTTGAATTTGGGATGCTCAATTGGCATAATGTGAATATTTCAAATTCTGAAAAAATCTGAAGTCTGAAACACTTCTGGTCTCAAGAATTTTGGATAAAGGATACTCAATGTGCAATATGTAGAATGGTGGTTGCAAGGTGGGAGGAGAGAATGGAGAGTTACTGTTTAATGGTACAATGTTCCCGTTTGGGAAGATGGAAAGTTTTGGAGGTGTGTGATGGTTATGGTTGTGCAACAATGGGAAGGTACTTAGTACTGCTTAACAGTGCACACTTAAAAATGGTAAAAATGATAAATTTTGTGTAGGTCTTACAACAATAAAGAAGTTTTTTTTTTTAAAAAAGGAAATGTCTAGTGCTCATATGTTGCCAATCTTTCCCTGAAGAAAAATAATTTTTTTAAGTACTAGAAAAAAAGAGTTCAGATTATTCTTTAAATCAAGGGCATTGTTTTGTAGGGCTGTACAGTCCCTTTCTTACTACTCATGAACTATTGTTGACCATGATCTGAGACTGTTATTGTCTGCAGATAAATTGGGTGTTAATTATAAGTTTATACATGTTCACTTTTCACATCCAATTTATTTGTCAGTTTAGAAATGGGCTAATTTTGGTTTGATCTGGGCCTGTTTCCTATAGAATGTGTTATTGTGGATATGCTAAAAATCTTTTTGAATGCCCTGTTATCAGCAAACTGTTATTAAGCCTAATTAGGTAATGAAGAATTTGTAATTCATCAAATATGTGAAGTAATCATTACCATACATAAAATACAGATAGATAACTGATTATCCCAGAAATACAGTTTTTGAAAACTAAATTTCAACTTTTTTTTTTTTTTCCCCGGAGACGGAGTCTTGCTCTGTTGCCAATCTGGAGTGCAGCAGTGTGAACTCAGCTCACTGCAACTTCCACCTCCTGGGTTCAAGCGATTCTCCTGCCTCAGCCTCCCGAGTAGCTGGGACTACAGGCACGCACCACCACACCCAGTTAATTTTTGTATATTTCGTAGAAATGGGGTTTCACCATGTTGGCAGGATGGTCTCAATCTCCTGACCTCATGATCCGCCTGCCTTGCCTCCCAAAGTGCTGGGATTACAGGTGTGAGCCACCGCACCCAGCCCTTAGTTTCCATAACAAGAAATTGAGTGCTTACTATAGTATCTACTATACATTCTTAAGTGATAGTAAAATGTGTCAACATTTCCCTTGCCCACAAGTCACTTACAGTGATGAGGAAAGCACAGAGTTTATCTCACCTGTATGCACACTGTTGCACGAAGATGCTCTTACAGTATTGAGTCTTAAGACTTGAATGGTTTTGAAGGGAGACGATTATGATCTGGGAAGATGAGTAGGGCTTTTTAGCAGAGATAGCAAAATAGGTATAGTAGGTAGAATGGTACGGTATAGAGGTGAGCAATTGAAGAGTATGCTTCAAAAATGGCTAGTAGTCAAATATGGCTGGAGTATAATTATGCTGGGCTGGTAGAGGAAGATAAGGCAGGAAAGGTAAACCAAGGCCTAATTGCAAGGTAATGAGGCTTTGAATACAATGTAAATAGCTGGCACTTTATTTGGAAAGCCAGTTTTTCACTGAATGCTGCTATTTGATAGACCTTGAAAATTTTCTCCAAAATATTATGGATAAACAAGTTTGGGAAATGTTGCATAGTTCCTCCTCCCAGGCATTCATAGAACATAGTGGTACATTAAAGGGTAAAAAAACCCTACAGTGAAGACCTATTTTATCATGTTTAACATGATGTTTCTCAAATGTACTTAACCACAGAATCTTTGCTTCCAGAACTCTTATCAACATGTCAAGGGAAACTTGTGCTTCATAGAACATAGTTTGGGAAAAATTTCAGCCATTGCTGTAGGCAATGGATTAAAATAAAAAACATTTAAGTGGGTCAGTGGCGTGATTAGATCTATACTTTAGGAAAGAAAAACATCTAAACTTTCTTTGATTCAGATTATTAATATATTTCAAGATGTTATAGCACATCAGAGCCATCATTAAGAACAATAATTTTGTTTTGGATATATACAGAAGTATGGATCACTAAATATTTCTGATTAATAGTATGAAGGATAATAGAATCCAGTATCCCAATAAATGGGACTTCTCTGGAGGAGCTCACCCGATTCATGAGAAAATTAAATGCCTAGCTATCACTGCCAAGTTGGTATTTTTTTTTTAAGCTAACTGACAGTCAGATTCTCTGACATACTCATTAACCATAGACAAAGGCACAGCAGAATTTGCTTAAAGAAATGCAAACAGATCTCATTGTCCTTAAGAGAGAAGATAACACAGAATAAGGAGGACATTCTGGCAGTTTTAAACAGGTTTTCCTTTTCTGTACAGGACGATGTCTTTTTCTAGTGAATTGTGCTGAGGTTTCTTTTTTGCATAAATCTTACTTTAGTGGTATATATTGTTTAGTTCTGGTCAAGATGGGGACATTCCTTAAAATCTCATTTGAAATATATACGAATCTTGTTTTTTTTTTTAGAATGATTTCTATAAAATGTTGGATCAGCATATTATGATGTCTAGTATTCTAATAATTACTACTTTAAAAATAAGGGCACTCCTGTTGAGTAGCCCTCTATTTCAGTAAGTATTAAGAATTGTACATGATACTGGTAAAGAACGATGAACTAAAATTTAAAAATTACGTATAGCAAGATCCTGAAATAACATGGTTATAAGGTAATCACGTCCTAATTTCCAGTACTTACATTTTGAGGGATCCACTGTGCCTTTGCACATGTTCTTTTCAGAAGGCTCTTTCCTTTATTCTTTCCATGGCTGGCTTTTTCTCCTTCCTCAAATCTTTAAGAGCAGATAATCCACTTTGCTTGGGTGAGAATATTCACTGGCTGAATCCTCAAGGATAAGTAGGAATGTATCAAGGGTCAAAGGCGGGAAGGCGCAAAATGTCCTATGCTTAGAATGTCTTGTGTGTAGACAGGTTTAAGGTGAGGAGGTAGGTAAGCATCAATCAGGGAGGATTTTGTATGTAATTCTATAGTGTTGGGACCAATAGGCTGCGGAAAGTGATTTGAATTTTAGAAAGATTACTCTGATAGCAGTATGGAAGATTGATGATGGGGGAGGGTGGGGTGAGACTAAAAGCAGGGGAAATTGTTAGTATATTACAATAATGTTATGAACAAGAGATTATAGGAAACTACAGCATAACAATAAAAATGGAGAAAGTGGGATGGGGTGGCAGACAATATATATGTACAAGTAATTTCACTCAGATAAATTTCAGGATGAATATGAGTGTTAGTGGGAGAGAGTGGTAGACCAAAGATATTATTTTCTAGTGTTATTGCTGATGTTATTTGTATTTTTGATATTATTCAAGAATTTAGTGACTGACTAGTCTATGATGCTATCACTCAAAGGAAGAAATGCAGGAGAATGACTGAATTTTAGGGGAAGAATTTTCAACAGAGAGATGTAATAAAACAATTTGAGCTTGAGGTGCTGTGGAAAACTGAGCTAGTTATTCTCAAAACGTAGTCTTCCAATGCCTGGGGTCTCCAAAATCCTTTCAAGGGGTTTGTGAGGCCAAAAGCATATTTATAATAATAAGGCATTATTGTCTTTTAACTGTGTTTATATTTGCACTGACAGTGGAAAAACCATGGTAAATAAAATTGCTCATGTCATAGCATGAATAAAGTCATAGTATGAATAAGCATAAATAAGGTGCCAAATGATGTGACTAGTTATTATTGTAGTCTTTACTGCTGTGCACTTGCAGTTTAAAAATGCCCAGTTTCGCTAAGCATGTACTTGATGAAGCAATAAAAATCATGAATTTCATTACATTTTGACCCTTTAATACATATCTTTTCATATTCCATTCGGTGATGTAGGAAGTATGAGCACTGAGTTACTTATTTGTCTGGAGGAGAATCCCTTGTGTCTGAGTTACAAGCTTAATTGGCTACTTTTTTAATAGAGCATCATTTTTACATGAAAACTATTGTTATTCAGAATTGGGGTTTTGGCAGTTATATTCTTGAAAACCAATAAAGTGAGCTGTCACACTGAGAAGAGGAATATTTTCTGCCAATGGTAAAACTTCAGTTTTCAAGTATAAATTAGAATTTTAAAAAACTTCTATTTACCACCATGAGCTTGATGGCTTTTCAATAATTGGAGGCTTTTGTGATGAGATTGGTGGTAATATTAAAAGTATATTAGAATTGTTATATAATAAAAGGTGCCAACATTTAGAAGATCTGTATAACGAAGTGAACCTATATTTTTAAATGATCAATCTATAAATTTACAAAATCAGATAAGATAGACCAACGGGTTTTCAATTCACTGGTTATTTCATGAGCTCTGTCAAGTCTACTTATGACCTATCAGTGGAATTCTTTATCTCTGATATTGTGTTAAAAATATTCCAACATTTCCATTTGATTTTTTCTTAGAGTTTCCATATTTCTGATAAATTTTATATATTTATGCATGCTTTTTACCTTTTATTTGATCCTTTGGAATATTGATTACAGTTATTTTATAGTCCTTGTCTGATAGTTCCAATATCCGGGACATCAGACTTTGGGCTTCTTAATTGTTTTACCTCTTTTTAAAATTATAGTAAAAGATGCATTATGAAATCTACCTTCTTAACACATTTTTATAGTACACAGTACATTGTTGTTAATTAAAAGTATAATGTTGGATGGCAAATCTCTAGAACTTTTTATCTTGCATGACTAAAACGTCATGCCCATTGAACAGCAACTTCCATTTTCCCCTCCCTCAGCCTCTTGCAAACACTGTTCTACTCTGTTTCTATGAATTTAACTTCTTCAGATAACTCATAAGTGGAATTATGCAGTATTTGTCCTCCTGACACTGTCTTATCCCACTTCTCATAGTTTCCCCAAAGCTTACCCATGTTGTAACATATAAAGAGATTTTCTTATTTTTATGGCGAAACAAAATTGTATCCATATGCCACATTTTCTTTATCCTTTAACATCATTGGATATTTAGGATGGTTCTACTTCTTAGCTGTTGTGAATAATGCTGCAATAAACATGGGAGTGCACAAGTTCGAGTTCCTGATTTCAATTCTTTTGGATAAATACTCAGAAGTGGCATTGCTGGATCATGTGGTAAATCTATCTTTAATTTTTTGAGAAACTTCCATACTGTTTTTCATGGCGGCTCTACCATTTTATGTTTGCACTAAGAATGCACAAGGGTTCTCATTTCTTAACATCCTCACCAACTCTTGTTATTTTCCATTTTTTTATATTGGCCATCCTAACATGTGAGGTGATATCTCATTGTGGTGATTTTCATTTGCCTGGAGATTAGTGGTGTTGATCAGTTTTTAGTGTACCTGTAGGCCATTTAAATGTCTTTTTCTGAGAAATGTCTATTCCTTTGTCTATTTTAAAAATCATTACTTTTTTTTGCTGTTAAGTTGTAAAAATTATTTATATAATGTGGATATTAATCCCTTTTCAGATATATGGTTTGCAAATATTTTCTCCCAATCCGTAGGTTACCTTTTCACTCTGTTGATTATTTCTTTTGCTACATAAAAGCTTTTCAGTTTGGTGTGATTCCACCTGTCAAGTGATTTTGTATGTGCTTTTGGTATATATCTGAGAAGTCATTGCCAAGAGCAATGTCATAAAGCATTTTCTGTTTTCTTCTAGGAATTTTCCAGTTTTGAGTCTTATGTTGAAATCTTTAATCCATTTTGACCAGATTTTTTAATGTATGGTATAAGGTGAGGGTCCAATTTCATTCTTTTGGATATCCAGTTTTTCCAACACCATTTTTTGAAGATACTATCCTTTCCCCACTGTGTATTCTTTCCATCTTTGTTGTAGATGAATTGACTGTACATAGCTGGCTTTGTTTCTGAGTTCTTTTTTTGTTTTATTGGCCTGTGTATCTGACTTTATGAGAGTACCATACCATACTGTTTTGATTACTATAGTTTTGCAATACGTTTTAAAATCAGTGTGTAATGCCTCTGATTTTGATCTTTTTCTCCAAAATTGTTTTGGCTTATAGGGGTTCTTTGTGTTTCAAAATAAATTTTAAGATTGTTTTGAAAGTTCCCAAATTGCTAAATCCTAAAATGCCATTGGGATTTTGATAGGGATTGCATTGAATATGTGGATTACTTTGGATAGTGCAGACATTTTAACAATATGTCTTCAAATTCATAAGCACTAGATATATTTCCATGTACTTGCACCTTAATTTTTTTCTTTTAAAAATATTTTATTGAAACATAAAATTTTACATATTTATAGAGTACATGTAAGTGTTTTTTACATGTATACAGTGTTTAATTATCAACTTAGGATATTTAGGGTCAAATGTTCATTGTTTTCTGTCTGTTTTGTTTTTTTCTCTCTCTCGGTATCCTCCTTTGTAGTCCCTTGATTTTTTTCATGTTTTGGTTCCTTTCTTATTTTCTTTGCAAATCTTCTGTAAGTCTTTTCTTTGTGTTTATCATGGGGCTTACATGAAACATACATACTTTGGTTGACAGTTTTTTTCTTTTTTCTTTTTTTTGAGATGGAGTCTCGCTCTGTCACCAGGCTGGAGTGCAGTGGCACGATCTCAGCTCATTGCAACCTCCGCCTCTCTGGTTCAAGCAATTCTCCTGCCTCACCCTCCTGAGTAGCTGGGACTACAGGTGCACATCACCATGCCCAGCTAGTTTTTGTATTTTTAGAAGAGATGGGGTTTCACCATGTTGGCCAGGATAGTCTTGATTTCTTGACCTCCTGATCCACCCATCTCAGCCTCTGAAAGTGCTGGGATTGTGGGCATGAGCTGACCATATTTTTCTTTCAGAACTTTGAAAATATCATTTCACTCCTTACCTGCAAGGTTTCTGCTGAGAAATCTGCTGATGGTCTTATAAAGCTTCCTTTGTTCAAGTCGAGTTGCTTTTATGTTGTTGCTTTCACAATTCTTTTTCTCATTAACTTTTGACAAGTTGATTATAATATGTCTCAGTGTGGACTTCTTTAGGTTCATCTTATTTGGGATTCTTTGGGCTTCTTGAACATGGATGTCCATTTCTTCCCCAGAGTTGGAGAATTTGGGGCCATTATTGATTTAAATAAGCTTTTTGCCCTTTTTTCTTCTGACACTTTGATAATGCATATAGTGATCTGTTTGGCTCTCCCATAAGTCTCTTAGCTTTTCTTTACAAATTTAAATTATTTTTTTCTTTTTACTCTTCTGACTGGATGATTTCAAGTGACATGTCTTTGAATTTGCTGAATCTTCTGCTTGGTCAAGTCTACTGTTGAACTAACTCTTTTAGCAAATTTTTAGTTTACTTATTGCATTCTTCAGCTCTAAAATTTCTGTTTTGTTCTTTTTACATTTTCTATGTCTTTGTTGAAATTCTCATTTAAATCATGCATTTTTTTTTCTGAGCTCATTGAACATCTTTATAATGGTTATTTTTAGTGTTTTGTCGGGTAGTTCTTATACCTATGTTTCTTTAGGGTCAGTTTCTGGAGATTTATTTTCTTCCTTTGATTGGGACATTTTCCCTATGCGTTTTTTCCCCTATAACTTTGTATTGGATCTATGCATTTGAAAACAAGAGCCACCTCTCCCAGTCTTTATGGACTGGTTTCATATAGGAAAAGAACTTTACCAATTACCCTGGCAAGAGATTCTGAGGCCTGTCAAACCTTTTCTACGTAGATGTCCTCCCTGAACTTGTGTGGAGATTCCTAATTGGAAAACTTCCAGTTTTTTTTTTGTTGTTGTTTGTTTGTTTGTTTGTTTGTTTGTTTTTTAGCTCAGAATCACTTTTTTCCTTTGGCATCTGTCTGTTGTACCATGATTCCTCTGAGGCAGCAGTGTGCTGCCTAGTTCTTTTCTGCTTTCAATGACACTGGGTATCTAGAGAATGTCAGGTCCTATCCTTGTCTCAAGACAGGTGTTGATAGAAACCAGTTCCTCAGTCAGCCCTCTGAAAAGCTGCAATGTTGGATGCATGTTCTACCTTACTCTTTCCCCTCAAGAGAGAGACCACTGACACGTATTGGCCTCCTCCTTTGGAGGAACAACAAAACACCCATCTCTCTTTTGTTCTTAGAGGCCTCCCACATTTGGAGCAGGGTTCCCCAACCTTTTTGGCACCAGAGACCAGTTTCATAGAAGACAATTTTTTCCGCAGATTGAAGAGGGGATGGTGGACCCTGCCACCTAGACACCTCACATGTGCAGTTCACAATAGGGTTCATGCTCCTATGAGAATCTAATGCTACCACTGATCTGACAGGAGATGGAGCTCAGGCAGTAATGCTCGGTCGCCCACTGCTCACCTGCTGCTGGTCAACCTGATTCCTAACAGGCCACGGGCCAGTAGCAGTCCATGGCCGGTCCATGGCTTGGGAGTTTAGAGTATTCTGGGTCCTCTTATTGCTCCATGACAGGTGAGACAGACGCCAGTCTCTTGGGCAGTCCTCCAGAGAAGTCAGAATGTTGTATTCACAGTCCAGCTTTCTCTTTCTGTCTCCAGGGAGAGGATGAGAAATGAGAATTTCCTCCCAATAATGTGGTGCTGTGCGGTGGGGAGGGACTATTTTGAGAAGATGTCACACATTTTCCTGCCAGTTTTGATGTGGCTATTAAATAGTTTCATACACCTGCAATGCAGGAGCCTTTTAACTTGTTTCTGGATTCCTCACAAAGGAATTGGTCTGTGTATTGTTGTTGAACCAGTGTCTTCATGGGAATAAGAAGGGTCTAGAGCTTTCTATTCACCACCTTGCTGATGTAACTTCATGTCTCTTAAGTTTTTTTCCCCTTGTGTTTTGGTGTCTTACATTATTTTTTATTAAATGTTTGGCATTAGGTATAGAATAGTAGAGACTGAGATAAATAATATAGATGGAGATAAATAAATGACATGTGCCTGGAAATGTGCATGTCATTTTGGCACAGGACTCTCAATATAAGGGCTGAGTCAATTTATTTAGGAGTCAAGCTGGATTTAGTGTTTGTCATTACCATTGTTATCTTCATAGCACCATAGGCTTTGAATTTCTCTAGTACCAGGTTGCTTTTCTTTTCAGCTTAGTGTGGAAGCTAGGGTACTAATGTTTTTTTATCAGTGTTTGTGCTTCACCTTGAGCTTTTAGATATCCCTGCATATCTGTACCACAGGAGGTTTCTCTCCATGCTCTTACTGGTTACATAATGCTAGGCTTGTGGTGGTTATGATGAAGTTTGTTTTCCCAGTTCAGCTTCAGTCTTATACAGGACTTGCATACCTGGATCTTAGAGGTAGAGCTTTCTCAGCATTTGTGCCCCTCCTGCCTGTGACAGCTAGCCACAATCTTGGATCTGTGGTTCATATTGGCTAGGAGATTCCTCCCTGGACTCCAGCAGTGGCAGACCTCCACCTGGTATCCATATAGATTGCTGGAACCAGGCAGATTTTCTGCCCTTCACCAGCAGAAAGAGCTTTTCCTTTTACCTTTCACCCAGATGCAATGAGTTGTTAACTGTGGTCTGGAACTTACAGTGATTGCTGCCTCATCTCCAGCTTAAGGCTTTTATTTCTTAGAAAAGAAGGGTCCAAGGACACAAGAAGGAATTTACATTTTCTCTCAGCAACGTCTGACCATACCCTACAGTCTTGCATCATTGAGGTTGCTTCTTTTTCATCCCCTGCCTTGCCCCATGTTTTCTTCTAAGCACCCAGAGGAAGTCCAAGGAAGAAGGCTTACAAGTGAGGGCAAAGTTCCCAGGTATTTCATACTGACACGCTAACCCACACTTGGCTTTTAATAATTAAACAATTGATTTCTTCTAATCCATGTGTTTAGTGGCCACCTCTTCTTCTCATCCTGTGCCCCAGATAAGACACTTTGTGTATTCTGTCTCAGAGAGACTAGTCTTTATTTGGAATTCAGCTTACTTGGCTGTCTTTTGAGCTTAGCTATCTAATAGGATCAAAAAAGTTACCATTTGTGGTTTATCTGACCTTTTCTCATTAAGTTGGGAATAACTTTCTCTCAAGTTTTCTACATTCTGAGGTGAATGAATTTTAATGTAACAGATTGTGAAATGTTATTGATATGATTTCAGATTTCACATTGCAGTTTACAAACGTAGCCTTTTTAAATTTTGATATAGTGTTGAAGAATATTAAAATTATATGAAATGGCTGTTCAAATACTTCTCCCTTTTCCAGCCACTTATCTGTGTGAGGTTGAATTTCTAAATGTACTTCAATCAAAACAACATATTGGAACAAATTGAATTAAGAAGATATGGTAATCCATTTGTCTTCCATTAAGAAAATTTGCAAAAAAGTAAAGCAATACCATTCTTCTCACTGTTTTTATTCTGGAAAATACAGTTTTAAAAAATAAAAACATGTTATGTATGCTAGTATACAGTAGATTCATTATTATTTTTGAATGATTTAATATCTTATTAAATATAATAAAATAAATTAATATTTTAAGATAGTATTTTTTTAAAATTCCTCATTTTAATTCTCTAGTATGAGAAATATGTACAGATACAACCCACATAAACAACAGCTCTTTGGGATTCTCAGTAATTCTTAAGAGTATAAATAATTGCTGGGATGAAAATATTTAAGAACTACTGAGATAGATACGAGGTGGCGATATTGCTTAGAAGTCAATAACACATGGTTTGTAGAGAAGACTGTGGGTATGGATAATATCCAGAGAAAGGTTATAGAATGATAACAAAAGAGAACCAAAAATAGACCCTTGAAAACTCCAATACTATGGCAGAGTGGAGAAAGAGAAATAAGCAAGGAATACCAGAAGAATAATCATGAGAATACAGTGTCATAGTGGTCAAAGGAGTAAAGTGGGAGAAGAAAGGGATGGATTAATTGTGTCCGTAAATGCCTTAGTGAGGGAAATATCCTTTGGATCCCCACTGTGACATATTTATGGGAAGGTGATGTAACAGGTAATAACTCCTTCCAGTATCCTTTAAGCTATTGAATTCCTTCCCTTACACTATACAATGAAGTTCTCACATCTTAGTTTCATTTAATGTAGACCAGTGTTGAGTCTATGTTTAGATGAACTAAGTGAACTATGAGAAAACACTTTTTAGCCACTTGAATTAACACATTGAATCCAGATTTTTTATTCAGAGTACCCAGATCAATACATCTGTGTTCCCCAAACTCTGACATTTTAATGCACTAGATCCCAGGCAGTAAGACTTCATATTTTAAACATGCATGCCATGAGTTTTTTTTTGTTTGTTTGTTTGTTTGTTTGTTTTTTACTGGCAATGAGATTATTTCTGTCCTTTAATCTAATTAGTTTACAGAATCAATTCCAGATCCTATCTTTTGAGGCTTTATTTTCCTGATATTAAATGCAAAAGCTACTCTCTATAGCCCATGTTTGAAAGGTTTTAATATATGTTAGTTTTAGGATAAGGAATTTGAGGCTGATACAGCTGTTGGAAGAGCTGGAGGAGCAAAGTCAGGGAAGCTGCCACTGACAATCTTAGCATGAAGCATGGAAATGAATACTTCTCAAGATCTTACCAGTGACCTGCTCACAGCATCTGACTGAACCTGCCCCTGGAGAAGAATGGCCTGTCCTTCCTTAAGTCTCAGTGAATGACAGGTCTAATGGGGAACATGAAGGGAAGGGTGTTCTGGGAAATGTGGTTTCTAGCTTTCCGTCTGAAATGCAGATAAAATTTTAGAAGAGAGTGGTAGTAATGCTGAGTTGGCCATAAATAATTCCGCACAGGGCCTGAAATGTTGAGTCACAATGGGAGACCTAATAAGGTTGGGAGCCTGAGAAGATGCACTGAGGTCAATAGTTAGAGACTGAAAGCAACCAAAAATACTTGGGGAATATTAGAGCCTGAAGGCATGGCTACACATTAAGGTTCAAGCCGAGCAGAAGGTAAAACAAGTAATTATTGGCCAGGAAGGCCCTCCATGATATATTCCAGAGCTATCTTTCCATTCCTAGCTTCCTGATCTATCCCAAACACTCTGTGTTCAGACCTTTTGTTCCTCCTAATGTGAAGCTTGTGTTTCCTTCTGCCTGGGATGCTTTCCTTCCTTTTGTCACGTGGTAACCTCCATCTTACTGTTCTTAGATCTTAGCTCAGAAGACTTCTCCTCAGAGAAATATTCCTATTCTACTGCATCTGACCTACTGTACCTATACTACTGTACCCAATCACAGTGCCGTATTTATTTCCTCCGGAGTTTTTAGCATGATGTACAATTGCCTTCTTTGCACTATTTGTTTAAATAGGTTTCTAATTAAACATAAAACAAACAAAAAGCCCTTAAGAAAGAAATTCATTAGTATCACTACTTTGTTAGCAGGCCATTAGGGAAGCTATTTGAGTCCTGTGACTTTCCACTAACCAGCAATTCATGATATTTGGTAGCGGTTATTCTCCTTATTAAACACAGCTATCCATATAGATAAGCATAATCTTCCCTTTATCCATGCTTTTCCTTTCCTTCATTCATCCCTTATTGTGTTCTTAGTATTGAGCTTCAGTTAATTGCTGTAATGTCTGCTACACTCAGGCATTATGGCAATGACCATATGGTCAAAATTCTTAAATTGCTAATTTGATTGTTTGCTCATCTCACAAATATTTACATATATCTACTAGCTCTCTAAATTTTCCAGCACCCAGGTATCAATGGTATTGGATTTGCATGGCAATAAGATAATAGCTGCCATCTTCCTTTTATACCCCTGCCTATTAGACAACATTGGCAAGATTATAGCTATGATGTAATACTTCATTTTATTTACATCCCATTTTATGAAAACAGGCACAAATAAAAACAAAGGAAACTCTTAACCTTTAAGAAATCATTGTCTATTTGTCATTATATATTATACTGCTTAGGTTGGTGGGAATTTGGTTTACAATATTGTTAACGATAAAGACACAACTTTCATCTATGTTATAGTCCAAGTGTATAATGAGCTTTTATTACATGTATTTACTTTTAGAGACATGATTCACTACATGATAAAGCTGATTCATGGAATACAAATTCTTCTTTTATAGAGACTAGGTTCCTTTTTTTTTCCTTATTAGGTGGTACTCTATAGACTATTTGCAGAATCGTGGTGTGTGTGTGTGTGTGTGTGTGTGTGTGCATGCATGCACGTGTGCAGTATGATTTGATAATCTCAATCTTGTTAGCTACTAATTCTCCTTTATTTTATTTTGCTTACCATCTCAATTTCTTCATCTAATCAGTCACCAAGCTCTACACATTCTACTTTGCTAAGTCTCCCAGACAAATCTTTCACATTTGCTCCTCTAAAGTATTAAGTCACGCCTTCCCTAATGATGTATTTCTTGGATGATTGCAACAGGTTTCAAACTTTCTTCCTTAATTTGTTTCTTTTCTTGGATTTGTGTCTGAACTCACTCCTTACCAGGTGGGTAACTTGGGGTGAGTTACATAGTCTCTCTGAGGTTGAGTTTGCGCTTTGCAAAGTGGGCACAATCATATCAGTTATTTATATTTGTTGTGAAGATAAAGTGAGTTAATGTTTGTAAATGCTTAGCATACATTAACAGCATGGGGGAACCACCCCTATGATCCAATCACCTCCCACCAGGTCCCTCCCTTAACACATGGAGTTTACAATTTGAAATGAGATTTGGGTGGGGACACAGAGCCAAACCATATCAATGGTGTTTTACTTTAAAATTTTAACCAATACCTAAGTATCACTAGGTATTTAAGAAATACAAACAACACAAAAGGAAATGACCAAGATAAGGAAAAATAGAAAGCTGAAACCAGGAAGAAGCTCAAGTAACACAGGCAGCTGAGTTCTCAATAAGTAGAAGAGGAAGAAAATGTTCCCCATAAAATGATCACTTCATCTCCTTCCACTTTCTTAAAGATAGTCTCTGCTAGAGTCAATAAAACTCCTCATTGCCCCTCAAATGTGCTCTATGTTTACCTGTTACCATTTCTCCTTCTGCTTGTGAAATCTAACTCAGGCTTTAAGGTCCAGCTCAAATGCCCCCTAAACTTACAACATTCACTGACCCTAATAAATGGAAGTAAATTTTCCCTTACTGCACACTCCCAGAGGCATTCCTTGTCTTTGCCCTAGCCTATCCTTATCTTTGCTATTTCAAATGTCCCCTAAGTCATCTGCATGCTCTCTTCTCCCAGCAAATTAGATGGTAACAGAGGGGTGCATTTAGAGCCTTCATCTTGAGGTCCAGCGACTGAATAAATAAATACCCTCTTTTAAGAGTGAAGAGGCTATATACTTCTAAGACATCATTCTTGCCTCACCTACCATAACAAACATAGCAGCCGGTCAGCCTGTTGTCTAAAGATTTCTCTTTCCATGTTCAGTTTCACACAATATTTCACCTTTGTATCAAGTATTCTTTCAGCAACTACTTAGGTTGCTTTCCATTCTCAATCCTTAAGCGATGCTGTATTTCTTCTTTGTTCCTGTTACTCCTATTTTGACTGAAGTATGGGGTTGGTAATTAATAACATATCATTATGGCTCCTACTATTGCTCTTTTTTGACTTTACAACAGAATTTCCATCTGAGAAAATAATGTGCTTAACGCTGAGCATATAGGTGAATATTTAATACTGTTAGTGCCTTTTTCTTGCCTTTGAGCTATGTAATTTTGTCCCAAGAGCTTACCTTTCCTCTGCTTTCATGAAATCCTTTTTACTAGGACTAGCCTTTTTCTGTCTCTAGGTCTCATTCACTGCCATTATTCCCACCTACCCAGGAAATCTACACCAAACTTTGATAATAACAAATCTTGATACATAGCCCTTTTCATGTATCTGATATTCACCACATGCAGTCCCTATTTATGGGTAGGAATGACTTTTATAACTTCTATTTATTATAAAATTTTGAGGATAAAAACAGTATATTAATCACCTTCACACCCTCCATGCCTTCCTTAGTGCTTTGCAAATAATAGGTGTTAAATAAATGTCTAAAGAATGAGTAGAATTGATTAGGATTATGGCTTGGATTTGAAGATGTTCACCTTGTACAATATGGAATTGTATAATTTGTTGCTATTCTTTCCTTTGCTTTTTTCCCAGTTAAACACTTGGTTTTGAGCCAGAGCTTTTCAATGTAGATACGCAGACTTTCAGAGCTGAGAGGGATTTCTCTGTGCCTCATCTTTCAAGCACCGGACAGAAAAAATCTATGCCTGGAATGGTCAATTCATTTCTATACCTTACATGCTCAGACTGAGACAGGTGGTGACAAGCTGCCCTGGAAAGTTCGCTGGGGGCTATAAGACATTACATAAAGAAAATGTCAGGTGACTTACAAAGTCCTTTTCAAAGGAATCCCCCTGCAGACCCACGCTTAATGCAGATATTGCTTGTCCTTGCTGCTCCTCTAGTCAAGCTGTATGTGCTCATTTTAGTAACACTGAGTACTTCTCTGAAGGGGCTGACATTGTCAATTTATCAGTTTTCAGAATAAAAATGCTTGAAACTTATGCTGATTTTACCTAGTTTTCCATCTCAACCGTGCTATCTGTACCAACAATAATGAAAACTAGCAAAGTGACTTACTGTTTTCATGCCAGCAAGGAAGAAATTTTTTGGTACTGCTTTCAGCTTAAAACAAAATGATGGACTAGTGTGCACAAATTTTTCTCTTAATTTGGTTTTGTATTTTTTTCTTTCTAAAGATCTTTTACTTTCTATTTGTGTGTATGTGTGTGTGTGTTGATATGTGAAATCTTTACCTTTCTAAAGATTTTTGAGGATTTAGGGTTTGTAAGTATTTTAAATACTTGCATAACATACAAGTTAAGAATTGCATTCTTGGCCAGACGCGGTGGCTCATACCTGTAATCCCAGCACTTTAGGAGGCCGAGGCAGGTGCATCACCTGAGATCAGGAGTTCGAGACTACCCTGGCCAATATGGTGAAACCCCGTCTCTACTAAAAATACAAAAAATTAGCCAGGCATGGTGGGGGGTGCCTGTATTTCTAGCTACTTGGGAGATTGAGGCAGGAGAATTGCTTGAACCCAGTGGGCGGAGGTTGCAGTGAGCCATGATCATGCCATTGCACTCCAGCCTGGGTGACAGAGCGAGATACCATCTCAAAAAAAAAATTTGCATTCTTGACAGATATAAATTAGTGGGAAACTAGATCATGTTTCTCTGAATTTATAATTGAAGTCCTCTGTGTACTTGTATGTGCATGTACCAGTTTAAATTTGTGTGTCCTGTGCATATACCCAAGGAAAGGGGAACCTTTAAAAGAGAAAGAATAGGCATATTTGGAATTATAACAATGTAAATATTTAAGTGAATAGAAGGTTTTTAAACCAAAGTATTATATTATATCATATATTTTAGCTTAGCATAGTATGAGGTTGAGAGGAAAAGACAGAGGTTGTATATAAAAAAAACTGCTTTCCAAAGAGATTGAGTGATCTGCCTGGGCACAGCCACAGCTCTAAGTGTTGAAATTGCTGTCACCAGAGTAAAATATTTTCTATTTTCACATTTTGGGGGAATCCTAGTCAGTATGTCTGCTCCCAAATCTTAGACCCTAATATGAATTCTTTAGTTGACATGTCAACTTACAAATTAGTGAGTGCAGTTAACTTTCATTAGGTGAGAGTGATGTTTGGAAAAATAAATTTGCAGGAAAGCAGAAGAAACCTATGTTATCTACATATATTAATCAATATGGTTATATTAGTCTGTTTTCACACTACTATAAAAACTACCTGAGACTGGGTAATTTATAAAGAAAAGGTTTCGGCAGACCATGGTGGCTTACACCTGTAATCCCAGCACTTTGGGAGGGGAGGAGGGTGGATCACAAGGTCAGACTGTTTTTGCTGTGTCATTAAGTACTATGCGTCATATTTAGTATAGTACTATGACAGATTTTAATGAAAAAGTCAGTGTAAAACTATCTGGAAAAGCATGAGACCAGCAGTTCGAGACCAGCCTGGCCAATATGGTGAAACCCTGTCTCTACTAAAAATACAAAAATTAGCTAGGCATGGTGGCGGGCGCCTGTAGTCCCAGCTACTCAGGAGGCTGAGGTGGGAGAATTGCTTGAACCCAGGAGGTGAAGGTTGCAGTGAGCTGAGATCACGCCACTGCACTCCAGCCTGGGAGACAGAGCGAGACTCCATCTCCCCTGACCCCCCACCCCAAAAAAAAAGTTTAATTGACTCACAGTTCTGTATGGCTGAGGAGGCCTCAAGAAGCTTGCAATCATGGTGGAAGGTGAAGGGAAAGCAAGGCATGTCTTAGATGGCAGCAGGAGAGAGAGAGCAAGCAAAGGGGAAATGCCACACTTTAAAACCATCAGCTCTCAATGAGAACTCACTATCATGAGAACAGCATGGGGAAACCACCCCCATGATCCAATCACCTCCCACCAGGTCCTTCCCTCAACACATGGAGATTACAATTTGAGATGACATTTGTGTAGGGACAGAGCCAAAACATAGCAATGGTGTTTTATTTTAAAATATTAACCAATACCTAAGTATTGCTAGATATTTAAGAAATATAACACAAAAGGAAATGACCAAGGTAAAGAAAAGTAGAAAGCTGAAATCAGGAAGAAGCACAGATAACACAGGGAGCTGAAAACCAACCAACCAAAGAAAAAGCTACTTCTTGAATTGTAATTTATATCTTTAGAGATATTTGTGATGAAAACATACCCATAAAGCCAAAACAATTTTATAAAAAAGGATTACAGACTAACAAAAAATATGACTGTGAAAAAATCCATAGAAAATTTGGAAAATAAAATCAATGAATTTCTCAGGAGATAAAGAAAAGAAAGAAAATATAATGACAGGTTCCAGAGACAATAAGTATTAATCTGGGAAGTTTAACATGCATCTAAAAAGAGGAAAGAGTGGAAGAGAAGAAATAAGAAATACAAGAATATTTGTTAAATTTGAGGAAAGACACATCTTTTCAGATTGAAAGTGTCTACTGAGGTCAATAAGATTGAATATATTTTAAAAACACACATATATTTCTATGACATTTCTCAACAAGAAGGATAAATAAAAATTAAAACTTCTAGGCATAAAAGCAAGTATGTACAAAAAATAATAACCAGATTAACATCAGATCTGTTTTATCAATGATATAATATACTGAAAGTTCTGATGGAATGGTTTTGCATCTAAAATTCAATACAGAGCCAAACAAAGATAAGGGGATAATAAAAATGTTCCATGATGTACAAAAATTCAGAAATTCTTTCTACTTTTAACTTATCCTCAGGTGCAGGCAGAAAGAAATTCAGTATTATTCCAGGAGCAAGAAAAAAAATGAATTCTAAGAAAAAGGAAGAGTATGTAGTACCAGGAAACAAAGGAACTACTCAAGAGTATAATAAAAAGAAATCTCAGGATGACAGATGTACAGGCAATTTTAGAGTACAATCAGTCCAATTTAGAACAGGAAATCAGAAGCTTCCTTTAAGAATACCTTTCAGGCTGTGCTTGGTGGCTCATGCCTGTAATCCCAGCACTCTATGAGGCCAAGGAGGGCAGATTGGTTGAGTCCAGGAGTTCGAGACCAGCCCAGGCAACATAGCAAAACTCCATCTCTACTAAAAATACAGAAAATTAGCTGGGCATGGTGGCACATGCCTGTAGTCCCATCTACTCAGGAGGCTGAAGTTGGGAGATTGCTTGAGCCTGGGAGCTAGAGACTGCAGTGAGCTGAGATGGCACCACTGCACTCCAGCCTGGGCTACCAGAATGAGAGCCTATCTCAAAAAAAAAAAACCTTTCAGAAACGAGGATATAATATGCCCAATAGATAATGTGATTACAAAACTGGAAGTTCTTAATAATATAGTGACTATTTCTTACAACAAGTGAAGAGTAAATAGAAATTCAATTTAAAGAAACAAATATATAAGAAAGTCATGGCCAAAATATGTAACAAATAAAAATTGTAGGTGATTTGGGCACTTGGAGAAGTAAAAAGAAAAAGAATCCATTTGATCTTGATGTGTGTAATATCCTAATAGCAGTAGGGGCTTAGTGAATGCTATCTTTTCTATAGGTCTATCCAATTAATTAGTTTTATAATTAAGAGTAATTATATGATTATAATGATGTAAATGCTGTTTCTTGGTTTCAAATTTTACAAGTGAAGCACTGAAATTTTAATTATACTTCCAGAATGAGATTAAATGTTGTAAACCTTGACCATGTAATTGATGATATAGCTGATGTGTCAGGAGGTTCAGAGAAAGGATTATTGTAGCGGTGCATAGTAGGATGTTAAGAAAAAGTAGCTAAAGTTGAAAGAGCAAGAAAAAAATTGAAGTATGTAACTCTATAAGGTTATTTACTGGAATAACCAAAAATTAAAAATGTAATCAATATACCTAAGTAGTGGAAGGAAAGGGAGGAACATGGGAGCTATGTATGGGAACTGATTCTTCCTTGGTAGGGTCAATTGCTATCATTACTGGTACATAAAAAAAAGTAAATGGATAAAGTCGATAAACTAAGAGTGATGGTTAACTTTTTTGTGTTGACTTGACTAGGCCATGAGATGTCCAAATACTTGGTCAAACATTATTCTGGGTGTTTCTGTGAGGGTGTCGCTGGATGACATTAACATGTATATCTGCAGGCTGAGGAAAGCAGGTTGCTCTCCCTAATGTATCTAGGCATTATCCAATCAGTTAAAAGCCTAAATAGAACAAAAAGCTTGACCCTTCTCTGAGTAAAAGAGAATTCCTTCTGCCTCATTGCTTTTGACTGGGACATTATCTTTTTTCTGCTTTGGACTCACACTGAAACACTGGCTAGTACTGGGTCTTGAGGCTATTGGCCTTAGACTGGAGCTATGCCATCAGCGCTCGTGAGCCCCCAGCTTACCAACCCTGCACATCTTGGGACTTGTCAGCCTTCATAATTGCATGAGCCAGTTCCTTACAATAAATCTCTTTATGTATACAGCCGATTGGCTCTCTTTCTCTGGGAAACCCTGCTTAATACACCAAGGAATTTAGTTATAAACATATCCTTTAGAATTATGGTGATATCAGCAGAAGATGTAAAAACCAAGGTAACTTCTAAAGAATGACACTCAGAAAAAAGGATTTGGGTGAAAAGACTAGAGTTTTGTGCTATTATAATATATTTTGTTATATACGTGTATTAGATTATAAAAATAATAAAAAGAAACCGAAAGAAATATATCTTTTAAAGTATGAATTATATTTTATTCCTAGATTTCTTGAAATATTTTCTTTCAAAGTCTTAATAAATATATCACATATATTGTGAAAGTGAGAAAAACTTACAATTCAAAGTAGTATACTTGAATTTATAAGGCATGTCATAATTAGATCTTCTAACAAGCCTGGACAAGTAAGCATCTTTAAAGGTGTTAATTGTTCATTTCTCACAAGCAAATTGACTATTCTGCAGTTGGAGACTGAGTTTGATTAAGTTACCTCTGTTATTAAATTACATTGTATGAAAGTGCTATAAAGCAATGGCTATATAGGGCTGGAAGGTGGCAAGATAGTTGAACCTAAGGCAATACGCTTTCAGACTGTTTTCGCTGTGTCGTTAAGTGCTATGCATCATATTTAGCATGGTACTATGACAGATTTGAATACAAAACTCATATCTGGAAAAATATGAGTTAGCAATATATGAGTAAGCATCAGGCTAGGTGCATCAATGGAAACTGAAAACCAATAAAAATGAGCAGTGGACTGTTGACATACATATTTCTGATGTGATACATCTGTAATCAAGTCCAGAATGATTGTGTTTGACCTCCCAGAGATCATGGAAAAGCTGGGAGAACTAAATCCCTTGTGAATCTATAAGTCTTAGAGCAATGGATTGCTGTTACTACCTGCATCAAGCCATAATATCTAGTGGACAGATACAGTTATACAAATTGCAAATAATGTCAGGACTTCTCACTCACTTTAGGCACTCATAAACCACACAATGGATTTCAGTATAAACAAACAAATGAACAAAACCCCACGGGAATCTCAGTGCCATTCCAGCCTTAGGAAATTGAATTTATAAGTCACATATATGATTAGATCCTCTAACAAGCCTGAGCAATAAAATTCCTCTGAAACAGTTAACTGTTCATTCTTCCAAAGTAAATTGACTATTCTGCAGTTGGAGACTGATTTTGAATAAATTACTTTTCCTATTAAATCACATTGAATGCAAGTGCTATAAAGTGATGTTTATATGGGACTGGGAAAGGTGTGAAAATTGCTGTAACAGTGAGAGAATACCTGTTAGAAATGTTCCACGTAGACCCCAGTACTTGCTGCTTAGGAACATGCCAAGTTACATATGAAAGATATTTTTTATGACCTTAGCTTGCATGCCAGACTCTGCCTGCCCTAAGCTGGCATCATCTCATCTTTCATCTCTCATGCATATAATCCGTTTAGGAGAAAGCAGACACCATCCAGTTTTCTTGCCTCCAGCCACCATTCTATCAGCCATAATCCCAGAGAGTCAAGTGTTAGCAAACCCCAGGGGTGTTCAAAAACATTTTCTAGACATTATTGAATCCCTTTTAGCAAAAGGCTATGAGATTTAGGGTAAAAAGATTATTACATGATAAACAGTTTAACTCAACAAGAAGATTTAACTATCCTAAATATACATGCACCTAACATTGTAGTACTCAGATTCATAAAACAAATACTTCTAGACCTACAAACAAACTTAGACAGCCAGACTAGACAATAATAGTGGGAGTCTTCAACACCCCATTGACAGTGTGAGACAGATTATTGAGACAGAAAACTGACAATCCTGAACTTAAATTCAACATATTGGAACTAATAGACATCTACAGAATATGCCATCAACCACAGAATATACATTCTTATCTGCACATGGAACATACTCTAAGATCAACCACATGCTTGGCCACAAAGTAATCTCAATAAATTTAAAAATTGAAATCATACCAATCATATTCTTGGACCACAGTAGAACAAAAATAGAAATCAATGCCAAGCAGATCTCTCAAATCAATACAAGTACATGGAAATTAACTTACTCTTGAATGACTTTTGGGTAAATGATGAAATTAAGGCAGAAATAAAAAATATTTGAAATAAATGAAAAAGAGACACAACATATCAAAATCTCTATGATGCAGGAAAAGGAGTGTTAGAAGGAAAGTTTATATTGCTAAATGCCTATCTCAAAAAGTTAGAAAGGTCTCAAATTAATGATCTAACACCACACCTACAGGCACTAAAAAAATAAGAACAAACAAATCCCAAAGCTAGCAGAAGAAAATAAATAACAAAAATCACAGTAGGGCTGAAAGAAATTGAGACCCGAAAATCCATGTAAAGAATTAATGAAACCAAATTTTGTTCTTGGAAAGGATGAACAAGACTGATGGACCACTAGCTAGATTAACAACAACAACAAAAAAGATCCAAATAAACACAACCAGAAACAAGAAAAATGACATTACAACTGATCCTACAGAAATAAAATAGATCTTCAGAGACTATAATGAACACCACCGTGCACATAAACTAGAAAATCTAGAGAAAATAAATTCCTAGAAACACACAACCTTTCAAGATCGAATCAGGAAGAAATTGAGACCCTGAACTGACTAATATTGAGTTCCTAAATTGAATCAGTCATAAAAAACCTACTAACCAAAAAAAGTCCTGGATCAGATGCATTAAAGCCAAGTTCTACCAGACATACAAAGAAGAGCTAGCACTAATTCTACTGAAACTATGCCAAAAATTGAGGAGGAAGGACTCCTCCTTAACTCACTCTACAAAGCAAGCATCACTCTGATACTAAAACCTGGTTAAGACACACAAAAAAAGAAAACTGCAGGCCCATGAAAAAAAAATGCAGGCCAATATTTCTGATGAATAGAGACACAAAAATTCTCAACAAAATATTATCAAACTGAATCCAGCTGTGCTTCAAAAAGTTAATTCACCATTATCAAGATTATCAATTAGGCTTCATTCCTGAAAAGCAAGGTTGGCTCATCATGTACAAATCAGTAATTGTGATTCACCACATAAGCAGAATTCAATTTAAAAAAAAAGATCATCTCAATAGATGCAGATAAAGCTTTTGATAAAATCCCACATCTCTTCATGATAAAAACGTCAATAAACTAAGTGTAGAAGAAATATGGTTCCAAATGATAAGAACCATCTACGACAAACCCACAGCCAACTCCTATTTAATGTAGTACTGGAAGTTCTAGCCAGAGCAAGGCAAGAAAAATAAGGCATCCCAATAGGAAAAGAAGTCAAACTCTTATCACTGATAATTTAATTATGTCCCTAGAAAACCCTAAAGATGCTACCAAATGGCTCCTAGCACTGATAAATGACGTCAGTAAAGTTTCGGGGCACAAAACCAATGTACAAAACTCAGTAGCATTTCTATACACAAATAATGTTCAAGCTGAGGGTCAAATCAAGAATGCAATTGCTTTTACAATAGCTGCAAAAAAAAAAACACTCAGGATTACATCTAACCAAGGAAGAGAAAGATCTTTGTAAAGAGAACTACAAAATACTGTTGAGAGAAATCACAGATGACACAAACAAATGGAAAAGCATTCCATGCTCATGGAGTGGAGGAATCGACACTATTAAAATGGCCATACTACATAAAACCATTTACAGATTCAATGCCATTCCTATCAAACTACCAACATAAGTTTTTACAGAATTAGAAAAATATATTCTAAAATTTGTGTGGTACCAAAAAAGAGTCCAAATAACCAAAGCAATCCCAAGCTAAAGAACAAAGCTGGAGGCATTACATTTTTCAACTTCAAACTATACTATAAGAATACAGTAACAAAAATAGCATGGTAGTGATACAAAAACAGATGCATAGACCAATGGGACAGAATAGAGAACCCAGAAATAAAGCCACACACCCACAGCAATCTAATCATCAACAAAGCTGACATAATCAAGGGGAAGGGACTCCCTATTCAATAAATGGTGCTGGAAAAACTGGCTAGCCATATGCAGAAGGATGAAATTCGATCTCTACCTTTCATCATATACAAAAATTAAATCAACATGAATTAAATATTTAATTATAAGACTTCAAACTTGTAGGAATACTAGAAGAAAATCTAGGAAACAACATTCTGGACATCAACCTTGGGTAAGAATTTGTGACAAATTCATCAAAAGCAATTTCAACAAGAAAATTGACAAGTAAAATCTAATTAAACTAAAGAGTTTCTGCAAAGGCAAAAGAAACTATCAACAATGTAAACCAACAACCTACCAAATGGGACAAAATATTAACAAACTCTGCATCAAACAGAGGTCTAATATCAAGAATCTATAGGAAACCCAAACAATTCAACAAGCAATAAACAAAGGACTTTATTTAAAAATGGGCAAAGGACATGAACAGACATGTCTCAAAAGAAGACAAACGAGTGGCCAACAATATAAAAAAATGTTCAACTTCATTAATTATCAGAGGGATGCAAATCAAAAGCCACAATGAGATACCACTCACACCAGTCAAAATGGCCAAAATGGCTATTATTAAAAAGTAAAAAAAAAAAAAAAATATTGGTGAGGCTGTAGAGAAAATGAATATTTACACTATTGGTGGGAATGTAAATGAGTTCAGCCACTGTAGAAAATAATTTGGAGATTTCTCAAATAACTTAAATCAGAAGTACCATTTGTCTCAGCAATCCCATTTCTGGGTACATTTCCAAAGAAAATAAATTGTTCTTCCAAAGAGACAAATGCACTTGTACGTGCATCACAGCACTATCCACAATAGCAAAGACATGGAATTAACCTAGGTGTCCATCAGTGGCAGATTGGATAAAGGAAAATGGTACATATACACTATGGAATACCATGCAGACATGAAAAAGAATGAAATATTGTCCTTTGCAGCAACATAGATACAGCTGAATGCCACTATCTTAAGCAAATTATGCAGGAACAGAAAAGCAAATACTGCATGTTCTCACTGATAAGTGAAAGCTAAACTTTGGGTACTCCTGGTCATAAAGATGGCAATAATAGAACCAGGGACTACTAGAAGGGGAAGGGAAGGAGGCAGCCAAGAATTGGAAAAACTAACTATTGGATACTATGCACACTACTTGGGCAGAAGTTAGTTCACGAGATTTAAGGAAAAAAGCCATCACTATAGCATAAAAGTGCAAGGTGAGGCAGCAAGTGCTGCTGTAGAAGTTGCAACAAATTCTCTAAAGGATTGATTTAAGATAATTGGTAAAGGTGGCTACACTAAACAACAGATTTTCAATGTAGACAAAACAACCCTTCATTGGAAGAAGATGCCATCTAGTACTTTTATTGATAGAGAGGAAAAGTCAACACCTGCCTTCAAAGTTTCAAAGGACAGGCTGAATCTCTCATTAGGGGTTAATGCACCTGATAAATTTAAGTTGAAAAACCAATGCTCATTTACCGTTCTGAAAATTCTAGTGCCCTTAAGAATTATGCCAAATTTACTCTGCCTGTGCTCTATATATGAACCAAAAAACCTAAATTGCAGCATTTCTGTTTACAGCATGGTTTACTGAATATTTTAAGCCCACTGTCAAGACCTGCTCAGAAAAAAGGAATTTCTTTCTAAATATTACTGCTCATTGACAATATACCTGGTCACCCAAAACCTCTGATGAAGATGTACAAGGAGATAAATTTCATTCTCATGTATGCTAACACAACATACATTCTTTAGTCCATGGATCTAAGAGTAATTTTGAGTTTCAAGTCTTATTTTTTAATATATACCTTTTATAATGTCATAACTGCCATAGATAGGGTTTCCTCTGTTGGATCTGGGCAAAGTAAGTTAAAAGCCTTCTGGAAAGGATTACTATTGTAGATACCACTAAGAACATTCATGATTAATAGGAGGAGGTCAAAATATCATTAACAGAAGATTGGTAGAAGTTGATTTCAACCTTCATGGATGACTTTGATGGGGTTCAAGACTTCAGTGGAAGAAGTAACTGCAGATATGGTAGAAAGAGCAAGTGAATTAGAATTAGAACTACAGTTAGAGATACAGCCTGAAAATGTGACTCAATTGCTACAATCTCATGATAAAACTTGAACAGATGAGAAGTTACTTTTTATGAATGACCAAAGAAGTGGTTTTTTGATGGAATATACTCCTGATGAAGATGTTGTCAATATTGTTGAAATAATAACAAAGAATTTAGAATATTTTATAAATTCATGTTAACATTGTTGAAATAATAACACAGAATTTAGAATACTTTATAAATTTAGTTGATAAAGCAGTGGCAGGATTTGAGAGGACGGACTTTAGTTTTGAAGGAAGTTCTTCAGTGGGTAAAATGCTTTCAAACAGCATCACATGCTACAGAGAAATCTGTTTCGAAAGAGTCAGTTGATGTGACTAACTTCACTGTTGTCTCATTTTAAGAAATTGCCATAGACACCCCAACCTTCGACAACCATCACCCTGATCAATCAGTATCCATTAACATGAGGCAATACCCTACACCAGCAAAAAGACTGTGACTTGCTGAAGGATCACGTGACTTCTAGCATTTTTAATCAACAATATATTTTTAATTAAGGTATGTACATTGTTTTAGACATAATGCTATTGCACAGTGAATAGACTATAGTATAGTGTAAATATAGCTTTTATTGCACTGGGAAACCAAAAACTCATGACTCACTTTATGGTGATATTTGCTTTATTGTGGTAGTCTGGAACTGAACCTGCAAAATCTGCAATCTATGCCTGCGTCACTATTTTTTTCATATGGCTTTCACATGTTAGAAAAAACAGAATATTTAAGAAATAAGAGTAAGTAGTGTGAAAGTTTTATAAGTGCATCTGTTTGAGCAACAAGGTATCTTTTTTGGAACTACAGTGGATCTCCAGCAGACCCCCTCAGCCAACTCTTCTTTCATTAACAATGTCTTCTCATCTAGGCTGAAGACATCTGTGACTCTCATGCTAACTCTGGGGGCGCAACTTCTCTGATACACTCTGAATTTTTCTCTTACGCATCAAATAGGTCTCTTTTTCTTTCTTCATCTTTTTAAACTTCTTTATTGGCATGCCATAGCCTGTCTTACTTTATTCATGGCAAAGGTACCCAGGCCTGAAATCAAAAATATTTCATTGACATCAGCTAATTATGTAATTAATATTAATCAGGCAATTACTGGCAATCTATTAGTACCTACCTCTAAAACAACGATTCCCAAACTTGAGTCCTGGGTTTACATGTAACCACAAAAGTAGCACTGTTCGTTAAATAGCTATCTGTAATTCAGAGTCTTCCTCTGAAAGAGCACACTTTTCTATTATAAGATTGTACAGACTATCTAAGGCATAATTTGGTTTTGGCTGCAGATATGTTAATTTTTGAGGTAACATAAATTAACTCATGTGGATCAGAAACTTCCATCATATGTATTTTGGGGATATAATTTTATTACATATTAACATTTAATCAATTATGTTTTTGCATAATAAAATCAGGAGAATGCATTAATTATTACATAGCACAATTTGCTTTGGCATATACTATATTGTAAAACGTGGGGTTTGATATGAAGGGAATAGTAAAAAGTAAAAATGTGGTTAAATATTATTAAATATTAGTTTTCAAATATTCTATGGAGACTGAAATGGGGCATACCGACACATCTGTGGGATCTCTCAGCCTTATTTTAACCAAGGTAACTCCAAATGTGTCACTTTTACATGCACAAGGAATGTATAGTGTTTAGAAACATAGAAACATTTTTTTTTTTGCAGATTTCAGATATCCTTGGGGACATTGTATTCATCTGTTTCCAGACTTTGTTAATACCTGTGGTATTATGCTTCTGCATAAGTGTTGACTAAACCGAGTACAATCTTCCCTTGGTATCCACTGGGTATGGTTCCAGGAACCCCCTAGAATACCCAAATCCTCAGATGCTCAAGTCTCTTACAAAACATAGGGTAGCATTTGCATATAACATATATACAACCTCCTGTACACTTAAAAATCTCTAGATTACTTATACTACCTAATACAATGTAACTGCTATGTAAAAAGTTGTTGTTTTGTATTGTTTTTAATTTATATTTTTTAATTGTTGTATTTTTTAATTGTTTTTTTTTCTGAATATATTTTAGGATGTGTGGTTGGTTGAGTTCACAGATGTGCAACCTGAGATAAGGAGGGTCAACTGCACTTAGAAGTTATAAAACATTGGAAACCACTTATTTGTCTTTGGCTCCCAGAAGCAAAATCAGTGACTTTGGGTGTGGGCTTTTCTCCTACATGTTCTTTATCTAAATGCTCATGGGCAGATGGTCTTGTGATGTCTCAATATCACTATGATCAATTCCATTTCAAAAATATAAGTGGATTTAAAGAAAAAGTGAAATGATAAAAGAGATTTATTATTTTGAAGAAAAGCCATCTTTTCACAGAAGCCTGCTTTAGACAAAATAGAATCACAATTCATCAGATATTGATTGAGGAAACTAATCCCACTTGTTGAGAGCCAAACAGTTACAGAGAGAATGTTCTGCCCCCACTTTATTCTAGAACAGGAGCTGAAATGTGAAAATGTAAAAGAATTCCTTCTGTTCAATGAACTTCTTGTTTCTTCGTACAGTCTTACGCCCTTGCTTAGATACTTCTATTTTGTCTACTTTTTCATTAACTAAGGGAGATGGCCTATTAATGAAAAACAAATATTTTGAAAAAAATCACATTTCTTTATATAATATAAACACTGGGGAAGCAATGTCACAGCTGAGTCTCCTTATACACCTGTTTTCTTTAATCAGGGCTCTTTAAAACAGTGGCTGTTTAATTAATTAAACTTGACTCTAAGCTTATTTTAAAAATAGGAAATACTGCTTAAAAAGAAAGTAGTAATGAAAACAAAAAGCCTCAAAATAACTGAACTGTAGTTCCAAAGTACATAATCATTAGCTATATATCACCTAACAATATTTTAAAGTATTCTTTATTTCCTGTGTGAAAATAAAAATGTAGGTAGTCTTACATTTTTGTTTGTATGCTTTTTATTTTGGGAGGATTTTATATTTACAGAGAAGTTGCAAAGAGAGTTCAGAGAGTTCCATATACCCTTCTCCCACTTGCCTCTAATGTTAATATTTTACATAACTATGGTTCATTTGTCAAGATTAAGAGGTTAATATCATTATATAAATATTACTATGAACTAAACTGCAGAGTTTCTTTGTATCACCACAGTTTTACCACTAATGTCCTTTTTCTTTTCCAGAACCTATCCAAAGATACTACGTTGCAGTTAGTAGCTATGTTGCCTTAGTCTCTTCTTGTCTGTGACAGTTTTGTAGTATTGTTTTTCATGACATTGACAGTTTTGCAGAATATTTAAATGAACCTTGTTATTTTTATTTTATGCAAACAAAGCTCACTGTAGTTTATGATTCCTGGCTCGTAACTCCCTTGGCCCTTTTTACAGCATTTTATTATGATGTTGGGGTTCTTAGAGCTCAGAAAACAGAATTTCTCTAACTATCTCTGCCTTCTTTTCACCTATTCCTTTCTTCCCAAGGAAGGACCCTAATGTTTCCCAATCTTTCGATAAAGAAATTCTCTCACCTCATTAGTCTGGTCATAATATAGGTCATAAGACCCCCATTTCAGAAAGGGTCCTGCTCCATATTCTAAAGGAAGAAATGCTGCACAGAGAAGCCAATAAAAATCTGAACAGACAGACCTTGCTGGGTTTAAATCATATTCCTTTTGTCCGATAACATTTCTACACTGCTGTCAACCATATCTATCCAATGAAGTCTTCATAAAAGGCTCAAGAGGACAGGGTTCAGAGAGCTTATGGATAGGTGAGCACGTGGAGTTCTTGGAGGGTGGTGAGTCCAGAGAGGGCATGGAAGTGCCATGCCCCTTCCCCCATGCCTCACCCTATGCATGATTTCATTTGTATCCTTTGTAATATCCTTTATAATAGATGAGTAAATGTATTTCTCTTAGTTCTATGAGCCGCTTTAGCACGTTCTTTGAGTTCTCCAAGGAGGAGATCACAGGAATCCTGATTTACAGCCTGTCAATCAGAAGCACAGGCAAAATAACCTTGAGCTTTGCAATTGGCATCAGAAGTATGGGAGCAGTCTTAGAGATTGGGCCTTCAACCTATGGTATTTGATGCTATATCCAGGTCCAGATGAATAAAAGGACACCCAGGTGGTGTCAGCTACAGGATTGCTTGCTTGGTGTGTGGGGTCATTTGGTCACAGAGGTCTTCTGTGTTGATTGTCATAGTATGAGAGCAGGGGTAAAATTTCCCTCCCTTACTCAGAGAACAGTATCTAACTGAATATTTAAGATTCTGTAATGTTCTCTAGATGATGTTCTAAACTCCAGATGTCAATGAATTCAGGCAAAAAGATTTCACACCCAGACAAAAGCAACTTAGTGGAGGATCTAAAGTGAGTATAAAATGACCCATGAAATGCGGGATACAAGTCAGAAGATTTGTGTTTCCTTACTAAAAAAAAATGAGTTAATCTTGAGTATTCCTTGAGATATACTAAAATTTATTTCTTGTTACAAGAAAAGTTGTCACCAATTAACTAAATTAGAGATAAGAAGTGATGGGAAAACACATTGATCTTTAAGAATCTCTAATGAAATGTATGTACAATATTTTGTTGGTCTATAAGCATTTTATTTACCAAATATTCAAAGACTTTTTCTGTGTTTTTAATTTTCAAGTACTTCTTCTTTTGTAGACATAAGTTCCTTTGTACTGACTAAGATCGGTGTAGTTTTGTTTTGGGGTTTTGTTTGGCTTTTTTTGTTGTTTTTGGTGTGTCCACTATTTTATTCCCAGCTATGCACATTTTTTTAAATTCCAAGAATGCTTATTTTCACAACTGTACAAAGAGTGGGAGACTGTCTTCTGTTTAAAGTTGTAAACCAAAAGAAATGTAATTCATAGAGAACAAAAGCTGTGTCCTAAAACAAATAAAAATGATTTGACAGTTGTTAAAATCTAGTCTCCAAAAATAGTAAATAAAAAAAATTGTAGAATGCTGTCAAAAAGAAACTGAGGAGATAAATTCCTGTTCCCAATCAAAGGTAGTTGCTAATCAGTTTGAAATCATTCAGATATCTGCTGAGGCTTTAGGTCACTCCAGACAGCATAGCATTAAGGGAACATGTGGTAATATTCATGCATAGGACTAATGTGTTTTTATGAATGACTTCAACAAACTCTTTTGTGTCATGGCCTATAGTTGGCATATTATATTTCAATACAGACTTTAGCAACATTTTTCTTTCTATTTCCTCAGTTAAAATGTCATTTGTTCACCAGAAGTTGCTAAACTTCACTTGTCAGGATAGGCCAGTCATCATGGACCACAAATGACATGCCAGACCAGAGCTTTAACCAGTGACTCTTTCTTTCAAAAGAAAGTCTTTAATAAAACATTGAGGATACCTAAGGTTTTAAGACTATCACCTTCACTGTTTCATAAATTATAGTATCCAAAAGTATGACATTTTTTATGAAATCGAACAGCAAGCAATTAGTTTCCTTCCCCATCCCCACTCAGTGAGAGATGGACAACAGTATCATTAACATGAAAACCAGCCATTGATTAAGAAACACTGTATTGATGATAATGTGGCATTTTCCCTTGGCAAAGGCACTACTGATGTCGTTAATGGGACCAAGGATTGGGTAAAATAAACATCCGGGTCAGTCAGTCAATAGGTCATAATTTGTTCACATGCAATCCACGTCAAGATTCAATTCAATTTACCATTAATTAAGAAACAAGAGTGTAATGCTATTGCATATACTAAAGATGAGTAAACTCATGTTTCATTTTTTCTTAATAATTCTACAATGGGTAAATCTACTTTATATTTTCATAAAAAGATTAATAAAAAGAAACTTAGGAAATCATGTCTTCAAGTACTATGTATTTCAAGGCCTTTAAACCATTTTGTTTTCAATTCAATGAGTGCACATGTTCAATAACTTTGATTTTCTCCTTGTTCAAGTTTCCTATTAAGGAGGGTTATTCACTCTTCTCTATGCATTCTTCATCCATTTTTTAGGTCAGGGTTTTATATGTAGTCAGTGAATATCCATTTAAAAATTTTAACTTAATACCCACTATTATATCCTGGGATTTGGAGAGACATAGATAGAGCAGGATTTAGTACTACTAAATCTACTCACTGAAGTTGGACAAGCACTGGGGTAGTTGATAACCTGCAGAGATCTCTGACTAGGAGATCAATTTGGCAAGATGAGGGAATGTCCAAGGTTTTCAGGCATTTCTGGTTACAATCCAGTTGGCAGCAAGGGAATTACGTGAAGTAGTGTATTGTAACAAGAGGATCCGGTTCAATCACAGAGAATTTTGTGGAAAGGGAGCTATGCTTACACTGAAGATGAGCTTAGTAGATAGTTATATCTGGAAAATCTTTACCTGGATGTAAAGGCCCCAAAAAGGCAATTGATTCCTCAAGGGTGAATCACGTGATCCACATGGGAAGAGAAAAATGGGTGTGAAGGCTAGGAACCACTTTGAGTTTGGCTGCTATTGAGGAACATCAAGAATTTCTTCAATTCAGTTATTTGTATATCATAGACAGCTTCCATGTTAAATGGTTTTATATTTTGCAACTTATCACCTAGTATTATTTAAGAAGAACCAAAGTCTCCTTTCTTGTTTCTTTTTGAACAGTTTTCATCTCAATGCCAACACATTCTGCATGGTATTTTTGCATATGCTCAGTTCTTTTCATGTATCCCCCTCATAAATGAATTTTCTATGCTTATTTTTACTATAAAGGCAGACTCAGATTTTCTACAATACACAGTGAGAGTAAAGTACTCTATTCTATACAGCTGACACTTATTCCAAATATTTCATAATCACTGTATAACAGTTGCTTCAATTAATTCTCACATCATTCTGATGGCTATTATAATAAAGTATGTGTGCAAGTGATTTAAATATTAATAAAGAAAACCACAGTATCAAAAGAGAAGTTTCCAATTTATTTTAAGAATGTCAGCTTTTCTGGCTTTTCTCTTTTTATCACATTACATGGGAAGAATAAAAGGAAAAGGCAGTTTCTCAAAAATGAAGTAGTCGAACAGGCAAAATAATATTCAAAATTATCTACAGTAACAGTGAGAGCAAATAGCTTCTACTGGTTGTGATTTATAAATTCCAATGCTTTAATGTTAACAGCCATAAACTGTATATAGGATGAAGCCTTGTGAGGCCTTGAGGTTTGGAAAACATGTCATTCTTGCATTAGTGTTCCCACTGACACTCTTAATGCTAAATTTAACTTCTTAATGTATTAATATATTTTCCTATTATAAAATTTCCTATTTAAAAATTTGCATGGTTTATTCTCTCTGTCTCTGTGTGTGTGTGTGTGTGTGTGTGTTTAAAGCTAATATAATTTGGATTAAATCACCCCAAAATAAAATTTACCTGCCTAGTCTTCAGAATGCATAATGTCAGGGATTTATTGATGTAGCTGCAGCCGATGGGCCAAGATAGAAGGGTTTGTGAGAAAAGGCATGAAAACTAGTGTTGGTGAATTTTAGCTGACCATATTCTTTACCGAAGGCTGTTCTCCAGGTTGCTTTCTAAGGCATAGGCCAACTATCCACGTACTCCTTACTTTCACAGCTGCTCTGGTACACTCTGTCTCTTGTCATTTTTCTTCTTGTAAGTCTGATTACACAGTGATAATGTTTAATGTAATAATATCAATACTTAATGATAATGGTCTGCTACCCATACCTTTCTCTTTCTACAAAAGTACACCAAAGATGATTTTTTTTTAACTTCTAATAAATTTGGGGAAACAAAGAATAAAAAATAGTGTAGATTGGAAGTTTTACATGTTTCATAATCTTTAAAATTTCTGTAGATTATGATGTTGGTTTTTCTGATTTGGTATTCATTATATCTGGGATTTTTGCCTTCTACTTATACTCGTTTCAGGGAATAGCTTAGTAGCTGCCCACATTCTTTCTGATTTTGCCTTAATTGGAGGCAATATCTTTGCTAGAGAAAAAAACCTTTCCTTGGTTGGCCACACCTCAAACAAGGTGATAACACAATCAAGCTTTAAGGGCCAAATAAATTGGTGTTATTTTTACTTAAGTGAATGGTTTTCATTTCTGAGGCCTTGTGAAGTGATGAGTCTGCTTAACTCATTGAAATACTCTTGTGGGAAATTGGTACTATAATGACTGCAGTGAATCACACTTCTCTGTATCCATGCACCTTGGCATTGTGACCCTGATGCCCCTCTAAGCAAGAGGTAAGATTTACTTCTACACCTGTTGTAACTGGGGAAGCCTGGTGACTGGTAGAAGTGACATAGTTTAAGTACTTAGAACTTAAGAGGTCTTGTATCACCTGGTCTTAACTTATTGGAACCTTGAAACCACCATTCTGTGAGGAACCCAGCCAAGTCTATTAGAGGGTGAGAAGCCAAATAGAAGAGAACCAGTTGATAGCGAGCACCAACTGCCAGACATGTTTAAGTCAAGCCATCAGATGACTGCAGGTACATGAGTGATCCCAAGTAAGACTAAAAGAACTGCTCAAATTGGCAACTTACAGGACTGTGAGAATTAATATCATTATTTTAAACTGCTAAGTTTTGGAGTGGTTTTTACATAACTGAAACAACTCCAAAATAGAGAACTGTCAAGAGGAATGGCCCTCACCTGCAGAAAGCCCAAGACTCAGATGTAATAAAATTACTACTCCAAAGTTATAAAACTTCTTTGTCTCATGTTTCCTTAAAAATTTATATAAAAGTCAGGAAACAACAGATGGTGGAGAAGGTGTGGAGGAATATGAATGCTTTCACACTGTTGGTGGGAGTGTAAATTAGTTCAACCATTGTGGGAGACAGTGTGGTGATTCCTCAAGGATCTAGAACCAGAAATACCATTTGACCCAGCAATCCCATTACTGGGTATATCCCAAAGGATTATAAATCATTCAGCTATAAAGACACATGTACATGTATGTTTATTGCAGCACTGTTCACAATAGTAAAGACTTGGAACCAACCCAAATGCCCATCAATGATACTGGATAAAGAAAATCCAGCACATATACACCACGGCATACTACACAGCCATAAAAAAGGATGAGTTCATGTCCTTTGCAGGGACATGGATGAAGCTGGAAACCATCATTCTCAGCAAACTAACACAGGAACAGAAAACCAAACACCGCATGTTCTTACTCATAAGTGGGAGTTGAACAATGAGAACACATGGACACAGAGAGTGGAACATCACACACCAGGGCCTGTCATGGAGTGGGGGTTAGGGGAGGGATAGCAGTAGGAGAAATACCTAATGTAGATGACGGGTTGATGGGTGCAGCAAACCACCTTACATGGCACAGGTATACCTGTGTAACAAACCTGCATGTTCTGCACATGTATCCCAGAAATTAAAGTATAATTTAAAAATTAAGAAATTAAAAAGCAAAACAAAAAATTCTATTATTTATTTATTTATTTTGAGATGGAGTCTCGCTCTGTCACCCAGGCTAGAGTGCAGTGGCGTGATCTCTGCTCACTGCAAGCTCCACCTCCCGGGTTCACACCATTCTCCTGCTTCAGCCTCCTGAGTAGCTGGGACTACAGGCACCCACCACCATGCCCGGCTAATTTTTTTGTATTTTTTTTAGTAGAGACAGGGTTTCACCGTGTTAGCCAGGATGGTCTTGATCTCCTGACCTCGTGATCTGCCCGCCTTGGCCTCCCAAAGTGCTGGGATTACAGGCATGAGTCACTGCGCCCAGCCATAAAAAATTGTATAATTTTTATATGCATATGTCATTCCATCAAGTATTTATTTTTATAATCCAAAAATATTTGCAATTTTGTATTCTGTTGAATGCTATACCTATGTTTGTTTTGATCAGAAATACATTTAAAAATTTTGTTACCCTTAAATGCTCAAGCAAGATGTGTTTTATTTATCCTGTGGAAGCGTAACCTCTGACGTATCACTCTGTACCCCAGTTTGAATAGTAGTTTTTCTGACGTATAGTTATTGAAATGCAAAGTGTTGAAAAAGAAGGCAGTTTTAACTGTCCATCCCTTGTAGTTTTGCCTGAATGCTGTTTCTTTCATCATTTGTGATGAACTCTCCTGCAGTTTCTCTTCTGTATCCTTGAAGAAGAATAAAAGTCATAGTTATCTGATTATAGGCAGTATTCATAAGAGACCTCAGTGAGAGCCTCTAGACTTGGTTTTGGTCAGTTCTCTACAGACCTAAGGTTTTGTTTTTTGTTGAGAAAAATGTGATCTCTTCATTTTTTTTGCTAGAAAAAAATCAATGGTTGCCTGGCAACCAGTTGCCCATCAGCTTCCTAAAGCAGGAGAAGTTGCTAGGTAAATCATTTTACTTTTTTTTTTTCCAGAAAAGACTGGACTTAACAGATTCTAGGGTCTGAAAAATTATCCTGGAAGCATCAGAAAGACAAAGAAAATAAGGAATTGACTTGATGTAACATTAAGCCAGTTTGCTATAGTTCTGCTATTAAAATATGGAAATACTTCCATGTATTTCCATACATAGTTATTGGTAAATAGCCACTTCTTTGATCCAGACGGGTGTTTTCTGTCGCCAGCTATCTTATTTTCTCCCCTGCCTCACCCATACCCTCTACATACAAAGGGCTAAAATCTGGAATTGTAGGGCTCTCCTCTAACACTCTGCTTCAGCAGTTCTGATTGTTAAACATTTTTAGTCTGACCCCTGGAAATGACTATGCCTTATAGTACGATTTAGTTTTTATCAAAGTAATTGGGAGAATGGATAAAACAAAGTAAAGATAATAAAAAGGGCATGAGAGTATGAATAAAAGGGCTTGTTGTGTTATAACTTTATGACTCACTAGCTCAGTGACATTGATCCTGTCTATCACGTCCACATCTGGATCATGAAGGAATTGAATTGTATAATCTCTAGAACCATGGTCAGTGCTAAGTTTTAAAATAATTTTAGGTAATGATTTCCATCTTTCAAGTTGAATTACATCTTAACTTAGAAAACATATACAATTTAGATAACATATAACTTAAAATGCAATGCCCTTAGGTGATAGAAAAGACAACAAAATAAGCAGAAGGACCCTGTTAGCAAAGGCTAACTATAAACCTTTGAGAGAAAATGGCAAAACTGGGCAATAAGATAGAAATAAGAGTGTTACTTGTTGTAGATTGTTTAAATATTTTAGGCATGCAATTCTCAGGTGATTTTATAATTGGATTTATTAAGAACTAATCATAAAATTATAAACTTGATCAATAAGAGTTTAATCTGGGGCTAGCATAGTAAATGGCTCTCTTCCAGAAGAATAACATATTGTATTCAATGGCTTTCACATCCCGATGAGATTTAGAAACAAAAGAGTATATATTACTCACTGTAAATGTTTCTGTTAGAGAATCTCTCTTAATTTGCATAAAGTAATAATGATTAAATAAAGTTATATTTAGAAAGACATGAGGCTGGACATTAGCAAAATGATAAACTAGGAAGCTCCATGTTTCCCCCATGGAAGCATCAAGAAATACCCAGAGATTGGTTGATTTAATCTTAAAGGAGCTTGAGAAAATAGTCAAAAGTCCATAGCAACCAAATATATGTCCAGTTAAGAAAAAGCCACCTTCAAAGTAGAATGAGATTTTGTGGAATTTTTATTTTCCCTTGCTCCACCTTCTCCTCAGTCCAGTGTGGTCTTGGTCTGAAGGAGGTGGCAGCCCAGCTCCCAGTTTTCTGCCAATAACTGGAGAGAGCAGAGAAAATCTTATCTGCAAACTTCTCATCTGCCTGGGGACTACCTGAAAGACTGGTGACTGTCTTCTTAACTCAGATCTCAATGGGGAAAAGCAGCAGCAATACTTGTTAAACTGCAGAAATACTACAGACTTACCAATGCCTGGGGTAAAAGATTATAGGTGGAGACATACATTAGATCATTTAGAACTCTGAGAAGAATCTAGGGTGATGCTCTTTGGGAAATTAAGACATTCAAAAGCAGTCATAGTGTGGGAAGTTGAGAGAAACTATATGTGGCCCAAGATAAGAATGCATGGTCAGAAAATACCTGAGAAGAATTTAGTTTTTCACCTGGGACTGATACCTAAGCTCAGAGCAAGACTAGCTAATAAATGAAGGACTTCCCTGGCATAGAGCCAGTCTGCCAAATCAGATAGAGATGGCTGTTTTTTCAAATGCCCTATTAAAAAAATCATAAGTCACAAAGAAAAACAGAGAAACATAGCCCACTCCAAGGAGCAAAATAGGCAGAAACTGTCCCTAAGGAAGATATTGGACTTACTAGACAAAGACTTTAAGACATGTATCTTAAATATGCTCAAAGACATAAAGGAAAACATGGACAAAAAATTAAATTTAGCCAGGAAAATGATATATCAACAAAATGAGAATATCAACAAAGGATAGAAATTATACAAAGAAAATTCTGAAGCTGAAAAATAGAGCTCTATTAAAAAATTCACTAGAGGAATTCAACAGCAGATTTGAGCAGGGAAAAAAGAATCAGTGAATTTGAAAACAGCAATTGAAATCGTCAAGTCTGAAGAACAAAATTTTTAAAAATGGAAAACAGTGAACAGAGCTTGGACACCATCAAAGCTGACCAATGTATCTGTTGTAGGAGTCACAGAATTAGAAGAGAGAAAGGAAAGAGATATTATTTGAAAAGATAATGGATGAAAACTTCCCAAATATTATAAAAATATGGATGTACAAATTTAAGAAGATCAAAGCACTCCAACTAAGATAAATCCCAAGGGACCCAAACTGAAACACCTTATAATCAAACTATCAAAAGCCAAATATTTCAATTCTGTTTATGTGATGAATCACATTTATTGATTTGCATACTTACATCCCAGAAACAAAGCCTACTTGGTTGTGATGAATTCACTCTTTGATGTGCTGCTTGATTTCATTTGCTAGTATTTTGTTGAGAATTTTTGCATGTATGTTCATCAGGTATATGGGCCTGTAGTTTTCCATTTTCATTGTGTCTTTGCCAGATTTTAGTATCAGAGAGATGCTGGCTTCATGGAATGAGATAGGGAGGAATCCTTCTTCCTTGATTTTTTGGAATAGTTTCAGTAGGAGTGGTACCAGCTCTTCTTTGTATGTCTGGTAGAATTTGACTGTGAATCCATCTGGTCCAGGGCTTTTATTTGTTGCCTGGTTATTTTTATTACTGACTCAATTTCAGAACTCATTATTGGTCTGCTCAGGATTTCAGTTTCTTCCTGATTCAATCTTGGAAGGTATAAAGCCATTTGATCATCTCAATAGATGCAGAAAAACCTTTTCATAAAATCCAATATCTTTTCATGGTAAAAATCCTCAACAAACTAGGCACTGAAGGAACATATCTCAAAATAATAATGGTCATCTATAACAAACCCATAGCCAGCATTATACTGAATAGGCAAAAGCTGGAAGCATTCACTTTGAGAATTAGAACAAGGCAAAGTTGCCCGCTTTCACCACTACTTTTCAAAACAGTACTGGAAGCCCTAGCCAAAGCAATCAGGCATTCGAATAGGAAAAGATACAAAAGACATTCAAATAGGAAAAGAAGAAGTTAAACTGTCTTCATTGATGATATGATTCTATACTTAGAAAACCCTAAAGCCTCCATAAAAAAGGTTCCTAGAATTGATAAATGACTTGAGTAGAGTTTTAGGACACAAAAGTAATGTATAAAAATAGTAGCATTTCTATACACCAATAGCATTCAATCCGAGAGCCAGATAAAGAGTGCAGTCCCATTTACAATAGCAACAAAAATAAAATACCTAGAAATACATTTAACCAAGGAAGTGCAAGATCTCTACAAAGAAAACTACAAAACACTGCTGTCAGAAATTATAGATGACACAAACAAATGGAATTCCATGCTTATGAAACGGAGGAATCAATATCGATAAAATGGCCATACTGCCTAAAGCCATCTACAGATTCAATGCTGTTTCTATTAAATCACCAAAATCATTTTTCATGGAATTAGAAAAATCTGTTCTAAAATTCATATGGAACCAAATCAGAGCCTGAATAGCGAAAGCAATCCTAAACATGAAGAACAAAGCTGGAAGCATTATATTGCCCAACTTCAAACTAAACTACAAGGCCACAGTAACCAAAGCAGCATGGTACTGGTACAAAAATGACACATAGAACAATGGAACAGAAAGGAGAACCCAGAAATTAAACTCCACACCTACAACCAACTGATCTTTGACAAACTCAACCAAAAAAGCAATGGGGAAAGACTCTCTATTTAATAAATGGTGCTGGGATAACTAGCTAGCCACATACAGAAGGATAATACTGGACCTTTCTGCAAAAGTTAACTCAGAATGGATTTAAGGTTTAAATGTAAGACTTCAAACTATAAGAATTCTAGAAGAAAACCTAGGAAACACCATTCTGGACATCAGCCTTGAAACAAATTTATTATGAGTTCTTCCAAAGCAATTGCAACAAAAACAAAAATTTACTAGTGAGACCAAATTAAGCTAAGGAGCTTCTGCACAGCAAAAGAAACTGTCAACAGAGTAAACAGACAGCCTACAGAATTGGAGAAAATATTCACAAGCTATGCATTTGACACAATTGTACTATCCAGAATCTATAAGAAACTTAAATAATTCAACAGCAAAAAAAACTCCATTAAAAATGGGCAAATGACATGCATACTTCTCAAAGGAAGTCATACAAGTAGCCAAAAAATATGAGAAAATGTTTATTATCACTAATAAAAAAATGCAAATCAGAACCAACAATGAGACACTATCTCACACCAGTCAGAATGGCTATTATTAAAATGTTAATAAAAAGATATTGGTGAGGCTGCAGAGAAAAAGGAATATTTATACACTGCTGGTGGGAATGTAAATTAGTTCAGCCACCGCGGAAAGCAGTTTGGAGATTTCTCAAATAACTAAAAATAGAATTACCATTTTACCTAGCAATCCCATTACTGGGTATATACCCAAAGGAAAAGAAATCATTCTACCAAAGAGAAACATACACTCATATGTTCAGTCCAGCACTATTCATAATAGCAAAGACACAGAATCAACCCAGGTACCTATCAATGGTGGATTGGATAAAGAAAATGTAGTACATATACACCACGTAATACTGTGAGCCATAAAAAGGAATAAAATAATGTCCTTTGCAGCAAAATGGGTTCAGCCAGAGACCACTATCCTAAGTGAATTAATGCAGAAGTAGAAAACTAAATACTCTATATTCTTACTTATAATGGGGAGCTAAGCAATGGTTACACATGGACATAAAGATGGAGAAAATAGATACTAGGGACCACTAGGAAGTCAGGAAGGAAGGGGAAAAGAGTTGAAAAACTACCTATTGTGTACCATCCTCACTACCTTGGTGATGGGATTGGTCATACCCCAAAGCTCCACATCACACAATATTCCCATGTAAGAAATATGTGCATATACCCCTTGAATTTAAAATAATAGTGGCAATTTTTAAAAAGTCAAAGCTTAAGAGAAAATTTTGAAAGTACCAAGAGAGAAGTGACATCAATTTTAAGGAATCTTCCACAAATTACAGTTGGAGCATCCCAAATTCTTAGTTCAAAGTCTGAAATGCTCCCAAATCAGAAACTTTTTGATTGCCATTTTGCTCAAAGGAAATGCTAATTGGAGAATTTGGATTTGGGATTTTTAAATTTTGGATACTCAACCAGGAAGTGTAATGCGAATATTCCAAAATAAATAATCAAAAATCTGAAACACTTCTCGTCCTAAACATTTTGGATAAGGGATATTCAACCTGCATCCATGAATTTCTCAGCAGAAACATTGCAAACCAATAGGGTGCATGGTATATTTAAAATGCTAAAAGAATAACTACCTATCAACTGAGAATTCTGTATCTGGCAAAAATGACCTTCAGAAACGAAGAAATGAAGACATTCCAAGATCAAAGCCGAGGAAAATCATTGCCACTAGACATGCAAGAAACACTAAAGAGTCCTTCAGATTGGTGGAATTTGTTTTATTTTCTTTTATATGTACATAAAAAAACTATTATACATATTTATTTAACTGATTCAATACCCTTTCTTATTATTGGTCTGTTCAGATTTTCTATTTCTTCATGATTCAGTCTTGATAGGTTGTATGTATCTAGGAATTCACCAATTTCTTCTAGGTTAACCAATTGTTTGGCATATAATTTTCCATAATAGCCTCTTATGATCCTTTGTATTTTTGTGATATCAATTACAATGTCTCCTATTTAATTTCCAGTTCTATTTATTTAAGTCTATTCTGTTTTTTTCAGTTAATTTATCTACAGGTTTATCTATTTTGTTTAACTTTTTAAAAAACCAACTTAGTTTCATTGAGAGAGTCTTTCAGATTGAAATTAAAGGATGTTAGTAACTTGAAACCATACAAAGATATAAAGATCTCTAGTTAGGATGAATATACAGGCAAATATAAAAGCTAGTTTTATTGTAATTTTGATTTATAATTCTACTTTTTGTTTTCTACAGAATTTAAAAGACAAATACATAAAAATAATTTTAAATCTGTTACTGTGCATCCAATATATAAAGAGGTAATTTATGACATCAGTAATCTGGAGTGATGGCAACAGAGCTGTATAGGGGTAGAGTTTTGTATGCCATTGAAGTTAAATTAGTATCAATTCAAATCATATTGTTTTAACTTTAGGGTGTTGTAGGTAATGTGCTTGGTAATCACAAAGAGAATATATACAATATATACATAAAAGGCAATGAGTAGAGAATAAAAACTTGTCATGATTCCATGTATATGAGAAATCTAGAATAGTCAAATTCATAAAGACAGAAGGTAGAACAGTGGTGATCAGGGGCTGGGAGGAAGACACAACAGAATATTATTGTTTAATAGGTGCAGAGTTTCAATTTGGGATGACAAAGTTCTGGAGATGGATCGTGGTGAATGTAGCACAGCAATGTGAATGTACTTTAGCGCCACTGGGTTGTGCACTCAAAATGGTTAAGATGGTAAATTTTATGTTATTTATATTTTACCACAACTGAAATAACAAAACCAGGCAAAAGACATGAAATTATGAAGAATATAAATTAAGAGCCATTATTTCTAGGACATATAAATGCCACTGAGTTGAATATTTTGCATATATATGATTCATTTACTCAATTCAGTAACTTCATCAAAGTAAACAGATAAGCAAATCAATGCTCAAAAAGTAAAATATTTTGCCCAAAAAAGAATACAAGGCAGTAAAAAAGATGGAATTTAAATTTTCATTGGTCTGAGTAAAAACTCATTTCCTCTGTAATTTCATAGAAAAGAGAAAAAAATTAAAGAGGGTATTCAGGAAATTTATAATAAAATATGAAGTTAATATTTATTGGAATATATATAGAAACAGAGTAACATCCTGTCATTAGAAATTGTAAGTGTTTTTATACGGAATAATTATTATGAAATATTCTAGTTTATATTCAAAAGTAAGAAAAATAATTTATTAATAAAATTGACTTTAGTGAAGGCAACTCTAATTCACTATTTGATTTTAGGGAATTAATCTCCTTTTTACTCTGGACTCAGGTGGAAGATCTTAGATATTCACCCAAATACATGTTCTCTTCTTCCTGAGTTCACAGCTAGAGTATACCTTCCAGCATCTTTGTGATTATGAGTTATCACGTAACTGAGTTCTAGCCACTGGATTGTGAAAAGTAATATGTATTCATCTGGCCTTTAAAATCCTTCCACCGATACCCTCTATCTCTTTTCCATTCTGTTGTCAAAAATAAAGATGACATCCAATGTGACCTTGGAAGCTGTCAAGATGGCAGAGCTGTGTCACAGTAAGTTCTTAAAACACTGAAGAATAAGGATGTCCTATTTACTTGTTCACTCACCTGATATTGTTCATGATCAAGAAATACACTTCTATTGTATTTGAGTCAGTATAAATGTGTGGTCTTTTCTGAATAGGAGTTAGCCTACTCTAACTTATAAAGTTATAATACCAGTAATAATTACTAGCTTGCTACCCATTATTAGGTTATATTCTATCTTCTACTTATAATCAGTTAGAATGAGAAGGGTTGGGACATCAGCAAGATGGCAGAATAGGCACTTCCAGCACTCATCCCTCTATGGAAACATCAGTTTGAATAACTATCTATGCCTGAAAATACCTTCACAAAAGCTAAGAAATGTAAGTGAGAGATTAAAGTACCTGAGTGGAGCACAGAAATAAGAAAAGACACTTTACAGAGCATGGGAGAAACAATTTCACCTTAGCCACATTACCCCTTCCCCACACCTGTACAGCACAGCATGGAGAGAGAACCCCTTTGCATCGGATAAGGAGAGTGAAATGAGTACCCAGCTTTGCCATTGACCCAAGCACCAGGTCAGTCTTAGTGATCCCTGATACCAGATCAGCCTCCATGGCCCCAAGCTCCTTTCCCAGCACAGCAAAGGAAACAATGAACAAAATGAAAAGACAACCTAAAGATTAAGAGAAAATATTTGCCAACCATATATCTATAATATAAATATTCAAATATATAAGGAACTCATAGCTCAACAACACACTAGCACCAAGCTCTACACTAGCACCTGTGTACTCAGGTTCTGAGCTTGCCTCAGACCCAGGCTAGACTTACCTCAGTGCCAGGCTGACTCCCATGGACTTAAGCTATAGTTAACAACAAAGTTGAAAAACACTGTAGACCAGATGGATCTAAAAGACATACACAGAACATTCCATCCAACAGCAGAATACACATTCTTCTCAAGCAACATGGAACATTCTTCAGGATCGATCACATGTTAGATCACAAAACAAGTCTTAATAATTTAAAGAAGATCAAAATCATATAAAGTATCTGTTTCAGCCACAATGGGGTGAAACTAAAAATCAGTTAACAGCTAGCAACCACAACCAAACTGAAAAACAAACAATAATCAAAAACACCTCACGGACACACTGAAAATAAGCACCACAATCTTAAAAAGCACTGAGTTAAAAAAGGAAATCAAAATGGAATTTGAAAAATATCTAGAGACAAATGAAAATGAAAACACAGCATACCAAAAGTTAGGAGATGCAGCAAAAGCAGCACAAAGCAGGACATTTATAGTGATAAATCTCTACATTACAAAAGAAGAAAGATCTCAAACAACTTAATGTTATACCTCAAGGAACTAGAAAAAGAACAAAAGCCCAGCTAGCAGAAGGAAGGAAATAATAAATGTCAGAGCAGGAATACATGAAAAAGACACAAAACAATAGAAAAAATCAACAAAATTATGAGTCAGTGTTTTGAAAAGATAAAATGAATAAACCCATAGCTACACTAAGTAAAAAAAGAGAAAATTCTCAAGTAAATAAAATCAGAAATAAAAGAGGAGACCTTACAACAGATGCCTCAGAAATAAAAAAGGATCATAAGAGACTATTAATCTCTTTAATAGTGTTGGGAAAACTAGATATTTGCATGTAAAAACTTAAAATTGGATCCTTATACACAAAAACAAACTTAATGGATTAAAGACTTGAATATAAGACATGAAACTGTAAAACTTCTAGAATGAAAACTAGAGAACGTCTCCTTGATATTGGTCTTGGCAATAATTTTTTGAATATCACACCAAAAGGCCAGGCAACAAAAGTAAAACAAACAAGTGATACTACATCAAACTAAAAAGCTTTAGCACAGCAAAGGAAACAATGAACAAAATGAAAAGACAATCTACAGATTAAGATAAAATATTTGCCAACCATATATCTATAATATAAATATTCAAATGTATAAGGAACTCATAGCTCAATAACACAAAAAAACTAATTAAAAATATAAAGACACATGTGCATGTATGCTTATTGCAGCACTGTTTACAATAGCAAAGACTTTTATGTGAATTTCGTGTCATACATCTGGCATAGAAATGAATACAAGACACAGTTAAATACTAAAAAAAAAAAAAAAAAAAGGACTTGGAACCAGCCTGAATGCCCATCAATGATAGACTGGATAAAGAAAATGTGGCACATGTACACCATGGAACAGTAAGCAGCCATAAAAAAGGATGAGTTCATGTCCTTTGCAGGGACATGGATGAATCTGGAAACCATCCTTCTCAGCAAACTAACACAGGAACAGAAAACCAAACACCACATGTTCTCACTCATAAGTGGGAGTTGAACAATGAGAACACATGCACACAGGGAGGGGAACATCACACACAGGGGCCTGTCAGGGGGTAGGGGGCTAGGGGAGGGATAGCAGTAGGAGAAATACCTAATGTAGATGACAGGTTGATGGGTGTAGCAAACCACCATGGCACGTGTATACCTATGTAACAAACCTGCACATTCTGCACAAGTATCCCAGAACTTAAAGTATAATTTAAAAAATAGGCAAAATACCTGAATAGACATTTTTTTCCCAAGGAAGACACATAAATGATAAACAGGTAAGATAAAAAGGTTCTCAACAAGCATTAGGGAGATGCAGATCAAACCACAATAAGATATCATATTATACCTGTTAGGATGGCTGTTATCAAAAAGAGATAAGAAGTGTTGATGAGAATGTGAGAAAAGGGAACCTTTGCGTGCTGTTGGTGGGAATGTAAACTGGTACAACCAGAAAATGTCATGGACATTTCTTTAAAAATTAGAACCACCATATGACCCAGCAAATCTTCTGCTGGGTATACACCCAAAGGGAATGATGTCAGCACCTTGTAGAGATAGCTACACTCCCACATTCATTGCAGCATTATTTACAGTAATGAAGACATGGAAACACCTAAGAATTCATGATGGATTAATGAGTAAAGAATTGTGATCTCTCTCTCTCTCTCTCTCGCTCTGTGCTACAGATATGCACACACACAGAGAAATATTATTTAGGCTTAAGAAAGGAGGTATTGTTATTTTTAACAACATAGATAAACCTGAAAGACATTATGCTAAGTGAAATAAGGCAGAAACAGAGAGAAAAATGCCATATGATCTCACTTATATGTGGACTATATATTTCAAACATGTAGAAACAGAGAGCAGATCAGTGGTTACCAGAAATGGGTAGGGGAGGAAATGGGAGGTGGGTAAAAGAGTACTGTAGTTATGTAGGAAATGTTAAGTCCAGAGATCTAACATACAGTATGATGAGGACTATAATTTAATAATATGGTATTATACAGTTGACCCTTGGACAACCCAGGTTTGAACTGTGCAGGTCCACTTATACATGGACTTTTTTCAAGCAAACACAGATTGAAAATTCAATTATTTGTGGGTTGTGAAACCTGCATACACCAAATGACAACTGTTTAACGCAAATTATGCTAAGAGAGTAGATTTTATGTGCTTATACCACACGAAAAGAATGGGTAACTATGGAAGGTAATTGATGTTTTAGCTTGCTTAACTATAGTAATCATTTCACTATGTAATATGTGTACCAAAATAGCATGTTGTACACCATATGTATATATTTTAATGTTAGAAAAAAAACTAACCACAATGAGCTATCACCTCATACCTGTTAGGCTGGCTACTATCAGAGACAAAAGTTAAGTGTTGGCGAGGATGTAGAGAAAAGGGAAACTTTGTATACTGTTGATGGGAATGTAAATTGGCACAGCTATTACAGAAAACAGTATAGAAAATCATTAAAAATTAGAAATAGAACTACCATATGATCTAGCAATTCCACTTTTGAGTATTCGGCAACATGTCACATAGCAATGGGAATATGTTCTGAGAAATGTGTCATTAGGTGATTTTGTCATCGTGTGAACATAATAAAGGGAACTTACACAAATCTAGACAGTAGAGCTTACTACACATCTAGGCTATATGGTATAGCCTGTTGCTTCTAGGCTACAAACCCGCAAAGCATGTACTTAATACTATAGGCAATAGTAACACACTGGTCAGCATTTGTGTATCTAAGCACACTTAAACATAGATACAATAAATATATGGTATAAAAGATTTTTTAAAATGGGGGCTGGGGATAGTGGCTCATACTTGTAGTACCAGTGTTTTGGGAGTCCAAGCTGGGAGAATCCTGAGGCAAGGAGTTTGAGAAAAGCCTGGGCAATGGCAAGGCCCCAGCTCTACAAAACAAAACAAAACAAAACAAAACACACACACACAAAAACAAAAAACCAAAACATAGCCAGGTGTGGTGCACAGACCTGCAAGTCCCAGCTACTTGGGAGGCTGAGGTGGGTGGGTCACTTGAGCCCAGGAGTTCAAGGCTACAGTGAGCTATACTCGTGCCACTGGCATTGCACTCCAGCCTGGGTGACAAAGACTCTGTCTCTAAAATAAATGAGAATACCTGAACTACAACTGTATGCCTTAATATGGATGGCTCTCACAAACATAATGTTAAGTAAGGGAAGCCAGACACAAAACAATATATACAGGTAGCATATGATTCCATATGTATGAAACACAAAAAGACACAAACAAATTCATGTTGTTAGAAGTCAGGAAAAGTGGCTTAGGGGTTAGGATAGTGACTAGGAGACTTCTGGGTGCTGGTAACACACTGTTGATCCTGGTTACACATGTGCTCATTTTGTGAAAATTCACAGAGCTGACACTTAGGCACATTTTTCTGTGTGTATGTCAAACTTCAATAAAATTTCTAAAAGTTTTAAAAAAATAAAAAATGTACACTTGTATAGGGCACTTACCATGAATGGATTTTTCAGGACTGGAAGTTGCTGAGGGTGAGTCAGTGAGTGATGAGTGAATGTGAAGGCCTAGGGCATTACTTATACTACTATAGACTATATAAAGACTGTAAACTTAAGTTACACTAAATTTATAACAAAATATTCTCCTTCAATAATAAATTAACCTTAGCTTACTGTAACATTTTCCCTTTATAGACTTTTAAATTCATTTAAAACTTCTTGACTTTCATAATAACACTTAGCTTAAAACACAAACACATTGTACTGTTGTATAAAAATATTCTTTACATCCTTATTCTATAAACATTTTTAATTTTTTGTTAACATTTTTTTCTTTTTAAACTTTTTTTAAAAACTAGGAGACAAATGTACACACTAGCCTAGGTCTACACGGGGTCAGGGTCATCAGTATCACTGTCTTCCACCTCCACATCTTGTCCCAGTGGAAGGTCTTCAGGGACAATAACTCACATGAGCTTTGTTTCCTAGAAAACAATGCCTTCTTTTGCAATATGTCCTGAAGGGCCTGCCTGAGGCTGCTGTACAGTTAACTTAAAAAAAAAATAAATAGTGGTATACTCTAAAATAGCAATAAAAAGTGTAGTAAAGAAATAAACCAGTAGTATAGTCATTTTTTTATTACCAAGTATTATGTACCATACATAATTGTATGTGCTATAGTTTATATGACTGTCAGTGCAGTATGCTTGTTTACACCAGTATCACCATAAACATGTGAGTAATGCATTGCACTGTAACATTACAATGGCTATGACATTAGGTGACAGGAATTTTTTAACTCCATTATATTATAGGACCACTGTCATGTATGTTGTGCATCATCGATTGAAACATCCTGTTGTGGTGCATGACTATATAACCAAAGGAAATGAAATCATTATTTCCAATAGATATTTGCTCTCAAATGTTCATGCAGCATTATTTGCAATAACCAAGATATAGAAACAACCCAAGGGTTGATCGATAGACGAATAGGTACACACAGTGGAATACTATTCAACCTTAAGAATTAATGACAACATGATTAAACACAGAGGACATTATGCTGATTGAAATATTCCAGACAGAGGAAGACAAATACTGCATGATCTCATTTATATATAGGATCTAAAAACTTTGAATTCACAGAAGCAGAGTAGAATGGTGTTTGCCAGGGACTAGGGTACAGAAAAAATTGGGAAATATATCAATTTTACGATGAACACATATGTCAAAACATCACATTGTACACCTTAAATATTGCTATGGTCCCTTCCAAAATTCATGTGTTGAAACCCAATCACCAATGGGGTGTTATTCAGAGGTGGGTCTTTGGAAGCTGATTAGGAGTTAGTTTCCTTATAAAAGATGTTTCAAAGGGCTGGTTTTCCCTTCCACTACATGAGGACACATCTAGAAGGTGGTATGCATGAACCAGAAAGTGGTTCCTCACCAGACACAGTCCTCTAGTGTCTTGATCTTGGGTTTCTTAGCCTCCAGTGCTGTGAAAATAGATTTCTGTAGTTTGTAGGCCACTCAGTCTATGGTACTTTGTTACAGCAGCCCAAACAAACTCAGACAAATATATAAAGTTTTTGTCAGTTATACCTTAATAAAGCTGGTGAATAAAATAATATCTTTCATTAAAATCTAAACATTAAAAATTAAATCTTTGATAAAAAAGAATAACAAGGTTTGGATATGAGTATCAGTGGAGACAGTAAAATTATGTGTTTTTTGTATGAAGGCAATATAAAGGAAGATGAAAATGATCAACAAAAGACCAGTATATAAAAGTCCATGAGATTGAATTCTTAGTTATCTCAAATGTAACCACTGGTAGGTCAACTGTGTTTGATTCAACTATTTATCTAGTTCTTAACACTGTTCTTTGGATTCAGTGGTCTTTAATAAATGTTTAAATGACTGAATGACAGAATAAATGAATGAACCAGTTAACTCTTCATGGGACCTTAAACCAAGGGTTTAATCTAGTGTTACCATAGGTTCTTTATTTTAAAAGTTACCAAAACACCTCAAAATGGTGGTGATTATAGTGAGAAAATATTATCCAAATCCTTTTTGGAAAGCATTTTGTTTACAGCTAAAAACCTTCTCAGGAAACACATTTAGAAATAGTAAATTTTATGTGATTATATGCATACTTTTAAATTATAATGCTGTGTCCATCTGTCATCCTAATTTTGTATAAATATTTGATCTTTTCTTACACTATCTTTTTTATAAGCTTGAATATTTCTTGTTGAAGAGATTAATGTTGTGTTTTTCTTTACAATGGCATTTAATATCTTTGTCTCTCTAATAATTTGTAGTTGAGTAGTTTAGGATTATGTGTATCAATATACTTTGCATAAAAATTACAAACCAAGGTTGGTAAACAGTGAAACATCTAGTTTTACACAATGTTTATGGATAATAAAGGGAAATTGATTTACTTGTGTATGTTAAGTTCAGAAAGCATCTGTCAAAATGTCGTACTAGTTGTATTTCTGAATAGATATTTCGTTTTTTAGTTCTACTGAATTCTCTCATTGAAAGTTTTCACTGGATGCTAACGGATGCCTAATTTGCTGATCTATCACAAAGCAAAGAACGCTAGGATTATGAGGTGATGAATTTGCCTCCATTGTTTCACTGCCTTTCACTGAAAATAAATATTAGAAGTAAAAGCTATTACTTTGTGAGATTTTAAGAGTTATACCCTTTTAAAGAAATTATTATTTAAGGCAATAATTTTATAAAAATGATAAATATCTTAATTACTTTTGATATTATTGGTTCTGTTTTTTATTTTTAATGCCAAATTTATATATATGTATACACACACACACACACACACACACACACACATATATATGATACAATGTGATGTTTCAACATATGTAAACATTTGGAATAATTAAATGAAGTGAATTAGTATAACCATCACCACAGATATTTATCACTTTTTATGGAAAGAATATTTAAAATATTATCTTTTTGCTATTTTGAAGTATAGCAAAATATTTATTTTATTATTAACTGTAGTCATCATGTTGTGCAATTGAACAACAGAACTTATTCCTCCTATCTGACTGAAACTCAGCTGTTGACCAACATCTCTCCCTTCTCTCTCCACCTCTCCACACTCAGCCTCTGATAACCACCATCCTACTTTCTACTTCTGAGTTTGACGTTTTTAGATTCCACATATAAGTGAGATCGTATGGTATTTTTCTCTTTGTGCCTCGTTTATTTCATTTAACGTAATGTCCTCTAGGTTCATCCATGAAGTCACAAATGACAGAATTTCTTGTTTGATAGAGGATGAATAGTATTGCATTGTAAATGTACACATTTTTAAAGTCCATTCATCCACTGGTGAACACTTGGATCGTTTCTATATCTTGACTATTGTGAATAATATTGCAATGAACATGGGAGTGCAGACATCTCTTTAACATACTGATATTAATTCCTTTGAGTATATACCCAGTAGTGAGATTGTTGGATCATATGGTAGCTCTATTTTTAGTTTTTTGAGGCAACTCCGTAATTTTCCAAAATCGCTGTACTAATTCACAATACTACCAACAGTGCTTAAGTGTTCCCTTTTCTCTACATCCTTGCCAACACTTGTTATCTTTCTCCTTTTTGATAATAGCCAATTTAACAGGTGTAAGATAGTATCTCACTGTGGTCAGTCTTTTTACTTTTGATACATTTGTGTCTTTATATTTACAGTGGTTTTGTATTTCTCGTCACCATAGTTTTCATCTCTAGAAGTTTAATTTGAGTGGATTTTTATATCTTCCATATCTCCAATTAATACACTCAGTTCTTTCTCTAGTTTCTTGAACATATGGAACGCAGTTATAACAACTGTTTTATTGTTTTCGTCTGCTGATCCTATCATGTTTGTAATTTTTAGGTCAATTTCAACTGACTTTTTTGAGTATTATGGATGAAATTTACTTCTTTACATGCTTGTTAATTTTTTACTGGATACCATACATTGCAAATTTTGGGTGCTGGATATATTTGTATTTATGAAAGTATCATTGGGTTTTATCGTGGGACACAGTTTAGTTACTTGGAAACAGTTTGGTTCTTTTGAGTCTTACTCTTAAGCTTTGTTAAGTAGACTTAGAGCCATACTTATTCTAGGATTAATGTTTCCTGGCCTTGGTAGATTCCTCATGTCCATGCTCCAATCAGTACTCAGCTGATGATGTGAGGGGCACCCTCCTCAGACCTTAGTATCCCTGTCTTTTGGCAGCTGTCTCCTCTCTTCCCCTCTCTGTGACCACTAGCTGCCTTGGTCAGCCTGGATTCCTAGCATTATCTTACCTGTAAGTCTCCCCAGTGTTAAGTTCTCCCTCACTGAATTATAGCCTATAAACTCTCTTTAGGCGCTAACCTGGGGCAATTGTAGGGCTCACATTGTTCCCTGTCTCTTAGGAATCACTGTTTTTCACATATGTATCGAGAACTACCATATCATATACTTTGTCTATTTAAAGACTTTTCAGAAAGGATGGTAAATCCATTCTCTGTTAATCTATTTTTTTTTTCCTGGAAAAGGAAGTTTCTTCTGATATTAGTGAAAATACTAGAATCATGAAATTTTGAGTAAAGCATCTTGAAGAGGCCAAATATTTTAAAAGAGCTTAAATTTGGAGAAAGAAAACCCAAGTATTGGAGATTGGGGCTTTGTTGTCCCTGAAATCTTTGGCAAATATGATCATGGGACAATGAGGCATAAAAAAGAGGTATCTCATTCAACCTAATTAGAAACCAACCCTTCAAAGTGACCTTAATGAAACATAAATCTGTTCATGCTATTTCTCTGTTTAAACCTCTTAAATGACTCTTCGTTATCAGTAAACGTAGACATGAGAGGGTGGAGAAAGGAGGAGGGATTCTTATTTATAATACATGATTGAGAACAGGCTGCGTATACAAGTAGTAGTCGTTGTGGAAGGGGCTTGGAAGATGAGAGGAAATGAGCAGGAGATATTTGTGAGCAATATGTCATAATACTTGTTTAAAATTCCCAAATCACAAATACTTATAAGGTAATTAATTCAAAGATGGCTAGATGAAAACAAAATAGCTGCATTTGAGAGCTCAGCAATCAGAAGACCTGCCACAGTTTCAAACGAATTAAATTTGTAATTTATACAAATTACAAATCAGTATATGTTGGACCTTCAGGGTAACTCTCCAATACCTCAGAGTAAGACAGTCAAATTTACAAATGTCTCTATTCTATTATTTATTTAACAGAAAGATGAGTGTTAAGATCAAGTTCTAGGCTAACTTCTGAACAACTCTTATTTGAGCTCATTGGACCCTGCCAATCATTTGACCTTCATGAGACTGATTATGGGCTTACTTTTAAATTAGAAAAGTTTAAACAGTGGACTATTTTTTAATTGATGCATTATATTTTTGGTGCATAATATGTACCCCATATTAATGAGGTACATGTGAATATTTGTTACATGCATAGAATGTGTAATGATCAAGTCAGGGTATTTAGGATATTCATCACATTGAGTACTGATCATTTCTTTGTGTTGGGAACATTTCAAATACTCTCCTCTAGCTATAGTCATTCTACTCCACTATCAAACATTAGAATTTATTTCTTCTATCTAATTGTATGTTTGTTCCCATTTACCTACCTCTTTATCGTCCTTCTTCCCCCAACACTTCCCAGCCTCCAGTAACTGTCATTCTATTCTCTCTCACCATGAAAACAAAGCAAGTTTTTAGCTCCCACACATGAGTAAGAACATGGAATTTGTGTCTTTCTTTGTCTGGCTTATTTCACTTACCACAACTTGAGTTCCATCCATGTTGCTACAAATGACAATATTTTATTCTTTTTTATTGCCTAATAGTATTCCATTGTGTATATATGCCACATTTTCTTTATCCATTCATCCACTGATGTACACTTAGGTTGATTCCATGTATTGGCTATTGTGAATAGCGCTAATAAACATGGATGTGCAGGATGTGCAGGATGTGCAGAACTCCCTTCGCTATACTGATTTCCTTTCCTTTGGATAAACAGCCAGTAGTAGGATTACTGGATATTATGGTAGTCGTATTTTTAGTTTTTTGAGAAATGCCATACTGTTTTCAATAATGGCTGGACTAATTTACATTCCCACCAACAGGGTTCTCTTTTTTGCACAGCTTTGCCAGCATGCTATTTTTTGTCTTTTTGAAAATAGACATTCTAACTGGGGTAAGATTCTATCTCTTGTGGTTTTGACTGCTGGGGTGACCAGTGGGGCCGAGATCTCCAAGTCGGGGGCAGGAGTTGGGGGGCACAGTTTGGGCCCTGGTGGGGGCCTGATATCATGCAGTAAGAGTCTGTCTTCAGAACCCTACGATGTTGTGCAAGGGTGCAGGCTGTGATGAGGGGGCTGAGGCAATTCCTAGGCTCCTGGGTGGGGGTGGCTAAAGGAGAGAGCCTGTCCTCTGGGTGCATGCAATTGTTTGTTTGCCCTGCTGCTAAGGAGGGTGTAGGGTTGCTGTCAATGACAGCAGCCCGAGGCAGGTGGCTCTCAGACTCTGCAAAATGCATGCCTTGTCTCCCATTGTCCCAGAAACAGCCTGGAAGGTGTGCAGCACTGCCTATTCTCTGGCGTATTGGACACTGTGTGGGCTGGAGTGGGAATCCGACTGCACTGCTGGGCACAACTGGCATCACTGCAGCCCTCCATGTGTATACAGGAGGACATCAGTGGGGGCTCAAGGGATGTGGAGATGAAGGGGCTGTGGACCCCAAGGCATTATGCAGTCTTGAAAGGGCCAGGCTTTCAAAATGGCATCATACTGCAGCTGCTTGGGTCTTGGGGGTGGGGAGTGGGACTCAGTGTGAACTTTCTCTCAAGAATAATGACTTCACGCAGATTCTAGGCAGCTGTCTATACTAGTTTCAGGGTGCATAATGATTGAGGGGCTCTCCTGTGGCTGGGATTGCAGGAATTCGTGATGGGAATGTGGACTGCTGGGGATCCCTCTTATGCTTTCTCTACATTGAGGACCTCTCTGGGCTCCCAGACAATCCTAATCAGGCTGGGTGCCTCTCTTTCTTCTTTTTCAGTTCCCTAAGTGTTCCCTGTCACTTCTCTGCTGAGTACCAGTGTTCTCTCTTAGAGGCTTTATTCTAAATGTGATTATTTACTAGCTCTTTGGTTCTTGTTTGTGTAGGAGATGAGTGCCCAGTGCCTCTAGTCAGCCATCGTGAAGCCTCCTCCCAAAGGACTATTAATGATTATAGATTATTTGCTTCTTGCAGAACATTGCACCAGGTGCTATAGGGCATTACAAAGAAGAGAGAACCATGGTCTTTTTTCAGCATTCTTTTCTACAGTCATGACTCATGGACAGAATTTAGCTAAAAGGCTAATTTTTCACCATATGCCTACCTTTTTTATAAAAAAATTTATTTGTACCATATTCTTTGACTCAGGCCAATGTAAACAAATAATTTTTATGGTGCTTTGGGCTATTAATATGAAAACATATTTGGCATTTAGAGTAATATTAGATTCTATGGTAAAACTTGTCTCTATAAGGTGACAAATAATGAATACTTGTGTATTGAAAATAAATATGCAAAGTTGACATGACAAACATGCTCAGAATATGCATTATAAAATGTGATGAGGCAACTGTGGGATCTTTTGGTCATCTTATTGTTGAAAAGCAAATTGACATTTCATGACTATTATTTGTAGGTAAAAGGGAATCTACCAATATTGGGATTTGGGAACATCCCATATAAACATATCTTTTTTTGATACTAAAATTTGTTACTAAGTGCCAATGGTGATTTCTCAGAGATGTGGGAAAATGTCAAACTTTAATAATATGATTCTTCATCTAATAAACACAATGTCTACGTCTCTGGGATGTTAAAATACTTATATTGATTTAGTGTTTAATGAAGGCTGATGCTCTGAGTCCAAAATGCATCTAGAATATAAAATATAATAAGCATATGAAGCCCAAGTTACTGAATATAAAAAACGCTTAGTCAAACTGGGTCTCTGTTTTAATATAGGAACTTCTCATATTTAAGGAAGGAACATTATTTTAAATTAGAAATGCCAATTGATGTATTTTTGGAATTCTTTTGGAGAATATTGTTGTGCTTTTTACCACTTGTCCAATTCTCTTCTCTTGTGGTTTACATTTCAATAGCCTCTTCCTTCTTAGCAGTAATCTGGCAGCTGCTAGGTTCCTGTTAATGAGTTCATTTGGATGCATATTCTTTTTTTAGTTAACATACTCCAAGCTTTACTCTCTGTGAAGTAAATCTTCTAATTTTGCTAGCCTATATTGGTTGTTGGTGGTTGCTGATACCACTTCTTAAAATATGCCAACTGACAATTTTGGATTAATAAAAATTGATTTGCATGTGGTGACATTTTCAGTCAGTCAGACATTTTCTAGCAGCTCATATTTACAGTTTTAAGATGGGGAGGGAATAATCTGTTGGGCTCCAGATAAACTGTGCTTCATTTTAAGGCTTCTTTGTTAATATCAACAAGGCAGATTTTCAAATAGTTCATTAGCATCTCATCCAGAAGCCAGTTCTTTATTTAGGCAGCACCCTGCAAATGTCTGCTTAAATAGCTCTTTCCTTGCATCCAGGCTTAGCTAACCCCTACTCAGGAAAGGACTCAGTTCAGGTACTATCTTGACCCTAGAAATTTCCTCACACCTATTCTCAGGGGCTCCTACACCACTCTCTAGTGTCTTCCTCTATAAAACATGTTATCCTCTACTGTAGTTATCTGTCTGACAGCTTTAGCCACTAGGAAGTGGATTCTCTGTGGACAATGTTATGTCTTTCTAGTCTAGGGTCCCTAAAACTTGGTACTGGTACAAATAAATAAATAAAAGTTTGTTGAATGAAGAATGACATGATTCTATGATTTTATAAGATTGTTAATATGCTTATTTCTTTTCAATATCTATAAATTGTGTTTTTGGTTATTGAGTGTGTTTTGGCAGAGTTGATTGCCAGAAAACCTTTATAAAATGTTTTTTCTGGCTTCTAGTTAATCACTTATGGTCTTTATTTCACTACAATATGAAAATCTCTGAATGTTCATAGTGCTACTTCTCAGCATTAATTCTGTAAAATTATTTCTGTAAGGTTTCAGTGTGTTCAAATGATCTTGAATGGTTTTCTGGGTCATAGAAGCTTTATCATATAGAAATGACAACTTATAACTTAAGAGCTGTGTTTTTAAACATAAAATTACATTATATAGATAGTGTGGAACAGCTATTCCAAGTTATTGAATGCAAAACTGTATATATTCTAGATCTCATAATAACCAATTAAATCAAACTAATTTGGTAAACATTAGCAGAAAGGGAAGTGTCAATGCTTTCATTTCTAAAACTACTGGCTAAGATAAGTGCTGCTTATAACTCTGAAGGGTAAGGTAAGAACATTAGTTGGTTACCTACCATCTACCAGCATCTCACATATATCATTTTATTTAAACCTTACGGTAAGTCCATTTTTATGAATTACTGTCTCAATTTTATGGGTGAGAAAATTGAGCATCATAGATATTATATTTCTTGTTCAAAGTTGCAGATTTAGTCAATGATAAAGACTGGATTTGAAACCAGATATGTCAGAATAATTGGTAATAGATTTGGTACAATAATGGCTCTCAGGACTTTAGCCATTGACCATTTTAATTTGTATTCTAAGGGTCTTTTTGATGACCTTGTAGATAAAGTTAATATATTACTATTAAAGAGAGTTTACAGATACCATAAAGATTATAGCTTTGTTACATATAAAATTTGATGTATACAGGTTTGTAAAGAATAATTTATACATATATCTTTCACGTTCTTTCCCTTTCTTTTTTAAAAACAAGATGACTAACTTAAACACAGATACTGCTTTTTCTGTGGTGCTTGCACAGAAGTAAACTAAGAGTCTAATTAAGTAGTTTTTTTTTCTCCATTAGAATTTATCAGGAGATATACAAAAACATTTATACCATTCTTCCTTTGGGATAACTAAGTAATTGAAAGTAAGAGGTATCTGATCTGATAATGGCTGTCTGCTGACATTTTTGGAGGCTTTTAAAAATAAGATGCAAAGTTACTAAATTACTAAATGACAAAGGAAAGTATCTTTCAATGACACTCCTGAAGACTGATAACAGTGCACATTTTGTTTCATTACGGAAAGCAGTTAACATTAATGCTGTATATAATATTTTTAAAAGATGCCAGGTGAGTGTAAATTAGCCACAACTATATAAAAATAAAGATATTTCTCAAGTTATAGATGAAAAAACCAATGTATTGGATCAACCCATGTTTCCACAATCTATTATAGCCTGTGGGCAATAGGGGGTTGGGGGGGTGGGGCATGTCACAGGTTGTCAGCCACCATTCCCCAATGATCATTGCAAGTAATGCACCAGTTTATTATGTCAAATAGGATAGGTAGACACAGTAGTAAGCTATATATATAAAATATATATATGTGTGTGTATCACTATATAAGTCTATATATAGATATATAATTACTAAATATCTATATTTGTGTATATATAGATATATACTACCATGTCTCTATATAGATATATATGTTACTATATGCCTATATATAGACATAGATAGTGATGTCTGTCTATCTATATATAATTATTTTGATCGGAAGAGAGGAGCCCTAATAGCAGATTCATTCCTGAGGATTGATCTGGGACAAGCATTTCAGTGACAGACTTGTGCTGCATCTTAAAATTTTTATTATTTAGTTTTCTCTTAAAAATGTAACTTCTGCACATGACAACAACTTCCAAGAATATATAAAAAACCATACCAAAAAATAAATCTTCCTTTCCTCTTCATTCCTCACCTCTTAGTTCTATTCCTTAAAAGTAACACCATTACAATTTTTAGTCTCCTCCTGTTATGTATTTATTTTAAACAGGGGAATTTCCTGAATGCTCTGTAATGTATATTTCCCTGTGGAACACATTAAGCGCATTTTCTTTTTCTATCCTACACCTTTGGAATATATTTGGAATAAAAATTAAAGTTGTCAAGCAATTCTGTCATCACATGCTTAATATGATATGTAAATTGTTGGCATCTTTGCTCTCTGTGGCCCCAGCTGCTGAGAATTCCCATAATAGCTGCAGAATGAATGACAGGCCAGAACCAGTAGCTTGTGTTTAATTTTCAGTGAGCTAATATGAGAAAAATGAATAAATCTTTGCACTTAATGCTTATCCAAGCATTATATTACCTTTCTAACTGCTAGGTGATTCAAAAAGTGAATTTTACATATTTGTGTGTCTCCTTATACTGTTGGCATGTATGTAGAATGATTGAGGGTCTCTCTCTTGTAAATGTAGAAAAATTGTTGTACTTAGGTTCCCTGTGAAGCATAAGTGTGTCTCTACCCTGCCTTTCTAAGCCATCATGATCACGTTATATATTTGAACAAGAATGGTGTTAGACCTGCAACAAATTCTTATTTTTAAAAATAGCTTTATTGTGGTACAATTGACATGTCATAAACTGCACATATTTAAAATGCATAATTTGTTACATGTTGGCATAGGTATACACTGTCACACCATCAACACAGTCAATATAATGAACATATCTGTTACCCACCAAAGGTTTCCTCATGCCCGTTTGTCATGCCTGCCTCCTCCCCTGCCCAGCTTGTACCCAATCACTAATCTGTTTTCCTTCACTATAAATTAGTTGGCATTTTCTAAAATTTTATATAAGTGGAATCATACAGAGTCTATTCTTTTCTCTTCTGGCTTCTTTCACTCAGCATAATTATTCTGAGATTCATTCATGTTGTTGCATGTATGGGTAGTTCATATCTTTTTAGTGCTGAGTAGTATTCCAGTGTTTAAATGCACTAAAATTTGCTTATTCATTCACTCGTTTAGGGATATTCGAGTCAGCTCCAGTTTGGGGCTCATACAAATAAAGCTTTTATGAAAATTTTGTGTTCAAGTCTTTGTATGGATGTGTGCTTTTATTTTTTTTGGGGGGGGGTGGGTAAATACCAAGGAAAAGGCAGGGTGAGTCCTATGGTAGAATGTATATTTAATTTTTTAAGAGACTGCAACACTGTTTCCCAAAATGATTGTAACATTTTACATTCCCACCAACAGGGTATGAGAGTTCTAGTTGCATTTCATCTTTCTAACCTTTGATATGTCCAATGTTTTTAATTTTAATCATTGTAATAGGTGTGTAGTGGTACTTTATTGTGGTTTTTTCATTTTTAGGCATTTTTATAATTTTCAATAGTTTTTGGGGTACAGGTGGCTTTCGGTTACATGGATATGTTCTTTAGTGGTTATTTCTGTGATTTTAGTGCACCTGTCACCTGAATGGTATACACTGTACCCAATACGTAGTCTTTTGTCTCTCGCTCCCTCCCAACCTTTCCCCAACAGTCCCCAAAGTCCATTATTATCTTTCTTATGCATTTGTGTGCTCATAGTTTAGCTCCCACTTACACATGAGAACATATGATATTTCGTTTTCCATTCCTGAGTTACTTCACTTAGAATAATGGCCTGTAGCTCCATCTAAGTTGCTGCAAAAGACATTATTTCATCCCTTTTCATGGCTGAGTAGTGTTCTGTGTTGTATATATACCACATTTTCTTTATCCACTCGTTGGTCAATGGGCACTTAGATTGGTTTCATATTTTTGCAATTGCTAATTGTGCTGCTGTCAACATGTGTGTTTATGTATCTATTTCCATGTAATGACTTCTTTTCCTTTTGGTAGATACCCAGTGGTGGGATTGCTGGATCACACAATAGTTCTACTTATAATTGTTTAAGGAATCTCCATACTGTTTTCCTTAGTGGTTATACTAATTTATATTCCCACCAGCAGTATAAAAGTGTACGCTTTTCACAACATCCATGCCAACATCTATTGTTTTCTTCACTTGTTAATTATGGCCATTCTTTCAGGAGTAATGTGGTATCTTATTATGGTTTTAATTTGCATTTCCCAGATGATGAGTTGAACATTTTTTTATGTTTGTTAGCTGTTTGCATATCTTCTTTTGAGAAATCTCTATTCATGTCCTTTGCCCACTTTTGATGGGATTGTTTTTTTCTTGCTGATGTGTTTGAGTTCCTTGTAGATTCTGCATTCTAGTCCTTCATCCGATGCATAGAAAGTGAATATTTTCTCTCAATCTGTGGGTTGTCTGTTTACACTACTGATTATTTTATTTGCTGTGAAGATGCTTTTTAGATTAATTAGGTCCCATTTATTTATTTTTCTTTTTGTTGCGTATGCTTGTGGGGTCTTAACCACGAATTATTTGCCTAAGCCAATGTCCAGAAGAGTCTTTCTGATGTTATTATCTAGAATTTTTATGGTTTCATGTCTTAGGTAAAAGTCTTTGATTCATCTTCAGTTGATGTTTGCATTAGATGAGAGATGAGGATCCAGTTTTATTATTCTACTTGTGGCTTGCCAGTTATCCCAGAATCATTTATTGAATAGGGTGTCTTTCCTCACTTTATGTTTTTGTATGCTTTGTGAAATATCTGTTGGCTATAAGTATTTGGCATTAATTCTGGGTTCTATATTCTGTTCCATTTATCCATGTGCCTATTTTTATACCAATAGCATGCTGTTTTGGTAACTATAGCCTTGGAGTATAATTTGAAGTCAGATAGAGTGATGCCTCCATGTCTGTTGTTTTTGCTTAGCATTACTTTGGATATGCAGGCTCTTTTTAGTTTACATATGAGTTTTAGGATTGTTTTTTCTAGTTCTGTGAAGAACGATGGTGGCATTTTGATGGAAATTGCATTGAATTTGTAGATTGATTTGACAGTATGGTCATTTTCACAGTATTGATTATTTCTAACCATGGGCATGGGATGTGTTGTTTGTGTCCTCTGTGATTTCTTTCAGCAGTCCTTGCAGAGATTTTTCATCTCAATGGGTAAGTGCATTCCTAAGTATTTTATTTTTGGCAGCTGTTGTAAAAGGGATTGAATTATTTACTGATTCTCAGCTTGGTTGTTGTTGGTGTATAGCAGTGCTATTAATTTGTGCACATTGATTTTGTATCCTGAGACTACTGAATTAGTTTGTCAAATCTAGAAGCTTTTTTGATGACTTTTTAGGGCTTTCTAGGTATACAATCATATCATTAATGAACAATGACAGTTTGACTCCCTCTTTTCCAATTTGGATGCCCCTTATTTCTTTCTCTTGTCTGATTGCTCTGGCTAAGGCTTCCAGTACTATGTTGAATACAAGTGGTGAAAGTGGGCATTCTTGTCATGTTCCAGTTCTCATGGGGAATGCTTTCAATTTTCCCCCATTCAGCATGATGTTGGCTGTGGGTTAGTCATAAATAGCTATTATTACTTTGAAGTAAGTCCATTTATGCTTATTTTGTTGAGGGTTTTATATCATAAAGAGATGCTGTATTTTATGAATTTTTTGCATGTCTATTGAGATGATCTTATGGTTGGTTTTAATTCTGTTTATGTGATGTATCACATTTATTGACTGGCATATATTAAACTATCTCTACATTCCTGGGATGAAATCTATTTGATCACGATGTATTATCTTTTTAGTTTGATGTTGAATTTGGTTAGCTAATATTTTCTTGAGAATTTTTGCATCTATGTTCATCAGGGATATTGATCTGCAGTTTTCTATTTCTGTTATGTCTATTCTTTGTTTTGGTATTGGGTTAATATTGGCTTTATAGAATGATTTAGGGAGGACTTCCTCTTTCTTAATCTTTTGGGATAATTTCAGTAGGATTGGTACCAATTCTTCTTCTTTTTTTTTGAGATGGAGTTTCACTCTTGTTGCCTGGGCTGGAGTGCAACGGCGCAATCTCGGCTCACTGCAACCTCCACCTCCCAGGTTCAAGCAATTCTCTTGCCTCAGCCTCCCAAGTAGCTGGGATTACAGGCATGCGCCACCACACCCAGCTAATTTTTTGTGTTTTTAGTAGAGACAGGGTTTCTCCATGTTGGTCAGGCTGGTGTTGAACTCCCGACCTCAGGTGATTGGCCCGCCTTGGCCTCCCAAAGTGCTGGGATTACAGGCATGAGCCACCACACCCGGCTGGTACCAATTATTCTTTGAATGTCTGGTAGAATTCAGCTGTGAATCCATCTGATGGGCAATTTCACTGACAATTTTAAAATATGGATTTGATCTCACTGCTTGTCATGGGTCTGTTCAGGGTTCCTATTTCTTTCTAATTTAATCTAGGAGGATTGTATGTTTCCAGGAACCTATCCATGTCCTCTAGATTTTCTAGTTTGTGCATGTAGAGATATTCATAGTAGCCTTGAATGATCTTTATATCTCTGTGGTGTCAGTTGTAATGTCTCCAGTTTCATTTCTAATCAAGCTTATATTGATCTTCTACTTTTCTTGGTTAATCTCACTAATCATTTATCAATTCTGTTTATTCTTTCAAAGAACCAGCTTTTTGTTTCATTTATCTTGTGTATATATGTTTCAATTTCAGTTAGTTTTGCTGTGATCTTTGTTATTTCTTTTCTTCTGCTGGGCTTGGATTTGGTTTGTTCTTGTTTCTCTAGTTCACTGAGGTGTGAAATTAGGTAGTCAATTTGCGCATTTTCAGATTTTTTGATGTAGGCATTTAACACTATTAACTTTCCTCTTAGCACTGCTTTTGCTGCATCCCAGAGATTTTAATAAGTTGTGTCACTATTGTTCATTTCAAAGAATTTTCTAATTTCCATCTTGATTTCTTTGTTAACTCAAATATTCAAGAGGAGATTATTTAATTTCCATGTATTTGTATAGTTTTAAGTATTTCTTTTGGAGTTTATTTCCAGTTTTATTCCACTGTCTGAGAAGACACTTGATAGGATTTTGACTTTCTTAAATTTATTGAGACTTGTTTTGTGGCCTATCATATAATCTATATTGCAGAATGTTTCATGTACTGATGAGAAGAATGTATATTCTATTGTTGTTGGGTAGAACATTCTGTAAATACCTGTTAATTCCATTTGTTCTAAGGTATAGTTTAAGTCCGTTGTTTCCTTGTTGATATTCTGTCTTGATGATCTGTCTAGTGCTATCAGTGGAGTATTGAAGAACCCCACTATTATTGTGTTGCCATCTATCACATTTCTCAGGTTTAGTAGTTTTTATAAACCTTAGGTATCCAGTGGTTAGTTGCATACAAACTTAGGATAGACTAGTCTTTTTGTCATTATACAATGTCCTTCTTTGTCTTTTTTTACTATTGTTGCTTTAAAGTCTCTTTTGTCTAATATAAGAATAGCTACTCCTGCTTGCTTTTGGTTTTCATTTGCATGGAGTATCTTTTTCCACCACTTTATCTTGAGTTCATTTCAGTCCTTAGTGTTAAGTGTGCCTCTTGAAGACAGCAGACACTGGTTGGTGGTTTTTATTCATTCTGCCATTTTGTATCTTTTAAGTGAAGCTTTTAGGCCATTTACATTCAACATTAATATTGAAATGTGAGGTACTAATCTAGTTATCATAATAGTTGTTACTTAGATACTTTGATGTTATTTTCATTATAATATTGTTCTATAGGACCTGTGAGATTTCTGCTTTAAGGAGCTTCTATTTTGGTGTATTTTGTAGATTTAGAGCTTTTGTTTCAAGATTTAGAACCCCTTTTAGCATTTCTTATAGTGCTGGCTTGGTAGTGGCAAATTCCCTCAGCATTTGTTTGTCTGAAAAAGAATTTATCTTTCCTTCATTTATACAGCTTAGTTTTGCTAGATACAAAATTCTTGTCTGACAATTATTTTATCTGAGGAGGCTAAAGATAGGACCCAAATTCCTTCTTGCCTGTAACGTTTTTGAGAAATCTGCTAGTAGTCTGATAGGTTTTCCTTTATAGGTTATCTAATGCTTTTGTCTCACATCTCTTAAAATTCTTTCCTTCATGTCAATTTTGGATAGCCTGATGACCATCTGCCTTAGTGGTGATCTTTTTGCAATGAATTTGCCAGGCATTCTTTGAACTTCTTGTATTTGGATATGTAGATCTCTAGCAAGGCCAGGGAAGTTTTCTTCAATTATTCCCACAAATATGTTTTCCAGACTTTTAGACTACTCTTCTCTCTCAAGAACACCAATTATTCTTAGGTTTGACCATCTTACATAATCTTATATTTCTTGGAGACTCTGTTCATTTCTTTTGATTCTCTCTTTCTTTGTCTTTGTCTCATTGGGTTAATTCAAAAGCCTTGTGCTTGACCTCCAAAATTCTTTCTTCTACTTATTCTAGTTTATTGTTGAAACTTTCCATTGCATTTTATATTTCTGTAAGTGTGTCTTTTATTTCCAAAAGATCTGATTGGTTTTTCTCTATGATATCTATCTCTCTGGAAAATTTTTCATTCATACTCTGGATTGCTTTTTAAATTTCTTTTTGTTGGTGTATTAGTCCATTTACATGCTGCTGATAAAGACATGAGGGAGATTGGGAAGAAAAATATGTTTAATGGACTCACAGTTGCATGTGGTTGGGGAAGCCTCACAATCATAGCAAGAGGCATTTCTTACATGGTGGTGGCAAGAAAGAATGAGACAGAAATGAAAGCAGAAACCCCTTATAAAACCATCAGATCTTATGAGACTTATTCACTACCACGAGAACAGTATGGGGGAAACCGTCCCCATGATTTAATTATCTCTTGCTGAGTCCCTCCCAACACATGAGAATTATGGGAGTATAATTCAAGATGAGATTTGGGTGTGGACACAGCCAAACCATATTATTCTGCCCCTGCCCCATCCCTAAATATCATATCCTCACATTTCAAAACCAATCATGCCTTCTCAACAGTCCCCCAAAGTCTTACTCATTTCAGCATTCACTCAAAAGTCCACACTCCAAAGTCTCATCTGAGACAAGGCAAGTCCCTTCTGCCTATGAGCCTGTAAAATCAGAAGCAAGTTAGTTACTTCCTAGATACAATGGAGATACAGGCATTGGATAAATATACCCATTCCAAATGGGAGAAATTGGCCAAAACAAAGGAGTGAAAGGCCCCATGGAAGTCCAAAATCCAGCAAGGCAATCAAATCTTAAAGTTCCAAAATGATCTCCTTTGGCTCCATGTCTCACATCCAGGTCATGCTGATGCAAGTGGTAGGCTCCCACGGCCTTGGGCAGATCACCCCTGTGGCTTTGCAGAGTATAGCCCCCCTCCTGGATTTCATGGGTGGCATTGCCTGAAGCTTTTCCAGGTGCACAGTAGAAGATGTCAGTGGATCTGCCATTCTGGGGTCTGGAGGACAGTGACCTTCTTCTCACAACTCCACTCAGCAGTGGCCCAGTAGGGACTCTGTGTGGGGCCTCCGACACCACATTTCCCTTCTGCACTACCCTACCAGAGGTTCTCCTTAAGGATCACAACCCTGCAGCAAACTTCTGCCTGGGCATTCAGGCATTTCCATACATCCTCTGAAATCTAGGTGGAGGTTCCCAAACCTCAATTCTTGACTTACATATACCCAAAGGCTCAACACCACGTGGAAGCTGCCAAGGCTTGGGTCTTGCACCTTCTGAAGCCACTGCCTGAGCTGTACCTTGGCCCCTTTTAGCCATGGATAGAGCAGCTGGGAAGCAGGGCACCAAGTCCTTTGGCTGCACACAGAATGGGGACCCTGGGCCTGGCCCACAAAATCATATTTTCCTCCTAGGCCTCTGGGCCTGTGATGGGAGGGGCTGCTGCGAAGGTCTCTGACATACCCTGGAGACATTTTCCCTATTGGCTTGGCAATTAGCATTTGACTTGTAACTTATGCAAATTTCTGCAGGTGGCTTGAATTTCTCTTCAGAAAAATAGGCTTTTCTTTTCTATTGCATCATCAGGCTGCAAATTTTCTGAACTTTTGTGTTCTATTTCCCTTTTAAAACTGAATGCTTTTAACAACACCCAAGTCACCTCTTGAAGTCTTTGCTGCTTAGAAATTTCTTCCACAAGATACCCTAAATCATCTTTCTCACATTCAAAGTTCCACAAATCTCTAGGGCAGGGACAAAATGCTGCCAGTCTCTTTGCTAAAATATAGCAAAAGTCACCTTTGCTACAGTTCCCAACAAGTTTCTCATCTCCATCTGAGACCACCTTAGCCTGGACATTATTTTTCATATCACTAACAGCATTTTTGTCAAAGCCATTCCACAAGTCTCTAGGAAGTTCCAAACTTTCCCACATTTTCCTGTCTTCTTCTGAGGTCTCCAAACTGTTCCAACCTCCACATATTACCCAGTTCCACAGTGGTGTCCACATTTTTGAGTATCTTTACATCAGTGACCCACTCTACTGGTACCAATTTACTGCATTAGTCCATTTTCACACTGCTGATAAAGACATACTTGAGATTGGGTAATTTATAAAAAAGAGAAAAAAAGAGGTTTAATGGACTAACAGTTCCACGTGGTTGGGGAGGCCTCAGAATCATGGCAGAAGATAAAAGGCATGTCTTACATGGCAGTGGGCAAGAGAGAATTAGAGACCCAAGCAAAAGGGGAAACCACTTATAAAACCAGCAGGTCTCCTGAGACTTATTCAGTTCCATGAGAACAGTGTGGGGGAACTGCCCTTATGATTCAATTATCTCCCACTGGTTTCCTCCCAAAACACATGGGAATTATGGGAGCTACAATTCAAGATGAGATTTGGGTGGGGACACAATGAAACCATATCATTCTGCAAAGCCCAATTCATTGTTTATCTTATTGGATGCATTTTTCATCCTAGACATGATAGTTTTTATCATTAGAAGTTTGATTTGCATGTTTTTTATATGTCTTATGTAGTTAGATTTTATGGATGAGAAAACTAAAGCACACAGAGGACATGAAACTTGCCTAAGATTTCAGAGCTATTAAGAAGTGGTTGCCAGAATACAAATCTAGGTAACCCAGCCCCAGAGACTGCACTTTTAATTACTACTTGTCCCCTTCTCTTTAAGGGCATGTTATTATTTCATACTATTCTCTTCCAAAACATTTACAACAATGCTTTGCACATACAAAGGTTATAACAATTGTTAATTATAGAATTAAATGCTGGAAAGCTGCAAAACTTTATGAAGATTGAAAACTCAATTCAGATGACAATTCTTTTTAAAATTTCCCTGGTCTTTCCACAATTTTTCTTAAAAATTTCCCTAATCTCTTATCACTAACACAAGGTAAAGTTCCTTCCTACGCATTTTTATCCATCTTGTTCTTAATTCTGTAACAGCATTACAAAATTGTATAGCTGTATGTGTCTTTGAATGTTGAATTGAAATTAAATTGGATGATGGCTCAAGGAGTCAATAAAGTTTTAGGGCACAGACAGCCTACTGGATGGTCAAGGGATGAGGTGTAGCTGGTTTCCACCAAAGAAAAAGCTCACCAGATGCCACCTGAAAGGACACATAACATGATTTTTAACCATAGGCAATGTGCCATGGATAGAAACTGGGCAATCTTTAAGGGCTACATTGGCATCCATGAGACTTGTAGCATTGTTCTATATGGTGACAAACCTCAGGGAGTGGCATTCATATTGTAATTTATTTGAATAGTAACTCCCCAGAATTGTGGAGTCCACAGCCCTCACAATGGTAGGCAGCTGCCCAGTGAGGCTATCAGACAGGTTGTAGATTAAGGTGATCTAAATTGGACCAGAGCTGGAGGCAAGGTGTCTGATTCGACTCCTCCCAGCAGAACTCCTGAAGATCTGGTTACCCCGTGTTAAGCTCTAGATCTTTCATCCCTGCCAACCCCAACTGTTTCCTCCCTTCCTGTTCAGTCAAGTTTCCCTCCTTGGAACCTAGGGAATTTATATTCTGTCTTGAAGGCAGGTAATTTAGCTCTAACTCATTGGATTTCTTTGCTCTGGGTTCCCTCACAGGCTAGGCTTTTGAAAACATTTACATACTCTACAGTAATAAATCTTCCTTGAAGCTTGTATGTTACAAGATCATATTATTGCACAAATGGAGGGGAGAGTTAGAAACACTAGAAAAGGAAGAAAACATCCATTACTATTTCAAATACATTAGTCTCCCAACTAGACTATGAGCTCCTTAATGGTAAGGAATGTGTTTTTATAAACAGAAGAAATGCATTTGAATATGATTCAGATTTGCTCAACCTAAATTGTCAATTCTTTGTAGTTCTCATTTGTGCTACTACTCCAGAGGAAACTCTGTCCTACTATTGTATTCTGCACAATTTTATCCTGAAAATGTGTTGTGTGCTTGACAGATAATTCATGTCTGTTCTCCAGAGATTGTTTTATAAGACTACTATTTGTTTCCCTAATTTTAGGAACTGTTATATTGATATTCCCCTTTAACCCTGATTATAGTTTATAGCTATACTGAGTCCCACCATCCAAGTCTCTTAGAATCATAGCTCTGAATTCTGAGAAGTGGGTAAAAGAGCCTTACTCTTTACTTTAAATTGTCACACTTTTCTTGTGATAAAATTATCTGTGGCATATTTTCAGAGGTGCCTAGACAATTATATTTAAATTTCTACTGGAGAAGATTTAATGAAAATATTCATTTTACATTGTATGCTTGGATTTACAGTTTGTATCTGAAATACAATCAAATGCAAATAATGTGCAAATTAAAATATGTAAAATTATATTAGTAGCCTTCATCTGCTGGCTATAGACACAAAGCAACACTTTAAAAAAAATCTCATTGGAGCTTAGTATTTTCAGTAAAAAGAACTGTGAATTCACATTCTAGAGTTTCAGTTGTATTACTTCATTTTGTGATTTGAGAAAACATTTCACTTCTGTTTTTTCTCTTTAAAATGAGAGAATTGGATCAGCTGTGGGCTTGCTACTTTGCATAAATGTAAATTAAAGAAAAATTATGTAGCTAAAAAATAAAACACAAATTTTATTGTGTATTTTCTCAGGAAATGAAATATTTGTGAGTATATGTAAGATTTTTTTTATTTCTCTTTTAATAAAGAGTTTCTTTTTTTAAGTTTAATTTCAGAGTATATAATAAAGTACTATCATAATGGAATTTTGAGACTGATAAAATTAGTTTCTGAAATTGGTACATTTTACCTCCCTACTAGTCTTCTAAACCACTTAATTGAAAATGTGGTTTAGAGCCTCTTAATATATTCTTTAAAACAAGATTTTTTCCACTGCAAATGGAAAAAAAAACAACGTTTTTAATCTAAAAAATATTCCCCAGGCCCATTGTGTTGGAATGTATGACTTTCATCAGCTACTTTTCTCTTGGGAGCAACCTTAGAAATGCTTTCTATTTTATTTAGAAAACAGCTTTCACACACACTGCCACCTGCTGATCTTTTTCTCTTGTATCTCACAATAAACCAATCATTTTTCACTTTCTTGCCCAGCAATTTTAATCAATTTCTTATTCTCTAACAGCTACACCTAATGAGTAGAGCAGCAAAACTGTTGATCAACAGGTGTTTTCTAAGGGCTGGACATCAGTCAATAGAATTTGGCCCTCTCCAGGCCTCCTTCCTGATATTAAATTGTGAGTCAGAAACCACAGGTGAAACCAACAAGTCTCAACTAAGGCTATGACTTAACAGCAAGTATACAGGCTACTTTCAAAGATGTGGTAAGCAGATTTTATAAAATCCAGAATATTTAAAGGTATTTCAGAGGAAGGAAGATTTAAGAAAGGAAGCTATAAGTTGTTCATGCAGGGGAAGAGAATCAGCAAATGACAGAAGTCACACAGATATTAACCAAAAAGTACTCATTCCCTAAGCCAGGATTGAACCCAGGTCACCATTGTAAAATGGCAGAGACCAAAACAAAGTACTGCCATGTTGTTACAGGTTATGCTCCCAAGGACATAAAACAAGATGGAGACCTGCAGCAAAGTTTGTTACTGACCAGTTTGCTGGGCTGGCTTGAATAGAGGGCTTATTGGTTTCTAGGGATGCATTCTATACTAAGGTACTCCTCTTTCTGATAGAAAGATAGAGAAAGACAAATTCTTAGCACAAAGTACAACAGATTCACCACAGCTTAAGACTTAGCCTCATAAATCCTTTTTTTCATTAATTAAAACTTTACAGAGGATATAAACAGTGATTATATTATTCATTCAATTGGTTTGCACAGGGAGAGGGAGACCAGAAGTCTGACTGGTAAGAACGTTTACACTTTTGCTGGCATGTCAGGCTTCTGCGTTCCCTTCCCCTGAGTTCAATTTTAAGCCAAGTAGTTTAAGGTTTAAAGAAATTAACTTTTCCCAATTTGGGTATGCATCTGAGGAGGAGCGTTCTGCGGTACAGGGACACAACTCATCTGCAAAAGGAAAACAGAGGAGAAAAAAGAATGTGTTTTATCCAAAGGAGTCCCAGGGATTCATGAGGTATTTGAGAAAAATACAGACTGAAGATGATTGGTTACCCATCTAGAAAGAGGGGAACAAGGAATCCCTAGTTCCTTTATCTTCCAAGCAAATACCCAGAGTATGTGAGGGAGAGAAGAAGAGGCATCCCCCTTCTTTCTCCCATTCTATATCCCCAAGTCCTGGTGACCTCAGTAGGGTGCCACCCATGGATGCCAACACAGCTTTCACCCATGTTAACAGTGAGGCCTAAGGGGTGGGAATTATCCATATTTGCCCATGCACTGCCTCTTTCCTGCTGTCAGTAACTTTTGAGTTCCTAGATCTTGTCTATGCCATGGATGCAAGTATAACCTTCATCCATGAAGTGGGAGGGCCTATCCAGTAGGAATTAGTCATGCTCACCTGCGTTGTGCCCTGTCTTCTGCTGTTGCCTGCCTCTGCATCCCTTAGATCCAGTTTTCCCTCCTATGGTTTCAACCCAAAGCCTGGAATTGAATTTGGGACAAAAGGATACCTCAGGGGATACAGGAATTAATTTAGATTATGTCACAGGTGGGTCTCACCAAATTTGCAGCCAGCAGCCCATGGGGTCACTCCTCCATTGCTTCCCTATCATAAGCAGAGTGTTAAGGTAGGGAAAAAAAAACAAAAAACAAAAAAAAACCTCTCTCATAGAAAAGCTCCCTGTATTCACAGGGCTATGTGTATGTGCTAACTCCTGGTATGGCAGAGAAAAGAGAAAAACAAAACAAAATGAAAAAACAGCTTAAGTGTGGGGAAGATGCCTGGGGGACAAAAGGCCTCTAGCTTTATGCAAATGGGCTCCTCCAACAGGGAGAGAAACTCTTAATTGTTTTATCCTCTTCTTGGCTTGGCCAGGGAAGGAAAGCCTCTGTGGGCACATGGTGGGAGGGGATGGTGAGCAGGAAAAACTGACCAGCTGGCTGCATGGAGCTCTTGGCCCCCAAGACCACCCTGGGGATGAGTGGTGGCTGTGTCTCATTCCTGCCTCACGTGGCCATTGGATGCAGCATATGCATGTGGCAGACATGGCCATGCACCCCACCTGGAGGGGCTGGGGAGATGCCACTCACCCATCTGTCCTGCATGCATACCTGTGGCTGTTGGGGTGTGGGTGGGGGATGCCTTTAGGAACAGACGGAAATCACATTGTTCTGAATTGCATATCTGATGGCTGGGCCAAATGCTCATTCTACCTAGTAATATCTCTGTAGTTTGCAGCAACAGTTTCAACATTATAAAAGAAAAGATAGGGGCCATTTCCAACCATGAAGAAAGGAAAGAAAAATCCATAGAAAAGTCTGAGGGTCTTGGCCAACTTCAGAAAAAAGGTTGAGGATGAAAAGGCTTGGGGATGAGAGTGAAAGGTTTGGGGTCTGCATTTACTCACCCTCCAGGTATCTCCATATGGGCCACCAAAATAATGCAGAATTTCTACTCCTTAGTTAAGCTAGGTCCAAGTTCTTGTCTCATGACCAGGAAGAATTAGGCATGCAGACCCCAGAGAATGGGTGGAGTAGAATTTATTAAGTGAAAGGAAAACCCTCAGCAAAGAGAGGGGATCTGAAAAGCAGGTTGCTAGTTGTCCCCTTTACAGCTCAATACCCAGGCTTATGGTGTGAGTTCCTGGTGGCTCCACCCCATCCTTCCTGTGCACATGTGGGCCCTTAGACTGAGCTACTCCATATTGATTCATTTCTCTTCCTGCATATGTGTTAAGGAACTAAATTTTCCACTTTGGGCATGTTTAGGCAAGCCCTTTGTACAAGTTCCCTTATCTGCATAAAACACCTGCTATAAGCAGTTTTGAGATGGGTTGATGGTTCTCCAGGGACCCTTCCCTTACTGTCTGCCTAAAGCAAGCTGGCTGACTCCTTTCAATACTGTTACTAACGCTGAATTCAATGTATTGTTAAGTGACTGGGTGCTATAAGTGAAGAATTATTTATTGGTAGTAAATGAAGTTCACATTGACATAATACATCATAATCTTACCTCTGCTTGAGGCTGATGTGGTAGACTCATGCCATGCATTCCTCAAATCTCATTTCATTTCTTTCTTGGGCACAGACAAATTTCATTTCTTAACATTCCTTGCATTGGGAAGCATGAGCCTATGATTGAGTTCTGACCAATGGAATGCAGGCAAAAATAAAATATGCCACCTACAGGCCTGACACTTAAAAAGCCCTCTTGCCAGTTTTTAATACTCTTCTTTCCCCATTCCCATGGCTCTTGAAGGAAGATTCAGTGGAAGACTTTAAGGCCACAGGGAATGGTGGCATTGGGAAAAAAAACAAACAAACAAACAAAAAATCAAACTAGTTCCCTGAGTAACTGCATGGAGCAAAGCCCTGTCACATACTCCCAACCCTCTGGCAAGCTGCTTAAGCAGTGAATAAAAAATTAATCTGCATTTTATTAAGCCAAGAAGATTTTAGAACTGTTATTTATAGTAGTTAGGTTACCTTCAGTAATACAGCTTGTTCATAAATTTATCATTCTTCCTAAGTATTATGCCTACCATTCAGAGATCAGCTGTGGGCTTTGAATTCCAGGCTTAGCAAAAAATGGCAATTAGGTTTTACCTTATTAGCCAATTATACAATTTATTGTAGAAGGCTGAAGGGTTAACCTTAGCAGATTTTTGCCAGGCTATCTTTAATTTCAGAGGACAAAGATCAAATCCATTAGTGTCCTTTATCAGGGGAAAAGGAAAAAAAATAGTGGTGTAACTGTCACATATTGGCAATCCCTGGATAGGACAATTAAACCTTTTGAAGGCATTGATAAGACAGAACTGTGAGATAAGACAGAATTGTGAGATAAGCCTAGGATGCAGTCAAAGTTACTTTTCTTACAGTAATAATATGGTTTACTATTGCAACTGCATAATTATAGAGTAAATCTTAAATTTTAAGATCCATAACTTGTTTTTGTTGAATGAATAAATGAATAGAGATTCCCAGTGTTTGCCTTCTAAGAAAACCTTCTTTTAAAATTAGTAGTTTCCCTGGTGGTCTAGTGGTTAGGATTCGGTGCTCTCTCATAAAATAAGTAGTAAAGGAAGATTACAAATCTACACATGGGTGTCAGCTTCAAGATTATTTTTAGTGCTATCGATTATTAGATTTTGAGCTCCATGAGAACAGACATCTTTGTCTGTTTTGGTCCCACCTGTATTCCCAACACCTAGAAGAATGCCTGATACATCGGAGGGACTTAATTAAATATTTGTTGGATCGATAAATGCAGTTTAAATTCACCTTATTCTGACTTCGATTTGTTTCTAGAAGCAAAGATCTTTCTATGCCGTGTTTATAGTTGACAGTACTTCCACACTTAATACCACAGGTCTTGTAGGTAGGTTGTTTGTTTAGTTGGCTATTTATTCATATCAGAGAAAGCAATTATTCTTAATGTGGAATGGACACTAGAATCAAATTATACAGACCACCATTTGTGCTTCTTTATCTCTGAAGCATTTAGTTCTGTAAGGAAAAAAAAAAAAAGACAATTTTGTATAACGGCATTAAGCAAAAGCATCACTGACCCTTCCTGGAAACATGTGCTTCTGAATTAAATAAATAATGTGTACATAAATATAAACATATATACTATTAGTAAAGGGCATGGTTGTCCTTTGATGTTATTCCATAGTTTTAAAAAAATTCTAAGCAGACATAAATAATGAGGTTTTTTCACACTGAAAAGAATAAAGAAAGCTCAGTGCTAAAATCACCTGCAGGGCCAGTTTGATGGGCATGCAGTCTGTACAATTGCTCTACCCTTGGTTAATGTTCTTAAAAATCTCAATAATTTTTGTTCAAAGGACCTCATGTTTTCAATTTGCACTGCACTTGCAAATTACGTAGCCAGCACTGATCCTGTAGCATCTTCTAAAATAGATCTTGCAGATAAGCAGGGCATTTCCTGTCCCAGAACAGTTGCCCAATAGCAAAAATGGATTTTTGAGTGAATAAATTGATAAATAAAAATGTTTTAATGACATAGCATAAAAAAACAAACACTTGTATCTAACACTCAAGCAGAAGAGGTTCTTATTCAAATTAAGAAGTGGAGGCAGAAAGAGTGAAGGGTGAGAAAAGGTCACTCAGAAGTTCTTTTCTATCCAAATCCATGAGAGCACAAAGTTGACCATAAGCTCATTGCCTATGAAGCCAAGTAAAAGAAAATAAACCCTTACCTGTAAAAGCAAATCAATATATTTTAACTTTTGCTATTCTTAATGGATAGCTGCAATATACTCAAACACATTCAAGAGTTTATAAGACATTCCATTGAAAATCATTTTCTCTTATCAAATTTAGACAGGTTCTTTTAATTTGAATGAACACTACTTCTCTTGTGTAAATAGTGTATTATAAATTGTAATGCTATTATTTGAATTTTTATAGAATCTTATTTTCTGTGAATCTTAATGTTGGAAAAATATCATCTTCTTAACCTGCCTGATATTTGGCAACATATTGGCAGAAAATAAACTTGAAACTCAGGAAGGTTGGCATTAGATCAATAACAGGAATGAAAAGAAATCTCAGTCCAACCTCAGAAATTTAGATCTACCATGTAGATGTGTTGTTCTCAGCACAATATCATACATTGTTTTGTGCAAATTATAGTCATACCAAACAAGCTAAAAGTTGGCATATCATCATCAAACAGCTTTTGCACAGCTACTGAAAATAGCACTGATTGAAGTGTCATGGATTTGCTTAGCTTGGGATGTAATCGATTTGATGTCTATCCAGCCATGTTGAGAGACTAATAGTTCTGCAATTGCCTGCTTTTACCTCTGCATTCCTGACCATCTGCTGAGAGGAGTCAGGTAATGGGTTTTGTCACATTTCAGACCTATTATTTCTGCCTGGCATAGAAGTATTTTCTACAAAAGCAATAATGTCTGCATGTGTTTAGACATTAAGTTTAGTTTTACATTTAACTTCTCAGTAATTTGACTAAGGTCAAGAATATGATTACTTTACATACTAAAAGTATCTTATTACTTTTCATACTAAAAGTATCTGATTACTGTTAGTAGATACTAATTTATAAATCGTATTTTCGCTAGAGGGATATCATTTCTTTTGGAAGAAATAAATGATCTCTTCAATCTCTAACTTGATGACTAATCTAACAGAAAGTTCCCATACAATAATAATGGGAGACTTTAACACCCCACTGTCAATGTTAGACAGATCAACGAGACAGAAAGTTAACAAGAATATCTAGGAATTGAACTCAGCTCTGCACCAAGCGGACCTAATAGACAGCTACAGAACTCTCCACCCCAAATCAACAGAACACACATTCTTCTAAGCACTACACAGCACTTATTCCAAAATTGACCACATAGTTGGAAGTAAAGGACTCCTCAGCAAATGTAAAATAACAGAAATTATAACAAATTATCTCTCAAACCACAGTGCAATCAAACTAGAACTCAGGATTTAAAAACTCACTCAAGGAGGAGGAGCCAAGATGGCCAAATAGGAACAGCTCCGGTCTACAGCTCCCAGCATGAGCGATGCAGAAGACGGGTGATTTCTGCATTTCCATCTGAGGTACCGGGTTCATCTCACTAGGGAGTGCCAGACAGTGGGCGCAGGTCAGTGAGTGCTCACACCCTGCATGAGCCGAAGAAGGGTGAGGCATTGCCTCACTTGGGAAGTGCAAGGGGTCAGGGAGTTCCCTTTCCTAGTCAAAGAAAGGGGTGACAGACGGCACCTGGAAAATCTGGTCACTCCCACCCAAATACCGCGCTTTTCCAACGGGCCTAAAAAACGGTGCACCAGGAGATTATATCTGGCACCTGGCTCAGAGGGTCCTATGCCCATGGAGTCTCGCTGATTGCTAGCACAGCAGCCTGACATCAAACTGCAAGGTGGCAGCGAAGCTGGGGGAGGGGCACCCGCCATTGCCCAGGGTTGCTTAGGTAAACAAAACAGCCCAGAAGCTCCAACTGGGTGGAGCCCACCACAGCTCAAGGAGGCCTCCCTGCCTCTGTAGGCTCCACCTCTGGGGGCAGGGCACAGACAAACAAAAAGACAGCAGTCACCTCTGCAGACTTAAATTGTCCCTGTCTGACAGCTTTGAAGAGAGCAGTGGTTCTCCCAGCTCACAGCTGGAGATCTGAGAACGGGCAGACTGCCTCTTCAAGTGGTTCCCTGACCCCTGACCCCCCAAGCAGCCCAAGTGGCAGGCACCCCCCAGCAGGGGCAGACTGACACCTGCTGGGTACTCCAACAGACCTGCAGCTGAGGGTCCTGTCTGTTAGAAGGAAAACTAACAAACAGAAAGGACATCCACACCAAAAACCCATCTGTACATCACCATCATCAAAGACCAAAAGTAGATAAAACCACAAAGATGGGGAAAAAACAGAGCAGGAAAACTGGAAACTCTAAAAAGCAGAGCACCTCTCCTCCACCAAAGGAACGCAGTTCCTCACCGGCAACGGAACAAAGCTGGACGGAGAATGACTTTGACGAGTTGAGAGAAGAAGGCTTCAGATGATCAAATTACTCCGAGCTACAGGAGGACATTCAAACCAAAGGCAAAGAAGTTGAAAACTTTGAAAAAAATTTACAAGAATGTATAACTAGAATAACCAATACAGAGAAGTGCTTAAAGGAGCTGATGGAGCTGAAAACCAAGGCTCGAGAACTACGTGAAGAATGCAGAAGCCTCAGGAGCTGATGCGATCAAATGGAAGAAAGGGTATCAGCCATGGAAGATGAAATGAATGAAATGAAATGAGAAGGGAAGTTTAGAGAAAAAAGAATAAAAAGAAACGAGCAAAGCCTCCAAGAAATATGGGACTATGTGAAAAGACCAAATCTACGTCTGATTGGTGTACCTGAAAGTGACGGGGAGAATGGAACCAAGTTGGAAAACACTCTGCAGGATATTATCCAGGAGAACTTCCCCCATCTAGCAAGGCAGGCCAACATTCAGATTCAGGGAATACAGAGAACACCACAAAGATACTCCTCGAGAAGAGCAACTCCAAGACACATAATTGTCAGATTCACCAAAGTTGAAATGAAGGAAAAAATGTTAAGGGCAGCCAGAGAGAAAGGTCGGGTTACCCTCAAAGGGAAGCCCATCAGACTAACAGCGGATCTCTTGGCAGAAACCCTACAAGCCAGAAGAGAGTGGGGGGCCAATATTCAACATTCTTAAAGAAAAGAATTTTCAACCAGAATTTCATATCCAGCCAAACTAAGCTTCATAAGTGAAGGAGAAATAAAATCCTTTACAGACAAGCAAATGCTGAGATAGTTTGTCACCACCAGGCCTACCCTACAAGAGCTCCTGAAGGAAGCACAAAACATGGAAAGGAACAACCGGTACCAGCCGCTGAAAAATCATGCCAAAATGTAAAGACCATCGAGACTAGGAAGAAACTGCATCAACTAATGAGCAAAATAACCAGCTAACATCATAATGACAGGATCAAATTCACACATAACAATATTAACTTTAAATGTAAATGGACTAACTACTCCAATTAAAAGACACAGACTGGCAAATTTGATAAAGAGTCAAGATCCATCAGTGTGCTGTATTCAGGAAACCCACCTCATGTGCAGAGACACACATAGGCTCAAAATAAAAGGATGGAGGAAGATCTACCAAGCAAATGGAAAAGAAAAAAAGGCAGGGGTTGCAATCCTAGTCTCTGATAAAACAGACTTTAAACCAACAAAGATGAAAAGAGACAAAGAAGGCCATTACATAATGGTAAAGGGATCAAATCAACAAGAAGAGCTAACTATCCTAAATATATATGCACCCAATACAGGAGCACCCAGATTCATAAAGCAAGGCCTGAGTGACCTATAAAGAGACTTAGACTCCCACACATTAATAATGGGAGACTTTAACACCCCACTGTCAACAATAGACAGATCAACGAGACAGAAACTCAACAAGGATACCCAGGAATTGAACTCAGCTCTGCTCCAAGCAGACCTAATAGACATCTACAGAACTCTCCACCCCAAATCAACAGAATACACATTTTTTTCAGCACCACACCACACCTATTCCAAAATTGACCACATAGTTGGAAGTAAAGCTCTCCTCAGCAAATGTAAAAGAACAGAAATCATAACAAACTATCTCTCAGATCACAGTGCAATCAAGCTAGAACTCAGGATTGAGAATCTCACTCAAAACCGCTCAACTACATGGAAACTGAACAACCTGCTCCTGAATGACTACTGGGTACATAACAAAATGAAGGCAGAAATAAAGATGTTCTTTGAAACCAATGAGAACCAAGACACAACATGCCAGATTCTCTGGGATGCATTCAAAGCAGTGTGTAGAGGGAAATTTATAGCACTAAATGCCCACAAGAGAAAGCAGGAAAGATCCAAAATTGGCACCCTAACATCACAATTAAAAGAACTAGAAAAGCAAGAGCAAACACATTCAAAAGCTAGCAGAAGGCAAGAAATAACTAAAATCAGAGCAGAACTGAAGGAAATAGAGACACAAAAAACCCTTCAAAAAATTAATGAATCCAGGAGCTGGTTTTTTGAAAGGATCAACAAAATTGATAGACCGCTAGCAAGACTAATAAAGAAAAAAAGAGAGAAGAATCAAATAGATGCAATAAAAAATGATAAAGGGGATATCACCACCGATCCCACAGAAATAAAAACTACCATCAGAGAATACTACAAACACCTCTATGCAAATAAACTAGAAACTCTAGAAGAAATGGATCAATTCCTGGACACATACACCCTCCCAAGACTAAACCAGGAAGAAGTTGAATCTTTGAATAGACCAATAACAGGATCTGAAATTGTGGCAATAATCAATAGCTTACCAACCAAAAAGAGTCCAGGACCAGATGGATTCACAGCCGAATTCTACCAGAGGTACAAGGAGGAACTGGTACCATTCCTTCTGAAACTATTCCAATCGATAGAAAAAGAAGGAATCCTCCCTAACTCATTTTATGAGGCCAGCATCATCCTGATACCAAAGCCTGGCAGAGACACAACCAAAAAAGAGAATTTTAGACCAATATCCTTGATGAACATTGATGCAAAAATCCTCAATAAAATACTGGCAAACCAAATCCAGCAGCACATCAAAAAGCTTATCCACCATGATCAAGTGGGCTTCATCCCTGGGATGCAAGGCTGGTTCAATATACGCAAATCAATAAATGTAATCTAGCATATAAACAGAACCAAAGACAAAAACCACATGATTATCTCAATAGATGCAGAAAAGGCCTTTGACAAAATTCAACAGCCCTTCATGCTAAAAACTCTCAATAAATTAGGTATTGATGGGACGTATCTCAAAATAATAAGAGCTATCTATGACAACCCACAGCCAATATCATACTGAATGGGCAAAGACTGGAAGCATTCCCTTTGAAAACTGGCACAAGACCGGGATGCCCTCTCTCACCACTCCTATTCAATACACTGTTGGAAGTTCTGGCCATGGCAATCAGGCAGGAGAAGGAAATAAAGGGTATTCAGTTGGGAAAAGAGGAAGTCAAATTGTCCCTGTTTGCAGACGACATGATTGTATATCTAGAAAACCCCATCATCTCAGCCCAAAATCTCCTGAAGCTGATAAGCAACTTCAGCAAAGTCTCAGGATACAAAATCAATGTACAAAAATCACAAGGATCCTTATACACCAACAACAGACAAACAGAGAGCCAAATCATGTGAACTCCCACTCACAATTGCTTCAAAGAGAATAAAATACCTAGGAATCCAACTTACAAGGGATGTGAAGGACCTCTTCCAGGAGAACTACAAACCACTGCTCAAGGAAATAAAAGAGGATACAAACAAATGGAAGAACAGTCCATGCTCATGAGTAGGAAGAATCAATATCATGAAAATGGCCATACTGCCCAAGGTAATTTATAGATTCAATGCCATCCCCATCAAGCTACCAATGACTTTCTTCACAGAATTGGAAAAAACTACTTTAAAGTTCATATGGAACCAAAAAAGAGCCCGCATCACCAAGTCAATCCTAAGCCAAAAGAACAAAGCTGGAGGCATCACACTACCTGACTTCAAACTATACTACAAGGCTATAGTAACCAAAACAGCATGGTACTGGTACCAAAACAGAGATATAGATCAATGGAACAGAACAGAGCCCTCAGAAATAACGCCGCATATCTACAACAATCTGATCTTTGACAAACCTGACAAAAACAAGCAATGGGGAAAGGATTCCCTATTTAATAAATGGTGCTAGGAAAACTGGCTAGCCATATGTAGAAAGCTGAAACTGGATCCCTTCCTTACACCTTATACAAAAATTAATTCAAGATGGATTAAAGACTTAAACGTTAGACCTAAAACCATAAAAACCCTAGAAGAAAACCTAGGCATTACCATTCAGGACATAGGCATGGGCAAGGACTTCATGTCTAAAACACCAAAAGCAATGGCAACAAAAGCCAAAATTGACAAATGGGATCCAATTAAACTAAAGAGCTTCTGCACAGCAAAAGAAACTACCATCAGAGTGAACAGGCAACCTATAAAATGGGAGAAAATTTTTGCAACCTACTCATCTGACAAAGGGCTAATATCCAGAATCTACAATGAACTCAAACAAATTTACAAGAAAAAAACAAACAACCCCATCAAAAAGTGGGCGAAGGACATGAACAGACACTTCTCAAAAGAAGACATTTATGCAGCTGACAGACACATGAAAAAATGCTCACCATCACTGGCCATCAGAGAAATGCAAATCAAAACCACAATGAGATACCATCTCATACCAGTTAGAATGGCAATCATTAAAAAGTCAGGAAACAACAGGTGCTGGAGAGGATGTGGAGAAATAGGAACACTTTTACACTGTTGGTGGGACTGTACACTGGTTCAACCATTGTGGAAGTCAGTGTGGCAATTCCTCAGGGATCTAGAAGTAGAAATACCATTTGACCCAGCCATCCCATTACTGGGTATATACCTAAAGGACTATAAATCATGCTGCTATAAAGACACATGCACACGTATGTTTATTGCGGCACTATTCACAATAGCAAAGACTTGGAACCAACCCAAATGTCCAACAATGATAGACTGGATTAAGAAAATGTGGCACATATACACCATGGAATACTATGCAGTCATAAAAAATGATGAGTTCATGTCCTTTTTAGGTACATGGATGAAGCTGGAAACCATCATTCTCAGCAAACTATTGAAAGGACAAAAAACCAAACACCACATGTTCTCATTCATAGGTGGGAATTGAACAATGAGAACACGAACAGAGGAAGTGGAACATCACACCCCGGGGCTTGTCGTGGGGTGGGGTTAGCGGGGAGGGATAGCATTAGGAGATATACCTAATGTAAATGACGAGTTAATGGGTGCAGCACACCAACATGGCACATGTATACATATGTAACAAACCTGCACGTTGTGCACATGTACCCTAAAACTTAAAGTATAATAAAAAAAAGTATAAATTCAAAAACAAAAGAAAGCTCCCAGTCCATTCTGCTCCTACTGCCTTGATATTCTACTTTCAGAAAGTGACACTTTCAGATTACGTTGAAATATTGGCTTGATGGCTGACAATTGCTACTAATTTCAATTTTAATGGAAAAAAATTAACTAAAATAAGATATTGATTCAATTTTGAAACCATATTTCCTTGGAAAAGGTTTGTCTCACTTATTACAAATTGCAAGTTATTTGGCTGTCTGCTGTTCCTATACATTTTCTTTCTGAATGTTTTAAACAAAATTAATGAAATAAGAATGCTAAGTTTCTGGTTTGTAATATACTTTAACAGAGCAATTAAACATAGATTTTTAATATGAGGTTTTTACTATTTATTGTAAGAAATAAAAAAATCTCTTACACATCTAATTATCTTAAGATATTAATACACTTTTAATGTTTTATTTTTTAGAATGCATATATGTAGTTTTCCTCTAATTTCTTCATATTTATTAAGCTATAGATTAATGTTAAATATTGCTTCAAATATGGAAAAGCAGTAAAAATAACTTTATTCTTACTTGAGGCTATTTTTATTGTTCTGTAAATATATTTATTAATGGCATTTTTTTCTTCAGCAATTATAGAAGAATTCACTTTTTGTCATGAAACCTGTATCAGAAACATAACAGAAAAAAAATAGGACTAAGAATCAGAAAAGAAGGGAAATATGATGTTATATGAGATTCTGGAGAACTCCTACATTGAACTGAACATTCAGGCACTCATCATATAATGATGCAATAACATGTCCTTTCATGGGAACAAAGGGTAGTAAAAATAATATCAGACAATTATTCTTAAGCAAGGTCACCCAACATAACTCTTCCTTTCCCTATAGTCTGCCTGCAAATATATGCTAAAGGATAACAAATAATAAGTAAAACCTTCTATGAAACTCCTTTTTTTAAGGAATCACACTGGTTTACTCTTTTGATAAGCATGTTTCTCTAATTTATTTAGGGAGACATTATGTCCTTTGTCTGCGAAAACAATTAAAAAGAAACATATAATGTTATTTTACCAGGAGTCAAGTTCTAATTGGATTTTGCCATGAAAAAAAATATAATTCATGGCCAGGCATCGTGGTTCAGGCCTGTAATCCCAGCACTTTGGGAGGCTGAGGCAGGCGGATCATGAGGTCAGGAGATTGAGACCATCCAGGCCAACGTGGTAAAACCCCATCTCTACTAAAAATACAAAAATTAGCTGGGCGTGGTGGCAAGTGCCTGTAATCCCAGCTACTTGGGAGGCTGAGGCGAGAGAATCACTTGAACCCGGGAGGCAGAGCTTGCAGTGAGCCAAAATCACACCACTGCACTCCAGCCTGGGGACAGAGTGAGACTCTGTCTCAAAATAATAATAAAAATATATATATATAATTCATTTTCACCAAGGCCCTAAAATTGCATACTAGTGAAAAATCAAAAGACTGGACATGTTCTTTTGTTGCCAAGAAGGAACTCTGGATTAAAAATTCCCCCGAGTAGCTCAGTTATGGTCAGGAAATCCCTTTCTTCTCATCCTATCCTTAACCACCATGCTAGAAACATAAGCTTCAGGGCCCAGATCCACTTGCATCACCGAATATTTAAACATTTGGGCCAAAAGTTTTAAAAAGTGTGTATAACAACTAAATATTGCTTGAACTTTACATTTCATAGGAAATCAGTATATGTGACCACTTTACAAGTTCTATTTCTTGATTTATCCTAAAATTTTTATTTTATTATTATTTTGCAAAATAAAATATGGAATCTTCCCTTCCCTTTGTAACTAGGAGGAGATGACATGGAGGTTGAGGACATGGGGTGATGAGAGAGGTTGAGGAACCCCACGGAGGCAAGGGCCCAGAGGAGGAAGCTGTGTAGAGATGGAGAGCTGTCATAACTCAATGACACAACCCATACTACAGCACTCTGCAATGCAGTCTTTGACCAAATGTAATCCCTCCATAAAATGTGAGATTTTATTGGGGTTATTGCAGGAGGCATCCAGAGAACAGCACCCTTCTTTTCCACCTGGATTCTTAAAAAGTAGTTGGGAAATAAATAAAAAGTAGCAAATGGGGGAAAAATATTTCTTTTTGTTTGTTTCCTACTAATAGAGGCCAGACTGAGCATGTGGTTTTAGATTAGGTAGCCAAATAAATTCGGTAATTCTGAAGCCCAGGATGGATTTGATTTCTTGGCCCAGTGAAAGAAGGAAGGGACCATGGCAAACAAAGACACAGAGGAGGGGTAGAAGTCATGGTGCTCAGGAGCAGCTCGCTCCCCAGATCAAGAAGAAATGATGCTTGCCATGCATATTCTAGTTTATTCTCCCCAAATTTACCAATCACATCTCTACCTCTCACGGGACTATGTAAAGGGTGGAGACCGACTAGGCCTATGCTGAAGAATAATCCTTCCTCATGTCCACTCCAAGTGGAGAAACATTATTCCCCTTTAAAATTGATTTACATACGGAGGGAGGAGCCAGGGCATAATGAACTTTCTATAATGTAGCAGGATTTAGATTGTAAAGGAAAGGCAATGGGTACTTATTAAATAATTTTTTTTAAGAATAGAGGTAAGAGAAACAGATTTGACTTTCAGAAAAATTATTCTGTAATGGTACACTGTAGAGGATCAATGGGAATGGGGCTTGGGGAAAAGAACAAGAGGGTCATTTAGGAGACTCCCCCCATCTTAGCTAGGATTGTGAGAATCTCAATTAAGATAATTGCTAGAGGATTAAGAAAAGTATTCTGATTTGGGCTTGTACAGTGTAACTATAGGATCATGGCAATCATCAAAAATCGACTCACACAATTCATTGATTTTTTGTAACCTGTGCACTGAGTCTTTTGCTATAAATATAGATTGATATTAAAGTGTGACTATTACTAGGGTAGCTTCAGTTTCCTGAATAGAAATAAAGACAAAAAATTATTCAGTGTGCCTCAGAGTATTGTATAAATTAGTAACAGAAAGGGACATAATAAAACACACTGATGTTGGAAATATTTTAATCCTTGAGTTGACAGTTATAGAGGGTTGACACTTGAGTTGCCTGTGTTGTCACATCTTCCATCTGATGTGATTCTTGGGGTGGCCTTTTTGTGCATAGACCCCATAGTTTAATTAATGCTTGTGATCATGACACCTGTCAGCAGACATTGATGAGACTCTCATAATGGACACACTAAATACATGCAAATTATTTCTTATTTGCAGAGAAAGCATTTCAAATCTCATTTCTATCATTAAAACAGGTAGTCAGAGATTAAGACAGGATACCCAAGTCCATTACTATTTATTTCTTAATACACAATTATAATTTTCATAAAAACAATCTATGTAAAAACTGAAAAATACAGAAAAGTATGAAAACATAGAGAAGAAAGTATAAAGAATAAAAAACAACATTATTCTATTTCACAACCAAGGAATAACCAACATTTGATAACATTTCAAACATCTTTCTATCCTTGTGTACAGATAGGTTTTAAAGTTGTTTTTTGAAAAATAAAGGCATTAGAATATACACTCAATTTATAAGCATTAAATTTAATTTTAATCCCATTTAACAGAAGTAAAATTCTCCGAAATTTAAAGTAATTGCTGAATCACCTGAAGCAAAAGGCTTCGGATAAATGTTTCTCTGAAACAAGAGGAAGTGCTTACATTTTAATATATCTCCCTAAAGCTAAATAAATGCATGAAGCTTAGAGCACTCTTTATTTCTTTGTTTGTTTACATTTAAATATGTGCTTCCACATTAGACCGTGCTATAAATGTGAATAAATTAATTGGCAGGTTCACAGTTTTGTCTACTTCCTTGCTTGGGATTGTATGTATCCTGCCTTTTCTGCCAATCCCTTATAATTTTTTAAATCCTTGTAGTTTTGCAACTTTTCTAAACATATCTTGGAATTGTTCATTTTTTGTCAAATTCTTATATCAAATATTCCAGAGATATATTCTAACTTTGATAATTGTCTACATTTTTTTTGGTGGTACATGGTGATCATCAATTTCAATCTTTCAGTTCCATTTTTGTTTCCATATCTTTTCTTCTATATTTTTGAATTTTTTCCCCTGTTCCATTTGTTTTTATGTCTGCACTATGAACATCAATTGTATATCAGATCACTTTATCTCTTTTGCATAACTATCATTTTCTCAGTAATTATTTTATTTTGTGTGACATTTTTATGCCTAGATTATTTTTTGTCCATGGTTTCTTCTATTTCTTTCTGAGCTCTTTCAGCTTGATATTTCATTTTAAAAGAGATATTATGCTGTTTGAATTATTATTTATAATTATAGTGAATGATTTGTCTAAACTCTTCATTTCTGTATGAGTTTTTCTTCTCTCTCTCTCTCATAGTCATTTTTGAAGTTTTATGCTTGAGCCCTAGAATGATTCCTTTCTGTTTATTTCTCATTTTTGATGAGACCAGTTATCTGCTGCAAAATAATGAAAATAGGTATGGAGGAAGGGAGTACTGAAGAGAATCGTGCATTTAGACATGAGACTTTTGTGTTGTTCTTTTGACTGAAAAGAAAAATTTGGGAGCAGATTGCTACTGCAGGCTCCAGGAGGCAGCTGAAAAACTGAGTGCCTAAAGTGTGAAAGGGGGATCATCTACTCCTGAACACACACTCTCACTGAGGAACCTGAAGATTGAGATCACAGGAGATGGATGTGACCTTACGTGGACCTGAGATGAATTTAGAGAGCCGGGCAAAATATAGAGGTAGAGGAAGCAGCAAGAAGGACCTTGTGGGCACTCCAGACCTCCAGGGAAGCCATTTCTTCCTTTATCTCACAGGAGTCCTTGGTGAGGGCTGCCACTGAAATTGGGGAAAGACTAAATGCAAAGTTTCCTGGACAGAACCTGTGGGAGGAGGTGAGCTGGGAGTGTAGACATGAGCATAAAAGCCATGGCAGGCAGGAAGTTGCAAAATCTGAAAGTACTGCTTGTCTTCTCAGTGGGGAGGCTTGTAGCCTGGGGCAAATTCTCAGCCCTGCTCACCTGCTGCCTGGAAATAAGCTTGGTGCTGTTGGGGGGGACACGCTGGGGTAAGACCAGCCTTTTGGGCTGCATGGGAGCTGGGTGAGGCCTGTAACTGCCAGGTTTCCCTCCACAAATTCTTAGTGGTTCTTGCTATATTGTACCACCTTTCTAGCAGCCCACTCTCACCCTTCCATTCCATAAAGAAAAGGAAAATGTAGGATTGAGTATCTACTAATAGTATGATAAAAAGGAAAAGTGGGATTTAGTGAGTATCTAGTCTGGGGTGGCAGATGTTCTGGGACATTTGGAAGCCACATTAAAAGATGTTTTTCAGAGACATTCAGGCACCGAATCCATTTTCTATGCCAGCTAGCATTGCTAGTTCTGAGTCAGGTTCATGATGCAGGGGAATCTGATATACTTAAACAATTCCTTAAACAGAAACACATAGATTATTCATGTTAATAATCAGATGTAAGCTTAAGTAGAAAAGAGCAGGCAAGTAGTAAGAATTCCCCATCTCTCCCAATCTTAGCAAGATCCTAACTGTACAGGAATGAAACAAGTATATAGAATCCAGAGCAAGAGAAAACCTTTATTAAAAATATTCTACCTGTTTCAGTTCTAGAAAGAGAGAGAGAGAAAAAAGTGTGTATGTGTGGTGGGAGTGTGTGCATGTGTGTTGGTCTCTCCTTGTCAGTTCATAACCCAACCTGCTACACTGCACATAACACCTATTTAGCTATAAACTGACTGATGTTTTTGTTGGCAAGTCTCCATGTTTTGTGTCCATCCTGCAAAACTCGTAGGAAATATGATTTTACCATTTATGGACAGGTATTCAAAATGCAGATAGATTCTTATTTCCAGAAGAAAACTTGACTATATTATCCAATTAATTATGATATGAATTCAATCAATTCATGAATTCCACATGTGCAGAATTCCTCACCTCCACTTTATCCTGAGGTCTAGGATGAAGTAAAGCAAACACCGGAATAGCTGAGCTCTGATTTCTCTGACCCGACAGGGTTATGACAAGAGCCACATGACTAAATTACCCTGTGTCTAAATCCCCTATACACTGTGCAATTTAAACAGAAAATAGCCAACAGAACATAATAACCATATTCACAGATGATAAGAAAATATAATGTCTGCAACACAAAGTCTCTAGTACATGTAGTCATTTTAACAATTATGAGAAATAGCATATTGTATTTTGGGTTTAAAATAGAGCTTGTGAAAAGGGTACATATTACATTTATTTAAATCTGTGGCAGTAGAGTGAAGTACTCTTGGTTTTGTGGTTACTTTATAAGCATTTGTATAAAATGACCCTTTCTGAATTTTTAACGTAACAGGAATTGAAAGGGTGTGATACAAAGTAATAATGGAAAGAGAAAACTCTGTATGGAACAAAATCTGCTGTAAGGGGAAAAGGGGAACTTGCTGAATCAAAAGAGATGAAAGGCTATGATGAACAGAAAGGAAATGAGTTAGATTATGTTGTTAAGCTATGCACCAGATACTGAACTCAGTGCCTTCTAAGTTATTTCATTTAACCCTACAAAATGCTGTAATTTGGGTATTATTATCCACATTTGCACAGATGAGGAAATGGATTCAAAGAGCTGAGGTCACTTGCCCAAGTTCACACAGTGAGTGGCATACAAATTTTGAACCCATATTTTTACATGCTTTTTACAAAGCATACTTGACTTAGTCTAGCATATTGGGAATTTGAGGGCCATTCCTGCTATCAGTGAATTTCCTCCTTCATCCTCTCCATTGCTTCAAATTGTTTCATGGTGCATCTCAAGAACCACACCCTTGATGAACATTTATTTGATGTTCCCAGGCTCCAGTTCCCTCTTCCTTTTATGAATTCCTGCAGCAATCACTTACTCCATCAGTTACACATCCTACATCATATGGTACCTGATTGACTTGTCAACATTTACACATGATTTATCTTCTTGATAAAATTATGCACCTGACAGCAGAAACCATATCTTAAAAATCTTTGGGTTCCTCATTGTATAGGAGGGCAAAATCAATTTCTTCTTACCTACCACGTTGATTGCTGCCCAGGTTGCTATTTTAACAAACTAGTAAAGCCTGTTTCTTGTCTGAGTGAAAAACAACCCTTTGAGTGGTTAGCCATGGTACTGTGAGTGCCAGTGTGGGATGAGAAGAACATAGGACAGAAGAGCAGCAGAAAATAAGAGCACTCTCACGTGCATTGATGGAGTTATGCGTGCATGTATTGCCTTAGTATTTCAAACAGTACTTTGTATATTTTGGGTTTATATCTTTAATGAAACTAATGCAGATAAAGATAAATAATTTGTCTAAAGTTTACAATGAAATCATAAGCCATTAATTGATTTCTTTTGATTCAGGTTAAACATGCAGAGGAAATTAAGCTTTTTCATTTGTCCCAACAAACTCCTGTCCTCAAATAATCTCTGTGTTTTCCACTCTAGTGAGTAATCGGAAAAATTAATTAACTGTCTAGTCCAGATTAAAGCTTAGTCCAATCTATGTAGGGTTCATTTCCTCTTGATAAAAATGTTCAGTGTCTCTAATATTTTCCTGTTCCCTCTAACTTCTTTAAGGATTCTGCATGAATAGAGAAGTGTAGAGTGTATGGCACAAATTTCCTTGTGGGCATGGCTATCCTCATGCCATTGGTGGAAATAACTTCATGCTAATCCCCAGATATGTGCAACCAGTTGTCCACTATTCTACAAGACAATGGCTTTTGTGGACCTGCTCTCTGTGAGCTCTGCTGACCTCCTTTGCTGCAGTTTAGAGCCAGTAATTCATGATTCAGGTTTGGTTCTAGAGGCAATCATAGGGAGTATCAGCCCATAGGGAGTATCAGCCATCTCATCGCTACCGGTTCAGCCTGCTTTCAGCTCTTGCTGGCTGGAGACTCCTCAGTCTGAGTCCTCTTCCACCTGGCTCCTCATTGACGTGTCTACTTCCGCATGTGCTGTTGGAATCCCCTTGCCCTTTGCAATGTCTCCTGACTTTTAGCTCAGAAAATGTAAATTTCAAGGTATTCATCTGAGAAATGGTCCACCACCAATGTTAATGTGGGTAGTCTTCTCCCAAAGACCCAAACAAATACTACATGCAGAGCCCTATCCTTAGTGACCCCCCTAAATTCATGCCCCCCAAGTTTAACCCTGACCAAAGCCCCAAAAGGAAATGGGGACACAGGTATCTACATGTTCTGGTATTTTTTTCTCTCTCTACTCGTCTTCATGCAAATCCCAGGGCCAGCCTTTTGGGGGAGAAGGCCTGTCTTAGAAGGGGTCTCTTCTTTACACTGTTGGGGAAAACTATATAGAGAGTGCTTAAAAACTAGCTTTACTATTATGCTAAAGAAGGGAATAAGGGAATTTCAGCAGCCATCTTTCAGGGCTATGGTAAGATCTGTAAGACTAATATATGACGCAGTTTTCTTTTCATGTCAGAAGCTGAATATTAACTGTGTCTTTCTCTTTGTATTCTACACTCTGAGCTCCTAATATAGTCCCAGGCAATGTTCACCTTTTGGGAACTAGTGCAAATGCCTTATACTCAAAAAGGCAAAAGGGAAAAGCACAACAATAATTTTCAAACTGTATACCTATTATACATCAATGCCAGGAATATGTAAAATTATTTGTGGTTGGTATATTCTGTTGATTAGAGACCAAAGTCAATAGTCTGATGCCCTAAAGGGCCAGTTTGTTTCAGTAATTTATGTTTACAGGCTAAACTCTAACTTGAAGCAATTGTTCTATAATTGCTTATTATAGTTATAAAAGGAAATAGACAAAATGGTGTGGGTGAGTAATACAAATTTTCATCGTGATTCAAAAATCATGATTCTGAAATACACGCCCTCATGGTGTTCATCATCAGTGTTAGCTTTATAATATTTGATGGAACCAAATTAAATGTTGAAATTCTGAGCCAATAAAATAAAATAGCAATATTCATTTTTTATGGCATACTGGCCTTAGTTATCCTCTCCATTGCTAACTTAAGCCTACTGCTAAAATTATATAAAATTTTACTGCATATATTCAAATAAATTAGGAGGTTTTTTTCTGGTTTTAATTCATGTACTATTTTTGAGGATGGAAAAAACAGTGATTAAATAAGCCTAACCAGATTTTTTTTAATGAGCCAAAAGCACTTTCACCATTTTGTAAATAATATTTGGATTGTTAGAAAAACAAATAGGTAGCTTTTAAGGGATCCTAGTCATGTTCCTAAGTCTTGTCATTTGACCAACGTGGTTTTGGATTCAGTGACTATCCAATTGATGAATGGATGTTTATTTATGGCTTCTTTCAAATAAGATGGCACATATTGCCCCTCAATTAGAAAAAACACCCAGTGCTTTATTCATTCATGCAATGTTTTATTCACTCTATCCAAAGAGTGCAGGATCAGATACTGTGCCTAACTCAATTGGTTTTAAACAACAACAAAATGTAGGCCACTGAAATTCTACCTCTGACTATAATAAATAACTTACCCTCTCACAGTAAAAACAAAAGAAAACAGAAAAATGAACAAAATATATTTTAAAACTATGATCAGATATTAGACAACAGGTGACATAGGATGCTGATCCCTAAAGAAAGGGAAACAAATAAGGTGGTTCCTACAATCTTCCCAACTTTAAACTCAAGGCTCTATCCAGGCCATGGTGCAGGGAGGGGATCCAAAACAGAGCATGAATGTCTTGCTGGGTTAAGAAGACAAAGATCTGAGTGCAGTGAAGCTAGGTGGCTGGGATTTGGAGGGCAAAGTTCTAGGGAAAAAAAAAAGCATTCGAGAGAAAAAGCTATAGAAATACACATAGGGGCCTTATTCACTCTTTCGCTTAATGCAAATTCACAATACATAGGGTAGAACTCCACAAGCCTGGGCAAATAAACTGGGAGCTGAAATCTGAACAAGAGTTCACATGGGGCTAGGAGACATTTGAGTTTTGAGTAGCCAAAAAGCAGAGTCCTCACTGAACACCTGAGCATTCACCTGAAACTCCAGAAGGGATGTGCCATAAGAGTAGATCTTAACTAGGCATACGTTAAAGGCTACTCCTACTTAACTAGGCATACATTAAAGCCAGAATTAATACAGTAATAAAATCTTCGCTATTTGGATAATGGGTACACTAGAAGTCCAATCCCCACCAGCATGCAATATACCCAAGTAGCATGTACGTGTACCCCCACATCCAAAATAAAATAAAAAGAATTAATACAATAACAAAACCAAAACCAGACAATATAAAAATGAAAACTTCAGATTATCTCTTATAAACATAGATAAAAATATCTTTTTAAAATATATGCATATAAAACTGTAATAATAAAAATAATAAAATCATGACTAAGAGGTTAATTCCAGAAATGTAAGGTTGGGTTAGCATTGGTAAATCAATTGTTGTAATTCAGTTTATTAGCATGAAAAAAATATACACTGTAAAACAGGCAAACATGAGTGACCAACAAGCATCTAAAAATATGATGAATATAATTTACTGTCAGAGAAATGCAAATTAAAAGCCCAATAAACTATCACTATATATTAGAATGACAAGCATTAAAAATATTGATAACTGCAAATATCATAAAGACTATAGAACAACTGGAAGCCTCACAAATTGCTGGAAGTATAAAATGGTACAACTACTTTAGAAAACAATTCACAGCTTCTTAAAAAAAATTAAACACTTACCAGCACCAGATGATTTAGCAATTTCACTTCTACGTTTTCACCCAAGAAAAATGAAACCATGTGTGTACAAAGAAGTATACATGCACATACACAGTATCTTTATTTAAAAGAGTAAATTTGAAATAACCCAAGTACCCAAAAGTAGGTAAATGGATAAACAAATTCTGGTATATCCATAAAGTGAAATACTAGCTAACACTAAGTAGGGACAAACTATTGTCATATGACACAGATGAATCTCAAACACATTATGTTGAGTGAAAAAGCTACACAGGAAAAAGTATGCATTCTATGATTCCATTGAAAGGTAATTCTATAAAAATTTAATCCAATTTATAGTGATTATTTCTTAGTGGTTGCCAAGAGCCGAAGGTAGGAGTGTGATTGAAAAGAAACATGACAGAATGCTTTAGGGTGATATAAATGTTCTCTAAATTGATTTTGGTGGTGGTTACACAAATATGTACATTTTAAACTCGCCCAACTATGAACTTAAAATGAGTGCATTTTATTGTGCATGTAATTATGCCTGAAAAAGTTAATTTAAAAAAGGAGGAAAAAAAGGAATTCATGAATTACCTTGCCTTTTGCATTTTTCTAAGTCATATTCTACATCCAAATCATGAGACAGTTACTCAACCTTCAATATGACACCCTGATAGTCTATAATTAATGGATGTCTACATATGGTACTATTATCCCAAAAAAGTAATTTCTTTAAATATTTGCTCCATAAACTCTAGCTATTCAGGTGACATCTTCTAAAAGGATCACCATCTTCTAGATTGCTTTGGAACTGCTTTAAAATGATGACATAGGGATCATCAAATGGGAGAGGCAGATCAGAAAAGATCTAAGACTTAGCTATGTGCTCTATCGCACAACAATGGAGAAAAAATTACTTAGGGTACAATCAAGGACAGTGATATGCCATAAGTAAAATTCAGAAAAATGGAGACAGAATGAAAACATAACAAGTCTAATTCCCTACTCTTGAAATCAACCGAAACATAACTGCATCTTGGCAAAGAAGTCTGTGAGATTCTTATTGACCATGGATTGCTAGAACCAAATGATACAAGCAGAAGTCTCAGGTTTTTAGTACAATAGTCAGTAGGAAGGAGATGAATCATCATGTTTCTTGGGTTCCAATTTTAAAAGATTTGACAAAGGTAGATAAATAGTACTTTCTCTTTAAGGGGGGAATAAAACCCAAATGTTTTAAAGTTTAAAAAAGTAGATAATTTTCTTTGAATGTATCTGAGCTTTGTTATTCAACATTAGTCTTTAAGTCAGAAAACTAGCAAAATCATTTTTCTTAGTATTAAGAAGAGGAAAAAAATAAATATTTGAAAATGGGTAAAAATGAACTCAAGTGATCTTTTTAAAAGGCAGTTTACAAAAACACCCTATCATTCTTTCTGGCAATTTACATACGAAAAATACTTTACAAACATGGGTACCTTAATGGCTGAGATACATTATAGGGAAAATACCAATTAATTCTCTACATCTAGAGTTTTTTTTCCTAAAACATAAATTCTTATGTGATAAAAAACAAACAAACAAAACTTCTGTGGCATTCCCACTGCCTAAAGACAAGTTCAAAATTCCTTGTTATAGCAAAACATGTCCATTTGTACTCTCACCCCATCCTACCTTACCAGACACAATTTCCATTATACCCCTAGACTCTCCTGCCCTAAAATCTAAACCAATCCTCATTTCATGAATAGCCAGTATTTTTTGTTCCTCCTATTGTTTGTACATACCCTTCCCTCTGTTCTTGACAAATGTCAATCTGTCAGGCCCAGCCCAATTACATCTCCCCTGTAACACCTGGACTTGGTCATCTGTGCTTTCACAAGACCTAGTATATATAGCTCTTTTGCAGTATGTATCTCAACACGCTATTTTTTTTTTTTTTTTTTGAGATGGAGTCTTGCTCTGTCACCCAGGCTGGAGTGCAGTCGTGCGATCTTGGCTTACTGCAACCTCTGCCTCCCAGTTTCAAGCAATTCTCCTGCCTCAGTCTCCTGAGTAGCTGGGATTACAGGTCCATGCCACCATGGCCAGCTAATTTTTGTATTTTTAGTAAAGACAGGGTTTCACCATGTTGGTTAGGCTGGTCTCGAACTCGCCTTGGCCTCCCAAAGTGCTGGGATTACAGGCGTGAGCCACCATGCCCAGCCCACAACACACTATTAATTTTGTATGCCAGCCTCCCTGATTGCACTGGAAGATAATTTTTTCCAGGGCCAGAACTATATTCTATTAATTCTTGTTAGCTTGTTTCTTAGTTATTACATTTCCCATTCCTTGTAGGATCATTGTGAATAGTAGAAACACAATAAATGCCTACTGAATTGAATTTTATTTGTCTTTAGTTTGTATTTGCTTTGTTTTGCGTGTGGTAAAATTCTTTTGGTTTTGTTTCTTTTTCTTTTTTCTTTCTGATATCACTTATTCTTCTTGAGTGCAGTGTTCTAATAAAATATGCTTGATTCCTGATGGAGTTATTTAGAGCTTCTGAGGAGAAAAAAAATTCTTTATTTGCAAAGTAGTAATAGAAAAACTTAGATCATTACTGCTGTTGGAAAACTTCTCAAAGTACATGAACTTCTGAGAGATGGTCAATATAATTTAAAGCATATTATGTAAAAAATGCTAAGTGCACAAGGTGTCCAATAGCTTTTCATTATGCTTCAGACTTGCAACACCATCTTCCCTCCAGATTCTATCTATATCTTTTTTAAAGATTATATTGATATTTTTGTTGTTGAATTTCTAGAGTAGTGATTTCCATTTCAGAGTTTTGGAATTTATAATTATTTTGATCAAGACAGGATTTTATTTCAGAACTTCTTAAATCTACTTTTCACATTGTTATTGGATTGATTAGGATTCATTTTCTGAGATTAGTTCTCTATATATAAACCAAATAACCAAGTCAATTTAGTTACTTGATTTAGCCATATCATCAGTTAAAAATAATCAAATTAGATATTGTCACTGTAAAATATCCTTGTCCCCAAACATACTCACTAGACATTAAATTATTCTTTAAGTTTCAACTACATAAGCTGATGCCTCTAGGCCAAACCAAAAGCATCAGCACAGCACATGGAATCCTTCTGTGTCAGTTTCTTCCTACATGTAATGATGAGACCTGGAGAGGAACTTTATCCCAGAGGACATAACTTGGTGATAAAGAGCAAAGTTGTAATACAAAGTCATACCTGGCAATTTATATACAAAGCTAGAGAAAAAGTCTTTCCAATAGTACATGGAAGCCCCAGATCACCACACTCAAGGCTGAGATTCTCGTGATTCTCTTTCATTTTAACAAATGCCTATATGGTAGTAACTACAGGAAATACTCCAAGTGATTTATGAATATTAATTCATCTGCTTCTCATACCAAAACCTGAGAAAGAGAGATTATTAGTTTTATTTTATTGATGGATGCAAGGCTAAGTTAGTTGCCCAAAGATTTGCAAGTAGTTAAGTGACTGAACTAGGATTGGGATGAGAGCAGTCTGGCTCCATGGTCTTTGGTCCTAGCCTCTTTTCAACACTGCCTCTTCCATGGTTCCCAGAATTCTGGGAGCAAGTTTAAGATGTCTTGAGGACTTTTTCCACACTTCCCATGAGTGAGGAGAATTAGGTACCACTAAGACTGTATATCCAAGAGTTGGTGAGGAAGTCCCACCATTGATGCTGTGAGTTGCTACATAATCATGCAAGTATCTCTATTTAAGTTAGAGTACATATTCAGCCCTACCAATTTCTGGTGTATAAGAGTAACTTGTAAGATTACAGTGACAGTTACAATCCCATGAAATTGACCCAAATACAATTGATTCTTTAAATTCCATTTCTAAGAATGTAGATGTGTCTTTTCTTAGTAATTTCTTAATCATTTTAAATTCACAGGTGTTTGAGCTATCACTGACCTCTACTTCTGACTTCAAATGACCTTTCCCCTTTTGAATATTAACACATACATTATTTTAAAACAATCTCTGTGCCTTACATGTATTATTTAATTTCAAAGAGTAGTTAGGAGATAAAATGTTCCTTAACTGCCACCTGTCCTAAAAATCAGCCTGGGTTGCAGCCTTAAGCAGTTCACACATGTCTGAAATATGTAAATAGGTTTAATACAATAGAAGTGGAGCTGTGAGTGGATGAAAGAAGACTTGAGCTCCATTTGATGGGACTGGTCTTCACAAATGTAATCAGGAGTTTTTGTCTGTGTCTGGAAACTGAACTGTCCATATCTATAGGGAGATTTGTGAAGACGCATGCCTTGCAATTTGTCTCTAACCTGGGTATTCAGACATTTCCAAAAATAGGTAAACTCAATTTAGGCGATAAATTGCTGTTGCTAGTCTTTAAATTCCAAAAAAGGACTTCAGTGAACCAATAAGTCTCTCAGATCTGGGGTGGGGGATTTAGGGTTTGGTTTCTGGGGGCCATCAGAAAGAGCAGGGCCTCTAGGAGAAAGCCTATTCCTGACTCCTGTAACTTCACCTTGACTCAGAAATTGGTGGAAACACATGCGTATTAGTCCATTTTCACACTGCTATAAAGAAATACCTGAGACTGGGTAATTTATCAAGAAAAGAGGTTTAACTGACTCTTAGCTCCACAGGCTGTACAGCAGAGGCCCCAACCGCTGGGCTGCAGACCAGTACCAGTCCAAGGCCTGTTAGGAACCAGGGCACACAGCAGGAGGAGAGCTATGGCAGATGAGGGAGCATTACCACCTGAGCTCTGCCTCCTCTGAGCTCAGTGGTGGCATTAGATTCTCACAGAAGCGTGAACCCTATCATGAAATGCACGTGCTAGAGATCTAGGTTGTGCACTCTTTATGAAACCATCCCTCCCACCTCCCCACCACCCTCCTGGCATTTGTCAAAAACTTTTCCTCCACGAAACAAGTCCCTGGTGCCTAAAAGGTTGGGGACTGCTGCTGTACAGGAAGCATGGCTGGGGAGGTCTCAGGAAACTTACATCATGACAGAAGGCAAAGGAGAAGTAGACATACCTTCACATGGCCTGAGACCGAGGAATACAGAGAGAGGGGAGTTGCTACACACTTTTAAACTACTAGATCTCACCATAACTCACTCACTATCATGAGAACAGCACCAAAGGGGAAATCTGCCCTCATGATCCAATTGCCTCCCACCAGGCCCCACCGTTAACATTAGGGATTACAATTTGACATGAGATTTGCGTGGGGACACAGATCCAAACCACATCAACATGTAAATACATCTATGTTCTCTCAATTACTAAGAAGGGCCAAAAAGGAAGATTTGACTGAGGCCTAAAAATTATTTCCAAGAATAATTATCTAAAATGGTATTATTTTTTGCTATGGCTCAGATATGGTTTATTTGGCCCCACCAAGTCTCAGGTTGAAATTTGATGCCTAGTGTTGGAGGTGGGGCCTAATGGGAGGTTTTCATGGGGGTGGATCCATCATTAGTGGTTTGGTGCTGTCCTCACAGTAAGGAATGAGTTCTCCCTCTATTAGTTGATGCAAGAGTTCCTCCAAGACCTGGTTGTTAAAGAGAGTGTGGCACTTTCCCCAATCTCTCTTACTTCCACTCTCACCATGTGATCTTTGCACACATCAGTTTCCCTTCTTGCCTTCCACAATGAGTGGAAGCAGCCTGAGTCCTTCACCAGAAGCAGATGCTGATGCCATACTTCTCGTACAGCCTGCAAAACTGTAAGCCAAATAAACCACTTTTCTTTATAAATTGCCCAGACTTAGGTATTCCTTTACAGAAACATAAAAATGAACAAAGACAATTGTCTAATAGCATGGAGTACTAAAAATGCATATAAATACAAATATACATGACAAATTTTATTGATGTGTGTGCATGGTATTAGAGCAAGCATTTTGAAAAAAATTGTGAATGGAAAATATTATATACTCTTAGGGAAAATGACGGTTATTGTCAAATAGAAGAAAGGCTAATATTGAGAGAAGAATTAGACCTAACAGTGGAAATTAAACAGAAACAAATCTCATCACTGTAAAGAACCTTCTAAAATGTTGAACATAATTCCCTTATCTATACTTTTTCTCTGAGAAGTTTTCATCATTTCTACAAGAGTTTTTCTTCTTAATATACATCTAATTAACGTTCTTGTTATTTCCTAATGCTTAAACATCCTAGAAACTAACTTGGCAATTAAAAAAGATGTTTCAGTTTCTATAGTTAATACAAATGTATTATAAATATGTAAGAACTGTTTCTGGTTAAAAAAATCTGATTAAAATTTTCTGGTGGTTTGTATAATGGGTGTTCACTGAATTATTTAATTATTATTTTTCTGAGAAAGTATAAAACAGCATGCATCACAGGTGTTTAATAAGTTTTCATGATAAATAATGATGCCCTTCATTTCTTGTCTGCTACCTTCAATGTAAGATTTTTATAAATAAACAAAAACTATCCTTGCAATTGGTCCCCTAAGAAAAGAGGCAAGAACGTCATATCTGTCAACAGCTAACTTTTCTCACCATTTTAGTATAATTGTGACACAATATACAAAATATACAAAAATGCGCTATTCCAGAAAACCAAACAGAGGGAAAGTATTACCAAATTAGAGAAAACTTTTAAAAATAGCAAACAACATTCTTGATTTTCTCTCCTGCCCATTTAGGATACAGAAATCTCTTATGCCACATAGGAAAATGGGAAAACATCAGTGTGAAACACTGATTCATGTTTTTCTCTTGTTTCTTTTTTTTTTTTTTTTTTTTTTAGTAATCAGTATATATTTGAAAGTACACGCATTTGAGGAGCAGCTGGGGTCTGAGGCCTCTCACTTAGACTCATGGATTTCTCTTGTTTCTTAAGATGAAGTCTCGCTCTGTCACCCAGGCTGGAATGCAGTGGTGCAATCATGGCTCACTGCAGTCTCAACCTCCCAGCTCCAAATGATCCTTCTGCCTCAGCCTCCCAAGTACCTGGGACTACAGGCATGCACCACCACGATCACACCAGGCAATTTTTTTTAAGAGACAAGATCTTGCTGTGTTGCCTGGCATGGTGTTGAACTCTTGGGCTTAAGTGATCTCCCCATCTGGGCCTTCCAAAGTGTTGAGATTACAGGCATAAACCTTTTTTTTTCTTTAGTTGGAATTGTGTGGTTCTCTCCAAGTTAATATGTAAAAAGGACCATGAAGAAGACACACTGACAGTTCATGCATCTCAGTATGAGCCCCCAGGCCCTTGAGTCTTGATCCAATCAATCTCAGTGGACCACGCTACCCTCTGTGACCTGAAAGAGTTAGAACAGCCTTCAAGCATACCTGTCCTCACCTCATTTTTGTCCATGCAAGATGCATCAGTAAGCATCAAAACTTTTGTTTGCCGTCAGACTTCCTATAGACTCTGAAAAGAATACCCCATTTGAAAGAGCAATGTGGCAGGCTGCCATGCCATGGCACAGTTACTTACAGGTACTGAACCAGAGAACTTGATTGTTTCAGTTGCATACTATTCACTGCTGCTCTTACCATGTTAGCCATGGGTAAGTAGTTACGTGAAGCATATGTAACAGCATTTAGGCCAATATTCCCTACATTTATTGAACATAAGCCATTTTTGCCTCTCAGCACATGCTTTAACACCTCATACAACTACTGTTCCATGAACAACATTTTGACAAACAGTTTGACTGGTTTAGTCATTAAAGAAACACACACATCCACATATGTGCACACTCACATGCACACACACACATGCACACACACACATACACACACACATCCCTCTTTAAATAGTATAAACTGCCTGATATACAGGAGTCTAATGACATTTTAGGGACACACAAATCCTTCAAATAACAAATGCTAAATCATAAGGACAAGTGAGAACATTAGAATAAATATATGTCAAGTCTGAATAATAAATATTTGCCAGAATGGCTTAAAATATTTATACTCCTTGAACCAGTAAGTCAGAGATCTTTCTTAAGAAAAAAATATAAAATTCCAGCAAATATTTATGCCCCCCAACTTTTTATTGCAGTGTTATTTATAATGGCACAAAAGTAGAGGCAACATAAATATCCAACAATAAAGAAATCAAATAAATTATGATATATCCATTTATTCAGATTATTACTCAATGATTAAAAATTATATTTTCTATGACTATACAATATGTAAAGATGTTTATGATATAATGTTTAGCAAAGAAAAACCAGCAGAATCAAGAATTGCACAGGCAGAATTATCTCTTATGCACATAGAAAAATGCTGAAAAGGCCGGGCGTTGTGGCTCGTGCCTGTACAATCCCAGCACTTTGGTAGGCCAAGGCAGGTGGATCACCTGAGGTCAGGAGTTCAAGACCAGCCTGGCCAATATGATGAAACCCCATCTCTACTAAAAATACAAAAATTAGCTGGGCATAGTGATGGGTGCCTGTAATCCCAGCTACTCAGGAGGCTGAGGCAGGAGAATCACTTGAATCTGGGAGGTGGAGGTTGCAGTGAGCTGAGACTGCGCCATTGCACTCCACCCTGGGTGACAAGAGCGAGACTCCAACTCAAAAAAAAAAAAAAAAAAAAAAAGATAAGAAAAAAAGCTGAAAAGTGTTTCTAAGAGTGAGATAATGGATGAATGTTATTTTCTTCCTTATATATTCTGGAATTTACAACATTTTCCCTAACCCTAACCCCATATTGCTTGCAAGCGTATTGACACATATTGCTTTTATTAGGAGGAAACAAATGCAAATTTCTCTTCCTTACAAAGCTGTCAGTAACAGTTTCCTGGATAATTCACTCTAGGCTTTTTATCCCATAACATATTGCTTCTCTAATGATATTTTCCTAAAACTTAGTTGGTAATTGTGGAAATGAAACAAAAGGAAGTTAGACAGAGGAATGCGACCTCCCAAAGCACCTTTCTTATCAAAGGCATTTTGATTGTCATGACAACTCTAGGGCACTGGACCATTCAGGAGGAGGAACTTTCGCTCCAGAACGGTGAAAGGCAAACAGGTCTTTCTCTCTTAGGATCTCTGGCTTCCTCTCACCCTCTTCAATATGTCAATCAAGTTCAGATAAACTTGATAAAACTGAAGCTAAGGCAGGCCATTATTCATTTGTCTTGCCAGCCTGGGAAAGTTAGCCTCTCTGAGAATTAAGAGCAATGTGTTGCTAAGCACTGAAGGTTTCAGATGTGAGACTTCATTAACTACAAGTTACACATAGCTAGAAATCAAACTCTGGAAAGCAGAAGGACTCATTCAAAGTTAAATCACTTTTCACTCCGACTCTATGCAACAATTTGGATAAATATGCATTTATACATATTAGAGTAATTGGGAAATATTTTGAGGCATCCCGCAACTGCTGCTATTTCTTCCATCCAACCTTGCCGTGAACTGTAATACTATTGTGTGATTGTGTGCATATGTTGAAATTAAGAGTTAAGAGCAACTCATGCTGGTTTACCAATTCCAAAAAAAATTTCATTTAAAAAACTATTTTAGGGTCTACTATGTAGACAACACTTCATATAAGCAAGGAGACAGTAAAAAGACATATGAACCATTGTTCACATTCACATGGTGGGATAGATAACCAAATTTTTCTTCTTCTTCTTCTTCTTATTATTATTTATTCAATAGGTTTTTGGAGAACTGGTGGTGTTTGTTTACATGAATAAGTTCTTTAGTGATGATTTCTGAGATTTTGGTGCACCCATCATTCAAGCAGGATACACTGTACCAGATGTGTAGTCTTTTAATCCTAACTGCCCCCACCCCCTGCCACCATTTCTCCCCAGGCCCCAAAGTCCTTTGTGTCATTCTTATGCCTTTGTGTCCTCATAGTTTAGCTCCCACTTATGAGTGAGAACATACAATGTTTGGTTTTCTGTTCCTGAGTTACTTCAGTTAGAATAATGGTTTTCAAATTTATCCAGCATTCTGTGAGTGCCATTATTTCCTTCCTTTTTATGGCTGAGCAGTATTCCATGATATAGATATACCACAATATCTTTATCCATTCATGGATTGATGGGCATTTGGGCTGGTTCCATATTTTTGCAATTGCAACTTGTGCTGCTATAAACATGCACGTGAAAGTATCTTTTTTGTATAATTACTTCTTTTCCTTTGGGTAGATACCTAGTAGTGGAATTGCTGGATCAAATTGTAGATCATTTTTAGTTCTTTAAGGAATCTCCACACTGTTTTCCATAGTGGTTTTACTAGTTCACATTCCTACCAGCAGTATAAAAGTGTTCCCTTTTCACCGCATCCATGCCAACATCTATTTTTTTTTATTCTTTGATTATGGCCATTCTTGGAGGAGGAAGGTGGTATCACATTGTGGTTTTCATTTGCATTTCCCTTATCATTAGTGATGTTGAGCATTTTTTCATGTTTGTTGGCCATTTGTATATCTTCTTTTGAGAAATGTCTATTCATGTCCTTAGTTCACTTTTTTATGGCATGATTTGTTTTGTTTTGTTTTGTTTTTCTTGCTGATTTGTTTGAGTTCCTTGTAGATTCTGGATGTTAGTCCTTTGTCAGATGTATAGATTGCAAAGATTTTCTCCCACTCTGTGGGTTGTCTGTTTACTCTGCTGATTATTTCTTTTGCTGTGCAGAACCTTTTTCATTTAATTAAGTCCTATCTATTTATTTTTGTTTCTGTTGTGTTTGCTTGTGGGTTCTTAGTTATGAAGTCTTTGCCTAATCCAATCTCTAGAAGGTTTTTTCCAATGTTACCTTGTGAATTTTTATGGTTTCAGGCCTTGAATTTAAGTCCTTGATCCATCTTGAGTTGATTTTTGTATAAGGTGAGAGATGAGGATCCAGTTACCTTCTCCTACATGTGGCTTACCAATTATCCCAGCACTGTTTGTTGAATAGGGTGTCCTTTCCCCACTTTATGTTTTGGTTTGCTTTGTTGAAGATCAGTTGGCTGTAAGTATTTGGCTTTATTTGTGGGTGCTCTATTCTGTTCCATTGGTCTATGTGCCAATTTTTATGCCAATACCATGCTGTTTTGGTGACTGTGGCCTTATAGTATAACTTGCAGTTGGGTAATGCGATGCCTCCAGATTAATTCTTTTTGCTTAGTATTGCTTTGGCTATGTGGGCTGTCTTTTGGTTCGAAATGAACTTTAGGATTATTTTTTCTCATTCTGTGAGGAATGATGGTGGTATTTTTATGGAAATTGCAGTGAATTTGTAGATTGTTTTGACAGTATGGTCATTTTCACAATACTGATCCTACTTATCCATGAGCATGGGATTTGTTTCCATTTGTTTGTGTCATCTATGATTTCTTTCAGCAGTGTTTTGTAGTTTTCCTTGTAGAGGTCTTTCACCTCCTTGGTTAGGTATATTTCTAAGTATTTTATTTTATTTTTGCAGCTATTGTAAAAGGGGTTGAGTTCTTCATTTGATTCTCAACTTGGTCGCTGTTAATGTATAGCAGAGCAACTAATTTGTGTACATTAATTTTGTACCCTGAAGCTTTGCTGAATTCATGTACCAATTCTAGGAACTTTTTGATGAGTTTTAAGGGTTTTCTAGGTATACAATCATATCATCAGCAAACAGTGACAGTTTGACTTTGTTTTTGTCAATTTGGATGCCATTTTTTCTCTTGTCTGATTGCTCTGGGTAGGACTTCCAGTTCTATGTTGAATAGATGTGGTGAGAGTGGGCATCCTTGTCTTGTCCCATTTCTCAGGGGGAATGCTTTCAACTTTCACCATTCAGTATAATGTTGGCTGTGGGTTTGTCATAAATGACTCTAATTACCTTCAGATATGTCCCTCCCTTCTGTGACAATTTTGCTGAGGGTTTTAGTCATAAATTGTTGCTGGATTTTGTCAAATGCTTTTTCTGCATCTATCGAGATGATCATATGATTTTTGTTTTTAATTCTTTTTTATGTGGTGTGTCATATTTATTGACTTGCCTATGTGTTAAACCATCCCTACAACTCTGGTAAGAAACCCACTTGATCATGGTAGATTATCTTTCTGATATGTTGTTGGATTTGGTTAACTAGGATTTTGTTAAGAAATTTTGAATCTATGCTCATCAGGGATATTTGTCTGTAGTTTTCTTTTTTGGTTATGTCCTTTCCTGGTTTTAATATTAGGTTAATACGGGCTTCATAGAATGATTTGGGGAGGATTCTCTCTTTCTCTATCTTGTGGAATAGTGTCAATAGGATTGGTACCAATTCTTCTTTGAATGTCTGATAGAATTCAGCTGTGAATCCATCTGGTCCTGGCTGTGCTTTTTTTGTTACTGTTGTTTGTTTGTTTTTGCCCGGCAATGTTTTCTTTTTTTTCTTTTCTTTTTTTTTTTCTTTTTGGTGCAGTTGCAAGATTTAATAGAGTGAAAACAGAGCTCCCATTAAATGGGAGGGGACCCAAAGGGGGGTTGCCATTGCTGGCTTGAATGCCTGGGTTTATATCCCGATCATTGTCTCTCCCCCTGTGCTCTCAGTTGATAGATGATTGGCTATTTCTTTACCACCTGTTTTTGCCTAATTAGTATTTTAGTGAGCTCTCTTTACTACCTGATTGGTCGGGTGTGAGCTAAGTTGCAAACCCCGTGTTTAAAGGTAGATGCGGTCACCTTCCCGGCTAGGCTTAGGGATTCTTAGCCTAGGAAACCCAGCTAGTCCTGTCTCTCAGTCCCCCTCCTCAACAGGAAAACCCAAGTGCTGTTGGGGAGGTTGGCCGACAACTGCTCTAACTGCTTCCTGCTGAATTGGGGTGTAGTAGGGGTTGTGCAGTTGAGATTTCCTTGGGAGGGGTGACTTCAATGTCATCAACATTGGAGGATAGGCTAGCAGGCTGGTCCAGGGGTCCATGGTAGATCTTAGTCATGGACTGCATCTGGGGCTCCATTTGAAGAATGATTTGTACTTTTACAGCTTTGATTCTGGAAAAGACAAACTTAACAAGGAGGTTAAAAATACAGGGATTGAAATGTATGGCGTGCAGTGCAAGGGATTATTTCTTTGGCACACTTCACAGGCCCTGACTATCTGCTTGATAGTTTTGAAAAGGCCTGGTCCAGTAAATAATAATTTGGCCATCTGATGGGTTCTTTCAATGCCTAACTGAAAGGTTTGGTGAAGGGTTTTAAGTAATTTCCATTGGTTAGCTGCAGGCAAAAGTATTTTCTCTTCCTCGGTGGCTAGCCATCCTGAGGGGAGGAAACTATGTCCTCATGAGGTTCCTCATTCAATTTCTCCTGCTGAGTACTGGGGCTTGGTTTCCCAGAGGGGATTACCCCATACTAGGGGTCCTTCTATAAACATTTCTAATGGAGGGTCCTGCCTTGCTGTTCTTCTGGCTTCAATATCCACTTGGCAGTTCTCTTCTATTTCCCTTTCCTTTCCTTTCTGATGACCCTGGCAGTGTAAGACTGCCACCTCTTTAGGTTTCTGTACAGCCAATAATAATCTCCTAATGGCTTCCTGATGTTTGATAGGTGTTCCCTCGGAAGTTAGGAATTCCCTTTCTCTCCATATTGCTGCATGGGCATGGAGGATGAGGTAAGCATTCTTAGAGTCTGTATATATATTTACCCTTTTTCCTTCTCCTAATCCTAGTGCCTGAGTGAGTGCTATTAGTTCTGTCAGCTGAGCACTGGTTCCTGGGGTGAGGGGATAACTTTCAAGTATTCCATTATCACTGACCACTGCATACCCTGCTTTTCAAAGTCCTTTTTCTACAAAGGAACTGCCATCGGTATACAAGTTGAGGTTGGGATCAGTCAAGGGAACCTCTAGAAGGTCCCCTTGAGTGGAGTAGGTTTGAGCAATCACCTGTTGACAGTTATGTTCTGTCTTTTCTTCATTGTCTGGAAGAAATGTGGCTGGGTTAAGAGTTGCACAAGTGTGCAGACACAGCACTGGCCCTTCAAGTAATAGAGCCTGATATTTAAGCAAATGGTTGTCTGACAGCCGCAAGTCTCCTTTAGCAGTGAGTATGTCATTTACATCATGAGATGTCCACACAGTAAGATCTCTTCCCTGTATTATTTTAACTGCTTCAGATACTAAGACTGCTACTGCCGCCACTACCCGTAAACAATGAGGACAACCCTTTGCCACTACATCAATTTCCTTACTCAGGTACACCACGGGTTGCAAGCTGGTCCCTTGGACCTGTGTAAGTACTCCTAGAGCTATTCCTGTTTTTTCTGTGACATATAGAGAAAAGTCTTGCCGCGTTGGCAAGCTTAACACTGGGACTTGGGTTAGGGCCTTCTTTAGGGCCTGGAAAGCTGATTCTGCTTCAGGTGTACATCTTACTAAATGGGTATTGGCTTTCTGAGTTTCCTTAATTAGTGAATATAGTGGCCTGGCTATTTTACCATACCTGGGAATACATATTTGGCAGAAGCCTGTTATGCCAAGGAATGCTCTTAGTTGTTTTAGGGTTTCAAAGTTTTGCTCTGTGCCTAAGGCAGACTTTTGAAGTTTTTTTCTAATGTCTGCAGCTGACTGATAAACTTATCCTTTAAGATTAGTTGGCTTTCAATAGAGTCAGTGACAGAGAGTTATGCTTCCTCAATGCCTCCCTTAGTCTCTCCAGAAAGGCAGTAGGATTTTCTTCCTTTCCTTTTGTTATAGTGGACATCATTGAATAATTTATAGGCTTCTTCCTAGTTTTCCTTAGTCCTTCTAGCATGCAAGTTACTAAATGTCTGTGGCACCAATCTCCATGTTCTGATTCTGTGTCCCAGTGAGGGTCTACACTGGGAACTGCCTGCTGGTCTGTGGGGAATTGTTCGCTTTCCTCTGTTGTCATCGTATCGTTGACCTGACTGAGATACCAGAGATCACCAAACTCTTGGGGCTGCAGTTATGGTGGCACTTCTCTCATTTGGAGTTAGTGTCTGATTTAGCAGTAACATTCTATCTCTCCATGTCAGATCAAAGGATTGTCCTAACCCTTGTAAAATGTCAATATAGCCATCAGGGTTATTTGAGAATTTACCTAGGTCTATTTTAATTTGCTTCAAGTCTGACAGGGAAAAAGGTACATATGCTCTGACTGGGCCATATTCTCCAGAATACATCTTAGGGGTATTTTTGCCTTGGGGGGAATGTTTCCCATCACTTTGGAGGTCCCTTCATGGTCACCCAAATGTTACCAGGGGTCCTTGTTCTTAGAGCTCCCAAGAGGGTGGTGGGGTGCTTCCAAGATGGCGGCAAGCCTCTTGTTCTCTGACCTGAGGTTCTTGGCCTTGTGGATTCCAAGCAATGGAATCTTGGGCTATGCAGTCAGTGTTATAGCTCTATTCAGCTTGATTAGGATGAACCCTTGGCACTTAGCCCAAGCAGGAACAATGGCGAGCCTCTAGCCTGATTGGGAGCAGCAATGGGCACTGCCTCACTGGATCAGAAGTGCAGCAGACACCCTGCCAGATCCAGAGGGGTGGAAGTCAGTGGCGGGACTGTGATGGTGGCAAACAGCAGTGGTAGACGATGAGCGAGAGCTCAGCTCGAGCCATAACAAACACGGACCAGAAGAGTGTGCAGTTGCAAGATTTAATGGGTATATACCCAAAGGATTATAAATCATGCTGCTATAAAGACACATGCACATGTATGTTTATTGTGGCACTATTCACAATAGCAAAGACTTGGAACCAACCCAAATGTCCAACAATGATAGACTGGATTAAGAAAATGTGGCACATATACACCATGGAATACTATGCAGGCATCAAAAATGATGAGTTCATGTCCTTTGTAGGGACATGGATGAAATTGGAAATCATCATTCTCAGTAAACTATCTCAAGAACAAAAAACTGAACACCGCATATTCTCACTCATAGGTGGGAATTGAACAATGAGAACACATGGACACAGGAAGGGGAACATCACACTCTGGGGACTGTTGTGGGGTTGGGGGAGGGGGGAGGGATAGCTTTAGGAGATATACCTAATGCTAAATGACGAGTTAATGGGTGCAGCACACCAGCATGGCACATGTATACATATGTAACTAACCTGCACATTGTGCACATGTACCCTAAAACTTAAAGTATAATAATAATAAAATAATAAAAAAAGATTTAATGGAGTGAAAACAGAGCTCCCATAAAATGGGAGGCGACCCAAAGTGGGTTGCCCTTGCCTGGCAATTTTTTCGATTACCATTTCAATATCGTTGCATGTTATTGGTCTGTTAAGAGTTTCTATTTCTTCCTGATTTAATCCGGGAAGCTTGTATATTTCCAGGAATTTATCCTTCTCCTCTAGGCTTTCTAGTTTATGCATGTAAGGGTGTTCATAGTAGCCTTGAATAATCTTTTGTGTTTCTGTGGCATCAGTTGTAATATCTCCCATTTCATTTCCAATTGAGCTTATTTGGATCTCTCTTCTTGTCTCACTAATGTTCTATCAATTTTATTTATCTTTTCAGACAACCAGGTTCTCATTTATTATTTGTGTCTTTTATTGTTGTTTCAATTTCATTTAATTCTGCTTTGATCTTGGTTATTTCCTTTCTTTTGCTGGGTTAGGGTTTGGTTTGTTCTTGTTTCTCTAGTTCCTTGAGGTGTGACCTTAGATTGTCTATTTGTGCCCTTTTGTACTTTTTGACATAGGCATTTAAGGCTATAAATTTTCCTCTTAGCATCACCTTTGCTGTATCTCAGAGGTTTTGACAGGTTGTGTCACTATTATCATTCAGTTCAAATAATTTTTAAATTTCCATCTTGATGTCATTATTGACCCAATGATTATTCAGGAGCAGCTTATTTAATTTCCATGTATTTGCATGGTTTTCAGGTTTCCTTTTGGAGTTGATTTCAGATATTATTCCACAGTGGTCTGAAAGAATACTTCATATAATTTTGATTTACTTAAATTTATTGAGACTTATTTTGTGACCTATTATATGGTCTATCTTGGAAAATGTTGCATGTGCTAAAGAATAGAATGCATATTCTATAGTTGTTGGGTAGAATGTTCTATAAATATCTGTTAAGTCCATTTGTTCCAGGGTATAGTTTAAGTCTACTGTTTCCTTGCTGACTTTCTGTCTTGACCTGTCTAGTGCTGTCAGTGGCATATTAAAGTCCTCCACTATTACTGTGCTGCCATCTATCTCATTCCTTAAGTCTAGTAGCAATCGTTTCATAAATTTGGGACCTCCAGTGATAGGTAACTATATATTTAGAATTGTGATATTTTCCTGTTGGACTAGTCCTTTTATCATTATATAATATCCCTCTTTGTCTTTTTTAACTGCTGTTGCTTTAAAGTTTGTTTTGTCTAAAATAAGAATAGCTACTTCTCCTTGCTTTTGGTGTCCATTTTCATGGAATATCTTCTTTCATCCTTTTACCTTAGGTTTGTCTGAGTTCTTGTGTGTTAGGTGAGTCTCTTGAGGACAGAAGATGGTTGGTGAACTATTATCCATTCTGCCATTCTGCATCTTTTAAATTGAGTATTTAGGCCATTTAATACATTCAATATTAGTATTGAGTTGTGAGGTGCAATTCTATTCATTGTGCTGTTTGTTGCCTGAATTTCTTGTTTTTGTTTTCATTGTGTTATTTTTTATAGGTCCTGTGAGATTTACACTTTAAGAAGGTTCTATTTTGGTGTATTTTGAAGATTTGTTTCCATACTCAGAGCTCCTTTTAGTGGTCCCTGTAGTGCTGTCTTGGTAATAGCAAATTCTCTCAGCATTTGTTTGTCTGAAAAAGGCTGTATCTTTCCTTCACTTATGAGGCTTAGTTTCACTGAATACAAAATTCTTGGCTGATAATTATTTTGTTTAAGGAGGTTAATGATAGGACCCCAATCCCTTCTACCTTGTAGGGTTTCTGCTGATAAATCTGCTGTTAATCTGATAGGTTTCCCTCTTTATAGGTTACCTGATGCTTTTACCTCACAGCTCTTAAGAGTCTCTCCTTCATCTTGACTTTTGATAACCTGATGACTATGTGCCCAGGCAATGATCTTTCCACAGTGATTTTCTCAGGTGTTCTTTGAGCTTCTTTTATTTGGATATCTAGATCTCTAGCAAGGCCATGGAAGTCTTCCTCGATGATTCTCTCAAATATGTTTTCCAAACTTTTAGATTTCTCTTCTTCTCCAGGAGCACCAATTGTTCTTAGGTTTGGTTGTTTAAAATAATCCCAAACTTCTTGGAGACCTTGTTCATTTTTTAAAATTATTTTTTCTTTGTCTTTGTTGGAGTGGGTTAATTTGAAAGCCTTGTCTTTGAGCTCTGAAGTTCTTTCTTCTACTTGTTGGATTCTATTCTGAGAATTTCCTGTGTATTTTGCATTTATCTAAGTGTGTCCTTCAACACAATTCCTAGAAGTTGTGTTTGTTTTTTTATTTATGCTATCTATTTCTCTGGAGATTTTTCCATCCATATCCTGTAACATTTTTAAATTTCTTTAAGTTGGTGTTCACTTTTCTCTGGTGCCTCCTTGAGTAGCTTAATCATTCATCTTCTGAATTCTTTTTCTGGCAATTCAGAGATTTCTTCTTGGTTTGGATCCATTGTTGGTGAGCTTGTGTGATCTTTGGGAGTGTTAAAGAAACTTATTTTATCATATTACCAGAATTGTTTTTCTGATTCCTTCTCATTTGGGTAGACTGTATCAGAGGGAAGATCTGGGATTCAAGAGCTGCTGTTTAGATCCTTTGGTCCCATGGGGTGCTCCCTTATGCAGTGCCCTCCCCTTTTCCCTCAGGGATGGGGTTTCCTGAGAGCCAGACTGCTGTAATTGTTATTTCTCTTCTGGATCTAGCCACCCAGCAAAGCTTCCAGGCTTCAGGCTGGTACTGTGGAGTGTCTGCAAAGAGTCCTGTGATGTGATCCGTCTTCAAGTCTCTCAGCCATGGGTACCAGCACCTGCTCTGGTGGAGGTAGCAGGGGAATGAAGTGGACTCTATGAGGGTCGTTGATTGTATGTTTGTTTAGTGTGCTAGTTTTGTGTTTGTTGGTCTCCAGCCAGGAGATGGCGCTTTCAAGACGTCACCAGCTACAGTACTAGGGAGGATACAAGCTTGCCATAGGGTCCCCTGGGTAAGTATTAGGGTTTCTTAAGAAGTAGACAGGGCCACAGAACTCCCAAAAGATTATGTCCTTTGTCTTAACATTAATCGACAAACCACAAGTAATTAGGGTTCTGGTGGTTTAAGGTAAAATTGGAAAATATTGGTCTCTCAAATTTATGTGTACACAATTTTAGGGGTTTATGAAATTCCAAAGTCAGGAAATTATTGCCCTGTAGTATACTAGGACAAATGAATAAAAGATCCAACAACATTTTAACTCATGTATTACAGTAGCTTAAAGACAACTGAGCAAATCTAGAATCAGCAATGTCTCTCTCTTCTTAGCACAGAGCAAGCAAGATATTCTTTAAGTATTAGGATTTTTAACACTGGCCAGCAACGGTCACTGTGAGCTAGAGAATATGATGGAATGCAAATTAGATAACAGGTTAGACTTTGTTTATGTAAAAATCAAGATTGGCCACGGCTAACTCTATTTTCAGAAATTGCTTAGGAAGTTTACCTAGGGGATGTGAATGCTGGAGAGAGTTCTACGACAGTAATTAAGTGGTAGATTCAGATACTGTCTCTGACATCATTGGCTCATCAATCAACATGCATAGCATTTACTCAGAATTCTATCAGCTTTTATATTGCTTTTGACTTGCTTACTCCACTACACATCCTCTGGTATGTGACTCTTACTTGTTATTTCCCAAGTGTGACAGACCTGGACATGCCTACTGGACATGACTGCCAGAGAATCTATGATTTTCTATTTGGCACAGGCTGTGATTCTGAACTCCAGAGTCTCAAGTGAAACTTCTTTAATTTTTTTTTTTCTTAAAGGCTATCATACATGTCCAGACAACAACCACTTATTGCCTAGTTTCAAGGCCTTTACAAATAATGCAATTCAGGCCGCACGTGGGATTCGGCCCGGTGCTCTTGTAAGCTGCTGCTCCTGCGGTTGGTGAGATTACCTGGGTCTTGAGTGCGGAGCTGCTCCGTGGCCACGAGGACGGCACCATGCCTAAAGCACCAAAGGGAAAAAGTACAGGACGGGAAAAAAAAGTCATCCATCCATATAGTAGAAAAGCAGCTCAAATTACGAGAGAGGCCCACAAACAAGAAAAAAAGGAAAAATTGAAGAATGAAAAGGCCTTGCGTCTCAACCTTGTTGGTGAAAAACTGCAATGGTTTCAAAATCATCTTGATCCCCAAAAAAAGAGATATTCAAAGAAAGATGCTTGTGAACTAATTGAAAGGTACCTAAATCGATTCAGCAGTGAGCTGGAGCAGATTGAGTTACATAACAGTATCAGGGACAGGCAGGGGAGGCGGCACTGTTCCCGGGAGACCGTCATCAAGCAGACGATGGAGCGGGAGCGGCAGCAGTTTGAAGGATATGGCCTTGAGATTCCAGACATTCTAAATGCAAGTAATCTGAAAACATTTAGGGAATGGGACTTTGATCTGAAGAAACTACCAAACATTAAAATGAGAAAAATTTGCGCTAATGATGCAATTCCCAAGAAGTGCAAGAGGAAAACTATTATAACTGTAGACCAAGATTTGGGGGAATTGGAACTAAACGATGAATCAAGTGATTCAGATGAGGAAATGACTGCAGTGGCCTAATTGTCTTCACTTGAATTGAAAATAAATAATTTGAGAGCTTCAAATTATATTCATTGATTATGGTACCTAATTGTCAAGATACAAAAATGTGATACTGACATTCTCTTATGTGATGAGAGTTTCATTTGAATTTCAAAAATGGTGTTATGATATTTATTTTAAAATGAAGATTGCTTTTCATTTACATTAAGTTGCTAAAATAGATAGACGTGATCTGCAGGAGTTGTTTAGTCTTCATCTGAATTTCGGGCCGGGAGGGAGCAATATAACTAAGGACAAAAAATGTGTTGTGTTTCTTGTGTATTTATGATCACCTAATTTCACGTTTTGTGAAATGGACAGTAACCTGTTTCCTGAAAGATTCCTGTGGGTACTTTTTGAGCTGTGATAATAGCAAAATTGTTTTTCGGTAATAATATCACACTAATGCTTCTTTTAAACATTAAACCTATTTTCCTTTTTTACAAAATAAGGGAAAATGTGACAAGAAGTTTGTATACACTGGTGGATTATAGATTATTATTTATCTTCTGAACCAGAGCTAAATGGTAAAAGAAAAAAAATCAGTGATGATTGTTATGTTCATCTCCCACAATTAATTTGTCTTTTGACAAAGGGGATAAAGAGTTTCAGTTTAGCTCCTTTTGATTGTATATTATTTTTTGCTTTTTTATTGTGAAAAGTGATAGGTTTTATTTGTGGAGAGAGAATTGAAGATAAGAGAACCAGTGATTTTAATTATGCTGCTTTTTCTTCTAAGAGATAAATTGACATATAATTCAGTATTTTCAGTGTCATGAAAAACATGAATGTTGTACAATTTTCTTCCTCAAAAAACTTTTTAAATGCAAGTATCCTTATTATTTTTTTAAAAGAGCACAATGCAGGTGTATTTGAGTATTTTCAAGAAAAGAATAAAAACATTAATGCAGTATTAGGTTAACTGGATATCAACTAAGCCTTGTTAACAGTTAAAGTATTATAACTTTTTTTACTTCTGAAAATTAAAAATAAAATTTATTTCTTCAAAAAAAAAAAACAAATAATGCAATTCAACACTTGAGATACGATTTATCAAAATATTGCTTAGTTAAATCTCCTAAGCTGGAGACTTTAATAATGATGTCATAGACCCCAGTGACAACCCTAGAAAAAAATACCCACCAGAACTGTCTCTTAAACAATTATTTGGCTTGGTGTTTTCTGTTCTTTAATGACCAATATCAGGTGGAACTTTTAGACAGCTGGAGGTTTATGAAGCACAGTGGCTAGATCTCAACGAATGTAGCAACAAGAATGATAATTATGATGTGTTTACTATGGACTATTGTATTTGCTGGTCACTAAGTACATTTTATATTTTATTTCATGTAAACCTTCTACAGACTCTATGAAGTAGCTGCTATTGTTACTATTATGTCTGTTTTACTTAACCTCTTTTATGCCTCAGTTTCCACTGAAGCAGATTTGTGATTGGTGGCCATTACATTTCTCAGCTAAAATAAAACAAAACATAAAAATGTTGTGTATTATTTGCATGTTGTTTCAATTGTTTTGCCTCTACTTAACTTCATTCATTACCTACTAATAAACATTACACTAAATATAGACTTTATTCAGAGGTTTTGTGAAGGACCTAACCTAATAAGAGAAAAACAGTAAACTTGAAGAAACAAGACTTTTGTAATGTAGGAACAAGTTACTCAATAGGCATATGTGTACTTCTTCCATTATATAATAATCATCATCATTCCATGGTTTTGATGACCACATGGAGAATATTCTCCCCAGAATAAACATCTTGTTATTCATTAAAGACTTCTTCCATCCTCTTACATTTCAGTTCCATCACATTTTCTTTTAAATGAAATTTTATTACTTGGTATTGGATAAAAAAGAGTATTACCTGTAAATTTTATACAATTCTTCTTAATTTAATTTCTAAAATTTATTTAAAATGTCATGAAACTTTATTGAAAATTTTTACTAAATTTCAGCAAAATCATTAAAACCTGGGAAAAAAATGCTTCTACTGTTAAATCTCCTGCTGCTTCTTTTATTTTAAAAATTCAGACATCATTTTCTCTCTATGGTATTTAGTTGAAGAGTGGCTTTTGGAGTCCAGCTACCTTCATTTTACCTTGATTCACTTCTATTGGCTTCTAGAACACAGTGCCTTATGACCCAGAATTCTTCTTCCCCTTGATTTTGGGAAAATGGCTTTCTTAATATATAATTATTAGATTTTTTTAATGACCACTAACGTTTGATGAATGCTATAGGTAAATTTAACCCAAACTGATTTAAAAAAAAGCAAGCTTAATTTTCTTTTTTTTTTTTTTTTTTTTTTTTTTCAACTTTTTTTTTTTTTTTCTTTTATTGTAATTATTATTATTATTATTATTATACTTTAGGTTTTATGGTACATGTGCCCAATGTGCATTTAGTTACATATGTATACATGTGCCATGCTGGTGCACTGCACCCACCAACTCGTCATCTAGCATTAGGTATATCTCCCAATGTTATCCCTCCCCCCTCCCCCCAACCCACAACAGTCCCCAGAGTGTGATGTTCCCCTTCCTGTGTCCATGTGTTCTCATTGTTCAATTCCCACCTATGAGTGAGAATATGCAGTGTTTGGTTTTTTGTTCTTGCGATAGTTTACTGAGAATGATGTTTTCCAATTTCATCCATGTCCCTACAAAGGACATGAACTCATCATTTCTTATGGCTGCATAGTATTCCATGGTGTAGATGTGCCACATTTTCTTAATCCAGTCTATCATTGTTGGACATTTGGGTTGGTTCCAAGTCTTTGCTATTGTGAATAATGCCGCAATAAACATACGTGTGCATGTGTCTTTATAGCAGCATGATTTATAGTCCTTTGGGTATATACCCAGTAATGGGATGGCTGGGTCGAATGGAATTTCTAGTTCTAGATCCCTGAGGAATCGCCACACTGACTTCCACAATGGTTGAACTAGTTTACAGTCCCACCAACAGTGTAAAAGTGTTCCTATTTCTCCACATCCTCTCCAGCACCTGTTGTTTCCTGACTTTTTAATGATTGCCATTCTAACTGGTGTGAGATGGTATCTCATTGTGGTTTTGATTTGCATTTCTCTGATGGCCAGTGATGGTGAGCATTTTTTCATGTGTCTTTTGGCTGCATAAATGTCTTCTTTTGAGAAGTGTCTGTTCATGTCCTTTGCCCACTTTTTGATGGGGTTGTTTGTTTTTTTCTTGTAAATTTGTTGGAGTTCATTGTAGATTCTGGATATTAGCCCTTTGTCAGATGAGTAGGTTGCGAAAATTTTCTCCCATTTTGTAGGTTGCCTGTTCACTCTGATGGTAGTTTCCTTTGCTGTGCAGAAGCTCTTTAGTTTTTAATTAATCTAATTAAGCTTAATTTTCTTGCGTCAAATAAGCTTTGTTTAACTGCAGCGTTAGAAGATTTTTTTAAAGTACAGGCATATCTTGAAGATACTGCAGGTTCAGTTCTAGACCACTGCAATAAAGTGAATATTACAATAAAACCAGTCAAATAAATTTTTTGGTTTCTTGGTGCACATAAAAGCGATGTTTACATTATGCTGTAGTCTGTTAAGCATGCAATAGCATTATGTCTAAATAATATTCATACCTTAATTTAAAAATACTTTATTGATAAAAATGCTAATGATCATCTGAGCCTTCAGTGAGTCATAATCTTTTTACTGATGGAGCGGCTTCCTGCAATGTTGATGGCTGCTGACTGAGCAGGGTGGTGGTTGCTGAAGGTTGGAGTAGCTGTGGCAATTTCTTACAATAAGATAACAATAATATTTGCCACACTAATTTGACTCTTACACAAAAGATTTCACTGAGGCATGAGTTGCTGTTTTACTCACATTGAAACTTCTTTCAAAATTAGTCGATCTTCTCAAATCCTTGTGGCTACTTCGTTTATCAACCATGCTTATGTAATATTCTAAATCCTTTGTTGTCATTTCAGCAATGTTTGTAGCATCTTTACAAGCAGTAGATTCCATCTCAAGAAACCACTCTTTGCTCATCCATAAGAAGCAACTTCTCATCCATTCAAACTTTATGAGCTTGTAGAAATTTGCCACATCTTCAGGCTTTATTTCCAATTCTAGTTTTCTTGCTATTTCGACCACATCTGTGGTGACTTTCTACACTGAATCTTTAAACCCTCAAAGTTATCCATTAGAGTTGGAATTGATTCCTTCCAATTTCCTGTTAATGCTGATATTTTGACCTCCTCCCATGATTCATGAATGTTTAATGGCATCTCAAATGGTGAATATTTTTTAGAAGGTTTTCAATTTACTTTGGCCAGATTCGTGAGAGAAATCACTGTCTATGGCATCTATAACTTTAAAAATGTGTTTCTTAAATGATAAGACTTGAAAGTCAAAATTACTCCTTGATCCATGGGCTACAGATTAGATATTGTGTTAGCAGGCATGAAAATAGCATCAATATTCTTGTACCTTTCCATCAGAGATTGTGGGATACAGGGTGCATTTTCCATGAGCAGTCATATTTTGAAAGGATTCTTTCTTCTGAGCAGTAGATCTCAACACTTGGCTTAAAATATTCAGAAAATCATATTGTAAACAGACATGCTGTCATCTAGATTTATTGTTGCATTTCTAGAGCATTGGCAGAGTACATTTAGCATAATTCTTAAGGGTTCTAGAATTTTCAGAATGGTAAATGAGCATTGGCTTCAACTTGAAGTCACCAGCTGCATTATCCAGTCCTTTGAAACCAGACACAGACTTCTCCTCTGTAGCTACGATAGTCCCAGATGGCATCTTCCAATAGAAGGCTGTTTCATCTACATTGAAAATCTGTTGTGTAGTGTAGCTACCTTCATCAATGATTGCTCTGTATCTTTTGGATAACTCAGCCGCAGCTTATCGATAAGCATTTGTTGCTTCATCTTGCACTTGTATTTTGGAGATAGCTTGTTTCTTTAAACCTCATAAACCAACCTTTCTAGCTTTCAACTTTTCTTCTGCAGCTTCCTTACCTCTTTCAGCCATCACAGAATTGAACAGAATTAGGGCCTCGTTGCTAATTAGGCTTTGATTTAAGAGAATATTGTGGCTAGTTTGATCTTCCATTCAGGCCATCTCTTGTCATTCCTGTGATAAGAAGGAATTTAATTTCCTTCAAGAACTTTTAATTTCCTTCAAGATCTTTTTCTTTGCATTCTCAGCTTGGCTAACTGGCACAAGATGCCTAGTTTTCAGCCTGTTGTGGCTTTTGATGTGACTTCTTCACTAAGCTTAATCATTTTCTAGTTTTTCATTCAGAGTGAGAGATGTGAGATTTTTTTCTTTCATTTGAACAGTTAGAGGAGATTGTGAAGCATCATTGCTCATCTGGGGTAATACAGAGGTTCATTGCCTCATGCCAAGGAAATCAAGGACACGGATACATGTGGAGTGAGGTTAAGAGTAGAGGTTTAATTGGTGAAAGAGAGAGAAAAGAGAGTAGCTCTCTCCCCTGCAGAGAGAGAGGGGCTCCCGAGTGGGTCTTCTAGTTTTGTGGTGAAGTGCATCAGGTTTTATAGACTGACCTGAGGAAGTGCTGTCTGATTTACATAGGGCCCAAAGATTGGTTGGGCCAGGTGTGATGTTTACACAGCGTGTGAAGAAGCTGGCTACTCCACCCTTATCTTATTATGCAAATGGATTTTCTTCTTGGCTAGTGCCATGTTGTGTGCTCCCTACTGCACAGGTGGTTGGCAAGAAAAACGGAAGATGGAGCCGTGATGTTGAACATGCCTAGCCCCCAGGTAGCCTTTTCCTATTGGCACAGATGCCAGCATTCACCCATGCAAGCTTCCAGCTTGCTTATCTATGTCTGCAGCATGCTTTTACAGGCTGCTCTTTGTTAGAAAAGAAAGAATTTGGGGGCTGCTTTTCATTAAAAGGAAAACTTTACCAAGGACTTCCTTATCCTCACTATATGCCTAAATAATTTCTTTTTAACTCATATATCAAGTGCAGGATTATTAATAGGCCTGCTATCATTATTGTTGTGTCTCAGGCAATAAGCAGGACTGAGGAGAAGGAGAGAGTCAGAGGAATACCCGGTTGGTTAAGCAGTCAGAAGACAATATCATGGATTAAGTTCGCTGTCTTATATGGGTGTGGTTTCTGGCACCCAAAACAATTACAATAGTAACATCAAAGATCTCTGATCACAGATCACCATAAGGGGTGTAATAATAATGAAAAAGTTTGAACTATTGCGAGATTTCCCAAAATGTGACAAAGACATGAAGTGAGCGCATGCTGTAGGAAAAATGGTGCCAACAGGCTTACTTAATGCACGATTGCCAGAAACCTTCCATTTGTAAAAAACACACTATCTGTAATCACAATAAAGTGAGGCACAATAAAATGAGGTGTGACTGCAGTTAGGGGCTCAGTAAGTTATAACATTCCATTTCCTGCAACTTTATTCTGCCTAAATAGCAAAACATTTTAATTATAGGCCTATAATTACCACCCTCTCTCTAGGGTAAACATTCCTGCCCAATTGCAAGAGAATAATCACTTTCAGCAGCTTAGTAGCTGTAATGAACCAAAAGTGCTAATTCTACTTGAAAAGATGAACAATTTATTTCCCTTTCATTAACAGTAACAGAGTCAAGAAACAGAGAAGTTTTATTGCACTAATTCAATAAGATAAGACTAGGGAATTACTTAATATTCTGCCATTTGATTGGTATGACTTGTCCCAGAATATAGTTCTCATTTAAGTCTTCATTTGAATCTGTCATATCTCTTCTTTCATCTCTTCTGACAGTACTTTAAACCAAGTTAATTCTTCTAACTTGAACTACTTGTACAAACAAAACTATTAACTCATTTAAGAGAAAACCATCCAGCAAAAAAAGTTCCCTTATCCTGTAGTTGTCTGAAAAAAATGTCCATCTAGGGGCTAAATATCCCAGATCCTCTTGCATCTATGTGGGTTTTAAGAGATCGACTCTCATCAATGGAACCTCAGGAAGAATGAAATCTGCCACTTTCCCATTTTGATGGCTTGATGAAGATGAGCACAGCCAATGTACCACTATCTTGAAAGTCAGGTGTTGAAGATGTCAGAGACATAAGACTAAAAGAGTTTGAGTTCTGAACCAATGCTTCACAGAGAAAAATTAATCAGGAAAATACATTTTGGATTTTACATGAGGGAGAAGGAAGCTTCTGTTGTTTTAACATTATGACTTTTAAAGTGAATTTTTATCTTTAGTTAGCACCTACCTTTGGACTGTGCTTCAGCTGAAATATCCAATTTAACCTCCTGTTATTCAGTTATCAAATAGTTATGGAGACCTCCTCAATCTTCTGACACACATACACATGGAAATAATATTTACAGAGAAATGACCGTACCAGGCACTGAGGAAACATGGAAAAGAAATACTTTTTGGACTCAATGACAATGTACTGCCTTGTTCTCCAAATATCTTCCTCAAGGTAAATTTCTCTTTTCCTGGCTTTCATTCCTTGTCTGTCAGCAGCAAATGTCTTCCAAGGCTCTGCCTTCTTATTCTCTAGAATTAATCTTTTTACTAAACTATTAAGTGCTGTGAATAACTTCTAAATCCATTTTTCTGGTCATGACCTCTTAGCTCTGTTCTAATTTTTCATTCCAATTATTTGCAGGACGTCTTCACTTGAATGCCCACCATCATTAGCTTAGACACAGTAGAGAATTATGAGTAATCGCATAACAAATAGAAGTTGAAATTGTGATGAAAGTTAAATTTTCTACAGTGCAACAACTATTAATTGAACAACCACTAAGCTAATCGTCTTGTCTTTAGACTATTTGTTTCCATCGATATTTTTTCCTGAAAGGAAAGGCAGTGAATCTTAGTTGAAATGAATTCGTGTGTTTGTTTCACATAAATAAACTGACAGTGAACTCCTACATATCCTAAGAAGAGTTGTAGGTACAGCAGTTCGAAGGCTTATAACCTTCATCTTTTATTTTGACATGAAAACTTCAAACACGTTTTCACCAAGGAGACCTTTATAAAGTGTTTGCTGACCTAAATCTCTTTCCAAGTTTTTAATAGAACAAGGGCACAAGAGGCAAATATCTAAGCTTGAAAACAAGCATGTCGTACTTGTTGGAGGAGCTGATGACCTAGTTATCAGGAGTTCTATTTGCATGTGGGTTCCAGAAGATTGAGAAGATCGTGTGAAAGAGGAGGACTGGATACACTGAAACCTGACAGCTGTTGCCTCCACTGACCCTCTGCTAAGTTTCCTAAGTGATCAGATAGTAGGAGCCACCCCTTAAGTTGTCTAGCGGTGTCAGGACTACATTGATAGAAAACAGTCAAGTCACTCAAGCTTTTGGATGTATTCTAATTAGGAATCAATGAAGAGAGATAATTCTAAAATTATAGCAATGAAGTATCACTCAAATTAATCTCTTGCTGAGACCCAGGGTATCAGTACCCAGATTCACAGAGAGAGGCAGGGTGAGGCAAACTAAAAGAGGTAAATTAAAATGGTATATGACTACAGGCATATTAGAAAAAGAGAGCACAGCCTTCCAGGTTTTATGGTTTTGTATATTGCATTCATATACACATTCTCAAGCTGTTGTTCTTTGGAGCATAGCAGAGGAGAAACTGGGACTACAGCAATGTCGATGTGACTGGAAGGCATATATGGATAGGAGGTTTGGCAGCAAATTGAGAAGTAGGGGTTGGTGTTTAGGACAGGCTTAAAATGAGTTATTCCAGAATGTGTCTACTGAGAAATTTTCTAGCTGCCTTTATAATGCCTGCCTGCCTGCCTGCCTGCCTGCCTTCCTTCTTCCCTTCCTTCCTTCTTTCCTTCCTTCCATCCTTCCTTCCTTCATTCCTTCCTTCCTCCTTTTCTTTTATTCCTTCTTTTCTTTTATTCCTCCATTCTTTTACAAGTTTTGTTAAGTATGTATGTGCCAGGCACTGTAGTAGGTATAAGCATTTCCTTTCAGGGGCTTACAGTGTATTATGGAAGTCAGAAATGTAAATCATAAATTACAGAACAGCATGGAAAGTGTTATGACAAGTGTATTCATAGTCTGTGATGTAAATCCAGAGGCAAGGGATCTATCAGGGATGGAGAAGTCTAGCAAAACCTCTTTGTAAGTAGGGGGACTACATTGACTCCTAAGGCCAAGATTAGATGAAAATTGGATGTTCAAGAGCAGTCCAGGCAAATATGCCAAATAAATCTAATAATGACTAGAGTTGGAATGCCATGAGTTAATAAAATATCTGTTTTCCTGCCACTGGAAAAAGACAACTGCTGAGGAGTTTGATTCATATTTCACTTATCACAGAACTATGGTCTTGCTGGTGCTTAAGAAAATGGATATGGAGTAGAGAAGTTAAATCCTTAGATTTGTCCAGAGGTGGGGTTTTTCAAAGGCAATAACAATGGAAAGAGAATAAGTATAGAGAGGTAGAGGGATAATGATAAAATCAGAGGATTTAGGCTAAATAGAGAAAGGAACAAAGTCAGAATCCTGTGAATTTATGATTTCTTTTTACTACTTTCCTTCATCTAATAGAAAAAACGAGCCATTTTTTTCACTAAACATCAAGTGATGATTATGTGTCAGAATAAGAGTTAGTACATGAGGACACCAAAATGAATAAGAAATTGTTCCTTCCTCAAAAGGTTTACAATTTAGTGAAAGGAGACTTAAAAAATTTTTTTATTATACTTTAAGTTCTGGGATATATGTACAGAATGTGCAGGTTTGTTACATCGGTATACACGTGCCATGGTGGTTTGCTGCACCCATCAACCCGTCATCTACATTAGTTATTTCAAGGAGACATATATTTAAGCTGGAAGTCAGGAAGCTGGCACTCACCTCTCTTGGTTCTGATGAAGAGACAAATTTTGTGACTGGGCTACGGGAAGGGAAGACCACGGAGGTGGAGACTGACTAGGTAGAGCTCCTACCCTATGCTTTAACCTTTGAACTAGCTTCCCATTTGCCCACCTTCCCAATACTGTGATAGCTTTTGTTAACTGCATTTGACCTATTAATCTGTTAACTTGCTTCTCTTAATTGAGAGTTCAATATAATTTGATACTTTTTAAAAACATTTTTATTTTTGAGAGACTTTAGATTTATGGAAAAGTTACAAAGATAGTAAAGAGAGGTTTCATAAACACTTCACCCAAATTTCCCAGTGTTAACATTTGACATACCCAAGGTACATTTGTCAAAATGAAGACATTAATGTTGGTACAATATAGACTTTATTTGGATTCGTCAGTTTTGCCACTAACATCATTTTCTGTCCCAAGATCAAAGCAGGATGCCACTTTACATTAGTGGTCATGTCTCTTTAGTCTCCTCAAAGTGTGATAGTTTCTTAGTCTCATCTTATTTTTCTTGCCCTTGACAGCTTGGCAAGAGTTATAGGTGTGTTTCCACTATAATTTATGATTATCCATGCCTTTTTTTTCCCTGTTATTATCTTGGTATTGTAGAGGAAAAGGGGGGAAAGCTTCCTTTTTATCCTTTGAATGTTTGCTGAGAATGACCTGACAAAAAGCAGATTAATAGGAGAAAAAGGTGTGCAAAATTTATTTAATGTGCAGAGGTTGCGGGTTCATAGCAGTGTGATTACCCAACAACTTAATGGGGTACAGATGCTTATTTACCCTTCACAGGGAACGGGGGAAATGGGGAACATTGTCAATTCTTTAGAGGGGTAATAAGTGGTTATTAAGGAGAATAAATGGACCTGGAAGACAGAAACTAACTTGTAAATGATTCTCTTTGGAATCCGAATGATCCTGAGAGTCAGGCATTATCTTACGAGAAAGTCCGTCGAGGTGTGGTTGCATTCTTCAGTCTTCTTTTCTGTGATAGAAGACTTTTCTGTGATAGAAAAATCCCTGAGATTTCAGGGAGGGAACAGAATGCTATTGTGTTCTCTTTGGCTGGTCCAGTCTTAAGGTAAATAAGGGGACTATCAGAGATAAGCCTCTACCAGCATCTGCTGACCTTCAAAGGCCATTAATTTTAAATTATCAGCATACCATGGTATCTTGGGGTGAAATTCCCCGGGCTCCTTCAGTGTAAGTTATAAGTAGGTTCAGTTGTATGTAACAGAAACTCCCTAATAACAGTTAACAGAAACATGCATAAAGGGTCAGCAGTTGTGAACTGATATGCTTCTGTAGTTTTCAGAAACCCAGGCTTTTACTCTGGGTCTGCCTTTCCACCTTTAACACTGGCTTCTAACCCTCAAGGTCGCTGATTGTCTAAATTGATTTTGGAGCCATGAGAAACAGGAAGGGGGAAGTAGCTACTTGTCCTGTCTTAAAGGGCTTTCCTGGAACTCTCACCTAACATGATTATAGCTCACTGGCCAGGACCAGGTCACATGGTCACATTGACAACAAGGGATACTGGGAAATACTATTTTTCAGCTGAGTTTCTAGCCACCCCAAGCAAAATTGGGATTGTCTTTCTAAGGAAGTAGGGAAGGGACATTGCATGGGCAATGAACAGAATATGTGTCATGCAGATAAGAATAAGTAAGGAGATAACTAAATAATTTTGTCAATGTCTGCATGAAGAAACAAACAAACAAAAAACAGCTATTTGGGAACCCTGTTTAAGAAAGGGGATATTTACAGACTATTGTGATTCTGGGGCTGAGAAAGACACTATTCTTGTGTTTATACCCCCAGAGCCTTTGAATGAACTCGAAAGCTCCTGTCTGCTTTTCGTTTTCATTCAGAGTAGTAAATACCTTTGTTTCCCTTTACAAATAAGAAAATAGGGTGAGGGGCAAAAGAAATAGAAATTTTCTATCTATCTAAGTTTTTAGGATGTCAAGAATTTTCCTGACATTAGGAGAAACTTCCACTCTGCATGGCAAACGCCTGTCAATGATGGCACTAGCAGGGAGGATCAGAGTGAATAAAATTCTAAGATTTGCAATGCTGGTTGTTAGGGTTACTTTCTCCAGCAGAACTACAGGGAATTAGAGAGAAGCTGAAGTTGCTTAAAAAATGAGCTGCTTTGTCAGGTGGTTGCTAAGGCCTTGTCTCATTAAAGGAAAGGAAATAAGTGCCTTATGGGAGTTCCTATTTTCTTATTGTTGACAAGAAAGAAACATACAGCTTTTCAATGACAAATAAAAAGCTTTGCCTATTTAGGTGATTTTGACTAATTGTCCTTGAGGATAAAAGTGAGAACAGAAAGACCAATTTCTTAGGAAGAAATGAATGCATCCATGTTTAAGAATTAGTTTTTCAGTGTAACTGATTGGTTTTGGCCACTGAGCTCATGAGATATAAACATGAGATGGTTTATTTTCTTCAAAATGGTTAAGAACAGTGTTCTACCAAAACCTTTTCCTCTGGGTGGCAGGCTCCCCAATGGCATCTTATTCTAACTACCATTTTCAGTTACATTTAACTATTAAAACAGTTTTATCCTAGCTTTGAAATGTAATCCTGTTTATTTAAAATTGTTATTTTATATTTAATTTAAAATGCTTTCTGGCTTGACCGCAGGTGGACTTATGGTTCTAGTATCTTGGAGTGGAGGGGCCCTCTTATCCCCTGTATATGCAATCTTTAGTTCGGGGGCAGGGAAGAGATAGAAGAAGATAATTTCTTATAGACTGTGTATGTCGAGTTGACTGTCAGTGATGATAAGGTTTCTATCCCATTTTTCTCTGCTAACGATATGTTAGTTCTTCCATTAGTTCCAGTTGGGGGGTTTCACCCCTAATAATTCTCTCTATGCTAAATCCTTTCATTCAGCTCCACTTTATTCCAGTCAGTTCATCACACAGCCTCTTGCTGCAGGACTCCTAGTGCCCAGCAGGTGACCCATATGTAGGGTGACTGTACCTGAAGTTGACTTTCCCAAGGAGACTATTGGGTCCATGGTGTCATCCATGCCAAATGGTGATAGTGTTGACATTCCCCTGGAATCTGCATTTCTCACTTCCTCTCTTTCCTCATCCTTTGACCATGTCCCAGTAGCACTGCTAGCCTAAATTATACCTTTAGGTATTGGGAAAGTCCTTGAGGGATATACCACTGTGCTAGGTCTCACACCTTGACTTTGGAGTGAGGGTTTTGTTTCAGTCCTTTTTTGCAACCTCAGCTAGATGCTCCTGTTCATGACAGTCAGTCCTGAGTTTTAGTACTCAGCCTGCTAGCCCAGTGGCTCAGCACTCTCAGATTCAAGATGATTTCTCTCACAGACAAGGTACATTGGGTGATGACTGGGTGTCAACAACTTTATAGTAAGGGATGTTGAATTTCTTGCGCCTGATGAGAGGAAAAGGCTGAAAGGAAGAATGGTGCTTCAAAAACTCTGTGTTATGCCGAAAGGCAATCTCCTCAGATCCTCATATACTGTAGGTGGTAAAGGTCTCCAAGCCAGTTGGCTTCCTTGGCTACTGAGAGCAGGGGGAGTCATGTAACTTCTTTGAAGTTGTTTCCAGTTCAATGGTTCTGAACTGGGGGCAGTTTTGTCCCCCAGGGGACATTTGGCAATGTCTGGAGACATTTATGGTTGTCACAACTGAGGGGGGTGCTACTGCCATCTAGTGGGTACAGGACAGAGATGCTGCTAAACATCCTACAGTACATAGGACAGCCCCTACAAAGCAAAGAATTATGCAGCCCAAAATGTCAACAGTGCTGAGTTGAGAAATTCTGCCCCAGAGTACTAACCACATTGGTCCTCACATTGCTAGGAGTCACAAAATGACCTTACCCCAATGTCTCACATCAAGGGACCAAGAGAGTTAATATGGTTCTGGACAAATCTTTGCCTCAATTTCTCCTACCACATGTAATGAAAGTAACTGTTGTGCTGACTTCATAGTATGGTGGTGAGAATAAAATGTGATAATATATATGAATATGCTTTGAAAAAATTTCAAAAAGCCACGAAACTCATCATTTCTGCCATGTCAAGAGCTTTCTAGTGGACTAGAAAAGCATTCTGCCTGACTATGGCTGAATTACTTTCTGCTTTATCCCCTTGCTTAACTGTAACATCAAACAATCCATCAAACAACCCAAATATGTCACTTGTCTAAACACACCATAAGTTACCTAAATTCAAGGATTTCTTTGAAGTGATTGTCCTTGGTATTTATTTTTTCAAACACTGTATTACTTCCCTTGTCATCACTTTTTTGGTCTCTGTTAACAGATTATATACAACCCTGAAAAAAAGTTAATCTAAACTTGAGCTAGTTTATGAACTAGTAGTGCCATTCAAAATGCCATCACTTAAGTATGATCCAGAGTCTGAATGGGATCTACAAAATTTTGAACTTGATATATATAAAGTATACAAATTGACCTTGAGCATCCACAATAGTAATTTGATCCAAACACATGTTAAAGAGAATTAAACATTATAGAAAAATGTATGTGTATATATAAATTTTTTCATAGTTTTCTCCACCAAAGCAGTGCAGAATGCAATGTGAATGGGGCTCAGTGTAAACTTATTGTCTCTAGTTGGCCACTTACCAAAACTTTGTGTTACCTTTCTATAGGGATTTTTTAGAAATCCAATTGCAAAATTTTATCTTAAGAATTAAAAAGGATCAACTAGAAAATACTAGTAGAATTGCGCATCAAAAATAATGTATTTCAGATAGAGAAAAGTATAATGGATGAAAGGCTTTTATTTTGCTTCTTTTGAAGCACTGTTTAAAAGGGGCATACCAGAACTTCTCACAATAACAAAGACATGGAATCAACCTAGGTGCCCATCAGCAGTGAATTGGAAAAAGAAAATGTGGTACATATACACCATGGAATACTACACAGCAATAAAAATAACAAAATCATGTCCCTTGCAGCAACATGGGTGTAGCCAGAAGCCATTATTCTAAATGAACTAATGCAGAAACAGAAAACTAAATGAGGAGCTAAACATTGTGTACTTATGGACGTAAAGATGGCAACAATAGACACTGGGGACGACTAGAGTGGGGAGGGAGGGTTGAAGGAATAACTATTGAGTACTATGATAGGTACCTGGGTGATGGGATCAATTGTACTCTCAACCTCAGCATCACACACATGTACCATGGTAACAAGCCTGTCCATGTGCCCCCGAACCAAAAATGAAAGTTGAAATTCAAAAAATAAAATAAAAAAGGAAAAGGGGTATACCTGTCTGGATTGTGTTAGGGTATCATATACAGCTATGTTTTGGCTGAGCCATGTTAGTTCTGGAGAAAGATGTAACATGAATGAAAGAAGATTCCCCACCTCCCACTTGAGGGGGACTTCATTATCACGCAGGACATGATCACACAGAAATTACACACTGGAATTCTCTGTGTTTCTCTGGAATTCTAGAAGGGATTCTTAAGCATACACCTTCTCTCTCTCTCTCTCTCTCTCTCTCTCTCTCTCTCATTAATGGGTGTGTATTAGCATCATTATACTTAAATACATCATTTCCTTTATTCTTAGTGCTCTGTTATTTCATCTTCCTTGTGCTAAGCTCTCTACATTGTGCTTTACCATTCACACACATTTGCTGAGTCTTGTTGCATAGAAACAAGGAGTACAAATGCCTGATACCACTATTCTTGACTTTTCTAGGGAAAGAAGAGCCAGCATTGCATGGCATACCTGTGGTACAGATGAGTGTAAGGAATGAAAATTTAATAAGGGTAAATATCCTGTGACTTATTCACCCACATTTGTGTATCTGCTCTTCCAACAGCTCTTTTAATACAAGAAATAACTTTTTTACACTCCTTCAAAATACTGCAGTTTGAATGGAGTGGGGTGTGATGGGGAAAAGGAGGCAATACACTGACTTGTAAATTTGCACACTGTGACTTGAGCTCTTCTTCCTCCAGTGCACAGAGTGCATGTTTCATGAATCAAAGTGAAGATATCCTTAATGGGCACATAATCAATCAAGCATTTTTGATCGCTAGGTTTGCTTTATGGCAGTAGTATAGTGGTGAAATAGTGTAGCAGAGCACCAGAATTTAAACTGCTATTGAATCCAGACTGACAGATAGCATTACTGATGAAATTTAAGGGCTCCTTCTCACCACAGCAGCTGACACAGCTTTGGCATGTGACTGCATTGTTGTGGATGATGCCCTGCTCACTTCTGGCCGTCACTGGGTGTTAAATAATACCAGTACTGTCAAGTGCTTCTTATTTTTTACCCAGGGACATTTATAATTCTCTGCTTCATGTACTTTCTAATTCTTCATGCTCAATGGTGGGAATGAAAATTAATTACTCTGGGAATGTGAATGTACTTTGACAAATCGTTCCTATTCTGCTAAATAATGTTTTCATCAGTGAAACCAGGGCATCCCTGCACTCTGTTCTATTGTCCTGTTCCCCTACTTCTCCTTCTTAAGCCCTAAGATCTTTTTTGAAATGCCAAAAATGAACAAGGGTAATTACCTTTTAATTTAAGTCTGGGATTTAGATGTGATTTACTTGAAACCCTTCCTAAATATGGCATTTAAGTCTACTTGAAATCCCAATTTTGTATCTCTGTAGCTCAGCCAAAGATGTTGCTTTGATTTCTGATCTGCACATTCCTGGGAGTATGAGGTCTCACTTGTCTGAAAAAGAGAGATGTACATTCATTTGAAGTTTCAGTTGACTTATAGTTCTTTTTTGACCTTTGCTACTAATAGCTGGCGGAGAATAAAACCAGACATGTCAATCACTGTCTAGATTTTATAAACTATTGGCTGCTTCTTGAAGGATTGTAATGCCTATTTTATTGGTCTGTTGTACCACAGGAAGGGATTTATAATGTCCAAAAAAGGAAACCATGGCTAGCTAGCATCATCTAGATCTGTTGGTAATAAAGTCATTACAATTAATTACTATCCATTAGCTAGAAAAGAGCAGAAATCACACCAAGGAGAGACTCAAAGCATTTCAATAATTAGAATTATTTTGGCATTATCATATTTAATGTTCTGTAAAGAGTTAACCAGTTTTTCTGATTTTTTTAATTAAGCTGAACTCTCCTTCTTAATGATTTTTTTCAAATTTTAAAACTTCCAGAGGAAGACTCTGCAACTCACTGCTCCTGAAACACGAGATGAACCCCTTTATTTTTGACCCTGCCTTCATGTCCTGAAGACTGCTAGCTCTTCGCATACTGCCATTCTCCCTAGCGCAATTCATGCCATAGATATTGGTGACTTCCACTCTGGCCTCTCAGTTTCTTGAATTTCTCTCCTCCAATACTCTTGTCCTACAGTCTGCCTTAGGCACTCATTCTATTGTCGGTACCCTAGATCAGCACTTCTCAAGAAGTAATCCAATGTATCCTAGGTCTCCAAGATACTTTCAGGGGGCTTATGGCGTAAAACCATTTTTATACTACTACCAAGATGTTACTTACCTTTTTTCTTTTTATCGTTTCACATGTGTAAAGTGTTTTACAGAGGTTACATGACATGTAATGCCACAACAGATTGACTACAGAAGCAGGTAGGATAATCCAGTTGCCTTCTATTCAGCCACACGTTAAAGAGATGTGCAAAAACATGAAGAAGTACCAGTCCTCTCACTAATTTTTTTTTTTGTTTGGGAAGACATTGTTATCTTTCTTAAAATTATTATGTTACTATTTAATGTATTTATTATTTTAATGAATAAATATTTTAAACATTCTCAGTTTTAATTTCTAATGCAATATCAACAGATATAATCTACATTAAAAAGATTTTTGCAATCAATAATTTTTAAGACTGTAAAACGGTCCAGAAACCAAAAAGTTGATAACTGCTGCCATTTACCAAATTTCTCAAATTGTCTGGGAAGATGAAACCTTCTTTTTATATTGTTTTTGTTGCTTTGTAATTTTTAATTCATCATAGATTGATGCTTTTGGAAACTGAAATAAAAATAAGCTAGTAATAAAAATGTAGATCTAAAGAAATGCCAGCTCACTGATCAGATGGTTGGGTATCATGGCATTGTCAAATTGTTATAAAGTTTTGTACTTGTTTAGTACCCATTTTTGCAGTTATCTCATCATGGACCCTTTTGAGCTTCACAGACGGGCTCTGTTTCATAATTGTACTTTGGGTAGCACTGCTCTAGACCTTGTCATTGCCAGTGTTGGCTGCTCTCCCATCAAAGCAACATACCATGCTCTGACCACAACCTGCTGTCTTTTCAGTTCACTCCCTCTGGTATCTCAATTCCAAAAATCCTTCTGTTCTCACCAAGACCTTCAATCTGTTTCTCCAACATCTTTTGACTTTTCCTCAGTGCCCTCAGTTTCTTCTTTCTCTCTTAAATTTCACAGTCGCTTTTCAAATCTCAACTCTCAAATCTCAATTCTCGAATCTCAAATCTCAACTCTCAAATCTCTTGCCCATTTATCACTTTCTTATAACTCATAACCCTGTTTAAATCCAACTCTATACTCATACTACGTCTGCCTTCATGCAGATGAATGTGGCTGGGAAAAAAATTTCCACAGTCATTCCAACATGGCTTAGTCTATTCATGACAATAACTTCAAGTGGGCCCTTAGTTCCGCCCGTGGTGGACAATGTTGTCTGGTGGTTGTACTGTGATACCAAATAACCCCCAAAGTCTCAGTAGCAAATGCAATAAAGATTTGTGTCTTATTCACTTTGTGCTCTATGGGTCAGCTTCAACTCTTTACTCTGGGACTTGGGCTAATGGAGCAGCTTCTTCTAGGGGTTGTTGCTATTCTTATGGAAAGGAAATGAAAAGACAGCAGAACCACAGATATTTCTTAAGCCTTGTCTTCCAGTGTAGTATATTCCTCTTCTACTTCTATTTCATTGACTAAAGAAAGTCACTTTATCAAGTCTAACACCAATAGAATGGGAAACTTAATCTTCTTACAGCAACAAGCATGGTAAAGAGAAACCTCTAGGATGGGGCAGTGAATATTTTCATGTTAGCACAAACTACCACCCTGTCCAATACTACAATTTCTCACCCAATCGCTCTTCCATTCTTACAAGTATGTAATGCTTTCTCCATTCCCCTAAACCTCATTCACCTCCTCTCTCATCCTTACCACTGTTGATGACCTTGCTTTAATTTCATGGAGAACATCAAAACAATGAAAAGAGAAAAGTCACATGCTCCCACCTACCCACCTACCTGCATTTGTGGCCACATATGCTACCTTCCCTTGGATTTGCTTTCCATATTCCTGCTTAGGGCTTCATTTGTCTCCAAAGTTATATTGTCTCTCACCTCCTTGAAGTCATTGCCCCAGCACCTCTTTTCTTACTTCTACATTGTCAGTTTCTGTCCTGTACTAAATCATTCCCATCAGTATGCCAATATGTTATGTTTCCAACCTTAAAAAAACAAAACCAATTAGCAAAAAACCTTTCCTGACCTCATTCCACTTCACACTCCTCTATTTATATTTCTCATTTTTGAAAAAGCTGTTGATGCATTCTATCACTAAGTTCTCTCTTCCCATTCTCTCCCAAAACCCCTCCCCTTATGAATGCTTCAGTGACCTCTATGTTGTTAAGGACAGTAGTCAATTCTCAGCCATCATATTCCTTGACCTTGTATTCCATATGAGCATCATAGAAATAATTTCTCCGCTTGCCATGCAGGACACTATTCAGGACCTGATCTTTCTTCTACCTCTCTGACTATTTCTTCTCAATCTTTGTGTGGTTTCCTGCCCATTTCTCTAACTCCTTCATGTTGGAATACTTGAAGAAAGAGTAACGGGCTTCCTTTTCTCTGTCCGTATTCTCTTCCTTGGTAAGCTCAGCCAGTCTTGACTTCAAGCAAATCCTACTTTTAGCTGTCTCTCAAGTTTATAACTTAAGCTTAGGCCCCTCTTGTGAACTCCATACTTACAGATTCAATGCCTATTTTACACCATCAATTGGATTTCTGTTTGGCATTTCTGATCCAATATGTTCTAAAATCATCTCAAACCTCTCTAAAACCTTCTCCTTTCCTAGTCTTCCCCATCTCAGTAAGTTAGAATTCTATTTGTCCATGTTTCCAAATGAAAAACCTTATGACTAGTGTTGATTATCTTCTTTCTTCCCCTCTGAATATCTGATCATCAGCAAATTTAGGTAGCTATACCTTCAACACAAATAACATAGTTGACTGCTTCCCACGAAATCCACTCTTACCACCAAAGTCCAAGTCACCATCCTCTCTCTTATGGATCATTGCAATAGTCTCCTATTTAGTCTTCCTGTATCTGAACCTGCCTGCTTCCACCTATTTTCAGTAAAGTAACAAAAATGTCTTCCCATTTTCATAGTGAAAGTAGTCATTGCAATGACTATAAGTGGAAGGATGATATACTTATTTTCCATACTTGAACACTTTTGGGGGTAAAAGGAGAACTGATAACAATTATCCTGAAACAATAGGCATAAAGCAGAATTTTCCTGGGAAAAGCAGGAATGTATAGTAACCCATCAATAGGTTTCCACCGTAACTGGCCCTCATTTTTTTTCTACCTTATTTTCTTCTATATTTCCATTTTTTACTTGAGTATCTTATTTATTGTCTCTCATACTAGAAGATTCATGAAGATAACTTTTTTCTGTCTTTACATGTAGTGCCTAGAATGTGCTCAATAAATATTTGAATAAGTGATTTAGAGACATACTTCTCATAATTCAATTCAACAAATATTTACCGAGTATTTTTCAAGGCACATGTTTCATCAAGACCAAAAATAAGACATGTCTATAAGTTCCTCAAGGAATATGTAGACTAGTCAGGGGATATTTTGCTATTTTTCAATACAAAACTATTACCAAGACATTTAAAAATTAAAAGTGTAGGTCTATCCATTCAAAAGAACTTATTGCACATCAGGCATTGGAATGGTTATAAGATATAGGGGGTAACAAAGCACACATGGTCTCAGCCCTGTGGAGTTTTAGACACTCATGGGAGAAGTAGACATGTAAACACATCAATACTGTGCAGCATGCAACACCTCTGGAGAGGTCAAATGTTATAAGGCTGGGGTACTCAATGTGCCTCACTTGGAGTGGGAGATATCTCTGTATAGGTAGTTAGAGAATATTTACTGGGTCTTCACTGCACCAGCCTTTGGTCTGTGTGTTTTATCTGTATTAGGTAATGAAATCCTTATGTAATATCTATAAGGTAGGTACTATTATTATGTCCATTTTATAGAACTAAGGCACAGAAGCATTAACAAAGTGGGCCAATTTATACAATTAGTAATGCATAGAGCTTGAATCTGAGCCATGGCAGGGCTGGCCTCAGATCCTTTGCATATGACTATTAAGCTGTATTAGTTCATGAGGAGGTTTGTCTGACACAATCCTGGTTTACACATGTCATCCAAAAATATCTATTAATGTGACCCACTTCTACTCTGTCAAATGTCTCAGTTTGGATAAAAACTCACATGGCTCCCCTTCTTATAGGCCATGCAGAAGTAGATGGTTGAGGATGTGTAGAAGGAAACACCAGAGAGGCACAAGCACAGGCACAGTCTGCACAACTTCTGACCACCATTCATATTGTCTTCTAGAGAGGGTCCTTGTAGAGCAAATTTGCCTTCCCACCTGTAACTTACCTTGTTTAGAATTAAATCATTTTTGTTTTTATTAAATATTGAAAACCAAAACTGAATATACAATCTGTGTACACAAGATTTATGTTTTGTGCATGTCTGTGTGTTTGTGTGTGCGTACGTGCACATGTGCCTTTAGAGGAGCTCAAAGTGAGTAAGGAGCCAGGTAAGTATGAGAAATGAACATCATCCTCATGATGTAGATGCTGCTGTAGCAACAAGGATGCCATCAGTTATCTGTCCATAAGATAGATCTGCGATATCTAAATCTGGAGATTGCATATCCTGTCTGAAAAATGTTGAGCATGAGCCACCAATATTTTCGAGTAATAAACACACATTTGAAAACATACACAGAATTAGAAATGAAAGTGGATGTGTTGAAAGTTAAATATAATTATTATAAACTACTTTTTATTTGTAGTTTATTAATGGAATGATTATAGAGAACTCTTTCCTCTCACTAGTGTAATAATTTAATGTAAGCAATGTGATGGAATAGCTCATTATTTTCAAACTCTCGGATTACAGTTTTTCATGTAGAGATTTGAGGCTCACGTTCATTGTATTTGGATACTTGTTTGTACTTTCTGTCATAGGTTAAAGAGATACTTCACAAAGATAACTGGATGCAAATGGAAGGGATGCAGTGTTAGTTGTACTTACCAAATTGTGACTTTCATTTTAATTTCAGGTGCTAATCATGTAAATGTTTTAATTAAAGTTTGGTTAGTAAGTTTTCTGATATTCATTATTAAATTTTCTTTTTAAATGGTCATAAAAAAGAAACTTTATTATTAAATGTTCAAATGACTTAGAAGATATTGCATTTTTATATATTTAATATATGAGTCCAAAACCTACTGCAACCCTTTATTTGAAAGATTTATAAACAAGTTGGAAAATTCTTTTTACAAGTTTACTTTTTAAGTAAGTTTTTAATATTAGAATGGTTTTGGATTTACAGAAATGTTGTACAGATACTACAGAGAGTCCCCAATTAGCCCATATCATTTCTCCTATTGATCACATCTTACACTAATATGGACATTTCCCACCCAGCTAATGAACTGATATGTATTAACTATAGTCCATACTTCTTTCAGATTAGCCTAATTTTTCACCAACTGTCTCATTTTATGCTATCCTGTTCCCGAATAGGACATTACATTTAATCCTCACATCTTCGTCGGCTCTATAGACTGTGACAGTTTCTCACACTTTCCTAACTTTTGATGCCTTTCAGGTATTTTATACACTCTTCCCAAGTTCTTAAAGTGTACAGGTATGAGAGCTCTTAAAGATGACACAAACTACATTGTATTGCTTTTTGTAACACATATAGATAAGCAACTTCAGCAAAGTCTCAGGATACAAAATCAATGTGTAAAAATCACAAGCATTCTTATACATCAATAACAGACAAACAGAGAGCCAAATCTTGAGTGAATTCCCATTCACAATTGCTTCAAAGAGAATAAAATACCTAGGAATGCAACTTACAAGGGATGTGAAGGACCTCTTCAAGGAGAACTACAAATCACTGCTCAATGAAACAAAAGAGGACACAAACAAATGGAAGGACATTCCATGCTCATGGATAGGAAGAATCAATTTGTGAAAATGGCCATACCGCCCAAGGTAATTTATAGATTCAATGCTATCCCCATCAAGCTACCAATGACTTTCTTCACAGAATTGGAAAAAACTACTTTAAAGATCATATGGAACCAAAAAAGAGCCTGCATCGCCAAGTCAATCCTAAGCCAAAAGAACAAAGCTGGAGGCATCACACTACCTGACTTCAAACTATACTACAAGGCTACAGTAACCGAAACAGCATGGTACTGGTACCAAAACAGAGATATAGACCAATGGAACAGAACAGAGGCCTCAGAAATAATACCGCACATCTACAACTATCTGATCTTTGACAAACCTGACAAAAACAAGAAATGGGGAAAGGATTCCCTATTTAACAAATGGTGCTGGGAAAACCGGCTAGCCATATGGAGAAAGCTGAAACTGGATCCCTTCCTTACACCTTATACAAAAATTAATTCAAGATGGATTAAAGACTTAAATGTTAGATCTAAAATCATAAAAACCCTAGAAGAAAACCTAGGCAATACCATTCAGGACATAGGCATGGGCAAGGACTTCATGTCTAAAACACCAAAAGCAATGGCAACAAAAGCCAAAATTGACAAATGGGATCTAATTAAACTCAAGAGCCTCTGCACAGCAAAAGAAACTACCATCAGAGTGAACAGGCAATCTACAGAACGGGAGAAAATTTTTGCATTCTACTCATCTCACAAAGGGCTAATATCCAGAATCTACAAAGAACTCAAACAAATTTACAAGAAAAAAACAACCCCATCACAAGGTGGGCAAAGGATATGAACAGACACTTCTCAAAAAAAGACATTTATGCAGCCAAGAGACACATGAAAAAATGCTCATCATCACTGGCCATCAGAGAAATGCAAATCAAAACCACAATGAGATACCATCTCATACCAGTTAGAATGGCTTTCATTAAAAAGTCAGGAAACAACAGGTGCTGGAAAGGATGTGGAGAAATAGGAACACTTTTACACTGTTGGTGGGACTGTAAACTAGTTCAACCATTGTGGAAGGCAGTGTGGCGATTCCTCAGGGATCTAGAACTAGAAATACCATTTGACCCAGCCATCCCGTTACTGGGTATATACCCAGAGGAATATAAATCATGCTGCTCTAATGAAACATGCACATGTATGTTTATTGCGGCACTATTCACAATAGCAAAGACTTGGAACCAAGCCAAATGTCCAACAATGATAGACTGGATTAAGAAAATGTGGCACATATACACCATGGAATACTATGCAGCCATAAAAAATGATGAGTTCATGTCCTTTGTAGGGACATGGATAAAGCTGGAAGCCATCATTCTCAGCAAACTATCGCAAGGACAAAAAACCAAATACCGCATGTTCTCAGTCATAGGTGGGAATTGAACAATGAGAACACATGGACACAGGAAGGGGAACATCACTCACCAGGGCCTGTTGTGGGGTGGGGGGAGGGCGTGGGATAGCATTAGGAGATACACCTGATGTTAAATGATGAGTTAATGGGTGCAGCACACCAAAATGGCACAGGTATACATATGTAACAAACCTGCACTTTGTGCACATGTGCCCTAGCACTTAAAGTATAATAAAAAAATATATATATGTAAAAGAAAGATTTCAAAGCAGTCATTTTTAACAATTATCTTCTTAACACTTTAAAAAGGTAGCTTGTCTATTGTTAATTATTAAAACTTCACCTTTACATCACATGGACATATTTTGCATAGTTATTACTTTTTAAAATTATTTGTTAAGTGGCATATTACCAAATGCCACATGTTCCAGGGAACAAGACAGCAAATTTAAAACAGATGTCTTCCTATAAAAGAAAAATGCACCACTCACCTTTAGTTCAACAACTGTTTCAAAACGTTGACGCAGGATAACGGATGCATCCCTGGTTGTGCAATAGATTTCTCTTGCTCATTTCCCACACCATTACTGAGCTATTGTAAGGGCTCGATTATATTTTTAAAATCTTCTTAAAAATGAATTACATCAAAGACTTCCAGCAGTACTTTGTGTACTCCTAGCTTTGATTTTGCTGCAATAGCTTGCCTGTGAACAATGAAGTGAATGAAGTGAAAGCATGTCTGTAATTTTTTCTCAAAATATTTTCTGTATTCCTGTGAAAATAGTTGCTCCATTAATGTAGTAATGTGAATTTTGTGGGGGAAAATCATTAACAAATTACAGAATGTCAACAACATATCTTGTATAATACATCTTTATTTCTGTGGTGCAGAAAAAATAGTTTTGAAGTATTATATTTTTGAAATGGAATCTAGCAAGTACTATATGGTAAGTCACATTAGAAATATCAACACTTTCATACAACTTTATAGAAAATATCTGACAATGTGTAGATTGTCGTCCCAAGTTCTGGTTTCTTCAAAGTTTTAGCTCTCTGTTTACTGTTTACTCACAGGGGAGGTATATTCTGTCTCTGTATTGTATGCGTTTCAGCTAATTTTTATGAAGGAGGAAAAAATAAAGGTTTCCTAGATAGTATGTGGCTTTTATAATTTTTCTCACAGTGAGGAACCTTCAAAAGGCGATTTTATGTCTGCCATGAAATTGAGCTAATTTTGTAAAATTAAAGTGACTTTTAAACATGGCTAAAAAATTTATGGAGCAGTACCTTCATGTTCTGAGTGCTTGGTTTTAATGTCTTACTAATTGTGATGACTTCATACTATCATTAAAAAAATCTCAAGGCACACTATATAAGATTTATTATTAATGGTAGTAAATGTAAGTCCATATTTCAAATGAACTTCTTGATCATTTTAAACATTTTTGTCTACTTCTCATTAGGTATGATTATGTTATTACAGCAGTTTTCAATGGCTGACAAAGAGCTTATACAGAGGATGGGAGAAAAGTCAGTCTTTCCATTTCCCTATGCTCTTGGGCTTCTGCGATTGCTATGTTCAATATTTGGGGTTTTTTGCCTTAAATTTTTTGATCCACTTGTCTATTTTGTGAAGATTAATTTGGTTAAAACTAAATAATATGATCTATAAATCCACCTAACTATATACATGCATACTGAAGCATGTTTCAGTATTCTGAAAACAAGGTAAGCTGTTTTCAGCAAGCTGAATAGCATTCTCCTTGCCCCGAAAGATATGTTCACCTAGAACTTCAGATTGTGACCTTATTTGGAAAAGCTTCTTTGTAGACATAATTAAGATAAGGATCTTGAGATGAGATCATCATGGATTAGATGGGCCTTAAATCTAATGACAGATGTCTTATAAGAGACAGGAAAGAAGACAGAGACAGAAGCAGAGATTGGGATGATGTGTCCACAAGCCAAGGAACATCAAGAATTGCCAGTAGCCACCAGAAGCTTAAAGAGACAAAGGAAGAGTCTTCCTTGGAGTCTTCAGAAGGAGTGTGGCCCTGCTGACATGTTGACTTCAGACTTCTAGCCTCCAGGACTGTGAAAGAATAAATTTCTGTGGTTGTAAGCCACTAAGTTTGGATAACTTTTAATGACAGCCCTGGGAAACTAACACAGGCCCAATTGTCCCCTCTTTTGTCCTGTGACTCTTACTCTTCAACCTTCTCACTGTTCCCAGAGGGTACCTGAATACTGTAATACTGTACCGGACTGATGGCCACCTGACATGGGCTCTGAGCAAGGTAAGAGTTCCAACCCATGTAGTAAATATCAGTATCTAAATATATATTAAGAGAAGTCTTCATATTGTCCTCACACCCTAAGTGAGTGATCTTGTACAACAATTGGTGTGCAATCACTCCACTTTGAAAACCACTAGGGAGATACTGCTAAAATTTCAAGATGTATCTGTTTGAGCCTTTCCTTAAAAGTCCTATCAGATAATATCCTAAGGCCACACAGCAGCAAGTTGTTGTTCTTTAAAGAGCTGAGAAAAATAGGATGTGAGGAAAAACATGGGACCAAAACATGGTGTTTGCAGGATGTTGAGCAGGGGACATGGACACTTAAGTTAAAATCATGGCCCAGGATATGGCCTAGCCTGTGTATACAAATCACTAACATAGCTCTTCAGCGCTACACAATCTAATCTTAATAAATTTGAAAAAAATGTTTCTACCTCTTTTCAGATACAATTATGTCATTACCGCATTTTATTTTATTTTAATTTTTTTTAGAGACGGGATCTCACTCTGTTTCCTGGGCCAGAGTGCCATGGTGTCATCATAGCTCAGTCTCAAACTCCTGGCCTCAAGCAATCCTCCCACCTCAGCCTTACAAATAGTTGAGATTACAGGCATAAGTCACTGCACCCAGCTCATTATTGTGTGTTAAATTATTGCAATAGTATCAAGTGCTTATTGTAAGATACAAATGATAATAAAAATGTAAGACCTATGATATTATAACTTGGTATATTTTCCTCCCCTTCCCAATGTGTTTATTTTTAAATGGAGATCACAGTGTTTGTGTGTGTGTGTGTGTGTGTGTGTATTTGTTTATATATATTTTCTGCTCTTGTTCACTTATTATTTTGTTGTGAGAATATTAACATGGTTGGAAGCTATGTTATGTACTGATCCGTGTCCCACTAAAATTCATATGTTGAAGTCCTAACCCTCATTACCTCAGAATGTGACCTTATTTTTCAATAATAGGGTCCCTACAGAGGTCATTAGTTAACATGAGATTGTACTAGTGTAGGATGGGCCCCAATGCAATATGACTGGTGTTCTTATAAAAATATAAAATATGGACACAGACATGCACACAGGGAGAATGCCACATAAAGATGAAGACAAGGTCAGGACGATGCTTCTAAAAGCTAAGGAATTCAAAAGATTGCAGGAAACCACCAGAAACTAGGGGAAAGGCTTGGTACAGATGCCTTATTCTCTTTTACAGCCTCAGGAGGAACCAACTCTGGCAACACTTCACTGTGATTTCAAGCCTCAGCATTCAGAGACAATAAATTTTTGTTTAAACTATCCAGTTTGTGGCACTCATATGGTAACTTCAGCAAACTAAGGCCTGTGATGTGGTGGTTGATGCGTGGATAATAGAGCCAGGAGGCCTGTGTTCAAATCTCAGCTCTACTCCAACAAGCTGTGTCATTTTGGGCGTATTAACCTTTCTGTGTCTCAGTTTACTAACATATATAAAGGGAAATGGCAATGGTTCAGACCTCATAGGGTTGTTATAAGGATTGAGTCCATAGACACAAAACACTGAAATAGTACCTGACAGCTAGTGACCATTAAGTTGCTATGTATTATTCTACAAAAACATAACTGAATATGATATTTTGTACATGAACCTTACCTTATTAATCATTCTCCATTTCTAAAAATTACTGTAAATATCACTGTAATGAACACAGTTGTAAACAGAAATTTTTTCCATTAGGCCAGATTCCTAGATGTACAATCTTAGGTCAAAGAGTATTGGTATTTTTAAATCTCTTGATATATGTTGAAAAGTTCCTGCTTTGAACAGCTGTATTTTAAAGGGATCTCCTCATTGTACCTTGACATCATTAAATATTACAATTAATTAACAACTTTTGCTCATTTCACAGAATTATCTATTATATTTTTACTTTTATTACTTACAATGGTAGTAAGATTGAACAAAATATATTTTTTTTAATGCTGACAGTTAAGTGACACGTATTCAAATGCTGAAAAAGAAATTTTGTTATGAGAAACACAACAGAGCTTGTCTTTAGAGAGGAGTTAACGATCTTTGAAATTATTTACCCCAAACTACTCCTTTCCCCTATGAGAAGCTGGATTTCATCACCTCTTTGCTAATAGAACTTACTTTTCTTTTCAATTTTATCACTGGTAGCCTGCAGAGCTTCTTGTTACTCTAGATAAATTGCTAAGATGGATCTACAAATATTTTGAAGTGACACATTTTCCACTCACTGAGCAACAAGGGCAGGTTATTAGTACAACCTTGAAGAGGCTGAAATACCATTGCAGTAGGTCTTTGGGATATGTGATGTGCCAGGACTTCTCAGGTGAAAAGAGGCTAAGAAAAAAGGTGGGGAGAAATGGGCTGCTGTGTAGAGTCTGCCAGGAGCAAAAGCATATTAATCAGTGCCTCTATGAATAACAACCTGCTAATATAGTATCATGGCTTAAAATCAACCATCTCACAGACAGTGTGTCTCAAAGCAATGCTTTGTCCTCAGTGCTAGCTTGCTGAGTAAAATTTGTCTTAAAAGGTACTGACTGGCTCACGCCTGTAATCCCAGCACTTTGGGAGGCCGAGGCGGGCGGATCACGAGGTCAGGAAATCGAGACCATCCTGGCTAACACGGTGAAACCCTGTCTGTACTAAAAATACAAAAAAATTAGCCAGGCGCAGTGGCGGGCGCCTGTAGTCCCAGCCACTTGGGAGGCTGAGGCAGGAGAATGGCTTGAACCCGGGAGGCGGAGCTTGCAGTGAGCCGAGATCGCGCCACTGCACTTCAGCCTGGGTGACAGAACGAGATTCCGTCTCAAAAAAAAAAAAAAAAGAAAGGTACTGACAATTCAGTGATAAGACGACCTGTATTTTTTTCTACTCAGTAGTTAAACAATTAACTGAAATAAAGATTAAGGAAGAAGTATCTTGTAAAGATTCTTGCCGCCATGAGAGGCTCTTGAGATTTTCCAGGAGATTCATCCCCTCAGAACCCAGAGTTGTAATTCCTACCCCGTGAGGACGACATGAGCACTATCTCTTTTTTGTCTTTCAGCTGACCACTTACTATACCCTTTCACAACCCCAACTTTCCCTGAAATCCACCCCTCTTCAGAATTATTTTAGCCCTTTTGGATGGAGACCCTTCCAAGGTGTCTCCAGACAAGCTTCCTCTTGTCTGGTCCATGCGTGTATTCACTTTCACCCCCATCTTCAGCGAATATGCAGGTTACTCCCAGGACAGTACCCTCACCCTGGCTCACTAACATTCTCTTACACACACACACACACACACACACACATTCTCCCTCCCTCCTCTACCTTGGGCTGGTCTAATTTTAGCATCTCATACTAGTCCTTAAGCTCCACAAACCCTAGGGTCACCTGTCAAGCTATCTGATGCGTTTCCTTAATGTACCTCTCAATTGGCTCGGGTACAGTGAAACATCTCCCCATGGATGGAGGTGGCTCCACAGCACTCTTCAAACTCCAAATGAATTTCAGCCTTTCTGTAACTGGATATGAGTGATCTCTAATTCTTAATGGATAGGTTTTTACCATCTCTTCTTAGCTCATTCTTTTTAAGTTATTTAGCAGCTTTCTGTGGGATCTAGCTATGGGTTTACTTTTGCAGTGTTTCTCAGCCTTTGGAGCTGAAAGGAAATAAAGATAATCACATTTATTATTCTGTTAAACCAAGAATTAAATTAAGGCAGAGTAATATTTAATACATTGATAAAAATTCTAAACATATTTATTTATATAAACATATCTGTATGTATTGAGGGTACATTCTCAAAAAAAAGACTTTATCCAAAAATTTTAGCAACACACTGGTCTATAAAACCCTATGGCTATGTGTAAGACCAGCTGTGGGAAGACTATTATATTAAGTGGGCAGGATGTGTTGATGACCTACACAAGGGAGCAAAAATGCCTGTGAAGAGAAAAGGATGACAAAATGTCCCAGACTTGGAGATCAATTAGATGCTGTTATGACTGAGTTGTATCCCCTGGCTCCAATTAATATATGCAAGCCCTAACCTTTAGTACCTCAGAATGCTACTGTATTGAGAAAGAGCCTTTAAACAGGTAATGAAGTTAAAATGAGGCTGTTAGGGTGGGCACTGATCCAACGGGAGTTGGTTTTTCTAAGAAGAGGAGATTAGACCCCACAAGAGCCACTAAGGATGCATGTTACATAGAGGAAAGGCCATGTGAGGACACAGTGAAAGGCAGCCCCTTCCAAGCCAAGGAGAGTCAGTCCTCAGGAGAAATCAAACCTGCTGACACCTTGATCTTGGACTTCCAGTCTCTAGAACTATGAGAAAATAAATTTCTGTTGGCTAAACCTCCTAATATGTGTTTTTGGTTATGAGGCCCTGGAAAACAAATACAGATGCCCAGTGTCAGAGAATGGAGAAGGTGCTTGGACACTGATTGACTAAGATAAGAATTGTATAGTGGCATCATATATATGTATGACAGTCTTGGTAGGGAGATTCTTGCCTTTCCCTTTCTCTGCTTATTTGTCTTAAGTATCATTTACTTATCAGTCAAAGTTCAAATAAACTAATCCACAGTTCTATGCTGATGGAAGATAAGGTCAGAGTGTATTAAACATAGTATTTCAGAGCAAGTGTCTTTGAATCAGAAAAACCTGTTTAGATCCCAGCTGCACCATTTTGGGCAAGTTATGTAACCAGTCTTGCAGACTGACAAAAACCAACCTACAATTCTTTGGTTAATGCTAATATCCTCCATATTAATTAACACAAAACCCTGGTTTTGTTCAGAGATAAAGATAATTGAAGAATTTAGAGTTTCAGCTTCTGAACTGTGGATTTCGATTAGTCTTTCAAAATGCTGACTAAATTTGGCATTTGTTTTCCCAATTGAATACTTCAGACGTTACTAATTACTTTAAGGGATAAAATAAAAGTAAATACCAGATATTTGCAGCAGGTCCTCGAATAACATTGTTTATTTCAACAGTAGAATGTTGATGAGAAAAAAAAATAGATCTCTAGCCAGGGCCACTCTCTGTGTGGAGTTTCCATGTCCTCCCCATGTCTGCACAGGTTTTCTCTGAGTACTCCAGTTTCCCTCCCACCATACCCTCAGAGGTAGACATATTTGGTTAATTACCATGTCTAAATGGTCCAGTCTGAGCAACTGTGTGTGTGTGTGATGGGATGGTGTGCTATCCAGGGTCAGTTCTCACCTCGTACCCTGAGCTGCCAGGATAGGCTCTGGCCACCTGTAACCCTGCACTGGAATAAGCGGGTTGGAAATAAATGAATGAAGAGATATTATTGCCTAGTAAAAATTTGTAAAGTAGAGGATAATCTTACAGATACACAACAATGAACAATGCAGTGTGAAAGCACTCAGGGACCTTCCATATTTGTTGCTGTTTGCTTTTGAACTGCATTGTGGGAGGAGGGAGTCCTGACCATTTTCATTTTGCAAACACTTATTCCTTGATTAAACCCACCATCACTGATTCACCAAAAAATGAGTAAATAATTATCTTATTTGTTTTCATTAATCTTCTTTTATATGTAGATACAGTTCACATTTATTTCAATGTAGAATGTTGGAAGTATGTTTAGTCTTTATTTAGAAGTTTGCTGATGGTTTTGTGACCAGAAATATGCTGTACAAATTTAATTCCTGTTTATATCAATTAGCCTATGGTAAAATTGTTTTCATTATACATCATTTCACTTAAAGTCAGTTTCCAAGAACCTATTGCCATTAAGTGAGAACTTACTGTATATCGCAGTGTCCGTGCTGAAGAATTTTAAGATAAATGACAGATAATATAAAACTCCCTGAGTTCACCAGCCCATTTTTAAAATGAAGTAATTTTACCAAAGCCATATGCATAATGCAAAGATTAAGGTAAATCATGTCTGGAAAGCATTGAGCTCCATTTCTGGCCAACACTAGGAACTTAAAAGTAGTTATTTTCACTACAATGTGACATGAATAAGGTGGCTCAACAAAGAAAATAGCCTACAAAGAAAATAGCCTCCACTTTGCTGCCAAACCAATAACTAGTAAATCTGATGTGGAAATTTGCTGATCGGTTGCAAACATTTTGGTGACCTACAGATTGTATCAATTAGGTTGCCATATAGAACTGTCATCTTGCTCTGGTTTTGCCAGGGGTAGGGGCTTACCACATAGATTCTTTATTGTTGAATCTTAAAATATTTTATTAATCAATTATTTGTATAGCTTTTGTTATAATTCATCCTTTTTAATTCAGGGAAGCAATTTTCAAGTTTCACCTATTTCTGCTAAGAAGTATATATCTATCAAAAAAAATCAGACTAATACTTTTGTAGATTCAATTTTGAATTGTGGACAATGTACATATGAGTTTTTTGTTACTTTTGTGCAGCAAAGCTGAGAGTTAAGAGAGACTTTGAGATTTGATACAGTCCTGGGTCCACTGGACCAAGAGAGACTGATTCAGGGTGTTAAATTCCATTTTACCCCGAGGGCATATACAGTATAATTTAGGATATTGTTTGAACTCTGAACATACATTTTCGATTTGTTAAATTGCTTCTTTTCTCCTTCATCATTAACATTTGTCGGTCTTGCCATGTAAAACTGAAAAATTGGAAGAAAATACAGTGTAGTGTAGTAACTTCCAGAAGACCTGTGCCTACTATAAGATGTCAGCTATTTAAATGTAAACTGAGAAAGTCATTCAAAATGTGAACATTTGGACGGTGTGATAATCCTCTCAATACTTGGAAACATTCTAAGTGGACTAAGTTCAAAGAAGGGAACTGATATTATTACAACTTGATTTATAAACAATGATCAATGTTTCTCTTTTCCAAAACTGTAATTTAAGCAGGAAAACATGTTGCCTTAGCCATTGCCATATCCTTCAGAAATAAGAACAGCTGTTTTGCCAACAGTGTGGATTCCTTTTTCTATAGTGTTAGTAGCATAAATTTTTTTTTTCTTATTTCGAAAAGACCAGCTGTTCTGTTGTTTGGGGAATATTCCCATATGTTCTGAATGGGAAAAAATAAGTGAAGCCAAACCAAAGACTTTTGACTTCATAAAAGAGACAAAGCTTTTCAAGACTTTCTCAACCAGAAAGTTTATAATTAGAGTGTTAATTTCCTGGGGGGAATTTTTGCTTCTTTGTGTAACTTAAAGGACAACATTTTTTACCCATTCTTTCATAAGACTTTGTTTTGTACTTGGAATTAATAGTCCAACAAGCCAAAAATAGTTCCCAATGGTTGGCTGAAAAGCTAATTTGAGAGCCACTATAAATGTATTAAAACATGAATTACATGAATTAGTACTCAAAATCAGAATCTTACAGCCCATCAGAGAAATATGTAAATCTGCTTTACAAATGACTAATTTCATATTTGTATTTAAGCTCACAGGCACTGCTTTGGAGACATCTGCCTTATGAATACTAATATCTAGTCTATCTAAAGGAGAACAAACAGAAGCTTATTTCCTAAGAAAGCCCTCCTGAGACACTGCATGGCCTACAACTTGTGAATCAGCTGGAAGAGTCTGGCACATAAATCAACCACCATTTCTCACGCCTATAGTGACATCTTCCATTAACCTGTAGAGTCTCTCAAGGTTATTTGTGGCAAGAGAGAAGTTGCAACCACTTTTTTTCAGGCCTGGACCACTTACAAAGTAGGCTGGCAAATGGACCCATATGGGTGAACATGTGTCAGAACTTTCCAGAAGTGCTGGGACTGGAGGTGACCTCCCCACTTGGGAATTGTACATGGTTTGGACCTAATGTGTATGTTTTAAAAAATTGGATGAATGCTTAACCTATACTTAAGGAGGAAACTTAGCACAGAAAAAATAGGTGATTTAGACGTTTTTATCAAGACAGTAGAAATGAAGGACTTCCGGTTTCTAGTTCTGACTCACAGTGTCCTCTGAGCTGTCATTTTTAACCCACAATGTTTCTGCATCCCCTCTGTCTTTTGCAGACTTTCAACCTTCAAGAGTCATACTTTAATTTATATTGTTTGTGTTGTAAAAATAATAAGTATATTAAAAACATGTAAAATACATAGACATTCCTCTCCTTCTCTCCAATATTTATATATGAACAGAGGAATTTTCTTCACCATTGCTTTGCTCTGACTGTATGAGAATCAACATCCAAGTGTAAAAGATCTGTTTATATAGTCAGACATATCACTTAAATCTGATTTAATTTGGGAAAACATATCTATTTATAGATAGATATCTATTTATATCTATTTATAGATATCTGTTTTCTCTGGGTGTGCTAGTTTCCTCCCACACCTTCAGAGGCGGGCATGTTTGGTTAATTGCTGTGTCTAAATGGTCCAGTCTGAGCAACTGTGAGTGTGTGTGTGAGTACACCCTGTGATAGGATTAAATAATGTAGTATAATGGTTAATGATAATAATAATAATTAATAGTAATAATGACATTGGCTGACACAGAATGCTATGTTACAAGTGCTAATGAATTGTAACATTTTATGTTGTCAATAATCTTTCATAACACGTTTTTTGTTTTGAGTTTTGCATAGATCAGGTAACTAGAGCCCAAACAGGTTATCTTGCTTAAGGTCACACAGCTAATGAGAGAGAAGCTAGTATTGGAAGCCTGCTTTGCTTAACTTCAAATCCAGAGTCTTTATTATTTTCATTGCATTATGCTGCTTTCTTGGTTAGGACCTACCTAGGCACAATGGGGAGGAATATAGCATTTTTATTTCAAAGATGTTAAGTTTTCAGTACAATGATTTTTTTTCTTCATTTATACATTCATATCTTTTAAATCACCCTCCCTTCTACCACAGGTATCTAGTTCCTTCATGCTACCACAGGCCCCGACATGCATAAAGTTATTAATTGGTTTTTTTTTAAAGATGGAAACATTTATGACAATTTTATAAGAATATAGGGAATGGGCAAGGCTTGTGCCAATCAGTGAAGCGTAAGTTACAGAATTTTCACTATTGCTTTAGGTTTTAGGGGAATTGGATATTTGCATGAAACACTCTAAATATTATCTCTTGACTAATTCCCTTCATGCAAGGATGACTGTGAGGGCGTGGGCTCACCTGGAAAGCTGAAGCTAAACTATCATTCCTCGCCACACCCACACACCCACTACCCCAATATCAGGCTGAAGCTTTGCTGAATCTGATTTCAGTTCAAATCCCAGAAAGTCCTATGCTTGTAAGCATTTCTATAGAGTACAAAGTGTTGGTTTTTATTGCAAGTGCTTCTAAAAAGGTGATGTGAGTCGGAAGAATAAAAGGATGGTTGCACTGTAAGAATTAAGTGTTCTGGATGCAATGAGACCATTCTTTGCATAAATATGACATTTACAGCTTGTGTTTCCTATTAGGCCTTCTCATAGCTAGGGTTTCTCACAGCTTTGCTCTTTTTAAAAAGCAAAGTTGAGGCTACTTTGCTTTTTAAACATACTTTGTATTCTTAGATAACTGGTTCCAGAACATAATCTAGTCTTATGGACTATGTGTGTGCGTGCGCATATGTGTTTGTGTGATACATGTGTTTGTATGTGTATATGCATGCGTGTATACACGTATATGTCTCAGGGATAGGGCTTTTCCTCAGCCTACCAGATATGTTACAATGTGTAAAGCTGACATGCTATTATTCAATGATGAAACAGTATGAATATTTTGTATGGGCTTTTACACCATTTAAGTAAAAATATTTTGCGTCTTTCAAAAAATTTTGAATTTATTTCAGAGTGAGAACTGGTAAAAAGTTGGAAATGGCCAACCGTGTCTCTTACACTAGACAGTGCCTCTCATTAGCATGGCTCCCAAATAAGTCATTATCTAAGAAGTCCATATTATTAAACGAAGTAGAAGTGTATGTCAACAATTGTCAAGAGTTTGAGATTTTATTCTACTTGCAACCTGACAAGTTATCATGCCACAGTTTTATTGATGCCCTAAGTTGTCTGGGGTTGCTATAACAAAATATCATAGACCAGGTGGCTTAAACAACAGAAATTTATTTATCAGAGTTCTAAAGGCTGGGAAGTCCAAGATCACAGTACCAGTAGGTTCAGTTCCTAGTGAGGGCCCACTTCTTGGTTTGCAGTTTGATGCCTCCTTGCTGTACCTTCACATGGTAGGGAGAGAAGGAGCTCTGGTCTCTTTGTCCTCTTATATGGAAACTGTCTTAGTCTGTTTTGAGCTGCTATAACAGAATACCACAGATTGGGTAATTTATAATAAACAGAAATTTATTGGCTCATGGTTCTGTAGTCTGGGAAGTCCAAGGTTGAAGGATCAGCAACTGGAGAGGGGTTTCTTGCTGTGTCATCATATGGCAGAAGGGAAAACAGAGGGCAAGAGAGTAAGAGATTGAACTCATAGCTTCAAGCCCTTTTATAATCAACATTAATTCATTAATGACGATGGGTCTCTTATGACCTAAACACCTCCGATTAGGCCCCACTGACTAATACTGTTGCATTGGAGGTGAACTTTCAAACACATGCTTTTTGGAGGACCCATTCAAACTGTAAAAGGTGACTATCCTATCATGGTTGGGGGCACAAACATTCAGCCTATAGCATGTTGGTAGCATACACAAGTCTCTTGGGTTAGAGACAGAGCATAGTTTCATACTCAGTTTATTATACAGTTTATCACAGCCAATACCTGTGACAGATAATTGGCATGTATGCCATTGCCTGAGTCTCAGTTCCCACAAGGTAATATGAAATGAGCCAGATGACAACCCACACACATAGGGGATTGAGTTACGGAAGAGGAATGCTGAATTTAGGGACCAGGAATATTTTATAATGGGCAGTAAGCAAACATACCCTCTAATTTTGAGAAAAACTTTATTTTCTAAGGCTGCTCACTATACAAAGATTCTTGAAAATATAGTCTGTATCAAAAAGGAATAAGCGTCTATGCTTTTAAGACATGCATAAATGCAAGAGACAGATGGGGAATTATCCCTCAATAATTCATTTTCCTATTTTCCATTGCTCAATGTTTATTTTTTCCCTTTCCACACTATCTCTCTGCACTTATGACCAAAAGCAACAGAGAATAAAATGTTCATTCTGTTATTTTAAGTCTTAATGATAAATTTGGACCAGCTTTACAGCTGACATGATAATTTGTACAGGAATTGGCCATTAAGGCTGTCAAAAATAATAATCATGCAAAAAACAATCTTCTGGAAGAAGTTCTCCCTTAGAACCAAGGTTTAAGGATCAAAGAGCAAAACCTGACTTGGTTAAAGCCTGACAAAGATAGTCAAGAACTAGAGAACTTAGGTCTCAATTTCAAGAGAACAGATTCAGAGTCAAGAGAGGTAGCTGAGCATCGGTAAGTGTGGCAGCTGTAACTCTAAAGTAAGGAATTGGATTATTCAAGAAACTGCTTATGGACTGGCATCCTGGATATTTTCTGCTTGGCATTTCCCTGTGGTCCATTTTTCATCCTTTTGGCCTCTCTATCTGCCCTGATAAGTCTATCGCTATGAACTTCATTTCCCAAGAATTTCTTGCCAGCTGACTTCCACTGGGAGGCACCAGTAGTGATTGAATGTGGGGAAGAGAGAAAGGTAGGGAATTTCTTTCCCATGCTTTATTTGGGCCATGTTTCTGGAAGTGACCCCATTTCTTCATAAGAGCAGCTCTAGTTCCTATTAGACAGGTCCTCCCCTACAGCTTCAGTTGTCATTAGATTCCAGGGTTTCAAGACTAGAGTGGTAATGGCCTCCCACTGTTGCTTGTGCTCAGGTGCCTCAAAACCCCTTACCCTCCTAGCCCTGCTTACACCTCTATATGTTCCTTGAATCTTTCAAGTCTTTTGAATCTTTTGAGTTGTATTCTGTCTCCTGCTGGGATTCTGACTGATATAGCTAGGGAAAAAAGACAGAACCCTAGTCTCAAAGGACCTAAGATAATAAATGGTTACCGAGTGATTAATATGTGTTATTTTAAACCTTATAGCAACCTGATGAGGTAGAAACTATTACTAGCTCCATTAGACAAGTGAGAAAACAGGGACACAGAAATCTAGCAATTAGGGGAGCAAGAATTAAACTCCAAACATTTGGACTTTAGAGCCTTTGCCTTTATCACTACACTGTAAGACGTATCTCTAAGATTATATTCTAAAAATACTCCCTTGTAAGACAGAGGCTTAGTCCTTGCAATCAGAGGAGGAGGCAGGCATCCTTTCAGGAAGAATAAGGGAAGAAAAAAATTATAATTTCTGGTGTTCAGGATGAGTTTTTTGACTTAAGACTGGTCCTGCAAGTAGGCCTAGATTGAATCAGTTTTGAGGTTAAGACTTCCTTTTTTTTTTTTTTCATATATAACTTTTTATTATTATTATTATTATTATTATTATGATACTTTAGGTTTTATGGTACATGTGCGCAATGTGCAGGTAAGTTATATATGTATACATGTGCCATGCTGGTGCGCTGCACCCACCAACTTGTCATCTAGCATTAGGTATATCTCCCAATGCTATCCCTCCCCCCTCCCCCTAGCTATGGGAATTAAGAAATATGTGGGCAAGGAGTCAGGTGGTTATTACTGTGTCTAGGTTTTAAGCTATAAAGTTGTATTTTTTTAAATATGTTTATCCAAGAATGCAAAAATTAACCATTGAATGCTGAGAGTATTTAGTACTATTTAAAACTACTTTGTCAACATATTTTGACAGTGTGCTGTACATTAGTAAAATGAACTGAATGGAGTCAAACAGAATGAGCAAGATAAATAGCGTGTACAGTTGGGAGGTTATCTGACTTTCAGATATCTGGCATTATTAACTTTCTAAAACAACAATGAACACAAAAGTAAGAAAAAGGCTAATATTTCAAAATATTTAACATGGCCCATAATATATTTAATATCATGTAGTGATTAAACAGAAAGCATTATCTCACTGGCTTATAATTACAATGGAACTCAGTTCTCATTGACACCAGTGCCTCAAAGCCCTGGAAAAATAATAGGGTAAACAGTGAAAAGGTTGAGGAAAGAATATTTTGAAATATCTGTAGGCTAGTTCATTTCAGAAAGACAACTGGATAGTCTCATTGCAAATGCAATGTGGCCAGAAGAGAGAAGAAAGTAATGAAATAGTTGTGAGAGATTGTGATGAGAAGTGACAGCCAGTAACAGAAATCCTCACTAGGGAGGAGGTGGAAGAAATACCAATGAGCTGAATCCAGCAGCCAGAGATCATCACTATTTTGGCAGGATTACCTCAGCCTCCCCTGACACTTCCCAGGGTCCTATTTAAGATGTTCCAACCAGCCCAGGATAGAAGCCTGTGGTTACTGGCAGCCATGACTCCCATCAAATCCTTCTACATTACCTCCTTTAGGAGGATGCAGCATTAGTCTACTAAAATCCCACCTTGATTCTGCCCTTACAGTCCTAGAAGCTGCTCTGGGGGAAAAGTAAAATTTAGAAAATGCTGCTCACCATTTCCTTCTCTTGTAGAGTCTCAGTGAATATTTATACCCCCCAAAGTATGAGATTCAAAAGTAAAAACACATTTAATTTTGCTTAACCTAGTCTGTGAAGCTAATTTAACATTGAAGTCTTTTTATTTTGATCTCAAGAACAGTCTTTTGAAAATGCTGTCTCTGCAGAGCAGAGACAGGCATATCATGTAGTCACTTGTATTAATCAGAGTTGAGTGATATATGGAGAGTTTAATAAAGGTGCTATTTGTAAAAGGGTGGGTGGGCTAAACTTTAGTAAAAGAACAAGGGAGAGTGAGGTAGAGTCAGACCTCATTTTATTGTGCTTTATTTTATAATACTTTGCAGATACTGCAGTTTTTACAAATTAAAACTTGTGGCAACCTTGCATTGAACAAATAAGTCTATTGGTGTCAAAATTCCAACAGCATATTCTCACTTTGTGTCTCTGTAACTCTCATAATATTTCAAACTTTTTCATTATTATTATATCTGTTATGGTGATTTGTGATCAGTGATCTTTGATTTTACCATCATAATTTGGGGAGGGAAGCCACAAACCACCTCCATAGAAGACAGCAAACTTAATCGCTAAATGTTGTCTGTGTACTGACTGCTCCACTGACTCATTCAACAGTCTCTCTCCTTCTCCTCAGGCCTTCCTATTCCCTCAGACACAACAATATTGAAATTAGACCAACTAATAATCCTAAAATATTCTCTAAGGGTTCAAGTAGAAGGAAAATTTGCATATCTCTCACATGAAATCAAAAGGTAGAAATGACTAAGCTTAGTGAGAAAGGGAAGTCAAAAGCCAAGATAAGCCAAAAGCTATGCCTCTTGCATCAAACAGTCAATTTGGGAACCCAAAGAAAATGTTCTTGAAGGAAATTAAAAGTGTAACTCCAGTGAACCCATGAATGATAAAAAATTGAAACAGCCTTATTGCTGATATGAAGAGAGTTTTAGTGATTTAAATGAAAGATCAAACCAGCCACAACATCCTCTTAAACCAAAGCCCAATCCAAGGCAAGGCCCTCTCTACAATTCTATGAAGGCTGAGATCAGTGAGGAAGCTGCAGAAAAAAGTTGGACGATAGCAGAGATTGATTTATGGGGTTTAAGGAGAGAAGTTGTCTCCATAACATAAAAGTGCAAGATGAAGCATAAAATGCTGTTGTAGAAGCTAAAACAAGTTATCCAGATCCAGCTAAGATCATGGATGAAGGTGGTTACATAAACAACAGATCTTCAGTGTAAATGAAACAGCTTTCTGTCAAAAGAATTTGCCATCTGGGACTTTCATAGCTAGAAAGGAGAAGTCAGTGCTTTGCTGACTTTGAAGCTTCAAAGAACAGGCTGACTCTCTTATTAGGGAATAATGCAGCTGGTGACTTTAATTTGAAGCCATTGCTCATTTACCATTCCCAAATTCCCAGGGCCACTAAGAATTTTACTAACTCGAATCTGTTTGTTCTATCTCTATATAAAATAACCAAGTTGGAATACAGCACATCTGTTTGCAGCATGGCTTACTAAATATTGTAAGCCCACTGTTGAGACCTTCTGCTCAAAAATAAAAAGAATTTCTTTCCAAATATTACTGCTCATTGAAAATGCACCTGGTCACCTAAAAGCTCTAATGGAGATGTACAAGAGGTTTGATGTCGTTTTCCTGCCTGCTAACACAGCATTCATCCCGCAGCCCATGAATCAAGGAGTAATTTTGACTTTCAAGTCTTATTGTATAAGAAATATATTTTTATAGATTATAGCTGCCATAGATGTGGTTCCTCTGATAGATCTGGCCAAAAAAATCGAACACCTTTTGGAAAGGATTCACCATCCTAGATGCCATTAAAACAATTGCAATTCATGGGAGGGGGTCAAAATATCAATATTAGCAGGAGATTGGAAGAAGCTTATTCTCACCTTCATGGATGACTTTGAAGGGCCCAAGATGTCAGGGGAGGAAATATCTGCAGATGTGATATAAACAAGAAAAGGGCCAGAATTAGAATTGGAGACTGAAGATGTGACAGAATTATTGCAATCTTGTGATAAAACTTGAACAGATGAAGGATTGCTTCTTATGGAAGAGCAAATAAAGTGGTTTCTTGAGATGAAGTCTACTCCTGGTGAAGATGCTGGGAACATAGTTTAAGTGACAACAAAATATTTAGAATATTACATAAACTTAGTTGAAAAGACAGAGGCAAGGTTTAAGAGAATTGACTTTAATTTTGGAAGAAGTTCTACTGTGGTTAAAATGCTATCAAACAGCATTGCATGATACAGAGAAATATTTTTGTAGAAGGAAGAGTCAATTAACATGGCAAATATCATTGTTGTTTTATACTTAAAAATTGCCAAAGCCACCCCTGCCTTCAGCAGCCACCACGCTGATCAATGAGCAGCCATCAACATTGAGACAAGTTTTCACCAGCAAAAAGATTACAGCTCACTGATGACTCAGATGATCTTTAGTATTTTTTGGCAATAAAATATTTTAAATTAAGGTATGAACCTTGCTTTTTTAGACATAATGCTATTGCCCCTTAATAGACCACAGTACCGTGTAAATATAAGTTTTATATGCACTAGGAAACCAAAAATTTTATGTGGTTTGCTTAATTGCAATATTCACTTAATTGAGGTGATCTAAAATGGAACCTGCAATATCTCTGAGGTATGCTTATACCTGAGCAGTAATATCAGAGTCGTTACTTCTGCCAGGGTACTACAACTACAGTAAGAGAGGTGTATAAAGACAGCTGGCTTCCGAAAAATGCAGCTTACCTGAGGTCACACAGCAGGAAGGAGAGAAGGACATAAGTGCACGATCTTACTCTCCTCCCTCCCTTTGATCCTGCTGTTGCCTCCACTCTATTCCAGTGGCTGCCTTGCTGGAGAGCAGAGGAGGCAAGGTAACTCCCAACACAATCTATGTAGGGCAGTGTCCCAGGGTGGTGAAGGGTGGAGAGCTGCTGTGAGGGGCAGAGAAGATATTCAACACAACATCCTATATTTTCAAGTCAAAACTTCCTATGTCAAAAGCAAACAATCTGTGGAAGTAGTGTTATATTTTAAAAGATGATCACAGAGATTGGTATGGTTTGGATATTTATCCCCTCCAAATCTCATGTTGAAATATAATCGCCAGTGTTAGAGGTGGGGCCTGGTGGGAGGTGACTGCACCGTGCTGGTGGATCCCTCATGAGTGGTTTAGCGCCATCCCCTTGGTGATAAGTGAGTTCTTGCTCAGTTAGTTCATGGGAGATCTGTGTTAAAAAGTGTGTAGCTCCTACCCCTTCACCCTCCTGCTCCCACTCTTTCAGTGTGAGATGCCTGCTTCTCTTTCTGCCATGATTATAAGCTTCCTGAGTCCCTCACCAGAAGCAGATGCTGGCACCATGCTTGTACTATCTGCTGAACCATGAGCCAAACAAACCTTATTATTTTTTTTAGAGATGAGGTCTTAGTCTGTCACCCAGGCTGGAGCAGTGTGGCTTGATTATGGCTCACTGCAGTCTCAAATTCCTGGGCTCAAGCAATCCTCCAACCTCAGCCTCCCAAGTAGCTGGTATTGTAGGCCTGCCCCACCATGCTCAGCTAATTTTTTCCTAGAGATGGGGGTTTCCCTTGTTGCTCAGGCTGGTCTTGAACTTGTGGCCTCAAGCCATAAACCTCTTTCCTTATAAGTTACCTAACCTCAGATATTTCTTTATAGCAATGCAAGAATGATCTAACACAGAAATCTTCCCTGGACTCAAGGAACAGAGACATCTGAACAGAGAATCAGTGTAATGTTATTCATGCTTGCTGTGTTATACAACTCAGAAAGGACAGTTCCTGGCAGACCTTGAATCATATAAAGCTGTTGACTAGCTTTGTTCATCCATGAAGCGGAATGAGAGTCATGCTGTGTTGCATATGAGATCAGAAAATGTTGCTATCCTTGGCTAACTGCTTGCTGAAAAGTATGCAAAAGTCACTTGACTAAACTTTCAGAGCAAATCATGGCACTAGAAGATAAAAATATAATGAGCATACTTGATGCTATAGGCAAATATTTTGATAAAAACAATTAATTGATCTATTGAGATACATAATGCATAATTACAGTTATCTTTTGAGTTGTAAAACACGTTTCATCATTTCAGGGAGGCAGTGACTTAGAGTAGTTAAACACAAGAATTTAGAGTCAGACTTGTGTCAGTCCTAGCTCTCCTACTTACATGGCAGCACCCACCTGGTAAGCTCATCAATTTCTGCAAGCAGTGGTTCTTTCACCTTTAAAGTGGGCATTGTCGCTTTGTTTAAATTACAACCTGATGATAATAGGAGCTAATGTTTTCCAAGCTCTTATTTTATGCTAGACACTGTGCTAAGGACTTTGTGTGCATTTTACTAATAATCTTCACAATAAACCTAGCAAAGTTGCAGTTATTCTTCTAATTTTCAAATGTAGCTATTGAGTCACATGGCCAGGTCTCACTGTTAAAATGTGTAAGCCCTTGATGTGTTGCCTGGTAACGATAAGAGCTCAGATAAATATTAGCTACTGAAATTGTTTATTACTATCATTGTTAATATTACTTGTCAGCCTCTACCCTAGAAATCAGAAGTAGACAAAGTGCCTTTGTAATTAAGCAAATGTGGTTAGCTTGATCTCATACATGTGAGAATATTATAGGCCCCCATTAAAATAAAATGTAATGGTAATTATTCTTTTTAAAATGTAATTGTTCTAAAATTTGCTGCTTGGGAGATGTCATATATTTAGTTATTTATAGTAATTTAATATATAAAGAGGCAAGTTATGTTTTTCTGATTTGTTCCCTAAATTTTATATCCTTAAAAGGAATATTTCAGTACTCACCTAGATTCCAGAGAAAAATAGACACTGTCCAAGCATTGACCTTGAAGATACAGGTTTTAAGAGTCTGAGAAAACACTGAAGATCATTTATTCATTTACTTAGCCATGCAGTTATTAAGCTACTGGTATGTTCTAGATAGATCAGAGACTATGAAAACATAATACTAAAGACTGGTCAATGGTCTGTTATATAGAAACTGTATGTTAAGACCTACTGTGCTGCTGGAATCTTTGTAGGTAAGCCCCTTAATAAAAAAGAGAACACACTGTTTATTCGGAAGTTTCAGAATAGGGAAAAGTAAACTATGATGAAAAGCATGAAGAAATCTTCTGCAGTGGTTAAAATGTTCTGTATCTAGATAGAGGTGTGCGTAACACGCAGGACCTGCTACATAATTGGTAGGCCCATGCAAAATGAAAACATGGGACTGCTTGTTCAAAAGTTACCAAGAATTTCAAAGTGGCAATAGCAAGCATTAAACCAAGAACAAGGTCCTACTATGCGTGGGTCCCTTTGCAACTGCACAGGTCTTACATCCATGAAGCCGGGCCTGGTCACGTGGTGGCATTTGTTAAGTCAGTGAACTAAATCCTTCAGATCCATATGTAAATTATATCTCAGTTTTAAAAAGTTAAAATACAGTAAAATGAAATATAAAATTGAGTGGAAGATTGGGGGTTGAGTTCTAGTTCTCAAGTAAACCGTTGGTGCAAATTATTTATTCCTTATCAAACATTAATTGAATGACCCTCTCAGACAGGGATATGTGTCTGAGGTATATATGTATGTTTATGGTCTAAGCATAACTGTTACACTCAAGGAGCTTACAGTTGGAGGAGGTTTCTCTTTAAGCCCTGGTTTAAAAAATACTTTTGGCCGGCGGCAGTGGCTCACACCTGAAAACAGGCTGGGTGCGGTGTCTCACGCCTGTAATCCCAGCACTTTGCGAGGCCAAGGTGGGTGGCTCCCCTGAGGTCACGAGTTTGAGACCAGCCTGGCCAACATGGTGAAATGCCGTCTCTACTAAAAATACAAAAAGTAGCTGGATGTGGAGGTACATGCCTGTAATCTCAGCTACTAGGGAGGCTGAGGCAGGAGAATTGCTTGAACTGGGGAGGCAGAGGTTGTAGTGAGCTGAGATTGTGGCACTGCACACCAGCCTGGGCAACAGAGTGAGACTCCATCTCAAAAAAAAATTACCCTTTTATTTCTGCTTATATACTTGGTCTGTGCTTGGATCTACTCCTCTTTCTAGTTTGCTACTCCTCAGTCAGACCTCAGCCATCCTGATATTACCTTGTTCCTCCTCCAAAGCAGCAATTGCTTGGTCAGTGTTTGTGGGTTTCCAGCAACTGGCTGCAGTCCCGTATCCAAGAGATTGGTGTCCTTGTTTTACTCGGTCTCATCTGGCCAGGAGTCTGCTGTTTCCTGCTGTCACCTGGAACCTCATCTCCCTGCTCAAATTTGAAAATCATGTAATACTTCTAATACCACACTAAAACTTAGGTTGTATTTTAGATAATATATTTTATGCCCAGAATTCTGTTAAAAGTCAAATATGAAGGATGACCTGGGAAAACCCAGCCTGTCTATGTTTGTAAGGTATATCTTCTAGAAATGTCATTTGATGAAGAGGAATCACAACACATAAGCTTTATGACAATATCCACCATCATAAATGAGATGTGGCTGAAATATGGGTGATAACATCTTCATTTAATTAACACTGGAAGCCAAGATTTCACCACTATACAATTCATCCATGTAACCAAAAACCACTTGTACCCCTAAAGCTAGTGAAATAGTAATAATAATAAATTGAACAAAAGGTTAGTGAATCGAGGGTGACAAAGTGTCTACAAGAGGTACATTTATTGCCAGTGGCCACGGAAATGAATGCTGGCCATAATGGAGCAGGGAAGAGACAGCTAGGAGTTCAGCCTGCCCTGGTGTCCTATGAATTCTCCATCACAGAGGGATCAACTAGAGGCTGAAGAGACAAACATTTTCTAAAAACATTGTATAGAAATTTTGACTTTTAAGTGGATGCTTGAAGTAAATAACTTTACATTTTTCTCTAATCCAGAAGTTTAATTAGTTTATGATTTCTTGAGGAGCAAACCAATTATTTGGGGAAAAGTTATTTCATTTTTTTAATTCAACAACTGATTGTGCTTAGGTATATATGTGTATAGTCTATAGCTATATACATAACCAAAATTATTCGCCAGTTCTCAGTTACCTACAAGACAGCAGCCTTATTTTGAAATATATTACCTAATTTTCCATTTCCTCTTTCTGGACTCTCTTTTTCCATGAATACATTTTTACTAACTTTATGATATGTGGCCTTCAACAAGATCATGGGCCCATTATTGAATCTGAACTAAGACAATCAGCAAATGTGAAAGTATTTGTTCAAAACAGATTCTTCCTCCATCATAGGCACTGTTTACATCAATTATCTATTTATCTTTTTTATATTCCTGTGCATATTGAACAATTCTTTCAAAAATACTCACATGATACTGTGTGAAAATAAAGTATTTGTGGGATTACATAGATATTCCACAGAAAGGGCAAAACAAGATTCTGGAAATTATAATCTTGATTTCTTTCATTTTGTGTCATTTACCTTCCCAGTCAAACTTTAGATTTTCAAAGAGTTAGGTGGTGTCTTTTTAGCACTGTTTTTATCCATAGCAATGCTTTGTGCCAAATGCCAAATGTGCCTGAGGCAGTCCTGAGTTCAATACATTCTCATTTACTGAAGGACTAAGCCTGGAATTGATATTTTACAGGAACTGGGAAATTAAATTCATTTTGAGGTTTACAAGGTAAATGTTTCAAGATTAACCAATGCTAATTTTGCTTAAATTTTTTGAAAGCTCCCAGAAAAGTTAATTGAGATAATTGATTATCTCCACTCCTCTTAAGTATAGAAAAAATTCCAACTCTTACTGAATAAACTATAAACTACTATGCTTTTTTTCACTCTCAGAAGAATTTGAGACAGATAGATCAGGAGATGTTTGTGAGCACCTAAGTCTAACTGGTGAATTTCTGTTCATCTTCCAAAACCTTGCATAGTGCAGTATACTTCATAAATGATTGATAAATATCACCTACCTGCTGGGCCACCCTGTTGTTATTGTTCCTAATAATTGTTTGTTCTGTGAATATGGTTTCTTTGCAATTACTCTGCTGGCAAAGATAAACCATGGATGTTTAATACCCTTGTTTCAGAAACGGCTTTGTGATTTCGGTTTGGGATTAAAATAAAGTTACTCCTTTTTTAATACAGTACAAATATCTATAGGCCTCACCAGTTTGTAACAATTCCATCAGTTGAATTTAAATTTCACTGGCTAAAGTTTTGTACTATATTATCAGGCATTCCAGCCCTGCAAAGTTCTACCCAGATATATCTGAGATTCTTCAAGGATATTTTCCATGTACCCCTAAATGAGTCCTGCTTTTTGCTGCTGCCTCTGTTGTCACTGCAGAAGGCCTGCTATGGGTAGTCTCAGCAACAGAGACATACAACCTGTTGATTTAGGATTCAATAGCACCACTGTCCTTGCTTCTACTCCCAGATCTAGGGATCTTCAGTCACTGATGCCATCTAACTGAAGGCACACACTTACTGCTGTGGATGCTAGGCAGGGCTATAACCCTTACCTCTGCTGAACAGGACCCACTGCCAGAGAAGGCAGCTAGCCTGATGGCTCAGGTCATCAGTGCTCTCGTCCCACCCAATTCTTCTGCTACAAAGTGGGCATGGGAATGGCATTCCTCCTGTAGAATATGTTTAGTTATGGAGATTCCTTAGCAATGTAACTTAGACTCCTAGGTGTTAAGTAGTGGGATAGCTCCTTTAGTTAGCAAAAATGGCCCTTTTCTCTTTCTGCTGTATCTAAACCAACCCAGAGGCTAGGTGGGAGAGATTACAGTATTAGCTGTGTATCTGAAACTACGTTTCATTTCCAACTCTGCAAATTCTCCTCAACCTTCCTATATTTTTTCCTTGATATTAAGTCTCTCTCAAGCCCCTGCTGACTCTACTTGAAATTTGACTTCTATTAGTCACTCTTTCCTGTGTCCTCAGTTTGCCAGATATGTTTACGTATGATCACACTTCAGAAGCTCCCTGGCATCTGTATAAATCAATTAGATATGGGGTGGGGAAGTATTTTGCAAAGATGTCATATAACTAAAAAAATTCTAGTCATAACTATGCACTACTGGGATGGCCTTTAGATGTGGAAAGATGTGAAAATGTGAGTGCATATACTCTTTGATTCTTAGAATTTCTGGGTGTACAGGGGTAACTGAAAAGTTCCCTCACATGATCCTGATACAATTTTCTGTGATGATAGATAGAATGGAAGTGAAAGGGAAATGTGGTACCTCTTGCCCCATGCACACTATGCCAAAAAATCACTATCACTAAAAGAATGTCTTATAAATCTCAAGTTGCAAAATAATGTGCCTAACTTAATTGCTCTTGGAGATTAAAGTAGGTTCAACAGTATTCTCAGAATGGATATGAAGAATTTGAAGAGTAAGAGGCTGGGAAACTCTGCTGATAGTTTCTCCAGGGTTTTAGTTTATCTTGGTTTTGTTATGCTCTGTATTCCAGCTCCTCTAAACATCAGGTTTTAATTAAATTATGTACTTTCTGAGATCATGTCTCAGGTGGGCTTTTATATTTTTCTCATTGTATAGTTTGGCGTGATGACTTTTTTACCTCATTAAAAATATATTTTTTTCTCATTTTACGCAAAACAGTTGTAGCTATGTAGTCCAGTTTTATCTTAGCTCTATGGGTCAGCCAAAAATACCAGAATCAGGTCATAAGAGAAGAGGCCAGAAGAGGCCACAGGAGATTGGGCCGTGACCTTCTGGAAGCATAAACATTCTTTAGAATATGCTGATAATGGACACAACTGTGTGCTTGACTCTATAGCAAAGCAGAAACAAAGTTGGACTTGTTAGTATCATGTGGTGATTTACAAGGTCAATAACAGGTGAGGTGAAATCACAGGATTAGAGAAACTTAGAGCTGAAAAGTCTTCTAAATCAGTGACTTTCCAATTGTGTTGACTAAAATCTACAATAAGAAATACATTTTCATGACTCAGTACCTACATATGTATATCTAGAACAAACATATACACAAAATACACACAAAATAAAAATGTCTATAGTTATTATAAACAAGAATGTTCTTATTATCTATTTGATTCTTGAGTCACTATATTAATTTCATATTCCACATAGGTTTGTAAACAAAAATTAGAAAATATTATTGTAGGTCAATTTGACCAGCCTCTCATTTTATAGAGGAATTTGATATCCCTAGCAATTAAGTGAATTTTACAACCTCTATGGCTAGTGAAGCCTGTAAAACCCAGGTCTTCTGGTTCTTCCAGCAATGGTCTCTCCCCAACACCAGTGTATAATCAGTGTTCTAGGGCATTAGTTTTTAATGTTTCTGTTGGACAATACACTTTATAAGGATTATAATTTTAATCATATAGTAGTTTTAAAATTAATGGACATTGAATTTGTATTATTTAGATAACGATACATGCAAAATCTTTGGTTGTCATTCATATTCAATATCCAGGCAAATGAAACAGGCAGAATCTCAATGTGGGGAATGAAAATAGGAACTACTGCTAAGAACTAAAATTTTGAGTTTCTTATCCTCATGGCAGTCAGATTTTCTTGATTCTCAGTCAGGCCATTCCACAGTGAGTCAAGGCCCTGCATGGCCTCTAGAGGAATTAACTAGGAAATAGCTTTTAAGTGAGTAGCAAAAGGCTTCCTGTTGGAAAGGGGCTTTGAGTATTCCTGACTCCTAACTGGTCTCTTATTAGGAGTTAATGCCCATCAGATAACCTTTCTTGCTTAAGTGCTACTCTGATATTCTCCCTGCCCTCAATGAGTCAATTGTCTAGTATGTAGCATATATTTCAAATTGCTTTCCCAGTGATGGGTATTGAGTTGTAATGAACTCATGTGGTCCCATTTCAACCCAGTAGCACACATTACAGAACCAATGATTGACCAATTGTTCTGCAAAGTATTGTCATCAGACCATCTGCATCAGACACTAGGTATACATATTAGAAATGCAGAATCCTAAGTCCTACTACAGATAAACCAAACTGGACTCTCAGAGATGAGTCTGGGAATTGACATCATTTACAAGCTTTTCTTTTGTGCATACTAGCTGATGTTGTAAGTTCCACGTGGGCAGGTGCCGTATCTGTTTCACTCATTGCTATGGTTTGAACGTATATGTATACCTTGTTTTATTGCACTTCACTTTATTGTACTTCACAGATGTTGCATTTTTTCCTTTTCTTTTTTCCTTTGCTTTTTGTACAAACTGAAGGTTTGTAGCAACCTTGCATCAAGCAAGTCTTTTGGCGCTATTTTTTTCATTTCATCAGCATGTGCTCACTTTGTGTCTCTGTGTCAGATGATTGTTAGCATTTTTAGCAATAAAGCATTTTAAAATTAAGATATGTACATTGCTTTTTAGACATAATGCTGTTGCACACTTAATAGACTACAGTATAGTATAAACTAACTTTTACATGCACTGGGAAATAAAATTTTTGAGACTCACTTTATTGTCACATTGTCTTTATTGAGAATGAAGAGGTGGTCTGAACTGAACCTGCCATATCTCCAGTGCATGTCTGTATCTTCTCCAAAATTCAGGCATTGCAACTTAATGGCCAATGTGATTGTATTTGTGATTTGTATTAAGAGGTAGAGCCTTTAAGAGGTGATTAAGTTATGAGGGCTTCTTCCCTTGAAACTGAGATGAAGGCTCTTATAAAAGGCTTTGCACAGTGTTGGGTTAGCTTGCTCTTTGGTTTTCCACCAAGTGAGGACACGGCATTCCATCCCTCCAGAGGATGCAGCAAAGCACCATATTGGAAGCGGAGAGTGGCCCTCTTCAGACAACCAAACCTGCCAGCACCCTGATTGTGGACTTCCCAGCCTCCAGAACTATGAGAAAATAAATCTCTATTCTTAATAAATTATCCAATAATTCCAGGTATTTTGTTGTAGCAGCATAGACTAAAATACTCATTACTGTAGCTCTAGTGACTAGCACATAGTAGACACTTAAGAATAATTTGTTGACCAAACAGTTCACCTCCTACTTAATTATGTTTAATGTCTGAGGCAACTGATCAACCAACACTTCTGAAAAACTTAGTGAGAGTGTGTGGGCTCTGTCCTTCAATCTTAAGAGAGTCATTTAATACCTCTATGCCTAGATTTGCCTATCTGATAAAATGGAGAAGATACTACTACCTAACCCGTCTTTGACTGTGAGATTAATGAGTTAATACGTACAAAATGCTTAGAACAATGCCAAACAGTAAGAGCTCCACAGATGTAAGCCATGTAGTTGTTGGTATGTGCCAGACACATTCTTGGATGTTATCTGTTCTAGTCCTTTACCCTATTAGATTATTTTCATAGATGACAAAACGAGGTTAGTGACATTTTTAGTGACTTGTCCAAGTCACCAGTACTTGTAAATGTGGGGCTGGATTCAAACCCAAGTATCTGAGGATGTGAGGCTGGATTCAAACCCAGTTATCTGAGGATGTGAGGCTGGATTCAAACCCAGGTATCTGAGGAGCAAGCAGCCCAGTGCCTTTTACAATACATAGCTGCTGTCTCTCCCATTCTCTCTAGTTCTCTTGCCATCTCGTTTGTATGAAAAGAATTGTGTTGTTTCCTAGACATTGACAGAATGTTATCAGGACTTGTCTTCCTATAGAACATAGGCCTACTCTACCATTTACGAATTGCTATCTGCTCATCACTGCCATGGTATGCAATGAAAGAAAGAAAATTCATACTCATTCCTTTAAACCAGAGTTTCTCCAATTGCAACAATATTGACATTTTGGGCTGGATAATTTTGTCATGGGGGCTGTCGTGTGCATGGCAGGATGTTTAACAGCATTCTTGCCTTCTACTCAGAAGATGCCATTAGCACCACCTGGCTTGTGTGACAACCAAACATGTCTCCAGATATTACCAAATGTCTCTTGGGAAGCAGAATCAGCCGTGATTGAAATCCTGCTTTCACCAGTTCTATCTCATTCTGTCCCCCCCTTTTCAATCACCTCTACTTTGCTGTCTACTGTTGCCTCTTCTCTAGCTTCCCATTCAATCCCAGCACAGACAGAGGCAGTGGTCCCTTTCAAAATGTATTTCTTCCTGGTGCCTGAATTCTACCACTAGAAGTTAAAGCGTAGCTTTGAAAAACCTTGAAACATGCAAATCTCTGGAAGAAATTACATGTAATCAATTATTAAATTATAATGATTTAGTCTTATTGAATCACTTTTTTATTGAAAGTAGATGATAGGATAAACATGGGACATGATGATTTATATATATATTTTTCCAACAGCACTTACTGCAATGTTTTATGTATAGTACATACTTAAAAATAGTTGTCGAATTAATGAATAGATGAATAAGTGAGTAGTTTAAAGAATTATTAGAAGTGAAGACACTAAGAATAAACTGTTTTTCAAAAAGAAGTGAAGGAAAACATTGTTAAAAATAATTTTATTTTTTTAAACAAAAGAGGACATCTGGATATGTTCAAATGAGCTAAAAATATATAAACCAGTGGAGAGGAAGATACTATACAGAAAACAGTGACGTACTTGAAGGAGTCAGGTCCCAGAGAAAATGTAAGAGTAGGATAAAGTTCCCAAATGGAAGAGTTATCTTTGCAAAGATGTATTTTCGGTGCTTTTCCTCTTTCAGAATAAAAATTATCTGCATTTTGCAAATAAATGCAGACTCCAGAAGAAATGTCACGCACAATTTTCTCTATTTTATTTATGTGTTTTAAGCTTGGAATGGCTTATTTGTTCTCTTACACATGCCACTCATAATTAAGGACTATTCAGCAACAGCCATCGACACCTATTTGTCTTAGATTTTTACCTGGAACTATTTTTCTTTTTTTTTTTTTTTTTTTTGAGACGGAGTCTCGCTCTGTCACCCAGGCCAGAGTGCAGTGGCGCTATCTCGGCTCAGTGCAAGCTCCGCCTCCCGAGTTCACGCCATTCTCCTGCCTCAGCCTCCTAAGTAGCTGGACGACAGGCGCCTGCCACCACGCCCGGCTAATTTTTTGTATTTTTAGTAGAGACGGGGTTTCATCGTGTTAGCCAGGATGGTCTCGATCTCCTGACCTCGTGATCCACCCACCTCGGCACCCCAAAGTGCTGGGATTAGAGGCGTGAGCCACCGCGCCCGACCTACCTGGAACTATTTTCAAAGGTTCGATTTGTAAATTACAGATTTCCCTTTAGAAAGAATACAACCCTAATTTGCAAAAATAGATGATGTGTAATCTAAAAAGCAAAATTCACTGGCTTGTGAATTTATGTTTTAGTTTTTAAATTCTGTGCATGAAAGTAAGCATATGTGGAATGGCTCCTGGTTTCTGTATTAGATGACGACATGTTGCATTGCAAAAAAAAAAAAAAAAACAACAGCCCTTTGCTGGGTGGAAATCTGAAAATTTTGAAAGCAATTTATGCATTTGTCTGAGATCAGCTAAATTTAATCTGTTTGACAAGTTACAAATGACTTGTTTAATAGATCAACTGTGTGAGATGAAATGCAAATTAGAAAATGATGAGTGCGGGGGTAAATCCTCTGTTCTTTGCCAATAAAAAAAAATGGCTAAGCAGATTTTGATTTATACTTGCTGGACCAATTCAGGATGGGATTAATAATGCTAACAGCAAAAAGGATAATCCTTTTTTGTTGCTGTTGTTTTTTAATTGATAAGGCATTGCTAGGGTGCAAGTGTAGCTTGAAAGTGGGTGCTGGGACTGCAGAAAAGGGAACCACTATTTTCCTACAGCTGCAGGATTGAAAGGGCTGCAGAATATTAGTTTAGTGGCAAGGTGCAAACTGAATTGGAAGTGGCTACAATGGCTGTATCCACTCTTTTATGGAAGTACCTCAAGAATGCCCACTTTGAAGTCTACTGCTGGCTACTTCTACCAATCTAGTCACCTCTAATGGCTAGTTGTTTGATCTACAATGCATGGCTAATAATAGAACCTAATGTGTGGAATTTCTGTGAGGGTGAAATAAGGTAACCCATGTAAAGACACAGTGCCTTAGAATAAGCCCTTAGTAAATGTTAGCTCTCATTATTTTTTCTTTTGATGATTAAAAGTAGAAAATATGAAAAGTACAACCCATGCAATGGAAGGAAACTCAGAAATTATTTTTGGCTCCCATTTTATTTCAGAAAACCTGTCTTGATCAATCTCTGAGATTTAAAAATCAAGCAAGCAAACAAACAAATAAACAAAAAATGAGTAGCAGCAACAACAGTGATTTAAAAGCTGAAAGCCTAGACGGGTACACCCCAACCACCTGCAAGCTAAGCTCTCTAATAGTAAGGGAATTTGTCTGCTGCAGGACCTCCTGTACCCCCAAATTGTATGGTTCTATGTTTGTCACTAGCTCTGCATCTCATTTATACCATGATTCCATTCCTTATACTTCAGAGCACTCTAGACAGGAGTGGTCCTATGACTAGAAGATGACATGGACAATTGTCTCTGGGACTAGACACAGCAACATGTGGGAGTGGTGGGAGAAGAGTAGGCACTAGGGGCGCATTTTGGGTGACTTATTATTTGATTTTGATTGGGAGCAGGAGCAGAAATATACTGGACTTGCATCATGTTCAAAGCTGAGCAACATCACATTCATTTGTCAATAAATAGGTGCTGTCATTAGAATAATGGAAGAAAGCCGCCACTCGGGGGCTGACAATTCTGTTAGCCATTGTGGGCAAAGAATGAGCTGTGTTTCCAGAAATCTGCCTTCTGGTTCTGAGTCCAGGCACAAGCCAGGTGATATTGGGAAATTCACAATCTCTCTGGACCTCAGCTTCCTCACCTGTAAAATAAATGCTTCTGACCAGATGGTCGCTAAGATTCCTTTAAAGCCATAATCTGATTATTTGAATGAAAATAATCAGTACACAGGCACGTGTAGAAGTAGAGTGGAAATAGGAAAAATAAAGAAAATATGAGTATCTAAAAATAAAGGAGGGTATGGAGATGAGAGAGAGAAAAACAAAGCAAGCAAAGGCAGGAGCAGATCAACATCAGGAAAGAACACAAGATAAAACAGGCAAATGGTGGAAAGAGATGTGGTGAACAAGCACTATAGCTATTTTGTTGGTCAACAGAAGAATTGATTTAAGAAAAATCAAGATTCTTGTGCCATAAAATATCTTTCTTTAAAGGCTGCACAAATATGCTAGCAAGCCAGATGCTTGCTATTGGAGGAAAAGTTAAGAAATTGAGATAATTTCAGTAGGAAATGTGGACATTGAGGAACAGAGGGAGGTTTAGGGTAGAGGGAGTGATGCCAAAGAAATGGGCAAAGAAATCAAAAGTGAGGGATGAGGCATTCCTCCTCTCCTGCACAGCTTGGCTTATCGAAGGCTCTGTAGGTCCGGGAGCCCTTCTGTGCCAAATGTCTCCTACCTCTGCTATAGTCAGTTCCTGCTACACAGATGCTTCTTGACTTACGAGGGGGTTATGACTCAGCAAGCCCGTCATAAGGTGAAAATATCATCAAGTCAAAAATGCATTTAATACACCTAACCTACTAAACATCATAGCTGAGCCTACTTTAAATGTGCTCAGAACACTTACATTAGCCTGCCATTGGGCAAATCATCTAAGAGAAAGTCTATTTTATAATGAAGTGTTGAATATATCATGTAATTTGTTAAATACTGTACTTGAAGTAAAAAACAAAATGGGTGTATGGTACTCACCATTATTCATGTACACAGCTGAAGGCACTATCATAAAGTCAAAAAAATGTTAAGTTGAACCATCGTAAGTCAGGGACTGTCTGTATTTACACATGACAAAAAAAATGGAGGTTCTTTTCTCTGATATTTTTGACTCTGTGAATATAGCAAGTCTTCAAAATTTTGTTTATCCTAGTAGAGACTGGGATTCCTAGAAATCAATATCTAGGCATGCCATATTCAGATTTCAACTACGGTCTGCCCTGGCTGCTTTTAACTCAGGATTCTCAGGAAGAATGTGAAAGATACATATTTTGTATTTATGTCAGGATGTGCATCATAATGGATAAATCTGTTAATTAAGGGGCTTTCAATAAGGCAGGGTTTTATTGTTCCCAAAAAACTCTATGGAATATCCCAGCCAAAATCTCTACATTATGCAACAACAAGAACTACAAAGAAACAAAAACAGTACCAAGTTCTCAGAAGGAATAAGATCAGTACTATCGAGCTGACATTTATACAATATCAGAAATGATTGCTGAAAAACTTGCCTTCCTGTGAAGTGAAGGTGTCTGTGTTCCTGGACAGTTGCTGATGTTCATCATCCAAATGTACAAATTGCAAACACCTAACTTCTAGAATCTTAAGCAGTTTCTAGCATTTTTCATTTTTATTTTACTTTTTATTTTTTCTAATATATTCTAATACATTAATTTTCATTAATCTATCATGCAAATGTAGTCTTGCTTCAAATGGCATGCGTTAGAGAACTGGTCCATGTGTGAAGACCTGCAATGAGAATGACTATTCAGACATTGTTCAAGGTTACTTTCACATTCAATAACCACTAAACTGGACAACTGGTTAGGCAAAGCTTATCTAGCAGAGAAGATTACCAATGAGTGAACAGAGTGCTCTGAGACCTCCTACCTCTTCACAAAAGAGTATCCAGATTTCAGTGGTCAGTGCTGCTTGAATTAATGAGAGGTTCTCATTAGAAGGACTTCAGAACCTGGTTTTTAACACAGCACCATATCAGTACCCAAGGTCCCATCTGTACCATCTAAGCCTTAGATGCTTTGCTGTGCTACTGCTTCCATGTCTGTGATCTCTTTTTACTGATCACTCGTCAAAGTAAATTTCACCATGGCCTAGTGTATGGTAACAGGCCTTAGAGATAGTCTTGTGAATTTCTGTAATATGTAATGTTGGCTGACTGGTGATATCTTAACTGTCCAACTGACAAAGATGATTGCTTTTATTAACTCAATAGAAACTCTTATAAAAGTCAAAGTAATAATTTTATATTATTGTTCAATCACCTGAAAGACAAATAATTAAGACATATTCCCTTTGAATTTTATACCTCATTATAAAGATAGAAATGGCTAGGAGGCACAAATCCATGTTTGTAGATGCCACCTCTTGTCAAAGTTCCTAGAAATTGGGGCATCAAGGCGGGAAATTCACCTCTACTCCCAAGTACTCTAGAAGATGTCATAGCCACAGCTACCAACAAACTATTCTGATAAATTATATTATTGTTCCCCAACTTCACTCTCACCCTGTACTTGACTATACATTTACAGCCTTTGCATTACTTCCCAGTAGAGTAGGTGGGGTATACATCCTGCCCCACTGACTTTAGATTTGGTGATGAGCCTTAGTTTGGCTGATGAAATGTTAGCAGATGTCACATGAACTGAGGTTCCAAATGTGTCAGCATGGTTAGGTGTGGTTTCTTGTCCTTCTGCCATCTAGATGATAAGACTGTGCTTTAGGGAGCCACTAGATCCAAGACTAAAGGCATGCAGAGCAGACCTGAACCTGAACTTGACCCACAGCCTGAGGTAGACCTATACTGGCCAACCTGCATACCACCCCCCTGAGAGAGAAATAAACATCTGTTGTGAGCTACTGAGATCTGGGGATTGTGTATTCGATGGCATTATCATACCAGAACTCTGGCCAACACATCAGAACATTTTCCTTTCTAAATTCTGTTTTCAATGAGGTTTATAAATTCTCCAATCCTTCTAATGAAGGGACATATCTAAAGAGATGTGGGGAGGTTACCTCTGCTACATCTCAACAAACATCAAGGCTTTCTATTACTTTTGCACCAGCCTAATAAAATGGGCTTTAGAATGAAAGCAGAAAGCTTATTTGATTTGCTCCTTCTTTTCCCTCACACACAAAAAAATTTTTAATGGCATACTCTGTCCCAAGGTAAGGCCTGACATATTGATTTGGAAATACAGTTTGGATTCTGCTGCTTTAGACAGCTAAGTACTAAGAATGCAGAAATGTGGAGTAATATTTTAAATCCCTTTTCAGGGTGTAAAAAGGACAATTTGGAGAGTCTCATGCAATTTCTCGTCCTGGAATATCTTGTTGTTTCTGTGTCATGTCTGCATCTCTCCAGCAGATATTGTTACAATCTTTCTTTCTTTCTTTCTTTTTTTTTTTTTTTTTTTGAAGGCGGAGTCTCGCTTTATCTCCAGGCAGGAGTGCAGTGGCACCATCTCAGCTCACTGCAAGCTCTGTATCCCGGGTTCAAGTGATTCTCCTGCCTCAGCCTCCTGAGAATACAGGCGCGCCCAGCTAATTTTTGTATTTTTAGTAGAGACGGGGTTTCACCATGTTTGCCAGGATGGTCTCGATCTCTTGACCTCGTGATCCGCCTGCCTCGGCCTCCCAAAGTGCTGGGATTACAGGTGTGAGCCATGGTGCCTGACCGTTACAATCATTTTAGCTATGGACACTGACAATTCCTGCCACTGGCTGGCTCAGCTCAATCCAGGTCTTGGAACAGCTCTGGCAAATACAGGCAGTAGGTTAACTAACCCCTACCTATGCCAGAAGAAGGCGCTATAGAGTTAGCCATGTTTCAACCAGTCAGTTTATACTTTCTACCACACGGCTGTCTTCCCATAAGCACCTTTCCAGCTGGCCCAACTCAGCTGGTCCAGTGATTAAACTGTGTGTGTGGCAGAGCCTTCTGGTTTCCATATGGGATTTGACTACCTACCTACCCTGACACTGATCAGCTTCACTGGAACTCTGCTATCCTCCCTTACTTTTCACATCCTCTCCTCTCAGGGAACGAGACTCTTCTCCATACCTACAGATAGATATGGTTCACTCAGTATAAATTTAGCATCCCAGAAAGGACCCCATCCACCTGACTCTCGGCATCATCCCAAGATTGTGCCTGTGCATACACTGAGGTTCCCTGCATTTCAGACTGGACCTCATCCCACCTACAGTGAGTCTGTTGGCCACACATTTGGATATCTTACACTGTCCTATAAGGGAATCAGTCATATTGTATTAGGACCCACCCTAATGCCCCTATCTTAACATAATTCCTTCTTTAAAGACTTTATCTCCAAATACAGCCACATTCTGAGGTACTAGGGGTTAGGGCCTTAATACATGAATTTTAGGAGGACAAAATTCAGCCCCTAACATTCAATTTTTCTCAATCAAAATAATTTTTAGTTTTTGCTATTTGATTGAATCAGATTTATTTTAAAGCATTTTAGTTGAACTTCAAATACTGTCATGGGACATGTGATGCTGAGAAAGGAAAGGGACTCTAATAATCTATATTTTCAGTGATGGATGTCATCTCTTGCTTACTTATTTTGAAGAATTTGCAGGAATGTTTCAATTGGATTCTCATTTCATAGCAATAGGTAGGTGAAAATCATCTAGTAAGTAGTAAACCATGTGTAGTATTTCTTGCTAGGTAATTCAGAAATGGATGAAGAGGAAAGTGTATGGTGATAAATGAAGTGTTACTGAACACAGGTCTCTTAGCAACAGCATTATTTAAGAGGGAATCAGTCAAAGCTTTGGCGCTCTCTTCAGTCTTCTGAGAAATCTGTGGATTATGAATGTGAGTCTTCAGGCCATGAATTCCCTTCTTAAATATCTCACTTTCTACCCTATACATTTATTCCATCTACATCTATTTCTCTGCATTTTCTTAAAATTTCAGTCTTTAATATTTTCTTACTTGCCTTGCTTTATTAACCCCTTTTCCAAATTCTAAGACTCTTTCTCTTCCCTAACTCCCCTTATCTATTTTTATATATGATTTATACAATATTGACTTTGCTGCATTAAAAATCTGCCCAAAATTCAGTGACTTAAACCAAAATCATTCATTTAGGTCATGAATCTGTGGGTGGAGGTGAATTTAGGCTGGATTCAGCCGAGCAGTTCTTCTGGTCTCAGATGGCTTCACTCACACACATCTGGTCGATGGGCTGGGGAAACTACATCCTTGTCCCTTTTGCCTCAGCTCATTACCATCTGACCTAGGTTCTACCCTCCACCAATTCCACAGAAACAGATCCTACTAAGAGTACAATGAGCTGTTTAATTGCTAAAAACAATGGAGTATTTTCAGATCTAATTTTATTTGACTGTACATGAGCATTTGAAAATAATGATGGCCACTATCTTCTTGACTTACTTTTTCCTTCTTGACTTCCAAGAGTTCTTTTCTTCTCTAATTTTATCTTTTTAGTTTCCCCTCGCTTATTCTATTTTTTCTCATCTCTTAAATTCTACTACTTGCCAGGGTACCATGCTCAGAATTTGTCTCAATCTATCCTGTCTCCCCAAGCAGTTGTATTTATTCCCATGGTACCAATTGCCTGCTGTAATCCAGAAGCAGAGAGTTGAGAGTACAAAGTATAATGGAGGTTCTGTCATGAGGACTGATGGAAAAACCATGCCTAAGATAGTTTACAGAAGCATATTTTAAAAAGAAGGCAAGGTGGAGAAGCTGAGGGAGGAAGTACAAAGGGGTCACTCTGAGAAAGAAGACAAAATGCAGATCCTGAACATATGAGAATAGTGCATAAGATGAGAGAGGTCAGGATGAGAAGAGAGAGAATAGGCAAGCAGAAAAACGGGAGGGAATGGAGACTCTAGCATGTGTGTGAATGACAGGGACAGGCATTGTTGCATACAGCAGGCGTTTACAGAGTTGTTCTCTAGTGCAAGAAGGGCCTGTTTTATTTAAAAGGCCAGATATTTATTTGTCCAGAAAAGAGTTATCAAGCATTAACTATAGTCCAGTCTCTGTTCTAGACACTTGGCATATGGCAGTAAAAAAAGAGAAAAACAAACTCTGTGTTATTATATAGCTTACATTGGGTAGGAGGGTGAGGACAGACAATAAACAACATGATGAAAAAGTGAAAATATATTAAAAGATAATTACTATGAAAAAATATTAAGTAAGAAAAATGTAGTAGAGGGAATCAAGATTACAAGAGTGTGTTAAAATTTAAAGGATGATTAGGATTGCCTTATTAAGAAGGCAATATTTTAACAGAGTGAGAAGGCAATATTTTAACAGAGTGATATAAACAACAGGACAGAGGGAAGAGCGAGTACAAATGTGTTAGGCCTAAGACCTTAAGATTTTAGAAGATAAAACTGCAGACAGTATCACAGGAGCCAGAGCTCCCACGCATAGCACAGGAAAGCATCTGAAACCCCCACCTACTCCAAGAAGATACAAAGTAAGCTGACAGTGGGCGGGTATACCAGGAGAGAGCTTGAGGTTGGAAACAAGAGACCACAGCAGTGCACACAAATCAGCCTGAGGCCTGGGCAAGGCTAGGGATGCAAATGCAGACAGGACAGACTCTGACTACTGGCGCAGGTGAAGGCAAAGGCCAGCACCCAGACCAGACGCTCCTTCACAGGGCCAGGATGACATGTAAGCCCTTTAGTAACTCATTACCTTGAGGCAGTAAAGGGGAGGTGGGCTGAATTTAATTATTCACCCCAGGAGACTAAATTTTAAATGAAAGGGAAACAGTTGTCTCTAATTGGAAACATTTTGTTGGTTTGCATTTTTATTCCTGAACAAAAATTATAGCTCATAATCCAACTTAAATTTATTTTTAGACACATGATAAATATACTTGGCATGCGAATAGTGTATAGATAAAGAGAGGGGAAACCAAGGGCTAATTGAAAAAAAGTCATTTCAACTTTTAATGATTGAAGGCTACACATCAGCTTGTTAAAAATATAATATTCCTTCATCCATCTGCTATTTATTGAATATTTATTGGGTACCTCCAACATATAAACACTCTTAGATTCTAAGTGAATTATGAAACTTTGGAAGACCCTGTCTTCAAGGGGCCTATAATGTATAATATAAAAATTTTTGTTATTGGCAACCTATTAAATGGTCTTCGAAAATTTGAAGAGGGACAGAGACAGATTTGAAGGTGAAAATTATTATTATTGTTACTGAACAGCTTTAGGCTTACAGAAAAATTGAGTAAAAGTTACAATTCCCATAACCCCCCTCATCCAACCCCCAACGTCTCCATTAGTAACATCTTGCATTAGCGCAGTACAGTTTTCACAACTGATCAGCCAATATTAATACGTTATGATGAATTAAAGCCAAAGTTTACATTGGGCTGTGCATTGGGTTTGGACAAATTTATAATGACTGATTATCCACTATTACTGTATCATAGAGAGTAGTATCGCTGCCCTAAAAATCCTCTGTTCTCTATTTACCCTTCCTTTCCCCTAACACCTGGCAACCGCTGATCTCTTTACTGTCTTCATAGTTTTGCCTTTTTCAAAATGTCATATAGTTGGAATCACACAGTATGTAGCCTTTCTTTTCAGATTGGCTTTTTTCACTGAGCAATATGCCTTTAGGATTCCTTCGTGGCTTTTTGTGACCTGATATCTCACTTCTTCTTATTGCTGAATAATATTCTAATATATGTATGTACCACAGCTTATCCATCCACCTGTTGAAAGACATACTGATTAATAAGACAATTATTTTTTAACTTAGTCTTTCTTCTGCTCTGTAGCTGAATCTTACTGTTTTCTCATTTAAATTTGGTCATCCCATGTTCTAATTGGAAAATCACTGATATAATATTATATTAAAATTCATTTGATTACAAGTGACAGAAACCCAAATTGAACTAATTTAAGCAAATTGCTTAATTTACTCCAAGGGTGCAGTGATGATACATGGAGTCTGAAGGCAGGAACAAGTCTGAGCCTTGGGAATAAGTGAAATTTACTCAGGACATCCCATCTTGATTGTGAAAGTAGATTGCATATGTGTAGCTATTAATTATTTATCTACATATACAGTGTAATATATACATACACAAATGTATATAACAGATTCTTTTCAGATTTTTTTTTTTTTTTAACAATCCACTGCTTTAGGCAATGGGGGAAAAAACTGGTGCGATTTTCTCTTTTGGTACCAAATCCAGATTCCTCTGAAGACCCCCGTAGACCCAGTCCTGGTGCCCTCCTCTGGGCCAATCAACCATGCCATTGAAATAGCATCAAGAGAAGATCACAGCTTGCGCCTGTGACCACGCAGGAGGGTTGGACGGGGTTGGGTGAATGGTACATGGTATGTGGTCAGAAGAAAATAATGCATCAAAACAACTACGAAGTTTTGGAAAGCAGAATTCATATTTTAAACATAAATTGACTAGAACTATACAAAATAATATGGGAAAAGAACAAAGATACAAATAGCAAAGCATTTTAATGATTGCTTTATTTTGTGCTTTTCTAGATTTTACAAAATTTTGTTGCTATTTTCATCATGAAATAATATATTAAAATTAGATTCTTTCTTAGGCATTAGAATAGTTTCTATTGCAGACAGTAAATTTACTCAATGCATTTTTGAGATCAATAATTCAGAGCACCATGCTTGCTCTTTTTTTTAGCTTGCTACTGAAAACAGAAGGGTAATTAAGACAATCTATTTTCTTTGAACAAATTTAACTCCCTCCAGTATACACACCTGCTTTGATTTTCTTGCACTTAGTTTATGAACTTGTGATTACAGTCATTTTGGAATGAAGGAAGCACAATAATGATAACCTGCTCACATGGCATCACAATTCATGAATAGCATTTGCTGGCTGATTGATTTAGCAGGTATGGGTAGAAGTATCAATGACAAAGAACACAAATATGTTGTGGTTTTGTGTTTCAGTACAGAAAGGCAGAAATGTAATTAGACAGGAAGCAATGATGTAAGAGTAAGTAGTCATTTGCCATTATTCATCTACCAATTCAACCAGCATTTACAGATTGTTCACTATGAACAATTGTCACTGTCTGTGAGTCTTTTACTAGTTTGAACTCCCTGAGCAATTGTCCCTGTCATAGGTCAGTTCTATCTTTGTATACTCAGTATATAATACTGTACTGGCTTCAGAGTAAGGACATAATGAACAAGCATTGAGTGGAACCGAATTGGGTTGCCTGGTTCTGGCAAATAGGGGGTAATTAAAAAGTTCTTGGGTTCAGTGACCTCTGCCTTATAGGGCAGGAATTATTGGCAGCAAGTAAGCAACATATGACAGCAATGTACTCCCTTTAACTGAGTTGCTACTACATGCTAAGTACTTTTATTTATAGCAATTTTAACCTCAACAACCCTGTGTGTGTGGAAGCGGGGCGGTGGGATTACTATATAGAGAAACTAAGACTGAGAACCTTTTTTTATTATTTTAGATTCGGGGGTACATGTGCGGGTGTTTTTTACATGTTTATATTGTATAATACTGGGCTTTGGGCTTCTGTTGAACTCATCACTTGAGTAGTGAATGTACATTCAATAAGTAGTTTTTCAACTCTTGCCCCTCTCTCATTTTGGAATCCTAGTGTCTATTGTTTCCATTGTTTATGCCAATGTGTACTCATTGTTTATCTCCCACTTATAAGGGAGAACATGCAGTGTTTGATTTTGTTTCTACGTTAATTCACTTAGGATAATGGCCTCCAGCTGCATCCCTATTGCTGCAAAGAACATGATTTTATCCTTTTTTATGGCTGTGTAGTATCCCATGACGTGTATGTGCCACATTTTCTTTTTCCAATCCAGTGTTGATGGACACTCAGGTTGATTCCATGACTTGGTATTGTGAATAGTGATTCAATAAACATATGAATACAGGTATCTTTTTGATAGAATGATTTCTTTTCCTTTGGGTAGATAGAAGTAGGATTGCTGGGTCAAATGGTAGTTCTATTTTTAGTTCTTTGATAAATCTTCATGCTGTTTTTTGTTTTTTGAGACAGGGTCTCACTTTGTCACCCAGGCTGGAATGCAGTGGTGTTATCTCAACTCACTGCAACCTCTGCTTCCAGAGTTCAAGTGATTCTCTTGCCTCAGTCTCCTGAGTAGCTGGAACTACAAGCACACACCACCACACCTGGCTAATTTTTATATTTTTTGGTAGAGATAGGGTTTCACCATGTTAGCCAGGGAGTTCTTGAACTCCTGACCTCAAGTGACCCACCTGCCTCAGCCTCCAAAAGTGCTGGAATTACAGGCGTGAGCCACCATGCCTGGCCTTCATACTGTTTTTCCACAAGGATTGAACCAATTTACATTCCCACCAACGGTGTATTAGCATTCTCTTTTCTCTGCATCCTCACTGACATCTATTATTTTTTGACTTTTTAAATTATAGGTATTCTGACTGGTGTGAGATGAGATGGTATCTCATTTTGGTTTGGATTTGCATTTATCTGATGACTAGTGATGTTATTCATGTTCTTTGCCCACTTCTTTTTTTAACTTTTTTTTTTTTTTTGAGACAAGGTCTCACTCTGCCACCCAGGCTGAGTACAGTGGCGTGATCATGGCTCACTGCAGTCTCGACCTCCTGGGTTCAAGAAATCCTCCCACCTCAGCCTCCTGAGTAGCTGGGACTACAGGCATGCACCACCACACCCAGCTAATTTTTAATTGTTTTGTGGAGATGCAGTCTCACTCTATTTCCCAGGCTGGTCTTGAACTTATAGGCTCAAGCCATTCTCCTGCCTCAGTGTCCCAAAGTGCTGAGATTACAGGCATGAGCCACTGCACCAAGTCTGCACAGCTTTTTTTTTTTTTTCAACTTTCATTTTAGGTTCAGGAGTACAAGTACAGATTTGTTAGATAGGTAAATTTCATGTCACAGGGGTTTGGAGTATAGATTATTTCATCACCCAGGTAATAAGCACAGTACCTGACAGGTAGTTTTTCAGTCCTAATGCTCCTCCAACCCTCTACCCTCAAGTGGGCCCCAGTGTCTGTTTCCTTTTTTGTGTCCATGTATACTCAATGTTTAGCTCCCACTTATAAGTGAGAACATGAGGTATTTGGTTTTCTGTTTCTGCATTAGTTCACTTAGGATGATTCTGCCCACTTTTTAATAGGGTTATTTGTGTTTTTCTTGTTACATTTCTTATAAATTCTAGATATTAGTCCTTTGTCAGATGCATAGTTTGCAAATATTTTCTACTCTTCTTTAGGTTGTCTCTTTACTCTGTTGATTCTTTTGCTATGCAGAAGCTCTTTAATTAAATCCCATTTGTCAATTTTTATTTTTGGCATTTGCCTTTGAGGTTTTAGTCATAAATTATTTGCCTACACTGATGTCCAGAAGCGCTTTTCCTAGGTTTTCTTGTAGGATTTTTATGGTATGAGGTCTTACATTTAAGTCTTTAATGCATCTTGAGTTTACTTTTGTATGTGCTTAGAGGTAGGGGTCTAGTTTCATTCTTCTGCATATGGATAGGCAGTTTTCCCAGCACGATTTATTGAATAGGGTGCCCTTTCCCCATTGTTTATTTTTGTCAATTTTGTTGAAGATCGGTTGGTTGTAGGTGTGTGGCTTTATTTCTGAGTAAGACTAAGAACATTTTAAGTAACTTGTACAATGGTGCTAGCTAATAAATGTCATAACTTGGATTCAAAACCACGTTCTTTAAGAATTTGTGTTTAAATTCATTACTGGCTTATATGGTGAGTTTGGTTGGCTTGTTTATGTTTTCGATATAAAGCAGCTCCCATACCTTTGTATACTATCAGAAAAATAATGTCATTGATTTTCAGTAATGCATTTGAATTGTTTTTCTAGTTGGGATCATGAGACTCATTAAAATGTTCATGCTATCTCATTTGTGACCAATAGCAGACATTTCAATGTCAGGGCCAAGGGTTCCTTAATTAGCAACTTATTCTTCTGTGTGACACTAAATAGCTCTATGGAGGTGGGGCCAATGACCTTGGCATTGTTAATGCTATGCCTTAGTCAACAGAGGTTTAGTCCACTATAATCTCATTATTTTCTACAGCATCTCTTTAATTTGTATAACAATTAACTTCTAGATTTTAGTAATCCTTCTTACTAGGAATTAGATTCTGAAAACTCACGTGTCAAGAAAAGAAAGAGATATATTTTAATATTATATAAAAATTAAATACTAAAGATATATATTTACTATTTTTTTTCTGTTGCCCAAGCTGGAGTGCAGCGGTTCAGTCTTGGCTCACTGCAACCTTTGCCTTCCAGTCTTAAGCAATCCTCCCACCTCAGCCTCCCGAGTAGCCGGGACTGCAGGTGTGTGCCAGCAAGCCCAGCTAATCTTTGTATTTTTTGTAGAGACAGGGTTTCACCATGTTGGCCTTGAACTCCTGAGCTTGAGCCATCCACTTTCCTTGGCTTCCGAAAGTACTGGGATTACAGGTGTGTGCTGCGCATAAGGCGCCTAGCCCATACTCTATAGGAGTATGTGTACTCGTATAGGAGTATGTGCATAAGAGTACATGCACTCCTATCGAAGCATATTTAGTCAGCAAAGCAGTAACATTTATAGAAATGTGATTCTGCAGTTAAGAAGAAGGGCATTCTTATCACAAGAAGGACTTCAGATCAGTTCATTCTACAGACAGCAAGAACCTGAGGCATCTGTGACAGATCATGCAGGATTTTTAACATTCTCTTTTGTCAAAATATCTCTTTATCACTCAATGATGTGATCACTAACAAGACCTGCTGTAGTGAATAATCATTCCTTTTGTTCTTGTAATCACCACTATTCATTGACACACTATTTAGCAATGACAGATTTTTCTTAACAGAAAAGCCTGAAGCTAAATTTATCCCCAATCTATTACCCTAAATGTGTTGAAAATCAAAAGCTGAAATAAGGTGGTATGAGTTAAGAGAAAAAATGGGTATCTTTATAATTCAGCATCTTGGAAAATAAATGTCTTCAGACATCAACCAATATCCCTTAAAATGGCATTGACACAAAGCACCACTCAGTCTGCCAAATAAAAGCCACATTTCTTTTTTTTCTTTCTTTTTTTCTTTATTATTATTATTATTATTATACTTTATGTTTTATGGTACATGTGTGCAAGAGCAAACACATTCAAAAGCTAGCAGAAGGTAAACGCCACATTTCTTGAATCCAGTATATAATTCATGATGTCAAGAGATTAAGTGTAATTTTCATTCTTGGAAAATTATGATTACTTAGTATCTTAATTGTATCTGCTTTGGTAAAGATTTTGAATTGTTGGATCTTTAACCTGACAGAGGCATTGCAATCCTAGTGTAATTACCAAATTGTATTGTGTAAATTCAAGTGCTGGGAAGAGTCTGAAGAAAATTTTAATCTCCAGATTTTTATTACAATTAGTATGTCCATGTTAACGTTTGAGACAGTTCAAACATTTTCTAAAAGAGAATAGAAAAATTGTTACAAGTTGAAGAATTTTTCTGAACCAAAATGAATGGAAATGAAGTTAAGGAAACAGCATCGTCCAAATAGCTGGAAATAAACTGTGGAAGTTTAATAAAGGGATACGACAACTCAATAAATATCCAATTTCCTTTACACTTATGTTTATATTCTTCTAGTCTTTAAAGTGAAAAGTAAATATGTGAAGAGTTAGAAATGGCTAAATATATATTTTCCATATGTAAATACAACTGATTTTCATTTTAAAACAATCCTTTAATGTATCCTCATATGATGGGTACATGTAAGAAGGAATCCATGTTTTATCACTTTGGGGAATTTTCAACAAAGAGACACTACAATCTTTGCCTCATGGCTGTCTTGTACTAATGCCTTCTCTGTGCCCTTGATCATCATCGTCCTTCTCCCACCTTCCACCATGACTGTCCTTCAGTCCCTTTCTAAGTGTTCCTGGCATCAGGGTTGAAATATTCTGTAGGCCAGGTTGAAAATTTTCTCAGGACATCCACTTAACATATTCATAGATGGCAAGGTAGTCCCACCCTGAAGAGGGCTGAACATTAAGTAACTGCTCAAGAAATACTTGATTCCATTTACTGTTCCCTTACATAAGTATGGAAAGTCACTCCACACACTCACCAACCCTGTCTCCCAAATAAAAGCCAGATACCAGTGGGCAAGTGTCCATGTACTTTCTTAGATAATCCTGCAAACTTCGGCAAGTCAACATTGCTGTACATCCTCTGAGTGGGAGGAAACCAAAAATTTTTCATATGAAGCCTCAATTCATAAACATTTGTAATCTGAAGTATAAATATATTTATTGTTCATTCCTTCATTCAACAACCACACATTGAGTGTTTCACGTACAATAACCAATGGTGGGATCATAAAGATAAGTCGTGAATAAAACATGTTTTCTTTCCTTTAGGAGCCATTGGTCTAGGAAAATGTAAGACATTATCAAGGAAAGAAATCTCATATGTCACAGCCATTCTGGGATTAAATGCACCAAATTATTTATAGCCTTACTATTAGGATTCTTTTGGGCTGTATTTCCTTTATATGTGCTGATCCATGGGTCTTTGATTAATAAATGCACTGAAGCAAAGGGAGCCAGAGAGAATAACTTAAAGAGGAATTTCTAGGGAATATGCATTGTTGATAGACCCTTCTTTATCTGAGCCATTCACTTATTCGATAAATATTTTTTGAACACATTATGTGACAGACATTGTTGGATTTACATAATCATGAACTAGATAGATATGATTTCTGTCATGGGGAAGTCAAGCAAAATAACAAAAACAAAATTCCCAAACAAAAATCCAAAGAGTAAGCAAAATATCATACACAAACCCCCAAATTATGGGGACGAAGCCAAATAAGGGGCTTATGTAGTAGCTTGAAAGCAAAATGAGGGAAGGTATCTTTGTCTATTTTGTTCACTGGGTATATCCAAAGAAGCAAGAATGGTGTTTGATACATGGAAGCTACCCAATAAGGATTTATTGAATAAATCTGGCAAATAACAGGAAGAGGCTGTATTAGTAAGAAGGTCTAGATCAGTTTCCTATTACTTCTGTAACAAATTCTCAGAAACTTAGAGGCTTAATTAAAACAACACAAACTCATTATCTTAGAGTTCTATTGTCGGAATTATAAAATGGGTCTCACTGAGCTAGAATCAAGGTGCCAGCAGTGCTGCCTGCCTTCTCGAGGCCCTAGTGAAGAAGTAAACCACATTTACTAGCCTTTTCTTGCTTCCAAGCAACCACATTTCTTGACTACTGTCTTCAAGGATGTGGAGTCCTCCTTACGCTGCCATCTCTCTGTTTCTCTCTTCCATAGTGGTTTCTTCCTCTTCCTCTGTTAAGGACCCTTGTGATTGTATTGGGAACACCAGTGGAACACAGGATACTCTCCTTATTGAAAGTAAGCTGATGAGCAACCCGAATCTCTCTGCAGCTGTAATTCCCCTTTGCCACTTAACCAAGTACATTCTCAGGTTCTGGAGATGAGGATGTAGATGCCTAGGGGAGGTTATTATTCTGCCCACCACAGTTTTCTCTCTGAATAGTGATGCTAAGAAGCTAAGATCCAGAAGGTGGAAGACGCCAGTCGTGTAAGGGGTGTATGTGTGCACATGCGTTGCCATGCATGAGTGTGCACATAAACTAGTAGTGAGGCAGTGGTCAGCACAATAGAGAGGGGAGACAGCCCTGTAATGTAGGCTGTGGGAAGGAATCTAGATTCTATTATAGGTACACTTGGAAGCAACTCTTTGGGTTTTGCATGTGTGTATGCTCTGTTGTTTTGTGTTGTTTTTTGTTTGTTTGTTTTTGAGACAGGGTCCCTGTCACCCAGGCTGAAGTGTAGTGGTGCAATCACAGGATCACAGCTCACTGCAACCTGGAACTCCTGGGCTGAAGCAATCCTCAGGCCTCAGCCTCCTGAGTAGCTGGGATTACAGGCGTGTACTACTACACTCTGCTAATTACTGCTTTTTTGTTTTTGTTTGTTTGATAGAGATGAGATTTCACCATGTTGTCCAGGCTGGTCTTGAACTCCTGGGCTCAAGTGATCCACCTGCCTCGGCCTCCCACAGAGCTGGGATTGCAGGCTTCAGCCACCGTGCCCGCTGGAAACTGGTTTTAAGCAAGAAAGTGGTCTGATTTATATTTTAATAGGGTTACTCCCAGGAGAAGTTGGAGGAAAAGAGATGTATTACATCAGATAAAATAAAAAGCAGATTTTTCTGTAACTGCAGGAACGTGATGATAGGGTTTATGAGGGAGGCGAGCTGGGAGCAAGTTATGGACATGGCAGGGCTGAAGAATTTGTTTGGGTCAGTCTGGGGATCATTCTCCCTGCTCAGTCATAGATCTAGTAAACAGAGTTGAAGGTTTGAAGCGTGGTGGGGAAAGGAAGGGCCCCATGCAGGGGGCAATTGTTTCCTCTGTAAACACATTCTTCACAGGTGATTCCTTTCCAGATTCCAGTCTGCAGGCAACTAAATATTGATAGCAGGACCTGGATCTGGGTCTGCTCTTGGCTTACAGATTCCAAAGCAGATAAATGAGGAATTGGGTCATGAGAGTGAAGATTCCAGGATCTGAGAAGCTGATAACGTTGTGGCCATTTAGAAGTAGCCAAATTTCTCAAGTATATAACTTTTTGGAGTATGTGCCTCAAAAGTGTTATGGATTGGGAGAACTGAAATGAGAAATGAGCCGTGAAGTTTCTGTTTTAAGAACTTTTTTTTTTTTTTTTTAGCACAGAAAGAAGGAACCACATTTTGGTTCATTTTATTATTATTCAGGAACCTTATAAGAAAGGTTGGTGGGGGGTGGCACTTGTCATCACTTACTCATCACAGGGAGAAATCTTGGAGAACTGGGAGCAGTATCTCTGGTGTGTCCTGAGGTGTCTAGAGCAGCCCAGGCCATGGGGATGCTCAGTCAGTGCCGGAGCTCTAGGTGGCATCTGTATTTGTTTCATACATTTGAACCATCATTATCTTCATCCTACATTGTTTATTAAAATGCCTGTAGGTAAAGCAGTTTATCAGTGAGGGAGTACATACGGTGCTCTCTGCTGTGTTGCAATATTAAGGGATTACTCATCAGACTGAGGATAAAGTGAAGCCACTAATATCTTCTGCTATTAAGATATCCAAACTTGTTCACCACTCCAAGTGTGAACTGGGACAGGTGACTTGGCAGAGTCTCAGCCACAAACAGCTGCTCATTTGGATAATGATTAAAATTTATAGACCATGTGCCATTTTTTGTTACACATTTTGATAAGTCATTTTTTGAATATCTTACAAGTACATCCATTAGTAACAGATCAAAACTCTAAAAAGAACTTACTATCTTAAAAGGAATATATTGTTTTGTAGGTGTCAAAAGGAGGTTAAGGAAGTCTCCTGCACAGAGATATTAGGCATGGGATAAGTAAAAGCAAAATATAAATAACAAAAATAAACAAAATTCAGTGGACAGACATGTAGGATGTTTGGTGTTGAGAGGTCCAAATAGCACACCAGCATAAGAACCTGTAATTCTGCCCACTCTCTGAAGCCCTTTGTCTTTAAGTGCCACCACCAGTGGGACTCTGCTGTGTGTGACAGAGGAGTTAAGTGGTTCATTTGCTTCATGTACTCCTAGCTTCTCTCCAGTCATTCATCATTCTCAGAGGAAGACCAAATGCTGACACAGAAATGCCAGGATTATTTTAGGGATGAACAAATCATTGGCAACAGCAGGCAATGCACACAGCAGAGTTAGTAGGAATTTCTTTGGAAGGAACTGTTGAGAGCATGTATGTAGCACATGGTTAGGATCTGTAGATGGAGGGAAGAGAACTTTGGAGCAACTTGAACTTCTTTACACTGCCTAGGCCTGTAGGGGGTTAGAGAATGCAAGTAGAGATAGAAGGACCAAATGTACCTTGAAATGTTTGGCTCAACTGATGACGGGCTGGGATTGGCAGCAGATGAACACATATTTTCTTTTCTTTTTTTTTTACTTTCCTTGATCCATTTCCCTTTCTTTCAATATTTTTCTGTAATTTTTATTTTAAAATAAGCAGTACATTCCAATCTCAGTAATGCTTAGAGGCAAAGATAGAGACAATTTATTGTGGTTAAAAATAATGAACTTAATTGGAATTTTTATACAGTGAAAGAAATAGGGAAATAATAGAAGGTTAGTTGTGACTGCCAAGGAGGAAATTCTGCTTAGAAAAGTTTATGGGGGTAATAAAGACCTAAAAACAATAACATCCTTAGAATTTTCTCTCTCTAATCTTGCATCAAGGTAACTGATAGAATTTTTTCATTTATTAAATCAACAGTATTTGAGTATCAGGAACTGTGTTTGGTGCTATGTGTATAGTGAAAAAATGGTACATAAGCCCACCACCTCTCACAGATGTCACTTCTTAACCTCAGGGAGAAGACTTGGCTCTGGAGTTACATCTTACGCAGAAGGGTTTCATTATGCCAACTTTGAGAACATATTGATTTTACTGACCCCAATAAGTAATCATTCATGGTCTCACAATTATTATTAGAACTGGAAATGCCCTTATCCAGTGCAACTCAGAAACAATGTTAAATGAACATCCATGATTTAGAGTAAACATTGAATGCTTGCAGGTCATGGCAAAAAAGTGTGTATGTAAATGTGCTATGAAAACAATTATATATTGGTGTATTTTTTACTTAAGAGATGTTTTAATTTTAAAACTATGGTTCAAAGCTCTTTAAGAATCTACCTTTTTTACAGAAAGAAAGATTCTCTTTTTTCAGCATTTTATTGATAATTGAAACAATAACATCTTTAGACATGTAAGAATGCATTAAAGAAACACAAAATGATAAATAAGACTACTGGCAAGATTTAAAATAACAATAATGTATATAATATAAGTATGTACTAACTGGAAAAATTATATTTATGGTATTACAAAAAAATTAAATTGCATATTCATTAATGCATTCAATAACTCTGATAAAGTACTGGACTATATACTAGGTAGTGAGAGTCTACCAATGAAAAGACACAGTCATTATCCTCAGGGAGCTCACACACTAGTTGGAGCTAGATTTACTATGAAACAATTGCAGTATATAATACATGCCACAGTAAAGATTTCATGGGATTTTCAAAGAAAGGGTCTGGACCCCGATTGAAGAGAAGGCTTTGCAGAAGAGGTGATGGTAGATATAAAATTTTAAGAATAAGCAAACATTTACCTACTAAATAATTAGGGGAAGAAGCCTCAGAGCAGAAGTCACAGATTCGGGAAAGAGTATGAAATATTGGGAAATCAAGAATAGTGTGCTAAATAGACAGAAAAGTACTCTTAGGGAGAGTGGTGGCCATAATTCTGGAGAGCGGGATGGGGCTGAGAGGGAGGGGTTTTATGTAACACGGCAGAGTTTTGATTTAATACTGGAGAAAACATTCAAGCAAGGTATTGAGGAAAACCAGCTTTCAAGTCAAAATGATCTTTCTGGTGGCAGAAAGAATGAATTGGACAGGTTGCGAAAGTGTAAATTAGTTTCCTATTGCTGCTGTAACAAACTATCACAAGCTATGTGGCTTAAAAAAACACAAATGTATTTTCTTTCAGTTCTGCAGGTCAGAGCCCTAAAATCAAAGTGGGGTCAGGGTTATGTTCTGTCTGGAAGCTCTAGGGCAGAATTGAAGCTGGCTCCTTCCAGCTTCTAGATGCCAGCATTCCTTGACTTGTGGCCCCTTCTGCTATCCTCAAAGCCAGCAGCGTAACATCTTCCAATCACTCCCGATGTCTCTGACCTTCATGCTTGCTTCTTATGAGGACCCACATGAATAATCCAGAATAAGGATTAAGAAGAGTCTTAATCACATCTGCAAATTCCCTTTTTCCATTCACAGGTTCCAGAGATTAGGGCATGGACATCTTTAGGGGTACAATATTCTCTCCACCACAGAGTAGAAGGAGATAAATGAAATAGTGATATCATTTAGGATATCTCTAATCCAGGTTAGCAATGATAAGGACTTAGAGTCACGGCCAAGCAGTTTCACTCAGATATTTGTCTAAGAGAAGTAAAAACACATGTTCACAGAAAGACATGTACAAAAACACTCATAGCAGCTTTACTTATCATAGCTCCAAACTAAAAATAATTTAAGTGTCTGTCAGCAGGAGAATGGATAAACAACGGATGGTATTCACATACAATGGAAAACCATCCAGCAATATAAAGGAACAAATTTTTAATATTCAGACCTCAAAAACATTATGCCAAATGAAACAAATCAAGATAAATAAATATTATGTAGTTTCATTTGTTTGAAGTTCTAGAATAGGTGAAACTGATTTATGGAGAGAAATATCTGAAAACTGGTTGCCTCAGCATGAGGTCAAGGATAAGATTACCCAGAAAGGGGCATGAACCTCATGGGAAGATAGAAATGTTTCGATCTTGATTGGATTAGATATTACTCAGGGGGGCCGGGCATGGTGGCCACGCCTGTAATCCTAGCACTTTCAGAGGCCAAGGCAGGTAGATCAGGAGGTCAAGAGATTGAGACCATCCTGGCCAACATGGTGAAACCCCATCTCTACTGAAAATACAAAAATTAGCTGAGGGTGGTAGTGCGTGCCTGTAATCCCAGCTATTAGGGAGGCTGAAGTAGGAGAATCACTTGAACCTGGGAGGCAGAGATTGCAGTGAGCAGAGATAGCGCCACTGCACTCCAGCCTAGGCGACAGAGCGAGACTCCATCTCAAAAAAAAAAAAAAGAGATTACTCAGGCGTCCACATATATCACATTCACCAAACTATACACTCAGGACCTGAGAATTTTATTATTTATGATTTATACATCAATTAAATGTAAAAATGTATTTTAAAAATAAGATCACAGCAATAAGGACAAAAAGGAGGAGAAGGATCAAGAGATATTTTGAATCTAAAATTGTCAGTAATTTTTGAGCCATTGAATGCTAGTGGAAGAATACAGGAGAAAAAGAGAAAGGGACACGAAAATAAATTCCCAAACAGCATTAAGAGAACAGCATTAAAATCAACCACTATTGTTTTTACCAACACTTTGAAAATAAGACACAGTACTGACTAATGACATACAAAATAGTAAAAATAAAAGGCATTTAAGAATTCATTTCTTATTTTTCTCTCTGTGCTTTAATTAACAGGATTAAATGTTAGTTATTAACCTCAGATGGGAGCAGTGGCTGAGTTTAGATCTGTGGTGTAGAAAGTAGGGCTGGCAAGATTTAAGTTTATTGTTAAATGGAAAAAATATACATAATTAACACTAACTCTGCTGTTTTCCAGAACCAGTCTAGGAGGCAAATAAATAGTGTGTTTATTTGGAACATGAACTGAAGCTATTTCATGAACTTCCCAGGGCTTTTGCCTGCTGTGAACACCATCATGGGCATGAAAGCATTCAAAACCATTTGAAGAATATTAAATTCAGTAAAACAGCAAATTACTTGGAAAATATGTTATACCCAGTACCTTCACTTTGAAAATAAATTGCTTTAGAGGATCTGAATAATTATTTTTGCAGTATATATATATATAGAGAGAGAGAGAGAGAGAGAGAGAGAGAGAGAGACATTGTCTCACTCTGTCACCCAGGCTAGAGTGCAGTGGCACGATCTTGGCTCACTGCAAGCTCCGCCTCCCAGGTTCAAGCAATTCTCCTGCCTCAGCCTCCTGAGTAGCTGGGACTACAGGTGCCCACCACCACGCCCAGCTAATTTTTTCTATTTTTTTAAAATTTATTATTATTATACTTTAAGTTTTTAGTAGAGACAGGGTTTCACCATGTTGCCCAGGCTGGTCACAAAGTCCTGAGCTCAGGCAATCTGCCCATCTTGGCCTCCCAAAGTGCAGTGATCACAGGCGTGAGCCGCCATGCCTGCCCTGTAGTGTATTTCATATGAACAGACACCATCTGAATTTCTGTTATAATCCCATTGGTTGTCTAACTCCAACACTCATTCCTCTGCTCTCTCCTCTCCTCCCTTCAAGCTCTTTTTCTCTCCGTCTCTCTTTGTACCTGCTCTTAGCCAGTTCCACATACCATCAATTCCAAGGTTTCTACCTACAGTCCAGACCCCTCCACCAAGCCTGAGACTTATGTATCACACATCATCCAGAAGCTTTTGCAATTCAGGGATTTGCAGGTTCTAGCTAAGGGAACTGTAACTGCTCCAATGATCAAGGGTCCAAGTTTCACAGGGAGGAAAACAATACACACTGGGGCCTGTCAGGGTCAGGGTAGGGACAGGGGAGGGAGAGCATCAGGATAAATAGCTAATGCATATGGAGCTTAATACCTGGGTGATGAGTTGATGGGTGCAGCAAACCACCATGGCACATGTATACCTATGTAACAAACCTATAGTCCTTCACATGTATCCCAGAACTAAAGTTAAAAAAGAAAAGGGTGGGCGCGGTGGCTCACGCCTGTAATCCCAACACTTTGGGAGGCCGAGGCGGGTGGATCACCTGAGGTCGGGAGTTGGAGACCAGCCTGATCAACATGGAGGAACCCCGTCTCTACTAAAAATACAAAATTAGCTGAGTGTGGTGGTTGGTGCCTATAATCTCAGCTACTTGGGAGGCTGAGGCGGGATAATTACTTGAACCGGGGAAGCTGAGGTTGCGGTGAGCCAAGATCGCACCATTGCACTCCAGCCTGGGCAACAAGAGCCAAACTTCATCTCAAAAAAAAAAAAGGAATCCAAGTTTGTCTTCAAATTAAACAGAAGTTCAAGCCATTCAGTGAAAATGGCTTGGGCTTCTGTTTATATAATGCACTCCTATTTCTCCCTATCTTTTCATACGTCCTCAAATAATTTTTTTGGAGGGAAGCTGGAGTCAAAATTTCTAACACAAAAATTGTTCTTCCCTTCTGACCAATAAAGCCTAGCTTGGAGCCCCTGATTTCCTAGCTGCCTATGTTTTATAATCAGTGTGGCTACTCAGTCTTTATTTATGACCTAAGTCGTTTACTATTTTAATTAATGAAGTTTTATGTGTATCTGCGCCCTGAGGCAACTTAAAGCAAGGGGTATAATTTCTGAGCCTTTGCAGAGTAAATTCATAAACAGAAAGCCATTTTCATCCAGGCTAATAAAAACACACTGATTTTAATTGACCATAAGCCATAGTGCAAGCTGAAGACCTTCATCATATCGACCTTGTGGAGTCTCTGGTGAAACAATTCAAACTAAGAGCCAAACAAAGTTTTATACAATTTTGTTAAATGTTGTAATTGAGTTCAGTCTTTTAAGCATGCAGAGACATGAATATGGATTTATATGGAAGAAGTGAAACCTATACCTTGTGTATCTGTAGAGTTCCTCTGGTGCTTCCATGAGGAACCATGATTCCTGCATTAGTATTTTCACAAAGTCATCTGTAACAGGAAGAACCATGGCTTCTATGAATTTTTCATTATAAACTGGAAGAAACAGTTCATTTTTTGGTGTCAGCTTGAGAGCAAACGATTTTGAGAAATCAGAAAGAAAAATTCCTTTGTGTCATGTTTTGAACTTTTACTGCAGGGTCTGGTTAAAATGGATAAAATGTTGAGAAGTTTTTAATTTCTCCCTACTTTTCTAAAATGTAAATGACATTTAATGTTTTATTAATAAGAAGGCAGTTAAGTTGCCCAGAGGTTAAGATTTATTGTTTCAAATATAATGTCACATGACTGGAGGCCTTATTATGCTGAGAACAAGCTAAAGACTGAGAAATTAGATGTTATCACTCAAAAGTAAACTCTCCTTTGAACTTGCAGAGAATTTCTGTTGTTGGCCTTCAGTCACGTACTACATAGTATGGAACTGGGCATGTTTCTTCACCTCTGTTTTCTTCACCTGTAAAATGAGATTAATAATAACAATAGCACCTGCCTTATGGAGTTTTGGGGAAGATTAAATGAGATAAAACCTGTAAAATACTTGGAACTGAGTCTGACATGTGATAAGTGTCAAAAAAATGTTAATTAGATTTATTCACATTTACAACTTCTCTTTAGTGCCCACTTTGAAACAAAAGATTCCTTAAAATAGTCTATTGCTAAGGGATATTGGCTTATTTTTTCCCCTTTTATTTTTACTTGACATAACCACTGTACATATTTGTGGAATAGAGAGTGTTATTTTGATACATATATACAATGTATAATGATCAAATCAGGGTTATTAGCATATCCATCACCTCAAACATTTACCATTTCTTTGTGTTGTGAGCATTCAGAGTCCTCTCTTCTAGTTTTTGGAAATATATAATAAATTCTATATCTGTAGCACTGTAGGGTGAATATGGTTAATTTTCACACAATAAGTTATAGGTGCAGCAAACCACTATGGCACATGTTCATACAATAAGTTATAGGAAAATTAACCATATTCACCCTACAGTGCTATAGAACACCAAAACTCATTCCGCCTGCTTAGCTGTAGTTTTGTATTTGTTAACTAACCTCTCCTAATCCTCCCTTCTCTCTTAGCCTTCCCAGGCTATGATACCTATAATTCTGTTCTTTACTTCTATGAACTCAAAATGTTTTTTAGCTCCCACATATACATGAGAACATGTGGTATGTTTCTTTCTGTGCCTGTCTTATTTCTCTTAACATAATTTCCTCCAGGCTCATCCATGTTGCCTCAAATGCAGGATTTCATTCTTTTTATGGCTGAGTCATATTCCATTGTGAATGTATACCATATTTTCTTTTTCCATTCACCAATCAATGGACATTTGGGTTGATTTCATATGTGAACTATTGTGAATAGTGCTACAATAAACATGGGGGTAGGTATTCCTTTGATATACTTATTTTCTTTCCTTAGGATAAGTACCCAGTAGAGGAATTGACTGGATTATATGATAGTTATATTTTTTAGTTTTTTGAGAAATGTCCATACTGTTTTTTATAATGGCTGTACTAGTTTACATTCCTACCAAGAGTGTATAAGAATCCCTTTTCCTCCACATCCTTGCCATCATTTGTTATTTATTGTCTTTTGTTAATAGCCATTCTAATTTGGGATGCAGTAATATCTCATTGTGGTTTTAATTTGCATTTCTCTGATTAGTGATATTGAGAATTTTTTCATAAGTTTGGTGGCCATTTGTATGTCAAAAAATGTCTATTTAGTTTCTTTGCCCACTTCTAATTGAATCATTTGGGATTTTTGCTATTGAATCATTTGAGATCCTTGTATATTCTGGATATTAGTCCCTTGTAGGATGAACAGTTTGCAAATATTTTCTCCCATTCTATGGGTTATATCTTCACTCTGTTGATTGTTTCCTCTGTTGTGCAGAAGCTCTTTACTTTAATGTAGTCCCATTTGTCTAGGCAAAGACTTTATGGCTAAGATTTCAAAAGCACAGGCAACAAAAACAAAAAGAGACAACTGATTTTTGACAAAGACATCAAAAACCCATCTAGGGGTGTATCAGTCTGTTCTCACACTACTGATAAATACATACCTGAGACTGGGCAATTTACAAAAGGAAGCGATTTATTGGACTTATAGTTCCATGTGGCTGGGGAGGCCTCACAATCATAGCGGAAGGTGAAAGGCATGTCTCACATGGCAGCAGACAGAAGAAGACAGCTTGTGCAGGGAAAACTCTCATTTTTGAAACCATCAGATCTCGTGAGATTCATTCACTGTTACGGGAACAGCTCAGGAAAGACCAGGCCCTGTAATTCCATCACCTCCCACTGGGTTCCTCCCATGACATGTGGGAATTGTGGGAGTTAACAATTCAAGATGAGATTTGGTTGGGGACACAGCCAAACAATATCAGGGGGAAAGGACACCCTCTTCAATAAATGGTGCTGGGAAAACCAAGTATCCTTATGCAGAATGATGAAACTAGACCTCCTATCTCTCACCATATGCAAAAATCCACTCAAAATAGATAAAAGACTTAAACATAAGACCCCAAACTATGAAACTACTAGAAAAAAACATCCTATCCAAGGTCTGCCATGCATCAAACAAGGTTATAGACCATGAGAATACAGCCTGAGTAAAGCCAATGAATCCTTGCCCCCATGGAGCTTAGCTTCTAGTGGATGAGATAGATAATAAAACAAATAAGTTACTATCTTGCAGAGTTTCAGGTAATAAGTGCTGTGAAGACAAATAAGGCAAAGTAAAGAAGCAGACATATACACTAATATCCTAAAACAATTATTTTGGCATTCTCCTGACTCTCAAGCCAATATACTTACTGAACTTGATGATATCAATTAAAAAGTTTTCTCATGTATTTGTAACCAGTGAAGGCATTAACCCCCGAGAAGATATAGTCTTATAGCACCTAAAAACTTTTTAAGTTGCCTTAGACTGACATTTGCTGCAATTCTGAAGCACAGAAGTCATGAGGAACATGCAGTGATATTCTCTAAGACACTGTTTTCCAAATCCAACTGACACAGAGAGCAAAAATGAGTTATCCTGGAGGTGGAGATTTTCATCCAGTCTTCCCACTATCCTCTCTATAAAGGTGAAAATGACTTGTAAGAAAGCTACTTAGCCAAAGCTAAAAGCAGGGTTGTTTTGTCTGTATTTGGAAGGCCTTAGTTTACAAGAGAATGGCAGCGACTGTGTTTGGCAAAGTAGTAGAGAAAGAAAGGTCATCTTTCATCTCAATTGTGAGGACATATCACTTGGAAGGCCATCTTGGTACTCCTTGCAGGATCCCACATCAATCTTTTGAGTCACATATGAACTGAGATCTCAATGTGCTACCCAGCTGAGAGAAGATGGAATGGCCTTAAAACCTAAGGCAAATCAACAGACAACTAAAAAACTGAGATGATTTCTATAGCCATGTCCTTGATAGAACAGAAAGTGGAGCAATAAAAACACTTTGAGTTGCAGTTTTCTTTATTTTTTTTTTTACTCTGTACTTTTGCATTATTAAAGTAAAATTATTCTATAGAAAATCACTTACAAGGAACTTCCTGTGCAATTATTAACATTTACTTTCTAAAACTGTCAAAATTCACAGACTCAGCATTGTGAGACCAGGCTCACTTATTCTAACAAATGGAAGATGCCACTCTTGACAGCCACAACATGGCAATGATAAAATAAGGTTTAATTTTAATTGTGTTGCATCATAAAAGAGAGAGAGTTAAACATATATAGACTTGTAAATATTTGTTTGATTTTTTTGACATCTTAAATAATTTTACAAATGTATCAATTTAATTTGCTAATGTAAGTTTTTTTTTTAAAGAATATAGCTGTATTAATCCTCTCCCAGAAAGGAATATTTAAAAGGCGTTCCTTGAATGCATTGAGTCTTTTTTCTCTTTGACAAGCAAGACCACTTTAGCTTGCAGAGAGGCATGATGAGTAGTGGTTACCAGCCTAGGTTGGTGCCATATTGCGGGTTTGAAACCATTCCACCTCTTAACAACAGTGAGACCATGGACAAGTTTCTTAATCTCTCTGTGCTTCATTCTTTCCATATGCAAGATGGGGATAAAAATATCTACCTATAGGTTCTATAATAGAGTTGTTATAAAAATAAAAAGAATTAAACAAAATATACCTAGAAAACTGCTAAACAAGTTATTACTATGACAACTAATCATTATTATTAGCTTTATCACTCAAGTGGTACGACAGAGTGATCTTTCTCCTGAAATCATAGCACTCAACAGTATAAAGAAAACAAATCCAGAGACAAACAAAGAAATCTAGTATGCTATTAGCATTAATGAATAAAGACAATTTAGAGAGGGAATTTCATAAATCTTTGAGTGTTATTAAACATAGGGAATAATCGCAAAGGGCCCAAAAGACCAATTAGGTTAGCATGTGATGTTGGATGGCTCTTTGGGAGAAACAAGCACACTTATTTATTCTCAGGTTTCTCCCTGAGGTACAAGTAAATGACAATTATATTTTGCACATACTGAATTCAGTATGTGAAAAAATATCTGCTTGTGTTTGGCTTCAAATTGACTTCTCCAATACCCTTAATCTTTATAATTTAGTAGCACTATTTAATTAATATTATTCCTTTGGAGACCTCCATTTTCTATTCTCCGTTTCTATTTCTAAATGTAGATGCAAATTTACTTCTCTAAAGCCACATCTATTCAGATTCAAAGAGAAGGGGCTCAAAATTATTAAGTGAACACCTACTCTGATCAAGTTTGTTGCATGCACTTTACATAAATTAATTTTATTTAAGTATTACAATAGCACCTGGTCATTCCTATTATCATTTTTGGAATATTGGAAAATTAAGTAGCTTACTCAAGATCGCTCAAATAGAAGACAATGCTCATTCTGTTGATTGAACCAAGTTTGTTGATTGTAAATGCAGTGCAACTTTAATTCAACAATTGTATTCAAAAAGCATAGATTTTTAGACTCAGAAACTCTCAGTTTGTTACTTACTGTGTTTCTTTGGCAAGTCACTTGAACTTTCTATCTTTACTTTTATATTCTATTAACTGAAACAAAGACCAGCAACTTACTTTAAAGGATTTTTATGGGGATTAAATGAGGCAATAAATAGAAAATGCTTCAGAAACAGACAGAGTTGGTTTCAAATCCCTACTTTACCACTTACGAAATTGGCCAAGTTATCTAAACTCTCTGTACCTATGTGTCTTGATCTGCAAAACTGGATGCATTGTGCCTGCTTTGAAAGGTATAGAGTCAATAATGTATGTTTCAAACCCAAACACTAGACCACAAACACTTAACTGTAGTGGTGGTTGGTATAGTTCAATAATCTAAAACATGTAATACATGTAATTCTAGGGGCCCAATCCACTCATACTTCTGTATAATTTTTGAATATGAAAATTTGCAAATGTAGGCACATTTCTGAATGGATGGCAAAAATTAAAGTCTAAACTTCTCCCTATATTTTGTATATAAATTGTCATAATAGATTTTTTAAGTCTAAAGACTAAAAACTATAATTTACATATAATACTTCAATTAAACCCAGCAAATGGAAAGGTTGTGACTTATTGCCAGGATGATCTACTGTATATGATAAAAGCTACTCATGCATCTTTCTGTAAATAGAAAATAGAATATGAAACAGAAATGCTGGTGCTAGACTACTAGTTGTCTCTCAAATCCATTCATTCTCCCTGTTTTCCTTATTAAAGGAGTTTTAGCTGGGTGGCTTGGCACGGCCATGTGACAGTGTGCCTGCCAATGGGATATGAGCAGAAGTGAGTGCCCCTTCAGGTCTTGTCCTTAAAGCATGGTACTTGTACTCCATCTAGCTCTCTCGCTTGTACCTCCAGGCTATGATGACCATCACACCACACTTGGAAGCCATGTGCTAAGGACAGCAGAGTTGCCACTCCAGTCCGGGTTCCTGGAAAGCCTTTTGATGTGAAGGTATCCCACATTCCTGGATCACATATACTGTTGCATTGAAGAGACGTAAACATCTGTCATTTAAGCTGTGGCATTTGAAATCTCTTTGTTACAGCAGTTTAAACTTTATCCTAATATACACTTAAAGTCAAAATATTGGCAGCATAGGTTTGACCAGCTATGCCTTTTTCTTTCTCTGAGAGGCATGACTCCCATCAAAGAGAAACTTACAAAGCAGAGGAATTATAATAGAAATAAATCATAACTTACCGAAGATAAGCTTAATTTACACTAACAAAGGTAAAATAAAGGCTTTTGTTGAATTCTTTAATCGTCTAAAATTTCTTCATGTGAACATGAAGATCTAAAAATTGCTGTGAACAAGAAATGATACATGACTTTTCCATTACCGAAATGTTACTTTTATCTTAAATTATTTAGTCCAAGGTGAGTTTTAACAGTATGATTCTGGTAATTTTCACCTCAGTGGCTGTTAGAACTTACAGGAAATGATGAGGAGGCAAATAATTTAAGAAGTTCCTTCCTTAAATGTTTTACAGATTTGAGACTTATCTTCTAAAAGATTGTGGCTATTTCAGCCTCTGGGAAAAAGTCTTTACTCAATAAATGTTTTGAGAAAGAGTGAATAAGTGATGCAGCAATGTTACAAACACAATAGGTGACTACAGCATACTCAGTGAATTCAACGAGGAGATAAAATTATACTTTCTACCCTAAAAAAATTTTAAAAAAATACTTTCCTCTTTTGCCATTCTTTTCCAAGATGATTCAAGAAATCTACTTCACAGTTTTTAAAACCCGTTGAGAACCATTTTGGAGCAAAATACATAATGAAATAAACAAATATACAGTCTAATATAAATCCATGATCCCAAATAAGGATCTAAATCATGGGGACCTAGCAGTCTAATCAAAAACCACTGTGTGCCTTTCTGCCTAAGTCAGTTGTATGATACCTTCAATAGTCATGGAGGTCACCAAACAATAATATGCATATCCATAAGGAAAAGGAAACGTGAAATATTAAGTTCTATTTCAAATCTAAAGCTTTTTTTCAAAGAACGACTCTAGAATTCCTCTTAAGAATCCATCACACAGGAAAATCTTTGAAGCGAATCTCTAATTTGATCAATTCATTGGAATGCAAATCCCAATATCCAATCCTGCCTCCATATGGCCAGCTGCATCAAAAGCCACATGGCCCCAGCACTGGGGATAGGCTTGGAATCTGCAGTTCTCTGGTACAGTAAAGGAAATGCTGCCAAAACCAGAAAGTTGGGAATAGGAAATATCTGAGCCAAAGTGTGGGCTGCTTTCCCTCTTTGAGGCCACAGCAATTCAAATTATGAATTCAGAGCATCATAAACCTAAGAAAGGACTTCTAGATTTTGGTGGTTTCCAATGCAATGAACATCATGGTTATATTTCCTGGATGATTTCTTGTGTGTGTGTGGTGAGGACCTTGAGTTAGAACTGTTTCTCAACATAATCGGTTTCCTTTATAATCCTAAAGAACCTGGTGATAAGTATATCCTGAGAAGGAATCCACAGTCTTCACCAGACTGCCAAGGAGCTCACAGCATAAAAATATTTAAGAAATTCTGATCTTAAGCACTGGGGGCTAGTAGGTATTAGCTGGGGCTCAGCACTCCATTCAAGCATGTGCAAGAACAGAGAGGAATTCTACTTCTAGCAAGGAACCAGCCTTGCAGGAGGTAAATAAGGCATTGAAGTTCAGTGTACGCTTAGGCCTCAAGAGCTCAATTGAACACCTTCCCCTTCTCTCTTTCTCTAACCAGCATATACATTCACTGTGGCTGGTAGACCACACTCAATTCCACACCTAGCTTTAAAAGCATTCTTTTTCTTTTTTTTTTTATTTCATAATCTCTCTTTATTTTATTTTATTTTATTATTATTATACTTTAAGTTTTAGGGTACATGTGCACAATGTGCAGGTTAGTTACATATGTATACATGTGCCATGCTGGTGTGCTGCACCCATTAACTCGTCATTTAGCATTAGGTATATCTCCTAATGCTATCCCTCCCCTCTCCCCCAACCCCACAACTGTCCCCAGAGTGTGATGTTCCCCTTTCTGTGTCCATGTGTTCTCATTGTTCAACTCCCACCTATGAGTGAGAACATAAAAGCATTCTTTTTCAATACTGCGTGCAGTTGCTTACGCCTGTAATCCCAGCACTTTGAGAGGCAGAGGCGGGTGGATCACGTGAGGTCAGGAGTTCGAGACCAGACTGACCAACATGATGAAACCCCATCTCTACTAAAAATACAAAAAATTAGCTGGGTGTGGTGGTGGGTGCCTGTATTCCCAGCTACTGAGGAGGCTAAGGCAGGAGAATCGCTTGAACCTGGGAGGCAGAGGTTGCAGTGAGCTGAGATCAAGCCATTGCACTCCAGCCTGGGCAACAAGAGCAAAACTCCATATCGAAAAAAAAAAAAGCATTGATTTTCCACACTGATATTCTCACCATTGACTTCTCAGTGATCAGTGAAAATGTCTCTATAAACTAAGCTTGATATAAATATAAATACAAGAAAGTATTATTTCACAGGAATAAAAGATCAAATTCTAATTTGTGACTATATGAATGAGATAAAATCGTTGTCAATTACTAGATATTCTTCCCTGTTTTCTTGTTCTGAAAATTCAATCTATTTTTGTGGATTATATTGATGGGGACTTTTTTTAGGCTAAATAAACTCAACTACTGTGTTTTACAAACACTGAGGGGAACAGCCAAACTTTGATTATCCTTTGCCAAAACCTTGGTCACTTCTAAACGCATTTATACCTGAAAAAGAAATGTTCCTTACACATACCTAAATGGTTTACCCACCCAAAAACTGTGAAAACTCATTCAAAGCCAAATCTGTTTTATTGATTGATATATCTCAAAATATATGTGATATATTTTGTCTTCCAGTGGAATGCACAGTCCACATTCACATTTTTCCCTCTAAATACCAATTAAAATTCAGAACTTCTGGTGAAATGGAAGGAAGGAAGTCCAATGTGGCTGAGAAATTCTGGATTCAGATGTTGCTCTAGGACTCAGCAGCCGGAAATATTTGGCCATGTTGCTTAATCTGGTGTTTCTCAACCTAGTGACACATTAGAAACATCTAGAAGCTTTAAAACATGATTACACAGGTCTCACCCTTCTCCCAGGCATGGTTTAAATAGGTTGGCATGGAATCGAGGCCCTTATATCTCTTAAAAGCTTCCCTTGTAATGGTCAAGCAGAGTTGCTAGAATCTGAGGCAGGGTTAATAACCCCTTCTGTGAAAAAAAAAAAAAATCTTTGGGAGTCAATGGAAATAATGCATTTTAACATTTAAAAATTTTAAAACACTATAAAGTTAATGATGATGAGGTAATATGACAGAAGACCAATAAGACCAATAAACATTGCCCGATTTTCAGTTTCAGTTTACATAATGAGTAAAACCACTTCAAAATATTTAATGGGCAAAGGTTTATATTATCACTGTTATGATTTTGTTACTTCATTTATTTGTCCAAGAAGTCTTGGCTTATTTATTATTTCTCACAGGATATGTGACAAAAATAATTTTGTAATATTGCTAATATAAAAGATTCTTTTTGTTATTTATTTAGACATGAAATGACTAGACAGAGATTTACCCTTATTATGAAATTGGCATTTTTATTACCATGTAAATTTTTTTTTACTTGTGTATCTTAGATTTAACAATTTGATAATCTTACTCAAGACTTACATGCTATTATTTTTGTTTTTGCTTTTTTTTTTTTTTTTTTTTGAGATGGAGTATTGTTCTGTCACCCAGGCTGGAGTGCAGTGGCATGATCTCAGCTCACTGCAGACACTGCCTCCTGGGTTCAAGTGATTCTCCTGCCTCAGCCTCCTGAGTAGCTGGGATTACAGGTGCCTGCCACCAGGCCTGGCTAGTTTTTGTATTTTTAGTAGAGATGGGGTTTCATCATGTTGGCCAGGCTGGTCTCAAACTCCTGACCTCAGGTGATCCTCCCACCTCGGCCTCCCAAAGTGCTGGGATTACAGGCATGAGCCACTGTGCCCAACCTGTTTTCACTTATTTTTAAGCAAGAAGAACATGCATATCCTGTAGGTTATTGGCTCCCTATGATTATTTGAGATGTTTTGGGTTGGATTCCCTAGAAGCATAGCCTGAGATAGGAATTCAGATGTATGTGACTTATTGAAGGAGTGCTGCCAGGAGAAAGGGAGGAAGGAAAGTCAACTTGAGCAGGGGAAGAAACCAAGCAAGGATGGAACCTCAGGAGGACCCCAGCTTTAATCTGGTCCCACAGAAAGCTGGAGAGGACCGAATTTGTCCCACTTTGAGGCAAGGGGGCTGGGCTTTTGTACCCCTGTGACAGTCAGATTTGAGCTGAGGACAATTCTCTGGAAAAGTGGAAAAGAGGGGTAGTTGTAGCACAGCAGCCAGACACTGCAGCTGGAGGGTGGGTACACTGGAGGAGAAAGGGACCTGGGAGAAGCACTGATGGTATTTAATTTAGGGACTGTTGCCCCCTTTAAAATATTGTCCTCATCATTTGCCGTTCCATGTTAATAGTTTCGTTCCTTTGGATACAGTAAAAATGGGCCATGCCATAGGTTGACAACTATCAAGGGAGATAAGACAGATATTTACTGAGCACCTACTAGCTCTCAGTATGCACTCAGATGATGATGTGCTGATGTTCCATTATCATTCATCAGTATTTTCTCATGTAATTCAAGAGGTACTTTAGTGAGAAGCATGTAGTAGTCTGAGAGAAAAAAAAATCTAAGATGGGTATTTCAAGAAGAGGAGTAATTTCCAAAGAGATAATATTACATACTTTTTGAGGACATGAACCAAATGTTAAACATTTTTGTGTTTTCTCAGTGCAACATAAAAGCTATTCAGGAAATCTATGGTAAACACAGGAATATGTAAATGATACTGGAAAATAGAATGATGACAGAGAAGAGCTGTAAACAGAATTTTATCTATTCACAATTTTTCCTAGAGTCAAACCTGCTAAAAAAATTTAGTGGTGGGGGCGGGGAACCAAAAGGCATGAATTATATTTAGACTTAACAAAACACAGAAGCTCGTATTAAAAAAAAGAAACTCATATTACACAAGGACAATATATCTTTCAGGATAGCTTTCTTTTGTTCATTGAAAGAGAGTCGGTGTTATCCTGAGGAATTTTTCTTGAAAGATGATTGATTTAATGCAGTTTTCTACAATTTACCAATCGTGTCAATATTCTTTGGATTCCTTCTCTGTTAACCAAAGTTAGAGTTTTGTTGATTTGATAATCACAGTGGAAAACATTTGTTTATTTCCTTACATTGTTCCCAGGCAGAATGCCCATCAGATTTTCATCAGACTTGCAAACAAACTCTTCTGCCATGGAACATGATTTCATTAAATCATGCTGAAACTTTCTTCCGGGGTCACATGAAACAAACTGCAGGTGTGAGTCAGGGTGTACGGGCTCTCCTCCACTGCAGCCTGCATCCTTCTAAACTCCCATCAGCTGCTACCTGATCAAACGCCTACAGAAAGCCCTCCTTTTTCCTGTCATCCACAAGTCCCTTTAACAATAAAGAACGCTGGTCTGCACATGGGAATACTAGTATTTTGATCTTTTTTCATCCTTGAACCTTAGTACCAGAAAGATCACACATTTGCAAGAATAAGCACACCCACTTATTTAACTTCCTCATCTTTACCATCTTGCCACTGTCTGAAACCTGTGATTTTTCTCCTATGGCTCATTCAACTATTTGAGGTTTGCACTATTTTCTAGTCAAAATGCTAGCACATGTGCAAATGCAAATGTTTTATTAAAATTTAGTAAGATGCCAAGCAGCTAAATACATCTTGAACTCAGAAATACAGATATAAATATGCTGGCCTTCATCTAGGAATAAAGCACTGTGATAAGCTAGGGCTCTCCTTTATGGGTGACAGATTTATGGTTGTCTGTTTTTAATCTCTACGTAGATGCTTTGGGGCTCTCAGGGGGATGCTAGAACTGCTTGAATTGGTGAGGTCTCTAGTCATGGAACAGAATAAAGCTATTTCGCTTAAGTGCAGTGCTGTTACCTACTGGTTTTCTATTTTTCCCTTTGCTGTCCCAAGTGGGAGATGAATTTGACATGTCAAACACTACCCCATGTGGGATATCCAGAGTGAAATAAAGTCTTGGCTGAGCAGCTGTAACTCCAGTACACTTTTTAACTCCATCCCTTTCTTTTTTTTTTGGACAGGGTCTCACTATGTTGCCCAGACTGGAGTACAGTGGCATGATCTTGGCTCACAGCAACCTCTGCCTCCTGGGTTCAAGCGATTCTCCTGCCTGAGCCTCCCTAGTAGCTGGGATTACAGGCACGTGCCACTACTGCCCAGCTAATTTGTGTATTTTTAGTTGAGATGGGGTTTCACCATGTTGACCAGGCTGGTCTTGAACTCCTGACCTCAAATTATCCACCCACCTCAGCCTCCCAAAGTGCTTGGAATACAGGCGTCAGCCACTGCGCCCGGCCAATTCTGTCCCTTTCTTTCTCACTAAAGAAGCAGATCACAATGAAAGACAAGGCAATTGGAGATCTTACAAAGAAGTATAATTTTGAATCCACTGTGCTACTATTAATTTTAAAATGTTGTTTCTTTAACTATTATAAGTACCACATGACCTGTGGTATATACTGTAATGCACCATAGCTCTGCAGATGCTGAGACCAATACAACAGTTTACTTCTATGCAGTGGTCAGTGGTTCACTGCTGATTCCTAAACACAGTCACAAGAGATAATGGGGTATCAGTGAGGACATGACTAGAGAGCACCTGAACTAGTTCTACCTGTGCAGACATGAATAAATCTTTCCAAGTTTTACTTCGATACCATGAGACCGGATTCGAAGATTTTCTAAAATCTCTGAACAGAATCTTAAAATCACAGAGCCTTAGATATGCAATAATCAACCAATTATTCCTTAGTGATCAGCTAACAAACTCTTTTACATAAAAATACAGGCCTAGAGAAGTAAGGTCAGTGGGGATGCACACAGTGTTACTTGGTGAACACACGTTCTATGTCCAGTACCCAGTGAGGAACTTTGCTTGGATTACATCTAATTCTTTTGACAATTGGGAAGGGTAAATGACAATCTCATTTTACAGATGAAAGAATAGGTTTTAAAAGGTTGAGTAACTTAACCAGGTTCTCACATCAAGCTAGACAGAGAATCCGTCTGTCAAAACCACATATTTTCAAGTACATCCCAGGTTTTGGCAGACAGACTCCTCCTCTTTTGAGCCTTAAAAATTCCACGAGTAACCTAAATGTCCAAAATAGGCTACCTTAAGTACATGACTTAAAATGATGTGATTAAAAATGATGCGAACCATTCAACTATATTATTGAGTGGAAGGCAGATAATATAACAAGTTGTCCTATAAATCTACATTTGTAGATAAATAAATGCATCACAATGTTCATATTGGTTGAGTTTAGGAGGTGGGATATCAGGTGAATTCCATTTTTCTTCTTTTTCTTTTTTGGAATTTCTAGTATTCTACAAGAACAACTGTGACCTTGGGAAATTTGCTTAACCATGTTGAGTCTCAGTTTGCTCATATTTAATATCAGAATAGTAATGGAGCCTACCTCGGTTGTTTTGAGGGTTATGTGACAAAAGTCTCAATCTGGTGCCTGGGTTGTTGTATGCATTAAATGTCAGTCACTTGGATAAAGGGGAACTTTGTTTTAAAATGAGTCCTATTTTCTCTTTAATTGGTATATAAATTTACTTTAAAATTCAATTAAATTAAAAATAATGTTTAAATTCTTTGAGAGATTACCATCTTTCTGAAAGATAATTGCAGTCCCTGGGAGGTACAGCCTAACCAAAGCTGGACCATAGCCTATTTTTATTGAGGCCAAGGCTTTAAGTAGTGATGTATTTAATGCCATATAATTAATACATAAAAGTTCAAAAGCTCCAGCTGGAGGCTAAACTGTGTTGTTTACCCTGTGATTTAGGTTGCGTCTCTGCATGTCCAGGAGACTAGTAAAGACTACATCTCATGTATCTGTTTGCCTGAAGGACTGAGAATTCTTTTTGGAAAAACCCTGGGGGAACACTATAAAGACACTCCAGTATGAATAAAAGGCAATGAGCAGGTTTGCAGGACAGGGTTGATTTTGAAGTGTGTTTACTATACTTTGGCAAAGCAACTACAGTGTCCCACTGATCATAATTCAAGGGGGTATGGTCCAGAGACAGCTTTAGAGAAGGCTATGCCAATTTAACAAGACTCTAAGGACTCTCCCTGAAGCAACAGTGTTCATGGATCAATGAGTCTGTGGGCCTGCTGGTTCGAAATATTTTGGAGAAGAAAATATGCTTTCTTGTTAGGTAAATTTCAGAACCAGCTAATGTGACCCCTAAGATCAAGAAGATGCTGTTAGAATCTCAGAGAATGTGTTAAATCAGCAACCCCTTTCCCTGGCTAATCTACCTAAAAAACAGAGTGCAGCACAGATCCTCTGCTCATGTTTTAAATTTTCTCAGTGTCTTTTTAGGATGAGCCCTGACAGATAGTTGAATGACTGCCCTTTGGACAGTGGATGCAGACAGCTGAGCAAAGGGCCTGGGAATTTTGAAATACAGATCAGATGACATTCTTATAACTTAATTATCTTGAGTTCTCTAACATTCTTTTATCTGTCAACATTAGCATATTAAAATTTTATCTGCCTGAAATGTTTATTCCTACAGTCAAAATCACTCCAAGTTGCATTTTTCCCCCTCTCAAATATATTGCTATTTCACTAGATGGTTGATTTTATTTTATCATCCATCATGATAAAAGCTGGCATAACCTCCAGCTCAAATGTTTACTACCAACAGATTAGCGTGTCTTACAGTGACACAACCACTCCATCGAATGCAATTCAGAGCCTCAGCAGGCTGGAAGCTGTGACTGCCAGCATACCGAAAGGGGAAATATAAATGGCTGTGATGCTTAAACAGTCAGTTGTCAGAGCCTTCCTGGTCCCAGTAAAAAAAGACTTTTGCCATAAACATCACAGGGATGTATCATCCTTGTTTCACAAGCAAATTATGCACCTCCAGGTATGCCACTCTTTTACACTGGTCAGCATCTTTCAGAGGAGAGGTCCCAGTCTTCCCCTCCCTCATGTTCCTGGAAGGGCCTAATACCTTGAACATCTGCACTGTGTCTCATTTTTATTCCTAAAGAGAGGAGATGTGTTAATAGCTATATAGAAAGAAAATTGTTTTCAGAAGGAGTTGAGAACAGAGCTGGAAAACGATAATGTCTTCCAGACCAGACCAACTTTTTGTCATTCAGGCAATCAGAACAGACATTTAGGATTAATGAGAAAAGAGAGCTTTTCTCTGCCTGCCCCCTCCCCCCTAAATTTCTTATTCCCCTCTAGAAGCTGACTTCTTTTAATAACATCCCTTCATACTTGAATTCCCAAGTAAGAGACCCATCTTAATATTTTTAAAAGTGAGCTTTCTCTGTCAATCGGCTTATCTCACAATTTCTGACATCTGCCCTTCTCTTCCATCTATGATAATTTTAGATTGTTTGAACTCTTTTCTTCTCACAACACTTTTGTCCTCATTTGCAACTATCCAAAATATCCTTAATACCTAATACCTACATCAATTCTCCATTGTTGAATTGGGATTCTGAATCCACTTAGTTGTATAAATACCCTTCTACCTTCTTGACTGTCTGCAGAACCCAGTCATTTGAACCTGTTTACAAATCCCTTGCCTTTGTTTCCATTTTTTCTTGTCAAGTAAAGTTCCCTTTATTTTACAAGTTTCAACTCTTTGCTGACTTTGGAGAGAAAATATGTGCCTATCATTCAGATCCAACCTGTATCATTCATGATTGTGAAGTTATTCTGATTTCACTGAGTTAGTCTCACTTTACTCACCTTGTTATGTTCTCTTTCTGACACTTTAAGTGATTTGGGGAAAGTTTTTTCCTGGCTATTTTAAAGTTTTAAGTTTTTGCCTTCTACATGGGGCCAAACCCTCATTCTTAAGAGCCTTCTGTAATATTTTGTGGTCACAGTAACTCACAGGGGTAGCTGGTTCTCCCATTGATCTTTGCTATCGCTAAGAACTATCCATCTTCATTTATCAGATACATATTGCTAGTCTGTCTCCCGCCCCCTGAGAAAAAAGAATCAGTGGGATCCCAAGGAATAACCTAACAACATGATCGTGCCACAGAATCTCCAGATACACGGTGTCTTCATCTTTCTATTTCTCTTTTGAAGTGGTTTTTGCTTTTTTCTCTCTCATCCTTTAATTTTTTAAGGCTTTTCTAAAATCTGTCTTTTTAGCTATCTTTTTATTTTCCCTTTCCTTGATATATTATATATGTCTTTGGGGGCTATTTTTAGGATGTCTACATATATTTGGTGTCAGATGAAGAAATGTTTGACTGGAAATGTCAGTTGAAAGAATTAGCCAGGATTCTTCCATAGAGAGACAGTATTAGACTAGAACTTAGAAGGGTTTTTGTTCTACACAAAACTGATCTGCTCAACTCAAAGTTGAAGTGTATTAAGAAGTAACTTCGGGAAGGGCACAGTAGTTCATGCCTGTAATCCCAGCACTTTGGGAGGCTGAGGCAGGTGGATCACCTGAGGTCAGGAGTTCGAGACCAGCCTGGCCAACATGGTGAAACCCCGCCTCAACTAAAAATACAAAAATTATCTGGGCATGATGGCAAGTGCCTGTAATCCCAGCTACTTAGGAGGATGAGGCAGGAGAATTGCTTGAACCCGGGAGGCGGAGGTTGTAGTGAGCCAAGATCGTGCCGTTGGACTCCAACCTGGACAACAAGAGCGAAACTCCTTTTCAAGAAAAGAAAAAAAGAGAAGGAAAATACTGTTTTTTTTTTCCCTTTGATGCCTATGTTTATAATATTACAAACATAAATTACTATCTGGTACAGTAATACTATTCAGTATAGATTTTATTTTTTTAGGCACAGCAATAAAATAAGGCCCTGAGCTTATGTGCCTTTTGCTTTTTATCTTCGTTAATAGGATTTCTCAAACTTTCTCTAATCTGCTTATCCCTCCTTCCTTTCCCTTTTCTCACATAGCTTGCTACTTCTAATCTCCTGTAGGTGGAGAAATATTCAGGTAAATATTACATGTTAAATCATATTTACTAAGGTTCTCAGTGAGTGATCGGGAATGCAAATATAAGCTTTCATGCTAGAGTAACCCCTTTTCTGTTTATCTTTGAAGTCTGGGTGATGATCTTGAGATCTCCAAGACAGCAGAAAATAGGGCATTTCTCTCACCTAAACCTGCCAAGAGAGCATTTGTATTAACCTATAATGGTTAAAGAGGGTCTCCTATCTGTGCATTTTGAATAAATCCCCAAAATATTAGTGATGCGGACAGGAGGCATGGAAGTACTGGGTAGAAGAGGGCCATCTCCAGTGAGGGCCACGCTCTCAAGCCTGGGAATGTGGCCCAAAGTGAGAACATACATTATTATTTTCCTGTTCAAATGTTGCTTTTTGGCGCCCCTCCACTCCCACCCTCCCATACCCATACAAACCCCATGCTCCACTGGCAGAGGGATGGCAGAGAAGCAGAGCAGCTGAGTGGCAGAGCAGAGCAGCAGAGAAGGAGAGAAGAGAAGCAGCTGGACGTCAGAGAGAAGCAGCTTGACTTCAGAGGGACGGCTTGATGGTGGGACTTCGGAGAACAGTTTGGCTAGCGATGGCCAAACTCCAGGGGAAGACCACCTCCCCACTTCATCCCCTTTCTAGCTCCCCATCCCACTGAGAGCCACTTCTCCAGCTCAATAAAATCCTCCACATTCATCACCCTTCCATTCATTCATGCAACCTGATTTTTCCCAGATGCTGGACAAGAACTTGGGTACCAAGAGTGTAGCTGCAAAAGATTGTCACCCTGACCCTCCACTGAGTTGTTAAACACTTAAGCCATCCATGGACAGCAAAGCTAAAAGAGTACACTGTAACACATGCCCTCTGGGGCTTCAAGGGTCATGGATACCCCCGCTAGATGCTGCTGTGGGGCCACACGGAGTTCTACTCCTGCCAGTGCCCAGAAGCACTCATCTTGGCTCCTGCACCCACCCACCTGTGTGCTCCCCCTCCCATGAGGGGTTGAGAGCTATGGCCTGACTAAATGAGGCAACCCCTTTGCAAGTCCCATGAAGGGGTGAAGGGAACTATCTCGTTTCATCAGCATTCCAACTTGTAGGCCTGGGAGAAAACTGAAATCCCACTCTTATAAACATATTTTTAATTTATAATTTTGGACTGCCTCCTATGTTCTATTATTTTCCTCGGCCCGGTCAACTGCTCCATTTAGAAAGGAATGAACAAAGTACACTCATTTGTGAGCCATTGGGTGAGGTGTGTTCAGAGCTCCTGCACCCTTGATCTAGGTGATGAAAGAAGCTTGTCAGAGAGACTGGCTTCCTAGGCCTTCCCTTTGCTGAGCAGGTAAATGGAAAATATTAGAGAATGGCTGACAGAACAGAAACACTACTGGGAAGATCTTTCTTGGTGAGTAATGAAGCACGATTCTTTCTAAATGTCAAGGTTCCCCAAGCAGGTTGAACCAGAGCGAAAGCTTTCAATGATCCTTTTCACATCCTGGCTTCTCTCCTTATAAAGAAAAAGTTATATATATATGTGTGTGTATATATATATGTATGTGTGTGTGTGTGTGTGTATGTGTATATATGTGTGTGTGTATATATATGTATATGTGTGTGTGTGTATGTGTATATATGTGTGTGTGTATATATCTATATACACACACACACACAGTGATTGCTAAGCAAAGTCAAAAGGAGGAAGATGTGAGGCACAGTGGACTCAGATGTATGAAGTATTAGTGGCAGAAGTTCCAAAAGTTCAAAATAGCAACAGCACAGCCAGAGGCCTCCTGGCTCTGTAAATTCCAACCATCACAGAGAACCGATTTTAGGAGACACATTTCTTTTCCCTCACAACTCTCTGACTCAGTGGTACAAATATTCTCCTCCTCTGTTTACTCAGATATTAAAATGTTAATTTAAAAATGGAGTGTCACACTGGTTTTGATATTAGTTTTTCTAAAGGAGAATCATGGTTTTTAATATCATTCCTTTCTTACATTGTAACTTTTTTGTTATTAGTTGACATCGAGTGCTATAAGGTTCGGGGATTATCTAAAATTCCTCATTTTATTAATTTCATGTAGTATTTTTATCTGCTTGGTATTTAATTTTTAGATCTTATATATCTGCTCTGGAATATTTTGCCATTAATGTAGAAGTAACTTGGTTCTGTTTTGTTTTAATGTGATCAGTGCTATCTTTGATGCCTGAACAATCACCAACTGGACTAAAAAATTACATTTAGACACTGCTTCACACAGGCAACTGATGGCAAAGCCCAAGCCTTACAAGCTCATCAATATGACTGATAGTGAAAAGAGCAAGTTAATGTGATACTTTCAACATGCATCACCTATAAACCATAACTATTGCTTGGTTAATTAAAAACATATAAACCAAAATTCTTTGCCATCCTATTTGGTGAACTATTTTTTGTATTTCCACAGATTTTGTCTTAGAATGAGTGATCTTATCTGTATTACACATTTTTAAATACATGCTATGCATATCAAGTAATGATCTTTGAAGTTTTCAGACTATTTGGGCCCCTAGTTGTGGCATAAAATTATAACGGAGAATTTCAGAGCCATCATTTTAGGGGGAAAATAGGCCTTAGGCTTTTTAAGACATTATGAATCTATGTTTTTGACATAGAAGCTAAAATAATTTTAAGCTTTATAGACTTCCCCACTAGGTTGGGCTCATTGTGAGTAATATTGGTATCAGGAGTAGGAGCAGAGACATAGTCAAAATAAACACAAAATAAGTGGGGATGAGGAGGTGAACAAATAATTTTCTATCTTTAGCTGGGGAAGTTCTTAGGGGACTTGTCAAGCCTAACCTACAGCTAGTCTTTAGGAAACTATGACCACCTTGGAAAATAGGAAAATTACTAAGTTGTTGTTTCAAAACATATTAGTCACTAACAACTTTGTGTTTATAGTTGAGATTTCACAAATGAAACTACTTCCCTCAGCCATATGACATTGTTTACTCTCTATTGGCTTTTGGCTTTACTTGCTTCTCGTTATTCATCTTTGATCCGCTATCTTTGCCAAATTCCCAGAAGTCTGACTTTTTCCAATATTATGTCAACCCTGTCCCAGCTCTCCAGCATCTGTGTTATTAGTTTACCCATTCCTGGTTTCCTTACCATCTGACTTCTTGGCCTAGACTCCTGAACTCTGAACCTTGTATTCTTCCAAACGGCTTCCTTCCCCAAGAGGGAAGACACTCTTATTTCCTAGGGAGAAAATAAGTGTTTGGCTCTGGTCTTTCTTTTCTAGTTTCTTCTCTTCTGAGAGTCACCAGCTGAAATACTTAGTGACTCACTCCTACCTGCACTTCTGTGCTGCCATGTTTTGGTCACACTGCCCACTGCGGTATGCATTAACTCTTTAGATCCTATGTATTTCACACCAGTGTCATTAGAAATCTACACCCCTCCCTTCCATGAACAGGCTCTACTACACTTATGCATGATCTCAGTCAGCCAACGAATTAATGTTGGAGAGCCAGTTAAGCACTTACAGCTGTGTGGTAGGCATTTGGGGGCTCACAAGACAAATATTAATATATCGATGTTGCTGGATTCAAGGGTACTTACTTTATTCTTGTTGAAACAAAAGTTAAATTTGTGTGAATGGACTGGCCTTTTTGTAAATAAACACACCCTGCACCACTCCAGCACATGAATAGAGAAAAGCTTCCAGAAGAAGTTCTCACAAAGGGACTACAATTTTGTCAGACTCTGACATTTTCTTAAAGTTGTCTTCTTGTCTATTACTTCTACCACTTTATCCTATGTCATGTTTCATTTTCTCCAGGCCAAAAATACAACAAAAATTCACTTCAGAACAGTACACATAGATTTTTAATCTCAAAATGTGTTATTAAATAGTAGGTAAAATAAAATGTTAATGAACAACAACCACAACTCCTAGCATCTCACTGCCTAGTTTGTCAATGGCGGAATGGGAGAAAGGGCAGAGAGGTTTTAAGAATATGTACATGTCAAGGAGGTTGTAAGTAATGAATGAAATTGGCCCAAGGCCAATTCTTTGTTTTTCTTTAATAGGCCCTAGTGAGAAAAGTAAAAATTTTCAATTCAAAGGATGCTAGGAAAAGGAAAAAACAAACAAAAAAAAAGGACATAATCCAAGCTAAAATTCACATTGTAGAGCTACCTTTACCAAATAATCTTCTTAGGCTGGAACATGTGTGCAGCCAACTTTACTAGTCTCTTTTCTCACTTCCTACATGCCTTTTGGCCCTGTGTTAGTCCTTGTTGATTTCTAGCTTTCTGGAACCTATCAATGTGAACAACATTCTCCTTTAAAGAACAGACAACGACTGGTAAAATCAAGCCTTTTCCTATGTTAAGTCTTCCTAGAATATCTCAGGTACACAGGGAACTTCACTTCAAATTGCCCTTCAGAAGGTCTTGCCTAACTTTACAACTGATTTATATATAACAAGTATTAAATAGTATAATACTTTATCACTTCCTGGATTAGGTTTTCAGTCCTATCTCTCCAAAAAACTTAACAAAAAAGTTTTTTTTTGGATGGGTCTAAAATTCACCACAAAAATATGCAATATACAGTGTTAATGTCTATTTATTGAAGTCTGCATATGCAGATAATGATGCTGGAATATTGTGAAAGGTAGTTTAGCCTTCACTGACATCCCTTTTATTAGCTATTCACAAAATCAGTAGCTACTAAAGCATTTTCTTTTATAGGCTGCTTGATCGTTATCCCCATCCTAGTCAGAAAATATCTTGGCCATAATGGTCTTCTACCTTCAAGGACTCAATCTCTAGCAACTGTTTCTAAGCTAACACTGAGAGTTTCAGAATAAAAGTCAGGGAGAAAACTGTCCCTTTCTCAGTTCATGGCAGGGACTAGACATCAGTTCTGCCTGCTTGCTCCTTACTCCTACAATTCACATACCCCTTGGTAGTTTACCCTTTCTTGGTCCTTTGACCACATGCACCTAGCTGCTAAGTCAACTTGTAAGGATCTCCTGGGTGCTTTTTGTTTGCATGGACTTTGAGCTTCTTGCTGCTGCCTGCTGTTGGATGTTTACCTACTTGAATTTGGACTCACCTGCTACTCACCTTTCTTGTCCACATGGAGACTGCTTCCTGCTCTGAAAGCCCTACTCCTTGATCTACTGTTACTCATGAGTGAAGAGAGTAAGTTGCTTTTCAGGAGACTAAATGTCAGAATTGTTTGCCTGCAATTACTGTATCCTCTCCAAAAGCATCCTTGTAAAATCCAGTCTCTTCCTAGTGTAGCTGCCTTGCTTCAGTTTTCTCTATGGTGCTTCAACAGGTTCATCATGTCAATTTCAGTCTTTATATGCCTATTTCAAAAAATCTTGAAATGAGTTGTACTTTATTTTGGTATGAAAAGACTGATTGCCATTCAATAACTCATTACTGATTGGGTCATTATTGTTAATAAGGAGTAGTGCTTAAGGGTTTTCTGAAAAAAAAAAAAAAAAAACTAGAAATAAAATACAGTGCAGTTGATATCCATGACAGCCAGTCTCCAATTTGGGAGAAGCTTGATGGCTATTTCTAAATTAATTTGCAGAAGTTGGAAGAGAACATGGACTAGAGGAAAAAACACTGCAGTGGGTGTTAGACAGATATAGATCCCCATCCCAGAACTGTTGCTCACTCCCTAGGAAACTTTGGACATGTCGTTTAATATAACATCTCTGAATTTCAGTTTCTTCCAAATTCCATACTATTAAGAATCAAGTGAGACAGTGTATATAAAGGGTGTAGCACAATACTTAGATCAAAGTAGGTCCTTAATAAATGCTAGTAACCCATGTTCTCTCCAACGAGATGCACCGTTCTTTACATCACCATTGCTTTACACACAAATTTGATTACATTAGCCTTTTAAACACTTCAGTATCTTGGAATGAAGTAAACTTCGTAGCATGGCCACAATATCTGATTTTACCCATTAAGGTTCCTAAAACATGAAGGTTTACATGTTCACGAGAGTATTTCCTCCTACCTGCCATGTACTTTTAGTTTTTCGGAAGAACACTTTTTGTCTTTTAGTGTTGTCTCTATTGCCTATTTACAAGTTTAGAGTTGAAAGATTTTCCATGTAGATGGTAGCATAAGATCACATAATAACTGAGCAAAATCTTGAGCAGCTGGTCCATTTTTCTGCTGGATGGATAAAAGTTGGGAGCTGTAAAAAGAAGGCCTTCACTAGATCTCAAAGGGAGGGCCTAAGAAGAATTCTCTGAACACATATCGTACACTGTTTACTGGGATAGAGACTGCACTATCAATGGCCTCAGTTCCCATGCAGTTCCTGTGTGGCAGTGGTAGACATGATCCCCTAGTGCAGGTCTGGCCATCTCTAGATAATGACCTTGCCCAAGTCTGTGTGTTGCTCTAGGTCTTACCCCTTTGTTTCTCATTCTCTCTTGTACCACATCCCCTTTATCTGCTGTATTTCTCCACATTGGAGAATTCTTTCCAGATCAGAATTAAAAGCTATCTCTAAATCACAGTGATGGTTCCCCAGTCTATTGTCTATGCTTACTAGTCTTTCTTTCTTTCTTTCTTTCTTTTTTTGAGATGGAGTTTTGCTCTTGTTGCCTAGGTTGGGTGTAGTGGTGTGATCTCGTCTCACTGCAACCTCTGCCTTCTGGTTTCAAGTGATTCTCCTGCCTCAGCCTCCTGAGTAGCTGGGATTACAGGTGCCCGCCACCACACCTGGCTAATTTTTGTATTTTTAGTAGAGACGGGGTTTCACCATGTTGACTAGGCTGGTCTCAAACTCCTGACCTCGTGATCCGCCCACCTTGGCCTCCCAAAGTGCTGGGATTACAGGTGTAAGCCACTGCACCCAGCCCTATGTTTACTAGACTTTCTATTACCATTGATGGTACAGTCTCCATCCCAGTAAACAATATATCCTGTCATTCAGAGTCACAGGCTTTTGAACCTCTTTTTTGGTGGTAGTTGTTTCATTGCTTCCCCTGGACCATCCTCGACCTAATGCAAATGAACTCAAAGATTAAAGATACAGGAAGAATGGAACACAAGAAAAAAAGAATACCTTGGTTAATATTTTGAGGACAATATCTCATTATGTAAGTATAATTATATCACACAGAAGTGTTCTAGGACCTATCCACCATGTGAACAATATCTATATGTGAAAATATTGTTAGGAAAGTAGGACCAGCTGCTGCAGGGAACCACCAGAGGAGACTTCTTCCCATCATCCTATTCACATAACCACTAAGCAATTGAACCGAGGACTCCTCCAGCTATAAGCTGGGCAGCTGAGAATCTGGAGCTACCTAGGGCACTGCAAATCTTCAGAGATCCTGCTCCATTCTGGGCTTGCTTCCTATCTTGTTTTCCTATTGTCTCTTGAGCTTTTCTTTGTTTTTAGAACCACTAGTAGCCCTTTCCTTTTAGCAAGGATTGATCTTCTTCCATGTTGACTGTGACTAAACAAAGTCTCTGCAGCTTTGGCCTTTATCTCCTGTCTCTGAAACTAAACCATAGCTTCTTTTAAGAAAAAAAAAATGGGGACAGACAAGAGAAAATCACTTTTCAGGTCTAATTCTGAAACTTGCCACTATTTGGTCTCAGGGAAGAATCTGTGTTTTAGTCTTAAATCATTGGAACTCACTTCTGAAATTAGACACTTGAGTTGAGAATTACATTCCTTTCCATTGCTCACACAAGGATTTAGGCACATAACACACTGCACTGAGATGTGCCCTCATTTAGGAGAGAATATACAGTCAGTTTATATCAGGAAAGCCATCCTAGGCATTCTGTCCCAGAAGCCAGAGCAAGCATCCTGATGTGGAGACAGGGAGCCTCTGAGGGAGGCACAAAAAGGAGGAGAGGAGATAGGACAAGGCCTGTGTAAGAGGGAACTGCCATCCCTTTTCCTCTGTCCTCAGCAACCCTTGCCTAGCTCTACAAATCCTACTGTGGGTTATTTCCGGACTGTTGTTAAAACGGGGATGAGTGGTGGGGAGAAGATAAAATGGGAGAGTAGAGGAATTCCAGGGATGGGATGGGAAATTCAATCACCATTTGGTTAGTTAAGTTGTGCATGAGTCATTTGTATATGTATTAGGAACTACCTGGAAGATTGGACAGCATTTTGTTTTCTTGAATTAGGTAGAACTGATACCTGAGTGAACTTGCCAGCTTCCCAAAGAGCATCTTCCTAATTTTTGTCTTTGAAATCTCTGTCTTTCTTGGCATTTTCCATGAGTGTTTATACTGACTGTGTTGACCACCTTGGTGTTTATGTGATCAATACTATTTTAGTTTTATAATGTCTTTTCTGGAGCCTCACGAAGGTCAAGGTCTCAGAGAGCATTTAGAGAATGAATGAAATGGTTATTTTCTATAAGTTAAGGTAGCAAGACTTTATGGAAAATCTCCTAGGATTGAATGGTTGGAATCAAGTATGTTCCATGTTTCAGGCACTGTGCTTCTCAGTTCACATGCAATAACTCATTCTATGTTCAAAATAATCCCATGAGGTAACATCATGACACCAATGACTCCCAGCTGCAGAAGACACCTATGAAATGAATAGGGAGACATCTGAAAAGAAAATCTCTGGTAGGAAGAATGCCAATTAAAAAGAAGAAACAAGACTGAATTCATTATTAGAATACCTACAGAATACATGTAGAATAGGGCATATATACAAATATGCATATATATATGTGTGTGTATATACATATATATATATATATATATATAGAGAGAGAGAGAGAGAGAGAGAGAGAGAGAGAGAGAGGTCGGGGGGGTTCAGCCAGCAAGTGAAAAATATAATTTGAAGAAAGTGGTGCCAAACAACCAAAAAATAAGAAAAAAAAAATAAGAACAAAAGACAAATCACCAGTGCACAGCTATAGATCTTACGGAATAGGTGGATCTGATTCCTGCTAGGAGTTTCTAGGAAGCTGATTAGCATTGATGATATTTTTGCAGTGTTTTATACCAGCCTCTTGGTCCCTACCTTTACAACTCCATTGAGTGGAGCAGATTCTGGTATGTGTAGTTTTCTAGTACTCACGAAATCATAACGTTAATAGTAATATCCAAATTGTATTATATATTGAACTATGAGATTTGAGCACTTCTGTTTTTAAACAATCCTCATTATCTCCAAAGGATCTAAAATGCCAGTTTTACGAATATATTATAAAGTACTTGAACATCTGTGCTTACAATATGCAAACATCAATGTGCACATTATTCATGCCATAGCCCTTGTGTGCTGTGATGTGAAGCTTGTGGTCAGACAGGAGGGCAGTTGAAATCCTCTTGGAACATAAAAATATTGAAGGTTGCTAACGGAAGACTAATTGATGAAAAGGGAAATTCGTTGATTTTAATAATGTAATTTGCTGAGTATCACTATAGCAATTTTTAAAAGAAAGAAAAAGGTTTAAATCTCTAAATCTGTGCTAAAAGAGCCAAGGTTAGGATAAGGTTGTAGCATAGTTTGTTTATTAGCATTGTTAAAAATAATGATCAAGTTAATTAAAATTGAATTAGAGTGGAACCATCTGAACAGACTCATGACAGCCATTATAATGAGTTCTATTAAAGGTAGCAATAATGATTAAACTATTTTGAAACAAACTCAATAATTTTTATAAGAAATCAATAGTGCACATTTATCTCATGTCCCCATTAGTAAAACTAGTAGCAGAATATTTAGACTGGGGACTCTAAAAATTGCTGTGACCCTGACTGCTCTGCAGAGGATTCTGGAATGTATTAGTGTTGTGTATGTTATCAGAGAAGAGTTGTTGCAGCCACCTATAACCCACATCTGTCCTCCCTCCCTGCAGCACTCTTCCAGCTTCAAAGCACAATGGCAACACTGCAGGAGAGGTGAGGCCCTAAAGCAAAGGTTTCACAGTCTTTTCCCACCTCTTGGGAACTCTTTTAATGTCAAAATATTTAAAAGTCCTTTCACATACAAGTAGTTGTATTTTTAGTATCCTATTGATGAATAAAAGATACATGACACAAAAAGTGTGAATTCAGTATTAATTTACATTTTATTACTTACAACTTCTACATACATACAAAGGGCAATTTTAGTGAGTTTTTCTTCAGACCTACAATGTTTTGGTTCTCAGACAAAGACAAAGCTTCTGTGTTGTTCTTCCCTTTCCCTGTCACCCCAGGATAAGGCCATTGGTATAGGGAATTTGGAGGGGAAAAGCATAGGTCGCTTTTCACAAGGGATGTCTCCTTGGGAATGTCTACTTGGGCAAGTAGTTGAGAGACAGGAGAGTGGATTATTACGGTGTAGATGTCAACACATCTGACATCTACCTGCTGCTTCCGTGAGAATGTTTTCTTATAACTTAATGCAAACTTTTATTTTATATTTGTATTTGTAATTGAAGTGCAATAAAATTAAAGAATCAAGCTTGATTTTAATTTTCCTCCCCTGAATTCTGAGTATCGAGGTTTTATGTAATGAGTAATTAAAAGGCATTTCATACAGTAAACAAATCTTTATCGAGCTCGGAAATGACCAATGATATTAGTAAACCTCATTCAATGTGGATCGCATATTGATCTTTTAATTGTAGCCTTTTAAATAAATAATTCATTTTTTATGTTAAAGTCTCATGACTGCTCAAAACCTACACAAAGTTCTGATAAACACTCATAAGTTGACTTGCTAAAGCTCATTAGCAGTATAAGAAGAAGTTATTACATAAATCTGTCATAGCTTCCTAGGTCGTTACAAAGCTAGGTGTTCATAGACTATTAGTTTACATTTGAGAACAGTGTGCTCACCTTGCAAAAGGCAATTTTCAGTGGGGAATTCCTGTAGCTATTAAATAAAAAATGCAACCATAGGCCACTAATCTACCTCGATGAACTGCAAATGCAAACTTTTACTATTAATGGGTTTATCTGTGTAGATTATACATAATGATAGTTCCTAGGAAATGTAACCAGTTCTTATAAAATCAACATGAGTATAACACAGTTTAATTAACAATATACTCATATTAACAATATTTAATTTTTGGCCTCTTGGACTTTATGTTTAGAGATTATTTTAAATAACCTGTGAATATGATAACCTTTTAAAAGAAACAACATAGACAAAGTTAAATTCAGATAAGCATGTTAGTTCTACAGTTGGCATTTTTCACTATAAAGAACAACTTTACTATCATGGTATTTTTCTTTACATGTAAAAATTAACATAAATCCTTATTCTCAAAAATTTTAAATTAATAGATTCTTCATGTGCAAAATTTATTACTTAAGTAACCATTTGATTCTAAATATTTTTTAAAAATCCAATGGGGCACTCTTTATGAGGAGTTAATAAATCAATTTATACATTATAAGGAGCTTAATCTTAAATATTTGATTTATACAATTAATTTTATTAAGACCCAATGAAATTGAAGTGTTTACAACAATCTCCCCCAAAAGCAAAGGAGAAGTAGAAAAAATAAACAACTTCTGAATCACTTTTAAGCCTCCAAATTATATTTCTATATATCTTGTCATCTTTTGGCTGAAATAAGTGTGGCAATATAAGCAACTACAGCTCAATGTTAAAATAAAAGTTTTTTTTTTGTTGTTGTGTTAGGCTTTCTTAGTGGAATGCTCAATCCAGAAATTATTTTAATGTTTGTAAACTGATTTTCGGAAGATTTGATACTATCATTAGATTTCCATCTTTACTTATAAAGAGTGTTTTTTTTTTTAATTGCACAGTTCAAAACCAGAGATTCTGTGCAATGGATGCCAAGAAAAACCTACATGGGAAATTTTCATATTAAATATGCCATTGTCTTCTGGTTTTTATAGCAATGTGTTGATAATTGAAACAACAAATGAGCAAAAATGTAAAATATGTCAAAATATCTTCACATACTGTTTAAAGTCTTAGCTGGAGTCTGTCTTAAATAATGATATAACATTACCGTATAAAAAGTAAGTCTTTTGTTTGCTGCGAAAATGATACTAGTAACTTTCAGAGGCTAGATATTAGCCAAGAATAAATGTTCATATTGCAACATCGTTTCTGCATCACCTTAGAGAAAAATGGAAAATTCACTTTAAATCTTTTTTGTTCACCCATTCTTAATGATTGAATGTAAATTTCTTGAAAACACAGACAAATCTGAATTGACTTTGCATCTAGCACAGGGCCTCACATTTAGGAGGTATTACACACTTTTGTGCCTGTGTAAGTGAGGCATCTCTGTACATGACAACCAGCTACTTTCTTGAATTTGCTCATTTCTCCCAGTATGCCTCTGCTTTATGAAATTACCATTATTGGGCTTAACTACTTCCCCTCTGTGCTTCTAATTCTTTGTGATAGTACTTGAGTACTGACAGCAGTTTAAAAAATCTTAGACAGGAATATGGGAGAACTTTACCTTAATAATGAATGTGTATGAAATGGTTAAAGTCTAGGCTTTAGACTTTAAGCTCCGAGTCTCCAACTAGCGGGAATGATGGAAATCCCCATCCAATTAAGCTTTCTTTCACAGAGTACTGAGTAGCTTATGTCTTCTCCCTGGAAGTCATCACAGAGCTCAGTGCTGCTATCTGCTCCCTTACCTCACAGCCCTCACCTGCAGCAGGATTGAACCTGAAGGAACAGCTGGGATTGATCTTGCTGCTGATTGCTTCTACAGATGCTGAGCACTGCCATGCCCCAACCCAGTTCAGAGAAGCTTTCTCTATATCGCTATTAAAATTATTAGGTTACCCAAAAGGTGGTCTCATTCTCTGTCCTTTGATTTTTCAATCCCTTTTCTTTCTTTTCTTTTTTTTAAGAAACAGGGTCTCACTCTGTCACCCAGGCTGGAGTGCAGTGGTACAGTCATAGCTCACTGCGGCCTCAAACTCTTGCGTTCCAGTGATCCTCCCACCTCAGCCTCCTAAGTAGTGGGGACTACAGCAACACTACACCCAGCCACAGTTCCCTTTCTTGAATTTGGAATAATTTTCCCCCAGTTTGAGTCAGAGAACATTTGAATGGAATCATCTAATGTCCTATCCAAAAGGACTATTTTTCTTTAAAATGCATCAGTGTCTTAGGCTGAAGTTCAAGTGCCTCCATTTCCAACTCTTGGGACTATTCCTCATGATCACCATTTAGAAGCCTCTTTTACTCACCTGTCTATTCTTGAGTAAAGTACATAAGGTTGAAGAAAGTCTTCCATTGAAGACATCAAGAGAAATTGCTCAGCATTTAGAAATGCTACCATTTGCCCTCCCCAGCCTGAGCCCCAGTTGAGTCTCATCTTACAATCCAGCCTAAGCTCGCCATTCATGCAAAGTAAGCCTTCACAAAGCTTGCTTGCTCTCATTTTCAATCACAAACTCGAGAAAAGAAAAGAAAAGGAGAGGACAATAATTTTGTAGTCCTATTTTATCTGCATAATAGCCCACATCTTGAACTTCCCTTTAATATTTATCTTCTTGGAATATCCTCCTAGTTTATTTTGAAAATCTTTCAAAAATTCCATTATTTTTATTGATTTTCCAGGAAGTTTATGTTTGGTCATTTTTCAAGTATTAAGGAACTAGTTATCCCCAACACTACTTCTTACATAATCAGCCTCAGCCTATCTTTACTATATCTTAAAAAACCAAGCTTATAATTTCAAAATTTTTATTTTAGTTTCCCTTCAAGATCTTAGTTTTAAGATTTTTGAATACAACACTCAGTATTGAGGGACTAATTTTCAAGTTCTTGAATTATCTGAACCACTTACTATTCCACTTGCTGATACTCCCCTTGGCTTTTTGGCCAATTCACTGTCCATTAGCACCTCTCACAGATGGTGAGCATGAAGAAAAAAACAGTTAATTTTGCTACTGGTTGGAATAACAAGAAGAACAGTTAATTTTGCTAGTGGTTGGAATAACAAGAAGAACAGTGAATTTTGCTATTGGTTAGTAACTTGAATAAAGGATCTGATAGTGTAGGACATTAAAATTAATACTTTAAGTGGGATTTAAAATTGGTCTGTAAGAGAACAACAATCTTCCTCCTCACAAAATAATGTAATAACAATTATTTTCAAACACTTGGCCAATATAAGTGATATATGAAAGGGAAGTTGTGCTGTCCCTATTTGCATAGGGAGATGCTGTTGCTGATACATCAGTGAAAAGAATCCAGACTTTGTACTTGAATAGCCTAAATTCAAATCTTTTCTCCAGCATTTATTAGCTTATATGATTGTGAATAAGATATATACAATGTTTCTCTTTGTTCTCTCTTCTGCAAAGTGAAAATAAGGATAAATTTTTCATAGCTGCTGCAATAAAGACCACATATGGGAAAGGCACATTAATAACTATAAGGAATATTCTTATTTTATTATCATTATTAATATGTTTGGATGAGTTATATTGATTCATTTACACTGTCTTATCTAGTTTTTACGGAAGATAATTTAGTAAGTTGATGGTCCTGTCTGCACTCTATAACAATAAAACATTTTAATCTTCTTGACAATCTAGTTGGTTTTAGATGACTTAAAACAATGACCTCAGCTCCAATTTTCTAGTTAGCAATCCAAATGTTGATCAAATCTAACGTTTGATCAACGATGGGATCAGTTATGCCTAGTATCTGAGTTCTTTAACAGTTTTAACAGCTTGGATTTGTATCTTGACTGTGTATTCTTTTATCAGTGGGGTAAGAATGTACAATGAGGTAAATGTTCTTCTCTTTAATTTTAAATTATCTGAGATGGGATAAAGCAGGCAACGCAGAGAGGGAAAGAATGGAATTGATGCCAAAAAAATCCATTATTTAAAGAGCTTGGGATATGATGAAAATAGGACGAAATGAGGATTTCCTAGTCAGATGATAAGGTTTGGAATATACATGACAATGCAATTAGAAACATGAATTATGAATGTGAAGAAGTTATTGATAACTTGCTTTCTATTATCCTGAGTATAAGGGAATAGGAAACTATTTTAAAAGTCACACATGTAACTTAGGAACACTATATAATGATTCTTGGGAGAAGAATGGTGTTATTTCAATGGCAGTATTTAATTTTCTAAAAACCTTAAAAGAGAAGATTCCAAAATGTGAATATGCTTGAAATCTACAAAATGGCATGTGTAGTCAGAGTAAGCCCATTTTGTTGTTGCTCGGGTGCAATTAGATTTCTAAATATTTTAAATGTCATTCAGTGTTACACTAAGAGTTGAGTCCACAAGTGAACAGTTGCATGTCTGGAGAAATATTTCACTTCATGAGTACGCATGTGTGATATGAATGTTCATGGTGTGTGTGTGTGCATGCACACACATATGCCTGTACTCATAAGGGAGTAGAGAAAGGATAGAGAATGTGGTGAGCTAAAATGTGAATGACTGCATATTAAAGGTTGACTTAGAGAAATTGTGAGTCAGCAAAGCACAAGGAAATTCTAGACTAGTAAGGGATTTAGAAATGACCACAGCAGGTATAAAGCAGAAAGTTTCTCTGGGAGCTGATTGGAGAAAAATCTGCATATCATGAAAGGGAGAGATTAAATTTTTTTTTTTTTTTTTTTGAGATGGAGTCTCGCTCTGTCGCCTAGACTGGAGTGCAGTGGTGCGATCTCTCTGCCTCCCAGGTTCATGCCATTCTGTTGCCTCAGCCTCCCAAGTAGCTGGGACTACAGGCGCCTGCCACCACGCCTGGCTAATTTTTTGTATTTTTAGTGGACAGGGGGTTTCACCGTGTTTGCCAGGACGGTCTCAATCTCCTGACCTCGTGATCCACCCGTGTTCACCTCCTAAAGTGCTGGGATTACAGGCATGAGCCACCACACCCGGCCGAGATTAATTCTTTAACAGAATCCAGCAAATTCCTGAATTTAGGTTTAAACAGCATAAAAAGAAGCATGCTGAGACTGGGAGCAGTGACTCATGCCTGTAAGCCCAGCACTTTGGGAGACTGAGACAGGAGGATGCTTGAGCCCAGAAGTTTGAGACCAGCCTGGGTAACTTGTAGAGACTCCATCTCTACAAAATAAATTAAAAATTAGGTAGGCTTTGTGGTGCATGCCTGTGGTCCCACCTACTCAGGAAGCTGAGGTGGGAGGATCCCTTGAGCCTGGGAGGTCGAGGCTGCATTGAACTGAGATGGGGCCTTTGCACTCCAGCCCGTGGACAGAGTGAGACACTGTCTCAAAAAGGAACTTCTTGATTGGAAACTGAGGTTTGAATTTGGGCCCAGGCCAAAAGTATCTTGCTTTGGTTAGTAACATGATCCAAATCATTATACAAAATAGGCACATACACAGAGGTAAAAAAACAATTGGACTTATTGCACATATTCAAAACGTTATTACTTATCTCTAAGTGGGGAGATCATGGGCAGTTTTAAATTTCTTCTTTTAAGCTTCTCTGTAGTTTCCAAGTTTCATAAGTTGAACTAATTAATTTTGTAATTAGACAAAAACCAATAGACAGTACTTAGTAAATTTAATCATTGATATTTTTGGAACCATCTACTTTGGGGGTCTGGTAGATGAGAGAGTGTGACCCCAAAATATGTCAATTCAAAGAAAGTGTGGTGACGGTTGATACCAGGCTCCTCTCAGGATCTGAATGGGCACATAATGTGTTTCATTTATAAAGCTGTTGACTGTTAGAAGGCATGTGTTGGAATTATAGAGGCCATGGATGACCCATGGCCACAGCATATTTTTCTATCATGCTCTTTCTCTCCTTTATTACCTTATTTACAGGTATTTAGCTGGATTGATCCCTCCCCACCATTTTAACAATAGTAATACATCTTTCCCTGAATCATGTGATCCAAAGTGTTGGAGAGGGTGGGCACGAAGCTCCTTTAATCTCTTTCCACCTTACTTAGCTCAGACAAAGCTGGACTTTGTAGAAAAGAAACTTCTACCAGGAAATAAAAAGAAAAAACAAGAACAGATGTTTAGAAACACACATGCTTTAAAAGGCATAGCCTTCTATCTGAATCCTGAAATCAGATCTTGGCAAATCCCAGTACCCACACAAATTCTGCATTGTTGGTGAGAGCTTGTTGAAAATGTTAGGATTTTGGCAATTCTTGACTATTCAGTTTTGTTACTGTGTTTTTTGCCCTCTTAGGAATTTATGTTTTCTTAAAAGAAAACATAATTAAAAAGCTCCAGTATCTGATATTAATGGACAATTGGGTAATATGACAATGAATTACTCTATGCTAAGGTTTTCAAAGAATCTGACATGGAATCTGGTGAAAAACTTTGCAGTTTTTAAATTAGTGAAGTACATTAAAATACATTTTAATCCATACTCATTTAATAGTAACATTTGACCCATATACTTTAAATATTAGACAAAGTAATTATAGAAACACTGGCTGAGGTTTCCCTAACTAAATTCCATTGAAAGAATGGCCTGATAGAATCAGTGTTCAGGGGGCTTTTTCTATGGAGGCGGTTTCTTTGCTTGACTCTGGCAATACCAACACTCAAACAACTTGTCCAAATGTAGTGTAGCCATCATCTTCCGTCTCTCCTCCTCTGCTTTCATTTCTAGATCTCTGGAATCCCCCTGGTCCTAGAGTATTATACATCCTCCCTGTAAACACTGAAGTCCTTCAAACTCTGCCTGCCATTATACTGACCTTTCATAGACTTTTTTCCTAAAGGTGTCTAGGACCTGAAGATCCTGGAAAGTTAGCCCTTACCCTTGAATCATTTCTGGGTTTTGTAGAGTTTGTTTGAAGCACACCTTTAACTCAGAATTGAGGTTAACTGATAAAACTCAGCTTTAAGTAACCCTCTGGGCAAGTTCTGAGCAGAGATCCAGTGAGCTGAATGTCGGGCACCACCTCCCTGGAGTCTGTATCAGTCACATCAGCATTCTCTGATTAGAATCAGGTTTCAAGGGTCTTGTTCAAGAGTTTACTCTCTCCTTTAAAGATGCTACAATACGTATAAGGGATGTCTCCTGGTCCCAACTAATCTACAATAAGAGAGTAGTAGTATAGTCAGAGGCCAGAGAACAATGCAGTTACTAGTTCAGGTTATATTCTCTTGTAACAGACTCCTTGCTGAGGGGCTTCTAGAAAAGGAATGCAATGGTCCACCTCTTTCTAAGTAGGAAGGGAAGAAGGGGCTTGTATTGGTGGATATAACTCCTTTCCTATCCTCTCAACTGTCTAATCCCCAAGTGACAACCATCCTCTCCTTCTGTTGTACTTTCCAGCTTAAGATAATCACATATATCACACACACCAATGAAGTGCTATCAGTTGGAAAGGGTGGAGACAGAACCAGAAGATGGGAAGGAAAAGGGCTTGAACACAGCCTGTGTGTGTATTAGAGGTGTGTCTTAATCTTTTGGACTAGGGACTACCCAGTAACCACCCTGAGTTCAGTTTTGTATCACTTTGAGACTAAACTGCTGAGGTAATATTTGTTAGATCCTGAAATAAGTTACTGACATGACAGTTTCCCTTTTTTTTAATTTAAATGTCCCCATCTTGAATCATAATTATTGGTACTTGTCTTCCTGAGGCTTTTGAGTCTATCAAATGTGTGCAAATTTCATTTGGGTTAATGTTATTTTCCAGCTTTCATCTGAAACTGCCCATCAGCATTCACCTGCCAGGGTGTTGCTAGAACATATAAGGCCATGTGGGTTGATGAAGGTAATTTATTCCCACCAATTAGAAAATAAGCTACATTACTTCTAGCTTAGGAATTCCATACATGTTTTTAAAATGAAATATGAAACGCAATTTTTTCCCCACACAAATTAATTTGATTCATTAAAGGGCTGAGAATTCTCCCGCCAGAAAATCAAGTTTATAGTAGGACCTCAGCATGGGGTGGGGTAGATTCGTTTCTCCAAGAACTTAGAGAAAGAGGATAAAAAGGAAAAACATATCAGTGTCCACTCAGCCTTTTATTTTTGGTGTTTCTAAAACTGAACATGTGCTCTTCTTCTATATCCCTCTCTCACTGGAGATCCCTAGTGAGGACACCCCCATTCTGTGTCTTAAGGATATCTGGTGATGATTTCTAAAAGAGAGTTTTTTTTATTAGTAGTAGCAGTAGTAATTGTTCGAGATGGGGGGGGTCTCACTCCGTCACCTAGGCTGGAGTGCGCTGGCACAATTACAGCTCACTGCAGCCTTGACCTCCTGGGCTCTAGGGATTTTCCCGCTTCAGCCTCCTGAGTAGCTGGGACTACAGACATGCGCCGCCACGCCCAACTTTTTTTTAAAATTTTTTTTTGTAGAGACAGGAGTCTCATTATATTGCCAATTTTGGTCTGAAACCCCTGGGCTCAAGCGATCCTCCTGCCTCGGCCTTCCAAAGTGCTAGGATTACATGACTGATCCACTGTAAGTGGCCTTCTAAAACAGAGATCTTTACAAAGCTTTTTGAAATAATTTGACTCAGCATGCCAGGTAACCAGAACTGTAAGATCACAATTTGAAACAGACATTGTGGTGATGGTGGGAAGAGACGGCCTGCATCAAAACAATGTTTACTACTTTGTCCTTTTGTCCCATATTGTGTAATTCCGAGAGTTCTTACACCACGGTAAGAAAGTAATTATACTTTGAATTTCTCTAAGGCTCTAGTTAGAGAGCATCCATCTAAATGTGCATTTCCAGGAATATTGGTTTAATGGCCCAGGTAATTCTGATTGGAGAAATAAAATTTTAGCGAGACAGAGTTGGTAGAAGCAAGTAAAACTGGTGTATGGGGTTTGGCCAATGAAATGCAGAACTCCTTGAGGGCAGGAGACATGTATTCACCAACCTTCTCGCGCCCACAGCCCCAGATCTGTGACCAACAAGTATCTATGATGCACTTGAAAGGAACGAGCGACGCCAGATGCGGAGGAACCAGGCAGGGCGCATTCTGTCGGTGGCGCCCGGCGGTGTAGCTCTGGCTCTCAGATAACCCAGGCGTTGGGAGGGCGGGGCTCCTGCCGGCCTCCCCTGTAGTGCGCGGCTCGAGTCCTGTGAAGCTACCAGTTGCCAAATGAAATCTGAAACCTCGGGCTGTGTCTGAAGGTTGGCCCCACTCAGTTGTTCCAGCCTCTTGTACTGTATATTTACACATTCACACACAATCACCCTTTCTAACTTCTGGGACTCTTTGCGCAACTGCTAGGATTTCTCAAGTGCATGTGGCAACACAGCCCAGCTCCGGGTGGAAACCAGCAGGGCTCTGGAGGGGCTCGGAGACCAGGGGAGCTGTCAAGGCTGCGACGGGGACCAGAGAGCAGCCTGGCGCGGGTGGCTGGGTGGCTGGGGGAATCCCCCCAACTTCCCACCACAGGCGCAGCTCTCTCGGCCGCCTATTTCCTTCGAAACCCGCGCTGCGGCGCAGCCCAGTGCATAAGGTTCAACACTTCCCCTTGTTGTGGAAAGTAAAGGAGCCTCACTACCACCTTTTTTTCTTTGCGTTTTCTTACTGCTGGTCCTGGGAGTCTTTTCCTTCGGAGCAGGAGCCCCGTCCCGCGTCTGTCTTGAGCTCCCAGCAGGGTAGGTGATGCGGTCGCGAGGGAGTGCGCGGAGCCACCGCGGCAGGGACGGACGCGGCTGCCCGCGCCAGGGGAGGGGGCTGCTGGGGGCGGGGAGGGATCGCAGGAATCCTGTGCTGATGTAGTGTGTGTGTGTGTGTGTGTGTGTGTGTGTGTGTGTGTGTGTGTGTGTGTGTGTGTGTGTGTGTGTGTGTGTGTGCGCGCGAGCGCATATTTGTGCCGGGGGACAGCAAGCTGGTAGTATGTCTTTCTGGCTTTAAAAATAGATGGAATTAATAAAAACCCTTTGTACAATTCAATTTCCTTTCTTGGTATCCATCCTCCCCTTCCCCCTGTTTGTTTCCTCTAGTATCTTATAGGAGTTCCCTATATAACAGGCGCACAAAGATAGGTTTTAATAATAAGCATATATATTTGCAAAAATATATATTTGATATGTATAAAATATGTTTTAAAAATATTTATAAATATATTACATATTAGAAATATATATCATAAAATATATACATATATTTGTAAACGCAAAGCTTTAGGGAATCTTTGGTGAATTTGAAGCCACTCAAAAGATTTTGTCCAAATGTTTTTAAAAGTAACATTTAATGATAAACATGTAATATGTTCTCATTTTTAGAAAATACTTAAGATTGCATTTATTTTATAAGTACCCAACTAGAAGGGAGATAATGTTACTCTGAATTCCTTAGATAGGTTTTCAACATCAACCAGTAATAGGGAGCCCAGACTTCTTTGTAGACTATATCTCGTTTAATTCATTTGAATTAAACAAGTAATTTCTCCAAGTAATTTCTGTTTCCAGCACATTTTATGTTACTCTTTTTTTAACCTTCCACGGCATCATTGTTTCATCTTTTTCTAAAAAGGAAATAAATAAATCGTGGTATTTGGAATATAAAAGTTGTTAACGCTTTGCTTATACATAAATAAAACAATATGTGTTGCTATGTCTACTAAGTAAGACAAATTCATTGGAATCCAGGGATATTTGCAGTAGAGTTTAAGAGCTTTACTCAGTTACTAAGTAGAAGATGTACAGACAGATTAAATACAAACAATCTGTCCCCAGTTCCAATTAGAACTCAAAACCAATCCTTCAGGGCAAAAATGGATGATGCTATTGAACTGGGCATTGTAAAACAAAACACACAGAATGTATATATTAGAAAAAGCCAGAAAACAGCCATAAAGTCACATCAGACTTGTGAAGATCTCACTCCCCCTTTTAAATTTCTTAATACTTCCTCTTCTCTGGGCATATTTCAACTTGTAAGAGAGCTCAGTAATAAAACTTACCCTTTTATCTTCCCTGACTGCCTGGCCTTCAGGTAGCAAGTCCAGAAATCTGTTCTCTCTAGAGCCATTACTGAGTGGTTAGAGACTTCACCTTTGACATCTTGGAGGATGGAAATATTGACAAAACTCTGAAATAAATAACATCCTACCATTCACAGGCAGTATATTCTTGGTGGAAGACCTTTAAGTGGGGATAAGAGATAAACTGAGTTTTTCAGATCTGGAATTTAGTTTGAGGTATGTGGAAGGAATATAAAAGAGGTATGGTACTAGGAAAAATAATCTGTAATTCTTTCTGCATGTGGAGGGGCTGTTGGAACTCAGACTGTCCTTGGCTTTCAACTATATTACTTGGTTTTAGTACTTCATCTCAGGGGTTTGGATTTGAGATGAGGTGGTTTCTCTGTAATATTCTTCTGTGCCTTATATACCCTGAATCTGAACTATTCTGAAAATATAAGCCTGATAATAAGTGGGAAAGAATTAAGTTATCTAGAAAAAAATCCAGTGCAGAACAAATGGCAATGCACTCTTCCAGACTAGAACATAGATTTAAGTGTAAAAGTGTTTTTGGGTGAAATCCCCAGGGAAATCCTTTCAGCTTTTGCTGGGGATAGTAATGGCCAAAGCTCTGAGAGCCTTCACGGATCATGGTTTTATTTGCTGTGTGATCTTGGACTCTGCAGGGTGAAGGGTAGGGAGGGGCAGGACGGGTGAGGAATGTGCAACAGGTGGTGATGAGTAGTCTCAGTATGATTACTTTGCTGTCTTAGCCAAAGCCCTGTTGGTGTTTACCAACAGTTCCCTTAATATTTTCACTGTGACCTACTGGCCCATTGATGAGTGTTTTCTTTCTGGCTCGATTAAAGTCTGGGTTGGTTTCTCAGGGCTGAAAGCAGGCGGTGCTACTGTACAGTCCAGGCCATGCATTTGTTTCCTGTTCTTAGTGAGTGTGGTGCTGTAGCACCGTCTTAGTTGCTTGTAGTTATTTTCCTGTGAATTTTCTGGCCAGCAGTGAAGGGTTCTTTTCCCATGAATTGAGCTATGTCATGCTGATTCCTTCCTTCTGCCATGTTTCAGTTTCTGGTACAAGTGGGTGCTTTGGAAAAACAAGATGGGGAAGGTAGGTAGAGTCTCAGTCTGGAGCCCAGTAACAAGGGACAGCCACCCAGTTGGTTACATGTGGGTGTGGAGGAGGTTGGTGATAACAAGAGCCTGAGACATCCATTCTTCACTGATCACATTTTATAGAGGAAAAAGCAGAAGACATTTAAAATGGAACGATGCCTGTTTGCTCTTAAAGCCATGGCTAAAGGACTAAGATCTCTCCCAGATACAGAAAGATATTTAAAAATACAGTTGTTAAATGGTCAGCTTAGCCGTGAAGTTAATGTTCTTCATGTGAAGAGTGGGAGTCTCACATCGAGTCTCTCAATGGTAACCCATCTGTCTTTGCTATACAAACTCAAACTTTATAAGGTTCTGACGGCTTCAGCAGCTAAGTACAAGCACATTTGGAAGTGGAGGGATTATTGTGATGAAGAATCAAAGAATATTCAGTTTTCAGTGGTTATTGTGTCCATGTGTGCAGAAAAGCAGCATCTACACTCCACTGTGGCATTGCTACAATTAATCTTTACAAAGTCATATCTAACTGTGTAAGTCTCTTTTTCGAAAACCTTTGTTGGATTCCAATGACTTACAATATTTAAACTCTTTAGTATAGTTTCTAAAAGCTCTTCCAAGCCCTTTCTTTTTAGCTCCCCCTTCGTGTACAAGGGCTCCTCACTGTTGAGACTTCTGATCTCTGGTTCATGGATTCATTCTCCTGGAATGCCCTCTGCCTGAAAGTCTCTCTTGATTCTTGGTGGCTCACTTCCAGTGGAACTTCCTTCGGGAAAACTTACCCAATTCCATGAAGAATTAATCATTTCATCTTGTCTGCTTCTATAGCATTTTGAACATACTTTGAATAATTGTTGCAATAATTTTTATGTATTTCCCCTGTCCTCTCTCACAAATACTGTGAGTTCCTCATTGGGTAGATTGGTGGTGAGGGAGCCCCCTGAATTCAAGCCCCCAGCCCAGTGTTTGAAACATAGTAGACATCTGTTAATGTTTCTCCAATAAGTGAGCAAGTAAAGTCATAAATAAATGAAATACTGGTCCACTCCAACTTATGAAGATAGTTATATCCCAGAAGTCCATTTGAAAAATGTCTATTTGGTCTCAGAGTTCATTTTCCAAGTATAACAATGCTACAAAACATAATTCACTTTCCAGACCAGCCCACACATGCCTATTTAATCTCTATAATAGAGGAAATATTGTACTTTTGCATATCTAAAGCAAAAGCAAAACAAACAAAAACTACTGTGAAATCATCTTTTTCTTTTGGAAATCACAAAATACACTTGAGTTTAAAGAAAACAGAAACAATTATAATAGATATAATTATATTGTGGAATAACAATTATTCCACAATTGTTTTTTATATTGTACTATAAAATCTGTAATCTATGAAATCCCAGTGGGAGGTCCTGGATTTGGCTGTGAAGACTAATAATGAAGTTAAATTTGGAGATCCTGCTTATTGAATGGGCAATAGTCTTAATTAATCAAACAAAATAGAAACACTAATTTTGGCTATTTAATAATTATCTGGAGTGCTAGTGCTTGAGGGAAATTAGTTTAATTAAAGGAGAATGTGGAGCTGGATGGAGAAGAGGAAATTTAGAGGGACACCTTCTTTCGTGTTACAGTTTCTTTATTGTATTGATTTTCCTTTCATCTCATTTGAGCACTGAGGCAAATCCAAAGTTTCTTCCTGAAAAAAATTGTCTTTGTCTGCAGTTATTTTTGCTAATATGTAGAAAGGGGCTTACACACTGTTTAGACTAAAATACATATGGGCTTATTTTATTTTCAGAGCAGTGTTACCTTTGTCACGTGCATACCTGCCAGTTAGCACGTGGATAATACATATTTTGATCAAGAATTCATACGTGTGGTTCAGGGTATAGCCAGAGATTGAAAGCTCAAGTTTCTCCTTATTCAGCATCTCTGAAAAGCCTGGAACTACCATCACTGATATTTAAGAGTAATAGTCCAATCGCTAATTGCTCTAAGTTTTCTAAACTCTCTATATCAAATTACATAACCAGAAATGTACTTACTATAATCACATTACAATACTCTTTTGTTAAAATGTCAAAATGTCTTTATTACGCTGTGCTTTAATATGATACCCCCCCTTTTTAACTACTGAGAGTCAATATAAAAGAGATGAGCTGAAATGGAAAGAAATATCTTGGCACCTTATGTTATGCGTTTCAAATTCTTTATATAAGGATTTCCATGATAAATTCCTTTTTGCCTTGACTGCTAGGAATTTTTAAAAGTATATCTTTTCTGATTAACTAGTGGGTTTTTTTGGTTAGAAAAAAGACAGGCTAAAAATTCACCATGCTTCTCAGTTTGACTTGTCACCCAAAAAGCTCTGAACTAAATTTGATGCTCAGTTGTACGCTAGTCAAGGTTTTTGTATGATATGGTTCACATCATCTTATTGTCACTTTTAATACCCTTATGATACCCATAAGTGTACCAAGCTAATTAAGCTAAGTTAAATCCATGATGAAAATAGATTGAATAGTTGCATCACTTTTTTTTTCTTGATACAATTAGTTAAATATTTATAAATTTGTATGGTATGGCTTTAGTTTTTTGGAACCAATAATTGTTTTCTAGGTCACTTTTTATAGTTCCTTGAAACATTCTCTGTAGTGCTTTTATACCCCCTGATAGATAAAATGACCTTTCTTTCAAATACTACATTTTTTAAAAAACCTAGAAAAAAATCACGTTTTAGTAACTTTGAAAGTAGATACTAAGGCCAAACGTGAGTTCTTTTCAATATGTGTATCACAGATGTATAGAAGAATTCCCTTAGGGATGTTGCTGAGAAATGTAAGAGAAAACCTTTTGTTTTTTCTTTTTTTTTTTACAAATTGAATCTATCAAAAAATTGAGGCTGATGGAGCTGTAATTAGGGCTGTTTTCAAACCATCAAATTGAGCCTTCAGAAAATAATTTTTCAAATTCTCCAAAAAGGGAGAATATAACTTTCATTTTGTCTTGAGTTTTTTCTCTCTCTTTGAATCTAAGACTCTCATAATAATAATCATCCTAAAGAATTAAGTACTTCTTCTACGTACCAAGTACTCCATGAGATATTTTTACATACATTACTTCTGATTCTAGTAGTAATTTGAATTAGTAATTCTAGATGTAATCTATGTTATATTTAATCCAGATATTTTTATTACTATTGTATGGGGATGTTTAGGCTCAGAGAGGTAAATAAAGTTACCCAAGGTAATGTAGACTTGAACGTCAAAACCACATCTGCATAAGTCCAAATACCCTGCCATATTTACTATGTCCCTTTCCTCTCAGTGCTTTTCAATTATGAATTTTAGAATAATAAATTGTATATTTCATGGGTTTGGCATATAGGATAGACCCTGATCTCAATATGATTTTCATGAACTGGCCTTGGAGCTCTCTTGCAGGTCTTCTAGATGACAGCATTCTAGTGCTGATGAGTTGGGACCTGTGGGATGGGTTACCACTACCAAGGTTGGCTAGTGAGAAAAGAGGCTTTATCTACCATGGGCCAGTAACTGAATCAATCTATAGTGATTAGCCTAACCAGACTATTTTCTGGTGAGAAGTGAACAGGAAAGGTGTGGTCCACAGAGATCCAGTAATCTGTATCCATTACTTCATTCCATGACATGGGGACATACGTCCTGGGAGCACTGTGAGCAACAGGTGGAGGCAAAGAGGAGGCAAGTGGTCCCCAGTTTAAGAATAGAGGCCCAGCTTGGGAGAGCTGAAATAAAACAAAAAATGATGATTTCTTTGGGGAGATAGCAACTGAGGAAAGAAGAAAAGTTGGGTTAGTAGTGTTAGTACTCACTGGGCACACAAAGTAAAATGAGCTACAGGGAATGGGATTTCAAAGCCAGTCTTTCTCAGAGAAGGGGAATTATTAGAGGAATTATTGGAGTGCATCTCACTCCTGTTTGAGGAGATACCTAGAGAGGAGAATTCTACAGCTACCTTGAAGGGTCATCTTTGATTGTTTCATTTTGTTGGAAATATCTGGTTTAAAATTTTCTTATATGGAGAAGCTTCCAGCAAGAAAAGATGATCCGGTGGAGTTAAAAGAGCCTCATGTTATCTTCTTGCAACCTAACTGTGTAAATCCAGGATTAGCCACACAAATACTACCTTCGGTGTCATTTTGGTTTTCACATCCCATTATGGTTTGTCATTGTGAAATAGTCAAGTGAAATGTTGATGATTTTATATAACGTCATGTATGGGTTATACAGCAGATCTCTGCTTTCTCACATTTCTAAATAATTTATTGATTGGAGACTTCATTTATTGGTGACAACGTATGCTTTCATCGTGGAATAACTTTTCAGTACCTATAAGGTTAGGTAAGGTTGGTGGGTTCCAAGGAGGAGCTGGGATCTTTGTGCCTGGAGACAGGTAGAAGCCATGGGAACTGCCTCATGAGGAGCTCTGGGAACCCCTGCACAGCAGTTCAAGCTGACAAGGGAGGGGGAAGGGCAGAAGCAAGGTCACAGGATAACAAGCGCCAGAAGCCAAGAAATCAGGAGAAAAGGCAAATCCAGAGACAGTACTGGGAACTAAAAGCCAAGGGAAAGGGAAAGGAGACAATGTTTGATGTGGCAATTAAGAATGCCATTTCTATGTAAGAATAGATAACAATGATTGAAGCCTTACTATGTGCTAGTTTGGCCCTGTGCTTGTCATAGGTTATCTCATTTAATCCTCACAGTTCCTACATGAGCCGTATCTCTCTCCTATAGATGGGAAAACCAAAACCTGGAGAGGCTTAGTAGCTTTTGCCAAAAATCACACAGCCACTACGTGGTAGATCTGAGGTTCAAATTAAAGTATCTCACTCCAAGAGAGCAACCTTTAACTGTTATGCTCTGGAATTAGACCTACATTCTAACCTGGCTCTGAAATGCTTAAGCCCTGCAACCTTGGGGAGGTTGCATTCACCGATTTTAACTACAGTTTTCCTCTCCGTATATATGGGCATTTAATGACACCTACTTCATAGTGTTAATGTGAGTTCTTAATTTATGAAGTGAGCCATGAATGAAAAGACTGGAGGGGTGTCTGGCACCTGATAAATATCAATACAAGTTAATAGTTGTTATTAAATTCAGTGACAAATGGGGAATCCTGAGCAGTATTTTTCAAATTGTAGGTCTTAATCGAACAGTGGTCATAAAATCAAATTACTGGCTTATGACCAACATTTCTTTTTGAATGAAAAGGAATAGAATAAGATAGAATAGATGGAAAAAAACTCAGTGTTCATTATATTTAGTAAAAATAGGCCAGGCGCTGTGGCTCACGCCTATAATCCCAGCACTTTGGGAGGCTGAGGTGGGTGGATCACCTGAGGTCAACATGGAGAAACTCCATCTCTACTCTAAGTACAAAAATTAGCTGGGCGTGGTGGCAGGTGCCTGTATTCCCAGCTACTCAGGAGTCTGAGGCAGGAGAATCGCTTGAACCCTGGAGGTGGAGGTTGCAGTGAGCCGAGATGGCGCCACTGCACTCCAGCCTGGGCAACAAGAGCGAAACTCCATCTCAAAAATAAATAAATAAATAAATAAACAAATAAAAATAAATAAAAATATAAATAAATAAAAATTGTTTCATATGTTTTAATTTGTGTGTGTGTATGCGCATTTCATACACTGGGTAGAAATGAAAAATGTGCTTCTGATTATTTATAACTGTCAAAAAATAAATATTTTTAAAAACCTTTAAGGGTGCAATTCTCAAGTTTGGTACTGGGACCAGCAGCATCAGTTCCACCTGAGAAATGCAAATTACTGAGCCCCACCCAGGACCAGCCACTGCCTTTAACAAGGCCTCCAGGTGATTCTGATGTACACTAAAGCTTGAGGACCACTTATTATTCAAAGGTGGCATTTGGAAATCATGAAAAAGCTAGATACTTAAGATATATCTAAATACTTAAGAGTGATTAAAAGTACACATTGATATTGTATTGATTGAAGATTTTAACTGGCCACAGGATTCTGTCCAGTGTTTGTGTGACTTCGATTTCGTGTAGGTTTTTTCCCTGTTTTCCTATGCCATCTACTCGTAGTGCAGCTGACTAAATCCCACAGAAGTCAATTAGTTTATATGTAAAAGGATGCTGACTAGCTAGATTCTGTACCTTCTTCTAGAACTATAGATTCTTTGTATGTTGCCCCGAGCCTGGGGAGTCATTTGAAATATTTTAATGATAATAGTTCAGATGCCTAAATGACTGTAAAATTAGAAAGTATTAAAAATTCATAAAAACAACACTGGATATTTTATTAATTGACATTTGTTTTGAAAAGCACAGGCAGATGGGAAATTGGAAATGGAGTTAATGCGATACTAATATTGATGATAAAAATTTGATAAAAATGGAAATATAAATTTGTACACTGAGAATTTTTTTCCCCTCAAAGAAAACAGTGAGTGTATTTAAGATATTTGTCGATTGTACATCATTACTTAAAAGGGCAAGCAGATAATATTTTATTCACCTTCCTTTGTTCGTTGTGTGTAATGTTATTTACTGTTTTTGTTTATGTTTTTCTTTGAGACATGGTCTCACTTGCTGCCTAGGCTGGAGTGCAGTGGTGCCATCTCGGCTCACTGCAACTTCCACCTCCCGGGTTCAAGCGATTCTCCTGCCTTAGCCTCCCGAGTAGCCGGGACTATAGGTGCCCACTACCACGCCAGGCTGATTTTTGTCTTTTTAGTAGAGATGGGGTTTTACCATGTTGCCCAGGCTGGTCTCAAACTCCTGACCTCAAGTCATCTGCCTGCTCAGCCTCCCAAAGTGCTAGGATTACAGACATGAGCCACCGACCGTCATTTACTGTTATATTTGGTTTATGGTTGGTAGGCTGTATTTGCTTTAAGACTTAAAAGCATCCTATTTGAAAACACTGCATCCAGATTCGCTAGAAAAGACTTGAAGGTGTTCTTTTTCATTTTTTTCCTTAAAAAAATATTGACTTGGGGACAGGCGAAGTGGCTCACACCTGTAAGCCCAGCACTTTGGGAGGCTGAGGCAGGTGGATCACGAGGTCTGGAGATCGAGACCATCCTGGCTAACACGGTGAAACCCCGTCTCTACTAAAAAAAATACAAAAAATTAGCTGGGCTTGGTGGCGGGCGCCTGTAGTCCCAGCTACTTGGGAGGCTGAGGCAGGAGAATGGCGTGGACCTGGGAGGTGGAGCTTACAGTGAGCCGAGATTGCAGTGAGCCGAGATGGCACCACTGCACTCCAGCCTGGGTGACAGAGAGAGACTCCATCTCAAAAAAAAAAAGAAAAAAAATATATGTATATATATATGTAGCCTTGGATTTTTAAAACGTAGGCTTTCAGTAGGTATATATATTAACTGTATGTTTTGAAAGGTCTTCCTTTATTTTTTGTTTAAATAAATGCTATTTAACAATGTGAAAAGGACATTGAGAAAAGATTTGGGAAGATGTGGACTCTAATCCTACCTCTGGTATTAATTAGTGCCTGAGAACTCAGGCAAATCACTTAGTTTTTCTAGACTTCAGTCTCCTTACCTGTAAAATAAGAGGGCTAGAGTAAATTCTTTCTAAGGTTGTTCCAACATTGAAAAGTCTATGCTGCCAAATGGCAATGTGCTCCTTTTGAACAATTTTTTTTTTTTTTTTTTTTTTTTTTTGAGAGAGTCTCACTTTGTCACCCAGGCTGGAGTGAAGTGGTGATCTTGGCTAACTGCAACCTCTGCCTCCCGGGTTCACATGATTCTCTTGCCTCAGCCTCCCGAGTAGCTGGGATTACAGGCATGCACCACCATGCCTGACTACTTTTTATTTTTATATTTTCAGTAGAGACGGAGTTTCACCATGTTGGCTGGGCTGGTCTCGAACTCCTCACCTGAAGTGCTTCACTCACCTTGGCCTCCCAAAGTGCTGGGATTACAGGCTACTGCGCCCAGTCATTTAGAATAATTTTGTAAGACTGTGGCTATGTGTATGCATTTGGCAGAACTCTGAAAAATGGGTATTTGATTTTATAGAGGAGTGAGGATCTGGAAGGGATATCTATAACATGATAAAGTTTAGTGTGACCATTGCTTGACAGATTTCATGTACCATTGGGCTAGTTTTCATCAGCTGCGGTTTTGGGGGGATATGTGATACCCTAACAAGGAGGAATTTGAAAATGTATGAGGGTGGTTTTTTTTTTTTTAATCATGACAATGACTGGATGAAGCTACTGGCATTTAATACAAGGGTCAAGATACCAAATGTCCTGTAATATGTGTATGATGGTCTGTCACTACAGTGAATTTTTCTTCCTCAAATATAAAAGATCTCCCCATTGAGAAACTGGCTAATTAAGTTAAAAGATTGAGTTTTAACTTCATATTGTGTGAAATCATCTGGGAAATTGGAAATAAAGTCATACTTTCTGCCGTTTTGGTAAAACAAATGCAAACAATATCTATTCTTAGATGACAACTGGTGTTTATGATGCATGAGAGAGAACAGCCTCCAGCTCTCTGCACTATGTATTGACGATGCAGTAAGAAAAGCAGTGAAAATATTGGCTCTGTTAGTACGGTGAGCAAACATAACTTAAGGACATACTAGTAATAGTTCCTTTAAGTTACTAGTTTCTTGATGACAGCCATATTTTTAATGAAATGGCTTGCGGAAGTTTCCATTCAGTGTAACTAAACATTTCTTGAGTTCAAATAAATGCTATGATGAAAGCATTGCATGCACAGATTTCATTCCCTGTGATAAGAAATGCTACTTGATTAACAGTGCTATACAATATACTGAGTACTTCCTGTCCCTCCTCCTGAACTTGTCCTGGCCTCCTCCTGCATGTATATTGGCTTTGTAAATTCTGGGTCAGGCTAAGTAAGGATAAAGCTCCTTCAGCAGGAGTGACTCATCCAGGGCCCTTTCAAGAACCTTTGTAATGTTTTCAAATTTAAGGTGAGTTTTGCTTTGGAAACACTTAAATTACAGGATCATTTTCTTAAAATTCATTTCTCTTTCATCTTACTTCTTGCATTTGTCAAGTCCTTGGTTTGCTTGGTTGCTTGTGTGTATATATATATAAATACTGTGAGACACTGTAGGTATGAAAGGTGTTGTATGGATAAAATTGTTGCCTAGCAAGCCGAAGCCACCTTGATATTTTCCATGAAAGAAATTCCTGCCCCCTCCGACTTTTTTTGGTAAACCTGGTCTTAACACCTCCTCTGGAGAGGGGAAAAAGGGAGGTGTAATTTAAATGTATAACTTCACCTTTCCTATAAATTTGGTGAAAGTTTAGATTAGAGGAGAAGAATAAAATTACAGAAATATAAATGAAAAGTCTTTCGGATAATCATTCATGTTCATTATCTAGCTAGGCCTCCACAACAGTCCAATAACAAATTAAAATTTATTCTAAATGAAATATAGCATTGTAGGTCCTCTTAGAATAAATTCATACGACTTCAGAATAAAAGCCTACTTAGAAAACAGCTATTACCATCTCTCCTCCAATCTTTCCATTGGAAAATGAGTCCAAAGTGATTGAGGTGATTTGCCCCAGGACACGTGGTAAGGAACAAGCATACCAGGCTCTTGAATTTTGGCAACTGGCCTATTTCTCAGGAGCTTTTCTCACCTGGGGTTCCCTGAGAGAACTGAACTTAAATGCTCTCCTAAGACATCTGATGCATATAATGAATTGCCTCTTCTGCTTTGCAACTAGAAGGGTACTAGTTAAGTATCATCTTTGGCAAAAATTGAGAAAAGAGTCACTAGTATGATTTTCTGTGTTCCATTGTTTAGATGAGAAACGTTTTGGCTCAAAAGAGAAAGAGAATGTGTAATTAACATCTTTGAAAGCATTTTTATGGAACTTAGATTAACCCTAAAGGCAGCTGAAAATTGTACCATATTGATTTCAAGGTGTAACTTGTAACTTGTTTTTGGTTACATTTTTAAGCTAATTCCTTCTACATTCCTTGTAATAATATTAATTATGTTTGAACCCATTTAATGTAAATTGAATATTCTTCACACTGTAGATTTTCAATTAATTCAGCCTCCAAACCACATCAGAACTGTACATTATTTTATACTCTTCATGTGCCTGAAAAACAACAAATAAGTAAGTCTGATGGCATTTAACACTTAAGAGGTTTCACGCAGAAAGTAAAAATAAAAATGAAAAATAACGGGTTAATCTCTTTAAGCACCGCCTTGACCAGTCAAATAATCACTGAAGGTGAGTGAGAGAATGGATGAGGAGAGAAAAAGAGGATTCGGCTCATGGTGACTGCTGTGCAAATCTGAGAAACAGGGAGAGTTGTTTCTGTGCAGGGCTTTTATTATCTCTGTTTGCAGTCCTATCCTTGACTATTTAATTTGTGGAACATTCCAGGGAGTATCCTTAGCTTCCCTGACATGAGCCTGAGACTGGGGCTTGACGACTCAGAGGGACTCCTTTCTTAAACAGGAGAGGTCAAATAGAGCAAGCTGGCCCTGCAGCTTATGGCTCAGCTGGGTGAGACAGACTCTTCATCTGGAGCAAGGTGAGCCCTTTGTGCAGCTGAGATGTGGGGTGCCAGAGGATGCTGCTCCACATACCTTTGCAGGAAGCTTTGAAAAATATAGGATGTGGTCTCAGAAACACTGGGTTATTTCTGTAGCTCAAAAGAAAGAATACTAATACTTAGATTTCCTTCCGACATTTGCTCATGGCTCAATGGTGTCCCTTCTGGGACTGTGCTTCTGATATATATTTCCAAGCAAGAATAGGACAGCAGTGGCTTGTGAGGGTTAGAACTTACTTGTTTAGCAAATAACACTCGGACCAAATATAGAGCAATAGTGATAGTGGCATGTTTTTACTGATGTTTTCTGTTAGTTTGATGTAATGAAGATTTTCTTAATCTCTTAGAAATAGCCATTAAGTAAAATAAAATTATATTGAACTATTTGATGGAAATGCCAAGCAATTAGTGTATGACATCATTTATGAGCTGTATTATTAATGTGAAATGCTAGAATAATTCAGCAAGAGTAAATGACATGCAAAGGTCATATTACCATGGGCCTGGAGGGGGCAGAAATGGGAGGGAGAGGGAGAATAAATATATATGTCATGTTAAGGTAGAGTGTGATAAAATTACTGGTGATATTTTGTATTACCCTGTGATATGCTGAATTACAGTTGGTGATGCTTTTTGTCAAGGTAGTTAGGGAACAGGTCTAGTGATTGCTTACAAGATTAGAGATTGATTCCTGATACCAATGTTGACCCATAAATTGTAGCTAGAACAATTAAGACGGTGTTTACAGGCTTGGAGGCAGTCAGCAGAAGCCTCTGGTTCATAGGAACCAGGTTATATTTTGCCTTAAATCTGAGCTTTGCTTTGAAATAAAGATATTAGATGCTTTTTCTTGAGTTGGTAGTTCTTTGCTTTGCAATTTCCTGGTATTCCATTGTTAAATTACAATTCTCGTTAGAATTCATTCGCACATGAACCAGTTTACCCTTTCTGAATTTCGTGCCATAATTGATTTTAATAAGAGGCAGGGAAGCATCATTATTGTCTGACCATTAAGAACTATAGTTAAACAATCAAGCCATAGGACATTTGTTTGGGAGCTTTGAGGAAGGTTTAATTAGCCCTAGCTCTTGTTAGAATGATGCATTTACCTCTTGCAGGTCTATGAATTTAGCACTTTTTGTTTGTGGTGAATTAGTGGCCACCGACTAGTATTTGATAGAATCAAAAAGATTTGTTATTTTGCCCCAAAACAGAGCTTGTATGACCGGACATTATAAAAGCCTTGATAATTGTAGAATTTATTAATAAAAATTTTCCCCACAGGGACCACTCTATAATTCCAAATATCTCAGATTTTTCTCATCTTCATATGTTTATTCCAACACAAATGCTTCTTTCTGCAAACTCCCATTTGCCTTTGCTTAATATAATAGGTTTGTTTAGTTTTACGTTCTCCTGTTATTTAAGCAAGATTGAATCTTTTTTTCCACCTGCAATTGGTATTTATAAGGGTCATACAAAACTTGTTACTTTAGGTTGATCAATTACCTTATTATCTTGTTTTGTCCCCTTGGAAGTTATGACAAAATGGTGCATAATACCAAATGTCTTGTAATTCATCACATAAAAATAATGCTTGCTCAGACTAATTTTAACTTGATAACTTTTTCATAATTAATGATTGGTTTTAGATCATAATTTTTTAGCTTATTGATGGCTAATGTGGTACATTCTTCCATTTAAAGTAAGCCCTTAAGAAAATAACAATTTTGTTATCTCTCATTTCCTCTAATTTTTGTGTTTACCTTTAAATATCAAATTCAGAAATATAATTATAAAAATAAGTAACAGAAACTATTCTATTCTGGTATTAATTGCCACTTACTGTTCTTGGACTTTTTCAATTATTTTAATTAATAAATTAGCTAGGCTGTATTTCAACTTGGACATTATCCAGAAATCACCTTGGGTCTGTTTAACACACACACACACACACACACACACACACACACAGCTGTGTGGAAACCAGGCTGGAGGGAGCAATTATGCTGAGTAGGAGTCCCAAGAGGGGTTCTGTGTGCACTAGGTACTTCCTGGGGACTTGGAACTGATGGTTTTTATCTAGGCTGTTGCCCTGAATCTATACTTGTTTCTTAGCCCAAGGAAGGCTCTGGCCAGAGTACTGTCAACCAAGTGTCTTGTGATGAGAACCTCTAATGCCTCTGGGTGTCTGGAGTGCTATCTCATAGAATTAGCCTCAAGTTGAACTCCCTTAGAAGTTTCAGCTGCTTCATGTTCTGAATTCTAATGAATTTGAAACTATACTGAGCAGGTGACAGCTGTGAGTGGGGGACCACATCACCAGCTTATTTACTTTTATTCTAATTCAAAGTGATAGGCCCCTTCGTCTTTGAAATTAAATGTCTTGTTTCTATTCTTTCTGTAACCATTTTTTTGTCTTTTGTCTTTCTTCCATTTTGGTTATTTTTATTTCCTCTCTCTCTTCCTCGCCATTCCCTCTTCCTCCATATTTCCTCCCTCTTCCCTCCTCCCTCCTTCCCTCCCTTCCTTCCTTCTTCTGTTCTTTGCCTTTTCTCTTTGTTACCCTAGAACCTTGTCATATCAGTTTCCTCTAAGGACCAAACTTTCTTATGATCTTTTTCTTCGTCTATTCCTTCTTCTTCTTATTACTAGTCATGGTGTTTATTGGCCCTCTTTCTTCTTCAGTTACACATTTCCAGGATGTGCCACCTGGTCGATATCTTCATTTCTTTTGGACTCCAAAGCCATGGACTACATATTTGACTTTATATTTCACTAAATATTTCACTTTAACTGTTCAAAACTGCTTGAATGAACTGCTGTATGATTATTATTAGCTCCTCCTTTCTACTCCTATCCTCATAAAGATTTTATGGAAATGTAAAACCCGATAAGCAGCTGGTTTGATAAATATTACTGTGATAATGGATTCAAAAAAGCCTATATTTAAAGAGTCAATCTGCTCTAACATTCACTAACAGTGCCAACTCACTTAAAACATTTTTTTAAATGGGGATAATTGTGAAATGGGATAACATGGCTGAAAACATTTCATGTTACAAATGATACTTATTGCTACTGAGATTTACTATCAAAGAGAGTCACTATTCAGTGTCACAGGACATTTCAAAATCTATATTTTATTTTTTTAACTTTTTATTTCAAAATAATTTGAAACATAAAAAGTTGCAAAATGTATTCCCATATAACCTTTTCTAAATGTTAGCATTTTAGAGTTATCAAAACCAGAAAATTAACACTGATAAAATACTATTAACTAATCTATAGTTGTTATTCAAATTTCATCAATTATCTCACCAATATCCTTTTTCTAGAGCAAGAGACAATCAGAAATCATACACAACATTTACTTGTCATGTTTCTTAGTTTCCTCCAATCTGGGTAGTCTTTCCGTATCTTACGAGATCTTGACACTTTTGAAGTCTAGTGACCAGGTATTTTGGAGAATGTCTCTCACTTTGTGTTCTGATAATAAAAGTCAGGTTGTACATTTTTGGCAAGAGTACCGTAGAATTAGTGCTATCCCCTTCTCAGTGCATCATATCAGGAAGCGCATGATGTCAATTTGTCTAAATACTACTGATGTGAACTCCAATTCTTCATTCTAGGCTGGCCAGGTTTCTCTACTATAAAGTTGCTAGTTTACTTTCTGTAACTAATAAGCATTATGTGGAGAGATACTATGTAAATGACCAGTTTTTTCTATCATACTGCCAGCTATGAATTTTGTACTCATTGATCATTCTTGCCTGAAACAGTTGTCACTATGGTGTTTGCCAAATAGCGATTTTCTATCTTCATCATTCCTTCTACCATTATTAGTTAAAATTCTTCTATGCGGAAGTTTTCCCTTACCCCCCACTTACTTACTTTCAATTATTTATGTATATCAGTATGGACTCATGGGTATCTGTTTCATTCTATGAGTTATAATCCATTACAATTGATATTTATTTTGTTGCTCAAATTGTCCACATTTGACCATTGGAAGCCCTTTAAGTTGGCTCTTGTGCCCTTTCTTCATATCACCATCATTTTTGAACATTCTTATTTTCTGGTACCACAAGACACTCTAGGCTCTTCTTGTACTCCATTTGATCCAGACCATGAGTCAATCATTTTCTAAAGACACCAGATTTCTGTTATTAAAGAACAGAATTTAGAAACCAAAAATCTGGGTGTTACTTGTGCTTATTCACAAAAGAATGTATCTTTTTTCTACAGTCTATTTACTTATTTGCTTAAATCTTCCATACACATAAAGTACTTTCAGAATTGTTCATCCATACTTCTGTGAAAAATATTTACTAACAAGAGTACAATATTTAGCCTTAGAAGATAGAGTCAAAACGCTTTATTTCCTAAGTTACTTTTCTTCTCTTCCTCATCGTGAAAAATTTTGTGCTTTGACCTACAAGGAAAACTATGGTGACTTCATGTTGACCTGAATATTTACATACTTAAGTGAGTTGTCTACAAATCAAGGTTGTATTTTTTATTTTTATTTTTATTTTTATTTTTTTCTCTCTTTTTATGTTTGTTTTTGTTTTTTTCTTTATTATTATTATTATTATTATTATTATTATTATACTTTAGGCTCTATGGTACATGTGCGCAACATGCAGGTAAGTTACATATGTATACATGTGCCATGCTGGTGCGCTGCACCCACCAACTCGTCATCTAGCATTAGGTATATCTCCTAGTGCTATCCCTCTCCCCTCCCCCCACCCCACAACAGTCCCCGAAGTGTGATGTTCCCCTTCCTGTGTCCATGTGTTCTCATTGTTCAATTCCCACCTATGAGTGAGAATATGCGGTGTTTGGTTTTTTGTTATTGCGATAGTTTACTGAGAATGATGATTTCCAATTTCATCCATGTCCCTACAAAGGACATGAACTCATCATTTTTTATGGCTGCATAGTATTCCGTGGTGTATATGTGCCACATTTTCTTAATCCAGTCTATCATTGTTGGACATTTGGGTTGGTTCCAAGTCTTTGCTATTGTGAATAATGCTGCAATAAACATACGTGTGCATGTGTCTTTATAGCAGCATGATTTATAGTCCTTTGGGTATATACCCAGTAATGGGATGGCTGGGTCAAATGGAATTTCTAGTTCTAGATCCCTGAGGAATCGCCACACTGACTTCCACAAGGGTTGAACTAGTTTACAGTCCCACCAACAGTGTAAAAGTGTTCTTATTTCTCCACATCCTCTCCAGCACCTGTTGTTTCCTGACTTTTTAATGATTGCCATTCTAACTGGTGTGAGATGGTATCTCATTGTGGTTTTGATTTGCATTTCTCTGATGGCCAATGATGGTGAGCATTTTTTCATGTGTTTTTTGGCTGCATAAATGTCTTCTTTTGAGAAGTGTCTGTTCATGTCCTTCGCCCACTTTTTGATGGGGTTGTTTGTTTTTTTCTTGTAAATTTGTTGGAGTTCATTGTAGATTCTGGATATTAGCCCTTTGTCAGATGAGTAGGTTGCGAAAATTTTCTCCCATTTTGTAGGTTGCCTGTTCACTCTGATGGTAGTTTCCTTTGCTGTGCAGAAGCTCTTTAGTTTAATTAGATCCCATTTGTCAATTTTGGCTTTTGTTGCCATTGCTTTTGGTGTTTTAGACATGAAGTCCTTGCCCATGCCTATGTCCTGAATGGTAATGCCTATGTTTTCTTCTAGGGTTTTTATGGTTTTAGGTCTAACATTTAAGTCTTTAATCCGTCTTGAATTGATTTTTGTATAAGGTGTAAGGAAGGGATCCAGTTTCAGCTTTTTCCATATGGCTAGCCAGTTTTCCCAGCACCACTTATTAAATAGGGAATCCTTTCCCCATTTCTTGTTTTTGTCAGATTTGTCAAAGATCAGATAGTTGTAGATATGTGGCATTATTTCTGACGGCTCTGTTCTGTTCCATTGATCTATATCTCTGTTTTGGTACCAGTACCATGCTGTTTTGGTTACTGTAGCTTTGTAGTATAGTTTGAAGTCAGGTAGTGTGATGCCTCCAGCTTTGTTCTTTTGGCTTAGGATTGACTTGGCGATGCGGGCTCTTTTTTGGTTCCATATGAACTTTAAAGTAGTTTTTTCCAATTCTGTGAAGAAAGTCATTGGTAACTTGATGGGGATGGCATTGAATCTGTAAATTACCTTGGGAAGCATGGCCATTTTCATGATATTGATTCTTCCTACCCATGAGCATGGAATGTTCTTCCATTTGTTTGTATCCTCTTTTATTTCCTTGAGCAGTGGTTTGTAGTTCTCCTTGAAGAGGTCCTTCACATCCCTAGTAAGTTGGATTCCTAGGTATTTTATTCTCTTTGAAGCAATTGTGAATGGGAGTTCACTCATGATTTGGCTCTCTGTTTGTCTGTTATTGATGTATAAGAATGCTTGTGATTTTTGTACATTGATTTTGTATCCTGAGACTTTGCTGAAGTTGCTTATCAGCTTAAGGAGATTTTGGGCTGAGACAATGGGGTTTTCTAGATATACTATCATGTCATCTGCAAACAGGGACAATTTGACTTCCTCTTTTCCTAATTGAATACTCTTGATTTCCTTCTCTTGCCTAATTGCCCTGGCCAGAACTTCCAACACTATGTTGAATAGAAGTGGTGAGAGAGGGCATCCCTGTCTTGTGCCAGTTTTCAAAGGGAATGCTTCCAGTTTTTGCCCATTCAGTATGATATTGGCTGTGGGTTTGTCATAAATAGCTCTTATTATTTTGAGATACGTCCCATCAGTACCTAATTTATTGAGAGTTTTTAGCATGAAGGGTTGTTGAATTTTGTCAAAGGCCTTTTCTGCATCTATTGAGATAATCATGTGGTTTTTATCTTTGGTTCTGTTTATATGCTGGATTACATTTATTGATTTGCGTATATTGAACCAGCCTTGCATCCCAGGGATGAAGCCCACTTGATCATGGTGGATAAGCTTTTTGATGTGCTGCTGGATTCTGATTTTGATACTTGCTTTGTTGTTGATATGAAAATGAAGCCTCATATTTCTATCATGTTTTCTTTTTTTTCTTTATTTCTTCTAAAAAAATGGTATGCATGTGCAGAACGTGCAGCTTTGTTACACAGGTATACATGTGCCATGGTGATTTGCTCCACCTACTGCACCTACTGACCCATCCTCTAACTTCCCTCCCCTCACACCCCATCCCCCAACAGGCCATCGTGTGTGTGATTCCCCTCTCTGTGTCCATGTGTTCTCATTGTTCAACACCCACTTATGAGTGAGAACATACAGTGTTTGGTTTTCTGTTCCTGTGTTATATGTAACATTATTATACATTTTTTTTTTACTCTTTTAATATCTTTAATATTGGCCAAGGCAGGTGGAACACGAGGTCAAGAGATCGAGACCATCCTGGCCAACAAGGTGAAATCACGTCTCTACTAAAAATACAAAAATTAGCTGGGCGTGGTGGCGCCTGTAGTCTCAGCTACCCAGGAGGCTGAGGCAGGAGAACCGCTTGAACCCAGGAAGTGGAGGTTGCAGTGAGCCAAGATTGCGCCATTGCACTCCAGCCTGGTGACAGAGCGAGACTCTGTCTCAAAAAAAAAAAAAAAAAAATTAAGTCTGTCATGTAGGAAATAAAATAACAGAAAATAGCCGCCTTTCAAGTTTCTGTAACTGAATACAAGATAAAACTTCATGAAAACTCTCAAGAAAAAGAGTGACCTGGCTGGGCGCAATGGCTCACGCCTGTAATCCCAGCACTTTGGGAGGCCAAGTTGGGCAGATCATGAGGTCAGGAGTTCGAGACCAGTCTGGCCAACATAGTGAAACTCCGTCTCTACTAAAAATACAAAAAATTAGCCGGGCGGGGCGGTGGGCGCCTGTAGTCCCAGCTACTCGAGAGGCTGAGGTAGGAGAATGGCATGAACCCGGGAGGCGGAGCTTGCAGTGAGCCGAGATCGCGCCACTGCACTCCAGCCCAGGCGATAGTGCGAGACTCCGTCTCAAAAAAAAAAAAAAAAAAAAAAGTGACCTGAGACAAAAATGACCCTCCACTTTTACAAACCATTTTGTCTTCCTGAAAGACACGACCTATAAATGACCGAGTATGAACAGTATCTTTACACTTCTTTCTTTCCTGGATTTGTTTCCGGGTTTCAGTGAAGAGGTAAAGGGTCAGAAGGAAGAGAGCGGCTAGTAGATGCTGAAAAGGGGAGAAGTAGGCCTAGTCAAGTAAGTACAGAAGTACAGAATTTTTGTTTTTTGAGATGGAGTCTTACTCTGTTGCCCAGGCTGCAGTGTAGTGGCGCGATCTCGGCTCACTGCAAGTCTCGCCTCCCGAGTTCATGCCATTCTCCTGCCTAAGCCTCCCGAGTAGCTGGGACCACAGACACCCGCCACCACGCCCGGCTAATTTTTTTATATTTTTAGTAGAGACGGGTTTTCACCATGTTAGCCAGGATGAGTCTCAATCTCCTGACCTGGTGATCCGCCCGCCTCGGCCTCCCAAAGTGCTGGGATTACAGGCGTGAGCCACCATGCCTGGCCCAGAAAAATTTTACTATTATTAATCAGGAATTACAGGATATGAGGGGAGATTGATTACTAGTAGTGTGTCTATTTTTAACAATGTATCAGAATGTAATGCTCTACAGCATGGCGGGCGTTGAAAGCATTTTCTGATGCCTGCATAGAAGTAGGCAGAGGCATGAGAGTGATTCAGTACTCAGCTCTCTCTCCTTAGCTGTAATTTATGACTGTCAGCATTATTTCTCTTGGATAGTGAAAGAAAAATTTAATCCTTTTATAGTATCACATATTTTATAGAATTTGTTTGTGTCTCATTTTGACTTTGTAGCTCCCCAAACCCTAGAGAACATGGAAAGTAGTTAGCCCACTGTTACCTTTGTTGTGAGATTTTCATCTTTTATCATAAATAGAATAGCGAACTCTTTCTTTCAGTGAAGCACTCTTCCTCTATTAGTCACACTTAGTGATTACAAAGTTCTGTTTTCTTTTATATGAATGCCAACATTTTTGTAACTTCTTGGCTTATGAAGAGTGAGCCAAGTGAAGGTAAGTGAAGAGTGAGACTTACCGGGAACCATGAAAAGGAAGATACCACCAGTGTTTATTTACTGAGATTTAATAGGAGAGTCATCAATATGGCATTTTCACACTTTTCCTGCCGAAATCTGGGAGAGCTTTTGGTTGCATGTGCCTTTCAGGCTTAGCATTTGTAAAACAGGAACAGCTTGTGACTTTTACCATAGGACAGGGCTTTCAGAAGGAATAGGTCTATCACAGTTACTGTGAATATGTGCACAGGAATCCTTGCTATGGTGGGAATGTTTATTTGTTTACTTTTCATAACCAACAGCAAACAGCTCTTCTCTGAAGTATATTTCTCCTCTGACTTTTGAGAAGATTTTAACCTTTTGCATGATGTTTACATCACCTTTTGACCACAAATATATGTCGCATCACATTGGACGGGTTTCAAATCACAACCGTGAAGTTCAACAACATACTGATAAAAATGGCCATGCAACAATGTGAAGATTAACATGTAGCAAGCTCCCGGGTATATTAAGTGGTAATAATAAAAAAGGCAGAGCCTTAGGTGCCCCATAGTTCATGGTTTGCACCACATTTTCACACAAGTTTTGTAGATGTCTAACTACGGACACTAGCACCCATACTTTGGTGACAGGTCAAAAACCTTTTGGGAAATTAATATTACCCAAATGTGTTTTGGTGAAAGTCTATCCTTCCTGAGAAAAGTCCTACCAACAAAATACAGAGAAATGAGTATGAAATTTAGGAATGAACAAAAAAAAGAAGTCATTTTGTGATGTTTACAAGTGGACAAGGAAAGAAGTCATTTTGGGCAAGGGGAACCCAAATGCAAAGCCGTGGTATGAGAATATTGGATATTTGGCAAATGCCCCGAGTTTAGTGTGAATTTGTACACTGTTGATAAAGAGGAAGGAATGGAATCAGGAAATATGAAATGGTTAAAACGATTAAACTTGGTGACTAATAGAAGTAGTAAGGAAGAAAGGTTTGGAAATATCCTAACCAACTGAGCTTATTAGTCACAGATGTTGGTGAATAAATCCCACTGTGCCCCATCCATTCCTGACAAGCCCAATCAGGGTACAAAATCATGTGCTTTGGTGAGACCTAGAGATAAGGTTTCATGTCTCAGCTCTGTCAAAGTACTCTGTGTAACACTGGGAAAACAACTTCTGTGAGCTTTAAATTCAGCATCTAGAAAATAATACTTATTTCTCAGAAATTTTGTAAAGATTAATTGTGGGAGAGAAGTCACTTTGAAATAATTATATAAATGCAAAATATATTATCTTCTTGTCCACTGCTACTAATTGTCAACATTAAAAATGTATATCTGCAAAATCAGTTCTCCTATGCTAAATTAAGAAATGCAGCACCGGCCAGGCGCAGTGGCTCATGCCTGTAATTCCAGCAATTTGGGAGGCTGAGGCAGGTGGATCTCCTGAGATCTGGAGATGGAGACCAGCCTGACCAACCTGGTAAAACCCTATTTCTACTAAAAATACAAATTAGCTGGACGTGGTGGTGCGTGCCTGTAATCCTAGCTAAATGAGAGAATGAGGCAGGAGAATTGCTTGAATCCGGGAGGTGGAGGTTGCAGTGAGCCAAGATCGTGCCATTGCACTCCAGTCTGGGCGACAAGAGCAAAACTCAGTCTGGAAAAAAAAAAAAGAAAGAAAGAAAAGAAAAAGAAACGCAGCACCATGTCCCTAACTTTTTAGTTGTACTGTTGTAACAGTCTTTGAACACACGGCAGTTTTGCCAGGTTTGGGTCTCCCTCAGTGTTCAATTTCCTTCTCCATCTTGTAAATTTCTATTCTAAATAAAACAAGAGGTAATTATGGTTAAGTTCCTTTTTCTCTTAAGTTGGTTAATAAAAAGTGTAGAGTCCTTTATGCAAGTAAAATAAACGCACAAGCTAACAGTTTATTTTCTTTTCTTTGATAACAAGAACAAGGAGATTTTTGTGAGGAAACAAAATACTTGTTTGCGAAGAATTTGTGATAATGTGTCAAAGGTGACTAATATCTTGACTCTCATCCAGACACCTACTACAGGGGAATTAAGGACACAGTAAAATAATGGCCATCTTTTATATTTGGGTTGGCTCCTAACATCAAATTATGATGTGGCTTGTGGACTAGTGAGCTGGGCCTGGCCATACTAGTTTTGTGTGTGCTTTCCTTGCTCCTTTAAGCCAACACTAGAGAGAAAGCAGACTGAATAGTTGTGTTGGTATCTTCTCTGTGACCTACTTATTTGGTATTCTAAATTTTTCAATTATATTAATGGAAAAAGGAGGAGAGCCCTAGAAGAGCGTGACCTGTGCCCTGTTTGTGAGCTCAGCCTCATGCTGAACAGCCCTAACTCCCTGCCCCAAATGGGGAAATCCACAGGCCTGTGTAGATGTCTTGGCCACAAGGAAGTGAAGAGACCAAAGACAGTCTTTCTCTCCTAAAGCCTAGAGAAGAATTAGAATCGTGGGGAATTGATCCCGGGAATCTAGATTCTAACAGATTGCTCAAGTAAGCCTTCTCTACACTAAACTTCAAGAATATTTATGAAAAATTTCACCATCTTGTATGATCCTTGTATTAGTAAATTAAATGTAGCTATTAATAATCAATAAGCACTTATCCACACTTCTAAGAAAATGAAAGTTCCCTCTAAAAGCAAAGGAACAAATTGAGAACTTATTATTTTCAAATATTGTCATACATTTATTTTTTCTTTTATTTGCTTCAGACAACTTAGAATTTCACTGTATAAACCAGTGTCATCCATGAGATTAGAGAAGAAACCTTACAATTAAGCTCCTCACATTTATTCCACAGCTTATTCTTATTTATAATCAGCTTGTTGTTGTTTGCTTAGTAGTTATTACTAAGGGGTTATTACTTTCATTAGACCTTGCTTAGAATGTCTTCGAACTTAAATCAGATATATTATTTTAGAGTGAGAACATATACTAACATTTGAAAGAATATATAAATATGTATTTGGTAATGGCAGCATTGCTAAAATAAATGTATGACCTTCTAAGTGACTGGTCTAAAAAGGGCATTGATGATAGGTTTAGTTCATATTAGAATTTCAAGCCTCTAGTTTTATAAACAATCTTTCTATTTGATTTCAATGTTAATGAAATACTCTGCTTTAGAATCATTCAGAAGATAGCATATACTGTCACTAGCAAGCATTCACATGGCTTTAAGTGGGAGAGAAATACTAGAGGAAAACTAGAAAGCCTTTATCACCACTTCATTTCCTATTTTCCTCTTGTCTTTGGTGATGATTCAAGGTCTAAATATTTGAAGCTATGAAAAAGTAAGAATATTTTCCAGAGGTTCAAATGAAGAGAGCTCTTACCTATCCTGCAGTCTTGGTGGGGCCAAGATTGGCTCCTAGACTATTAGCTACTATGACTATCTTTTATTATCACCTCTTAGAGAAGGAAAGCATTAAACAACAAAGAATAAACCAGAATAAGACAAAGAAACATTTGGCTTAAAGATGAGTGCCGAAGAAGAAATCTGTATAGAGACTCATCTAGGTCTGTGCTGTTCCGTGTGGTAGTCACAGCTAATGATCATATGCATTGAGGTTAGTATGAATGAGGAACAGAGTTTTTAAGTTTCTAACTTTAATTTTAATGAACTTATATTTAAGTTTAATAGTTGGTACTATTTTTAATTATTGGAAAAAAGTTAAGCTTTTTGGGGGAACAAGTCACCTCTGGAGATCTACTTTTTAAACTATAAATTTCATGAAGCCTAATACCAATTAAGTATTTGTGATAAAATTTAGCATCCAAATTGAGATGTACTGGAAATGTAAAATACACACTAGATTTTTAAGACATAGTATGAAAAAAAAATAAAATTTTCACTAATATTTTAAAGTATGTTTACATGTTGCAATGATATATTTTGGATATGTTGGGTTTAAAATGTTGTTAAGATTAATTTCACCTGTTTCTTTTTACTTTTTTAATGTAGATACTAGCAAATTTAAAATGTGGCTTCTATTATATTCCTATGGGACAGTACTCATCCAGATGCTTATGACAGCCCAGATTTCTATAGTGTTGGAAACTGAGAAGTCTGGTGTTCCCTGGTATTCATTTCAATGCCATGGCTCTACAAGGGAATAAATATGTATTAATCAGTGATGAAATACGTCCTTGGAAAATAATTTGAAAACTTTATTACTGAGAATACAGATTATTAACTAAATGGTAATAGTACTGTCCTAATAAGTACCAACTCATTAAAACAACTAGTGATATTTAGAGTGAGGACTGTATAAATATTTACCAAAATGTTTTTCTTGTTCCAGATTTCCTTATAACTTTTAAAGTAATTTATTTTAGTCAGGATTAACTAAGCAAAATATGTTGTTATAATTATATCACATGATACATTTAAATTAAGCAATAACTATGAATCATCTCAGATGTGGAATGCTCATCTCCTCAGAATGGAATATGGGGACTCATAAGACTTTTTTATTATGATGATACTTTAAGTTCTAGGGTACATGTGCACAACGTGGAGGTTTGTTACATAGGTATACATGTGCCATGTTAGTTTGCTGCACCCATCCACTCGTCATTTACATTAGGTATTTCTCCTAATGCTGTCCCTCCCCCAGCCTCCCACCCCCCACACAGGCCTGGTGTGTGATGTTCCCCGCCCTGTGTGCAGGTGTTCTCATTGTTCAATTCCCACCTACGAGTGAGAACATGCAGTGTTTGGTTTTCTGTCCTTGTGATAGTTTGCTGAGAATGATGGTCTCTAGATTCATCCATGTCCCTGCAAAGACATGAACTCATCCTTTTTTATGTCTGAATAGAATAGTATTCCATGGTGTATATGTGCCACATTTTCTTAATCCAGTCTATCAGTGATGAACATTTGGGTTGGTTCCAAGTCTTTGCTATTGTGAATAGTGCCACAATAAACGTATGTGTGTGTGTGTCTTTATAGTAGCATGACTTATAATCCTTTGGGTATACACCCGGTAATGGGATGGCTGGGTCAAATGGTATTTCTAGTTCTAGATCTTTGAGGAATCGCCACACTGTCTTCCACAATGGTTGAACTAGTTTACAGTCCCACCAACAGTGTAAATGCATTCCTATTTCTCCATATCCTCTGCAGCATCTGTTGTTTCCTGACTTTTTGATGATGGCCGTTCTAACTGGCTTGAGATGGTATCTCATTGTGGTTTTGATTTGCATTTCTCTGATGGCCAGTGATGATGAGCATTTCTTCATGTGTCTGTTGGCTGCGTAAATGTCTTCTTTTGAGAAGTGTCTGTTCATATCCTTTACCCACTTTTCGATGGGGTTGTTTGTTTTTTTCTTGTGAATTTGTCTAAGTTCTTTGTAGAATTTGGATATTAGCCCTTTGTCAGATGAGTAGATTGCAAAAATTTTCTCCCATTCTGTAGGTTGCCTGTTCACTCCGATGGTAGTTTTTTTTTGCTGTGCAGAAGCTCTTGAGTTTAATTAGATCCCATTTGTCTATTTTGGCTTTTGTCGCTACTGCTTTTGTTGTTTTAGTCATGAAGTCTTTGCCCATGCCTATGTCCTGAATGGTATTGCCTAGTTTTTTTTTCTAGGGTTTTTATGGTTTTAGGTCTAACATTTAAGTCTGTAATCCATCTTGAATTAATTTTTGTATAAGGTGTAAGGAAGGGATCCAGTTTCAGCTTTCTACATATGGCTAGCCAGTTTTCCCATCCCCATTTATTAAATAGGGAATCCTTTCCCCATTTCTTGTTTTCGTCAGGTTTGTCAAAGATCAGATGGTTGTAGATATGCGGCGATATTTCTGAGGCCTCTGTTCTGTTCCATTGGCCTATATATCTGTTTTGGTACCAATACCATGCTATTTTGGTTACAGTAGCCTTGTAGTATAGTTTGAAGTCAGACAGTGTGATGTCTCCAGCTTTGTTCTTTTTGCTTAGGATTGTCTTGGCAATGCAGGCTCTTTTTTGGTTCCATATGAACTTTAAAGTAGTTTTTTCCAATTCTGTGAAGAAAATCATTGGTAGCTTGATGGGGATGGCATTGAATCTATAAATTACCTTGGGCAGTATGGCCATTTTCATCATATTGATTCTTCCTGTCCATGAGCATGGAATGTTCTTCCATTTGTTTGTGTCCTCTTTTATTTTGTTGAGCAGTGGTTTGTAGTTCTACTTGAAGAGGTCCTTCACATCCCTTATAAGCTGGATTCCTAGGTATTTTATTCTCTTTGTAGTAATTGTGAATAGGAGCTCACTCATGATTTGGCTGTCTGTTATTGGTGTATAGGAATGCTTGTGATTTTTACACATTGATTTTGTATCCTGAGACTTTGCTGAAGTTGCTTATCAGCTTAAGGAGATTTTGGGCTCAGAAGATGGGGTTTTCTAAACATAGAATCATGTCATCTCCATACAGGGACAATTTGACTTCCTCTTTTCCTAATTGAATACGCTTTATTTCTTTCTCTTGCTTGATTGCCCTGGCCAGAACTTCCAACACTATGTTGAATAGGAGTGGTGAGGGAGGGCATCCTTGTCTTGTGCCAGTTTTCAAAGGGAATGCTTCAAATTTTTGCCCATTCAGAATGATATTGGCTTTGGGTTTGTCATAAATAGTTCTTATTATTTTGAGATATGTTCCATCATTACCTAGTTTACTGAAAGTTTTTAGCATGAAGTGCTGTTGAATTTTGTTGAAGGCCTTTTCTGCATCCATTGAGATAATCATGTGGTTTTTGTCATTGGTTCTGTTTATGTGATGGATTACAATTATTGATTTGCATATGTTGAACCAGCCTTGCATCCCAGGGATGAAGCCGACTTGATCATAGTGGATAAGCTTTTTGATGTTCTGCTGGATTCGGTTTGCCAGTTTTTTACTAAGGATTTTTGCATCGATGATTATCAGGGATATGGGTCTAAAATTCTCTTTTTTTGTTGTGTCTCTGCCAGGCTTTGGTATCAGGATGATGCTGGCCTCATAAAATGAGTTAGGGAGGATTCCCTCTTTTACTATTGATTGGAATAGTTTCAGAAGGAATGGTACCAGTTCCTCTTTGTACCTCTGGTAGAATTCGGCTATAAATCCATCTGGTCCTGGACTTTTTTGGTTGGTATGCTATTAATTATTGCCTCAATTTCAGAGCCTGTTATTGGTCTATTCAGAGATTCATCTTCTTCCTGGTTTAGTCTTGGGAGGGTGTATGTGTTGAGGAATTTATCCATTTCTTCTAGATTTTCTAGTTTATTTGCGTAGAGGTGTTTATAGTATTTTCTGATGGTAGTTTGTATTTCTGTGGGATTGGTGGTGATATGCCCTTTATCATTTTTTATTGCATCCATTTGATTCTTCTCTCTTTTCTTCTTTATTAGTCTTGCTAGCAGTCTATCAATTTCATTGATCTTTTTGAAAAATCAGCTCCTGGATTCAATGATTTTTTGAAGGATTTTTGGGTCTCTGTCTCCTTCAGTTCTGCTCTGATCTTAGTTATTTCTTACCGTCTGCTAACTTTTGAATTTGTTTGCTCTTGCCTCTCTAATTCTTTTAATTGTGATGTTAGGGTGTCAATTTTAGATCGTTCCTGCTTTGTCTTGTGGGCATTTAGTGCTATAAATTTCCCTGTACACACTGCTTTAAATGTGTCCCAGAGATTCTGGTATGTTGTGTCTTTGTTCTCATTGGTTTCAAAGAACATCTTTATTTCTGCCTTCATTTAGTTATTTACCCAGTAGTCATTCAGGAGCAGGTTGTTCAGTTTCCATGTAGTTGTGTGGTTTTGAGTGAGTTTCTTAATCTGGAGTTCTGATTTGATTGCACTGTAGTCTGAGAGACAGTTTATTGTGATTTCTGTTCTTTCACATTTGCTGAGGAGTGCTTTACTTCCAATTATGTGGTCAGTTTTAGAATAAGTGCGATGTGGTGCTGAGAAGAATGTATATTCTGTTGATTTAGGGTGGAGAGTTCTGTAGATGTCTGTTAGGTCTGCTTGGTGCAGAGCTGAGTTCAAGTCCTGGATATCCTTGTTAACCTTCTGTCTCATTGATCTGTCTAATATTGACAGTGGGGTGTTAAAGTCTCCCATTATTATTGTGTGGGAGTCTAAGTCTCTTCATAGGTCTCTAAGGACTTGCTTTATGAATCTGGGTGTTCCTGTATTGGGTGCATATATATTTAGGATAGTTAGCTCTTCTTGTTGAATTGATCCCTTTACCATTATGTAATGGCCTTCTTTGTCTCTTTTGATCTTTGTTGGTTTAAATTCTGTTTTATCAGAGACTAGGATTGCAACCCCTGCCTTTTTTTTTTGCTTTCCATTTGCTTGGTAGATCTTCCTCCATCCCGTTATTTTGGGCCTGTGTGTGTCTCTGCACATGAGATGGGTCTCCTGAATACAGCACACTGATGGGTCTTGACTCTTTATCCAGTTTGCCAGTTGGTGTCTTTTAATTGGAGCATTCAGCCCATTTACATTTAAGGTTAATATTGTTATATGTCAATTTGATCCTGTCATTATGATGTTAGCTGGTTATTTTGCCTGTTAATTGATGCAGTTTCTTCATAGCATCGATGGTCTTTACAATTTAGCATGTTTTTGCAGTGGCTGGCACCAGTTGTTCCTTTCCATGTTTAGTGCTTCTTTCAGGAGCTCTTGTAAGGCAGGCCTGATGGTGACAAAATCTCTCAGCATTTGCTTGTTTGTAAAGGATTTTATTTTCCCTTCACTCATGAAGCTTAGTTTGGCTGGATATGAAATTCTGGGTTGAAAATTGTGTTCTTTAAGAATGTTGAATATTGGCTCCCACTCTCTTCTGGCTTGTAGGGTTTCTGCCGAGAGATCTGCTATTAGTCTGATGGGCTTCCCTTTGTGAGTAACCAGACCTTTCTCTCTGGCCGCCCTTAACATTTTTTCCTTCATTTCAACCTTGATAAATCTGACAATTATGTGTCTTAGGGTTGCTCTTCTCGAGGAGTATCTTTGTGGTATTCTCTGTATTTCCTGAATTTGAATGTTGGCCTGCCTTGCTAGGTTGGGGAAGTTCTCCTGGATAATATCCGAAGAGTGTTTTCCAGCTTGGTTCCATTCTCCTTGTCACTTTCAGGTACACCAATCAAACGTTGATTTGGTCTTTTCACATAGTCCCATATTTCTTGGAGGCATTGTTTGTTTCTTTTTACTCTTTTTTCCCTAAACTTGTCTTCTCGCTTTATTTTATTAATTTGATCTTCAATCACTGATACCCTTTCTTCCACTTGATCAAATCAGCTATTGAAGCTTGTGCATGCATCACAAAGTTCTAATGCCATGGTTTTCAGCTCCATCAGGTCATTTAAGGTCTTCTCTACACTGTTTGTTCCAGTTAGCCATTTGTCTAACCTTCTTTCAAGGCTTTTAGCTTCTGCTTGTGATGGGTTAGAACATGCTCCTTTAGCTCAGAGAAGATTGTTATTAACGATCTTCTGAAGCTTAGTTCTATCAACTCATCAAAGTCATTCTCCGTCCAGCTTTGTTCCATTGCTGGCGAGGAGCTGCGATCCTTTGGAGGAGAAGAGGTACTCTGGTTTTTAGAATTTTCAACTTTTTGCCCTGGTTTCTCCCCATCTTTGTGGTTTTATCTACCTTTGGTCTTTGATGTTGGTGACCTACAGATGGGGTTTTAGTGTAGATGTACTTTTTGTTGATGTTGATGCTATTCCTTTCTGTTTGTTAATTTTCCTTCTAGTAGTCAGATCCCTCAGCTGCAGGTCTGTTGGACTTTGCTGGAGGTCCACTCCAGACCTGTTTTCCTGGGTATCATCAGTGGAGGCTGCAGAACGGCAAATGTTGCAGAACAGCGAAGTTTGCTGCCTGATCATTCCTCTGGAAGCTTCATCCCAGAGGGGCACCTGACTGTATGAGGTGTCTGTCGGCCCCTACTGGGAGGTGTCTCCCAGTTAGGCTACATGGGGGTCAGGGACCCACTGGAGGAGGCAGTGTGTCCGTTCTCAGAGCTCAAACGCTGTGCTGGGAGAACCACTGCTCTCTTCAGAACTGTCAGACAGGGACATTTAAGTCTGCAGAAGTTTCTGCTGCCTTTTGTTCGGCTATGCCCTGCCCACAGAGGTGGAGTCTATAGAGGCAGTATACCTTGCTGAGCTGTGGTGGGCTCTGCCCAGTTTGAGCTTCCTGGCCACTTTGTTTACCTACTCAAGCCTCAGCAATGGCGGACGCCCCTCCTCCAGCCAGGCTACAGCCTTGCAGGTCGATCTCATGCTGCTGCACTAGCAGTGAGCAAGGCTCCGTGGGCATGGAACCCACCGAGCCAGGCACAGGAGAAAATCTTCAGGTCTGCCAGTTGTGAAGACCATGGGAAAAGTGCAGTATTTGGGCAGAAGTGTCCCATTTTTCCGGGTACAATCTGTCATGGCTTCCCTTGGCTAGGAAACGGAAATCCCCCAACCCCTTGCACTTCCTGGGTGAGGCAATGCCCTGCCCTGCTTTGACTCGCCCTCTGTGGGCTGCACCCACTGTCCAACCAGCCCCCAGTGAGATGAACCAGGTACCTTAGTTGGAAATGAAGAAATCACCCGTCTTCTGCATCAGTCACGCTGGGAGCTGCAGACTGGAGCTTTCCTATTCGGCTATCTTGGAATGGGATCTAAGCCTTTTTTTTTTTTTTTTTTTTTTCCCCATGTAGAACTTAGAAATGTGATAAAGTAGGTAAAACACACATTTAGAAAACTGGATATATAAACAGCACATTTAATAAAGGACTAAATTTGGTAGATTCCAATTGTTAGGAATTTAGTGGAAAGCCAAATCAATGTGAACTGAAATTTTTAAAAGAAGCTATATAGCGGAAGTGGGACTTGAGCTTGAGTGGTTGGATTTGCATGAACTGAGGGAGAATGCTTCCAGAGATCTGCATATTGACACATTGGACCTTCTGTTGGATCACTGATCACTTTCCTCTATTTTCTTGTCTTTTAAAAATATTTTATTATTATTATTATTATTTTTTTTAGGGACAGGGTCTTACTCTGTCACCCAGGCTGGAGTGCGGTGGCACAATCATGGCTCACTGTAGCCTTAACATACTGGGCACAAGTGATCCTCCTGCCTCAGCCTCCTGAATAGCTAGGACTATAGGTGTGCACTATTGTTTACCTTTTTATTCACTAGTATGTGGACTCTTTGAGGAAAATGATTCTGTTTGTTTCATCTTATCCATCTCAAAGCTTTTGGTGCCTAGTGTATAGTAGGTATTTAGTGTGTATTTGTGAATGTCCTCAGTGATAAGTGTCTGTATAAATAACTGACATTCCCATCAGCAGAAAGAGAATAAACAATGAAACGGTGATGAGCATGAGTGTTATAAGTTGTGGGTAGCAAAAGACCCTTTATGGCTGGATAGTTCTGTTTTCTGACCTAAAAATAGTGAAAATGACTCCTCACTTCTTCACCGGGTTGTGGAAGCTGTTTGCATGGTAAGTGAAAGGACTTGATAAAATAAATATAAGGGCCTATGTAAATCCAAGATTTCATTATTACTTATAGGGACAGGTTATTATTCATAAATCTTTGTAATTATTGCCTTGAATAGAAGTGATATTCAATAAATAGTTACTTAATAAATAAATCAACAAATGAATGGGAATTTCCTATTCTTGTGACCTTTTTTTTTATCTGCCTGATAGACAGCCATTCTTATTAGAAAAGTATCTAAAATATGATTAAATCAACTTAGATGAGAAGCTTTGATGTCTTGGCCTATGAATCAAGTTGATGTGCATAAATCCATGGACATTTTTATATCTCTTTTGCCTTTTCAGCACCATTATTCTTTTTTTTTTCTAATTCTTAGGGAATTAACAGATTCAGATTTTTGAAGTTTCCAGATATATGGCTTCAGGATTGAATTTTTCCTCTGGAGAGAAAACATATCTCAATTGAAATATACTTTACATTGCTCATGTAGTTTTTCCATTGTAAAGCAGATAGAGAAAACATAAAAACATTTTCTGAAATACTGATTCAAAAATATCCTAAGAAAATAATTTGGGGAAAATGAGGGCAAGATTTTTTTATTAGGGAAGATACTGCATTGTTTTATGCTAATTTTCAACTTTAAAAAATACTAACTTTAACAAAGGAAGATACCACCTGAAAATAAAAATTTGCAGAATTGAGTGGGTTATTTTGAAAGTTACAGGAGTGATCTTCCATTCATAAATTATAGCTTTAAAAGAAGTGTTTCTCTGTCTGATGCCTAAGCATTTGACCGATGGCAAAAAGACTGAGTTTTGTCATCTCCAGCCAAAAGAGAAACACACTACAGATCTTAAAGATAGAACTCCAGCACCCTGTCTCTAAGCTCTGATAAATCTTGTGTAATATTTTTCCCTTCCATTCCCATGCTATCAGCTTTCCCCAGACCCTTACCATTTGATGCCTGGACTATTGGCATTTTGCACAAAGGTATCACCTATCTGCATATCTTAATAAACCACTGCTTTCATCATCTTTCTCCCGCCCCCTCCACAGATCTACATTGGTGTCCTCTTGCTGTGACTTGACAACCAAACTGGCCAGGTCAGCCTGATTTCTCCATATGTTCTAACCCATAGGCCTAGTCTTCCTATTGTCCTCCTCCCACATTCCAAGGTCTCTCTTATCTCTAGGCCTTTCCCCCTGTGACATTTCCTCCTCTCTCCCTGTGTGAGTCTTGCTTATCAGGTCTGGCTCCTTCTGCCCTTCCATGAAGCCTTCCCTCAGTCTGTTTCTGCATAAACTATCACTGCATTGTCTGAAGTTTTAGAGAACTTTCTAGCTATGCCATGGATTTACCACTTATAAAATTCTAATTTCTAGTATTTTATGCATGGATTGTAACCGGAAATGTCTTAAGTGAATTTAAAAATTCAAAGTAGAAGGAAAAGGGATGGCTAGATTATAAAAAAAAACCTTACACATATTTGAAAATATATGTAATGTGTTACAAAAACCAAACTCTTAGTATATTAAGTGTATAAATATTTTTGTAGCACAGAAAGTTGAAATGATACCTAATGAACCATTTCTCTCTAAGAACTCTTTATCTTTGTGTTTTGAAATGTTCATCTGCTATAACCTGGTAGCATGTTTATTGTTAAAGCACAATAAAGATCTGGTCTGGGATCTGTTCTTTTAATGCTCCTGACTTTCATTTTACTTAATTATGATGCTTTTCCTGGTTTGATTATATTGAAGGATGATTTCACTTTGTTTGAACCCGGAAGTTTCTCATGTGATGTTTAATTATGTTCACATTTATATTTATAATATGTAATATATACTTATAAATGGAATATATTACATTTAAAATGCCCCTTTTGTATTATGGGATGCTGTGATTGTATTTATTACTAGGAAGTCCTACTCCTAATAAATACAATATTTGAACAGCACAAAGATAGAGTGGTGGCAAGATGCGCCTCCGTATGGATGCCCCTTGATCTTTACTATTCAGAAATATTTCTCAAAGATCAAGCCAAAGCACACTTGGCTCTTGGCACTAAAGAACTTGGACTTTGAGAGTGATCAAGTATTGCATGTGATGTGGCGGCTCTTAAAAGGGACTCTTCAAAATAAAGTGATAGGAATATACACTGCTCTTTTGTTTCAGAGAAAAGACTTTGCCAAGATGAGAAAAATATAAAATGAGAGTTTTATAAGAGGATTTTCCTCCATTGGGTTTTTGACCAGATACTTATCATTGTGAAAGTGCCATGGAATGTGTCTTATTTCATTCTGTGTCAGCTGGCACTAAGACCCTGAGGAAAATATTCGCTATGCATGCCAATGAACAGAAAGACCAAATTTCGCACCTTCACCCATATTCAGCATATTTTCCCTCCTAATGTACCACTCCACTTTCTTTCACTCCTTCTCTTTCCCCCTCTCTCTCCCTTTACTTTTCTCCCTCTCTCTACCCCTTTCCTTCTTCCCTTCTTTTTCCTTCTGTCCCTCCCCTCTCCCCCTCACTCTCCCAACCCCTTTCCCTCTCTTGCCTTCCTTTTTATCTCTTTTCTTCTCCTTCTTCCCTCCCCTCTCTCCCCCTTGTCTCCCTGTCTTCCCCTCCCTCCCCTGTCCTTCCCAGGTTCTCCAGGAGCCTCCTCTCCTCTCTCCAGGCTCATTTTTTTTCCACTGCTCTATGTACCCTGCTTTTCCTCTTATGGTCATTTATTTCCTTATCACCTTCATGGCAATAGGTCTTCAATACATTCCTCCTCCTCCCCCTCCCCCAGTCCCTCACCTTCCTCCTCCTCCTCCTCCCCCTTCTCCTCCTTCTTCTTCTCTCTCTCTCTCTCTCTTCCTCTGAGTCTCTGTTCTCACTGCCATTACTTTCTTTGGAAAGAAGAATCCATGCCTCTGCTCTGGTAAAATGCTGGCTGCATAGTAATGGTATATTATGTAAACTTGTTTACCCACCCTAGCATTAGTCTGTTTCTTCTAGAGGAGCTCTTATAGTATGGTAATTCAAATAAAGCCATCTAATAGCCACCCATAAAATACAAAGAATCCTTTTTGAAAATGAAAATTGCTTCAGGATAAATATTGGTTATTCCAGTAATTCAAAAGGATAGAATTAAGCTATTTTAGAAAACATTTTAAAATAATTACAAAAATTGTGCTTACCACAACTGAGGCAGAAAATAAGAATTCTGATTTTTAAAAATTCTGTCTTCTGGAGATCTTTGTGTAACTTGGAATCTAATAAAATTGAAAAATTATGTCTCTTCTATGTGTAATTAAATGTTTCTTTAACGATCTAGGAAAGACTTTCGACTGATGTGCCCTCCGAAGGCTTTGGAGTTAGGCACTGTATTAGTTTTCTAGGGTTGCTGTAACGAAGTACCACAAACTGGGTGGTTTTAAACAAAAGAAATTCACTGTCTATTTATTTTATTTTATTTTATTTTATTATTTATTTTATTTTATTTTATTGAGATGGAATTTTGTTCTTGTTGCCCAACTGGAGTGCAATGGCATGATCTCGGCTCACTGCAACCTCTTCCTCACGGGTTCAAACAATTCTCCTGCCTCAGCCTCCCAAGTAGCTGGGATTACAGGCATGCGCCACTATGCCTGGCTAATTTTTTTTGTATTTTTAGCAGAGACAGGGTTTCTCCACATTGGTCAGGTTGGTCTCAGACTCCCCACCTCAGGTGATCCACCCGCCTCGGCCTCCCAAAGTGCTGGGATTACAGGCGTGAGCCAACCCACCTGGCCAAAATTCACCGTCTAATGGTTTTGGAGATTAAAAATGCAGAATCAAAGTGTCAGGAGGGCCATGCTCCCTCTGAAGCCTGTAGGGGAATCCTTCCTTTCCTCTTCCTAGTTTCTGGTGGTTTGCTGGAAATATTTGGTTTGCAGCTGCATAACTCTAATCTCTGCCTTCATCATAACATGGTGCTCTCCCTGTGGGTCTCTCTGTCATCACACAGCCTTCTGCTTATGAGGACATCAGTCATGTTGCATTAGAGGCCATTCTGCTCCCTTATGGCATCCGCTTAACTGTGTTTGCCACAAACCTGTTTCCCAAATAAGGCCATATTCTGAGGTAGTGGGGGTCAGGACTTCAGTGTATCTTTTGAGGGCACACAGTTCAACCCATGCCCCATTCTGAGTTCAAGTCTCATTTCCTCCACGAAGTAACTATGTGACCTTTGTCATATTACTTAGCCTCACTGGGCCTCAACTGTAACGTAGGTAATTCTAGTTCTCACCTCATACTGCTGTGAGGATTAAACGAGATAATGCTTAGTAAAATGCCTGGCACATAGTAAGTACAAGTATAGATTAGCCATTTGTTTAGTCACTATTATTTAGGTTGTTATTTTTATTGCTGCTCTAGTTAGACACCCAAGCTTAGTACCTGGCTTAGTGTAGTTGCACATTAGATATTAAATTTCAATCACTCAGGACCATTAAAATTTGTGCACTGTAGATGTTGAAAATGGTCTCAGAGAGTACTCAACTATGGTTGAGATTACTATATTTTATTAAAGGTTTACCAGCCGTATGCCAAGAAATACTGAATTTACCAGGCCTTTTGGGATTGTTTGGAAATTTAGGGGCTCCCTAGAAAAACTCAGAGCTGTGAGTCATGGATAATGAGTGGAATTGATATTTATAGAGCCAGAATCCTGGTCAAATTTCTCCATAACTTGTCACAAAAATGTTTTTTAAGCTCATTTAATTTACATGTAACAAATGCAAATTCAGGATATTTGATATTATCTGATAATGACAAGCCATTCTTTGATACATGAGAAATGGAGGCAGAGAAAGGTTAAATTATTTCCTATTGTTAAAAAGAAGTTCAAGTGAATTCGAGGCAAATTAAACTCAGTAGTCCCACCAATTATTCATACCCCAGAGGACAGAGAACCCCAAAAGGATTTGAATGTGTTCTCCAGAGTAGGTGTGTGGTCTGTTTTGACAAATGTGCTTGGCCATGGGAGGTATGTCCTCTCCCTTAGATTAATTGGCATTTTTTTCTGCCTTGTGAATCTCAGGTGCTCCCTCTGTGGCACAACTGTCATTTCTTTGGCTAAACACACACAAGGATAGCAATAATAGCTGCTGGACCTCCAATTATTCACAGAAACATCTCCGTCAGGAGGCAATTCCATAGGGAATTTACCATCTAATTCCAAAAGAGAGTTGGGAAAGAAGTTTGTTTGGTACAGTCACTTTAGCAGTGGTGGCCAAACCTTCAGTGGACACCTGGGGTGGGGAAGAAACAGAATCCAGAATTCCTGAGCCCCATTTCAGGCACTGGAGGAGACAGAAATCCTTTCGCTTTTGCTGCCATGTTTGTCCACATGGAGATTCCTGTTTCAGTGTCTTTTTTGGCCCCTGGGAGCACTAGTACTCCATTACCTGACTGTTAACCGTAATTTTTATCCAACTTAAAAAAAATGGGACATTTAGGAAGAAATATTTTCTTTGTGTGTAATTTTCAGTTCTCCTGTGTCCAGTTGCCTAAACACTCTCCACTTAGAATGATTGCCTTTTTTTTTTTTTTTTTTTTTTTTTAAAGCTTCCTTGCATTTTTAAATGACCTGGTCTCTTGGTCAGGATTCTTTGACTACTAAAGAGAGAAAACAAACTTGAAATAGTTTTAACACCAGGAGAAATTTATTGGCTCATATGAGCAAACTATGGGAAGGATTGGCAGGTAGTTTAATTGTCCATTGTATCTGATATTTTATATTGCAAAAAGTTTTCTTATCTACTTCTTTGTGGTTTCTCTATGATTGCTTTTTCCCTTGTGATGAATTCTCTTCTCCACTCTTCAGATTGCTCGGTTCTGGTTTGCCTGTAGTTTTGTTGCTTGTCCCAGAGGTTTCATCTAAGTCACAGTTGGAGTATCTTCACTTGCTCTACTTGAGGACTGTCATGACAGGGGTCCTAATGTGTGTATGTTGTCATTACCTGCAGTTTGTTCTCTTATAAAAGGTCTGCACTCCTATTTTCTGTCTCTGGAAATTATCTCCTCATCAATCCTTTTGAAAGTCTTTGTGGAATGACCCATTTAAAGATAATTCCTGAAACTTTTATTCTATGATGAAACAAATTTTTCTCTTTTAGTGTAGCCTGGGAGCTACAGCCCCAGGCTCCATCTTTCTATTCTAAGGATTATTCACCTAAGGATGAATTAGATCTGAAGCATATTCTACATACTGTCTCAGAGGATCCCCAACAGGATGGTGTCCCAGCTGCCCAGAGCAGTCCCCCGCTCCGTAAGCACCCTTGATTGGCGTTATTCCTTCCCTATCTGGCTTCTGGATGCCTTCACTATGAATCCTTGAATCATTTCTGCCAAAACTACTTTCACTTTAATCTACTTTCACTTTCCTGTAATTATGTTTTCTTCTAGTACTTTTATGATTGTATTTATACCTAGTGTATAATTTTTCCTTTTCGCATGTTAATTCCTTGTCACATTGCTTACGTTTTGTATATTTAATAAATAATCATGTCCCCAGCAATTCTATTATATATAATCCATGTCCCACTGGAGAAAAGGCCCCACAGAGATTTATTCTCATGTCCTAACCACTTGCAGACCCAGCAGCTGTTTGAATCAGGAGTGGCAGAGCGAAAAGGTTTAGTAGTGGAGGGGAAGGGAGCCACTTTTGTTTTGACTTTCCAAGAAAGCCCTTGATGAAGCTTATCTAAAGTTCCATCCAGGGATCTATTCACATAAACTTCCACTTGTCCCACTTGCCCAACTGGATCATGTGTTGCCTTTGCAATAATATATAGAAACTACTCTAAATTGTAAAAAAAAAAAAAAAGGTGATATTGTCTCTCTTGGCACAGAAGCTCCCAAGAGCAGACACTGAGACAAGGATTAAAGGGAAAGTAGTTTTGGCAGAAGTGATTCAAGAATCCATAGTGAAGACATGCAGAAGTCAGATAGGGAAGGAATAACACCAGTGAAGGGTGCTTATGGAGTGGGGGACTGCCCTGGGCAGTTGGGACAACATCCTGCTGGGGATCTTCTGAGAGAGTACGTAGAATATTCTTCAGATCTAATTCATCCTTAGGTGAATAATCCTTAGAATAGAAAGCTGGAGCCTGGGGCTGTAGCTCCCAGAACTTTCAGTCACCTTGCATGCATGGGCAAAGCATGTTTCTATAATATGAGAATTCCTCCAAGCAGAGAAACATTTTTATTTTCATTCTTTTGGATTTAACTTTATTTTCTGAATGATACGTCATTTACATGGGATAAATGTAAAAACTGTATAAAAGGGTATATGCAGGGAAGTCTCCCTTCTATCTATAACTTCTCCATCCTATACCCACTCTATGCAGGTAATCATTTTTTTTGGGCATTGGGGGAGGTTTGGCTTGTGCAAAATAAACTATACCTACTCTATACAGGTAATCATTGTTTTTGAGAAGGAGTTTGGGTTGTGCAAAATAAACTAGGACATATATATATATATATATTCTTATTCTTTTTTTATTACACAAAAAGTAGGATGTTATACACACTCAGCTGTCTCTCTTTTTCAATTGACCGTATGTCCTGTAAATCATTCCATTAGCTGTTTCCAGAACTCTTCCTAGTCTTTTCTTTATAGTTTCATAATATTTCATTGTGTGGTGTATCCTAGTTTTTTCTGTCAGTCTCTTATGGATGGGTGTTTATGCTATTTTCATCTATTACTATTACAAAATAATGGCAGAATTAATCATGAACATATGTTGTTGGATAATTTTAGAGGTGAATCTTTAAGGTAAACTGTCAGAAGTGTCATTGCTTAGTCAAAGGGTAAATGCATATAGTTTTTGTCAATATTGACATATTCTGAACTCTAGGGTTATACAATATTGTACTTCCCCATCAATACATAACAGTGTTTCTGCTTAGCCCTGCCAATGGAGTGTGCTGTCAAACTTGAACATCTTTGCCTATTCAATATGTGTACAGCAGGTCCTGGAATAACATCTTTTTATTACAAGGCTGATGAGAAAAAAAAAAATTCCCAGCCAGGGCCATTGTCTATGTGATGTTTGCACGTTCTTCCCAGGTCTGCTGGTTTTCTCCAGGTACTCTGGTTTCCTCCAGCACCCCAAAGACGTGCACACTAGATGAATGGGCATGTCGACATAGTCCCAGTCTAAGTGAGTGTGGGTGTGAGAGTGCACCTGTGAAGGAAGGTCTCTTATCCAGATCTGGTCCCTTCCTTGAGCACTGAGTTGCCTGGATAAGCTCTGGCCACCTGCATCCCTGAACTAGAATAATTGTGTAAATAATTATCTTACCTGTTTTTATCAATATTTCTTAAATATATGTCTAACTCATATTTGTTTCAATGTTTTTGGGACCAGAAATATGCCATAGAAATTTAACTCTTGTTTATATCAATTAACCTACAGTAAAATTGGTTTTAGTATATATTGTTTCACTTAAAGTTGCAGTTTCCAAGAACCTATGGAAGATGTTAAGTGAGGACTTACTGTAGTCATAATTTTAATTTCTCTTATTTTGAGAATTGCATATTTTCTTATGTTTAAGGGCCAAGAAATTTGTATGTATTTTTTTAAAACTTCGTATTTCATCTTTTTTTTTCCTATTGAGATTTTGTGGGTTTTTTTCTTAATTTTTTAAGAGCTTTTATGTATTAAAGTTTTAAAGATTTAATTTTATGTTTGGGATACATGTTGCAGATGTTCTCTTCGTTGTTAGTCTTTTGACTTTTCTTTAGCCATACAGAAGTTTCTGCCTCCCTGCCCCCAACTTTTAATTTTATGGTATGCAATTGATTGGTCTTTCCTTGGATCTGGATTATAAGTCATAGTTGTAAGGGCTTTCCTGTAATTATGTCTCCTGCTAATACTTTTATGATTTTATTTTTTTAAATTTAGATGTATAATTCATTTGTAGTTTGCTCTGGTATGTAGTGTGAGATATGGATCCACTTTTATGTTTTTCCAAATAGCTTTCCCGTTTTCCCAACCTCAGTTTTCCATCTCTCCTTTTCCTTCAGTGAGTTGAGCTGACACTTTTATCATGTAACAAGCTTCCACAGCACTTGGTCCATTTCTGGATTTTCCCTTTTGTTCTGTTGGTATATCTGGCTATACCTGTGTCAGTGGCTCACTGTTTTAAATATACAAATTTCATAGTACATTTAAATCTGTATATAGGGCAGTGTTAGCTCATTCACCATTATATGTGAGTTAATAAAACATAATTTTTTACCTATCCCTTATTTTTAAACAAATAGCCCCATTTATTTTAAACAAATAGCCCCCCTCTCATTTTAAGCAAATAAAATTATCATATTTTTTCCAAACAGTATATAATTGTGGACACTTTTATGACTCCTTGCCAAAAATACTGATTGCCAAATTGTTTTAAAAAATGGGGCAACTGATATAACAGTTGTCACAAAATTTAACAATTTAAAAATTTTTTAACATTTAAATTTCAAAAATTATTAATAGCCAAAAAGCTAACCAGTTTACATTTCTTTAATTGTTCAAAAGATTACACATTTTCTTATATGCTTGTTAACTAATTATCATTTCTTCTTTTGTGACTTGCTTTTCATGTTGCCTTGACATTTTAGTGTTTTCTTATTAATTTATATGAGCATGCATATAAAAATACTATTCCTTCATCAATCATGCTTAGTGCAATGCTTACCCGGTTTAATAAATTTTTAATGTTATTTGTGGGTTTTTTTGACGGGCTAATATTTTGACTTTTAGGTTGCAAAACTCTGACTCTGCTTTTATTATTTCATTAGTCATTTCTAAAATTATTCCTCATTTAGAGGGTCGATTTATAATTTTGTGTGAATACATAATATTTCTTTAAAACATAAGAAGAATTCTAACTTGCCTAGTGATCTAATGTAGGTTTGCAGCAGTAAATTAGAAGGCAGAAGGGGTGTCACAGGCAAGAACACTGACAACTTTAAGAAGTGACATCTAGTGAAAGGACAAGAGACTTTCTAAAAATATCACACAGAAATCCTCAAAATTATAGCAATCTAAGGCCATTGAAGTTAGGACAAACAAACCTCAAAGTGCCCAAAACTAATATCCATAAAGCAATTGCAGAGTTATGAAATTATTAAATGACATTCAGTATATCATGAGGAAGGAGCAACATAATATGTAAGGTGTTTTTAGAGGCATTTCCAACTCAGATAATTAAATATGAAAAAGAATTGGTGCTTAGAGGCAGAAAATCCTTAGCTAACTAGGAAAATTGACTGTGAAGAATGATTTCTTCCCAGGGGTTTTCTAGTTAGATGACATTTTATAAAAATTATTTGTTATTTCTTTTTTTAAAAAAATTTATTTATTTATATTTTCATAAGTTATTTGAGGTACAGGTAGCATTTGGTTACGTGAGTAAGTTCTTTAGTGGTGATTTATGAGATTTTGGTGCACCCATCACCAGAGCAGTATACACTGCACCACATTTGTAGTCTTTTATGCCCCACTCACCTCCCATTCTTCTCCCCAAGTCTCCAAAGTTTATTGTATTATTCTTTTGCCTTTGCGTCCTCATAGCTTTAGCTCCCACATATCAGTGAGAACATACAATGTTTGGTTTTCCATTCCTGAGTTACTTCACCTAGAATAGTAGTCACCAATCTCATCCAGGTCACCGCAAATGCTGTTAATTCATTCTTTTTCATGGCTGTGTAGTATTGCATCATCTATATTTACCACAGTTTCTTTATCCACTCATTGATTGATGGGCATTTGGGTTGGTTCCACAATTTTGCTATTGTGAATTGTCCTGCTATAAACATGTGTGTGCAAGTAAGTTTTTCGAATAATGACTTCTTTTCCTCTGGGTAGATACCCAGTAGTGGGATTGCTGAATCAAATGGTAGTTCTACTTTTAGTTCATTAAGGAATTTCCACACTATTTTCCATAGCGGCAGTACTAGTTTACATTTCCAGCAGCAGTGTAGACATATTCCCTGTTCACCACATCCACCCCAACATACAAATCGCTAACAAACATATGAAAAAGACGTTCAACATCACTAATGATCAGGAAATGCAAATCAAAACCACAATGTGATACCACCTTCCTCCTGCAAGGATAACCATAATCAAACAATCAAAAAACAGTAGATATTATTTATTTTCTATGGCTTCCTTGATTACAGTGACCTTGGGAATAATGATCATGTTTTATTCCTCAATTCCCCTTTGGTGCCACACATTAATAGGTACTGAATGTCATCCAGGTGCCATTGTTCTATATATTTACTTTTTAACACATTTATTATACCACTATCTAAGGGAAGAAACTAAGGCTCAGAGAGGTTAAACTCCTTCCCAACGTTGATTTTGGACCCAGAACTACCTGGCTCTCTCCACATAGCTAATGTCCTTCTCCTGAGTCCTGAGTCTAGTGTCATGCCTAGACTTAGTTCATTGTTTACCAAGTAAGTCAGCAATTAAATAACCTATTATTAATTATCATTAATGAGAGCTTGGAAGTGGGTGAGATCATTTATAATTTTATTGGAGAGACAGGCTTTATACACATAAAATTAGATCTCAACAAAATTATAAAGTCCTCTATGTTAATTGATTTTCTCAGATCAACTGACTTAGCCTGGAAGCCCTTACAAAGCAGCAATTCGATTTTTCTAGAATCTGAAAATATTTGTTTCTGAAGAGAATGAAACTCGTGTCAGCTTGCTGTAGGATTAAGGCACGATGCCATGTGTTAAATGGTCTCTTACTTCTCCCTCTACCGAAATCTTCAGTGGCTACCTCTTAGTCTTGTTCATTATAAAAGACAAAAACCAAAGAAGGCTCTTTGTCTTCAAGGCCGTCCCGACTGTGGTGTGGATGTCTCGTGTTTCTTTACATCATTTTCCATACAAAAATATTTCTGTTCAGATGAGGTTTTTGAAGTCACTTTTGTACTTGTTCTATCCCTTATTCCTGTCACCTTTCATGTTTACTTTAGTGATGATTTAAAAACATACTTACCTAGCAAAATGAAGCAATTTGTACACCTTTTTAAAAAATAATTAATGAATTGTTGTTTCAAAAACATCCTTGGCTTCCTTTCTCATCATAAACCAGCTATACAAGACAAATAGTGTGTATAAAAGAGGTTTTAATTTCCATATATGGTGTGGGAAAGCATATAAAATTTATGCTGTTTTATGATACAAAAGTGTAAGAGTTGTCGGGGAGTTTTCAAATGGCCCATAAATCCAAGTGCCCAGGTGTGGAGGACAGCTGCAGGTAAGTCATGAGAGACACTGATGGGCTCACAGATTACAATTCCATTTTTTTCATGGAACACAGAAAATGCCAAAACTGAGGTATATTGTCTAACTCTTCTGACTTCATCTAATGTAGGAGATCTCTTATAGAAGACAATGGGCATAGGACATATTCCTTCTAAGTTTGCCAGTCCTGTTGTGTGGCCCTCAGTAATGCCTAATGTAGTGCCAATAACTCAGTGCATATTCAATCAGTAATAAATATTTACAAATGTGGGCCATGATGGGGGGAAGGAAATTTCCTAACTATCTCTCTGCATTCTACCTTCCTACTTATGCTACAATAAGCCCTTGTATTTTCTTGAACCTGTAATTTATTGAACCATGTATCAGCTGCCATCTCTGCAGGACCTGGTTCTACCAGTGCTGATTCAAAGGATATTCACTTGAACATGTACAGTGCATGATGCAGAGAATCATGAGGATGCAGACATGAATTAGCATTGATTGGATTTCGATGGGTGAATATGTGAAGAAGAGGATTTTCTACTGCAAAGAATGATTTGACCAATGAAGATAGAGAGGCACAGTGTGGTGTATTTAAGAAACACTGAGGTAGATGAGAATCACTCAAATGGAGAGTACATTGGAGGAATAAGAAAGAGATCAGAGGGGGATGTGAGAGCAGAGAAGTTGACTGAAAAAGTCTATGCCAAATTTATAGTTTAGAAGTTATTTTGTATGCGTCAGGGATTCAACTAAACTTTTCGGGCAGGGCAGTGACACGATCAGAGCTTTTTTTCAGCTGAGTAGCTCACGTAAGTCATAGGATGATTTGGAGGCACAAGCCTCATTCAATGATGCCCAGTTAAATGGTCTTTTTCCCAAACCCTTTACTAATGGCCCCAATACACTGACTCTTGAAATAGCATGTTGTTTCACTGATAAGCAGCAATGCTATTATTCCATTTTCTGGGCGGATGCACTGCTCATCCATCCCCCATCCCAACACTAACCTTGGAAGGCTTCTAGTGTTGTTGAAAGGAGGCACTGAAAGTTACATAGTGACTAAGAGTGGAAATCAGGAGAATAGAAGGCAAGGTGCTGCCAGATGATCTTAAGAGCCACTTGAAAAAGTAATATATATATTACATCATATCTTCTATCCCCCTCCCTTTTTATCACCTCCATCCGGACATTGCCACACTCATCCACTTCCACTCTAGTTCACATCTTTCTGTTCTCATTCCCAAGGCAGCCCAGGCAGCCCTCCAACTGGAAACCTTGCAACAACACCTCACCATTGTCATCACAGTTAATCCCCAGCCTGCGTGCTGTGACATTTCCCACCTTTGAGTCACTTCTCTCCTTTTAGCATCCCTACATACTGCTGATCCTAGTGTATTGTCTATTTAGTAAATTACAACCTACTTTGATGTTAATTTTAACTAGTTTTTGTGAGTTTAAAATTCTGTTACAGGCATAGTACATATTCTCTCCAAGTCTCACAGTCTCAGGAAACTTCACAGGAACTACCTTGCTAGAGATATTTCTACCCATTGAAGAGGCCAATATAGTTATTTATTATTGACAATCAAGAGCAGTAACCAAAGTTAATGATAAGCTGGTATGTTAGAAATAATTTCAGTGGAAAAGCTAAAGATCAAATTATTAAGATCTCATTCTTTAAATTATTAAAATGTTTGATGCCTGTTTTGTAGAAATTCTGAGAAGTTTTAAAAAACAGGAAATAATATATATCTCAATGTGAAATAGTTTTGATTTTCAGTTGTTTCCATTTGGATTCTAGAAAAATAAGGCTTTCAGTAAATATCCAATTAAAAATTCGTTAAAACAAATGGAAAAATGCAAGACCATCTATTTTACTGGTACTTGAGTGTAGATGAGCCTGGAAAATAAAATAAAGATGCTTCATTGAACTTTGGTTTATTCAAGACCATTGTGAAGATAAATATACTTTAAATGAACACATTAATAAAATAAACAAATTCCACAAATTTAGTCCAGCCCAACCACATATCCCAGAGTTTTTTGTTTTGTTTTTGACTTTTAACTTAGGTGATACTCAGTTGGTGAACATACGTAATTGCTACAAATAATTACTTTCATAACATACTCTCCACACATTGTACAATGAGAAGTACTGGTGTTGGCAGTAGTTGTAGTAGGAGTAGCAGAAGCGAAAGCAGTGGTGATGATAGATATAAGCAAGGTGTTGTTATTGCTAATTTTACTTTCCAACCATCACCATTTGTTAGCATTCTTATTTGGTCAGATACTTTGCTGGGTACTTATAAAGCATTATCCATAAATATCACAACTATCTAACTAGGTTGATAGTCCTATCCCAACTTTCCCAAAGTAGAGAGTGATGCTCAAAGAGCTTAAGTAATTTATGTCATGTCTTATATTTCATAACTGATAGAGCCAAGATTTGAACTCAGATATCTGGCTGTAAAACTCCTGCCTGTTTTGCTATCATGTACTGTGATGTTATCCTGAGTCAGTTTATCCGCATGATGTAAAGTAAGTGAACTGTAGGATAACATGATTTGCCCCCACTTCAAGGCCCACTTAGAGGTATATAGAACTATAGTCCCTCACTTTGACTTTTTTTTTTTGCCTTTTCCTCTGCTTATTCAAACAATTCCTTTTTGTCTGATGTGTGTATGTAAATAGCTTGCTTATCACATGACCACATGCCAGACCAGCTGGTCATTCGGCTCTTTGGTGGCTGACACGCTCCCAGGTGGCTCTGCCAGTCTTTGACATGGTAGAGTGGTATCCCACAAATTCAGATAATGTTAGCTATTTTCTCCTGGGAACAAAAAACCCATACAGAAATGGAGACCACATTCTTTTGTCAGATAATAAGGAAGGCTTCCACTATTTAAGGATGCTTACTACATGTCTAGCACTTTCCCTTGTGTCACCTAATTTTACCATAACACTAAAATGAAAAGAATAAATTGTCACTTAAATTTTCTTTTGATGAGAACTGAAGTACTTCAGTACTGTACATGACTCCTAGATTTCCTATTTTAAAGGGTAACTTGCAGTTATAGCTTGCAAACATCTATGACTCAGAGCACCTCCTCATTGCCATCTGTTGGTAAGTCTGAAAGAGCGTAGATCAATTTTAGATATGATTTGATCAACGTATAATCAGGATAATGTCTCTGGAGAAGAGACACGTAAGCACTCCTTAAACAAATATAAATGTTCATTATTTGTGCAGTTGTCAGACAATTTAGCATAAATGAGACTTTTCCTAATAACTCTCAACTTTAGTTATTCCTTTCCTTTCTTTAACTTCATAATGCAAATATGGCCCAAGACTACTTAGTGGAATCACAAATTGCTCTGTAGCCATTGCATGTTCACAGGAACATGTTAAATTTCTAAGTGTACATATCACCTATAATATGTAAATATAGTTAGCAACAGGGTCACTTAGCTTACAAATAAGTGCCTTATAGATGAGTTGGAAGGAAGAAAGATTATTTTTCTACCTTGTGGAGGAAAGTTCCTTGGTAAAAAAAAAAAAAAGACAAAATACTAAAAGAATGGATTCTATTGACTTCTTTACAATGGAGTTAAAATTTTGTAGGAAACAGGCAAAAAACACATTTCTTGCTGACTCAAATCTTGACATGGTTATACTGTGATGGGATTAATCCTTATATGGGTTGGTCATTTTCACATAGAGGTGGTGGTGGGCAGCCCACTTCTGTATCCATGGTGTACACTTGCATATCTAGGTAGTGTTTGGGAAACTGAATAATTTTTCAGTTATCACTCGCAGGCTCATTTGCAGATAGCAATATTCTCTACATGTAACAGAGTTTTCAATGTGTGATTCACCTATGTCAGTATTACCTGGAGAATTCTGCTACAGAATTCTGATACCCCTCCTCCAAACCCACCATTCTGTACCACTGAATCAGAACCTTGGGCTACTTTTTTACCAAATTCCTTAGTGTCCTTAAGCATTCAATATTTAATAACCATATTCTTGGTATAACTACTTTTTAAAATATTCCTTCTACTGTTGGTCTACAACTTGTATGCGCCAAGTACACATTATGTAAAATTTCTACCATTTAATGGTTAAGAATTTACTGAAATAAAGTTTATATCACAGAACTATAGAGATAATAATAATAATAGCTATCACATATTAAACATGTGAACATATGATGACCCATGGCCATTCAAGATCTCTGATTCTCACACAGCCCTGCGTGATTGATGAGGTTATTCCCATTTTACATTTGGGAAGACAGGTTAGAGAGGATAAGTAACTTGCATAAGGCCACACAGCAAGAGATGGAGTTAGGATTTAAATCCAAATATGGCTTAGTCCGAAGCCTATACCAAATCTGGCAGTGACCCTTAGTTAACTTGCAGCCCATGCTGGAAGCAGGAGCAGAGGATGGGATCGATTTCATCTCCCCTGTGTGTACATCAGGTGCCTCTGTGCAGTGAGCAACCTGAATTACTGTAACTGGTGGCCTAGGTGATGCTTTCAGTGTGCAAATTCTCAGGCTCTATAATATAGACCTAGTATCTTATAAACATATAAAACATGTTAGGCAGCAGACTAAAACCCAATAAATGGGAGAGGGATGAAGGGAGGGGAAAGCTAGGAGATGGCTTATGGATTGTCCCAACACTATTGATTTATTTTGACTGCCTTTGGGTTCTTGTGAGATGGTCTTACACTCTTATTTTGTGTTGGAAGATCCTTATATGATCTCTTAACCTTTTAGCTAGAGTCCAACATAGTTTAGTTGGGTTTCATCTGCATCTATATTGTATCCACCATCTTATTAATATCCAAACTATCTTTGATACCAAATTGCAGTATTATTTGTATGATATTCAAAACTTAATTGGACTTTTCTGTTTAGCTGTATTTTTATTAATAGTTTCATATGCCATGTGCTTATGTATTATCAGCATTTTTTATTTTTTTTGCCGTAGCTCACGTTTGTGGCTCCTTTTATGCATTTACATCCTTTTCACAACTTTTCTAGCTCAACTTTTACAAATTTTTACTTTGTTTGATTCAAGATTCCTTTTTGCATTCTTTAAGCTCTCTACTAGGACTCATCACAGAAAACTAGGAGAGTTTAAACCATCACATTAAAAAAAATGTTAGTTTACGCAGTTCTGATGAATTTTTTTTAAAAAAAGTAAGCATGGGAAGTCACTAATTTTTCAGACAAAAACCATGGCTAAATCTTCAGAACATCATGCTATTTGAGGCAAGAACATTTTATAAATTAGCCTTGCAATTATTGAGCACTCACTGTGTGTCATCTACTGTACTAGATCTCTTGCATATTTGTAGCTCATTACATTTAATCACCACAGTCAGTCTTTTGGAGATTGCATTCCAGAAGAAGAGATGATATGGCATGGCTGTCTCATTACATACCTGTCACAAATCCTGGAAAAGAGCATCCCAGTGAATATTTTATTTCTAGTGCATCAGCCATGGATGTTGCCTACAAAATGAGCCACAACCTAGAGTTCTTGAAGAGTTGTAGTGAATGTTCTCCTTGTTGCTATTTTCTTAGAAGGTCGCCTTTTACTTTGTTCTCACCCTTTATGTCAGAAACATAGAATTAGATATCTTTAGAGGCTTTTTACACCCCCAAGGGCCTGTTCTCAGAGCTGTATATTTTTTAATTCTTTTGTTCCATTTCCCTCCTTTGAAACTGAGATAACGGACCTGATAAATTCAGAGTTTGTCCAGATAACTGTATTGATAAACACTAACTTGACTGGACAGAGCATGAAATATGTTTTCAAGACGTATTTTTGGCCAGGTATGGTGGCTCACACCTGTAATCCTAGGACTTTAGGAGGCCAAGGTGGGTGGATGGCCTGAGCCAGGTGTTTGAGACTAGCCTGGGCAACATGGCAAAACTCCATCTCTACAAAAATTAGCTGGGCATGGTAGTGTGCACCTGTAGTCCTGGCTACTCAGGAGGCTGTGTAGGAGGATAGCTTGACCCCAGGAGGTTGAGACTGCAGTGAGCTGTGTTTGTGTCTCTGTACTCGAGTCGAGCCTGGGTGACAGAGCAAGACCCTGTCAAAAAAAAAAAAAAAAAAAAAAGGAAGAAACAGAACTTTTTTTTTTTACACTTCAATAGAGCTTTCTTAAAATCAGATTATGAGATAAAAAATAGTTGCCTGCGGAAAACTTAGTGATTTTAGGTATTATATACTAACGGTATGGGGCCTATCTCAAAGCCACTATTGAAGACTACGGGGCTTCTGCCTGTATTAAGGGAGAAGGACAGTTCATAGGATCATTTTCCTACTTATATAATAATAAATAGTTGTTACTATTTATCAAACTAACTTTTATCACATCTCTTTCTTGGATGTAGGATTCTACTGGAGATTGCTTTAGTTAGCCACTGAAATTCTGAAAGCAAATACAACTTCAATTATTGAATACCTGAGTGTCAATAATGAATTTATGAATCTCTTGTAGAGAATACATACATGAGGAAAAAATTCTATCATCTCTGAAAAGAAATAGCGTTCAGCTTTTTAATAATAGATGCATACATATAATGCAGTCCTATTGTGTTGTATTAATATTTTACTTTTAGGAATATTACACATGGTCTGTACATTTGTTATGTAACTTATTTCTTATAAGCTCAAACAAAACCTTTTTTCGGATCTTAAAGTCTACTCGCTGCTTGTTTATTGTGGATCAGCAATATCCTGCACACTTGATTCTCTCAAGACATGTGAAATAGATCAGCGTAATGTGTATAGGCACTTTAAGCTCCAGAGAAAAGTGTGATGGAAATACCAAGTTACATTATTCTAGGGAAAGTTGAAGAAGGAATAGTTCAAGGGACAATGCTGTCTTTTCTGAGGCTGTATCTCATTAATAATGCATTATAATTTAGAATAAAAAGTAATATTGCATTTCTTACATTCAGTATAACTCTAGCTTGTTTTCATGACCTCTTCATAAGCTTAATGCATGAGTTTTATTTGATTATCAAACTGTTTTGGATGTCAGTTATGTCAAACACATAGGTAGATTAGGGTATATGATGATAAATGGCATATTTTGTATTTCAGAAGATAGGCATGCATATAATCGAAAGGCAAAACTGAAAGTTTTGAGCCACATGATTTTTATAAAACAGTTACAGAAATTTAGATACAATAAGATCACTTTCAACCTAAGGAAGCTATTCTTCTTGACGTCTCTCTATTACCAGTCTCATTCACTTAGCAACCTTATCTTGCATATGGAAAATTTTACCTGACTGTGTTGAACTGTTTCACTCATTTTATACCTTAGTTCTCTTCCTCTATGTGTTCAAGGGAGGATAACTTAATGTTTTGTTTTTATTTTTGTTTTTTGTATACTCATTCTCATCCTGTTTTCCAAGCATCATTTTGAATATAGAAATACTGCCTCTCAAAGCTGGCAAGTATTGCTTTCCTTCTGTATTTTAAATGACTCTTGAAATTTCACCTCATGTGCAGAATCTCCTCATTTGATCCAAGAAGCAGGTATGGATTTTTCTGCTACTCAGCATTGATAACAAACAATTAATTTCTTCCCCTGATTTCCTGAGACATATATTCAATGTTTGATTAGTACCTTTTGTGTGTCAGGAACATAAGTGAATCTGGAATGAATTTCTCAAACACTGACAAAGGAGACAGGCATATAAACAATAGATTACAAAATGACATGGTGAGTGCTACAATAGCAGTGTTATGTTTGCGCTGCATTGTAAAGACAATGAATAGAACACCTAACTCTGGTAGAGCTGAAGAATAGGACTGAAATAGAAAGGGAAGAGAATCACTGAAAGAAAGGACCAGTCCATACAAAGAAGAATGGAAAAAGAGATTGGATCAGATTGTATCAGACACTGTATTCCACACCACATCAGTTGGGTTTATACATGATAATAATACATTGTGCTTAATGCAGGGCTGCATAGAAGGCAAGAAAAAAATATTAGCTATGATTGCTAAAAATATTATTGCTTATTTTTAATCGTAATAGCCCAATAAGAAATCAGGAGCCACTGGAGTTTTTAAGGAGAAAAATTATGAGTAGGTATGTACAGAAAAAAAATTTCTGGTGTTAGTGTACAATATGAATTGGAAGGAGAAAAATGGGGATGGAAGATCAGATGGCAATTGTAACAACAGCATAGGTAAGATGTAATTCAGTTCTGATGGCAGTTGTGAGAATTAACCTTTCTGTATCTCAGTTTCCTCATCTGTAAATATGGAGATTAGAATTGCATCTAATTTATTGGATTGACATGAGGATTAAGTGAGTTAATATTTTTCAAAGCTCTTAACAAACTATGTGTTTGTTAAGTAAAGTTCAAACAGATTAATATTGCGTGTCTGTCTTTTGCATATACATGAATCCTAGATTATTATAATTGGACATGGACTATCTCCGTATCGTGTCCTCTGCATAGGCAGTAACAAAGAGCTACTTGTTTCTGTTGATTATAATTATGATAATATTTCATTGATGCTTGTCTATTCAATACTATCAAAGATAGAGTTCAGTATTGGTGTCTGAGACAAATACATAATATCATCTTGACTACTCTTGAGCTGATCATATTTCATTGATGCTTGTCTATTCAATACTATCAAAGATAGAGTTCAGTATTGGTGTCTGAGACAAATACGTAATATCATCTTGACTACTCTTGAGCTGATCATGTTCAGTAGTAGCAAAATCCTTCTCATGTATATCCAATAGCAGTCATTGTGGTACATCAGAGTACAAATATTTTGAAGGTATGTGCACATATAGTAAAAACTAATTTTGTTGTTGTCATCAAGGATTCTATTGAACTTGAATTTCTTCCCAGAAAGAGTCTATGACTACTCTAGGCTCACCAGTCATAAATCAAATTATAGCTTTTGACAAGTACATTGTGATAATGTTGTGGCATGCTACTCCTAAGTCTGATTCAATAAAGCACCTGTTCTTTATAAATGAATTTTGCAAAATTTTGGACTATGAAAATACTGGCTTAACTTGGTCTGACATTCTGATTTTCAGTTTAAGATTATTGCTGATTAAGAATAAAATATTGCTGAAACCTGTCGGAGAACCTACTGAAGTTCAACTGGCCAGAAATTCTTTGCATCAGCCTTCCTTTGGCTTTTCAACACCATTTAGACATTCTGAATTAAGGTTTCTCAATCTCAGCATTACTGATATTTTTGGCAGATAATTCTTTGTTGTTGGAACCAAACTGTTGGAGATTGCAGGATGTTGAGCATCATCCTTAGCCTCTATTCACTAGATGCCAGTAGAAACTCCCTTCCTAGTGTGACAACCAAAAGTATCTCCAGATATTGCCAAATGTCCCCTGGGGAGTGGGAGGTGTGACAAAATCACTCATAATTGAACCATTATTCTAAATGATGATTAACAAACAAAAATATGTCATTCTCCTGAGTTGTGTATCCCATTTGAATGGTTAGCAAAACCTGAACATCTGGTTGACTATGAAGGTTATTCCTTTATTTCTGTATTCAACCATGTAAATATTGTACTATTTTTTAAAAAATGATCTCTCTTCATTTTATTTCTTTTGAGAGTTGGTTAAGTCCATTCCTTTTATATTCATAATGCCAGATACTAGAGTGGCATTCAATTAATATTTGTCAGATTTATGAATATATGGTGAAAATGGAGCTCACTCTCAGGTATATATATCTATGGCGAAAGTATTACTTTTCAATTCTATTACAAAACAGATGTACTCTTAATAAAAAAAAATTGAAGTCCCATATACTCCTCCAAACCTAGTTAACAAGTAAATATTTTCAAGCTACTTTTAATTTCTGTTTTAAAAATAGGAGACTAGTGGGTATAAAATGGTAAAAGAGCATTAGATATGAAACCTATGAGTTCACAAATGTATACTTCATTTTCCAAATGAATGAGAATTATGATAAACTGTTAATTCATCCACACAGAGTGGCACTACCTTATCATCAGAACTTCCCCTATCTGGATATTTGGTCTTGACTGTTTCACTGTGATATTTAGCTATTGCAAGAATATTTTCTTCACCTCTTTCACTGGTTCAAAGGGCTTCTTACTTTGGAGGTCTTTGAGAACACCATGCCTCAGTGCTCTCTACAGTATGTTTTTAATACCCTCATTTTTCAGGACAAAGGTATTTGGAAAGCATTTGTAGACTGTTTTTCCAATAAACACTCAAATAATAATTCACTGGGAAATATTATATTTATATGTTTAATGCTTGCCTTGCTAATTGTTCCATATGTAATATTTCAGTGCCCAAGTGGATTATAAACTTTATAACCAGAAATTATGTCTCACAGTTTTCAATATTCCTTAGTGCCAGAGCAGAGCCAGGAATCACTCATAATATCTAGTTTTTTCTGTCTGAATAGTATTATTTTATGCATTTAATTATGCAAGGATCCCTAGGAAATTCATTCTCAAAATAAAGACAGAGAGTAGGCACTTAACACATTTTGTCGAAAGAAATCATTAATGAGTAAGTAAATGTTAAGCTTTAGGTTTTTCATTTGCATAATGTGCAGGGACTGTTTTCCATAATCAAGGGACTATGAGGTTTGAAGAATTGCCCTTATGCAGTTTGGTATTATTCAGTAATTTTCTAGAAACACAAATGACATAAGCCAGATGGCTGATTTTCTATTTTTGTGTGTGTGCATGAAATCGTTTTTTCCTTTCTTATGGTATATGTGTTAAGTGTATCTATGGGACTTTGTGTGTCAGTTCTTTGAGTGGGGCCAACTAGTCCAGCAGTTGGCCTGATCTACAGGGTCATGAATATAGGACCAAGAGAGAAAATAAAAATGAAGATTCAACAACAGAAATGTACATCAACTTATGGGAGAGGACATTATTCTTGCCAAGATACATTGATGGTCTACTTTGTTCACTGCTCTGTCCCCAACACTTAGAACAGTGTCTGGAGTATAGGAAACCCTCCATGAATATTTATTTAATGAAGGAATAAGTGAGCAATATAGAAAAATGTGAGTTATCTAATCACAGGACTTTGACATATTGAGTGTGTGGAAGAGATGAGGAGTGTATTCCTACTCACAAATGACTTTCTAGGGACAACATTATTTTCAGTTTCTCCAAACCATTCTGACTTAAGGCTGATTATTGTGGGAAAACAAAAGCATTTCAATACCTACTGTTTTATTACTGGCCTTGCAACTTAATTTTGTTTTACTAAATCCTTAATACTCGTATTTCAGTGATCTGTGCTTTAAATGTAAAATAACTATGCAGAGTATATCACTTTGTATTTTCATGTAATTCCCATATTTACGGTTTATTTTTGCTGTCACGGCAATCCTATTAAATTATTTTCACTTCCTCCTTTTAATAAATGAAGAAACAAAAGCTAAGTGAGCAAAAGTGCACAAGATCACTTATATAAGCTAAGAAAGACCAGTCCTGGGACTTCACCTCCAGGCTTCATATTTCAAAATCCATCATCTCTCCACAGCATATTATATCAATGATAAATTCCCATGGGTCTGTGTTTTATTTTTACCTATTTATTACCGACTAACACCCAGTAGAGTCCTAAGACTTACAGCGCTCATCAGGGTAAACTGTCTATAGAGTACATTTGAAGGTCAGATAAAATTTATGAATAATAGATAGTGATACAAACAAATATAAAGCAAAGCACAAATGTTTATCAAGTTTTAGCAGCAACTCAGTCACGTGCAGTGACTATGAAGATAATGGATGCTGTTGTTTTCAGGAACCAGTTTTAAAGTCATAATGTGACATAAACTGTGATCTAAAAATTCAGAAGTATGCAGTAGGACATTTCATTTGTTCCTGTTTTGTCTCTTTGTGATTGATAGTGTTTTACTTAGACGCCTGGTGGGAAAATAGAGTTACTCTAGATGGCTTAAATGTAGTGACTTCAAGGAATGAATTCCTTATCAGGACAGAGAAAAGCAGAGAATGATCCTATAGGAGTGAGGGCTGTGGATGGCGAATGGAGAATAATTGGCACAACTACTCATAGTGAGAATTGTATAATTAATTTCTGAACATTATTTTTAATCTCTATAATTATGTCTCTTTCTATATAATGCTCTTCAGATAAAGAGTACATGGTACAATTAGAGATTAAAATTGGTATTGTACAGCCATCATTCTTTTTCAACAAGTTTACCATACAGAATTTAGTCTCCCCATTTAAGATTATATAATATTTGATACCAACTATTATGTTTTGTGATCTTTGAAAGAGGAAACCACAAATGTTATGATCATACTGTGAACATTCGAGCAGTTATCATCTGACAATAGTTGTTTTTACCAGTTTATTATTCACCATGCACATTCTGCCATTCCATGATCTTGCTGCATGAAAACAAACTCTGTTCTATGACCATTCTAATCCTGTCACTGCTAGGAAGTCACAGCAAATCCTTAGTGTATAAACTGCTTTTATACTGTCCACTGATTTTTGTCAGTGATGGAAAGCTTCTGAGTTCCTTAGTTCATTCTATTCACTGATCAATGGCAGCTCTCAATAGGCAAAAGCCAATTCTGTCAACAAACTGTGCTGACTTGGGAGAAGAAACCTGTCTGCTAAGACCATGGGGTGACACCTGGAACAAAGTCATCTTCAAGGACATGGCTGTTAGTTTTACTTTCAACATATGAAAGGTCATAAAAGCCTAAATAGATTGTTGTAGGGGACATTCTGAGATAAAATATATAGTGGGAATATTTGGTGGAGAGTTTAAAAAGACAAGTGGCTACTCATTATGTAAGTCTGCAGGCTTATGGTGATAAACCTCAAGGCAAGTGTTTCCTATCAATTGAAAAACCTCTGTATAAACTTAGGACATCATCTTAAAGGAGGGGACAGTTTATCTTTCTGTAATTGTTGTTAATTTTGTCCATAAAGAAATCTCCTAGTTTTCAAGCTAGTTAAGTATACTTTGGTGAAATGCATCCAATATTTTTTAGACATTTGCCTTTTTATTATTTTTACTTTTGATCTTAAACTTACGTTATTCTGTCAGTCAAATTATATTGTCTTTATAGTCTATTTAATTTGATATGCATTCAGCTATCAAAGTATGGATGAAAATATTGTCTAATGTGAACTCTCTCATATTCCATGCCTTTGGGAATGTAGTTTAAAGTGTTTCATTAGCTTTAGAGGCTGAAGCATTCTGCATGCTTTATAGCATATAGTAAGGGGTATTCTCCCTCACAACTTGGAATGTAACTTTGGATTATAGGGTACTCTTTATATAATCTGAAATATATCTTTCAGTCCCTGTGTCAGTTGCCAAACAGAAAAAAAAAGACGCTATCACTAACATAATTTTGTTATTGTGAATATGATTATTGTATAATTACATATTTTTGTAATTATCAAATTTGTATATATTCAAATGTAATAAGACCCCACCAAACATACTAAATTATATTATGATAATCACTAATTTAAAACTCCTAGAAAGATTCTAACAAAATAACTGGCTTATGTTAAGTCATTCTCTTCGAAAAGATGACTTATAGGAACATTATAAGTTTATCTAAGACACTTTTTCCCAGGATAACATTGATCTTAGTTGAAGCTGCACATGAAGAGCTCAGTAGTTAGGGAATAAGAAATCCACAAGTCCTGGATGAGGAAATGAGTGGCATAATGATCTGATGCACATGGGCCCAGTCTAGGGAAGCTGGTGAAGCAGCTAACACTAGAAGCGAGGCTATCACAGAGGAGATGCCTAAGTTTATATCTCTATCTATATCTATTCCTCTATTATCAGCTATCCTCTATTATCAGCTATAAAAATGAGAAGTATTACCAGTAATGAAAGGCAAGTTTTGGGTAACTTGAAAAAGATCTCAAATAAATAAAGAAAAGTAAGGATTATTGAGTGCCCTCTGTTCCTTTGACACTTGATCCTCCCATTTCCTGCAAGTCACATGACAATGAGCAAGTTTGGTTTTACTAACTGAAAGATTGTAACTAACTTCTGTAAGACTGCAGGAAGAAGCTAGAAAGTGGCTGGGCTGGCATTCTCACCAGGTCTCCCCTCTCGCCGCCTGCTCCAGCAGAAGGAATGTGGTGGCAATAACCAATGGAGCCTGTGAGTGACATGTTTGCCTGGCCACAGTGAGGCTGTTGGCCTGTTGGTTGGGGGAGAAGGCAGTTGAAGATGAAGTGGGGTGGAAATAATTGTGGGTTAAAAGAAGGAAAAATTGATAAACAATCTTAGAACTCAGGAGCAGCTGAGTGAAATATGAAATAGAGTGTAGCAAGCTAGTCCCCACATTGTCATATTGTCCTAATTCTTACCTGTGCATAATATTATTTGTTCAAAGCCTCTAGTTGCCTATTTCAGACAGACACTTCATCACCAGGATCATTCCTTATGACTTCTCTAACCTAATGGAAGTCACTAGCAGTGGCCTCAAGGCAGTTGGTGAAAGTGACTGAATAGGTGAACATGTTTGCTCTATCTCCAACTCAAAAGACACCTGGCTAAGGTCTGTTGGGCTTCTGTTAACCATATTTACAGTAAAAAAAAAAAAAAAAGAAAGCAAAAACAAAAACAAAAAAAACCTTCCTAAAGCTGTGTATTTAATTAAGTGGGTTTGAATGTTCCTCAAGATAAAGAGTTGAAGTATATGAAACATACATAGTCCAACTCAAACTCTAAATATGTTATTTCCTTGATTCAAATGTAAAAGCTCAGTTTTAGATACTGATAGATTTTCCAATACACAAAGATGCATTTTTGTACCCCTATTCATTTATTTATGGTTTTAATAGATAGTAAATAAATTACACCTTTTTTGTTAAAGAAAAGAAAGTTTTTTAAAAAGCTGGAGTAAAAGTGGTCATTATACCCAAAATTACTCCTCACTATTTCAAGCTAGACACAAAGTATCCTACTTATATATGAAGACCACACATTCAATTGGATAATATACAACTACTAATTAAAATGTGGGAATCAGATATATATGGCAAAAATTTAAGAATGTAGAAGCTGGCACTTACAATATTATTGGTAGTACACAAATTAAAGTTCCGAAGAGCTCAGGGAGGTCTAGAGATAGGAAAAGTACCCAGGTCATCCCATTTGTCAATTCTGGTAATGAATAAAACAAAGGAAGTCATAAAAACTCAGAAGAAGGGATGTGATTTGGTTATGGTGAATAATCATTTCCAAAGCAAACGTTGTCCCATCTGAATCACATAGCCCGTCCTATTGGCCATCAAATTCTTCTCAACCTTCTTTCCCTCTTCTGCACCCTAACAAAGAGACTAAGTTGGAGTTTATAGAAGCTTCTACAACGTGGTTTTGTTGTATATAGATGTGTATGTATGTCTATGAATATGTCTCCCCCCTATCTAGTTTTAGAAACCAGTATTCCTAAGTTATGGCTTTATTTTCTTCACTATTGATGTCCTTGGAAGAGTAAACTTGCTAGTTCATACTCATTAGTCACCATTTTTTCATTTCTCTTTCAATTCTCTGAAGCTCTTCTGAATGTCAAAAACATGAGGGCTCCATTTTAGTATCCCTAGGTGGTGATTGCCTGTGTCTCGTGATGTTTATTGTGACAGGTATACCATGACTTAGTTTACATCGCTGGTGTTTAACTTCCACCTGTGTTCCATTCATTCAACAAATTTGACAGCAGTATTTATTGACTGCCTTTTATGTGTCAGACACTGTTTCAGTTGAGTGATATAATCAGAATCCTTACTCCAGTACAAAAAAAAAGGACATGCTAATTACTCTCAGGGAGCCTAGGATTGACTTACATGACTAGACACTAATAGAGAACCACACAAATCAATATAAAACTATATTTGTGGCAAGTGCCACAAAAGAGAAGAATGTGGTGCTATGAACACATAAACCCTTCTTCTCAAGGAGGTCAAAAACTACTTCCGTGAGAAAGGTAATGTTTCAGCCTTGTTTGCTTCTCAGTTATTTGATAAACTTGTGAATCACCTTATCACCTATAAATGATTTTCTTTTCAGATGACTATTGGAATAGTGAGTAATATTTACTATTTTTTCTGTCTTTACCACTTATCTTTGACTTTGTTTTAAAGTCTTTTCCAAAAATGTTATACAGTTTTTTATCACTCATTCAAACTCTAATTAATAGATCTACCTAATTTTAATAAATGGCTGTTGGAGTGATTTAACTGGTAAACAAAAGGTATAGAGGGTTTTGATCAGAATGGAAGCAGTGTTCAGAGGCCAAAAATTACAGGGATTTTGCTAAATAATGATAGCGTATATGACAGGCAGTATTTATAATAGATACATTTTGTGAACTTAATTATACATCTTTCAGGAAGATAGAGAAAAGTGAGGAAGAATTGCCTTTTGCTAAAACTGTCAATGATAAATTCTCGTTAGGTAAGTTAGGTGATTTGAAGAATGGTACCTTTGTGTATGAGAGTACTTATAGATATGTAGCAATAAAAGAATATCAACATTTTAGGTCATAGGTGATTTTATACAGTGCTTTATCAAAGACCAAATTCAAAGACACAACAATTTATTGCATTTCTACTGTGGACAATATGGGAGGACCTTGGTATTCTAAGCACATGTTGTGAGAAAAATCCTCTTTATTTTTCTCAATTTATTCAAGGGAATATTAATTCAGAGAAGGAAAATCATCTTTACTGAGCACTACAGTATGTTAGATGCTCTATATTCTACTGGACTATTTTTTTCCATAGTCTCCTTATCATTCACATTTCAATCAATGGGCAAGCACCTATTGAGCACCTGCTTTATATTCAATTCTGGGCTGTACATGAGGGAATTATAAGACATGATTGTTGACCTTGAGAGGTTTTCCATCTGGTTGGTAAGATAAGGCTTAGACCTAAGACACAATTAGAGAAAAACACACTAACTATTGATGCAAGGTCTCCCCTCTTGTGCTCAGTCATTTATATTCCAACATTCTTTCTTTTCCTTTTTTGATTATTGACTGTGGTCCCAGGCAGAAGGTCTATATTTTGAGCGTAGAAATGCAGGATTCTAGTATGAAGGAATGTTAGCAAAAACAATGCAGCTGTAAAAATCCATATAAAGCTAGCAGATTCCTGTAGGGAAAAGTAATTTCTTCCTGCTAAATTTTGAAAATTTCTCTAGGGTAAGGTATGTTCTCATACCAAAAAAAGAGTATTGCCTGTTTGAGTTTTTAAATTATTCTTTTGTCTGTTGGCATTTGAAATTATAGAAAACTTTCTTAAGGATTGGAATGAACTCCTGGCATCACTAAGTAAGCTTTGCTACAAACAGCAATGCTATCTGGCCATTAGTGGCCAGCATACCACTAAAGGAAAATATTTTAATTATTGCAGATTGCCCCTAGAAACTGATTTACATTTTTGGAATTGGAAAGCTTAAAAGCAGTCATTCAAATGTATTCAGAGAAAGCCCAGATATGGTGTGTACAAGTCATTTAACATATTCTAAACCTTTCACTTGTATTTTGGTGTCAGGGTTTTTCTGACCTTGATGGAAAGATACTTCTTTAAAGGTACAGATATGTATACCAAGCCTGAAGTATGACTTCATAATTTAGGGAAGATGTACACTTAGTGAACAAATTTAGCAATCCAAGAAAAAAAAACAATCATTGGTGCCACTTTGGGAGAAAGCCACTTATGCTTTACCCTGGTAATCATTAATAGTTAGGGAGGGGTAACCAAATAACATCTTCACAGGTTTCTCCTTTCTAGGATTTTGAGGTATGAAGTGAGATAAACAGGGGGTAATTTAAACACTCAGATCTGAAATATTTGCTCAATAGTTTTAATATCAGGGCTCAAGAAGGAAGTAGAAAATTATTACTTCCTTTGTGCAAATAAACCTGCCTATAAAAGACTCTTAAATGAGCAATGTATTTTGAGTACACCGTAGTTATATGTTGATTATTTTTATTTTACTATTTTGACTTTATATTAGATTAAATTATGTGATATTGCAATTTTTGCATGTAAAACTCTATCATGTAATGGCAATTTGGTGGGGTTCAACCTCATCAGTAAGCTGTGAGGGAAAGGCAACTATAAATATTATGGTGTGCGATGGCCTCCAAGTGCCCCTTTGTAAGACACAGGATGGTCAGTAAAGCCCCATCCACTGAACTGTGTATTCTCTACTGGTATAAGTGTCTCCACGCACCTATTTGACTTGTAATTGAACTACTACCTAAAAATATTTTGAACTCTCTTACCATGACTCATTGACTTTGAGAATTCTACCAAAGAAGAGTAAATATTTGATTTTATATTTGAGGGCATAGTTACCATGACATAACAAAGACTTTTGAGATCTTGGTATCAGTGTAGAGATGTGTATACCTATTCAGTTATTGGAAATAATCAAACTCAACAAATTTTGATTTCTATCAGTCATCAATAGCTTCTGAGCTTATAATAGAAAGTTGATTTTATTATACAATGATAAAGGGCCAATATTGTAAATATTGGCAGTCCAATTTACTTTACATTACTGATGACATTTGGGTCCTGATGGATTTTGCAAAGAATTCGTTTCCACTTTTCTGCTAATGTACATTTAATCAATACTGTCACTGAATTCACAGACTGTTGTGGGAATGTGTAAATGGTAAATATGTCATGGAATATGAGAGTTTTTTTTACACAATGAGAAAGTCTCTGCTCCTGAATATAGAGCTTTGCACAGTCTCTAAGATCTGAACCAAAACGATTTGGTTTATCTATATAGCAAAACTACAAACACAAAGCTACAAGATGGTATTTTTGTTAGGAAGGAAGATAAAATGGTTTCCTATATGTTCCATTTAGCAAATGAGAGAATTACTTTCCTTCCTTCCAAGTCTTTACTAGAGAAATAAAAGGTAACATAAAGAAATGTATGAGTAAGGCAAACTTTTTAAACTTGCAATTTTTTTTTGTACTAAGCTGACAAACCATTTTACTGCTTAATTTAGATCCACTGTCTTACTTTTTCAAACATTTTAATGTGAGTTAAGAGAATTATTTAACACACATTAAAATGTTGTTTGAAGAAATAAATGGCCATAATCTATAAAACAAATTAGAAAAATCATATCAAAGTACATATTAAGAAGAAAGTGTTTGAAATTCTGTTATTATAGAAAATAAACTTGTCAATTTTGCTTTTTAGGCTTTTCTAGGCTAAATTACTATCTAATAGATACCAGGTAGTTTTACTAAATTTAAATTGCTTAAGTGAAAGAAAATTGAAAAAAAAGCCTTTGCAACTTTCGAATTTGAAACACTTTTTCTGATGTCTTTATTCTGAAGATTTGAAAAGTATTGTGTTTCTGAAGGAGTGACAGAACTAGATTTACAATTTGGAAAATAATGACTTTTAAAATGACCTTCACTTTGGGAGGCCGAGGTGGGTGGATCACCTGAGGTCAGGAGTTTGCGACCAGCCTGCCAACATTGTGAACCCCCATCTCTACAAAAATTAGCTGGGTGTGGTGGCAGGTGCCTGTAGTCCCAGCAACTCGGGAGGCTGAGGCAGGAGAATCACTTGAACCCAGGAGGCAGAGGTTGCAGTGAGCAGAGATTGTGCCACTGCACTCCAGCCTGGGCAATGGAGCAAGAGTCTGTCTAAAAATAAATAAATAAATAATAAAATAAAATAAATAAAAATAAAAATAAACACCTTATTTTTACTAGCAGGAGTTTTTATTTTTAAACCACTCATCACATTATTAAAATTAATCTACATCAAAATAATTTAGTGTTTAGAGGATTTATTTTTAAAAATAAAAATTTGTTATGGCTCCTTGAAATATCATATCAATATTTATAAATAAACACAAATAAAATTTTTAAAAATCTAATATAGTGGTATTTCAAATCAATATTCAATAAGGAAGAATACCCAGAGGCCTATTTTAAACATCGCCAATAATTCAATGTGATCAATCTTATGATGCACCTACTAAGAATACTCAGTTGGCTAATTTCTTCTCAGTAGTCAGCAAGATAGATGAATACAATAAAATCCTTGCCCTTGAGGTGATACCAGTCTAGAAGTTATAAGCAGCTATAAGCAGCTATAAGCAGCAATAAACTATTGGAGCATAGTTTATTACAACATGTATATACATAATTTACATACAATTTATGTATACATTTAAGTGTACAGTTTGATGAGTTTTGACAAATATATATACCCTTGTAACAATCACCTTATACAAAATATAAAATATTTTCTTCACGCCAGAGATTTTCCTTATGAGTATTTATAATCACATCTGGCTCCATGCAATAACTCTTCTGATTTTTTTCCCCACCATAGACTAGTTTTGCCTATTTCAGAATGTTATATGAATGAAAATATATAATTATTAGCAAACAATTCTCCATGAGTCATAAAATTCAGCTTGTCTTGTGAGCAGAAGCACTGCTTTTGCTTAGAAGTATTTTTTTACAGGTGTTTGTATAGTGAACAGCCTTGGAAGCTAAAGATGTCTTACTCCTTACAAAAGGGAAGGTTTGTTACTGTGCAGTTTACTAAAGATAATGTGTCCTTCTGGGCTTAATATTTATTATGATCTATATTAAGCTCAGGCAGGCTTAATATATATTATAATAGATTTAGGTTCCCAAAACTGTAGGTTTCTCGCCTGTAACACAATCCAGTATTTGTGCAGGGTGATACTTTCGCTGATCCTATTGCTGTGAATAATAAAGTCCTCTGTTTTTGACCCAGGAGTCTTGTGTCTTCTGCTAGCATCCATGAACTTTAATAACTTGCTCATCGGGTAAAATCGCAGATCCTTCAGAATTCTTGACAACAATATATATTTTTGTGTGTCTAGCTTCTTTAGCTTAACATAATGTTTTTGAAAATAATCCATATTATTTCAAAAATTAGTAATTAGTTCCTTTTCATTGCTGAGTTGTACCAATTGCATGATTATATCACAGTTTATTCATTCAATTCTTGAGAGATATTTGGGCTGATAACAGGCTAGAAGTCAAGATCAGCACATTTTCTAAGTAGTAATTATATCATGTAATCACTGAAACAATAGAGATACTTATAAAATGCCATTAAAAAACAGAAGAAGGAGTGATTAATTATGCAGAAGAAAACTTCACAGGTGGGTTGACGTTTGAGTTGGACCTCAAACAATGAGCTTTTATTCTTCACGATAGTGTGGAAGGCCTGGCCTAGTACACTATTAGAAAGAAATTAGAATTTTACCCAAATTTCTAGACTTAGAGTTTTATATATGTATTCCTATGCATAAGTATTTTAAAATAGTGCTTCTCCTTCAAAAAGCTTATGGGAGTTATGCTTCATTTGAAAGTAAAGAGGTGACCCTTCTATAAGCATCTTAAAACCTTTAACTCTTCCTTTATCAGGTCATCAGCATGCATCAGTCACCAGTGGCTCAATAAAATTTTGAGGTGTTAGTGGGGTGCAGTCCACTCTCCCCAATGCTTAATTTAATGAATAATTAATTAATATGGCTTGTGTATGCTTTCCTAATCTTATGTAGAGTATAAGTAAGAATATCTTTGGGAAAAATGCTGCTATTTTTATTGATATACAACCTATAATTGAAGTAAGTGTACTTGTTTGTTAACTATAGCTTCAAAGCAAGTTTTTTGAATCTCTGGTCCACCTTGCAAGCAGAAAGCTGTCCTGCAGAGCCTCTGATGTAGGAATTCTCTCACAGCTACTGCCTAGCGCATGCTGCCATCTTTCTCCTCTCAGTCCCCTTGCCACAGGCCAGCCCTGTTTCAAATGACTCTGTTGGCTGTAGGAAATCTATTTCTGTGCAGTTTGACTAATCAGAATACATGAATCTATGCTTTTCATATGTATGCTTTTCAGATAAAATCTTTGAATAAAATGGTCTCCTTTAGGGACAGTCATGCTTAGAGCTAACTATATGTTCAATATTAAAGGGGGAAATAAAACAAAAGAAATAAAGACATTAAAGAGATAAAAGTAGCATGTATGAAATAATTAATGACTAGTTAAATTTCTGACAATGAATACAGTGTATTAATAGGTAATTGAGAGACATATTGATAGTGGTTGAGTGTAGAATTTTGGAACCAAACTGCTTGGCTTGAATTCTGGTTCTACTCTTTTACCAGCTGTGTGAACTTGCATGAGTTACTCAGTTGTTTTGAACCATCTGTGAAATGGGGATGATAATAATAGCATCTATTTAATGGGGTTATTGTGAGGATTATGTGAGTTATATGTATTAAGCACTTACAACATTGCCTGGTCCATAGTAAATAATATATAACGTTTGCTCTTGAAGCTGCTGCTAACGATGCTGCTGCTAATTTTAGCTGTAGTAAGTTCCAATAAGAAAGAGGCAAGGACGAGCACTGCATATTTGGGTTACATGGAATAGACAGATTTGGAAGACTCCCTCATAGGGCACTTACTGGAGGAAAATAATGAACAATAAATTGGAAAGATATATTGGGCTAGATTATGACACCTTGAACATGAGACTAAGTTTGAACATGACATGCTCTGCATTTGGCAGCTATTGAAAGTTTTGGATTATATAAAACACATGTTTCAGAAGTATCAGCCTGGTGATAGCACTGAGAGGTGAGCCTCTAGAAGCTCTAAAACTGGGAAGAACAATGAAGTCATCATTTAGATGTGAGGCAAAGGGCTGGCAGTGAAGGGAGGACAAAGCTGGTTAGCATGGAAGGAATGCGGAGGACAGACTAAAGAAATGTTTTGGTTGTGGGAGCAGGAAGAATGACATCATCTACTGTTGGTGTAGTTGGGAAAGGGGAAATGATGATTGAATCCGGGTTATTTAGCATTCTGTGAATGATAAAACTACTACTAACTGATTTTATAGTATTACAAGATTCTGAATGGCTTCTGAGTCTTAAGTCAAGCCTGAATGGTGTTTATGATAGTGTTAATAATATGATTATTTTTTCTAATTAATTGGAAATTGGCTACTTGTTTATGTTATGTAAGACGACATCACTAGTCTTCATATTTGATTGATCTGAATGTTACATTCCATAGCCATGTTAGGAAGCAGAATTTTTTTCCTATAATCCTTAAAATATGTTTTATTTTTCTTTTCACTTGAAGGTTGTAATTTGAGTTAGTAGTAGTTAGTAGTAGTTTTAGTAGTAGTCGTAGTAGAAGTAGTAGTTAGTAGCAGTTCATAGTTGTTTCATCACTCACAGAAAGCTAAATAACCCAGATTAAATCATCATCCTCCTTGTCTCAACTACACCAACAGTTGATGATGTAATTTTTCCTGCTCCCACAACCAAAACATTCCTTTATTCCACCCTCCTCATTCCCTCCATGCTAAACAGCTTTGTCATCCTCCCACTGCCAGCCTTTTGCCTCTCATCTAAATGATGACTTCATTGTCTTCCCAGTTTCTGAGCCCGTAAGGGGCCCACCTGTCAGTACTACTGCCAGGCTGATAACTCTCAATATGTAAATTTTTGTAAATGACCTTAATTTAATGTCTCCATTTTATGTTTAAATTCTTGAAATTCTAAAGTATCACTATGAAAAGTAAATACCATTAGAGTATTTGCTTAATGATTCGTTAATTTTGTCTTAGACATTTTTGTAACTATGTTAAGCTGTAATCTATTAAATATTCAGGTGCCTACTTTCTGTTTAATTATTCCTTTATTCATTTCTTTACATTTTGGAAACCCTAGTTAGTATAAGGTACTGGACTGTATAAGCTGATGGTCTAAATGTGAAGTGGTATTGTTCAATAGGAACAAAAGGAAGGGTAAAACTTCAGCATCTAGATCAAAAAATGTACATTCATGTTCCTTCTCAGATACTTGCTGGGTTTATGCCTTGAGAAAGTTACTTTAGCCTCTTGGATCCTATATATAGCAGGGACATCAGCTCTAATTTTAAGGGTTTTTTCAGGAGTATTTGGAATTTATGTGAAGCTATTTATATACATACATACATATATATATGTAATTTTTTTGCAAGACAATGAGTCAGACATGTTAAAATATGATGGATTCCAATTAGTTCTTACTATTGTTATGACTCTCTGCCTTTTTTCTTTCTCAGATAATTCCACTGGCATTTAAAAGCACCTTTTCTTAACAGTTGTTCAGCTTTTCTTTTTTTCGCCAGTCCAGGTCTCATGAAAGTTGAGCTTGGGATTTGATTTGCATGAGTAACTCCCTAGCATCTAGGGAGGCCTGACTGCTACACAGGTGGCTGCAGATCGTGTCACACGGACTGAATGAACACTCGCTAGCCATGCTATCATGAAATTCTTAGGACTTATATCCTTGTACTTTCCCAACTAAAATGACCCAGTGCTCTACAGTTTCTTTTTTTTTTTAATTTTTTTTATTTGAGATGGAGTTTTACTTGTCGCCCAGGCTGGAGTGCAATCTGGCGCAATCTCTGCTCACTGCAACCTCCGCCTCCTGGGTTCAAGCAGCGATTCTCCTGCCTCAGCCTCCCGAGTAGCTGGGATTACAGGCGCCCACCACCACTCCGGGCTAATTTTTGTATTTTTAGTAGAGACGGGGTTTCGCCAAGTTGGCCAGGCTGGTCTCAAACTCCTGACCTCAGGTGATCCACCTGCCTCAGCCCCTGAAAGTGCTGGGATTACAGACGTGAGCCACTGCACCCAGCCCAGTTTCCATTTTTTAAAGGCGAAAAGTACTATGTCACCTTCATTGCTAATTTTCTCTTCATAAAGGACCTAGCGCATGAGCCTCATTCTTTCCCCTTGGGCTGAGACTATCAGGTATGCTGCAGCAGGGCTGTGCTTCATTTGCTGCTTTCTGCAAAGGATGGGCAAGAGACAGCTTCTGAGCCCTTTCATGTGACTGCTTCCAAGCTGCTGGAGGGGAAAGAGCAAAGTCAATGTGGCAAAAAGTTCACATGGAAGGATGTGCCAAGTCTCAGCACTTTAAATGTAAAAACTCAAAATGAAATATATATGCATAAATATCAAGATGAGAAAATATTAGTGATAGATCTGGAACATGAGGCTATGCATATACAACATGTATATGATATGTATTAATATATGGGTCAAAATCCAGGTATCGAATTTTGGCAAAAGCATAAATACATAAATAGTTTGATAACCAAGCCTACTTTTTCTCATGGAATTTTTGAATGTCTGGGGCTATTCTACACTAGAAATTACATTTACATAATATTTGAGAGGCAATATAAAGTAATGGTTAAGAATATAATCTCTGTAGCCATACTACCTAGTTTCAGATGTCTAATTGTTTTAAAACAGCCACTTATTAGCAGTAGGACTGTAGGTACCTTTTTGTACCTTAGTTTCCCTGCCTATAAAGTGGAAATAATAATAGTACATACTTCATAGGGTTATTATGATAGTTAAATGAGTTTATACTTTTGTATATGCATAAGCATATACACACATGAATTTACATATACACACCACTTGGAACGGTGAGCATATGGTAAATGCTATATTATTTATTAAATAAAATCATATTTCTAACTGAAAGCAAAGAGAACAACATATACAGATCCAGTGGTAGTTAATGTTTTCTAAACTGAGGCATGAAATTAAAAAAAAAGATAAGATGCTAAAATGGCATAGCAATTAAATAAAGAGAATTGAGAACAGAAAAACGTTTCTACTCTACTTACTGCCCTTTTACCTCTATGAGTTTTAACTGTAACTGAACTAGAAAATCTGTCCTACTAATCATATTACCTGTAGAAGCACAATTCTGTTAAAAGATCATTTCTAAGAATTACAACACTTTAGAATTAGCAGAAATCTTAGATGTCAAATAGTTCATTCAGCCTCTTTATTTGGGAGCTCAAAGCACTAAGGCCAAGAAAATTCAATGACTTTCTCAAGGTCAAGTTAATTCCAAAGACATGTTTACCAACTTCTAGCATAGTACCCTTTCAATTATAATAGCACTACTTGAAACCTATTGGTGGTGGTCCAAAGAAGAACATAATTTGCATCTCATTAGTATCTTCTTACACTAAGCCATGTGTGTTGTTTGTTTTTACTTATTATTTTCACATACTTTTGCACTTATAGAAAAGTTAGAGGAATAGTACTAGGAACTTCTGAACACCCTTCACCTTCAATTATTTACATTCTTTTTCATATGCTTTATTATTCTATTAATATGACTCTATGCATTTATTATTTTTTTCTGAAGTGTTTGAAAGTAAGTTGGAGGCATCTCATCCCTTTACCCATAAATTCTTGAGTGTGTATTTCCAAAGAACAAGTACAATTTCTGTCATAACTGCAGTTATGAAATGATCAAAAAAAGAAAGTTTAACATGAATACAATATTATCTATTCCACAGTTTATATTCAAATTTCATCTTCTTGCCCTATATTGTCTTCTTTCTCTATTTGTTTTCTGGCTCAAGATCCAAGCCCAAATCAAGCATTGAGATTAGTTGTCCTGTCTCTTTAGTGTACTTTCACCTGGGACAGTTCCTCACCTTTCTTTGTCTTTCTTGACCTTGAGAGTTTTGGAAACACGGCTAGATATTTTGCAATATGTCCCTCAGTTTTATTTGTCTGTTTATCCATAATTGGATTCAGAATATACATTTTTGGCAAGAATACTACAGAAATGATGTTGTGTTCTCAGCACATGATTTCAGGAGGCACATGGTGTCAGTGTATTCAATACTGGCAATGTAATTTTTTTTTTTTTCGGACAGACTCTCTCTCTGTCACCTGGACTGGAGAGTAGTGGTGTGATCACGGGTCACTGTAGTCTCGACCTCCCAGGATCAGATGATTTTCCCACCTCAGCCTCTCAAGTAACTGAGACTACAGGCACGCACCACCATGCCTGGCTAAATTTTGTAATTTTGTGGAGATGGGTTTTCGTCATGTTTCCCCAGGCTGGTCTCAAACACCTGAGCTCAAGCAATCTGCCTGCCTCAGCCTCCCGAAGTGCTCGGTTTACAGGCTTGAGCCACTGCGCCTGGCTGGCAATGTAAACTTTGATCACTGTGTCTGCCAGGTTTCTCCACAGTAAAACTACTGTTTCACCCTTGCTAAATAATAATTAATTTGTAAGAAGAAACTTTGACACTATTTAAATGTCTTTTTTCTGTCAAACTTCTACCTACTAGTTTTTGCATCCATTGTTAATTTGTAATTCCATTATTCCTTTCAAATTGAATAATTGACATTCTGCTGAAAGGAAGAGCTTTCTCATGTCTCTCATTTATTTATTTGTTTATTTATAATATCAATGGGATTCATGTATTCTTGTTTTATTCTATGGCTATAATCCATTATAGCCATAAATATTTAAATACTGTTATTATTTATTCAGATGCTCAAATTTTCCCAGATTTATCCACTGAAAGCCACTTAATATTAGTTTTTGTGCCTTTTGATACCTCCCCATCATTCTTGAGGATTTCCTTACTTTCTGGCACATGTTATTCTAGGCTCATTTTGTATTTTCCTTGTCCACACCCTGGAATCAGCCTTTCATCCACATAGCTTTGCTTCCATTGAGAAGTGAATGTCATTTAGAAGTCAAGGTCTGGACACTAGGTGTACTCGTTGCTACTAATATGTTAATACTTCTAGGCCCTGTCAGCCAGAAGAATTAGTGAATATATGTTGATTTTTATTTCTATATCTATGTGCCTATCTATGAAAAACCATGAGTTCATACTGATACCTCTGATTCCAGTCTCAAACTACAGGATGCGTTCTGGTGTCCCGATTTTCTCATTTGTAACTCTCTTTTCCAAAAGTGAGAAACCTAACTTCACATTCGTTATATTCAATATATGTGTCTGTTTGCTCAACTTGGAATACAAGAAAGCAATTTCAGAATTGCTAACCTACACCACAGCAAAAAAAGCAAATCTACTAACTAGAATTCAACTTTTAAACAGCTTTTTGGAATAAAATTTACTAGAGCAAAATAATTTGTGCACAGATCTCAAGTGCATAGTTCATGAAATTAGACAAATGTCTAGACCCATGTTTCTCCTGTCTCATCAAGATGTAAAACATTTCCATCACCTTAGAAAGGTCCCTTGTGCCCCTTTCCAGTCAGTATATACCCCTCAAGAGTAGCTAGTTTCTTGATTTCTATCACTATAGGCTAGTTTTGCCTCATCTAGAACTTCTATTAATGGAATCATGCAGTGACTTTTCTGTATCTGGCTTCTTTCACTCATTATAATGACTGTTGGATTTATACATGTTGTTATATGTATATCTACAGTTTGTTTCTTTTGGTTGCTAAAAGAAACCAAGCCATGCTCTTTATCTGTTCCCTCTTGATGAGTAGCATTTGGGTTACTTCCAGTTTGTGGCTAATATAAATAAAACTACAATGAACATTTTTGTGTAAATCTTGAGAACATAAGGATTCCATTTCTCTTGGTTAAACGTCTGAATTGGAATCACTAAGTCATAGATACAGCTATATTTAATTTTATAAGAAATTGCCAAACATTTTGTTAAAGTGGTTGCACCATTTACACTTTCATCAGCAATATATGAACATTCTAGTTATTTCATATCCTCATCAACATTTGGTATTGTCAGTCTTTTTAAATTTTAACCATTCAAATGGGCATGTAATGATATCTGATTGTATTTATAATGTGCAATTCTCTGATATCTAATGATGCTAGGACTGTTTCGTGAGATTATTGGGTATTTCTGAAGTGCCTATTTAAATCTTTTCTCATTTTCTTAATTAGATTGAGTTGTAGGAGTCATTTGTATATTATGGATATAAGTTTTTTTGACAGATATATGCTTTGCAAGTATTTTCTGACAGTCTCTGGCTTGCCTATACACTGTTTTTCTTTTTAATTTTTATTTCAGGTTCATGTGTAAATGTGCAGGTGTGTTATATAGGTAAATTGCATGTTGCAGGAGTTTTGTGTACAGATTATTTCACTACCCCAGGTAATAAGCACAGTGCTCGACAGGTAGTTTTTTGATCCTTATGCTGCTCCCTCCCTCTACCCTCATGTAGGCCCTGGCGTCTCTTGCTCCCTTCTTTGTGCCAATGTGTACTCAATGTTTAGCTCCCACATATAAGTGAGAACATGCGGTATTTGGTTTTCTGTTCCTGTGTCAGTTCTCTTAGCATAATGGTCTCCAGCTCTATCTATGTTGTTGTAAAGGGCATGATCTCCTTTTTTATGGCTACATAGTATTCCATGGTACATATGTACCACATTTTCTTTATCCAATCTAACATCAATTGGCACTTAGGCTGATTCCACATCTTTGCTCTTGTGAATAGTGCAGTGATGAACATAAATATGCATGTGTCTTTATGGTAAAATGATTTATATTCCTTTGGGTATGTACTCAGTAGTGGGACTGCTGCATTGAGTGGTAATTCTGCTTTGAGTTCTTTGAGAAATCACCAAACTGCTTTTCACAATGGCTGAACAAATTTACATACCCACCATATATATGGTATAAGGAAAGGGTCCAGTTTCAATCTTCTGCATATGGCTAGCCAGTAATCCCAGCACATTTATTGAATAGGGAATTCTTTCCCCATTGCTTGTTTTTGTCAACTTTCTTGAAGATCAGATGGTTGTAAGTGTGTGGCATTATTTTTGGGCTCTGTATTCTGTTCTGTTGGTCTATGTATCTGTTTTTGTAACAATATCATGCTGTTTGGTTACCGTAGGCTTGTAGTATAATGTAAAGCTGGGTAACATAATGCCTCCAGCTTTGTTCTTTTTGCTTAAGGTTGTCTTGGCTATTAAATCTCTTATTTGGTTCAACTTGAATTTTAAAAGTCTTTTTTTTCCTAATTCTGTGACAAATGCCATTGGTAGTTTGATAGGAATAGAATTGAATCTGTAAGTTGCTTTTGGCAGTATGTTTGTTATAACAATATTGATTCTTCTTATCCCTTAGCGTGGAATGTTTTTCCATTTATTTCTGTCATTTCTCATGTCTTTGAGTAGTGTTTTATAATTCTTGTTATGGAGATCTTTCACCTCCCTGGTTAAATGTATTCCTAAGTATTTTATTCTTTTTGTGGCTGTTGTAAATGGGATTGCATTCTTGATCTGGCTCTCAGCTTAAATGTTGTTATATAGGAATGCTACTGAATTTTGTGCCCTGAAACTTATTAGTTTCCTTTTTATAGTGCCCTGAAGTTGTTTATTAGATCAAGGAATTTTGAGGCTGATACAACGAGGTTTTCTAGGAATAGAATCATATCATCTGCAAACAGCAATAGTTTGATGGCCTCTCTTACTATCTAGATGCTTTCATTGCTTTCTCTTGCCTGATTTCTCTGACCAAGACTTCCATTACTATGTTGAATAGGAGTGGTGAGAGAGGGCATCCCTGTCTTGTGCTGGTTTTCAAGGGAAATGCTTCTAGCTTTTGTCCATTCAGTATGATGTTTGTTGTGGGTTTGTCATAGATGGCTTTTATTATTTTAAAGTATGTTTGTTCAATGCCTAGTTTGTTGAGGGTTTTAACCTGAAGGGATGTTGAATTTTATCAAAAGACTTTTCTGAATCTATTGAGATAATCATGTGCCTTTTGTTTTTAGTTCTGTTTATGTGATGGATCACATTTATTGATTTGCATATATTGAACCAAACTTGCATCCCAGGGATAAAGCCTACTTGATCATGGTGGATTAGCTGTTCAATGTGCTGCTGGATTCAGTTGGCTAGTATTCTGTTGAGGATTTTTGCATCTATGTTCATCAAGGATATCGGCCTGACATTTTCTTTTTTTTGTTGTTGTTGTATGTCTCCTGGGTTTTGTATCAGAATGATGCTGGCCTCATAGAATGAGTTGGAGAGGAGTTCCTTCTCCTCAAATTTTTGGAATAGTTTCAATAGAAATGGCAACAGCTGTTTTGTATACGTCTGGTAGAATTTGGCTGTGGTCCTGGCTCTTTCTTATTTGTAGCCTTTTTATTACTGATTCAATTTTGGAACTCATTATTGGTCTGTTCAGGGATTCAATTTCTTCCTAGTTCAATCTTGGGAGGTTGTATGTTTTCAGGAATTTATCCATTTCTCATAGGTTTTTAAGTTTGTGTGCACAGAGTTTTGTATAGTAGTCTCTGAGGGTTTCTTTTGTATTTCTGTGGTGCATTGGTCATGTCCCTTTGTCATTTCTTATTGTGCTTATTTGGATCTTCTTTCTTTTATTCATTATTATGCTAGCTAATTGTCTACCTTATTTATTATCAAAAAAAACCTCATGGATTCATTGATCTTTATCTTTTGTATGTTTTTTCCAGTCTTGATTTCCTTAAGTTCAGCTCTAATTTTGGCTATTTCATGTCTTCTGCTAGCTTTTGGGTTGGTTTTCTCTTGTTTCTCTAATTCCCCTAGGTGATGATGTTAGGTTGTTAATTTGAGATCTTTCAGACTTTTCAATGTGGGCATTTAGCACTATAAACTTTCCTCATAACACTGCTTTAGCTGTTTCCTAGATATTCTGGCATGTTGTATCTTTGGTCTCATTACAATCAAGGAATTTCATGATTTTTGCCTTAATTTCATTGATTAACCAAAGGTCATTCAGGAGCAGGTTGTTGAAATTCCATGTAGTTACATGGTTTTGAGCGATTTTCTTAGTATTGATTTCTATTTTTGTTGAGCTGTGGTCTGAGAGAGTGGTTGGTATGATTTCAGCTTTTTTGAATTTGTTGAGGATTATTTTATGTCCAATTGTGTGGTTGATTGTAGAGTATGTGCCATGTTGTGATGAGAAGAATGTATATTCTGTTGTTTTTGAGTGGAGAGTTTGGTAGATTTCTGTTAGGTCCATTTGGTCAAGTGTTGAGTTCAAGTCCTGAACATTTTTGTTAATTTTGTGCCTCTATGATCTGTCTAATACCATCAGTGGGGTATTGACGTCTCCCATGATTACTGTGTAGAAATCTTACTCTCTTTGTAGGTATCTAAGAACTTTCTCTATGAGTCTTGGTGCTCCTGTGTCAAGTGCATATATATATTTAGGATAGTCAGGTATTGTTGAATTGAATACCTTACTATTATGTCAGTCCCTTCTTTTTCTTTTTAAAAAATCTTTTTTGGTTTAAAGTCTGTTTTACTAAAATTAGGATAGCAACCACTGCTTGGTAGATTTTTCTCTATCCCTTTACTTTGAGCCTATGGATGTCATTGTGTGTCCGGAATTGGTTCCTTCTGGTGTGTTCTTAGTCTCACTGACTTCAAGAATGAAGCTGCAGACCTTCGTGGTGAGTATTACAGTTCATAAAGGCGGTGCATCCAGAGTTGTTCATTCTTCCCAGTGGGTTTGTGGTCTCGCTGGCTTCAGGAGTGAAGCTGCAGACATTCTCGGTGAGTGTCACAGCTCATAAAGGTAGTGTGGACCCAAAGAGTGAGCAGCAGCAAGATTTATTGTGAAGAGTGAAAGAACAAAGCTTACACAGCATGGAAGGGGACCCCAACCGGGTTGCCACTGCTGCCTTGGGTGGCCTGCTTTTATTCCCTTATTTGGCCCCACCCACATCCTGCTGATTGGTCCATTTTACAGAGTGCTGATTGGTCTGTTTTACAGAGTGCTGATTAGTGCGTTTACAAACCTTTAACTAGACACAGAGCACTGATTGGTGCATTTACAATCCTTTAGCTAGACAGAAAAGTTCTCCAAGTCCCCTACCAGATTAGCTAGACACAGAGCGCTGATTGGTGCATTTACAAACCTTTAGCTAGACAGAGATCACTGATTTGTGCATTTACAATCCTTTGGCTAGACAGAAAAGTTCTCCAAGTCCCCACCCGACCCAGAAGCCCAGCCGGCTTCACCTCTCAATTGCGTGTGAGATGAGTCTCTAGAAGACAGCATACCATTGGGTCTTGCTTCTTTATCCAGCTTGCTACTCTGTGCCTTTTAATTGGTGCCATTGAGCCCATTTACATTCAACATTAATATTGATATGTGGAGAAATTTATCCTGTCATGGTGTTGGTAGATGGTTATTATGTAGACTTGTTTTTGTGGTTGCCTTATATTCTCAGTGGTCAGTTTACTTAAGTGTGTTTTTGTAGTGGCACGTAACATTCTTTCTTGTCCATATTTAGCACTCCTTACAGAACCTTTTGTAAGGCATGTCCAGGGGTAATGGATTCCATCACCATTTGCTTGTCTTACTTCTCCTTTGCTTATGATGCTTAGTTTGGCTAGATATAAAATTCTTGGTTGCAAATTCTTTTCTTTAAAAATGCTGAATATAAGCCTTCAATCTATTCTGGTTTGTGGAGTTTCTGCTGAAAGATTTGCTGTTAGTTTGATGGGTTTCACTTTTTAGGTCACCTATGCCTTCTCTCTAGCTGCCTTTAATATTTTTTCTTTCATTTTGACCTGGGAGAATCTGATGATTCTGTATCTTGAGGATGGTCTTGTGTAATATCTCATAGAAATTCTCTGCATTTCCTGATTTTGAACATTGGCATCTCTAGCGAGGTTAGGGAAGTTTTCATGGATAATATCTTAAAATATGTTTTCCAAATTGCCTGTTATCTCCTCATATCTTTCAAGGACACTGGTGAATTATAGATTTGGTCTCTTTACATAATCCCATATTTCTTGTTTTTATTCTTTATTTTTTATTTTTGTTCAAGTTAGTTTAGAGAAGCAGTCTTTGAGCTCTGAGATTTTTCCTTAGCTTGATTTATTCTGCTGTTAATGCTTGTGATTGCATTATGAAATTATTGTAGTGTGTTTTTCAACTCTATCAGATCAGTTTGGTTCTCTTTTTTTTTTTTTCCTGAGACGGAGTCTCACTCTGTCACCCAGGCTGGAGTGTTTGGAGTGCAGTGGTGCGATCTTGGCACACTGCAAGCTCCGCCTCCTGGGTTCATGCCATTCTCCTGCCTCAGCCTCCTGAGTAGCTGGGACTATAGGTGCCTGCTATCATGCCCAGCTAATTTTTTTTTTTTTTTGTATTTTTAGTACAGACAGGGTTTCACTGTGTTAGCCAGGATGTTCCCAATCTCCTGACCTCGTGATCCGCCCACCTCAACCTCCCAAAGTGCTGGGATTACAGGCATGAGCCACCGCACCCGCCTGGTTCTTTCTTATAATGGCCATTTCATCTAACTGCTCCTGTATCATATTTTATTGTAATCCTTAGAATTCTTGGATTGGGTTTTGACTTTCTCCTGAATCTTGATGCTCTTCGTTCCTATCCATATTCTGATTTGTATTTCTTTCATTTCAGTCTTTTCATCCTGGTTAAGAATCCTTGCTGGGGAACTAGTGCAGTTGAGGAAAGCAGACACTCTGGCTTTTTGAGTTGCTGGAGTTCTTGTGCTGATTCTTTCTCATCTGTGTGGTATGATTCAATGCAGCTGCCACACCCCACCATGTGCTTTACTTTGAGTACAGTCAGTTGACTTCTTTTCAGGATGTTTTCAGAGGGTTGAGGCTTTGTGCAGGAACTTTATTTGTGGCTGAGTTCTTGTCCTTGGTTTCACAGTGTGGGCAGGAGGTGGCCTATATTAGCAAAGTATTTTTGTTGTTGAAGTTTGGGTTGTGATCGAGTAGATGGTGCTTAAGCATAATGACCAGTAAGTAGGCTCTTGCTTAGTCACTTCACTCCTTTGTATTTCCTCATGACTGCAATATGCTCCCTCTCTGTGCTCTAAGAGTGTGGGATCCTCTCCCACTCAAGTCCTGGCTATAGCTCTTGGCTTGGCACTTCTTGGCTGCACACTGCAGCCCTGGGTGAGCTCAGGCTTTGTGTTCCTTTCTAGCTGGGAGGCAGCAGGAGAAGGGACCTTGCCATGGGTATGGACATGTGGAAGAGGGCCTTTCACTTGTCTCTCAGGTTTCTATATCAGAAAATGGCAGAGCCACTCCCAATTGGGGCTATCAGCATAGGGTGGGGTGGCTGTGTTGTGGACTCAAGCCAGGGGGCCCTGCATATTGATGAGCAGAGAGGCCGGGTGGCTCATGGGGGAAACTGACTGGCTTCTTCTTTTTAGGACAGCAGTGGCTGTCCTAAAGGAGGTGTGGTTAAATCACTGAGAATCTTTGCTCCTTTTCCAGTCTGAGGGCAGCAAAGACAGTACCACTGCAATGGCAGTGGCAGAGGGGCTTTTGGTTGCCTCTGGAAGCTTCATCTCAAGAGAAACACAGAGCAACTGCTACTGGGAATGTTCAGCTGGTGGGTGGGGGTGACTGCAATTGCTGGCCCAAGCTTGGGGCCCCACTTGGTGAAGAGTAGGGGATTGAGGGCTCACAGAGAGGAGAGCCTGAGCTTCTCTCTCTATAATAACTGTGGTGTGCTAGAAGTATGAGTAAAACCCTCAGGTTCTTTATTTCTTCCCCAGACTGAGGGCATCAGGTGCAGAGAGGCTGTTGGTTGCCTCTGGGATCACCTCCCCAGGGAAACACAGAGCCATTAGCAATGGGAATTCTCAGTTGGGGGTGGAGGAGCTCTTCAGTGGTCTTGAGGCAAGAACCCTGCCTGGTGAAGAGTGGGGTGTGGGAGCTCACTGGAAAGAGACTGGGCTCCTCTCCATATGATAGCTGCAGCTTGCTGGAGGTTTCAGCATAGCAATCAGGCCCTTTGTTCCTTCCCCAGCCTGAGGACAGTCAGGGCAGTACTACTGCAACTGCAATGTCATACATGCTCTGGGCTGTCTCTGGGATTTCCTCCTCAGAGAAATGTAGAGCCACCACTGACTAAAGTGTTCAGGTGGGGGCAGGTTAATCATATGGGGGGCCCAGGTCAACAGGCACTGCCGAGTGAAGGGTAGGGGAGGTGGGGACGCATGTGGAAAACAGTCTGGCTGCTTTTCTGTAAGGTGGCTGCACTGTGTTGGGCATCTCCATAGGTCCCCAACCACTACACTCCCTCCTGAGCCTGAGGGCAACAGCAGCAAGGGCTGCAGGACAGCAAAAATGGTGCCCTGCCTCCCTCTAGGAGCTCTATGCCAGGAAAGTGTAGAGCTGCTACCATTCTGAGAGCCCAGGTGGGGGTCACTGAAGTCCCAGGTTTGGAGGCCCTGCCCAGTGAGTAGTAGCAGAGGTGGAGACCTATGTGGAACACAGTCTTGTCCCTTTTCCATAAGGCAGCTCTGCCGGGGGTCTGGGAGAGTCCCCAATCACTGCACACCCTCTGGAGCCTGAGAGCAACAAGAGGGTGGGTTGCAGAGAAGCAAAAATGGCAGGCTACCTCTCCCTCTGGGAGCTCTGTCCCAGGGAAGTGCAGAGCTGCTCCCTGCCCAAGAACTCAGGTGGGGCTGGGGTGGCCTCACCAGCACCCCAGGCCAATAGGCCTTATCCTGCAAGATGCAGTGGAGGCATGGCTTGCAGTCCATCACTGCTCAGCTCTGTGGATTTTGTTCCTTTCCTGCAGGCATGTGAGGGAGCCTGGCCTTCCCCATTGCTGGACCTGCAGCCACTGGTGCCAGGGTGCCTGAGGATCCAAGGCTCCCAGGACTCCATGTGTGCCTGAGCAGGGCTCTGCCCAGACTCCCACGTAGTTCTCTGTGTTGGTCTGGAGGCCCCAGCAGGGGAGTTTGCAGGGATCTCCTGAGCAGAAGTGGTAGAAGTGTGGGTCCCTGAGGACTCTCACTTACTCACTGTTTCCCCAGTGTGGTGACTCCCCTGGCTCTGTGCCACTCCAGGTGGGCAGTTTTCCTGTCTCACTCTTCTCTGTTCTCTGTGGGTCATGGTGTTTCCCTGATGAATCCCAATGTGTTCACCTGGATGTTCTGGTTGAAGAGCTAGTGTCAACCCACCACTCTTTATTCTCTCCGTGAGAGCAGTGCACACTGGCTGCTGCTAGTCAGCCATCTTGGCCTCCATGTAGAAATATTTCTGTAATCATTTCCTAGCTTCCAGGTATCCTGGCATTTTCCCTGTCGATCTCCCAATTCCTCTGGTCACAGAAGACTACATTTTCTTAGTGATGTCTTTTGATGAGCATATATTTTTTATCTTTAATGAAGTCTACATTATAATTTTTATGTTATTACTTTATCCTTTCTAAGCGAATCACTCCCTTTCCTCAGGTTACAAATGTATTTGGGTTCTCTCTCCATTCCTCTCTCACAGCAGCTTGTCTCTGCATAGCTTCATTTTACAAATGGCTTTGCTAAAAGGGAAGATGAATGCCACCAACCTCAGATGCTCATCCGTTCAGTGTCTTCCCTATCCTAAGGGAAGACTCTACTTGGCACTGTCTGAGTCACATGTCCATTTCCTGGGCCAGTCACTGTTGCTAGGGAGCTCAGGTTCTATGAGTAACTAAGTTCAAGCCCATCCCTTTAGCAAAGGGATGGTGGCACCGATGAGAAAAACATGGGATGAGGGAGAGGGGAGTCCTCAGAGACAGGCTCTTGGATACTTCAAATAACATGTGTGCCACCAAACTTCTTAATTTAAAAAAATAATTTTTTATGTAGAAGATTTATTTCTCTTTCTCTAAGCTGCTAATTAAATGTATTCAGGTGCAGTAAAGCTAGATTTCTGTTTAGCATATCTAAAACTAAAGTGTGAAATAATCAGATATTTTGAAGTGCTAAAATATGTTCAAATTATATCTGAATAGCAGTACTTCATCAAAGATCATGGTTTAACACGTCAAAGTCTACCATAATGTGAATGATGCTATTATTTTCACTTTGACAAAAGTTTTTCCCTACCTTCCTCAGATTCTTAAAAAAAAAAAAAGTTGTGTTGTGCATACCTCCATATAATAAACCACTGAGAGAGCAACTGTGGTTTAGTGATTAGAACAAGATTTATATACTTAGAAAGCCTAGTCATTTTGCTGGGCTTTAGAGCAAGCCTGATGATGTTCCACCCACAGGATTAATTGACAAAAATGAGTGGTCCTTATTGGAAATCATTAAGTACCTCGGGGTTTTCATTTGAAGGAGAAAATTGGAGAGTTCATTGTAGACAAATAACTATCTCCATCAAAGTTACCCACTTGTAAAATATTTGCTTTGAAGTGTAGTTGAATAAATAGCTGGCCCCACTGAGGGGCTTGAAATGATAATGCAGTCGACAACATTTGATTCTCCTAGGTCAGACTCACTAAAGGAACCTGATATTAAAAGTAGTGTTTCAAGAAAGCTTTCATCTTAGCTTAAAAATTATAGACATCAGGGAAAGTGCTGGAGGGGCTTTATAAATTATAGGCACAGCAGTTATTTCCCCATAATGAGGAAAGGACCCAGCTGACTTTCTCAGTATCATACGGGCTTCAGCTTTCCTCTCCCAATTCTCTATGCTATGCGCATAAAGTTCTCCTTCATTACTGCCGTTGCTCTCCCATCCCTTGGGTATTATAATCCTATTACTTTTCAGATTTAGGTGTGGAAAACCTCTTAAAAATTAATGAATGAGTTAATTTTAATTGACAAATGAACATTACATACATTGGTCATGTACAACATCATGTTTGGAAATACACATACATTCTGGAATGGCTAAATTGAACGAATTAACATAAACATTACCTCACATCCTTATTTTTTTGTGATGAGAACACTTGAGATCTACTCTTAGCAATGTTTAAGAACACAATATATTGTTATAGTCATGTTATACAATAGACCTCTTGAACATTTTCCTCCTGTCTAATTGGCATTTTGTGTATTTTGACCAACATCTTCAGAAGCCTTCTGGGCCTCCCCAAATTTCTTTTCTTTGTGACAGTTTCAAAACAAAATCATATTAATAAACTATGGGTGAGGGAGTGGAGTACACACAAAAGCTTAAAAATTGAGATGTTTATAACATCATGTTTCTGATCATATTTTGAGGGGTCTAGTCACAGATTCAATTAATAAATATAAAATAAGAGACATCCAACTCCTTTTCATCTTCCGTGCTTCAGGCTTGTTTTCTTTGTTTCTCTGTGGCCATATGATGAAATAATAGTTGCCGTCTTCAAGCTTTCCATTAAAGTAAGTTGAATTTCTCATCTTTTCCCGTTTCAGATGCCATTGCTTTTGGAAAAGCACTGGAGTTTCTATTTGATATTTAAGGGATATCCTCAGTTCTTAGTTTGTCTACAGAATTAAATTAACAAAGAGTCTTTCTTACCTTTCCGTATATGACTGATTGGTTGTGACTGCCTAGAGTACTGGATTGAGATGGCATCTGGGGGTGAACACAGGTGATTAATTAATAATGTCTGCCTTGGGTTTGACAAGCAGCAGTTCTTTCTTAATCCCAATCCGTGGTAAAGTGTATGTTTTGATTTGATTTTTGTTTCTACTCAGGTTATCAGCATGGGGAATTCCAATGGTTGTCTTTTTTATTTGTCCTTCAGATATCACTGTGGTGGTGAAGGGCAATTCTAAGTATATATTAAAGTATTATACATATATTAAAATTAATATATATAATTTTCTCTCTAGTTGAATTAAAACCATCTTAAGAGGGAAAAGATTCATTCTACAATGTATGAGGCATTAAGTAGACAACAAAAGCTAAATTCTTAGGAGAAATTTCCTTTTTTATGGTTCATTTCAGTAAGTCATTTTGATTTCTTAGCAAATGAATACGGAAACATTGAAGCTTAAAATATAATATGGAGATTGATGTTTCTGATCCATCCCACTATACACATCATTTTTTGCTATTGTCTATTCTGTGATGTTTTGAACAATTTAATCAAGCAACAGGATTTTGTAGTGTTTCTTCAGGAAAATAACTGCACGTAAGTTCCCCCAGGTATGCCCTTCTGGTGACAATTTTTGACTTTATATTCGTGGCTGTTGTGCTTCATTTAATTCCCATTGTTCTTTTTATGCTTATACTTTTCATTTTCAAGAAGAAATGTTTATTTTTAACTCAAATCATGATTAAGAGTAGCATCCAGTGAGACAAATGGCAATCCACTTGGTTCAATCATTTTTGAAGTTCAGTTTAGCTTTAAGCCACTAAATTTGGGTTAGGTTTAAAAGAGAGAATTTGTCATGATGTCCTTGCATTTGTGTCTAGTAACAGCAAATGTTTTATGATTTTTGTACAGTACTTGGGATCTTTGAGGGCTTTGGTGTCAATTTTAATATAGACCCCAAAGACTGACTGAAACACAAAGATGGATTGAAGCATTCATTCATTTATTCATCAGTTTGCCATTTATTTAACAATTATTTGAGCATTCACTATATTCTAGTTCATTTGGTGGGTTCCAGGGAGTCTACTGTGGTGTAGAACACTGAGAAGTAATAAAAACAAGGTCTACATGTGATAAGGGTCATGTCCAGGATGGTATCATGCAAGGGGAACTTTCAGAGCGGGGTAGTGGTGGCACCAGGGAAGCCTTTGTAGAAGACCTGAAGGATAAATAGAAGTTAACCATGATGTCCAGGCAGTGGGAAAACCACAGGTGAAAGTCCTAAGCCCTTCTAGCTACTTTAAGAAATCCAATTGCTTCCCATAAACATATTTAGGCTCCTGGAATTTGTGTCAGTGCTAAAACAATCTCTATTACATCCTTTGTTATTTTGGACCTAGAGGATTGATTCCCTTGTCGGCACCACATTTTGATTTATTCTTCAAGAAAAAGGTGGTATGGTGGAGAGTGAGGGGACAGAAAGTGAACTGAGAAAACTCATCTGTTTTCTTTAGTTAGCAGTTACTTTTTTCTCCCTTACTGTAAGTCACTAACATTTAATTATTTAAATATTTTTTGTTATGTAGTTTTTGGTAAATGCACATGTTTGCAAAACCTTCTATATGTCCTTCTCTGCATCCTAGCTCTTGTATGAATCTTTAGCTATCTGGTATATTTTTTACCATTTTATAGTTTTATGCTTTATGGTAGTTTTATGACTTAGGAGGTGTTCATGTATTCGACACGTAACTGTGTTATTTAATGGCCACTCTCTGCTACCTCTGCTCAATACACTGGTTAGAGGGCCTCCATCCTCAAGGTGCTCATGTGCCAAAGGGGAGACAGAGAAATGACAAGGAAAACCGAATACAAAAAGGATTCTTGTGTGCTGTGGAAAAAATAAAATAAGGAAATATGATAGAATGTGGTGAGGGATGAAGGATGGTTCTAGTAAGGGAGGCCGAGGCGGGCATCTATAATAAGGCAACATTTGAACGGAGAATTGAACTGAGAATTGAATGGTGAGAAATTAGCTGTTCAAAGATGTGAGGGAAGCATTCAAGGAAAGGTAGGTAGGGATTGTTTGGGGCTGTATAGGCCGTGACAAAGAATTTGGATTTAACTCTGAGTGGAAGTGTTTAACTATTAGATAGTTTTAGAATGGTGGTAACATGACTTGATTTGCTTTCTAAAAGAAAATGCTAATGCTATGGAAAGAATCCATCACATCACTGTGCTAGGAATGAAATCAGAGATTAGATTAAATAGAAAGCTATGATAGTAATCAAGGAAAGCGATGTGATCACTATGATAGTAATCAAGGAAAGACACTGGATTTGCACTGTGTCTTCTACAGAATAGGCACTCTATGAGTTCTAAAGGTATTGCTCATTCTCAGTACACTTAGTTTTATGTGAATTTGTGTGTGTATGTGTGTGTGTATGTGTGTCTGTCTGTGTGTATGAACAAGATTGTATTCAAGGTTGAGCCACATAGCTACATAATTTTATGTCTGACACAGGGTAGAACTGGAGATTTAGACTTTTATGATGGAAATGAAAATGTTTGTCCTTGACTCGTGCCCCTTCTCTCTACCACCACCTGTGCTTCCATATTCCACTTGCATTCCTCCCGTTTATACTTATACTCCCTAATAGTATCCTCCTACCACACTCTTACTTTCAGCCAACCATCCATAAACTAGGAGGTGGTACTGACAAATTCATCCTAATTGTGTTCCTGGCTTCCCCAGACCTGAGATGCAGAATATCAGGAATGGCGTGATTGGGACAAGGAAAGTGGGCAGAAACTTGAAGGCAACAATAGGCTTTGCCACATTTAGCAAGAAAGAATGACACTAAGTTCAATGTTGAACTATTATTGTTACCATAGGTGAGGTTAGGAAGAGGATTCTCTGTGGGGCACTAACTTCTGCTATAGGTAGTGAGGGTTAGGAAAGATGGCATTCATTGCATCCAGGGAAAATCTAGATGGAGTTGGAAAATGGACAAAGGAGAGATTTGATAGGATTCAACTTTCACATTCAACATTCACAGCTGAGCCAATGTAGAGAGCTGAACACGTTAAATCAAGTAAGGGGTGACTGACTTTACATGAAAAAAATGCTTGTTATGTCATTTTATCCAGAAATTATTTAAATATTTAGGACACTAAAAGAGTTCCATGTTCTAAATCAGGTACGCAGCTACAGTTATTGAGGAAATGTTCTGAGAAATGATAAAAATAAATCTATCACTCCACTGATTGACTTTAATAATAGCACAATCATGTTTTTTAGTAAACACTGGATGGCAACACTCTTATGTCCTTTGCTTCATCAAAGAATGTCAGATCTGCAGGCATATGCTTACATGGCTTCCAGTGCCATGGCACTGAGTATTTAAAAAATGAGAAAAGAATATCAACAAATATTTTGTCTTTAAAGATTTTGTCCTTGCAATAGTTTGCTGAGAATGATGGTTTCCAGCTTCATCCATGTCCCTACAAAGGACATGAAATCATTTTTTATGGCTGCAAGGACAAAAACCAAGCACTGCATGTTATGATTCATAGGTGGGAATTGAACAATGAGAACACTTGGACACAGGAAGGGGAATATCACACAACGGGGCCTGTTGTGGGGTGGGGGGAGTGGGGAGGGATAGCATTAGGAGATATACCTAATGTAAATGACGAGTTAATGGGTGCAGCACACCAACATGGCACATGTATACATATGTAACAAACCTGCACATTGTGCACATGTACCCTAGGACTTAAAGTATAATAATTAAAAAAAACAATAATTAAAAAAAAGATTTTGTTTTCTAGAACAGTGGTCCACAACCTTTTTAACACCAGGGACCAGTTTCATGGGGCAAGGGGGACATGGTTTGGGGATGAAACTGTTCCACTTCAGATTATCAGACATTAGTTAGATTCTCATAAGGAGCACACAACCTAGATCCCCTGCTGGGCAGTTCACAATAGGGTTTCAGCTCCTATGAGAATCTAATGCCGCTGCTGATCTGACAGGAGATGAGGCTCAGGCAGTAATGCTCGCTTGCCTACAGCTCACCTCCTGCTGTGTGGCCCCATTCCTAACCGGCCACACACTGGTGGTACTGGTCTGCGGCCCAGGGGGTTGGGGACCCCTGCTGTAGGCAGAACACACATGGTATATATATATATATATATACCCACACCCACCATACACCCACACATACACACACCCATACACATATGTGCACTTGCATGTACACCTATAAACACATGCGCATGTTGTCTCATTTCTTTTGTAAGTTTTTGTAGTGTGAACAATCATGTACAGAAAGGGTATATCTAGCATGTAGACATACAGCTCAATATAATGTCCTGCCGATTGACAAACCAGCCTATTAGCAATACATGTAAAATAAACTATTTTGTTTAAAATAAGAAAAAGTAGAATTTAGATAAATATTGGCTGTCTGTAGTTATATACTGTGTATGGTGGAATCACATCTTAAAAAGGATTTATGTTCTAAAGTCAATGCAAATGGTGACAATCGGTTGTGATCAAAATTTCTTCCCAAAGTCCCACAAATCTCTCATAGGTTGCAGTATTTTACCAACATTGGCAGTTTTGTTTTGTTTTCTTCCCCAGCAATAGGACAGATCACTGTTTCTTTGACTGATTGAGGGGACATGAGGTATGAAATCATGTGCACTCAAATTCTGGGAACACATTTATACAGTGAAATACCCACCCCACCAGATGCCAAGGAAACTGACACTGATTGAAAACATGGAGATGTATTTGGTCCCCTTCACCCTTGCCATGGGAGCATGCATTCATTGAGTGGATGCACTGTGGTGGAATTGCCTGTGTTATTTAAGTTGTTTCCTCTCCCTCTTTACTTTTCTCTAGCTCTCTCCTACTATCTCATTCTCTCATGTTTGCTGAACATGTATAGTAAGGTATTGTAATTTCAAATACATTGCAACTCTGTGGTATATGGCATCCTCTTTATTTACATCCTTGTTTATATGCATGCTTATGTATTCTTTGTTGAAATGAAGTCACACATCTAAATATCTATGTGTGTACGGTTTGACTCTTAGAAGAGTTTGTCAGGAGCATGAGTTTCATCTCTGATTGCACCATGTCATACTGTTGTGTTCTTGGCCCATCTGGTTGCAACAAAGAACCGTACAAACAGATGTAGAAACCAGTTTCCTCCTCTGGAAAACAATTCAAAAGCTACAAGCCCATCAAATGCTGAGAACTGTCTAGCTATGGTGTGGTACAGTAGCCGTCATTAAGGTTTTTGTCTTAAGATTGATGCAAAGACACAGGTTAATTTCTCAATTTTGTTTTAGTTTGGAATAACTGTTTATTTAGATTTTTACTTTGTTCATTGTTATGTTGGTTTTCTAACCAAGGTGATAGTTCTATTTTGTAATCCCACATACCACCCAGCTACCATGGCCTGACTTCAGTGAAAGTATTTTCCCAGCGGAGATTCAGTGAAATCATTCTCTGAGAATTTGAGTGAATAAACTGTACTTAGTGTTAAACCACAATTGGTTATGTGTATTTCCTGCCAAAACTAAAAAGTATAAATTCTGAATTTTTTTTCATAAGGGCAGTTTCAGGTTCTTTCAAGTGTAATGATTTTGACATTGTGTTTAAGAACAATTTTCATGCTAATTGAAGTCTTCTATGTCAAAGGAAAAAAGTCAAGTTCTTAGCGTACACATTCTTCGTTAAGGCATTAAATGCAATGAAAAAGAAGCCTCTAAAATATTCTTTGTAGAGATTCTTTTGTGATTATTGCAGAGCTCCATCTGTTGATTCAACAGGTTTATTGAGTACCAGGTAAGCACTATTAAAGGCACTGGGTATCACTGGGTATACATAGTAAGGAAAGCCATGTCCTTGACCTCATGAAGCTTATGGGCTCCTGGTGGGGTGATAGACAATAAACAGCTAAAGAAATAGCAATTTAGAGAAGTGTCAGGGAGACAAAGGACACAGTTCAGCGATAGAGAATAAAAAGAGGTTACCTAACTCACAGGGTGATTAGTGAAGGTTTTTTGGAGGAGACAGATTTTAAGCCAAAACTTAGATAAAAAGGAGTTGAGCATGAAAAGAGCCCAAGACAGAGTTTTCTAGGCAAAAATCAGCAAGGCATAAAGGAGCTTGGGTGTTTCCAGAACTGAAAGGAGACAAGAGTGGTTAAGTATGTATGTGTATGGTATGGGGAGGGATGGGGAGAAGGTGGCATGGGATTAGGTTAGAGAGGTAAAGAGGTGCCAGATGATTCAGAGCCTTAGAGGCCATGGTAAGACTCTGGATTTTGAAATAAGTACAGTGAGAAGCCAACATTTTCAAATGCTGAGAGTTCTTATCTGATTTGAATTTTTAAAAGCTCACTTTGGCTGTGTTTTGGAGAATGAAATATGTGTGAGCATGTACCTGTGTGTTTGTGTTTATGGCTAAAAATGGAAGCAGTGAGACTCCTCGGAAGGCTATTAGAATCATCTCCTCAAAAGATAATAGTGGACTGCACCGTAAGGTGGCAATAGAGATGAAGCCAAAAGGATGGATTTGAACTATTTTTTAGAGGTATTCTGAATTTACTGATTGATTTGATATCCAGGGTGAGGAAGAGTCATGAATCAAATGATCAGTTTTCTATATATTTTTCTTTGCAACTGGGTGTATCATCGTGTCATTTACTAAGATCAGGTTTGGGGGAAGATCATGTTTCAGAGGGAGATCGTATTCACTTTTAGACACTTAGTATGAAACCTATTGCAAAATTGATTACTTCATCAAACATTGATTGAGCTTCACTGCATGCCAGACATTGTACTGAGTAGTAAGGGTATCTGATGTCCCTACACTTATGGAATTACAGAGATGATAGATTTCAGAGTGCTAGAAGAGACCATAGTTGGAAATAATCCAGTCCAGCATCCTCATTTTAAAGGTGAAGTGTAGAATTTTAATCATTTTATTTCTCCAGAAATATTAAGATTTCTCTATAAAAATTATGGTTGTTTTAGTAAAACTTAATTTTCCTCATCTAAATAGTTGTGGCATTTTTCCCCTTAGGAATATGATAAGTCTGTTTTCATTTCTGTTTTAATGAATTGTTACAATTAGTCTTCAATTAGCATTAGTAAAGCACTTGCCGATGCATTCTGAAATAATAAAAATATAGGCATTATAGTCAGTTCACTGGGCAATATTGTCATTGGCTTCAGTCAGACTTATAAACAACATGTGCAAAAGGAATCAGAAACCATGTTCTAGTGTACACACATTTCTCACTAAGGCATTAATGTACACAAAAGGGGAAATAGCTACTTGTATTTTTTATATTGTCAATGGTAGGTTGCTAATAACTTGAAGCATTTTAGAGGGAATTTTTCAAACTTAATAGAAAGCATGAATTTGAGAGGAAAGAAAAAAAATACCTAAGGGCCCTAAGTAATTTGTTGTGCAATGAATTCTAGATTTGTGTGTGCATGTTTGTTGGCGGGGGGCGTGTGTGTGTGTTGGAATGTTTGTTTAAAGTCCCATTTGATTTTATAAGTTAAGGTGTTTGGTCAAAGAATAAATAGGCAGTGATGAAACAGCAAGTTGTGTAGATTTAAATAGTTTAAATACCAGGAGACGAAAAAGATTATTTTGGGTGGTCTAGCTAAGCATACTTATTATCTAAATTATCTTACAACATTAATTGTTCATTTAGAGTGGAGTTCTTGGCTCGTCATAGTAGGTCGGATACTGTGAAAGAAAGGAGATGAAAGTTCCTGCTCTGTGGGGCATAGCAAATTGGAGGCATCAGGCATGGTCCAGTCTGCACACACATGGGCACACACCTGAGAGGAGAGTGTTTTCTGCAATAAGTGGTTATGGTCGTGGAATGCCCCATAGGGCAAAGGAAGTGTCCAGACGTATTGTAGAGACAGGGGCTTGTTTTTTAAGAAAGGAAAAAAGTGCGTATTGAATGAGACAGATAATAGTCAAGTGACCTTGAAGTTTAAAAGGAGTTTAAGAGGTGAAGATTAAGGCAAGGATAGTGATAGATTGAAATATATGCCAATGAAAGAGGCAAATCTTCTGCAAAGATGGTTGAAGTTATTAAAATAAGAAGTAATTAGAATGAAAGTTCTGCTTCATCCTTGCAACAGGAATGGCAGGACTAAATTGAGAGAACTTGAAGCGCAATAATGGAGGATTTGACCCTGAGCCTTCAAGGAAGAAACATAAATGACCAAGGGCTGACAATAGAAACTGCATGGAATTTATAAGTAGAATTGTATACATGCAAATTGATTAAAAAATCAGTGATGAATATAAAGACCAGACAGAAAGACAGCTTGTCTTCCAGAATTGATCAGAAAGGATAAAACAGGGACTTTGTTTATATGCCTGGACAGGAATAATCTATGTTTTATCAGATAATCAATATCTTTATAACCTTATCAGACACAAGAGTTAGAGAGGGCTTCCCAATTCCTGAATAAATGTTTAGAAATAAACATTAGCAAGAATTTGGAAGGAGCTTTTGGGACAGGAAAATCTCTTTTAACCACTTGTCCCTCGTTCCCCCAGAATGTCCACCTTCTCTGTTCTTACTAGGGCAGTTTTAGCATCTCACCTGTTGGTTGATATTTTTCCAATGAAGAACTCATTTTCTTGCTTATGTATAGGTAGTATGGCCTTACACTCCTTCACACATAACCTTAAAATATTCCTCATCGTGTCATGGACTGGCGCACACCACACCCTCCTGAAGCTTGAGAATGGCTGTAGGAAAAAGGAAAAAACTATAGAAAAAAACTAGCAAAAGCAGGTGTTTTGTCTTTTGTGTTTGTTTTCTCTTAAACTTTTTCAGCTGTACGAATCCCTGACCAGCCAAAGAAATTGTCGAGGGAATAATCTGGGAAACAGAGGGTAGAAACATCTTGAGATATGTTCACCTATGTAAGACAAATGTCTTCCATTAAGATTTTCTGAATAGTCTCTTGAAATGGGGACACACGTCAGGCTAGCTCTTGCTCAGGTAAACCTAGGCCTGCAGGGGCCTGTCCTAGGCTGTGCCCAACAGACACAGAGGCCATAATCTTGAGAGTTATGTTTTAGTTTGTTTTTAGAAATTCCTTCTTCACACATTACCTCTAGAACTTTCTTATTTTTCAGTTCTACTTAGGGACAAAGAGCACTACTCAGCTGCTGAATTCATTTAAGAAGGCAGGAAGGCACAACAAGCTCTCTCCACGTTTCCTCTGGGCATATTGTGGCCAGGTCTGTGGTTTGTGTCTAGAAATTTGGTCAATGAGTTGAGGAACATTTTTCACCCCTTCTCCCACTCCCTTCCCCTTCCCCTTTCCTTCCCTTCACTTCCCTTTCTCGCTCTCTTTCTCTTTCTCTCTCTCTTTCTCTCTTTCTTTCTTTCTCCTTCCTTCCTTCTTTCTTTCTTTCTTTCTTCTCTCTCTCTGTCTTTTTTTTTTTTTTCTGGAGAAGAGTGGTTTAAAAGGGAGTTGAATATAACAGAGCACCTCATTATTTTCCTTTCTTTTTGTTTGCTAACTAGGAAAGTCCATCAGCTTGATGATGGAGGAGAACAATGACTCCACGGAGAACCCCCAACAAGGCCAAGGGCGGCAGAATGCCATCAAGTGTGGGTGGCTGAGGAAGCAAGGAGGCTTTGTCAAGACTTGGCATACTCGCTGGTTTGTGCTCAAGGGGGATCAGCTCTATTATTTCAAAGATGAAGATGAAACCAAGCCCTTGGTGAGTAGGAGAAAATGTAAAGCATTAAGGGCCTAAGAAAGCCAAGAAATAGAGGGATTTGCTAGAAACCGATTGGGACTGAGGCCACCCAAAGCTCCCTGGTCTCCTTCACCCTTTTACCCACTGCTTGCTTTGAGTTGGAGATAATAAAATTGCTAATTGAGGCCAAGAGGCAAATTATACTTGTCTAATATTAATTTTAATTTTTACTAAGCCAGAAGAGGAGAATGTCTCAGTTCCTCTGGCAAACTTAGTTCATGAGAAAATTTTAATAGACATCTGCTAAAAGATATATTGTAGCCAAAACATCTTTCTTTTTCTCAGGAGTAAATGGAAAGCACAGGTTTGAAGGAAGAACTGTAGGCACAACTTTCAGTAATTTATCAGACATTTTCAGTATCAATTCTCAGAGGTTTCCCTCCATACCTTAACTCACATAAAATATGGATGTGGTGCTAAACCAAATTACACTGATACATTCAACCAGCATACATAATGTACCAATCCTTCTGTGAATAGTCTCTGTTGCTTTGTAGTTCCTTAGTGGTTCTTTATTTGCTTATTTACTTATTTTCTCAACCACAAGTCTCAAGACTGCAATGAGAGAGAAGAATAATCTTCATCTGCATTTCCATAGTTGCAACAGTTTTCTCAGATTCATCATGGCTTATCAGTTGATGAGAGGATATGCAAACTGAGGCATCACTTATGTGTGTGTTTTTCATCTACATCTATAGGATACCTACATGAGAGAAGAAACATTTTAGATTCGTTTATATAAACAACCCTAACAGTATGTTCTTGAGGCTATTTCCTCTTGTGTTAAAGAACTTAATTAGGAATTTGGACCAGGTCTTTGCTTTAGTATTTTAATTTCCTAAGGCATTATAATTTCATGATGTTCTCATTCCTCTAATTGAACTCCCTAAAAATAGCAATAAAAATACATGCTACAAACCTTGGTCATGTTTTTGAAATTGCTACTACTTTTTAGGCATTTACCAAGGCTGGACATCAGGCTAAAAATTTACATATATTATCTTATGAAATACTTAAAATAATCCTATGAGGTAGGTATTGTTAACCCTATTTATGCATGAACACCAAGGTTTATGTGTAATGCAGATTACCCAAAGTTAAACAAACAGTGGTTTAATAATTTGTCTCAAGTAAGTCTGAGTTCGTATAGCTTTAGCCCAAGACATAATAAGTAAATTAAGAAGGTCCCATATTGGTATCATGACAGTTACAGTACTTTCCATATCTGTTATTTCATTTGTCATTGCAAACCAGTGGGGAATATGGGGATTATTTTTACAGAGGAGGAAACTGTGGCTTAGAGATATGAAGTGATGTAATCAAGATCATAGGCAAATTAATGGAGTTTTTTGTCTCCTATCTTACCCTCCACGGTTCTTTTCTAATTGCACCTTGTTTTATAATTATCTAATAATCAGATTAAGGTATTATCTTGAATATAAAATTATTTTTACCAAATTCAGAGAAAGGAACCAGGTTAATGTGAAAAGACAGAATTTAGGGGGTCCAGTGTGGGGACTTCGTTATGGAGGATCACAGTGAATACTATCTGTGAAAAAATACATAGAGGGCCATATCCCAGGCAATATGATAATATCTTTTTTGAACAATTTAGGGCAGAGTTCCTCAAACTAGAATTCATGTGCACATTCTCTGACATTTGCACATTCTCAAATTTGAGGAACATGGACCACAGGCTTGGATCCACTGTATCTTCATGACTAGCAGGCACTCTAGTGGTTATATTGATTAAAAAATTGGAAATATATATTTTAAAATGTAAAAACTCCAGATTAATTCAAATGAAAATCTACCTCAAAATGAAAATTACATTAATTCATAGTATTTCCAAGATAAATAGTATTTTTACATTAGCATGCTACTAGTATTACTAGTATTTGTAGACTTACTATAACTAAAATTAACAAAATAGACTTGTATTCACCAAAAAGTACTAATTCTTTTATAAACCATAGACCCATCACCATCCCCCTAAAAATGTTTTTAAATTTTTCATTCTATGTATTATTTGTTAAAGATTTGTGATTAATAAAGCAGTTAAAATGTAGGATAAATAACTTTATTCTTTTTTCTTTCTTTTTTTTTTTTTTTTTTTGAGATGGAGTCTCACTCTGTAGCTCAGGCTGGAGTGCGGTGGTGCGATCTCGGCTCAATGCAACCTCCGCCTCCTGGGTTCAAGCGATTCTCCTGTCTCAGGACCCCAAGTAGCTGGGACTACATGAGTGCGCCACCACACCCGGCTAATTTTTTGTATTTTTAGTAGAGACGGGTTTCACCGTGTTGGCCATGCTGGTCTTGAACTCCTAACCTCAGATGATCCACCCGCCTTAGCCTCCCAAAGTGCTAGGATTACAGGTGTGAGTCACTGCGGCCAGCCTTGGGAGAAATAACTTTGAATTATCTTTTTTAACTAACTTTCATACAATTCAAGCACTGAGAATTTTAACACTGAGCTTTTTAATGTTTTGCCCTGATGTTTAAACACACGCATACAAATTCAGATTAAGAACTGACAATTTCTATATCAGAGGGAACTTTGTAATATACAAACATTCTATATTGTTGTATGAATGGCCTAATTTCTTCCCTTAAAATAGACCAAGTGAGAGTAGATGCCTGGCACATGGTAACTGTTAATAGCATAATTTTGCATGAGTTAATGAGTCAGTGGAATGTGTCTAGAGCCATGCAGCAGCAGGGCCAGGACCAAGGCACCATGAGTGAAACTGACTGTTCTCAACTCCGTCTATCAAAATCATGCTATTTAAAACAACAAAGTTTAAGCCACATTAAATAAGACCTGCAGTGATATATTGTAGAATATCTTTTAAAGAATCAGACCATCTAAATGGAGAATAATTGAGCACCTTGAAAAATGTTGAAAGTGGAAAAAAATTTGTCCTAAAACCTGTCATTTTGTATTTGTGTGTTTATGATTACATGTATGTGGTTGTGTGTATATCTGTGTGTAACAGCCTAAAGGACATTGTTACTGAGTGACAGATGAGGAGCTAGGAGTCACTTTCTTGCTTCTAGATCCAGTGCTCCTTCTGCTTCATCCTTGCCTTCTCATTAGTCCTCAAATTTTCTTTACCTTTGCTTTTAGTCGGAGGTATTTCTTGCTTTTTTCTTTTCACTTCAATGCTTCCAATGTAAGAATGTCCTTGGCCTTCATATATTTTGATGAGGTCTATTTCAATAATATGGAGAAAATATCACGAGTAAAATTTTTAAAATTCTTTCTTTTAAACATTCCTAACCAGCTGGAAAGATTCAATAAACTTAACTTGCTTTTTGTTTTTTTACTTTCTTAGAAGGCACTTCTAAAATGAGAGTATAAAACCCATGAAATTTGTGTCCTTCTTGTCCTTGGTTAAAATTCTTAATTTATTATAGTAAATTTTCACTGAGTTGTTTTACTCAATAAAAAGAGTCAAATCAAACTCCATCATTATCCTTATTATGAAAAACTACTCATCTGTTGAGGGAAAGCAAAATTATAATCATAACAGGCTACCCTGAAAATGCTGAATGCTATGAGTACACAGGTACAGTTAGTAGCAAGGAGTGAGTGAGGACTGTCTAGAGGGCTTGAGAAGGGCTGCATAAGGCAAGAGGTGACCCTGACCTGGGATTTTGAAGGTAGATGTGAGTTTTCCAGGTAGATAAATTGGGGGAAGGAATTCAGAGCAGAGGAAAGACATGGAGTTGTAAAATAGATATCTGTAGATAGCTCCATATTGCAAGGGTGAATATACGGCAAGAATGCAGTTAGAGAGAAACGGGCTCCCCAGTGGAAAAGGGGTTCCTTAGTAGGCAGTGAGAAGCTATTTCCAGAGCACCTGTGATACTCAAACTACACAACTATGTTAATCTCAGAAAGGAATCATGACAGTTGTTTCCTAATACATTGAAAACCTAAGTTAATAAATATGAGTTTCTCAATTAGATTTTCCTTACATCTCTGTCTTCAATTTTTATTGCTATGAGAACACGCTATATATGATTTAGTGCATTATGTACTTAAATATTTGAACTTACTATGAATGTTTCATGTTCTTATTCAACTTGCACCTTGCCTTCCAAATATTCAACAACCTGCCCAAATTTGAGAACTTAGAAAGTTTCACTGCCACTTTTCTTGTATTTTATTTTTGAGCAAAAGGCAAAGGTGCCTCAAGGCTCTCCGCTCTCTGGAGACAGTACCTGACTGGTAAACAATGACTTTCCAGCACTTAGCCAACAATACCTGGCAATATATGAGAGGCTTATCTCATAATATAGCTATTTAATATTTAATATAAATCAAACTAAACATCGTCAGTATCCTGTAATTTTTTAATTAAAAAAAGCAGCTTTAGTTCATTTAGGACAAAACTGTCTCCAGAATCCATTGTCTACAAGTATTTGTACTTATACAGATTTTATCCAGAGCGTATTTAAAAAATAAAGTTGATTTTGATTGTTTCTATAAAAACAAACAGGAAGGTGATGCATGTAGTCCATTTTTGAAAGTACATTAATACATCTATAATTCTTGTCACTCACAGGCCACTACTATAAACATTTTATAGTGCTGAATTTTTCCAGTTTTTTAAGTAATATCTTTTCTATTTTAATTTATCTTACAAATTCCATTATATTTACATGCAAAGGAAAAAGTGTAAAATCATACTGTACAGAAGAATCTATAAAAAAGAATCTTCCTCCTACACCGCACACCCCGAAGGACTTTGGATACCTATTAGAAAGGGTTTTAAAACACATTTGAACTGAATTCATGACAATATCTGTTCTGGCATGTTTCATTAATCATGACAAATGACCTTGGCCTTGTCAATACAATAACATGGGGGGAGCAGCCAAGTCAGAGATGAAGTATGATTATAGTTATCTTAAAAATAAGGCAATGGTGCAGGTTTTGTTAAGTGAATCCAGTGATAAATTTTCCTAATGGTTTTTCAGGCCCACCTATTTTACTTCTATTATGTAGCATATTATTACTTAAATAAAAGCTAAGTTTCAAGCTTGGCCATACTAGAGAAAGCCTCTGACATACCCTTGTGCTAGAATTTGACACAGCAGGGCATCGATTTTTAGAAGCCAGTCTGAAACTCCTGATAAAATGACTAAAATCTAAATAAGCACCAACCCAATTAACGTGGTCTAGACTTTCTATAAGGTATCGATCCAATTATGTGGGGAAGGTTTTTTCTGTGCATGATGAAGACACTATATTAGATCACAATGGATTTTCTTAACTTACAGAACAAAGTGATTCTGAGTGAATTATAACCTGAGGGGTGACCTCTAAATGTGCACGGATTGATTGCTGATTTAAGAGTAAGCTCTAGGCTGAGCGCAGTGGCTCACGCCTGTAATCCCAGCACTTTGGGAGGCAGAGGCGGGTGGATCACGAGGTCAGGAGATCGAGACCATCCTGGCTAACACGGTGAAACCCCGTCTCTACTAAAAATACAAAAACAAAATTAGCCGGGCATGGTTGCGGGCGCCTGTAGTACCTGCTACTGGGGAGGGTGAGGCAGGAAAATGGCGCGAACCCGGGAGGCGGAGCTTGCAGTGAGCCGGGATCGCGCCACTGCACTCCAGCCTGGGCGACAGAGCGAGACTGCATCTCAAAAAAAAAAAAGAAAAAGAAAAAAGTAAGTTCTAATTTTATATATTTAATGAAACTCTTGTGTTAATGAAATCTAGAAATCTCTAAGGCAATTGCTGTCCCATTAACATTTATGAAGCCAAAGCCTCGATGAAGTATTTAAAATAATACTAGAAACCTTGAAACTTAGATATCATCCTCAAATCTAAAACTAACTTTCTGTGTAGCATCTGAATCTTTTGGTGTTTAAAACGACACTAAGATGGTACTGTGTGTCATCATAAATTCGTAGAAACTCTTAGCACTTTCCTAGAAATGGTCATATAAAGTGATAGAAAGTATTATTCATATAAAATATTATTTTATTCCACTGTTATTTAAAATTTTATTGCTTTCCTGTGCCCAGCAATATAGGAATAACTTTTTAAAAAGTAAAGACATAGGCTTTAGAATAAAATTATTCGAATTGAATCTTAGCTCATATAGTTACTAATTCGGATACGTTGGGCAAATGAGTTAGCTGGTATAAGCTTCAATGTACTAGTCTGTATAATGAGATTATGATAGTAAATACCTCATAACATTATTTTGGGGATTAAATGAGATACTTTATGTATCTGATTTTGGAAAGCAATGATACATGGTAAGCATGAAATAAACATTAGTATTTTTGTAAATTAGTATGAGAAAAATAGAATTTATTGTTTAAGATATTAATAATACTCATTCATTTGATTTTTTAAGTGAACACATATTTATAGATTTCTAATGTACCTACAAGTATTATTCTAGATTCTAGGAAATATATATATTTATATTTATAATATGTATCATAGGAAAAAAATATATATATAAAATAGATCCCTCAAAATAAAGATTTAGAAAGAAGCAGCTCAGGTGAAAGTCCAAAATTATTCTAGGTAAGTAAGGAAAGTTTGCTTTAAACAACTATTTAGAAACCTAGGCTGCCAGTGATTTTGCAATTTTAACTTTTGGCTTCCAAATTCACCATGGGGCTATAAAATAGAGTATTGCCTAGAAGGATCAGATGGACCAGACATGGTAGTGGCCCTTGTCACTTCTGTTCACATTTTGTTAGTTAGATAGTACTGAGTCACATGAGCACATCTAACTGCAAAGGAGGCTGGACATGGAGCCTAGATTGATCCTGGGAGCAGAGGAGCGTGAGAGTGAGAACTGTCTGCTATACGTGACTAAAGTAATACCAAGCATTTGTGAAGAAGGAGTTAAATTCCAGTGGGTATTAGGCATAATTATAGTTATTATACAGTGTAACAAGTATTTTAATAAAGATAAAATAGGGAACCATTGGAAGTCATAGGAGGAGCCCCTACCACCGCTTCAAGGTTCAGAGAGAACTTCTGACAGGAATAATTTAACCTGAGAATTGAAGGATGGTATCCATAGCTGCTGGAGTGGCATTTATGGCATAGAAAAGGTGTAGGCCATGGCCCTTTTGTAAATTGTTAGAAATTCATAATGGTCAAGTATTCCCATACCTAAGAAAGAGGACAAGAAGAGAGAGAGATTTGGAGAAGAAAGCAGAGGCAAGTTTGTTAAGAGTCCAGAAAGCAGTGGTAAATATCTTAGATTTTATCTTGAGACCTTACATTTTCCCTGCCTTTATATGCCCGTTTTTCTTGGTTTATTAGACTTAAAGCTAAACAATTAAAACAGAACTCATTCTATGTACAATTCACTGTGAAGGAATCCAAAATGCCTGCCTATCTGAAAAGGCCTTCCATGACAGTCCTGCAACTCCTATAATTGACTATTTTATATTATTATCTAATCCCTGGAAAAATTATGAAAAGCAACTATGCTACTATAGATAAAAACTTGACCTGCCATCATTCCATTAGTGTGTAAGTAGGAATTACAGGAATGCTCCTCAGGTTGCTTTTGACTGTAGGAGGAAGAGCTAAGAAAATCTGTCGCTGCTGGAGAGGGCACCTGAGATGGAAAAGCACAGAGGATATCTTGCACAAAAAGAGATTGATGGGCAGAGGGATCACAGCATGTGAGACCATTTTCATGCTCATAATTTTCTCCAGAATTGATTTGTCCGGGATAGGCACTTCCCTGGGAAGCAGTTGAGTCCACTTGTTTTTTTGTGCAGTTTCTAGAATCAGACTGCCTGGGTTCAGTCTAGACTCACTACTAGCTATAGGGCTTGGCTAAGTTCATAAAATTCATTATTCTCATCTGTAAAATATACATCATAAAATACCTATCTCAGAATAGTTGTTAACAATACATGAAATAATGTTTCTAGAATGCTTACACAGTACCTGGCCATATATAAAGCAGTTAATAAATATTAGCTATTGATGTTACTATCATCATCATCATCATCATGATTTCTACCATCTTTGTCCATCAAGGTACATTAACACAGCAGTTTAGAAGTTAAGATCTATAATATATACTTTATTAATTGTATAATGAAGGGAATAATAGATGATCAGCCCATGTAAGATTTACAAGGAGGTGCTTTTCGTTGGTCATGCTGACTTCAGAGCAGAAAATAACTTGTTTTCACTTGTCACCTAAGCTGTCAAACATTGAACTTACATGGAAAGATTTCAGAACAATACTCTCCTTTGTAGTATGCCTTTTCTCTTTGTTTAAATTACTTTTTTGGGCTCCTTCAGAGTCTATCAAAATGGTTATGATGACAGCCAATGAGACTTGAAGAATTCTCTTTGCAAAACCGGCTACCCCAGAGAGAGACAGCACTGGTTTTCTGGTTTCTCAGCACCAATTTGAAGGGAGAACTATTGGAGTTGAATCCCTTGAGTTCTATTCTCACATCTACTCTTATTAACTGAAGGCTTTTGTATTTGTGATACAATTCAATATATGAAACCAGGTAGTCCATATTCAGAGTATCTCATGTGCACAAACTCAGGAAAATTTCCATTATACCAACTAGAGGAGAAGAAACTTTAGGGGAAAAAACAAATGAGTAAAAATATAATTTGAACATTTACATTTTTGGTGTTTACAGCAATGTGTTTTAAAAGCCTATTTTCTTGCCCTTGATATATTAAATATTTCATAGCCATTTGTTACTTGTTCTCTTTTAGGTTTTTTTTTTTTGGCTATTCAATTTTCGTGTCTTCTCTTGTTTAGCTTTTTCTCGCCTAAATCCAGCTGCTTCTCGTTTTTTAGAGCTATCACCATATGTTCATTCATTTGGTGACTATTTATCAATTATAAACTATGAAATTACAATTTTAGGATGTTTTGATCACTTTTTATGTACAAGGAAGCAATCCAGACGCAAAAATTGTTGTTCTCACTTTCTGAAATTTGGCTTTTTTCTTTTAGCATAATATTTTCCAGGTTCATTCATGTTGTAACATGCTATCAGTACTTTGTTTCTTGTTTTGTTGAAAAATATTCCATTGTATTAATACAACACTTTTTAAAATCCATTTGTCGGTTGATGGACATATGGTTTGTTTACACTTTTTGGTTATTATAAATAATGCTGCTCTGAATATTCATTTACAAGTGTTTTTGTAGCCATATGTTTTCATTTCTCTTGAGCATACACCTAGGAGTGGAGTGACTGGGTCATATGGTAACTGTATGTTTAACCTTTTGAGGAGCTATGCCGATCATTTTTATTCAATTTCAATATAATTTAAAACTCAAGCCTCACACTTTAAATCTCTTCTGCATCCCTCCACACCCTGTGTATGTGTTTGTGTGGGGGTGTGTGTGTGTGTGTGTGTGTGAGAGAGAGAGAGAGAGAGAGAGAAAGAGAGACCAAAGCAGAGAAACAGTGAGCTGGATAATCTTTCCTTGTCTTTGAAGTCTCTGTTACTGAAAACTGGTGAGGAGAACAGGTGAGCAAAGACAAATGAATCTCTGCTTAAGAGCCCATTGCTGTTGGGGACTACATGTCCATATTGGTTGTTTCTGCCTTTCTGGCTAATTTGTGGCTGTTGATGACCATCTCTACTTCCCAGGTGCCTCATGTTAAATATGACAAAAAGAACCTATCTGGTCCTTTTTCTTCACCTTTCAGCTCTCAGAATTGGCAGTACACCCCACAGCTTCTTGCTAAAGTCCTATCACCTGGGGACCCACTTTTCATTATTTCACATGAACTCTCTGGAAATCCATACATGGTTGCCATGACAAATACGGTGTTGCAGACCCCTCCACATGGCCCCAAAATTTTCTTTGCTCTATGAACTTTTTCCAGTTCTTTTGTCTATTACTCAAGGATAAGTGCAAAGCAGCCTCAGCACGTGACAAACTGAGGCGTGAACTCCCAGTCTTTCCAGTTGCCAGTGACTGCTGGAGTTTTATCTTCGTTGACTCAAGGGGGTTATGGACTTTCCTTTCAGATGTTTTGCCTGTAGCAGGAAGGGGAGGACAGATAGTGGTTCTGGCCACAGTGATCGTATCTGACTGGGTTTGATTCTATTCTGTTGTTCTGTTGTCTTGTAGGAGAGTAAGGCACTTAGTACCTCTTCATTTCAGCTTTTAGATTCCAGAAACCTGTCAGAGACAATAGAATAATTCCTATTTAACATCTCATTACAAAAACCTATGTTATACTCTTATATTTTTGAAACGACAGCTTAAAAATCAAATGTACATACTTTTTATTCTCCCAGATAAGTGGAACTAATATTTTCTCATCAAAGAATTATTCCACAATTGTAAAAATCCTTCCTGTTTCTGACTTCTTATGATTATTAACTTGAAATAATGTTCTATACTGCTTATGAACCAGGTACCTTGCCATATACACAAATATGATTTTAATATTTTAAAATATTAAAGTACTAAACTATAGCATAAGCATTACATATATTTTAACTTATGATAAATTATTTCTCTCCTGACTTATTGTTTATGTTCATGTCATGTAATTAGAAAAGATTAATAGAATCAATTCTATTTATTAGCAGAATCCTTAACTCATCTTTGTGAACCTGAATTTCTACTTAAACATGTTTTTCCAGATATGGGATCACAGATGCTTAAATAATATGTAATTCTTCACTCGTGTTTAGAAATAAAATAGTACAGATAAACTTGTTCGACTTTGTGGCCAATCCTGAGAAAATTTAAGACAAAGAGTTGAATCTATGGATAAGAGCTCACTGACTTAGACATGAGTTGTAAATGCTGTAGTACTGGCCTTGCTTGAAGGATGCACTGATTATTTGAATAAACCAACATAGCTCTAACTTAACTGTGTTTTTTAACATTCATAACCTTCTCCAGGGGAGGCAGAAAACATTAGCGGTAAGATTCTAATACAATTTTTGAACAGTTTTTCAGTGCTAAATTTCTGTGTCTATTTTGAAACTTTTCCTAGTTTTTTTTAAATGCCAGTATTTAATAGTTACATTTTCTCTAGATTTTAAAGGAGATTTTCTACCTGTCAATTTTTGTTTTATACGTATATAAAATGCACGTGGTGGTAAATAAGCCAAAGGTACTTTTGGGTTATGGACTTTATTCTTCTATTAATGAGTTACGTTACCTTGTATTAGTCCCTTCTTTCTGTACTTCCTCTATCAAATGAAGAGGTGAAGCTGATGGCTTCAGAGTTGCTATTTAATCCCGGGTTTCTAGAAGTTTTGTGTAGCCCCACAAAAGTTCCTGCTTTTTAAAAATTAAGTTATCATAATTCTTTCAATGAGCTAATACTTTGTTTCCCAAGTCATTGAATTTGCCTATGAAATTTGCATTGCAATATCCAAAGATATTTTGGAAATGAGACACTCTACCTTTAGAGTATCCTACGGGAAAATAAGCAGTAATTACATTTTCAACCTACGAGAAGATTTGTAAATAAAGCCGGTTTTAGTCATTACCACAAATAATGACACTGTGGCTTATCTAAAATATATAGTATTTTCAAAAATGCCTCTTTAAAGAACCATCATTTTACATGCAATTTTGATAAATATAGTGTTTATTTAAAATGTTGTCTCTGTTTTTGACTCTTTAAACTGCTTGAGAATATTTTAAAGATATGGACAATCAGACTGCCCCCTTTGAAGCCCTTTCCATCCAAAATTATGAGATGCAAAACTCATGAGATAGAAAACTTGGCTGGATTTTTAAAACATTAGACTGTAGTTTACTGCTTGAAATTGTATGATTAATTCATTTTTCAATGAATTATGTTTACAAAGATATGCCTACAGAGACTGTAACACTCTTTATGTCAATATCCAAAAAGTATACAATGGGGTTGATTTAAATGTCAGATACTTTAATCGTTCAACTCTTACTATTACACAACTTGGTATTACTGGGGGAAAAAAACCTGCAAAACATTTATGGATCTCAGGTAATGGTCTGAATTGAAAAGTTTCAACATATTTTTCACTAAGCTATTTCAAATTATATAATTTGATTTTATCTTAGAAGTAATAATTTAAGAAGCAATATTTGTTGTCTTTCCAAGTTTATGTGTCTCTGATTATTTTATGTGGCTGGTCCGAAACTGCACTTTTGTTTCTGACCTGTCGTTTCCTTTAATATTCTGGATTGAGAAACAGGGGTTGTGCGGTGCTTCCCCGGGGACTTACATTATGTGGCATTCCACACAGTTGTTACTCTTCTAGCTTTCCTGTTTTGATGTCTGTCTAAAAATTTGAAAATTTCTGATTTTTTCTTGTAAAATGCCTTAGCAATATTACTGAGCTCAGAAATTAAAATAACAACAAGTTTTCTTGCTCTAGTGTAACTAACTCAAACTATTCCTCAGTTTCAAATATTTTCTTAGAGTGACAATTAAAGACGGTTTAACTAATAAAAATTAAAGATGCATTTTAATAGGTAATCCTTCACTCTACTGTGGCTTTCCAGGAAGATGAAAAAGGGTAAATGTTTATTATGAACTGTTATGTCTTAAGTGTTCAGTACTCTATTTATATTATTATTCTATTAATTCTCACAACACTTTATTCGTTAGATGTTTTTTAATAGATCAAGAGACTGAACTTCAGAAGGGTTAAAAAATCTATATCCCAAGGCTAGCAATTGGCAAAACCAGGCATACAGTGAAAAATATAGGTATAAAAATAAGTCCAGGAAGCAAAAAATTAATGTTCTGTAGATATGGGCAGGATCCAAACTAGTGCCAAAAGGTGTTTTTAGCACATTTATTTATCAGGGAGAAAAAAGAAGGAATTTCATACCTACTTTAATAAATAAGAATACAGCTTGTCATATCCCTGCTGAAGAACCCTATCCTCTTTGAAATCATGACAATTTAGAGGCATCCTGGGGGTTCTAGTAATTATGTTAATAACTCTTAAGTTTTGCTTAGAGGTCCTAGGAGAAGGCATATTGGCCTTCTGTAGACCATGCTTGGCTGTTTACTAAGAATACTCAAAGAGTGTGTATGCAAGATGAATTGTAGAGCTTGCTAAAACCCATCTACTTATATCTAATCCTCATTTTTTTGCAATAATTCATGAAATAACCTCTTTTAGCTCTATGGGCATTTGTAGGTGGTTCCCACTTTTAGTTGTTTCACATTACATCACTCTGATCCATCAATGCCATGCAATATAAACCTAAGTTTTGTTTCTACCTGCCTTTATAAACTCATACAATGAAAAAGATTTGTTAACAAAAGCAGATGTATTCCTTCTGTTTTTGACACAAGACAAAAGTGATTCAGAGCAGTAGCTGATGATTGTGACTAAATTATGGTACATAAAATGGAAATGGCTAATCAGCAAATGTGCCATGGACTGTCTTCTTGGGCATGGGACAGAGAACTGAAAAGAGTGTGGCTATCAAGCCTGCCCCTGGCACTCACCACTCACTTTTGTGGATTCCTGTTGAATCCACCTCTGGTGTTTTAAGTCCTAGAGAGAAACCTGGAGGAATCTGTGGCAGAGGTGCTCTTCTTAACTCTATTTCCATTTAAGCGTTATAACAAAATGGCTATGGGACTTGAACACCTGCTGATGTGACAGTGTTGAAGAATAGATTTTGGACATTTCTGTCAAAGAATAAAATAATTTTTATAATTTCATGGAATTGAGTAGATGGAAGATGTTTGTTCTTGCTTTCATTTCCCTTATTCCATCTCCAAGGAAAGGAAAGTCTGCTTTTGTAAGTTAGGCTTCAGAGCTTTTTCACTAGTCGCTGTTCTACTGGTGGCTTTCAGTAATGTATTAAAAGTCCAGTCTGGAGCATGCTGAGACATTAGTCTCTTTTTCCTACCTTTGGTTCCCCAGGGACTACTATCCAGAAGGGAAAAGTGCCAATTATCTCTTTGTCCTTTGCATCTAGTTGGTTTGTGGTCACATGTGTAAAATACATGTGTAAAATACAGATCTCTCATTGGAGCAACAATTTCTGACTCCTGGAATCCCTCTAATTTTCTAGTCCTTTTTTGTATATCAGCATCTCCCTTGATTTTTAACTATTTTTCTCCATTCTCTCTCTCAGAAAATGATTGCAGGAGCATTTGCCCCACTCTGGGAAGGTCAAGTGGATGCCTCTTGTTATTGCTCTTTCTTTTTTTCCCCCTCTCTTTCTTGTTCTTGCTCATATTCTTTTAGCCAATTGCTAGGGTGAGGCATTACATCCCAGTGGAGTGGTAAGAATGGAGACTTGGATTTGGGATTTGTGTTGAAATAGAGTAAGTAAGATTCTGTGATTCAAGACCACATACACTTAGCATGCATAGGGAAGATGAATCTTTGTTCATACTTTACCAGAGATCTATGAAGTAGCTTTGGCCCAAAGCCTGCATCAATAATAAAGTGTTTGGGAGCTTGTTTTACTACCTGTGAATGCAGTTTCATGGTGACATGTGATTGGTTGAATAAGAGACTCAGATATTCAATCATAATACTATTTTGGTGGTACGCCAATCCCTATATTTCAAACAGAATGAAGCTTGAATATCTACCATGTTACATCTATCATTTGATAGAAAAGGAAGCTGAGGATCAGAGAAGACTATAATTTTTATAAGGGATTCTCAGGCTTAATAAAGTTGAGAAATGGGCCAGGCGTGGTAGCTCACACCTGTAATCCCAGCACTTTGGAAGGCTGAGGCGGGTGGATCACAAGGTCAGGAGTTGGAGACCAGCCTGGCCAATATGGTGAAACCCCATCTCTACTAAAAATACAAAAATTAGCCAGGCATGGTGGCACGTTCCTGTAGTCCCAGCTACTCGAGAGGCTGAGGCAGGAGAATTGCTTGAACCTGGGAGGTGGATGTTGCGGTGAACTGAGATTGCGCCACTGCACTCCAGTCTGGGTAACAGAGCAAGATTCCCTCTCAAAAATAAATAAATAAATAAATAAAAATAAAGTTGAGAATTGCTTAATTCACATAATACCTTAAAATTGCTTATATTTTTAGAAGACTTTCAAATCTAGGTCTTCTGCTATAAGCACTGAAACTAAAGAATAGGCCACAATCCAATATGTGTTCTTTTTTCAGAATGGGAGATTGATGAATTCTCTATTGGAATTTTAAAAAGTACTCATAGAAACTTCTATAAGTATCTATGTTACTTTTATCTAGTCAAACAGTGCCTTGTGTTATTAATAGTCATGTTTAGTTTGTCTTTCTAATCACATTGACCCCAAGTGGTATTCCTTAATTGACCCAACAGAACAGAAGTAAATTAATACAGAGAAATATTACATTCTCATAAAGAGGAGGCCGAATGATGTCACCATACAGTACTGTCTGAACAAAAGTTCCCCAGTAGTTAGAATAGAGAAAAGTTGTGGCTTCAGTTGCCCCTGTGCTATAATAGTTAGTAGTTACTTCATGTTGTGTGTGATCATCCTTTTAAAGGAAAAAGCATCATCTAGCAGATCACATGAATGTTCATTTTAACATGTAATGATGTTTACATTTTATTAGTATTTTAGTTTGTTCAGTATAGGCTTGTGAATTTGGGTGGGGGGCTTATGTTGATATATTATTTTATTACCATAAAAATATTTAACTTGACTTTTACAGCCTGTGAGTTTTTCTTCTTTAGAAGTATGCACTTTCGTCAAATTGACAAATAGTGATCTAATCATGATGCATTTTAATAAATGAAATAAGTGCAGTTCCATCAATCCCTTGGACTTGATAGAGCAGGACTCTTGGCTTCCTTTCTTCTTCATTCCTTCCATCCTTCTTTCCTTCTGCATTTATTCATGAATAGATTTATGCATGTGATATATGCCAGGTATGCTTGATCTAAAACAAGTCACTGCTCTTGTGAAGCTCGATTATGGTGGCAGAGACAGCCATTTAACAAGTAAGGAAAGTAACCTACTATGAGGAAAATAGAGAACTAGACAGACAATACTGGTGCAGTGGTGGTCATGATAGTAGGGCCTATTTAGATAGAAAGGAAGGGAAGATCATATTTAAATTGAGATCTAAAGAAGAAAGAAGACTGTCATGCAAAGAGAAGGAAGGAAGTATATGCTGGGCTGAGGGGATAACATGCAGAGGGAAAACAGGCCTGTGGGCTGGTAACCTCATCACCAAGGGATTTCTCAGTCATCCCTGCCTTTATCTTGAACACACTGTCAGCCTCACCAAGAGGCAGAGTTGCTTTTCTTGATCAGCCAGTCACTAAATGCTATGCATGCACATGATTGGGTTCTTCACAGAAGCCTCCTGTTGCTTTTTAATTGTTGATGTTTTGTGCTTGCTAAATGCTTCTTGCTGCCTTTTAATATAATAGTTTTCATTTGTTGTTTTAAGAGAAAATAAAAGCATGTTTCATGCCTCTTTGCCCTTCCATGATTCCCTTCTTCATTCTCTGCCCAGCCTGGAGGTTGGGGGTGGAAATTAGTGGCTTTCTCTTGTGAATTCTGAGTCCTGTAAATATCTGTTTGATAGCACTTTTCATGTAAGATTGCTATTAGCTCTCCTGTCTTACTGTGACCCCTTGAGTCCAGGGACCCTCTCGTATAGCACAGTGTGTGCACACAGTATGCACTCAATTAATGTCTATTGACTGAAGAAGTACCATAAATTCATTTTGGACGTGGGCATCTGATTCTTTAAAGTGCAACGATGATAAGAAATTCATTACAGAGAAGTATATATTATTGACTTCTACTTTTGTTTCTGAGATAGTTTTAGATAAGTAATTAAGAGCTTAAAATAAACAAAATTTTTATTTCATTTCTAAGATTTCAACAATTTTAGTATTTTATTATCAATACAGTTTCTAACATGCATAGGAAGAGTATGAAGACAGTTATTGTTGAAGACTTTGTACCCTGAATACTAAACCACTCTTTCTGACCCATGAAGTTTCTAATTTAATGTTGAACTGACTTGAAATGGAGAAGCATAAAAAGTTGGCCCCTCTCTAAAGGCCGTCAGATAATATTCTCAGAGGTAAATCACCTGCAAGGTGAAACTTGTAGGTGAAGACAACTTTGTAAAATAAATTGCACTGGGCCTCAGAGATGTGGGCATATAATGAATAGAGATTCTGTAAACTTCACCATCTCCTTATAGTTTTGCAGAGTGAAGCTTCTGTGGGTATTTACATGTAGGTGAATTATGTCTGATAACAAACAGAATTGTGATCTGGCCGATGTCAGAGTCCTAGCAGTGGATTTTAGTCCTAACTCTGCCACCTAAAGCCTGGCTAGTTAATGACTCTGGATCCTCATTTTCTCATCTTAAAACAATAGAAGATTGCATTGGATTGACATCTAATGTTTCTTTTAGCTTGAAATTTTGATAGTCCTTGAAATGTACATTTTATTCATATTTCATTCATTCTTTTAGCCTTTTAACACACATATACAAAACAAAAACAAACAAAAAACGCAACATGCCAGAGGATAGGAGATGGTAGGACTGATTGACTTGACTAGAGACAGGAATTTTTATTTGTTACAATTAATATTTGAATAAGTTCTTTTTCTCATGTAATCATGGTAGTGACCATTTTGGGACCATGCCTGAAAACTTACTAGATAATGAGTCTGGTTCCTGTTAATATCTTCTACATCTCCGGCCAGAGATATATTTTTCGTTTCCTTTGCTTCCCAATATCAAGCTATCCTTTGGGTCCTGTCTTTTGAGATTAATAATTCCTCTTAGGATATAGCTAGGGAGATCTCTTTGGTTGGAGCATCTGCCATTAAGTCAAAATACTTTGATAAACATGTGCTGTACATACTAATCCTATATGTTAAAGAATTCTTTCAAAATAGATTCAAGAGTTTAAAAATAAAATATGGATTTTTTATTTTACAAAATAATTCCTTCTTAATTATAAGTCTGGAAGTTAGATCTGATATTTTTCAAAGCCATTGCTGCACATTGCAAATTTTCATACCATCCACATTTTTGTTTGACTAATTACTACAATGTGCATTTTGCATGTTAATTTAGATTATCCCTCTTTTAGAAGAAAAGGAAATTGTTCTTAAAGTAACACTTAATGTGTAATCACAAGACAGTGAATTGGTAACACAAAGATGCTAATGTTTAGCAAATGATTGTTTAATGTAAGTGAAATTTTAATTTGTTTGGAATGAGAAAACTAACTTTCTTTCTGCCTGCCTGCCTGCCTGCCTTCCTTCCTTCCTCCCACCTCCCTCCATCCCTCCCACCCTTTCTTCCTTCCTTCTTTCCTTCCTTTCTCTTTCTTTCATTTTTTTCTCCCTTTCTTCTTTCCTCTTTTTTATTTTTTATTTTATTTTATTTTATTTTTGAGATGGAGTCTCACTCTGTTGCCCAGGCTGGAGTGCAGTGGTAAGATCTCGGCTCATTGCAACCTTTGCCTCCTGGGTTCAAGCGATTGTCCTGCTCCAGCATCCCGAGTAGCTGGGACTACAGGTGCATGCCACCATGCCCAGTTAATTTTTGTATTTTTAGTAGAGACGGGGTTTCCCATGTTGACCAGGCTGGTCTTGAACTCCTGACCTCAGGTGATCCACCTGCCTTGGCCTCCCAAAGTGCTGGGATTGCAGGTGTGAGCCACCACGCCTGGCCCTTTCCTTCTTTTTCTAATTAAAATAAACACTCATTGAGTACTTTCTGTCTGCCATGGTTTTCCTCCAAAAGAACATACTTTATAGTAAAACTAATTTTACTACTGAAAACTCCCTAAAACTTTCATCAAAATTATTATTGTACTTTTAAGTAGACTGAAATATATGCTTATTTAAAATTTAACATAAGGATCTTCACTTTTTAAAAGAAATTTGTCATGACTTTAAAAAATATGTACAGGAGAAAAATAAAAAGTAGTCAAATATAAATGAAAACCATCAGTCTTAGTTTTCATATTTGCAAAATGAAAGGCTGTACAAAAATTATTTATAATGCCTTTCCCGTGCAGCACTAACCTGTAAAATCTGCTGGTTTTTTTTTGTTTGTTTTTTTTTTTGAGATGGAGTTTTGCTCTTGTAGTCCAGGCTGGTGTGCAATGGCACAGTTTCAACTCACTGCAACCTCTGCCTCCTGGGTTCAAGCAATTCTCCTGCCTCAGGCACCCGAGTATCTGGGACTACAGGCAGGGCGCCACCATGCCTGGCTAATTATTGTATTTTTAGTGGAGATGGGGCTTCACCACATTGGCCAGGCTGCTCTGGAACTCTTGACCTCAGGTGATCCACATGCCTCAGCCTCCCAAAGTACTGGGATTACAGGCATTAGCCACCGTGCCCAACTAGATCTGCCTTTTTAACAGATTTTCTTGCATGGTTGGGGGATTGGTAATCACATATCTACCAGTGCTCATCTTATTTCAACTTTTATCAGAAACACACATTTCCATCACATTTAGTTTGGAGTTAGGGAGTGAGTCTGGGAAACAAGAAAATAGCAAAGTGTAATACTGCAGTGCTCAACTCTAATGTCAACATACTCTTGTATCAGACTTAGTCATAAGTCACAGTCATTAGTTACAAGTCACAAGTCATTAGTCACAAGTCACATAAATTCACAAGTCATTAGTTAAAGTATTAGCTTGAGAAAGATTTACTTTTTGTAAATTGCAGTGGCTCAAGATTATCCCTGTAATACTCATGTGCACTCTGACATTTTCTTCATTGCAAGGGAAAAGGAGGGAAGTGTTTTTAGAGTTCTGGGAAGTGAGCTAAGTCAAAACTATGTCAAAGGATTCTTGTGAGGATTAAATGAGCTGCTACGTATGAAGCACTTAGCATGGTACCTGGCATACAGAAAATATGCTGTAAATGTTTGTTAATAGTATTACCATACCACAGCCAACCCAACCACACTCCCCAAACCACCACAATAATAAATTTTTGTTATTATTAGGTGTACTACCAATTATGTGTTTCATGGCAGAAGGGAAAGAAATTTTGAAAACCTCTGGCTCTATAATCTGACCCATAACCTTGGACTGGATTTGTCAGATGTGACTCCCACCGTTCCTTCCCTCTTAAAGCAGACTTGCCTATTTTGTCCTAGCACTCCTTCCCTACTGGCCTGACAAAGAACTTTGTTTTTTCTAACTTTTAATTTTTGTGGGTGCATAGTAGAAATATAGATTTATAGGGTACCTGAGCTATTTTAATACAAGTATACAAGATGAATGCTTCTCTGATGATCAGTGATGTTGAACACCTTTTAATATAACTGTTTGCCATTTGTATGTCTTCTTTTTGGAAATGCCTATTCAGATTTTTTGCCCACATTTTAATTGGATTATTAGATTTTTCTGTATTAAGTTATTTGAGCTCCTTATATATTCTGGTTTAATAATTCTGGTGTAATAATTACATCAGCTTAAATGGTGTATCCATAACCTCAACATTTATCCTGTCTTTGTGTTACAAATAATCTAATTATACTCTTTTAGTTATTTTAAAATTTACAGTTAAATTATTATTGACTATAGTCATCTCTTGTCTTATCAAATACTATACCTTATTCATTCTATCTGACTATATTTTTGGAGACATTAACCATCTCCACTTCCCTGACCCCACTATCCTCCCGTCTCTAGTAACCAGTCATTCTACTGTCTTATCTCCATGAGTTCAGTTGTTTTAATTTTTAACTCCCACATATAAGAGAGAACATGCAAGAAAAGTTTGTCTTTCTGTTCCTGGGTTATTTCACTTAACATAATGAACTCCAGTGCCATCCATGTTGATCCAAATGAAAGGATGTCATTCTTTTTAAAGGTTGAATAGTACTCCATTGCATACCACATTTTCTTTATCTATTCAACTGTTGATGGGCACTTAGGTTCCTTCCAATTCTTGGCTATTGTGAACAGTGCAATAAACATGGGGGGGGGGGTGCAGATATCTCTTTGATATACCGTATACCTAGCAATGGGATTGATGGATCATATGGTAGCTTTATTTTTAGTTTTTTAGGAACCTCCAAACTGTTCTCCATAGTGGTTGTACTAATTTACATTCCCACCAATGGCGTATGAGGGTTCCTTTTTCTCCACATTCTCACCACCATTTGTTATTGCCTGTCTTTTGGACAAAAGCCATTTTAACTGGTGAGATGGTATCTCATTGTAGTTTTGATTTGTGCTTCTCTGATGATCAATGATGTTGATTGAGTACCTTTTCATATAACTGTTTGCCATTTGTATGTCTTCTTTTGGGAAATACCTACTCAGATTTTTTGCCTGCATTTTAATTGGATTATTAGATTTTTCTCTATTGAGTTATTTGAGCTCCTTATATATTCTGGTTATTAATCCCTTGTCAGATAAGTGGTTTGCAAATATTTTCCCCCATTCTGTTGGTTGTCTCTTCACTTTGTTGATTGTGTCCTTTGCTGTGCAGAAGGCTTTTAACTTGATGTGACCCCATTTATCCATTGTTGTTTTGGTTGCCTATCCTTGTGGGATACTACTCAAGAATTATTTGCCCAGTCCAATGTCCTGGAGAGTTTCCCCAATACTTCTTTTAGTAGTTTCATAGTTTGAGGTCTTAGACTTAAATCCTAATGCATTTTTATTTGATTTGTATATGGCGAGATATGGGGGTCCAGTTTCATTATTTTGCATATGAATATCCAGTTTTCCCAGAATGATTTATTGAAGAGACTGTTCTTTCCCCAATGTATGTTCTCGATACCTTTGTCAAAAATGAGCTCACTGTTGATGTGTGGATTTGTTTATGGGTTCTTTATTCTGTTACACTGGTCTATATGTCTGCTTTTATGCCAGTACTATGCTCTTTTAGTTACAATAGCTTTGTGGTATAATTTGAAGTCAGGTTATGTGATTCTTCTAGTTTTGTTCTTTGTGCTCAGAATAGCTTTGGCTATTCTGGGTCTTTTGTGATTCTGTATAAATTTGTTTTTTTTTTTCTATTTATGTGAAGAATGTCATTGGTATTTTGATAGGGATTGCATTGAATCTGTAGATTGCTTTGGGTAGTATGGACATTTTAGCAATTTTGATTCTTCCATTCCATGAATATGGGATCTTTCGTTTTTTAAATATCCTCTTCCATTTCTTTCATCAGTATTTTATAGTTTTTATTGTAGAAATCTTTCACTTTTTTGCTTAAGTTAATTCATAGGTATTTTATTTTATTTATAACTATTGTAAATAGGCTTAATTTCTTGATTTCTTTTTCTGATTTTTCACTATTGGCATACAGAAACAGTACTGATTTTTGTTTGTTGATTTTGCATCCTGCACCTTTACTGAATTTGTTTATTAGTTCTAACAGTTTTTTGGTGGAGTCTTTGTTTCACCAAACATAAGAGCATATCATCTGTAAACAAGGATAATTTGACTTCTTCCTTTCCAATTTGGTCGCCCCTTATTTCTTTCTCTTGTCTGATCACTGTAGCTAGGACTTCCAGAACTTTGAAATCCTTCACAACATGGCATTCTATTTGACTACAAAAACTTGGTCAAAGTTAGAATGAGAGATGATACCTATCTGCCATCACAACATTATATTCAATAGCCATTGAACTGCCTTCTCATTAGTGTAAAAGAAAGGGAATCTTACTTTCTGTCCATCTCTTTTGAATCAAAGAATAAAAACACTAAGAGTGCCTCAGAAAGCAGTAGTGACTTATTCTTTCTACAGTATGTGGCACAAGGAGTCTTTTGTAGCCCCACAAAAATCACCTACATTATTTTGCTAGTTCATTCACCAGTGTCTTTAAATTTAAAAACAAAAATAACTAAAATATTGTTTAAAATTTATCTAACTACATATGAGGTTAAAAAGAGACTAGACAAAACTCAGTTTTTTCTTCAATGTTTCTGCATGTAGGGAAGTAATGTAGTCTATTTAGAAAAATGAATCTAAGTAAAGCAACTCACCCAACAAACATTGCAATCCTATTCACCTTCTCCTCTTTTTTTTTTTTTTTTTTTTTTTTTTGCAACAGTCTTGCTCTCTTCCCTTCACCATATTGCTATTCTACATCCATGCTCACCCCAGCCTGCTTTCCCTTTTCTCCCAGGCTTGGATAAATAATGTAACCTATGAATTGAACAGACTTTTCACAATGTGAGAACTTCTCCCCAATCCAATAACTCAGTATATATTGAACTAATAAACCAAACATGGTAAGAGAACAACCTCTTTCTCAGGTTGTTGGAACATATCAGGCATTGGAAAGTTACTTTCCATGCAGAGACCCAGTAGAAATTCCCGCTGGAAATGAATATCTCTTGGCAGACCAAGGGTACGTTCTGTTTGTTTTGCGCTCAGTTTATTTTGTTCCTAGAAAGTGATAACATAAAGCACTCAACTATAAACAAGTCAGGTGGTATTTATAGTTATCTGGCAGGCATGAGGCAAAGTGGCAAACTTCCTTTAAAGAACCAAGCCAAGCTTACCTATGTTGAAATTCATGGTCTAATTTCTCACTGAACTTCAGTGTGTAGCATTTGCTCATAAATGCAAAATATCTCTACTGAATTACAAAATCAGTTCCTTCTTTTCCTTTGAGGATTATGTAAAAGACTTTAGGGAAGATAATGGAAAGATGCTGTTAGATAACCAGGATGGGTGAAGAAATACAAATAAGACTTATGAAAGAAGTATAAGATAAGAAGGGGGAAAATGAAAACAAGCTTCCCAGGATGATTTCAGGGAGACTGACATAATGACAAAAAAATCCCAAAGATATGCGTAGCATGTGAATTATATGAATTATATAAACTGTATTCACTTCCCAAGGAGTCTGATAACTAATGCTAGGTATAGTTATCACCATATGACTGGCTCTATTTGATTGGTCATACTATAGTAATTAGCAAAATGTTAGGGCTGACTTTGTAATGATGATCTAAAAGATAACATAAAAGGTCCCTTGGTCTGATTTGTTGCTAAGAACTGACTCTGCTCCAATCTCTGGCTCCTCTCTGCATGCCAATGCCTAGGATGCATGTAGCTACGTTCATCAGGGAGCTGATGGCATGTTCCTTAAAAGGAAATATTATTTTGCACATGAAAACAATTTTTCTTACCTATCTAGTATTGTTACTGGTAACCCAGCAAAGCTTTTTGGTATAAACAGAATGGAATATGATGAGTAGAAACCAAATAATGCTTGGAAATGTGTTTTAGTTTTCTTTGAAGGAAATAGCAATGCCGTTTTATGAGTCCAGTTTTATCTCAAGGATTTCTAAATACTTTGCTGTCTTTTGTGCTTTGGGGAATGGAGCCAGAATTGTGCCAGCACTGAAGGTCAAACATGAAGTAGAGAGTGGGCAGCCAAAGAGATCAGCAGTCAAGGTCTGAGCTTTATAATATAGCTGTTGTTCAAAAACAACTCATGTGTGACATTTCCCAGTTTTTGCTTTGTCTGCCATAAAAAGTGTTGTTCCAGTGATGTTTGTATAAGTGCTGGATGAGGTAAGAGAAGAGAAAAGAGATGGAGCCTTCTCAGGGGTTCAAGGAATTCTTTTCTGGCTTAACTTGAGATGCCAGTGGTTATGAGAAGGCAGTTAAAATCCTGTTTGTGTTTTCTTCCCATAATCTTAGTCATCTCCCAGTTTTAAGACCAGCTTTTCTGAAACACAAAATGGCAAATCCAAGGGACTGAAATCCTGCATACTTTTCTGAAATACAAATGGAATAATATTTATATATAAAACAGTTCAACATAATATCAATAATTTTCCCTAGGTGTTCTAAAAAAATAAGCTATTACATCATTTAATAACTAGATTTTTTTACTACACAATTAGGAGTATGGGATCCAATTTCAAGTTTACCATTACTGTTTTTCAACAGTATTCAAAATGTCCATATTTTGTTTCATTATTTAACTAGATATCATAATATTTTAAGTCCAAATATATTTTTAAATAAAATTACTTTAAAAACATATAAATCCATCATTTGTAAACAAAAAGAAGATATCCACATTAAAGGAACAATAAGTAACAGATTCATGCAGTGTACTCAGCCTGTCACTGAAAAATGCTGTTTCTTCAAGAGCAAAGATTTCAGTTTTCATTATTATCCTTAGTATTTCAACATATACTTTCTGTAGACATGTGTTACTTTCATGGATAAATTACATGTTAGAAATCAAGCTTAGAAAGTATTCTTTAACCAATCTTAAGATGTAAGGTTTGGTTTTATTGGTATAAATTGGTTGTCAGGAACATAAAAGATAAATTTATTGATTTTGATTTCTTCATTTCTAGGGAGTTAAACAAATTCTCCTCCTTTCCATCAAATATCACCCACACCTTTCCACTGTGTCTGAAGGCTGACAGCTAAATGCTTACTTTGAGTTATGTGGTTACTTGAGAAAACCAGGTCCTTATTGGAGAACAGCAAAGTGACGCCTAGAGGGATGGATGGGGAAGGAGGGTAGGAATTGCTGAAAAGGGCGAGGGATAAGGTGGAAAAAAGAACGTTACCTATCCCCCAAGTCTGTCTGTGTTTGGGACCTTCATTCTCAGTCATATGGCTACTGGGAAAGATCTTAGAATCTATTTTACATAGGATCTCTTTGAAAATATAACATTTATACTCCTTTAGGGCAGGAACAATTTTTTTTTTTTCTGACTAGACATTGGTGTTTGGGAGACATTAAAGAAATGTTTGCTTAATGAGAATGTTACATATTTAAATAGGTGGTAATTTTATTGTTGCCATTATCATAAATACCTTGATATGTCCATTTGGAATGGTTGCTTCAACAGGTTGAAAAGTAGAGAATCTTAAAGAGTATGTGAACTTAACTTTCAGAATATTCTATCAGTTGAGCCTAGAGTAAGTGAGATGTAACAGATGAAATTAAATGAGCAAATTTCCCAGTTAAAATATCAGTGAAGATACCTGAAGACTTGCAAATCTGAAATTACAACATGCAGTGGTAGTGTTACAATTCAGATGACACTTGGGACATTATCAAATGCACCTTTCATCCTTCACTTTAACTTGGAGAATTATTTCAAACTATCCTAAGGGATGGATACGTTAAAGTTTAGTATATCATAAGAAGTCTTATTATTCATTATGCAGCCACACTATAAAGCAAAAAAATATAGAAACATCATGACTTCTCAAAAGATGAACTTGGTATCAGTTCTTCTTTTGAATTTTAGAAACTCATTTAATTCTTTTTAAAAGAAGTAAAATTTTAGCTGTATTCCATTTAATTAATAAATAGATACAAGGTCCAGAAATATGAAGAGTTCAAATAGTCCAAATATGTTGCTATTGTCACATTTTATAATTGTATCCCATTCTAATTACTCATTATATTTGGATATACCAGATTTATGGTGATTAATTTACATTTCTCTTAACACCGTCTCTTTCATTTTATTTATGAAAACAAAGGCTCAAATGGGTAAATTTCTCTTCCCAAATCACAATAATGTTGTGTGGCAGAGCTGAAAGTGCGTGTGTGTTTGTGAACTTTTTACTCTTTCTTAGTAGCTGATCATTGTGTGATGATTCCTTGAGAATTCTGGATCTTGAAATTATTATTCGAAAATAATAGGATGAATAGGATCAATAAAGGAATTGAATAGTAGTGTTGGATCTCATATAGTGTTAATGATGACCCAAAATAATAATCCTATTTGATTATATGATCCTAGACTTATTAGGAACTTGGATATTAATATTTGAAGGAATTTTGGAAATCACTGTTTTGTTTTGTTTTATTACAATATTCCTCAGGCCAAATAAGTAATTGCAGACTGATAAAAACTAACTCAAGTTGCCTAATAGAAGTACAGTGCAGGTCATAACTTTGAGCCCTATATTGAATTTTCCAGGAGCCCAATTAAGAATAAAATAGTTAAAATTAATTTTATTCATATATTTTACTTAATGGAATATATCTCAAATATTATTTTTAACATGTTATTGATATAAAACTATTAATAAGATATTGTACATTTGCTTTTTGTACTGACTTCAAAACCTATGTGTATTTTACACTTAAAACACATTTGAATTCAACGAACCACATTTCCAGTACTCAATAACCACTGGTGGCTAGTGGCTACCTCTTTGAACAACACAGGTCTAAATGCTTTGCTCTGCCTCCAGCAGTGAGGGAGAGGAGGGGTTGGAAGGAGTTGATTAGCAGCTTACTGTGGAGAGATGTTTAGAAGAAGGAGTTGGCATAGGGTATTAAAACATATGAAAGGCTGACACTTCATTTCATAAATGAGGACAGTGGGGTGCAGAGGTATTGAGCAGCCTGTCTAAGAGGCCAGAACTATAGAAGTGGCCAAGCTGGAAACAGAGGTCAGTTCGTCTTTTAATTTCATCCCTTTTCCATTATACTATATGTCTTCTCTGGGATAACAGAAATCAGTATCTAATGCTAGGAAAATCATCCTTCTACATAAAGGTTCCATGGAGCAGAAGCCTCCTTACTTTATGGGAATATCCATGATTATTGGAAGAAAAACCTCTATTTGATTTGTTTACCCAGGTGACTTCCTTTTGATGGATGTGTTATATTAATAACCACACTTTGGTGTTGATGTAACAGCATGGCACCTCATGATTTTATTGAAAGAAGACATTTCCCCTGAGAAATACACATGAATTACTATTAAATTGTTATTTTTTTGTATTATATGTAATACAAATTCTAAATATAAAATTTAAATATAAGTGAAAGTGACTCTACTATTTGTATTTACTATTTCATAATATCTCCTTAATAAATTCTATAATTGCAGAAATTATAGATGTTTTGCATATTGTGACCTGCAAAAGTAACTTTTTTTAAACAAAATAAATTTATTTTATTTGTTCATTCAAATAATCTGTATTTAACCCTAAATGTATGCTAAATAACTTGTTTCATGATGGGAGTCACATTAGGATAAGGTAGCATGGTTTGAGCCTCATAGAGCTATCATTTTATTTGGGAAAACCATTAATAAATAACTAAAAATAAATAATATAATTGTAAACTATGTTAAGTGTTGTAAAGAGAAATAAAATTATGTGCTGAAATAGACAATTAAAGGATAGGTTGGCAAATTTCCTCTAGGTAGAGAGGTCCAGGGTGAGAGAAGGGAACAACAGTAGGTGCAAAGACGCTGGGGTAGCAAAGAGCTTAGCGGGTTATGGGCACTGAAAGGAGGTCAGTTTGGCTGAAGCAGATTCACTGCAGTGAGAGGGGCTGGAGAAGAGTCTGTGGCTAGAGGCAGGGGCCAGGTAATTCACACTTTTGTTAAGGATATATTTTTTTTTCCCAGCATGTAATGGAAAAACCTATTGAGTTTTAAGAAAGGGGTGACATGATCTGATTTATGTTTAAATAATTCACTGTGCACATTGCATAGAGAATGGATTTCAGTAGAGCATGAAAGGAGCAGGAACACTAGTTATGAAAGCCATTGTGTTCTCCACGTGAGGAGAGGGAGATGGCGTATTCATCTTTGAAAGAAAAAGATCTAGAAGACACAGCACATTCAAATTTTTCTATGGAATAAAGTTTGTATTAATGTGCCTTAGAGAAATCACGTACCTTCCTTTGGAAGGCTAAAAGCCCACAAAATATTTTAGAGCACACATGGCAAAGTATTTTCATACTCCAGGAATTTCTGTGCTAAGCTACTCACTTGAAGAACTTGGGCTGCTTCTCTTTCATGATGTGGTTTTCATAAATATGCTTTTCATGCAAGGAATGTGTAATATGCTACACTTATTCAACTCTTTTAGCAACTCCCATGAAGACAAAACAGAACAAAAAATTCACAGGGAAATGTATTCAAATTGATGCATGCCTTCAAAAACCTTTTTAGTTTTGCTTTTTGGTCATTTTTTATTGAAAGAATGTAAAAATGCATGCTTAAATCAGACTTTCTTTTCCAGAAAGCTCATTGGCAAGTGATGGCTAAAATGGATGAATATGATCTTAGAGTGACTTTTACAGGACAAAAGAATATACTCATTTTTGTCAAAACATGGCAGTATTTTAATGACTTGTTACATATTTTTACTTTGTTCATTTTTGATTAATTATTCTTAACATTCTAAAGAGGCTTTTATTTCACTCTTTTATTTTATTCACCAGTCTATATTTTTAATTTATTGTATTGCTTTCCGTTTCTCAACTGGAATGTAACTACCATGGAAGTGAAATTATAACTGTTCTGTGCAAGGTTGTAATCTTAGGAACTTAAAGTTCTTTCTGTATAATAGGTGCTCAATAAATATTTGTTAAATAAGTAAATGAGTGAATGAACGAACACTTGAAAATAACTGTGGTATTTCGAATACATCAAAAGCTGTTTAGTAGAGAACTATTTTCCTGGTATTATATGCAACAACTTCATTTTCTTTCCTTTAACTCACTTTATATTAAAATAGGGTTTTTCAACTCAGCACTATTGGAATTAGATGCTGGGCAATTATTTGCTATTGGTGTGTCCTGTGCATTGTAGGGTGTCTGGCAGCATCCCTGGCTTCTACACATTAGATGCTTGGCAACCCCCCAGTTGTAACAACCAAAAATCTTTCCAGACGTTGCCAAATTCTCCCAGTTGAGAACCACTGTATTAAATATTTTCACAGTATGCAACTAATGATGTTAAAAATACCTAGATTCTGAGCTATTGTATACTGAATTTTGGCATTTTCTATATGGAATATTTCATTCAAATATTTTAAATTAATTAATTAAAATATATTATAGTATATTTTATCAAGTGGGTAAACATAAATGGAAATTTTTCCCTGTGATGATTTCTCCACTTGGAAAAGCTATTTTGAGGGTTCGCAGGTCCTCCAAAACTATTTTCAATAAGACTGTCCTTTGCTAGGCACAAAATATTAGCATATGAATCCAACTTTCCACAATGGGAGCCTAGAAATTTCCTAGGAGGCAAAACTGGTTCAACTGCAGTCATTATGCAGAACTATTACTTGCATAGGAAAAAGGACAGAGAGCAGAGATTAGTAAACAGCCCACAAAGGCCCAGTGTTTTTCTAAGACTTAGGGAAGATAGCCAGAGACTTTCTGCGTGATAGAGCTTTTAGTGAGATGTTTACATTGCTATTTCCAGAATTTTATCTTTTTTAATTGATCAAAGGAAACCATAGTACATAGATAAAACTCTACATGGAACATGAGAAAGAAAGCAGTATTTGAAGGGAAAAATTTTTCATATCTCACATAATTTCCCAAGCTAGATCTGATAATCAAAGCTAATGACCACACAGATTGCAATTAATCTCAGCATTCTGATTAAAACGCAAAAATTTAAGAGCAGATTTGGGTGGCAGTTGAGAGAAGGTGATTTCAAAGCTCATAGAGTGATTATTCACTCCTCCACCAAGTATTTTGTTGTGCTCAGACAAATGTGCTGATTGGATAAATCAATAAAGCATAATTCTGTTTTTGGGAGGAAGCTGTAGAGATATCATTGGTGCTCCATAGACCCATTTTCGCATAAAAAATATAATGATTTTGATATTCCCTCCTCTCCACCTATTGCAATACCACCTTTTAAACTCAGGTAATTCATATGTTAGTCTATATTCAAATTATTTTATTAATCTGATTCCAAATTAAGAGGTTAAGAATGAAAAGAAATAGAATAGTGGTGGATTCATAAGTCCAGAATTATGTAATGCATTTTCTCATACTTAATTCTCAGTGGTTTTAATTCAGCTGAGTTGGAGAATCAAACAGTGGCCTATCTCTTCCAGCCATGGCAATTTCTGAATGTTTTTCTCTTGGCGTCCTATTCTAAATTCCTCAGTTCTTGATGAAAATCATTTTCAGTTTGGATTTTAGAGAAAAATCTTGCAATGTGCATTTTAAGGTGACACTGAGAGATTTATTTTTGATTAATCATGATTACCTCACTGCATTAACTTGCTCTATTTTCATGTCTAATATGTTAGGGATTATTTTATATTTCAAGCTAATAAAAATGCACCCTCAGTAACATGAGCAAAATGCTGCTTTTTAAAATGTACCAGCCAATTTATTTTGTTCCACATTTTGGTACTGTGAGGAAATAAACTGCTTAATCATAGTAAGCAAATTAATATGTTTCATTTTTAGAAGAAACTAAGGTTAGATTTTTACATAATTAACATAGCCTTTTGTCCTCTATTAATTTGGGGGATAAGAAAAATCACATAATAAATTGTCTTCGGTGAAGATTATTTATTTGAAGTGCTGACTATTTAGAAGCATATGGAGGTGGTTGACCACCTTGAAAATTCACCTGTAGTGGGACTGTTATTCTTTTTCCTATCTGTTGCCAACAATTGCAGCTTAGCTGTGACTCACTTACCATCCTTGACACCTCCCTTCATGTAAGAGCTTGCTAACTTTATTATTTAATGACATTATAGGTATAAAAATGTTTCTTAGGTTTTTCAAAACATCCTTTGTAAAGAAAATTTAAATACTTAACATCTTTATTTTAATACATAGATATTAGGTGTGTAAAGGAAACTAGTTAAGGCCTAATTTAAGGGAATCAGAATGCTCCTAGGCTTCTCACTTCTCAGCTGACAGTCAAACTGAAACCAAAATTGTTATCAGTAGTACAGTGTGGGTGACATGTATTAGAAAACTTGATATAAATAGAGCAGAAGATTCATTCATTCATTCATTCATTCTCTCATTTCATATTTCAGTTTCTCATATGTTTCTGGTACTGTGCTAAGTGCTAGTGATACATTTATGAGATTGCACTAATGGTTCATTAATGTGTCTGTGAAAGTCAGGTAATTAGGTTACTGAAGGATGATGGACTAGGCTCTCTGAATCAATTAAGCATTGATTTTTTTTTATCTTCGAAGTCTAAGTTTTTATTAGTACAGCAGCATATCTTATTATTTTGACTAAGTTGCTGCCAGTAATGAGCAAAAAGAATACTCATTCACCTTCCCCAGTATTTTTAGAATTGCTAAAAATGTTTGCAAGTCCTGGAAAGGCAAGTCAGTAATTATCATGTCCTTTGGACAGAATGCAGTCTGTAGAACAAGATGTTGCCCTAGACTACAAAAACTGATGACGTCAAAACTGGACTGGAATTTGAGATTTCCTGTTTTTCAGTAACAGGCTTAGATAACTCATTAGGCTTGAATGAGATGCTTTGAACTGTGGTGACTACAGTAATGTTCCCCTCGCATGTTGAAGTGAGTAGTGCCTCCTTGGCCTATTGCTGATCCTGCCTGCTGTAGAAATCTCCAGCTGTCCAATATTTGGAAGAAAACTATGAGTATATCTTTAACAAAATCGAAATGGACAAATCACTAAAGAATTATCCATGTTCAATAAACAAATGAAAAATCCCTTTATTTAATAGTAAGTAAACTTGAAATTACATGATTGAAATTAACTTTGGTAACCAGCCATAGGGCACTTGGCGAGATAAATTCTATTTGTATATTGAAACACTAAATAGCAGCCATTAAAATGTGCTTCTACATGAATAATTAATAAGGAAAAATGTTTGTGATATTTGTAGTTAAAAAGATATATGTATCATCTCACTTTAGAATTTTTTTTTTTTTGAGATGGGGTCTCATTCTGTAGCCCAGGCTGCAGTGCAGTGGCATGATCTCAGCTCACTGCAACCCCCACCTCCTGGGTTCAAGCTAGTCTCCTGCCTCAGCCTACCAAGTAGCTGGGATTACAGGTATGCACTACTACACCCAGCTAATTTTTTGTATTTTTAGTAGAAACGGGGTTTCACCATGTTGGTCAGGTTGGTCTTGAACTCCGGATCTGCCCGCATTGGCCTCCCAAAGTGCTGGGATTACAGGCGTAAGCCACAGCACTAGGCCTCACTTTATAATGTTAATTGTACTTAGATCTATGGCTATGAACATTTACGTATACACACAAATAACCAAAGCTTTAGAGAGAATGTATTCACTCTGATGTGTTAATGGTTAATTATGTGTATTAGAATGTAAGTGATTTTTCTTGTGTCTAGATTTTTTATGTTTTCTGTAATGAACACATTATTTTTGTCATGAAATAAAGTTACAGAAAATGAGAGATGACTTTTGTCTCTCAAATTGGAAAATGTATTTTTAATCATAATATATTGACATAGCTTTAGGGAAATATATATATAGTTAGAGTTTAATCTAATATACTCTTTCCAGATGGGAGTCCACAATGTACCTCAAAACTCAAGTGTCTGTTCTCTTTTACCTAGCAATTCCAAAAAAGTGGATTTATTCTAAGGAAATAATCAGAGAAGTATACAAATATGTTCTTACATGATGTTAACATGGTTTTGTTTATAAGTAAATAGGAATAATACAATATCTTCACATATGGGAATGATTAAATAGATTATCTTGCATTCATATAACAAGAGCTATTATGTAGTCCTTTAAACTTATGTAAGAATGCTCAATGAAATGGAAAATGCTTATGAGTCATTGTTAAATTTTTAAAAAGCCGATAGTATACATTATGTACAGTAAACTCTCACCTATTTAAAATATATAATACACGTGGATCGTGGAAATGAAAAGATATACAGGGGAATGTTTATAGATTTTTTCTGTTCAATGAGATTACATATAGGAGATTTAAGTTTTCTTCTGTGTGTTTTTCTGTGCATTTCTAAATTTCTACAAAGAATATGTATTGTTTAGCAACAACAAAAAAATACATCTCAGTCTGAAAAGGTTACAGGGAGCAATAGGGTTGGAGGTGTGTTCAGTAATCAGTGTTTATGGAGATTGTGATGAATTCCTGCAAGAATTATAGTTATTTATAGTAGCTGACCTTTTCTGATTCTCTTTGGAACCCCCTCAGGAACCATCTTCATCTCCCTTCTTCCCACTGGAGTTATCTCAAAGACTTTCAGCAAGTGGAAAATTACAACATTTATGTTGTGGGTGGTATTCTCAGTTATTCAGATTCAGATGCAAAAAAATGTTTTGAATACCCACTATGTGCCAAACACCTTATGAAATATCTTCAGTCTTTGGGGCATCAGACCTCAAAGGGGCATTTAGGATTTCCATAGATAAAGGATAAGATAGGCCGGGCGCTGTGGCTCACGCCTGTAATCCCAGCACTTTGGAAGGCCAAGGCGGGCAGATCATGAGGTCAGGAGATCGAGACCATCCTGGCTAACAGGTGAAACCCTGTCTCTATTAAAATACAAAAAAATTAACTGGGCGTGGTTGCGGGTGCCTGTAGTCCCAGCTGCTCGGGAGGCTGAGGCAGGAGAATGGCGTGAACTCAGGATGGGGAGCTTGCAGTGAGCCGAGATCAGGCCACTGCACCCAGCCTGGGCAACAGAGCCAGACTCCATCTCAAAAAAAAAAGGAAAAGAAAAAGGATAAGATAAAGATTTTTAAGACCAAAGTATAGTCTAGAATCTACTACCAATTAGCTTTGTAACTTACTTGAACAAGTTACACTCTTCTGAGCCCTTATATTTACTCATTTATTCAATATTTATTCATTCAGCAAATATTGGGTAAGTATGAACTAACTGACAGGCACTATTCCAAGCCCCAGGGATAGACCAGTGAACAACACAAAGCCACTCTTCTCACTGTAGTCAAGTGAGACTGACATTATATAAATACATATATGTGTAATGTTCTAGATAGAGTTAAGTGCTATGGTGAAAACTTAAACCAGCAAGGGAATAAGAAAGGCTGGAGGGCAGGGAAGAAAATAATTGCTGCTTTATGAAGAATTGCCAGAGAAAGACTGATCAGATGACATTTAAGAAAAGACTGGAAGAGTATGAGAGACAATAATAATACAGACCTTACTTCCTTCATGGATTGCTAGAACTTTATGAAAGGGCTTTGCAAATGTGGAAGGATATCTGCAGTTCTCTCAAGTTTGATTTGTCTTTGGTGAGAGAGGGCCTGAGTTTACTTCCCTCTATCTAAGGACATTCTCCCTTTGGAGATGGAGTAGATGTTATCAGTAGAAACACATGGATGAGAATAATAGAGTCTGTCTCAGTACCAGAATGGTCAGATGATTTCCATTCAGCCTAAACTGAATTAATGAGATATAGAGATCAACATTCGCTATAGAGAGCTGTGTATTCTGCATCAAATGTCCTTTGAGTTTCTTTTATTTTAGCCACAAAGATTTTCCAAATACTAAGAATTGTCAAAAAGAAAGAAAGAGAGAGAGGAAGGGAGGGAGGGAGGAAGGGAGAGAGAGAGAGAGAGAAAGAGAGAAAAAGAGAGAAAGAGAGAGAGAAAGAAAACCACAATCTTACACTTCACTGGTATCAGGTCACCAGTTGTCACTAAAAAAAAATCATGCAGGAATCATCTCCGTACCCCTTCCCTATTATCATTAATACATTTCATTCATTTGAATCTGTCCCAGATATTTCTCTGTGCATTTAGCTATATTCACATATATCACAGCCACTCTGGGATGAATTTTAAATCATTAGGAAGGAAATGTTTCTGAAAACTGTCAAGCATTATTTTCTTTCTTTTCTTTTCTTTTTTTTTTTTTTTTTTGAGAAACTTGGCACGGCGTAGCTATGGCTCCAACACCTGGGCTAAATGAGGAAGTATCAAAAATACTTCCTCATTTAGCCCAGGTGTTGGAGCCATAGCTACGCCGTGCCAAGTTTCTCAGGGTTTAGCCCCTCGGTCTTGGGCTTTCCCTCAGGTGTTGATGGGGCTCCAGTGAGACAGAATATGAAAGTGCATGATGCCTGGTGCTGGCTACAGACCAACCAAAATCTCTGTGCCTTGGTGTTTATACAGGTGTGCCTCTTACTGTCTGTGGGTCTGCAGTTATAAAACAGAAGCCACAAAATGTTCCAGAGGTAGGGGAAAGCTAAGGAGGAAATGAAAATTTCTAAACTCTTTAAAGATTTCTTCTAGTTAAGAGCCTTCTTTTTCTTTAACATAAATTCTAATATGCTGTTTATAATGAATGAGCAGAAAGTGTCTTGTTCAAGTGTATGTTCAAAAATATGAATTGAATTGAAAAAGGAAGGCAGAAAGGAGAGAAAAGAGGAAAAGAATAAAACAGGGAGAGAAGGAGGCTGTTGTAATATATAAGACTTTCAGACGTGAATACGGTATGCTAATATGGAATTTTTTTAAGGATGCCAATTACCTAATGCACCTCTATTTTTGTCAATAAAGGCAACAAGTTGAATGTTACCTGTTAGGGCAACCAGCCAAACAGTTTTCATGCTGATCAGTACTTCCTTGTGGTCCACTGACATTATAAATATAGCCTAGTGTCTGTGAGACTTTATTGTATTTATTATTTACATATAAACAAATAAACAATAGTGTTCATCTCTGTGGCACTTTGCTTCATATAGTACCTGGTTGATAGTACTCAATGTTTTTTTGTTTGGTTGGTTTTTTTTTTTTTTTTTGAGACAGAGACTCGCTCTGTCGCCAGGCTGGAGTACAGTGGCACGATCTCAGCTCACTGCAACCTCCACCTCCCTAGTTCAAGAAATTCCTCTGCCTCAGCCTCCTGAGTAGCAGGGATTACAGGCGCATGCCACTATGCCCAGCTAATTTTTTTGTATTTTTAGTAGAGACGGGGTTTCACCATGTTGGCCAGACTGATCTTGAACTCCTGACCTCAGGCAATCTGCCCACCTCGGCCTCCCAAAGTGTTGGGATTACAGGCATGAGCCACCATGCCTAGCCAGTACTCAATGTTTTTAAACATGAATTTATTAATATAATTAAACCCGAGGACTTTCTTTAGTTAGAGAGATAGCACAGGCTGCTTAGGTTTGAATCCTGGCTCTCTACCTACTCCCTGTGTGACCTTCAACTTCTTAGCCTTTTTGTGATTCTGATTCCTCATCTGTGAAGCAAGAGTAAGAGTATTACCTCCGGCAAAGGATGGTTGTGATGATTCAATACATTACGTTTCTAAAATGCTTAGTATCTAGTAAAGTGCTAGGATAAATTTGCTATTATTTAATTAGGATTGAATAAATATGCTCTGAAATGGGACCCCTGGAAAATTATCTATTTTGCTAAATGTAAACTGAACAATAGAAATAGAATGTATTGGGTATTGCCATCAACTGAATTTTCTCTTCATTGAGAAATTAGTGAACATCATTAGCCAGGGGGAGCAATAGTGTTGTTTCTGTTTTATTCTGGAATGTATGCCTCTATTACACTGTCCTCATCCAATTGATCCTCCTTTATGTGCCCCCAGAATATTCTGGGATAAGAGTGTTACTTTGTTTCAGAACTGAGTTTTTATCACTGCTTTTGAAAATGTTTCAAGTTCACTATCAGTTGAGTATTTACTGATTTTTAAGACAATTTTATTTTCTTTTAATATGTTTTGCATAATACATATAAAATTTTTATTAATTAATCTGGAATGACTTCAGTTGTTTTCTAACACAAGGGCTTCTTTGTTTTTTGTGCCTTCCCTGCTCTTCCCATTATCACAATTGGGAAGGTAACTCCATGCATTCGTTCATGACTAAGTTAGATTTTTTTATAGTTTTAGATCATTTTTAATTTACACATAATAATTGCACATATTAATGGGACACAGTGTGATGTTTTAATGTATATATACATTGTATAATGATTAAATCAGCAGGGTATCTTGCATATCCATCATGTCAAGCATTTATCATTTCTTTGTTGTAAAAATATTCAAAATTCTCTCTCATAGTTACTTTGAAACATATGATGAAATACTTTGATGACCTGAAAAAGAGATCCTTTATTGCTTAGCATTATGGCACTTCCAGTTTAAATGCAATTAAACTGCACCTCATTAGATTACCCTATTTTTAACTATTGTGCAACTGATATTTCTAGATTACGTGATGATTGGGCATAAGACAATTTAATGAACTTGTTTATTTGTGTGAGGTCCCTGAGGGTGTAGACTAAGTCTGAGCCAACTTCTTATTGCTCAGGTCTAGCAGAGCGTTTGGCATTAGTATGTTGAAATGAAGAGGTAATGTAGAATACCATGGTATGAAGCACATATTCCTTAGGAAGCACCCTTGGGAGGCGGAGGCAGGCGGATCATGAGGTCAGGAGGTCGAGACCATCCTGGCTAACACGGTGAAACCTCGTCTCTACTAAAAATACAAAAAAATTAGCCGGGTGTGGTGGTGGGTGCCTGTAGTCCCAGCTACTTGAGAGGCTGAGGTGGGAGAATGGTGTGAACCTGGGAGGCGGAGCTTGCAGTGAGCCGAGATCCTGCCACTGCCCTCCAGCCTGGGCCACAGAGCGAGACTCCATCTCCAAAAAAAAAAAAAAAGAAAGCACCCTTATTGAGCCAGAAGAATACATTTTAATATATTTGACTCAGAATCACCAACAGAAATAGACAAAATGCAAAGGGTCTGAAATGGGTGAAGCTGAGTTGAAACTGTATCAGAAATTATCTCAAGGTGGTTTCTAGCCTTGTGGGGAAAAAGTGTCACACTGATTTCTGACTTGTGGTGGTTTTTGCTACCATGGTGAGCAAGTGTTCCCAGTTCCAAAGGTCTTGTGTTTGCTAGTAACTCACAAAGTTTCCATTCACATTCACCAACAGCCTTTTACTGTCTCTTCATTGTCTTTCCAGGCCTCCTACAGTAGTGTCTCAATTTTGGTGGCTCTTACATTTTTACTTGAAGAGTTAGGCTGCATTATTGAAGTAAGTTAGATCTGGATTTGTCCAGGCTCTTGGTGTGGTTTTCTACAGATATGAAAGAAATGAAGAAAAACTGCCTTTTGGTATCAATTTATTCATCTAAAAATCATGATCATAATAGAAGAGAGGATGTTTATTGTTAAAGAAAATTGAAAATAGGAAAACATGAATCCATTTTGAAAAAGAACCTGATTTCATGGTAAATAATAAAAAATAAGTTTTATTAGGATTTTTATCTTAAAAACATAGAGTTATACACATAACTATTTCATCTAATATGAAACAAGTTATAATTGCAGCTATGTGCCACTGCTACATGTGAAACTGGGAAGCATCTTGGAAGGGGGCCTAATGTTATAGTTTAGTGGATAAGTGAATATTTTATATTCTAAAAAAACCCTTTGCTTCCTAATGTGACCTTGTAAATGTAGGGAGTTGAACAATAAACTTCCAAATAAATAGACCAACCTAAAGTTATTGTGTGGATAAACTAATATGCATGGAACACCTTTGTCATAGTGTTGGATAAATGACAGGCACTGCATAATATTAAAGCATGTATCTCCACTGGATCCCATGACAATTATCCACTTAAGAAAAATGACAGCTTTAAAAAAGTGTCTGAATTTTTTAGGGCTTTAGAAATTGTGTTTAGCACTTTCTTTTTAAAAAAATTTTCAGCTTATGGAAAAGTTTGGATTTATTAGTCAACACTACAAAAATCACTAACTTTTTACCTGCACTGTCCGACAGTAGTCCCTGTCCCCACCACTTCCCTTCTGTCCATGACCCTGATCCCTTCCTTTCATGAGGCAAATGATTCAGGTACATAAGCCTTTGTTAGAAAACGTGGAGAAAGACTGGAAATTAAGATGATCCTTTGAGTCTATGGCAAACGTCCGATGAAAATATGTACTGCTTGCTTGTTGAAACTTGATGGACTAGGCAAGAAAAATGTGAGTACATCTTGCTTGTTTTCAAACTCTAACCTGTCTTTCTGTGGCAAACACATTGTTTCCTTCTTCATTCAGATACTTAATTATAATCCCCTACTTGACCTGTGCTTTTCTCCAGGTTCTGTATAGTACCAGTGGGTATGTTGTAATTGATTGCATGCACTAGCAAGGAATCCTTTAAAAATAACTGGTGCAAATAATTAGGGTAATATTTCTTCTTTGGTGGCTAGTCAGGCAAATATGTGGATAAATTGGGTTCTCTTTCATTACATTACACACACACACACACATACACTTAAGACCAGTGTATAGCTGCTGGGTGCGGTGGCTCACGCCTGTAATCCCAGCACTTTGGGAGGCCGAGGTGGGTGGAACACAAGGTCAGGAGATTGAGACCAACCTGGCTAACACGGTGAAACCTCGTCTCTACTAAAAATACAAAACTTAGCTGGGCGTGGTGGCAGGCGCCTGTAGTCCCAGCTACTCAGGAGGCTGAGGCAGGAGAATGGTGTGAACATAGGAGTTCACTGCAGAGCTGGCAGTGAGCCAAGATCACACCACTGCACTCCAGCCTGGGCAACAGAGCGAGACTCTGTCTCAAAAAAAAAAAAAAAAAAAAAAGACCAGCATATAGCAAAAGCATTCAAGTAGCAAAATGCTTAATTTCATATTTAAATATTATCTTATTCTTCACCCATGAATAAATAATCTAAAGCTGTATACTTAAAGGAATTATTTTTATTCATTTCTATTTAATATTATTTTTAGTTTTAATTATGAAATGTTTCAAAAACTCGGAAGAATAAACCAATTTAGAAGATATTTAGAGGATACCCATGTACCCACCACTCACATTTAATGAATTAACAGTATTTTTGTAAAGAAATAAAATGTTACAGATACACAGATAACAGCTAAAGAGCTAAAGGCCTATCCTTTCCATTCCTTTTTTTTTTTTTTTTTTTGGCAATCTCGCTGTGTCGTCGCCCAGCTTGCTGGTGCAGTGGCACAATCATGGCTCACTGCAGCCACAACCTCCTGGACTCAAGCAATTCGCCCACCTCAGCCTTCTGAGTAGCTGGGACCACAGATGCACTACAACACCCAGCTAATTTTTGTATTTTTTTGTAGAAGCAGGGTTTCGCCATGTTGCCCAGGCTGGTCTTGAACTCCTGGGCTCAAGCAATCTGCCCACCTCAACCTCCCAAAGTGCTGGGATTACATGTGTGAGCCACCGCACTCCGTCTCCCTTCCTTTTTAAGTTACAGTTTACTATCCTGAAGTTGGTGTGTGCAAATGTATACCTTTGCACAGCTTTGCATATATGTATATCCATAAACAACACTAAGTTTATGTTTTGAAAAAAAAATCACAGTTTATGACTTCTTTTGTAGTTTGCTTTCATCACTCAGCATTATATTTTTGAATTTTATCCATGTTGATTAATTTAGGACGTGCTTCGTTCATTTTAATTGCTATATAATATTCCATTGCATGAAACCTGTCCTGTTATAAAGTCTTAAATTTATTAAATGCCTACTAGGTGTCAGACATTATAATATCTATATATACATATGTACATTATATATATATGCTTTGATTTTTGCCTCCAGGTTATCCATTAATTTGATGTTTTGCTGACTGGCAAGGCTAAGAATGAGAAACAATTTTATTTTCCTGCACAACAAAGCCCAACATTTCTGGGATCGCCATATGTCCTCTTAATTCTATTTGCAAACCAGTCAGTTCTTTGCTGAGTTTGTCCATTTTCTGGGGAATCTTACCAAACACCTAGCAGAAACCTATTCACATTTTTAATATACTAGCCAGGAACCTGCTTGCCTGTTTACAAGTTTACTAAGTATATTTTCTATCTCCAAATTATCACAGGCAGCATTTTTTTTAACCAAGCATATTACTAATACATTAAATGGATCTTCATTTTTCTGGCCTCCTAGAAAGGAGCTTCATGGTCACCACCTGATCCCAAAGCCTATGATGCATACATTAGGTTTTTGGCACAGTAGTACCTCAAGTCTCAGTACTAGTTCTCAGAATTAGTTATCCTCACTGTTTTTCTTGTGAGCAATTGAGGAGATATCCATTTGGAGCAAAAGGGAATGAAGACAGAAAAGACAAATGGGCCAAGCTTAGAATAAGAAATCTGAATTTTCATTTTCTTTTTATTGTGTTTTTAAGCATACAATCCTTTTCTTTAGAAAACTTTATTGGCAAACAATGATGATCAAATTGACACAAACATGAAGAACTCTGTCATCACTGTTCATAAAACAGTCGCCAAGAAGAAAATAGAAATTAATCTTATGCCCTGAAATGTCTTCTTTATTCTGCTGAAATAGAGTGATAGAAACTATGGAGATGGCATCTGATCTCTACCATTTACTAGTTGTATGACATTGGGCATCTGTGTAATTTCTCTGGGCTCAGTTTCTTTATTTGTACAATAGGGGAAAGGATACCTACTTCCTGAAGTTATTGTGAGAATTAAATTGTAATAAATATTTATATATATTTAGTGCTTAGTAGGGAAAGAAGTCAGAGATCGCATCTAGAGGAACTGCCTTGGGTATCCACATGTACCTCCCATACAGAAAAGAATATAATTTCCTACGTATTATAATAGCTGCTTTAAGCTTTACATTTTTTGACTCTTAAAAGTCTTTATGAATATTTGTTGTTAGAATTTAGAGTCTGAAAGAAAGTTATTGAAAAAATATTTTAATTATTGACCATATTTCCTATCATTGATTAGGTTGGATTTAAATGGCTCTGGTGAACCCAGCCTAATGATTTTAGCCATCTTAATTAGTAATCAGTTGGAATTAATAAATGATTTATATAATAGCCCAGGGTGAATTTTCAATGCCTTAAAAATACATAAATATCACATTAACTCCTTTTGATAATATCATATATTAGGATATTAATCATCCTATATAACACTGACATTATTAAAATTGCTCATAGATCCTGCGATTAAACTAGGCCATCAGAGTCACATGAATATTTATTCATAAATTGTCCTCCTTCCTCATCATTACGTTGTTTTTATTGAAATGTAATTTGACTTGGTTTCATGTGCCAATATCAAGAAACGTAAGAATAAGTCTGTGAAAACTAACTTGTCACTGTATTTAATATAAATATAATGTCTGTGACATTATATTTTTCTCAAGATGACCCACAGAAGAAATTTCTCTTCAATTTCATTTTAAAAGGGTGTGTTTTTCCTTCATATCAGGTGTATATTTGCTATATAAATACAGTAAATTTTCCAAACATTTATATCTTGATTTGGGTTGAACACATAAGATTTTGTGCATGTAATTTGTATACTAACCTTCTTCCATCTTCCTTTTTGTTTTTCTACCCTACTTTTCTTTCACCTAAGATTTATTACATATATTGTATTTATTTTACTTTGCTATGCTCTTTATCTGTAAGTCATGTCTTAGTTTAAACCCTTCCTAAAACAACAAAAGATAAAATTAATTTTATCAGTAATTAAAGTCACTGAGAGGCTTCACTGATATTCAGCTATAATGAATGTAATTTAATATTCAGCTTACCCGTGCAGAAATAAATAAGTCTCACCAGGGTACCATTTTCTAAGGGTTGCTTCTCAACTGGCTTATACATCCTGGGTGCCAGAATCTTTTCAATAATTCTCAGTTGACTTGAGACATGTATGATAGCTCATATATGTCTTTACAATTACTGGATGTTATTTTTGGCAAGAAAAATATTAATTGAGAATATATAACTCTATGATGTATAATTAATTATGTTGTAATCATGAAATTATTAATCAAATATAAGCTCACAGAGAGCGGACCTGTGGTTATACAGACTGTAGTATGAATTGCGAATCCTTCCCACAAGAGATAAGTGAAAATCTTAGTTTAAGAAACCTAGTTTTTCAATCGATAAGCATTTCTAACTCATATAAACATTGGGGAAGTGGGTGTAAACTCTGAAAAAGCATGTGGTCACTAGGTTATTGTTTGTATTATTTATCCTGAAAAATTAATTAGTATTGTGTCTATTCCAAGACAGCATCTTTGGCTGGTTTCGAACAAAGGGAGCTTGTTTGTGTATTTATATTTCTCTGATGCTGGAAGAGGGCATATTTTAATTATATGCCTCAAAGCAGATCAGACACTGGAGAACTTAGAGTTATAATAAGCACAAGCTGCTACCTTTATGGGAAGAGAAACCTTTATGCCTTTTCCACATCATTGGTTTCTTCGTTTCATTTTCCAGCCTGAAAACCAAAGGCATGAAACTATATTAATCCAGCAGCTGAGAGGCATATTTAAAATAAAGGATTTGAAGTTATCTGAGCAATAGCTTTCCTGGAATTTCCAATTAGTTGATATTGTGATCAGAATGACTGACAGGCAGTTAAGTAAAGCCTACAAAGAATTTGTCAATTCTAGCTTTACTAAAACTGTTATTTTTGCAATGTCTGACATTTGAAAGAAAACATTAATTTTAATAACATGAGGATCTTATGACTCTCTTATTTATAATATTTTAGACACTTCTAATATTTAAACCCTGTCAATATTCTAATATTGTTTGTCTTCATTTTGTATAAATTATGAGGTCTAGAAAAATAGAAGTTACAGAGGTATTATTTGTATTTGTGTGTGTGTGTATATTTTTATTTCTTATTCCTAGTTTTACAAAGTCTCTCTCCTTTGCCTGTTTGTATTTTGCTTCCTTTTGTTTTATTTTATTAAGATGGAGTCTCATTCTTTCGCCCAGGCAGGAGTGCAGTGGCACGATCTCAGCTCACTGGAACCTCCGCTTCTCAGATTCAAGCTATTCTTGTGCCCCAGCCTCCTGAGTAGCTGGGATTATAGGGGTGCGCCACCATGCCTTGCCAATTTTTGTATTTTTAGTAGAGACGGGGTTTCACCATGTTGGCCAGGCTGGTCTTGAACTCCTGACCTTGGATGATCCGCCCACCTTGGCCTCCCAAAGTCTTGGGATTACAGACGTGAGCCAGCATGCCCAGCTCCTTTTATAAATAAAGTTTTTTCTTTAAATCTCAGATTATAAGAAATAAACCTTTGCATTTATTTACATAACCAAAAGTAGTAGGAAAGCATAACAGTTTTCATGTATCTATATATTTAACATATATTTATAATTCCATATATTTATTTATATATTATATATATTATATATAATATAATATATATTTGATATATAATATATATTATATATATTTGATATATTATATATATTATATATATTTGATATATAATATATATATTATATATATTTGATATATTATATATATTATATATATTTGATATATAATATATATATTTGATATATAATATATATTTTATATAAAATATATAATTCTATATATTTATAATTCTATATTATAATATAACATATTTATAATTTCATGTATCTATATAACATATATTTATAATATATATTTATAAATATGTATTATATATTTATAAATATATATTATAAATGTATATTTATATATTATATATTATATGTAAAATATATAATATATATTTATATATTATAAAATGTAATATATAATATATATATTTTATATATATTATAAAATATATAATATATATATTTTATATATTATAAAATATATAATATATATATTTTATATATTATAAAATATATAATATATATATTTTATATATATTATAAAATATATAATATATATATTTATATATTTATTATATATATTATATATATAATATATTATATATATATATAATATATTATATATATTATAAAATATATTATATATTTTAATATATATTATAATATATTATATATATTATAAAATATATATATAATATATATTATAAAATATATATATAATATATATTATAAAATATATAATATATATTTTATATATATTATAAAATATGTAATATATATTTATATATTTATTATATATTTAAGTATATGCACTTGTATAGCTTTATGTTAAATATATTTGAATGTTAAATATATCTATAATTCATAAATATGTATATGGATTGCAGATACGTTGAATATATCTATATATTTGTAATTAAATACCTATGTATTTATATCTATATTATATATAGATATATTGATATACTTAACATTTTTAAATGTTCAAAGGAGTGTACATTGAAATATGTCCTTCCTACTTCTGTTATTCAGCCACCAGTTGCCCTCCCAGCAAAAATACCTGTTAGTACTTACGTATGTATCCTTCCAGAGATGTTCAGTGCACACGCAATCATGCACATATATTGTTCCTCTTTGTTATAAAGAAGCTACACACTATATATTTCATTCTTTAGTTTGTTTTTATTTCCAGTAAAAATATTTTTGAATTTGTATATAGTTATTGATATAGACATACAGTTATATACCAATTTAATTAGCCTATATTCAGGGGCATTTAGATTTCCAATTTTTTGTTACTATTTGATTAGCCCCTATTGATGGGCATTTAGATTTCCAATATTCTGCTACTACAAATAATATTTCTGCAAAATTTTGTACATGTATAACATATCAGTAAGATAAATTCCTGAGAGTGGAAAATAATTTTTAATTATGGTAGATATTTGTGAACTGTTTCCTATGGAAATTTTATCAATTTACATTGCCACTGGCAATGTATTTTATACTTAAGGTGTACAATGTGGTCTTTTGATATATGTATACACTGTGAAATGATTACCACTATCAAGCTAATTAATACATCCATCACCTCACGTAGACTTTGTGTGTGTGTATGTGGTGAGAACATTTAAGATCTCCCTGCAAATTTCAAGTGTGTAATACATTATTATTTACTATAGTATCCATGCTGTACATTAAATCTCCAGGACTTATTCATCCTACCTAAGTGAAACTTTGTACCCCTTGACCAACATCTCCTCATTTCCTGTCTCACCCAGCCCCTGGCAATTGCCCTACTATTCTCTACTTCTGTGACTTCAACTTTTTAGATTTTTCACATATAGATATTATGTAGTATTGTCTTACTGTTCCTAGAGTATCTCGCTTAGGGTCAGGTTCATTCGTGTTGTAGCAAATTATATTATTTCTCTCTTTTTAAAGGCTGAGCAATATTGCATTGTATATATTTACCACATTTTCTTTATTCATTCATCTGTTGATAGTCACAAGTTGACTCCATATCCTGGCTATTGTGAATAATGCTGCTGTGAACATGAGAGTGCAGATATTTATTCAAGATTACTCATTTCATTTCCATTGGATATGTACCCCAAAGTGAGTTGCTGGATCTTATAGTAGTTCTATTTTTTAGTTTTTTGAGGAACCCCCATGCTGTTTCCCATAATGGCTGTAATTTGCATTTTCACCAACAGGGTGTAAGTGTTCCTTTTTCTTCACATCCTTGCCAACACTAGTAATCTTCTGTCTTTTTGATAAAAGCCATTCTAACTGGGGTGAGATGATATCTCATTGTGGTTTTGATTTGCACTTCCCTAATGACCAGTGATGTTGAGCACTTTTCATATATTTGTTGGCCATTTTGTTTGTCTTCCTATGTGCAATGTCTGTTCAAGTTTTTACCCATTTTTAATTGAGTAATTTGTTTTCTTTCTTTGAGTTGTTTGAATTTCTTATGTGTTTTTGATATTAACGCCTTATCAGATATACAGTTAGCAAATATTTTCTCCCATTCTGTAGATTGTCTTGTTGATTGTTTCCTTTGCAGTACAGAAGCTTTTTGATTTGATGTCATCACATTTGTCTATTTTAGCTTCTCTTGCCTGTGCTTTTGGGGTCATATCTAAAAAGTTTTTGTCAAACCAATGTCATGGAGCTTTTCCCCTATGTTTTCTTCTAGTGGTTTTACAGTTTCAGGTCTTCCATTTAAGCCTTTAATTTATTTTGAGTTAATGTTTGTATATAGTGTAAGATGCAAGTATAATTAAATTTCTCTGCTTTCAGATATTTGCTTTTCCAAAAAACATTTATTTAAGAGACTGTCCTTTTCCCATTGTGTGTGCTTGGCAGCTTTGTGAAATACCAATTGACTATAAATGCATCCATTTATTTCTGGGCTCCCTATTTTGTTCCATTGGTCTATATGTCTGTTTTTATGCTGAGACCATGCTGTTTTGATTGCTCTGTGTTTGTAGTTTATTTTGTGATTAGGTAGTATGCTACATCTAGCTTGGTTCTTTTTCCTCAAGATTGCTTTGGCTATTTGGGGTCTTTTATTATTCCTTATAAATTTTAGGATTTTTTTTTCTATTTCTGTAAAAAAAAAAAGTCATTGAAATTTTGATAGGAATTGCTTTGGCTCCATGGATTGCTTTGGTAGTAAGGACATTTAATTCTGCCAATCCACAAACACAGAATATCTTTCCATTTATTCGTGTCATCTTCAACTTACTTCATCAGTGTTTTACAGTTTTCAGGATACAGATATTTCACCTCCTTGGTTAAATTTATTCCTAAGTATTTTTTATGCAATCGTAAATGGGATTGCTTCCTTGATTTCTTTTTTCCGGTAATTTATTGTTAGTGTATAGAAACACTATTGATTTTTGTATGTTGATTTTGTATCCTGCAACTTACTAAATTCATTTATTAGTTGTAATACCTAATTTGTTGTGAGTTTTTATTGTCATGAAATGATCTTAATTTTTTTCAAATGCCTTCTCTGCATCTATTGAAATGATCATATAATTTTAATACTTCATTCTGTCAATATATGTATTACATTTATTGTTTTGCATACTTCAGACCATCCTTGAATGCCAGGTAGAAATCCCACTTGACCTGATGTATGATCTTTTTAATGTATGATTGAATTTCACTTAATAGTACTTTGTTGTGAATTTTTGCATCTATGTTCATCAGGAATATTGGATTTTTATTCTTTACGTGTATCCTTTTCTGGCTTTGGTATCAGGATAATGCTGGCCTCATAATATGAGTTTGGAAGTACTGTCTCCTCTTCAGTTTTTTTGAAAGAGTTTCAGGATTGGTATTAGTTTTTCTTTAAACATTTGGTAGAATTTTGCAGTGAAGCCCTCAGGTCCTGGGATTTTCTTTAATGGAAGACTTTATTACTGATTAAATCTCTTTACTCATTATTGATCTGTTCAGCTTTTCTATTTCTTCATGATTCAGTCTTGATAGGTTATATGTTCCCGGCAATTCATCCATTTCTTCTAGGTTATCCATTTTTTTAGTGTATAATTGTTCATAGTTGTCTTTTATGATCCTTTGTAGTTCTGTGGTTTCGGTTGGAATGTATTTTCTTTTATTTATACCTTTGAGTGTTTGCTCTTTTTTTCTTAATCAAATCTTTCTAGCTAAAGATTTGTCAATTTTGCTGATTTTTCAGCAAAACAACTCTTACTTTCATTGATCTTTTCTACTTTTTTCTTATCTCTATTTCATTTATTTCTGCTCTGATCATTATTATTTCCTATCTTCTACAAACTTTGGGCTTAAGTTGTTTTTCTTTTTCTAGTTCATTAAGGTACAATCTTAGGTTACTTATTTGAGATGTTTCTTCTTTTTTATTTTTAAGTTTTAGATTCAGGGGGTACATATGCAAGTTTGTTACATGGGTGTATTGTATAATGCTAGCGTTTGACTTCTATTGAACTTATCACTCAGATGGTGAGCATAGTACCCAATAGGTAGTTTTTCAACCCTTTCCTTGAATCCTTTCTTTCTCCTTTTGGAGTCCCTAGTATCTATTGTTTTCATCTTTATGTCTGTGTGTACCCAATATTTAGCTCCCACTAGTAAGTGGGAACATGCAGTATTTGGTTTTGTGTTTCTGCATTAATTCACTTAAGACATTGGTTTCTACATCTACGTTACTGCAAAGGACCTGATTTCATTCTTTTTTTGTGGCTGTGTAGTATTGCATGTTGTCTATATACCACATATTCTTCATCCAGTCCACCACTGATGGGCACCTAGGTTGACTCTGCTATTGTGAATAGTTCTGTGATAAACATACTAGTACAAGTGTCTTTTGGGGAATGACTTCTTTTTCTTTGGGTAGATACCCAGTAATGAAATTGCTGGGCCAAAGAGTATATCTATTTTTAGTTCCTTGAGGAGTTTCTAAACTGCCTTCCACAATGGCTGAAATAATTTACATTCCCACCAATAGTGTATAAATGTTCTTTTTTCTTCACTTCTTTGCCAACATCTGTTATTTTTTGACTTTTTAATAACAGCCATTTTGACTGATGGGTGATGGTATCTCATTGTTTTAATTAGCATTTCTCTGATTATTAATAACATTGAGCATTTTTTCATATGTTTGTTGGCCCTTGTATGTTTTCTTTTGAGAAGTGTCTGTTCACGTCCTTTGCCTACTTTTTAATGGAGTTATTTTTTTCTTGTTGATTTATTTAGGTTCTTTATAGATTATGGATATAAGTCCTTTATCAGATGTATGGTTTGAAAATATTTTCTCCCATTCTGTAGGTTATCTTTCTACTCTGTTGACAGTTTATTCTGCTGTGCGGAAGCTCTTTAGTTTAATTAGGTTCTAATTGTCAACTTTCATTTTTGTTGCATTTGCTTTTCAGGACTTAGTCATAAATTCTTTGCCTAGGCCAATGTCCAAAAGAGTTTTTCCTAGGTTTTCTTTAAGGATTCTTATAATTCGAGGTCTTACATTTTAGTCATTAATCAACCTTGAGTTAATTTTTGTATATGGTGAGAGATAGGAGTCCAGTTTTATTTGTAGGTGTTTATTGCTTCTCACTTAGAACTTCTTTTGCTGTATCCCATAAATTTTGGCTTGTTGTTTCTCCTTTTTTGCTTGTCTTAAGATATTTTAAAATTTCCATTTTAATTTCTTCTTTGACTATTGATTGTTCAGGAGCATGTTGTTTAGTTTTTCTGTATGTGAATTTTCTGAAATTTCTCCTGTTACTGATTTCTAATTTCATATTATTGCAGCTGGAAAACATAGTTGATATGATTTCAGTCTTCTTAAATTTGTTGTCTCAATTTGTGGGCTAATATATTCTGTTGTGGATAATGTTCCATGCGTGCTTGAAAAAGAATATGTTGGTGTTGGATGGAAGGAATACGGCTACTGTTGGATGGGATATTCTGTATCTATCTGATAGGTTCATTTTATCTGTGGTGGTGTTCACATCCACTGTTTCCTCACTGATTTTCTGTCTGGATAATCTGCCCATTATTGATGGTGGGGTACTGAAATCCTCTATGATTATTGTATCACTGTCTATTTATCTCTTCAGTTCTCTTACCATTTGCTTTATTTATTTAGGTGCTCTGATGTTGGCTTTACATGTATTTACAATTATTATGTCTTCTTTGTGAACTGACCCTATAATGACCTTCCTTGTTTCTATGACAGTTTTTGACTTGCATTCTATCTTATCTAATGTAAGTATGGACACTTCTACTCTTTGGTAATACATTTGCATGAAATATCTTTTCCTTCTTTAATTTTAATCTATATGTGTCTTTAAAGCAAAAGTGAGTTTCTTATAGACAGGGTATGGTTGGATGTTGTTATTTATCCATTCAGCTATTCTATGTATTTTGACTGGAGAATTTAATTCATTTATATTTGAATTTATTATTAATAGGTAACTTTAATTTTTTCCACCTTATAACTTCTTTGTTCCTTTCTCTCTTGCTGACTTCCTTTGTGATGTGATGATTCTTTTTGTAGTGGTACGTTTTGATTCCGTTGTCTTTATCTTTTGTGAATACACTGCAGGATTTTTCTTTGTGGTTACCACAAGGCTTACAAAGAACCTCTTATAGTTATAACAATCTACTGCTAGCTTATAACAAGGGAACTTCAACCACATACAAAAATCTTTATACTTTAATTTCTCCTCCCCCATGTAGCATGTTATTGGCATCACAGTTTATATCTTTAATATATTGTGTATCCATTAGCAAATTACTGTAGCTATACTTAATACTTTTGACTTTTAACATTTACACTAAAATCAAGTTATTTATATACTATCTTTATAATAATAGAGTCTTCTGAATTTGACTATATTCATAAATTCATAGTGAATTTTATACTTACGTATGTTTTCACATTGTGTGTTAGCATCATTTTGTTTCAACTTGAAGAACTTCCTTTAACATTTCTTGTGAGACTGGTGTAGTAAAAATTAACTCCCATAGTTTTTGCTTGTGTGGGAAATTCTATCTCTCCTTTGTTTCTGATGGACAGTCTTGCCAGGTATCTTATTCTTGGTCAGCAGTTTTTTTCTTTGAACAGTTTGAACATATTGTCCTACTCTTTCTTAGCCTACAATGGTTCTGCTGAGAAATCATCTGATCAGGTTTCCTTGAATGTGATGACTTACTTCTCTCTTGCTGCTTTCCAAATTCTATCTTTGTCTTTGACTTTTGAGAATTTGATTATAATATGTCTCAGTGAAGATCTCTTTATATTTAATCTATTAGGTGTTTTTTGGGCTTCATGGATCTGAATGTTAATTTACCTTGACAAATTTGGGGTTTTCTATTTATTTAAATGAGATTTCTGACCCCTTTTCTTTCTCTGCTTCTTCTTTGATTTCCATAATGTGTATATTGGTTCCACTGATGATGATTCATAAGTCTCATAGGCTTTCTTCTCTCTTTTTTATTCTTTTCTCTTCTTTCTTTCTTTTTCCTCTAAGTAATTTTAAATGACCTGTCCTTGAGCTTGCTAATTATTTACTCTTCTTGACTGAGACTGCAGTTGAATCTTTCTATAGAATTTTTCAGTTCAGGCATTGGAGTTTTCAGCTATAGAATATCTGTTTGGTCCTTCTTTATGATTTCTGTTCTTTGTTGACATTCTCATTTTGTTCATATGTTGTTTTCCTGGTAGCATTTAATTGTCTATTTGTTCTCCTATAGCTCACTAGGTTTTTTAAGACTACTTTTTGAATTCTTTATCAGACAACTTGTAGATTTCCACTTCTTTAGGGTTGGTGACTGTTTCTTCATTTTGTTCTTTTGATGGTGTCACATTTCTATGATTATTCATGATCCTTGTGGCTGTTCATTGGTGTGTGCACATTTGAAGAAGTAGTACCTCCTGTACTCTTTACAGATTGGCTTTGGCAGGATAAACCTTTACTAGTTTGCTCATCCAGATACTGAGCAGGCCAACTGTTGGGGTCTGTGATGGGCTTGCAGCTGGAGTCTTCAAATGGGCTGGCATGGAGCCTAGGTCTGCAGAGGGATGCCTAGAGACTGTGTCCACAGGAGCCAACCAGAAAGCTAAGTTCATGGGTGCCAATCATATGAGTATCTTTTTTTAATACCCTATCTAACAGTGTACATTATCAAACTTTTTGATTTTTGGTAATCTGGTGCAAGAATAATTTAAAATATTTTATTTGCTTTTTCAATTATAAATAGGATTAAGCATCTTTTTCTACATTTCTATGCTGGGTTTCCTTTTCTAAAGAATGTTAGCCCTTACTTGTTGATTTATAGGAGCTTTTGATGTGTTAAATAGTTAGTCTTTGTCTGTGATACATATTGTTAATATTTTTCCCAGTTGGTTGTTGTTCTTTAATAGTATTTATACTATTCACTGCCATACACACGCGTATATATACACACACATGCATGTGTATACACACACACATTCTCTCACAGAGAGAGAGAGAGTGAGAAAGAGAAAAAGAGAGAGTAAGTGTATGGTTGAGTTTATACAGTTGAAATTGTCTGGGTTCTGCATCATACTTTGGAAGGTCTTCCATACTCTGAGATAATTAAAACAACTTGCTCTTAGTTTCTTTTAGTACGTTTGTATCGAAAGATAAAAAAGATAAAAAAGTTTCACTTGAGTAGATATCTTTAAGCTAGAAATTTATATATCATTCTTAATTCTCTATGTTTTATAATATCTGTTTACTCTTTAAAAGAGGCAATGATTATGTTAACATATTTATCTCACTACCTTTCCTTTTCCACACTCAATGTAGTTGATAACGTTAGGTTTCTTAATATATACATCAATGTTAAATAAACGGAAACTTTTCCAATTACTCTTTGGATGATATAGTTTTTCAACTAGCTGTAAGAAAAAAGTAACTTCACATTTTAAAACGTTTCCAGCCTTTTCTCTTTATTTCAATGTCTATTTTATTAGCATTTTCAGAATGTCTAACACAAACAATTATACAACCTTAATCCCCACATGTTTTAAATAGATTCAATGTTCACTTCTAATCATTTTGCTATAGATTTCCTATTCTTTCTCATGTGACAAAATTATTACTCAATTTACTTTTTCAAGTTGAGATCATAGCAATATTCCTTGGTTTTGCTTGTTCAAACAAATGTATCTATTGAACAACAGTCTGGGTGAGTGAAAAAAAATTGTGTCGTATTTTATGCCTAGGGTCTTTGTCACCATGTTTTCTACTGTCGTTTAATGTTGACTATTGTGATAGAGAAGTAACTGAGGTCAGACTGATTTTTAGCCTCTTAAAGATGATTTGATATTTTTACCTAGCTATTCAAAAAATTTTTTCTTTATACATACTCTAATGTAACTAGGATACATCTACATGTGAAATAGTTCTGAGTGTGTCTTTTGTATCCATAGATCCAATTCTTCCTTTATTTATGGAAAGTTTTCTTGAACTTATATTTTAATATCTTGTTTGTTCCTTTGATTTCCATATCTATTATTTTACATACCATTTAGCTCTTTCTAATTTGTTTTTATCTGGTGTGTTCATTTTTTTCTTCTACTCTTTTTCTGAACTTTATCACCTCATGATTCATCTATTTTTGTTGTCTTACCATCTGTTCTCTGATCTCTATATAGCCTCAGACTGTATAAAAACTTGGCTTATATTACTGTTTAAAAGAATGAAAAATATATATTGATAGACAACTAGCAGCTTCTGCCACACATAAAGCCTGACCTTCTTTTTCTCAACCTAAGTTATGTGTCACGTAACTGGAGAACTGGGAACATGTGTTGCCCCAACCTTTCTTCTCTTTTATTGGTAAAACAATAAAGAGAGATGCTTGGGGCAGTAGGCATTTTTCTGTATTTTATTGGGGCAAGGCCTCAGAACTCCATTTCATTGGATTTTATATAATAACAAGAACCTAAGGTAGCTTATACATACTTGTTAAAGGTAATATAAAAGAAAAACATCCCTGTGGACTCATTGTGTTTTCAGCCTTTTATATCATGTATATACAGTGGTGATTTAGAATTTGATTTTCAGTTAAGAAATATGCAGTCTAGCTGCCAAGTCTGCATTAATTAATAACAAATTAATGTCTAATGGCAGTGTCCAATGAAATGTTTGCCTCTCCGAGCTCCCTTTCGCTTTGCAATGCAATTACCTGGTGCTATATGTTTCTTCACACATAAAGGTGTCATTTATAGGTTTATATGTAAATGTTTTTAAATATCAGGAGTTAAAATTAGGCTTTGTTTTCCCTAATGAGATAACAGATGTTCTAGGATGCTAATTACCCCAGGAACAGTATTATTTACTTAGACTATCTTAGGCTCATTGATTTTTTTTTCTTTTTGGTTTTGTTCCAATGGATAACTTTTTTTTTTCTTTTATATGTATGCTTGGCTCAACGGAAACATAATAACATTGTTGTCTAGCACCTACTGTTTTTAGCTCTTAGTGAAACCTGGCTATTAAAATGTTTAGTGTATATGTACTTATAGTGTTACCAGGCTGCCCATATGAAAATCTTGGCACCTCTCATATTAACAGTTCATCTGAATGGCTATGTTTTCCTTTGCTTTTCTCACTAGCTGGCATTTTTTTGGCTGTCTCTCTGACTCTCTTGCCCTCTTGATATGTATCTTATGGGTTATCTGTCAATCTGATTGTAAATTATACATGGGGATGACATGTGTTTTGTATGGCATTTTGCTTTCTTGAATTGTTTCAGAATGTTTAGAAAGTTACCCAGTACAAATGATTTTTGACAAATTAGCATATAGTCTGCTCTTTTCTCATCAAGTATTTATGTGGTATCTTCCATTAGTATAGATCTGTGCTGCCATGTATTTAAATTGGGCAATTTCTTTTAACTTTAGGCATCTGCAAGGTCCTAAAATTTTAATGCAGATTACTCCTTGAACTGACCTCTCAAATCTATTTTGCTATATGTAAAATACACAATTTCTTGCCAAGAAATTTCTTCTAGCAGAGTGATATTTACAATCATTAAATATCTTACCTTACACCCAGAAGGTGAGTGAGAAGCACCCACCAAGATCCAGGAAAATTAGAATTCAGTTTGAGGTTAAGACTTTAGCTTTCATTCACTTTTAATTAATTATTGTAAATTAATAGTTCAAAAGACATACTTTTAGGATAGGTATAGCTCTTACATGCTTCCTGAAATATTTCGGGAGCCTGATTTCTCCTCTCTAAAGTTAAGTTCTGGGTTTTGAAGATTGCCTCTGCAACCAGATTCTACTGAGTATGGAACCTTGTGAATCATATAATTTTATTTTCCCAAGTAAATTTTTCTTTGATTTTTGTCATTGATAAGTCTTTAGTTGTGTCCGCAGCCACATTCTGCAGGAACACTCCCCCTTCAGAAGATATTGATTACTGTTTTTACAATTCCTCCTATGTAAATGACTTGACGTTATACTTGCAATTATGCAACTGATGTTTTGTATGTAGTAATTAGCAGTCTTATTCAACTGAAGGATAAAAAATCTCACAAATTATTTAGTCCCCTTTCAATCAATGAATGTTATATATTGATGTATATAATATGCAATAGGGAAATAAAAAGATAATTTGTATCAGTATTAAAAGTTTTGCTTCCAGAATTTATGAGCTCTATATGCTTAATATTCCATAGAATTACTCAATTCAGTAAATTTGTTCTGCCTCCAGTTATAACTAATATTCCTTAATTACTCTATTTTTAATTTCAGCCTGGAGGAAAATTAAGATCATGATAATAACAAACATAGGAGTCCTCTGGTTCAGCTTTCTCTCAATTTTCAGGAACTTACACATTTTCAAATATGTCCAAATCCTGGTGGCCATTTTCAGAAGATGTCTACTGTATATTGAATGAGTTATTTTCTTTTGCTCCCAAATAGTAACTGTCAGTTCCTTCCGCTCTTGCATTCCTCTTTGCTTCATCTCCTACATGTCATTCTTTCAGGTGCACAAATAAAACACTATTGTTCATTCTTGCATAAGCAAAAATATCACTTGTGATATCCAGCAGTGCTGGATTGGACCTCTGTTCCTAAATTACTGCCATCTTTGATGAAACTACCACTGATGCCAGTTCATTTAAGTTTTATTCTTTTCCATTGCTGCCTTTGCCCTATGTCTCAGACTTCAATGCATGAACCAAAAGACCTTTCCAGTAATGAACTCTTGAGATGCTTAGAATTATTGCCACCCTTTGATGCCTTTCTACTTTACTTAAAAAGAATATTCTCTTTTCCTATGATTAATTCTTTCTCATTTCTCATTTTTTCCTTATCCTTCAAGTAAACATACCCACTCCTTATTCATCCTCAAAGCCTAGCCAGACATTCTTGAATCTTTAGATGTATACATCTTCAGATCAGGTGGAGAACCCCATCTGTACTTAGTTATAAGGAACACTTCAAATCATCATTGATTGTCAGCTATTTATTTCTGCTACCAAGACCAATGTATGATTTTTATTTCATAAAGATTTTTCATAGCGAGTATAAAAACTACTTTGTAATTAATGCCCTCCTAAATCACCAGTTCTTCTTCTGTTTCTGCATTCTGGGTTCAAAACTTTGTTGGGGAAAATGGAGAAAAATGAAGACTTTACCTGCCAAAAAGCATGGTGCCAAACCATTGATGTGTACCTGCCATAGTTACCCACTTCTTTTTTAATCAGGAAAGACCTTACTAACACATTCATCCCCAACCTCTCCATTACCTAGTGATCTGGTTTGTGAATGAAGATGTTCAAAGGTGTTGATTGCTTTTTAGTTTTTGTTACAGGTCTCTCCTTTGTTGCACCATACCAAGATTTCCAGACCAATGGCTTATTCTTATTGTCTCTTTTATTTATTGCTTACTTTCTCCTCATTTCACTGAGAAGTGCCTTCAAATTCTGTTGAATTCCCTGAAATTCTGTGAAATCTATAGATTTTTCTGAACTTATTCTCCTGATATTTTTGCATCTGAAAGAAACCAAAGTACTTAGTTAACTGCTAGACTACAAGGTGAAGTGGCCTTCATTGCATATCCCAGAAAGAATCCAAAGCAGGCAGTTTGATCGTACAAAGGATTTTAATTTTGCTTTAAATCTAATTTGTATTTTATTAAAAAAAAATCTTACCAGCGGAGTTTCTAGGACCATATCTATTTTGTTTCTTTTCATAGGTACCAATAATATAGCCGTTTAAGACAAGAGCTCTCTAAAAATTTTGTTTTAAACATAGCCAATTATTTACTCTATAAGTGAACTAACACACATTATCAAAATTTACCTACACATTTCCTTTTAAATAGCTTCCATAGGTTTATCTTGCCTTATTCTCCTTGATTTCCTGCATCATTTGATATGATTGGCCTTCACCCTTCTTTAGATTCTGTAATATTGCATAGCCAATTATTTACTGTATAAGTGAACTAACTCACATTATCAAAATTTCCCTACACATTTCCTTTTAAGTAAATTCCATAGGTGTATCCTGCCTTATTCTCCTTGATTTCCTGCATCATGTGATATGATTGACCTTCACTCTTCCTTCTTTAGACTCCATAATATTGCCGTTTCCTTGTTTTTTCTTTTTTTTAACACATCATCTCTCTTTATTGCCTTCTCAGATTTCTTTCCTAACTTTGAGTATTTCCCAAAGTGTTAGTTTTTGTCTTTACATTTCTTCTCTTCAGATGTTTTCTCACAGTAAATTAATAATATAAGCTTCACTCACATGATAATCTCTGCAGTCTCAACCTTATGGGTGTTCTAGTTGCAGAGTCCCCTGACACTTGAGTGTTCTGCTGTTGGTTTGAATTCAAAGTACCCAACCTCAAGTCATCATGTATCTTCTTGCTTTCCAGACATTGGTTATTTAGACTTTCTGTGTTTCAGCTTCCTCATCTGTAAAATGGAGACATTAATAGTACCCATTGCATAGACTTGTTGGGAATATTACACACACACACACACAGACACACACTCAGTGCTAGCCATCACTATTACGCCTTGACACTACATTGCTAATTAAATTAGGCTGTACTTATCCTCACCCTCTGAAAATGCGGTGGAAATACCACAGTGTGGAATTATTATCAATCCAAATCCATCAGCCTTGTGACCCATTGCAAGTCTGAATTTCTCCATGAAATCTCTCCTGACAAATTCAAGGCCAATTAATTTCTCTTTTTTAATGCCAGTTTTTGCACTAGTCATATACAGTAATTTGATATGTATTTTTCTCCAAACCAAACTGTAGGCTCTTAGTGGTATGAATTTGCACTCCTGCTGTCTTACCCTCAGTGCTTTGCTATCTATAGACATGACAAGCACTTAGTAGATAATTTTTCAAAGGAAGGAATGAGCATATATTCTTAGAATGTCCCCCAAAGTGTCACATTCATGGATATATCATCATTTTCCTGCATAGTTAGATGTGTAAGCAATATTAAATCTAGAGCCAAGTGCAACTGAAAAAATTAATTAAATATGTGTGTGGCACAGATAGCCAGTGTTACCTAGAAGTGTATGCATTTTTCATTTACTCTTAAGGGTGTCATTGTGAACTGATGCATACTCATAAGGTGTCTGAAACTGGGATAGGTTGCCCTGGATCATCTCCCTGGGTAGCGTAGCTATAACTAAATTCATAGTTCAGATCCTCTAACAGAAAAGCTGACATGAGCCAATGTTGTTAATAGTCCAAAGATCTTTCACATCAAATTTTTGGTCTCTATAATCCCAAATTTTGACAACGAATAAAGGGTGTAGTGGAGATCATGAAGAATAGGTGTTTTAGGTTAATTGATATATCTTTAGGTATTCATTCAACTGCACTGATTTTTGAACATATATTTACCTTCTAAGTATTCCTCAATAATAGATTACAACATCTAAATGTATGTTGCCAATAGCCATACATTGTAACCACTAGCCACATGGGGCTAACTGAGCACTTGAAATGTGTCTACATAGTCCAAATTTAGACATGTTGTATATTGGTAAAAGATACTTGATTTCAAAAACTTTATACAAAATAAGAATGTAAAATATCTCATTAATATTTTCAATACATAATGATGTTGAAATAAAAATATTTTTAATCTATTAGATTAAATAAAATGTATTATTAAAATTAATTTCACTTTTTTTTACTCTTATTGATGCAGCTACTAGGTAATTTTAAATTACATATTTGTCTCACATCAGTATTCCTGTTGTACAGGCTAAATTAAATCAAAGAGATATTTGAGGTTTTTCTTTTTAAAAGGAACATGTACTAACACAGGAGATAATTGCTCAGAACTAGGCCTGTGGTTTGCATTCCTATTCCTAGGCTTTATTCAGACTCTACATTCCCTTTGCCTTGTCTCCTGAGCAGAAGCTTCTGCTGTGCCACAAACCATCTCAGTCATACCACGTTCTCGTCCCAGTCTGTATCCTTAGTAATCAGCATCAGGACAGGCCAGGAATGTGGCAAAGCCTTGTAATAACTTGTCTCATCTCCACCTCCATCTTACCTATCATGATGGTCTTGTATGTTCATGAATGTACGTCAGCCCTGATTTAAGAACTGCTGTGATGATTTAGCTAGAGAAATAATTTTGTGCTAGTCTTCTAACACTTTATTTAGATCCAAATACCACATTTAATGATACTTATTAGACTTGTACATGTTATATGATACAACTTTCTTTGAGTAAGATTCTGCCTGACCTACTGATTTTAGTTCAGCTGTTCCAATGAATTTAGAGACAAGCCTTTTGCAATTTAATATTCTTCTTGCTTAACACCTTTGGCATCACTTGAAAAACTAAAGGGATGCATTCTTCCACTGACATGTGACTTCTCCAAAAATGTCCAATGGTTATGGGAAGAGAGATTTTAGGACTGATAGAAACTTATTTTAAACCTAAAGGAAACCCTATTCCTGCCCATTGTAATAACATAGGACTGTATATTCTTGCCTTTTTTCCTTTCCTCTCTAATAGTAACATCAACTTTCCTTTTGTGTGTGTGGATGTGTGTGGATGCCCACAATATGTGGGGCACCTTATCAGGCTGGATCAGTGAGAATGAAGAGTCTCCTGAAGCTTGTTTCAGTTTACACTTAACTAGCAGAGTATACTATCATGGGTAGATACGGGATATCCTCTGCCCATTTACTCTTTACTACTGAACACCCTCTTCTTCAAATAAAACTTCCAAGATAAATAGTTCTCTTAAGGAGATGCTAGTGAGCAAAGCATACTGGAGAATTAAAGACAAGAACCTAATACTCTTGGTTTACTTCTTTAGGCATTAACTTAGTCACTGACATAATCTCATGGTGCTAACTTTCAGAATCTTATTACCACTGTTTACAGAGGCCTTCTGTTATTTTACATGGGCATGGAGCTGACGAATGGAGGTAGAATACATTTTACATAGTTGCCGCTAATATTTATCTAAAGAAATGAACATCTCTTTTATGATACAGTAGTGTACATTTCTATTCTTATTTCTTATTCCCCAAATTGTCCTAGGATTGCCCAAAAGAAGAGAATGTAGCCCATGAAATTGAGAATCAGATATGACCACTATTTCTTTAATCACACTCTTAGATATAACTTATTTCTCACTCAGCAGCTTTGATACAGATTGAGTACTGATAGTTCAGTGTTATTATCTACTTCAGTAAATTTTTTTATTATTATTTCCGTAAATTTTAGAATCTCAGTGAATTTTTTTAGCCTATGTTCATGTAGAAAGTGTCATCCTGAGTATTACATTTATAAAAAAAATCATCCAGGGGCTATAGAAGCAAAGGCACCTGATCTAAATCTCAGGCAAAGAAAAGAAGAATAGGATTTGGATCTCTTTGTACCCTGTCCAGTGTTCAGTAAGCCTAAATAGATAACAAATTCTCAGAGTTAGCTCCAAGATGTTTACATTTGGGAAAAAATAATTGCTGAATGTCCTTTGAATCAATGAAGAATCAATAACATTAAAAAGACTGTAATTTCTTTTTGTTTTACTTCTTTGCACAAAATAGTTCTTTATCTAAAAACAAGTCATATTAAATATGTGTGTCTATTTATTGGAGGGAGTAATTGGTAAAAAAAAAAAAAAAAAAGAAAAAAAGGAGGGGGCAAGTTTGCCTTTTTTTCATTAAGTAGTCCTAAAATTATGAAAGATTTTCTAAGATTCAGCTTCTAGTACAGTTTTGTAACAGCTTCAAGGCAAAAGGTAAGACTAGGCTAATATGCCATGATGGGAGATTGAAAGAAGTGAGAAATATTGTTCAGTCCTTTAATAAATAATACAATGGCAAATTCCTGTGTGTTATAAATAAAGCAATTTCTGTGTGTTAACCATGTCTTCTTATTGTCTGTATCCTGATGCTTTGATATTAAGGGCCTTGTGAATCTTGGAGCTATGGCCTCTTCCTCCTCTTTGAGTTAGCCAATCCCTGAAAACAGAAATGGACTGGCCCTGGAGCATGTTTTTCAAATACAAATAATCCATTCCAGAGCCCACACCCTCAACAACCTCTTTTATCAGATGCTTACACTATGAGGCCATTAGCCACCTGCCTTATCACTCCAGGGCCAGGTACCAGACAGCTATTAATAGGAGAGTCCCAATGTCCCGTAACCCACTGAAAGTATTCAAACGAACCAATTCTAAACCTACTTACCCTGTTCCTCTCATTTCTTCCTGTGGAAATCATAATAAAGACTTTCACCCACCTTTCCATCTACTGTCTTCGTGCCACTCCCTTTGCCTCCTGACCAACCCTGGTCTTCCCTATGTGGCCTCTTGTGGCATGGCATGCTCCCCATTCTGGGATCTGTGGTATAACAATCTGTCTTTCCAATGACAGTCATCATCTTATCTGTTGGCCTTGCCATAGCTAAATAATACCTACGTTTTAAAACATCCTACCTTAAGATTTTAATATTGACTATAAGAATTTTCATGACACTTTAGAGTTTATTAAACAAACATCTTATTGAAACTCTACCAGGTCTAAGACTACCCTAGGTTTCATATTGCTTTTCAAAATCAACAGGTCAGCCTTTGCCCTCAAAGGATTTATAATCTGGTTGTGACCATTTCTTCAACTGAATAAAAGGGTAACAATTATTTAATATGTAATTATCTGCTCTTTTTATACTTGCTACCTCTTTAAGTGCATTTATGGCTTTGCATTTGCATAAATATAGTCAGGATTTGATTATTTGGCACAAAGGCCGTAGAGTAACTTATGTTAATTGAAGGATAATTCAAAAAGTATTTATATTGATAAAATTATAAAACAATTTTTTGGCACCTATACTTGGATACAAGATAAAACAGGAATGCGGCACTCGAGCAAATACAGAATTCATTTGACAAATCCAAACTCAGAGAAATTTAATTAAGTTATTAATTAAAATAATGAAAAGAAATTTACTTAAGTTATTAAAGAAATAACTAAAGAAATTTCTTTAAGTTATTAAAGAAAGTTAATAACTTGCTCTGGAGGAATCTTCTTTTCTTTTAATAGAGACAGCATCTCATGCTATCACTCAGGCTAGAGTACAGTAGAACAATTATAGCTCACTGTGGCCTCAAACTCCTGGTATCAAATGATCCTTCCAGCTCAGCCTTGCGCGTAGTGGGACTGAGGTGTGCAACACCATTCTTAGCCTGAATCTTCCTCTTTTTTGTACATCATTCTTTTGCATATGAATGCAAAAGATGAGCTATTTTAGCTTTATATTCTGTATTAGTTTGCTAAGGCTGCCATAACAAGGTACCACAGACAGGGTAGTTTAAGCAGCAGAAATTAATTTCCTCCCAATACTGGAGGTGAGAAATCTGAGATCAAGGTATTGTCAGGGTTGATTCCTTCTGAGAGCTGCAAGGGAAAATCTGTTCCACACCTCTTTCCTTGCCTTGTACATGGCCATCTTCTCTCTGAGTCTTCATATTATTTTCTCTCTGAGTATGTGTCCAGATTTCCTCTAGAATCACCCTGGATTAGGGCCTACCTTAATCACCTTGCAATACCTCAATCCATTGGTTTCAAGCTGGGGTTCCCACAAATCTCTCTTTGGATTTGATTAATTTGCTAAACCATCTAGGAGAACTCAGGGAAGCATGTTTACTGGTTTGTTAGAAAGAATATTAGAAAGGATATAGATAAAGACATGTATAGGGTGAGGTATGGGAGAAAGGGTATGAAGCTTCCACACCCTCCCTGGCACACTCCACCCTCCGGGAGCCTCCATGTGTTCAGCTATCCAGAAGCTGTAAGAACCCTGTCCTCTTGGGCCTTTTATGGAGACTTCATCAGAGAGGCATGATTGATAACCATGTAGAAATTTGATTGGACAAAAAGGGCATGATCTAATACTAATAGACTGACTGGGAAAACCCAGCAAGGCCTGTCCATTCAGAGTCTTCTTGACCTCTCCGTGCAGCATTCCTTCATCATAGGTGTGGGGCAGGACCCTTTCTGAAATGAGAGTCTTGTGACCTACAATCAGACAAGGCAGGCTGTAGAATTTCTTTACAGCCACCTCCCAAGACAGAAAAACAAGGGAAGACTCCAGCCTTGGAAAGAAAAAGAGCAGGTTAAAGGGGGATGGGAGAAGTTTAGAAAAAGACAGATTCTGTTTTCCAAGGCCTGTTTTTAAGGCCTAAAATGCCTCAACATCATAACAAGGGCCGTAGAATCATGGATGAAAACCAATAGGTGGATACATAAATATATATATTATAATCTCACACACCTGAATGTACATTTCCAGTCCATCCCTTACTCCTAGACTTCCAGACTTATTCAACTTCTTTCAGTAGTCTACTAAGTGACTAATAGATGTCTCAAACTCAGCATGCTCCAAACTTCCTCTCACCCCAAACCTGCTTCATCCATAGCTTTCCTCACCTTTTTAAACGCGGTTTCATCTTTCTTAGTTTATTCAGACCAAAAACTTGAGAGTCACGCTTGACTCTTCTTTCTCTCATATCTCACAATAGCTCACATTCATTTGATTAAAATAAAAACCGTGCAGGCTCCACTTTCAAAATACGTCCAAAACTTTAACACTTCTTACACTTCTACTGCTACCACCCTTAAGAGTGTCTGAGCCACTATCATTTCTTACCTAGATTACTTCAAAAGTCCTTTGCTCATCTCCCTGCTTCTGTTCTTGTCTCACAAAAGTCCATTTTTAACATAATGGACAGAGTGATTCTTGTAAAACTTAAGTCAGATCACGTCACTGCTTTGCTGAGAACCCTGCAATAGTCCCGTCGTTCTCAGAACAGAAGCCATAGAGTCCCTGCAGTGGCCTTCAAGGCACTTCACTTTCTGGCTCCAGGTATCTCTCTGACGGTGGCTCCTGTGTCTCTGTCCCTTGATCACTCTCCTCAGCCGTGTATCAAAGCCCCAGTCATAATCCCACTTGGGGACTTTGCAGTAGTTCTCATCTTCCTCAAGCCTTTCCTCTAGGTAGCTCCAAGGTTAACTCTTTTTCTTTCATTTCATCTTTGTGCACATGTTACTTTCTTAAGGAAAGTGACATTTTATCGGGATCTCACCACTAAAATTGCAAACTGGACTCTCCTCCATCTTCAAATACCCCTTAACCTGGTTCTACTTTTCTTTTTTATTTTCTGGTTTTTTCTGTGTTTTGTTCATACTACTTATCACCTTCTAGCATACTATAAAATTCACTTTTATTATGCTTATTATTTACTATTTCTCCCATGGGGGAATAAAATAAAACACTTTGGATGTTTTTTTTTTCCCACTCAGGGGAGTGCAAGTTTACAAGAACAGAGATCTTTGTTTTATTCCCCAAAAGAGTATCTTTTGATATTAGTTTTCAGCAAGAATTTGCTGAAGGAATAGACAAGTGAATGAATCAATCAGTGGGAACTCTCATTGTTATTTGTAGAGGCATATGCAAAGTGTCACTGAAAGCTGTGTGAGTCTCCCAAGTAAGTCCAGGAAAGATTAGCCTGAAGTCTGATTTAATTATCTTTAATTGTGTTATTATTAAGTGTCTTAGATTGGAAGACAGTCTGAGTGAAAGATGATGCCTTTGACTTCATTTTTGGTGAAGAGTTTTGTCTTTTAAAAGTACATGCAATAATATAGTATGGTTTTGAGCAAGGGTTCTGGAGCCATTGTTCTTGGGTCAAAAAGAGATCAATTTCTTACTAGTTATGTGAAGGGCAAGTGACTTAAACTTTGCTGTTTCAGTTTTCTCATCTATAAAACGCTGAAACTAAGAGTACTTATCTGACATATTATTGTGAAGAAGAAAAGAGCAAAGAGTTTAGAACAGAGCTTGGCACATAAGAACTGCTGGATAATGATCAGATGTTAGCATGATTAGTACTTGGAGGGAGGCAGCTTTGTTTCATGAAAAGAACATCACATTGGTTTTAAGACTGAGATCTAAGTCTGTCTTTATTACTAATTAGTTGCATGGAATTGACAAGTCATTTAATGACTCTGCTTTTAATAGAAAACAAAAGAGTAATACCATATTACATCTAAGACCTCTTCTTGCTCTAAAAGCCTATAATCCTCTTATAATGATGATGATTGCATATTCCTTTATAGGGTCATTTATCAAATACATATGTAATTTCTATAGAAAATTTATTCTTAAGATAGAGATAACTAAACTGATAGAATGTATCATGTTAATCTTTATTTGATATTAAAATAATTATTGAGATTACAGGGATAAGATGGAGCTTCAAGAAATCCTAATTAATGATAATGACATGTATGTATGGCATCTTATAAATGAACAGTGTACGCTTTTAAATAATATATACGAATACTTATTCATGCCATTTTGTAGTTAACTTTTCTGAACTGTTTCAAGAAATAGGGTAGTCCTTTGTGTAGTATTCATTTTAATTATATGACAATTATATATAGATGTTGCAAGATCTGGTAAAATCTCATTAAGTTGTCATAGTTCAGTCTGACAGATATGTGCTTCTAAACTATAGATGATGGCAAGAGAAATGAGTAACTCATTTTCTACACTTTTTGTAAAGACTGCGCTTCATGATTAGAGTCGTGAACATGCGCTGTTACTTTAAAAAATTGACTATTAGAAGCAAAAGAGTAGCCTAGATAATAAAATTACATTTCAACATTTTCTCTTGGATAAATTCTGGTTATAATCAGTGGACATCTGTTCATTTTTAAACTTTAGTGCTTGTTTACTTTGAGTTTGTAGCTGAAGATAAAAATTCCAGACAGTTTAATAACAAAGAGTAAGTTTGTCATTTAAAACAAATGCCTTAATCAAAATTTCCATATAACAAAGTTATTTTCACGCTCTGGTTATTGGCACATTTAATTTAAACACTATTTCATAGAGTAAATTTTCAGGATAAATTGGACTTAATCATGGTGGTTTGGTAATAGAATTTGGTCCTAGATCTCTTTTCTTTTCTTTAGGCTCTGATTTTTAAAAAATCTTGATTGGATGCGTTAAAAAATGAGAGAATCTGCATGATAATCAAGAGGAACAGCAGAGAACAGTTCTTGGTTAGAAAGAAACTGTACCATAGGTAGAAAAATATGAAGAGACATCTTATTATCTTATCTTTGTACTAGGTCATCCTCTCTGAGCATGAATATAGTGTTTGTGTAAGGTAAAACTGACTTTTTAAAATGAGGTGCATATGCTGCATGGCACTGGGAAATGGACATCAAACCTGCGTGTCCATCTTGTGCTGAATGCCCTTGCTTAGTAAATTTCATTTTAATTGGAAAAAGAAGCACATATTGGAAGGAAAACTGACTTCCAATAAGCATTTCTCATAGAAATGTTTTTCTATAGTGTGCATTTAGAGAACTTCCAGAAGACACTGATAATCCAGCTGAGAGCTTATGAAAACTATATATATGATAGCTTTTAAATGGTTTTCCAATTACCAGCCTAATTCTATGGTGATTTCAAAACATACCATGAATCAATATTACAGAATAATGTCTTAATGTTCGATTGTTGATACGATATGTATCAAATCATAGATGTTAGTTCTATCTCATTATACAAATATTTTCAAAAACTTCCATTTAGTTTATACAAAGCCATTAAGTGTGAAAAATGACATACTGCAATTATCTATCTTTTGTTGAAAATTTAACTACAAAATAACAAGAGTAAGTGTTTGTATATGTTATTTAAAAGCTTACATTGTTTGTCTGTGAGATACCATGCACATATGTCATTATCATTGATTAGTCTTTCTTGAAGCTCCATATCATCCTTGTAGCCTCAACAATTATTTTAACATCAAATAAAGATTAAGAATAAATTATATTAATTTAGTCATCTCTAATTTACCCAGAGAATACATTTCCCACAGAAATTATATATGCATTTGATAAATGACTTGTTAAAGAAATATGCCATCATCATCATTATAAAAGAATTACAGGCTTTTAGACTAAAAAGAGGTGTTAAATGTAATGTGGTATTACTCTTTGATTTTCAAATAGAAATAATTAATTAAATGACTTTCTCAACCCCGTTGCATCTAATTAGTTCAATTTCCCATTCTTTTTGATAATACAAATTTGGAAGAAGTCTATACTATTATTTTCTACATTAGTTCAACTTAGAGCCACAATCTATATTCCTCTTCAGTTCAAAAGTCATTTTTCAAAGATGCACTATCTTAGGATTAAATTATATTCATAGACCTTCATTGAATAAATTACATCCAAATAACTATATTTATTTAACTAGTTTATGATTTTTAAATATCAGGACTTTTTAAAATCTCTAATTTATTTGCCTTCTACATGTACTAGGTTAGTTTCTGCAAAAATATAAGGGAACCAAGTATTGTGATCTGGCCATAGTGCTGTTCAGAGGCTAGTTGGGAAATTGAGGGTGCTTGCTATATTTTTGAAAGTATACTCCTTAATATGTGATTTGATTTTAATTCAACCAACATTTGTTCAGAATATACTATTAGTAAAGCCTTGTATTCACATTTATGTGGTATGTAATCATGAAAAAGACATTGACTCTGCCATATAAATATTCATAACTTAGAATAGGAGATAAACATGAAAATCTGGTAAGTCAAGCAACTAAGTTGAGAATATAAGGATAGTAGAGATTAATTCTAGTTGGAATTGAGGAATTGGGAAGAAACCATGTGATAGTAGGATAAAAGCTAAGAGCTTACATTTGAAGGACATTTTCTAGTAGCTGAAATGGGGAGACATGCAATGTAGTTAGGCCCAAGGTTGGTTTGCATGGGAAGAAATTGGATTTGATTATAATTATTATTAGTAGTAGTAGTAGTCATCGTCATAGTGGTAGTCATAGTTGTATTTTATGAAGGGTATTTGCATAATTCTATAATTAATTATTGAGATGCATTTTGTGAAAACAGAGAATTAAATCATAGCAAAATAGGAAAAATTATCTAACCTTCCTCTGCCTTTCCTTTTGGTGTCCTTTGGCTTGCTTTGGTGTCCTGAGAAATTTGCCTGTGGTGATCTACCTCCATGGTCACCATGCTGTAGCAATAAGTATGCAAGTTTGAAAATCAGATGACCTGGCTTGGAGTCCTAACTCTACCCCTCACAAGTGAGTGATGTTGAACATGTTAGTCTAACACTTACTTGTTACCTCATTATTTTCACATATAAAATCAATAGGAAATGATACTCACCTCAAAGAATAAATTACAATAATGAATGTAGAATTGAATTTTCATCTTAACAACTCTACAGTAGTTGATCAGGAGGGTGCTGTCCCCTATGGCAGTGGTGCTGGCATGATAATGAAGCACCGAGTACTCAAATGTCAAACATCAGTGGTCTTTGCTAGAACATCATCTTCTTAGTGAACATTTTAAGACCAGTCTTTTAAAAATTGGAACCGTTTCCCTGTAACCATACCCTATGCCCAGTTTTGCTTTATTTTTATTCATGGAACTTATTGCCATCTGTTGTACTAAACATTTTACTTATTCATTTTGTGTCTGTTTTCCCCAACTAGAATGTAAGCTTTATGTGGGAAGGTATTTTTTTCTAGAGTCATTGCTGTACCAGCAATCCTTAGAAAAATCATTGCCATTGTTTGAAAAATTTGTATTGAAGAAGTGCATAAATGCGTCTAAGTGAGTCAGCTAATAAAGTCAGATAATTAAAGTTCATGCTGACTTATTCACACCTGTTGTAGGAAATGTGTATGCACTTACAGATTATCTGCAGAACCAAAACCTTGACTCAATTATCTAAAGGTGGAAACTCCTGATCCTATGCCAGGTTGGAGGGGGAGCTAGGTAGTTTTCATCAGTTATATCTTATAGAAGTCCTGCCAAGATGTCCTGAGATGAGGTACCTTTTTCTCTTTGCTACTCTAACATCTTACTGAACAATGCATATTATTCTTAGATACTCAATTATAGCTATAGCAATTAGTTTAATATATTTTGCACTGAGTTTGAGGTACCCAGGCACATCAGTTACTTAAAACTAGTTTGAAAACAAATCAAAAGATTTACAGAGATAAAAAGAATTGTGGTGCATGTTCATTGAGTATACAGATGACAGGGATATTTACATATATATTATACACTGGAGTTTTGGAAATAGATACATGAGCTTCACCCCACCCAACACCCATGACAGAACAGACAACTCTAAAGCAATCAAGTCAAAGATGTAATATTGTCATTTATCATCACAAATCATAAACCAAATATGTCTTACAAGTGGAAACAGTTATTTCCTCTGAGTTTTTAATAGGAAGATTTTGGTCAGGAGATAGCTTGTGATTTATGTCGAATAAAATAAAAAATGTCTCCGTTTGTAAAATTTCTGCTGGTCTATTATCTTTTAATTGTTTCAAAAAATAGCTTTATTTTTCTCTCTGGAAATGTGGTCACACTCCCTTGCCTACTGGAACTTAATTATTATGTCCTTGGGGAGCTTCCACTCCTAGTTAAATATCCTAAAATAGAACATTTAAAAAATTTGCATTTAACAACATTGCCAACAGAAATTAACTTTCTGAAAAGGAGTATAGAACTGTGTCACATATGTGCATTCAGAACTTTGGGTTAAATTGCATTTATAAATATGTGTGTGTGTGTGTGTGTGTGTGTGTGTGTGTGTGTGTTTATATTCTATTTCTGAGAGCAAAATGCTACCAATGGCTACAAATGAACTAAGTGTTCGGCTGATATCTTGGAAAGGCCTTTCTGTGTGATGCACTTTAATTTCACAGTATTTACCAAACATTTAATCTGTGACTGGCATTCTGCATACAGAACAATTCCCCAGCCACAGAATGGCTTCAGTTCAGTAGCGATTCTCTATTCTTGACTGTCTCATTTAGCATGTCTTAATCAGCATATTAAATCAGGCATTGTGTGCAGCCAAAAAACACATGAAAAAATGCTCACCATCACTGGCCATCAGAGAAATGCAAATCAAAACCACAATGAGATACCATCTCACACCAGTTAGAATGGCAATCATTAAAAAGTCAGGAAACAACAGGTGCTGGAGAGGATGTGGAGAAATAGGAACACTTTTACACTGTTGGTGGGACTGTAAACTAGTTCAACCCTTGTGGAAGTCAGTGTGGCGATTCCTCAGGGATCTAGAACTAGAAATTCCATTCGACCCAGCCATCCCATTACTGGGTATATACCCAAAGGACTATAAATCATGCTGCTATAAAGACACATGCACACGTATGTTTATTGCCGCATTATTCACAATAGCAAAGACTTGGAACCAACCCAAATGTCCAACAATGATAGACTGGATTAAGAAAATGTGGCACATATACACCATGGAATACTATGCAGCCATAAAAAATGATGAGTTCATGTCCTTTGTAGGGACATGGATGAAATTGGAAATCATCATTCTCAGTAAACTATCGCAAGAACAAAAAACCAAACACCGCATATTCTCACTCATAGGTGGGAATTGAACAATGAGAACACATGGACACAGGAAGGGGAACATCACACTTCGGGGACTGTTGTGGGTTGGGGGGAGGGGGGAGGGATAGCATTGGGAGATATACCTAATGCTAGATGACGAGTTGGTGGGTGCAGCGCACCAGCATGGCACATGTATACATATGTAACTTACCTGCACATTGGGCACATGTACCATAAAACGTAAAGTATAATAAAAAAAAAAAATAAAAATAAATAAATAAATAAATAAATAAATAAATCAGGCATTGTGTTTTTAAAGACACTATTCTATTTAATATTTTAACAGTCCTGTGGGGATTTTTATATCCATCTTAGTGCTGAGGAAACAATGTCAGGGGTGTTCAATATTTAAATGAAATTCTCACAGCTGTAAATGGCACAACCAGAACTCAAACCCAGGCATTCTTACTTACTCCCCTACACCACAGCCCCCTTCATTAACGGCTTGATATTCTTCTTTGCATTTAACGTATTATAAAGTATTTGTTTGCCACTGGATAAACAGATTGATTTAATTCCCCATTAGAAAGTCCTTGACTCATTTAATGGTCTGTCAGTATGCCCGATCCATAGAGTTGGCTGTTAAGATTTATTCTCAAAATTTGTTGTCTTCTAACTGTGAAACTACACCAGTCCAATAAAACCAAAACAAATTTCATGATGGAGTCTTCATCTTTCTTCATTCATTCACATTCACTGGAGAAGCAATAAAATAACTGTGGACTGTATCCTGGCACTGTGTGATGTCCTGCATATATTCAGTAGCTGCAACATTGTTATTTAATAATGTTCTTGTATTTTTTGATATGCATTAGGCTTCATAATGCCTTTAATTATTAGACATTATTTTCCTCTTTTTACAGGTGAGAAAATTATTGAGGCTTAGAGATATCAAGGTAGTCATAAGGTCATATGGGTAGCAATGGAGAAATCAGGACAAAAGCCTAGACTTTCTGCATCCAAATCCTGAATTCTTTGCACTACACCAACTCCTCTGTTTCTGACTTAAACGAAGTACATTATACTTTTCCAATATACAATGTAAATTGAAGAAGTACATGGTCGTTCCATAAATGCTATCCAGCATTGATTTGAGAATTATCTAGCATGTGTTCCTTTCAAATGTTCTGCCATGAAAGATGTTATTACCAATGAAGCAAAAGTTATCATAGATTTTAGAAGTGAGAAGCCAGGTCTTGGGCAAAACTTTAGAAAAAAATTCCAATAATTTTTACACAAAATTATCCAAAGACAAGATTATTGCCTGAAGTGAATTATTATCAACTATTTCATTCTTTCAATATTGAATGTGTATGTAACATCGTTGTAAACAGAAGACTGCTTGGGTTTGAGCCCTAGGTTTATCACTAACCCAATGACCTTGGCCAATAATCTCTCTGAGCTTCTAGTTTTTTTAATCTGTGAAATGAGGATAATGAAAATACCTGTCTTATTGTTGATGTGTCTAATCATCATATCACTTAATGAGTTACTATGCATCAAATACTTAGAACAGTTCCTGTTTCCTGTAGTAAGCCCTATATAAGCGCTTGCTATTATTATATTTGAATAATACAATAATTATTATTAATACTATGTAGAATGCATTATGCGAATGTAACAGTGAATAAGCAGTAGTCCCTATACTCTATATATTTACAGGCTAGCTAAGGAGGTAAGCTATGTGTCAGAGAAGACTACAGGAAGGATATAGGATTCAAACTGAATATGAGTACTGAGAACATTAAGGGAACCTGTGAAAGTATTGATCCTAAAGGAGGTCATTTCTGCTAACAGACACATATATTCCTAGGTAAGCCTCTTTATTCAAGTGCAAATTGGGCATTAGCAATTAGCCTTGAAGCAATGAATTGCCTTTGAAAATCTGCAAAAGAAATATAAGGTCCCAGGATAACCTAGTTCTTTGGACCGAGTTTAGATTGGGTGACTATGGACAACCTGAAGGATAAGCAGAAGTTGGCCTTGAAGAAAGGTCTGCATGGGAAAATGTTCCAGGTGGAAGCAGCAGCGTATGCAAAGGCCTGAGGTGAAAACAAGTTCAGTGAAGTTGGAGCTTAGTGAACAAGACGGGGGAGAGGCAGGAGAGGAGAATAGAGACAGGCCTGAGATCATGTAGGGGCTTGTATGTCTCTGCAAGAAGTTTGGGTATGCTCTAAATGTAATGGAAGGATATTAAAGAGCTTTAAGCAAACAAGTGGCTTGATGTTGTGTAGCACAGATTTGGGGGTGTTGTAGGGAAAAGATCGATAAGGAGACTAATTCATCAGTCCAGGGATGTAAAATGTGAATAGATTTATGAATTATTTTTGTAGTAGGAGTGGCAGGACCTATTGATGGTTTAGATTGGAGATGAGATGTGAAGGACACACAGGGATTAGAGAAACTCCTAGGTTTTTCCCAAGTTTTTCCTTTGCTGTACCTCCTAAGTGGAAAATTCAATCCATTTGAAATTCAGTTAACTTTTTAATAATTATAAATATAATATTTAATAATTTTAAAAGTAATTTTTAAAAGTTCCTCATAATTACTAGTGTTTTATTATTAATACTCACTTTTAGTCTTTATCCAAACTGTGAACATAGTAACAGGTTGAGTTTTTCCTTTTTTTGTCTAATAATAGGTCATAAGTGCTCTTAAATTATTTGTATCCGTATAATTTTATAATTTGTTGACTGTCTGCATCTATATTCCTTCAAGGCCACATATTTAATTAAATTAATGATTTCCTGTTATTAGATATGTCATTAAGATTAACGAAAAAGTATCATTTACTAAAGTGAGTCTGATTTTATGTAAATGGTTTTTATCTTTCAAAATTAGATACAATAAGAACAGATGGGCTTAGAAGTATAAAAATTATTCAAAAATTTTTGATAGTTAACAATTTAAAGTCTTTCTCAGAAAATTCATTCCTTAGCACAGCTTATATTTTGATAATTTTAAAATAGTGATGAAAATGGTCTATTGTTTTGTTTGCCTACTTCAACACACATATTTTAGTGTTATAGCAAAGCATGACTTTATGCTGCATGCTTACAATACAAAATATTGATGCCAAATATTCATATTAGAGATTTTTAAAGTTCTCTACATTTATTTCACATTTAACAATAAGACAATGGGTGATTAGATGATTTTGACTTCTTTATTTTGTGATACCGTTAGTGAAATGTCACCTCAGCAAAAGTGATAATAATTTTCATAAAGAATATGTTAGTGATTAGGAATATTTCTACTATCTTATTGTCTCACAATATTACTTTACTGACTCCGTCTATGAAATGGAGTATAATTCAGCAGACGAAATTCTCTTTGTTAACGAAATTTCCATGAGAAGTCAATCCATCATTAGAATACAAGTTAGGGCTTTCAAGATCATTAAGATTAGCATTGACAGTTTATGTGTGACTTGTGCCTAGAGTTTTGACCCAGACAAACATTTTTAAAAAGTTAGCAAAATTGACTTGTTCTCATATCTGCAGTATTTAATAATGAAAATGGAGAAATTTTAAGCTTTGTATTAAGAAGTGCCTGAATCATTCTAGAGCCAGTTCTTATAGACATGAGAGATAATTTTCCTTTCCTCTAGTCAATGATATAATACAAGTGAAAGGAGGAGTGGAAATAGGATGCACAAATTTTTGAGGGATGCAGAAACTGTGGATTAGGGGGTGGCAAGTTGGGGTGGTGTGTGGTGTGCTTCCATGACAGAGGCAATTGTTACACTAGCAGCAGTCTGTCTAGGCTGGTTGGGTAAAGAAGAAACTTTCAAAAATCCAAATATTTATGTGATTATTGTAACAAAAGATTTTCTGAGTTTTTTGTTTGTTTTAGAGTTGGGCATAATGGTTTTCTTTCTTGCTACTTTTTGTTTCAGTGTTGACTTTCCTTGAATTTGTATTTTCCTTCAACATGTTAAGAACTCTTGAAGCACATTAATATGTATTAATAAATGCATGTTAATAAAATGCTTTTTTTCTTAAAAAATTCATATTGATGAACCTAGACTTTCAAGACATGGCTAAATTATGTCCAAAACAAGGTACAGTCAGATACAATTTTCAACTGTAAATGATAATATACAATGAAAAATAACTATGATCTTGGGGATCTTCTATTACACAAAAACTGAATAAAACAAGAATATATCATTGTTCTAGCTGGCGAGGTTATTTTATATTTTCTGAATATGAATAAGGTTAGAGTCATTGGAAAACTTTCTAGATTAATTTCTGGTAATTTGGTAAAAGGGCCTAAAGAAGTCTTTATTGTATTATGTAGCAGAGAAAAAGCGAACCATGATGAAAATAGCATATGTAAATTGTAGACGCTCTAGATTTGCACTGTCCAGTATATCATTTACCAAATGTGATTATTTTAATGTAAATTATTTAATTAATTAATTTATTTATTTTGAGAAAGAGGCTCACTTTGTCACCCAGGCTGGAGTGCAGTGTAGTGATCTCAGCTCCCTGCAATCTCCGCCTCCCAGATTCAAGCGGTTCTCCTTTCCCAGCCTCCCGAGTAGCTGGGATTACAGGTGCCTGTCACTATCCCCAGCTAATTTTTGTATTTTTTTTTTTTTTTAGCTGAGAGGGGGTTTCATCATGTTGGCCAGGCTGGTCTCCAGCTCCTTACCTCAAGTGACCTACCCGCCTCAGCCTCCCAAAGTGCTGGACTTACAATTATAAATTAATTTAAATTAAGAATTCAGTTCTCCAGTTACACTAGCCACATTTCAGATGCTCAATATGTTGAATAGCCACATGTGCCCAGTGCCTAATATACTGGGCAGCACAAATTAAAGAATATTTCCATCATGGAAGAATGTTCTATTGAACTCTGCTGCTCTACATATACCATGTACATGGCCTCTCATTCCTTATTTTATTAATAATAATTATTATAATTATAATAGAGGTAGATGTAGCATTTTTGGTACCAGAGTATGTATCACAAAAATACACTAGTCATTTAAACACATTGCATTAGTCTCCTATAACTGCCATTACAAAATGCTACAGACTGGGTGGTTTAAGCAACAGAAATTTATTTCTCATAGTTCTGGATGCTGGAAGTTGAAAATCAAGGTGCTGGCAGAGTTGGGTTCCCCTGAGGCCTCTTTCCTTGGCTTGCAGATGGCTGCCTTCTCACTGTGTCCTCACCTGGCCTTTCCTCTGTGTGTGCAGCCTGGCATCTCACTCTTCTCTGAGGACACAGTCCACTTGGATTTGGGTCCTACCTTTATGACCCTATGCAACCTTATATACCTCCTTAAAGGTTCTATCTCCAAACACAGTCACATTGGGAGTTAAGGTTTCAACATGAATTTTGGGGGCAAACTTTAGTTCATAACACATACTTTTTTATGAGTAGTTAGAAAAATCCTACAATATAGGTTTTATACCCTATTTTACATGTGAGAAAGCCATGACCCCAGTGAAAAGGTCAGTAGTTGTTAGAGATGAGATTCAAACCCAGGCCTCTCTCATGCTGCATAGCATGACCTCTCTTATACATATACTTCTAATATACATGGATTCGTGAAGAAAAAAATATATTTTAATCCACATTTTGAAATGGAAAATCTGAGACTATTTATGTAATTGATAGAAGCCTGTATCCTATGGAATGGGAGTGGGAAGATTGGGAAGCAATTGGCTACAGCTCCTTATCCTAGCTACTAACATTTTTACAAGTGGATGTTGTTATATAGTCAGATTTATAACATTCATATTATGTAACATGATATAAATGTGTGCATGTGTATGTGTGTACTTTGTATGCTTCTTAGAAATAGTACTGCAGACACAAGTTTTGGATATTAGAAAAATTTACATACACTATAACTCTTACAAAGTAAGTAGTGATTAAATTGAATATATACAGAATTAGCTACAGTTTTATAAGACATTCTGTTTTTAATTCTTCTCCTCTCTTATATTGGCATAAAAGACTTTGTAAATTAAAATTCCTTTCTTAGAATATTTTTTGTATTTTAGATGTTTTTCACTAATGATGAAATATAGCTTATAGCTCTTTTTAGGCTTATTTGGGTATCTAATGTTTTTTGCTACAGCACAGTATTCCAACTGGATTGCTTAGTCATATTGCAAGAGCTAATTACATTTGGGAGTATAGGGTGATAAATGTCCTCAAAATTACATAATTGTTTTCCATGATATTTATCAGATACTCTGGAATCTGATCAACATTTAACTAGATGTATTATGCAATCATATTAATTTAGCACTATTATTGAACAATGTTCTTTAGGGACTTACTACTGAAAAACAATTTTATACAAAAAGAGCTGAATAGGAATTTTAATTCTTATTCATTTAATATTTGGTTTAATAACTGCCAGAGAAAATACTTATGTAAAACTCTCAATCGTGGACATCAAAGCTTTAAAATGAAAGTTTGGGGCCAGGCACGGTGGCTCATGCCTGTAACCCCAGCACTTTGGGAAGCCAAGGCGGGTGGATCACTTGAGGCCAGGAGTTCAAGATCAGATTGGCCAACATGGTGAAATTCCGTCTCTACTAAAAATACAAAAATTAGCCGGTGTGATGGCACATGCCTGCTACTCAGAAGGCTGAGGTGGGAGAATGGCTTGAACCTGGAATGTGGAGGTTGCAGTGAGCTGAGGTTGCACTACTACACTCCAGCCTGGGTAACAGAGTGAGACTCCATATATATATATGGAGAGAGAGAGAGAGAGAGAGGAAGTTTGGTTAGACTGTGCCTTGAAAGAGTAAGTACTCTGTACACTTGAATAAAATATGTAAAGTTTTCTATGAGAATAAAATAAAGCAGTTTTATTCGGCAACTGATAAGTCACCTTTTTATTGGATTGCTTCCGATAGAATTAATATGCTGTTTCCTTAACTGACAAATAAATTAAAGTTGCAAATTTCAATTTTAAAATTTGCCTACAGCTATTGCAACTTGCATGGCCACTTATAATCCTATATTCTTGGATCAAATTATATTTTGTAAATTATTTACTTTTAGTAACAGAAGGTGGTAACCATAAACACAGAACTATTTAATTTTCTTTAGAGACAATTCTGAAATGTATTTAAAAACACTGGCTTCTATAAAATGAAAAGCTAAAACAATTTGTGGAACCACTGAATTTGAAATTAAAATTTGACAATGTAAATGACATTTTATGAAAGTGAGATTCGTATTTTACCAACATTAAGCTGAAACGTTTCAGCTTAAAAGTATTTTGACACATGTAAGAGCAGAAAGATAAAGTAATATAATTTTAATTCTAATATGATAGGACTTTAGAATCAATTAGTGTATCTTATATGAGTGATTTAATAAAGCTTTGTTTGTTTTTTGAGACAAAGTCTCGCTCTGTCACCAGACTGGAGTGCAGTGGCGTGATCTTGGCTTACTGCAAACTCCGCCTCCTGAGTTCAAGTGATTCTCCTGCCTCAGTCTCCCAAGTAGCTGGGATTACAAGCGTGTGGCACCATGACCAGCTAATTTTTGTATTTTTAGTAGAGACAGGGTTTTATCACGTTGGCCAGGATGGTCTCGATCTCCTGACCTCGTGATCCGCCCACCTCGGCCTCCCAAAGTGCTGGAATTACAGGCGTGAGCCACCACGCCTGGCCAATAAAGCTTATTTTTAAGTAATCAGCTTTAAAAAAAAATGCAATCATGATAATAATGATTTTTGGCCATATTTAACCATGGCTATCATATGGGTCACACTGTAGTGGCTTTTCTAACAGTGTTGTTTAACACACTTTGCTCCTTTCAGAGTTCCTTGAAACTATTCTTGGCTGGAGTGTAAGCTGCTTTAAAAAAAAGTTTACAGCAAATTATGTAGAATAGTGAAAAATAGAGTCAAAATTAAAAAGTAAATAAATTATAAAAATGTAACATTTCAATGGTGTTTTGGAACAATTTTCTATTGACTGAAACAAGGAAATATTTTTTGTCTCGTTTTTATTTTATTCTCATTGTTTTCAGACATAAGAATTGATGGATTTTGTTTTCTCCTTAGCCTTATTATTTTATTTTTTCTGGGCTATAAATTTCTTCATCTCCCCAAGCCTTAACATTTTGTGGTTGTACAATTGGGAGAAGAATTTCTTGGAACTTATTAGAATTGTGTTTTAATAATGTGCCATCTGCCAAGCACACTGAAACGTTTGGATGAAAGTTAATGTATTCTAAATGGTCTACTTTGTTCTTCCCTTTTAGTTTCATAACGTTTAAGAAGGATTTTTTTTCAAATACAAGAGAAAAATTTTCTTCCTCTTTTAACCCGTCTCAGAACTTGTGAGGTGAAATTAACAGAAAATCTTTAATATCTAGCCAGCAATGACACTTTACTGTGTTTCTAAAGGAATAGAGAGGGAAAATGGTCAAAACAGAGTAGTTTCTAGAAAACTTTGTGTCAGCTTGCTCTCCCATGGAGACAGGGTATTAGGCAAATTAATAACTTTATCCTCCAAGCACTTTTGCAAGGTAATAAAATTTTCATTTGTTTGGCAAAGTGCAAACATTGCCGGGGTAGATGATAACTACAAAGTAAAAATTTTATGAAATGCCACAACTCCAATTATTATTATTATTTTAAGACAGAGTCTCACTCTGTCAGCCAGGCTGGAGTGCAGCGGCACTATCTCAGCTCACTGCAAACTCTGCCTCCCAGGTTCAAGTGATTCTTTCACCTCAGCCTCCCGAATAGCTGGGGCCACAGGTGCGTGCCACCATGCCTAGCTAATTTTTGTATTTTTAGTGGAAATGAAGTTTCGCCATGTTGGCCAGGCTGGTCTCAAACTCCTGGCCTCAAGTGATCTGCCCACCTCGGCTTCCCAAGATGCTGGGATTACAGGAGTCAGCCATTGTGCCCGGCCTCCAGTTATTTAATTATTCTTCATTTACAATTGCATTCTCATTGGTCAATTTGTTGAGACCTTTTTTTCAGTCTGACAAAAGAAGGAACAAACTCTTTTTCTGTCCATTAATGTTGAGTAAAGTGTCTATAAACTACATTTTCAATAATTAGAAGAGCTAAAATCATCACAGTTGGGACCCTGGGATCTGCCTCCCCACTTCCTTTTTTCTCTGTAATCAATGCAAAATTATTCAATTTAAAGGAACATGTAGCGGATCATTTTTGGAAATCAAGACCCTGAGACAAGCTTTTTTTCATAAAAACCAATTAAAAGAGCTTCTCAGAATTTTTTTAACCTTTTGCTAAAAAAATTGCTCTAGTAAAAAGTGCTATTTTTAACCTGTTGTTTGTGGTACAAAGTAGAAATATTTTCATAAATATTATTTGATCTCCAACTTCTTATAGTGAAATTCTGCTCTGACTGTAGGATCAAGTACACAGTAAGCACTCAATAAATACTTGCTTTGCATTGATCATCTGAATGTAAAAGTATCTTTTATGTGGGGCTGAATTAGGTCTAGCCAATATTTAGACTAATTTTACCACGACTGTCTTCATAGTAATTAATATTAGCGTGTTTTCACACAGTATAGTCATGACTATGGACCATGGGGAATCACTCAAGCCATTTTTTCTCACTTTTAGAGTAGTTTATAATGTGTTGATAGTATGTCTGGCTGGTGTGTTGGGAATAGGATGTACATGGCCAAATGTGGAAGCAAGGAGACAGGATAGGGGTCCTTGATGTAATCCAGAATTTGAATCAAGCAGCTTGGATCAAGGTGAGAGCAGCAGAGGTATAAGAAGTTCTCGTATTTTCAGTCTGTTCTGAAGCAGAGCCGATAGGATTTGCTGAGAGATTTATGTGGGATGTGAGAGAGGGAGCCAAGTCTGTAGTAACTCTGAGGCAGTGCCTCTTAACTGGAGGTGATTTTTCTCTCCCAGGAATATTTGACAATGTCTAGAGACAGTGTCTGGCTTGTCACAGTTGGGGAAGATACCACAGATATCTCATGGGTGGAAGCCGGGGTGCAGTTAAATATTCTGTGAAGCATATAATGCTGTTCTCTACAACAAAGAATTGTCTGACGTTGCTGAAGTTAAGAAACTCTGGACCAAGGTTTTTGGCCTGAACAGAGGAAAGAATGATGCTACCAGTAACAGAATGAGGACGCTGCTAGTGCAGTATAGTTTGCAAAAAGGAAACCAAGAGTTCTGTCTTTTTGAAGTGCCTATCAGATTTTCAAGGCCAGTGTCAAATATTACAATATCATAAAGTAAAAATAAGATTAAAGTTTATCTGTTGTTTAATGTTTAAATAATTCCTTTATAAATTAAATTTCTATAAAATGGAAATTGTGTCTCAAAATATTCCTGTGTTATCTACAAGGCCTAACATAGGTTCTGGTATTTCAACATATAAAAAAAAGTATGAATATAGCGGTCATATTAATGTTCTCCTCCCTGGTTCTGTTACACTATTTGGAATGATATAATTTTAGTCTTAGAAATAGAAAATTATCTCCCTTCATTTTGATGAATGCATTATATAATTAAAGTACACATAAAGGTTGTAATTACTATGTTTCCTAATATATTATAGTTCTTTCATCTCAGTCTGATTTTTGTGAAGAGGACTTTTTCAGGGTAGAAGAATGACTCAGTAATGAGAAAAAGGGGAAATTATGTTAAGTCTTTCTTCTTTTCATTCCTCCCCTATTCTGGATCCAGGGGTAGTGCCACACACTTCCCCAAGCAGCATTTCTGATAACTTAGAATATCCTTATGAAGCCATCTCTAAAAAATAATAGGTTTCTTTCCATTCGTTCTCTGAAATAGCCTCCTTTAAGTCTAGAGTGCCTGCAGCTGAACAAGCAGCTACCAGCGCAGTAGGACTTGTTGCTAGGGGGAGTTGCCCTTATTACTTCTCATCTAAACTCAGTGGGTTATGTGGAAAAAACACAATGTGCTTAACTTCAGATTTTAAAGTCTTTTAACTTTGCAGTTGAGTGCCTTCAATTGAATTTCTTAATTAACTTTTAAGTTATGACTGTCTCTTATTCCCTCCTTACCTATATTGAAGGAGCCAGTCAGTAAATACCTAAGTCCTGCCTGCCCGCCGTGAAGCAAGGAAAATGTACTTGCTAATGATTGAATTAATTATCACTTTAGTTAACATTGACCAATATTTTTTGGATTTTATTTCCAAAATGACTTTCTTTTTTTCTTGAAATACTGTTTTAAAAGTAGCTTTAAAATGTATCCTCCATGTAAGTATAACAAAACAGAGTAATTTATTCACAGCTACTTGTTTCAATAATGCAGATGTTCAGGGCTACAGTACTCAAATAGACTCAGGGAAGGGAGAGGACTTGACTGAATTAATGTAAAAGAAAATCTGGCCGGGCACGGTGGATCACACCTGTAATCCCAGCACTTTGGGAGGCTGAGGCAGGTGGATCACAAGGTCAGGAGTTTGAGACCATCCTGGACAACATGGTGAAAGCCCATCTCTACTAAAAATACAGAAATTAGCTGGGCATGGTGGCACATGCCTGTAATCCCAGCTACTCAGGAGGCTGAGGCAGGAGAATCCCTTGACCCAAGGAGTAGGAGGTTGCAGTGAGCTGAGATCGCGCCACAGCACTCTGGCCTGGTGACAGAGAGAGACTCCGTCTCAAAAAAAAAAAAAAAAAAATCTGTAGATGGGGATTGTTTAGAGAGCTGCTGGTAGACATAACCTTTTGTTATTTTTAGAGTTTCAATTTGTAGCCCATTTGGTATTTTGAGAGTTTCAGTTCATCTTCACTTACACCACTTTCATTAAAACTTCAGAAACAGAAATAGCCACAGGCAAACACTGTGAAGCATGCATCTTCCTTTTCTTATTTCTTACTAAGATATCTAAATTCAGACATTTGACCAGAAACATTGCAAAGATGATTGATATGTGTTACAAACCTAGAAAAGTCATTAGGAACATACTCAGATTTTGCTGTAAACATGTTTTGTTATAAAAGTGACATGTGGGTGATTTTGCTTCTGCAGTTGAATGCAGTGAGTGGCTACTGTCAGAAACACAAAATACAGATTGTGACTGGTTAATAATCAGCCAAGAAAAAAAAATAGCTTAGTTAACTGAAATTACATAATTGGAGAATGAATCTAAGAAACCATAGAAGGAGCAGGGCAACCCAATTTCCAGCATTCTTCTGGTTTATCTTTTTCTCTGAGTGGTGAAAACAAAATACCTCGTAGGCTCAAATCTATTACAGTTTGTTTATTATCAAGTCATCATATTGTCCTCCATTATTTTGTTATTCCAGGCTTGCAAATTTTCAAAAACAATAAGGTATGTGAAAGTTTTATTTAAGTTAACAAATGTATAGGTTCTGCCTAACTTTTTTGTTTATCCTCTGTTCTTCTCTAATGTTCATAAGTTATTTTACTGATCAGTAAGCTAAATGAATATTTATGTTTTTCTGTATCCAGTATCATAAAGAATTAAAGGTTTCCATGAAAGCCAAATAAAAATCTATTGGATAGAAGAGTTTCTTAAATTACCCACTGACTTGTCTGATTCTCTTGAGGTTTACAATTATTTAATTGCTATTTTTTTCTCATTGATGTCAAGAAACAAGGGAAAGGAAATACACTTAAATTGAGGGTGGGGTCTGGTGACACCTAAAAATTATTTATGGAAAGGGTAAATAAACAAATACGATGTTTTGCTTAAGTGGTTGAGTAATATAAATCCTAAAAGTCTTGTAAATGTAGAAAAGTTAGACATTTCAAGGCTTATTTAAATGCTGTTTGAGATGATCTCTTGTGATCCCCTTCAGTTTAGTGGCACTTTTTGATAGGCTGAAAAACAAGAAACAGAAGAAGTCAGAGTATAATGAGTTCCTTATTAAACTACACTTGCCCTAACTTCCATTCAGTGTTTTAGTTGGTTTACTCTAATACTATGTTCATACACTTTCAGCAAACTTATAATTTGTAATTTTCTCTGTTGTCAGGTTAAAGACCATTAAAGCAAAACAGAAAATACTAAACAGCTTTATTTCATTTCTTCATCTATCTATTCAACAACTAGAAATTGAGAATTTACTGTGTGCAGGCACTTAGCTAGCCACAGGGGCTACTAGGAGAATAAAACAAATTCTATCCACAAGGATCTGGTGGTAAAAATGAAAGAGAGCAAAGGATGCTGATACAAAATTAGAGTGCGTTTTCAAAGTGTTATATAAATACTGACAAGTACAGGTTACTATAGTAGCACAGAGAAGAGGCTACTGGCATCTTAGTAGAAGAAGTAACCTTTACTCTGGGATCAAAAGATGAGAGGGAGTTAGGCAGAGAGGGAGAGAAGATGTGACTGTCCTTGTAAAGAGCCTGGCTTTTTTAACATCTTACTCTGTCTGAGTTTGAGAGGGGAAGTTTAGGAGATGAAGGGGTATGCAGGGGGTTCTTCATGATAGGCCTCGTGATCCAATCCAAGTTAAAGAGTTGGAACTTGACCCAGAGAACAATGAGGGATCACAGAGGAGTTTAAGCTGTAAATTAAAATGTTGGATATATACTTTAGAGGGATTGCTCTGGCTCTAGCTTTGGAGAAAAGAAAGGAGATGGAAAGATAAAAGTAAAGAAGGTCAGTTACAAACCTGGTGAAGTAACAAAGACAGGGGAGTCTGAACTAAGATGAACATTGAAAGTGGGTAGATTTAGGTCCTAGGTTCAGTGGTAGAATTTCTAATATTCTCATTTTGTGCCTTTGTGTGTGTGTGTGATTCTCTGAGTTGTTATCTCATCACTGAGTGACAGAAATTGCTCTAGTATCTTTGGGGTCTCAGCTTTTAGCATAGTGACCACACTATTCATTGTTGGGTAGACAAAACTCAGGGGTGCTGAGCTCTCAAAATTCACCTTTTATACTGGTGTCCATGCAGAAATTGCCTCAAAATTCAATCTTCACTCCTGAGGCAAGTTGTCTAGAGAAGCAACATGATGTTATGTAATTGAGGAAGTTTGATACTTATTTGACTTTGCTCTACCCTACAAGCCTGATTTAGGTTTCAGGGTCATACTTTCAACACACTGTGGCAGTGTGTTGTAGCAGCAGCTCAATAGGCCCATTCTAATATTTCTGGTGCAGTCACAATTTACAATAGTCTAGACATCACATAAGGAAGAGGAAGTCTGGAAGAAAAGTAAAGACATAGTGTTTGATGGGAGGAAGCGCTGTTAAAAAGAAGAAATGACCCATAAAAAGGTACATATGTTTGTATATAGGTATGTAGGTACGCACACACATGTAGACACACAAATATGCTTACATATATATTAAAAATCTGAATTAAAAGGCTAAAGGGTAGACTGCATTGTCCCTGTACTTTCAAATATATATATATATGATATATATAGCTATATTACAAACTTCTATGTGAAGCATCAGACGTTTCAATCTAATCATATATTTAGTGGAATGAACTCTTCCATAGATGATAATGATAGGAAAATAATTTAGTGAATAATTTAGTGAATCTACTATAAAGAAAAGTACAATAAAAGATATAGGTATTTGCAGCAATTCAGAAAAAATAAACTCAGCATATTGGTGACTAAATTATCCACTTGGGTAGGAACATGTGTCAACACCTCTAGTGGGGCTTTAGTGTAGATCCCCAGAGCACTGATCCTCAGAAGGAGACTAGAAAAGTGGGAGGAGGAGAAATGGGTGTGAGCTGTGGAAAGGAATTTTTATTCAGTTGGGATGGGGTGGCTGCAAACTTTATTTTACCCCAGGAATATTTTTTCCTACTTCAATAATATTTAACTCAGCCATTTTCCTCTCCAATAAACTGCCAAGCTTGTTTGGCTGCATAAATAAGCTGAACATGGACCAAGGTGCCTGATGGTGCCAGCAAAGACAGAAAAGGAGATTAGGATGTGAGAAAAATTCTCTTAGGTTGCCTACTTCATATCCTGTCAACCTTCAGGGTAGGATAGAGTGATTATGTTTGCCATTTATTTGACTTAAGTTAGAATTACAGCTTGCCCATAGTGTTTGGAACTGTGAAATCTTAATAAGTGCTATGTTAGCCAATTCAAATAAAGCCACTCTTGAATCACCAATACTGCAAACAGAGCAGAAAGCTCTAGGGCATATTAAATTAATACGTTCTCAATCTCCTACATAGTTTATATTCTGAATCCAATCAACTGAACAATTGAGAACTTGAGCTCACTTTTTTCTGTCCTCTATCTTCTCTTTGTGTCTCTTTTCTTGGAGAATGGTGTCGCCACACCAGAAAGGAGGGAGGGGGTATAGTTTTAGTTCATTAATTCTTTGTGACTGAATTACTATTATTTATTTCAAACTCTCTTGCCTTGCCTCTTGCCATTCTTTAACTTAGGACTACATTTGTTCTTGTTGGAAAGTTTGCATTGCCTTTAAGCCATTCCCTGTACTTAGATCATTTGCAAAATTTTCTTCACCTTGTCCACAAAAAGACCAACTAATAATCAAGCTGATCATGGGTTTCCCATGTTTAGAATACTTCAGTGGCCCCTATGAGCCTCAGGCAGTTCTCAAACAGGGACATGTACCATGGATGTTTAAGAAAATGTACATAAAAGTCTTTACCCAAGACCTACAAAATTGGAAATCTCTGGGATTGGGGCCCAAGTGTGTGTTTGAAAAAAGAATTCATAGGTCATTCTAATGGTCACACTCAATTAAGCACAACTGACCTACAAGATAAAATATAAATTACTTTGTATGACATATAGAACCCTACATTATTGGGCCCCTTTCTTGAATATTCTTAGGTGACACCTTGTATTTTTTGCTTCATCAATACTGAACTCTGTTTAGTTTGCAAAACACAATTTTTTTAATGCCTCAGTGCCTTTACACTAAATGCTACCTCTAACTAGCCTTTCCTTCACTTGATTCATCCACCTGCAAAAAGCCTGACTATCTTTCTGGCTTTGCTTTCTCTAAGCCTTTCTGCACTTCTCAGCAAGTATTATATGGCATTTTTTCCCTGTGTTTCCTCTATATTTTAACCATAGGTCCATTATAATAATTATCATATATTTGTTGGCATCTTTCCTCCTAAGAAATCAAATGAATATTTAGATTTTTATATTCCAGTGACTTGGCTCAAAGTAGGTAGTGAAATAAATATTTGTCAAATGAAAATGCAAGTAAAGTAAAAGATGTGTGGATGAATAGAAGTGATTCAACAAAGCTTGTGGATGAAGAAGACAGGAGGTATATATAAAGAGAGGTTTTAGCTGTAGACTTTTGTGTTGGAGCTATGAGCACGGGCCTTCCATTTCTGTTAAGAATATGCTTCTTTTTCTTCTGGAATCTCCAAAAATACTTTTTATGTACCCAGTATATTTATGTGATTGAGAGCAGAGCTTTCTGTAGAACTTTTCTTACACTGACTTCTGAAGCTAGGAAATTATAGTTGAAGGGTAGGATTGCCTATAAAAATGGATACCTCCTAATAATGCCTCTACTAAAAAGAAGAATGTGCTACAAATGTACTATTGGACACATGCAGAACTATTCCTAAGAATGGGCACTGAGAAACCTCAAAGACCCAGGGTCTGAAGTAAGTAGGTGCTTTTTTTCCATTTGAGGAGCTGAGTTCACCAACCTTCAATACATTCCATCATTTTGGGCCCCAAGCTTTTGAGTGAAATGTTAACCCATGAAAAAATGAATGAGTTTAATGTGAACACAACACAGTTTTCTGTTCCTAAGGAGGAAACAGGCTCAGAGAACTTTTTGCACACCGGGAGTCATTCTGTTGAGTTTTATGTGTGTAAATGAATCAGAAACCATATGGATTAAATTTCTCTTAAAAATACTTAGCCCTGTACATAAAGAAAAAGAACATTGAGAGAAAATCTGAGTGGAGTTGGAATGAACTAGGGAGAAGCAATGTTTAATTAAGACATGTTGTGGCCAGATGAGGCCCTTTCAATTTCTGGCTATAAACCTCTCTTGTTTATGAAATACTTTTAACTTCTGCTTCATTTTAGTCCAGCTTTCCTTTGGGAGTGAGCAAGTGGTTTCTCAACTCTCGGACTTCCTAACTTTGTTTCAGTTAAAGCATAGAATACACACATATGTCACAATGAAGACACCGATAAGAATGATTATATTTCAGTATCCTCCTCCTACCCATCCATCCCATCCCACCTTTGGTTGGAGTTGCACAGGCTGATCTTGGCAGTTGAGTTAAGGCAGAATCTTCCCATTACCAGCGTGATTATTACTCTTTATCAGCAGGCAAAACTTGGCTACTCATCTGTTTTAGCACAAACTAAAAAGAGAGGTGTTCCTGGTTCCAGCTGGGCTCTGATAGTACAGGAAGAAGCTGGTTGCGTGGATTTCTCCATGGTGGGGAAACATTTGGTGCTAAGTGTCAATCAGGATGAGGACTTGGGAAAAAACTTTATTTGAAAACACTTGGAAAGGAGAAATGGGAAATGCTGAATTCTTGCATTCTCAAAGGCTGGCTGCCCTTCTTCTTGTAATTAAATATCTGCCCTGCTGAGTGCTTATTTTCTTCATGTCTGTTAATTTGATGTTCTGCAACCATAGTGGTGTAATAGCACACTATCTTTAACAATACATTGAATATATGCAACTCTTTCTCTGAGGGTGCTGGATTTCTTGTAGGTTTTCAACTTAGTTCTCTTTTCTGCACCTGGAAGAGTGTGAGTTTGACCTTTACAAGGCTAGTCAGTGGATGTGGCATGGCTTTGATAGATCGAGCTGGAGAGAAGTCTTTTCCTTAACAAGGTAAGCATGAGCTTGCACAAAGAAAATGTTCAGTCTGTAGCAGCTGTGCTACCCTGTTGCCCTTCCTTTTGTTCAAGCGCACTTCCCTTTAGTGGCCTGGATTCAGAGATTCTGTGTTGCAGCTCTGCACTTCGGCGGTCCTTACTTGGGACAGCTCTTTATCTTCCTTTATAATTGTACAGAAAGCTCTCAAGGTGTCCCCACTCACCTACATGCAGGTTCCTTTTAAAAGATGCACACAGTTTATTGTATAATACTTAAATTTTGATACTCTTCTATACTTACTTGACAGCTGAATTTTATGATGTCTTTCAACCACTCCATGGTTTGGAAAATATGAAATCTTTGTGAATTCTCTTTTCTTTCTCTGCTTCTCAGTCAGTGTTTCTCTCTGTCCTTTCCTTTATGCCTTCTGTTCTATTCTGTGCATGCAGTTTTCAAGATGTAAGTGAAAGAGAAAGAGAGAAGAAAGAAGTCTCAAATTTAGACCTGGAGAGCTAGAAAAGAGCTTGGTGATCATTCTAATTCAGAATAACTCAAGGGAAAGTCATCCTCTCAATGCTTAGATCTCCCCACTGGTAAAGTGAAATACCAGTGGGGAGATCTAAGCATTGAGAGGATGACTTTCCCTTGAGTTATTCTGAATGTTGATGGCTAAATTCTGGTTAGTTTATTTAGTCACTTAAAGTTAGAGTCTTTTTTCTTATAACTGCCAGGGCCATATTTTTAGAACCCCAAAATCTGGTTCCTTAGTCTGGCAAAGCACTTTTTCTGAAACCTGTGAATTTCACTACAAAGGTTTATAAAATCTCATTTTGTTGCATAGCTTGTATTTAATGGAAATAATAACATTACAAGAAATCTGCACTGGTAGAAAATCTGGAATAATGTATTGTTAATAATGCGCAGACTCTCATGATGTCTTACACTAGCCTGGACTCTCGACTTACCCAACAAGTTAGTGGCATCTGGGACTAAACGCCAGTGTACTGATCCACGCAGTGGTTCTCAATCTTTAGCATTCATCAGAACCACCTGGAGGGCTGATTCAGTAGATCTGGGGTGGGGCCCAATCATTTTTGTTTCCAACAGTTTTCCTGGATGCTGTTGATGCTGCAGGACCAGTGATCACACTTTAAGAACCACTGCCACAGCAGAAATAACGGTGTTTATTTCTCTCCTGCCAGCCTAGTTAAAAGGGAAAAAAGTAGGCAAATTCAAGCAGTCTTGCTGAACAGTCCTCTTACTCTCAAACTCAGACTGTTTATCTTCCCTGTCAAAGATGCACTCACCTTTTAGGGAGATTATATGAATTGTTTTATTTTATTATCTACCCCAGAATGATACAAAATCTTTTTGATATATGGTGGCAACATCAATCTTTAAATCAATATATCACCCTTTATATTTTATACTTTCATAAATGCATATATAAATTATATAAGTCAATTTGCCTTTGCAGTTGCCACAGTGTGCTTACCATCACACAGTTAGTAAGCAGAGAGATAGCAAGGATTAGAACTCAGTCATTTTGACTCCAAGTCCTATGTCCTTTTGATATAAGACTAATTGTGAAAATCAATGAGTTAATGGCACCTTTCATTGTCGTGTAAGGATGTGCCAATCTGTGTAATGTTGCTATGCAGGATATACCAGGATTAACCTTGTAAACCTTGAACTAATTATTCACATTCCATGACTCCTATAACCATCTTGAATTGACCTGATGGATCTGCCTGAGGTAAACTTTTTGTTACTATTTGTCTGAGAGTTCCTTATGGATTATGGGGACAAAAACAAAGCCAAAAATAGCCACAAACAAATGTACATCTAGCCAATTAGAGTTGCACAGATCTCATCACAAGCATGGGGCAGCTGTAACAATTTGTAATCAGAGGGTTCTCCTGAAAACTTGTCATGGAGCTTATTCTTGAGCAGCATTTCGAAGAAAGATAACTGATCTGGTTTACAGTATAGGAGGAGAGGACACCTCTGGTGATGAAAAAACAAGCAAGTAAAGATTGGTAAGCATTGTCCTTTGGCAGGAGTGAAAACCTAAAGGCTGCATGTAGCAGAAAGAGGAGGCCAATTATGTAAGTGAGAAGCCAGTTGAAAAAAACCACGATGCATGTGTCCCTGAGATCCTTAGCTAAGACAATACTGTACATAATCAGGGTTTCCTTCATGGAAGTCAGGCAAGAGTCCAAATGAGAAATGCACAATGTATTATCTACCCTTTCTAGTCCTCTCTGAATGTTTTCTATAGGAAAGTGTGCTTCTAAGGAGATTCAGCATGTATTCTGCAGCTGTGGGAAGTGGCATTAGCAGGCCAGAATGAAAATAAATCTAGCAGAAGGGCAGAATGGTTAATGTGCCTGAAACCCTGGATACTGCAGTGGCCAAAAGAACCTGGAAGGTTCTGTGAGACCCTGGATTGTGGGGTAACAATTTATGGATAACCTTCTAGCAAAAGATTTCCTGTAACATTTAAAGTTGGTGAGGCCCGCCTTCCCAAGACGGTGGGCATTGCCAGTAGAAAGTCCCAGCTCCTGGAAAAGTGATTACATTGAGCCTATGGAGTCATTTCAACCATGTAAGGGCTTGGCAGTGACTGAAGTGTGTGCTTTGCTTTGCTTTGCTTTGCTTTGCTTGACATTATGTTGAGCTTCAGTTGGCTTGTGGCTCATCTCATTTGACAAAGCAAAGCTGCCTTATTGTTTGAACATTCCTCTGATGTTTACATGCTCCTATCCACTCAAAGTCATCAAGAAGGATGGTTAGAGCCAATGCTGTTCATATGTAAATATGTTTGCATATCTGACTCCTGCCCTGGACCTCAGCAACTGAAGTGACATCCTGTATACAGTCCCTGTTTTATGACATTGTCTCCCACTGTGAGGTAAAAGTTCCCTGGAAGATACCAAAATTAAAATGGAGAAGAAATGAAAAGAGTTTCCTAAGTTATAAATAATTGATAATGATGATAAAATTGATGGTAAGTTTTCATTGCATAATTTGATTGATATGGCAGTTATAATAGCAGCCTTGAACAGAATGCTCTTGTGAACAAGATAATTTATCTCACTGAGTCTGTTTCGGCACAAATATTTTAAAATGAAAGGCATAATAAATCTGTCCATAGAATACACACACTGGGCTGCCAAACCTGCCACCTGTTTAAGCTTTTAATGAACAGTCCTGCTTGCAACAAAAAGCCATATCAAATTAATGCTGACATTTTTCTTTGCTGCTGCTGTGCATATTCCAGGGACTCAGAGAGATCATTTTGCAAAATCCTCTAAATGAGGCAAACTCTATTTTTTTTCATTAGAATTTAACAACTGTTAAGCAAGCTCCCCCGGAAATTGTATTTACATCTGCAGCTCAGTTGGGGCTTGGGATTTGGGTTTAGGGGTGGAGTTGGTAGTGTTGGGTAAGTGGAGGGTCTGAACTCTAACAAAGTGGGAAAAGAACACTGAACAAGGAGTTAGGAAACTTAAATGTTTGTCTTGTTTCTCCTATTGTTACCAATGGTCTTTTTGGCTCCCAAGACCTATTGTAGGTATTCACATTGAACATTTTAGGTCTGGAGTTGGGAAGAGGAAGGAAAAGGGTTATGAAAAGATCAGTGTAGTGCCTGAGGGGGCCAAGCAGTACCCATTCATCTTTTCAAAGACTTGCAGAGACAAAGAGAGCAATGTTAGCTCATTCCCTAAATATACTGCACTTTAATTCTGTCAAAAGAAGTAGTTGTTTTGAAGTACAATAGCATTGTAAGGAAAGGATTCCAAAAGAAGTAGTTGTTTTGAAGTACAATAGCATGGTAAGGAAAGGATTCCCGTATTTCCTATTCCAGTGTCATTAAAAGAAACAGGTGACAGCAGGACTTGAGAAGTGGCAGCATATGACACAAGCAAGCAGAGCCACTGCCTTCCTGAGGCTACCAGAAGGGAGGCTCCACCCACACAGGGTGGAAGAACCCAACGGGGGCAGAGCAGAGCACTCACATTGGGGGAAAACGATTTCGTACAGGCTTTTATACAACAAGAAGCATTCCTCTTGAGCAACGTGGATATCTTCTGAATCAAGTAGCTTTGATTAAATAAAGGTCATTAGCAACAGACACACGTGCAAGCCCTGGCTTTTCCTTTTGCTCTGCTCTTCTCTCTTTATCCTCCTCACAACATCTTAATGAACTTTTAATCCTACATTTATATGTTATGTTTATGTACAGAAATTTATCTTGTAGTCCTGACCTTGGCAGGCAACCCACATTTTATATGCACATTCAGGGATGGGAAGGATTCAAGGTTGCTACCCAACCTAGTTAGGCACACAGCCGGTACCTCCCTGCTGTCCCTTAGAGTGACAGCCAGGGAACAAAGGGCTTAATTAACCTATTTCACATTCAGAATATATTTCCAGATAGCCTTTGGACCTGGCAGACCGCCAAGGATGTACTCATTCCTGCTGCTGCTGCTGTTAATGATGAAGTGAGTTTTTAACCATGAACAGTTATGAGTCCTCTGATAACATTTCAGTGGTAAAATTCCTTTGTTCTTTTCATTTATTTTAATAGTGATTCTGTAAAAGGAATAAAGTCCAGGTTTGCTGGCCAAAAGCAAGTGATGTCATGTGTACACCTAGTCTGTTTAGGTCAGAGATACACTTAACATCAAATGTCAGAAAAATGAGCACAAGCCAACTGTTTGTTGGTATTATGTATTAACTTTCCATTTTGTAGGCTCTTGTTTCTCACTAATTTTAATGAGCTAATTAATTTACTAGTTTATCGATTTTTTAAAGAGCTGTTTCAGCCTGAAAAACATAGCAAGACCCTATCTCTATAGAAAATTAGCCAGACATGGGGCCATGTGCTTGTAGTCCCAGTTACTGGGAAAACTGAGGCAAGAGCATCACTTGAGTCCAGGAGTTCGAGGTTGTAGTGAACTGTGAGTGCACTACTGCACTCCAGCCTGGGCTATAGAGTGAGGCTCCATCAAAAAAAAAAAAAAAAATTATAAAAGGGCTATTTCTGGCCTGCCACGATAACTCATGCCTGAATTCCAACACTTTGGGAAGCTAATGCAGGAGGATCACGTTAGGCCAGGAATTCAGGACCACTGTGGGCACCATGGTGAGACCCCATCTCTACAAAAAGTAAAAAAATTAGCATGGCATAGTGGACCTGCCTGTAGTCCCAGCTACTCAGGAGACTGAGACAGGAGGATCGTTTGAGCCCAGGAGTTTTAGGCTGCACTGAGCTATGATTGCACCACTGTACTCCAGCCTGGGTGACAGAGCAAGACTCTGTCTCTAAAACAAACAAACAAACAAAAGGGCTATTTTCTTCGAAAAGTAGTATCAAAGTTCAACACAATCAAGAATTTTGGGTTCAATGCCCGAATTTGTTTTCATTTATAGTACTTTCAAAAAGAATTTACAGAAATCACATAATGAAAGACACAAGCAAAACATTAAAACAAGAGCCAAATAATAAAGTCATTTGGAGAAATATGATTAACACCAGGAAGCTTCTGATTGTTCAGACTGTAATTCTAGGCAGTCAGGTTGAAAAAATGAACTGTAAAGTCAGTATCAATGTATCAGACTACAAACAGTGCAAAATAAAGTGTAACTACATTTTTATATAGCTCATATTCATCTGAATTTCAAATTCCTATTCTGACTGACAATAAAAACATGATTCAAACAAGTCTTAGTCATTTTCTGATTTACAATCAGTTGAAACAGGATCTTTCCTTTCTCATCTCCAAAATGGACATTTTGTTATAGGAAGTACAAGGCTACAGCATCCAGAGAGGTGTCTGATGTGTGCTGGCAATGTAGGGGCCAAGGGAAAATTTCCCTTTATCCTCTGAAGGTTTGCTAGAAGAAAACCATTGCAAAAAGCAGATTAACACGAGAAAAGATATTCAAATTTATTGACAGGCGCAGGAGTCACGCAAAATATAAGAACTCAAAGAAAGGCAAGATGGTTGACACTTTTATACCATCTTGAGGTTACAGAAAGAATAGGGGAGCTTAGAGCATGGCAAGACAAGTTATGTAAGAGGAGGAAGAGGAGAAACCTGGCTAGCAAAGGTTGTCTTGTGGTGTAGATGAAAGCTTGCAGGTAGCAGCTCTCAGAGAGAATAGATGGTGAATATTTCTCTCAGATCTTTAAAGGTTCATACTCTCAGTTAATCTTTCCTAGACCTGGACAAGGGGGGCTTCAGAGAAAGCTTGTTTGCATCTTTTGTTTATTTCAGTTTATTTCTCTACAGATGCAAATCTCCTCCACAAAAGACAGATTTGCAGGGCTACTTCTGTTTGGGCCCTCTGAACAGCCGTGCCAAAATGTATTGAGGAAGTGTATTTTGGGGTGAAATATTTTGGTTTCCTTTGGCATCCACTGTGATGAAAATCATTTCTTCAGAGAAGTCACCCCTTCATACTTGTATCTGTTAAGATAATGTCCCTGGTCTTACTGGTCTCTGGTCCTTAGTCCATTAATTTTTCATCTTACCCCCACATCACACACTTTCTACTCACAGCTAATTCCAGTGTCCTCCTTTGAGGCACATGAAGATTTGACTGTCCTTCATCTTCCCTGGAATCCTATACTCTGCAGGTACTACACCATGTTGGGATGGAGTGGGAAATGCTGCCACTCGCCTTCCTGACTTGCTAACCTGAGGAGACTAAGCTCAAGGGTGGCCAGATACAGGCATTTTCCTCTGAGAGTCTCAATAGTGTCTGTCTCTTGCTTCTCTCCTTTAATTCTCCTCACCCATTGAAGTTCCAAATTACATTCTTTTGAAAAACCAATTGAAAGTGGAAATAAAGGGTAGATAAGAGGAAATATATTGGTTCTACCCAACTGCACTTTCTATCATATTTTTAGTCTGAAGGTTTTAAAGAGTGCCATTAATTTGAAATTTTTCCTCTCTGCTTCTATCTCCCTTCGAGGAGAAGAGAAGATCCTTTTAGAGCCAAAATGTAGCATGGTCATGAGACAGTAAGGAAGCCCAGGAAAAGTGCATCATCAACACCACAGTTGATATCATCCAGTCACAGTCATCTCTAATATTATGAATCTGATCTGCATGAGCAGTACGGGGGAACTTTCTGGCCTCTGTGTAAATAGTCCCATTGATAAGAAACTACCAAATTCCAGAGGTTTACCTTTATATCCTTGAACAACTCTCATTTCAAAACAAAAATAAATTTAATTTAGCTGAAACTGAAAGCTATAAGAAAGATTTTTATAAACCCTGCCTACCCAATGCATAATCAACCTTTCATTGAATATCATCCTGCTAAAGAAAACTGCAGATGTGAAAACGACTTGCAAAATTGAAATCACTTAATATTGAGAGCCAAAAAAAGTATCAAAGAAGTTTCACTTATCTTCTCTAATTTAAATTTTGATGATATTAAACCGTGAGATCACAGACCCAGGAGTTATGGCTTCTTCATTCCAACTTACAGTATCCTGTTTCTATTATGTACCCACATAGCACCCGTAGTGTGTGAGATAATGCTGTCTTTACATGTCTCAGAGTAAAATTGATATTTAGAGGACTCAAGTGACTAATCCAGGGTATCACAGGTATTAAGTGGCAGAAATTAAATAAAAAATGAAAATATTCTGAAACCAAGCCCATGTGCCTGGATGTCTTTGCATTATTCCCCCTTTTAATGGGGAATAAATATATATAATATTATAATTATAATTGTAATATATAATAAAGCACTACATATATCATGAGTTAAGACCTATATTTTGAGTATCACAGGCTTCCTGAAGCTTAACAGTCCCCTCTAACAAGAATGAAAAATCTCAGTGATGAGCCTTTCTTTTTCATATTTTTCTGATGATTGCCTAAAGTGACAAATTTATAGAGAGAATTCTTAGAGCACATTTGTTTAAAGGACAACCCTGGCATCCAGAAATGTGTCTTGAGGATACACCTGAGCTTTTATACTGTAGAATGTTCTCAAAATTCAACAGAGCCTTAAAATATGCAGAAAAACTCCTAGTATAATTTTAAGACTTGAAACTAAAATGGTGTTTTAACTCATCAAGTCTTGCTTTCTGAACATGTCTTTTCTCAATTTTTTAATGAGACAGTAAGATTAAATAAGAATTGTCTATTGCATTATAAGAAGCCAACCAGCCCAGCTGACTCCAGCATGAGCAACTTGACAATCCTATGACTCAAGTCTAATTTGAGGTCCCAAATAAACAGAGACTTCTGGTTTTGTTTCAGATGCCAGTAATTTTTCTCCTTGTTCCTTCATCCAAGAAGCACCACGAGCCTAACCACACAATGAACAGCATTTGATACAATTAAACATGATGTAAGTTCAAGAAAGCCTTTGCTAACTCATGTGACATTCAACTCTCCACTTCCCTCCCAGGGCTCCTTCCTGTTTAGCACAGTGGAGCCAGTGCTGGCTGGTCAATAGTAGATAGCAGCTGCATTGAGTTCTCTGAATGCATCTGGAAATCACAAGATCCCCCCAGGAGAGTACCCGAGTTTTCTAGGAAAGAGGCTAAAGCATTTATATGCATGCAACTTTAAATATAATGATTCAGAAAAATCTATGTATTCAGATCCTGCATGCGAAACACAATAGGTAACAGTTCTTCATGCAAGGTCTTCTACAGGATCTTCATGGAGAAAATTGAGCTGTCTAAGTTGGAGAGAAGTCATACCTTTTACTTAGCTCTTCATGTCACTTTCAATTCAATAACCAAATGCTTTCTTGTGAAGGGTAGGGACAAATAAAATAAATATCACAGGCTAAAATGTATTGACCACTTAGTATTTGGGTTCTATTCAAAATAATTTATATGGAGCATACATTTAATCCTTAAAATACTCCTAGAATGTAGGTGCTACTATTATCCTCATTTTACAGATGAAGAAACAAGGGCAAAGTTACAACACTTGCCCGAGATCAGGACATAGTATAGAGCATAATTTAAATCAGTCCATCTAACTCAAGTCTGGGCTTTTAAACACTGTGTTATATTCTCTGCTAAAGGAGGATCCATTTCTGGAAGCATTGACCAAGCTCAGCTGGACAGTGTCCTCTAAGTGTTAGTATCAGCAATCCACTGCCATTGCATTAAAAACAAAGATGTAAAGAAACCATAATAAGCCACAGATAGAACAGAATTCTTGATTATTTATATTGTGTGACTTTACAATTATGCCAGCAGAGTGCTCTAATTTGAAAATAGTATGCTAGTTTGCTCTACTACCAGAAAACAATTAAAGTATCTTATTTGAATGAGAATAGCCAGTGGTTTGTGTTGTTTCAGACTTGTGCATTTTTACAAAGCAGGAACAGTCAGGCTTCCATGTGGCCCTATAGAATTACCTAAGGGAAATCAAAGACAGCCATCCTGACTCTTCCAGCTCTATGGCCTTCTCATATGGCCACATGCAGACCAGACAGCATTGTTTTGGGAGCCAGCAAGAAGAGAGATGATATGGAAATGCAGAATCATCAGTTTAGCCTCCAGAGAGATAATTCAAGTAATTGCCTCCAAGCAATGCAAAAGATCATAGTTAAAGTTGAATAATCAAGAGCAAAATATTCCTGCCACTTTATGCGGTTCTTTGAACTTTGCTTGCAAAGCATATTGCAAGCTCCTCCTCTTGACAGACACTCAGAAGCAGACACTATGAAAACTGCATTGATTAGCTTAAGAGTATTGGACTCTCTGTAAAGGATACAATGTAGAGGAAACTTTCTCTGGAGAAGTAGAATTATTCCTGTGACTCACTAAGGTAGCCAATATACCTCATGCGTCTCCAATATATTATGCACTTTCAAAGACACATAATATGATTTGCTCATGAATCTCCCATACCAAAAATGATCTTTCTTTTGACTTTGCCTGGTACATTACAATAAATGAGGGAAAATTATAGATTTCCATACCTATACTGATCTTGAGTTTAGGGTTCCAAGCATGAACTGAGCCAAACCTTTTACTCCTCACCTCCGTCAACTCTTAACTCTCTCAGTGTGTGTGTGTGTGTGTGTGTGTGCGCGCGTGTGTGGTGGGGAGGGGGGTGCGGGGGCTGTAAAAAGGTGGTAATGAGATTTAATAAATATTGATAATAACAAAAACATGGCAGTTCTTATAAATATGAAACATGGGGTTTGTTGAGGAGCATGGTAGGGAAAGGGAATGTATTATTTCCATTATCAACCTTCCCATCTGTCAGCACAGGCTTACATAAATTCTCTCACACGTTGTAATGGTGTGGTATGATTAAATTCTGTCCTAGCCCATGAAGGGGAGCACAGCTATTGATACAGAGAAAACTGCTCTTAAAAGCCCCACTTTATACATGGATCTTTAAAAAGACCATGAACTTTGAATTGTTTGAGTGCTCATTTAACTCTTAACTCACCTACTTATTTAAAAAAGTATTTGAACTAATTTATGATAAAAACATGCTTTCTATTAGATTAGCTGCCCTTGATTATTTTAACTTGTTTTGAAGTTGTAACACTTGGTGATTTTAAAACATATTAGATTTTTATTATTTATTTTATTGTGATAACAGACACTTAACATGAGATCTACCCTCTTAAAATATATAATACATTGTTGTACAGCAGATCTCTAGAGCTTTCTCATCTTGCATGACTAAAACTTATACTCATTGAATAGCAACTTGCCATTCCTTTCCCAACCTACAACCCCCAGCTCCTGGCAACCATCTCTCTACCTCGGCTTCTCTGAGTTTGACTATTTTTGATACCTCGTATAAGTGGATTTTGATACCTCGTATAAGTGCAATATTGTCCTCTGTGACTGGCTTATTTAACTTAGCATAATGTCCTCCAGGTTGAATCATATTGTAGTATATAACAGAACTTAAGGCTGAATGATATTCCATTGTATATATATATATATATACTGCATTTTCTCAGTTCATATGTTGATGGGCATTGAGGTTGTTTCTACCTCTTGGCTATTGTGAATAGCACTGCAATAAACATATTGCTTCAATAAACATATTGCTTCAAGATTCTACTTTCAATTATTTGAGATAAGTACCCAGAAGTGGGATCACTGGATTATACAGCAGTTCTGTTTTTAATTTTTCAAGGAAGCTAAAAACTGTTTACTATAATGGCTTCCATTTTACATTTCCACCAACAGTGCACAAGAGTTCCGTTTTCTCCACATCTTTGCCAACACTTGTTATTTTCTGTTTTTTAAATTACTACTTTTATAATGCTCATCCTAATGAATTATGAGGTGATATTTCATTGTGGTTTTGATTTCTATTTCTCTGATGATTAATGATGAAACATATTACATTTTAATTTTTTAAATTTTGATTTCATCCAGAGAAAAAAGGCTATATGGTATAATATCTACACATTGCTGCTCCTGAGTCATTCATTCTTTGAAATGAGAAATGGCCTGTACTTAAAACTGAATAGCCCTCTCAGCCTGCTTCCTGTGCTGTAGAAGATTGAGAATTATAGGTCTAATTTCATTTTATGCTGTCACCATCCGTTTCAGTCCAAGCCGATATAATTTCTTTTAAAATTTTGTGGATCTGCAGTGTATCATATTATAAATCTACCCTATTAAACAAAAGCTACACCCATGTTTATTTCAGAGAGAGGTTGTTCTGTACAGTTGATTGAGAGTCAGGGTGCTGTAGAACAATGCTCTTAAGCTTCTTGAAAGCCTTTTTATTTAGTTGTTAGTGTCTAATAAAGACAAATCCTTAAGAGTCTTAGAGCCTCTTTTAACTGCAACAGAGGGTCTGAGAGTCATGTCCTTGAGATTCTCAGAAGCTCTACTGGGCATACCCTTAAAACTTTCTGAGGTCTCAATAAAGTGTCCTACAGTAACACTCTGTAGATGTTTACTGCTTAACTGGCAGTGTTTTGGATGTGCTATTTGTCCAGAGGCAATTTTGTATTTTGTGATCTTGTGTTTTCTGGAGAAACTAGGAATAAGATAATGGTTTCATTATTAGATTCAGTAAGTCTTGCCTCCTTCATATTTTCTCTAAATTTTCCTTTATGGCTGTTTTTTTTTTTTTTTTTTTTTTTTTTTTTTTTTTTTTTTTTTTTTTTCTTTTATTGTAATTATTATTATTATTATTATTATTATACTTTAGGTTTTATGGTACATGTGCCCAATGTGCAGTAAGTTACATATGTATACATGTGCCATGCTGGTGCACTGCACCCACCAACTCGTCATCTAGCATTAGGTATATCTCCCAATGTTATCCCTCCCCCCTCCCCCCAACCCACAACAGTCCCTGAAGTGTGATGTTCCCCTTCCTGTGTCCATGTGTTCTCATTGTTCAATTCCCACCTATGAGTGAGAATATGCGGTGTTTGGTTTTTTGTTCTTGCGATAGTTTACTGAGAATGATGATTTCCAATTTCATCCATGTCCCTACAAAGGACATGAACTCATCATTTCTTATGGCTGCATAGTATTCCATGGTGTAGATGTGCCACATTTTCTTAATCCAGTCTATCATTGTTGGACATTTGGGTTGGTTCCAAGTCTTTGCTATTGTGAATAATGTATGGCTGTTTTTTAAGCTTATCTTTTTCTACCCAAACATTCTTATATGCAGATAAAAGAAACCACTTGCTACTTTTTTAATGTTCTGCCTAAAAATCTTAGCCAAATCCACCAGTTCATTAGGTATATTTTTCAACCTTGTAACTCCTGCCTTGCTGCCAAACACTCTGCCACTAATCATTGAGATTACCTTTTCTCTGGCCTCCAATTTCCTTGCTATCTTTCATGCCCTCAACAGAAGTCTCCACAAAGTGCGGCCAGGCGCGGTGGCTCACGCCTGTAATCCCAGCACTTTGGGAGGCCAAGGCGGGTGGATCATGAGGTTAGGAGATCGAGACCATCCTGGCTAACATGGTGAAACTCCATCTCTACTAAAAATACAAAAAAATTAGCTGGGCGTGGTGGCGGGCGCCTGTAGTCCCAGCTACTCAGGAGGCTGAGGCAGGAGAATGGTGTGAACCCAGGAGGTGGAGCTTGCAGTTAGCCGAGATCGCGCCACTTCGCTCCAGGCTGGGCGACAGAGCAAGACTCTGTCTCAAAAAAAAAAAAAAAAAAAAAAAGAAGTCTCCACAAAGTGCTTCTGACTTCTGCCTACCTCCTAGTCCCAGAATCAGTGCTATATATTTTAGGTTTTTGTTACAATAGCAGGTACTGCTTTATGTTTCTGTTCCGTATCAGTGCATAGCAAACTATCCCAAAACTCAGAGGGATACAACCATTGAATTACATTTCAACAACCATTGAATTACATTTCACAATTTTGTGGGTTACAAATTTGTACAAAACTTGACAGGACAATTTCTCTACTCCAATTGGCAGTAGCTGAAGTAACAGGGTGGATTGGTAGTGGATTCATAGGAGAATGGACTGGTCTTGGAGGATCTAAGAGAGCTTCATTCACAGGTCTGGCACTTTGGTGCAGGCAGCTGTGCTTGGTCTCAGTTGCTGTTTGGAGTACCTACATGAGGGTTCTCTAGCATGGCTGTCTCAGGATAGTTGGTAGTTTTCCCTGGAGGATCAGGTCTCCCAGAGAAGGTCCAAAAAGACTGGCCTGGGCACAGAAATTGGCACAGATTCAAAGCAATCACAGAGCCTGCTTATATTTAAAAGTAAAGTCAAGTACCCAACTCTTAATGGAAAGAGTGTCAAAGAATTGGCACCCATATTTAATATGTCACATGGTACTATGAGGAATAATGAGCCAATATGAAAATAAAGGAAATGGAGCTAGTATTTACTAGAGAAAATGGCACCTAGAGTTTAGAATGTAAAAGCTTATTTCCTTTATATACTTAGTGTGTGAAGTGAGTATCCTGTATTACAAAACCTTCTCAAGAATTTTATTTGTATCCTTTCCAGGGTAAATCATGACAAAGAGGTATTTAACAAGAAAACGAAGTCCTGGGTGACTTGTATTAATGAGACTTTTAATGAAATCTTCCAAATTAAATTCTGGAGAGGTATATATAGTATTGAGTAAGTTGTTCCAAAATGCTTGCAATAATATTTACGTCCTACAGGGCTGTGCGTGTAGTAGAGATGCTCTCTCTTTGTGAAGAAGGCCCTGTGTACATTAAACAAGTCTGTAAGTTCAATGGCTCATTGAAAAAGAAAAGTATAACTTGTGAAATACAAATACACTTGTGAAATATGAACACATTTATTCCTTAGCATTACTAATCAAAAGCCTTCATTAGAGGAAAAAAGTACTTTTAAAAAATCATAAGATCTTTAGCCACAATTTAACATTGTATTAGTAAATTAGTCTTCTCTGCTTGTAAATTTGGCCAATAGCTATGGTCATTACAAATATTTTCAGAAAGGCTTTCATTAGAAACTGAGTAAAGGAGCCCTTGCCCAATGTAGTAATCTTACCATTAACGTCTTTGTATCCCTTCCAGGTGTCGCTCCTTGTCAATATTGGCATGGGATGGAAGGGGGAAAAAAAATACCTGTATCAACTTCAAGAAAAATTGCTAATTAGAGATTCAAGAAAATCCCTAATTAGATAATGGTGATGATGATGATGATGATGGATGGATAGATAGATAGATAGATAGATAGATAGATGATAGATAATTTTAATTAAAATTTTTGTTGAGGGAGATATTAGGTTGTGACGATGCTTAGTTTGGGAAACAGATAAGACTGAGGTGGTACTTGGTTTATTTATCTGTTTATTTATACATAGGGTTGAATTTTCTTGTCTTTTTTACAATTTCAGCTTTTATTTTAGATACAGGGGGTACATGTGCAGGTTTGCTACATGGGTATATTACATGACGCTGGGGTTTGAGGCATGGATCCCATCACCCAGGTAATAAGCATAGTACACAATAGGTAGTTTTTTAATCCACAGCCCCTACTCTGTCCCCGCTTTAGTAGTTCACATTGTCTGTTGTTCCCATGTATTTGTCCACCTGTGCTCAATATTTATAAGTGGGAACATGTGGTATTTGTTTTTTCTTTTCCTGTGTTAATTCACTCAGGATTATGGACACCAGCTGCATTCATATTGCAGCAAAGGAAATGATTTTGTTCTTTCTGGCTATGTTGTGTTCTGTGTTGTATATGTACCATATATTCTTTATCCAATTCACCTTTAATGGACACCTAGATTGATTCCATGTCTTTGTATTGTGAACAGTGATGAACATGCAATTGCATGTTTTTTTTTTCTTTTTTCAGTAGAATTATTTCTTTTCCTTTGGGTATATGCCCAGTAATGGAACTCCTGGGTCAAAGGTAGTTCTATTTTTTTTTTTTTTTTAAAGACAGAGTTTTGCTCTTATTGCCCAGGCTGGAGTGCAGTGGTACGATCTCAGCTCGCTGCAACCTCCACCTCCCAGGTTCAAGCGATTCTCCTGCCTCAGCCTCCTGAGTAGTTGGGATTACAGGCACCTGCCACCATGTTCGGCTAATTTTTCGTATTTTCAGTAGAGATGTGGTTTCACCATGTTGGCCAGGCTGATCTCGAACTCCTGACCTCAGATGATCTGCCCGCCTCGGCCTCCCAAAGTGCTGGAATTATAGGCGAGAGTCACCACACCTGGCCGGTAGTTCTATTTTAAGTTCTTTGAGAGATCTCCAAACTCCTTTCAACAGTAGTTGAATAATTTACATTTGCACCAACAATGTATATGTGTTCCCTTCTCTCCACAGCCTCGTGAGCATCTGTTATTTTATGACTTTTTAGTAGTAGCCATTCTGACTGGTGTGACATAACATCTCATTGTGGTTTTGATTTGCATTTCTCTGATGATTAGTGATAATGAGCATTTTTTCATGTTTGTTGGCCACTTATATGTCTTCTTTTGAGAAGCTGCTTTTCATGTTCTTTGCCTATTTTTTTAAATGGGATTATTTGTTTTCTGCTTGTTATTTTGTTTAAGTTCCTTATAGATTCTGGATATTACTCCTTTGTCAGATGCATACTTTGTGAATATTTTCTCCCATTCAGTAGAGTGCCTGTTTACTCTGTTGATAGTTTCTTTTTGTGTGCAGAAGCTCTTTTGTTTAGGTCCTACTTGTCAATTTTTGTTTCTGTTGCCATTGCTTTTGAGGACTTGGCCAAAAATTATTTGCCAAGGCTAAGGCCAATGTCAAGAAGAGAATTTCCTAGGTTTTCTTTTAGGATTTTTATAGATTGAGATCTTACATTTAAATCTTTAATCTATTTTGAGTTGATTTTTTTAAGGTGAAAGGAAGGGGTCCAGTTTCAGTCTTCTACATATGGTTAGTCAGTTGCCGAATAGTATGTCCTTGTTTTTGTGACCTTGTTGAAGATCATGTTATTGTAAGTGTGCAGCTTTATTTCTGAGTGTTCTATGCTGTTCCATTGGTCTGTGTGTCTGTTTTTGTACCAGAACCATGCTTTTTTGGTTACTGTAGCTTTACAGTAGTTTGAAGTTGGGTAGTGTGATGCCTTTGGCTTTGTTACTTTTGCTTAGGATTGCTTTGGCTATTTGGGCTCTTTTTTGGTTCCATAAAATTTTAGAATGGATTTTTTCTAATTCTGTGAAAAATAACATTGGTGGTTTGATAGGAAATGCACTGAATCTGTAGATCACTTTGGTCAGTATGGCCATTTTAATGATAATGACTCTTCCAATCCATCAGCATGGTTTATTTTTTCATTTATTCATGTCATAAGTGATTTCATTTAGCAGTGTTTTGTATACTCCTTGTAGAGATCTTTCACCTCCTTGATTAGCTATATTACTAAGCATTTCATTTTATTCGTGGCTATGTAAATGGGATTGCATTCTTGATTTGATGCTCAGCCTGGATGTTATTGCTGGATAGAAATGCTAGTGATTTTTTTTTAATTTTTAATTTTTTTGAAACAGAGTCTTGCTCTGTCACCCAGGCTAGAGTGCAGTGGTGCAATCTCAGCTCACTACAATCTCCACCTCCTGGGTTCAAGTGATTATTGGTCCTTAGCCTCCCAAGTAGCTGGGAATACAGGTGCACACCACCACACCTGGCTACTTTTTTGTATTTTTTAGCAGAAATGAGGTTTTGCCATGTTGCCCAGGCTAGTCTCGAACTTCTGAGCTCAAGTGATCTGCCCTTCTCAGCCTCCCAAAGTGCCAGAATTACACACGTGAGCCACCATGCCCAGCTGCTACTGATTTTAGTACATTGACAATGTATCCTGAAATTTTACTAAAGTCATTTATTAGTTCTAGGAGCCTTTTGTCAGAGTCTTTAGGGTTTAGAGTTATAGAATCACACAGTCCTCTAAGAGAGATAGTTTGACTTCATCTTTTCCTATCTGGATACCTTTTATTTCTTTCTTCTGCCTGATTAGTCTGTGTAGGACTTACAGTACTGTGTTGAATAGGAATGGTGAGAGTGGTCATCTTTGTCTTGTTCCACTTCTCAGGGGGAATGGTTCTAGCTTTTGCCCATTCAGTACAATGTTGACTGTGAGTTTGTCATAGATGGCTTTTATTTTGAGGTGTTCCTTCAGTGCCTAGTTTGTAGAGAGTTTTTATCATGAAGGGATATTGTATTTTATTGGGGGTTTTCTCTGTTTATTTAGATGATCATATGGATTTTAAATTATGTTTATGTGGTAAATCACATTTATTGATTTGTTTATGTTGATCCAGTCTTTGTTGAGGATTTTTGCATTGATATTCATCAGAGATATGGCCTTAAATTTTCTTTTTTATTGTGTCTGCCAGGTTTTGGTATTGGGCTGATTCCAGCTCATAGAATGAGTTAGGGAGGAGTCCCTCCTCCTTGATATTTTTGAATAGTTTCAGTAGGATTGGTACTAGTTCGTTCTTGTATGCCTGGTGGAATTCAGCTGTGACTTCAGGGTCCAGGGCTTTTTGTGTATGTGTTGGTATATTTTTTATTACTGATTCAATTTCAGAACTTGATATTGGTCTATTTGGGGTTTCCATTTTTTACTCATTCAACTTTGGAAGATTGTGTGTTTCCAGGAATTTATCTCCTTCCTTTAGATTTTCTAATGTGTGTGCATAGATTTGCCCATAGTAGTCTCTGAGGATCTTTTGTATTTCTATAGGGTTAGTTGTAATGTCATCTTTGTCATTTCTAATTTTGTTCGGATGTTCTCACCCATGCCCCCCCCTTTTTTTTTGCTCTTAATCTAGCCAGTGGTCTGTCAATCTTGGTTTGTTTTTTTTTTATTTCACAGAACCAACTCTTGGTTTCATTGATCTTTTGTATGGACTTTTGCATCTCAATTTTGCTCAATTCTTCTCTAATTTTAGTTATTTCTTTTCTTCTAATAGCTTTGGGATTGGATGTTCTTTTGTTGTTGTTATTCTGGTTCTTCTAGGTGCAAGGTAAGGTTGCTAATTTGAGATCTCTCTACCTTCTTGGTGAAGGTGTTTGGTGCTATAAACTGTCCTCTTAACACTGCTCTCATTGCATCCCAGAGATTTTGGTAAGTTGCATCTCTATTTTCATTAGCTTCAAATAATTTTTTGATTTATGCCTTAATTTTGATGTTCACCCAGGAGTTATTCAGGAGCAAGTTGTTTAATTTCCATGTAATTGTGTAGTTTTTAGATATCTTCTTGATTTTGATTTCTATATTTATTGTACGGTGGCCTGAGAGTATGCTTGGTATGACTTTGATTTTTTAAAAAATGTATTGAGACTTTATGACCAAACATTTGATCAGTCTTAGAATATGTTCCATATGCAGATGAGAAGAATGTATATCCTATGGTTGTTGGGTGTAGTGTTCTGTAGATTTCTTATTAAGTCCAATTGGTAAAGTGCCAAGTTTAAGTCTAGAATCTCTTTGTTAGGTTGCTGCCTCAATGATCTATCTAATAATATCAGTAGGGTGTTGAAGTCTCCCACTATTATTATGTGGCTGTCTATGTCTTTTCATCGGTCAAGAAGGATTTGTTTTATTAATCTTGGTGCCCCAATGTTAGGTGCAGATATATTTAAGATAGTTAAATCTTGTTGGACTGTACCCTTTATCATTATGCGATGCCCTTCTTTGTCCTTCTTAATTGTTATTGGTTTATAGTCTGTTTCATCTGATATAAGAATAGTGACCCTTGCTCTTTTTGTTTTCCATCTGTATGATACATCTTTCTCCATCCCTTTACTTTGAGCCTGTGGGTGTCATTACATGTAAGGTGAACCTTTTTGAAGACAGAAAATGGTTGGGCATTACCTTTTTTATCCAGTTTGCCACTCTGTGTCTTTTAAGTGGGGCATTTTGGCCATTTACTTTCAGGGTTAGTATTTATATGTAAAGTTTTGATCTTGTCACCATGTTGTTAGCTGGTTGATTGTAGAGTTGTTGCTTTATAGTGTCTGTGGGCTATGTACTTAAGTGTGTTTGTTTGGTAGCAGGTGTTGTTCTATTGATTCCACATTTAGCATTCTCTTAAGGACTTCTTGTAAGGCTAGTCTAGTTGAAATGAATTTCCTCAGGATTTGCTTGTCTGAAAAGGATTTATTTCTGCTTCCCTAATGAAGCTTAGTTTGGTGGGATATAAAATTCTTGGTTGAAATTTCTTTTCTTTAAGGACGCTGAAAATGGACCCCCAGTCTCTTCTGGCTTATAAAGTTTTTTATGAAGAGTCCACTGCTAGCCTGATAGGGTTCCGTCTATATGTGATCTGACCCTTCCCTCTATCTGCCTTTAAGGTTTTTTTATTTGACATTGAGCTTGGGGAATCCGATTACTATGTGCCTTGGGAATGGTCATCTTATATAGTATCTAGCCTGGGTTTTTTGTATTTCTTGAATTTGCAACCTGTCTAACAAGATTAGGGAAATTTTTGTGCACTATATCCTCAAATATATTTTCCAAGTTGCTTATTCTCTGTCCTTCTGTCTCAGGAATGCCAATGAGCCATAGATTTGGTCTTTTTATGTAACTCCATATTTCTCAGAAGTTTTGTTCATTTAAACATTTTTTTTTCTTTATTTTTGTCTGAGTTGCTTCAAAGAACCAGTGTTTGGGCTCTGAGATTCTTTCTACAGATTGATCTATTCTTCTGTTAATATTTTGATTGTATTATGAAATTCTTGTGAATTTTTCAGCTCCAGAAGTTCAGTTTGGGTCTTTCTTAAAAAGGCTATTTCATCTTGCAGCTCTTGGATTATTTTACCAGATTTGTTGTGTTGGTTTTCAACTTTCTTCTGAATGTCGATAGCTTCCTTGCCATCCAGATTCTAAACTCTATGTCTGTCATTTCAGTCATTTTGCTCTTTCAGACTGATTAAGAACCATTGCCAGAGACTAGTGGAATCATTTGGAAGTGAGGGGACACTCTTGCTTTTTGAATTGTCAGAGTTCTAGTGCTGATTCTTTCTCACCTGGGAGGGTTAGTGTTTCTTTAACTGTGGTGAAGTTGAGTATAGTCAATTGTATTCATTTCTGGATATTTTCAGGTGGCCAACCCTCTGCACAGGGTCTTTATTTGTGGCAGAACTCTTGCCCATTGTTTCACAGGGGAGTATATCAGCAAAATATTTTTGGTGTTGTAGCTTGGGCTGTGATCCAGTAGATGGCAATTAAGAGTAATGGCCGGTAAATAGGCTCAAACTTGGCAGCTGGGCTGCTCCTCTGTATTTCCTCACATTTATTGCTGTGCTCTGCAGTGCTGGGAGTAGAGAAGTGACCCCCATTTCCATGTCGACTCCGGGGCCTTGGGGGAGCACCCTCCAATCACTGGCACTGCATCAACATTTCTTTTGTTAGGTGTTCTGGGATGCAGGGCTCCCCGGGCAAAGGCTGCAGCAAAGAAATGGGCCACATCCTTTCCCAACTGGCCCCGTCAAGGAGTCGCGACTCACTCTCCTGCCAGCCCATAGACCCCCATGTCTCACTGCCTCAGTCTCTGAGAGTGTGGGCTCCTCCCCGGCTCAAGTGTCAGCCACACATCTCAGCTTAGCAGTCTCAAGCTGCATGCTACAGCCCTGGGGCACAGGGACCTGCTGGTGGCTCCATCCTGTGTACCCTGGGGTTGGGCACCAGGTGTGCTGGGAGGTCCAAAGTGCTCCCAGGCCACCAGAAACATACTCAGGTGGAGCAAAACACCAGCCAGGGCAACAACAGCTGCTTTATGCACACACTCCTGTTGGGTAGCCAGGCAAGGGCCCTGGGAGAGGCTGGCAAGCAGGAGGGCCTGCAGAACAGGGAAGCTGGCCCCGCTTTCTCCTGGCCTGGCATCTAGCTGGGGCTAGAGATTCTTAGAGGGAGATGGAAAGCCCAGGGGGCATGGATGCCTGTGGCCACCAGCTGCATCAAGGCCTGTGGCTCCACACCGGCTGAAGCCCTGTCTCTGCCTACTCTCCAGGCAGATTTGCCTCCCAACTCAAATGCCCTGTGGCTAGAATCCCAGAGGACCATGGTGAGAGTCATACAGTTCCTTCACCCACTCCTTCCCCAGGAGTCTTTCGGGGCCAGGAACTAGCCCTAGCATTTGAGTACCCCACGGATGGTTCACAGCTTCCTACCTCTTCAGCTTCAGAGTCTGCATTGCATCTCCATCTACTCCTAGCATTTTCTTTATGAAAATCTATTCAAATTATGTTGTTTACTCAAAATTTTGGTCTTTCTCGGTGGGAGCAGCACTTTCTTGTGCATCTGGTCCGCCATCTTGTCCCTTCTCTTCGCTCTTCTTTAATTTCAGAGAAACTACAGGATTGTTCAAGTGGGAAAGAACCACTGTGTGTTAAGGCAGGAGAAACTTGTAAATCAACTAGGTGGTGCTGGAAGAACACAGGATTTGGAATCAGTCTGCCAGTGGCATATATCAAAAATTCACTCATCAGCCAAATGTAAGCTCTAGTGGAGTAGGACCTTTATCTGTCCTATTCGCCATGGTATACCAAGCATCTAGAGCAGCACAATCACTTTTTGAATGAATGGATAAAACCTTTAGTATTGTTATTAACAAGTATTAATAGTACTAGTAGCATTAGTTTTTATAATCTCTAAATGACTAGAAAATGTTTCTATTGCTTGCAAACATGGAGGAAAAAAGTCTTCTCATCCTTGAAGACACTGTCCCTGACTTTCCCTCGGCCCCTCACCCTCTGTGTGTGTGTGTGTGTATGTGTGTTTTACATAACAGATATATACATGCATACATTTATTTATTTATACATAACTGTGTTTTTTCAGGTTAAGTTTCAGGCTACAAAGAGTATGTTTGGCAAGTATACGAAAATATTAAAGAGTTTCCTTTCCTAATTATATAAATGGATCTTCATCTTGATATTGCTTTTTAGCTATGACACTCTTGTCTTAAATAAAACTCCTCAAATAACAAGTCAGACCACATGTCATACCTGAGTTATCAATTTCACACAAGATATTAATGGTAATAACTAAATGCAAGTGCAACTGTTAGCTCAGTTATGACAACAACAATTAAAGTGGACAACAACAATTAAAATGATATGCATAACACTCCAAGGTGTATTTTAGGCAAAATCTTTGGGTTTTTGTTTGGGATTTTAGTAGAAGAATTCAAATACCCAGACTTCATCTCAACTGGAAGTTCTTAATATTGTATATGCGTATTTTAGCTTATCTATTCTGAATTATTTCTGTGAAAAGTAAAGCAAAATAATGTTTTGGTTCCTGCATTTAGCCATCTCTACATAAAAAATTAAGTGATGCTGACACACAACTATGTAAGTTCTCTGCTACTTTCTAAAGACCATGGTTCATATTCTCCTAGATCATGGCATGTGCCCAATAAAGACAGGGTTTTGCCTTCACCTAACGTGTTTGTCTGTTACATGGGTATGGGGAAGGTTTAGCTAACTCCTGGTTCATTTATCTCAGTGAAAGAGATTAAAAATAAAAATATATTCCATCATAATAAGAATGCTCAATCATATCATAGATGGAAAAAAATCAAATTATTGTGGGAGGTCTGTTTGTAAACTAGCAACCTTCTATTTTGAGCTGACAACCCCATTGTCATAGCAAATGTGATTATCAATGAAGGATTTGTACTCAATTTGATTGTCACTGACCCTGAAATATTGAAATTAATATGTTAAAAGTCTGAAGCTAAATAAATCACACCTAAGTCACTTGATGAGTTATAACAGCAGGAAGTCAAATAAATTAGAGATAAATTTTTTCAAATTAACTAATATGAGTTAATATTCATTAGAGTAAATTAATTTAATTTCCTCTTAATCAGTTGAATTTGAATAAAAGCAAATTAATTAGTGTAATATACTATGCAGTGTTTGCTACTTCCTATCTCCCATCCACAGTACATATGGTACTCAACAGCAAATACAATTCCATAGAGGACATGTTCTGATATAGTATAACTTGAATTTATTTTCCTGAAGGAAATATATTGACAATGTTACAAATAATTTAAGGCAGCCAGAGGTATGAGCAGATTCCTTTCATCTATGTTTAGCCATACACAAATAAATGAGAATATAGTATTTTGTAGATAGACTAACTTTTCCATTATTTTATTCTTTCAGAATATATGAACTAGATTGGGAGTGCTGGGTCTCATTTAGGATCCAACAGCTTTTATTTTTATTAAAAGTGAGTTCTAAAATGCCCTATTTTTAAATTCCTAAAATTAAATACATATTGAATGTATTTATTTCTTCCTGCTTCATCATCAGCTTTTATTAGTGTCTAACATTCAGACTGGTAACTTGAATAATGGGAAGAAAAGATATTTACACAATATTTTTACCATCAGAATAAGGAAAAGGTAGATGTTTATTCAGGAAATATACAATCCTATCTAGAATTCAATAAGCAGAATGATTTACCTGAGTCATTTCAGATTCATGAATTGTTTCCTTCCTTTTGTTAGCATATTTCCATTTTCATTTTTAATGCCTGTAATGCTTTTGTATTATTTTAAGATAAGTTGAATGCCCTGTTATACATCTTAAGTTTTACATCAAATGGCAATGTAGTTTGCTGAAGTTGTCTCACTGACATAACATTCTTTCAGCCTAACTCATGAGTGGATTGTGCTTAACGTGAATAAAAGTACCCAACGAATCATGTTCATAGCTAAATCTGGGGCAGCACTTTCAACTGAGTAGAGGGAGAAGATGCCAGAGTTCCTTGCTGACTTATATGAAAGGACACCATGCAGAAATGGTGAGATAAATGGAACATTGATCAACTTGTTGAGGATGACCCTGTCTTGTCAGTGGAAAAAGAGGCATTGAAAGGGATGAGTAATGACAGAAGCTTTTTTCCTAGTAGGATGCATATGGAGTGACAGTGGGATGTAATCGAGAGCAATAATATCGGAGGATAATGAATGTGCCACAGTTGAAACTTTAAGAAAAATCCCCTTTTAGTTGTAGAAAATCACTGGACCAACGATCAGCTAGTGAGGAAAGGGTCTCATAGTTTTGTGTTGTTTTCCATTAGTCAACTGGCATGCATTTATGCTGTCAACAAAATTATTTATATTATTATTTATAGAGAGAATTACTTTGTCCTTAGCACTGGACTACATTCTAAAGAAGTTATGAAGAATAATGTAATGCTGTTTTGATACTCAAGGAGCTTAACTATCTAGTTGTGCACAGAAAATATGTCTGCATAAAACCAGCGAACATACTTAGAATAACATACTGCTGGCGGTAAGCTCAGCTGTGTAGCAGATAGTGAATAGGATAATATAGTTCTATTAATATGTTCTAGAAGAGAGGTTAACATACTAAATTAAATGGAAGTCCATTGGGCTGTTTCTGAGGAAAAGAGTGAAGAAGGTAGAGGCTGAACTTTTAGGAAACAGAACACACTTGGAAGGACATTCCAGGTTAAGTGATGAGCATAAGAAAAGCTCAGGAAGTGGAAATGGATGTCTCTGTGTGAGGTGGAGGAGGGGAGACAGGCAGGAAAGGGAAGCCTGCCTTGTCCAGAGGTGAAGGGAGGTGTCAGAGAGTCATTAAAATTAAAGTTAGGGGCACCCAATTTGAAAAAGCTACAAAAACTTCATAGAAATACTGAGTCCATTTTCATTTCATATTCATTGTTTAATCTTGAAATATTTTCTTAGGCAAACATATACTATTATTTGTAAAGCAAGATTAAGCAAGAAGTGTGTGTTTGTAAAGCAAGATTAAGCAAGAAGAGTGTGGGAGAGGAAGGGAGAAGTGAGAAGGAAGACTAGCCAGCAGTATCTACTTACACAAGCACCCACTAAAACTTTAAGGCTTTGTCCATTGTGACAATGTATGACAAAATTAAATTAGTTCAGGTATACAGATATTTCAACATTGTTATCAGTTTGGAGCTTGGCTTCTTACCAGAGCAACTTCATTTTTAGTCATTTGATGGACTGCTGGACCCATGGAAGGTTGGCAGGGTTTTTGTGACTGTCTGCCTGGGGAGGAAAGAGTGGGAGCTGGGGGACTAAGTGTAAGTAAACTGTACAAGTGTATCTATAGAATATAGAAAGTGGGCAGATCTAGAAATTCTTCAGAGAGATCATTAACATGATTTTGTGGGATTCTTTGAATGTTAAATGCCTCAACATTTGGGAGGCGCTATAAATTGTATTTGAACATGGAACTTCTCTATATAACATCCTTCCTGGCTTCATAGGCTCACATTTGTAATGTTTCAACACTTACCATTGTAGTGGTCTGTTAATCTCTTCCTGCTGCCTTAGCAAAATATCATAGACCAGGTGGCTCAAACAACAGACATTTATTTTCTCACAGTTCTGGAAGCTAAAAGTCTGAAACCAGGGTGCCAACATGGTTGGGTTCTGGCGAGAGCTTCTTCCTGGCTTCCACATAGCACGTTCATAGTTTGTCCTCCCATGACAAAGAGAGACATAGCAAGGACACGCTTTGATGTAATTTGGATATTTGTCCTCACCCAAATCTCATGTTAAGTTGTAATCCCCAATGCTGGAGCTGGGGCTGGGCAGGAAGTGTTTGAGTCATGAGGGTAGGTCCCTCATGGCCGGTGCTGTCTTTGTGATAGTGAGCTCTCCTGTGATCTGGTCATTGAAATGTGTGTGGTACCACCACCCCCCCACTTGCTCCTCCTTTGACCATGTGACATGCCTGTTCCCCTTTGCCTTCCGCCATGATTGTAACTTCCTGAGGCCTCCCCAGAAGCAGATGCTGGCATTATGCCTGCCGTATAGCCTGCAGAACCGTGAGCCAATTGAACCTATTTTCTTATAAATTACCCAGTCTCAAGTATTTCTTTATAGCACTGCAAGAATAAGGGCCCTAATCCCATCACGAAGGTCACACCCTTATGACCTCATGTAAAAGTACCTCCTGAAGACCCCATCTCCAATTACCATTACTTTGGGGATTAGGACTTCAACATATGAATTCTGGGGAGACACAAATATTCAGCCCATAAGTGGATATTTTTGGTTGCATCCTTGTCCCATCTATTCTTTGCTTTTTCCCTTTCAAACGTGATCCTTTGATGGATATAGAGAAAGATTTGAATCAGAGACTACAGCAGTATATGTCATTTTATTCTTGGCACCTCCTTGTTAATCTTCTTCCTAGATATGCAGAAGGAAATCAAACTGACAAGTGTCCATTAAAAATTTCGTTTTTCAAACTAGGCAGTGGCTCACCCCTGTAATCCCAACATTATGGGAGGCTGAGGTGGAAAGATCACTTGAGCCCAGGTGTTCAAGACCAGCCTGGTCAACATAGTGATATCCTGTCTCTACAAAAAATAATTTTTCAAAAAATTTAGCCAGATGTGGTGGTGCATGCCTGTAGTCCCAGCTAGTTGGGAGGCTGATGTGGGAGGATCACTTGAACCTGGGAGGTTGAGGCTGCAGTGAGCTGTGATCATGCCACTGCACTCCAGCCTGGGCAACAGAGTGAGACCCTGCCTCCGTTTTTTTTTTTTAATTTACTTTTCAGAGAGACATCCTGACCACCCTATTTAAAACTGTTAACCAACACCCTCCCTACCCCTCTGTAACTCCTGACTTCACTTTCTCTACTGTTTTTTCTTTTCTCAATAGTCATTATCATCTTCTAAGATAGTACATAATGTATTCGTTTTGTGTATTGTTTATTGTCTGTCTCCCATTAAGTATACGATCCACTAGGACTGAGATCTTTATTTTGTTCACTGATGTATCCAAAGTACCTAGAATAGTGCCTGGCCCATAGTAGGCATTTAATATATATTATTGAGTGAATAAAAGCACAGCTACAAAGTTATCTATAGAAAAATGTTACATTTATCCATTAAAAATTAATAATATTAAGGAAACACTATGTTACACAAGCCGAATTGAGATTTTAAAACTCATACTTAGCAGTGATTTTTACTTTCCTGAGGAGATCACACAGTAGAGGTAATAAGTGACCAGTACATCTGTTTTGAAGATAGAGCTGGGCCAGGCACAGTGCCTCACACCTGTAATCCCAGCAGTTTGTGAGGCAGAGGTGGGTGAATCACCTGAGGTCAGGAGTTTGAGATCAGCCTGGCCAACATGGTGAAACCCCATCTCTACTAAAAATATAAAAATTAGCTGGGTGTAAGGATGGGTGCCTGTAATCCCAGCTACTGGGGAGGCTGAGGCAGGTAGAATTGCTTGAACCCGGGAGGTGGAAGTTGCAGTGAGCCAAGATCGTGCCACTGCATGCCTGCCTGGGGGAAAGAGATTCTGTCTCAAAAAAAAAAAAGGAAGAAGAAGAAAATGGAGCCAACAGGAGTTGCTAATGCACCTGAGGTGGTATAAAACAGGAAAGTCAAAGGTAACTTCAAGATTTTTGGCTGAATACCCTGAAAGACAAAATTGCCATCAATGGAGATAGGAAGGATTACTGGGGGAGCGGGCTAATGGGTAGTGGTAATGGTGGTTGGGGAGGTGGTGGTTGAAGAGCTTAGTTCTGTTTGTGGTCACTTAATGTTGTGTGTTAGATATCCAAGTAGAGAAAAAGCAGTATGTATGAATAAACAAATCAAGGTTAGAAGTCTGAGCTTGAAACGTGAACTGATACTGACTCCACTAAAAAGACTCTTATTATGAAGAGTTTGATGTAAAGTAGACATGGTGAATGTAAGATATCACTAGAGAAAAAAATGGAAAATCACTCTATTTTTGAAATGTATCTGGTATATTTTCCTTTTTATAGTATCTTCCAGCAGGCAAAACAAAAATAAAATATTTCTCTTTGTTTGTTTCTCACTGTTGTATTTTTTATGTAGACATAATTTGCAATATTTGTTCCTTGAGAAATTTTTCCCCTTGGAAATTCATGAATTAAGATGATCTTGAATTGGAAGAAATATTTAATTATAAGAAATAAAGTGAATAACTTTTGGGTATTTCATTAGTCTCCCTGTCATTATAAGTACAGAATTTTTAAAGAAAAGGTTTATAGGAAAGGAGATGTGATAGTAACCACTTGCTATTCTCTCTCCCTCCATCAGCTACTTATATTTCTTCTTGCATATGGCCACACTAGACATAAAACACATTTTATCTTCCTAATCACATTATCTATTTATTATATTCCTTGCCTCATAGCCTTTTGTTTTAATTTTTTATTTCAATAATTTTTGCATTCAGGCAGGTTTTGGTTACATGGGTAAGCTCTTTAGTGGTGATTTCTGAGATTTTAGTGCACCCATCACCTGAGCGCTGTACACTGCACCCAATATATCGTTTTTTTCCCTCGCCCGTCTCCCAACATTTCCCACCCTGAGTCCCCAATGTCATCTTGTTTTGTTTTTGTTGTCAATTTTGTTGTTTGCATCTTTTCAAAAAAACTGTACCGTATGCATCTTAAGATGGCAATTATTTTACAGTGATTGCATCCTACTGTAAAATAAATACATCAATCAATGAAGAATTTGGGACAGCTGTCACAAATACAAAAGCCTGTCCTTACATTTCGTGTCTTATCTGGTCAGATTTTGGTTGATTGAATTTTTTTCTCTTTACAATTCAGAATTGCTTGGGTGGTCCTGACAGATGTTCAAGAACCCAGTAAACTCTTACATTAGCACAAAGTATAGAGTTAGTGACATCAAGATTCATATATAGATATGTGTGTACTATGTGTGTTTGTATAATACAATGAGGCTCCAGCTTAATGGAAACATATGGTAAATGGATTTAATAAAAATTCTTTTTTGAATGCTGATTATCCAAACCATCTGCAATGTGGTCAGATCACACTTCCTTCATGTCTTGCCTGAGAGAACAAAATAACCAGAGATTTGGACTCAGTTCCTGAGTCTAAGGAAGACTGTCCAAAAGTCCATCAACCCATGGTACATATTTTTCTTCTGAAAGGCTATTTCAGCTCTGCTCCATTCCAGTCAGCCTGTGAACGTGTGTCTCTCTTTTTCCTTTCTCTCTAGTTATAAGATATATGTATATAATATATACACTCACACATGTAATAAAGCTTCTCTCTTTATGACTCTAGCATATGTAAATATATAGACAAAAGAAGAGGAGTAACTTAAAAGGGGAAGTTCATTCTGTTATGTTTTGGTGAAAACGCAGAACAAAATAGAGAAGCGAAACAAGTTTTCAAAAAATCTCTACTTTTCTTCTTCTGCCTAGAGAAACAGATGTACATTACATTTATACAGATGCAACTTTCTTAAAATTAGAATAATGCATACCTTAAAATGATTGTTTTAGGTTATTTATTAGCAGCATAGCAAACAGATATCAACTTAATAATTAATGTTTTTGACAGCTATTTTATAAAATTTATTTCTTAAAAGTATTTTTGAAATCTTTTCATATATGTTAACATATATTCATATTTTGTAGGCTCTAAAGTATTATAAGATACATTCTTGAAACACAATAAAAAATTAGTCTCTTCAATTTGATAAACTTTTTTACAGAAATTGTCAATAAGTTATTCAATGAAATACAAGAAACAAAAGTATAAATGTTGTCTTCTGTTTTGCATTTGTTCGCCCTGGGGTGTGTGAGTTTTGATGTCCTGTAATGAGGTTGTTTGCAGAATATATGACTAGATTGTCAAGATTTAAATGCATATTTAATTTACAGCATCATTTGTACTCACTTTTGAATATTTCACTTCAGCTTTCATTATTGCATAAACAGAAATTTTAACTTGTTATAAGTGACCCATGAAGGGGTCTGAGGAATACAAAATATACTCAAAACAGTGACAGGGAAGGCTCTCTGTGGCCAGCTGTGATGGACAGAGGAAGGCAGAGGTGGAGGTCAGAAGTGAGACCCCCACCGAGAAGCATGTGAAAGGAGAATTTACTTGTGGGAAAGAATAGAGAGGAGAAGCCCACTTATTGGGAGGGTGAAGGAGAAAAATGAATATAAAAGAAACTAAGGATCCTACCAAGATTATGACTGAAACAAATGGGTCATTGTTGATAAAAATGAGGCTATGAAAGAAGTAAATTTTATCCTTTAAGGCAGTGGAAATAGAATAATTAAAAGTTGCCTGGTCACCAAGACCATAGACATGTAAGAAATTCATTCATGTGTTTTTTATTCATTTAGTCTACTTCCCATTCTACAAATAATTTTAGTACGTGTCATGTGAAAGACACTACTATTTTCTCTGCATTGAGTGTGGTAGATGTTCAGGGTAGGTGAGATGAGATGACAGATGGTACTAGACATCCAGTAAGGATGAAGTACTGTTTTACGTTGACTTGGCTGGCAGCAGTGGGCAACCCTCTTCTATGTTCTGAATGTTTGTAGTTAGTGTCCCCTACTTCATTAACACATCAAAATACCCCCAAGATAATGATATTAGAAGGGGGGAACTTGGGGGAGTTGATGACATCATGAGGGTAGTGCCCTCAAGAATGAGATTTGTGCCCTTATAAAAGAGGCCCCAGAAAGATCCTTGCCTCTTCTGCCATGTGAGATTACAGCAAAAAGACTGACATCTAGAAAGCTGACCCTGATTAGACACCAAATCTGCTGGCACCTTGATATTGGACTTCTCAACCTTCAGAACTGTGAGAAAGACATTTATCTTTTTTATAAGTCATTCAGTCTGTGGTAGGCTGTTATAGCAGCTCAAACAGACTAAGGCACTCTCCAACACCCCAGAGCATCAACAACACTACATTTTTAAAGTCAGGTTTATTGAGGTATAATTTACATAGAGTTATGTAATCACCACCACAATCAAACTATAGAACAGTTATGCTACCCCTCAAAAAATCCCCTATGCCCCTTTGTAGTCATCCCCTCCCCCACCCTCAGCCCCTGGCAATGACTGGTATATTTTCTGTCCCTGAAGTTTTATCTTTGCCAGAAAGTTATATTATGCAATCTATAGCATGTAACCTTTGAGCCTGTCATCTTTCATTGAACGTAATGCACCTGAAATTCTTTCGTGCTGTTGTGTATTATCAGTAGCTCCTTACTTTTCACTGCAGAGTAGTATTCAATTCAATTGTATGCATATATCACAGTTTTTTTTTTGTCCAGTCACTTGCTGAAAAATATTTAGGTTGTACCCCATTTGTCAGATTTATTAGTAGATCCACTATGTACATTTGCATACAAGTTTTTAATACTGCACTTTAATATATCTTCTTTCTACCATCATAGCTTCCAGCCTTTTAGTCAAAGAAACCATTTCTTCCTCAACTTCAGGTTTCTAAAAATGCTTATGAGAATGTGTTGAAGTCTTGGCATCAAACCCCTTATTTATGAGTTAAAATTTATTGACCATCATGAGAAAATTATTTTATAAGATAGTTTTGGAATGGAGGCCATCAAAAAATAAGAAAAAATATGGTTGTGATAGGAGAAGTTGGGCAGTATCTAAATGTAACTTTTGCCAAAGTACCTTCATGAAGTACTGAATGTATTTTCCATTTACTGTATATAAGACGATGTGCTGTGACCTGTGGAGGGATTAAAAACTATGATACTCAGTTCTTTGTCTTCATTTATTTAAAAATATTTTTAACAACTTTAAGTAATAAGTGGCATCATATGGCATCTATTTCTCTTTGTTAATTACAAAGGAAACTCCGAGGACAAGTTCTACATTTTGTTTTTGTTAACTTATATTTTGCTCTTTGTTTTTAAGTACTATATTCTCAATACCTTATCTGGCATATAGTAAGGCTTATTAAAGATTTTTGAATGTATAAGCAACCAGATAGAATTTTTTTAGTGAAAAGTAAGAAAACATCATAAGGTACTTCGATTGACCAAGGGTCAATAAGTTTTAAAAGTTTGGAGTGGATAAATCTAAGTAGAATGGAATCACTTAGGAAAGTAGAAAAGATAAGAGTTTCATTTAGATTTTGTTGCTTTTTATGATTGATATACCTATTCTTCACATTTAAACCATAGTTCAGTTAATGTGAGACCAAATCAAATGTAAGACATACCATCATTTTAGGTATTACTAAGAATAATAACACACTATAATTTGAATTATGATCTACCATTGTCTATAAGATATATCCCAAATTAAAAAATATAAAATGAGAAAATGCAAATTATAAAATTAATGAAATATGAGATTTTTACCAAGTTTATATAAGATATATTTAAAAATTCTTTATAAAGTACTAAAATTTACACATATGACAGATACTATATTTTAAAATTTAATTTTTTGACTCTAACAAGAAAATTTAACAAAATGTACAAATATACATATACAAATAAGACATATACATATTGAAGTTCAATAATTACTTGAATGAATATAATATGACTTGCATGCATGTAAATATTCATGTGGGAAGTGACTACACACTCACTGTGAGCAACAACAATGTAATCAGAACACCTGTAGAGATAGCAAAATTTTAGAACCTTTTGATTGAATTCCATTATGTAGATAGGGAAGGTTATAGTCCAACATTTTTAGAAATGACCATTTTTTCGTGTGCTTACCACATGCAGGCATGGTGTTCAGCTATCAACGGTCACATGAGTTAATTGCTAGTGTTATCTGTATTTTATAGATGAAGAGAATGAGGCAGAGAGAAGGTCAGGAACTTGCTCAAAGTTGTACCTAACAAGGAGTAAAGTTTATATGTGAAAAAAGACAGTTTGACTCTAGAATTCATGTTTTTATTCTCTCTTCTATGGCTTCTCATGTTGGATACTGTTTTAGAGCACCATGCTGTAACAGTTATAGTGACAAATAAGCATAGATTTAGGAGGAATATCTGAGTCATGAGGGGTCTGTAGGTTAATTTTCTTAACAGATGAATAAAATATCAAGAGGGGAAAGGAAGACAATGGGGGCGTGGTAGGTGTCTTTAAAGATGTCAAGAACCATAGGATATTCTTGGCCAATGGTTGCAGGCGAGAAGGCACAGATATTCTCAAGAGCCAGATTTCAGCTGGGTATGAAGTAGAACTTAAAAAAGATTGGAGGTGACCACTACGAAGTGATCTTCCTCAAGCTGGATGAAGACAGAATTCAGGCATTGGTAGGGGGATGAACTGAGTAACTTTAAACTACTTTATGTGATGTGTAGATGTAAAATTGTTAGAGAAATTCTTTTTTTTGATGGACCTCCAATCTGTTAAATGTTACATCCATTGAATCACTGGATATACCATATTTTAAAGCAATTTAATAAAAATATATTTTGGTTATTAAATAAAAATGCTTAATGTACTGTGAAAACTACTAGCTAAGAAGAACTGATAATGTAAAATTTCATCTTGCTTACTAAAACTCATCTGTTATAATAAGAAATTTTAATGTAGAGTCCACTTTTATATCAACATTTTTCTATAACTAACCATCATTAATATACTTTAAAAATCTAGTGAAACAGATTTCCACTAGACACAAAACACATTTCCCTGAAACACATGCTTTTCAAAAAGATGTTGTTTTTGTTTTTTTTTCTTTTGAGATGGAGTCTCACTCTGTCACCCAGGCTGGAGTGCAGTGGCGTGATCTCAGCTCACTACAAGTTCTACCTCCTGGATTCAAGTGATTCTCCTGCCTCAGCCTCCTGAGTAGCTGGGGTTACAGGCAGGCACCGCCATGCCCGGCTAATTTTTGTATTTTTAGTAGAGACGGGGTTTCACCATGTTGGTCAGGCTGGTCTCAAACTCCTGACCTCATGATCCACCCGCCTTGGCCTCCCAAGGTGCTGGGATTATAGGCGTGAGCCGTTGCACCCAGCCAAAAAGATGTATTTTTGAGATATATTAAATGAACACCTTATTTTGTTTATAGTGGATTTGTTGTTGTTTTGAGACAGGGTCTTGCTCTGTCACCCAGCTAAAGTGCAGTGGTGCTATCATAGCTCACTGTAGCCTTGAACTCCTGGGCTAAAGTTATCCTCCTGCCTCAGCCTCCTGAGTAACTAGAGCTATAGGAGCATGTTACCAAGCCTGGCTAATTTTTAAAATTTTTTTGTGGAGACACAGTCTTGCTATATTGCCCTTGCTGTTACCTCCTGGCGCCAAAAAATCCTCTCACCTTGTCCTCCAAAACTGATTGATAGGATTACAGGCATCAGCCACCATACCCAGCCTTTACAGTACTTTAAATTCAGATTTCTTTGCTAATATCACTACTATACACCCATGCAAGGAAATATTTTTACCAGATGTTGTGGGTAAAGAGAATGCTGAAATATAGATGATCTGTTTGTGCTTTTTTTTCCTTCACCAGAGAAATGTTTGAACGCTTCCTTGTGCTTCTTGAATTAGTATTTTATTTTGACTGAGATAAGAACTGTTATTTAACTTTTATTTTCACCATGTCTAGCAAAATATTTCCAATAATATGCTCCATTGATACTTTGGTGGTTATAATAATCATAAAATACAAGTTGATTTTAAATTCAGACTTTAGATCCCCTGAAACTTCTGGATAAACACATAGGTAATAACAAGCAGGGATCCCTTATAGATCTTTTATTTTTTGTTAGAAATAGAAATAGTTGAAAAGAGTTTCTGCCTTTTGGACACATGTGCAGGACCCAATATGTGCTATTTTCTTGAAAAAAGGAATGGACCTCTAATGAACATTATTAAAGTTGGACCGTTTATTGTCCTAGGCAAAAATTAGGTCACTGATGTCTCTGGCACAAGAATGAAAGTTGATTACCTCAACCTGGAATGAAAAGGCGACCAGCATGACTATTGCTCCCTGAGTTCTGAGCACTCACCAAGCAGCTGGTTTAGGTCATAAATTACTTGTTAATTGTGTATTTCTTTTTTAGAAGAAAAAGGAAATGATAGGCTTCTTTTTTTCCGATCTCCACCTGCCTGTCATTGGTAGGTGGCATAATGATCTGAGAGAGCTGAGGAAATTGCTGTTCAGAACTTGAACTAGTTCTAGGTCAGAGGATTGCTGGCCTTCATTTCCTAATTTGCCAAAGAAAATCTCCCTGCAAAATGAACCTGAAAACTCACAGACATATCAAATACTTTCTTGTTCAGGCCTCGTTTATTCTTCAGCATATGTTACTGTGAGTAATATATGTATATTTGTGATCACTTTTCAATATGTATGGTAATATTAGACTATAAATATAAATAATAATAATAGATGTTTATGGAGTATGAAAACTCTGTTCTAGTAATTACCAAATTAGTTACCAAACAGGACTTAAAAGAAAAATGATGTTAATAAATAGCCGCTATTTACTAATCCCTAACCATGTATCAGCACTATGCTATGCACTTCACATCTATAACTTTATTTAAACCTCAAAACAGCCCTCTGTGTAAGACTCTTTTTTTTTAGGTCCATTTACTAATGAGAAAACAGAGGTACAGATATTTATAACAATTTCCCCAAAGTCATATATTTAGGACATGGAAGTTGGAATTTAAAATGCATTTGTCAGAATCTCAAGCCTATCCTCTTATCCACTTTAGTGTCTTCCCCTACTAAAAATAACCCTGACGAATGCATATCTTACTCATCTTCCTGCTCTATTCCATCACGGTGCAATTCAGTTGGAAAGGAGGCTGATGTCAAGAAGTCAGAGGGCGCACTCTCTTGGCATCCCCTTCCTGACAACCCCACCAAGGGGTTTTTCCGACCATATTTAAATTCTTCTGATAAAACAGAGCTCAAATCGCCTAAGAAAGCAATTTTACCTTCATATCTATTATCATTTGACAAAATAAATTCTTCTGGGAGAATAAAAGAACAAAATAAAATTATCTTTTCTGTAGAGTCCTACAGTTTACAAATTCCACATGCCTTATTTAATTTTAATCTCCAAGTTATCCTCTATGTTCGTTTAAGTATGCATTGTTAAAATTATCCCTATTTTATAGATACTGAAACTCTCCAAAAGATTAGGTGGCTTCATTTAATCAGCCATTCAGTAAACTTTTATCTGTGCCTTCTATATTCCCAGTACCCTTTAAACTATTGAGGATAGATAAATAAATAGAATGTAGGTCTATTCTTGAGGTCTTTAGAAAGCGTGGCGTTCTAGGGCTACAATCCCTTAGCACTACCCTTCTGCCTTTCTTAGTCGTTGTCAGAACTCAGTCACATGATCTCACCTAGATGCAAAGGTGCCTGGGAAGTAAAATTTTGCTGGGTGCCCAGGAGAGAAATGAAATGGTTATATACATATAGTATCTGCTCTGCTTCACTTAAGATTTAATAATTAATTATTAATATTATAACAGGTTACAAGATAAAATATCATGATTATCTTCACAGATAAAAATAGTAATAATAAAATGTAACACCCATTCCTGATATTGAAATGAAAACAAAACAACTTTTAGTAAATTAGGAATAGAGGGGAACCCTTTGAAAATGTTAAAGAGCACAGTATCTTGTTAAAAAAAACCTCCAGCCATCATCATAACCAGGGATGACATATTAAAAGCATCCATTTTAATACTAGGACTAAGTTAAGAATATTTACTATCATCACTTCAATTTAGCATTTTATTAATGACCCCTTGTCAGCACACAAATAAATAAAGAAATCTCCTTCACCTGATATACAACTTCAGCAAAGTTTCAGGATACAAAATGTACAAAAATCACTAGCATTCCTATATACCAACAACAATCAAGCCACAAACCAAATCAGGAACACATGCCCATTCACAGTTGCCACTAAAAGAATAAAGTACCTAGCCAGGGAAATGAAAGATCTCTACAAGGAGAACTACAAACCACTGCTCAAAGAAATCAGAGATGATACAAACAAATGGAAAAACATTCCATGCTCATGGATAGGAAGAACTAATATCATTAAAATGGCCATACTGCCCAAATAAATTTATAGATTTAATGCTTTTTCTATCAAATTACCAGTGACATTCTTCTCTGAACTAGAAAAAAACTATTTAAAAATTTATATGGAACTAAAAAAAGAGCCCAAATAGCCAAGGCAGTCCTAAGCAAAAAGAACAAAGCTGGAGGCGTCATGCTATCCAACTTCAAATTATACTACAGGACCAAAATAGCCTGGTACTGGTACAAAAACAGACACACAGACCAATGGAACAGAATAGAACCCAAAAATAAGGTCGCACACGTACAACCATCTGATTTTCAACAAAGCTGACAAAAGCAAGCAGTAGGGAAAGGACTCATTCAATAAATGGTAGCAAGATAACTGGCTAGCCATATGCAGGAGATTGAAACTGGACCCCTTCCTTATAATATATACAAAAATCAACTCAAAATGGATCAAATGTAAAACCCCAAATTGTAAAAACCCTGGAAGACAACCTAGGCAATATCATTCCGGACAAGGAATAGGCAAATATTTCGTGACAAAGACACCAAAAGCAAAAATTGACAAATGGGATCTAATTAAACTAAACAGTTTCTGCACAGCAAAAGAAACTATCAACAGAGTAAAGAGACGACTTACAGAATGGGAGCAAAATTTGCATACTATGCCTCTGACAAAGGTCCAACATCTAGCATCTATAAAGAACTTCAAAAAATTTACAAGAAGAAAACAAGCCCCATTAAAAAGTGGACAAAGGGCATGACCACTTTTCAAAAGAAGACACACATGCAGCCAAAAAGCATATGAAAATACAGGTTGACATCACTGATCATTAGAGAAATGCAAATCAAAATCACAAGGGGACACTGTCTCATACCAGTCAGAATGGCTGTTATTAAAACATCAAAAAATAACAGGTGCTGACGAGGTTGCTGAGAAAAAGGAATGCTTATACACTCTTGGTGGGACAGAACTACCATTTGACCCAGCAATCCCATTACTGTGTAGGTACACAAAGGAAGATTAATCATTCTGTCATAAAGACGATACACATGTAAGTTCACTGAAGCACTACTCACAATAGCAAAGACATGGAATCAACCTAAATACCCATGTAGATTAAATAAAGAAAATGTGGTACACATATACCATGGAATACTATGCAGCTATAAAAGAACAACAGGATCATGTCCTTTAGAGGGACATGGATGGAGCTGGAGTTCATTATCTTTAGAAAATTAACGCAGGAACAGAAAACCAAATACCAGATGTTCTCACTTATAAGTGGGAGCTAAATAATGAGAACACATGGACACATAGAGGAGAGCAACAGACACTGGGACCTATTGGAGGATAGAGGGTGGAAGAAGGGAGAGGAGTGGGAAAAATAACTATTGGGTACTAGGCTTAGTACCTGGGTGACAAAAAAATCTATATAACAAACCCCCATGACAAACCTGGACACGTACCCCTGAACTTAAAACTTAAAAAAAAAAACCGTATAACGAAAGTATTAACGTTTTTGTGAAATATGTTGTTTTCTCTGCATATTACTTTTATTTTTAATTTTAATCTATGAACAGATAAAATATTATCTCAGTTTAAAATGAAAACTATTAAAAGTTTACATCAAATTGATTTTTTAAAAATCAAATTCAGAATGTCAAAAGCATCTGTGTGATTAAGTCCCAAATTGCTTCTTCCTGCTGAGACATTGTTCTCCCTATGAAACTTTCTAAATTTAAGATTCAAATATGTGGAAAATTATTAACCTAGCTATAAAACAATTTTACTTGGTTGTTAAAAAATTAGCAAGGTCATTGTATTCAGCGTTATCAGGTTATTTTGGTACACCAGACTTAGAGATTACATAGTTTCTTCCAAGGTTAATTCTAGGTCCTTTCCACTTAATTTTTTAAACACACAGAGGGTTTATTAGTTAATTAAAATAAGATCTCAAATGAGGCTATTTTTATCATCAATTTTCTGGTCCACAGATAATAGCTTATTGGGCCCTTCTCTTTAGAGTCCTAGAGTTTCCCATAATAAATATTGCATACCTATGACCATTATTCGCTCTTCACATTTCTGTTTCATAATGAGACACAAACTTCGAAACCCTCCCTATTCTTTTTCTTTTTTTCTTATTGCCATAGACTTTGCTTCAGACATGTGTCATTTACCACCCCCTGAACAGTTCACATTTCTTTTCCTAGTTGAGAAATAATAAAAGTTGTAAAATGACATTTAGTAATTGAACTCAGTTTCTTGCCACAGATACTCTGCCTTGGGGTTCCAAGGACATTAACGTGACTGGTTTAATGGTTTCCTCCTGTTAAGAGAGAAGAGGGTGGGGTGAGAAAGGATTTTCTCTGGTTACCACCTCTCAGAATGCCTTGCACACCCTGGATTCTCCCCAAAAATTATTGACTAATTAACAGTTAGGACCATTTACCAGCATTTGAGGGTTTAGGGTGGACTCATTTTAAAACCCCAGCTGTTACAGGCCCCTTTCTAGGTCATTGGAAGAGTTGTTGCCACCTTTTTTGTATTAGTTTCCCTTGGCTGTTGTAACAGATTGTCACAAATTTGGTGGATTAAAACAGAAGACATTTATTATCTCCTAGATAAGTCTCAAATCATGGTGTGGAGGACTAGACTGCCTTCTGAGGGTTTGGGGGGAATCTGTCCCTTTTCATTTCCAGCATTTGGTGACTGTCAGCAACCCTTGGCTTGTGGCTGTGTCACACCCATCTCTGCCTCCATGTTCATGTAGCCTCTCCTCTGTGTGAACCAAATCTCCCTGTCCCTCTTATAAGGACACTTTCTGCTAGATTTAGGGCCTACCCGGATAATCCAGGAGAATCTCTCTGTCACGCTCTTTAATCACATCTGCAAAGGCCCTCTTTTCTAATAAAGTAACATTTCCAGGTTTCAGGGATTAAGACCTGACATCTTTCCGTGGCCATTATTCAGTAAGTGATACTACATTTACACATTTTCTAGGACTGTCTTCCACAGTCCTTACTGCAAGGCAGAAAACTAAGTTTAAGGTTCCCAAATGCCCCTGTGCAACCCTGCCGTCTCCTGTCATTTTTGTTTGCTTTTAAAATATATGTCTAGGCTGGGCTTGGTGGCTCACGCCTATAATCCCAGCATGTGAAGAGTCTGAGATGGGCAGATCGTTTGAGCTTAGGAGTTTGAGACCAGCCTGGACATTATGGCAAAACCCCATCTGTACAAAAAATTAAAAAATTAGCCAGGCGTGGTGGCATGCACCTGGAGTCCCTGGAGTCCCAGCTACTCAGGAAGCTAAGATTTGAGGTGGCTTGAGCCTGGGAGGCTGAGGTTGCAGTGAGCTGTGATTTCACTACTGTACTCCAGCCTGGGTGAAAGAGTCAGACCCTATCTCAAAAAAATAAGTTTATTAAATAATAAAACATATTTCTATGTTTTTCTTAGTGCACAAGTAATATGTACTCATTATTTTTAAAAAATATATTTTAAATAGAAAAATTTAGCAAAATAAAAATCATCTATAATCTGACTATCCAAAAATAACCTATATTAACAGTTTAATTTTCTTCTAAGCATGTTGGCATTTTCAACATCCTACATCTATGTTTGATGGATAAATGAATAAGTGAAGGAGCCAATAAATCACAGGACGTCTCCCTTCACAGATCATCTGGTTAAGGAAGTGAAGCTTGGAATCCTCAAGATCAATTGTGTCTCTGACTTTATCAGCTGCATGCTCCTCAAATTGCTGGTGCTTTACCATTCCTTCTGTAAGATGACAATAGTTCTGGCACATAGTAAACCTCTGTAGATGTTACTTATTACAATTCAGGGTGGGAAAAGGCACTCCAAGTGGAGGAACTTGGAATGGAAATTGTTGACGGGTGGTTTTGTGTCAACATTTGCATTAGTTTTCCTCTCAATTAAAATTTTTCGAAAATAACAAAGAGCACCTCAAGAAAGGTAGTGGGATGTTCCAGACAAATGCTGAATGCCTGTAATATTACAGAGTGGTTCATATAATACATGTATATTAAGAAAGGTAATTTCTAGGTCTCTTACAATTTTAAGAGTGTGATTCTAGACTTTTGGTTTTAGAATCAAGTCTTTCTTTCCCTCATTTCCAATGTGCCTCCTCTCACAATCAAGGAATGTCTCCATCCTCCAATGAATCAAAACATGTTGAAAAACAGAAGTGACCCTATGGTTGCTAGATTGGTGATGGCTATGCTCCCAAGAAGAATGCTCATGCAGGAAAACTCTATCTGAGAAGAAATTCATATTCTTCTGTTCTGTCCAGTGTGGAAATTCACATGGGGTAAAGGATCCTCCTGTCTAAAAATAAAGTGTTAAACGTTTTAAAATGAGTTTTATCAGGAACACTCAAAATACTACATATCTTTTTCTCTATCAAAATCAATGCTCTCCTGTTAGTCTCCTAGGATCTGAATACCTGTAATATTAAATAATATAATGAAAACACTTTAAAATTAAATGAGCCCATAATGATAATGCTTCTCAAGTGTAGATCTGCAGTTTACAATATAAAATAGCAAGGTGAGACATCTGATTATTTGTTTCTATTTATTTGCTAATTATAAAATAGTCTTATACAATTATTTTTGTCATTTTAAATTTGAATAATGATTTGGAAATATTACATGTTTTCCTTGCTTTTATGTTTTTATTAGCTGAGAATATAGTACATTCTACAGTGTGTACAGCTTTATTGATAGTATGCTACAGTTTTCTATAAGGAAATTTATAACAATGCTTAGGTCAGTGTTCTCCCAAAAAATTATGCATCAGAATTACTAGGGTAGATTCCAAAATGGTTACCAATTTGCAAGTCTTCCCATATCTTTTCTCCCCCTGGTAGTACCCCAGGAGTCTATGTAACTAATTTCAGAAGCTAAGAAGAAACTTGATAACTATTTATAAAACTTCCCCAAACTGCTTTAATAGCAGCCATTGATTAGAAAGAGGAACATAAATTGGCTTAACAGCTAACGGTAAATCCTTAAAGCAGTTTGCATTTATTCCATTACTTTTTATTCACACAAATATGTATTAAGAATTTATCATGCCGGAGTCTGCCTGGTGTTCCCTGAGCTTTAATTTTCTCATTTATAAAAAGAGAAATACCTATGTTACAGAGTAATTGGGTAAATTAATGACATAAATTACATGCAAAGTGTTTAGCAAAGTAATAGTCAAGAAATATCACTAATCATCCTTATCAACATCAAACGCTATGGTATTTATTATTAGATTGCTAATTAGAGGTTTACTTGTTTTACTAACCAGTCTAGCCTTGCAAACACGATAGTAAAAACTGACTTCAAATTTTCTGGTTAGTTTATCTTTCTGTTTACTCACCTAGGTAATAATACTAGCAAATATATATTGAAACTTTACTACAATCATTTCATTATTTGGGGATTAGCAAAATATGGGCCCAAAATAGCTTAAAGGTCTGGTATATTAGATTTTTAAATATTAAAATAATAAATACTGTGTACCAGGCATTTTTGTGCAAACTTCGCATGTATTAGCTAACAATGATGCCATGAAGTAGGATCTATTTTTATCCCATTTTACAGATGAAGAACCTGAGGAAGGGGGAGAAATAGTTTGCCTGAAGTCATGTGACTAAAAGGTGTTAATGGGAACCTGAACCTAGGCAGTTTGACTCTAGAATAGATTTACTTAATCACAAAATGTACTGTTATCAGGAAATTATTATATAGTCAGAACACTTATGGTTACAATTTAATATTTTTCATAAGTGTACAGTATCCTGTTTCCTTTTCATAACAGGGCCTTAATATGTAATACCTTTTTTCAATTTTCTGCCTTCCCCGAGTAATTTTTGGATATAGGAGTGCAAAGACTTTATTGGCCTTTCTTACCTTTATGTTCTCTGTGCCTAAGACAGGGCCTGGGACTTGCTACATGTTGTTTAATTAATATTAATATTTATTTAATAAATTCATGAAATTACTTGCTATAAAGAAAAAAATTGAACCAACAAATCGTTTTAATAAAACCTGTTGAATAATATTTATTTCACCTTGATCTCACTTTCAAACCTCTGTCTAATCTCATTAAAAATGGACATATATTGTCAAGCTGAGATTTTTCTAGTTCATTGTGATGCTCATAGTCATTGTTTATGCTGGAAAAAAATCTCAACATTGTGCTTATTAAACTAACAGAGCCATTACACATGCATGTTTTTTTCCAATCCAAATTCCAAAGAATAAGATCCCTGTGCCTATTTTCAACAGCATCTACCCTTACCCCGATCTCTTGTGGTTTTGGCTCAGTGATCTGGTATTAACTAGATATGAGCTTTCTTTTTAATAGTAATTTTAGCTGACAGCAAACTACTAGTGGTTATGAATTGTGTCGCTTTTGCCAACTCTTAGCTGTCAAACTATAAAAGGTTTGACATATTTCATTTTGAAGTTTATCATATTTGTTTATCATATTTCATTTTGAAGTTTTAAATATTCTTTATAAAGGGAATATTTCTTATCAGGAATAAAAATATGTATAATTCCATTTTGAATGTGCTGGTTAATTATTGTCATGAAATTATTGCCATATGTGCTGAACTCTTATCAAAAAGGTTCCGTTTCCTTGTTGTACTTGAGCCTCTTCTCTCTGATCATCCAAAGTTTGCCATGAGGCATATTGAACATCAAGGGATAACATGCACTTACTTAGAAAACTCAAGACACTTGCACCCTGGTTCTTTTGTCATTCAGTATTCCAGCAGGTAATTGATAGCTTTGTCACAAAAGGGATAATTGAAGACTGTGTGATTAAAAAAAATATTTACCAAGTGTTGGAAAGGTTAATGAAAACCAATGGATAGGTAAAACACCCTGGGGTAAAAAACAGAGAGGAACCCCTGACCACTCTTAGCTCTACTGGAATTTGGGGAAGCCTGTGACTTTAAGATTTAGCCCAATACAAGTAGGACCATGTTGCAACTAGCATGGAAGGAAACAGGTGAATAAATATCTTGACCTGTCTCTCTTGTGCTGTTCTGACATCCCGATGTAGCCTCTCTAACCTAATCTGAAGCCAGAGATCAAGAGAGCTTGGTTTATGGAATTTATAGAGATTAATCTCTTAGAGTATGGAATAGAGTAAGGAGTGAAGAGAATATCTGGGGGAACAGAGAATATCTATCATATTTACTAAGAGAGAATTTCAAAATATCACATGGTTTTGGCTCAAGTGCATGGGGATGGGCCTTATGGAACTTAAATCTTCCTGATTCCCATTTCTAACAGGAGAAATACTCTTCTAGATATAGAGAAAAATTGAAGTCATCTTTTACTCTTCCTTCTTTGTTTCCTGTTTAAGCTATGACTAGTTTCTGTACATGTTTCTTAACAATATATAATAATGCATCTGTAATGCAAATGTATGCCTTTTCTACTGCCAACACGTTTCTTGACCTTACCCTCTTATATCAAATTAATTGCTTTATGATAACAAATTTTTAAGAGTGTGGTATCATTAAATCTCCATCTGCTTTGCGCAAGAACCTACGCTGGCTCTCAGCTGCTACAGATATCAAGTGTAACATCCTCTGCTTAGGCTTAGAATTTCTACAACACATTCTCAGCACATGTGACCAACAATCTTCACTTCCCAATTATTCCTCCACATGGGTCTTTTGCTTATTCTAATGTGCTCTGCACATATGGTTCTAATTTCTGCTTTGGTTGATGTTATTTCCTCCACTTTGAAAGTTTACCCCTTGGCCACTAAATCTTAAAACCCTATCTTCCTCTTAAAACCATTTCCTTTATATACTTTTCCTAATTAATCAGCCTGCCCTTATGACACTCTCTTCTTAAACTTTTATTATATTTACTTGATTTTCTAAATACTGTCACACTCATTTGTTTTAAAATTATGTACTGTGTTATTCTTGTACTGAGAGTAAAGAGTTTATTATTTATTTCTTTCACACACTTCACATCACTTGAGATATTTAAATAAATAATATCTGACACATGGTAGTCTATCAACATATTACTTTCAAGTTAGATTGGGCACCTGACTTGTACTTGTTCATTAGTTCATTGCTTCTTTGGTTAATTTAGAGCAGCTATGGAAGAATTAACCAACTCACACAAACAAGCAGTGCATACTTTTTAACGGCTAATTTATCTCTTAGGTATTTGCCCTAAAGGAATACATTAGGGAGAAGCTCAAAGACTTAGCTTCATGGATGTTCTTCATGTTCTTTATAACATAAAATGTTCCTTATAAGACAAAAATTATAAACATATTACAGCTGTAGAGGACGTAAAAGTATGTATACTCAAGCAAGTACTATATAATTCGGCTTTTAAAAACGATGTAGATGACTACACTTGGCATAATAACAATACATGACTTTTAAGTTTTGAAGCAGATAATAAGTATCTATTTTTGATTACTGTTTTGTGAAAATTGCTCTGTATGTTTATACACACATGTATAAACACCTAAAAGTATGGGAGAATTTATATGGTGTTAACATTGGTTATCTGTAGTGGGTAAATTAGAGATTTTTGTTTGTTTTCCTGCATTTTCAACACTATAAACATTGCTAAACACTTTGAAAATAACTATCACAATTAAGACATTTCCCTTAGTTATGGACTTTATAGAATTTTCATACAATGTGATCAAGTTAGCTATTTCAGTTAAAGGACTTTATTTTATTTACTGAATGACTTAGCAAATTAACCACAGTAAATGTTTGTCAATTACAGCATATCCTGCCCTAAGCCTAGTCTGTTGATATTTAAACTACTATTTTTATGTTATAATTTGTTTGAAAAACTTGTCAAAATATAAAATTTATGCAATGTCAAATAAGAAAATGTTAATAAAAATTTCATCCAGAAGTAGCTGTTTCACATGTACAAAAAAGACAACAAAGGATAGCATTACTCGGAGTTTTTAAATTACAAAATGTGATAGCTTAAGATTTCACGGAGGTAGCATTTATGGTAGTGTGTTGCTTGAATTCAACTTATATGGCACATGTACAATTCAAGATCTTAAGTAGAACCTGAAGATATAGAACTAAACAGGAGCTATACATACACACACAAACACACATGTGGGTAAAATGAATATTAGATGCTATGTTCTAAAACTGAGATAAATCACAAAATGAATTACTTCACAAAGTCATTTCAGTAAGTAGAATAAATTCTTAATTGAAACAATTATTTTTACCACATTATGTAGAAACCATGTAAATTTATGTAATAAAAGGTCTTTATTACAATGAGTATCTTCAAAGTATCTAGCAATTTTTAAAAAATTACTTCAAAGATAGGGAAACAAAATGGGAAACGGGATCTATAGGCCAGAGAAAACTAGATATGACAAAAAGCAGGAAAAGGTACTTTCTGGAGGAGGAGAACAAAGGCAATTCCTCCAACACCTCACCTTGTAAGGCATGGAGGGAGAGGGATGCTTCTAACGTACAATTTCTTGGGTTTTGGTTGGAGAGCGCTATACTTTATCAGTCTAAGCCCAGAAGGAGGGAAATGGCTGAGGACTATAATTTTCTGTGCCAAACCGAGTAGGTTGAAAATTGAGTAAAATACTACTTTAGCTAAATATGACTATTTTTTGAGCTGGGAAAAATGGACAATATAATACAGTGGACAGGAGCATGGGCTTTTGAGTTCAGCACACTTAGTTTTTAACACTGACTTCATTATGTTAACACTTCCCATTCACTCAACAATACACATTTTTAGCTATTAACCATATGCCAGGCAAAATGCTTGGCATTGGTAGTAAATTAGGGAGCAAAACACATATTATTTTTCCCTTACAGTTTAACGAGGGAGATGGACTTTAATCAATTCATCTTACAAATAACATAACTACATACAATGGTAAATCAGTCCAGGAAAAATTCAAGAATCTATGCAAGTATATTGTAGATGTAGACAATCTAAAAAATAGTATAAAATTGCCAGGGAAAGAATGTTGTCCTAAGGTAGATGGGAGCATGCTGCCATTTATAGAAGGGTAGTTGCTGGATGATAGAAAGCCATAGAAAGCAAAAAAGTATAAGAACCAAGCATCACATGCTCTCACTCATAGGTGGAAATTGAACAATGAGAACACTTGGACACAGGAAGGGGGACATCACACACCGGGGCCTGTTGTGGGGTGGGGGACGGGGTAGGGATAGCATTAGGAGATATACCTAATGTAAATGACGAGTTAATGGGTGCAGCACACCAACATGGCACATGTATACATATGTAACAAACCTGCACATTGTGCACATGTACCCTAGAACTTAAAGTATAATAATAATAATAATAAAAAGAAAGATGTTAGAATATTCTGGAGAATTCAGTGAAGGGGCATTTGAAAAATTTCAGACAAGAGATAATAGTTGCCTGAAATTAGAGAGTGGTAGTAGTAGAGATACATAGTAGAGATAATGATTTCTACATTTCTGGCTTTTGCAACTGCGTAGAAGAGGGTGACAGTCATTGAGCTGGGGAATACATAATGAGAGCCAGATTTACTTGCATTTTAATTTGACTAAGTTGAGTTTAAGACGTCTTTGAGATAAGTGGAAATGTCAAATAAGCTTTTGAATGTATCTGAAGCTCAAAGTGTCCTAGATTAGAAATATTACTCTGATATTCATTGGCTTACAGTTGGTTATTGAAATCATAGGCCTGGATGAGATAGCCTGGAGAAAGAGAGTACTAGAGTCAGAAGAGAAGAAATTATTGGATAAATCTTTTTAAAAACTCTAATATTTAAATGTCAGTTAGAGTCAGCAAAAGAGATTCAGACAACAGAGAAATTAGGGAAAAACCTAGAGAAAACAAAGAAACAAAGGAAAGAAGGTGCTTCAAGGAAAGAGTGGTCAATAGTGATGAACACTACTAGAAAGTCAACTCACTGAAAAGTGAACATTATCAAACATGCATCTTGTGAGTCATGTAAGTGGAATGCTGGGTGCATCAACCAGGCTGCAGTGGGTACAGTGAGGAAATAGATTCAGTATGGACAGTAGGCAAAGAAAAAAAATAGAATGATAGCGGGAAGTCAAAGTACTTTTTTTAATGACACAGACTTTTAAGTATATCTCAGCACTGAATGAAATGATCCACTAAAGAGAGAAATTTAAAGGTAGAGAAAGGATAGCTGGACCTGGTGGCTCATGCCTATAATCCCAGCACTTTGGGAAGCCAAGGCAGGTGGATCACCTGAGGTCAGGAGTTCGAGACTAGCCTGGCCAACATGGTGAAACCCCGTCTCTACTGAAAATACAAAAATTGGCCGGGTGTGCTGGTAGGTGCCTGTAATCCCAGCTACTCAGGAGGCTGAGGCAGTGGAATTGCTTGAACCCGGCAGGCAGAGGTTGCAGTGAGCCGAGATCGCGCCATTACAATCCCACCTGGGTGACAGGAGCAAAACTCCATCTCAGAAAACAAACAAACAAACAAACAAACAAAAAAAAAAAAAAAAAGAAAAAGAAAGAAAAGAAAGAAAGAGAAGAGAAGAGAGAAGAGATAATCAAGAGAAGGCATATCACAACTTTGTCTAAGTCTATCTTGTTTTCACAGCTATAAAATGGGGAAAAGAATACCTACCTCATAAGATTATACTAACAATTAAATAATATGGTGCAGGTAGAATGCTTAGTAAAATTTCTGGTGCACAGAATGTGTTTAATAAATTGGTGCTTAAGATGAATCTAGCAGCTAACATGCATATTAGTCTTATACATATTAGATGCTCAACAAGTATTCATTAAATCTTGAGTGAACATGATTCTGGCACATAATTTTTGATTATTGGGAATATAAAAGAGTCTGATGCATCTTACTGTATACTGGGTTATAGCTACACCTTGGATATTCACTGATTATAATAATGATAAATGATGTTTGCTATCTGATGATGTTGATGTTTTGAGTATTTGTTTTCACAGGGTACTATTTTTCTGCCTGGAAATAAAGTTTTTGAGCATCCCTGCAATGAAGAGAACCCAGGGAAGTTCCTTTTTGAAGTAGTTCCAGGTAAGATATTTTCCTAGTCTGATTAAATTATTGTCATCCTGTGTTGGTAAAGGTGAAGATGGGTCAGACAGGTTTCATTCTTTTTTGAATCATGACTGAGAACCTTAATTTGAGGTTTGATTAGTGTTGACACAGATAATGACTGCAGGTTTATATACTGGTACAAATGAATGCACTCACACACACATACTCTGACCATGTAACTACTGGATTTTCATTTGTCCATGAGACTCCATAGTTGACCACATGTCATGATACAGTACTTGTTCAGGACTCTTGGAGATGAATTTGATTTTACAGCGCTCTTGTGATATGAAATTTGACAAGGTGTTATAGGTTGAATGCTTTGCCCAGTGGAGTCACTGACATATTTCCTCACAAAATTGTGTCTTCAAGGAGGTTTTGAAAAAAAAAAACAAAAAACTCTTACTACTTAATACTTGTAATACTGACCAAGTATTACAGTTCTGTACCTCAGCTTTGCTCCCAACCAACCACTTCCACATGTTTTGCTGGTAGAGCTGAGGACAGCTCTGCCAAGACATCAAATCCCACAGTTAAACTTTTGAAACATCCGTTCGTTTTTCCTAGTCATCTGTATTCATTCCTCTTAGTGAATCTGATCTCCACTAAAATCTTTGACTAACCCAGCAACAATTCTTCCAAGGCCATGATGTCTACCTCTTTGATCAGTTCTTCAACCTTTCCTTATCCCTCAATGTAAGAAAAAGGGAGGTAGGAATCTGGCTCCGGCTGACTGTTTATGTAATATTGATATTGATTTGATCACAGTCTAGTGTGGGTGTGAATTTATTTGGGTAAGTAATATGGAGTTCTTATCAATAATGCGGTCAATAAAATGTATTTTTCTCATATTTATATTAAATGCTGGGAATCTAAAATGGAAAAGCATATTTTCCCCTCGATGAAAACAGCTGTAGCACTAAGTTCATCTGGCTCATGATGGAATCCATGACTAAATGTTAATTAATGCAGCTGAAGTGCAGAAAGGTTAGTCAGATGCAATGTGTTATTTGTTTCCCTCCAGGGAGAACATATTGTAAGAAACCTGAATCTTATTTGCCTTATTAAAATCCTTTTATTCTTACTTCTTAGTGGAATACCCTGTATAGAACCAGATTCCAGATGTTACAAAGTCTTTGAAGTATCAGTAGAGGAAATTTCTTTCCCGATTTATTCTCAGACAATAGCGCATGTTGGCTTTTAAATCAGAATGGTATTGAACTGATTTGACTCTTTATCTCCAATAATGCTAGAGGTCTACTTTTCCATTCAGTCTGCTAGCTGCAAGGAGGTTTCATCTTTTGGTGAAGAAGTTCTCAAGTAATATAGATGGATATTTTCAATACTGTTTTAGAGAGAGCCATGTCTTCAAGACCAGGAAGTAACAGATAAAACCTCTTCTCCAACATTGCTATTCTAAATCATCTGTTTCACATGCAGTGCATATGACATAATGGCTTTTGATGAACAAAGCCTAAGAAGTTTAAGACTGTGTAATATGGAATTTGAAGGTTGTCCTTTCAAACAAATTTATAGGAAATTCAAGTTTGCTTCTGTAATTATGGAGATAAATATAGTATGTGAGTAGATCATTTGAAAAGATGCTTCCTGAATTATTAATACAGTACATAATAGCTGCTAAATTAGGTTTTATAATTCTAAATCATCTACGGAGTGTGAAGAGAAGTGTTCCAAATGTGTCTTTGAAGACAGAGCTGGAAACACAAAGCACTACATTGAGAATCCAGTGTCTGTGTCATTCATCCTGGTCACTGGGGCTTTATTGGTGTGCCCTTGACATCAGGATGGCATTTCTAGGCAAATGCTTTTGTACTTCTATGATAATGTGGGATCTGTATCAGATTATTTTCATCAATATTTGCATTATTGGGGTTATTTAGGGATAGCATAACAATTAATGTATCTTTGCAAATAGGAATGACAAGATAATATTTTTCAATTTTTTCAATTGTGTAATTGTTTAACATGAGAATTTGGGATGTTACAACAGAGTGTTTTATGTCAGAATGCATAGAAGGCAGCAAGGATTGCAGAAATGTGGTTGGTAATGTGTATAGAACCCTCGGCAGGCTGTGGGCCTACCTGGCAGCAGATCCTCATAAAGCATATTTATTCTAGATTGGCTTTCTCTATAAAATTCTTTCAATTGCCACTTCTGAAAATCTATCATAAAGATGATGCTTACAAACCCAACAAGTGTCTATCTTTACAGATAGCTAACTCAAGCCTAACTATCCAGAGTTTATAAGTGAGTAGGAGAGGATTACATATTTTAATTTCATCTGCCCATAATGATTTCCAACAAAACTAACAAAAGCCTCTAGCAAGCTCTTTGCCATATATTTTAGCAGCATATGCATACGTACACATTTGTGTGTGTTACGAATACAGTTTATCCATATGTGCACTGTATGTCCTTATAATTTTTCCATATGTATCTATATATATATAGGAATTTTTATTTTGTTTTATTTTTGCTTTTGCTTTATGCTGAAATATCCTATGAAACCAAGGAAAATCATATAAAAAAACACAAGAATTTTTAATAAAATTGAGTGTCTCAGGTCTTTGTGTATTACTTATTTATATTTGTTTACAAATTATATTTGTATGAATATTTTAGGCTTTTGTAAAAACCTATCTGAAAATAAATCTACCATGTTTTAGCATTGATTTCCTATAGATTCATTATCCTATGAAATGAATTATGTCTCTGAATAATGCCATGAGTTATAGATTTTTCGCTCCAAATTTTTCCTGTTTCTCTACTTGTTATTCAAAGGGATATCAGCCAAATTGGCAAATTTGAAGTCTTCTCTGTCAGGCATGCCAAATTTTAGACTGAAGTGAACTTTTATGGCCAAAGTCCAAGCTTTTGGGAAATGTGGTTGAGAAAGAAAGATTGGCAAATCTTTAATGAACAGTTCTTGAAGAAAGAACATGCAGTTGGTTTCTGCTTCTCTCAATGTGTTCTAGTTGAATTTTCCTTGAAATGTTTTAAAAAAATAAAGAGTAGTTATTGGAATAATGATGCCTTAGCTTTCTTAGGAGAGAAGTTTCTCAGAGAAAAAAATAAAATGACAAAGAAACAGACAAGAAATAGGCAAAATAAGACAAAGGAGGACTATATGTACCTCCATATATTTAGAAACCACATCTTTCTTGCTTTTTACTGTATACCTAACACCTGGAAATAGCTTAGTATAACATATGGTGCTAAACAAATATTTCTCGAAGTGCATATATTTACCAGGCTTATGGAAGAATCTCAATCATATGAAACTGCCCTCAGTCTGCTATGTTGAACTATTTCCTGTTGCATAGGACCTTTTCTCCCCTGTTGCCGCAAAGACCTCTTTGTCAGTCTAGTGGCTAAAGTGAAGAGAAACTCCTTACATGTTTCCTTTCCTACTTTTCTGCCTTACTTTCTGATGATGAGACCAAGAGACGGATGGAAGAAGGTAGAGATCTTCCTACACAGATGATACTGCTGGGGCATAGCCCCTTCACACTGACTGGTCGTTACAGACTTTCCTCTCTAAAGGCTGAATCTTTCACAGATGCATTTGTGGATTTTTCAGGGTCTCTGGAATTAGAAATCCACTTCACATGCTAGTATTCTCTCAGCGTTGGGATAGTCCTGTTGGATGGGATACAGCAAAAGGGCTCAAAGGCTAGCTGCTTGCTTTGTGTTTATTCAGCAACTATGAAACTCATGTACCCTGGCCTGCAACGTAAGGGAAATGCAGGCTGTTCCACTGTTGCTGCCTCCTTTGGCTTGTCACTTTCTCCATGGGTTATCAGCTTTAGTGCCCAGCAAGGTCAGTGGCTTGCCAAGCTTCAGAGGCCATCATGAGTCCCTGACTTAGAGAAGGAGTGGGTCACTGTTCTAACACACATCAAAATTTACCAGCAATACTCTTGTTCTGATAGTTGGGAGAATTCCTCGTCCTCCCCCTCAAAAAACTGCTGATTTTGAAAACTGCTTCCTCCAAGTAGAGCTTCCTCTTTTCCAGTTTCCCCCTCAAAACGGTCAGGGCCATTTGGGTTCTCAAAAGTGCAATGCTTTCTGTCAGTGAAACTGGCAAAGAAGTGGCTAGGCACAATTTCCATTGGTCTTTTCAGCTTAGAATGTGAGGTTTTAGCCTCTTTTGGGAGGTAGGGGGTGGACCTTAGCTGCAATTCCAGTATAATGGGGATAAAACGTTTTATTTACATCTATCTATAATCTTAGATTGGATTCCAGGAAACACACGCTGATGGAGAATGACATTAGATTGTCATGGGAAAGGTTCTCTGAAGATATTTTTTCTGCGAGAAAGTGAGGAAAGCAGGATGTGACAGGAACACCTGCCCTGCAACACTGTAGCAACCGAGGTCTTAGCCGATCCAGTCGGGTCCCCTGAGGCTGTGATCCCTCTCAAGTTTGCTTCAAACTGAGGGGCTGGGGCTTTGTTTCCTGGTGCCAACTAGTCATTGATTGGGAGCAGGGAGACAGACAAACTTGGGTGAAGCTGTTTCCTGCTGCATTGTAGAACAATTCCCATGAGAATCTCTGTGCCTTCAGCAACTAATATACCAGTCTTTGGGATCCAGAGAGAGTACTACAGTATCCATTATAATGTCTATAGCCTTATCAGTATCTAGACATCTGTATTCCAGGCAGTGTTCCAGGCTGTTTGCATGTATCGCTTTATTTAATCCTTGCTACAACTCTATGAGGCGAGCAATGTCATTATCTTTATTCTGCAGATCTGAGGCACAGAGAAGTAATTTGATCCAGGTTAAAAAGCTAACACTAGGCCAGGCGCGGTGGCTCACGCCTGTAATCCAAAATTTTGGGAGGCCGAGGTGGGGGGATCACCTGAGGTGATCCTGAGGTCGGGGCTTGGATCTGAGGTGAGGGGATCCTGAGGTCGGGACTTGGAGACCAGCCTGACCAACATGGAGAAACCCTGTTTCAATACAATATTAAAACACAAAATTAGCTGGGCGTGATGGTGGGCGCCTATAATCCCAGCTACTCAGGAGGCTGAGGCAGGAGAATTGCTTGAACCCAGGAGGCGGAGGTTGTGGTGAGCAGAGATCTCACCATTGCACTCCAGCCTGGGTGACAGAGTGAGACTCCATCTCAAAAAATAAAGTAAAAAAGACCTGGAGCCTATTTTCTGAAATATGAGCATGGGAAGTTATTTTTTGAACTGGAATGGATACACCGGTATCTTTCCAGACTCATTCATTAAGAATGAGAATTTTGGCACTTCATAAGAGTAGGCATTTTTGTTTTTTAGCAGCTATTTTTAATACAATATATAATACAAATAGGCAGTAGATAGAGATGCCCACTTACAGTTCTTTTGAAAGCATGTTCTAAGGCCACAACAATCCCATCATGAAAAAGTGGGGAGAAACAAACATTTTCCAGCAGTGATCTTCCTTATTATGAATAAAGGTAACAAAGGTGGATTCTACGGATGGAGTGCTTTCTTATAGACAACTGTTTCGCTCTGGGATCCAATTCTCTTTCATTACTGAGTATACATTGCTGAAATTGTTCTCAGCTTCTTCACAAACTCCCTTCACGTACTGGCCAAGTTATCACTCACTGTCTAACCATCAACCAACACACCTGATATTAGTCATATGCTGGGACTCAGTCCATCCACCAAGCAAAGATTCATCATGGCTTTCAAGGGCAATTGTCAATATTCCAGACCCTAAAAGGCCCATCTGACCCAGTGCCTAAAATCAATATTAACTAAAACTAGGAGGTGTTCTTTCCTCTTCCTTCCTCCAGGGAAAGAAAAGAAGAGGTGAACACAAAAGACAAGGGGATGAGGAATGAAAAGTAGCCATGGAAAAAAATAAGATAAATTTTGAAGAGTAATCTAAAGTGATTTTTATCTGCCTGGAAACAAAATTAGGCCCTTCAAAAAAAAAAAAAAAAAAAGATATTATTTATCCTACCTTTAGCCACAACTATGCTAATTATTTCCAATACCCTCAGACAATTACATGGTACTTTTGTACATTTCAAATTTTAAAAAGTTTCCATTCTAATTATTTTTTCCAGAAGGATTTCTTAGGAGATGGGTGAAAAGTTAGAGGACATGGGTGCCTAAAGAATCTAATAAATGCATTGATCCTTTTGCCAAAAAAAAAAAAAAAAAAAAAAAAAGGCAAATACCTACCAAAATTGCACATACTGTTGAGGACTTCAGAGATTCCCTAAAATGCAATCATTGACTGTAGTTTAAGAATAATAGTTTATACTGGGGACCAAAGACTTTATTATCTCTCTCTCTCTCTCACCTCTCTCTCACTCTTTATCTATCTCTATTTTAGCTAATGTGTCTATGTTCCTATGCATTTATCTATTTTATCTATGTACATGTATGCATAAACTGTTATTTGTAATTATCTGGTATACCAATCAGTTTTAGACTTTTACCTCTCTGATTCAGTTGTTCTTTCTCCTGTTTCTATGATTGTGTAACTCCACAGACCTATTTTGCACATTTACAAAAGAACTTTTCCTGGATGGAACATTTCGTGGGTCTGGAGGCTGTAAAATTTTTAATTTAGTAAAACTTCAACCTACTTAGATGGTTACTGAAGCTGTGTTATGTAATAGGCCAGCTGAGAAATAAATAGTTATGAGATAGATTCATGGGTGTCTCTGGGAAAGAAAAAAGTTTGGCCAATTTTTGAGTTTTTGGGATAATAATGTAACAACAGCAATAAAAGTTTACCATACATGTCTGCATTTGTGACTCCTGGGTTGAATAAATAATGTCGTTGGCTACATTAGCTTGCTGTCATTTGAAAATGTAAGCCAATATTTGGCATATATTTTATATGAAAATATAGGAGTGTTTTAATTGTGTTTTAGCATCAAGTGTAGTTATTTTCTTGATCACCAGTTAAATATGCTGCTTAGGCATTTAATTTTACAACACTCCCTTATCTTAACTTTTTTTCCTTTTTGTGTTAGTTCTGTAAGTTAAAATCCATGCAATTATATTTGTTACCCCAAAGCAGCTGTGACAATCTCTTTTTTTGTCTGCCTAAGTCTGTAGGCAGCCATGAAGCTTGTATTTTTTTTTTTTTGCTTAGTTTTAATATGTGCAAATCATTTAGAGAATGTGAGTAGGAGTTGCTTATGGTATGAAAACATAATTCTATATACACAAGTAGCTCTACATGAACTAAATAAATGCATTGGTGAAAACAGCATGTATTAACTACTATGTGTTCTTTTACTTAAAAGAAGTGTTTGAGATTTTTGTTTCAAAATTCCCTTCCTATTTAAAATACATTAAAATATATACTTGAAAGAAGCTATTAACATGGTACAAAGAACATTTTTCAAATGTTTTTAATCGTTTGAAATTCTGGCTAATGTCATTTCAACCCACATACATTTGGGGCATTTACGAACTGATGGACAGCGTGATCATACGATCCTCCTGTGAAGTGTCCCTATGAGGAGTGTCCTCTCACAGTGTTGGTAGACATATTGATCCAGTCACCATCACTATTCTCTAGACCAGGGGCCAGCAAACCTTTTCTGGAAAGATCCAGACAGTAAATATTTTAGGCTTTTGTGACCATAAGGTTTCCACTACAATTGTTCAACTCTGCCATGGTAGCAAAAACAAATGGATGTGGCTGTATGTCAATAAAATTTACTTATGGCCACTGAAATGTGATTTTTATATACTTCTCAAATATCAGAAATATTATTCTTTATTTTTTTCCAACCACTTAAAAATGTAAAAAATAGACAGTGAACCAGATTTGGCCCATGGGCATAGTTTGCTGACCCCTGGGCTAGATAAAAAAAGCAAACCTATGAAAAGGAAGCTGAAATACTGATATAAATCACTAATCCCCACTGGTGCCACCAGGGCCAGAATTAGAACTCTGACACAGCCTGTCTCCCCAGGCCATGGCATTACCCATTGCCTCAAAATCATGATTCAGGAACTATATGCCAATATTTTTATTTAGAAGTTCCATCTCTGAATAATATCTATGCTTTAAATCACATTGACCTTTAAAAGTGTTAGTGACCAAACTGAAATCTTCTCTTTTAAATACCGTCTCAGTTCATTTGGAATTCTAGATTCTGACCAGAACTGAAATCTCTTATGTGACTTTATGAATACCATTAATAGGAGATGGGATGTGCCTAGCATGGAAAACATTTCCTGTATTTTGTTCAGTCCACACAAATTCAGGGAGCTATTTACAAATATTATGAGATTGAAGCAACTCTGGCAAGATCAAATAAGCTTGAAGTGTCTTCTAAGCTTTTCTTTATATGATGTACATTAGCTGTTTTTTGTTCTGTTTTTTGAGACAGGGTCTCACTCTGTCACCCAGGCTGGAGTGCAGTGGTGCAGTCATGGCTCACTGCCGTCTCAGCCTCTTGGGCTCAAGTGATCCTCCTGCCTCAGCCTCCCAAGTAGTAGATGGAACCACAAGTTCACACCACCATGCTCAGCTAATTTTTTTGTTTTTGTAGAGATAAGGTCTCACTATGTTGCCCAGGCTGGTCTCAAATCCCTGAGTACAAGCAGTCCTCCTGCCTCAGCCTCCCAAAGTGCTGGGATTATAGGTGTGAGCCACCACACCCAGCTTGCATTAGTATCTTAAAGCTCTAAGTATCTCACAGAAAATAACAACACATTATTTGTAAGTAAAACAAACAAACTTAAGCTTATCTTCTTAAAGAGGTAGTTTATTTCCCTTACCGCCCATTTATTAACATCTCCCGCCCCAAACCCACCAGTTTTCTTTTACCATTAGTATGAGAAATGCTCCCATAATATTCATATTTAATATTTACTGAAATATGTGTCAGGCCATGTACTGATATATGTCAGGCATTATATACAATGACTCATTTAATATAACTGCACACACACACACACACACAGAGAGAGAGAGACAGGGCATATGTGTATATATATATATATATATATATATGAATGTGAATATATAGGTATATATAGATATACAGATATAGATATATAGATATATACCTACCACAAATGGAGTTATGTGAATATATATTTTGTGTGTGTGTGTATATATATATATATATATATGTATGTAAAACAGTGGTACAAATTCACATTTTTAATAAGTGCTAAAGCCAGGCTTCACACCCATCTGCGCCCACAAAACCACCACATGCTACAACCTTCTTATACCAAAAAGAATATGGATAGGTTTATTATCTACACCACACTGAGGCCAAATATCTGAGAATTAAGAGAAACAAGGATGACAAGAAGAAATGGGGTTATGGGTTTAAGAGTCAGTATACTCTGCATTTCATTCCTCTCTCCTCCATACTCACAGTCCCTGCATTGTCTGTGTTCTCTTCCTTCCCTATTAGATTGGAAGCTCTTGAGAAGAGACATCTTCTATTCCTACTGCCTAGCAGAGTGCTGTCATGTAGTGTAAGCTTAATGCATGTTTGTTGAATTAATGAATAAACGAGACTGTAGTTTTATCATCTATGGATTGATCACATTGGATTAGTCAAAATTAGAGTTGTCTAGGTCTGAGTTATTTAACTTGAATATTGACCTTTTTCCCAGTGCCTCCTGAGACTGGATCCTAGAGAAGTTCATTAACTTCTCAGACTCTACACTATTATTTTAAAAGTAGACAACATTATAGCTAGATAGGAGGAAAAAGTTCTAGTGTTCTATACTACTGTAGGGTGACTATAGTTTGCATTAATATATTATCATGTCAAATAGCTAGATGGAGGATATTGGATGTTCCAAAACACAAAGAAATGATAAATATTTGAGATGGTGGATATGCAAATTATCCTGATTACTCACTATACATTATATATATTTCACAACATCACTAAGTACCCCATAAATATGTACAATTATTATGTGTCAATGTTTTTTAGTAAAAGAAAGTAGTACTCTCCTCATTCTTGAGTCCTTCATTAATACACCAATAGTGTCTTTTATTACTTTGAAAACAGAAGCTATTTATAAAGAAGTTATTTGCTGAAATAAATGTGATCTTTCCCATTGTTCTTTGTGATATGGTTTTAATTATGCATTCTCAGGCCATTTGTGTTCACCTGCTTCTTTTATCCAATAATTGAAAAGGGCTTTCAATCTAATCAAGCTATGAAAATAGCATAGTACTAAACAAATGTCGGCTGCTGTTATTACAAATAGAGTTTGTCCAGGCAGGTCTTTGTGGTAGGGCTTCTTTGAGCCACAGAAAGAGTGTGTTTGGGTGACTTGATGGCCAGTGGAGAGAAAAACCAATAGGTTAGAAACGATGTCAGAATGAGAAAGGGGAATCATACTTCAAAGGAAAAGAAATCGATGAGAAAAAGGAAAATGAGTGTGCAGCAGAACAGCTGCTGATAATTAAGAGTGAGAGATAAGCTTGTAGCCAGGAGAGCACTGGCATATCACTGAGACCTGTGCCAACTCTCAGGGAACCAAGGAAGGCTTTTTCTTTTCTTTTTTAATAGAAAACTGAGATGAAGTGGTCCTGAATGTTTCAAAAGATAAAACCCCAAGGACCATCTGCAGCCCAATAATGCGTCCCTGGGACTGTCAGGCTTCCTGGCCTTAAAACGGACCTTATCTTTATTTGCCTATTCATTTGTGGGTTCATTTAGCCCATGCTAATCAAATATTTATATTTCAAACATAGGATTAATAAACACAAATTCAAACTTCTTTTTTTTTTTTTTTTCTTTGAGACAGAGTTTCACTCTTGTTGCCCAGGCTGGAGTGCCATGGTGTGATCTCAGCTCACTGCAACCTCCACCTCCCGGGTTCAAGTGATTCTCCTACCTCAGCCTCCTGAGTAGCTGGGATTACAGGCATGTGCCACCACACCTGGCTAATTTTATATTTTTTTTTTAGTAGGGTATTTATTTTTCTCCAGGTTGGTCAGGTTGGTCTCGAACTCCCAACCTCAGATGATGCACCTGCCTCGGCCTCCCAAAGTGCTGGAATTATAGACGTGAGCCACCGCCCCTGACCTCAAACTTCTATATTACATTCAAATTGCATCAACCAGCTATAGATTTTGTAGGCCTCACCAACTTTTTTTTTTTTTTGAGATGGAGTTTCGCTCTGTCGCCCAGGCTGGAGTGCAGTGGCGCGATCTCAGCTCATTGCAAGCTCTGCCTTCCGGGTTCACGCCCTTCTCCTGCCTCCGCCTCCTGAGTAGCTGGGACTACCTACAGGTGCCTGCCACCACACTTGGCTATTTTTTTGTATTTTTAGCAGAGGCAGGGTTTCACCGTGTTAGTCAGGATGGTCTCGATCTCCTGACCTCATGATCCACCTGCCTCGGCCTCCCAAAGTGCTGGGATTACAGGCGTGAGCCACCGTGCCCGGCCTAGGCCTCATCAACTTTGTAGGACAGTCCCTAAACTGTTATTATGAAGGGGCACTGGTTTAAGGACTCTCTGGTCCCATATAGAAAGTTTTTCTGTGAACTTCTGCTTGATTAGCACTGTTTTTAAAATAACATCTTCTGTGCCTTTCACAAGAAAGGGGAGTGAGAAGAAAGAATCTTTAGTGTATTTTTTTGGCTTTCTAGGGCTTCCATAACAAGTACTACAAACTGGGTGACATAAGCAACAGAAATGTATTTTCTCAGAATTCTGGAGGCTAGAAGTTCAAGATCAAGGTGTCAGCTGGGTTGGTTTCTTCTGAGGGCTCCCTCCTTGGTTCATCTCTTTCTCCCTGTGTCTTCACACAGTCTTCCCTCAGTGCCCTTCTGTGTCCTAATTTCTTCTTCTTATAAGGACATAGTTATATAGATTAGGGCCACCCTCATCACCTCATTTTAAATTAATTACCTCTTTAAAGACCCTGTCTCCAAATGGGGTGACATTCTGAGGTATTGGGGGTTTGGAGTTCCTTGTATGTATTTTGGGGAAACACAAGTAAGCCCATATCAGAATTAAAAAGGAAATGAGACTTAACTGTTCTTCTAAAGGCTTCTCTATTTTAGGGGACAAACTTTCCCTCATGTTTCTGACTGACTGCTTGAGCTCCACCCTACTCCTCAAAGAAAGAAGCAGAAATCCAGACCTTGCTATATGTTCACCACGCTATAATCCAGAACTCTACCTATTCCTGCCACAAATATTAAAAAAAGTGAGAGATTTAGCAACCAAAGCATTAACTAAAAACAGAGGAAATAAAAATGAGGGCTGCCCAGGGAAAGAACAAATATTGTATATCTAGCTATTTTTCCTGAAAATTGACCTTGGATTTAAAACTCTCCTCAATTTTACTCTTAGCATTTTGTTTTGTTTTGTTTTGTTTGTATCACTTTGCCCAAAGGAAATACATTGGACATCTAGCCTTAGTGCTGTTGTTATTGTCTTTATTTGTGTATTTTTTTTCTTTTTAAGTGAAGGTTAATTTTATTTGGGGACACACTTCTCTCTAAAAGTGGTACACTAATGCTTTAAATACAACTGTTATGCGTCTAGACAGAGGCAGAAAGCCAAAGGGAGCACTTGATACATCTTATCCAGTTGCCCAAGCTTTCTGTAGTGAATTACCAACTTGTCATTTAGGATATACAGGAGCAAGGGGTGTCAAGACAGGCAATTAAGGCTCTGGAAAACGATTAGTGCAGGGGCATGACATAAATCAGGGAATTTTTTTTTTTTTTTTTTTTTTTAAGCAGCAATCACATTGTCCTTCTCATGACTCATTATTTCTGATGTGTCACTTGCTTATTGGAATCACAGTGGAGATAATGACAAAACTGTGCTTGGGGGCTATTTGGCTCTAATCTCTGGGCTGTGATTTGTCATAATGGGTTCTTTGATTGAAAGACAAGTAACTCATTCCACTTTGGCTATAACTGATGCAAATCAGTTATTATTTAAGTAGTTGGTTTATTTTGCATTTTATTTTCGATCATCCTGTCTCCCACACATAGCCTTACTGCCAACTTAATTTAATGGATATTCCCCTAATTTCCTAATACCAAGTATACAAAATTACTTATATATGTTACTACAGAGAAACTGCCCCTTTTCCTTCCTAAATCCAGTTCATCATCTGTCTTTGAATTCCTTCCACTCCCACCTTTTCAGGAACCGTAATCTATTGATTGTACTGTTTTTATGTTGTTATGTAATTTTGGCTCCTGTGGTGTATTCTCATAGGATTACAGGTGTGAGTACATTAATATTTTCATTTAAAAAGCAAATGAATCTCATGCATACCAAAGTTTTAAAAATATGAGCATACAATCATGCTATTAGTTCTCTGAGTTTAAAAAAAACAATAATCTCTTAACTACACTTCTCCCATCATCCAGCACCTCACGTGTTTTGCTTCTTTTTGCAACAAAAGTATACCACACTCATTCCAACTTCTAGCTTTGTTCAAATCAACTTTTGTCCCCTCATTCCACCAGATTTTTTTTTTACTAATGACATTGATGACAGCTGATTTTTCTTTATCCATTGATTACGTTTTAATCCTCATAATAATTGCCCAATCACAATCATTTGACCCAGTTGATTATTCCTTTTTTCTGGGTACACATTCTTCATTTGGCTTTTAGGACACTAACTTTCCTAGTTTTCGTCCTACTCTATTGTCCCTGTCTCTTAGTCACCATTACTTGTTACTCTTCTTCTCCCTTACTTCATCATAGCAGAGGGCCCTTGGACTCAGTCTTGGTCCTCTTTGTCCTGGAGCACTGCAATATTCTACTAGCTTGTCTTCAGACTCTAGTCTTCCCCCACTTTCTTCTCTTCCATACACTGTAGCCAGAGTGATATTTTTAATAGACTTAATTTTTAGAGCGGTTTTCGGTTTATAAAACATTACATTAAAAAGTACATAGAGCTCCCATATACAGTGATATTTTTTATATTCAAGTCTGATCAAGTCACCTCCTATTTTTTTAAAAAAATCTATCACAGTCTACAGGGCTATAGCCTGTAACTACCCCCGATGTATTTTATTTTTCTCTCTTGCTCTGTGTACTCTACCACATTGACTTTCTTTGAGTTTCTCAAATGTGCAATGCATCACACTAACCACAGAACATTTATATATGCTGTTCCCTCTTTTTAGAATGGCTCCTCCCCATCATTCCAAGATTCATAAGATAACTACTATTCATCTCTCAAATGGTACGTCAATTGCTGCTTCTTTAGAAAAGAAACTCGATCCTCCCTCACAGGATGTCTTAACCCACTTTGAAGGCCCATGATCTGTACTTCTTGCCATTTTTCTTATATAAATAATGTCTGTCTCTCACTCAAGAATGTAAGTTCCATGAGAGTTAGAACTTTGTTTTGCTCATCATCTTATTTCCAGTGTACAGCAAATTGCCTGACATGTCATAACCATTTATAAATATTTGTTGAACAAAAGAAAGAAAGAAAGAAGGAAGGAAGGGAGGAAGGAAGGAAGGCAGGCAGGCAGGCACAGGAAGTTAGTGTAATGTAGAAATGGGTAGCTTCTGGGGTTACTAATCAGAAACCCTGAGTGCTACACTAATTCTGTGATTCAATTCGAATTCAAAGTTTGGTTAAGTTAATCAGACATTTAGTAAGAATCAGCAATGAGCAAGATATTATGTGCCAAATTCTTATCCTCAAGAAACTATTGTTTATCATCCAATAAACGTTATGTAGAGGTGGAATTCTGCTGAACACTCAAGGAACACCGATCAAGTCCATTATTGAAGCAATCGAGTACTTACAGAACTAGTAAGTAGGTAGAGGAGAAGAGATTTTTGTTTCTGCTGTATCTCTTAGGCAATTTCTCTAATTCTTGTGGCATCCACTTCCTCAACAGTTAAGTGAATGTTACACTGTGGAACTAACAGATGAGACAATGTATGTGAATGTCTGTAAGCTAGTGTCACCCAAATGAGGATGGTGTTCTGTGTAAATCAGTATAAACTTTCCCACTAGTCTACCATCATATGTGTCTAACTTGTCCTAAACTCAGCTTTCTTTAATGAAACCTCATTATTTCTAATGTGTTCAAATTCAGTGATAAGTTTGAGTAACATCTCTGTCATCTTTCCCCTAGTTGATATGTGAAAATCAATTGATGTGAAGGTACTCAATGGAAAAAGAATGAGATGATCATTCTTTCACCAGCACACAGCTGGTGAAAAAATAATGGTTTTGTTTGTTTGTTTGTTTTTTGCATGACGGTATAACCTTCCTTCTCTAAATGCTGGAAGTCCAGACCTGAGTCGTAAGTGACCCCTCTCCCCAGTGCATATGAACTAGTGCCCAAATGTAAAATTCACCCATTCTGTTCAGCCCTTTGTTAACCTGTAGACTGTAGTGGATTTGATTTCTGCTTCCTTTGAGATGAATATCTCCTGTACTTCCTGGAAGCCAGCAGTGCCATTTCCTTAGCAGTCTGAAACACAAAACCTCAAAGCCATCACTATACTACTGTTGGGATGACTCTTAATGGAACTAATTGTTCATAGGAAACTCTAGGCAGCAAACTGGTTGTGGGCTCAGTCTAATAGTCACTGACTTAATTACACAGAAGGAGCCAAGCACAATGGCTCAGTATGTTAATCGTGGCTGAAAATATGATCTCCATGCAAAGTGCAATATTGCCATGTTCTTGCTGCTCAAAATAATTGGGAGCAGCAAGGAGATGATAATATTGCACTTTTTCAACTATTTGAACCCTGGAGCTGTTACATGTACTCACTTTCATGACATTTGCAAATTCACTCTTTCTTTCAGGTCACTTATTTGAAAATATGAAAAGGCATAGAATCCTAACACCAACCAACAATGTTAATAAATTGTATTGAAAGGGTCGATGTAAAGGGTCTACAGTGAAAGGAAAGAAGCTGGCTCATACTTAGCAACATTCTACTTAGCTGTCTTTCTACTCTTCCATATTCTCTTTGATTACATTAGTATTAAATTTTCTTGATTTTGTCAGTATAAGTAGGAATACCACTGCCATTCCTAGTGTGCTTGGTTTATGTAGGCCGGAGTGCAGTGGTATGATCTCGGCTCACTGCAACCTCCACCTCCCAGGTTCAAGTGATTTTCATGCCTCAGCCTCCCGAGTAGCTGAGATTAAAGGCACCCACCACCATGCCCAGCTAATTTTTGTATTTTTAGTAGAGACGGAGTTTCACCATGTTGGCCAGGCTCATCTTGAACTCCTGACCTCAGGTAATCCACCCACCTCAGCCTCCCAGAGTACATCTATCTTTTTTATTATGGCCACTCTAGTGGGTAGGAAGTGGTATCTCATTGTGGTTTATTTGCATTTCCCTAATGCTAATTAATATTGACTGTCTTTTCATGTGCCTTTGACCATTTGCATATATCTCCTTTGGAGAAATGTGTTTTCAAATCTTTGGCCTAGTTTTCATTTGGGCTTTTATTATTATTATTATTATTATTATTACTATTATTATTATTGTCAGGTTGTAAGAGTTCTTTATATATTCTGGGTACAAACCTCTTGTCAGATATAAGACCTATAAATATTTTCTCCTATCCCATGAGTTGTTCTTTTACTTTACTGATGGTGTCCTTGAACCACAGAAGTTTTAAATTTTGATAAAATCCAATTTATCTCTTTTGTCTTTGATCACCTTCTGTCATGTCTGAGCAGGCTTTGCCTAAATCAAGATCATGAAGGTTTATCTTCATATTTTCTTTTAAGAGTTTTATAATTTAGCTCTTACATTTACGTCTATTATTCACCTTGAGTTAATTTTTTGTGTATGGTATAAGAAAGGAATCTAACTTCATTTTTTGCATGTGGATTGTCTAGTTTTTCCAGCACCACGTGTTGAACAGAGTATTTTTGTTCCCATTGGATTATCTTGGTATCATTTTCATTTTTTAAAGTATGAGTTTTTCTCCCTCTGGTTGAGTCAGCTGCAGATGGCATAAGACCAGGCATGTTTCTTAAAAAGTCTCATTCTTTAATTTTCAATAATTCTCTTGTCTGCCGCCTGCTGTCTATTTTAGCTGGAGGGAGGATCCCCAAGTTCTAGCCTGAGAATACCATGGATTGCCTTTTGATGTTATTAAAGCCTTGAAAATAAAAGAAGCATTTAGAGACCATGCCACACCTGACTCCTCTGTTGACTGATTTTCTTGCCATGGCCTTGCCCCTTTCCTAGCTTCAGGCCAGGAGGACTGCTTGGGCTCCCCCACCTAGCTCTCTTCTTGCTTGCCTCCCTCTCCCCTGCCTCCCTGGTGTAGTAGGCTTTGTAATTTGAGTCTACCCAGAACTCTTCTATGCATTTCCATCTTCAGGTGGTCAATATGCATTTAACTGAACAAAAAGCTTAGGACTTGCCATAAGTCAGGGCATTATCCTTGCATCCTCTCTGTTTCTCACACTTGACATCCAATCATCAACCAGTGGTGCTGATTCTGCTTCCAAAATATATCTCTGCTTGGTTTTCTTCTCTCTGTCTCCTGTTTCTTCTCATGTATACCAAATCGTCTTTCTGTTAGATTTCTGCACTTAATCCTTCTACAGTCCATTTTCTTCCAAATTCCAGAAAGATCATTTTAAAGTGTGCTAATTGGCTGGGTAAAGCCTTCAACAGCTTCCCATCACACTCTCCATATCGTGAAAACTCCACGTTCAATCTTATAGCCTACAGGATCCCATCCCCCATCGCCCCTTGCTCCCATGCTCCAGCCACACAGACTTGCCACATAGTTCACGAATGTCCACAGATTTTTCAGATCGAAGGCCTTTCATGCATGCTGGATCCCCTCCTTACAGAGTACATGCCTTTGGGTTTTGTTTTGTTTGTTTGTTTGGCTATTTCTTATCATTCAAATCTCTATTTAAATGCTTTCTTCTCAGAGGAGAACTTCTATAGAAAGTACCTACCTCCGATCTGGGATATTCTTTTTGTTGTTGTTGTTGTGTTTTTTTCGTTTGTTTTTTGTTTTGTTTTTTTTTGACGGAGTGTTCCTCTGTCGCCCAGGCTGCAGTGCTGGAGTGCAGTGATCTCGGCTCCCTGCAACCTCCCACTCCTGGGTTCAGGTGATTCTCCTGCCTTAGCCTCCTGAGTAGCTGGGATTATAGGGCCCACCACCATGCCTTGCTAATTTTTGTATTTTTGGTAGAGACCAAAATACACCATGTTGGCCAGGCTGCTCTCGAACTCCTGACCTCAAGTCATCTGCCTGCCTCGGCCTTATATAGGGATGAGTCACTCCACCCAGCCGATATTCTTTCTTAGTCATCTTTTTCATATCTATTACAGAGCTTTCTATTCTGAATTTAATAGTTTGTTTAGCTACCTTTTACCTGTTTTATTTACCATCATATACTGTGTGCTTGCTTGTGGTTGGCACTCAATAAAAACTGTTAAATATGAGGACTATTATATTTCTTATCATCTCTCTTCTCGTCCTTCTTTCCTTCGTGTGAGTGGAAGATGATGTCATTCTTTGCATATTTTTGTAACCCATGGCTTATTTTACCATGAAACAAGCTCCTCCTTGCCATCATCCTCACTTCAGAGAATATTTAACAATATACTGTTGTCTTATAGATGCAGCTCAATAGTCCTACACTATCCCAGAAACACAGATTCCCTATGCATAAAAAAGCAGTAATAAAAGCTATCTTTTTTGAGTATTTATTCTGTTCATGATTATATTCTTTAATTTAACAGTGCTTGTATTCTTTAATTTAATTTAACAATGCTATGAGTTAAGGACATTATTCTCTTCATTTTACAAAGAAATTGAAGCTTCAAATTAAAGTAACTTGCACTAGGTCACCAGTCAGTGAAATAGAAAATGCAGGGTCCCTTTCACATAACCATTTTGCTGTTCTTTCAGAAAAATCTAAAAAAAACCAAGACATTCACAGGAGGTTTTCCTCCCTTCAGCACCAGAGAGGTGGTTATTTGTTTCCCACTAGGCACAAGAGAGAAGAAAAACACAACAGAAAACAATATTAAGATTATACTAGAGATGGGGCTAGAGTGGCTTTTGCTGTTAGGAAAAGTGGGAACATCTTAGAGACTCTATGGTGCTATCTTATTAAATTACCCAGAAGTAAAGAAAAGGGAGGGTTTTAAAATAAATAAATACATAAACAGGGTTTTTGTTTTCATTTTCAGAAATATCTCTAAAAGCAAATAGTTTTACAGCGATATCATTATATGTGTTAAACTTCCAGCTCTCTGAGTATGACTTCTGCATTTTCATTTTTATTTTTAGATTCAGTTTTGTTCACTTGGGCATGTGTATGGCTTGGAGACAGGCAGGAATGCCAAAAAGCTGGTAGATGATGGCAACTGTGATGAGCAGAAGAACTCACTGCCTCAGTTACCTGGATGTGGGCCATTTTCTTTCCCTGGAGTTGGAGGGCGGGCAACAATGTTGAAACTGGCTGAAAGTTGAGAGAGCAACTGAATTTGTTTCAGGGCCTAGTGATATTTTAGTGCATAATTTTATAAAATCACAGCTCCATTCCATGAATATAGGAGAGGAAAAAGATTATTGAAAAAATAATTTTTTTACAGGCACTGGTACTTTTTTTTCATGTTTTATGTTGTAGTTGCATGTTACTAGAGCAGCTGACACCATTCTATGTGGTTTGATTATGTAGTTCAAAGACCAAAACCAAATAAAAAGATGTACTCTTTAAAAACTCTCTTTTCCAGTGAGAGGATTATGGAAAAAGTGGCAGTGATTGAAAGTCTATGTTCTATTTGCCAGAGTGGGGGAGGGAGTGGAAAGGCGGGTCGACTGGGATAGACCAGTCATGAAGGAGCTGGAACATTCACCCAGGCCAATTGCCATGTGGCTTGTAGAAGGCCTGTGGGGAAGACACCATCTGCCACTGTTTGGCAGGGTTTGGCTACCATGGCACAGAGTGGGCAATTTCCTCAACCTTGGAGGCAGAAGCTGGCAGCTGGCCTGAAGTCTGCTTTCTCCCAGAAGAGATAGGCAGTCACTGAGCCGAGATATTGATGATGTCTCTCTCTTATCGTGCAACATGGAGAGCGGGAGAAGATGAGGGAGGACAGAAGAGAGGAGAAGGAAGAGGAAAATAAGAAAAGGAATACTAATTAATTCAGCCTGTCTATCCAGCTAAGTTTGAGCTTGATTTTGCTCTCTAGTTGAATGGAACATGCAACCTGAATTTCTGAATAACAGTATTACCAAATTACTGTTTAAGTGTTTGAGAAAAAAAGGTGAAAAGTGTGTGTACTATATGTATAGATGTATAGATTGATATAGATATATAGTGAATTGGTTAATTGAATGTCTGCATCAGATAAGAAGGTGTTAGGTCAATTTCCACAATAATGCCATTAAAATCAATTCTTTGATTAAATCCAATTAACAGATGTGGAAACTGAGGTTTGTGACAAGGTTCAATCCCTGATTTTTGTAACTCCAAAGTATGTGCTGTTATTTAATGTTTATGTATTCTCTATTATGACTTGTTTTCAAGTTTTTTAAAATATCACTAGCTAGCCTGTACATTTCTTAGGAGGCAAAAACAATTGTCTTAAATTTTGTTATATTTTAGTGCCATTTTGCACATAGGTTATAAGCAACAGATAATTTCTGTAATCTTTAGTATATCGATTAAACTTGTTAAAATGTAGATATTTTGAAATTTCACACAGGACACCTAAATTATGTAAAATGTTATAAACCTCATGGTTTACAGGGGCCCTGGAGATGGAAGTTCTGAAAAAATGTTGCCTTTATTCAGTATTAGTGCATTATCAGGGAATCCAGATCTCAGTTAAAATGAGAGAATCTGAATCTCTAGGCAATGATGAGTGTTTCTGAAATTCAGATTCACCAGAAAGAAATCGAAAGCAAAGGGAAGACAGTGTTGTCAAATTATCACATAATTCAGCTAAAAAAAAAAAAATCATGGTACTTAAGTGGGAGCTAGAGCACATCACTGCCTTTAAGAAGATATTCAGGGGAATAAAAGAGGTCTGGGACCTCGGAGGTGAAACTGAGAGAAAGACAAAGGGACTTCAAATCAAGCATTTGAAAGAGCCAATGAGGGGCCAGATGTGGTGACTCACTCCTGTAATCCCAGCACTTTAGGAGGCCAAGGTGAGATCCTATCAAAAAAAAAAAAAAAAAAGGCTGGGCATGTTAGTCCCAGCTGCTTGGGAGGGTGAGGCAGGAGAATCACTTGAGCCCAGAAGGCTGAGCCAGCAGTGAGCCATGATTGCACCACTGTACTCTAGCCTACGTGACAGGGCAAGATCCTGTCTCCAAAACAAAACAAAAACAGAAAAGAAAGAGCCAATGAAACAAAACCCACAGGGAAGAGAAACAGAACTGTTGTACTGAAGTAACAGTTCTCAAATCTTTTTTTTTTTTTTTTTCTTTTGTGATAAGACACACAGGCCAAAGAAGACTGACTGCAAGTTAGCACAAGAGTGCAACGACTCTAATGTCATCCTGGCTCCCTCATTCAAGGAAACACGCCAAAACTTAAGTAAAAATAATCTTAAATCAACTTTAATTATAAATAAGCAAATCTCTTACAAATGGCACTACTTTATCATTAATTAGAAACTACTAAGTTGTAGCATATAACACAGAAGTATGGTATCAAGACTGAAAACTAATTGATTATTTAATTCCTAGCATCTTTTCAAGTTCTCAAATCCCAAGATTTGCTTATGGTTGCCACCAAGAGCTATGGAATTGTTGTTTGGTAGGTGATTTTCATCCTCCATATTAAAACAAACAAACAAACAAAAAACATTCTTTTTAAGAAATTCATCCATTTGTAGATGCATCTGTTTCCAGTGGTTCCAGTGTGTTTGTTTTGATTATCACATATGAATTCAGCTTTGTCCAAATATTTATAGAAAAACATAGAAGCCATGTTCTACTTGAAAAATGCTTTTCATTTTGTAAGACCCTAGAGTACTTTACTTGTAATACCATAATTCAAACATATTTGGCATTAAGCTTCAATCCTGGAGAGGCAAGGAGTCTGGCTTATGTTCCTTGGAATGGTTATTTGCTTGATTTTGAATCCCATAGTCCCTGAATCTATGAATTTTTAGGATTCTGTTTTTAATCTCAGTCACATACTCACTCTATATGTGTGAGAAAGATATAAGGCCCAAGTCACAAAATAAGTGAATAGAATTTCTTAAATGAGAGCAAAAAATTAGTACTCTTGGAGCACAAATTCAAGGAGAATGGGTCTTTAGCATATTGGTTGTTAAATGCTACCCCAGTGTTTAAGGAGAGAGAAAAGACACACAGAGAGATAAAGAGAGGTTGAGCTGGGAAGCAGATGAATGAGGTCTCTCCTAAACCCTCCATCCTCCACCCTCCACGTGTTAGAGGCAAACCAATAAGTTACTTGTAGCTATGACATTCCTGACTGACAGGACTCCAGAACAACTTGTAACAGAAGAGACTTGAATCATCTTTCATATTGGTTTGGGATATTTTTCATCATGTATTGCTGCTTTTTTAAATGGTTATTTAGTCTTTTAAAAATATGTCTTTCCCCATGCATGCCATTTGTTTGTTAAGCCCTTATTTCAGAGAATTCTTAAAGGTATTCCAATCATTAGAGGGAATTAGCCAGGCGGTACAGAATATCATATGCCAGCCTCCATTACACAGCTAGACAAGTCTAAATGTGCCCTCCATTTTCAGAAGCCTTCTTTAATCCAGTCTCAATGCTCTCTACTATTAATTCCAAATAATGTTTAAATATGAGTGTGAGGTTAAAGCAAGGTGCTTTCATCCTTAAAGTGGTTGTCATTGTCAGATATGAGTAAATTTGTGCCCAGGAAAACGTGAAAAGGAGAGAAGCTTATAAATTTAACCAGCAGTCAGGCATGGTGACTCATGCCTATAATCCCAGTACTTCAAGAGGCCGTGACAGGAGAATCACTTAAGACCAGGAATTTGAGACAAGCCTGGGCAAGATGGCGAGAGACCCCAGTAACTACTAATATATACCGTAGTATATATATAATATATAGTAGTATATGTATATATACATATATACATATGTATATGTATTACATTGTATACATACATGTACATATATAATATATATGTATATATACATATATATTTTTTATATATATACATATATATTTTATATATATGTATATATACATATACATATATATATGCTGGGCATGGTGCCATGTGCCTGTGGTTCTCAGTTACTCAGGAGGCTGAGGCAAGAGGATCCCTTCAGTCCAGGAGTTCAAGGCTTCAGTGAGCTGTGCTCACACAACTGTACTCCACCTTGGGTGACAGAGTGACACCTTATCTCTTAAAAAAAAAAATCTATACGAAAATAAAATCAACAAGTACATCCTGTGTACCTACTTGCATACTACACAGTATGAAAGACATAAAAAGTGAATAAAACATAATCCTTGAACTTGTGAATAATCTCATAATAATCTAATTGGCTACAGAGTACCAAACTAAATGTAATACATAGAAGAATGTTCTTCATGCTAAACAAAGTCCTGGAGAAGTTTGTTGGAGGGAAAATTTCTATCAGGTGGCAAGAATCTATATGTTTCCAAGTTCTGCAGATTATTCTCATGCCTAGCCTGGCTCTGTGGTATGATGCTAGGTACTATGATTCCAAAGCCCAGTCCCTTCCCCTGTAGCCTGGCAGTCCAGTGGACTAAGAAAATAGGCCTGCCAGCGATTGAACACATTTACTGTTAAAGGTAATTTGATGTAAGTTAAAGTCAAGTCAGGGGTAGGTTTTTATTTGTTTTGTTTTGTTCTCATATAATTCTATAGATTTCCTAGGGGTGGTGAAGGAGGAGATAGTGAACACAGTAATATAGATACCTGCTTTTTTCACTGTGTACTTTTCCCAAGTGGGAAAGAAAGGGCAAGCTAGGGAATTGGGGATAAATTCCTCCTTAGCGACATGATGCCCAGTTTCCAGGAATGGATAGGCAGGGCTGGGAATCTGCTTCCTTGTTAAGAATCATTTAGTGTTGCAAATATTAAAATTGTGCTATGCAGTCCTCCTTCTTTTGAGTATCTGACTGATTCTTCATGACTTTTTGTGCTCCTCATTTTCTATTTTTCTACAAACTTATCCGTCCTGTAAGCCCAGCTCTCTACCAGCAAACCTCAAAATAACCAACCCCAAAATACTTAATTTCAAGAGAAGCATTTTTTCTTATACTAGTTCTTGTATATTTTTTATACTAGTTCTTGTTATATTTCCTTTGTATGATTTCATTTTTTTGTAACATTCATGTCATACCCTAACCTCTATTGTGACGTCCTTGGAGGCAAGGGCTATATTTTGTGCCTACATGTATCTCTTAACCACACGCCTGAACAGGAGAGGCACTCAGGTTGTTTGATTGGCTTGTTTTTTTGTTTTGTTTTGTTTTTTTTAGATGGAGTCTCACACTGTTGCCCAGGCTGGAGTCCAGTTGTGCGATCTCGGCTCACTACAACCTTCACCTCCCAGGTTCAAGTGATCCTTCTTGCCTCAGCCTCCCAAGTGGCTGGGATTACAGGTGCCTGCCACCACGCCTGGCTATATATGTTTTTGTATTTTTAGTAGAGACGGGGTTTCTATGTTGGCTAGGCTGGTCTCCTACTCCTGACCTCGTGATCCGCCTGCCTCAGCCTCCCAAAGTGCTGGGATTACAGGAGTGAGCCACCGCACCCAGCCTGATTGGCCTGTTTTAATGGGAAACCATTAATACAGGACTTCAGGGACCTTATTTGTATATAACTAAACCATGGCTGGGACATCACTGCCAGTCAGTACAAATGCATATGAGTGTAGCTGCATCTTTCTTTCTTTTAAAACCATTATAAACAGCACTACAAACATTTTTTCCTATTTTTAAGGAAATGCCTGGAGCAACATGAGCAAAGCTAACTTTTAAAATAAGCTCTTTCATTTTTTGCTTTGTAAATCTCCTATCATCAGTTTAGGTTTCACTTATGTTTTAAAATGTGATCATATTAAAATATCTTTAGAGTAGAAAGTATCTTGTATAGCTTTTGAAAAAAATCCTTTTTTGAGAGGTCATCTTGTTAGATATCTTTTGTATTTTATTTAGCAAAAAAAAGCACTAAGCACAAATAAAAACAAAATAGAACCACCTACAATATGGCATTAAAATAGCTGAAAATTGAGGCCGGGGGCGGTGGCTCACACCTGTAATCCCAGCACTTTGGGAGGCCGAGGCGGGCAGATCACAAGGTCAGGAGATCGAGACCATCCTGGCTAACGCGGTGAAACCCCATCTCTACTAAAAGTACAAAAAATTAGCCGGGCGTAGTGGCGGGCGCCTGTAGTCCCAGCTACTCAGGCGGCTGAGGCAGGAGAATGGCGTGAACCCGGGAAGCGGAGCTTGCAGTGAGCCGAGATTGCGCCACTGCACTCCAGCCTGGGCTACAGAGCTAGACTCCGTCTAAAATAAAATAAAATAAAATAAATAAATAAATAAGTAAATAAATAAATAAAGCTGAAAATTGAATATCTGCTCTTTACATTTAGATTCTGAAATAGAATAATTTGTAATTTTTTAAAATATATTTTAAAATCATTAAGAACAGAACCTAAATCATCAGGACAGAACATTTTATAAAAATGGTGCTGTGAATAAGTAAAGAAGATTTGGAGGAGACAATGTTTTAAAATTTTGTGAGTGACTTTAAAAATAAGAGCGATAAACCAGGTATCCTTTAAAACCAATTAGATTTTTAACCTAGCAGCTTGTATCTGTTCATGCCTAGATTGTTTGGCTGTGTGGAAGTAGTTTCTTAGTTGACAGATACAAAATACACAGCAATACTGCCCTCTACAGGTTCCCTGTAAGGCAGGCACTTGTCTTCAGGTTTGTAAAGGGCTAGTTTTAAAAGAACCCTAACCTAAAGGAAAGACTTCAAGTGCTTTTGGCTTTGATGTCTTTAACACCAGTGAGCAACCTGGCCATCCCGTACCTCTATGCATGTTGACCACCTACTCCAAACAAATTACACAATCCTCCTTGTTTCTCTGAGCATATGGTATTAATAGCTCTTAAAAGATTTTTACTCTGAGGTCCAGTAGAAATCCGTAACTCCCTTTCTCATACATATGCCATGCTGGGGTTAAGAAAATATTCTGATAGGCCAGAAAGATAGTTAAATATACAAAATCTGGTGAATTTGTTCAAGATTGAAAGCGGTGATACTGCTTTATAGTCACATCTTTTATTTGTAGTAGTACAGAAAGTAATTGTAGATTAAACTCAGTTGTTCCAGATGACAAAAACTCAAACTTAGAAATAATATATGATCCAGACAAAACTAATGGCCAAGTATTTGGATGTTTAAATAAAATGGGAGTATTTTTAAGTTGTAGATATATGAGAGACACAGTAAGAAACTGATATATGATGCAATATATGCAAGCTATGAAAAAAGATTTACATAAAAATGCCAAGAGAAAGAAATATGTTTTATCTCCCAAGTATGATGCAGAAAGACAGTATTTCCTGTGCACAAGAGCAAAATCAGAATGGGTTCAAGTCTCAGTGTTGTTCCATACTGTGGAACTTTGGCAGGTACTCAAAGAAAACTTGCCACAAAGCCTCAGGATCAGCCTGAACACTTTACTTGACAGTCTCTGACACAGTGTTTCTCTCCAGCTCTTGTCCTCATGTATCCTGGCACATCTGCATCATTCCTGTTTCTTGTCAGGCTGCTGTCTCTCCTTCAACGTGGCAGAATACGGTCACCAACAGCTCTAAAGATGTTACGCCTCTAGTCACACAGACATACCGGATGGCTTTTTCTTAGCTCTTACCCCAAATTTCTGGGAACAGGACTCCAGCCCAACATGAAATTGAGCATGAAGTGCTCTATTGTGACTAATCGGCTATGGCATCAGGATAGGGACTTGCAGAAGACACATAAATCTAATATGTTGTCTTTTTCTCATTTGCCAAAGGTAGATTTTAGGAATTCCTTCAACTCTTGCTCTACAAGCAGTCTCCAGTTTACTAAGCTTTACATTCAAATAGTTGCTTCTTAGTTGTTGACTGGAATTCAGAAAACATTTCCTGTGCCAACTATGTTATTCCATATTGTTACGTCCTTAGAAGAGTCTCACTCCATTGCGAACAAAAATAATTTTTAAAAAGCTAGACTACTATGTGTCTGAAAAATTATTACCAGTTGATATAGAAGTCATAGAAACCATCCACCAAAGATTTTTCAGGACTGCTCTATTCTCAATCTTGTCAGATTGTCAAACTAGGCATTCTTCTTTATTGTTTAAAAACTACAACCCCCACAAATACAGTTTTTTGTTGTTTGTTTTGTTTTTTGAGATGGAGTTTCGCTCTTGTTGCCCAGGCTGGAGTGCAATGGTGTAACCTTGGCCCACTGCAACCTCCCAGGTTCAAGCGATTCTCCTGCCTCAGCCCCCTGAGTAGCTGGGATTACAGGCACCTGCCACCACACCTGGCTAATTTTTTGTATTTTTAGTAGGGACAGGATTTCCCCATGTTGGTCAGGCTGGTCTTGAACTCTTGACCTCAGGTGATTCACCCACCTCGGCCTCCCAAAGTGCTGGGATTACAGGCGTGAACCACCATGCCTGGCCTCCACAAATATAGTTTTAATCATAGGTTGTAGTGTTAGTTTTAAAGAATAGTGAGTTCAGAGCTTCCTCTCTGTGGTCTCAGCAGCAGCAGCAGCAGCAACCCTCTCTCTTAGTCATGCATCCATCCATGACTGCACACAGACAGACATTCATCCACCTGCCCCTCAAGTACTGGCCTGGCGCTGTTCTATACTCTAGGGAGACACTATTAAACATGATGAAATGTCAGCTCTTCTGAAACTTGTTTTTTGGTAGGAGAAAATTTAAAAATAAGCAAATAAATAAATAACCATCAGTTAATGTGTAAGTGTCATTTAGTGATAAGTGCTATGTTTTTCTTTAGGTAAAATAAATCAGGGGGTTGTGATATGGAGTGATTTGGGAGTCTATCTGGATAGTGAGATCAGAGATTTCTAAATGTCTATTCTGCAGCTATGGTTCTATAGCCAGGACAAGGGGCTCCAGCAGGGAGCATTAGGAACCCAGGAGACTGGGAGGGTCAAGATGACTTGTTATCTTGCCCCATGACAGATACTTCTTAATCCCCGAACGGCTCCATCTCACCCTTTTTCTAGAGCCCAGGGAATTAACATGGCTCTTTTCATTCCCTTTTTTTTTTTTTTTTTTGAAACAGTCTCGCTCTGTCACCCAGGCTGTAGTGCAATGGCACAATCTCAGCTCACTGCAACCTCCACCTCCCCGGCTCAAGCAATTCTCTTGCCTCAGCCTCCCAAGTAGCTGGGATTACAGGTACACACCACCTCGTCCAGCTAATGTTTGGATTTTTTGTAGAGACGGCATTTCACCATGTTGCCCAGGCTGGTCTTGAACTCCTGACCTCAGGTGATCCACCCATGTCAGCCTCCCAAAGTGCTGGGATTATAGATGTGAGCCACTAGGCCTGGCACCATTCATTCCTTTCTATCTTTAGTCATTGTTTCTTCCACTAAAAAATGTTCCTCTTCCCTGTTTCACTGCGGGGCAGAAGTCTCAGAGATCTCTCTTCTCTTCTACACAGTTTTGTTGTGGCTGTCAAAGAGTGTTTTCTTTGCCTTTCATAATAATTTTTAGAATACTACACAAAGAATAAAAGAAAAAATTAAATGCCACAAAAGAATACACATAAAAATAAGTTTTTCCTGAGTTACAGCCTTCAAATTATCAATCTCTCTGCCCAGATTTATAGACATATATGTGTGTGTGCACATTATTTATGTGTTTATTTATAAATCAATATGATTCATATATAAGCATTCACTTGTCAATTTATAGAATATATTGTTCTTGTTATGTATCTTGTTTTTCACTTAGTTGATTTTAGATATCTTTTTATATCAGCAAATATAAATTTACTTATTCTTTTTAATAGCTGCATAGTATTCCATTGCATGGGTGCAGAATAATTAGATTTTTTAAATCCAGCTCTTAATAGGTATTTAGGCATTATGCAGTCTTTGTTGTTAGAAAAAAACCTGCAATATCTTATAAATGTATGTTGACACGCTAGCTGACTCAAATATTATGAGTGTGTGTATTAAAGTTATATATTAGGATGGCCATAAGAAATTCTGGGGTTTATAGGCCAAAATCAGTCAAAAATTGGCAGTGTTATATGGTTTAAGATACATTGCCAAATTCCTTTCCAAAGCTCTCAGCCCAATTTTGTTTGTTTGTTTGTTTTTAATTTCTAACAGCTGTTGAAGCAGACAAGTAAATGTCTTGGATGCTAAGCTCTGCTGGATAAAATGAGAAAACAGTGTGGATTGTAAGCACTACAAAAGCATGGTTTCCTGTTAACTAGATCCACATTTCCTTTCAGGATTGTTCCCAGGAAACTGCCTTCCCAATCCCTCAAGTTTAGATGAAAACACCGTTATAGGAATTAGGTAGTTGAATAGGGGAGAGGAAGAAATATGGACCTGGACTCCCAGTGGGCTCTAGAATGACATTAGGTAACTCATTTAACCTCTCCAGTTTGATTCAAATAATGAATACAGATACTACCTTAAAAAATACATGAGACAATGCCTATGGCACTGCCTAGCACAGTATTAAGCACTGAATTCTAGCTTGAATAAATCAAACTTCCCTCCCTCTGCCTTCCTCCCGTGCTGCTGTGCTCTGAATATTCAATCTATGGAGATGTGGCAAGGAAGGGTGTGCCACTCCTCGCCACATAGCCATACAAGCATTAACATGCATCTGGAACCCATTTCTGCCCTGAAGATAGAAGCACTGAGCCACTTCAGTCATCTAACAGGTGCTCACTCTGCCTTACAGGTGAGTGGTATGGGGAGTGTCCTCAAAGTCTGGCATCTGGATAAGCCATAATTCAGGCCCATTCGGTGTGTGCAGTTACTGGGGAGCCCAGTTAATAAGTACAGTTTGTCTCAGTATTACCATCTGCCACTTGCAAAACATTCTGTGCCCACCAGGAAGCATCACTTCCCTTTTTCAAAATCTTCACTCAGAACATGTCACCAGAGAGAACCCCACAACTCCATGAAGCACACATTCTTGCATCAGTGTGAGTTATCTTTGCTGAATGCCTTTGTGGTTATTTTCTTGTTACATTAAAAAAAACTCAAATACTGTTCCATATTCTGATGTGGGTCTTATGAAAATGTTAATCGGTATTAAATATTAAGGCACAGCACTTTTTTTACAGATGAGAAAAGCGACAATGTGCTTACATGTTTTGGAATAGTGAAGGGAGCACCACAGTAGCTGGAAAGAGACAGGCTTGAGTTTAAAACCTGACACTGGTACTTAATACCATCATTTCTGTCAGCAAATTACTTCACTTCACTGAGCATCAGCTTTCCTCTCTGTAAAATTGCACTAATAACACTCATTAAAAATACTAGGTTGTATTTCTTGTGTGTTGCAAGAGACGATAGATGTAACATGCCTAACACCTTGCTTGGCACAAAGGAGCCCTAAATAAATGTTAACATTGATTTATGATTCTCTATATTAATCTGGCACTAGAGATACTTACTTCTGAATATTACCAGAATTTCATTATTGTAGAGGATTTATATAGCCAGAGATAAGCCAGTGAATATTTTCACAGCACTGATTAAAATATTCTTTTCAGGAGTGGGAACTGAACTTTTTTTCAGTTATCTGGTTGATATTTAATTTGGGAAAAGTTTTTCGATGGATATAAGAGGATGTGAGAGTGAAGAGATAAGATATCTTCTGACACCTTCTTGTGACTGGTGTAAAAGAAAAGAAAGAATGTGTCTTTTTGAAGCTATTGTTATACTGATTAGAAAGCTCATTCGAGAATGAAAAATACAGATTTAAATTGTATAGAGATGTTCTAATGTTAGGAACTTTGTAAGTGTATCTTTTTCTTTTCTTCTATTTTTCTTCTTTTTCTGGGTTATGGGCATAGTAGACTTGGTACCATTAGAAATGTTACTCCTTCCTTAGGACTTAAGCCTATAAAGAGGAGGAAACTCAAATACATATATTTATAATTTTCAGACAGTTAGGCAGTCATTCTGTAGGACCTTCATTTCAAAGCCTCACGTACACATCAAACTATAATAAGACTTGCCTTTACTTTGCTAAAAAGTCTGTCTCTTAACGTCAGGGTATCATCCCAGCCTTTGAACTGGCACATGCTTCACAGAGTAATATTTGGAAGTCAACATTTCAGTAGAGCAATTTATGCGCCCCACACGTGAGTCTTTATGCACTGGCTAATGGCTTCCTCAAATCCTTGTCTGTTAAATTGGTTTTGAAAAGAGGAATGCTCCCTTTTCTGGCCTATTTACAGATCAGCCGTCATTCTTCTGTATAGCAATAGTTTTTTTCTAGAATTGTGCTTATTAAGCAATGTCTTTCATTGGATTTTTTAATTGATATATCATAATTGTGCATATTTTGGGGCACATGGGATATTTCAATACCTATATACAATGTGTTATGATCAAATCAGGGAAATCAGGAGAGCCATCATTTCCAACATTTATATTTTCTTTGTGTTGGAAACATTACAATTATTCTGTTCTAGCTATTTTGTAATATACAATAATATACAATAAAATGTTGTTAACTATAATTTTTCTATTGCCCACTATTGAATACTAGAATGTATTTTTTCTATCTAACTCTGTTTTGTACCCCTCAACCAATTTCTCTTCATCCTCCTCTCCCCACTTTCCTTCCTGGCCTCTGGTAACCACCCAGCCTCTGGGAACCTCCTGATCTCTGGTAAAGACATCCACTTCTTTGGCTTCCACATATGAGTGAAAACAAGTGATATTTGTCTTTCTGTGCCTGGCTCATTTGACTTAACATAATGACCTCCAGTTCCATCCATGCTGCTGCAAATGACAGAATTTCATTCTTTTTATGGGTGAATAATATTCCATTGTGTACAGATATCACATTTTCTTTATCCATTCATTTGCTGATGGACACTTAGTTGATTCCGTATCTTGGTTGTTGGGAATAGTGCTGCAGTAAACATGAAAGTGCAGATGTCTCTTCGAGGTACTGAACTTTCAAGTAGTAACTCCCATTGACAATGCACAGCAGATTTTTCCCTGCATTGTCCTTATGAGAGTAAGTTTAGTGATGTTTAAGTTCTCAGAATCTTCTATGGAAAGACATAGATTGAAATAGTCCTCAGAAAAGAGATAAAGATACATACGACAGACAACACAATTTTAAAGGTCCCACTTAGAATTCTGGGAATTCATGAAGAATTCAATACTTCTTAGACACAGAATTTTAAATTCCAGTGAGTGAGGAATGTCTAAGTTTGGTTCTTCACAATTTATAAAGACCAGGAAGAGCAATTGGTAAAAGGCTTGAACATCTGCCAAATACTACAAGCAGCCAGAAATACTGGAAAGGGCATGAACTTAGATCAGAAGAACTGAATTTAGTCCTGGATGAAACTGTTGTTATCATGTGACACTGAGCAAGTCCCTTAATTTTTTGGTTCCTCTGTTTACAAGTTTATAAAATTGGGATGATTATTTCTGTCCTGTCTACCTCCCCGGGTTGTTACAAAATCAGATTAGGCGAAGCGTGTGAAGGATCTCTGTAGCTATAAAGTGCTATTCAGATACAAGGCCTCAGTATGGATTGCCTCTATAAGTTCTGCAAGCTTTCTGAGGACAAAGAATGTATCTTTGTACAGGGTTTGAATATATCAAACCCTATATTAGGCCCTGAAAGAAATAAGTGAAGGAACCTGTTGCATAAATTTGGACAGAAAAATACTGGGAAGTGATTCTTCCATTCCAATTTTCTGTGAGGTTAGTTGACATTCTTTTCTTGAATCATAAAATGTAACTTTTTTTTCTTATTTACCATCCCAGTGTACTTATGGGGATGATTCTCCCTTCATGCTAACTAATTTGCCTACATCCTGTAGTTGAAGATCTATTGTAGAGGAGAAGTCCATTCCTTATCTCAGTGAAATGTATTTCTAAGTGTACGTGAGGTTAGACAACAGAATTTATATACCCCTACACTTGTAGACAAGAGATGGCAGGTAAGGAGGTGCTCATCTCCAGCACATGAGTGTCACAACACATCCAACAACAATCACACACTGATTTCACAACCCCAAATTCTTCAGTGACTGAAGAGCATGTTTTCTTCCTTAATTTTATTGGAAAGTGAAAATATTCCCTCAGCTGTCACCACTGCTTCAGCTACTGACCTAAGGGTGGAGGGAACCTTGTTCTATGGGAAGCTTCTATCCTTTTTTTTTTTTTTTTTTGAGACGGAGTCTCGTTCTGTTGCCCAGGCTGGAGTGCAATGGCGTGATCTCGGCTCACTGCAACCTCTGCCTCCCAGGATCAAGTGATTCTCCTGCCTCAGCATCCCGAATAGCTGGGATTACAGGCGCCCACCACTATGTCTGGCTAATTCTTGTATTTTTAGTAGAGACGGGGTTTCACCATGTTCTTCAGGCTGGTCTCGAACTCCTGACCTCAGATGATCTGCCCGTCTGGGCCTCCTAAAGTGCTGGGATTACAGGCGTGAGCCACCGCGCTAGGCCTGGAAAGTTTCTATTCTTTTATTTCTATTCTTTTATACCAACTGTGATTGGTAACATCAGGTAACATACAATACAAACATCATCAATGTATTGTAATGTATGTATCATTAATTATGTATCAATGTATGTATTGATGTATCAATACATTGAGGATACATATCTTACAATAGATTACAACAGATGATATAATACATTCATGCCCATTTGATTGCTTCTTAATAGTTAATAAAGTAGCTGATTAAACTAAATGTTCCACACACATACAAAATAATTGCAATTATGTAAGCTGTTCTATACATTTAATCAAGAAAAAATACATTTTTAGGAACTGGACATTATGATCCATGCCTAATTTACCTTATAGAAATCAGAGCTTTAACATTTGACACCTGACTTCAAAATGCTGAAATTCCTGATCTCAAAACTTTTTGATCATAATATAATTTTAGGGCATTAGTAACTAGTACACTCTTCTATTTATTACAAAAGGACTTTCAGAATCTAGTTCTTCATTTCCAAAAAGTATAAGAATCAGAGTTTCATAGTAAAAAATGAGAAGCTTTAAAAATATAAGTCTAGATGCTAAGCAAGTTCATCTCTGTATCTTTTTTTTTCCAGTGACTTGAAACATTTCAGTGACTTCAATGCCTTTGAGTTAAGAAAGTCTTGATACTGTTCAGAGAAAATTCTTGTAAGTCACACCTAAGACAGTGTCAAACCCTTTGCCACCATTTGTGTATTGTTTGCCTCTCTGGCAAGGTGTTTTGGCTCCTGCAGTTGGGTGTGTTTTGCTGACCCCTGGGGCTCAGGAGCTGGTTTATTGATCTGCAGTATAATTCCAAAGCCCCCTGTTGACCAAGGGAGTTTGAATTAAGACTAGGATAGTGGAAGCCCTTGGCTGGACTGGCTCTAATCCTATAGCAATAGTCAAAGAATAAATTTATCTCTGGGTATTATTGGAACCCCAAGTAATCTTAACTGTGTTTCAAAACTGTTTTTTCATCTTTATTTTTGTTTTCTGACCAGAGTAGCACAGTGTCTGGTTTCTGGAACACAGTATTTCTCTAGAGGCCAGATGATCTTTCTGAGCCTGGAATGAGTCAATTATAGCACATTTGGGCCAGGCCATCTCCATCTTTACCCAAGTCTACTTTCATCCTGATTGGAACACTGGGGGATATACCAGACAGTCACTAGAGGGCAGCAAGGGGTCAATGCAACCAATTCTTTTTTTTTTTTTTTTTTAATTATTATTAAACTAAGTTCTAGGGTACATGTGCAGAACATGCAGGTTTGTTACATATGTATACATGTGCCATGTTGGTGTGCTGCACCCATTAACTCGTCATTTACATTATGTATTTCTCCGAATGCTATCCCTCCCCCCTCCCCCGACCCCATGGCAGGCCCCCGTGTGTGATGTTCCCCACCCTGTGTCCAAGTGTTCTCATTGTTCAATTCCCACCTATGAGTGAGAATATGCGGTGTTTGGTTTTCTGTCCTTGCAATAGTTTGCTCAGAATGATGGTTTCCAGCTTCATCCATGTCCCTACAAAGGACATGAACTCATCCTTTTTTATGGCTGCATAGAATTCCATGGTGTTTATGTGCCACATTTTCTTAACCCAGCCTATCATTAATGGACATTTGGGTTGATTCCAAGTCTTTGCTATTGCAAATAGTGCCGCAATAAACATACGTGTGCATGTGTCTTTATAGCAGCATGATTTATAATCCTTTGGGTATATACCCAGTAATGGGATCGCTGAGTCAAATGGTACTTCTAGTTCTAGATCCTTGAGGAATCGCAACACTGTCTTCCACAATGGCTGAACTGGTTTACAGTCCCACCAACAGTGTACAAGTGCTCCTATTTCTCTACATCGTCTCCAGCACCTGTTGTTTCCTGACTTTTTAATGATCGCCATTCTAACTGGTGTGAGATGGTATCTCATTGTGGTTTTGATTTGCATTTCTCTGATGGCCAGTGATGATAAGCATTTTTTCATGTGTCTGTTGGCTAATGCAACCAATTCTTTAGGAACTTTCTGGGCTATATTATGTGCTTTGGAAGAAGAAGGGGGAAAAAAAGCCTAATGGTTTTAAAAGCGTATTCCCTACTACTTCTGTCAAAAATACAATGGCGTCAGTGATGTATGCTTGTAAGTATGTGTGTTTCACCAAAACTGAAACAAAAGACAAATATAACCTCACTAGTATAATGAGAGGAGACTGTCAACGCCAAGGAATGTATCAGTTATCTTCCTGGAGATAGCCCTGTACCTACAAGAATGAGGGTCCTCAAAGGGAGCCTATTGTGTATGCCCATGCAAGGAATCAAGCCACCTGTGAGTGGGTGTTAGGAGAGAAGGCCTAAAGACCAGCAGTGAGAAATGAGGGATAGTGATGCAACCTCTCTAGTAAGCAGGGGTGACTTGTAGACAATAGATGGCAGTTAAGGAGGTGCTCAACTCCAGCTCATGAGGAGCTGAAGTCCCCCAGCTCCTTATAGGTTGCATGTTTGCAGGGAGGAATATCACTCTCATTACCTTCTGATATTGTCTCCTAAGGAAATTTGGGCAAGAGGTTGTAAGCATCATGTTTTGCAGTTTTATGCTTTTAAAAGAGATGATCCTGGCACCTCACTGCACATGGGTGCGTTGGAGGAAGGAAAGTGGGAAGATGGACAAGGAGAAGGACTTCGCGAAACATCATAAGGAAGAACAACCTTGTGGAAGGTGGCAAGGACAAGACGAAGACAAAAGAGAAGAGTGGTTCAAATCTTCATGCACCACACAGTGAGCATCAAAGGCATACATATCAAAGTCTTTGGAAGAGGAGAATATTAAGAACTCTTAAGGAAAATTATGTGTAAGCCATCCCAGGACCATTCAAAGGAAAAGAGAGGCTTAGCGTTCAGAAGTTGCTATAGTTTTGCTGATGAGGCTTGAATATGAAAACTATATTATTATCCTTTTTATTGTTACGCTACTTCTTTGAATGTATCTCACAGGACAGCATGAATTGTACAACTTAGCTTACAATTAACAGAAAAAAAATTGCACTTTAATTCCCAAATTTGACTATCAGATGTTCAATGAGGACAAATACAGAATAACATTGTAGAATCTTGCTTTTATCCCTAATACTGCTGGAAAAATATTAATCTCAATTTTAGTTTTTCCCTATGTATCATCTGGGGACCCCTTGCATTCGAATCACAAACAGTGAAATCATACAATAATAACTTTAGGAGAAAGAATTTAATAACGACTGTAGGAGAAAGATATAACCAAATGTTGGAGGAACATAAAGAAGGGAGAAATTACTTTTTGCCAGAAGAACCAGGAAAGACTTAATGGAGAAAATGGCACCTGAACCAGCCCTCAAAATATAGATAGGATTTTTACCAGCACAGTTGTGCAAATATGCTAGCAAAAAGGAACAGAATAATTAGTCAATACCACCTTGATTAGAGAAGGAGGACTGATGGCTGTAATATTGGCAAAGAAATTGAACTCAGATTATAAAAGGCTTTATGCAGAGTCTGGGGGGTGGGTTGAAACTTACTCAGCAATCACTTTGGCAGGTATCCACACCGAGTCACATGATCAGAATTGCACTTGAGGATAGTTTCTCTGTCTATAGGACTGAGGCTGGGACTGGAGGCAAGGACATGTTAGAAAGTAGGCAAAATTGTCCAGGACTGGAGAAATTAGGCTATGTAAAAGGACAGTGGCAGTGGGAATGGAAAGAAGGGTGGTACATGAAACAGACACTAAAGGGGGAACAAGTTGATTGTTAGCTTGAAACTCTCAGCAAGCTTTATCAATTCTTGAAATGAAGGAAAATTTGTCTCTTCAAAAAACCTCGTATGTTGCAACCACTTAGGATGTGAACAAAGACAATTTATCTCCATTTTCAAGGCTCAGTAGTCAACTCAGAGATGGAGACAAGAGGACTTAAAGATGAGAGGAAAACGTGTCTCATTAACTCACAGTTTCAAAATGTTACAGATAGCTGTGGGGTTTTGGTTTCATTTGGTAAAAATCAAATGAACTTTTCTTCCTTATTTCTTCTGAAAAAAGAATCAGATTTACTAAATGACATGTTAAAATGTTTAATTCCATTTATTCTTCAATTTAAACAACACAAAGTTATTTCAATGAGACATCTGATTTTAATCCCAAGTAATAAAAAACAAAACCTAAACATTGGCCTAACTGAAATGAAGTCTAGTTTAATTGGTTTGGGATTACATTATTTTAATATTCTAGAATACTGCTAAAATATTATTCAGTGTTCACTATGTGCTGATTAACCTGAGATCTATAGTAATATTACATATCAAGGTTTTGAAAATGTTTTATGACTGACCGAGTCATGAGTTTTGGTTTTATGCTTCTTATTTGTAAATGTTTCAACCATATGAAATGCCATTCTTTTTTACTGCAATGGAATTTTACATGCCACGTTTAAGAAACAGAATTTTCTACATGAGTCTTTCTTTAACTGTAGCATTAAGTTTCCCATATGGCAACAGAAATGACATTTTATTTCTGCTATTTGAGTAATCTGCTTCCAAACAGGAAAAGTGGGGAATAGGACCAAAAAGTCTGTGACACTTACCTTTGGAGCAGGACTTGAGCCAATTAAATCATTGCCATATGATGTTGTTTGGACTATAATTGCTATCATAACGAGATGCAGGAAGAACAGAAGGCCCAAAGCCAAAAAACAGAAGGCCCGGAGCCAAAAGGCCCAGAGCTTGGAAGAGTTCAAGTCCTATCACTTTAGCCATTCTTACATATTGCATTCAGGAGACAGTTGACTTGCCCCACGTAGTTAACAAATTGAACAGCCCAACTGTGTCTCATGTATGTTTTCTGCTTTCCAATCTTGACAGATGCACATGTGTTATGTTCTAATGGCTCTCTGAAAAATATTTAACTACCTGACACTGCTGGTTTTCAGTCACATATCAGCCCTACTAGAGCCTATCAATAATTTAAAACAAAAATATGGAAAACAGTAATGAGACCTCTGCAGCCATTGTACTGTCGGCAGGAAAAATGAAGACATGGTAATGAGGAAAACATTAGTCTGATTATTACAGGAGGGAGATGTTCTCAATCTTTTGTGGTGGTACGTCAGCCACAATTACCTCCCCAATAGTGCTTCAGATCACAAACAGCTTGGAGATAGCTGGAGTTCTTCCTAATTTGATCCTCTCTTGTTATTTCATGTTTTATCACAGTTAAGAAATATGTGCCCAAAATCTCATCAGTGCAGCCAAGATATTTCTAGAGATACTTTTCTAGGCCTTGCGATGGCTTCTCTTTAGTGTCACTGTGGACTCAGTAGCTGAGAATGCTCTCCTCTCTCAATCTCATCTCTCACCATTCACTTGCATCCACCTAAAAGAGTCCACTGGAGTGCATGGGAATCTTTACTGGCATTTGGTTTATGTGAGTGAATTCTACTATTGGTTCCTCCAAGCTGGAAGTAGCGATCAAGAGAAGGGGAAAGATAAAACTGAGTGAAAGTGGTTAAAGGGAAACCAATAAGAAATACATTTGGAAATCTGACTAGATTGGTGAAGACTTTTTTATTTTAAGGAAGAGAAAATTATGTGATTCTGATGTGTGGGTCGAATGAAGAATGAATGCAGTATGAGAACAGGGTGGAGACTCAGATTAATCAAAAAGATGCCTAAAATATATGTTATATGTTTTCTGTGAGATGTAATGAAGGTGAATTTCAGAAGCAGTGGATATCTCAAGGTGCAGCAGCTGAGGTGATGTCTTTTTACCTCAGATTACTACAAAGGCTTTAACCTTCTGGATGCTGGCTGTTCTTTTCCTGGGAAAAGCACAGCTTTCACTGAACCAACAAACGGTTTTAAGGTGCTTGCAGAGAGAAGGAAGACTGAGTCCATAGTAATCGCTGTATTATGATCAACAGTGCTATTTTGTTTCTTCCCCAAAGTTCCTGTTTATGTCTCGCAGCCTTTATATTGACTTTTTAAGAACTCAGCCAGTTGGCCAGTGGCCATGGTAAAATTGCCTAAAGTATAATAATAATAATAATCATAATCATAATCATAAAAATTGCACCACCAGTAAGTGTAAATACATCCCATCAGTGGACACATCTTCAGTATTCTACTTAAACTCAGTTTTCCATTTGAAGTGTCATGTGGTTATGGGTGAATAGAGAACATTATTTAAGAAAAGAATGATTTGTTCAAAATAGTACCCAAATACTAAGCTACATTACGGAGCAACCATCAGTATCATTAAGAAATTTCATTCACTTTCATTTTTAAAAACCTGTAGCATGCTACATCATTTACACATTAATATTTGACTCTCTAAGCATTTGGCTCATGTACAGAAAATCATATGATACTTTTTCTTTGAGAATGAGAAGGAAAGGAAAGACAGCGATTGAAGGAAGATCCAGGAGAGGGAAAACACATGCCCTGCTGCTAGCCTTCCCATTTTCTCCACCTACTCTATACCAAACCTAATTAACATAAGCTAACAAATATTATTATTAACAAAACTGTGTTGTTTTAAAGGTGACTGTGCTTAGCAATTTGTGTATTTTAGCTGAATCATTCTTTAAAACAAATGTGTGAGAAAGATAGCTCTATCTTAAAAAATAGGAAATTGAGGGGAAACAAAGTGTTTAAAAACTTTGCCCAAGGTCACATAGCCCATGAGTGAATGAGCCGGGATTCTTCCAGGTCTGTCTGACTCCAAACCCCAAGTTCCGGCCAGAAGCTCCTCCAATGGCTGACCCAACAGGAAATAATTTCCTATTACACTTATGTAAAGAATTCTCTCCTGTGCCTAAAATAAAGAGATTTACTCTATACAGTTGGTTTAACTAGCGTAACTGTGAAGATCAACAAGCTTAAAAATGCTATTTTCTTTCTTTTAACAAAAGAAAAACAAGATGACAGGGTATAAAACAAAGAATCTATTATTTCGTTTCCAAATGCACATTTTAAATTTAGTGACACAATAGCTTAAGTCTTCTTTTGGACTATTGATTTTCCTATTATTATCTAAAATAAAACATTTTTAAAAGCACCATTTTACCATTTTTTGCATCTTCAATACATTGTATTAGTATTTTGAATGTATATCCACTGCCTGATTCTTATATTTTATAGTTGCAGGAAGCTACTATTCCAAGTGAAATAATTTGGTGTTGTTATTTAACTCTGAAAAAGCATGAAATATAGAAATCATTTGTGAGAAATCACTGACTTTCTGCTAAGGTGACTACGCCATTTTTTTTTATATTAGGCAAAAAACCAAATGCAGCAATCAGAATTGTACCTCATTTAATGTTATTTGCAAGAATGATTAACCAGGATGCCTGGGGCACTTACATAAACAGCTGTTTCTTGTATTTTCCAGGTAATAAAACCTCTTAGTTTGGCATCTTGCAGGGAAGCCATTAGATCCACCCTGGTGCCACTGGAATAACTGAGGCCTATAGGGAGGGAACACCTACCTACAACAAGAGGCAAGGGATAGGGTAGATGAGGACGAGGCCTAGATTGGAAGTTCAGAATGAAACTACCAACCAGTAAGAACATAGAGGAGCCCAAAGCCTTCAGAGGCAAAGGGAGGTGTCCAGAATTACTTATTCATTTATTTTTTGGTTTGTTTCTTTGTTCATTTATTTCTTTATTTTGAAGAGTGAAAATGTTTCAAATACTTCTCCCAAAATATTACTAGTAATTCATTTATTTCTTTATTTTGAAGGGTGAACATGTTTCAAATACCTTACTGAAATATTAATAATGATGGAGTAACAGTCTTGAGTTTTCAGAAGTATATGATGTACTAATAAATACCATCCAAGCAATCACAAATGTATGCTTTCTTACCAGGCATACAAGAGCTAGAGTCGTTCACACTGAAGGCTTTCACAAAATGCAAAAGCAGCAATAAACAGAATTGATATTTACATTAACACATTGTACATAAAATCCAAAAGTCAGCATCCTATATTTTTAATATCAATGTATATATCATACTTTATTTTTAATGTTAATTTTCTATCTCCCCCAAAAAAATGTAAGATCTGTAAGAAAGTAGATTTTCAAATATATAGATGTATAATTTAGCATCACATGTCATGCTGAATACCAAGGAGTTTACCAACAACACTGAGAGTTTCTAGAAGAATTTATTGATGGTTTCCTTTTACCACCAAGAAATCTCTAAGCCAAATTTTCTTTTCCCCAATTTTTATTTAGTTTTTACCTCTTCATACTCAATTTTAAATTTATTATCATAAAGAGAGATGCTGAAGGGATCTGCTTTTCTGTCTGCTATAGTGTGAGGGCTCTCGTGTGGCAACATTTTACTGTTGTTCTCCCCTGCTATCATCAATGCATTAAAAGGAAGGGGATTCTACACAGGAATACTAAACAATCAATAAAACGCATTCCCAAGCAATAATAATGTGATGGAGTCACTGCAATTTGATTAGTGACCTTTTCATTCTTTGTAGAGATAACCTTTATTGATATCATTAACCAGATAAAACACAGGTTTGATGCAGCTCTTTTAACCACTGAGCTTGGTATTGATTGAGAAGCAAGATGTGAGATTTTGTTAGTGTTGAGCTGTTTACAGAAACAGGAGGTCCATTCCTCCCCTTTTCTTCAGCCCCCAGAGTAATTGGTTTTTTTTACCAGCAGTGAATACAGAGGAGAAACCAAGGACATTTTCTGACTTTTGTTTCTATGAACAAAAGCTATTTGGGTGAGGGATCACTTTCTGAATGCTCACAAGGAAAGAGGCATTCTATATTAATAATTTTGGTATGGCATAAGTAGATCTCCTCTTCTGTTACTGTAATTCTCAAAGATCTCTCATTATACAACTACTTATTAGCATTTGCAATTCAGAAAGTTTATACTAATTCTGCCTGTGTTTATGTTTAAACAAACCTGTATACTTGTTCCTTGCCACTTGAAAGGCATATGTTATCATAGAGAAGATCTAGAGATTTTTACCTTATCTAGAGATTTTTGGCCCAAATGGCTGATTAACTTTGAGGTTTGTCTGTGTCTGCTTCCATGCAATAGAAGTGGAACATTTGTTTGACCTTTTAAGTGAATGATTTAGCCTAAGAATCAAACTTTACATTTTAATTCCTGAAACTAATGTTTAAATGAAAGTAAACTCTTCAACTGAATACACTAGATATGCTACAAAAAAGGTGTGTTTGGTGAAAGGTAGCTATTGCTTAAAATTGTATGTTTTAACTTAATATGGTGAGCCTGACTTGAAAATAATTTTATGGTGTGTGAATTGGATTGTGCAGTGAGTAGAATATTAGAGCACACCTGCAAGTGGCATTAAAACGTTTTTGTTTTAACTGATTCATACACTAAGCTTAGAGCATGTAGGTGTGATCTGTGGATTTAAGATGAATGATTAATGTTTACCCAATAAGCACTAAGAAAAATGAGTTGAAAGATTCACTAAGGTCCATGTAATAAAAAAGATTTTGGGGGCGACATGGAAAAATAATTAGGCATGAAAAGGGTTTATATATTTTCTTACATCTCCAAGCATGATAGTAGTTTAAATAGAGAGTTGTAGGCATATACTACTCTTTACAAGCTTCTGGTATATTAAGAAATAATATAATTAGACAAAAAATTACTACTTAATTGAAGTTTCAGAGGGATAAAAAGTAACAAAATAACCATGGAAAGTAATGGCAACAGTAAGAATGGATATGAGTGTTTATCATGAAAATTGAAAAAATACTCTCTAATTCTAGGTTTCAAAGATAGAGACCAGCTTTTCATATGAAAAGTACATTTATAAAAATCAGTGATACCCACTATCTTTTAAAACACGAGATCTCACATACAGCACAGTTCTTTAGTTATAAAGGCTGAAAGCCGAGCAAAAATAAATTTACACTCAATTGCATAGTTGTTTTTTGCTTTGGGGTGTTGTTAGATTTTTTGTAAATTTTTTTTGCCAGCAGGAATTTATTTTATTTTCACCCTTATGAATTACGGGGTACAAATTTTGAAACTGTTTATCCACTACACTTAATCATTAGTCAGATTTCTTGTACTTCACAATCTGCTTTCAGCCTAAGGTAATATCAACAAGGTGATACAAAATCAAAATATTTAGAGCCGGGGGAGGAAAAGTCATCAAAATCATGTCCTTATTTCCTAATCCTGAATATTGTGATTGAACCATTCTCCTCTATATAGATGAAGGAAGTAGAGATGGGGTACGGGGACTGGCAATCAGAGAAACTGGCACACAAAAAAGAAAAGATAGAGAAGGAGACAATCATAACAATATTAAAAGAAGAGTCGAGAATTTTCTGTACTTATATAGAGGTCTTGCAGCTTACCACATGAAAATAATTCTTTGCTCTTCAGCTGCCATAACACTTCTAGGTTTTTAAAATTGAACTATTCTTTTTAGGTTATTAGTGTCCAGATCCTTGCCATTCACTAGCAGCAACACTTGGGAACTTGTTAGAAATTCAAATTATTGGATCTCTGCCCTGGAGCCATAATCAGAAGCTGTATGTTTAAGCAGATTTCCAGGTGATTCCTATGCATGTTAAAGACTAATACCACCCCACATCTATTGGCAGAATATGCACTTGTTCCTTGGAGACTAAAGACAGTGAACAACGAAACAGCATGTAAAAAAACAAATGAAAAATCTGCTGAGGTGAAAGCATAAATAGGAGGAAATACAAAATTCCCCTTTTATGCCAAGTGCTTCCCACTTGAGAATAAATCACTAAGGTCATTTACTAGCTCTAACTTGAGAACCACAAACTACACTGGGTTCATCTGCCTTTCACTGCTTCTCAGAGTCAAACAAAAACTCTCACAATTTTAATATTTAGCAAATACAGTCATGCACTGCATAACAATGTTTTGGTCAACAACGAACTGCATATATGATACTGTTCCCATAAGATTATAATACCATATTTTTACTATGTCTTTTCAATGTTTAGATATGTTTGGATACACAGTATTTACCATTGTGTTACAACTGCCTACAGTATTCAGTACAGTGCTATACAGGTTTGTAGCCTAGAAGCAATAGATTATACCACATAGCCCACGTGTGTAGTAGGCTATACTATCTAAGTTTGTATAAATATACTCTGCAACATTCACACAACGTAAAGTGTCCTAATTGCATTTATCATAATGCATCCCCATTGTTAAGCAATGTATGACCATAGTTGTAAATGATGTGTATTTATTCTTCCTAGCTGAAGTCTTCAGGTAATAATATTTTAATGTTTTGATTATAAGTAAACTTAAATGTCTCTCCAGATTGCACTGCTGCCAACTGACCATTTTTATATAGATATGTCTTTTTTAGATGTAGTTGGTTATGTATGTATTATGTCACCATCATACACATATATACACACAGAGAGACATACATACACCTCACACATTCACATGTGAATGCTTCGTCACCTTTATTACATACCCTAAAATTACAGAATGCTTTATGGAATTGCTGTGGAAGAGGAAGAGGGGTTGTCTGTATGAGTCATAAACACTGGAAACTTGAACAGAGCATCCCAACAGCAACAACAAAAGCAAACTGAGTACCTGGGAGGGAGGAAAAAGAAAAATGATACCTGTTCTTTGGCATATAGATTATCCCAAAGGGGCAAATTATTAAAGAAAAAAGAAACAATGTTTTAAATTTTCAGTAGCATATTATAGTCATGGTAGAACAAAATATTTTCTAGCTGATGTTAACAAGGGTCATGTATGATTGCAGAGAGAAAGGCTCTTAGCAAACTATGACATTCTTGGTCAGAGTTAAACTCTGTTACCCTGTTTTTGTCTGCCAAATGATCCTGATGTATGAACTGGGGAATAGAGTGCATGTTTGTATATATAATGCTACAATGCTTACACTATTAACTTCTGTTTATAGCTTGGCCTTTGGAAATGGTTGTTGGGGAAAGGAATTGCTCTAAACTTGAAAATCTTGAGGCATTCTGAAAGATAAACAGTGTTTTACCAAGGTGGGAAAGGTGTCAAAGAGACTGGCCCTCACAGTCTCAGAAAAAAAATAGACTGTTTATATGTGGCTGCTGTGTTGACCATGAGAAAAGAGAGATGAATTGGCGTGACAACTTGCAAACATGTTATAGCAAAATGTTAGCAATAAAAATAAAATAATTAAAAAGAAAGATGAGAGTGAATGAAAATAGCATAGCAAGTAACAGTTTGATTTTTTTTTATTCAAAATCTAAAGATTGGATTTAAAAAAATGTGAAAATCTAAAGTCGTCCACAAGTACCCAATGCTGTGCATTGTATAAGGACTTAAGGAAACCATAAAATCAGTATATATGAGCTCAAGGACAGAGTGATAATACAGCAGGAAAAGAATGCTTCTAAGTTGAGCAGGCAAAGTAAAATCTGAAAAAAAGCCTTTTCAAATCTAACAAATAAAATCAAGAATGATAGCTGGGCATGGTGGCTCAGGCCTGTAATCCCAGCACTTTGAAAGGCTGAGGCAGGTGGATCATGAGGTCAGGAGTTCGAGGCCAGCCTGACCAACATGGTGAAACCCTGTCTCTACTAAAAATACAAAAATTAGCCGGGCATGGTGGCATGCACCTATAAAAATACAAAAATTAGCCGGGCGTGGTGGTGCACACCTGTAATCCCAGCTACTCAAGAGGCTGAGGCAGGAGAATTGCTTGAACCCAGGAGGCGGAGGTTGCAGTGAGCCGAGATCGTGCCACTGCACTCCAGCGTGGGCGACAGAGTGAGATTCCATCTTAAAAAAAAAAGATAGACACAACTAAAGATGAGATCACTTGTGTAGGGGAGAAAAATTTCTCCTCTATCCTTTCAGGGTCTCCTGCTGGACCTAAAAATTAAACTGACATCAAACATATTAACATCTCTTAGTCTCAGATAAGGTAAATTCAACAAAGATACTGGGATTAATAGACCCTACAAATGTTGATTGGAATGATGACAGAGACACTGCAGAGCCTAATTTATGATGAAGGATGAGGATCTTTTTATTGCTGAATGGTCAAACAGTGATGATGAAAAATATAGTATTCATATTAGAAATAGTCATATCCTTATAAAAAAAACGGTGATCAAAAGACATTCAAAAAAGCGATGATTGAATACTTGATAAAAAGAGGAATGGATATAAGGGAAGTCATATCCATTTCCTAGCAGTTTCTCCCAGGTTAATGAGATTAGGGTCATTGGTGTGATTCATCCATTCATTTAAATCAGTAAACATTTATTAGGTCCTCATTTTGCCAAGCATCTTGACTCTTAGTAATGTATCATTGCACTTGTTTTTCTTAACCACCTGATAAGTTTTACACTTAAATCTGAGGGTTTAAGGATGGAGATTTTTTTGTGGGAAAAGAAGACACATTTATTGTTTTGCTTGTTTGCTTGTTTTTAAATGTCACAAGTTTAGTAAATATGGCAAAAAATGGAATAAAGAAAGATAATGTTTTCTTTCCAAAAACCCATTTGTGTATATACATATGTGTGTATAAGTATACATATATATGGATAGATATTGATAGCTTGATATCTCGATGGATACACAGCAAATTGTTAGTAGTGGTTAATCCTTTTTTTCTTTCTTCCTTACTTTTCTTTTTTCTTTTTTTTAGACAGAGTCTCACTCTGTCACCGGGAAAGCGATTCTCCTGCCTCAGCATCCCAAGTAGCTGGGATTACAGGCGTCCGCCACTACGCCCAGCTAGTTTTTTGTATTTTTAGTAGAGACGGGGTTTCACCATGTTAGCCAGGCTGGTCTTGAACTCCTGACCTCGTGATTCGCCCGCCTTGGCCTCCCAAAGTGGTGGGATTACAGGCATGAGCCACTGCACCTGGCCAGTAGTGGTTAATCCTTAAGAATAGTATTGGTGAGGGTAGAAAGAGTAGGAACTTTAAATTTTACATGATATATACTTATGTATATTGCTTTCCATTGAAGAGGAATTAAAATAAATATAAGGAAATAGTCCAGCTTTCTTATATTTGGTTGCACTGAAGCTTTGGGTTGGCCAATAGCCCAGCACTGATGGACAATTTATTTTCATTATTTTCTGAACTACATTTGTGTGTCTAGGAACTTGTCAAAGAATACAGACCAAGGAAGGGCCTCATCTATTCATTTCCAACATTCTACCGTGTAAATGTGGATTCACTCTTATTGTAAAAATGACAGTGTAGGGGAGCATCTTTACACTTCTGGAAGAAATCTTCTTCTGTATAAACTCAAGAATCTTAATCCTCAGTGTGTTTGGGAGCCCAGGTAAGCTTAATATTTAAAAATTATTCAGCATAGTATGGTATCGCATTTTATATCTAATGCTTTCTCACCTAAGGAAATTCCAACAGTCCTCCTATTATTCACAAAATAAATGTCTCCCTACTTCCTAGGTTTGTTTTCTTGGGAGTCTTAGAAATAATTATTGTTGTTACCATTACAGTTATTTTGTCAATAACTGCCTGTTTTAATTTCTTTATAATACAACAGATATCCTCTCAATCCTCAAAGATGGATAAACCTTAAGCAAATTTAAAACATACGGGAGATAATTATCTCAGAGAATAGTTGAATTTCACATCTGAAAGAACCTTCAGAGTAATCTTACTAAATCCCCTTATTTTATATAGGAGAAAACAAAGTCTCTGTAAAGTGAAATGTTTTGGCCAAGGTCAAACAGCTAGTTGCTGACAGAACCAAGTTTGGAAACCTCATTAATTTTGGCTGATCTCTCCTGTCTGTACCTGGGAATGTTTGCTTTCCACACTGTGCCCATCCTCATCTTGGCCTAACCCAGTAAGGAAACTTGCCATATAAGAATGTCCTCACCTCAGAGAACGTTGCAAGAGTGGGGCAGGAGAGTGAATTGAGATTTGATTTAGTTGGGTGTTCATTAATATTGACTTACTAATGGTTACATTGAACACAATGAAGAAATAAAGCCTGTGCTTATTTTTTAAATAATCAAAATAGCTTGGAGGCCCCCATCTACTACCAATAGCATATTTCATAGCCAGGGTGTTTGCAAATATGTTCTTTTATATGGGAGACTACACACTGTATATCTGTGTATTAGTCAGACTTCTTTAGAGAAACAAAACCAAAAGGAGATATATAAATATATAGAAGGGGATTTCTTATGAGGGATTGGCTCACACGATTATGGTGGCTAAGAAGTTCCATGAACTTCTGTAGGCTAAAAGCCCAGGAAACCTAATGGTGTAGTTCCAGTCTAAGCCTGAAGGCCTGAGAACCAGAGGACCCAATGGTGTAAATCCCAGTCTGAGTCTGAGGGCCTGAGAACCAGTTGTACCAATGTCTGAGAGGAGAAAATAAATGTCCCAGCAAAAGCAGACAAAATAAATTCACCCTTCCTCTGCCTGTTGTTCTATTCATGTCCTTGGCAGATTGCATTATGCCCACTTACATAGGTGAGGGCCATCTTCTTTACTCAGTCTCCTGATTCAAAGGCTAACGACTTCTGGAAACAGTCACAGGCACAATCAGAAATAATGTTTTACCAGCTATCTGAGCATCACTAGACCCAGTCAAGTTTACACACATAGTTAACCATCACAGCCCGTTATCTGTGAATGTCTTCTAAAAGAGAAGCCTCATCATTTTGCATTGTTCTATACCTCTTTTTTTGTTTGTTTGTTTTTGTTTTTGTTTTTTGAAATGGAGTCTCACTTTGTTGCCCAGGCTTGAGTGCAGTGGCACAATCTCAGCTCACTGCAACCTCTGCCTCCCGGGTTCAAGTGATTCTCCTGCCTCAGCCTCCTGAGTAGATGGGACTACGGGTGCATACCACCACACCCAGCTAATTTTATATTTTTAGTAGAGACAGGGTTTCACTATGTTGACCAGGCCGGTCTTGAACTCCTGACCTTAAGTGATCCACCCACCTTGGCCTCCCAAAGTGCTGGGATTACAGACGTGAGCCACTGTGCCTGGTTGTTCTATACAATTTTTAAATAAAAATAAACTGTGGCACTAAAATAATTAATAAACTTTTACAAATAGTTTATTAATCTGGCCTTTATTATTGACTATTGAGCAATACGTCCAAATTGTGTAAGAATCTCCTGACTTAGGAGCTAGTTGCTCTAAAACCCATACCTCATTCTTGATATTATCATCGTCTTTAGGTCAGTATTAATTCCCACTTCATAGGTAGGGTGACATGTGTCCAAGTTTGCCCGTAAGAGTCTTGGATTTGATCTCCAATCTAATTGTCATGAACAGCAGTGCCTCCTCTTACTCTCAGAAAGTCGAGGTTTAGACAGTAAGGTATAGGGTCATCCATAGGGGGTATAAAATATGTTAGAGAAGGAATTTTCCTATTCCAACTTTAAAACAAATCTCAGCATTTCCTCTTGTTTGAGCTGTATCTGCCCCTTTCTGTATTCATTGTCTTAGTTTTACCTCCTGCCTTCCTAGATGCATTGAAACTGAATTAGCCTTCAAACTCCATGTAGCTCAAAACTCAATATTTGACTTGATGGAACTAGGGTATCTGCCAAGTTGACTTTCATTCTGGTTTCCACTGGCTGTCCTAGTATAGTGTGTGAATAAATCTTCCAGGCGTAAAGATAATTAGATTATCAAGAGGAATTTGATGAAAGATTTGTACTTTGCAAAGCAGCTAAACATGTAGTTCCATAGAAACCATGCAAATACAATTGTTTATCTATTGAATCTCATATTTGGACATGCTGATGCCTAGGAAACCTAATTTTCTGCCCATGAAATTTCCTAAGATATTGCCAAATTATATTCTAAACAATGTCTTTGAGTCTAGTCACCCAATGTCCAAATTTTGAAAATGTCCAAAATGTATGCTGCCCTCAAAGAGACGGGCAGTTTAAAGTATATGTGCCTCATAGACAGATGAATGTGATTTCAAATTGTGCAATCACTCTTTTCAGTTATATGCCTCAGTTTCCTCATCTCTGCAAATAGAATGTATGAAAAATGTCTTTTGCATAATCAATTCTTATAAAATACCACTAATATATTTTTCTGTAATTATTTTTTGGAGATATTGGAGTAAGTTTGCCTTCTAACATCTTCCTACCTATAGTAATTTTAAAACATACTTTAGGGCCATCTCTTTCTGTCCTTCCTGCCTAATTTCAGACTATCACAGTGTCTTACTTATACATAGAAATGTCATAGTCCTTTAGACAACCTGTCCCAGAATTTTCTCTTCACTTAGCATTCTAAAACCACAATATCTCTTATTTAAAATCTTTCAATGGATACCCATTTCCTTGAGGATAAAAACCAAACTCCTGAGTCTGACTTTTGCCTGTCTTCCTTTCTGCATACTTTATCTATCAGTCTTGGTTTTTCATTCCACATGCCAGCTCTATAGAACTGCTTGAAGTAACCCAAGTGTACCCTATCTCCTACTTGGAATGTTAATCCTCTCCTTCTGCATTCAAATTGTATTTTGGTTTTATCTCCTCAAGGCAGCCTTCCTTGGTTACTTCCTGTCTTGATTCCCTGCTGCTTCCATGCTCTCCTGTAAAGCAGTGCTTACCTCCACAATATTCTGTGAATGTCTCCCACCTCCATTTCTGAGGCAGGAGTTAGTCTTCTTCTTTGTACCCAAGCATTTGGCACATTATATGGGCTCAACAAATATAGGCACGTCAATAAATTCAAGGAAGAAGAAAGGAATTTTTACTTTATTTTCCTAGGGAAATTTGTATTCTGAATAAGAAATATTATCGTCAATGAGATAAGAAGAAATTATCACAAAAACTTCATAACCTAGCACAAGACCTTGTCCACAGAGACAATTAATAAATATTTTAGCTTTGATCCATTAATGAAATAAATGCCACTTATATATGTAGATTAATGTATAGTCAATACAATAGGAAAAGAGCATTTTTTGTTTTAATGACTTTAAATGAAGTTATTTGCCTCTGAGTGACACCAGTGCTCAGGCAAGAAATTCCCTCTCCCTGGTTGTCCTGGAAGGAGGGCTGTCATGGCACTTAGGGAAAGCCATTCTCTTCCTAACAAATAATCACCCTCTCCCTATCTTGCCATCACATGGCCACCTCTCTGATGTGGCCGTACTTGAAGTGTAGTGAGCCAGTCACATTATCCCACAATGTGAGTCCCAGGACCCAGAGAGGCTGACTCACTAGAACAGGTAATTAGGAAGCAGTAGGACATGAGACAGGAGAGGAAATCTAATTTACAGCTCACTGGAGGGCTCTGAAAGAGTGTGCAGCAGAGCTTGGATGGGAGATTAAATTATCTGTGAGCTCACCTCTCCAAAATTATTTGGTCTCCCTCCTTTTCATTTGGAAAACATATGTTGCCAAGTGCAAAGATTTAGCCTTTGCTCACAAGAGTTGGCAGGTGAGGGCAACTTCTTAAAACCACTTGGAAAGGATAGAATTAGCTCTAGGCTATCTGCTGTTTCAATAAGAAAAACTACTGCAGAATTCAGGAAATGAAAGAGATTTCTGGAAGCTCTTAGGACCTCTAGCAAATGTAATCACTTATCTAGTTAGGTACATATATCCACAGACGATATTCTGGCAAGTCAAGATATTATCTGGCCTTTGTGTTAATACAATTCGAAAGGTTACAGGTATCTTATGTAGATACAACTACTTAGGGCCCAGCTGGGGCTCTTTCCTCATTTCCTGTCATTCCTAGCTGCTGGAGCCAAGGGGAGATTTGCAGTGTTAAGTCAATTGCAGAAGTAGATTAGATTTTGCCTTCATGTTTATGGACTTATGTTAGATGTTTGTTGACAGAAGAATAGTAGCTCATGCAGAAAGTATAATTAATTCATTAAAGAAATATTTGTCAAATGCCTGTTTTATACTAGGTACTGTTCTGAACACTAAGAGTAATGTGGTTCAAAAAGCCTAAATCTTAGGTTTCTAATCTTATTTATATATCGTGATATCTTTCTGATTTGATAAAACTTATTCTAGAGGAGACATAGCAAACACAGTTCAACTGACTACTAAAATGGATAATAAGTAAGGAAGAACAAAAGATCATTCAGACATGGAAAGGGCTATGAAAGAAAATTAAAATGGGGAAATGGGATACAGGGTATATGTGGGTGGGAGGATGCTTAACCAGAATGGTCGGGAAATCTTCTTTCTGTGGAGGTGGCATTTGGTAGCATCATCCTGATGATGAGAAGGAGATCATTCTGTGAAAATATGGGGGAGAAGCATCCCATACAGATGTGATAGCAGATTAGGAAATTCGGTAGGTCTATTAGTCCGTTTTCATGCTGCTGATAAAGACTTACCCAAAACTGGGTAATTTATAAAGAAAAAGAGGTTTAATGGACTCACAGTTCCATTGTCTGGGAGGCCTCACAATCATGACGGGAGGTTAAAGGCACATCTTACATGGCAGCAGGCAAGATAGAATGAGAACCAAGTGAAAGGGGTTTCCCCTTATAAAACTGTCAGATCTTGTGAGACTTGTTCACTACCATGAGAACAGTATGGGGGAAACTGTCCCCATGATTCAGTTATGTCCCACCGGCTACCTCTCACAACACCTGGGAATTATAGGAGCTACAATTCAAGATGAGATTTGGTTGGGGACACAGCCAAACCGTATCAGTAGGGAAGATAAACTGAAGCTAAATCATGTAGTACATAGGAGGCCATGGTTAGGCATTTGGATTTATACTGAGGGCAATGGAAGATTGTGGTAAGGCTGAAGCAGGGGAACTATGGGAAATCACTGGACAATGTAAAGCAAGAGAATAATGGAAAACCACTGGAAGGAATGAAGGAGAGTAATCATGGGAAATTGTTCAACAGTGAAGCAGGGGAATGATGGGAAAGATGAGAAATCATGGGTATAAGGAGGGGAATGATGATTCTGGTTCTCTGAGGAGAATGAACTGTGAGAGGTGTACGCATGTGCTGGAATTGGTTTAAGAGAGGTGATGCTTGAGATTTTTATGTGTGTCAGTTTCTTAAAACTGTTAAAAACTTCCATGCATGAAATCTGCCCCCAAGCATAGAATATTAGAATCTAGTAGCTGTTCATGCAGTCACTACCCTTCACTGCTATCACCAAAGAGCTCTCTGGGATTTCTTAGTAAAAGCCGCCTTCTAGTGTTACTATAAACCTGAAAACTGAGAGGAGGAGATCAAGAGTTAGAGAATTCTGACTGCCTTGCCTATGTTAATATAGCCTGCCCTGGAGTTCACCTCTGCTGGAAATATTTCTTCCATCAGTGAAATTCAACACCACAGGGCAAACCTTCAAAATACAGTGACTATTCCCCACTAAACTACACTAGTATTCTGAAATTCAGAGCATTCCCAGAGTAGGGCAACCTGGAGTGTGTCCCAGGACCCTAAATAGAGCAGAACACCAGTTTTAAAAATGGTTGCGAAAATGTTGTGCCGTTTTAGATTGTATTGGATCACATATTGACAGCACATGCTTCCCTTCCAATGGGTAGAGATGAGCCATTCCATGGATTTTGAACTAGGTTTGAAGGCCAATTTCCTATTGCTTTCACTGGTCACCAAAATTGCTAGTTCCTTCTTTGTTTAGCCTATTTTAGGAGACTTTGGTTCTTGAATTCAATACCCATAATCTATTGTCTATGGCTCAGCCCATTCCTGTTCTAAACAATCTGTTTGTCCGTGACTTCTCTTCACTCTTTCCTTCCTTCCTGTAGCCACTTAACCCTCTGAATCACCTTGACTCATTCCATGTAAAACTCTATGTCTCCTCAAGGCCTATTACCTTTCAAGGTCTTACTCATGTTTCCTTCCTGCTGTTTCTAAAGGACTAAAGGTAAAACCGTCAATATCAAAAGTAAAGCTTAAGAAGTAAAAGGAAAATATGGAATATTTTTAGCAAATGCAAGTAATATGTATCAACGTGTCCAACTCTTGTCACATTTGACATGTTAATGTTACTTAACCTTTGCATAGGGCTCAAACAGACATAATAAAATGAGAATAAAAGGAAAATAAGATGCTGTCATTGTGTCAAAAACCATGGTTTTCCAAAATTTCTTTCTCAACGTTTTTGTTTTGAATCTCAGTTGCTTATTTGTCAGCATTAGAGAAGTGCTATCATACCCATTAATTTCTCAACATTTTGGAAAATGTGTTCCAGAAAATCTAATTGTCATTTTAAATATTAATTACACTTTTATAATTATTTGGTCATAAGCATACTGCTTTCTGCCAAAGAACAGGGCAAGAGTAGATGCCTTAAAAGTAGACAAGAAATATTAAAACCAAACATTGCATTTCTGAGTTAAAGAATGGGTAACAGTTTGAAAATAGGCCTTGAATGATCTGAGCATTTCTCATTGTGTCTTGGAATTGCAAAGTGTAAAGAAGATTTTGCTTTAAAATTTAAGGAGCCAGATCAAATGGAAAGATTAATAGTGGCCAGAGTGATTTCAGTGTGGGCCACTTCATATTTTGGTTTACTTGACCTGGGCAGGATGTTTTAAGATTGGAGCAACCCAATCGATAGGATATAAATAAATCGAGGACACATGTTTGAAGTGTGAGAGTGAATACAGAAATAGTCACAGAGAATTGACATTACTTCCCATGCAAACCCTTTGATTTTATTTGAAAATTCCCTACTTTCCTAAGGAAGCTATTGCTTGTCTGTTACACTATTTCACGTGGGAGGGATGAGATAGATCTTATGAATGTTCGATAAATATTTGTTAAATAAGTTAATGAATGAATGCATTTCAAAAAGGTAATTTTAAAAATTATTATAATAGGCACATCACTCTTTCAGTTACAAAAACATAATTTATTCACCAATAAATAGGAAATACATGAAAGACACCAATGAAAATTGTTATGTTGCTTCTCTGTTTTATTTAACAAAGTATACAATCAACAATAATCAAAACTAAACGTGTGTATTCAAAAAATCTTGACAGATTGAAAGTGGGGATTTGTGATAATAGCAAATGTGTGTCTAGTTTAAGAGCCATGGAGTAGTATCACTGATACTAGGTAGAACACTTATTCTGCCACCTGTCACAGCACCATGCCTTACTGAAGCAGTACTCTGTAAGGACTAATAAATGTTAGCATCCCTTGAAACATGGCAACTCCTGAATTGTAAAAATGTTCTGGACAATCAGCAAAGGAAAAGATTATTTCCTAATATACAAAGAAATTGGAGATTAAAGGGAAAGTTTCAATATTAAGGATTTTAAATCCAAAGGAAATGTTTTCTCTGAGACAGTTCTCACGTCCTAATTGTGTTACTGCTCCCTGCCAATTCCTTTGCTTATTATGCAAGGATATAGAGGAAAAGGTAAACTATTTCCTCTCAGGTATGTTAGTGTAGTGGAAAAAGCATTGAAGCAGGAGTTGTGAAACCTGGTTACTTGTTAACTGTGGCACTAACTAGCCGTGTGAGTGACCTTATACAAATCATATTTTTATCTGGGTTTCACTTCCCTTGTCTACAAAATGGGTTCACTGGGCTAAATTATATTTAAGGTCCTGATGAGCTTTCTATGATTCCTATTTCTTGTTTTGTTTTGTTTTGTTTCTAAATGCTCAAATACTACATTATTTAAGGTATATTTCCTTGTAGGTTTTTTTTCCCCTCTCTGTCTCTTTCTTCAATATATGGGATGGGAGGATACTGACTAAGTCTGAGAAGGAGGAGAAAGAAAATTAGCTACAGGAAGAGTTTATATCCCCCTCTACAAGAAAACTTAAATATAGCTACCACCGCTTTGAAAGGAATGGTTTGTGTCCAAACAGCATTTTCCAGACAAGCTCTGTACTTTTTTGCCAAAAGAATTAACTTTAAACTGAAGGCAGTGGACAGTTAAACAAGAGTCGGCACTGGGAACAGCTGTGCGTAGACCAGACCAGTGACTTATAAGGTACTGTTTTTACTCATTTAAATCTTCAGGGTTCATTTGTTTTGGGGACAAGTATTTAGTGGTCATTTGACCTTTTTTTCCTCCCTGTTCACCTCTATTTTGAGAGAAAATATACTCTTGAAAATATTTTAGCTTTTTAACTGTATTATTTTGTGGCTGTTGATATTTGAAACTACTTGGATTTTGCTTTGTTTTGTTAGTGTTTTTAGGAACCAGATGATTGTTGGTGTTGTTTTATTTTAAAGCTTAGTTTAAGTTTGTTTCTTTGTTGTATCTTGTCATGTGTGGTTTTTGTGTTTTATTGCTTGTGCTGGATAAAGAGAAATATACTTTAGCATTACAGAATGTACAGAATGTTCTTGACTGGGCAGGAGGGGGAGGTTAATGAATCTTCAGCTTGAAATATGGAACTAATATGGAGCCAATCAGACAAGAGAACCTGGGTAGGGCAGTCTAGGCACTTTAACTGATTCAGTCAAGGCTCACTAAACTCATCACAGCTTGGTAGATCTGACCTGGGAAACACAGTTATTTTGAATTGGGGTTTTTGCCTCCAGTTTGCTTCTATATTTAGCTGTTAATTTTAATCCTTCCTTCTCTTTATTCATTATTTTTTTAAAAAATTCTAATAAGCCTACTTTTCTTTTTTTAATGAAGCTTATCTTAGTGTAAGCTCATTCACCTTAATGGAGCAACATTTCTAAGAAGAGTGAAATTTTCAAAAAGATTTGAAGTCACTGATCCATAGAGGGTCTTCCAGAGCAGAAAGGGAATAGCCCAGTGCAGCACAGAAAAAAATCCCTGTGTACTCTAGCATTCCAGGTGTCACTCTTGCCCCAAGGCCCTGGCTAGCTAGTATATAATATTTGCTACTGGCCAATAAAACAACAATGGAGAACATTAAGGGGTTCAATATATGTGAATTTTCCATAAAGTGAAGTTTAAAAAGTAAACTTTTACCACTGAAAACTTGAAAAGCTTTTGAAAGAATTTAGCCACTTGTGAATCATTCTCTTTCTGAGATCCACTATATGTTTTGAGCTCTCTCTAGAGGGGACTAAATGCAATTTAATGTTCTCTTAATTTCTCAGTATTACTCATGGATACATATTATAGAATTTTTCTATAATGCAGTAATACATTGCATGGTGTATAAGGCTATTAATTCTTAGATCAAATGGTCACATAATCACTGTTTTCTTTTTAAATTCTTTTTTTTTGAGATGGAGTCTTGCTGTGTCGCCCAGGTTGGAGTGCAATGGCGTGGTCTTGGCTCACTGCAACCTCCACCTCCTGGGTTCAAGTGATTCTCCTGCCTCAGCCTCCAGAGTAGCTGGGATTACAGGGGCCTGCCACCATGCCTGGCTAATTTTTGTAATTTTGGTAGAGATGGGGTTTCACCATGTTGGCCACGCTGGTCTTGAACTGCTGATCTCATGATCCACCCACCTCAGCCTCCCAAAGTGCTGGGATTACAGGCGTGAGCCACTGCGCCCAGCCTTTTTTTAATTCTTGTATTATTTTTATAAGACTTTTTTTTTCCTCCTGTGTCCACCTTCCATATTGAAGAGTGACTTCTTTACTTACTGGTGTAGACAGTTTGCATATCTCTAATAACTTCCTTCAACCTCAGCAACCTCTTCATGATTATTTTGTGCTGGGAGCAAGAACACCAGAAAGTGAACAAGTTTATAAAAAATTATGGACAGAATAAGAGGCAATAACTTTATCTGAGGGTCCAAGAGATTCTCTTATGAGAAACGTGCATGTGCCAAAGGACACAGACACGGTGACATCTATTTTGGGTGCTCAGGAGACATTTGGCTTGTGTCCAAGTTCTTAGTTGTGTTCTGTAGTAGAGGTTGCCATGGAAGTAGTTCTGGAATAAGTAATGTGTTACTGCATCTTATACAGAAAGTGTGGTTTGTTCTTTTTATAAAGTTACTGGAGGTATGTGTCAAGGAGTCAGTGACTAAACAAATCCCAAGAGGCATACCTAATATTAATCAAGCACTAAGTGTTTGATTTTAGTCCCATTCACAATCACGCTGTTCACATGCATGCCTAGCTGGGAAACAGCATAATAACGCTTTGTAGGAAAGAGAGAAAAGGAAAAAAATAATCATTTTCTAGTTTATTCAATTCTTCTATGTGGAGATCATGCTTAAGAAAAAAATGAATAAGGCAAGATTTATTTTCTCAGTGATTTTTCTGATTTCTTGAATGGCTTTCTAACTTACAAGTTCTTTTAAGCTGAAAAATACTACAAAGCAATTTTATAAACCATGTACAATGAATTAGTAGCACAATATATGACAATATGTGTTTTCTTCTAATATTTTTATATTGTGCATTTTAGAGCAAAACGAATCACTGATTTCTCAATGATCTTGAAAATGATAGTAGTCACTTTTATTAATCTCACTCTACAAAAGAAAAAAACTGGATATATTACATACATTTATTAAGCTATAAGCTGAGTCCAGGGCAATTCTATGTTTCAACTCTAGTTAGATTCCTTGGCTAAATACTTGATCATTTAACTTTATTTGGAATCTCATTGTGAAGACTTTTGTATTAGTCTTCACATTTTTCTTTTTTTTTCTTTTCTTTAATTTTTTTAAAATTAAAGAAGCTCATTTTTCTTTAATTTTTTTAAAAATACAAGTTTCACCTAGTCACTGTAGAAATTTTTCCTAAGTGTTAAAGCATCAGATGGTGTATATGACAACCTTTTCTGTTTGAAACAATGAATTAGAGATTGGCTTTTGTCTGCAATAACGAGTTTGGGATATGCATATGTTTGTTAACTTTGTCTAAAACAATTCTCTAGGCCAGGCACGGTGATTTACGCCTGTAATCCCAGCACTTTGGGAGGCCAAGGCGGACGGATCACTTGAGGTCAGGAGTTCGAGAGCAGCCTGGCCAACATGGTGAAACCCCATCTCTACTGCAAAAAATAGAAAAATTAGCCAGGCACGGTGGCGCGTGTCTGTAATCCCAGCTACCCAGGAGGCAGAGGCAGGAGCATCACTGCAACCTGGTAGGCGGAGGTTTCAGTGAGCCGAGATCACACCACTGCACTCCAATATGGGCAACAGAGTAAGACACTATCTCAAAAAAAAAAAAAAAGAAAGAAAAAAATTGTCTAGAAATTGTGCTTATTTTTGCTTCCTACCTTCAGTTAGGTGGCATGACTTATTTTTAAAATGAAATGTTATTCCAATTGAAATACCGCTGTTTTAAACTGAAAATATACTATGTTAAGTCAATTCAGTAAAGCTTTTCCTCACTTGACTCTTTCATTTTAATCGAAATTTAATTTTTGTGTTCATACCTAAATAGGAAATTTGACACACTAAAGAATATGTATTTTAAATTTAGAACTTTAGTACCATAATGCCTAAATTTAAAATTCCTGAAATGTCAGTGTCATTATGAATACACGCTTAGGAAGACTTCGATTTAGAAAGATACTTTTTAAGCCTGGAAAAGGAAACAACCATTTAAATGAATTAATGCATGTTAGCATTCACTGATAACACCTTATATGGGTGCTTCTTAGCACAACCTTATGAGAATTCTCCAGAAACTTCAGAATTCAGCCCCTTATACACTAGAATTCAGTGAGCAAGATTTATGGTTCCCAAGGAGCTTTCAAGCTTAGTGCTTTTGATTGTGGACAGGGAAGAGAAGATATTGAGATTTCTGAAGTTGTTGAACAGAGAAAGAGATAAATGTTTTGTTCTTTGAAAAATCCACATTTAGTTCATTTTCAATTACAATCTCCCAGGGAAAAAAGATACTCAAACTGACTCAAGTATGTTCCTACATATTGGCCTTTGTTTAACATATTAAATTGGAGCTTCTGGACAGTTGAAGAGGTGATATGAATCCAAGGTTCTTTTTGTATTAATACATCTTAATCATGCAATAAATGTTTGTTGAATGACTATTACTTTCAAACCTTAATTTAAAAAGACATTGACAAATAAAATGATATTAAAACTGCTATATTTTATTTCATATTTGATTGTTGAAGTATTTGTTACTTAGTGTACTGCTGAATCATGCTAAAACATGAACAATTCATTAAGCAAAGCCATTTAATAAATTATGAAATTACTGTTAGCAAACAGTAATTTGGAACTGTAAATTGCCAGAAGAAAAAGCATTAGGTATCTACAGTCAATAATAATTCAGAAAGTGGAATTGGAGGACAAGAAGGTCTCGAGTGTTATTCTATAACCCCTCTCCTTTTCTTTTTTGGTTTTGTTTCTTTTGCTGTAGGTATTGTAGAAATTATTTGTTTTATATCAATCAGAACACTTTGAAAAAAATTTTACTGTTGTGTATTCTTCCATTCTATGGTTATACTGTACATAATAGAACATAGCTTCTATTGTTGGGGACCTACATTGTTTCAGTGTCTTCTGCTGTGGATAAAATTAAGATAAGCATTATTTTACATATGAATTTGCTCATTTGATTATTTCAGAACTGAAATGACTTGGAAATTAGTGAGTCCTGATCACTTTTTTTTTTTTTAAGAGTAGGAGAACTAAGTCCTGAAATATTACTCATCTAGAACCTTGGCTTCCAAGCTTTCAGTCTAATATCTGTATCTAGCCAGAAATAATGACTGAGTGACAAATACATAAAGGGGCAGGAAGTGAAAGCATAATTTCCTTCTGTCTGAGTAAGAGGTCAATCATGTACCCCATTCTCTGAAAATCCCCAAGGAATGGAAGGGTTCTCATACTAAAGAAAACAGTCATGATTCCATGCCAGACTTTATTCTCAAGGAGTGATAAACATATGATAGCTATGGGAACATTTTTAAATAGCTGTCATTTTGTTAATGAGTATTTGCTGAAGCATTTCCTGGGCCACTGGTGTTTATGGAACTTTTAAACAAAATATTTATGAAGATGGAACCAGGACTTGCTTCATAAATTATGTCCTTTTACTTACACCTTTGCTTTTCCTCACTGCACAACGATGTTCAGGCCTCTTCTACATGAAACAAACAAACAAATCTTCAGCCTTTTCAACCATGTTCTTTTTTCCTGGTGCCAAGAAAAATTTATATTTTTTGTTTCTTCTCCCTTGCCTCCCTCTGAGTCGATTGCCCTTTGCACTTTGGCATTATTTCTACCACAATATTGAAATGACCTCTCAGAGGTTGCTTATGATGGCTGAATTAACAGTTAAATTCAACAGCTTTTTATCTCTGTCTTCACCTTCTGTTCTTTCTGCCATCTATACTGTTTACCCTCATACTCTTCTTGAAATAGTTCTGTCTTTTGATATTAGAGCTCTTGTAGAGATCTAGTACATAGCCTATGGCTCTGCCCCTCTCCTAGGCTTTTTTTTCTTCCCTCTTGTTAGAGGGCTCCTGTTTTCTTCCCACCTTCTTGGTTTCAGTGTCTGTGTTTATTTTGTTTTCTCTCTTAGTCTTTCTTCCTTGGAAAATTTCATATAGGCCTATGGCTTCATCTTAAAGCTCAATGTGGATATCTGATCAGCAAAACCTCTTCCACCCTTTGTGCGAGTTATAACAAAGGTCCCCTTCCTCCAGATGCACAATGCTCACATCAGGATCTTCAGCTTGGCAGCAAACTGAGCTGGATTTCAGCCCCTGCTCAGCCTGCACAACCTCAGACAGTTGCCCTGCTGGTCAGGGCCTCCTATTCAATGCTGTCTATGGTATTCCAGTGCTTCAAACTCCATGTCTTTCCCTCAGTCAAACTAGCCTTCCATCTTTCATCTCCTCCATCACTTTTTATACAACCAGGTGCCAATTAGAATTTTAGCAACCATTTTCTTGGCATTTTTCCTTTTTATTTCCATGGCTACATTCTTGCTCAGAATTTAATTCCCGCTTGTTAGCCTACTGTCCCGCCCCGATCCTTTTCTACTACAATCTATCCTCTATACATTTGGCAATTTGAATATGATTATATGTCTCTATCTATCTATCTATCTATCTATCTATCTATCTATCTATCTATCTATCTACCTGCTTTCCTATCTAGATATAGACACATAAATATAGATAGATATATTTATACCCCCCAACTTTTCAATGAGTCCTTAGCAGATGGACAGAAGCAGAGGCTGTAAAATTGAATTTCAGAATTTGAGGTCCAGCTTTGGTGCATTTACGTGTGTCATCCTGTGTGTTACTCAGTTTCAGGGTGTCAATAATGAATAACCTATGTCAAAACCTTCTATGTGCTAGCCACAGTGCTCTGAGCATTTCCCATATATTGTTCATTCAGCACTCAAAAGAAAACACTTTGTTCTATTTGTACTAGACATTATAAAAATGGAATCAAATTTATCTTAAAGAGACTGCTTTATTCTCTGAGTTCAATTTGGGTTTTGAAGAAGTCTACAGTAAAGTTAAATTCAGATAATACCAATGGTCTTGGCCCGATTGCAAGTGGTGGTAAAACAAAGGTAAGTGAGTATTATATTTTATTTTGAGATAAAATCATCTCCTTGTTCTGTTTTTGTTGTTGTCATTATTTTGTTTTGTTTCGTTTTTTTTTAAGAAAGAGCAGCAAGAAAAGTAAAAGAGGTTTTTTTTTTCTTTTTAACAATTACAAACTACATAACGCAAATAAACACTTTCCTTTGTTCAATGTTTGTATGTGGTTTTCTTTATTTATTCTTAGTGTCACAAAACAAGCAACTGGAGTAACCAGAAACCTATCCCACATTTTTTGACACCAGGCTGCCTCATTTGCCAGAATACTGTCCTTTATTTCAATTTAAGAATCCATCAGTGCCGTCGTCAAATTTAAGTGGAAATACTTCAAAGTAATGACTAAGGGTTTTCAGACATGTGCCAGGAATATTATTTTGCTATAACTGCTACCTTAGAGTCATAAATTAATTTTCCAGAGTGACACCTGCTTGTCACTTTGGGAAGATAAAGTGACCATCATTTCTTATACCCAGTATGGGTTTTTGGAAGGTTATTGTTAGTGTCTCTTCTAATGCTTCTCTCAGAGACCACTACTACCTTTTTTTTTTATTTCTGTAAAAGGACTTAGGCTTTTTCTTAGCATCTATGGCTCATTTCATTTCCTTAATTAACTCATTAATTACTTATAAATGGAAGTTGCATAAGTCATACAATTGGGAAGTTGGATGGGATCTTAATGATCTTGTAATTAACCCCTACATATTTCTCTAATGACCAAAACTGTCCAAACTAAGTGACTTATCAATAATCACATAGCAACTCTAGAATGTGTTTCCTCGTTAAGAACCTGCAGCCATACTGGCAACTTCTTGGAGTATTAATTCCATTGCAAAGTCTCAAACCTGCAGCAGAAATAAACCTGAGGCTTCTCTTCCTTTCTCTCTTCATCTTTGGCTGTCAGCAGGAATAACATCTTAGAAATCCATCCTCTTTCATTCATAGGAGCTACTTTTTAGTAGGGGAAGCCTTCCACACAATGTTTTCTTGACTTTGAACTTCTGTAGCTCTTGAAATGGGAATTAGTGGCATACATAACAAATAAAATAATAAAATATTTATGAATCGCCCCCAAAGCGCAGCTCACAATGCTCCACAGTATTCTCTGAAGTAAAGCAAATCTTTGTGTCAGAGATATGCATTTCAAAAAGTATTAACATGATATTATGGCAGTTTTATAATAGAAATACTGTATCTCTTATGAACACACACACACAGAGATATTGGGGGAAATTGTTTGGGACAACAAACCCGATTAGAGTAAATGTTGAATGCTTCCCTTCTTCCTTCCCCTCAGGCTTGTCACTAATTCTGCCCACTTTCTCATATACATGGCTGGCTTCAGCATTTCTGTACTTTCTCACCTTTGTATGGTTTGCCACATGCAGGTGGTTTTTCAGCCCAGAGAAGTTTTCCTAGGTCTTGTCTTTCTGGAATCATTACTTCTGAATCACTTTACTTCATCCCTCCTCTTTCAAAACTTTGCTGTGACTTTCAGCACTTCACATTTTGACTTCTTACTAACCAGTCCATTTAAGCTCATCTGGACTGTAAGCTCTTTGAGGGCAGGGGCTTTGTCTTACATATTTGTCTGAGCACAGTGTTTCACCCACAAATCCCAAGTTTTGGGGTCCAGTATTGCTCTGGTCTTGTTACAAATGTGGACATATCCTCTGTGAGGATGTGCTGACGGATTGCCTGGCCTGTCACAGTGGACATTTAATTAGGTGACTGGAAAGTTAAAAGACACTAACAAGAGGATATGAGCTTGCTTTTCTTCCCTTTTGGTAAAATATTCCAGGGCTTTGCTCTCCATATATTTCATTTCTTATTTGCTCAGATTTCATAATAAAGCAGATGACCATTCAGGTGACTCATTCAACTTTGTTTATCTTAGATTCTTCAGCATTTGTCAGAGTTTCAGCAGTTGTGCTTCACATGATGGGGACTTAGACTCAATGCTGACGTTTGAGAGATATTTTGAGATGTTAACTCGTGGTCTACCTCCTTGCATTTGGCTTTGCTCCAATCCCATTTATTTTGTGATAAATATTGCCTAAGAAAAGGGATAATTCAAAGAAAGTGCTTTGGATGTTTTGTTTGCAACAGCTTTTGAGTTTCAAAAATCTAACTCCATAAAGACTCAGGGTTCAAATTTTAAATTATAGCGACAACAACAAAATAAAACAGATTTCTTTACCCTACCACTAAGAGCAAATAATGCAGATATTAATAATTTTCATGGTAATGGAGCCAAAGGCAGAATCAGAGGAGATACAAAGAGACATCAGGTTCTTGAGGGGTGGCAGGATCCTAAGTGCTCCAAGTTCTGCCACACCAGGCTGGGTACTCCCTGAGCTGAGTACATGGGGGACAGAACTGAAAACCCAGATCGCACTGGGAAAATATAAGAGCAAAGTAACCTGTGGATCACTTCCCATGTAAAGTGCATGGAGGCTGCAAAACTTGAATCATTTTTAGTGCCCTGCATAGTGCCAAGGCATTAGAAATGGGTGTCTAAGAAGATGTGTCCAAAACAGCCTCCCAGGTTAACCCCATGCCCTAAATGCAGCCAAGAAAGGAAGAGAAGGAGTGGTGAGAGAGACAAATCCAGAGAAGCCCAAACCTAGCCACAGGGTCTGTGGACTTAAGCCTAGGAACACACATGGATGAGGAAGCCAGTATATCAGAGATGCCTATGTGCGCAGGAGATGATGACTACAGACCAGATTCCCCCTCATCCCCACCCAGGACATGTAACTCTCTCTGTTCCTGACATCAGATGATATAAAGAAAGTAAGTTAATCAAAATTAAGTTTTTAAATACCTGGCAATATAAAAAAATAAGGAAGTTATATCTTATACACCTGGTTTTATAGACTAACATCTATTCCTTCTACATAAATTATATTTTAAACTTAAACCAATCATTTTTAGCTATCTATTTTGCTATTAAAAATTTTGGTTGGTAATAATGGTTTATAATCTTATCAAAAGTGTAAAGTATACTTTATTTTTTTGAAGCTGGAGGGATTTCAAAGCTTGAAATACGAAGTGTAGGATTTGACCTGGTTAAGTCTTGACCATAGAGGTGAGAGGATTAGGGAATAATAAAGTAATCTTACAGGAGAATCTCCACTTTAGACAGTTTAATAGAGCTTCAGATTTTAGTTTATATTTCATCCAAATTCTGGTCTCTAAGGATCACAAACATTTATTATCTTTCCACTCCCTACCAGTGTTATCTTAAGTGACACAAAGCAAATGCAGAAATTTTCATAAATCACTCAAAAGGATTGTTGCTTGGCTGAAAGTGCCTTATAAACTGAGCCCATACTGGTAATGAGTGATATTTTCCCAAGTTCTTAAAGTACAGCTAAGATTCCCAGAAAGTAACACCTGTTCTAAGATATGGGCTCCATAGAGATCAAAGACAGAAAGGAAAATTACTTCTGTTTTCTCGAGGATGTGGCATAATAAAAAATACATATTTGGCCTTTGTTCCTTGCTCCTGGGACACAGCTTTCAAAATCCATGGAATCTCTAGAGTGATGAGAGTGTCTTTTGTGTGCTAATGAGATGACTTGTGGCTGGGGCCCCTAGATAGCTCCAGCATAGGGTCTGGTCTTCAGAAAGGCCAAGGCACAGTTAGAAGGTTGGAACTTTCAGTCCCAGCACTCAACCTCCAGAGGCAGGAGAGGGGCTGAAGTCTGAGTTAATTACCCCTGGTCAATAATTTACTTAATCATGCCTGTGTAATGGAACCTCCATTTAAAAAAAAAAAAAAAAAAAAAAAAAAAGAAAGATGGGATTTTGGAGACCACCTGTGTTGGTGAACACATCAAGATTCAAAGAGATGCATGCCCATAGATGGCATAGAAACTCTACAGAGAATCAAAGAAAAGGCAATACTAAACAGATCAGGCAGACTTTTTCTTTTTCTTTTTTGTTTAAAGAGGGAATCAGCAGGTTGACTGGAGTTCAGGGATAAAACTCTTCTTAAGAGTGAAATGGCAAGAAAGATGCAGGCTCATTGAGCACTGGGAATTAGATAGGAACAGAGACACCAAAAAAGCAAAAACTCAACTTATAATAGAACAAACATCTGATGCTACAGAGTATGAAGAAAAACTGAGTTGGCAGTGAGAGCCAAGTGGCAGTACAGAAAAGCGTATTATATTGCAAACCTATAGAGAATGTCAGGTATTCTTCAGGGCTACTCTGTCCTGGACTTTTGACATTCATGGTAAACTACCAGAAGGTCTTAGGGGAATGGAGAAGTTGGTGCCAACCATTCCAGTGCATTCACTGTAGAAACTGTTGCTGGAGATTATGATTGCCTTCTCCCCGAGAGACAATGCTAAGGATATACTAGTATCTTCTTGAGAAGTCCTACTCAACCATCAGTATGATATTTTGTCTTCTAAGACTATTGGATTTTTGTATCTCCTTGCTTTAAGATCTAAGTAAGAATATTTCATTAGTCATTGCTTATGTTTCTGGATTGTCTTCCAATGCCCTGATTTTATATATCCTTTCCTCTTTTCTTCTCTCAATAAACCTGTATACATTACAATTTTTTTTATTAGGTGCAGAAATCACTTGAAGAACTTAAAATGCAAATTTCTAGGCCCTATGCCCAAAGTATCTGATTCAACTAATCTGATATGGGGCCCCAGAACATGCATTTTAACAAAAACTCCAGGTGATTATGGCACAGGTGGTCCATGGACCACACTTTGGAAAGCACTGCTTTAAGTCATCTAAATGCCTTGGGAAGTTGACAATTTACTAGCCATATTATACCTCTCGAACTGTCTCTTGCATCCCATGTAGCACACAAATCATTCTTTTTCACACCATATCTTGATTTGAAGCTCTGAAAATGGTTCCAATAACTATATCTTGCACCAAAACATTGAGAATTTTAGGTTCCAATTTATAATTCAAGATACAATCAATCTTGAAAACAATCATTTGGCTGTCTTTAGTTTTATTGTCTCTATGATTTTAAGGGAAACTTATTTTTATTGAAATTTACGCTCATTCTGAGATATGAAAATGGTTTCAATTTATACCCGAAATACAAGATTATATCCTTTTGCTCTTCCCAGAGTAAAAAATCTCTCCTTCACATTTATTAGAGAACTGTTCTTTCAACCACAAGCATAAAGACAGACTCTTGGTAGGAGTTAAAAAGGACTATTTGGGATATTTACAGTGTCTCTTTAGAACTGGAAGCTGGACAACAAGTAGTCATCACATATGGGAAAGATTTACATTGCCTGAGTGGGCTCAAGTTTGATGTAGTATAAATGGTATTTTCAAACGCTCCGTTCTCCAGATTTTCCATGGCTACAGTATATGCTCTTGTCTCTACTGAGAAATATGCTAGTCTAGGGAATATTGAATAAGCATTCTTCCAGGCAGTGTAGTCATAGCCTTTTGTTTTCAGCCAAGTTTAGTGTGACTGTTTCACATCTGATTTTTCTCTTCATGAACTACATTGGAAAAAATTAAAACCTTGTCTAAAAATAAATATATCAGGCTTTTACCCATTAATCAGTAAACATTTATTGTCACTAAGGTCTGTAAGAACTAAATAGCAGGCTTATGCAGCAGATTGAGTATCCAATGCTGGTCAAAACCTGTTGTGTCCTTCCCCTTTTTAACTGAATAAAGAAATAAAGAATCATAGAAAGGGAGGAATTCCATTAAATGGCATATGAGGGCAGCTGCTTGAAAAAGTAGGTAGGGTTAGAACTAAATGTCCATATTGTGGGTATCTGCATAGTCCTTTTATATTTTTGTTTTTCAGAATGAACTTATCATCAATGTGTTCAGTGTTATAAATTCTGCTACTATAACATATTCAGATTGAGCAAGAAGGCATATTTAAGGGCAAAGATAAGAGGTACAAATGTAAAATATTGCTCTCTACTAAGTGATTAAGATTTGAAAAGTGACACCAGGAAAGAAATTGTGTGTGTTAAAGTACTGAGATAGTTATGACAGGTGTTCACCAAATATTTCCACCTCTCTGCTCTCCAGGCACAAGACAGAGTTATATCAATTATATCTCTCCCCTCCTTTAAAGTTAGTCATGGCCAGGTAACTTGCTTTGACCAATGAAGAATGAGCAGAAGTGATGTGTCCCACTTCCACATAGAAGACGTAGGTGCCACAATTGGGGTCATCGTGTGCCCTTCCAATGGCTATGGGATCATGGAAGCACATATTGAGGTGCTTGAGTGACTATGATGAGCTAAGGACTCTGCTGACCCACATTGGACTGGTGTAAGTCAGAAATAATCTTTGTTGTAGAACTGCTTGTTAGTGCAGCATAATTTAGCCTATCTTGACTAGTACAAATGCGGACATGGAGGCAAAAAAAATTTCGAATGTTTTGATAGGAAATGGGAATTTCCCAAGTAAAGGTGGAGGTGGTCAATAATGTCCAATTGTGCATTGTGTATCCTTTAATGGAGCTCAAGAGCCAGCCTAATGAAAAGAACTGTGCTTTTTAGTTAAATTATGTGGTCAGGTTTGAGTTACAAGGAAGCAAAAATGATACTGAAAAATTTGTGTTCTTGAAGATGTATAGTAGAGAGCAGAAATATACAACAAAACTGTCAATGATGACATTTGAATATTGATAATGGGAACAAATGGGATGGCAATTCTAATTTTTCCTAACAATCAGGCTTTTTTTAAAATGAGCTTGAAGCAATTTTGTAATCAATAGTACAAATATGGGAAAATATAATGTCATACTCCAATACAAATCTAAACTTTTGACAGTTTTAAAAACTATATTTCAAATAAAACATGATTGTCAGGATTAAGCGAATTCAGAATATACTGGTCCTGAAGAAACATCCTAAAATAAAGGCCAGGGAAGAAAAATGGAGTATCCCATGTTACCAATATAAAAGCCAAGCCACACATGTTCTACTCTTAACACAGACTGCTTTAAAGAAACATGGCTCAGTAACAATAAATATTTTCTTTAATCCAATGAAGTTTCTTGGACTATATTAGAATATGTTACAATTCTGAATTTATTGCAATAGCTCTTAAAATTTTTTTCATTTCTTGCATTTGTCCCAATAGCTTATCTGAACCCTCAAAAAAAAAAAATGTTTCCCTGAAATCCAGCCTATGGACTCTCCTTTTCCTTTCTTAAAAAATCATTTTTCTTACTTCAAGCAATTTCTCTCCTTGGTTGTCTCAGCTCTCTCTACACACATTTTCTCAGTTTGGCTTTATTTTCTCAGGAAATATCTGATCCCAAAGATCTGGTATAGTTCCTGTTTTAGAAATCTGAAATCATCAAGTTGATTTATTGTAGTACAGTTTGAAGCTCTGTCAGATCTTATTGTCATGCACCACTGAAGAACATCAACAAATTGCACCCGTCAACTAATACTTGGACTTGTTTTAACTCCCTGTCATTATTTAATTAGGCTCAAAAATGTCACTGTATGCAGAGAATCCATTGTTTTTCAGTACTGAAGAAATTCTTGTTGAAATTTTTTCAACAAGGGTAATATTTTTTCTGGCATCATAAATTAAAGACAATAAGATAAATAGAGACTTGACAGATATAAGAGAAGCAAAGTTAGTTTCCAGTTATATAACACCAATAAATTTTTTAAATGAAATTTTGTGTTAGCAGGAGGTCATAAATGTTAACAGTACACACAATTCGCTACCCTCTACTTGTAGAAACATGAAGTAGCACGGAATTTATTGGCTTTAGGTTTGTCTAAATAGTAAGGTTAATGCACATATTTGAGTCTGAAGTAACTCTAAAATGTATATGTCGAAAAACTCCAGTGATAATTCAAATGGCTCATTTACGACAAGCTTTTGTGATAAAGAATCCTTAAAGAAACAGAGTTAAGCATGTCTTTTGCTTCTAGATCTTAAAAGATATTTTCTTAGAGATGTATGCTTTGATTTCTGGCCATGGTTTTGAAATAGTGGGGCTGGTAAGTTACTAAGCTCCTAAAACATAGCCTGAAAAAAATGAAAACAGGGCAAGTAGAAATTTCAAACCTTATTTCCCACAGAATATTCAAAGGATAGGATAATCCTGCCTGTTTTAGTTCTATTTATGGCATCTGGCAAACTCTGTCATCACATTATATTTTTAAACATGTCTTAAAAGTTTTAAAATGATGACCCTCGTTTTGTGTGTACTCTTTTTTAAATCTCAGATAAAATATGTGAGGGAATGAGATTAGAGTGTTTCCTGTCACAAAAATAGAATGTTCTTATGTGTACATAGAAAAGAAAATATGAGTAGTCCCTAAGTGTGTTTTCCTTCATACTTATCCACTGCTCATGGCACACCACATGTTGCCGAAAACACACACACAAGAAGCAGTGCCTTCTTTTTGATTATTTGTGATTCATTGTAAGCATAATATAAGAAAAGGAAACAGCAAAATTCTTGGGATATAAATAGAATAATTTTTAAGACAATTTATTAAGGCATCACCTGAGAAGAAAGTTTTGATTTATTTAAGAGTATGAAGCAGTGACTAAGAAGAGTTGTCATATAACTTGCTATTTTCTTTTGGGAACAGTGTTTCTCATGCTCAGAGGAAATGGCTTAATCAAACAATCCAAATATATTAATATATCATAGAGAGGGATAAAACTATATATTCTGGAACTTTGAGGGACAAAATCCTTTGTACTATATCTTTATTTTCAACAGAAGTGTCTGTTTTCTATTATCATTTCTGCTATTTGTAAGAGTAGTTTCAGACAACCGAATGGGGGCTGTGTAAAGCCATTATAATGCAGTTTACATCTGTCAAGAGGATATCTGAATTCCATTGAAATACTAAAGTGGTAGAGTGAAATAGAGATGTTTTGTGCCACTGAAGATTATTTTTCTAAAGTTTTCAGAACACTTTTTGTAATATTATTAAGCCAGTGACATGATCACTTCATGATCAATGAAGTGTACAAAGGGAGAAAGAATACTTCCCAAATATAATTGTATACAATGCTTTTTAAATATCCTTTCATCTTCAGAGTGTTACTGCATGTTCTTTTTTTTTTTTTTTTTTTTTTTTTTGAGACAGAGTCTCACTCTGACCTCCAGGCTGGAGTGCAGTGGCATGATCTCGGCTCACTGCAACCTCCGCTTCCTGGGTTCAAGAAATTCTCCTCCCTCAGCCTCCCGAGTGGCCAGGATTACAGGCATGCGCCACCACACCTGGCTAATGTTTGTATTTTCAGTAGAGACGGGGTTTCGCCGTGTTGGCCAGGCTGGTCTTGAACTCCTGACCTCGTGATCCGCCCACCTCTGCCTCCCAAAATGCTAGGATTACAGGGGCAAGCCACTGCACCCAACCTGCAAATCCTTTTATTTAAACATTATCTTCAATATATTTTAGAAAATTTCAATTATGTGACTTTTGAATGAGTAACACTGAGCCTGCACCCATGCAGGCACTCTCTTTTCATCTGCACTGGTTGGTGTGATATTGTTCTGCAACTGATGAAATAAAGGTCTACCCTCTAGTACCTCTTCGGTTATCCCCCTTAAACAACAGCTTGAGAAGTATAATGACTGGGGAAAAGGAATAATGCTTACTCAGCCAAAGATTCTTTTCGGAATTTGTAGATAATCTCCAGTGCCAAGGAAGTCCCTCCAGGAAAATAGAAGAATATTACCCCTTACCACCATCTTTCTTCCATTCCATGTTACAGTATTGCCTACTTCAACACTTTCAAAACTGGCATCAGTCTCAGAATTGATGTGTGCATGGATATAGAAGTTTATATAAAGTTCATACATAGGAATTAATGTTATTTGTGAGGCAAGAAAATATAGTAATAATCTAATGGCCTTTTCTTCATCATTCTCTCTGTGTTGGCTCTATTTTCTATTCTCTTCCTTTATCTCCCTCTGGAAGGCAATATGGTGTATTGGTTGTAGATTCCAGCATAATAGAGTTGACACCCTGCTTGTTTGGGTTTTTGTCAATGGTTCTTTAAGTTTTAAAATAATATTGATCTGACTTTAGTGGCAAATTCTACCTAGAATATTTTTCTTGTCATTTTAATTATTTGGAAATTTGTAGATAAGCGACAATTATTGAATACTCATATCCAAATTATGGGGGTCCTTCCTGTATTTTGGCAATCAGAATCTGGAACAAGACTATTTGTATGTCATTTTCTCACTTGGAGAGTATCTTTGAGAGACCTTACAGATTTTGTTATTTTGTATTTTTAACATGACCACACAATTTATGTCTCTTCCTCAAATAGGGGAGATATTTTCAGTTAATGTAATATGGTAAAAAAAAAATAAGCTAAGAGCAAACACAAAATAATAAAAACACAAAGCCAAAACTAAAAGTAACTTGTGGTATTTCTTTGCTTAAGGACACACAGCTTATTGTACTTGTATCTTATTAATACATTAAATCTTCCCTCACTCATTCACACATGTTCATCTTGACTCATTCACACATGTTAATCTTGGATAGTCTCTGGATCAATATAGGTGCATTAACTGCTTAATGTTTACTTGATTGCATTGATTCACCATCACAGAGTTCCCAGAATTCCCTGAAAGAAGGGCTGTTCCCTGGATGTGGGAAGGTATGCTGCATGAAACATGTCCCTCATAATATTAGGTCGGTGCAAAAATATTATGTCCCTCATAATATTAGTTTTTGCCATTAAAAGTAATAGTAAAAACCGTGATTAATTTTGCACCAACCTATACATTCTTGTATCAAACTTGTGAAATTTATCCACAGTTTACTTTTATACCTACTACACACACACACACACACTCACACACACATATATACGATTTAGAGAAAATTCCAAGTTATCATTATAATATTATTCCTAAGTAGCTGAGAAAAAAGTTTGCTAGAATTTGAATTTGTGTTAACAGTATTTGAATATCAAGTCTATCTTTAAAAAATATGGGGCTTTCTAAAATAATTTTCTCTACATTAGCGTTCCTATTAATTTAATGCATCTCAGTTGTATCAGAACTTTTCTAGTTCTAGTTACAAAAATTCAACTCAAGCCAACATCAGCAAAAAAATGGAATTTATTAGAACATAAAATTGAGAAGTCCAAGGGAAGCTCAGCCTTCAGGCATGGCATATCAATCTGGGTCCAATCAGGAGAGAGAAACTGCGTAGTAATTTGAACAGGGATAGTTTAATATAAAGAATGATTAACTATTACAGGGAATTAGAGTATGCAGGGATTGGCTAATAAGAAGTAAAAAGTACTCTAAAGAATATAAGAATAGCAGATCTAAGGAGCAGCCACTACTTCTGTCGGGGGAATTGAGGACCCAAGGAAAAGCTCATACCCGAGGCTGAGATCCAGAGCTCTCTGGAGACGCTATGGCCTTGACTCACTAGACCTCACGGTGGTGCTGTGCCCATAGAATTTTCTTCAAGTCCTCCTTCAGTTCATGCTTGAAATTAGCCCTCCAGAGTGCCAGAAAAATTCATGTGGAGGTATCTCACTAGAGGACTCTGCTACGAAACTGCTTTGTGAGGAGGGACTGCAGAAGCTGGGCACTGAGGAAGGTGTGTACACTGGAGGGGCTGGGTGCTGGAAAAGCTGCCTGTGCTGCAGGAGCCTGCGGAGCCAGCGTACAGGCTCTAGGAAGCAAAATCCCGTTTTCTTCTGCAGTGTCTCTCTATCGCCCTCTACTGATGATAGAGTTTAGCATGGTAGCAGCTGGCAAAGGAAAAAAAAAATTTTTGTTGTTTTTTTGTTTTTGTTTTTGTTTTTTGAGACGAGTCTTGCTCTGTTGTCCAGGCTGGAGTGCAGTGGCGCAATCTCGGCTCACTGCAAGCTCCGCCTCCTGGGTTCATGCCATTCTCCTGCCTCAGCCTCCCCAGCAGCTGGGACTACAGGCGCCCGCCACCACGCCCGGCTAATTTTTTTGTATTTTTAGTAGAGACAGGGTTTCACCGTGTTAGCCAGGATGGTCTGGATCTCCTGACCTCGTGATCCGCCCGCCTCGGCCTCCCAAAGTGCTGGGATTACAGGCGTGAGCCACCGCGCCTGGCCGGCAAAGGAAACATTTTTAAAGGGACCATATCCATTTTCACAGAGCAGGCAAAAGGATTAATTTATAGCTAAGGTGGCCAGATCTAAATATTCAAATGATGTTAGCAGGATTTGCTTTTTCTCCATTTCTCAGCATTGCTTTCTTCTGGGTAGTTTCATTCTTGGCTGGCTGCCTCCATATTATGGTATGAAGAATTCAGCAGAACAAAATTTCTCTTCTTGTCAATTGTCACAAAAATCCCAGAAGTTAGTATGTTGACTCTAATTAGCCTGACTTGTGCCACATGGCATCCCCAAAGCCAGAAAATGTGTTATTATTTTTGACCTCATTAGATATTATGCTTTCCCAACCCTGCCCTCCTCAGAATGCCATTATCAGACTAAAGTAATATTTCTGAGGGGAAGGGAGGGGGGCAAAACAACCTTGAATAAATAGAGGCACAATATCTGAAGAGCAAAACTACAGAATTTACTGCATGCCTTAAATGCCTTATATCCTGTTGGGCTTTATTTTTAAAATCATTTTTACAAGGTTCTAGATCATAAAGGGAAATGAAAGTCATCCAGCTTAGTCAAATACCTTGAGTTTACTACTAAAAAAAAGAAATTCAATGTTTGTGGTTTCAAACCTAGAATTTCTGTTAAAACTGAATCAAAAAGTTGCAAGATATAACTTTTTTTTTTTAATGATGAGGGGCCCCATCTACTTAACTAAACATATTCCCTGAGCAATAGTGGTACGCCTGTGTCATCTGATATAACTCAACAATTTGGATGGAGCCCAAAGGCATTATGCTCAGTGAAAAGCATATCTCAAATGGCAATCTACAGCATGATTACATTTCATATAAAATTCTTAGAAATGGCAGAATTATAGTGATGGAGAACTGAGCTGTGAGTGCCAAGAGTTGGGACTGGGGAGAGAGTGTGACTATAAAGGAGCAAGAAGGAGCTTTTTGAAGTGATCAAACAGTTGTGTATCCTGATTATCACAGTGGTTTCACAAATCAATATGTATGACAAAATTCCACAGGACTGTACACCTCCCCACAATGCAAAAAAACATGAGTGCATGTAAAAACTTGCAAAACTCCAATAAGGTCTGAGTTTAGTTAATAGTATTGTGCAAGTGTTAATTATGTAATACTTGTTTTGCTCATTTTACTGTAGTTTCCAAAGATGTTATCTGTAGGGGAAGCTACCGAAGTTACAGAACAAATTTTTATACTATTTTTGCAACTTCTAAATGAGGGTAAAATTATTTCGAAATAAAGTTGGCAAAAATGATAGTTAAAAATTATAGCAAATTGAGGGAGGATTTCTGGTAAGAATTGAGAAACAAAGTTCTTTTTCATTTTTTGATTTTTTCATAGCAAACAAAAAAGTATTAATAATTAGCTTGGATATAGAAGAAATAAAATGGGTGCTTACACTATTCTAAAAATGAAAGATATTTTAATAATATTAGGCTTTAAAAGCAAAGAAAACAATTACAAAAATGCATGCAAATAAAGAGGACAGAAAATTAGAAAATTAGTATGAACCCCCCTATGGTACTGAAGTCAGAGATATTAACATGGAATAATTTTTTAAAATATATGCTTAGAACTGTGTGTGTGCACATGAATTAGCATAACATGCATTTATTTCCTAGCTGTATACACTGAGAGAGGCTACAAAGTGTGAGGCCCCAGTAACAGTGAGCACACTTAATGTCCAGATTTTGGTTTCTAACCATCATCTTTCAAAAAACAATAACTAGAATGCCTTGGAGAGTTCATTGATTCCAGGGCAGGTGCAGAGAATCTGGGACACCTTGTGTACCAGAGTTTAAGGATTTGCTAAGAAAAAAACCAAAAAACAAAAAACAAAAACAGTGGCATATTGAAAGGGCACACTAACCAACCTGAAAGAGCTTCTAATGTTCAAAGTGGGAATAATTTGAGCAAGGAAAGAAAGATAGTATTGGATTATAACCTGAGGACTATGATAAAATTACATGAGTCTATACTAATAGAAATAAATTACTGAAAACTTTTAAATGAGGTAGAAGTGAATATTCTTTCTTATAGAAAATCCAATTCACAAATATCCAAAGAATAAGGAATATAGAGATCACTCTAAAAATAATAATTGCTACAGGAAAATCTATCTATGAATGCTAAAATTGGTGGGCATAATTTGAAGCGGAACCAGTAAATTTGCATAGACTCCAAGTATCTCGTTTCAAATATTTAATAATTATAAAGAGAAAAATACAGCTTTTAATGCAGAATCCTGGCAGCATCACTTAGCCAAGTGATCAAAGTTAATACTACTGGTAATATATTGACATCGTGTGCCTCTTGAGTGACCCACCGAGAGGTCACATCCTCTCTGTGTCATCATTTCTAATAATGTGTAACCTCAATCTGATGATGAGAAAAAATCAGACAAACTCAAATTCAGAGGCAGTCTACAAAATCACAGACTAGTCATCTTCAAAAATGTCAAAGTCATAAATGGCAAAGACAGATAGGAATTGTCACAGATTGGAGACGACTAAAGAGACATAAAAACTAAATGCAACATGAGATCTTCGATTGGATCCAGGAACATGACAAGTAAAAAGCTGGTGAAAGCAGAGTAATCTCTGTAGTGTAGTTTATAATACTGTACCAAAATTAATTGCTTAATTTGGATGATTGTATCAAGGATATGTGAGATATTAACACAAGATAAAGCTGGGTGAAGAGTATACAGGAACTCTATTATATTACCTTTGCAACTCTTCTCTAAGTCTAAAATTATTTCAAAATTTATAAAGCTTAAAGAGAAAAATGTTTCCCAGGTTATTGTGACAATGAATCTGGCTTGAGAATCACTGTGCTGGTGATTGGTGACTGAGTTTCCTCCAGCTCTTTGCACTTGTACCAGAGAGTAGAATTGCTCAGATAGAGCAAAGCAGAAAATAGCTCCCAGGCTGAATGAAATAGGGCCCAAATGGTAAAACAGCAAAATCTTAAACCATTGCAGGACATAAGGTAGGAATTAAGAAAAAGAACAGGAGGAGTAAAGGAGGAAGAAGAAGAGAGAGGGGGAAGGAATGGAAGAGGAAAAAGAAAAGGGAGAGACGGAAAGGAGGAAGAGAAAGAAGAAAAAAGAAGAGGAGGAGGAAAATATGCTTAAAGAAACTGTTTTGAATAAAACTTAATTATTAGAGTACAAATCTTATTTCATTAAGCCATATCAAAAGGCTGGAACAATTTCTGCTGCATAGCAACTGAAACAGTCTACACTGAAACAATGCTTATAACCATATGGCCCTCTGTTAAATGTTGGGAATTTTAAAAATGTTAATGTTTGCCTTATATATTATTCAAGAACATTTTAGCACAAGTAGTTTATTTCCCAGATATTCATAAGATAAATATATGCAGCTTGCATACTATTTTCAGTTGAAAATTCTCAATAAGAGAAAAAGATCATTCACATTAAGAACTCATTCAAATGAAAGCGTCCTTTTCTAAGTTAAATACATAAAAACACAAAACGTTTTTAGTTAAATACATAAAAACACAAAGCTTGGTACTGCTCTAAGATGAACACAATATATGCCTCAGATGTGAACTATGGATGGTTATGTCTCAGTTATTAATAGTCATTTTAAACTATCTATAGTTTTATGTTTTTTATCCTTTTTTTGTTCAAGTATAGTAATTTTAAAGTGCATTAAAAATAACAGTATAATTAGGTGATAAATTTGCTAAACCTATATCCTACTCTTTACTCAGATCCTCCTATTATAATGCCCACCAGATTAGTAGAAGCGTCTGTGCCCCACAAATAGTGCTTTATGTTGGATGATTAGGAAATATTAAATGAAAAATATTGACAACTATATTTCAAGTGTGGTCTAAGTCTAAATTAGGTAAAAGCCTGGGAAAAGTTATCAAGTCTTGCTGTACTTACTTAAACATTATATAACATTTTTCATATAGTTGTAATATGATATAAGGCTTCTCTTCCATATGGTAGGTCAGTTGCTCTGCTACAGGAATTTTCTTTCCAAGTAAAAATTGAAATATGTATATTTACTGTGTCATCCCTTGGGCATATGTATAGATGGTGTCTTATGAGATTCCCTAAGTAAAACAGGAGTAACTGAAGTGGATTCTTGAGACTGTTACATTTCTCTGTACTTTAGAAATCATATGAAAATTATATAACTGTTCCCTGTAGATCAAACCATGTGTTTGTGTAGGCAGCAGCTACTTATTCCAACAAAACACGGCTTGTGATCCCCCTTGGGAAGTGAGCCGGCCATCTCAGGCAGGCATTCCTTCCCTGGCAATATGTTAGCCAGACATGGTGAACCCATTATTAGTACATCCATGTATGATAGGCGTATTTACATTATTCAAGCTCAAGAGAATGATGGAGAAGACCAGAGCTCTAGCACCAGTTTTATTTGGGCTGGATTACTTTCATCAATAAAATGGTATTTCTCCATGAAATTAAGATACATACAAAGCCAAATGACATCTGAAAGATGACTTGGTGAACCTGGACTCTGAAGAATGTGCTGTGTATGTAACAAGTTTTTAATAAATGAACTAAGCTATTTTATAATGAAGTGAATGTCATGGAAGATGGAAATCAATAAAATTCATTAACTAGGGCCCCTTCATGGATAATGTTTGGATAAGAATTAATAGCACTGGCTTCTTGATTTCCCAATGTCACCACCAGTTGCTATGTAGAGCTAACCAAACGACTTAACCTCTCATAATCTCGTATCCAATTCCAAAGGTTATTGTGATGATTAAGATAATATTTATATGACCCACCTATATAAAAATTTCTCAATGAAGATAGCACCCACCATATTCACTGCCTACTTCTGTTTTAATGCCAGAAAGAGTTTTGAGCTATGAAATGACTCATGTCTACCTAACTGTGCTGCACTGAAAGCAGAACACTTGTGAGTCAGCTGAAGAGTTAGGCTTAAGAGCTGAACTAGCACATGTCCAGAGAAGGAGATAATTTATAATGATGGATAAAGAATAATAATACTTGCTGGACATGGTGGCTCATGCCTGTAATCCTAGCACTTTGGGAGACCAAGGCAGGCGGATCACCTGAGGTCGGGAGTTCCATACCAGCCTGACCAACATGGAGAAACCTCGTCTCTTCTAAAAATACAAAATTAGCAGGGCGTGGTAGCACATGCTTGTAATCCCAGCTACTCGGGAGGCTGAGGCAGGAGAATCGCTTGAACCCAGGAGGTGGAGGTTGCGGTGAGCTGAGACTGCACCATTGCACTCCAACCTGGGCAACAAGAGTGAAACTCCATCTCAAAAACGAACAAACAAACAAAAAACCGAAATTTTAGTTATAAAGGAAAAGAATTGAGACTATCAGATTTAAGTAGTTAATATCCAGTTTGAAAAATAATTTGTATGGTAAGTCGAGGTAGTTTCAGGCAGCACATTGGAATAAAAAGGATAAAGGGGTTGTGAGTTAGATGGACTTGCTTTGCAATTTCCAACTCTTTAGCACAGCCTGAGGAAGTCATTTAATATCCATGAATTTCTGTTTTCACATTTGTAAAACAATAATAATTATAAAAATAATTGATGAAGCTAAAAACAAATGATATATTAAGGTATATAAATTGTCTGGCACACAGTAGGAGTTCAACATGTAGTCCTTAACACTATACTTTGTGGTTATATTCATGTGAACTTCAGAATACCAAAATATTACATTGGGTCTGGCTTTTGTGCCTTACTGAGGCCCATGTGTGAGCACAAAGACAGCCACAGTCACCTCCTATACCGATTTAGATTTCAGTGTATTACAGTTTTCTGAATCTTAGAAAATACGTTGCTGAAGAAGTGTGCTTAGTGCTAGTAATATTGTTCTTAACTAAATTAGAGCTTAATTCATTTGCTGCCTAAGATGGATCCCTTCCAGGGCGTCTTCCCTATTACTGGAATGAAGAGGAAGAAGGGACAGCATAACACTTTCATGCCTGCAGCTTGAGAACAATTTTTATATCTTCATCATGATGCTCATTTTGCTATTCCTTTCTTTAACTCTTTGTATTTGTATCTATTTCCTTATGTTTTGTGGGCCTGAAGCTTAATTTGCCTCAAAATCTTTTAAAATATTGAGATTCTTCTGTTTCTAAAATTTATAGCCACAATATCCCTTGTGCCATTTGCCCAGGTTGATTAGTTAGGGGGCAGTTCACACCTTCTTTTCCGTGTGATTTACAGGGCAGTTCACACCTTTTTCTGTGTGATCCCCATTGTGGGATTTACAGAATGTGGCTTTGCAAACAGTGTGCCATGGATCTTTGCATATTCTTATTAGAGTCAGAGGCTCCTAATGGTTCTGAAACATATTTTCCTTCATAATAAATTTCAAACACCTCATTTCCAATGCCAGGAAGATTGGAATTTTTATATTTTTTTATAAATAGACAAATTCTTTTTTTTTCTTTTTCTTTTTTTTTTTTTTTCCTCAAGATGAAGTCTTGCTCTGTCACCCAGGCTGGAGTGCAATGGCACAATCTTGGGTCACTGCACCCTCCGCCTCCTGGGTTCAAGGAATACTCCTGCTTCAGCCTCCCGAGTAGCTGGGATTACAGGTGTGTAGCTAACCTTTTGTATTGACAAATTCTTTAAATAGCATTTTATAGAATGGGATTGCAGATACAATTAGATTTAGGAAAATCTCCAAAATTTTGTATAGCTCATTATAATGAGCAGTATAATGAGCATTGTAATAAAAAAGCTTGGACCAACTAGAGGTCTAATTGTCCTTTGACCCAATAACTTAGTGAATGATACAGTGTTTCTTTGCAGCAGCTCTTCATCATCTTTACAACAGGTACTGTGCTTGTATCATCAGTAGTTGCAATAGTTGCAATAAACATATACTAAAATATAATATACTATGTAAATTTAGATATAAAATGCTACATAAAACAAGATTTTTATGAATCATTAAAATATACATTGTTAACTTAAAGGAGGTCATTTTCTTCTCTTTAAGAGAGCTAGGTAATACTACCAAACAATATATAAATGAACATGGCTTATTTAAAGAAAATACAGTGGAGCAGGCAGGTCAGAAACATAAATCCAGTTACTAAGTCAGATAAGAATTTTGTCATCATTTTACAGGATATCACAAACTGATGAATTTCTGAGAGACCTCAATCAATTAATTTTTAAAAGGTGTTGCATTTGTACAGGGCTTTATATTTTTCAAAATATTTTATTTTATTTGAATGTAAGCTTTCTATTCTAACCCTTTCCTGGGTTTTTCTCTTGAAGACATTAGCTGTACATTCAGAATGTACAGCATTCTGAAACTGTCAAAGAACAGACAATATTCCAATATACACAAAACTTCCCTTCTGCAATTTTTAGTTCAAAGATCCGTGGAGCTTTGGAGGTGGGATAATGTACCCACCATAGCTTTTGTTGTTTTTTTTGTTAGTCAATGGCTTCTATTTCTCTTTCCTTTAATCTCTAGTTACATTAGGTACCATCTTAGTTGCAGATACTTGCCGACAAAACAAGAACAAAGGTATGAGATAAAAGTTTATTTGAGCTACAAGTTTATAGGAAATACGAATGCAAGTTGATTAGGGAGTCTGTGGTGAGACTTATAGGGAGAGTCTCATAAAAATATATCATCTTGATACTTTCGTCTTTGAAACTGTGCTAGAATGCCTTCATTGCCGATTATTCATTTCAATATTGATGACTTTGACCAATAATCTCGCTGTTTCCAGCCTCCCAACACCACCCATTCCCCTTGCCTCCTTTCGAAAAGCTCTAAAGGCAAAGGTGATATTTAGGTCCTCTAAGAGTCAGTGTGGGTGAAAATGAAATACTTCTTCAGAGCACAGTCAGGATGATTACCCAGCTGCTTTGATAAATTTACCGACATCTGTTATAGAGTCATTTCTGCTGCACAAATCTGCCATTAACAAACAGTAAGGACTTTAATTAACTGAACATACCAAGGAGTGATACTCTGATAAAATGGCACCATCTGGAAAGAAAGATGTAAAATTTTCTCCTCAGCTGTGTTGATTGGGGATTATATTAAAATGTGTCTTGATCACAAATGATTCCCCTGCTGTTGTAGGGTTCTTTATTAGTAGCATAGTAGCAAAGGCTTTATGGCTTGAAATACTTTGCTCAGGTGTGCCGCAGCATTAAAATGTAAATTTTCTGAACTTCGGATTTTTCCTTTGGCCTTTCGTTCATGCCCCATTAGTGCTCATTAACTTTTCCTGCTCCACAAAGAATGATGTTGATCAACTTTGAGCTTCAAGAAGAGGTCAGCTGGAACCTAGCAGTGCCTAAACCCTTGACAATTGTTCTTAACAAGCCTATTTGGAAATTTAATGTAAATCAGGATCATCTGTCTAGAAGAATGCACATGTGTACATAATCACAGAATTTTGGATATGATTTCAGGGCCTCCTAGACTCTCAGGAGGCATGCATCCCAGGTTAAGTATCTCTTCTTCAGACATACTTATTTGTCTCTCTCATACATACAGCATTACATTCCTTCTAGCAGCCTACCCCATTCAGCTGCTTCATTTGACCAGATTTTTCAAAGTTTTTCAGGAAACATGAACTTTGAGTTTAGAAAACTAAACTTGTTCCAATTTGGTTCGGTCCGATGGTTCCCAATTGAGTATTTTTACCCCTGACCTCAAAGAGTGATAAATCAGTTGCAAGTCGTAAGTCTTGGCTTCCACTCATCTAAGGTCTAAAGGGGAAGAAGCTTGAACTGGATTCTAAGGGGAGGTACATCTAGAGGACTCTATCACAAGCTTCTTAGCAAGGAAGCAATGCTTGCTACCATTTAAGTTCACAGAAGCTTAGTTGGTATAATTAATTGTTGAAAATATGTATAATTGTTGAAAATATGCTGTTTGGCAATAATGTGTGACCATCATGAAATACATGGCCTAAAATTACACATTCTACTTCTAAGGGCATTTGAGACAAGGCTTTAGAAAGCAGTCTGCACATGCTAGAAGAACATGACACCCTCCCATGGGTAGCAATTGTTCCCTGTGACAGTCATATTTTTTTAACTGGTGGCTGGATTGGGAACTCAAGAGGAGAATGTTGCTGTATAATCCACTGTGATCTGAAAAAAACATGCACAAAAATGGGAGTTAAGAAATAAAGATTTTCACCAGCTCAATTGTTGAATAATTATTACTTTCATAAGTTCACTGGGGTAATCTCTAGTTCCAATTTTCCATTTCTAAGAAGAGAATGCTAATGTAACTCGGAAATTAGGTAATTAAGAGAAAGCTTATGACTGCCCAAAAATATGTAGCTTTTGCTACATATGGCTTTTTCCCAATTTTATTTACATCAGTCTGAATAAAGCCTTGCATTTTTCAAGTGGCAGAAAAAACATATGTAATACACGTTTTAACTTAACAAAAGACCTATATTATGCTGTTCTAAAATAATTATATTTACCTTTTTAACCAAATCAAAGGCACCCAATGCCACAAAGATATTTTCAGCTAATGCTAGTGTCTTCAAGTCAGAGAGCATTTGTAAAATTGTATATTTTTAACAGTATAATTTTTTCTTTTTTTATTAATTTTTTTAAACTATTATTATACTTTAAGTTCTGAGATAGATGTGCAGAACGTGCACACATGCCATGGTGGTTTGCTGCACCCATCAACCTGTCACCTACATTAGGTATTTCTCCTAATGCCATCCCTCCCCTAACTCCCCCCACCCCCAACAGGCCCCGGTGTGTGATGTTCCCCTCCCTGTGTCCATGTGTTCTCATTGTTCACCTCCCACTTATGAGTGAGAACATGTGGTGTTTGGTTTTCTATTCTTGTGTTAGTTTGCTGAGAATGATGTTTTCAGTATAATTTTTATCCCACTCCTGATACAGTGCCAAACAACCTATTGTTTTTCTAATTATCTTAAATCAAACTCTGAAATCCAAGTCACCAGGATGTTGAATAAATAAAGCTTCGATCATACCCATTATTGTCTTTCCTTGCCTTATTTTTCCACCCTGGGAACTAGGGTTGTGTTAAAATTTCATAGAGAGGATTCTCAGGTCTTCAACTCACACTTGGCTGAAATGATTAATGTCCAAGCCACATACTATCCTGATGACGGATGGTTTTGTTGCCTCTGTGCAAAGATCACTAGGGTATTTGGGTCTACATCCAACCTTGGAGCCCAGAGGCACGGGGGCTGACCTCAGAATTGTACCAAGCCACCATTCTCCTCCACATCCTGTAACCTCCCAGGGGCACTTCAAGCACCACTATTCCGAGGTCCTGCCAAAGCTTCCATGACTTGCTAGTCTTGGAGAGTATGTTTTCTTACCCTGATGTCAGCAACTTTGCTCTGTATCCCTCAAGGCACTTTTTTTATTTTTGTCTCCCCCTGTATCCCAAACAAATTCACCCTCCCTCAGCCTTTATAAATACAGTGTTGAGGTATCTTTCTTGAGAGTTTTTTCTTACTAATTCACTCTAATACATATTTTTATTTGCTTGCTCTGACAGTTTTACATAGTTGTCTGTTACTTCTTGTAATGAAAGAGACCAGATGTTTCAGCATTCTCATTTTATTTTTCTCCCAATTCAAAAAAAATATGCCTTTTATTTCATTGTGACCCTTTTGAGAAAATTCTGTAGCAGGCATCAATATAAAGCAAGATTCTCAATGTTAAGTCCTAGGGATTGTAAGCAGGCATTTTCAGACCTTGGCATTCTAACGTACTATCTAGAGAGGTGTTAACTTACTTTTTTTTTTTTTTTAATACCCTGTAATGGGATTGCTGGGTCAAATGGTAGTTCTGTTTTAAGTTGGTTTTTTTTTTTTTTTTTTGTACTTTAAGTTTTAGGGTACATGTGCACAATGTGCAGGTTAGTTACATATGTATACATGTGCCATGCTGGTGTGCTGCACCCATTAACTCGCCATTTAGCATTAGGTATATCTCCTAATGTTATCCCTCCCCCCTCCCCCCACGCCACATCAGTCCCCAGAGTGTGATGTTCCCCTTCCTGTGTCCATGTGTTCTCATTGTTCAATTCCCATCTATGAGTGAGAACATGTGGTGTTTGGTTTTTTGTCCCTGAGATAGTTTACTGAGAATGATGATTTCCAATTTCATCCATGTCCCTACAAAGGACGTGAACTCATCATTTTTTATGGCTGCATAGTATTCTATGGTGTATATGTGCCACATTTTCTGAATCCAGTCTATCATTGTTGGACATTTGGGTTGGTTCCAAGTCTTTGCTATTGTGAATAGTGCCACAACAAACATACGTGTGCATGTGTCTTTATAGCGGCATGATTTATAGTCCTTTGGGTATATACCCAGTAATGGGATGGCTTGGTCAAATGGTATTTCTAGTTCTAGATCCCTAAGGAATCGCCACACTGACTTCCACAATGGTTGAACTAGTTTACAGTCCCACCAACAGTGTAAAAGCATTCCTATTTCTCCACATCCTCTCCAGCACCTGTTGTTTCCTGACTTTTTAATGATTGCCATTCTAACTGGTGTGAGATGGTATCTCATTGTGGTTTTGATTTGCATTTCTCTGATGGCCAGTGATGATGAGCATTTTTTCATGTGTCTTTTGGCTGCATAAATGTCTTCTTTTGAGAAGTGTCTGTTCATATCCTTCACCCACTTTTTGATGGGGTTGTTTGTTTTTTTCTTGAAAATTTGTTTGAGTTCATTGTAGATTCTGGATATTAGCCCTTTGTCAGATGAGTAGGTTGCGAAAATTTTCTCCCATTTTGTAGGTTGCATATTCACTCTGATGGTAGTTTCTTTTGCTGTGCAGAAGCTCTTTAGTTTAATTAGATCCCATTTGTCAATTTTGGCTTTTGTTGCCATTGCTTTTGGTGTTTTAGACATGAAGTCCTTGCCCATGCCTATGTCCTGAATGGTAATGCCTAGGTTTTCTTCTAGGGTTTTTATGGTTTTGGGTCTAACGTTTAAGTCTTTAATCCATCTTGAATTAATTTTTGTATAAGGTGTAAGGAAGGGATCTAGTTTCAGCTTTCTCCATATGGCTAGCCAGTTTTCCCAGCACCATTTATTAAATAGGGAATCCTTTCCCCATTGCTTGTTTTTGTCAGGTTTGTCAAAGATCAGATAGTTGTAGATATGCGGCATTATTTCTGAGGGCTCTGTTCTGTTCCATTGATCTATATCTCTGTTTTGGTACCAGTACCATGCTGTTTTGGTTACTGTAGCCTTGTGGTATAGTTTGAAGTCAGGTAGCGTGATGCCTCCAGCTTTGTTCTTTTGGCTTAGGATTGACTTGGCGATGCGGGCTCTTTTTTGGTTCTATATGAACTTTAAGGTAGTTTTTTTCCAATTCTGTGAAGAAAGTCATTGGTAGCTTGATGGGGATGGCATTGAATCTATAAATTACCTTGGGCAGTATGGCCATTTTCACGATATTGATTCTTCCTACCCATGAGCATGGAATGTTCTTCCATTTGTTTGTATCCTCTTTTATTTCCTTGAGCAGTGGTTTGTAGTTCTCCTTGAAGAGGTCCTTCACGTCCCTTCTAAGTTGGAATCCTAAGTACTTTATTCTCTTTGAAGCAATTGTGAATGGGATTTCACTCATGATTTGGCTCTCTGTTTGTCTGTTATTGGTGTATAAGAATGCTTGTGATTTTTGTGCATTGATTTTGTATCCTGAGACTTTGCTGAAGTTGCTTATCAGCTTAAGGAGATTTTGGGCTGAGACAATGGGGTTTTCTAGATATACAATCATGTCATCTGCAAACAGGGACAATTTGACTTCCTCTTTTCCTAATTGAATACCCTTGATTTCCTTCTCCTGCCTAATTGCCCTGGCCAGAACTTCCAACAGTATGTTGAATAGGAGTGGTGAGAGAGGGCCTCCCTGTCTTGTGCCAGTTTTCAAAGGGAATGCTTCCAGTTTTTGCCCATTCAGTATGATATTGGCTGTGGGTTTGTCATAGATAGCTCTTATTATTTTGAGATACGTTCCATCAATACCTAATTTATTGAGAGTTTTTAGCATGAAGCGTTGTTGAATTTTGTCAAAGGCCTTTTCTGCATCTATTGAGATAATCATGTGGTTTTTGTCTTTGGTTCTGTTTATATGCTGGATTACATTTATTGATTTGTGTATATTGAACCAGCCTTGCATCCCAGGGATGAAGCCCACTTGATCATGGTGGATAAGCTTTTGGATGTGCTGCTGGATTCGGTTTGCCAGTATTTTATTGAGGATTTTTGCATCAATGTTCATCAAGGACATCGGTCTAAAATTCTCTTTTTTGGTTGTGTCTCTGCCAGGCTTTGGTATCAGGTTGATGCTGGCCTCATAAAATGAGTTAGGGAGGATTCCCTCTTTTTCTATTGATTGGAATAGTTTCAGAAGGAATGGTACCAGTTCCTCCTTTTACCTCTGGTAGCATTCGGCTTTGAATCCATCTGGTCCTGGACTCTTTTTGGTTGGTAAGCTATTGATTATTGCCACAATTTCAGCTCCTGTTATTGGCCTATTCAGAGATTCAACTTCTTCCTGGTTTAGTCTTGGGAGAGTGTATGTGTCAAGGAATTTATCCATTTCTTCTAGATTTTCTAGTTTATTTGCGTAGAGGTGTTTGTAGTATTCTCTGATGGTAGTTTGTATTTCTGTGGGATCGGTGGTGATATCCCCTTTATCATTTTTTATTGCGTCTATTTGATTCTTCTCTCTTTTTTTCTTTGTCTTGCTAGCGGTCTATCAATTTTGTTGATCCTTTCAAAAAACCAGCTCCTGGATTCATTAATTTGTTGAAGGGTTTTTTGTGTCTCTATTTCCTTCAGTTCTGCTCTGATTTTAGTTATTTCTTGCCTTCTGCTAGCTTTTGAATGTGTTTGCTCTTGCCTTTCTAGTTCTTTTAATTGTGATGTTAGGGTGTCAATTTTGGATCTTTCCTGCTTTCTCTTGTGGGCATTTAGTGCTATAAATTTCCCTCTACACACTGCTTTGAATGTGTCCCAGAGATTCTGGTACATTGTGTCTTTGTTCTCGTTGGTTTCAAAGAACATCTTTATTTCTGCCTTCATTTCTCCCAGCAGCATTGTTTTGTAAATTATCTTCCTTTTGACTGCTCTAAACACTCTGCCACTTTAACCTTTTTTTTCTTTTTGGTTCATTGTAAATCCTTCATTTATTTACATCTTATTCTTTTCAATATTCCTTCACTTGCTTTAGGCAAATGTGTTTTGAGTTTCTTCAGATTAAGAAAGAATTATGCTATCAGTTGCCGATGTTCCTTAGCCTGTCCCAGGGAGGGGGGTCTGCAAGGTGGATTTCCAGACATTCTACAGTATTACCTCCGCTCTATCTCCTCTCTGACTTTATTCTTAATATTGTATTCCAAAAAACTATCAGAGAGAAGGAAGGTCAAGATAAATTATCCAGAGTCTAGAATTAAATAAAGTTGGTCCTGGTGTAGCAGCTCCTTCTCAGTCCTGTTTTGAGCTTTTTGACTGATTGCTTTCATTCCTGTTCTGCCATCTCAGTGTCCATATGGAAGTGATTGTCTGCTTTAATTATAAAAGAAAATAACCCAAAAGGAATAGCAACAAAGTAAAACAGCAAAAAAAAAAAAAGTTTTCTTTGATGAGAGAAGGTAGGTGATTTAAAAGATTAGTCTATCAGCAGAAAAGAAGCTCTGTGTTACATATGAACTGGGGACTATGTCTTCCTAGAAGTTATAAAAAGGATCATTACAGAATTGTTTACACAATTCCTCCCACCTTTCATCCAATTTAAAGTAAGTACCTGTCACAAGCATTGCATAGAAAATCATTACTCACACCTGTTAAAGTTTTAGGTAAACAAAGGGAGATACCAGCCTCAGGGTCAACTGGTCTAGGATAGAAGGGCTTTCTATTAATACAAACACAAACAAGATCATCACTATAAACATTTTTTTCTCTAGTCATCACTATAAACATTGATTGACATATATCTAGCCACCATTTTCAACATTCTTAACATTTTGGGGGTTTTTATATTATGTACTAAAATGAGTGCAAATTAAAAAACAAGTGAACTATTTAAATAGACGGAGAATAAATATATTATTGCAAAAATTAAGAAAATAAATATACATACCCATCTGGTTATATATTCATATTTCAAGGTGTTAATGGCAGAGTCAGCAAATGAATTATTCATGTGGTTAATCAAGTAAGTATTCAAATAAGAGAGAGAATTACCTTATTCCATTCAAGGCATAGACACTTCCAAAATGTTATAATATAACTGAATATATTAATGCCTATAAAAGTTTATTTAACATTACTTAGCACCCACTCTTTTTTTCAGATGTAGAACCTACTTAAGGACCTTCAATGCTTAGTTCTAACATCCTTTATTGTTTTGTAAAATTTCTGGCTCACAGAGCATTCCAGTGAGGCAACCTCAGAAGATAAATAAGCCCCTCATTTTGGACATCATGAGGCTTTTCAGATAAGAGGAGCAATGCAAGGTGGAAGGGTATTAGCCATGCAGGCTGTGGGGTAGATGTCCGGGACAGACTGCAAGAAGCAGGAAATGTGTGTGCCTAATTAAGGAATTTCTCCTTCTGTCGTTTCCCTATAATCTACTGCTAGCATGGAAATATAAACTGGGGTCTTCCAAAGGTATATTTGAAAGCACATGGTCTTTGGAGTCAAATCCTGATTTATAACCTACCCAGTATGTAATTGAGGGCAAGTCACTTAAAATTTTTTTAGACTCAATTTCCTCATTTGTAACATATTATAATATCATAAAATGGGATAACATGAGAGTCTATCTTTCTAGGCTGTCGAGAGGATAATAAAAATGTATTCAAAGTCCTCAGAACATGATCAATGCTTAATAAATGCTAGATGTTACATGTGCTTTCTTTTTAAAAATTTCAGCCTTGCCTTTCATGTAAGTCAATTACCAACTTTGTTAGACAATATCTTCTTCATCTTTAATTTTCAGCTCAAAATAGCTATGTAACTTTGAGAAATGTCCTTAACCTTTATATGATTCTATTTCTTCACATGTGAAATAACAGGAATAATATCCTGAGTAAGGATAGTGCTCTGCAAGGCCATGTTCTAATAGGATACTATCCATTTTCTCCTTGATCACAATTAAAGCAAAGCACAGGCATATGCATCAACGTGCTTCATAGTGCAGAATAGTGCAGTTGTCCAATGCGTGGATTCTGGAGCCAGACAACCTTCATTACTACTCACAGTTCATCCACTTAACATGGCTGAGTGATCTTGGGCAGGTCATTTAGCTGTTTTATGCCCCAGTTTCTTACTTTTCTAGACTTTCCTTATACCATTTAATTTTCCAATGGCATTATACAGAAAATCTTTTGTCCTCAAATGTCTCATCTATTCTAGTGGTACTGCACTCTTCACATGTAGTAAATAGTTTTAATGAAAACATTAGGTTGTTTTACCACAAGCTAGCTAAATATCAGCATTTTATCCTCTGAACCCAATCAAATTTAAAAAAAAAGTTTCTTCAGTGTCACTTCTTTTTGTTTGTAGAGCTATAAAATTATTATAACACATGTTGACTAGAAATTTGGGACATTGTCACAAACAATTTATTAACGTTATTAATTTTATTAAAACAGAGAAGATAGTATGAAGGCAACATGTCCATTAATCAAAACACCCTCCGTGTTTACTTGGTAGTTGTACTTTTCATGAGTCAACCTGATGGCTCATGACCTGTAATGCCTATACAAACATTTCCACATTTATGAAAGGTTTAGAAGAGCTCTCTTTCAATGTTAAGGCTCAACTATAGTTAACAGAAAAAAAATGTAATTCTATCAATATTTTTAACTTAATGACAAGATAGGGATTTGAACTACATGGCTACTAGCAGCTTTTCTAATGCAAGAGCCAATGATTTCTGTGTGTCTCTTGAGAAGTTTATTTAAAAATGGCAGCATTTGAAATTACCTCTAGAGATGTAACTAATGTGGGTCTAAAGGTTTTGTCTTAAGATGTTGAATTGCTATAAAATATTTTAAATACAAAGATTAAAATGATGCAAATTTTAAAGCTTCCCTTCTCTTTAGTAAAAGTTTGCTCACTATTCCTCACCCTAGGTATGAGTTCACTACAGAACTTGGATCCAGTTGCTAGTGAATATGGATGGAAAGAGAGTTCTAGTCTAGGGTAGTGAGCTGCCCAGCCCAGGAGAAACTTAATATGCAAGGGGAGCTCACGGATACCTCCCACCTCTACTGCCGCTTACATTCATGATACCTCATTTCTAAGTAGGTTTCACCCTAAAGTTGTTTTTTTTTATGCCATTACTTAAATGTTTATCATTTTATCCCACTGATAATGGAGCACAAATAGAAACTTTTTATAATGAAGATACAATCCCAACTCAGACTAATTATTTACAGATTGGAGAAAGTCTTCACATACTTTGTTATTATGTGGATAAGTTCACAATCATCAGGAAGATGCAGAGAAAAATCAAAACACGTTACATCCAAAATTGGTTTTAGCATCTTTTTTAGACAAGGTCATATTGCTCTTCTGTGCTTAATATACATGTATAGAGAAATAAAAGCTGGTAACATAATTAGTTTTTTCTACCTTTATAATAAATGTGTTTTTGGCTGGGCGTGGTAGCTCACGCCTGTAATCCCAGCAGGTTAGGAGGTGGAGGTAGGTGGATCACCTAAGGTCAGGAGTTTGAGACCAGCCTGACCCATATGGTGAAAGCCCATCTCTACTAAAATTACAAAAATTAGCCAGGCATGGTGGTGCACACCTGTAGTCCCGGCTACTCGGGAGGCTGAGACAGGAGAATTGCTTGAACTCGGGAGGCAGAGGTTGCAGTGAGCCCAGATTGTGCCACTGCACTCCAGCCTGGGTGACAGAGTGAGACTCCATCTCAAAAATAAATAAATAAATAAAAATTTAAAAAAATGTGTTTTCTGATAATAAGTATTGGAGCGCCAAGTAAGTGAGAACCTGTCACTTTTCCAAAAAATTATTTTCATATCTGTTTCATAGCCTGATTACTGGATAATAACTAATTAAAGCAAATCTTATAAGGTACATTTCAAACATAGGTTTATGGGGGTTTTAATAACTATGACAGTGATATCTGGAGCTTTTAAGATTATTTTCATACCATCCATTAATTTCCAAGGAGAGAAACTAATTCACACTACATTCAGAATCTAGATAAAATCTAACTCAACATTTGAAACTGTAACCCAGAGTTTTTTCCCTTAAAAAAAGAAAATCTCCTGCATTAAGGAAACCACTCCCAGTCTTAACAATAAAACCCAGATTCTGCAGATTGTCAATAATAGGCAAGTCTCACATGAGACTCATAGCCCCAATTCTCTTTCCCTGTGTTACTTGAGAGTTCCTTTCAGGGGATATGTTTCCATTAGCTGTTTGCTTTCATCATCACAATTACTTCACAGGGCTTTCTGCTTTCATAATTGATCAATATAGCTTTCCTGATTATAGCCAATAGAACACCTGATACAAGGCTGGATTCTTCAAAAGACCCAGGGAAAGCAAAGGATAACAACAAGGAACTGAATCATCTGGCCGTGAAATAACCACCTACTCTCCAGGGTCACCTGCCTCAATTACACCGTGGCACCATTTCTTCCTCAGTGTGGTTGAGGACCTATCTTAGAACTTGTTACCTAGGAGACTCTTCTAACACTTTCACATTCCTCAAAGCTTAGACATATGTCTGTGAGCCAGAAAACAGTTTCTTTTTTCACCCCTTGAGAGCCTTCTTCTGAGTTTATTTTCTTTTTCAAGGAGGTATCTTATTCCAGGATGAAGGAAGTAACTCGTTCCAAGATGAATTAGGAGCATGACTATTTCTGATCACTGGATGACAATCAGAAATAGTCTTACTCTTTATGAAGACTACAACAGAATAGTAACTACCTTAGTACACCTCAGTGCACCCAGCATTCACATAGGAGGTGTGCACAGGAGCAACAGGGAAGCAGTTCATTTGAATTTCTCCATAAACTGCTTTACTTTGATTATCTAAACCAATGGAGCTATAATAATGGGGGGTGGAGGGAAAAGGCCTAACTACCCGAGTAGGAATCATGAGACAAAACTTTGTAGTAAAATAAAATAATAACCAAATGGAGAATCTCATTGTGTTTTTTAGGCCTGACTCAGATGGTCAACATCTATGTGAATTTGAGTAAGGGACATTTTGTCTGATGGTGACAGTGTCCTCAGTTGTAAAATTCCTACAGTCTTTTTCATATCTATGAGTTACAGCATAATTCTTCAAAGTGAAAACTACCTAAATAATTATAAGTCCTACTTTCTGTTACTTATGAAAAAATAATTTTATTTGATTTTTATATTTTCTTCCCCCTACTGCCAGCTTTATTGAGGTATAATTGACAAAGAAAGATTGTCTGTATTTATGGCGTAAAACCTGATGTTTCGATATTATGAATATTGTGAAATGATTACCACACTCAAGCTAATTAGCATATCCATCAACTTAGTTATATATATATATATTTGTAGTTAGAACATGTATTAGTCCATTTTCACACTGCTGATAAAGACATACCCGAGACTGGGCAATTTACAAAAGAAAAAGATTTATTGGACTTAACAGTTTCACGTGGCTGGGGAGGCCTCACAATTATAGCAGAAGGTGAAAGGCATGTCTCAAATGGCAGTGGCGAGAGAGAGAATGAGAGCCAAGTGAATCAGGTTTCCCCTTATCAAACCATCAGATCTCATGAGACTTATTCACTACCATGAGAACAGCATGGGGGAAACCGCCCCCATGATCCAACCATCTCCCACCAGTTTCCTCCCACAACATGTGGGAATTATGGGAATACAATTCAAGATGAGATTTGGGTAGGGATACAGAGCCAAACCATATCATTCCGCCCATTACCCCTCCCGAATCTCATGTCCTCATATTTCAAAACCAATCATGCCTTTCCAAAAGTCCCCCAAAATCTTAACTCATTTCAGCATTAACTCAAAAGTCCACAGTCCAAAGTCTCATCTGAGACAAGGCAAGTCCTTTCTACCTATAAGCCTGTAAAATCAAAAGCAAGTTAGTTACTTTCTAGATACAATGGGGGTACAGTAATTGGGTAAATACAACTGATGCAAGTGGAAGGAACTGGCCAAAACAAGGGGACTACAGAGTACCCCATGCAAGTCCAAAATCCAGCAGGGCAGTCAAATCTTAAAGCTCCAAAATGATCTCCTTTGACTACATGTCTTATATCCAGGGCATGCCGATGTAAGAGGTAGGTTCCCAGGGTCTTGGGCAGCTCCGCCCTTATGGCTTTTCGGGGTACAGCCTCCTTTCCGGCTGCTTTCACAAGCTGGTGTTGAGTGTCTATGGCTTTTCCAGGCAAATGGTGCAAGCTGTCGGTGGACCTACCATTCTAGGGTCTGGAAGACAGTGGCCCTCTTCTCATAGCTCCACTAGGAGGTACCCCAGTAGGGACTCTATGTGGGGGCTCCAACCCCACATTTTCCTTCCACACTGCCCTAGCAGAGGTTCTCCATGAGAACCCGGCCCCTGCAACAAACTTCTGCCTGAGCACCCAGGCATTTCCATACATCTTCTGAAATCTAGGCAGAGGTTCCCAAACCCCATTTCTTGACTTCTTTGCACTCACAAGCTCCACACTACGTGGAAGCTGCCAAGGCTTGGGTTGCACCCTCTGAAGCCATGGCCTGAGCTCTACATTGGCCCCTTTCAGCCACAGCTGGAGCAGCTGGGACCAAGGGCACCAAGTTCCTGGGCTGCACACAGCCCAGGGACCCTGGACCCAGCCCCCGAAACCATTTTCTCCCAGGCCTCCAGGACTGTGATGGGAGGGGCTGCCATGAAGACCTCTGACATAACTTGCAGACATTTTCCCCATTTTTTTTGGAAATAACATTTGGCTTCTCATTACCTATGCAAATTTCTGCATCTTGAATTTCTCCTCAGAAAATTGGTTTTTCTTTTCTATCACATTGTCAGGCTGCAAATCTTCTGAACTTTCATGCTTTACTTTCCTTGTAAAACTGAATGCCTTTAACAACACCCAAGTCACCTCTTGAATACTTTGCTGCTTAGAAATTTCTTCTGCCAGATACGCTAAATCATCTCTCTCGAGTTCAAAATTCCACAGATCTCTAGGGCAGGGGCAAAATGACACCAGTCTCTTTGCTAAAGCATAACAAGAGTCACCTTTGCTCCAGCTCCCAACAAGTTCCTCATCTCCATCTGAGACCACCTCAGCCTGGACCTCATTGTCCATATGGCTATCAGACTTTTGGCTAAAGCCATTCAATGAGTCTGTAGGAAGGTCAAAACTTTCCCACATTTTCCTGTCTTCTTCTAAGCCCTCCAAACTGTTCCAACCTCTGCCTGTTACCCAGTTCCAAAGTTGCTTCCACATTTTCGGGTATCTTTTCAGCCACATCCCACTCTACTGTTACCAGTTTACTGTATTAGTCCATTTTCCTGCTGCTGATAAAGACATACCTGAGACTAGGCAATTTACAAAAGAAAGAGGTTTATTGGACTTACGGCTTCACGTGGCTGGGGAGGCCTCACAATCATGGTGGAAGGTGAAAGGCATGTCTCACATAGCGGCAGCAGGAGAGAATGAGAGCCAAGTAAAACAGGTTTCCCCTTATCAAACCATCGGATCTTGTGAGACTTATTCACTACCACGAGAACAGCATGGGGGAAACCACCCCCACAATCCAACTATCTCCACCAGGTCCCTCCCACAATACATGGGAATTATGGGAGTACAATTCAAGATGAGATTTGGGTGGAGACACAGAGCCAAACCATATCAGAACATTTAAGATCTACTTTCTTAGCACATTTCAAGTACACAATAGAGTGTTTTCAATATGGTCATCATGCTGTGCATTAGGTCTCTAGAACATATTCATCCTGCCTAACTGAAACTTTGTACCCTTTGAACAACATCTCACAATTTCCGCTACTCCCCAGCTCCTGGCAACCACCATTCTTTTCTCTGTTTCTATGAGTTTGACTCCACGTATAATTGAGATCATGCAATATCTTCCTTTCTGTGCCTGGCTTATTTTACTTAGCATAATGTCCCCAAGTTTTATTCAGGTTTTCACAAATGACAAAATTTCCTTCTTTTTTAAGGCTAGTTTTTCAACATTATATGTACAATAAAGTTTCCTCAAGAAAGAACACTTTTTTATTGTTTTACCTAGTTTCTATTCCTTTTGGATCTTTTTCTTTCAAAATTAAAGCAAATAATTATGATTGTATGGTCATTTGGTATACATATATGTATAACACATTTTCTATATCAATCAGTAGACACTGAAGTTGATTTTATATCTTGGCTATTGTAAATAATGCTGCAATAAACATGGGGGTGCACATATCCATTCTAGACACTAATTTCATTTAATTGGATATATACCGAGAAGTGAGATTGCTGGGTCAAATGGTAATTCTATTTTTAATTTTTTAAGAACCTCCATACTGTTTTCTGTAATGGCTGTACCAATTTACATTCCAATCCATGGTACAAAGGGTTATTTTTCTCAGCATCCTCCCTAACACTTATTATCTTTTGTCTTTTTGATAATAGCCATTCTAATATGTGTGAAGTAATAGATAACTCATTGTGGTTTTGATTTACATTTCTTTGATTATTAGTGATGTTGAATATCTTTTCATATATCTGTTGGCCATTTGTATATTTCCTTTGAGAAGTGCCTATTCAAGTAGTCCTTTATCCATTTTTAAAATTGGGTCATTTGTTTTCTCTTTATTAAGTTGAGTCCCTTATATATTTTGTACATTAACTCCTTATCAAATGTTTGCAAATTTTTCTCCCATTCTGTAGATTGTCTCCAGTCTGTTGATTGTTTCATTTGCTACAGGGAAACTTTTTAGTTTGATATAATTCCATTTATCTGTTTTGCTTTTGTCAGCTGTGCTTTATAAGGAGTGATATCCAAAAAAATTATTGCCCAGACCAATGTCAAAATACTTTTTTCATATGTTTTATTCTAGTAGTTTTACAGTTTATGTTTAAGTCTATAATCCGTTTCAAGTAATTTTTGTATGTGATATGAGTTAAGGGTCCAGTTTCATTTTTCTGCATATGGATATCCATGTTTTTGTGCCCATGATATCCTTAAATGAGAAGTAAGTACTGGGTGCAAATTAGGAGAAGACATCATACAATTTGTGAAACCTTACTGAATTATGTATTTGATAAATAATAAAAAGTGGAACTTTTCCCACATAATGCATTTTATTAGGACAAAGAGTTTGACATCTGATTGTATTATGACAACTAAGCATAAAAAGTACAGTGAAGGTAATCCTTTCTACGTAAAGACTTTTACTGGGGTACTTAATACAAAATGATGGTCTGGTATCCCAGATCCTGTGGTCTAGGTTAGGATCTGTCCCAGCTGTCACTGCTTTGTTTTAATGAAATTCTTAAAGTTAGCATAATCTGTATCTGATATTCCAACCATCTTAACTTTTAAAATCCAAGTCCCTATCACTTTTTAGATTTGATCTAAGAAAATGTTATAATATTGGCCACTTACTAGAAGATACTGATACCACGATAGAGTGATATTGAGTTTTCCCGAGCCTTATTTCATAAGCCAAGGCCTTTTTAAAAATAAAGATTATTTAATTTAGAATAAAGCTTGGCACATAGAAAATATGCAAAGGGTTTAAATGACATTATATCAAGAAGTTACAACTTTGGCATAAATATGTATGGCAGAGAAGGACAAAAAAGGAATGACAGAAAATAACCAAGTAGAATGAATGCAGAAGTAGAATAATATCTCTAATAATGCAGATAAGGGAACCCGCAGGTGAGTTCACGCTGGCTTCACCTGGTTCCACAAAGACCGGTTTATAGACCAGAGGTTCTCTAGGACTGAGCCCTATCTGGGACTCCTGCCCACATGCAGGGGGTGAAATCAACTCCTCAGAGGCCTGTCCACCCGCACCACAGAAAATACTTAAAATCGTCTCTCCAGCTCACACAAAACCATCACACAAGCTAACATTAAAAATAATTATACCCACTAAGTCATCAGTCTATAATTAGTGTTTTTTTCTTCAGAAAAGTGGTGAAGAAGGCAAAGCATTTGACTTCTGAGGTTAAATAGATTATTTTCATTCTCTTGACCACTTTAGCGTAATTTGAGACCATGTAAATTAGGAAAGAAATGTTCACTACCACAGCAGAGAGTGATTGATCATCAAACGGGCCTCAATTAGGTGTCACCTGGTCCTTTTAAATGCGTCCCTCTGCTTCTGATATTGCTGACCACAACAGTCAGGACTTCAGTGAGAAGTTGAAAACTTGTTTTAGATAATATATATTTTCACTGGAGAGAACTAGGGCTCCATTTTCAAATTTCTTCTCTACACTGGGTTCTCTTCCTTCCCAGTGAAATAATTCTTTTATTCCGTATATCCAGTTAACATTTATTGATTCCCTGTTGTGAGAAGATATGTCTATTGCATCTGCTATTGCCTGTGGCCACTTCCTCATTCTTTGTCTTTCCTTCTCTCCCAAGATGTCACAGCAACACTCTTCACAACAGATTGCCATTATATTGTTTTGTTTTGTTTTAAAGAGAAACGTCATGGGGCTTATGGAGGGAGGTAGTTTTCAAAAGATATAACTTTTTTGAGAGCCATAGGTTAGCCAGTTTGAAAAGTTGTACAGCTGCAAAAGCTGTATGGAAATGCCTATAAATTAAATTTTTACACATCCTTCCTCTATCCTTTGCTTTATGAATAAATATTGGTATATGCTGATGGCCATATGCCTTTATATTGTGTTATTACTTAGAATTGCCTGGCAGTAAAAATCATGGAGTTCATTTAAAAATCAATGTAATGCCAAATTTATAAACTTTAGTGCAGACTGTCATATAATGACAACTCTTTAGATTCTCAGTTTACATCTCATTTTGACATCCAATATCTGATTGCAATCTCATTTGACAGTTAAAAAAATTGAAACATAGAGAGGAAAGTGATTTACCCAAGGTTGCTCAGTTGGGGAAGTGGCTGGATCTGGCTGACTCCCATTCCAGTAATTTTTCCACCTTTGTTGCTGATTCTTGGTGGTAGTTAGGTTTTCCTTGTTTTTCTAATTCTCTGTTGAAATGTACAATGGTAGCAAAAAGAAAAATGAGTAAAAGAAAAAATGTATTTAGTACAAATTTATTGACATACCATAAGAAAGCTCTTCTATACTGCAGATTTGTATTTTTGAAAAATAGACTGGCCAGGTGCGGTGGCTCACGCCTGTAATCCCAGCACTTTGGGAGGCTGACGTGGGCGGATCACCTGAGGTAAGGAGTTTGAGACCAGCCTGGCCAACTTGGTGAAACCCCATCTCTACTTGAAATACAAAAAATTAGCTGGGTGTGGTGGTACGCACTTGTAATCCCAGCTACTCGGGAGGCTGAGGCAAGAGAATCGCTTGAACCCAGGAGGTGGAGGTTGCAGTGAGCTGACATCGTGCCATTGCACTCCAGACTGGGGCACAAGAGCAAGACTTCATCTCAAAAAAAAAAAAAAAAAAAAAAAAGGAAAAAAAGAAAAATAGACTAGCTTTTTTTTTGTTGTTTGTTTGAGACATAGTCTCACTCTGACCCCAGGCTGGAGTGCAATGGCGCAATCTCAGCTCACTGCAACCTCCGCCTCCCGGGTTCGAGTGATTCTTTTGCCTCAGCCTCCGAGTAGCTGGGATTACAGGCACGTGCCACCACACCCAGCTAATTTTTGTATTTTTAGTAGAGACGGGATTTCACCATGTTGGCCAGTATGGTCTCGATATCCTGACATTGTGATCTGCCCCCCTTGGCCTCCCCAAGTGCTGGGATTATAAGTGTGAGCCACTGCACCCGGCCCAAAATAGACTAGCTTTCTTGTGTTTTACCCAATATGTTTTATTGTAGACTTTTATAACTAAAATTCTGCCTTGTGTTTGAATATTATATTTTAGCATAACCCTTTAACATAGTTAAATACAATTCTACATAAGAAAGCAAGTTTACCTGTGACTACAAACTTGTTTTCACTGTTTTAATGTATTCTGTGTTTTCTAGTTTAAATAATATGGAAATTATGTGGGCATATTCAGCAACAAGTATTAAAATAACAACTTTAAAATTACTGTTAAAACTATAGAATGTAGGCCGGGCACGGTGGCTCACACCTGTAATCCCAGCACTTTGGGAGGCTGAGGCAGGTTGATCACCTGAGGTCAGGAGTTCGAGACCAGCCTGGCCAACATGGTGAAACCTAATCTCTACTAAAAAATACAAAAATTACCTGGACATGGTGGCAGGTGCCTGTAATCACAGCTACTTGGGAGGCTGAGGCAGAAGAATTGTTTGAACCCGGGAGGCAGAGGTTGCAGTGAGCCGAGATCATGCCATTGCACTCCAGCCTCCAGCCTGGGTGACAGAGTGAAACTATCTCAAAAAAAAAAAAAAAAAAAAAAAACTATAGCATGTAAAATATGAATAATAGAGAAACAGAGAACCCAGATAAAATGTCACACACCTACAACCATCTAATCTTTGACAAAGTCAACAAAAACAAGCAATGGGGAAAGGACTTTCTATTCAATAAATGGTAATGGGATAACTGGCTAGCCATATGCAGGAGATTGAAACTGAACTCCCTCCTTACGCATATACAAAAATCAACTCAAGATGGATTAAAGACTTACATTTTAAACCTAAAACTATACAATCCCTGAAACACAAGCTAGGAAATACCATTCTGGACACAGGACCTCACAAAGATTTCATGACAAAGATGCCAAAGCAATTGCAACAAAACCCAAAAATTGACAAATGGAACCTAATTAAACTAAAGAGATTCTGCACAGCAAAATAAACTATCAACAGAGTAAACAGACACCTGCAGAATGGGAAAAAATATTTGCAAACTATACATTCAAAAAAAGTCAAATATCTACAATGTAAATTAGTTCAACCATTGATATGGTTTGGATCTATGTCCGGGCCAAGTCTTATGTCAAATTGTAATCCCCAGCCATGGTCAGAGCAAAAGCAAGAGAGAGGGGTGAGAAGGTGCCGCACACTTTTAAATGACTAGATCTCACAAGAACTCACTCACTGTCACAAGAACAGCACCAAGAGGAAAATCTGCCCTCATGATCCGATCACTTCCCACCAGGCCCCACCTGAAACATTGGGGATTACAAGGCTTCCCCTTAGCCTTCCACCACGAATGAAAATTTCCTGAGACCTCCCCAGAAGCCAAATAGATGCCAGCATCATGCTTCCTGTACAGCCTATGGAACTGTGAGCCAATTAAACCTCTTTTCTTTATAAATTACCCAGTTTCAGGTATTTCTTTGTAGCAATGTGAGAACAGACTATTACAACAATTGTGGAAAGCAGTTTGGCATTTTTTTCAAAGAACTCAAAAGCAGAATTGCCATTTGCCATGGCAATTCCATTATTAGGTATGTACCCAAAGGAATATAAATTGTTCTATTATAAAGACACATGCATGCATATGTTCATCACAGCACCATGCACAATAGCATGAATATGGAATCAACCTAAATGCCTATCAGCAGTAGACCGGATAAAGACAATGTGATACATATATACTGTGGAATACTATGCAGTCATGAAAAAGAGCAGGATCACATCCTTTGCAGCAACACAGATGGAGCTGGAGGCCATTATCCTTAGCAAACTAACACAGGAACAGAAAACCAAATACCACATGCTCTCACTTATAAGTGAGAGCTAAACATTGAGTACATATGGACACAAAGAAGGGAACAACAGACACTAGGCCCTACTTGAGGCTGGAAGGAGGGAGCAGGGTGAGGATCTAACTGACTATTGGGTTTTATACTTATTACTTAGATGGTGAAATAATCTGTACACCAAGCCCCCATGAGGTGCAATTTATCTATATAACGAACACATATATACCCTGAATCTAAAATAAAAGTTAAAAAATACATATTTGCTCAATAATAATAATTTTAAAAGAAACTGAAATACAGTGACACTGAGGAGTTTGGCTAACACTCACCACGACGAATTGTTCTTCAACTTTGGAGAGACCAAGAATAGACTTTTTTTGATCCACTGATTCATTTTTCCAGAAATTTGTTCTAAAAGATCTTAAAAAAGAAGTCTGTAGAAAACTTCTTAGTAGCATAAAAGTATAATTTTACTAACAAAACTGGAAACAAATATGTGCTTTCATATAGAGAAATGTATAAATAAGCTGTATCATATTAATTTAAAATATTTTGCAGGCATTGAAAATAACAAATATATAAATATTTTATTTATCTATTTTACAGTTTACCTAGTGTTTTATATCTCATTTAAAGATTGGCGATACAAGTAAAAATGCTTATAAAATATTTTAAGTGAAATAATAAATCAAAAATGTATATGTGTACTATGACTACAACCAGATAAAGCTCTACCCATGAAAAAGATTGGAATAGACATATATATACATTTATATTCATATGCAGGTAAATAGGCATACTGTACAGGTGATGAGCCTGTAGATATAATTTTCTTTAATATTAAGATCTTTAAATTTAAATAGAAACTTGTTTTCATAGTAAATTCCTAAATTTTGAACAGATATGATCATTACCTTGAGTAGATTAAACTTGAAAAAGTTGTCTTCTTAATGATAACATATAATCCATAAGACAAATATTTTACTATGATTATGATTATTCTGAGATAGAGTCTCGCTCTGTTTCCCAGGCTGGAGTGCAGTGGCACAGTCATAGCTCACTGCAGCCTCAGACTCCTGGGCTCAAGTAATCCCCCTGCCTCAGTCTCTTGGGCAGCCTCTAGACTACAAGCACGTGGCATCATGCCTGTTTAATTTTTAAAAAATATTTTGTAGAAAAAATATCTCACTATGTTGCCCATGCCCATGCTGGTCTTGGACTCTTGGCCTCAAATGATCCTCCTGCCTTGTCCTCTTCAAGTGATGGGATTCCAGGTATGAGTCACCATGTCCAGCCTATTATTTTTATATGAAGGCATAAATTATTAATTTTTTAACTACTTTTTAAATCAACCAAGATGAGATTTAGAATACTATCAGATCATTACATAAAAATTTAATTTAAGTGTATTCAAACTTTATTCAGCTTCCAAAAATAACTCAAATGATAATACTATTCTACTTAAAGAGTAGAAATAATGCAAACCTATACATTATTTTGGTTACAGGCCAAACCGAAGATAAAACATATGTGAAAGTATTTACTGTTTTTCTTAAGACAGTTCATTGGTGATTGTTGTTTTGAAAATATTACAGGTTTATATTTTTGAGCTCTAGCTCAATAGTATCTGAGGAGCATAGTGAACTTACAGTTTCATTTGTGTTGACTTTCTAGTTAAAGAATAAATCCCTTTCCTTTGAAATGTAGCCTTGGTCAGCTGATGGAGCATTTTCTCCATATATGCATGTTAGGAAAATTTGTTTCAATTTAAACAGGAAACACATGGCTATGACTTAACTATTAAAAAGTGAAATGTTCCATTAATGTGGATTTGGTCTTTCTGTTTTTCCAGTCCCTCAAATGTTATTTCAACAAACCAAAAAATGAGTAGCAGATGAATGAATTTTAGGCTGAATCCAAATATTCTGATTTGGCTTAAGACTTTTGTGCTGAAGACTCTGTTCCCAAGAAGATTTACATTGAGGACCCAAGTCTGCCATTTAATTAACAGGCTGTTTGTTTATTTTTTGTAATGCTGAATTATTTACCAGCTGTCTCCTGGTTATGTCAGAAAGATGTAAAGAATGGAAACAAAAATACAAAATGAGACACAGGTAACATCAGCAATGTAATCTCTCCCTGTGCACCCTGCTCACCTCCAAACCAATCTATGTTGCTATTACAGAGGAGATCTCTCTGAAATATGTGTTCATGCAACATAATATTTTAGAAAATACATTTTCTTGATCATACATGTGTTGTTAGTTCACCATTTCCTTTTTAGAAATAAGCAGTTACTCAAGACTATGATTATACGTTCATGAATGTATTATGCTCTTTATATTTATACCGTATCTATTCTCTTTATATTTGAATTTATACACACTTGCTCCTGCACACACATACACACACCTGCCATATTCCCTGTATCACTTTTTTATATTTTAAAAATCAGTGAAGTCCAAAGTACACTATATTTTCCTTATATTATAGTACAGCGGCATGTAGAATTTAGAATTTTGTTATGTGTACCCATGAATATTTTTAATGTAGGTGATGAGAGTAATGGTAATAACATGTCTGAAAACTGGAATTTTTTCACTTGCAGTGATTGTAAGCATGACAAATTAACTTTGTCAAAAAAACTTCAAAAATGATCTCTTTATTATGAACTAGAGTTACTATTTTCTCCTTCTTTCTCTTTCTTTCTTTCTTCCTTTCTTTCTTTCTTTCTTTTCCTTCTTTCACTACATTGTAGTAATGGCCATTGAAGAACATTTAGAAAATGCTAAAAGATCAGGAAGAAAATAAAATTGCTGTAATTTCACTACCTAGAGATAAAAACTATTAACATCGTAGTGCATATTTTCAGATTTTTCTGTATATTGAATATTTATTACAAAATTCAGATCATATTGTACCTACTATTTTCTAATATGCCTTACTCAGTAATGTATCATAAAATATCTTATGAAAATCCTAACACAGTCCTCTAATTTCAGTGTGATTGCATCATGGCATATGAATATACTTTTAGTCATTTAAGAACTAGGGGCATTGACACTAATGCTTTTGAAGGTTTTTCCCTCAAGGATTCAGTTGGTGGAAACAGGAGCACCAATGTTCCCATGTGTCCCAGGCTTTCTGAAGGAACCCCACATGCAGTGTTTTGATGGAACGGCAGCTGACACTGTTATCACTCAGCTCAGGCAGCTGGGTGCCTGAGGGCCTTTCCTGGCCATGAGCCACCTGACTAAAATGGCTTATGCTTTAGGTGTGTGTGTTTGGGGAAGGGGTACAATTATACTACAAGGCTGTATTTTGACAAAGATTTCAAATATGTTCAATGACCTTGTTTGTACATCTTAAAGCTTTAAGTGCCCAGGAATTCCTTCTCCGGAGTTCACAAAGGGATAATCTTCAGGTTCCTTCCTTCCTTCCTTCCTTCCTTCCTGCATTCCTGCCTTCCTGCCTTCTTGCCTTCCTTCCTTCTTCCCTAGCTCCCTCCCTTCCCTCCCCTCCCCTCCCCTTTCTTCCCTTTCTTTCTCCTTTTTCTTTTTCTGAAACCACTTGAATGTATTTAGGAAACTTTGAATGAAAGTAAGACATTGGTTCTTTACATCTTAAGATAGAAAAGACATTAAGAAGTACATCTTTCCCATCTAGAAAAATATTACCATCCAGCAAAAAAACACAATTATGTTTACAAATACAGTAAATTATGACTGCTCAGAAAGTGTTTAATTTCATGGTTTTAACTCTACAGCTGTGCCACATTTTCTAGAATAGGTTAAGAGACCTCATACAGATTATCTTTAAACATCTACATAAGATGGTTGCTAAAAGCTTTCACATTTTGGATTACTTTCATTTTTATGCCTAAATGACTTTCAGTGTTTCAACAGTATTTGCTCTTCACAGCTTGTAAGTATTATCATTTGGAGTTGTTTCTAAAGCCTAAATAAAAAAGCCAAATGGAAGGGAGTGGGAGGGGAAATGTGTTAGAAAAATACTTGTCTTCATTAGTTCACACACTAGAAACAACCCCATCCGACTCATCCATGAATCCAGTACTACCCTAAGTGGAAAGACTACAAGGATTTCAGGCCAGACCTTCATGAGTATCTGGGTGAAATGAAACACTGCCTCTAGGAAACATCAGGAAGGTATCATTACTGGGCAAGGTAGCATGAACCAAATAGAAAACCAAAACATCTTATTTATTCTCCTCACTGATTGCAAATGTTGACCGATTCTTCTAGATGCTTTCTTCTTCATACTTTTAAACTTCAGTGCAAGTATCTTTTCCATATATGAGTCTAAACTCAGTATCTTAAAATCCAAAAGGAAAAAAAAAAAACATAGAGGTTCAGAGACAAAGGAAGGAAGCAATGTGCTCTTATTTTCTGCCATGGTAATTACACTAGGGCAATACTAGCAGTAGTGTTTGAGAAACTAAATACCCGGCCAGGTTGGTGGCTCATGCCTGTAATCCTAGCACTTGGGGAAGCCAAGATGGTTGGATCACCTCAGGTCAGGAGTTCAAGACCAGCCTTGCCAACATGGAGAAACCCCGTCTCTACTAAAAATATAAAAATTAGCCAGGTGTGATGGCATGTTCCTGTAATCCCAGCTACTAGGGAGGCTGAGGCAAGAGAATCGCTTGAACGTGGGAGGCAGAGGTTGCAGTGAGCCAAGATCATGCCACTGCACTCCAGCCTGGGCAACAGAGCAAGACTTCATCTCAAAAAAACCAAACAAAACAAAAAAACAAAAAAAAGAAAAGAAAAGAAATACCTTAGTGGGGCAGTATAATACTTTGAAGAAAGTGCCTAAAACTCTGTTTCCACTTTTATTGTTTTTCATTTGAGACATCTGAATAATTGAAAACTGACTTCAGATACGATTTAAACATTTCTCTTACAGCTGGGAATGACACTTACTTAAAGAGTAGAACAGAGACACATACATACATGTAGCCCTGCAGTTCAGACTCTGCCTCTAGCTTTCCAGTAAAATTGGTTGGAAGAACCTGCCAATTTATTAACATCCTCAAACCCAGGAGAAAATTATGGCTACTGTACTATATTCCACACTACAGTTGAAAAAAAGTCTTCCGCTACATCGAAGGTCAAGAGATTGCCTTGCTTCCTTAAGACCATTGTTAAAGGTCTGATAATTTAAGAAAATTAAGATAAAATAATGCATTATGTGTATGTTAAAAAAAACCAGAGTAATAGTCTGCTATACAGAAAGACTTCTGAACTTGCTTCTTCAATTGAAAAACAAGCAGGACCCAATTTAAAAAATAAGTATTGGCACTAGAAATAAAAACTGATTTTTCCTTTCTGCATCCTGCAATTAATTCATTGTTAAAAAAATGAAAACTCATTTTTCTAAAAATCTCTGGACTCTTTGTAAAAGTTAACTTTCCTAGTCAATATCCTCAAGAAGTTTTCTGACTTGTACTCTTGCCTTCCCTATTCTCACTGTATAAAAACCACACTTTATTTCCTTTCTTTTTCTGAGAAAGCTGTAAGGTAACTAGTTTACTCAGACTATGGAACTCTAGACCATGCAGATCTTGATTGTAATTCTAACTTCACCACTGACCTTTAACAGTGTACAGGTTAATTATGCTTATCTGTAAAATAAGAATAACAGGTATCTCCTAGGATTATTATGAGAGCTGAGATAATATACATGAAGTTCCCAGCTCCCAGCCCTGTGTGTCTCATAAGGCGGGTGGCCACATTTTTAGTTCTTTTCCTGTTCTCCACCTGTCTCCCTCCCTCTGTTCCCCGCCCCCCTTCACAACTTGACCTCTAAAAAATGCATAAGTAATTGTAGAGAAATTAGCATGAATGCCCAGATGCATTTGTTACTGAATAACTCAGCAGTGAACTTGCCATTCCATAGCTAACCTTTCCCCTTCATTAATCCCCTTCTCCATCCCCCTCAAACACAGGAGTACAACAGGACGCCCGGCGAACTATGTAACCAACCATGCACGTGAGCATTTTCTACCAGAATTTTGACTAGTCTTTTCTGCCTCAAACACTAGACGGGGCTCATGCTGCTCACAATCAACTGACTCTGGCCATGTGGTGGCTGCCCTCAGGATCTGCCACAAAGAGAACAGCAGTTCAATAAAATCTCGAACTCTATTTGTAGCCCACTTGAAACAAGCAGTTTCCTTGAAGCCCAAGAAGCCCTCCTTGAGAATGTAGCAAGTAATTTGCTAGTCCCAGTACTCACTGGGGAAATAAGAGGGGGGAAATGCAGCAAGTGCATTTTTTCAAGTACTGTACATATAGAAAGCATTTTGTCCTACACTCTGTCCCATTTCACCCTCATGTCACCAGCCAAGGAAGTAGACAAAACAAGCACTAGTAACAAATCTCTATTTTATAGATTACAGCACTGATGCCTAGGAGGTTAAATTGCTAATGAACAGTGGTAGTTGGAGAAGAAGGTTAAAAAAAAATGTCTAAAGGGTGAGAATAATTTCTTGCTCATGCAATCAATCTAAAATTCAGTAAGTCATTATTTACCTATTAAAAAATATAATTTACCTATTAAAAAAATATATACAACTAAAAAGAAATGTTTTGTAAGGCACTTGCAAGATTAAAAGTTGTTCCTTCTCCACTTCTAAGAAGATCAAAATATGAGAAATAAAAGAGAGACTCTACAGGGAAATATTTATTAACATGTTTGTATCTATTTATAATATATGCATTCAGAGTGATTATATTTTTGGCAAGAAATGCCTTCTTAAAGACTCCCAAAATTAAAATGTGCATAATCGAGACTAATTTTGAAAAACATGATAGGAATTTTTATGAGAAATTTAAATTGATTCTGTCAGTCAGCTCTGAAATAAATACTTCTTTACTATTTTTTAATATGGGAGTTTGCATAATTCCAGTATGTATGCAAAATGCAAGACTTTATTATATGAGTTTATGGGCCAGAAATCATTTTGCTCTTAGAATTAATTTGATTTTGGCAAATACTTTAATTTTCTAAGATCCTTCTTTAAGCCCTGTTACCTGGAAACCTGAAAAAAATAAACAACTTTTTGGCTTAAGAGGGATGTCCGGGCAATTAGAATAGCTACACTGAAGTCTGCCTGTGTGTGTGTCTGTGTGTGTGTGTGTGTGTGTGTGTGTGTCTGTGTGTGTGTGTGTGTGTGTGTGTGTTTAGAGAGAGAGAGAGATTATTGCTTAAACAATGCCCCTGGGTTGGTTGCTTGGCTTGGTGCCATTTGGGATTCTCAGATTTTATTGTCCCAGCTCTGATTTACGGAGTTCAGAATCTCGTAAGGCAAGGTGTCTGGAGTTTAGGGTCTTTCCATGACAACCCCTCCTTTTCCCTGTACGCTCCTTTTGCTTGTGGTCACCTTGTGGTGACCTTGCAGGACTCAGCGTTTTTACCTGAGCTCAGTAGCTGGGGAGCCCGCTAGTGCTGGGGAGCGAGCCGTGGTTTCCATTCCTGGGTGATGGAGTCATGGGAGAAACTGCAGTGAGCAAACACAGTAGGACCTGAGTTGGGCTCGAATGTGCTTTAAGCGACTCAGGACAGAGCAGCTGCTCTGTCTCCCAGCTTGCAAGTGCAGCCTGCATTTGTCACTGACCACTGAAGTGTATGTTTGTGCAAGGTGAGAGCTGGGTGCTTTGTTCTTAATTTGGAGACAAATTGCCAGGTATTGTTGTTGATTGTGTTTAATAATTTGGGGATATTTATATCACCACAAATTCAGGACCTAGACTGTGTGCGGTTTTATTTATACCCTTGTTTTCTGTCATGATCCATTCAGCTCTCCACGGTGTCTACATTGTGGCAACAGATTGGACATAGTGCTGTTCTTCCACGTTGAAATGTGATCATTATAGTGCAGTGTTTCTTGGATTCTTTCATTAATCGCTGCTGCCACATGATGTATCTGTTCATATACAGAATTCCAGTGCTAATTTGAAGGAATATAAAAGCTGTTTCCGATAAAAATCTAAATTGCTTTATTTGTTTAGTGCTTGCTGTGGTGTATTCTTTGCTTTACCCACATTTTAGTGGTTGAAACTTTGAGAGAGTAGAGTGCCTTAGGATTTGATCTGTTGACAAAAGCAGTGGGAGTTTTCTGTGTAATTGCTTGTCAAAAAGAAAACTTCTACTTGGCCATTTGTGTGTGTCTGCGTGTGTTATTTAAAAAAAAAAAAAAGAGCCAAAAGAAAACCAAATAATACGTGCTATCTTTTGATGTACTTACAATTAACTTAATCAACTTATAAAGCTTTTGTTATCAGCGTATTTGAATTTTGTAACCTTACATTCTGTGTACACAGGACAATACAACTGCTATGTAAGCTTGTAGAAGTACATGGGAACACAGAGTATTACCCACTATGAGTCTGTTACAATAGGAATTAAAATCATGCTCTTGGGTTAACAGACCTTAATCGTGGGTCAGTTTTGTATGTTGGCTACTTAAGTGAACCCATAAACTATAAAAAGGAGATACTTTTTAAATATCTAAATAAATATATAGGAGGTTTATATTCCTGAGACTCGTATTCGAGAAAAGGGAAAAGTATAAGAATTTGGTACTGTGTAAGTAGAAGAAGAAAAAGAATATCAGATTTTAAAATGAAAAAGAGGACAATACATTAAAATGAGGAATAATTATGAGGGAATACCAAATATTACTCTAACTGCTCAAATTTTTATGTCTAATGAAAGAACAATAGCATACTTAAAAAATTTAGAGTCAGCAGAAATGAAGCCAAGGACAAGAATTCTTAATAAAACATGTCAACCTGTGGAATGTACTTGTCATTTTTAATTAATTTGGATTCTGTTGCTGAGATTAAAAATATGAGAAGGAAAAAAGGAAATTTAAAATTTTTATTTAAAATCGATCTCCATTTTGATAGACTTTAAAAACTAATGAAGTAAAATAAATTTTATTAAAAGGCAATGAACATTAAAATTATTCAAAACAATTAACAAATAACATATCAAAATTATCTGTCCCACTTTTAAAGTATGTCAGTTTTGAAAGAAGATTCTAATACTGTAAACTAGATCGTCACCTGTTCCTACATGCATGTGGAATGCCAAGTTCCTGGGACACTCTCTTCACGGTTCCTTGCTTTCAGACTCCATATAAGAGCACTGTGGTATGCTGAGCAGAAACACCTGACTCTAACACTGTAATGTTTTCTATGCGAGTTAAGAAAAAGTTTCATTTCACAGATGTGGAACTTCAGCTGTACAAAGAATTGATGATTGGCATTTCTATATGGGAACCTGTACTATATTGGTTTTTCATGATCTAAAATTTGGCTGCTTCTTGAAAAGAGTTTAACATGACTATCACCATGACTGAAAAGATGTACAGGAAGGCCTCGTATAACTGTTTTATCAACACAAGAGTATTCATCCCTCTGTGAGGACTACAGTCTTGTATGTTCAAATGTGGCATCCATGTGAACCCACGGTCAGCTTCTATGTTGAAACACTAGAAAGTTAGTCACCTATTTGATGAATCATAATCAGTGTATACAGCCAAGAAAAGCCTTTAATAGTGTCTGTGTTTGTTCTTTAGATAACTAGCTTACCTCAACATGCAAAGAGGTTTAAAAAGGTTTAGAGATTATAGGTACTGACCTCAGAGCACATGCCAGTCTGTTCAAACACATTTACTTCTATGCAATTAAGTTCTCCTAGTTAAGGGGAAAGATTAGCCTTTATTTGTATATTTGATAAATATCTCTAATTTTCTAAAATGCTTAAATTCTTTAACACATTGTGTCCTTGCTTTCTTCCTTCTTTCAGCTTTACACTTTTATTCTAGACTATAAACTCACTACGTTCTTCATTTGCTGAACCTTCTTTCTTTTGACCTACACTCAATTTCTACACCTTGGACAAGGAAGCAGTTTCTATGTATCCCTTGGGACTAGGGAAAATCCTACTTCCCTTGAAATCAAGAGATTACTGCCCACTGTCTGAGCAGAAAATGGGAGAGTGAGTGGGGAAGAATGAGATTAGTGGCTACCAGGCAGCAAGGACCACTGTGTCCATTGTGCCTAGCATTTCTGCTATTTATACTTTTTTAATCCATCTAGTCCGTTGCTAGGCTTGGGAACCTACGTCAACTATTGTGTATACATACTGACATAGTTACACTTCTACAGAGGCCTTTGGTAAACTGACACTAAATATGACTTTTAGCATATGAGATTGGCTTACAGCACTATCCATCATTTGTGTGTCTCTTTACCTTGGCCACTAAGTTCTATTTTGCCTACTAACTCTTCCCAAAGCAATATAGATTCAGATAATAAAATGGGCACTCACACAACTTTTAACTACTATTACTTCTAGATTCCTTAAATTAGGCCTCGGTTGTTTGGAGAGAAGAAACCTGGAGAGCAGGTTATGTGATGTGATTATTCCTCTGGTAGATTAGTCCTGAGACCACACTGTTCTGACAGTCACTGGGCTCCTCAGTGGACCACTGGCTATAAGGACTTGGCAGCTGGAGTAGGAGCAGATGGCAGCAGGTGATTCTCCGTTGGAAACAGGGAATATAAACATTTCTGCAAGTCTGCTCAAGAGCCCTGCCTCATTTATCTTGAATGCAGTGTGTCTTCTAAGGAAATAAAATAAATACAGCCTGGTTGCTAGAATATGACTGCCTGTCATTCTTGGCCCCTGCCACAGGAGGTACCCACTAAAGTCATTTCTCAAATACATATATAATTCCTGCTATTTAAACATTTAAGTTATTTCCATTATACTAGGGAAGACCTCAAATCGGATTCTAATGTCTACCTATGTTCCCTTCAATAGCCACCTATCACCATAAATAATAAATAATTTTTAAAAACACTGATGACCAATACAACGTAAACTCTTTACACATTAAGAGCCCCAAAATTCTTATCAATATGTAATTCAAATAATCAGTGAGACAATGTAATTACAACTTCCAAATATTTCTAATGGGCAGGGAACCATCAATAAAAAGTTATTGCAAAGTTTCCTATTTATAGGCATATTTGACTTTAAGGGAATTTTCAAGAACACTACTCCAATATATTAAAATCAATAAAAAGAGAGACTTTTACATTTTAATATTTTTAAAGATCGGCATGTTTTAAATATTTTTATGATAAAGTATAAAACCAACTGGATTGTGTTCCTTCTCCAACTCTTATTCTTGTACAATGGGCTTTCATTTGACTGATAACTTATTAGAACACACCAATGTGTTCAGAGGGATTATTTTGTGGCTATAAAGAAATGTCTTCACCTGGTACAGTGGCTCACACCTGTAACCCCAGCACTTTGGGAGGCCAGGGTGGAAGGATCACTTGAGCCCAGGAGTTCAAGACCAGGCTAGACAACATAGCAAAACTCAGTCTGTACTAAAAATACAAAAATTAGGGGACATGGTGGTATGTGCCTGTAGTCCCGGGTACTCAGGAGGCTGAAGTGTGATAATCGCCTGAGTCCAGGAAGTCAAGGCTGCAGTGAGCTGACATCACACCACTGCAGTCCAGCTTGGGCAACAGAGTGAGACTCTATCTTTAAAAAAAAAAAAAAAAAAGTGTCTCCTTTTCCTGCTAAGTCTGTGTAAGAACTGTATTTTTAAACATAGGTTTTATTATTATTCAGGAATGGTGGGGCCAATAGATTAGGAGGTGATTGTTATTGAAGAGATAGTTTGTCACTCTCAAGTTCCCAAGAAGAGAGGGGCAGGCCACATGCAGGGGCCATACAGGCAAGCACCAGGGTCAGTCAGGGGCAAAGGGAGCCAAAGGAAAACAGGAGCGAGAGCCTTTTGTGTTTTCTGTGGGCGGGAACAAATAAGGCAGGGTGAGTAGGCTTGGGATTGGCTAGTTTGTATAATTTCGGTGGTCTCAGTGGTGTAGAGGTTGTCTCTAGTTGTCTAATACCTGGCCCTGGAGTGATTTGAGCAGAAGGATAGTGGCCCAGAGCATGAGAGCCTGATAGAGGAGGTGGTTGAGGTATGGGCTCTGGATTAGTTGGTTTGCATGTGAAAACACACTGCCAGGTGGGTCTTTTACTATTACTAGGCATTGGGTAGCCCTGGAAGGGGCAGTCTCTTCAGGCCCACAAGGCCTTAGATGACAAATCATCAGAAATACAAAAATAAAAAGGCATGATTAATGCAGATTAACACACCAAACAGGAATAGACTACTTAGTATCATTTTGCCATGTGCAGTGTTCAATGGGTTAGTCCATTGTGGACAACCCTCTCCTAACACCAAATATACCCCATTAACTTAGGCAGGACTTTAAAATGGTGGAAGAAGGATGAATGAGTCAATAAGAAGTAGTAGGTACCGGTACAACTATGTAGCCATTTAGAAAAAAGTACCACCAAAATAAATTCTAAAATGGTTGAAGGTTTAGGTGTAAAGTATGAAATTATCAGCATACTAGAAGGTTTTGGTGTGCTTACATGCACAGGGGAGATGCTATCACTACCATGCCACTGAGTTGTCTTGGGCAGGGGTAGAAATAGTGTCCTGCTTCTTGAGGGGTACCTCGGCGTGGCAGTTACCATAGCAGAATAAAGGTGTCCGAGGTGGGCCTTTCTCTGTACCATCTACCCCAGTGTTCTCTATGTGTTTCAGGCTCCCAGGCTTCAGAGAGGAAGGAAAGCAAAGAAGGTATATATGTAAATCACTAATTTTTTTTACAATTCCAAATTGATGCCTGTGTTTTATGCTGGGGCCAGACAAGTGTTAGGAGAATATTGTAGACTGATTTCTTGTTCTTAACTGTCCTGATTCCTAAATCTGACACTTGATTGAGGCCTCAAAGTACCATCACTCTCTCTGGTATCTGCAAATTTCTGATCTGTGACTTCCATTGGTATGACAATGGAATGACACACTGTCAGCTACGTGCTGGCCCTTTGAAGTTGCTATCAGAATAGACTGAACTGATTCAAAAAGCTATCTACCAAGAGGTATGTTCTTGGTGGGGAGGAGACAGCTTCAGTTGGAAAGGTGTTTCTTTAGGTCTGGATTTTTTTTTCTATTTTACTTCCTGTTCCTCTAGTTAATTTCTTTATCCTGGGATTCCTCCCCTCCTATGACCTCCCGTGCTGTTTCACACCATCCTCTGACCTGGGGGAAAAAAAAACAACAACACTTGTGTCATTCACGCTAAGTTTCTCAGACTGGCAGGCTGTTTAGAGCAATGTGCAGTGTTCTAGCAACAGATTAAGGCAAGTCCACAGAACTTCAAAAGCCTGAAGGCTTTGAAAAATTGCAAAGGACTACCCAGTTATATTTGGAATTTCTGCCTTGTGGATTTGTATTAGCTAAGAAACCCAGAAAAGTTTTTAAACTTTTAAAATTTAGTGTTAATAGAAACTTGGAAGATACAATCAGTTTCTAAAACAGTCATGAACAATTTAGTGAAGGTGCTGAGAATGAAGGCCAAATGTGTCTGAAACTTTCAAGTAAGGTATTTATAAGCTCACTAGAAGTCACACAAAAGTGATTTTCAATATCAGAAATATTTTACATTAGTTAAGAACACAGACACTGGGATCAGCTAGATCTGCTTTGAAATCCATGAGCAAGTTGGGAAGGTTATTTAACTTTTGTGAAGCTCAGTTTTCACATATGTAGTATTAGCATAAATCACATATTACGAAGTTTAGCTGAGAAAATATGTATGTATGTATTTGTCTATAGTAGAAGAAATAATCAAAAAGCTAACCTGTGAATGGAGATATTTTAGCAAATAGGACTATCATTTTGGTGGGGGAGTGAATTTTTTCTAGATCAAGAGGTAGAAAAAGTTGGGGGAAGTTATCAGAGAGAATAAAAAGAACTAATGGGAGATACAATAGGATAAATTTTATCATCACAGAATGAAGACCTCATTATCATTATCTGTGACCTTCTTCCATAGGACCTAACACAATTTCTTCCTCATAGCAGGTCCTTTTTTATGTTAAATAAATGAATGGATAAAAGAAAGAGACACTAACAGTAATCATGAAGGAAAATAGAGAACTGCATAAAAGAATATTTTAAAACACCTCCAAGACGTCCTACCTCAAGTACACTTTGTTGGTCAGATATATCTGTAATACTTCACCCATCTCGCCACTTGCCCCTGAAAATGAGACAGAAAACTAATAAGAACAGTTGTATTGATTACCCAGTGTATTTGTTACAACATCCCATAAGGAGGATAGAGTGAGAAACCAGTGTTCTTTGGACATACCAAGGAATGACACACCTGTCAAAGCAGAGAGAAGATCTGTGATGTCCACGTGGTTTCTGGTAGAAGTCAAACAGTGAACAGAAAGCCCAAACTGAAAAGACCATTAATCTTAAAGAAATGCCAGGATGGGATGAGGGCCTCAATCTAGAGTTGTTTTACTATTTGGGAAGGGACAAATATTTGTAGTCCTTTGCTCTATGGAATGTTTTGTTTCCCCAAGCCTTGCCCATTAAATGCCAATAACTCCTCCATTTATGCGAAAACCCAAAGACTCCTGCACTTTTCGAATACCTCCAAGGGAGTGGTTCCCAAGTAAAGAATACTGAGAGTACAAAAAGTAGATTCAACCATATTTAGAAGTGTAATGACTAAGTGTCAAAATAAAAAAATTTCACTCCTTGGCTTTCATGGATCTCATAAGCATATATTTTACTCTTTTGAAGTGAAAGCAAATACCTTGTTAGTAGCTTGTCATTTTTCTGAGGAGTGTGTTTGAATCATGTTTGCTGTCGGTCTGATTTGTAGAGATCCATCACTTAGCTAGTGAGTGAGATTAGCATACGTCATTCTTGCCCACACCCTTTCAAATAAGTCTATGCGGGTTTGTTTTTCTCTTCTTGTATTCATTGCAAACCTAGTAACTCTCACAATGTGATTTTTTTTTTTTTTTTTTTTTTTTAAAAAGCAAAGTTTGGGCCGGGCGCAGTGGCTCATGCCTGTAATCCCAGCACTTTGGGAGGCTGAGGCGGGCAGATCACGAGGTCAGAAGATCGAGACCACCCTGGCTAACACGGTGAAGCCCCGCGTCTCTACTAAAAATACAAAAATTAGCCGGGCATGGTAGCGGGCGTCTGTAGTCCCAGCTGGGAGGCTGAGGCAGGAGAATGGCGTGAACCCGGGAGGCGGAGCTTGCAGTGGGCCGAGATCGCGCCATTGCACTCCAGCCTGGGTAACAGAGTGAGACTCCGTCTCAAAAAAAAAAAAAAAAAAAAAAGCAAGGTTTGTTTCATTGTAGAAAAATGGTTCTAAAAAGGAAAGCAATTTGTACGGCTGCTAATGAGGTGCAAAGGATGTGAAGCAATAGAATGTGATAGTGATTTGTATTTTTTTGTTTGTTTGTTTTTTGAGACGGAGTCTTGCCCTGTTGCCCAGGCAGGAGTGCAGTGGCATGATTTCAGCTCACTGCAACCTCCGCCTCCCGGGTTCAAGAGATTCTCCTGCCTCAGCCTCTCAAGCAGCTGGGATTACAGGTGCGTGCCACCATGCCCGGCTAATTTTTGTAGTTTTAGTAGAGACAGGGTTTCACCATGTTGGCCAGGCTGGTCTGGAACACCTGACCTCAAGTGGTCCAGCCGCCTTGGCCTCCCAAAGTGCTGGGATTACAGGCGTAAGCCACTGCACCCGGCCAGATAGTGATTTGTGGAGAAGAGCAGTTTTGGATAAATTATGGAATTCAGACTTGGCAGTGTTGGCAATCTATGACAGCATGTCATTATTGACACGTGCAATGACAGTAGGAGCAATGCAAGCTTTAGTCCTAAGAAACAAGACCTCCATCTTTTGTTGTTACCTTATCTGTGTATGGGATGTTGTGTTCACATTCCTCAGATTGTGTTAAGTTTTGTGGTACACCAAACATTTCTGTCTGTGTCACAGAGTAGGAGAATGAAGTGTCAGGGAAATGTCCTTGATAACAGTACCTGTATTACTTTCTCAAAACTGCTGTAACAAAGTTTCACAAGTGGGTGGTTTAAACAACAGAAATTTCCTATCTCACAGTTCTGGAAGCCATAAATGTAAAATCAAGGTGTTAGCAGGTTGATGCTGGCTCTGAAGACCCTAGAAAAGGTCTGTTCTCGGTCTTTCTCCTAACTTCTGATAGACTCGGGAGTTTCTTAACTTGTAGATGCCTGTCTTCCTATGTTTCTCAACATCACCTTCCCTCTGTGCATATCTATCACTGTGTCCCTGTTTCCCCCTTTTATGAAGATACCAGTCATATTGGATTAGGGACTACCTCTTTGACCTGTAAAGACCCTATTTCCAAATATGACCACATTCTGAGATACTGGGGGTTAGGACTTCAACATATCTTTCCTGAGAAACATAATTCAACCCCTAGCATTGGCTCAGAAGAAATAATAGTAATGGGAGAACCCAAGAAAATTCAGAGTCCAGGACTGGCCTCAGTATTATATTACCTCCATGCTATTCGAAGTGTGGTCAGTGACTAGCAGCACCAGTGTCCTGTCAGCGCTGGTAAGAAATGCAGAGTCTCAAGCCTCTCCTAGACCTCCCGCATCAGAATCTGCATTTTAACCTAGATCCCCAGATGTTTTGTTTGTACATTAAAGTTTCAGAAGAGCTGTTCCAACTCACAGAGTAGAAGCCCAATTCTCAAATGCCAAAAAAAGGGGGGAAAAAGGGCTGTGTTGATGTGCAGGGACTCCCTAAATATGTGCACACAGCAAGTATGGGTCATCATTCTAGCCCAGCTGTGGCATATTTATTCCTAAAGGTAATATTTATCTCTGAAAGTTTTAGGAGTTAAGTGTTGATGACTATTTATTCCCTTGCTGTAGAGCATCCCTTAGGAGTGAACTCAGAAGATCATCAGGCAGAGATAGTTCAAATTCTTTTTTCCTACACTTGCTTTGATTCTGTAAGTTGTTTCTTTTCTGCCAACCTGCTCTATAATTTGAGTCAGCCTAGCTAACTGGGTCATACAATCTAATTCTGAAGTAAGGCCTGTCAAGGGAAAACATTTTCCCCAGTAATGGGGAAAAGGTACTTGAATTTCTAACATCATTCTTTAAGTGATTGAAAATGTGGTGAACTCTTGCTTCACTGACTTCTGCCTCTCCTGCCCCAAGGTCTTTGCACTTCCCTAAAAATGTAATTCAGCTGGAATTTGTGGTTGTGGAGTCTATGTTACATGAAGACAAATGGAAAGAGAAAAACAAAAAAAACAAGCAGCGGAATTAAACTTTGTCCTGGAGTCATCTTGGGCAAATGCTTATAATAGCAAGGGAACAAATGCAGCTTCCCTAGAGGACTCCAAGGTCACAGTTCTCATGGGGGTGGGGACTTGAAATGACAAGTGATTATTCACAGAAGAAAAATATGCTCAGGAGGAGCTCACTCCCCTAAACTCCAGAGTGTCAGCAAGCACACCATATGGACTGTATTCCAATCCCAATAAAACTGCCATGCTGCGGGTAATGTTGTAGGGAAATTTCCCTACGAGGGAATGAATCTTTGTAACTGAAAATTAGAGAACTTTAACATTTTTATCATCTTCTCTCGAGACCTATAGTTTAGGTTCCTCAATCAGTATTGTATTTCTGTTCTGCTGGCTTTATCTATATGCTAAGTAGTAAAACAAAACCAAACTTTGAAAATGTACTCCCAGCATCATTTAACTATCTTGATCATCCTTTCTGTTAACATTCTTTATTGGGTTCAAATAATGTCTGGAAAAAATAGCGAACATGTGTTATTACTATGTGCCAGCCACTCTCCTAAGCACCTACATTACTTATACACTTTTAATTCTCACAACAATGCTATAAAGAACAGATGGGAAGTTGTACAGATGAGGAAGTTGAGACACAGGTTAAATCGTGACATCAACTAATGGCAGGGTCAGAATTCAAATCTGGTTCCACAGCCTGTGAGCATGACTACTGTGGATACTGCCTCTCAAGAGAGACATGTAATCATTCTGAATATATCTTTAAAAGGCCAAAATAGCCGGGCGCGGTGGCTCACGCCTGTAATCCCAGCACTTTGGGAGGCTGAGGCGGGCAGATCACGAGGTCAGGGGATGGAAACCATCCAGGCTAACACGGTGAAACCTCGTCTCTACTAAAAATACAAAAGCAATTAGCCGGTCATGGTGGTGGGTGCCCGTAGTCCCAGCTACTTGGGAGGCTGAGGCAAGAGAATGGCGCGAACCCAGGAGGCGGAGCTGGCAGTGAGCCGAGATCACTCCACTGCACTCCAGCCTGGCAACAGAGCGAGACTCCATCTCAAAAAAAGAAAAAAAAAAAGTTAGAATTATGACCAGACATATTCAGGTTTAAAGCTTTATCTGAACTGATAAAGAAGTTCTGTGTGAACATAAACACTGTTATTAAAAGTTCAAGTTTGGATGGTCATTGTTAACAAAAGATGAGAATAAGGAGCACTAGAAAGTCTCTATCCTCTGATACCCATATTAAAATCAGCATATACACTTTCTTTCAGAAAGATACTTTGGAGCAAGGGCTATGTTAAGCCACACATACTTACAAATTACTCTTTTTAATGTTTAAAATAATTTATACAATTATTATTATTGAGTCTTCTCTGTTTTATTATGATTGCCAAAAGTAGTGAGAATAGCCACCATTTTTAGTTCATTGTAATTGTTGTGTTTCCCCTTCCCTTTGGAATTAAGCAGGTGTCAAACATTTATTAGATGTCATCTAAGGTAATTAGTTGCTCATGAAAATGCCATAAACAATGCTCAGGTTGTGGCAACTGAGCTATGATTTTTGCTAGAACTCAATGTTGATCAGCATAATGACAACAAATAAAGGTGAGGGGCTCAGCGCAGCTGGAGGAAGAAACAAGGAGAGGAAGAGCAGAAAAGTTCCAAGGTGGGCCCTCCATGTGAATGAGGAACAGAGCAGGTGTTTGGCAAAGTTAGCTTGGGGGAGGGAAGGATGGACTTAGTGGGGGAGGGAAGGTGTGAAAATAATTGTATTTTGTTTATATCTTAAAGAAAATGTCCCTAAAATGTGTCACTTAAGGAAGGATACAGTTTCAGCAACAAAAGTGGGGAGGGGGGCATATCTGCAATAATAATTGGCTATGCAATAAAAGATTTTAAAAACACATTTTGCAGTAGTTATTTTGGCCTTTTTTTTTTTTTTTTTTTTTTTTTTTTTGAGACAGAGTCTCACTCTGTCACCCAGGCAGACCGTGCAATGGCACTGTCTCAGCTCACTGCAACGTCCGCTTCCTGGGTTCAAGCGATTCTCCTGCCTCAGCCTCCTGAGTACCTGGGACTACAGGCACGTGCCACCACGCCCAGCTAGTTTTTGTATTTTTAGTAGAGACGGCATTTCACCATGTTGGCCAGGATGGTCTCCATCTCCTGACCTCGTGATCTACCCGCCTCAGCCTCCCAACGTGCTGAGATTACAGGAATTCTAACATTTTTTAAGAATAAAATAATTTCACTCTGTTGACCAAGCAAATGAAACACAAATGCTTTTTACTGGCGTTAACTTAGAAACTACCAAGTGTCTTTTTTCTTTCTTTTCTTTTCTTTTTTTTTTTTTTAAGACAGAGTCTCGCTCTATCACCCAGGCTGGAGTGCAGTGGCGCGACCTTGACTCACTGCAACCTCTGCCTCCCGGGTTCAAGCGATTCTCCTGCCTCAGCCTCCTGAGTCGCTGGAATTACAGGCATGGGCCACCATGCCTGGCTAATTTTTTTTTTTTTTTTTTTAAGTAGAGACAGGGTTTCACCATGTTGGTCAGGCTGGTCTCAAATCCCTGACCTCGTGATCCGCCCACCTCACCCTCCCAAAGTGCTGGGATTATAGGCGTGAGCCACCATGCCCAGACGTAAGTGCCGTTTTTAAGAAACTCAATGGTCTATATTTGGTTGAAGAGAACAGAACAAAACAAAACATAACAAAACGTGATAGAATAAGCTTAAGTAAACTTTGATTTAAAAATTACTTAAGAAAACTTATGCCAAGTTCACAATTACTTAAGGGACATAAGGAATCATTTTGCCTGGACTGCATTTTACATCCTGCCTTTAAGCTCCGGGCTAGTCTAAATAACAGCTATGAAGAAGAGATAAGCTTCAGGGTGCACACTGCGCCCAGGAGCCACAGAAGGTCTGATGAACCATGTGGTCTTGTGAGCCCAGCATTTTGACTGGCCTGTCCCACTCTACACGTGCCATGTCTCCTTCCATATTAATTGTTTCATATAATTTGTCTCTCCCTCATAACTGCTGTGGATCCAGGGTTTTGCTTAGTTAGCAGGATTGGCTCTCATAGCTTTGGTTCTGTATTTTAAAGGGAAGCCCATGAAGTGTGAATACTTTTAGAGATAAAGACTCTACCTGTGATGGATCAACATTGTTGAAATACAGCCTCTATAAGTCAAAATTTAATTAACTTTATTTAGTATTGTGACACAGCTTGTTGGTAATCACCCTTAAGGTGTGTTAAAGTTGCCACCTGATCAACAGGAGATCATCTATGGATAAAGGGTACAAGCAGATAGAGATATATCAATTATGCAATTAGACAGCTCTTACTAATTTATCAGACATGAAACTGCGATCATTTTAGGTATCTTACTTGAATTTAGTCTCTTCTTTTTGAATTTGGTCACTAAAGTGTTACAAACACCATATAAATGGAAACATTGAAGTAGGCACCATAATACCTGTCAGAGAAACCACAGAGAAAGTTGTTTTGTTTTACTTACCTCAGTTCCATTTTAGACCTACCTATCATTATTTTTTAAATGGAATCCAGAAAAACTACTCAGTAGGCTATTTCCATTTAGCTGCATTTGTACCTTTTCAGAATCTCTTTTTATATTTATATTTTGTTTACTTATTGGGCATATTGCTTTCAGGTCATATTGTGAAGTGAGAAAGCGTACATTCATTATTCTCATTCAAGTGCAGAGCTCAAGAATACTGATTGAAAATTGCATAAAATGTGTTAAGAGGAACTTTCTTTACTATCCAGAGCCAGCAGAGCACAGTGCTGAAGAGCCCAGATTCAGGAGCTCAACTGTGTTGATTGTAGTTCCAACTCCATTCTAAACTTATCTTAGATAAGTCATCTAATCTCTTCAATTTCCTCATCTATGAAATGTAGAACTTAACTTATAGTGTAATAGTGAAAATTACTTAGAATAGTTTCTGGCTTAAATAAGCCCAATATGTGTATTAGAGATTATTGTTATCATTATATTTTACTATAGCAGTAGTTTTGCATATTTGTTTATTTATTTTCACTTGTTTTTAGTGGAATCTTTCTTCAAATGACTTTGTACAAAGATGTCCGATATTCATAAAGCAGATAAAATCCAATTTTGCTTGATTGAAATGATGGAGAGAATTGCTGTTTCCAGCCTCACCCAAGTGCACCTGTATATAAAACACATACATGGAGCACATTTTGTTCAGCAGAGTTACACAGACCTAGGCATCAGCAGGATGCTCCTTGGTGGTATATAAAATTCATCAGAGAAGTGTATATTCAGCAAGTAGTTTTGAAAATTAAATAATAACAATAATAAATAATAGAGTTTACACTATGTACCAGCCACTGTTCTAAGCATTCACACACAAGCCCTACTTGGCCCTTTCCCCTTAGGTAAAAGGAACCAAAAAGAGCAGAAATGTGCCTCTCAAACTGCTGAATATTTTAGGTATAATTAAGAAGGTGTTGCCTGTTGAATTTGTATCCTATATGTACTGTACTTGAGTGATATAAAAGGAGATAAATATTTACCTATCAAGAGGAAATTTCAGAGTTTCTATTTTGAAATACAGCATAGCTAATACAATCCGGGTGTTCAGTAATGTATTCTTTGCCCCCTCAGCTGAATGGGAAGTAGTAGATGGGAGTATAAGGCCTTTGTTCACTTTACATGCAAATCCTACTCTCTCTCTCAATCATTTCTATGAGTTTGGAGTGCAGGCATAGGAGTCAAAACACTGGATTCAAATCCTAACTCTGCCACTTTCTGCCTGGATGATGCTGGACAAGTTACTTTACCTGTGTTTCTTAGTGGTCGCATCTACAGATTGGAGGGAGCAGTATTATGTGTATCATAGTACTGTGGTCAGAACTAAACAGTGTAAAACATTTTTATTGTTGTTATTACAGGACAATAAATGAAGTCTTCCAGGTCCATGAAATATACAAAACATTACAAAAGTGCCACTTTACCTCAATCTGGACTCATAAAATGATGAGCAATAAAGAAAACAACTTAATTATTCCATGGTCATGAATTCGGCTTATTGAGAGAACTGGCAGGGCACGTTATACACACGTCAGCTGTGGCAAAAATTAGTCAACATTGTTTGTAGAAAGCCTGTGATGTCTGCATTACCAGCTGTCTGGAAAAAGGAGAACATAGCTTCCTTTTTTCTACTTAATGTGGTCTGCCAGCCAGCTGGCACTAGGGGAAGAGGAAGGAAGGGAGCTCATGTTTATTGAACGTCTACTCTGTGCCAAACGCATCGTGTAATTTGTCTCATTTGATCCTCCCACTTTGATTGTGGGGTGGTATCAATAATCCTGATGAACACATGGGAGACTGAGACTTAGCGAGGTCAATTAACCCAGCCAAGAACCTACCAGTAGTAAATGAGATTCTGACTCGAAGGTCAGTCAGGCCATACTATTTACTCCTATTGATAATGCTACAGATACTCTCCAATGACCAGTTGGAGTTAGCAGTAAAAACTGAATATTTCATAATAAGTTATTATTTTACATATTATTTTGTAGAAAATGCAAGTTTCCTTTCAATTTTCATGACTGCCTTTATGTTTTTAAAAGATTAGATTGATGGTACAGTAATATTTTCTATTTAGGTTAATACTACCATTAAAATGCCACATTGTTAGACAGTTCTCTTATTGTTTCTGTATGTCTAATAACATAAAAATAGATTAACATAATTGAAAACTGGATAATGAGTCAGGAGGTCTGCATTCTAGCTCGAAGTTCTTTCATTATCTGTGATTTATAGGTAAGGAAAAATTAAGCAGCTGGTAAGTGGCAGAGCTACTATCCAAACTTAAGATGCAAATAGCAGGAGAGGCAAAGGCAACTCATAATAAGAAAAATTTGATAAATTCATGATTTTGGACTTCAAATTTAATTTAATAATTTAAATTTAATTAAATAATTTAAATAATGTATCACAAATATAAATTTGTATAAATTCATGAGTAGACATTTTATAGAAAGTATAGTAATAATAAAAAAAGAAAGAAAAAAAAAAGAAAATTTGCTTATCCAAATGTTGATTGTCAGGAATCAACATAACAACGTATTTTGTGTGTGATTTTCTTAATTAATACAGGGAAAAATTTCTTTAAAATGTTTTACCATGGGAAAAGTATAATTTCATCAAACTAAAGAGTACCATGATAGTTAAGCCACCTGTTTATTTACAGAAAGATCAACAAAAATTAGAAAACATGTTGGAAATTTAAGCCATAGACTATGTAATATAACATTTAAAACAATTGACTATGTTATTCTTTCCACAATATGTTATAAATGTTGACATTGATAGAAAATATATGTTGAACTATATGGGGTTTTCTTTACAGCTCAATGTATAAAATTTTATCACTGAGTTATATTTCATTAAGTGCAGAATAATTAAGTAGAATGTGTGACATAAAAACCCTAAAACATAATTGATAACATATTTTTAAAGTTTTAATTGCTTATGAAAATGTAACAATTGATTCTAATTTAGTTTCCTCATGTAAAGATTAAATGAGATAACATAAATAAAAGGTAAACTCCTCCCTGAAATACATTATTCAATGTCTTTATTAGTATTGTTAATAAACTGTTATTATACATCATGATATGCTAGAGAAGTTTTATAAAATAGATTTAGGAATTTAAGAGGAAGAAAACACAATGAGCTAACACTGATACCAGAGAGTAAAGAGATATAGAATCTCCAATAGGACTCATTAGTGGAGGGCCAGGTTCCCGGCTGAACTGTTCGTTACAGCATCTCTAGCACACAGCTCTGTAGCCTACATATTATAAGCTATTAATAAATATTTATTGAGTGAATACATAAACTTTTCCCCTAAACATAAGTGTTAATTTAGGCCACTTTGTGATGATGTTCTGGATTACAGAATTAAATAAAAATATCTTTAGTCTTCTATTCCACAGAGTTAGCAGTTGTTAGTAACTATTCACACATACATACAAACACACGCATATGCACAACATAAACCCAGTGTCTTAGGAACTTAAAAAATGGTCAAGATTTGTATCTGTATGTACCTGGAGGAGTAGATAATGAATACTTTGCACGTTTTCTAATAATGATTTGGATGTGTCCCGTATAAATTGCAATGGGAGTTGTACTTTGTTTTAAATAATTTGCTTGGTGATCAAAGTCAAGCAAATTTGATTGGTATAATGAAGCTGTTGCTGTATCTCATAATTCTGTTGTTTTATTGTTGTTTTAGTTCATTTTGTTGTCCAATTATAATGTATGGAAATGATGATAGCCATGGTGAGTCTTAGGGGAGATGGGGATATTGCAGATGTAGGTACATAGGGGATGACAAATTGGACATTGGAATAGGGTTGGAACCAATGGCCAATTTATCTCTGTAAATGTCATGTTGCATGGCACCAGTTTAACAGAGAGATATCATTGACCAAGAGGTTGGAAAATACTAGTCTGTTATCACTTCTCCCTGCATTTTTTAATACTTTGTAGGATTTGTCACTCCAACTTTAACCTTGAAGCAATAGAGAAGTACACATTACCATAAACAATATGTTCTTTCTTTCTTTTGCAAGTCAAAAGTATTGAAGTCTGGACAATAAAGGAAGGTATTTTTATCTTCTCGGAAAATTTATCGTTATTACTCATGATAATTTTCAGTCATAATTATGATTTTACCCAACCTGTGTAAAAATTGTATTATACATACAAGAATTTTATTATGCACACAAATTTGAAAAACAACTTTGTGGTATGTCTTTACTTACAACAGTCCTAGAGGTTGTCACTATTGTTCCATTTTAAAGATTGGAAAATTGAGGCCAATGGAGATTAAGGCACTTGTTCAAAGTTACATAGCTAGTAAGTAGCAGTGTCTCATCCTAACTGAAGTCTTACTCCCAAACTATAGGCTCATTAATGTATATATTAATATAAATCATTAGTGTGTATTTGTTAACATAATTTAGAATTTACATACACTATATGTATTTGCCTTCCCAGGTTTTTTCCCTGCCTTTTATATTCTCTCTTCTTTCCCTTTTTGCTTACACACACTTAAGACATAGCAGTGCCCCTAATCACTACCTACCTGACAGAGGCAGAAGTAATCAACACAACTGTGTAAGTGAAGTTAATAATACATTCTGATTATGGATTGGAAACTCCCACCTATGTTAATAGAGTTAAAAATAAAGTAAAATAATCATAGCTACCATTGGTGGGTATTGGGAGGATTACACTAGAATGCATTTTTTAATCTAAATAGAAAACAATTCGAAGTTATTAGAAAAGTTTATTTAGCTGCTAAGAGGTTGTTTAAATTTAAGAATATAATTTTTTTTCTTTTTCTTTTTCTTTTTTTTTTTTTTGAGGCAGAGTTTTGCTCTTGTTGTCCAGGCTGGAGTGCAATGGCGCGATCTCGGCTCACTGCAACTTCCGCCTCCCATGTTCAAATGATTCTCCTGCTGGGATTACAGGTGCCCACCACCAAACCTGACTAATTTTTGTATTTTTCTCAGAGATGGGGTTTCACCATGTTGGCCAGGTGGTCTCAAACTCCTGACCTCAGGTGATCCGCCCGCCTCGGCCTCCCAAAGTGCTAGGATTACAGGAGTGATCCACTGAGCCTAGCCTCAAAAATATAATTTAAAAAAATCTTTCCACCTATTATGTTATTTTCATGGGGTTATTACTTACATGTCTAAAAGCCACACGCACAAAAAAGCTGCCTTCCCACAATCACTTTGTCTCCACCCCCAGTCTGCTTTCTATGAGGTAAGGGACTTGGAAACAGTGGTCTGCTTTCATACTTCAGGATTTTTTTTATTATTTTTATTGACACTTTTTGTTGAGAGATACTACTTTAATATCTTACCTATTGCTATTGCAGTAAAATAAGTCAAACAGTACAGCATAAATCACCCACTATCAAACATTAGGATTAGGGAAGTGTTTTTCTGAAGTCAACATTTTAAATTTCTGTTGGAAAAACCTATAAAACAGTCAATTAATTCTCACCTAATGGTGATGGGGTCATTCTCAGACATCGCATAGTGGTTATTAACCAACTTTCACTCTACCTTGTTATCTTGGATAAAGATAACTTGTCAGGATTCCAATACTGTTTTCATCACCATGCCATGAATATCTGAGAAAAATTGATTTCTAGCCTTTTAACTGGGAAAAAGCAATAAGGAAACAGATTTACACAGTTTGCTTTCTGACTTATAATTAAATAGTATGTTACCCTTCAGTTATGGGACCACTTTTAGACTTATTCATTATTTATGTGTCAGGGTGAGATATCAGAGAAAAATTTACCATAATTTTACTGCCAGCTTATAACTCAACTCATACAAAGACTAGAGTATAATTCAGCCAAAATAATCTAGATGTATGCGTTCTTCTGAGAGATCTTGAGTGCCAACTGGTTCTATAAACAAAAGGGGAAAGTGTGAGGGTATAGAGCTTTATGAATTATGTTGGGAATTTCTGGACATTAGACTTCTCCTAAAACTTTCTGGAATACATGCACAAATTCAAATCAGTAAATTTTTATAATAATACTTCAGTATCTAGATTTTACCATTGACTTGATGATCTGCAATGAATTTCTAATAAGAAGGTTTAAAGTGTCACTTGGTTTTTTTACCACTAGAAATTTTGCTTGATTCATTTTTTTCATTCATTTAACAAATATTTGTTGATTTGCATTGTGTGATAATACTATTCTGAGTTCTAGGAATACAGCAGTGTATTAAACTGATAAAGTCTGTGCCCTCAATAATCTTACATGCTAGACACAGAAGATATTTAATAATGGTATAATATATGTATTAATGATGCTTAATAAAGTAAATATAAACTATGCCAGGAAGTAAGGGTCATAAAGATAGATATAGTAGAATAAAGGATGTAAAAAAGAACGGGTGGAGGAAGGTGTTCTTTTATGCAAATGGTCAAGACAGACTTCTTGGAGGTGAATTTTCAGCAAAGGAGCAAAGGCCTAAGGAAGGCTGCTGTGTGATGAGCTTTCTAGGCAGAAGAAACTGCAAATGTCAAGGTTTAGATGTGGGACTATACCTGTCCTATTTGAGGAACTGCAAGGTGATCAGTTTGGCTAGAACTGTGGGGAGCAGGTCAGGTCAAAGATTAGGGCACACATATAGTCATCACTGGCCAAATAAATGATTATCTGCCCACAGCATTAGAGATTAGAGATTAGGATGTGGTGGTATTTGGAGGGTAACGCTGCCCTCCAAATACAATCACCCATCCCCAAGTTATGAGTTGAGTGTAATGCATCCCAGTGCTGCAGATGAACAATGCTCATTTTTCAGTTGAAGAAAATCCATAATAAAGGAATCTAGGCATGTACTGTGCAGGATTACACAGTTAATAAATAGGAGAGATAGTCATCTAAGCTGTTTTCTATAACTTTTCTCCCCCTTTCACCACACAATCTATACAGTGAGGCAGTACTATTTCTGTACCAAAATTCAGAAACATATGGACTGACAAATAAAATGCCTCCCATTTGTTAATATGAGATACAAAGTAGCCAAATTGTATATTTACATGCATGACTTTAAATGAATAGTATTTTTTATTATACTTTAAGTTCTAGGGTACATGTGCACAACATGCAGGTTTGTTACATATGTATACATGTGCCATGTTGGTTTGCTGCACCCATTAACTCGTCATTTACATTACGTATTTCTCCTAATGCTATCCCTCCCCCATTCCCCTACCCCATGACAGGCCCCAGTGTGTGATGTTCCCCGCCCTGTGTCCAAGTGTTCTCATTGTTCAATTCCCACCTATGAGTGAGAACGTGCAGTGTTTGGTTTTCTGTCCTTGCAATAGTTTGCTCAGAATGATGGTTTCCAACTTCAAGCATGTCATTACAAAGGACATGAACTCATCCTTTTTTATGGCTGCATAGTATTCCATGGTGTATATGTGCCACATTTTCTTAATCCAGTCTATCATTGATGGACATTTGGGTTGGTTCCAAGTCTTTGCTATTGTTAACAGTGCCACAATAAACATATCTGTGCATGTGTCTTTATAGTAGCATGGTTTATAATCCTTTGGGTATATACCCAGTAATGAGATTGCTGAGTCAAATGGTATTTCTAGTTCTAGATCCCTGAGGAATCGCCACACTGACTTCCACAATGGTTGAACTAGTTTACAGTCCCACCAACAGTGTAAAAGCATTCCTATTTCTCCACATCCTCTCCAGCACCTGTTGTTTCCTGACTTTTTAATGATCACCATTCTAACTGGTGTGAGATGGTATCTCATTGTGGTTTTGATTTGCATTTCTCTGATGACCAGTGATGATGAGCATTTTTTCATGTGTCTGTTGGCTGCATAAATGTCTTCTTTGGGGAAGTGTCTGTTCATATACTTTGCCCACTTCTTGATGGGGTTGTTTGTTTTTTTCTTGTAAATTTGTTTGAGTTCTTTGTAGATTCTGGATATTAGCCCTTTGTCAGATGGTTAGATTGCAAAATTTTTCTCCCATTCTGTAGGTTGCCTGTTCACTCTGATGGTAGTTTCTTTTACCATGCAGAAGCTCTTTAGTTTAATTAGATCCCATTTGTCTATTTTGGCTTTTGTTGCCATTGCTTTTGATGTTTTAGTCCTGAAGTGCTTGCCCATGCCTGTGTCCTGAATGGTAATGCCTAGGTTTTCTTCTAGGGTTTTTATGGTCTTAGGTCTAACATTTAAGTCTTTAATCAATATTGAATTAATTTTTGTATAAGGTGTAAGGAAGAGATCCGTTTTCAGCTTTCTACATGATGGCTAGCCAGTTTGCGCAGTGCCATTTATTAAATAGGGAATCCTTTCCCCATTTCTAGTTTTTGTCAGGTTGGTCAAAGATCAGATGGTTGTAGATGTGTGGTATTATTTCTGAGGCCTCTGTTCTGTTGCATTGGTGTATATCTCTGTTTTGGTACCAGTACCATGCTGTTTTGGTTACTGTAGCCTTGTAGTATAGTTTCAAGTCAGGTAGCGTGATGTTTCCAGCTTTGTTCTTTTTGCTTAGGACTATCTTGGAAATGCGAGCTCTTTTTTGGTTCCATATGAACTTTAAAGTATTTTTTTCCAATTCTGTGAAGAAAGTCATTGGTAGCTTGATGGGGATGGCATTGACTTTATAAATTACCTTGGGCAGTATGGCCATTTTCACAATATTGATTCTTCCTATCCATGAGCATGAAATGTTCTTCCATTTGTTTGTGTCCTCTTATTTCTTTGAGCAGTGGTTTGTAGTTCTCCTTGGAGAGGTCCTTCACATCCCTTGTAAGTTGGATTCCTAGGTATTTTATTCTCTTTGTAGCAATTGTGAATAGGAGTTCACTCATGATTTGGCTCTCTGTTTGTCTGTTATTGGTATATAGGAATGCTTGTGATTTTTGCACATTGATTTTGTATCCTGAGACTTTGCTGAAGTTGCTTATCAGCTTAAGGAGATTTTGGGCTGAGGTGATGGGGTTTTCTAAATATACAATCATATCATCTGCAAACAGGGACAATTTGACTTCCTCTTTTCCTAATCGAATACTCTTTATTTCTTGCTCCTGCCTGATTGCCCTGGCCAGAACTTCCAACACTATTTTGAATAGGAGCGGTGAGAGAGGGCATCCCTGTATTATGCCAGTTTTCAAAGGGAATGCTTCCAGTTTTTGCCCATTCAGTATGATACTGGCTGTCAGTTTGTCATAAATAGCTCTTATTATCTTGAGATACGTTCCATCAATACCTAGTTTATGGAGAGTTTTTAGCATGAAGAGCTGTTGAATTTTATTGAAGGCCTTTTCTGCATCTATTGAGATAATCATGTGGTTTTTGTCTTTGGTTCTGTTTCTGTGATGGATTACGTTTATTGATTTGCATATGTTGAACCAGCCTTGCATCCCAGGGGTGAAGCCCACTTGATCTTGGTGGATAAGCTTTTTGATGTGCTGCTGGATTCGGTTTTCCAGTATTGTATTGAGGATTTTTGCATCAATGTTCATCAGGGATATTGGTCTAAAATTCTTTTTTTCTTGTTTCTCTGTCAGACTTTGGTATCAGGATGATGCTGACCTCATAAAATGAGTTAGGGAGGATTCTCTCTTTTTCTATTGATTGGAATAGTTTCAGAAGAAATGGTACCAGCTTCTCTTTTTACCTCTGGTAGAATTCGGCTGTGAATCCATCTGGTCCTGGACTTTTTTTGGTTGGTAGGCTATTAATTATTGCCTCAATTTCAGAGCCTGTTATTGGTCTATTCAGGGATTCAACTTCTTCCTGGTTTAGACTTGGGAGGGTGTATGTGTCCAGGAATTTATCCATTTCTTCTAGATTTTCTAGTTTACTTGCATAGAGGTGTTTATTGTATTCTCTCATGGTAGTTTGTATTTCTGTGGGATTGGTGGTGATATCCCCTTTATCATTTTTTATTGCATCTATTTGATTCTTCTCTCTTTTCTTCTTTATTAGTCTTGCTAGCAGTCTATCAATTTTGTTGATCTTTTCTAAAAACCAGTTCGTGGATTCATTGATTTTTTGAAGGGTTTTTTGTGTCTCTATTTCCTTCGGTTCTGCTCTGATCTTAGTTATTTCTTGCCTTCTGCTAGCTTTTGAATGTGTTTGCTCTTGCTTCTCTAGTTCTTTTAACTGTGATGTTAGGGTGTCGATTTTAGATCTTTCCTGCTTTCTCTTGTGGGCATTTAGTGCTATAAATTTCCCTCTACACACTGCTTTAAATGTGTCCCAGAGATTCTGGTACATTGTGTCTTTGTTCTCATTGGTTTCAAAGAACATCTTTATTTCTGCCTTCATTTCATTATGTACCCAGTAGTCATTCATGAGCAGGTTGTTCAGTTTCCATATAGTTGTGTGGTTTTGAGTGAGTTTTTTAATCCTGAGTTCCAGTTTGATTGCACTGTGGTCTGAGAGACAGTTTGTTGTGATTTCTGTTCTTTTACATTTGCTGAGAAGTACTTTACTTCCAACTATGTGGTCAATTTTGGAAGAAGTGAAATGTGATGCTGAGAAGAATGTATATTCTGTTGATTTGGGGTGGAGAGTTCTGTAGATGTCTATTAGGTCTGCTTGGTGCAGAGCTGAGTTCAAGTCCTGGATATCCTTGTTAACCTTCTGTCTCATTGATCTGTCTAATATTGACAGTGGGGTGTTAAAGTCTCCCATTATTATTGTGTGGGAGTCTAAGTCTCTTTGTAGGTCACTCAGGACTTGCTTTATGAATCTGGGTGCTCCTGTATTGGGTGCATATATATTTAGGATAGTTAGCACTTCTTGTTGAGTTGATCCCTTTACCATTATGTAATGGCTTTCTTTGTCTCATTTGATCTTTTTGGTTTAAAGTCTGTTTTATCAGACACTATGACAGCAATCCCTGCTTTTTTTGCTTTCCATTTGCTTGGTAGATCTTCCTCTGTCCCTTTATTTTGAGTCTGTGTGTGTCTCTGCACATGAGATGAGTCTCCTGAATACAGCACATTGATGGGTCTCGAATCTTTATCCAATTTGTCAGTCTGTGTCTTTTAATTGGGGCATTTAGCCCATTTACATTTAAAGTTAATATTGTTATGTGTGAATTTGATCCTGTCATTATGATGTTAGCTGGTTGTTTTGCTCATTAGTTGAAGCCGTTTCTTCCTAGCATCAATGGTCTTTACAATTTGGCATGTTTTTGCAGTGGCTGGTACCAGTTGTTCCTTTCCATGTTTAATGCTTCCTTCAGGAGCTCTTGTAAGGCAGGCCTGGTGGTGACAAAATCTCTCAGGATTTGCTTGTCTGCAAAGGATTTTATTTCTCCTTCACTTATCAAGCTTAGTTTGGCTGGATATGAAATTCTGGGTTGAAAATTCTTTTCTTTGAGAATGTTGAATATTGGCCCCCACTTTCTTCTGGCTTGTAGGGTTTCTGCCAAAAGATCAGCTGTTAGTCTGATGGGCTTCCCTTTGTGGGTATCCCAACCTTTCTCTCTGGCTGCCCTTAACATTTTTTCCTTCATTTCAACTTTGGTGAATCTGACAATTATGTGTCTTGGGATTGCTCTTCTCAAGGAGTGTCTTTGTAGTGTTCTCTGTATTTCCTGAATTTGAATGTTGGCCTGCCTTGCTAGGTTGGGGAAGTTCTCCTGAATAATATCCTGAAGAGTGTTTTCCAGCTTGGTTCCATTCTACCCGTCACTGTCAGGTACACCAATCAAACGTAGATTTGATATTCTCACATAGTCCCATATTTCTTGGAGGCTTTGTTCGTTTCATTTTACTCTTTTTCTCTAAACTTCTCTTCTTGCTTCATTTCATTAATTTGATCTTCAGTCACTGAAACCCTTTGTTCCACTTGATCTAATCAGCTACTGAAGCTTGTGTGTGTGTCACGTAGTTCTTGTGTCATGGTTTTCAGCTCCTTCAGGTCATTTAAGGTCTTCTCTACACTGGTTACTCTAGTTAGCCATTTGTCTCATCTTTTTTCAAGGTTTTTAGCTTCCTTGCGATGGGTTTGAACATCCTCCTTTAGCTCAGAGAAATTTGTTTTTACTGACCTTCTGAAGCCTAATTCTGTCAACTCGTCAAAGTCATTCTCCGTCCAGCCTTGTTCTGTTGCTGGCGAGGAGCTGTGATCCTTTGGAGGAGAAGAGGCACTCTGGTTTTTAGAATTTTCAGCTTTTCTGCTCTGGTTTCTCCCCATCTTTGTTGTTTTTATCTACCTTTGGTCTTTGATGATGGTGACCTACAGATGGAGTTATTGGTGTGGATGTCCTTTTTGTTGATGTTGATGCTATTCCTTTCTGTTTGTTAGTTTTCCTTCTAACAGTCAGGTTCCTCAGCTGCAGGTCTGTTGGAGTTTGCTAGAGGTCCACTCCAGACCCTGTTTGCCTGGGTATCACCTTTGGAGGCTGCAGAACAGCAAATATTGCAGAACAGCAAATATTGCTGCCTGATCCTTCCTCTGGAAGCGTCGTCCCAGAGGGGCATCCGGCAGCATGAGGTGTCAGTCAGCCCCCACTGGGAGGTGTCTCCCTGTTAGGCTACACGGGGGTCAGGGACCCACTTGAGGAGGCAATCTGTCCGTTCTTAGAGCTCAAACACCGTGCTGGGAGAACCACTGCTCTCTTCAGAGCAGTGCAGACAGGGACATTTAAGTCTGTGGAAGTTTCTTCTGCCTTTTGTTCAGCTATGCCCTGCCGCCAGAGGTGGAGTCTATAGAGGCAGCAAGCCTTGTGGTGCTGTGGTGGGCTCTGCTGAGTTCGAGCTTCCTGGCCGCTTTGTTTACCTACTTAAGCCTCAGCAATGGCGGACGCCCCTCCCCCAGCCAGGCTGCCGCCTGGCAGTTCAATCTCAGACTGCTGCGCTAGCAATGAGCAAGGTTCTGTGGGCATGGGGCCCACTGAGCCAGGCACAGGATATAATCTCCTGGTGTGCCATTTGCTAAGACTGTTGGAAAAGCGCAGTATTTGGGTGGCAATATCCCGATTTCCTGGGTACAGTCTGTCACGGCTTCCCTTGGCTAAGAAAGGGAAATCTTCTGACCCCTTGTGCTTTCCAGGTGAGGCGATGCCCCGCCCTGCTTCAGCTCACCCTCTGTGGGCTGTACCCACTGTCCAACCAGTCCCAATGAGATGAACCAGGTACCTCAGTTGGAAATGCAGAAATCACCTATCTTCTGCATCTATCACGCTGGGAGCTGCAGACCAGAGCTCTTCCTATTTGGCCATCTTGGAACGGACCTAAATGCATAGTATTAAAAGAAAAACCTGGCCGGGCACAGTGGCTCACACCTGTAATCCCAGCACTTTCAGAGGCCAAGGTGGGCGGATCACAAGATCAAGAGATCAAGATCCTGGCCAACATGGTGAAACCTCGTCTCTACTAAAAGTACAAAAATTAGCTGGGCATGGTGGCATGTACCTGTAATGCCAGCTACTCAGGAGGCTGAGGTAGGAGAATCACTTGAACCTGGGAGGTGGAGCTTACAGTGAGCTGAGATCGCACCACTGCACTCCAGCCTGGCAACAGAGCCAGAATCGGTCAAAAACAAAAAATAAAAAGACAAAAGAAGCCCACAATTAGCCGGGCATGGTGGTGCATGCCTGTAATCTCAGCTACTCAGGAAGCTGAGGCAGGAGAATCGCTTGAATCTGGGAGGCTGAGGTGGAAATGAGCCAAGACCACACCATTGCCCTCCAGCATGGGTGAAAAGAGTGAAACTGTCTCAAAAAAAAAAAAACACAAAAAGGAAAACTTGCAACTTTGACTGCTACAGAAATTCTATTCATATAAACATAAATCTCAGAGGCAAAATGTAATAATCAGCATTTTAAATACTTGAAAAATAGCATTTTGAACTAATGAAATTTAAACATGAGAAAATTAATTTCCTTCAGTGAACTGAAGACTTATAGACAATATTTAGGTTCAATATTTAGGTTCAAGGGCCTTTTCAGATAATGGTGCAATTTTATTTTTCATCATGGTAAAGTCAGGGAAATAAAATGATAATGAGTAACATCCTAAGATTAGCACATTGTCATTTTGTTTTGTGAAAATTTATTTCTTCCTTTTAAACTACTTGACATTTCCTACCTACTTTATTTGTAAATTGAAAGTGATATTAAACATTATCTCCAAATCTCAAAACTCCTTTTGGAAAGTTCCAAAATTTTATAAACCCATCCCTTTCTTGCTCTTTTCATTTTTCTCTTTTTCTTTAGCGTGGAAAGCCCAGAAGACTCCTAACTTAGTGACCATGTTTCTTACATCAGGCTATGTCTAAAATGGAACCAGGGTTCATTCTGAGCCAGGGAGTGAGCTCAGACATCTTGTGTGCCCTTAATCCCTGGAATACTGCCACTTGGAATGGTATTTTCAGGGATGACTTCACATTATAGGAAATAGATACTCAACCATGCTTGTCATTTGTCCCAGCACCTAACAGGCAGAATTTCCAAAGGAAAGCAACAACAAAAATACTTGATAACTCTAAAGTTCTGAAGTTGTCCCAAGAACAAGGGACTATTTATAGGACTTTGATGCTGTTCAAGGTCCTAACTTTATGTTAACTTGCTTTTGTTCTTATAGAAGTACCAGGTGACCAGAAGTCATCGACTTTGTTTGACCTGCAATTTCTTGCTACCAACATCACCCTTGAAGATTGCAGTTAATATGTAGTATCAGTAGATAGTATTCAATTTTGAAAAATAGTTTTCTATGCATTATTTCATCTAATAGTCACAATAACCCTGTGAGTTGGTATTATATTACTGGCCCAATATGCTTAGACACTGTTTGTACATTAGAAAGTCAGAGACCCTGAGCAAAAGGCAAAACTAAATCTTCAAACTCTATATCCAAGGTTTTCATCCCTAAACCGCATAAAGCCTAAATTAGAAAAGTTGGAACTAAACAGAAGTGGGGTACATAGGAAAAAGTGGAGAGTGAAAGTGATCAAATACAGGACCAGAATGTCTAGTCTTAATTTCACAGAAAGTCTGTACATCAAGAATCTGATGACTGGGTGTGGTGGCTCACGCCTGTAATCCCAGTATTTAGGGAGGCTGAGGTGGGTGGATCACCTGAGGTCAGGAGTTCGAGACCAGCCTGACCAACATGGTGAAACCCTGTCTCTACTAAAATACAAAAATTAGCTTGGCGTGGTGGCAGGTGCCTGTAATCCCAGCTGCTCAGGAGGCTGAGGCAGGAAAATGGCTTGAACCCAGGAAGTGGAGGTTGCAGTGATCTGAGATTGCACCATTGCACTCCAGCCTGGGCAACAAGAGCAAAAAAAAAAAAAAAAAAAAAAAAAAAGAGTCTGACACTCCCATGTTTTCATTCTGTTTAGAAAAGCAGGATGATGAGAAGTCCTTCATACCCTCATCTGGCTTTAGAGAGTTGACCACTGGGTATGATACATTATGCCCCATATAAAATCAATTTTAATTGATTTTTAATAATTTTAATTGATGGAATTTGAACTATTATGGCTAAAACTACTATGAACATTCATGTACAAGATGAGTAATTTGCTAAGTGTATGTTTAACTTTAAAAGAAATGGGGTAGCTGTTTTTCAAATTATTTGTACCATTTTAAATTCCAACCAGTATGTTTAAGATTTCCAGTTGCTTCATATTCTTGCCATCATTTGATATTATCAACCTTTCTTTTAATTTTAGCTGTTCTAATGGGTGCATGGTGCTATTTCATTGTGGTTTGAATTCACATTTCTCTGATGACTAATGATCTTGGGTATCTATTTATGTACTTTTGCGCCATTCACTAGTGTCATTTACTTGAAAATTTGTATGTGCAGAATGATCTCATTTTAGTAAAAAAAATTATGTATGTAAACATATAGATCTGAAAGGACATACACTAAGAACATTTGATATTTTAATTCTTTTAGTTTTTTAGTTTTGCTTGTCACCACTTTCTTACTTTTTACAATGAACATATTATACTTTTTTAATAATAAAGTAATTTTTAAAAGGAAATTACTTTTTTTTTTTTTTGAGGCAAAGTCTCTCTCTGTTGCCCAGGCTGGAGTGCAATGGCATGACCTGGGCTCACTGCAATCTCTAACTCCCGGGTTCAAGCGATTCTCCTGTCTCAGCCTCCCAAGTAGCTGAGATTACAGGCATGCACCGCCACATCCTGCTAATTTTTGTATTTTTAGTAGAGATAGAGTTTCACCATGTTGACCAGGCCAGTCTTGGTACCTGACCTCATGTGATCCACTCACCTTGGCCTCCTAAAGTGCTAGGATTACAGGCATGAGCCACCGCGCCCGCCTGGAAATTACTTAAAATAAGAAGTGAAAGGACCTTTCTAGTTTTTCTATCAAAACCTATCCTTAGTGGTAAGCTCTCCTAACATTTTAGTATATTTTACTATCACTACTTTTAGTAACACACATATTTCAACAAAAATATGACCTTATACTGTTTTTGGCAACTGACTTTTTTTTTATTTAACATATCATAAACATCATGAATGTAGATACATCAAAATGTATTTATTATTTCCTCATTGATGGATACATAGATTGTTTCCATTTTTGTTGTTGCTGTTGCTGCCATCATAAGCGATTACTCAATAATACTTCTGGAATATACTCCTTCAAGAAATCAATATTCAACAAGAATTTATTAAGCACTTGTGCCTGGCTGTGTTCTAGACATTGAGGATACAGGAGTCACCAAAGCAAAGTCTCTGATCTTCAGAGCAGGATAATGAACCAAACTATTAGCAAGAAAAAACTTACTTAGTGTTTCAAGATGGAAAGAAAGCGGAACAAAGATTCTTTCATAAATATTTATTTACACTTTACAAACTACAAGAGAAAAGCTTTGTCATGCATATAAAAGTAAATATGTAAAGTAGTAAATAAAATTCCTAGGAAAAGAGTATCCACATACGCTGCTTTCTGAAAATATAAGAATGCATCACATAGATACCATTGCTCACTGATAGTTGATTAAGAAAGTGTGGGTTATCAATTCAAATTATCATCAAGATCAATTATTATGTATATTTTTTGGTTTCCCCCAACCCATTTATTTTTCCTCATAATGCTTTTATTTTCATTTGGAAATTATCTTTATGCAGTTTTGGTGGTAGGGAAATTCCTACTATGTGAGGGTAGGAAAATTTTAGGTTATACCTTTTCTTAAAGAAGGAAAAGACAGTAGATCCTTACTCTCTCAGACTGATAGAGACAGAAAATAGGTAGTGAATTTATTTTCACTAATTTTGTGCTCTCTTCAATTGTAAGATATACAATATTAAGAGAAATAGTTGGAAGCTACACAACTCAACTGGTTGCAGAGGGTGCAATAGATGCAGGTTAGTGAGCATGGTAGACTGCTTACCATGCTTCTGGATTCCTGCTTTTTATGTTTATCTAATATTTTTTCTGGCCCTCTGAAGCTCTGAAGGTTTCCATTAATTGTGAGTCCATGATGTATTCTAATAATTCTTCTTTTACTTAAGTTTGTGATTTTTTAACCTCTTTTGCTTGTAATTAAGAACTTTAAGTGGAACAAATATTTCTTTTAAACTTTTCTTTAATACCTACCACAAAATAAGTTCTTCGTCACCATAAGACTTGTGAGAAAAAAAATATAGAATAAATACAACGGACATAGGCCTTCCTTCAATTAGTTGTTCATTCACATAACATTCAATAAATGTTTATTTAATACCAGTTGTATATGAAGCACTCCACTATGCTTAGAGTTGTGAGAGAAACAACTCTAACATTTGTGAAACAAACAAAGCAACAGGAAACATAAGCTGATGCTCAGAGCCCCTGACCACATGGTAAATGCTAATGAAGACGCAGTGTTTTATTTGGTTGGCATTCTGTCGCTATTTGTTTAAACCATTTTGTTGTACATAGTAGTGTTTTCCATCATTTCATTTTTGGAATTTCTCACTTTTTCAATAATGGGATACTAGTAAATGGTGCCCATAGGTAACGTGATGTATTTGCTCCTTCCCCCATTCACAGCAATAGCATTTGCCTGAAAATGAATAAATGCTTTGTGCAACTAAGCTGCATCCTGCACATGGTATTCAATAAATTAAAACATAATGCTCTATGCAAATATTAAAGAAAACATTATCTGGTATGTTATGGCATTAAATAAAGCATTTAAGGCTGGCAAGTTGGCTTTGCCTTTGTGGACAAGATGATTCTAAGAAGCAATGTCTTGTAAGATATGAAATTAACCAAGCTGAGAGGAAAAGGAAAGGGAGTGGATGCATTCCAGGCAGAGGAAGGTGATCTGTACAAACAGTAGTGATAATGTGTCTGGAGGATCTAGGAGTTTCTGAAAGATTTTATTTTACCTGGAGAGATTGAAAAGGTATATCAGGTAGTAATAAAAATAAAAATAAATGAATCTTGAGAGGTACACAGATGCCAGTGATTGAAGCACCTTCCACATCAACTTCAGTAGTATGGTACTCAGAAAAAAAAAAAATGCCTGAACCTCAGGTACATATAAAGCAATCTGTATAATCTGTATAACCCACATCCTCCTGCCATTATCTGCTTTTGGGTCTTAGGCAAAGGCCTTTCTCACTTTCACACATTGCTGCAGGTTGTTGATAGTATTAAAACATGGTTTGACCTGGGAAAAGGCTATTAGGGAAAAAATGTGAAGGATGGAGGTTTGACACCCACTTCGGTGCACACACACACATATACACACATACACACATACATAGCCACATGCATACACACACACACACATACACACACACTCAAGATGTGCTTGGGCTGTATGCCCTCCTTGAGAACAGCTTGGTTTCATTCACTACAGAATCAGTTTCTCAGTCATAAGCTACCAAGACTTAGACTTTTTTTAGTTGTCCTTTAGGAGTTATTTCATAAACTCTTGATATCAGAACCTTAAAGAAATTTACTTAAATAATGTTCACTTATGGAGCAAAGATAGAAAATGGTAATAGAGTAATCTCGGCAGATAAAAATAAAGTCCCAAATAAGTATCAACATATTTTAGTAATAATCATCAAACGTTTAAATACACAATGAACTTTGTAGACAACTGTTGAAATATTCTCTATAACTAAGCCACATATTTCTTCTTTTCATGATTTTAATGTGATATTTAGGTCTGAGTGTCTCTATAAGCCCATGCTAATAGCTGGTGTTTTAGTGACAAGTGAAGGTTTAGGGTCCTTACCACTGTCAGATATTTAGGTACATGGACTATTTTTACTAATTTATTCTTCCAACTGGCTGTAGTCTGGAATTTTAACTTCCAGTTTCATTTAAGAGCCTAAGCCTACTAATGAGACAGCCTTTTCAGCAGGTGGGAAGAGACAGAAACAAATGACAGCCTTTCCTTTTGAGCACCCCTAGTTATCTTTCAGTCTCCAGGGTAGTGCTTGTTCTTTACCACTATCTCACAATGGCTAACCCAAGCTTTAGAGCTTACAATTAAAAATAATTCAAGCATTTTTCCTGATATTAACAGGGCAAAGCTTTCTGATAAGGATTGTGCCCTAAGCAGCCTTAATATTTAATGCTGGTATCATACTGACCTGAGGATGAACAATAAATTATAAAAAGATGCAGATGCTCACGTCCAGTGAATCAGAACAATTGATTTTCTTTTTAAACATGCGCTTGCCACGGGAAGTGTATTAATATGGCAGAAACAGGGCCAGGAAGCTTATATTTAGAATGAATTAGGCATGGAAGATGAATTACAGGGTAAGGTACTATTTATGGAGAATATAAAAAGCAAATGTGTAGAGAGATAGGGGAGTCAGGGTGACTTGTTGAAATATGGTGCCCCATGAGGGCTCACTCATATATGAGTCAGAGAAAACAATGAAGATGCCAAGAAGGAACTGCAATTTACAGAGACAGTCTCTCCAAAGACCAAATGCTAAATACACATGATATTTTTGTGACATCTCTTCATTACAGTTTAATATTAAACCTATCAGCCCCTTTAGGATCCATATGGCAGAATCACCAGCCTGGTAGTCTGGAAGGACAAGAGACTTTTACTGCATGTGTCTCTGTGAAACCCAAGGCTAACTTAGAATAGATGACTTCACTTTCAGCATTAAAAATAACTGAAATTCCTGAGGATGGGACGACCATGAAGTGATGAGTGATTAGGAGTGAATTTAATAGTGTACCCTAGGTGCAATACAAAATAATTTGTCCATCACCAGGAGAATGAAGGTGCATTAGAGAAGGCAATTGCTGGCATCCATCTTATCTATTCATTAGTTATTAAAATGATTCATCATAGTCACTTTTCCTACTCATCATATTTTGTGAGCAGGTTGTTTATTAATATTATTAAATCTTTTCTTACTGATACTTTGAATAAAATGCTTTGAGAGGAATGCATTATGTTTAATACTGGCTTTCTCAGATCATTTTAATCAGGATTTAATATCTATCTTCTCCCTTTAGATTTTCTCAGTCCCTTATAAGACCATACATTATTCTGTGTGCACACACGCACACACATACTCTTTCAAACATAATCCTCCCACTTCACTAGATTAAATGATTTCCTTTTATACATGGTAAAACCAGGACACAAAGAGGAAAGAACTGCCTATAGCCAGATACTGTTTCAAAAACTCATGAACAAAAATGCCAAAATTAAACATGAAACGACTACTAACCTGCCTTGTCATTCAGCTAGCTCTGGCTGGTGATTATATTTTTCCTATGACTGGTTTAGTTTGCGTACTTTTACAATATTTACATTCTGGTGATCATCCTCTTACATTATAACATGAGGTGGAACCGTGAAAGATGAAATGCTATGCTGTGTGAACTGCATAAGACATGTTATTGTGCATGTTTCCTTAGTCAAAGCGTACGTTTTGTAGATGTTAATCTTATCCTTCATCATTTCTTATTTCTATGCTGGAACTTCTTTGGCCCAGCAATCATCAATTTTGCCCTAATGTCCTCCACTATTACTTTGTAAATTAGTACCTGTTATTCCAGAGGAAACAAAGCATGAAGCAAGACATACGTGTTGTGCACTGCTTGGGCATGTTGCCAATGTATACAGTTAAGGAGAAAAAGAAGTATAAATGACGTTCACCTCATTATTCTCCCTTATTTCTTTCCTTGCTCTATCAGGCACCAAATATTTTTGATGTTTTATTTTTATAATGTTACTTTATTCATTTCTTCCTTTATACTCTTTGACCACAATCTCAGCCCAAACATTCATCCATTCATACCACGATTACTGAAGTAATCTCCTGAAAGATCCCCACATGAGCCTAGGGTTTTCTCTACTTCCAAACAGTATACATGTGCAGTTACAGTTGTTTTAACAATGTACTTCTTACACACAACACCTCCCACTCCATATCTTTACTCAGTTGCCCTTGATCATTCCCCAAACTTAAATCAACAAAATCATAAGCTTGAATATAGAAGTTCTCTGAATCTGGCTCTTATTTCTCTAATGTTTTTTCTTTAAGTTGCAGCCAAGTTTATTATTCATTATTCTACAATTAGGTCAACCCATCATTTTAAGTACCTTGGGTGCCTTCCCCCCTTCTCTAATTCTCTAAGTCCTCCTTCTCCTTGAATACTCAGAGTTTCAGCTCTTCCATTAGGGATGATTAAAGAAAAACTTCAACCAAATTAAATTTAAAAGATTTTAATTAAGCAATGAATGATTCGTGAATCGGGCAGCCCCAGAATCACAGCAGATTCATAGACTCCAGCACAGCCATATGGTGGAAGAAGATTTATAGGCAAAAAAAGGGAAATGATGTACAGAAATTGGCAGTGAGGTACAGAAGCAGCTGGATTGATTACAGGCTGGCGTTTGCCTTATACACAGTTTGAACACTTAGCAGTATGAGTGATTGAAGTATGGCCGCTGGCATTGGCTAAGACTCGGTTATTGTTACAGGCACATACTCCTAAGTTAGGTTTTCAAGCTTGTCTGACCATTAAGCTAAGCTAAGTTGCAATTCATCCACAGGGACTCATATATAGAAGCATGGAGTCCTTCTCAGGCCATATTTAGTTTGCTTTAACAGGGCTCACCCCCTGTTCTGAATTCCTGACCCAGCTTTCTCCCTTGATATGCAGATTCAGATATCCAACTCATGGTCAGCATCTCAAACTTGACCTGTCCAAAATGCAACTCTACGTGCACCCGCACCACCAGTTCCTTTTGCTTTCTTCCCTGTCTCAGTAAATGGCAACACCATCCAGTATTTGATGGGATCTCATATTTTCCTCATTTCTCACATTTAGTTCATTCATAAGTCCTTTCAGTGCTACTCCCCAAATATATTTCACATCTTTCTACTTTTCTTTGTTTATTGCTATTACTATGGCAGAAGCCACCAGCACTTGGAGTATTGCACCAGTCTCCTGAAATGTCTCTCTCTCATTCAGACATATTCTCCACAAAGCTGCCATTAAAACAGGCAAGTAAATAAGCAAACATAAATCAGATCCAGTTCCTCCCCTGCTTGGAGTTGCCTGCACTCCTCACCATGGCGTATAGAGGTAGCATTACATCTATCTCTAATCTCATCTTGGGCCACTCTCCCTGTAACATATCTTTCTAGCCACATTGGCCTTCTGGTGATTCCTACACTACAACACAACGAGGATTTTTTTTAACTTAGGCACCTTCCCTCAGAGCTACTTCTCCTTTCCACAGGCCTATTTTTCTTGGCAGGCTAACTCCTTTACTTTCAGGTCCCAGTTTAAAACTCAGAGAAGCCTTTGTTAACCACCCTAAATAATGCAGGCTACCATGCCATTATTTTCTATCATGGAATCCGATTTATTTCCTTCATAGCACTTACCACAATCCTTAATTATATGGTCATTTATTTAATTACTTGATTTTATAATCTTTTTTAAAAAATCATGTCATGAACACTGGAACGTAAGCTCAGTGAAATCAAAGGCAAGGTCTACTTGTTTATCTTTGTATTTCCAGCCCTTAGCGTTCTGCCTGGCAGTCAGAGCTGCTCAGTGAGGGTTAAATTAATGGGTGCTACTCGTTGGGCACAGATTATCTTCTCCTTAGGGCGATTATTTATCATTGTTGTGAGTTTGTCTTACATTATTTCCCGATGCCTAGAAAAGTACGCTACATATACTTCGACAACAGTAACTTTTCTATAGTGTTAATTAAAGGGGAACCTTGAATTGTCAAATTGAATGTGTGCAGTGAGCTTGTGAAGTGGTATAAACCCGGCGTTTGTTGTCACACTCCAGGAAAATTTAGAACATGGACACACACGAGGTGTTTAGAAGTGGAGGTTTAATAGGTAGAAGAGAAAGAGAAACAGCTTCCTTGATAAAGGAAGGTGTCTCCAAGCCGAAAAAGACCGGCTAGTGGCAAACGCCCCAAGTTTTATAGTCCAGTTTGAGGAGGCAGTGTCTGATTTACATAGGACTCATAGATTGGTTCAATCAGGCATGACATTTACATAAAGAAGAGGAGAAGACTGGTTGCCCCATCTTAATCTTCTTATGTAAATGGACTTTCCAGTTGATTGGAGCCATCTTGTCTGCCCCTTACCATACACATGACTGGCAGAGAAGGGAAGATGGAGCTGCCATTTTGAAAATGTGTAGTCCTTAGTTCCTGCCGGCATTCACTGGTGGAAGCTCCCAGCTTTCAGGCTGCTCTTTGTTAGAAAATGATTTAGGGCTGCTTTTCATTAAAAAGAAAAGCCTTACCAAGGACTCCCATGGCCTTGCTGTCTGCCTAAGGAATTCCTTCTTAACTCCCATATCACTTGGGGGCTTGGGGGTACATTTGTCAGGAAACAGCTTATGATTTTTTCAATAATAATCTGAATGGTGGTCAGAAACTTTGAATAAAATTTTAGTATAGCCCTACCAAAGAAAACAGTACAGTTATGTTAAGAGGATTGAATTAACCATGTAAAATTTGGTACATATTTATCCTGAATTCCGTATCTTCTAAGAGATCCAGAATTACTGTCCTTTGGTTTGGCAAAGATATCTATCTATACAAAGACCTGATGCCAAACTTATGATAGACAGGCAATTATCTGATGTTGCAGGAAAATCAGATTTTTTTTTTTTAATGAATAGACAAAATATAAGCTTAGGGAGTGGGTGAGGCAGGAAATGTAAATGATAGGATGGGAAGGAAGAAAGCATGTTCAGACCCACTTCCATGAGCCAAGCCCATCTGCAATGAATAAGAGCAGTAAGTAGTATATGTGGAAATACAGACCAGTTAGGGAGAGGGAATTTATGCAATTTTTGTATTTGTTTGATTTTTCTTTTTTATCTGTTAGATAAATAGAGGAGCTCTGGCTGAGGCTTTTCACTAAAATGTCTTATAAATAAATCATAATACCATCTTGAGAATGTGAATGCATTTGAAATAAATAAACTCTGTCATTGTGAGAGAATAAGTTCCATATGTCTCATCCATCTCCCTTCTTCATGTGGTGTCATGGCCTTGTAAAGAAAAGGACCTAATTATCATTCAACACTCATTAGGAGGCCCTTGCAGATTTCCTGTGACTTAGATGTAGAAATGACTTGATGGAGTTTGCTGGTTCTTCTTGGAGAACGTTTTCTTCTGTTGTCTTTTTTGTTGGATGTGTTTCAGAAAAATACCTATTTATCTCTTTGCAATATTGTTCTGCTTCATTTTATAAATAAAAAACTTTTTTAGCTACTTCTTGATTTTCTAGGTTAATGATTATTGTGGTCAAATTAAATCCTAAAATTTTGTGAGTTGGCAGGTGAGGTAAAATCAATTGTTCTTGGCTGGCTAACTTCTTTTCTTTCAGGTCTCAGTTTAAAACTCAGAGAAACCTTTGTTAACCACCCTAAATAATGAAGGCTACCATGCCATTATTTTCTATCACAGAACCCTATTTATTATTAATAATAAATAATAATAAATAATTATTTAGTAGTATAAACAAATAAATAATTTAAATAAAAAACAATAAATAATTTTATTATTTATAAATCAAGAATAATTATAAAATAATTATATAAATAATAAATAATTTTAATAAAAATAAAATCACACACTATAATTAGGGAATGTATGTTTTATTTGTGTTTTTCAGAATTACAATAAAGTGTAATTTACTTTGGAAGTAAGCATGGAATATTGAAATCAAGCTGTATAAAATAAGAAGAATTATTCATTTCAATTAAGGATTATTTATATTCATAAAAACTTACAGTTGGATTCTTTTATAGAAGGCATCTGTAATATGTTCAAGTATGACACCATTTTTTTAAAGTTAGCTGAATTTTTTATTATTTATATTTATCTACAACTTATTCCCTGTATAGTTCTAAAGATTTTAGGCAATTTATATTGAAAAACAAGACAAAAGAAAAACAAAACAAAGGACAGTTAAAAAGAGCAGATGAATGGATTTAGTTGCTGGAAATACCTATTTTGCAAACTGTGCTTAATGTTTTCTGAGAATACTAATATTTTTTCTCACTCATTGAATGAGATTGTCTGAGATTCTCACAATGATCCCTTATAGGCTCTATTTAATGGTTCACACTACATTTATCAGATGCAATATTGATTTGATAAATAAATACATATTTTACATTTAAGTATATAGTGTTGTAGTAGAGACAGAAAATTTAAGTGAGGCACAAAGCTGTTTTATCACTTGTCCAAACATATTCAACCTGTCAGTGACAAAGACAGAGCTACTTTCTTCATAAACCTAGAATAACTTCTCATGAATCAGAAGTTCATCTCTAACTGACAGCAAGTTGTGTCTGGAGACTTCTGACTTAAAAAAAGAAATGGAAAAAGAAAAACCTTAAAGGGGCATTTCCTTGGCTTACCCTGCCTGCCAACAAGCAAAGTCTCTTCATGAGTTTTTGGCATTTTTTTGTTTTGTTTTGTTTTGTTTTGTTTCCCCCACATGAACAAGCTCACCTTTCATTCTTACACATTTAGAAAGATTCAGTGCAGAGATGTTTTGCTGCTGGTTTTCAAGTCTATTTTCAAGAGAATAAAAGATTACCATATTTGAATGTTGTTTTTATGCTCAAACCAATAGTTTGAGAAATTCCAGTACTTGCTGAGCTGTTCTGTTCACCTCTCCTGATGCACTGCTCACCACTCATCCTGTTCTCTGCTCTGGTCGGCAGATCTGTGAGGGTCACACCCACACCTCCTTTCCCCTGTGCCTTTTGGTGGATTGGCCATGGAGACATAACCAAGGCATCAGATGGAGGAAAGAGAATTACATCACAGTGTCTGTTCCCAAGACTCCCTCACTATGGTTGGAGGGAAAGGGAAATCAATTCTAGTTGGCTGCATCCTGGAGGATGGTGTGACTTTATAGTGACAAACCCTGGTGGTTTCTTTACTGCCTGCCCATGCTTTTGTGGAAAGTCTTTTCATTAAACCCTCCATGAGTTATCACAGATTAATTTGCTAGGATTCTAATATATACACAGCATATAAGTGGTTCTGTATGTACTCTATATGAATTTTAGTCAGAAAAGCATCCTTAAATCTGGACTTTTCAGCATACTAGACACGGGTATTTGAACAAATCACTTCATCTTTATTTTTAAAATGGAATCCAGAGCACTTGATTCAGAGGACTACTAACCAGGAGGATTAAATGAAATGATTTATGTTTATGTAAAGCACCTGGCACTTAGCAGCCATTTTAATATTTTTTAAATGTTAATGCTGATTGAAGAGCACTATTTTCTTCTAAATGTCATAGCTATTTATATGTTGTATGTAATCTTTAACATGTGGAAGTGTAATATGGATCTTATTGTCATGGATTCTAGTGCGTTTACACTCAAAGTCAAAATTGAGAGAACATCAGATTTATTCTCATTAGCCAAATAACTAATGTTGAAAATATTTGGATTTCCAATCAGCCAGGGATCAGAGATGGTGACAAAACTCTACTTAGTCTGGCAAAAAGCAATAATAAATCTATGATTTAAATTTTTTTCTTTTTCTTTTTATCTGGGACATCCTCTTTTTCTCAAAATGGCACAAATTGTTTGGCTTGCTTCATAAATTAGTCAATGATTCTTTTTTAAGAGGAAAAAAGTGGAAATATGATAGTACCCAGAAATATCAGCTCCCCTTCTTTTTTAGAATCCTATTTTTATACTCACTTCTCAATTCTCAGTGCTATTAACAGACAATAATAATCTAGATGATAAAAATTCCATATTTAATTCCTTTATAGGACTTTTAGATCATCTAGATTATTTTTGCCTGATAATTATATATATAAAACTAGTGTATAATTATATGGATAGCTGTATATATATTTATATATAACATATATATAAACATATATAATGTGTGTGTGTACATATATATATATATATATACACACAAATCAAAAAGTAACTGAGACGGGTCTCAATCAATTTAGAAGTTTGGTTTTCCAAGGTGAAGGATCATGACCTGTGACACAGCCTCAGGAAGTCCTGAGAACATGTGCTCAAAGTGGTTAGGTTACAGCTTGATTTTATACACTTTAGGGAGACAAAATACATCAATCAATACCTGTGAGGTATGCATTAGTTCAGCCTGGAAAGGCAGAACTTCTGGAAGCAGGAGTTTCCAGATCATAGGTGGATTCATAGATTTCCTGATTGGCAGTCAGTTAAAAGAGTTAAGTTATTGTCTAAAGACCTGAAATCAATAGAAAGGAGTGTCTGGGTTAAGGTAAGGGTTGTGGAAGCCAGTGTTCATATTATGTCTCATAGGTGGCCCCGCTAAGAGGCAATAATAGATGGCAGATGTTTTCTATTCAGACCTTTAAAAGGTGCTATACTCCCAGCTAGTTTCTTCAGAATCAGGAAAATATCTGGCAAGGGAAGAGGATTCTCTACAGAATGCAAATTTCCCCACAAGAGACAGCTTTGCAGGGCCGTCTCTCCCAATGGATGAAGCTGGAACACTTTGAGTAACAAAACAAAGTATTGGCCTATACTCTGAACTATAAACTAAATATTTATGAGTGGATATTATACACTAAGTATAATGTGGTATCCCAGATGGGATCCTGGAACAGAAAAGGATTAGGTGAAAACTAAGAAAGTCTGAGTAAAGTCCATTGAGTATGGACTTTAGTTAATAATAATAATGCTCATGTAATACTCATGTAATGTGTTAATAATAGGGAAAACAGGGTGTAGTTATCTAAGAACTCTCTACACTATCTTTGAAATTTTTCTATAAACCTAAAATTATTCTAAAATAAAAGTTTAAAAAGAAAATCAACCATAATCCCCTCATTTTAAAAGATGTTGTACCTACTCATTTCTAGTCATCTTTCATATGTTGCCAGGGTACCTTCTCTTTTTTCTTTTTAATTAATTAATTTGTATTTTTCATTGATCTATCATAGTTGTATATATTTTGTATATGATATAGCTATCATACTTGTATATCTTTTGATACATGTACAACTATGAGAAATGTCCTTGTTTCAATACCAGCTACTTCCTGCTGCCTAAAAATGATCCCTTACCAATGCAATTGGCCCCTCCCAATCTTTTCTTTCTTCTGGTGTATCAGTATTACATTTGTCAGAAAATAAGAGAACACTTGCCCATAATGTTGAAAATAATAGAGGGTTTCTATATCTGACGTAACAAGAAGTGCAGATGTAGATTAACAGTGCTTTGGTATTCTAAGATTTTCCTAGTCATTCCCCCTTGAACAACAAAGGGCTGCTGCGCTCCAGGAGGAAGTGGAGGTTGGGAATGGTTGTTGATGCATCCAGCCCTCAGTGTCTGTCACTCTAAGAATAACATACTCCTATGCAATTTTTATCACTCTTGGCAGGGGACTGTGATTTTTGAAGACTTGAATTAGCTCTGACTCTTAGGCATTGTTACAAGATGATGCTTCCAGCATTTGACTGATGTCTTCTATGATCATCTAACTCTCCCTAAATTACTACAGCCCTGTTTGGAAGGGGTGGGGGAGGGGGGAACCATTAAGCTGGACAATTCACTGAAAGTTTCACTATTTTGACACCTACCTGATGAACAGAATAAGGGAGGACATTTTTTTTTCACACCAAATTGGAGCAAAGGAATAGCTTTCATTTTCCCATAAATTTCCTGAATCATTTTGTTTTTCTTTTATAGATTAACAAAATCATCTTGTTAAAGGCACTGATTATATTGAACATGTGTGTTAACTCTGTTTTCTGAAGCAAAGTTGAGGCATAGATCAGAGAAATAGGAAATTGCATTAAAGTTCCAGGGCACCCTGTTTAATTAGAATTCTTCAGAACAGCCCTGGAGTTCAGCTTATTATACATATGGCTTGAAGGTGAGGAGCTTGGGCTATGCATCCACACTGCCTCAATTTTAATCCCTACCCTACCAGTACTGTAACTTTGTGCCTTTGACTAGTGTCTCAACATTTCTGTACCTTAATTTCATCATCTGTATAATGGGCCTGACAATAATAGTAGCTACCTAAGATATTGTGTGGATTAATTGAGTTAATGCATGTAAAGCTTTTTTAAAAACTGCCTGACACATAGAAAGCACTTAATAAATTTGAGCTATTATTATCATTAGCAGTTATGTCAGTATCTCAGAAGAACAATAAAAGGGCTCTATTTATATTATCATATACTATATATAATTGATATTTTTTCTCTTTTCCTAAACTTAAATGTTGCCAACCAATTGTGTCTAGAAATATGAAAACACCTCCTGTCCTATTGTTAATTCTTTTCACATGTACATGTCTATATTTTCTTTCAAAGATGAAATGTAAGTAGCAGAACTCATTCATTAGATATGGCTGTAAAGCAGATGAACCTCAGTTGTTAATTTTGCTTTACAGGAAGAAATGTAAGCTCAGTGTACTCTGCTGACCTTTCATCGCTTATCTGCAAAAGCTCTGATTTGTGTACCTGGCTGTGTATGACAGCTTTATGGTACATGTTGTCTCAACATTTATATGAGTTAACCTTTTCAGCATTCAATTCCATTAGTTAGTGGAGGCCCTTCTTTTCTACTAACTCATCTGTTTGGGGTGATATGAACATATGAGTGGTTGGAGATTCAGGTGTTTTTTATATGGGGATAGTTATCTATAGATCTTACCTAGTGTTCTGAGTATATATATAAAACCCACTTTTGCTGTATAATAATATTTAATTATTGAATAAGGGTTGTAGGTTTCTTTCCTTTGATATTAGATGTGTATAGAGGAAAGAATGTTCAGAAATATCAAGAAGGAGAGGTTGGGATAGGCAAGGAAAGAATAATACCTCCTTTGTTTTACAAGTGGCAGTGTACTCTGTTTTAGTGTTTACTGTTTCATGAGTTTACTTCAAGTTTCCTTGTGCCAAATATTACCTCTAAATGGTACAATTGTATTTCTGTTTGCTGACCAGGGTGATGTTGAAATAAGAGGAGGAATTATCAAATAGATATGAGATTAGTCTTATTATTCCCATTTATTCTCTCTTTTGAATAAAGGTCTCTTAATTCCTGGTGGGGAGAAAGGGTATTGATTTTCTCATCTGTTGTAAGGGATGTGTATAATTCTATTATACAGTCTTAGGGTTTAACCCCTACAATTGTTTTACATTACTCTCTAGGGGTAGGAGGGCTTTAGGTTTTGAAGGACCTAAAGTTAATATAATTTAGGAGTCTTATTTAGGAGAAATAATACAAAATTATGAATAAAAAATCAACTACTGCTTTAGGATAAAGAAGAATTTCACAACAAATTAATAATTTATGAAAGCTGGCAAATACAAACATCAAAAAGATCCAGAAATATAACAATTTGTTATTTATAAAAAATACACCTTCTTTTCTACCTTAGTTGATTCCATACTTGTTGATCAACTCTTTCTTTGACAACTGTTTTGTAACATCACTTTCTACAGAAAGAATGAAAAGGTAAATCAGCCTTTCCTTGAACTACATACACATATTCCACGAAAACTAAGCTAACTGTATACCTAATACAACTTCCCCTTATTTGGATACCAAAATGCCACAGCCTCTCTTGCTTACCTGACCCAGGGGAAAGTGTGATGGTTGGTAAATTGGAATGGAAAGAGGGTTCTTAATAGACTGTGGCCTAAATGTATGACCACATGAGCACATTGATGTAGCCCCTGCAGAACCTTGGAAGAGGCCCATGCAACTGAGGGGCCTTGAAGCTTAAGCTCCATTTGTTTCATAATTAATTCTCCTCTCAGGGACAAGGCAGTGATGGCACATTGATCCATCCTCCCACCAAGAAAGAAACATATTATACTATCTATGGGTTATATTATCTCTCGAAGACCTCTAGTTATTGGATGACATTAATATGCTAAGATAAGTTTAAGAAAAAATGGTTTTCATTTAAAAAGAATAACTATTGCCAATATTTTAAAACACTTATTTGCCTTTAAACTAGAGATTTAACCAAGATCTAGTGTGCACCATATATTAAGTCTCACTTATCAATGTACCCACAGTAAGAACTATAAAAATATTCGTGAATTATTTACTCAAAATTTCAAACAGGCTGAATGCATGTTTGTTTTCATCTAGCAAGTTACATTTTGATTACAGCCTAGTGACCTTGGACTTACGAAACTTTTTATCTTTCACAAATGCAATTGCATTTCATTAAGTCTTATATCTTATATTTACATTAGGGAGACCAAATCAATCAACGCATTGATATAGAAATAGAAATCACTGAGTTTTAAAACACTTTTTTTTTTTAATGGAGACAAAGTCTCACTCTGTCCCCCAGGCTGGAGTGCAGTGGCATGATCTTGGCTCACTGCAACCTCTGTCTCCCTGATTCAAGCAATTCTCCTGCCTCAGCCTCCTGAGTAGCTGGGATTACAGACGCCCACCACCATGCCCAGCTAACTTTTGTATTTTAGTAGAGACGGGGTTTCACCATGTTGGCCAGGCTTGTCTCAAACTCCTAACCTCAGGTGAGCCATGCACCTCAGCCTCCCAAAATGCTGGGATTATAGGCATGAGCCACTGCACCCGGCATTTGTTTTTTTTTTTTTTTTTTTGACAGGGTCTCACCATGTCACAAAATTTGGAGTACAGTGGCACAATCTCGGCTCATTGCAACCTCTGCCTCCCAGGTTCAAGCAATTCTTACACCTCAGCCACCCAAATAGCTGGGATTACAAGCATACGCCACCACGCCCGGCTAACTTTTGTATTTTTTTGTAGAGATGGGGTCTCGCCATGTTGCCCAGGCTGGTCTCGAACTCCTGAGCTCAAAGCAATCCACCCGCCTCAGCCTCCCTAAGTGCTGGGATTACAGGCGTGAACCACTGCACCCAGCAAAACATTTCTTCAACTAAAATGAATCCATTGCAATTGAACTATAAAGAAAAGAATAAACCATTAATGGCTTATTTTGATTGGGAAAGCATCATTAGCCATAAGATTGCTGACACTCTAGACTTTGAAGATTCCTGTCACTGGCATCAGTGTTAGATACAAAAAGGCTGCAGTGTGTGATTGTTAGCTATCCTCAACAGAAAGCCTACTCCTTACTGGCAGCATGAGGGAGTCCAGAATATGGACTTGCAAGTTAGAGCAGATTTCTAATTCGGGCCCAGCTACTTGCTAGCTGTGTTCATGTTGGGTGAATAAGGCAACTTTTTCTAGCTTTAGCTTCCTCTCTGTAAATGGGAATATGTACCTTGTAGGATAGCTGTAATGATAATTCAGAGAAATAAAGTACCTGACTCTCCTTCTGACACATTATGGCCACTTGATAAATGTAAATTTTCTTAATTTTTTCTTGCTTTTCTCCCTATTTCCTTTCCAAGTGAGCATGCATCTTTAGTCATAAATCAATTTTTGTCATTCAGTAAATACTGGGAATTATCTACTGTGTACCAGGGCTTTTGTGCAGTGCAGAGGATTTACAAGGCTGAGTAAGACATGGTGCTCCATAGCAGGAGCTCATACAGTAGTAGAGGCAGAACCATCTAGCTAGAGCATAATGTGATAAATGTTGCCACAGCTGTTCAGAATGTTCAGTATGGGCAACCCCATTCTTGTCTGCTGCATGACTGAGGTCTGTCTAGCTTTTCTTTCCAAGCATCCCATTTCAGGAGACATCATTTCATGCATTTCTATTTCAGTATACCCATCTTATGTTTCTGTTATGTGACATGTTGAGAGTTCCTCACTTTAATTCTCCACACTGAAGCTGATGTCTGCTTCTATTCTCTGCTCTCCACTCGGGATAATACAGATCAGAGTAGTGGCTTCAAAACATTTTTGATTGTGCTACCTCTGTATGAACAAAATAAAATTTGACGATGCAGTTAATTGTAAATATATTTGCTAATCTACTTTTATTAATGTATTTTTCATTATAGAAAAACATAATTTTTAAGGTTGGATGATTAAATTAGGCACTTCTGCTGTTACACTATATATGGATTCCTTTTAAAAAAAATCTGTATCTCACAAAGTGGCCTAATAAAAATATTGAGGCTTAGGTTTTCCCATAGAATAAATTAAAAATCACCCAAAACCTAGAGCAGTTTAAAAACAGAACACAAACAAGAATGATAACAATCTATACAAATATTGGAAGCACAGTGAAATCTTAGTGGGCATTGTCACCTAGCATAACCATCAGTCAGTCCTTCGCAGCTTTGAATCTTGGGCTCATACATTCCCCTTTGAGATGGAGGTCTCAAAGAGTACTTGCTTCTAATCAATACCATTTTCATCAAAAGTAAGAGAATCTTATTCCAGCTGTAGACTTCCGCATTAATCCATTGTTTTAAATGAGAGGGGATGTGTCTTTGCAGTTTCTAGAACTGCACTTGCAGCTTAACCTGTTGAAAAGCTGAGCAGTTCTTAAAATTCCTTAATAAGCCACTACTGGAAAAAGGCACTTCTATAGATTTTCAGGTTCATTCTTAAGGTTTTCAAATATTACTAAGGCTTTCTCTTTGATTGTGAGAAAGCTCTTCCCTGATTGCTTCAAAACGTTAGTATTCTGGGGAAAGTCATGTGAATAACTGCTATATCATATTGATATCATTCCCCTGTTTAACAATTACAAGGTGAGGAAGTTCATGCCTAAGAAACATGTAGCAGAAGATATTGTATTTAAAAAAATAATAATTGTATTTGTGAATAATAGAAAGAGCCTTAATAAGCCTTCATATATAAAAATATACATTATATATATATTTTTTTTGGTTGGAAGGGGAGAACAAGATACAGAATATCCCTCTGTCGTCCAGGCTGGAGTGCAATGGCACAATCTCAGCTCAGTGCAACCTATGCATCCCGGGTTCAAGCAATTCTCCTGCCTCAGCCTCCCAAGTAGCTGAGACTACAGGCATGCGCCACCATGCCCGGCTAATTTTTGTATTTTTAGTAGAGACGGGGTTTCACTATGTTGGCCAGGCTGGTCTCGAACTTCTGACCTCAGGTGATCCACCAGCTTCGGCCTCCCAAAGTGCTGGGATTACAGGCTTGAGCCACTGCACTCAGCTGGAATAAATATATTTAATGCATGGCATTATTTTTCAAAATCTTTTATAAAAGCAATTATTTTGGTGACCATTAAAATGGAGATAAGCTATCTCACAAAGGCAGAATATACAAGCTATACAATGTACACACACTCAGGGCAATGTCTATCAACAAAACCAGCCCCTATCCATATTTGTTTCAAATAAGCTTGTTATATTTTCAGTTTTGGCTTACTTCTTGTCAGACCTGATTAGAATGTTTATCTTGTAATTTACCTAATGGGACTGGCTTGTGCTTGAATTGTCAGCATTGTCTTTAATCTTTAGTTTGTTGGAAGGAAACTTGACGCCATCTGTCCATTTTGTGAGGGCTAGTTTCTTAAAATTGAATGCTATAACCCGTTACTGAGCCAGCTGCCCATAAACTGCAATATATCCAATAAGCCCAAAGTTCAAATACAACTGTAAGATCTCTGCTCTCAATCCCTTTACCTTATGAAACTCCTCCTCTTCCCTCAAGGGTCTCTGTCCTCAGTAAGCAAGACTTGACCATCTGACATATGCACTAAGTTTAGGTGTCAAGGTCAATCACATTTTAAACATTAATAATATTAGATATCTTTCTTATCTTCTATAAAAAATAACATAAAATCAAGATATAATACTTTCTTCTGGCACCCATTGGCTCTTAGCCTCTCTGATGGGCACATAAAGACCATGGGCTCTAAATGTGATGGAGCACGCATAACATCAGTGGTACTGACCATCAACCAGCATGTAAGGCCTCCCAATTAATGTTCTTGTTTTACCACTTCATAATAAGCATGGTTTATAGACGTTCTTCTGGCACTACTTTAAAAAACAGCTGCACGTTTGCAGGTGGTCTGACTGTACCATTATTCATTGGACTTTCCGTTTTATGTATTTAAAAAAACAGACTGAAGCTGACCTGTTTTTGATATTGACATACTTTTTAAACTACTACATTATCATTAGGTTCAGTTTTCATGTAAATCGTCAGTTATAGATGTTATTTATTCCAGTTAGAGCCATCTCTATCTCTGTGTATCTATCTAGCTATCATCTATCTTTTTGTTTTCTTATAACTGTGTTACAAAATGGGGTAGCTCTTTAAAAATGTTTTTAGTCTTTTGTATTCTATTAGCCTGAGGTAGTTTTTTGTTGTTGTTTTGTTCAATTTTCATTCACATTGTGTGTATTTTATTCAATGCAGGGTAGTATCGGAAAGCAAAAATGAATAATGGGTAGTTATTTATTTTGAAACATTACATTGAAATAGCAATTTAAGAATATAATAGCACAACACTGGATGCAGCAGCTCACGCCTGTAATCACGGAACTTTGGGAGGCCCAGGCAAGTGGATTGTTTGGGCCCAGGAGTTTGAGACCAGCCTGGGCAGCACTGCAAAACCCCATCTCTACAAAAACTACAAAAGTTAGCTGGGTGCAGCGACACACACTTGCAGTCCCAGCTACTCAGGAGGCTGAGGTGGGAGGATCTTTTGAGCCCAGGTGTTCAAGGTTGCAGTGAGCCGTAATCACACCACTGCACTCCAGCCTGGGCAACAGAGCAAGACACCACTGCACTCCAGCCTGGGCAACAGAGCAAGACACCATTGCACTCCAGCCTGGGCAACAGGGCAAGACACCACTGCACTCCAGCCTGGGCAACAGAGCAAGACACTGTCTTAATTTAAAAAAAAAAAAAAAAAGAAGAAGAAGAATATAGTAGCACTTTTCAGCGTATCTAAAATATAGTGAATTTAACTAGAGACAAACTATTCTAAAAGTTTTGTGTTTAATAAAGACCTATGCTAGTATTTCATAAACTGTTTAAGAAAACCTAACTAAACTTGCCCCATCATTCAGAATTTAATTCATTTATGTTTACTACTTAAAAAAATCTTTGGGTCCATAATTGTGAAACAAGATAATATACAAAATATGCAATTCTGGGAATTGATAATCACATTATTAATATCAGCTTAATGCATACCTCAGGGTTTTATATTCTTTAGTTGATATTAAAATGGTTTAAGAAGTAGACCTACTTTTGTAGTTACTTAAAATGGAACATCAAATACTTTCATAATGAAAGAAATAATACCTTTATCTTCATAATATCTAACTGAATTATTCCTGTATCTAATAAGTCTATTTCAAGTGATTTCAACTACTAACATAAGCTTATTTTATTCCTTTTAATGTCTAATTATGCATAGATAGGTAGATAGAAAAACAGAGAGATAGATTAGATGATAGATGATGATGATAGATAGATAGATATGTATATGTGTTTTTGATTATGTAGATTTTTTTAAAGATCAATTTGAATTATTGTGAGTTGACAGTAGAATATAATGCAAGAGAATGTTGTGAATACCCCCTAATGAAGATTTCAGCAAGGCTATGTATCCAATTATTTTCAGAAATGTAGCCACTACAGTAGTGCAGTTCACATTTGTGTATACTATGGAACGTCTAGCCAGCCAATTTTTAATGTTACAATTAATGTCAATTGTTATTGGTTCCATCATCTTTTGGGATACAGAAGAAGAATTTGTTAAGACCCCTGTTGATAAACAATAATAATTTAGCATTAATTAATAGATGAAAGTCAATCCAAGCTCAAATAACATTTTCGGCCAATCTTGAAGTGACATTAAATTATATATATATAATTCTACATTCATAGCTTTTATATCATATCTTGGAATAAGATACATAGACCTTGACATTTCTGATCTTGCATAATCCATTTGTTTCTATATAAAAGTCCCCAAAGTATTTGTTATCATAGAGGATCTTGCTATTCTCGAAGCTCCTCCAGTTATGTCCATTAAGAGATTAATAGAACAGCAATTGTTAAGTTTGTCTTCTCTCTGCAATATAACATTTATCTTACATTATGATCATTTTCTTCACAACCTTGAATTTTTCTCTTTTGGCCAAGCTTTGTGATTTAAATGTCACCTTTGTGAAAGCTTTGAAGGAATTGTATAAAAAGTGGAATGAAAAATTGACACGGGAGTCAATCTCCACTGAGCAATTCAACCAAGTACACTACAAAACATTTCAATGACTGTGGAAATGTTACAAACGATGGCTGCTGAAGAAGGGAGTTGAAATTTTGTTTTGAGAATGAACATCAATAAATAGAAGACTTCTATATATTTCACAGGAACATACTATATGAATTAATCCAGAAATTGTTTTATTTGGCTTTTTTTGCATGAAATTTCAACATCATGATCTTGTTCTATGCAGTTTTAGTCAGCAAAATTGTGTTCCATGAACATATCAGTTATATTACATGAATAATGGAAATCACTCTGGTGATTTTTTGCATTAAATAAAAGGTGAGACAGTTTATTTCTGTACAACACATTAAGTATCTTTATATGTCCTGGAGATTTACTATGATCACCATCTCGCTGCTCTGTGTAAATGTAAAAAGTGATAATGACTTAGAAAAACTGTTACTTTACAGATCAAATTAGATGAATTATGCTTTTTTATCTTGTGAATCTGAATCATGCAAAATAAAATATTTTCAAATATAAATATTAATTATGATTGTAATAGCAATTTTTTAAATGACATAAAACAGTATTTGTGCTAAGGATATTAACCAAAATTGCAGAAGATCATAAATAATTAAATAATTTGTTATGACAGCAAGTTTATGCACTAGTCCTCCCTTCTCTGTGGAGGATACCTTTTAAACCCCCAGAAACTGCATTTAATACCAAGCCCTACATATCAGTGATCCTCAGCCTTTTTGGCACCAGGGACCAGTGCCTTGAATGGAAGACAGTTTTTTCATAGACTGGGGGGAGCGGCGGGGCGGGGGTGCGGAACAGCTTCCGAGGCATTAGATTCTCATAAGGAGCAGGCAACCTGGATTCCTCCCATGCGTAGTTCACAATAGGGTTTACACTCCTATGAGAATCTAATGCTGTGGTAATGCTCGCTGGCCTGCTGTGCAACCTGGTTCCTAACAGGCATGGATCAGTACCAGGAGGTTGGATAAGGACCCCCGATATACATACTGTTTTTTCCTATACATACATACCTATGATAGAGTTTGATTTATAAATTAGGCACAGTAGCAGATTAACAATAAATGATAATAAAATAGAACAATTATAATAATATACTGTAATAAAAGTTATGTGAATGTGATCTCTCTTTTAAAATATCTTATTGCACTGTATTCACTCTTATGATGTAAGATGATACAGTGCCTACATGATAAGATGAAGTGAGGTGAATGGCACAGGCATTACAACATAGCTTTAGGCTACTATTGACCTTCTATATTCCTGAGTCTGTGTAACCATCCCTTACTTGCAGTAAGCTTCTGGGTGTCACTTGTTTCAGGGGATCCCTTGCTGGTATCTTCCTGTGGGCTCAAAGCTTTCTGGTTGCAGTCTTCCACCCACACATTTAATGGCTTTTCCGCCTTAACTAAGCATTTATCATGAATGCATAACTTTTTTTTTTTTTTTTTTTTTTGTGACGGAGTCTCGCTCTGTTGCCCAGGCTGGAGTGCGGTGGTGCGACCTCTGCTCACTGCAAGCTTCGCCTCCCGGGTTCAAGCCATTCTCCTGCTTCAGCCTCCCGAGTAGCTGGGACTACAGGCGCTCGCCACCATGCCCGGCTAATTTTTTGTATTTTTTAGTAGAGACGGGGTTTCACCGTGTTAGCCAGGATGGTCTCGATCTCCTGACCTCATGATCTGCCCGCCTCGGCCTCCCAAAGTGCTGCGATTACAGGAATGCATAACTTTTTAATGTGGCCTTAACCTTTGCAGTTTGAGGTACAATGCAAAACTAGCACAGACTTCTTTTTCCTTCTTCACAAATTCACAGGTGGAAGACTCATTCTTACTGTAGATGTTAGCAACCTCCGCATACCTTTTATTTTCTTTCCTTACTAAGTCATGAATGTTCACGTATTCACCTAAAGATTTATGGCTTCTTTTTGGCATATCCGAATTGCCAGCATCACTACTCTTGCAGTTTGGGGCCATTATTAAGTAAAATAAGGGTTACTTGAACACAGGCACTGTGATACTGCAATAATCTATCTGCTAACCAAGATGCCTACTAAGTGACAGACAGGCAGGTAGTGTATACAGCATGGATACACTGGACAAAAGGATGAGTCACACCCTTTTGATGGAGCAAGACAGCACGATTTCATCATGCTACTTAGAACAGTGGCAATTTAAAACTGATGAATTATTTACTTGTGGAATTTTTCATTTAATATTTTCATACCATGGTGGGTAAAGGGGGACTACTGTATGTGTGTAATTTATTTTATAATCATTAACATTGCCAAGATGTATATTCATTATTTTTTAAAAAGATACAGTTGAGGAAGGATAGATTGTACAAGGTTTTTTTTTTTTAATTTTTTAACATGATTTAATCTAATCTGGAGTAAATTTTCGTTCATCTCCTCAAGTCCACATCATTTCACAGACGGTGATTTCAAAGAATTGTAAATTTGGTCAGTTCTAACTCTGCAAGTTAGCGATGCTTGTCATGCTTTCAAATTGTGAAGCATGTTTTTGTTATCTGGGGAAACCAACCCACAGAGCTGGATGTCCTAAGCATGCTGAGATTGTTTGCACCTCCAGATTCCAGTTTTCTACTGGAAACGCTCCCCTCAGGTTTGTGACACAGATAATACACATAAGAACCAACATTTGCTGCAGCTCCTGTTCCCTTTGGTCCCTGCTTTAGTGGATTTTACATTTTAGTGAAGAGAACAGAAAATTAATTAATGTTTAATGACAGTGCTATGAATAAAATAAATTGGATATTATTTATAGGGAATAATAAACATGGGCAATGGCTTCTAGTAACTCATCCGATAATGTTACCTATGTTTATTGAATTTTTATATTCCATAGTCATTGATCATTTAGTGAAGGAAAATGCCCAAAGAAACCTTTTATATATTGAAATTTGGAATTTGATGGGGGAAACAAAAATCAGAAGATCCAATTTCAGGGATTGTATTCAGTGAAGTTCTTAGTTAAGAATTCTTACTAGACTGTCTTTCCAACCCTATGGTTGGGTTAAAATAAAGAAGCCATAGGCTTCAGAACTAGATATATTTGAGTTCCAAATCTGGTCAATTACATGTTAGGTATGTGAACTTGGGGAAAACATTAAGTTTGTTGATTCTCAGTTTCCTCTTCTTTAAAATTTGCGGATATTAGCAGTATCATATGGTTATGAGGAGAATTAGATGACATAACATATGCAAAGTTTTTGTCTCTAGTGGGTACTTAATCAATGGCATTTTTCTTCCTTTTTCCATTCTATGACTCTAGAATGGAAAAAGTTCATTCTAGAACCCCCTGATAATTAAGACGATATCATTAGAAATTAGGAAATCTGACTTCCAGCTCTGCTATTAGCCTGTTCCCGGAACTTGGCCAGTTCATTAAACCCTTTTTGTTCCCTAGTTTTTGGTTTACAAAATGAGGAGCATGGGCACAATAAGCTTCGTTGTTCCTCTATATTCTATTTTGTGTTCCAGCTGATGAACAGCTTAGAGAATCCATCAAGGTCCATGGTCCACGTGGCCAAGAGATTCAAGAAGCATTTAGCAAAGGTTTTCCAAAGGAGAATAGGGAGGTTCTCATAGGTGGCTAGAATGCAGCAACAGAGAATATAAAGGGACAATGCCGGTGTCAATGTATAACTATCTAAACTGCAGTGATTTGACTGAGATTTTAGAGTAAAACTAGAGTCACTAACAAGAACCAAACAGGACCTAAAGCAGAATTTGCCCAGAGCAGATTAGAGATGATAGTGTTGGGCAGAACACAACTTGGGACTGCTTAATACTCAATTTACTACACTGGAGCTACCATCTGGGAAAGGAAGAAAGAACTTGCTGGACTGACCCAGACTGTTGAAGAAAGGCATTGAGAATATTTAAATGGTCCCTATCCTGCATTTCAGTGGCGTGGGTCAAGCAAATCAGCAGGGATACTTCTGGGGAACAATGGGATTTAAAAGCAAGGCAGGGAGGGGAACTGTCACCTCTCCTCTTCCAAGGTTACCAGCAAGTAGGAAGGCTGGCAGAAGTTCACATATAATGAAGAATTTGTAAAGGATCACTAGAAATTTGCAAGAAGAGGAACTTCAAAAGATGGAAGGGACACCTGATTGAAAGGGCTTGTGATCAGAGTTTGTAGAGACAGGGAGAATGTTAATAGGTTTTTGTGGTTTTTAACCATGGCTAAATATTTGAATCAACTGAATCACCTGGGTTGCTTGTAAAATATTTTATGGAATGGTTCCTCTCCTTTCTTGATGATTCTGGTATGCGACTTAGGCTGAAAACGCACTATGGTAAGAGACTGTTCCAACTAGTAGGAATGCCAGGAGGAAAGACCCAAAGGCAATGAACTGACTTATTCAGGGACCAGAGAGTCATCCAGTTCTGCATGTGCAGGGGGTAGAGTACCTGTGCTGGGAGGTTACACTGGGAGAAGGAAAATAATACATCATTACATAAACAAAGAGGGCCAATGGCAAAGCCTTGACAAACTAGCTAAACTAGGAGAAAATGAAAAACCCAAGACAGTATGGGGTCTACGAGCCAAGGATGGTGAGAGTTTCTGGAGAAATGATATTGTTACATGGTGAAATATCCAAACACACAGACAGATGTTAGCAGAATGTAACACAAATTATGAAGCCATACAAACTTTATTTTTTCCTTCATTTGGGTCTTATATGATTATCAAGCAGAGTATAGCTGCTTGTTCTAGTTTCCTTGCATGTTGACCTATAATTTTTCATGCATGTTTAAGGAAAAGCACACTAGTCCTCAATTTCTTTATCTATAAAGTAGAGATTTAAACCAAGAACAACAACAAAAAAATCATCCACTTAAAACTCCCATAGTGTTTTGAGGGCAAGTGTGTGAAAGCTCTCTGTATAGAATCTGGTCTCACAAAAAGTAAAAAGCTCTTAAATCTTGTGCAAGAATATGTAAAGTTAAATTGTAATTGATGATAACACAAAACTTATTACCCATTTCATTAAATTAACACTCTCAACTGCTCCAATCATTAGTTAGTGAATTGGCAATTCCAGTTTATTTTATAGAGCCTATTTTTTCAAAGAATTTTTGCTCAAAGGTTCTCCAACAAATCTCTTTTAGGCACTATGTGATCTTAGAAGATTCCAGTCCACTTAAACAAGATGCTGAAAAGTTAATGAGGGGAAGAAACTTTTTGCCTTCTTTGACTTTAAAGACCAATGGGACAGTAAACCACTTCAAAGCCTGTCTTTTAATCTTCTCATTGTTGAGCCCTTTGTTGTGAGGGGACAAGGGGGTGTGATTTTTATCCGTGTAATCAGTTTCTGTCAAGACTAGCTTTCTAAACATTTGTTAAGGGGGAGTTACAGAGGTATTATGCGTGGTCACTGGTCTATCACCCTTAGCTGATGAAGGAAGAGGTGAGTGTGAAGACAACAAGCCTCCATTCTGGGTTAGCTTTCCTCTGGGGTTCTATAAACTAATCTCCGTGCAACCCCTATCCCACTTCCTACAAACACTCCTATAATAAAGGAAGATTGAATCGGAAACTATCAAGTTGTGGAATGTTTGACTTTCTTCTAGAAAATATGGAAGGTAAATTCATTGATTTTTTTTCTCCTAGAAATATTTGGCAGCTTTGATAAAGAAATCTTGGGGTTGGAGTTGAGAGTGTTGAGTACAGAAATTGTTGCATCCACTAAAATTGTTATTTTAAAGTTTTATTATTTCAATTTACTGTCTGATCTGCTTCATCTACAAATTATAGGTATAAACATAGTCTCTAAAATGTGCCACCTTTTACACAGTTATATATGGTAAAAATGGGTTTGGAAAATTTTTAATGATGTAGGTCTTTTATGTCTGTCAAGAAATACAAAGAAACTGCAAGAGTGGTCTCAAGTTACCATGTAGAAGCAAATATGGAAAAAAGTTTTCTTATTGAAGGCATACATCCTTTCTTCAGTGTTTAGATTTATTCATTATTAGCTAATGTATTTTAGGAGGGCATTTTAGGATTTAGTTTCTTTTTGGTACATATTAGATTCATTATGCTTCCTTTATGTAAAGTTTAATATTTATACATGTGGTCTTGATTATAGTATTTTGAGTGTTATAGAACTCCCCTAGCCTTTTAGTTTTGTAATCCACATAGACAGCCTAATTTAGGCTTATATTTGCTTCTGGAAACTTGGTGTCTATTATACGTTTTAAAATGTATGTTTTTTAATTGTGCTTTTCAACTAAGGGCCAGTTTTACAAATTCTAATTCATAGTACATTATCTATAGAAACTCATGAATACCTATTAGCTGTTACCCAGTTTGGGGGTTTTATTAATTACCTCAGATAATAAAATTAGGTATTTTTAGAATCTTCAAGGTCGTCTTTTTGAAAGGTTATTAAGTGTCTCTGAAAGTTAAAAATTTTTAAGTATAACAAAACCATACTTGGATCATAGACTATATGTCTTAGACTTAAAATAATAATACCATGAACTTTTAATACCTATTTATATCTTTTAAAATTATTTCTAGTAAATTGGGAAAATAGTAGTTCTTGGAGTCCCATATATTTCCAAATATTTGATAATGGCTCATGTGTTAAATTACATGGAAAACTAAAATGGTATGTTGTTATGGCTAGTAGAATGGTCATTTCTCTTAACATCTGAGCTTTTTAATTTAATTGTTTAAAGCTAGAGTTAGATGTGGTAGATTATGTTGGTTGATACTTTATTTATTATCTTTTACAACTATGAGAGCAAAATTTTGGATTAGTCATGCACTTCCTAGAATAGGAATCCCGCACAGAGAAATTTTAAATGCAGTGTCATCATCAATTTCCTTGTTGCACCTGTCCAATGAAGATAAATGTTAATTAAAGTCACAACATTGCTATTCTAATGCTATAAAGAATTTTGAAACATCTCATGAAATTTCAAAACACCTTGAAGGAATTGTATCCAGATTTGTCTTTAATTTGGAAATGACTGAACTCAGAAGTAATTCATTATCTGAGGGCCCAAGATAATCTTTAACAAACCATGTGTTTAGCAAAAGTTTAATGATTGTCAATGACCATTATCTGACAACATAATTTATTTACTGTAATATGATAAACTTCACAAGACAATTATATAATCATACAACAACGTTACCACGTGAAATACAAAATGTGAGTTGGGTTACTTACCTGATTTAAGTGCAACAGTGAGCTGCCCCATGGGTAGAGTATACTTTTCATTTTCAGTTATCACCCTGCCTCCAGATTAACATTCTCATGTCATGTAAAGGTGAGCACTTAATAGATGAAGAATTAGTGCACCAGAAGGTGGTCCTGAAAGTACTAAGCCTTATCATCATAGACCAGGCTTGTGTGTTGCTTATGGAATCACTGCTAAAATAAACACTTGAGTTGAGGCCACCCAAACTTACTGAGAGAAAGGGAATGATAGTCATTTAGTGTTTATTTTCTAAATGGCACTTTAAAACTGATACATATCCCTAGAGCTTTGAAAGTATTAACTGAATAGCTTTTTTGCTTTCAAATAAGTGAATACATTAAACAATGAAATGATGTCATAAAGCATCCAAAATATCGATGCTAGATCATATCCATTTCCCCCTAAGATTTTCAAATAAAATAGTTTAAATTAACCCCTATACTCCACACTGATATGAAAATAATAACTCATTTATGTTTTGATACAAGACAGTGTTTAAACAAGGATGACTCACATGGGCAATGTATTTATTCTATGCATAGAATTTCTTGTTGGTCATTACAGAGACAATAAGAGATTTTATTATATATAAGCTGTTCAGCTTTTCTCTTGCCTTGATCTCATTATCAATCAGATAATGATTGCATTGACTAGCTTTGGTACCATTTTTAAGAGATTTACCTAAATAGTTACGATATGGCAAATGTAATTTTTGAAGTAACAAGAGCATACTCTGGTACCAATATTCAAGAAATATTTGTATCATCTATATATATGAAAAGGACTAGAAAAAGACAAAAGAATAAAAACTGATGTATTTACTGTCATGATGATTATTTAATAATTGTTTTTCATTAATATTGTCAAAGGTTTATGTAAGACATCATAATTTTAAAAGGAATCCTCTAACATTTAATTAAAAGATCCTTTACTGATTAGAGTATTAAAATCTATAATCCGAAGCCCTCAAAAGTTTCTTCTGATCCAAGGTTAATTAGTTATATTTAAAATATGTCTATTAAAAATTATTAATCAAATTTTGATAAAGTTTAATGACATCAAATGAAAATCTATCCTTAAAATAGTGGGTAAAAGAGCAAGAGACTGAGAAAGAGGTGGAACAAATATCTTCCTGCTCTATGGATTGGGAGACTGTCTCCAGAAACACCAGGACGTAACAATATAACCTGTGCCTATATGCTTATAGTTGTAAACATTTTGCACACTAAAACATGTAAAACATTACTTTAAGAACCTTTTGAAAAAAGACACCAAATTATTGTAACATAAAAATGTTTCTCCATGGAAGTTTCTCCTTTTACTTCTGTCATTACCTCTGTTATTTCAAGTTCCCAAAGCTGATGCTTAGGTGAATTTTGATCTGAAATACTAAAGAATCTAAAGATGCTCTGTTCTTATGTACTTATGTCATGTACCTATGACAAGTGAGGTCATAGGTGAGATACCTTTATCAAAATGTTTTTGTAATTGTTTACCTTTTTCCTTAATTGGCTATATTTTATCAAAAAGAAGTAGAAAACAAAATGTTTCTTACCATTTATGTTGTTGACAAATATCGAAGCTGGCATTTTCTGAAGACAGAACATCCTGGGTCATATATAAATCAATGTTTTCCCTGGATTACCTATGACTAGGAAAAATAAATCAATCTTACCTATGACCTCAGAAATTCAAATGGGGCCTCGTTTGAATTTCTTTGTCATGTTTTGGTAACTCTCAATTTAAGAAAATTCTATCTGTTCTGGGCGCGGTGGCTTACGCCTGTAATCCCAACATTTTGGGAGGCCAAGGCAGGTGGATCATGAGGTCAGGAGTTTGAGACCAGCCTGGCCAACATGGTGAAACCCCATTTCTACTAAAAATACAAAAATTAGCCGGACGTGGTGGCGCATGCTTGTAATCTGGCTACTTGGCAGGCTGATACAGGAAAATCGCTTGAACCCAGGAGGCAGAGGTTGCAGTGAGCCGAGATCACACCACTGCACTCCGGCCTGGGCAACAGAGCAAGACTTCCTCTCAAGAAAAAAAAAAAAGAAAGAAAGAAAATTCTATCTGTACAGGAGTGATGTTTATAAGCTTCAGACGCATTTTTATAGCATTGAGTTCATTGCTCTGAGCAGCAATTATTACATTAGTCAAAAAAGTTTAAACTCTGTTTTTTGTTTTTTTTTTAAATACTGAGGTATCTTTTTATTTACACCATCTCGGACACCAAATTGTTTTTCTTTTTTTAAAAAAATAGAAACTTTAGTTTTAAGTTCAGGGTTACATGTGCAGGTTTGTTACATAAGTAAACTTGTGTCATGGGGGGGTTGTTGTACAGATTACTTCATTAGCCAGTTATTAAGCCTCGTACCCACTACTTTTTTTTCCTGATCCTCTCCCTCTTCCTGCCCTCCACCCTCCAATAGGCCCCAGTGTGTGTTGTTCCACTCTACGTGTCCATGTGTTCTCATTATTTAGCTCCCACTTTATTTGGCTTTCTGTTCTTGTGTTAGTTTACTAAGGATAATGGCCTCCAGCTCCATTCATGTCCCTGCAAAGGACATGATCTTGTTCTTTTTTATGGCTTCATAGTTTTCCATAGTGTATATGTATCACATTTTCTTTATCTAGTCTATTATTTGATGGGCATTTAGCTTGATTCCATGTATTTGCTATTCTGTATAGTGTTGCAGTAAACATACACATGCATGTGTCTTTATAAAAGAATGATTTAAACTTATTGGGTATTTGTTTCAAGAGAATGAATATCCCATGCCATTTACCTAAGAAAATGCCAGATTTTTAATTAAACTAAGTGTAAATTCTATATGGACATGGGGTAAGTATAACAGGAGCTTAGCTTCCCATTCCTGCTGAGAAAATGTTTACATTGGTAATGTCCTGCAAGATAGAGAGACAGAATTCCTTATTTACTACATGTGTCACCTGTTAGTAAATGCAGATAAATTATAAATTTATAAGCTATCCTAATAAGTGAAATTGTAATTAATATTTACAGATTAAATAACGTATTTAGGGAGAAGTCTCAATAAACATGAGCTGTTATTATTTCATTTTTAGTGTAAGACCTCATGGAATTAAAGCAGAAATGAAATACCTTTTATTCTGTAGTCTATGAGGCTTAGTTTCATATAATAGTATACAAGGCGATTGTATATTTGAAATATCAGAAAACTTTCATATTCATACATCTTCTTTCCACGACTATTTAGCTGCTTATTTACTAATGTGTACAGAGCAAAATGGATGGAATGCCAGGGGAGAACTCCAACTATCTCACTGGTTAAAGTTCCAAACATTAATTCTCCTGAAATTCACACAGCAACTGAAATGGCCTCTTCTATAAATAATGCCCTGCTTCCTGGTACTTCTATCATTTACAGCTGATAGTAGCAAGAGCAACCACAGCACATTATTTCTTAATCCCCCCTAAATGCCTTATCTATACATAAATCCTCTGAGTCCTGGAAGAATTTTTTATTGACCCTCCAAGACTTTTATTGCCATCTCTTTTTTTATTGCCTTGTTTTCCTCCTCCTTCTATACCTAAATCCATGATCTGAAAAAGGAGTTACACTTTTCATTTTTTAGGTAATGGTGTATATATAGTTTCCTTCCCATCATGCTGTCAGGGTTGTAGGAAAGCAAAGATTCCCTGTTATGAAAAGTCAACCTAAGAAAATGAATCGCTGGACTGATGAAAGGTCTGTTGAGGACAATCAGCGCCTTTCCTCTTAGCTATCAGTTAACAATGACACCTAATCCTTAGCATTTACTCAGTGCAGAATAAAGATCGTTAACTATTTTATTACTAATACTTTCATCCCTGTAGACTTCCCAGCCCCCTGACTTTCTGTTCACTCTTCTCTATCTCTCTCTTCTTCCTTTTATCTTGGTCATCACACAAACCCTTACTGAGTTCCTATTGTGGCAGAATTTTTGCTAGTGGCTCAGGATACAAGGATGACTGCATCATTTTAAGAAACTAACAGCCTGGTAGGAGAGATAGATAAGCAAAGAATCATAATACTCTGTGAATATGGGTGGTGATGGAAGCGTGAACAAACATAACCACAAAGGGAAAAATCAATTCAGCCTGGCTAGTATCTTGAGGAAAACACCATAGAAAGTGCAAATCTCAACCTCGGTCTTTAAATTTGAATAGAAATTTTACAAGGAAATAAAGAGGTGTAGGAGGGAACATGTAAGTAAAATCATGTTCAGGCAGTGGCAGCTAGAATAGTCTATCTAGAAAATCAGGGTGAGAAATGAGTTTGGCTTTGATAATGGGAATGGAAATGTGTTAGAAGCTAGACTGTTAAGGGCTTTGCACACCACTGCAACTGGGGACTTTATCCTCTCTGAGGATGAATTGTTATCAAAGATTTTTAAGCAGAAAAGTTATTAAATTTAATCTATGACAATAGCAGATAAAATCTATTAAGGTGAGGACCTTGTTTCATTCACTTCTAAAGCCCTAAAACAGAGTGGGCACCAATAAGTATTCATTTAACAAGTGTCTGTAACTCTAGGGATCGCCTAAAATCAATGTAACAGTGAAATTGCTGAAGGACGATATCAGAGACGGGATCACCAAGAAAAGGTGGCTATAGTGATCAGGGTGAGAGATAATGATAACCTGAAGCAGGCAGTGGAAGTCAGCATGGTAGAGATGTAAACTGGACAGAGATTTTGGAAGTAGTGCTAATATGACTAAATGACTGAGTAGGTCTAGGACCTAAGGGGGATGTTATACTACAGTGGGACGAGAGTAACTTTCAAACAAGATTTCAGGAAGGCAAGAGAAAATGCAGGTTTGTGGGTGAAAATGGTGATCCTTATTTGGGGATATTCTGTGTTTAAAGTTAATATAGTACATCTGGATGGCAAAAGAGAGAAGAGAGGGAGATGTCAAATTAGGAACCTTCACACCAGGGTTAATGACCAAGCTTACAGGAGCAAATGAGATTCTTCAGAAAGAGTCTCACACAAGAAGAGGGTCACTATTTATAGGGAAGGTAGAAGACGTACCAAAAGGACAGGATGAGGAAAAAACAGCCAAAGAAGTAGAAGTAAGGATGGATCCAAGAAAAAGGTGTATAGTCCACTCTCTCTTCTCTACAGCTTAATTCTTCTGTTGCTGTTGTTCTTTGAAGGCACAAGATCATCCAGATCAGACATGACTGATAGTGAACGTTTTGTTTATTTTCCTTTATCAACTCTAAGCAAAGTTGAATCACTAAGGAATTTAATAACAGCTGATGAGCAAACCCCACATTATTCATTAAAGTATTTAGCAGGATGAGGATGCAAAGGCATAAAAATGATATAATGGACTTTGGGAGCCAGGCGCAGTGGCTCATGCCTGCAATCCCTGCATTTTGGGAGACCGAGGTGGGTGGATCACTTTGAGCTTAGGAGTTAGAGGCCAGCCTGGGCAATGTAGCGAAAGCCTGTCTCTACTAAAAATACCACAATTAGCTGGGTGTGGAGCCACATGCCTGTAATCCCAGTTACTCAGGAGGCTGAGGCAGGAGAATATCTTGCACCCGGGAGGCAGAGGTTGCAGTGAGCAGAGATCATACCACTGTACTCTAGCCTGGGCGACAGAGTGAGACTCCTTCTCAAAAAAAAGAAAAGAAAAAGCAGGATTTTGGGGACTCACGGGGGAAGATCGGGAGGGAGTAAGAGGTAAAAAACTATGTAATGCGTACAGTGTACACTGCTCGGGTGATTACTTCACTATAATCTCAGAAATCACCACTGAAGAACTTATCCATGTAACCAGAAACCACCTGTACCCCCAAAAAACTATTAAAATAAAAGTAATATATTTAGCATGTAGAAGAAACAGAATTGCTAAAGGAATAAAAATAAAGGACATAGTTTACTTACTACTTCCAGCTTCTGTAGCTCACCATCAGAAGTTTTACACTGAAGAGTTTAGAACCAGAGCTGGCTCAGTCTATGGAAATTTATCTACGCTGTGGCCAGTTGTTCACATTAAAGTCATTTATCCCAAAGTAGATCACCGGGGCTTCAGCTAGCAGGACATTCATGGAAGACACTCATAAATGAACATGGAATTCATTCCATGCACTCTGAGCAGCTAGATTTCTCATCTTTTGTGCTTGTTTTCCTGAGGAAAAAAAATATCTTTTGGGGAGAAAGTTTCTATTTTTTTGCAACTATTGATGTTTCATGGTCTACATTAACAATGTTTTAAGGCAAAATTCATATTTCTTATTTTGAATACCTTGACAAAAATTCAGTCTGACTTTTTTCTGTGCGCTTTTTGAAATTAGAGGTGATTCTAGGCACAAATGTCTAGTGTATGGATGAAGGGTGTTCTGTGAGAATTTTACGCTACTTGCACATAGCAGACTATGGAGCAAAAAGCCAGCCTCAGTGCTATTAGTGGTCGACCATTTACATGTTATTTCTCAGTGTTTTGTTTCTAGGCTGCTTACCTGATAATATGGAAATTTAATGCCAGATCTCAAAACCTGTCTGAAGGATTTATAGGTCATTTCTCTGTTGCAGAGTTTGTTTATAGATCTCACTGTCTGTAGTGATCAGTTACATTAATTCCATGGTACAGGGTACTTTGCCATAAAGTTAATGGCTTCAGTGACTAAATGCATAAGAATAATTACTTTATTGAAACAAAAACACAAGAACAGAAAGAACTGCCAGTCCTAAGTAAACCCATATTTGTTCACACCAAGTATTGCTAAACAAACAGAAAATTTGGTGGAATATTTAAACTCAATTTCTATGTTTTAATGAAAGGATGCAGTTGCAACAGAAGTACCTGATGTAGTTTAACTTTTTGATTTTAGGAAGCCAACATTATTTTGCAGTCTATCCAGTTAATATTACCTTTTTATGTTTACAATTAGTTTTTAAGTAGCTCTGTATTACTACATTATCTTAAAAGATTTCTCTTCTTCCTCAATCTTGAATAAAACTGCCATTTATATCTCCTGTGGCCATATCCTACCAACAAAACAATACTTCTCTTGTTTTAAACCTTTTCTCCAATCCCATGCTGGGAATCCTAGCCTCCTTAAGTCTCTTCTTATAGTGTCGTTGTAGAATTTCTTCGCAGAAGTGGCTAATGGGTAGAATATACTGTATTTAGAAGAGTATGCTGGATTCTTCTTCTTGAAGTTTCACTTGCATAGCAAACACTGTACATTTATTTAACTGCTCATTTATTTGGGAGAGATAAGGCTAAATCTATATCCAAGAGACTTACCCCTTTTACTGCCTCCCTCTTCTACTGATGCTCAGAGGCCGTAGCAGTGTTTCATGCTTGCATTTCAATTGTCCTCTCAGCCCCCAATATTGCAATCGTCATTCCTTATATTTTGGGAGCCTCTGTTGAATGTTCCATAAATGTGATATTCTGTCTCATTTCTCTGTTTGAATGTAGATTGGTCTGGGTTGCTGCTCAAGACGTTCTGTTATTTTCATAACCTATCATGCTCCCATAGCAGAGCAAATATTTACACCCTGTGAGCACTGGCTATAAAGTGTCAGTCACTGACAAACACGGAGTTTGGTTAAAAAATCTCCCATTGCTTATTGCATCTTCCCAGGTATTTCCAATGTTCCTTCTTTTACTTTTCAATGGATGGGCAGTCATATTTTAGCAGTATCAGATAAGTGAGGGAAAGAAGGAAGCAAGCAAGGGGGTAGATAAAGTGGTGGGGGTGTGCACGCAAATGTGTGGCTGTGTCCATTGTGAGTTGAGTGGGAGGTAAGGATGGAGCTGGGATACATGTTTCCTGTATAGAAATTTACCTCTTTTATATATATATATATATATATATATATATTTTTTTTTTTTTTTTTTTTTTTTTTTTTTGGTTAGCATGTTTTTGTGGGGAGGGGAGACTTTGGAAGGTCACTACATGAAGTTGTCTCCAAAAGTACTAAATTGCTACTAGCTCCTTTAGAATGCCTTCTTATTAACTATTATTATTTTATTATTATTATTAAGCCAACTCTTCCAGTTCTTGTTGGAAAAACAGCCAATAGAAAACAGAACCATCTCCATCTCATACATGGAGAAGGTAAGCTGAAAGGAGTTTCAGCGACTTCCTTGTGGAATGTGAGTGTTAGACAACAGTGTTTTCTTCCTCTCCCTTAGCATAGATCACTAGCAGCTCCATGCCTAAACTAGGGTGCATACAGGCTCTTAGACATGTATTTATATCCATACTCTTCATTGATTAAAGAGCAAGATGACTGTCTCAGGCTGAAACTGATGAGATGCCTATTCTGAATAGAGTCAGTCTAGGATACATTTATTTTAAGATCAAAACATGCATTTGGTAAATCATTTAAACAGAAGGATGTCAGGCTGTGAGCATGAATTAAGACTGATGCACTTTCAAACAACATTTAACCAGGATAGTTGAATAGCTGGCAGCATTGGGATTTTGTTGGTTTGCCACTTCTCTTAAGAAAATAAAAATATCCCCAAATCAGTTATTGAGTCCAATAAGAGTTACTGGGATTTAATATGTGCATACATTATTTTTTTTCTTTTTTTGAGAAGGAGTTTTGCTTTTGTTGCCCAGGTTGGAGTGCAATGGCACGGTCTCAGCTCACTGCAACCTCCGTCTCCCAGGTTCAAGTGATTCTCCTGCCTCAGTTTCCCAAGTAGCTGGGATTACAGGTGTCCACCACCATGCCTGGCTAATTTTTGTATGTTTAGTAGAGATGGAGTTTCACCATTTTGGCCTGGCTAGTCTTGAACACCTGACCTCAGGTGATCCGCCCACCTTGGCCTGCCAAAGTGCTGGGATTACAGGCATAAGCCACCACGCCGAGCCTGTGTATACATTTTTTAATGACTAAAGATATAACTATATCAAATTTTGCACTTAAAAAATTAATCAGATACCTTTTCTGGGAATTTTCAAAGCACAAGCTAATGAGTAATGTCTTCAAGGTAAAAACTATTTTAGTTTTGGGAAATCTGTATTTTGTGAAGAAAAATATTTGAGGGGAATAAAAGGATCTACGTTAGATAGATAGCTTGAAATGCATTTACAGAATGCAAATTTAAAAAGAACAAAACCATATGGGTAACCAAAATAGAAATTTAGCTCCCTTGCAAACAAGGTCAGTTAATCAGTAAATGACTTTGTGCTACAATGTTCAGTAGTACCTTTTAGATCCTAGTGTTGCTTTGCCCACACATTTCCAGAGATCACTAATTCTTTTCTTTACTTTTATATGAATATTTTCATTACATAGAAAAAGAATCACCAGGGACAAATAAGGTAGGTACATTATTTTTAATAGGCAATGGGTGTTAAGATAGAATTCACTGATAATGAAGTGAGATTGGTATAATGCAGCAAAAATTACAAGCTCTGAGATGTCATCTGGTCAACTCCCAAGTAATATTAAGTCGAAACCAAACAGTAAATTTGTAAGTGTAGCTTCTTTCTAGTGCTGTTCAAAACCCCAAACAACCTTGAACTTCAGTATCTCCATCTGTATTATATAATAGCATTTAAAAGTAACTCAGGCTGAGCATGGTGGCTCACCCCTGTTATCCCAACACTTTGGGAAACAGAGGCAAGGGGATGACTTGAGCCTAAGAGTTTGAAACCAACCTGGGAAATGTAGGGAGAGACCTAGTCTCAATAAAAACTAAAAAGTAATTCCTATTCATTAAGATAATATAAAATATGATGAAGCTCAGATAATAAAGCTATTCACAGAATAAGATTACAAAGATATTTGTGGAGTAATATCTACTATGTTCTACAACATTAAGATGGCTAATATAACAAAGAAACCAGAGGAACAAAAATAATTTGTATATTAAAATGTTTATGCTGTCAACCTGTGGTGCAAAGTAAAACTGAAGTAATCAGAAAGTATAATAATGTATTTATAACAGATATCTGACTATGTCTACCTGCTAATCTATATATTTGCATATTCTTAATATCAATTATTATTATCAATATCAATATTATCAATTATCAATATCATTATTCTATCAGTATATGTTCTCCCCACCACTATTCAGGGAGGATCTGACAGTGTTGGCCAATCATTTCAGCTGACAGCTTGTGAAGGGATAGAGTATGTGGCAAGCACAAATAGTATGCATTTACAGGAAAAACTAAATAATATGCAGAATTTAAAGATGCCTTATCCTGCAGGTCATTTTTAATACCTATACTTTCTTCAGATAGAAGAGCATTCTTTTTTTTTTGAGATGGAGTTTTGCTCTTGTTGCCCAGGCTGGAGTGCAATGGCATGATCTCGGCCCATTGCAACCTCTGCCTCCTGGGTTCAAGTGATTCTCCTGCCTCAGCCTCCTGAGTAGCTGGGATTACAGGCATGTGCCACCATGCCCAGCTAATTTTTTGTATTTTTATTAGAGATGGGGTTTCATCATATTGGCCAGGCTGATCTCGAACTCCTGACCACAGGTGATCCACCCGCCTCGGCCTCCCAAATTACAGGGATTAAAGGGGTGAGCCAGTGCGCCCGGCCAGGAAGACCATTCTTTGCACCACAAAGGCAAGGGATTCTCCTGGAAATCAGAAATGTTGAAACTGGGCTTCCAGGGCTGGTGGTTTTGCATTGTACACAATCAGTCTTCCAAGTTCCACTCATGTTTGAACTCCACACTGTTGACTGTTCTCTTGCAATAGCAGAAAAGGATGGGTTCTTTTAGAAGGATAAACTGATACAACGTCATGGCCACACAATTGAAGCTGTCTTAGTCACCATATCCAGACTGGCGGATGTTCAATTTATTGGTCCACTTAAAATTTTAGTTTAAGTGAGAAACTGTGAAGTGATACATACATAACATAGATATTTTATATCAATTTGAAACATTTAATTTTATATGCACTGGCCAATTTTGATGTGAGACCAAGCTCTTTTCTTTAAGTAGGGATTGAATGATTGGTGCTCTCCTTCACTTCACTCATACTTTCTGTTTGGTACTAGAAATATATTAGAAAAAAATAAGAAAAACAAATGATTTACCAATCTGAGTTGCAGACTAATCAGAGACCTGCCTTCATTTTAACTTGCTGTAACTCCCTTATATTAATGGAGAAGTAGCAAGAAAGTTATGGTGATTTGTTTCTTGTTAGGATTCATTATGGAAGCCCAAGAGGGAAAACAAACAAACAAACAAACAACAACAAAAAAAAACTCTGACAAAACCATAAGAAATATCATCTCTCGTATTCTAATTACCTACCACATAGTAGTAGACCAGTAGGACATTTCATGTTGGGTGTTCAGAATTTGACATGATATTTTAGAATCTTAAATATAACAACGTATTGAAAACTTGAGTAGGATCAATAACATGTTAGGCTATAGTTTGCCTTCTTGGGAGGTACATTTTACTTACTCAGAACTTGAGATCATACATGGGAAAGTTCCTAAATGACATAACTTACCAATTGCTTCATCCTCTTTATTGTAATACTTCCACTCCAAGAATGTTCAACTTGCAGCCAAGGGGTAATTTATTTGCCATACAGAAAGTAAATATTTATTGTAGCTTTACTAACCAGAAGAGATGGTCTGCTCTGTTGGCAATCTATCTGCCACATTTTTTTGTTTGTTTGTTTTTTGTTTTTTTACTTTAAGTTCTGGGATACATGTGCTGAACATGCAGGTTTGTTGCATAGGTATACATGTGTCATGATGGTTTGCTGCACCTGTCAATCCGTCATTAAGGTTTTAAGCCCCACATGCATTAGGTACTTGTTCTAATGCTCTCCCTCCCCTTGCACCCTACCCCCCAACAGGCCCTGGTGTGTGATGGTCCCCTCCCTGCGTCCATGTGTTCTCACTGTTCAGCTCCCACTTATGAGTGAGAACATGCGGTGTTTGGTTTTCTGTTCTTGTGTGAGTTTGCTGAGAATGATGGCTTCCAGCTTCATCCATATCCCTGCAAAGGACATGAACTCATTCTTTTTTATGGCTGCATATCTGTCACACTTTAAATGGTATTTGGGTGACAGTGACTGAACCCTATTCTTCATGGCAAATTTAATATGTCAAACCACCATTGTGGTAGAGACCCCTGAAGATGTTTAAAATCTCTGTAAAAAAAAAAAGGTCAGATAGGGCACAGACTAACAACTATAGCCTACAGATCTATGGCATTTAGAGACTGTGTTTTCTTTCCCGAGAAGTTTGTTTCCAAATGGTTGCATTGAGAGGACCCAGTGCCTTTACACTTCCCCATTCCATTGCAAATTGATACAACACCATAGTTCCCTGTCTCAAATAACCTTCCAGCTTTTAAGTGACCACTCATATTTAAGGTTGGCTGAGAGAAGAAAATAAAACCTCCATGGTCTGGTAATCATGGCCTGTCATTTGTGACATGTTCCCCTTGGGCTGGATCACACATCTGTTTTTTGTTTTTTGTTTTTTTGAACCAGAGTCTCACTCTGTTGCCCAGGCTGTAGTGCAATGTTGCGATTTTGGCTCACTGCAACCTCCGCCTCCCGAGTTCAAACAATTGTCCTTCCTCAGCCTCCCAAGTAGCTGGGATTACAGGTGCCCGCCACTGCGCTCATCTAATGTTTGTATTTTTTTTTTTTAGGTTTTCTTTTTTTTTTCCTTTATTATTATTATTATTATTATACTTTAGGCTCTATGGTACATGTGCGCAACGTGCAGGTAAGTTACATAATGTTTGTATTTTTATTAGAGATGAGTTTTCGCCTTGTTGGCCAGGCTGATCTCGAACTCCTGAGCTCAGGTAATCCGCCTGCCTTGGCCTTCCAAATTGCTGGGATTACTGGCGTGAGCCACTGCGCCCGGCCACAAGATGCAACCAGAGTTTTGAAATTCAATGAAAACTTAAAAGTTACTAGTTGAAGTTAACCTCAGGTTTGGTGAAGGTATTAACTATTCTGTTCTATATCCTCATTTTCTTTTTGTATTTTTTCTCCAGCAAACAGATTATTTTCATGTATATTTTAAGAATAATTAACTGAGAATGGAGTTGGAAAATATTTCTGCTTCTGAATTACTGTCAAGATCAAAAGCACTGTGTTGAGTTTTTTCTTAAATGAGAAATTTTACACACTTCTATACTTCATATTAGGAAGGGAACAAGGTCAAAGAATTTTTCTACTTAACTGAACACTTTGATCTTTGGTCAAAAATATCTAAAATCTAAAAAAATTTTCTGATAAATGCTAGACCTGTGGCAGCACTAACATCACTGGTTTATATTAGATTTGATTTTACTGCAGCTTAGCTATGGCAGTTTAAAGCTGAGCTTTTAGTTTTTTCGTTTGTATTAAAAATCTTATATTTTGTTTACCCAAGAGCTCTTATATTATTATATGGCAGTTATATTTTGATGTTTTTCCCAGAATCTAATGACACTGATGGTTTAATTTAAAAGCTATAAAAATTATACTAAATTAACCATATAAAAATATACTTCAAATTTCCATTAGCAGCATAAAGCTGCTACAATGTACAACTCTAAAACTGTTTCAGTTTAGAGCATTCTTTATATATATATATATAAAGATATTTAAAACACTAAAATTACCTTAGAGTTTTAAAAATTATATAATTTTCTAGGCTATGTCCTTAGAGATTCTGATTCACTTGATCTGAATTGGACCCAGACACTCCAATTGTTTAAAATCTTCCCTCAGATAATTTTTATGTGCACTACAGACATCAGTATGATATAGTGACTGGCATGAAAATCAATATTTCCCAAAGTATATTCCATAAAACACAAGTCTCTTGAGATGATTTGCAAAGAAAAGTTTCATAAGGAAGTATGTAACGGATTCTCTGTATATTTTCCTTTCTTGAGTTTTAACATTTCTAAATATGAAGACTCTGGGAAGTCCTGCAGAGCGGGGGAAATAAAAAAAAGAAACGGTTTATCTTGTTTTAACCTATAGTATTTCACATGTATTTCATTCTGGACAACTTTTGATCATGTGCAATCTCTAATTAGGCCATGAAGCCTATTTTTCCAAGAATGTTGTATTAGGCCATTCTTGGATTGCTGTAAGAAATAACTGAGACTGGATAATTTATAAGAAAAGAGGTTTAATTGGCTCACGGTCCTGCAGGCTATACAGGAAGCATAGCAGCATCTGCTTCTAAGGAGGTCTCAGGGAGCTTTTACTCATGGCAGAAAGTAAACCAGGAGCAGACAGTTCACATGGTGAAAGCAGGAGCAAGAGAGAGAGAGAGAGTGGGGGATGGAGTGGAAGGTGCCACATGCTTTTAAATAACTACATTTTTCTTTCGAGAACTCACTATCATGGAAACAGCACCAAGTTGTCAGATATCTGCCCCCATTATTGGAACACTTCCCTCTCAGTCCCCACCTCCAACATTGGGGATTGCAATTCAGCATGTGATCTGGGCAGAGACAAATTTACAAACTATATCAAATGTCTTTGAGAAACGCTACTAAATGAAATTTGACAGGATTTAAAGTGTTATTCACATTACTACCAATTTTTAATGCAATATAATGCCTTTGAGAATGCAACATTCAAAACTGAAAATTAATTTTTGGTTTAGGCCTGTGAATGAAATATTGGTATTACCTAACATGGCATCCAGAAATGAAATACCAAGGATTTACACAATTTTTGTGCGTTTTTTATTGGATGAAATAATTAGAAAGAAAGCGAAAATATGCAAAACAAATGATCTGTTTCAGTTATTTAGGTGGCAATTTATATGAAGCTAAACTACTAAAAGTGCTCTTGTTCGGGCATTATTAAATATCTGCTGAATTAAAATTTGCAAGTAAATGCATTTTGTTGGTGAATGATCTTTTTCATATCACAAAACCCCAAAACAGACTGGTATAAAAAACAAATTACAAATGCGATTGTTGCCTTTAATTGTAGAATGAAACCTAACGTAGTGCTCAGGGGACAGAAGACTTTTCAAGATTGGTTACTTGGTATTTAATTTAATTTAATATGCTTAAAGCAATTTGAATTACATTTAATTTGTTTTTTTCTTCCATTACAAAAAACATTAGAGCAGTCTGGATATAGAGGTACAGATAGGGTCAAAATCTAAGAAAGGATGCATTTCCACAGTATTGGAAATGTTATTTTTCAAAGGCAAAGTAGTATTTGTTTTACATTACTGAAAAGAGGAGAAAGAAGGGTGAGAGATGATTTACTAACCAGCATTTTTTTAAGTCATATGGGCTAGCCAGTAAGCTAGGCATATTATGTACATTATCCCATTTATTACAAGAGATTGTCTTCAAATCTTCTTATACTTTCAGAAAAGACAATCTGCTTTTTGACATGAAAAAAATTGTGATAATTAACTCTTACATACTATATGAATATTCACACCATATACTCACTTCCCCATGTTTCTTCCTTCGTTCATGCCTTCCTCTCTTGTTCCTATTTTTCCTACCTTTTTGGAAAATAGCCCTGTGCAATTCACTCAGCAAGTTTCCTTGAAAATGTCTGCAAGTGAATGAAGAACTATGCTTCCACAAGTTCTGTGTGGAAAGAGAATTCCCTTGCATTTGTTTTCCATTGAGCATCAGTCTTCTCCCTGAGCTTCTGTTGCACATTAGTTTATTGTTGCACCTACTCCTAAATGCATATGAAGAGCACTTTACCTTAAATGATAATAAATTGCTATAGTAGGACTGTCAGAAGCAGTCAGTTTCTCCCATCCCCATATTTAATGATGCAAGGCAAAAAAAACTTTATATGCTTGGTTTCAAGTATGTAGATGATCTCAAATTGTGCACTTGGGTTGCTTTTCATATTTGTTTCACCTTGGTTTGTTTGTGGCACTGTCACCTGTGTACCAATTAGTACACTGGACATCTGCCAAGAAGGAGCTGAAATAAAACCATCAGCTCATTTTTTCTTGGCACCAAGGTCACTGCTAAGCTGTATTTAACCTGGAGCTAGAGGCTGAAGACATTGTTTAGTGAAGGACTAGTAAAATGCAGAAGCCTTATAATAAAGAGAGAATATGCAGACACTTATTAAAATTTTTCACTCTTCTCATGGAAAATAGTGGAAACCTATGATAAATATTTCAGAATTATGGCAACCACTATAGCATACAAAGTACACATTATAGATTTTTCCAGCATAATTAAACCCACCACTCACATTAGGAAGCTGCTTATATCACTCTGTTGTTCCTTATAGTCAAATAAATGAGGACACCCACATCATATGGCTGGAGATGGTGTGCTTACTTGGTGGAAATTGGGTTGAGAAAGAAGGTACTAGTTAGGGTTGATAATATTCAAATGAAAAAGGCCAGGATCAGTCATGGCGATACTGAAGCTTAAAGCAAAAGAAAAAATCAGTAATAGTGATCCCATCTTAATTCTGACGTTTTGCTCATTATGAATTCTCTATGATAACTTGTTTTTTAATGTTATAAAAATATTATTTATCTTGATTACTGAGTATTTTGGTGCTAGTTAAATTTTGTACTATCCTAGCTCTAGCTTTACAAGCTAACATAAACAAAGAACAAAAGATGCCTGAAAATTATATTGAAACAAAAATCACCGTATTGACCCATATTTCACATAAATAAATAGTGGATCTCCACATTTCATCATTACTAGCTTTTAAGATTTTTTTAAATAATCATAAGTTTGGGCAGTGTAGTTATTAGCATCATGGAAGTCAGTAATAGGTTGACTTATGAACAAAATTACATGAAGAGAGGGATGAAAGACAAAAAGAAGAGTTTTTTTATATTTAAACAGGAGCTCATATCTTAGGCAGATTCCTCTCACTTGTTAGTCCACTGTATTTGTAAATCAGGGAGACATTTTCATCGTTTCTATTTTAAAGAAGGGAGAAAGCTTAAGTTCTGGCAGAAGGGAAGACATTGGTAAAAATGGAGACTGACTATGGAAGGAATTAATTGATTCTTTTCATCTTCGTTAGAATCAAAATGAATGGAAAAATAATCTGATTTACACAAAATCTTGCTTGCTCAGACATCTAGCTATGAAATAAGGACTCAGCCTTAGCTGAACTCTGAGCTCCCATATCAGAGTTTCAAATGCTGCTTTTCCCCTTTGTAGTTGTTAATATATTCCTAGTGTTAATATGTTTCTAGGTTCCAAGAAAAGGGAAAACCCTCCTGTGGTCAGCTAGTCATTTGGCTTTCCTGTAACTGCCAACTTAAAAATAAATAGCCAAACAAATGTAGTCCATTTAATTTAAAATTTTATATTTATTAAGATGTTCAAATATATTTTTCTCATCGGAATCACTTTACAAAACCTAAGTAGACATATCCACAGGAAAAGACGTATTATCTTGATATTCATCAGGGATTATGCTCTTTTTGAAATTGCTTTATCCTCTTTTTCAAATTGCTTTCTTGAATGACTTCAACATGACACATTTTCTCTTTTTGGTTAGCTCCTCTGCAAATGAATTATTGGCTGATACATAATTACCAGCAAAGGTGCACATATGTGTGAGCATCTGTGTGTATGTGTGTACATATGTGCTTGTCTGCGTATGTGTGCGTGTGTGTGTCTAAGTATTGTACTCACCCAGAATGACCTTGCTTATATTGGGATTAGAAATTGGAAATTTATATGCTTGTTTATTCCCTCATTAGACAGTAGATTACTTATGGATAAGAATTGTGTTTTAATTTTCATTGTATCCATGGCTTTTAATTAGTTGGTGCCTGCCATATAGTATTGTTTAAGATGAACTCATCCCAAAAATGATGCCTTGCTGCTACTCTTCCTGTATTGTGGATCCTCTAATAGTGGAGAGTTACTTGCAAGCAGTGAGCCTGGAAAAAGGTGGCAATATACAGGAAGAGCAAAATAAGGCTCAGAAAAATGGGCAAAAGACAATTCTTTTGGCAACCCTCTCAGAGCTTGGACATCAGCTGGAGGAAACCAACTCAACTTGAAAAAGCTACACTGCAAAAGAGACACTTGAGCTAGGTCTTCAAGCACATGTGCTCATATTCCTCACATGTGCTCATATTCCTCTCCCCATCTACACCACCATTTCAACTTTGGGACTATTTGTCAAAACACTTTTCAACTTCCCCTGCTTTCAGAACATCCTCCCTGATAACACAAGTCAATATTTATTTTCTATTTTCTTAACAGATGATACTCCTTACTTTCTATATCAGAAATGATTTCACCTGACTCTGCTCAGTTCATGTCTTCTTTGCCATCTTCCTCATTTCATGGTTTGTCTCCTTATTAAGATCACAAGGTCCTAGTGGATAGAAAATATATATTATTTCTGTACTCATCACAGTGCCTTGGCAGTCTTGAAAGTAAAAAAATTCAAGAAGGTGTAGCATTAAACTAGTTGTAAGTTATTATGTTTTTCCTTTGCACTAAAGTTGCTAGATATTTAGGCTTCTAGGAATGAGGAGAATGTTGTAATTTAAAAGGTACAGTTATATCATTTATGCAAATTTAACTGTATCAGAGTCCCAACTGAAAAAGATGACACACTCAACAAAGGGGGCTTCTCTCCAAAGGGATTACTTACTAAAGTGTAATAATAATGGTTCTAATAATAGTGAAGGAGATTTTCCAGTCTAAGAGACAATGGTAGAACTCTGAATAAGAGTTCCCTGTAGAAAAGTCTTATGAAGAGTAGTGAGTTTTGGTCAAAATACAGAGCCAGCCATAGATAATCCCAGAGCAAGGGAGTCAGGGAAGTACATACAGAAGTATCGAGAACTGTTTACCTAACAAAAAGCTTTCTCAGATAATTAAAAAGAAAAAAAAAGAAAGCCTTAATGGAAACAAATTAGTTTTAATGCTCAGGATATTGTAAACCATCAAGGGTCATCCCTACCTGAGTTTCAATATGCTTTAGGTCTAGCTTGTGGACATATTAAAGAACAATAAGTAATGAATGGAGCCAAATAATTCCAATTCACTAAGCATTTAGCCAAGAAATATCTTGGGTTTTACTTAATTCAGCTTAACTGACTATACTTCCAGGTCTTATTTTGAAGTTAAAGGTTTAAGTCTTGCTTCCTTGAGGTATTCTGAGTGGGCTTAGGTTTTTTCATTATCTAAAATACTGAGTTTGCTAACTTTGAGGTGTTTGCAGAGTCTACCATAGAGAAACACAGTGACCTTGATTTAAACTTACTTTCAACTACAAAACCTTCAGTAAATAACTGGATTTATATGGGTTTTCTTTTGTTGTTGTTTTTTTTTTTTAATTTGTGGTGTGTGTATGTATGTGTGTAAACATGTTCCTCCCCATCAGATAAGATTAAGAAAGATTGCACATATCTGTTCCCTCTTTGGTGGCTTTCTTACATTATATTTAACAAAATATTCTATCACATCTTATTGGGTAATGAGAATCTTATCCAAGGAATGTTGCCTTTAGTTTAGCAATATGCCTGTTGAATTGTCAATCTGTATTCAGACTTTAGCCAAATTTAGGTTGGTAATTACATATGAATCAGACAAGATGCCCCCAAACAGCGACTGGTTTACCAACTTCTAATACTGCTGCATAAACCCATGGGTGTTCATTAAGTGTTAATTAATGATGGAATGGTAGGTTGAATTGACTTGTGGACTCTGGCTGATTACTCTTTAATATAAAATTATGAAATGCACAGCATCAATCTATCAGCAGGAAAGATCAAATTTTAATTTAGTGAGGGTGTCTAGAAAATTGTAGAGCTATAGGAATTCAAAGAATTAATTATTTGTACTGATATGAAAGATCATGTTACAGGATCCTTGGGGTGTCGCTTTTCTGGCCTGAAACCTCTGGCCAGCGGCATCTTTGCCTGAGTTTTGCTCAGGCCCGCTGGGCTTTTTCCTCCTACTTGGCCTGGCAGGCTGCATTCGGCTGACACTACTGGCCTGGATCCTACGCCTGCGAAGGGAGAGTCAGGCATGGAGTGTGGGAGTGAGCATGGGGTCCGGCCACCGCATAGTCAGACACACTGGCTGCTGCAGCGGGACCCGCAGCTCCAGGTGCCGGCACAGGCACTGGCTCTCAGCGAGGCTGCGGCTGGACCAGGTGCACTGCAAGCAGCTTCCCTGGCTGGCACCTGGGAACGCAGTGGTGCCCAGAAGCTTGAAAACTCCAGGCACCACAGGACCCCAAAGAGGGAGTCACAGCCCTGGCCTGGGGCACTCCCAAGTCTGAGCTCCCCGAGGGACCACGGTTCTTTTCTCCTCTTTGCCTGCAACGTGGAGAGGTAAGGGGCATGTTTCAGCCCTGTGTTGTAGCTTTTTTAGCTCTGCCATTCAGCAGGTTCCAAGTTCTTGTCCTGTGACCAAGAACTCAGACAAGTGGAGGGAAAGCAAAATGAAGAGGAGCTTTGTTGAGCAATAGAACAGTTCACAATAGACCCACAGCGGGTAGCTCCTTTCCACAGTCAGGGTGTCCCAACGAGTGTTCAGCTCCTAGCAGAGAGGAGAACCTGGAGTGGGAATCTCCTCTCTGTAGACAGGTCGTCCCGTCATGTCTGCAGTTCTCAGCAGAGAGGAGGCCCTGGAGTGTGTTGCTCCTCTCTGCAGCTGTTCGCCCTGCAACTCCTGCTATTAGCAGAGAGAGTAGCTCCTCTCTGCAGGCAGGTCATCCCATCATCTGCTCAGCTCTGGCAGAGCCCAGGGGTTTCATGGGCCTCAGAGGGTTGGAAGTGCACGCAACTGGTCCATGGGCTGCCATGGGCAGCCCAGAAAAGGCTTCACAAGTTCCCACTCCTGTCCCTCGGTGAGACTGGCTACCTGGCCCCCAGCCTTCAGGTCATCCCCGGCCTGAAGGTGGGGCCTCACCCGAGACCCGCCCCCTTCCGTCCAGGAATCTGTCTGCCTCCCACTGCCTTTCATGGTGCCCTGCTCCACCCTGACTTTGCTCTGAGATCGGAGTGGACACTGGCAGGAGGGAGAAGCTAGGCAGCGGGGGCAGGTATTTCCGAGCCTGTGAGGGCAGGAGGGTCTTCCTGGGTCCTCAAGAGTACAGGAATGCCTGAGTCTGCAGCTGCAGCCATCCAAACTGCAGCTGCACCCAGGAGGGCGGGGCTCCTGCCTGCTCCACAGGGCAAGAGGCCTGGGTCTGCAGCCTGGTTTGGGTGGCTGCAGTGAAACCTGGGGAGCTCCCGCCCTAACTCGAATGGGGTGGGGCTCTCACTTGTCCCGGACTCCACTTGTCCCTGGCTCCTGCCGGCTTGTGCAGCTCTGGCAGCGCCTCCCTGCTACAACCTGCATGATGGCAGTGGCAGGCTGTCTGGAGCAGCCACTGGCATCAATAATACATAACCAAAAAAAAATAAAAAATTAAAACAATGAAAAAGTCCTGGCATCTAGACACTCTAGCTTTCCTTTGTTTCTGTTTAATTTTAAAGAGTTTTAATTTAAATCAGTTTTCTCAATTTCATGTAAAAAATGGGTGACTTTTAAAAGTTTTATCGTATTTGCTGATAAGTGGATGCTTTTGAGAACATTGAAGACATTGTGCCTTATTTTGCTAAGGACAGTCACCATTTTTTAAGGTTTGGGAAGTCATTGCAGACTATTTTGAGAGGTGGAAAGGAGTTCCTGAAATGGTTTTAAGATTTTTCAGCTTTGTGATGATTCTCTAAATTATTCTCATTTGTTGTAATTTTTAAACGTAAGACTACAACAATATGCTTTTAGCAACCTGCAAATGATTATTGGGAGTCACAGTTTTAAGGAGGAAATTCAGATTTTTATTCACTTACTTAATATTATCTAAAATTAGCATACAAGCATTTGTATTAAGAAGCAGTTACAGGTTAACATTCTTTATAAGAACTTCTATGTCTACAGTCAGTTTGGGAATAACATGTGGCCTTCTGGCCTCCACTCCTTTTGTAGGGTCTTAAAATTACTTGTAATTAGAATGGGTGAGACCCATTACAATTAGGTGAGACCCCCTAATTCTAGAAACAGATTGAAGAATTAACAGGGTGAGCATTATTTTCAACATATGTTGAAGGAAGAGTTTACTTGATGAAAACATAGTTGATTTGAAATATGTTTATAGCAAATGAGTTAAGAAAATATCCCCAATAATCCTTAGCTGTGGAAGTGATAATGGTCCTGAAATACCAATATTTTTCTCAATATTAGATTTTGGAACATTATACAAATGTTGTATGTTCTGTCAAGCAGCGTGCCTTTATCTAAATGGTGGAGTTTAAATTCCAGGCCCATAAGACAAATTTCACATCCTGCTCTCCCACACATATACACTGGAGCTCACAAAATCCAGAAAATTCAGACATAAACTGTGGGAGAAAAAGCACAATGGACAGTTAAGTTGTTATGATTGCAAGCCAATTGTAATTGCTTAAGATAAAAAAAATTTAAACCCAAATCAGAGTTTTTCTTATTTTTACACTACTACAATAATCACTAGCTGTCATTTGCTGGGTGGAATAATTTAGTTTTGTGCTATCATAGTATTTTATTTCAAAATATCACTTCTTTTGTGTATACCCAAATGCATTCTCTAAAATTGCTGCTATGTAAAATTGGGTAATTAACATCCATAGCAGTTAACACTAAGATATACTGTATGAAGAAAGTTGTTGCAATTAAATAAAGTTGCCAATAAACTCTTATTCAGTAAATATTAAAACTTGTTTTAAAATAAAAATAGTAAAATTTAACTTTGAAAATGATTTATGAGTTTTAACCACCTTCCTTCCTTATTTTGCCCCCAGGTAGAGTTGTAAAGAAAACTGCTCAATGCTATTTTGTTTTTTTTCAATGATTCTTTTCTAGATGTTTTCTATATTTGTAAAGTAACATACTTTGGGGTGAAAGCGATTATATGGACTGTCAAACCTTATTAAAGATCCTGAGAAGAGTGAAAAATTTTTTGCATAGCTTTAAAAAATTATGGATGAGTCTTTAAACTTCATCTCTCCTACATTATCAATTTTTCCCTCTCCAATGAATAATTCCCATGAACATATAAACATTCCTTAATATTTCTCATTTTAAACCTCCTTGTACCACAACTCATCCATCCAGCCATTGCTGCCCCCATTTCTCTACTCCTTAATACATTAAAATGCCTGAAAGATTTGTTTAGACTGGCCTTTTCTGTTTGCTTCCCTCCATAATCTTATGAACACATTCCAGGCAGAATTTCATTTGTGCTGATCTGGTGGATTGAAACAGCTCTTGCAAAGTTGTTCAAAAAACTTCCTCATTCCCTAATCCAGTTATCTACATCTAGTTGCCTAATCTAATGACCTCCATTTTCCCTAATCTAGTAGTCTATATTCACACACTTTTCATCTTATTTGACTTGTCAACAGCATTTGACTTGTTGATCGCCATTTTCATTCAGCCTCTCGTTTCTTTTTTTGCCTTACTAAATTTTCTTCACCATAGCTACAGTATTATCTGGGAACCTCATTTAGGTCCCTGTCTTTAAATATCATCTCATTGGTGACTTCCAAATGTATGCCTTTGGTCTAGACCTCTCCCGTAAACTCCAGCCTTTGTTTTATTCACTGCTGTATCCTCAGAACTAGAATGGTAACTGGCATAACAACAGGTGTTCAATAAATGTATTGAATAAATGAATGAATGCTCTGCTTTACCTCCTAGGGTTCTTGTAAAAACCAAATGAATCAAAGGCTATAAAAGTAATTTGTAAACTGTAGGTCACCTGGCAACTGTCATCTGATATTATGAGTCTTGCAGATTTGTAATATTAATAAACAATAAAATGAGTAAGATCTGAGGGAATTTTAAAAATGGATTTGAACATTTTAATCCAGATTTCAAAAGTGGCACGTCTCTCTGAATTCAATGTCCTATTTAACTCATCAAACTCTGGACATCAGGGAAAGAGGTATAATGAATCTGTATTCCAATGCAAAGAGAAATACCTTAATGTTTGCTTTGATATAAGTACGGTATCTTTAATGCGTGAAGCTCACAAATTTGCCAGACTCAGTCATCTCAACATGAATGACATGTTCCTGCAGAACTAGTTGCAGGGTTAATCATTTACAATGCAAATAGGCAATTAGATAAGTTATATGATCCATAGCTTTAAAGCTTAGTACTTTCTGGCTGAATGGCTGTCACTGAAGGAATAAGACCTGAATACAAGCTAATAGGATGAGTGTGGTTGAAATACATGAATTCTAAAATTTATAGCCTCTACCTGCTATAGGGAATTATAAGAGTAGTGGTTCTCAAACTTTATGATGCATCGGGATCACCCAGCAGGCATCTTAAAAGCACAGATTGCAGGGTCCCATTGCCAGTTTGATTCAGTTAGTGTGGAATGAGGTCCAAGAATTCCCATTTCTAACAAGTTTCCAGCTACTGCCAAGGTTATTTGCCGTCATCTTAGACATATACACTGAAGTTTTCATCACATTTTAAGTAACCCTGCAATAGAGGGTTTATCACCATGTTTATAGGGAATATAAAGTTCAATATAATTTCACATTTCTTCCCCTATATGAAGAATCTTTGTCCCTTTATCGACTTATTGAGACCTTCTTGTTTTTAACTTTCATGACCATTAGGAATTCCTATACTTCTCACCAATTTTCCTCAGTATTCAAGTCAACCATACCGTTAGGGGACATCCTGATAGAAAATGCCTTTAGTTTTAAGTTCATTTGTAAGTCAACAAACTCCCTGTCTTGCTCCTAAAGAAGTGGTATTCCATTTACTACATGTTGTGGATTATTGCACCAGGATTTGCTTTCTCTTGTAATTCTGGTCTGTATCAGCACTGGTGGAGTAACACTGATCTGAACATAAATACCATCTCTCATAGCAGCCTTCCTCCTATGTCAATCAGATATTTTGAATTTATGAATCTCCCAACCTAAACCAAACTAAATTAGAAGAGGATATAAATTCTAGATACTTTGGCTCTGCCAAGAAAATGTTCCAGCTTTATTTCTTGGAAGATTCTATCAGAAGAATGTAATTACATACTGTGAAGGAAGTAACTAGATTCTGAACCTCTGACAAAAGTGAAAGTCAGAATATACTGTTGGACTTAAATTGTTAACTTCCCAGTGCAATCTGGGAAACAAGTATTCAAAACATAATACATTATATCATTCTTATCTTTGACATGCTCAACACAAATAGCACATTTTTGAAGGAATAAGTCCAAGAAATGTGAAAAATAGTGAAATAAACTTAGCCTATTTGAGATTTTAAAAGTTTCATGAATCACTGAAAAGTAAATGTATCACAATTATACTTTTTTAAAAACGTGACCAAAATAAAAGTCAATATTTACTTAAAAGATAAATCAGTCATCACTTTCTTATTTATTTATTTATACTTTAAGTTATGGGATACGTGTGCGGAATGTGCAGGTTTGTTACATAGGTATACACGTGCCATGGTGGTTTGCCGCACCCATCAACCTGTCATCTGCATTAGGTATTGTTCTTAATGCTATCCCTCCCCTAGCCCCCCACACCCCAACAAGCCCCAGAATGTGATATTCCCCTCCCTGTATTCATGTGTTCTCATCGTTCAACTCCCACTTATAAGTGAGAACACGTGGTGTTTGATTTTCTGTTCCTGTGTTATTTTGCTGAGAATGATGGTTTCCAACTTCATCTAGGTCCCTGCAAAGCACATGAACTCATCCTTTTTTATGGCTGCATAGTATTCCATGATGTATATGTGCCACATTTTCTTTATCCAGTCTATCATTGATGGGAATTTGGGTTGGTTCCAAGTCTTTTCTATTGTGAACAGTGCTGCAGTAAACATACGTGTGCATGTGTCTTTGTAGCAGAATGATTTATAATCCTTTGGGTATATACCAAGTAATGCGGTTGCTGGGTCAAATGGCATTTCTGGTTCTAGATCCTGGAGGAATCACCACACTGTCTTCCACAATGGTTGAACTAATTTACACTCCCACCAACAGTGTAAAATTGTTCCTATTTCTCTACATCCTCTCCAGCATCTGTTGTTTCCTGAATTTTAATGATCACCATTCTAACTGGCATGAGATGGTATCTATTGTGGTTTTGATTTGCATTTCTCTAATGACCAGTGATGATGAGCTTTTTTTCATATGTTTGTTGGCCGCATAAATGTCTTATTTTGAGAAATGTCTGTTCATGTCCTTCACCCACTTTTTGGTGGGGTTGTTTTTTCTCTTGTTAAGTTTATTTAAGTTCCTTGTAGCTTCTGGATATTAGCCCTTCATCAGATGGATAGATTACAAAAATTTTCTCCCATTCTGTAGGTTGCATGTTCACTCTGATGATAGTTTCTTCTGCTGTGCAGAAACTTTTTAGTTTAATTAGATCCCATTTGTCAATTTTTGCATTTGTTGCCATTGCTTTTGTTGTTTGCTGTTTTGTTGTTTTTGAAGTCTTTGCCCATGCCTATGTCCTGAATGGTATTGCCTAGGTTTTCTTCCAGGGTTTTTATGGTTTTAGGTCTTGCATTTAAGTCTTTAATCCATCTTGAGTTAATTTTTGTATAAGATGTAAAGAAGGGATCCAGTTTCAGTTTTCTGCATATGGCTAGCCAGTTTTCCCAACACCATTCATTAAATAGGGAATCCTTTGCCCATTTCTTGTTTTTGTCAGGTTTGTCAAAGATCAGATGGTTGTAGATGTGAGGCATTATTTCTGAGGCCTCTGTTCTGTTCCATTGGTCTATATATTTGTTTTGATACCAGTACCATGCTGTTTTGTTTACTGTAGCCTTGTAGTATAGTTTGAAGTCAGGTAGGGTGTTGCCTCCACCTTTGTTCTTGTTGCTTAGGATTGTCTTGGCTATATGAGCTCTTTTATGGCTCCAAATGAAATTTAAAGTAGTTTTTTTTCCAGTTCTGTGAATAAAGTCAATAGTAGTTTGCTGTGGATAGCATTGAATCTATAAATTACTTGGGAAGTGTGGCCATTTTCACAATACTGATTCTTCCTATCCATGAGCATGGAATGTTTTTCCATTTGTTTGTGTCCTGTCTTATTTCCTTGAGCAGTGGTTTGTAGTTCTCCTTGAAGAGGTCCTTCACATCCCTTGTAAGTTGGATTCCTAGGTATTTTATCCTTTTTGTATAAATTGTGAATGGGAGTTCACCCATGATTTGGCTCTCTGTTTGTTTATTATTGATGTATAGGAATGCTTGTGATTTTTTTACATTGATTTTGCATCCTGAGACTTTGCTGAAGTTGCTTATCAGCTTAAGGAGATTTTGGGCTGAGACAATCAGGTTTTCTAAATATACAATCATGTCATCTGCAAACAGATAATTTGACTTCCTATCTTCCTATTTGAATGCCCTTTATTTCTTTCTCTGCCCTTTGCCTGATTACCCTAGCCAGAACTTCCAATACTATGTTGAATAGAAGTGGTGAGAGAGAGCATCCTTGTCTTGTGCTGGTTTTCAAAGGGAATGCTTCCAGCTTTTTCCCATTCAGTATGATATTGGCTGTGGGTTTGTCATAAATAGCTCTTATTATTTTGAGATATGTTTCATCAATACCTAGTTTATTGAGAGTTTTTAGCATGAATGAGTGAATTTTATTGAAGGCATGAATTTTATTGAAGGCCTTTTCTGCATCTATTGAGATAATCATGTGGTTTTGTCATTGATTCTATTTATGTCATGGGTTATGTTTATGTTTATTGATTTGCATATGTTGAACCAGCCTTGCATCCCAGGGATGAAGCCAACTTGGTCATAGTGCATAAGCTTTTTGATGTGCTGCTGGATTTGGTTTGCCAGTATTTTATTGAGGATTTTTGCATCAATGTTCATCAGGGATATTGGCCTGAAATTTTCTTTTTGTGTGTGTGTGTCTCTGCCAGGTTTTGGCATCGGGATGATGCTGCCCTCATAAAATGAGTTAAGGAGGAGTCCCTCTTTTTCTGTTGTTTGGAATAGTTTCAGAAGGAAGGGTACCAGCTCCTCTTGGTACCTGTGGTATAATTTGGCTGTGAATCCTTCTGGTCCTGGGCTTTTTTTGGTTGGTAGGCTATTAATTACTACCTCAATTTCAGAACTCATTATTGGTCTATTCAGGGATTTGACTTCTTTCTGGCTTAGTCTTGGGAGGGTGTATGTGTCCATACAAATGAATGTTTATTCATTTCTTCTAGATTTTCTAGTTTATTGCATAGAGGTGTTTATAGTATTTTTTTATGGTAGTTTGTATTTCTGTGGCATCAGTGGTGATATCCCTTTTATCATTTTTTATTGTGTCTACTTGATTCTTCTTTCTTTTCTTCTTTGTTAGTCTGGCTAGTGGACTATCTATTTTGTTGATCTTTTCAAAGAAACAACTCCAGGATTCATTGATTTTTTGAAGGGGTTTTCATGTTTCTGTCTCCTTCAGTTCGACTCTGATCTTAGTTATCTCCTGTCTTTTGCTAGCTTTTGAATTTGTTTTCTCTTTCTTCTCTAGTTCTTTTAATTGTGATGTTAGGGTGTCAATTTTAGATGATTCCCGCTTTCTTCTGTGGGCATTTAGTGCTATAAATTTCCCTCTAAACACTGCTTTAGCTATGTCCCAGAGATTCTGGTACATTTTGTCTTTGTTCTCATTGGTTTCAAAGAAATTATTTATTTCTGCCTTAATTTCATTATGTGCTCAGTAGCCATTCAGGAGCAGGTTGTTCAGTTTCCATGTAGTTGTGTGGTTTTGAGTGAGTTTCTTAATCCTGAGTTCTAATTTGTTTGCACTGTGTTCTGGGAGACTGTTTTTTATGATTTCTGTTCTTTTGCACTTGCTGAGGAGTGTTTTACTTCCAATTATGTGGTCGATTTTAAAATAAGTGTGATGTGGTGCTGAGAAGAATGTATATTCTGTTGATTTGGGATGGAGAGTTCTGTAGATGTGTATTAAGTTCGCCTGGTCCAGAGCTGAGTTCAAGTCCTGAATATCTTTGTTAATTTTCTGTCTTGTTGATCTGTCTAATATTGACAGTGGGGTGTTAAAGTCTCCCACTATTATTGTGTGGCAGTCTAAGTCTCTTTGTGGTCTCTAAAAACTTGCTTTATGAATCTAGGTGCTCCTATATTGGATGCATATATATTTATGATAGTTAGCCCTTCTTGTTGCATTGATCCCTTTACCGTTGTGTAATGCTCTTCTTTGTCTTTTTTGATCTTTGTTGGTTTAAAGTCTGTTTTATTTGAGACTAGGATTGCAACGGCTTCCTTTTGCTTTCCAAATGTTTGTTAAATATTCCTCCATCCCTTTATTTAGAGCCTATATGTGTCTTTGCACGTGAGATGGGCCTCCTGAATACAGCACACCAATGGGTCTTGACTCTTTATCCAATTTGCCAGTCTGTGTCTTTTAATTGGGGCATTTAGCCCATTTAGATTTAAGGTTAATACTGTTATGTGTGAATTTGATCCTGTCATTATGATGCTAGCTGGTTATTTTGCCCATTAATTGATGTGGTTTCTTCATAGTGTCAATGGTCTTTACAATTTGGTATGTTTTTGCAGTGGCTGGTACCAGTTTTTCCTTTCCATAGTTAGTGCTTCCTTCAGGAGCTCATTTATAGCTACTTTGAACTTAAACATAAGCTAGCTGCATATTGTAGAATGATTTCTTCTTACAAACAGATTATGACCTAGTAAGGGATATATAGTATGTACTGAGGAAATTAAAATGTAGAATTAATTTTACAACAATTCAAGATAACATTTAGTAATGTGTTTGTTGTGTGGTACTGACTACAAATGAAATGATAATTACTGCCACAGGGACCTTAATTAATTCTGATGTTTTGGTTTACAGATTTTTAAATATTCAAATATGTTATTGTCGAAAAATACATTTTGTCAACTTTTCCATTGGCAAAATGCATTGAAATTTTACCATGCTGATATTTTTGAAATTACCCTTGGGGAAGAAATACTTGTAAGAAAATCACTTAACAAATCATACTAAAACTCTTTAATTTTCAGGTAGTAAAATCTCTATATATGAAAAACTTAAATATAGTATTGAATGTGAGGACAATTTGTTCTCTAGCTTTATTTCGTGAATTATGTGCTATTTTATGATTTTCATTGTTATTTATTAAGAAGTGACAGTATCCATAGACGCCTATAATTTGTTGCTTGTACTGCACATGACTCTGCTTGTTTTTCAAGTATCGGTCACCATAAAAGGGAAGAGATATTTTTCCTCTCAGTAATTTTCCACTGATATGCTTCAGAATTTACTTTTATTCTTGCAATTTATCATTAGAGTTCCACTATGAATAAAGTCCCAGACTAAGTTTGGGGAAAGTAATACTTTAAAAATAAATAAATAAATAAGAGTTTATAGTCATATGAGTGAAAATTATTAACTCTATATTCTAAATGACAATTAAATGACATAAATTTCCAGTATTTTTCTGTAGCCTATAATAAAATGGATAGTAGAATAGTCTAGTTTTCAACTGATTTGTGGTTGGGAATGAGGAAACAATTCACCCTTGAAGCTATTAACAGCATCTGAGTATTCACTGAAATGTCCTCAGTTCTCTACTGTGAACTTGTCTTGGAAACTAACTCAAATGTCTGTGACAGCAGTTTCCTTTGTGCAACTGCAACTTGTTTAAAAATTTAAATGCAAACAATTAATTCACTGCAATATTTAAACAATTATTTATTGGAGATGATGCACATATCTTCTAAGAAAGACATCACTTCTAAGAAACTTTTTGTTTTTTAGTTCACAATTTTATTGACAACTTACATTTATTTTCTTCAAAACAAAAATAGCAAAAGCCTACTTTGGTGACTATTTTTGGAACTTTTCACACAATAAGTACAATAAAATGTTTCTTAGAGTATAATTTTTAGAAAAGCAATGCACATAGGAGCAATCTTTAATGCACGTAATAGTAGCAATCTTTTTGTCACTGAGAAAGTCCTAGTTACCTGATGTACTCTGGACTTTGAGCAACATAGGTCTCGTGTCCCAAATCTTCCATTGAGGACACTCAATGGAATAAATACATGGTAGAGCATCCGGGACAATACATTTATTATAAAATGATACATGGTTAAACATCTGGAAATTATAGAAAAGTACAAAAGGAGAGCAAAAAATCTCCCAATCTTAGCAATCAGAGATAGTTATTGTTAAAATTATTGTGTATTTCAGTCTAGTATCTTATTTTTCTAACTTTCCACCTATATACAAATTGAGATAATATATACATAAAATTTATATATTTACTTTTATATAATAAAAACTCATATTAATAAACTTCAAAATCATGTTTTAGTGACTGCATCATAAGGAATATTATCCATACGTCTATAAACAATGAGCATGTTGGTATCATTTGCTTATAGTATACTATTTCCAATATTTCTCTCAAAAAATTAAGAATTATTTTCAAATGTATTTATTAAAGGTATAATTTTTGAAATTATTATTTTGTAATTACTAAAAGTGTCAATGTTTTCATACAGTTAATGGATATTTACATTTCATTTTAGAATTAACTATGCATTTTTTATGTTGATTTCTTTAAACTACCTTTTAATTTTTGATTACACATTTCTTAGTCTATTAAATTCATTAAGCTTTTCTTAATCTAACTTTTAATTTTTGTAAAAGTTGGTCATGTCAAGCATCTATTTAAGAGAATCTATTTTATTTTTAAGAAAGAAAAATTTATGTCAAATCCAAATATATAGAATATCTCAACAAAATGTACAAATACCTTCAATTAGATATAAACAAGTAAAATTGAATGATGTGGCCAACTTAGTTAACAAAATCATAAATGGTTGATGTGTTAATAGTAGCACTAAAGCATTGCTACCAACAAGAGTTAACATCTAAAAGTTGTATACTACTTTCTGACATGTGTTATTTAGAATGTGAACAAATCTAGTATCATTTAAAGTAGTAGTATTTAAAGATTACAACTGCATAAGATATTTATGTCCATGCAGAAATGAAGAAAGTAGAATGTGTACTTGTTCATGTAACATAAATATAATATGATATAATACACACACATATTGCATTTGGGTTGAAGACTGGGAAACTCTCACCACTCCAGTGATAATTAGATCTCAACATTGCTTTTAAAAATTTCACCTCTTGAAAGAATTTTTTATTCAAAATGGTTAAATAGATCATTAAGTCCCATAAAGGGCTAATGAAGAAAGTGAATCTTGATCCACATGATTGAAAGTCAAAATTCTGAGTTTATTCATTTATCAAATCATATCTTTGGTAAGTTATTTTTAAGCCCCTTCACTTGCAAGGCAGTGCCAGGCTCTTAGAACTGAGGGGTTATGCATTAGAACAGATGGCACTTTCAGTTAGAAATCACCTATTTTTAGTACAGAGTATCTAGTTCATATCTATAGAAATTATATCTATATAATTGTTTAGTTACACCCTTAGTAATAAGTCTATATTTACACAAAGAATCATACAAAAACTTTTTCTAAACCATGCCCCACCCCTTGCTATTAAAATGAGGAATGAAGATCTAGATCCATAGATGAAATTCACAGATGGGATTTTGTATCTGTGATTGGCAGTCTAAATGAGATTCAGAGTCAGACATGCAGCATCATTGGCAGAGATAAAGCATCAAATGAAAAGTCAGGGGATAATAGCCAGTTGTGCATATCATTCTTTTTCCTCTGCTTTCAGGCAGATACACACTGTAGCGGCTGCCACTCACTCTAATTACTAGACCTGGAGTGACACAGCAAGATATTGCTCTCTGAATTGCTAAGCATCCTTCAGGCAAAGACAATAATTACAATATTCTGATTTCAAAAAGATAATATCTTGGGCTCGATACTGTGGTATAAGTGGATCAGAATACAAAATTAATTTTTAGAACTGCACCATGCTAAATGGAGCATCTTTATATTGTGCCATTTAGTTACTTCTGCCACTTATATGTCATACAGCCATGTATATGCATATTAATATATGGTGTATTTACATGTGCAGTATGTAATTTTAATGTGCATTGGTGTGTATATGTGTATCAAGAAAGATAACACTTTTAGAACATCCCTGTTACTATTGACTAATTGTTCTCAAACACTTATTAGATTTAATATCTCTGGGATCGATTTAATGTAATATGTACTTTTTACATAGGTAAGTGTGAGAGACAATTAAATGACATAAATTTAATATTTACAACATTTCTACTTTTGCCTAACACAGTGCTAGTATTTTTTATGTGATTTATTTTGTTGAATTCTCACAAAAATTGACTAAGTATGTATAATTGTCTCTAAAGCATGTTCAAGATGACTATGTTTCAGACTCCTCCCTTATAACATATACAAAAATCAACTCTAGATGGATTAAAGACTTAAATGTAAAACTCAAAATTATAAAAACCCTGGAAGACAACCTAGGCAATACCATTCAGGACATAGACACAGGCGAAGATTTCATGATGAAAATGCCAAAAGCAATTGCAAGAAAAGCAAATATTGACAAATGGGATCTAATTAAACCAAAGAACTTCTGCATAGCAAAAGAAACTACCAACAGAGTGAACAGACAGCCTACGGAATGGGAGAAAATTTTTGCATGCATCTGACAAAGTTCTAATATCTAGCATCTATGAGGAACTTAAACAAATTCACAAGAAAAAAACAACCCCATTAAAAAGTGGTCAATGGACATGAACAGACACTTTTCAAAAGAAGACATACATGTGGCAAACAATCATATGAAAAAAAAGCTGAACCTCACTGATCATTAGAGAAATGCAAGTCAAAACCACAATAAGATGCCATCTCACACCAGTCAGAATGGCTATTACTAAAAAGTCAAAAGATAATAATAACAAATGCTGACAAGGTTGTGGAGAAACAGGAACACTTATACACTCCTGGTGGGAGTATAAATTAGTTCAACCATGTGGAAGACAGTGTGTTGATTCCTCAAAGACCTAAAGACAGAGATACCATCTGACTAAGCAATCCCATTATTGGGTATATACCCAAAGGAATATAAATCATTCTATTATAAAGATACAAGCACACATATGTGCATTTCAACATTATTCACAATAGTGAAGACATGGAATCAGCCCAAATGCCCATCAAATGACAGACTGGATAAAGAAAATGTGTTACACGTACACCACAGAAAACTATGTAGCCATTAAAAAAAAGAAGAAGATCATGTTCTTTGCAGGGACATGAATGGAGCTGGAGGCCATTATCCTTAGCAAACTACCACAGGAACAGAAAACCAAATACTGCATGATCTCACTTACAAGTGGCAGCTAAATAATGAGAACACATGGGCATATAGAGGGGAACAACACACTGACTGGGCCTATCAGAGGGTGGAGGGTGGAAGGAGGGAGAAAATCAGGAAAAATAATGAGTACTAGGCTTAATACCTGGGCGATGAAATAATCTTTACAACAAATCCCCATGACACAAGTTTATCTGTGTAACAAACCTGAACATGTATCCCTGAACTTAAAATAAAAGTTTTTTTAAAAAAAAAGATCACTGAGTTTCCAGAAGTTAAATAACTCCCTGGAAGCCAAACAGCTAATGTAAGATAAAACTGTGACTCTAGCTGGATTTTCTTTGACTTCGAAATCTGCTTTTTCAGATACAAGTTGTTTAAAGCAGGGGACCCCAACCTCTGGGCCCCACAGCAGGAGGTAAGCCAGGGGCAAGTGAGCATTACTGCCTGAGTTCCCCCTCCTGTCAGATCAGTGGCAGCATTAGATTCTCACAGGAGCGAACCCTACTGTGAACTGCGCCTGAGAGGGATCTAGGCTGCCCGCTCTTTATGAGAGTCGAACTAACGCCTGATGATCTAAGGTGGAACAGTTTCATTCCGAAACCATCCCCCCCACCACCCCATTTGTGGAAACAATGTCTTCCACAAAACTGGGTCCCTGGTACCAAAAAGGTTGGGGATCACTGGTGATCGACCTAGAGTGGAACTAGACATGTAAAAGAATCACTGTTTCCCTAGTAGTGAGATGTTCGCTGTAACAAGAGTAGGCTAGTTTTATTTATTCAAAAGATTTGTCAACATATGGAAACCTATTTGATATAGTTTTTTGAGCCCTTCTTCTGTTCCCATTTAGTTGTATTAAAATGTAATGCATCAATACTGGTTGTTCAACTGGTTGGCTTAAAGTTATTGCACTTTTCTGACTTTTCACCTGTTCCAAAAATTTATATCAATGCTAGAATAGTTGTCCTTCTCAACCTAGAGCATTCATATAGAATTTAGAGGTCACTAAACTCTAATGCCTGTAACTTTCAGAACTATGTGTGAACCAGATTGAGTGTGAAATAATAGTGAGTGTGGTGCCTGTTGTAAACTGGAGCCTGCAAACTCCTTATGAAAGTATTTAGATCCACCTACAAACAAACAAACATCTTAACCAAACAAAACACTCAGATATGAATTAATTCAACCCAAGGGATCAAGTATACAACACTGCATGAAAATTAAATGTTGATAGATATTTGAGTACCTTAGAAGTTAGTATAATATTAACATATTATCAGGATCCAGTTAAATACTATTCTATTTTTTAAATTATTCCTTCTGTGAGCAACACTATTTTCAAAGACGGTGAAGGGGTGCAGGCTTTGATACTTGTCTTCAGAAATACTCCTTTAAACATAAAAGGTATAACGAAACCATGCCTCAAGACCTGTTTCAAGGTCAAATATGATTATCCCTGTTTTGTAAGTGGGAAAATTACTCACTAGGGAAACTTAAATGCGCTATAAAAGACTTCTAAGAAATTAAATTACATGCTTTGGAAGTCTAGCACTTCAAAGTTGATATTAGAGATTATAAAGGTTTTAAAGTTCATGAGTTGTTCTTTGGGGAAAAATACTAGAGAAACCATCAAGGTTTTGCACAGAGGCACTGCCAGAGTTTCCTAAAGCTCACCCTCAGGTGCGAGAGCCATCAGGGTGTTGATCTGGCCTTTGTGGCTGTCCAGGCATGTCTTCTTCTTCCCTGCCTCCTCTTTGTTTGCCCTCCTGAAGTTGTGATCTCGGGGGATGAGGTTCCTCTTCCAGCACAGAGGCATAGAGAAGAACCTCTGGATCAAAGGCATTGCATGTGGCTCTTTACTCTTTCTTGTAACTCTCATATCCAGTCACGATGTCCTGGTGGCCTCTGTGTGTGTGCACTATGCAGTGCTCAGACTGTTCCACGCTTGCTTCAAATGAAAGGCCAAGCTCTGTGGACCATTTTTCCACCTTCTCTGTCTTTCATTTTGTTTTTGCTGTTCCTCCCTATTCAGCAGCTTCGTGTGAATAGATTAGATTACGAATTGATGCAGGCCTATGGGTTGTTGCTAGGACAAAAAAACCCAGGCTTTGTTTAGAAAATGACATTTGTTCTCCAGCTTTCTCCTGAAAACACAAGAGTCTCTCCTTTTTAAAATTTTTCTTTCCACTCAGAAACCATGGTAAATATGTCATCATTGGGTAGAACTTAGTGCGGGCTATATTAGGCACAGTCTCTGTTTCAGGGGTTCTTCTGGAGGCTGATGATGAGGAATCTCTGGATGCAACTTCAGCTGCATATGTTATCTGGATGCAACTTCAGCTGCATATGTTACTGTTTTCACAGGAGGCGATCGAGATCGGATGACAGCAAATCATGAGAGCTACCTCCTCATGGCGAGCACCCAGAATGATATGGAAGACTGGGTGAAGTCCATCCGCCGAGTCATATGGGGACCTTTCGGAGGAGGTGAGTGTACTTTAAAATCATGGAAAAACAGAAAGGTAGACCAAACCTGTTCATCCCTTTCCCCCAGCGAATGTTACTATTAGCTCCTGTATTCAAGTGGGTGAATGTTAAAATAAATTGTAAATTGTTCAACATTATTGTTAGGCGTATGTCTTCGTAAATCCTACAAGTTTAATTTAGATCATGTGTAATTAATAATGAACCTTCTTCTGTGAATATGTTGAATGATAAAAATGGGTGGGTTTTTTTTTAGTTTTGGATTTTCCCATATTACCGACAATACACAGTTACGGGACTCATACTGTAAAAGTAGATTAGTTAAGAACATCTAGATATGAAGTGAGAAATTTATGACTAGTGGTTCTGGAAGATATTCCAGCCCCCAAACACTCAATTGTATCAAAGAGGAATGCCAAAACTTTTGATAATAATCTGATGATTATTGGAGTAAAAACATCCTTCAGATCAGTTAAGTGTTGGTAAATTTGAAAGTAAGTTTTTAAAAGGTTTTAGTTAACACAGTGTTGAGAATGCACCATGTCAAGAATGAGCTAAAAAGGTGCTATGCATAGAACTAAACAAAGGAAGAAAAGATAAAAGATGTGATCTTGGTATGCCAAGAAATAGAAAATAGAATCATATAAACAGAAAAAGTATTCAACGAAAATGAGCAAATAGACCAAAAAAACAAAAGCACAAAATTATTTATCTACAACCACAATATATTTCCAAGAACATAATGCCTAATTTTTATATGGTGATATAGTTTATAATAAATTGTATTAGTCAAATTCACACTTTATAAACAATTACAATCCTTATATTTATTTTCCATTATTTTGTATATTGTCAACACCCTGAATTGAGATAGTGATTTTTTTTTTCTCTAAACATAACAGATGCTTCTTAGGCCGACTGACCATTTTATATTTTAGAATAACTTCAAAAGCTTAGTTTTAAAAGTTGGTAAGTTGAAGTTAAAATAGTAAAGATTCATTGAAAACATGATATTTTACTCGATTCATGGCACATGTTTGTAATATGTCTATGTTTTAAAAATATCTTCTGTTAGGGAAAGGGAAGGTTCCTAACCAGGATGACCATTCATTCCAGTTTCCTTAGTAAGAGTGGTTTACAAATTTTGTCCCAGGCTAATTACTGATTGTGCTACCTTTCACTCCCATGGTGTTCTAGTTTGGATGACAACACATACGGTTATCTTATTCATAACCCAAAATGGCTAGCAAGTGACTATGTAAAATATTTGAAAACACCGGCTGAATCCCCACTCCAGTACCTTAGCAGAGGATTCCTCATAGTTTTGCAGTAAGGAGTCCACCTTTATCCATGGTTTCAGTTGCCACTGGTCAACTGCAGTCTGAAAATATTAAATGGAAAATTCTAGAAATAAACAATTCACAAGATTTAAGTTGCATGTTGTTTTTAGTAGCATAATGAAATCTCATGCTGTCCTTCCCAGGGTGTGAATCGTCCAATTGTCCAGTACATTCACGCTGCACACACTACCCGCTGCCCATTAGTAGCCATCTCGGTCATCAGATCGGCTGGCTGTCAAAGTATCACAGTGCTTGTGCTCAAGAAAGCCTTGTTTTACTTAATAATAGCCCCAAAGGGCAAGAGTAGGGATGCTGGCAATTTGGATATGCCAAAGAGAAGTCATAAAATGTTTCACTTATGTGAAAAGGTAAAAAATTCCTGATTTAAGGAAAAAAAAAAAAGTTGTATGCTAAGGTTACCAAGAGCTATAGTACAATGAAATATCTTGAAAGAGAGACCATGTTCACATAACTTTTATTACAGTATATTGCTATAATTGTTCTATTTTATTAGACTATTGTTATTGTTGTTAATCTTTTACTGTGCCTAATTCATAAATCATACTTTATCATAGGTATGTATGAATAGGAAAAATATAGTATATAAAGGGTTCAGTACTATCTGAGATTTCCGGTGTCCAGTGGGGACTTTTATCCCCTATGGATAAGGAGTGGCTACTGTACATGAGAGACACATACTCATCCTCATCTGGTAATGTTTGCTAGCACCTCCAGGGTGAAGGGTTTGTGGGGAGCCTGAGGATGAATCTTTTTGAAGCTCCGTTGTCTGTAAAGACTCTCTTCTCCCCTTTATAATCAGATTTCTGGAATTCCTGAGTTCCGAAGAATCTTTAATATCTACTGAAGAATATATTTTTGTTGAGGGATTATTTATATCAAGTGTTAGTTATTTTCTCCCCTTTCTCCTCTTCTGTCTGTGACTTTCTGAAAAAAAATGAATGCCATCCAGTTAATTTCTCCAAATAAATGGCCACGGGCAGTCACATCAACCCAGAAATCTCAGAAATAATTCCAGTGGGACTGGGTGAATTGTATATGTGAATCTTCAAATTCATGAACCTGGAAGGGACACTTAAATAGTTGATTGGTCTATAAACTTTATTATATAAGACCTACTTCAGGGATTTTACAAATGCTCGATTTGAATTTACATTTAAAGAGATATATTTTAGCATATAGCACTCATAATAGAAACAATGCTTCAAAGAATAAGTCTTCTCCTGCCTTCTTTGTTTAATAAGTATTATGAGACTGCAAGGCAAGCATTTAAAGTACTCATTTAATTTGTAAGAGATCCTTTGTGATTTTTCTGAATATGAGAGTTTGCTAAAGTTAATACAGCACACAAAACAAAATAGAATGTTAATACTGATAAGAGATCCCAACTGTCAGCCATAATCTTGGGTTTCAGATAATATATTAATCTAAGGTTTCAAATGTTCCCATTAATATTAATAAATTCTATTGATTGAATTTTAAATAAATCTTATAAATTTTCGTTTTAAACAATACAGTTATATGACTGAAAAACCCTTTTACTTGTCTTACACTGTGCATTACGTTTCCACTTAACATTTCATTGAAATTAACTTTTCTGCCAATTTGCAACATTTTAAAACCACTGTTTTAGTTCAACTACACATTTTGTGGATTAAGTCTTTAAGACCCAAGGAGGATGAAAAACTTGCCAAGTGTCACACTGTGAGAAGCAGAAGTAGGAAGAAAACCCATGTGTTCCTCCTGCTTTATAGCAAAATAGTGTGATCTATTACTTCTACTGCGGTAGTAAAAAACCCACAATTATAAGTCCATGCCTTATTGATCATATATTCTTCTGTATATGAAAAATAATGAAAGTTTTTAAACATACAATAATTAGAATTAATATAGTTTTATGAGTCCTTCAAAAATACTAGAATTGATACCATCGAGCAATTAGAAAAAAAAATCCAAAACAACCCAAATGTCCATCAACAGATGAATGAATAAACAGAATGTGATGTATCCATAGAATGGATTATTATTAAACCATAAAAATGAATGAAATACTGATACATACAACACCATGAATGAAACTTGAAAACATTATGCTAAGTGAAAGAAGCCAATCACAAAAGAGCACATTTTATGATTCCATTCATATGAAAGTATAGAACAAGGAAATCTACAGAGACAGAAAATAGATTGGTGGTTGCTTAGAGCTGGGATGCAGTGATGAGGGGGTAAGGGAGAGATAGCCAAAAGATACAGGGTTTATTTTTAAGATGAAAATGTTCTAGAATTAACTGTGGTGATGTTTGCAAGTATATGTGAATATACTAAAAACCATTGAATTGTACATTTTAAACTGGGGAATTCTATGGTATGGGAATTATATCTCAATAAAGCTGTTTAAAAAATTCTGAATTGTCATAATCACCCTTCATAAGAGAATGCACTATCCCTTCCTATCTTAGTTATGAAACCCAGGCCCTGTTAATACTAAATGAAAAGCACTTGATTAGATGGTATCTGTAAGGACATTTAGAAGAGGAGGTGACATATCACTCTGATTTATCAATCACAGTATACCACCTTTGGATACGTTTTAAATGTATCTATTACAAAGAGGGCATTTCATTGTGGCAATTTTTTAACCTGTGTTTTTAAAAAGCTAAAGTTTTTCATGAGGCACTTAAGCTTATCTTTATTCAGGTTGCACATATATGCAAAATATTCCCTCTTTGCCATTACAGTAATAGAGATGAGATTAAAATATAGGAGACACCTGAGGAGCTTGTCTAGTTCTTCAGTCTCCTAGAAAACTGTTAGGTGGGAATGTAAATAAAATGTAGGGTTTTGGAATGATAGGCCTTTCCTTCGTAATAAATTGAATTTATAAAATACTCATATGGGACAGGGAACCAAGGGAAATGTGAAAAGTATTGAATCTAGATAGCTCAACTTTGTGCTACCTGCTGAAAACCCATGCACAGTTGCTCCTCTAGTAATAATGCTGAGAGGCACATGGTTTCTGCATAAAAGTCAAATTCAAAAATCTGAATATCAAACATTTATTTAGCCTTGGGAAGGCTTCCTTCCTTCCTTCCTTCCTTCCTTCCTTCCTTCCTTCCTCCCTCCCTGCCTCCCTTCCTTTCTTCCTTCCTCCCTCCTCCTTCCCTCCTTTCCTCCCTTCCTTCCTTCCTTGTGTATTTTTATACTGGGTTTCTGTTCAATTGTTTTTGAGGCAATAATTATGGAAGTGTCTAGTCCGGAATCTGAGATCTGAGGAGAGTGATAATTCATTAATAGTTTTTTTGTTTTGTTTTGTTTTGTTTTTTTTGGAGACGGAGTCTCCTTCTGTTGCCCAGGCTGCAGTGCAATGGCGCAATCTTGGCTCACTGCAACCTCTGCCTCCCTGGTTCCAGTGATTCTCCTGCCTCAGCCTCCCCAGGAGCTGATATTACAGTCGCCTGCCACCACATCCAGCTAATTTTTTTTTTTGTATTTTTAGTAGAGATGGGGTATCACCGTGTTGGCCAGGCTGGTCTCAAACTCCTGACCTCAGGTGATCCACCCGCCTCAGCCTCCCAAAGTGCTGGGATTACAGGTGTGAGCCATTGTGCCCGGCCCAATAGTTCTTGTAGCTCTGATGGCTTAGCCTAATGTTAGCTACTGCCAAAATCAGGTATTTCCTGTATATTTCTGCCTCCTAATAAAAAGAGTTGATTCAGAGACCCAGCAAGGCAGTAAGAATACTATTTGTGAATAATCCTTACAATGAACGATTGGCATGTAGGCAGACAGAGGTTAATTAAAAGGCAACGTGGTCAGGCAACGTTCACAGACCAAGTGCACAATCTTGGATATGTAGTTTTACTTCCCTTGCCTTTGGTTTTACTCACTTGTGAAATAAGAAAATTAGAAGAAAAAAAATGCTTTCACTTCCCAGCTCCAAAATCCTGTAATTACAGGAGTTCCCTGTAGATCAGTGTTCAAGTCAGTGGATTTTTCTGTTGGCTGAAGTGCTTGAAGGGCAGCACTGTCTCTGTCTTCATGGTGCTGAGTTACACTTTGTGGTTCTTTATTTTCTTAGCAGCATGCTGTGACACAGAAGGTAAAATACCATTTGAACCACAGGGCAGAACTAAATAATAATAATCCTTTCAATGACAAAAGATTACCTACATGGGCATGCTAGTCAGAGTAATGATGTTTTTAATGGAAGGACCTTTTTAACACTCCTCATGGTCTTTTAAAGCTTCTGCCAAATGGCTGGAAAGGAACACAGAGGCCTTAGGGGTCAGTTGGGGTTAAGGCACTAGCATTCCAAATCAGTTCATGGAACAGCCAGGTGGATGAATGATTAACCCAGCAAGTAAATTGTTCAGTGAGTAGGACTGAGAGGCTTGGTGGACATGGGGGCTGGGGTGCAGAAAGTACGTGCAAGAGCATGGAAGAATGTTGAAAACAGGATTGGTTTGCAAACCATGCCTAGAGAAACATATGTGTGTGTAAATACACACACAAATACGTGTTGATGTGTTTGCAGCTTTACCCACAGACTCTTTGCCACTGGATTTTAAATATTTTTCTGTTTTACAGACACACACATACACATGTATAAATATGTTTTCAGGGTATGCATGTTAAATCAGTGCTCACAAATGAATTCAATTACAAATCATTCGAAAAAAAGTAAAACTTGTATGGGAGGAGAATAAATGCAGGTATGAAAGGGCAAAAAGTTTACCCCCTGGGGGTTGGTTTGGTGCCCTGTGATTTCTGGAGGGGCTGAGCCAGCTAGCTGTAAAAGTGCTACACAAGACAAGAGCTGGGAAGTCAACACAAAGTCAAAAGAAAAAGAAAGGGGTTCGTACCGCAGCGTGGCATTCTCCCTCCTCCCCTCATCCTGTTGTGACTGCACCTGCTGAATGTGACTGGCGGGCACTGGAAGCAGCCGCAGCCACAGCCTTGGTGAGGAGCAACCGCAGCCCTGCCAGCTCCCTCCCAGTTCTCATTGAGAAAAGGGGAGACAGAGCAGGAGAGGGCAGGAGACGCTCCCTGCAAAGCTGCCTCCCCCCACAGATCCAAAGAGCCTCTTGGAATGGGCACTCGACTGTTCTGACGTGGTGATTCTCTCGGGAGTCTGAAGACAGAAAGGAAAGGGGAGAAACCTGCAGAGAGCATCAAAGGATGAGGGGTGCTATAAAAGAAGCAGGGGAGTCCTTTGAAAGAAATCTATCATGCACTGAAATGCTTTCTGGAGAAGGTGCCATTATTTTCCTCCCCTCTTGCTCAGATGAAAGGAGCCAGCAAGGACAGTCCTGAAATATTCCTCAGGGGCCTTTTTGTCATTGTTCCTCTTTCCTTTTGCACAGGGCTATTTGCTGACCTTTCCAGAGGAATCTCAGTCCAGCTGAGAAGACAGTTCTTAATAAAAACAAAAAAAAATGCAAAAACCAATTCCTGCTGTTTGAATGGGAATGGTAGCTTGCTTGCTGCAGTTCTTTTCCTGTGACATTTTGGAATGTCTGCAGAAACTTAAGAAAAAAAAAAAAAAAAAAAAAAAAAAACCTTAAAAACTCCCTGGATTGGGCAAGAGAAAAGGAAGTTTTTTTGCTAAAAAGGAGTAAATGAGAGGTGGTAACTTATCCCTAAGCCAGGACCTGGATGATCAAAACCTTCAAGTTCTAGGAATCAGCACTTCAAAAATAACAAATAAACAAGCATGAGGAGTGGCTGTGGGGTTTCGCTCAGAGGCAGGTTTTAAAGGAAGCCAAAACCGGGTTCAGAACTTCGGGCCTGTACGATGCCTGAAGACCGGAATTCTGGGGGGTGCCCAGCTGGTGCCTTAGCCTCAACTCCTTTCATCCCTAAAACTACATACAGAAGAATCAAACGGTGTTTTAGTTTTCGGAAAGGTAGGTAGATGATATGTTCATGTCCTTTTTATAAATATAAATAATATTCTCTTAGGCTTTAAGGTCTGTTTATGCTCAGATAAAATGGGAGTTTGGAAACCAAGAGCTTAGGACTGTACAAGAGTGATTTGTGCATATCCTTGCTTGTCTATACTTATTTTCTGAGGTTCATTTAAATGTGTATATTGTCTGTGAATAGGTGTGGTAGGTGGGGCTTAAAGAATAGTGATCCTATGGGGATCACCTTGACTGACAGGGGACTAAGCTGGGCTGACCGTCCTCAGAGGAGGGGCCAGAGTGATCTTGGGCCCTTCCTAGACCCAAATCAAGCAGCCACATTCTGACCCTTCAAAACAGGGCCCTCGCAAATCCCTGTGCTGTGTTCCTGTCACCTTGTTTTGATTCTGGCTGCCTGTGCTTGCCTCACCTCCCCTGTTGAGAAAAATTTGATAATCAAATTATCTGTGCTGACCCATTTTCAAGAGGCTTTCAACCATATTGATGAATATTTGCTGGGAATAGGAGTCACCCTGACTTTTCAAATATATCACAAGGTGGCACTGGGAGAGGGCAAAGATAAGAACTATCAGGAATAGGGGTGAGAACATAGAACAACTTATGATCAATAAAAGAAACTAAGACATTTCTGAATTGACTTATTTGGGGGGAGTTAGAGAATACAAAATAGGTAAACTAAAATGTTTTCAGGAAAGGTTTATGGATCAAAATATTTAAAAATATCTTTTTGCTTTAAAATAAGGATAATTAAATGGAATGGCTGTTTAAGTAGAAACTAAGTAATTATAATGTTAATGACATGTACAGTAAGCTAATAATTTAGTCAGGTGCTGAGTTGAATGACATCTAGGGTTGTTTTTTCTCCCCCACATCCTTTTTTGATTTGCCACCCATTAATTAATCTTCCCTAGTTAGTAACTAACAAAAAAGAAAAACAAGAAAAATCAAAATTACAAAATACAGTGGAAACTTTTTTTTTAGGGAAACCATTGTTCCTGCAGAGTGCTTTCCTTTGCGTAGCTAAGACCTGGCAACAATCACTGTCATATATTATCAGCAAGGATTTCAAGTGTTAATTTACATTCCTATCTCATCCACAAAGATAATTAAATGAGAGATGCATGTCTCATATTTTTATAGATCTATAGGGATTTTCTGAATACCATAGGATTGCATCATTGATAGAGAAATTAACAATGACAGAAATTTTTAAAGGCTCAGGGACTAATTGCTTAAAGGATAGTTTCCGCTTCTAGTTCCCCAGCCCATCAGAAACTAAATTGGTTCTATCCAAACACGACTTTTCAGGGTTACTGCTGTCCATTTGTAACATGAGATGTTTGGAGGATTATTAACGTATCTTTAAAGGACTTTTTTTGGGGGGGCCTTTGTCACCTTCCCGTCTCTCATAGAATCCTTGTGAACACACTGCTGTTCCCGGTGCCTTCCTCCCTTTCTCCTTAAACACGAAGCGGGGAAGGCAGTGCCTGGGGAGAACATTCCCATGGACTGGAAAATGGCCAACACCGGGTAGGGCACAGCTTCCATCTATCCTCTCCTGGGGGGCTATTTTTAAAGGCTGTCCTTTTCTCTTCAAAGCCTTAGTAGTTTGGGGAATGTCCAGCATTTGAACTAGGATGAAGAGTTTTTTTATTTACAAAGCTGTATTCTGCTTTCTGTCAAAAGGAGAAAGGAGAGGAGGTGCAGGAAGCATTCAGTGGTTTTACGCTTCCTTTCCATTTTCTGGAGCCCGCTGCATCCCAGGCTCTCTCTGTTCAAGGGCTGCGTGCCCACGGTTCTGCAGTGGGGTCCTGAGAGCACAAGCGTTCAGCTGCTGCAGCCCCAGCCCGCCGCCACCTTGCTCTTGCTGCACTCATCACTCAGGGCAGCAGCAGCAGCATGACGCACAGGAGCTTTACATCTTTCTTGAAGGTCTGGCCTTGAAAAGAATGAACTCACTTCTCAATTCTGGGTTCCTAAAACCATGCCACCTTAAGAAGAGTGTGTTATGTTGTGCTTTATTTAATCTCCTGGGTACTTAATTGTTTCAAGAAGTGGCCTGGGTTCTGCGATCCTCTCCCAAGCCTGTCCGAGAGCATCAGCTTAAGTCATTTTAAGGAATGTAATAAGGAGAATGTGTGAAGCCAGGAAAAATGCCTAGAGGTAAAAAAAATGTTGACGTGGCTACTTTTCCTGATCCACATGTGAAATATATATATATATATATATATATTTTTTTTTTACTGTTGTCAAAAGTAGGCCAACAGCAGAGGAGACATGCTGCATTTCTAGCGGTTTTAGAAATGTCAGGATAAAGTGCGGAGTTGAGTAAAAGTTTCCAGAGGCCTGGTTACATTAGAGCTTCATGTTGTGCAAGCTGAAACTCACCTCTCAGAGCACCTTTCTCTTCCAGACCTCTTCTGTCCTTTGCTGCCCTTTCATCTCTCATCCTTTGTTTGGGTACTAATTAAGGTCACTGAAAATGATTTCCCAGTGGTTTGAAAACTCCAGGAACCAAGAAACATCTATTAGGCAGGAAGCTCAGGATTGTGGTGCTTTGAATTTGTGTTCCGTTGAGATAAAGATTATAATTGAATTTTTTACTCTGTTGATTTTGAAACTACAATTTTTCTTTACCTCTATAATATGACTATGAGCAGTGTAACCGATCCCTTGATTACCTGGGAATGCATAACACTGCGGTCTGGGCACTTGGGTCTAGTCATAAGAGGCTAGATTCCTTGATTGTTGTGATCCCAGGATGCTAAATTAGATTTTTAAAGTCCACCTCTATCTTGATTTTTTCATGAACTACTCCTTTCTAGGAGATAAGTTATCATCAGGTCCTCAGTGGCTTTTCCTACACAGCAGCCACTTAGTGATCATTCACCATTACTTCTTCTTTATGTCTTTCCAGCTCCATTTCCATTTCCATCACCTTAGCTCTTTGTGCCTTTATTGCTCCATGTATGCAGCTTACTTTAACCTAAGTAGTGGCTTTTCAAGACAACATTCATCCTCACCTCTGTGCACCCCCAGCACTCTTCACAAATTCCTACAACACACAAGCCCTCTTGTGAAGCATTTCCCTATCTGTATTTCTAAAACGGTGCTGTCAAGCAACTTTCCACAGCTCAAAGATTTTTATGATCCCCTATTGCTCACAGGAGGAAGTCCTATTTCAAGTAACTATAAATGCCCTCCAACAAATTCTAACAATTCCCTGGAGTATAAGCCCCCTAATTCGCCAGACTGTTTCATCCTTTCTCCTAAACACATGTCCTACACCACTTCTTCATGTCTCTTCACTTTGTTTCCTCTGCTATGATGCTTTCTTCTCCATTGTCTATCTCAACTTTATGCTCTCTTCAAGGCATCACTGGCTCTAATTTCTTCAGCAAGCTTTCTCTGTTTACCAATTATATGCTCCTAACTCTATAGCTCTTATGTTTTATTTTTATTTATTTGTTTGTTTGTTTGTTTTGAAATGATCTCATTCTGTCATCAAGTCTGGAGTGCGGTGGCGCAATTTCGGTTCACTGCAACCTCCGCCTCCCAGGTTCAAGTGATTCTCCTAGCTCAGCCTCCTGAGTAGCTGGGATTACAGGTGCCCGCCACCACACCCAGCTAATTTTTGTGTTTTTGGTAGAGATGGGGTTTCATCACGTTGGCCAGGCTGGTCTCAAACTCCTGACCTCAAGTAATCCTCCCACCTCGGCCTCCCAAAGTGCTGGGATTATAGGCGCAAGCCACTGCGCCCAGCCTACAGCTCTTACATTTTATATATGCTGATTCTTGGCCACTGTATCCTCATAGCCACCTTGAGGTGCTTTATACACGTTTGTAGTATACACACATGCGCATATGCACACATACACACACACACACACACACACACACATATTCATTCCCAAAGTGGAGAATGGCAATAGGTCCGTTCAATCAGGGATTCAAGACTGATTACAAACTGGTGAGGTACAGTGTTACTATCTATCTATTCCCACAAGTCCATAGGCAATAGAATGTGTTTACAGTGGTGGTGGACAAGACTAACATCCTCTTTAAAATTTGTTGTATGTTATATATGTTGTAATCACATTAATAAAAATGGATTTGTCCAACAAAACACCACTATCCAAATCTATATAATTTTAAACTGTGTATAAATGACTAGCTCATTAATTCATATATCAATGTTTTATGGAGCCTCTACCAAGTGGTGCTGGGAATAAGAAGGTAAACAAACAGGTTGTCTCAAATCTATGAATTCACAGACTCCTTGGAATAACGAAACATAAATAGGTACTTTGTGATAAGCACCACACCAAATTATCTATTAAGTTGTAGGTGCCCCTGAACAAAAGGCTGACCACAGGCTCCTATGGAAAGTCAGTGATTCACACAAACTAAAGGAAATCAGGTTTGGTCTTTGAAAGTTACAAAAAGACATTTTCTCCCATGTGATACTAAGATAATAGTGAGAATGCCTTGGAAAAATTATGTTTGAATTCAATTAACATAACATAGTGAAAAATGAAAGACTTTTAGAATCATATGGAGCTGTGTTTGTGTCCCAAATCTGCCACTTTCTAGATGTGTGACCTCAGACAGGTCACCTACCATCTTCAAATCTGTTTCCCTATTTGTAGAAAAGGGACCCCTTTGTAGGATGTCTGTGAATGCCAAATAAAGAAATACATGCAACTTGCCTGACTTGGAACCTAGTGTGTATAATTGCTCCACCGGTCAAAGACCTAGTCCACTGGGTCGCTATGTACACCTTCTAACACTTTCTTAATCTTTCCTGGCATTTATTATTCTCCTTCCTTCCCCTCTCTGACTTTGAAAAGAGTAAAGGTTCTATCAACATTTACTGGTTATGGTAGACCCTGAGCTCCTTGGAGTAAAGGATTTCTATCTATATAATATTTTGTGGCTACTTAGAAAGTTTGTGATAGAGTGAAGTAAGCTTTGCCTCGCTTTGTTTCTTAGTTCTGTACTAAAATGGATGTATTTTACTTTGATTTGCCCATTTGCTATGGGTGAATGTTCATTTTAATGGAAAATTCTTACCATCCTGGTGATACCAGGATTTATCCTGCTAGCAGAGTTGCAGTAAGAAGAGGATAAGTCAAGGCAAATTCCCACTATGGCTGAGTATGTGATCTACAGACAAGAAGGGATAAGGAACTCAAAATTAATGGCACGACACAAGAACTATCAATGAGTTTCATTTGACATTGGAATTATTCATTTATTTTCTATAACTGGGGAGGTAAAGTGTTTTGTTTCTATGCATGCATTTATTCCATAAATGTTTATGGAGAATCTGTGCGTCACCCATCTTGATAAGTTCCAGGGACATAAACAAAAGGCCTTGACTGTGGTAAAATAGAATTAAAGCTTTGGAGTCCTTTACACCTGGGACCAATCCCAGTGTGGTCCTTGTATCTGTGGCACCTTGCCTAAACCTCTCTGAAGCTCATAGGATAGATATATAGTATGTAGCTGCTTTCTAATATTTATTATAATAATAATAAATGTAAAACAATTATTTCATTATAATAAATGTAAAAATACAATCCTCTTTTGACTAGTCCAGCACAGGTTAGGCATCTAAATAAATAATTTCCATGCAAAATGTTAAGGAATAAAGAAACATATCAAGCTTTGGGTCTAGAGTAGGGGATGAGGCAATGGAATGTCAGTAAAGACTTCACAGAAGATGTGTGAGTTGACTCTTACAGGGTAAGGTTTCCTACGCTGACTTACAAAGGCAGGACCTACCTTCTAGAAGGAGGCATGAAGACATGACAAGCAATACATAGTTCAGCGTAGTTTGAGAGCATATTGTTTGTGAGGAAGCAGAAGAAATGAGAGTGGAGATGCCACAGTGCCTGGCACACAATGGATGCCACCTAAACATTGTTGACCGAATGGAGGATGAAGAGGTTGAGATCAGCTTGTGGGGATTTTATTTCATAAAAAGGAATGTGTTTGCAAAGATAGGCCAGTGGGCACCATTGGAAGAGGTGAAGCAGAAGAGTGGCATGATCCGATTGAAATATTACGAAGTCCACCATGGCAGCACTTGGCTGGACTGGGAACTCTGCTCTTCAAAAAATCATGGAAGAAATACTGAATATCTAATCTAATGCAGTGGTAAGGAGCTTGGAGGCGACCAGCATGGTGATTACATGAATAGCTTGAAGGAAAGAGGAATGTAGGTTGATTCTCAGATGGCACTTCAATGTTTTGGGGGGATAGCTTGTACTGATAACCAAAATTAGGATTAAAGGACACAGAACAAGTTTTAAAAAAGAGATGACTTTTTTCAGCTTTAGAAATCTTGAGTTTGAAAATGTTTGAGCTATCCATATTGAAGGTTCTACTGGGCACCTAGAAATCCAAGGCTGGAGATTATAGCAATATCCCAAATTGAGATACAAACCTGAGAATAATTAATATGTAGTGAAATTAAGTGGAGTCTAGTAGAGTAACTGTATCAGGTAAAGTAAAAACGGAGCTGAAGACAGAACCCAGACAACTATTAAAGAGTGTAGTAGTTAGCATAGTCAAGAAAGAGACTGACAAGGGCATTGAGAGGCAAAAATCATGTAACACGGGAAGTGTCAGGAAGAAAAAGGAGACTGACAGTTTTAAAGGGAGTGAGACACGAAGTAATACAAGGAACAAATTTGGCTGTCAATGATTTGCCAACTGGGAAGTTATTGGTGACCGTAGAAAAAGCCATTTTATTGTTTTAACTGGGTCAGATATCAAATTGCAAAAGTTAGCAAGTGGATGGAAAATGATGAAAAGGAGACAGAGTCACATACTTCACTGGGAATTGAGGAGCAAAGAGAATATGTAGTTACAGGGCACAGAGTCTGAGAAGGTTTAGATTCATCTTTGCTTATTTATTTTCAGGAAGAATGAAATATGAATGTATCTATAGCATCACAGTCACTCACTTCACAGGTAGCCTCTAGCTATTGGCTCTATAAATCACATGTAAGGGGGGACCCTCACAAACCCTGAAGGCTATGGCGGTTTCTCTCTTGCGTGCTCCACTGGAAACAGCCACCTACCAGTATAATAAATTCACCTGTGTGATTTACATTCTCAGTCCAGTGAAAAGTCACATCCTGGGTGATGCTTTATGACACACCAATGTACTTTCACACAGAGGGGAGGTAGGCATGGTATTCATCACCACCCAGAAATACTGGGGACGGTTATGTCAGAGTGTGTGAAAACTTGCTGGGAGTTTAAATGGACATAGCTGGAACTGTTTGCGTGACCCATATCCCAGGGAATATTGTAAATAGTGTGTCTTTTCTTCATGCTGCTAGCTGGGGGTAGCACATGACCTTTGTGCTTTTGTGTTAATTTTAAATTTCGAAGTTTCACTGCTCCCTCAAGGAAATTTTTAAATAAATCTGTTTTTTAAAATGATTTTTCCCATCAATAGCTTTCCTCCCAAGGAGCATTCTTATGCAGAAGGGCAACCCACATCTACCATTTTAAGCCAGAAGTGTTTGGCACACTTTATTTCCAGTGCTACAGAATGGGGAGTATACATCTATTAAAATTCTTTACTCATTCTTTGCAAGACCAGTTCTACAGCAGAAAATTCATTTTTCCGCAGGAATTTTAAATCATATGTGCATGTTGTCTACATGCTCTAAAACTTTTTTGTATATTTTACTGCTATATTAAAGGCATCAGCTTTATATAAAGGAAATTTCTTTGGGGGGCAGCATGCTCATTGAAGCTCCAGAGTATTTTCCTTCTCTTTTTTTTTTCTGACCTCCCCCAACTCCCAATTTATATTTTCTCAGCACAAATCATTTATCCTAATGTGATGGGAGGAATTGAGGTCAGAAAGCTAATAAATGGCAGGTGTCTTCCTCCATTGCAGTTTTCAGCCATTGTGCATACTACACAGTATTCTGTAATAGTCACTGAGTGGGTCTGATATCCCACTACCTCAAACAAGCCTTAGCTCCACCATTTACTGTTGTGTGACATTTGGCAAGTTACTTGACCTTTCTGTGCTTCAAGCTCCTCCTCCTTAAAGTGCAAGGAATGGTGGTGCCTACCTCACAGGGTGTTATGAGTTTTAAATGTGAGAAATGCAGGTAAACTGCTTGTAACATGCCTGGCATACATAAGTACAGCTTAGCTATTATCGCTTTTTAAAAGCACAAAAAATGTACATGATTTTTCTCAGTTGTAGAATGTACTAATATTTTTAATTACTAGAAAATGAGGACTCACGACTGTGATTAAATAAAAAGAAAAGGACTGATATTCAGGAATGAGCAAAGATTTTAAAGCTAAATAAATCTGGATGTGGACTTCCATTCTGGCACTTGGTGCTCTGTAACTAACCTTAGACAAATAATTTCATCTCTCTGAGCCCCAATTTTCCATGTATAAAAGGAAGAATGATAGTTACCTTATGTGTTTCTTATGAAGATGAAAGAATATTGTGAGGGACTCAGAATATAATAAATACTTAATGAATTTAAGTTTCTCGCTATAGTTTTAAAGTAAATTCTTATTTTATTATAAAGGCAAACCTGCATGTACAAGAAAGTAAAAAGGAAACCGAATTCACGTCTAAAGCAAAACATCCCTTTCTTCATTGCTTCCTTGAATTGTTGGGAGAAAAAAAAAAATCCCGAAAGCTTTGAGAAAAGAATGTTTGACTGTTTTTCATTACTGTACAAACCCAAGTATTGGAAGTTTGGTTCATGTTTGTAGCACACATGGTCATTGAATTGCAACATCCTTAGTAGATTTTCTGTTGGATTTGGAGAGAACCCTTAGGTAATATATTTATCAATCCAAAGCAAAAATCGAAAGTAAAAAAAAATCACACATACATAAAATTTATTCCCAAATGTCAACATATTATTTTCTTAAATGATCTATAAGTCTTTTAAAAGATTATTTACTTAATTTTGTCAGGATAGAGTTCAAACAGTAGAGGCAAATAAGCATCACGTTTGTTTTCAAAGCTCTCCACAGAAAGGGTCGATATTCTCCAACCTAACCAGTTTGTAAATCTTATTATTAAAACACTAGAATATCTCCAAAAATTGCTATTACCATTGAATGGATTAGCATTTTGTTTTGCTGAAGGAACAGAAAACTGGCTTAAACACACATCAGCTTGTTTTTCTCACATTAAAAGCTATCTGGACAAAGGTGCTGCCAGTATTGGATCAGTAGTTCAATAATTTCAGCCTCAGCATGTCTGTTAATCTTTTAGCCTTTCCCTTATGATTGTTGCCTAATGGACTAAAGATGACTGTAACAGGAGCCGGTATCATGCCCAAGTTGAAGACAGGCAAAAGGAGTGACTGACAATTACAGATGTCTTTCCTTTTCATCAAGAAAAGCAAGTCTTCCTAAGGGCTACAAGAAGACTTATTGACATTGAACAGGACTATGCCACATGACCACCCCACTGCAAGGGAAATGGAAGAAGTATTTAATTTTTCAGCTTCTACAATGGAAATGTCAAGGGAGAATGGGGTGTGAGTGTCTGTTGGAGTTAGTGAATAATGTTTGATACACCATTATCAAGGAACTACTTGTTCCAAAATCTACAAACCAAGCTAACTAGTCCTGTTATCTGCTCTAATCTTTACTGCCCTTAGAAAACACTATTTCTAATTCTGCTTTATATACTTGAATATCGATACTAGGTTACTCAACATTATTTCCTAAATGGAATATATGTATTTCATTAGTGCTAAATTTGATACCAGGTGTAGAATAGTTGTGTTTCCTGTTATTGTTTCTACCTGAGCTAAGAATATTTTCCTTGGTAACAATTCTTTATTGCTTGAAATGTGACGATTTTGTACTACTGAGTCCATAAAGAAATTATTTTACAGGTGGGGAGGCAAAGCCTCTGTTGGTATGATCAAATCCTTAATCTAATGGCTGTTAAATAATTCCCCACACATTCTGAAGTCTTACCTAATTTCAACATGCATCACTTACTTTTCTTCCCCTTTCATGAAACTTCTTAGACCATTAAAATAATTTCATGACATTCATTCCATCTGGGAACGTTGGAGTCACATTTGCTTTGGCTGTTTTTCCCCCCTTTCTCATAGGTTGATAATTTTTACCAAGCTACTACCTAATATTAATATATTTCAAAAGTATTATCTCTTAATTAGTGGAGTACTGAGGAAGAAATAGTAGCTGTTTTTGGCCCAGGTGTATACACCAAGGAATGTATGGTTTGTAGGTGTTGTAAAATCATTAATAAATCTAACTAAAACTTGGCCTTCTTTTTATTGCCACCATGTACTGCCACTTTTAAACAATGTACATGATAAAATACCCTACCTGTTAGGGCAAGCCACTGTGACCCACCTCTCCACTTCTAGTATGCTCTGCTTTGTAAATTTCCATTTTTCACTTTCCAATAAGTTAATAGTTTAAGACAAACAAACATTGTCTGAAATATTTTATATGGGAGAAAATTCAGGGTTTCTTTTCCTGGTTTTATCACCGTGATTACAGTCATGGCATCACAACTTGAGTAAAAACAAAAGGGGAAAAAAGAAATAGACAGGATTTAAATGCAAATTGGACATAAATATAAAACTGTAATAAAGGTAGAATTTGACTATTTTCTGCAGCATATTTCTGCTTTTAAGCTACTGAATACCATTCCCTTCCTAAAAGGAAAAAAATAAATGAAAACCCCAAACTCAAGTTACATTTATTACAGTTTTTCTTATTTCAAAATTGATATCTCAAACTCAGTATTTCTACTTTGGTTTTGGGCTAAACACAGAATACAAGAAAGAGGCAGCATAAGGTCAATTCATACCATTTGAGGAATTGTATATAATGAATTTGATTGTATAATAATGTGAAATACTGAATGTTAAGTGCTTGCTAGCATTCCAATCTTTGTTTTTCTGTTATATTGAATTAAAACAACAACAACAACAAAGTGAGAAGAGATAAATTTCCCAAGTTTACTGTGATCCTTTTTTTTTTTTAGGCATTTTTGGACAGAAACTGGAGGATACTGTTCGTTATGAGAAGAGATATGGGAACCGTCTGGCTCCGATGTTGGTGGAGCAGTGCGTGGACTTTATCCGACAAAGGGGGCTGAAAGAAGAGGGTCTCTTTCGACTGCCAGGCCAGGCTAATCTTGTTAAGGAGCTCCAAGATGCCTTTGACTGTGGGGAGAAGCCATCATTTGACAGGTAGATGTCACAATTTTACTAACCGTCTTCACTGAGAAATTCAGACTCAACTGACAGGATGCAGTGAGCTGAGGAGGCATAACCTTGATTGATGTGGTAACAGTTTACAACATAGATTATTTGGCCGCAGGAGTTTGCATTGTTTCTATTAAGCTACAAAGTCAAAAATTGGGCACCTTAGATATCTTTCTCTTCCATACTTTCCATCTTAAAACAATCTTTTTTGTTCTTTTTCTTTGGTACTAAAGTAAAACTGTATTAAACTTTTGCACTGGAAAAAGTGAATTATAAAATAGGATTCTTCTCTTGTTTAATGTTTTTAAATTCTTTCCATTAAGGAATATTAAAAGTATTATAAGTAGAGATTGAAATATTGGCAATGTAATTAAAAATAAGTATTTCAATAATAACAAAAGCGTTATATTTTTAAATATATAGCTCCACTTTAATCTAGAATAGTTTTACAGGGAAACAAGGAGAAGTACAGCATGGTGAAAATAAAAGAATAATGGCAGCCCCAGAGAAGAAAATATAAAGCATTCCTAACTCCACTAATAAAGAGTTAATCTGGCTAATATTTTGTGAATTATCTTCTTCTCTTTACTTTTTGAAAGCTTAGTAGAAAAAATAAAATTTTATCTTAATGTTATCAACATTATATACCAGAAATGTTTTCATATTAATAGTTGAAAAAACCCTTTTATTCTAATATATTTTAACTTAACATTTTACCATTAACAACTTCTGTAAGCCTCTTTTTAAATATCTAATATTTCACTCTACAGGTATATTATTCACAACTATTTCAATATTGTTAGACATTTACATTATGACATTTTCATTATTATAAGTACTATTGTAGTGGATATACATTTGCATAAATACTTTCTATTTTTGGATTACTTAGGATAAATTCTCAGCGTTGGAGTTTTTGGATAAGAGTTATCCTGATGCTTGAAAATTAAAAATAGCCTACTGTCTTAGTCCATTCAGGTTGTCATAACAAAATATCATAAATGGAGTAGTTTATAAACAAAATTTATTTCTGAAAATTCTGGATTCTGGAAAATCACAGTCAAGGCACTGGCAAATCCATGTCTGATGAGGACTTGATCTCAGTTCATAGATGGCACCTTTTCACTGTGCTCTCAGATGGTGGAAGGTACAAGGCAGCTCTCTGGGGCCTCTTTTTATTTTATTTTATTATTCTTTAAGTTCTGGGATAAGCGTGCAGAACGTGCAGGTTTGTTACATAGGTATACACGTGCCATGGTGGTTTGCTGCACCCATCAACCCATCATCTACAATTAGGTATTTCTCCTAATGTTATCCCTCCCCTAATCCCCCACCCCACAACAGGCCTGGTGTGTGATGTTCCCCTCCCTGTGTCCATGTATTCTCATTGTGCAACTCCCACTTATGATTGAGAACATGCGGTGTTTGGTTTTCTGTTCCTGTGTTAGTTTGCTGAGAATGATGGTTTCCACCTTCATCCATGTCACTGCAAAGGACATGAACTCATCCTTTTTTAAGGCTGCATAGTATTCCATGGTGTATATGTGCCACATTTTCTTTATCTAGTATATAATTGTTGGGCATTTGGGTTGGTTCCAAGTCTTTGCTATTGTGAACAGTGCTTCAATAAACATACATGTGCATATATCTTTATAGAAGACTGATTTATAATCCTTTGGGTATATACCCAGTAATGGGACTGCTGGGTCAAATAGTATTTCTGGTTCTAGATCCTTGAGGAATCGCCACGCAGTCTTCCACAATGGTTGAGCTAATTTACATTCCCACCAACAGTGTAAAAATGTTCCTATTTCTCTACATCCTCTCCAGCATCTGTTGTTTCCTGACTTTTTAATGATTGCCATTCTAACTGGCGTGAGATGGTATCTCATTGTGGTTTTGATTTGCATTTCTCTAATTACCAGTGATGATGAGCTTTTTTTCATATGTTTGTTGGCCACATAAATGTCTTCTTTTGCATAAATACTTTCTATTTTTGGATTACTTAGGATAAATTCTCAGCATTGGAGTTTTTGGATAAGAGTAATCCTGATACTTGAAAATTAAAAATAGCCTACCGTCTACTTTTTAGAAGTGTCTGTTCATGTCCTTCACCCACTTTTTGATGGGGTTGTTTGTTTGTTTCTTGTAAAAATTGTTTAAGTTCCTTGTAGATTCTGGATATTAGCCCTTTGTCAGATGGATAGATTGCAAAAATTTTCTCCCGTTCTGTAGGTCGCCTGTTCACGCTGATGATAGTTTCTTTTGTTGTGCAGAAGCTCTTTAGTTTAATTAGATCCCATTTGTCAAATTTGGGTTTTGTTGTCATTGCCTTGGTGTTTTAGTCATGAAGTCTTTGTCTGGGGCCTCTTTTTAAAAAAATGTCTAAACACAAATTTAATGAGTTGTAGATATAAGCCCAACTTGTGACCGCGGGTAGTAACAAATCACAGTTTAGTTATAATTATGAAAATCATGAAATCAGAATGCAAACGAAAGCCTTTATAAGATGAACTTTATCAGTGATGACATGAATATCATCATTAAAGATGGCTTAGTTTTCTTTTTTTTTCTTCCTTTTTTTTTGAGACGGAGTTTCGCTCTTGTTGCCCAGGCTGGAGTGCAACGGCACAATCTCGGCTCACCACAACCTCCACCTCCTGGGTTCAAGGGATTCTCCTGCCTCAGCCTCCTGAGTAGCTGGGCTACAGGCATGTGCCAACATGCCCGGCTAATTTCGTATTTTTAGTAGAGACGGGGTTTCTCCATGTTGGTCATGGTTGGTCTCGAACTGCCGAGCTCAGGTGATCCACCCAACTCAGCCTCCCGAAGTGCTGGGATTATAGGCATGAGCCACCGCGCCCGGCCTTTTTTCTCTTTTCGAAACAGAATCTTGCTCTGTTGCCACACACTGGAATGCAGTAGCATGATCTCAGCTCACTGCAACGTCCACCTCACTGGTTCAAGCCATTCTCATGCCTCAGCCTCCCGAGTAGCTGGGATTACAGGCATGTGCCACCATGCCTGGCTATTTTTTGTATTTTTTTGTTGAGATGGAGTTTCACCATGTTCACCAGGCTGGTCTCAACGCCTAGGTTTCTATATGTCTAAAGGTCTGCTTTGTATTTAGAATAAATAGTGCAACGAGTGTAAATAACAAATAAATAAAATAACATCGTGCTTCTTAAAAGTTACTTATGAAAAGGACTGAGCGGGGTGGCTCGTGCCTGTAATCCCAGCACTTTGGGAGGCCAAGGACTGAGCGGGGTGGCTCGTGCCTGTAATCCCAGCACTTTGGGAGGCCAAGGTGGGAGGATCATGAGGTCAGGAGTTTGAGACCAGCCTGGCCAACATTGTGAAACTGTCTCTACTAAAAATACAAAAATTAGCCAGGCATGGTGGCGAGCGCCTGTAATCCCAGCTGCTTGGAAGGCTGAGGCAGGAGAATCTCTTGAGCCCGGAAGGCAGAGCTTGCAGTGAGCTGAGATCAGGCCATTGCACTCCAGCCTGGGCAACAGGGCGAGACTCCGCCTCAAAAAAAAAAAAAATTATACATGAAAAGAAACACTTTTAAAATTACTAGAGACCTTAATATTTAAAATAAACATATAATTTGTCCTTTTCCTTTATAAAGTAAAAAATAATTTACTATTCTGTATTAGTCTGTTTTCATGCTGCTGATAAAGACATATCTGAGACTGGGTAATTTATATAGGAAAAAGGTTTAATTAATAACTTACAGTTCCACGTGGCTTGGGGGGCTTCACAATCCTGGCAGAAGGCAAGGAGGAGCAAGTCGCATCTTATGTGAATGGCAGCAGGCAAAAAGAGAGAGCTCATGCAGGGAAGACTCTTGTTTTTAAAACCATCAGATCTCATGAGACTCATTCACTGTCATGAGAACAGTATGGGAAAGACCTGCCCCATGATTCAATCACCTCCCACCAGGGTCCTCCCATGACATGTGGGAATTGTGGGAATTACAATTCAAAATGAGATTTGGGACACAGCCAAACCATATCATATTCCCTCATTTTTAAGGTTTTATTTTTATTTAAAATGTATATTTTTTCCTAATGCAAATATATTTCTTCTGTTTTACTTTTTTCAATTTTTATTTTAGAATTGCGTACAGGTTTGTTACAAAGGTATACTGTATGATGCTGAGGTTTGGAGAATGAATGAATCCATAACCCAAGTAGTGAGCATAGTACGCCAATAGGTAGTTTATTTCAACCCTTAGCACCCTCTCTCCCTCTCCTCTCTTGTATCCCCCAGTATCTGTTGTTCCCATTTTTATGTCCATGTTTACCCAATGTTTAGTTCCCACTTATAAGTGAGAACTTGTGATATTTGGTTTTCTGTTTCTTCATTAGTTCACTTAGGATAATGGTTTCCAGCTGCATCTATGTTGCAGCAGAGGACATTATTTCATTCTTTTTGATGGTTGCATAGTATTCCATGGTATATATGTACCACTTTTGCTTTATCCAGTCCACCATCGATGGCCACTTGGGTTGATTTCATGTCTTTGCTATTGTGAATAGCACTGAAATGAACACATAGGTGTATGTGTCTTTTTGATACAATAATTTATTTTCCTTTGGATATATACCTACTAGTGGGACTGCTGGGTTGAACAGTAGTTCAACTCTCACTTCCTTGAGAAATCTCCAAATTGCTCTCCACAGTGGCTGAACTAATTTACATTCCCACTAACAGTGATTAAGTGTCCCTTTTCTCCTTGGCCTCACCAACATCTGTTATTTTTTGACTTTTTAACAAAAGCTATTCTGACTAGTGTGAGATGGTATTTCATTGTGGTTTTGTTATGCATTTCTCTGATGATTGGTGATGATGAGCATTTTTTCATGTTTGTTGGCATCTTGTATGTCTTCTTTTGAGAAGTATCTGTTTATGTCCTTTGCCCCTTTTTTAATTGTTTATTTGGTTTTTTGCTTGTTGATTTGTTTAAGTTCCTTATAGATTCTGGATAACAGACCTTTGTCAGATGCACAGTTTGTGAATATTTTATCCCTTTCTGTAGGTTGTCTGTTTACTCCGTTGATAGTTTCTTTTGCTGTGTAGAAGTTTTCTAGTTTAATTAGGTCTCATTTGTCAATTTTTGTTTTTGTTGCAATTGCTTTTGAAGACTTGACCATAAATTATCTGCTAAGGTCTGGGACCTCTTTGGTAAGGGCATTAATCCTATTCATGAAGGCAGAGCCTTGATCACCTCCCAAAGGCTTCACCTCCTAATACAATTACAGTGGTGATCAAGTGTCAACATATGAATTTGGGGGAACACAAGCATTTAGACCGTAGTACATACTAAGTGTTATTTTTCTGTGAAAGTGTAGAATTAGTACATGGATAGACACATGGTGAGTATGCAAACTGTCATAGTCTTTTTAAAGCAATTTGGTAATATATTTCAGGAGCATTCATGCAGATAATTTCAATCCCAGAAAACAATCAGATAGGTATGTAGAGCAAACTTAAGTGCAAAGTTGTTTATTATAAATTGTGTAACAGTAAAAACTGAACACCAATTTATTATCTCCATGTGAGTGTGGTTGATTAAATAATGGTGCATTCATATAAGAAAATATTATACAGTTTTAACATTTGAGGACAATTTTAATTACATAATGATAAATGGAAAAAGAAAACAGGATCAATTAATTGATTAAATCCATGCCTTTTACAAAAAGTATTACAAATAGTTTATAAGGATTCATAAATTTACTCTGAGAGAAAAAATATCTGTGGAGGTACAGAAATGAATTCAGAACAAGGATCAGAAAACAAATTTCAAGACTGCAAATATACTTTTTGCTGAGGAGCTACATCTCTTATTCTATACTTTAAAAAGAAAATCAGATCAATAGTTATATAGGTTAGCCCCATCCACAACATATAAACAATGACTTATGTAGGAGAAATGTTCATTTTTAGTACCAAAATTAGCAAGAAATATGTCAATAGGATCCTCATAATAGAATATTGTATAATGGGATAAGCAACATCCTCTACAATGAACTTCATGAAACAATAATGAGTTTCAGTGCCCTCTTTTAATATTTATATATGGCTAATTATATGACACTGACATTATTGCAAAACATGTTTATTAAAATTATTTCTCCATGGGCATGTATAATTTGGTTCTTATAGCAGATTTTTGCTAATGTAGGAGAATGGAGGAATATTTTATATATTTTAGGATACCTGTAAGAACAGATGTGCCCTGTAAGCAGTTATCTCCAAATCAAGTTCTTGATAACTATTGGCTGACAATAAAATATTGTCCAAAGTTTATAAAATGTGACCTTATTATCTCTTTTATAAAATACATGTATTTTTGCATAAAATGCACCAATGCATAAACAGACTGAAGAAATCATAAAAAAAGATTTCTATTGCCAAAAGACTCTGTGAGGTGCTGGGTCTTTCAGAAGTCTTAACAGGAGTGGTATACCCATACCCATCATTTGGCTTTTTCCTTTAAGCCATGTTTTCCTGTCAGCACCCTGGATTTTGTCTTTTTTTCCTATGGCCATTTCCTACATTGAGACTCTTTGACCAGCTAGAGATACTGTCTTAGGGCTGATGGAGTTTCTCAAAATTCTAAAAAATGGAACAGTTTCTTTTTTAGGTCACGTTGCTCTTGTACTACCTTAACATATGCACAAATAAAAGAAGCCAATTAATACATTCAGCATTTGGCCTGAAAACCTCAGTAGATAGGGCTGCAAGTTCACCAAGAATGTTCTCTATATTCCAAGTTGCCGCAGTCGATAGTCTTGTTAATTTTTCCAGCACCGCTTAATAAGCATTTACCTTTCTCTAGCCTCTAATAGCAATTTTTTTCCCTGTTTGTCAAGCTCTTACTAATAGTTTCCTCACTGGCTGTGCAGACTCTGCCTGGTTCCAATACTAATACCCAAAACATATTTTAGGTTTTTGTTGCAGCAGCACCCAATTTCTGGTATCAATGACTGTTTGAGGTATCTATTGCTTCATACCAAACCCAATCCAAATGTTTTTAGTTTAAAACAACAACTTTTTCAGATTCTGCAAGTGGGCAATGCTCGGCAGAAAGGCTCTGTCTCTGTTCCACTTGGTATTGGATGCTGCAATTTAGTGCAGCTGCAGTATCCTAGAGAGCTTTACTGACAAGACAGGTGCCTAAGTTGGGCTGGCTAGAATAGCCGATGGCTGATTGAGTCTCTTGTTTTCTCTTCTCAGTCTTGTATCCTTCAGGGTTCCTCCCTATAGCTGATGGTTGAAACTCTTTACACCATGGCTCAGTACTGAAAGACAGTAAGGGTGGAAGCTACAAGACCTTTAAGGAGTAGGCCCAGAACTGGTGCGATGTCACATCCACTGCATACTCTTGGTCAATGGCAAATCACAAGACCAATTCAGCTTAAAAAGGGGAGAAAGCTGACTCTACTTCTTAATAGAAGTAATGTTATAGATATATATAAGGATAAGAGAAATTATCAACAGTCACCTTTGTGAACAATCTACCTTATTCATTCATTCAACAAATAATTTTGGAGTGTTAACTATTTCTTAGACACTGTTCTGGATGAAAGATACTGGGGTTTGCATTACAAGTCATGGGCAGATAAACAATAAACAGAAAATATATAAATAATTTTGAAAAGTAATGAGGGTGACATGCTAATATGCTAGTGAGTAAAGTGGTGGAGATACCCGTCTCCTTCTTGAGGATGTAACATTTGAGTTGAGATTCGAATGACAAGAGGCCTGTTATACCTATGATATGGTGGAGGTGTAACAGGCATGTTGCAGGTAGAAGAATAGCAAGTGCAAAGTCCTAGAGACAGGAACAGCTTAGCTTGCTTGAAGAACATAAAGAAGGCCATTGGAGGCAAGACACAGCGGCTTATGCCTGTAATCCCAGCACTTTGGGAGGCCGAAGTGGGAGGATCCCTTAAGGGTAAGAGTTCCAGACCTGACTGGACAATAAAGTGAGACTGTCTCTACAAAAAAAGTCAAATTAAAAAACTAGTTGCCTGTGGTGGTGCACACCAGTAATCCTAGCAACTTAGGAGGCTGAGGCAGGAGGATCACTTGAGCCCAGGAGTTTGAGGCTGCAATGAGTTATGATCATACTGCTGGCACTTCAGCCTGGGTGGAAGAGCAAGACCCTGTCTCTAAAAAATAAAAAATAAAAATTAAATATAAAAGGAAGGAGGTCACTGTGACAGGAATGCAGTGAGTGTTGATGAATAGTGTCCACGGAGGTTGATTCTGTATGACTTGGCAGATTATAATAATTTTTTTTCTGTTTCTTTTTCTTTTCCTTTCTTTTTCTTTTTTCTTTTTTTTTCTTTTATCTTTTTTCTTTTTTCTTTTTTTTTAAGAGTCTCCGTCTGTCACCCAGGCCAGAGTGCAGTGGTGCAATCTTGGCTCACTGCAACCTCTGTCTCCTGGGTTCAAGTGATTCTCCTGCCTCAGCCTCCCAAGTGGCTGAGATTACAGGTGCATGCCACCACACCTGGCTAATTTTTGTATTTTTTTTTTTTTTTAGTAGAGACAGGGTTTTGCCGTGTTGGCTAGGCTGGTCTCGAACTCCTGACCTCAGGTGATCCACCCACCTTGGCCTCCCAAAGTGCTAGGATTAACAGGTGTGAACCACCACACCTGGCCTATAATAAGAAATTTAGTTCTTATTCTAAGTGAAATGGAAATCTGTCAAAATATTTTTAGCAAGTAAATGAAATAATTTTATTTATATGTTAAAAAGGTCATTCTGGCAACCGAAATATCCTTTTGATAAATTGTCAAGCTTGAATCCCTTGGTCTCCGGTGGCAGATATGCAAAATCCTGGATTCTGCTGATTAAAAGAAGGGGTTCCCAGATCCATGAATGGTGAGGTAATAAGAAGATAATAACATATTTGTGGCAAAATGTAATTGTGAGATACACGGGGAGGGGAAAGAAAATCCATAATTTCCCAGAGGATGGTGAGGTTATTTTCAGAAACTTGTCCAAGCAGAGTGTTCTGCCCCTATGTGTTTTTTTTTTTTTTTTTTAGTTAATTGGCTGTCTGATATTTCACATGGTCAAGTCCTGGCTCAACTTTAGTCATTGGGATGTGGAGACAAACTGCCGGGGAACGTTTATTAGTTCAGGTTTATCTCACCCAGGTTCTTTAATCCTTCCCCTGTTGTTTTCAATGTTTTGTACATATCTGCCCTCTTCTGAAGAGCATCTGTGTTCTTAAATATGCCTGTGCTTTTGAAGCTATGGATCCGTTTGGGGTCCATAGCCTCAAAATGATAAAAATACAGACTGTGCATAATGCTTTGAATAGATATTAAGTTGTAAATACAGAAATGTTTCCTTGTGAAACATTTTAAAGAGTAAGAATGAATGAATATTTTCCCTGTTTATTCTAATAATGCTTATTTCTCACCAAAGAGTCAATAGGATTCAGGTTTTGTCTTTGTTAAAATATATTTATGAAAACCTAGAAAGAAGTTCCCACAGGTATTCTGCAAAGACAATCTCTAGTCACTGACATTGTACCTCTAATGTTAAGCCCTGAAATTTAATTTTTAAAGTGAACTTTAAAAATAGCATTTTAAAATATCATAAAGTTATTAAGTTTAATTTGATACCGTAAAGTTATTAAGTTTAATTTGAATATTATTTAATACCATAAAGTTATTAAGTTTAAGTTGAATATTGTTGAAGTTATATTTTGATTATAACATTTTATGTACAATTTAGAATATGGAAGAATACAAAAAGGAAATATGAATATTTTAAAATTCAACACTCCAGAGTGCTCTTGCTATACATAGCAGATAAATAAATAGATAAGCAGAGATTTAGATGTATCAAAATTCAGCTATGTATAAAAGATGTCAGAATCATACAGCTTTTATATCTTACCTTTTCTCCTTCACATTATATCATGGACATTTTCCCATGTCATTAAGTAGTTTTCACTGTGTGTGATCTTAAGGACTATGTAATAATTCATTGTATCAGTACATTGGTTTCTTTAATTCTGCCCCATTTGTTTTCAATGTTTTGCACATATCTGTCCTCAGCTGAAGAGCATGTATTCATACATCTGCCTGTGCTTTGAAAGCTATGGATCCATTTGGGATTTGGAAGATAATATTTCACATTTGAATGAGAAGAAACATTTTGTCCTGTGTGAGGGAAAAACAGAAAAGGTGGTGTGAGAAAAAAACATTTGAAATTCATATGCTATTGGAATTTAGAGTAGTTGTGAGTGCATGGATGAGCCTTTATTAAGCCATGTACTTTCTGCTGTTCTTTAATTATATTGTATACTCTTTTTTCCAGTTCTGAAGTTCAAGTTTGATACTTTTATATAGGCATGACTCATTGTTCCTACAGTTATGGCATATTCCCACATACTCCTTGGCCAGTGAATTTTGTGAGAAAGGGCATTCTCATTGAACTGAAAGAATTTGTATTCTTTCAGTTCCTGTCAACTGTAAAAACAAACAAACAAAAGAAAACAGATATCATAGTTTCTAACCATTCTTGTCTTTATTCTTTCTATTTAGAAATGAAAACAAATTAAAACATAACTTTTTATATTAAACTTCCAAGTTTTGAGGGGACAAAAATGAAATCTAGAATGTGTAAAATCAAATTAGATACTGAATATTATTTTGTTACCAAAGCCCTCCAGATGGTATCAGCTGTTCAAGAAGATACATTTTGGAAGCGTTGGGAAGGTAGGGTCAAGAATGGCAGTGTGGTCACCATCCTAGCATTAACTGCTGGGCAACAGAATAACTACACTCTTACAACACAGTGTTCAGGAGCAAGGACAGAGGCTTCATGAAGCCAGGAATTTTACACATTCTGTCCAAGAATCCTGTAAAACAACTGCTGTTTGAGGTACCCCAGCTGCCCACCCACGTACTCAGTTCACACTTCCCTTGTTCCTCCTTCTCCTATTCTCCCCTTTCACTTATTTTTCAAATTTGTTTTGGTGACGAAATAAACTGCAAATCCACAGAGATAAAATGAAAAAATAAAAGCCTAAAATTTAGGAGACAGAAAAGCCAGACATATTTTAATTTAATCCTCTGCGAAGGAATTTAGGTCTGGGAATTACTGAACTGAGTTATGAAAAAGTGAACTTGAAAAGTAGGGAGTACTACAGAGATAGGAGAGATTTTTCAGTATCAGTATGTGTAAGAATGACTTAGAGAAATATCTTAAGATTCAGAAACCCAGACCCCACTTGCTCTCATTCTGATTTAAATGGTTGGAGAATGCCTAGGAATCTGCATGGTAAATCCACAGGCGATTTTTTTTTTTTTTTAATCTGCCTGTGCTGCCCAGAGGCAGGAACCATGTCCTCTTAGTCATGGACTTATCGTCTGCACCCAGCAGAGAGGCTGGCAGAGTGCAGGCACGAGGTCAGGGTGGAGGGAGACTCATAGGCACAAGTGCAATTATTATAAGCATAAAGATGTTGAAATGAGGAGAGTGTCCAACCTGGAGGGGAGAATGAGATCTGGATTCCAAGGGAAGACAGGAGAAGGTGCTGTAAGGAGACGGAAATAAGCCCGTCCTCCAAGGCAAAAAGCTGGGGCCAGTGAGGCAACAGAGATCATTCTGACTGAGAGTTGGTTACAGGGATCAGAGGAAAGGAAGAGGAGACAGTGGAGGGCTCTGAAATCTGGTCTGTTCAGTCTAGGCTCTTGTTTTTGACAGAGCATATGTACACTTTGCAATCAGAGATTGGGAAACCCATTTGACCACCATTGGATGAAAACAAATGAGCTGCCCCAAACATATCAAGAAAAAAAGATGTTTTGTTTAGGGCAGAAAAATCCATCATCTGCTGCTGCAAATTAAAATACAGGAGGTAGTTAGTAGACAAAATGTTCATCCTTTAAGGAAGAATAATAACTTTATCAATAATAACCTACCTTGTGCTGGGTACTATCCTGATTATTTCATTTAATCCTCAACTTCCTGAAGGTTCTGTCTAAGATTACTCTGTTTATTCCCTTCAAAGCATTTGAGCGCCTTTAGTAGTTATCTTGTTTGTTTGTTTCTTTACTGCTTATCATCTGCCTTCCCCATGGCAATTTAAGCTCCTTGAGGGCAGGATCCTTACCTGTCCTGATGCTACACCCCTCTCTGAGCACAACAGCTGGCGTATACTATGCACCAAATATTTATCAAGAGAATATCCTAATACCTACTTGTTTTACAAATGAAGATCCTTGCTCGTGCTCGCTTCCGCAGCACATATACTAAAATTGGAAGATCTTGCTTGTTTTAATTTGTTCTAGCTTAGTATTTAAAATGTTTGGCCGGGCCCAGTGGCTCACGCCTGTAATCCCAGCACTTTGGGAGGCCAAGGCGGGTGGATCACCTGAGGTCAGGAGTTCGAGACCAGCCTGGCCAACATGGAGAAACCCTGTCTCTACTAAAAAATACAAAAAATTAGCTGGGTGTGGTGGCGCATGCCTGTAATCCCAGCTCCTCAGGAGGCTGAGGCAAGAGAATCGCTTGAACCCAGGAGGCGGAGGTTGCAGTGAGCCGAGATTGCGCCATTGCACTCCAGCCTGGGCAAAAAGAGTGAAACTCCGTCTCAAAAACAAATAAATAAATAAATAAATAATAAAATGTTTGAGTGTTTGTACTGAGGCAGTGCTACACATTCTCATGGCTTTGCTGCTGCTGTTCCAGTAGTAGAAGGGCTGCTCTCAGCCCAGAGCCCAGATTTCTTTCTAAACAGCAGAACCTGTCCCTTTTCTGTTTTAAAATCCAAGTCCCTATACATGACTATTTGAATAAGCCCATGCTCCCCCCACCCACCCCGCCACCCTCTGCATGTGCTCCTTTCCAGTTGGGAGAGCCTAACAAATTCACCCAACTCCCCTTTCTTGTGGAGTTTTCCATGATCCCTGTATTATTTTCCTAGGATTGCCATAAAAAGGCATTGCAAACTGGGTAGCTAAAAAAAAAAACAACAAAACAAAAACAGTAATTTATTATCTCATATTTCTGGAAGCTGAAAATCCAAATTAAGATGTCAGCAGAGCCATGCTCTCTCTGAAGGATTTACGGAAGTATCTGTTTCATGCCTGTCTCTTAACTTCCGATATTTGCCAACAACCCTTGTTGTTCCTTGGCTTGTAGCTACGTAACTCCACCCTCTGCCCCCATCTCCACATGGCATTCATCTCCCAGGTAATTCTTATACGCATGGTCCTAAAACCATAACTTGGGAAATACTAGCTAGACTATCAGCTGCAGGAGTGTATGGTAAACGATATTGATCATTATAATTGATGTAACTCTGTTTCTCATATATGAAATGGGGAAAGGGTAGCAGCAGAATCAACATCACACCATTACTAGGAGCAACATATCAGTTCTGACTGGGCTAGGCAAACCATATGCTACTGTGAGATAAACTATTTTCTGGGGTATAGAGTTGATGTGTAAAATACATGATTTCCTTCCTGCTGAATAGGGCCTGAAGTTTCAAGACAGCCTGAAAGGTACACCCCTCCCTCTTTACACTTTAATCCATGCAAAAACTCAAACTCTGAAGATTTCAGTAGCAAACTGTACAGTTATAGAGCCTCAATATCATAGTGTGAATAAAAGATCTAAGGGCAGGGCTTGATGGAAGAAAGTGGAGAAAGCAAGTGGTAGCTTGAGGGCATGTGAACCAGTAAAAGGGAGGAATTTACATTCTTAAAGAGTTGGAAAAGCAAAGAACTGACTCCCAGGAATTTGCCTAAGGCAAGCCCTGTGTGTGTAAATGGTGAACTGGCTACCTATTTTCAGCACACTAAATGATTTTCTGAAGTCAAGTAGAGGGGCTAGCCCCTAAAGCCCTGAATAGCTGTTTACTTACAGTAACTCTTAACGTTCCTATTTTTTGATGCATTTCTTAAAGGTATGATGGTGTGACAAAATTTGATAACTATTGTCTTTAAGTATTTCTCAAACTTCTCTCATTCACATACTACCCTTGTTCCCCGGGGATTCTTGCTCCCAGAGCTCCCAAGACGGAGGTGGGCTGCTTCCAAAATGGCGGTGGGCCGCTTCGAAGATGGTGGCAAGCCTTGTGTTCTCTGACCTGGGATTCTTGGCCTCACGGATTCTAAGGAATGGAATCTTGGGCCATGCAGTGAGTGTTATAGCTCTATTTGAAGCCGTGGGTCATAGCTCTATTAGAAGCCATGGGTCATGAAAGAGAACCATGGAACCCAGTGACTAGTGTTCAGCTCGATTAGGAGGAACCCAGGCACTTAGCGGTGCAGGAACAATGGCAAGCCTTTAGCCTGATCGGGAGGGGCGATGGGCAGCTCGCTGGATCAGGAGCACAGCCGGCACCCTGACGCAGTGGAAGTCAGCAGCAGGCGGCAAACAGCAGTGGTGGATGGCGAGCGAAAGCTCAGCTCGAGCCGTGACAAACACGGACCAGAAGAGAGTGCAGTTGCAAGATTTAATAGAGTGAAAACAGAGTTCCCATACAAAGGGAGGGAACCCAAAGAGGGTAGCTGTTGCTGGCTCGAATGCCTGGGTTTATATCCCGATCATAGTCCCTCTCGCTGTGCTCTCAGGCAATAGATGATTGGCTATTTCTTTACCTCCTGTTTTTGCCTAATTAGTATTTTAGTGAGCTCTCTTTACTATCTGGTCAGGTGTGAGCTAAGTTGCAAGCCGCGTGTTTAAAGGTGGATGCGGTCATCTTCCCAGCTATGCTTAGGGATTCTTAGTCGGCCTAGGAAGTCCAGCTAGTCTTGTCTCTCACCCTCATGATTTTAGCCATTTCCATATAACGCCTGCACTAGGTTTATTGATATTTTTCTTTAAATGTATTCACAGTTTTCTTTATCAGTTTTGTGGTAAAAGGGAATTTATATATTATTGCTCTTTGAAAACCAGCACTTCTTGCATAAACACGAGGTCAATGTAACATAAGCACAATGACAAGAACTTGTTATTAAATGTCCCTGGACACAGCTGCTTTCTGAAGATGCTGACCCTAAGGCCCTCTGCTGATTTGATGAAAATGGAGATTGGCATGTGCTGGTACCATTTTAACATGCCTCTTTTTCCCAACTGATGCTTCCTCTTTGATGTAATCAGGAGAATTGAAATTTAGAAACTGGTATTTCTGTTAAGTTATTTGATGTCAATATCCTCTTTCTGTGGCACCTTAAATTACTTGGAATAACCCACACTTTGGAAAATACAGTCAGGTCACTCTTTGCTAACACTGGGAGGCCTCTTTCCTTTAAATGCTTGACGACTTCTCTAATTTGAACAAAGAGTAACTCACAAGAGTTCCATGAAACTGCTTTATAAACACACCAAAGTCTGAAAAATAACAGGTTTTAAGGAAAAATATCTCATATGTGAGAAATACCTCCATGAATGGGTATTAACTAAATATTTTATGTGGGACAGGGTGTAAACTAGAAATCTGTCATGTTGTATCGTGTTTTACTCTGTGATATATCTAAAAAGCCCATGCATCTAGAATTGGGAGTATGAGCTTTGCTTTCCTTTCAATTTATCTTTGCAGAATTTTGGCTCACTTCCACTGAAACCCAATGGGGTTATAAATAAAAATGCCCAATTAACCAAGAAGTTTTTCAGTATTGGGCATATCTATCAGTTGGTGTTTGCCTACTTATTTGCAAGAACGTAGTGTAGAAGTTAAAAGTTCAGGCTTCCGTGACAGAAAGATGTGGGAAGAAATCTGCCACTTACTACCCACGTTAATGAACCGAAACTGGTTACCTAACTTCTCAAAACTAATTTCCTCATATAAAATAGAAATCATAATGTCTAATCTCACAGGGTTGTTGTATTCATTCACTTAAAAATAAAACAAAATGGAACAAAAATACCTGGAATATGTAAGTGAAATTGCACAGGCCCTGGCATGCTATAGGCACTTTTTATTGTCATTGTAAGTATGATGATGGGGATAATGATGGTATTGATGATTCTGACTAACATTTTATGGTATAAGGAAAAGTAATATTCTCGAATCTATGTGATACAGAGACTAGTATTTCACCAGAAACTCTTGAGTATGTTTAATCCAGGAAGTCTTCATTTATGGTTTGAAACGTCTAAGATAATTCCTACTGAAAATAAGTAAGATACCTATAAGATTTTATATTATGAAAGTGTGTTTTTACTGTGTGTTATGACTCAGATTGTAAATTTTCTTGTATGAAAGCATATCCCTTAAAGTCATGTTTTTGAAATAAAGGGAATCATGTTTTACATATCATAATTCACTCATTTCAAGGGTACAATCCTAGTGATTTTTAGCAAATTTACCAAGTCATGCAACCATTACCATAAATCAATTTGAGAACATTTTTATCACCCCAATAAGATTTCTTATGCCCATTTACTGTTATCCTCAGCTCCTTTTCCTTCCCAGGCAACCACTAATCTGATTTCTGTCTCTATATATTTTTCCTTTTCTGGAAATTCTTATAAATTGAATCATTCACTATTCTTTTGCATCCAGCTTTCACTTAACATAATGCTTTTGAGGTTCATCTGTTATGGGAAAAGGGTCCAGAGGGTTCTTAGATCTCCTGCAAGAAAGAATTCAGGGCGAGTCCGTAAAGTGACAGCAAGTTTATTAGGAAAGTAATGGAATAAAAAGAATGGCTACTCCATAGACAGAGCAGCCCCAACGGCTGCTGGTTGCTGATTTTTATGGTTATTTCTTGATGATATGCTAAACAAGTGATGGATTATTCATGCCTCCCCTTTTTAGACCATATAGGGTAACTTCCTGACATTGCCATGGCATCTATAAACTGTCATGGCGCTGGTGGGAGTGTAGCAGTGAGGATGACCAGAGGTCAGTCTCATTGCCATCTTGGTTTTGAGGGGGTTTGGTTGGCCTCTTTACTGCAACCTGTTTTATCAGCAGGGTCTTTATGACCTGGATCTTGTGCTGACCTCTCATATCTTATCCTGTGACTTAGAATGCCTTAACCATCTGGGAATGCAGGTCCAGTAACTTTCAGCCTCATTTTACCCAGCCCCTATTCTAGATGGAGTTGCTGTGGTTCACATGCCTCTGACACATCCATGTCATAACATATATCAGTAGTTTGTTCCCTTTTATTGAAGAGTTGAATTTCATTTTGTGGATATACTACATTTTGTTTATTCATCTATCAGTTGGTAGACATTGATGTTGTTTCTACTTTTTGGCTATTATCAATAAGATTTCCGTGATTCACGTACAAGCTTTTGTGTAGAGATATGTTTAATTTCCTTTGGGACTATTCCTAGAAGTGGAATTGCTGGGTCATATCTGTGTTTAACATTTGAGGAACTGTTAAACTGTTTTCCAAAAAGGCTGAACCATCTGATATTTCCAACAGCAATGTATGAGGGTTATGACTTTTTATTTTACCCATTCTAGTGAATATGAAATGGCCTTTTATTTTAGTTTTTGACATGCAATTTCCAAGTGACTAGTGATGTTGAACCTTTTTTCATGTGATTATGAGTTATTTTTTACTTTTTATGAGCCATTCTAAAAAGTTACCAGAGGCTTAGTTACTGAATCTCTAACTCATAGTGTAAGACAGAAATTAAAAGGATTTTCTGATGTATCCAGTTAAGTCAGCAAGTTATTGCCAAAATCAATCAAGTCCACACAAAATTTGTTCCTTCTCTGAATACTTCAACAATCTTATATTCCAACATAGAAGTATTCTTAATATATTGCACTCGATGATACCACCCTTATCATTAATATATATATATAAATTGAGGGGAACAGATAAAAAGTTTTAAAAGAATTCAAGTTACTCTTTAGAAGGCATATGGTTTTAAAATATTTTATTTTCCTGATTCTTTTGATAATCCATGTTAAGGAAATGGTTACAAAGTCTCTGAGGAATTAATAGTAATGTTCTGGGAATATCAGTTTAGGGTTGAGATAAATGTCTGTGATATCATGGGAATACACATTTACATACTCAAGAGGACATCACTGTGGATATTCATTGAAAACTCTGTGTTCATAAAGTAAAACACATAGAACTAGAAGATGAACTCAAAGAAGATAGAGGATTTTGTGAATCTTAATTATCTTTTTTATCTCTAATGCCTAGAATAATGTCTGATATAATGTAGGCATTCAATAAATATTCGATGAATAAGTCAATACTAGGAGTATATTTTTAATGTCATTGTTGAATGAAAAAATACCCATATTTCTGATATCTCAGGCAGTAGAAAACTCAAGTGCTTGTTTCTATAGATTAGAATTTAGGAAACTTGAAAATTATCATGTTGCAAAATAATTTCTAAACTTCTGTTGGAATTTAATTTTTGTCATCTAAGGCCAAATGCCTGACTGGGTCAGTGTACAAAGTCATAGTCCTATCTATGAATAGGTTCAAAATTTCATAAAAATCACAGTTCTAAGTCAGTACCAGTACCTTTATTTGTTTTCTGCTCCTGAAATGCTGTCATGAATATCGATGCACTATACTTCCAAAGTAAACTAGATTTTGATTTATAACAAAGCAATAATAACAAAAACCAAACCAGAATAAAACAAAAAACTTGCCTCTTCTCAATAAATTTGTTTCATCACTCTCTTTCCTCACTCTGACCTCTCTTACAAAGTAGTCCAAACAGAAAACACTAATATAAGAAACATCTGACATGTAGTGACAAAGGATCCCTTCTAGCAAAGCACACGACTGCATTTTAATGTGAGAGCCACAGGAAAGACACAACTGGATTCTTTTAAAGCTTTTTATGTGTTCCCCTCAATTTATACATACATATTAATAAACTAAGATGGTATTGTCCAGTCCAATACACTAAGAATACTTCCATGTTGGAATAAAAGATTGAAGTATTCCAGAGAAGGGACAAGTTTTGTGTGGACTTGAATGATTTCGGCAATAACTTGTTGACTCAACTGGATATACAGGAAAATCTTTTTAATTTCCCTCTTACACTATGAGTTAGAGAGTCAGCTGTGTAAAACTAGACCTCTAGTTACTCATTTCTTGCATGAAGCACAAGGATTTGTTTACTTTATTTTTATTGGAAGAAAATATATTTTCTAGAAAAGAATATATATGTTTTTCATTGTTTATCCCAGAATTAGATAATCATAATTCTCCAAACTTGTAGTGAATATGGCAGGAAATGAGTGACATGCAGTAAGGTCATTGTTGGGGACACATTAATAAGTTACTTTCTAGCCTTCATTAGCTAGAAAATTATTTGCGATGTTTGGCTATATTTTATTTTTTATTTAAAAATGGAAATATTAAAGTATATATAATATGGCTTTTAAATGCTGTTAGAAAATATACACACACATATGCACACATGCATACACACACACACATATTTAAGCATAAATGTACCCCTCAGCATGAAAACACCAATAATACTTCTCTTGGGAAGTCCTTGGTTACATAATCTAAAGTCTCTCTGATTATGAGAAAAATTGTTGAATGTATTATAAAGATTACATTTACTTTGCTTCTTCAGAAACTCCATCTGCAGAGTTTAGTGAAGGGAAAAACTTGTAGGCAGGCAAAATACAATGGCGAAGTAACTAAATACAGCCAAAACTTCTCCATTTTTGCTATGCCAAGTTCATTAACAGTTTGCCAAAACTTTTAAGACCATATGAAACTGAAATTACACCCATTGCGCTTCAAATCCTAGGTCCAACTGAAGCAAGAAAGGGCTATGTGATGAAGTCTCAGGCATATATTAATACATTTACTAATAATGAAAAGACATGAAAATTGGAACAGCTATGTAAACTCTCAATGAAAAAATACTAGTAAGTGTTTGTGTATCAGGAATCAAAGGTTAGGAAAATAGTGTACCCAGCTTAGCAAAAAATCAAAACTCGTTATCTATAGAATCTAATGAGATAACTGCATCATTATTGTGCACCTAGAGATTGTACATTATTTCATTCAGTTCTTTTTATTTCTGAGTCATTCCTGGGAGAAATGTGAGGTGAGAAAGAAGTTCACCTCTCTCAAACTAGTCATGTAATCTATTGTATGGTGGATAGTATAGTATATAGTATAGGTGCTATTTGTTAAGTATCACATTAAAATTTCTACAAATGTGTTTTCTTGTTGTATCTCTTACAGTTAGTAGGTTATATCCACCTGAAAACAGGTCACCTGAATTGGCAATATCTACCAATCTTTTAAATCATTCTTGCATTCCTTAGTGTTTATGTTATACTTTGTGGATTTAGGAAGTCATGTTCCACAGAGCAGTCAGAGAAGGAGTTAATGTGTGGATGTTACTTAATTATGACTCCCAATCTAGATCTAGAATGCCCATGTTTATTAAAAGTCTTAAGCAAACTAACTACTTTGTCCATTGGTAACTACAGATACTCTGTGGGACCTCAAGGCTTTAGCTTTCTCCTGGGACAATTAAAAATAAATGCAATGAAGATCTACTGACACTGAGAAGAGAACAACATCCCACAAGAGCTTTGATTGTTTTTTTTTCATACCATAAAACTGATTGGATATGTTTAAAATAATTCTACAAAGAACAAAATATATATGTATCTGTATGTATGTACATTTATGTGTGTGTGATATGTGTATGTACACACATTTACAATAGAATCTCTGTAGTTCGCAATCATATCTTTATCATTGTTTACTTTCAAATGTCAATACTTGTTCTAAATAATTATATAGATCATTGATATGACTAGAATCTTAGTTTAATAGAAAAGTCTTTGTGGGCTCATTGACTTTAGATTTATTCACTTTGGGAGAAAGTTAATGGGTTTTTTTGTAAGTTTGGGAAATATTAGTGTCATTTGCAGTATGAGATGTATTGTGTGCATTTGAATGTTATTTCTAAGTTAAATTTGGATATAAGATTGAATCTTGGGTCTAAAATCAGTAAAGCTGGAGGGACATACTAAGTCATTTTAATAACTGTGTTGATTTATTTTGTAACTGACAGCACTTAAGGTTTTAATTAGGTTTTGTTATTGTTGGAACTGAATGCATATGTTGTACAAAGTAGACTGTTTAAAAGAGTTTTATTCTGATGTAATTATTGCTTTAAGGAAACTTTTCTGAATGTTCTACATCAAGCCTTATAAGTGTCTCGATCCTGCTAACCTTTCTTTTTTGGTTAAAACACCTTGATACTATAATAGAAAATGTCAGAATTTATTTTTATTCTTTAGTCTAAATTTTTAATTTGCATAGGCACATTATTCTAAAGTGAATTGATGCTCTCAAACATATTAATTCAAACTAAATGACAACAACTCTAATGACTAATTTATAAAATAAGCGTGTGTTTTTTGTGGGATACATATTGTTTATTTATGCTTAAACAATTGCCCTTTGCATTCAAATATCATATTCAAAAGCTATACAACAATTCATTTTGTTTGTTATTTACATTTAGTACTGATGATTACCACTTATATGTGGGTTTTTTTCCAACTATTTTTTTATTATACTTTAAGTTTTAGGGTACATGTGCACAACATGCAGGTTAGTTACATATGTATACATGTGCTAGGAGGACAGGCTTGATATCAGGAAGACCAGTTAATATGGTATTGTGTTAGTGGAGGTGAGTAATATAAACTTGAACTTAAGCAGTGTCAGTAAGACTGCCAAAGAAGGTATGGATTCATAAGCTATTATGTCAGAATATATATGAACCAGGCATTTGTATTTTTTTTAAAACTTCCCAGGTAATTCCAACATACTGCTCAGTCAGAGAATCACCAATCGCTGTTAGATTTACAGTCCTGGGGACAGTCAAATTTAGTTTGACTTCTAGATTTCTCGCTTGTTTGTGTAAATGGTGAGGCCATCCACTGTGAAAAAAATGCTAAAAGAGAAACAATTTTACACAAGGGGAGATTTTTCTGTTGTTGCCTGCCAATTTTGTTCACATGAAGTTCAAATATGTATGAAACATCTAAAAATTCAGTGGAAAGGTCTGATACAGAGATAGATATTATGTAGTCTTGTAGCAAAGTGATAGTGGAACTCATGGATTAATCCAAAGAGTGTGCAGGTTATCCAGGAAAACAACACCACTTAGAGGCCAGCAGAGGAAGAAGAGCTTGGGAGCTAACTAGTAAGGAATGGTGATCAGAGAAGAGGCAAGGAGGTGGAAGGGAAAGGCAAGTAAGGTGTCAAAGAGACATTGAAATAGAGACTTACTCATGGGAAATATTAGTCAGAAATAGAAAATGAATAAATATCCATAATGTTTTTCAGTTTAGGGAGTTAGCTACTTTCTTTTTAAGGAGTCTATTGTTTAGAAGCACCAAACTCAGATTGCTCAAAGTAATCTCTGTCTTACAGCTATACTACAAGGTATTTTATTTTTATTTGTTTATTATTGAGTATCTTATATACATAAAGAGAGTGATTTGTGTATACGTGTGTGTGTGTGTATACTCACATGCATGTGCTTGCACATATGGGATGTTGGAGTGAATGTATATTAAACTGTCAAATATTCTTTGTTCATGATAAGCTAGCATTGAAAGGGAGGAGTCTCTACACACATGCCTCTATATACAGAAGAAATTCTAGAGGGAGGAAAGAAAATATCAATGTGACAGTTTGGTAAAGCTGGGCACTATATTAGTCTGTTTTCATGCTACTGATAAAGACATACTGGAGACTGCGCAATTTACAAAAGAAAGAGGTTTCATGGAGAACTCACAGTTCCACATGGCTGGGGAAGCCTCACAATCATGGCGGAAGGCAAGGAGGAGCAAGTCACATCTTACGTGGATGGCAGCAGGCAAAGAGGGAGCTTGGGCAGGAAGAATCCCCATTTTTAAAACCATCAGATCTCATGAGTCCCATTCACTATCACGAGAACAGCACAGGAAAGACCAACCCCCATGATTCCATCATCTCACACTGGGTCCCTCCCACAACACATGGGAATTATGAGAGCCACAAGATGAGATTTGGATGGGGACACAAAGCCAAACCATATCAGGCACTATGTCCCCACCAACATTCTTTCCACCACGTCTTCCACTGGGGAATACTGGAGAGACAAATATGTAACTAGTAGGCTCCCACGGATGTTAGAAATGTTCAGATTTAAACTCGTGACCATTACACATTGGAACTCCCTCCTTTCTTTGGAATTTTCCACTCCAAATACATGTTCTATATCAGTGTTTCTCAATATTGGCTGCATATGAGAATAAAATATCAATGCCAAAGCTTTAACCCAGATCAATTATACCAGAATGTATAAAACCTAGTCAGCAATTATTAGAAAAAGTTTTCAGGTAATTCCAGTGTGCAGCCAAGGTTGTGAATCCTTGTTTTCTATATCATATTCGTTTATCTGAGAGTGTTTCCATAAATTCACATTAACTGAAAGCATGTTTCTGTTTTTGCAGTAACATTTCATTACCTAGTACTCTGACAGTACCATAAACAGTTTTATAGACAAGCTCACCAAAAGTAGACTTGGGGGTTGTTTTAGTCAATTCAAACTGTCATAATAAAGTACTGTAGACTGGTAGCTTAAACAATAGAAACTTCTTATTTCACAGTTTCAGAAATTGGAAATCTAAGATCAGGGTGTTAATATGGTTGTGCTCTGGTGAAAGCTGTCTTTTTGGCTTGCAGATAACTGTCTTCTGACTGGATTCTTGGACAAGGGGAGAGAGAAAGAGCAAGCTCTTTAATGTCTCATTTTATAAAAGCCCTAATCCCATCAGGCCAGGGCCGCACCCTCATGAACTCATCTAACCCTAATTACCTCCCAGAGCCCTATCTCCAAGTACCATTACATTAGGAGTTAGGGCTTTGATGTATGAAGAGGATAGGAGGGATATTCAGACCATAGCAGGTATCATGTAGTTCTCTGCCATCAGCAGCTTTAAACCAGGAGAATTCTACTGGGACAAGCACTAGTTCAATGTAGTCCAGCACTTAGCCTGGAGGTGAAACAGTCCTTTGGTTTTGTATATAATTCAGTGGTGACATTTATGTAACTGTGCAATAAGCCATGACAGTTTAACCAGATTCTAGTTTCACTGATGAAAAGTGCATCCGTTTTGACAGATACATAAAAAAATAAGTTTGAACAGAACCAGACTTTTTAAAGAGATGCTGAATTTAGTCTGGAGCTGCTTAGTGTCTTTGGAATTGCTTTTCTGTGTCTTGCTGAACTCAGCAGGCAAAGCAGAGGATTGCTTAAACAAGACCATTTGGTGGTAGCATTGGTGTTGGAAGTACTGCCAAATGCTTTCAGTCTCATGTATGTTCTCCCTGGAGGCTGATGGATATGACATTATTATTTTTTAATTCTAAGTGAGTTTTAGGTCATCTCATTGTGCTTGTTGCAGATAAGTTCACAACATCTTTAATAACTTCCTGTGTGGGTGCATTGAAAATTCATTCTATTCAGTTAAACCAAGGTATTATACTGTATTCTCTACATAGTATTCAGAGTGAAAAATTCCCATTTCTAATTTTGAGGCTTAAATGTTCCAAGGTTTTGTCAGTGTAATATTATACTTGTAATTATGGTGGCATTTGGATTTATCAGTGTGTGTAAGTATGTTTATGAGGAAAGGAGGAACGGGAATAGAGAATGAGCAAGGAGGGATTCTTGTCAGACTCCTTTATCCTTAAGATTAATAAGAGGCCTATGTTGCACCCACATGATAAGTAGGACAGATAATTTCCAGGAAATATAAAGAACATTCTTCAGTTCACATACCTAGCAGAAACTCAGCAGTTAGAATATACAGAAAGTGTTACGAAGTAGAAGAAAATGAGGCATGGTATGGAAAAGTGTTGGTGATCAATTAGAAATATAAACTCAAAGGAAGAAAAAAGGGTCTATGTTGTTCATTTATTTTTCACCTAGCATGTAGCATGAGGCTGTGCACATCATAGGTGTTCAGGAACTACTTGGTGAGTGAATGATTGATCCCAGAATGATCAAAGTAGACCTATGAGAATATAAAATTAAGTCAATCATAGGAAGCCTCATGTAATTCTCCCTTTAAGTTTGTAAAAAAGCAATAACCAGGAGGAAACAGGATTCAGACGTAAAGTCGAAGTACAGTGTAAGAACCAAACTTATATGTTGCTCAATTAAGGGACATATGCTAGAAAGCTCCTCCTGGTCTGATAACTCTTTCACTCAGATCTTTGGGCCTATCTCGTGCTGCCTTTTTCCTACCACTGGATATAATGTGCTTGATTATGTATCTTACCTTCCGAAAAGACTCTACTACCAGCTGAGTGAAAGGGACTTGAATCTGTATAATGACTTTACATTAGCCAATAGTTTTGAACTTCTACCTGTTAAAAGACAAAATTACAACAAATCTAGTTTAGTAGATCTTCATTGGCTTTTTTTGTGATTCTAGCATGTAGCAGCAGTTTGGGCCAAAATGGTTCAGAATGTTCCACCCTACCACATGTGCAGGTTATGTTTACAGGCAGAGTAAAAGAAGTTACCTATGGAAAACAGAAGCGAGGTACAGAGACAGCCCCATTACATGGTATGCATCTCATACATGGTTTGAACAGCTGCCTGTGATTGGCTGAAACTCAGCTATTTGTTCCTAGTTAGGTTTTCACTTTATTTTTGGTACTGAGTTAGGTTGCAGTTAGGAGCTTGTAGGGAGGACTGCTTGGGCCAGTTTCAATTTTATTTAACATACCAAAGAGCATGACTCTACAGCACCTCATATCTCAGTGATTAGCCAAAAAGAATTTTTGTCTGTGCAGTTTCCTGTTAAAGTACCCCAAATGGGGTTAATAGCATAACCTACTCATTGGCCTTCAGTGAGGCCCTGATGTTTGCAGATGTGTTGTTGTTATTAGGTGAAGGATTTTTATTCTCCATTGTACATAGACTTTTGCCACAATGCAGTCACTTCACTTCACTTTGGTGAAGACTGAAATGTATTTCTCTGAGACAAAGATGGCACTTTCTTTTAGGTACATTGGGCAATTAACACATAATATTGATATCTAATTAATTGGTTGCACATATTGAAGTAAATATTAATTTGGCAAAGTAGTGGATTTTCAATAGGAGGTAGAAGGCTAGAGAGTAAGATTGACAGGGTTGCTATTTTATAGACTGAACATACAAAGATATTTTTCAGAGAAACACCAGACTTCCCCATTGCAATAGGCAGCCTGCTGACAATTAGGACATGTGACTGAGAACCTCTTGAGGTGAATCAGAACTGGAAAAATATATTAGATTCTATCCAGAAATGATTATTTTCTTCAGTGAGAAAGGACAAAGCAAAAATGAAAACTCTAGAAAAATGCGGAAGTCTCTATTTCTACCGAGTAGCCTAAGCTTAATAAAGCTCCAAAAAGAGAGTCATAAATTTTTAAATTTTAGCCTTTAAGCAAAAAGTTAATAACCTTTGTTAATCAAAAAATATATATATAATTGTTCATTTTTTCTTCATCATTTCTATATAATTAGCTGTGTGCCTATATACTACTATAATGCTAGAAAGCTCTAGGAATGTATCACTTCTGGGAAGGAATAAAACAATCATCCCACTCTACCTTTCTTACCTTGATTCATGGCTCAAATATTTCTATTCTTGGAACATTACTGCAGCTTTGGTGCTAAGAAAATTGCTGGTAGAGGAAGAACGATTCTGCGGCCATTCATCCTTCACAAGTTTTACACCATCCCATTGTCTAACTTTGCAATCTCGCCATCTAGTGTTCAAAGGTTCTCAATACCATAGTTTATAAAATGCTTCACTTCATTAAAAGCAAAACAGTAAAGTGCTAAGCAAGTTACCTTAAAAACGGTGTGTTTGGGAATAGTCAATGTAATAAATAGATCATCAATGAAACTTTACAGCAGATTTCTTGTTAAATGTGTTTCTCATTTATCATTATTGTCTCATTTATTTATTGTATTTATTCATAAATATTTGATAGCTTCTGTTTATATAGTCATGTAAATTATACATAACGTACTCTGTATGTTGAAATATATACTTATTTATTTTATATTTTATTTTTATATTCTTTTCTCTCTGTACTACCTATAACTAACAAAATTGTCATTGACTCTGAAGGCAAGCAAATCTGAGTCATGATGGTAGATTGGGTTAGAGTGGAATCAAAAGGAAATAGTTTATTGGAATATTTGACTGCTATGCATATCCTTCCCCAGGCTGTGGTTTTTTACTACTAATGACTGTCCCTTCATGGGGCAGATATAGCAAGAAAAACACAGAAGGCTTTGATGCACATGAAATACGGTGGTTTGTCAGAAAACAAACAAACAAAAATACTAGTATCTTCCTTGTCTTACCATTGAGACTATTTTAAGTCTGTCTTTTCAAAACAATTTTTTGGAATTTAGTTTTAGGAATTAATGAGGATTGCAGTTTTGAAAATAACCTGGAAACACGATTTTCATTTTCTTTACAAGGTTTTAAGATGACCTCTTCTATAGTGTTTATCAGTTCAGAATTTTAGAAAGAAAAACATATATTTATTTAATTATCAAGAAAATAAAATTAACTAGTTAAAACAAGCCCTTTCAGATAACTTCCATCATTTTAACATCTGTAAAACAGTTGACAATATGCCTGTTCTGAGAGACCCCAATGTCAAAATGGAAAACCTCAGTCCTTACCCTGAAGGAGGCAAAGTCCTATGGTCCATGAGGTTGCTGCCTACAGCTCAGACCTTACCCACTTCCACTCTGGGCTCTGACCTTCTTAGCCTTTGTCAATTCTGCAAGGACAGGAGGCTTCCTCCCACTTTAGGCTGTTTTTCTCCCTTGCTTTGATCAGAAATGCCTTCTGTCCTTACACACCCTTCGGATCTTGGCTCCAACATCATTTTCTCAGAGAAGACCTCCAAACCCTGTCTTGTTATTAGATGGTATGCAATAATTTTCCTTATTTCCACTCACCTTATTTTGTAATCACATACTTGTCTTATTATCAGCTTAGTATCTGCAGCCTTGACTAGGTTACAAGTAGTGAGCAGGCTAGAATAATACCTATTTTATTTAAACCCCTGAGGTCCTAGCCCAGGGATTTCTATAATACCCATTAGGAGTAGATGTGCGGTAAATATTTGATGGAATCAACCCATGGGCCCAAAATTGAGAGCTGAGAAGCCCATTGTCTCAGCTCATATAATTTCATACAGTCAGCTCTGCTTCCATGCCACCACTGGGATAAGAGAATATTCACTGAGGCAGGAAACCCCAGTGCCTGCCTCCCAACTTCTCAGAGCACACCTCTCTGGGGACGTGTCACTTCCTGCAGCACAGCTTGGGAGTGAGGTAAAGAATTCCCTGAGTTGTTCACTACTACTCTTCCCGGTTCCAGGAATCAACTCTCCTTTCAGACTTTTGCTTATTCTCCCCTGAAATACAAAAACAAAACAACTTCCCACACACAAATAAAAACTCTATTCTTCCTGTCTTTACTATCATCCATCTTTATGGATTAACGGGAAATACAAGATACAGAAGACAAAATATAAATTAATATTTTAGTAAGTTATCTTGCCACTCACACTCAGAAGAGGATACAAATAAATTATTCAAGTTATGTAAAGGACGTTAAGTTCTTATTGTTTTCATAGCATTTCTCTTCTTTTCTAGAACACTCTAAGGATTCCCAGCCATCTTAGAATATTAGACAAGCAATTATGCTTAGAATCAATCATTTTCAAAATGAGCTCTGTTAAAAATTTATAGCATGTCACGCTAAGCTTCAAGTATCTATAGGCAAACACCAACATCTTCTCAAAAATGAGTCCAACATTTTGAGAGATGAGCGAGAATTTAGTAATTCATTTTGATATTGAATACACACATACACACATCTATAGATTTGGTATTTTTTGTAAATTTTATTACAGTATATTTTATTTAAGATCTAATATATTCTCATTGTTTTCTTAACACCTTTGCTTACCATCAAATACACATAAAGAAAAATGCTTGAATGTTCAAATCACACTGAGGATTCTTTAATTTTTTTTATTTTTATGGGTACATAGTCGGTGTATATACTTATGGGGTACATGAGATGTTGTGATACAGGCCTACAATGTGTAATAATCACATCAGGGTAAATGGGCTATGCATCATCTCAAGCAGTCATCATTTCTTTGTGTTATAAGCATTCCAATTATACTGTTTTAGTTATTTTTAAATGTACAATAAATTATTGTCGACTGTAGTTACCCTGTTGTGCTATCAAATACTAGATCCTATACATTTTACCTTACTATATTTTGTATCCGTTAACCATCCCCGCTCCCACCCCACCCACGCACACATACACTTACCCCTCCCAACCTCTGGTAGCCATCATTCCACTCTCACACTGAGGATTCTATAGATCCTTCTAGACCTTCTTCACCCCACCTGTGATGGCATCTAATAGGCATCACATAAATGAGTGCTCTCTGAAAACTGGGTTGATTCATTCAATTGCCAACTTGGATACAATTCTGGCTCCTGGGCTCTTGAAAAACAATAAATAGAATGGTATGAAGTTTACTCCAAAGAATATCTTCACACTTCTGTCTCCACAGCAACACAGATGTACACACGGTGGCATCACTTCTTAAGCTGTACCTCCGAGAACTTCCAGAACCAGTTATTCCTTATGCGAAGTATGAAGATTTTTTGTCATGTGCCAAACTGCTCAGCAAGGAAGAGGAAGCAGTAAGTTGATGCATTTATTTCCAAATAAGCTTTTGTTTGGAATTTTTATCTGTGTTCTTAGTCTTAAATCTGTAAATTTCCATTGCCCTATCCCAGCGTTACTCTCCACTATCCTTTGTATTGACCTCACACATTGAGACTTTCCATATACAGCTCAAGTACCATTTCTGATCCCCTCTCTGATCAAAAAAAGAATATGGCTGAATAACAGCACGACTTGCCACTTTCTTTCCGTAAGTGATAAATGCAGTGCTGTGTCAGGCCACACATCACACAAAAGAAGTGACTGCTGTGTCTCATAATCTTTTAATTGTGTGGACCCAAACTACTTCAAATAGTGGCTTCTATACAAAATCCTACCTACTGCTGTTTCTTTAAACAGCTTTGTTAAGGTGTAATTTTTATACAATACAATCGCCCATTTAAAATGTATGATTCGGTGTTTTTTAGTATATTCTCGGAGTTGTGCAACTCTGAGATATTAGATTATCACCAAAATCTAATTTTAGAATATTTACAATATTTTTATTGCCTCAGAATAAACCCCATACCCTCTCTTAATTCTCCTTTTTCCCCAGCTCTTGGCAACTACTAATCTATTTTCTGTACCTATAAATTTGCCTATTCTGGACATTCCCTATAAATGGAATCATTCAATGTTTTTTTCGTGTGTGTGCACGATTGGCTTCTTTCACTGTTTTCAAAGTTTACTCATGTTGTGCCACTTATAAGTATTTCATTCCTTTTAATTCTAAACAATATTCCATTATTCATCCATTCATCAGAGAGACCTTTGGGTTTTTTTTTTCTCATTATTTGGCTATTATAAATAATGCTGTTGTGAACATCCATGTACAAAGTTTTGCATGGACCTATGTTTTCATTTCTCTTAAATATATATCTAGAAGGTAGAATTGTTGGGCCATATGTAACTCTGTGTTTTTCAAGAGGGCTCCAGCATTTTAAATTCCCACCAGCCATGAGTACAGATTCTGATTTCTTCAAATCTCTGCCATCACTTGTTACCTGTCGTTTTTATCTTAGCCATCCTAACATGAGTAAAGTCGTATCTCATTGAAGGTTGAATGGCATTTCCCTGATGGCTAATGATGCTGAACATCTTTTCATGTGCTTATTGGATATTAATATATTGCCTTTGGAGAAATATCTATTCAGATTATTTCCCCATTTTCAGTTGGGTTATTTGCCTTATTATTAATAGTATTGAGTTGTAAGGGTTTATATAGTTTAGATATATGTCCCTTATAAATATGATTTTAAATATTTTCTCACATTTTGTGAGTTGTCTCTTCATTTTATTGATAGTGTCCTTTGAAACACAAAAGTTGTACATTTTGATGAAGTCAAATTTATCTATTTTTAATCAGTTGTGGTTTTGTGTCATATCTAAGAAGACTTTGCTTAATACAAGGTCACAAAGAGTTACTCCTATATTTTCTTCTAAGACTTCTATAGCTTTGGCTTTTACATTTAGAACTATGATTCACTTTGAGTTCATTTTTGTTTTTGGTGTCAGGAAAGGAACAAACTTAATTCTTCTTCATGTGGATATACAATTGTCCCAGTATCATTTGTTAAAAGACTATTCTTTCCCCCATTAGATTTTCTTGGCACTCATGTCAAAAACTGTTGCCTATTTTTTTTTTTTTTTTTTGAGATGGAGTCTCGCTCTGTGGCCCAGGCTGGAGTACAGTGGCACTATCTCGGCTCACTGCAAGCTCCGCCTCCCGGGTTCACGCCATTCTCCTGCCTCAGCCTCCCGAGTAGCGGGGACTACAGGCGCCCCGCCACCACGCCCGGCTAATTTTTTGTTGGTTTTTTTTTTTGTATTTTTAGTAGAGATGGGTTTCACCATGTTAGCCAGGATGGTCTCGATCTCCTGACCTCGTGATCCGCCTACCTCCGCCTCCCAAAGTGCTGAGATTACAGGTGTGAGCCAACACACCCGGCCTAACTGCTGCTTATTTTTATAAATGCAGTTTTATTCCATTTGTTAAATAATATTGTCTGTGGCTGCTTTTGCACTACAACAGAAGAGGTGAGTGGTTGCAAACAGAGACCATTTGTCCCATAAAGCCTCAAATATTTACTGTCTGGACCTTTATGGGCAGAAGAAGAAAACAAATTACATTATCCATTGGCTTTTCTGCTATCATTTACATTTTAGGGGAAGTCATATAATGAGAAGAACCAAATAAATTCGTCCCTTGTGAAATTTCCAGAAAGATCACTTTTTTCAATTATCCTCCCTCCCCAAATGATGTATCCTAAACATGACCAGCTCTGAGAGACTTGTCAGTAGATGTATTTGTCTATGTTCTGCACATGCTAAAACTGGGAAGGAAGCTCACTACATCGTTTACTCTTCTTCAAATAATCTTATTAATAAATGAGCTTATATTCTCTTTTCAGTCATTTGTGAACATATGTTAAAAAGGATAACAGCTTCACTTGAATCTGTTCCTCCACAAATAGTACTTATGGAGATATTTTAAATGCTTGTACATCTTTGAAAATGTATCTAAAATATTCACTGTGATGGTGGTAAGTTTTCGGGACAAGATCTTTCACTGATAACATGTGAAACTAATTTTTTAAAAAATTATATGTCCATTTCCACTTGCTTTAATTCTAAGGCCAACATGTAGAAAAATAATATTTATTTTCTTCTTTGTACTTAGGGTGTTAAGGAATTAGCAAAGCAGGTGAAGAGTTTGCCAGTGGTAAATTACAACCTCCTCAAGTATATTTGCAGGTAAGAACTGTCCTAAGGACAAATGTAAACAAGACAAGACATATTTAGCCTGATACTAATTTTTGTTTGACAATGAATAAAATCACTCAACTACTTTGAGCCCTAGTGTTGGCCTCTGTAAAATTAAAAGATTGGACAAGGTGATCTCAAAGGCTTCTTTGAACATTAAATTTCTTGATTTTGAAATGTGATGTTTTTGAAGTTTCTCTTGCCTCTACACACTAAAAATAGGTTATTTTGAACTTCAATCAAGTTTTTCATACTGTTTCAGAAGTGGCATTGTTTAGGAAAAGAAGCATGCCACCTTGGCATGAGAAACATCTGCTTGGGAGCCAAGATTGTGTCATTGACTAGTTGCAATTCTCTTATTCTTTCTGAGTCTCAGGGTCCTAATAAGTAAAATGGTAATGAAAACACATATTTCACATAGTTGTTTTAAAAATTGAATTATATTTTAAATGATTAGTATATAGTAAGCATTCAATAAATGTTATTTTCTTTCCATTTCTCTCCTACCTCAGGTTTCATCAAAGACATTTGTAACTGAATTCTGTTAGAAAAATAATTGTGCCTGAAAAATATACCTCTCAATGTATAACTCAAGGCCTGGGATGGGATATGCCATATATGTGCTCCTATTTAAGAAACCAAATATGCAAAATTGAAACAGAATAAATTTAAATAGAGAGTGATGATTGGCACTACAAGTCACTGCAGGGTGTCTTACATGATAGCTTCCCAGTCCATTTTAAAATAAAATTCAAAGTTTTAGTTGAGTACAGTGCATCATTTATGTATGTGTTTGGTGTTATGATTAGATAAGTGTTCAAGGGACTAGGAACTATGAAGTCTAAGACTAATATCAGACATTTTGGTGTTAATTGTCAATGTAACTGAGTAGAAATTCCAAGTCCTCCCACAATAAGTTCCTCTAATGATGATTATACTTAGAAGCAAACAGTACCTTGGGTTCCAGAATTTGAAAAAGCAGGAAATCATGCCATTGACAGCTTAGATTTATTAATATGGAAGCTTATAATCCAAACATTTTGAACTAATTCAAGTTATTCTAGTGGATGAGACAGAGATTACATTCTCCTTAAGTAAAAGGGACGAAAAAGCTTCTTTGGAACCATATTGTAAGTCTTTATCTCCACAATAGAAATGCCTAACTTCTCATGAAAGATTTAAGCAGACTTTTAATTTCAGGTATTTTAAATAAGAAATGCTAGTTTGACTTTTTGTCTTCAGTGTTACTATAGTTTAGGCTGTATAACAGTAGTGAATGTGTGGAAATAGGCACCTTTTTTAAAAGTCATGATATAGTAGTTAAGGGTACGGCCTCTGGTGTCACATCCTCTGGTGGGTTCAAATCTTAACTTTGCCCCTTACTAACTCTGTCTTTGGAGAAGATCCCCCTCTGGTACCACATGACTCTCATCTGTAAAACAGAGACAATAATGGTACCTACCTCAGAGAGATGCTTTGAGAATTTAATAAATTAGCACTATGACAGACACATCCTAGTACTATATAAATATGTTATTTTAATTTTTCATTATTTCCTCTTTATCTCATCAGTACAATTAGCAAGCCATGAAATTATAGAAGCTCTTGTATAAATGAAGAGGAGGTAGGGAAGGAAGGAATGCTGAAAGATTATGAAAACAATCTCTCCTATTATTTCGTGCCTCTTACTTTTTAGCACCTAATAAATAGAAACAGTTTGCATTTGCAATTTTTTGTATCATTAGAACTGTGTTTTAATTTCTACAGAATTTTATCTCTCTCTCTCTCTTTTTTTTTTTTTTTTTTTTCTCCCGAGACCGAGTTTCACTCTTGTTGCCCAGGCTGGAGTGCGATGGTGCAATCTTGGCTCACTGTAACCTCCGCCTCCCGAGTTCAAGCGATTCTCCTGCCTCAGCCTCCCAAGTAGCTGGGATTACAGGTGCCCGCCACTGCACCCAGCTAGTTTTTGTATTTTTTTTAGTAGAGATGGGGTTTCACCATGTGTTGGACAGGCTGGTCTCAAACTCCTGACCTCAGGTGATCCACCTGCCTTGGCCTCCCAAAGTGCTGGGATTACAGGTGTGAGCCACCATGTCCGGCCTGTATTTTATCTCATTTCTTAATATACTATAATTCTGAAGCTCACAAATTACTCCACAAAGAGGGTTAATTCCTCCTGTCTAAAATAAGGCATCCTACCAGCTGATCTTATCTACAGTCCCCTAATTGAATAGAGATTTAAAATTATTACTTTATTGAGGGATTGGAAGGGAATCTACATTGTTGACTCTCAAGTCCATGTTAGTATTGTCCAAACACACCTGTTCCTTTGATTGACAGAGGAAATCAAAGCAGGCCAGGCCAAGACAGATAGTTGATATGATAAAGTTTGATCTTTCCTAATTTGCAAAATATTGTCCCTGTGTTTTAGTGAGAGATGGGTGAACATCCAAATAATTCTGTCTCCATAGTCATCTTTGAACATACTTTAGTTTGTAAATTTTCTAATGATCGATTTTTCTTCCACTGGCAAATTTGATCCCATCGTGTTTCAATCATATGCTTATACTCCATAGGTTCTTGGATGAAGTACAGTCCTACTCAGGAGTTAACAAAATGAGTGTGCAGAACTTGGCAACTGTCTTTGGTCCTAATATCCTGCGCCCCAAAGTGGAAGATCCTTTGACTATCATGGAGGGTAAGTAAATGATTATCTTATACCCTTATCAAAAGAAGAAGCAGTTATCTCTTGATTGGCCAGAATCTACTCATCTCTAAGCAAACCAAGGTAATAAGTGAATACATGGCAACTCCGTTTATTAACTGAAGTTCTTTAAATGTAAAATCTTCTTTTTGAAAGTCAGATATTTTTTGTTTGTGTTTACTAAACATAAAAGGTACTAAATCCCTCTTCATTAGCCTTACAAGAATAAATGAAACCTTCATAAATCATATGTAAAGTATTCAAGAACTGAAAAAAACTTCCTCACTTTGTGAGTTCCATACAATTTTCAGAAAATTCAAAAAGTTACTATTTTCAGTTTATATATATTTTTATTAATTTTGATTTTATTTGACTGACAGGGAAAAATAGTCTTTTATAAGACAATGCTGCTTGTTTATTTGTAGGTTAAAACATGACATAATTTTTATTGTTCAAATTACAAAGTGTCTCAATTATTTTCCACAATGAACTGTACTTTCTGTTTTTTTCCAGGAGGTCTAGGTGCTCTATGTCATTAATAGCACCATTGTTTGCTGCAAACTGGACTAATTTATGATTTCAGAATTTAAAAGAAAAAGGAAAGGAGAAACAATAATCATTTTTAGATTCAGTCTGGGTTTATTTAGTCTAGAACAAAATGTCCCTCTCAGTCGCCTGGATTTTACTACCTGATACTGTTCCTTTCCTTAAAATTCCAATATTTTCATTTCTTTAGATCTTATGTGTGAGAAAAAAAGCTTTTGCATGTCTGCCTGCATCACTTCAGTTTAACTTCCTTTGTTAAACACCAAGGGCAATATAAGTTGAACATCAGATTTTTGGCAATGAGATAGTTCAGAAAACTTAATTTCTATCTGAAGAGTTTAGCAGACATTAGAAAACATGAAATTTGAAGCTACAAGAAGCTTGGAGATACATTAGTCCATTGTTTTTTGGAATCTTTATTATAAATTAAAATACATGCAATACAGAACACCACCACACACACACACACACACACACACACACACACACATCTTAATGAATTATATAAAACAAGTACTCTAGAAATAACTATTTAAAAATAGAGAACTTTTCCAGGCATCCCCAAAACTCTTCCTGTACCCTGACCCAATCCCAGTGTCTGTCATCCTAATATCCAGACTTTTATAGCAATTTCTTTGTGTTTCTTTGTAGTTTTATCACCCAAATGGACTTCCCAGACATTACATTTAAGTTTCCTATTCCTTTACTTGATACCTTTTAAGAATTTTTTAATATACAGCACCCCCTATAATTTGCCATTTGAAAAATCATGTTATTTCACTTGTAGAGTTTCCCATAGTCTGGATTTGTTAATTCATGGATTTGTTGATTCATGGTGCAATGTAATATATTAATATTTCTCTGCCCTCTGCATTTTCTACAAGTTAGGACCTGGATAAAATCCATGTTTGATCTGCTTGGCATGACTTTTGATTGTGTTGTGTCCATTAATCAGGAGACACATAATGTCACCTTATCTCTCTTTTTGTGAACTTAATAAAATTCCTAAAGCTATTAATTCGCTGGAAGCTGAAATGCTGATATTGTAATTATGTGTTTTTTTCAACTCATTATTGTGGTAAAACACACATAACATAAAATGTATCATCTTAACCATTTTTAAGTTCACAGTTCAGTAGCATTCAGTACTTTCACATTGTCTGGCAACCATCACTGCCTTCCATCTCTAGAGCTTTTTTTACATTGCGAGACTGAAACTCCCTACCCATTAAACAAGAACTCTCCTTTCCCTCTCCCCCAGGCCCTGGCAACTACCCTTCTGCTTTCAGTTTCTGTGAATTTGTCTACTCTAGGTACCTCATATACCTGTTATACTGTACTTGTCTTGTTGTGACTGGCTTATTTCACTTAGCATAATGTCCTCAAGGTTCATCCATGTGGCAATATTTTAATTTTTAAATTAATGATTTGAACACTTTAAAAAATTTTCTTCTCATCTGCTACTTAGGAACCCAATGGTATCTTTAAAAGGCAAGATAAATGCTGCTTGAGTCTTTCCCTTTACTTACCAGTTTTTAAAGCACATAAACAGATTTTTTAACTCTTCTAAAAATGAGTACTGTTTTCTTTGTCTTCCCAGTATACATATTATTGTGAATATTTTAAAAATATCATTATAAAGTCATGTATTAAAATCAGTTTGCTTGGTCAATACATTGTAATTACTGTCCTTCATTGAATCTCAAATTTTCCCATCTTTGGCCAGTGGAAGCATCTTCAAGTTGTCTTCTTAGTTCTTTTGACAGGCCTTCCTAGTTTGGGGTAGCTATTTTTCTTTGTAGTATGACAAGATTTCTTAGGCTCATATATTTTATGCCCCAAACCTGGAATCAGTCAATTTCCAAAAACTCCTGACTTCTTTTAGTGGGGAAATGATATTTCAAGGCAAGCTAGATGCTTAGTGCCAGTGATACTCATTGCTACTGGCTTGGTCATTGTTTCTAGTCTTTTTAGTGGCCAGAGCTAGTAGATATAAATGCACACTACGCATGTACATATTACATGCATAATAAACATATGTACACATTTACCTATTAAAGAAAAAGTGCCTCACAAGTTCACATTAGCTACAATTCAAAATTATAACTACAGGGTTTTTATTTATTCCTTTGTCTTTACAGTTTTATTTCCTTTCTTCCAAGGAATCCTGGTTTGCAAAGACACTAAGGATAACAGAATTAGAACATCCATAATTAGTCATTTGCTCTATAACTCATCACACACACAGTAGTCTCAGGATAACAATACCAACACCAGTATGATTACTGCAAAATTCTTTACATGTGCTCTTTTAATCCTCCTTTTATTCTTTTAATATTTATATTATATGCTTTCAGAATATATATCCATTATACACTATTCCCTCTCCATTTTAGTCCTCATTCAATCTTTGGTGATATGTGTATAAATCTATCCACTTAATGTTCACTATTGATCCTTGTATTGACGTCTTTCCAGCCTAGAGATTCTCAAAATGTAGTATTCAGATAACTGGGGGCCCCAGAGATGCATTCAGGAGGTCCATGGGCTCAAATGTATTTTCATAGTAATATGAAGATGCTGTTGCCCTTTCACTGTGTTGACATTTGCACAGATGGTGCTAAAGCCGTGACGGGTACAGCAGTTGGCACCTTAGTAAGAATCAAGGCAATGCCACCAAACCCCACTAGCACCATATTCTTCACCACCATGCATTTACAATAGGGAAGAAAATTCCAATTTTACTTAGGAATGTTCTTGCTGAACAGTCAAAAATATTAATTGCATTAAATATTCAACCTTGAGAACACATTTCTTTCGTATTAGGGTGGAGAGATGGCTGTCTGTATAAAGCACTGCATACTGCCTCTAAAAGTAACACAATGGTTGGCTCAAGGGGAAGCATTTGTGTGATATTTGAGCAGCACTAACTGATTTTTCTTGGAACTCCATTTTTATTTGAAAGAACAACTGACAAACTACAGTTATTCAGACTAGAGCATTTAGCAGACACATTCTCAAAAATGAACTAAACGTTTCACTTCAGGAAATACAGCTGTCAGAGTTTGTTGCCATTGACAAAATTTAAACTTGCATGTGACAAATTTGTATTCAAAACCTTGAGCTTGACAGCTTCCTAAATTCCTAAGCACTTTTCTGGTGAGATTAGTGTGATATTAACAAATCTATAGTATCTTTGATACTATAGAAATACGTGTGTCAGGATTTGGAAGATTAGCATAACTCAGTGAATTTTCCAAATGACATATTGTCGCAACTCCATGTGTGTGTAAAGGATCCATTCAGGTTAGCTTTTCTGACTTCACAGAGCTCAATCTGTTTTTTCACATCGTATCAAAAAATATGGCATCTTGCTTCCTGAGATGTCCTGGCTTTATTGCCTTCTTGATTTTCATTGGTCTTTCTTCCCATTCTTTCATTTCTGTTCTCCTAGTCCTTCCCAATTTTCACCTCTCTCTTAACAGTATCCCCTCCATGCAAACCCTGTCTGGAAGGGAGTCCTGGCTGGTCAGTGTGGAGAGATCTTAGGGACTGGATGTGTCACTCCTTCAGACCTTGCCATCAGCCGCCTCTAATGGACTAGGTGCAATCCCTCCCACTTTTAGCCGCTCTTCTTAAATTAACTCTTCGCATTTTCCAGTGAATATCTATGGGGTGCTCTGGGGATATTCTATTTCCAGGCCCATCAGAGCCCCCATTGCTCCTCTTTCTTTCCCTCTACAGAGACACTGACATCATGCAGGCCTTGTGGAAATGGGGATTTGTCTCGACCAACATGTATTTGGGGATTTTGGGAGATACCCTGTCAGCTAGTTTTTTGGAAATGTTGCCCATGAGTTTTGACTTTGCTATCTAGTTGCTCTGTTTTTATGTGAGGATTTCAGGAGATCCAATACTGTGCTGCCATCATCTTCCTAGAAGTCAGTGTTTTTGTTGTTGTTATTCTTTAAACTCTTGTTGCAAATCTTGTTATTTGAGGAAAAATCTTTTAAAAATTGCATAGTATCCCCCTGCCTCCTTTGTGGATAAGAAACCTGATACCCAATGAGAAAAGTAAATTTCCCTAAATACACCAATAATTGTGTAAGGGATATGTGCACAAGTAGATGAGTTGTTTTTGTTTTGTTTTGTTTGTTTTTGAAGTACAGGAAAAATGGACAAGCAAAATAATCCCATCTGTTATCATAATCTGTTAGGGGTCACAGGAAGGTCTCCCCATTCCCTGGGAGTGTAATTGTTTCATTTAACCCAGGATCAATCAGGCCCCAGGGGAAACCAGCTCACAGCAACCAAACTTTCAGGAGACCTCACTGAGCACATAAACCACCTAGCTACATCCTGGCCCAGTCTTCAGCATGAGTCAGTATTTAAAGAAAAAATGTTCTTGCATCTAAAAATAATTAGAAACAAGTTAGATGTTTATTATGTCTCTAGAGAAAATACTAAATCTGACTGCATTCTTAATGCATAGAAAGTTGTTTTTTGTGTGTTTTTTTAACTTGTTTTATTTTATTCTATTTTAAGTTCTGGGGCACATGTACAGGATGTGCAGGTTTGTTACATAGGTAAATATGTGCCATGGTGATTTGCTGTGCCTGTCAACCCATCACCTAGATATTAAGCCCAGCATCCATTAGCTACATTTCCTGATGCTTTCCCTTCCCCCCCTTCCCCAAACAAACACCAGTGTGTGTTGTTCCCTTCCCTATGTCCATGTGTTCACATTGTTCAGCTCCCACTTGTGAGTGAGAACATGGGGTGGTTGGTTTTCTGTTCCTGCATTAGTTTGCTGAGTATAATGGCTTCCAGCTCCATCCATGTCCCTGCAAAGGACATGATCTCATTCCTTTTTATGGCATGGCTGCAAAGTATTCCATGATGTATATGTACCACATTTTCTTTATCCAGTCTATCATTGATAGACATTTGGGTTGATTTCATGTCTTTGCTATTGTGAATAGTGCTGCAGTGAACATATGTGTGCATATATCTTTATAACAGAATTATTTATATTCCTTTGGTTATATACCCAGTAATGGGATTGCTGGATCAAATGGTATTTCTGGTTCTAGATCTTTGAGGAATCACCACACTGTCTTCCACAATAGTTGAACTAGTTTACATTCCCACCAATAGCATAAAAGTGTTCCTATTTCTCTGCATCCTTGACAGCATCTATTGTTTCTTGACTTTTTAATAATCACCATTCTGACTGGCATGATATGGCATCTCATTGGAACTTAAACAAATTTACAAGAAAAAAAACAAAAACAATCTCATTAAAAGTGGGCAAAAGACATGAACAGACACGTCTCAAAAGAAGACATTTATGCAGCCAACAAACTTACTTTAAAAAGCTCAACATCACTGATCATTAGAGAAATGCAAATCAAAACTACAAAAAGAAAGTCGTTTTAAAGTACTCTGTTATTCTCTCCCCTGCTCTCAAAACTCTCCCAAATCCATTCCATGCAGTATCCCTCGGAACTCTCCCAAATCCATGCCACGCAGTGTCTCTCAAAACTCTCCCAAATCTACCCAAGCAGGGTCTCTTGTTTTCTTCTGCCCTTCCTCATTCTCTGAATCTACTCATTTTCTTACTTCCACAAATAAGTTTCTCCTCTTTTCTTATTCGTTCTCCTGATTTATATAAAATTAGATCATATCTGAGGGTAGAATTAACTCTTCACAATAATAATCTTTTAAAATATATCTTAATTTATCCTTCAATAAATATTCATTAAGCAACTGCTTTATGCAATGCTCATCAGTAAGCCTGGGAATGCAAAGATGAATAAGGAAAAGTTTTGCCCTACAGGAACTTACAGCCTAGCCTAGTTGCAGATTTGAACCACTAAACATTCAATTATAGTATGAAAAATGTTATATACAGGATATGTCAAAGGGCTATGAGATCAAAAGTAGGGTATTATGGTATTTTTCTTAGAGGTCAGGGGAACCGTCACAGATGGGACGTTTAAACAGTCATTCCACCAGAAAAAGAAATATAGATTGGTAAGTGGTGGGTGAGTGTCTTAGTCTACTGGAGTTACTATAACAAAACATTGTAGACTGGGTAGCTTATAAAGAACAGAAATTTATTATTCAGTTCTGAAGTCTGGGAAGTCCAAGATCAAGGCGCCAGCAGATAGGTATCTGGTGAGGACCCATTTCCTGGTTCACATACAACTGTTTACTTGCTGTGTCCTCACTTAGCTGAAGGGGTGAAGGAGCTCTCTGGGATCTCTTTTATGCTGGTACTAATCTAATTTATGAGGGCTGCACCCCCATGACCTAGTTATCTCCCAAAGGCCTTACCTCCTAATACCATCACACTGGGGGTTAGGATTTCAAAATATGAATTTTGTTGGGGACACAAACGTTCAGTGTTTAGCAGAAAGAAAGATCACGGTGCATCCAAGTGAAAAATTTGGTAAGGTCAATGATGTCAGGGCATATAGGGAAGATTGGTGAAAGAATGGCTGGAAAGACTTCACAATATTTTCAAGGCCTTATAGACCATTCCGCATTCAGGAATCTTTGATAACTATTGAGCAAGAGCATGTTGAGATTTGATTTTTTTGTTTTAGAAAAGCAACTCTTTCATTTTACTATTAATTTTTTCAAGATGGAGTCTCGCTCTGTCACTCAAGCTGGAGTGCAGTGGCATGATCTCGGACACGGCAACCTCCACCTCCCAGGTTAAATTGATTCTCCTGCCTCGGCTTCCTGAGTAGCTGGGTTTATAGGCACCCGCGACCACACCCAGATAATTTTTGTATTTTTAGTAGAGATGGGGTTTCACCATGTTGGCCAGGCTGGTCTCAAACTCCTGACCTCAGGTCATCCGCCCACCTTGGCCTCCCTGAGTGCTGGGATTATAGGCGTGAGCCACCATGCCCGGCCAGAAGAGTAACTCTTATACCCAAAGGAATATAAACATCCTATTATAAAGACACATGCATGTGTATGTTCATTGCAGCACTATTCACAATAGCAAGGATGTGGAATCAACCTAAATGCCCATCAATGATAGACTGGATAAAGAAAATATGGTACATGTACACCATGGAATACTGTGTAGCCATAAAAATGAACAAGAGCATGTCTTTGCAGGGACATGGATGAAGCTGAAGGCCATTATCCTCTTCAAATTAACATAGGAACAGAAAACCAAATACCTCGTGTTCTCACTTATAGGTGGGTGCTAAAGGATGAGAACACATGGACAGAGGAAGGGGAACAACACACACTGGGGCCTATTGGAGGGTGGATAATGGGAGGAGGGAGAGGATCAGGAAAAATAACGGGTACTAGGCTTCATACCTGGGCAATGAAATAATCTGTGCAACAAACCCTCATGACACAAGTTTACCTCTGTAACGAACGTGCACTTATACCCCTGAATTAAAACAAAAGTTTTAAAAAAGAAAAGTAACTCTGGTAGCTCTGGGGATTGGCTGAAGAAAAGAGGTCGTGATCAGACTGCAGACAGGCATTATCTCTCACAGGCTCTGACTTCTGAGATCAAATTTGTATTTGTGCTCATGCCTCCTAGTCATTTGCTGTGCATTTTATACATGCACAATTACAATTCAATCAAATATACTCTAAAGCTGAAGTAACCTCTGAGATACAATAGGTGTTTGCAGCATTAGCCTGATCTGAGTGAGTGTAATCCAAGTGAAATGGTTTTATTTCATTTCGGTAAAAACTGCACAGGTTGGAAAATGAACCTTACATATTTACTAACCCATAATAGTTATTTTTATTTTCTTTTCTTATTTTGGTGGATGTTTAAGTGAATGAAATTCATTATTCTTGGCTGTTAACATACTATTTGCAGTCAACTGACATGAATTCTATTGAAAACATGGAGACTGCTTTATTTTTTAAATACTCTCTTTTAAAATTATCTTTTACTTGAAAAATTATCTATACATTCCTTACCATTACTCTTCTTCTTGCTACCATTCAAATATTGATGTAGCCATTAATGATATCCTTGCTATATAAGAATATCCATATCTATATAATAGATATGTGCTTTCAAGGAAACCTTTAGAATGTTTTTCAGCATGCCTATGATTCATAAGAGAAAGAAAACAAATGAGGGGAACCCAGTTATTGCCTCAGATTACTACTGGGAGGCAGTTTTCACATTGTATCACGGGGAAGAAAAATGCAACAAAGTCCAGGTATTGCTGAGCTGAAGAGAGTAAGGTCAGACAATGAGAAGCCCAAGGGAGCTAGAATTTGGGGGAGTAGAAAACAGACAAGAGAGAACTAGACATAGAGCATCCAGAAATCTACGGAGAGTAGATGAGAACTGATTTATGTTTGCATGAGAGGACACTACACAAGACTTGAGGGAATTTACCAGAGATTCATAGTCTGAACAACTTCTGGGCCTCAAACTGAGCTTGAAATAATTTGTCTTTCCCACAGAAAGAGTGCAAAGTCCCGACAATGAGGCATTGTGTAGAGTTCTCACAAAGGTATTACCTTAGTGCTAAGATTTAAATTATGGATTAGTCCTCACAAATTTTAAAGCAGCTTTTAAATGATCCAGTGGGAGCTCAGGGAGGAAGGGAAGGATGAATACCAGGAGCATAAGGAATTTTTAGGGCAGTGTAACTATTCGGTATGATGTTGGAATGATGGATACATGTATTTGTCAAAACCCATAGAGCATACAACACAAAAAGTGATCCCTAATGTAATCTATGGATTTTAGTTCATGATAATGTATAATATGGGCTCGTCAAATATATCAAATATACCACATTAATGCAAGATGTTAACAAAAGGGGAAACTGTGTTTAAAAAGGCGGTGGAGAGAAGGTATATAGGAACCTCTGTACTTTCTGCTCAATTTTTCTGTACACCTAAAACTGCTCTAAAAATTGAGCTTATTAACATATAATAAATATGATTCAGCTAATCCCCAGATGCTTCACTCTGTACCAGAACGAAGTCCAACACATCTAGAATATGTATTTTTTTCAAAATTCAGTAACCAACTGTATAAAGCCCACAATGTTTTCCATACAATTAAAAACTACAAGGCATGCAAAGAATCATAAAAATATGAGCTGTAACCAGGACATAAAATAGCTAATAGAAAAAGACCCAAATGTGATTGAGTCATTTCTGATAGCAGACAAGTATATTATTATTATATTCTGTAAATATGTTCAAGAAGGTAAAGCAAAATGTAACATGATGAAGAGATAGATCAAATGTATTTGTAAAGTCCAACTAGAATTTCTAAGGATGAAAATTATCACTTAAGTGAATATTACACTCGATGAGATTAATAGCAGGTTAGGAGAAAAGTTAAAAAGAATAAATTCAGAGAGAAAACTTAAAAAGAATAAATTCAGACTTATAAAAACTTTGTCTTTAGAAGAGAAACTATCATGAAGCACAGAGAAAAAATACTCATTTTTCTCACAGAATTGATGAAAATTACAAACACAAAGATCTCAGAAGCTCAGAATTAACATAAAGGGAGCCACACAAAAGCACATCATAAAATGCTGAGAACCAATTTAAGAGAAAAGCTTAGGAGCAGACTGAGGAACAAAGGACACATTACATACAGAAGAACAAAGAGAAATGTTGCAGAAGATTTCTTGTTAGAAATTATATAATGAAAAGACGTGGATCAAAACCTTTGAAGTACTGAAAAAAATCTATTAACCTAGATTTCTATGTCCAGTGAATATATTTAAATATTTTTCAAATATAAAAAGGAGCTAAGGTGATTTTGAGAGAAACAAAATCTGTGAGTAAATTCATCACTGATGGTCTTGTACTACAAGAAACGTTAAATAGTTGTTGTGGCAGAAGGAATATGAATCCAGATAGACACATATGCACACAGGTGAATGAAGAGCACTGCACAGCAATAATGTGTGGATTAATATAAAATAATATTTTTTATTATTAATCTCATTAAAAGATACCCTGTTGTATAAAGCAAAAATAAGATAATGTAATACGGGATACATAATACATACAGAAATGAAATGTATGACAACGACAGAATAAAAGACAGAAAATGGAAGCAAACAGATGAAAGCAGACTACTTTAAGGCTTTTAATTTGTATGCAAAGTGTTGCAATATTATTTAAAGGTAGACTGTAATAAATTAAATATGAATATTATAAACATAGAACAACTACTAAAAAATAAACTAAAGTATTAGGTAATAAGCCAACAATAAAGATAAAATGGAATGTTATATAATAATAAACTTTTTTTAAAAAAAAGAACGTAAAAAAATAAAAGAGGAGCAATTATCAGATGCGACAAGTAGAAAAAATACCATGATGACAGAATTAAACTCAACCATATCGATAATTACATTAAATCTTAATGCCTTATATATTCCAGTCTAAAGGCAGAGATAAAATAAATAAAAATTCAACACTCAACTCTATACTGTGTACACGTCATTTAAAATATAAAGATACAGGTATGTTTAAAAACTAAATGAAAGGAAAAAGTTCTACCAAGTTTGTGTGATACAACTAAAGTAGGACTTAGAGGAAAATTCACATAATTATGGACTTATATCAGAAAGAATAAAGACCTAAATTTAATTATCTAAGTTTCCTTTTCAGAGAGCTGCAAAAAGAAGAGGTAATTTAAACCAACAGAAACAGAGGCAAGGAGTAATAAAGATAAGAACAAAAATCAAGAAAATAGAGAGAGAACAAAAACAATCTAGAAAACCAGTGAAACCAAGAGCTGGTTTGTTAAAAAGATCAATAAAATTGATAAAACTCATCAGAAAAGATCAGAAAAGAAAAAACAAAGTTACATTACCTCTATCAGGTTTAACAGGAGTGACCTATCAAAGATCTTACAGATGTTAAAATAATCATAAGGGACTACTATGAACAACTTTTTGCCAAGCAATTGGGCAATGGAGATGAAATGTTCAAGTTCCTTAAAAGATACAAACCAAAGCTCACTCAAGATTAGAAAGAAAGAAAGAAACTGAGACTAGTAAAGCAATTGAATTCGTAGCTAAAAACATTCCCACAAAAACAAAAACACCTCTAACTTAAATTTACTGGTGAATTCTAACAAACATATAAAGAATAAATTATATTAATTGTGCACAGACTCTTTCAGAAAAAAAGAGGTAGAGGGAATTCTTGCCAACTAGTTTTATGAGGCCAGTGTTGCTCTGATATCAAAGCAGATAAAGATATTACAAGAAAAGAGAAATACAGAATAATATCCCTCATGAATATAGACATATAAATCCTAAACAAAACCTTACTGGATTGACTTCACCATATAAAAAGGATAATAAATCAGGACCAGTGGGATTTATCCCAGGAAGACAGGTTGGTTAGCCAAAATCAATCAATGTAATTCACTGTATTAATACACCACTTTAAGATACAAAAAAAAAATCATCGCAGATGCAGATAAAAAAATTTGAAAGTTTCTCAAATTAACAAAGGTTATCTCTGAAAAATTTAGTTAAAATACTATCGTTAATGGTAAAAGACCAAATGCTTTGCCTCTAAGATCGGGTTTAAGGTAAGTTTACCTTATCCCACCGCTTCCATTGTACTGGAAATCCTAGCCAGTAATAATAAATAAAAGGTATAAAATTGGAAAGGAATATGTAAAACTCTCTTTATTCACAGTCAACATGAACATCTATGTAGAAAATTCTTTGTAATCGACAAATAAAACTAGTATAACTAATACACAAATATATAAAGATCACATAATGCACAGTCAATTTATAAAACTTTGTTGTATTTCTACATACTACATTGGACAATTAGAATTGAAATAAAAGTTATTGTTTAGAACAACACTCATAAATTTAAAATATTTAGGGAGAAATTTCAGAAATCATGTATAAGACACACTCTGAAAACTACTAAACATTAACAAACAAATAAGAACTACATAAATGTGGAAATATACCCTGCTCATGTATTAGAATACTCAATATTATTAAGCTATTAATTTTTCTAAAATTAACCTATAGTTTTAATATAATTGTCACAAAAATATTCCATCAGAATTTTTATTTGTAGAGATTGACAATCTGATTATCAGTTTTACAGGGAAATAAAAGCTATCTAGAATAGCACAAATAATTTGAAAGGAAATAACAGAGTTGAATATACACAACTTGATTTCAAGACTTAGTGTAAAGTCACACATAATTAAAAGTGTGGTATTGATATAAAGATGGACACACAGATCAATGAAATAGAACAGATAGTCCAGAAATATGTATAATCATTTGATTTTTGACCGATGTACCACGGCATTTCAATGGAAAGGGGAAGGTCATTTCCCCAAATGACGCTGGAACAATTTCATAGCCCTAAAAAATATAAATAAATTACCTCAATCCTTACCTCACATCACATACAAAAAACTTAAAATGGATCACAGACCTAAATGTAGGAGTTAAAAGTATAAGATATACAGAAGAAAATATTTTTAAAGAAATCTTATGACGTTGTGCTAGTCAAGACTTAGGGCACAAAAGGCTCTAACTATAAAAATATTTTTAAAAAAAATTATTTGATAAGTTGGACTTTGTCAAAATTGACACTTTTCAAAAAGTCAAGCCTTTTTGGAAATGGGGACTACATTTGCAAATCACTATCTGATAAATAACTTGTTTTAAGAATATGTAAAGAACTCATGCAAAACAAGACAGTCAACTCAATGAAAAAATGGTGAAAGATTTGAAATATACACATCATCAAAGAAGATACACAAATAGCAAATAATACATGGAAGGATGCTCAGCATCTTTAGTCATTGGAAAAACTAAAATGTAAACCATAATAAGATGTCTCTACACATTTCTTACAAAGTGTAAAGTTAAGACTGAAAATATACCACGTTTGGCTGGTAGAAATACAAAATGTTAGGACCAATTCACAAAAGAATTAGGTAGGTTCTTACTAACTTAAATATGCAGTAACCATAAAACCCAGCAGAACCATGTGCTAAACATTTACCCAAGGAAAAAGAAAACATATGTTCACCCAAGACTTGCAGCCAAATGTTCATATCAACACTATTCATATTAGCCCCTAACTGGAAACAGACCAATTCTCCATCAACTAGTGAATAGATAAATTGTGGCACATCTACAGCAAGTAATACTATTTGACAATAAAAATAACGAACTGCTGCATGTAACAACATAAATGTCAAAAGTATTATGCTAAGTGGAAAATACCTAGACATGAAAGTCTACATACTGTATTATTCCATTTATATGAAATTGTAAAAAAGGCAAAACTATAGAGACAGAAAGCACATCAAGGATGCTATGGGCCAGAGTTAGGGGCAGGGAACTGACTCCAAAGAGGCATAAGTGTCACTTTTCTGTATCATGATGAGGTGGTATTTTCAGGAGTATATACATTTGTCAAAAATCATCAGGTATCTTACAGATACGTTCAAACATGCAAAATGACACATGTACAAAGTTATTCATTGCAAAAAATACAAATTGAAACTATATTGCACAGAATACTGTCATCTACATATATTTTTGCATTTACATATATTTAAAGTCCATAGGTTTTTTTAAAGAAAAATCAAATTTTTAGCCAATGCTTATGATGAAAAGTGCCTATTATGTAGTATTTAGAGTCAACCTGTATAAAATCATATGGTTCAGGGAAGAATTGCTGGATCGTGTAGCACAGTGGGACTCCAGAATCTGCTTGGACTCTTCAGAATGGGCTAGTGATTATAACCACTCAGACCTCATTATCTGGGCTTCATGTTCCTCATTGGCATTCTAAGAAGAAAATGGCAGGGAATCAAAAGGAAAAAGTGATAGTGTGTATAGTGGCACACACATCATCTAGTCTAGTCTGTCCTAAACGACTATAAAAATTCTAAGAAAGTCTCTTTACAAGGGGCTACGGCAATTTATCATCCCAGAGGCTAGATGGAATCAAAGCTTCCCAAGATACAAGAGAGAGTTTAAATCTCTAGGGACCTGACACTCATACTCCATAATTGTGACAAGTACACTTTGACATGGCTGTTCACAAACTCATCATGGAGACCGTAAGGATGTTGCTCTTCAATTAATTGCATGCTCCCACACAGTTCATAGCTGTGACGTGAAGCAGTGATACTTCAAATGTTAACATTCCAATGATAGGAAAAAGGTCCGTTTTCCCAAAATACTAGACAGTCATATATAATGGAAACTGCAAACCTCCAAAAGTGTGTCTGCATATGGGCAAATAGTAAAATAGCATTGAATACACAATGTCTTCAAGCACAGTACACAAGTTTGACAGTGTTATTCTAACTGCTCTAAAATTCTTTTTATCAGATTCACTGCTAACATGCATGGGAAATATGATGACAAATTCGGAGATTACTTAAAGAGAAAAAGAAGGCTATATAATACAATCAATTATTACATTCAGTCTTTTTTCACAATTCTGTAATAATTGATGGTAATTCAATAGATATTTGTCTTTATCTAGTTTTATCTTTAAAACTATCCCAAGTTTACTTATTACTGCTACAATTTTAAATTGCAGCAGCTGAAATATAGTAGGACAAATGCATAATTTGGAATAAGACTAAATATTACATTTCACCTTGATCACCTCGTCTCTGTGCCCTGAGCAAATAGCTTAACTTCTCTGACCCTCAATTTTCTCATCCGAAAAAGAATGAATCCTGTCTTTCGGACTTTCAAGAAATTTAATTTGGAAGATATAAGGGAAACATTTGCATCTACTACAGTGTTTCTCAAAGTGTAATGCACCCAGGAATCACCTGAGGATTCTGATTCAGAAGCTCTGCATTGGGTGCTGAAATTTTCAAGCTTCCAGGTGATGCCAGTGCTACTATTCTATTATTGCTGATGTTATCTGGAAGCTGGTTTATAATGCAAAATCTCATGTTCCACCCAATGCCTACTGAATTTCAATCTTCCTTTTAACAGGATCTCCAGGTAATTTTTATGAACTTTAAAATTTGAATAACATAGATGTAGCAGTAGATCTTGCTTATTGCTGATATGCAGTCTAAAGTTTTGAATCATCACAGGAAAAGTGTGTAGAATATAAATGAATATAATATGTTTTTTCCTCTTCAAAATCTGATTTTGAATTATATTTCCCAGGTGTCACTGGAGCTAAAGAGTGGCCTTGCCCCAGGTCAGGTTTCTACTCCCTGACAGCCTCTCAATTAGCTGCTGTTGTAATGGAATTATGCATTGTCAAAAGCCTTTTTTCATCATTTTCTTCACCAAATCTCAAGTTTTAAGTATTTTATATAGAAACTATATAGTTTCTATATATATATAGAAACTATATAAACTCCAACCCTGCTCTGCCTATTCCAGTGGCTGCCAGATAGCTGGTTTTCTTTGTGATTTTGGGCTGTTGGTTTTCTAGGAGAGGAGGAGAAGATTAGAGCAAGTTAAAATGCCACAGACCTTGCTGCTCTTACTGAGATTCAGCCATTTTTCTTAAGTAAACACTCTCCAGATTGCATCAAGCCATTAGTTAATTTACAGAATTCCAAAATAGTTGATTCTGGAAATTTTTGCTAGTTGCTTATATGCTGAAGAGGATTTTTGGCGGTCTTCACTACACCATTCTGGCTGATGTTGCTTAAAATGCCGTGAAGCTTTTGAATGGTAAACAAAAGTCTTATGGATTTTCATTATCTTGATACCTTAGAGAAACCATGCATCCACCTGATTGTATTGGGCTCCATTTACAGATACCACTAAAGTATCTTGATAGTTTGAGGCAATGATTAGATGAGAGGTCACAGTGACCTCCTCCTAAGAAATATTTCTCAGAATTAAATGTCAAATTTGTAATAAACATTGTATTATGATTAAGAGCCCAGGTTTTTAATGAACTCTGGGATCAAGCCCTGGGTCTGGTCCTTAACGTGTAACCTTAATCAAGTTACTTAACCTTTATAATACAGTGATAATAACAGTATGTATGTATAGATTTGTTTCAAAATTCAATAAATTACAAAAGCAAAGTGCTTGACACAGTTCATGGCACAGAGTAAATGTTCAAGATGTTTTAGCTTCTATTGCTATTATCATAGTTAAGAATATGGTTTGGTACTGCTAGTAATAATGAATGTTCTCTTGAATGTGTTTCTTTAAGAGTCACATTGAAATAGAAATAAATAAAAACTGTCTCACTCATGCCACTTTATGTTCTATGCAATTCTAGGCACCGTGGTGGTCCAGCAGTTGATGTCAGTGATGATTAGCAAACATGATTGCCTCTTTCCCAAAGATGCAGAACTACAAAGAAAGCCCCAAGATGGAGTGAGCAACAACAATGAAATTCAGAAGAAAGCCACCATGGGGCAGTTACAGAACAAGGAGAACAATAACACCAAGGACAGCCCTAGTAGGCAGTGCTCCTGGGACAAGTCTGAGTCACCCCAGAGAAGCAGCATGGACAATGGATCCCCCACAGCTCTATCAGGCAGCAAAACCAACAGCCCAAGGAACAGTGTTCACAAGCTAGATGTGTCTAGAAGCCCCCCTCTCATGGTCAAAAAGAACCCAGCCTTTAATAAGGGTAGTGGGATAGTTACCAATGGGTCCTTCAGCAGCAGCAATGCAGAAGGTCTTGAGAAAACCCAAACCACCCCCAATGGGAGCCTACAGGCCAGAAGGACTTCTTCACTGAAGGGATCTGGTACCAAAATGGGCACGCACAGTGTACAGAATGGAACGGTGCGCATGGGCATTTTGAACAGCGACACACTCGGGAACCCCACAAATGTTCGAAACATGAGCTGGCTGCCAAATGGCTATGTGACCCTGAGGGATAACAAGCAGAAAGAACAAGCTGGAGAGTTAGGCCAGCACAACAGACTGTCCACCTATGATAATGTCCATCAACAGTTCTCCATGATGAACCTTGATGACAAGCAGAGCATCGACAGTGCTACCTGGTCCACTTCCTCCTGTGAAATCTCCCTTCCTGAGAACTCCAACTCCTGTCGCTCTTCTACCACCACCTGCCCAGAGCAAGACTTTTATGGGGGGAACTTTGAGGACCCTGTTTTGGATGGGCCCCCACAGGATGACCTTTCCCACCCCAGGGACTATGAAAGCAAAAGTGACCATAGGAGTGTGGGAGGTCGAAGTAGTCGTGCCACCAGCAGCAGTGACAACAGTGAGACATTTGTGGGCAACAGCAGCAGCAACCACAGTGCACTGCACAGTTTAGTTTCCAGCCTGAAACAGGAAATGACCAAACAGAAGATAGAGTATGAGTCCAGGATAAAGAGGTAAGGAAAATCTGGAGGTTGTAACTACCAGAGAGGGCTCAGTAGCCTCCTACTGTGGGACGGGATCACATTGAGGGTGACATATGCTGGCTCTAAAGTCAAAGAAACCCAAGTTTGCTCCACCATTTATGAGCTTTGTGACTGTGTGCAAGTTAGCTTCATCTCTGTGAGCTTTGATTCCCTAATGTAAACAATTTAAATACTAGTAGTATCTACCTCAAAAGCACATAAGAAGTGATTGAACATTTCCCTGGTACAGAATAGGCTCAATAATGTCATCTTTGATTATTATTAAATAGATAGATTTGCATTAGAGGCTGGAAGGAGAGGGGCTGTGAGGAGATGGACAGAGCATTAGGAGCCTGTTAGTTTTCACTAACAAGAAAAGGATGAAACTAGGGTAAAAATAAAAGTAGAAGTAAATAGACCTCCATGTTTTATTCTTTCAATCATTGAATGTTGAGAGAGTGCCTTCTATCTGCCAGGCTCTATTCCAGATGCTGAGGATTCAGATGAGCTGAGAGAGGCCATAAGAGCCAGGTGACATAGGGGATTGACAGGCTGATTTTCAGCCTTTGACTTTTACTCTGAGATAGAAATCCATGGAGGTTTTTGAGAAGAGGGATGACGTGAAGTATGTTCACATGAACAAGGAAGACTGTAGCCTAAATGAGGAAGAAAGAATATGATTTATAAAGAAGCAATTATGCTAAAACCTAATTATATCAATGTGCATCTTCTCATAAAATGATCAAAGTAGGAGTAGCTCCTCTAATGGTCTCAGTCCCAGTTTCAGGCTGTGTGATTTGGACGACCCTTCCTCCATGTTGTGCTAGGATCCTCAGTCGGTTGTTAAGTTGGCTTTAATTTACCTTAATATGTTTCCTATCCATTCATCAATTATCAGACAAAAAGATAACATACTTTCAGAAGCTATGGCAAAATAAATATTAAAAAATACTACTTATAAATGAGATAGATAAATTACTTCCTTGGAAAGTTTTTTTTGGTAAGTTTCACTGAGTGGAATTGTGGTTTGAATTTTTCTATATAATGGAGAGTGACAGGAGATTTAAAGAAAAATATAGGGTCATCATCTTAAAAGGTTACTCTTCTTTCTGAATGTAGTTTTTGGAACCACTATGTATTGGAATTCTGAATTACTGCCAATCCATGATGATTAATTAGCATTTCACACTGGGAAGCTTATGTTTTGAGGCAAGGGGTCACACTTTAAATGTAGTAGAAAAAGAAAAAAGTTATCACTATGAATTTGCAGATGGATACATTCATTTCTGAGGATGTTGCTGATGCATATATGTTCTGAGATCTATGGTATATTTCAGAGATTTTGATAAGCTGATAGAACTTCCCAATAGAGGTCATCTTAATGGGCCATTTCACTGTCACATTCTTACCCTCGTGACAGGCCAAGGGAGAGCTCTGCAGTAAGGTAGAGGGTGGGGGACTACTCGTTTCCTAGCCATGAAATTATAGAAAGTTAACTGTTCTGGCTAAATTTTGATCATTTCTGTTTAAAGTTATTCATTTTTCTTTAAATTCCTTTATAACTTTACCCCACAAGCATTGAAGGTAGATGGATGGATAGATAGGTAGGTAGGTAAATAGGTAGGTAGGTAGGTAGATGATAGATAGCTAGATAGATAGATAGATAGATAGATAATATTTTACTTTGTTTAATTATCAATGAGATATATGTTTAAATTCCTTTATAACTTTACCCCATAAGTATTGAGGGTGGTAGGTAAATAGGTAGGGAGGTAGGTAGACAGATAGATGATATTTTACTTTAATTATCAATCAATGAGATATATGGTTTTTAGTTTTGAAACATATGTTCTTTTTCCCTCTCCAAATTGGTTTCTAACTTTTTCTAACTTTCTTTTCTTTTCTTATTTTTTTTTTATTTTTTATTTTTTGACAGAGTCTCACTCTGTTGCCCACGCTGGAGAGTGCAGTGATGCAAACTTGGCTCACTGCAACCTCTGCCTCCCAAGTTGAAGCGATTCTCCTGCCTCAGCCTCCTGAGTAGCTTGGAATACAGATGCATGCCATCACGCCTGGATAATTTTTTTTCTTGTGGAGACGGGGGTTTTACCATGTTGGCCAGGCAGCTCTTGAGCTCTTGACCTCAAATGATCCACCCACCTCGGCCTCCCAAGGTGCTGGGATTACAGGCGTGAGCCATGGCACTCAGCTAGTTTCTAACTTAATTTTCTTAGAAAATATTGTATTGTGGTCAGAGAAGTTCATCTGGATGATATTAATTATTTGGTCTATTAAAACTATTCCCTTATTACTGGATTGGGATTCTATATATGACCAACAGATCAAGTCTGTTAATCAGGCTATTCAAAGCTTCTATATTTCTCCTCATTTTTATCAGCTAGACCTATAATTTTTGAGAAAGATACTTTAAAATTTTCTAACAATATTCTGAGTTTATCAGTTTCTTTTTATAATTTTGTCATATTTTATATTGAACAATTTGGGGCTCTACTACTAGGTGAATGGAAGTTTGGAGTTGTTCATATCTCCCTGAAGAATTGATCCTTTTATCATTAATTAGTGCTTATTTTTCATTGTAATAATGCTTTTTACCTGAAACTCTATTTTTTCTGATATTAATATTGTCATACCATCTTCCTTTGATTAGTAACTTCCTGATATGTCTTTTCCTTTATTTAACTTTCAAACTTTGTTTCATGATTTGATGTAACAACTTGCATCTTTACAATTCTGGAATATTTTTTTCATCATCTTTTTGTCTATTTCATCTTCCTACCTTCTCAATTTTATCTTTCCAGAGCCCTTATTAAGCTATGCTTGACCTTGTTAATCTATCCTCTGTCTTTGTTAACTTCTTTTTTCCATATTAAATTTCTATAATTATCATTTTCGAGGCATTCTAGGTAACTTTTCTCAGATCTGTTTTGTAGCTTACTAATGCTCTGATGTGCTAATTCAATTCTCATACTTCCCCAGACCCGTGATTAGATATTTTGTAGTCTCTTCTTCATCAAATCAGTCGATGTTCCAAGCCCTCAGTTAAATTACTTGTAGTTTTCTGCCTGCCTAATACTGGAGGCCTCATCTTCTGTCCCTATGTGCAAAAGAAAAACCTAGACCCAAGCTCTGTGGCCTCGATCCAAGACTAATATCCCTCATGTGCTTCTACTTTTTGTTCTATATTTCAGTTTCTTCCTTGGTTCTGATACCTGAAGCTGCTCTTTTATTTTAACCTTGATGATGTATTTTAAAAATATATTTCTTAAAAATTTTCCAGAACTTTTATATGTTTGCATTGGGAGGGATTTCTTCTGTGTTCAACTTAGTCCTTTTCATTCCTGGAAGTTTTCCACAAGCACCTGATACATACAAATGTGTCAATATATTGTTTTGTAAGGGTTGTCCTTCTCAGTATTTTAACTTCAATTTCTTCCAATATTTTGGCTCTAAAATAGCTTTGGAAAGCAAAGAGAATATATTGTAGAATAATTCTGAGTGGCAACCAGCATAGTACCAAATTTTCATGTAAAAATGTGGTCATATGTTTAAAATAGCCTTCTAAATGATGTAGGATTACAAAATATGAACTATTATTTTTTAAAAATCTAGTTGCCTACAAAGAGAAGGAAGATTAATTTTTAAGTGTTCTTATTATCTGGATGAAATATCAACATGTGAGGATCAAATTTTTCAAAGCAGAAACACAATTGAGATTTTAATTTTAAAATTGTTATTAAAATAATCAGATACCTGAGAGCTACACATGCATTAACCTTTCAACTTTCAGTGGTATGGTAAGTTTGAATGAGTCCCATGGGACTTTTGCTCAGAATAGGAGAAATTAAAAAGTCAGCCAAGGCCAAGATACATCTTAAATAGAGATGTAACTTTAATAGCCCTCTTTTGAATAATATATGTATATGATTTGGATCTTAGTGGTTGTGGAGAAAACAGTCTCTGTTTTTAAAAATGTTACTGCGAATTCTACAATTATCCAAAAGCTATACAAAACAACTATCAATTTATAGAGATATAAAATACCTATGCCCTGAGCTATATTAATAACTTGGGAAGCAGTGAAAATTGGGGATAGCAAGGAATGGGCTTTATTTTTACAAAATATAAGATGCAGTGTTTATTTAACACATGTGATCTTTACCTCTCGTATCAATGTAAGCTCATTACTTTGGGTACTCTTTTATAAGATGGGACTCTATATGCTTCCAAAAACCCCATTCTTAGCAGTGAACTTAACCAACAATGACATTTTCCTATCAATCACTATTTTTCCTTTTATAGAAAGCAAATGTTATTGCCCTCTTTTTTTTTCCAATGGTATCAGACTTTCCCGCTGCATTTAGTGTAGTCAAGTTTACAATTTAATGTCCAAGAAGCTTTCTGCCTCTTCTGCCCGGCATGTGTTACTGGCTTATCTGTGCTGGCATTCTCTTATTTACTATTAAATGACAGCTGCTTCCAAGAGAGGCCTTGGGACCTAATTACTAAAGTGACAGTAAATCATCTTAGCAAATAGTAAAATAATACAGCAAAATTACATCCTTTAAATCATTGAAAGGGCTTTATTCCAATTTCCTAAGCATCATAGAGAGTTTAGAAAATATTTGTATGCCTCTTGCATTTCAAGTGAATAAAATCACCTTATCTCTTACTCTTGCCTCCCCATCCCCCCTCCCCCACATCCTTTGTAGCTTAGAACAGCGAAACCTGACTTTGGAAACAGAAATGATGAGCCTCCATGATGAACTCGATCAGGAGAGGAAAAAGTTCACAATGATAGAAATAAAAATGCGAAATGCCGAGCGAGCAAAAGAAGATGCCGAGAAAAGAAATGACATGCTACAGAAAGAAATGGAGCAGTTTTTTTCCACGTTTGGAGAACTGACAGTGGAACCCAGGAGAACCGAGAGAGGAAACACAATATGGATCCAGTGAGCCTGCTTTCACCTGCTATCTCTGATGGCTCTGGCAAGGACTCCAGGGATTCTAGTGGGATATGACTAAGAACCAGGTGGCTGGTCACCTGGATGTACAGAAGTCTAACTGGTGAAGGAATATCATTTACAGACATTAACCATCCATATCTGCAATGTGTACCAAAGTTATATCATGCCCCATAATGCTACTGTCAAGTGTTACAACTGGATATGTGTATATAGAGTAGTTTTTCAAAAGTAAACTAAAAATGAGAAGCATATTTCAAGAATTATTTTATTGCAAGTCTTGTATTTAAAATGTTAAATCAATATGTTGTTGCAATTTAGCTTGCTTTCAAGCTTCACCCCTTGCACTTAACATAAGCTATTTTTGGCATTGTGTTATCATCGGCTTATTTTATAGATCAATATTTTTATTTCCCTTTTTGCTGAGGAAATGAAGATAAGCAAAAATATAAATATATATATATAAATATATGAGTTATTAAAATCCGAAGAATACTTTGTGGCTGTGCTGTTTGTGCCAATAGACTTTGTCATGACCAAAAAGAGAAATGTAAATAGTTTTATAAAATACAGTCGAATCACCAGGAACCTTTGAGCTGCTTTTAAAATTCTTCCCCTGGCACCACTCAGTTTTGCTTTTGCGAGGCGATTTGACATAGGAACTTTGAGACTCCATGAGAAAGTCCCTTTCTGAGGCCCACTGTCTACCTTGCCAGATCCTCAGTGCGTATCGCCAATGCAGAATGCTCCTTAGAGAAGAAAAAATGGTAAAGAATGGCATTTAACGATTCAGGCTTTGAATTACTCTGTCCTTCTGGACTGAATCTCTTTAACTGCTGGATAGTTTTAGAGGAATTCTCCTGCTACTTGGGTATTGGGAAACAATGCTTGCTAAACCATGCCCACATGAGCAACTGTCTCCCACTCAAACCTCTCCCACCTCCCAACAACTGCACTTTAGAATACCAGCAGTGTAATGGTATTACTGTTTCCCTCTAAGTGAAACTGCTAGAGTATGTGTCATGTAGTGACATTTTTTTTTCTCATTCAGGCTATTGCCATCTGGGATTCTCTCCCTACTACAGCTGGCAAAGTTGGTTTGCAGCAAGAAGATAGTGGGAGGGGGCCGGGCTGCAGGAGGAGAAGGAGAAAAGTTTAGAAGAAACAAACAATTTTGCTTCTAATTTTGACAGTATCAGTCTTTCCTGCTGAAACATACAATAATTTTAAAAGGTGAATGCCTAAAGTTCCAATTTTGGCAAATACGTGAACCTCAGCAATGCTAATTTTCTAGAAAAACCCATGGCTCTTTGGAGCTAGAGTTTTGGGAGAACAGTTCTTCACAATAAGGCAATGGTTTTGAGAAGCCAGGCAAATAATCTTTCTCACAGTAGAACAAAAAGTTACAAAAAGCATAATCGGAAATAAAGACTACATACTTGAGTTTATGGGGTTTGTGTTGTTTGAAGGTTGAATGCTTGCATGTGTTTATTTATTTTCAAGAGGGAAAGTGGTCTGTACTGCTTTCATCCTTGCCACTGTCTTGGTTTTATTTTTACTCTCCCACTGAGCAAGCGTCTGTGGTCCTATGGTATCAACCAGTACCTTTATAGCAATAATTTCTTTAATTCCCTTTTCTCTCTCTTTCCAATTATTTAACCAGTTACTTCCACCTGGACATACGATAGGAAATTCAAACTCAAAATGTGAAAATTGATCTTAATAACTCTCCCTTCATATCTTTTCACTTATTTCCAGTCCTTATCATAGTTGATAAAAACCTCAGACTCATCCAGAAAGCTATATGATGCCCTAGTAAGAAAACAAAGATATTCAAACTGCTTGGGTTCAAATGATGTACAATTTGCCAGCTGTTACTGAACCTTCCATGCATTAACTTTTTTTTTCCTCTGTGCAATTGGAATAATAAAAATACTACTCTCATAGAGTTGTTATATGGTCTTAATGAGATAGCTTGGGTTAGGCTGAGCACAGCTGCTAGTAGAATCCAAAAAGGGGCCGGGCACGGTGGCTTACGCCTGTAATCCCAGCACTTTGGGAGGCTGAGGCGGGCAGATCACGAGGTCAGGAGACTGAGACCATCCTGGCTAACACAGTGAAACACTATCTCTACTAAAAAAACAAAAATACAAAAAATTAGCCGGGTGTGGTGGTGGGCGCCTGTAGTCCCAGCTACTCGGGAGGCTGAGGCAGGAGAATGGCATGAACCCGGGAGGCAGAGTTTGCAGTGAGCCAAGATCGTGCCTCTGCACTCCAGCCTGAGCAACAGAGCGAGACTCTGTCTAAAAAAAAAAAAACAAAGGACTCCATAAATGTTAACTCATATTTTTCTTTCTTTCTTTCTTTCTTTTTTTTGGAGACAGGCTCACTGTCTCATTCTATCACCCAGTCTGGAGTGCAGTGGCATGATCACGGTTCACTGCAGCCTTGACCTCCCTAGGTTCAGGTGATCCTCCCACCTCAGCCTCCCGAGTAGCTGGGAATGCAGGCATACACCACCATGCCCAGCTAATTTTTGTATTTTTTTTGTAGAGACAGGGTTTCGCTATATTGCCCAGGCTGGTCTCAAACACCTGGGCTGAAGCTATCTGCCCTCCTCAGCCTCCCAAAAGTTATGCAAGATGCATAGCAATAGGTCACTTAATTTGTCTGGGACTACAAGCGTGAGCCACCATGCCCAGCCAACTCATATTTTTCTTCTCTACTCCCTTCTTCACTCATAAATTTGCTCACCAGCTTATCTCTTCCACTCATCTTTGCCTTTTTAATCTGCTCTCTTTAATCACTTTTCACTTACCTTTTGATGAAGGCATCCTACCCAGCACGTTTTGTTTCAGCATCTCTCCTGTACTTTTGTCCTTTGCAGGCTGCCTTTTCGAAATTATTCATCTGACCATAGCTTGATCTTGCTAATTACATATGATGACTGTCACTTGCCCAGGACAAAGCTCTTCACATAGTGTAAAAGGCCCTACCTCCAGTTTCATTCTTGTCTCCTACCACTTCCCACCACATCTGCCATGCCTTTTCATACCTCTAGAACTTTCCACTTTCTATTGCTGTGTCCTTCTTGCTTGCCTTCCTTCTAGCTGGTACGCTGCAAACATCCTTTAAGAGCCAAATCAATGTCAGTTTCCTCATGAAGCTTCCCAGAATCTCAAATCAGTGTAATTTGCTTTTTGTGCCCCCATTCGCATATATCTCTTTCTGTCTTTCCCACATCTGATTATTTTCTTTATCAAATAAGAAGCAATTTAGGAGGGAGAGTGGTGAAGTGGAAATAGCAGAAAATTGAGAGCCATTCAAACCTAGATCTGCCTCTCAACATGCCTTATGCAAGATACATGGCAATGCCAGGTAACTTGACTTGTCTGATCTCATCTACAAGGTGGAGATAATAACTCCTACAAAGTAGGGATGTTGCCATGGTTAATGGTGGTATGTAATGTGCTTATCCCAGTGCCTGTCACTTTGCTCCATTGATAACTCTGTTGATAAATGGAGCTTCTTAAGGGGCCAAGATCGTATCTTCTTGCTCTTAAATCCCTCCATGCCTTATGCCAAAGAGAATGTCAGCACAGTGAGTTTGCAGTAATTTTTGGGAATGCAAATATACTCAAACACACACACAGAGTGTTTTGTGGCCTGTGATATTTGAGGGATGATATATCAATTTTAATTGTCAATTTCAGTGATGATGGCACTAATCAATGGATACCATGAGCAGCATGTTCATCTGGATTTCCGTTAGTCAAACAAAAAGCCTAGACAATATTAAGTGCAATTAACATAAGAATAAATTGGAAATCAATACGGATACAAAGTAGTTAGGTAGTATCAAGATTTCATTTGCTGCATCCTGTATATGCCTCTTTAAAACTCTTTAGGTAATTAAAATGAATCTTAAGTTATAAACTCAAGAGAAAGGATTTGCTTGCAGATGTTAGCGTCACTATTCAAACTAGATGTCTGGGTATCCTTTGGAGAACATTTAAGATAGAATTGCCTATGATGTCAGTTCCACTGAAACATGATTTTATATGTAACATTATGAAATGACTAAAATCTCCAAGTGGAGTTTAAGTAATCGTTCCCATTGATTCTCAAGCTAGGATAGCCTTCAAAAAATCATTCCCAGGCTGGGTAGTTTATATTATTGATATAATCATGACACCTTGAAAATTCAGGAGAGCATTAAAGAATATAATGCTTGCCACAAACCCCAATGTTCCTTACACCGCAGAGCTGCACTCTGATTAGAGTACCATACGCATGAGTTTTGGAATCTAAGACCAGGGTTCAAACCCGGCTCTGCCACCTCATAGCTTTATGAACTTAAGTTACGTAATATATATAAGCCTAAATTTGTTTTTTTCTGGAAGTAGGGTTAATAGTTCCTCCCTTGTCATATTTTTATGAGGAATGTAGTATAATAGGTGAAGGGATTAGCATAGTGCCTGGAACACAATAAGTGCTCACTAAATGGAAACTATCAGCCCTCAAATTATTTCTATTGAAAGAGTGTTTCAGCTTCTAAGGAATGTAGCAAGGTTCTGGACTCAGGGATTTGACCAGCATTAAAAGTATCATGATCACCAGCACAGGATATAATTATATCTTCGTCTCAGAGACTCTTAAGTTTACCTGCCAGATAATCTGCCAGGGATTGATGGCAAGGAAAGTAACCCAAATCACTCTTTCTTTCTGAGATAATGCAATTACATCCATGATCTGAAAATCATGTCTAAACAGCTACGTGTAACTGTCCTTCATCAACTCTATCCATGTCTACACTAAAGATGATGTTGGGTGTTAAAGGTATTGGATAAAATACAATGAATGTTTCTGAGGGCTATGATGAATAAACTGAGGGCTATGGACTAGGACCTCTGGGGTACATAAATTTACAGTTATTGCCATATTATATGATGTGCTATAGAAGTAACTAAAGAGACCATAAAGATGAAGCTCAGGAGAGCACTGCAGAGCCATGACTTTGGTGTGAGTCCTAAAGACCAGTAGGAAGTCATCAGAGCTGCAGGTTTGGTAAGGGGCCTTCCTAGCCCATGGAACAGCATGGCAAATGTGCCTTCAGGGTAGACCCTAGGGAGTCTTTTCAGTAAAATAAACATGACCTACCAAGTTCATGCCATCAAGATGGCATTGTGCATAACACCTTAGCAGGACACCATGAGACCTGAAACCACACTTAGTACCCACGCGGCTTCTACTCTCTTATTCAAAGAAAGCATCCAGAGCTGGAAACATTTTGCCTTGTTTGAACTCACAAACTACAGGAAAGGAGTGCTGGAACTGTGGCTCCCAAAGGTCTGTTTCATTTTCTCTTTATAGTCTTCTTAACTGCACAAGTGGGGAATGAGTTGAAAGTTAGAACTGCCCAGCTTAAGGGCCTCTTGCTCTGAAGTGACTTGGAGAACTAACAGTTCCCCAGGCAGCTAAAATCTACTGAGCCTACTGTAGATCTTCCAGTAAAAAGTTTAGCTGATGAAAAGTGTGGTTTTTAAAGCACCATTTGTGGCTCAGGTACAGGGCTGAATGATACTCTTTTATTTATGAACTTCTGTATAGCTGCTGTCTGTATGGCCTCTTGAGGGATAAGCCACGGTGAGGCCAGCCTTTTCTTAAATAGGGAGTAAGGGCAACAGGAGAACAGTGAATTGTTAGGGGGCAAACCAAATTGGCATCATTCTCTTAGAGCAAAACTGTCTCTTACTTCTGGGGGAAGCCCCGAGCATCCCACCTGTACTTGTGAATAGAGGTTGTCCATCCCAGCTCTCTCTTCTCCACACACCCATTCCCTGTTCCCTACCCCCTCATGATTCACTAGATTAATTATGCACCACACTGAAGTGATCCCCAGGGTCATGCCATCATGCCCTCATCGCTGGTTACCTGTTGCCAAAATAGTCCAAGTTCCCATGCCATTTTTCCTTCATCTATTTGCTTATCCCCATATTGCCCAGTGTATTCTCTCATTTGCTTCTGTCTCCAATGGGCTCCCCCTGCCTAGGACCTTTCCACTATCCCCTCTAGATCTTACAGCCGCCATCACCCTCCCCTATGTCCTCTTCTCTGAATCATGGTTGCCTCCTGAAGACACCACTTTCCCTCCAACCCTCTCAAGCCTAGCTGTCTTCCTCTCTACAACCTGCATATCACTGGCCTGAAGGGGAGACAGATCTTGCTTTGCTATTTGCAGCTACTTTCAGACCTTTAATCCTTCTTCCTCTCTAATGACCTTCTTACAAGCACATGTCTCCTTATCATTGACTGAATATTCTATCACCTAACCCACTCACCCTCTGCACTCATACTCCATTCACCATCTTGGCCACTCAGCTCCTTGACAACTTTTGAAAATCTTGTTCTGCCGCTGCCTGAACATCAGCCACCACACTCATGGTTATACTGCGTACTGTGTCATGACTAATCACTGGCATCACCAACAGTTCCATTTCAAGCATCCCACGCTGTGGTCATCACTTCTTCTCTCTCTAGTCACTCCCCTTAGCACCATCACTCCAACTTGGTAAGCTTTCACCGACTATCATCCCCCATTTCCTTACTTCCCTCCTTGACCAGCTTAGCTTCTATGGTTCCTTCTCATAATTATTCTATTGCCCCACTTCCAAATCCCATTATTGACTCTCCCAGCACTGTACTACTCTTTTGAGAATTAAAAAGAAACAAAATGCAACTCTATAAAACTAAAACTAATTTTTTCTTACTCTTAACCTGTGCCTAAAAAAACTAAACCACTGGAGAACAAAAGACCACCATGTTGACCTGTGTTCCTTTGTATTTATATGAATATGGCTCGCATGGTTTTCATCACTGTCCAGTAACCTATTGTCACAGTTTCCAAGGTCCATTTCATACTTCTCAAACTTCCACAAACTCTTCATTGTCTACTGACAACCTTACTTCTATCTTTACTGAGACCAAAAAAAAAATCAGATGAGTATGTACTTATGCCCATCACGTCACCATATTCCCAAACTACCTGCTTCTGTGCACACCACCTCACAGCCTGCTACAGTTACTGTGCAGGGCCAGCGCCTCTGCCCATGTACTGGAGCCTGTCCCTCCACCCTTTTCAAGTATGTGACTCTATCAAATAAATATCCCTTTCTCTTTTGCATTATCACTTTTGCTATCTCTCTGTTAGCCCCACCAGCACTATTAACCATGCTATATTAGCTTTTAAAAAATTCTCTCAATTTCACATTTATCTCCAACTTCTACATCATTCTTCTGCTGCACTTTGTAGAAAAATATTTTGAATTTTCTGTATCCATTTCTACTTCCTCACTTCCCATGTTTTCTTGAACTCACTTGAGTTACTCTTTTCTTGCTCAATACTGCATAGAAACTGCTCTCATTGGGGTCATCGATGACCTTCAGACGGATTTAGTCCAACTGTGAATCTTCAGTTTCCATTTTACTCAGCCTCTCAATAACAATCCACCCCTGCCCATTCCCTCACTTTTGAAACACCTTCTTTATTGGCTTGCAGGACAGCACACTCCTGGTTTTCCCTCCACCTCACTGAACATTCTGGAATACCCTCCTGTTTTCTGAGGTCTGTATGTTGGAGTGAGAGGCATCTCCATCTTTGGTTTTCTCTTCTTTAACTACGCTGTCTTTTGGTGGGCTCATACAGACTCATGGCTTTTAATACTATTTATAAACTGATTACTCTGAGATTTCTGTTTCAGCTCAACCTCTTCCTTGAACTCCAGCTCACAAGACACTCCTGCTACTCCATGTGGATTTTTGTGTGTGTGTGTGTGTGATGGAGTCTCACTCTGTCACCCAGGCTGGAGTGCCGTGGCTTGATATCAGCTCACTGCAATCCCCGCCTCTTGGGTTCAAACAATTCTCCTGCCTCAGCCTCTGAGTAGCTGGGACTACAGGTGCGTGCCACCACACCCGGCTAATTTTTTGTATTTTTAGTAAAGATGGGGTTTCACCGTGTTAGCCAGGATAGTCTCGATCTCCTGACCTCGTGATCTGCCCACCTTGGCCTCCCAAAGTGCTGGGATTACAGGCGTGAGCCACCGTGCCCGGCCTCCACTTGGATATCTAATAAACATCTCCGACTGATATTCCAGAAACAAACATGATTTTCTCCCCAATGTTCTTCTAACCCATTGTTCACCATCTCAGTCAACTGTACCATCATTTACTTCATGGTTTAGGTAAAAGAATCTAGAGTCATTTCTGATCTCTTACTTTTATATCACAATATCAATCTATCAGCAAATCTTGTCAGCTCTGCCTTCACAATAGGTCCAGAATTAAAATCCTTCTCAGCATCTCCTTTTCCTAGTCTAAGCCCCATCATGTCTTTCTGGATTAATGTTTTATCCGACAATGGATTTTTTGTCCCCATTCTTATTTTTCTTCCTAAGATTCCTCTTTACTCAGTAGCCAAAGGAATCCTTTTAAAAAGAAAATTTAGCTTATATGATTTCCTTTTTCAAATCTAACCACCATCTTCCCATATTTAGAATAAAATCTCAAGATCTTGCCATGCTCTGACCCCTGGTTCTCTCTCCAATTTCATTTACAATCCCACTTACTCTTTTTCATTCTGCTTTATCCACAAGACTCTTTGCCCCTCCTCGTCTATATAAACAAGCTCTCCCTCCAAAGCCTGCCCCTGCTTTCTCTTCAGAGTCTGAAATGCCCTTCTCCATGTCAATAGCTCACTCTCTCACTTTAGTCAGGTCTCTGAGCACTTATCACCTCTTCTGAGAGGCTTGCCCTGACCGCCTTGTCTAAAATGGCATCCCTTTCACACTTTATTTTTTAACCTGCTTTGTGGTCTTCGTACTTACCTCTATCTGAGTTCTCCACTAGAATGCAGACCATGTGAAGGCAGATTTGCTGACTTCATCACAACTACGTGTACCTAGAATAGTCCTTGGATGATTGACGTGCTTGATAAATAAATATTTGTTGCATGAATGAATGAGTGAATATTTAGAGCTCTATGTCAAATTTCTGGTTCAGATGTTCAGGGATGTTCTCAGTTGGACCTTTTAATAAAAAAACAATAAATGACCAAATTCTACTTTAAGTTATTTTAGGGTTCCAACAGTCATCCATAGACTGAACAAACTCCAAAGATTTGGCTTCATGTAAGAATGTCACTGCAAAGAAGCTTCAGTACCCATTGTGATATCATTTGCTAATTTGGAGATTGTGATGCCGAAAGTATAAGCCCCATGCTCAGTCAGGATCTAGGTCCAATAGCTCTCAGAGGAACCATATATCACAGCAAACTTTCTGCAATGGGGAAAAGAACATCCATGCATTTTTAAAATGAATTTCAAATTTTAAATAATTTTTAAAAGTGGTTTCATCTCTTGTAATGGAAAACATTCAAAATTCTCTTATGCTGATTCATGAAGTATATTTATATAATTAGACAAAATGAGAACATTGAAAGAAGCAGACTCCTTGTTTCATTGCTTTAAGCAAATAATAAAAATGGACTCGTGCAGGTCACACCACTAATTTAAATACATTATGCAAAAAGATAGCAAATAAATGAAATAAAAATATTTCCTTTAGTTTTTTTAAACAAAGATTTATTAACTCTGAATTTTTTAGGTTAAGGACCATGCAATATATATCTCCTACACCGAAGTGTCCAAGAAATGTTTTTGGAGTAAATTAATGAACTGCTTTAGAATGTCGCTCAGAAATTAAGCTAGAAATTCAGAGCAATATTCTTAGGGCTTGATTTACACCAAATCCAAGTTCGCAATATATTAACATGAAGGAATAGGCCATTGCTTTCTGAAAACCTTCCTTTTATAAAGAAATACTTTAATATTATGAATTCTCTTGGTCCGTGTAAAATATTATTTGCATTATAAAAATTGATTTTTTGGTATAATAGTCCATAGGCAATCTTTTCACCAGGATGGGTTCACAAGTGTTAATGGAAGGCGAATTATGTGCGGGACACTCTTCTAGGGAATATGTGAGGGGTTTTTAAGATGGATAACATTTTGTACCTGCTTTTGAGTTGCAAATGATCTGGACTGTTGGTTAAACATTGCAGACAAGATCAGGTGAAGAACATTACTAGAAGTTCAGTGATGAAGAAATAAAGCCACGTACTCCATGGAGTGAAATTTAAATTCCTTAAATTCCCTAAAATTATTTTATGTTGGGTTTTACACCAGGATAGGAATGTCTTTAAAAGTAAGAAATATTTGACATTAGGCAGAAAATTTCAAAGGAGTGTTTGACTTGTTGCTGGATGTGTCATCACATTTCATGTGTCTGAGAAATATAAATTTCTACAGCACATTTTTAGTGCCTTAAACAGACTACAATGATGTAAATGGTTGAGCAGTTGAAATTTAGTCTGGAACTGGGACAGATGACTTGCCACATAGAGTGGCAACACAAGGTGATCTGTGATGGCGGGACTTTCAGTGTGTTTCACTATTAGCATGTGTCATCCAAGCATGCCTTTCAACATCCATGGAGAAAAGACGTGTTACAAATACAAAACACCACCGTGATGAATTGGGAATGTCAAAAACCTCTGCCTTGGCTGTGATCCAGTGTTGTTATTGGCAAGTAGATTCATCCTTCTAGGTTGGTTGCTCCGTAAGTAATCTTCGAGAAAAGCAAGTCCAAGACCCTTTTTTCTCCTTACTGTGAACTTGGTCAAAATTACCAAATGTTTGGTAACCATTTATGGTATCAGGAATGCACCAATAACTCCTTCTGACTCTTTAAGAGCAATCATCTTGTGGAATGCAATTTCCCTTCTTATTATTGTGGGTATTTTTAGGTACCTATGCTTGACCTTTTTTAAAGAGAGTAAGGATCTGTGATTTAAACTAGGATAGAAGCTGTTCCAGAGATAACAAAAGGCCGTTGCTTTCTATATTCCAACAGGAACTAGGTAAAAGGATAAATGTGATAACTCAAAATAACGTGTATGTTTATCTTCCAGGCTTTCTAATAGTTAATTGGTTAAATAAAACATTACTTACAGAAATAGAAGAGCCACTCCTCAACATTGTTCAAACACTGCAAAGTAAACTAATGCAAGTGCAGTGACCTCTTCATCCAGCCACAAAATCATATATATTTTTAATTCTCCAAGGAGTTTGAGATAGTAAAGTTGGATATCATGTAGCTAAACAAAGGCTTTTGCCTTTCCTCTTGGAAAATAGTTAAAATGAATAGGAATCTGATAATTAATCTAGGAAATTTAACCCTGCTCTACTTACCTAATGTCCCCCAAAAGATGGTCTTTTTTTTCTTCATTGATTTTATACCTTAAAAAGAAATTACTGAATTGCAGATATACAACTAGTATCTACAGACAGAAATGAAGGTCATTTTTAGAAGAAACCAGTGTCAAATGAAAACGCAGATTTCTACATGGTCACATTCATATCACACACTCTTGACCCAAGGTGAGAAAGTAGGTCATTCCTTATTTCTTATTTATTCCCTGGCACAATCAGACCACACTACAAGTTTCTTTTACCAGTTGCCAAAATGAAATCATGAGACCCTTCAGAGCTACTGTCGATACATGCAACTCAAGACAACGAGCAGCATCATAACCATTGTCAACAGGCAAACTCCAACAATGTCTGGGTTTGGATTTAGTTTTATGTTGAGAGAAGCAGATTTCCTCTGATTTTAATAATCCATAAGAAACAGAAATCACAATATATTGACTCCATATTACCTAAAAAGAGTCAAAAGAAGCAGAAGTTCTCCCCCGATTCATCCCCTTGTTCCACAGACATTAAGAAAATAGAAAGGAAAGGGTGTGAGAAAGAACACAGAAATGACTTGAATGATTTCAAATCCTTATTAAGCATCACTGAGGTTGCATTTTACCCATTAGACTGACTGAATTTAGTTCTCACTGCTCAGACCTTGCAAAGAAACTGGACGTACATGGTTTTGCCTTCCAGGGTTGATCTAGAACTGTAAGGGTGCATGTGAATGTGGGTATGCATGTGTGTGTGCTTTAAGTCCATTTTATAAACACTGACACAGGACAATTCTCATCATTGGTAATAGTCTTTGGAGTCCAATCATGCAGAAAAACAGGCAGGTGCAAGTTAGGTCTCATTGCAAGATGGACATGGCAAGGTGAACAGATAATCCTAGATAAGGATTGGGAGATTTGTGTCCATTAGAATATACTGGCCATTGGTCCCACATAAGTAAAGTTACATATACAAGATTCTATATATAAACAGAGGCCCCTCACTTCAGTTTGGCTGACCAAAGAAACAGGTCAAAGTGAGCCATTTTCAGATAGTTAAAGGACTAAGTGCCAAAAGAAATAACAAAATCTTATCCTCTAATCACAAAGAAAATGGCTAAAATAACTATTTACATTGTAACTTTTTTGTTGTTTTTACAGAGAGGAGTTTCCTTGCTTGGCTTAATGATATCTGTGGAAAATGTTGAACTCTTATAATTAAAATGTGTGTGGGGGATTGTGAGTGGAGAGTTGGGTTCCTCTTTGGACGCAAAGTGGCTGAGATCAAAAATTTCTAGAGCAATTTTACTCCTCTTTCTGAGCTGTAGAAGATAACATTTTTCAGCAAAGCTGGCTAATAACATGCCTTACAGAGCATAATGCACTTAAGATGTGGCTTTTCATATGTTAAGAGATTCAAATTGAAATAGATTTTGTATAATTTAGGTTTTGCAATTAATATTTACAATTAAAAAAAAGTCAAGTTTGCTTATTGTTTTTTTTTCCTTGACAGGACATAAAAGGTTTTATGTATTTTTATCTATTTTTTACTAGTTCCATTTACTAAGGCCAACTTTCAGTTTTACCACTCAGCTGCTATCAGTGTCTTTAGATAATATTTTTCTGATAACAGATTGAAAAAACTATCGAGCTTCTTAGCCCTCAATTAAATAGCTTACTCCAATTGGTGGGAACTGGCCAGGCTCTGGTCCAACTGTGGGGTACATTCCTACAAAACTCAGTTGTCAGATTCTTGAAGATGAAAGATTATTATCAGTTTTTATTCCACAAGAAGAAATTCCGTTGTAAGGCTAGTGTATTCCTATTTAAAATTGAACACGCTGACCCACAAAACACATATAAAAATAGTAAAGACGTATTAATAGTAAAGTGGTGGTGGTTTTGCCAAACTCTTGCAGCAGTTTAATTCTCCCTGCACATGAGTACACAGCCATTCTTCCTACAAAATACTGCAAACTATTTATTAAGGATCACTGCAAACCAACTGCCCCAAAGGAAGCCTAACAGAAGGTTAGGCTCCTCAGAGTGCCAACTTCATATTCAAAAATGAGCCCCAACCCCGGGTAGAACCTTCACTTTTTTCAGGAATATTGTCCAGGTGACTTGACACTTGCCTACCTGAAAAGTTGGGATGTTCTTGGGAAATAACAGGTGACTATTTAAGAAATATTTGGTGTGTGTGTGTGTGTGTGTGTGTGTGTGTGTGTTAAGACAGACAAGTGAATGCAGAGCATATTATATTCTGTGAATTTGATAATATCATCACCTCCTAGAGATATTATAGGAAAGCAGACCTAGCGGGAAAAGGGCTGGGGGGCTTTTAAAGTGGTGATTCTCTTTGTTGTTCCATCATCTGCCTTGCTTTAATCACCTAATAAAACTGATCCTGCAAAAATTCTGGGGGCCAAATCCTTACCTCTATTTGTAAATGATACTTATATTCGAGGAATTTGTTCCATTTTTCTCTTGTCCATAAGGGAAATCTGGCTAAAGCTAACCAGCTCCCAAGAGCCATGCACAGAAGATGTAAGACTAATTGAGCTTTGGGAAGGTACTAACAGCGGGGGAGGGACCCTGTCTAGTTCTTGCCTGGTTTAATCTGAGGGGGAAATTCACCACTTCTGCAGATATGAGAGATAGCCTGTCAAGCACTTTGAAGATGCTGGCTGGAGACTTCCTTCTGTCTTGTGATGTCATCTTGGGGCTGATGAAATTCCCCTTGAGACTCTCTTTAAAGCAGCTTCCTGCTCTCCACACTTAATCCCATGTGGTATAAAGCAAGGGAGGGGAGAGGCCACAGATATATCAAGAGAAAAGTACAGAGAAAGAAAAATCAGTAAAGAATTAGAGATACAGAGAGAAGTTTTTTTAAAAAAAAAAAACAGGAATATGAAAGAGAGGGAGCTCATATGACTGAGGCATTTTTAACAATCAGGTTGTCTGCAATATTAACAAAAAAAAGGTAGCAAAATAGAGAAAATGGGCCATTTTTATTCCAGGGGACAAGCTGCACAAAGGAATGTTCTTCTCTTTTAAACAAATGACCACGTGTACTGAATCCAACTGTGTGAAACAATCTAAGAATGGCAGCACCACTGGCATGGCAATGGTGCAGGTGGGTGCAGTTCCCTGTGGTCTCTATTGCTTGAAGAGAGAAAGAAAGTTCCTTATTATTATATTTAAGGCAGTTTTCAGAGCACTGGCATTCTTGTTTGCTCTGTTTTGGGGATATTCTATTTGCCAGTCAGTTCACACTCATCAACCATCCACTTCCTGTCTTTCACTTCTTCAGGTGAAATATCACCACTCTGGTGAGCACCAACATGGTCAGAGTGCAAATAACTGTGATGGATACTTCGAAGTGAATAAGAAGGGAAGCCTGATTATTGCTGAGATCACCTTGGTATTGCCTTGTATATAACCAAGATGTTTCACAGTGCCTCCTTAAGTGCTCAGGAAAGCACTTTCATTTAATTTAAGCTAAATTCAGGAGATTTTGCTAAACATTGACATTAATGCTTCATGGCTTTTAAGAAAAACTCATATTGCTAAAACTATTTGGCAGCAGTAAATTTATGGGCAGAGTTATTGCTCTTACATCTACTGCAGTACAAAACTCCGATGATCAGCCCTTCGATTGCTCATACTTATGAAAATAAATAAATAAACATGAAACATCAGCCACATTAAGGAATCGGGGAAATTCCTGAGGAATAACAATGTCTCTGGAGATGTTTTCAAATGCTAACCTGAGACTCACACTGTGCTTTGGGGGTTTCATTCTTATTAATTTTTTTTTATTTCAGAAGAGGAAAGTAATATTATTTCTCAAAATAAAACTTTGGCAGAGTATGAATCAGGGAAGCAGCCCACACATGGAAAACACAATCCATAATCTGAAAGTAGTCTAGGCAGGCTCATTTTTTTTGTTGAAGGAATTCACACGGAGGCAATTCTGCTCAGTTCCAGAGAGAGATTCTTATCATCAAAAGCACACACAATAACCTTGCTTCACCACCTGCCACTTTCTCCAGTGGCCTCTTGTTGTGACCAGTAATTGAGAAATGACAGACGGGAATAGGGCCAAATCTCTAAAATAGGGACACCAGTGTCTCCTAGTATCTGGGTAGTGATCTCCTTTCAGTCTTAGTTCACACCGCACACTGCCCTCCAGTCTCTCCTACTCTTTACCGTCACAGAAAAGACTCACAGCTTTTATTCACACCTGCCTTCTAAAGGTCAAACCATTTCGTGCCTGAAAAGTGTTACCCACTCCCCCCACACTTTACGTAAGTATCACATATGTTCTTTCTACAAATTGGTATACAGGTGCCATTTAATCCATTCAAATTTGGAAGCTACATCTTCAAGGGTCTGAGAGAGCTCACTCCCCCCGTATATTCCCCCTTTACATGTTTTCTTATAAGACATACAGTTTAATCAATTAACAAACTAAACAGCTTATATACTGGCAATATATTACAGATGGGTTTATGTCAGAGTAATAGATCACATGAAATGGACCATGTGGTACCCCAGTGCATGATGTCTTGGTAGAGCCCTGAGGACACTGACAGTAGCATCTCTAAGTAAGTAGTGCTGTATGAATACAGACACATGCGGATCTGTATCTACATCCATCTGACTAGGCCAAGGAGCAGGTAGATGCAAGATAGAGACACACACATGCTGGATGGGGCCACTGCACACCTTGTCATGCCATTTAAAAGGGCAGTTACAGGTTGCCGGTTTTGCAGCCATTAAAATTACACTTTATGGAAAAGGCTTCTCTAATTGTGTCTGATTTGCTTTCTGTAGTAAGCATCATTGGAAGAAGACCAAAGCAAGAGCAACTAGAAGTTAAATATACATTTGAGCTTAGCTGCAATACAGAACCCTGGGGAAGAAGCAGGCTGAAAGATTTATTTAATTTTAGGCTTGGATTCTCTCCCTTGCTGTTTTCTTGATGTTGTGTGTCTGCATTTGTGTGTGTGCGTGAGTGTCTGCGTGTGTGTGTGTGTTCCATCACATCATCTCCTGAAGAACGCTGGGTTTCGCAGGCAGGCGGCTAGTCACCTGCAACAACCCAGGGGTCCTGCCGAGGCTTCCAGGCTGCTGTCAGTGTCAGATGCCAGGGTCTGGTCGGTGGACATGGAGGAGATGTCATTGACAGACGAGGATGGAGGGAGACTCTCACTGCTGTTCACTGCTGCACCTGTGCTAAGAAAATGAAGACCAACATGACTCAATCTAGAACCAGACCCATCTTAATGCCATTCAGGATTCAGGGATGGGCAAATACAATAGGGGATGTCCAGTCCATCAATCATTTGGCAAGCCTTTATAAAGCAGCTGACAGAAGGGAGCATATCAAATGGTGACAATGAAGACATAGCAATAAAAAGTCCCTCATCACAAGTTATCAAATCTCACTCTATATTTGAAATCACCTGCAACACTTTCTATTAAAAAACACTAATATCTGGTCACACTGCCTCCCCTGCCCCCACTGCACTGCATATATTTTAATATAATTGGCCTTGGGTGAGGCCAAGGTATTTGCATTTTTATTTATTTATTTATTTTGAGATGGAGTCTCGCTCTGTTGCCAGGCTGGAGTGCAGTGGCACAATCTCGGCTCACTGCAACCTCTGCCTCCCGGGTTCAAGCCATTCTCCTGCCTCAGCCTCCCGAGTAGCTGGGAGTACAGGTGCGCACCACCACGCCTAGCTAATTTTTGTACTTTTAGTAGAGATGGGGTTTCAACATGTTGGCCAGAATGGTCTCGATCTCTTGACCTCGTGATCCGCCCACCTCTGCCTCCCAAAGTGCTGGAATTACAGGCGTGAGCCACCACGCCCAGTCGGCATTTGCATTTTTTAAAAGCTCCTCAGAGACTGTATTCAGTCAAGCATTGAAAGCCTCTGGCTTATGGAGGAGACAAATAAGCAAAACCCCTTAATGGAGCCATCTGAGCCTGGTTGTTTTTAATGCAGGGAGCTTTTAAAACAAACACATGCAAGGGTCCTATCCCAGAAATAGAAGCTGAAGTGAAGTTCAGAAATCTGAATTACTTGGGGACCACATCTCTAGAGAAAGGAAGATATATAAAGTAAATACTATTATGTCATCATTAATGACATCAAACTTAAAATGCATATAGAAAAGCCAGTAGGACATAAGTAGGACTGTTGATGAAAGTTACAAAAAAAAAAAAAAAAAATAGGAGAAGCCTTAGCACAGCTTTTGCTTATGAGCTAACTCTCCAGCAGGCTTGCTTACCTGGGATCTCCAAATAAGAACTCCGAATTATTAACTTAGATTAACTTGAAAAAATTATTTATCTGTTATGCGGGAATATAAGGTTGAAACCCTGAGAAGAAACTTGCCCATGGTAATCACTCAGTAAAGGCTAGCTGAGTTGCCAGTAGCTTTGAGATCAACAAGAGAAAGATGAACCAAAGGCATTGTGCAATATAATTAAACCAGAGCACCCTGGAAACAATCCATTTACTTTTTTTCTTTGTATATTCTTTATACCTAAGCAATCTGAGTGGTAACATACTTGCTGTGTGAAATAGCTTGCTATTAAATATCTGTAGTATAATCCCCTAATCAAATAAGAGATGAGGAATTCTCACTAAAATTATACCTTATTTGAGCAAATATAGTGTGCAAGATCTATTTGATGAAAAATAATAACTCCAAAGTCAGTTATAGTAGTATTATCACATAGACCTAATAAATCAGAAAGACAAAATAAAACTAAATTAAGGAAGGGGAGGGGTTAACATAATCCTTGTTCCTGAAGTAGACACTTCTTGCCTGTGAAAAAAGTGTGATGAAAATGTGTCAGTTATCTAGAGAGGACACAAACACCTAAACTAAGACAGATCACCTGTATCTTCCATGTATTTTTAAGTTGTATTTGTTGACTATAAATATATTGATGTACTCTATGGGAAATGTGAAAAAATATAGGAAATAAAGATAATGATATGCACCGATCTTCAAATAAATGGTAAGAACTGTTAAACTTTTCATATATTTCTTCCCGGTCGTTCTTTTTGCCTGGAAGTTTCCCTGGTCGTGATCTTTTAATATGTATTTTTTTGGGATCCTGATACTTTTATATACAGAAAAGCTTATGAATTTTTCATGTTCTTTAAACTCCTAAAAATACCCATCCTTTCTAATCTTAAATGTGTCTAGAAAAGGTTTTTAAAGTCCTCTTGTTTTTGTCTTTCTGTAAATAATTACTCTCACTATCAGGACAATGTATAATGTAAAGTTATAATATTCCATAATATTCCAACTTTGAATGGCTTTAATTTATTCCAACTTTACTTAATTATATCCCCCATAGCTATGGTACAGAGCTGGTTCATTTCCACTTACAATAAGATTTTATCTCCTAGCAGACAGCCCTTGGTTCCCTTACATTGCCCAAATGCCCTGCTCTGTTTTTTACCCCCGATTCTGGATTAAATTATACCAACATCCTTCATGTTCTTTCATAAGTTGCTAATAATTTAGTTTCACTATGATGGACTCCTCAGAATTCTCTTCCATTTATCCACATTCTTATTAAAAGACAGAGATTAAAACTGGACACAGGACTCTATTATAAAGGCCTGATCAATTGTGAGCCCAGCAGAGGGAAATTGCTTTTTTCTTACTATTTGTCTGCTGGATGACATATCCCTAGACTATGGATGCCTTTCAAATCATGGTGCTACAGCCTAATTTAGTTTTGACTTGAGGTATAAAATGATGCTCATATATTTTTGTAACAGCTTTATTAAGATATAATCCACATATATAATTAAGAAATTTAATTTGTATGATTCAGTGTTTTTTAGTATACTCACAACATTGTGCAGCCATCACCACAATCCATTTTGCAGCATTTCATCATCCCTAAAGAAAACCCTGCACTCCATTCCTCACCTACCTTCTAGCTCTAGGCAACGACTAATCCACTTTTTGCCTCTATAAAATTGCCTGTTCTGAACATTTCATGTAAATGGAAGCATACCATATGTGATCATTTATGACTGGCCACTTTCACATAGCAGAATGTTTTCAAGGTTTATCCATGCTGTGGCATGTATCTGTATTTCATATCTTTGTATGGCTGCATAATATTCCATTGTATGGATGCATCACATTTTATTTATTAGTTGATAGGCATTTGATGGATATTTAGGTTGTTTCAACTTTTTGGCTATTATGAATAATGCTGTTATGAACATTCATGCACGAGTTTTATATGGACGTGTGTTCATTTCTCTTGGGTATATACCTAGAAGTGGAATTGCTGGGGCACAGAGTAATTCTAGGTTTAACACTTGAGGAACTGACCAACTGTTTTCTAAAGTGGGTGCACCATTTTACATTACTACCAGCAGTGTATGAGGATTCCAATTTCTCTACATCCTCACCAATACTTACTATCTGTCTTTTTATCTATCTAGCCATCCTAGTGTGCATGAAATGGTATCTCACTGTGGTTTGATTTGCATTTGCCTGATGGCTAATAATGTTGAGTATATTTTTTCATGTGCTTGTCAGTATACGTTCTTTGGAGAAAGTTTACTCAGCTCCTTTGGCCATTTTTTAATTGCTTTATTTTCTTTTTATTATGAGTTGTAAGCTCTTTAGCTCTTTCTTTCTTTCTTTCTTTCTTTCTTCATTTCTTTTTTTTTAAGACAGGGTCTCAGTCGCCCAGCCTGTAGCACAGTGGCATAGTCATGGTTCACTGTATCCTCTAACTCCAGGGCTCAGGCAATTCTCCTGCCCCAGCCTCCCAAGTAGCTAGGACTACAGGCACATACCACCATGCCTGGCTAATTAAAAAAAAAGATTTCTTGTAGAGACAGGAGCTTGCCATGTTGCCCAAGCTGGTCTCAAACTCCTGGCCTCAAGTGATCTTCCGATTTCTGCCTCCCAAAATGCTGGGTCTACAGGCATGAGCCACTGTGACAGGCCTGTAAGAGCTCTTTATATAATCTGGGTACAAGTTACTTAATGACATATATATTTTCAAATGTTTTTCCTCTATGCTATGGTTTGTCTTTTCATTTTCTCGAAGGGGTCTTTTGAAGCACACATGTTTTTAATTTTTATGCAATTGCATTTATCTGTCTTTTCTTTTATCACTTGTGTTTTACTGTCTTATCTAATAAACCATTTTCTAATCCAAGATTATAAAAATTTACTCCCATGTTTTTGCCTAAGAGTTTTATAATTTTAGACCTTATCCTTAAGTCTACGATTCATTTTTAGTTCACTTTTGTATATGATATGAAGCAGGGGCCCACCTTCATTCTTTTGCATGTATATATCCAATCATCCCAGCACCATATATTGAAAAGGCTATTCTTTGTCCATGTTTTACATCCTTATCAAAAATCAATTGATCATAAATGTAGGTATTTATTCCTGGACTCTCAATTTGATTCCCTTGATCTATTTGTGTATCTTCATGCAAGTAGCACTCTGTCTTGAATATTGTAGCTTTGTAGTAAGTTTTGAAATCAGAACATGTAAATCTGGCAACTGTGTTGTTTTTCAAGGTTATTTTGGATATTCTGTATCCTTTGCATTTCCACACAAATTTTAAGATGGGGCTTGTCAATTTCTGCAAAAAAGACAGCTATGATCTTTATAAGTATTGGCTTAATCTGTACATCAATTTGGGGAGTATCTTTCATCCCTTGACAATATTAAATATTCTAATCCATGAGCAATGAAATGTTTTCCCAGTTATTAGATCCTGTTTAATTTCTTTCAACAATGTTTCGTAGTTTGCAGAGTACAAAACTTGTACTTCTTTTGCTAACTTTATTCCTAAATATGTATTTCTTGATGCTATTCTAAATGGAATTGTTTTATGTTCATTGCTAAGTGTAGAAATACAATTATACTGAGGATTTATTTGAATAAGAAGTTTCAGTGTCAGTGGACTGGACGTTAAAAACAGATCAAATAAATATATATATATATATAATGAATGTTGCAATTAACCAGAAAGCCAGTGGAACCAGGCGGATTTTTGATAGCATGCTTTATTTATGAGAAAATAACCAGCTGGAAGTTTTAAAATAAAATTGTGGCATAATACAAACCAAAAAGTATTTTTAAGTATCTTTAATAATAATCTTGGTCTTCTCTTGAGATAGGCTTTTTCTCCTACCCTGGCTGGAGTTGATTATGTAGACACATTCTTATTGTCACAATTAAAGATTTTTTATTTTTTTAATTTTTATTTTTTTATTAGTATTATTATTATACTTTAAGTTTCAGGGTACATGTGCACAATGTGCAGGTTAGTTACATATGTATACATGTGCCATGCTGGTGTGCTGCACCCATTAACTCGTCATTTAGCATTAGGTATATCTCCTAATGCTATCCCTCCCCCCTCCCCCCACCCCACAACAGTCCCCAGAGTGTGATGTTCCCCTTCCTGTGTCCATGTGTTCTCATTGTTCAATTCCCATCTATGAGTGACAACATGCGGTGTTTGGTTTTTTGTCCTTGCGAGAGTTTGCTGAGAATGATGGTTTCCAGTTTCATCCATGTCCCTACAAAGGACATGAACTCATCATTTTTTATGGCTGCATAGTATTCCATGGTGTATAGGTGCCACATTTTCTTAATCCAGTCTATCATCGTTGGACATTTGGGCTGGTTCCAAGTCTTTGCTATTGTGAATAGTGCCGCAATAAACATACGTGTGCATGTGTCTTTATAGCAGTATGATTTATAGTCCTTTGGGTATATACCCAGTAATGGGATGGCTGGGTCAAATGGTATTTCTAGTTCTAGATCCGTGAGGAATCGCCACACTGACTTCCACAATGGTTGAACTAGTTTACAGTCCCACCAACAGTGTAAAAGTGTTCCTATTTCTCCGCATCCTCTCCAGCACCTGTTGTTTCCTGACTTTTTACCTGTTGTTTCCTGACTTTTTAATGATTGCCATTCTAACTGGTGTGAGATGGTATCTCATTGTGGTTTTGATTTGCATTTCTCTGATGACCAGTGATGATGAGCATTTTTTCGTGTGTCTTTTGGCTGCATAAATGTCTTCTTTTGAGAAGTGTCTGTTCATATCCTTTGCCCACTTTTTGATGGGGTTGTTTGTTTTTTTCTTGTAAATTTGTTGGAGTTCATTGTAGATTCTGGATATTAGCCCTTTGTCAGATGAGTAGGTTGCGAAAATTTTCTCCCATTTTGTAGGTTGCCTGTTCACTCTGATGGTAGTTTCTTTTGCTGTGCAGAAGCTCTTTAGTTTAATTAGATTCCATTTGTCAATTTTGGCTTTTGTTGCCATTGCTTTTGGTGTTTTAGACATGAAGTCCTTGCCCATGCCTATGTCCTGAATGGTAATGCCTAGGTTTTCTTCTAGGGTTTTTATGGTTTTAGGTCTAACGTTTAAGTCTTTAATCCATCTTGAATTAATTTTTGTATAAGGTGTAAGGAAGGGATCCAATTTCAGCTTTCTCCATATGGCTAGCCAGTTTTCTCAGCACCATTTATTAAATAGGGAATCCTTTCCCCATTGCTTGTTTTTCTCAGGTTTGTCAAAGATCAGATAGTTGTAGATATGCAGCATTATTTCTGAGGGCTCTGTTCTGTTCCATTGATCTATATCTCTGTTTTGGTACCAGTACCATGCTGTTTTGGTTACTGTAGCCTTGTAGTATAGTTTGAAGCCAGGTAGTGTGATGCCTCCAGCTTTGTTCTTTTGGCTTAGGATTGACTTGGCGATGCGGGCTCTTTTTTGTTTCCATATGAACTTTAAAGTAGTTTTTTCCAATTCTGTGAAGAAAGTCATTGGTAGCTTGATGGGGATGGCATTGAATCTATAAATTACCTTGGGCAGTATGGCCATTTTCACAATATTGATTCTTCCTACCCATGAGCATGGAATGTTCTTCCATTTGTTTGTATCCTCTTTTATTTCATTGAGCAGTGGTTTGTAGTTCTCCTTGAAGAGGTCCTTCACATCCCTTGTAAGTTGGATTCCTAAGTACTTTATTCTCTTTGAAGCAATTGTGAATGGGAGTTCACTCATGATTTGGCTCTCTGTTTGTCTGTTATTGGTGTATAAGAATGCTTGTGATTTTTGCACATTTATTTTGTATCCTGAGACTTTGCTGAAGTTGCTTATCAGCTTAAGGAGATTTTGGGCTGAGACGGTGGGGTTTTCTAGATATACAATCATGTCGTCTGCAAACAGGGATGATTTGACTTCCTCTTTTCCTAATTGAATACCCTTTATTTCCTTCTCCTGCCTAATTGCCCTGGCCAGAACTTCCAACACTATGTTGAATAGAAGTGGTGAGAGAGGGCCTCCCTGTCTTGTGCCAGTTTTCAAAGGGAATGCTTCCAGTTTTTGCCCATTCAGTATGGTATTGGCTGTGGGTTTGTCATAGATAGCTCTTATTATTTTGAGATATGTCCCATCAATACCTAATTTATTGAGAGTTTTTAGCATGAAGGAAGGGTTGTTGAATTTTGTCAAAGGCCTTTTCTGCATCTATTGAGATAATCATGTGGTTTTTGTCTTTGATTCTGTTTATATGCTGGATTACATTTATTGATTTGCGTATATTGAACCAGCCTTGCATCCCAGGGATGAAGCCCACTTGATCATGGTGGATAAGCTTTTTGATGTGCTGCTGGATTTGGTTTGCCAGTATTTTATTGAGGATTTTTGCATCAATATTCATCAAGGATATTGGTCTAAAATTCTCATTTTTGGTTGTGTCTCTGCCCGGCTTTGGTATCAGGATGATGCTGGCCTCATAAAATGAGTTAGGGAGGATTCCCTCTTTTTCTATTGATTGGAATAGTTTCAGAAGGAATGGTACCAGTTCCTCCTTGTACCTCTGGTAGAATTCGGCTGTGAATCCATCTGGTCCTGGACTTTTTTTGGTTGGTAAGCTATTGATTATTGCCACAATTCCAGATCCTGTTATTGGTCTATTCAGAGATTCAACTTCTTTCTGGTTTAGTCTTGGGAGAGTGTATGTGTCGAGGAATTTATCCATTTCTTCTAGATTTTCTAGTTTATTTGCGTAGAGGTGTTTGTAGTATTCTCTGATGGTAGTTTGTATTTCTGTGGGATCGGTGGTGATATCCCCTTTATCATTTTTTATTGCATCTATTTGATTCTTCTCTCTTTTTTTCTTTATTAGTCTTGCTAGCGGTCTATCAATTTTGTTGATCCTTTCAAAAAACCAGCTCCTGGATTCATTAATTTTTTGAAGGGTTTTTTGTGTCTCTATTTCCTTCAGTTCTGCTCTGATTTTAGTTATTTCTTGCCTTCTGCTAGCTTTTGAATGTGTTTGCTCTTGCTTTTCTAGTTCTTTTAATTGTGATGTTAGGGTGTCAATTTTGGATCTTTTCTGCTTTCTCTTGTGGGCATTTAGTGCTATAAATTTCCCTCTACACACTGCTTTGAATGTGTCCCAGAGATTCTGGTATGTTGTGTCTTGGTTCTCGTTGGTTTCAAAGAACATCTTTATTTCTGCCTTCATTTCGTTATGCACCCAGTAGTCATTCAGGAGCAGGTTGTTCAGTTTCCATGTAGTTGAGCAGTTTTGAGTGAGTTTCTTAATCCTGAGTTCTAGTTTGATTGCACTGTGGTCTGAGAGACAGTTTGTTACAATTTCTGTTCTTTTACATTTGCTGAGGAGTGCTTTACTTCCAAGTATGTGGTCAACTTTGGAATAGGTGTGGTGTGGTGCTGAAAAAAATGTATATTCTGTTGATTTGGGGTGGAGAGTTCTGTAGATGTCTATTAGGTCCGCTTGGTGCAGAGCTGAGTTCAATTCCTGGGTATCCTTGTTAACTTTCTGTCTCGTTGATCTGTCTAATGTTGACAGTGGGGTGTTAAAGTCTCCCATTATTATTGTGTGGGAGTCTAAGTCTCTTTGTAGGTCACTCAGGACTTGCTTTATGGATCTGGGTGCTCCTGTATTGGGTGCATATATATTTAGGATAGTTAGCTCTTCTTGTTGAACTGATCCCTTTACCATTATGTAATGGCCTTCTTTGTCTCTTTTGATCTTTGTTGGTTTAAAGTCTGTTTTATCAGAGACTAGGATTTCAACGCCTGCCTTTTTTTGTTTTCCATTTGCTTGGTAGATCTTCCTCCATCCTTTTATTTTGAGCCTATGTGTGTCTCTGCACGTGAGATGGGTTTCCTGAATACAGCACACTGATGGGTCTTAACTCTTTATCCAATTTGCCAGTCTGTGTCTTTTAATTGGAGCATTTAGTCCATTTACATTTAAAGTTAATATTGTTATGTGTGAATTTGATCCTGTCATTATGATGTTAGCTGGTTATTTTACTTGTTAGTTGATGCAGTTTCTGTCTAGTGTCGATGGTCTTTACACTTTGGCATGATTTTGCAGTGGCTGGTACCGGTTGTGCCTTTCCATGTTTAGCACTTCCCTCAGGAGCTCTTTTAGGGCAGGCCTGGTGGTGACAAAATCTCTCAGCATTTGCTTGTCTGCAAAGTATTTTATTTCTCCTTCACTTATGAAGCTTAGTTTGGCTGGATATGAAATTCTGGGTTGAAAATTCTTTTCTTTAAGAATGTTGAATATTGGCCCCCACTCTCTTCTGGCTTGTAGAGTTTCTGCCGAGAGATCCGCTGTTAGTCTGATGGGCTTCCCTTTGTCGGTAACCCGACCTTTCTCTCTGGCTGCCCTTAACATTTTTTCCTTCATTTCAACTTTGGTGAATCTGACAATTATCTGTCTTGGAGTTGCTCTTCTCGAGGAGTATCTCTGTGGTGTTCTCTGTATTTCCTGAATCTGAATGTTGGCCTGCCTTGCTAGATTGGGGAAGTTCTCCTGGATAATATCCTGCAGAGTCTTTTCCAACTTGGTTCTATTCTCCCCGTCACTTTCAGGTACACTAATCAGACGCAGATTTGGTCTTTTCACATAGTCCCATATTTCTTGGAGGCTTTGTTCGTTTCTTTTCATTCTTTTTTCTCTAAACTTCCCTTCTTGCTTCATTTCATTCATTTCATCTTCCATCACTGATACCCTTTCTTCCAGTTGGTCGCATCGGCTCCTGAGGCTTCTGCATTCTTCATGTAGTTCTCGAGCCTTGGCTTTCAGCTCCATTAGCTCCTTTAAGCACTTCTCTGTATTGGTTATTCTAGTTATACATTTGTCTAAATTTTTTTCAAAGTTTTCAACTTCTTTGCCTTTGGTTTGAATTTCCTCCTGTAGCTCAGAGTAGTTTGATCGTCTGAAGCCTTCTTCTCTCAACTCATCAAAGTCATTCTCCGTCCAGCTTTGTTCTGTTGCTGGTGAGGAACTGCGTTCCTTTGGAGGAGGAGAGGCGCTCTGCTTTTTAGAGTTTCCAGTTTTTCTGCTCTGTTTTTTCCCCATCTTTGTGGTTTTATCTACTTTTGGTCTTTGATGATGGTGTTGTACAGATGGGTTTTTGGTGTGGATGTCCTTCCTGTTTGTTAGTTTTCCTTCTAACAGACAGGACCCTCAGCTGCAGGTCTGTTGGATTTTGCTAGAGGTCCACTCCAGACCCTGTTTGCCTGGGTATCAGCAGCGGTGTCTGCAGAACCGCGGATATTCGTGATCTGCGAATGCTGCTGTCTGATTGTTCCTCTGGAAGTTTTATCTCAGAGGAGTACCCGGCCGTGTGAGGTGTCAGTCTGCCCCTACTGGGGGATGCCTCCCAGTTAGGCTGCTCGGGGGTCAGGGATCAGGGACCCAGTTGAGGAGGCAGTCTGCCCCTTCTCAGATCTCCAGCTGCGTGCTGGGAGAACCACTGCTCTCCTCAAAGCTGTCAGACAGGGACATTTAAGTCTGCAGAGGTTACTGCTGTCTTTTTGTTTGTCTGTGCCCTGCCCCCAGAGGTGGAGCCTACAGAGGCAGGCAGGCCTCCTTGAGCTGTGGTGGGCTCCACCCAGTTGGAGCTTCCCGGCTGCTTTGTTTACCTAAGCGAGCCTGGGCAATGGCGGGCGCCCCTTCCCCAGCCTCGCTGCCGCCTTGCCGTTTGATCTCAGACTGCTGTGCTAGCAATCAGTGAGACTCCGTGGGTGTAGGACCCTCCAAGCCAGGTGCGGGATATAATCTCCTGGTGTGCCGTTTCCTAAGCCCGTCGGAAAAGTGCAGTATTCGGGTGGGAGTGGCCCGATTTTCCAGGTGCCGTCTGTCACCCCTTTCCTTGACCAGGAAAGGGAACTCTTGCACTTCCCGAGTGAGGCAATGCCTCGCCCTGCTTCGGCTGGCGCATGGTGCAGTGCACCCACTGTCCTGCGCCCACTATCTGGCACTCCCTAGTTAGATGAACCCGGTACCTCAGATGGAAATGCAGAAATCACCCATCTTCTGCGTCGCTCACGCTGGGAGGTGTAGACTGGAGCTGTTCCTATTTGGCCATCTTCACAATTAAAGTTGAGTAACGATTCAAATAAGGGTGAGATAAGGCTTAGCTGAAATAAGGCTCCCTTATAGTAAAACAATTTGATGTTTACAAATAAACACAAACCCACAACAATGGCAACTAAAGAAATTAAACAAAGAGCATTGAAAAAATTTCTCCAAAACACAAATTTATATCTACGAATAATATTGAATGTATGTAACAAAAGCCAGAGTAGCTTTTAATAAGCTCTTCATAAACAGGATCGTGCTGCAGGCTATGCTTATAAAACACACAGCACTCCTACTGCACTTATTTTCAAAATCAGCATATTTTCAGCACACTTCTGGAATATTCCGAGTGTTATGCCATACCAGTCAGCCCCTTATTATATGTAGTTTTGTTATGGATTACCTCAAGTATATATTTCCCCTGCTTCTTTTTACTGCTTTCATTATACTTCTTTATTTCTCCTGTCTTCCACAATGTCTACCGCTGAGTAGTAGCACAGAGTAAGTACTCGAGTTAACAAAACAGTATTGAGTATCTTTTATGTGTACTCTTCTAGATAGGTTCTGTGAGGAAAAGCAAGTTCCTTCCTGCTTTGGAACTAGTGAAACTGTTAAGCTATTTTTGGACAAAGGAAATCACTTTGTTGCAGTTGTCTTTCTTCTCCTTTTGTTCATCAGCAGGTTCTCTCTAATTCCTATCCTCTGTGTTGGAATGGTCCTGCCCTCTAGTTTATCAATGTTGAATGCAAATTATAATTAGTGTTCAACTACTCAAAGTTCAAAATCTATCAAAGTCTTTATCAGCTGTATTTCTAGGGATCCATAGACTATTGCTTCTGATTTTATATGGCACTAATTCATTAAGAGAAGTCTTCAGTGCTTCCTTTGTAAAAGTTCCCATGACATCTGCTTGTTTCATGGGAATGGTTCCTTGCAATCCAGTGTGATGGTGGGAGAGAACTGTGCACTGTCTATGGTGTCCTGGAACTGGCTTTTAGTGGCTTCTTAGAACGAATTATTAGCATCTCTTTCCAACTCTGCATCCATTGATGTTACATTGTTGCTTAAAATTGGTCACAGTGAGAATATTTATACCACAGAAATTGTTCAGTGGTACTAGTCAATTCTTTTTTTAATATAGTTGTTAAATGTTAACCAGTCCACCACTATTAGATGAAAACTATTTGCTTCTGTATGACTCCCTCTATTGCACTATAATAAATGCCTCCTTGCCTGCAGCCACTTCTGCTGGATGATCCATTCAAATCTATTTTCATGTAGGCAATAAACAGGAGTTCTAAACCATAAACCCAAACACAAATATAAGGGACAAGACATGGGCCTTGGCTTTAAGTTGTTAAATTACTGCCAAGCAGTTTGTGAAAATCTCTTAAACAGAATTGAACTGAATTGAATATGATCATAGTGTTCAGTTGTCTAGTCAATGTGATAAATATCTCTTCTTTCTATATTATTTAAGAGAAAACAGTAGAGATATACATTATAAAAAATGTTTTGCCATCAATAAATCATTACAAATTTTTGTCAATAAAAATGGCATTAAAAGGAACTGAAAATGCAAATAGGGTTGCAAATGAGGAATATTAGCTACCTTCAACTTCACCTAAAAAATCAGATTTCATGGAAAGAAGTAACACATGCTAAAGAAAATTTCTCAGCTAGAAGTTATTTAACCAAAAAACATCGTTATGGGGGAAAATGTTGTTCTGCTTTATTTAAAGGAAATGATTTTCCTGATATCCCCCAACCCCAACAACAACAAAAAAATATGGTAGACACAGAATTAGAAAAAGCACAAGAATGAAAAAAATAGTGCCATTTTTATCTACATGATCTTGAGCCACAATTTGTCTGGGCCTGAGATTTTTTAATAAAAAGTAAATAAAATTAATGGACTATATTGGTGACCCTAAGACATATTTCCATGGTGGGGAATGTGGTCCTCATTGGGGAGAGAATGGTTGCATATTAAAGTCACCCAGAAGCTTTATCTTTGACTTAGAGATTTTGAAAAATCTCTGCCCATCCTGATGTTCAGCATCCTTATCTTAGTAAGTCACTGTTAGTTTTGGGAGCTTTACTTCTCAGGTGGAAGAGGGCTGGTGAACAAACTGAGAATTGGTGAATCAGATGCTCTCCTGTATTTTTGCTAGTTCTAACGTACTATAACAAATGCTTTTAGAAGAAAATTAATTTCTATTCATGGACTGCTAGTCCCTCAGCAATTGTTACAAATCAATTCAGGAAGCAAGCAGCTATGCCATCCTTGAAAATAAATTACTATGCAAGTGAAATCAGATAGCAGAAGGGAGTACAAATATTTATTTGGAAATGTATCTGAAGTTTAGATTTATCTCTTATTGACATACAACAATTTCATCAATAAATTTCAAACCTATAAATTATTCTGCAAATGCACATTTAACTTCCTATTTACATTTTAAAAGCATCACATAACATGGGTTTCAGTATTAGAAGCATTTGGCCCCTGTGATACTGCATTAACTTACTCCCTTGCTGCAGAATTCCCAGTATTGCCACAACTGAATACCAACAGAGTGTGTGTTATAAAAATACCACAGCTATTTTCAAAATAAAATATGCTACATGAACATTAATGAAAAAAAGCTGAATATAATGAACAATGCAAAAAAGCTGACTTTTCAAACTTTTTTTTAGTAATTGCTTTTTCTTTCCAGCGTAGTTTATTACACACACAAAAACGCACACACACAGTGGTACGCCAATAAAAATTTAACAGTTGGCTCTGCAGGGGGCAACAAAAACGCCCTGATTTGTAGGGTCTGCCAATTTCCATGTTGTAAATCCTTCGTGCCTGATTTCATGCTGCCAACACACCAACAATAGATGCATAGTTGGGAAGAGAGGTATAGAATTGGCCGTCATGAGCTGGTAGAGTCAGCACCAGCACATGGCTGCCCTAGAGCCTCTCCATCATGCACATAAATATATCATACAGAAATGCATCCTATAATGTGTAGTATACATATGATTTCTCACGAAAGAGAAAGTCATACTACATGACTTATAACTAAGTCATGAATATTTTTCCTAGATTTCACACAATCATTTTAACTATAAATTGGTTAAGCCAGTCAACTATAGTTTAGGGCATATGTATTACATAGATAATTTTTAATTGTTAAGGTAGTTGGAATGGTTAAAAGTGGCTTAGCCTTCTCACTCAGGTAGAGCCTAAGTTGCATATTTTAGAATTAATCATTAACACACTAAGCAGGCCTGCAAAAAAATCCATGAATATATATTTCCCAAAATGAATAAATCAAACACCTGAAAGCTGCAAACCTTTATATGAAGCATGAAAAAATGCCAATAGCAAGAATTTATATACTTTATGCTTGGCCTGTTTATCTTCATGGAGATTAATAGAGTGAATAAATATTTATAATAATGGTGTAAGAACATGCTGAATAGTATACTGTATTAAAGTTACATGATCTTGTCTTGAATTTTGTGTTTGGAATAGTACTAAGAAATATGCTGAGGGAGAAATTGAGTGGCAATTTTCAAGTTAATATATATTTATTGAGCTACTACTATGTGCAAGGCACAGCACCCAGGCACTACATGGGACACCAAGATAAATGCATACAGTCTTCTCAATGAAATTACAATCAATAAGGGATAATAACACAAGAGGTCAAATATTTAACATACAGGGACTAGTAAGACCTATAGAAAGGAAAGATCCTATTCTTTGGAAAGATATAAAAAGTCTTTTGGGATAAGGTGGTATGAAAAGGAAATGAAGTAATGATAACTTGAACTGAAGATGAATAGAATAGGTTCTACTAAAATTTGTCCAGGCCCAGCCTAACACGCTAGGTTACCTGTGGCTACATTCTGTTATTTCTGCTGCTTAATGAGTACATGACAATACGTTCTGGTCATTATAGGAATTCTTAAAACAAGGAGTCGTTCTGCCTTAGCAGGTGGCATCTTGAGGCTTTTGGATTCTGTCTTCAAGTTTTTTAATGAGCAACAGGCCAAACATGCAGATTAGTTTGAAGCACCTTCTGTGGACTGTGTCAATCTGTATGCGAGGGTGAATGAGTAGAGAGGGTGGTATGGAAAACAACTCCCGTGATTCCCTTAACCTTCTTTGAGGAAAGGAAAAACTTGGGATAAAACTGAGTATTTTTTCAAGTCTACTGGTGAGAAAAGCATGTCATAACCGAATTGCATCTGTTTGGGTATCATAGTGGTTTGGGGTGTAAATTAGTTATTCGAAGAGTAGTATCAATATGAATAATTGATTAATTATTTCATCCTACATCTTTTTTCCTAAAATAATTTAGGAAAACAACACCCTAATCAGTTTTTCTCAAAACTAGGCATTTGTAGCCCCCATTTTTGCTAGCAGGAGTTGAATGTAGTTTTTAAAGCTGAAAATAAACCATCACATTTTCTAAAACTCTTTATAGTGAGAGCATAGGTCTTAGGAAAAAATATATTAGCATTAATAAGTAAATTGTCTCAAGTCATAGTAAAGCACATTACTAGGATAAGTAAAAAATATATATGTACAATTGTGTATTAGATTCTGTAACTAGCAAATGAAAAATTTTCCAAGCTGACCTTAACCGGAGCCCATCTTGGTAGATGTTTCAACTATTGTCACATCAACCTTGAGAAGAGTTCAAACACTAAGAATGAACGAGGGAAGAGGTAGCAGCTGAAAGAATTCCTGACCTCCACATTGACTTGAAGGTCAAAAGGACATTATGGCTCTGAATTTTGATGAGGCACATTTACCCTTTAGCCCATGTTAACATTTTCTTCAGGATTCATTACTATTAAAATGATTTATGAAAAAGTTTTTGTGCTGGATCATTACCATCAGAATAATCAGAATGAATGCCACACTGAATATCAAAAGAAATAAAACTAAAATCATTATAGGGAAACAACTATGTGATATTTGTCCATCTGCCCTTTAAGCAATGTTATGTTATTTGTTGCAACCCCTACACAAAGGCCAAGAAATTACACAAATACTAGTTTGTTGGCTATTCACGGAGAGTGAGTACCTGAAGGAGAAGGCTGTCCTTTTACTACGCCATTTTTAGTCTTTTCTTCTGAGTTCATTACTTCCTTGTAGATAAGTTCTGTAAGAAACAGCTGTGTTATTATAGAAAACAAATTTATCCTTCATTCACAGGGAAATTCATTACTTAATGCCAAATAATTACGTTTTGATGGGGTTGAGTAAATTAAAAATCAATTGAGATTCCTTTACTGCTCTATTTCTATTTCTATATTGCCTTGTAATTAGCAGAGAGCCTGGCACAAATGGGTATCCAGTAAAGCAGTTGAAGAAATCAATGCACGAAAATTTATTTCTATGTACATGAAACATACTATTTATTTCTATATACATAGTATTTATTTCTACATACATTTCTACATAAATAACATTTATTTCTACATGCATGGAACATTTCTACGTAAATGAAACAAGTAATACATGTTTTACTTGTTTTCTGAATTCTTTGGGGGAAGTACTAATACATTCTAGCTCAATCTAGTAACAATTTTTATGGCTCTGAACATCCATTTTTCTTTATACTTACTTCCTATGAAATGCACATGTTCTCATGACTTTATATTATTACCAATCCTTACAACTTCCATCTCTTACTGCATCTTTTTTTTCCAGACTCATATCTTGGACTTGTAAATCTAAACTTGCCAAAAACCAAACACATTAAAAAATTTAGTTCATTTACTCGCAGACTGGCATCCATTTTTGGCTTTCTGAATGCTAGAGTTAAATTGGATAGTTTCAGTTCAGTTTACTTTGTCCCCTTTAGCTAAAAATCATTCCGCCCTACTCATTCTTGCTTTGCAATGGCTTATAATCTGTATAATCATCATCCTTTACATGTACTTCTTTCTCCAATTTCTCACAATTTAGTCCATGTCCTCCTCAAGTGATGGTTATATCCTATCACCCACCTATTCATGAGCCCCTGAGGAGTGCCTTCCTGTCCTTACTTGGATCAAAGCAAGTCTTCTTCATCTACATCCAGCATCTTTTTTCACTTGATCCACTTTTTGTATGTGTTCATTTTTCCATAATCGCCAACATGACCCTGGAATCCCTGGACCAGTGGAATCTCTTTAGTATCTTTTAAAATGTTTTTATTTTATTCTGATTTTACATATATATATATAGAGAGAGAGACAGAGACTTTCTGTCACCCAGGCTTGAGTACAATGGCACAATCATGGCTCACTGCAGCCTCAACTTCCTGGACTCAAGTGATCCTCCCACCTCAGCCTCCCAAGTAGCTGGGACTACAGGTGTGTACCACTATGCCTGGCTAATTTTTGTATGTTTCTAGCAGAGACGTAGGTCTCCCTGTGTTGCCCAGGTTGGTCCTGAACTCCTGGGCTCAAGTGATCCCCCAGCCTCAGCCTCCCAAACTGCTGGGATTACAGGTGTGAGTCATCGCTCTTGGCCCTGTTTAGTATCTTTATAACATTTTCTGCTTAAACCTATCCTTTGTTTTCCTCTTAGTCCTTTATCTGATATTTTCTTAATATTTTCTCTTTTCCTAATTTACACTTATTAATTCCTGCAAGGTAGCTCAAATGTTCCTTCCCTTCAGCTCTTCCCGTTTTGATCTGATCATTTGTTACAACCTGCATTTGACTTTCTCATATTTATTCTATTCTGTAGTGATTTAGGTTAGTTTAACAATTCTTTTTAAGTCAATTGTTTTTCTGCTTTGTTTTACTCTGAGTATAATCTTAAAAATGCAGTATGTGTTTGGAAAAGTTTTCCTGAAAAATGAATTAATGCATTCATTCATTCTAATTTTTATGTTAAAGAAAAAAATAGGCTACTTAGATACACATATTTTCTATTTAAATTCTCAAGTCTTATCAATCCAATGAGTAAACTCATAAATTAACTATCTTTTATTTTCTAAAGTCTAATACTATCTCAGAATTAATTTTAATTTCATGCTTCATATGATGATTTTATGTACAAACATAGAAAGTTGTATTCTGGAATTCTGAACTAAAGCTTGCCCCCTACCATGACAAACACTGACAATCAGTACCATTTTAAAAGGTATCAATGATAAATGACTTTCATTCTTGAGCAAATGTGACACTGCTTTTGGCACGAAAAGACAGATGAAGTTTTAGGAGCTTTAAAAATGGTCTAAGAGAATAGCAGTCAGCAAATCATCTTTTAGTAAATTGTTTTACAAGGAAAAGCCTTGTTGATACTTTCTGAGTTCAATAAAATAAAAAAGTATACTTTTTTAAGTAGTAGACTCACCTTTCCATTCATCGATTGTGTGTTCTCTTTCATCCAACTGCTTGTCATATATCTGAGGTGGAGGCTGCCGAATAAAAACAAAAAATAATCTTTGTGTGATAATGTAAACATAACTAAACTCTTACAATGCATGAGAATACCTTGCCTTCATTTATTTTGGTGATTTGAACTGTATATAAGTTATGAGGTAATTACAGCAGTTCAGAAGTTAAAATTTTCGTATAAACTTATGGAGGATTCATTCATATTGCAATATTTGCTGCTGACCCAATATTGCTGCAATATTTGCAGCTGAACGCAAATCCTGAGAGCTCACTTTCTGACATCTTCTGATTTAGAACCCACGCCTAAGCAATTAATGACTGGTCTTTTAAAAAGCAGACAAAACACTTGATTACAATGGCCCAGAAGCTACTTTTCCTTCATTCACTTGCCTTATAACAGAACCATGCTAAAATTCTTCTAGGCTAATAAGATTTTGTTCTATTTTTAGACCTTCCCTAAAGAAAAGTTTATAATATTTCTCAACAGACCATAGTACTAGTCCTCAATATAAAAAAAAATTGAGATCAAATCAACCTTTTTATTTTTCATGAAATACCATAGAATGTCTTTGTATATTGCTGTGTGCCCTATACTTAAACGATTTTAAGCTTGTTTGTTTGTTTGTTTGTTTTAACCTGAAGAAGCTGCCATGACTGTAGAGGTGGGTCACCTTGAATCCCTGAATGGCCCTTGGTTAGTCCTCTCTAGCAGAAATGATGCGATAGGGCCTTCAGTCTGACTTATAGAGCCAGCATTTCTCTTCCCATGTGGAGTTCAAATGCGCAAAAGGAGGGATTTTCACAAACCTACGTGCCTACCAGGAAGTAGAATCTCAAATAAATTCTCTGACCTCTTCTTCCTCATATTTAGACTTTGGGAGATCTACCATGGTGGCTAGGGTAGCTCCAATTCAGGCCAAGTGATATGGAAAGAAAAAAAAAAAGGCTCTTGGAAAAATAAATCACCATGAGGTAGAGAAAGATGAGGCAGAGGGGCTACACTGGCTGGCACCGGATTAAGCGCAAAGAAGAGCTATCAAGTTTTTGCTACCCCGTCCAATACTCCAAAAGCAATAGTTTTTGTGAAAAACTAAAAGAGTCACTCAATAAGAGTGATGCAACCCCTTTAGGACACAGACCTTTCAAAAATGGCTATTACAGTAAGGAAAGCTCTGGACAAGATTTTCAGAGACAGCTTCTGGCTTCTGTGAGAGATTTTTGGCTCATGAACAGCACCCTCGGGCTAAAGTGACCCTTCTCTAATTCATGCAGAATCTCTGGTAGCTTGAATCATGACAGACACAAATATTCATCCTAGCCCTGGCATGCTGGGGCCTCACATCCTGCAAAGTATCTGGCTATGAAAATAGAAGACTTTGCCCGGCTGTGGTGAAGTAACTTAGCATAATACTGAGGTATTGAGAAATAACTACTCACGGAGCCAGACATTCTTTTAGCACGTTTGACTGATACTGGGGCAGAAGGCTGTAAACCTCACCTACTGCAATTCAGATGTGGCTGGCTGAGCAGCTCTCAGCAGCCGTCAGCACTGACAACTAAGCAAAGTGAGACTCTCACACCACCCCAGACAATAGTAAGAACACAACACATTGACCGTATATAGGTGATGGGACTGGGATAGTCAGGCACTGCTCTCAGGACCTGACTGAGGTAGAACCTTCCACCTCTATAAAGGACTCTCAAATAATAGAAACATTCCTACTTGGTGAGTGAATGAGGAAAATGAAGTTATTTTTGAAAAATTGTGAAACCATTACCTAAGGAAGCTACCACAAAGCCAAACTCTGGTTTTGTAAAGATGCTTTGTCAAGTGGTAAATTTCCGGCATTGCCTCTTCCTGAGCATGTATAATGCTGTGGTTAGGCCCCTATCCAAGTGACCTTGTACAGGACCCCTGCAGGACACAGTGTCCATAAGCTCTCAGAGCCCCCAGAGCCCTCTGAGCTGTTGGCACCTCCTTCTTCTTCTAACAATAGATCCAGCTCATGATCCCGCCTGGCTGGCTTCTCCATGCAGTGGATTTTTCCATTCAAGTTTTAAAATTGAACATGGCTCAAGAGTACAGTTCCTGCCAGAGTTCAAAAATGCCATTTTCTTTTTGCAACAAGGCTATTTTCAGGAGGTTCCCCTAGGAGCCTCAGTGTACAGCTGTTGCTGATATATAAAGCACAAAGTACGTAGACGCTAATCACAAACAAACTACAAGACAGAATGCAAAGTGCTGAGTTCAAGATTTTTCCTTTCAACAAACCAAGAGGGCTGCTTTAAACACACTTGAATTTATAGTATTTGTTCGACGGCCTCTGCAAATTTACTTCATATTCAGATTTTTGTTTGTTTTTTGAAGAGGAAATGCGAATGTCACCTCCAGTGAAAGGGCACATTCACATACAGATGTCTTCTATGTGACAATATAAAAGAATAATTGACCAATAATCCAGAGAGAGCAATGTTACAACACACACACATATAAGTGCTTGGCAGCAATCAGGATGAGATAGTCCAAAACATTCCCTGCCTCCTTCCGCTAAAGATAAGTTGGTATTTGAGCACTCACTTGTGCTCTTTCCCCATCTTATTTAATAGGAATTATTCTCTTGCTAAGTGACAATCTAAATAAAAAATAAATGAGGAACGGGGATAAAGAAAAATGCCCCAGAGATGTCGGTTGAGAGAGTATTTTAGGAGAGTTTAGCAGATAAGAGTAATTGAGATGTGGGAAATGAAGGATAAGAGGACATTAAGGATAGTACATGAAGAGTTATCAGGGCCTGTGACTTTCACCCTTTGAATATTTTTTCAAAAGACTGTAAACTTCTTTCATATTATTTTGGAAGATTTGAACTTTACTTCCTTGGTTGAAATTATTGCAGAAATTCAAACACAAATTTATATGGATTGCATAAACAATAACTTAAAATGGATTAGACATATTTTTATTGATGGTTAATTTCATATGAAGTTATATTGGTGGTCAATTATATGAATTTCATACTGATGAAACATGTCCAGATTCTTTCAATTAAATGAGGAAAAAAACACAAACAAGTACGTGGTCACTGTGAATTAATAACTACTAGAATTTGTTTATTTCTTTATTAAATGTATTCATTCAATAAAGGTCTTGGGCACCTACACATGGCAGACTATATAAAAAACTGAGATTTCAAAATTGAATAATGTGACTGCCGACCACAAGGAGTTCACAATTTACTGGGGTAAGACTGATGCAAAACAGATCATAAGTTTACAACATGATAAATGATAGAAACCTGCATATGGTCTAAGGGAACAGGGTGGAGAAGTCCTAACAAAGCCTGGATTTGATTTCCTGGAGTAAAGTGATGCTTGTTCCGTGAGCAAAAGATGTGTGGGAGGTTGTCAAGATAAAAGAAGGAGGAAAAAAGTGACTTCCATGCCAAGAGCACATTATAAGCCAAGTCACAGTATGTAGAAAACAGAATAGGGGTGGTGGTGGTGGTGGTGGTGGTGGTGGTGGTGGTAGTGGTAGTGGTGGTGCATGTGTTTCTCTGTGTGTACATACATGCCAAGAAAACAAGAAGGAATTTTGTCACAGTAAAATAAAACATGTGGTCAGAAGTGACAAGATATAAGAGCCGTACCTAGAGAAGCAGAAGGGTCAGACAAAGGGTGGATCAAGGATGATCCAGGGTGCCAAGCGCTATGGCTCATTCCTGCAATCCCAGCACTTCGGGAGGCCGAGGTGGGTGGATTATTTGAAGTCAGGAGTTCGAGACCAGCCTGGCCAACATGATGAAACCCCACCTCTACTAAAAATACAAAAATTAGCTAGGCATGGTGGCAGGCACCTGTAATCCCAGCTACTTGGGAGGCTGAGGCAGGAGAATCGCTTGAACCCGGGAGGTGGAGGTTGCAGAGCCCAGATTGTGCCACTGCACTCCAGCCTGGGTGACAGAGTGAGACTCTGTCTCAAAAAAAAAAAAAAAAAAAAAGATCCAGGGTATCACGATATGGAAGAAAGAAGAGAAACCACTGAAGAATGTAAGAGAACGGAACAGTCAAATTTACAGCTGGATTGAAGAAAGATGCAACTGTAAGCAGAGAGAAGATGTAGGGAGCCATTGCATGATCTATAAAAAAATATTGGAAGTTCTGACTGTGGTTAAAAAAAAAAAAAAAAAAAGATGAGGGTGAATGAAAGACAGATTCAGGAATAATTAATAAATGTTAATAAATAAACTTGGTAGAAGTTGGTTTTTGATTGAACGTATGTGATGGGAGAGAAGAATATGACTCCCCAATTTCTAAGCTGAGTACCTGGGAAGTTGATTGTGTTGGTGAAGCCATCTAAAGAAATAGAGAATGGAAAAGGGGAAATGAGATTGGTAGGGAGCCTAAGTGTTATGTGAGAAGAGATGTTGATTTGAAAGTTAAGTATATAATCTGAAGTTCAGAGGAATGCTGTTGGCTAGAGATGTATAGATTTGAGACTACCAGCAAGTGATGTTTGTTGAAACTACGACAGTGGATGAGGTCACCCAGGGAAGATATGTGGGTATAGAGAGTAAATGGCCAAATCAAAGTTTAAAGATTGGACAGAGAAGGTAAGTTCACTAAGGCAAAAGAGAATAGCTAGAGAAATACATGAAAAATGAGAATATTGCAATGTTATAGAAATCAAGTGAGTAGAATTTCACAAAAAGCAAGTAATTGGCCATTTCTTGCAAACGAAGCACATGAGGATTTTGACTCGCAGGGCACCAGAAAGGCATGATAGAAAGCATGCCTCTGAACCCTTTGAAAGCTTTCCAAACTTTAAATTGCTATCATCCCCAGAAAGATCCAGATAGATCTTCGGTGGAGGACGTCAATATGAGACATCACCTAAACAATTGAATAAAATGTAGAAAAAGATCCTCAACACCAATATAATTAAAAGTAAAGAAACTATAGAACAATTGTGACACTAGAAAAACTATAATGATCTCAGATCTACTCTCTCAAGTCTCTTTGAGAACTTGATAAAAGAAAAACAATGTTCTCTATCTAGTTAAAGGAAGTCACTTTTTTTCTGAGAAACCACCATATATTAAGCTGTCTTTATAGAGACCCTAATAATCCTCAGAGTCAGGAAACTAAGATTCAAGGAAATTAAAAAAATATATCATGAAGTCATATAGCTAATTAATGATGAAACTTTTATTAAAACCCAATTTAAAGAGTAATCCAGAGCAAGTGTCAATACTGTTGAATCTAAAATAAAGGCTAACAAAACAATATTTAAAGTGAACATCTTTGTAAAACAAGAAATAGAAACATAAGCAAATAGGGTGACCATATTTCCCAGTTTGTACAAAATAGTTCCATTTTATGCTTATTGTCCTTGTAATTATTAGTAGCCCTTACGCCCTTCGCTCCTTTAAGTGTTGTGGTTTGGAGGATAAATATGTGGACACTCTACATAGCAATGTTGTGACATGGCATATTAGAGATCTAAGGTATACAGTAATTTGAGGACAAAGAAAACAACTGAATTGCAATGTTTTTCTACCACCGAGGTTTCAACAATTGCAGCTGTACCTTTTGCTTCTCTGAGACAGCACATCAGCATTTCCTTCCATTTTCTCTATTTTTAGAAACGTAAAATTCAGCTATAAAATATGGCTGTTGGCAGACAGCACAGACAAGGGTAGAATTGTACATAATAAATCTATAGTTGAAAAATATGGATTCTGTGGGCATTCTATGGAGTTCTTGCTGTTGGCCATGACTTTCTACTAAAGCGATCTCTTTAGCAAGTACCTGTTCAATTCCTAATTGAGCTTTCGAAGGTAAAAGTTGCTCTTCCTGCCTGTAATCCCAGCCCTTTGGGAGGCTGAGGTGGGCAGATCATGAGGTCAGGAAATCAAGACCATCCTGGCTAACACAGTGAAACCCCGTCCCTACTAAAAGTATAAAAAATTGCTGGGCATTGTGGCGGGTGCCTGTGTTCCCAGCTAATCGGGAGGCTGAGGCAGGAGAATGGCATAAACTTGGGAGGTGGAGCTTGCAGTGAGCCAAGATCACACCACTGCATTCCAGCGTGGGTGACAGAGTGAGACTCCGTCTAAAAAAAAAAAAAAAAAAAGTTGCCCTTTCTTATGACTTCATTCATTTTATCCCATATATATAAGTAATATTCATTGAGTAAAATGTGTGAATTTATTTTTTACTGAATCTTTGAGATAATTTTCAAAGATACATGGGAAGTATCTTTTTCAACAGCATTATAGGATATTAGTGGTAAAAGAAAGTTCAGAGATTATCTAATGCCACCCTTATTCAATTTTCAAATGAGAATATAGAAACTGAGAAAGCATAAGTGATTTGCTCACAATCACAGAGTTAATTAGTGACAGTTGAATACATTTATGGTCTCTTATGGGAAAAGACGGAATAATGGAATTCTTATGGTTGAAGAAACATTAAACTGGATAATTTGACACCTGTAAAAGATATTCATTAAAGACAAATTTGTGCCTGCCAAACACTGATTTCTGTTCCAATTTTCTGTCAGTCTACACATACAGCTAGAGTTGGCAACCATCATACAAGCAGTCAACACTTATATTCTTAAACACTTTTTTGTCAAAGTATCATGGACATCAAAGACCTCTAAACACATGAATCTCTAAAGAGATAAAAACCAGATATGAGAAATCTAAGTTGTCCAAAGTTGTTCCTTTGATTCTTCTTTGAGCTGGAACTGACATTTCTCCCTAACACTTATGCTCTCAACCATATGACAGTCCATCAGGTTGTTGCTGTTTGTCTGCTTTGTCCTAATTAAGGATCTCCCTGTGTTCTGCTGCCTTGTTTAAAAATGTCAACAAAAGCTTTCAATAGCACTGTATCTCAGTGTGTGCACTCATTATTAATTCAACATCTGGATCAAAGTAAATGATATTGTATCTTACTGAAATATGCTTTGTTTTTTCTTATTAAGCTTGGCAGTTTGATGATTGTCAAAAGATGCATGGTTTATTAAAACACTTTAAGCAAGAAGGGTATATCTATCTATATCTTCTGTGGGCATTCTATGGAGTTCTTACTGTTGGCCATGACTTTCTACTAAAGCAATCTCTTTAACAAGTACCTGTTCAATTCCTAATTGAGCTTTCGAAGGTAAAAGTTGCTCTTCCTGTCTGTAATCCCAGCCCTTTGGGAGGCTGAGGTGGGCAGATCACGAGGTCAGGAGATCAAGATAGAACAGGAAATCCATTAAGGAAATATACAACATTTTGATTTTATATTTCCTTGAATCTCTACACATAGAGTTTTCTAATTTTTTTTTCTTAATTTGATGACTGGGACTTCTTAAATTTTCACCTTTTAATTAGAAAATAAAAATTTTGGTAAAATGACTCCGATGTAGCACAAAATGATATGCACTTTTATGGTTTTATTTGGCTAATGGCACAGTTTAGCATGTTCAATTTTTCTCTAAAACCTTATATTCTCTGTGGCACCAACAGCAGTTCATTACCCCAAAATGGAGCTCAGTATTTGTTTCACAAATAGTCTTACCAACAATCAGCCAAAATAATGAAAATATTATTGCAATATGCACAATTATCAAAAGAATTGATTAGATATAATTAATTCCTAAGATTTCTCAGTAATGTGACCTTACTATGCATTAAGCAATGACCTGGTTTCCAATTACCAAAAACTTCACTGCCTTCTGAATGTAGATATATGGCATTTTGTGATGTACTATCAGTTGATTATTAAAAATTGCTTCAGCAAGTTTCAGGAACTATGTCTGCGTTCTCAAACAGAAATTAAATAATATACTACTACAGATTAAATAAATGCCCTTTAAAAGTATGAGTTGAGGAGATGTCAGCAAGATGATAAAATAAGGCTCTCCAGTGCTCCCTCTCCCACAGAAACATCAATTTGAACAACTATCTGCACACAAAAATACCTTCACAAAAGTGAAGGAAACCAGGTGAGAGATTTCAGCACCTGGGTATAGCACAGAAACAAGAAAAGATGCACTGGAGACAGTTTCACATTACCTGCTTCACTTTTCCCCCAACACCAGATAGCACAGCATGGAGACAGATACCCTCCACATGATGGAAGGAGAAGGAAGTGAGCATCAGACTTTGCCTTGGACCCCAACACTGGGCCTGCCACAGAAAAACCCAGCACCAAAGATACCTCTCAGCCCTAGACACCAGGCTAGTACTTGTGGACTGAGCTTCCACACCTTTCCCAGCACTGATCAGGGGCTTGTAGCCTTAGACTCAAGGTCTATATAGCAGACTTGGTCTCTGGGCCACTCTACTGCCAGGTCTACCTTAGCAGCCCAGCCTCTGGAACTTCTCCAGCACTGGGCTGTCCCCTATAATCCTGGACATCAGATCCATCCCAGTAACTGACTATTTCCCGCAGACTCAGACTCAAAGCCAATCCCAGAGCCAAGTAGGCCCCTGTGGACCCAAGGATAAGGCCAGCCTCTGCAGATGTAGGCAAATATTTGCAGACATAGGTGTCAGATCTGCCCTTGTGTACCCAGGCTTCAGGCCTATCCATGTGGACTCAATCAATAGGTCTACACTTGTGGATCTAGACTTAGGCCCAACCCTATAGACCCACTCACCTGCTGACCCAGGCACCCAGACACCCAGCACAGCCAACCTGCCTGAGGACTCCAACAGCAGGCCTACCCTTAGACCACACCAAATGGCATGCACAGGTTCTATGGAAAGGCTGACTGATAGAGTTTTCCCAGACAAAGCCAGTCTGCAAAGACTGGAATAAGCCCTTACTTCTTCAGATGCACAGACATCAGTGTAAGGAAATACGAAACATGAAAAACTGAGGTGACATAAACCACCAAAAAAATACAAAAATCTCCCAGTGGCTGACTCAAGAGAAATGGAAATATATAAACTAAGAGACAAAAAAGTCAAAATAATTGTTTTAAGGAAGCTCAACAAACTTCAAAAAAATTACAGGGAAACAATTTCATAAAATCAAGAAAACAATAAATAAAACAAATTTAATAGAGAGATTGAAATTATTTTTCAAAGACAAACAGAAATCCTATTGCCGAATATAATGAATGAATGAAAAATGCAATAGTAGGATTGATGAAGGAGAAGAAAGAATTTGTAGCCTTGAAGACAGGTTATTTAAAAATATATGGTCAGAAGAGAAAAAATGAAAACAAATAGAGAAAGTTTATGTGATTTATGGGTGAGCATTAAAAGAGCACATTTTTTAGTTCAAGAAGAGAAAGACAAAGGGGTAGGAAGTATGTTTAAGGAAATAATAACAGAAATGTTTTCAAATCTCAGGAAAGACATATTCAGGTAGAGGAAAGTTAAAGTTCTCTAATCAGATTCAATTCAAACAAGATTACACCAAGATATATCATAATGAAATCAACAAAAATCAAAGACAAAGAAAGGATCCTAAAGGCACCAAGAGAAAAGAAGCAAATAACATTTAAGGGAATGTTCTTATCAAGCTAGGAGATTTTTCAGCAGAAACCTTACAGACCAGCAGTGTAAGGGACAATATAATCAAAATGTTAAAATAAAATAAAAAAACTATCAATTAGGAATACTGTACCCCACAAAGTTGTCCTTCAGAAAAGGAGAGATAAAGTCTTTCCACAACAAAAGTTGAGGGAGTTCATCACCACCAGACCTGTCTCACAAGAAAATGCTTAAGAGAGTTCTTCAGGCTAAAAGAAAAGCATTCTAATTAGTGACACAAAAACATGTGAAAGTGTAAAACTCACTTATAAAGGTAAGTACACAGTCAAACTCAGAACACCCTAATACTGTAATGGTAGTATGTAATTCACCTATATCTTTACCATGAAGGTGAAAAGAAAAAAACTACTAAGAATAATAATAGCTACAACAATGTGTTAAGGCATCTACAACAATCTGATCTTCGACAAACCTGACAAAAACAAGCAATGGGGAAAAGATTCCCTATTTAATAAATGATGCTGGAAAAACTGCCTAGCCATATGCAGAAAACTGAAACTGGACTCGTTCCTTACACCTTATACAAAAATTAACTCAAGATCGATTAAAGACTTAGATATGAAACCCAAAACCATAAAAACCCTAGAAGAAAACCTAGGCAATACCGTTCAGGACATAGGCATGGGCAAAGACTTCATTACGAAAACACCAAAAGCAATTGCAACAAAAGAAAAATTGACAATTGGGATCTAATTAAACTAAACAGCTTCTGTACAGCAAAAGAAATTATCATCAGACTGAACAGGCAACCTACAGAAAGGGAGAAAATTTTTGCAATCTACTCATTTGACAAAGGTCTAATATCCAGAATCTACCAAATTTACAAGAAAAAAACGAACAACCCCATCAAAAAGTGGGCGAAGGACATGAACAGACACTTCTCAAAAGAAGACGTTTATGTGGCCAACAAACGTATGAAAAAAAGCTCATCATCACTAGTCATTAGAGAAATGCAAATCAAAACCACAATGAGATACCATCTCATGACAGTTACAATGGTGATTATTAAAAAGGAAACAACAGATGCTGGCGAGACGGTGGAGAAATAGGAACGCTTTTACACTGTTGCTGGGAGTGTAAATTAGTTCAGCCATTGTGGAAGACAATGCAGTGAATCCTCAAAGATCTAGAACCAGAAATACCATTTGACCCAGCAATCCCATTACTGGCTATATATCCAAAGGATTATAAATTATTCTGTTCTAAAGACACATGCACACATATGTTTACTGCAGCACTATATACAATAGCAAATACTTGGAACCAACCCAAATGCCCATCAATGATAGACTGGATAAAGAAAATGTGGCACATATACACCATGGAGTACTATGCAGCAATAAAAAAGAATAAGTTCATGTCCTTTGCAGGGATATGGATGAAGCTAGAAGCCATCATCCTCAGCAAACTAACAACTAGCACAGGAACAGAAAACCAAACACCGCGTGTTCTCACTCATAAGTGAGAGTTGAACAATGAGAACACATGGACACAGGGAGGGGAACATCACACACCAGGACCTGTCAGAGGGTTGGGGGCAAGGGGAGGGAGAGCATTAGGACCATACCTAATGCATGCCGGGCTTAAAACCTAGAAGCTGGGTTGATAGGTGCCGCAAACCACCATGGCACATGTTTACCTATGTAACAAACCTGCACGTTCTGCACATGTATCCCAGAACTTAAAGTAAAATTTTTAAAAAATGTGTTAAGGGATACACAATATAAAAATATGTTAATTGTGACATCAAAAATTTTAGATGTGGGAGGAATGGTGGAATAAAAGTATAGTTTTTTAAAAATGCAAGCAAAAAGTTGTTATCAGCTTAAAGTAGCTTGTTATAACTATAAGATGTTTTTGTAATTCTCATGGTAACCACAAAGTAAAAATTTATGGTATAGACACAAAAGATACAAAGTAAGGAATCAAAGCATACCACTAGAGAAAATTATTTTATCAGAAAAAAAAGACAAAAAAAGAGGGGAAGAAAGGAACAAAGAACCTACAAAACAACCACAAAACAATGAGCTAAATGGCAGTATTAAGTCATTACCTATTAATAATTACCTTGAATGCAAATCGATTAAATTTTCCAGTCACCTTGGATGTGAAGGGGACTGAGGGAATAGAAAGACAGACTCCAAGGTATCTCATTATCCAGATGAAAACCTGGATAGAAAGTAGTGCCACCAACTGGAAGGAGGAGGAAGCATAGATTTGGTGTGGAGAGGAGATATGGCCAGTTTAATATTTAATATGTTGATTTTGCAATGCCAATTTCAATTCCAGTGACTGTTAGATTTATACATCTGGAACTCAGGCCAGCTCTATGGGACGATGTGTAGATTTGAGCCATTTATGATAATTAAAATTAAGGCTGTGGTGGAAGATAAGACTCCCAGAGACAAAAGAAATAAGGGCTATAAAGAAAAAATTTCTGGGATGCACAATTCTAAGGGAAGAGAGAACAACTCACATTGAGCAATGGAGGCTGCAGGAGAATAGGTGTGCTGCCACCACAGAAATTAACATGCAGGGGTGCAGCAAGGAGGGTGTTGTCAGCTTATTCAAATGGGCAAATACATGAGATACCCATTTTTTTGGACTTGGCACCTAAGAGGCCACTGGTGAATTTAGAGAAAGCAGTGTCAATGTTTAAAAAGTGAACTCGAGTAATTGTGAGTAAACAAAGACTAATGTTTTACAGAGACTTGGCCATAAAGCTGGAAGACATAATTCCATTGCTAAAGGTAGAAGTATAGTTAAAAATGAAGGTTTGCTTTGATTCTTTGTTCTTTGAAATGAAAGAGACTAGAACATGTTTATTTGTAAGAAGTAATTGCCACTGGAAACTGAAACATAGGACACACACAGAGAAGGAAGAGACCCACATGCAGAAAACAAAGGCTATAAATAAAAGAGTACAGTATCCTGGATTTTCCTGGATCTTGTGTAAATGACTCTATCACAGCATTATCATGTTTTCTTCTCAACATCTTCATCATTCTACTACCATTCGTAGAAAGCAGATTTTCATATATTATCTCATTTAGTCTCTGTGACAAACCTCCTATTCCAAGTATGCAACTGAGGCACACAAAGATTTAAAAATCTGTGAGTTAGTAGCAGAGGCCATATTTAAACCCAAATCTAACTGAATACAAAGTCTGTGTTCTTTGCATTTTTCCACCCCAGGCTTATAGTTCCTACTAATTCAACCTATTGAAATATATTTTAACGTTTTATTAGGCAAACAAAGCAACGGAGAACAGCAGGGAAAAAGGCGACGTTATCTCTAGCTGACGGGGCTCTCGAAATGCTGTTAATCAGGATTCTAGATAGAAATTTCCACGTCCACTCAGAGGAGCGAGAATGTGCAATATATTGTGATGCTGCCACCTTGTGGCAAGAAAAAATGAAAACATTAAGTAAGAGGTGCTTTGTGTGTGTGTTCATCACTTTCACTAAATTGCTCTAATTTATGATTCAACTACGGCTGCACATTGAAATCATCTCGGAGTTTTAAAAATACTGCTGCCTAGATCCCACCTCAGAGATTCTGATTTAATTGCTCCGGGGTGAGGCCTTGGTGTCACAACATTTTAAAACTTCCCAAACGATTCTAATGTGCAGCAAAGATTAAGACCTCTGCTCTAACCACTTACACAGTAGAGAAGCAAGTCTTGTCATTTGCCTAGTTATGTTTCATTTGTATAGATGCAAAAGAAAACATTCTAGAGAAAGTAGGTGATTTTCTCTCAATCTTTAATGACGTCTAGTTCTTGGCAGAATACAATGATTTCTGGACAGACATATCATATGCTATGATTTTAAAGAACAGGACAAAGAAATTTGTGAATTGTAATCAAAGTGGACACAAGATTTGTGTCTCATAATCAAATGCAGTCTGTAGACTAAAGTAAGCAGGGAGAATCTCTGAGCTTCATAATGCGTCACAGGTTTTCTGAAAGGAACAATGGAAAGAGCACTGAAGCACCACTGACTCTGGCACTAGTAAGATGAGTGACCTTGGGCAAGTCACTCAGTTTGCAATGAAAGATTTTCATCTACTGCTTTATTCAAGAGAAACTAGTTCCAAATGTTGAACAAATATCATACCAGGTAATTCAACAAAACTCTCTTAAGTACTTGCAATGCAAAAAGCATGGAATTATAACGTGTTATAAATGGAAAGCACTAATGTTGCTTAGAGACATCATAGCATTAGGTGACCAGAGGAACCTTTGAAAGCTAGTAATGCAAATTTTAATTATGAAGTGAACTTAGTGTAATTAGAAAGCTTAATTACATAATGCTCCAGTGGTTTGGCAAAGAAGTTGAATTCAGTTTTATCTGTTTTTCATTCTGTTCTGTGTTTTTCTCAGATTTATTTATTAGCTTTACACCATCAAAAAGTGTAATCATGTCTTGAAAATGAAATTTCTCTTTCCTGCTTCTTGAAAATTAAAATTTTCTATAGTTCTTTAACGGAAAAGTTTCAGTAATTGCACCACCAATCACCCAGTGCCCTGGTCAGGAATCTTTCTTTCTTCATTCATTCATTTAACACATATTTATTAACCCACTACCATATGCTATTACCCATCTTTGAATTCCACCTCTCTTAAATTCCAAATTTAATTATTTACAATTCATGTCGATTATTAGCTTCTAAACATCTCTTGAATATTCTGCCCATGTCTACAGTGATTTAGATTACTACAGATCTATCCTCCTGCCTTCTAGCTCCCTTTTCTCAACTCCAGTCCCACACTGCAGACAGAGTGGCCCTTTGAAACTTCAAATCTGCTAATGCTATTGTCCCACTTCCTAGTGAATGGCTTCCCTTCACCCTAGGATAGCGTGTGTGGTCCATGACAATGCTTGGGAACTCCTTCCTTATCTGGTCCCTGCTTACCAGCCCAAAATAATTTCTCACCCTTCTCCATTAAGTCACTCAGAAAGCTTAAAGCTTTGCAATTCTCTCCACCCTCTCTCGACCCTGGGATTTTTGCATATACCCTTTTTTCTGCTTGCCTTTCTTCACTTGGATAATTTCTTTTTTAGCCCTTCATGTTCCTGTTTGAAAATTAATCACTCCAAGAAGCCTTCTGTAACCTACATTACTGAGTTATTTTTATGTGTTTCCAATGTACAATAAGCTTAAAATTTGGAATACGTATCATTAACATTTACTTATCTTCTCACTAGACCATGGGACAAAGAATTGAGGACAAAGATTGTGTCTTTGTTCACCAGTCTAGCACAGTATATAGTACATAGTAGACATTCAACAAGTATGAACCATTGATGAAGAACAATTATTTATATTCAAAAATCTACGATATATTAACTTGGAAAAATTGGTCAGGTAAAGAGATGAAATAAATTATGAAATGTCTGATATTATTCAAATAATTTTTAAAAGGTAGATTCCAGCTTTTGATATACACATGTTAGCCACACAATCATGGGCAATGTGCTTAACATCCATTAACATCCTGAGCTTTAGTGTCTTCAATTCTAAACGCAGATACATTCATTCAGCAAGTATTGATTATATGCCTACTAAGGGTCGGACAGTGTTCTAGGTAGTTGGGATACAGTAGTGCCCCAAAGAGTCACTGCCTCTCTTTTTATGCATCTTAAATTCTAGATGATGACACAGATAATAAAAAGAGATATATAATGTCAAACAGTGACCCATAGAGAAAAATGATTAAGAGACTAGAGTGTAACAGAGTACTATTCTATTTTTTCTTTTTAGTTTTTTTCTTCTTTTTGTTTTTGTTTTACTTTTTAAACTATTGTTAGTATTATTTTTACAAACCCTTGTGCCGAGGGCTGACTTTCAATAGATCACAGCAAGGAGCCCCTCTGCTACATATGAAACCCTGACCCAGCAGCAGGTCATCTACTTATGTTTTAGTGCCAGGTTACCCATGAATGTGTGTTGCATGACGGGCAAGGGGGAGGCTGAAGAGTACTATTTTAGATAGGACGGTCATAAAAGCCTTCTTTGAGAAGGTAATATTTGAGCAGAGATTTGAATGAAGTAAAGGAGGGAGCAATGTGAATATCTGGAGGAAGAATGTCCCAGGCAGAAGGAAATACAATGCAAAGACCCTAAAGGGGGAGCTTGCTTGGTGTGGTAAGGAAACCGCAAGGATGCCATATACTGGTGCAGAGTGGAAAAGGGAAGCCTAAAGGTGATATCAGAAAAGTAGGCAGGAGCCAGACTAAGTAGAGCCATGTTTTCCAAACTGCAGTCATGAAAACAAATCGGTGTCATCACCAGCACCTTTTAATGTAACTAAGAAGAGTAAAATGAGATAGAAAATATCAGTGTATGATTTTTCTTTTGTGTGTGTGTATGTGTGTGCACGCATGTGCACTTGTACACGAATGCTGGGTTGCAACGTAAAACACCCTTCTTACTATGGGTTATGATAAAATTTGAAACAACACTGTGGTAGGGCCTTGCAAGCCATGATAAGTACTTTGAGTTTTATTATAAATATGATAAGAAGCCATTGGAAGATTGGAAGGTGTTAGCTGAGGAATTATGTGAATGTAAACTGTTTTACATTTTAAAAGGAAAATTCTAGGCATTCTGCAGAATGGACCACAAAGGACAAGAGTGGTGCTGAGAGATAAGTCCCAGATTATTACATGGTCCAGGGTAGAAATGATGTTTGCATAGATGAAGGGATGAGAAGTGATCTGAGTCAAGGTATATTTAGAAAGTAAGTTCAGTTAAGAGTTGTTGAGGATAGTCATCATTTTCTAGAGTTTTTATGAGGCTTAAATAAGATTGGATATCAGAAAGGGTTTTATAAACACTAGAGAAGTGCTCAGCAGAGTACAGCTGAGTTCAATTCAAATGGCATTTACTGACCATTCACTATGCACCTGCCACTACTCTCACTGTTTTCTCTGCACTCGGTAGATAAAACTGAATTTCTGCTCCCAAGGAACTTTACAGCAGTAGAGTTGTGGAAGATAGACATAAAAATGAATCATTGCAGCATAATGCACAATATGATAATGGCATATGGAAGGTTCTAAAGAAAATGAGTTAACTTAAAATTCTGAGAAGCAACAGCTTTTGTTGCAAGCCTTTCTTTTCTTTTTTTTCTTTTTTTTTTTTTTTGTCTTTCTGTGCCTGGTTTATTTCACTTATAACATAATGACATCCAGTTTCATCCAGGTTGTTGCAAATGACTGGATCTTGTTTTTTTTTATGGCTGAATAGTACTCCATTGTGTATATGTACCACATTTTCTTTTCTGTTTTTTTAGACAGTCTCGCTTTTGTCGCCCAGGCTGGAGTACAGTGGCGTGATCTTGGCTCACCACAACCTCTGCCTCCTGGGTTCAAGTGATTCTCCTGCCTCAGCCTCCCAAGTAGCTAGGATTATAGGCATGCGCCACCATGACCGGCTAACTTTGTATTTTTAGTAGACACGGGGTTTCTCCGTGTTGGTCAGACTGGTCTCAAATTCCCAGCCTCAGGTGATCTGCCCACCTCGGCTTTCCAAAGTGCTGGGATTACAGGCGTGAGCCACCGCACCAGGCCCATTTTCTTTACCCGTTCATCTGATGATGGGCATGTAGGTTGCTTCCAAATCTTGGCTATTGTGAACATTGCTGCAATGAACATGGGAGTGCAGTTATCTCTTCAATATACTGATTTCCGTTCTTTTGGAAAGAACGGAAATTCTACCTAGCAGTGGGATTTCTGGATCACTTGGTAGCTCTACTTTTGGCTTTTTGAGGAAACTCCAAGCTGTTCTCCATAGTGCTTGTACTAATTTACATTCCCACCAACAATGTATAAGGATTCCCTTTTTTTCACCTCTCCAGCATTTTTTATTTCCTGTCATTTGGATAAAAGCCATTTTAACTGTGGTAAGATGATATCTCATTGTAGTTTTTTTTTTTTTCTTTCTTTTTTTTTTCTTTTATTATTATTATTATTATTATCATTATTATACTTTAGGTTTTATGGTACATGTGCGCAATGTGCAGGTAAGTTACATATGTATACATGTGCCATGCTGGTGCGCTGCACCCACCAACTTGTCATCTAACATTAGGTATATCTCCCAATGCTATCCCTCCCCCCTCCCCCCACCCCACAACAGTCCCCGAAGTGTGATGTTCCCCTTCCTGTGTCCATGTGTTCTCATTGTTCAATTCCCATCTATGAGTGAGAATATGCGGTGTTTTATGCAGCCAAAAAACACATGAAAAAATGCTCACCATCACTGGCCATCAGAGAAATGCAAATCAAAACCACAATGAGATACCATCTCACACCAGTTAGAATGGCAATCATTCAAAAGTCAGGAAACAACAGGTGCTGGAGAGGATGTGGAGAAATAGGAACACTTTTACACTGTTGGTGGGACTGTAAACTAGTTCAACCCTTGTGGAAGTCAGTGTGGCGATTCCTCAGGGATCTAGAACTAGAAATTCCATTTGACCCAGCCATCCCATTACTGGGTATATACCCAAAGGACTATAAATCATGCTGCTATAAAGACACATGCACACGTATGTTTATTGCCGCATTATTCACAATAGCAAAGACTTGGAACCAACCCAAATGTCCAACAATGATAGACTGGATTAAGAAAATGTGGCACATATACACCATGGAATACTATGCAGCCATAAAAAATGATGAGTTCACGTCCTTTGTAGGGACATGGATGAAACTGGAAATCATCATTCTCAGTAAACTATCGCAAGAACAAAAAACCAAGCCTTTCTTTTCATAGGCAAAAGATCACATTAGCCCCAAGGATATTCTATAGGACAAATATGAGCTAAAAATGAACTAGAAAATAGCTCTAAGTGAAAAACACATCGAACACAGATATTGCTGAGTTAGTCTATTAAAGCCACATGTCATTTGCACTTCTGCCCTACAGTCACAAAACAAAAGCAAATGAACAAGGAGAAAGGATCTTCAGCCCTCCTACATTAGTAACATGAATCAATAAGGAGCCATCCTGGAGACATTAACCACAGAAAACCACACTCTTCCAGTCAGCATCAATGAACAGCCCCAGGATACAAATCCACAGTGAATGAAGAAACATAGCTACAGAATTAGAAACATTATTAAGGAAAATTGATTTGAGTATACTTCACTAATGTTAGAGGGATAATATTATATTTTAGGTTGAAATTTAATAATTTTTTCAATTCCAAAGTGTCTATTAATTTTAAAATATACTTACTCTTTGTTACAAATCTTTATTTTTACCCTTCATACCACTAATCTCTGTGAAAAAGTTTAGAACATGACATAAAGGTTCTAGGTTAATGAAGTCTTTCAATCAAGCATAAAGACTTCTGCTAATCTAGTAAAAACCGCCTCTTCTACCTACACGGATTCAATACATTTGTTGCATTATATAAGAAAGCATTTGTGCACCACATTTACATATGAGATGTTTATCAGAAAGAAAGTGGCAAATATGATTATTGTAAATTCATTTTAATTCTAAATTTTCTAAGTACATAAATTATTAATACTACCCTTATGAAGAAAAGTGGACTTTTTAAAAAAGGATACTGTGACATAATGAAATGAATATCGGTTGAGAACCTAGGGCTTTAATTGTGGGTCTGTGTAAAATCATTTTAAATTTATTTAAAACGGGTGTACTAACACCTGGAGGTAGTGACAGGGGTTTTTTGGCTGGGGCAATGAATAAAAGGAGCATGGGTTGAAAGGTTAAATAAAGTAGTCAATGTCAGAATGATTGAAACATTTTATTAATTCTAATATTTCTGAGAACCCACTTTGTTCTAGGGACACATAGTTACACAGATGATATAATGAATGAGACAAAATCTGTATTTTCGAGTAGCGCCAAAAGCAGTAATTTCTAAGGTATGTGTGGTGGGGAAAGGGTGCTCTGAGGAGAGGGAGATGGGGAACAGAATCACTTGAGAGTGAGGATGTATTTCCAATTAATTAACATGCCCACAAGAATCTGCCATACCCCACATCAAGAATCATTGCTTTAACATAGATCGATGAGTTGATGACGTTAATGAGTTGATGACTGTCTCTCAGGTATGTTGGGGAACAAAAAAGGTTGAGAAACAAACATAATCATAAAGAACTATATTCTAATAATAAGGCATTACCATTGCTCCTGCTTTTTAATGTATTATATACATTATTATATAATACTTTTTAATGTATTTAATAAATACATCTCATAGTGGATTTTCTTAAAACAGAGCTTGCCTTTTCATTAAGTAATTACTCCCAGGAGTAATTTTAAAAGAAAATAAGTCTAACTGAGTTTTTGTGTTAACATGATAGGAACTGATAACATTTCCATTTTTCTTATGTCACATAAACTAAAACTGTTTGGTTTAAAATAGTTCAATTACTTCCATAAGCTTTAAGAAAAGCTTGTTTAATAACATCCTATGCTTTCAAAGTTAATTGGGTACTTTCACATATTTTTTCCTTTAAAACATTATTAGACAGGGCATTTCATGGGTAAAGATTAGTGATGCAATTATACCACCATCTCTGAATGTCATTCTTTCTTCATCTCCATTGCCATTGAAGTCCATTTTGTCATCTTTTATTTCAACTACTTCACTAGCTTCCTAAATATTCTTTCTACTATTTTATCACTTCATCAGTCAGAAAGAATAATCTACCTAAAACACGAATCCCATTGTGTTACTCCCTGATTAAAATCTGTTCCCCCAAGCCTGCAGCTTGGACACCCTCTGGGAATGACTTAAAGGGTATTTCCTGACCAGGACCCTGCTTACATTTCCAGCTGCATTTCTCACCATTCCCTTACCTGCTCACAATGAATTAATTCATAGTTCCCCAGGTGTGTCCTGGTTCGTCTTCTCTCCTGGCCACTGAGCAGGCTGCTTCCTTTGCCTACCAGATTCTACTCTTCCACCTCCATTTCACTTGGCTAACTCTTGCCCATACTTTTGGTCCCATTTGAGGCTTTTCTTCCTCCTGAAAACCTCCTATGTCTGCTATAGACTGAGTTATACCTTATTCCTTTGTGTTTCTATGGCACTAGTACTATGGTTATAGTATCTTATTTACTTATATATCAACTCTACTACAAACTACTAAATAACAGGAACTATGTCTTTTTATCATTAGAATTAGTCAATCTTCAATGGCAGCATACACTTGAAGCTTAACAAAAGTTTACGTGAATGAATGTGGTGGACCTGTCCAAGGTATGATGAGACTTTGAGTCCATGTCCTCTAATTGTTGACCCACAGTGGTTTCCAATGTGCTCTACTGTCTCCCAGTGCCACGACCTTGGTCTCCACACTCTGTAACTCTTGGTCCTCCTCCCATTGTCTGTCTACAGCCCTTTGCTTTGGGAAAGCTAGATTATTTAAGGCCATATTTTAAATTAACTAATTGTAAGCCAAGTTTTTTGCTTGGATTCGAGCTTAGCCTTCCATTCTTGGGGGAGCTATTCATTACTTAAGAAAACCTACCTGTGAATATGCATGTAAGAATTCTGGCTAGGAATAAACTATTGTTCATGATTAAACAGGAATGGTGCAAGAAGCATGAGCAGGCCTACCTCAGAAAAAGAAGTGGTAACAGATTGCTGTACTATGAAAACAGCATTCTGGCATATATGTCCTGAAAGAAAGTCACCAAAAGTTCTTTATGCTTAGTCCAAAACAACACACATCTTAGGTAAGAAATTTTCAGAAAAAGTGCTTGAGGCTTAGCTAATTTATCTCTCATTTTTTACAGAGGAACATCAAAGGAATTCAGCTTTCAAAATCAGATTCTCTCTGGAATTAGAAACTGTGGGGAACATCTTTTGATTGTTGATTAAACTCATTTTGTTTTACATACATTCTATTCTCTTTCACAAGATATTGTGGGCCATTCTACAAACAACCCTCTGAGTCTCATATGAAACCTGCAGCAAGTTATGGAAGTGGCTTTTACCATTCTTATAATCGCCCTGCCATTAGAAAGGGACATAATAATTTTATTATAGCACATACTCCTGGAAAGACCATAAACTTTTAATAGACTTGTAAAAAGGGAGTGTAACCTTTTCAATATTCTGTCTCATCTATTCTACCTTCTCCTCACATATAACGAATGCCATAGGGCCTAAGCCGTGGATCTACACTTGGGAAGAAAATGTTGAGATTCAGCCTTTTCCCTGAATCTGAAGGTTACCATGATTTAGCACCAAAGAATAGTTTCTGTCTATCCTTTTTCTGGTTCTTTTTGCAGCTCTTCAACTTCCAGACTTGTGGTCTATGTAGAGTTGTGATGACATTCTGACTTCATGTCTATAGTTTTCATTTAGGGATTTAAAAATGTCAGCATAAACATCCTACAGCGTTTAAAGTTGTCTTCACATCACTACACCTATTCATTTTCAGCATCATTAATGATTATACTTTCTGCTTATTTTCCGTTCTCTCCTAGACTGTCAAACTTCTTAGTTTACTTCCTAATATTGATAGCATCACCAACTCTAAGCATGACTTCTCAAACAAGATGTCTGGTTAATTTTTTGTGTGTTTTTGTTGTTGTTCATTTGTTCGTCTCACCTTTTTGTTGCAATGCACAACATAACCACCTTCTTAGATAATGGACAAAGAAACAAACAAAAGTCTGGAGACAAACATGGCAGATGAAAATAAATATCGCAAAGGAAGTGAGTGCTTACAAAAAACAAAGTGGAAACAAAGTATGAGGAAAGCTGGATCTGTCATTCTTATGAAATCTGTGTTATTCATTGCAGAATAATGCAACACTAAAGCTATAAGCCACATGTCAACGGAACCCCTGAAAGCCTCACAGCATGAGAAAAGAACTAGCTACTTGAAGAGTAGACAGTGGCTGTTAATTTCTATTTCTTGAAAAGAAAAATACCATTTTAAAATTGTCTGGGACCACAAGAAACTGTTTTTATAATGTTAATAGTTTTTTAAAATCACAATAATAAAAATTGAAAGCATAATATTTTATATTCATCTGTTACTTCTGCCTCCACCACATTCATTAAAAAAAGTAGGACCTTTACAGATGAAAGAGCATTTTAATACAAATTTTAAAATTACCCGAAGAGAATAAATTATTTCCTAAAATGTGTATTAAATCTTTTTGTTATGTCTATAAATGATAATCTAGTCTAAGAGTAAATTATCTGCATTTTTGCAGTCCCCTCCCCCTACCCACTGAAAACTTTCTTTACTAGACTCATGATTTTCAAAATTTTAAGAATTAAATTTGGAGTAAAGGAACTCCAAAGATCTGAAAAAGCCTGTGAACTGGATGTCCAGAAAGATGTAAATACATAATTATCAGTAGAAAATTTTGGGATGTTTTTCAAAAGCCCCCAGAAGTTCCTCTAATGAACCCTTAGGGGTCATATGAAAGCTCAGTGCTGGGTAGTGAGCTCCTAAGGGCAGAGAAATGCCCTCCTGTGTGCATCTCTAGATCTGGTACAGTGTCAGCATTCATAGGGGTGCTATAAACATTTGTTACATTGAATCATGGAGGATAAGTATGTATATACTCGGATGTTGTTGTTGCTGTTGTTTGAGACAGAGTCTTCCTCTGTCGCCTAGGCTGGAGTGCTGTGGTGCAATCTCGGTTCACTGCAAACTCCGCCTCCCAGGTTTAAGCCATTCTCCCAAGTAACTAGTGTAAGCCACCATGCCTGGCTAATTTTTGTATTTTTAGTAGAGATGGGATTTCGCCATGCTGCCCAGGCTGGTCGTAAACTCCTGAGTTCAAGGGATCCACCCGCCTTGGCCTCCCAAAGTGCTAGGATTACAGGCTTGAGCCACTGTGCCTGGCGGGTATTTTTTTTTTAAAAAAGAAGAATATAGTATTTAAAAGTTCATCATGCAATTAAACCTCATTGATTTTGAGAGCAAAGGAGCAAAGAAAAATGTGGCAAATAGCAAACCTACTACTTAAAGTAAACCTTTAGGAACTTAAGCAGGGCTGCTCACCAAGTAATTCTGCTGGGTACAGAACTGATGTGGCCTTTAAATTACAGAGTTTATGTATAATAATTAACATCCAGGCCTTGCAGAAAACAATATTACCTCTGCAGAGCATATCATTTTCTTTATTGATAAACGTCCTTTACTGAAAACACAATGATATGAGGATGGATAGGAGTGCCTTAGAGCTCTCCTTGAACATACATACAGTGGTTAAGAGGAGATTCTTTGATGATGGACAAAAATTCAAGTCTAGTTTGATTGTTTTTAGCAACATTACAGGTAAGCAAACAAGGCAGGAATGCAAATTACCAAAAGAGTTATGTTTCCTAGAGATTCACCAATTTTTTAGCCTCTACTTATCTCGAGGCAAAGCTGTCTGACAGAGATTCTCTCTTCTGACCTACTCCTATTCTTTTTTCTTTTTTATTCTTCCTCTTAGTAAAAAATTTGGTAAATTTTAGTTGACAGAACATCTCACAAGTTCCCACCCTGACTTCTTTGCTTATCTCATAGAAGGAATGCTAAAAAAGAAAAATATATTTTTTTTCTCCCACAGTTTATGGATTACATCCTATGCAGATGACACGTTGGATAATCTCTTTTTTTCCAGGATGAAACATATTAAGAAACTAAAATGCACTCTCACAAATGTCCACTACCTCGAGATAAATAGGTAGATCTCATAATATCTCAGACATCACCTAGGAGAGAAGAAATAAAATCAAGTATTTGGAAGAACCTGACAGAATACCTTAGCCATACCTCAGCCTTTCAGAGAGCAAGAGGTGTGAAATGTTTTAGAAAAATAATTTCTGTTCCCTTCCCCCTTCTTATAAAGTATTCTCTCTCAGTGATCCACTCAAAAGATTAATAGCACTCATGGTCTAAAGTGCTCAAGATAAAACATGAAAACAAAAACCAAAGCATGGATTCTACTAGACAACAAAACATGTCTCTCCTAAGAATGAACAATTCAACCCTTCCAGCTTTTCACACCTGAGAATCTTGGATTCAGTGGATTCTGAATATCCCAGTGAATTAAAATTAAGATGAACCTTTCTCTTCAGTAATAGAACTTGCTAAAATTAGAGACAAATGAATTATGTATTTTCAGTGAAATACATATTCCTATTATAAGTCATATAGGGAGTGGGGCTCCTAAAAGCAGGTGGCTAACTCTATCTACAACAAACATTTTGACAAGCTCCCACCAACACAATACATGACATCAAAACAATCCGAAGGCAATTCAAACGATAGCTTCACGTTAAGCAGCTGAGGCACTGGGCAAGCAAAATCTAATGAAGCTATATTTTCTCTGGAAGGCAATTAGTAAACTGCTCATATTTTGCTGCTGAAAGAATACATCAGCATGAACAGATGGAAATTTAGAATTCCACAAATGGAATTACAGACATTGATTTAACTTTCCCCAAGCAAATGAAAACCACAAAATATGAATTGTTCTTTCTATAATTAAGCACATAATTAGAGTGCATCAAATTCATATCCATTGTAGCTCATGTTTCTTCCTCCTCATTTCTAAATTTATATATATTCTGAGTCTAACAAACCTAGTTAGAGTTCAATTCCACACTGAAAGAGTCTTCTATGACAGATAGATGGTACTCAACTATTTCTCAAATTAAGCCTGCCATGGGTCACACTAGCTTTTTCACAGCATGACACATGCTGCAATAATAAGAAATCCTAAGACTCAAAGAGGTAGTCCTGGTGTCAGGACAGATGGAGAGAACAGCTGAGGGAGGAATTCAGCCAGTTTATTAACTCCATGTGAGTAGAACAAATCATATTTAAAAGAATTCATAAGGACATTTGGTCTGAAAAACAGAATTTAAATGATGGCAATTTTAGAATGTAGAAAAGTGAATCATGATGTCTCACAGTACAATATCACTGAGTTATCTCTTTGTTTTTCTACCTCCAGGAAACAAAAGGTCACCAGTGACCTGCACACAGATTTTAGACCAAACTGGTGATGGGCACTTGGGAAATACTTGGACTGATTGTCAAGTTTAAAATATACAACGAATACTATAACACATTATAGAAATAAAATCACTAACATGCTAAACATTACAGATACTTGAAATTATTCACATCGTTAATTATTCTTTTCCTCATTCTAGGATAGGGTAGTTTGTCTTACTTGTGAAAATATTTAGGGGAACTTAGATAAAATTTTTGTTTGACATTCCTAAAATGCTAGAAATGACCTCAGAAATCTTTTTGAGAATAAGCCCTTTATAAAAACCTCCAAATAGGTCTTTCCTGAGAAAACTCAATTGATATGCTTTATGAAGTATAGTAGTATGTTTCATTTATAAGCTTTCCAAGTTGAAATCCAAAGTAATAAGCATGTTTCAAAAAATCTAAAGAAGTAAAAATGGGGAAACTTACTAAAAGTGTCTGCACATATATAGCATCAAGAAATAAACTAGCAGTAAAATCCAAGGTCATATTCAGCGTGATAAGCACTGCAGATCTTTTCTATTAATAAAAAGCAACAGAGGCTTTTTCTACCCGTGAAATATTTTTTTTAAAGTTTTCTTATTATTTTAGTGAAATGGAGTTTTTCCTTCTTAATAAAAATTTTCAAATTTCTACCAAAAAAAATCCTTAAGTAACTCAAGTTTTGCAGTTTATGCTTATTTAAATATTTGATAGGTATTTTCTGCCACTTGAGAGTTGCTATTAAATTTTATATAATAAACTTCACTTGCAAACTGACTTTCTTCTCAGGCAAATCAAATGACAGCAAACAAAAATAATGCCTATTAACTATTTTAAGTACATTACTGTACCCTGTGGGGAAAATCAGGAAACAAAAACTGTAGTTTCAGAATTTCAGATGGATTAGTTATTCAGAAATTGTCTTGAGGACATGCCCTAACCTTTTGATATCACTCATCAAACGAAAATGTGACTCACAAAGACTTTAATCCCCTTTCCTCCCAACGGGAGATACAGTCTGTACAGAGAGCTGTTTGCATTTATAACTCATTTAAATCATGTCTTCCAGATACTTCAGGTTTAACTCACAGTGCTACACTCAAACTAACCAATTTAATAAAAGGATTATAAAATATTTGAAGCAAACTTATGTATATTTTATTCAATGGTTTATCTCCAAACAGTAGATATCTACTGATGAACTATTTGAACATTAGATGTGTCAAATTCATATTCATTGTAGCTCATATTTTTCCTTATCATTCCTAAGTTCATATATACTGAGTCTAACAAAGTACATTGCTTCTAGTTATAATCAAATATATTTGTAAGCCTATTCTTCACCATGTTGTTTCAGGAATTTATTATGGATTCAAGAGAATTCAGTAAAAGACAACTGGCTAAGCCACAGTTAATAAAGGTAGAAATAATGAAAACAAGAACTCATTCATGGAGTAGATTTAATAGAGCAAGTAACACAGGATACTCATAATCAAATTATATTAGCTTTTACAGTAAAAATGTATTTGAGAGAATTAAAAGTCAGTGATAATAAGGAATGAGAATAACTCCTTCCCATCGTCCTCAATCATGTGAACTATGTTCGAAGGCTTCAGATGGCCAATAAATTTACACATAAATCTTTAAACTATAAATTAAATATTTTTATTTCATTGCTATAGTAAATAGAAAGATTTAATTTATAGTTTAAAGATTGTATACTTTTATGTTTAGTATAGCAACTTTAGGATTCTTTGGTTTTCAGTAATAATCTATGCATTTGAGTGACCAAACTTGGTCAGCTTGGTCAGGACTTTTTTGTTTATTTATTTATTTTATTTTATTATTTTTTTTTTTTTAAGACGGTCTCACTCTGTCTCCCAGGCTGGAGTGCAGTGGTGCGATCTCGGCTCACTGCAACCTCTGTCTCTCGGGTTCAAGCGATTCTCCTGCCTCAGCCTTCCCAGTAGCTGGCACTACAGGTGGCTAATTTTTGTATTTTTAGTAGAGATGGGGTTTCACCATGTTGGCCAGGCCCAAACTCCTGATTTCAAGTGATCCATATGCCTTGGCCTCCCAAAGTGCTGGGATTACAGGTGTGAGCCACTGTGCCCAGCAGGACATTATTTTATATTCAGTCAAATAATAGTTTAAAAATCATAGCTAAAAATGGATGAGCACAACTTGTTAATTATGATTCAAAGCAGTTGATGCACATCTGGTTGAAGATTAGCAGATTCTCACTGCAGTTTAGTTATAACTGATTAACATTTCAAGGGACATAGGATTTCAGATTCTACAGTCAGGAAACCATACACCAAACAAGTTAAATAATCAAGTAAGGTAGATAATTCATATTTGGAGGAGTTTATTTTGTTTCTTCAGGAGGTGATAAGTTATCAAAGATTCTCATTCAATAGAAATTGCTATTAACTATTGGAAACCTACCAAGAACAATAAAAGCAGGGACCTGTTGCTTTTTTCATTTTTTGTTTAAAAATTCAATGCTGAATCACCATCACCTAGGTGAGTGTGGAACACAAAGTGTGGGTTCAGTCAATATTTATAGAATAAGTGAATAAATACTAAACTGTTAACAAATAGTCAAAGCTTATGTGAATAACTCTGTTGGATAAAAAAGAGAAAAGGGTAAGAAGTGAAGAAGAGACAAAAAAGGAAGAAATAAAAGAGGTGAGTGAGAAGAAAGTGACAAGGTCTTTCCTATGGCAGCAGAAGAGTAGATTTACAGCAACCAAAAAGAAAACAGATGGCTGAATCCTTTCACTCCCCTCACGTACATGTGGTCCAACATTGTCTCAACAAGACTGTAGCCCTACAACCAACAATCGAAAGAGTGACATCAACATATAAAAGGAAGGAAGTGCACATTCAGTGGAAACCCCAATGAGAAATACGCTTCTGCCAAGACTATCAGGTTGGTATAGTACTTGCGATTTCTTGGCAAGAAATCATGAAATACTTGAAGAAATTAAATAGTTATTAGGGGGATGCTTACTTCACTTTACTAGGGGAGGTCCTTGAGTACCTCTTCTAACATCTAAAGTCTTCTCCTCTCCAGGGGAATTGTGCTCCGTTCCCTGGTTACTTCTCTTTTACTTAGCAATTTCAGAATTGTGAATAAGGAAAGAATGACCTGGTAAGTGCCAGCCCTGGACACATTTGCCCACAGATTCTGTCCTCCCCCTTTCTTCAGTTGCTCTTTTTCTCAGGAGGCTGGACTCTATTAGGCCATATTTCCCAGGTTTGTCTGTCAGTTGCCTTAGGGCTGGTCTCAGCCAATAGGAGGGAGATATCACCAGGAGACAGAGGGGAGAATCTAGGCCATTTCTCCCCATCCTTTTCTCCAGAAGCAGCTGTATCCTACCTGTGCCAGTGACTCTAGCTCCCATTGGACAGGCCATTACTACCTAGGCTCCAGTAAATCACTCACTAGCTCTCAGGTTGGTAGTGGCTTCCCATTTTTGCTTATCTCTGTGTTGGTCCAAGAGTGTCTGCTTTTGACTTCTGCATTGCAATATGAGAACATCATTATCTCTGACACCTTTAAATGCCCCTTAGGGTCTCATCTACTTAGATCTCTGATCTTAGACCACATGTCTCTCCTGACTGCCCAGCTGGTCTTGACTGCTTGGCCTACATATCTGCATCAGCTCTCTCTCTGGAATGCCCAGATCAAGCTCTGGAACCTGTTCTACTTTGACCACAGGCTTCTGATTCCCTTCTCTCTTTCTTCTGATCCCATTTAGCTATATTCCATTCACCTCATCATGGTTGCTGGTCCTATAGCTGCTCAAAGTTGAAAAGTTGCTATTCTGAATGCTGATGTTTGCTGAACTGCAGGACAAAACCACTCTTTAATGATCTCTAAGTGCCCACTTCAGATTTACCTTGAATAGATTTTAGGTATAATAGGCATAGGCAATATCAAAGTTTACATATTTGTGTCACAAGAAGATTAAAAATAATGTATATTTCCCGCATGGTTGGTCATCCCTTCCATGCATCCTCTTTGGTAATATCCAGTAAGATACAATGGCAGACAAGAAGATGGATAAAATGATGTCAGATAGTAACTCTGCTCACAGGGCATGAAATCAATGATGGCCTTGTAATAAAACAGCTTAATATAGCCAGGTTAACTTGTTTCTATAAATTCTTTCACTGTAGGCAAAAATAACATAATCCCTAAAGTAGTGAACTAGTAAATAATAATATCAATTAAGCATTTAAGACCCTCTTAATCACTTTACATTATAAACAAACAGTAAATGTGTAATAGTGTTGACTATTCTGGGCTCATGTTTCTTAAGTGTTTATTTTAATTGAACTTCAGCACTAATGCCTGTGTTACTCTGTTTCCTAGGTTATACTCTCACTGGGAATCTGAAGATCATGTTGTTTAATTCAGGATCTGTATCAGTAGATTAAATTCCCACCCAACCCTGTCCCAATTCCCAAATTAATCTTGAGTTAGGTGAAAAAATAACAAGCAAGCTCAGCACTGGCCCTGTTTACCAAATCACCTTCCAGCCAAACTGGTTGAATTAGTTACACCTTTTCTCTCAGTCTAGTCGAGGATGTTGCGTGTCCTTAGATTCCCAAACAAAACATGCCCACTCTCTCACTGTGGTCTACGTTATAGCTGGAGTACCATTTCCAGGCCTCATTTCCAGCATTCTCTTCTGGAACTTTCATTTGGCTGCCACACAGAAGGTCCTATGTTTCCTGCCAGCTGTCATCTGGGTTCTCAAGTACCCCAGGTTCACCTACTAGAGAAAAGAATTCCAAAATGCCAGCTGCCCAAGCAGCTCTACCTGCCTCTCTGCCCTGATTCCCAGAGTAAGGTTTCAGTCATTAAGAACTGTCTCTGGGCATCGCTGAAACAGAGCCTTCAACACAATGGTCTATCTGGTTGATCACCACTGGCCATGAAGCTTGGCCTCAACGCCTGTCCCATCTTAGGGGATGGTTCTAATCTCAAGTCTAGCTCCTTCCTTTTAGTCAAGAATTGAGGAATCATGAAGTGTTCTCTGACTCCATATGTTTGTAATAGGCTTCTTCATGATGATTTATTTGAGTTTTGATGTATTTGGTTTTGGCTGAACTCACATCTCCCTCTCCTGCTCCCTCTCCCTATGCCCTTGCAAGGAACAAGAACTACAAAATGGAGCCTTTTGTAAGGCTGTTGCACTCAGAAGCTCTCTTGAAGTGCTCTGAAATTTCTGGCAGAAATAAAACTGTTTAAAAAAATAGTTACAGCTTATCTTCCTCATAAATCCCCTTCTTTTGTGCCCTGAGAAATAGTTAATCAACTCTTCCTTAGCTTGGAGTTCACCCAGATGCTCCTTAAGGGTTCTCTGTAGCTCCACTCTCAGGGGTGAAGCCACCACTGGATCCTAGCAGGGTGCCTAAACTCAATAATCTGGTAAGAGATAAGGCAACTAAGCTTCATGAACATTGTATTTTCTTCCAACAGGGCAGAAGGAAAATATTAAATTGAGTTCCCCCAAAAATGCCAAAAATCTCCTACTGATAATCAAGATTTGTGGACTCCATAATGTGTCTTTATTTTGGGTTAAACTAATGACAGTAGATTCTCTTCTACCTGGCAAAGAAGAGGTAGGTATACATTAAACAAAAGAAAAAGAAAAAAATGGACCTAAAATCATGTGGGAAGTAGATCATCGTCATCATTATTCAAAAAAGAAATGTTGTGGAATATTTCTGCAATTTCTTGGCCAGCTAGTCTTTTTCACCAGATGCATACATCTTTTTCAAATATCAAAAGATAGTAAAGCTATGCACATAAAAGTCATAATAGTAATAGTAATTATAAGTATTATAAGGGTAAGAATAATTTATATGATTCTTACTGACTGCCAAGCACTTGCTAAGCACCTTATGCACATTAACTCTTCGAAATCTCAGAATGCTATGCTGTACATATGATAAGAAAGGAGAACTTTCTTAGTTTAGAAAACTGAGTTGCAGAAAGGTTAAGAAACTTGATCAAAGCAAATTAGTAATGGGCAGAGCAGAAATTTAAACCTAACTCATCTTTCATACCTATGAAGATGCAAATAACTCAACCAATTACATTTGTGTGTAATATATTTGCCCTCTTGATGAATACTGAACCAGAGTTAGAGCGCCTTCTAATTGTTTCATGAAAAAGCATTGACATTATACGCAACTTGTGTGTTCTACTTTGAAATCACACTGTTACTCTAAACATTATTTGAATAAGAATTTGCCAATAATTTGAGCAGTTATTTCAAAATATTTATGTACTATTACTACACAGATGGATTACTCTTGAGCTTAGCATCCAATTTTTAAAATTTTCAAACTCATGTGTACATGACTAATTTTCCCTTTCAGAATTATGCAACATTCATTCATATGCTCTTCTCTCTTGATTTTTGTACTTTGGTAGTTTTGGAAACGTGATAAGATAGCTCATAGTATAACTAATAGCTTACTACACATAGCATATCTATATTCTTTTCACTTTTCCTCTAAATATCACCTTATCATAGTTTGTTCTTTATCCCCTGTCCACTTGCCATTATTTCCATCCAATGAAACTTATTTTTCTTCTCTCTCACCTTTGAATTTCCTTTCCTCCCTAACAGCATGTGAGTTACTTGAAAGCTCTTTGATCGGAATAAAAATCCCAATTATTTGATACTTCCATTTATTTGGATTATAAAGACATACAGGGGTATATTTTGCAAAACAGTATTGTCAGCCCTGGCAGAAGATATATCACTTATTATAGCTTTGCCATGTGTCCATAGAGAAATGTTATCTTATTTTAAACACATGTTCGTATGCAATAACAGAGACATGAATTCTAAGGATATTGCAGAAAGCATAGCTGACTACTGATTCTAGCACCTTCAGGATCTGTCTCTTCTTAGTTGCAACCACTGTAATGCACTTCATAGAGTAATAAATTGTTCTTGCCCTAGGATCAGGATTCCCATCCCTTCACTACAACATGTCTAGATGTAAGATATGTTTACCCTTGTATAATCAATGATCTGAGTCTAGATGTCAAATACTTGCTTGTTCTGTGTATTAACTGTCTTCTTTTTCTGGACCTGCAGGCTCTATCAGATCCTTCCCCTAAAATTCATACATCCTGCCTTGTTGCTATCTGTGCCCCAGCATGGCCAATATCAAAGTGGTTAAGAAAAAGGCTCCAGCTATTTCAGTATCCTAAATTTTATCTTTTCATTCTACAAAGAAGTTTTTCATAAAAAGTTAAAATAAATTTAAAAACTCATTGATACTATTCAGTAAGATGTTGTTACAGATTCCAAGCAACTATCTCTTTTATAGGCAACATAATTACAAGTGAATTACAAATGCAGACTTTATGACTCTAATTAAACTCTAGGCCACAACCCATTAAAAACAGATTATACACATTAAGTTAGATGTAAGAAAAAATAAATATGCCACATATTGAGGCATAAGTTAATATGCTTCAAAATAAATGAGGAGAAACAATTTCAAATAATACATATTTATATAAAATGTTTATCAACATAACCTAAAATATTTTCTTGAATTTCATCAGAGATAAAATTTTTATACTTAATTTTCATAAACATATACATCATACTTTCTCTCACTTACTTCATTACTTCATTCCATCCCAAGAACATCTGTGCAAGTATTTCCCAAGTGTGAGAGACTGGAAGAGGTTCTATATTTTGGTTGTAAGAATATATATTAATTTTTAGAACATTATAATTAAACTCAGAAATATTTAATTGTAGGGATTTTATTTTGTAAGAATCAAATAAAATGACTAAAAATTAACTTGAGGCAAAATGAAATCTCAACATCATTGTAAAACTAATTAATAGAGCAGATCTTAAACAAAATGTAGTGCAGGATGGTTACACCTCAGTTTCCACACTTGGGAGACTCATTAATCACTTAAGTGTTTTCTCTGAAGTTTTTAAATGCTTAAAGATTGGGTTACATTATGAAAAGGACCTGTTGAGTATTGTGTCTGTAAAGTTCAATTCTACCTAGTCCTCACTGCCATCTTTCATATCTTCTCTAGTGAAGAATGAAGAAATGAGAATTATGTGTTTGACTCTAACACCTCTGACGTGGAAAAACACATGGTGAAGCAGAGGAAAGAAAACTGAAAGAAAGTGAAAATATCCTCAAGAATACCTTGGGGAAACTAACAGTATTTCAAATGAAAGATTAAGAACAAATCCAAACAAATGGATTGGAAGGTATTATGTAAAAAAAAATGAGATGCTTTAGCACAGGTACTCTAAGAATTTGAGAAGCTTCTCATGTTTATGGGAGAAGGTAACATTGCTGATAGAAACATTTAAAGGCAGTGCAGAAAGGAAATTCTCATCAGGAGGACTATAGAACACACATGGGCAACAGCAAGCCCCCCTTGCCCTGCTCAGCCCTGGATCCATACAGAGGAAAGGAGAGAGGTAAAGATGAAAGAAAGAGGTTGAATAGAAGATAGTAAATGGTTGAAAAATATTTTTAACATAGAGTTATGCTTCTGAGAAGATTCTCCATCTCTGGGTATCAAACATGGAGATATATCATACTGATCAACCTGAAGTAATGTACTTACTGAAATACCCACTTCTAGTTCATCTAGTTCATGCAAGGTTTCACAAAGCCACCAATCGTCTTAATTGTCTTATAAAAGATTTCTAATTGAAATATTCTTAAGTACCACATTTTACTAGTGGCAGGTGTCTATAAAAAAAAATACAAGCTAAGCAACTTGTCCTCTGTTGTTTCCTACCACTAAGTTTGCATTAGAAGAGACTGGGAGTCAAACACACAAGAAGAAGCACAAGTATTGGCAATTTAACAGAAACAAATGGTAGTGTGTCATGGACATCTAAGGTTTGTTGGACTAAATCATACCCTCTTCTAGTAAGCCCTGAAAAAATGTATTTAAAACATATGTTGAAGAAAATAGCTTTTAGAGGGGCAGATAATAGGCTTTGGACTTAGAAATTTTATAAAAATCTATTGTGCATTCTTTAGGCTTCTAGTCCTATTCAGTTTTTGCTATGAGCTATGATTTGTTTGTGGAAGCAAAGTAAAGGCAGCCTATTTCTTACCGCCTCCACTTCGGCTGGGTCATACCAGACGTTGATGTAGGGATGCTGTAAGGCATCGTCCACTGATATTCTTTTTGCTGGGTCAATCACTAGCATCTTTGACAACAAGTCCCTGGCTTGGCTGGCTGAAACAATAAATGAGAAAAACAATTAGTAAGATTTTGATTTCAGTAAGGAAATTTGTCGGACAGAGAGGAAATTTAAGAAAATAAAGTATGGAATAGTATCTTCCTTCCAAACATCAGGTAAATCTCCTGATGTGATGGAAAAGAAAATGCATTTTACACCTGTTTCTTTGTGTCTCTAAGCCTAAGGCTTCATTCTGAGGCTCTCCAAGGGTTGTAACACTTTGGGTATATAATTATTCACTCAAACTTCTTAGTAAAATGTATCAACCTGGAGAGTTTATGTAAGCAAAGTCATCTTCTTTGGTAACCTGTATGAATATAGGATAAACAGAATAAAGAGCATAGAGTGCAAATGCATGATGTTCAACAAATGTGTGGACGGCTGTTTGAAGTTAATCAACACGTGTGTCTTTATATTCTTATTTATACAATGGAATTATCAGAATTTTAGTATATAAATTGACTTAAGAGTTTGTATCATACAAATTTTTCTTTTCTTTTTGTTTTTGTTTATTTATTTATTTATTTTTGAGACAGGGTATCCCTCTGTTGCCAGGCTGGAGTGTAGTGGAATGATCACAGCTCACTGCAGCCTGGAACTTCTGGGCTCAAAGGATCCTCCCATCCCAGCTTCCCGAGTAACTGGAACTACAGGCATGCACCACCATGCCCGGCTATTTTTCTTTTCTTTTTTTTTCTTTTTTTTTTTTTTTTTTGTAAAGATAAGATCTCTCTACATTGTCCAAGCTGGTCTCGAACTCTGGGCTCAAAGGATCCTCCCACCTCAGCCTCCCAAAATGCTGGGATTAAAGGAGTGAGCCACTGCTCCCAGCCACAAATTTCTTATATACATAAAAACAATCAAAGAATTGAAGTGATAGAAATAATATCATTCAACTACTGAATTTTATTTTAACATTCTGTAATCATCAGGCATTTTTAATCAATAGAATCATGACTTGATGAAATCCAGTAGTTAAAGACTGAAGCCAGTCTAATTCTACACCAGACACTAATGAAAAACTCTATATTATGTAAAGGTTATCATAATTAATTTTATGGTTGTGGGCAGTAACAGTTATAAAATTATATGGTGATAGCATATTTATTTAGTAAGATCGTTAAAAGACACATTAATTTTAAGCTCTAAAAATATGTAAATTTTTAAAATTATTATACTTTAAGTTCTGGGATACATGTGCACAACGTGCAGGTTTGTTACATAGGTATACACATGCCATGGTGGTTTGCTGCACCCATAAACCTGTCATCTACATTAGGTATTTCTCCTAAAGCTATCCCTCCCCTAGTCTTTTACATAAAGTTTTAACAGAAATGAATATCTCAAATCAATATTGTTACTCAACCGATCTGAAAGTTGAACCATGAAAATATTCAGTTTATTCTAAATATATGGTAAAACATCAAATTAAAGATAACAAAATTTAAATGGATTTTTCAAAAAATCAACATAGATGACTCTGTGGATATGCATCAATTTTTATTTAACCAATTTTTCAGATTAAAACAACTTGGCTAATTCTACAAATTTGAAAACTATATAAAATATAAAAATCAGGAAATAATATCTAACCCCACTAGCTAGAGGCAATGACTGTGATTATTGGCATATTTTTTCTAGTGCTGTTCATGTATTTTTCACGTAATATTAACCACAGTATAGTTAAAATGTAGCAATTAATTTTTTACCTGTAAGTATTTTCTTGGTAATTACATCAATAAATATATCTTTTAATTTTCTGAACAAATATGAAAAATCACTAGTTAAATCAAACTTGAGAATTTTTTATTTCTATTAATCATTTTTCTGGGAAACTCAGTCCTAGAAACTGATTATCATTACTTTCAAATTAAAACTCTGAACCGCACAGGAATAACAAATACAGAAATACTTATACATTAATTCAATATTTAATTTTTCTCATTGTCAATGGCCTCCTAATAGCCTAACAGGGCTGTGTTTATTTATTCATTGCTTTAAAGACCTCTTTAATTTGTAACTGATTTTACATCCAAATTCATGTACCATTCTCACAGATTCTCTCATCAAATCTACCCATTTTTCTCCTCTTAGAAAGGGCTGGGGTTAGCCGGGCGTGGTGGTGGCTCACTCCTGCGATCCCAGCGCTTTGGAAGCCTGAGGGCAGGCAGATCATGAAGTCAGGAGATCGAGACCATCCTGGCTACCACAGCGAAACACCATCTCCACTAAAAATACAAAAATTAGCTGGGCGTGGTGGCAGGCACCTGTAGTCCCAGCTACTCGGGAGGTTGAGGCAGGAGAATGGAGTGAACCCAGGAGGATGAGCTTGCAGTGAGCCTAGATCGGTATCCTGGGCGACAGAGCGAGACTCTGTCTCAGAAAAAAAAAGAAAAGAAAGGGCTGGGGCTAAAATGGGTTCTTCATGAATAGGGTCATGAACTACACCAATACAAAATCATCTTGCTAAGAAACAATAATCAATACTATTTTTAGGAAACAATATGGGAAAATGTTTCAATGCTTTATCTTTCATTCTTTCATTTGAAAGCAAATGTGTTATGTTCTTTTCCAAACACAATAGAATACATTCTTCTCTTTGGTTATTTGTATATTAAGATTATTTATAATTTGCCAATTTTATATTAAAAATTAAATTCAATAATCAAATACGCAAACTAGTTTACCATTTACAAATATAATTGCAGAGATTCAAATTGATTTAAAAAGTAAACTCAAGAAAATTGGAATTACATTTTGAAGTATAATATATATATATATTTTTTGAGACGGAGTCTCGCTCACTCTGTCTCCAGGCTGGAGTGCAATTGTGCGATCTCGGCTCACTGCAACCTCTTCCTCCTAGGTTCAAGTGACTCTCCTGCCTCAGCCTCCTGAGTAGCTGGGACTAGAGGTGTGTGCCACCATGCCCAGCTAATTTTTTTGTATTTTTAGGAGAGACAGGGTTTCACCATGTTGGCCAGGATGGTCTGTCTCGATCTCCTGACCTCTTGATCCACCCGCCTCGGCCTTCCAAAGTGCTGAGATTACAGACTTGAGCCACCGCCCCTGGCCCTGAATATCCAGACAATTCTAAAATCCGTGGCTACTCCCCTTTGTAGGAACAATCTTTGAAGAAATATCTCTTTAACTTGAGGCTGTGCCAATTAAAGAATTGATCAATGTTTTAGGTGATGGGTTATGCTAATTGCTCTGATTTGACCATTATACCTCTATACACATTTCAAAAATACCACCCTATAACCCACAAAAATGTACAATTATCATGTGTCAACTAGAAATAAAAGGAAACAATGAGAAAGAGATAGAGGTCTCTATACCGTGTGCTTGTTTGGCCCGTCACCCTCATAGTTGTCCTCAAGTCATTCCTGAAGGGCATACCTTTGAGTTTATTGTGCTCGGAGTCCGCTGGGAAGAGGGAATCTGGGAAGAGCTTGGGGAAGGTGAGTCCTGCATACTTGGGCCGATTCTCCACATAGTTTCTTACTGTGGGTTGCAATTTCTTCATGAATTCTGGACATGGTGTTCCTAGTTGTTCAATTACCTTATTCCACTGGTCAATATCTGAGAATTGAACAGTTAAGGGAAAAAAGAAGAGCAGACCACTAGCCTTTCAACAATTGGGAGACTAACTCTTCTCAAAGTCCTCAACAGCCATTAATGCAACTGGAGTTTTAATAAGCAACAAAGAATGAAAATATAAAATCAGACTTGTCCGGCTATGAGTCTTCTTGAAATTTTAAATTCACTTTTGAAACTTATATACGTTTGGAAAACTAGCAATTATTTAACAAAATAAGATATCATGAAATAGTCTTTGGGGTGTATAGATAAAAAGTCATTCAAATAACACAAGATGAATCTCATATTCTGTAGATGAACTTCTATATAAATCGTGCTTCAGAAGAATATATAATGACACATCATAGTGACATTTTTATCCTGAAGTTACCTCAATTATTTATATTTTTAAAATGACTAATACACAAATATTTTAGATTATATTCATTTACATTTTCCTAAACTACCTTTAAGATATTTTTTCTTCTCTAAAAATCTGGAATTTTTTTTCTATTTTTATGCATATCAACATAACTTTTATGGTAAAACAACTCATTAGTTCTTTGTCAGATTCCTAAAAATCATATTTATTAAACAAAGAAGCCACCTATTTCATACCTATTGTTTTACTGATGACATCACTGAATATTGTTTTCAATGAAATATGAGGGTGAACAGAGGAATATTCAACTTAAAACAACAGATTTCTATCCAAGTACATCCAAGTTTAGAAAGTACATTAAGCATGGGGAATACCACAGAAAAAATATTACCTCTATGAAAATTAGTACCCTTTTAAATTGGAGCTAGCTCTTTTGGCAGACATACTCAATGACTGAGATTCTCTTTTTCATCTGTCATTAATATTCGATATATCAGAGCCTTGATAATGATAAACACCATCTACTCTGAAGAACCAACTGGAAACAACTGATTCAAACAGATTTCCTCGCCATGTGTCAGTGAATAATAGAGATCTTGGAAATTCCCTTAAATCCAATACTGCAAGCAGTATTCTCTCCTACATTGCTTATTCTTCTACAACTCTGTTCTTTGGTGTTAAGTTAGTTAACTCATTTCCACTAAGGTAAGGTGTGACAGTTAAGGGACTCTTACCATAATATTACTTAGTTGAAGTTTGTCAACTCTTTACTCCTAGCTATTCAAGAGATTTGGACTGAAAAAGATTGCCAGTCCTGATTAAAGATAAACTTAACTGTGTTCAACAAAAATAAATATATAATACAAACACAGTAGATAGGAGATTGAACAAAGATAAAATCAAACTAATTTGCAAATCCTTCTTCCTCCCTATAATCTGGCTGAATAAAACTTTAATTATTACATATTCTGTCAGTTATTGGAATAAAAAATATATAACCATGGACTATGAAGATATGAAATGAATATGGGAAAAACAATAATATTCCTTAATAAAGTAGTAGCAACAACTAAATAAGAACATGCTTTGATAGAAGCTCATCTAATTATCATGTGCATAAGCAAATACAGCAGTAATTCAGAATCACTAGAAATAATGAAACTAAAACATTATATAAGGTTAGAATTACAAATTACTCTTAGACAAGAGCCTGTATTAATACTATGGATATAGGTAAGCTATAAGTACTTAGACATACTTAAATAGAATACATTAGCATAGTTAAATAAAACCTAAGTGCTTGTCATTATAAACTATGAAGAGACATTTTTTAAACAGTTAGGTTAGCATGCCCTACCAAGCTATCATTTCATCATTGATCAAATTTCCTCAGAATTCTAACCGCTTGGTGTCACACTTAAAATAGAGGAAAGAAGATGTCAGATTTTCTGTAAATAAGTCCTTTAACAAAGTTGGCAAAATAATCCCAACACAGTATTATATCCTAATTACATTTGCTACAATTATAAAGATAGACAGTAAAGAACTGATTTTAAAGAAGTACTCCCAAAACAAAAAAACTGATATTTCTATATTAAAGTTTAAGGAGAGTCAGATATCCTGGAATTTGTTAAATAAGGATTGTTAAAATGTTTCTTGTAATAAATCATAATTAGAATCTAGAGACACACTCAGCGCTCTTTCCTACTTTAGGTTGCTTTTAAATGAAACACTGTTGTGATTCTTGATGCAATGGTTTACAAAAAGAAGGGTGGCAAGAATCTTTATCATTGTCAATGAAATAGTTAAATGTTCATACTGCAAATCTGAGTTACAGTGATCTTTAAAAGTCTGTGTCTTTATTTTAACCAATCCATTTCAAGATTTTTCTTCCCAAAAACATATGTGTGTGTATATCTACATATGGTAAGTACTTGTTTTCTAGATGTTCATAGAATACGAACACGAACAACTATGTCCAATTTAGTTGAGCACATGATTTTTCTTTATAATAACAATTAACCTAACATAAACGAAGACTGGAAGTCCTATCTCCTGTTTCCATGTTCAGTGCTTGTTTCAAGTATTCCAGTAAGAAAAAGAGTAGATTTTGAATTGATATGGTAAAAAATTGCTTTAATTTGGCCATAAAATTAATGGTGTGTTTTGTCACAAGCAACTCCCTTAAAGAATGTTTCTGAAGCCCCTTCCTTAGTCTATCAGGCCAACATATTCCTGTAAAACAATTAATTTTTATTAATATTTTATATAGAAAACAAGGATTTTTAAATGGGAAAACAGATTTCCACAATGATTACATTTTTAAAGAACATAAAATATTAACTAGATTTTATGATTATGTATTAATTGTTTTTTTTTTTATTTTTACTAATGGGGAAAAGAAATTTTATTTATTTATTTATTTTTTTCTCTTTGAAAGACATTTATTATCAATATGAACAACTTTAAGAAGAGAAATTCATTTATCTCTTCCTAGAAAATTGTCTTCCTTACCCAGATACAGTGAAAATGTTTATTATAAGCTAACACCATTCATTTTCATACTTAACTTTGTTTTTTTTTTTTGATTTATTATTATTATTATTATTATTATTATTATTATACTTTAGGCTCTATGGTACATGTGCGCAACGTGCAGGTAAGTTACATATGTATACAACACGGTAAATATGTTTTTAAAGAATGACCAAAACCATTTTTTGTTGAAGAATTTATTTGCTTTAGAATACCCATAAATTATCATTTTTATGCCACATAGAGTGAGGATTTACAGATCTTAGCCCTGTGAGGTTATCAGAAAAACAGTAAGTATATTTTTTATATTTTTCATGTGCTGTTTCAGAAATTATCACCCTTAAATTATGAAATGCATTGAATACAAATGGAAAAATGGCATTTAATTAGAATTATTTGACAGTAAATCACCTGATATAATTCTAAATTGACTACATAAAAGTAGAGTTATATTGTAAGAAGTTCAATTTTATAAGTAGGGCATGATGTCCAGATAATGTACAAATGTGATTATTACTAAGGTCTTCAATAAATAGTATTATAATAGAATAAAACAAAGTAAATATGAATAGTAAAAATGAGTATCTGAAATCCTAAGATTGAAAATTTTTCCAGTTAATATTATCAATTAGCTAATAACTTATATTTCAAGCACTTCTCTTACTTTAGCTTCCTTTGTTAGGGAACTTTCTAAAACAATAATGCCTTGAATATAATGTATGAAAAGGGCAATTTTGGGGCCTCTCATTTGCACAGGCCCCTTATAAGACTAATCCTTTTCTGCGTATTGTGGGTCAAAATTATGAACATAATTTATGCCATCCATATTTAAGCCTTCAGAACTTACTAAATGGAATCATAAGGAACTATTTAATGGCCTCATCCAATTGTTTCCTTTGAATGACTATATCTTCTGTTTATGTTTTCTTCTATCATTGATTGCTTTTTGTTACTATGAATGTGATTGCCAGAGCTAACACCTCATAGTTTCTGACTTGCTTTCTACTCTGATCTAGGCCTTATATCCAATACTTTGTGCAAAAATTTTCGGACTTCTCTTTGCAATTTAAAGAACATCAGTGTTTATCTCTAAATTCTTAGCTATATTCCTAAAGACAATATTGCCTAATAGCAATGTCGTTATAGAACAGTTCCAGGAGAGGCTTTTATCATGCACGCCAAACAGCTGTTTAGGCACAATGTTGAGTAGGCTTGTGTGGCTTTATATTAGCTCTGTAGGAAAGAATTTTGTGATCAGTTAGTAATGTCTGCAACAGATGCACAATAAGGAAATTGAAGCACATGTGCCATGTGTTAAGCATCATTATATTAAACTGTGGTTCCCAAACTTGAATATTCGTAACGCAGGGAACTTATAAAAATACATATCCCTCCTCCCTACTCATTGATCTACAAGATTCTGAGTCCACAGGTCTGGGCTGATATCACAAAAACATCAGTGGTAATTGTAATCAAGGATGGGATTATATTTTGAGAAATACTAATGTAGAATATACTAAAAAGTCTCTTGTGAGTTACTAAGTCCAAATGTAAGAGTAAAATACTAACATGTTTCAGTTTTATGACACAAATTAGAATAGGATCAAATTCACCAAAAGATTATTCCACACCTGTTTGTTAACTTGGGGGTCATTCACCTGAGAATACTTGGAGAAAGAAAAGTGCTAATCTTTATTCCTTTGCCCCATGTAATTTTCCTGCAAAGGCCATGGGAAATTATAGTAAGTGGCACATGTAGTCTCCCAGTACAGGGAGAAGAATTCTGCCCCTCATCATCTGTGGGAGAACTGAAATTGTATGCTGCTATTACCTGGGGAGTAGTACCCATGGAAAGTACTAATTATAGTTCTTGGGATTAAATTTGTTGTTAAAAGAATTTTTTTCTAAAAACAATTATAAAGACATACATATGTATATACACACACACACACACACACACACACAAACGTATGATAGAGTTCTGAATCTAGATTTTCATGGTTATGTTTCTAATTGTTTTGTTTCTTTAAAAATGTTTTTAGGGGCCAGGGACAGAGGCTCATGCCTGTAATCCCAGCACTTTGGGAGGCCAAGGTGGGAGGATCACCTGAGGCCGGGAGTTCAAGACCAGCCTGACCAACATAGAGAAACCCTGTCTCTACTAAAAATACAAAAGCAGCTAGGTGTGGTGGCACATGACTGTAATCCCAGCTACTCAGGAGGCTGAGGCAAGAGAATCACTTGAACCCATGAGGCGCAGGTTGCAGTAAGCAGAGACAGTGCCATTGCACTCCAGCCTGGGCAACAAGAGTGAAACTCTGTTCCCCCACCCCCCAAAAAAAGAAAAAGAAAAATGTTTTTAGGATATTTTTTATTTGAAAATGTTCTTTTGCTCTCAAAAGTCCTTGTCAGATTCTGGTAACAGGAAATATGAATAAGTGACTTAATAAACAATTGAAACTGACATCTGTTTTAATTATAAATGAGCATAGGAAGAGGAATTATAAGCCAAAACACATCCAAAACATGAAGTTGGCAAACTAAGTCAAAGGCTATTTGTACACTGACACTAGCACATTGCTAGTGTTATAATAAGGGACATGGAATATCCAAAGGCTAATGTTTGAAGCATGATATAAATCTATTCACTATTATAATCTATCTTTACTTACAAATCAAAAAATGGAGAGACATGTAACATACAAGCAAATCCAATATATATTAATATGTGTAGCAATGGCAGAATTTTCATTAAGCTGTTGAAGGTTAATCTTTGGGGTGTTCCACTTGCACAGGCCTCTTACAAGACTAATATTTTACTGGTAATTTTATTTTTTGTAAATAGCACCCACCTTCAGTTGTATGATATTCTGACCTCAAAAATGCTGGATTTGATTCTCTCAGCATGTGATAGTATTTTGAAAATGAGAAGAGGCCTTGGAGATCATGTAATTTGGCATCTCTATTTTAAAGGTGAAAAATATTAAAGTCCTTTTTAATTTGGTAAATAATTATAAACAAAGAAGCTGATACAAACAGCCTATACTAACAGAAATATAGACTCTACTTAAGAGAAATTTAAGGACACTGTACTCAGTTCTGTAAGACCAAATCGGGAAAGTTACTTTCACTTTTGTATATAACACTACATACAATGGAAGTTAAGAAGAGGCAATCAAGCTTACATGAGGTCAAGAAAACCTGCCACTTAAAGCATAGTTGAAGAAACTTTTGATATTTAAATTTAAAAAAGAAGATAGAAGTAATCCCTGCCCCCATCCTAGCATTTTGGTCTTTTGGTCTCTCTTACTCTATAGCTATTATCACCTTCTTCTAGTATTCTGCACCTTTTAATGTAAATATCATGGTAATGAGAATTTTTGTCTGTTTTGTTTACTAATATATCTCTGGAGACAAAAAGTACCCAGTACATAGTAGGTGCTCAAAAATATTTATGTTATAAATGAATGTCTATTTTACGTCCTATCAGAGTTTTGTACAGACATAATATAAAGAATGAAAAAAATAAAATATTTGAAGAAACGACAGCTGAGAAATTCCAGTAATTGAATAAAGGTTGGAATCTAGGAAACAATGACTCTCAAGGAAGATAAATAAAAAGAAATCCATGCCTAGTCTCATAGTGGACAAACAGCAGATAATCAAAGACCAAGACAAAAATCCCAAATGAAGGAAAAGGACAGTTTATCTCCTAAAATGACTATTACGCTGACAACTCTTTATTCACCAGCAATACTGTAAACAAAAAACAAGTAGAATAATATCTTTAAAATGCCAAAAATAAAATAAATTTCAATGTGAAATTCTATATTTAACTAAACTATATTTCAGGTAAGGGAACCTCAATTAAAAATAAGAGTTTTATTATCAAAGACTCCACTAAAGATACTTCCAAAATACGTACTTCAGGAGAAAAAAATAATAATCTCAAAATAAAAGGTCAAAATGTAAGAAGTAGTGGTAAGCCAAACAAATGGCAATCATAAGGGTGAATCTAAACAAACTACCTTTATGCAAAAAAATCATAATATTGTCCATTTATGAGCCTAAAAAGAAAACTAAAATACTGAACATCGATAGCATATTTAAGTCAGGACAACAACTATCTAAATGAACATGTGCCAAGGTCCTTTTATGTTGAGAAGAAAGATTAAAAGAATCATCTTAATTAAAATAGCATTTTATAAAAAATTGAGCTTTAAATACAACTCCAAAATAAATACCAATAGGGATCTTTTTTTTAAAGTTAGTAAGCCAATTCTAAAATCTTAATAGAAGAGCAATGGTGCATTAAGAGTCAAGATAATTCTGAAGATGACAAAAATGAAGGGTATTTACCCTGCCTGATATAAGTGCAGAGCATACATTTATATTCATTAAGAAAGGGTGTTCATGGTGCAGAGACAGACAAACAAACAAGTGGAACAGAATATACAGCCCAGGACTTAACATCCCCCCGCAAATATGTGGAAACTTATTAGAGAGACAGGATTATAGATCTGTGAAGAAAGAGTAAGTTAGTCAATAAATGAAACTGGAATAAAGTAGGTCCTTCTTTCACACATACACAAAAAAATCAATTCCATGTGGACTAATGGTTTAAATGTAAGAGACTAAACTTTAAAATATTTTCAGTAAAGTTATAGCACAATATAATGTTATAAAAGGATTCTTAAGACATAAAACATATAAATTATAGGAAAAGACAGATTGCCAACTTCTAAAATTATTATAAAATAAAATGGGAAAATATTCCAAATACAAGAAGATATTTGCAACACATAAAACTCACAAAAATTAGGTGCCAAATTATATAAGGAATGCCTACTAATCAACAGAAAAAAAAAAGCACAATAGAAAAAAAGTGTTCATTCTTTGTTTTATAAAAAAGATATTTTACCAAGGGAAAATATTAGTGGCCAATGAACATAGGAAAAGATCCTTAGCCTCCCTTGTAGACAAGGAAATGTAAATTAAACCTCCAGTGAAATAGTATTTTATATCCAAGGGATTGGTAACAAATTTAAAAATAAATATGACAATGGCAAAAGTTGATGAGGATGTGGAGCAGACAGCTACATACTACTCTAGAAATCAATTTGATGTTACATAGCAAAGTTTAAAATGTGTACACCTATGACCCCAGGCATTTGTTATTAAGAAAACCTTGCACATGTGCTCTTATAAGCCTATATTCATAGTACCATGGTTTATAAAGGAAAAAAAAAAAGCAATAAAATCCATATATATTCCAAAGTCTACTTATAGGATAATGGGTTAGTTATGGATACTCATAGACTGAAATACTATTCAGCAATGAAAATGAGTTGACTATCTCCAGTCCATGAACATGAATAAATCTAAAAAATATAATGTTAATTTTTAAAAAAGCGAGTCACAAGATAACGATGACAGTATGATATGTAAAATAAATAAAACTAAACCATAGATTGCTTAAGGATAAATATGCAGGTAGTAAAAACATAAGGAAAGTCACGGAGATAGTAAAAACAAATATTTAGAACTGTGGCTAACTCTGTGTGGAAAAGGAAGGTTGTGGTGGGTGGAGCACATAAAAATATTTGAAAGTATTGGTAGTGGTCTATTTTTTAACCTGAGTGGCAGCATATGTGTGTCTATTTATTAATCTTCTTCAAAAGCTATGCATTTCATATTAACTCACTTGTTTAATATAAAATATTTTATAATTTCTTAAGTAAAAATGTCAGCTATGGTAAAATTCATTACATCTCCCCCTCCTTCAAAATTATCCCAACAGTTAAATGTTGATTCGTTTGTAGAGCATTAAAAACACATTTGATTGAATAAAATTCAATTAACATATATGTAGGAGTTCAGTCAGGGTGGTGGGAAAAGTTGTAAGAAAAAGTTATAGGGAAAGACTCAAACCTTCTTGGAAGGCCAGGAGGTTTTGAAAAAGCTTCGGAGGAGAAATGGCTGAAGGCAGCCAAATTCTGTTATCCAGAGCCTGAAGGCAAAGGGTAGATAACAAGGGAACATAAAGGAACTTATCTAGATAAGTTGGTTTACTTATGTCTCCAGAAACCAACCTTTGATCATTCCTGCACAGGACTGCTCTCTACTCAGGGGGTTGGCAAAGTTAATTACCCACAAATTGTGTTTGCTCCAAGCCTTTGTCATTAAATCTGTACTAAGTAAATGCAAGTGTCACCGGCTTATGGGGGCTGCACTCTGGGTTGCACTGCACTCTCATTGGTGGTGCTAAGGGGTGCAGCCCCCTAGCCACAGGCAAAATACCTGTGTCAGAGTACTTTTGTCATCCATCACTCAGCCAGAGTCTGTGGGACAGACTTGGCACATATACTTAAAATACCTACTAAAAACAATGTGTTAAACCTTTTTAGGCCCAAAAGATAAAAGATATAATACCTTTTTCACATTTTAAGTTTTGTTCTTGAGTTAGTTCATACATTAAGAAGACATGTGTCTGAGGAGGCAGAGCAGGATTGCAAAATAGAAGGCTCCACCAATCATTCCCCCTGAAAGGACCCCAATTTAACAACTACCTACACCAAAAAGCACTTCATAAGGACCAAAAGTCAGATGACCACTCACAGTATCTGGTTTTAATTCCAAATTGCTGAAAGAAGCACTGAAGAGGCAAGAGAAACTGTCTTTAATTGCCAGCGCCACCCCTTCCCCATCCCCCAGCAGCAATTCTGTGTGCTGGGGAGAGGGAGAGCATAGCATTTGTGAGGAAATGAATTCAGTGCTGCCCTTGTTATAGCAGAAAGTAAAAACAAACCAAATTCAGCTGACACCTGCCCAGGGAAGGAGCATTTAAACCAGCCCTAGCCAGAGGGGAATCGCCAATCCCAGCAGTCAGAACTAGAGATCCCACAAGCCTTACCACTGCAGGCTAAACTGCTCTGAGGCTGAGAATAAACTTGAAAGGCAGTCTAGGTCACTAGGACTGCAACTCCTAGGAAAGTCCTAGTCCTGAATTGGGCCCAGAGTCAATGGACTTTTGGGGCATGTGACCTACTGAGATACCAGCCAGGGCAGCTAAGGGAGTGCTGGCATCACCCCTCCTCTACCCCCACGGTGCATAGCTCATGGCTCCAAAAGAGACCTCTTCCATCCACATGAGGAGAGGAAAGGGAAGAATGAAAAGAACTTTGTCTTGCATTTTGGATATCAGCTCAACCACAGTAGGCTAGGGCACCAATCAGAGTTGTGAGGCCTCCCTTCCAGGCCCCAGTTCCCAGATGATATTTCTAGACACACCCTGGGACAGAAGGGAACCCATTGCCTTAAACAGAAAGACCCAGTCATATCAGGATTCATCACCTGCTAACTGAAGAGTCCTTGGTCCCTGAATAACCAGCAGCATACCCAGGTACTATGCTGAGGGCCCTGGGTGAAACTCTGAGCTTTGCTGGCCTCAGGTGAGACTCAGCACATTCCCAGTTGTGGTGACTATGGGGCGAGACAAAAAAGCAGAGGGAAAGTAAAGGGGACTTTGTCTTGTACCTTAGGTACCAGCTTGGCCACAGTGTGAGTAGAGCGCCAAGCAGGCTCTTGAGTTACCAATTTCAGGATTTGGCTCTTGGACCGCATTTCTGGGCCATTCAACTTGGAAAAGAAGTCAAGTTACTCTTGTTTGCAGGTGATATGATGTTATGCTTGCAAAAACAAAGACCCCATCAAAAAACTATTCAAATTGATAAATTCAGTAAAGTTGCAGGATACAAAATCAACATACAAAAATCAGTAGCATTTCTATATGACAGCAGTGAACAATCTGAAGAAGAAATCAAAAGTGTAATCCCATTTATAATATCTACGAATAAAATAAAATACCTAAGAAGTAACTTAAGCAAACAAGTGAAAGATCTCTACAATAAAAACTATAAAACACTGATAAAAAAATTGAATAGGAAACAAAAAATGGAAAGATATTACATATTCATGGATTGGAAAACCCAATATTGTTAAAATGTCCATACTACCCAAAGCAATCTACAAATTCAATGCAGTCCCTATCAAAATACGAATGGCATTCTTCACAGATAGAAAACACAATCCTAAAGTTTATATGGAACCACGAAAGTCCCAGAACAGCCAAAGCTATCCTAAGCAAAAAGAACAAAATTGGAGGAAATCACATTACCTGACTTCAAATTATACTACAGAACTATAGTAACCAAACAGCATGATACTGGCATAAAAACAGACACATAGATCAATAGAACAGAAGATAGAACCCAGAAACAAATCCGCACACCTACAGTAAACTCATTTTCAACAAAGGTACCAAGAACGTACACTGGGGAAAAGACAGTCCCTTTAATAAATGGTGTGGAAAAACTGGATATCCACATGCAGAAGAATAAAACTAGATCCCTATCTCTCACCATATATAAAAATCCAATCAAAATGAATTAAAGACATAAATATAAGGCCTCAAATTATCAATCTTCTTTAAGAAATCATTGGGGAAATTTTCTAGGACAGTGGTCAGGGCAAAAATTCCTTGAGTAATACCTCCCAAACACAAGCAACCAAAGCAAAAATGGACAAATGGGATCATATCAAGCTAAAAACTTCTGCACAGCAAAGAAAACAATCAACAAAGTGAAGTGACAACCTACAGAATGAGAGAAAATATTTGCAAACTACTCATCTGACAAGGAATTAATAATCAGAATATATAGGGAGCTCAAACAACACTATAGGAAAAAAATCTAATAATCTGATTAAAAATGGGCAAAAGATTTAAATAGACATTTCTCAGAAGAAGATATGCAAATGACAAACAGGCTTATGAAAAAGTGCTCAACATCACTGATCATTAGAGAAATGCAAATCAAAACTACAATGAGATATCATCTCACCCCGGTTAAAATGGCTTATATCCAAAAACAGGCAACAACAAATGCTGGTGAAGATGTGGAGAAAAGGGAACCCTTGTACATTCCTGGAAGTGTAAATTATCATAATAACTAGGAGAACAGTTCTGTGGTTCCTCAAAAAACTAAAAATAGAGCTACCATATGATCTGGCAATCCCACTGCTGGGTATATAAACAAAAGAAAGGAAATCAGTATATCGAGGAGATATCTGCATTGCCGTGTTTGTTGCAGCGCTGTTGACGATAGCCAAGATTTGGAAGCAACCTAAGCATCCATCAACAGATGAACGGATAAAGAAAATGTGCTACATTTAAAAATGTTAAGTGAAATAAGTGAGGCACAGAGAGACAAACACTGCATGTTCTCATTTACAAGTGGGAGATGAACAATGAGAACACATGGACACAGGGAGGGGAATAATACACACTGGGGCTTGTCGGGGGAGCTGGGTGGGTGGAGGGAGAGCATTAGGAAAACTAGCTAACGCACGCTGGGCTTAATACCTAGGTAATGGGTTGATAGGTGCAGCAAACCAGCATGGTACACGTTTACCTATGTAACAAACCTGCATATCCTGCATATGTACCCTGGAACTTAAAATTCAAATTAATTAAAAAAATCAAAACAATTGAATTCATCGAGATAGACAGTAGAAGGATGGTTACTAGAGGCTGGAAAGGATAGCAGAGGAGGTGGTGGGTGGGGATGGTTAATGGCTAAAATAAAAAGTTAGAAAGAATTAATAAGATCTAGTATTTGGTAGCACAACAGGGTGACTATAGTAAATAATAATTTAATTGTACATTTTAAAATAACTAAAAGAGTATAATTGAATTGTTAGTAACACAAAGGATAAATACTTGAGGGAGTGGATATTCCACCTTCCATGATGTGATTATTATGCATTGCATGCCTGTATCAAAACATCTCATGTGCCCCATAAATATACACAGCTATTATGTACCCAGAAAAATTAAAAATTAAAAAAAGTTATGCATAGCTCATATTCCAAGAGCTTTTAGAAATCATTGTTTTGAGAATGCTTTTATGTAAATGAGGATATATTGACTAAAAATAACATAATTCCTTATAATGTACTATATAGGTATACATTATAATACGGCATATCTCCAGCTCTATTTTAATGTCTCTATTTAACTAATAGATTTAGGTATAATTTTATTGTATTTTCAGATAACTCATTTCTAATAACAGAATTTTTTAAATCAGTAATGTCTTATACATTAAGAGGTTAATTATTTGATATTCAGTGTTCAAAATTTGTTTGCTTTAAGACTGATTTAAAACTTTAACCAACATGTTTGAAATCATTGAGACCACAGCCCACAATCAGAAGACATACTTTAGAAAATGATTCCTACTTATCCTCCAAGAAATTTACAAATATGTCCCCATACAAGAGCTCCATAAAGGACTTCATATCCAAATATCAAGGGCTTTGAATGGGATACTGCCACATTACCAGAACCCTAAAGCATTGTTTACAAGGAATCTTGACACCCAAGTTAAAAAATGACACACAAGCAACTTTTCCCAAGAAGCTATTCTAAAAAATGTTAAATTGTATTTGGTAATTCAGTTGTAGAAATCTGTTTTAATTTTTCTTAATAGAAACATAACGAAGATCATAAAACTCATTTTAATTTGCAGGTGGCAAATATTCATTTTAGTCACCAATTATTCAACCACAATGAACTTCTGGAAAAGCAAAGAGTACTAAGTTAACAAATTGAGTCTATTTTCATCAAATTATCTAAAATCAGCCAAAACTTAAAGACAATTTCATATTCATGCCCAAAGGCCAAACACAAGTTTATAATTCATTGGGAATAAAAGTAGTCCTGTTTTTTTAAATCCCCCCTGATTTTTAAGAAATCTGAAGGAATTCAGTTTTTATAAAGCCAGCTAGTTTCAAACGGCATTAACGTTGATGTGGTAAATTATAGATGTCATTTAATAAAATGTATATTTAGAAGACAAAACAGCAATATAGACAGAAAGACTTTTTAAAATGTGTGTCAAACAGAAGATTAGAAAAAAGTTTTTACTAAGAATAATCAGAAGTAAAAACAGTGTAACTTTATTTTTAACTAAAGTATTTTGTCCGTTCTTCCAACAAAAATTGAGTGCCTAATTCAGTCATTTCCAGAACTTTTTCTTTTAATATGTACAGAAAATATATGTATGAAACCATATATATATTCATATATGTAAAACCAGATATAAATATTAATCCTCAAGTGTGTACATTACATTGTAGTCATTTGATAAAAAATTGTAATGTAGATATTAGAAACAACGCAAATGGCTAATCATAATATGGTATGGATGCACTATATTACTAATTAGATTTAGTCTAATTACACATTAAAACCCCATTATTATAGGCTCAATTTTATTTTTGAAGTGTGTTATTAAAGCAGAGGTTTTCCCTTTAGTAGGATAAAGACATAAAACTTTCATAAGTGACTAAGTGTAGAGGGATATTTAACTAAGGGAGTAACTTATTTTTAAGCCTGATGCTAGGACCCATGACACATCCATATACTAATCACTAATCACACACTATTCGTATCTATTTAATACTGCAGAACCTCTGGAATCTTTTTGTTTGTTTGTTTGTTTGTTTGTTTGTTTAGAGACAGGGTCTCACTCTGTTGCCTACCTAGGCTGCAGTGCAGCAGCACTATCACTGCTCACTGCAGCTTTGCCACTGGGGGCTCAAGCTATGCTCCCAGCTAGTTTCTTCGTTGCTGAGACTACAGGGACTTTCACTGTGCCCGGCTAAATTTTTTATTTTTGTTTTTTGTAGAGACAGGGGTCTTGCTCTGTTGCCTAGGCTGGTCTCAAACTCCTGGGCTCAAGTGATCCTTCCACTTCAGCCTCCCAAAGTGTTGGGGGTTACAGGCATGAGCTACCACATCTGGTCTTGATCTTTACTTGTTAATTATTTGCTGCTTAAGAGAGAATCACTTTTACTTATTCAAGTGATTTCAATGTATTTCTTCAGATATTTTATATAACCATTATTAATGAGGTTTTAATTATTTCACTTGTTAATAATATGCAGAAAATAAGAGAAGGAATTGGAGTTATTATTCCCATAAATGGAGTGAATAAGAAAAATAATTTTAGAAAAACTTGATCAATTGTAAAATGAAATTCACATCCATGCTCTCTGAATATATGTTAAAATAAACCAATTAGTATTTGTGGAGTAACATGAATCTGGTAAAAATTTCCATGCCAAATGAATATTTCTCATTATATCAAAGTATAAATCTTCAGTCTTAGAACTGAAAGACTTTGTTATTTACTGTCTAGCTATAAATATATCTTAATTTTGAAACATCTACAACAACAAAAACAAAAAAGAAGAGTACTCAATGTTATCAGTTTGGTAGAACTGAATTAAGGCAGACCTTTTGATATCAGGTTGACTCTTTCATATTTGTTACTGTATTATCCACATAAGATCTTACTAGGAGACAAAGTTACTCTGCCATAATGCCAGCTTGTAAATATTTGACATTGAGTCTCACAGAAACTCTCTAAGGACAGTGAACAAATACCATAAGCAGTACTGCATTTGAGACAAAAGGGAATTAATTGAGAGTGACACCCATAGATACCACTGGCTGCTAAGAAGGATACGATCAGTGCCAGGAAACAGCACTGCACCTTTTATCATTTCTCCCATGATGCACCCTACTGACCACATGTCAACTGAAAACAAAAATGAAATGAAGATAAACAAGAACACAGGAATAGAACAACAAATAAATGAAAACACTGGGCTACTCATGCCATAGAGCAATAGTCTGACTTTTCATTGACTGGATGAGAGGCCAGTGGCATGATCATTAGCATTTTAAATGGTGGAAAGGGGAGAACACAGGCTGTCAAGGCCCTTTTCTGTCATATAACTGAAATAACAACACTACCCAATGCTACCTAATGTAGAATAATATTACTTTGCAATTATAACTCAATGATTAATTTAGGTTTTGATTTAAAAGGTCTAATTTGCATTCATTTACTAGAATCCTACTGATTTTTATCATAAATTATTCTAGATAGTGTTAATATGCAAATCAGTTTCTTTTTTACTTTTGTATACATATTTGAAAAAAGAAAAAAGAAAAGCTGAGCTGCCAGCAACCTCAAAAGAGTTTCTTTTATAAAACACATTTACCCTTATTTATAAATATAAATACAGTTCCAGAAGTGAAAAGCCAGTTCAAGAATGAATGTTTCAGAATATGTTGTCTTAGTTTCATTGACTCTCATCAAAGGAGCATGTTTCTCAGCAGGAAGCCTTGTCTTATTCTTATAAACACAGTGGCCTTATAATAATAAGAAACTCTGGCTTTCAAAATGGGATGGCTCAGTGTGAAATAAACAACATGACTAAAGAGCTGATACTTCTTCTGAGACTGTGAATCAAAAGAAACCTGGAATTCAAGGTGAAATTATAATGGTCTCTCTGTTATTGCCAAGTATCATCCAGAACTTAAAACCAAGAAGCCAGGGCAGAGTGCACACAGGGAGGGGCAAAATAGGAAAGGGTGAAGCAAGAAAGTGAAATCTCTCTCTTGAACTATACTTGGTTACTCACTTGTTCTACTTAAAAGTCAGAAAGAGAGGGCATTCTTGTGGGGGGAAAAACAAACAAGAAGAATTAGGGATGCTGGGGGGGAGCAAATAGGGAAAGGCATTAAGATAGCAGCACAATATAATTTTGCTCCACTTACTTTTCAAATTACATCTTGTAATTTGGCAGTGACCTTAAAGAGATCCTCATGAGATTCATTCCAATGTGAAAATCTCACTCGGGTTAACTCAAAGTTTCCATTGTTTGATTTAACACCTAAACAAAGTGATCACTGCAAAGAAATGGTTACGGCTTTGAAGGTGATAAGCATACCCAAAGAAGCAAATTTGTTTTGCTTCCAGTTTAGGAAAGCAACTGACATGCAGAAATATCAGGGAAAGATAGAGCAAACAGTTGTGCATCCCTTTATTATTAACGTGTTTGTAATTTCAGGTAATATCCGTCTCACAACAGGGTGGTATTGAGAAATCTTTGATTAAAGAAAAAAACTGAAAACATTTATTTTTAAATTCCACGTATTCCTATCATACTGTCCAACGAGACCAGTTTGACTAAATTGCTATTTATGATATATCTATATTTTATAGATATTGTGGAAGAGATATACAAAAAACATTGAGACCAAAAATCTCAATATGCAGTGTTTTCTCTTGCCTGTCTCCATTCACATATTTAGAAAAAAAATTGTTTCTGCCATTAACCTGTCTGGGACTTAGGAAACATCGATTTCTATTTCTCATTTAGTATAAAATTGTTTTTTACAATATCTCTGGCAGATATATTCATCTTTTTCTGCTAGAGAACCAATTCTATTACTTTCCAACTATGTGACCTTGGCCAGGTTACTTCTCTCTAAACCTCAATTTTATCCTCTAAAATATTGATGATAAGCTGTATTTATTATGTAGAGTTTTATAAAAGACTTGAAAAAGTTATGTCTGATAAAGATCCTTGCACAACTGCCTGGTACATAGCAAGTCCCCAATAAATATTATTTATGTATCAAATCATCATGTATTAAATAATATATTAAAATTATATTTGGGAATTAAATATCTTTGGAAAAGGTTTATCTATTTTAAATTTACACAATTATATTATATATTTACATCTATAATAAAGAAATCTCTCCAATGGAGGAATCTCACCACTAACTAGGCAATCTATTTTATTGTTGAAACCACTTAGAAAGGCATCCTGCATATTGATTCACATTGACTCTATGGAACTTCTCTTCACTATGTAAACAGGAACTACTGTGTTTCCTCATCCAAATAAGAACCTTAAAGTATGTAACTATAACCTGTAATCCCTAACCATTCCTCTCCTAAAACTGGCCAATTTTATCTTTCAGGCTAAAATCCCTTGATTTTTTTTTTTTTTTTTTTTTTTTTTGCCGTTCTTCATATGCCTTTAAACAACAGCAACAACAATAACAACAGATGGCTTAAATTAAATTCTGGTCTCTATGTTGCTTTAGCACCAGTTGGTTCTATACAGTTGTTAATTTTTTTTTTTTTTTTTTTTTGAGCCAGCGTCTAGCTCTGTCACCAGACTGGATTGCAGTGGCGCAATCTTGGCTCACTGCAACCTCTGCCTCCTGGGTTAAGTGATTCTCTTGCATCAGCCTCCCTAGTAGCTGGGATTACAGGCACACGCTGCCACGCCCAGCTAATTTTTGTATTTTTAGTAGAAGTGGGGTTTCACCATGTTGGCCAGGATGGTCTCGATCTCCTGACCTTGTGATCCACCTGCCTCGGCCTCCCAAAGTGCTGGGATTACAGGCGTGAGCCACCATGCCCGGCCCAGTTGTTGATTTAATAACTGGTATTAATAACTGGTATATCTCACAGTTCTCTTTTTGGTGTGGGGGATCTGGGAGATATTCCAATGTAAAAGAAGAACATTTATTTAAAATATATCTTCATGGGCAGAACTCAAAATAGATTTAATAGATCACAAAGCTTTTGCATAAAAATAATGCAGAGATATAGGCTCTAGATCTGAAATTCTGATGTACATATTGAATTTCATTTTCTTTATTTTAATATATCTTTCTGGGTGATAATATCCTGGAAATCTTTCTAATTCCCATTTTAACGTTACTCACCATTCACTATTCCTAGAGAATATTTATATCTATGCTACCAAAATGCTAAGCCTTGTGCCTAGAAATGATAAGCTCTGTTATCTTGAATTATAAAAATTGAATATATGCACGTAAATTTATATAGATTTTTATGTACTCAAGACAGGATTATAGCTCAAGATAAACTCATTGTACCAAACTTCATGAATTTGCCATCTCCACTAACAGAAAACGTATAATAAAAGAATTTGATACCAACTCTTATTGAACAGGAAAGTAGTAGTAGTAAGCCTTCCCTCTGCTAATATCTCTATATTAGGATACATAAACATACTAATACAATATGTATTTGAACATATTAGTGATATGTATATATATTGCTAATCAAGTTAAGAATAGATTATTTTATGAAATTGTCAGGTATTACAATGAATAGGGACTGTGCATAGACCTTAGAAGTAATTAGCAAATTCAATCACTGTTGGAAACTGCATTTTATGCTTTCTGAGAAAATCTGATGCAGCATCTGGGTCTCTGTAAGAGTTCTGTACCCTAATGCTGCCAAGTTAGAATTCTGTTGGCTTTTAAAATTCTGATTCATCACATTCTTCCATCATCATTCTATCATTCCCATAGGCAGAAGGCAGATTCACTTGCAATTGTAACACTCAGATGCTGAGTCACTTTCCTTAGAAGAAATGTTGAGTAAATTTTGGTGTTACCAAAATATGGTTAATTTTCAGAATGAGAACCTCTGAAAATCTCATGTCATATTATTTGCCAGAAATTAGCTTATAATAAATGATCTTTCTTCTACTTCTAACCAAGAGATAAAAATGATATAATGTAAGCCCTGGAAGTTAAATCTAAATAAATAAAGAACTATATTGCTACTTCCACACTCCATCTAATAGTTTAAATTATGATCCACAATTAAATAATTTTTGGACTATGTGTGCTTCTATCCTGGAAAATGTTTCCTCTCTAGGGGATTACGTAACTCTTTTATCACAGTTTCTGAGACTTCTCCTTAACACACCTAAGTATTTTCATTTAGTGTAGAATTTAGACAAATTTTCTCTCAACGAATGACTCAACACACAATAGCAAGAAAATTTAATATAGTTTTCTAAAATCAGAACATTTCTTTGAAAATTGTTATAATTTTATAAAAATTATAAGTTATAAAGTTATCAGTTATAAAATTAGAACATTTCTTTAAAATTAGTTAACTAAGTCATAAATTTAGTTATTTAACAAAACGACCTTGTACTAAACTTCAGTTCAAAGATAGAATTCTAAAAGACTACTGACATACATAAACAAACTAAGAATGTACATATTTTGCACACGTGAATCTAAGTAAGAAAAATAAGCAGCAATTCACAGAACTTAATGCTAAATATTGCAATGCCAGGAAATCAGAAAAAGACTTTCTCTTTGAGTCTACCTATTAAACTTGCTTTTATTTCTTTACAACCTCAGAATCTCCAGCTCCCATTCTGGTGAACCCTGTCCCACATTTTCATAAAATAATAACAAAAGAGAAGAGTTAGCAGGCACACTAGTGGTAAAAATGTATTCTTTTAAACAAATTCAAATAATAATTTTATTTTTAAATATTTATTTATAATTACATGTAATTTGCTTATAGATTTGAAAGAATGCCCACTAAATTTTTTCATCCTAACTTTATTTAAAGCCATAAATTTTATATTGTTTGAAATAACCCTGTATTGTCTTAATTCTAAGAAACAGAGTTAGACTATATAGTAAGTTGTTAGTTGCAAAAGTTTATTAGGAATTAAGCACTATTATTTCAAAGAGGTAAGAAGAATTTTAAACTATCTCTGTGCTAGATGGATATAACAATCTGTAACCACAAAATTTTGTTCATTTTACTTTGATCCTTCCTAATGTTCATATTCAAACTTTAAAAAGATATAGCATTCAGTTAATTCGAGGGTGTTTTTCTTATTTCTTCAAACATACTTTTGGAAAACCATTTACCTATTCCTTAATAACTTTGCTCCTTGGCAAGGTTATATGTATATCTCTTTCATTCTAATTGTAATTTTCTGTTCTTCAGAGGAAAAGGCAAGAGGAGCTATTTTAGCAGTCCAGCTGTTAGCTTTGGATATAATATACCTGAGGACTAGAATTTTCAAATGCATGCAGTATACCTGTCTTTAACTTTATATCCAGAGAATATTGGCCAAGAACTTAGATAAAGGAACATCACAGGGTTTGCTCAAAGAAGGTGCTATCATTTGAAGTAGAATGGAAAAAATAAGGTTGAAGAATGTATCTAAAAGAAGCAGGTTTGAGGAAAGGACTCATGAAAATTATACTGGGACTATAGGAGTCTTTGATAATCACCAAGATGGCATGTCCTGGTTGGGGTTTGGGGTGGTGGAGGCAGTGAATGACTGGATAGTTCTTAGAAAAAACTTCTAAGGAGCATCGTAAAGCTGCTTTCCTGTAAATTTTATTGAAAGGAACAAAATCTGAGTGAAGCTAAAGTCATTGATTTCTTTTATCTGTTCTTTGGACTACATAAAAAAAATAATGGACTTGGCCTATTTAATACTCTCTAACTTGAAAGTCAGCATGGGTTTAAGAATGTTTAGTAATACATTTAAATATGAATGTGCATTATAATGTTCAAATAAACTACATTATATAAAAATATATGCTATGAAATGTTTTAATCATAAAACTATAGTGAAAATTAAGTGTATGATAGTGTATGCATAATTAAGAAACACTTTACACAAGAAAAATAAGTATTAAGAAGTGATCCTCTGGATATTAAAGTAATTAGCAAACTACTAAGTGGAAAAGCAAATATGTAGTTTATTTTGTTCAATTTTGTTTATTTTGCCAACATTCTAATTTAGTAACCAAGACAATTCCCTGTGATATCATCTAGATCATATTGACCACCAAGAAACCCCCACGATGTTTCTCAAAATGCAAAGATAGTTTGAATGTGGGAAAGTAGTTAAACTTCAGTCATCAATGACAATTTCATAAGATTCTCTGATTTGTCAAGACATTTTACTATTTTTGCTTAGGGTTCAAGTTTAAAAGTTCTGTGAAGAGAGAAGAAAAATGTTTATTATTATGATAGTATTATCACATCACTTTTCAGCCTCAAAGTAATTTAATATAAATTACTCTGAATAATTCTAGGTGAAAGACATGAGAACCTCTGATTGTTTTTTGAAATTTCTGCAGAGTCTTGGAAGTAGTCAAGGTATCAATTAGCACATACTTAGCTTTGATATTTCTTCCAATAAATGTTAGAGTAATTTCAATATGCTTAAAATTGTATAATTCTTCTGCCGATAAATAACTTGAATCAGCCCTCAGCCTTGTGTCTGATAGTCATAGTTTGAGAGGTTATCTGACTGCTTAGTTGTTGGTAGGAAGTCCTGTGCATAAAATGATAATAATTTCATTTAAAGATTAATAAAACAATTCCACTCAAAATTAACAAAGCACATTGTTTAACTGAGATTTCTATAGGTTTATTTTTTAAATGTAACCATAACTTTAAACATTGTTATAATTTTAATTATAGGTAAAAGGGGCTAAGAAATCTAAATGGAAACATTTTCAAAAAGGAAACATTTTTTCTAACCTATTTCATTGGAAAATATCTACTCATTTTTTGGTAAAATTTAACTTAAGCAAAAGGCTTTCCATTGTAGATGTCTTTATGCAATTTTTTTTAACTTTTAGGTCCACATGCAGGGTCATTATCACATATGGCACTAGGCTATCAAAGACTGCTGTACTATGTAATCATCACTTGAGATAAAGAAATACATTTATATAATAAATGCAAACCTTTATTATAATCTATATTATCTGTATTAGAGATTATTTAAATGTCTAGGTTCATACATATCAAGGATATAAATGTTATGTATTAATTTTCACACAATTTAATTTCAGCTCCAAAAATTTTTCTAAAACAAACTAGGATAAAAAAGGTCGGGGGTGGGGGGCGCCTCCAAGAGAAAAATTTTTTAAAGAAAATAAAATTATCAATATGGTGCTTTGTTTTTTTTTTTTTTTTTTTTCTGAAGGGTTAGATTGAGTTTAAAACATTTTGCTTTTTTTCTCTTTTATTGGCTTTTAAATTTAATACTGTCAAAATAGAAGAAAAGCAATCCTCATAAATGCCTGAAGAGCTAAATAAGATCTCAGAGAACAACCTCGCTTCGTGAAATCAAGTGACATGTAAAAATATGTCACATGGAAATAAGAAATCCTGTGGCTTTTTGCTTTCCACTGACAAGTGCTTTAGAGAGATGTGGCTGTGCAACTTCACTCTGAGTATTGATTGACAGGTTCCTTTTTTGTCTAAAGTGTATTATATACCAAAGGCAAAAGCATAAAGAAAATAATTCCTACTTTTGAATAAAGTCAGCACATTTAAATATGAATGTGCACTATAATATTGTTCAAATAAACTATATTAGGTATATAATTAATCCCCAAACTATAGATAAGTGAAGTGAAATAAATTTTCCTAAGTAGCCATATGAAATCTAATGGTGAAAATGATACTTCTCACTGTAGATAGGAAAGGAACATGGAGCAAACAGAGATTCAAGACCTTAAGATTGGTTATAAATAAGTGGTTGCCATGTGGTTTTCTTATCTTCTAGACCAGCACTGTCCAATAGAAAAATGACAGTCACAAATGCCAACCATATATGTAGTTTTAAGTTTAATGTCCACATTCAAAAGAATAAAAAACAGGTATATATATTTAACCCAATATATTCATAATGCTATCACCTTAACACAATCTATATAAGATTATTAATAATATATTTTACATGCTTTTAAAAATATCTTCAAAATCTGGTATGCATTTTACACACAAAACACATTTCAATTTAGACTAGCTCTAATTTCAAGTGCTGAATAACCACATGTGGCTAGTGGCTACCTACTAGACAGTGCAGTTCTAGAATATGTCATCACTCTTACATTACTAGTGGAATTTAGAGACTATCTCATTAATATCCAGCAGAATGAATAAATACCTACCTAAATACAAGCTTATTATGGTACTCGCTTCTTGTTGAGTCAGTTTTTTTGTTTTTGTTTTTTAATATTGGACTTTTTAAACACCTAAATAAAAATTATAACCTTTCTTACATAATAAAAGGATTCCTTAATAAAACTTTCTTATCAATCAAATAGAATGGTTAATAGAGTTATGGGTCACATGGTTATTGCCAATTTCCAAAACATCCATATGTAATAAATATACTAAATTCAATCCTGTATTATAATTGTTAAAGTTGTCAATTGTGATTGTACTTAGATTTGCACTAGTATTTGTAGTAAGGTATTTTTGTATTTTTAAAAGTATATTCTACTATTATATGTAAACTTTATTGTCTATATATTACAAACACAAATCTGTACCTTTACTAGAGAGTGAATTTTTGGCCATTTAAGAAATGTATCAGTTCATTTGATAATTCCAAATCATAGATAGCTCTACAGGAAATTTCTGATGGACTCTATTGCAGGACTCAGTAGGAGAACTTAAATCCAAATTGCTTTATGAAATTATAAATTTAGTTGGGAAAACAAGTATGTATGTCTATGTCTCATCTCCAAGTCAGGTGGGAGAAGTCTACATTAAACTCACCTGACCACTAGCAACTTGAAAAATAATTACAATTTTTAAATGCAGAAGTTCATGTTTTGAGGAAGATATGCTATATTGACCTGTTAAAGACTTGATTTAGTGTCAAGAGTAATTTAAATCAACGAAGCCATAGACAGAAGCTTAGAACGTCAGCAAGGAGAGCAATTATTATGCCTAAATATTGTAGAAGCACAAAATAGTTTTAGAAAGGAGATGGAAAATGACTTGCAAATAGTGACTTATTTTGCTAGTTATAAAGGTAAATATATTTTAATCATTTGGGATCTGGTGGCCTCTGTTATTAAAGAAAAATAGCATTTCTATTTTTAGTTGCAGGCAAGAAAGTAATTTTAGAAGAAAAAAGCCCATTGAAATTTAATTAAAAGAAATCATTGTGGTAGGTAGTCTTCAGTACTGGTCAGATTATAGAAATTATCACTTTTTTATTACAATAACACCACTTACCCAACTTTTTGCTTCTATCTTTACTCTCCTGGTAAAATCATTATGTGTTTAAAAGGGAGAGAGAACAAAACAGGTAAAGCTGTAGCAAAAGGTACAAGGATACAGTCCCTTCCTGGAAAGAGGATTTTGTGGCGAACCATTTCTCCCATAATGCATCCCACAGACCATATATCCACTAGAACAGGAGAGAGAGGGTAGTGAAGAAAAGGGAGGAAAGTAAAGTTAACTAAGATAATTGACTTCTGAAGGAGGAGGAAAAAGAACAGTTTGATTAAAAGTACAATTTTCACCTCCCACCAAAAGTTGGCCAAAAGGTGAATTCAAACCAGCACTATGCTATTACATAAACAGTGTCTAGTATGAGAACTCAAATTACTGTTTAAAAAAACCATTACTTTGTGGGTGCCTTACATTGCCTCTCAGTAGTGCCACAAAGTAGTGACATTGGTGACTGAGAAAAGCAATAGCTAAACCAAAAGTATCTCCATGGCAGGTGACAGCTAAAAGCCACCAATGGGTCTTCTGTGTCATTTTCTGGATGTAGAGAAAACAATATTAACTTGTAGAGGTGGCTATTTTCATTTTCTATTCTATTCAGTTACAGAGAACAGGGCAACAAGAGACCACCTTTTTTTCAGGGGGCCAGGGGGCGGGGGCAAAACAAGATAAATTCAACCAAATCCAATAAACCACGAAATGACTGGAACCATGGTTTAGAGGCAAAAGAATTGGAATTCCTGGTATTTGAGACTTAGCTTTTCCTTCAGAAGTTTATTCTTGTAAATAAACATCAGTTTTAGTTTCCATTTGAAATATTTCAAGAAAAAAGACATATGATGAATTAGCACATGTATAAAGGAGTCATCTGGAAGGAAAGTGAAAAAAGTATTAAAGATGTTAAAAATTGTTATGTACATATATTTATTTCCAAATTGTCAAACTTGTTAGGAATACATACTTTGCCTTCTCCTACCAATCTTTACCCCTTTCCAACTTGCTTTTTATTATGAACAAAGGGAACTTTTGGGCAGAATCATTTGGCCGAATTGTTCCATGGGGAAGGAAGGCGGGGCTAGGTGCAGGGGACAGCAGGGCATGCCTGATGTGGGAGCAAGCAGGTTTTTTCTGCATGATAACCTTCCTCCCATTGGTGGGAGGGCAGCACCAGGGTGCTAGGCAGTCCTCCTCCATGGACTTAGAAAAGTCAAAAACCTAAGGCAGCAACTTGCAATTCCTTCTAGTGAGGGAAGGGAAAGGGATTTTAATACCAGCTATTTGCAGTGCCAAGATCTGAAAGCCCAAATAGGCAAATTCAGACTGCCCCACCCCCCAGTCTCCTGTACATTCTTGATTCTTGACTTTGTTTCTCTTTTGACTTTTTAAAAATAACTTGTGAAGAAAGTATAAAAATGTTTTCTTTTCTGAATAAATTAGATGTGGTATTGCCTAGCAAGTAGGGCTAGATTCATCTCTTCTGAGTCAAAAGGTACCAGAACTCCGATATTGCCCACCAGGGTGAACCTGACCTTCGTAAGAGGTGACTTTTTAACTTCCTCTGTATAAATGCATACATACATTATCTGTCTTCTAATCTAAGAGTATACAAAGAAGTTTCTGTAAACTTCAGTGGCCAGAGAATTTTCACAAAAGTACCCTGTAGCACCTGTACATAAAAATACACTGATTATTTTTATAAAACTTCTTATTAATATAGACTGCTAAAAACTAAATAGAATATAAAAATAAATATTAAAGATACTTTGAATACATATACAATCCTAATTAAAAACTATTTTAATTCCTAAGTATATTGAATATGTTTTCAATATGGTGCATTACTTGTAATATATAGTCTCATCAAAATAATACATTGCAATGCTTTCTAACAGATATTTAATAAATCCTTAGTTTTAATCTACTACACTCAATTGTAATACATTTTTAAGATTCCTTCCATAGCCTTCATTTTAAAGTGTTCATGAAAATTAAGTTTTCTTTATGAAAGCAGTAGTGTCAAATTTGACATTTTCCTTTTTTACGATTTTTGGAATATATAAGGATTTATTAGGCAATTGCTACTCTAAATATTTCTTACAGAGCAGCTTAAATTATTTCAGAAATTCTTATTCAGTTTAAATAATTTGGATTATTTCAAAGTTGTCTGTGAAGATTTTCACTCCAAGGATTTGTGTCACTTTTTTGCTTGTCTTTTTCTAGAACTACAGCCATCAGTCTGAGATACGACCTAAAAGCCACATGGCCAAATGTGGTAGATTCCTTCCTGCTTTCACACTCACGCTTAGCTGAGCTGCAACCCAAATAGCAATTTTTCTCAATATCTAGGCACGTGTGCTAATCAGCATCCACTTGACTATTTAATCAGACTCCATTTACAATTCTTTTTCACTATTAACATTTAGTGCTCTTCTAGCAAAACTGACTTCTCAATAACATCCTTCACATTTTTAATGTGTTTCTTACCAGTAGTATTAAAAAAAAAAAAACCTGAATATGCTATCTGGCAGCCCTACTTTATAAAAGCATGTACATGAAAGAGAACATTCTCCTTAGCTATCTACAACATGCACCCGTTTTATTCATGGTTTTGACGCTGCTCTCCCGAAGCATCCCTACCGTTCTCCTTGTAGCCCATCCCCAGGATGACCTCAGGGGCTCTGTAATAACGTGTCACCACATATGGAGTCATCATGAAGCTTGTGCCTGCTGTCCTGGCCAGTCCAAAGTCCAGGATTTTCAATGTGCAATCAGACTTGACTACAATGTTACTTGGTTTTAAATCCTAACAATAAGGATAAGGGAAAAAATTAAAAGCCAGTATCAAGTGAAATGTTATTTCCATCGACTCAATCAACATAGCCATTTTGCAGTAGCGCTGATGAGGTCCCCCTTGCCTACAGAGCCCTAAATAAGGCAAATAATTACTGCTACAAATAAGTTAACTATTAGTTTTTGGAAAGTTTTTTAATCCCAGAAAAGAATTGTATTATCATTTTCACAATTTACACTAATCTTGGGAAGAGGTTTTAGAAAAAAAAAAATATATCATTTATTGTCCTCTGTTAGGTTTCTCCTTAGGACAACATAAATCTTTCAACATATATATCATTTCTAGGCCTGACAGAAGAACAGATCAGGGAAGCTGTCTTTATGCTGCCAGAAACAAACTATGGAAATGAATTGTATTATTTCAGTTGCACATATGACTTCTGCCAATCAAGCAGCTGAAAGCATGAGGCTTCTAAGAAGCTGCATCTCAATGAGCCAAAACATAACATTGAACAAACTCAACTACAATATAACTAGAATTTCCTTCTACAATTAGTGAACTAGGTGCTAATTCTAGTATCAAAGAAATGAGGAAGTATATTATATTTGACCAATGCCCCCGTATAAAGAAAATAATCTACAGTTACTCTTCCTCTTAAAGCATTTGAATTGTAATCCTAGAGAAGGTGTTCTTACCCTGTGAATAATTCCAGCAGAATGGAGGTGCTTAATGCCACACAACATTTGGTACAGCAGGTAAGACATTCGCTCGTGGTCTAATTCCATCTGAATCACTTGACATAAGTTGGCATCCATCAGTTCCATTACTAAGTAACTAGAAGGGTAAATCCACAGTGTTAGTTCCAGATCGCAAGATCTATGAAGTCCTTTGATTTAGTCAGAATTCTCTCCTAACTCTGTAAGTCTTCTGAACTTCTTAGCTCTGCCTTTGACTGAATCAAGACTTTGAGAATTTCCAGGTATTGCATGTGTGTTAGCTATACGAACCCTACCACAAGGTTGCTAGTAGAAAAAGCATTTATTAGTGTCTGGTTCATGTCCATAGATTTTTTACCTTAATTTTGCTTTCACTTTCCTCTGCATTCCCTCAAATCTTTTGTATTATAATTTCAAATAAGAAAAAAATTAAGGACAGCTTCTTCCATTAAATTCAATGTATCTGTATTAAAGACAAGGTGCTAGGGAATCACTTCCTCTCCTCCATCTGTTGTCACTACTGGGTAGACTTTGCACAAAGTCAATGACACTACAAAGATCAAAAGAATAAAGATAATTTTCACGTCCCTTTTATTACTATTTTTGTTTGTTTGTTTTGAGACAGAGTCTCACTCCGTCACCCAGGCTGGAGTGCAGTGGTGCGATCTCGGCTCACTGCAACCTCCGTCTCCCGGGTTCAAGCAATTCTCCTGCCTCAGCCTCCTGAATAGCTGGGACTACAGGTGCACGCCACCACACCTGGCTAATTTTTGTATTTTTAGTAGAGGTGGGGTTTCACCATGTTGGCCAGGATGGTCTTGATCTCCTGACCTTGTGATCTACCTGCCTGGGCCTCCCAAAGTGCTGGGATTACAGGTGTGAGCCACCATGCCTGGCTTTATTACTATTTCTTCAAGTAAATTAACTCATTGTAGAAAGTTCGTGGAATCTATTAATAATCATAAATAAATAAGCCTTACCTGAGTGACCAAGAGCGTGGAACAACAAAGTATATAAAGCCACAAGGCCAAAAGGAGGCAGAATGTCTTTTCAGGAAGTAACCCCACAAACAGAATCTTCTTTACCTATCACTGGACTGCTTTCATTTGACCCCACCTCTTACCTCTCTTTGAGCAGTACAAGGGATTTCAACTCTGTGTGTGTGTGTGTGTGTGTGTGTGTTTGTGTGTGTGTGTGTGTGTGTGATATTCCCTTGGGCTATCTAAGTGCTGTGCTCTCCCTTCCTTCATGAGTTTTGTTACTTACACATCTTGGAACTCCTCCAGCGTTTTCTGGGGTGTGAAGACATTTAATAAACTAATAATCTGAAAGAGAGTGGAAGGGACAGAGGAAAAGAGAGAAAGAAAAAAGAGAGAGAATGTATTATTTTTAAATTTTATTTCAACTCAAAGTCACTCACTAGTGCTATGGTAGAAATGGAGAAGTTGGAAAAATGTCTTGAGCTGTCTCAGAGGACACAGAAAAGTCTGCTCAGAAAGAACAGATGATCTGTCTTCAGGTTAATAATGCAGCTAAAAAGCTCAATTCTTGGGCAGAAGAAAGAGTCAGAGAGATGCAGAATTGCTACACTGCTTTCAAGTGTGATTCCTCATGGCAGAATACGGGCCTTTGGGGGATTAAACAAAAAAGGAAGAAATGCCATGTGAGAAGAGAGGTGGCAGTAAAACACTCAGCGAGACTTAGCAAGGGGATACTTCTCCAAATGAACAAAGTCGTGTTCTACTTTATGATTTTTTTGTGTTGTTACTTTATATATACTTTTTACTTCTACCTCACACTCAAATATTAAACTAATGCTCCAATAATATGTGTGGGGAAAGGTGCATTCTAGATGATATCAATGATGAATTTAATAGAAAATTATTTAAAAGTTATCTAAATTCAGTTAGAAGCTTTTTGTTTCCTGCTTTACTTTATATATTAGCTAGTAAAAAAATCTACCTTCCAGCATAAGCAAATTTTGTAAAAACCCCTTGTCACATTTCCAAGTAGAGTATATACATCAATAACTCAAAATGTTCTTCCAGCTAAATATTTGGTACTAACGTGGCAGTAGGAAATGAATATAAAAATATATAGATAAAAATCTTATACTCACAAGATAGTTGCAACTATTTTATAAAAATTAGATAAGTACAAGGTCAAGATTTAAGCAGCTTCAAAGCATCAATCAATGAATTTCAGTAAACTTTATAAATGATATAAAGACATATGGAGTAATAAACATAAAACAAAATTAGTTTAAACACCCGAGAAATTGACTCAATTCTATGGAATGTTTTATGTCTCACGTAGTTTTAACTGACTGAGAAATTATTGACAAAAAATAATCACAGTACCATCCAATATTTTCCAGTATATATATATATATATGGCAATGGTTGTAATATAGTTTTAAAAATACAAGATCATCTCTTCTAAAGCAACCTTGCAGTGTGGAATATTCATATAGAAATAAAATTGTTTTAAAATTATCTTTATAACTTGTGATTAAAGTGCCATGTTATTCTGTGTACTCAGTGCTAGTGAGTGTTGAAAAATGCCTATGAAGTACACCTTTCATTGGAACACCTACAGTGGGTCTGTTTCTCTAGGACTTTATCAATCTTATAAAGTAATTTATTTCATTTTGATATTTGTTCAAACAAAAATATTAGAGACTGTGTATAGAGCACACATTACATCCACACAAACATTCACATGAACACTACTTACAAATGGAAAAATGCTAACCCAGATCACCTAGTGAACAAATAATCTAGATAATTTTAAAAATTTAGAAAATAGCATTACAATTTTAAATAAATCAAGATTTATTGTTTTAAAAGGTAATTTATCAAGATCTATTCCCTACTGTATGTTCTTATTTTCCCTTTTCCTATGACCTTGTTTTATCACTTTTTACTCTTTGAGAATTTCTCCTCTATCCTTCCTTTGCTCTCTTATAAATTCTAATTCCTACCAATAGTCAATTTAAAAAGTGCATCTGTAGAAGGAGATTATCACAGCTATAAAATTTCCATTTTAATTCAACAGTTTCCAGACAGGAATCTCAGTTCTTTTATTCCAGCATCTTGAGACACACAGATGTGAATCCATGTTTGTCAGGCCCCACTAGTTCCTAGAATTGAATATTTATTTTCTTTTTTTTAAATAATAATTTTAATCTAATTTTCAGTTGATAAGAAATACAGAAAACAGGGAACCAAACTAACACCATAAAGAAGTATTTTCTAAACAGATTTTCTTCACTGTTATTAAAGATTTAATGGGATTACTTTGCTCTTCCTTTGCTTTCCACAGTATTAACACAGTTCTATGTTCTTAAGTGAATTTCCTCTTCATAAAAATTTCCAGAAATGTGTTTCTGTAGACTTCCGCATACATACATACACACATAAAAGGAAGGTAGCAGGTGGGATGCTATTTATAAATTATCACTGCAATCTGGAACTCTTTTTTAGGCTTCATAAATATGAGTCTCCAACATTTCAGTCAAGAATGGGAAGTATTATTCTCTCAAACTGACCAAGTAAGTGAGCATTTCTCCACATTCTATTGCATTACAGGGTCTGGAATGAGGATGAGGGAAATATAAATACATGTATGGAAAACTTTCCATACAATTGATTCATTGCTTGTATCCATCCATTTTTCATTGCCCATGTTATGCTCCATCCTCCTTGGTATAACAGAATATATTGCATTGATCATGTGGCTAATCTTGCACTTACCTGTATTTAACATACTGAAAGAACAAATTAGTATATAACTCTTCATAGGAACCATCCTTTCTATCATTTCTATATTCCTTTCTAGAAGTCTCATGTTTGTTGCATGGCCATATTAGATATGGGTGTGCAGTTCATAAAATTTCAATTTCTTGGTGAGGCCTTTGCTGCTTGGCCTATTTAAAAGGGTAAACCTATCCCACCATACACTGACCAGCATTTTTAAATTTTCCTTCTTTGCTTTGCCTTACTTAATAGCACTTATCATCACCTGACATTTTACACATTGACCTGTCTTATTGTGAATCACCTTGCTCTTGCCAATAGAGCATGAGCTCCACATTGGCAGGGATTTGTCTGTTTTCTTCACCATCTAGATCTGTTTCTGGCACATTTTATTCATTCAACACATACATGTCAAATGACTGAATTAAAAAATCATCAGGGTAGAGTAACAGAGGAAAAGAGAAATACTGTCATGGGGCCCGAATCTGCATATTTGCATTTCAAATATCTTTCAACTTAATACTAACACATTTGTGTCTTCTCAGTGCCACTGGTAGATGGCGAGCATTAGGACAAGATCCCTGGTTTATAAAACTGCACTGGTAATGTGTTCTGTGTAATTTTCATACATAGGAATTTTGTAGAGAGTTATTATAGCTATTATACTTTAGAATAATTTTACTTGTAATGAAGTTATTTTTTGATTTTTAAGGAAATAAAATTTTATTTATAACAATTTATAATTTATTATTATGTATTTATATCTAAAACATATTTTATGTATTTATTATAATTTATTTATTAATAAAAGTTATTAAAATAATGAATTATCTCCTATTTATCTTTACTAAGAAGAAGTGGAGCACAGAAAGAATTCTAGAGATCTTGGCCTGTGATTGAAGGAGCTTAGATTCTGAAGTGAAGAAAGTCCTTTAATGGTCTACCCAGCTGAGTTCCGATGAGAAAAAGCTCTTGATCCCATGCTTAAGTGCTTTGCAAACGCTTGCCCACCCCTGAAAAAAATAAGATGTCAACACACAGTGAATTCACTGAACAATTAGAGGCCACCACCAGACTACAGCTGAAATAAAAAGGATATAACATGAATAAAACTCAACTGTTGGCAATGAAATCTAAATTATAAATCTAAATTAAATCTAAATTATAAAGAAATGTAGCATGGTGCTTTGTAGGGTTTTTTTTTTCTGGCTTTTGGCTTTGTTTGTCTTGTTTCTTTCTTGAAGCTCTCAATTTGGAGCAAGATAACCAAATATGGTAAATTTTCTAACTAGGGAAATATTTATAAAATTCATCACTTCCACATCATATGGTTTTTAGGTGATTTTTAAGCAGAAAGCTACCATGAGGACAATGAAATCGAATGTAGCATATTGGCAGGATAAACAATCTTAAGAGGCAGGAATTGCAAAACAAAGAAAGCCTTTCTTACTCAAGTACAGACAAATTTTCTTTTTCCAATCTCACAAACTCCCACTGCCAGAAGTTTAAAAATAACAAAACTCACGTTTTTATGGTTCACACACTTCATGAGGACCAGCTCCCGGTACGCTCTCTTGGCATGTGTTTGGTTCTGAAAGGGTCTGCTGAGCTTCTTAATGGCCACATTTCTGTCAAGGACAGCATCATACGCGGCACTGTAGAGATCCAAGAGCAACTCAGAATTAAGAACAAAAGATTCCTTAGAACTCTTGCCTACTTGATTAAGGATACTGGTAAAGAAAATGCTATTTTGGAATCTTAGATACTGTCTACTCTGGTCACATGCCAATCAGGCTGTAAGTAAAGATATGAGTGACCGGTATAAGAATATTCTACATGCTAGGAGGACGAAGAAGAGTTGAAGGAAGGGAAGAAGAAGAAACAGGAGAAGGGGGGAAGGAGTAGAAGAGGGCAAAGGAGAAGAAAAAGGTCTTGCTAAGAATATAGCATATAATTGCCTCAGTAAGTGGGTGGAATAAAGAATTAAGACAGGCATTCAAATTTCCCACTAGCCATGTGACTACTGCAAGTCATTTAATCTCTCTGAGCTTGAATTTCTCATCTGTTAATATATGATATTTAATTTTTAAAGCTATAAAATTTCATTGTTCTTTGGTTGTTTTAAATGAACATTTTCTATACCCATTCACAAGAACCAGGTGTTTTGTTTGTTTGTTATTGTTTTTTAGAAACAGAGTCTTGCTATGTTCCCCAGGCTGGTCTTGAACTCCTGAGCTCAAGGTATCTTCCTGCCTCAGTTGCTTTAGTAGCTGTGACTACAGCCACATACTATGGCACCCAACTAAGAACCAGTTTTTAAGGTGTGATGTTAATTGCCATAAAAGCACTGGTGGGCTGATGATCAAAGTGTACTCTCATTAACAATAACAGAGCTCAAAATAAATGCAATCAGAGAATTTTAGAAACATAAATAACTGCATTTAAATACAAAGACAAAAATAAATGCTATTCACATGTGAAGGTTTCACACCGAGATGCAATGCTTTGAAAAAGCAATCTGAATATTTGGTGCTATTTCTCTCATATGCAGAGTACATGAGTTTAGAGATCAAATGAGAAAGTGAGAGAGGCTCTTTTTGCCATTATACCTAATGATGCACTCACAAAATACGTGACCCATCCCTGAAACTTTGAGTCCTGCTGGGTTTTGTCTTAGTTGTCAGGAGGAATGCAAAACCAGAATCCACTACAACTGATCTACTAAATTAGAAGTAACATTGACCATTGAAGGCTCATGCCACAGAACTAGGGGCCAAAAATGGAATTGCTGTACTGTAAGAAAATGATAGATTCACAGAATAAGGTTGAAAAAAGTCTTAGAGTTCACCTGGTCCATACTTTCATTTAATACTCATTCCTCTCTAAAATATGTCCATGAAAAGTTTCACCAGTCTCTGTTTGCCCACCTCCAAAAACATGGAAATCATTATATCTAAGCAGCTCTTTCTATTGTTGGGCAGCTTTGAGAATAGAAATGCCATCATTCTAATAAACAGAGTTATCTTTCTGCAGTTTCCACTGACTACTGTTAGTCCTGCCTTCCAGGGCAACTCAAAATAAAATGTTTCCTTTCCATTATTAACCATAATATATGAAATCTATTAAAAGGCTTCACACAATGCCTGGCCTAGAGTAAACACTCAGTAACTCTTAGCTTTTAGCATTTTTCCCCTAAGTCTTTACTTTCTTAAATTAAATATTACCAGTCCCCTACCATCACTTGTCAGATGTGGTTTCAAGTCCCGTTACTATCTGGTCAGTTTCCTCTGAATAAACTCCAGTGTGTCAATATGCTCTGAAAATGGGGACCTTGTGCTAAATAAACATTGCTACTCTGGGTATAGAGTGTTACTGAAGATTAGGGTAGAGCTAGTAACTCTTTCATTCATTCCTTTGCTCATTCATTCAACAATCCTGTTCTGACATAGTTAATACAGCTAAGTCTGTCCTGGAATTCTTTAATAATGACATTCCACACTATTCTTTTTCACTTTTTAAAAAATTTTTTAAAGTTCCTGAGTACATGTGCAGAATGTGCAGGTTTGTTACACAGGTAAATGTGGGACATGGTGGTTTGCTGCATCTATCAACCCATCACCTAAGTATTAAGCTCAGCGTGCATTAGCTATTTTTCCTGATGCTCTCCCTCCTCGGCTTTCTGGCCCCAATGGGCCCCAATGTGTGTGGTTCCCTTCCCTGTGTCCATGTATTCTCATTGTTCAGCTCCCACTTATAAGTGAGAACATGCAGTGTTTGGTTTTCTGTTCCTGCATTAGTTTTTTGAGGATAATGGCTTCCAGTTCCATCCATGTCCCTGCAAAGGACAAGATGTCATTCCTTTTTATGACTGCATAGTATTTCATGGTGTATATGTACCACATTTTCTTTATACAATCTATCATTGATGGGCATTTGGGTTGATTCCATGTCTTTGCTACTGTGCATAGTGCTGCAATGAACATACACATGCATGCATCTTTACAACAGAATGACTTATATTCCTTTGGGTATATACCCGGTAATGGAACTGCCGGGTCAAATGATATTTCTGGTTCTAGGTCTTTGAGGAATGCCACACGGTCTTCTACAATGGTTGAACTAATTTACATTTCCACCAGCAGTGTAAAAGCATCCCTATCCGCAGCCTTGCCAGCATCTGTTGCTTCTTGACTTTTTAATTATCACCATTGTGAATGACGTAAGATGGTATCTCATTATGGTTTTGATTTGCATTTCTATGATAACCAGTAATGTTTAGCTTTTTTTCATGTTTGTTGGCTGCATAAATGTCTTCTTTTGAGAAGTAACTGTTCATGTCCTCTGCCCCCTTTATATGGGGCTGGTTTTTTTCTTGTAAATTTGTTTAAATTTCTTGTAGACTCTGGATATTAGACTTTTGCCAGATGGATAGATTGCAAAAGTTTTCTCCCATCCTGTAGGTTGTCTGTTCAGTCTGATGACAGTTTCTTTTGCTGTCCAGAGGCTCTTTAGTTTAATTAGATCCCATTTGTCCTTTTTTGCTTTTGTTGCAATTGCTTTTGCCATTTTCATCAGGAAATTTTTGCCCATGCCTATGTCCTGAATAGCACTGCCTAGATTTTCTTCTAGGATTTTTATAGTTTTGGGTTTTACATTTATGTCTTTAATCCATCTTGAGTTAATTTTTGTATAAGGTGTAAGGAAGAGGTCCAGTTTCAGTTTTCTGCATGTGGCTGGTCAGTTTTCCCAGCACCATTTATTAAACAGGGAATGCTTTCCCCATTGCTTTTTTTGTCAGATTTGTCAAAGATCAGATGGTTGTAAATGTGCAGTCTTATTTCTGAGTTCTCTATTCTGTTCCATTGGTCTATGTGTCTTTTTTTTTTTTTTTGTAACATTACCATGCTGTTTTGGTTATTGTAGTCTTGTAGTATAGTTTGAAGTCGGGTAGTATGATGCCTCCAGCTTTCTTCTTTTTGCTTAGTATTGTCTTGGCTATTGGGCTCTTTTTTGGTTCCGTATGATTTTTTAAATAGTTTTTCCTAATTCTGTGAAGAATGTCAATTGTAGTTTAATGGGAATTGCATTGAATCTATAAATTACTTTGGGCAGTATGGCCATTTTCACAATATTGGTTCTTCCTATTCATGAGCATGGAATGTTTTTTCATTTGTTTGTGTCCTGATTTCCTTGAGCAGTGGTTTGTAGTTCTCTTTAAAGAGGTCCTTTATGTCCCTTGTTAGCTGTATTCCTAGGTATTTTATTCTCTTTGTAGCAATTGTGAATGGGAGTTCCTTCATGATTTGGCTCTCTGCTTGTCTATTGGTGTGTAGAAATGCTTGTGACTTTTTTAGATTAAGTTTGTATCCTGAAACCTTGCTAAAGTCACTTATCAGCTTAAGGAGCTTTTGGGCTGAGATTATGGTGTTTTCTAGATATAGGATCATGTCATCTGCAAACAAAGACAATTTGATTTCCTCTCTTCCTATTTGAATACCCTCTATATTTCTTTCTCTTGCCTGATATCCTGGCCAGAATTTCCATTACTATGTTTAATAGGCGTGGAAAGAGAGGGCATCCTTGTCTTGTGTCAGTTTTCAGGGGGAGTGCTTCCAGCTTTTGCCCATTCAGTATGATAGTGGCTGTGGGTTTGCTGTAAATGGCTCTTACTATTTTGAGGTATGCTCCTTCAATACCTAGTTTATTGAGAGTTTTAACATGAAATGATGCTAAATTTTATTGAAGGACTTTTCTGCATCTATTGAAATTATCATGTGTTTTTTGTCTTTAGTTCTGTTTGATGTGATGAACTTCATTTATTGATTTGAGTATGTTAAACCAGCCTTGCAACCTGGGGATGAAGCAAACTTGATTATGGTAGATAAGCTTTTTTATGTGCTGCTGGATTCAGTTTGCCAGTATCTTATTGAGGATTTTTGCATCAATGCTAATCAGGGATATTTGCCTGAAGTTTTCTTTTTTTTGTTATATCTCTGCCAGGTTTTGGTATCAGGATAATGCTGGCCTCACAAAATGAGTTAGGAAGAGTGCCTCCTTTTCAATTGTTTGGACTAGTTTCAGAAGGAATAGTACCAGCTCCTCTTTGCCCCTCTGGTAGAATTCAGCTGTAAATCCATCTGGGCTTTTTTTTGGTTGGTAGGCTATTTATTACCGCTCAATTTCAGAACTCGTTTTTGGTCTATTCAGGGATTCAGCTTCTTCCTGGTTCAGTTTGAGGAGGGCGTATATGTCCAGGAGTTTATCTGTTTCTTCTAGATTTTCTAGTTTATTTGTTTAGAGTTGTTTATGGTATTCTCTGATGGCAGTTTGTATCTCTGTGGGGTGATAACCCTTTTATCATTTTTTATTGTGTCTATTTGATTATTCTCTTTTCTTCATTATTAGTCTAGTTAGTGGTCTATTTTATTAACTTTTCCAAATAAAAACAGCTCCTGATTCATTGATTTTTTTGAAGGATTTTTCGTGTCTCTATCTCCTTCAGTTCTGCTCTGAGTTTGGTTATTTCTTGTCTTCTGCTAGCTTTGGGGTTTGTTTTCTCTTAGTTTTCTAGTTCTTTTAGTTGTGATGTTAGGGTTTCAATTTGAGATCTTTCTAGCTTTTCAAAGTGGGCACTTAAGGAGCTATAAATTTCCCTCTTGACACTGCTTTAGCTGCATCCCAGAGGTTCTGGTATGTTGTCTCTTTGTTCTCATTGGTTTCAAAGAACTGTTTGATTTCTGCCTTAATTTCATTATTTACCCAGGAGTCATTCAGGAGCATGTTGTTCAACTTTCTCATAGTTGTGTGGTTTTGAGTGAGTTTCTTAATCTTGAATTCTACTTTGATTGTGCTGTAGTCTGAAAGACTGTTTGTTATGATTTCACTTATTTTGCATTTGCTGAGGAGTGTTTTACTTGTAATTATGTTATCAATTTTAGGGTAAGTGCCAGTGGCACTGAGAAGAATGTATATTCTGTTGTTTTGGGGTGGAAAGTTCTGTAGATATCTATCAGGTCCATTTGATCCAGAGCTGAGTTCAAGCCCTGAATATCTTTGTTAATTTTTTGTCTCGGTGATCTGCCTAATATGGACAGTGGGGTGTTAAAGTTTCCACTATTATTGTGTGGGAGTCTAAGTCTCTTTGAAAGTCTCCAAGAACTTCTTTTATGAAACTGTGTGCTCCTGTATTGGGTGCATATATATTTAGGAGAGTTAGCTCTTCTTGTTGAATTGAACCCTTACCATTATGTAATGTCCTTCTTTGTCTTTTTTTTATCTGTGTTGGTTTTAAAGTCTGTTTTTCAGTAACCAGGATTGCAACCCCTGCCTTTTTCTGCTTTCCATTTGCTTGATAAATTTTCCTCTATCCCTTTATTTTGAGCCTATGTGTGTCTGTGCACAGAGATTGGTCTCTTGAATATAGCACACTGTTGGGGCTTGTCTTTTTACCCAGCTTGCCATTCTGTGTCTTTCAATTAGGGTATTTAGCCCATTTACATCTAAAGTCAATATTGTTATGTGTGAATTTGATCCTGTCATCATGATGCTGGCTGGTTATTTTGCAGGCTTGTTAATACAGTTGCTTCATAGTGTCATTGGTCTGTGTACTCCAGCGTGTTTTTGTAGTGGCTGGTAATGGTTTTTCCTTTTCATATGTAGTGCTTCCTTCAGGAGCTCTTGTAAGGCAGCCCTGGTGGTGACAAATTCCCTCAGCATTTGCTTGTCTGAAAAGGATTTTATTTCTCCTTCATTTATGAAGATTAGTGTGGCCAGATATGAAATTCTAGATTGGACACTCTTTTCTTTAAGAATGTTGCATATTGGCCTCCAATCTCTTCAGACTTGTAGGGTTTCTGCTGAGAGGTCTGTTGTTAGTCTGATGGGTGTCCCTTTGTAGGTGACCTGGCCTTTCTCTTTGGCTGCTCTTAACATTTTTTCCTTCATTTTGACCTTGGAGAATTTGATTATGTGTCTTGGAGTTGATCTTTTCATAGAGTATCTCATCAGGGTTCTTTGGATTTCCTGAATTTGAATGTTGGTCTGTCTTACTAGGTTGGAGATGTTCTCCTGGATGATACTTTGAAGTACGTTTTCTAACTTGCTTCCATTCTCCCCATCTCTTTCAGATGCTCCAATTAGTCATATGTTCGGTCTTTTTACATAATCCCATAGTTCTCAGAGGTTTTGTTCATTCCTTTTCACTCTTATTTCTCTAACCTTGCCTGCCTGTCTTATTTCAGCAAGATAGTCTTCAGGCTCTGAGATCCTTTCCTCTACTTGGTCTATTTGGCTATTGATACTTGTGGTTAAATTGTGAAGTTCTTGTTTTGTGTTTTTCAGTTCCATCAGGTCATTTATGTTCCTCTCTAAACTGGTTATTCTGGTTAACAGCTCCTGTAATGTTTTATCATGGTTCTTAGCTTCTTTGCATTGGGTTAGAACATATTCCTTTAGCTCAGCAAAGTTCATTATTACCCACCTTTTGAAGACTACTTCTGTCAATTCATCCATTGCAGTCTCACCCCAGTTCTGTGCCCCCACTGGAGAGGTGCTGCAATCATTTGGAGGAGAAGAGGCACTCTGGCTTTTTGAGTTTTCAGCATATTTGCATTGATTCTTTCAAATCTTCATGGGTTTTTCTACCTTTGATCTTTGAGGCTGCTGACGTTTGGATGGGGTTTTTGTGGGGTCTTTTGTTGTTGTTGTTGTTGTTTTCTGTTTGTTTTTCTTTTAACAGTATGGCCCAACTTCCATAGGGCTGCTGTGGTTTACTGGGGGACCACTCCAGACCCAGTTCACCTGGGTCCCTCCTGCACTTGGAGGTATCACCAGTGGAGGCTGCCGAACAGCAAAGATGGCTGCCTGCTCCTTCCTCTGGAAGCTCCATCCCAGAGGGGCACTGAGCTGATGCTAGCCAGAACACTTCTGTATGAGGTGTCTGGCAACCCCTGTTAGGAGGTCTCACCCAGTCAGGAGGCACAGGATCAGGGACCTGTTTAAAGAAGCAGTCTGGCTGCCCCTTGGCTGAGCTGGTTGAGCTGTGCTGGGGAGAATCCCCCTCATCTGGACTGCCAGCAGGCAGGAAAGACTAGGTGCCCCAAACTGTGAGACTGTGGCCGCTCGTCCCCTCAGGGGCTCCTTCCCAGGGGAGGAGTTCTGTCTGAAAATCCCTGGCTGGAGTTGATACAATTCCTGCAGAGAGGCCCTGCTCAGTGAGGAGGGATGGATCCAGGTTCCACCTAAAGAAGCAGTCTGGCCACGATCTGCCACAGCCACTGTGATGTGCTATGGGAAATTCCTCTCAGTTCAAACCACCCAGTCGCCCTGACACCAGCAGGGTAAAATGGCCAACTGGAGTTGCAGTGATGGTGAGTGGTCACCCCTTCCCCAGGCACTCGGTTGTCTTAGGCATTGTCCAGCCTGCTGCCAGTGGTTGCAACCCAAGCAGGTGGCACAGCTCTGTGCCTGGAACCAAAGGCCTTGGTGATGTAGGCTCACGAGGGGATCTTCTGATCCACAGGATGCACAGATCCATGGAAAAAGCATGGTTTCCCGGGCAGGGAAGCACAGTCACTCACTACCTCTCTTGGCTGGGTGTGAGAGCTCCCCTTATCCCATGCAGCTCTCGGATCATTGCTCCACCCTGCTTTTCCTCACTCTGCATGGGTCAAACTGCCTATTCAGTCCCAGTGGGAGAACCTGGATATGTCAGTTGATGGAGCAGGATTCACTCACTGTTTTCATTCTTCTCAGTGGGAGCCGCTGACTGGAACTGCTTCTATTTTTTTTTTTTTGGACGGAGTTTTGCTCTTGTTGCCCAGAATGGAGTCCAATGGTGCGATCTTGGCTCACCGCAACCTCCGTCTCCTGGATTCAAGCGATTCTCCTGCTTCAACCTCCTGAGTAGCTGGGATTACAGTCATGTGCCACCACGCCTGGCTAATTTTGTATTTTTAATAGAGATGGGGTTTCTCCATGTTGGTCAGGCTGGTCTCAAACTCCCGACCTCAAGTAATCCGCCCATCTCGGCCTCCCAAAGTGCTGGGATTACAGGCATGAGCCACCAGGCCTGGCCTGGAGCTGCTTCTAATCAGCCATCTTGGCTCCTCTCCCTCCATCCCACCCTATTGACTCACAGTGAGCCTGTGTTAATTTAAAATACTGTCTCTTAAAAATCTTGTGCTGATCTTACACTAATATGTCAGAACTGGTGCTTCTGTGCTTGTGTTTGTTCTTTTTCACCTACCAATGGCAGCACAGATAAAGAGTCAAGTGGGCGTGTATCTTATAGGTAACATATAAGGGCAACAGTGGATTTGGAAACACAGGAATTAAACTTACTTTCTAAAGTTAAGTCATTGTATTGGCAGAAAATTAATCTATCACCTCAAAGACAAGGACTAAATCTTAAGCCAAAATTAACTTAGCTGAAATTATTAAAATATCAAAAGAAAGAATGGCCATCAGTCATGAAGGCATATAAGGGAGCTGGAGAGGCAAACTCTGGCACTGCTTGGCCAAATAAGAAAGTACCTTTCCAGGTAGGTCCAGAGATCCTGTCAGCCAAGCATATGGACACATTCGTATTGTGATTGTCAGAAACTACAGCCAGTTAGCATTCTGATCAGAGTCTCCTTGGGCTGATTCTATCCTCTACAGTCAACGCTATACTAATCAAGACTTATTCAGAATATGTGTATAAGAATATTGTCTATATTTGGTCAGCCTGACTGTTACATCTTTCATAATTTAAAAAAATTGGCATCTGGTTTTATATGTGAGATGGTAGTGAGGATTGTCAATGTGAGTTTGAGTCCCTGAGATATGGACCAGATCATGCAAGACAGTGGGCCATCCCCCTGTCTCATGTGGAATAACTGAGAAAATCCCACCCTCTGGGGTTTCTTGGCAGGGAAAAAACTAGACAGTTCTGGAAACGTTGTGGCATTCTCCCTCTGTCTGGTACTTCCTCCTCGAAGTAATTTTAGGTATGAATGTCAGCCCTGCTGCTTACTAAATGTGGGCAAGTTATTTACACTTTCTGACATCAGTTTCCTCATACTGAAAATGAAGAGAATAACAACTTGACAAGCTTGTTGTAAGGAGTAAAAGAGTTAATAATGTATAGATAGTGCCTCACCTAGAGTGAGCACTGAGTAAGTGATGGCTGTTACTATTTTTAAAATCAGTGTTCTTCCCAGATTCATTATGTCATGTAGGACAGGATAAAGCATGAATTCCTAGCGCATAGGCAACAATTGGACACATATCTGCTAATCAATAGTTGTTTAGTCTTTCTGCTAATTACAAATACATTCAACTGTACCACCATCATGACCACATTTTTCAAGTATGTCCCATGACAGCAGAAAATACATCTTCCAAAAAGACAAAAAGCTTTCTTAAACTTTAAATACATTATAAGCTGGGCACAGTGGCATGTGCCTATTGTCCCAGCTACCCAGAAAGCTGAGGCAGGAGGATTGCTTGAGCCCAAGAGTTCAAGACCAGCATGGGCAACATAGTGAGACCACCCCATATCAACAAAAATAATAAATACATGCATACATACATATATACACTGTAGCCATATAGTTCTCTGGCTTACCACTTTAATAAACTATCTGTATGATTTGTTTTTAACAAACCCCGTATTCCCCAGTGATCACTACACCCTGTCTTAATGGTTCACAGGGTATCTTTTCTAACCAATACAAGGACCAGTGTTGAGTTCAGGAGGTGTCTCTTATAAACTATTTTTGCCTGTCTTGAATTGTGTGGATACTGTGGTTTGGTTTACTGAACTTCCATCTGACTCTTTTATGTCATACCTTCCTATATTAAAGATAAAACTTCAGAGTTAAGTGTACAATTCCCAGAAACTTTTGCAGCTAGCACTCTGGATGCAAGTAAGATCCTGCAGATGCACCTATGAGTGATTTGTAAGGCAGAAGTGAGGATTATCAACATCATCTGACATGTCTTATTTGGGAAGCAAGGTCTTGTGGAGATGTGAGGTTTTCTTCCAAAGCAATAACTCATGTCATTCTCTAGATTCCTGGTTAAGAGAAGGAGTGGAAGCAGAGTCCTCAATGAACTCCAGGTTCCATTCCCCCGTTCACAGCATAATAGAGTAGCCATGGCAACAGTAAGTGCATAGTTCCAGCTCTATAATTTCCTAATCTCAACTTTGATTGTATGTTCTGGAAATCTGATGGTTCTAGGATACTCTCAGAGGTGGGAGCTCCCTGGTGATTCAGCTTTTGGGTGTCTGGGAGTCATTCAAGGTAGCCCAGACTACAGCCCACTTCTCCAGGCCTTCCTGTAACTTTGCAGGCACCCATTTACAGCATTTAATCTCTGCTGCTTAAAATGCTTCTGTCTTCTGCCGTGAACCTTGGCTAACACTACAATCTTTCCCATTTTCTGTAATTCCTCAGTGATTACTGGCAGAAGTTTAACAAATACATCTGCAAATTGGCATCATTGATGCGGTACAGTCACAAATTCATGTCTGAAAGTTTTCTATTACTCTTGAGTCGTCTATTTTTTCCAAGAATCTTGGTCTGTGGAATCTTACTTTTTTTCTTTCAGTATTTTTTTCTTTCTGCTATCTTTATGCAGGTAAAAATGGAGGTAGGTCTTTATGAAGATTTTTCCAACAATTCTCCAGCCACACTGCTGAAGATTTTCCAGCAACTTCTTGGCATACAGTACTAACACACCTCCACTTCTACCAGGTTTATTCCTAAAAGAGTGATAGAGCTTTCTGCTGTTATGCTCCTGACATTTAATTCAGCTTGATGATGCTATAAAGCTATGTTTACCTCCTTGTATGTATTTATATAAATACACACACACACACACAAACACACACATACACACACACACATCTCTGAAGGCAAATCTTGTTCTCAATATACTTATCAGGTATTTTTTTCTTCTGACAATTGCAGACAACGTCTTACACAAATGTTCTTCTTCCTAAGTCATAATCATTTATTTGACAATTTTTCTTGTTCCTCTTTCCCTTTACATTTAAAATGTTTGTAATTATATTAAATATTTGTGGGGGAAATACCTAAGCATTACTGGAGCATCTTAAACATCTTAAATCATAGCCTGGCAAACCAAATTCTTTAATAAGAATCATGTTTTTGAACTTGCCAAATTCACTTCTGCCTCAGGATTCTGCAATTGTTCCTCCTAACAGGAATGCTCTTCTTGCATCCTCATTTGGCTAACCCCATTTGTGATTCAGATTTCAGCCCAAATATTATCTCCTCAGAGAGGCTTTTTTTAGTTTTTCTTTCAAAAGTCAACAGTTGATTTTTTGGTTAATTATGTTGTCATTGAATGGTTTGGCTGTACAAGTTTGGTTATATTTGTTGAGAATACTTTCAATTACAAGTAACAGAATTCTGAATAATAATAACTTAAGTAATAAAGATATTCATTGTATCATATAACAAAGTATAAAAGTAGGCTTATCTAGGTTTCAGAGATGCACTGTGATTTTTGAGGGCCCTACGCACTTTTGCCTTCGATTTTCTGCAAATTTGTTCTCAGCATGTTGGGAATAAAAAGCCAATAGGGCCAGGCGAGGTGGTTCACACCTATAATCCCAGCACTTTGGGAGGCCGAGGCGGATCACGAGGTCAGGAGTTTGAGATCAGCCTGGCCAACATGGTGAAACCCTGTCTCTACTAAAAATACAAAAATTAGCCAGGCGTGGTAGCACTCACCTGTAATCCCAGCCACTCAGAGGCTGAGGCAGGAGAATTACTGGAATCCGGCAGGCAGAGGTTGCAGTGAGCCACTGCATTCCAGCCTGGGTGACAGAGTAATACTCCATCTCAAAAAAAAAAGAAAAAAAAAAAAGCCAATAATAGGAGAACTCTACTAATGTATCCAAGGGCAATGGTGTAGGTGCTGTGATGCACGAAGATTCCCTATCAGGAATAAAGGGCTTATTATGTCAGATGCTAGGTGTGCTGCCAGCAGACAGCCTCTCAGCTCTTAGCCCCCTCTGAGGATGACCTCAGCTGACAAAAGCTGCCTAACCTAGCCTACACATTCTTCACAGGTAGCCTTCATTCAATGACTGATGAACATGGGGTTATAAAAGCCTGGCCACTTCACCCCAATTCAGGGCAGCTGGTAAGGCTCATTACCTCTTCAGAACTCCCAATAGGGTCAGCAGAGTCTTCTATTGAGATTGTATTGCAGCTGAACTTGTCTCTATTTTCTTTTTCCACAAGCGTTGGCCCCCAAAATACTTCCTAATAAATCTCCTGCATGAAATTACCATCTCAAAGTGTACTTTCTGGAGAATACAGTGTTTGGAAAGCAGTAACTCACAGCTACATACAGCAATATGCTCTGGAGTTCACCTGGATACTTCTCTAGGCAAAAGGCAGGTCCAATTATGGATAAACATGGCTAGACTACAAGCTCAACATCAAGAAAAGCCATTTCACCTATGTAACCAACTAACCTAGATGACCAAGCCTAATTATAGAGTTTTCATTCCAAACCACTCTGTGCTTGATAGACACTGAATTAAAGCAAAGGCAGCAAGTGGATCTCACAGCCAATCCCTCAAAGACAGTATCAAAAGCAGGAACTTCTTAAAACACTAGAAACTGAACTAGTACTTTACAACCCATCAGCAAACTAAAGACGGGGAAGACCACACAAAGATTATTCACCTTAATCAAAAACATGGGACCAGCTCAGCAGCTCATCACTACAGAAAATAGATGAATGGAAAGAAAATGGCTGCTCTAGACACGAGGCAATTTCTGGAAATAGGGATGGTGACATTGGAGAAGAAACTGAAGACTCAGAGAAATATTAACTTCATCTCAGTATAAAATGGTAGGTGATGGAATGCACACGGACTGTCTCAGTTTCTCTTCTTTGATCTTTGTGACAAATTATCTCATGCCCATTCTGCTCCTTTACTGACCATTCAATGGACCATTCATATATTTATCTAGTCAATGTTTTAGTCTACAAAATTCACAAAGCTGCCAGGCTGCCAATTGATAGGGTAAGCTGAAAATTTGGGAAATTAGACTGGCCAGCCCTGCTATAAGGCATACAGGGTGTAGTCAGACAGCCTTGCTACACTGATTTTGCCATTTACTGTGTGGTATAAATCTATAATTATTTACTTTTTAGTGTTTAGTAAATATTTTCTAACTTTGCAATAAAACCCTTCCGACAGAAATAAATAAAATTAAAACTACATATTTAATTAAAGTACTATACACTAAATTTCTATTTCTTATATTTTCTTGGTCACAACCAAATGAAAACCAGAAAAAGTTCTCCTAAAGGACCATCAGCATCTATTTCAAAGTTAGTAATTATTGTAAGAAGGCTGTGCCTACATACAATGATTTAACACATGCAGCTATGTCTTAGTCTATTTGGGCTGCTCTAACAAAGCATCTGAGAATGGGCAGCTTATAAACAGCAGACATCTATTTCTCACAATTCTTGAGTCTGGGAAGTACAAGATCAAGACACAGCCAGATTTGGTGACTGGTGAGGGCTTGTTCCTCATAGAAGGCACCATCTTGTTGTGTTCTTACATGGCAGAGGGGATAACTAGCTCTTTGGGGTCTCTTTTATAAGGGCACTAATATCATTCATGAGGGCAAATCCTCACGACCTAATCACCTGCCTAAGATGCCACTTTCTAACAATATCACATTGGAGATTAAGTTTCAATATATGAATTTTGGGGAGACACAAAAGATACATTTGCAGATTACTCTGAATCATAACTTTTCATTTAGATCAAATGACTGTTCTTCTAAATTAATTTTGCTTATTTTCATTTTTGTGAGGATTACAAAATATATTTTTAATTGACAAAAATTGTATGTATTTGTGGTATAAACCATCATATTTTGATATATGTATACATTGCAGAACTGCTAACTCAAGCTAATTAACATATACATTACCTCTCATACTCAGATTTTTTTTGGGTTGAGAACACAAATCTCCCTAAGTAATTTGTAAGTATACAATATAGTCTTATGAACTCTAGTCATTATGTTGTACAATAGATCTCTTGAACTTATTCCTCCTGTCAAACTGTCTAATTTTGTGTGCTTTGACAAACATCTCTCCAGTCTCCCCCACTTTTGGCCTCCAGCCACCGGTAACCACCATTCTATTCTCTACTTCTCTAAACTTTATGTCTCGACATAAGCTCCCTCAAGTTCAAGACACTTTTGTAAGCAACAATCCTGCCATTTAGTTCATCCCTAAAGAACTCAGGGCCTTGGGAATTTAATTTAATCATGTTAATACTGTCTTTTTTTGGGGGGGGGCATTATTAACTGAGAAAAATGGATGCCTTTAAACATTTTCTAAGATTAGAAAATAAAAAAAGTCAGAAGGAGCCAAATGAGGACTGTAAGGTGGATGCCTAAAATTGCCCCTGTTTGCAGAGAGGAATGAGCAGGAGCACTGTCATGGTAGAAAAAGACTTTCTGGTGAAGTTTCCCAGGCATTTATCTGCTAATGCTTTGGCTAACTATCTCAAAACACTCTCATAATAAGCAGATATTATTATCTTTTGGCTCTCCAGAAAGTCAACAAGCAAAATTCCTTGAGCATCCCCAAAAACTGTTGCCATGACCTTTGCTTTTGACCAGTTCACTTTTGCTTTAACTGGACCACTTCTACCTCTTGGTAGCCATTGCTGTGATTGTGCTTTGTCTTCAGGATCATATTGGTAAAGCCGTGTTTCATCTCCTGTTACAATTCTTTGAAGAAATGCTTCAGGGTCTTGATCCCACTTGTTTAAGATTTCCATTGAAAGCTCTGCTCTCTTTCAACTGCAACTGTTCTGGAAGCAACATTTTTGGCACCCATTGAGTGGAAAGTTTGCTCAACTTTAATTTTTCAGTCAGAATTGTGTAAGCTGACACAATTGAGATGTTTATGGTGTTGGCTTTTGTTTCTGTTACTAATTGTCAGTCCTCTTCAATTAGGGAATAAATAAGATTAATTTTTTTCCTTGAAAATTGATGTGGATGGTCTGCCTCTGTGGGCTTCATCTTCAACATTGTTTCATTGTCCATTCGTAAACTCCTGATTTATTTGGAGCATCATCCCCATAACTTTGTAAAGCATCAATGATGTCTTCATTTTTCTACCTAAGTTTCACTGTAAATTTGGTGTTTGTTCTTGCTTCAATTTTTGCAGAATTTATGTGGTTCTGATAGGTGCTCTTTTGAAACTGACGTCTTATTCTTTTTAGTGCCTCAAGTTAGATCCTGTTCATATCTGTTATAACAAGGTACTACAAGTTTATTCTGGTGCAAAAAACATGAAATCCATGCATAACTTTTTCATAGTACACACTTTCCATTACTTTTTAAAGCCCACTCGTATAACTGAGGTCATACAGTATTTGTCTTTCTGTGTCTGGTTTATTTTCCTTAACATAAAGTCCTCCAGGTTTATCCATGTTGTCACACATAACAGGGTTTTCTTCTTTTTAAAGTCTGATTATTACCTTATTGTGTATATATGCCATATTTTCTTTATTCATACATCTGTTGATGAACACTTAGATTGATTCCTTTTCTTGGCTATTGTGAATAATGCTGCAATGAACATGGGAGTGCAGCTATCTCTTTGACATACTGACTTCATTTCCTTTGGATTTATACCCAGAAGTAGGATTGCTGGATCATATGGAAGTTGTAGTTTTAGTTTTTTGAGGAACTGCATACTGTTTTCCATAATGGCTGTATTAATCACGTGAAGATTTTTTCAAGACCTTGCTTACATCAACATTGCTACAACCCCACTGGTCTAAGCAAGTGACATAACCAAGTGTCAGCATGAGAGGACACTACTGAAAAGCATGGATACAGGAAGACATAAGAGATTGGATTGCAATCAATATGCATTCCCTTATTTATCACTAATATTTTCATTTAATTCTGCAAATAAATTACCAGTAAGTTCCATAATGACCTTCTTCCACATGTACTTACTTTTAGGTCATGTCAGTCAGAACAAAACAATCTAAGAATGACAGAAAGTATGCTGTTCATTCTATTCAACTCCCAAGTTCTTAAATATATGTACCATAAGTTAAGCAACAGTTGTTAATGTGCTGCCTCTATTAGCAGAAAACAATTTTATAAACATTTAAGTTATGGCCACTTTATTTCATTTTATCATATGCCTCAAACATAAAATTAATATATTTAAATACTAGTTTGATTTTTTAATCCAATTCAGTGACTCAAAATAAAGCTATGGAAGGTCATTCTATCAAAGTTTAAAATCTGACAATAGTGTAAAAAGTATAACAATTTTAGTTAAAAATGTTGTCATTGAAGGTAGGTTACTTATTTTTTCAGTGATAACACACAAAAAATTTTTGCTGAACACAATTACACTAAAAACAGTATTCTTATCACAATAAGAAATCTATGGAGTAGAAATGGACTCTGAATTTGTTGTGGTGCAAATATAATTCACATTGGGTCCAAATAAATTGCAATATTCTACAAATCAAAATAGAAGATAAAGGTGACAAGATTTATAAATATTTTTATAATTAGAATCACTTTATTACAAAATTTTGGAGACAAAGCTGATATTGAATTTAAAAAATGAAAATACTTTGAAATAGCAATCGGCATATTTTCTTGGCATTTCTCATACTTACTATTGAAAAATAACTTTTTATACATAAGTCCTCTAAACTTTGGGTGCTTTTTTTTGCAAAATTACTTGGAAATGTTTAATCATAGTATTTCATAAATGGAGCATCCCAGTATTCAACTCTTGAAACTTTTAAGGAATAGCTATTATTATAAACAAAACTTGCAACTTGAAGCCCACAAGAATGTGCTGAAATGGACTAAAGAAATTAACTGAACAAATCAAATGAAATCATGCATTCTCAAAGAGAGGATAAGATTTCATTGTGAAATTCCATAATTATACTTTAGAATATCTTAATTTGTGAGAACAGTCTTTCGATAAAGTTCTGAATTTTATGATCTATTTATATTCTATGTGGGACCTGGTGTAATTTCTAATTTCCAAATATTTATATTCTGTGCAGGATTAAAATATGATTTTAAAGGCCTATAATTTTTCTGCATCTAAATTTGGCAAACCATTTAAAAAGCCATAAATTTCGGCAATCTATCTGGCAAGTGTGGTATTATGAAATTATTTCTTGGATAATGGAACACTAAATGAAGGTGGGAAAACTCAGTGTCTGTGAAAAAGCTTGGACTCAAATACTTATACATTACAATACAAAAATGCATTAGAATTAAGAATATTTTCAATTAATAAAAAGAATATTTTCAATTTAGCAAAATTTGTTCTTAGCAGATACCTAAGCCCCTTTTGAGAACATTTTTCAAATAAAAATATTGTTATATATATTAAATGTGTCAATATTTCAAATTTATTAACCATAACAAGCAATTTTGAAGATTACCAGCAGTTTCATTAAAACTTAAGAATAATAAATTCATATTAAAAAGTTGACTTCAGAAAAATATCAGAAATTTCCACAGATTAATATACATGAGATGTACCACAGTAATTATTCTTCTCATTAAAAAGATATTTAGGCAATTCATATAAGTTATAAAATATTAACTGTATTTTTATTTTCATTTTCAAAAATGTTTGTTTAAAACAATTTCTAATAACATTATTTTTACGACCATCAATATAATATATTTTAGCATGTACTTTCATTGACAAAATATTCCCTTTTAGATATAAGTGATATGCTCTCCTGCTGCTCAAGGGCACTGTGCTTCTGGTTGAAGAGGCTTTTACATGTCACTCCCCCAAGACAAAAGAGTAAGAACCAAGGACTGCTCTTCCGGGGTTACTGCTACATTCCTACCTTTGGCCATTTCATGGCAATAAAATTTAAAGTATGATTTATGTTTAGTTATTTTATCTTAACAAGATTCTTCTTATAAATCTACACAGCAACTTGGATGAGCATCAGTGTCTGGATGATGTCGGAGTTAGCTAAGGAGTGAAAGAGTTTATTGAGTATATTATGTTAACTTTATTTATGCCAGAAGCCCAACACTGACACAGTGACTCTCAAAGTAGCCTTGTAGTAAAGAACATGCTATGTCTAAAATTAATGACCTAAAGACATTAAGATGGCTCCTTTGGCTCACAGGTTGGTGCTATTTCTTGAGACCTGTAAAATTGATGAGATTCATTAAGTGACCCACAGGAATTAGAAATGATTCCTACATGCAGGACATATAATTATGATAGAAATAAACTTCATTGCCCAGCCCATGGGCCTACTTTTCCTTCCTTAAAGCCTGCCCCAGCACAGTGTCTCTGACTTTATGATTGTCCTCCACTAGTCTGACAGCTGATGCAGCACTGCCAACTATGCATGACTCCTAACATCTCTTGCCTCTGGAAAATGTATTTTAGCTACTTTGTAGGCCCCTGGATTCTTTACTTTGTTATTGCTCTGTGCCTCTTTGTCTACTCTTTATCTTTTCTTGTTTTACTTCCCATACTCAATCACTATCCAGGTTGACATTTATAAATTGTATTCTACCTTTGCAGTAGTTTATTTGTATCATAATTATGATATACTTGTCATCTATTATGTTTTATCACATTTTTATCTATCCTCAAAGTTGTGCTGCTTAATGGCTGAAATCCTGAAGGACTTAGCTCTGTATCCCCTACGTGTTTGTTGCATGAAATTATATTCACTATTGCCAAATGTTTATTTCCAAAGCTTTAAATATGTTAGAAAAGGGGCACTGGATAAAATAAAGGACACAAGTTTAAATAATCTAAGCAAGCATATATTAATTTAATGCTGTGTTACTCAAGATGCCAAGATTTTATCTCTAGCTAAGATATTTTTCCCAAAGGTCCTAACATACTGTATTGCATACAACTGTATAAGTATACATATTTATATATACAAGTAAACACCTCTAATTGGATGTCTTAGAAATATCTTAAAATTAGTATGCCCCAAACTGATTTCTCTTTAACCTTAAATCGCCCTCCTCCAATCTATTGTTCAAATACCCATTTGTTCAAGTTGGGAAGTCATTTTTATTTTCCTCATCTGATTTCCCCATATCCAGTCCATGATTTCCCCATATCCAAGGCCTATTTGTACCTCCAGTGTATATTTTCAAATTGATCCACTTCACTCTAATTCTATTTCCATCACCATGTGTTACACTAGAAACTGCCCCTTATATAGTCTCTGCATTAAACCTTGCTTTCCTCCAATCCATACCTCATCATCCTCATAAAGTCTCATCTAAATTAGACTATCCCTGCACATTATTTTGTGTTTGAGAATCCTGCTTGTTGTATTTAAAGCACTATTATGTCTTAAGTAACACAACATGAATAAAAGAACTAATAGAATTCACCTCATAAAGTTGTTAGGAAAATTAAGTTAGCTTAATTTAAAAAAAAAAAAAAAAAGCATCCTACTACTTGACTGTAAGCCCCATAAGGGCAGAGACCACATCTGTATTGCTCACTTTTGCATTGACAGCATAGCACAGTGTCTGGCATATAGTTAGCCTTAAATAAATAATTGTTACACAAGTAAACTAATTGATGATTGATGTACTCCTAACAGCAGAGGAGAGTGAATATATAGTCTTTACATTTCTATGAACATGACTCAAATAGGCTTTAACTATTTTTCATACTTTAAAATTCTGAAAAAAAATATGTATTTTAATTCCATATATATGGAATTAAATATGTATATAATTAGGATATGTTTGTTTTAATATAAAATATCATTTCCCCATAACACTTCATCTTCTCCTAAAATTTGGATTTCAGGAAGGCTTGCCATGTTTCTCCTGTGGCTTTGACTACTCCTGGCACATTGTACCTGCAACTTCCCTGCCTGGCCCTCACCCTGAGGCACAAAGACTCCAGTTTGAAAAGTGTGAGATTAACAAATAGATTCTGTTCTTTCTACCAAAATTTTATTATATAGCTTGTTCTATATGATGGCAAGGTAACTGCATTTTCTTCCACCAGTAAATATTTTCCAAATATCAAATAATTTGCTGCATTCATTTCAACTAAACTTACCCTCACATTGATCACTATCAATTGAAACTTAGGGAAGGCTAAAATGTAAAGACTAGATATAATTGTTGACTCTAGGTTTTAAAAAACTACATGTAGGGATTTTTTATTTGATTGTAGTGTTACTCAAATAATCTTAGGCACTGGAATTAGATTTCTTTCAGTAAGTTTTATTATATATATAGCACAGGCTGTCATTAGCTTAGACTGGAAAAACCATGGGTTTCTAAGTTTTATGCATCCAATAGTCCTATAAGATAGGCACTCTTGTTGTTCAAGTGACAAAATCGAGACTTAATAATAATGAATAATTTTTTTTAGTTCTAAGCACTTTTGCTCCCAACTCATTTGTTTCTAAAGTTCTCAATACTTTACATACATGAGTAACTTGATTCTCACTAAAACCATATGAAGTAAATATTACTATTGATATGGTTTGGCTGTGTCCCTGCCCAAATCTCACCTTGAATTGTAGTTCCCATAATCCCCACGTGTCCTGAGAGGGACCAGATGGAGGCAATTTAAACATGGGGCGGTTTCCCCCATCCTGTTCTCATGATAGTGAGTTAGTTCTCATGAGATCTGTTGGTTTTATAAGGGGCTTCACCCTTTGCTGGTCTTCATTCTTCTCCTTTCTGCCACCATGTGAAAAAGGACGTGTTTGCTTCCCCTTCTGCCATGATTGTAATTTTCCTGAGGCTTCCCCAGCCATCCTGAGCTGTGAGCCAATTAAATCTTTTTCCTTTATAAGTTACCACGTCTTGGGTATGACTTTTTTAACAGCATGAGAATGGACTAATACAATTATAATCTTGTTGTAGTCCTTTTTACTATGTTTGCTATTTTTCCGTAAGTTTGAAATTACTTAGAAATAAGAAGTAAATTTTTAATTATAAATATATAGGAGCACAACACATATTGGAAAAATTAAGATATAACTGACATCACTTGCTGTGATGCATGACAACTATTAATTTTCCCTTGGTTTTCTAAGGTTATTAGAATTTTCAACATTTTAAACTTTCCTTATTATTAAAGCAAAAACTAAATATGTGCAAGCTATTCCACCAAGATGGCAGTATCATTCTCATTATAATGAATAGTGTAAACAAGAAAATTCCTATATGCCTTTCTGATTCTAATTTTATAGTTAATTTGTTCATTTATTCACTTGGTCAACAAAGAGTTAAATAATATTTATTTAGATAATTGAAAGAGTTGATGATAGAAAAATAATTTCATGTTAATAACTAGAATTTAGACTTACTTTCTGGACAGATATTAGCATTAACTTGTATTTTTACAGACATTTGGCAAACCAGTAGAGATAAGGAAACTGAGTCCCATGGTGGTTAAATAATGTGCTCACAAAACAATTAGTGCATGGTAGAATTTTCTCTCATTGAAACTTTACATAAGCATCCTTGTACTTGTAAAAGAAACAAAAATTGAGCTTCTAGAAAATACTAAAAGACAAAAGCATATAAAAGTCACAAAATTATTTTTGATAAGACCAATGTGTTTGAGAAACGTAAAACCAGATAAAAGGCTAACAAATTCTGCAATTGTTAGCTGGTTTTTGTTTGTTTTAAATAAACGTGAAGATTGTCCAGACAAGGTTTGGTCCATATAGCAGTCTTCTCACATAACCTATTAATATTTCTCTAAGTATATTAAACCAAGATTGAAGATTGGCACTTTGAGACTATGTATTGGGATTTCTTTGCACAATTACCTAAAAAGTATCACACCAATCAAATACGAGTATTGATTTTACTCCTAAATGCATGTCCTGCTCTAGTACTCTCTACCTTTTTCCTGTTGGTTGGTGTCATTAACAACCAGTTTACTGACCCCAGATGGATTTCCTGACCAGCTGGTTTTAACAGCCCTCCCCAATGCATCCTGCTTTTGTGGTTTTGTGTGTGCTCAGTTTGGGAACACAAGGCAGCAAACACTAATAAGCTCAAAAATAGAAATAGAAAAGAGATTTATCTATGCACTCTTTTGTGATGCAGCTTAAGTTTGGAGATAGGTCAGAATCTGCAAGACTCACTTTAACAATTACACAAATTCTCTTCTCACCAATATTCTTTCTGGGCTATTGGCAAAAATGAAAACGTGTGTATGAATGTGTGCACATGCATAGATTCAATGACTGCTGCATACATGAAACCGTTTGAATACTTAAGTTTTGTGTCCTCTGGGATTACAAAAATAATATCTCCTTTTCTTTTGACTAAGTGCTACAGGGAAATGAAATTCTATTGTAGCATTTCTTTTTAATTTGAGCTGATACTTTTGACAATCAAGTTCACTTCAAGTTGTTGTGAGCTATCTCTTCATTCATTCAACAACAATTTACTGATCTTCTAGCACGTCTCCTTTTTTATTTATTGGATATTTTTATTTAGATAATATAAAAAACTTCATATGAGGTTAAATTTAAATGTTAATAAACCATGTCATGTGTTATAGTCAAGCAAAAACTTGCTGATCAAGCAAAGTAAAAGTTTCTTGTACTCAAACAACTATACCACATTAAGGAATATAAGATAGATTCAAACTAAACAAATAATTAGGTCAAAAGGAGAAAATACTAGATGCTGATGGAAAGGTCTTATTTTAAGGAAATATAGAGAATGAGAAAGAGAATAATTGCTAGATAAATGTTCTTGAGGTGACCAAATGAAATGTGGTCTAATCGCAAGAGCAAGATTGGCTTACATACGATAAAATACTTTGTGCGTAGCATCAGCAGGGAAAGTGTATTAAAGGGATTCAGATGTTAGTCCATGGTAAATGTGGTGGGAGGCAAGAGCTTATGGATATTCATTTCTGATAGACTTTAGTTTTGCTGTGAAATGGGAAGCAAGATTTTCAGATAAGAGACAGGATGGGGAAAAAGATGTTGGGGTTTTGAGGAAGAGGTGAAGGAATGAAATTGTCACTTAGGGCAGTAGGAATGTAAATGGGCTGGAGATCCTGAACAGTGATAAAGGCTCAGTCATTCCTGTTGGTATTAAATTTAGAAGAGACCGTACAATTTGAATGTTTTTCTCCAGGCTTGTTTGCAGATTCTAGTGCTGAGGAGCTGGACTGAACAAGTATTTTAATTTTGCCAAGAAGAAAGAGGGGAAGATAGTGAAAACTTATAAATGGGATAGATCATAATATAAGGCACAAGATCTAAGCAGTATAAGGAGGGAAATGAGTACATGAGGGTAGTCAGGGACAGAAAAATTATGGCAGATTGTAGGTGGTTGGAGAATTACTGAAAATAAGGTGCTAATATCAAATCAAATGTTTCACTTTTTCTAGAAACAAAAAATTTCAAGGAATTGAGATGGTTAACTTACTTTCATTTTGATAGATGAAAAACATGCACAAACAAGACCTAGTGGGTGTTTTTGCCTGTTTTGTTTTTATTATCTAGCTAACAGGCATACAGACAGTTTAAGTGTTTAAGAGGAGTACAGAAAATAATAAACATGAATAATTATCACTGCAGAATGTGGGATTGAACTTGAGGATTTAATAAAACCCAAACTGCATTTTGAGACTAACCTATCAGTTCTGAAAAGCACAGTTAGGAATGGACCTACTTAGCTAGGAATTTATCCTAGCATCTGGACTAATTTGCTGTACTTTTACAACAAGAATTATAATTCTCCCCCATTTTTATCATAAACTATAGCTTTATTACAGTTTCAAGGTAGAAAATAAAAAGAAAAAAAAGAGGCTTCACAACTCTATGATTGAATTACTGGCAGCATGTTGTGCCAAGAATGCAATTAGTCAATTGTTTCAGCATAAATCCTGTTTGTAGGCCAGTAAGTAATGTAAAATGTTAACATTAAAAAGTGTTCTTCTTTACACTAAATATTTTAAAATCATGTTATTTACAAGACAATGCAAATAGCATTTTATATGGATGAGCTAACATGGACTATCAAAATGCTGCATTTACATTATGAAATAGGACTCTGAAACACTGAGAAAACACAGCCAAAATGCTTGATAAAAGACACGAAATAAATTGAAATGTACCAGATCAGAAAAGATTATCAAATATGAACCTAAAGGAATACGAAACTGGAACTTAACTCCAAGGATTATCTCATCTCTTTTCTGCTTCTAGTCAGTAGGACTGCTGGTCCTAGTCCATAAAGTCTAAATGAGTTAATAAAGATCTCAATGAGTTAATAACTTACTTATTTAATTATTCATACATATATGAAACTTGGATATAATTCTTAGTTCATAAAGGTCTCAATAAGTTAATAACCTAGTTCATACAGGTCTTGATGAGTTAATAACCTAATTATTTAATCATTGATACACGTATGAAACTTGGATATAATTCTTCTGTAACTTTATTACTGATGTATGTTGCGTTAAAATATTGAGTAGTATAGTAGTTATTCCTCTAATGATTTTATGTTGCCCTTTATCGACTGCTGAAAAGAAAACTCAAACTGAACACATTTTTTTGATATTGGGAAATACATATAACCAAATATATTTACCTTATTGAGGAATAACAGGTCATGTGCCTTTGAAACTATACATTGACTATGATAGTCATAAAAATGCATTTTTAAGGCTAAGTCCAACTGATTTTTGTCATGAAGTCAACAAAAATTTACCTCTAATATATTCTGATCTTAAGTTCTACTCCAATTCCTTTAACTTAAAATTATATAAGGCAAGGGTCTCCAACCGGGCCACACAGTAGGAGGTGAGCTGTGGGTGAGCAAGCAAAGCTTCAACTGTATGTACAGCCACTCGCCATGACTCACATTATAACCTGAGCTCTGTCCCCTGTGAAATCATTGTCAGCATTAGATTCTCATAGGAGTGTGCACCCTATTGTGAACTGCGCTTATGAGGGATCTAGGTTGCACATTCCTTATGAGAATCTAATATCTGATGATCTGTCACTGTCTCCTTTAACCCCAGATGGGACCATCTAGCTGCAGGAAAACAAGTTCAGGGCTCCCACTGATTCTACATTGTGATGAGTTGTATTATTATGTCATTATATATTACAATGTAATAATGATAGAAATAAAGTGCACAATAAATGTAATGTGCTTGAATCATCCCAAAACCACCCCCAAGCCCCAGGTCCATGGAAAAATTGTCTTCCACAAAATTGGTCCCTGGTGCCAAAAAGGTTGGAGACCGCTAACATAAGGTTTAGTACAGTAAGTCATATGCTGTTTCCATTTAAATTTTCACTGTCTCTTTACATTCCGGCTTTCCTTACAAATGGCCATTGTATCTGGCAGAATTAGAGTGGCTACAGATGTTTTGACATTTGTCTAAGGGGAAATTAAGTTGGGAATACATTTGTTTGGTACAGTGGATTATTATATGTTTCACAGTCACTTACATATTTAAATTATTGCAACTTTTTGCAGTGTAGATATGATTTCTAAGAATACTGCTACCAGTGGGCCTACCTACCTGGTGCCCAGTCTTATGACAGGAAGGAGCAGGGCCAGAAGTTATATCACAATATGAACAGTGCCTGATAATACAAGTACATTGTATGTAGGTAGTGATGGAGAAACAAAGTTTGAAATGTGCAAAGGTAGAAAGTAATCTGTAGACTTTTTCAAATATGACAGCCTATATATAAAAGAAACTAGGCAAGGTTTTTCTCAAATTTGACAATTCTAAACATGTATATGAAATTATCAGTAATGAATTGTGAAACTGAAAAAAATATTTTCCAAACTATCAATAACAAAAGATATGTTTCAACTGATCATAGTATGGAAGATACTGAATTTCTGTTTTCTGTACAGATAATGATATTACAAAATCATCTTCATGTGGAGACATATTAAAAGAGTATGCAGCCAAAAGTATATAGTAAAAAGGGTATTATATCAGAGAGCTGAAAAATAAAGTATTATCTTTTTAGATTTTATGATTCTGTGGTATTTATCAGCCTTTTTACAATTTGTGATTTGTTGTAATGTATTTATTCTAAGTAAATAATTCACTTTCATTCTTAATTTTGTATTTGTGATTTTTCTTAAAGAGGGAGCTCCAAAATTTTATAAGCTTAATGTGCAATCATAATACAAATTTTCCTGTCTGCAACATAAAAATTTTTAATGCCTACAGCCAAAACAGTTTACAGGGTATGACCAAGAGCTAGAACTAAACTACTTGACCTTTCTCAAAGAAATGTGTCTACAGTTTTATGTTTAGAAGAGAATTTGAACTCTAAAAAACTCTTTTTGTGGGTATTAACATGTATGAATCTATCACACTTAGCCAGAACTTTTGGCTCAGATTTTGGGTGTTGAGCCAGACATCTTGCTGGTAGCTCCAACTGAGATTAAGTCAGTCCTTACTGACCATGTGGTAAATAAGTTGAGGAGATAACCCATTCCAAATCTGAACATCAAAGTACCTCAGACACACTGTGGCTAGAGATTCTTTGCTTAAAAGCATTGGTAGTTCATAAATAATGATTCTCAGGTAACGAAAAAAATATGTAATCTTAGAATGGGATGAAAATTTAAGATTTCATTTAATCCAACATTCCACCAAATGAAGAAATTCTATGTAAAGTACAATATTCCTAAGAAACGTTCATCTGGCCATCTTTTGCATGCAAACTATCAGTCACCAACTGTTTACACGTTCACAAGGAAGACAACCCATGATGAATAGCTTTCACTCTGATAAAATTCTTTTCTTACATTGAGCCACAATCTAAGTCCTATTAATTCTGTGAATGTGCTCTGGAGTCAAGCTGAGTTAAGTGTACACATTTATTGACACTTGTGACTTCAAATATTTGAAGATATCTTTCATCTCCCTGAAGAGCCAATCTCTCTCCAAATTAAGTATCTGTAGCACTAATTTCATTAACCATTCCCTTCCTATGTATATTTTCAAGGAAACTAGAAGTGTGATAACTACATTATATATTAATAGACCACTAATTTAACCAGCCAGAGAAATTGAACATTTCTCTGAAAAATTGAAAATGTCTAACTCAAACTCCATTAATAGCAATTAATAATCAGATTTTGCACAAAACTGCATTAAAGTCTCCACCCCTGCCCTCTATTCCATTATCATATTGCCACCCACTACACATACTTTTTCCAGTCTGTTACTTCTACTTGATGTGTAAGCTGATAACAACATTCAGCTATTTCAAAATTGCCAAATCATAAGAAGTTAGGAAAATGAAAAAATATTACTTTTAGTGGTAATAATCACATATTATCTTTGTTATTCAAATTAAAGGAAATTTATGTATGCATTCTGATTCCAACCAGCTACAATTTACACATACATGTATATGCACAGGGAGGTGTGCACAAATACACACACACACACACACACGCATGCGCACATAACTATTGGCTGCTAGAGACTTAGTAATTACTTCCCAGGCTCCCAAGTTCAGTTTCTTACCAGATGCACAATAAATACTTTGGAAAGTGTCAAAAGCACTGTGTTTGTCAACAGCAATTTTCAAAAAGGAAGGAAACACAAATTGTGCATTTCTCTAAATAGCAAATAATCTACATATCAAGACTGAATTTTTAGCTAGAAAGACCATTAATCATTGAACCAATACCCAATACCCTCATTTTATTTAGACATGAGGAAATTAAGGCCTAAAAGACAATTAACTTGTTCAAAGTCATTCAGCTTATTTGTGACTTAGGTTCTAAAAGGCCTTGTACCATGTTCTAAAGAGTTCACCCACACCACAACATACAAGTCAAGCTCAGAATGATTCATTACCTTACAGAAAGGATACAGTTTACAAAAACATGATACTGGTATCTTACAAAAAATATTAAAATGATAGTCCTATGGTGAACATGAGATAATTAACTGCTGAACAAGACACAAAGAGATACAGCAAATGCCTCAAATGTAGTGACCCAAGATAAACCCCTGAGTTTTTTAACCTGAGGAAATTGTGTCATGAAGTCCACATCTTTATTCAGTGTGGGAGAGTATTCTGTCTTCAGTTTCTACACCACTGGTAGCTTACTCTTTCTAGCCAGAAGAAGTTTAAGACACCATTCTCTTATTATAGCAAAGAATATCAGTTATAGAACGCAAGAAAGAGAAATTAACATTGCGCTATTGCATCTTACAACAGAAAGAAAAGCCATTCCTGGGGTAACAATGGTATAGGCCTGGATATTTTACAGAGTCTATGGGAGAAAACAAAGCTCTGTAGAATTTATTGATAGAGAATACACTTTTAAAAATGCACATTGAGCAAATGTATAGGCTAAATCTAAAATGTAGCCTATAAGTTTCTTTATGTGCTAAAGGCTAGAATTTCACATTATTAATATGTATGATAGTCCTATCTTAGTCCACTTTGTGTTGCTATAATAGAACACCTGAGACTGGGTAATTGAAAAGAAGTTTATTTAGCTCATGGTTCTGCAGGCTGAGAAGTTCCAGTGGCAAGGGCTTTTGTGCTGTGTCACAACACGGCAGAGACCATCAAAGGGAAAGTGAACACGATGTGCAAAGAGGAGGAAACCTGAGGGGCATCCTGGCTTTATAAGGACCCACTTTCTTGGGAACTAATCCATTCCTGCAAGAACTAATCCAAACTCTCAAGAGCAAAAATTCACTCACTACTATAAGAACTGCACCAAGACGTTAATGAAGGATCCACCACCAAAACCTAAACACTTCCCACTAGGCCCCACATCCCAACAACCACACACCAGGGATCAAATTTCAACATGAGTTTTGGTGGGAAAAACAAAACATATTCAAACCACAGCAAGTACCTACCTCAGAGAGGTATGCTAATATTTATGCATCAGTAGGGTTTGCTAAATGAAGAAAACTGCAGCTGGGTTAATGGACAAGCCTTGGAAGTTAAAGAATGAATAGAGACTGCCAGAGAGACACGTGTTTATATTTCAAAGCAGGTGAAACCCAGAGCCATCTATTTACATTCTAAACGATTCATTCATCATTCATTCATTCAGTGAAGGTTTTTTTCCCCAGTATCTGTTATGTTTAAGACACTATGATAGGTCTTGGGAAAACAGGGTGAGGGAGACAAACTGGGTGACTGCATCATTCTAGCAAGACACTAGTTCATTCATTTGTCATATAAATTATGTTATATTGTTTTATTTCTTGAGAAGCTATTGGCTCTAATCCATATAATGCAGCTGGCTGGGACACAATTTAGAAGAATCAAGAAATAAAACCCACACTAACTTGAAGCAAAGCCCATACGTCAAAGTCAGATGAACAAGGAGAGGGACTGGATATCAGTTACTAGATCCAGAAATGGAAGATTTGCTATTTCAGAGTCTAATGGTCTCCCAAGATCCATCCCCTCCCTCCTCATGGTTATAAGAACCTCCCTAGTTTTACATAGACACATGGCATTCAGCTAACTATATATTTCCCAGCTTTCCTTACAGCTAGATTAGGTTCAAGACAATGAGTGAGGGCAGAAGGAAATATTCAACTTCTAGGTCATATCTGTATTAGTCCATTCTCATGCTGCTATGAGGAAATACCTGAGACTGGGTAATTTATAAAGGAAAGAGATTTAATTGACTCGCAGTTCCACGTTGTTGAGGAGGTCTCAGGAAACTTACGATCATGGCAGAAGGCAAAGGAGAAGCAGGCACATTCTTCATAGGGTGGCAGGACGGAGTGAGTGCAAGCAGAGGAAATGCCAGATGCTTATAAAACCATCAGATCTCCTGAGACTTAATCACTATCACAAGAACAGCACAGGGGAAAATGTCCCCATGATCCAATTACCTCCATCTGGTCCCACCCTTCACATGTGGGGATTATGAGGATTATAATTCAAGATGAGATTTTGGGTGGAGACACAGCTAAACCATATCAATATCCTTATAGAAAGACAGCTTGCTCTCCACTTGCTTTTTTTCTCTTTCCATAAACTGGAATGTGACCCTAGTGTCTTTGGTCATGTGGACAGAACAACACTGTCAGGATTCCTGTGTTTCTGTGAAACAGAATTGTCCTGTTCCCCGGAACTATGCAGGAACTCAGACTTCAGTGGAAGAGAGAAGTGTTCAAGTCACTGTACTCTGTGTCTCTTTGTTAGAACATCTCAGAGTATATTCTAATATAGATACCCACAACCAGATTCTATTTACTAGATCAAAACTTGGAAAGAGAGTAAGGACCATGCCTTCTTTTGCTCATGACAGTAGCTCAAGCATCCAACACAGTATCTGGAACATATTACGTGCTTCAATAAAATGTATTATATGGAATGGAATATAATGAAATAGATGTGATTCCAAACCTCAAGGAAGTCATTGCATATGAGGAAATAGACATGAAATAAAGAAAGACTTTCTTTTACAACATCTTATTAATGCACATTCTTTCAATTCTCCATACATATTATATTTTATATGAAAAAAACCTCACATGGGCAAAAGCTAAAATTCCTCTGGCATGTTTTTTGATAACCAAGGAGAATAGTTATCAGATCCTAAGCTTATTAGAGAATAAGAGTGAAAACAGCATCGTTTCAATAAATCATACTAAGTTGCTAAATACTTTTTGGATGCATACAAGAGGAGTTAGCAGTATTCTTGTGAAAAGGTGCCAAATTACTGATATCTTTTTTGGGGGCGTGTTTAAGGGGGTAATTTTGATTTCTGCACACTTAACAAGCATGAGTATATAGCCACAGCACATGCACTTATAAATTGATTTAAGTAAAACATTAAAAGATCTTGTGTTCCAGTTAAGTAGGGGTTGTTAAAAACAATTGTTTTTATCATACAGTTATTTAAAAATATTTTTAAATAGAAATTTTACAAGGTTATTTGAATCCAGAAATATTATTTTATAAGACTGGAATTTTACATTATTAATGTAAATAATACCTACATCATAGAGATATTTTAATGTTTCTGCATTGTCAGGGTTCTTTGGGCAAATAAAGCAAGAATCTGGTTAAAGGACAAGTCTTGGAAGTTAAAGAGTGTAGAGAGACCTCCAGAGAAAAATTTGTTTTCATTTCAAAGTGGGTGAATCCCAGAGCATACATTTACATTCCAAATGATTGTAAAATAGGGGCTTTCTCTTTCTCCTCCCAGAGAATACTTATTTTAGGAAAATTAGATCTCTCTCTCTCTCTCTCTCTCTTCTTAGCAAGGTGGCAGCTGTATAGCAGGCCTTATATAAACTCTGAGATTCATAATTTCTTCTTGATAATGCAAAAATCCCTTTGCATGTATAGGAAAACATCTGTCTTTTATAATATTGCACTGAGCAGAAAGAAGGAGACATGGGTAACTGATACAATTATTGCCTTGAGTAATAATACTCTGCCACTGATCCAGAAACTCCATGTTTGCTTTCAGGACAAAAATAAAGGAATACAAATGTTAAAAACGTATAGTGAGCTGTTAAATAAGTACAACTCTATGAACACAATTGGATAAATTTGCACACTATGGACAGAGCAGCTAAGTCTAAGTTTCTATTCCCTACCTGGTAATGTGTTTACCAAAAAAAAAAAAAAGATATCAATGATAAAGCACTTCTACCAATTAGTTTTATCCTCCTTAAAATACAACGAAGCAGAAAAGTGGCAATTTTACAAAAATTACTCTGGGTCCAATGATCTTTTCTAGTATTTTTTCTACTTTTCCTTTCAATTGCTTTTTCCTATGTAGCACGAGGGTCAGAAGATTTCTTGGTCCATTCAAATTTCTTTCTCTATTTGGTGATTTTAGAAAATTAGTGATGAAATATTGTACAGCATACCAAACATGTTTTATTGTAAGCAAAAATAGTATTTCTCAATGTTTCTGTTTCATAAAGAATTACTACTTCTTTTCAAAGCTACTTCCATGTGTACCATTCTGCTTCCTCAGAAATTGTTCTCTAACAATTATGATTTTTCTTTCTGGTCTCTTCAGTCTCTCCATTTCTCTCTGGGAGTCTCTCAGCTGCCTGCTTGATGTTCCTACATCCTCTCTGTGTTCTCTCTTCCTCTTCCTCATTGTGTATCTGTCATCTATTTCTCTCTTTCTTGCTATTTCTGTGTATCTTTCTTCTTCTGTCTGTCTCATTCTCCTCTTTTACTCTGTCTCAGAGCCCCTCTCTCTTTGTTTTTCTCTCCACATGCCTTACCTGTAACATCCAGCATTTCCTCTCTAATAAAGTAAACACACTCTCCTGCCATTAAAAAAAAAATGTAGACCTTCCTTTACCTTTGAGGTTGCAAGCTATTAACACCCAAGAGCTCTTCTTTGCAGCACCAATTTCACAGAAAAGGAGTCCATCTAAGAACTGGGAAAATACAGCTGAAAAACTAAGAAGTAAACCTTGAAGAGGAGAGTACCAAAGTGCCAAATCAAATAAGATGGAGACCAGAGACTACTTGCTGCATTTAGCATTTTGGTTGGTTTACTGGTAATTTAGCAAGAGCAGTTTCAACAGAGTAGAGTGCATAGAAATGGACTCCAGTGAGCTGAGAGTGAATAACAGATGTAGAAAGGAAAATCAGAACTTTAACTGCAATATTTGTTAAGTGCCTACTCTGCTAGGAACTATGTTAGAATTAGAAATTCAACTGAAGGCAAGCTTGACAGTCTTCTTACGGAGTTTACAGTCTAGTGGGAAATGAGACAATGTAAAAATAATGTGATGATGCTAATAACCCTGTGAAAATACAAGGTTATGTAGAAGCTGGTCAGAGGGGTACTGGCACTGGATTTAGGAGGATGATAGACATTTTAGAGAGGGCAAAGACTGCAAAATCCTAGTCTTTTTCCTTTTCTTGGGCACACAGCTCAACTAGATGACATTTCCAACCTCCTGTGCAGTTAAGTTGTGGCCATTTAACAGAGTTCTAGCAGGTAGAATGTGAGCAAAAGGGAAACGCAGCACTTCCAGGCCTGGCCCACAGAAATGGCTCCGTGCTTCTGGCTGTTTGGAGCCCTTACACATTACAAGATGAATATGCCAGAGCTTCCATCAGTCTCTCTCCTTAGCTCACTGAATAGAACCGAAATCTTTCCCCTATCTACTTCCACCTCCACCTGATAAATGAGAAGAACACTTCTATTATGTTTGAGCTTCTGTCATTTTCTGCTGGTCAATTTGTCACAGTAGCCAAAATTATCCTAACCAATATATATGAACTGAAGGATGTGAAGAAACTAGCCCAAGAAAAGTGATGGCATTTATGTATTATATCAATCTCTTGATTAGATGGCAGGATCTTTGGTCCTTTCTATTCAACTTTATATCACTATGACATAGCCCAGTGTCTAATATGAGTCAGTAACTCAATAAATACCCACTGAAGGAAAGTGCATTTATGAGCGATCTTAGTGTGGGATTAAATTTTTTATTTTGTTTTGATTAATATATTTTTCTTTTTTTCTTTTTTTTTTGAGACAGTGTCTCGCTCTGTCAGCCAGACTGGAGTGCAGTAGCACCATCATGGCTCACTGCAACCTCCGCCTCCTGGGCACAAGTGATCCTCCCACCTCAGCCGCAGGAGTCGCTGACACCACACCACAGGCACGTGCCACCATGCCTGGCTAATTTTTGTTTTTGTTGATAGAGATGGGGTTTTGCCAGGTTGCTCAGGCTGGTCTCAAACTCCTCCAGTCTCAAGCGATCTGCCTGCCTCAGCCTCCCAAATGTCTTTTTCCTTTATTTCAGTTTACAAGCAATGAATCTAGACAACCACCATCATTTGCATTTTTTTCATTTCTTCATTCTCCTTTAAATCTAGTAAAGCTCCTCATGTGCAAGGCACTAATAAATATACCTCCAATACTGAGTTTAGCTATGTCAATGACGTTCATGTCTTATTTCCCAAACTTATGATACTAATATTATACATTCTGTAAGGATACCATAAATATTAACTTATAGTGACTACGTTATCTCTCTTATATTGACACCAAAATATGAAAGAATACTCTTAGTAAATTTGTATCAAGTCCTTAGATTGTACTCTTTAATGATTCTTTTAAAATTTGCCATATATCTGTGATATTTATTATCAAATTTGATTTAAATTGGTATAGTATTTAATAAATGATTTGAAAAATCAATTTTCATATTACTAACTCATTCTTAAGACTAGTCAAAGGCATAATTTAAGAGAAAGTTAGACTTATTCTAATAATTGAATTGATGCTTGCATACAACAGTATCTATTTCCTACAGCTGATGCTAGCCTCTGTTATTAGTACATTTTATGATTTGATGTATTACTCCTGAAATTAGTGGGTCATACTATTTATCTGATACATACTATATACACATTCAAACATACACATTACATTATTGATAAATTTAATAGTTAACATTTAAGGTGTTTCCATTATGCAACAGGCACTTTTTGAAATCTTCAGACGATAAGGATGAAAAAATCAGAATCCTTGTCCCAAGGAGATCATCATCTAGCAGCAGACACAGATTTTAATAACAATAAAAATACAAAGAGTTCCAAAAGAGATGTAAGTATAACATGTCATAATAAAACAGATGAGGGGCAATTACTTTTGCTGAGCAGTAGAAAAGGTGACTTGAGACTTCGCAGAAAAGGTGACCCTATAACTGAAATGTGAAGATGAGTAGCAATTTCCCAGGGATTCCCAGGGAAAATGGCAAGCATGTCAAGAGCATTCAGGTGAAATAAAATAGCTTCATATAAATACCCAAAGCATAAAAGTGGTCAGCACATTTGAGAACAATGACTAGTATGCCCTTCCAAAATATTTGAATTTTATTGTGTAAGCAACTTTACCCATAAGCAGTATGGAAGACGGACTAGGAGAGGAAGAGATAAGGAGGGGGAAAGGGACATCAGTTAACTACCCATAATGATAGCCCACTGGGGTATGATGAAGACCTGGAAAAGGCAGTTGAAATGGAAGGAAGGGATATTTCAGAAATAGAAACAATTAGACTCAATCTGGAAAGAGAAAGGAGGAAACTATGACTCCATAATTTTTAACTGAGGCAACTGAAGGAATAGCAAGCCTCAAATAAGAAATACATCGTGAAGGGCAAGTTTGAGTAGATGATCATAAAATTATACTGGGCATGCTGAATTTGAGATATCTGTGGAGAAATCTGAAGGAGATAAGAGTACAGAAATAATTCATGGACCAAGAGCTTAGAAGTAAAGTATAGCCAAAAGACAGAAGACATCAGGCATTGAACTGTGAAAAATGCAAGCCCAAAGGAGGAAGAACACTTTTAAAATACAAATATTTGAAGGGTAGAGACAGATGATCAATAAAAGGGTTAGATAATGATTGACCATAGAGGTAGGAGGGCACCAGGAAACAGCTGGCTTCAACCTAGTCTAATAGCACTAACACTCACCCACCAACCAATAATATTCATGACATTCGTGCTAGATTCATTCCATTGTTCCCGAATTTCTCCCACTTTGATCCAGTTCTGACCTGGTTCTTGGCTTTTGCCTTCCTTCTCTCATTTAGAATCTCATTCTCATTAGGCTTGAAAATTAGTACCTGTCTTTCTGGCTCCTTCTGCTCTGGTCACCAATTCAAATCTTGGCCTCAGTGGCTTTGGATTGGATTTTATTTATTTATTTATTTATTTTTATTTTTTTTTTTTGATGGAGTTTCATTCTTCTGCCCAGGCTGGAGTGAAGTGCCGCAATCTCGGCTCACTGCAGCCTCCGCCCCCCAGGTTCAAGCGATTCTCCGGCCTCAGCCCCGCAAGTAGCTGGGATTATAGGCACCCACCACCATGCCTGGCTAATTTTTGTATTTTTTAGTAGAAACAGGTTTCACCATGATAGCCAGGCTGGTCTTGAATGCCCGACCCCAGGTGATACACCCACCTCGGCCTGCCAAAGTGCTAGCATTACAGGCATGAGTCACCGCACCCAGCCTGGATTGGATTATTTCACTGGCATTCTGAACATTGAACTAGAAAAGACAGTTCCCTAATCAAACCAACCTCTGAGAACCTGGCCATAACCCAGGCCAGCTACAATAATGAAAACTAACAGGCATTGACTACTAAGTAAATCCAGGCACTGTATTAACTAATTTAGTTTGCTTTAACAGCAATTCTATGCATACATAGTTATTTCTTCCAGCCCCATCTTCAGATAAAGTTCCTGAGATCCCACACAGGTAAGTGGGAGCCAGGATCTCAGAGTCTGCACTCTAACCACGGCCTTTCACAGCCCTCAGTATGCTGGCCAGTCCATCCCTTTCCAAACGAGCCCCAGATTTTTTAAATTCTTAGCTTAAAATTCAAGAGAAGATAGAATTCAAGAAGAACTGGATATTTAACATTTCCAGATATTACAGAAAAGTAAAAAATGGGAGCCAAAGAATTCATAATTGCAAAGATGTGGAACCAACCTAAGTGCCCACTGACTGATGGGTAGATAAAGAATATGTGGTATATACACCATGGAATACCACTCAGCCATTAAAAGGAATGAAATGTCTTTTGCAGCAACTTCAGTGGAGCTGAAGGCCATTATTCTAAGTGAAGTAACATAGGAATGTTAAACCAAATATTGTATGTTCTTACTTAAAAGTGGAAGCTAAGCTATGAGTACACAAAGGCATACAGAGTGATATAATGGACTTCAGAGACTCAGGAGAAAAAGGGTAGGAGGGGGTCAAGGGATAAAAAAACTACACATTAGGTAACATGTACACCACTTGGGTGATGGGTGCACTAAAATCTCAGAATTCACCACTATATAATTCATCCATATAACAAAAAAACTCACTTGTACTTCACAAGCCATTGAAATAAAAATAATAATAATAAAATGAGAGCTGAAAAAGAAGCCAATGGATTAGCCACTTAGGAGGTCGATGGTTGCCTCCCCAGAGCATCCTCCTCCACAGGGGTAATGTGATAGAATTGGAACTGCTTGGCCGGGCGCGGTCTCTACTAAAAATACAAAAAAATTAGCAGGGCGTGGCGGTGGGCGCCTGTAGTCCCAACTACTCGGTAGGCTGAGGCAGGAGAATGGCGAGAACCAGGGAGATGGAGCTTGCAGTGAGCCGAGATCACACTACTGCACTCCAGCCTGGGCGACAGAGGGAGACTCCGTCTCAAAAAAAAAAAATAAGAACTAAAAAGGTATGTGGAGGCATTAATTTCAGACTTTCAGGAAGTGTGATGATGAGGGAAGGAGAGAAAGAGGAGTTGTTTGAAGGGTAGGCACATTCTAAATAACTTTTTTGTAGATGAGAATTTGGTGAGAGGTCGTCCATAGGCAGGGGAGAAGAAGCATCAGTCAATGCAAGACAGACAAAAACTAATAGGTCCCAACGGGTGGAGATGGAATCAAGAACACAGGTGGGTGGCCAGCCTGACGGTGTTCCTCATGAAGGAACTAACTGGTCAGGGAAGACTGGAGATGACAAAGAGTTAGGAGATTGAGGGGGAAATTGAGAGTTTACATGCCTGAGTCCATCTGTTTTCTCAGGGAAGTAGGAGGTAAGACCTTCTGTAAAGAATGCTGCTGGTGAAGTGGAATTGGGAGCTTTCATGAAAGTTGTAAAAGGATTGTAACAGCCGCCTTGGGAAATGGCTAGGGAGCTGATGAGACATATATGCAAAATGGTTGCTGAGCAGGAACAAGGCCCCAGCTGAGGATGAAGCTCATAAACTTATAATGGAGGAAATCAGTGTGATTATATCATTCTTCCAGCTGGGCTCAGCCTTCCAGCAGGAGCAGAGAAAACAGCCGCTTGGGCTGATCCGGATGAGAGTTTGGAAAACAAAGCTGCAGAGGACAAGGAGGTGAGAAAATAAAGAGCATCTGAGAGTGTCTGAAATCACTCTTCATGGTTCCTGGCTAGATAGTGAAAAAGTTAATCCAGCAGGAGTGTGACAGGTTCAGAGAACAGGGAGGCCTTGAAAGAGAGATGTCCATAAAAAGATGTAGGGAGGGAAAGGGGATGAGAGAAGCAGGGTCACTGAAGAGGAGGGATAATGTCAACATGACAACAATTTGGCTTATAATTTTCCTCTGCTCCCTGATTATTTCCATTTTCTTCAGGTATCTTAAATCATCATGCCAGTGAATTATGTAACATCCTAGATGTATTAGATCTTCTGTAAACTATTTTGCAACTTATATTTTTGCTAGTTAAACTGAGTTTCTGTCATGGTCACTTCAAATCTAAAGTTCATTTATTTAATATTTGCTGCTAGCCCATCTGGTGTGGGTGTGAGAAAAAGCAGCTCCTCAAGGCGGAGGTGACCATGTATCAGGGTCCACGGGTAGAGCCCAGGCTGGAGTTCAGCCCGTACAAGTCCCTCATCTCAGTGCTCTTGTGCAGGACGCACACTTCCCATCCATATTCTGATGTCCTTGGTGAACCCAAAGGAAAACTTTTAAAAATATATTTGGGGTTGCATCTCCCTGGATTGAGAGTGAAATCTTGATTTTATGAATGGACATATTAAAATCTGTGAAAAATGTTTTTAATGATAAAAAATAAAGAAGAATAGAAATGAAGAAGAGCATAGCACAAGAACGCTAAGGTACGTGTATTTAAATAAAAGAAATGTCAAATGAAGTGACTGAGTACCTTCCCTGATGATAATTTAGACTCTCCTGTCATACACAGAAGCTTAAAATGCAATGGCTCAATGCTGGATTCATAACTTTGGACATGTAAAGTGAAACTTACTTGACAAGGTCAAATATTTTAAATAAATTTAAATTCCATCACAGGAGAGGCAGAGAGCACACAAAGGGAATGACAGGGCTGTCACTCCATCTTCCAAACTAAAAGATGTCTTCCTTTGTCCTCAGCCCCCACATTGAAATCCATGATTAGCCAGACAGCTCAGACTCTATAAACAGAAAGTAATGCTGTAACAGGCCAGAAGCATGACTTAGTAGAGAGAAGGGCCAACTACCTTCCCTCTGAGCTTTATAAAAAGCTCCTCTAAGCCTTGGTATTTTTAGTTACAAAATTTATAACACATACCTACTATCTTTTTTTAAAAAAAAAACAAAGCCAGCTTATCTACAGATGGAATGCACAGGTCTCTTAGAGCAGTAAATGAGAGTGCTTCCCAGAATCTGAGGGACAGCCATTGCCATCTGTTATTTAGCATAATTTAATTTAACTGATCAAACTGCCTCCTTTCTGTGAGGAATTTTGGCTTTTCTGAGATGCACTAGATGGTGCTAGATTAACTTGTTAGATATTTATATTTGGGCTGTAGGTTACTTTTTAACATAACCATGGATACATTTTAATCCTAACAATCAGGATTAATCTGAAAAAATAGTATATGGACTATAAACTGACTTTACTTCGGCAATGAAAATATCCACTGATGCCCTAAAAGACAAGTTCTAAAAAAAATAAGAACCAGCATCACTTAACTATTTAATCTTTAGGATGGAAGTTGAAACTGAAAAATAAATAATGTATTTACTAATTATTTCTTCTAATAGGGACATTAGCATTAATATCAACAAATGATTTACAGAAAAGACTCAATCATCTGTAAGTGAATAATTATCTACGGAAATTTAAATGATGATTTTTCAAATCTGCCAAGTAAAGTGCTTCCAGGCTACAAACTCTTGCTGTCAGTTTTTACTACAGGGATGTAAGTGAATTACAAATTAACTGAAGAATGACAGAATTCAGAATAAATGTCCACAATACATTCCAAAGCCAAATATAATTTTTAAGATTATGAATTACCAACCCCTTCGGCATTAGTTATCACATCAACAATTAAATATTTATACATAAGGACACATATATAATTTACGGTTGACACATAGAAATGTGGATATTACATATATGTATAATTGTTTTTTCTGTAAATATACTGCCATCAAACTTCTACACATTGCTTTTCAAAATACCACATTTTCTTGGTAAAGGAAAAAAAAATGACATTTACCAGTCTTATTGATCAATTGAGGAATATGGTAAATAAATATGTGTGGCCTGTACTGTGCAAAGAGGCCTAGGAGAACAGCAAAATGTGGAAGAATACAGTGTCTAATTCTGTCCTATTCTGCTGGGCCATCACCTTAAACGTGCTACATGTATAAAAGACAGTATTTGAAGCTCAATGTTCCTTATTTCAAGGAGGTTGCGATTAAGGGTCCAAAATTTTAAAATTAATGGAAAATGCCAGGGATGAAGAATATGCTGATATTACAGATGTACATGAGAGGATAATCATTTCCACTGGTCAGGGGCTAAATGGAAATGTGTGATTAAATCTGTGTCATTTAGTGTAATGGCTCATTAGAAACTCTTAAGAGAAATGTGCCACAAGAGCTTGAGTAATGTTTGCAGAAACAAAATAAAATCATCTGGGGTTCACTGATCAAGCCTGTTTTGTATTATTGAGGAAGCGTGATTGCTTTGGAAAACCCTCTGGATGATCTCACCCATCTCTCTTCATGTCACCAACCTCATAACCATAAGATGCTCCCATCCATATTCTGTGCTTAAAGATGGTTAGCTGGCCCTGTGAAATTGTGTTGCAGATTTAAAAACTAATGTTTACAACTAACATATTGTAAATAATATTGGTTAACTGAAGCCCTGGATGAAAGATAGGGGAAAAAAAGTTCAAATTCTTCTTTGCCAGGCTCCATGATGGAGTATTAGTAAAGTTATTTTATTAAATCCCATGCTCTTAACTGTAATATGTATACAATATACACAGTGTGATGATAAAGCAACTGTTACCATCAGGCATTTTCCTAGGTTACATGTGCTGACCTTTACAATTTTCCATTGTTAAGAAAAAGTATCATAAGCCAACCTTTCTTGAATCTACTAAAAGTCATGACAATTTCAGATTTATAAAACAATTTTATGTATCTAGATTGTTTTGTACTCTCCTGAGTCCTATGAGATAATATTGTCTCCATTTTACAGCTAAGTAAACCTAGATTCTGAAAGACTGAAAGTTAAAAGCTATCATTGATAAACCACAATGGGAAAAAATTATTTTTTGGGCATAAGTTTATTTGTAACTATAATTACTAAAGATGATAATATAAGGCATCTTAAAGTACTGACAATTGAATCTATAATATTTAAATATGCAAATTTTAACAGAATCCTGAGAACTTCATCAATTTTTCTCGTAATTTTTATCAGCAAGAAATATATATTAAATACCTTTCTGTCATGCACCCTAACATGGCCAAGTTTCAATCACTTTTGTTCTGGTGCATATTTACCAACCCCTTAGGGAAGATGTTCCCAACCTTTTCCAATCATTTTGTGGATGGATGTTATTAGTTCAAGGGTGATTAAATCAGAGTGCAGATGGAGTAAATCGAATTCATCATCAAAATGGAAAAAGCTGCTAAACACATCAGAGTAAATAGTGTCTTTTTTTAAATGAAAATGAGCACATTTAAAAGGGGGAACTTTTTTTCAAAGAAGAATATGTGAACACTTGAGGTGCTGCTGAACATGCCTGGCAATTTATATCTTAAATTGTTTATCTGCATAGTCTTGTTACTGTAGACCACTTATTGAAGGACATTAACCAGAAATGATTTTTCAAATTTTTGTGCAAAACAAAAAGATATATATCCTAGTATATCATATATATAATATTTAAAATAACATATGATACCTAACCAATTAAGATAAACTAACCCACTGGATTAATATGTATGTATATATAATATATAATAATCGTATATTGGTATTACGTCTTCATTACAGTAGTACCCCCTTGTCTGAGGCAGATACATTCCAAGACCCCCAGTGGATGTCTGAAACTGGATAATAGTGAACTCTATATATACTATGTTTTTTCTACACATATATGCCTATGATAAAGTTTAATTTATAAATTAAGCATGGTAGGGGATTGACAAGAATAATAAATAGAACAACTGCAATAACATAGTGTTCAAATTTCATAAATAGAAGATTCATTCTTTCTGAAGACATTAGCAATCTCAGCATAAGATTTTTGTTCTTTCCTCATTAAGTTGGGAACTTTCACTTTTTAACTTAAAGGGAGGATTTTACTGCATCCAAATTGCCAGCATCACTGCTTTTGTATTTTGGAGCCATTATTAATTAAAATAAGAATAATTTGAACACAAGCACTGCAATATTGCAACAGTTGCTCTGATAACTGAGACTGCCACTAAGTGACTAACAGGTGTATCATAGACAGCCTGGATATGCTACACAAAGGGATGAGTCACATCCCCAGAAGGATGGGATGAGATAGAGTGAGACAGGGCAAGATTTCAGAATGGTGTACAATTTAAAACTTACAAAGTATTTCTGGAATTTTTCATTTAATATTTTCGTATCCTAGTTGATCATGCGTAACTGAAACCACAGAAAGCTAAACCACAAATACGGGGGGACTACTGTATGTATACATACACATGGATATATATTCTGTTTAAGATAAATTAATCCATTGGATTATTTCCAGGGCATCTTATAAGTATGATCATTTCAACTTTAATTAAATACCATCCTCTAGCTCCAAGTGGAATTTTTTTAAAGGTTGGTTAACATAAAATGTATCATCTTATTTTTAAATACTTAATTTTCAGGGCACAGATATTTTACAATTCTATGATTTTATCTTAGAATTGTATTAATCTTACAGTTTTCTGTAAATATCCTGCCTAACATCATCTTGCAAAACTGAATTGTGACCACTTACAAGCTGATGGTGTGTACCACCACCAAGACAGAAATAATATGGCTTCACTTCCTTTCATTTAAAACTATACAATCAGCTCTTTTCAGTTAAAGAGCAGACCAGCCTTGGCAAGTCGTCTCTGCTAAACTTAGTTGTTAACTTTTGCCACCACTTTGGCTGTCCATTTGAATCATCTTTAGAGAGAGAAATGAGAAAGTAGAAAATGTTCCTTGGCTTGGCAAGAAACAGCAGGATAGATGTGAGTGAAAACAATGAAACCCCTACTGTTGATTTCTTCCCATGCTTGTTTTTGTTCCGGAGTTGGTAACAGAAAAAACACTAATGAGACCCTCTTCTGATGATTGGAAAAATGTTCGGAATGATTTGCTCTTCTGGATCCTGACCACTGTTGCTAAAAACTCATCTTGCAGATTATTCTACAATTCCCCACCTACGAGGCTGTAGAGAACTTCTCAGCTCACACAGTGAAGCAGAATAATTCCATTGTTTCTGCTTCAACAGATAATCTTTTCTTTCCCTCAAAGGCAGAAGGAAAATTTTCATTTTTTCCCAATATTTCATAGTAGCTTTTGTTTAATCATGCTCAACATTGACATTTTTGACCTATCATCAATGGTAAATGAAATATAGTATAGTAATAACTTCTTTTGAAGATATTTTAGTATTACCTTTTTCCCCATGCTGATAAGTAAGAAATAAAACAGTCTAAAGTGGGGAAAAAGATTGTAAAAACCCAATAACAAGTTTAAGGTGACCAGAACAGTAGAAATGAGACTCCATTTCAAACAAGTTAGGAGGATGGAGATTCTGTGACATAATAGGTATCCATATTGCAATACTTATGCTTGAAAAGCAGAATTTCTCTTGCATACACATGCAAAATTACATGCAGTGACACATGGACAAAAATGATGATATCTGTTTTGTAATTTTTTCCTCCATGTTGTATTTCTGCTCCAAAGAAAATAAGGCAAAATAAATTAATGATATGTTTCAGTTTGTCTGTCCATCAGAGATCTCAGATATGCCCAGTTTCCAGTTTGAACCAGTCACTATACTCAGGATTGCATGGAACATTCAAGATATTATGCACTCTGACAGTTGTGCACATAGAAAAGGTCTATGGATTTCAGAAACACGTCTAGGAATGGATGCATTTGACGTAAGAGAGGCAGATGAGCTCATAGTTGACAAAGGCAATATAAAAAATTTTGCAGTATCTATACCTAAGCCAAAGATAACTTCCACCCTATAGAAAGGAGAAATAGAGGCCCAAAATATCCTATAAAACATACTACAAAATTATTAGAAAATGTTCAAATCTTTCTGTGATAATCTGTTAACTTCCTGGGCAAAATGCTGCTTTGGATCTATTTTTGAGTCATTAAAGGTCTATCAGTTTTCTTTCACTGACAGTACTCAGCTTCACTGCCACAAATCTATGGCAGGTCTGTTCAAAGGAAAATGAAATTATCCCAATGAATATTTGAGCATCTGGACTGAGAATCTTAGTCAGGAAAACTTTCTCATGTTAATATTCTACAATTTTCCATCAAGAAAGGTAGCCAGAAACTACTCTTTTCTCCCGCCACTGGTAAATTTAGAAGAGTTACAGCAATTGTCTTAATATTAGAATCTTTACTATACCATGTGCATTAGTATTGCTAGCATAGCAAATCACCATAAACTTAGCCATTTAAACACAAACTTTAAAACATTTAAAATATTTTAAATTTTAAACCTCTTTTTCTTTTTTTTTAAATCACAACTGCAAGGAATTGAAATCTGCCAACAATCAAATGATCAGGGAAACAGATTCTCCTCCAGCACCTCCAGAAAGGAACCCAGCCTGCCACCATCTCGATTTTAGCCCCACTGGGCTAAAATGAAATCTTGTAGGACTTCTGACCTACAGAACTGTAAGATCAGCAAGAAAGTGGCTAAGTTTATGGTGATTTGCTATAAATTCATCTCATCCCTTAAAAGTGTTTGTGTTTTTAAATGGACATTATGAATGTAGCTGTAATAAATAAATATATTGTATAAATAATTATCCTTTATAAATAAATATACATATATAAATATACACATTCAGGGTACATGTCCTGAATTTTTACTTATCTGTGTGAGCCATCAGAAAGATTAAAAATTATTATACTAATAAGCTTATATTAAATACATTTGTGACATTACAAATTAAAACTGTGTAAAAGGAATGCTTATCAATTAACCTGATATCATGAATTTTGCAAGAGTCTTAGGTAAATCAGATCTAGATTTGTCATAATTTTAATTAGCTACCCAAAAATGTCATAAAAGAACGGTTACTAAGAAGCCCAGAATCTTCCCATTTTGGAAACATGAGGCAAACATTTTTAAAATACTACTTTTTCTAAATAGGTAACTCAGTTTCAAACACTGAATTTGAAAAGTTACAGAAACACTTGAAACAGCTTTTATTCCTCTCTAGCATATAAGGAGTTTTATTTGCTGTTATCTTAAGACATGTCCCCTCATTTCTTGCTGTGCAACAAATAAAACTCTAGAAATACATTAGCAACTGCTAGAAATCTCTGGTTCTCTTTATTTCTTTATGATTCTTGTGTAATAACTTTTTTTCTGTGACCAAAAAAAACATGTCACAAGCCAAGCTGTATATATTGTTAGCAAGTGGGTAATAAATTAAACGTAATGCTCATGATGTTATTTTTCTTTCTTCAGTAGGATTATTTTTCCCTCCCAAATTATGCTATTTATTTTGAGGATTTTGTTTGTGTGTTTGTGTCTAGTAGTTGCACACGGTATGTTCCCTTTAAAAATACAGCAAATCCATTCCGCTTACCAAACTATGCCCTGAGCCCCAGAGCCAATAGGCTTTAGATTCTGGTAGCGCTTGAGAACTGTGAAGGTTGAGTCTCCCACTTCCACACTGTAGAACTGGTTGTCAACTTTGCTTTTGCTCATGTTGTAATGTTTGGCAATATATGACACATCCACTTGTTTATCAAATCCCTGTCAAAAAGAAGAACAGCAAAAACATGAGGCAAATGAACAGGCAGAATGATAATGAGATGTACAGAAACTTGTTCTTTTAATGATTACTAACACTTAGCCATCTATCATCTAGTTCATGAAGTTCACATAGAAAAAAAAAATATGTATCAGTCCATGCAAGATTACCTGGAGTAAAAGAGCTTAGGGAAAAAAATGCAAAGAAATTTTTTTTCATCATTAAAACTATTTATAATAGACTAATCTTAGATTTGATTCACATAATCTTTTCTAAAGTATCTCATAGAGACATGCATTTATAGAATAAACATCTATATCTACTGAACATGCATTAGTCTCAGAGGTTATATTAGATCCTTCAGGATTCAAGTAAATAAGACAAAGATGATCACTGGTCACCCATTATACCAGTCACATGAGAACAGATAAAAAATTGTATCTACAACCTTTTCTCAGAAAGAACTAAGATACAAAGTTATGTAAAGTTTTAATTATTTTAATTGGGTAAATTTGAATTAAACAGTCTTGATTTCATTTGTCCTCATTAATATCACAAATGCTATTGTTCTGAATTAAGCATAGCAAAATTTTTGTTTGAATTCATATTATTCTAAAATACCATGTGACACTATTTTTTGGAAGCTTAGATTTTAAATATCTTTATTGTTGCATTTTTTATTTTTAAGAGAAGTTTATCTATCAATTATATTTAGTAATTGATGAGTCTGTCTTTAAAATTTTGAACTATAATACATATGTATAATATAAATATCCATTACCTGTGATTATTTATCCACAAATGATCTTATATTGTACTTATGACATAAATAGTAAGAATTCTATAGCTAGAAGGGACCTCACAGAATATCATCTAGCCCATTCCTGTGGCATACACTGGTGGATGCCTTCCCAGCAGTCACCCTTCTTGCTGATTTTGTTCAGGTTTTAAGCACCCACATTTTCTGTGGGTTCCTCCCCAATCCCAGTGATTGAAAATTAAACAATCTATGCCAGTGATTCTCATTAAAGGTGGTTTTGACCCATTTGGGGCATTTAGGAGATTTGTGGGCAGGTTTTAAAATGCCACAATAAGGGGAGATGTACAGTTTAGATTGATTGGTTTGTCAAAGAATGCTGGTTGTCCTACAAGAAGTGAGATGTGAGACATTCCCACGCAATGAATAATTTCTCACATACCTCACAACTTGTGAGTGTCCTGCCAAAGCTTTAATTAGTGAAAAATCTGCCTATAATGTTTTGAGTCCAGAATCTAAACCAAAGACTTTTTGTATAATTTTAACATACACTAACTTTTCTGAAAATCGAATTCTGATATAATTTGAAAGATTTAAATCTCCTTAGGCTCTGAACCTCTGGCTTGATAATAAAACTATTTTTCCTGGAAAGTTTTGGCATTTCATCTCTAAATAAAAACTTGAAATAGAAGTACTGTCTAATTTTCCCCATATTCCCTTAGAAAGGGCCCCAAGCAGCATCGGTGATGTAAATGAGGAGAATACAGTGGAGCCCATGTGAACACGGGTGGCAAAACCTACAAATCCAGTGCTAGGATCTTGAGGCCTCCAGATAAGACCGAGACAGACTTGAAAGTAGAATACGTGTGACAGGCACCAACCTATGATTGCATCGGATATGGTGGCAGCATTCACTGCAAATGCACTAAGACCTCAAAGAATAGAGTGGACTTATAGGAACTTATGTTGCTTGGACAGGAAACCAAAAATTCAAGTGATCTGCAAATGCAATAATAAAAGGTCTGAAATCAAGAAAGCAGTTTGTGGAGCATGAGATAGGGAATTAAACAAGACTATTAAAAATCAGGACATTGCAAGCCTATTCAAGGAGACAACAACAGGGTTTAGAATTTAGACAATGGGTGTGGACAGCGGCAGAAACAAGAACATTAGTCTTTAAACAATCCTTGATTTCAACCACAGTACCAGGAACTGCTCTCCACACCATGGTCCATTTCTACTCTAGACTTTTTGGCATATGAGTAGAACAGTCTGAATAAAGCCCTGCTTTTTTTCCTGGCTAAGAAAGGTGAAAAAGCAACTGGAGCTGGAATATAAAATGAATTCATCTGTCAAGTTTAATTTGGGGTGAATGAAGTGCCTAACTTGCCATTTGTCATGTTCTGACCCTTTTTTATATCTTTTAATATTCTGTTTCTGACCACACACAAAATCTTTAGCACACACTAGCCTCACCAAACCTAGATATCTCCCCTTCCCTTACTTATTCCCTTCACTTTGGAAGTGTGGCTTTCTCAACTGTATTGCATGTGTAAACTAATCACTGACAATGAACTTTGTGTTCCGGACTCCTGACTTAATGCTGTATTGTGGCACGGCCCTGTGCCTTTGGACTTCACTGTGGCTTTTCTAGCTATGGTCTCAGTCAATATATCATAGTTGATTCAACTTGTTGTCTCTCCTCTTCCAACATTTCAATGTTTATTCAAATAAACCAAAGAAGCTTAACGATTCATGTCACTTATCTTTCAGGTTTACTCTAAGAGCTACCCTATTTAATATTTAGAACTGTTTAACCCAACAAACACTGATGATATACATATTATTTGCCAAATACTAGGTTTGGCACTCAAAATATAACCAAAAAAAGATAAGGTTCAGTCTAGAGTGAAGACAATTAAATAAGAAAGTAGTTAAAGTATGGATAATACATTCTACGGAATAAAAAAGGTGCTGAAAGCAAACAGAAACTACCAAGCAGAAAAGGGTTCTTTCTATATAATAGAAATAAAATAATATTTATTCTGGAATAGAGTATTGCAATGGCAGTATATGTGCCATAGTAAACTATGTGTGTATTCCGGGAGGTAAAGGAAAACAGAGGTTTGTAAAGGAAAAATGAGGATGATTACCTAACTCTTTTGAGATAATTATCCTTGGCTACAAGTATCAATAACAAAGGTAATGCCAGTCCAAAGTGCGACAGGCAGTTGCTGGGCAGATGTCTTTGCAGAAACATTTTTTGCATAAGGTTGTGATGGTCTTGGTGCAAACTTGTGGGTTTTTCAGCCCTTTGTGATAGTTTTTACCAGGTATTTATGAATGTGAACGCTTCTCTTTATGGCCTTCCTCTGTTCTATTTGTCATGGTTTTTTCCTTTCTTTTTTTTAACACAAGTGACTCCATTTTGATTTTGACAACTTTCACAGTAGCAACTAACCACCTGCGCTCATTCATTATTATTAATTCAATCAGCTACCATGTATACAGCAACTACTAGATGCCAAGTTACAGGTATAAAGTTGTAATGTTTAAGGGGAGACTTGATCTGTGTTTTCCCCAACTAAAAATATCCCTGAACCTCCCTTTTCACTGGTTCTCAGATATGAGTGTGCATCTCAACCACCTGGGGATGCACACTGGAGAAATAGGGCTTGATAAAATACAAGTCATTGGCATAACATTCTGGAGATTTGGATTCAAGCATCAGCAATCAACCAATTAAAAATCATCATTACAAGGTTTGTGAATTCACACACACACAAATATATAATTTCCTTTCAAGTTTCTTCTTTATACCCCACTTTGAATTAAACTTCAGGTAAAATTTGGAAGTTAGGGAAGATATTCATGAAAGCATCTCAAATAATTGGTAAAATTCTATTTTAATTACTAGTTTAAGCGGTAAGACATGGACATAATAGCATAGGAAATTTTCTTAGATTGATGTCATAACCAAAAATTTGATAGCAAATATGATGTGTTAAAGAGCTTCCCCCAGATCCCATCTGTGCCCTAAGCTTACAAATCTAAATTGAGTTTTGAAAGGTTCAGAGCATATTTAATAGACTACATTTCATCCTTCAGCTTCTATATAGTCTTCCTTGTCATGACTATAAAGTTCAAATATAATTTTTTCTTTATAAAATGTGCCCATGAAAATATTCCATCAAGCACACTAAAGAAAAATATTATCAGTGCTAAAAATGACTTTTCTCTAGTTATACATTTTAGTGTTTCCTGAGTTCAAGTCATAGAACAAGACAGCAGATTATTTAAACCTACAAAGAAAAAAAAATTCATGTTGAGAAGGCATGCTTAGCTAATACTTGGTCTAGAGCAGAGATTCTGAAGTTTTAACATGGATTAGGACTAGTTAGGTGGCTTATAAAATGCAAAGTTTCTGATTCAGTAATGCTAGAATAAGGCCAAGAATCTGTATTTCTAACAAGTTTCACATTTTGAGAATCACTGTTTTAGACAATAGTAGATATAAAAGATGCCACCATTCAAAGAGGACTAATTAAAGAAAAACTGGAAGTAATGCAGATCAACATGTAAACAAAGGATGTGGAAGTTAAAAATAATGTCATAAAAGACTCTCCTTGGTATCAGCACCTGAGAACTCATCATCAATTCAATTGCTAGTCTATAGCCATAGAATTTTGCAAAGAAACATGTCCCACGTTACTGATCTTCTCCTGCAGGTGTCCAAAACTTTGATTGCACTTTAATAGCCTACATTTCAGAAGCACTCTTTCCTCATTTTCATTGGTGAATGACTGTCCTATGTTTCTGATAGTCAGTTCCTGAGTGGGAAACATTGAGGTTTAAGAATTTTTGGAGGTTAAACTTTCTTTGTTTCTTTTGAATGATATAGCTGAAAACAGCACTGAGCCTGGATCAGTTCTGCACTTAATAGCTGTGAAACCTTGGGCAAACCATTTTATTCTTTCATTTATTATTTATATTCTGTATGGTTCCATAAAGGATTTGTCTAGCTCACGGTAAAAGATAGAGAAACAACAAAACCATTAAATCCAGTTTTAAAAACAAATGTCAAATAAAGCAAGCTAGGAGATGACAGTTTTACCAGAAGACTTAAGTTATGAATATCTATTGCCTTGAGCACAAAACTTAGTGTCACGCTTCTGGAACACCAAAGGAAAAAAAATAATAACAACAACAAAACTACAGTGAGTGGCAGGTTTTGATTTTTTAATCTCATAAAATATATAATACCAATTCATAGGAAAGATAAAATTCTTCAGCTAAACTTCAGGAAGAATATATTCAATTGTTTATATAATAAACCTGGAATCAAACAACAGGCAGTAGATATTTTTAGCGAGTCACAGAAATATGTGTCATATGACTTGTATGATATTAACTCTCAACTCAATAACACAAGGGAAGAAAGAAAGTTGAACCAGTATTATTGCTTATCTACTATAGACATACTCTTTATTATGTTAAACATGTTAAAGTGAACACTCAAAACAGATGAAGAAAGTGGCATACAGAGCTGTTAATTGGCTCAAAATCTCAGAACTATTAGTTGGTGGTACCAATTAGTATGAATTAAAGTTTATCTGACTTCAAAACAAGTTCTCTTCTTTTTGTAAGCTAAACCATGTACTAGTTTAGCTAGACAATCTTGTGTGATGATAGAAAGCTGGATATTCATGGATGCCAAGAAATTTAAAGGGCCTGATTCTATTCATTTGTTAAATATTTATTGAGCACCTACTGTGTGTCGGGCACTATTAAAGGTAACATGGGTATAAAATTAATCTATCTCAATAGGATAGCCAAGAAATATTAACCACAAACTGCACTTGTGGAAAATTAGCCAGTCAATCCACTGGATATTTTTTTAGTATGGTCATTTGGATACTGAAAACCAGTTGCCTAAAGTCATGATCCTGCTTTTGGCACAAATGATATTGAGCTATCTATTCTCATAGTTATGACCAGCAGATTGAGTTGCTTCATGATACCACTCCAACATTGTTGTGTAAAGTCAGCCAAAATAATGCCTGATGTTCTGGGGTTTTTCTGTGGCAAAAAGGCATGTGCTTAATCTATTTTAAATATGTATCAAATTATTTACATATGAGATTTGTTTGTTTGTTTCTTTTTAGAAACAGGGTCTCACTCTGTCACCCAGCCTGGAATGCAGTGGCACAATCATGGCTCACTGCAGCCTTGAACTCCTGGGCTCAAGCAATCTCCCCACCTCAGCCTTCTGATAGCTGAAACTATAGACACATGCCACCACTCCCAGATAATTTTTTTTTTTTTTAAGAGATGAGGTCTCACTATGTTGCCCAGGCTGGTCTTGAACTCCTGGCCTCAAACAATTCTCCCGCCTCAGCCTTCCAAAATGCTGATATTACAGGTGTGAGCCACAGCACCTGGCCTTATATATGAGTTTTAAAGGGGAAGATTTGAGACGATACTTAGTGATATTTAGGATTAAATTTTGTTCTCTCAAGAGCACATTTCCTCACTCTGTTCCTTGAAGTGTTACTCTCAGCAGAGGGTTACATCCTGGAATCAATTTCACTTTTACATTAGTTAATTGGCCTAGAGATGGTTATTCTATGGAATCAATGAATTATGAAAAATCAATAAAGCAGCAAAAATTTTAAGACCTAAATTATGTTTGATAATTTGATAATTATTTTCAATTATGTTGGAAAGCATATAACAGTAATCAATAGCAGAGCTGGTATGGCTTCTGCCTGCCTGTTCTTTACATATGAAGGTGGGGAACTAATACTGCTTGAATACTTATCAGGCACCAAGCTAGTATTAGTAACAGGCAATGTGCTAGATGTCTAACAAATTATTTCATGTAAGAATTAGCATTCTATTTTCAACAAATAAGAAACTCTAGACTGAGAACTTTAGCGAAGGATAAAAATGCAGCTTCTCATCTAACTATCCAGTTTAAAATCCTGACTGTGAGCCCTTGGCCAAGTTCTTTATAATATTAGCCCTTGTTTCTTTAGTTGTAGAATGAGGGCAATAATCTACTTTTTATTAGTGGAAAGGTTAAATAAGATAATCTATGTAAGCTCTAAGCATGATATAAGGTTATAGAAAACTCTCAAAGTGTATTATTTTTAATATAATTATTACCATTATTATAATTATTATCATTATTATTAAGAAGTTAGACAACATTTAAGACCCATAGTTAGCAGTTTTAGAGTATTTATCACAAAAGCTGGCCTAGCTCCTAAGCCACAGTACCATTTGAAAGCACTATGATACTCCTATAAAATCCACAAAGAACCAACAGAGTTCAGAATTACAAGATAAGAAGATATTTTTCCTTAGTTTTCATTTGTGGTAGAGACAGTGCTCCATGAATATCCACGTGCCCCTCTCCACTTTCCGCCTGCCTTGCAGTTGCAGTTGGTGTCATGTGACTATATACAGAAATGCCAGCTGTCATCTAAACAGAGAGGCCTCAAAAAGTGATGTGCTCACAACTAAAATTAGAGAAGCAAGAGCAAACAAATCCAAAAACTAGCAGAAAACAAGAAACAACCAAGATCAGAGCAGAATAGAAAAACATAGAGACACAAAAGAAAACCTTCAAAAATCAATGAATCCAGGAGCTGGTTTTAGAAAAAATAAAATAGATTGACTTCTAGCTAGACTAATAAAGAAGAAAAGAGAAAAGAATCAAATAGACACAATAAAAAAGTGATAAAGGGGATATCACCACTGATCCCACAGAAATACAAACTAACATCAGAGAATATTATAAACACCTCTAGACAAATATACTAGAAAATCTAGAAGAAATGGATAAATTCCTGGACACATTTCCAAGACTAAACCAGGAAGAAGTCAAATCCTTGAATAGACCAATACCAAGTTCTGAAAGTGAGGCAGTAATAAATAGCCTACCAACCAAAAAAAAAGCCCAGGACCAGACAGATTCACAGCTGAATTCTACCAGAGGTACAAAGAGGATCTGGTATCATTCCTTCTGAAACTATTCCAAACAATTGAAAAGGAGGAACTTCCCTTAACTCATTTTATGAGGCCAGCATCATCCTGATACCAAAATCTGGCAGAGACATAGCAAAAAAAGAAAACTTAAGGCCAATATTCCTGATGAACATCGATTCAAAGATACTCAATAAAGTACTGTCAAACCTAATCCAGCAGCATATCAAAAAGCTTATCCTACACGATCGAGTCGGCTTCATCCCTGGGATGCAAGGGTGGTTCAACATATGCAAATCAGTAAATGTAATCCATCACATAAACAGAACCAACAACAAAACCACATGATTATCTCAATAGATGCAGAAAAGGCCTTTGATCAAATTCAACATCCCTTCATGTTAAAAACTCTCAATAAACTAGGTATGGACATAACATATCTCAAAATAATAAGAGCTATTTATGACAAACCCAAAACCAATATCCCACAACCCACAACTGAATGGGCAAAAGCTGGAAGCATTCCCCTTGAAAACTGGCACAAGCCAAGGATGCCCTCTATCACCACTCCTATTCAACATAGCAATGGAATTTCTGACCAGGGCAATCAGGCAAGAGAAAGAAATAAAGGGTATTCAAATAGGAAAAGAGGAAGTCAAATTGTCTCTCTTTGCAGACGACATGATCCTATATCTAGAAAATCCCATTGTCTCAGCCCAAAAGCTTATTAAGCTGATAAGCAACTTCAGCAAAGTCCCATGATAAAAGATCAATGTGCAAAAGTTACAGGCATTCCTATACACCAACAATAGGCAAGCAGAGAGCCAAATCATGAATGAACTTCCATTCACAATTGCTACAAAGAGAATAAAATGCCTAGGAATTCAGCTAACAAGAGATGTGAAGGATCTCTTCAAGGAGAACTACAAAATCACTGTTCAAAGAAATAAGAGACAACACAAACAAATGGAAAAGTATTCCATCCTCGTGAGTAGGAAGAATCAATATTGTGAAAATGGCCATACTGCCCAAAGTAATTTATAGATTCAATGCTATTCCCATCAAAGTACCATTGACATTCTTCACAGAATTAGAAAAAAACTAGTTTAAAATTCATATGAAACCAAAAAAGAACCCATATAGCCAAGACAATCCTAAGCCAAGGGAACAAAACTGGAGGCATCATTCTACCTGACTTCAAACTATACTACAAGGCTACAGTAATCTAAACAGCATAATACTGGTATAAAAACAGATACATAGATCAATTGAACAGAATACAGAGCTCAGAAATAAGACTGCACATCTACAACCATCTGATCTTCAGCAAACCTGACAAAAATAAGCAATGGGAAAAGGATTCCCTATTTAACAAATGGTGCTGGGAGAACTCACTAGCCATATGCAGAAAACTGAAACTGGAACCCTTCCTTACACCTTATACAAAAATTAACTTGAGATGGATTAAAGACTTAAATATAAAAATGTAAAACCCAAAACCTTAAAAACCATAGAAGAAAATCTAGGCAATACCATTTAGGAAATAGGCATGGGCAAAGATTTTATGATGAAATCACCAAAACCAATTGCAACAAAAGCAAAAATTGACAAATGGGATCTAATTAAACTAAAGACCTGGTGCACAGCAAAAGAAACTATCATCAAAATGAACAGGCAACCTACAGAATGGGAGAAAAATTTTTCAATCTATTCATCTGACAAAGGTCTAATATCCAGAATTTACAAGGAACTTAAACAAATTTACAAGGAAAAAACAACCCCATCAAAAGTGGCCAAAGGATGTGAACAGACACTTCTCAAAAGAAGGCATTTATGCAGCCAACAAACATGAAAAAAAGCTCGTCACTGATTATTAGAGAAATACAAATCAAAACCACAATGAGATAACATCTCACACCAGTCAGAATGGCAATAATTAAAAAGTCAAGAAACAATAGATGCTGGCAAGGCTGCAGAGAAATAAGAACACTTTTACACTCTTGGTGGGAATATAAATTACTTCAACCACTGTGGAAGACAGTGTGGTAATTCCTCAAGGATCTAGAACCAGAAATACCATTTGACCCAGCAATTCCATTATTGGGTATATACCCAAAGGAATATAAATCATTCTACTATAAAGGTATATGCACACATATGTTTATTGCAGTACTATTTACAATAGCAAAGACATGGAACAAACCCAAATGCCCATTAATAATAGACTGGATAAAGAAAATGTGGCACATATACACCATGGAATACTATGCAGCCATAAAAAGGAATGAGATCATATCCTTTGTAGGGACATGCATGAAGCTGGAAGCCATCATCCTCAGCAAACTAACATAAGAACAGAACCAAACACTGCATGTTCTCACTCATAAGTGGAAGCTGAAAAATGAGAGCACATGGATGCAGGGAGGGGAACAACACACACTGGGACCTGTCAGGGTGGTGGTGGAAGGGAGCGCATCAGGACAAACAGCTAATGCATGTGGGGCTAATACCTAGGCAATGGGTTGATAGGTGCAAGAAATCATCATGGCACATGTTTACCTATGTAACAAACCTGCACTTTCTGCAAATGTACCCCAGAGCTTAAAATTAAATTAAAATTTTTTAAAAAGGTGACGTGCCTCCTCCTCAACACATCTCTTTCCACAGTGGTGTTTCAGCTCATGCGTCATAAGATGACTAAACTCCTGAGTCACCAGATAGAGGACAACCCTTGCTCACCTGAATTGGAATTTGAATGACAGGAAATCAACTTTTGATCTGGTATATCACTGAGATTTGGAGTCTATTATTACTGCAGTATGTTTTTCATTCCATAAATATTTATTTTGGTCATAAAATGTGCCAAGAACTACCCTAGACACTGAGAATGCAAAGCTCCTGATCTCATGGAGCTTAATATTAAATTTTCCCTTAGAGAATCAAACTTTTTCAAGTTATGCGTGCTTCATTATCACCATGATCTAGACTACTAACTAATCACACTGAATTCTACACCTTTTGATCTATACATTCACAATTTGTCTGCAATAAAGAAAAAAGACATACAAAATCGGAAATAATAAGTGGTATTACATAATCAAAGACAGGACAAATTTTCCAGAGTAGTAATAATAAATTTTATTTTTAAAAAAGTCCTTCTCAGAGTGGAAGTAAGAGGTTAATATTTCATAATAAGGAAAGTAAAAATGTCATTTGGGAATTGAAATGGTTAAAATGAATTATCTGGATTTTACTAACTCATCTCTAAAATATGTCTTTATATTTTTAGAAAAGAGAATTAGAGTTTTTCAAATACTACATTTGAGAATCTGAAACACTAAAGCCATGTTTTCATCCACACAACAAAGAATATTATTCTTAAACCCTGTGTGATGTGATATGGTTTTGATCTGTGTGTCCACCCAAATCTCCTGTAGAATTGTAATCCCCAGTGTTGGAGGTGGGGCCTGGTGGGAGATGACTGGATCATAGGGGTGATTTCTCATGGTTTAACACCATCCCCTTTAGTGCTGTCATCTCAATAGTGAGTTCTCGTGAGATCTGGTTGTTTAAAAGTGTGTGACACCTCCCTCCTCTCTCTCTTCCTCCTGCTCCTGCCATGTAAGACGTGCCTATTTCCCCTGCACCTTCCGCCATGATTATAAGTTTCCTGAGGCCACTCCAGAAGCCAAGCAGATGCTTCCATGCTTCCTTTACAGCCTGCAGTACTGTGAACCAATTAAATCTCTTTTATTTATAAATTACCTAGCCTCAGGTATTTATTTAAAGCAATGCAAGAACGGACTAATACATGAAGCGTATCCTTATCATTCCCTCATCTGCACAATTATAAAAGGATTTAATTGCTACCTCACTTTAATAGTTCCACATTCTCCATGATCTTGTTTTTCATCTTTTTGAATATGTACTTTTGTAGTTGACTTGACCTTTATTGGAATGAGTTAGACCAGTACATAACCAAATAAACATTCACTTACAGAGAAGATGAACAAAAGAGGAATTGAATGATACACTCCAGATTAGAACTGGTTTTAGAACTCAGAACCAAAGTGAACATTCTTTTTAACCTACTGAAAAATGCAGCCTATGGTTATCATGCATCATACCTTCAAATAATAACTGTGCAGATAAGCAAACATTATCACTTAAAATATATTTCCAAAGTCTCCTATCAGAAGGATAATAGAATTAAAATAGTGTACTTAAGGAGTTAGTTGATTACCTAAGAACATAATATAGACAAGAATGGAATCCAAAAGTTGATGCTTCTCTTGCAGAGCATGATTACAAATTAACCGGGGGAGGAGCCAAGATGGCCGAATAGGAACAGCTCCGGTCTACAGCTCCCAGTGTGGGCCACACAGAAGACGGGAGATTTCTGCATTTCCATCTGAGGTACCGGGTTCATCTCACTAGGGAGTGCCAGACAGTGGGCACAGGACAGTGGGGGCAGTGCACCATGCGCCAGCCGAAGCTGGGCGAGGCATTGCCTCACTCGGGAAGTGCAAGAGTTCCCTTTCCTGGTCAAGCAAAGGGGTGACAGACGGCACCTGGAAAATCAGGCCACTCCCACCCGAATACTGCACTTTTCCAATGGGCTTAGGAAACGGCGCACCAGGAGATTATATCCCACACCTGGCTCGGAGGGTCCTATGCCCATGGAGTCTCGCTGATTGCTAGCACAGCAGTCTGAGATCAAACTGCAAGGCGGCAGCGAGGCTTGGGGAGGGGCACCCGCCACTGCCCAGGCTCACTTAGGTAAACAAAACAGCTGGGAAGCTCCAACTGCGTGGAGCCCACCACAGCTCAAGGAGGCCTGCCTGCCTCTGTAGGCTCCACCTCTGGGGGCAGGGCACAGACAAACAAAAAGACAGCAGTAACCTCTGCAGACTTAAATGTCCCTGTCTGACAGCTCTGAGGAGAGCAGTGGTTCTCCCAGCACGCAGCTGGAGATCTGAGAACGGGCAGACTGCCTCCTCAAGTGGGTCCCTGACCCCTGACCCCTGAGCAGCCTAACTGGGAGGCACCCCCCAGTAGGGGCAGACTGACACGTCACATGGCCAGGTACTCCTCTGAGACAAAACTTCCAGAGGAACGATCAGACAGCAGCATTTGCAGATCACGAAAATCCGCAGTTCTGCAGACACCCCTGCTGATACCCATGCAAACAGGGACTGGAGTGGACCTCTAGCAAACTCCAACAGACCTGCAGCTGAGGGTCCTGTCTGTTAGAAGGAAAACTAACAAACAGAAAGGACATCCACACCAAAAACCCATCTGTACATCACCATCATCAAAGACCAAAAGTAGATAAAACCACAAAGATGGGGAAAAAACAGAGCAGAAAAACTGGAAACTCTAAAAAGCAGAGCGCCTCTCCTCCTCCAAAGGAACGCAGTTCCTCACCAGCAGCGGAACAAAGCTGGATGGAGAATGACTTTGACGAGCTGAGAGAAGAAGGCTTCAGACGATAAAACTACTCCGAGCTACGGGAGGAAATTCAAACCAAAGGCAAAGAAGTTGAAAACTTTGAAAAAAATTTAGACAAATGTATAACTAGAATAACCAATACAGAGAAGTGCTTAAAGGAGTTGATGGAGCTGAAAACCAAGGCTCGAGAACTACGTGAAGAATGCAGAAGCCTCAGGAGCTGACGCGATCAACTGGAAGAAAGGGTATCAGCGATGGAAGATGAAATGAAGGAAATGAAGCGAGAAGGGAAGTTTAGAGAAAAAAGAATAAAAAGAAACAAGCAAAGCCTCCAAGAAATATGGGACTAGGTGAAAAGACCAAATCTACGTCTGATTAGTGTACCTGAAAGTGACAGGGAGAATGGAACCAAGTTGGAAAACACTCTGCAGGATATTATCCAGGAGAACTTCCCCAATCTAGCAAGGCAGGCCAACATTCAGATTCAGGAAATACAGAGAATACCACAAAGATACTCCTCGAGAAGAGCAACTCCAAGACACATAATTGTCAGATTCACCAAAGTTGAAATGAAGGAAAAAATGTTAAGGGCAGCCAGAGAGAAAGGTCGGGTTACCCTCAAAGGGAAGCCCGTCAGACTAACAGCGGGTCTCTCAGCAGAAACTCTACAAGCCAGAAGAGAGTGGGGGCCAATATTCAACATTCTTAAAGAAAAGAATTTTCAACCCAGAATTTCATATCCAGTCAAACTAAGCTTCATAAGTGAAGGAGAAATAAAATACTTTACAGACAAGCAAATGCTGAGAGATTTTGTCACCACCAGGCCTGCCCTAAAAGAGCTCCTGAAGGAAGTGCTAAACATGACAAGGAACAACCGGTACCAGCCACTGCAAAATCATGCCAAAATGTAAAGACCATCGAGACTAGGAAGAGACTGCATCAACTAACGAGCAAAATAACCAGCTAACATCATAATGACAGGATCAAATTCACACATAACAATATTAACTTTAAATGTAAATGGACTAAATGCTCCAATTAAAAGACACAGACTGGCAAATTGGATAAAGACTCAAGACCCATCAGTGTGCTGTATTCAGGAAACCCATCTCATGTGCAGAGACACACATAGGCTCAAAATAAAAGGATGGAGGAAGATCTACCAAGCAAATGGAAAGCAAAAAAAGGCAGGGGTTGCAAGCCTAGTCTCTGATAAAACAGACTTTAAACCAACAAAGATCAAAAGAGACAAAGAAGGCCATTACATAATGGTAAAGGGATCAATTCAACAAGAAGAGCTAACTCTCCTAAATATATATGCACCCAATACAGGAGCACCCAGATTCATAAAGCAAGTCTTGAGTGACCTACGAAGAGACTTAGACTCCCACACATTAATAATGGGAGAATTTAACACCCCACTGTCAACATTAGACAGATCAACGAGACAGAAAGTCAACAATTGAACTCAGCTCTGCACCAAGTGGACCTAATAGACATCTACAGAACTCTCCACCCCAAATCAACAGAATATACATTTTTTTCAGCACCACACCACACCTATTCCAAAATTGACCACATACTTGGAAGTAAAGCTCTCCTCAGCAAATGTAAAAGAACAGAAATTATAACAAACTATCTCTCAGATCACAGTGCAATCAAGCTAGAACTCAGGATTAAGAATCTCACTCAAAATGGCTCAACTACATGGAAACTGAACAACCTGCTCCTGAATGACTACTGGGTACATAACAAAATGAAGGCAGAAATAAAGATGTTCTTTGAAACCAACGAGAACCAAGACACAATGTACCAGAATCTCTGGGATGCATTCAAAGCAGTGTGTAGAGGGAAATTTATAGCACTAAATGCCCACAAGAGAAAGCAGGAAAGATCCAAAATTGACACCCTAACATCACAATTAAAAGAACTAGAAAAGCAAGAGCAAACACGTTCAAAAGCTAGCAGAAGGGAAGAAATAACTAAAATCAGAGCAGAACTGAAGGAAATAGAGACACAAGAAACCCTTCAAAAAATTAATGAATCCAGGAGCTGGTTTTTTGAAAGGATCAACAAAATTGATAGACCGCTAGCAAGACTAATAAAGAAAAAAAGAGAGAAGAATGAAATAGATGCAATAAAAAATGATAAAGTGGATATCACCACTGTTCCCACAGAAATATAAACTACCATCAGAGAATACTACAAACACCTCTACGCAAATAAACTAGAAAATCTAGAAGAAATGGATAAATTCCTCGACACATACACTCTCCCAAGACTAAACCAGGAAGAAGTTGAATCTCTAAATAGACCAATAACAGGAGCTGAAATTGTGGCAATAATCAATAGCTTACCAACCAAAAAGAGTCCAGGACCAGAGGGATTCACAGCCGAATTCTACCAGAGGTACAAGGAGGAACTGGTACCATTCCTTCTGAAACTATTCCAATCAATAGAAAAAGAGGGAATCCTCCCTAACTCATTTTATGAGGCCAGCATCATCCTGGTACCAAAGCCGGGCAGAGACACAACCAAAAAAGAGAATTTTAGACCAATATCCTTAATGAACATTGATGTAAAAATCCTTAATAAAATACTGGCAAACCGAATCCAGCAGCACATCAAAAAGCTTATCCACCATGATCAAGTGGGCTTCATCCCTGGGATGCAAGGCTGGTTCAATATACGCAAATCAATAAATGTAATCCAGCATATAAACACAACCAAAGACAAAAACCACATGATTATCTCAATAGATGCAGAAAAGGCCTTTGACAAAATTCAACAACGCTTCATGCTAAAAACTCTCAATAAATTAGGTATTGATGGGATGTATCTCAAAATAATAAGAGCTATCTATGACAAACCCACAGCCAATATCATACTGAATGGGCAAAAAAACTGGAAGCATTCCCTTTGAAAACTGGCACAAGACAGGGATGCCCTCTCTCACCACTCCTATTCAACATAGTGTTGGAAGTTCTGGCCAGGGCATTTAGGCAGGAGAAGGAAATAAAGGGTATTCAATTAGGAAAAGAGAAAGTCAAATTGTCCCTGTTTGCAGATGACATGATTGTATATCTAGAAAACCCCATCGTCTCAGCCCAAAATCTCCTTAAGCTGATAAGCAACTTCAGCAAAGTCTCAGGATACAAAATCAATGTGCAAAAATCACAAGCATTCTTATACACCAATAACAGACAAACAGAGAGCCAAATCATGAGTGAACTCCCATTCACAATTGCTTTAAAGAGAGTAAAATACCTAGGAATCCAACTTACAAGGATGTGAAGGACCTCTTCAAGGAGAACTACAAACCACTGCTCAATGAAATAAAAGAGGATACAAACAAATGGAAGAACATTCCATGCTCATGGGTAGGAAGAATCAATATTGTGAAAATGGCCATACTGCCCAAGGTCATTTATAGATTCAATGCCATCCCCATCAAGCTACCAATGACTTTCTTCACAGAATTGGAAAAAACTACTTTAAAGTTCATATGGAACCAAAAAAGAGCCCGCATTGCCAAGTCAATCCTAAGCCAAAAGAACAAAGCTGGAGGCATCACACTACCTGACTTCAAACTATTCTACAAGGCTACAGTAACCAAAACAGCATGGCACTGGTACCAAAACAGAGATATAGATCAATGGAACAGAACAGAGCCCTCAGAAATAATGCCGCATATCTACAACTATGATCTTTCACAAACCTGAGAAAAACAAGCAATGAGGAAAGGATTCCCTATTTAATAAATGGTGCTGGGAAAACTGGCTAGCCATATGTAGAAAGCTGAAACCAGATCCCTTCCTTACACCTTATAGAAAAATCAATTCAAGATGGATTAAAGACTTGAACATTAGACCTAAAACCATAAAAACCCTAGAAGAAAACCTAGGCAATACCATTCAGGACATAGGCATGGGCAAGGACTTCATGTCTGAAACACCAAAAACAATGGCAACAAAAGCCAAAATTGACAAATGGGATCTAATTAAACTAAAGAGCTTCTGTACACCAAAAGAAACTACCATCAGAATGAACAGGCAACCTACAGAATGGGAGAAAATTTTCGCAACCTACTCATGTGACAAAGGGCTAATATCCAGAATCTACAATGAACTCCAACAAATTTACAAGAAAAAAGCAAACAACCCCATCAAAAAGTGGGCAAAGGACATGAACAGACACTTCTCAAAAGAAGACATTTATGCAGCCAAAAAACACATGAAAAAATGCTCACCATCACTGGCCATCAGAGAAATGCAAATCAAAACCACAATGAGATACCATCTCACACCAGTTAGAATGGCAATCATTAAAAAGTCAGGAAACAACAGGTGCTGGAGAGGATGTGGAGAAATAGGAACAGTTTTACACTGTTGGTGGGACTGTAAACTAGTTCAACCATTGTGGAAGTCAGTGTGGCGATTCCTCAGGGATCTAGAACTAGAAATACCATTTGACCCAGCCATCCCATTACTGGGTATATACCCAAAGGACTATAAATCATGCTGCTATAAAGACACATGCACATGTATGTTTATTGAGGCATTATTCACAATAGCAAAGACTTGGAACCAACCCAAATGTCCAGCAATGATAGACTGTATTAAGAAAATGTGGCACATATACACCATGGAAGACTATGCAGCTATAAAAAATGATGAGTTCATGTCCTTTGTAGGGACATGGATGAAATTGGAAATCATCATTCTCAGTAAACTATCGCAAGAACAAAAAACCAAACACCGCATATTCTCACTCATAGATGGGAATTGAACAATGAGAACACATGGACACAGGAAGGGGAACATCACACTCTGGGGACTGTTGTGGGGTGGGGAGAGGGGGGAGGGATAGCATTGGGAGATATACCTAATGCTAGATGACGAGTTAGTGGGTGCAGCACACCAGCATGGCACATGTATACATACGTAACTAACCTGCACATTGCGCACATGTACCCTAAAACCTAAAGTATAATAATAATAAATTTTTAAAAAAGTACACTTAAAAAAAAGGGATATATAGGTTCATATCTCAAAACCACAGCCATTTATTTATGAAACACCAGTACCTTCAACTACATCCACAGTTCAACCTGCTGGTCCCCTTAAGCCATATGTGTATCAAGTGAAGACTCTAAATTGAGTTTTTGGGGGGTTCAGGCAGTCCTTCCAAAAACCTAAACCATACAAACCATGTCATTTGCTTCACAGATCACCTAAAATGGTTTACAGTTTACCTGTTACATTATGCAGGTTTTTCCTTTGCCCTGCTCTGCCATAACATCTTTTTCTTTGATGCTCTACTTCTCATGTTGGTATAGAAGTCTTTATTCCACCTAGGATGGCCATCCAATGAAGTATAAAATTTTTAATTGGATATTTTCAAAGTCTTTGAAATAGAAACGTCATAGACCCATCAAATGAAATGAGCAAGTTACTTTAAATTCAAATTGCCTTAAAATCAAGAGAGCTGTTTTTAAAAACCCATATAATTCTGGAACCAAGTTTAATGATGTTTTTTAAATGCTCTAGATACTAGTAATTTGAACATATCATTTAAAATGAAACCGCTCCATGGATACTCCAGACACTTCTTTTTATAAATTCCCTTGTTTACTAGTTTCCAGGTTTATAAAGGGCTCTTAAAGGTTACTGCACCCCATAAAACATTAGCAAATTATCCTGAAATTTCCAAAGATTGAAAAACACTGTGCCAAAAAATAATAGTAAATCAAGTGATCAGTAATTTTGCTAAAGGGTAGATATTATTATATATACACATATAGTGCTTTTATTATCCAGAGGAATAAAATGTATTTTAATTAACTAATCAAGTCATCTAATAATATTTCATATTTATTTAAAAGACATTGCTTTCACTAAAAAAAGGCAACATGTTTAATCTTGGCTATCATATCTTACAATGTAAAATGCCAAAAAAAGTAAGAATTGTTTTTAACTGAAGGGTAATTTTGACACTAAAAACACTACATTAAGACTGCTATTTTTTTTCTTATCTCCAGTAGTATTTTTGGACCTTAAATACCACCACCATATTTTGGAATTTGTGTAAAAACCTTTTTCCCCCTACTGGTCCGAAAGCATCTTAGGTTCCTTTGCATTTAATCATAGTTTTTTTGTTCTCAGTTAAATGTAGTTTAAGTGGTATTATAAAGATAAAATGAGGTAAAACCTTAATAAATTTTTCACACACAGTAAGTATTCAATAAGTAGTGAGGGGTTTTGGTTGGTTGGATGTTTGGTGACTCATTATTGCTTATCTCTGAAGTCTTAAACTCTAAGGAGTAGGTTTTTTTTTATGTTTATAAGCCTAACCACTCCCTACCGTGATTGAGAGTAAACAGCATGTTTTTTAGGAGAGTAACCACATCATGCTGTATCTCTAGTTTATATTACACAAATTACAAGTACATATTATAGGTACTCAGTAAGATGTCTTGCAACAAAGGCCATTTATGATAAACCCATAGCTAACATCATACTGAATAGGGAAAACCTTAAAGCTTTTCCTCTAAGAAGTGGAACAAGACAGCCCACTCTCTCCACTATTATTCAACATAGTACTGGAAGAACTGGTCAAAGCAATTAGACATGAGAAATAAGTAAAGGGCATCCAAAGTGGAAAAGAAGAAGTCAAGTTGTCCCTGTTTGCAGATGGCATTAGCTCATATATAGAAAAACCTAAAGACTCTACTAAAAAACCCTTAGAACTAACAAAACAAATTCAATAAAATTGCAGAATGCAAAAATCAACAAACAAAAATCAGTAGCATTTCTACACACGAACAACAAAGTAGCTAAAAAAGAAATCAAGAAGTTTGCTGGGTGTGGTGGCTCACGCTTATAATCCCAGCACTTTGGGAGGCTGAGGCGGGCACATCACAAGGTCAGGAGATTGAGACCATCCTGGCTAACACAATGAAACCTTGTCTCTACTAAAAATACAAAAAATTAGCCAGACGTGGTGGTCAGCACCTGTAGTCCCAGCTACCCAGTATACTGAGGCAGAAGAATCACTTGAACCCAGGAAGTGGAGGTTGCAGTGAGCTAAGGTCACACCACTGCACTCCAGCCTGGGCGACAGAGTGACTCCATCTCAAAAAATAAAAATAAAAAAAGAAAGAAAAGAAAAGAAATCAAGAAGTCAATTCCATTTACAATAGTACACAAAAAATAAAATACCTAGGAATAAATTTAACCAAGGAGGTGAAAGACTTATACAAGGAAAACTATAAAACACTGATGAAAGAAATTAAAAAGGATACAAATGAAAAGATATCTCATGCTTATGGATCAGAAGAATTAATATTGTTAAATGACCATACTAACCAAAGCAACCTACACATTCATTGTAATGCCTACCAAAATACCAACGACATTCTTCCCAGGAAAAAAAATCCAAAAATTTGTATGGAACCACAAAAGGCCCCAAATAGCCAAAGCAATCCTGAACAAAAAGAACAAAGCTAAAGATATTACGCCACCAGACTTCAAAATATACTACAAGTCTATAGTAACCAAAACAGCATGGCACTGACATAAAAACAGACACATAGGCCAACAGAACAGATTAGAAAACCCAGAAATTAATTTACATGTCTACAGCCAACTACCTTTTGACAAAGCTACCAAGAACATACATTGGGGAAGGGAAACTTTCTTCAATAAATGATGCTAAATGGTTATCCATATGAAGAAGAATGAAACTATATCTCTCACAATAAACAAAATACAACTCAAGATAGATTAAATACTTAAATGTAAGACCTAAAACTATAAAACTACTAGAAGAAGACATAGGGAATATGCTTTGGGACATTGTTCTGGACAAAGATTTTATGAAAATAAGACCTCAAAAGCAGAAGCAACAAAACAAAACAAAAAAAAATTGGATTGTATCAAACTAAAAAGCTTTTGCACAGCAAAGGAAACAATCAACAAAGTGAAAATACAACCTACAGAATGGGAGAACATATTTTCAAACTACTCATTCCAAAGGGAATTAATATCCTAAATATACAAGGAGCTCAAATATCTCAATAACAACAACAAAATCTGGATTATAAAATAAACAAATGATCTGAACAGACATGTCTCAAAACAAGACATACAAATGGCCAACAAATACATGAAAACATCACTCAACATCACTGATCATCAGGGAACTACAAATCAAAACCACATTGATGTGTTATCCTACCCCGGTTAGAATGACTATTATAAAAAGGACAAAAAATAATAAATGTTGGTGAGATGTGGAGAAAAGGAAGCTCTTATACATTGTTGGTGGGAAAGTAAACTAGTATAACCACTATGGAGAACAGTATATAGGTTCTTCAAAAAACTACAGATAGAACTACCATATGATCCAGCAATCCCACTACTGGGTGTTCATCAGAAAAAAAAAAAGAAGAAAATTAGTATATCAAAGAGATATGTGCACCCTCATGTTTACTGCACTATTCACAATAGCCAAGACATGGAATCAACCTTAGGTGTCCAACAACAGATGACTAGATAAAGCAAATTAGGTATATACACTCAATGGAATACTACTGAGCCATAAAAGAGAAATGAAATCCTGTCATTCTCAGCACCATGAATGGAACTGGAAGACATTATGTTAAGTGAAATAAGACAAGAACAGGAAGTTAAACACCACATGTTCTCATTCATATATAGAAGCTAAAAAAAGTTGATCTCATAGAAGTAAAAAGTAGAACAGAGGATACTGGAGGCTGAGATGGGTAAGGGTTGGGGGAAAAAAGAGATTGTTAAAGGTATAAAATTAGAGCTTGACAGGAAGAATATAATACGGTGTTCTATAGCACTGTAGGGTGACTATAGTTTATATTAGAAATTTCAAATAGTTAGAAGGAGGATATTGAATGTTCCCAAAACAAAGAAATGATAAATGTTTGAGATGATGGATATGTTAATCACCCTGATGTGATTACTATACATTATATATATCAAAACATCACTATATACCTCCATAAACATGTATGATTGTTATATGTCAATTTTTTTAAGTAAATTAAATTTTTAAATGGGATGGATATTAAACTAATAAATTAGAAAAATTACCAAAAACTCTTAAAAATATGTGTTGAATCGATGAATGGTAAAACCAATAATCAGTCAATGAGTAGATAAGGAGCAAAAAGGAGTTTTTGTGTCATAAGAAAAAGGAAGGCCAGTCTTAGCTCAGTCCCTTTTACTTCTAGTGCTGCTTAAATTTATGATTTGTTGATTAATTAATTTGTACCCTCTGTGTCACAGGCTTTCTCAAAATCAGGAAATAATTTAAAATTATTCATAACTAAATCATCGGTAAATGTTTACAGAGGACACTAAGTTGATAAATGTTAGATAAATGTTAGGTAAATACTGATTCATGATTAGGAAAATAACGAAAACATAATTAAATCTATTAACATACACTTGTAGGATATGAGGATGTTGAAAAATTGATTTGATTTTGAAAAGCAAGCAAACACATTTCTACTTAGGAAATGGTGTTTTTCTGCTGGGTTCTCATTTTCCCTCTTTCATTCAATATTTTCTGGAGTAAGATAAACTTCTAGGCCTGGGAGTTAAGGAGGAAGATGCCCTGGTCCTGACCCTGAGATATACCACTGAATGGGGAAAACAAATCTGTAAACTTAGTAGTAATGCACAAAGAATGCAATAAGTGCTGTAGACACCAGTGAGTGTGTAGGAGTTGGGGGGCCACAACACATATTATTTCTCTGTGAATATATCCCCTGGTTAAAATCCTGAATAATCTGTTCAGTACAACAAAGTTCCAAAAAGAACACTTTCATGAGTTTTTTTAAATTCATAGAGTGAAATGTAACAGTTCTGTACCTCTGTTCAATTGAGAAAAGAGGGCTAAGACTACTTACCTATTGCTCAGGAGAATCAAGAATTTTGCACTTTATATTTCCTGTAGGTTTATATTTTTGTAATTATTGAATTAATACCAGTGCAAACTAAAGATTATTCTTTTATTGTCCAACATTACAAAGAAAAATTTCTCCTGAGACTATAACAAGAAACCTCTTGCCTTCAAAAGCTACTTGGTTGGGTTAAAAAAATAAAATAAAAGTAACTTTTTAAAAAAAGTCAGTGGATCCCATATTCTTCAAATAATTCAGTTAAGAATTAAGGTAAAAACTATTATAGATGACTTCAAACTATACTACAAGGCTACAGTAACCAAAACAGCATGGTACTGGTACCAAAACAGAGATATAGATCAATGGAACAGAACAGAGCCGTCAGAAATAATGCCACATATCTACAACTATCTGATCTTTGACAAACCTGACAAAAACAAGAAATGGGGAAAGGATTCCCTATTTAATAAATGGTGCTGGGAAAACTGGTTAGCCATATGTAGAAAGCTGAAACTGGATCCCTTCCTTACACCTTATACAAAAATCAATTCAAGATGGATTAAAGACTTAAATGTTAGACCTAAAACCATAAAAACCCTAGAAGAAAACCTAGGCATTACCATTCAGGACATAGGCATGGGCAAGGACTTCATGTCTAAAACACCAAAAGCAATGGCAACAAAAGCCAAAATTGACAAATGGGATCTAATTAAACTCAAGAGCTTCTGCACAGCAAAAGAAACTACCATCAGAGTGAACAGGCAACCTACAAAATGGGAGAAAATTTTCGCAACCTACTCATCTGACAAAGGGCTAATATCCAGAATCTACAATGAACTCCAACAAATTTACAAGAAAAAAACAAACAACCCCATCAAAAAGTGGGCGAAGGACATGAACAGACACTTCTCAAAAGAAGACATTTATGCAGCCAAAAAAACACATGAAAAAATGCTCACCATCACTGGCCATCAGAGAAATGCAAATCAAAACCACAATGAGATACCATCTCACACCAGTTAGAATGGCAATCATTAAAAAGTCAGGAAACAACAGGTGCTGGAGAGGATGTGGAGAAATAGGAACACTTTTACACTGTTGGTGGGACTGTAAACTAGTTCAACCCTTGTGGAAGTCAGTGTGGCGATTCCTCAGGGATTTAGAACTAGAAATTCCATTCGACCCAGCCATCCCATTACTGGGTATATACCCAAAGGACTATAAATCATGCTGCTATAAAGACACATGCACACGTATGTTTATTGCGGCATTATTCACAATAGCAAAGACTTGGAACCAACCCAAATGTCCAACAATGATAGACTGGATTAAGAAAATGTGGCACATATACACCATGGAATACTATGCAGCCATAAAAAATGATGAGTTCACGTCCTTTGTAGGGACATGGATGAAATTGGAAATCATCATTCTCAGTAAACTATCGCAAGAACAAAAAACCAAACACTGCATATTCTCACTCATAGGTGGGAATTGAACAATGAGAACACATGGACACAGGAAGGGGAACATCACACTCTGGGGACTGTTGTGGGGTGGGGGGAGGGGGGAGGGATAGCATTGGGAGATATACCTAATGCTAGATGACGAGTTGGTGGGTGCAGCGTACCAGCATGGCACATGTATACATATGTAACTTACCTGCACATTGCACACATGTACCATAAAACCTAAAGTATAATAATAATAATAATAATAATAATAATAATAATAAAAACTATTATAGATAATGTACCTATTTTCTGTTAACAAATACTATTCAGCAATTTCATTTTCCGTATTTCTCTGATTTCTTGCAGACAATAGTGAAAAACTTAGAAATATGATATAATTGAAAACCCCATGGACTAAGGCTCAAGAGACTGGAATTCTGGACATAGTTAATCATTAATTAATTTTTGACAAGTTTTTTAAGGTCTTTGAGTATTGTCTGTTGGGCAAAAAGTTGAGAGTAGCCTTAGCCAAGCTGGCGATAAGCTTAAACACCATAGCACATAAAGGATGTGTGAGATGCCCCAGGAAATGAGAAGCTTCCAAGGAGCATAGTTAGAAAGAAAACCCCAATAGATCATTCTGCCTCTAAAAATAAATACAATGTTTTCTTTAAATTGCTAGAGAAGTGAATGAGGCACAGAGTTATAAGAAAAATAAAAATAAATGTTATTATCAGAGAAAATTCTACATAGGAAGTAAATAAAATGTCCAGTCACAAACGGAAATATTCTTACTATGCTATTTCTAGATTTTTTAAAAACGTTATATGCATGCATATTTTCTATGTATTAAAAGCTCATAGTAAGCAAGAAAATCCAGTCATTAAGAAAGTTCATGCTTCACTTCTTTTTATTCCTTTGCTTTAAAAGAACTCTCATTAAAAATAAACATTCTGTATCTGCACACAAATGTAGAAAGTTGAATTGAAAAATAACTACAACCTACACAAAGACTTTCTGTATTTTAAAAAATGGCTGAAATTTTTAGGTTGTGTTAATTGATAATTGTTTTTGAGGTTCAGATTTAATCTTGAAATATGTAAAACATTAACTTAGATTTTGGTTTTGGTTGGTATTTTTTATTATTATTATTATACTTTAAGTTTTACGGTACATGTGCACAACATGCAGGTTTGTTACATATGTATACATGTGCCATGTTGGTGTGCTGCACCCAGTAACTTGTCATTTAACATTAGGTATATCTCCAAAAGCTATCCCTCCCCGCTTCCCCCACCCCACAGCAGGCCCCGGTGTGTGATGTTCCTCTTCCTGTGTCCATGTGTTCTCATTGTTCAATTCCCACCTATGAGTGAGAATATGCGGTGTTTGGTTTTTTGTCCTTGCGATTCATTTGCTGAGAATGATGGTTTCCAGCTTCATCCATGTCCCTACAAAGGACATGAACTCATCATTTTTTATGGCTGCATAGTATTCCATGGTGTATATGTGCCACATTTTCTTAATACAGTCTATCATTGTTGGACATTTGTCTTGGTTCCAAGTCTTTGCTATTGTGAATAGCGCCGCAATAAACATACATGTGCATGTGTCTTTATAGCAGCATGATTTATAGTCCTTTGGGTATATACCCAGTAATGGGATGGCTGGGTCAAATGGTATTTCTAGTTCTAGATCCCTGAGGAATCGCCACACTGACTTCCACAACGGTTGAACTAGTTTACAGTCCCACCAACAGTGTAAAACTGTTCCTATTTCTCCACATCCTCTCCAGCACTTGTTGTTTCCTGACGTTTTCATGATTGCCATTCTAACTGGTGTGAGATGGTATCTCATTGTGGTTTTGATTTGCATTTCTCTGATGGCCAGAGATGATGAGCATTTTTTCATGTGTCTTTTGGCTGCATAAATGTCTTCTTTTGAGAAATGTCTGTTCATATCCTTCACCCACTTTTTGATGGGGTTGTTTTTTTCTTGTAAATTTGTTGGAGTTCATTGTAGATTCTGGATATTAGCCCTTTGTCAGATGAGTAGATTGCAAAAATTTTCTCCCATTCTGTAGGTTGCCTGTTCATTCTGATGGTAGTTTCTTTTGCTGTGCAAAAGCTCTTTAGTTTAATTAGATCCCATTTGTCAATTTTGTCTTTTGTTGCCATTGCTTTTGGTGTTTCAGACATGAAGTCCTTGCCCATGCCTATGTCCTGAATGGTATTGCCTAGGTTTTCTTCTAGGGTTTTTATGGTTTTAGGTCAGTTGGTATGTTTTTTAAGTGTTAATGGCAACTAAATGGCTAGGATAATGAAGGCTAAGGAAATAGCTCACAGTCATACAGCTTGCAAGTGCTAGGGCCCAGATATTTAACCTAAAAATTCAGGCCTACTCGTTTTACACCACAGCAGGATCACTGTTGCAACTGATACATAAGCAAAACATATATGATTCATTTATTCGTTCTGCAAATGTTTGATGAGAGCCTACTGATATGGTTTGGATATTTGTCCCCTTCAAATCTCATGTTAAAATGTAAACCCCAGTGCTGGAGGTGGGGCCTGGTGGGAGGTGTTTGGGTCGTGGAGGTGGATCCCTTGTGGCTTGGTGTTGTCCTCACTATAGTGAGTGAGTTCTCGTGAGATCTGGTTGCTTAGAAGTGTGTGGCACCTTCCCTGCTTTCTCTCTTGCTCTCACCCTGGCCGTGTGAGATGCCGGCTCCTCCCTTGCTTTCTACCATAATTGTAAGCTTCCTGAGTCCCTCACCAGAAGCAGATGCCTGCGCCGCATTTCTTGTAGTGTCTGCAGAACCATGAGCCAGTTAAACCTCTTTTCTCTATAAGTTACCCAGCCTCAAGTATTTCTTTATAGCATCACAAGAACTGCCTAATACACCCACCCTATGTCAGATACTATTGTGAGTTCTGCAGTACAGCAGTAAACAGGAGACAATTCCAATGGTGTGCTGGTAAATGTTCAACCACTGGCCGGGGAGGAGAAAAAATGGGAAGGGGGTCTATCTGCAGTATTTGCACATTTCTGTAACATAAATACTCTGATCATGACAGATTTTAAGTTACCAACTTGGCATCATTAAACTTTGAGTTGGAAAGTTGTGCATATTCAGCTCTTGTGAGCCTGTGTGAACTGGCCCCAGCAGGACACTGAAAACAATCTGGTTCATGTGCAAAATGCATTCAAGTGGAGAGAGAGAAGCAAAATTCCAGACCAGCAACATATACAGAACGTTAGATGCTGATGTATTATGGAGGCAGGGAAGTTGGGTATGCATTCAGGTAGTTAGGATGATTTTCAAAAGGATTGTCAGGAAAGATTTGCTTAAAAATGACATTTCAGCGAAGCCCTGAAGATGGTTAAGGAGTGGCCCAAGTGGATAACAGAAGAACATTTTAGGATAGAGGTTTCTAGGGTGCTAGATAATAAAGGGTTGGGGATTTATTATAAGGATTTTAACTTTTTGCTGAGTGAGATGGGAAGACATTGAAAGGTCTTTCTCTTTTGTTTTAGTTTTAGTCAAGGAGTGACATGATCTCACTTATATTTTTCAAAGACAATTCTTTCTAACATTTTAAGAGTAAACCACTTGGGGGTGGGCAAAAGTAGAAGCTCTTACAATAATTTAAGCAAGAGATAAGGGTATCTTTCAGGGTTGTAGTGGAAAAATAGTGAGAATCAGTGAGATTCCAGTTACGTTTTAATTATAGAGTCAACAGAATTTGCTGACAGCTTGAATATGGAGTGACCCAAAAGGTGATTCCAAGGATTTTATTATAAGTGGAAGAGTGAAGTTATCAGCTACCGAACTGCAGTAGACAATGGGAAGAGTAATTTTAGAGGATAGATGAGGTGTTGCTTTGGAATGTATACAGTCTGATATGCCTATTTGACATCTAAGTGGAGATGTAGAACAGACAGTTGAATATGAGTCCAGTTCCAGGAAAATGTTTGGATTGAGATAAAACTGTGTGATATGCATGATAATGATAATATTTAAAGCACTGGAACTCAGTGGGATCACCAGAGTGAGTGTAAATTTATTTAAAATTTAATCATCTATTTAACAAACACATGTTCCAGTACTGCTCTCAGTGCTTTGCAAGTATAAACTCATTTAATTCTCATACCAAGCCTAAAATGTAGGTATTATTATTTCCTCCTTTTATAAATAAAGAAACTGAAGCACATAGAGATCAAATAACTTGTCCAAGGTCACAAGTAAATGGCTAATAAGGGATAGAAATGGAATTTCTAACCAAGGCTATCTAGCACTGGAGTTCTTATTAGAGAAGTTGTCTAATGGCCTGAGATTTCAGAAACTGCAACAATTACAGGTTAGGGAGATGAGAGAGATCAGTAAATCTTATTCATTGCAGGCAACACATTTTACTTTCTCATAGAAAATCTATGCTCAAGGAAAGTACATACAGTAGTTATAGAGAGTATATGCAAAAACAATGTTTTGTTTCCCTTTATGCTTTTCTATATTTTCTATAATAAGCAAATATTAATTCTAGAATCAGGAAAGATTGCATTCAAATAAAGCAAAAGAGTTATTTTCCAAATCTTGTTTCAAGGATGCATGTCATTCTCTATTTAAAACATAGCTCAAAGAGAAGGTGCAATGATAATCATGCTGAAAAACTGAAGGGAAGCTCTCTGCTTAAGTATGAATAAGGTAACATACAATTTTTTGCCAAAACTAGAACAATTCTTGAGAGTAAAAGAGAGCACTATCAATTATATATGACAACAGGGTTAAGTTAGAACTGTTTTAAACATACTTGAGGTTTATGTAGGTGCCCTAGGGAGCCTTCTCCTTAAAGATAGGGTTCACATGAATACAAAGAAGTCAACTCTTATCTAGTCCATGCACACTACCAAACGTTGTTGCCACCTTCTTACTTTCCCTTCTAGGTTAAATATACGGTTGTTTGTCATTATTGTTGTTTAACATTTTTACTATTATAAGTACTGGTTAGAATTAGGCATCAGAAAACAAACTGAGTACCACCTGTATATTATTATAGTGGGTTTAGAGATACTCTATTTGAGGCTAATCAGTTCTTATGATGAGAAATAATAATACAGTAGTCTCCCCTTATATTCAGAGAATACATTTTAAGACCCCCAGTGGATGCCTGAAACCACAGATAGCACTGAACCCTATACATATATACCTATGATAAAGTTTAATTTAAAAGTTAGGCACAGTAAGATATTAACAATAATAACTAATAAAAAATAGAACAATTAAGTAAAATAAAAGTTACTTGAACACGAGCACTGTGATACCACAACAGTCAATCTGATAACAGAGATGGTTGTTATGTAATTCACTGGCAGGTGGCATCATATGGACGTGCTGCACAACCTAAGTGGGATGGAGCAAGATGGCACAAGATTTCTTTACACTACTCAGAACAGCGTGCAATCTAAAACTCATGAGTTGTTATTTCTGGAATTTTCAATTTAATATTTTGAGGATCTCAGTTAATAGTGGGTGACTGAAACTGTGGAAACTGAAACCACAGATAAGTGGGGACTACTGTACAGAATGAAGATATTTTTATGGTTAAAGCCCCATTTCAAGGATTTGAAAAGAAATACTAAAATCTTTAAGTGTAAATATAATCAAAGAAGAAATCACTTTATAATAAAACTTGAAAAAATTACCTTTATTCCCATTCTAACTTAAATGAATTAGAAACAAAACACCTATTCACTTCCATTTCCTAAACTACTTTTAAAAAAAATTATACTTTAAGTTCTGGGATACATGTGCAGAACATGAAGGTTTGTTACGTAGGTATACATGTGGCATGGTGGTTTGCTGCACCCATCAATCTGTCATCTACATTAGGTGTTTCTCCTAATTCTATCCATCTCGACATGCCCTGGTAGGTGATGTTCCCCTCCCTGTGTCTATGTGTTCTCATTGTTCAGCTCCCACATGTGAGTGAGAACATGGGGTGTTTGGCTTTCTGTTCCTGTTAGTTTGCTAAGAATGATGATTTCCAGCTTCATCCCTGCAAAGGACATGAACTCATCCTTTTTATGGCTGCATAGTATTCCATGGTGTGTATGTGGCATATTTTCTTTATCCAGTCTATTACTGATGGGCATTTGGTTTGGTTGCAAGTCTTGCTATTGTGAACAGTGCTGCTATAAACATATCTGTGCATGTGTCTTTATAGTTGAATGATTAGAATCCTTTGGATATATAACCAGTAATGGGATTGCTGGGTCAAATGGTGTTTCTGGTTCTAGATCCTTGAGGAACCACCACACTGTCTTCCACAATGGTTGAACTAATTTACACTCCCACCAACAGTGTAAAAGCTTTCCTATTTCTCCACATCCTCTCCAGCATCTGTTGTTTCCTGACTTTTTAATGCTCACCATTCTAACTGGCATGAGATGTTATCTCATTGTGGTTTTGATTTACATTTCTCCAATGACGAGTGATGAAGAGCTCTTTTTCATATGTTTGTTGTCCGCATAAATGTCTTCTTTTGAGAAGTGACTGTTCATATCATTTGCCCATTTTTTGATGGAGTTATTTGTTATTTTCTCATAAATTTAAGTTCTTTATAGATTCTGGACATTAGCCCTTTATCAGATGGATACATTGCAAAAATGTTCCCCCATTCTGTGGATTGCCTGTTCACTCTAGTAATAATTTTCTTTTGCTGTGCAGAAGCTCTTTAGCTTAACTAGATCCCATTTGTCAATTTTGGCTTTTGTTGCCATTGCTTTTGGTGTTTTAGTCATGAAGTCTTTGCCCATGCCTATGTCCTGAATGATATTACCTAGGTTTTCTTCCATGGTTTTTATGGTTTTAGGTCTTACGTTTAAGTCTTTAATCCATCTTGAGTTAATCTTTGTATAAGGTGTAAGGAAGGGGTCCAGTTTCAGTTTTCTGCATATGGCTAGCCAGTTTTCCCAACACCGTTTATTAAATAGAGAATCCTTTTCTCATGGCTTATTTTTGTTGAAGATCAGATGGTTGTAGATTTGGGGCATTATTTCTGAGGCCTCTGTTCTGTTCCATTGGTCTATATATTTGTTTTGGTACCAGCACCATGCTGTATTGGTTACTGTAGCCTTGTAGTATAGTTTGAAGTCAGGTAGTGTGATGCCTCCAGTGTTGTTCTTTTTGCTTAGGATTGTCTTGGCTTTATGGGCTCTTTTTTGGTTCCATATGAAATTTAAAGTAGTTTTTTCTAATTCTGTGAAGAATGTCAAAGGTAGTTTGATGGGAATAGCATTGAATCTATAAATTACTTTGGGCAGTATGGCCATTTTCACAATATTGATTCTTCCTATCCATGAGCATGGAATGTTTTGTTTTTCTATTTGTTTGTGTCCTCTCTTATTTCCTTCAGCCATGTTTTGTAGTTGTCCTTGAAGAGGTCATTTGCATCCCTTTTAATTGCATTCCTAGGTATTTTATTCTCTTTGTAGCAGTTGTGAATGGGAGTTCACTCATGATTTGGCTCTCTGTTTGTCTATTATTGGTATATAGAAATGCTTGTGATATTTGCACATTGACTTTGTGTATCTTGAGACTTTGCTGAAGTTGCTTATCAGCTTAAGGAGATTTTGGACTGAGATGACGGGGTTTTCTAAATATACAATCATGTCATCTGCAAACAGAGAAAATTTGACTTCTTCTCTTCTTATTTGAATATGCTTTATTTCTTTCTCTTGCCTGATTGCCCTGGTCAGAACTTCCAATACTCTGTTGAATAGGAGTGGTGAAAGAAGGCATCCTTGCCTTCTGCTGGTTTTCAAAGGGAATTATTCCAGCTTTTCCCATTCAGTATGGAACTGACTGTGGAACTGTCATAAATAGCTCTTATTATTTTCAGATACGTTCCATCAGTGCCAGTTTATTGAGAGTTTTTAGCATGAACGGGTGTTGAATTTTATCGAAGGCCTTTTCTGCATCTATTGAGATAATCATGTGGTTTTTGTCATTGGTTCTGTTTCTGTGATGGGTTACATTTATTGATTTGCATATGCTGAACCAACCTTGCATCCCAGGGATGAAGCGAACTTGGTCAAGGTAGATAAGCTTTTTGATGTGCTGTTGGATTCGGTTTGCCAGTATTTTATTGAGGATTTTTACATTGATGTTCATCAGGGATACTGCCCTGAAATTTTCTTTTTACGCTGTGTCTCTGCCAGGTTTTAGTATCAGTATGATGCTGGCCCCATAAAATGAGTAAGGAAGGAATCCCTCTTTTTCTATTGTCTGGAATAGTTTCAGAAGGAATGATACCAGCCCCTCTGTACCTCTGGTAGAATTCAGCTGTGAATCTGTCTGGTCCTGGGCTTTTTTTGGTTGGTAGGCTATTAATTACTGCCTCAATTTCAGCACTTGTTATTGGTCTATTCAGGGATTTGACTTCTTCCTGGTTTAGTCTTGGAGGGTGTATGTGTCCAGAATTTAACCATTTTTTTCTAGATTTTCAAGTTTATTTGCATAGAGGTGTTTATAGTATTCTCTGATGGTAGTCTGTATTTCTGTGGGATCAGTGGTGATATCCCGTTCTTCATTTTTTATTGTGTCTATTTGATTCTTTTTTCTTTTCCTCTTTATTAGTCTGACTAGCAGTCTATCTATTTTGTTAACCTTTTCAAAAAAACCAGCTCCTGGCTTCTGTGATTTTTGAAGGGTTTTTCGTGTATCTATCCTTCAGTTCTGCTCTCATCTTAGTTATTTCTTGTCTTCTGCTATCTTTTGAAATTGTTTACTCTTGCTTCTCTAGTTCTTTTAATTATGATGTCAGGATGTTGATTTTAGATCTTTTTCACTTTCTCCCGTGGGCATTTAGCGCTATAAATTTCCCTCTAACCACTGCTTTAGCTGTCTCCCAGAGATTCTGGTATATTGTGTCTTTGTTCTCCTCGATTTCAAATAACTGATTTATTTCTGCCTTAATTTTGTTATTTACCCAGTAGTCATTTAGGAGCAGGTTGTTCAGTATCTATGTAGTTCTTTGGTTTTGAGTAAGTTTTTAAATCCTGCATTCTAATTTGATTGCACTGTGGTCTGAAAGACTGTTTGTTATGATTTCCATTCTTTTGCGTTTGCTGAGGAGTGTTTTACTTCCAATTATGTGGTCAATTTTAGAATAAGTGCTATGTGGTGTTAAGAAGAATGTATATTCTGCTGATTTGGGGTGGAAAGTTCTGTAGATGTCTATTAGGTCCACTTGGTCCAGAGCTGCATTCAAGTCCTGAATATCCTTGTTAATTTTCTGCCTCGTTGATTTGTCTAATATTGACAATGGGGTGTTAAATTATCCCACTATTATTGTGCGAGAGTCTAAGTCTCCTTGTAGGTCTCTAAGAACTTGCCTTATAAATCTAGGTGCTCCTGTATTGGGTGCATACAAATTTAAGATAGTTAGCTCTTCTTGTTGCATTGACCCCTTTACCTTTATGTAATGCCTTTCTTTGTCTTTTTTGATCTTTATCAGAGACTAGGATTACAACCCGTGCTTTTTTTTTTTGCTTTCCATTTTTTTAGTAACTATTCCTCCATCCCATTATTTTGAGCCTATATGTGTCTTTGCATGTGAGATGTCTTTGCATGCTGTCTCCTGAATACAGCACACCGATGGGTCTTGACTCTATCCAATTTTGACTCTATCCAATTTGCCAGTCTGTGTCTTTTGATTGGTGCATTTAGCCCATTTACCTTTAAGGTTAATATTGTTATGTGTGAATTTGATCCTGTCATTATGATGTCAGCTGGTTATTTTGCCCATTAGTTGATGCAGTTTCTTCATAGTGTCGATGGTCTTTACAATTTGGTATGTTTTTTCAGTGGCTGGTACCAATTGTTCCTTTCCATATTTAGTGCTCCCTTCAGGAGCTCTTGTAAGGCAGGCCTGATGGTGACAGAATCTCTCAGCATTTGCTTGTCTGTAAAGGATTTTATTTCTCCTTCACTTAAGAAGCTTAATTTGGCTGGATATGAAATTCTGGGTTGAAAATTCTTTTCTTAAGGATGTTGAATATTGCCCCCAACTCTCTTCTGGCTTGTAGGGTTTCTGCAGAGATATTTGCTGTTAGTCTGATCGGCTTCCATTTATGGGTAACCCAACCTTTCTCTCTGGCTGCCCTTACCATTTTTTCCTTCATTTCAACCTTGGTGAATCTGACGATTATATATCTTGAGGTTGGTCTTCTCAAGGAGTATCTTTGTGGTGTTTTCTGTATTTCCTGGATATGAATGTTGGCCTCTCTTACAAGGTTGGGGAAGTTCTCCTGGATAATATCCTAAAGAGTGTTTTTCAACTTGGTTCCATTCTCCCTGTTACTTTCAGGTACATCAATCAAACATAGGTTTGGTCTTTTCACATAGTCCTATATTTCTTGGAGGCTTTGTTCATTCTTTTTCATTCTTCCTTCTCTAATCTTGTCTTCATACTATTTCATTAAGTTGATCTTCAATCTCTGATATCCTTTCTCCCACTTGATGGATTTGGCTATTGATACTTGTATATGCTTCACGAAGTTCTCATGCTATGTGTTTCAGCTCCGTCAGGTCATTTATGTTCTTCTCTAAACTGGTTATTCTAGTTAGGAATTCCTTTAACCTTTTTTTCAAGGTTCTTAACTTCCTTGCATTGAGTTAGAACATGCTTCTTTAGCTTGGAAGAGTTTGTTTTTAACCACTTTCTGAAGCCTACTTCTGTCAATTCGTCAAACTCATTCTCCATCCAGCTTTGTTCCCTTGCTGGCGAGGAGTTGTGATCCTTTGGAGGGGAAGAGGCATTCTGGTTTTTGGAATTTTCAGCCTTTTTGTGCTGGTTTTTCCTCATCTTTGTGGATTTATCTACCTTTGGTTTTTGATGCTGATGACCTTCAGATGGGGTTTTTGTGTGAATGTCCCTTTTGTTGATATTGATGCTATTCCTTTCTGTTTGTTAGTTTTCCTTCTAACAAGCCCCTCTGCTGCAGCTCTGCTGGAGTTTGCTGGAGGTCCACTCCAGATCCTGTTTGCCTGAGTATCACCAGCAGAGACTGCAGAATAGCAAAGATTGTGTCTGTTCCTTCCTCTGGAAGCTTTTTTCAGAGGGGCACCTGCCAGATGCCAGCTGGAGCTCTCCTGTATGAGGTGTCTGTCGACCCTTGCTGGGAGGTGTGGGGTCAGGGACCCACTTGAGGAAATAGTCTGTCCCTTAGCAGAGCTCGACTGCTGTGCTGGGAGATCTGCTGCTCCCTTCAGAGCCGGCAGGCAGGAACGTTTAAGTCTGATGAAGCTGTGCCCACAGCTGCCCCTTCACCCAGGTACTCTGTCCCAGGGAGATAGGAGTTTCATCTATAAGTCCCTGACTAAGGCTGCTGCCTTTCTTTCAGAGATGCCCTGTCCAGAGAGGTGGAATCTAGAGAGGCAGTCTGGCTACACCGGCTTTGCTGAGCTGCGGTGGCCTCTGCCCAGTTTGAACTTTCCAGCAGCTCTGTTTACACTGTGAGGGGAAAACCGTCTACTCAAGCCTCAGTAATGGCAGACGCCCCTCCCCCCAACCAAGCTTGAGCATCCCAGGTCGACTTCATACTGCTGTGCTGTCAGTGAGAATTTTCAAGCCAGTGGATCTTAGCTTGCTGGGCTCCATGGTGGTGGGATCCCCTAAGCTAGACCACTTGGCTCCCTGGCTTCAGCCACCTTTCCAGGGTGGGTGAATGGTTCTGTCTCGCTGGTGTTCCAGGCACCACTGGGGTATGAAAAGAATCTCTTGTAGCTAGCTTGGTGTCTGCCCAAATGGCCGCCCCATTTTGTGCTTGAAACCCAGGACCTTTGTGGTGTAGGCACCTGAGGCAATCTGCAGGTTGTGAAGACCATGGAAAAAGCGTAGCATCTGGGCCAGAGTGCACCGTTTCTCACAGCACAGTCCCTCATGGCTTCCCTTGGCTAGGGGAGGGAGTTCCCTGACCCCTTGCGCTTCCTGGGTGAGGCAACGCCCCACCCTGCTTCAGCTCACCCTCTGTGGGCTGCACCCACTGTCTAACCATTCCCAGTGAGATGAACCAGGTGCCTCAGGTGGAAATGCAGAAATCACTTCTCTTCTGTGTTGATCTCACTGGGAGCTGGAGACTGGAGCTGTTTCTATTCAGCCGTCTTGCCAGCTTCTAATTCTGAACTACTTTTAATATGATATAAATACTGACTTTGGTGTGGAATGTATGCAAATGATATGTTAAAGTGGAAATACAAGGGAATATACTGTACCTTGTTTTACCTGTAAGGAACACACACCTGACAAAAGGCAATTTTCACATCCAATGTTGGTTCACTGCAGTAGTATAAGAAATGGAGGCTCATAAATACCTAGAAGAAAAAGAAGTGGAGCATAAATTTTCAAATCACTAATTTTTCATTATATAACAATATAGATTTTGGCATAATTTGAGTTATATGCAAAGTACCATGCACAATATATCTCCAACATAATCCTTATCTTGACCTGTACTATACCTTTCACAAATAGTATTTAATAATGAAATAAGGTTAAAATGTCCTATCTTTTATAATGATAAATTCCATCACACTCATAAAGATTAGATATAAGAAAGTGGACATACCTAATAATTTAAAGGGGAATACATCCTGTTATAAAGCATTTTCAGTTCTTAACATTTAATTTACAAAAAAAAACCCTCAAACATATGCTCAACAGGATATATATATATTTATTGTAGAATAAAAGCACTATTAAATAAAATATAATTTATAATAGAATTCTATATAGGACTTAGAGTAATTATATTAGAGCTTAGTGTATCGGTATAGATAAATTTTTCAAACATGATATTGACTGAGAAGAAAAGCAGTTTGTAACAGATATAAAGAATATACTATATTTGTGTGAAATTTTAAAATTACAAAATATACAAAAATGATTATATATTGCTTTTAAGTATATATAATTGTGGAGTAAAAAGTATTGGGCACCATATTAACATAAGTTTAATCTTGGTGGGAAGTACAAAAATTCAATTATATCATTTTCTGTATGTTCAAAATATTCTATAAGTTTGCAAAGTTTTAAGAAGAGGAAAAGTTATCTAATGGTAGTAATGTCAAATTAGGTACTAAGTTATTTGAGAATGACACAGCAACATCAGAGAAATCCAAATAAATTTTTTTCGGTTCAATTAAACACACTTTGTTGAATGTTTATTGTGTGCAAAACGCACAATACTGTCAGATTAAACCATTTAAAAACACCATCAATATGCGACTTCTGTTTCTGGCAAGGATTGATAGATGTCCTGAAAATCACTATCAGTGCAAAATCCCTAAAAATGTTAACATAAAATACACAAAACATCTTTCAGAATGCATAGCTGAGTTGTCAAAAATAAAAGCATGAAAAGTTCTGAGAAGTTGAAAACAATGTGAAAGGATACATGCAGAGAAGTAAATGAGCTGAGGCCGCTGTTTGACACAGGCCATCTGCTGATGTCTGATGACTAGAACTTTACTTCTTTTTTTATTTGTATTTTTTTAATTATACTTTAAGTACTGGGATACATGTGCAGAACATGCAGGTTCGTTACATAGGTATACACGTGCCATGGTGGTTTGCTGCACCCATCAACCCATCATCTACATTAGGTATTTCTCTGAATGCTATCCCTCCCCTAGACCCCACCCTGACAGGCTCCTGTGTGTGATGTTCCCCTCCCTGTGTCCATGTGTTCTCATTGTTCAGCTCCCACTTATGAGTGAGAACATGCAGTGTTTGGTTTTCGGTTCCTGTGTTAGTTTGCTGAGAATGATGGTTTCCAGCTTCATCCATGTCACTGCAAAGGACATGAACTCATCCCCTTTATGGATGCATAGTATTGCATGGTGTATATGTGCCACATTTTCTTCATCCAGTCTATCACTGATGAGCATTTGGGTTGGTTGCAAGTCTTTGCTATTGTGAACAGTACTGCAATAAACGTAAGTGTGCATACGTCTTTATAGTAGAATGATTTGTAATCCTTTGGATATATACCCAGTAATGGGATTGCTGGGTCAAATGGTATTTCTGGTTCTAGATCCTTGAGGAATTGCCACAGTGTCTTCCACAATGGTTGCACTAATTTACACTCCCACCAACATTGTAAAGCATTTCTATTTCTCCACATCCTCTCCAGCATCTTTGTTTCCTGACTTTTTAATGATCGCCATTCTAACTGGCATGAGATGTTATCTCATTGTGGTTTTGATTTGCATTTCTCTAATGACTAGTGATGATAAGCTTTTTTTCATATGTTTGTTGGCTGCATAAATGTCTTCTTTTGAGAAGTGTCTGTTCATATCCTTCACCCACTTTTTGATGGGGTTGTATGCTTTTTTCTTGTAAATTTTTTAAAGTTCTTTATAGATTCTGGATATTAGCCCTTTGTCAGATGGATACATTGCAAAAATTTTCTCCCATTCTGTAGGTTGCCTGTTCACTCTGATGACAGTTTCTTTTGCTGTGCAGAAGCTCTTTAATTAGATCCCATTTGTCAATTTTGGCTTTTGTTGCCATTGCTTTTTGGTGTTTTAGTCATGAAGTCTTTGCCCATGCCTATGTCCTGAATGGTATTGCCTAGGTTTTCTTCTAGAGTTTTTATGGTTTTAGGTCTTATGTTTAAGTCTGTAATCCATCTCAAGCTAATTTTTGTATAAGTTGTAAGGAAGGGGTCCAGTTTCAGTTTTCTGCATATGGCTAGCCAGTTTTCCTAACACCATTTGTTAAATAGGGAATCCTTTCCTCATGGCTTGTTTTTGTCAGGTTTGTCGAAGATCAGATGGTTGTAGATGTGTGGCATTATTTCTGAGGCCTCTGTTCTGTTCCATTGGTCTATATATTTGTTTTGATACCAGCACCATGCTGTTTTGGTTACTGTAGCCTTGTAGTATAGTTTGAAATCATGTAGCATGATGATGCCTCCAGCATTGTTCTCTTTGCTTAGGATTGTCTTGGCTATATGGGCTCTTTTTTGGTTCCATATGAAATTTTAAGTAGTTTTTTCTAATTCTGTGAAGAAAGTCAATGGTAGCTTGATGAGGATAGCATTAATCTCTATAAATTACTTTGGGCAGTATGGCCATTTTCACAATATTGATTCTTCCTATCCATGAGCATGGAATGTTTTTCCATTTGTTTGTGTCCTCTCTTATTTCCTTGAGCAGTGGTTCATAGTTCTCCTTGTTCTTCAAGGTCCTTCATATCCCTTGTAAGTTGTTTTCCTAGGTATTTTGTTCTCTTTGTAGCAGTTGTGAATGGGAGTTCACTCATGATTTGGCTCTCTGTCTACTATTGGTGTATAGGAATGCTTGTGATTTTTGCACACTGATTTTGCATCCTGAGACTTTGCTGAAGTTGCTTATCAGCTTAAGGAGATTTGGGGCTGAGACAATGGGGTTTTCTAAATACACAATCATGTCATCTGCAAACAGAGACAATTTGCCAGCCATCTTGCCAGCCACTCAGAACTTCAGTTCTTAAAATGTAGCATGCAGAGTACAGGAAACAAGATTTAGACCTATCTACAGTGGGAAGTCATACTGGAGACACTGCATAAAGCTTACTATAGGAAGTTTTCAATAAACTTTAGGAGGAAGCCTTTTTTGGAAAATACTCCTTACCCTCCAAACAGTGTTCTAACTTCTTTCATTATAAATTAGTTATTCTCCTAGAACTAATGTAAATGAAATTACACAGTATGTACTCTGTTTTGTTGGGCTCTTTTTGCGCAGCAAAATGTCTTTAGTATTCATCCACGTTACTGTATTTATCAGCAATTGTCCCATAAAAATGTACCATAGCTTGTTAATTGATTCTGCATTTGGATAGTTGAGATGTTTCTATTTTTTGGATATTATAATGCTGCTGCTATGATCATTTATGAATGTGTCTTTTTGCATAAGTATGTTTTCATTTCTCTAGGGAAAATACCTAGAGAAGAAATTATTGGATTGAGGAATAGTATTATGTGTAATTTTTTTAATATCTAATTTTTATGGATACATGACAGCTATACATATTTATGGGGTACATGTGAAATTTTGATACAAGCATACAATGTGTAATGACTAAATCAGGGTAATTGAGATATCCATCACCTCAAGCATTTATCATTTCTTTGGGTTAGGAACATTCTAATTCCACTCTTTTAGTTATTTTAAAATATACAATAAATTATTGTCAACTAGAATCATCCTACTGAACACTAAATCTTATTGCTTCTATCTAATTGTATTTCAGTACCCATTAACTATTCCCTCTTTACTCCTTCCTCTCCACTACCCTTCCCAGCCTTTGGTAATTATCATTCTACTCTATCTCCATGAGATCAATTTCTTTAGTTCCCACATATGAGTGAGAACATGCAACATTTGTCTTTTCATGCTTGGCTTATTTCCCTTCACATAACATCCTCCAGTTCTGTCCATGTTGTTGTAAATGACAGGATCTCATTCTCTTTTATACTTTAACAATATTCCATTGTGTATATATATGTACCACAGTTTCTTTATCCATTCCTTCAACACTTAGGTTGAAGGAATATGTTTAACTTTTTAAAAGCTGCCAGAACCATTTTCAATATCCTGCAGCAATGTAAGAAAATTCAGTTGCTTCACATCCCTGCCAACATTTGATGTAATCCGTTTTCTAAATTTTAATCATTTTAGTGAGTGTTCAAAAATATAATGCTGACCAATAATTTTGAGAAATTTTTATGTGTTTATTGGCCATTTGTTTATCTTCCTTGGTGAAGTGCTCTTCCAAGTCTTTTGCTCAATGGATAGTGGACTGTGGGTGGGGAGAAGGCTTTATCTTTATATTACAAATTATAGAAATGCTTTATCTATTCCAGATAAAAGTCTTCTGTTAGAGACACGCATTACGAATATTTTCTCTCAGACTTCAGCTCACATATTCAGCTTATTAATGTTATTTTTAAATTAGTAGTATTTTTAATTTTATGAATTTATTTTTTAATTTATTTTCCTTTTATGATTAGCTTGTTTTTGGCTTTGTGCCTATCCCCAGGTTCACGGAGATATTCTCCTATATATTCTTCGTGAAGCTTTAAATTGTCTTTTTCTTCTTCTTTTTTTAGTGGTTGTTCTAGAGTTAACACCCTATATTTTTAATTTATAATAATCTAGCTTCAAATAATATTCTGCTTCACATATAGCTTAAGAAACTTATAATAGTATACTTCCATTTTCCTCTCCAATTCTTTGGGCTATTGATGTTACATATTTTACTTATACACACATTATAGACCTCATAAAACATTGCTATTAGTTGTGCTTTAAAGAGGCAATTATATTTGAAAGAAATTACCAAAAAGGTACTTTGTATTTACTCACATAGTATAAAGGTGTATAGTTCTTATACTCTTCTTTAAGGTTTATTTGTAAGCATTCATGGGTTTTGATATTATTTTAAATGGTATTTTTATTTTATTTCTATTTTCAAACTGTTCATTTTCAGCATTGAAAATACATTGTTTCATTGTTGCTCACTGTCTTGTAGCATACATTAAACAGGGAAGTCTTCCAATCACTCTTTGATCTTTCCCTCAGTCTTCTCACAGCACTTGGTTCATTACTTTTGTTATGAATATTGTATAGTATTGTAACCATTCATTTATATGTCTTTTCCATTCTATTTAAGACCTTCTCAAGGAAAATGACTATGTTTTATTAATCTTCACAACCCCAGGGCCTACCACTATTGTTGGTATATAGATAATGTTGAGAAAATGTTTACTGAATGAAAGAAGAACCCAATTTTAAAAGTACAAATCTACATTTTCAAATTATCTCCTCATATTGAAACCTGTGAATTTGTGATACATTTGATACTAACAAATTAGGAGTGAGGAGTTTGCAGTAGTAGAAATATGAAGAAAATAATCCAAGCACAATGACTTCAGAAATGCTACCCAGCAGGGACGTTTCAGTTCTGTACTCTGAAGTGGGCACGTGGGAAATAATGACATCCAGCACGCCCGCCCCGAAACAAACAATGTGTTTTAATTTTTAATGAATGAATAATCTTGCTATGAAAAGCAGGCATCCTGACCTTTCCCAGTTTGCATTACAAAGACTCCAGTGTAACACCATAGCTAAAAAGTTACGAAGTCACTGTGTAACCTTCTTGTTCTAGGAAGACACTTTAAAAGACAAAAAATGTTTACTATGACAATCCCAGCAAATTACAAAAAATTTGTTTGCTAATTGTTTTTCCTGGTAGCATGGCAGAGAGCATTTGGCCCATTGCATAGAAACAACACAGATGATCAAGGTGGTATCTCAATATTATGCTAAAGTGAAATTAGTGACAATATATTAGTGCAATATAGGACCTGTAAGTAGCTTGAAAGAGAAGGAGATGCTAATTTAGGGAGTTTAGTGCTTTCAATCACTAGTTGTTCTTCTGGGAAAAGCCCCATATGTGCATTTCTTGCTATGCTATACACTGTACTGAGTTTCTCTTTATTATATGTCTATAGGAATTACTGGATACTCCAAACAAAGCAATAGGCCAAGTTGCATGAATGAAATACACTTAAGAATTTATTAGGCTGAATTGATGCACAGCAGCTGCTGTAAGATAATGTAACTATGACATGTTTTCACAGCTTAGATCAATGTTTAAATTCTTGTGTATATGAGATGTGTCAACTAAACCACAGGAGGTTTAAGAAGCTTCACAAATGCAAAAATCAAATTGTTCTGGGCAGCTCCAGGATTCCATGGTTTGTCACTGAACTGCAATATATACAAGGAAAAACCATGAACTACTAATTATTTAAAAAAAAAATTCCAACAGTTTCTAAGTTCAATCAGTATATGATGTCATTACTTATAAGTAATTTTTGTATTTATTACATAGCAGATTTACTATAAATGACTTTTATAACAGCCTGCAAGCATATGTATGATACAAGAACACAAAGTCATTGTTAATTAAAAATGACTTTGTGTTCTTGTATCATATATATGCTTGCAAGCTGTCATAGACACACTCTGTCTCTTCCATGTTCAAAAGGATTCTCCCTATAATATGCAAAAGACCAGATGAAAAATATGCCTTGAAACAAGTAATTATCTTTTCAGGGGCTGCAGTAGAAAATAGAATTAAATTTAATTTTCTAATAAGAACTGTGCACACGCTCACTTCAACATACTGTCAAATTCTTAAGTAGATGTGCTATCACTTAGAGCAGGAGGCAGCAAGTTATGGTCCATCAGTCAAATTCAGTTAATCACCTGTTTCAATAAATAAAATTGTATCAAAACATAGCCATCCATTAGTTTATAAATTGTCGATGGCTGCTTTCACATTACAGTGGCAAAACTGAGTAATCGTGGGAGGAACTGCATGAGCTATAAAGCCTAAGATACTTACTAGTTGGCCTTTATAGAAAAAGTTTGCCAACCTCTGATTTAGAGCATGCTAACCGACAAAGAACCAGAAGTATACCATTAACCTCAATAGAAAGGCCAAACTAATTTAATGTCTCCAACCGTAAGTATATAAATGCACAAAATAATTTCTAAAATAATATCTAATTTCTCATAAAATCTCCATAGTTTTACATTTAAAACTTAGATGTTTCTTAAAATATTGTTCATATAACAAGATAGAAGTAAAATTCTTTAATTTTGATGACACAAAATAGTATGATTTGCAACCAGTGGGAAGAAAATTAATTAACATTAGAGTTATCACCAATGAGAGAAAAGGACACCAATCAAGATAGCTAGTACAACAAATTATTCCCAATACTATAATGATCCAGTAATATGGTAAGCATAGACACAGACAGCATACAAATATGAGAAATAATGTGTGGAATCTGAATGGAAACAAAAGAGGAAACTCAGAATGGTGACAACTTCAGTTTTGTAAATCCAGCCATGTTTAAGGACTTCTGGGGCACTGCAGACAGCTTATTGACATTATTTCTTTCCTTCTTCCAACTCCAATGAGATTACTCTTGTATACATATGTAACTAACCTGCACATTGTGCACATGTACCCTAAAACTTAAAGTATAATAATAATAGAATAAAATAAAATAAAAAAGAAATTCAATGCCAAGAATTAAAAAAAAAAAGAAATCATATCACAGGAATTTCCCAATTCTTTTTCTTTTTACTAAACAGTAGACAGTATGCATGGCTTAAATTGTAGACTGCAAAATGGCAGTGGGTTACACAAGTCATAGTCTATGTGAGCTGATCTGAGATTGTAGCACTCTCAGATATTTTTCTTAAAATTATAAAAAATTGTTCTTTCCATTATTTTGGAAAGTCAGAACTGCTGAGATGGAATATAACAAGAAGTCAACACAAACAATTCTACAATAACCGTAAAACCCAAAAGGCAGTGAAAAGCAGTAAAAGTGAGAAGTCAGTGACTATTACATTAAATGGAATTAAAGAAAAAAATTATAGCTATCATGACTAAGCCATAACACAGAGCAGTTGAAAGAGATTTTTAAGCGGTAAGGGATAGATACCCCTACCACATAAAAAAATATTTAAATCAAAGAGAGCTAGTATCTTACATTAACAAAATAGTCTTCAAGGCAAAAAATATTATTAAAAATTATAACAGTCATTACTTAATGACAAAAGAGAAACTCCCCAAGAAAACGTAACAGTCTTGGACTTATATACACTTAGCATTACCTCAAAATGTGTAAAGCAAATATTAACACAATTATAAGACTACAAAGAAAACTGAAAAATTCACCATCACAGTGAGAGATTTTAACACATCTTCCTCAGTAATTGATAAATCAAGTGTAAAAAAACCTTAAGGATAGTATAGAAAAGTATAAGTATATCTTGCTTTTTATACAAACCGTTATAAAATAACAAAAAAGTGAGAAATCCTCCTATTAATTTGTTGAGGTTCATAAACTATCATACAAAGATAAAATAAGACAAGAAAATTATAGTACAATCTTATGAACATACAGGTGAAAAATTTTAAAAATTATCAACCAAAATTATATGTTAGGAAAAAAAATACACAAAACCGAGTTTATCCCAAGTACACAAGCATATGGCAAATTGAGAATATCTAGTAATGTAACTCAATATATTTAACACATTAAAAGAGAAAAATCCTTGTCATATTCAGTAGATAGAGAAAATAATTTGATACCATTTCAAATCTATTCATGGTTAAAACACACAAATATATTTCACCAACTAGAAAAAGAGACATTTTTCATAAGCGGGTAAGAGTTTTCTATCAAAAGCAACAAATATCATATTTAATGATGAAAACAAGAAAAAGAGGCATTCTCTCTCAGATTTAATAAAATATAAAGATGTCTGCTATCATTATTTCTATTCAATAGTACTCTGGAAATGAAATGAAATTTTAAAAATTGGCATACGAATTGAAAAAAACAAACTGTTCTCCACTGAAGACAACAGGATTGTTTAGATAGACATTGCAATAGCAACCACCAATTATTTTAACCAATAAAATAATTAAGAATTTCTGGAGACAAATCAATAGTATCTGATAATACCTAATGTTGGCAACTTTATAGGGACATTAGAAGATTAATACAATAGTTAGTATATAAGACTCTAATTGCTTGTTCCTATACAACAATATTAAAGAACAAACTGACAATAGTTGGTAAGGTTGAAGCTATGTAAGCCAAACAAATCAATGATTCCACTTGTATGTATCTACATTGAGAAACTTGACACAAAATGCAAGGAGGGATCGTGTTCATTATATCTCAGTTTTTAATAGCAAAAAGTCAACAAAACTAACAACCTACCATGACAGAAATGTATTCATGAAGGAAAATACAAGTCTTGAGGTGAATAAACTGGATCTAAACGTAACAATATGGATACATTTCTAAAGCAATGTTTAAGAAGCACATGAAAATGACAGTACTGATGTATTCACGTATATAAAATTTAAAACACTGTTAATGAATAAAAGCTGAAGTAGGAAGCACCAGTAGTCTGCCTCCCTACCTAGACAACAATTGCACTTACTGATAGAATTTGAATGAGGTAACTATTTTGGAACTCTGGAGTCTATTGAAGGCTCGCAATTTCTAGGCTAATCCTCAGTATGAAGAAAGCCCACACCAATCAGAAACAAAACAAAACAAAACAAAATTTAAAAACGGCAAACTATGGGATAGAAGGAGAATCTGATTTCCATAGTTATCATATTAGTAGATTCAAATTTTCAGTTTTTACATTGATGAAAGAAATTGAGGAGAACACAATAAAATGGAAAAACAGTCCATGTTTATGTATTGGAGGAATCAATACTGTTAAAATGTCTATACCCTACTCAAAGTAATTTACAGATATGATTCATTTCCTATCAAAGTACCAATGACATTCTTCATAGAAACAGAAAAAATAATCCTAAAATGTATATGGAGCCACAAAATACCCAGAGTAGCCAAAACTGTCCTAAGCCAAAAGAGCAAATCTGGAGGAATCACATTACCTGACTTCAAATTATATTACAGAGCTATAGTAACCAAAGCAGTATGGTGCTGGCATAAAAATAGACACACAGACCAATGGAACAAAAGAGAGAACCCATAAACAAATCCATACATCTACAGTGAACTCATTTTCAACAAAGTTGCCATGAACATACATTGGGAAAAGAACAGTCTCTTCAATAAATGGTGCTGAGAAAACTGGATATCTACATGCAGAAGAATAAAACTAGACCCTAATCTCTCACAATAAACAAAATTCAAATCAAAATGGATTACAGTCTTAAATGTAAGACCTCAAACTATAAAAGTTCTATAGGAAAACTTTGGGGAAACTCTCCAGGACATTCAACTGGGCAAATATTTCTTGAGTAATACCCCATAAGCACAGGCAACCAAAGCAAAAATAGACAAATAGGATAACAAGTTAAAAACTTATCCACAGCAAAGGAAACAGTCCATGAAGTGAAGAGATAACCCAAAGAATGGGAGAAAATATTTGCAAACTATCTATCTGACAAAGTATTAATAACAGAATATATAAGGAGCTCAAACGACTCTATAAGAAAAAAATTGAAAAATCTGGTTAAATAATAATTCAATGTTCAATAACAATTATATAATACATTTAAAGATAACTAAAAGTATTTATAATTGCATTATTTCTAACACAAAGGTTAAATGCTTGAGGCGATGGATACCCTATTTACCCTGATGTGATTTGTATGCATTGTATGCCTATATCAAATATCTCATGTACACCTATGTCTCATGTACTCATGAAAATTAAAAATTTTAAAAGGAATTAGGTTGTTTTCAACAAAAGTCACAAGTCATACAAAAAAAAGGGAAGTATGGCTCAGTCAAAGAAAAAAAAGACAGAAAACGATCCCTGAGAAAGGCCAGATGGCAAAACTATTAGACAAAGACTTTAAAACAATTCTCTCAAAGATGCTCAAGGAACTGAAGGAAGACATGGAAAAAGTCAAGAAAATTAACAATAAAAATATTAATAAAGAAAAATCCTAAAAAGGAAAAAAAGAAATTCTAGAGCTGAAAAGTACAAGAAGTGAAGTGAAAAAAATTCATGAGACAAACTCCAAGGAAGATTTGAGCAGCAGAGTAAAGAATCAATGAACTTGAAGACAGAACAATAAAAATTACTGATTATGAAGGACAGAAAGAAGGATTGAGAAAAAGTAAACAAAGCCTAAGCAACCTGTGGAACACCATTAAGTGAACCAACTTACACATTGTGGAGTTTCAAAAGAAGAGAGAGAGAGGGGTAGAAAGATTATATAAAGAAATAATTGCCAAAACTTCCCAAGTTTGATGAAAGATATAAACACCTAAGAAGCTCAACAAATGCCAAGTTGGATGAATCAAAAAGACCCCATGCTGAGACACATTAAAATTAAACTGTTGAAAGCCAAAGACGAAGAGAGAATATTGAAAGCAGTGAGAAAGAAGTGATTCAGCACATACAAGAGATTCTTAATAAGATTATTAGCAGATTTCTAATCAGAAACTTTGGAGGGCAGAAGGGAGTGGGCTAATATATTCAAAATGTTAAAAGAAAAAAAGTGTCAACCAAGAATCTAATGTTTAACAAAACTGTCTTTCAAAAGTAGGAAAGAAATTAAGACATTTCCAGATAAAAGCTGAAAGAGTTCACTACCACTAGACCTGCTTTGCAAGAAATGCTAAATAAAGTCATTCGGGTTAAAATGAAAGGACACTCAAAACCATATGAGGAAGTAAAAACTCAGTAAAGGAAAATATATAGATGATTATAAAAGTTAGTACTATTGCAATAATGGTTTGTAATTCTACTCTTTGCTTTCTACATAATTTAAGAGGCTAATGCACTGAGAAGAACTGTTTGTTTTTGGATACACACAACGTAAATGTGATTTATAACATCAATAACTAAATAAAGGGATTAAGGACAAAGCTGGAAAAAAGCAGAATTTTGTATGTTATTGAAGTTAAGTTGGCATAAATTCAAATTGGTGTGCTACAACTTCAACATATTAAATGTATTCCCCATGCTAGACACACACACAAAACAGTTATGGAATCTATACAAAAGAAAATCAGAAGGGAATTAAAATATTTTAGTACAAAAAAAAGAAAGAAAGAAAGAAAAAAAGACAATAATGCAGGAAATGAGGGACAAAAAAGCTCTGAGTCATAGAGAAAACAAATACCAAAATGCCAGAGGTTCCTCCTCCTCAGTAATTGCTTTAAATGTAAGTAGACTAAATTCTTCTATCAAAAGACAGGTGGGCAGAATGGATTTTTTTTAAAAAATCATCCAACTATATGCTATCTATAAGAGATTCGCTTTAGATCCAAAGACAGAAATAGACTGAAAGTCAGAGGATGGAAAAATATATTTGTGCATCTAGCACTTTGGGAGGCTGAGGTGGGAGGATCTCTTCTGGTCAGGCGTTCAAGACCAGCCTGGGCAACATATCAAGACCTTGTCTGTACAAAAAAAAAATTATAAAATTAGCTGGGTATGGTGGTGCACACCTGTATTCCTAGCTACTCAGGAGGCTGAGGCAGGAGGCTCACTTGAGCCAGGAATTCAAGGCTGCAATGGGCCATTATTACACCACTGCACTCCAGCCTGGGCAACAAAGTGAGACCCTGTCTTGAAAACAAACTAAAAAGGATATTCTATGCAAATAGTAACCATAAAGAGAACAGGGATGGTTATACTAACATCAGACATAGTAACTTTAAATCAAAAACAGTTTACAAGAGACAAACACTGTATTAATAAAGCATTCAATATAAAAGAAGATATAACAATTATAAACATTTATTCACCTAATAATAGACCATCAAAATATAGGAAGCAAAAATTCACAAAACTGGAAGGAGAAATTGACAGATGTACCACTGTAGTTGGAGACTTCAACATGCTATTCTAAATAGTAAATATAACAACCATACAAATACAAATTATATGTAAAGAAATAGAGAACTTGAACAGCACAATAAATGAACAATAGCTAATACACGTATACAGAACCGTCTTCCTCAAAACAAAACAATATACATTATTCTGAAGTGCACGTGGGACATATTCCAGAATAGGCCATATATTAGTCTAAGATATAATACACTATTTTCTCTGGTCACAACAGTATGAAGTTAGAAACCAACAACAGAGAAAAATTTAACAATTCAGAAATTTGTAGAAATTAATAAAAACATTTTTAGACAACCAATGGATCAAATAAGAAATCATAAGGGAAATTATAAGTTACTAGGAGATGAATTAAAATGAAAATACAACATAACAAAACCTATAAGCCACCACAAAAGCAATGCTAAGGGAGAAATTTAGAGCTGCAAATGCTTACAATACAAAAGAGAGAAAGATCTTGAATAACAACCTAACTTTACAACTTAAGGAACTAGAAAAAGAAGAACATATTAAACTCAAACCTGACAAATGGAAGAAAATAACAAAGATTTGAGCAGAGACCAACAAAATAGAGAATAGAAAAGCAAAAAAGAAAATTGTCAAAATCGAAAGTTTGTTTTTTAAAAAGATTAACAAAATTGACAAATCTTTAGCTGGATTTAGTAAGATAAAGAAGGAGGACTCAAATTCCTGAAATCAGAAATGAAAGTGGATATATGAGTGGGGACATTACTACAAATTCTAAGAAGTGGAATAGGACAATAAGAGATTACTGTGATTAATTGTATGCCAACAAATTGGTTAAACTAAATGAAATGGACAAACTCCTAGAAACACAAAACCTACTAATACAGACTCAATTTAAAAAACACAAAATCTGAATAGACCTGTAACTAGCAAAGAAATTAAATCAATAATCAAAAACATCCTGACAAAGAAAAAGCCCTGGACCTGATGGCTTCACTGGTGAATTCTACCATTCTACCATACAAAGAAGAACTAACTCCAATTATTTTCAAACTTTCTCTAAAAATTGAATAGGAGGGAACACTTCCAGACTCATTCTGTGAGACCAACATTGCCCTAAAACAAAAGCCAGACAAAGATATTACAAGAAAATAAAACCACAGACCAATATCCCTGTGAATATTGATGGGAAAATCCTCAACAAAATATTGACAAACTCTTAGCAACAAAATACTAGCAACACATTAAAAGGATTATATACTATGACCAAGTGAGATTTATTGCTAGAATGCAAGGATGGTTCAACATACAAAAATCAATCAATGTAGTATATCTCATTAACAGAATGAAGGAAAACATTATGTGATTATTTCAGTTGATGCAGAAAAACCATTTGACAAAATTCAACACCCTTTCGTGATTTTAAAAAACACTCAACAAACTAAAAATAGAATGAAACTATCTCAACATAATAAGAACCATATATGAAAAACTCATCATGAACATCATACTCAATTGTGAAAGAGCAAAAGATATTCCTCTGACATCAGGAACAAGGTAAGGATGTTCACTTTTACGCCTTCTATTCAACAAATTTCTAGAAGTTTCAGCCAGATCAATTAGGGAAAAAAACAGGAAAGAAGGAAATAAAGAAAGGTCATCCAAATTTGAAAGGAAAAATTACAATTATCTTTGTTCACAGATAATCTGATTTTCTACATAGAAAACCCTTAAGATTCCTTAAAAAAAGAAAAACTGTTAGAACTGATAAACAGATTCAGCAAAGCAGCAGGATACAAAGTTAACGCACAAAAATCAATTGCATTTCTATACACTAACAATGAACAATCTGAAAAGGAAATTATGAAAACATTTCAAATTACAATAGCATCAGAAAGAATGAAATACTTAGGAATTGACTTAACCAAGAAGGTAAAAGACTTGTACAATGAAAACTAAAGAAAAAAATACTGAAATGTATTTTTAAAAGGCATAAAAAATAGAAAGACATCTCATGTTCCTAGATTGGATGTCTTAATATTGTTAAGATGTCAATACTAGCCAAAGCTATATGCAAACTCAATGCAATCCTTATCAGAATCACATTGATTTTTGCAAAAACAGACAAATCCACCCTAAAATTCATATGAAGTCTCAAGGAGACTTAAGTAGCCAAAACAATCTTGAAAAAAGAACAAAACAGAAGGACCCACACTTCCTGATTTCAAAACCTACTACAAAGCTACAATAATCAAAACTGTGTGGTACTAGCATAAAGATTGATGGATAGACCAATGAAATAGAATAGGAACCCCAGAAAAAACCTTGGCATAAACAGTCAATTAATTTTCAACCAGGATGCCAAGACCATTCAATGGTGAAAGGACAGTCTTTTCAACAAACAGTACTGGGAAAACTGTATATCCACATGTAAACAAATGAAGTTGGACCCTTACCTAACAACAAATGCAAAAGTTAACTAATAATGGATCAAAGATCTAAATGTAAGAGCAAAAACGATCAAACTATTATAAGAAAACATAGAACAAACCTTCACAATATTGGATTGTCAATGATTTCTTGGATATAACATGAAAGACACAAGCAACAAAAGCAAAAATAGACAAATTGGACTTCATAAAAATTTAAAACTTGTGCATGAAAGGATACTGTCAATAGAGTGAAAAGGCAACCTACGGAGTGGGAGAAAATATTTTCAAATAATACAGATAAAAAGATTCAAATCCAAAATATGTAGAAACTAACACTAAATAAATTTTTAAAAAAATATTCAAGTTGGCAGGGCACAGTGGCTCACGCCTGTAATCCCAGCACTTTTGGGAGACTGAGGCAGGTGAATCACAAGGTCAGGAGATCAAGACCATCATGGCCAACATGGTGAAACCCCGTCTCTACTAAAAATACAAAAAATTAGCCAGGCATGGTGGTGCTCACCTGTAGTCCCGGCTACTCAGGAGGCTAAGGCAGGAGAATCGCTTGAACCCAGGAGGCGGAGGTTGCAGTGAGCCAAGATTGTGCCACTGCACTCCAGCCTGGGTGACAGAGTGAGACTCCGTCTCAAAAAGAAAAACTATTCAAGTATTGAAGTTACCACCTCACATCCATTGGGATGGCTATTATTTCAAAAAAAATTAAAAACCAAACAAACAAAACTACAGAAAATAACAAGTGTTGTTGAGGATGTGGAGAAATGTGAACCCTTGTGCCCTATTGGTGAAAATGAAAATTAGTACAGCCACCCTGGAAAACGGCACAGCAGTACCTTAAAAAATTAAAAATAGAATTACCATATAATCCAGCAATTCCATGCCTGGTTATATGCCCAAAAGAATTGAAAGCAGGGTCTGAAAAAGATATTTGTACACCTGTCTTCATAGCAGCATTATTCACAATAGCTAAAACATGAAAGCAATTCAGGTGTCCATCCAGGGATGAACAGATTAGCAAAATGTGCTCTCTCTATATACATACAATGGAAAAGTATTCACCCTTAAAAAGGGAGGAAATTCTGACATGCTGTGGTTGGTGATAGTTGCACATGATCAATGTACTTAACACTACTCAATTGTATAATTAAAAATGGTGAAGATGGCAAATTTTATGTTCTGTGTATTTTGCCATAACAGAAAAAGTTGAAAGAAAAACAATATATTTAAGATTTAAATAGCAATGCCATACCTAAGAACTTATACTAAAGAAGTAATCAAATATCTATATTTTAATCCATAAGATTAATCCCTAAGAATGTTTACCACAGCATTATCTATAATAAAATAATAGAAACACTAAATGTTCAATAAAAAGGAAATGATGAAGTAATTACTGTTAGAACATAATTCCACTTAGCTATTTATAAATTATGACACAGATACATGTTCATAATATATTGTAAAATGGAAAAAATCGGTAACAAAAGAGTATTACGATATGTCCCCAATCTTTTAAAACAAATATAGTTACAAATATAGTTTTAGAAAATATAGATAGAAATATGCACATTAATAGCTCTGTACTTTTATGTATGTTTGTTTCATAATGAAAAATGAATATTTTTAATAAGGTGAAATATTATTACAGCACTTGAAAGAATAACAGATTCAGATATTTTGAACTAAAAGAAAACATAGTAAACACATGAGCAACTTATTTTCATAGAGAAACCAGAGGTCTAAACGGTAAATGGTTAGGAAACTCTCAAAATTTATACATCTCATCCATGAGGCAATAAGGAGTCAGATCTAAATTCCCAAATGCTATTCATTAAACACACATTACATTTCTCACCAAAATTTGGCCAGCAAACACTTGAAACATCTTAAAAATTGCCTCTTAGGAATTGACAGTTTCTCCCCTAGTTCTTCCTAAAATTCATGTATTTGGAGCCTGAACCTAGACACAAGTATTTCACTTATTTTTCTAAAACATTCTGTACAGAATTGTATTAATATAGAGAAACAAGATTTTTTCTGTCATCCTTATAATTTGTAAAATTAATAAAATATTCTTAAATTGGTTCAACAGATACTACCAGTTCAGGCTTCACTAACAATCACAAAAACCATTTACACAGGTGAAGTATCCAAACTGTTATTTTTTGCCTAGTTATATCTTTTCCTTCAACATTTCTCAATGCATTTTGTCATTATACCTATTAAGTGGCATACAACTCAGCTCCTTGGTTACTGGAAGAAACCCTATATACCACCACCACAGCCATCATCCGACACACAGAATACTCAGCATGTAACATCCTTGTAATTCTCCACATCTTTAATCATTGCTAGGTTTGTATATGTACACATGTGAATTATACATGGTCTTTTTTTCTAAATAGTTACTGGAAAGAAAAGATGGTATTTTTTTCCTTAATGATTCCTCATTAATAAGATACCTATTTGTAAAGCATAAAATACATTATCTCATATATGGTAAATGCTAGATATATGCTTATATATATATATAATTTGATAGATCAGTAAATAACAGTTCACATCACAGAAGATAAATACATATTGACTGCAAACCTCAAATTAAAAATAGCAATGGAATGTTGTCCACAAAATCATTCTGATTTTTATTTAGAATTACTTATAAAGAGAAGTAGAATTATTTATATGTATAGTCATGTTTAATATTAAACATTTTTAAAAGAAAGTTTATTCCAGTTATCATCACACTGATTCAATGAATAATTCTATAAATATTTAACAGTATCTATTGTGAGTGAGGCACTATACTGAGGACTTCATGAATAAAAATAAACAGCTCAAAAATAAAAGGCCAAAATTAGTGCCTTTAAGGAATTCCCACTAGATTAAAATATTGTACATATATATAGGCTTATTATTTATTTATTTATTTTGAGATGGAGTCTCACTCTGTCACCTAGGTTGGAGTGCAGTAGCGCGATCTCAGCTCACTGTAACCTCTGCCTCCAGGGTTCAAGTGATTCTCCTGCCTCAGCCTCCCGAGTGGCTGGGACTACAGGTGCCCGCCACCATGCCCGCCTAATTTTTTGTATTTTTAGTAGAGACAGGGTTTCACTGTGTTAGCCAGGATGGTCTAGATCTCCTGACCTTGTAATCTGCACGCCTTGGCCTCCCAAAGTGCTGGGATTACAGGTGTGAGCCACTGCGCCCAGCCTAGGCTTATTTTTAAATCTTAAAAGTTCAACATTTTAAATTTTTGTAAGGATGGCCTTTCAAAATATGTTTATTATAACACAAATGGGCATAATAATAAGCCTTAAGCAAAAAAATAATAATAATAACATTTTGGGCAATTAATTTAAAAGGCAAAATGAAACCTTAATTCCTCTGAACAAGTAGTATTATTGCTTTAATTACACATCCTCAAAATAACTAGGCCAATAGGGGCTATCAATTAGGTGAAATGTCAACTTGAATCCTGGAGAGGTGTTGAACTTACATGAACAAATCCATCCCTTAAGTGATATGGAAAAATCTAACGATATAATGAGTAGAATAAATTCGGAGGTCACTCTATCTCCCAGTCACTTAGCAACTGATTTGTAGGGAAGAGGGCAAAAGGGAAATGATTTGTAAAAATAATTAACCATAAACTCCATAGTAGAGATAAGTGAAAAGGAGGCTGGAAATGGAAGCAGCTTTACCCAGGGCTTCCAGCCAGCTCTTCTTGTAGGGAGGAATTCATCGTGACACAAAAGCCCCAGACATAATGTTTACCTCTCTTCCTTTTATCCATACATCTCTCTGACTTCCCCACGTTCCTGTGATAGACTTCATGAGCACACATGCAAACCTAAACCCTTTCTCTTTGTCTCCATAGTTTTCTTTGTCTTCCTTTTTTCCCAAAAAGAGACTGAGAGAGACAGAGAGAGAGAGAGAGATTTCCATGGTTTTGGGGGCAGATTTCTCAGACTTGCCCCTTTCTGCAGGCATAATTAGCACACATTCTCTCTTGCACAAGCAAACTCTTAAATTCCAAAGTAAAGCACATTACTACAAACTTGAGTCACAAGTACAAACACTCATTTCACTTAGCAGCATAAAGATTTCTGTTTGGTTTTTCTAATTGGCCAGTACTATGTAAAATAAAGGAAGAAAAGGAGGATACTTGGGATATTTTCCTAGTAAACTCAAATCACAATCCAATGCTTCAAGCAGAATAAGCCATAAATTCTCACAATGTCAATGTTTTCTTAATTTATTCTTTTAGCCTACTTGCAATGGATATTTTAAAATAATATTTCTTATAAGAATAACATTATTTCTGGAAATATGGAAATATATCTCTTATTGTTTTGAAATAATTAAAAAGGCTATCAAGTAACCCTTAACCTCTTTGAGGAAGGTCATTTATTTAATGATAAGGTCATTATTTAATGACGATAACATAAATCAGTAGACAACTTTAAAGACTTTAAAATAATTCAGTCTTTTATAAGAAAAATATTTTATATTTTTCAGGTATAATATCAATATTCTTACATTCAAGTGGCCTTAATATCTGTTATCACAAACCAAAGCAAGTTATAGTTATGGGCTGGTAGGAAGAGAACAACCATCTATTGAAAACCATCTACAGATAAGTGCTTTGTATAATAAATTATTTGCTTTAATATTTTCTTTTCTAGAAATGCGTATATGAATTACAATATATTACTTAATCTTACAACATAAAACTGCACATACTTTTGCCAAGCATATGTTTACACATTTTATCCACATCCAATTAAGTTATGATACATTGAGTTACATTTACTATTTTAAGATATCAATTATAAAACTCATTGTAGGAGAAAACTGTATAAACAAAGGCATCTTAATATGGCCCAAAACTAAATAAAATGTTAAGCTATATAATCTTAGTTTGCTTTAATTTCATCTGTGACATTTTATGATTGGTTGAAATGTCACAACAACAAAAATAAAGTCCAAATAAAGCATTAAATGGCTGGCCTATATGGAGCCACCATTTATCACTTGTAAGAGTTACTCATGCCAAATGCATCATCCAGAGTAAAACAAAACAAAACAAAAAACACACGAGGTTGACAATATACTAATTTGACCTCTGCATATTGTGAATTGAGTAATCTGTAATGTTGGAAAACATAAGACTAGTGTAGGAATAATATGGAGATTGGATGGAGACAGGAAACTAGGGGCAATGATGCCATAAGCAGCTCTTCCTTAAATTCTATTTAGTCCTGAAGAATTTAAGAATTTAAATAAAAAGAGAGAGAAGCATATTTTCCATATTTATATACATATATGATTAACTGGCTGATATTTAGAAGGAAATGTATATTTTTACATTGAACTTCACTTGTGTTTAGAGTTATAAAAGCAAGTTCAAAATTTTACAAGTAATTTTTAACAGTAAACACAATAATATTTTAGGTTTCTTCTAATGACGTGCAGCCTAATATATTTGTATGGTGTTTCTAACTAGCATTTTAGCATTTGGATCAAGGCAAAGGGCAAACATCTCTTTTTTGTTTATTTTATCTCATTTATTTCTGTCCCAAACTCTAGGCTCTCTATAACCTTTAAATATGTTCAGTAGATTTAGTTATGTCTTAATTGTCGAACAACATAAGGGGTTTTTGAAGGAATGTTTTGACTAATGACAGGGAATTATTATTTTTATTTTCTGTATCATGTTCCTCTCCAATGAACATGTTTGGGTACGTTCTCCCTTTCCCTAGCTTAAATTGTCACTTACGCTAGTCCACTGAGCTAGCCCACAGTCTCCTCAATAGAAGGCGGCTGGGAAATGCCAATCAGTCAGGGACAGACAGACACCCAAGGAGAGGTTTAGAAATTAAAATTCAGTGTGAAGCTAGAAAGACAAAATGGAGAAGTGATAACAGGCTAGGACCAAACTAAACAGAAGTGAGGACGTATAAATCCTGTGCAATGGCCTCAAGAACAATGCCACCTAGGATGCCATTGGCTTTTACAGGTCACTGGCTTGACAGGAGTAATTCAAAACGTGGGAGGAAAAAGCCACATCAGATGGCTACTCTGCTAATTTATCTTATGCAGCAAACAAGGCAGTGTAAAAATTGCAGTAACCAAGCATATTTATAGATAATAAAGGAGGCACATTGATATGGTTTGGATCTGTGTCCCCACCCAAATCTCATATTCAAGTATATTTTTGGTTTTTTTTTTTTTTTTATAAAAACAGGGTCTGGCTCTGTCACGCAGGTGGGAGTTCAGTGGGGTGATCACAGGTCACTGCAGGCTCAACCTCCCAGACTCAAGCGATTCTCCCATCTCAGCCTCCTTAGTAGCTGGGAATAGAGATGCACACCACCACACCTGGCTGATTTTTTTTTTTTTTTGTAGAGACAGGTTTTGCCATGTTTCCCAGGCTGTTCTCGAACTCCTGGTTCAAGGGATCCACCCACCTCGGCTTCCCAAAGCGCTTACGAGCATAAGCCACCGAGCACAGCATCTCATGTTCAATTGTAATCCCTAGTGTTGGAGGTGGGACTTGGTGGGAGGTGATTGCAACATAGGGGTGGAATTCTCATGAATGGGTTAGCACCATACCCTCAGCACTGTTCTTGTGATACTGAGTGACTTTTTGTGAGATCTAGTTGTTTAAAATTGCATAGCACCACCCCCGCGTCTCTTGTTCCTCCTCAAGATCTGGTTGTTTCAAAGTGTGTAGCATCTGCCCCTCACTCTCTTGCTCATCTTCTGGACATGTAAGACATGCCAGCTTCCCCTTCACCTTCTGCCATGATTGGAAGTTTCCTGAGGCTTCCCCAGAAGCTACACAGATGCCAGCATCATGCTTTCTGTACAGCCTGGGAAACTGTGAGCCAATTAAATCTCTTTTCTTTATTAATTACCCAGTCTCAGGTATTTCTTTATAGCAGTGAAAAAACAGACTAATACATATATTCTTCATCTATAGAGGATGATGCTGTATAACACTCAAATCCTGTCTTCTAAACTAAGGCATTCATTTCTCCAAATGCCAGGAGTTTTGCTTACTGACAGCATACAGCTGAGCCGTTTCCTAAAAATGGCCCTCTGCTAGAAGGAGCTTCTGGGCCCAAGGTTACTCCTCTTCCCCAGTGACTGTGCAATGCAAGGTACAAAGCCCTCACACCACCTTCACACTTTGCCTTAACTTGGGGCATCACCTTAGGGTCACTGCAACTTCACAGATACCCATGGGATCAGCTGAGGTCTCTGTTGCAACTGCATGGTACCCAAGCAAAGACTAAGACTTCATAATACAGTACGGCTTGTATTTATAGCCTTTGCAGACCAGTTAAAAATAAAAATAAACCTTTGTCTTTGTGAAGAATCCCAAAATAGGTGGAAAGCAATGTCCAGCCTCTTCCTACTGAAGTGGAAGTCCATTTTGTTCTTGACTGGTCCTCCAGGCCTCCAGAAGATCTATGCACCCCCTAATAGACTTTTACACACAATGTTTGAAGGCAACTTCTAAACTTCATCCAACCTTCTCCAGGAGCAGAGGAATTTCATCACGCTGATAACATCTTCCTCTAAGGAGAGTCAGTTCACACACTTATTCAGGACATGCAAACATTCACATATAAGTTCACAAAGAAAAAATGCGCCATTGCCCCCCACACAGTACAAGGCCTCATCACCTTGGTTAAATTCCTGAAAATTATTTAGCAAGTCAAGAATCACTCCATCCCTGACACTGTCAAGAAACAGCCACTGACCCTCAATACCCACAAGCTCAACATCTTTTAAGCCTTGTAGGTTCTGGAGGCAACATATTCCGCATTACAAATTTTACTTTTTATCATGTTAAACTTACTTTTTACCAAATTTTAAATTTTACCATTTAGGGTGTTACATATCAGCTCCCCTTTAATGAGGCCCCGTTTTACAACAGAAGCCTCTAGAATCTGCCCAAATTTGCAGTACAGCTGGCATTCACCCTAGTGCCTCCCTCCCCCAAGACTTCTTCATTTTAGAAACCTCTTCTCATGTCTTCTGGAATATCTGGATCACCTATAATGGCCATAACTTGTGTATGGACTCTGTGATGAGTCCTGTAAACATTGTCCTGTTCGGCACCATACTACACACCATTAGAACAGCATTGCTGGCTGCATTCTGTGCTCTCCTGAGAATAGAGGCTCTCACAGGGCCTGAGCCCTCAACTCCACACACCCACCTGCACATTATGCTTTGGGTCATGAAAACAGCACCTTGAAAGCTCACCACTTCCACTGAGGCCTCCTTGCTACAGATAGAGACAAACCCGGAACCTCGGGCAAATTCCACCTGCAGGAGGCAGTAGCCTCCCGTATCCCCAAATCTCACCCCTCCCTCTTCTTCCTCTGCACCACATCTGGGCAAACTAATAAGAAAGCCCAGATGCTCCCTCCTCTGGTGCCAACAGGAAGTTCAAATCACACAAGCCCTGGCCAATACATAAAAGAATTCTCACTTTTCCCCAACCCCCTAACCACAGTAAAATCCCAAGCGAGTCTCTTTTCCCTGCTTGTCATGTCACTCTTGGACCTGCTTAGAAACATGCCCCGCTCTCCCCAGAAAGCCTCGTTAACGTAAATAATGTGCCTTCCATACCCTCTTGTAGCATGTGTGGCATCATCAATCTTGACACCTGAACCAAATTTGTGGGAGAGATGTCCATTCTTCCTCTGGAGGGTGACTTAGACATACCCTAGTTTTTATGTAAACCTTTTTTGAGCTTAGTTGCCGTTCTTTATGATCCAAAATATCAAATGTAGGAATTGGAACCCTAACTCAGTTCTAATGATCTGAGTGCACTGAACAAATGAAACTGTTTCAATGTTTTAATGTAAAAAATATTTATTTAATGCATACTATGGGCCTGGAATTCTGCTAGACACTAAGAATACAGAGGAGTTGTCAGTCTAATGGGAAAGACAGATATTAATCAATGCCATTTTAAGAAATGTAAATTTTCAACTGTGACAAATGCCGGGGAAGAAAAGTATGTTAATATGTTATATGAACCTATCAATTCTAATGGAATCAGTCCTAGACAGTCAGAAATATTAAGGAAGTGATATATTAACTGAAAGCTTAAGAATGAGTAGAAGTGCACTAGGTAAAAAAGGAAGGGAACAGAATTCCAGGTAGAGGGACTAGCAAAGACACAGTGGCAGAGGAAGCATAGAGAATGTGAGGGACTGAAAATCAGAGCAACCATTGAAGAGCTTCGGGATAAGCATGACTTTATCAGATTTGTGTTTTAATGATCACACTGGGTCAGTATGAAGAATGAATTAAAGAAGATAGATATACTGACGATCAAATACCAATAACCCAGTATCAATGCTATTGATTTAATTCACAGGTATATGTATTCCTTCCCTTTCTTTGCCCCCCAAATTTAAGATAACATAATCAATGCACAAGATTTGATAAATCTCAGTTTGTGTTATCCCTCAAAATTAGAAAATAAGGTCAGAGAATCTCATCTTCTGAAATGGAAGTATAAAAATATTATCCAAGATGAATGAGACTAGCCTTATTATTCATTTACAGAAATAACATCTTAAATACAATTCTCTATTGCAATGAAAATTAAATCTCATTTATTTTGCAGTAATCTAAAATTTATAGACAGCAGATGTTTAGTTGGCCCAAAGGAAACTTGAAGTTAACTGTTCTCAATTAGTGTGTAAATTTAACCGCTAAAGTAAGTTAATACCCTAGGGGAAAAAATAATGTTAATACTCATGCAAGAATCCAAATAGGTCAATATATTCGTTTTCTGTGCAGAAAAGAGTTAACAGCAGCCTGAAGCTGTTATCCCTAGAAATCCCTGCTTGGAAGTTCGGCCCTGAGCTGAAGTATAGAAACTTGGAGGTGGAGAGGGTTTTTACCATTGTCAGGACTGATGAGAGGGCCATAACTGTTTGTATTAACAGTTATGCTGAAAACCTGCTTTCCTCCTGGAATTCTCAAATTTTTGTACATCCCAGACACAGGGTGCCTACATGACTAGCCACCAATAAATCCTTGGGCTGTGAGTTTTCAGTGAGCCTCCCTGGTAGACATGTAGTCACAATCTGTTGCTGTAGGAAATGGGCAAGTCCTGTGTGACTCTACCGAGAGAAGACTCTTGAAAGCTTGTGTGTGGTTCCCTTTGAATTTCACCCCATGGGCCATTTTCTTTTGCTAATTCACTTTGTAGCCTTTCACTATAATAAATCCTAACTGTGAATGTAACTCTATATTTTGAGTTCTCTGAGTCCTCTTAGCAAATCATCAAACTTAGTGGTGGTCTTTGGGACCCCCCCCAACACATTTTCCATATTTTATCGGTAACATAATGAGAGAGTGAATATATCATTTATTGCTATTTTAAAAGCTTTATGCTCAATGGGTATTAATAAAACATTAACATATTAATTACCTAGATGCATTTAAGAGTAATAGGGAATATTTCCAAAAGGCAGTGTACTATTGGTGCCCAGTGACACAAGCTTTGATATTAACTTTCTCTCCAATACATCCTCCATAAATGTTTTCTAAGCCTATCTCCCCTAATGGATATGTAGATTTAGATATACACATACATATAGACATGGACAAGGACATGCACATTCATATACATTTAGAAAAAGAAAGTAGATATAGAAAGGGATGTTTAACAACAGTTTTCTGAAACAATAAATCCAGAAAAACCTTTTGATTATGACAGCATATAGGATAATACAAATGGTCTTCGTATACACTAATCAAATACTGAGTTTCATTTTTAAAAAGTTAGAAATGCTTTTCCTTGCATAGGGATTTCTGGCTTTCAGCATCTGCTGACACACTTGGTTCTCACTGAAGTGAGCTTGGCAGGCATGATTTTATAGAACATAAATCTAAGTGTGTGAGGGGCTCACAGGACAACTAAGCCGCAAGCTTCTGAACTGTCACTTGGGTATCTAAATAGGCTAGGCTTACTCTCCATTTAAAGCCAGACTTTACCTGGTTTCAAGTGGAAAGTTGTACTTCAAGATCATAGTGCATTTTAAAATCCTTAGATGATGCTAAATACAACGGGACATATAAAAATAGAGGAAAAACTTAACATATTACCAGCGGCAGGTTAAAAGATCACTAATTTCAGTGGGCGATATCATACTACATTATGCCAGAGTTTAAAGATATTTCAAAATTCCTTTGTTGCACATAAGTTAGTACAGTAACCAGCATTAAACCTTGAATATATTTTACTTCTAAGGGATTTTAATTGGACATTTTAAATTGCATATTATTTTCACCAGTTTCTGAGTAATTTACCCAACAATGCAAAATTCCAAGAGGAAGTCATCATCTTAATTTCTCCTCAAGAATTTTAAAGACAGTTCCAGAAAATAAGAAATGACAGATGTGCCTGGAATTTCATTTCTATTCCATGTTGGGACAGCGTACTATAGCATTCTATGTTCTATATTACAAGCAGGTCTGAAAGCCATTTCCATAGTGAGAATGAATTCCTGAAGAGTCTGACATAGCTGTCCCTGAGCATTTGCCAACATCATTTCAAATGATTATAGGTCCTCCATGTGAGACATGTATACTCCTAAAGCAATGCAAATCTAATTTACCTAGCTTCACTTGGTAACATATTTTCATTGGATTTGATGAATTGCTTTTCCTGATTTTTTGAAAAAATATGGTTTTATGTCCAATAATAACATATTGTGAATGTCGCAATTTGTCTTGTCAGTCATGGTAACACAGAGCCCTCAATGAATCAGAAATAAGAAGGGTTCTCTGACACTACTCCCCATTTATTTGTTCTACTAGAGGTAACAAAAGTGTAAATATCTACTTTGCAGAATATAAAGATGATTAGAAAAAAGACACGGCCGGGCGCAGTGGCTCACGCCTATAATCCCAACACTTTGGGAGGCCGAGGCAGGCAGATCACGAGGTCAGGAAATCGAGACCATCCTGGCTAACACGGTGAAATCCTGTCTCCACTAAAAATACAAAAAAACTAGCCGGGCATGGTGGTGGGTGCCTGTGGTCCCAGCTACTCAGGAGGCTGAGGCAGGAGAACGGCGTGAATCCGGGAGGCGGAGCTTGCAGTGAGCCGTGATGGCGCAACTGCACTCCAGCCTGGGCGACAGAGCGAGACTCCCTCTTAAAAAAAAAAAGAAAAGAAAAGAAAAGAAAAAAGACGCATAGATGGTACTATTCTCGGTTCTTTAAGAATATTTTCTCACCTGTCAGCAACGTCCATTACAAGATAGGAGCTTTGGAGATTATGTATGACCAAACTAAAACTCTTCAAAGATACTCAAAATAATGGCATTACTCACACAGGGACCAAAAAAAATATATAGCCTAAAACAATATTAATATGGATCTGCCCACATTATTTAAGATCAAGTTCCTTTGTCCTGTGCAATCTGACCCCTACCTGGCTCTCTATCCCTGTTTCTTTCCTGTCCTTACCTCACATTTTGTTTTAACCCTAAATTACTTATGATGTCTGTTCTAAAAGTGTACTTAGGGTTTGTTTTAATCAAATATAAGACATGCTGACACAGAAATGACTGTCATGAAGGAAAAAGTCCATACTCACAGATCCCTAGAAACAGTAGACACTGCACAGCATGCAGGGCCATGTGGGGAATGACCAGGGTAGGTCAGGAGGTGAGAGGAAAGAGCATGGCCCAAATCCTCTTTGGCCATTTATTGAAAAGGAGTGAGAAAGGCAGGGTAGGTACCCTGAGTAAGCTCAGGATTGGATAGCTTGAATAATTTTGCAGGACTCTGAGCTATAGGAACTGTCCCTAGTTGTCTGATACCTGGTCCTGGGGTGATTCAGGGCAGGAGAATATTAGGTTGGTGTGTAAGAGAGTTTGATAAAGGAAATGGTTAGGAGCATGGGCTCTGCATTGTTTGGCTTGTGTGTATATGAAAAGTGTACTTGCAGGAGGGTCATTTGCTATCTCTAGTAATTAGCTAGCTCTGGGAGGGGCAATCTCTCCAGGATCAAGGCCCCAGATGCCAAAGAATCAAGGTCACAGAAAAAACAGTAAAGGTCATGTATCACAATATCATGTTCTTTTTTTCCTTTCCCTTTTCTCCTGCAGCTTCCTCTATCTGAAGTCCTTCTCCCATATACTTCTACTTTGTAACTTATTTTTATATTTTACAACTCAGTTAAGTTACAAATTCATCTCAGAAGCCTTGCCAGATCACTCTTGCTAGACCTAGACTGGGAAATTGCCACTCCAGGGTGTTCACAAGATATTGTAAGCATAATTCTATCACCCTTTGTATCATATTTATAAGTGTATCTTATTTCTAATTCTTAATTATAAATGTCTGTTACCCACCATACAATGAACTTCTTCAGGAAAGAAATATCTGATCCATGTTTGCATCCCCAGCACTTTACATAGTAGGCATTAAATAAATATTTGTTGGATGAATGAAGACAGATTCCCAGGTAAGCTATGATTTCTCTCAGCCTAGCTTAATGTCTTATTTTGAGTCCTTCATGAGCAACAATGACTGTAAAATATAGTTTAAGTTCATATTTCAACTATAGTAATTTCATTAAATAACAAGACTATGCATAGTTCAAAACATAGCAATTCACTTATAGTTCTACAAGTCTCTAAATGTATCATCTTTCAGAGAAAGTAAGAATGAAAAGTTTAAACAAGTACTTCATATATTGAAATTTTCAACCTTCCTTATGAGTTTTCAAGGCACCTAAAGGTTGCCCAGCAACACTCTGTTGAAATTTTTTTAAGTTTAAACATAAAGATCCTAATTAAATACCAATGGGAAGAGCAAAGTCAATTCCAGGGTCCACATGAAGTTTAATTTTTTTCACACTTCCACATTCCCAAATACAACAATCATGTACTATTAAAATATTTTACTGCCCACACTCCCAAATACATCAATTATACACCATTAAAATATTATCAATGAGCTGAAATTTTGTTATAACAAAATAATAAAGTAGCCATGTGAAAAGATTATATGGCAGCAATATATGTGGGGTCATTGAGATGAATCTATATTATGCCTACACCTGAAAAAGGAATTCCTATTACATTAGTAAATGTTTATCAAGTTTCAATCATATGGAAATAACTTACAAACCCTACAAGTATCCAGACTCTCTTTCTTCTAGTACCTGTCCCTATCTAAAAGCTATCCACTTTATAGTAGAATAAACTAATATGGCCTGTGTTATGAGGGAAATTAACACCCTTAATTGTTAACTAAAAATGAAGGAAAACAACTGGCTTTTTTCATTGTATGCATGATTGAAAATATTAAATATATAGGAACTTTCTTATTTTTTACTCTCTAACTACTTAGGATTTTATTTTATGAAAAAAAAATCCATGCACATGTATTTCTAAATTCAAATTAAAATGACATGTTTAGGCCACGCACAGTGGCTCACGCCTATAACTACGGCACTTTGTGAAGCTGAGGAGAGAGGATTACTTGAGCCCAGGAGTTCAATACCAGCCTGGGCAACATAGTGAGACTCTGTCTCTACAAAAAAAAAAATCAAAAAATTACCTAGGTATGTTGGAATGCACCTGTGGTTCCAGCTACATAGGAGGCTGAGGCGGGAGGATTGCTTGAGCCCATGAGGTCGAGACTGCTGTGAGCCATGTTTCCACCACTGCACTCTAGCGTGGGCAACAGAGTGAGACCTTGTCTCAAAGTAAAATAAAATATAATGACATGTTCATAAACACTTTTGAGTTGTCAGATCTGAAAATAATCAATCATGCCTAGAAAAAAAAGGTACTTCCCAAACGTTTTTATCTTTAAGTGATTTTAGAAAAGTAAATATATACAATTTGATTGATTAAAAAATATATTTCTCATTGAGTACTGTGTTTCATTTTAAAGGTTATTAACTTCATCTTTAAAAGGGAAATTAAGCATGTGAACTCTCAGTGTATGAATTACCATATGACTTTAAATTGTATCACTCAAAGAAAACAGCACATAACATATAAAGAAAGGTTTGGCATACTCCTTGCTCAAGGAATGTTCAAAAGACTATGACATGCCTACATATATCCTGACAACCTACTAATTTTAAAAATTTTTTAAATAGACTATCTCTTCTAATTTTACCTCAGAAATATATTTTTGTGACTATTCTGCTTACATGGAAAAAACCATGAGGATAAATTTCTGGAATTATTGATCTATATGACTCATCAGCCTAATACTTAAGTAAATATATAAAAATTAATGTTACCTATATACTAATGAAATTGTACTTATACAAGTTCACTTATTAATTTCCTTAGTATAGAACTAATTTATAAATTATTTCTTTAAAACTACTCTTGATTTATTCCCCTTTATTTCTATGCAATTTAAGTTTTAGCAAAATATTACTACTTCAATGTTTTTAACCTCAAAATATCATATAACAACATCTGGTCAACATTTAATCACCTAATTTTATAGTAATTATAAAGTCTCTACCCTTTTAAATACTTGCTCAGTCTGCTTTTTGTTTTATTCATGACCTTTTTTATCTGCTTAGATAGGAGTGGCAATTTAACAGCTCTGGGAAGAATGGTCTAAAAATCTACACCTGGGATAACTGGAAAAGGGATGCTGAAAGAATATCTAATTTTAGGTCCATTTGAACAATTTATCAGAAAATATGAATTGATAAGCATTAGACTCTTCAGCCAAGACCAATGCTAACAAGAAAGTGAAAATGCAAGGAGGGGATTTTTAATCTCATGAATTACTTGGTTATTAAAATAATTTCTGTGGCATGTCCTATAACTGCAGTGTAGATACTTAAAATGAGTTCTTTATTATTACCTCTAAAGAGCTTTTACCTGTTGGGTAGAAGTAGAATTAACAGACAAAATACATATAATCTTTGGGTCATACTTATACTAAAAAGTTGTTTGTTTTTTATTTGAAATTCACCTTTAACTGTGCATCCTGCATTTTTATTTGCCAAAGTTGGTAACCTATATAGAAGTACAATTGTAGGGGCTGGGCGCAGTGGCTCACGCCTGTAATCCCAGCAGCTTTGGGAGATCGAGGAGGGCAGATCATGAGGTCAAGAGATCAAGACCATCCTGGCCAACATGATGAAACTCCGTCTCTACTAAAAAAAAAAAAAAAAAAAAAATACAAAAATTAGCTAGGCGTGGTGGCAGGCGCCTGTAGTCCCAGCTACTCGGGAGGCTGAGACAGGAGAATCACTTGAACCTGGGAGGCAGAGGTTGAAGTGAGCTGAGATTGCGCCACTGCACTCCAGCCTGGTGACAGAGCGAGACTCTATCTCAAAAAGAAAAAAAAGAAAAAAGAAAAAAAAGTACAATTATAGGGATAGTAATTCATTTTTCCCTCACATTTGGATTAAAGAAAATCTTGATCTTTAATGTTGCAAAAATATATATTCTTAGGACCAACTACATAATGTGTAGGGCCTTATGTAAAATGAAAATGCAGGACCCTTTTCAACAATTATTATTTCAACATGGCAACAGTAGAGCATTAAGCCAAATGCCCATGAAGCCAGGGCTATTCTTAGAAATTTAGAATCCTAGACATTAGGCTATATGTAAATCAAGTACCCTTATATTACAAAGGAACACAGATGGGTTCAGTTTAACTGGAATTGGTCTATACCAGCGGTCACCACCTTGTCTGTAAAAAGTCACATAGTCAATACTTTAGACTTTGAAAGCCAAGGGTTTCTAACACAGCTATTCAACTGTGCCAGTGTAGCATGAAAACAGCAAGAGACGATACATAAACAAAGGAGCATGGGCTGTATTCCAATAAAACTTTATTTACAAAAACAGCTGGTAGCCCAAATTTGACCCATATAGTTTGCTGACCCTGGTGTATACCACAAACATGAGCAAAATGACCTTTAAGTTTGTTTAGATTCTATGCAGATGCAACCACCAAGGTAGAAATTTAGCTAGGGAGTTACAATTGTTTCCCTGGGACATTAAAACATCTTTTCAAAAATGTATAATAGAATCAATTTTTTTTTTTTTTTTTTTTGAGACGGAGTCTTGCTCTGTAGCCCAGGCTGGAGTGCAGTGGCGCGATCTCCGCTCACTGCAAGCTCCACCTCCTGGGTTCACGCCATTCTCCTGCCTCAGCCTCCAGAGTGGCTGGGAATGCAGGTGCCCACCACCACACTTGGCTAATTTTTTGTATTCTTAGTAGAGACGGGGTTTCACCATGTTAGCCAGGATGGTCTTCATCTCCTGACCTCGTGATCTGCCTGCCTCGGCCTCCCAAAGTGCTGGGATTACAGGCGTGAGCCACCGCACCCGGCCTAGAATAAATTTTTTATGTATGTATTTTTATGTTTAACCAAATTCAAACATTTAGCTCAATCAAACCACTGCCCCACTCTTCTAGATCCTTTAAGAATATCTCTCAGGGAATACCTAGTAAGACATGAAATCTAGGTTCCCTTTCTCTTCCTCTTCTATTTAATTTTTCGTAACTTCTATATGCTTTGTTGTTGGTAATAAAACATACGAGTCAAGGGCAAGAGCATGAAGAAAGGTATGGAGGTATGGCTGTCATGGTCTGTGCTGGAGTGAAGACTGCATGACAGGCCAGGCAGGGTGGAAGGGGCGACCGCTTGTGTCTGCAAGCCTCCAAGACCTTCTTGGTGTTCCAAAAGTTTTCATGTAATACAAGCTTTTTGATAAAATATATGAAGCAGTGACTATTTCCATTTCGAAGATGAGATCCAGCGAGTTTAAATGTCTTGCCCAGGGTCATGTGTCAGAAACAAAAAAAGCTCTGGGCATCACGGAAGGTGCAAGAAGTAGAATCATAGCCACTCTCTTTGCTTATAGTCAAATATAGACACGAACCAAAAATAAAGACCCAAAGATCAGAAACATACATTTATCTAGTTTGGGTTACACAGAAATCCATCTACATAATCTAAGTATTCAGTGAAGTCAGAATAAATGATGGCTCTGTGAGGCCTACTTACAAAAATAATCAGAAACCATAGTATGGAGAAAAGCTAGTCCAAAAACAAGTGGAAAATATAAACTCTCTGACTGACTGCCACAAAGACTCGGCTAAATGGGCTCTTCTCAGCTATTTTGCTTCTCCCCAGGCATCAACCTCCCTCCCCAAGGAGCTTCCTTTGAGAGCTAACCCAGTGGTGCCAAGCAAGTGCTTGGCAATCTTTCCTTTAAAATATGTGGTGTTATCCAAGCAGGTGAGACGGGCTAGATTTCTCCTGACCAACACTTTGGTGATGGATTTCCAAGGTAATCCATGGCCTCCGAGTGTGAGCAGAAGTAGAAAGATAACACCCAGGACAGCAGACTGGGAGGAGGTGTTTCTCACTCATTTGAGTCAGCACCTATCTTCACTAGGCACCTTGCAGAGCAACAGCAGATTTGTCTAACCACTTTGCTTTGCTCTAATTTTCCAAACTTGCCAATCTTTGTGGTAGTCATTATAGGAATCCAAAAAAGATGCTTAGAATTCCAGGATATGGTATTGTGTCTCCCAAGGTGTGTGCCTTCCTGCTGAGTTGTGCATTCCAACATGACACTGATTCTAGATAGGACTTGCAGTGAGAGCAAAAGGAAAAGGATTATTGCCAAAGGCCTTTTCTTCAAACCAAGAAGAATGGGTAAAATAAGAGGCTTATCAACCATAATATGTATCAAAGTGAAGCTGCCTGAGGTGATGAAAAGAAAATTAAACTTTAAGTCAGAGTCTCTAGACTCCGATACAGATTCCAGAATGGATTAGCTAAGAGACTTTGATGTTAATCTCACTTCCATTTCCTTACATGCAAGACACAACAATAACAAGAAGAACAACATCTCCATTTTGAGGTTGATATACACCATCACAGAGACAAAAAAAAATTAATGTAAAGATTCTGATATGTATTGTATATTTAATAAATAGTACTTTTTGTTATCATCTGTTGAGTAATAATTATATTTTGTCTCATAAAAATGTATGCCAAAATTCAGAATAGATTATATTCAAAATTCTGAGTTAAAGTTGATGTAATTAATATCATAATACTACTTATTAAAATATAAACAGTTTCTGTTCTATTTCCTTATTAGGTATTTGGTTTTCACTTTAACTTTCTTACTATCATATCTCAGGTACTTTTATCTAATCTGTGAATATCTAGGGCAAATTCTTCAATAATAAATACTATATTAAAATAAATGTCTTATCTTCTGACAAATGACAAATGTATTAACAAGTAAGAGAATTTGTTTTCTTCTCCAAGCAACTGAATAATAAATCAACTTTTTCCATTTAAAATCACCATCTTCCATCTAAAATCACCATCATCAATTTTCTCATTAATATGGATTTTTATTTAAAGACCCCAGAGTTAATCCTTCAGTTCTCAAAGTTTATAATAGTATAGAAACACTATATTTTAAATTCAGGGGAAACTTATAATGTTAGACTTAAATCAACAATCTCTAAGACCTTTCAGGAAATACATCTCTTTGTAAGGAAAGTTTTCTGCCATTTTATTTACTTGATAAAGTAAACAGATATTCTCACACATTTTCTAAAATACATGCAGTAACGGATTAGGAGAAAAGAGAAGAGTTTTAGAAAATCATACCAGATCATCTCTCCTTTACCCTTGTGCTACATTCATTTTCTAGATTATTAGATAAATCATATTATTTGTATAATTTAAATTAATAATATACAAACTTCAAGCATCACATCTGTGTTTTTTGCACAAATTAACTCATATATCACAGAAACAAGTCCTAGACTCATACATTGAGGTGAACTGAGGAACTGAATATCTCCTCATTTTCCAAATGAAGCAATGGAGGCCCCAAAAGAGAGAACTTTTATGAGTCCCACACATTCCTATCTTCATTCTTACTCGATCAAAAGGGAGATTCAGTTTTTATTCAAAATTCCTAATTCTTACCAAAAAGTGCGCTTTGTCTGCACATGCTCCTGAGTGTTAGAAGTCAAGCCTTCTCTAGAAGGGGGAGAGGACAAAGAGGGCTTGTGGGGTACCCATAAAGTGCTATCTCCGGATCTGGGTGCTGGTTCATACAGGTGTGCTCACCTTGTGAAAACCCATCAGGCTGCAAGCTTGTGCTTTGTGCTCTTTCCTGTATACATGTTATATTTCAATAAATTAAATAAGATGCTTTCAAACTTTCTGTTCTGTGATAATTGACATGTATCACATCATAGTAGAAAGTCACTCATCTTTTACTGAACACCTCCTACTTGCCAAGCATTGTACTGCTAATGTAAAGACAAATGAGGTTAAAATCTAAGCCCTCAAGCATCACAGACAAGCAAATAGTTACAATACTGTGAACAAAGTGATGACAGCTGAACAGAAAAGGAGCTGTGGGGACCCGGCGCCTGAGTCAGCTGCGGTGGAGGTGAACAGTGTGCTGAGGAGAAGCTTCAAAAAATTAACACATTTGATTCATGTCTTGTATTAGTTGTGCATTGCTCCTATAACAAATTACTGCAAACTTAGTAGCTTCAAACAATATAAATGGATTATCTCACAGTTCCTGGGGTCAGAAGTCCAAAATCAGTCTCACTGGGCTAAAGTCAAGGGGTTGGCAGGGATAGTTCCTCTTGGAAGCTCTAAGGGAGAAGCTGTTTGCTTGCCTTTTTCAGATTCTAAAGTCTCCTGCATTCCTGGTCCGTGGCCCCTTACTCCACCTTCAAAGCCAGAAGTGTAACATCTGCAACACACTCTCTCTCTCTGACCTCTGTTTTTGTCTTCATGTCTCCTGTTGATCCTGACCTTCCTACCTCCCTGTTATAATGACCCTTGTGATTATATTGGGCCCACTTAGATAATCCTGGATAATATCCCCAAGCCAAGATTCTTAATTTAATCACTTCTGCAAAGTCTCTTTTTATCACATAATATAACATATTTAGAGGTTCCAGGAATTAGGACATGGAAATTGGGAGGAGGGTGAGGAAGATATTAATCAGTCTACCACATGTCCTGAAAGATGAGTAGATGTTAGCTAACTGGACGAGACAAATGATATGACTGTAAGAAGGAATCAGACTTCTGAATCCTACACTTTGGTAAATCTGGATAGAAATGTAGGTCAGATTATAAAGTCATTGTTAATGCCAAGTTAAGGAGACTGTGTTCCAAAACAAATCACAGAAGGGTGTTAAGAAGAGTGATATGATCTCATGTGTATTTTTCAAGTATATTTTGACAACAATGTATTAGCTAGAATTAGAGGGATTCAGAAGACTAAAAGAGGCACGAAAGCATCAAGCTATTGTGATGGTTCAAGGAGACAGTCTGAACTAAACAAATAGTTTGGAGATGGACACGCAGGTCCTGGTTGAAGAGGGACTTATAAGAACCTGGTGAGATAAGGATGTGAGTAAAAGCAGGGAAGAAGGTGAATGATGAATAACAGCATCATCAACTAAAATTTCTTCAGGAAAAGGAGGAAACTAGAGGTGGAAGAGAATAGGTTCTTTTTTTATTTCTTCTAAAAAATAAAAAACAGGGTACATATGCAGAATGTGCAGGTTTGTTACACAGGTATACATGTGCCATGGTGGTTTGCTGCACCTGTTGATCCATCCTCTAAGTTCCCTCCCCTAGACCCCCCATCCCCCAAACAGGCCATAGTGTGTGTTGTTCCCCTCTGTGTGTCCATGTTTTCTCCATGATCAACTCCCACTTATGAGTGAGAACACGCAGTGTTTGGTTTTCTGTTCCTGTGTTAGGTTTTCTGTTCCTGTGTTAGTTTGCTGAGGATGATGGCTTCCAGCTTCATCCATGTCCCTGCAAAAGACATGATCTCATTCCATTTTATGGCTGCATAGTATTCCATGGTGAATATGTACCATATTTATCCAGTCTATTATTGATGGGCATTTGGGTTTGTTCCGTGTCTGTGCTATTGTAAATAGTGCTGCAATAAACATAAGTGTACATGTGTCTTTATAGTAGAATGATTTATATTCCTTTGGGTATATACCCAGTAATGAGATTGCTGGGTCAAATGGTATTTCTGGTTCTAGATCCTTGAGGAATCTCCATACTGTCTTCCACAATGATTGAACTAATTTGCATTCCCACCAACAGTATAAAAGTGTTGCTATTTCTCCACAGCCTCACCAGCATCTATTGTTTCCTGACTTTTTAATAATCACCATTCTGACTGCTGTGAGATGGTATCTCATTGTGGTTTTGAAATGTATTTCTCTGATGATCAGTGATGTTGAGCTTTTTTTCATATGTTTCTTGGCCACATAAATGTCTTCTTTTAAGAAGTATCTGTTCAAATCTTTTGCCCACTTTTTGATGGTTTTTTATTGTAAATGTTTAAGTTCCTTGTAAATTCTGGATATTAGACCTTTGTCAGATGGGTAGATTGCAAAAATTTTCTCCCATTCTGTAGTTTGCCTGTTCACTCTGATGATAGTTTATTTTTCTGTGCAGAGGCTCTTTAGTTCAATTAGATCTCATTTGTCAATTTTTGCTTTTGTTGCAATTCCTTTTGGTGTTTTAGTCATGAAGTCTTTGCCCATGCCTATGTCCTGAATGGTATTGCCTATGTTTTCTACTAGGGTTTTTATGGTTTTGGGTTTTACATTTAAGTCATTAATCCACCTTGAGTTAGTTTTTGTATAAAGTGTAAGGAAGAGGTCCAGTTTCAATTTTCTGCATATGACTAGTCAGTTTTCCCAGCACCATTTACCGAATAGGAGATCCTTTCCCCATTGCTTGTTTTTGTCAGGTTTGTTGAAGATCAGATGGTTGTAGGTGTGTAGTGTTATTTTCTGAAGTCTCTGTTCTGCTCTATTGGTCTATATGTCTGTTTTTGTACCAATACCATGCTGTTTTGGTTATTGTAGCTTTGTAGTATAGTTTGAAATCAGGTAGTACGATGACTCCAGCCTTGTTCTTTTTGCTTAGGATTGTCTTGGCTATACAGGGTCTTCTTTGATTCCATGTGAAATTTAAAATAGTTTTTTCTAATTCTGTGAAGAATGTCAAAGGTAGTTTGATGGGAATAGCATTGAATCTATAAATTACTTTGGGCAATATGGCCATTTTCATGATATTGTTTCTTCCTTTCCATGAGGATGGAATGTTTTTCCTCTGTTTGTATCCTCTCTTATTTCCTTGAGCAGTGGTTTGTAGTCCTCCATGAAGATATCCTTTATAACCCTTGTTAGCTGTATTTCTAGGTATTTTATTTTCTTTGTAGTGATTGTGAATGGGAGTTCATTCATGATTTGGCTCTCTGCTTGCCTATTGTTGGTGTAAAGGAATGCTTGTGATTTTTGCACGCACACTGATTTTGTATCCTGAGACTTTGCTGAAATTGCGTATGAGTTCAAGAAGTTTTTGAGCTGAGATGATGGGATTTTCTAACTATAAAATCATGTCATCTGCAAACAGAGATAATTTGACTTCCTCTCTTCCTATTTTAATGTCCTTTATTTATTTCTCTTGCCAGATTGCCCTGGCCAGAACTTCAAATACTATGTTGAATAGGAGTGGTGACAGAGGGCATCCTTGTCTTATACCAGTTTCAAAGGGAATGCTTCCAGCTTTTGCTCATTCAGTATGACATTGGCTATGGGTTTGTCATAAATAGCTCTTATTATTTTGAGATTATGTTCCATAGATATCTAGTTTATTGAGAGTTTTTAACATGAAGGGATGTTGAATTTTATTGAAGGCCTTTTCTGCATCTATTGAGATAATCATGTGGTTTTTGTCTTTGGTTCTGTTTATGTGATAGATTACATGTATTGATTTGCATATGTTGAACCAGCCTTGCATCCCAGCACTGAAGCAGATTTGATCATGGTGGATAAGCTTTTTATGTGCTGCTGGATTCAGTTTGCCAGTATTTTGTTGAGGATTTTCGCATCTATGTTCATCAGGGATATTGGCCTGACTGTTTTTGTTGTGATGGTGTCTTTTACAGGTTTTGGTATCAGGATGATTCTGGCTTCATAAAATGAGTTAGGGAAGAGTCCCTCCTTTTCAATTGCTTGGAATAGTTTCAGAAGAAATGGTACCAGCTCCTCTTTGTATTTCTGATAGAATTTAGCTGTGAATCTGTCTGGTCCTGGGCTTTTTTTTGGTTGGTAGGCTGTTAATTACTGCCTCAATTTCAGAGCTTGTTATTGGTCTATTCAGGGATTCAGCTTCTTACTGATTGAGTCTTGGGAGGGTGTATGTGTCCAGGAATTTATCTGTTTCTTCTAGATTTTCGAGTTTATTTGCTTAGAGGTGTTTATACTATTCTCTGATGATAGTTTGTATTTCTGTGGGGTCAGTGGCGATATCCTCTTTATCATTTTTTATTGTGTCTGTTTGATTTTTCTCTCTCTTCTTCTTTATTAGTCTAGCCAGCAGTCTATCTATTTGGTTAATTTTTTCAAAAAAAAAAAAACAGATCCTGGATTCATTGAGTTTTGGGAAGGTTTTTTGTATCTCTATCTTCTTCAATTCTTCTCTGATGTTAGTTATTCCTTGTCTTCCACTAGCTTTTGGATTAATTGCTCTTGCCTCTCTAGCTCTTTTAATTATGATGTTAGGGTGTTGATCTGAGATCTTTCTAGCTTTCTGATGTGGGCATTTAGTGCTATAAATTTCCTTAACACTGCTTTAGCTGTGCCCCAAAGATTCTGGTACATTGTCTCTTTGTTCTCATTGGTTTCAAAGAACTTCTTGATTTCTGCCTTAATTTTATTATTTATCCAGGAGTCATTCCGGAGCAGGTTGTTAAATTTCCATGAAATTGTGTGGTTTTGAGTGAGTTTCCTAATCCTGAGTTCTAATTTGATTGCACTGTGGTCTGAGAGACTGTTTGTTATGATTTCAGTTCTTTTGCACTTGCTGAGGAGTGTTGTACTTCCAATTATGTGGTCGATTTTAGAATAAGTGCCATGTGGCAGTGAGAAGAATGTATATTCTGTTGATGTGGGGTAGAGAGCTCTGTAGATATCTACTAGGTCCACTTGGTCTAGAGCTGAGTTCAAGTCCCGAATATCCTTATTAATTTTCTGTCTCATCGATCTGTCTAATACTGACAGTGGGGTGTTATCATCTCCCACTATTATTGTGTGGGAGTCTAAGTCTCTTTGTAGGTCTCTTGTTTTATAATTCTGGGTACTCCTGTATTGGGTGCATATATATTTAGAATAGTTAGCTCCTCTTAATTGTTCCCTTTATCGTTATGTAACGCCCTTCTTTGTCTTTTAGGATCTTTGTTGGTTGAAAGCCTGTTTTGTCAGAGACTAGGATTGCAACCCATGCCTTTTTTTTTCCATTTTGTTGCTAAATATTCCTCCAACCCTTTATTTGGAGCCTGTGTGTGTCTTTGCACGTAAGATGGGTCTCCTAAATACAGCAAACCGATGGGTCTTGACTCCTCATCCAATTTGCCAGTCTGTATCTTTTAATTGGGGCATTTAGCCCATTTACATTTAAGGTTAGCATTGTTATGTGTGAATTTGATACTATCATTATGATGCTTTTTGGTTATTTTACACACTAGTTGCAGTTTCTTCATAGTGTCATTGGTCTTTATATTTTGGTGTGTTTTTGCAGTGGCTTGTCCTGGTTTTTCCTTTTCATATTTAGTGCTTCTTTCAGGAGCTCTTGCAGGGCAGGCCTGGTGGTAATGAAATCCCTCAGCATTTTCTTGTCTGGAAAGGATTTTATTTCTCCATTGCTTATGAAGCTTAGTTTGGCTAGATATGAAATTCTGGGTTGAAAATTCTTTTCTTTAAGAATGTTGAATATTGGCCCCCAATATCTTCTGGCTTGTAGAGTTTCTGCTGAGAGGTCCACTGTTAGTCTGATGGGCTTCCCTTTGTAGGTTACCTGACCTTTCTCTCTGGCTGCCCTTAACAGTTTTTCCTTCATTTCAACCTTCGAGAATCTGATGATTATGTGTCTTGGGGTTGATCTTCTCGTGGGGTATCTTAATGGTGTTTGCTGAATTTGCATGTTGGTCTGTCTTGCTAGATTGGGGAAGTTCTCCTGGATAATATCCTGAAGTGTGTTTTCCAGCTTGTTTCCATTCTCCCTGTCTCCTTCTGGTACTCCAATCAATTGTAGCTTTGGTCTTTTTATGAAGTCCCATATTTCTTGGAGGCTTTGTTCATTCCTTTCATTCTTTTCTCTCTATTCTCGTCTGCATGTCTTATTTCAGTAAGGTGGTACTCAAACTCTGATATCCTTTCTTCCACTTGGTCGATTCAGCTGTTGATACTTGCGTATGCATCATGAAGTTCTCCTGCTGTGTTTTTCAACTCCATCTGGTTGTTTATGTTCCTCTCTAAACTGGTTATTCTAGTTAGCAATTCCTCTAACCTTTTATCAAGGTTCTTGGCTTCTTTGCATTGGGTTAGAATATGCTCCTTCAGCTCAGCATAGTTTTTCATTACCCATCTTCTGAAGCCTACTTCTGTCAATTCCTCCATCTGATCCTCTGTCTAGTTCTTCACCTTTGATGGAGAGATGTTGCAATCATTTGGAGAAGAGGCACTCTGGCCTTTTGGGTTTTCAGCATTTGTTGTTGTTGTTGATTCTTTCTCATCCTTGTGAATTTGTCTAGTTTTGGTCCTTGAAGCTGCTACCCTTGGATGGGGTTTTTGTGGGGGTCTTTTTTGTTGTTGTTGTTGGTGGTGGTGGTGGTGGTGTTATTGTCACTTTCTGCTTGTTTGTTTTTCTTTCAATAATCAGGTCCCTCTTCTATAGGGCTCCTGCAATTGGCGGGGGGGTTCACTTCAGGCCCTATTCATCTGATTTGTTCCCATGCCTGGAGATGTCACTCAAGGAGGCTGGAGAACAGCAAAGATGGGTGCCTGCTCCTTCTTCTGGGACCTCTGACCTCGAGAGGCACCAACCTGATGCCAGTAGAATTGCTCCCATATAGGGTGTCCGACAACCCCTGTTGGAGGGTCTCACCCAGTTGGGTGACACGGGGAGCAGGACCCATTTAATGAAGCTCTTTGTCCCTTGGTGGAGAGGGTGTGCTTTGCTGGGGGAAACCCACTTGTCTGGGCTGCCCAGGTTCCTCAGAACTACCAGGAGGAGAGGCTAAGTCTGCTGCAGAGATTGCAGCCGCCTCTCCCGCTAGGGGCTCAGGCCCAGGGAGATCCAAATTCTGTCCCTGAGCCTCTGGCTGGAATTATTGGAGATCCTGCAGGGAAGACCCGCCCACTGAGGAAGGATGGGTCAGGGTTAGACCTGAAGAGCCACTGCAGCCCCTGACTGCCACAGCCAGTGTGTTGGGCTGTGGGGACAAGTCTTGGGACCAAGCCATCCAGCCTCCCTGGCTCCAGCACGGGAGAAGCGCAGCTTGGAGCTATAGAAGTGGGTGCTGCTCTTCCCCTGCCCACGGAGCTTAGTATGTTAGGCAGTTGCGAGTCCCAGTGCTGGCTGCTGTTCCTCCCCGAAGGAGCTCAAACGCTTAGACAACAGGCAGTGGCCAGGTGCTGGATGCCCCTCCCCCTGGAAGTTCCATAGGCTTACGCAGATTCCAGCTGAAGAATCTGCGCGTTCTGGGGTTAGGACGCTAGGCCCTGGTGGCATGGGTTTGCGAGCGGGATCTTCCGATCAGCGGGTTGCACGGTTCCGTGGGAAAAGCACAGTTTTCCCAGCTGGGTAGCGCGCTCACTCACTGCCTCCCTTGGCTGGCGGGAGGGGGGTCCCCTTCCCCGTGTGGCTCTTCTCTCCATGGCTCACGCCAGATTTCTAGTCAATTTCGATGAGAGAACCTGGATACCTTGGTTGCCAGTGAAGGACTCATACGTTTATTATGGCTTTTTTCCATGGGAGCCTCCCAACTCAGCTGCTTCTAGTAGGCCATCTTGGCCCCGCCCAGATGATATGTTCTGTTTTGGATACCTCAGATGTTGAGTTTGAGGTGCCTAGAAGCCTTAATTGTGGAGATACTTAGTCATTAATCACACACATCGGTCTATTCTACTACATATGACTACCAGAGGAATCTTGTTAAAACACCAGATTGTGTCTCATTACTGGTCAAAACCGCAAATGGCTTCAGTCTCATTCTGAGTGAAATCCAAAGCCCTCACAATGGCCTGATAGGTTTTATAATCTAGCGACCTCTCAGAACTTGTTCTCTCCTCTTCCTCACCTCACTCATTACACTCTAGCCAGGCTTGCACACAGCTTCTGATAAAGGCACGCTCCCACTTCTGGGCCCTTGAACATGCCCTTTCCTCAGCCTGAACCTCTCTTCTCCCAGATTCCCATGTGTTGCCTACCCTGACTTGCTTCAGGGCTTAATCATACTTTCAGTGGTGTCTTCCTGGACCATCCTATTTAAAACTTCTCCCCACCTCCCACCCCCTCCCCCAATCCTAGTAGTCTGAATCTCTCTTTCCTGCTTTAGTTTGTCTATAGCTAGCAGTGTTCTCTGTAACGGTACAATTAACTTTATTTGTTTGTTTATTGTTCATGCTTACCTCCCGAGCTCCTCCCCACCCACTAGAATGTAAGTTTCATGACTACACATGACTACTAGAGGAACCTTGTTAAAACGTCAGACTGTGACTCTTTACTAGTCGAAACCATTACAAATGGCTCGAGTTTCATTTTGAGTAACACTAAGTGGCACACAATAGCAACTCAATAAATACTTGCTCCATGATTAGTGCTGGAGCACAGGAAAGAAGCTCAAATAGAAGCATTGTTTCAAGAGTCACATAAGTAGAGACTGACATTGGCACATTCACAGTGCTGCAAAGGCATATATACCTTTCTAGATGTTTTTATAGCTCTTAGGTTACAACTAAAAAAGCATAAAACAGGAGGAGAGACAAAGTCTGTAGGAAAAAGAAAAGCAGTGTTTAGGCACTTACGAAAACACTCAAAAAAAAATCAACCATTTTGTACCTCATAATTTGTGAAATTATACCTTATTCATACAAGATCATTTTTGATTAATAATAACATGAAACCAAAGAATTAACTAAATTTTGCAAAATTTAAGCAACAGTAAAGATATGAAAGGTAAAGTTTCTTGCATTTGAGATGCCTGCAATTTTTAAAATAGATTTTAAAATATATCACTGCTCATTAACACTTACTTGATCTTATGTCTCCATTTAATGATGCATCAAATGAAGGTCGAGTTCTAGTGTTTCAGTTCAAAACAGTTCTTAATAATAGCATCCTTCAGCATGAATAAGTGAACTGCCAGCTGAGAAGCCACCCTAATAAAAACAGGCTCCTGTAGGAATTGTAAAGTGGCTTATGATGCTTCCAGTGAACATCAGAGAGGGCCCATAAAGTGTAGCATAAAGTGTGTACGTGCATTTTGTGATTCCTAGAAGACATGTTGGTAAGGCCATAAAATGTTAGCAACCAATTTAAAAACCACCTCTAGGGTGGATAATCAAAGGGCTGAGCTTCTTATTAAGTATTCTCACATTTTTTATTTTGAATTGCATCATGTGATCTCTTTGAGTCTGAGAAATTTTCTTTTTAAAACTCTACTGTGAAATTTGAAAGCCTCTAGATTGCTTCCCCATCCTTCAGCATTGACACAATATTTCCTATGTTACATTTTGCAGTATCTAACATTTGGGAATTTTATCCAATATGTGGTCTAGATATGCATTTTTCTCCTTCTTATAAACATTAATATAGCTATCTCCAGGAAATCTGCTCAACATTCTATTTCATTTCATACATCTAAAATTTTGAGCTAGTATTTGTAACCATGTTCCTGGAAAATATGACTTAAGTCATATTCAGTACCTGGGTAGCCTGTCTCTTTTAGTCCTGTACATGTCATAACACTAACTATAAGAGCTCTTTAGACAGCTTATATTCGAGTGCTTTGAAAACATTCATTTGCTGAGCCCAACTGTATACATGGTTCTATACCACAAATTACAAAACACACACTAGCACAAGTGCCAATTTTTTTTTTTTTTTTGAGACAGGCTCTCACTCTGTTGCCCAGACTGGAGTGCACTGATGCGATCATAGCTCACTGCAGCCTCCGCCTTCCAGGCTCAAGTGATCCTCCCACCTTAGCCTCCTGAGTAGCTGGGACTACAGATGCATGCCATCACAACTTTTGATTAAAATTTTTAATTAAAATTAATTTTAAAATTTTTAATAGAGATGAGGTCTCACTATATTGCCCAGGCTGGTCTCAAACTCCTGGGCTCAAGCCATCCTCCTCTCTTGGCCCCACAGAGCGGTGGGATTTTAGGTGTAAGACACTGTGGCAGGCCCACAGTGCCAGTTCTTAAGAAGGAGAACATATCTCTATCATTAGTTATTTAGGCATTGTGGGTCTACCACTCAAGAGGAATGTTATATGGGCCAGTAAAAAAATATTTGAGTGAAGTTTAAAATCATTGCCTCTAAAACCAGTTCTGCCACCAACTGCACAATTTGGGGAAAGTTTACTTAATTCCTTCTGATATGCAAAATGAAAGGGTAAAGTAGATGATGTTTAAGAATCTAATTAAACCCCAAAATATATTACTCTAAATTATTTTTTAAATACTTTATCTGTAATTGGTTTATATGGCCATCAGGTTGGCATAATAAACACTCTTAGAATAAATAGGCAAATAATGTTTCTTACTTTCCAGACATGATTAATAGACAGTTAATCACATGTTTTTCTATGCAATTATCCTTCCATTTATCCTTTCATTTAAAAATTGAAACTCATCACTACAAAGAAGTAAACATTCAAAAATAAATTAAATAACCTTAAAGTCAAGTTGTTGGGCCAGGTGCGGTGGCTCACGCCTGTAATCCCAGCACTTTGGGAGGCTGAGGTGGACAGATCACGAGGTCAGGAGATCGAGACCATCCTGGCTAACACGGTGAAATCCCGTCTCCGCTAAAAATACAAAAAATTAGCCAGGCATGGTGGTGGATGCCTGTGGTCCCAGCTACTCGGGAGGCTGAGGGAGGAGAATGGTGTGAACCCAGGAGGCGGAGCTTGCAGTGAGCCAAGATTGTGCCACTGCACTCCAGCCTGGGCAGCAGAGCGAGACTCCGTCTCAACAACAACAGCAACAACAACAACAACGTCAAGTTGTTAAATAAAACAAAAACTTATATAATGAACAGTTTTGTTTGCTTAAATTGAATGTATTCCCTGCTGTTGCCCTTTTAACACAACACCAATTTTGGTTAAATCATTAAGAAGGGAAAACTAACAAACACTTCCATGGTGCTTCTTACCATGTGTTCTTAGTAGTTTACATGTAATAACTCACTTAAAGCTCAGAGTAATATCATGAGGTAGGTCCTATTACCACCACCCACTACAAATGAAGAAACTGAGAGTCAGCTTGCCTGAACTCACAGAGCAGGTGAACAGAAGAGGTGGGACTGGAATGCAGGCAGTGGGACACTAGAGTCTGCTGGTCACCACACTACTCCTCCCACACACAGCCTGTCTGGCATAGGAAGTTAATTCCCTACAACTTCAGGAGGGTCTCTTGATTAGTAGCCAATCACGATCATCCCAACCACCCTACCAAGTACTAAATGGTATTCCTCAACATCCCGTGATGCTCCAGGGTAGTGTGAAACCTAAGTTGGACCAATCAGACTAAAGGTAAGAATCTTTACTCCTTGGTGGGAGGGGAGGTTTACTCAGCTTCGGCCAGAGAGAATAAGGATGCATGTTATTGCCAATTCTGCCAACCGTCAACCAACTGCCAACCATGAAGGAAGCCAGCTTAAAGTAAAGAAGGAAGAAGGAAGAACCAAAAGAATCATTAAGATGAGAAAGCAAAGCCTCTATTGTACTGTACCCTCAGCCTGCTCTGTCTCTGTCTCTGTATTTTCCTCTATGTTCTCTCATTGTTTAAGCCAACTTGAATCAGGGTATCACTTTCTTCTACTCAAAAGCATCCTGAGAAATATTGGTATAATTGAGCACCATATTTACAAATCCTAAATAGTTAACAATCATTGTTTAATCTAACTCATGTTTTCTCCCTGCCCTGATCCCAAGTCCTGTTAATATACATTTTTGTTAACTCCCATTGAATCTTTACTGCTGAGTTGTTTCCTCTCCAGCAGATTCATTCATTGGACAAAGATTTATTGAGCACTTACTCTGTCTGAGGCATCGTTAGGCCATGATTTAGTCAGATAAATGAGTCACAGCCCCTACTCTCATAGAATTAAGGTCTAGAAGGGAGAAAGACACATAAATCAACAAATTACCATAATAGATGATGGTGCTATAATAGATAAACACTGTATGTGTGGTTGTGTGTGTGTGTTGTGTAGGTGATCTGAAAATACAGAAAATGGAATTTCTAAGATGGTTTGGAGGACTTGAGTGCTTCACAGCAGAGGTGACATTTTATTTGGGTCTTGAAAGATGACTAGGAGTTTTACAATAGAGAAAAGGCATTCTAGGGACTGGGAAAAACATGGTCAGCAGCATCAAACTATTGAAGTGTTGGGAATGTTGGGTAATGGCAAAAAGTTCCAAGTGATAACATCCTTCAAAAAATTTTCAAAAGAGACAATTTTCAGGATGTCAGGCTTGGCCAATCTCAAAGGCCCTTCTAATTTTTTGTTGTCATATATCAAGTAGCTGGACACTTTTCTTCCCCTCAGCCAACATTATCTCTGTAGGATTAACAGAGCTAAATAAAGAGTCAAAGCTGTGTTTCTTTGGTTTTTGCATTTCTCTGTCTCAGGCCAGAAGCAAAAAGCGCAAAAGAAGTACTTAATTGCCATATGGTGTTTATGAGATCCTGATTTTTGTGAAACCCTGTGGTTACTTTTTGACAGCCATATAATTTCTCAGTGTGTCATTGGTTTTTTTTCTAATTTTTTAAAGCTTGTGTTTCACAATCAGTTTAGAGAGATTATTTGAAAATTGCTGGTTGTTTAAATTAAAATGTTAAATTAATTTGTTAACATCTTTTTGTAAAGCTAGCTCACAACCTCATGTGAGATACAAACTGTATTCTAACCAACAGTCAAGAAAACTTATCAAGATAACTCAGTAATTAGTTTTTTTTAAATCTCAATTCATCATTCAACATTTAAACAATATACCTTTACTAAGCACCTACCATATGCATATTATAGGCACTGGGAATTTTATGAGAAGGCAGCCTAGAAGTTAGTAGACATTAAATGATGAAATAGTTAAATTTCAAATGGCTACAGCCAGAAAAGGTTTTTTATGATACAACAAGGAAGTTTTATAGAGCTCATGCTTCATCAAAGAAGAATCTTTCTCAAGTCAGACTCCACAGAGCAACTCTTCTTGCCCACCTAAACTGAGAATCGGGATATACGATCTCCTTCTAACACAATGCAGCATTAACCAGAAAGATTTACTCCTGTAGACTGAGGCAAAGAGAAACAGATTGAAAACCCCAAAGAGCAGTAATATCATTATTTCTATAATAAAGAGCTGCTGAACTGCAATCTTATTAAATATTTCAAAGGAGAACAAACCATAAATCTGAGTATTGTAATGGTGAGAATATAGATGTGCTATCAATAAAGGCACTATTGGAAATCTAAGTTCTGAACAAATTCAGAAAGATTTAGAAGGCTCTGAAATAGTTTTTAAAAGTATAATTTAACACAGGAAAATGCAGAACTAATCTAAATCAGCAAACCAAAATAATGAAGGAGAAAAAAATCTAAATAGGCCCAAGTAAATTCCCTTGGTCATATCAACCTCTGGCTTCTGTCAGTTCCCTAGTGAGGAGAAACTAATGGCTAAAGCCAGAATTTTATTATACATACATACATACATACACACACAAACACACACACACCATATGCTTTCAGATGCATATAATGAAACCTAACAGTGGCTAAAATAAATAGGAGCTTATTTTTATTGCTTCAAAAGACATCTGGAGGTGGGTGGCTGCTGGCATTGGTTTAGTGGCTCAGTTATGTAAGGCCAGTGTCTGTGATTCTCCTGTGCAGATTCCTTCATCATCACAAGGCAGTTGCTGTAATTCTAAGCATCACATCCCCATTAGCTGCTAAAACAAGTAGGGGTGGACCTGTGCCCACCAAATTGTCCCTGTTAATTTGGAAAGTGACATTTTCTCAGATGCTATCCCAGCAGACTTCCACTTGGGTAGAACTATGTCACCCCTTTTGTCAAAGGAAGCTGGAAAGAGAACTTTAAAAAATCTTTCCAGCCTCTATAATGCAAGAAGGCAGGAGAAAATACGGTTTGGAAGTGACTTGGGGTCAGTCAGAACCAGGTTTATCTGCACATACCACCTAGAGTAATGATCAGTACATGGGATATAGTTTTTTGGTCCAGATAGTGGGTTTGACCACTGCCAACAAAAGGTGAATACATTTTTATTGTATCAAACCCCATATTAAATAGTCTTTTCAAATATTTTGAAAATATACTTCTGGGCCAGGTGGGCCCCCTAATGACAACTGCAGTCAAGATGCTTACACCTATGAAAGCAAACCAAAGAAACTTCATAATTATACAATGATACAAAAACAAACCTCATTTCTGACTATGGAGTCTGCATTTGACAGAACCGTCATAAGAATGGGAAATAAAAATGCTAAGTCATTGAACTACAAAAAGCCTCATGTCTAAAAAGGGGGAAATCATATGAAGTAAGGATGGACACAAGTGCCCAAAAATAGAGTATCTAGAAATAATATCTGATGACTATGTCTCATACTTTGCCTTTGTCTAAAAGAGGATGATGGACTAAAAAACATTTTAAGGTCTTCTCATAGTGAATAGTCCAGCTAGACTCATAGGAATGCTGATCTTTACAAACTTTTCAGAAAGTTTATGACATCCAAGGAGCTATGATCATTGATTAAATAAATCTGTTTGTCTTGGGCAAGAAAGGGTTTTGAAATGAACATTTCTCTCCAGTAATCACAGAGGCAAGTGGCTGGTTTTAAAGTGGTCCTTATACTGTATTTGTGGTCATCTTAAGTACTCCTTCAGAGGTCTTAAAACATCCCAGACAGACTTACTCTATTCTATTTTAAACAACATTAACAGAAGGCAATTCTATATCCTCAAGTTAAGCATCTCATAAAAATAGCTCTTATTCCCGCTGAACTATGCTTCTGCTATTAATATTTACTGAAAGCCTAGAGAATTTTAGAGTGAAAAACATTTTAGAAGGAGGCAACATCTATCTGACTTTGAAGTAACGAATCAACTTATCTCTGAAAATTTAATTAAATTATGTCTCAATTTCACAGAGGAGTCATCTAGCATTCCCTGACTCTCTTTAAACTTATTTATTATAGAATCAAGCAAATGGCAAAGAAAGTAAAAAAAAAAAGTAAACCACATAGTTTCTGAAAATCTAGTCATGTTGTAAAGAAGTCATGGACAATGCTTCCTGGGACCTTAACAATGTGCTACTGTCAAGGAAACACGTTCTCAAAGAGCCAGACTGATTAATTTCACCAATGGTCATGAGCCACAACACAGCCAGGGGACATGACAGATTGACTCTAGGAGAAAACTATTATTTTCCTCTGCAGCCAATGTTGTAACAGTTGAAATCATAGCTGGGATGAAGTAAGCTCAATCATGCGGTTAAAGTGTTGCTTTGAACCAACTGGCCAATAATTTTCTTACTGAAATAAAACTTCAGGGAGCAACCCAGAGAAGTGAAGGAATTGTCCATCACCAAAGTTATTTGTTCCCACATTAGAAGCCTAAAAATGATGCTGATTCTTAAAATCACTGAGGCAGGATTGCAATCTCCATTCTCAATGTTAAATAGAACATCTTTTTTTAAAGGCTTGTAAAAATTGGAGTTTTTGTAAGTATTCTTGGAAATACCAAAACAATTGCTCTGATCACACTTATTTTTCAACAGAAGATAAGCTAAATGAAGTTCCTTTATGAAGATGTAACATAAGAGTGACATCACCAAGGTAACCAATCTGCTTAATCAGAGTAACATATCCTTGGGATTCTATTTTCTGAAGAAAAATAATGATAAAGATATTCTGATTTAATAACAAAAAAAAAAGAAGAGACTAAATTGGAAATGTGGTAGGATCGAGGGTAGGGTGGGTAGAGAGTAGGAAAATGGAGAAGCCCTCCTGGCTGAGTTTTGCCTGGGACTTTGCTACTCATCCAGTTTACCAACAGCAGTACATGGTGAGTTATAAAATAAACTCACCTGCTCTTTTTAATGTGCTATATAGAGTTTTCAGAAATGTATATCCCTGTGTCGATGAATAAAGAGCATGAATGGAATTTGATATGAAGTTTCTCTGTGTGTGACATCTCTCTCTCTCTGACTCTCACTCTTCATCAGTGCACCATGACCTTTTAAGATAGGACACTGAGTCAGAGGAAGACATCTCAAGAGGAAGAGCTGCATTCCTCTCTGAAGGCATATATGCTGTCCTGATAGTACATCTGCTGTTCAGTCTGCCCATAAGCAGTGCTAGGCTGGGGAATTTGGAGACCACACCATATATCTAACTCAAAGTACAATCTTATTTTGAATGTCAAATTTGGTATCTATGTTGAATTTTTTTTAAAAAAATCAAGGTTCTGTTTAACTTTTTTCAATTGCTAAATTCTAGAAAAGTTTATCAAAAGCAAATTTTATTTTTCTGGGTGATGGGGTGGGAGGGTTCCCTCTGCTTTGCCAAGACCCTAAACATAAACTAAAATTGGCCTCTGAAATAATCCAGCACTACCTTGCTATTTAGTAATGGTATTTGTCTCATCTTAGATATCTGTTTCTCTTAATTTTCACCCCAATAGAATGTAGGTTCCTTAAGAATGGAGAATATGTTTTACCTATTTATTCACAGCATCAGATGGTCCCTGGTGTGTGCTTAGTACCTAAAATATAATTATTCAATTAAAAAATGGAAGAAGGGAAAAAAAGAATAGAGGAAACAAATGGAAAGGAAGGCGAGCAGGTGTCAGACAGGTACAGTATTACTGAATGAAGCAATTACAGGCACCAGACAAGTTTCTACATTCAGGAACCTCATTTAGCAAGCACACCAGAATCGAGATATTTCTCCATCTTCTCCCACAAGTAATTTTTATTGTATTTTGTATATTATAAGATTGTCTGTAGCTTTTGTCTCTATAATCAACCAACCTCATACTTGGCCGAACTAGTGCTTTCATCCCAGTGCATGATGAATGTGTCAGTAGCTTGTTCATCCTCTCCAGAGAATAGTGGAAATATATCCTTAAAATTGGCCTACTCATTTTAATTGCCCACAGTCAAAACCTACAGTTATAGCTACAATTAGAAAATTATAGCTATAAAGTTGTTTTATAAAAGTTTCTACTCCTTCAATTCTCCTGTTTTAAAATTGACCAAAATTACCAACATTCTGTTTCTGTTTTGCTTATTCTGAGACCTGAGAGTTCCATTAAAATTAGAGAAAAAAAATTTTCAGACCTTCATGGGAATAAGATATATATCTCAAAAAGAGCAAATATTTATTTAGTAAGTACTTAGATTTTTTTCTGAGCAAATAGCCACATCATAGGTAAACTAAAATCATACTTCTTTTTATTTTTAGTTTTTGTCAGTGATTTGAAACTCAACACACTTCTTTCCAAATATCTGAACTTTATGTGTTATACTCCATTTTTTTTCTTTTTTTTTCTTTTTTCTTTTTGAGACGGAGTCTCGCTCTGTCACCCAGGCTGGAGTGCAGTGGCGCGATCTTGGCTCACTGCAAGCTCCGCCTCCCGGGTTCACGCCATTCTCCTGCCTCAGCCTCCCAAGTAGCTGGGACTACAGGCGCCATTGCGCCCGGCTAATTTTTTGTATTTTTAGTGGAGACGGGGTTTCACTGGGTTAGCCAGGATGGTCTCGATCTCCTAACCTCGTGATCCGCCCGCCTCAGCCTATAATCCATTTTTAATGGTTGCATTAGGTCTTTTATAACAGATAGCTGGCTATGCTATCTCAATTCCTCTGTCTTTCCTTCAAATGTCATTTCTTATTGTGTCATCTTAAAGAGGAAAATAGAGAAGATATAGGACACTAGCATGAATATATCTCCAACCATAAATGACCAACAAGTTGGCATTTTTATTAATCCCCTAATATTAACTTATTTTATTGTATTTTGCTCTCATTCAAACAGAATAGTTGAAAGAAGCAAAAGTCCATTTAATTAAGGTACCAGCTTAGGTTGGATTGAGTTACGGTACATTGGTAAATATGATACACTGTAGCTTAATTTGCTAATAAAAAAGATAAATACTGAATCCATGTACCATATCCACTCACAGTGAATTCCCTAGGCAGTCTTCTTGAGTCTAGCAGAATGTCTTAAATGTTGCTAAATCTTCCTTTGGGGCCCATGTTATCCATTTATCGCCTCCCTTTTTTCTTTTCATTTTTATCCTCCACTGATTCAACAATAACTTCATACCTGGTTCACAGTCTCCCTCTTCATCACTGCCTTCATGCTCGGTGAAGTCAATCCTCACGTGGTTGACCACTTTGATAATCTTGCCTCACACTCTTTGTCCTCAGTTCTATTTACTACCCACCTCCACTTCACTTCAGGCATCCACATTTTAGCTTTCTATTACCTAGAACGATTCCATTTTTTAACTCTTAAACTCCAAGTTCAAATTTATTGAACCACATCCTCTTATATCAGTTCCTCATACACATTCCATGTCCTTTTCCCTTTAATCTCTCCATTTGTTCCCAATTCATCAGTCCATTCCTATTTATTCTCTTTTCCACAACTAATCTAAATGTCATTCTGAATATACTCTTGCAGACTCCCTTAATCCATTCTCCTGATTGATTCATCACACACACCAGGCAAAACTTCAGACCTGGATCAATTCAGCTGTCTATTAATTCTTCTTCTATGCCTAGACTGATAGGACCTACTAGAGAAAAGTCACAATGCTCAGTCGTGAAGATGAATGATATGAAAAATTCATGAAAAAAGGATTCCGGCTTCAAGTAAACTCTGAAAATTGGTCTGCAGTCCTGGTCATCTCCTTATTCTTTGTCCCACAGAGTCTACATGAAATCATTGCAGGATCTCTATTGTCATTACCTACCTTATCATTTTTAACAAATCACCTTAACTCCTTACTTCATAGATGAAAGTCATCATTTGCCTCTCCCCATCACTAGATTGTGTATAACTAACTCAACCTTTCCTTATTCATTTTTTTCCAAGTGGAGGAGCTCGTTCTCCATTTATGTACTATTCTCTCTTCCCCATTTTCCTTGTTCTCAGGTGCCTCCTCCTATAAATTAACATCCTCCTGTCAACTCCTGGGTTTTAAACCCCTTCTATACTGGTTTACCCCCTCTATATCTATGATTATGTTCAAAATCTTTATGAATCCAGGTCCCCTCTGGATACCACATTGTTTTTTCCTTTTCCTTTCACAGTTAAACTGGTAGAAAGAATAGTGCATGCTTGCTGTCTTTTCTTCCTCACCATAAATTTATGCCTCTATCCAATGCAATCTGCCCTTTATCCCACTCCAGCCACCAAATCTTTGCTTTTGTCTCAGTCAGTGTTGACACCAAACTTCAAAAAACCCAAATGGAAACTTTCAATTCATATCTTACCTAACCCTTCTGAAAAATATAGACTACTGCATCCTTTTTGATATTATTTATATCTCTCTACTTTAACCTCATTCAAGTCTTTGCTAAAATGCCAGCTTCTTGGTGAGACTTACCTAACCAGACTGTTACTTAAAATTGCAGCACTGACTCCTGCACTCCCAGTCTTTCTTACATTGCTTTATTATATTTTATTGTACTTAACATTTTCTAACAAAATGTATAATTTACTTATTTATTTCTGTCTCATTTCGGTAGCATATAAGCTAATTTGCTGTTTTCACTGATTTTTATCATTTTATATAAAGTAATAACAAAAAATATTTGTCAGAAGAATGGATCTCTTAGTTTCCAGGACAACAGTCTCCCTGGGCTTTTCTCCTGACTCTTGAGTTTTTCTTTCTCAGTCTCCTTTGTAGCTCCTGCTACATATCCCTTAACTTCTAATGTTCCCCAAGTTTCCTTCCATAGGCTCTTTCTTCATATTTCTCCCTGAGACATCTCAGCCACTGTCATGATTGAAACTATCTCCTTCATGTTAGCTACTGAAATATCTATATTTCCATTCCAAATCTTTCTCCTAAATCCCAAATCCATATATCTAATGCCTTCTTAAACATCTACATTTAGAGTTCCCACAGACAACACAAACACAAAATATTCAAACTCTCTTCCAACCTACCATAGCCTTTAACTCACATGATTGTAACCTAGATTTATATTTATATGTCTTCTGTAAAGTACTATTTCTAAGTTAAATAAGATATTTTACCTAACAGCTCTGTATAGAGGTAAAAATGATACTGTGAATGTGAAAATGAATCTATGCTTTATGCAGCCAGGAAGCATTCAAACCACATCAAGAGATTTATTTTTCCAATAGTGGGAAACTGAGGTATTTATGATAGATCAAAGAAAGCCTTGCTTTCATATCTTAGTGATACTTTTTCTATAATTTTGAATAATCATTAGGTGATTAGTGACTTGGTACACTGAATTTTCTGTAATAAATATATAAAGATACAATTTTACAACATTACCCTCCAAGCCATTTGCATCTACAAATGAAAACCATCAGCTATCTGCCATTATCCAATAAATTTAACCAAGATGATCACAGTTCAGAGATAAACCACACATTTATAATTAAGCTATGTTATCTCCAAATGTCAGAGGAAGTGTTACATGGGCAAAATCTGCATCATTCTAAATAAAAGTTAAATAAATATTACATATAAAATGGAGTTTGGTGAAAATAATACTAAAGTTGAAAACCGACAACCTGGATTCAAATTTCTCTTTTACTACTCACTAATTGTTTGGCTTCAAGTAAGTTAATAATAGCCATTCACTCTTCTAAGAGTTTTACATTTTACAATTCTCACAATAACCCTATACAACAAGCACTATCATTTTCCCCAGTTTCCAGATGAAGACACTGAATAGCCTAAAAATAAAGTACTTTACCCAAGATCACTCAGTCCCATTTTGGACCCAGGCTGTTTGATTCTAGAGCTTCTGTGTTCAATGTCACATTCTGTTTTGAGGCTTTCCATTTGTAAAATATGAGTTTCATCTCTAAAATAGAGTTTTAATTAAAATAGCACATAAAATATTTTGTAAATTTTAAATCACTATCAAATGTAACATATGGAATTATTAGTCTGGTAAATTGGTAAACTTCAAACAGTGGTTTCTTTCTTTATTTAAGATTTGTACTGCATCACTCCCTAAATAAATTTGAGAATCTATTTTCTTGTAGTGGATTCTGTGAATTGAATTTCATCTTCGAGTCTTAAGAACTGTTCTACAAGGACCTTGAAGATAATTTAAAAGTCCATTGAAGTTCAGGGGAGAGTTCTTAGGCGTCCTGGCAAATAATTTCCATAGTAGCTCCCTGTAGAAAAATGTACTACAAATCAAAGCTGTCTGCATTCTCTAATGATCAATGGGTCACTCTTCATATATCTTTCTTAAAAGAAAACATGTGACTGGCTTTCTATAGAAAATAAAACTATAGGGAAGTCAGATTTTAATACCATTGAACAAAGACAGTTAGTCCTATAAGAAATATTTTATCTAAAATTTCAGTCCACTATAATATGAATTATAGTTACATTCTTTCATTTATCATTCATTTATTCAACTAACTTTACTGAGTATTTACTATGCAAGGCATTGCATTATATGGTATGGATGCAATGATGAGATAAACATCGTTATTGTCCTCAGAGGGTTTACTGTCCAGTGGGGATAATTTTTTACTAAAAAAGTACAATACAACATAATAAGAAAAGTATAGTGTCCTATAAGAGGACAAAGGAGAAGCAATTAACCTTTGAGATATTTGACACATATTTCAATGGCTATGCTAATCCATTTTTCATGACACAGAAAATACAGCATCTTTGTAATGTTTTAGCGCCTTGCAAACTAAATATTAAGATATCAGCTCATTCCAAGGCCTACCTTAATACAGAAGTAGATCCAGCAACTTGTCCTTCACAATAATAATAGTTTCAATAATAATTCATCACATAATTGTTAACCACCTCTTTGGATGATACTGTTGGGTCACTGACAATTTAAAATCATTTGCTGGTGCAAAGTGGAATATGGGTTTTCTTTTTTGTAACAGGAGCTGAATTTGTCTGTAGATATGCCAAACCCTACCCAAGTTAGGAACTTTAACTGTCACATGCCTTTTTAAGCCTTTCTCTAGTTCTGTTTGATCCAACAAATCACTAATTAGAAGCATAATGTGTGTGGGTAAAGGGTTAACAAAATATTTTCCCTTTCTCCCTTAGAATTTGATCTTTAATTCACTTTCTAGATCTATTCCCTTGCCAACCTGATAAAGGAAGTATGTCAAATATGCTAATAGGCAGGATTGCTTAGGGTAAAAATAATCTGATTGGCTAATTGCACGTGGAGTGAGAAAAATTATAAATAAATGATAAATACCTGATAGGGATACTATAGCTTTAGACTTTTGTGACTGGACATGCCTTTTTCAGAGACCACAGAAGCCCTGCCTATGGAGTTGTTACAAGAGATATTGGCTCCTGTGGGACGTGTGGTTTTTAAACCAGGGGAGTTTTCACAGCTGCTCTGAGAATCATTCTTTCATAGCAAAGAGAAACCCAAGAGTATAGCTCTTGTGCTGCAGCATAGACTTCACCATGCACTGCCGTGAGGGCTAGTTCCATGGAAGAGTAATAACTGACATTGCCCTGCTGGGCAACTAAGGTTCTTGTCCCATATGCTTCTAAGCAAATTTGATGCCATGTGTAATTTATGATAATCTTGTGAGTCTAATTATTTAATATAACTGCTATGATTTGTTGCACTATGATTTGTTATGAATTGCTATGAATGTGTCCTCCAAAATTCCTGTGCTGGAAACTTAATTTTCAATGCGACAGTGTTGAGAGATGGGACTTTTAAGAGGTGATTAGGTCACTATAGCAGGAGTGGGTTAGCTATCACAGGAGTGGGTTTCCTCCCCCTCCCCTCTCTCATGCACATACAATCTTTTGCTCTTTTGCCTTCAGCCACAGGATGACACAAAAAGTAAGCTCTCACCAGATATGGGTCCCTCAACCTTGGATTTCCCAGGCTCCAGTACTGTAAAAAATAAATCTCTGTTCTTTATAAAATACCCAGTCTCTAGTACCCTGTTGTAGCAGCACAAATTAGATTAAGAACCTAAAAAGACCCCCTGGCCCCACCTTCAGAGTTTAGGGGAAAGTAATGGCAGATAATAGAATAATACGTAAGTAATTAATAAGCATGTCAGGAGGTTTCTGGTTGCCTTTTTAACACGCCTCATGACTAGGCTCCTAGTGTGTACTGAACCTAGTACGATAACTATATGCTTGACATATAGTAGAACTGAAGAATGTTTTGTTGAATAAATTAAGCAATTAATTAATTAATAAGTGAATGAATGAATGATTCTAACCAATACGGTGAAAAACAGAAGCTAGAGCTTCAGCTCTCAAGTCTCATTTGATCCTAATCCAGCTATTCAGTTGCCCCAGCTCTGCCCTATGCTTGATTCTGAAGCAAGTTTCTTCATTCTCTGCCTAACATCTTGTGCTGGCTGACTTCCACTTGCACCTCCAGATCTCCTCTCCAACTTTCTCCAGTCTACTCTGTGTCCAGGAGGCTGGGCAGCATGGAACTTATCAACAGACTACCTTGCCCTCCAGCTTCCTGTCGTACCAACAAAGGCCACAATAAGTCATTGGATGGACAGTAGGACAGGAGCTGAAGTATTTACTCCTCCAGCTCCCTACCTGTGTGGTGAATCAGGGGCTGCAAAGGTCACAGCTTTTGTGATATGACCCTCTCCACACTAGCTATCATCTCCAGGTTTCAGGAGTCACTGTCTCTCACCACTTCAGGTGTATGAGTGGTAACGGCTTCTTGTTGTTACTTTTCTCAGGAGATCACATTGTCCCTTGTTACTTCTCTACATCCTGTCCACATGTTTAAATTAGTTCTTTTATTAGATGTTCCTCAAATTGCCAGATGTAAGCATGCTGTTTCTTTAAGATCCTCAACTGGAATACCTTTTCCTTAGCTATTTTTCAAATCTTTTGCAATATGTTTTCCTGCTACTAATGAGTCTACTTGGTTCAGCCACCAGCTGTGACCCACTATCGGTGCTCCTGTTTCTCCTAGAAGCATAATGATAAATACTATTTCTCCTGGTCTAATCTAGCTGGAATCACCTTTAACCCATGGTGTTTCCTCGTTGCCCTCCCTCCAACAAGACCTTGCTTTACTTTCCCTGGTCCAAACTAACTGTCCATCCCTTAGAGCCACTGCCACTTATACACTGGCATGACAAATAGGGATTAATTTTTGTTTTGGAGACATAGCAGGATATAGTTGAAAGAACAAATCCTTTAAGTCTGACTTGATGAGGGTTTGAATTTCAATTTGACCACTTTACTGGTGCCTGAGTAAGTTGACAAAACTCTCTGAGCCTCCATTTCTTCTGCAAATTAGAAGAACAAAACTATCTTTACCTGTGAGGTTTTTTGATAGACACTAAAAATATGTATTGATATTTGGCACACAATATGTGCTGAAAAAATAGTGGTAGACTACATTATTATTGATAACATCATTGTAACCCAGACACATTCCAACTAAGGAATCATTTCCAAAGGTCCATTCAGCTAAATAGAGAGGCATTAAAATTCTCTTTAGCTGCAAAAATCTCCCATTGCTAATTTCTCTCATATGAATTCACAATAACAAATTATCACCATTATTGGTTATAGTTGTTGCTTAAATAGAAAATATTTTCTTGTTTCTAGTTACTGTGAATATAAAGAACAGAAAAGTTATATGTTCCAGAATTTTATTATTTTATTTCTTGCTTGTATTAAAATGTGCTTTAATTTTGAAATTTGAAGTTAACAAGAAAATGTTATATTAATTCCATTATTTCCCCTATCAATGCAACATACTATGACAGCCTTCATTGTGTATAATTTTCCTTTAACATTAAAGTTATTTTTTGTAAAGTTGCCAAGATATCTGGCACAGTTGCCATTCCAAATTAAGAACATGGTCTTTCAAAGTGCAAACATTCACAGAGTTAAAAAAAACCTTCCAAGGCAAATGAATTTCACACCACCCAAGAACAAGAAGAGACATGATACTTCTGTTTAACTTCTCAGCATGCATTAGACAAATCTTTAAATAGCCCCACTAACTGAATCAGCCTTATAGGCTGAATAGTTGGTAGGTTGTGAGTTGCAATTTGCAAGGCTGCCAGAAAAGACTTCTTAAGTCTTCTTCCTTTCTAGTCCCGCACAATGAAGTCTGAAGCTCCTTTGATAATAATGAAGCCTGTCATCTTCTAATTAGAAGTAAGTTTAAAATGCACAGTTATTAAACTTAATTTACAGTGAGATTTGTTTTTGTTTTTTCCTGATTCTGATAAAGGACTATGCCAGGGAGGAAACTGAATGGTTGAGAAAGAAAAGACTGGCAACCCTGAAGACAAGCATTGTCAAATTCACATTTGTGCCTAAGGCTAAACTTGCACCCATCTCTTTGTGATTTAAACAGAATTCATTAATATGTTTCTTTCTGCTAAACTGTGTCCCCTTCTCTAGGTTTTTGATGGCCCTGGAATTTTTTTTTTTTTTTTTTTTTTTTTTTTTTTTGTGGCAGAGTCTCACTGTCACCCAGGCTGGAGTGCAGTGGAGCCATCTTGGCTCACTGCAACCTCCGCCTCCTGGGCTCAAGCGATTCACCTGCCTCAGTCTCCAAGTAGCTGGGATTACAGGTGTGTGCTATGACACCCAGCTAATTTTTGTATTTTTAGTAGAGACAGGGTTTCACCATGTTGGCCAGAATGGTCTCGATCTCTTGACCTCATGACCTGCCCGCCTCGGCCTCCCAATGACCCTGGAATTTATATGGGGATCCTGAGCCTGTTCAGAAGCATTCCTTTGCCCAACAGCCTTAAAAAGTATGATATGGGCTGGACACAGTGGCTCATGCTTGTAATCCCAGCACTTTGGGAGGCAGGTGTATCCCTTGAGGTCAGGCGTTTGAGACCAGCCTGGTCAACATGGCAAAACCCTATCTCTACTAAAAATACAAAATTTAGCCGGGCATGGTGGCAGGTACTTGCAATCCCAGCTACTCAGGAGGCTGAGGCAGGAAAATCGCTTAAACCCAAGAGGCAGAGGTTGCAGTGAGCCGTGATCATGCCACCGCACTCCGGCCGGGGTGACAGAGCAAGTCTCCATCTCAAAAAAAAAAAAAAAAAAAAAGGTATTATGACATGGATTCACTATTAAACCCCAAAGTGGCCGGCCAATCTATGGAATCTGTTTGAGTAACCATTTATATAACTTGAAGTGCACTGGCTTTGGTGAAATAGTAAGGAAAGGGTTTTTCGTTTTGTTTTGTTTTGGGCACTCAAGAGACGAGAAAGAGATGTAAAGGATAGGAAAATGCTTAGGGTCCCATTTAACGCCTCAGGATATTTGAAGCACAAATTGAGAGCCACATTAAGTGTAGAAGCTGGAGAATCTACTTTTAATAAGTTTTTTTTCTGAAGTCCTGCCCACAAGCAGTGCTATTTCAATGTCAAATTGACAGCATGCCACCCATTGTTGAGTTGGGGTTCATTACCCGCTTCTACATGAATCCTAGGCCTGCTCTGACCTTGAGGATTAACGACTTTCCAAGCAGCAAGGAAAAATACCTTTAACACAGACACCAGCATTTTCACATCTAACAATATAGTTGCCTCATAAACAGAGAAATGGGTATGGGAAAGGTGGAATCAAAAAGGAAGAACTGGCAGAAATGCGGTAAACTTGTTTGGCAGATAAATTCAAAAGAACACGTGAGGAACTTTGTGAAATTTCCCTGAGCTGCTTATTAGGTATAAGAAACAACAGAGGAAGAGAGGAGGAATATCAGGTAAATGGAGGCTGGAGTTCAGTTTCATCAGGTTAAACTCCTGTGAGCTCCCAAGATACAAGAAATAAGTCAATCGCAGTCAGTGAGATTTGGTTTTCTAGAGTCAAAAGGCCTTGGTTTCAAATACTTGCCTGCTACTTAATAGCTGTATGACCTTGGCATACAGACAGTTATTCAACAATCAGTACTTCCTTTTCCTCATCTGTATTAATAGTCTCTACCTCACAGTATTGCTCAGAGGTTTGAAGGGTTAATGCATGCAAAACAGAGTAGTAACTAGCAATAATGCAAACATTTGAGTGTTACAATTTGGTTCCATTTGTACAAACAGGCTGGGATGTCAGCATCCTGTAAGCCAAATAGGTATTTCCTACTTTCTCTACCACTACAAGTCAATTAGAGTAGCAATTGGTACACATCTTAAAAATATCCATTCAAATCATGTAAAAATAAATAACAGAAGAAACTTATTTGATACTTGATTGAGAAGTATGCATCAATAACATCTTGGTGAATCATAAATGAACCAGGATTTTGAGAAGCTTTATTATGTTTGCAACTCTGAAATTCACTTAATCCTCTTAAGCTTTGAATTTATTACTAAATCTACATCTATACAACCATCTAAACAACCAAACCTAGACAGTATAAGATGTTAAAAATATAATAACATATCAAGTAGTGTTATATAATATTTTCTGCAAAATTACATTTTATTATATATAGATATGTATTCATGTATTTTCTTTTGGTGGTATGGATGTGTATTGGTGGTGTAGATATGTATTTATGTATTTTCTTTTAAATTGGAGTCCAGATTTATTTCAGGAGCCAAGCTGTATGAATCATTTTGGTCTCCAGCACAAGCTTCTATGCTGACTGATTAGATGAAACTAATTAACAGGTGTGTAATTCAAATGTAAATGACTTGCAATCATTTGAAAATGAATTAATGGCTACAAAATAAATACTGTCCTGAACAGAAAAGTTCACAGAAGTTACTATTTTAGCATAGATTTCCCACAAATGTTTCCATTTGATTCTGGAAAAATAAAATTGTCTTCCTTCAGGTTTGTAAATAGCCAAAAGAAAGTTTCTAACAAAGCGTCAGAATCAAAAGCCATGTAAATGTAGTTATTTCTATTTTATCCTTGTCCTCCTAAGCAGTAATTCCAGCTGTCCCAAGGCTTTCATGTTCTGTGTACTCCTGTAAGCTACTCTGTCCCGTCAAGTACAAGGTCAGCCACTTGGAGGTCTAGAAATACTACTTGCTTTGAGACCTACAGGACCAAATCCCTCTGCCCCAAATCCTCCATTGGCTTCTCACCCTGAGTAAAAGGCAAATTGCTCACAATGGTCTATAACATCTTAAATGATCTGTTCCCTGCCTCTCCTGGCCTCATCTGCTGCCATTCTCCTTATCCCCAGTTCATTTACATTGACCTCTTTGCAATTCCTCCAATAAGCCAAACACATACCCGCTTCATGATTTTTGCACTTCCTTTTCACTCTGACTGGAACCGTTTCTCCTAGAAGCTCACATGACTGGTGCCCCACTTTCATCAAACTTCTGGTCAAACATCACCTTATTAAAGTGGTCTTCCATGATCTCACTTAAAAAAAAAAAAATAGCAAAACCTATCTCTACCTTCAGCAGTCTCCCTTCCTCTTCTGTTTTTATATTTATCCATAGACATTATTAACATCTAACAAAGTAAAGCATATCTACTTATTCATTACTTGGCTCGCTCTATTACAATGTAAATTATTTGGAAGCAAGTCTCTCTATTTTCTTTTTAGTGTTTTCCTAACACCTAGGCCAGTGGCTGGAACACAGGATGTGCTCAGGAAATGTTTACTGAAAGTTATGCATTGGATCAATAACACAGCCTACATGAAACTATAATGGACAGGTGTGTACAAACATACACACACAGAGAGACGCAAATTGCTCCCATCTCCTAACTTTTGTCATCTCTTTAAATAGCCACATTATCTACCAAGTTGCTGAAGCAGAAAATTTACATGTGATCCTTGGTTCCTGTCTTCCCCCATACTCCACATAGGATTCTTCAGCAGGTCATGTCCACTCTACCACAAAGATACACACCATCTTCTCACCGTCTTTACTGTGACATCTTGATTCCAACCTTTATCATCTTTCACCTGAATTCTTGCAAGAGGCTCCTAGTTGCTTTCTATCTCAGTCTTAATGTCCACACAGCAACCAAATGACAATTCTAAACCATATATCAGAGCATATCACTTCCCTGCCTCCCTGGTTTCCTGCTGCAACTGGAATAAAACCTAAAGCCTTTATCACAGGCTCTGCCTTGATGGTGTTTCAACTGCCCCTCAGGTCTCATGCCCCTCGGTCCTCTACTGTTCACTCTACTTCTCTCATGCTGCCCTTCTTTCTCTCTCTTGAACATGCAAAACTCATCTCCACCTAGGTTCATTTGCATTTGATGTGATTTCATTTTCAAATACTCTCTCCCCAGATTTTCATATGGCTGCCTTCTCACCATTCAAGTCTTAACTGAAATGTGGTTTCCTCCCAGAGGTCTTCCTTGACAGTTCTAACTAAAATTACTGGCCCAGTCTTGTCACTTTCTTGTATATTACCCCATTTTTAAATGCATCATAGCATGTATCAGTATGTGAATGAATGAATAAGTGAATGAATAAATTACAAAAATTGTCTCCTCCACTCTCTCAGCAGTAAAATATATACTTCTTGAGAAACATGACTGCTTCTGTGTTGTTCTCCATTACATTCCTGGTGTCTAGAATAGTGCCCAGTACATAGTATTACATATACGGTAATGATTTGTTGGCTGACTTCATAATGTCTACTAACATTTTTTTGAATGACTAAAATGCACCTTTCTTGGCTCAAAATATTGAGGCTATATGAAGGTGAAAGTAATAAATACCAGTACCATGAGATAAAAAGATAAGTAAATAAACGATTGCCAGCAATGTGATATTCTCCGTGTTCCTCTCCACACTTCATAGATACAAACCACATAAATTATTTGAACCCACTAGTCTATTAGAACGAGCTATTAGGCTGTGTAGTGAGTACATTGCCCTGTCATTATGACATATGCCTAAACTCCTTAATGTTTTTGGTTCCTGTCATTTTGATAAATTCAAATTTCTCTTTACAAGACTCACTGCTTCAGATCTCTTCTTCCAGTTAATTCAATTTCATCTTCTAAAATCTTCCCTTTTTATCACCATGACTACCTCACCACACTCCTTAAGTTCTTCCTCTGGCTTCCTAAGTCTTAATAATTCAATTCAGAAAGTGCTTGAGTGCCTACCAGAACGCACAGTCTGTACATCTTGTCTCAGCCCTCAAGGCCCTGCATCTTTGTACCTACTCTCTCGCCTCTATCCAGCCCCCTTCATTTATTAATTCACATTATTTTTTCCTCCCTTTGTCTACTCCCACTTGGAGAGCATTTCCACTTCAAATACTGCAGCACTCTGTTCCTACCTGCTCTGGCAAACACAAGTGTAGCCTATTTAAAAATGATTTTCTAGATAACAAATTACAGATCATAAGAAAGCAATTAAACCTCATCCTAATACAAAATTTGGTGTCACTCCTTAAGAAAAATTATAATAGCAAGGTTCCTGTATAACAGTAATAAAGATACTTAATAAAAAAGTTTTGATTAAAAGCTATTTGTGCAGTGAGCAAGCATTTTATCCCTCAGACTGTTTTCCTGTGAATTGTATATTATAGTCCAAAAATTCTGAAAGGTGTTTTGAAGATATTACATCTATTTATAACAAAAATTCTCCGTTTTAAATAAAAAGTACAAATATTATGATTAAATATCTTAAATTTTTCAAGAAACATTTTTCAAAAACTTTAAAGTATTTTAAAAGCATTACACAATTTAACTTATTCCAGCATCCATTTAAGCACAAAAATTGAATGCAAAATTCTATTATGTTGTAATTCAAACCAGAAATTTGGGATCTTATTGTTCAAAAGTTGCTCAGCATTATAACACATGAAATAAAGAGATTAGTCTGACTTATAAGACTCAACATTTTAGTATATTTCTTGGGAGGTAATTTTCATTTACTCTTTACATAAAACAGGAAACAGTGAAGAAATATGAGCAACGAATGAAAAAAAAGTGTACTTTTTTTTTTAATTTCCTTCCCAAGTACAAAACAAAGAGAAAAAATGAATAAGTACTATATCTAAATGTGTAGAACACTGTTGTAAATTTTACAGTCTCAATCAAAATTTTAGTAAGGCAAAGCACTATCATAGTCTAATGTAACTAGAATTTTTTAATTCAAGTAAAATTGACATAAAGTGAAACACACAGGCCTTAAGTCATGATTTCTGATATCTACATACACCCTGTAACCGCAACCCCAATAAAAATGTAGAATATCCCAGATGTTACCCCAGAAAATTCCCAGGTATTCATTCTAGGCCATCCCCACACCTCCTAAGCAACCACTATTCTGAATTTTATCACCATAGATTAGTTTTACCTGTTCTTGCATTTCATAAAATGGAATCATGCCATGAGTACTTTTTTGTGCCTGGCTGATTTTTCTCAGAATGATGTTTTTGAGATTCATGCATGTTGCAGATTGCATTAATAGTTGATGAAATATTTTTTATTGTTAGTATTTCTCTAAATGAATATACTATAGTTTATCTATTCACTTCTTGTTGAAATTTGGGGTTATTTTCAGTTCGGAAAAATTATAAATAAAGCTGCTATGAACATTTACGTACAAATCTTTTTGTGGACATATACTTTCATTTCTCTTGGTTCATAAGTAGTTAGGAGTAAAATTACTGGAGCAGAGGTAGGTAAATGTTAATTTAATAACAAACTACCTAACTGCTTTTCCAAGAGGTTGTACCATTTTATCCTCCTCTTGGCAGTATTTGAGAGCTCCAGTTGCTCCATGTCATCACCAACATTTAATATGGTCATTTTTTTCATTTTAGACATTCTAGTGAGTGTGATATGGTATTTCATTGTGGTTTTAATTTGCATTTTTCTGATGACTAATAATGTTGGTCCCCTTTTGAGTGCATATTGGCCATTTCTATATCTTCCTTTGTTAAGTATCTCTTCAAGTCCTTTGCCCCATTTCTTCAACTGGTTTGTTTGTCATTATTGATTCAGAAATATTTTATTTTCTATCAGCAAATTCAGTTTTTTTATTTTAAGAAAACTTTAATATATAATTTTTTCAACTTTTATTTTAGATTCAGAGGGTACATATGGAGGTTTGTTACCTGGGTATGTTCTGTGATGCTAAGGTTTGGGGTACAAATGATCCTGTCACCCAGGTAGTGAGCATGGTGCCTGTATTAGTCCATTCTCACGCTGCTAATAAAGACATACCCGAAACTGGGTAATTTATTATATAAAGGTAAGAGGTTTACTGACTCAGTTCCACAGGGCTTGGGAGGCCTCAGGAATCTTACAATTATGGCGGAAGGGGAAGCAAACACATCCTTCTTCAAATGGCAGCAGCAAAGAGAAGTTCCAAGCAAAAGGGGGAAAAGCCCCTATAAAACCGTCAAATCTCACGAGAACTCACTCACTATCATAGGAACAGCAGCATGGGGGTCACTGCCCTCCATGATTCAACTACCTCCCACTGGGTGCATCCCATGACATGTGGGGATTATGAGAACTACAATTTAAGATGAGATTAGGGTGAGGACACAGCCAAACCATATCAGTACCCAACAGTTAATTTTTCAACACTTGCCCCCTTCTCTCCCTCTCACTTCTAGTAGTGTCCAATGTCTATTGTGGCCATCTTTATGTCCTTGAGTACCTAATGTTTAGCTCCCACTTTTAAGTGAGTACATGGGGTATTTGGTTTTCTGTTCCTGCATTGATTCACTTAGGATAATGGCCTCCAGCTGCATCCATGTTGCTGCAAAGGACATTATTTCATTCTTTTTTATGACTGCATAGTAGCTTAGGAATATTTTTAACGTATTCTGAAAACAAGTCCTTTGTCAAATTCTGTATTTTGCATACCTTCTCCCAGCATGTGGCTTGCCTTTGCATCTTTCCAGCACTATTTCTTAATGAGCAGAACCCTTAAATGTTGATGAAGACTGATTTAGTACATTTTTCTCCTTTATAATTAATTCCTCTCTAAAAAGTTTATGCCTATCTCAAGGTAAAAAATATATATTATCTTTTCTAAATGTTTTATGATTTTAGATTATATGTTTAAGTCTATGATCCATCTCAAATTAACTTTTATATGGTATAAAGTAGAGGTTAAAGTTTCATACATTTATACTCAGTTTTAAGTTAAAGATTTTTGCTGAGAAACATGAAAACACTAGATATCTAAGATCAGCACTTAAAAATCAATTCTTTTCATTTACACTTTGCCAGCCTTTTTATTGTTGTTGCTGTTGTTTAATGTAACTCTTGTCTGTATAAGAATAACCCAAATAGAAGTGGGCTAAAAATGGTTCATAGGTCTAGGCAGGGCAAATCACATGACATTTGCCTGTAACCAAATTTCACCTTTTCCAGGAGATTTGCTGGTAGCCCAAGCCACAGGAGGTCTCATAGGAAGATCTCACACATCCTGGAGTCTGCATGCATGATGAGCTAATTACATCATCTGCTGCTCTTATAAAATGCACTAAGCTAGGCAAATAATTTGATCTTCTATCCAGACATCCACATTAGCAGTCATCTGCAAATATACAGCTGCCCATTCTGCATGGCAAGTCTATGGCACGGATACCAGCCTTCTTTTTAATAAATATACCACAATGCTATTTTGCAGCACTTTTTAAAATGCTACAAAATAAAATAAGGAAAAACTAAGGTGATAACATTTAATTATGGAATCTCATTATTTTACCATTTTTTTCAAAATCTGCAATTTCTTTTTAATATAGGGTACACATCAGCATTCTTGCTTTAGGAAAACCACAAAGTCTGATGTAATAAAAAGAAAATAAAGGCTATGTGAGAGAAGAATTTTATCTTGCTCAAAGCAAAAGCCTAACAAAAGAAAGGCAATTATTCTGACCAGTTAACAAAGCCAAGAGAAAAGCCACACCTGTTAGCTAAATCCAAAAATCCTCAAAATGGTTCATATCCCCTCCTTCTCTAAAATCCTATAAATAAAATCAACTGGGAAATAATAGTAAACATGTTTCATTTTAGCATGGATATGAACTAGCTCATGGCCTCACAGAAGTCAAAAAGGTATTTTAGGAGAAACCAGTACAAAATTTTTGTAGTGGTGCCTATTATCTCCAGAGAATGTATTTACCACCAAGAGCCATTCAGTCTAACTTACCATAATACATAAAAACGGCCTGGTAGCATCTAGGTCTGCTTTTTTATTCCACTTCTCTAATTATCAACAGCCTTACTGATTAAATTCAATGAGCAGTAGGCACAATTTTTGATTTGTCTACTGTGCCATTGTTTTTCATTAATACCCCTCCCTCATACTCCTTTCTATTAAAATGACTTAGGGGGTAAAGTGTTGATGCTTTTCCTTATAGTTCTGAGTTGCAATTTATGTTCAGGAGGCTTTGTGTCTTACATATTAAAGAGAAGAACATTAGAAAACTTTAGCATTCTAAGCATGATGAATCTCTAAGTTTCAAATTAGAAAAGTCAGCATTTAGAGAGCTACTAGTTTCACTGATTTTTATCAAAATGTGATATTCTTATCTTGAATCAATACTATGAAAATTCTTGTTTGAAAAATAGTTCACTTAAAATGGATTTTATTGATTTAGCTATTAAAGGGTAAAACACATTTCACAAGAATTATGTTAGAAAAGTAAGGGTAAAACACTAGTCTTCATAAAACTGAATTTGTCTTAAGCTGAAAATGTTTAAGTTATAATAATCTGGGTTTTAGCTGGAGATAAATCTATTAATATCTCCCAAGATTGTCATATAAATTAGACTTTCTGAGTAATAAGATATTAATGTCATACAAAAATATTTTTACCTTTACCATATTGGATTTTGATACAACGTTATTCTAAAGTATTTTCAGAATAAGGAGCTAATTTATCATTTGTATGGCTTTTTTTCCAGGAAATCCAAATATCTGGTTCAAAGCGATATAGACAAAGAAATAAAATTCAGCAACCAGAAGTAATTTAAAGTAATTCTAATTCCTAGGTGCATCTCTTGGAAAATGTTAAAAGAGATCTAATGTATAATCTTTTTTTTCCCATTCCAATTGATTGCCAATTTTCCCCACACCTCAGCTTTCTTGCCTCTCACTTTCACCCCTTTCCCCTAAACCTCCTTTCCTATCTTCCTTGTCTCCTGATGAGACTTTACTTTCTTTTCCCTCTTCCTTTCTATCCTCTGCTATTCTCTTTTTTTCTCAAGACAAAATCTCCATGCATTTATCCATCCTTAATTCTATTGTTCAGCCTCTAAAGATGATGCCAATCTGCATGGTAAACTGGTTAGGCAGAGGAACAGAGGAAAACCTGTCTCCTCACACATTAATAATTTCTGTCCCTGTTACACACATATCACCTCTCTTCAAGCAGTCTCAAGATATTTTAAGGTACTCATAATTCCAGTCACCTCACAGCCAACAGTTAGCTGTCAATCAAACTTGACAGAAAGACTGAGGTTAAGCAATTTTCTCAATTAAATGGAAGATAACAAGGAATTTGGTTTAGGGCTCTGTCTCCCAAATTAAAACATTTTCCCAGTGAAAACAAAGCCTCTCTAAGGCTTTACATGTACAAGCACACTTACTCATCTTCAGAACCCCATTCACCAGGATGAATAAACTGTCGTCACTACCAAAATAAAGGATCTTGATTAAAATAAAGAAAATTAAACCTGTGACAATGACTTTGTGCAGTTATTAAATGTGTAACAGTTTATTCACAGGATAAATATGCAATTCTGATCATGATGGGCTCTTAAAAGAATTCTTCCAATTATATTTTATACTGCCTAATAAATAAGCAAAAATGTGAAAAACATTATCTCAACATCTACTTAGGAAATAAGATTGTAGCTAATGTTGTGTAAAATGCAAGGTCACTAGATGTTTCCTTGCTGCAATGTAAAGAAGGTCTCAACTCAGAATAACCTATATAATTTTTCAGATTAGATAAAAGTGAAAACTGTGACAAGGAAATGATGTAGTCCACTTCTAGCGAATGACCCCAAATACTTAATTCTACATGGCTCATACCAGGAACATTAACATAAAATCATATTTTATCAATGTAGAAGACCCAAAAGACAGCAAATATCAGAGATAATTTCACCAGCCTATGAAAAATGAGTGTAGTGTTATATCTGCCCCAGCCTAAAGATCCTAAAGTCAAATATGATTTTATTAGGTTGGTGCAAACATAATTGTGGTTTTTGCTGTTACTTTTCATGGCCAAAAAAAAACATAATTACTTTTGCACCAACCTACTACCACTAGAAAATATGTATGAAAATAGAAGCGTACAACCAATAATATGTGTTCTAGTTTCCAAAATGTAAAGATATATCCATTTTGAGTTTTAGTTAAAAAACCACCTCTTTCAGGAAGCTTCCCACAATAAGGCTGAAACATTGCTCCATCTTATTTAATCTCAATGTTTCTAGCACTTTATTTACATTTGATGTGGTATTTAAATATTGCTGGCAGTCAATGCCTATTTTACTTCTTTAAAGGCATGCAAATCTATAAGGCTGTACATGAATAGCAGCCATGTCTCCCTAAACTTTGTAAATTCTTATATTAATAGTAGAATCCACAAGTTGTTTAATAAGTATTGTAACACTGAAAACATACTTTTGATCTTCGCTGTCCTGAAACATTTTTAACACTAACTCTGAAAACTGTAAATATTTCCAGTAGAAATTTTGTGTCCTATATTGTTAGTTTTTTGTTTCTATTTTGTTGGGTTTATATTTAATTCATATTTATATTGTTTCCTTTCTCCATGAATCAGTGCTTTTCTACTTCCTCAAGATTATCACACAATGTGTCTATATTTTCCTAGTACCTATCTTTACTCTCATTGCCCCTAACCACTAGCTGTTTCAAATTAATTTCACTCTTTTCAAACCTTATGCCCTTTCCCACTAACTTTCATTTCTCAGAAAACCCTTCCATCTCATCACTCACAGAAAACATAGAATCCATCTGTACTAGCCCACCACATCTGTAGTTTAAGCTGCTGTAACAAAGAAATCCTAAAACCCAATGTTTAAAAAAAAGATACATGCTTGTTTGCTTCTGACAGAACAGTGCAAAGATAGATAAGCAGTCACTGGGAAGATTATCGAAATTAGATACACTTCTAGCTACCTGTTTGGACAGTCTAAAAAATCACAAGTCAACCTTGACTCCTCTTTCTCCTTCCTTGCCCACCCATCAACACGTTAATCATTAATTACCAATATCTCCTCTGCATTGCTAAAGATAACATGTACTGTGTTTTTTACTGATTGAAGCACTTCATGTGTATTGACTCCTTTATTCCTCATAACAACCCCGAGTGTCTGGTTCTATCATTATCACCAATTTAGAAACGAGATACTGAAGCCCAGAAAGACTAATAAACAGCCCTGCATCACAATGCTAGTTAAGTTGCAGCACCAGGATTTGGACTCAAAGTCTGTCTATGAGTCTATGCATGGTCTTAACTCTTAACCATTACTATAAATTGCTTCTTTATCCATAACTTCAACATCTCTAGAAGTTGCTCACATTTCACCAATAGAGTTGAGACCATATCATCTCTTCCCTGTCTGAAGAGTGTCCTCTTTTCTCTTAGCCTTTAGCCTCTTCTCTCTCCTCTCCAACCAGAAATATGTTGGATCCTCCTCATATCAGCTCTCTAGCACCAACTGTGACCATCTTTTTTTTTTTTTTTTTTTTTAGACAGAGTCTGGCTCTGTCGCCAGGCTGGAGTGCAGTGGTGCAATCTTGGCTCACTGCAACCTCCGACTCCCTGGTTGAAGCAATTCTCCTGCCTCAGCCTCCCGAGTAGCTGGGATTACAGGCATGTGCCACCATGCCCAGCTAAATTTTGTATTTTTAGTAGAGACAAGGTTTCACCATGTTGGCCAGGATGGTCTCGATCTCCTGACTTCGTGATCTGCCCACCTCAGCCTCCCAAAGTGCTGGGATTACAGGCATGAGCCACCACACCTGGCTGACCATCTCTTTTCATTTTCACATTCAGCAACATCTTATTGGTAGCTTTAAACCACCATGGTGGACATATTCACACCACGAAAATAGGCAAACACCACAAATCAGGGTGTTGTTTTTTTTGTCTCTCCAAAGAGGTAGTTTTTAAACAGTTGCTAGCACACCACTCTGCAATCCATTCTTCACAGACCTGTCAGAAATTGTCTCAATCCACATGGCTAATTATGACCATGTGATGAATTTTTCAAACCTCATAAATCTGGGCTAGTTGTCTTTTTTATGTATTCTTGGAAGGCCTTGAACCTCCTCATCCCATCACACTGTATCACAATAGCCTGTTTACTTGTTTTTATTCCCTCCTTAGATTGTTTAAGGATAGTGAATATTTCTTTCATTGTATCCCTAGCCTAAAACAATGCCTGACACATAGTTAGAGCTTAACATATTTGTTGAATAAATGAATGAAATAACAAATAAAAATGTTTTCCTCAATACTTGTCAATCCTCACACTACTCCTATTAAGCAATATCCTCATTACTTTGTATTCCTCAGTTTATGAGCCATACATTACAGAACCTTATAGATTATAGTTAATCTACCAGAATCCCCAGTCATACTTCTAAAAAGTCAGCAATAACATTGACTAGGCTCCTAAATATTAGAAATAACTACCCTCATCAAAGTCACTGAAAATGCTTCTTCGCATTTTATTTGCTCATATTGTACAAAGTTTGGCTTAGAATAGAAGCGCAGCCTCAGCTTTCACCTTATAAAATCTTCTAGGAAAGAAAGTAGTTTTTGACAGCTAGCTTCTGTAGCTGGAGAAATGCCACATAAAAATCTGAATATGCTGCTATTCCTTAAAATAAAACATTCTTTCTCTTTCATGTAATTAGTGTTGCGTTAGAAGCATTATTTTCACAGATGCATACAGCATAATTAATGCAATGTACAAGTCCCATCTCTAACTAGAATTTTGACATAATCTATTCCCAAATTCCATCTCCTAAGAAACTTAATATATTTTTATTTATATAAATTACACACACACATACACACACAAAACAGCACTTTGTTTGACATAGCTTATATCAGCATCTTAGAGCCTTTCTTCAAGTGGTAGGACTTTGACAAACTTTATTTTACTTCATATTCAAATTACTTTAACTATTTCTCAACCTCTATTTTAATTTAGATGCCCTTCACTGATATAGTCTATTCAAATATTAAATAATTTTTCAAAACAAAAATGTACTTGTTATCTACTGTGTTCCTGGCCCTGTTTTAAGTGTTAAAATGAAAAAGTTGAAGAAAATTCCTCCCCTCAGGGAGCTTACATTCTAGTGAAGGAGAAAGATAGTAAACATATGAACAAATAAACCACTTTCAGATAGTAGTAAATATTATAACAAAAATAAAAACAGGGTGATGGAGTGGCAAAGGTTGCCAGTCAGGGAGTAGGCAGAATATGGTGGGCTATTTTTAACAGGATAATCAGACAAAGTTGATCTGAAAGGATAGCCTATTCTAATGAGAAAAAGATAGCCAAGCATGTAGTAGAAGAAAAAATATTCTAGGTAGAGAGAACAGCAAACTCAAATAGCCTGAGATAGGAAGATAGTAGGTTTGAATGACAGAAAGAATGTCAGTAATGAAAGGAGAGACATAATTTTAAATCACATAGTCTCCCACCATATTTAATTTTATTTTCTTCAAGAAAATACACACTCATAATTTTAACCATCAGCTCATCAAGCTACCAACATGAACTTGTGTGCAGATTTGGGAGGAGATGCACAATGACACACCATTATGTAGTATCTCAACAATACAGATGCCACAGAAGTAAACAACTCAAGAGTATAAACAAAATGATAACAATAGCAACATGTAAGAAAGAAATGAGGAAGTGATCAGTCTTGAGTTTTGTTATCTTTCTTTTAACAGTATTTAATTGTGGATTTATATGATTTAATGTTTAATCATGGCTGTATTTAACAACTGATTGACAAAACTATTTAGAATTTTACAATTGGTTCTTTCAAGCTGGGACAAGCCATCTCCAGCACACCATTGCTGCATGCTTTCTCTGAGTGAGGGCTCTTTAATCTGCCCAGAAACCAAAAAGTGCAAAAAGTGTCTACAAAAACATTTAATTTTGCCTTTTGCTCCCTGCTGCCTAATGGCTTCTCTCCTACTTCCCTATTACCCACTGTGGGGGGTGGGGGGGTGGGGAAGGAAATAATGGTTTGTAGACATCATCTGTGGCATATCCTGGGAAGGAAACTGAGTTCTTTTTATTTTTATGATTTCTAATATATTAATGTTAAAATTAAAATCCGGGACTCCAGGGTTCCATGTTAGTTCTTAGCAGTGATAATCTAATAAAATAATTTAAAAGCTAATATAACAAGCTTAAATTTGATGCTTGGATTACTTTCTAAAGTGCCTAAGTTTTCAGATAAAAACTAATGCTTATGTGACTAGATGGTTAAGCAGACAGTAACGTTTTTTAAGTGTTAAGTTACATTTGCAAGCAAAGTACACAGAATAAGATGCTTAATAACCAGTGTTACTTGTTTCTAGTTGATAAATCTAAAAGCATTGCCAGGATGGTGGCACATCAAACATTGGCTTATTATTAGCATGTAATTGTATTATTTTCCTACCCTTAGCCACATCTCCACTATCAACCATCTAAATTTAATTTTGTTAACAAATGTTTACCAAACATTAATAATCTATGCTATCTGTTGAAGGCTTGGAGTAGATGTTACCATTTATTTCAAAGAAAAAACAAACACACACAAACATGGAATACTACTCCTAAGGATGCAAAAAATTAAGGAGAAATTTCAGATATATATCACAAAGTATAACATCATGATGTTTTTAAATATGTACTTCAGTTATAAGTAAAACATACAAATTACAAAAGAGGATGGGCTTACACAGGAACAATTGCTAAAGGGTTTTCTATAACAATACTTTGTCTACATCACTATTTTGGCATGTTTTACTCATATCAAAAGACAGACATACAATCTTAAATATCCAAGATTGTTTCACATAAAACCTAGGCTAATAGCCAAATTGGCCTGAAGGTCTTACTAACAAATGTAGCTTTCAAAAACAACAAACGAAATGGCCTGGATACACATCAAGTAGACAGAATTGATTCTAATTCACTAACTCCCTAGTGTCCCAGTACATTTTGTATTAGAATAAGGATTGCCTTTGGCTGTGGAGTCTACGCCAAAATATGAACATAGTGGAGCAATCGTCTTCCACTTAGCTTATTATACCTCACATGGAACATTTAGTTATGTGTAGTCTAAGGAAATATGTTCTGAATCACAGTAAGTGATTGAAAGGCAAAAGGAGTTATGTCTAGTTCAGGGATCTATATGAGTTGAATGTTCTGAAATACAGCAAAACCCGCTAGTAAAAAAAATGAATAAAATTTACTAAATATTGGAAATGCTAAATCAACTGAAATTTCAAACAAGCATTAACCTAGCAATTTTTTAAAAACTAAAAAGAAATGATTAAAAAACAAACATATAGTCACCTTAACTGAGTGATCAATGTTAACATCACTAGTAATATGACATATCAATGTTATGTACTTCCTGATAGAATACACAGGAAGAAGGTCCTTCCTGCAAATTTATAACCTCGATCAATCATAAGAAAACATTAAGACAAGTCCAAATGGAAGGATGATTTACAAAATACCTGACCAAACTTTAAAAGTCACAAGAGACAAAGAAAGACAAAGGACTTATCACAGATTGGAGGGGATTAAGGACATGGTAAGTAAACACAATGTGGGATTCTGGATCGAATCTTGAAAGAGAGAGAGGACATTGGTGGGAAAACTGGGGAAATATGTTAAAGTTCATCATTTGTTAATAGTAATGTCTCAATGTTCATTTCTTTTTTTTGGCTTTTCATGGTTATGTAAAGTGTTAACCTTTGGGGAAGCTGGGTGAAGACCATGTATGGGAACTGTTCATACTATCTTTGTAAATTTTCTGTAAGTCTAATATTATGACAAAATTAAGTTTTGAAAGTACACAAATTTACAGTATATGGAGAAAAACAGAAATGTGCACAGTTTATCATCATACAAAACAAACACATTTGATTGCCGTCTTATTGATTTGTTTTCTCTTTGATATATTTTTTCTTTTCTTTTTTATCTTCTAAGCCTCTGATCACTTATCTTCGTCAAGGTTGAGCAGATAGAAAAGTACGCACATCCTGTAGCCTGAGAGCCTAGCTTCAGATTCTATTTATACCATTTACTGTGTGATTTGGGGCAATTAAATTAACTTTCAGTGCCCAGTTTCTTTATGGTACAAACAGGAAGAATAATATCTGCCACATAGAGTTGTTGTAAAAATAAATGAGTTAATATATGCAAAGCATATGGTAGAGCAGTGTGTGCCCAGAGTGAGTACCATTTGACAGAAACACCAGAATAGTTGAAGACAGAGTAATGTCTTTTACTTCAGAAACAAAGTGGGACAGCTGTTTCCCTCCCTGTACTCTCTTGCTGCAATGAAGCTGACATTACTGGGGTGGGGGCTCAACTAATCAAACACTCCCAAATGGAATTTCGATTCCTGAAAGGATAATGGGTGAAGGGGCAAATTAGCAGAATCAGGGAAACAGAAAATTCCTCACTCCAGCATTATAGCCACACTCCCCCCAAGTGGAAGTCAGGCTGTGAGTTTCTCTGACTACCTTTTTTGTTTCCTGCTCATCTTCCAACCGTGGATCTCCAGTGCTACTGCAGCTCTGTGAGCCATCATATGCTCTTCCAACAAATCTCTTTATTCCTTAAGTTAAAAAATTCACTCAAAATGGATTAAAGACTTAAATGTAAGACTTCAAACTATAAAAATCCTAGAAGAAAACCTAGGAAATACCTTTCTTGACATCAACCTTGGTAAACAATTTGTGGCTAAGTCCTCAAAAGCGTTGCAACAAAAACAAAAATTGACAAGTGGGACCTAATTAAAGAGCTGCAGAAGCAGAGCTAAAGAAACTATCAACAGAGTAAACAGACAACTTACAAAATAGAAGAAAATTCACAAACTATGTATTTGACAAAGGTCCAGAATCTCTAAAGAATTTAAACAAACTAACAAGCAAAAAACAATCCCATGAAAAAGTGGGCAAAGGACATGAACAGAGACTTCTCCAAAGAAGACATACAAGTGGCCAACAAACATAAGAGAAAAAATGCTCCACATCACTAATCATCAGAAAAATTCAAATCAAAACCACAATGAGATACCATCTTATGCCAGTCAGAATAGCCATTATTAAAAAGCCAAGAAATAACAGATGTTGGCAAAGCTGCAAAGAAAAGGGAACTCTTATACCCTGTTGGAGGGAATGTAAATTAGTTCAGCCAATGTGGAAAGCAGCTTGGAGATTTCTCAAAAAACTAAAGACAGAACTACCATTTAACCCAGTAATCCCATTACTGGGTATATACCCAGAGGAAAATAAATCATTCTACCAAAAAGACACATACACTCATATGTTTGTTGCACTACTATTCACAACAGCAAAGACATGGAATCAACCTAGGTGCCCATCAACAGTGGATTGGCTAAAGAAAATGTGGCACATATACACCAGGGAATACTATGAAGCCATAAAAAGAAAAAAAAAATCATGTCCTTTGCAGCAACATAGATGCAACCAGAGGCCATTATCCTAAGTGAATTAACATAGAAACAGAAAACCAAATACCTTATGTTCTCACTTATAAGTGGGAGCTAAACATTGGATACACATGGACAAAAAGATGGGAACGATAGACACTGGGGACTACCGGGGGAAGGAGGAAAAGGGAGTCAAGGGTTGGAAAACTACCTATAGGGTACAATGCTCATTACCTGGGTAACAGGTTCATTCATACCCCAAACCTCAGCATATACAATATACCCTGTGACAAACCTGCATATGAACCCCCTGAATCTAAAATAAAAGTTGAAAAACAAAAATATAAATAAATTAATTAATAAAATGTCAGTTTCTGTTATTTGCAACTAACCACAACCACACTGTGTTTATCCTAATACCAATATCCTGTGACCCAGTTTCTAAAGTCTCAGAGGGCCAGGCGCGGTGCCTCAGGCCTGTAATCCCAGCACTTTAGGAGGCAGGCAGATCACCTGAGATTAGGAGTCTGAGACCAGCCAGGCCAACATGGTGAAACTCCATCTCTCCTAAAACTACAAAAAAATTAGCTGGGTGTTGTGGTACACACCTGTAATGCCACCTACTTGGGAGGCTGAGGCAGGAGAAGAGTTTGTACCCAGGAGGCAGAGGTTGCAGTGAGCCAAGATCGCATCACTGTACTCTAGACTGGGTGACAGAGCAAGACCCCCTCAAAATAAAAAATAAAATAAAATAAAATAAATTCTCAAAATAAAAAATAAAATAAAATAAATTCTCAGAAGAGCAGTGTCCCTAAGGCTTGCTTCTGAAAATGTGACTCACAGACCACACTTTGAACAGGAATGAAGCTTGTTGAGCTGGTGTTTGAGACAATAAGCTAAAGGGAAAGGAAATCCCACTGGAATGTTAGCTCCTTGAGGAAGAGCACACAGTCTTTCAAGGCATGTCCCATTTACCCAGAACACAAGTTTTTCCTAGTCTCGGGATTGACAGTAAACAAAGGTAGATGTCTATTATTCATGGAGACTTAATTGACTGTTATAATAATACAACTATTGATTGGACTGATGCAAAAAAAAAAATGGCCCATAGTTTGGGTTTGTCCTTAAGACAACCCATTGCAAATCAAACACTGGAATTTCAATCTGTAACTTTTAATGGATGACTTTTAATAAGACTTTTATATTAGGTAAAGGCCATGGCTATCTTTATGTTTCACAACTGGGAAAAATTTAAGAAGATGGAATAATTATTGAAGGGACTAGATTAAAATGTAAATGCTACATTATTTATGTGACAGACAAGAACTCAGGAGAAATTTATTGGCCTTTCAAGAAAAACTCTTAATTAAAAACTTAGATGATCTGATTATAGAGATAAGCTGTTGCTCAGGCTTATATTGGGTAAGATTTCATAAGAAACTACAAAATAATATTCAAATAGCGAATCATTTGAATGCACAAGCAGAAATCTCCACAATGTTTTGTAAATTTAATGTGTAATGGACAATGTTTATGCATGGCTAATCAAGAATTCAGAATTCTAATAGAGACTCATACCATTGTTATGATATTAAAGGTTATTCCCACAGGCAAATATTGTGTTTAATTTTTTAATTCATCCTATTGTAATTCTGATAATTGCTTGTTTCATAGCTGTATTATGGACTTGCTGGATATTTAGTCCACTGCAAACTAGCCAGAAAATGTAGAAACACCAATGGAGAACATTTAAAAAATTATACTGCAACTATAAAATAGTAACAGAAAAGGAAACTTGTAAAGGTAAATACAGATTTTGGAGGAGAACAAACATTTAATTTAAAATTTTCCCCGGCACCAAGAGGGGAAAGAGTATTCTCCCTGCCTGCCCTTAGGAAACTTGAAGTTTTAAACGCTTTATCTGTCTCTCTGAGGTATTTATAAATCTTTTTTAAAAGCTTACTAAGCTTCTTGCTAGTTCTGCATCCTAGGAATGTATTTCCTGAGGCGTTAGGGCATTTCTTTGAAATGGGAACATCCAAGAGGATGGAAGTCCCCTTGTTTCCCTATCTCTATGGAATCAAAGTCTAGGCACATGCTCCGTGATGTAATTTCCTGCTTATCATTAAGATACAAGAGGTTTTATTTTATATTTTGATAAAGACAATGAACATGCATGTAATAGGTTGTATCTGCTTGGCTGTATAAAAGGGTGAGATTTCATTCCCCCTTTATCATCTCCTCAGCAGATCATCTGTAATGTGTGTCACAGTCTGATTTAATGCTTATTCAATAAAAACACTATTTTGTTCTTTTCTACATTTTTATAAAAAGGATTCACTGGTTTAGCAGGAGATTTTATTTCTAATTATATTTCCTTAACCCAACTTAGTAGTAATGGGGTATAATGGGTATAATTCCTATAGAAGCTAATTACCCTCTCTCTCATAAGCCCTGGCCCAGTTCTGGAAAGCCATGTAGAATATGTCATTCAACATGAGAAGACTGAATAAAACAAAACTCATCTGGAAAACCATGTAGAATATGTCATTTGACACAAGAAGATTAAATAAAACAAAGCTGATCAATATAATCTACCAGCAGTGCTGGGCAGCAGAGACACAAAACTTCTAAATAGTGTGTTCTTTTAATGTTAATTCAGCAGCACTCCAATACCAAAATAGGGCACGTAGGAGAAATGTAATTTCAACACACAAGAGAACAGTGTCCTTATGACATGAAAAAACACACTGAACCAAAAACACTTTGAAGGATTTATAATCTGGTAAAATAAATTTCCCAGAAGGCTGGAGCTGTGCCAATTTTAACTCATTTTTTACAGCATTTGGGTAAAGTGCTGAGAACACTTTCAGTGTTCCAGGTGATGATGCTGACAAAAGGGAGTGTTCATCAGGTTTGACTGCCTGGATACATGGTTTTATAAAATGGAGAAAGAAGTGTATTCATGATGCTTTGTAAAGCTAAAAAGCCTTTTGATGGTTGCTTGCAGTGCAGGTTATCAATGTAAGACATTTTCATGTCTGTTTTTCTATTCTTGTGTACAAATTGTGTGAAATAAAGAATATTTCCTACACTGTGATCTGTAGAACACCAGTGTCCCATGAGATGTTATCTGTACTCCATGTGGGAAAAAGGGATGTTTCAAGTCAAATAAACCTGAGAATGTTCTTGAAGTTTTACAATCTAGGTTAGCATATTAAAGGTTATGAGAAGCCGCATAATAAAGAAACCCAATTAATCAGCACCTCACAAATTATTTGAGCATGAATCCTCCTCCTTTCTCTTTTCAACCATTTAACAATAATAGCTATTATTTATTGAGCATTTACTATGTATCAGACAGTTTTATATACCCTTTTACATGTAATGCAATACTCACTGAATCCTCACAAAAACTATATGAGGAACATACTATTATTATCCCCATTTTACAAATAAAAAAACTAAGGCTTAAAAGAGTTAAGTAATTTGCCCAAGGACACAAAGCTGTGGCAGAGGAAGAACTTGCATCTGGCAAGCCTGACTCTAGAGGCTCCATTCTGCTGCCTCCCCTTCCTTAGCAGAGAGCTGTGCATGCTCAGTCCATTCCTTGCCTGGGAAAGTTGATTCACTTCAGTTGTTTTCATTTATTCCTCTGAACGACTTCCATTCTGTGGCTGGTTGGAGTTATGTTCCCTGATTTTCATAGCTATCAGCTTCGATGTCATCATTTCATTGTCCTTTCTCTCTGTATTTTGGAAATACTTCTTCCACAGAGCTCTGTGCCTCAGTTTCCTTGTCTGTAGAAAAGGAATAATACTACCGGCCTCATAGGTTATTACGTTTATTATAAACAAGACCTAAAGTGAAAAGTCCTTTGAACAGCAGCTTGCACAAGAACCCAGTAAATATTAATGATGATGCTAATGATTATTATCAGAATTATTGTTGCTGTTGTCATCACTGATTCTGTCTCGACAGAGAGTCAGCCTTTTCATGGATATAGAAAACACCGTTCTTGTAAGAGCTGGATAACAGCATTTGAGTGCCTAAACATGCAGTACATATACAGTAGGAGGATTATGAATCCCTTGTGAGTAGGTATAGATAGATCTTTAATTCTGTCAAGGGCTCGGAGTGAGAAAAGAATAAAAAGTCTTCATAGCTACTCTCGGAAAAGCAGGATTTTTCTTTTTGTCCATGAGGACTATCCATTGCCTTTTTCAGTCTTATTTATATGGCCTTTCAATGAATGAAAAAATCCTTGTAATCTGGCCGAAGTAAATAAGCAATCCTCATTTTTGTTCCTGTTGTGGCTTTTCCTATTTTCCTGTTTTTACATTTAAGGTGGAAGGTGGGAATAAATGCAGTAGAGTAGACCAATAATATGCTAATTTTAACCAAAATCATGGAATCTTACCTTTAAAGATCATTCTTCAGCAAAATTTATGTATTCTAAATAACACTTTTTTTTTTTTTGAGATGGAGTCTTGCTCTGTTGCCCAGGCTGGAGTCCAGTGGCACGATCTCAGCTCACTGCAACCTCTGCCTCCTGGGTTCAAGCAATTCTCTGCCTCAGCCCTCCTGAGTAGCTGGGATTACAGGTGCACGCCACCACGCCCAGCTAATTTTTGTATTTTTAGTAGACACGGGTTTTCACCATGTTGGTCAGGCTGGTCTTGAACTCCTGACCTTGTGATCCACCCGCCTTGGCCTCCCAAAGTGCTGGGATTACAGGCGTGAGCCACCGTGCCTGGCCTCTAAAAACACTTCTAAGATGCCTTTCTAGTTCTTTACTTACAACTCAGATAGATTTACCTATCTGAACAGAGCAATTATATGAGTGTAGTGTCATTTCATTCATGAATTTTAAAGAAGCCTAGCATCTGTATAGTTACTGTATTAATCAGCACTCTCCAGAGAAACAGAATCAATAGGATGTATATACAAGGAGATTTATTATAGGAATTGGCTCACACAATTTATGAAAGCCAAAAATTCCCGTGATCTGCCTTCTGCAAAACCAGTGGTATAATTCAGCCAAGCCCAGAGGTCTGAGAACCAGGGAAGCCAATGGCATGAGTCCCAATCCAACTCCAAAAACTGGATAACCAGGAGCTCCAATGTCTGAGGGCAGAAGAGGATGGATATCCGAGCTCAAACAGAAACAAATTCTGCCTTCTTCTGCATTTGTGTTCCAATCAGGCCCTCAACAGATTGGATGACTCCCACCCACATTAGTGAGGGCAACACTCTTTACTTGGTCCACCAATTCAAATGCCAATTTCTTCCAGAAACACCCTCACAGACATGCTCAGAAATAGCATTTTACTAGCTATCTGGGCATCCCTTAGCCTAATTAAGCTGACACAGAAAATTAAACATCACAGTTACATGTATTTTTAAAGAACTGTGTAGACCAATAAATCAAATAAACTGTCTGCAATCCTTGGCCTACAGAGCAATAGATTATCACTGGATAGCTTCCTATTCTTTGGATCTGAAACCTGGGACATCGTTGGATTTCTAGCCTAGAGCAGTATCCCTGAACAAAGGCTTTGGGGAGGCAATCTTTTAGAAACTACCACCTTATTCTCATAGAGATTCTGTTATTTCTCTCTCCCATCACTACCCAGAGAACCAGTGTTACTAAATAGTAATGATAATAATAATTACAAATAACATTTGTAGCACTTGCTCTGTGCCAGGCACTGTTCTAAGCACTTTATATTATTAATTCATTTAATCTCATTCTTATAGCAACCAGATGATATAGGTTCTGTTATTATCCTCATTTTACAGATGAGGAAACTGAGGCAGAGAGAAGTGAGGAAACTTGTTCAGGTTAAAGAGCTAAAAGGGGCAGAGTTAGTAAATGGCAGAGCAGAGATCCACTCCGGGCAGCCTGACTCCAGAATTCCTGCCTTTAATCACAAGACTGCAAAATGAGGGCAGTGTGCACTCCTCAAGTACTTCCAGAATGAGGAGAGGGGGAAGGTTGTCATCATCTCTGGAGCCTGAGCACATCCATCTCCCCACCTAATAGTAGCCTCAGTCTGAATAACCCTGTTAGTTTGATGATGATGCTTCTCAGTGTCAGTCAAGCCTCACAGAAGAGAAGTTTAAGGCTGAACCAACAGGATTTTGAAAACTGTTAGGTAGAGAGCATGTTTGAGCCTGTTTGGGAAAATGCTGGCACCGTTAACAGGAATTGAATATCAGATCTCTCTGCCTTAAGGGACTTTAAGCTGCATTCAAGAAAAACCAGAGTATAAACATGCCATTTCAGTTCAATGAGGAAAACAGAATGATTTGCTTGAGGTGTTACAAGTGGAAAAAGGAGGAACATTTACCCAGCTGGGTAAGGAAAGAGGATCATGAAAAAGGCTTAAAATAACAAAATCCATTTTCTAGGATCATAGACCAATAAATCTAGCATTTTACCTTTATAAACAATCCACAAAAACTTTTTTAATATGTTGTATCTGCTTGTCATTTTTAAATAAAAACACTGCAATTCTATTGGAGGTGATTCTAGTTTTCAGTTTTCTAAGTACATATTAATTATGAACTATTTCTATCAAAGAATCTACCCACAAAGTTTTTGTTCTTTGTTTTATTTTTGCCAAAACTGCACCATATAAACTTGACATGTGCTCTAAATACATTCTTGCTCTTTTCTGTATGGTGATCTTAAGAATATTCATCACAAGATAGGAAACACAGCTGCCATCGTTTTAGGAAAGAAATAGTCATGAGTAATGCTTTAACACACATTTCAAAGCATCAGAGGTTCTAAAAATCTCAAGAGAGTTGTGACTTTTATTGTCCCTATATGTTCTAAGCATAATGCAGCTTTCATTGTTAAAATGCTTACATTAAAATCACTCCCAATAATCCATAGATTACATACTACTACATAAATCTATTTAAATTGCTATTAGAAAATCCAATCACTACCAGAAATAATTCAAGTTAGGATAATGTTCAATAATATTGGTGGTATCTGGAGTAAAGATACAGCTTAGAATTTGTCTAAAAGTCTGATCTAATGTTTCTTCACTGTTAATATTCTTGTCATAAAAGTGTGACTTACTGACTTGGACCACCAAGGCTTCTAAATATATGGAAAGAAAATCTATATGTGAAAACAGAGTAGGATTAAGACGTTACCTAGATACAGTCTTCTGAGGTTACCACTGGAGAGGTGATGACCAAGATCAAATAAATTAAGTAACATATGGAAAATGGTATGGTGGAGAAAGAATCAGACTGCAATCAGGTATCCTAACACTAGTTCTGACTTTGTCATCACCTGCGAAAATAGCACCACCTCTCTGGACCTCAGCTTCACCATGGGTAAAATAAGACATTTGACTAGATGATCACTAATGTTGAACTCTATGAAATCTGAGATGCTGTAATGTTATCTTAAACTCTTAGCATTTTTTTAGGTATAAAATCCATGATCTAAAATTTCAGATGCTTCCTGAATGTCACTCAACTATTTTCTAAACCAGAGATGGGCTGTATTGTATCCAGGGCAAGGTAGTTGATGATCATGATGCCCAGTATCTCTAACTAGCTTAATGCATTGGGGAAACACCAGACGTTCCTTGAATTGCTTCTTTAGGGAGGGATGAGTCCAAGTAATTGTTAATTCAATAAGTGTCATTTTAGGAAACAACCCTGTGTACCCAAGTCTTTTATGAGCACTGGAAAATCAGAGATGAATGTTAAAGTCTTTCTCCTCCAGAGGCTCATAGTCATGAGTCAGAAAAATAACTTCTTATTAGATATAAGTGCTATGACAGGTTTTTAAATAGGAGGGTATGGAAGTTCAAAAGAGAGATCTTGAATCATTCATTCTACAAATAATTATCAAGAACTTTATATGTGCCAGGCACCATTCTAAGAAACAGGATGAATATAGCAGTGAAAAATAAAAGTAAAAAAAAAAAAAAAAGACCTTGCCCTAGATAGGCAACAGAAAGATAAACAAAGAATAAAATAAATAAACACTATACTTTCAGGTGGTGATGAAGGCTATCAAGAAAGATGAAACAGAACAAGGGACTATACACTGGTACAGAATTATATTTAGATAAAGTAGTCAGATATGGCCTCTGCTTTATGTGACATTTAGGCAGAGACATGGATAAAGTGAAAGAGCATTTAGGATATCCAAGGCAGAGAGAACACCTAGAGAAAAGGCCCCGAGGCAGGAGCTGCTCAGATGGGTGTGCAAAGTGCCAGGGAAGGTTATGTCTTGAGATGAGGCAGAAAAGGTAGCCAGGGGCTAGATTATAAAGGGTTTTGTCAGACATGGTAAGGAGGCTGGGTTTGCTTCTGAAGGATGCAAAGTCAGGGAAGAGTTTTGAGCCGAAAAATTATATGATCAGATTTTTATTTTTAAAAGACCATTCTAGATGCTGTATGGAAAATGAAGAGGCAGAGAGCAACAGTTAAGCAGGGATGAAATTAGGAGGTAGTTTCTATATTTATGTTAATATGCACAAATACTTTCAGTTATAGCATTATAGTATGGGATATGTTAATATATTATAAATTATGTTTCTATATTTATAATTATATAAATCACATACATAGCATTATGTTATATAATAATATACCACGTTGTTATATTCCATAAATATTATATTCATAGTATATGTATATGTTATAATGCATTTTATAATTATAATATATAATAGTGCTATATCTATTATATCTATTGTTCTTTAGTTTCATATTCTTAGAAAAAGATGGTGATGGTTTGGAGTAGTAAAGTAGCTGTAGAAGTAGAAATACTCATTTGAGGTAAATATTTTGACGTTAGACCCAACAGGACTTGCCAATGGATGTTCTGTGGGATGGAAGAGCAGAAAAGGGCTCATGGAGCAATTCTAAGTTTTAGCTTGGGCAACTATGTGAATAATGATGTCATTTCCGGAGGTGGAGAAAAATAAGGTGAAGCATTTGTTGGTAGTGAGGCTAAGAATTGATTTTGGACGTATTAAATTTGAGATGAGTATTTGACTGTGTAGATGAAATGTTAAGTGAGCAATTGGATATACAAATCTAGATTTCAGAGAAGCCAAGTTTGGAAATACAGATTTAAGTTTGTTTGGCCACAGGATAGGATGAGCTGAACAGGGAGGACAGTGAGAAGAAAAGAATTATGATGGCTGAGTTCTAGAATTCTCCAACATTTGGAAATCAAGAAAAGGAGAAACAAGTGAAGGAGCTATCAGCAAAAGAAGAGGAAAGCTGGAAAGTGGCCCTGTGGTAGCAGAGTGATCTACTGTGACAAGAGCTGCTAAGAAGGACAAGTAATATGAGAATTGAGAGCTGACTACTGGATTCAGCATGTTCTTCCTTCTTCCAGGAATGTTGTTTCAGATGTCCACGTAGATGGCAACCTCTCTTTCTTCAGGTCTTTACTCAAAATTACCTACTTGGTAATACTGGCAACGGCCAATCTATCAAAAAGCCAATCCACTCTCCCAGTTATCTGTATCCCCTCTCCCTGCTGTATTCATTCCTCTTAGCTCTTTATCATTATGTAATAAACTAGGCGTTTTACTTATTTATCTTACTTATTATCTATTTCCCTCATTAGAATTTAAAATACATAAACACAGGGTTTTGGGTCTCTTTTATTTGTTGTGACTTTGTCAGTACTTAGAATGATGCTTGACTCCTGGCTGGCACTCAGCACTCAATAAATACTGATTGAAAACATGAATTGATGAATAAATGAAGCCACTATTTACTATATTAGATGTAGCAGCCTTATAAAGTTGACCTTTTTCTTTTCGTTTTTTAATCTAAGCTTACCTCTGGCCATAGACTCATCTTCCTCTAGTGAAAAACTTATATGTAAAAGGAAGCAGATACTTGCATATGTCTTTAAAATGTTGAGACTAGCTTGCTAAAAAGCTACCAGACATTATGTAAACCATTGTTTTAGACTTTTATGATGCAAGAATATATAAGGCAGGGTCAACATTCTCAAGGAACACTCAGTCTGGTGGTGACTGAAAACTTGTAAATAGGAAAGCTATAATATAGCATGGTAAGGGCAACTATAGACAAGACCACTAGAGGTCTAATCAAGTGAGTAGATAACCAGACAGGTGGAGAAACAGGTCAGACTTCACCTGTGCATGATAGTGAAAACATCAGAAAACTTCTGAACAAATTAAGTCATCTGTTCACTAAATATTTATTGATCATTAGCACCATATCAGCACTGGGGATATAATAAGCAAAAGAAACACAACCTCTACTCTTATGGAATTCAATCTAGCTTGATAATCTACCTTGTGTAATACCAGTACAGCACTTCAGAAGAGCAGCTGTTGAAATGTTTTACAGGTCCCGAGTCGGCCAATGCCAGATAGCTGTGCTACACATCACATCAGCCTACCCTAAGGCAACTATACAATGTCCTGATAAATGCTTCTTAGTGAAAATGCCCAGGCATGCTCCATCTCTGGTCTAGTGGTTACAGAAAAAGTACAAGGTTTTATTTAAGCAAAGTAGTCAATGGAGCTATACACATTTTTTTAAAGAAATGCATATAGCTTTGGCATTTCAAAATGAGACATGGCAGTAAAAAAACTAGATGCTACTGATGAAAAAAATGTAAATCATACCATAGTATAAATTTCTAAATTTTACATAATTCATTTCTAAGCACTGTCATTCTCCTGGATAATTTATATTGCATTGGTATTTGCTAACTTCCAAACTGAAGGGATTGTAAGGAACTAAATGCCCTTTGATTAAAAGAGGTTAAGGAAAAAAATGACTCATTTTCCAAGTGCTAATGCTATACATTCCTATAAAATACAATATTTGGGAGTCAAGTGTAAACTAATTTGTGAATAGGCATATAACTTTTTCTGGATAATTTTATAAATTTTTGTACTTAAAGTGGAAGGCAATTTCAGGCAATCACAATGATTCCCTCAAGAAAAAGGACCATTACATTGGACTTTTTCTCACATCTTTCTGAGCCAGTGTTATTTCACTAATTGAGCCCATGGAGACAGAAACTTACTTAGATTTTATAGTATTGCTGATTCTGAAGAGTATTTATAGTAAGTTCACCAATTTATCAAGAACACTGCAAGGTTTTCAATATTTGTCTAATTATTAGAGTAAGAATACTTTTTAAAAATAGTATCTGGTATTCTATTTCCAATAAAAAGAGGACCATCTAGAAATGTGTGCAACTGAGTGATGTCCAGAAAAATATAATGTATTGATCTCAATGGCTATTAAGAAAATATAATACTTCTCTCCATATCTCTAGCACAAATTCTTAAGATGATGAAGCATAATCCTCATCATTTCCTTCTGTCAACAATGTGTAGGAAGAAAAAACATTTGGGTAAGTGAATGAGGAAATTCCTGGGATCAACTGTATCTGTGGTATAGAAATAATAGCTGTGGGCTGGGCACCCTTTAATCCCAACATTTTGGGAGACCGAGGTGGGAGGACAGCTTGAGGTCAGGAGTTTGAGACAAGCCTGGACAACATAGCAAGACCCTGTCTCTACAAAAAATAAAAATAAAAAATTAACTGGGCGTGATGGTGTCTGCCTGTAGTCCTAACTACTCAGAAGGTGGAAAGAGTACTGTTTGAGTCCAGGAGTTTGAAGTTGCAGTAGCTATGATTGCACCACTGCCCTCCAGCCTGAAAAACAGAGGGAGACACTGTTTCTAAAACAAAACAAACAAAAAGAAATAATAGATGTGGTTTGAAAAGTGCCTACAAGTCAAAGGGTGAGGACAGCTTTGGCCAAGGAGATGATATTGAGTATGGAGGGCCAATTAAACCACTTCAAAGAAAGCGGTGGTGGTCTCTGGTCTCATAACTATTTGTATAACTCATTATTGTTTCCATGTCCAGGCCATCAGGCTACACCCCTCCACTTATGAGAAAGGTACAAATGCATAAAACTAAGTCACCATGAGATGTTTTGTCAGGAACGCTGCTAGCAGAGTACTCATCTAACCTAAATGTTTTTCTCTCCACATCTACAAATACAACTATGTCTATAGTTTAGACATATCACATTAAATAAAATTCACTGAGTCTTCGGAACAATCTAACATTTATTTTACGTACTCTATTTAAGAAGGCAATAAAAGTGTGGATGCATTTGTATAAAAAAATTAATGTTCCAAAATGTCCCCTAGAGTTTCAAACTTTGAGGTACAGGAAAATATCAAATGTATAGAATTATTAGTTCCTTGTAAGTTCCAGGTAGCTTAGGTATTCACAGTACTTTGAAAAAATAATTTAAAGAATATCCTCTAATAATTATGAAAAGGAAGAGAAGACTGACTTAAGCCTGTATCTCTTTGGTCAGGTCTACTTAGTCTGCTGGGTTGAAATCGGAGCACAGAGCACTTCTTTAGAAAGGGTTTAATTTGCATCCCATGTCTGATGTGGCAACAATGCTAGTAACCCTGCTTATACCCCCCTTGGCTTTCACCTCTGCACTAGGAAGGCTGCTTCCTGTCAACATCTGAGAATCTCTGTGTCTTAGACCATTCTTGCATTGCTATATAGAAATACCTAAGACTGGGTAATTTATAAGAAAAGTGGTTACTTGGCTCATGGTTCTGCAGCTTGTACAGGGAGCATAGCACCGGCTTCTGCTTCTAGGGAGGCCTCAGGAAGCTTACAATCACAGTGGAGGGCAAAGGGGGAGCAGGCGTTTCACATGGCAGGAGTGGCAGCAACAGAGTGCAGGGGAGGTGCCACACACTTTTAAATGACCAGATCTCAAAACAACTCACTCGCTATCAAGAGGACAGCACCAAGAGGATGGTGCTAATCCATTCATGAGAAATCTGCCTCTATCCAAACACCTCCCACCAGGCCCCACTTCCAACATTGAGGATTACATTTCAACATGGGATTCTGAGTGGACAAGTATCCAAACTACACCGCTCTGCCTGAGGACTTTTCTCTGACCACAGGGAACATGTGTAACCAGCATGCAGGACAACCCAGAAATGCGGAGTTAACACCCACAGAAGCAACTCAGCAAATGCTGGCTGATGTGTCCACGGACACACACCTGGCTCCTTTCCTCATCAATGTGATTAGCTCCGAGGTGTGCTATATAGGAGCCCCCAGATTTCCTTGGCAAGACTGGGCCCTGGGGTATAGCTGGTGAGTGAGTCGACAATATGCCTTTTAGTGTCTTCTTTCCTTTCCCTCTCTCACTTCCCCACTCTTCCATCCTGGGATCACCTCCCAAATGAATTGCTCTGCACTTAAATCCTTGCCCCTAGGTTTACTTTGAGATAACCCAACTTGAAACTCATGGGCAGAATTTTTGCTTCCATGGTATATAGGTTTTTAAGTGTGGGCCAGAGTTTACATATAAATATAAATAGGTTAAGTTGTGAAAGGCTTTTTATTAGTTTGGCAATCAAAATTTCTACTAGAACCTCTGTTTTTACGCATGAGGGATTAACAGCCCAGAGAATTGCCCTCCTACTGTGAAAAAGAAAAAAAAAAGAAAATTTCAAGAATAAGTATTTTCTGACATTGGACAATAGCCAGAGCAAAATTGTGTTCTTTGAAAGAATGAAAACAAATTATCTTTATACTTTCTCCAAATTGTTGCCTGGAGGCAGCTCTAAAGCCCTAGGATAGGAAAAGCCTAACAAAGCTCAGTGGTCTCATGGCTTCAGCAAGGTGAGGAGAGGAGAGACCAGGGAGGCTGAGGCGGCCAGAATTCACAGGGCAGAATACGAGAAAGGAGACAGCCTGAAGAGAAAGAGCTCTGGAAACCTGGAGAGAAACCTCTTCAAGGCTTTGGCTGAGTACTGATCAGCACAGGCCTGGTTTGAAACCCCACAAGGCTTTGGAAACAACCTCCTGAAGCAATTCACAGAGCTCAAACCGGGCTAGATAGAGTTTCTCATCTCACCAGCCAAAGCGGAAACACTGGTGATACAGGGAACTTGCCAGAGGCCTCAGAAGGCTATCACTTGCATGGTACAGCTAAATAAGGCCTACATCAAAGCCTGCTCTGCACCTGCCAAAATAAAGCATAAAAGCAGATTTGAAAATGTCAACGCCATCCAAAATGGTTTAATTATGTGTTAGGACACAGCACTCATATCCCCCGACTTTCACTTCCATATTATGAAGGAACAAAACAACACAGTGTTTGTTGTTTAACCCCCTCGGGCCCCAGGCCCTCTGCCTGGAGGATACTGCCCCAGATCTCTATTTTACCTGCTCCCTCGCCTCCTCAGGGGTGTACTCAAATGTCCCCTTTTCAGTGAAGCCCTCCTTGACCACCCATTTAAACTTGTATTCTCCTCCCTACTCCTTAACCTCCTTCCCGGCTTTATTTTCCTGCGTAGAATTTTATCGCCATCTAACTTGCTCTACATTTTATGGATGTAATTTTTTTGTCAGCGTCCCTTCCCTACATTATAACCTTCATGAGGGCAGGGGTTTTTGTTCTGTGTTCACTGCTATCTCATCAACATCTAGAGCAGTTCCTAGCACATAATAAATGCTTAAAGATTATCTACTGAATAAATATTTTAGAAAAATAACTGCAGCTCCAATGTGTACTGTCTACTATGATACAAAAGAAATAAAAACATGGTTCATAACAATATGTTATAGCTTTTATTATGATATCTTCTAGTTCCATATATGTCTTTATATATGAATATATATAATATATAAATTTATATGTATTTTATATATTATATATATTATATATATAATATATAAAATTTATATATATAAATTATATATATAATATATACATAATATATAAAATTTATATATACATTATATATATATATATTCTCTATATTTCCCTTCCTCTTTTCTCTCTTACTAATATCCCAAGGGCTATTTTTTTCCCTACGCTGCTCAAAGCGGAAAACAAAACAATGACTCAAAGAACCTAGCAGAGGCCCGGCGCAGATGGCTCATGCCTGTAATCCCAGCACTTTGGGAGGCCAAGGCAAGAAGGTCACCTGAGGTCAGGAGTTTGAGTCCGACCTGGCCAACATGGTGAAACCTGTCTTTACTAAAAATATAAAAATTAGCCAGCCTTGGTGGCGGGCATCTGTAATCCCAGCTACTCGGGAGGCTGAGGCAGGAGAATCGCTTGAACCTGGGAGGCAGAGGTTCCAGTGAGCTGAGATCGTGTCACTGCACTCCAGCCTGGGCAACAGAGTAAGACTCGGTCTCAAAAAAAAAAAAAAAGAAAAAGAAAGATTTGGGTGCAATGCAAACTTTTTTTTATTTTGTTTTTTCTTGTTCCTAAAGTCTGGTTAAGACTGGATTTGTGGGAAACAGGAGAAAATTCAGCAGTGACTAACAAAAAAGGAGGAAGGGCTGAGGCTTCAGAAGTGGGAGGGAAGAACAGAAGCTCCCTTCTGAGGGAGCACCCAGGAGATGAAAGGAACCAATCCTGGGTGGTCCTGCACCAGGCTTATCAACCCCTGACAGACAAATGGAAAACTTTTGTGATGGTGGGACATGAAAAAATATTTCACCCTTCTGATAAAATGGAACCAGCAGATAGAAGTAGGATTTTTTCTGTTAGGTGAAATGTTTTTAAGAATACGTATACAGGAAAAAGTATAAAACAGTATTGACTGGCAAACATAGAACTGGAATATATATATAATGTTCTTTGCCCTGAATGATTTAAGTGGCATGATAAAACTCATGCCACAGACTGGATAAGACAAGGAACCTAATCCACTCTAAAAAGAAGAAAAGCATAGTAAAATTCTCATTAGAGTTAGAATTATTAATAGTTCCTATCTACTATTTAATTTAATCATAGTTAATGATGAGAATTTCTTATATTTTATGCATCTGATGACCCTAAATGTGCATTTCTCATGATTCCTTAAAACGATTTTTGTAAATTCTATTCCTAGGACCTTCTGCTTTCAGAAAAATTAATGTTTTGTATTCTTCGTATTGGAGGAGATCCATCTGTTCACCTGCTACGGCGTGGTTATCAAACTTCGTGTGCATCATAATCCTCTGGAAGGGTTAGACAGGGACTGCCTGGCCTGCCCTCAAAGGTTCTGACTGGTAGGTCTGGGGTGTGGCCTGAAAATTAGCATTTCTAACAAATTCCTAGGTGAGGCTAGTACTGCTGGTCAGGACCATCCTCTAAGAACCACTGACACTTAACATCAGGGATGTATTTTCAAGAAACTCACACTATCTTTCATATTAATTGAATGTTGTTAATTTGAATTTTATTATTTTTAAATCTGGTTGGTAATTTGTCAATCTGTTGGTTTTATAGTTACATAAAAACTATAAGCATAAAGATGTTATATAGAGTTTTTGTTTGTTTGTTTTGTTTTGTTTTTGTTTTTGTTTTAGACAGAGTCTCGCTCTGTCGCCCAGGCTGGAGTGCAGTGGTGCAATCTCAGCTCACTGCAACCCCAGCCTCCCGGATTCAAGCGATTCTCCTGCCTCAGCCTCCCAAGTAGCTGCTGGGATTACAGGTGCCCACCACCAAGGTCGGCTAATTTTTGTATTTTTAGTAGAGACGCAGTTTCACCATGTTGGCCAGGCTGGTCTCAAACTCCTGACCTCGTGATCTGCCCACCTTGGCCTCCCAAAGTGCTGGGACTACAGGCGTGGGCCACCGCACCCGGCCTATGTAGAGTTTTATGTCTGTACCCAGTTAAATAATTTTACAATGAAAATGATCACAAATGAGAATTGTCTTCCTATAATTGGCTCTGTATACAGTATTCAATGTTATTACCTGGACAATTTTTCATATCTCTACTCTTGACTCTAATTTTTTCCCTATATCTCAGCAAGAGTGATCAATGTCAAACATAAATCTGGTCACGTCATTTCCCTCTGGTAACCTTTACACTGGCTCCTTCTTTGTGTCTAGATAAATCCTAAGTTTCCTAAGATGGCATAGAAGATCTCTCATGCCTGGCCCCTGTTTATTTCTCCAGGTTCATGGCTGACAACTCCTCACCTCCACTCCTCTTATCCCACAGTCTCTTTGAACACTTGTGCTTCTATATGTTTCCATTTGCATCAGAGCCTTTGTCTGTGTGGTCCTATCTGCCTGACGTGCTGCTTCACTTACCCGATTTGACCTGCTGGATTCCATGTTTTCTCTAAGACTCTTGGATGTCCATTACTCTCTAGTCTCTGCTAACCCCCTGTGGTCCTCTCTATGTACCTCCATAGCAATCCAGATTACCCAGCCCAATATTCATCACACTCTATTACAATTTCCTATTTTCTTGTTTGTGTTCCCCAATAGCTTGTAGAAATTTCCAGATGAGGGGCTATGACGTATAAATTATTGAATTCCTCCCCAAATCCTGACATACAAAAGATACTAATAAACATTAAAAATGTAGGTAAGAATGATACTCAATAATAGAGTAAATAGGTCTGAAGTTTCTATTATTTTTAAATAAACAAATCTACTCTCATATTAACCACCCCTGTGACCCTCCTCTAGCCATCAGGAAGGCTAGAGTGCTGAGCTTCAGGAAACCACTGAAGCCAGTTCCTGATGATGTCTTCACTCTTTGCAGACAATGCCACAAGCACTTGAACTAACAACTGCTCCACTTGTCTCCTGCTCTGGAAGCTCCATGAAGGCAGAGACTGTCTCTCACAGTATCTCAGTGCCAGGCACATAGTAGACACTTAATATTGGTTGCCTATCTTTTATTTTGCCATTAGTGTGTGATCAGAGTTAATTCAGACAGTCAGTGGATATTTGCTCCTGAATTCTCGGTGACTGGCCCAGATACAACTTTTACCATTCCATAACCATCTTCTATTATTTTTGTTCTTCTTCTTCCTTATACTCAAATTCCAAAAACTTAAAGCAGATCATGAGAACAGTGGTTTTGATTCAGTTATCTGTAAAGAACCAGGTAGGAAAGCTGGGAAATGGTTTGGAAAAAAATGAGGACAGAAAAAGTAGAGAGCTTCCTGCTTCTTTTATTTCCCCCATGAAGCTGACATTAATCGTTGGTGCTAATGTAAACTCTAAATTTCTTTTTATAAGAAAAGAAACCTGAAGGGCCTGCCTATTATTAGAATACTTGTAAGATATAACCTTCTTGATATGTGTCTAAAATTTGAACCAATTTAGTGGTACAATAAATAGTGATTAGAGTACAATAAGGAAATTTTGTTTTTCACAGTAAAAGCAGTAAAAAAAATGCTTTGTTTTGCAACTTTAAGTATGTGAATATTCATGAAAGCAAACTTTTAAAATGAACTTTAAATAAAAATTAAAAGGAAAAGAGATTACAGACTTGGTTTTTGGCAACATATATTTAACTCATCTCACTACACTGTGCTATGGTCTGAATGCCTATGTCAACCCAAAATTCATATGCTGAAATCCTAAACCCCATAGTGATGATACTTTTTCAGAGGTGGGGCCTTGAGGGCAGATTCGTCATGAATGGGAATTAATGCCCTTATAACAGAGTCTGGAGAGAGATCCCTTGTTCCTTCATCAGGTGAGGTTAAAGCAAAGAGATGCCTGTCTAGGAAACGAGACCACACCAGAGGTGGAATTTGCCTGTACCTTGATTTTGGACTTCCCAGCCTACTAAACTATCAGAAATAAATTTCTGTTATGTATAAGCCACCCAGTCTATGGTAGTTTGTTATAGAAGCCTAGACATACTAAGATATTTTGTACATGTATTATCCAAATTTCCTTCCTCTTGATGAATCAAGACTAGTCACCTAAAGGCAAATACTAGAAATTACTATGTTATGCTATTTACAAAGAAAGCATCCAGGAAAAGGATTTAATTATAGTATTTGAGAGCAGAAACACTTCCCATAATCACTGTTCATGAATTTGCTAAACTAGAATATTATATGGTAAACCGTATTTACATCTTTTACGAGAGACAATAATACATTTCTTATATTTTTCTTTTTTTGTTTTTTTGAGATAGAGTCTTGCTCTCTCTCCCAGGCTGGAGTCCAATGGTGCAATCTCCACTCACTGTAACCTCTGCCTCCTAGGTTCAAGAGATTCTCCTGCCTCAGCCTCCTGAGTAGCTGGGTTTGCAGGTGTGCACCACCACACCTGGCTAATTTTTGTATTTTTAGTAGAGACAGGGTTTCACCATGTTGTCCGGGCTGGTCTCGAACTTCTAACCTCAAGTGATCTGCCCACCTCGGCCTCCCAAAGTGTTGGAATTACAGGCATGAATCACCTCACCTGGCCTAATACATTTCTTACAAGAGGTTCTGAGGATTCATTAGTTTATATTTGTAAAGAGCTTTAAAAGTGAAATGCTTCTCTCCCTTCTTTAAGTGTCACCGAAATCATTAACAAATGACGATCAGTATTCCCTTCTTAATGTCTTAGAAAAGCCTGACTATCCAATGCTGTGCAATTATCTTTTTCATGTTAGAATTCAAAATTTGAGCCCCATATTCATGCATTAAAATGCTCACTTCTTGTTTTAAAATACCTACAATATCATTTAGATCTATTTGGAGTTTTCAAAGAAAAAAAATGCCCTTCCTTAGAATCATATTATTAAGACTGTCAAGTCACATTTGCTTTATAGAATTTCATGCAATACACAAATACCCAACTTAAAATTCCTGATTTATGAAAAAGTTTTAGAAAAATACAAAATATTTATTATTTATAGAGCAGCTTCCACATTCCATGTGCTATATTTGTAGAGCATTCCTTGCATGTCTCTCTTAAAAGCAATGGGATCACCAAGACTGATTATTCCTGGAACTTGATTGACATATTTGCTTTTCCACCATCTGGAATGTGGGGCTACCGGCAAGATAACTATGTACCTATAAGTTCAGACACTGGTAGCAAAGACTGAGAGTCTCTCTCTCTCTCTGTCTCTCTCTCTCTTCATGACAACATCTTGACATCCTGAGGAAGAGAGATCAAATTGTTAAAGTATTAAAAAAAAAACAACAAGCTAAGCCTAAGTGGGGAGAGAGGGAACAGTTCCAAAAAGGAGATGAGGAAGGCATAGGATGCAATTCTGAAGGGTTTTGAGCAAGTTTCATAAAAGAGCTTAATTTCTTAACCATTGACATTTTGTGCTGAAACGGTCTTTGTTGTGGGGGCTCTCCCATGCATAGTAGGATGGTTCACAGTATTCCTGGCCTCTACCCACTAGAGGCTGGTAGCACTCTCTGCCAACCAAAAATGACTCCAGATATTGCCAAATGCCCAATGGGAGGAGTTGGGCAGGGGCAGGGCAGACAAAATTTTCCCCAGTTGAGAACCAGGGCTGGTATTTGGCACAAGGAAAGGAACATTGAAAATGTTTTCCTAAAACTACTAATGGGAACTTTCACTGTGAAGAAGACAACCTTCTTCACAGTGAAACTTCTGCAGGGGATGGCAAAGCCAAGAGTTAGAAATGGCAAAAGATGCCACCAAAAGCTATTATTAATGGATCCACTAGCTAGAAAAAAAAAAAATGATGAAAAGAGCCACCTTTGAACGGTGTCTGCTGAAAACAAAGACTTGGAGCCGCCACAGCCATATGTAACTGTCAACTGAAACTCCATATAATATACTTAGCAGTGACCTATTATCCTCTTTAATGAAGGGAAGAGTCTAATAGACTTCTTTCAAGAAATTTGATGGGCTTAAATACCAGAAACTCCTTGCCAAGGATTCACTAAGTTTCATTTAATTCATTAAATATTTATTGAGCACTCAATATGTGCCAGGCTCTGTGCTAGCTGTCAGAAATACAATGGTGAAAACAGTCTACCCTCAAGGAACTTATGCTCCAGAGAGAAACACAATTATAACAAGTCTGGTCCTCAAATGTCTGATATAGGGTATGATCCAGGCAGAGAGTGTCCCAGTTCTCCACGCTGATAACCACTACACAACCAGAACTTTAAAAAAATCATAGTACTCCTCTTTTTTAAATAGCAAAAGCTGCTTAGCTTTTTTCTCTATTCGAATGCTTTAATTTTTTTCTCTCATTTTAAATTTCTTAGCCATTTCACTGGCATCTCAGGCAGCTGCTTTTTCTCCATCTCAGAGCAATCAATATATGAACATATTTAAAAGCAAAAAAAAATCCAGTTGCAATTTTATTTTTCTGCTGGCATACATGTGCACAATCTTTTGAATTTACATGATGATGATAACCAGCCAAAGTCAGCAAGCCTTTCTGAAAAAGCAGTTGATTCAGTGATGACAGCTGTGCTGTCATTTCCTATTTAGGCCCAGCTGCCTAATAATAGCAAAGTAATATTATTAATAAATTACTGGCATAGCTAGTTAGAGAATGTAACCAATTACATATAGTTTTAAATTCACTACAGGCAAAACGCTCACTAGTTTTCCACATATGATTCACAGTCCCGTCTTCAGTGGTACTGAACCACAGCCTTTGTAGACTACTCATTAGTATTCAGGATAAGAAACAATTGCTTGGAACAGGAAACACAGAAGCCAGACATTTGGCAACACCACACAGAGTTCACTGCTGAAGTCAACTGGCGAAGCGACTCTGGACTGACAGAAACTGGCCTCTGTTGCCATGGAAACAGCAATGAACTGTGTTAGTAAACAGTTTGAGTTCTCACCTGCCAGGGCAGAAATTCAAATTTTACTGCTAATTTTTAAGTCTACTATTTGTAAGTGACCTATTTAGGGAGTAAATACTGGAAATCACTCTTCGCTTCAGAAAAAAACATCCAAACCTTTGCAAAAACATCTGAGTCTTTAGGTATCCAAACACAATTAAGTGTAATTGTGCAGAATACCTGACAAAAGCCAATCTATCTATTCATTCTAATGACTGCCTATTTTGCCAAAAACTAGTTCCTGAAAGTACATAAATAAAATAAAAATAAAATGGTAAGGAAGTGGAGGTAATGCTAATCCCCAAGAAAAAGACTTTTACAAATTCACAGTGAGGATTCATGCCACTGTTTAATTTTATTTCAAGCCACATTTATTTTAAATTTCTCCCATCCTCACTCACAGCAAAATGAGCCAAGTAAGGCTGCCTCCTGTCCACTTTAGACTCAAACATCCCATTACCGGAATTCCTCTGTCTGGATAATTACAATCATTATTACCCCTAAATTACAAATGCATAAAGTATGACAGAAGAAAAATGTCTTGACTGCAGCAGTTCAGGAAAACAGCCATAGTGCGAGCCTCTAATTCTCAGCTCTCTTAATCCACATGTCTCCTAGGTCATTCTGGCTTCATTAAGCTTCTTCCTTCAACTCTTTTCAATTTCATGCTAAATTATATTTTTCCATAAAGTCTACAAGTGAAAACATCATTTTGGTTTTTGCTCTAAGTAACCAATTCCCCCTTATCAACAACTGCTGAAATATTCCCATTACCCTTTTCTGTGACTTCTACTTTCATTCATCAATAAACATTTACCAAGCAAACATCTATAAGTCATGTGCTATATGCTTGGCAAACAAAGAAGTGATATAAAGATGAAAAAAAAGTTTTCTGCTTTTAAAGATGTAGTCTAATGGGAAAACTAGAAAGAAAAGAAAAGAAAGAAAGATAGATATATAGATAAATAACAATTTGATACACACAGTAACGAAAGTAGACTAAGTACAGTGGGAACATTGTGAAGAAAAAGCTAATTTTGCTTAGGGAAATAGAGAATGCCACACTGAGAAGGTGGTATTTTCACCACATCTCAAAGGGTAAATAGGAGTTTTATATGTGGTAGTTAGAGAAGGCATTTACTAAAAAATAATTTTCAAAAAGTTGAAAACATTGCTCTCATTCATATATAAAATGAACACGTGTCAAATATTTTATTTGACTTACAGAGATTTATAACCGCTACTGGACAAAATTCATTTGCATTAGTATGAACAGGAACCATTTGTATTGCTACAGATAAGAATCATCTGCACTGATATCAGTTTTCTACAACTTAACTTCTACCATTACAAAATCATAGAATAGTCTAGTTGACAGAAAGTCGATCAACTCTGCACACACCTATGGAATCAACAGTCCCCACAGGATCTTCTAGATAGCACCCAGTGGTCTTTTTAGTCCATTTCCAAGTCTTGAACAGTTTTATTCTGGCAGAAGAAATAGGCATTCCAGATTTTGGGGAAAATACATTAAAAACAAAGAGATCTGGAAAAGTAAGTATTTGGAAATGACTAAAAGTGAGGCAGTAGGAGGAAAGGAAAGTCAATAAAGTCACGGAAAGAAGTTAAGATTACATGGGAATGGGAATTTGGGGCCAAATTGTGAAAGATCTCATGTGCCATGCAAGAGGATAGACTGTCCAAAAACAGTGGGAAGTCACTGAGGAATTTTAAACCTTAAAGTGTCAAGTTAAAAGATGTTTTTTGTTTCCTCACCCTTAATGCTTAATCTATTCAAATCTGCATTTTCTACCATTGTGGCTTGTTTTGGAGTATTTCTTAATTTAATATTAAATTTCTTCCGTTTGTTTTCTAGACTGTAAAAATGTCTCCATTTTTAATATATTTTTTTCACTTATTCAAAGCCCTTAATTCCTCTAGTCCTCTTAGTTATCTCATGATGTAGTTAACATGTTGCTATTCTTTTTTCAAATGTAAGTTACACCCTTAACTCAGGAAAATCCAATGGCCCTAATTTTCACTCAAGGGCATATCTGAGAGACCACCTATTTTTTAGGGACGGTGTTGTCTGAATTAAAAATCCATGGTACTTCAGTGGTAAAGGAACTGCAGATGAAATAATGCATCATCACTTATACCCACCAGAGTGTTTAAAATTAAAATACTAGTAATACCAAAAACAAACAAACAAACAAAAAATATATGGTACTTCTTGGTTATTTAGTATTATGCACCTATCTTACACTTGAAGGACATTAATATTTATTTTACTGAGCCTTTTTTCAAATATTTTTAAAAATTCTAAGCTACTGTTGAAACACATTTTATTTATAATAATGTGATATATAATATATATAACTTATGTTATATCCCTGTTAGTTTCATATCAGGAAAAGACTTCCATCCATAAATGCTAACCTAGTAAGGAGTCATGTAGATGCTGGGAAATTAAAGCAATTCTCACTGTATTGTTTTAAGGTTATTCCTCTGAGAAAGGTTATGTTTCCATTATGTAAGATTTAGAATCATTTTCAATAATTAAATGATAGTCATGTACTAGAATTAAAACTATTAAGAATCAAAGAAAAGGTAATCCTGAAATATAGTGGTACAGCAGAACAGATATTTCATTTTCCTAAGTTTTAATAAAAACAAAATCAAGGCCGGGCGCAGTGGCTTATGCCTGTAATCCCAGTACTTTGGGAGGCTAAGGTGGGGGAATCACCTGAGGTCAGGAGTTCAAGACCAGCATGGCCAACATGGCAAAACCCTGTCTCTACTAAAAATACAAAAATTAGCCAAGCATGGTGGCCAGTGCCTGTAATCCCAGCTACTTGGGAGGCTGAGGCAGGAGAATTACTTGAACCCGGGAGGCGGAGGTGTCAGTGAGCCGAGATCACACCACTACACTACAGCCTGGGCGACAAGAGCGAGACTCCATCTCAAAAAAAAAAAAAAATCAAAACAGACAATCACTTTCTTTTTAAGAAAAGCAGGAGTCTATTGTAATACACATTTTTTTAATCAAGGAAATGGAATCAATTGTCATGCTTAATATTATCACAATTTAAAATAATACAACTGGCAAATACAGAAATAGATCATTTGTTTGATATTATTGGGACTTCATTTTATATACACTAATACAGGAATTACCAAACTTTTTACCCAGATGCTCTTAAAAATAATTGAGGACCCAAAACAGCTTCTATTTATGATCATTATATCTATTAGATTTACTGTATCAGAAATTAACCTAAAAAATGTTTAAATATTAATGTAAGTAACCACAGTAAACCCATTAAATGTTAGCAAAATTAATGTATGTTTTTAAAAAACTATATGTTTTAAAATGTGTGAGAAGAGTGGCAGTGTTTTATATTTTTGCAAATCTATTTAATATCTTCCTTAATAGAGGATAGCTAGATTCTCATTCAATCTATTGTGATATCACATATCTTGTGGCCTCTGGAAAAATTTACTGTACATTCCTGAAAGGATGAGCATGAAAAAGGCAAATAGTATTTTTGCAGTATTATGAAAATACTATTTGCCTTGCACATTTCTTGCAAGTATCTCAGAGATTTCCAGGGGTCCCCAAATCATACTTTGCAAACAACTGCACTAATGTGTCCACTCAAAACTACTTTGAGTGAATGTGTCCATTAGCAAATCAGTTGCATCAGTTTAAGAATTCCGAAGATATTATTACATTAGTTTTAAAACGGTAATTACAGTGTAGTGTGCCCAGAAATATTATAGAAAACAAAATATACACTATAATACATTATAATTTTCTCCTTCAATATAACAAAATGAAAAATAAATTTCCTCAGAGGGAGAATCAAAGAAAAATGTGGCATATATTTGCTGTTCACTCGGGAAAATTTCAGTAACTAAAAACAGATTGAACTCTTAACATTTTTGTGACATAGCCTTTGCCCATTAGATGAAAATCTTGCCACGAAGGCCACGAGCACTAATGTTGCAGTAATAATTACTCTCTGTGTGCCCACATTTATATGTAGTCTTTGTGGAGGGAAATATCTCACTTTGAATTCTGGGTATTTTACATGGCTGAGATAAGCTTAGAGTCTATAATTCAAGCATGGGTCTAGTGACTTTCTAAGTCTGGGCAGTCGTTCAAATTGTAAACCATGTAGCATAAGAAGAGCCAGATGAGTAAATGAAGCATAGCTAGGGTGATATACTGGGGGAAAAAAGAAGCAAAACTCAGAATCTTCTTCTGACTCACAGTGGCATAAATTGAGATTCCAGTTCTCTGAGCTACATTTTCAGAAGCGGTCCTTTCTGGTCCATTACTTACAATATAAGTATGTCTTTACATAGTCTACCTTGTAATAGAAGGACTCCATGGGCTCACATTGCATAGTTTCAGGTGAGTTTTTAATATGCTAAAGGCAGATCTTAGAGCCTTTCTGATTTTGTACCTGAGAGGTACCTACAGTGATGAAAGCTCAATTCCATTCAACTGGCCTAATACTTTTTACAAGGAACTCATAGCTGTATGCATGAGTGTGGGAACTAGGAAGTTGAACCAGTGTTATAAAATGTGATGTTGATTATAACACAAGGAACTTTAAGGGAAGTGCTAAGGGCTATAGAAATTCATAAAGAAAAGAGAATGCTGTAAGTTGGAGAAAGGAGAAAGAGTTAGTGGTGTGAGACAGACATACGCAGGCAAATAAGATTTTAAAAGGTGGAAATGGGAACCAAGGTTATCCCAGGGGAAAGAAATAGCTTTAAAAGAATGCAAAGACCGAAAACAGAAACATATGACTCACATTCAGGAAACTGTGAAGAGTCTAGTTTGGTTGGGCCATAGATTTGTTGGGCAAATAGGGAACGTTAATAGGGAATAGTAGAGTGGTGGAATATTGTCAAGGTCCTTCATTTCCAGGCTGAGAAGTTTGTAGTTAATTCTAAGGCGAGAGGGAATCATTAAAGATTTTAGTAGTAGTCTCAGAGTCTTGCATCTGATGGATTTAGAGAAAAGAGAGGTAGGACACCAGCACACAGACATTATCTAAGTCAAGGCAAGAAGCAATGAATGGGTCCTAAGCTATAGCTCTAGCTGCAGTATTATAGAGGCAAGAAACATTTTCCCAGACAAAACTATAAAGTGAACCAACAGGTGAATATAACAATTAACCGAGAAAGGCCTGTCGAAAATGACTCAGATTCTGACACTAGTCCATTAGGGAAATGATGATATCATTCGTATTAATAAGGAAGTACAAAACAAGAGAATTGATTTGGGAGAAAGAAAATGGTTATTGAACACGTTAAATTTCAGAATAGAGGTTAAGTGAGCATTTGAAAATAGAGAGTAGTTGCTGAGACTCCTCTATTTGTGATCTTTATACATCTCTTAATACCTTAAACTTCCAAAGGGGTTGGAGATAAGAAGGAGTTTCTTATCTAATTGAAAAAGAGATTGATTTTTATCATTTCATTTTCTTGCAAAGAATGAAACATCTGGCATTATCCTATATTTCTGCTATAGCTTAAAATGAGTACAGTCTTCCTACAAGCTGCCACTTTTCTTTGCTGAATTGCTGTCTTAAAGATTAGACAGAGGAAAAAGAAAAGGGGAAAAAATAAACTTGTAAGAGGACATGATAATTGAATATCTCTGTGCCTCTGTTTTTAGATAAATTCATGCAGGCCATCCCCCCTTTTGCAGGTGAGAATGTGTCTCATGACATGATTTAGTTAAATTATAAATAGTCCATTTAGATGCATCTATCCAAGAATAATACCCACAAACTACTTACCTGAAGAATCGTCGGGCTTTTAGCTTAGTTTAGAATAGACTGGGGGAATGATGCATCTATTCTGCTGACTTAGAAGAAAGATTCCCAAAGCTACCTGGGATTTGAAAGAAAGCATACCATTTAAACATAAATGACCATTTACCTTTTCTGCTAAATTTGTTAATATGAACTGGCATTCAATTGAAGTTATTAAAGCTAACTGTTCTGATATTTAAATTGTATTCAGTAAACTTCATTTCATTTCATAATACTAAAAACTCTTAATATGGTGATGAATGAGTTAACATATAAAAAGTCCTTAGAATAGCTCCTGGCACATAGTCAGGTGCTATTTAAATACTGCTATCATCATCATTATTATCACACTCATCAATAACTGAAAACTTGAGACACTGAAAAAAAGTGTATATATATACACATTTTATATCCTACAATACTTACATTAAAATGGAAAAAAAATCATTTTAAATTCAAAGTCTTATGGGACAGTATTCTTTGCTGGCACTGACATCTGACCCCTATTTTGGTTTTTGTTATTTGGTAACTTGCCTCCTTATTTAAAAGCTCTGCATACTATATAACTGAAATAAGTAATTGAGGCTGTAAAGCAGTCCCACATTCCCCACTGATGCTGCTCAGCGTGAATATCTCCGCCTCTACATCGCTGGGGCAGGCGAACCGTGGTCAGATACACAGAACAGATGAACTCTGGTATGCAGATCTTCTTGACCCCTCTGTGCACAAGCATTGCATCAATACAATAAGTGAAGGAGGCATATGCTCAGGAACTAAAGACCAAGGGCTACATTGCCTTCAGCCACCTGCAGCCTGCATTCAACAGTCTGCACCGTAATTGCATTAAGGAGATGCTTCCAGCAATACTGAAGTAATCAGAAAATCAACAACCGGGGCTTTTTCCGTTTCTGGCTATAACCTTGAAATTGTTCATGGTGGTTAAAAGTATGCCCCCAGAGCAAATTAGTCTTGGTTCAATTCCAGCACTGCTACCAAGGTGTGTGATCTTGGGCAAGTTACTAACCTCTCTCTTCCTCAGTGACAATTTCACAAAATGGACATAATAAAGGGATATTCTCCATTGCACTGTTAAGAAGAATCAGAGTGAAGACATGGGAGGAGGTTAAAGCAGTGCCCGGCATGTAGCAAGTGCTTAATAAATGCAACCTAAGCTTGCAACAGTATGTGCCAGGCCACATACAGGCCTAAAGATTAAGCACTACACCACTATCCTTTAAACTGTTTGAGCCTGTGAAAGGAAAATATCTCAGGCCCCCAAAATCACTAAGGAAAACTCAAACTGGAAACTGCTTAAGGCAAACCTGTCTCCCATTCTATTCAAAGTTATCCCTCTGCTCACTGAGATACATGCTTTATCTGATTGCCTCCTTTGGAAAGGCTAATCAGAAACTCAAAAGAATGCAACCACTTATGTCGCACCTATCTCTGACCTGGAAGCTCCCTCCTCCACTTCTAGACTTTCTGCCCTTGCTTCAGCATGTCCCACCTTTCCAGATGGAACCAAAGTACTTCTTACATGTATTGATTCATGTCTCATGTCTCCCTAAAGTGTATAAAACCAAGCCGTGCCCCGACCACCTTGGGCACATGTCAGGATTTCCTGAGGCTGTGTCACAGGCCCATCCTAAATCTTGGCAAAATAAACTTTCTAAATTAACTTAGACCTATCTCCGATTTTCTGGGTTCACAAGTCATACGTTAGTAACATCATTCTAAGCGAATTTGCAATGCCCTCTATTTTGGCTTTTATTTGAAAATACAGAGAATATATTTATTGAATATGGGTCATCCATTTTTATACCACGTAATATACAACCGAATGACTTGATGAAGTGTGAAGGTTTCTGATCAATGTGCATAGTACATTGGCTTTACCACAAGTAACTTTCTTATAAGCAACATAAATATGATATTACTATTGTGAAAATACCAGTATATAATGTCAAGGGAGAAGCTGATTCTAAAATTGCTGGCAGCCTTGAAACCTATTGAAATGCTTTCACCTTCCTAAACTTGAGTCTTATTTTTAATATATAGTTCACTTCCTTGAGACACTATTTATGATGGCTTGCTCTCTGTTATTTCTTTCCTAATTTCTCACTGTGTGATTTAGTGGTTTTTTTCTTCTCAAGGAAGATTCTTTATTCCTTTCCTGCTGTGGAATGTTTTTCATGACGGCAATTTTAATTATTTACTCCACATCTCCTACTGCGGCACAGGTCAGAACATTAGAACATTACTTTTAAGATGGGCTGTTATATAGGTTTTCTGTAAGAGTCCAAGATCAAAGTCAGACCCACAGATATACAATATGAAGACACCTGATCCCAAGCACTATATGATTACACAGTTTTAACTTACATACACACACACATACACACACACACACACACACACACATGCACCCCAACAGAGTCAACCATGTGGGCTGTGCATATTTGTCCTGAAAAACAAACAAATGTAACACATATTGCTTGAATAGCATAAATGTATTAATATCAACAAAAAATGACTCAACATTAATAAAGAAGCTTAAAAGATAAAATATTAAGGAGGAGAAAGTTATAGACCACAAATCCTAGGCTCTCGTCTTACTATTCATTAGTTTTATAGATAATCCAAGGTAAATCTTTACCTCTTCTATGATTCTCAGTTTTTCCATCATGACTATATAACTCTTTTAATGGCACTGATCTTACATTATAGGATACCTTTAGGATAGTTCTTGTTTGGAATTTGAGGACCTCTACCTTCAACATTGTCACTAAGAAAAACAATTTTTATTATCTTGTGGAGAGCAAATGAGACTTTAAAGGACTGTAACTACATTTAACTACATTTTGTCAGCAAATGATGACAACTTCTAACTCTCCCTTTGCAGAAATAGTCCACGTATCTAGTAGTTTCTACCCCAAGTATGATGGTAGAAATGGTGAGACTCTTTATTCCTAGGTGTGTTGCCTGCTTCTGATTACAGAGATTTGGTTACGTCAAAGGCAAGCCCTCTGTCACATGCCTCTCTAAAAAGAGAATCACACTGGTCCCAGGACCCAGAACTCTTGGGGACTACTGAAGAATTCCACTTTCAGGCAAAAGGCAGGAACTGTGAAGACACTGTCTGGGTGTTAAAATCACTGTATTTCATAAGAAACAAATAGAAAGATCAATCCCTTGATCAGACTCTATCTCTCGTTCTTCTACACCTTCTGTTTTATTATTTTATAAAAGAATCAAAATAGCCAATAGAAGGAAAGTATCTCAAAATGGGGCAGACTCATAAAACTATTATTTTGTATACATCCTTATCCTATCTGACCATGATTTCTTCTGGAATTTACAATGACAAAACTAATAAACTCACAAGTCAGTACCATGTGCATTCTGTACTAATAAATATATATGGACATAGAATTGGAAGTTTGAGACCATTGTCCAATCCAATTGAGGCACCTTTCTTTCATCCTGATGCTGGTTATCCAGTTTAAATACTTCTAGTGACAAGCAGCTTGTGACCACATGAAACAATTTCTTCTATTTTTGGACAGAACGAATGGTTTTAAATGCTGCTCTTTATATTAAACTAACATGGACATCACTAGTAATTCTATTTAGTCATCATAATACGTGCCTTCTTGGACCCCATATACCATATTCTAATTTTTACTATGTGTGACTAGTTTTCACATATGAAAATACCCATAGTGTCCTTCCAAGTGCTCCTTATTCACCATATATATAAAGCAACTTATTGGAAATATTTCTGAAACTTGCCGGACTTCTGGTTGAAAGGTGAATAGCAAATGTATTACATTGTATCTGGAATACTGTCCGAAAATTAGAATTCAAACTCTTTCACAATAAATTTAAGGTTTTTCACATAGTCTAACTCACTACAATTCTGTCAGAGTTAATGATTTAGGTGAAACAATGTAAAGAGGGACTGCAGGATATTAAGTGATATCTAACAAAGATCATTTCCCAAATTCATGTTACAGTGGTTCGTGGTTTAGCTGGAATTCAGGGAACTACAATAGGAGTGTTTTGTAATCAGAAGAATCTGGCATCAGACAGTCCAACCAGACAGGAAATTGATTTGTCAGCCTTATACTTAAAAACTTAATAGTGGAGAAACAGTACTGGATTGTCTATGTTCAATTTCATAGCAATTTCCTGGCATTAGTGTAAGGAACACAAAGCTATGTGTACTTTTGGCATTGATATTATTTAAGCTGGTATTCTAAGCTTATGAGCATAAATTCTTTACTTTTTTTGCAAGTATATATATATTTGTATGCACTTGTAGATGAATATGTAGGCATATACATACATATACATAAATATGTAGGCATATACATACATACGCATATATAAATACATGAATACATATATATACACATGCTTAGACAGATAGATAGATATACTTTTTACAGTTGATTTATGGCAAAGATGCCAGAGCAATGCAGTGAGGAATATGATGATTCTGCGCCCATTGAATCTGCATTTGAAAAACAAAATAATATGAACTCTAATCTTTCCTTTGACACCACACCTAATGGATCACAGAACCAAGTGTAAATGCTTAAAAAGCATCTAGAAAATAAGAGGAATTATGTCCTTGAGATAGGCAAATATTTCTTCAAAAGAGCACACATAAAAGCAATAACTATAAAAATAAAAGGTTGATATATTGAACCTTATTAAAATTAAAAATCTTTTGTGGTCAAAAGCCTCTGTTAAGAAAGTATAAAGACCAGACATGGAAAGATGTTGAAATCTACCTATTCAACAGAGGACTTACAAAGAACTACAATATCAGGAAGAAAAAACAACTCCGCTTTTTAAAAGTGGGCAAGATAGTAGAATAAGCACTTCAGAAAGGAAGACATCCAAGTGGCCAAAAAGCAGATTAAAATATTCCCAACATTGTTTGTCATTAGGGAAATTCAGTTTAAAACCACAATAAGATATCTGTACAACCAGAATAATAACTAACATTTCTAAAACTGACAATAATACCAAGTAGCAACTGCAGCAACTGAACTCAGAAACATTTCTGGTAGGAATACAAATTGTCACAATAACTTTGGAACACTGTATAGCAGTATCTTCCAAAGCTAAACATACAGGGATCCAATGATCTAGCACTTCCACCCCAGATGTATACACAAGTACATATGTTCACCAAAAGTCAAGTGCAAGAACGTTCAAAAGAGCCAAAACTAGAAGCAACACATGTTTATCAACAGTAGAGGTGATAAAATATATTTGGATATATTCACACAAGGAATCCTACAAGCAATGCAAAAGATCCAGACTACAGCCACAAAAAACAGCATGGATGGACTTTACAGACATAATGCTGAGTGAAAAGCAGAAACAAAAACAGTATTTACTATATAATGCCATTTATATCAAGTTCAGAACAGGCAAAACTAACTTAGAATGACAGAAGTCAGAAGAGCCATTGCCTTTGGAAGGTATTGACTGGAAGGAGGCCCAAAGGAGCCTTCCGGGCTCCTGGAAATATTCTAGATCTTGACCTGTTTGGTGGATACATAGGTGATATGGTTTGGCTTTGTGTCCCCACCCAAATCTCATCTTGAATTATACTCCCATAATTCCCACGTGTTGTGGGAGGAACCCGGTGGGAGATAACTGAATCATGGGGACAGCTTCCCCCATACTGTTCTCATGGTAGTGAATAAGTCTCATGAGATCTGATGGTTTTATTAGAGGTTTCTGCTTTTGCATCTTCCTCATTTTCTCTTGCTGCTGCCACATAAGAAGTGCCTTTCACTTCCCACCATGATTCTGAGCCCTCCCCAGCCATGTGGAGCTGTAAGTCCAATTAAACCTCTTTTTCTTCCCAGTCGTGGGTATGTCTTTATCAGCAGCATGAAAATGGACCAATCCGATAGGTATATACATGTGCAAAAATTTATCACACTGTACATTTAAGATACATGACCTTACTGCATATAACTCAATAGAAATAGAAGTTGTTGTTGTTTTCTGATTACAAAGAGAATATATGCAAGCAAAATACTTAGATATACAACATAAAAAATTACAAATCAACCATAATACCATCTAGAGTAATAAGGGAATATATTGATATGCATAACAAACTTAAGATCATATTACGCACACAATCTTCTATTTCTTTCCTCTTAAAATGAAAGTTTTGTGTCATAAAATTTTCTATGTTTTAATGTCTACAAAGTATTCCAACACATAGAATTATTTTTAAACTATCCCTTATTAATGAACATTTTAAATGGTTTTAATGTTTAAAATACTTTTAAAAAATTCTAATGCTAATAATTTTTGCTATTATACATTACAATAGATGAATATCCCTATATAGTCTTTGATGACACACATAAAATACATTTGAGAGGATGGAACTGGAGGTCATTATGTTATGTGAAATAAGGCACAGAAAGACAAACATCACATGTTCTTACTTATTTATGCGATCTAAAAATCAAAACAATTGAACTCATGGAGATACGCGTAGAAGGATGGTTACCAGAGGGTGGGAAGGTTAGTGGGGGATGGGGGCATGGAGGGGGTGGTTAACAGTAATAGGTACAAAAAAATAGTTAGAAAAAATGCATAAGACCTAGCGTTTGAAAGCACAGCAGGCTGACTATAGTCAATTATAATTTAATTGTACATTTTAAAATAACTAAAAGAGTTATTGGATCATTTGTAACACAAATAAATGCTTGAGTAGATGGATACCCCATTTTCCATGATGTGATTATTATGCATTACATGCCTGTATCAAAATATCTCATGTACCCCATAAACATATACACCTACTATGTACCTAAAAAAAAATTTAAAAATTAAAAAATATTTAAATGCATTTCAGAAATGAAAATACTAAACCCAACAATGTAAACATTTTCTAGAGTACTTATGATGTAGTATATTGTCAAATTACCATCAAGAATATAGCACCATAATAGTTTTTTGCCTGTTAATTCTATTTATGTGTATATACAGGGTTGCTTTCTAACGCAAATAACCAAAATTATATAACCTTGGCAAAGTAATACATTTTTAATGCTGACACAGACATATCAAGCAAGAAAAATTAGGTGTACAGAAGTCACTCAACTTCAAATGCAGATTATATTAACTTTTCTTCAAGTAGACTTATTGAAAAAGTCTTTAATACTTCTGAGATATATAGAAATACAAAATAAAGTATTACTTTCTTCCCCAAAGCAGTAAAAAGTTGTATACTTAAGACTCTTCTCTTCTATGCAAGTAAATCTCTATACCTATTCTTAAATGAGATTTGTCTATAAATTTTTTTTAAAGGACGTCACTGCTACAGTGGTATCTTCATTAGAAATGCCTCTGTAACAAACACTGGTGCTACTCCCTAACGCTGATGTTACACTAAAATTTTCATTCCTCCAGAATTGATGCAAATCATATCAAACAAACACTACACCATAAAACAAAGAAAAAGAGATAACAAATGGAAGTATATTAGCATAGCAAATCCTTAGCAATACATGACTTACTGTATGCACCAAAAATAATATTCACATCTGAAAAAATTTTGCAGTGCATTAAAGCCTAGCATTTATATATTTTTTTCTATTCTAAAGTAAAGTTGACCAAACAACTTCAAACCAACTTTTTCTTAAGGAAAGAAAGAGAGAGAGTATTGACATATAAACATAAATCTGAACTGGTCATATGACTAATAATATCTATGTATAAATTATCCTTTCCAGGGATATCTCACAATAAATTCAATAAAATACAACTTCAATGTATGTCTCTGACTCCCTGTCACACATGCATATACATGCACACAGAAAAACACTATGAATTTAACGTACAGGTGAATTTGCAATTATTTCTCATTGGTTGAAATAAGACATAAAAGCAAAGCATTTTACTTTTATTAAGATGAACAATAATTTATAAGGTGATATGATTTTCATCCCAGGTAAGAAAATGGTCATTGACTAAGAAAGCAGTAGTGGCAGACAGAGATTGGTCCAGGGGCTGCAAATTCAAGTGCCCACAGGGACTACACAGGTATCGTAGATGCATGAGGAAGCTGAGCTGAATCCCGGCAACCGACAACACACGAGCCATCCTAACGGCATTAGCTGCAGCCAGTTGTTGCCATAGTAGAAATGCCCACCTTATACTTCAGATTTTATCGTTTTTCATGAGAGGGATTTTTTAATGCTGGATTTTAAAAAGCTTCTAATTAATACTTAAAGTTTTTAACCATGTGCGAGCCTTACAAAACATGGATTTATCCCAAAGTAATTCAGTTTGCAGTCTCTATCTAGTCCATAAAGGAGAAATAATCTGCCCAAAATCACACAGTGGGGCACTGGCACATCCAAAAGAGGTTTGTCCTTCCAAGAGGTATGCCCACCACTGCCACCCCGTTTGCTGCATTCTCTGACAAAGTTGTATTCCAAAACCACGTTTGTCACATGTTCTCTGGGGCACCACTATGAATCTGGGCTGTTACGCTTTTTCTTTTCTATTAGTGTCTCTCTCCTAGTCTCAATCATCAAAACTCCAATTAGAACAGCCTCCCATGCATCTGAGGTTCCTTCTCACATTCATACTTTCATTCAGGCTCTTCTCCCTCCCTGGAAGATGCCCATTACTCTGCCTTCCTTAGTCCTGCCCACCTTTCAGGGCCACACTTAAATACTGTATTTCTAGGAAGATTTCTTTGAAGCTCACAATGAAGTCTTCTTCTTTGAAATATTACTACACTTCTAATCAGTACAGTGCCATATTATCTATTGATTATGCTTCCTGTTTTGTAGTATTTATATACCCAAATCTACTATAAATTCCTTTAGAGTTCAAACTCTGTCTTTTCCTTCTTTCACACCATCTACATTCTAACATTACTAATTCTAACATATTAATTCTAACATATTAGTGAGCAGGTGCTAAATACTCAAGAAATAGTCTTGACTGGTTGACCTCATACCTCTTCCAGGTTAGATAAGGATGCCATAAATAATCTTGGAAATTATTTGCCATACTATTTTAGCATCTCTATAAATTTCTGAGAGCTGCCATGACAAAATACTGCAAGCTTAGAGTGAAAAAATGAACATTTATTCTCTCACAGTCCTGGAGGCTGTAAGTCAGAAATCAGGCTATTGGCAGGACCATGCTCTCTCTGAAGGCTCTAGAGGAGCCTCGTTTCTTGCTTCTTCTTGCTTCTGGTGGTTGCCAGCAATCCTTGGAGTTCTCTGCCTTGTAGCTGGATCACTCCAGTCTCTGCCTCTGTCTTCCCATCGCCTTCTCCCAGTGTGTCTGTGTCTCTGTGTCCAAATTTCCCTCTTCTCATAAGGACACCAATTATATTGGATTTAGGGGCCCTCTCAAATCCAGTAGGACCTCATCTTAACCTGATTACATCTCCAAAGACCGTCTCTCCAAAATAAAATTAAAATCACATCCATAGGTTTCTGGTGGACATAAATTTTGAGGGGACAGTATTCCATTTTATATAGCAGCTAACCTATTCAGGGTTGATTTTATGTAGAATTCAAAATAGCAGTAACCACTGGAGAATAAACAATATTCTAAAATAAACATGGTGAGCTTTCATTGCCTACATTTTTTAAAGGAGTATCATAATTTGGGGTATTTGGAGAAACCCACTCATAACAAAACTAAAAAAACTATTTTGAACTAGAGAAAGTTTCAAATTTTGAATTAGAGAAAGTTCAAAATTATACAAAATTGGCTGATTTTAGGCTCTCTTGCCCCACACATTTTAAAGTATAGATTTAAACACTTCAGTAATCCATGGGAAGATCCATGAGAAAGCTAAATAATATAATAAGGAGAAATAATCTGCCCAAAGTCACACAGTGGAAAAAGAAGAAGAGATGACAGAAAGGCCTTGTCCCCCATTTCCTTGCATCATTTGAAGGGTTTCTCTGATCTTGTCTGATAGTTACTATGTTATCTATTACTGTGCCTATGGTAGCACTTACATACATAAATCAAGTAAATAGATCTAGCCTCTAGCCACCAGAAGTTTGCAATTTACAGACATTTACATAAATTAATAATTTATATTAGGCTGGCAGTATGACACATTGGAAAGATCCCTAAGTAATCATCACAGCCCTGCCATTACTAATTGTGGGACCTGGACGGGTTACATAACCTCTCTCCATAGCACTTCTTCACTTGAAAATTAAAGTGGGACAGCCTAGATTATCTCTAAAGTCCCTTCCAACTCTAAGTAGAAAGGCGGAACATCTATGTTTATTGAACCTGAGTTGGAGGGTATCTCAGAAGTTAAATAGCAGAAGGGACCAACACTCATTCTTCAGGTCAAAGTTTCAAAAGACTAAAATAGCATTTCAGTACATCACTTCCACTGAAACAGGGTGGGTAAAACTTTGGTTGGAGAATGGAAAATCAACTGATAAAGGAAGACAAGTAAGGTGGACCTGGGAGGTGAGAACTAGGGAACACAAGAGAATATGGGAAGTAGGCAGGCAAATTAACTGAGAAGGGTAAAGGGAGAAGCTGTGCTGGGGCCAGAAGTGAAGAAGAACAGAACAGGAATTATAGAGAGAAATTGCTGAAAATTCATTTCAGAGTCCAAAGACTGAAAACATTCCTCACCTAGCGAGGATGGAGACATACATTTCTCCATTTCAGGAAATTCATGCAAAATAACTAGAATAAATACTCTTGAATAAGGGATGGAACTTTCTAAGCCATTCCATGGTAAAAATTTGAAGCAGTGCAATCACATGCTATCGTGAGAAAGCCCCTATTGGTGCCCTTAGCCACTTCCTTTCACTCATCTCTGATTTTTCAGCCTCAGCTGCAGGGGACAGTTCCAAACAAGCTCAGACATGACTTCTTTTGGCAGCAACCTGAATCCAGGAGGCACCATACCTCTTTCTTCTTTATGGCTGGGGCCTTCTCAACTCCAAGGAGACCTGCTCAGCCCTTGAACAAGCCCATTCTGAAGTACTAGAAGAGTTAATGTCCCCAGGGGCAATCTTCAATCAATGAGGCATGGCAGCTAATGCTCCCAAGCGCTTCTGCCTCAAATCCTTATAGAGACAACCCTGGAATACCTAATTTGCCTTCAGGAAGTCTTGATCAATCAAGCGCTACTGCCCAAGGCAGAAACCTCTTCCTCTATCTCACTTTCTACTCTCTCCCTCACTCCTGTCCCTCTGAAGTGACTTCCAAAATATACCACTTACACCCAAGTCCTTCTCAGTCTCTGCTGCAGACTCAGATGTTTCAAAAAGTTGTCTCCTTAGAGAAAGTCTTGAAAGTAATGAGAAGTAGTCAAACTTTAAGAGCAACGGTGGTATTGGGAGGCATGAAACCTGGAGTCTAGTTCTGTTACTAAGTGGCTGTATGACCTTAGACAAGTCAGCTAACTCATCCAATCTGTGGTTTTTCACATCCGTAAAATGCAGCTATCAGGCTAGATATCTTAGGTTTTTCCAGTTAACATGGTCTTTAATTTGAAAATATATCTCCCAATCTATAGTTCAGAAATTATGAGACCAAAGAGATAAGGTTCCACTGCACCTAGATTGTTGGGATGCAATTGCAACTACAGTCTATTATAGTTCAAAACCTTAATGAGAGCCTGCAGTGATAGAACTTGATTCACATTTTCAGCAGTGAGGCTTATTTCTATTCCAGGCTCTCAAACACTCTAATAACCAAATCGAATAGAATATCTACACTTTTTATCAGAAAGAATGGTATCAGTGACTTAGAACTTTGGATAATAAAGAATCTATATGAGCGGGTCTACTAAATATCCTAAATAAATTGTAAACCTGTTTCGTAACCCAAAGACAGATATGTACTGCTCTCGTTTGTAACACACCTCCTTTTAAATTTTTTAATTTTTTTTTTTTTTTAAACAGAGACAGGATGTCACTATGTTTCCCAGGCTGGTCTCACACTCTTGGCCTCAAGCAATCTTCTCTCCTCAGCCTCCCAAAGTGCTGGAGTTACAAGAATAAGCTGCCACACCCATCCTAGATCTCCTTTTTTAAATAGAAAAACTGAGTTCTGTAAAATATAATCAGATTAATTTTAAATGCCACTGTAATCAAATATTCATAATTCCATAAAATCATGTCTTAATCCATGATAACTAAAATATAGCCCCAAATTAGTGCACATGTTTAAGCAGCACTGTAGCATGTTTTGAGTCATGAGAAACTATTTAAGGAACAGCTTCTGACAACATTGTTTACAAATCGGAAAAAGAGCAGAAAGATTTGCATTTGTTTGTCCTTGGCATTTCTTTTCTGCTTCAGCTTCTCACTTCACAACAGGAGACTATGTCTCTTACACATGAAACATTTTAGAACACAATCTAGTCAGCTAGCATACATTCTGCAGAGATTCTATTTATAGAACTCAGAGAATAAGGCAGCACAAAAAAAGGAGATGTGCAGTTACGAACGTCTAACATAAATTAATTGGTGAGGAGGAAGCAACCCAACCTGAAGGAAGCCTATAAAAAAGTCTAACATCCTTCTGCTCAAGTCTGACCACTTTGAAGAACTCAAAAGGGAAGAAGCGACAGTACCTTGGAGGCACTCCTGTGGCCAAATTCAACTTCAATTCCACATTTGTTTGTATGACTAAGTGCCCAGTTCTGAGACTTGGCAGCAATAGCAGAGGTTTGCTGTTTGTTTCAGATGGTTTTTTATCAGGCAAGGATTATCTCCCATGCTACTACAGCATCTTATTACTGATAAGTAATAAGATGGAAACCCCATTCTCTTTCCTGGGGTTTTTAAAGCTAATAAATGTGGCTTATATGGTCATCGAAATCATTCCATATTTGAAATACTTACGCCAGGAAATAGAAAAATGTTACTTTTCAGATCTCAGGGAAGGAAATCATCCATTTTAAAAATTAGCATTAGCATTTAGAGCTTCACGCCTGTAATCCCAGGACTTTGGGAGGCCAAGGCGGGAAAATCATCTGAGGTCAGGAGTTCAAGGCCAACCTGGCCAATATAGTGAAATCCCATCTCTATTAAAAATACAAAAATTAACTGGGTGTGATGGCATGCGCCTATAGTCCCAGCTACTCCGGGGCTGAGGCAGGAGAATCTCTTGAACCTGGGAGGCGGAGGTTGCAATGAGCCGAGGTTGTTCCACTGTGCTCCAGCCTGGGTACCTGGGTAACAGACGGAGCCTCCATCTCAAAAATAAATAAAAATTAGCATTTATCATCACATGTGCTGGAAAGGAAGTGCTGGTAATGAAAGGTAAGCATTTTCTTTGCTCTCTTCCTTACAGTCCATTTGAAGCAAGATCTGTGTCATCTCGAAGTCTCTAAATGTGGTCACATTTTATTTCTATTGTTAATTCATGGCAGGTAAGGCAAGGCAAGGCACAAATCTGACATCAATTAGAAATGGTGTTTGCCAATCTGTGCCAGGCATTGAGCTAAGCGTTTTATGTAGGTAATCACATTTAAATCTCACCAAATCATGTTGAGCGTCTTGAAGAACTAACCTGTCCAAGATCATATAAAAAGCAAGTTTCAGAATCAATGTTTAAACCAAGTCTATCAGATTCAAAATCATAATCACTCCTACAGCAGTCTATACAAAATCTAGAAATTCCAGAGATGACAGTAATTAGAAAAGAATTAAACTAAAGATATACAAAGTTCCCAGTCATAGTCTCTGGGGCTTCAGTGCCTAGAAAAAAGATCCAATATAATAATAGCATTATCAAAAATTATTTTGCTATTTTATTCAACAGTATACTACTTTTTAGGCATACAACTCAAAAGTTGATTTCAGAATAATTAAGAGTTGAACAACTAAAGAAAATATACATTGAGAAAATTTGTGTGAAAATATTTTAATCTAAAGAGAAATAATCTACTTATAAGAAATTCAAGTGGGATATCACAGGACTATTTCTTTGCCATCATTAGAATGCAGGATTAGACTAATAATTCTCTGGTACTAACCAAATCTAAATAGTATAATAAAACTGAAATAACTAAATCTAAATAGTGTCATAAAACTGTACAGCTTCTCTTTGAGGTGGAAAGTTCCCAGCAAAGGTTTTAGAGAAGCAACATCAACATCAGAGTTTAAGAGAAGGGCATTTTATACATCATAAGAGCTACTTTAGGCCGGGCGTACTGGCTCAAGTCTGTAATCCCAACACTTTGGGAGGCAATGGCAGGCAGATCACCTGCAGTAGGGAGTTCGAGACCAGCCTGACCAACATGGAGAAACCTCCTCTCTACTAAAATGAAAATACAAAATTAGCCAGGCATGGTGGTGCATGCCTGTAATCCCAGCTACTCGGGAGGCTGAGGCAGGAGAATCGTTTGATCCTGGGAGGCAGAGGTTGCTGTAAGCCAGGATTATGCCATTGCACTCCAACCTGGGCAACAAGAGCAAGGGAAACTCCACCTCAAAAAAATAAAAAATAATATCTGTAATCTGTTTTCAGGTCCCTTACAGTACTTTTGACAGTTACTAGAAGGGGGTGTCCAATAAAAAAGGCGGCAGATAAGCAGAGGTATGATTAGAGCTGGGAAAATATTAATCGTATCATTCATTCAGTCTTATCTCTCCTTCCTCTGAGAAATTATTTTCTGTCATTTTGCTCACATAATAATCAAATAAGTTATTATGTTAAAAAGAATATCTTCTATCTCTATAAACCTGAGAAATTCACATTATCCATAAAATCCATCGAATAAATTCTATCATAAAGAGCATTATTAATAAACTTGTTTCCCCCCGATTTCTTAGTCCTCTTTCCAGGAATTCTTCATTCTGAATTCCTTGCCTCTAATTACAATCTAGGTGCAATCTAGGTACTTTCTAAAATACTATCTTTATACACACACACAGACACGTATACACATAGACTGTAAAACTCGCTCTTCATAGCAAAACTTGTCCATTTCAATTTTTTTTTAGTTTACAGTCTGAACAAGCTCTCAGACTTGAGCCATTGCACTTTGTGCATATTGACTTCTAAATTGCCTACTGTTTCAGACAAGGACTTTTACACAAAGGAAATAGAGATTTCAATTTAGTTTCTAATTTCCAACTCTCTCTCCATTATAAATTCAATTTAATCTTCTTCTATACCTGTGAGCTTCCAACTAAAACTGCAACTTGTTCTAGAAAATACTCATAAAAAAAAATAAAGGACGCTACGCCAATAATCAAGTAACCAGGATTTCATAGATCACAGAGGAAGAAATGAGTACAGTAATATAGGAATAATAATAATAAGAGTTAGTACTTACTGACTTTACTGGGTGCCCAGGCACTTTTACATGAAATAATTAATTCACAAAACAATCCTATAAGGAAGGTCACTACTATTATCTCCACTCAAAAGAAAAAGAAATTGAGGCACAGTAGCTTTTCAAAGTTATTCAACCAGTAATTAGTGGAGGCAATATTTAAACCCTGTTTAGCTCTAAAGCCAGCTTGCTTAACCACCATACTACACTGCCTCTGAAATTTCATTTATTGAATTAACATCATCAACAAATATGTTACTAAATACAGCCCTATTTATGAGTGTTTCTTATAAAAATGCATGAGCTTAGACCTAAGAATTAACAGATTTCAAAAAGATATGACTGTATCTGAATTTTAAAATAAAAATGACGTTAGAACATTCCTATTTTTGTTGCAGTTTCAATGTAAAGCAGCTCTTAAGTAAAAACAATTTGGAATAGAATATTTCCCCTTAATTCATGTCACCATAATTATTTCCTTAAACAATGCTAAAATGACTTAGAATAGTAATACACACTTGTTAGTATCAAATAGGATAAATTATACACAAAGAAAATAATATTTAAACTTTTATAAAGCAAAAACTCTAAGCATAATTTAATCGTTTGTCAACTAATTTATACTGAGCACTTACTGTGTTCATGCAGCATGCCAGAGGACCAGCAAGAAGAAAACAGCCTTACCCTTGAGAATTTCTCAGTCAAACGGAAGTAGACATTTCAAAATTACAATAAATGTTAAGGGCTATAATAAAGGTATGTTGTAGAGCTACTGGGACCAAGAAAATACAGCAATATTTTTGTTGGGTGTGGGAAACTCCAGGAAGACCTTCACAGAGGCAATGACATTGCAAAATGTATGTGCCTTACCCAGTCAGAGGCTGGGGTTAACAAGTATAGAACATTCCGGTCAAAAGGAAATACATGAAAGAACATGGCTTGTTTGGGGAATAAGCAGGGTCTCGGGTTCACAGGGGCAGGAGATGAGGCTGGCAAGACTATGTGACTTGACTACTGTGCTTTAAAATGTCGGCTTTATGGAAGTACCTACCGGATGCATGTAAGCAAGGGGGAGACATGGTCTAATCTATTCTAGAAAATTTACTCTGATTTCAGTATGTCTGATAACTCACACTGTGGGGAGGACCAACAGGGAAGGAATTGCAATGGCTTCCCTGAGAGATGGTAAGGGTCTGAGCCAGGGCAGCAGTAGTGTAGAGGAGATTTAACGGTGAGATGGCTTGCCATAGCTTCTCCCAATTCACCCTAAATGCTGAAAAAAGAGTGTGTCTTACAGACTGCTGAGTAATAGTCCAAATTCCTTTTAAAGTAATATACCCCTGGAGTCATCTGTAGTCAGGTTATACTAGCTTTTTAAGATGAAATAGCTGAAAATCTACAAGTCCATATCTCTTTTCACTGTTGGGAAAGAAATTAAGCTATAACAAATAACAGAACTAAAAGTCTAGCATTCGGTAGGGAGATAAAATTGCTAATGAAAAATGGAACACACAGTTTATGCTAACAATTGTATAAATACATCCAGTGGTGCAGAAAATATACACAATTACTTGATTTTAAACCTACACTGTAAGTATTTAACAACCTTGTTCCTTGTTATATTACTTTCAGCATTCTTAAATCAACTTTAAGAACCTCTTTATATCTGTGCAGCAGGAATGCATGTAATATACAAGGACTGTAAGTCTTTTTATTTGATTTAGTAGGTAATCCATCTCGCTCTGTTGCCCAGACTGGAGTACAGTGATGTGATCATGGCTCACTGCAGCCTCGACCTCGTAAGTTCAAGCGATCCTCCCACATTAGCCTCCAGAGTAGCTGTGATTACAGGCACGTGCCATCACACCCAGCTAACTTTTTTTTTTTTTTTTTTTTGATAGAGACAGGACTCACTATGTTGCCCAGGCTGGTCTCCAACTCCTGGGCTCAAGAAATCCCCTGCCTTACCCTCCCAAAGTGCCGGCATTATAGGCATGAGCCACTGTGCCCAGCCTAAAGTCAAATACTTCATTAAATTTTATAAATCTTGGAGACTGAATATTCCAAGTGAAGTTTACCAAACAGGGATACCTTTAATTTTTTTTTAGCACAGATTATCTCACCCCCCAAAAAATTATCTCACTTTTATCTCATTTTTTAAAAAATATGAACTTTTTCTTCAGTCCAAGCCAGCGTGCCACAGTAAAATGTCTGTCTTGTTCTAGCTGTCACTTCCCCCTGAATTACTTTCAGCACTATTTTTTTTTTTTTGCAAATGTTTAAACATTTATAAGTTTCACTCTTGTATCGAATATAGGTCTTTGAAAGACAACATTATTTCAATATCCTACATAATGCTTATTTAATTAACTAGTGTGCTACTATACATTTTAAATATTATTTCTGACTAGGCATGGTGGCTCACCCCTGTAATCTCAGCACTTTGGGAGGCCAAGGCGGGTAGATCACCTGAGGTCAGGAGTTTGAGCCCAGCCTGGCCAACCCTGCGAAACCCCATCTCTAATAAAAATACAAAAAAAAAAAATACCTGGGCATGGTTGTGGGCACCTATAATCCCAGCTACTTGGGAGGCAGAGGAAGAAGAATTGCTTGAACTCAGGAGGTGGAGGTTGCAGTGAGCCAAGATCACACCACTGCACTCCAGCTAGGAGACAGAGTGAGACTCTTGCTCAAAAATAATAATAATAATAATAATATAAAACAAAAATTATTTCTTATAAAATCTCCCTATGGTTTGAATGCATTCTCTAAACTTCAGGCATTGCCAATGTGATAGTATTAAAAGGTGGGGCCTTAAAGAAGTGAGTAGGTCATGAAGACTCCTTCCTCATGAATGAGATTAAAGCCCTTATAAAACAGGCTTCCTTAAACAAATTTACAAGAAAGAAATAAACAACCCCATCAAAAAGTGGCAAAGGATATGAACAGACACTTCTCAAAAGAAGACATTTAAGCAGCCAACAGACATGAAAAAAAGCTCAACATCACTGATCATTAGAGAAATGCAAGTCAAAACTATAATGAAATACCATCACATGCCAGTCAGAATGCAGATTGTTAAAAAGTCAGGAAACAATAGATGCTGGCAAAGCTGTGGAGAAATAGGAACGCTTTTACACTGTTGGTGGGAATGTAAATTAGTTCAACTATTGTGGAAGACACTGTGGCGATTCCTCAAGGATCTAGAACCAGAAATACCACGTGACCCAGCAATCTGATTACTGGGTATATACCCAAAGGAATATAAATCATTCTACTATAAAGACACATGCACATATATGTTTACTGCAGCACTATTTACAATAGTAAAGACTTGAAACAAACCCAAATGCCCATCAATGATAGACTGGACAAAGAAAATGTGGCACATATACACTATGGAATACTACGCAGCCATAACAAAGGATGAGTTCATGTCCTTTGCAGGGACGTGGTTGAAGCTAGAAACCATCATCCTCAGCAAGCTAACACAGGAACAGAAAACCAAACACCACATGTTCTCACTCATAAGTGGGAGCTGAACAATGAGAATAAATGGACACAGGGAGGGGAACATCACACACCAGGGCCTGTTGGGGGAGGGGAGCAAAGGGAGGGACAGCATCAGGACAAATACTTAACACACGAGGGGGCATCAAACCTAGATGATGGGTTAATAGGTGCAGCAAACCACCATGGCACATGTATACCTATATAACAAACCTACATGTTCTGCACACGTATCCCAGGACTTAAAGTAAAATAAAAATAAAAATAAAAAAGAGGCTTCCTACAGTATTCAGCTAGCTTGCCCTTCTACCTTCTATGTGAGGACTCAGCAAGAAGGCCCTCACCAGACCTCAAATGCTGGTACCTTGTTCTTGGACCTCTCCACCTCCAGAACTGTGAGAAAATAAACTTCTGTGCTTTATAAATTATCTGGTCTGTGGTATTCTGTTATAGAAGCACAAAATAGACTAAGACAAACATCAACATTTTTTTAAAGTTTATGAAATGTTGTAAACTCTATTGGTATGGTAACCTTCTCCACAAATGTGTTAAATATATTTAAGCACATCTCAGTCAGCTGATTAATTGGTTTTTAATTCACTGATCTCTTGGTTCTAACCTTTTTTATATTTTTATTATTATAGAGATTAAAACTACATTTAATCTAGAAACACTAAATTGTGTAGTTATATTACAATTTTATTTAAGGATGCAGCCGTCATTGTATTGTAAGAAGTAAGATATGTGCAGCCTTTACTGTCTGCAGCTTTTTAGTATGGGCAAGGGCAACGTCTTGAGCTTGGTCCAAACCAGCAGCAATGAGAGATCCCAGTTTGGGGCTTATGACAGTGTGACTTTTCTCTGCCTGTTCTTATCACCTTGTTCTCCACTGTGCCATCTGCCATATGCTTATGCAGAGATCCGGAGTCACAATTTGCCTTTCTTCCTTAGGCTTGCTGAATAACCTTATCCTCTAGTCTCCACCGATAACCTCATTTCTACCTTCCAAAAATGAAATCAATTAGTCAATATAGCACTTTTTGGGAAAACCCATCATATCTTAAGAATGTCTCTTATTATATTATTTTCAAATGCTAATTTGAAATTATACCTAATGTTATAAATATCACAAGCAATGAAGCCAGTAACAGTTAAATCTTACTGGGATAAAAATGGGCAGAGGCATATATTCTCCAGACTTTTAATTTAGTAGAATTTTATGTCCCTAATTCAGGAAAGTTCAGCTTGGTGGGCCAGCAAAGAGAATACACAGCAATGTGTGGCTATATGTGAGTGTGTGTACATATGTGTCCGTATCCCTGAAAATGAGAATCTGCATGTGTGAGAAGTCACATAGAGGTGTATTGTGCTGTGTCCGTTCAGAATAATCAATGTCTTTCTATTGGAACTAATTTATACAGTGCTTATTTTCAGTTTTTTTGTGTGTGTTTAAGTACAAATTCATAAATGGTTCAGAAGCCTGCTAGTTTTATGAACTTCTCAACCTAATAGGATTTACCAAGTGAATCAAAGCAGATGCAAACAGCAGGCTTTCAACACAAATTTTATCTTTGTCATTAGGTTTCCCTCTCTGCTCTCTCACTCCTAAGGGAAGCCCTGGTACAGACTAAGATAAACTATAGGGATGATATGGTTTGGCTGTGTCTCCACCCAAATCTCATCTCAAATTGTATTTCCCATAATCCCCACATGTCATGGGAGGGACCCAGTGGGAAGTAACTGAATCATGGGGGCGGTTATCTCATGATTCAGATCATGAGATCTGCTGTTCTCATGATGGTGAGTGAGTTCTCACGAGATCTGATGGTTTCATAAGGGGCTTTTCCCCTTTGCTCAGCACTTCCCCTTCCTACCATCATGTAAAGGATGTGTTTGCTTCCCCTTCTGCCACAATTGTGAGTTTACTGAGGCCTCCTCAGCCATGTGGAACTGTGAGTCAATTAAACGTCTTTCCTTTATAAATTATCCAGCCTTGGGCAGTTATTTATAGGAGAACCAATTAATACAAGAGACCACTGCTAAGGTGTTTTCATTACTATAGGTTAATTTGACATAGTCATAATGGGGAATTTGTGTTTTAAATTTATTTTTAAATTCTTAATTAAAATGTGTTCAACATACTTGTTGGTGTTCTTTCTGGATACAAAAAGATTGTGTGTAAATACTTTATCCTTTTCACTTCATCTTAGAATTATAGCACAATAGCTAACATGTAATAGATAATAAATATTTGTTGAATGAATAATGATTTGAAAAAAAATACCAGTGGGAAAACATAAATGTTGACAAGTAGCTCAAGACTGTTGGGATAAACTGAGCTAGAGTACAGGTCATAACTACCCATCTTTATAAGGAAGCTGAACAGGGAAGTATGAGGACAGGGAGAACAATGACTTTCTCTCTCAAGCTTGACTTAAACCACCAGGAAAGTTCTTAAAGCCGAAGCCTTTCTCAGACTCTCACCAAACCATTAGAGTCAGAAAAATGGTCGTTTTCAAAGGAGTAGAAAATTCTGTACAAAGTAAACAACAGCTGAAGCAGGAAAGGAACATACATTTTCCCACTTAGTGGCACGCAAGCAAAACGGAACATAGGACCAGCTTGGTTATTTTCTTTGAATACAGGAAATTTCTCAAACATGATATATAGCCATGTTCAAGTATGAGTATAATTACAGAGTTTCCTCTGCACCCTTTAATCAGCCTATAAACTCAACAGCAGAGTCTCGTCAGAATAGGCCCAAACTGGAAAAACCACGTCTGTTTATCTCTGTCAGAAAAGATACTAAGCTTAGGATGTGAGCAGTGCACCATGAGAGCACAAGGTGTTCCTTCTCTCTCAAAGTCAGTCCCAGAACTGAAAAGAAAAATGTTCTCAGTTGGCATCACTGCCGTTTTTCATCCAACAAAGAATATTCGCTATGAATTTTCTCAAGCAAAAAGTCACTGAATTCTTTTAACAGGGGCAGACTCAAGAACTTTTCATTAAGAGTAACAGATCAATCATGAAATGAACCTCATGAAATATGCTTTATAGGTAATGTGAACAAATGTACAATGTGACAAGTGATTCAAGAAGTATAATTATCTACAAGGCCTGTTTAGAAGGAAAAAAAAGCTGTACCAAATTGATGCTTTAGCTGTTTTTGCTTATACTTTGCTGTGTTTGTAACTAAATTTCATTTAATCATTAACTATATCTGTCATTAATTCCCTTTACATTTTTAATGACTAAATGGGATTCTGGAGTGATTAGCAGATAATCTCACACTTTTTCATAAAAATGTGCATTTAGCCATAATAGTAAAGCTCCATTTATGGTACATATTTTCTTTCAAATAATATGCAAATATACTGCAAATATTTCAACACACACAAACTAGAAGTACAACAAAATTAAGATATTAAAACAATAAATTACATTTAAATGCATATTACATTTAAATAAGTTTAATAAAACTTTAAATAAACTTGTTTGAAATAACACTTTACCTTAAATGAAACTTTACATTTAAATGCATCATTTTATAAATCATTCTCCTTCATTGGGAAGTTATTTTTTTAATTATTCTAAAAAGTTTTAAAATCTCATCAAACACATGCTGTAGATTTAGGATTGGGAAGAAAAAAATATGTAGAATCAACACGCTTTAACATTCAATGTAAAAGTGTTCTCAGTAATCTCAGCTCTCAGTAATAGAAAAAGGAAAGAATATCACCCATGAAATTACACCTAATTTTAGAGGATACATTTCAGTCCACCTTCGTATGGAGGCACCATTTGTGGTTTGACACAGCACAGTTCCACTGTGACATTTGTCACATTTTCCTGAGCCCTACCTTCCCACAGAGAAATAGGCCATTTCATGCTGTAACCTTCCACAAAATCTTTCAGAAGAGCTTTTTAATTATTTGGAGGTTATAACAGAGATGGTGATCCAACCAACCTAGACAAAAGCCTACGGTCAAAATTAAACCTGATTGAAATTACAAGGAAAAGTCCTGGGTGAAAGCACTCCATTTATGGCTGGTTAAAATTCATAATGTATTTGTTCCCAAGGTTCTCAAGAGAGAAGTCACAAATCTGTTTGTTTCTGGCCATAGGTTTTGCATCCAAATTTAAGGCTGCTGACTGATAGGTAATGGTAGTCAACTAATCATTGTATGGCTGTGGAGTTTTGTTTGTTTGTTTTTGTTCATTTTTAGAGACAGGATCTTCAGGATCTTGCTATTTTCCACAGGCTGCCCTCAAACTCCTAGGCACAAGGGATCCTTTTACTTCTGCCTTCCAAGTAGCTGAGACTACAGGCACATGCCACTGCACCCAGCTGTAGAGATTCTTTTTTAAATCAACAAATTCTATAATGTACAATCAAGTATTACTTTATAAATATGTTAGGCCATACCCGCTTCCTTCTAGAAAATGATTTCTTGAATAAGAGAAATGGGCCAGTCAATAGTCTCAGATAATATAACAGGAGAGTTCTGATAGGCATCAAACCAATTTCATTCCTCTCATAAAGAACCCCTCTCTGCTCTGCCCCAAAATCAAATCCTTTCCGTGACTTTTTTTCCCAGTCATGAGGAGTTGAGAATTCTCCTAGTCCTATCTCCTCACCTTCCAGCCAAAGTTCTGGACAGCATCATCTACACTACACTACTCATCTCCCAGGAGGCCCTCAGCCTACTGCTGTCTGCCTTCTCAGGCTGTCATGACAGCAAACATGTTCTCATAAATGGCAAATGTTACTAAACCTAAGGGGCAACTTTTAGCCTTAATCTTCCTTGACCTCTAAGCAGCGACAAGGCTGATAACTCCCTCTCTTCCCAGAGGTTCTGGACAGTGCACTCCCATGCTTTCCAGTAGAATATACAGAAAAAGCCCACAATCTCTGAAGCTAGGATGCCTGGTTTTAAATCAGCTCTGCCATATACTGGTTGGTGATAGTCTCTAAGTTACTTAACCTTTCTGGGGCTTGCATATTTTTCATCTGTAAAATCAGAGATCACAGTAGCACCAACCTCTCAAGAAGATTAAATTGATCTAATATATATAAAAACACATAATACAGTGCCTGGCACATAGTAAGTGTCATATATGTTTTAGCTTTTACCATCATCATTATTATTATTATTATTATTATTATTATCATTATCATCATCATCATCATCATCAGTATGCTCCTTCTCTGGTCACTTCTTTGTTGATATTTGTCAAGGTTTGTTCCTAGAATCTCTCTTTGCCCTATTATCCTCCTATTTAGTGATGAGGACAGACCATAACCTCCAGCCCATGCCTATTTCTTGAACTTTAAACATATATATGCAACTGCCTGCTGGATATTTCAAATTCTACATGTCCACAGATGAATTCATCTTCTTCCTTCCAACCTCTTCCTCCTCGGTGTTCTCTTTCTCTAAAATTGCAACCACCTCCCACACAGGCATCCAAGCCAGAAAGCAAGAATCATACCTGACTGTCATTCCCCTCATCTTCCAAATGCAAACAAGTCCTGCAGATTCTGTCTACCTCCTTACTGTTTTTGAGAACATCCCCTCCTCTTCTAACTATGTCAGTCTAGTCTAGGTCACCACTCTGTCTCTCCTGGATCACCTTGTACCTTCACTGTCAGTCTTATCCTTCCCTAAACATTTTCCACATAGCAAAAAGAGCACTCTCCAAACGCTCAAATCTGCTTGTATCTCTGACTCCACTTAAAAGTCTTCCATGTCATAACTAATATGGCCCACAGAGCTCTTCATAACGTAATTTGACTCTGCATACTTCTTAAGCCTCATTTATTATCCTTCTCCCTCTTACACAACTTTCATCTCTTCAAATCTCTGTCCCCACTGGACCTTCACATATGCTGTTTCCTCAGCCTGGAACTTTTTTCCACCTCACAAACCTCCCCACTTCATCTGACTATTCCTATCCAAACATGTTTCCTCAAGGAGACTTCCTCTGACACCCACAGTATATTCAGTACCCTATGCTCATTTAAAAAAAAAAAAAAACTAACTGCAGTTCTTGAAAATATTGTTTTCTTACAATTTATTCAAATATTGAAAGTTAGCATGCAAATAAAAAATTGGAAACTGTGATACCTACTATGAAGGAAAATGTCTGTTTCCCTCACCAGACTATAATCTCTTAAGGACAAGACCTTTTCTGAACTCAATGCCTAGAATAATAGTCTTTCACATGTATGTTATATATATTTGTATGTAAATCTGTAGAAGAAGAGGAATATCATTAATGCCAACAGGAAAATACATAATGGAAAAGAAAGAGAAAGACAGCATCATTGCCTATCAAAACTCACCTGTTACATTATCTGGGAGAATTGAGTGTCAATACCCATCTCCACACACCAATACTGCACCTCTAATTTCATCTCCACAGCCTGAATGAAATGAAAGGTAATCGATGAAATAGCTGAGATAATCCCTGATACATGTTTTGAATTGGTCAAGAAATATTAACAATTTGTTGTACATGTTACATTGCGGTAGACATCAAACTCTATTCAAACTAAAAGACCGCAAAGGTTGTAGAAGCTAAAGGCAAATGCCATTATATGAAACAAGTACAAGACATTGGTATATAAACAATACATGAAAAATAATTTTTTTAATTTAAAATCTGTCTGTAATGATTCTGCCTTAGAGTTCCAGGTAATAAAAGACAACCAGATAAGTTTGCTAAATAGAAATGGCAGACTAAAAATATGGCTTTTTAAATATTTTTGCTTTTTATCTTCTTGCTCTTCCTCTCTCACTCCCTTCTTCTTCTTCTCTTACTCCTTTCTCCCTCTTTCTCCCCATGCCCTGCCATAAATAATATACTACATATTAGTTTTTTTTCACACTGCTATAAAGACATACCTGAGGCTGGGTAATTGATAAAGAAAAGAGGTTTAATGGACTTAGAGTTCCACATGGCTGGGGAGGCCTCAGGAAACTTACAATCATGGCAGAAGGTGAAGGGGAAACAAGGACCTTCTTCACGTGGTGGCAAGAGAGAGAAGTGTAAGCAGGGAAAATGCCAGATGCTTATAAAACAATCAGATTTTGTGAGAACTCACTCACTATCATGAGAACAGCATGGGGGAAACAGCCTCCATGAGCCAATCGCCTCCCTCCCTTGACATGTGGGGATTACAGGTCCTTCCCTCCAGACGTGGAGATTACAATTGAGATGATATTTGGGTAGGGACACAGAACCCAACTGTATCAACTACATTATTCATATAATGTCAGAGATGTCCCCCTGATTGGAGATTTGTCAAGGAAATCAAACTAGAATCAAAACATTTTTTAATATAAAAAGAAAATTATAATTTATGTTAAAATCGAATAGTAAATGGATAAACAAGGAAATGTCAGTCAATAATCTTGAGAAAACAACTAGAACAGGAAATTACTCTATAAATTAATGTCAGATAATTGCTAAGGGCAGAATCAATTTTATGGAGGAGGGATAACACAAAATGTTTTAAATTGTTTTCTTTTAAATTGGTGATATGGGTATTTTGGGTAAGATAAACCATTATAACTAACTCCAGAACTTGGTCTTAGCTATTTGAAACCTGGTCTTAAGCAGAATTACATGTTTTAACTTAAGCCTGACAATCCCACTTTTTCTTGCAAGTGATTCTTGAGAACTTATTTGGAGCTTCTATCAAGTAATTGGGGCTACCCACAGACTACTGAACACAGGACAGTCTTATCCAGGAATTCCTTCCACTTTTATCAAGTAACAGCTTTGGAAGAGACAAACACAGAATCATCAAGAGAGGGAGAATACAAGCCTAGGACATTATATCAAACAAGGTCTTTGCTCAATGACATGCCAGGGAGGTCTTCCCTCATCCCTCTATCTGAAACTGAAACCCTCCGCCACACTCCCTATTCCATATTTCTGCTCAACATTCTCCTCGACCATTCCTACCACCTAACATACAAAATATTTCATTTATTCATCCAGTTTGTTTTCTGTCTCCTTCCACCAAAATATAAGCTCCACGACATCAGGAATGACTTTTTTTTTTTTGAGACGGAGTCTCGCACTGTCGCCCAGGCTGGAGTGCAGTGGTGTGATCTCAGCTCACTGCAAGCTCTGCCTCCCCAGGTTCACACCATTCTCCTGCCTCAGCCTCCCGAGTAGCTGGGACTACAGGCGATCGCCACCGCGCCCACTAATTTTTTGTATTTTTAGTAGAGACGGGGTTTCACCATGTTAGCCAGGATCGTCTCAATCTCCTGACCTCGTGATCTGTCTGCCTCGGCCTCCCAAAGTGCTGGGATTACAGGCATGAGCCACCACACCCGGCCAGGAATGATTTTTTAATCATATTCACTACTGTATTCCCACAGCTAGAACAGGACCTGGCACATAGTAGATACTCAATAAATATTTGTTGAGTGAATAAATAAAATAAAATCTATTCTTGGAATCAATATGGTAACTGACAGTGCATTTCAGATTACCTTTACCTCTACATGGTTCAGTTTAATGTAGCTAGAAGTCTTGCCATAGATTAAATTTAAAAATGATTTTCTTCACTAATGATAAGAGGTTGGTGGTCACCTTGATCAATAAGGAAGTGCTAATCACATATGAGTCAATTCAGTTTAACTCCCCAGAAATTACTCTGATTCCACATTTACATGAGTGGATGTCCAGAAGAAAGTATATAGTAAGTCTCTTTGTTTGGAGAATCTTAAAGAGAAACTGACTCACACCAGAAACGGAATGGGGAAATAGAAAGTGGTGAGAATTATGGGTCCTCAAAATGGTAGACATCTGCACCCACCATGATCAGATAATCCAGAGCAAGCTTGCAACCTAGGAGGAAGGACCACGGCAAATAGTCCTTGTATCAGTGCCTGGATCAAGAGCTGGAGTAGAGGACCCAATTAATTTGCCACTGCCATTCCACATGCAGTAAAGAACATGTTGCTTGCTAATTCCCTGGAGAATCCAAGAACTGATGTGCTGAGGCCAACTGAATATCACCCAGAATTCCCTACCTAGCACTCAAGGCTCCATTGATTTGCCCAGATAGATGTCAAATATCCAGTACTATCAGACTGGTCATTTTTTCCTTATCAGATATGCTCTTACAATATACATTTGTCATTTTTCAGCTAATTGCTCAAATTCCAATTTCCTCCAATCCAATCCATCTACTTTCCTTAAGATCTAATGGCAAGACATCTTCCTCTCTGCCTTCCTTGACTAAACTAATCTTCTCAGATTTCCTGTGGAAATTATAAAAATAATATCTTAGATTTGCAGAGAAGTTGAGAATCTACAGAGCACATTCACGGTAGTGTCCCCCCACCTCCCCTCCCACACACACACCTTCTTTCTGTGTCCTAACCGAAAATCTCAGAGTGCCTTGACCATTTTGTGACCCAGCCAGATGCAGGTTTTTCCCAGCAGGCTTGAACCCAAACTGGGGCTTTGAACATTCCTAAGCACTAATAAAGGCATCTAGGTCATTGCCCAAAACACTGAAAGAAACTGGCTCTAGCCCTGAGCTGAATTCCTGAAACCCTCATATGAACTCCCTACCCTTACCCACTTCTGCAGACAAACCTACGTAGAACACCCCTTCTGTCTTGTCTACCTCAAGGACTTCTGCAGCCCTCTGTCAGCTCCCCTAATAAATGTTTTGGACTGATCACCCTGGCATTTGGGCTTCTTTCATTGGAATCTCAACTGGCCCCATCTCAGGACAGTTTGGGGTATGCTCCTGGGGGGACTCCCCTGCTCTGGGGGTGAGTCCAGCTTCAGGTTCTGCATTCAAATACTGACTTAGATAAATAAACAGCAGAGTACTATTTTATAGACACATGTTTTTCTTGTACTTGCAAGCCCTATAGCCTTTCCACAGCTTGCTCTTCCCAATCCTAGTAGGGTTCACCCAGGAGTACACATGTTAACGAAGAAATAAAATTAGTTTATTATATTGAAAAGTACTCCTGGGGCGTTTGTCATGGTAACAACTGAGTTTATTTTGTTATTTCAGTGATGAAAGTGCTTGGTAATGATCCAAAGCAAACCAATCTTTTTCAAAGTTTTTAGTGTTTAGTGTTAACAACAAAATTTAGTGCCTAGTGTTGACAAAATTCCCTACCTGACACAGTATTAAAATGTTTACATTCAATTCTCTCAGACTCAGGTATGTGCTACATGCCCATTTTGCAGATTAAAAAAAAAAAAAAAAAACAAGTCTTAAAAATGCTAACTAATTTGCCCATATAAGCAGATTGAGAATCTGAATCTGCTCTGTTTGACTTGAAAGCAGAAGCCCTCAGGAATCACACTCTGCAGTCAGGCACTATTCTATTACACACTGAGTACCGGCAGGGCTGCAGTACAACAAGAAGTCATCCCAAATATCATCAGGGACATTCAGGGTCTAAAGCAAATGTGTACAACTTCCTGGGGCCTCAGGCAGAGTCGTGCAGTGACTAAAGGAGGCAGCAGGAAAGGGAAGAAGAGGCTGAAGCTAAATAAGACTGGAAATATTCAAGTAAACCATGCTCCCACCTCATCCTCAAGATAAAATGAGCTTTTCTTGGGGAAAAAGGACTGAAGGCTTCACTTCCAAACACACCGCTGAGGTTTGAGGTGTTTAAGAGATTGCCTTACCTTCTTTTCTTCTTTAGTGCTACCTACTAATCTTCATTTTAACCAGATTTATCTGACCATATTAATAGATTCAGGGTTTGAAAAAGGTCAGGACACAGTGAGAGCCTCAGTCATTAGCGTAACAGTCTAATTTTCTTTTCCAAATATTATATTCAACTTTTTTCTTTATTGTTGTAGAGCATAATGGATAAATGCACAGATTTTGTTTCACCATTCTCTCACTGTAGGACCTTGGAAATGTTGCTTAACCTCTCTGTGCCTCAGTTTACTCATCTGTAAAATAGGGATAACAATGGCACCTATCTCTTTGGAGATATTGTGAGGAATAAATGAGATGGTATATGTAGCATACTTGAGATATTGCCTGACCCAAAATAAGTTCTCCATAAGTATTTGCTATTATAATTATTATATGTCATGTGTCATAAGGATTATAAAAAATGATAGCTAATATTCAATGAGCAATTATGCTAAGTGCTTCCCATTTGTTTCTCATATAAACCCTGGAAGGTAGATATTCTTACTGTACCAATTTACATGAAACAGAGGCTCAGAAATGTGAATCCACAAATTACCTAGGCAACAAATGATAGAGTTAGAACTCAAGCCTACCAATCTACTCCAGAATCAAGCTCTTAACTACTGTATTATTTCAAGTAGGTAATGATACTTGCTAAAAGATACTAAAGTTTTGCTCTGTGCCAGGCATAGTTCTAATAACTTTACAACTCTTTCCTCAATTAATTATCACAACCACCTTATGGGATGGATGCTTTTATTGTTTTCAATATACAAAGGAGAAAACTGAGGGACCAGCATTAGATAACTTGGCCAAGATCACATATTGTATTAGTTCGTTTTCACTCTGCTGTAAAGAACTACCAAAGACCAGATAATTTATGAAGAAAAGAGGTTTAATTGACTCACATTTCATCAGGCTGCACAGAAGCATGGCTGGGAGGCCTCAGGAAACTTCCAGTCATGGCAGAAGGTGAAGGGGAAGCAAGTTCACCTTACCATGGCAATGTAGGAGAGAGAGGGCAAGGAGGGAAGTGCCACACTTTTAAACCATCAGATCTCGGAGAACTCACTCACTATCATAAGAACAGGATGGGGGAAATCCACCCCCATGATCCAATCATCTCCCACCAGGTCCCTCCCCTGATGCTTGGGGATTACAATTCATCATGAGATTTGGGTGGGGACACAGAGCCAAACCATATCACACATCTAGTATGTGGTTAAGGTAAGTGTACCCCATACTAAAAAGTAAACAAAGCAGAGGTGCTAAATTTTCATCTCTGTGACCTAATACCAGATAGAGGATAACAATTTTCAGAAAGGAAACTCCCTTCTGGTATGTTCATCTAAACAGTTTCTAAGCCAGTGTGACTAAGAGAAAGACTCAATACTAGAATCATAAAAGAAGAACTGATTAAATGCTAATATATTCTGTTTTGCCTTACTACTCAATCGTTTTCCACCTCTACTAGCAGCCATTTTCAACAGTCATTTTTAATGTCCTATACAATTTGAATAGAATAGAATTCACTATTAGCAAATACGGATCAACCTTTCACATGAAGCAAGACCATTGATTTCATTTGGTTCATGACCCAAGGAAGTTATGGATGACACAGAGAGAGATGGTGGCTGAGTATTCATTCTATGTAACTATGACACAAAGGAGAATCTGCCAATGATATATTTAGCCAAAACCCGCAGGAATTTACAGTCATGACTTAACAATACTAATGGATAACAATTGATAAGGTGTGAAACAGGATCACACACTAGCCCAATATACTCTTGAAGTCTTTGTGCAAATTAGAAAGATGAGCTTCGGTTTGGTGAGCATAACACAAACTTGGCTGTAGCTTCAGCACTCTAAACCAAGGGCTTGGTGTATGTTCCAAGCAGATCTTAATGAATCTGAGACAATATGGGAAGGTATTTTTAGAAGTCTTGAGAGACATGATCAATAGCAAAAACAGAAACATACTGATATAGATCTTGAGAAGAGAATAAATACATGAGTCAAAAAGGAAAATGGCAAGCCAATTTTCTTTACAGGACAATTGTGTGGGAGGATGGCAATGTGTCATAGGAAATAATACTTGTCAATGGTTAGGACAAACTTATTAGATCCCTTATATTTATATCAGAATTAAGTACTTGACTTGCTAGAGAAAAAGCGCAAGAGGAATATATGAAAAAGCAATAAATAAAATTTAAGATTTTTGTGGATATTTTAGAATGTTACTGTAGGTAATAAAAAGGTCATGATCAATTATGTTATCACAAATTAACTACTAGAAGACAAATAATTAATTAACAAGGAATGTTAAAGGACCTCAATTAGGAAAAGAGAAGACATGATGACAATGGTAATAAAAATTGACCAAAAAAGAAAAAAAAAAAAAAACACCTGGCAGCTACTGAGCACCTAATGCTATGAGCTTTACCTTCATTACCTTCACAATAACTGTATGGGAAAGCACCATTATTAGTGCCATTTTACAGATGACGAAACTGAAGCGTAAGAGGTTATGTGACTTAACCAGGATCTCATGTAAAGTAATATAACTTGGATTTACACCCAGGCAGTTTAACTCTGGAGTTTACCTGCTTGACCAACAGACTATACAGCCATGGGTTAAACTGAAGAAAATAGCCAAAATTGACAAGAACACTGATGCAGGTAACTAGACACATCAAATGTTGTCCCACCTCTATTTGCGTGGGGAAAAGTCAGAATAATGATGTCCCTGATAGCGATGGAATACGTGACCAGAATAGAGTGATAGAAATAATGAGATACAATGAAATTCAAATACTGTTACAATGACTTCTCTACTAAGCAGGAAAATAGTTTACAATAAGGAAGACTTAGAATAAACAAAATGGAATGAACTTCCATGCCCGGCTTCATCTTGCCTCTTTGGAATTGACTGAGAACAAGTTTGCTGTGTAGGCGTTTCGCGGTAATGACTTTACTATTGTTAACAATGACAATAGTTCCAGGCAGTATTTCATATTTACATAGCAGCCTTCAACATAGGAGCAAAAGAACCTGGCAAACATTATCATTTTTATTATTGATGGCTTAGATTAATAAAGTGCCTTCCTGTCAAAGAGTTCATTAATCCTTACACAGACTCCTGTGACACAAATAGGCAAGCAATCCATTTCTACATTTTACATATGGAGAAACCAAAGCTCAAGGAACTGTGCATAATTACTTAGCAAGATTGTGGCTGAGCCTAGAATGAAATCATAAAGAACCCAGTGTTTTCCTGCCCTTGAGTGAAACTCTATCTCATTTACAGCTTCTTACTCCAAATTATCTGAGACATTGGGGCCTTCTTTAACAACAAGACCCTCCTACTCAGATTTTTACTGCCTCTTGTTCAAGCTGGATTCCCTCTCTCTCCTTCCTTTTAACTGCTCATCCTGCCTCTCTTATCTCTCTTCTTCAAAGCAACATTACTGCCAGAATCATTTTCTTAAACCAGTTTAGAAAAAAAGGAGAGGTTCTTCATCGTCTATAGAAACAGACCCCAAATTCCTTCACAGATCATTCAGGGCCTCCCTCAGTCTGGCCCCAATCTATTTTCCTAGCCATGTCTCTGATGCCATGTCCCCTGTGCATAAGTCACGCAAGCCTAAACTTCTGAACTCCAAACCCACTCTGCTCCTTGATCATTCTGTTCCCTCTTCCAGAAATTACCTTTCCAACTCCAACACTATCAAAATATGTTCACATTTCCACCCCAGTGCTGTCTTCCTCATGAAGCCCTCCTGACCTACCATGTGTAAAGGACTCTTCCTTCAGCTCCTCCATGTTTAGTCTTATTTGTAACACTCACCACATTCTACCTAGGACTACAGGGACTTATGAAAGTACATCTCTCTTGTTAGAACGTTCTGTCACTGAGATTCCCAGAGTCAGGTCCTATGTCAGATTTTGTGACAGGTAATGGGCGAAAATGAGAAACATCCCCGCTTTTGTGAGGCTTATAGTCTGGCAGCCTTCCTCATTTATGGTACCTTATCTAAATAGCAAAACACTGTTTTCTCGATTTTTCTAAGGGTGTTACATAATAGTGCCATGCTAGATGCATAAAAGAGACATTTATTCATTACATACAACGGATACTTTTTAGGAGTGGTTCTCAAAGTATAGTACATAGACCCCTGAGTGTCCCCAAGACCTTTTCGTGTGGCCCCCAAATTAGTCAAAACTAATTCCAAATAATACGAAGACATGGTTCAACATTGTCACTCTCGTACTCTCACAGGTATATAGTAGTCTTCCAAAGGTGACTTGATGTGTGGTATAACAAAAAATTGAAACAATAGGTAGATAGGAGAATTCAGCTGCCTTCTGTTAAAGCAGTCATTAAACAGATTGGCAAAAGTGTAAAACAATGTCACTTTGTCACTAAATTATTTTTATTTCTTGAAAGTAGTTTTCATAAAAAGATAACATTATTTATGTTAACATGTAATGGGTTTACAATCGTTGATTTTTAAATAAATTACATAAATATTTAAAATTTTATATTTTAATTTATAAAATGGTAAATACCAGTGGCTACAACAAAAATTCTTTAGGTTTCTCATTACCTTTCAAGAATATAAAGGGATCATGAGACTAAAACGTTTGAGAATTACTGCCTGAGGGCAGTGGGCTCATGCCTCTCTGCAGAACCTCATTTGAGAATGCCTGGGTAGAAATTGAGTTTAGAGACAGGGTCTTGCCCTGTCACCCAGGCTAGAGTGCTTATCACAGTCACTGCAGCCTCAACCTCCAGGGCTCTAGGAATTCTACCCTCTCAGCTTCCTGAGTAGCTGGGACTACAGGCACATGTCGCCACACTCAGCTAATTTTTTCGTAGAGTCAGTGTCTTGCTATATTGCCCAGGCTGGCCTCAAACTCCTGGGCTCAAGCAATCCTGCCTCAGCCTCCCAAAGTGCTGGGATTACAAGTGTGAGCCACCATGCCTGCTCTCAACTTCTATCAAAGAAACTATCCTACGTGTGGGATTAATTCACAAGATTTTCTTCTTTCTCTCCCCACCCCCAAAGCCCCCTAGTTTAATAGTGAGCTGCTTAGGAACAGAGACTAAGTGAAATTTATCTTTGTTTCTGCAGCACCTGGTACAGAGTAAACAGTCAGTAAATATTTGTGGGAGGGAGGGAGGGAAGGAAGGGAGGGAAGGAGGGAAGAAGTGAGGGAGGGAGGGAGGGAGGGAGGAAGGAAGGGAAGCAGGAAATATGAGGGGAGGGAGGAAGAAACTGTGTGATATTTAATCTTCCAAGACTCTACCACAGTAATCTGCCCATTGAAAATGTCTGTTAACTTCATGTAAATGTGTTTATATTGATATCATATCTAAAGTGACCAAGGCACCAATAGTTTCACCTGATATGTTAGAAAATCCCAGTAGACTTTAGAAATCATTATTTCTAAAGGCAAATTTTAAAAGATTTCTCTCATAAGTAAATTAATAAACAAATATTTGTGCACACTGGTGTTTCAATAGCAAAGGATAATTTTGGGATAAAGAATGATGCAAACTTGGAAAATTGATGTAGTCAGTTTGGCTGGCTATGCATAAACTATCTATCTTCCTTAGCACATCTTTAATAATTAGAAGTGACTTTGTATAGCTAAAATATCTTATTTATTGATTCAGAGTAAATAAGAATGGGCAGAATTAAGCTGAAGACAACAAAAGGGGGAAAGTTAAAGCAAAACTGTGCATTAGCAAGTCCCTCTCTAATAGCCTTCTGAGCCCTCTCTTCCCCTCGTAGCTGCTTTGCATCCTCATGGAGTCCTTCACTAGCCAAGGCTTCCCTCACAAAGGTACCCCACTTGGATGAGACCTCTTAGGTATCATCTCATTCTTTAATTCAATCTTTGTGCAACTTAATCCATGTAATTTTTACAATTAAAGAAATTTAGACACCATCTATTACAATTCTCTCATATACAGTTGAAGCTCAGCTTTGTCTTATCTTGAAATTATTCCTTGCTATTGAAGAACTAGTGTACACAAGTATTTGTTCATCGATTACTTATGAGAGAAATCTTTTAAAATTCACCTTCAGAAATCAGGATTTCTAAACTGTACTGAGATTTTCCAGCATACTCGGTGAAACTATTGGTGTCTCAGTCATTTTAGAAATTAAGACTTGCCCAAGGGAATATTAATTCATGACATAGCTAGGATAAAAATCTAGCTTCAAGGGCTCTTCCTTTTCCAGAAACTATATGAATAAATCTCCAAACTCGAACAAACACTCTGCTCTAGACCATTCTTGATTCCCTCCCCATATAAAAATCTTGAACAAAACCCTCTGCTCTAGACCATTCTTGATTCCCTCTCCATATAAAAACTTTTCCTAAATATTCCTTCAGTGTCCTGCTATTTTAATGCACCGTATTTATTCAAATGTGGTTAGTACCTATGATCCAAAATCCATTACGACCAATTCACACCTTAATTCAAGTTAGTTTATCAGGTTAGCAAGCCAATCAATTTGCCTCATAACATTTCTGTTTGAATAGGAATGGTTGAAGTCTTCAACTAAAAGAACAAGTGGAAATTTTATACATGAGATCAGGTCCAGAAGCAGAGATAGATGAAAACTGAATGTGTTTTGGTTCCTTAAATTATAACACAGAGTCAGACATCTATACAAAGAACCAAAACTACAATAAGTGCAATGAATGAGAGCTTATTGCCTGTGATGCTTCACTTTGTTAACCTGAACCCTGGTTGACAACAGGATAGTAGGATAGTCAAACAAACATATGACATGCTATAAAGGTGTCACGAGCTATCTTCACGGGATTGATTCCAGGACAACCCTGGAGGATACCAAAATCCAAGGATGTTCAAACCTGTTATATAAAATGGTAGTATCTGCATATAATTTACACACATCCTCCCATATACTTTGCCAACTCTGCATTACTTATGGTACCTAATACAATGTAAATGCTATGTAAATAGTTATTATACTGTATTGTTTATAACAAGGGAAAAATGTCTGTGTGTGTTCAGTACAGACATAACCATCATAGGCCTAACTACATTTTCAAACCATGGTTGGTTAAATCTGCAGATGTGAAACTGCAGACACAGAGGGCTAACTATATTAGTCTGAAACTCACAAAAGATGAAATACAGTCATTTCTTGGTATATCCAGGACCTCAGGTCTCTAACCAAATCCACACATACTCAAGTCCAACAATCAGCCTTGTAGGAAAAGTCAGCCCTCCGTATCTGGAGGTTTTACATCCCAGGAATACTGTATTTTTAATCCAGGTTTGTTTGGAAAAAAAAAAAACAAAAAACAAAAAAAAAAGCACATGTAAGTGGACCCACACAGTTTAAACACAGCTGTATAGCTTAAATTGTTTCCTACCCACTTTTTCATGTAGTTTTTGCTAAATATATTTTATTCCATCTTTTTGGCAGGGAATGAGTACCATATTATATATGTACTCATATGTGTGTGCACACACACATACATCTTAATATAGAAGAGTATCTTTATTAAGATGTATATATATCTTAATAGACTAAACTCCGAAGTAGAATTACCTTCATTCTTGAGATTTATAAGTGACTTTCTGGAAGCAATACTATCAAGATTGTCCAGTCAAATTTGAAAGAGCTTAAATGTCAGTCTCAGGATTTAAAGGACTAACAAACCACGTGGGCCCTCCAAAAGTACAAATAGAAAGAAAACTTTAAATTCATGGTATCTACAATGCAAATAATAAATTATCACATAAAATGAATGCTGTTAAACTATACACTAAATTTTTCAAGTCTTAACCTGAATAGCTTTGTTATGTTAACCAATTTTTCATTAAAATCTCATACTTTGATTTTAATAGTAGTTCCTCTGATACTGGTTATCAAAACACAGAGAATTCTTTATGAAGAACCTAAAATTTTTGCAGATGCTTACTCAGTCTTCAAATAAACTCCAGGAAAATCCCGATTTCTAAGAGAAAGCATTGAATTTGTGCTCCTGATCTGGCATCAAATTACTTGGGAACTCTCAAACAGTGACAGCCCCAAATGCATCTTCCTAAGACACATAGCTACATGTTCTACCAATCAGTGGAGGAAAAAAGTTTGTAAAAATTTTATACAATACTAGAGTGTCTTAGTCCATTCAGGCTGCTATAACAAAATGCCATAAACTTGGCAGCTTATAAACAACAGAAATTTATTTCTCAGTTCTGGAGGCTGGTAAGTCCAAGATACAAATAGACCCGGTATCTGGTGAGGTTTCGCTTTCTGGTCATAGACAGTGCATTCTTGCTGTATCCTTACATGGTGGAAAATACTAGCTAGTTCTCTGGGGTCTCTTTTATAAGGACACTAATCCCAGTCACCTCTGTTCTCATGACCTAATCACCTCTCAAAGGCCCCATCTCCTAATACCATCTCCTTGGGGTTAGGACTTCAACATAGGAATTTGGAGGGAACACAAAATTCCGAACATAGTCTGGGGCTACTTAAATCGGTTTTACCAGGTTAAATACTCCTAAAGATTTAATTTCCCATCTTGGTAACTGTTGCAGCCATTGAGAAGCAAGACAGAACAGCACCACCGAATTAAACATTTCTGAATATTCTCTTCTTCGTCTCATTTGTAAGGTATTTGATTCCACAAATCTGTTATGCTAATTTTTATTTCTCTTCACTTTGATTGTTACTGTTACTATTCCTTGGAATTCTTATCCATATACTTACCTGGAATTCAAACCATATCAATATTTTAAGGCCCTATTTGGGTCCAATATTCATCTTTAACACTACAAAGAATACAGCACAGTAATAAGCATATGCTCCAGAATCAGAATCATGCACCACTAGCTGCATGACCTGGGGCACGTTACTAAATCGTCTGTGCCTTGTCTTCACCTTTTGTAAAAGAGGAATGTTCAGTAGTATTGCTGTCAGGCTCAAGTGAACTAGGACATGCAAAGCACTATGAACAGTGCTTGGCACAAAGTAGGCACTCAATAAATGTTAACCACTATTGTAGTTCTTTATTGTAACCCCCATTCTTCCTGTACTTCTCTGAACAACTATAGATTCATAAGTAATAAGGACCTTAGATCCTACAGTCATTTAGTTCAATCCCCCACACAAAGTAGTATCATCTCTAAAAAGCTCTTCATACTTGGTCAACCATGAAGATGGTTAAATACTTTCAGTGATGAAAACTTTACTACTTTTCAAAAAGCACAGGCTCAAACAGTTCTTATAATAAAAAAAAAAAATGTATGTGCAGTACCTACTATCTACTCATTGGTCTCTTAGTTCTGCCTTCAGTACCACTTACAAACAATCCTGCATCCTCTAGCCTCTTTCATATGAAAGCCCTTAAATATTGAAGGCAGCTGCTTGGTAAGTTGCACTCTCTTTCACTCTTTAGCGCTGCCACCCTCCGCCTCGATCTTTCCTCTTCATTTCTCTTCTCCAGGCAGAACACTATAATTTTTCTTGACTGTCCACCACAAGATATGTTTTCTATATCTTCACCATCCTCAACAAAATCTTCAGGACTCACTTCATTTTATGAAAGTCATTCCTAATACAGGGCACTAAAAGCTACACATAATATTCCCAACAGGTTCTGAATAGTAAAAATGACAGAACAACAGTTTGTTTAGGAAACTAAAGCAAATTTTGGAAAAATTTACTTAATAACAATCATCAAAAAACAATGCTGTTAAATGAGCAATTAAGTTAAATTTTTCTTCTGAGAGATTGGCAAACAACATAGGCTATTACTTAACCTATTTAAATAAGATTATGGACCCTCTGCCAGGCTGCCTTCCACATTGTATCCAGAGACAGAATTTGTGATGCCTTTGTGTAAACTGCTTTTATCTCTATAGAAGTCTCTTTAGCTATGTGTTTTTTTCTTCATGTGTCTGTCTTTGTCCTGCTTATGTTTCTTTCTGTATATCAATCTCTTTCTCACTCTTCTTTCTTTTGTCAATCATTCAATAAATATTTATGCAGTGCCTATCAAGTGTCAGGCGCCGTATTAAGTATAAGAAATTCAAAGATGAGTCTTGCTCAAAATACCCCCTGGCTAAGGTGGGAGGCAAAGCAGACACAAACAGATAATAAACAGATAATAAGATACTATGGTAATACAGTTAGGTAGATAACGCACAGGTTACTCTGAGAGCACCAAGAATGATTGAATGCTGGATGAAAGGGATCTGAGAGGTTTCCAGGAGGAGATAGAATCTTATGAAATCCAAAGTGATTCTAAACAGTACTCTCAAACTTTAACATGTATTTCAATCTCCTAGGAATCTTGTGAAAATGCAGAGTCTTAATCAGTGTGTCTGTCTGAGTAGTAGGACCTCAGATGCTGCGTTTCTATCAGGCTCCAGGAGATGTCCATGCTGCTAGCCCCCAGACCATCATAGAGTCACAAACGTCTTAAAGGATGGAAAGGAGTAAGTAAGGGCTGTGCAGAGTGAATACAGGCAGTATAAACAGCATGAAGTAAATCACAGAGGTAGGAAACACCTGAGTATATGTGATGAGACTGAAGCATACTGGTGTTTCCAGGCAATTTAAAAGGTCATGAGTGTCTAAAATGGGGATGGATGGGAGTATGACATATCGTTTTTTGTTGTGTGTGTGTGTGTGTGTGTGTGTGTGTGTGTGAGACAGTCTTGCTCTGTCGCCCAGGTTGGAGTACAGTGGTGCAATCTTGGCTCATTGCAACCTCTGCCTCCCAGGTTCAAGCGATTCTCCTGCCTCAGCCTCCTGAGTAGCTAGGATTACAGGTGCCCACCACCATACCCAGATAATTTTTTTTTTTTTTTTTTGAGACGGAGTCTCGCTCTGTCACCCAGGCTGGAGTGCAGTGGCATGATCGCGGCTCACTGCAACCTCTGCCTCCCAGGTTCAAGTGATTCTCCTGCCTTAGCCTCTCAAGTAGCTGGGACTACAGGCACCCGCCACCATGCCCAGCTAATTTTTTGTATTTTTGGTAGAGATGGGGTTTCACCGTGTTAGCCAGGATTGTCTTGATCTCCTGACCTCGTGATCCGCCTGCCTCGGCCTCCCAAAGTGCTGGATTACAGGTGTGAGCCACCACGCCCGGCCAATTTTTGTATTTTTAGTAGAGACAGGGTTTCACCATGTTGGCCAGGCTGGTCTCAAACTCCTGACCTCAGCTGATCCACCAGCCTTGACCTCCCAAAGTGCTGGGATTACAAAGGCTTGAGCCACCCACCTGGCCAGAAGTATGGCATGTCTTAAGGAAAAGGGAAGTTATTACATGGATGACAGAGAATATCGAAAATTCTTCAAGTAGGGTAATTATACGGTAACAACTGCAAATCAAATAACAAGTCTGGTGGCTTCACTGGTAGAATAATGGACAAGAAGACAGTATGCTAGGCTACTTAAATAAACCTGCCAAAGATGACGATGAGGACCTAAATTATGGCAGTAACAACAGATTTAGATGAAAACGGACTGGTCCGAGAAATGGTTAGGAAATAGAACAGGTTGATTGTGTCATCACTTGTTAATTTAAAAATCAGGTGGTTGTTATTTCTTTGCATTTTTTTGCAGACATTGTATCTATTCTTAACCTGACAGTAACATGTGATCTTGGACAAGCCGCTTACCCTCTTTAGCAGTTGCTTCCATATCTTTAAAAAAAAAGTGAAGATTTGACCCAAATGAACAGTGTCATTGCTTTAAACCCTAAAATTTATGAGCCTGTGAACTAAATTCATCTCATTGAATTGTAGATTCATAAAATGTATTCTTAGTACCTACTACAATACCTGGACTTTATAAAATGAATTATTAGTACCTACCACAATACCTGTATTTTATATATATATATACACACACAATATATATGACAATGTATTGTATAATATATGTACAAAGGATGACAATATATTACATTAGTCATACAATGTGTGTGTGTATATACACACAAACACACACCCATTGTATGACAAATATTGAATCTACCTAGCTGACAGGTATTAAAACTTGAGTCTTTTAAAATCCTTCCTCTTCTTTGCCCACCACATTCATTACCAAGTCCAGTTGTTTGTTACATATGCCCTACTGGCAATTCTTTGGTTTATGCACTTATTTTTTTAACCGGATTCCTGCAATAGCACCTTAGATGTTCTCCCTGGTTCCAACCAAATCCCCTTCCAAACACTCTCTGAGAAACTGAAGGATTCTGGAGTCAGAAAGACTTGGGCTTGAATGCTAAGTCCACTGTTCCTTAACTATGTGATTGTCAGCAAGTGATTTAACCTCTCTAAACCTTGATTTCCTTACCTCTAAATTACAGGGATACTAGGAAGATGAACTATTTGTAAAGTACCTACTATAGTGCCTATTACACAGTGAGAACTCAATAAGTGTTAGTTATCATTTTGAAAGACACATCTCAAAAAGATTTGAGCAGGTACTTCACAAAAGAGGAAAATCAAATTACCAAAAAACAAAAAATGGAAAGATGTTCTTCTTCATTAGTAATCAGCAAAATGCAAATTAATACTTCTATGAGTACAATTATGTATCTACCTGATTAGCAAAATTTAAGAACTTGTAAATCAAGTGTTAGTGAGGATGTAGAGTTTCTCATATACTGCTGCTGGGAATGTAAATTGATGCAACTGATTGGGGAAAATATTTTGGAATTATTTAGTAAAATTAAAGGCACACATACCCAAAAACTCAGCAGTTCCTTCCCTTGCTATTTATCCTAGAAAAGGGTAAATATCAGAATCTATGTAAACTAATATATATAAACATAAAAATGATATTGTATTTATATTTATACTAGCATTAAGTAAAATAGATTTAATCCAAATGTTCAACAACAATAGACTAGATAAGTAAATATTGGCATATTAATACAGTAGAATACTATACAACAATTTACATGAATAAACTACATGCATGAACATGAAAGAATCTCACAATGCTAGCAAAATAATCAGGCGATTAAGAGTATACATGCTGTAATTCCAAATACATGGAGCTGAAGCATAGGCAGAACTAAGATTCATAGCCTAGAGATGCACAGATAGATGGAAAACCTACAAAGAAAAGCAAGGTAATGTGCATGACAAAAGGTGGGATAGTAGCTAGCAGTTACCTATGGTGGGGAAGGAAAAGTATGTGATCTGAAAGGGACACATAGGGGTTTTCTGGGAGTCTATTACATCATGTTTGATTTATTTGTTTGATTTGTTTTATGTTGTTTGATTTGTTTACATGATGTTTGATTTGTTATTATTCTTTAACCGGTATTTGTTTTATACACCCTTCTATGTGCATGGTATATTTCACAATTAAAAAATAAACTGATTATGTCAATCTCCTACTTAAAATCTTTTAAAAGCTCTTCACTTTGAAACAAAATCCAAACTCCTTAATTTTGTCTAAGAGATCCTTCATGGGACATGTCTTCTATCCCGCTTCAACTTTATCTCTGCCACTACCATTTCTGCTTCAGCATAGTAAATGATACCTAGTATTCCACACAATCATGCTCTCTCAAGCTTCTGGGTCAGTTAAAAAATGTTCCCACTGTGCACTGCATCCTCCCTTCCTCTGGCTATCCTTTTACTGTGCTTAATAGTCCACCAAAAGATCCCTTCCTCTGGGAAGTCTTCCTTGACTAATCTCTACCACATCTGTGTTAGAGTCTCCTCTGATGCACTTCCTTTGGCACTCTAGACCTACCCACGTAATAGCACTTGTGCCACACTCTTGTGCCACTTGTGTAATAGCACAAGTGCCACACTCTTTAGAACACAACCACCTCCATTAATAAGCACATTTTATTATAAGTACCACACTCTTTAGACTCTGGGCTCCTTTAAAGCAAGGACTGTCTTTTATCTTCCCCAAAAGCTAAACATGCTACCTACATCACAGATTCTCAATAAGAGTTTGATTAATGAATTAATATTCAGAATGGAGAGAACATGGTATGCTTTCTACATCACTGAGAGTAACACATAATATACTAGGTTCAACCATATAAAATTGCCCTTATTTTAGGTCAAAAATAGTTTGTTATTGGCAATTGCATAAAATTATTTATAACACTCATTGAATACATGTTAATTAAGCACAGTATAGTGATGCTATTAGATCTGCTTTCTCAATGTAATGGTAGACGGATTGTTGTTTATGAATTGTTTTATAAATTCACTATATGAAATAACTCTAGGATTAATTTCATCAGTCTTCCACAGTTATAGGCTATGCATTAATTCACAGGGCAGCCTACCTATCTACAGTTATATAAGCCACTAGGCAAATGAAAGAAAGATATTGATCACTAGCTCAAAATAGCTTCTTTTGGAGTCTCATAAGCACCACAGTCATACTCTAGTTCTCAAAGATGTTATTTGACAGATTATAACTCGTTCATCTCTGCTGGAATCTATTGATTATTGACTTTGGTGACTATGAAGCATTAAGTATTTGATTTAAAAAGACATTCTACCTGTGTGTGCTGATATTTTTATAAATAAGTAAGTTTTAAAGTCATTCCAACTAGGCAGAGCAACTGGATCTATTTTTAATATTGCTTTGTTAAGCAAAAGGATTTGTAGGCTAAAATGCCCATGAATGGAGTTTTATAAAACTGTGATTTCTCTTCTATTATTTCAGAAGAGCTAAATGGGGTGTGTGTATGTGTGTGTTCCTGAAAGAAAACCATAATTTAGCTCAGAACCAATTTTTCTACTGAAGGAGATGAATCTGTAAAATATAGTACAATGTTGCAAATAATAAAAGTCACTTAAAAATAATGGTACCCAGCTGTTACTCTGTCACATGAAAATGTTAATTGCAGGTATCATCCATGGTGGTAGTATCATGGTGTTATATGCTGCACCCATGCACCTCAAGACTTTTCACTACTGTATGTGGTATCAGTAGTACCACACCAACTCTTAAACTTCTGTTCTATTGATTTTCACTTCTGTAGTCAAAATTATTTGGAGCAGTATTTCTCCAGCTCCATGTACAAAACCATATGCAATATTTAAATTGGCTATATAGATCATAGTTTTCATGCTAAGGAATATTTTTAAATTGGCAACTCACCACAGCTTGTATGGTTTCTCATCTATAGGAAACGGGTCTAATTCAACAGTTTCTTGCATGAGTTGCCATAGTGAAGATCTGAGATGGGCCTGACGTTGGTGTTTCTCACACTAGCCTGAAAGCAAAACCGAAAACAGATGAGTTTGATTTTAAGATTTAAATTTGTATTTAGAAAACCAAAAAGCTGACATCAAAGACAATTGGTTACTGGGTGGGTGAGTACAGGCAGAGGAAAGAAAACATCTCAAGGTAATTATCTCTATTCATAATTTATTGCAAGCACAAGAACTTTGATGTTATAATACCAGAACAACTATTTTAATATCTGAGCATAAACTAAATTAGTAATTCTTATTTCAGTTGATATAGTTGGTCTTGTGATATGAATTTGGTTTTCTAATACAAGGCACCCCAGTCATCCTCAACTGGGACAGCTCCACTGTTACATAGATTTACATATTCTGCTTTTCATACAAGATTTCATTGGAACAATGGTTACATAGGTACCAATAAAGGAGGAGAATTTTGAAAACCTCTGAAGTATGCAAAAGAAAGTAAACCTAAGCTGGAGCTCATCTGAAGAGACCTGTATTTATGTTCTTCTAGTTACAAACCTGCTTTTTCACCATTATAGCCTGTTACTTCCCAACATTATATTAGACAAGATTCTTCAGAATATGTGGCAGTCTCCAACATTCTACCCAATGTCAAACCGTAAGTTTTTATTTCGAGTTTGGAAAATATGGTCATCATACCCAAAACAGGCCTCCTCTTTACCCCAAGTAAGAGTCTCTTTCCTGCCCAGGTGCTTACAATTACTCCTAGGACTACCATCCTCTCACTATCCCACCACCTCACCCCGACACCCCAGTGTGGCCCCATTGTCACCAACCACCACTTCAGAGGAGGTAAATTCCTTTCTCCTCTGAATTTCTATTGCACTCATTATCAAAACACCAACATGGGCCCTTGATTTTGTACCATCTTTATTGTTATTTAGCCTCATCTTCCCAAATGAGTATAGGTTCCAAATGGCAGAAACTGTGTTACAGTTTCCCAATTTTTTCTACCATAGCACTTAGCAGAGAACTCAGTACATGAAAGATATTCACTCAATGAATATTTGGTGTGTCCCTATTGTGTGTCAAACAGACAAAGTCAGTCCCTGATGGGGATTAAACCTTAGTAGAGAATACAGGCAATACAAGAATAGGCAATTACTGTATTATATAAATGCTGTGATGGAGCTTCCATCTACAAACACTGAATAAACATTGCCAAATAAACAGACCTAACCTAAGAGCTTCCCTTCACTATCAATGCTTTCAGATCCTATTTCCAATGTATAAGAAGAGGACAATTGCTTTAAGCAATCCATTTTCAGAAAGCACATAGGGCACCCAGGCAGGTTAACACAGACAAACAGGAGTCAGTTTTATTTCTATGAAGACAAGTCACTAAGATGAATTTCTAGAACTTTAAAGTCCCTGCTGTTTTTGTTTTTGTTTTTCTTCACACACACACACACACACACACGTGTACAAACACAAGATAGTGAAAATCCTGTTTATTACTGTGCAGGTCACTGCAAATGCCCAATTGCCTTATAGGGAAGCTTTGCCTTAAACCTGCACACCACGCAGGGTTTTAGAGCAGCTGTGGTTAGGGATGCTTCTCAGGAGACTGTATTCATTTCTCTTTCCATTGAAAACTTTAATTTCCATTCCTACTAGCATTATTTCCATAAGACTCAAAGATTTTACATCTCATAGTCACCAGAGATAAGAACTGTAAGAAAAGCCATAGTGGCTTGATATGGATCCAAAACATCAAATAAACTAGAAAATCCTTTACCAGAAATAGTATATGTATGAGGTCTACTTTTTAAACCTAAAATATTTCTATTTAGTGATTTTCAATATTACCTGATGTCTCCTCTTAAGAGTTTCTACCAAGATTCACAATAAGAAACACAGCTTCTCCCTATTAAATACAGAAAACAAAAGATATGCAAAACACAGTTTTTGTATTTTCCCCTTCTTTGCCTTGATTGGCTCATGAAGATAAAATGTACTCAAACTGAAAAATCTTGAGTCAAAACCTTACAATTTCGCTATGCAAACACGTACGGGTAGGTGAATTTCTGAAAAGATGGGCTCCAATTCTAAGTTATATTTTTTAAACAATCAATATATGCAGCATGATCTTTTTATCTGAATCAGCAGTACAGCGTCTCATCTCAGGCTTATGTAATGCAATAAATATATCCAATATGCCAAAGAAGCAAATGGACTCTGTTCTTCTTTACCAGTAAGCATCTCCCCTACTAGTCTATAGGCCCAACTTTTTCCACAAGTCCTTGGTCCTCATAAGAAGGTGCAATAATAGATGCATGTGTGGTAGGAGGAAGGCACTCAGCAGTCCTGCAGCAAATAGAGCATTGTACTCCATTCTTGTCACTACTGGACATTTCCGTGCCTCTTTCTGCATGATTGTTGCAATGTCCAGCCAAAAGCTTAAAAGAGACTGTAAGAGGAAATAGAAAGGGCAATGAAGAAAGAATTTAAGACAACAATGTGTTTGCTTCTCATTCTAATTGAAGGAAGTCTCTCTTGCTTTGAGTCCTTTATTCTGATAAGCAACCAGGCAATCATTCGATTTGAACACACCAACTCCACTGAAAGTCGTTTGGCTACAAATGTGACGTGAGGCCAGAACTAGAGCATGAAGGGAGAACATCTATCCCCATATTTAACAAACAAGTAAATACCCAATTTGTCTTTAGCTTTTAGTATCAGTATAAAAAGAATTTATAATTAGGCTTACATCCAAAGAAACAGATTCATTTACATGAAACCACAATAAAACCTTAAAAATATATTTATGCCTTTAAACATGGGAGGTTTTTTTAGATTACTTAGGTTGGGCAAATTTGTTTTGCTTATGATATTCCTGTAGGATATCCTAACAAGGAAAATCTTATTAATTTTCCTATAAATTTAAAATATTTACATTTTATAGCATTGACAATAAATTCTCAGTTCATTCTAACCTTAGAATATATAGACCATGTACTATGAAACCATTAAATACTAATAGCTGCAGACATACCAGACAATGACAGCAAAAACACACTCAGCCCCTCTGGGATCTGTTCATAAACACCCCCTTCCAGCATGGCAAACACACTCCTCTCAACAGCAGATGCTGTTCTGGGGCGAGCAGGCAGGAAGCTGGAGGCAGCTGATTTTCCCACTCTACATATAATTTCTTACTGCCTCATTATCCAGAATCTTTTTACTGAAACTGTAAGGATTTTTTAAGAACAGGAGCCCCTCAAATTAAAGACACTTTGCAACAGCAGAGGAACGACAGGCAAATGAAGAAGCATGAAGACTCTCTAATATTTAAGGTCACACCACCTTTGTCATCTGATTCTGATTTTCTAGTCCCATTGTAGGGGAGAGAAAACCCAGTTTGCTCCACATAATAAAATAAGCTAATCCAATACTTTATGTCAATTTTAAGAGTGTGATCAAGGTAGAGAAGGAAATACATACCAGAGGCAGCCAAACTGCTACATCCAAAGCATCCAACCCCTAAAATCTAATGGTTCTGAAGTGGAGTCAGAAGCTTGTGATATCTTTATATATTTATTTGTTATATATTTATAACATATATGCTCACCTAAAGTAGAAAATTCACAGAAGCTTCTCTGAGAGAAATGGTCCTTACTGCAACTATTTTAAATATGTTGATAAGCATTCTGTGAGATCTTCCAGGGTCCGACAACTAGCAGATGAGGGATAGAAGGAGATATTGGATGTTGTACTGGCAATGCCTGGTGCACTTACACTCATTTTCCTTCCACCTGAGCTGTGGCCTGTCCCATATGACTTAGCCTGCTTCCTTGCAGTTTGTTCATAAAAGTTATCATCAACATGGCCAGAAGCAGGGAGGGCTGCTGTACAGACACCGTCAGGCTCTGCACCAAAGGCAGCCCATGTAAACAACCTTGTGATTGCTTCAGAGCCTATTGCTGTGGGATAAGCCATTCTTTCACTGTGGCTAAATTGCAGTACCCTGGGAAGTTATCTGTTTAAGGGGGTAAAAGCAGAGACTAGGTCTCTAGATTTAAATGTCGGGGGAGGGTGAGAAAAATATATGGATAGATAGTTTTCTTGTAATATCTATAGCCTGATTTACTTACAGATTTTCCAGTAAATTACATTTACTTTGTTGAAGGCACAAATACATAGATTCTAAGAAATATACTGCCATACTTATTTCTGATTTTTTTTTCAAAAGAGCTCTGACATTTGTAGGGGACACAGTATCCCAGCACAGAATACCTGGGAATCTTGCCATGAAAAAAAAAAAAAAAAAAAAGGCTGCCTGCTGTGACTAGGAGATCACTTTCTTAAAGGGACCCCTTTCCTATTTGACTGCAGTGCCAATGTTTCCTCTTATCTCTAACCGGACCCCTGTTCTGTGTTCCTCTCCCCAGCTCAGATTTAGCCTAGAGTTGCTCTGCAAGAGTAACACCAATAGTTTTACACCTAATATATATATAAATACTGTTCCTTAGTAAAATACATCTTAAAATATTTAAGTTATACTTCTCACAAAAGTAAACATAAATACATACTAAAAGACATTATTTTTAATGTTTTATGGAACCCATCACATGTTTCAGATATGGAGCTAAGGTCAGCACTTCTAACAAGCACAGCTGTTTCGTGGTTTTTTTTCCCTCTCTCTCTCTCCCTGTGTGTGTGTGTGTGTGTGTGCGCGTGTGTTTCTCTCTCTCTCCCTTCCCTTCTGTAGCCCTGCATTGGTCTAAAAACCCTTGGTCACAATAAGAATGCTCCCTCCCTCCCTCCCTGTGCTACCCCTCACTCCAAACGGAAAGGTTTCAACACGCCCAAGTCTGGGAAGAGATGTTCTGCACAGAGGGAAAAACTGGTGGCTTCTTGCCTCAAAGCTAGTTCACTTGATTAACCTGATTTCCACCACATCTCTCTCGTCTCTTCCATACTCCCTCTCCCGCCCCACCAGGAGCAATCAACAGACATCACCCCACCCTCCAAAAACAGGTTAGAACCCAGAACGAGCAAAGAGCCACCTACCATTCCGTGCCTGAGAACTACGATCCTGATCCGGCAGTGTTTGCCCCAGAAATCCTCCCTACTTGTTTTTCATTAACCACATTCCAGACTGTAATATGGAAGAGATTCTTTGGAGATATGGAGATTGTTTAAAATTAACGATGGACAGGTGATTTCCAAGAAAACCCAATCTTAAACTCACTCAAGCCCCTAGGAATTGAGGGGTGAGGACAAAAAAGGATATTTGTAAAAATGAAAAAATAAAAGAAAAAGGTAAGCATATAGCAAGCACCACCCACCCCCATAAAAATAAAAAGTGAAGGGGAGGTTAAAGAAAATAGAAGAAGAAGAGTGGCTTGCTGAATCACCCTCTTTCACTGCCTGGAAACCATTGTGCAGCGTGATGCTGCCTGTACCATTGTGGAACCTACCAGAGAAGACGCACAGAGGGCTTGGGGAATGGGGTTGCTATGGCAACCGAAAGGAGCACACATGACGTCAAAGCCCAGAGAGGTCTAGGGAGGGGGATGAGGGGACAACAGAGAGAGGAAAAGTCTATGTGCAGCTACAGCTACTGTGTTTTCCGGTGAAATGAGGACCAGGCAAATGTAAAGGAATAAGGTTCGTCGGCAGCCAACATCAGCAACTAAGACATCAAGGCAGCCAGCCTGCACAACCTGAAGAAAAGATCCATTCGATGCAGTTCTGGCCCTTTGCACAGCAGCACGGAGGAACAAATACCAGCAGAGCAAAACACCACTGGAAATGCAACCTCTGCTTTTCAACTATCTCCTGCAGTATCTCTAAACGTCAAACAAGTAAGAAATGGTAATAACCTCAGAGAAGAAGCAGGCATTTGAGTGTCGCCTGAACCCCGAGGTCATCTGCACAGCACTATTCCTCTTCTCTGTTTCCTTGTTTTTGTAAAAATCTTGAATAAATATCCACTAAACCAAATTCAACAGACTAATACTTAGGTTGCAATCTGAGTGTACAAAGAAAATACTGATTAATTGGAGTAAACACATCAGAATTCTTTTTGTTTTTTTAATTGCAGAAAATTTTCTAGAGAACTGATGCAAATTGTACTGTTACTATTTGGGGCAAATATCGCAATTTTATTTAAGTAATTTGCTCTGCCTTTAACTGTTATAGGGTATTTTTAAAGTCTCCAAACAGTTTTACTATCCACAAATAATAGTTTCTTAGAATGACAACAGTTGACTACTTGCACTATAAAAAAAAATTAGGTTTACCAAATTTGTTTTACCTTTTTTATGTAAGAAAAATTTTCCATACAAATTTCGCTTAAACCAACTCCAGCCTTTGGACTTCTCAAATTACGTAATCTAATTCAGTTCCTTTTTTGCTTACACTCTTTTGAGGTGGGTTTCTGTTTATTGCTACCAAGTAGTGCTGAGTTGTAAATGATTCCACATTATGTTTTAGAACTAGCATACTTATATGAATATGAAGCTTCTTCCATATGTTACCAGAAAGATACAACATGCAAAAGATGCAAACTCAGCAGTACTGTAGACACTGAAACACATCATAAAGGTGTAAGAAACGCATAAGGTTTTGTTGTCCTTGTTGTTGCTGCTGTTGTTTTATTTGGGGAGAAAATTTAGAAAAAGAAAGGCTTGAGTGAGTTGTATGTCATTGTAGTTCATTGGATAAGTGTTTGGATGTCCCTTTACTCTAATTTCAATTTCAACAAGAATCAATCGAGACTACCTTCTAGTCTTCTCAATGGGCCTACCTGCAAGATAACTATCTCATGCAAAAATATGGATTGATAGCCAAACAACTTTATAACACAAAATAATTGGCATTCTGGCTTTTGAGGTATTATACTAAGTTTGGACATCAAAAGTCAATTCCCCAATCCCATGGAAATTAAATCAGTTTGTTGAAGAGATGTCTGCACTCCCATATTTATTGCAGCACTATTCTAATAGCCATGGAAACAACTTAAGTGTCCATCAACAGATGAATGTATATATATATTACGCATACCACACACAAACACACACACACACACACACACACGCTTGAATACTATTCAGACTTATAAAAACAGGAAATTCTGTAATTTGCAACAACATAGATGAACCTAGAGGACATTATGCTAAGTGAAATAAGCCAGGCACAGTGAGACAAATACCATATAATCTCACTTATATGTGAAATTTTAAAAAGGACAAACTTGTAAAACTAGAAAGTAGAATGGTGGTTACCAGTGGCTGGAGGACAGAAAGGTGGACAGGAAAGGGGGGACATTGGTTAATAGGTACAAAGTTTCAGTTAGAAAGGAGAAATAAGCTCTGGTGTACTATTGCACAGCACAGTGACTATAGTTAATAATAATGTTGCCTATTTCAAAATAGCTAAAAGAGAGGATTTCAAAAGTTCTTACTACAAAGAAATGATAAATATTTGAGGTGACAGATAATGAGCCTGATTTGATCATTCTACAATGTATATATGTATCAAAACATTACATTGTACTCCATAAATATATACAATTATTGTCAATTACAAATAAAATAAAACAATTTTTTAAAAGTCAATGCCCAGTAACGTACCATGAATAAGGAAAAAAGGAACTCCATCTCTTACCTTACATTGTAAACACAAATATTTATTCAAGATGAATTGTACACCTCAACATAAAAGCTAAAATATATAACACTATTAAGATATAATATAACTTTTTTTAAAGATGGCTTTCTGACCTTGCAGTAGGCAAAGATTTCTTAGGATACAGAAAGCACTTACCATAATAAAAAAAAAAAAAAAGAGAGACTTCATCAAGATTAAAAGCTTCCACTTATCCTATGTCACCATTAACAAAATAAATACGCAAGCCATAGTCTAGATGATACATATATCTGAATACTCTTGATAGCTGAAAATATTCTGATACACACAAATCCTAAATTATAGAAAACGTCTCCTACAATTAAATAATAAACATGAACAAACAATTTTATTTAATGGGCAAAAGACTCGGACAGGCATTTGACAAAGGAAAATTTATAAATGGCCAATAAGCATATGAAAAAGTATTATATATCATTAGTCAGCAGAAATATACAAATTAAAACCAAAGTGAGATACCATTTCATGCCCACAAAAGTGTCTAAAATTAAAAAGACTAACATCATCACATATTGACAAGGATATGGAAAACCAGAACTCTCCTACATATATTGGTAGGAGTACAAAATGTTAAAACTACCTTGGGAAATTTTGGTAGTTTTTATAATTATAAACCTATACCTAAAGTATGCCTCAACACTCCTATTTATAAGGATTCACCCAAGACAATGGAAACCTACGTCCACCAAAAAAAAAGTTGGACATAAATATTTATGCCCGCTTTGCTTTTGCTTATAATAAGCAAAAGCAGGAACAACTCCAAATATATCAACAAGAGAGCAGATAATTATGATATACAGTCAGCCCTCCATGTTCATGGGTTCCACATCTGTAGATTCAAAAACTGAAGATCAAAAATATTAGGGGAAAAAGAATAAAAAATAACACTACAGAGATAAATACAAATAGAAGTACACTATAACAACTGCTTATATAGCATTTACTTTGTACTAGTTATTATAAAGAATTTATAGATGATTTAAAATAATAGGAGGATGGAACACTATGCCATTTTATATAAGGGACTTGAGCATCTACTGCTTTTGGTATGGAGAGGTTGTTCCTGGAACCAATCCCCCTGAGAGTACTGAGGGACAACGGTATTTGCCTAATAGAATATTACTCAGCAATTAAAAAGAATGGTAACCAGAAACAGGTTAATACTAATCATTTTCATCCATTAGATGTTAGTTTCCTTTTTAAGCTTTTTGAAAATTTATTTATTTTTATTAATGTTATTTTTATTGGCAGTCATAATTATACATATTTATGGAGTATATTGTGATATTTTGATATATGTACACAATGTGGAGTAATTAAATCAAATTAATTAACATAACTGAGACCTCACATCGTTTTTGTAGTGAGACATTTGAAATTTACTCTCTTAGTTGTTCTAAGATATACAGTACATTATTGTTGACTATAGTCACTCTGCTGTACAACAGATCTGAAAATTTATTCCTCCTGTTTTACTAAAATTTTAGTTAACTAAAATTTTGGTTAACTAAAACTCTTTTTTTTTTGAGACAGGGTCTCACTCTGTTGCCCAGGTGGGGGTGCAGTGGTGCAATCACAGCTCACTGCACCTTTGACCTCCTGGCCTCAAGGGGTCCTCCCAGCTCAGCCTCCTGAGTAGCTGAGACTACAGGTGCCTGCCACTCCACCTGGCTAATTTTTTATTTTTAGCAGAGATGAGGTCTAAGTCTATTGCCTAGGCTGATCTCAAGTTCCTGAACTCATGTAATCCTCTTGCCTTGGCCTCCCAAAGTGCTGGGATTACAGACAGGTATGAGCCGCCTCACCAGGCTTGAAACTCTTTGTTGTTGTTGTTGTTGTTGTTTTGGTTTTTTTGAGACAGGGTCTCACTCTACTACACAGGCTGGAGTACAGTGGTGCAATCTCGGCTCACTGCAGCCTCAACCTCCCAGGCTCAAGAGATTCTCCCACCTTAGCCTCCTGAGTACCTGGGACCATAGGTGCGTGTCACCATGCCCAGCTAAATTTTTTGTATTTTTGGTAGAGACAGGGTTTCACCATGTTGCCCAGGCTAGTCTCAAACTCATGAGCTCAAGCAATCCATCCACCTTGACCTCCCAACGTGCTGAGATTACAGGCATGAGCCACTGCTCCAGGTCCATTGAAACTCTTTCGAAGTATTTTCCAAAGATGTTGATTCTTGGTATTAGTTACAAAGAGTGATAGATTCCAATCTTCCATATATATTTTGGTGTGGATCTTACATACTCATTTCAATTATATTTATGTTATTAAAAAAATCTTTTAAGTCTATTCTATACACTTCAGGAAAATTACTTTTCTAAAATTTGATTATGTAATACAAGTTAGTTTTAAAAAATTCAGTACTTGAATATTTCCCATTCCCGGTTGGATAAAACCAAAACTCTTGGTGAGGCGTGGTGGCTCACACCTGTAATCCCAGCACTTTGGGAGGCTGAGGCGGGTGGATCACTTGAGGTCAGGATTTCCAGACCAGCTGGCCAACATGGTGAAACCCTGTCTCTACTAAAAATACAAAAATTAGTCTAGTGTGATGGCACATGCTTATAATCCCAGCTAATTGGGAGGCTGAGGTGGAAGGATTGCTTGAACCCAGAAGGCAGAGGTTGCCATGAGCCAAGATCACACCACTGCACTCCAGTTTGAGAGCCCTCGCCACCAAATAAATGTTTTCAATAAAAAGAGAAAGAAAAAAGAACAGATACATATTGGGATTATTATGTTTGTCAGGCGCTGTTTATATGAATTCATACTCACCATATAAACTCCCATAAAAGTATCTACTTACTCTCATTTGGCACTTACCATACTGTATTTTGTATTAGGTAACTTTGTGAATATGTAACATCTCACTTTAGCCAGATAATCCCAACACTCTGGGAGGCCCAGGCGGGCGGATCACTTGAGGTAAGAAGTTTGAGACCAGCCTGGCCAACATGGCAAAACCCTGTCTCTACTAAAAATACAAAAATTAGCCGGGTATGGTGGCACTTGCCTATAGTCCCAGCTACCTGGCAGGCTGAGGCAGGAGAATCGCTTGAACCCAGGAGGTGGAGGTTGCAGTGAACCGAGACTGCACCATTGCTCTCCAGCCTGGGCAACAGGGTGAGACTCCGTCTCAAAAAAAAAAAAAAACTCACCTTGTACTTGACTGTGACTTAATCCTCTTTATTTCTCATTATCGCCCCTGAAAGTTCCTTTTCCATGTATAGCATATCATCTTATACATGGTAGGTGATCAGTAAACATTTACGGTTAACTATAATTATCTGCAGTTTATAATTCTTGTTTACAGTTATCAAAACTTTTTATTTCAAATATTATTATGGAGTGTTACGTTGTGATATATACAATATTAAAGCAGGTAACCTCTGTTACAATATCACATATTTGAACTTTGTATTTAGGTCTAAAAACACTTTAACTGCTTCAAACTCTTTTTCAAAGTGCTTTCAAATAAAACTGTATGTAATATAGAAGTCTGACTTGAATTTTGAATCTTATCAGTTCTATCAATCATAAGAGTTTTTGAAGGAAGAGTCTTAAATAAACAAGTCAATGTAAGTTCTTATTTTCAAAAGCATGGAACTGTATTTAGTATCTTTTATATGCAAATCTATTTATTTAATGGCATGTGTGTAGTCTGAGGTAGGACTAAAGATGTTTAGGAATATCTCTTGCTCTCCAATCAAGGAGATCTTCCTCACCTTATAAATACAAACTTTAGAACATTACATTTTCAGAATAAACTACTGAAACATGCAACAATACAGATGAATCTCGAAACATGCTGAGTGAGAAATAAGACAAAAAAGAGTATATACTATATATATATGTTTACATGAAGTTTCAGAACAGACGAAACTATTCTATGGAGATAGGAATCAGAGCTGTGTTTGTCTGTGATAGGAGGAGGCAAACAGTCAAGGACTACATTGACAGCAAGAGAGAAATTTCTATAGTGATGAGAAGGTCCTACATCTTGATAGAGATGTGAGTTACATGGGTATATGCATTCAACAAAACTCCTCAAAGTGTAATTCTTAAGATCTTTGCATTTCACTCTATGTAAATTAAACTGCCATTAAAAATGTTTAAGTAAATTTCCTTTTGGGAAAAAGGAAAATTGCTGAATGAGCCAATAAGTTAGGGTTCCTAAACCTGAATATCTAGTCCCATACCCTGAATCTTGATTTTTCAGACCCAAGCAGCCCCAGCAATAGGAAAGGCCAGAGTCACCAGGATGTTAAGAGACCTAACCCTCAGAGGTGAGGCAGACAATTGATGGAGGTTTACATAGCAATCAACAAATGAGAATTCAGACTCTTAAAAAACAGGTTTTCAGAAAAGTGTGGCAGTAAGGAGATTCCTGGGTTCAGCTGCAGGGACTAATTCAGTGCTGGGACTCAGATGCACAAGGAAATGAAGATGCTGAAGAACACTTTCTGAATCCAATTCTCAAGTGAATTAAAGGGGTAGCAGTGAAACCAACTAATGCCCTAAGGTCTCTTGTCAAAAGTGGTCCTGGAGTAGGGTGACCAACTTGTCTCCATTTGCCAGGTACTTCTCAGGTTCTAGCAGACACTTCTCATGTTCTAACACTTAAAGTCCTACATCATAGGAAATCTCTCAATCCCAGGCAAACTGGAGAAGCTGGCCACCCAATCCTATAATCTAGAATAGACTTGAACCCTCAGATGGAAGTTGAGAGATAGCAACTGTGAAAGAATGAGTTGCAAAAGAAAGAAGTCATGAGTTCCTTAAAAGAGTGGTGTCATTAAATAAGTGTCACCTAGCTATACTTTCAACAATTAGATTATTATGTCATGAATTAGGATGGTAGCAAGGGGATGCAAAGGGTTTGATAAAAAGCAAGCAAAATTATGGAACTAAATCAATAGAACATGCTGACAGAATATGAGGGGATGGTGGAGGGTCCACGTTTACTCTTTGAGTACCATGTTCACTATCATTTCACAGAATGCCTTCCCTCAGAGAGTTCTCAGTCATGTATCTTTCAAGATACTATTAGAATATAAGATTTCCCCAAGTGTACTCTACTTGGGGAACACTGGCTTTTTGCAAAAACTATTCCACAGTTCAAAAGTTTCAGAAATGCCACATACAATAGCTGCCCTTTGGAAAGCCATATTTTATTACACGTACTACAGTGAGCAGGTCTATGAAAACCTACCCTCAAAGGCCAAGGAAGCTGAGAGGCCAAAAAAAGAGGCTAACACGTCTAGTTTCTCAGAAAGAAACATTTAATCCCCGTACCTTCACTTGAGAAAGTATTCTTATATAGCAAGCTTTTTTTTTTTTTTTTTTTTTTTGGTGAAACATGTGTAGCTAGTCCTGTGTCAGACTGTCTTGCAAAACTTGTGACCACTGGGAAAGTTAGATAAACATTTTTATGAGGGATTTTTCTATGCTATAGGCATTGTTTCTTGACCTTGCTGTGGGAACACAGTATCCAGTCGCCAAACATCAGTCATCATTGGCAAACCAAGTCATCTTGGTTCTGCTTCAAGATGGCATTACTCTTGCCATGTGACAGGGTGTTTTCTATATTACATTAATAAATTAAAGGTGCTGAGAAGCCCTGAGGAAAAGAAAACCATTTAAATTTCTCAAAATTACTTCTCAAATGCAGTTTTTAATTAATATCTTTCATCATGCTGTTGGGATGGGAAACACAGAGCCCACAGCTTACTACAGTCATAGTGATTGGCAATGCTGCGAATTTAAAACACTAACAGTTCCTAATAAGAGTAAACTTTCTGACCTTTAAACTTCATGTAAGAAAAGGGGTCTACCTTCCACTTACTTTTCTTTTTAACTAATAGACTTTATTTGTAGGGCAGCTTCAAGTTTACAGAAAAATTGAGCAGAAAAGTAGAGAGAATTCCCATATACCCTACTCCCTCACCATAGTTTCCACTATTATTAATATCTTGCACTCACATGGTACATTTGTTACAATTTATGAACCAATAATGATACATTATTAACTAAAATCCATGGTTTACATTAGGGTTCATTCTTTGTGTTGTACAGTTCTATGGGTTTTGACAAATGTATAGCATCATGTTGCAATCACTTTTAATTTTTTTTTTTGCTCAGGAGTCAATTTTACATTCAGAAAACAATTGTGTTCACATCAAACAAAAGTAGATAAATTGGTCTCCTGAAAGTTTTTCCTAGTGGACAGAGCACTACTGTTAGAATTCAATGGTACTTTGAACCAACTGTTATTAAGCTTATAAAAGTACGGGTTTGCTTTTGCTTTTGTTTTGGACTGGGAACCTCCCACAACCAGCAAAATTATGTCCCTTTGTGGTTAAACGTATTTTGATTCCAAATACAAAATATCTGCCACAATAAAAACAGTTCCACACAACTTTTCAGTATCCTAATAGCATTTGTTTTGAAAGTCTGAATGCAGTTCACAAATGATAATGGGGGGAGGGAAAGTCTATTGTAAAATAATATCAAAGAAGATTAAGCCTTCTCAGGTAGCAGCGACTTAAAAAATCTAATTAGTGTATGTGTCTTTTGAACAACAATGCTAATAGAAAACGCCCTTTTCTTAGATCCCAGCAGAAGCTGGTGTGTGAGATAAAGTTATTCTTGCCAGACATCCTCAGGTTTACTCACACTTCAATCCATACACATCTGTAGCAATTCCAATTTCCCTTATCCTAGAAGCATGAAAAAAGCATGAAGATACCATGGACTACATTTGAGTTTGGTCTGGAAATTCAACTTCCCACTCTGCGGCAATTCCTGCAACCTTTAATGGGGCTATTCTCACCTCTAACTGTAATTTGTCAGCATGGTGCTCAAAAGGCGGTCACTGAGGTAGGCTAAGAAGCAAAATATGAGCCAAAAATTGTGTAATTAAATTAAAATAAAAGTTTAATAATTTTTTATAAACAGGTCTGCCATCACTACTTGCTAAAAAAATTTAATATTAAAGAGCTTATTTTTAAACATTTATATGAGAAGACTTTTTCAATCACCTAACTAATTGGTGAATTCTGGGTCTATCTTATCAAACAATAGTATAAGTAATAGTAATACATGATGATCATATACAAACACTTAAAAGAGTAATAAGCAGAATTAATAATATGAATTTGGTGTGTTAGTCTTACGTTTTTAAGCCAAATACTTATCAGCGTAAATTTATATGTGCAGCTTATGTCTGGTCTAAAAATCTGCTGGATTTTCAAATCATTAACAAAAAATATTTTCTTAGAGTATCCTAAACATGCTATTTCACCTATATTGCAATGCTACATTCAACAAGGAAACAGGAAAATAAAAATCTGATCTTGAAAATTGTCCAAATTCATGAAAATAGAGCAATGATAATAGTAATTAAATTCAACATATGCTTTATATGAGTGCAGGATAATTAAAACATTTTTGAGATAATGCAAAAATACTTTCAAAGCTTATTGGAAATATGTATAGGCCAGTCTGTGTGACCTGAGCAGATAACATGGCCTCTTCATTTCCCAATTTAGGCATTGTCATAATAGGGATAATAATATTCACTCCACAGACTTTTCATGAGAAACAAATTAGATAATGTATGTGACAGTGCCTAGCACAACCCTTAGTACATGATAGTCACTCAATAGATATTGAACATTCTGATTGCAATGAGAGATGTAACCCACACTTAGATTAAAATTTCCTGACATAACATTGTAGGCTATGGACATTGTCCAATGGCCCAGAAGTATTCATTTTCTGTTGTTTGATAGTGTTCTTAAAGTGTATATTCAAAAGGAGATGCAGTTGATCATATGCTACTTGGCAGTGTTGAAGCAGCACTATAGAACTAATAATAAACTTGAAGAAATTTGAGCCTATCTGCCAGTCTACACCTGAGATACTATTCAGGACATCAGCGATTCTTACTGGAAATTTCCCAGATAAAATTCAGCCACTTGGTCAGCAAATACTCAGAGACATAGTCTTTCACAAGAAATAGATAACAAATTTTTTTAAAAAATAATTAAGCAAAAATAGTGTCACTGTTAGAGCTGTGTGACATTCTTTTCATTTAATTAAAAATTAATTCAACCAGCAAATCACTGAGTAGCATATCAGTATAAAACTCTATGCTAGAGATTAGAAAAAGAAATCTGAGAAATGGTCCCCATCAAAAAGGAGTTTGTGATCTTATTGTTAGACTGGACCACTTGAAAGAAAAAAAAAATCTATAAATGAATCCCTACGTGTGGAACAAAAAAAAAATGAAGTCTCCAGTTTGAAAAGGAAAAACCTCAACACAGTCATGCAAGTAGAAAATATGGATCTCAAATCCTATATTTACCTTGGGAAGCAGCAAAGTCAAATAAAAATGGAAACCTTAGTCTCAGTTCCACTGTGACTATGACTACCCATGAGATGTTGGGCAGATAGTGGCTCTGTCGACATGTTTCTTCATCTACAATGTATCGGGTATAGATAACATGATAATTATGGTTCTGTAACAAAATGGAAAAGAGAGTCTTCAGATGACTCAATGAATAGAATTTAGACAGAGATTTCATAAGAATAGACTTAAAAGTGACGGAAAACATATCTTGTTTGGATGAGAGTAAAGAGATCACTTTCCTAGTTAAAACAAGTAGGAAAGCAGTGGAATATCTTCAACTAGATTGTCTTCTAGGCAAAATATACAAACCAAACATTTACATTGCAAATGAAAACATAAGGCAATGAGAATAGGATTCACTGCTAAAGTCAGTTCTGGCTTTTTGAGTCATTTAATAAATATTACCTTATGATAAGTCAAAGCTGCTATCATTTTTATCATTATTATCACAAATGTCATCATTAATATCATCATTATTTTAGCTATTATCTATTGAAAGCAACCTCTGTGCCATCACTAGCTGATGACTTACAGACATTTGCTCTAGTCATACAGCATTTCTTGATCATTATCTCTAACATCTATCAACCATCCACAGTGTGCCTGGGCCCATGTTATGATACGATCCTCACTACTACATCATAAGGTAGGTAGAGTTATTGTCCTTATTTTATATACAAGAAAATTGAGACTTAGAGAGAGTTTAAGTCATTTATTCAGGATCACAAATGACCGCCATGAGTCAGTATTGACATCTGTGCATATCTAACTGAAATTTCTACTTTCAGAGAGGTTAAGAAAAAAAATGCGAGTGAACTCAATGATAAGGTGGCAAGATGGCCAAATAGGAACAGCTCTGGTCTGCAGCTCCCAGCGAGATCAATATAGAAGGCAGGTGATTTCTGCATTTCCAACTGAGGTATCTGGCTCATCTCATTGGGATTGGTTACACAGTGGGTACAGCCCACACAGGGCAAACCGAAGCAGGGTGGGTCATTGCCTCACTCAGAAGCACAAGGGGTCAGGGAACTCTTTCCCATAGCCAAGAGAAGCCATAAGAGAACAAGAGAACATGCCATGAGGAATGGTTCATTCCAGCACAGATAATACGCTTTTCCCAGTCTTCACAACCCACAGACCTACAAAGAGACTTAGACTCCCACACAATAATAGTGGGAGACTTTAACACCCCACTGTCAATATTAGACAGATCAATGAGATAGAAGGTTAACAAGGATATTCAGGACTTGAACTCAGCTCTGGACCAAGTGGACCTAATAGACATCTACAGAACTCTCCACCCCCAAATCAAGAGAATATACATTCTTCTCAGCACCACATGATACTTATTCTAAAACTGACCACATAATTTTAAGTAAAACACTCCTCAACAAATGCAAAAGAATGGAAATCATAACAGTCTCTCAGACCACAGTGCAATCAAATTAGAACTCAGGATTAAGAAACTCACTCAAGGGCAGGTGCAGTGGCTCATGCCAGTAATCCCAGCACTTTGGGAGGCTGAGGTGGGCAGAACATGAGGTCAGGAGATCGAGACCATCTTAGTCAACATGGTGAAACCCCATCTTTACTAAAATACAAAAAGTTAGTTGGGCGTGGTGGTGCATGCCTGTAATCCCACCTACTTGGGAGGCTGAGGCAGGGCAATCTCTTGAACCCGGGAGGCGGAGGTTGCAGTGAGCTGAGATGATGCCACTGCACTCCAGACTGGCGACAGACTAAGACTCCATCTCAAAAAAAGAAAGAAGGAAAGAAAGAAAAGAAAAGAAAAGAAACTCACTCAAAACAGCAGAACTACATGGAAACTGAACTACCTTCTCCTGAATGACTACTGGGTAAATAACAAAATTAAGGCAGAAATAACTAAGTTCTTCGAAACCAATAAGAACAAAGACACAACATACCAGAATCTCTGGGACACAACTAAAGCAGTGTTTAGAGGGAAATTTATAGCACTAAATGCCCACATCAGAAGGTGGGAAAGATCTAAAACCAACACCCTAACATCACAACTAAAAGAACTAGAGAAGCAAGAGCAAACAAATTCAAAAGGTAGCAGAAGACAAGAAATAACTACTTTAAATTTCATATGGAACCAAAAAAGAGCTCATATAGCCAAGACAATCCTAAGCAAAAAGAACAATGCTAGAGGCATCATGCTACCTGACTTCAAACTATGCTACAAGGCTACAGTAACCAAAATGGCATGGTAGTGGTACCAAAACAGAGATATAGGCCAATGGAACAGAACAGAGGCCTCAGAAATAATGCCACACATTTACAATCATCTGAGTTTTGACAAACCTCACAAAAATAAGCAAAGGAGAAAGGATTCTCTATTTAATAAATGGTGTTGGGAAAACTGGCTAGCCATATGCAGAAAACTGAAACTGGACCCCTTCCTTACACCTTATACAAAAATTAACTCAAGATGGATTAAAGACTTAAACATAAGATGTAAAACCGTAAAAACCTTAGAAGAAAACCTAGGCAATACCATTCAGGACATAGGCATGGACAAAGACTTCAAGACTAGAACACCAAAAGCAATGGCAACAAAAACCAAAATTGACAAATGGGATCTAATTAAACTAAAGAGCTTCTTCACAGCAAAAGAAACTATCATCAGAGTGAACAGGAAACCTACAGAATGGGAGACAATTTTTGTAATCTATCCATCTGACAAAGGACTAATATCCTGAATCTACAAGGAACTTAAACAAATTTACAAGAAAAAAACAACCCCATCAAAAAGTGGGCGAAGGATATGAACAGACACTTCTCAAAAGAAGACATTTAGGCAGCCAACAAACATATGAAAAAAAGTTCATCATCACTAGTCATTAGAGAAATGCAAATCAAAACCACAATGAGATACCATCTCAAGCCAGTTAGAATGGTGATCATGAAAAAGTCAGGAAACAACATATGCTGGAGAGGATGTGGAGAAATAGGAATGCTTTTACACTGTTGGTGGGAGTGTAAATTAGTGCAACCATGTGGAAGACAGTGTGGCAATTCCTCAAGGATCTAGAACCAGAAATACCATTTGACCCAGCAATCCCATTATTGAGTATATACCCAAAGGATTATAAATCATTCTACTATAAAGGCACATGCACACATATGTTTACTGCAGCACTATTCACAACAGCAAAGACTTGGAACCAACCCAAATGACCATCAGTAACAGACTGGATAAAGAAAATGTGGCACATATACAACATGGAATACTATGCAGCCATTAAAAAAGGATGAGCTCATGTCCTTTGCAGGGACATGGATGAAGCTGGAAACCATCATTCTCAGCAAACTAACACAGGAACAGAAAACCAAACACTGCATGTTCTCACTCATAAGTGGGAGTTGAACAATGAGAATACATGGACACAGGGAAGAGAATATCACACACCAGGGCCTGTTGGGGGTGGGGGACTAGGGGAGGGATAGCAATGACAGAAATACCTAATGTAGATGATGGGTTGATGGGTACAGCAAACCTCCATGGCACATGTATACCTATGTAACAAACCTGCACATTCTGCACATGTATCCCAGAACTTAAAGCATAATAAAAAATAATAATAAAAAAAGACGTATCCCTCATTAGAAGGTCTTTGCACACACTCAGAACGGGAGCACTAAATCACTGTCCAATCATTATTGTCCTGTTTGGAGCCTATGAAAAATTGGCAGTCAGAGCAGCTATGACCTTGTAAGCTGAAGTAGAGAAATCCCCAAAAAGAAAAGGCAGAAGAAGCCCTTCAAGGATGTGGCATACACAGCTTTTTAAAAATGTGACATGGCTGTGAACTGCTGAGAAACAGCAGCTAACAGAACACCTGATGTTCCGCTATAAGGAATGTGACTGCTCCTTTTTGAGCACAGGCTCTTTAGGCCAACTGTGAATTTAAGAGACAAATTCTGAGTCTCTTCAAATAGCTACAGTCCCTAAACTGAAATCCCCATTCATATACACAATGTAGAAGGAATATTGGTAGTAGTCTTTTCAAACACTGATGTACGCTTTGATTGAAGACGTCATCTACAGAAATGAAATACAACGATATTATGAATGCATGCGTACATGCACAAACAAGCACACGTGTTCATCCAGTTAACAAATATTCATTGAATTCATCTACTCTACATGATCAAGACAAAAACGTGTTCAGATATTGCTTCTGCTCTTTCATGGAGCTCAATGATTTTTAGACACAGACATGAATGATTATAATGCAAGGGTTTTTTTTAATTGCTAAATCATTACAGTGATGGGAATAAAGCAATGAATACTTGGAAAAAAAGAGATTATTTCTATCTGGGGTGATCAGAGTGCTCAGAAATGTGTGCACACACACACACATAAACACACATATCATGGTCAGCAATATATTTTGTGAGAAATGTCTAGGAACGTACAAAAGGAACCAGCCAATGGTAATGAAGAGACTGTTAACCAAAGATCTACAATACAAATAGAAAAATGAGCCAGGTTACTCACTACCACAAGTAACACCAAGAACTTGCAAGAGCTTGCAGTGATGAATTTGGAATAGACAAACTAGAAGTGAAGTTCAACTACCAAAACTTATAAAAATTAAATGAAGGGCCAGGTGCAGTGGCTCACACCTGTAATCCCAGCACTTTGGGGTGCCAAGGTGGGTGGATAGCTTGAGCCCAAGAGTTCAAAACAAGTCTGGACAACATGGCAAAACCTCGTCTCTGCAGAAAATATTAGCTGGGCATAGTGGCATGCACCTGTGGTCCCAGCTACTTGGGAGGTAGGGATGAGAGAATCACTTGAGCCCAGGAGGTCAAGGCTGCAGTGAGCCATGAGCATTCCACTGCACTCCAGCCGGGGTGACAGAGCAAGGTCCACTCCAAAAAAAAAAAACTAAATGGAAAGAAGATTCTGTTTCTAATAAATATAACAGTCAAATAGAAAACACTCTCTCAATCAATAAAGCAAGTACCTCCTTCCCTTATGTGTGAACCTCATACAAGTTTCTGTAATGAACTCTGTGAACTCATTGTTATTCTAATGAAGTGGATATGTAAGTACAAATTAATTCTCTCAGTTCCACAAGTTTAACACTAAATAACTGAGTGCCTACTAGGTGCCAAGGATTGTGCTATGGTCTTTAACATTTATTTACCTGTTCTGGGTATTATCCCATTCTACCATTAAATATTATTGACACTCAGTTTGTAGGAAAAAATGAGATATGCCAACTCAAACTTCAGCAATCTTTCAATAACATCACTTGCTTCTAACATAAAGGAAGTTATTCCATTTTTCCCCTTATTAGAGCATCTCAAGGCTTATCTTTGAGTTTAGTAAGGTACTACTAAATAATAAACAGCACTTATCTTTTCTTCTCCCCACTCAAAAGCTTGTCAGAATATATTCCAGAATATCAAAAACAAAACATAGCAAGCCGAAGTAAGTCCTTATTTTAGCTAAGTGAATAACATGCTGGTAATTCTGATTTTTAATAGATGGAAATGTACACATTATGAAATTAAGGCCAAAGACTAAGTAAACACTGTAAAACTCATAAAAAGTTTCCTAAAATCTGGAGACTCCAATTCACTATATTAAGATATCACAAGAAAGAAACTATGAATTATAGATGGTTCAAAATTTTTGTCAAAATAACACATTTAAGTTGGTTGTTGAATAAGCCTCTGCTTAGACTGAGAGCTTGCTGAAATCAGGTCTCAGGCATAACATCCTCCCTAATAGTTAACATAGTGCTTGGTAGAAAAATGGGAAGAAACCATGTTTATTAAGGATGTATATAATTAATCATATCCATTCTATGATTGTTGCCTAAGTATTCCTAGCATTAGACATGAGAAACAACCATTCACTTTCCCAAAGCTAAATAGAGTCTCTCAAATAAATATTTTGAAGAAGAACACATTCTGCCATGTCTTTTGAAACTAAAGAAAATAATTCAAATTCAATTTAACCTATTTCTACATTCCTAAATGAAACCACTGAAGAGAAATTTATTCCAGTCTAAACTTTGCAATCACAGAAGAAAAACCTCTGTGGGGAAGTCTCCCCATGGATCCCTCCTGGCCCTTGTTGGGCATCTCTGCTCCAGAGTAGCCCATCAGAGTCAGTGTGAAGCACAATGGCTTTATAAGCAGGCAGCCATTTCCAAGGCTGAGTGTGCAACATGTCATTCATAAGTAAAGCTCTCAGGCTCATCCAAATTCTACAGCAGCCAGTCATTCCCTGTGAGGTCGCTATCTTAAGGAGATTAAAGAAGTCTTTCATGAAGTCTTGCCACTTCTTAAGACTGTCATTGTCTCATCAGATTAACACTAGCACTCTGATGTAAAAGACATCCAGGTTCTCTGTGGTTTAAGGCAATTCTTTTGCAGGAATCTCTGAGGATAGGTGGCCACAGATGTAGCAGCTTCCAGTAGAGCTCTATTGCCCAACTACCAGAAGACCTGGACTTCCAGAAGAAAAGGTGATTCTCATGATTCTCCCAAGTCCTGCAGAGAAGCTGACCTGGCAATGATAATGGCACTTCTACTGTGCCTCTGCAGTTAGGAGTTTCCCAGTCCAGCTGCAGGCCTTGGTGAAGGAGGAGAAGAGCCAGAAGGGCTGGATAATCTCAAATCTTACTTGGAGTGGGGAGTATCTCCCTCATTAGAGTGTAAGTTTCATCAGAGCAGGGACCTTTCTATTTATGTCTATATCCACCATACCCAGAAGAGTTCATAGTAAAAATTCAATGCATTTTTATTGAATCAAAGAATACTGAATGAATCAGTGAATCATTAAAGCAGTCAAGTATGAACAATATTAGGAATAAACATTTTTAACTCTCTCAGCTTGTGTTCTTCCTCCTCTATAGTCTATTCTCAGAGAAACCGTATTAGTCAGGGTTCTCTAGAGGGACACAACTAATGGAATACATATATTATTAGTCCGAGTTCCAAAATTGAAGAACTTGGAGTCCGATGTTCAAGGGCAGGAAGCATCCAGCACGAAAGAAAGATACAGGCTGGGAGGCTAGGCCAGTCTCTCCTTTCACATTTTTCTGCCTGCTTATATTCTAGCTGCTCTGGCAGTTGATTAGATGGTGCCCACCCAGATTAAGGGTGGGTCTGCCTTTCCCAACCCACTGACTCAAATGTTAATCTCCTTGGCAACACCCTCACAGACACACCCAGGATCAATACTTTGTATCCTTCAATCCAATCAAGTTGACACTCAGTATGAACTATCACAGCAGCCATGTGATAACTTATATTACATCATGTCTCTTCCCTATGTAATACCCCACCATGGCTGACAACACACTGGGAATAAAATGCCAATTCCTTATCATTGCCTGCCAGGCCCCACATACTCCAACTGCTAGCTCCTTCTCTGACCTCATTCATTCCCTACCTTTCTCTCCCTCACTGGCCTCTTTGTAGTTTCTCAGACAAGTCAAGAATGCTTCCACCTCGTGGCTTTTGCACTTGCTGTTCCTCCTGTCTGCAACTCTCTTCCTTAATGTGTGCGTTATTCACACTTCAGTTCATTCGGAACTCACTGAACTCTGCAGAGGACTTTTTGACAAGCCTGTCTAAAATAGTACCCCACGTCACCTCTATCCCTTACTCACTGGCTGTTTTTCTTTACAGCAGTTACTCTTTTCTGACATATTAAATGTTGATGTGTTCATTTTCTATCTCCCCCTCTAAAATGTGTGAGGATGAGGATGATATTTTGTTTATCAGTGGATCCTCAGCACCTGGGCAAATGCCCAAAATATAGTAGGAGTATATTATGTAAAAATTTGGTGAATGATTGAATGCAACAATCTTTCAAATTTGCTCTGACATCCTTGAAAATTCTACAAAGCGAAGATATCATTCAGTCACTGAACAGTTATCTGGTACTGCTTTTGTACCTGGCACTGGATAGGCCTTGGGATAGGCATGGGAGAGAGTCACATAAATCCCTCATGGACCCAGCCCTCAAGAAGACTAGGGCAGGCTTTAAACATGTTCCATGAATTGCTACAGGCAATATACAAACTGTAAAGAGAAATAAGGAGGAAACAGTTCTGCTTGAGGGTAGGAAAGGCTTCATGGAAGAATTGAAATGTAAGCCTGAAAGAACTTTCCATAAGAAGTGGCAGCATATGCTCAAGGGCGCATGGAACAGTCTGGTGGGATGAGGTGAGGAAATGTAGGTAAGTATGGTCATAGCACAAAAAGCACAGGGCTCCAAGAGCAGCAGTGCATGTGTGGTGAGAGCTGAGGCTTCATGGGAAAGTGAGAAACTCATTATTGTTTATTTCCCATGTTAAGGATCTGGAACTTTATTCTGCAGCCTGACAAAACCTCCTTAAGGCCCGGCCTAGCAGGATCAATACTACTTTAAGGTCTGAAAGGGACAAAACATCCATCTCCATCTGCACGCATCACAACTTTACTACCAGCATTTCTATATTGTAGAAATCATTTTGCATGTGAATAATGCCTAAAAGGGAACACAAAAACAAGAAAACAATTTGATTCACTGGGAATTGGAGCTTTGGGGGTTTTCTTCTTTTTACTGAACTTCTTTTCTGTTGGGAATAGGCCCCCAAAATCTGGCCATAAACTGGCCCCAAAACTAGCCATAAACAAAATCTCTGCAGCACTGTGACATGTTCGTGATGGCCATGACGCCCACGCTGGAAGGTTGTGGGTTTACCAGAATGAGGGCAAGGAACACCTGGCCCACCCAGGGAGGAAAACCACTTAAAGGCATTCTTAAACCACAAACAATAGCATGAGCCATCTGTGCCTTAAGGACGTGCTCCTGCTGCAGATAACTAGCCAGAGCCCATCCCTTTATTTCAGCCCATTCCTTTGTTTCCCGTAAGGAATACTTTTAGTTAATCTATAATCTATAGAAACAGTGCTTATCACTGGCTTGCTGTCAATAAATACATGGGTAAATCTCTGTTTGAGGCTCTCAGCTCTGAAGGCTGTGAGACACCTGATTTCCCACTCCACACCTCTACATTTTTCTGTGTGTGTCTTTAATTCCTCTAGCGCCGCTGGGTTAGGGTATCCCTGACCGAGCTGGTCTTGAACTTTGCATTTCCTATTAAAACCGGGTTTTTGGCAGGGCGCAGTGGCTCACGCCTGTAATCCCAGCACTTTGGGAGTCTGAGAAGGGTGGATCACCTGAGGTCAGGAGTTTGAGACCAGCCTGGCCAAACATGGTGAAACCCCCTCTAAAAAAATTAGCCAGGCATGGTGGTGCCTGTAATCCCAGCTACTCAGGAGGCTGAGGCAGGAGAATCACTTGAATCCGGGAGGCAGAGGTTGCAGTGGGCTGAGATTGCACCACTGCATTCCAGCCTGGGTGACAAGAGTGAAACTCTGTCTAAAAAAAAAACAAAAACAAACAAACAAAAAAACCAAAAAAACCTGTTTTTCTCAGTCTCTGTCATATGTTGGACTATGGTCTCCAGGTTTACAGTTGCCACCCTCTTTGCAGGTCTGATTTCCCTGACATCAGCACTCCTCTGGAGATACAGTTTCACAATTAGTTGTTGACTTTGCTTGGAGTAATTAAGCCCTAAATTCTGCCTTTGCACAAGTCTTAACACTGTGGATAGTCAATTATAGATAAGGACTGCCACTGACAAACAAGCTTTTCTGACCATTTTAGCCCTGAGCTTCAGGCCTTCTGGTTATCAGTTTTCCAATCACCAACCTTTAGGGCATTCATCTAGTCTACTTGTTTTCAATGTTTTTAAATAAAATCCTTTTTTCTTTTCCTCAAAACAATCTCACAGAGTCCAGTGTATAAAATCTGTAAAGCAATGTTTTATTAATGATAAATACATTATGCATGTTTAAATTTGTACCATTCTTTTATAGTGAAAGTGAAGAATGAGCACAATGTGGCTATTTTGATGAGCCAGACATTTTCAATCCTGACTTATGGGTGACAGTTGTGGTTCTGTCATTCCCAGAATAAAATTTGTTTCTGTACTTTTTTGTTGGAAAACATTAAAAAAAAAAAAAAAAAAAAAAAAAAAAAAACACTGGATCTAGTTCATACATCCTGCATTTAAAAAAGAAAAAGAGAGACTGAAAGACCGAAGCAGAGCTGGGAACTGTCTAATAGACGCCTCATTTGTAACAACCCTCAGTAGGTTGAGGTTGCAAACGCATTGTTCTAGACTCTAGAGTCAGGAGCCAAATCCAGTTCAGTTCACAGTGCATGTGTTTTCATTAGTATCCCTGTTTAAAAATTGAAAATTTTCATTTAAGAATCTGGAGACTTGTCTTCTCTTGGAATCTTTGAGGATCTTGCAGTACTGGGGCCACATTCCAACCTAGTAACGGCTTTAGGCCTGAAAGAAGCTGTTTGCCCTTTCCAGATGGCCTTACACATGCATGCCTCCCCTTCACTACCCTCCTGGCCATGTAACGTGGAAGTTTGTGTTTCCCAAACTACATGTCCAAAGGCAATGAGAGACACGTTTTTGCCTTCTCTCTGGCTCCATCAACCCTAATCCAAACCACCATCAGGCTCTCCACGTACTGCTGCGGTAACCTCCTAATATTCACACTGTAGGGCTGCTCTCCTTGTGCAGGTCCCAGGCCTATTTACCCTCAGATCCATCCTTGCCCTTCACTGACTCCTGGGACCTGCATTTTCAGACACTCATGTTAGCTGTCTCTCAACTGGCTTCAGCCAATGGAAGGCACTGCAGGATATTGGAAGGCAGGAGAAAGGAAGAAGCCAAGGTATTCATGTCCCTGCCTCCCTGCCTTATGTGGTGTCTCTGGCAGGAGCAGCCTCTCTCCCCTGGCTCCGCTCATGGAGTCCCCACACAGACTGTCTTCTGCCAGAACACACTTGCATCACTCAGGGTCCCAACAAGAAACAGATGGCATAGTTTAAAAGGATAATTCGAGGTGCATTTATTTACACAGGGACGGTTTACAAACATGTGGGTATAGAGGAATCACAGTGGATAGTGCTTAACACTCCTAGACCAAACAAGGAGTGAGTCCAGAAGAGTCACCTGTTCTGTGAGGAGGGGGCACGTTCAGGCAAGAGATGCAGTCAACTGAGGCTAACTCTATGGGGCAGGAACGGGGGAATAAAACCCCTGACATTGTTTAACTCCCACCTCAGCGTTTCTCTACAGTGGTGCTATTGACATTCGGAGCCAATAATTCCTTGTATTGGGAAAGGGCTATCCTGAGCATTGTAGAATGTTTAGCAAGAAGCATCCTGGCCTCTGCCAGCTAGATGCCTCCCAGTTATGACAATGAAAAACGTCTCCAGATTCTGCCAAATGTCCCTGGGGTGCAAAATAACCCCTAGGTGAGGACCACTGAGATACAACCACCTGCTGTAGTCCATTTAGGTCAGCCTCAGAGCAGAGAGATGAATGGAGGGAGGTGGAAAGTGGATTTGGAAAGGCACAACTCCTTACCCCACACTGACCTGGCACTGACCCTCCACTCAGTCTTCAGACCTCAGGATTACCTGGAACCTTCTCAGAGCGCCCTTGCCTGGCCAGCCCCACACGACTTGTTAAATTAAGCTTTTACTTATTATTCTAATTGTACCCTATTGTTTTCCCTCAGACCTCATCACAGTTTGTGATTATCTATTTTATGTGTCTGTTTATCTTTAATAGCTCTCTCACCTGTGGACCAAAAACCATTTGCGGATATGGGCTGTGACTGCTTGTTCACCTAGATGCTAGCCCAGTGCCTGGCATAAAGTCGGAGCGCAATAAACACATGGTGTGTAACTAAATTATGAATGAATGTATTCACTTGCAGCAACTATGGCAGTATATAGTCTTTGGGTTACTAACCAAAGACGGCCATACATTTCTTTGAGAGTACAATCCTTTTGATTCCCATCCTGCACCTCACATTCCTGTCGTGGTGATTCTGCTGCTCACTAATGTTAGAGAACCCCTGTTTTTCTGTTTCTCAGTAGTGTCAGAGAGCCACTGTTTTAGTTCAATGTGACAGGCAGTGGAGTATTAAGAGCAGGGATCCAGAGATAAATCCTTGGGTTCACATCACTGCTTCTTCTACTCTTGACTTGCTGTGTGACCTTGAGTGAGCTGTTCAACCTCTCTTTATTTTCCTCATCAGTAGAATAAGGATAATGAAACTACATATCTCATAAAATTAGTACAAATAGTAAATTGAGTTAGGAATTTTTAAGCACTTAGAAGATCCTCATTCTGCATAGTGTAAGAACTATACAAGCAAATGTTAAATAAAATAAATGTAATCTCAGGCAAACATTAGGCTTCCTTCCCATGAAGTCTTGTTCTTTTATTTCTGTTCCCTTTGGTGGCTACAAGACTGGAAAAGTCCAAGCTCTTTACAGTAAACTTCTCCCTAAGAGGTGTTGAGTATTTAGTCTAGACTATGCAGCCCACGCGCAGCAAATCCTTTAGCCCTTCAATGGTGCCTCTGGGCTGTGTGACTCGGGCAAGTTTATGTCAGGATCTGTCTGCCTGTCAAGCGAGCTTTCCACGGTCAAGAGTAGAATGTAACCTGTTCTACTCATTTACCCTTTGAGCTCTTCTTTTTCCCATTTAGCATAGGATGCACAGGTAGCTAAATAATTTATGAACTAAACTTCCTTCCTGGTTTTTATTTTTATATTTTTCCGTGGAATATATTAATGCCAAAAATAAACCAGTTATTAATTTTATGTAGAATATGACCTAAGTATGAACCAGTGAAATAGTTATTGTACTTTTATATCACTTCAAGCTGAAATATTAACCAAAGGTATTCTAATTAAAACACCAAGACATGTCTTCAAAACATAGAAACTTGGCTTGTTTTCTAATAGAGAATAAAATAATATTTTCCTCTTTAATTTTATTTTATCCTTTAAGCTTACATTTGATAAAGGTAGAAAGTTCACTTTCTAAAAAATTAAATACCATTTACAAAAAGAAAACTTAGGTAATCATATGTAGAGATAACAGAATTTACTTCACACACAACTGAAAGGCAAAAGGGCAAAATGTGTGACTAACATGCATATTAATTCCGAAGAATTAATTGCCTGATTTATCCTCTTTGATTAATTTTTAATCCTTCAAATCTCTTTGCTCTCATTCTTCGATCTCTCAGAAGACATATCATTTCTTTCATCATACATTCCGAAGCTTCATAGACTAGTTTGTACTCACTAGTTTCTACAGAACATTTAAATATTACAAGTGTTGGAGAAACATAAAATCTCTCCTTACCCTTTACCGTGACTTCATTTATCTGGGCGATCTCCACAAATCTAGAAAGTAGCTTTGATGTTTTCATCAGACATTATTCATTTACAAACTTTAGAGTGCCATCTGTGTGCCAGGTACTACACCAGGAACTGGAAAAACTGCAAGAAAAAGTCCCTGCTATATAAGTTTTCAGGCACAAAACAAACACGCATTTAAACAGAAAAGTTTGTGTATTCAGGGCAAAGATAATAGCAAGTACAAGAACGCTGAGATGGGACAGAGCGTAGTGTACTCAAACAAACAGCAAGAAGGCCAGCAATGGATGGGAGAATGGTACGAAGTGAGGCCCATAGGGTAGCCAGAAGGCTTGGTAAGGACTCCCCCGAACTTTATTCTATGTAATGGGAAGCTATGGAGTACTGAAAGCGAGCCTGATTTACACTAGGACCACTCTGGGAGCAGAAGGCATGTGCAGACTAGAGTCTAGGTGGAAACAGTGGAGGCAAGGACACAAATTAGGACATCAGCTAAGGCAAGAGATGATCATTACGTTGGAGGAGGACAGCAGGGGCAGATAAAAAGAGAAGCGGCTGCACTCAGAATATGCGTTGAATGTGGAGATGACAGATTTGCCAACTGTAGGATTAGATGTACAAGCTGACGAAAGTGTGTTATTTATGATATTTCACAGAAATTATGACAACTCTGTTTGCAACATTTTAGTAGAGCAAGAAATTAAGTAGTACACAGCTATATTGAAAGAAAACAACTAAAGTTTTAACAACTTTCACCTAAACTAGAGAGAAAAACGAAAAAACAGATATAGTACATCTAAACAAATATGATACATTTAGATATAATATATCTAAGCATATATGATGCATTTAGATATATCTAAACAGATATGATACATTTAATTACACCTAAATTGTTTTCTTATATATATAATGCTCTTGGGCATAGCATTAGCATAGTAGGTTTATTGAGGATGTTAAAAGTACAGAAAACACTTTTTTTCATACTTTGCCCTTCATTTACCATTCCTTTACAACATATGTTTCTCAGTTTTAGAGAATAAAATAAATTTCAATGCAAAATAAAATAAATATATAATTAATAAATAATAGTATTGCCAATTTATTGACTAGCTACTGGGGAAAGAATTGGCAAATTCCTATTTGTTATTCAACCATTTTAGTTTACAAACCATTGTTGGTTATTTTTGCCATTGTTAGCAATTTAACAACCATTGTTAATTTACCATTTAAAAGTTTAATGAGGCAAAACTCGGCATCAGAAATGGCATAACCTTTCCAAAGGAATTCTTTACATTTAGTGAAATTTTAAAAACACTCTGTGGTTGACTTTAACAGTGTTCTTTCTCTCATCTCACTGCTTTGCTAACATTTCTTATACATATTTCTTTTTCTTTAAAATATAAACTATGTAATCATTGGTCCTTTATAAATTAATCATATATCTTTAATATGAACTGATAGAGAATGGTTATTTCTGAACATCTATTTGGGTTCCACAAATCACTTCCCAAGAATTTTAAAATGAAGAAAACAAATCTGAGGTTTAAACTTGTAAAAATCCACACAGAATGAATATGATTAGCTCCCTGGATGGGTAAATCAAAAGATTCCCTGTAGATGCAAAACCAAAGAATTTGGAACACCCAACACTCCATTGAAATTACCTGGGTATAATCTCTATGATGTCAGGCTGAAAAGTGACTATAACTTAGTGAAGTGAAACAATTAATTGTATTGTGTTTAATGTAAACAAAGACTATGAATAGCAAGAAGGTGTTTAGACTATAGAACACATGCGTACACACAAAAAGAAAACCCTAGTACTGTAGTATTTATCCAGCCTTAGCCAGGTAAAGAAAATTCTGTGACTCATAAAAGAATTATTTAAAAGACATGCAATTTATCATCCAAGATCTGCTCCCTGAAAGTACAATGCAATGCACAAAAGAATTGCATCCTTCTTCATCATTTCTAATTACGTGTTTAAAATGTGCCTTCTCCCACCAGATTATGAACTCCATTTGGAGGGGAATGGGGGGCAATCATGTCTACACAACACTACATCTCTAGTACATTCTGTTAGAAGAGAATTGCGATACTCCGCTCCTGGTTGACATTGGAGATACGATTCACTAAGCATACTTCTAGCATCTCTCTGTCCATTTACTCACTCTTCCCTGGGGAAGAGAAGTGGAAGCTTGAGAAAAGTAAGCAGGAATGCTCAGGTGTACCATTCTCCCTCTTGGGAGCCGCCTGCCCACAGCAGGAAGTATCTCCCTTCACCTCTAGAGCCTAAATCCCTGTGGAGAAAAGATCTGCCCGCCCTGGTCCAGGACTGCAGGGACCACATGGGTAGGTTTTCCTAATTCTGAGAGTTGGTTCATTGGTTCACTTGGGTCTCTCATGAATCTATGACTCTAATCTTGATCTATAAATGATAGAGATGATATTTCAGAGTTTTTTTTTCTTAAATTATTGAGATTCCAGGCACAGCAGGGGGAAAGGTCCTGTTTATTGGCCCCCTTGAAACTCTAACACATAACAAAATATCTGATTCTCTGTAAATGCTTACCAAATATTTCTTGAGCAAATGTAGAGATTAACACAAAAGGCTGATTCTACAAATTTAAGTTCTCTGCCCACAAAAAGCCTTAGTATACTACAGGCGGAAACTTGGAGGCTTACATCTTGGCCATCCAGTGCCCACTTTTCAGATAAAATAACAGAATGATCTGGGGCTCTGAGATCAAGATTGGGCTAGGATATCTTTGGAAACTGGGTCGAATGTGGAACATCATATGCCTCAAGACTGTGGTAGAGAGGCTGAGTAGGCTGTCTAAAAATACTATTCAATTTAAAGAGTGTACAGAAAGAAAAAAATCTGGGCAAGACACCAACAGGATAAAAATCAAGGAGATGGAAATGAGTAGTTAGAACAGAAGTCTATGGAAAAGACAAATTCTGGAGAAAAACGCTGATCCGGCTTGAAAATGGCTGCAGCATATTTTATTCTGCACTTCATGGCTGGAAATGAAGGAGCTGGAGGGGCACAGGGGGCTGGTCACGTTACAGCTGGTTGTTTGGGGAAGTGGGCAATGACAATTGTCTCACATAGGGAGGATGTCCTTCAAGCCCAAGAGCACAACAGAGGCACATTTTACTTAAATAAGAAATATCATTGCCTGATTTAATTTTGCCAATGATTTTCTGCACTATTACTAAAATATACTCACTAAAAACAGCCAACTATAAAACTCAAAACAATCAAGTTTTTACATTAAACAGGAAATTAGAGCTTCCTTTTATAATAAACAACTATTTAGGTTGTGCAAGGCACAATATTTATCAATTCACCCAGAATCTTGAGTTATGAAACACATTTCCTGATGTTTATTTTTCCTCAACACCCAGGCTTGGACTGGAGTGAGTCCCTGACCACTTAACTCTTAATAGCTGACGCTGCCTCACCGCACCTCTATTCAATGTCTGTACATTATTCAAAAGAAGTGAAGGGAAAGCCTTGGTTGTCTTGGTTGTTTGGAAGCTATTATTTTCATTCTCCTTGTGTGGCAGAAGAAAAAAGACAGCAATGAAGGACCTGTCGACATGGAAAGAGTAAACTGAACTGACGTTTTTTCAAGTAGTGAGTCTTTTTTCTAGGTTGTTTAGCTCTCCTCCTACTATCAGTTGTTTATGTTTTAACTGGATCTATCTGGTGCTGATTTATATGAAATACTATCACTACTTGAGTACAACTAATGGCTTTAAGACAGTTACTTAGAGTAGCTAGAAAGTTGTCTCTTTAAAAACTATTTAAAAAAAATATATAAAAGTATCCATAAAAAATAATATATAAATATATAATATTTATAAAAATATTTATCAAATATATAATAAAAATATAAAAAATAATAAAAGTACTAAACAAATGGGAGATTATCAATGTAAATTTAAGAAGTTGATAACTGTACTGTAATCGTGTTAGAAAATCCACACTGAATACTTAAAGAACCACAATCTGTGATGTAAGTTGTAATTTACTTCAAAAGGTTTAGGAAAAAAAATATGTGTGTGTGCATGTATGTGTGTGTGTGAGAGAGAGAGAGAATATATATAAAATATACACGTGGCTTACATAAAACTTTCCATGATATTACATGGCATTATATATTACTTACCATTTGTCAGTAAACATCCACATATTTTATAGTTGTGACTAAGGATAGAAAAATGTTTGAGTAGTAACTTATTTCATATAACTCTAAAATTAATAACTGACAAATATTAATAACCAAGTACAGTAAATATAAAAGCAAACACAAGAAGAACCCAGCAGATACCTCAGTGTCAATTCAGTAATATGCCTAATCATACATAAGATGACTTTTATTTACTGCTTCTTATGGAAACTTGAGTTAAAAGGGCAAGAAACAAGTGTCTGTAGCTTGCTGCTTCTAGAAATCCTGACCACTGGCTTGATGTCACAAAACCTTAGCTGACTTACTTTTGTACTTCACTGTTATTGTATAACAAGTTAATTCAAGGATGGTGATTGAATCCATGTAAAAATGACTATATCCAAATCACTTTAGGTAACCTTAATATATGGCATAAACATAAATACATATAAAAATCAATATTAATAAATAATAGAAATTATATCCATGATATTTGTTTCAAAAGGAAACACAGATGCATGAAATGTACTCAACACAATAGGTCATCTCTTATTTCTAGCTCAAAGAACACTGCCTACCACAAAGTGGCACATAAGAAATATTTGTTAAGTGAATAAGCAAATGAACTAATAAATGAATAAAACAAAATAATATATGTAATATTTTTAATGTAAAAACTGGCAGATAGCATTCAATATGTGATATGGTTCAGATGTGTGTCCCCACGCAAATCTCATGTCGAATGGTAATCCCCAATGTTGGAGGTGGGACCTGGTGGGAGGTGATTGGATCATGGGGCTGGATCTCCCCCTTTGGTGCTGTTCACCTGCTGGAGTTCTCACAAGATCTGGTTGTTTAAAAGTGTGTAGCAGCTCCCCCCACCCTCTTGCTCCTGCCCTGGTCATGTAAGATATGCTCACTCCCCCTTTGCCTTCCACCATGATTGTGAGTTTCCTAAGGCCTTCCCAGATGCAGATCCTGCCATGCTGCCTGTACAGCCTGCAGAACCATGAGCCAACTAAACCTATTTTCATTATAAATTACCCAGTCTCAGGTATTTCCTTATAGCAGTGCAAAAATGGATTAATACAATATGATCTTAGTAATAAACTTAATAATACTACTGTATAACATTTAACTTTGTCCTAGCCATCATGAGAAAATAAATCAGTAATTCTCAATGAAAGGGAGCATGCCACACTCTCCTACGGGAGAGTTTTTAGAGTTTTTTGTTTATTTTCTGTTTTTTTGCCTTTACTGACTGTTACTGTGATTGGGGGCCCAACTATATAGGTTGGGACCAAGGGGACTGGATGTTGTGAAATGTGTAGTACAGCCCCACAGAATGAAGAATTGTCCTGTGTTTTGTGCAATTTTATAATATCCAACACACGACAAACCTTCACATTTTGTCATAGTTTTCATATATATCAAATTTTCTAGGATTATGACTACTGTATAGTAGAGGAAATATTGTATGCTGCTTTCTTTTCTTTGTGGAGGTACTGGGAGTCAGTAAGAAGTTCAGAGTATGTTACTAAAAGCAATATCACTTGTGGGATTTGAATTGCTAATATTTCAAACAGATGAGTCTGCATTTATAGCTGTTGAATTCATGTTGAAAGAAACTCTCTCTCTCTCTGCCCCCATCTATCCAACTACAAATACATTTATTTGTCCCTTGTTTTAAAATAATAATTATAGAGAAGAAGGATTGACCATCAACTAAATATTGCCTTTTCCTAAATCTAAATTTATTCATTCCAAGTAAGGACAAGCATCTGCCTCTTTCCTTTTCTTTTCCAGTGGAGCCATGCTGAGTATTTAAACACTGAAATGCATATCATTTTACTACATACATAAAATTTTATTTCTCTCTTATTTCACAGTTTAGGTATTATATTGATTCTTTAAAGTCATATATACAGGTAGATTGTATTTCTATGAGTTTCATTCAATGGTAGAAAAGGAAGATGATAAAAAGTTATTATTTAAAAAGTCTATTGGGTTGGATAGGATTGAAAACTACTGCACTTCATCCTATGAGATGCCAAAATAAAAGGCAGAATTTTCAAAACAGCTTTGCAACACTTTTGACACCTTAGAAGGTGGAGAAAGAAGAGAATTGATGAGAACTATAGTTCCATACCCTCCCCTTCCCCCAAGCAACTTGGGCAGCATGCTACCTCTACTTTGAGCTAGGCTAGGGGCTTCCATGAGAGCACTTAGAAAGCTTCAATTATGTTTTCTGCATTTGGAGACGTGTGCCTTCCTCAAGTCTGAGAAAGCTAAAGGACCTAGAAGAGACTGCCAGCAAGATAGAGGTGCCTATGTTTTGATTGACTGGCACTTTGAGAGTTGTTGAGGATAATGGATACATAACCAGATATGGGCACAAGAGAGAGGGAACCCACACATCACCCTTTTATGTCCAACTTAGCCTATAGGATTTCCTAGGAGGACGGTACGAATCCAATGGTGAAGGTCTGTGTGGAGTGGATCATGAATGCTAAGGGCTTGTGGGAAGGTGCTGAGGTTTAAGCCCAAAGCAATACATTTGCTCTTGTCAAAGAAGCTATCAGTCTTCTGTCCATGTAGATATTATCTCTGGTGTCTTACTAGGCTTGACTCTTTGGGAGATTGGCTCTCAGAAACTGTGCCACATAATTGCTATCTGAGAAGTTTCATTACTTTATCTGTTTGCATTACCAGTGCAAACTTTTTAAAAATGTTAGAATATTGTTTAGGAAAGATCCTTTTATTTTCTCCATATTTGTACTCATTTTCAGATATGAAAGCTACACAAAAATCAGTTACGAAATTGAGGAAGATGAAACTAAAGATGCATCATTTACATTCAATCCTAGTTGTATATTTAACAGCTTCTTCCGTAAGCACAGGTTTAGTACATAAAATTATATTTGAAGTTCTCAAATTTGCATGTTACCAGAATGCAAGCCTCTGTAAGTATTATCATAGATCACCACTCCAATCAGAGTAAAAAGCTCTCCTTGAAAATTTTTTCTTTAAGATTAGAGCAAATGGAAACAAAATCCATTAATACTTTAGATTTTTACCTTGTGGTCATACAAGTCAGAGTAGCTCAGTCTTGTCGTATCATGCATGTATCTACATGCAACGTTTTTAACTGCACCATGACTGAAGAATAATAGAACCATCAATTCTAAGCATTCACGAATTTTTTGTCACTCCATATCAAGCCAAGTGTGGAGTGGAAAATGAATCAGAGACCTGATTCTATGGCATATAGAGACAAGGGGCAGCATACCTCTCCAGGCAGTGAACTCTCTATCTCTGGGGACACTCAAGTGAAGGCAAGAATCCTTCATGTAGGACATGAAATTCCTGCATTGACTCTGAGATTACACAGATAAAGCTAATAATTCATATGCAACAAGATAGATATCACTTGTTAGCGTGAGGAGGGAGGGTTGGATCCTGCAGAGAAAGAGTACTAAAACCAGTGACATGAACCATTGTCTTTTGATTACCCAGCATGCATTCACACTTATTTCCTTCCAGAACAAATAGCCCTTTCACATTCTCAGGCCAATTGCTTCAAGTAAAATTATCTCTACCTTAGGGATCCAGGATTGAAGCCCACCACAGGTTTAGCAGTACATTCCCTTCCCTGGCCACAGTGGCAATTTCAGGGTTGAGCATTAGACCTATAAGGCAGGCTAATCAGAACCAATAAGCTCAATTCTAAAATTCCCTCTGCAGCAGGCTGGAAGTGGAGTATCTCTTACACTGGATTGGGTGTTATCATTCTGTGAGCCTGGAACTCTGCAAGGACAGCTGGCAGAGTCAGAAAATGAAGCCTATCAAGAGGATTCAGAGTATGGCCAGGCGCAGTGGCTCACACCTGTAATCCCAGCACTTTGGGAGGCCAAGGCGGGTGGATTGCCTGAGGTCAGGAGTTCGACACCAGCCTGGCCAATGTGGTGAAACCCCGTCTCTACTAAAAATACAAAAATTATCTGGTCATTCTGGTGCACACCTGTAGTCCCAGCTATTCGGGAGGCTGAAGCAGGAGAATTGCTTGAAACCAGGATGCGGAGGTTGTTGCAGTGAGCCGAAATCATACCACTGCACTCTAGCCTGGGTGACAGAGTGAAACTGTCTCAAAAAAAAAAGAGGATTCAGAGTAGAAAAATAGCGGACTCTGAGTTCTGAACCAAGACACACCTGTTCAGTTACATAAGCCATCACAGTACTTTTTCCCTTTTTACTAAGCTATTTTGAGTTGTATCTTTTCTAACCTGCCTGTTCCTGCAAACAAAAAAGAAAAAAGAAAAGGAGCAGACTAGCAGATCAAGTGGAGATTATAGTGTTCCATTCTATCCTCAGTACTAAGGATAGTGTCAGATACATAAAAGGTGCTCAATAAATACTTGCTGAATGACTGAAAAAAAATGCTGCAAGCAGCAGGAAGAGCCAAGATGGCTTGGAAAAGGAGAGGGATAAGGAGGAAGTGGCTGGTGACTGTGTGTTGGTGAGGAGACTGCGTAGGAGTACAGGAGAGATTTTTAGCAGCTGTTATGAGTGCAAGACTTTGGGGAGATGGAGAGAGGTATAAAGAGAACGGTTAGGAAGTTTGCTCTATGATAAGCTGCATATAGTTTTCCTTACAGAAGGAAATATAACCTAAAATTCTATATATTGTTCTTCAAGGCTTCTGGAGTCAGACTTATGTCCTTGAATGTAACTTCCTGCAGAGGCTGGCTTTGAGGCAGAGCACACTTGCCAGATTTAATGAGATTACACAAATGCATCTAAATGCTTTATGTGGAGATCAAATTTAAATGTGTTGATAAAAACAGGCATATCTTGACCTGTCCTCAAGAGAAAAAAATAAAAGGAACGGTTTTTCCCCCCAAGTATAACTTCGATTAGAAAGTTAAGATGCATATCCAGTATAGCCTGTTGATATTTATTTCAACAAATTCAACTCAAATTTTTGGCCATCTAAGTTCTTTTCTTGCAATTTCCACTTCTATATCAAATCAATGATCTAGCTTTTTTTTTTTTTAAAGGAAACTAACTTTTGTAAACAAAAAGTCTATTAAAGAATCAAGAAACTTGATTATTTATACATTGACAGTCCTTCCATCTTTTAATAAATCTAGAAAAATATTCATGCTTACTTGTAACTCAGTGTTTGTGATCAAAAATAAAGCAATGTTTCTAATAGAACCATTACCAGGCAAGCATTGACAAACTGAATATTTTACATACTGCCACTATAGCTTTGTTGCACTAAACTACAATGTTTTTTTCTGAAGAAATCAAGTAATATTTTTAGCTTTTTTTAAAAAGACAATTCTATGTTGTGATGCTAACCAGAGCATCCTTTATTTAAATTCTGGTGAGGTACTGTCACTATATCTGTGGGTAAAGGGTACTTAGTAGAATAATAAAAAATGAAAGCAAGCTTGAAGGGCTCTCCATGACACCAGCAACAACAATAGAGACCTGACTTGAAGTTAAACAGTAACTCTCTCCCTTCCTCACTTTCTGCATGTCTCACTAAATCACATAAGATGAAGTACCTTTTTAAGAGTATTAAAGACCTACTCTGTTATTGCAACATTAAGAGCATAACACTTAAAACACATTGGCGAAGAAAGAGAATATCAGATGACTAATAAGAAATAGGGGCTGGGCGTGGTGGCTCACGCTTGTAATCCCAGAACTTTGGGAGGCCAAAGTAGGTGGATCACCTGAGGTCAGGAGTTCAAGACCAGCCTGGCCAACATAGTGAAACCCCATCTTTACTAAAAACACAAATTAGCCAGGCTTAGTGGCGTGCACCTGTAATCCCAGCTACTTGGGAGGCTGAGGCAGGAGAATTGCTTGAACCCAGGAGGCAGAGGTTGCAGTGAACCCAGATCGTGCCATTGCACTCCAGCCTGGGCAACACAGCAAGACTCCGTCTCAAAAAAAAAAAGAAAGAAAGAAGAATTGATAATACTCAAACTTATTCCTCTTGAGAAAAAAATATGTCATACTTGGCTTACCAATATTTCAGAATGAAAGCTATTGTCAGTGATTTTTTAGAGAGGCTCTATCACCAAACTACATATCAAAACTGAGAAAACATATGTATCTTGAAAATAAAATAATTATTTACCCTTTGTTTAAATTAATTTTTGTTAGCTCCAAATTGTTTTTTGCTACAAATAATATTTAAAATAATTTTTAATTATTAACAGTGGTATGGGATTTTTTTCAGCTGAGAAACATTTATTTAATAGGTTTAAGGAGAAGAAGAAGATAAAGTTCACTTGGAAACCTGAAAACTCAGGTTTTGAGGTTCTGAGCTAGAAGATACAATGACTCGTGGAAAGGAATGTTAGGGAAAATACCATAAATGACAGACATTTTAGCATGCTTTCTATCTTGAGTAGGATCTCATTTATTTTAAAAAGTGAAGTGAGATTTGGATCTACAATGACAGAGTTTTCCAAATGTTAGCAAATCTTGGCTCATATAGGGAACAATGTTTGCACTATGCTCGGGGATAATGGATGAGGTTGCTCCTAGCTGAAGTGACAGCCAAAGGTTCTGGGCCACCCCCTGGCAAAACTCAGCTGCTCTAGCAGCTGAGGGGATCAATATATTCACGCACCTGTGCCCATTATTTCACCATCTGTGGGGAAACGTTGCTCTCCAAAATAAAAAGGCATGTAAATCTTCCACCACTTCTGGGAAATAGCTCCATGTACACTCATTCACAGTATTGAGTCAATAAAAACCCAGTATGTCATTGCAGCCTTCAATATTCCATAAAACTATTTGGGGCCAAAGGGTACTATAAGCTCAGACTTGCATACAAAAGCAAGGGATGTTACCTTTGTTTTATAATCATACCAACAAGGAAGGTATCATTAATATTATAGCTAAGGTCAAAATTCATATTTATTGGTTACTATTTAGTGTATATAAAAATTCAACTCTCTTATATTTGGACAACTAACCAAAATTAATCTCTAGGTATAAAATAAACATTTTCTCTTTATAATTTCTAATTTTTAGCTAGCCATTTGGATTAATGTGTTAGCTAACATATGTCAGCATTTTCTAAAATCATGCTTTCATGTAGCATCTAAGAATTAAGAAATATTAATATCAAAAATGCCAAGAGGAGTGAAAGAATGCATGATGTAACTGAATCATTGTAATAAAATGGTTCAACAATCAATCAGCAGGTATTGATAGTTTTTGGGGTGGAGGGAGTTGTGGCTGGAGTAAGGGGAGGTTGCCAGGGGAGTGGAGATAATCCTACATAATGTCTTGGTCAGCCTAGGCTGCTATAACAGAATATTATAGACTGGTGGTTAAAGGAGAGATATTTATTTCTCAAAGTTCTAGAAGCTGCAGAGCCCAAGATCAAGGTGCTGGCAGATTTCATTATTGGTGAGGGTTCTCTTCCTGGCTTGCAGAGGGCTGCTTCCCACTGTGTTCTTAAAGGGCAGAGAAAGGAAGCCCTGGTGTCTCTTCCTCATCCTGTATGAGCACTAGTCCCATCATGGGGGCTCCACCCTCATGGCCTCATCTAAACTTAATGATCTCCCAAGGGTCCTGCCTTCTAAGGCACACTTTGGGGATTAATGTTTCAACATAGGAATTTTAGGAAGACACAAGCATTCGGTTTGTACCACATAGAACACACCATTCTCTCCATTTTATCTGTGCAGGCAGGAGCCTTTTTTATGTGAACCTAAGAAAGTAGTGTTTCCGGCCGGGGCGGTGGTTCACGCCTGTAATCCCAGCACTCTGGGAGGCCGAGGCGGGCGGATCGCCTGAGGCCAGGAGATCGAGACCATCCTGGCTAACATGGTGAAACCCCGTCTCTACTAAAAAATACAAAAAATTAGCCAGGCCTGGTGGCGGGCGCCTGTAGTCCCAGCTACTGGGGAGGCTGAGGCAGGAGAATGGCGTGAACCCAGGAGGCGGAGCTTGCGGTGAGCCGAGATACACCACTGCCCTCCAGCCTAGGCAAGAGTGCGAGACTCCGTCTGAAAAAAAAAAAAAAAGAAAGTAGCGTTTCCAACAAAGAAGACCTAAAGCTCTTCCACCCAATACCATAGCCACTAGCCACAGGTGGCTGTTGAGCACTTCAAATGCGGATAGACCAAATTGAGATAAACTGTGTGTAAAATACACACTGTGTTTTCAGAACTTAGTACCAAGAAAATGTAAATTAGCATATTAATGTTAGACCATTCTTACATTACTATAAGGAAATACTTGAGACTGCGTAATTTATGAAGAAAAGAGGTTTAATTGGCTCAAGTTCTGCAGGCTGTACAGAAAGCATGGCGTCAGCAACTGCTCCGCTTCTGGGAAGGAGCCTTTATTCGTGAGAGAAGGCGAAACCGGAACAGGTACATCACCTAGCGAATGCTGGAGTAAGGGGTGGGGGGGGTGCCACATACTTTTAAACAACTCACTATTGTGAGAACAGCACCAAGTCATGAGGGTTCCACTCTCATGACCTAAACACCTCCTACTAGGCCCACTGTCAACACTGGGAATAACATTTCAACATGAGATGTGAGCAAACTAGAACACTTATTAATAATTTTTATATTGATTTCATATTAAGATTATTACAGTTTGAGTTAAGTGTATACACTACTAGAATTAATTTCACCTATTTACTTTTTAATGCGGTCACTAGAAATTAAAATTACATATGTGGTTCATCTTGTGGCCCGCATTATATTTTTATGGGACAGTGCTACCAGCCTAGAGCGTGAACAGAACGAAGTAGAAAAAAAAAGATGAACACACAATAGAAAGAGAAGATGCTCTGGAAACAGATCAGGAAAGAAATATTTTTATTAAGCACATCTAAAATATTTATTGATTCCTCAGTGAAAAGAAGTTATAAATTAAGAAGCACCCTGTGTGGTTGGTCTAACTTATTGAGAACCTGCGTCAGGTTCTCAATCTATGAGGTGAATTTAGTCATTCTTAATGAAACCTTTATATTGTCACCTTTATCAATTTCTCCTTCAAGTGTGTTACAGATAGATGGATATCTCTACTTCGTGGAGTCTGACTGTTGCAAAAGATTCTGATAAAGAAAATGTGGCCACATTACAACTATATATTTCATGTAGTATTGCCAAGGGATAGAAAGTACTTTAAGACAGATGGTTAAATATCCCATTTTAAAGATTTCCAAACATCTTTGAAGAAGAGAGAAATGGTCGTTGGCATCTTTGCCCTTCTCAAGGCATTGAGAACTCCCAGGAGTGCTTGTTAACTTCGCCCTGGGCTTCTGGGTGTGAGATCTCTTCTTTCCCCACTGATTGACTCCACCTACCATTTCCTCCCTGGGCAATACCCTTGTCCTTGCACCTATCGTTCTACCTTTTTCCGTATGTTAACAGGTATCATTTATTTGACCCTTAGCCTTTGCACTCAATCTATTCGAATTTATTCTGATATCCAACGATAAGGAAAGATGGAACTAGTTTGTGATTTCAGTTTTCCAAATGAATTTCCCAGATCATTATGTAAGCTCTGAATCTGCTATGGGAAAAAAAAAGCTGTGGCTTTTTCTCTGTTCCAATCAATTGCCATGTAGAAAATATGATTCTTTTTTAAGAAGTGGGTACAGAGAACTCGTAACATGCAATACTCTGAAACTTTTGAACTACCTACTTTCCATTCTATCTGTATCCCCAACTATCATGACTCCTAACACTAGTCTTCAACTCAGTTCTGGGGAGATAGAGGGTGAGAAGAGACAGGCACACAGGCAGTGCAGACAGACAGACCACACAATAAAAACTTTGTTCTTCAGGTAATGAAGAAACACTAAAATTTAATTTTGGGTAAAAAGGCCCATAATTAGTATTTCTAAAGATTCTCAAAAACAAAAAAAAAAAAAAAAGAAAAGAAAAGAAAAAAGGCCCAAGGATCTTGTAGGTAATTATGACTAAGTATTTATTTTAGGTCAGATGCTACTCTCAGGGTTCTAAGGGAACCAACTCATTTGCATTCATAACAACTCTATGCTAGATAGTATTATTATCAAAACCCTCTTTAAAATGACTGAAACTGAAACGCACAAAGTAAAATTCCTTTTCTGCAGTCAGGCTGCTAGTAAATAACAGAGCTGAGACCAAACCCAAATATTCTGTCTGCAGAGTCCATGCACTGCCCTGCCTCTCTTAAGGATGAATTCAACTCAAAAGATTCTTACTTACCGCACATTTTTCTTACAATATTAATGTACCTTGTTATTTTTCTTAATAATTTAGACTTTTATTTTAGATTCAGGTGGTACATGTGCAGGTTTGTTACATGGGTATGTTGCGTGATGCTGAAATTTAGGGAAAAATTGATCCTGTCACCCAGGTAGTGAGCACAGCACCCAACAGTTAGTTTTACAATCCTTGCCTCCCTCTCTCCCTCCCTGCCAGTAGTCCCCAGTGTCTACTGCTACCATCTTTATGTCTATAAGTACCCAATATTTAGCTCCCATTTGTGAGTGAGAACATGCAGCATTTGGTTTTCTGTTCCTACATTAATTCACTTAGGATAATGGCCTCCAGTACATCCATTTTGCTGCAAAGGACATGACTTTGTTCTTTTTTATGGCTATGTAGTATTCCATGGTGCATAGGTACCACATTTTAATTATCCAGTCCACCAATGCTGGGCACCTGGGTTGATTCTGTCTTTGCTATTGTGGATACTGCTGCAACGAACATACGCTTGCATATGTCTTTTTGGTAGAAAAATTTCTTTTCTTTTGGATACATATCCAGTAATGGGATTGCTGGGTCAAATAGTAGTTCTGTTTTCAGTTCTTTGAGAAATCTCTAAACCACTTTCCACAGTGGCTGAACTAATTTACATTCCCACCAACAGTGTATAAGCATTCCCTTTCCTCCACAGCCTCGCCAACATCTCTTGTTTTTGAGTCTTTAATAAAAGCTATTCTGACTGGTGTCGTATGGTACTTCATTATGGTTTTGATTTTCATTTCTCTGATGACTAATGATGTTGAGCTTATTTTCATATGTTTCTCGGCCACTTGTATGTCTTCTGTTGAAAAGTATCTGCTCATGTCTTTTGCCCACTTTTTAATAGGGTTATTTGGTTTTTGTTTGTGAAGTTCTTATTGATTCTGGATATTAGAATATTTTCTCCCATTCTGTAGGTTGTCTGTTTATTCTGTTGATCTTTCTTTTGCTGTGCAGAAGCTGTCTACTTTTATATTATGACTATTTTGAGAGCAAGAATTGCAGCTATAATCTGCACCCAATGTGACTTTATCAACTGGTTCATTCAACAAACTCATTACTGAGCACCTAATGTGCATTTGGCACTCTAATAGGCACTGGGAATATAAAATGAGCAAGAAAACCTCTGACATTAATATCCTTACCACTGAGGTGGTTCATTAGTGGAACAATAATGTGGCAAATGCTGTCCTAGTGGTATGAACCTAGTGCAAGGAGAACACAGATGAGGAAACAGTTAGTAATTCTGCTTAGCAATATTAGAAAAGAATGAAAACTTGATAATGACTAAAAACATATTAATTTTAAGTTTTCTATAATACACATAGAATTATCTACTTCCTATAGAAAAATTCCCTTACATGAGATATAAATTGGTATGGGAAACCATTACCTTGAAAACATGATGCCGTTGAAGCTTTCTTTTGTGGCATATGTTGCTAATACATACAAATATAAATTACACATTTATCAAGCAGATATACAAATATATTTTTCACATTTTACGGTCATATCATGTATAAAGTTCCTGCTAAACTATCATTATTTTGCTACTGCATTAGAACTTTTAATGATATGCCTTAGGGTTAGACAAGTTTCTGACAAAAGCTCACCTCTTCTCTGACATTATATGCTGATTATTTTTTCTCTTACTTATTGAGTGTTATTGCTCTTCTACTGATGCATTTCTTTCCCACACCCATGTTTATACATTTCTCAAGATAAAGTGTCATATTACAAGGAAGCCAACATCTTTCAAACCCTGAGAACATTACCATAGTGACGTACATGGGATCGTAATGATTTTTCTGGTTCCTCTCTCTCTTTCTCTCTTTCCCTCTCTCTTTCTCTCTCTCTCTCCATGTAATGGGGAGTTTTAATTTATTTGGAATAGTAAGTTACCAGAAAGACATGACAGCAGAATTAAAAAAACGCCTTTTAGTTCCAAAGCCCAGTTTGGTGCACTCAAACCAGGATATTGTTGATAGCTAATTTGTTTTCTATAATAAATGTACTTGAATCAATTTACATCTTTCACAAAAATAAAACATCAGAACAAGCTTTATAATTCTATAAGATGTTACTTGACACGTATCAGACACTGCTCTCTGAAAGAAGGGTTCAATGTTGGTTTAACTCCCTTGCAGTTTTTTGGAAGTCAATTACTTCTAATTCAATGACATCCTAACCGCAAAAGTTCAAAGGCTTAATTATGAGATCTACTGATAAAATATAATTATTCCGTGAAATACAAATATGCCATTATTCCTTTATTTTTAAAAGAATTTATTAAATTCAAAAATACAAGAAGATTTTTATTGTGTGCTTATATAAACATGGAAAGTAAAAATAAATGACAAAATCAAATGTGGGTCACGAGGTCAATTTTCTCAGTTAATAAATTGTAACTTAAAAAATTACAAATTAATGGTCTTAGTATATCTAACTACATGCATTATAAGTGGAACTTTTATTTTCCACTTGCCTCTGTTCCTTTAACAGGATTAAAAATATATTGAAAGCAATGTACTATAGGAAAATAACTAAATTTTGAGTCAAAACACAATTTGATGGGTACAAAATGCTGAAGTGTCCAAGGAGTTTATCACTGGACTCCTATACATAGAATATATTCTGTTCTACGTTAGAACAGAAACACAAGATGTGATATATTTCTATTTCCTTTATGTATCCAAATGATGTGGTATACAGGTACGCATCAGCAATAATGGTTTGAACCTCATTATTCTATCCTCTACTAGGATTAGCTTTTGCTGATTTGCACTTTAGATTCTTCGTTTCCATTGAAAAGCAATGTAGGAAATTCTGTTAAAAATTACAATCGGTAGAAAGATGTCCTTGAGATAACTAAAAGCACTGTATACAAACTGCCGCAAGACAAATTTCTTACATATCTTAAAGTAGAAAAGCTTTACTTCCCATTAGGAGCTGATATGTTTTATTCTTTCTAATCATGTTTCTCTTTTTACTTTGGCCACCTGGAAGCTTAATGTATGACTCAAATTCACTGCAGACAACTCTATAATCTCTATGTCTATTTTATGTGTTTTAATTAATATGACCCTAAACAAATCTCTTAAAGTTTCCATTTTCTCATTTATAAAATATTCACAAGATGTTGTAAAACTCAAAGTAAATTATTTATGTAACAGTGTTTTCAAATTGGTTTACAAATATTAAGGCTTATTATCTTCCCAAAGAGAGAACCACTGAAATAAGTATTTCAGTGGTACTGAAGGTCCATAACCCTAGTATTGGATATCCACTTCCATTTTGGAGTATCTTGAAACTTTGAGAAACTATCCCTCCTTCTCCCCTATGTTCTACTGTCAGAGCTCCAGGGGTGGACACATGACTAGAGCCTCACTGAAAAAGCATCCTACACCCCCAGCCATAGTAATTACTTCCATATGAGCACATGACCTGTGCTGAAACAAGGAAGATCATACCTAAGACTCTGCTGGAACAAAAAGGAAACTAGTGCTCTCATTTTATGGAAATTGTTCACAGTAAGACAATCTAAGTCTAGAGCTGCTAAGAGGACTTTTTTTTTTTTTTTCACTTCACTGGGAGAATATGCTTTAGAATAAAACCAAACCAACACAAAGGAAAGCAGAATTGAGAGAGACAGAGATGGTATTCTGATAAAAGAGTTCGAGTGTCTTGACCCAACCATATCTGAAGCCATCTGCAATCCCCAAATACAGCATCATATAATTTATCACCACGGGCTTTCTAATTCAGTTTTAACATAGGCAAATTTGCATGGAAACAGAAACATACTTGATTATCCTATAATGCTATTTAAAAATATGTACAATCAGTGCAGAAAATATAAAAGAATTCATGGGCCAGGATATTTTTAAAAATCAGCTGCTAAACCTATGAACAGAAACTTTGGGATTTTAAAGAGGAAATCCCTTATAATTGCAGTATGTTATTCCAGGTTTTCTTAGAGGTTGATAAGACAAGATAAAACATTTAAGGATTTCATTAAAAGAAACCCATGTGAGAGAAAATAGGGAGGGAACCAGGCAAGACTAGCCATTTGATTGTGGTATAAGCCTGACCCTCAGCAAAAGAGAAAGGGAAGAAAATTTGGATGGAAACTCCCTAGACTGCTGTGCAGTCTAAGGAAAACTCAACAAGGCCATTCGGTGGTCTCAAGTCTAAAGTTGGTCCAGATATCCCAGAAACAGGCCAGCCTTAGGATCTCTGTCAGTCAGCCCTGGGCTGTAAGCAGCCCACAGAAAGCATGGCCTGGGCTCAAATGCAACATTGGATTTCAGAGAGCAGCATCTGGGACGCTTGGTAATTTGCACTCGCTATAGTTGGAAATTTTGCAACCACATTGTCATGGCTGACACCTACAGTGAGATCCTATGGCACACAAGATACTATTAAGGCTAAGGAAGCAGTTAAATATAATATCAAGTGGTTAATGTTGAGTCAGAAGAAGAAAGGAACTAAATCAATTTTGGTTTTCTGGTAATTCAGAAACAAGAGATAGTGATGGCTTCATATGTGTTCCTGGTGCTGGATGATATGGGAAAAGTGGTTATAAGACTTAGAGCCTGTATTAGTCCATTTTCACACTACTATAAAGAAATACCTGGCCAGGTGTGGTGGCTCATGTCTGTAATCCCAGCACTTTGAGAAGTCGAGGCAGGAGGATCACCTGAGGTCAAGAGTTCAAGATCAGTCTAGCCAACGTGGTGAAATCCCATCTCTACTAAAAATACAAAAAATTAGCTGGGCATGGTGGCACCTGCCTGTAATTACAGCTACTCAGGAGGCTGAGGCATGAGAATCACTTGAACCCAGGAGACAGAGGTTGCAGTGAGTTAAGATTGTGCCACTTGCCACTGCACTCCAGCCTGGGCAAGAGTGAGAGTCTGTCACAAAAAAAAAAAAAAAAAAAAAGTATCAGCGATGGAAGATGAAATGAATGAAATGAAGTGAGAACAGAAGTTTACAGAAAAAAGAATAAAAAGAAATGAGCAAAGCCTCCAAGAAATGTGGGACTATGTGAAAAGACCAAATCTACGTCTGATTGGTGTACCTGAAAGTGACGGGGAGAATGGAACCAAGTTGGAAAACACTCTGCAGGATATTATCCAGGAGAACTTCCCCAATCTAGCAAGGCAGGCCAACATTCAGATTCAGGAAATACAGAGAATACCACAAAGATACTCCTCGAGAAGAGCAACTCCAAGACACATAATTGTCAGATTCACCAAAGTTGAAATGAAGGAAAAAATGTTAAGGGCAGCCAGAGAGAAAGGTCGGGTTACCATCAAAGGGAAGCCCATCAGACTAACAGCGGATCTCTCGGCAGAAACCCTACAAGCCAGAAGAGAGTGGGGGCCAATATTCAACATTCTTAAAGAAAAGAATTTTCAACCCAGAATTTCATATCCAGCCAAACTAAGCTTCATAAGTGAAGGAGAAATAAAATACTTTACAGACAAGCAAATGCTGAGAGATTTTGTCACCACCAGGCCTGCCCTAAAAGAGCTCCTGAAGGAAGCGCTAAACATGGAAAGGCACAACCGGTACCAGCCACTGCAAAATCATGCCAAAATGTAAAGACCATCAAGACTAGAAAGAGACTGCATCAACCAACGAGCAAAATAACCAGCTAACATCATAATGACAGGATCAAATTCACACATAACAATATTAACTTTAAATGTAAATGGACTAAATGCTCCAATTAAAAGACACAGACTGGCAAATTGGATAAAGACTCAAGACCCATCAGTGTGCTGTATTCAGGAAACCCATCTCACATGCAGAGACACACATAGGCTCAAAATAAAAGGATGGAGGAAGATCTACCAAGCAAATGGAAAACAAAAAAAGGCAGGGGTTGCAATCCTAGTCTCCGATAAAACAGACTTTAAACCAACAAAGATCAAAAGAGACAAAGAAGGCCATTACATAATGGTAAAGGGATTAATTCAACAAGAAGAGCTAACTATCCTAAATATACATGCACCCAATACAGGAGCACCCAGATTCATAAAGCAAGTCCTGAGTGACCTATAAAGAGACTTAGACTCCCACACATTAATAATGGGAGACTTTAACACCCCACTGTCAACATTACACAGATCAACGAGACAGAAAGTCAAGAAGGATACCCAGGAATTGAACTCAGCTCTGCACCAAGCGGACCTAATAGACATCTACAGAACTCTCCACCCCAAATCAACAGAATATACATTTTTTTCAGCACCACACCACACCTATTCCAAAATTGACCACATACTTGGAAGTAAAGCTCTCCTCAGTAAATGTAAAAGAACAGAAATTATAACAAACTATCTCTCAGATCACAGTGCAATCAAGCTAGAACTCAGGATTAAGAATCTCACTCAAAACCACTCAACTACATGGAAACTGAACAACCTGCTCCTGAATGACTACTGGGTACATAACGAAATGAAGGCAGAAATAAAGATGTTCTTGGAAACCAACGAGAACCAAGGCACAACGTACCAGAATCTCTGGGATGCACTCAAAGCAGTGTGCAGAGGGAAATTTATAGTACTAAATGCCCACAAGAGAAAGCAGGAAAGATCCAAAATTGACACCCTAACATCACAATTTAAAGAACTAGAAAAGCAAGAGCAAACACATTCAAAAGCTAGCAGAAGGCAAGAAATAACTAAAATCAGAGCAGAACTGAAGGAAATAGAGACACAAAAAACCCTTCAAAAAATTAATGAATCCAGGAGCTGGTTTTTTGAAAGGATCAACAAAATTGATAGATCACTAGCAAGACTAATAAAGAAAAAAAGAGAGAAGAATCAAATAGATGCAATAAAAAATGATAAAGGGGATATCACCACCGATCCCACAGAAATACAAACTACCATCAGAGAATACTACAAAGACCTCTACGCAAATAAACTAGAAAATCTAGAAGAAATGGATAAATTCCTCAACACATACACCCTCCCAAGACTAAACCAGGAAGAAGTTGAATCTCTGAATAGACCAATAACAGGAGCTGAAATTGTGGCAATAATCCATAGCTTACCAACCAAAAAAAGTCCAGGACTAGACGGGTTCACAGCCGAATTCTACCAGAGGTACAAGGAGGAGCTGGTACCATTCCTTCTGAAACTATTCCAATCAGTAGAAAAAGAGGGAATCCTCCCTAACTCATTTTATGAGACCAGCATCATCCTGATACCAAAGCCAGGCAGAGACACAACCAAAAAAGAGAATTTTAGACCAATATCCTTGATGAACATTGATGCAAAAATCCTCAATAAAATACTGGCAAACAGAATCCAGCAGCACATCAAAAAGCTTATCCACCATGATCAAGTGGGCTTCATCCCTGGGATGCAAGGCTGGTTCAATATACGCAAATCAATAAATGCAATCCAGCATATAAACACAACCAAAGACAAAAACCACATGATTATCTCGATAGATGCAGAAAAGGCCTTTGACAAAATTCAACAACCCTTCATGCTAAAAACTCTCAATAAATTAGGTATTGATGGGACGTATCTCAAAATAATAAGAGCTATCTATGACAAACCCACAGCCAATATCATACTAAATGGGCAAAAACTGGAAGCATTCCCTTTGAAAACTGGCACAAGACAGGGATGACCTCTCTCACCACTTCTATTCAACATAGTGTTGGAAGTTCTGGCCAGGGCAATTAGGCAGGAGAAGGAAATAAAGGGTATTCAATTAGGAAAAGAGGAAGTCAAATTGTCTCTGTTTGCAGACGACATGATTGTATATCTAGAAAACCCCACTGTCTCAGCCCAAAATCCCCTTAAGCTGATAAGCAACTTCAGCAAAGTCTCAGGATACAAAATCAATGTGCAAAAATCACAAGCATTCTTATACACCAATAACACACAAACAGAGAGCCAAATCATGAGTGAAATCCCATTCACAATTGCTTCAAAGAGAATAAAATACCTAGGAATCCAACTTACAAGAGACATGAAGGACCTCTTCAAGGAGAACTACAAACCACTGCTCAAGGAAATAAAAGAAGATACAAACAAATGGAAGATCATTCCATGCTCATGGGTAGGAAGAATCAATATCATGAAAATGGCCATACTGCCCAAGGTAATTTGCAGATTCAATGCCATCCCCATCAAGCTACCAAAGACTTTCTTCACAGAATTGGAAAAAACTACTTTAAAGTTCATATGGAACCAAAAAAGAGCCTGCATCGCCAATTCAATCCTAAGCCAAAAGAACAAAGCTGGAGGCATCACACTACCTGACTTCAAACTATACTACAAGGCTACAGTAACCAAAACAGCATGGTACTGGTACCAAAACAGATATATAGATCAATGGAACAGAACAGAGCCATCAGAAATAACGCCACAAATCTACAACTATCTGATCTTTGACAAACCTGAGAAAAACAAGAAATGGGGAAAGGATTCCCTATTTAATAAATGGCGCTGGGAAAACTGGCTAGCCATATGTAGAAAGCTGAAACTGGATCCCTTCCTTACACCTTATACAAAAATCAATTCAAGATGGATTAAAGACTTAAACATTAGACCTAAAACCATAAAAACCCTAGAAGAAAACCTAGGCATTACCATTCAGGACATAGGCATGGGCAAGGACTTCATGTCTAAAACACCAAAAGCAATGGCAACAAAAGCCAAAATTGACAAATGGGATCTAATTAAACTCAAGAGCTTCTGCACACCAAAAGAAACTACCATCAGAGTGAACAGGCAATCTACAAAATAGGAGAAAATTTTCGCAACCTACTCATCTGACAAAGGGCTAATATCCAGAATCTACAATGAACTCCAACAAATTTACAAGAAAAAAACAAACAACCCCATCAAAAAGTGGGTGAAGGACATGAACAGACACTTCTCAAAAGAAGACATTTATGCAGCCAAAAAGCACATGAAAAAATGCTCACCATCACTGGCCATCAGAGAAATGCAAATCAAAACCACAATGAGATACCATCTCACACCAGTTAGAATGGCAATCATTAAAAAGTCAGGAAACAACAGGTGCTGGAGAGGATGTGGAGAAATAGGAACACTTTTACACTGTTGGTGGGACTGTAAACTAGTTCAACCCTTGTGGAAGTCAGTGTGGCGATTCCTCAGGGATCTAGAACTAGAAATTCCATTTGACCCAGCCATCCCATTACTGGGTATATACCCAAAGGACTATAAATCATGCTGCTATAAAGACACATGCACACGTATGTTTATTGCGGCAGTATTCACAATAGCAAAGACTTGGAACCAACCCAAATATCCAACAATGATAGACTGGATTAAGAAAATGTGGCACAGATACACCATGGAATACTATGCAGCCATAAAAAATGATGAGTTCATGTCCTTTGTAGGGACATGGATGAAATTGGAAATCATCATTCTCAGTAAACTATCGCAAGAACAAAAAACCAAACACTGCATATTCTCACTCATAGGTGGGAACTGAACAATGAGAACACATGGACACAGGAAGGGGAACATCACACTTTGGGGACTGTTGTGGGGTGGGGGGAGGGGGGAGGGATAGCATTGGGAGATATACCTAATGCTAGATGATGAGTTAGTGGGTGCAGCACACCAGCATGGCACATGTATACATATGTAACTAACCTGCACATTGAGCACATGTACCATAAAACCTAAAGTATAATAATAATAAAAATAAAAAAAAACAAGCAAACAAACAAACAAAAAAAAAGCCCTGAGATTGTGTAATTTATAAAGGAAAGAGGCTTAATTGACTCACAGTTCCACATGGCTGAAGAAGCCTCAGGAAACTTACAATCATGGCAGAAGGCAAAGGGGGAGCAAGGGTCTTCTTCACACGGCGGCAGGAGACAGAAGTGCAACAGGGGAAATGCCAGATGCTAATAAAACCATCAGATCTCATGATACTCACTCAGTATCATGAGAACAGCATGGGGAAAACTGCCTCCATGATCCAATTACCTCCCTCCCTTGACACATGGGGATTACAGGTCCCTCCCTTGGCATGTGGGCATTACAACAAGAGATAAGATTTGGGTGGGGACACAGAGCCAAACCACATCAGAGCCTTTGCCTAACTTTTTAATATGAAGCCTGAGTAATCACTTTTTCTCCCCCTTCCGATCTCCTTGATTATGTTTTTTTTACCCTCCCAAGGTTAAAATCACCATTATGACATATTCAATACCAAAAACCAAAGTAATAATCATATTGTCATGATGTCAGGTCCAAACTTGTAACTCTTAGTTGTAGACTATTGTGAACTCCCCAGATTAGAGCCTATATTAGCTATTTATTTTATGTCTCTCTTGAATTCCTAGTCAAGTTTTAGGATTCAAAGTTCAGAGCCTAAACAATATTCTTTTTTTTCTAGTGAAATGTTTTTCACACAGTGGGTGCATAATAACTATATTCATCTGAATGACATGGGAGAGAATGGTACAACACTTAAGAGAGGAAAGGAAGAGAATTGGTATCAGTGCATGCTCTCAAATCTCCTCTTACAATTAACCGTTCCTGTGAAAATTACTCCCTAAGGCTTAATGCACAGATTATAGGACTGTTTTCTTGAACTACAGATTTCTATTACTCTTCATTCATGATTCACTGACTCTCTCTATGCCAATGTACTTACCAATGCCTACTGCTTCATGCCACTTTTAGATCATCCATTAAGTGTGATGCTTTCTTATTTTTATGTACTGTGGAGATTTATCACTGTTTATAACCCTTATTGTGGTCCCTTTAAATTCAATTTTAAAGTTGAGTTCTGCCAATTCATTCCTACCATTTTAAGCACCCTTTTAAAAATAAGAAAAGCAAAAATATTTCAGAGGAAGATTGTCTGTAAGCAGAGAGGGGCAAATCCATAGAAATCTTGTCTCACGACATTAGAAGAAATTCCTGAAGGTACAGCAACCATATGCCCCAGATGTTGAAAGTCTTGGTTTCAAATTCTATCTTAGTAGACAGTAAGAGTTGTATAGCAGTTAGAGGCTCCTGCTTTGCAGACAGGCAGTCTGATTCAAACCCCTATGCTATAATACATATAACATAATACAATAATTATATAATTGCTAACTCATAATCTTGAATAAGGAAATGAGATAGTGATATTATCTACTTCACAGAATGATTTACATAGACTAAATGAGAAAATCCCATGATCCCAGGAGTTTGGCATGAGTCCCAACACATACTGAGCACTCTGTAGGTATTAGCAGGTAGCAGTAGCTACACTCAATTGCTTATTGCCTGCTATCATGGTTTCCAAACACAGAGTTCCATGTCTCTGATTGGATTAGTCTCCTCTAGGCCTTTCTTATTTGAATCAATCTAGCTGGTGTTCTTGATTTCTGGGTCTGACATAACCAATTTTGAGCTCAATAATCATGACAGTTAGGTAAGATGATCTCTCATATTTTATATAATTTTATATAGCAACAGAATGTGTTGTTAAAACTAAAGGAATTTACTGTACAATATGCTATAATAATGAATAATGAGAGATGTGTAACAACTGGCTATACACCTCAAATAAGAGTTAAAGACAAAGTTTGCTGTGTTCTAATGAACATTAATATCTCCAGTATATTCTCTAAAATATTTGATGTTAGTCCAAAGAGATAACAGTATAATTTGGTTTTGAAAACTCAAAGTCCCAGAATTCTTATCAACCTTAAAGGAACCAAATGCAAATTTCAATGTTGACACAACACACATAAAATTGCTCTCAAATATTCAATATACTAGAAAGTCTACACACAAATATTTGGGCAATTAAAGGTAATTTTTAACATACATCATATATATACAACTTTTAGAGCCACAGAATATGTGAGCATCGTATTTTTCACAGACTCAATCATTCTCTTTTACCTACTCCTAGCAACACAGTCCTTAGTTGGCAAAGATCTAGATGATCACTTCTGTGACCTAAGGTATGGTTCAATTTCCTCATCTGTAATAAGCAAAGAGCAGAATCTCTGTTTATAGCTGTCTTGTGAGAACTGAGTGAGTTAATGCTTTTAGCTCAATATCTAGAAGAAAAATGTTGGAATCCATCATCTTGTTCTTTCAAACACTACAGTAACTCACATATTTGTTGTGCTTTACAATTTGCAGGCATCTTTTTAACTGACTAAATAGAAGAAATAGGTAAGAAAGCAAATCTGCAACCACCTGAGCACTGTCTGGTATGATTACACAAAGGTGTAAATGATTAATATAAGACTATCGTGTAAGAGGACTGAGAGGACCCATGAGTGCTAGACCTTTCAGAAGAATACAGGTAAAGGAGAGACCTATATATGGACAATAATTTTGCTGGCAACAAAAAGCAGAGTCCCTCAGCTTTCACTATGGCAAGTTTGGTTGGCTAAGCCTTCCAATAGCTTACAGCAGTGCTAATCAAATATGGCCCCTTGACTACCTTCACCTGGGACTTGTAGGAAATGCAAATCCTCAAGTCCTATTGCAGACTCACTGAATTAGAAACCCTGGAATTGAGACCAGTTATTCCGCTACAAGAATAACTAGAATAACTACAAGAATAACTACAAGAATAAGCTAGAGTGCAAGAACCACTAGCTTATGATATAGTTAGAAAGACAGGGAAATGAACAAGAAGATACAACCCTCTATGTTAAATACTCTGTACAATAGGGCTAGTCCCACAAAGCTACTCAAATATAGTGGAGACTCATTTTAACCTAACTCAGTGTAGGAGGTGAGTTAGATGAATCATCAGGTATTAGTGGGAATCAGTCAGATGGGAGATAAAAAAGGACTGAATTCAATTCCAGTTCTCTGCACTGAACACAGAACACAGCTCTGCCATAAAACAGTTATAGCTAACTATTATGCTGAAATCCTATTAACCTCTATAGGAAATGCACCAGGTTCAAGAGGCCAGAGAGCCAGGGCCAGCAAAAGAGACATGGGGCTTTATTAGGGGCTTACATACAGCAGAAAGAGTCCAGTGGTGACAGGCTGGACAGGAGAACCGCCTTAATTACAGAAATAGTCCAGTGGCAGCAGGCTGGACAAGACAACTGCACAGCCCAGTGGCGGCAGGCTGGGCAGGAAAACTGCAACCACTTAAAACAGCATGTAGTTAATAAGGCACTTTCATTTAACAACCTCTCCTTAATGACCTTCACATGGCAATCTTCATTTAACCCAGAACTCAGGGCCTCAATCTCCTGCACAACCCATGTTCCACAGAATGGGATGGGGGCTCACATGTTCCTCATAGACAAGGAATGAATCTCTGGTATGGCCACTCCTGGATTCTCTAGCTCAGAACACACATTCAGGTGCATCTGCCATACAAGGTCATTCTAAGGTAAGCTTAAGTTATTGCTAAAAGGTGCATTTACCCTATACTAACATTTCTTTAGAACTTCTTGTTTGCCAGGCTTTGTATTAAGTCTTTGACATGTGTTATTATGTTTAACATTTAGAATATCCTTATTTTAAAAAAGTACTATTATTCTCCCAACTTTGTTGAAAAGAAGCTAAGGTTCAGGAAGTAAATGTTCCTGAGAAGATAGGCAGAGGAAATACAATCAAGAGAACATATGGAGGGTTCAGTCTTGAATGGAAAGAGAGGCATTTCTCCATACTTACAGGAGAAAAAAAGATGAGTGCAGAGTGGGGAGGTTCACAGATTTTGTCTACCAATGTCATTCACTGAATGAAAGGCACGGCTAGAATTTGAATCCAGTCAGTCTGTTAGGAGAGTTTATGACGTCAACTACTTGACTATATTGTCAAATTACACTTAGCATATTGAAATATCTGTTCATCTGTCCATCTTCCCTATTAAATGGTAGAGCCCCTTAATCTCTAGATCCCAGTCTGAGCACATAGTAGGCACTCAATGTTTATAAAATTTGTTAATGTAAAAAGATAAAAATAAATTGTAAAAAGAATAAAGTGATACTAAAGTATAAATGTAATAAAATATAAAATAATTGAAAGAAAAAGTTTTTTGAATAAATGATGACAGGAATCTCATTTGTATGGCTTTTTTTAATGTGGTGAAAAATATCAATTAGTTGTATATGTTTCATTGTAATTTTTAAAAAATCTGGCCATAATTTCAGGCCAGGTGAGCAAAATTTATTTTTTTATTACTATTATACCTTAAGTTCTAGGGTACATGTGCACAATGTTCAGGTTTGTTACATAGGTATATATGTGCCATGTTGGTTGGCTGCACCCAGCAACTCGTCATTTACGTTAGGTATTTCTCCAATGCTATCCCTCCCATAGCCCCCCACTCCCCAACAAGCCCCCGTGTGATGTTCCCCGCCCTGTGTCCATGTGTTCTCATTGTTCAACTCCCACCTATGAGTGAGAACATGCAGTGTTTGATTTTCTGTCCTTGTGATAATTTGCTTAGAATGGTGGTTTCCAGCTTCAACCATGTCCCTGCAAAGGACATGAACTCACCCTTTTTATGGCTGCATAGTATTCCATGGGGTATATGTGCCACATTTTCTTAATCCAGTCTATCATTGTTGGACATTTGGGTTGGTTCCAAGTCTTTGCTATTGTGAATAGTGCCACAATAAACATACATGTGCATATGTCTTTTTAGTGGCATGACTAAAAAACCTTTGGGTATATACCCAGTCATGGGATCACTGGGTCAAATGGTATTTCTAGTTCTGGATCCTTGAGGAATTGCCACACTAACTTCCACAATGGTTGAACTAATTACACTTCCACCAACAGTGTAAAAGCATTTCTATTTCTCCACATCCTCTCCAGCATCTGTTGTTTCTTGACTTTTTAGTGATTGGCATTCTAACTGGCATGAGATGGTATCTCACTGTGGTTTTGATTTCCATTTCTCTGATGACCAGTGATAATGAGCATTTTTTCATGTGTTTGTTGGCTGCATAAATGTCTTCTTTTGAGAAGTGTCTGCTCATATCGTTTCCCACTTTTTGATGGGGTTGTTTGTTTTTTTCTTGTAAATTTGTTGGAGTTCATTGTAGATTCTGGATATTAGTCCTTTGTCAGATGGGTAGATTGCAAAATTTTTCTCCCATTTTGTAGGTTGCCTGTTCACTCTGATGACAGTTTCTTTTGCTGTGCAGAAGCTCTTTAGCTTAATTAGATCCCATTTGTCAATTTTGGCTTTTGTTGTCATTGCTTTTGATGTTTTAGTCATGAAGTCTTTGCCCATGCCTATGTCCTGAATGGTATTGCCTAGGTTTTCTTCTAGGGTTTTTATGATGTTAGGTCTTACATTTAAGTCTTTAATCCATCTTGAGTTAATTTTTGTATAAGGTGTAAGGAAGGGATCCAGTTTCAGCTTTCTACATGTGGCTAGCCAGTTTTCTCAACACCATTTGTTAAATAGGGAATCCTTTCCCCATGGCTTTTGTCAGATTTGTCAAAGATCAGATGCTTGTAGACGTGTGGTGTTATTTCTGAGGCCTGTTCTTTTCCATTAGTCTATATATCTGTTTTGGTACAAGTACCATGCTGTTTTGGTTACTGTAACCTTGAAGTATAGTTTGAAGTCAGGTAGTGTGATGCCTCCAGCTTTCTTCTTTTTGCTTAGGATTGTCTTGGCTATGCAGGCTCTTTTTTTGGTTTCATATGAACTTTAAAGTAGTTTTTTCTAATTCTGTGAATAAAGTCAGTGGTAGCTTGATAGGGATAGCATTGAATCTATAAATTACTTTGAGCAGTATGGCCATTTTCGTGATATTGATTCTTCCTATCCATGAGCATGGAACGTTCTTCCACTTGTTTGTGTCCTCTTATATTTCATTGAACAATGGTTTGTAGTTCTCCTTGAAGAGGTCCTTCGCATCCCTTGTAATTTGGATTCCTAGGTATTTTATTCTCTTTGTAGTAATTGTGAATGGGAGTTCACTCATGATTTGGCTCTCTGTTTGTCTATTATTGGTGTATAGGAATGCTTGTGATTTTTGCACGTTGATTTTGTACCCTGAGACTTTGCTGAAGTTGCTTATCAGCTTAAGGAGATTTGGGGCTCAGACAATGGGGTTTTCTAAATATACAATTATGTCATCTGCAAACAGAGACAATTTGACTTTCTCTTTTCCTAATTGAATACCCTTAATTTCTTTCTCTTGCCTGATTGCCCTAGCCAGAATTTCCAATACTATGTTGAATAGCAGTGGTGAGGGAAGTCATCCTTGTCTTGTGCCAGTTTTCAAAGGGAATACTTCCAGTTTTTGCCAATTCAGTATGGTATTGGCTGTGGGTTTGTCATAAATAGCTCTTATTATTGTGAGATAATTCAATCAATATCTAGTTTATTGAGAATTTTTAGCATGAAAGGCTGTTGAATTTTCTCAAAGGCCTTTTCTGCATCTATTGATATAATCATGTGGTTTTTGTCATTGGTTCTGTTTATGTGATGGATTATGTTTAGTTATTTGCATTTGTTGAACCAGCCTTGCATTCCAGGGATGAAGCTGACTTGATCGTTGTGTTCTTGATGTGCTGCTGGATTCAGTTTCCCAGTATTTTATTGAGGATTTTCACATCCATGTTCGTCAGGGATATTGGCCTAAAATTCTCTTTTTTTTGTTGTGTCTCTGCCAGGCTTTGGTATCAGGATGATGCTGGCCTCATAAAATGAATTAGAGAGGATTCCCTCTTTTTCTATTGATTGGAATAGTTTCAGAAAGAATGGTACCAGCTCCTCTTTGTAGCTCTGGCAGAATTTCACTGTGAATCCATCTGCTGCTGGACTCTTTGTTTGGTAGGCTATTAATTATTGCATCAGTTTCAGTAACTGTTATTAGTCTATTCAGAGATTCAACTTCTTCCTGGTTTAGTCTTGGGAGTGTGTATGTGTCCAGGAATTTATCCATTTCTTCTGGATTTTCTAGTTTATTTGTGTAGAAGTGTTTATAGTATTCTGTGATGGTAGTTTGTATTTCTGTAGGATCAGTGGTGATATCCTCTTTATCATTTTTTATTGTGTCTATTTTGATTCTTCTCTCTTTTCTTCTTTATTAGTCTTGCTAGCAGTCTATCTATTTTGTTGATCTTTTCAAAATCCAGCTCCTGGATTCATTGACTTTTTTGGAAGGGTTTTTTTGTGTCTCTATATCCTTCAGCTCTGCTCTGATCTTAGTTATTTCTTGCCTTCTTCTAGCTTTTGAATGTGTTTCCTCTTGCTTCTCTAGTTCTTTTAATTGTGATGTTAGGGTGTCAATTTTAGATCTTTCCTGCTTTCTCTTGTGGGAATTTAGTGCTATAAATTTCTCTCTACACGCTGCTTTAAATGTGTCCCAGAGATTCTGGTACATTGAGTCTTTGTTCTCACTGGTTTCAAAGAACATCTTTATTTCTGCCTTAATTTTATTATTTACCCAGTAGTGAATCAGGAGCAGGTTGTTCAGTTTCCATGTAGTTGTACAGTTTTGAGTGAGTTTCTTAATCCTGAGTTCTAATTTGATTGCACTGTGGTGTGAGAGACTTGTTTGTTGTGATTTCTGTTCTTTTACATTTGCTGAGGAGAGCTTTACTTCCAATTATGTGGTCAATTTCAGAATAAATGCAGTGTGGTGCTGAGAAGAATGTATATTCTGTTGATTTGGGGTGGAGAGTTCTGTAGATGTCTATTAAGTTGGCTTGGTCCAGAGCTGAGTTCAAGTCCTGGATATCCTTGTTAACATTCTGTCTCATTGATCTTTCTAATATTGACAGTGGGATGTTAAAGTCTCCCATTATTATTATGTGGGAGTCTAAGTCTCTTTGTAGGTCTCTAAGGACTTGCTTTATGAATCTGGGCTCCTGTATTGGTGCATATATATTTAGGATAGTTACCTCTTCTTGTTGAATTTATTCCTTGACCATTATGTAATGACCTTCTTTGTCTCTTTTGATCTTTGTTGGTTTAAAGTCTGTTTTATCAGAGACTAGGATTGCAACCCCTACTTTTTTTTTGCTTTCTATTCGCTTGGTAGATTTTCCTCCATCCCTTTATTTTGAGCCTATGTGCGTCTTCGCCTGTGAGATGGCTCTCCTGAACACAGCACACTGATGGGTCTTGACTTTTTATCCAGTTTGCCAGTCTGTGTCTTTTAATTGGGGCATTTAGCCCATTTACATTTAAGGTTAATATTGTTATATTTGAATTTGATCCTGTTATTATGATGTTAGCTGGTTATTTTGCCCATTAATTGATGCAGTTTCTTCATAGCATCGATGGTCTTTGCAATTTGGCATGTTTTTGCAGTGACTGGTACCAGTTGTCCCTTTCCATGTTTAATACTTTCTTCAGGAGCTCTTGTAAGGCATGCCTGGTGGTGACAAAATCTCTCAGCATTTGCTTATCTGTAAAGGATTTTATTTCTCCTTCACTTATGAAGCTTAGTTTGGCTGGATATGAGATTCTAGGTTGAAAATTCTTTTCTTTAAGAATGTTGAATATTGGCCCCCACTCTCTTCTGGCTTGTAGGGTTTCTGCTGAGAGATCCACTGTTAGTCTGATGTACTTCCCTTTGTGGGTAACCCGACTTTTCTCTCTGGCTGCCCTTAACATTTTTTCCTTCATTTCAACCTTGGTGAATCTGATGATTATGTGTCTTGGGGTTGCTCTTCTCGAGGAGTATCTTTGTGGTGTTCTCTGTATTTCCTGAATTTGAATGTTGGCCTGCCTTTCTAGGTTAGTGAAGTTCTCCTGGATAATATCCTGAAGAGTGTTTTCTAACTTGGTTCCATTCTCCCTGTCACTTTCCGGTACACCAATCAAACATAGATGTAGTCTTTTCACATAGTCTCATATTTCTTGGAGGCTTTGTTCGTTTCTTTTCACTCTTTTTTCTCCAATCTTGTCTTCTCGCTTTATTTCATTTATTTGATCTTAAATCACTGATATCCTTTCTTCCACTTGATCAAATTGGCTATTGAAGCTTGTGCATGCATCACGAAGTTCTCGTGCTGTGGTTTTCAGCTCCATCAGGTCATTTAAGGTCTTCTCTACACTGTTTATTCCAGTTAGCCATTCGTCTAACCTTTTTTCAAGGTTTTTAGCTTCCTTGCGATGGGTTGGAACATGCTCCTTTAGCTTGGAGAAGTTTGTTATTACCGACCTTCTCAAGTCTACTTCTGTAAACTCATCAAAGTTATTCTCCATCAAGTTTTGTTCCCTTGCTGGCAAGGAGCTGCGATCATTTGGAGGAGAAGAGGCACTCTGGTTTTTGGCATTTTCAGCTTTTCTGCTCTAGTTTCTCCCCATGTTTGTGGTTTTATCTACTTTTTGTCTTTGATGTTGGTGACCTACAGATGGGGTTTTGGTGTAGATGTCCTTTTTGTTGATGTTGATGCTATTCCTTTCTGCTTGTGAGTTTTCCTTCTAACAGTCAGGCCCCTCAGCGGCAGGTCTGTTGGAGTTTGCTGGAGGTCCACTCCAGACCCTGTTTGCCTGAGTATCACCAGCGGAGGCTGCAGAACAGCAAATATTGCTGCCTGATCCTTCCTCTGGAATCTTCATCCCAGAGGGGCACCCACCTGTTTGACGTGTCTGTCAGCCCCTACTGGGAGATTTCTCCTAGTCAGGCTACACAGGGGCCAGGGACCTGCTTGAGGAGGCAGTCTGTCCAATCTTGGTGCTTGAACGCCATGCTGGGAGAACCATTGCTCTCTTCAGAGCTGTCAGACAGGGACATTTAAGTCTGCAGAAGTTTCTGCTGCCTTTTGTTCTGCTATGCCCTGCCCCCAGAGGTGGAATCTAGAGAGACAGTAGTCCTTGCTGAGCTGCTCTGCCCAGTTCAAGCTTCCCAGCTGCTTTGTTTTCACTGTGAGCTATTCAAGCCTCAGCAATGGCAGACGCCCCTCCCCCTGTCAAGCTGCAGCATCGCAGGTTGACCTCAGACTGCCACACTAGCAGTGAACAAGCCTCCATTTGCATGGGACCCGCCGATCCAGGCATGAGACTGTATCTCCTGGTCCGCCGGTTGCTAAGACTGTGGGAAAAGCACAGTATTCGGTCAGGAGCATACCATTTCTCCAGGTACGGTCTGTCATGGCTTCCCTTGGCTAGAAAAGGGAAATCCCCCAACCCCTTGTGCTTCTCGGGTGAGGCAATGCCCTGCCCTGCTTCAGCTGGCCCTCCGTGGGTGGCACCCACTGTCCAACCAGTCCCAGTGAGATGAACCAGGTACCCCAGTTGGAAATGCAGAAATCACTCATCTTCTGTGTTGATCTCGCTGGGAGCTGCAGACCAGAGCTGTTCCTATTTGGCCACCTTATAAGCGACCCCACATAATTTATTTTCAAATAATCCCTTTTGCTTTTGTTTTGGTTCAGTTCCCCTAAAAACAGTATTTAGGAATACAATTGAATATTTCAGTAATCATCCTAACAACCATTCTACCCCTCATCCATAATATGACATCCATGTGGTTCTAGAACAGCTGGCTTTACCCCCAGCTCCAGGAATGGAGTACATACCCTCAGCTAAGCCAATCATTGCATTTCGCCCTTTGAGCACTATTCATGGCTCATTGGGGCACGTGTGATCTGGTCTAGTCAAACAGAAAATCTCAGGCCTTACGCTAGAAATTCCTGGCACACCAATCTGTACTTTTCAAAAGTGTGTGATAGCTAGAATTGTTACCACTTTATTACCATAAAGAGAGTCAGCGGTAGAAGAAGTAGACACACAGAGTAGTGTACAGCCAAAATAATTGCGGGATGACTTCATATATTGATCAAATTGTGCCTGAAGTCCACATTGCTGCTGAACTTCTCAGTTTTGTAAATAAATTTCCTGTTCCTATTATTTTGGCCAGTCTGTGCTAGTTTCTTCCTTTGATGCAAGCTAATACTTCCTAACTGATCTAGTGGAACTTAAATAGACCCCAGATACCTTTTGCTTTTAAGTTTTGGTTCAGGTCCCCTAAAAAGGGTATTTATGAATACAATTGGATATTTTGGCAATCATCCTAACAACCGTTCTACCCTTCATCCATGATATAATATCCATGTGGTTCTAGAACAGCTGGGTTTACCCCCAGCTCCAGGAATGGGGTGCATAACCTAGGCTAAGCCAGTCATTGCATTCCACCCTCTGAGCACTATTAAGGGCTTGTTGGTGATAACAACATAGGGATACACTGTGTCTACAACAAATAAAAAAAATTAGCCAGGTGTTGTGGCATATTCCTGTACCCCCAGCTACTCAGGGGAGGCCGAGGTGAAAGGATTGCTTGACCCTGGAGGTCGAGGCTGCAGTGAGCTATGATCGCACCACTGCACTCCAGACCAGGCAACAGACCAAGATCCTGTCAAAAAAAAAAAAAAAAAAAAAAAAAAAACTTCCATTACGGCATTTTATCTGGCAAATGCCTTGTATACTCATCATGTGGTGTTTGAAAAGATCCTGTGCTCTGTGATCATGCCAATTCAGGACTGGAAACTTTGCTACCAACAGCCCATTCCCGATCCATATTGTCAGTGATACCAGAAAACTAAAGAGGCATAGAAACATCAGCTTAACTTTCAATGTTTTTTGCCTCATGACTTCAGAATTTTAATTCTTTTAAGGGCAAATAGAGTTCTCCTACGAAAAACTGTAAGGCAGCATTATTACACAATAGAGCTTTTGATAACTGAGGAAAAACAGGTATTGTGAATCTCTGATGCTTTGTTCTCTTCAATAAAGAACTACTACAATCAATAGGAAATAGGTAGCAAGCAGGCATTTTACTTGGGGTAAAGTATTCCTGCTATAATCTGGTAAGAAAAGCTGCAGATTTGATACCATTACAGAGTCAGTTCTTTTTCCCCCTACAAAATATTGTTGATATCTGGAATTAGCTAGCCCAAATGGCTCAAAATCATTTAATGGTAACCATATATTTTCTCTCATATTCTCACAAAAATATTCAGGAGACCAAGAAGAGTGCTAAAAATTCAAAATAATCTTGAAAACTTAAACTGGAGGACAACCTAATGTCAGAATCTTACAGGAACTTACAATAGTTATAGAGTAGAATGGAACTCAAGAGCAAACTATGTACCTAAATTGCATCTCATGGCAGTATAATATGGTGGTCCAGAATATGCCTTCCAGATTAGACAAAGTTGGATTTAAATTTTATCATCATCTAGCTGGATGATCTTGGTAAAATAAAATGTTTCTCTTCTGTAAAATGTGAATAATAACAGTACCACTGTTATAAACTGAATTGTGTCTTCCCAAAATGCATATGTTGAAGCCCTAAAGTCCCAATATGAGTGCTTTAGGAGATGGGGCCTCTACAGAGGAAATTAATGTTAAATAAGGTCATAAGGGCAGGACCTTAATTTAATAGGACTGATGTCCTTATAATAAGAGGAGATACCAAGTATTCACATGCACAAGGAAAACACCATGTGAGGACACAGCAAGAAGGCAGGCATCTGCAAGCCAAGGAGAGAGGACTCACTAGACACCAACCTTTAGATTTCCAGCCTCCAGAACTGTGAGAAATACATTTCTGTTGTATAAGCTCCCTGACTCTCTGCTATTTTGTTATGGCAGCCTGAGAAAACTGATACAAGAACCGTCATGAAGTGTTGTGAAAACTGAATGCATTAATGAGTCTAGGGCCTGGGATGAGGTAAATGCTCAATGATTGTGTTCCTGTTATTGTTATTAGTTCATAAACACAGATCTTGTGGAAAAGAATGGAAGGATACTTCCTATATCTCTCATCATCTTTCCCAGAATTCCTTTTAGGGGATAAGCCAGGGAGGATTAATCTCTTGCTACTGATGACAAGGACTGAGTTGGGGCATATTTTAAGAGGAGTAAGACCTGGTACATGAAGCTACCTCAGTGTGCACCTTCCTCATTCGAATTGCATCCTTGGCTTTCCTACATATGCCACAGATGTAAGAGCCCAGAAGCAGCAAAATCTTGCTCCAGAGGGAGTTCCAAAATAAATTCACCACCAGACACATTCTTCTTAAGAAATAAATTCCCGACTGCTAGAAATATCCATCCCTGGAACCAAAAGGAAGATACACGGAACACTGGGACCATGTGTAGAATCATTGCTTTCCCCCCACCATCTCAAGAGCCTTTCTCTTAAGAACCTGCTGCTGGAATTGTCACACAGGTGGGTTATATGTGGGATGAACTGTGCTACCTACACTGCCCACCCACTCCCCTCCTCTTCAATACTCTAAGAGAACACCTGCATTATCTGCTTCTGTCTACATGTACACATATAAATAAGTACATAAATACATCAAAATTTAAACAATGGTTACCTGGTACTCATAGAATTAGTAAGGCTTCTTTTTTCAATTTTCTTTCTCTTTTGTACATTTATTATTTGTTAATTTTGTACAATGAAAGTGTGCTATTTGCATAATTTTTTAAGTTATTTTAAAAGTGGAATTTAAAAGTTCTAGAGATTTCTATTAAAAATTCATATTCCCCTTAAAAATAAAGCCCAATATCAATTATTTGAATAACTAAGTATGGCTCAGTTTTGGTTATGGATATTGTTTATTTACATTTAATTATTTTTTTAAGTTGCTTTGATTCTCCTTGGCAGTTTTTGTGTGTGTGGATGTAATTTTTAATACCTAGATTTTTTTCATTGCCACAAATATAGACAATTTTCCAAATGTATTACTTTCTTAATTTTCCTGCCTATAATTCAAAAATAATTATTGAACATGTTAAAAGCTATAGTCCAAGGTCTAGTTAATTCAGCAGAATTCATTTAACCACAGAAACTGCATTCTAATGAAGTTGAACAAGACTGGTTTGAGGAATTATGTTTAATATCCACATACAGATGATTTCTGAGATTATTTAAACAAATCTAGAGATCCTCTGAGAACTTACTCATATTTAAACAAATCTAGAGATCCTCTGAGAACCTACTCAGACGTTATGAGATCCCGCTGGATTTCTAGCACGCTCAAGGCAGTTCCTGCTGCCCCACCTAGAGGGTCTTACTGACTTTTCCCAAATTCCTCTTCTCTCCTTTGATGACTCTCTCCTTTAATAGCTATATTGTAGCTATTCAAAAAGTAGACAGGATAATTTTAGAAAAAAATACATGAAATAGCTTTTCCAAAATTTGGCCTGAAATGTAGAAATTTTTCTGTTACAGAGCTATCACTTTGTTTCAGATGGCCTTCTTAACACCTGAACTAACCCTTTTCTCTGAAGAGACTATAGCCTATGTCAGTAAACCATCAGGCCCCAAAAAACACAGCAGCACCTGCGTCTGCTACAAATAAACAAACCAGTAACTCCCTCTAGTACAGTAATCTACACCCAGTACACACTCGGTAAATGTCACTGGAGATTAATAGTATGAACATTAAAGGCACACAGTAGTCAATAAACACTTGTTGAATAACTTGATTTAACAGCATATTGAGAGCATGTACCTAAGAAAAAAACAAATGAGGTTTTTTTTTAACCTGGAGGGTTATTTCCTCTATGTGTGTGTTTGCTATTTCTAAATCACCATCAAAAATGTTGTTTCCTCTTTAAACATGGGTTTAAACATGGTTTCCTCTTTAAACATGGGTGATTTAGACTTTTTTTCCAGTGTAATTTTTTTCCAGTGTCACAGAAAGTGTTCCATTTCTATGCATCAACTAGAGAGATTAAAATTAAAAGTTCATTAAAGATTTATGGCAAAATCATTTGTTATGAAATGCACCAAAGCAATAACTTCAGATTCATCAATAAGATCTAATAAATTATAAGCTAAAATTAGCAACTGCAGACTACTCAAACCATGTTACTATAAAATGTTCCTCCTCCTTTTGTTTTTAACAGTCTTCCCTAAAGGCTTGATCAATTCAACTTACTTAATCACAAAACTGTAATGACAGAATATTTGCAAGACCTATTCAAGAAGTCTTCACAAATATGAAAATCTCTCTCCTTCATTATGTGAAAAAGACACTTGCACATGCATGTTTATAGCAGCACAGTTCACAATTGCAAAAATATGGAACCAGCCTAAATGCCCATCAGCCAACAAGTGGATAAAGAAAATGTAGTATACATACACCATAGAATACTACTCAGCCATAAAAAGGAATAAAATAATGGCATTTGCAGCAACCTGGATGGAGTTGGAGACCACTATTCTAAGTGAAGTAACTCAGGAATGGAAACCCAAATATCATATGAGAGCTAAGCTATGAGGATGCAAAGGGATAAGAATGGTATAATGAACTTTGGGGACTTGAAGGGGAAGGATGGGAAGGGATGAGGGATAAAAGACTACACATTGGCTACAGTGTACACGGCTCAGGTGCAACAAAATCTCAGAAATCACCACTAAAGAACTTACTCATGTAACCAAAAACCATCTGTCCTCCAAAAACTACTGAAATAAAATAAATGTTTTTTAAAAACTCTCCTTTACTGGCTTTAAAGAACAGCTGTGGCTATAAAAATGTGTCATTTTCTAAATGAAAAAATATTGCCTTATCATATCTCTATGTGTTTTTATCAATTTTATTGGTTTTGCTTTTCTTCTTCTTTTGAGGGTAGTAAAATAACTAAAGCATTCATTTTGTAAATTAAATGCCATATATAAAATATTACCTTGCATACATATCTAACAGTTTATCTTTATGGCATGATGTGTATATATATTTATGTACACAAAAATTACATACATAACTTATGCAGCATTATCTTACCTAATTACACTGTAGGACTCAAATCAAATGGACTATACTGAGGGACTTGTACTTTAAATCAGCTCATTTCAATAAAATTTAACGTACTCATAAGTAGTAAAATTGAGTTGCTTTATCACTTGGTATTTAGTTTTTGTATGTACTTGACTTGAACTTCAAATTCACCAATATTGATGAATGATTTTTTTAATGAAAATGAAATAATGTTTTATAAGAGAATGTTCATTGACATTAGAGAAAAATCCATAAAGTTTCAAATCACCTCTCAATGTGCCATTTTCTGGTCTATTTTCTCTTATATTCCTTCCTAGGAATCTTTCTTGTTCAGTGGCACCAGCTAATATCCATGACAATAAATTAGAGTACAATTCTCCAAGTGGCATTTGAATTTTTAAAGAAAATGTTGAAAATAAAAGAAGAACCTAAGGAAGAACTTGCAACTATATCTTAGTCATCATTGTAGCTCCTGTATCTCCTAACATTTTGTTCTCAAAATAGATACATTCACTCATTTGTTCAATCGCTAAAATCCCGAATGTCAGTGAATATGTGCCAAGTGCTACACCATCCACTGAGATAAATGAAAAATAAGACCTGATTATTTCTCCTAAAGACCTGAGAGGCTACCAAAGGATACAGGTCATAAAAGGCGATTCTAATAAATATGTGATAAATGTTTGTCAACGAGCTGCAATTCACTTGAAAGGCAGTGAGTTAGGTAGATTTGAGGAACAAATTGACTGTTGTGGTCACCTGCATTACTCACATGTAAGCCCACTTCTCAAACCCTAGTCTATTTTCCTAAGTATTGGAATACAATGCTTACCACATTATATCTTACTCAGAAATGAACCAAGTGCAGATCTAAATATTTATTTTGTATTATTGAGGAACAAGTTCCTGTCGTTAGAACTTTTATTTTAGCCATAGGTACTTCTATTGAGAGCCCTGTCAGTATCTCACAAGTCCAGGGAATAATGGTGATCCAAAGGACTAACGAAAAACTAAATTCAGATAATTGCCTTTAAAAACTCAATTTCTGGCTGGGCACGGAGGCTCACACCTGTAATCCCAGCATTTTGGGAGGCTGAGGCAGGCGTATCACTTGAGCTCAAGAGTTTGAGACAAGCCTGGGCAATGTGGCAAGACACCAACTCTACAAAAAATACAAAATATTACCCAGGCATGGTAGCATAAACCTGTAGTCCCAGCTACTCAGGGGGCTGAGGTGGGAGGATCTCTTGAGCCTGGAAGGTCAAGGCTGCAATGAGCCGAGATCATGCCACTACATTCCAGTCTGGGTGACAAAATGAGACCCTGTCAAAAAAAGTTAAGGGCTAGGTACAGTGGCTCACGCCTGTAATCCGAGCACTTTGGGAGGCCAAGGCGGGTGGATCATTTGAGGTCGGGAGTACGAGACTGGCCTGGCCAACATGCGGAAACCCCATCTCTACTAAAAATACAAAAATTAGCTGGGCATGGTGGCAGGTACCTTTAATCCCAACTACTTGGGAGGCTGAGGCAGGAGAATCGCTTGAACCCGGGAGGCAGAGGTTGCAGTGAGCCGAGAGCATGCCACTGCACTCCAGCCTGGGTGACATAGTGAGACTCCATCTCAGAAAGAAAAAAAAAAAATTACATATACAAAGTCTACTTTTGAATGAAATAATCGTGTGTGTGTGCATGTGTTTAGTTAAAATGAACAATAGAAGTCTCAATCTTGTGGGTCATTTCCCCAAGTTCTATCGTTCTTCTTTGCTTGTTTGTTTGTTTCTTGGTACACTGACTGACAACAATACCTACCACTTGATTATATTGCTTTGGATTAGTGGGCACTGTGCAGCTATTCACATTTAATTTCTTATGCCTAATAACAATAAATTATAAATTCTTTACAAAATAAGTAAATAAGTAAAAGCCACTTGGAAGCAAAGGTAGCCATACATCCCTGTTTGTTGGGACAGTTGATTTTACACATATTTAGCAGAGTTTTTAGTAGCGCCCCCTTGCACACCCACAAGTGTCTTAGTGAGGATGATAAACTATAGAGTCATCCTCTTTATAGAGGAGGTAGCATCTGAGTTTGTATCTAAAAAAGAAAGTAGGAATTTGCCAGCTGGAGAATGGGTGGCTCAGGGAAGAAGGAGGCTGCTCCAGGCACGGGGAATACAAAGCACAAAGGCAAGGAAATAGAGTGTGGTGCAGTAAGGAAGAACCTGGGCGCTGGAGCAGAATGCCTGTGGGCAGATCTCAGCCTACCACTAACTAGCTGCAAATATGTTCTACACCACAGCCAGAGTAAGTTTTTAAAAGCATAAGTAGGATCGTGCCACTCCTCTGATGAAATCCCATGGGTGGCTTCCCATTGCTCTTAAAATAAAGCCTGAATTCCTTACCCTGATTTACAAGGCCCTAAGAAATCTGGTTTTTGTACCCATCAGGTGCCACCACTGTCACCACCACCACCACCCCATGCTCACTGTACTCCAGCCTCACTCCTTTGCCGCCGGTCTCAAGGCCTTTCACGTGATTTCCCAAATACCAATTCCTCAGAGAGGTACTTTTCTGCCTGAAGTGGTCCTTCTCATTCATTAGCCCTACTGTATTATCTATGGCATTATCTGTCTATTTCCCTCATCACTTCTTCCCATCAGTTAACCTTTTTTTTTACATTATTTGAGTGTTTATTGGTCATCTGTCTCTGACATTAGAATGTCAGCACTTAAGGGCAAGGCCTCACCTGTCACGTTTACAGCTATGTTGCCCCTATCGACAAGTAATCTACAATATACAGGCATTTTAACTGAATGAATGAATGAATGAATGAATGAAGTGTTAGGGACCATACTTAATGTATTATATCTTAAGAGTACTTACATTTTTAAGGAAGATAAAAAGAGAAGGCAATGCCTAACATGTGGGAATGAGTCATTAATGTTAAATTAGCAGGCACAGGTGACAAAGAGGGATGTGCTTTGAGGTGGCAGTACCTTTCTTGCACCTTCATTCCATTATACCAACAAAACAAGAAGAAATGACAATACACTGTATCCGCTTCCTGCTGTGCCTATGAGAATAATATAGGAAATCAGAATAGCTTCTTTATTGTTTGTGAATAACCCACAATTTTAATCCTTACATAGATTAACATCATTGGCATGCCTGGTAAGCCAACAAGGACATAATTATCTTTAGTGTACTATAAGGTAGGATATTTAACACACTCTCCAAAGTAAGTTTCAAAACAGACCGGCAGGCATACAAACAAAAAGGTGAAAAGTATTAAGGGTATACGACACGCAGGAGGGTATGTGGAACTCAACTGGGAGTGCTATCGAAATGAGAACAGCCTGTTAAGATAATGAAAAGTGGAAAATCCTAGCTAACAGGAATTATATTAGGAAGCAAAACACATTAAGGAGAGCATAAGATTTTTTTTAATGAATTTTAATTCTTTCTCCACTCTTTGTTGTTATTTGCTAATGGACTTTATGATGTTTGAAAGGTAAAGTTTATTTTCTCATTAGCTTCATTATTTTCCACTGGCAGACATTAATTCTCTCCTTTCCTGAACCCTCACTTCATGCAACTAAAATGAGCATGGTAGTTATATTCCCTTTATGATATTTACATATACATTAGCATCTCAATGCAGTCAAAATACCTTAGGGTACAACATATATTACCTGGAGAAGCAATTATGAAGACAAAAGGCATTCTGAGATAGCAGCATTCTAAGAATTTTCCTCATTATTATCATATAAACATTTCTATGAAAAAAATTCAGGTGAAACTAGGTAGAAGAAAATAATTTAAATAGCCAAATTCCAATGGCCTTCCCATTCTTAAAATGCTGGAGCATCAATACAAACAGCAGTAAATTATGACTGTCTGTTATATGCATAATACCATGTTCAGGCTCTGAGGACACAAAGAATTTAGTAATAACAAATAAGGGATAAATAAGACATTAAACCAGCTAATGTATGTAAAGTACTCAGCATTTAATAAAACTAAACAAATGGTGGCAGTGGCTGTTACAAATTCTGTAGTTGTCCTTAATGGCTATGGCAGTTAGCTGGTAAGTTACAGAAGTGTAGACAGATTTTAATGTGGCCTAGGAAATCTGGAGGCCTTATACTTGCAAAGAAAATTGAGGGGGTTATTTTTTGTGAAGGGGCATTAATATAGGAATAGCATGAGAATGGTGTGAGACCACCTATTGTGTGTTATGAGTACTAAGTAGCCTGGTTTCCCTGGAATGAGGGCTGCATATAAGCAATTAGTGGGTTAGACATATATATGTTTAGGAGGCTTCCACTCCCAGGCAAACGATTTTTATCTCACGGGTAAAAGAGAGTCAATGTGATTTTGAACAGGGAATAGGCATGGATAAAGAAATTGTTTTAAGGAAAGTAACCTAAAAGTTACTACAAGACATAGAGTAAAGGTAAAGATCTGAGATCCAAAAACCAATTAGGAGATTATTATAATATTCATATGTAGAAGAAGTGCCTGTAAGAGATCATTCCATTTATAAGGCTGAAGATGCATTACAAAAATATCTAAGGTGTTTTAGTCCGTGGGCTATTAAATAATATGTATGGTGATGTTCTGACAGCTCATGGAATTCCACCAACTTTACCTCCCGCACTTCACTCCAGACCGACTTCTTCTAGTCTTTTTTTTTTTTCAAATCTTTTCTTTTTATTTATTTATTTATTTATTTATTTATTTATTTATTTATTTATTTAGAGACAGAGTCTCGCTCTGTTGCCCAGTGGTGCGATCTCAAACACTGCAACCTCCGCCTCCCAAGTTCAAGCAATTCTCCTGCCTCAGCTTCCCAAGTGGCTGGGATTACAGGCACCCGCCACCACGCTCGGATAATTTTTGTATTTTTAGTAGAGACAGGGTTTCACCACGTTGGCCAGGCTGGTCTTCAACTCCTGACCTCAAGTGATCTGCTCACCTCAGCCTCCCAAAGTGTTGGGATTACTGGCATGAGCCACCATGCCTGGCCAACTTCTTCAAGTCTTATGTCCCTGTTTCCACCAATTTGACTCAACTTAGGTTCTCACACTCTGCCTAGTCTGTTTGTGAAGGAGTCATAGTTAGGCTGGCTGCCTGCTCTCAATTTGGGCTTCACCCTAGGAATCTCCCTCTTGAATCATGCATGGCCTCCTTCACAAGCCCACCCTACCCTCCTGTCTAGGAAGTCATGAGGGGTAGCATGATCATGAGGGTAGCATAATCATGAGGGAAATCATGAGGGTAGCATAGGTCCAGGGCTTTGGACTCCTGCTAATCTGAAAAGATGAATCAGAAAAGAAGAATTGTGACTAATTTGATATGAAGAAAAAGAAGAGAGAAAAGCTAAAGCTGACTCCAATAATTCAAGCATAGTTGACCATAAGAAATATGTCCAGCTGGCAGATAGAGATAGGGAAATAAATCTCAGAGGAAAATGTCATGGCCAGGGTGGATTTGAGGAGCATCTCAATGAACCACCTAAGGAAAGACCGTTGTGAAGAAACAGCAGAATGTCAAGGACCAAATTCCGCGTTCAGGGTCAGGAGGAAGAAGTATAACCAGCAAGGAGATAGAGGAGTGACAGAGGCAGAAAGGCTTTTAGAGTCTTGAAAGTCAAGCAAAGAATCAACACGTGGAGGGACTGACAACAGGGAAGGCATTGGAAGAATAAGGACTGACAAAACCTGTTTTTCTCCTAACGGAGTTTAATTTCCCAAAACGGTTCTTGTTGGTTTAACAGTATATATAACAGTGGCAGTCTTAAAGCAAAAAGAATAGTAGTACCAACATTATTTCTAATCATAAAATGTGTCTCTACTAGAAACTGCATGTATTTGTTTAGCCATTTTACAAAGTTTGAAAACATATAAAAGATATGACATGTATATATTATATAAAATGACTCCAGGTAATTTTCTCTTTTTCTGTATTAAAAAGAAACTTTAGGCTTTAATATTTTCACTAGACTACTACAAACACACCTGTTTTGTTTTGTTTTGTTTGTTTGGAGATTTCAGTTTTTCTAAGACCTTCTTTAAACCATCCAATTTTATGACTTAAGCAGTTTGCTTAGCCTATGGATTCTCTTCTCCGCTTGAACTCATTTATTCCATAGCAATGTCACAAATGTCACAGAGAGCATATTTTAAATATATGTCACAAATAAATTAAGATTCTTAATTTATTTAAGGATCAGGCGCAGTGATTCACACTTGTAATCCCAACACTTTGGGAGGCCAAGGCAGGCGGATCACATGAGGCCAGGAGTTCGAGAGCAGCCTGGGCAGCAACGTGACCCTGTCTCTACTAAAAATACAAAAATTAGCTGGGCATGGTGGTACATGCCTGTAACCCCAGCTACTGAGGAGGCTGAGGCAGGAGAATCGTTCAAACCTGGGAGGCAGAGGTCGCAGTGAGCCGAGATTGCGCCACTGTACTCCAGCCTGGGCGACAGAGAGAGACTCTGTCTCAAAAAGAAAAGATCCTTTTCTGTGATTCAGTCTACACTAAGCCATGCTAAGGATTCTCTCATTCAAATGTTTGTTTTGAAAAGTCTCTGTATTCATTTCCTTTTTAGTATTTTGGCCTCTCACTATTTCATCTGAAGAAAAAAATTAGTTATGGATATTTATTTTGCTTACATTATTTCACTTTACAGTATGCTATATTACTGTGAAGTATGCGAATGTAATGTTTACTGAATACAACACCAGAATTTTCCTTTTCTTTAAATGTAATTTTTTATTATAATCTTTAAGATGTTTATGTTCGAGATAATTGGTCTGCCACTATGGATTGGATGCTTAAATCCTTTTCAGAATAAAAATGCAAGCAGATTGTGAACTTTACCCTAACATGCAAATTCCCAACTAAGATGCTGTTTTCAACTTGAAGTAAATGAAACATTTTATTATTGGTTGATCAGAAAATCTGGCCTTTTCAAGTTTTCAGCCAGGTGCTAGAGAAGTACATCTCCTCTGAAAAACTTTTAGAGGAATGGTGGGAGACAAAATAAATTTGCATTTAGATTCCGTCCTAAAAGTTGTGCTGGTTCAACCCACCAGTTCCACAAGTCGGGAAAATGTTACATACTGCAGCACCCTTTTAGGGGACTCATAAAGTACCTGAAAAACACATCAGGAAAGTTGCATGCTAAATTTGTTTAATCCTGTATATCCCAAACTTATTCGAGCATGGATCCCTTTCTGTTCCTATGTCCTGGAATCGAATACCTCTTGTGCAAGTCATTTTGCCTAGTTTAGCCTGAATTTCCCCATCTTTAAAACAGAAATAATACTAGTACCTACCTCATATTTCATTTGAAAGGATAAAATGGTTTAATCAATGTAAAGTATTTAGCACATAAAAAGTATTCTATAAATGCTAGGGAAGGAAAAATCATCTGCAGAAAGTCAGTGCCTAATTTTTTATCTTTTCAACTCTATCGCTTTTAAAAAAAAAAAAAAAAAATTAAAGCTATGGCCGGGTGCAGTGGCTCACGTCTGTGATCCCAGCACTTTGGGAGGCTGAGGCGGACAGATCACGAGGTCAGGAGATCTAGACCATCCTGGCTAACGCGGTGAAACCCCGTCTCTACTAAAAATACAAAAAAATTAGCCGGGCGTGGTGGCGGGTGCCTGTAGTTCCAGCTACTCAGGAGGCTGAGGCAGGAGAATGGCGTGAACCCGGGAGGCGGAGCTTGCAGTGAGCCGAGATCGCGCCACTGCACTCCAGCCTGGGCGACAGAGCAAGACTCGGTCTCAAAAAAAAAAAAAAAAAAAATACTAAAGCTGCATTAATTGATCAAATATGGTTTCCAAGTCAATGAAAATTATCTATGTCACTCTCTCAATGATGCAAAGTTCACCTTTGGTAGCTAACCAAAGATGAGTCTAGTGGCCTCCTACTCTCCTCTGACTACCACTGTTTCCCCATTGAAACCCCACTCATATCTCCCTGAATCGAAAGGCTCTGTTTCTTGTCTTCATCAGAATCTTCCTTCCTTCTTTGTCTCATTTATCTCTGAATCCATAGCACCTAAGTTCTATCCCATATCAGGTGCCTAAGGAATGTTTAAGGAAAGCAGAAAGGAAAAAGAAAAGGAAAAGATGGAAGAGGAAGAGGATTAAAATGTTTCATTTCAAGACATGACAGATTACACAGCATTCTCTAACTTACATTGACAGGTTAGAAGAGTTGGACTAACTTCTATAAATAAATCTCTCATTTCATCTCTCTTCTTCAAATATGTTAAAATTTTTATACTTTATTTCTGTTCTTTAGTGAGTGACCTAAAATACAAAACGTATAGCTATCTTAATATCAGAAGATATAATTTTTCCCTCCTCTCAATTATTATAAAGACTTCAAATACTTTAATTCAGGCCACACCTTCTCATCTTGAAAACTACTGTTTTCTGGTATTTTAACTTACCTGGATCTTTTTTCAGCTCTGTCAAAAGACAAAATTACAACAAAAATCTAACTGGCTTTTATTTTGACTTCTAGAATCAGCAACACCTTATTCTGTAAAGCAGAATGAGTGCTCCATTGAGCTCAGCAGAGGAGGTTGACTTTATAGGCAGAAAAAGGGCTGAAGAAAGCAGAAGCAGAGAACAAAAAGCAGATTGGTGTTTTCAAAGTTACTTTTTTTTTTTTTTTTTTTTTTGAGACAAGGTCTTTTTGCTCTGTCGCCCAAGCTGGAGCAGCAAAGTGGTACAATAACGGCTCACTGCAGCCTCAACCTCTCAGGCTAAAATGATCCTCCCACCTAAGCCTCTCCAGTAGCTGGGACCACAGATGCATGCCACCATGTCTGGCTAATTTTTGTATTTTTTGTTTTCGTATTTTTCGTGGAGACAAGGTTTCACCATGTTGCCCAGACTGGTTTTGAACTCCTGTGCTCAAACAATCCTCCCACTTTGGCCTCCCAAACTGCTGGGATTACATGCATGAGCCATCATACCTGGCCGTCGAAGTTACTTTCTTTATATAGGGTTAAAACAGAGGGGACTTTCCTGTTATGCTGACTCAGGTTGACTAGAATCTTCGGTTTTGGGAAAACTAAGATGGATAGATAGATAGATAGACAGATAGACAACTTTTCTCATTTTTTGACTGACAATTATGACTGTCCCTCTGCCTTGAGAAAAGTGCTATGTTTTTTCAAAAATAGAAATGGTATATTTATCAGAGTCCTTCCACAATGTAAGGCTAAGGAATTACATTCTTATTAACATTTCACAGTTTCTTTTTTTAACACAAATTCTCTTCACCCACAAGGCATATTCACAGTAAGCAGAATACAGCCCAATACTTGAATTTATGTACTAAATGATAAGGAAATAGCTATACATCATCGTTATCTCAGAATAGACTGAGGATCCTTTTTCATCTTTCAAGATGCAAATTTCATCATCCCATTGGATTTATTCTCTGCATAAAACATTAGCATTTACCAAGGTTCTTGTGGGATTTTTCTGTTTTTGCTTTTAGCATAGGAGGACTTCTGAAGAATCACTATACGTGAATAATAATATTAGCATTGAACAAGGATTTTAAAAACCACATTACTCATTTTTGGTATATTATCAATATTTTTCTTTCTTTCTCTCTTTCTTTTTTGGAAGATTATCTAGGCCTGCCACTTGCTTCCTCAGCACAATTGAACACATAATTACTATGTAAATTTAGGTTTCCACATGCTTCCAGGGGAACATAGACCATTTAGTATCGGAGATTTCGAAGCCTTAATCATTTGGAATATGGTACATTTGACTTAATCTGTAAAATGAAGATAATTCTTATCTGCCTTGCAGGATTTTATATAAGGATTAACTACTTAATTTTGGTTAAGCAATCTGAACATGAAAAACATTACATAAATGAAGGCAAGTCCTAATATTATTAAAAAAGAAATTACTGAGCAGAGAAGCACAGAGATACATTTTCTGCTTACTATTCTGTTATCATATATATTATTAGATCATTATCTAATAATTTTTTAGATTACAAAATATAAAACAGGCAGGGCACAATGGCTCATGCCTGTAATCCCAACATTTGGGAGGCCAAGGTAGGAGGATTGCTTGAGGCCAGGAGTTCAAAACCAGCCTGAGCAACATAAAGAAACTCCATCTCTACAAAAAATAAAAAAATTACCTAGGCATGGTGGTGCATACCTGTAGTCCCAGCTATTGGGAAGACTGAGGCAGGAGGATCACTCGAGCACAGGAGTTTTTGGCTGCAGTGAGCTACGATAATGCCACTGCACTCCATCCAGCCTGGGTGACAGAACTAGATCCTGTCTCTGTTTAAAAAAAAAAAAAAAGGTAAAACACTTAACTTTTTTTTCAATAGCTGATACTCACATATGTGTTTTCCTTTCTTCACAAAAATATCATTGAGTATACCATCAGCATTAAAATCTGTGATTCCCTAATACTGTAATATTAACTTATTTCATAAAATATTGTGATATGGCTCAGACCATTGAAGTTATTTTTGGTTGGGAGAGTATCGATAAGAAATGGCAAGTCTCTTTTAAAATTATTTGTTTTAAGTTAAAAAGTCAGGTATATATAGATATACCTTTAAAATCAAGTCCCATGACCAATGATGAAAGAATGCACTCCATTTTAATAAAGGATTTAAAGATGCCCTACTATGTACCCATGTAGATTCCTGGTCATATGAAAGAATACTCAAGAAGTAATTATTGATTGAAAATCCAACATTCTATAAGAAGAGAAGGAAGAATAAAACAAACATAAAACTGGTCCATGTTATTAAATGCATCAATGATTTTCATTTTCTACAGCATAAAGTATGAATTCGTTGGCATGGTACTAAAGTCTTTGTCTACTGCCGAACTCTCAAGTCTTTTTCTTTCCTTCAGCCAATATATTTTAAACACTTATTTACCAAGTATCCATTACGTGTTTGGCCCTTTGGTAGGTGCTAGAAATACAAAAGGAGAGACAGAGAATTCCTGACAGCACAAAGTTTAGACATTGGCAGGAGATACAGATATTTAAATAAACAAGTAGTTATATACCATAGAGTTGGGTCAGGAGCTATGAAGGCTATGACAGGATTGCAAGAAAGGCATATAATCTACGGAGTACAAAAATTGTCTCTACAAAAGCGCCATTTAAGCTAAGACCTAAAGAACAAAAAATTGTCCAGTCAAAGTTATAGGTGAATGAAGAGGTGTGGCAGTATATGTGAAGGCCCTGAGAGGAAAGGGGACTGGCACGTTAGAGGAAAAGGGAAAAAAGGTCATGATACAGGAAGTGGCTGCAAATGAGGCTACAGAGGTAGATGGGGGGCCAGATCAGAGAAGTCTTGTAAGTCAATATAGGACCTTACCCTGAGAACAACGGGAAAACCATTGAAATATTTGAGGCAGTTGTGTGAAATATTCATATGCTTTTCAAAAATTATTCTGGCTGTTTCTATGGGGAAAAAACTGACAGAAACAGGAATAAAAGCCAGGCTATTATTATAAGAAGGCTATTGCAATGGCTTAGGCTAGAAAAGATGGTAGAAAAGAAGGAAAGGAGCAAGAAAGAGAGGGAGAGACAAAGAGAGGAAAGGAGGAAGAAAAGAGAAAGAAAAGAAAAAAGGAAGATAACCTTTTAACAGTTTCAAGTCAAATGACAATTAAGAAAAAATATTTTACACTCATACCAGGCAAAGAGCTAATTCCAATAATATATAAAGAACTTCTATACATCAATAAGAAAAAGATTAACAACTCAATTTTTAAAATGGGAACAAACAAACAGTTTAATAAAAAGGATATATAAACGTTATAAACATGAAAAGATATTCATGACAAGAGAATTAAACATTAAAATGACTGATATTTTTCACTTGAAATATTGACAACATTGAGGGCCCAAGTGAATGCCAGTTTGGCAGTTTAGACAAGTGTCATCTGACAAAACAGAGTTTCTACAAAGTATTTTATATTATATTCATGGAAATTCACATTGTATTCTCCCATAAAAGACATACAAAATCCTAAATATAGAAATAGTATTTAATTTGGCTTAACCCAGTGTTGCAGGTATCAACTAAATTAGAAAGAGGAGCTTGGCTGGGCGCGGTGGCTCACGCTTGTAATCCCAGCACTTTGGGAGGCTGAGGTGGGCGGATCACGAGGTCAGGAGATCGAGACCATGGTGAAACCCTATCTCTACTAAAAATATAAAAAATTAGCCGGGCGTGGTGGTGGGCGCCTGTAGTCCCAGCTACTCGGAGAGGCTGAGGCAGGAGAATGGCGTGAACCCGGGAGGCGGAGCTTGCAGTGAGCCGAGATCGCGCCACTGCACTCCAGCACTCCAGCCTGTGACAGAGCGAGACTCCGTCTCAAAAAGAAAAAAAAAAAAAAGAAAGAAAGAGGAGCTTTACTCCTCATTAAAGTTTGCAGCCTGCAGAGTGGCCATTCTGACAGGCTGGTCAGCGTAGCCTTTGGTCAGAAGCTAGAAACAAGCACTTCAAGGGAGGAGTAAAGGGAACAGGAATTTATGCTGAGCAGGATGGCCAAATATACATATTTACTAAGCTATAGGAAGAGTCGTGTTATGAAAAGAGAAAATGTGCATTCACATTGAGCTTTATGCCTCTCCATGGGACCCGTGTTTAAAAAAATAGCAATATTAGCATGATCCAAGGGCGGAGTTTTCAGCCCTATGGTGTCAAAAGGTGAAGCAGAGGACATGAAAACTCTGTATCCTCCTTACACTGCCCAGAACCACTTCATGGACAGCGGTCTTTTATTAGGAAGGAAGGCTGGTCAGATGTTTTGTTGAAATCCAAAAGGAGAGGCAGCATCAGGCAGTGGGTTGATGTCAATGGCAGAGTCTTTTTAAAAGGCTGATTTCTGTGTAGCCCCTAGAGAAGAAAGCCTAATGGTGGTTAGCTAGCCAGGAGGGTGTAATGAGATGGGTCCAACCTCCCATCCCATTTTCACTGGGAACTCGGTTTTCAGTTTTCAAGGTTTTTCTGGGGGTCCCCTGGGCCAAGAGAAGGCCCATTCAGTCAGTTGGGGGCATAAGAATTGTTTTTTGTTTGTTTGTTTTGTTTTGTTTTGTTTGGAGATGGAATCTTGCCCTGTCACTGAGGCTGGAGTGCAGTGGTGTAATCTCCACTCACTGCAACCTCCATCTCCTGGGTTCAAGTGATTCTGGTGCCTCAGCCTTCCCAGTAGCTAGGACTACAGGTACACACCAGGACGCCCGGCTAATTTTATTTTTGTATTTTTAGTAGAGACTGTGTTTCACCATGTTGGCTACGTTGGTCTCAAATACCAGACCTCAGGTGTTCTGCCTGCCTTGGCCTCCCAAAGTCCTGGGATTACAGGCATGAGCTACCATGTCCAGCCAGGATTTCATTTTTGTTTCTCACAAATTAGGTCTTCAGAAAACACACTCTAAGATGGAGATTTGCATGCAGGAACTTCATTAGGAAGTGGCCTAAGGGCTGGATCCAATGATAGGACTTGTTACAGAACTGCACTCACTACTTCTAGTGGGAATGAGGAGCCCAAAATAACAAAGCCAGGTGGTGGCAATCAATCCTCAGTGGCAAGATGGGCACAGTTACCATAATGGGCGACAAGCGCAGATGGCTTGACTCACAGGGATCAATGGAGATGGCAAACAAAGCATAAAGTTCTTCTGGGATAGAGAAATAGGCAGCCAACAAGAATAATCCTTAATCTGCATAACCAAAGGCCATCTAGTCAGCACATACCTGTGGGAGGGAGGAAGTAGAACAAAGGGTAAAAGCTGAAGATAATGAGTACCAATTATGATCTCAGGATCAACTGTAGCATCAGGGGCTGTAGTTTGTCCCACTAACCCTCCTCTTGTAGATTTTTCCAGAAATTGTAACCAGCCAGAATTCTGGAGAAACCACACTTGTACAGAGTGAGGTTAGTATGAGAAGCAAGTGGATTTCAGCAGTGCAAGAAGCAAACTGCATCAGGCACTGTTGACGCCCCCTACCTACATCCCTTTACTCCATTGATGCCCACATTTGCCCCCTTTCTTTTGGTAATTGCCCTTGGACAACAGGAGCTGCCTCCCCAACCCCCATGCTGCAGGCCCCACTCTGAGGTTTTAGGCCCTCCAGGACCCCCAACTGGAGCCAACCTGCAGCTAATACCAAAATACAAAAGGCTGGACTCCTTTCCTGAAGGCATGATCAACTTTTTGGTGCAATTAATACTCTAGAACTCCCTGTGGAATTATCCTGAAACTAGATTTCAACTGAGATCACATTCTTGCTTAACTTTTTTCCTCCCTCCTATCTGTGGTCCAGGATCAAAATATTATCACAGTCTGGGCCTTCTTCTTTTTTTTTTTTTTTTTTTTTTTTTGTCTTATAGAGATGGAGTCTCACCATGTTGCCCAGGCTGGTCTCGAATTCCTGGACTCAAGAGATCCTCCCACCTCAGCCTCCCAAGCTGCTGGGAATACAGGCATGAACTATCGCACCCAGCCTAGGCTTTCTTTAATAACTGCTGGACCATGATTGGGCTGAGCTGTTCCCAGTCCAAGGCTCTAGTTCAAGGGAGCATTGAAGGAGGAAGGTTGACCCTTCAAGTCATCTAAATTAGTGTTTTTCAGCTGAACCTCATGACACATTAATGAGCCATGAAATCAATTTAGGGAGCTACCACCCCCATTTCTTAAACAAAATGTAACAAATTACAATAGAATAGAAACTCTCCACACGTATCACATGGAGAAAAGCGTTTTTTCCATTGAAACTTTATTTCCACTATATATATGCAAGTTGATGTGTATGTATACGACTCAGAATATACTGAGTCATGATGTTAAATATATATTTGACATTGAGTTGTAGTCAATAAACTTTAATGCCACGAATCTAAACAGAAAAGAAATGGTGACAAAGGTACCAAGAACACGCAGTGGGGAAAGGACAGTCTTCAATAGACGATGCTGGGAAAACTGGAGAACTATATGCAGAAAAATGAAACTAGACCCCCTATCATGCACCATGGGTCTGGGCAAAGAGTTTTTGTATAAGACCTAGAAAGCATGAGCAACCAAAGTAAAAATGGACAAATGGGATCACATTAAGCTAAAAAGCTTCTGCACAGCAAAAGAAACAATCAAGTGAAGAGACAACCCACAGAATGGGAGAAAACATTTGCAAACTATCCATCTGACAAGGGATTAATAACAAGAATACGTACGGAACTCAAACAACTCTGTAGCATAAAAACAAATAACCAATTTAAACGTGTCAAAGATCTGAACAGACATTTCTCAAAAGAAGGTATACAAATGGCCAACAGGTATATAAAAAAAACCCACTCAACATAAGTTACCATCAGAGAAATACAAATCAAAACCACAATGAAATGTCATCTCACACCAGTTAAAAGGCTTGTATCAAAAGGACAGGCAATAACAGTTACTGGCAAGGATGTGGAGAAAGGGGAAACCTTGTACACTGTTGATGAGAATGTAAATTAGTACAGCCAGTATGGAGGACAGTAGGAAGGTTCCTCAAAAAACAAAAAATAGAACTACCATATGATGCAGCGGTCCCATTGCTAGGTACGTAGCCAAAAGAAAGGCAATCAGTGTATTGAAGAGACATCTGTACTCCTATGATTATTGCAGCACTATTGACAATAGCCAAATATGGGATCAACCTGTGTCTGTCAATGGATGAGTGGATAAATAAAATATGATCTATATACACAATGGAATATTGCTCAGACATAAAAAAGAATGATTTCTGGTCATTTGCAGCAACATGGATGAAACTGGAGGTCATTACATTAAGTGAAATAAGCCAACCATAGAAAGACAAATATCACATTCATATGTGGGATCTAAAAAAGTGAATCTCATGAAGATAGAGAGTAGACTGGTGCTTACCAGAGGCCAGGAAGGGGCCAGGGGATGAAAGGGAAAAAAAGAATATAAAGGTAGTTATGACTGCTGAACTGTCCACTTAAAAAATGGCAAAGATGAGGCCAGGCACAGTGGCTCATGCCTGTAATCCCAGCACTTTGGGAGGCTGAGGCGGGCGGATTACCTGAGGTCAGGAGTTCGAGACCAGCCTGACCAATATGGTGAAACCCAGTCTCTACTAAAAATACAAAAATTTACTGGGCATGGTGGCAGGTGCCTGTAATCCAAGCTACTCAGGAGGCTGAGACAGGATAATTGCTTAAACCCAGGAGGCAGAGGTTGCAGTAAGCCGAGATCACACCATTGCACTCCAGCCTGGGCAACAAGAGCGAAACGCCATCTCAAAAAAAAAAGGCAAAGATGGTAAATTTTATATGTATATTTTACCTTAATAAAAAAGAATAATTTTTTTAAAAAAGAAAAGAAAATATGTGATGCCATCGGAGCACCCATAGGCCATGACTAGAGCTCAAATATTTAATAATGTAGCCCCATTAGCTCCTGTCAACCAGCAAAGGCTTCCTCCTGATTAGTCACTTTTGCTCTGGCTGTTACATCAGCTATAGACTCAATGCTCACTGAATTAATCCTCTAAAACCCAATTTCTGGAGTGCAGTTCTGATAATTATAGGCTTACTTAGTTAATAGTATTTATTTGACTGTAATCTTACTTACTGAGCTGAGCCAAATTCAACTAATACTAGAAACAAAACCTTCCAGGACTAACAATAGCCAGTGCAACTTTGTCTAAAAATCGTTGTGTATATTAAATCATATCAAAGTCAATATCTAAATACAAACTTATTAATTTATACCAAATATTTGTCCAAAAAAAGGTAATCATATTTTGTTAAAAATTCCTATACAGAAGCTGAAATCAATTTCTCTTTTTCTTTACCTTTCAAGATGAAATAACTTCAGAGAAAACTTTGAGGAAAGTCCTATTCAAGCAGGGAACTTGAAGAGTTCATAACCCCTCTTCCCTGGAGTTTATACTTCTGGCAACCTCAGTCACTTTGAGCAAAACTAGACCCTGAATATAAGTGTAAAGGGCTCTGAGTAACTCCTGAGTGGCCAAAATGAAAGTCACAAAGTCTGAGCACTAAAATCCTTTTAGTTTTATTACAATAATTTTTAGTCATTTTATGTTTTTATTGATTTTCCAATCGTAGCACATTTGAGGCAGAAAATTACTAAAATAAGTTACAGTTAGAAGCAAGCGTAATGATAGCAATAGAAATTGTAGCTAACAACCCAGTGAGTTAAGAGATAGGAAAACTATCAAAACTTTGACAAGACAACAAACACATGGCAATCGATGGTCATTTAGTATAGGCACGAATGTAGCCTTTCTTTGATGTATTTTTTAATTGTTTTTTAAATTTTCATATTCTAATAGTTTTGTTGCTGATGTGTAGAAATAAAATTTACTTTTATATACTGACTTTGTACCCAACAAGCTAGCTAAATATACTTAATTCTAAAATTTAGTTGTGGGAGCTCTTGGATTTCATACGTATCCAGTCACGTCACCTGTGATACAAAGATATAATATTGACTGTTGTATAGTTAATATATCAAGATGTATGAAGATAGAAAAATGATTATTTTATATCTTCCTTCCCAATACCTATACCATATTTTTCTTGCCTTATTTCCCTGGTGGGGACCTCACATAAAAAAAAATTAAATAGAAGTGATGATAAAGGGCATCTCCTTGTCTATTTGCTTACATCAGAGAAAAAGTTTTCAATATTTCACCATTAAAAATGATGTTTGTCCGGGCGCCGTGGCTCATGCCTGTAATCCCAGCACTTTGGGAGGCCAAGGCGGGCGGATCACGAGGTCAGGAGATCTAGACCATCCTGGCTAACACGGTGAAACCCCATCTCTACTAAAAATACAAAAAAAAAATAAGCCGGGCGTGGTGGCGGGCGCCTGTAGTCCCAGCTACTCGGGAGGCTGAGGCAGGAGAATGGCGTGAACCCGGGAGGCGCAGCTTGCAGTGAGCCGAGATCACGCCACTGCACTTCAGCCTGGGCGACAGAGCAAGACTCCGTCTCAAAAAAAAAATGATGTTTGCCCCAGATGTTTTATGGATATTCTTCATTAAATTAAGGAAGCTCTCTTCTCTTCTGTTTGCTGACTGGTTTTTTAAATCATGATGGGATATTATAGTTTATCAAATGCTTTTTTTCTTCTATTTAGATAACTAAATGATTTTTCTCTTGTATTCTGTTATTTGTGCAGAATTACATAAATTGATATTTCAAATGCCAAGCCCACTTTGCTTCAAGGAAACCCACATCATGGGTTATGATATACTATCTTTTATAGGCTGCTAGATTCTATTTGCTAATAACTTAAGATGTTATGTCTATGAGAAAGATTAGCCTATAATTTTCCTTTACTCTTATGTCTTTGTCAATTTTATATCAAGTATGAATGATGAGGTTGCAGAGGAAATTGAATTCTTATACACAGCTGCTGAAAGTATAACCACTTTGAAAAGTTATTATAATATCTTTTTATGCTGATCATATGCATAACCTATAATCTCACAATTCTACTCCTAGTGATATATCAAATAGGAATAAATACATACATGTACCAGAAGACATGTTCAAATATGCTCATAACAGCATTATCTGTAGAGCACAAAACTGGGGGAAAAAACATAATTGCCCATCAAAAGTAGAATGCGTAAATAAACTGTACTATGCTCACTCAATGGAATATTCTATAACAATAAAAAAGGAAGAAATTGCTGCTATACATACTATCATGAATTAATCTCAAAAACATGTTGATCAAAAGTCAAACAAAAATGAAAGTATATGCTGAATGATGCCACTTATATAAAGTTCAGAAGTAAGCAAAACAGATTTATAATGCTAGGAATTCAGGGTGTTGGTTACCTTCAAGAGGGAATTAGTCACTGATAGAGGGCATAAATGGGGGAGGAGGGATCCTGAATTACTACGAATATTCTAATTCTTGATCTGGGTGGCAATTTCACTTACTGAAAATTTATAGAGCCATGTGCTTACATTTAGTATGTCTTCCTTTATTGTATGTTATACTTAAATAAATATGCTTATAAAAGAGATCATTGGGTAAAAGTAATTAAAAATGTGATCATGCATTTTATCTTTATGATGATCATAGTATAAAGTGTAAAATTGGAGGTTGTGTTAGTTCAGGTCTTGCAAGAAGCATCTGCCAAGACATGATTTAACATGCAAGGGCCAGGCACAGTGGCTCATGCCTGTAATCCCAGCACTTTGGGAGGCCGAGGGGGTTGGATCGTCTGAGGTCAGGAGTTCTAGTCCAGCCTGGCCAACATGGTGAAACCTTGTCTCTACTAAAAATACAAAAATTAGCTGGGTGTGGTGGCAGGCACCTGTGATCCCAGCTTCTCAGGAGGCGGAGGCAGGAGAATCGCTTGAACCCAGGAGATGGAGGTTGGTTGCAGTGAGCTGAGATCGTGTCTTTGCACTGCAGCCTGGGTGACAAGAGCAAAACTCCATCTCAAAAAAAAAAAAAAAAAAAAAACCATGCAAGGATTTTTTGGGAAATGCCTGTGTGAAATAAATTGAGGGGGCCAGTAAGACTGAGGGAACCATCAGACTACCATGCAAGTCTGACTCGAGCAAAGGAAGAAAGGAAGGAGGGGTGGAAGCATACCACATTATGGTGTAGTCTAAGGAAGTTTCAGTGAGGCCCCTGGGGAGCCCGTGACTCCCAGGAATGGGCCTACTTTAGTATCCCAACTAGTCACTAGCAAATGCAGCAAAGGATTTCAAGCCAGCAGCTGGGCCCTTTGGTCAATCATGCTGACTGTGGTTCGACGTCTGCAATGTGCATTCTTATGGTGGCCAAGAGGTTTCAGCATGATATTTTCTTTTTCATGTTAAAATAGATTTTTATTTTTATTTTCATTTTTAAAAATTTTTATTTGCCTTTTTAATTTACATAGCTGCAACCACAATTAAGATATTTATCAGTCCTCTCACCCTAAAAGTTTCCTCATGGTGCACCTTTAAAGTCAGCCTCTCACCCCATCTCCAGCCTCTGGCAAACATTAATCTCTTTTCTATTCCTATAATTTTCCCTTTTCTAAAATATAAATTAAATTATATATTATGTAGCCTGTTCAGTATTAACGCATTAGATATTCATTCATATTCTTATGTGCATCAATAAGTTCATTCCTTTTTATTGCTGAGTAGCCTTCCACTTTATGGATGTACCACCACTTTTTTATCCATTCATCAGATGAGAACATTTGGGTTGTTTCCAATTTGGGGCAATTGTGAAAAAGCCACTACAAATATTTGCATATATGTTCTTATGTAGACAGACGTTTTCCTTTCTCTTGGATAAATACCTAAAGGTAGAATTGCTGGGTTATATTGTAAGTGTATGTTTAATGTTAAAGAAACTGTCAAACGGTTTTTGAAAGTGTCTGTAGTATTTTTGATTCCTACCAGCAATGTGTGAGAGTTCTAGTTGTTACATATTCTTATTATTACTTGGTATAGTCAGGTTTGTTTGTTTCTTGTTTTTTGTTTTAGCCAATCCAATAGGTGTCTAGTACTAACTCATTTCTTCTTTGGTAAAGTATCTGTCCAAATATATCTAAGTATTATATATTTTAATCCAAGAAAAAAAATCAGCCTTCTAGCCCCAAAATTTCTGTTCAAATATTTCCTGAGTTTTAGGTGACTGTTTTTATATGAGAAGAAATATAAAAACATTTAAGGGAAATCCTCTCATCTCTCCTCAAAATGTAAAACTGAGTGGGAATACAAATTTTTCTTCTGAAGTAGTTTTGCAAAAATAAATATTTCAAGATATTTAATCACCAAAACAGCACAGGCACTAAACAACCAGAGTAGACACAAGATATAGACTATACATGTCTCTAGGATATACTAGCTGAATATTTGCCCTGGCTGACAAAACATATCAAATTCTCAAAAATGGGCATGTTCTTTGAACTACAAATTCCATATTTAATAATGTATATAAGGAACTAATTAAGGAACATAGAGCTATACATATTTATACACATATACATGCCAACACACACAAGTACATTCACTGTTGTTTGTGATATAAGAATGCTGAACATGGCCCTCATGCCTTTAATCCCAGCACTTTGGGAGGATGAGGCAGGAATATCTTTTGAACCTAGGAGTTCAAGATCAGCCTGGGCAAGTGAGATCCTGTCTCTACAAAAAATAAAAAAATTAGCCAGTCATGGTGGCACATGCCTGTAGTCTCAGCTACCTAGGAGGCTGAGGTGGGAGACTGCTTGAGCCCAGAAGGTTGAGGCTGTAGTGAGCTGATCATACCACTGCACTCAAGCCTGGGTGACAGAGCGAGATCCTGTCTCAAAAAAAAAGGAATGTAACTGTCCAATATGAAATTATTGAAATAAAATATAATAGAATATGTCCATATAGTGGCATATGTCATTTAAAATGATGTTTCAGGTATGAGTCCACTGATATTTAAAAAAGTATTCATGATAAATCATTAAGAGAAAAAGGCAGACCACAAAAGGTATTACATGTTCCTCCTTAACTACATGTGTGCATATGAGTGGGTGTTCGGAGATATTTACACAGAGTAACAAATATAATAATTGATGTTTTTCTCTCTGTATTTTCTGATTTTCTGAAACAAGTATTGCTTTAGTAATGGGGAAGGAGGAGGAATACAAGCAAAGCATTACAGAGAAATAAAAGCATCATAATTAATTATTAATAGTGATAGATGAATCATCAAGAAAAACTTAAAATGTATTTGGTGTAGATTAAAGATTTCAGATTCATATAAAATATTAAACTATTATATTTAATTGATTAGGTTTCATTTGTATAGAGAAAACCTCATTCCTCAGCATTGCCAGATATAGGTAATGGGATGTATTTTTGTGTGCATGTTTGCATGTATATAATGTGTGCGTGACTGTCTTGTTTCTACAAAGTAAACCTGGGACTAGCTAGGCATTTTCACTTAGTCATAGAGAATTTTTTACCTAGAGGGCAATGTTCTGATTCATCCCAAAGCCTGCCCCAGAATTGCTAAAATATCCTTATTCGTATTCTGCTGCAAGCATTGAGTTCACAGAGTAACTCACGCTTCAACAGTTTCTTTCAGTTTAGGTTCAAAGAGAACTACTTTTGCATTACAGTTACAGAAAACATATGAACCTTTTAGCCCAAAGCACATGTTCCAGGGACATGCTATTTCACAATAGAAATTTCAGGCTTCAAACTATGGCTTTAAAATAGTTCATATGACTGTGTAGAATTCTTTTTGCTTAAAGCTAGAAACAAGCATTTTCCTAAACATAAGGTATTTTCCAAGTCATTCAAAAGCACTGTACTTTTCAAAGCAATTTCAAGCAAGGTCACAGCAACCTGACATGCCATGAAGACTCTAGTGATTTAAAAACATGGACTAGGCTGTCAATCAGAGCAGAAACCCCACCCACACTAGGGACAGAGGAGAAACTTGATGGACAAGCATCTGTCTACTCCAGGGGCATCCAGGATCCCCCTATTGTCCCCAGGGAAGGCCCTCCTGCTGCTTCCTGGTATTTTGTTAATGAATAGAAACAGTAGTAAATTCCACTAGCATTTTGAAAAGATGTTTATTTCAATCCAGGGGCACAAAATGGGCTGGGGGTTATCTTTTTGTGGGTTATTAAAGTATATAGACAAACATCAAAAAGGCTTAGCAAAAATTTGTACATTCCTTGGGAAATCCTGATGGAAACTAAATTAGCCTCTGACTCCTCCAGAACACATACAACTAATGCTTCATTTTTCCATTTCCTCCTGATCATCTGATCACCAAAAGCAGATGTATTCGTGGCATTTTTCAAATAAAATGACAACTAGAGTAAAGAATGCAAAGAGATTTATGTGGTCTACTTTGAGTTGAATATGGTAGAACTTGTGACAATAATAATCCATATAATGTTATTTTTCAGTCTTTCAAATTATTTCAATATTTCAATCTTTTTTCATAGTAATTTTATTTACATTCTTATTACAAACTTTTCAAAAATATATTAATTTTATCCTAATGGCAACTATGAGATAAATATTATTGTCCCTATGTGAAAGCAAAGAAAACTATAAGCACTTGGAGGTTGATTAGCTTTCCTAAGGTCACACATACTTACCAGGTATTAGTACTTTGTTGTATTTGCTTTAACTATTTGCTTCTTTTTAGAAATAAAATATTACTCACATAGTGGGTGTCTCTGTTTTATTCCTCACTTATTTAATTCCTCCCTATATCCACAGAAGAAGAAATCACTATCCTAAGATGGTATGTACCTTTCTGTTAGATTTTTGTACTTAAACACACATATGTATCCATAAACAACATATAGTATTGTTGTGTATCATTCTGTATGTCTTTTTTCCCACTCTGTTTCTGTGATAGAACAATCTTAAATTATTTGAATCCAGTACATTCATTTACCTGTGTTACCGTATTCCATGATATGAATATACCATAATTTGATTATTCATTCTCCGAATGATATTTGGGATGTTTCAGATTTTTCGATATTTTAATAAAAATAATGCCACCGAGCCGAACTCCATTTTCCATCCAGCATGTAAGGAGCTTGAAAGTCAAAAACACCATTCTAACAACAAGGCAAAGCTGAACAAGCTGAACATCAAACACTTTTATGATCCATCAGAGAAGGGAGGTCACAGAGCAAAGCACTGCCCTGAAGAGACAGACAGGGACATTGAGAACCACAACTTCCCTGAGCAGAAACCTCTGAGGGAACCAGTGCCCCAGCAGGAAAACCTAAATTAGAATTGAGGAATTGCTGGCAGCTCTGAATAGATAAGTTTGTGTGTTGAAAGCTCCAAGGAGACTCAGTCTTAGGAGGGATGCCCACACTTTTGCAATTTTTACCTCCAGGAGCTCTATCAGCTTCTCACAGTGAAAATGGAAAAAAAAAAAAAAAAAAATTCCCTTGTGTTTCCAGCTGGGAGAGGTGAAAGTAACCATTTTGAAATACACCAAAGCATTCTGCTCTACTTAACAAGGCCTGCCCTCAGGAGAAACTATTTTACCAGTCCCTAACTTACTAGAGTTTTATCAGAGCCTAACCACCCTGCAGGAGCCAAAATATCTAACTCCCGTCCCCTCTAGTTTTCCATGTGGAGAAAAGAAAATACCCAACTCCAGCCCCCTCTAGCTATCCTGTCCCACCTAAGATGGGTGCAAGGAGAACCGAGAAGCACTTGTGAAGTTCACAGACCAAGGGCACAGCCTCGCTGAAAGACCGAGACCTAATCACAGGACTATTGAGCCCTTTCCCACCACACACACACACACAAACACACAAACACACACACACACACACAAAACGCATCTTACCACCACATCAGTAAAGGCTTATTTTTAGCAGTTCCTCCTACACAGTACATCATGTCCACCTTTCAGCAAACAGTCCAAGGCATACTAAAAGGCAGAAAGCACAGTTGGAAGAGACCGAACAAGCATCAGAACAAGACTCATGGCATGAATGTTAGAATTGCCAGACCATTAATTTAAAACAATTATGACTAACTTGCTAAGGGCACGAACGGAAAAAGTAGACAACATGCAAGAACAGATGGGTAATATAAGCAGAGAGAAGGAAATTATAAGGAGGAATCCAAAGAAAGTGCTAGAGATCAAAAACACTGAACTAGAAATGAAGAATGTTTTTGAGGAAAGAATCTGAGTTTGAGGATATGTCAATAGAAACTGAAAATTAAAAAGAAAATAAGACTGAAAAAAAAAAAACAGAACATCCAAGAACTGTACAACTACAAAAGGTGTAACATATGCATAATGAGAATACCAGAATAAGAAAGTGAGAAAGCAACTGAAGGAATATCTGGAACAATAATGCCTGAAGATTTCCCCAAATTAATGTCAGACACCAAACCACAGATCCAGGAAGCTCAGAAAATACCAGGCAGAATAAATGCCCCAAAACTACAAAAATCATATTCAAATGGCAGAAAATCAAAGATAAAGAAAAATTTTGAAAGAAGCCAGAGGGATTTAATAAATAGTGCTGGCAGAACTGGATAAACATATTCAGAAAATTGAAACTGGACCCCTTCCTTACACATTTTACAAAAATTAACTCAAGATGGATTAAAGACTTAAATGTAAAACCCAAAGCTAGAAAAACCATAGAAGAAAACGTAGGCGATATCATTCAGGACATAAGCAAGGACAAAGATTTCATGACAAAATCACCAAAAGCAATTGTAACAAAAGCAAAAATTGATAAATGGGTTCTAATTAAACTAAAGAGCTTCTGCACAGCAAAAGAAACTATCATCAGATCAAACAGGCAACCTACAGAGTGGGATAAAAATTTTGCAATCTATCCATCTCTCAAAGGTCTATCCAGAATCTACCGGGGACTTAAACAAATTTACAAGGAAAAAAAACAACCCCATCAAAAAGTGGGCAAAGGACATGAACAGACGCTTCTCAAAAGAAGACATGCATGGGGCCAACAAATATATAATAAAAGAGCTCAACATCGTTGATCATTAGAGAAATGCAAATCAAAACCACAATGAGATACCATCTCATGCCAGTCAGAATAGCTACTATTAAAAAGTCAAGAAACAACACGCGCTGGCAAGGCTGTGGAGAAATAGGAATGCTTTTACACTGTTGGTAGGAATGTAAATTAGTTCAACCATTGTGGAAGACAGTGTGGCAATTTCTGAAAGATCTAGAACCAGAAATATCATTTGACCCAGCAATCTGATTTCTGGGTATATACCGAAAGGAATATAAATCATTCAGTTACAAAGATACATGCACACGTATGTTCATTGCAGCATTATTCACAATAGCAAAGACATGGAATCAACCCAAATGCCCATCAATGATAAACTGGATAAAGGAAATGTGGCACATATACACCATGGAATACTATGCAGCCATAAAAATAAACAAGATCATTTCCTTCGCAGGGACATCAATGGAGCTGGAAGCCATTATCCTCAGCAAACTGATGCAGGAAGAGAAAATGAAACACCACATGTTCTGACTTATAAGTGTGAGCTAAATAATGAGAACACATGGACACAGGGAGGGGAACAACACATACTGGGGCCTGTCATGGGGAGGGAGAGTAGCAGGAAAAATAGCTAATGCATGCTGGGCTTCATACCTAGATGATGGATTGATAGGAGCAGCAAACCATCATGGAACACATTTACCCATGTAACAAACCTGCACATCCTACACATGTGCCCTGGAACTTAAAATAAGGATAAAAATTAAAATTAAAATTTACACTGAAAAACAAACAAACAAAAACAGAAAGAAGCCAGAGGGAAAAAACACTACCTATAGAGGAGCAAAAATAAGAATTACATCTGACTTCTCAGAAGCCATGCAAGCAAGAAAAGATGAGGGTGAAATATTTAAAGTATGTATGTAGAAGGGGAAAATAAAACTACTAACAGATCCTGTGAAATCCTTCAAAAGTGCAAGAGGCTTTCTCAAACAAAAATTGAGGGAATTTGTTGCCAGTAGACCTGCCTTGCAACAAATATTGAAAGAATGTCTTCAGAGAGAAGAAAAATAATATAGGTCAAAAACTCAAATTTACATAAAGAAAGGAAAGCGATTAGAGAAGGAATAAAGAAATAGGTAAAAGAAAAAAATCTTAATTTTTCTTATTCTTAGTTGATCTCACAGATAACAGTTTATTCAAAATAATAATAGAAATAATGTACTTGATGATCGATTATAGCTTATATAGAAGTGAAATAAATGACAGTAAGGGGCTGGAGGGCATAATACAAAGGGCAGAAGGGAAGAATTTGAAATACTCGATTATTGTTACAAGGTACTTGCATTACCTGTGAAGCAGTATAGTTCACTTTCAAATGTATTTGAAAGTGGATTTGGATTAGCTGTAAATGAACATTGCATACTCTAGAGTAACTACTAAATAAAGTAAAATCGTGGTAGCAATGTCCATTTCATAGATGCCATAGGTATCAGTTGCCAAGCATTAGAAATTCTAAGATAAAATAGTTGAGAATTACATTACCTAACACATTCAAGAATTTATTTATCTATTTTTTGAGAGACAGAGTCTCACTATGTTGCTCTGGCTGGTCGAAAACTCCTGGCCTCAAGCAATCCTCCTGCCTCAGCCTCCCAAAGCTCTAGCGTTACAGGCATTAGCTGACACACATAGCCCCAGTAAATATTTTTATTTTAAAAAAAGCCACCATAAACATTCATGTGCTTGTCTCCCTGAGCACATGTGGATGGAATTATTTAATCACAGGTCTTCAAAGGCATCTCTCTCTCTGCTAGGCATTATATTTATTCCCCAAAGTGGTTGCGCCAATTTGCACTCCCACCAGCAGTTCTTGATATGATATTTGCTATTACTCTCCATCCTTATTGATACTTCTTACTGTCAAACTTTTAAATTTAGGGGTGTGAAATGCTATGTCTCATTTAATTTGCCTCCCCCTAATTACTAATAAGGTGATCATCTTTTCATGTGCTTATCCTAAACTACTTCTTCTTTGAATTACCTGTTCATATCTTTATTTTTCCCACGTGTGTCTTTTTGATTGATGTTTAAGAGTCCTTCATATATTCTAAATAATAATTATTTGTTGGTTCTGTGTGTTAATGAATACCTTCTCTCAGTCTTTGGAACGCATCTTTTCACTTATTTATGTTGCATGTTAAACGTTTATAACATAAACTGTCCTTATAAGCAGAAGCAAATTACTTGTAAATATATACTGATATGGTTTGATTTTGTATCACCATCCAAATCTTATCTCAAATTGTAATCCCCAGGTGTTGAGAGAGGGACCTGGAGGGAGGTGATTGGATCATGGGGGCAGGTTTCCCCATGCTGTTCTTGTGATCATGAGGGAATTCTGAAGAGATCTGATGGTTTTTTAAGGGGCTCTTCCCCCTTCTCTTTGCTTTCTTCTCTCTCCTGCTGCCTTGTGAAGAAGGTTCTTGCCTCCCCTTTACCTTCCACCATGATTGTAAATCTCCTGAGGCCTCTGCAGCCATGCAGAACTGTGAGTCAGTTAAACCTCTTACCTTTATAAATTACCCAGTCTTGGGTATTTCTTTACAGCAGTGTGAAAATGGACTAATACACATACTGTATAAACCACGTTCTTGAAAATACTCTTCCCAGAGTTTACTGGTTTTGTTATTGTTATTTAGCTTATTTTCTTTAATAGAATATATGTACATGGCACAAAATTCAAAATACACAAAATGATAAATATAAACAGTAAATCTTCCTCCTTCCTCCTTCCAAGAAACTCAGTTCCTCTCCCATGATACAAACACTGGTGCTTTTCTTTTCTTTTTTGAATCTATGAAGATAAACCATGTATTGTAAACATTTATATATTTCGTTTTTCTACAACAATGGTAATACACTACACTATTATATTCCTTGAAGTTTTCTCCTAAAATGTGTATCTTAAAAATACATATATGTGTGTATCTCTAGATTATCTAGATTATCAGCATAATACATATAGAGTGAATTCTTTCTTTTTCACACCTACCTAGAATTCCACAAGCATGGGGGAATGTGTAGCCTAGTGAGAGAATATGTCAGCTCTGGAGCATGATTAAATGAATTTCAGTCCCAGCTCCCCTATTTATTAGAAGCAAGTTAGTTGTGCTCTCTATGTCTCAGTTTCCCCTTTTCTAAATGAAAATAATAATGGTTCCTATCTCATACAGTTGTTGTGGGAATTAGATTATGTTAATATGTAAAGAGCCTAGTAAATACTTAGCACATAAACACACATACACACACAAAAAAACACATTCTTATTCTCACAAACCAATTTTTATTTAACCAACCTGTATTAGAGTCTATTTCATAGCTTTCTTTTCTTTTCATTAATATACTAGTACCACACTTTTAATTAATATAGCTTTATGTAGCATATACATATTAATATGTGCCTAGCAAATCCTAAATTTTCTATTTTTTGTCACAGTTTTCTAGTCTATTGTTCCTTGATGATGTTTCCATATGAATCTTAGAGTCAACTAGTCTAATTAAAAAGAATTCTGGGGTTTTTTTTAGCTTAAATTTATGGGTTAACTAGAGAAATGTCAGTTTTGTAATAGTAAGACTTCCTATCCAAGAACATAATATGTCTTACCATTTGTCCAAGTATTCTTTGTGTTCTTTAGTAATATTTTAACTTTTTAAATGTAGATCTTGTAAATTTCTTGTTAACTTTATTCCTAGGTATTTCATCTTTTATTACTATTATAAATGGGCATTTTGTTCCATTACGGCTTCTAACCCAGCACTCCCCAACATTTTTGGCACCAGGGACCGGTTTCATGGAAGACAATTTTTCCACTGACCAAGGGCGGAGCAGGGAGGTGGCTTCAGGATGATTCAAGTGCATTACATTTAATTGTGCACATTATTTCTATTATTATTACATTGTAATATATAATGAAAGAATTACACAACTCACCATAATGTAATATCAGTGGAAGCCCTGAGCTTGTTTTCCTGCAACTAGTCAGTCCCATCTGGGGGTGATAGGAGACAGTGACAGATCATCAGGATTAGATTCTCACAGGTAGCGTGCAACCAAGATTCCTTGCATACATAGTTCGCAATAGGGTTCCTGCTCCTGAGAATCTAATGCCGCTGCTGATCTGACAGGAAGCAGAGCTTAGGTGGTAATGCAAGCAGCTGTAAATACAGAGGAGGATTGCTGGCTTGCCATCCCCACCGCACCACCCCCACCGCACCACCCTGCTCACCTCCTGCTGTGCAGCCCAGTTCCTGTTCCAGTCTGTGGCCCCAGCGTTGGGGACCCGTGTTCTAACTGACTGTGGTTTGTTCCTTGTTTTCCAAGTGTCATTTTTAAATCTCCAGATCTAATCCTCCATGAAAATGTCTTGCTCCCATAATCCATCAAAATCATCTGAAGCTCTGAGTTCACCAGCAGGTACTAACCAAAAAACACTACAAATGTCTTTATGGTCATGAAGGTAACATTTACCTTGCATTTATTTTAGAGACTTAGAACATAAATTCAAGTTAAAGCGTGCTTTATTTAAGACCACCAATGGTTTCAGTGACTCATATGTTTCAATAATATATTTCTTTACTCATATTTCAATTTACCATAGTACCATGACATGAAATGAGAAAACCTGACCCTAGTCAACTTCAATGTGATATATGAACAGATGATATGGTTTTGGGTATACTAAGTACGGTGTACCCATCCTAACATGACCCCCAATAAATCATGCGTGCTTTTGCAAAGTCTCCTTCAATGTGGAGGAAACTGTTACTTGCTTTTTAGCCAACAGAATATGGCAAAGATAGTAGGATAGTCACTCTTGATTAGGTTATATTACGTGGCAAAGGCGATAGCATAGTCACTTCCGTGATTGTTACATTATATGAGACTTCATCCCAGAAGACTTGAAGACAAGATTTTCCTGCTGGTCTTGAGAAGTAAGCTACCATGTTGTAGGAGCACAAAGGGCAGCCTCTGGAAGATGAGAGTTACCCTGGCTAATTGCCAGCAACAAAATGAAGACTTCAGTTCTATAACCTCAGGAGCCTGCATTTTGCCAATAGTCACAGGAGCTTGAAAGAGGACCCTGAGCTCCAGAAGGAAATGCAGCCCAGCTGATCCTTTGATGTAATCTTGGGAAACTCTAAGCAGAGGAACTAGGTAGATTGTGCCTGAACTCCCAATCCACAGAAATGATGAGATAATAAATGTGTGTTGTTTTAAGCCAATAAGTTGTGCTAATTTGTTTTGGCAGCAATAGAAAACTAATAAACTAAGTCAAATACTGTGCCTGAACATTACAACTACAAACAGTAAATATCTCTTACCATTTAGTAAATTTATGGTGGAGTTTAGTCAGAGTGAAATATCAGCATTATATAGTTTAATTATCTCCCTAAATTTACAGTGCTGTCAGTAGGAAATTCCAGAATAACCCCAGACACTCCAAAGCTTAATATTTCGGCACAACTTTTTCATACCACATACTTCAAAACCTGAGCTGAATATTACTCATCAGCATTCAGAATTTGACTAAACTGAAATCTTTTATAAATGTAAGAGTCTATTTGAAAACAGAAAGTATTATATTAATTTATAACTGGAAAATGGGGGAAAACAGAGATTTATTTTTAAATAATTGAAATCCTTCAATTATCTCTGCCTCTGCCTCATCAGTTACCCCTAGGGTATGAATTTTAGTGTTTTTCTTTTTTTATGGTCAGAGATGCAACCACAGTAACCTACCCATAGTTACAACCATAACAACATTTCCATGGCAAACCCAGTTTTCTAGAATTTCACATAATACAGCTATTTGAACACTTACAACCCAGCATATGGGTTCACACTTGACATTTAATGTCTCAGTCATAAAGCAAACTGTTCCAGCACTTTCAAAAAGAACATTAAGATGTTGGCTTACAAAATAAAATGCTGGCTAACCAAACTTTTTTAATGCATGCAGTCCTAGAATTCAAAAGTATTCTTTCTATTAAAAGTTATTTTCTTTTTCTTCTCTGATACATTGTAAAAAGCTATAAAATTAGTGTCTGACATGCCATTTGGATGTAAATCCAAATCCTCAATTACGCAAAGAAAGGGAGCATATTCCAAGTTAAGTTTTAGAGAGATTTTGTGGGGTGTAGGCAAAGGTTTTCTAAAGAGGATGGAGATTTACAAGGTAACAAAGGCTTAAAGGAACTTCCCCCACTGAGGATCTCAGAGAGAAGCACAAACCGCTAATAATGGAAGAAGGCCAGATTCTATTTGTAGAGTCCTCTACAAATAAATAGGGTTGTCTTGACTCTTCAAGTAAATTATACTTTTATCATTCAGTTTTTAAGTTTTTATGTCCTACACTGTTATCCCCAAACCTTCTAGAAACCCAGTATACAACAGCCTTATATTAGCAGTTCTGTGATGAATTATTAAATAGAGTAAAATATATATTCTGGTGGTGAGGTAGAGAGGAAAAGGAGACCTTCACCAAACTACCTTGTTTTAGACTAGCATGGTAATAACATGAAGAATAACGGCCGACATTTATATGACATACTATATGCAAAGCATTTTATATGGATACTAACTCAAACAAACTACTTTAAGTTGACTTCCCCAGAACCACACCCTGAGGCAAGGATTTGTGTGAAAGTGATTTAAGAAAAAGTGTTTCCAGGAGGAGTGGGAGTGGTACGGTGGGACCAGAAAGTGAAGGAGGCCAAGCAACGGTGTGAACTACTTCAGAGGGATGATAACTCAATCCCACAGGAGCCCCAGTGTAAAACAAGCCTGAGTTATGTGCAACCCATGTGCCTGATGCCTATGGAGCAAGGGAGGTGGAGTATTTATATTCCTAAAGTGGCAGCCATTCATTAAGGCTGGGGAAACAGCGGAGGGCACATAAATTCCCAGGTGCTTTTAGATCTCGAGTCCAAAGCAGGATCTGAGAGAGGAGTTGACAAAAAAAGACACCAGATACCAGCTCGGGGGATGACAGCTCATCTGGGGCCTGTGTGCACAAAGATGGAAGAGAAATGGAACAAGATATGAACAGGACATCTATTACATAACCCTCACAACAACCCTGTAAGATAGCTATTTGTTTTATGTCCATTTTACAAGTGAGGAGACTGAAATGCAGAAAGATTAAACGAGATGCCCAAGATCATATAGCTGATAAGTGTCAGAGTCAGGATTTGAAACCAGACTATCTGGCTCCAGAGTCTGCACACTCCTCCACCATATTATTAAATCAAGCACTAGAGCAGAGCATGCAGAGACCCAAGGAAGAACTAAAGCCATGGTTAGGAACCAAACAACAGAGAACAGGCTAGAGCCAGGAATGATTTAAGATGCAGCCCAAATATACTAACGTGACCCTTGGTAGGAGAGAGTGTGTAATTAGATCTATTAAGTGGTTAGTGCCAATCCAGGTATTAGACATTTGGGTTACACATAATATTCACTTTCACTCTAAGCATGCAAGAGAGAGAAATTATTGTAGGCATAGAAGCAGCTGTAGAAAAAGGGAAAGAACAAGACAAAATTTTCTCTCCCTCTTCCTTTTCTTTCCCTAATTCCTACTTCCTTCTCTTCCACACACACAAACATACAACGTGTGCACACACACACACACACAAGTCTGAAAGCTTCTTTCAGTTTGTTTCTGATAATTTATTAAAAATAATTAGGAAAATTGGCAGAGACATTAAACTCAACACACCATAGCAAGGGACCAAGTCAAAGATTTTCCTGTAAGCTAAGCTTGCCTATAAAAATAGCTTGGATAACAGATAGCTTTTTAATTAATTTTAAAAGCTAGTTGCAAAGGAGAGATCATGGCGGACGGGAGGCAGGACTGGACAGCAGCTCCTGCTCGGACAGACAGAGCAGCGTGTAGAGGCTTGCATCGTGAACTTCTGCTCCAGAAGGACTGCAGGAATACATTAGGAATGCCGCGAGAACCCACGGACCCTCTGAAGGGTCCTGCAGGACCCAGGAGACACCCCAAATACTGTGAGCGCCCAAACTGTGGAAGTGGGAAAGGGAGGGCGTCTGCTCCCAAACACACACCCCCACTGAAGAACCTGAAGGTCTAGATTACCGGAGAAGATTCTGACCTTACCTAGAGCTGAGTCAATTTAGAGAACTGAGTGAAATACAGGGGTAGAGGAAGCAGCGGCAAAATCCCTCTGGGCTCACTGGGTCCCCTGCCAAGCCATTTCTGCCTGGCCTCACAGGGGTCCTTGAGGAGGGCTGCTGGAGGCACTGGGAAAGCTGCAGGGAGAAGGAAAACTCCAGCTGAACTTTGTAACAATTTCAACTGATGGAGAAGTCTCTTGGCCAGAACTCAGGGGGAGGGCATGAATCCAGTGTGCAGACTCAACAGAGCGGGGAAGAAGGAGAGCCCTGTTTATTTTCACAGTTGGGAGGCAGGTAGCCTGGGGAAAGTACTCGGTCCTGCTTGCTCACTGCCTGGAGACAGCCTTGGTGCTGTTGCTGGGGGCACAATGGGAGTGAGACCAGCCGTTTGGGTTGTGTGGGAACTGGGTGAGGCCTGTGACTGCCAGCTTTCCCCCACTTCCCTGTCAAGCTGCATGACACAGCAAAGGCAGACATAATCCTCCTAGGAACATAACTCTATTGACCTGGGAACCTGACCCCCACCCCTCCACCCCACCCCACAGCAGCCACAGCAAGACCCACCCAAGTAGAGTCTGAGCTCAGACATGCCTAGCCCTGCCCCCACCTAATGGTCCTTCCCAACCCATCCTGGTAACTGAAGACAAAGGGCATATACCCTTGGGAGTTCCAAGGCCCCACCCACTGCCTGTTCCTCCCCATACTACCACAGCTGATGCTCTCTTGAAAGCACTACCTCCCAGCAGGAGGCCACCAGCACAAAAATAGTGCATTAATCAATCAAAGCTAAGGACTCTCACAGAGTCCTTTTCACCTGCCTGCCACCTCCACAGGAGCAAGTACTGGTATCCACAGCTAAGAGACCCACAGATGATTCACATCACAGGACTCTGTGCAGACAACCCCCAGTACCAGCCCAGAGCCTGTTAGACTTGCTGGGTGGCTAGATTCAGAAGAGAGATAACAATCACTACAGCTTGGCTCTCAGGAAGCCACATCCCTAAGAAAAGAGGGACAATACTACATCAAGGAAACACCCTTTTGAACAAAAGGAACTGAACAACAGCCTTCAGCTCTAGACCTTCCCTCTGACAGAGCCTACCCAAATGAGAAGGCACCAGAAAACCAACTCTGGTAATATGACAAAACAAGGTTCTTTAACATCCCCCAAAAATTACACTAGCTCTCCAGCAATGGATCCAAACCAGGAAGAAACCCCTGATCTACCTGAAAAAGAATTCAGAAGGATAGTTAGTAAGCTAATCAGGGAGGCACCTGAGAAAGGTGAAGCCCAGTGTAAGGAAATCAAAAATATGATACAAAAAGTGAAGGGAGAAATATTCAATGAAATAGACAGCATAAATAAAAAACAATCAAAACTTCGGGAAACAATGGACACACTTATAGAAACGCAAAATGCTCTGGAAAGTCTCAGCAATCGACTCAAACAAGCAGAAGAGCTTCAGAGACTCAAACAAGCAGAAAAGCTTCAGAAGACAAGGTTTTCAAATTAACTCAATCCAACAAAGACAAAAAAGAGTAAGAAAATATGAACAAAGCCTCCAAGAAGTCTGGAATTATGTTAAATGGCCAAACCTAAGAATAATGGTGTTCCTGAGAAAGAAAAGAAATCTAAACATTTGGCAACTATATTTGGGGGAATAATCAAGAAAAATTTCTCTGGCCTTGCTAGAAAACTAGACATCCAAATACAAGACACTCAAAGAACACCTGGGAAATTCATTGCAAAAAGGTTACCACCTAGGCACATTGTCATCAGGTTATCTGAAGTCAAGACAAAGAAAAAAAATCTTAAGAGCTGTAAGGCAAAAACACCAGGTAACCTATAAAGGAAAACCTATCAAATTAACAGCAGATTTCTCAACAGAAACCCTACAGGCTAGAAGGGATTGGGACCCTATCTTCAGCCTCCTCAAACAAAACAATTATCAGCCAAGAATTTTTGTACCCAGTGAAACTAAGCTTCATAAGTGAAGGAAAAATACAGTATTTTTCATACAAACAAATGCTGAGGGAATTCGCCACTACCAAACCAGCACTACAAGAATTGCTAAAAGGAGCTCTAAATCTTGAAACATATCCTAGAAACACATCAAAATAGAACTTCTTTAATGCATACATCTCACGCGACCTACAACAAAAATATAACAACAACAACAAAAAAAAGGTATACAGTCAACAAATAGCACTATGAATGGAACAGTACCTCACAACTCAATACTAACATTGAATGTAAATAGCCTAAATACACCACTTAAAAGACACGGAATTGCAGAATGGATAAGAATTCACCAGCCAACTAGAGACACACCTTCAAGAGACACAAACTTCAAGAGACACACCTAACACATAAGGACTCACATAAATTTAAGGTAAAGGGATGGAAAAAGACATTCCATGCAAATGGACACCAAAAGTGAGTAGGAGTAGCTATTCTTATGTCAGACAAAACAAACTTTAAAGCAACAGCAGTTTAAAAAGACAAAGAGGGTCATTATATAATGATAAAAGGCCTTGTCCAACGGGAAAATATCACAACCCTAAATATAAATGCACCTCACACTAGAGCTCCCAAATTTATAAGACAATTACTAATAGACCTAAGAAATGAGATAGACAGCAACACAATAATAGTGGGGGACTTCAATACTCCATTGACAGCACTAGACAGGTCATCAAGACAGAAAGGCAACAAAGAAACAATGGATTTAAACTATGCACTGGAACAAATAGACTTAACAGATATTTACAGTACATTCTACCCAACAAATGCAGAATATACATTCTATTCAACAGCACATGGAACTTTCTCCAAGATAGACTATATGATAGGCCACAAAATGAGCCTCAATAAATTCAAGAAAATTGAAATTGTATCACTCTCTCAGACCACAGTGGAATAAAACTGGAAATCAACTCCAAAAGGAACCTTCAAAACCATGCAAATACATGGAAATTAAATAAGCTGCTCCTGTATGATCATTGGGTCAAAACTGAAATCAAGATGGAAATTTAAAAATTCTTCAAACTGAATGACAATAGTAACAAAACCTATCAAAACCTCTGGGATACAGCAAAGGCAACGCTAAGAGGAAAGTTCATAGCCCTAAATGCTTACATTAAAAAGTCTGAAAAAGCACAAACAGACAATCTAAGGTCACACCTCAAGGAACTAGAGAAACAAGAACAAACCAAACTGAAACCCAGCAGAAGAAAGGAAATAACCAAGATTCAGAGCAGAACTAAATGAAATTGAAACAACAACAAAAAAGATAAGTAAAACAAAAACATGGTTATTTGAAAAGGTAAATAAGATTGATAAACCATTAGCAAGATTAACCAAGAAAAGAAGAGAGAAAATCCAGATAAGCTCAATTAGAAATGAAATGGGAGATACTACAACTGACACCACAGAAATACAAAAGATCATTCAAGGCTACTATGAACACCTTTATGCACATAAACTAGAAAACCTAAAAGAGATGGATAAATTCCTAGAAAAAAACAACCCTCCTAGTTTAAATCAGGAAGAATTAGATACTCTGAACAGACCAATAACAAACAGCAATATTGAAATGGTAATAAAAAAATTACCAACAAAAAAAAGTCCAGAACCAGATGGATTCACAGCAGAATTCTACCAGGCATTCAAAGAAGAATTGATATCAATTCGATTGACACCATTCCACAAGATAGAGAAAAAGGGAATGCTCCCTAAATCATTCTATGAAGCCAGTATCACTCTAATACCAAAACCAGGAAAGGACATAACCAAAAAAGAAAACTACAGACCAATATCCCTGATGAACATGGATGCTAAAATCCTTAACAAAATACTAGCTAAGTGAATCCAACAACATATCCAAAAGATAATCTGCCATGATCAAGTGGGTTTCATACCAGGGATGCAGGGATGGTTTAACATATATAAGTCAATAAATGTGATACACCACATAAACACAATCAAAAACAAAAATCACACAATCATCTCAATAGATGCAGCAAAAGCATTTGACAAAATCCAGCATCCCGTTATGATTAAAACTCTCAGCAAAATTGGCATACAAAGGACATACTTCAATGTAATAAAAGCCATCTATGACAAACCCACAGCCAACAGAATACTGAATGGGAAAAAGTTGAAAGCATTCCATCTGAGAACTGGAGCTAGACAAGGATGCCTGCTCTCACCACTCCTTTTCAACATAGTACTGGAAGTCCTAGCCAGAGCAACCAGACAAGAGAAAGAAATAAAGGGCATCCAAATTGGTAAAAAGGAAGTCAAACTGTCACTGTTTGCTGATGATGTGATTGTTTACCTAGAAAACCCTAAAGACTCCTCCAGAAAGCTCCTAGAACTCATAAAAGAATTCTGCAAAGTTTCCAGATACAAAAATCAACATACACAAATCAATAGCTCTTCTATACACCAATAGCAACCAAGCTGAGAATCAAATCAAGAATTCAACCCTTTTACAATAGCTGCAAAACAAAATAAAATAATTATGAATATACCCAACCAAGGAGGTAAAAGACCTCTACAAAGAAAACTGCAAAACGTTGCTGAAAGAAATCATAGATGACACAGACAAATGGAAACACATCCCATGCTCATGGATAGGTACAATCAATATTGTGAAAATGACCATACTGCCAAAAGTAATCTACAAACTCCATGCAATTCCCATCAAAATACCACCATCATTCTTCACAGAATTAGAAAAAAAAATCCTAAAATCCACATGAAACCAAAAAAGAGCCTACATAGCCAAAGCAAGACTACGCAAAAAGAACAAATCTGGGCTGGGCGTGGTGGCTCACACCTGTAATCCCAGCACTTTGGGAGGCTGAGGTGGGAGGATCACCTGAGGTCAGGAGTTTGAGACCAGCCTGACCAACATGGAGAAACCTCATCTCTACTAAAAAATACAAAATTAGGCCAGGCGCAGGGGCTCATGCCTGTAATTCCAGCACTTTGGGAGGCCAAGGCAGGCGGATCACCTGAGGTCAGGAGTTTAGGACCAGCCTGGCCAACATGGTGAAACTCCATCTCTACTAAAAAAACACAAAAATTAGCCAGGCATGGTGGCATATGCCTGTAATCCCAGCTACTTAGGAAGCTGAGGCAGGAGAATTGCTTGAACCTGGGAGTTGAGGTTGCAGTGAGCCAAGATTGCACCACTGCACTCCAGCCTGGGTGACAGAGCAAGACTCTGTCTCAAAAAAAAAAAAAAAAAAAACTAGCCGGGTGTGGTGGCACATGCCTGTAATCCAGCTACTCGGGAGGCTGAGGCAGGAGAATCATTTGAACCCAGGAGGCAGGGGTTTTGGTGCGCTGAGATCATGCCATTGCACTCCAGCCTGGGCAACAGGAGTGAAACTCCATCTCAAAAAAAAAAAAAAAAAAAAAAAGAACAAATCTGGAGGTATCACATGACCTGATTTCAAACTGTACTATAAGGCCATAGTCATCAAAACAGCATGGTGCTGGTATAAAGATAGGCATATAGACCAATGTAATAGAATAGAAAACCCAGAAATAAACCCAAATACTTACAGCCAACTGATCTTCAATAAAGCAAACAAAAACATAAAGAAGGGAAAGGACACCCTATTCAACAAATGGTGCAGGGATAATTGGCAAGCCACATGTAAGAGAATGAAACTGGATCCTCATCTCTCACTTTATACAAAAATCAACTCAAGATGGATCAAGGACTTAAATCCAAGACCTGAAACAAGAAATTCTACAAGATGGCTTTGGAAAAACCCGTCTAGACATTGGCTCAGGCAAGGATTTCATGACCACGAACCCAGAAGTAAATGCAATAAAAACAAAGATAAATAGCTGGGACTTAATCAAACTAAAGAGCTTTTGCACAGCAGAAGGAACAGTCAGCAGAGTGAACAGACAACCCACAGAATGGGAGAAAAATCACAATCTATACATCTGACAAAGGACTAATACCCAGAATCTACAATGAACTCAAACAAATCAGCAAGAAAAAAAAAACAAGGCCATAAAAAAGTGGGCTAAGGCCATGAATAGACAATTCTCAAAAGAGGATATACAAATGGCCAACAAACATATGAAAAAATGCTCAACATCACTAGTGATCAGGGAAATTCAAGTCAAAACCGCAATGCAATACCACCTTACTCTTGCAAGAATGGCTATAATCAAAAAATAATAGATGTTGGCAAGGATGCAGTGAACAGGAAACACTTCTATGCTGCTGGTGGGAATGTAAACTAGTAAAACCACTATGAAAAAAAGTGTGGAGATTCCTTAAAGAACTAAAGGTAGAACTACCATTTGATCCAAGCAATCCCACTACTGGGTATCTCTCCAGAGGAAAAGAAGTCACTAAAAAGATACTTGCACACACGTTTATAGCAGCACAATTTGCAATTGCAAAAATGTGGAACCAACCCAAATGCCCATCAATCAAAGAATAGATAAAGAAACTGTGAGATATGTATATATAGATAGATATATGATGGAATACTACTCAGCCATAAAAAGGAATGAATTAATGGCATTCGCAGTGACCTGGATGAGATTGGAGACTATTATTCTAAATGAAGTAACTCAGGAATGGAAAACCAAACATCATATGTTCTCACTCATATGTGGGAGCTAAGCTATGAGGATGCAAACGCATAAGAATGTCACAATGGACTCTGGGGACTCAGGCAGAAAGGGTGGGAAGGGGGTGAGGGATAAAAGATCACAAATTGGGTGGAGTGTATACTGCTTGGGTGATGGGTGCACCAAAATCTCACAAATCATCACCAAAGAACTTACGTAACCAAACACCACCTGCTCCCCAATAACTTATGGAAATAAAAAATTTAATTAAAAAATAAACTTCTAAGAAAAAAAATCTAAAAAAAAAAAAAGCTAGCTGTTTCAACTTCAAAACAGAATTTGAGATTCCCTGGGAAAGTTTGTGTTCCATAAAATAAATATTTTTGTCAATCAGGTTACCACTAAATCTATCATTAAATCTTTGTTCATTTGAATATAGCAGATTTAAAATTTTTAAAGAGTCTTCTATGGGTTTCAGCAACTGGGCAGACTGAGGTGTTCAGACTCCCCTCAATTAGCAACACATAGAAGTGCTGGCTAAAATATAACCCCCAAATAAACTTAACTACATAGTTGGGTATTGATAAAACATTAGAAAGGTACATCTTAAGTGCCAGACATGAAACAGGGACTCAAAGCCAGAGATGTGCCTGAAGAAGCCAATGCCTTGGCTCTGGAAGGCAGGGTCAGGAGAGAAGGCACAGAAAACCAAGTCCAGGAACACACTTTCTCCTTTACAGGAGACCCAGAGGGAACGGTAGAATGGTTCCCATATACATGGGAACTGGATATGTGACAGAGATCACCTGTCACATGTAAAAATCAGAAGAAAAAGGATGGAATCACCAATGAATGCCAATAGTGTAATGCTGGGAACAGGCCCCCAAATCTGGCCATAAACTGGCCCCAAAACTGGCCATAAACAAAATTTCTGCAGCACTGTGACATGCTCATGATGGCCATGACGCCCACGCTGGAAGGTTGTCAGTTTACCAGAATGAGGGCAAGGAACACCTGGCCCACCCAAGGCAGAAAACCACTTAAGACATTCTTAAACCACAAACAATAGCATGAGTGATCTGTTCCTCAAGGACATGTTCCTGCTGCAGTGAACTAGCCAGAGCCCATCCCTTTATTTCAGCCCATCACTTTGTTTCCTGTAAGTAATACTTTTAGTTAATCTATAATCTATAGATACAGTGCTTATCACTGGCTTACTGTCAATAAATATGTGGGTAAATCTCTGTCCAGGGCTCTCAGCTCTGAAGGCTGTGAGACCCCTGATTTCCCTCTCCACACGCTATATTTCTGTGTTGTGCCTTTAATTCCTCTAGCACCTCTGGGTTAGGGTCTCCATGTCCGAGCTGGTCTTGGCAAGTGATGCCCATAGGTGGGGCTCGAACCCAGGTTGAAGGGTCACTGGAGCAATGGTTGGAGAACTTGGAACTAAGCTGGAGGACACCTGAGTACTCTTAAGCAATCCTCATGTTGAGTAAGAAGGGGTGCTCAGAAGCATCAGGGTAACAATGGGACAAGTGTGGGCTCTGGTTCATTCCACCTTGGAACCTTTTCACACTGATGAGGAGGAGGAAGGAGAGTATAATGAAGTAACAGAAGAACTAACAGAGCAGATTTGTTTGCCAGCCAAATCTAAAGCGGCAAAGGAGGAAGAGGTTCATCCCTACCGTTCTGCAACCCCTCATTATTTTGAAGAAAAAGAGTAGCCTGACCCTCCAGATCTTTCTTTTCTGGAGAACACTGGGCAAAAGTAGTTGCCCCAGTGACTATTCAAGCAGCACTTTGAGTGACCACTCTTAGTTCTATTCAGGCAGGAATTCAGCAAGCTAGGTGAGAGGATGATTTAGAGGCTTGGCAGTTCCCTGTTAGCATACACCTCCCAGATCAACAGGGAAATATAGCTACATTTGAGCCTTTTCCTTTTAAATTTGGGAAATGCCATGCAGGGCCCATCCTGGGCCCTGTTCCAAACTGGGGCATTTCCAGCTCAGGCCACTCCCTCACCCCTGTACAGTGTTTGTCCCCTGCCACAGCCAGTAGTACCACAGTAGATTTATGCTGCACAAAAGCTATGAGTCTTCTGCCTAGGGAACCCCCACAAAAGTTCCCAACAGGGGTCTGTGGACCCTTGCCAGTGGGGATGATAGGATTACTTCTAGGAAGGTCTAGTTTAAATTTAAAAGGAGTACAAGTACAAACAGGAGTCATTGATTCACATCACAATGGGGATATTCAAATTGTTATATCTACTTCCGTTCCCTGGAAAACAGAGCCAGGAGAGCCTATAGCACAACTCCTGATTGTGCTGTATGTGGAAATGGGGAAAAGTGAAATTAAATGAACAGGAGGATTTGGAAGCACAAATAAATAATGCAAAGCGGCTTATTGGGTGAATCAAATTACTGATAAACATCCTACCTGTGAAATAACTATTCAGGGAAAGAAATTTGAAGGTTTGGTAGATACAGAAGTGGACATTTCAATCATTTCTCTACAGCACTGGCCATCCATGTGGCCAATTCAACCCACTCAATTTAATGTATTTGGAGTTGGTAAAGTCCTTGAAGTATATCAAAGTAGTTATATTTTGCATTGTGAAGGGCCTGATGGACAACCTGAGAATATTCAACCAATTATAACTTCTGTACCTATAAATTTATGGGGAAGAGATTTATTACAACAATGGAGAGCACAAGTTCTAATTCCAGAGCAATTACATAGCCCTCAAAGTCAACATATGATGCATGAAATGGAGTTTCATGTCCCTGGTATGGGACTAGCAAAAAATTTGCAAGGTTTGAAGGAACTGCTTCAAGCAGAAAGACAAAGTTCCTGCCAAGGTTTAGGATATCATTTTTGATGGCAGCCATTGTTAAGCCTCCAGAACCTATACCTTTAAAATGGTTAACAGATAAGCCAATTTGGATAGAACAATGGCCACTAAGTAAAGAGAAACTGGAGACTTTGGCGAAATTAGTTAATGAACAATTAGAAAAAGGACACATAGCTCCAATATTTTCCCCTTGGAATTCTCCAGTTTTTGTAATTAAGAAAAAATCAGGTAAATGGAGAATGTTAACTGACTTAAGAGCCATTAATTCAGTTATACAACCTATGGGGACATTACAGCCAGAATTGCCTTCTCCTTCTATGATTCCAAAAAATTGGCCTTTAATAATCATGGATTTAAAATATTGTTTCTTTACCATCCACTTAGCTGAGCAAGACTGTGAATGGTTTGCATTTACAATTCCTGCAGTAAACAACCTGCAGCCTGCTAAGTGTTATCATTGGAAAGTGTTGCCATAAGGCATATTAAACAGTTCAACAATTTGCAAGACTTACGTAGGGCAAGCAATTGAATCTACTCACAAAAAATTTTCACAGTGTTACATTATTCATTATATGGATGATATAGTTTGTGCTGCCCCACTCAAGAAATATTACTCCAAAGTTATGATCACTTGCAAAATTCAATTTCTCATGCTGGTTTAATTATAGCTCCTGATAAGATTCAGACTGCTACTCCTTACTCCTACTTGGGGACCTTAGTAAATGACATTACCATTGTGCCACACAAAGTAGCCACATGTAGGGATCAATTGAAAACATTAAATGACTTTCAAAAATTACTAGGGGACATTAATTAGATATGGCCTGCTCTAGGGATTCCTACCTATGCCATGAGTAATCTATTTTCTATCCTTAGAGGAGATCCTAGTCTCACTAGCCTTGGCAATTAACAAAAGAAGCTCAGGCAGAGCTGCAGCTAATCAAAAAGCAAGTCCATAAAGCTCAAATAAATTGAATAGATCCAGAGAAGACCCTAGATTTGCTAATTTTTCCAACTCAGCATTCACCTACTAGTATTATTGCTCAAGAGCAAGATTTTGTAGAGTGGCTTTTTCTTCCACATACTAATTCACAGACTCTAACTCTTTATTTGGATCAAACTGCTACTATGATAGGAAATGGGAGAACTCAGATTGTTAAATTACATGGATATGATCCTGGAAAAATTATTGTCCTTCTCATGAAGGCACAAATACAGCAAGCTTTTATAAATAGTCTTACTCAATAAACCCATTTAGCTGACTTTGTGGGTATTCTTGATAACCATTTTCTTAAAATGAAACTGTTTCCATTTTTGAAATTAACTAATTAGATTTTCCCTGAAATAACTAATTTAAACCAATTGAAGGTGCTAAGAATGTTTTTACAGATGGGTCTAGTAATGGTAAAGCTTCTTATTCTGGATCAAAAGGTAAAGTTTTCCAGATGCCCTATACTTCAGCTTGCTGTAATTGAGGTATTCACTGTTTTGATATGCCTATTAATGTTATTTCTGATTCTTCATACACAATTCCACACAATTAATTGAAAATGCTCAGTTATGATTTCATACAGATGAACAACTGATGACTGTCTTTACCCAATTGCAAACAGCAGTTAGGAGTAGAATGCACCCTTTTTGCTGGGTGCAGTGGCTCACACCTGTAATCCCAGCACTTTGGGAGGCTGAGGCGGGTGGATCACAAGGTCAGGAGATCAAGACCATCCTGGCTAAACCCCATCTCTACTAAAAGTACAAAAAATTAGCCAGGCGTGGTGGTGGGCACCTGTAGTCCCAGCTCCTTGGGAGGCTGAGGCAGGAGAGTGGCGTGAACCCAGGAGGTGGCTCTTGCAGTGAGCCGAGATCGCACCACTGCACTCCAGCCTGGGCGACAGAGTGATACTCTGTCTCAAAAAAAAAAAAAAAGAATGCACCCTTTTTACATCACTCACATTAGGGCTCATATAGCTCTTCTGGGATTTTTGACTGCAGGGAATCAAATGGCTAATTGCCTAGTTGCTGATGCAATATCTAATGCTAGACACTTTCACAGTTTAACCCATGTTAATGTCTCTGATCTCAAACACAGATACAGCATTATCTGGAAAGAAGCTAAAGCTATTATCCAGCGATGCCCAACTTGTGAAATGGTACATTCCTCATCTTTTACAGGAGGAGTTAATCCTCGAGGATTGGAACCTAACTCTCTTTGGCAAATGGATGTCACACATGTTTCCTCATTTGGGAGACTAGCTTATGTACATGTATGTGTGGACACCTTTTCTCACTTTGTCTGGACTACATGCCAATCAGGAGAGTCTTCTGCCTGTGTTAAATGTCACCTGTTGCAGTGTTTGGTGGTGATGGGCATTCCAGCTACTATTAAAACACATAATGCCCCAGCCTATACTAGCCAAGCTCTAGCTACATTTTTCTCTGTATAGAATATTAAACACATTACTGGTATCACATATAATTCTCAAGGACAAGCCGTAGTGGAAAGAATGAATCTCTCCCTGAAACAGCGGTTACAAAAACAAAAAAGGGGGAGAAACAGTGACTATGGGACACCCCAAATGCAACTGAATCTAGCATTAATAACTTTAAATTTTTTGAGCCTACCTAAAGGCAAGATGCCATCAGCAGCTGGAGAGCATCTACAGAAACCAGCTGCAAAGACAGAGGCAGAACAACTCATTTGGTGGACAGACCCAATAACAAAAAGTTGGGAAATAGGTAAAATAGTAACTTGGGGTAGAGGTTATGCTTGTGTTTCTCCAGGACCAAATCAACAGCCAATTTGGATACCATCAAGACACCTGAAACCTTATCATGAGCCAGATGCCAAGGAAGAGATTCTGGGAAGATCCCGAGGACCCCCCGGTTACAGCCATGTCAAGACTGACACTGAGAAGGACCCCAGCTGTCACGAGCAACACCTGTCGAACACAGCCACCTACCTAGGGACAGATCAAGAAGCTGTCACAGATGGCGGAAGAAAACCTGAGGAAAATGGGACAACCAGTCACAATGAGTAACTTAATGGTAGCTATGATAGCGGTGATCACCATTGCCATAAGTATTCCTTCAACAAGGGCTGACACAGAGAATAATTATACTTATTGGGAATATTGATCAATCTTGGCTGGCAATAATGCCTGGATGTAATCACTTTATGACAGTTACACATGCTTTCTGGTCTCAGTATTTACCATAATAAATCTGCTCCTATAATTGAGGCATACCGCCCTCAAAAACCTATTTGTAAACAGGATTGGACCCAGTTAGAAATAATGAATGTACTTGTTTGGGAAGATTGCATTGCAGAACAGGCAGAGGTGCTATGCAATGATTCCTATGGAATCATTATTGATTGGTCCCCTAAGGGGACGTTTAGCTTAAATAGCACCTCTCAGTCTGTGTGCCACAGCCACACTATGTTCAGCTGGTCTGAACAAAATGGTCAGATGGTAGAAATGGTAGGAAGTACAGCAAGAGTTCCTATTATCGGGAAACATAGCAGTATAGTGACACCTCAGCCTCAAATGATATGGCCCATTGTAGGCCACATGCTATATTTCTGTGTGTGTGTCTTTAATTTCTCTAGTGCCAGTGGGTTAGGGTCTCCACGACCGAGCTTGTCTTGGCAGTGTAATTGATTGATTAAAAAAATAATAAACTTAGATCTCTATCTCATACCATACCCAAATATAGATTCCTGATAGGTCAAAAATACAAATGTAAAAATCAAGTCTTTCACAGAACATGTAGGAAAATTTTTTTATGGCATTTGATTAGGGAATTATTTCTTAAGCACAGCATGAAAAGCACACAGAACAAAAGAGGGTTTGGGACACCTAGTGTGATAGATTGTACCCCTGTGAAAATATTTGCTGTCCCTCCCTCCCAGGCTAAACCATGGGAGATTATATGCCCTCACCCAAGGTCACTTGCTTCAGCAACAAAATGTGACTATAAAGTGATATTGAAACAGAAGCTTTAAAAGCCCTCCTGTGGGTCTGTTGTCTCTCTTTTCTGTCACAAGACCACCATGTCCAAGATATGTGCTGCATCTTCAGCTGCAGTCCCTGGAGTGAAGATGATGTGGAACAGAGCCTGTCAACCCATGTGAATGTGAAAAAGAAAATATGTCAGTTGCAGCAAACTCTGAAATTTGGGAGTTTTGTGACCCTGGCATGATTCAGCTTAAGTTGACTGAGATGCTAGCCACATTCAAATTGTTAACCAAAAATTATAGAAGGCCACTGTATCGAAGGGGCCCTCACAGTAGGCCCCAACAGACCAAATCAAATCAGAATGGAGTCATTTGTGCCAAGTGTCGCATAATCAAATTGAATTCTTAAATGGTCCAGTTTTCATTAAAAACAAGAGATTCACAGCAACCAATTAAAAGTGGTTGACTTTGCAGAGAAAGATAGGGAAATAAAATAGGTTGAGGGGTTTCACTGTGTCTATAGTGTATATTTCTTTTAAAAATGTTTTTGAAGCAAAAATGGCCAAAGCAAATCTTGACATTTCTTAAATCAGGTGATGTATAGAGACAATGTTGAATTTACCTGAACCCTGTTATCCTGGAAAACAACATTTTTGTTTGTTTGTTTGTTTTTGAGATGGAGTTTCGCTCTGTCACCAGGCTGGAGTGCAGTGGCGCAATCTGGGTTCACTGCAACCTCCACCTCCTGGGTTCAAGTGATTCTCCTGCCTCAGCCTCCTGAGTAGCTGGGATTACAGGCATGCACCACCATGCCCAGCTAATTTTTGTATTTTTAATAGAGACAGGGTTTCACCATGTTGGCCAGGATGGTCTCAATCTCTTGACCTCATGATCCACGCACCTCGGCCTCCCAAAGTGTGGGAATGGCAGGCATGAGCCACTGCGCCCAGCCTAGCATTGTTTAAAGAAGTCCCCAATACCAACCCTTTTGTGTTCCAGAAACTGGCTTACTGAAAAAAACCAAGAGTCCCCATATAAATTAGAGAAGACTCATAGATGTGCCCCTTGCTTACCTTGCAACAAGGCCAGATACAGACATTATAAATTCCCATTCTTTGCCTCATAAATGATTAGCTGAACTGCTTGCCCCACTGATCAGCCAGAACAAAATGCTTGCTAACTAGAAACTTTGCTTTAGCTTCTCTCCTTTTCCCAGATCCCTGAATTTTGGTCAGCCTACAACTCCTCCTTAACAAACCCTCCTGAGAATAGGCTGGCTCCAAGGTAAAATATTCTCTAACCTACTATCTAATTTTGCTATGCTTTCATCCTGCTTCCCCATACCTCATTGTTGCTAGCCTTGCTACTTCTCTGTATAAAAGAAAATCCTTTTTTTGCCTACCTCTTGAGATGCTTGCATATATTATGGTCAAAACATTCTCCTTATTGCAAGAGTCCACCTCCCCCTATTGCAATAGTCCCTTTGACCACTTTGCAATAATCCTTTCAAATAATGGCTCTCCTTACTAAGTCTGGGTTTGTTTTTTATTTGACAATAGGGGTATAGGCATACTTTTTTGCATTTTGAATTATTTTATAATATGAACCAGATTTTGAATAGCTTCTTATTAAATAGAAAAACAGTCATTTCTAAAAGGTGAAACAGAATAGTTTTTTCAAAACATCCTGATGATATAAGTGTGAAAATAACAAAGCAGTTGGGCATGGTGGCTCACACCTGTAATCCCAGCACTTTGGAAGCCCCAGGCGGGTGGATCACTTGAGGTCAGGAGTTTGGGATCAGCCTGGCCAACATGGTGATAGCCCGTCTCTACTAAAAATACAAAAATTAGCCAGGTGTGGTGGCATGCACCTATAGTCCCAGCTCCTCTGGAGGCTGAGGCAGGAGAATTGCTTGAACCGAGGAGGCAGAGGTTGCAGTGAGCCAAGATCATGCCACTGCACTCCAGCCTGGGTGACAGAGTGAGACTCCATCTCAAAAAAAAAAAAAAGAAAAAAGAAAAATAAGGAAAATAACAAAGGAACAGAACTCAACTCATAGCAACTGTGTAGTAGAGGTAGGATTAGAATTCCCAATTTACCAGGCTGGTCAGGGGATTCATAAGAAATACAAATGAAGAAAGTGGGAATGTTAAATCTGGGAAAGCAAAGACTCAGAGGGGCAGAGAACCTGCCTTCAGATATATGAAGGCTTGTTATGTAGGAAATGGCATAGAAGGTTTCCACATGTTGCCATTAGAATTGTGATCAATTCTAGCTACTTGGGAAGCTGAGGTGATTGTCCCCTTGAGCCTTGAGCCCTATGATCGCACCACTGCACTCCAGCCTGGGTGACAAAGCAAGACCCTCTCTCAAAAACGAAACAAAACAAAACAGAACAAAAAGAATTGTGATCAAAAAATGGAAGCTTCGGAAGGCTTCAGCAGAATCTAATGAAGAATATCTAACGAAGTTGTCCAAAGGTGGAATGGGCTACCTTGCAAGTCTGGAGTTCCTCCCCAGTACCACTGCCCAGACATTATCTGTATGCACACTAAGAACAAGAGTATTGGGCAGGTTGTTGGACCAGGAAACCAGACAGCTCCTGGATTCTATGGTTCTGTCTAATAGATAATACACAGAACATTTGAGTGAACTTTAAGAACCAGGCAATCACTCACTGCCAAGATTTTCCGATTGCCAATACTTTCCAATTTCATCAAGCATAAGTAGCAGAAAGAGGATAGTAAATACCTCCTACTATGGCTATATATATGCAAACAAATACATGTATGCTTTAATAATTTTTTAAAGGGGGCAAAAGCTGAAACCATCAATAAGAGAAAGAAGCCATTCTTTCACCAGGATGTGCCCAAAGAAACAAAAAGAATTGTAATTCCTAAATACCAGATGTAGCTTATTCTTCTGTCTTTGATGGGGCTGCATCCATTTGAGAGCTTTTTTAAGACTAAGAGGCAAAGACAATTGTAAAAGATGTAAATTCACCAAAGAAGTCTTTGATGGCTGAGCATTCCATAGGGCAATGAGGCTTTTTCTAAAAGCCATAGGAGAAAACTCTGGATATATCAATCAATCCAACATAATCTAGACAATACAAGGTTCTGGAATAGCAAAAGAAAAGGATAGCTGATTTAAGATTTAAGCAAATCCTTTAGACCAAAAGTAAACATTGCTTTGCAGCTTTGTTTGTTAGCTGCTTTCTTATTCCAGCTTTGTTTGTTAGCTGCTTTCTTATTCCAGCCTCCATGACCGTGGAAGTCACAAAAGGGGGTATAATTATATTTCACAGAAGCTGTTCTTGTTTTAAATCCACCCTTAATATAAAGCAGCCAACAGAGGAAATTATATTTAATAAGACATCTGGCTTCTAAATGAAGATGCATCCCATTTTTATTCTAAAATAATTTTAATTTAGTTTGTAACTGAAACATGAAGTTGATGTCATTTGGAATTTCCTGTCCCAGAAAATTATGGTTATAGAGAAAATAACAGTATCAGAATATTTTTATGATTCAAGATTGTGTTTTTATTTAAATTGGGACAATTCTGAATAGATATTTTAACATTTATGTCTTCTAGGAGAGTTAAACCTCTTTTTATTCATAAAATCATGTTTGATTTAACTAAATATTTGCTTTCCTATATTGTCTTATTTTAATATTTATCTATTTCCTTATCTTCTTAATTCATTAATTTTCTCCAAAATTAATTGTTTAACCTATACCTCTTTCTGTTAAATATAATTTCTTTGCCTTGTTCCCATTTCATCTCCCCTATTTTTTTCCTCCTTTTTGTTTTTTCATTCTATATCTTGCTACTTCTTTATTCTCCCTTTGCAGCCAAAGGGATTCATAACTGTTTAATACCAAGGGAAAGAATTGAATGTTAGGTGAAAGTATTGCTTTGCATGTAGAAGACAAGACTTTCCTATATTTCTTTTTAAAAAATTATTATACAAGATAGTTAAAAGGTGATATGAAAAATAATAAAGGAATTCCAAAATAAACCAAACCAAAAGTCAGGTGACTCAAAATCAAGAAATTAAGATTAGTAGCCAAAACTAATTACTTACCAAAACAAATCCAGTTATAAGTTTTATCCTTATTTAAATATTTACTGGCATTTTATTGCTAACGAAGGATTAGGCTGGGCATGGTGGCTCACACCTGTAATCCCAGCACTTGGGGAGGCTGAGGTGGGTGGATCACAAGGTCAGGAGTTCGAGACCAGCCTGACCAACATGGTGAAACCCCATCTCTACTAAAAATACAAAAATCAGCTAGGTGTGGTGGTGCGTGCCTGTAATCCCAACTACTCAGGAGGCTGAGGCAGGAGAATTGCTTGAACCCGGGAGGTGGAGGTTGCAGTGAGCTGAGCTCATGCCATTGCACTCCAGCCTGAGTGACACAGCAAGACTCTGTGCCCCCCGCAAAACAAAAACAAACAAAAAAATTAAACTAGTACATATAGTACAATTGCAATAAAAATGTGATCATATGGAAAAATTATCATTAAGGAAAAAAGTCTTATTTCATAAGTGTTAAACTGATGTATTCTTACAAAATAAGAGATAAACCCATGAAAACTGAATCTAATGGACACTGAGCACAAAGCCATCATTTCTCAAAATAATTGGCCTCTCATGTTTTCCTTAAATTAAATACAATTGCCTGGATTTATATTTGAAAAACAGAAATACATTTTACAGTTTAATTATATAAAAATGGTTGTTTCCTGAAAATATAAAACATTTACCATGTTATCACTGTTATTATGTATACCATACTTCAGATTTTGTGAAGACCAAATGAAGTACATTCCCAAGCATGCTGAAACATAGTTGGCTTAATTAAAATGCCTGAAAGATATTTTTTGCCTGCAGCAAAAATTGTTACTTAATTACTATAATGCATCTGCTATGTTTTCCTTCTTTTTTTTCAACAAAAATGAACCAGGTGATTTCTGTGTACCCCTTTAATATGAAATCAGAGACGATGACTGTAGAAACTGAAAGTATAAGTAAAATAGTGAAACTCAGAGTAATGCAAAAACGTTGTCTTTTAATAAAATTACAGTCATTTGCTTTTTAAGAATTTAGGGGTTTTGTTGTAGTTATTGAAAAAATTTCATACCAACATTCATCAGGAATAAACGAATTGCCATAATAAACTGATTACATGTACCAAATTGAGTTATAGTTCAGGAGACTGAAATGCATCATATATCAAATTCTAATATTATTTCAGCTGATTTAATCTTTAAATTGATGAACATTTCAAGTTAAAGAGTTTTCTGTTTTTGAGAAATAAAACATTGAGAAGCACACAAACATTTGATAATAAAATTTTATTTTAGTTCATTTAAATGCTTTTATTCAGTAGATTGATATTATGTATTCTACAATTTTACTTTCGTACAAAGTTTTTAAACTAGTAAGAGCAATTCTCAGTGGTATTTATGGATCTTGTTAAGAGATCTTCAAATACCAATGTGAATAATTATCCATTTGTGAACATCTAAGAAAAGCAGTTCGACATTTGATTCACACAATAAGGTTTAAAAAAAAATTACAGACTACAGAAAAAAGACAAAGCTGTGACCAGCCTGGGCAACATGGCAAAACCCCATCTCTATAAGAAATACAACAAAATTAGCAGAGCATGATGGTGCACACCTGTAGTCCCACTGCTTGGGAGGGTGGTGGGAGGATCACTTGAGCCAGGCAGGTTGAGCCTGCAGTGAGCTGTGATCACACCACTGCACTTCAGCCTGTGCAACAGAGTGAGAAGTGACATCCTGTCTCCAAAAAAAAAAAGTTGCAGAGTAGAAAGGCAAGGTAAGATTCTGAAATGTGTAAACTCATTATACCATAAACTGTATAGGGGTGAGGCCGGAAAATAGGGTCTGGAGGCAGGGAAACATAAGGTCAATTCACACTGCAGCTGTAACAGGAAATATTCTCTCCACAGGGTGTATACTGTAAATGACTTTGTAACTTTACCTCCTCCTCTTCATTTACACAGGGTGTACCCCAGGGAGAGGGTATTTAAACTCACAAAAACTCTGTAACAGGACCTTTGAGCCCCTATGCTCAGGCCTGCTCCCACACTGTGGAGTGTACTTTCATTTTCAATAGAACCCTTCATTCCTTCCTTGCTTTGTTTGTGCATTTTGTCCAATACTTTGTTCAAGACTCCAAGAACCTGGACACTCTCCACCGTTAACAGGGTGAGAAAATATTACCCGTTATTTTTCAGATGAAATAATGTCATTTCTGATTCACTTATATTTGAAAATAAAAATGTTGTTTCTTTAGTTCTATCTAGGACCTGCAAAAATGAAATTTTTCTAAAAATTTTTGCTTAGAAATTGTGGTCTTAAAATACGTTGAAACCACAAATACTGCATTTCTATTTGGAGGTCAAAGCGGGGTTTATTTGAACAGATATCACATATCGACCTTAGGGAAAGTTACTTTAGAGCAGCAGGTTTGAATTTTCAAAAAGAGGAAATGAATGACCTACTGTGAAGTTTCTCTGAATTAACAAAAATTTCACTCAAAATAGATTGAGTATAGAAAGGTTTTTTATTTAAAAAGAAAAAATTCTAGGAACTAAAGGCAGAAAGTACAGTAAGATTTACATAGCTAAGCCCAAGAATTGGAAAGAGATTAGGAAATATTCTCTCTCCTCCTCCAGCCCCAGCCTAATTTTCTCTGCTCCTCACATAGAGGCCCAAACACTGTGCCTCCCTACTCCGGCAAATTTACCAACTCATGTGCCTTTCTGTGTCCCAATTTTAAAACCCCATTAGAGAAAATCTAAACTGGTTCAACCCAGACAACACTTTGGCTCTCCTTGGTTCTAATGTCCACTAGTCCACTAGCTGAGGTCAGGGAGGGGTAGAAATTTGTAATATGTCTGTGACTACAGAAAATCATTCTTCTTTGAGAAAGGAAACTTCCCAGAGAAGTGAGGTGATTCCAGCAGCCAGCAATGCTATATCCTCCAGGCATGAGAATCTAGCTGGATGCTGTGGCTCATGCCTGTAATCTCAGCACTTTGGAAGGCTGAGATGGAAGGATAGCTTGAGGCCAGGAGTTCAAGACCAGCCCTGGCAACATAGTGAGACTTTGTCTCTACCAAAAAAAAAAGAATTATTAACAACTTGGTCCCACATATGTTTCCACGCGTATATATGTACTTTGTTATTCACAAATGAGATCATGCACCACATGTAACTTAGCAACTTGCTTTTTAAAAAAACTTTACAGTGTGTCACATATATATTTCCAACAGGGTTTCAGTTTTATTCATCTTTGGATACTTTTGGCATATCATTGGCACACAATTTTTATGTGTTAGAAATGAATAAAGTAGCTATAAACTTACATTTGATTATTTTTATGGTTAATATGGAAAGTTCTAAAAGTTATTGGGAGCAATCTCCAGAGATGAATCAGTATTAACATAGCTTGTATATACAATAATTGAGACATCCCAAGGTTGAATCCATAGTGTTGAAATTAATACATGGCTTTAAAAAAAAAAAACAAATTACCTACGTTTATATCATAAAATGAAACTCAAATGAAATATTTAAATTGGAGTTACTATTAACACAGACTTATCCATTGTCCTCCAAAAGTGTAGAGAGGTCCGAAAGTTATTCAGCACTTTCAATTATAAATTGTCTTTGGCAAAATACACTGAGAAAATTTTCACACACCAAACATTATTCTACCAGTCTCTGAAAATGTTAATTTTTTTCTTCATCATCATACTTAACCACTTCACCCCACTGCACCCCAGTTTAGTTTACAAAGCTAGAGAGTGAGCTGAAGGCAAAGTATTGACTAGCAGCTAATATAAAGTGAGCATTCCAGAGAAGCTCGACTGGCCATATAAATGAAGGAATTAATAAATGAGTGAACTGTCAGGCCTCTGAGCCCAAGCTAAGCCATCATATCCCCTGTGACCTGCACATACACATCCAGATGGCCTGAAGTAACTGAAGAATCACAAAAGAAGTGATATTTAAATGGCCTGTTCCTGCCTTAACTGATGACATTCCACCACAAAAGAAGTGAAAATGGCCGGTCCTTGCCTTAACTGATGACATTACCTTGTGAAATTCCTTCTCCTGGCTCATCCTGGCTCAAAAAGCTCCCCCACTGAGCACCTTGTGACTCCCACCCCTGCCCGCCAGAAAACAACCCCCTTTGACTGTAATTTTCCTTTACCTACCCAAGTCTTATAAAATGGCCCCAACCCTATCTCCCTTCACTGACTCTCTTTTCAGACTCAGCCCACCTGCACCCAGTTGATTAAAAAGCTTTATTGCTCACACAAAGCCTGTTTGATGGTCTCTTCACATGGACGCAAGTGAAATTTTGGTGCCATGACTCAGATCAGGGGGCCTCCCTTAGGAGATCAATCCTCTGTCCTCCTGCTCTTTGCTCTGTGAGAAAGATCCACCTATGACCTCAGGTCCTCAGACCGACTAGCCCAAGGAACATCATGCCAATTTTAAATCCGGTAAGCGGCCTCTTTTTACTCTGTTCTCCAACCTCTCTCACTATCCCTCAACCTCTTTCTCCTTTCAATCTTGGTGCCACACTTCAATCTCTCCCTTCTCTTAATTTCAATTCCTTTCCTTTTCTCGTAGAGACAGGAGACACATTTTATCCGTGGACTCAAAACTCCAGCACCAGTCACAGACTCAGGAAGACAGTCTTCCCTTGGTGTTTAATCACGGGGGATGCCTGCCTGATTATTCACCCACATTTCAGAGGTGTCTGACCACGCGGGGATGCCTGCCTTGGTCCTTCACCCTTAGCGGCAAGTACTGCTTTTCTGGGGGGGCAAGAACCCCCTGACCCCTTCTCTCCGTGTCTCTACACCTTCTCCACTTTTCTGGGGGGCAAGAACCCCCCAACCCCTTCTTCACCCTTAGCAGCAAGTACTGCATTTCTAGGGGGCAAGAACCCCCCACCCCTTCTCTCCATGTCTCTACTGTCTCTTTTCTCTGGGCTTGCCTCCTTCACTATGGGCAGCCTTTCCCCCTCCATTCCTCCTTCTCCCTTAGCCTGTGTTCTCAAGAACCTCTTCAACTCACACCTGACCTAAACCTAAACACCTTGTTTTCTTCTACAATTGCCGCTTGGCCCCAGTACAAACTCAACAGTGGTTCCAAATAGCCAGAAAATGGCACTTTTGATTTTTCCATCCTACAAGATCTAGATAATTCTTATCGTAAAATGGGCAAATGGTCTGAGGTGCCTGACATCCAGGCATTCTTTTACACATTGTTCCCTCCCTAGTCTCTGTTCCCAATGAGACTTATCCCAGATCCTTCTTCTTTCCCTCCCACCTGTCCCCTCAGTCCCAACCCCAAGTGTCACTGAGTCTTTCTAATCTTCCTTTTCTACGGACCCATCTGACCTCTCCCCTCCTCGCCAAGCCGAGCCAGATCCCAATTCTTCCTCAGCCTCTGCTCCCCCACCCTATAATCCTTTTATCACCTCCCCTCCTCACACCCAGTCCAGCTTATAGTTTCATCCTGTGACTAGCCTTCCCCCACCGGCCCAGCAATTTCCTCTTAAAAAGGTGGCTGGAGCTAAAGGCATAGTCAAGGTTAATCCTCCTTTTTCTTTATCCGACCTCTCCCAAAATCAGTTAGCCTTTAGGCTCTTTTTCATCAAATATGAAAAACCCAGCCCAGTTCATGGCTTGTTTGGCAGCAACCCTGAGATGCTTTACAGCCCTAGACCCTGAAAGGTCAGAAGGCCATCTTATTCTCAATATGCATTTTATTACCCAATCTGCTCCTGACATGAAATAAAGCTCCAAAAATTAAATTCTGGCCCTCAAACCCCACAACAGGACTCAATTAACCTCACCTTCAAGGTGTACAATAATAGAGTAGAGGCAGCCAAGTAGCAATGTATTTCTGAGTTGCAATTCCTTGCCTCCACTGTGAGACAAACCCCAGCCACATCTCCAGCATACAAGAACTCCAAATGCCTGAACCGCAGCTGCCAGGGGTTCCTCCAGAACCTCCTCCCACCAGGAGCTTGCTACAAGTGCTGGAAATCTGGCCACTGGGCCAAGGAATGCCCACAGCCTGGGATTCCTCCTAAGCCATGTCTCATCTGTGCGGGACCCCACTGAAAATCGGACTGTTCAACTTACCTGGCAGCCACTCCCAAAGCCCCTGGAACTCTGGCCCAAGGCTCTCTGACTCCTTCCCAGATCTTCTTGGCTTAGCAGCTGAAGACTGACAGTGCCCGATTGCCTCAGAAGCCTACAGGACAATCACAGATGCTCTAGATAACTCTCACAGTGGAGGGTAAGTCCGTCCCCTTCTTAATCAATACAGAGGCTACTCACTCCATATTACCTTATTTTCAAGGACCTGTTTCCCTTGCCTCCATAACTGTTGTGGGTATTGATGGCCAGGCTTCTAAACCTCATAAAACTCCCCAACACTGGTGCCAATTTAGGCAATACTCTTTTAAGCACTCCTTTTAAGTTATCCCCACCTGCCCAGTTCCCTTATCAGGCTGAGACACTTTAACTAAATTATCTGCTTCCCTGACTTCCTGGGCTACAGCCACACCTCATTGCCACCTTTTCTCCCAGTTCAAAGCCTCCTTCCCATCCTCCCCTTTTATCTCCCCACCTTAACCCACAAGTATAAGATACCTCTACTCTCTCCTTGGTGACCGATCATGTACCCCTTACCATCTCATTAAAACCTAATCACCCTTACCCTGCTCAATGCCAATATCCCATCCCACAGCATGCTTTAAAAGGATTAAAGCCTGTTATCACTTGCTTGTTACAGCATGGCCTTTTAAAGCCTATAAACTCTCCTTACAATTCCCCCATTTTACCTGTCCAAAAACCTGACAAGCCTTACAGGTTAGTTCAGGATCTGCACCTTATCAACCAAATTGTTTTGCCTATCCACCCCATGGTGCCAAACCCGTATACTCTCCTATCCTCAATACCTCCCTCCACAACCCATTATTCTGTTCTGGATCTCAAACATGCTTTCTTTACTATTCCTTTGCACCCTTCATCCCAGCCTCTCTTTGCTTTCACTTGGACTGGCCCTGACACCCATCAGGCTCAGCAAATTACCTGGGCTGTATTGCCACAAGGCTTCACAGACAGCCCCCATTACTTTAGTCAAGCCCAAATTTCTTCCTAATCTGTTACCTATCTCGGCATAATTCTCATAAAAACACACGTGCTTTCCCCACCGATCATGTCCAACTGATCTCTCAAACCCCAACACCTTCTACAAAACAACAACTCCTTTCCTTCCTAGGCATGGTTAGATACTTTCGACTTTGGATACCTGGTTTTGCCATCCTAATGAAACCATTATATAAACTCACAAAAGGAAACCTAGCTGACCCCATAGATCCTAAATCCTTTCCCCACTCCTTTTTCCATTCCTTGAAGACAGCTTTAGAGGCTGCCCCCACCCTAGCTCTCCCTGACTCATCCCAACCCTTTTCAATACCCATAGCTGAAGTGCAGGGTTGTGCAGTCGGAATTCTTACTCAAGAACCGGGACTGCACCCTGTAACCTTTTTATCCAAACAACTTGACCTTACTGTTTTGCCTAGCGCTCAAGTCTGTGTGCAGTGGCCACCACCACCCTAATACTTTTAGAGGCCCTTAAAATCACAAACTATGCTCAACTCACTCTCTACAGTTCTCATAACTTCCAAACTCTATTTTCTTCCTCACACCTGACACATATACTTTCTGCTCCCTGGCTCCTTCAGCTGTACTCAGTCTTTGTTGAGTCTCCCACAATTACCATTGTTCCTGGCCCAGACTTCAATCCGGCCTCCCACATTATTCCTGATACCACACCTGACCCCCATGACTATATCTCTCTGATCCACCTGACATTCACCCCATTTCCCCATATTTCCTTCTTTCCTTTTCCTCACCCAGATCACACTTGGTTTATTGATGGCAGTTCCACCAGCACTAATCGCAACACACCAGCAAAGGCAGGCTATGCTATAGTTCAAGCCACTAGCCTGCCTCTTAGAACCTCTGATTTCCTTTCCATCATGGAAATCTATTCTCAAAGAAATAACTTCTCAGTGTTCCATCTGCTATTCTACTACTCCTCAGAGATTATTCAGGCCCCCTCCCTTCCCTACACATCAAGCTTAGGGATTTGCCCCTGCCCAGGACTGGCAAATTGGCTTTACTCAACATGCCCTGAGTCAGGAAACTAAAATACCTCTTGGTCTGGGTAGACACTTTCACTGGATAAGTAGAGGCCTTTCCCACAGGATCTGAGAAGGCCACCAAGGTCATTTCTTCCCTTCTGTCAGACAGAATTCCTCAGTTTGGCCTTCCCATCTCTATACAGTCCTGTAATGGACCAGCCTTTATTAGTCAAATCACCCAAGTGGTTTCTCAGGCTCTTAGTATTCAGTGAACTAATTTTTAAAAACACACCTCACCAAGCTCAGCCACCAACTTAAAAAGGACTGGACAATACTTTTACCACTTGCCCTTCTCAGAATTCGGGCCTGTCCTTGGAATGCTACAAGGTACAGCCCATTTGAGTTCCTGTATAGATGCTCCTTTTTATTAGGCCCCAGTCTCATTCCAGACACTAGACCAACTTGGACTGCACCCCCCCCCCAAAAAAAAAAACTTGTCCCTACTATCTTCTGTTTAGTCATACTCCTATTCACCATTCTCAACTACTCATAAATGCCCTGCTCCTTTTTACACTGCCGGTTTACACTGTTTCTCCAAACCACCACAGCTGATATCTCCTGGTGCTATCCCCAAACCACCACTCTTAACTCCCTCTTAAAGTAAATAAATAATCTTTGCTGGCAGGGCTATGCTGAACTTCCTTAGGCACTCTCTAGTTAGATGTCCTAGGTCCTCCCAATTCTTAGTCCTTTAATACCGTTTTTCTCCTTGTCTTATTCTGTTCTTTTTTCAATTCATACAAAATTGTATCCAGGCCATCACCAATAATTCTATAAGACAAATGTTTCTTCTAACAACCCCACAATACCACCCCTTACCACAAAATCTTCCTTCAGCTTAATCTCTCCCACTCTAGGTTCCCACACCGTCCCTAATCCCGCTTGAAGCAGCCCTGAGAAACATCGCCCATTATCTCTCCATACCACCCCCAAAAATTTTCACCACCCCAACACTTCGACACTATTATGTTTTATTTTTCTTATTAATATAAGAAGACAGGAATGTCAGGCCTCTGAGCCCAAGCTAAGCCATCATATCCCCTGTGGCCTGCACATATACATCCAGATGGCCTGAAGTAACTGAAGAATCACAAAAGAAGTGATATTTAAATGGCCTGTTCCTGCCTTAACTGATGACATTCCACCACAAAAGAAGTGAAAATGGCCAGTTCCTGCCTTAACTGATGACATTACCTTGTGAAATTCCTTCTCCTGGCTCATCCTGGCTCAAAATCTCCCCCACTGAGCACCTTGTGACCCCCACCCCTGCCCACCAGAGAACAACCCCCTTTGACTGTAATTTTCCTTTACCTACCCAAATCTTATAAAACGACCCCACCCTTATCTCCCTTCACTGACTCTCTTTTCAGACTCAGCCCGCCTGCACCCAGGTGATTAAAAAGCTTTATTGCTCACACAAAGCCTGTTTGGTGGTCTCTTCACACAGACGTGAGTGAAATGAACACCTTTTGACAGTTCTTCAGGAATCTTTGTAAATACTCCCTCCCACCCTGGCACAAAATGAAGAAAAGAACATTTGGAATTAAAGATGATAAAATTTGTAGCCAAGGACTTTAACATTCAATTTCCATAACCCCTGCTGGAGTTCAATTTATTAGAGACAGTTTTGAGGCTGTAGGAGTGGAAAAGGTGATACCTTTCCTCATCCATCATAGGGGTTACAGCTGTCATTCTTGCAACAAAAGACAGGTTAAGAGAAAAGCATAACAAATTTATTTAATCAAAGTGTTATGTGACACACGGGACTTCAGAAATGAAGACTGAAAGACCCAGGGAAAACTGTCCATTGCTATGCTTAGATTTGATAAAGAATGGCCAGCCATGTAGAAATATGATTAGACAAAAAGGGAATGATCTAACAGTAACAGAATGATGTGGGAAAACCAACAAGGCTGTCCATTCAGATTCTTCTTGGCCTTTCTGTGTAGCTTTCCTTGAACCCAGGTATAGGACAAGACCTCTCTAGAATGAGGATCTTATGACCTACAATCAGACAAAGCAAGTCAGAGAATTTCTATATTGCAAATTCCTTCCTAAACAGGAAACCAGTGGAAGGTTAGAATAATATTTCTAGGTTTTGTAGCTGTCTTTGGAGGAAAGAAGTTCTAGTTTCTATGGCTTACCTTGGGGAAGAGGAATTCTAGCTTCTATGATTTGCTTGGGGGAGAAAGTGAAGTGAGAGACAGGAGGGCAGGAGAAAATCAGAGAGACCTTGCTTCAGAGGCCTTCTAATCTCCTTGAGTTTAAAGCACCAATCAGCATACCAAAGCACCGTACTTTGGGGTATTGTTTTTTGAGCCCCAACATGGCCACAGATTTTTAACTGAAAGTTGTGAAAGTGGAAGAAAAAAAGAAAAAAAAAAAACCATTGCCACTATTATTCCCATCCTCTAAAATTCTGTTTCTACACCACGTAGCCATGCAATTCTTCTTGCTTACCTCTTAGTCTCCACTAAAAATATTTGGTATTGTTCTCATCCATTATTTGAGTGTTGACCCTAGCTGTGACACATAATGAACTGTTCCAGAAATGTTTCCCCAGTAGTGAGTTAAGTGCTTACAGAGATTTACTTGTTCTCTAGGCTGAGCAACCACTTAGTCCATTACAATGAAAAGAGATTTAAAGGCAAGTATGTACTGCTAGAAACAGGTGCCTAAGAATGTAGTTGTCTTACAATTTTAAGAAGGCGAGAAATTCAAATTAACCCCATGAAATCATCTAATGGAAACTGCCAATCTGACAAGCAAAACAATGCATACTTTCTATTTAACTCTGGACTGCTTGATTTCTCTAAATTCTCAGCACTTTGAGTTATTTTTCTTAACTGTTTTAAAGTCAAGTAGGAGTAAATAATGGGATTTTAGTAATTCTAAAGGAAAAGCCACTGGAAAGAATAACAGTAATACAAGACCAGGGAAAACACTGCAGTTTATTAGAAATCAAACTTTTCAAGAAATTTATAATTCATTTTTTAATACAATGAAGTACAACATTTCAAAAAGAGGATACATTTTAAATGATTTCATGTTGGCCTTGTTTATCCATGAAAACTCTTACAAGCTTCATAAATTTTAAAATAGGCATTTTAATTCCTGAATTCTACACTCCTGCCTAGCTCATTTGTAGGGGAACAGGGCATGCAGACATTGTTTTATATCTCTTAAATTCTTCCCTGCACCTAATAGAGCAGTAGGTGATTATGAATTGTGAGATGAGATTTTTTTAATGTTGCCAAAAACTTAGTGCTACTGGATTTCATTTCAAACAATAGTCCACCAACATAAATCTTGCTTGTAGAATGAAATGCTGTTTTAAGTCAATGCCCCAAATACCACACTCCTCTTTTCCTTTTCATCTTGCTCTTTTTCTAGTTATGTGCCATGATTTGAAGGATGGTGGGGGGGATGCAGAGGGAGGAAGAAAAGGACATAGAATCAGAGACAAAGACACAGAGCTCTTGCCGTTCTAAAAAAAATGCCTTGTTCCAACAATGAGAAATTGTTGATTGACTTGCCTCTTCCCATAAGCACTGTTTTGACAAAAATGAGCAGAAGCATCTATGAATTATGAAGGACTAGCTCAGTAAAGTTTGGAACTAAATTGAAGCATATCATAATCATATTCCTCACCATTAAAACTGTTCACCCTGCCAGAATGTGTTGTTGAAATTTTACACATGAGGCCCAAGAGAATCAGGCACAGAATTCTAGCACTCTAGGTTATGGCTAATGAAAAATGAAAGTAAGAAAATTAAGATAAATCACTGCCACCTAACAGAGATTTGAGTATATTCCATTCTGGCTCCTAATTTTTTTCTCTTTTTTTTCATTTATTTTTTGTGTTAGGCATACAACATTTAGCTTTCCAAAGAGCTGATCGTAGGATTTAGACAGAGAGAAAGAATTGCAGCTGTCACAGCAGGGGTTAAATGTGCAAATGCCTGCAGCAATTCACTTCTTTGACTAAGCTGTCAAAACATTTAAACTGTGTCCCTGTAGTTCCGCTCTTCCTCTTCTACCGTCTCCCCAGCAGGGGCTGCCAGCACTGAATCTTTGTCAAAAGAGAAGATGTTGTCACATTGGCAAACCGTACCCCTCTAAAAGGATTTCCAACTTTCTTTGTGTTGATTGTCATGTTTATTTCTTTATGTCTTTTCTGCAGAATCCTCACCGATTCTTCTCAGCTTGAATTAGTTGAAATGCCCATATTTTAGGTCAGTTAACAACTTAACAAAAGACACTGCAATTGATCATGAGTGTGCTTAAAAAAAAATCCAAAAACTGGAAACTTTTAGGATAATAACAAAAGCAAGGAGAATGCAGAATCACTTTATAATTACTTCTACTGATAAGTAAGAATATGGAACAAACTAGACAGACTTCATGAAACGTGCAAATTCTGAAATATGTTCAAGGAAACAGGGCAGAAAGAGCGCTAAGCTGCAAACGTCACACTATAATTAATAAATAATAAATATTATTAAAATGGAATTTATAATAAATATTTATACAAAAATTATTAAAACATTGGACAATATTTATTGAACACGTGCTAAGAACCAGATTCTATACCTCTAATTATTGCGTTTAGTCCTCACACATCAAGCATTCATTGCCTGCCTACCCTGCTAAGTCTTGGAATATCAAAATTAAAGTCTCTACCCTCTAACAGCTCACAGTCTAGCAGGGAAAAAAGATCAGTAAACAATCGTGAAATGAGATTACATGGATGTACGCACACTTACAACAGCATCTGAGAAAGGACATCCTTTCTATGATTGAGGGATTTATAAAAGAAGAGGGGGAAGGGAAGATCCAAAGATTAAAGAATAAGAGTTAGCCAGAAGACAAATGTTGGAATAGGAGCAAGAGAAGGAAGGACAGTTTTCCAGGCCAAGAGAGCAGGCTTCCAAAGGCAGAGATTTATGGGAGAGCAATGCACTTTGGGGGAACCACAGCGGTTTTATTATTAAAGCTCAAGCTGGAAGATGAGGGAAGGAAGCAAGTAATGGAGGCTTGGTATTCCATGATAAGGAGTGTGGGCTTTATCCTTGAAGCCGAGGGAATTTAACAGGATGTTTAAACGTAGTGGCTAAAGGATTATATTTTTAACCTAGAAATAACAAGAATAAATATCCTTTATTGAGTGCTAATGGGTGCCATTCACTTTATATAATTCATTCTATTTAACTCCCATTATCACATTACAAGCAAGTATTATTATCCTCATTTTGCAGATAACTGATGCTGAAAACTAAATAACTTGTCCAAGTTCATCTAGCAGCTAAAAATGGAGGCAAGCTTTCATAACGTTCTTACTTTCTCATCCTGTCTCTCCTAGTAGTTGTGGTTGTGTGGTTAACAGCAGGTGTTATGGAGGCCAAATGACTAGGCTTGAATTCCTTGATACTTTACTCATTTTGTGACCCTGTGCAAGTTGTAATTATTTTATCATCTGGAAAATGGGGATAATAAAATCTACCCAAAGATAAATGAGGTAGTACACATTAAGCAGTTAGCACAACACCCAGCACATAATTTAATGCTACCCATTATGATGCTAGACCAGGCATTATGCTTGAGCACATTTTTGACATCTATCTAATCTTTATGTGAACCAGACAAAATGTGGATATTATTATGTTTATTTTACAGATTTAAAAAAACTGAAACAGAGAAATTAAGTTACTTGCAGAAAGACATATAACTAAGTGACAGAGCTGCTTCTGCTCCAAAGCCCACATTGTTTCTTATAACACAGAATATAGTGCACCGGTCTCTTGTGTACTACACAGAATAAATTTAAAGGCAGTAAGACAGAAAGCAGGGGGGAGTATATTTAAGAGGCTCCTGTAGAAGTCTAAGAGAGAGCAGTCAGGAGTCTGAATTAAATAAGTGGTTATGTGTAGTAAGATATGCCAGATAAGAGATATTTACAAGGTTGGATGAATAGGACTAGGTGGCAGATTAGATGCTGGGAAGCAAGGAAGAGAGCTCAGGAGGACTTTCTGGTTTTTGGTTTGGGTCACCATAATTTCCCTATTACCCCCACCTCTCTTTTACTTTTTTCTTCTTCCCCCACTTAACCCTTAGCCTTCCATTAGATCCCAGCATGAAGATCATCTTACTGGAGATGCCGTCCCCAACCACACTAAATTGATCAGTTCCCTCCTCTTACACTTTCTTATATGTATATTCTTGGGAGCACAATTGTAGTGTAATTTTATATGCTTAAAATTTTTTAAATATAATTTTTAACTTTTTGATTAATCTCAGACTCCCTCAGTTGACTCTAAGCCCTAGGAACATATCCTTTTTCAGTTTTCCTCCTCACCACTGTATCTCTTATGTCTAGCAAAGTGCATTATCCTTAATAGGTGTTTAATAAATAATATTTGGATAAGTAAATTAATGAATGATCAGATGAATTGTGAAAGAATGAATATGCAAATAGTTAACAAGGAGGGAAATAAACCAAAAGGAATCAGGAGTCTCAATGAGTTTCAAAAGAAGTTCCAAGAGCTTCATCGGAGAAAGAATGAGAAAGCTGGAAAGACAGTAGATGGTATGGACTGAACAGTGCCATTGCAAAATTCATTTGTTGAACCCCTCAACTCCGTTGACTGTATTTGGAGATCAGGTCTGTAAAGAGGTAATTACAGTTACATGGGCCTCAAGGGTAGGGCCTTAATTCAATAGAACTATTGTCCTTATAAGCTGAGAAAAAGACAACAGAGTTCACACATAGAGAAAAGGCCACGTGAGGACATAGTGAAAGGCAGCCATTTGCAAGCCAGGAAAAGAGGCCTAACCAGAAACCAACCCTCCTGGCACCTTTATTGTGAACTTCCAGCCACCTGAGAAGTGAAAAATAAAATTCTGTTATTTAAGCCCCCCAATCTGTGGTATTCTGTCGTGGCAGCCCAGGCCAACTAATATGGTAGGCCATAAATTTTAGATTTGGGGAGATGATGTGGGGGAGGAGAAAACCCTAAAACTGAATAGACACAGTCACAAATTAACTGTATTTTATTAAATAATCACATGGAAAGTTGGGTGTGGTGGTACCCACCTGTAGTCCCAGCTACTTGGGAGGCTGAGGCAGGAGGATCACTTGAGGTGAGAAGTTTGGACTGTACTGGGTAATTATCATACTTGTGAATAGCCACTGCATTCCAGCCAGGGCAACACAGCAAGACCAATCTCTAAAACACATACATACATACATACATACATACATACATACATGCATAACCACACTGGGGAGTAGAGAAGGATAACTACCACACGGAGGAAAGAGAAAAAGAAAAGAAATGCAAGTAATTTTGATCACATGATTTTGACAATATACCCACAATCTAGGGAACAAAAGAACTGCAAACAAATCTTGAACTTTTTCTAGTAAGTTTATTTTTCATTGAGATATGGGCATAGAAATTGTGAAACTACTTTTTGGGTATCATAATATTGAGAAAATGAATAATGTGATTATGTTTTTGGGTGCCAGGTTCTAACTAACTGTGGAAAAAGAAAGGTAAAAATATGGCATGAGGTCAGGCAAAGAAAACTCTGCAATTATCATAATAAAGATTCATTCAGAAAAGAATTATCTGTGGATGCAAAGTCCAGGGGGAAAAGTTAGATGAGGAGCAGGAGATGTACACAGTCGCAAAGTGTCTCCCCACAGATTGTATAGTGGTTGAAAGAGGGAAATGGTAACTATATGGTGGAGAAACCAAACACCACCTTGATGAGGTGATTGAATTAACAACACCAGTGAGGGGCAGACAGACACTATGTGCCTGAAACACAGTACTCTGAGAAGGACAAATCACTGATGTCTTATGGAGCGAGAAAGGCACAATCTGAGCCTAATCATCAAGAAACATCAGACAAACCCAAAGTGATGAACATTCTATCATATAGCCGTCTTGTATTTGAAAATATCAATGTTATGAAAGATAATGAAAAGCTAAGGAAATCTTCCAGATGTGGGTACTGAAGACATGAGACGGTCAATTGCAATGCAGGATTCTGTACTGGAAGGGGAAAATGCCATAACAGACAGGATTAGGGTAATTTGCAAATTAGATTATGGAGTATGGAGTGGAAAAAGTATTGTTTCAATGTTAAATTTTATAAATTTGACAACTGTACTATGGTAATGTAAGAAGATACTTTTTTCCTTAGGAAATACACAATAAAGGACTAAGAGGTAAGAGGGAATGATTGCAAGCTATCTAAAATAGTTCATAAAAGAGTGTGAGTGCGTAGAGAGAGAAAGAAGGAGTATAATAAAGCAAAGGTGACAAAGTGTCAAAAATTGTTAAATCTGGGCCAGGTGCAGTGGCTCACGCCTGTAATCCCAGCACTTTGGGAGGTCGAGGTGAGTGGATCACGAGGTCAGGAAATCGAGACCATCCTGGCTAACACAGTGAAACCCGGTCTCTACTAAAAATACAAAAAAAATTAGCCGGGCGTGGTGGTGGGCGCCTGTAGGCCCAGCTACTCGGGAGGCTGAGGCAGGAGAATGGTGTGAACCTGGGAGGCAGAGCTTGCAGTGAGCTGAGATAGTGCCACTGCACTCCAGCCTGGGCAACAGAGCAAGATTCTGTCTCAAAAAAAAAAAAAAAAAATTGTTAAATCTGAATAAAGAGTATATGGGAGTTGCTATCTTTCAACCTTTCTATAAGTTTAAAATTATTTCAAAATACAACTTAAAATAAAATCAAAAGAACAAATAAAAAAGATGACAGGTGAAGGAGTTCTCAGTGGTGTAAAGTTTAGGCCTTGATGTTAAGGTAGATTGCACAATAGTCTGAGAGAGAGAGATTATTGTCCTCATTTTACTGAGGAGAAATTGGGACTCAGAGGCCTCAAGGTCTGATGCTACCTAGATGACAGCAGAGGATAAGAGAGGAGAGGAGGCTCAGATGGGGAGAGAATGAGGCAAGTTTTTCCCTTGGCTCCACTTGCCCTCTTAACTCAATCCCTTGACAGATGAGCTCACTGAAGGAAAAGCAGCTTCCTCACACCATTCCCCCACCTCCTCCCATATCTGAAATGATGCTCTGCTCAGATCATTAATCATCTCATTAAGGCTCTAGCAAGCACAATTCAGTAATATTGGCCACAGACATTATCCTTTTATTCTCTCGACATAGCTGATGAAAAAGAACCTATTGTAAGATGTCCCCAGTTTTTCACAACAGTAAGGGAAATGATACCTTTTCATCAGTGTATAGTTCCAGCTTCAATAAGCATTGTTCCTGGTTTCCTCAAGCCCCTTGTGCAAAGTTTTATGAGTTGGATAATATCCCCTTACCCAATTTTCCCATCCAGATATTGGGAGGTTAATATCAGAACTAGATTACTGGATTGAGTTGAAATAATACTTAAGGCTGTCTTGGGCAACATTTTAAAATTGTCTTATGATATGTGTCTCTAATCACCCACACTCCTTTCTTCTATTAGTTTTTCCCTCTCCCAGTGATTTTTTATGCTAACTGTGGTTTCTGAATCTGCCTGTGGATACCTCCAGAGTTCTTTGCACTACACAATGGCATGGAGACCATGTTAGGACAGCCCCAGAAAGGCTGTGAAGTAGACAAAGATGATCGGTACTGCACACCTTTCCCCATTTCTGCACCTCTCTCTTCCATCATCTTCAAACTGCAGTCCTCACCTCAGCCTAGAATCCTAGAGTAAGTGGTAAAAATAACCTCAGATTCTTTCCCTCCCTGTGGCAGTGTAGCTCCTCCCATCAAGAGATACCTTTTGAATCTGGGTTTGACCACAGGACCGGCCAAATGTGACATTAGCAAAGATGAAGCAGAGGCTTGAAAAGTGTTTGCGCATTCGGGCTTGTTCTCTTGCTGCACCTGGAAACTTGAAGCCAGCACTTTTCAGTCCAGTGTTATGTGGAGGCCACTGGAGGAGAACCAAGATACTCTAGCCAACAGCCACCTGACATCTGAGGGAAGCCATACAGGACCAGCCAACCCCTAGCTGACCCAATAACTTATCCAGAAGCAGCAGATGACTACAGACTCATGAGTAAACCCAGCTAAGCCAGGACAACCACCACACTGATGCCATACGTTAATTGTGAGCTAAATAATGACTGCCACTTTAAGCCAGTAAGTCTTGGTATAATTATTTATGCAGTAATAGATAACTAATTATAGACTCAAGTACCTCAAAGTAGGCGCTGCTCTCCTCCTACATCCTGGCTGTCCGTCTTCATCCCAATGTCACCCACTCCCCACCCAAAGGCTGATCTTTTCTCCGCCATCAAAACTCATTTGTTTCATATGTTTTGGGACCTCAAAATCCTTGACTAAACTGATAAACTAATATGAATTAGTGATGTAATTGAAGTGTAATAAATAAGATAGCACACTCAGTCTCCAAAAACAGACCCCAAAATAAGCCCCCTCACCTCCCTATTCTTTCACTTGTGCAGCATTCTGACCGATACCAAAAAGGAAAAAGATTTCTCCTAACGTAGCATTTTGAGAATTTATGGGTTTGTCCCTTTTTTTCTCCTCTCAAGGAACAAAAGCACCCATCATTATATCCCCTAGAGCTAGAGTCTTCTCAAATGTACCCAGGTTAAGAAGTCACTGCTCTAACTCCGTCTCATCTCCTCTAGTCAATTCTGAACGGTTTCTGAACAAGTTGATTAATCTCTCTCCATCAAAATTAATCTTTCTCCACCAAAATCCACACATCCTGAGTCTCTTCCAACTCATTCTCTGAACACTTAAGCTCTTCAAAGGGCCCTTTTTTCTGTTCCACTCTCAGTAGTCAGTCCCCCTATCTCCAGCATCATGGTCTAACCAAGCCCTCCAAATAACAAGCCAAGTATTGTTCACATACTCCCAATACATTAGCAAACACAAAATATTCATTTTGCCCACAAAACTTTCCTCCTGGCTATTCTACCGTTGTTTTTTCCTAGTTAAATTTAAACAATAAATAGTGTATCTGCTTGTTCTTTAACTGATCCACTAATTCAGGAAACATTAATTGAGTACTTATGCCACTGAGAAGCTCCTTTCTCCTGTTCCTATGATTCCAAGAGTAAGAACTACTGCAACAGTAATATCTTTGGTCTCCCTCCCCACATTCCTTCATTCCTCCTAAGGGAAAGAAATTAAGTCTATTATTGTAGACTTGAGGAGAAAGAACTGAGCAAGCTTGACAGAGGCTTTTCTGGGCCTCACTTCTTCACAACTGTTGGTACAGGGAGGGCATCCTGGTTGACTCTGTACTATGTGGTAAGTGTTATGGGCCAAGTTCTAGCCCTGTAAGGAGAATCCTACTACTTTGAAAAGTAAATTCAATTAATGCAATGGCCCATCCATGCAATATACTCTAATTCAACTTTTACAAAATTTAAAAAAACAAAAACAAAAACTGCCTTCTACTTTGATCTCTAGAGTCACCCCACAAAAAGGCACTGGCCTGAGAGACAAGTAGGGACTAAAGTCTAGCCCAGCTTCTGCACACCAAGACAGTTCCCTGGTACCTTCCTTCTAATTCACCCACACAGAGACAGTTCTTTACGATCATCTTCCAGGAGTGGGTGTTTTCTTCCAATTCATATGCTCAAACGAAAAGAAAGGTGGTGGCTTTTCTAATCTAAACAAAGGTAACTTACGTGCTAACAGCAGCCTGTTGATTGCCAGGTATCTGATTCCTGTGTCTATCTACCAGTCAGTTCCAACTTAAGAAGGAAACCAAGGATGATTTATTTAGCTCCTAAACCTTACATACTACTATGTATCAGATACTGTGTTAGGTACTGGGGGAAAAGGGATGAGTAGTACAGAGTCACTGACTTTAAAAATGTGCTGTCTAGCTAAATTCCCTCAGTCCTCAAAACCAGCTAGTTAGCTTGTTTGTTTTTGTATAAAGATGTAACCTACTGCCTGCAAAAGTCTGGATTCTTGGCTATCCCACTCATGGGAGACATGAGTTGAGTTGTGTGGATCAGAGGCTGGAGCAAAGTATGGCAGTCAGAGTAGCAGTGCTGTGATGGATGAAAGCATCCCACAGACACAAGCAAAGGATACAAGTTCCTCAAATGTAGGTGCAACAAAATTGACTTTGCACACAGACAGCTCCACAGGGCAGGAAGGACAGTGGCACTCCCAGAGTGAGGGGCAAGCACACCTGTCCAACAAGGGCATCACATGGTTGATGGTACCAGAGTACCTGCTCAGGATTAGATCCTGCCATTACCCTCAGGCAGCTCTCTTTGCCATTGCAGTGGAGCTTTGTTATACCCTCATGACCCCAACCCCAGTTCTGAAGATTGTGACTATGAACCTACATGCTCAGCAGAGTTAAAAACTCCAGACACTCCTCTTTACTGCAAGGCTGAGTGAATCAAAATATCTGGTTTCGCAGGATATTATCTCCCAGCAGCTCTGGCTCCAGTGCTTTGATATAGAGATTATTTTCCCCTTAGGCCTCATCACCTGGTAAGAAAGACTCTAAATTGAAGCATATAGGTCCATTTAGGATATCAGTTAATAATCCATTTTTATTTCCCAGTAGGAAAATGTGTCACTTTAATGCCTAAACTTTAAAACAAGTGTTTGTTGGTTGTTGTTTATGCTGATTTCTTATTATTTTATTCTATAGTTGTTTCAAGCATATACAAGTATTTTTATTTTTCCTAACAGCAAAAGAAAACTGGTGTGTGTGTGTGTGTGATTTTTTTTTTTTTTTTTTTTTAGCTTACATAAAGGCTAGAGACTGTGCCTAGGTATGAATTTCCTCTCCAGTTTCTAACTCAGGTCTGTTCCTTTCCAGCAAGTATTCTTAACAACAAAAAGAAAAAAATAATATAGTCCCAATGAATAGGTTACTTCATTCAATTTTTCTGCAGAAGTGGTCTGTTAATAACTAGCACCTCTGCTTTTTCTTAGTAACAGTAGAGAAGTTTGATTTAGACATTCGGATAAGAAATGACTAAATTTGTTCTCAAAATTGGAGTATGTGAGTTTTTTTCTAAGGGTAAGAGAAGAATACTGTCTTCAGATTCAAGGTGCAATTGCTAAAATAGCAGTTACCCAGAAGGTAGGTCTTGAGAAGGAATGGTAGGAGTTAGGATCCTGTAACACCAGCAGACAGTTCAGTGCAGGAAAAGCAGGGTTTTATGAAGCATTTAACTCAGGAGCTGTGGACAATTCTTTCCGTTCTCCTTTTCCCTTCCCTAAGTAAACATCTGATGCTTGGGCATCCTGTATGAATAGAATACACATTCCCTATTCTTCTTGCCAAATAAAAATATTCCTCTATCCTTGTTAGTTCTGCAGCAAAATGGTTTCAGTGTCTAGGATTTGGAGCTAGACTCCGTGAGTTCAAATTCTTGCACCATCATACATGTGAGCTATATGACCTTGGCAAGTCACTTGATTTCAGTAGGCCTTAGTTTTCATATTTGTAAAGTGAGAATAATTTTTGCTTACTTCCCAGGGTGGAGATTAAATGAGAAAATTAATGTAAAATATTTAACAAAGTTCTGGGAGCACAGCAGGTGCTCAATAATGGTATGTGTTCTCCTGATCTAAAATTACTATGGTGGATGAAATTTCCCAAGGTGACCTTGAGTTTTAAAAAATTTGGACCCACTGTAGGATTGTATGTTTTGCTTTTGGGTTTGGGAAATATGCTGACAATACCTATTACTTCTGGAAATGAAGGCACACAATAACTATAATTTAAAAATGAATGTTATGTATGAGGGGTGTTAAAGCAAACTAAATATGGCCTGAGAAGGACTCCGTACTTCTATATTTAAGTCCTTGTGGATGAACTGTAACCTAGCTTAATAGTCAGACAAACTTGAAAACCTAACTTAGTAGTATGCACCTGTGACAAGAGCTGAATGTTAGCCAATCCCAGTGGCCATACTTCAACCATTCATAGACTGCTGAATGTTCAAACTGCGTTCAAATAAGGCAAACGCTGAGTTGTAACCAATCTCACTGTTACTGTACCTCACTTCTGATTCCTGTATGTCACTTTTTTTTTGTCTATAAATTTATTCTGACCAGAAGGCAACCCTGGAGTCTCTGTGAATCTGCTGTGATTCTGAGGGCTGCCTGATTTGTGAATGGTTCATTGCTCAACTGAACTCCTTTAAATTTAATTGGCTGAAGTTTTTCTTTTATCAGGGGTGTCCTACTAAGTTATTTGTTCAATTGATCTTAACTCCTTATGCTAGATTAATTTATCTGCACACAAACAAGCAAATTTTAAAAGGTCTCTCATATATTCTAGGTAGTTATTCTAGATCCTTTTCTTTATTGCATTTCCCTTTCTCCATTTGTTTTTAGATTTAATTTGGGCTGTCTTTACTTTGTCCTGGATTCTAGAATCTACTCCACTTTGAAATTGGCTTCTGGCTGCTACAGATGTGATAACCTTCAGGACAGCCTTTCTGTCATTTTGGGCCTTAGCACATTTAGCTAACTCTCCCCCTTCACTCCTACCCTGCCTGGAAGGAAGCCCTATGGTTAGGAAACCCCACTTCCTCATGCTTTTCTCTTTAGTTCTAAGAATCTCCCTGTGAATGGTTGCTATGGTTGATGAAGACACAGATAGTTTTATCAGCGTCCCTGCTTGCCTGCAGGTTTTTAAATTGTTAATGTTTTAAAAAAAGAGCATGTATATGTGTTTGTGGTCCCTTTCTACCTTTCTTTTTCCAATACCCAAGAGAAGGTAAAGTCTTAAGCCTGCCTTTCCTGAGAGACAGCCCAGCCATCTCCTACCCCACATGATTTCCACTGGGAATATTAAAGGCACCATAATATCCAGGAAGGAGAGAAATTTCAAGGCAGGGAGGTTTTCCCTATGCTCCTATACCTTCAGCTTCTATGTAAGATGAAAGTAGACCTTAAAAGTTTAGGCATTGAGATATCATCTGTCAGTAGATGGAACTTGCAATTTCTCTTTCCAAGTTCTCTGGCTTCTTTCTCCATGCAGCTTAGTAATGGACATGTAGCCTATACCAGCTATTCACTAGATTTAAAATCCTTATTTCAGATCAACAAGAGGATGGCAGCGAGGTACAATCTTCCGTGTTCGTGAGTAGGGAGAAGGAGTATTACACCAGAAAGGGGCCGTGGAAGTCTGGCAGGACAGCAGTACTCTGGGTCCACATGGACAGCATGTTCAGAGCAAGAATCCAGAGAAACTCTAGGTAAAGAATGCAGTACTCAGCCTCCTTGGAACAGGAGGGGACTGGCCTTCCACATGGGCTGAGATAAGGCAGAAGGCCATGGTCAGGTGGGTGGAGAAGGGAAAAGAGCTGGAGGGGATATCTGTATGAGAAGACTTAAAACCTGGAGCTAAGGGAGTGTGAATACTGTGATCCATGACTGGCTTGGTCTTTGTCACCATTACTCTAACTTCAAAATGCTTCACGGCTGGGCGCGGTGGCTCACGCCTGTAATCCCAGCACTTTGGGAGGCTGAGGCGGGCAGATCACGAGGTCAAGAGATTGAGACCATCCTGGCCAACATGGAAACCCCGTCTCTACTAAAAATACAAAAAACTAGCTGGCCGTGGCGGCGGGCACCTGTAGTCCCAGCTACTCGGGAGGCTGAGGCAGGAGAATGGCGTGAACCCGGGAGGCGGAGCTTGCAGTGAGCTGAGATCGCGCCACTGCACTCCAGCGTGGGCGACAGAGCGAGACTCCGTCTCAAAAACAAAAAACAAAACAAAACAAAAAAAAAGCTTCACATATTTTATGTATCAATAACTAAATATTTGCTCACTTTTCCTTAAGTTGATCTTGATTCAATCTTAAGGAGTTGGATAACCCGAGCTTATTTCATGGTGTCTTCCCTAAGAAACCTTGGCCTTTTGGTTTATATTAGAATTAAGGTCCAGAAAAAACTAACACAATTTCTTAGAAGTCCAACAAATCACTTTAGCCAGAGCCAGACTTTTCAGGGCTGCTCCAACAAGTTTAGGGTATACCTCTAACATGAGGCCTAAAGCAAGTTTGGCTTGGGTTGAGGATGCAGTCCATAAAACAATGATGTTTAATGATATGGTAAGATGGGAGGCATTTATTTACATAGCTGTTATTAAAGGTACTATAACCAATTTATTGGCACTTTAAATGTTTTATTATGGAGAATTTTAAACATACTCAAGAGCAGATAAAATAGTATCATGAATTCCCAGATAACCATCTGGTACCAAGCCCATGGCCAATCTGCCCTATCCACACCTCCGTCTATCCCTTCCCTTGAGACTATTTTGAAGGAAATCCCAGATATCATATAATTTCACTTATAAATATTTCAGGATGACTCTCTAAAATGCAATCGCTTGTCTTTATAACAAAACTAACATAACTAAAATATCATTATCACATCTAAAAATAATTCCTTAATAATATCAAACATGTAGTGTCGACATTTTAATTGTCTCATAAATCTTACAAATAGGGGTTTTTCATGGTGTTTATTTAATCAGCATCCAAACAAAGATGAGCTATGGTAAATTATTATTGTATTTTAAATATCTTTTAATTTTCATATTCCATTTTCCTCTCCCTTTTTCCCCGTCTTGCGATGTATTTGTTGAAAAAATGTGCTTTTATGTCCTATGAAATTTCTCAGTCTGAGTTTGACTGACTGATTACATCTCCTTGGTATTTTAACATGTTTGTCCATCCTTTGGGTTTTCTGAAAATTGCTAGTTAGATCTAGAGTCATCATCGGATCCAGGTTGAATTTTTTTGCATATATTAATTTTTATCCCAAAAAAACTATAAGAATAATCTCGTTTTACCAAAAACTTATTAACACATTTTTTCTATAATTCATGCCAGAAGATCTTACGTAAAGCATCAAAAATTTGAAATTTAAAAGTGAACAAAGGGCTTCATTTTTGTGGAAAACAACATACACACTCCATTAACCAAAAATAAACACAACAAAGGTTCAAAAAAGCCCAAACGCTATAGGGACAACAACTTCACATTAACCCGAGGATCTAAATAATGCAAAACCTGAGATTAGCCACATGCTTTCCAGCCATTAAAATAGAGACTCAGATGTTGAAAACTCTTATTTTTGATTCAGAGACGAGCTTTGTGCTCCAGGTTTTGGTTCAGTTTGCCTCAGCTACCACTAGAGGGAGGCCAATATGCATTTGAAAAACCCAAACATAAAAAATTGGCCTGAACCTGGAAGATTTCCATTTTTAAGTTCTTTTTAAAATATCAAACATAGTTCTTATTCAATATTACATATTATTTATTTTGTGTTTTACTAGGAAACTTCATACTAAATTAATTTTATATTTGGAATCTGCCTATAATGTGAAGGAAAAATACAGCTCTTGTGTGGCCTATACAAAGTACATGATACAACATGTACCCCTGAAGTCCTCCTTCACCCCAGATCTTTTCAAGGCATTGAAAGGTACAAGAATACAAGTGGACTATGTCATGGTGACTAGGTTAAGTTTTTTTAGAGATTCTAAGTGCTTTTTAAGAATGCAATACCCCAACTCCCTTACCAATTACAATTTTAAAGCAATAAACTATAAAACAAGCACAAAGAAATCCAACAAATTTCTATCTTCTGATGATAATTAATTTGTTCTGGGGAGTTAGAGGAGAAATATTTAATTCCCCCCCAACAAAAAACATTACTCAATACTCCTTTGCTGGAGGGCTAAGCACACGCTTAGTCAGCCTTATAGATAATCCAGATAATCCAGTTCTGCCTCCCATCCTGCAAATAATTAGCTAAAATGTCGGCACTAACTAATCTCTCTTTTGCCACAAAATAAGCACATTCCTTATAATGCTTATGCTTTACATTAACCTAGCTCTTTAAGATTTATAACTTATTTTCACATGCTATTTCATTTTATTCTCAAAACTTTATTTTTATGGGAAAATATTGTTCCCGCTTTATAAGAAACCAACACTCCAAGCAATAAAAATTTGTTTACAAAGTTTAGTTATATTTCACATAAACAGGACTCAAATTCAGAGCTTCTAACTTCTAAAACTCAGGTACTTTATGGTTCTACTGATAAGGCTATTGTCAGGAATTTCACTTCCCCTATGAACAATCCCATTTCTCATTGTCAATGCCTGGAAGATTCTAAAAGCATCAAAGTCACACTTATGCTTTCCATTTCCATAGACTTGGCAAGGAACTATGCGGGCATGCACTGAATGGCCAGTCTCAGTGCCAAATGGAAAACCTATCCTCAGGCTCCTTGGCTGTGCCAGGTCAGAAGACTCAGAGCACACACTACACTGCGGCTGTTGAGGCCATGGGAAGCAGGACCAGTGGAGTACAGCCCTATGAGGCATATAGAAGGTGCTGAGGTTGGAGTTTTTCATGGCAATAACAAATGTACCTGTGATCACTGATCACAGACATCTTTCCCAACTGGTGGGGGCAGTGGGAACTCTAAGCCATAAAACCCAGCAGAAATAAAATTCTAGTCCAGGGCTAAGTGGTGTGCTGATGATTTTTTAACAACCAGCTCTTCTGGAAAGGGGGAAAGAAAGCCCTGGTTTGTAGTTTGCCAAAACTCCCATCATGGCCAATTTCGAATGTACCAAGCAAGCATCATATCATTAAATATGAAGTTGAGAATATACGCTAACAATCAGCACTTGCACTCCGCTCTTCAGTCCCTATGCCTAGAGCACCCCACTCCGGCTGTGCAAATATTAGGAGCAGGGTTGATTAGAAAACCCTCCATTCCATACCACTATGGAATCTATGGATGGATTTTCCATGAGCACAACTGGCTTCTTGGACCATCCCTTACTTCTCTTCAAGGATAAAGAATTGATTTATCTAATTGGTGTGTTAGGGAGAAGCAACTGAGCATGCTGAGCTAAGCTCCTTTCTCCCCTTTCAGGGATCTGTCTGCCTGAAGACAATGTGCTTTCTGTTTTGGCTGCTGTCATGAGATAAAAGTCAGTGGCCTTATGCCACAGTTTTCAGGACAGTCCTGGCATTTCATCCTATCAGTGCCCCCTTCGACTTTCAAAAGTGTCTTGGTTTGCACAACAAATTATGTGTCATTTTATGTAAAAGGGACTAACTCTGCAGAGCAAGGCCTGGCAGGCAACCAGAAAAATGGCTATTTCTGGTGCAGTCCTAGGAAACTTACTGTTACCACACAACTGAGCCACATTCTTCAATGTCACTTTTATTGATAATAAACCTGACATTTTGATCTTCATCGGTTTAATTATTTTATCTAACTCTAGTTATATGCCAAACACAAGGAGTAACAACAGAGGCATCATTTTGGAGACTCTTAAAACTTCATCAAATTGAGTGCCCTGAAAAGTGACTGGTTGTGGCTTTTAGATAAGAAGAAAGTGGAAGTCCACACACACAGAAACAAAGGAGACTAGGATCATTAAAACAATTATCCACAAGCTCCCAAATCTACATTAAGAAAACAAAATGCTAAAATTTTTTAGTGAGAGTTGACTCATAAACAGCACTGCTATAATAAGAATTTAGAATTAAATTGAGGTGGCTTTATAAACCGTGGGTCACCACCACAAATATGTAGGGTACACCACACTATTTGTTGTTGCCTAAGCGTATTTAAGCTAGCTACCACTAGAGGGACCCTAATCGCCAAACATCACTTACAGCTAACCTTAACAGCCCTTTTCCTTTCCTTCAGACTCTTATCTGTTTATCATCTGTATAGATGTAGTTGTGGAACACCAAAGTGGCACTCAAAGAAAGTAAAATAATAAAGTTCTTAATATTTGTGAAGTACTAAAACATGCACTGTTTCAGACTCTGTCTCCAAATTAACCTCTCTTCTTAAAGCTCACCTGACCATAGGTTTAGTTCAAATGTGGAATGGATCATTTGCTTTTTAAAAGCCACATCCAATTATAGAGAATCATAAGTTAATATTCACATCCTTTTGCGATTACAATTGTGTTAAATGCAATACTTCTTTCAAGCAAGTAAGCCATTACTATGCTTTCAAACTCCTCCCAAAATCAGTGTCTGGGGAGTAAGGAGTAGGCAAACCTCAGGATAACACACACAGAGACACACACTCATATAGAGCACAGGATAAAAAGTTGTACGAAAGGAAAAGTAGCTTTATATTCCAGATTATGACAATCAAACAGTTCAGAGGAGATTTACACTGCCCTGGATCTGCCTAACTTAAACTACCAGCAGCTAAGTTGCAAGCACACCAGGAACCTTGACTTCAGTGCATGACCAAAAACAGGGTGGGGAGTAACACAGCAAGAACATTTCCAGACAGTTCTGCTGATGCACTTGTTGGTTCGGTTATTTTCTTGCCAGGGCCACACATACACACCCATAGGCAGTGCCTCCAGGTCACGAAACACATTGGAAATGTGTATATTGTTCAGTCAATATCAGACAAAAAGCCAAACCATATAATTCACTATCCAAAGAGGATTTGTTTTTTGCTTTAATCATTGATTTTGCTTGCTTGCTATAGCTAAGACAACTAGTCACCTACACAACATCTATTCTCTTCTTTTTCCTTAATGATAGAACTTTAAGAACTTTAATTTTATTCCAAGTAGTGATGTATCCAGCTAAATGACTGCATTTGCCAATGTCTCCTGCAGATAGGGATGGTTGGTAAACAGTAAGTGGGCCTTTAGAGAAAGTTCCTTAAGACAAACAGCTGAAGTATGTCTTTTTGTCCTTTCTGCTTCCTCCCTGATTAGAAGATATATGTGATGTCTGTCTGGGATCCCAGCAACCATCTCGGACCATGTGAAAACCTTGGGGATGGAAATCACATGCTATGGATGGCGAAGAAAACTAAAAGCACCTGAGTCACTGATACCACTTTAGAGCTACTATATAAGCCTCTCTTAAGCCTTCCTTTTATGAAAGAAATATAAAATTCCATCTTGCTGAATTCCTATCTGTGTTACCAGCAATTGAACAACTGATTTGCCAGCCATCTGAATTACCCAAATTGTTTGATAATTGGTCAATACCCACTTCATTTTAGGATATAGAAACAAAGCTTCAAAACTGGCCATAATAGCTATGGTGATTTGATCCTCAAAACTAAAAATTAGGTCACACAGTAAGAATAGTTTGAATCCACTTATGGGAGAAGCAGATCAGCTTATTTGAAATCGGGCTGTGCTAGAACACCCAGATCATATGATTCTATTTTCAGTTATTAAGTTCAAGCACGTTGCAGTAATCCTGACCTGATTTTCTACTTCATCAGGAAAAAGATAAGTTTGCGTACTGTGTGGTACACACTCTTCTAACTAGAAACTTCAGTTTAATACATAATCTCTGAAATTTATTTCACAAAGTTTTCTGAGTTTCCTGAAACTCAGGTTCCCCATAAATTTTGGGGGTTTTGTTGTAATTACACCTATGCTCCTTTCTCTGTGCCCAGGAAGAAGCATTATTGGCACCTGTATCCTGTAGAACTCAGTTCTATATATTTAATATTTGCTTTACCTAAGCCCTCTATATATGTTTCCCCATAAAAGGATAAAAATACTAACCTTTCCTCCAATGTGTGTTGTGATGTTTAATTAATGTTTACAAAGCATTTAGTGAGCTGCAGATGAAAGACTCTAAGGAAGCATAAAGCAATATCATTAGACTGACTCATCAGCTATTTTATTAGCTATGCAAAATGAAAGCCATGTTGCTACAGCCAAAATAGTTATGGATACACATTAGGTAAAAAATATAAATTCCAGCACAATTTAAATCTATATACCACATCTACAAAGCAAACACCTGAAGCTCCTTAATAGGACTTTTTTTTTTCTCTAATAAGTATTTGAAATCTGTTAACATTTAAAAATATAAACAGATTAGAAAGTTAGGGTAATGGTAAAAACATGATACTTTGGTAAACATATGAAATTCTTTACACTCTCTTATGTGAATGAAGATTTCATTTGCAGTGATGTGAAACTCTCTACGATCTGAAAAAAAAACAAAAAAAACTTTTAGTTGATTCTTTTTCAATTGAAATTAGCAATAATGACCTGAATTCCACAGGAAATAAAAACAATAAATTGAAAACCTTGAAAGTTAGTTCAGGTAATAGTTCTTGAGCTTCTCTGTGCCCTATGTTCAGGTGCATGCTATTTTATATATAGTCTTCAACAGCTTTCAACCATGTGGTATACAACTATATTTATTTAATAAGCATATATTAATATTGTATATTTTTTCTGAACCAAGGAATCATTTACAATACACATTCTAGTTTACAATGTAAAACTAAAATATCATTTTATTGTGTGACATGGAGTTCTTTTTCAAGTTCAAACAGCTCTGTATCCTAGTGTTTCCTTGCTGTGTAGCAGAATGAGAATTAGGAACTAGGAAGAGCCCTGCTGGTAAGAAGGGTTCACTTTTTAATAATTAGTTGGGTTAAATCCATAATATCCATCTATAACTTACCCAGGGTATTCTGTTTCAAAGAGAAGTAATAGTCTTAGAGAAAACATGCATTTGTGTGCACGTGTGTGTGCATGCATGCACACACACACACTACTGTGCAGTCAAAGAACAGACTCCACGTCAGTTTTGAAAGACATACCAACTGGGTTCAACATTACATTGTGTCAGAAAATGAAGTGATGACTATCCTTCACTCAAAAAGTGCATAGTTGAATTTTTTCCTCCAACTTCCAATTTGGTCAATTTGAGAACTTGTGGTTTAGTAGGTTTACATGGAAGATTAAGGAGACTCACATCCATAATTGTTCCAAAAAAGCACAAAGTTAACATTCTCCTGAGTTGAAAGTAAAGACTATTATGGAAATTAATTAATCCCTTAACAGCAACCACAACAAAATGGCAGGGCATTGCATGGCAGCATTGGAGGGTGTTTTAAAGGTAAATGGATTTCATGCCATTTTAACCAGTTCAAGTATAAAGTCATCCAAGTTTCAGAAATATTCTGAAACCATTTTCTTCTGCCTCTTTAATGGCTACTTTTTGATCTCCGTTTTTTTTCCTCCTCTAAATGTGTTGTGACTCATACATTTACAACTTGGATGTCCCCAAAATAGTAACCATCCCCATTCCATTGCCATATATTTTTATGTTATAAATTAAAATGGGAAGAATACCCATTCAGAATATAATGGAAAACAGCATCCCCCAACTCACTCCTGAAGTATCTTCATGAATTCTAAAGAAGCTTAACATTATTCTGAGTCATTTCTTCCTTGGATTTCTTGCTTCTACTGAATTCTCCAGTGCATACTTCCTTAGCTTTACTTTGCATTGACTTAATAATATGAAGTACATTTCTCTTGACCATTCCTTTGAAACTCGCAAAACTTCTTGTTTCTCTTTATATCACTCCTACACCTCAGCATACTCTGAGTTTTATTTTCCACTGTAATATGGCCCATCGAGGTGACTGACCAAACAAAAAGTTTTCAAGCATATTCTTGATAGCTTTTAAATGTACATTGCCTCTCCTCCATATGTCAAATTAACTTTCCCACTACAGAGAATTCTTCTGGCACCTATAATTAATATTCTCTTTGGTACATTCTTTCCTTTAGAGTTCTTATTTAGTTTGATAGAAAATGACTCCCACATTTCAGTCAACGTTTATCTCTCTTCTTTATTCTGGACTTATATTTTCATTCTAAAAGACATTTTTTGCCAAAATTTACCACCAACACCTCAAACCTAGCACATAAACAAAAATAACAGACTTTTTTGTGAGGCTTGTTCTGTGTGGATCATCAATACAGACTACAGAGTCAAGTAACAAAGGTTTATTCTAGGAAGAAGGGTGGGATCCTTCAGTTCCGAAGGAGATTATAGTTTCCAATGCCTCTGGAATCTCAAAAGAGGGACTGCTGAAAGAGGATGGAAGAATAATAATTTAAAGGTGAGCTATGAGGTCAACCTAGATGTCTAGAATTTCAAAGCCATGTCATCAAAAGTTCAGGGTATCATTTTTCCCAAACAAACTCATTCTGTTCCTGATGTTCTGAATTCTGTTAATGGAACCACAATTTTTCTCATCACGCAATTTCAAAATTTTAACTTAGACTCTTTTGTCTCTGGCTCTATATTCCTTCAGTTGCCTAGTTCTTCCACTTCAGACTCCGAAATGTCATTTCCATTCTCACCTTTGCTACCTTACTTCCAGCCCCCATACTTTTCCAATTAGATTGTTGAAATGGGTACCTAAAATATCTCTCTATCCTCAGACTTTTTCATCTAATCGAATTCTTCCCATCTATGGGTACCAACTGATAAATTTTCATAAAGTACCACACTGATGGTATCACTTTCCTATAAAACCTTCAAAGGCTCATTATTACCTACCAAATTGAGTACACACTCCTTAGTAACCTCTCCATTGCAATTCCAAGGGTCAGTTCTCCATCCTCATCTTATTCAACCAATAAGAAGCATTTGAGAATTAATCTGTAGCCTGGATTTCTACAGTTGGTCCCTTGCTTCAATGCTTACCTAATAATCTATTTCACAAACAGCCATGGTAATTATTTTAAAACATTTCAGATTATGTCACTGTTCTGATTTAAATCCTCCAATGGCTTTTTTAAAAATCTCGTTTGGGTAAAATTCAAAGTGCTTACCATTAATAGCCTGCAAGATCCTGTATAACATGGCTGGCTACGCACTACCAGACCCCATCATCTACCACAATTAATTATTCATCTCCCTAATCCTACTCTAGCCACACCAGTCTTTTTGCTCTTACCCAAGGACAGCAAACATGCTCCCACCTCTTGGGCTTTGTACGCATTCCACTCTTCTTCCTGAGACCTACAGGGCCCTCCCTAATTCATTCAAATGTCTATTCAAATGTCACCATAGTAGAGAGTTCTCTCTCCAATCTATCGAAGTAACATTCCCCCCAGCCTACCCAGATAATCCTTATTATCTGTAACACTTAACATCATTAGAAATATCATAGTTATTTGTGTAATATTTTTTAATGTCTGTCTCTTCTCACTAAAATATAAGCACCCTGAGGGAGGGTCTTAGTTTCTTTTACAACTATTTTCCCAGAGCCTAAAAGAGCATACTGCACTTAATTCAATAAATATTTCTTGAGTGAATGAATAAATGAGTCTCACAGAATGAACCTCCCTACAGAAATCCTATGCTAGCCCAGTGAAATCCAACCTGTCGGCCAAAGATCTTGGAAGTAGTAAATAACGTAAAGGGGTCTGTGAATCCACATCCTTCCGATCGTTGTCTGTAAACTAACTACCATATTATACTATTACTTTAAAATGTATTAATTTAAAGTAATCTTACCAACATGTATTTTTCCAAAGGATACTATTAGTACAGTTTACTATTATGTAGGAACCTGCCATTTTTTTCTTATTAACAAGGGGTGCTCTTACTCAAAAACATTAGGAAGCTCACTGCTCTAGCCAAACGAAGCCACTGCCTTTTCATCAAGGTGTCTATAAACATTCACACCTGTTCCTTTGCTAATATGTGTATCTTAACCAGCAAAACTTTTTCCTGCCCTCCTCTTTCCACCCCACTCTCCAACTGATTTACTGTTTCAAATTCTAAATCATCATTATCTACACCTGAGTGAGAATATGCCTAAGAGCTGGCAATAAGACACATGATGACTGGCTGGGGTGAGAGATGGAAAGGAAGAGCCAGAAGAGGAAAAGAAGTGCTGAAAGATTCATGTGCTAGAACTCTCAAGTCCAATTTCACCTGCCTCCCAGTTTGCCTACAGTCCCACTATTGGGGGTATTAAGCACATCCAGCAAAGTCGTTCTACTAGCAAAGCCCATCCACTCTGCATCCTCCATAAATACAACACACTAATTCTAGACCCTGCACTATGTTTTCATACTAGCCAAAGTGCTCTGCTCACTGCTTTCTACCAAATAGCAACCATCACATAATTGTTTTGGTTCAACCTTCACCTATTTCTGGAAGTTTTCCCTGGCTAGCCAACAGCACATTCTTATCATTCCTCTATAGTGCTTCAGCAATTTAATATACATTTTTTCAAACAAATTTTCTACTCTTTGATAATTTAAGTTTCCTTTCAGCATCATGCAATATGCCCATATAACCTGCCCATGTACCCCCTGAATCTAAAATAAAAGTTTAAATTATCTTTTAAAAATGGGCCAGGCAAGGTGGCTCACACCTATAATCCCAACATTTTGGGAGGCCAAGGCAGGAGGATTGCTTGAGCCCAGGCGCTCAAGACCAACCTGAGCAACATAGAGAGACCTCATCTCTACTAAAAATTTGTGGTGGCATGCATCTGTAATCCCAGCTTATCAGGAGGCTGAGGTGGTGTTTGAGCCTAGTTCAAGGCTGTAATGAGCTATGATCACACCACCAAACTTCAGCCTGGGCAACAGAGTGAGACCCTGTTTTAAAAAAAAAGTTTCCTTTTTTCATTTATTCTCTTAAATGTGAACTCCTGTGAAAACATGAGAGCCTCAGATATTTATTTTCTTTTATAGGTGTCTTTCCATTATACAATAATGCCTAGTACTAGACTAGGAACAGAAGAGATAAAGAAAGATATCCTATGAAGACACTGAATTAGCCTTTAGCTGGATTCACAAACCTATAGGCCAATTTAAATTGTACTCATTTTCAAATTTCTTTAGGTCATGAACTAGCCTACTTATTGCGTCAATATCTATAAATTACTTCCCCAATTCTGTCCTTTCTAAAGTGTATATGCTATGTCCTCTAGCAGATGATCTTGTTCCTGAACTTCAATCCAATGAGCTCTCATTGAACTCCTTAATGTAAAACATGAGCTAGGCAATATAGAGACATACTCCTTGCCCTAAAGGAATTTATAATAATTCCTTAAAGAAAACATTTTTAAAGCACCTGGTATGTGTTAGGCACCCAAGAACTATTCTATACAGCACAGAAAATGAGATATTCACACCTATAAACAAAAGACAACGTATTACATTCCAAAAGAAAGGCAGTCGGTCATATGAAAATCCAGGAAGGGAAAAATTAATTCTGAACATAATACCAAGGAATCTTTTATTGAGGAACTGTCCTTTGAATAGGACCATTAAGGAGCAGAATTTTCATGAGAAAATGAGTGAGGGATATGCTAGAAAGGCAGTTGTTTCTGAATCTAATGGTCAAAAATATGGGTTTTGAAAGTCAGAGGGTCTTGGTTCAAATTATATTTTTGTCACTTACTTGATGAACATCCCCAAGTAGCTTATTTAACTTAAACTTTGGTTTCTTCATTTACAAAATGGAGATGATGTGATTACACATTGCATAAAAACAGACTCTTAACCACTGCCTGGCACAGAGTAAGTGCTGACTAAAAGATAGCACTTAGTTTGTGTTCCCCCAGAAGAAGACCATGACTCAAAGATCCAACTACAAATAGTTTATTTGAAAGGGGACCACAGGAATCACTGATAGGAAGGGGAGGAAGGGAGTCAAGGAAAGGAAGGCAGCACACAAAGCGTGTATTATTAAGTAAATTACCACTACTGGAGCCTAATCTAGCTGGAAACTCCAGGAGCCAGTGTCGACTCAAAGGTCAAGAGGAGCAGAGAATTAAAGACCAACCACAACAATCAAGGTCAGAACTGCTCCCAGACTGAGGGGCAGAAATTCCTCTTCTGCAGCAGAGGAGAAAGCTGTCAGGGAAAGACACACAGATACTCACAGTTAAGGCAGCTGTGCTAAGTGGTAAGCCTCAAGGGGATTTGGGTGAGGCTCTGCCCACACTAACAAAATATACATAAAAATATGAGTACATATATGCGTGAGGCTATAAGGAATATGTATCAGAAATTTATCTAATTGATGTATTAGTTAAAAATAAAACTTATATATGATAAACAATACCCTAGGCAAAGTTTTTAAAAGATGCAATAATCCAGAAAAAATTTTACACATGTATAACAAATTATCATACTGAATAAAAAAAAGAATTACTACATATCAAACATAAGAACAACCCAATAAAAATAGATTAAAAGATATGAAAATGTAAAGAATAAGAAGAGGCAAGCCCCAGAACAATAGATGAAATAGTCATTAAACATAAAAGAATAAACAACCAGGGAAATAAAAGTAAAAACAATAATAAAATGCCAGTTCTAAGCTATTAGATTGACCAAATAAAATTTGGCTATATCAAGTGTCAGCAGATGTGTAGACAGAGTAGTGCAGAGAAAAAACCCCTTTCATTGTGACTGCCACTTTGAAGGGCAATAATCATTATCCACCAAAAACAAAACTAAGCTTACCTTTTGGCCCAGTGATTCCACTTCTCAGTATCTCGCCTAGAGAAATACCCATGTGCACAATAATGTTTATTGAAGCATTGCCTACAATTCTGCAAACAAGCCTACAAAGGAGACAGACTAAATATTATGTAATACCATATTACTATTAAAAAGAATAAACTGGAGAGATATATATATATTATCATGGGTAAATTCCCAAGATGTATTGCTAAGGGTAAACAGCAATGGCATACAGTGGTATAGAATTATACTGTGAAAGTTGTCAGAATCAAAATGGAGCCACTTGTGTTAAAAATCCTAAAAGACCAAGCCTCAGAAGGCCATGAAGAGAGGGTTCTCATGCACCAATGCCTGATAACAAGAACTATCACCAAAGACTCTGAAAACACTACAAACTTGCACAAAGGCCATTGCAACCATATACCAAAAAGAAAAAAAAATACTCCTGTAGACATCTACCCAGCAATTGTCTGTCAGCCTTGGACTGTCATCACCCTTGGTATTGATCTCTGTAATCAAAAATAATTATCTCAAACCAATTATGTAATTCTTCTCATTTAAAAAGAAAACTTTGTCTTCTTTTACCCTCCTGAACACACACATAGTTTACTATGGCATGTGTATTCCCATTGTAATTCCTATTCGCAAATAAATATCATTTTCTTTTAGAGAATCTTCCTCTCTGTTATTTAGTTTCGCATTAATGGTGTCAGCAGTGAGGCCAAAGTTAGCTCACCTTTGATGAACCGGTGGCCCGTGGAATTGAGTAGAGTACTGACTTCAGTGTTGCCTTTTCTCCCATAGTGAATCTTCTCTAGGACTCTTGGACTCCCTCCCTTTGGTGAGTTCTTTTTTACTTTATTTGGGATCTGATTTGGTTATAAGGCCACATTAAATAAAGGACCTTGCATCCCTCCTGGGACTATAAAAGTTATTTCTGGCAAGCCCTTTCTGGTAAAAGACAAGTGTCCTTCTGGTTTGAGTTATCTGGTTTCTACGGAGTTTACATTCTGTCTGTGAGGCATTCTTTTCTGGTGAATTCACTTTTGATTTGGTGCATCCGGCTTAATATTTTGTTTGATCTGCATGGCTGGGTTAAAAATTTCGTGAGCACTCTGATTTTGGTTTCATTTTGGTTAGGTTTGGTGTCTGTAAATGATTTGGCTCCTTTTCCCTTGCTTGTTTCTGAACATCTTCCAAGAGCAAAAATAAACATTCTAAATAGTAGGCATGATATGGCCAATTAAAAGCCACTGGGATGGTCACCATGATCTAAACCACCAGTGTAAACTTCCTGACAGGATTTATAGAATTTTCTTTGCTCTGGAGAAATTAGTCAGAAACAGAATGGGATTCGCAAACATTCAGGCATGTCAAGCTTTCTGGGACTCCAGCTGGCTACATGGCTTTTCCTCGTGCATATTTTTAAATTAATGGCCATCATGAATATCATTTGAAGTCCCCAACCTTGTTTTTTTCTTAGAATTCAATTAGAAACTGCAACCAACTATAGAGTTAACATGTAGAGTCTTTTTAGTTCTCTATTTTTTTTTTTTCTGGATACTCTAAATCTGTTAACTTATTCATTTATGTCAAGATAACACACTGTTGCTAATTTCAAAAGCTGCTTAGATCTTTTTTTAGAGCATTTTAACCAGGATAAGGATAAAAATCTTAAAGGGCTTTCAAATTAATGGCTTTACAAATTACAACCGCTTCATGGCAGTCAACAACCCAGACACCTTTTGGAAATGTAAATTGAGGTTTCCCTAACTATTAATTGCTTAGGGGGATGAAACAGTTAATTGAAGGATTGATATTCTAAAAGGACATAAAGAGATATGTGTTTATACAAGTTAGGGTCTCAGATCAAATAGGTCAAAATCTTGAACTTAGCGCAATAATACAAGGTACCTCTGGCATAAAAATTGCTTTGTCTGTCTGTTACACGGGGGCCAGAAACACTGACCAAAAAAAAAAAAAACCAAAAAAAACCTGCCAAAATGCTTCCCTGTCTGCATTGACTAGTCAAGCAAACCAGATCAGCAAACAAAAGAAAGATTTGTTACTAAAAAATTTAAGGCAACTTGGAGATTTTGACTTTCTTACAGAATTCAGTCAGTCCCAGCTAAAATGTAAACAATTGAAAATTTAACCCTAAACTCATTTAAAACTGGAAAAAAAGATGTGAGACTTATTTAAAACCAAGATGCTTTACCTAAAAATTTTGGTCCACAGCTTTTCTTAGATTACCTATTAGGGAAAATAACACTTATCCACGTGAACAGGTCCCATTTTGTCAAAAATACAATTTGGATCCAACTATTTTTTTATAAACTTGTGAGTTTGTATTACTGTGCTTTACTATCTAGTGACTAAAATTCTAAAATTAAAGCTATAAGATCTTTATTGTGTGCATGTATATGTGTTTATGTGTGTTGACATGTGTTGTATGCTGTGTCTAAATAGTAAAATCTGGTGTACTTGGCTAGAAATTCCTTAAGAAATCCTATTTGGATTAGCTTAGATAAATAAGCAATCATAAAATATACAGTAATTAATCCAAATGCCTTTTAGTTCATATGACTTAAGTAAATCTTTGATAAATAGGCTGTTGGTGTTTTATTGGTAGGGGGTGGTTTGTTTTGAGGTGGGGCCTTGCTTTGTTCCTAGGCTGGAGTGCAGTGGTGCTCATTGCAGCCTCAAACACCTGTGCTCAATCAATCCTCCCACCTCAGCCTCCAAGTAGTTGGGACTACAGATATGTACCCCCATGCCTGGCTAATTTTTGTATTTTTTGTAGAGGCAGAGTTTTACCATGTTGCTCAGGCTGGTCTCAAACTCCTGGCCTCAAGCGATTATCCCACCTCAGCCTCCTAAAATGCTGAAATCATAGGGATGGGCCACCACCCCTGGCCCAATAAACTGGCCTTGAATTTGTTGATAAAATAAAAATAGAAATTTTTTCAAATTGTCCATCAATAGATGAATGAAAATGTCATGTATATAAATATACATGAATATAGCTATATACATGTATATAGATATACTCAATGGAATATTATTCAGCCATTAATAAAGATTAAAATCCTGTCATTTGTAGCAACATGGGTGGAACTGCAGGTCATTATGCTAAATGAAATAAGCCAGGCACAGAAAAACAAATATAGCACGTTCTCATTCATATATGAAAGCAAAAAAATTGGCTCTCATGGAGGTAGAGAGTAAAATGGTTACCAGAGGCTAGGAAGAAAAGTGGGGAGGGAGGCATGAAGAGAGGTTGGTTAAGGGTACAAAATACAGTTAGATAGAAGGAATAAGTTCTAGTATTCAGTAGTACAGAAGGGAAATTATAGTTAACAATAATTTATTCTGTATTTCAAAATAGCTAGAAAAGAAAATTTGTACTATTTCCAACACAAACAAAAGATGAATGTTTGAGTTGATGGATATCCCAGGTACCCTGATTTGATCATTACACATTGTATACAGGTATCAAAATACCACATGTACCCCAAAAATGTGACAACTATTATACATCAATTTTTTTTATTTTAAACACAGGTTTCGGCTGGGTGTGGTGGCTCATGCCTGTAATCCCAACATTTTGGGAGGCCAAGGTGAGTGGATTACATGAGCTCAGGGGTTCGAGACCAGCCTGTGCAATGTAGGGAGACCTTGTCTCTACTAAAAATAAAATAAAAATCAGCTGGGTGTGATGGCACACTCCTGTAACCCCAGCTACTCAGGAGGCAGAGGTGGGAGGATGGCTTGAGCACAGGAGGCGAGGTTGCAGTGAGCCATGATCGTGCCACTCTGCACTCCAGCCTGGGCGATAGAACCAGACCTTGTCTTCAAAAAAGAAAAAAACAAGGAGGAAAGAAGAAGGAAGAAGAATAGAGGAGGAGGAGGAGGAGGAGGAAGAATAAGAAGAAGAGGAAGAAGAAAGAGAAGAAGAAGAAGAAGAAGGAGGAGGAGGAGGAGGAGGGGGGGGAGCGGGAGGGGTAAGGGGAGGGGGAGGGGGAGGGGGAGGGGGAGGGGGAGGGGAGAGAGGAAGAGAAAGAAGGAGAAGAAAAAGAAGGAAGGAGGAATGAAGGAAGGGAGGGAGGGAACAAGGAAGGAAAGAAGGAAGGAAGGAGAACAATGAGGAGGAAGGAAAAAGAAGAATTAAAATACAGATTTTAATAACTAAGATTGATGAACTAATTAAATTTTTTTTAGAATTCTAATGAAGAAACTGCTGAATTCATGAAACTACTCATCAAGATCAAGCAGAACAAAAATTACTTACATGACATTAAGTAACTGCTGAAGATAATGTTTTTATGACTTTAATTTGAAAGATTTTTGACTCTTAAGTGTTTTGTTTTCCAAATTTAAGGTAACTTTTTTCTTAAGCTATTTATAGTTTAAAGCAATATGGTAAAGCATACTTTTGAGAACAAAGGTGGAAACATTTACTTTTTCTTCTTACTTGATCCCTCCAAAATTTGGAAACTCTTCGTGAGTATTCTTACGGCTGTATGGTTATTTGGATAAGTTCAGTAAAAATCTACTTTCTCTTTATAACAGAATGCAATTGGAAGCATTGGCTATATTACCAAGACATTGACTGGAATATCATATTTGAGAACGTGCATAGAATGCCTGGTTTCAAGGGTTTCCAGCCTTATAGTGGGTGGTGAGTAAATATTGTCACTTCCTGGCAGGCCCCAAAAACCTTAAGATGGTAGGTAAAACCTAAAATCTACCTTGGTTTAACTTCCTAGCCTCAAACGGTTTCAAATCTGAGATTTTCATGTGATCAGTATAGAGATAAAAACTTATGTTTCTAAAGAAAAGCTATAATATATGTGTTATTAGACTGTAGCCTTGTGCATTGTTTTTGAGTCCTTGCTATCTACCTACAGACTAGACTATATCCTGAATTCTTCTAGAGTCCTCCAATTCAACTTTCTCCCATGGAATTACTAAAAATGAGACCTCTTTTGTTCTGAAGCCCTAAAAACTAAAACTAGATGAATTTTAAGGGATAAGTTTCATGACTGATGGATGTGTCACACAGAAAGTTAAACAAACCACCTGATGCCATAGCCAGAGACATTCAAACTGCAAACCAGGATAAGAAGTTGATGTCTTCATTCCTCAGGCAGCTTTTCCCAAGACCTCAGAACAACCCTCCATATCATAATGAGACTCTTACCTCTCTTAATGCCGACCTTTTTCACTTGGCAAGATAATGGTGACATTAAAAGTTAACAATCAGAACCTTCTGCTGGTAATTTGACAGAACCTATCCTAGAACATCCTTTTTTTTCTTTTCTTTTTTTTTTTAGAGATGGGTCCTAATCTGTGATGCAATCATAGTTCCCTTCAGCCTCAAATTCCTGGGCTTAAGCAGTCCTCCCATCTCAGCCTCCCAAGTAGCTAGAACTACAGGTACATACCACTATGCTCAATTTATTTTTTTACTTTTTGTAGAGACAGGATCTCACTATATTGCCCAGGCTGGTCTTGAACTCCTGACCTCAAGTGATCCTCCTGACTTGGGACCCCAAAGAGTTAGGAATATAGGCATGAACCACCACACCCAAGCAAGGAGATCCTTTAGTCCACCTAGTAGGTGACTTTGGCATCATCCCCAGTACGATGATTGATCACTCACTGCTTTCATTCAATCCAGTCATATTAGATGACAAAATTGCTCAATATTACCTATTGGCTAATAAAGAGATGTCTGTAGCTATTGCTAATACTACATGCTGTACCTGGGTATATTCCTCTGGGAAAGTTGAGATCCATAAACACAAAATGAGAAAACAGGCCACATGGTTACAAGTCTTACTTAACTTCCCACAGTCATTTGATTTATTCAAGTAGTAGCCTTTAAGCCTAGTTCATGACTCAAAACTTTTATACAAACTAAGCTTATTAATTTACTTTGTATTTTCCCTTTTTAAAACCTTATACGTGTTGCTTGTTAAGTTTTCAGAGAAGTATGACTCCTGATAGAATAATACTGGCCACGCACTTTGAGATGATAACAAAGACCTATGGAACTGACAAAATTAACTTAACAATGGATTCCAGGTAGCCTTAGCCTGAAAGCCACTCCCTCCTAAGCTCCCTTGTTGCTCAAATGTGGCTAAAAATGTTCTGATACTGACTCCTACTTGCCAACCACTTCCCTCAAACATGGGAAGACCAGACCAAACCAGGACTGGTCTATCCCAGGACTGAAGGACAACCAAACCCTAACTACAGGATGATTCATCAGTGATGCTTTGGAGAAAGATCTTGATCCAAAAGGGGAAATGTGAAAGTTGTCAGAATCAAAATGGAGTCACTTGTGTTAAAAACTAAAAAAATAGACTTGGGGAAAGCCATGAAGACAGAGTTCTCACGCACTAAGCCCTCATAACAAGAACTATCACAAAAGGCTCTGAAAAAAACCCACAAATTTGCAGAAAGGTTATCACAACTTTACACACAAAAAATACTTCTGTAAGGACATCTGCCCAGCAACTGCCCTTCCAACCTCAGACTGGCACCACCCTTGGTATTGATCCTTGTAGCCAAAACTAATTATCACAAAATAATTATACAATTATCATTTTTCCTTTAAAAATCTTTGTCTTCCTTTACCTCTCTGAATATGTACATAGTTTACTATGGTATGTATATTTCCATTGCAAAGCCCCATTCCTAAATAAATGTTTTCTTTTAGAGAGTCCCCTCTATTTGTTTTTTAAGTAGACAATCGTGTACTTAAAACACTCTCATATATAATACACCTCTACTCAAGTTTACAAGAAGTAACAATCAATTTTCTATGTGTACATTTACATGTATATTACAGCTTAAATAATATTCAGAAGCATCCACAAACCCACAACTATGATTACTGCTAGGAGGAAGTAAGAGATTATGACTGTGGTGCTAGTCAAAGAAAAGTTTCATCATTTCTGTGAAGTTTCAATCTGGGGAAAGAAGCATTGTTCATGTATTATTTGTATAATCCATACTAAGTGTAAAATAATCAATGTGTGTGGGGTTTACTTCTGTTTTTGAAAGTGATTATTATTTCAATAGTTTTGGGGGAACAGGTAGTGCTTGGTTACTTGGATAAGTTCTTTAGGTGTGATTTCTGAGATTTTGGTGCACCCATCACCTGAGCAGTGTACACTGTGCCCAATGTGTAGTCTTTTATTCCTCACCCCCACCTCACACACTTTTCCTAGGGCCCCCAGAGTTCATTATCTCATACTTAGGCCATTGCATCCTCATAGCTTATCTCTCACTTATAAGTGAGAACATTCGTTGTTTGGGTTTCCATTCTTGAGTTACGTCACTTATAATAATGGTCTCCAATTCCAACTACGTTGCTGCAAATACCATTATTTCATTCCTTTTTAAAATAGCTGAGTAGTATTCCACATTTTCTGTATCCACTCTTTGGTTGATAGGCATTTAGGCTGCTTCCATATTTTTGCATTGCGAATTGTGCTGTTATAAACATGCATGTGCAAGTGACTTTTTCATATAGTGACTTGTTTTCCTCTTGTTAGATACCCAGTAGTGAGATTGCTGGATGAAATGGTAGTTCTACTTTTAGTTCCTTAAGTAATCTCCACACTGTTTTTTATAGTGGTTGTACTGGTTTACATTCCCACCATCAGTGTAAAACTGTTCGCTTTTCACCATATCCACGCCAATATCTATTATTTTTTTATTTTTAAATTATGGCCATTCTTGTGGGAATAAAGTGGTATCACACTGTGATTTTGATTTGCATTTCCCTGATTATTAGTGATATTGAGCATTTTTTCATATGTTTCTTGGCCATTTGTATATCTTCTGAGAATTGTCTATTCATGTTCTTTGCCCACTTTTTGATGGGATTGTTTTTTTTCTTGCTGATTTGTTTGAGTTCCTTGTAGATTCTGGGTATTAGTCCTTTGTCAGATGCATAGTTTGCAAATATTTTCTCCTACTCTGCGGGTTATCTGTTTACTCTGCTGAATATTTCCTTTGTTGTGCAGAAGCTTTTTAGTTGAATTAAGACACATCTATTTATCTTTGGGTTTTGGTTTTTTTTTGTTTTTTGTTTTTTTTTGCATTTGCTTCTGGGTTCTTGGTCATGAACTCTTTGCCTAAGCCAATGTCTAGAATTTTTCCTATGTTATCTTCTAGGATTTTTATGGTTTCAGGTCTTAGATTTAAGTCTTTGATCCATCTTAAGTTTATTTTTGTGTAAGGTGAGAGATGAGGATCCAGTTTCATTCTTCTACATGTGGCTTGCCAATTATCCCAGCACTATTTGTTGAATAATGTGTCCTCTGCCCATTTTATGTTTTTCTTTACTTTGCCAAAGATCAGTTGGCTGTAAGTATTTGGCTTTATTTCTGGGTTCTCTATTCTGTTCCGTTGGTCTACATGCCTGTTTTTATAACAGTACCATGCTATTTTGGTGACTATAAACTTGTAGCATAGTTTGAAGTCGGGTAATGTGATGTCTCCAGATTTGTTCTTTTTATTTAGTCTTGCTTTGGATATGTGGGCTCTTTTTTGGTTCCATATGAATTTTAGGATTATTTTTTTCTGGTTCTTTAAAGAATGATGGTGGTATTTGATGGCAATTGCATTGAATTTATAGATAGCTTTTGGCAGTATGGTCATTTTCACAATATTGATTCTACCCATCAGTGAGCATGGGATGTATTTCCATTTGTTTGTGTCATCTGTGAATTCTTTCAGCAGTGTTTTATGGTTTTCTTCGTAAAGATATTTCACCTCTTTGGTTAGGTATATTCCTAAGGGTTTTTTGTTGTTGTTGTTGTTTGTTTTTTGTTTGTTTGCAGCTATTGTAAAGGGGTTGCATTCTTGATTTTTCAGATTGGTCACTGTTAGTGTATAGCAGTACTACTGATTTGTGTACATTGATTTTTTTATCCTGAAATTTTACTGAATTCATTTACCAGATCTAGGAGCTTTTTGGATGAGTCTTTAAGGTTTTCTAGCTATGCAATCATATTACTGGCAAACAGTGACAGTTTGACTTTCTTTTTACCAGTTAGGATGCTTTTATTTCTTCCTTTTGTCTGATTGTTCTGGCTAGGACTTCCAGTACTATGCTAAATAGAAGTGGTGAAAGTGAGCATCCATGTTTTGTTCCAGTTCTCAGGGGAAATACTGTCAACTTTTCCCCATTCGGTATAAAGTTGTCTGTGAGTATGTCACAGATGGCTTTTATTACATTAAGGTATGTCCCTTCTTTGCTGATTTTGCTGAGAGTTTTAATCATAAACGGATGCTGGATTTTGTCAAATGCTTTTTCTGCATCTATTAAGATAATCATATGATTTTTGTTTTTACTTCTATTTATGTGGTGTATCATATTTATTGACTTGAATACCTGAATACCTGGTATGAAACCCACTTGAACATGGTGTATTATCTTTTTTTTTTTTTTTTTTTGAGACAGAGTCTCGCTCTGTCGCCCAGGCTGGAGTGCAGTGGCGCAATCTCGGCTCACTGCAAGCTCCGCCTCCCTGGTTCACGCCATTCTCCTGCCTCAGCCTCGTGAGTAGCTGGGACTAGAGGTGCCGGCCACCATGCCCGGCTAATTTTTTGTATTTTTAGTAGAGACGGGGTTTCACCGTGTTAGCCAGGATGGTCTCGATCTCCTGACCTCGTGATCTGCCCTTCTCAGCCTCCCAAAGTGCTGGGATTACAGATGTGAGCCACCGCACCCGGCCTATTATCTTTTTGATATGCTGTTGGATTCGGTTAGCTAGTATTTTGTTGAGGATTTTTGCATCTCTGTCCATCAAGGATATTGGTCTGTAGTTTTCTTATTTACTTAGGTCCTTCCCTAGTTTTAATATTAGGGTAATACTGGGTTCATAGAATGATTTGGGGAGGATTGCCTCTATCTGTATCTATTTATGCTTTAAGGAAGTTCCATTTTGGTGTATTTTGAGGTTTTATTTCAAGATTTAGAACTTTATCTTTTGGAATAGTTTCAGTAGGATTGGTACCAGTTCTTCTTTGAATGTCTGACAGAATTCAGCTGTGAATCCATCTGGTCCTGAACCTTTTTTTTGTTGGCTTTTTTTAATTACTGTTTCAATCTTGTTACTTGTTATTGCTCTGTTCAGAGTTCCTATTTCTTCCTGTTTTTTGGTTTGTTTTTTGGTTTTGGGTTTTGTTTTGTTTTTTGAACAGAGTCTTGCTCTGTCACCCAGACTGGAGTCTGGAGTACAGTGGTGCAGTCTTGGCTCACTGCAACCTTCACCTCCCAGGTTAAAGCGATTTTCCTGCCTCAGCCACCCGAACAGCTGGGATTACAGGCATGCTCCACTATACCCGGGTAACCTTTGTATTTTTAGGAGAGACAGGGTTTTGCTATGTTGGCCAGGCTTGCCTCGAGATCCTAGCCTCAAGTGATCTGCCCGCCTTGGCCTCTCAAAGCGCTGAGATTACAGGCATGAGCCACCACACCTGGCCTCTTTCTGGCTTAATCTAGGAAGTTTGTATATTTCCAGGAATTTATCCATCTCCTCTAGGTTTTCCAATTTGTGCACATAAAGGTGTTCATAGTAGCCTTGAATGATCTTCTGTGGTATCGGTTGTAACATCTCCCATTTCATTTCTAATTCAATTTATTTGGATCTTCTCTCTTCTTTTCTTGGTTAATCTCACTAATGATCTATTGATTTTGTATATCTTTTCAAAAACCAGCTTTTTGTTTCATTTATCTTTTGTATTTTTTTGGTTTCAATTTCATTTAGTTCTGCTCTGATCTTTGTAATTTTTTTTCTTCTGCTGGGCTTGGGTTTGGTTTGTTCTTGTTTCTCTAGTTCTTTGAGATGTGAGCTTAGATTGTCTATTTGTGCTCTTTTAGACTTTTTGATGTAGGCATTTAATGTTATGAACTTTCCTCTTAACATCACTTTTTCTGTATCTCGGAGGTTGTGATAGGCTGTGTCACTATTATTGTTCAGTTCAAATAATTTTTTAATTTACATCTTGATTTCATTGTTGACCCAAACATCATTCAGGAGCAGATTATTTCATTTCCATGTGTTTGTATAGTTTTGAGGGTTCCTTTTGGAGTTAGTTTCCAATTTTATTCCACTGTGGTCTGAGAGTGTACTTGATATAATTTCGATTTTTTTAATTTACTGAGACTTGTTTTGTGGCCTATCATATGGCCTCTTTTGGAGAATGTTCCATGTGCTGAAGAAAAGAATGTATATTCTGCAGTTGTTGGGTAGAATGTTCTATAAATATCTGTTAAGTCCATTTATTCTAGGGTATAGTTTAAGTCCACAGTTTCTTTGTTGACTTTCTGTCTTGGTTATTTGTCTAGTGCTGTCAGTGTAGTATCGAAGTCCTCCACTATTATTGTGTTGGCATCTATCTTATTTCTTATGTCTAGTAGTAATTGTTTTATAAACTTGAAACCTCCAGTGTTATGTGCATATATATATATATAAAGGAATGTGATATTTTCCTGTTGGACTAATCCTTTTACCATTACATAATGTCCGTCTGTGTCTTTTTAAACTGTTGTTGCTTTTAACAGACTTTAAGTCTGTTTTGTCTAATAATAGCTACTCCTGATGACTTGTGGTTTCCATTTGCACGGAATATCTTTTTCCACCCCTTTACCTTAACTTTATGTGAGTCCTTATGTGTTAGGTGAGTCTCTTGAACACAGCAGATATTTGGTTGGTGAATTCTTATCCATTCTGCCATTCTGCATCTTCTAAGTGGAGCATTTAGGCCATCGTTAGTATTAAAATGTGAGGTAATGTTCTATTCATCATGCTAGTTGTTGCCTGAATACCTCATTTGTTTTTTTTTTTTTTCATTGTGTTATTGTTTTATATGTCCTGTGAGATTTATGCTTTAAAGAAGTTGCATTTTGGGGTATTTTGAGGTTTTATTTTAAGATTTAGAACTCCCTTTAGCATTTCTTGTAGTACTGGCTTGATAGAGGCAAATTCTCTCAGGATTTGTTTGTCTGAAAAAGACTGTATCTTTCCTTCATTTATGAAGCTTAGTTTAGCTGGATACAAAATTCCTGGCTAATAATTATTTTGTTTAAGGAGGCTAAAGATAGGACCCCAATCTCTTCTAGTTTGCAGGGTTTCTGAGGAGAAATCTGCTGTTAATCTGACAGGTTTTCCTTTATAGGTCACCTGATGCTTTTGCCTCACAGCTCTTAAGATTCTTTTCTTTATTCTGACTTTAGGTAACCTGATGACTATGTGCTTAGGTTATAATCTTTTTGCAATGAATTTCCTGGGTGTTCTTTAAGCTTCTTATATTTGGATATCTAGATCTCTAGCAAAACCAGGGAAGTTTTCCTCGATTATTCCCTCAAATAAGTTTTCCAAACTTTTAGATTTATCTTCTTCTGTGGAACACCAATTATTCTTATGTTTGGTTGTTTAACATAATCCCAAATTTTTTGGAGGCTTTGTTCAATTTTTTTATTGCTTTTTCTTTGTCTTTGTTGAATTGCGTTAACTTGAAAGGCTTGTCTTCAAGCTCTGAAGTTCTTTCTTCTACTTGTTTGATTCTATTGTTGAAACTTTCCAGTGTATTTTGCATTTCTCTAAGGGTGTCTTTCATTTCCAGAAGTTGTGATTGTCTTTTCTTTATGATATCTTTCACTGGAGGGTTTTTCATCCATATCCTGCATTTTTTTTTAATTTCTTTAAGTTGGTTTTCACTTCTCTCTAGTGCCTCCTTGAGTAGCTTAATAATCAATCTTCTGAACTTTTTATCTGGCAATTCAGAGATTTCTTCTTGGTTTGAAGCCATAGCTGGAGAGCTAATATGATCTTTTGGGGGTGTGATAGAATCTCGTTTGGTCATATGAACAGTTACTTTTTGGCTCCTTCTTATTTGGATAGACTTTTTCAGTGGAAGATTCTGGAACTCAAGTGCTGCTGTTCAGATTCTTTCATCCTATATGGTAATCCCTTGATGTGGTGCTCTCCCCCTTCCCCTAGGGATGGGGTTTCCTGACAGCCAGACTGCAGTGATTGTTATTGCCCTTCTGGGTCTAGTCACCCAATGGGGCTACTGGATTCCTGGCTCATGCTGGAAAATGTCTGCAAAGAGTCCTGTGATGTGATCCATCTTCAGCTCTCCCAGCCATACATACCAGCACCTGGTCTGGTGGAGGTGGCAAGGGAATGAAGTGGACACTGTGAAAGTCCTTTGTTGTAATTTTGTTTAGTGTACTGGTTTTCTCAAATGCTGGTTATGCTAGCAGTGAAGCTTTCATGTGGACAGGCTCAGGAACTCCGGTTAGCCAGGTTGTTGCAGGCAGTGGAATTAGCTGTTGTTTTCTCCTTCTTTGGAGCAGGGTTGTTCTGACTTGCTGTAATGTATCGAGTTGGTTGGCCTCCAGCCAGGAGATGGTGCTTTCAAGACAGCATCAGCTGCAGTAGTAAAAAGGGGATATAATCTTGCCCTATGTTGGCCAGAATGAGTACCTGGGTTTCTCAGGCAATGAGTAGGGCCATAGAGCATAGAGCTCCCAAGAGTTTTTGTCTTTTGTCTTCAGCTACCAGGGCAGGTAGAGAAAAGCCATCAGGTCAGGGCAGGGTTAGGCGGGTCTGAGATCAGATTCTTTTTGGGTGGGGCTTGCTGTGGCCACTGTCAGGGATGGGGGTGGTTCTCAGGCCAATGGGGTTATGTTCCCAGGGGGATTATGGCTGCCTCTGCCGCATCATACAGGCCACCAGGGAGGTAGGGGAAAGCTAGCAGTGACAGACATCACCCACCTCCTATGCAGCCACTAAGGCCAGTCTCACTCCCACTGTGCCCCCCAACCACACTGAGTTTATACATAGGCAGCTGGTGGGCAGGGCTGAGATCTTGCCCCAGGCTACAATCCTCCCCACTGAGAAAGCACACAGGGCTCTCAGGCCTTGCCGCTCCCTGCCTGCCCACGCCATCAGCTGTGGCTTGTATACTTGTATCCGCACTTCCCATTCACCATCCCCCTACCACCACCAATTGTGCTCAGGAAAATTTGTGCTCAGTCGAAATTATTACAAAGTTCAGCTGGGAGCTTCCTTCACCCTGTGGTCCCTCCCCAGTTCTGCTGGCTGCCTTCCCTTCCCCAAGGACCTCTGTGAGATTAGGCCAGGAATGGCTTCCCTGGGTTTGAGCTGGGGACCGGGAGTGCCTACAGGGCTCTTCACACTGCTTCTTCTACTTTTATATTTCACCTGGGTCCCTAAATCCATTTCAGCTCTAGGTAAGGTTAAATCCTTTCCCCATGATCTAGATTTTCAGGTTCCCCAGTGGGGTGTGTGTTCAGAGTCTGACTTATCCCTCTCTCACACTTTGGAAACTCAGTTTTTTGGCTGTCTGGTGGCATTTTTCTCATTGTGTGTTTTGATGGCAATTAAAGAGTCACTCCTTGAAAGTAGGTGCCAAGAATGATGGGTTTGTACTTCCCAGAAAGCCCAGACATGTAAAACATAATACTGTTTGCCTATTAGGCTCTAGTATATGCTTGTTAAATGAATGATGATGAAACAAGAGGTTGGAGCTAGAATATGAACTACCTTAATTTTCAAGAGTTGGTAGTTTATTTGGCAGGGCAGATAAGTTAAATGAGATAATAGGTTTAACACAGTTCCTACTGATACATTTTAGCTTTTATGATTAATATCGCATTTCAATTCTATCCTGCTTCATGACCAGAAGATGGAGCTCCAAACATTTAAACTTTAAAAAAAAAAAATTCTCCTGTTTTGTTGTATTCTTGGTAGAGGCTGTGCTCTTATTTCGTTAGTTCTGGTTCTTTTTGTTCCCCATCTAAATCCTTCCATTCTCATTTTGTTCTCAGGTTATCAAAATCCACTTGCTGACTACAGATAGGAGGAGTGATCTGTGTGAGAAGCTACACATAGATCCTCTTTTTCTCCCTCTGGGGACTTATTTGATTCATGCACCAGTTCATACATATTTTTATCCAACTCTCCCCACTTTGTTCCTCCCTCTTCACAATGGAAAAGCCATTGTGACTTACAGTTGTTACAGCAGCTGTAAACAGGTGCTGATGTTCTATGCATCCTCATGGGAGGAAAAATGCCAGCACTAGCACACACAGAATTTGTTGCTATATGCAGGAAAAAGCTTGTGATAGGGCTAGAAGTACATTTTTTTGGACTGTTCTCCAGTTTGTGTGCTTTTGCAACATAAGTTCCTTATCTACAAGATTCTTCCTTGAGACATCTAGACTCATGGGAAATAATTAATTTCTAATTTTTCATATCATTCATTCTACTACACTTACATTGATATTATTAATACCTTTATATTATTATTACCTTTATGTTTATTAATAGGCATATCTCTAGCTATTTATTCAATATTCACTCATTCATTCACTTTTTTTCAATAAATATTTATTGAGCAGCACAGCAGCATTACAGGAGGGTTATGGATTTGTGGAATACACTGACCCCCATCCCCAATCCCTGCAACACACATATCCTCCTACTATAAGTCTTTAATAGATCTATCCAAGAATACATCTGGCTACAAATACCTGGTTAAGAGTTCCAGGAGTGCTTTAAGCAGGAGCAGCAGCACTGCCTATTCAAATTTGTCTCTTGCCCTTTATTCCCTATACCAAAGGCAAAGCCATCAGAGATTCTGGTAAAGTTCTGCAAGAGTTAAGGGGAAATTTTCTGGCTTCATCACTTCTCTGTTATACTCAGATTTACATCACCATTGTGAAATTACACTAATACATACACCACTGTTCAAGGGAACATTTATAAACATTTGGCTCTTCCATTTCTTGATCCAAATTCAGCTTCAGGAGATACATGTCTTCACCGTGGATCAACCACCCGGCATTCCAGCAAAATCTACCCCTACTTTCCAGAGTCCTTTAAAGGCAATCATGTCTGTATTTACCAAATCTCTCAAAGGCTCTAAATCTATATCTCTAAATATCCGATGGTTATTTCATCTGGCAAATTCAAAAATGTTTACATTGAACTCATTTTCTTTCTCTATCTATGCTTGGCATAGATGTTTGTCCCCTCCAAACCTCATGTTGGAATCTGATCACCAATGTTGGAGGTGGGGCCTAATGGGAGGTGTTTGGGTCATGGGGGTGGATCCTACATGAACAGATTAATATCCTCCTTCAAGGGTGAGTGAGTTCTCATTCCATTAGTTACAAAGACAGCTGGTTGTTAAAAAGAGCCTGCCACTTTTCCCACCCTTTCTCTTGCTTCCTCTTTTGCAATGTGATCGTTGCACATACAAGCTCCCCTTCACCTTCCACCATGAAGTAGAAGGAGATTGAGGCTCTCATCATGCAGATGCCCAATCTTGAACTTTACAGTCATCAGAATCATAAGAAAAATAAACCTTTTTCTCTATAAATTACCCAGTGTCAGATATTCTGTTATGGTAACACAAAATTGACCAAGATAATACCTTTACTCTCTAACTCTCCTCCTAGCTTTCTGGATATCATTTTTATGCAATCACCTACTAGTAATCTAAATTAAAAATCTTGAAGGAATCACTTGATTTCACTTCTACCTTACCTTCCACATCCAGTCAGCAAGTCCTGTACATTCTACCTCCACAGTGTGCCCTCAATTCAGTTCTTGCACATGTATTTTTCAGAAAGTCTCTTCTCCCACAATAATTTCAGTAGTCTCCTAGTTATCTCCATTGTCTTCCTCCTCAAGTCTTCTGAAGAGTCTATATTAACACCATACTAGGGTTGCCAGGTAAGATACAGGGCTTCTTGTATATTTGTTTGTTAAATCTGGCAGCTTTGCACATATTCATCTTCCTAAACATGTTTCTGGTCATGTAGCACTGCCATTTACACTCTCTCTCCCCTTTCTATTACTGAATTAGTTTTTTTTCAGTTATTGTTGTTGTTGCTTCTGCTGCTGTTGTTTTAGTTTCCTATCCATTAGATAATTAACCCTACATTAGCCTATCACTCAACAAATATTTAAATTAGGTTGGCGCAAAAAAAAAAAAAAGCCCACAATTACTTTTGCACCAGCCTAATATCTGGTACCTGCCATATATGAAACACTCAGGTTTGTGTTGTGGAGTATGCAAAAATAATTTATAGTCTCTATTCTTCAGGCGTTAGCAAGCTGAATAATTATCATTGACATAAAGAAACACAAGCAGGCCAGGCATGATGGCTCATGCCTGTAAACCCAGCACTTTGGGAGGCTGACACAGGCAGATCGCTTGAGCTCGAGTTTGAGACCAGCCTGGGCAACATGGCAAAACCCCGTCTCCACCAAAAATACAAAAAATTAGCCAGGAGTGGTGGTGTGCTCCTGTTGTCCCAACTACTTGGGAGGCTGAGGTGGGAGGGTGGCTGGAGCCCTGGAGGCAGAGGCTGCAGTGAGCCGAGATCATGCCACTGACTCCAGCCTGGGTGACAGAGTGAGACCCCATCTCAATTAAAAAATAAAATAAGAAAAAGAAAAAGAAACTCAAGCAAATATAGAGTGCTAAAATTCAATTTAGACTAGAGGGATGAGAGTGAGGAGGTTAGGTTTGTATTCACGTTACCTAGATTTTAATTCGGCCTAAGGCCAGTGAAAACTTTTTTTAACCCCACCCACACCCTAGTCTTAAAAACCAGTCACTAAAACAAGTGAACTTCTCCACCTCTACCCTTGACCTGGAACAAAGTTATTCCTGGCTAACAAAGCTTTTCCCTCACTGTACAAAGTAGAAGACAGCAAGTTGTCTTTATTCAGTTTCATAACGGAGAAAAGTGAGTATAAAAGTTGTACAACATACACAGAATCTTAAATCACTAGAGGAGCCAGGAATGGAGCTCAACACTTACGAGTATTCTTTGTGTAGTAAGCTAGTCTCTGAACAAGCACCTAATCTTCAAAGAATAAACCAATTTTATGTGAATAAACAAAACATAGGGAATAAGCAAAACATAAGACAATATAGGAATAGCTGTTTCAAAGTTTCAAAATTACAAAGCAAAAATCTGAAGATTTTTCAGAACATCTGCCTCTGGGGAATTTCAAACACTAAAATGAGATTCACTAGGTCACAGAGAAATAATGAGGTCTACTGTCTGGCAATAGCTTTCAAAAGATAACCCTGGTATTTTGTTGAGGATTTTTGCATCTCTGTTCATTATAGATATTGCCCTGCAGCTTTCTTTTTTCATGTGTCTTTCCCAGATTTTGGTATCAGGGTGATGCTGGCTTCACAGAGTGAGATAGGAAGAGTCCCTCCTTCTCAATGTTTTTGGAATAGTTTCAGTAGAATTGGTACCAGCTATTCTTTGTACATCTGGTAGATTTCGGCTGTAAATCCATCTTATCCAGGGATTTTAGGGGGATGGTAGGTTTTTTTATTACTAATTTTGGAACTTGATATTGGTCTCTTCAGGGTTCAATTTCTTCCTGATTCAATCCGGAGAGGTCATGTGTTTCGTTTCCAGGAGTGTATTCATTTCCTCTAGATTTTCTAGTTTGTGCGCCTAGAGGTGTTCATAATAGTCTCTGATGATCTTTTGTACTTCTGTGGGATCAGTTATGATGTCACATTTGTCATTTCTGATCATGCTTATTTGAACCTTCTCTTTTCTTTGTTAATCTAATTAGGGGTCTATTGATCTTATTCATCCTTTCAAAGAGGCAACTTTTGGTTTTGGTGATACTTTATATAGATTTTAGGTTCCCAATTTCCTGGACTTTGGCTCCAATTTTAGTTATTTCCTTTCTTCTGCTAGCTTTGAGGTTAGTTTTTTTCTAGTTCCTTTACATGTGATGTTAGATCATTAATTTGAGATCTTTCTAACTTCTTTTTTTTTAAATTATTATTATTATTATACTTTAGGTTTTATGGTACATGTGTGCAATGTGCAGGTAAGTTACATATGTATACATGTGCCATGCTGCTGCGCTGCACCCACTAACTCGTCATCTAGCATTAGGTATATCTCCCAATGCTATCCCTCCCCCCTCCCCCCACCCCACAACAGTCCCCGAAGTGTGATGTTCCCCTTCCTGTGTCCATGTGTTCTCATTGTTCAATTCCCACCTATGAGTGAGAAGATGCGGTGTTTGGTTTTTTGTTCTTGCGATAGTTTACTGAGAATGATGATTTCTAATTTCATCCATGTCCCTACAAAGGACATGAACTCATCATTTCTTGTGGCTGCATAGTATTCCATGGTGTATATGTGCCACATTTTCTTAATCCAGTCTATCATTGTTGGACATTTGGGTTGGTTCCAAGTCTTTCCTATTGTGAATAATGCCGCAATAAACATACGTGTGCATGTGTCTTTATAGCAGCATGATTTATAGTCCTTTGGGTATATACCCAGTAATGGGATGGCTGGGTCGAATGGAATTTCTAGTTCTAGATCCCTGAGGAATCGCCACACTGACTTCCACAAGGGTTGAACTAGTTTACAGTCCCACCAACAGTGTAAAAGTGTTCCTATTTCTCCACATCCTCTCCAGCACCTGTTGTTTCCTGACGTTTTAATGATTGCCATTCTAACTGGTGTGAGATGGTATCTCATTGTGGTTTTCATTTGCATTTCTCTGATGGCCAGTGATGGTGAGCATTTTTTCATGTGTTTTTTGGCTGCATAAATGTCTTCTTTTGAGAAGTGTCTGTTCATGTCCTTCGCCCACTTTTTGATGGGGTTGTTTTTTTTCTTGTAAATTTGTTGGAGTTCATTGTAGATTCTGGATATTAGCCCTTTGTCAGATGAGTAGGTTGTGAAAATTTTCTCCCATTTTGTAGGTGCCTGTTCACTTTGATGGTAGTTTCCTTTGCTGTGCAGAAGCTCTTTAGTTTAATTAGATCCCATTTGTCAATTTTGGCTTTTGTTACCATTGCTTTCAGTGTTTTAGACATGAAGTCCTTGCCCATGCCTATGTCCTGAATGGTAATGCCTAGGTTTTCTTCTAGGGTTTTTATGGTTTTAGGTCTAACATTGAAGTCTTTAATCCATCTTGAATTGATTTTTGTATAAGATGTAAGGAAGGGATCCAGTTTCAGCTTTCTACATATGGCTAGCCAGTTTTCCCAGCACCATTTATTAAATAGGGAATCCTTTCCCCATTTCTTGTTTTTGTCAGGTTTGTCAAAGATCAGATAGTTGTAGATATGTGGCATTATTTCTGACGGCTCTGTTCTGTTCCATTGATCTATATCTCTGTTTTGGTACCAGTACCATGCTGTTTTGGTTACTGTAGCCTTGTAGTATAGTTTGAAGTCAGGTAGTGTGATGCCTCCAGCTTTGTTCTTTTGGCTTAGGATTGACTTGGCGATGCGGGCTCTTTTTTGGTTCCATATGAACTTTAAAGTAGTTTTTTCCAATTCTGTGAAGAAAGTCATTGGTAGCTTGATGGGGATGGCATTGAATCTGTAAATTACCTTGGGAAGGATGGCCATTTTCTTGATATTGATTCTTCCTACCCATGAGCATGGAATGTTCTTCCATTTGTTTGTATCCTCTTTTATTTCCTTGAGCAGTGGTTTGTAGTTCTCCTTGAAGAGGTCCTTCACATCCCTTGTAAGTTGGATTCCTAGGTATTTTATTCTCTTTGAAGCAATTGTGAATGGGAGTTCACTCATGATTTGGCTCTCTGTTTGTCTGTTATTGGTGTATAAGAATGCTTGTGATTTTTGTACATTGATTTTGTATCCTGAGACTTTGCTGAAGTTGCTTATCAGCTTAAGGAGATTTTGGGCTGAGACAATGGGGTTTTCTAGATATACTATCATGTCATCTGCAAACAGGGACAATTTGACTTCCTCTTTTCCTAATTGAATACCCTTGATTTCCTTCTCCTGCCTAATTGCCCTGGCCAGAACTTCCAACACTATGTTGAATAGAAGTGGTGAGAGAGGGCATCCCTGTCTTGTGCCAGTTTTCAAAGGGAATGCTTCCAGTTTTTGCCCATTCAGTGTGATATTGGCTGTGGGTTTGTCATAGATAGCTCTTATTATTTTGAGATACGTCCCATCAATACCTAATTTATTGAGAGTTTTTAGCATGAAGGGTTGTTGAATTTTGTCAAAGGCCTTTTCTGCATCTATTGAGATAATCATGTGGTTTTTGTCTTTGGTTGTGTTTATATGCTGGATTGCATTTATTGATTTGCGTATATTGAACCAGCCTTGCATCCCAGGGATGAAGCCCACTTGATCATGGTGGATAAGCTTTTTGATGTGCTGCTGGATTCGGTTTGCCAGTATTTTATTGAGGATTTTTGCATCAATGTTCATCAAGGATATGGGTCTAAAATTCTCTTTTTTTGTTGTGTCTCTGCCAGGCTTTGGTATCAGGATGATGCTGGCCTCATAAAATGAGTTAGGGAGGATTCCCTCTTTTTCTATTGATTGGAATAGTTTCAGAAGGAATGGTACCAGCTCCTCCTTGTACCTCTGGTAGAATTCGGCTGTGAACCCATCTGGTCCTGGACTTTTTTTGGTTGGTAAGCTATTGATTATTGCCACAATTTCAGCTCCTGTTATTGGTTTATTCAGAGATTCAACTTCTTCCTGGTTTAGTCTTGGGAGAGTGTATGTGTTGAGGAATTTATCGATTTCTTCTAGATTTTCTAGTTTATTTGCGTAGAGGTGTTTGTAATATTCTCTGATGGTAGTTTGTATTTCTGTGGGATCAGTGGTGATATCCCCTTTATCTTTTTTATTGCATCTATTTGATTCTTCTCTCTTTTTTTCTTTATTAGTCTTGCTAGCGGTCTATCAATTTTGTTGATCCTTTCAAAAAACCAGCTCCTGGATTCATTTATTTTTTGAAGGGTTTTTTGTGTCTCTATTTCCTTCAGTTCTGCTCTGATTTTAGTTATTTCTTGCCTTCTGCTAGCTTTTGAATGTGTTTGCTCTTGCTTTTCTCATTCTTTTAATTGTGATGTTAGGGTGTCAATTTTGGATCTTTCCTGCTTTCTCTTGTGGGCATTTAGTGCTATAAATTTCCCTCTACACACTGCTTTGAATGCATCCCAGAGATTCTGGTATGTTGTATCTTGGTTCTCCTTGGTTTCAAAGAACATCTTTATTCCTGCCTTCATTTCGTTATGTACCCAGTAGTCATTCAGGAGCAGGTTGTTCAGTTTCCACGTAGTTGAGCGGTTTTGAGTGAGATTCTTAATCCTGAGTTCTAGCTTGATTGCACTGTGATCTGAGAGATAGTTTGTTATAATTTCTGTTCTTTTACATTTATTGAGGAGAGCTTTACTTCCAAGTATGTGGTCAATTTTGGAATAGGTGTGGGGTGGTGCTGAAAAAAATGTATATTCTGTTGATTTGGGGTGGAGAGTTCTGTAGATGTCTATTAGGTCCGCTTGGTGCAGAGCTGAGTTCAATTCCTGGGTATCCTTGTTGACTTTCTGTCTCGTTGATCTGTGTAATGTTGACAGTGGGGTGTTAAAGTCTCCCATTATTAATGTGTGGGAGTCTAAGTCTCTTTGTAGGTCACCCAGGACTTGCTTTATGAATCTGGGTGCTCCTGTATTGGGTGCATATATATTTAGGATAGTTAGCTCTTCTTGTTGAATTAATCCCTTTACCATTATGTAATGGCTTTCTTTGTCTCTTTTGATCTTTGTTGGTTTAAAGTCTGTTTTATCAGAGACTAGGATTGCAACCCCTGCCTTTTTTTGTTTTCCATTTGCTTGGTAGATCTTCCTCTATCCTTTTATTTTGAGCCTATGTGTGTCTCTGCATGTGAGATGGGTTTCCTGAATACAGCACACTGATGGGTCTTGAGTCTTTATCCAATTTGCCAGTCTGTGTCTTTTAATTGGAGCATTTAGCCCATTTACATTTAAAGTTAATATTGTTATGTGTGAATTTGATCCTGTCATTATGACGTTAGCTGGTTATTTTGCTCATTAGTTGATGCGGTCTCTTCCTAGTCTCAATGGTCTTTACATTTTGGTATGATTTTGCAGTGGCTGGTACCGGTTGTGCCTTTCCATGTGTAGCGCTTCCTTCAGGAGCTCTTTTAGGGCAGGCCTGGTGGTGACAAAATCTCTCAGCATTTGCTTGTCTGTAAAGCATTTTATTTCTCCTTCACTTATGAAGCTTAGTTTGGCTGGATATGAAATTCTGGGTTGAAAATTCTTTTCTTTAAGAATGTTGAATATTGGCCCCCACTCTCTTCTGGCTTGTAGGGTTTCTGCCGAGAGATCCGCTGTTAGTCTGATGGGCTTCCCTTTGATGGTAACCCGACCTTTCTCTCTGGCTGCCCTTAACATTTTTTCCTTCATTTCAACTTTGGTGAATCTGACAATTATGTGTCTTGGAGTTGCTCTTCTCGAGGAGTATTTTTGTGGCGTTCTCTGTATTTCCTGAATCTGAATATTGGCCTGCCTTGCTAGATTGGGGAAGTTCTCCTGGATAATATCCTGCAGAGTGTTTTCCAACTTGTTTCCATTCTCCCCATCGCTTTCAGGTACACCAATGAGACATAGATTTGGTCTTTTCACATAGTTCCACATTTCTTGGAGGCTTTGCTCATTTCTTTTTATTCTTTTTTCTCTAAACTTCCTTTCTCGCTTCATTTCATTCATTTCATCTTCCAGGGCTGATACCCTTTCTTCCATTTGATCGCATCGGCTCCTGAGGCTTCTGCATTCTTCAAGTAGTTCTCGAGCCTTGGTTTTCAGCTCCATCAGCTCCTTTAAGCACTTCTCTGTATTGGTTATTCTAGTTATACATTCTTCTAAATTTTTTTCAAAGTTTTCAACTTCTTTGCCTTTGGTTTGAATATCCTCCCGTAGCTCGGAGTAATTTGATCGTCTGAAGCCTTCTTCTCTCAGCTCGTCAAAGTCATTCTCCATCCAGCTTTGTTCCGTTGCTGGTGAGGAACTGCGTTCCTTTGGAGGAGGAGAGGCGCTCTGCTTTTTAGAGTTTCCAGTTTTTCTGCTCTGTTTTTTCCCCATCTTTGTGGTTTTATCTACTTTTGGTCTTTGATGATGGTGATGTACAGATGGGTTTTTGGTGTGGATGTCCTTTCTGTTAGTTTTCCTTCTAACAGACAGAACCCTCAGCTGCAGGTCTGTTGGAGTACCTGGCCGGCCGTGTGAGGTATCAGTCTGCCCCTGCTGGGGGGTGCCTCCCAGTTAGGCTGCTCGGGGGTCGGGGGTCAGGGACTCACTTGAGGAGGCAGTCTGCCCGTTCTCAGATCTCCAGCTGCGTGCTGGGAGAACCACTGCTCTCCTCAAAGCTGTCAGACAGGGACATTTAAGTCTGCAGAGGTTACTGCTGTCTTTTTGTTTGTCTGTGCCCTGCCCCCAGAGGTGGAGCCTACAGAGGCAGGCAGGCCTCCTTGAGCTGTGGTGGGCTTCACCCAGTTCAAGCTTCCAGGCTGCTTTGTTTACCTACGCGAGCCTGGGCAATGGCGGGCGCCCCTCCCCCAGCCTCGCTGCCGCCTTGCTGTTTGATCTCAGACTGCTGTGCTAGCAATCAGCGAGACTCCGTGGGCGTAGGACCCTCTGAGCCAGGTGCCGGCTATACTCTCCTGGGGCACCGTTTCCTAAGCCTGTCGGAAAAGCACAGTATTCGGGTGGGAGTGGCCCGATTTTCCAGGTGCTGTCTGTCACCCCTGGAAAGGGAACTCCCTGATCCCTTGCGCTTCCCGAGTGAGGCAATGCCTCGCCCCTGCTTCGGTTGGCGCACAGTGCACTCACCCACTGACCTGCGCCCACTGTCTGGCACTCCCTAGTGAGATGAACACAGTACCTCAGATGAAAATGCAGAAATCACCCGTCTTCTGTGTCGCTCACGCTGGGAGCTGTAGACCGGAGCTGCTCCTATTCGGCCATCTTGGCTCCTCCCCCCCTTTCTAACTTCTTAATGTAGACATTTAGTGTGATAAACTTTCCTCTTAATGCTGCTTTTGCTGCATCCCAGAGATTTTAGTATGTTGTATCTCTATTTTCAAAGAATTTTTTGATTTCTGCCTTGATTTCTTTGTTTACCCAAAAGTCATTCAGAAGCAAATTGTTTAATGTCCATACAACTGTGTGCTTTTGAAAATTATTTTTGGTATTGAATTTTATTTTTATTCCACTCTGGGCCAAGAGATGGTTAGTATGATTTCAACTTTTTTGAATTTATTAAGACTTGCTTTATGGCCAAGCATGTGGTCAATCTAGGAGTATGTTCCCCATTAAAAAGCAGGCAAAAGTGGCTGGGCACAGTAGCTCATGCCTATAGTCCCAGCATTTTTGGAGGCTGAGGCAAGAGGATAGCTTGAGCTCAGGCATTTGAGACCAGTCTGGGCAACCTGGTAAGACCTTGTCGCTACTAAAAGTTAAAAATAAAAGTTAGCCAGGCATTGTGGCACAACTGTGGTCTCAGCTACTCAAGAGGCTGAGATGGGAGGATCACTTGAGCCTGGGAGGTCGAGGCCGCAGTGAGCTGTGATCGTCCCACTGTACTCCAGCCTGAGCAACAGAGTGAGACCCTGTCGCAAAAAAAAAAAAAAAAAAAAAAAAAAAAAGTAGGCAAAGGACATGAACAGATACTTTTCAAAAGAAGACATATAAATGGCCAAGAAACATGAAAAAAATGCTCCGTACCATTAATCATCAGAGAAATGCAAATCAAAACTACAATGAGATACCATCTCACACCAGTCAGCATGCCAATTATTAAAAAGTAAAAAAACAACAGATGCTGGTGAGGCTGTGGAGAAAAGGGAATGCTTATACACTGTTGGTGGGAATGCAAATTAGTTCAGCCACTATGGAAAGCAGTTTGGAGATGTCTCAGAGAACTTAAAACAGAACTACTGTTTGACCTGGCAATCCCATTACTGGGTATATAGCCAAAGGAAAATAAATCATTCTACCAAAAAGACACATGCACTTGTGTGTTCATCACAGCACTATTCACAATAACAAAGACATGGAATTAACCTAGGTGCCCATCAATGGTGGACTGGATAAAGAAAATATACACCATGAAATACTATGCAGCGTGAAAAAGAATGGAATCATGTCCTTTGTAGCAACGTGGATGCAGCTGGAGGCCATTATCCTAAGTGAATTAACACAGGAACAGAAAATCAAATACCATATGTTTTCACTTATAAATGGGTGCTAAACCTCTGGTACACAAGGACATAAAGATGGGAACAATAGACTCGAGTCTATTAGAAGGGGGAGCGAGGGAGGGGACAAGGACTGAAATACTACCTATTAGGTATTATGCTCACTACCTTGGTGATGGGATCATTCGTACCTCAAGCCTTAGCGCCACACAATATGCTCATGTAACAAACCTGTGCATGTGCCCTCTGAATCTATAATAAAATAAAAGTTGATACTATTTTAAAAACACACAGAGAGAAAAGGAAACTTTGGAAAAGAAATGTAACCATAGAATGTGGAAATATATCTAACCCATATATTTCTTGCATATGTTCATCAATGCTATAGAACTGATATAGAACTAGAAGACTATTGGAAGCTTTAATATAAAGCAATTCCGTGATATTTTCAGAAAAAAAAATTGCATGGTTGAGGGAGAGGACCAGAAAAGAAAACTTATCTTTTACTTTTATCCATCTATATATTTTGAATTCTGTGATATGGCACATATAATTATTTTTAAACCTTTAAATAAAATATTTTAAGTCTACTAAGGCATCTCAACTCATTATGAACACACAATATTTTGAGGGGGTTCTTTGTTTGTTTATTGGTCTCACTATGTTGCCCAGGCTCAAGTGCTACAGCTATTCACAGGAGTGATCATAGCACACTGAAACCTCAAACTCCTGGCCTCAGGTGATCCTTCTGCTTCAGCCTCCCAAGTAGCTGGGCCTAGAGGCGTGCACCACCACACCCAACTTAGACACACAGTCGTTTTATTTTTCCAGTAAATGCCCCAAACTTTCCTAGTGAATGGTAACCCCCCAAATATATCTTGCCTAATTTTGTGCTTTTCAGTCAAATTTGGTTATTAGAACACTCTCATTCAGATATTTCAGACTCAGTCCTATTCATTTAAACACTTCGATTTTATATTCAATCATAACTCTACATGTCCCATTACCCAGAAGAGGTTAGACCTTCTGTTTTATACTGAAAGTTTTGAGGAATTTGGTGGGGTGGGGGAAGTGGGGTTGGGTGAAGGGAAGAGTTCTAACTCTGTCACCACCACCAACCTCTTCCTTCTTCTGGGTGTGATCGCCTTTGGGATTGGGAAAGGGAGAAAGGAGAAAACAGAAAGGAAGCATGAGCATCTCTGCATACAACTGTTGCTATGCTCTCCGCAGTTGATGGTAACCACTAGTTTAGCCTATTGTCTCTGGGCTAGATGAGGACCAGAGATGGCTCTAAGGTTTCCCTTAGATGAAAGATCTGTTTGCCTTCTTTGGCAGATGCAGGCTTGGTGGCATTCTCCACAGGTGAGCCCCTCGTTGCCCCCCACACTGCATCAATCCTGGGACATTTGTAGTTTCCAATCTCATATTCTCTGCACCAACTCTCAAGTCTGCAGGCATGTGAGGATTTTACCCCTATTTTGAAGGAGGAGGCCATTGTCACTGGCCCCCTCCTCCACCTAGAAAGGCCCCACTTATGCCATCTCCATTGCATTCTATTTTCCCACATTTCAGTAGCAAATAAAGCACATCAGCAAGTCTACTACTTCAGAAGCTCATACAGCCAGGGAACAAAATGTCTGTTTATTTTTCTTTTCAAGTTATTTGCTTCTTTTCAAGTTATTTGCTCGAGCTCCCCTCTCTCACATACTTGACTTGAGAGAATGAATAGAGTCTGTACACTTACTCCCCAAGAGGTTGGCTTCCTCTCTCCCAACATCCCCTGGGAGATGGGAACAGCGATGGGTGGTTGGGCCAATTCCCTAATTAGGGGCATCTCAGAAAGCCCTGCAGAAGGATGGCTGATTCCAATTTCTGATGACTCTATAAATTTAGAATATGGAACACATTGTATCTTTTGTCCTCAGTTTGGGTCTTAGCAGTAGTTACATGGCATAAGGAAAATTCCTCCTTGACACCCTATAATGTTTGTCTATGTGCTTAGTTCCCATCATCCATATATGATTCAGACACATCCACAAGTTTAGTTTTAAATAATTAGAATTTTTTTTTAATATTGGCTCTCAAACCTAGCTACATATTAATCTACTCAAGAGGCTTTTGGTTTTGTTTTTCCTTTTTTTTTTTTTTTTTTAAGTACAGACTTCCTGGCTCTATCCGAGATCCACTTGATCAGAATCTTCAGGGCTGTGTCCAGGCAATCTACAATAGATTCAAATACAAGCAGTCTGACATTTAAGAACCTTGGGTGAGAACTCAATAAAAGAGAAAGATTTAAATGAAAGGTCGGGATTTTCTGATTTGGATTAATATATAAGCCCCATGGACAGAAACCATGCCTATCTGATTCATTTTTGTAGTTCCAACACTTAGAATAGTGCCTAGCACATAGCAGACTTTCAATAAATATCTATTGCATGAATGAATGGATGAGTGAAACATTTCCATTTCATAGGTAAAGCAATTACCCATGTCACCAATATGTACCACAGCACACAGTGGGAAAACAAGAGTCTACTGTCCTAGTCTGTTCAGGCTGCTATAACAATTTACCATAAACTGGGTGGCTTAAAAACAACCAAAATTTATTTCTCACAGATCTGGAGGCTGGAGAGTCCAAGATCAAGGCACTGGCAGATCTGGTGTCTCGTGAGGGCCCATTTCTTGATGCACGAAAAATACCTTCTTGCTACATCCTCACATGGTGAAAGCTCTCTGGGGCCTCTGTTTATAAGGACACTAATCCCATTCCTGAAGGCTCTGCCCTTATGAACTAATCATCTCTTAAAGGCCCAACCTCCCAACTCCACTACATTGGTGACTGGGTTTCAATAAATGAATTTGGGGGAAATACGAACATTCAGATCATAGCATCTACCAAAAGAAAATGCATCTTTTTCCTGTGGTCATCTTCATATAAACAGAAATGTCTTTTTTGAACTTGGGTGTAAATGAGACGAGAAGACTACTTAGAGAGGCTGACTGGCCACTTCAGTAGGACTTCTCAAGGCTGCCTAGCCACCATGATGAGATCTGGACCATGCAGAATCTGGAACTGACCAGCACAGAAGAAATCATAACAAAAGTGGGGAGCTGGATGATCTCCATGGTCACTGAGCTATCACTTGGCACATCCCTTTTCATCATAACAATACCTGTCAACATGACCAGACCATTTAAATTGAAGAGCACTGGGGATTTACTAAAAAATGCTCCTTCACTGGCTCTTTTCCTCCAGATTCCACTCTGTTTATCAAACCCTAAGGTTAATCAGTCTTTGCCTAAGCAAGTCATAAAGTAATTGATTCTATCTGAGCCTATTACATTACAATCATGTTTAAGGTCCCTCACGCTGAGAATACATTCACATCCCCTCGATGAGGGTACATGGTCTACAATCAGATGAATTAGTAAGGAAAACGTGATGCCTTGGAGTTGTTTTGAGGTGGTGGTGGTCATTGTTATGGGTTATTTTGCTATTGTTGTTGATACTACTATTATTGCTATAAACTTGTCAGTGAAGAATAAAGAATCTTTTCTTCGCCCCAGTACAGGAAAGAGGAAGCACTGGTTTCTGAAGGGTGAACTCCCTGATTCCCTCACCAAGAGGGCAGTAACTAAACAGCTTTTAAACTTGAGGTAGATTGGAGGGGATTAATCTAATCCTCTGGCAGACATAGTGTAGAAAGGGATGGTGGAAGTTACCACCAGGGGAAGCATCTCCAATGTGAAATGGGGACAGGATTTGGAGTTATCACAGATGGCAAGCCATGGTTTCTCTTGACACAAAGCATCCAGGATTGGGGGAGGGTAGAGCTGCATGGCAAGAGAAGAAGGCTGGACATTCGGCTAGGGAGCCTCAGCCAAAGAGCCCACTTACCAGTAGGAAATGGTGAGAGGAGCCACTCATCTCCAAACTGGGTCCCATTGTCTTAGACAAGAAGCTCCAGGGCAGGCATGGGCACAGTGGTTTCCACCTGTAATCCCAGCTATTCAGGGAGCTGAGGTAGAAGGATTGCTTGAGACCAGGAGTTCAAAGACAGCGTGGACAACATGGTGAGACCTCTGTCTCTAAATTTTTTTTAATTACATATATATATATGTAATTTTAAAACCTCCAGGGCAAAGAAGCTCCCATCAAAATCTCTTAATCTAATTACCATTCAATTCAAAGAATATTTAATGAGGAATAAAGAACTTAAGACCTTGTGCTTCACACTACAAGGGACACTATCTTTAAAATGGTGCTACCTTCAGGTAGTTTATATTCTCCTAGGAGATGGAGATATTTCCCAAGCTACTATAAGGCAAGAAGTGCTAACTATTCTAATCAAGCTCAATGACAGTTGAGGCAAAGGAAAAGATAAACATTTTCTACTGATGTCTGTTGCTTTCCAAATCATCTGAATAACTTATTTGTCAATAACTGGCTCCTACCCCTATCTCCTTCTGCATTCCATAAAGCCCCAACCAAACTGGTCTACTTAGGTCCAAAAGCATGTTGTGGTTTCCAGCTGTTGGTCCTAATGCCACCTCCTCTGGAGGAAATCATTGTTCCAGTCCTCTCTTCCTATCCAAATGCTACTCATTTATATACCACCTTTTCCTTGAAAACTTTCTTGGATCCACTGAACTCTTATCTTTTCCCTCCTTGGCACCTGAGCCAAGTGGCCTCTCCCTCCTAGGTATCTGAGTCACTCACTGGAGAGTCTTTCCCTCCACTTTTCTGAATCTGCAATGACCTCCATAAGCACTACTACTCTTGGGCCCACAGGTTTACCAGGTTCTTCCTGCCTGACATCTCCATCCCAGTCCAGTATCCCAGCCTCACACCAGTGGCCTCTGCCTTGTGGCTTGGTCCTTCCTTGCCTGGTCCACAATCTCCAGCTCTACCTCTAGCAGCTAAGGGATTGGGGCCTTTGTGTTGGCTACCTCAGTATCCTACCTCTACTAATGACTTTGCATATTCTTCCCCTCCAGTGTGTGTTTTGTGTGTCCTGCTAACTGCCTCAGGAAAAAAAAAAACAAAAACTCAGCATAATTTGACTGTGACTACTTTAAGGAATATAAGTAGAGCACCACAATATAGATGAACCTTAAAAACATTATGCTAAGTGAAATAAGTCATACACAAAAAGAAAGATACTGGATGATTTCATTTACACAATGTGCCTAGAGTAACCAGATACATAGAGAGAGAAAGTAAAACACTGGTTCCTAGGGGTAAAAGTGGGGAGAAATGAGGAGTTATTGTTTAATGGGTACAGAGTTTCAGTATGGGATGAAGAAAAAGTTCTGGAGATGGATAGCAGTGATAATTACACAACAATGTGAATGTACTAAGTGCCAATGAATTGTGTACTTAAAAAAGATTAAAATGGTAAATTTTGTTATGTATATACCATAATAAAATAAAGAAATAAAAATTTTAAATGAATTGTTCAAAAAAGTACAGTACTGAGGGTTCAGTAGAAAACCAAAATGGAGATCTCCACCAGCACCCATCCTTTTGAGATTCCTAACTAGTGGGCTAAATATCCCCCCTACTGTGATATCCTAAGACAATATTTGCTCTGCAAGTACCTTTGGTCTTTCTCACTACAGTCTTGACCTCCCAGGATCAAGTGATCCTCCAAACTTAGTCTTCCAAGTATCTGGGACCACAGGTGTGTACCACTTTGTGGCCTGATTCTGAATAGTATTACCTTAAAATCAAGTGTATTAGTGGTTCGGAGCCAACAGTTACTGAACAAACATATTTCATTAAAATATTGCTTCCTACTCACTATCCCACTGTTGGACTTCCCACCTCCGTGGACTTCATGCCCCATGGACTCAACCTTATTTGCTTCCTGAATTGTGAGCATGTTTCTCTCACAAGAGAGGAACCAGTCCCCTCCAATGTCCCCATTTTCCTGTTTATCTCACAGAAGCACCATTACTCTCCTAGAATCATGAGCCCTTGGTGCCTCTAAAGACACAGCCCTCTTCTACCTCCCCAGGGATCCTGTTGCCATAACCACTAAATTTATTTCCCTTACAGCTCTCAAGGCTCTTCATTAATACTTGTCTTCCCCACCACATAATGTTTCCTTATATAATTTACCTCTCTAAAAGGCAGAGGCCCTGTCTTATATGTCTTTATACTCTTTGCAGTGTCTTTGACTATGCATGCCACATTTTTTGAAATATAACTAGTATGTCACTTAGACATTTTCAGGAATCATCATAACACCAATACAGAAAAAACTTAGTTATAAAATTAGCCACAGAATTTCTTTAAGAATAAATTTATTTTTTAATATTTTTCTTCTGTTTGCCTAAGTTCCTAACATTTCATGCAAGCTGTTACATAACAACTAGATGCAATGTGTTATCACAGGTTGGATTTTGGAAGACAAAAGAAACATTAGAGAAAAATGAGTGAAGTCTGAAAAAAGTCTGAAGTTTAATTAATAGTGATGTACCAATGTTGCCTTTTAGTTTTAACAAATGCACAATGGTATTGTGAGATATTATCATTAAGAAAAACGGAGTGAGTGGTATATGGAAACTATGTCCTATCATTACAATCTTTCTGTAAATCTAAAATTATTCAAAAATCAGGCCATGAGTCACTACTCGCGCCTGTAATCCCAGCACCTTGGGATACTGAGGCAGGCCTATCACCTGAGGTCAGGAGTTCAAGACCAGCCTGGCCAACACGGTGAAAATCCATCTCTACTAAAAATACAAAAATTAGCCAAGCGTAGTGGCACACACCTGTAATCCCAGCTATTCAGGAGGCTGAGACAGGAGAATTGCTTGAACCCAGGAGGCGGAGGTTGCAGTGAGCCGAGATCGCGCCAATGCACTCCAGCCTGGGTGGCAGAGCGAGACTCTGTCTCAAAAACAAAAACAAAAACAACAAGAAGAAAATAAATAAATAAAAAGCTGATTTTTAAAAGATCAGTTCATACCTTCTCCAGTCATCTTTAGGAGCAAAGGATAAAATGTCTGACCCTGCTCATGGAAGAGGTCACTTTTCTACCCTGGGACTTATAAAACCAATGCCACAGATTCATGTCCATCTATATACATGGCTTAATACTCTTTTCCTATCCTGATTTGTAGGTCCTTGTTTCCATTTTGAGTTTTGTTGGTAAGAGAACAGAAATGGCCCCTTGAAATTTGTTTCTGAGAAGTAATCACCTGAGACTCTCCTACCAAAGCCAGAAAGTTCCAGAAAGAGTTTACAAAATTTGAAAATTTACAGAAAAAAATACAAGCTAATTACTGCCTGGACAGTTTTAACAATTCATTCAAAATGGGCAACCAAGCATCACACGAAGATACAGCCTAAGTTAACTGTCTTGTATCTCATTAACAATACACTTAATTAATCCAAGAATATATATATTTTTTGAGACAAAGTATCACTCTGTCATCCCAGCTGGAGTGTGGTGTCGCTATTGTAGCTCACTGCAGCCCTGAACTCTTGGGCTCAAGTAATCATCTCGCTAATTTTTTGTTTGTTTTTTTAGAAACAGTGTCTTGCTATGTGCTGCCCCAGCCTCCCCAAGTGCTGGGATTACAGGCATAAACACCACACCCTGCCCAAGACTATATTTAAATGAGTGTACTTCTTTTTGTTTTTTTTTTTCTTCCTTTATATATAGACTCACAGCCCAGTGCACATTTTATGCTATGAGATATCTATGTCTGCAAATACTCTTTAATTTACTTTGGTAGTAAAACAATCCTCAAGGGGAAAAATGAAAAACAAGCTGAGCCAAAAGAATTTGATCTACCAAATTCCCAGGGCTGAAATTTCAAAATGTTTTGCTTGTCTATTATAATCTGGTACAAGACACGTCAAAACATCTTATCAAATATGATAGATAATCCCAGAAGATTCCTATCAAGTCTATGGCCACTGTGCTCTTAGGGAATAAAGCAGACTCAAGAGAATCATAAGACGTAACCCAGAAGAAGTTCATAGTGAGGCTATAGTAATGCAATAAGGAAGAAATATAATAGGACATTTTATTTCCCCTTGTCCCCAGAGATTGACAACTATGAGGTTTTCTACTCAATTGATGTAGGAAAAATGGGGAGATAGTCTGGCTCAAGGCAACAACTATCTAATAAATAATTTAGTGTTGCATAGAAAAGCATAGTCTACACCAAAAAACCTCTTGAACACTCGGCAGGCAGTTTCTTACATAATACTTGTAACAGTAAATATGCTCATATAAATTCATGCTTTCTTTGGACACTTTTGCCTTTCAATGTTTAATTTTACTTGACATAATTCAAAGAAGTGGAGCCAAGGGTAAGAAAGGGCTTTTTTGTTTATTTTTCTAGATGAAAACAGATGTGTATAACAGAACAATCCTCCACATGCAACTAATGTATTCAGTCATAGAACTCAGACTCGATTACATTTATTATTCATCCTGAGGCTTCACATTTTAATGAATAGCTTTCACTATTTAATTTTAAAACTTTCCAAATGGGACATTATCTTACTGTCTTCTTAAAAGAAAAATTTGGTCTTGGGAAAATTCAGCTTTATTTTTCTCTCTTTAGTTGTAGATACATAATCTCAAACAATTTGCTTTCTTTTTCCTCAGGTTGTCTTTCTCCTACTATCTTGAAAAATAAAAATAGTCATTTTTTCAACATTATGCATTATACTGATCAAAAAGCTATTTACATGGAAATATAAAGAATCATTTAGTAAATGATGATTTGATATAAGTAAAATTATCTTTAAATCATACCACATTCCCATAGATTAAAAAGACAATAGTAAAAATGAAACCATAAAGATCTACAGGTAGCTCTTGCCTTTCTTCTTTCTCTTTCTTCCTTTTCCAGAAGAATTTGGTTATAAAGCCTTTCAGCAGAGACAAGTAGGATAGGATAGGCATTTGCAGCAGGATAGGGAAAGCCATGCTGGTAAGATGAGGGTAAGATGAGCATCTGCATAGGAGAAGGCCTAGCATAGATGTTGGAAGCTGGGCAGGGTGAGGAGGGTACGCAGGCATGAGGGTAGCCTGACTCAGGTTGTCGGAACCTCAGTAGGATGAAGAGGGAATCCACACAATGGCGTCCAGCAATAGTAGCCCTGCAGGGGATGTTGGAGCCCAAGTGAGATAAAGAAGTCTTTGCTGTGAGAGGTGATGATGGTGGCAAAGGCAGAGTGGTGCATATGAGAGAACTGATCAAATAAGTAAAAGTACTAATGATAATGAGATCCAGGAATAAAATGAGACTGAACTTTGTGGTGATAGATGGCAACTATAGGCATCAGTGCAAATGCAGTGATTTTCAGTGTTATTTATATAAAGGGAAATAAACATAGATGTAAGTGTGTGTATGCAAATATCCCCTAGCTCTATTCACAGAGAAAGAACGGTGATATCCCAATAGTGATAATTGCACCCAGCACACAAATCATGGTTTCTAAATACCATTCTTCACCAAAGGAACCAGGGTTCCTTGGAGAAATGGCTGATTCAAGAGCTGGGGCAGAAAGTGTGCAAAATGAGCATGAAAAATCTGATTGTGGCATGCAAAAGGACAGAGAAGCCAGTTTATAGGTATTCAAGTCTCAAGGTACCTTCCTGAGAAATATTTTTGGTTCTATCTCTTGTCTATTATTCTGTCAGGTTGTTTGTGTTTGTATCATATTGCTTTTTGAGATTCTTTACCTATTTTGCCAACCACTCCTTTCTAGGTTATATGTGTGGAAAATGTCATCTCCTACTTTGTGGCTTATCTGGGCACTATTTTATAATATCTTTTGACAAATGGCCATTATTAATTTTAATATGGTTGAATTTATTAATCTTTTTCTTTATGGTTTGTGCTTTCTGAGACTTGTTTTATAAATCTTTTCCCACCCCTCTTTCATAAAGATAGTGTCCTGTGTTCTAAAAGTTCCAAAGTTTTATCTTTCACAGTTTAGTCTTTAATTCACACAGAATCTATGTTCATGTATGGATTGGTGTAGTAAGATAATTCCTCTTTTTTGCATATGGGTAATCAATTAACCCAGCACCACTTACTGAATAGTAACTCCTTTCCCACCTGAGTATTTTATCCCAACACAAATCCCACATTGTGTTAATTACTATAGCCTTATAATAAATCTTTTTTTTTTTTTTAGACGGAGTTTCACTCTTGTTGCCCAGGCTGGAGTGCAGTGTCACAATCTTGGCTCACTGCAACCTCTGCCTCCCAGGTTCAAGCGATTCTCCTGCCTCAGCCTCTCGAGTAGCTGGGATTACAGGCATGCACCACCATGCCTAGCTAATTTTGTGTTTTTAGTAGAAATGGAGTTTCTCCATGTTGGTCAGGCTGGTCTTGAACTCCTGACCTCAGGTGATAACGCCCACCTTGGCCTCCCAAAGTGCTGGGATTACAGGTGTGAGCCACCGCACCCGGCCCTGAGCCACTGCGCCCGGCCCAATAAATCTTAATTTCTGGGAGACAAACCTCCCTGTTTTGCTCTTTTTCATTAAGTGTATTTTGGATGCTTTTAGCCTTTTCCTCTTCCATATAAATTTTAGAGTAAACTTGTAAGGTTTTACATAGAACCTTTTTAGACTTTGATTAGAATTGCATTGCATCTATAAACCAATTGGAGAGTAGAGCTGTCTTTAAAATATTCACTCTTCCTATCCATGAACAAGGTACTCCATAGGATGTTAAACTTTCATACATATAGTAATAAAAATGAAAAGACCAAAAAAGGGGAACTACTTCTAACTAATATGATAGCTCAAGGGCTTATACATTTAATATTCTTAAATCTCATACTAAAACATCTTGAGATAATGAGAAAGGACTTAACCAGACAATTCATAAGTAAGAAATAGAAATTAAAAATAAATATACAGAAAAATGCCTGGCCTCCTTAATAGTAAAGGAATGCAAATTTAAAAACCTACAAGATATTATTTTCACTTATCGAATTAAAAATCTTTTTTAAAAAATGCTGTAGTAGGCACATCAGCTTAAGTCTAAGTGAAAATCAATCCCCATCAGTGTTGTAGTTATGAGGTGGGCTTGCAAAAAACCAATTTGTATGCAAACTGAAGAGCCTCTTGGAAAAGAACATATTCTAAGGAAGAAATTAGAAATAACGAGCTTAGCCCAGGAAAACAGGATCTGTCATTCAGATTTGTCTTCTAGCCGAGTTCCCTCACTGAACTCCTACAAAGGAAGGAAGAGAAGGCATCCAGAAAAAAAAAGATAAAGAAAAAAATCTGAAAGAGCAATTTCATCAACATCTTTAAAGCTCTGGAACATACTAGCACAGCTTTGGGTCTATTAGAGTGACACACTGGGGGAAAAGACATCGTCCTACACTTTGCACAAAACCCTCTGAAGCTCCAAACCTCAGCTACTAGATGAGGCAAAGCCAATCAGAGGGAGGATGGAGTGTAAGCACAAGCATGAATGCCCTGGTGCTTTTAGAAACCCTTGGTCACAGGGATTAGTGAGAATTTCCAGAAGCATTAGAGGTCTTACATCAGCTAGCAAGAGAGGACAGGGGCAATACTGAAGTTAGCAGTTTTTAATATATGCCCTTTCTGTTCCTATAAACTAATGAGGGCTGCAAGAGGCTAAGATTAAATCATTATTCAATGTCAGCAAGTGTGTAACAAGTCTCAAGCCCTCCTATACTGTTGGCTGGGGCACATGTGAGAACAAGGTTTTTGGGAACCATTTTGCAACACATATGAAGAATATTTTCAAATTTTAACTTTCTGATCCAATAATTGTCCTACTAAAATGCTTGTCAAATAGAATAAGAGGCATATAGAAATGTGTGTCCAAGGATGTTAGTTACAATCTTAATTACAATAACAAAATCTCAAAATCTTCTAAATATTCAATCATAGGAGGAAGGTTAAATGAGTTGTAGAATGACTAAGCAAATCTGATGCAGCCCTGGATTAAAAAATTCTCTTGGTAGTAGAAAACATAGGGTATCAAATTGAATGTGGAGCTGTCATTGGAAAATTTTAACTAAAGGGTTTTTTCCTTTTCACAAATTATTTCTATTGCCCTATAACAATTAGATTAATATTGAATCCATCCATTGGGTCAATCAGAGCCATTGTCTTCAGGAGAGGAGAAATCCATTGCATGCTTAAATGTGTTTTAACTCATAGCAGGCTTATCACCCTGAAGCAAAGCACCTTTGATATGTAAGAACTGGGCCATGCACAGTGTGTTAGCTCACACCTATAATCCTAGCACTTTGGAAGGCCAAGCTGGGCAGATCCCTTGAGCTCAGGAGTGAGCCCAGCCTGGGCAACATAGCGAAACTCTGTCTGTACGAAAAATACAACAAATTAGCCGGGGCATGGTGTCGCACACCTGTGGTCCCAACTACTCAGGGGGCTGAGGTGGGAGAATCGCTTGATCCCAGGAGGCGGAGGTTGCAGTGAGCCTGGATCACATCACCGCACTCCAGCCTAGGCAACAGAGTGAGACCCTGTCTCAAACAAACAAACAAACAAACAAAACTGGGCCATTGAAAGAGAAGGATTTTCTTTTGAATTAATAAAAACGAACATAATTGGAAAACTGATGCAGAATCTAGAAGACTAGAGCACAGAGATTACAAAAGTTAATCACAGAATAAAAATAATGCAGTACTTAATATATTCTTGCCTGATAGCAAGGAAGAAGAATAATTCCCTTCCTGGGCTGCAGGGAAGAGCATGGAGAAAGAGGGAAAAAAGAGAAGAAAGTCAGGTGTAAGAAAAGTCCCTGAGGGGACTGGCCTCTTTCCAAATAGGTTTCTTGACATGAGAAAAGAAGGTACTTTGGGGTGGGTGTGGTGGCTCACTCCTGCAATCCTAGCACTTTGGGAGGCTGAGGTGGGAGGATCACTTGAGCCCAGAAGTTTGAGACCAGCCTGGGCAACATGGCAAGACCCTATCTTGAACAACAAAAGCAGAGGTACTTTTGTTAGATTTCCTACATGAAATCAGGGAGGAGCCACTTTCAGAATGCCCACTGATAATGCAGGGTGGCTGCAAAGAGTATGAATGGCACCAAGTCAGGACTGGGGTGGGGTGGGGTGGGGGCTGAGACAGGCTCCTACCCTATCAGCCCCTACAATCCCCATGGGGGATTCTTGAATTCTTGAAAGGGGCATGGGAGAGATCTGGGAACAATGCGACAGCTGGCTTATGGGGAAAATGGGGAGTGGGGGGTGGGGGAGACACAGCAGAGAACTGGGAGGCCCCACACTAAAGCCAGGGGCAGTTGGTTCTCAGCAGCAGCAGGAGAAGATAACCAAACTCCTGGGAGTAATTGCTCTGCACTGCACTGCCCAGTGTCCAGAACAAACTCACAGGCAAAATCCATGTAAACAAGACTTCACAGCCAGGAAGCAATGGAGGGTCACACAAAGACCAGACATGCCTTCCTTGCATCAGGGTGGTAGCGTGAGCTTTCTCCGTTCCCAAAGACCGCCACCAGGGAGGGGAGAAGAAGGGGTAGAAAGGAAAAATCTTGAGAGGGAAAAACAGCCCTGAGAGGGAGGCTGAACTTCAAATGTGGTAATAACCTCGAAGAGACAGACAGAGTTGCACTGAACTAGTGACAAAATAAATTCAGTTACAGAGAAATTTAAAGAAACTCTGTACTCATCCAAGATATGATTGTGAATTTCAAAGCTGGGACATCTATCTACAGTGCTATTTTGGCCTACCCAGTAATTATTCTCTATTCTGAGAAAAAACAGCTCTGAGTTTCTGCTACAGAGCTCCCTGAACCTTCCTGGGTCCTATTCTTCCAAAGCCTGGGTGTTTTTTTATTCTGTGGACCGCCAAGAAATTCCTTTCCTTCCTTAAGTTTGTAACTGGGTCAGTTTCTGTTATTTGCCCTAAAGAAAGAAGCCCAGCTGATACAAAATATATAATCCCAATTTTGTAAATGCACATGAATACACTGGCACACACACACACACACACACACACCCCCCCCCCCCACAGGTGGGGAAAAAGAAAGAAATAAAATATTAATAGTGATCCTAGCTGGATAATCAAGTTATAAAATATTTTTTCTTCTATGTTTCCAAATTTCCTATTCCTAAAATATAAATATTATATTCCTAAATATTAACGAATATTAATTTATTTAATATAAATTAATTTATTTAATAGAAAATAAAATATTATATTCCTAAAAATATAATAGTACGCATTATATTTTTATTCAGAGTATTGAGAGATAGAAGTATTATCCATAATGTCCAGAAAAATAACATTAAGAAGCCCAATTACATTAAAAAGGCATGTCAGGTCATAGGCCTTTGTCTCTTGGCACCCTGGGCCAGCCAGCAGATGCAAGCACAAGCACTGTAGGGCAGTGTGTTATAATGCAAAGAATTATATATGTGTGTATATATATATATATATATATATACACACACACATATATACAGTGTGTAATATGTATATGTATACATATATATATACACACATATATACAGTGTGTAATATGTATAACACACTGTAGGGCAGTGTGTTATAATGCAAAGAATACTAGGCCAGGAGTCCAGAGACCAGAGTTTTAGCTCTGGCTCTGCCACTAACAAGTTGTGTGATGTTTAATAAGTCTTTCAACCTCCTTTAGCCCCAAATTTCTTTATCTGTAACATGAAGGCTTCAACTCCTTAGCTGGACCCAGTGGCGTGTACCTGTAGTCCCAGCTACTCAGGAGGCTGGGACAGTGATCACTTGAGGCCAAGAATTCAAGGCTGTGCACACTACAGCCTTGAACTCTTGGCCTCAAGTGATCCATGATCGCACCTGTGAATAGCCACTGCACTCTAGCCTGGGCAACGTGAGACTCTCTCTAAGAAAAAAGAAACTCCCTATGATATTACAGAGTTCACTGACCTGTCAACCATACCCTAGCTCAAGTTCCAACTCTCAACATTTCTCAGATATATGTATGAGAAGACAAAATTTCCCAATATGCTAGCCAGTCTTAGAGAAAACTTTCAAGGGAACACTACAGACACTGCTTGCTTTGCTTTTGAGACTGAAACACAGCAATATCACTGATGTTTTCCATCTTGTTTTCATGCAATCTCTGTCTGAAGGGACACTTCACAACCTAGCATTGCCTGTCACCAGCATGAAAGTGCAGCTAGTGCTTGTCGCTGGCATCAGCCCCAGATCCAGCATAAGAACCCAAATACCATCATGCTGGGGGGCACCTTGAGCACACTGCCTCATCATGCAGCTGGTCATCAGAGCCTCAGAGGGCAAAGAAGTTTCACATATAGAGGGAACCAGTGAAAGGCAAATTTATTACTGCTGCTTCAATCTGTGAAATCGCAAAGCCAAGGAAGTTAAAGGGATGTGGTGCAATATTTCACACTAGATACTTGATCCGTCCAGGTGGGGGGACTTAGATGGATTCCCAAAGAAGTAGGTGCACTGAGAAGAGTACACCAGGAATTCAGCTATAGGAATAACAGAGACCAAACTAGCAATTTTACATCTGTTCAGAACTATGACCTCATCAAACTAATTTCTCAGCTAGTTTTTTTCTTCTTCCATTCTTGTATCCATGTCTTGCGGCTTCCTCTGGGAATCTTCTTCCTCTCCCTGTAGTAGATGATGTCTAAAAATCCTCCCTGGCTTGTTGGGAGCAAACTTCCCATACACCAGAGTGACATATGCCCTGAGACTCTACACGATGGCTGAAGAGACACCTAACTCACAGGACTCTAAGGAAAATGTAAGCCCTAAACCATTTAGCTCTGTGTCATAAAAAATCTACTGTCCTTTATTCTGTTTATCTTTATTTCTAACCTAAGAGAAAAAGTAGAATGGAACAGACTGGGTAATCTACTCTAAGAAAAACTTGAATGTTTTAAACACAAAAAAGAGAAGAACTAAAATTTGAATGCAGAAAAGATACAATTAAGCACATTTGCAACCTTGGCAAGTACATGAAGAGGAGTGTAAAGGGAATTAGACTGTGTGGGAGTCAAGCTGGGTCCAAAGAAAACAGGAACGGGAATGTTTCAAGATGGGATCTGAAGAGATACAGTGAGTCACTAAGTGAAGAAGGGAAAGCAGAACAGAAAACATGGAAGAAAAAGTCATTCCACTAAACAAACAAACAAGCAAACAAAAATACCAACAACAAAACCTCACTGTAACTAGCAGTGAGGAAGTTTAATGACTGCATACTGGGTATATTCTGGATCCCTTCAGTAGAAATGTCATTTAAACTAAGACTGAAGAAAAGCAAAGAAGGAGAAACAGTGGTTTGTCTCTTTGTCCAATACAGTGTTGCTCATGTGGAGGGAGAGAATGGGGAATGTGGGAAGGGTTGAGGAATTCCAATAAGAAGGTTATCACCCACAAAGAATGCCGGAGACAGGTTTTTTTCCACAAGAGATTAAGTCATTATTCTTAACCCAAGAGGTGATGGATTGTCTTTCTGGTGCTTACTAGTATAATAGCTAAGCAGAAAATAATTGTCTAATGTGAAGTAGGGGAGCAGGAGATAACATAGAAAGGATAAAAGTCCCTCAAATTAAAAACAAAAAGGCATCGACATGATTTGTGGTTTCAAAAAAACTTTTTTGGGGGAATAAAACAATGCTGACTTTGCAGATGAAGCTGACATCACAGACATATTATAGTTACTGCCTACATACTATTCTTACTGGAAATGCAGCAGTGTAGGAAGCCACAAACATCTAAATAGTCATTTCTCTCTCTTGTCAGTTGCTTCAAGTCACAAATGCAGTTTCAATTCAACAAATCAAAGTGTCACCTGTTTACAATCTCCACTTTCAAATCTTTCACCAAAATCAGTGAGCAATACATGCTAATTTAATAAAGAGAGAAAATAAAAAACTAAATAGAGTCACTTTGAGAGAAGTATAGTTTAGTGATTACAGAAAATATCATTTATATTTTGTTGCCAATGTGGATTTCTGTTAGTTTGTCTATCTGATAAGCTTCAGGGACAATAGTTGTATTGAATATTGCAAGGAAGTTGTTATGATCAGATTGCTTCCTGTGGTGAACAAAGGGCTTTTTTGTTGACATAGCAGCTTCATGGTTGCACACATAGCCCGTAATATCCTTGTCTTTCAAACTGAAACGTTTTTTTCTTTTCTTTTTTTTTTTCCCACTATTTCAACAGGAAACAAAATCTTCAGACTGGCTTCCAAAGGAGAAGTTTGAAATGGAGGGAGAAAGACAGGAACGGAGGGAAGGCAAGAAGGAAAGAAGAGAGGAAGGAAGAAAGCAATGGCATGGCCATGTTTCTGTGTTGTTTTTTCCTACTACAAAATATTAAGATATTGGATAATAAAGGAGCCAAATAGTGTCACATGGCTCACGTGTGTATCAACAAGGCCCATGTGTGTATCAACATAAGGCTAAGAACACATGACAAGGCATGGATGGCCAAGGAATCAGGATTTTGAAATGAGTGCAAGGACTTGTTTACATGAAAATGTTCAAAGGTAGAATCAATGTATCAAGTTAAAGGGTTGAGTCTGAAGAATGAGCGCATGAAAAAATGTGATACTTTCTCTTTTTTGTCATTCCTTTCTTTCCCCTCATCTGTGGCGGGGAGAGGATGTTTGGCAAGACAGAATAAAGACGGCATTTTAGTGAGGATGGGGGAAGCCTGAGGCAGGTGTGCTCTCTTCTGAGAACTTTCTCAAAAACCCACACCATTTCCATGGTGGTGAAGGCCGTGACGAAAAGACCTCAGAAGAATTACTAAAATAGCTTCTGAGGTTGCTTTTCAATGGCACAATGCAGGAAATGGAAAAGAAAAGGGGCATGTATTAATAGCATTGTCTGTAAATGAACAATATACATGTGTATTGTATTTTTCATGGTGGGCAAATGGGACATCCAGGAGAGGGGCTGAGAGAAGTCCAGGAAGCAGCATAAAGATCTTAATGGACAGGAAGGAGAAGAGAGGTGTTAATGGGAAAAAGGAATACATTTTAGCACTTCAAATACTGGTGTAGCTTCAACTCTGACCAGGGACATTTTGTCTTAGTGCCTAAATATATCCAAGTAGAATAAGCACGAATCTCACATTTTAAAAAATTAGCCATGCATTAGAGACATACATATCATTCTTCCTGATATTGTTAAAGCAAACCACTGCAACAACACTGGCTACAGAATTTTGAGGGCTCAGTCCAAAATAAAAATGCAGGGCTCCTTGTTCAAAAATTACTAAGGGCCAGGTGCGGTGGCTCACGCCTATAATCCCAGCACTTTGGGAGGCTGAGACGGGCAGATCACCCGAGGTTAGGAGTTCGAGACAAGCCTGGCCAAAATGGCAAAACCCTGTCTCTACCAAAAATACAAAAAAAAAAAAAAAAAAAAATTAGCAGGACATGGTGGTGTGAGCCTGTAATCCCAACTACTCAGGAGGCTGAGGCAGTAGAACTGCTTGAACCTGGGAAGCGGAGGTTGCAGTGAAACGAGATCGCGCCACTGCACTCCAGCCTGGGGGACAAGAGCAAAACTCCTTCTAAAAAAAAAAAAAAAAAAAAGAAGAAAGAATTTAACGTGCCAAAAATGGCATTAAACCAAGCAAGGGGCCCTTCTGAGTACAGGTCCTATGTGACTGCACAAGTCATATGCCCATGAAGCCAGCCCTACTCCAAAATTAAGACCAGATTTGAATGGGTTCCATGCAGTCCTTGGAGGGGAAAATCCCAGATGTAAACTCTCACGGTAAAAGTTCAAAACGGGCTCGGCGCGGTGGCTCACGCCTGTTAATCCCAGCACTTTGGGAGGCCGAGGCGGGCGGATCACGAGGTCAGGAGATCGAGACCATCCTGGCTAACACAGTGAAACCCCGTCTCTACTAAAAATACAAAAAATTAGCCAGGCGTGGTGGCGGGCGCCTGTAGTCCCAGTTACTCAGGAGGCTGAGGCAGGAGAATGGTGTGAACCTGGGAGGTGGAGCTTGCAGCCAAGATTGCGCCACTGCACTCCAGCATGGGCGGCAGAGAGAGACTCTGTCTAAAAACAAACAACAAAAAAGTGCTAAAGGGAGAGGCTGATTATTGAAGTCGGAAGACTAGTTATCCTCTGCTTTTCTATGAGTGATAGTGAGAGGTGACAGCGTGCTGGCAGTCCTCACAGTCCTCGCTTCCTCTCGGCGCCTCCTCTGCCTGGGCTCCCACTTTGGCGGCACTTGAGGAGGCCTTCAGCCTGTCGCTGCACTGTGGGAGCTCCTTTCTGGGCTGGCCAAGGCCGGAGCCCGCTCCCTCAGCTTGCCAGGAGGTGTGGAGGGAGAGGTGCCCGCAGGAACCCGGGATGCGCGCGGTACTTGAGGACCAGTGCGAGTTCCAGGTGGGCGTGGGCTCCGCGGACCTCGCACTCCAAGCGGCCTGCCGGCCCCACCGACCCTGGCAGTGAGGGGCTTAGCACCTGGGCCTGCAGCTGCTGTGCTCAATTTCTGGCCGGGCCTTAGCTGCCTTCCTGCGGGGCAGGGCTCGGGACCTGCAGCCCGCCATGCCTGAGCCTCCCCCAGCTCCCTGGGCTCCTGCGCGACCAAGCCTCCCCAACGAGCGCCGCCCCCTGCTCCACAGCGCCCAGTCCCATCGACCACCCAGGGGCTGCGGAATGCCGGTGGCAGGCAGGCAGCTCCACCTGCAGCCTCCCTGGCAGGATCCACTGGGTGAAGCCAGCTGGGATTCTGAGTCTAGTGGGGAGGTGGAGAACCTTTATGTCTAGCTAAGGGATTGTAAATACACCAATCGGCACTCTGTATCTAGCTCAAGGTTTGTAAACACACCAATCAGCACCCTGTGTCTAGCTCAGGGTTTGTGAATGCACCAATCCATACTCTGTATCTAGCTACTCTGGTGGGGCCTTTGAGAACCTCTATGTCTAGCTGAGGGATTATAAACGCACCAATCAGCACCGTGTCAAAACAGACCACTGGGCTCTACCAATCAGCAGGATGTGGGTGGGGGCCAGATAAGAGAATAAAAGCAGGCTGCCTGAGCCAGCAGTGGCAACCTGCTGGGGCCCTCTTCCACACTGTGGAAGCTTGGTTCTTTCGCTCTTTGCAATAAATCTTGCTGCTGCTCACTCCTTGGGTCCACACTGCGTTTATGAGCTGTAACAGTAAACACGAAGTTCTGCAGCTTCACTCCCAAAGCCAGCGAGACCATGAACCCACTGGGAGGAATGAACAACTCCAGACGCGCTGCCTTAAGAGCTGTAACACTCACCACGAAGGTCCACAGCTTCACTCCTGAGCCAGTGAGACCATGAACCCCACCAGAAGGAAGAAACTGCAAACACATCTGAACATCAGAAGGAACAAACTCCGGACGCGCCACCTTTAAGAACTGTAACACTCACCACGAGGGTCTGCAGCTTCATTCTTGAAGTCAGTGAGACCAAGAACCCACCAATTCCGGACACAATAGTAGATACTGATATGGTTTGGATTTCTGTCCCCACTAAATTTCATGTTGAATTGTAATCTTCAGGGCGGGAGGTGGGGTCCGGTGGGAGGTGACTGGATCATTGGGGTGGTTTCTAATGGTTTATCACCATCCTCGTAGTGCTGTTCTTATGATAGAGTTCTCACAAGATCTGGTTGTTTAAAAGTGTGTAGCACGTCCTCCCTCTCTCTCTCTCTCTTCCTCCTGCTTCAGCCATGTAAGACATGCTTGCTTCCCCTTTGCCTTCCACCATGATTGAAAGTTTACTGAGGCCTCCCTAAAAGCCATCATGCTTCCTGTATAGCCCATGGAACCATGAGCCAATTAAACCTCTTTTCTTTATAAATTACCTTGGCTCAGGTGCTTCTTCGTAGCAGTGTGAGAACAGACTAATACAGGTACTCTCAGTGCCACTCTGACCCTAGTGATTTTGAGATTCCACTAGACCACAACTTGCACACTATGAACAGTGAGACAGCTTAGAAGGACATCTCATATAGCTCTGTGATATGGAAAGGCTAAAAAGCACATTCTGAATAATTTGGGTTCCTTTAAAATGACTTTATATTTTTGTAACACTGTGAGGCCCGACTAAATATATATTTTCACTGTTATGATTTAGTGATTCCCATTCTAGAGCAAAATGAAAATATTACTGATAATTCACTGTTTATTTCATGGAATACTAAAATACCAATATTAATGCAGTATTTTATTTTAATTTTAAAAAGCCAGTAAAAACATTTAATATATGTAAAATATAAAAGCTTATAAATATATTATTAAACATCAAGTAAAAATAAAAACTGTAATTTTAACCATATCTTATCATTGTGATAGAAATTATCCAAAGTTTCAATTATTAAAAATAAAGTATTCAAAATACAGTCCAGCGTCACTTAAGGACAGGGATATATCCTTCCAAATGCATTGTAGACAATTCTGTCCTTGTCTGAACATCATAGAGAGTACTTACACAAATCTAAATGGTATAACCCATTATACACCTAGGCCGTATGGTATAGTCCATTGCTCCTACACTACAAACCTGTACAGTATGTTATTGTACTGAATATGGTAGGGAATTGTAATACAATGGTATTTGTGTATCTAAACATAGAAAAGATACAGTAAAAACACCATATAAAAAGATAAGAAAGGGTATACCTGTATTGGGCACTTACCATGAATGGAGCTTACAGGACTGGAAGTTGCTCTGAGTGAGTCAGTGAGTGAGTGGTGAGTAAATGTGAAGGCCTAGGGCATTACTGTACACTATTGTAGACTTTATAAACAGGCTGTTTATTGAAACCAAATAATTTCCCTAAACATACTTTCCTATTAATGAAAAGCATGTTAGGCCAGGCACGGTGGCTCACGCCTTTAATCCCAACACTTTAGGAGGCCGAGGTGTGAGGATCACTTGAGTTCAGGAGTTTGAGGTTATAGTGAGCTATGATTGTGCCATTGTACTCCAGCCTGGGTGACGGCGCAAGGCCCTGTTTCTAAGAATAAACAAACAAACAAAAAAAAAAGGGAAGAAAGGAGAGGAGAGGAGAAAGACAACATGAGTCACATTATACCTTAAAAGTCAGGTTTCTAGGAATTTTTCAGGGCAGAAAATAAATCTTACAAGTGATCTGTAAGTTGTTATGTATCAATACCCTTCAAGGATAGCTTTCAAGTAACCATGACTTCCAGGTGTATAGATTTACCATCTGTTTCAAAGACAAGAAACTTCTCCATGCAAATTTATACTAAGAGACATCTTTCTCTCAAACCTTCAGGGCTTATACCCAAGAGTGAACTACTTCATTCAGGACATGGAAGCACATACATATAGAACTACTAGCCATACTCCCCAAGGAATCTGGATCTCCCAGGGAGATTCAACGCCCTTAAAGTATCACAATGAACAGTTGTATATTTTTGGTGTGCTAGATCCACAGGGCTAATTTGGCATTCAGTTTGCAACAATTAAAAAGCTGCAGCAGCATCATTGTATTAATCAGAAGGGCTAAGCAGAGCGTCAGTTAAAAAACAAAACAAAACAAAAAGAAACTCCAGGCCAGGCAAAGTGGCTTAAGCCTGTAATCCCAGCACTTTGGGAGGCTGAGGAGGGCAGATCACTTGAGGTTAAGAGTTCGAGACCAGCCTCGGCAACATGTCGAAACGCCGTCTCTACTAAAAATACAAAAATTAGCCAGGTGTGGTGGTGCATGCCTGAAATCCCAGCTACTCGGGAGGGAGGCTGAGGCAGGAGAATCACTTGAACCTGGGAGGCAGAGGTTGCAGTGAGCCAAGATCATGCCATTGCATCCCAGCCTGGGCAACACAGCAAGACTCTGTCTCAAAACAAATAAATAAGTAAATACAGAATACACACACACAAAAACCTCCAAATGTCATGGGCTTAACCAAAATTTCATTCTTGTTCACATAAAGTCCCTTGAGGCTCATATTCCTCCGTGTGTTGGTCCGTCTTCTAGGCTACTTTGGTATTATGGCACCTCCTCATCAGCACATGCTTCCACAAGTACCCTGGCAGGGGAAGAATAGGCTGGGCAATTGAACATTGGTAATAAGTGCATTCTTCTGAAAGTGACGTACATCACTTGGGCACACATTTCATGAGCTAAAGCTAGTCTAACTTCAAGGACACAGATAAGTAAAATCATCTTGTTTGCCTGAAAATAAAGAAGAACTCTGTGAACACAATAATGCCACCCATAGTGCATTACAGACATCCAGATTTGTGGCAATTTGTAGAGTCTGACCTCACTCTTCTAATATTTATAGTAAAAAGGATGGGTAGTTAACCAACCTGCATATGTATATGTGTTAGCCTCTCAAATGAAACTACTTCATTTACATTACTTTAAAGAAATGTGTGTTTTCCACTATTTAATGATCACATCATATATGCTGAATGCAGTAATGTCAAGTTTTAAAATTTTGTTTTGCTTTTTGCCTATGAAACTAGGCAAAATGAGATGAAAGAATTTTGGCTGTGATTTTAGGAACTGCCTTTACTCAATGCATAATTTTAACTAAGCATAACCAGTGAGTAAAATTTTGTCAAGATCATTCCTGATTTACAATTTTCATTAAAGCTGATAAAGTATACTCTTCAAAGAATAACATGAGTTTACTTCCTTCCTTGTTTTCTTCCTTCCTTCCTTCTTTCCTTCCTTTCTCTCTCTCCCTCCCTCCCTTCCTCCCTCCCTCCCTCTCTCTCTCTTTCTTTCTTTCTCTCTTTCTTTCTTTCTTTTTGAGATGGAGTCTCGCTCTATCACCCAGGCTGGAGTGCAGTGCTGTGATCTTGGCTCATGCAACCTCCACCTCCCAGGTTCAAGTGATTCTCCTGCCTCTGCCTCTCCAGTAGCTGGGATCACAGGAGCGCACCACCACACCCAGCTAATTTTTGTATTTTTAGTAGAGACAAGGTTTCCCTGTGTTGGCCAGGCTGGTCTCGAATACCTGACCTCAAGTGATCCACCTGCCTCAGCCTCCCAAAGTGCTGGGATTACAGGCGTAAGCCACCGCACCCAGCCATGAGTTTTCTTTTTCCTAAATATTTTCTTGCAACTATTTGTTGCCATAACAGTTTGAACCTGAATTTTATTTTCATAGGATTAAAGGTAGATATTTATTTCTGCTGATTTTTTTCATTAGAGAATGCCTATTATTAAAAATAATTTGAATGGATTAAATTATATTTTAAAAAGAAACAAAGATGAGAAAATAAAAAATATAAAAGGGGTGCCAGTTAAGAGAGGGAAAAAGAGGTCAGGCACGGTAATTCATGCCTGTAATCCCAGCACTTTGGGAGGCCGAGGCGGGAGGATCTCTTGAGCTCAGGAATTCAAGAACAGCCTGGGCAACATAGAAAGACCTCATCTTTACAAAACATAAACAAAATTAGCCAGGCGTGGAGGTGCATCCCTGTAGTCTGAGCTACTCAGGAGGCTAAGGTGGGAGGACTACTTGAGCCCAGGAGGTGCAGGCTGCAGTAAGCCAAGATTGCACCACTGTAGTCCAGGCCAGACAACAGAGTGAGACCCTGTCTCAAAAAGAAAGAGGAAAGAAGGAAGGAAGGAAGGAAAAAAAAAAAGGAAAGAATATGCAGAACCTACTTGTGGGGAGACAGTCCTCTGTGGATCTCTTGCATTTCTGCACATTGTGTGAGAAGTACTAGCTTTTCTTCTGGATTATTTTTTCAAGGATATTTTTATAGAGAACAGTTTTGGAAAAAGAGAGTGTCTCTTTTTAGAGCAGAGGGCAGGTTTGTTTGCTGCCCAGTATAATTAAGATAATGTTTCCCTCCAAGGCAAAGTTTAGATAGGTTTGCTTGCAGCTCCCCGATAATTTATTAAGGTTTCCTATGCTCAGGGTCCCTCAGCAGTGATACTAACTCACTGCATGTGCAGCTTTCACCCGGGCTTCCACACATCACATCTATGAGACTTGTGGGGGCATGAACGGTATGAACATGAAGTTCATGCTGCCTGTTGTCCTATGAGTAATTAAGTCCTTTTACTCTGACCCAGGAGTCTTCATGTCTTCTGCCGGCATCCATAAAACCGTGGCAGCTTACTTGAAAACTTTTTGTAACAAAAATAGGATGCTGACAGACATGGCTTTTTGAAAGAGAAAGAATAAGGGATCCTAAGGACTGAGTTAGAATTTATGAGAAGACTCCCCAGGGAAGTATTTACCCAGTAGTAAATACCTAGTAGTGGTAGGCAAGGGCAGTTAGGAAGAGTGAGGGTCTCCCACTGTTCTACTTGTTCATAAATGTCTAGGGTCTCAGCAGCAAGAGATAAGATTGAAATAAATAATCTAAATGGTGTTTTAGTTGTTGTTCACTCTCCTCTGGAAGGGAGGAGAAAGGATCAAAGAGCCCACAAAGCTGAGAAAGGGCTTGGATAATCTGAAAACTTTGAAAATTAGTTTTGGTTGTACCATGAACAGCCTCTGGGTCACTCAAACTGGAAAGAAAATATGCTTTGCTTACTGACACGAAGCCACTCTCTCCTTACATAGCCCCAGATTCTTCCCACCATTGCTTTTACCCTTATCCCAGCTGCTTAAAAGAGGAAGGTGGAGTCAGGGTCTCCCTGTCCCCAAGGGGGAACAAAAGCTACGTGTGCACTTTCAGGTATGCTGGGGGAACTTAAGGGAGGTGAAGGACTCAAACTTGGATGCTCTGTTGAGTACAGACATCCAAGTCACCCATTCTACCCAGTTCTGTGAGGAGGGGAAGTGCCTACATTCAATTTGTAGGATTTGGTCAGGGTTTAGAGTAGTGATGTGATGTTAACATGACCTTCCAGGATGTCATCCACCCCTTATTTTCCTTCTACTTCTCTTAGTGCCCCTCAGTTTTCTTTAATAGTTCCTTCTCTTCAGACCACTTCTTAATTTTTTTTTTTTAGAATTTTTTTTTTTTTATTATTAAGAGACAGAGTCTTATTATGTTGCCCAGGCTGGCTTCAAACTCCTAGGCTCGAGAGATTCTCTTACCTCAGCCTCCCAAGTACCTAGGATTACAGGCGCATTCCACCATGTCCAGTGATAGAAATTCTTAAAAGAAAGAAAGGGGAGGAGAAGGCAGGAAGAGGGGGTAGTCATGGGCCTTTAAAGGGAAAGATTTGAACTGACATGATTATAGGTGGGCTGAGATTTTTATATTTTCAAAATGAGGCATAGGTTGAAAATAAATAAGGGACACTCTCTTAAATGCTGATTCTTCCAGGGTTTCATCCTTGGTGGTATGTTCGTTTTACATTTTTAGATATATTATTTCATTCATATTCTAGAAGCTATTGCTTATAGTTCCCAAGACTGTATCTCCAATTCTAACCTATCTTCAAGTTCCAGACCAGCTTTTTCAAATGCTAGTTAATTTGGCTATCACAAGGGCACTTGAACCTAATAAATTTTTTAAAAAAGAAGACTGGAGTAATTATACTCCTAAATATTCCCAACTTTCCCATCAAGGTTAATGGAATCAACATCCTCAAGTTTCCCAAGTAAAAAAATCATCTGGAGTGTCCCTCTTACCACCCACACCCAAATTGTGTCAATTTTATTTCAGAAATGTATAAAAAATCTGACCATTCTTCCCTATTTCCTCAGCCACTAATTCAATTCAGGCTCTTACGATTTCTGCCCTAGATTATTGCCACATTGTCCTATCTGGTCCCTCCCCCATCAATCTCTCCTATAATCCATCTTTTACATTCCTAACATCATTATTTTCTTACCAAACAAATATGATTACACCCTCCCCTTTATTTAACAATTTCCCCTGATTTTCCACTAGCTGCCCTATAAAAGCCAAGCTCTTTTGTATGGGTACAATGCCCTTCATGATGTAACCCCAATTTAGTGTTCCAATTTCATTTCCTTCCACTCCCCACCACAGCCCTAAGCTCCAAACCACAGTGAACTTCTCACATATCTTTTCAAAACTCTATGCCTTTGCAAATTTTGTCTTCTTTTCTTCAGATCCCTTTCTTCCTCTTCTGTATATAACAAATTCTCATTCTGTCTTCTAGACTATCCAAAGTTCATCTTCTCTGTCAAGCCATCCCTAATTTTCCTAGACTGGACAATAGCACTGATTTCTGTGTATTCAATTTGTTTATTCATGTGTTTGCCTTTTCCATTAAACTAAGTTCCTTAAAAGTAGGGATCTGCCAGGCACAGTGGCTCATGCCTGTAATCCCAGCACTTTGGGAGGCCGAGGTGGGTGGATCATAAGGTCAGGAGTTCAAGACCAGCCTGACCAATATGGTGAAACCCTGTCTCTACTAAAAACTCAAAAATTAGCCAGGTGCGGTGGCCGGTGCCTGTAGTCCCAGCTACTCTGGAGGCTGAGGCAGGAGAACTGCTTGACCCAGGAGGCGGAGGTTGCAGTGAGCCAAGATCGCACCACTGCACTCTAGCCTGGGTGACAGAGTTGAGACTCCGTCTCAAAAAAAAGAAAAGTAGGGATCATAGGTTTTTTTATTTCGAGTGCCTAGCAGAATGTCTTGAATATGGTTGAATAAATGCTTATTGGCTGAATAACTTACTTTCTTATATCAAGTCAAGATTCACTGGATGCTTTAGCCTGAAATAAATTCTTGAGCAACCAAATGCTGGTATTCTGCATGTTTTGTATATTGTATAGTATACACATTTTATTATTTGAATCTTTCTTTCCTTGACTACCTTTATTTCGGTTATTTAAATAAATATAATGAGCTATAACATAGGAAAGAAAACAACTTTATATTTGCTCCTTATTAAAAGTGTAAGAAGTTGGGTAAAGGAGAATATTGAAACAATTAGCTAAATTAAGATTGAGGAGCACCTGTGATTTGTTCTTGCATCCCTCAGAGTCAGGAAAATAAAGAATGTGACCATTTGACTAGATATAAATATATTACCATCCACACCATTCCTTATAATATCAGGAAACTCATTAATAAAGTGGTTTAATGTGAAGATCCTCATGAATGAATTTTAGCTAGTAAGATTATAATCTATTTAGAGTATGAATTTCAATGGTTTGAGCCATAACATTTTACAGTCCATTGCATTTTATCTGGTCATTTAATCAAACTGACCAAACACCTCCTGTGCCGTTTCAGAAATAGGTGGGAAATGAGGGGCAATAAACAATTCCTGAAGAAGGATGGGAACAATTCATGCTAGCAATGTAATATATGTTTTTAATTTAATGGAACCTGTTCTGTATCCATAGGTTGATGAAATTTGAGAAAATATGAGTTATCTATATTAGGTACCCTAGTAAATCAAATTCCCTGAGGACAAAGAACTTTTATTCATATTCATCTCTCCTCCTTCACAGGTAAAACATTCTGAATACATCTTTGTTGAATTTTATTAAATGAAATGCTTCATTTTTTTTTTACAAAATTCTAGATATCGTAATAAGCCTTACTCATTTATTGTTTGACATAAGAAAATATAACACATGTGCACCTAAAAGAATTTTAAAAATTACCTTTATGTAATATTTAGCACAAATAGAGAAATGTTTTTAGATCATCTTGAGGCAGAGGAACCTGCAAACTAATTGCTGATTCACTCACTGGGAAGAAAACAGTTTATTTCTGTCAACTAAAAGAAATAATACATAAAACAAATACCAGAGAAAAGAGAAATATTTTTGTTTCACACAATACAGAGCTGTGATTGCAAAAAGAATTAAATGCTGAGCAAAGCAAAAATATGTTTATTTATTCACGGAGCCCTTTCGAGTCTTAGATGAAAAAGGGTAACTAAACCAAATGATAACTTGGAAAATATCTCCTAGAATCTTAAAATGTTTACAATTTTAAATTTAATAATGTGAAAAATAAGAACCATTTTTATAGCACTGGCAAGAAAACAGGTTCTAAGATGTCCTTACAATTCCATGCTCAGTTTATATTCTGTTGTAACTTCCCCAAGTTTTATTTTTCTGAGTGGGCTGGGCAGTGAAACCCATAAGATTCGCCCTCTGGGACAGAGCCATTTTAAATACAATGCTCTTCCTACTCTTCAGACAAGAAAGCAGTGAATCATTCATCTTCTAACCAAAATTAAGCTGGTTAATTCCATGGCTATCAATCTTGACATTTAATGTTTACATTCAAAATTTGGGATACAAAAAAGTGAGTAAAAAAGAAATATGAAGTGGACCATTAGTGAAATTCTAACTGAAGTGAAACTAAATCTTTTGTTAAATGGCAATGGTAAATGTTGTAAAGATATATTACTTCCTGTTTTCCAGTCTCTTTTTCTTGACCACAACCAGTATAAGATATAATAAAATAACAACCTCCCAAGTTATGTTATTATAGAGTACTTTTACAGCCCAACCCAAGGCAAAATAAACATCAGTAATGAATTGTTCCCATGTACTGACATAAGGAAAGACTACTGACTGTCACTAAAAACTAGTATTTTTTTTTAAATCTAAGAAAAGTAGAACTCTAAGGCACAACAGTTTCATTGTTAATTTATGTCATCCAAGATTTTGTCCAACTGAACAATCAATTAGGAAATAATATATCAAGAATCTTATTGGCTCTAGTTGTAATCATTTACAAATTACTGATAAATTTAATAATATTTTGAAGGGTAAATTGTTCATTTCCTCAGCACTAGATGTTGTATTTAATGACACCAAAATACTGTTTAGTTTCAGCCAAAAGTAGGCAACTAATATTTTTTCCTAATATAAAGTGTAGAGGTGACTGACTCATCATAATATTTTCTGTTTTCATATTAGTCAGTTAGCACTCAAGAAACTCAGTATGCCATTGGGAGTGCAACAGGAGTCATATTTCTGAAAATGAAATTTCTGTTTTTATATACACTCCTTCTGTTGGCTCCTAAATTCAGGTAGTTTAGAGAACATACTTTCCCACTTAGTGCCCTGACTTAGGTAGAAGTTAATAATAGCTTTATTCTAAACTGAATCATTGGTATATTGATGCCAAATGGTTGCAACAAATTAAATGGTTTATTCTTTTATGTATCCCCAAGAAGCAATTCTAGTCTCAGTCATTCTTCTACAACAAGCACCTGATTAGTTTACTAATACATACAGAGGTGAAACAAAAAGTAAATTAAAAATACATATTTTCAATTTTAACTGGCCATAATTTTAATTTTCAAATTAGTGTTCTCTTCTATTAGCCCAGGCTGAAAAATTAAATATAGGATACCTAAATAAAACACATTTATGAACAAATTCATAAATTTAAGTCACATAAATTCAAGAAAGTATATTCTTATTTGATGTTTGAGAAATTTTCCATCAATAGACAAGTTTTTATATTCCATCAAATTCAGTGCTAAAGACGAGGCTTTGTACTTAGTATGCCGTCTTTCATCTTTGGCCTTCGAAACTCTTTATGGGCCTTAATTAATTCTCACCACACCCCTCTGAGGCAGGTTGGTATTATTATTCCCTCTTTATAGTTGAGGAAATGGAGACAAAAAGAGATTAGTATGAGATTTGCCCAATGACGTAGAATAAATCAGAGACACATTTAGTGTGAGCTTCAAAACGGCTCACAAATAAACATGTTGTTGGCGTCTTCATTTCTCTTTGCTATCAGTATCAATGTTTCAACGTTCTCAATAGAAAATGTTTCTTGTTTAGCAACATTGCTAAGTTGAATTACTTTTTCACTCTGAGAAGTTTATATTGCCTCTTTGAGAATTTATTTTATTGCTTTCTTCTTTGCTACAAAATGAATTTTTGACATAATTTTGACATGTTGCAACTAAATGTACAGGTTGGTACCCTGAAGAAATTACAGTATGCATTACTTGCAATTAGATATAAAACTTTCAGAAAAAAAAAACAAAAAAACTTTCCGGAAATGTGTAGCATGCTGTATCAGATCATTCATGGGGACATTTTAGGGTCCACGGAAGTCATTCACCTAGAAATCTTGATGGTAATATTATTATGATACCACCTCATTGAGTGACTCATGATGGCTTGTTCAGGCTTGTGTTCTTTGTGAGCTGAAGACCTGCTATAAATCCAGTTACAACTAGTTTCTCTGCTATTGCATTATACCTCATGTTAATGGCTAAAGTAAACTTGCATATTTTTTCCTATTGGAGTTCAATGGCAAATGTCTGCTACTGAAGCAAAATGAAAAATAAGATACATTGTTTTTCCTTTTCTTGTTGAGACATCCCCAAAAATTTATGTTTAGGTTTAACCAAATCCAACGGTTTTGCTGTTCTATACCCTACATGACTAGCAACTTTTTTGGAGGAGATAAGGCTATCTTTCCAAAAAAAAAAATCTAAAAATCCCGTAATTTAAAAAATTATGTTTAATTTGCCTTGTCTAGGTGAAAATGCTATTGAGAGATATCTCTGTTTTAAGATTTATTCCAAGCTTGGATTCCTCATGCTGTTTGGTTTTCTTACGATACCTTACTCTATTAAATTGTACTCAATAATACCAGCAAATAGTCTCTTTTTCTCCACAATGAACTTTCTTGTTTCCTCTGCTCTATTTTGGATAATTTGTATAAAATGCAATGCAAAGATTACATTTCAGGAAAGGGCGAAGAGAGTAAAGGCAAAAATATACCTTTAGTTTTCAAACTATACTACTCAAATATTTTGTTTTAGTCTTAATAGTCACTCACTGGCCAGGTGTGGTGGCTCATGCCTGTAATCCCAGCACTTTGGGAGGCCAAGGCAGTAGGATCACGATGTCAGGAGATCCAGAGATCGAGACCATCCTGGCCAACATGGTGAAACCCCGTCTCTACTAAAAATACAAAAATTAGCTGGGTGTGGTGGCACGTGTCTGTAATCCCAGCTACTGGGGAAGCTGAGGCAGGAGAATCGCTTGAACCTGGGAGGCAGAGATTGCAGTGAGCCGAGATCGCAACACTGCACTCCAGCCTGGCAACAGAGCAAGACTTTGTCTCAAAAAAAAAAAGAAAAGAAAAGAAAATAGTCACTCACCTTCCTTATAAAACCAGTCAATTTTTTTTAAATTTAGGATATTACTAATCACTGAATATCACGTTGTATTGTAAAGACAAAAAATAAAATAAAAATAGAATATTACTAATCATTTAATTTCAGCAGTAACCATTTTGCTTCAAAATTCTGCTAAATTAAATCATGGTGAACTTAAAGTTGTTAAATTTTACACACATTACTTTATATGTAAACATACAAACACACTTTAACAAAAATGACAAGACTTTTCAATATAGAAAAATAATTTACTCCAAGGTTCAGAGTCAGAGTGAGACTTGTTAGCAAACCTCAATTGGTGGATATTTTCAGTATTTTCCAAAATCTACCAGTGTGTGCCCCTATAGGTTGGATGTTACAAAATAATCTTTTCTTTTTAAAATGGAAATATGCTGTATTTGCCTTAAAAGACAGTTTTCAAATAAGAGATCCATCTTCTTTCAATATTTATTGTAACTTATCATGGAATTCTTGTTTAAAGGTTTGTATAGAATTAGTTACACTCCTTTGTCACATACTCCCAAATATTTATTTTAGGGAGTAGTTGATAAAACTGCTGGTTCTATCTGAAAGCATGAAACTAGGTCAATTTCGCCACTGGGGCTAAGCACCATTCATCACCCTTATCTCTCTAACAGCTAATCTCAAGTAGGTAAGTAGTAATACAAAAAAAAGTAGTAATACAAAAAAAAAAGGGCAATTCCCTTCTTTAAGTGATGCAGTAAGCTATAAACTTAGCATTGCAAAACAGAGGAAAAAACTGCAATAATCCTTATTGATCTCTGGATAGGAATCTTGGGACATTATTCTCAGTTCAAAATAAAGAGACTTAAAATCATTTTCATACGGTTAATGGATTCTTTCCTGTGCAGTCCTAGGACATGATGAAATATATTTAATGAGCTGTGCAAGGAATGAAGCGTGTTTGCCACTAGAGTCCATGTCAGAAATAGAGCAAAGCATAGGAAATCCTGCTCACATGTAGTACAATCCCTGTTCAATCTCCTAGGTCAACAGTTCACAACCTTTTTGGCACCAGGGACCGGTTTTGTGGGAAACAATTTTTTCCATGAATGCGGGAGTAGGGGGAATGAAACTATTTCATGTCGGACCATCAGGCATTAGATTCTCATAAGGAGTGTACAACCTAGATTCCTCACATGCACAGTTCACAGTAGGGTTCATGCTCCTATGAGAATCTAATGCCACTGCTGATGAGACAGGAGGCAGAGCTCAGGTGGTAATGCTCACTTGCCTACAGCTCACCTCCTGCTCTACAGCCCAGTTCTTAACAGGCCATGGACCCATAATGATCCATGGCCTGGGGGTTGGGGATCCCTGTCCTGCAAGACTCTGTCAGTTGCTGTGTATTATGAGTTCTTATGCTAAAATGTGAGTAATATAATGCTTATTAGAAGTAGTGGTAGTATTTCAAAAAATTATTTTATAGTGTGTTAATAGTCCAGACTTTCATGTGTTTTCGACATATTTGAACCTAGTTTCAAAAGCTCTTTCATTTCTTACTGACAGCAATTCTCCAAAACCTCCTTCCTCTTATCTACAATCAACTCTTCATTCTTGCTTCCCTTGTTGATTTACAGTGAATGAAGAACTATTCTGGTGTTATTGAGATCTGTTTCTTATGAAAAATTAGCTGTGCTGGCTCTCTCTATATACATATGAGGGAGAAATGAGAAGAGAAGGTGATTGATTAATAGTCTAATTGTTAAGACTTAATTACTTAAAAGCAGACGATATGAAAGTAGATGAAACAGATAACTAAGGAGGTTATTTATTCATTATAAAACACTTTTCTATGTCAAGCAACGTATAGTGTATTGGGGAGACAAGAAGCAGACATAGGACTTGCTCCCAGAAAACAGACAATCTAGTTGGAAGAAATATAAACTGTTTCTACATTTGCAGTTCTTGTTGGATCATTCATTTTTCCCTATTCTAATTTTTATCATCTTAATTTGGACATTTACCACTTCCTTCTTGGATCACTACTGTTCTCCGCTGAAAGGCTTTCCCATCTCTGGTAAATATCCCCACTCAATCCTTTCTAAATTGACTCTTCCTTCTAACTTCTACTTTGATTGCATAACTATCCTGTTCAAAAAGTTCAAGAGTTGGACCAGGCACAGTGGCTCATGCCTGTAATTCTAGTACTTTGGGAAGCCAAGGCGGGAGGATCCCTTGGGCCCCAGCGTTCAAGACCAGCCTTGGCAACATAGGGAAACCCCAAGAAGATTGTTTGAGCCCAGGAGGTGGAGGCTACAGTGAGCTGTGATCATGCCACTGCACTCCAGCCTGGGTGACAGAGCAAGAGCCTATCAAAAAAATTAATAAATAAAATAGTTCAAGGGTTAATACTTTTGGAATAAAGTTTTAATTGTTAATCTAGCCTCAGCATCAATGCTCCTAACATCAGATGCCAATCTACTAATCAATTTTACATGCTGCTAGGCTGGGTACAGTGGCTCACACCTATAATCCCAGCACTTTGGGAGGCCAAGGCAGAAAGACTGTTTGAACCCAGGAGTTCGAGACCAGCCTGGGCAACATAAGGAGACCTTGTCTCAATAAATTAATTAATTAATTAATTTAGCCAGGAATGGTAGCCGATGCTTGTAGTCCCAGCTACTTAGGAGGCTGAGGTGGGAAGATTGCTTGAGTCTGGGAAGTCGAGGCTGCAGTGAGCTGTGATCCAACCACTGTACTCCAGCCTGGGTGACAGGACAAGACCCTGTCTCAAAAAAATAAAAAATAAAAAAAAAAAAACTTTACCTGCTGCACTATCCCCACACATACTGTAAGTTAAACTATGTTGCAAATCATTGCCTAATATACACTACACACTTTCCCATATTTCTACAGTGGATTACACTGCTGCCTGGGTTTAGAATGTTCTCTGTTGAAATCCTACCCATCTAAGGTAACATTCATATGCCACTTCTTCCAGAACCAGAATTCCTAACCAGAATTCCTTCAGCTGAAACTGCTCTCTGTCACCTAAATGCTTTAAGCTCCTTCTTTGTATAACTCTTAAGGTACCAGTCAAATACTACCTTGTATTGTTATGTTTATTTCTTTCCTCCTTACAAGCACATAAAAACTCCTACATAACCCTTGGTATGTGTCTTATATATATTGAGCACTTAGTAAATATTTGTGCGATGTTGAATAATTACAATGAGAGGAACAAACAAGTGTGCATGAGAAGAGAGCAAATATGTAGGTAGAGATAAAAGTCATGGAAACCTTTGTAAACTGAAAGAAGTGGGGCATAAATTTAATATGGAAGAAAGGAATTTTATTCATAATAGTATCTTGATTTATAGTTTACTTACAGGAAACTTTGATTGCCAACATAACAATTCATTTACAAAATATGAGAGAGGTAAAAAAAAAAATGGTGTTGAGGTTAGCAGGTGAAATCATTGTGAAAATTCCAGGAGAGAAAAGATATCAGAATATTTTAAAAAGAATTTGTTCAAAGTAGCAGCATTATTTATACCCAGATAATTAAATGACCAGATTTATGGGTTGAAGTATCTGTTTACTTTTCATCTTTTATGTTTGTGGTATCTAGGCCCATTTAGGATTGGAGTAATTTTTCTGATTACCTAATATAGTAGTCCTCCCCATTTGTCCTTGAGAGATACGTTCCAAGACCTCCAGTAGATGCCTGAAACCACAGATAGTACTGAATCATATATATAGTATGTTTTTTGTTTTCTTCTCTGATAATCAAGAGACCTACTAAGTGACTAATGGGAGGGTAATATATACAGTGTGGATACACTGGACAAGGGGACATTCACATCCCAGGCCAGATGGAGCTGGACAGCATGAGATTTCATCATGCTATTAAGAATGCACAGTTTAAAACTTAAATTATTATTTTTTTTTGAGACGGAGTCTCATTCTGTCACCCAGGCTGGAGTACAGTGGTGTGATCTCAGCTCACTGCAACCTCCACCTTCTGGGTTCAAGCGATTCTCCTGCCTCAGCCTCCCAAGTAGCTAGGATTACAGGCGCATGCCACCACACCCGGCTAATTTTTGTATTTTTAGTAGAGACAGGGTTTTACCATTTTCTCCAGGCTGGTCTCGAACTCCTGACCTCAGGTGATCACTCCCCCTCGGCCTCCCAAAGTTCTGGGATTACAGGCATAAGCCACCATGCTTGGCCCAAAACTTATGAATTGCTTATTTCTGGAATTTTCCATTTACTATTTTAGGACCACAGTTGACCATGGGTAATTAAAACTGTGGAAAGCAAAACTATTGATAAGAGGGGCTACTGTACATCTAAACTACTTCTTTTTTACATAGCTTTGCCTAGGTTTGTATAGCTTTTGAGATGAACAGTCTCCTGGCCATGGAAGGGCATTGGATGTATGGTATTTTGAAAAAGAAATGCAAAAGAAAAGGAAAGGACCAAAACTGTTAGTAGTACAGAAGTTGCCTCTCCAAAAGCAGCTTGTTTCAGAGCCTCTTGCTTGCTTCCTCATTGACATCTTTCCCTCTCCCCTCTCTTAAGATATAGTATACAACTGAAAAGGAATGCAAGCCAACCAAAGAAAGAAGATGAGGAACAGTTGTGTAAAACATTTATTTGCCTATGAATGAAGAAATGTGCAGACACCACCAAATGAATCCAATTCTTGCACTCTCCACTCTGCAATGGAGAGAAATCTGTGTGATCCCATGCACGTATAGCGCCATGGGGAGATAGCCCTTCCTCCTTTTCTACCACCTTTTTAAGGAGGTGAAACCGGCAAATATTCTTTAGGCTGGATTTAGACCTCAAAGCTCTGAAAAGCGTGCATTTTCAGTATGGCAAGATAGTCTTGGGGAGGAATTCTTCAAGTGTACAATCTCAAGCTACTCTGGAGAGTAACGCAATAGAGTATTTGCTTAGGCTCGTGGAACAATCTGCATTTATTCAAGCCTGAGATGGCGGGGGAAGTTCAAGGGCCTCCCACAATGGAAACTGTGCTTAATGATTTGGCATCTCGAGAACTTATCTAGACTAGCAGGAGGAAGTCTAACCTTACAAATGGGCTTCTGTGAGACTTCTTACATATACCACTCCTGTTGAGAGTGCAGCTGGGTGCAAATGTGGCAGCCAGATGGCTCCCATGTTCACTCAGAATGTGAGGTGCTGGGGAGAGGGAAGATGAGTCTGCTTCCTACTGTACACTAACAACACATTAAGCAAATCAAACTTATCTATATATTAATTCACTTTTAAAAACAGCTCAGAACAATATATTTTTATTGCTGAAATACTGAGTATATTCTCACATCATACATATCCTCATTTCCTACTTTGCTCAAAAGAATAAATCCATGTAAAAATGAACTAAAAGTTTCCAATTCCACCATTGTATTACTTTGTAATTTAAGAGCAGACAGGAACAAATCTTAAATTTATAGAATATTAATAAAATATCTTCTTACACCATTGTAGTCTATAAATTACTCTCAAACACACAATTTTTCTCTAAAAGCTAGCATTTCCACTCATCCAAGATATAATAATTGATCCAACAAAAGGACAAATAGTTGAGTCACAGAAAAGTCTTCAAGGTCCCTCTAAAACATCAGCAATTAAATTGTATTTAGCTTTTCGATAATGCTAAGGGAAACAGAGCACAGTGAAAAAGTATGCAGATGTAGCAGATGCAGCACACATTTATATAGCAAAGATAATTAACAGTATTCAATGCTTCAGCCCAGGAATAGATTAGATTTAGCTTGCATACAATATTTTGTGCTTATCTCAACTCCATCTTCCTATTTAAATTTCTCTGACAGCTTATCATTTTTTTTGCAGTAAACTATCAAACTCCTATACTTGTCCTTCCTCATCACATTCCTTCCTAACACTGAAAATGTATCTTCAACTGCTTCCTTAAATAAAACTCCTGCTCACCACAGACTGGCCTATTCATTGTTGCCTGAACACATAATCACATTCTTTCTACCTTCATGGTTTTGCTCAATTCCTTCCCCCCAAGTGTCTTATAACTTCTCCGTTGCCTAGACGGTATCCTTTCTTGAAGTTGTAGTTTAACTTCTACCTCTTCAGGAAGTCTTTTCCAATCATCTCCCTACCAAAAGATTTGCACATATTAACATCCTTGTGGAACATCCTCTTCCCTGCACTCTTTTGGCAAGTATTTTCTGTATTATCATTTGGTATTGACTTTGTTCCTCCAACCATTCACTTGGTATATGGCATATATTAATTCCCTCTTCCCAAGGTCAAGGATCATGTCTACTATTTTTATCCCTAGAAATTAGAACCAAAAAGTACTCAAATACTACCCCTGATAATAATGTTGATGTGATGATAGTGGATCTATGGAAAACAAAGACTAAGATGGAATCTCTTAGGAAATTACTGGGCACAAAAAAATATGAGTTCATTTCAGAGAAGCATCCTGTTTCCTTCCTATATCCACCAGATAACAAAAGTAGTCTAGGCCAGGCGCGGTGGCTCATGCCTGTAATCCCAGCACTTTGGGAGGCCGAGGCAGGTGGATCACCTGAGGTCAGGAATTCTAGACCAGCCTGGCCAACATGGTGAAACCCTGTCTCTACTAAAAAATACAAAAATTAGCCGGGCATGGTGGTGGGCATCTGTATTCCCGGCTACTCGGGAGGCTGGGGCAGTAGAATTGCTTGAACCCAGGTGACGGAGGTTGCAGTGAGCCAACACAGTACCACTGTACTCCAACCTGAGTGACAGAGTGAGAATCCATTTAAAAAAAAAAAAAAGTAGTCTATATTGCAACTAATCATCACCAATGTCCTTAATTTTTCATTTAAGCAAGGTAATCAGGCTGGATGCAGTGGGTCTCACCTATAATCCCAGTACTTTGGGAGGTCAAGGCTGGAGAATCACTTGAGCCCGGAAGTTCAAGATCGGCCTAGGCAACATGGCGAAACCCGATCTCTACTAGAAATACAAAAATTAGCCTGGCATGGTGGTGCATGCCTTAGTAGTCTTAGCTACACAGGCAGCTGAGGTGGGAGGATCACCTTAGCCTAGGAAGTGGAGGCTGCAGTGAGCTGTGATCGCTCCAGCCTGGGTGGCAGAATGAAACTGTCTAAAAACAAAAACAAAAACAAAAAACCATGGTAATCATATTCAGTTTGGTGTACATCTTTCAAGACTGCATTTTAAAATTACCTAGATTGTATACTGTACATTAAAATCTTATTCAAAAGTATAATTTTTCATACTTGAAAACTCAGTATGAAATATTAGTTCCAAATTTTTTTTTTTTTTTGGGACAGAGTTTCACGCTTGTTGCCCAGGCTGGAGTACAATGGTACAACTTCAGCTCACTGCAACCTCTGCCTCCCAGGTTCAAGCGATTCTCCTGCCTCAGCCTCCCAAGTAGCTGAAATTACAGGCATGCACCACCACGCTTGGCTAATTTTGTATTGTTAGTAGAGACAGGGTTTCACCATGTTGGTCAGGCTGGTCTCGAACTCCTAACCTCAGGTGATCCACCTGCCTCGGCCTCCCAAAGTGCTGGGATTACAGGCGTGAGCCACCACACCTGGTTAAAAATTCTTAAAGGAAAAGTAGTGCATAATGTCAAAGTAGTACTTAATCCACACTATTTGGGTAATGGTATGACTGAAAGCCCAGACTTCACCACTATGTAATATATCTATGTAACAAAACTGTACTTGTACCCCTTAAATTTATACAAATAAATATTTATTTATTAAAATCTTGAATTTAATTTGATACTTAGATTTACTGACATATGGAGACATTTGAAAGAGAAATGTATTATAGAATGAAATTAGATCGGTAAAGAAGTTTATGTCAAAGTGATTTATTTTTTCTTAGGGAAGGTTAGATGCTCAAGAAGATAGCATAAAGGAAAAAATAGTCAACATCTCCTAAAATATATGTGAAATATTATTATTGCAACAGAAAGTAAACCTTCGCAATAAAAATGAGAAGACAGGAAGTCCTAGCTAGAGCAATCAGGCAAGAGGGAGAAATAAAAGGCATCCAAACTGAAAAAGAGACAGTCGAATATCTCTGTTCACTGATGACATAATCTTATACATAGAGAACCCTGAAGACTCCTCCAAAAGACTCCTAGATTTAACAAATGACTTCAGCAAAGGTACAGGATACAAAATCAACATATAAAAATCAGTAGCATTTCTATACACCAATAATGATCAAGCTGAGAACCAAGTCAGAACTCAATTCCATTTACAATAGCTACAAATAAACCAAATACCCAGGAATATATTTAACCAATGAGGTGAAAAATCTCTACAAGAAAAACTACAAAACACTGCTGAAAGAAATAATAGATAACACCAACAAATGGGAAAATATCACATGGTCATGGATTAAAGGAATCAAATCGTTAATACTGCCCAAAGCAATCTACAGATTCAACACAATTCCTTTTAAACTACCAATGTCATTCTTCACAGAATTAGAAAAAATAATCCTAAAATTCATATGGAACCAAAAAAAACAGCCCAAGTAGCCAAAGCAATCCTAAGCAAAAACAGTAAAGCTGGAAGTATTACATCACCTGATTTCAAATTATACTATAACCAAGGCTATAATAACTGAAACAGTGTGGTACTAGTATAAAAATAGACACACAGATCAATAAGACAGAATAGAGAACTCAGAAATAAAGTCACACACCTACAACCAACAGTCTTCAACAAAGTTGACAAAAATATACACTGGGGAAAGGATACTCTATTCAATATATGGTGCTGGGATAATTAAAGAGCAATATGCAGAAGAATGAAATTGGACTGCTCTTTCTCACCATATACAAAAATTAACTCAAGATGAATTAAAGACTTAAATGTAACACCTGAAACTATAAAAATCCAAAAGAAAACCTAGGAATAGCTCTTCTGGACAGTGGTCTAGGCTAAGAATTTATGACTAAGCCTTCAAAAGAAAATGCAACAACAACAATAACAAAATAGGCAAATGGAACTTCATTAAACTGAAAAGCTTCTGCACAGCAAAACAATCAATGCAGTAAACAGACAACCTACAGAATCAGAGAAAATATTCACAAACAATGCATTTGACAAAGGGCTAATATCCAGAATCTACAAGGAATACAAACAATTCAACAAGAAAAAAACAAATAACTCCACTAAAAAGTAGGCAGAGGACATGAACAGACACTTATAAAAAAAGACATACAAGCGGCCAATAAACATATGAAAATATGCTCAACATCACCAATCGTCAAAGAAATGCAAATTGAAACCACAATGAGGAATCACCTTATACCAGTCAGAATGACTATTATTAAAAAGTCAAAAAACAACAGGTGTTGACGAGGATGCAGAGAAAAGGGAACACTTATACACTGTTGGTGGGAATGTAAATTAAGTCAGCTCCTATGAAAAATGTACAGAAAATTCTCAAAGAACTAAAAACAGAACTACCATTTGATCCAGTAATTCCAGTACTGGGTATCTACCCAAAGAAAATTAAATCATATTTTTTAAAAAAAGACAGCTGCACTTGTATGCTTATCATAGCACTGTTCACAATAGCAAGGTCATGGAATCAACCAACCTACCTACCTACATGTGGGATTTAAAAAAATGTGGTATTATATACACCATGAAATATGCTCAGCTATAAAAAGGAATAAAACCATGTCTTTTGCAGCAACATAGATGGAACTGAAGACCATTATCCTTAGTGAAATGACTCAGAAACAGAAAATCAAAAATCACATGTTCTCACTTATATGTGAGAGCTAAACAGTGGGTACATGTGGACATTCAGAATGGAGTAATAGACACTGGGGATTCCAAAAGGTAGGTGGGTGAGAGAGGGGGTGAGGAATGAAATACCACCTGTTCAGTACAATGCACACTATTCAGATGATGGGTACATTAAAAGCCCAGATTTCCCCACTACACAACATATCCATATAACACAACTGTACTTGTACCCCTAAGTTCACAAAAATAAAGTACTTAATTTCAAAAATAAAAGGAGAAAACTGTTTATTTCAGCTGAGAAAAAAAGTGAAAGTACTATCCATCAAGATAAAAGTCTGAGATAACCAAGACTCAAATCTCTTCATTGCTTAAAACAAAACAAAACAAAACTTGTTTAAAGTTACTTAGCACCCATAATGTGCCAGGTAGTGTGTTGCCTGGGAATTCAAAGATGAATAAGACCCAAAAGAAATCCCATAACTCAAAATATGGTAGAGACAAATAGTTAAATATATCCAGGCTCAGCAAACTACACTGCATGTTTTTGTAAGACTTGTGACCTAAGAATGGTTTTTACAGATAAATAGGTACAGGTAAATTTATTTTTAAAGATAAATATATACAGGTAAATATTACAGATAAATCTGATGACAGGGAACACTAACTTTGAACCCCAATTAAGAAAAATGTTATCCCCCACCAAAATAATTCCATTCTTCTGATTAGTATACTTGGTATTATAAAAATAATACTCAATATTATATTTTTACTTTTGCCAAAAACAAAATCATGGGAAATTGTTTTCTCTTTTGTTATATAAGTACCTAGAGAATATCCTTGATTTTGCCTCTTGGCCTACAAGTTCTAAAATATTTACTTACTGTAAACTTCACAGAAAAAGTTTGCTGATCCCTGAAATATTTACAAATAATTATAATTTGGTAAATACAGTGATAAAGAATATACCTATAACCTGAGAACTGAAGTTATTATGAAAATAATAACTTGAGGTAAGGAAGAACACCTAAATTAACTTAGTAGAATGGTTTCAGGAAAGACTTCCTGGAGTAGGTGACATTTAGTCTGAAAAACTAAATAGGAGTTAATGAAACAAGGGGGATGGGCAGAGGAGTCACCAAGAGGTTGGAGGAGGGTCTTTAGTCGCCCATGGCCAGTTTGAGTCTTGAGATAAGCAGATGCCAGGTTGGAATTGAATCTGATTAGTTTCAGTTGTTAATGACTCCTAACTTTATATCTCTACCACAGACTCAGTTCCAGTTATAACCAAGCTACCTGACAGCGTTTTTAACCAGCTAAGGGAGGTGGGGTGTGCACAATTCCCTGCTGAGAAGATGCCATAATCTCTACTCTTCCTATAGACATGGATCCTTCTTTCAGGTTCTATTATCTCTGTGGGCCTGTCCTGTTTATTTTTTAAAGTTGTATTGTTTTATATAAAAGATACTTAATAAAATACTTAGGGTTTTTTTTTTAGTGATAGGAATCTGTAGAAAATAAAATTAATTTAAAAAAATCTTTGCAATGACATCCAAAATTTAAATATATATATATACATATATATATTTTACTGGATAGATACATGTATATATATATTTACTGGATATATATATATGTGTGTGTGTGTGTGTGTGTGTGTGTGTGTGTATCTCCAGTAAAAGATAGTGAATAGAACACCTATATGAGCTTATCAATTCTCCTTTCCAAACATCACAAAAATGATGGTAGGAAATAAATTTTTAAAAATTTAGAACCTTAAATAAAAGGAGAACTAGAGATAAAATAACAACAGTGAGAACTGTCAAAAATAGATTAAAAACCGGAAAGCATATGATCAAGTAATAACTGACTTCTTAGCTGAACAGAGGAAGTTAAAAGTTAAGTACCTGTAGCTGGGAAAGTCAAGAAGCAAACTAATTCATTCCTGAAAAGGAATGAATGGAGCTTTCCTTCCTAGAGAAATCAAGGAGAGAAAAGACCTCATACTAAAAATTGGTGGGCTGCCAAAGATACGGTTGGCTATCTCCTGACAACCTTACACTGAAGCCCAATAATTGGATTTAGTTGTCTATGGTAAATGTATGTGTAATTTATACGGGGTCAGCTACATTATGTAACAAGCCCGTTGTTCAAAAAGCAGAAAAAAGGTGTCATTAAAAATATAAAATATAAAGCTTTTTCCTTTCTTCCTTGGTCTTTTTTTCAGTTTGTCATGGTTTTTTATTTTTTATTTGCTAGTTAAAATTTTTTCTAAGGGAGCAAAAATTTTAAATTATTAGGCTGAATTTTGTCATTCGTCTTTATATTGCATAATGCTAGCTTTAAATGTATATATGTACATTTAACTCCTATGTAGGATCACAAAAATCACACAATTCTTATTTTGTAGTTCATACATGCACATATATTTTGTTCTTACCAGAACAGCGGAAACACTACACAAAATTTACTCAATTTTTTATTTCAAGTCTACAAACACATTCTACCAACACTCTCTACCTTTGACTTATGGCATCATTACTTTCAGCAAAACCAGCTGTGTAATACCAGGAAACGATGGGAATAAGAAAGGATATCATAGGATTCCTTGCTCATTTGTGTTTCTTAGAATGCCATTGTCTTCTTTTTGCATTAGAAACAACTCTCATTCAAATAAAAAACATAGCCTCAAGAGGTTATCAGTATTTATGTTTACTCAGACTTAGCTGTAACATGTTTACCTTGTGCTAGCTGTGAGTCTCATTAAACTTGTAGGCACCACTGGGTCCCTTGGAATTCTGTGTTCATGGGGTATCTCCAACACTATATGCAAACAGGGCAGCAAGTACTGGCAGACGAATTTCATAGTCCAGTGTTCCAACAGGCCTTACTTATAAAATACAGGTTTCAAGATAAAATTATTAGAATTTCAAGATACTAACAGTGGAATATTAAGCCGAGTATGGGACTCTTTTGAGCATGAGGCCCTGTTCAATTGCACAGGTCTCATGCTCATGAATCTGGGTCTGAGTTTATAAGAAAATGCCAAATGGCTGTGCCATATTGCATTCCCTCCAGCAACATTTGAAAGTTCCCGCTGATTTGCATCTTTACCAGTAATTGGCAGTGTCAAACTTTTAAAAATATAGCCATTCTAGTAGGTATATAATGATATTCATCTTAATTTGCATTTTCCTAATTAATAATTTTGGTGACTATCATGTGTTTATTTGCTACCTGGATATCTTCTTTAGTAAAATATTTGTTTAAATCTTTTGCCCAATTAAAAAAATGAATTGTTTTCTTTAGTTTTGAAAGTTCTTCATATATTCTGGATATAACTTCTTAATCAGATATATTCTTCACAAATATTTTGTCCCAATCTGTGGCTTGTTTTATTTATTTATTTTTTCACTTTTGCAGTAATCTTTTGAAGAGCACAAGGTCTTAATTTTTATAAACTCTAATTTTCCAATTTTTTTAACAGTTGATGCTTTTTATGTCCTATCTAAGAAAGCTTTACTATCAAAGGTCACAAAGAATTTCCCCTAGAAATTTATATAGCTTTAGGTTTCACATTTTGATCTATGTACAATTTCAAGTTAATTTCTTTATATGGTGGAGATAGGTTTTAGCTTCAGTTTTCTGCATATGGATGTTCCAGCACCTTTTACTAACAATGTTTTACCTCATGAAATTACTCTGTCATCTTTGTTGGGATCATTTAATTGAATATATGTGGGCATCTTTCTGTACTATCTTTAAATATCTATTTAAAGATATTTAAATATCTATTTAAATATCTGTCTTGAATACTGCAGCTGAGTAAGTACTGAAATCAGACAGTGGGAGGCCTTTCTTGTTTTTCTGTTTTAAAATCATTTTGCTTATATGAGGTCCTTTGCATTTCCAAACAAAGTTTAGAATATGCCTATCAATTTCTACTCAAAAAGCTGCTTATATCTTGATTGAAATTGCACAGATTCTATAGATAAATGTGAGATAAATTTACCCATTAAAAAGTCTTTGAATCCATAAACGTGATATGTGTCTCCACTTATTAAGTCTTCTTTCATTTCATTCACCAATGTTTTATAGTTTTCAATATAGAAATTTTCCACATTTTCTTAGATTTATCCCTTATTATTCATCCTTTTTGATGCTATTGTTATATTTTTTAAATGTCAATTTCTAATTGTTTAATTACAAGTATATAGAGAAATGCAACTTTTTTTAAAGTCAGACCTATGGCTAAGAAATACAACTTACTTTTGTACGTTAATCTTATGTTCTGTGACCTGGCTAAACTCACTTATTAATTTTAGTAGAATTTTAAATAATCTTTGGGAGGGGATGGGGGGAAATTACACCATGTGAGAATGCTGATAGTTTTATTTCTTCGTTTATAATCTGTACACCTCTTATTTCTTCTTCTTGCCTCATTGCTCTGAACAGGGCAGTTAATATATGATTTAACAAAATATGATGGTTAATGTGTCAACTTGATTGTGCCAAAGTGTGCACAAATTAACCATTATTTCTGCGTGTGTCTATGAGGATGTATTTGAATGAGATGAGTACTTGAATCAGTGGATTCAGTAAAATAGATTGCCCTCCCCAGTGTGGGTGGGCATCATCCAATCTGTTGAGGGCCTGAATAGAACAAAATGACAGAGGAAAGAGAAACTCCCTCCATTTCTTCCTGTCTGCCTGTTTGAGCTGGGACATTGGCCTTCTCTTGCCCTTGGACTAAGATTTGCACTGATTCTCCCCTGATTCTCAGGCCTTCGGACTCAGACTGAAATTATACCACTTTCCTTCATGGGTCTCCAACTTGCAGATGGCAGGTTGTGGGTCTTTTCAGCCTCCATAATCATGTCAGCCAATTCCTCTAATATCTCAGATATTATGGATATTTGATATCATAATATGGATTATGGAATCAGATGGGAGAGAGATCCATCCTATTGGTTTTGTTTCTCTGGAGAACCCTGACTAATACACACAAGTAGTTAGAACAAATGTATTTTCTTTGGTCCTGATTTTTAAAAGAAAATAAATATCTTTCATTATTAAGTATGTTAGCTCTAGTTTTTTTGTAGATATCCTTTATCAGGTTGAGGACGTTATCTTCTACTCCTAATTTGCTGAGTTTTATTTTTCTTTTTTTGAATCTTGAATGGTTATTACATTTATTTCAAATGCTTTGGGAGAGGATGACACAAGAGATCACATGTTGTTTTTGTTTTGTTTCTAGTCTGTTGATATGCAGAGTTACATTGATTACTTTTTAAATGGTAAAGCAAACCTGCATTTGTGTTTAAGAATGAGTTACTACATCATAACCAAAAACACTCCATGGTGTATGATGGGGTTATGATGTAGTAACTCATTCTTAAACACAAAAGGGTAGACAAAGATCACAAGTCATTTGAGGGAAACCTCTAACATGAGAGAGAAGATAACAATAAACAGAAAAAAATAGCATTTGGAGTAAATAAAGTATCACTGTCACCTTCAAAGAGATGAGAGAAGATATTGTATGCTACGTAACATAACATAATATTGTGTGTGTGTGTGTGTGTGTGTGTGTGTATGTATATTATATATTGCCCAGGCTGGAGTGCAGTGATGCTTATAGCTCACTGCTACCTCAAACTCCTGGGCTCAAGTGATCTTCTCACCTCAGCCTCCTGAGTAGCTGTGATTAAAGGTACAAGCCATCATGCCCAGGTAATACTGTATGTTTTTAAAAGAATCATTCAAAGATCCAGAAAGAGCTCCTGTAAATTAAAAATAGGAAATAAAAATTCAGTGGAAAAAGATGACATCTAAGATATTTCTCAGAAAATGGGGGGGGGGGGAAGACAATAAGAATAAAATTAGCAAGAAGCAGCATAAGAAAATTAGAGGTTTAGCTTCTGATTAATGGTAGCTCTGCAAAGAACAGAGATACTAAACTGGGGTGGGGGTGGGGCAGGTAGAGTAGTTAATGGAGTTATAATGCAAGAACATTTCTTAAACTGAAAGACCTGAATTTCCAGTGCCCAGCATGATTTTAAATGGCCTATAGTAGGCGGAGCACGGTGGCTCACGCCTGTAATCCCAGCACTTTGGGAGGCCGAGACGGGCGGATCACGAGGTGAGGAGATCAAGACTAGCCTGACTAACACAGTGAAACCCCGTCTCTACTAAAAATACAAAAAATTAGCCGGGCGCGGTGGCGGGTGCCTGTAGTCCCAGCTAACTCAGGAGGCTGAGGCAGGAGAATGGCATGAAGCCGGGAGGCGGAGCTTGCAGTGAGCCGAGATCGCGCCACTGCATTCCAGCCTAGGCGACAGTGCGAGACTCCATCTCAAAAAAAAAAAAAAAAAAAAAACCTATAATAGGTTAATTATTGTGAAATGTCTGAGCACTAGACGAAGGTTTTAGGATAAAGATCCCAAACCTTCCACTGAGGGAAAACAATTTACATTAAAAAACTCAGGAACTAGAATGACAGACTTTTCAGCTGCAATTCTGAAAGTTCAGAGACAATAGAGCGCTGCTTTTAATATTTTGAGGTAAAAGAATTTCCAACATTATATTTAGTATAAATGCATTTTTAGGCCCACTATAGTGGCTTACACATGTAATCGCAGCTCTTTGGGATGCCGAGGTGGGAGGGTTGTGTTTGAGCCCAGAATTTGAGACAAGCTGAGCAATGTAGTGAGAGCCCTCCCAACCACCCACCTCTACAAAAAATAATTGGCCAGATGTGATGGTGCACACTTGTAATACCAGCTGCTTGGGAGGCTGAGGTAGGAGGATTGCTTGAGCCTGGGAGGTTGAGACTGCAGTGAGCTGTGATCGTGACACTGCACTCTAGTCTGGGTGACACAGAAAGACCCTGTCTCAAAAAAATTTTTTTTAATTAAAAAGAAAGATGTATGCCATTAAATCAAAAGAGCAAACTAGAAGGAAAAGGACATAAGACTCAGAAATAAAGAATCAAACCCACAACAAAGATAAAGATGTGCGGTGACAGCGTGCTGGCAGTCCTCACAGCCCTCGCTCGCTCTCGGCGCCTCCTCTGCCTGGGCGCCTACTTTGGTGGCACTTGAGGAGCCCTTCAGCCCACTGCTGCACTGTGGGAGCCCCTTTCTGGGCTGGCCAAGGCTGGAGGCCACTCCCTCAGCTTGCGGGGAGGTGTGGAGGGAGAGGCACGAGCGGGAATCGGGGCTGCGTGCCGCGCTTGAGGGCCAGCTGGAGTTCCGGGTGGGCGTGGGCTTGGCGGGCCCGCACTTGGAGCAGCCGACAGGCCCTGCCGGCCCGGGCAATGAGGGGCTTAGCACCCGGGCCAGCGGCTGCAGAGGGTGTACTGGGTCCCCCAGCAGTGCCAGCCCACAGGCGCTGCGCTGGATTTCTCACCGGGCCTTAGCTGCCTTCCCACAGGGCAGGGCTCTGGACCTGCAGCCCGCCATGCCTGAGCCTCCCACCCCCTCCATAGGCTCCTGTGCGGCCCCAGCCTCCCCAATGAGCGCCGCCCCCTGCTCCATGGCACCCAGTCCCATCCACCACCCAAGGGCTGAGGAGTGCCAACGCATGGCGAGGGACTGGCAAGCAGCTCCACCTGCAGCCCTGGTGCCGGATCCACTGGGTGAAGCCAGCTGGGCTCCTGAGTCTGGTGGGGACGTGGAGAATCTTTATGTCTAGCTCAGGGATTGTAAATACACCAATCAGCACCCTCTGTCTAGCTCAGGGTTTGTGAGTGCACCAATAGACACTGTATCTAGTTGCTCTGGTGGGGCCTTGGAGAACCTTTGTGTCCATACTTTGTATCTAACTAATCTGATGGGGGCATGGAAAACCTTTGTATCTAGCTCAGGGATTGTAAACGCACCAATCAGCACCCTGTCAAAACAGACCACTGGGCTCTACCAATCAGCAGGATGTGGGTGGGGCCAGATAAGACAATAAAAGCAGGCTGCCCCAGCCAGCAGTGGTAACCTCCTGGGGTCCCCTTCCACACTGTGGAAGCTTTGTTCTTTCACTCTTTGCAATAAATCTTACTACTGCTCACTCTTTGGGTCCACACTGCTTTTATGAGCTGTAACACTCACCGCGAAGATCTGCAGCTTCTCTCCTGAAGCCAGTGAGACCAGGAGCCCACCAGGAGGAACGAACAACTCCAGACGTGCTGCCTTAAGAGCTGTAAACTCACCGCGAAGGTCTGCAGCTTCACTCCTGAGCCAGTGAGACCACGAACCCACCAGAAGGAAGAAACTCCGAACACGTACGAACATCAGAAGGAACAAACTCCAGACGCGCCACATTAAGAGCTGTAACACTCACCGCGAGGGTCCGCGGCTTCATTCTTGAAGTCAGTGAGACCAAGAACCCACCAATTCTGGACACAAAGAGAATCCCCAGAACAATGGTACAAAGACATTCCAGAATGACATCTACGCAGCAGGCCTAAAGAACAAGTACATATTGGAGTAGGAGAATGCAAAGCTCTAATAAGAAAGTCCCTGAAATGGAAAAACGTGTTTGTTTGCCAACCTTGTTGAGAGGAGATTTATGTTTCTGACAGTTTAGGGACATTTAGGTACACAGAAAACCAAGCAAGCAAACAAAAAAGGACAATTATTTTACTCTAGAAGGAAAATAAAATAGCACAAGAAAATTAATATAATCCAAATACACTATGCAACTCAGTTTTGAGTAATTACGTGGTTGCAATCGTTATAAAGGCTGAATATTGACAAAATTGAAATTGAGATCATTGAACTGGAAAAACAGGGGCATGAAAGTCTAATGGATAAAACAGAAGAAAAATTTTAAATACCATTTTATTGAGTAAATATTTATAGAATATTTATTGTGGTCTAGGCAGTAAGTGCTTCACAAATACTATCCATGTAATCTTGATATTAGGATTAAGGTTAGTATTAATTCCAAGTCAATTGGAATTAAGGTTGGTATTATTAATACCTATATTAATAAGGTAGTAATCTATAAGGTTGGTATTACTAATTCCAAGTTTGCTGATGAGTGAGCAAAAGCACAGAAAATTTAGTTAATTTCCCCAAGATCAGTGGTTTTCAATTGGGGGTGATGTTGCTCCCAACCCCAGGGGACATTTGGCAATACCTAGACACATTTTTAGTTGTTATAGCTGGGGTGGCAGTGCTGCTGGCATCTAGTGGGTAGGGGCCAGGGATGCTGCTAAATATCCTATAATGCACATACAGCTCCCTACCACAAATCATTATCTGGCACAAAATATCAATTGTGCTTTGGTTAAGAAATAATATCCAGAATGAAAAGGAATGGCAGTGGGAGAGCTGGGATTTAAATCCCAGCAGCTCTTGACCACCTTACTACTCTGCCTTTCAATAGCAGTCTAATGATGTTGTTTAGAAACATGAAGATAAAATCAGAAGAAAGAGCTGGAAGAATTAAAGTGGTTGCTTCTACAAAGAGATAACCTGAGATGGAGAATAAAGGCCATAAACTATTATTGTGCTTTTGTGTGTTGTTTTTCACTGTTCTCTTAAAAGACCTGAAGCACTATTTGAATTGTAATATGCTTATTTTCAAAGGTTAAACTATCTGTGAGCATTCAAATCATAGATAATGTTCAGCTTAATTATTGTTTTCCATATTTGAGAGTATTTATTAAAATGCAGTTTATAAGAGTTTTCTAGCAGCAAATATTTGCAATGAATGAAAAGAGGGAAAAAGTTTCATGGAGGAGAGAATAAGAGAACTTTTGTCTTGATTGACATCTTGCACCTCAAGTTCCAACTTGTGACATAATGAAGCATTTTAAACAGAATTTTTAATTTGTTTTAATTTTAAACAGAGAATCTTGAAGATTTTCTGTTTAAAAATCTGGAAGATAGATTACCAACTCTATCATTACATATATTAAAACATCAACATTAGAGGAACAGTGAAGTTGTTCAAGAAAACACTGGAAGTGAGTGAAATAAGGATGACACTTTTATTCTTAATAATTATTTTTAAGTTAATAAATGTGATATAATCTAAAAAGCCATGTGGAAAATACAAATCTAACTTGGAAATTCACCCAATATTTTCTGCCAGTAAGAATGTATCTTTAATTCAACAGGATATATGGCAAAGAATAGGAAGAAAGATACAAAGTTTATGTTACTACTACAGCAGTACATTGGATCAGCAGATTATCCCACTCCTTAGCCTCAGAGAAAACATAAGCCATCTACAAGAAACTTTCCCATCTCTATTTCCTTACCCACATCTCCATTTTCCTTTCTCTGGTGTTTCTCTTCCTGTTTAAGGTGCTTTTTGTTTTGTTTTATTTTTTCCGACTAGGTAAATTCACATGTTTCAAAAAGCAAAAGACATCAGCATACAGTAAGAAATCTTGAACCTGCTGCCATGCACATTTACCTCATTCTTCCCAGTTCTCTACAAATAACCATTTTTATAGTCTGAATTCTCTCAGTAATTCTTTATATAAATACAAGCAAATATGGATATGTACACACACACACACACACACACACACACACACACACAATCTTTCTTATATTTCCCATATGCACTCTTCAATGTCTTGCTTTATTTCACATAAAATGTTTTGGGATACAATTCAATATAGCAAAGTCTGGCCACCTTGAAGATACTTATCATTTAACAAATGAGAAAATTTAATTCCAGAGATTATATTTCCATTAAAAATATTAACCACCATAATAATTACTTGACAATTTTTAAGTTTTTCAGTTCTCAGATACACTAAAAGAAAAATATTTTTAAAATCAGATGTATATTTTCTATGTTTTAAATTTTTCTTTTTAAGAGACAGGGTCTTGCTCTGTCACCCAGGCTGGAGTGCATTGGCACGATCACAGCTCACTGTAACCTCAAACTCCTAGGCTCAAGTGATCCTCCCACCTCAGCCTCCCAAGTAGTTGGGACTACAAATGCCTGCCACCACACGGACTAACTATTTTTATTTTTTGTAGATAGAGGTCTTGCTGTGTTGCCCAGGTTGCTCTTGAACTCTGGATTTCAAGTGATCCTCCTCCCTCCCAAAGTACTGGGATTACCAGTGTGAGACACCGTCCGTGGCCTGTTTTTATGAGTTACTAGTTAAGCCAACTTAAAGAAAAAGTGTACTTTAGCAAGCAGTATGTTTGGAAACAAATTCATAATTAGACTAAATACCCTTTGTATAAAAGTTGGCCGGACGCTGTGGCTCACACCTGTAATCCCAGCACTTTGGGAGGCCAAGGTGAGTGGATCACTTGAGGTCAGGAGTTTGAGACCAGCCTGATCAACATGGCAAAACCCCGCTTCTACTGAACATACAAAAATTAGCCGGGCATGGTGGCGTACATCTGTAGTCCCAGCTACTTGGGAGGCTGAGGCAGGAGAATTGCTTGAAGCCAGGAGGCAGAGGTTGCAGTCAGCTGAGATCGGGCCACTGCATTCCAGCCTGCGCGACGGAGCGAGACTCCACCTCAGAAAAAAAGAAGTAAATCAGTGGTCTTAATGTTCTTACTTTGCCTTAACGTTGCATCATTTTCTGTACTTCTAAATTGTAATTACTAAAATTTTAAATATGCAACTTTATCAAATATTTTAATTTCTCTATTTAAAAAAATCCTGAGATAGTCAAAGATCATTTTTCAAATGCTAAAAACCTAAATAATCACATTGAAATCAATTTTTTTTCTAGCAAGATTTTAATGGGAGCTAAGGGGCTTGAGATTGTATAAATAATTAAACCCTCCCCTCTACTCCATGCAACATGGAGAACTCAGGTGGACACACATTTCTTTGAATGGAGCTCAGAATGTGGAGTTGGTAGAGGAGAGAAAGAAAAATGTAACACATGACAACTGTACACCAAGTTAACCCCAACATATCCCTACTTCCTGAGGATAAACAGCCTGATTTGACCTGGAGTTTCGAAATCAAAGGAAGGTAAGAGTTTCTCTGTGGCCCTTCCAAGATTCTCCCAGAGTGCAAAGCCTACTCAAATGCCACAGGAGAATCCTATTTTATAGTCAGTTGTCTTTGAATAAATGGTGTTTTGCTTCAATTCTAAATTAATATTATCTTTTGGGTACATATTAAGTTAGTTTCCTCTCTTCTATTTCAAGTGAAAAATTACTTTGCATTTTATGGATTCAACTTATTCCCAGAACTGCTAGAATTGTACTAGCAGACAATCAGAGGGTTTTGCACCATGTCTATTTGACTTTCTTATAGCATATGGACATACCCTTGTCTGAAATTAAAAAAAAAAACTACAGAAAAAAATGGAAAGATCCGCTCTATTCCCTAAAACAGGAAGAGAAATAATTTCAACACATATAAAATAATAAAAGGAAATTCAATATCTATTGAATAACTACCATAGGCAAAGCAATGCAACCTTCTAAAGGTTGAAATTAGTAATGTGTTACTAGAAATATAATAAGAATGTCAAATACAGATTATATTAGTGCTGTAATAAAATTAAGTAGAGCTTCTTCAAAATTATATATGTTCACAAGCACAAAAATAACAAAGAAAAATGGTAAGCATGTTGTCAAAATGCAATTGATGATTTTTCAATCATGCCACATTTCCCCAGCAGGTGTTCTATTTAAAGAAATTTGTTATGTTTATTCTGGTTGTTTTGTATAACTAAGCTATATTTTTTTTTCAGTTATTGTGTGTGTGTGTGTTATCTTGGTGAAGATGAAGTATAAGAACTCTAAATTATACAACCTCTATGTATCTTTGAATAGACTATCAATTTTTAAAAACATTATTAATTAGACACACCAATTGAGCTGTATGTTCTTATGTGTTATTTGCTGGCACTGATAAGTTTCTGGAAATTAGGAAAACACTGTAAGCTATATATATATATATATATTCTAATACTGCAGAGGTATGTGAATCAAGTGGTTTGCACAATTGATGTCCAAACAGGAAATTATTTTTTGTTAAAATATTATTTATCAGGTGCCAAGTGTAATAGGAATTCTCAAGAGCTTCATACTGAATCTATAGGCTTTTTTCTTTGTCTTCAAAAGTACAAGAAATCATTTATTGTTTTTAATCTGTAAAAATGAAAGTAATAGCAAATATAAAACGCATTTAGGAAAACAGAAAAAGTAAGCCAAATGTAATCTCTAACTCTTTCAAAATTAAAAATCCCTTTTGAGAAGAAGAAATTTGTAAGTACAAGGCAAATTTGCTAATACATTTTTGTTTACTTTGTTATAAGTTCAGTATAAAATTAGCATAATTTCCAAGTACTAGATACCATATTACTAGTATAAATACATGCTATTTAGAAAGTGATTACTATAGTAGTTTGAAACACACAAAATCAAGCAAAGGTTTTTGCACATATCTTGCAAATATAAACTTAGAACCTTGATTTTACCAAAATTATACGAACTTTATCTTTATTCATGATCATATCAAATAACTACCTTGGCTCTTTGCCCTCCCAAAACAGGCCTCCTTTTCCTTAAAGCTATTCCATTTACTTGGCTTAATCTATAACTAGAGCAAGACTGAAATAATCATCTATGTCATCTAAAAAAACCACTTACAAGAACGACACTGTGGGAAAAGAGAGAGGCAGTGGCCTGGCACTGATGACTGTCAAACAGGAATTGGGAACTAAACCAATGAGCCCTGAAAGACTGGTAATTTGATAGGAAACTTTCTATAGTAGCTGAGAAAACAATGATACTTTACATAAAATTTAATCTTTTATAAGATTTTTGCATTTTAGTTGATAACATTTATATTTTTATCTTACTACTGTGGTTATAGTTGAATGTGTTATTAATATAATTAGGTGATATAAATAAAATTAACATATTATTTTATGAAAATATTATTGTATTAGTCAAAAACCAAATAATCATTTAAAATTGTTTGTTAAATTGAAATAGCTCATAAAGATCTTTCTTGTTTATTTAATTAGTGATTGATGGAAAAACTTATTGTTACTACATCCAAATAACCTGTTCACCCTACCCTCACCACTCAGTGAACATTAACTCTGCCTGTAGTACCCCTATGTACTACAGTATCTAAAGTACCTAAGTAGTTTACTTAGGTAGTACAGTTACCTAAGTAAACTAACATATATTTTCTTTTCTTTTCTTTTTTTTTTTTTTTTTTTTGTATTTTTAGTAGAGACGTGGTTTCACTGTATTAGCCAGGATGGTCTCGATTGCCTGGCCTCATGATCTGCCCTCCTTGGCCTCCCAAAGTGCTGGGATTACAGGCGTGAGTCACCGCACCTGGCCCCCATATATTTTCCGTCCCTTCATCTCATGCCTACCTTTTCTAGAGGCTAGAAAAGCTATGTACTTGCTTCCTTGGTTTCTTTGCAATCAGAAGTGGTCATATGACATAATTCCGGCCATCAATATGTAGGTGAAAGAATACTAGAGAGAAGCCTTTTGGGGGAAAGTCTTAGTTTTTCTACATTAAAAAAAACACACAGTTTTCCATCATTCTTTTGGTCTTGAAAGAGGATCGAATGCCTGGAATTGCTGCAGTCCTGTTATGACTTTAAGAGGAAGGTAAAGATAATTGCAGTGATCCTGGATTGGATATTGTTGAGCTACTGCACTGTCAGCAGCAGTTGCCTACTACCTGGTTTGTAATGTGAGAAAATAACCCTTTCGGTTTAAGCCACTGCTTATCAGATACTCTATTACTTGGGGCCAATAGTCTTTCTGATGCACTGCACTAAAAGAGTTCATATTCTGAGAAAAATATGATCACATGCCCAAAGTAGGTAACAGTGCTTTAAATAAAAGATATCTTTTATCTTATCTAAATTAAGGTACCCACCTTCCACCCCCTTATAATATTCTGAATAACAGAGTCTAGCTATTTGCTGAAAGAAAGGGCTGGTGATTTCTCAAAGAAAGGGCTGGTGAATGAATTTATGCATAGATGTGTTTTAGTTCTGGTTAAAAGACAGGTAATGAATGTATGAATGTGTGTGAGTGTGTGTGTGTCTGTGTGTGTGCATGCATGGGTGTGTGTAGGGTGATAATCCATATAAAATAGTTAATTTTATCAGAGACTTTGTGATATAGTGAACACAATTGGTGCTGCTTCAAGAACCAACTGATAAAGTATGGCAAAGTAGTAGCCTCACTTCTGCAGTTAAGCCCAGCCCAGCTCTAGCTCTTTAGTAGGCAGTTTGGCAATCACTGAGAGACAATCCCTACAACATCAAGATTAATTCTGTCACAGAGGGTATAAGCAGCAGCAGACGTGTCAGGAAACTCTACAGTAAGTGACATTCAGGTATTAAACTTTTAGGAGGTCTAAGTGGAAAAACAAAGAAAGTTTACAGAGCATATATTAATATCTCTTGAAAAATCCTGGAAATATTGGGAGTGGTAAGAAATTTTGGGGAGTCTGGAGTTCCTACGAGAGGGTCTCACTCTGTCACCAGGCTAGAGTACAGTGGCACCATCACAGATCACAGAAGCCTCCACCTTCCAGGCTCAAGCAATCCTCCCATCTCAGCCTCCCAAGTTGCTGGGACTATAGGTGCACACCACTACACCTGGCTAATTTTTAAAATTTTTTATAGAGATGGGGTCTACAGGCTGTTGCCCAGGCTGATCTCAAACTCCTGGGTTCAAGTGATCCTCCCACTTAGCCTCCCAAAGTGCTGGGTTTACAAGTGTGATCCACTTTGCCTGGCCTAAATTTGCATTATTAATGTAACTGGAATCTAGTTTGTAGACAAACTGATGGGGTTATGAAGAAGGTGATTTTTGGTTAACAGATAGTTTAACTCTTCACCCAATTCAAGCTGCTATTGGTGAAGAGAAGCTTGAAGATGCTATTGAGAAGACTTTTATCCAATAAAAGTCTTGGATTAAAAGTCCAAGACAGTAGCTCAACAATATCCAATCCAGGAATTTTATCTAACACTTTTATCCAACACTTTTATCCAACTTTTAATCCAATTCAAGCTGCTATTGAGAAGACTTTCCCATTAAGAGAACTGGACCGGAGAAAGGAAGATTACTCAAACAAGAAAGCAAGAGAATGCTTATTGAAAGCCGAGTAACTGGAGTATATTCTTCGATTAAAGGCAGTAGAGTTTATACTTCTTTAGGTTCATATTAATGGTATACTGTAATAACCATGTCATTAGAAGGGTAAAAAAGTCTTATTTCCCCCTCCACACTCCAAGACTCTGTATGCAGTATTAATCTCTCTTCATTTTTTAAAAATGAAATTGAATGCTATGGAAAGACAAATCATTGCCACAAATTACTATGGGCAAGAAAACTGGAATATATTATAAAAATATATTTAATGGAAGCATTCTAAACTCATATTGTTTCACAAGTGTCCTCAAGCTATATGTTCCCTTTAACAAAAACTAAAACAAAAAACTGTAGGTTTTGCATTATGGAAAGTGTTTATGTAAATAAGACATTCTAGAACTCCCAACAGTAGATCCATGGTCAAAAGGCCTTGGCCCAGCATCAAGATTGGCTAATGAATGCATAACAGTAGGTTTTTAGTGAAAATATAATGCTTCCATCATATATGTATAATATTTTATATTTCTCTACTTTAACTTTTTAGAATAGCTGAAGAACTACTCATCCTAATCGTTTCAGCTAAGACAAATTTCCCCTCTTCATGTTGTTGAATGTGGCAGGTTCCCCTTTTAATATGAATATCGTAAGTCTGGGTTTGGCTCTAGACTAATAACTAGTCTCTGTAGATATGACCATTTTCCTCCTAAGTTTTCTACTAGACATTATAGGGGGAGATGTAAAAATCAAGACAATCAACTTAAAAAAATTATTTTCAAGTGATGCCTGTTTAAATTAACTGCTCTAATTCCACCTAACAAAGACTTTAATTATCAATTTTCTTGCACAGCAGCTCACTCCCATCAGACAATATGAAATCACACTCTTTAAGACAGAAGAATAACTAGAAAGCTTAACTTCTGTCTTGGTCTTCATTTCTGGGAACACTTTTACAAATCAAGATTAGCAGCCATGAACCCTAAGGCAAGTCCCTGTGGGTCAGGATTAGAGCACATTCACATTAAATTACTTAGTATATGTTCTAACATGGCTAAGTTTCAAAAATACAGAAGGGTTATGCTTATTTGCCGTATTCCCTTCAACCAAACTGAATAGGCAGTTACATAACTTGCCAGGACAAGTAGTAGAAATGAGTCAGAGACAGGACCAACCCTAGTAAAAATTGTGAATTAGGCAGTTTGACTTCAGTGCCACACCCCTTTAGTACTACATATACTTCCTTGATCCCCTCCCTTGGTATCATCAGCCCCGAGGGCCACCCTCATACCACATACCTCTCCCCCACCAAATTCCTCTCTCTCTCTTCCACTCATCATCGAAACTGGCTTCCCCTCTTTCCGACTTCCCCTTCATTAATTAGAATTTGCAGCTCCAGTATCTCTCTCCTTTAAGGTTTAAAATGACAACTAACTAATCTGATAAACCAATCTACATTAAGGTGTGAAGAGAGAAAGCTAGAAAATAAAGTGAATTTTAACTATGACTTTCTAAAGATAACACCTTTGCAGTTTAACTCATTAATGACTAAAAGTGAGAATTTCTAGCCAAAAAATTTAGGTGAGGGAAATGTTTTGGTTCAGGTAGAGCCTTGAAGCACCTGGAAAATCAAGTAAGAATAGGTGGTTGCTTTTATGGTGTAGCCAGCTCTAATAAGTGTAACTAACTAGCCCTGGTCAGTTTGGGGCCAGTAGGGGAAAACGGGAAATAAGCTAAATATACAAAAGAAGTTCTTTTGCAAAGAAAAGTGGAAGTTACAGGAGCACCACAATTAAATTTTTCTGTCTTAGTATTTCATAGATCTAGCGAGTCCTGGTGCCTGTAAATATTTTCCAAAGTTTCTCTTCAGAATGAGAAAATTATGTCCAAAAATTATCTCAAGCCTAAAATATTCAGCAATTCCAAAAACCTGTAAAGCTTTTTGTTGTTTGGCTTTAAAAAATAGTGGCCTAAAGCTTACAGTTTTCATGCATATATTGTATTTGCTCCTGCTGAATATTGAAAAAACATTACAGGCTATCATGTGTGGAACATATTAGCTATTCTTATTTCCTTCACTTTATAAATGAGGAAGATACTCAAAGAAGTTAAGTGGCTTGCCAAGATTTGTACTTAGGTTTTCTGAGTGTAAACGCTGTGTTCTTTTCAATGTGCTTTGTCCCAGTGTTTAGTTATCTCTGTCATTTCTGTCATGTGACTCTGCATCCTAGGGGAATTCTCAAATTTTAAAGAGGGTTCAGCTACTACCAAAAGAAAATAACTTGTGTATTCAGTGGACCTGAAGGTAATTCTAGTCCTATCTGGTTCCTATCACTGCATTTTTTTCCCCTAGCTAATTCTTGGTTCACTTGGAAGTGTTAGTATTGCCTCACAAAGTCTTCCTTAAGCACTGTCAGAATTTGTGCTTCAATTATCTGCTCATGTTTTGGTGGATTACTTATCTTGCTTCTGCTTCTCACCTGGGCAACGTTCCCATCACAGCTCTTATGCTGTAAGCAAGAAAGGATAATATGCTTCTGGGCTTAAAGTAGGGAAAAACACTAACATAGTTGGTACAAGCCAAAATGCAAATATTTCACATTGAGATGAACACAAGAAGCCAGCTGGGAAAACACTGCTATTTACAGATTTAGATTAGCCCAGAATTCATTTCAGCCTTTGAGGTAAAAGGTGGCATTTAAAAATCACTGGCATTTAAAACACACACTCTTAACACTTTGGAGAGATATAGACCCCTTTGTGAATTTGTCAAAAAATTATGGATGAAGCTGGGTGTGGCCATGCATGCCTCTAGTCCCAGCTACTTTGTAGGCTGAGGCTGTAGATTCACTGGAGCCCAGGAGTTTGAGGCCACCGTGTAGTATGACTGTGCCTGTGAATAGCCACTGCACTCCAGCCTGAGCAAGAGAGCAAGACCCATCTTTTAAAAGGAGAAAAAAAGTATGGACATTTTCCCTAGAAAAAAAACACAATCACACATACCTGGAATACAGTCTGGGGGCTCCATTATGTGGTTGTTCACGGGTCCAACATAAAATATTCTTGAGTTAGAGTGTGTCATGAGTACGGTCCCAAAGTGATGAACAACCCATATGACACTTAAAGCCCAATATTTGTTATGGCCAGCTTTCTAATTTCCTTAGTAGTAGTAGCAAAAAATGATGTGGATCTTTTATAACAAAAGTAACATATGGTTGTAAAGATTTTTTTTAATTTCATAAATGCAATGTTTTCCGTAATTATAATCCTCAAACATTGTTAACAGAAAAATATCTCCATATATATTTATAGATATAAGTATTTTTAAACAGAAATCAGATCATACTATATGGCAACTTGATTCTGTTGCTAGATCATATATATTGGTTTACCAGAGTTTAATCATTCTGTTAGCATGGACATTTATTTTGTTTTTGATTTTATAACTATCAACAATAAGGCAATGAATATCCTTGATCACATATCTGGTCATGTATATAAATATACATAGGATAAATTTCTGAAGTAGAATAAATTAAAGGATACAAACATAAATTGTGAAAGACATTGAAATTGTACTTCCAAATGGAATAAACTAACCTATGATCTTTCTATTACTTACAGAAACTTTTAATTATATTTTATGTAGTAAAATGTACAAATTCTTTTAAGTTTTTGGTTTTTATCACGTGTAGAAACAAGACTCAAATGCTCTAAATGAATTCACTCATACCTTCTTCTAGTACGTTATGACTCAGATTTTTATATGGAAATCTAAATGTTATTAAACAGAAAAGAGCTTAGAAGTAGACCATAGAACATACAGGAATTTGTATATGATACAGAGAGGATTTCGTTTCTGTGGGGGGAAAGCTGAATTATTAGGTAAAGATGTGGGGACAACTAGGTTGCTGCTGCTACCACCAAAATAAATTCCATATGGATTAAAGAATAAAATGTGAAAAACAAAGCCATAAAAATTTTAAAAGAAAATATGGGAGAATATTTTTGGTAACACACAAAAAAATGGCTTTTAAGCATAGAAAAATATCCTCAAATAGAAAAGAAAATTATACCTGTAATGAGATATCATTTTATATCTATTAGACTGGGAAAGATAAAAACAGTTTGATAATGCTGTATTGGTGAAGATGTGGGGAAACACAGTATGCTATCAAACTTTCCGTCTTTGTTAGGATGACTGGAACTTGTACCACTTATCTGGAAGGCAGCCTGATTTTGTCTATCAAAATGTAAAACGTGGGCGGGCACAATGGCCCAACGCTTGTAATCCCAGCACTTTGGGAGGCCGAGGCGGGTGGATCACCTGAGGTCAGGAGTTGGAGACCAGCCTGGCCAACATGGTGTAACCCCATCTCTACTAAAAATACAAAAATTAGCCGGGTGTGGTAGCTTGTGCCTGTAATCCCAGCTACTCGGGAGGCTGAGGCAGAAGAATCGCTTGAACCCAGGAGGCGGAGGTTGTAGTGAGCAGAGATTGCGCCATTGCACTCCAGCCGGTGTGACAAGAGCAAAACTTCGTCTCAAAAAAAAAAAGAAAAGTAAAATGTTCTTTAATCTAGCAATTTTACTTCTAGAAGCTAAACCTACAGATGTACACTACATGTAAGCCAGAATCGGATACAAAGAGATATATTTCAACTGGAAACCCTGTCTCTACTAAAAATACAAAAAATTAGCTGGGCGTGGTGGCGGGCGCCTGTAGTCCCAGCTACTCGGGAGGCTGAGGCAGGAGAATGGCGTGAACCCGGGAGGCGGAGCTTGCAGTGAGCCGAGATCGTGCCACTGTACTCCAGCCTGGGCGACAGAGCAAGACTCCATCTCAAAAAAAAAAAAAAAAAAAAAAGGGAATAGCAAAGGCTTGGAAATAACGTATATGCTCATTGAAAAGTGAGGAATTAAATAAATTATGCTACATCTAAGCAAGAGAATACTACACAGCCTTTCAAAAGAACTAGGCTCATCTAAAGCATCTGATAATAGAAATAAAATATATTATGAAGTTAAAAAATCAATACATTAGGTGAGTAATATCCTTTGGAAAAGGATATTTAGATGTGTGTCTGAAAAGATACACAAGAAATAACTAGGTTTCTCAACACTGTAACCTGAATGATACACATCATCCCACCCTTTGCCTGTACCTAGTTGACTGCTTGAGTCTGCTGCTAATCATTCTAATTTATACTTTATTTTAATATTTTTTATGTAACTCCCACTGATTTTTTTTGTAAGACTCTTCTTATTTTTTTTTTTTGTTTTTTTTTGCAAGTAGCAGTAGTTTTTTTTCTTTATTACTACATTTCATTGTATATATGTGTTACAATTTATCCATTTTTTAAAAAATTATTATTACACTTTAAGTTTTAGGGTACATGTGCACAATGTGCAGGTTAGTTACATATGTATACATGTGCCATGCTGGTGTGCTGCACCCAGACTCTTCAATGGCACTCTTCCAAATGAATTTTTAAATTATTTTATCAAATTCCTAAAAGTATTCTGTTGGACATTTGATTACAATTATACTGGATAGGCTGGGTGTGGTGGCTCACACCTGTAATCCCAGCAATTTGGGAGGCCAAGGAGGGAGGATTGCTTGAGCCCAGGAGTTTGAGACTAATCTGGGCAACACAGCAAGACCCCTCTCTACAAAACTTTTTTTAAAAATTAGCTGGGCATGGTGGTGTGCACCTGTAGTCCCAGCTACTTGAGAGGCTGAGGCAGGAGGATAGCTTGAGCATAGGAGGTCGAGGCTGCAGTGAGCTGTGACCGCACTACTACACTCCAGCCTGGGTAACAGAGCAAGACCCTGTCTCAAAAAAAAACAACAACAAAAAACCCAAAAAATTATACCGGATATATAACCTACTTTTAAAAGGTAATTATACATTCTTTCAACCTTGATATTTAATTTAAAAGTATATTGCTTTTTTATTTCAAACATTGTTATTTCTCATAAGTCTGTCATGATTCTAAAATTTTTTTTAGAGAAGGGATCTTGCTGTGTTGCCCAAGCTAGCATGCAGTGGCTAATCATAGGCACAATCATAGTCCACTACAAATTATATCATTTTTAAAGTACATCTTATAACTTTTGTTTATATTTTACATTATGTATTTGTTTATTTTTTTAAATAAAGATGGGGTCTTGCTATGTTGCCCAGGCTGGTCTTGAATTCCTGGGCTCAAACAATCCTCCTGCCTTGACCTTCTAAAGTGCTAGGATTACAGGCGTGAGCCACCATGCCCAGCCAGTTTTATAAATTCATTTTAGTGTTTATTTTTAGCTACTTAAATTTTTGTGGCTACTGTAAGTGTGATGGATTCTTTTTATATTGTATTTTCAAATTGGTTATGATAATACATGAGAAAGCTCTTGATTTTCATGTTTTTATTATTATTATTATTATTATTGTTGTTGTTATTTTTGAGACAGGATCTCACTCTGTTGCCCAGGCTGTAGCGCAGTGGTGGGATCATGGCTCACTTCAGCCTCGACATCCTGGCCTCAAGCAATCCTCCCACCTCAGCCTCCAGAGTACCTGGGACTACAGGTGCATCCCACCATGCTTGGCTAACTTTTTTATTGTTTGTAGAGAAAGGGTTTCACCATGTTGCCCAGACTGGTATTGAACTCCTGGGCTCAAGTGATCTGTCCACTTCGGCCTCCCAGAGTGTTGGCATTACAGGCATAAGCCACTGTGCCCCACCCCCCGTATGTTAATTTTATAACTAGCTATCTTAATTTATCTTTTATTGCCTCTAAAAGCTTTTCAGTTGATGCTTTGGAGTTTTCATATTATTTGCAAACAAATGACAATCCTGACTTATTTACAGTACTTAATTTCTTATTTCTATTTTATATCTAATTGCATTGGCTATCGTTTCTATTGTTACAATGTGATGGTGAATGTTCTTGCCTTGTACTTGACTTCAATAGGAATAATTACAATGTTATGTTATAAAGGAAGTTGCTGGCTTTAGTATAACATATATATATTTAAATTATTACGAATTCTAATTTTTATTGGGAATGATGCTGGACTTTACAAAATCCTTTTCAGCATCAACTGAGATCCTCATAATGTTTTCCTCCTTTGACTTATTAATATAATCAAGCATATGAGAAAATTTTGTTATTGAACTATTGCCATACTATACACATGAAATAATTTCTCTTAATTTTGTTATATTATTTGTAATGTAGTGCTGGGTTCCATTTGTTAGTATTGACTTTTACATTATATCCAAAAGGAATTTAACCTGTAGATTTCCCTTGTGTGTACTTTTTAACAGATTTTATTTTAAAACCAGTCTTTCAGCTCATCCAAAACAGAGGGATTACTGGTGAAAATGCCTTGAGGGCAACCACCTGAAATGGACTTAATAAAAAAACAAAACAAAACACGAAGAAGAAAAAGAAAAGGAAAAAAGCTAACAACACTGTGGTTTGTCTACTTTTGCGGAAATTTACAACACTATATACTTGCTATACCTTCTTTCTGATGTTAATCCACAAGCTATTGCAGCCATTAATTAAGGATATTGCTTTTCTTTCCAATAAATACATGAACTTTCTTTCAGAGGCAAACAGAGGCAGATGTTTCATGAAAGTTTCTGTTCATCCCAACCTGCCTTTCCGACCTCCCTGATAGATGATCCAGAACATTTAAAAATGGGGGAAGAACTGAGAAAAGGGCTCCAATCATTCACTTGTGTCTCCAATCCAAGGAGCCTGGCTTGTTATTTACTTTCACCACTCATCCCTGCTGCTGCTCTTTAGTTTTTGTTGTTTCCCTCAACTGACTTTCCTCATCTTTGCTGCATTCATCAAAGCCCAGTGTAAATTCCCCTCTTCCATAAACTGAGGAATCCAGCCCATTTTACATAGCAAACTTTCTCTTAGCTGCTATACCTACTCAAAGTTTGGCTGCACATTTTAGCTATAATTGTTCTCAAATTGTTTCAAGAGTGCTAGTTTTCTTTCTTAGGCTCCAGGTTATCTCCTTGGGAGCGAGGACTTAAAATCCTGCTGTGGATTTTCCGTTGTGTTTAGCCCTATGAGTAATCACATTCAATGCATACTTGCAAGGCATATTTGACTGAAGATATCTATCATAGTTATTCATTTAGTAAATGATATAATGAAAACTCAAGTGCTCGCCAAAGATAAATCATTACTATTAATTCCCTCATTCATCACACATGTATAGCAGCCTCAGGGGCTAGGGAACCTAGGATTGCTGCTTTGACTTTCTTGGGGAAGCCAAATAAGCCTCAGATCTCTCCACTTTGGAGCCAGCCATGAAATTCAGATTTACCTAGGGCTCAACATTAAGGGTCTCAGACTAAATTTATCTTCAGGTACCCTTTCCAGAGTGGACCAGTTTACCTTATACCTCTGAGAATAACCCAAAACTTTCAAAACTCAAATCACAGGATATTATTTGTTCATGAATTCAGAAAGACTCTCTTGTTTAACTATTGAAACTCAAATATTTCGGCTTGCAGCAAGGAGGGGTATAGCTGTCTGGATATACCTTGGCCAAATTTCAGTGTATATAGAAAAGTGGGAGGTTATCGACTATGTTAAATCTTTTCCTTAAATTTTCAAACTTCGGGATTATTTTAGTCTCATAGATAAAATAACAAGGCAAGTATTTACAAACTTTTTTCAAAAATATGAGAATTTGAGTTTTCCCTGGGGCATTTGGCGTTGTGCTGTCACCACACCTTTGAAGATAGCTTTGCAACTGTGGGAAAACTCACCGGGCTTTTTTCGTTGACCCCGCCATTTCTAAGTTGCTATATTGCTGCAAGGAGCTGGCAAAGCCGTGCTCTTCCTCTCTCCCATTCTCCTCTTCCTTTCGAAGACCAAAGCGCCCCATGAGAAAATAGAAACAAGGCTGCGAGGCAGCGAAGAGTAAGGGAGGAGCCAGCACTTACGCATTTTTCACTCTCCTCCTCACTCCCTAGGGTCATAGTTTTGATTCTGAAGTTAGAAGTGTGGGGGTCGTCGGCTGCATTTTCAACTTGGCCTAAAAGTTGGAGTTCACACTGCAGGCGCTAGGAACTTTGCCGCTCGGTCACCAACCTGAGCCTCTGGCTAGTCCGAAGAACGCGAAAAGCCAGGCCCAAGGCACTGGTTGTCATGGCAACCGGGGCGCTGGTCTCCCTGGCGACCTCGTCCCTAGGGGGGAGGCGGAGCTGGATGCCAGGCGGGCCAATGAGGTCGAGGGGAGCTCGGGGTCGGAGATCTGCGGTCCTCCCAGTGCCGGGGAATGGTTGAGTGACAGGACCGGGGGGCGGAGCCGGCGCGGCTGCCCGAGGTGGAGCCCCAGTAGTGCGAGTAGCTCCAGCGGCCGCGCTGAGGCGAGGGTGACACACCATGCTCACGGGCCCTGGAGACCGTCGTGCTGGCGAGCCGTGCTCCGTAGCTCCCTGGTCCGCCTCGGCAGCGGTCAGAGTCGCCTACAGGAGTTGAGCCGCCCCCGCCAGAAGGTTTTGGTGAAGCTCTTGGAGAGGCGTCGAGCACAGTAGGGCGGCGGGGGTGCGTTGAGCGCTCGAGGGTCAGGCAGTCGGCCGGGATCGCCGCTGGGGGAGCGTTTCCGAGGCGAGGAGGAGGAGGAGGAGATGCTGCTCCTCTTCTCCCCCTCCCCAGGCTCCTTCTCCAGCTCCTTCAGCCCACGCCCGCAGCCGCTTGTGGGAGAAGAGGTGGTGGCTCTCGGCGCCCGCGGCAGCTGCCGGCGGCCCGCCCCGACGCCGCGTCCCTGCAGCCCTCGCCCGGCGCTCCAGTAGCAGGACCCGGTCTCGGGACCAGCCGGTAAGAACGAGAGCCGCCCTGGACTCTGCGCTGCATGTGCAGAAGTGCAGAACAAAGTACATTGCGCTCGCTCTCTTCCTCCCCTCTCTGCTTTCGCTCCAGTCCCTAAACCCAACTCCTCGGTTGCCCTGGTAGAAGGAACTTTTCTTTGGTTTTGGTGCTGGGTGTTTTTGTACGTTAGAGTGGGGGTAGGGTGACTGGAGTGGGGAAGAATGAGATAAAACTCCATTGCTAATTAGGTAGATCCATCTCCTCTGCGGAAGAAAGCCGGATTCTCGGGAATGAAACCCACAGAGGGAGTAAGAGATTGTGGGGTAATAGGGAGTGACATTGCCCCGTCGTGCTTGCACAGCTCCGCTCTGTGCGTGCTTAAGGGAAGGGCTCCCGGAGTCTGTTTCTAATTTCTGCAAATGATTGTGGAGATGGTGTGGTTAGAGGCCGCCCAGAAGAATGTGTATGTGTAAGGGCTCGAGAAGGGGGTGGGATGGCGGGGAAGCAGAGGAATAGGGGGCAGAGAGAGAGACACTGTCTGATGCAAGCTCTTTTATTGCTTTTCTTCTGCTTGCTAAAGTTAACACTCTACCCTCCGGCCGCCTAGCCCCACCGCTTTGCTCATTACGTGATACTGTAAGAGCAGACAGCTGGGAAGCTAAAGTTAAACCAAAGTCAAGAAAATTCTTACAAAGTTTAATTTCCTTCTGTTGTGAATATAATGGAGAGAGGAGGATGGGGAGAAATATCACTAAGAGGTTTACAGCAATACAGTTTTCATTGGCCATACACGTATATGATCGACACCACCGCACACTTCCAACTAATCTGTTCGACAGCCTTGTGTTATTTTCATTTAATTGCATCTTTGAAACAACAAACGCGGTGACTTCATAGGGAGCTGCCTGGAGCTGAGCTCCCTCTCGGAAAATGGGGCAATCGGGTTTGTTTTCAAGGCAGGACCTGAACAAAATGTAGGACACCTGATCTGTGGGATGAAGGGCGCTGGTAACTAATTATAAATTTTAAGATTTTAAAATTTATATCTAGAAAGTTTACTAAAGGATGGGGGGATAAAGTAAAAGTGCATGTATTATGAAACAAGCTTTGGTATTTTCCCAAAGTCTTGATGACTGTGTTGGCAGGGTCCAGGTGAAAACTTGCTTCATGCTCATTGGCTGCTTGTAGTGGTGCCAAGATGCAAATTATTTCTCGTTTTAATATAATTAGGAGCATTTTTTAGTAAATTCATACATATATTGATTTAGTAAATTTATACAGAGGCGCATTGACTGACGTCCAGTCTTGTTTATTATACTTTGTTCATAACATTGTGTTCTACTTGATGTTCTAGAGGCTTTGTGGGAGTATGTGTGGGGAGAGGATAGGATGGAAATTAGAACTAAAAATAGAAAAATATTTGAGGTTAGTTAAGAAAAGGACTGATTTCATAGTGTTTTTCACTTTTACAATTAGAGAATGGTAACTTGCTTTACCATTATGTAGGTTTATCTTTGAATTTGCATTTGTCCCACCATTTTTACTTGCATGTAAAGCCTAGTTATATTTTGGAGGGTGGTTACCAGCATCCAAAAATATAAATGACTTTTCACGTCACAAGTAACATGCACGCACACCATTAAAACCAGTGTCAATTTAAAAGTCAGATTTTAATGCTATGATGGGGTCACGTTATAAAACTTACGTCATCTTTTTGTTGTTGTTTTTGAGGGCTGCCTCCTAAATATGGTATGTGAATGTGGGAATTAGCTAATCATTTGTTTTGGAGTAGATAATATAAATGATAGGTGTTCATCTTTAAATGAATGAAATTTATGTATTCTTTGTTATTGAGAAAAACGGGTGTTGATTTGTTCTGTCTTTAATGTGTTAAGGATTGAATGGGGAAGTGTTGTAGCTTCTCCCATATCAATGGAGTGTATATTTTTCCAGCTCATCTTAGTGCCGAGCCCCAAATGTACTGGAGAGAAGGACTATAAGGGATAAACTATTACTTCTTTTTTTCCACTTCACCCTCTTCTTTTGACAGAGGGTGTAATTTTTAAATAAAACCCAAAACATTTTTATGTATAATTAAATTATAATTAACACCATTTGAAATGGAAAAGAAACACAACCATACTCCAAGCCAGTGCATTTAGTAGTTACTCCTGTCAACATATTCTTGTTTTGGAATATGCTTGGGAGAACTCTGTGTAGTTCAAAGTATTCTCCTATTTGCCTCTGATGCAACCAAGTACGACTCATTTGAGTTAATATCACTTTACAAGGTAGGGGCCTGAGAAAGGAGAAAAGATAATGGGTCTTAGGATAGAAGAATCAGTGCTGATGGGAATGATGAGAATCTTTTGGGCTGGGCTTCCTTTTTTTTTTTTTTTCCTGAAAATCTCTCTTTTAATTCGAAAATTAAAATGGGTCAAATAACTTAGGAACTAAATGTTTCAAAGATAGCTTTTAAGATAGGGTTGCTCTCTGTTGCCCAGTTTGGAATGCAGTGGTTGATCATGGCTCGCTGCTGCCTCAACTTCCCAGGCTCAAGCAATCCTCCCAACTCAGCCCCCAAAGTAGCAGGTACCACAGGTGTACAACACCACACCCAGCTAATTTTGTTTATTTTATTTATTTTTTAAATAGAGACAATGTCTCGCTGTATTGACCAAGGCTGAAAGATAGCTTTTAATGAGTACATTAATGTAGGACTTTTGATGGCTTAAGTTAAAGTTGAAAGTTTCATACTGGCTGTAAATGTCCCATCAAAACTCCCGTCTGTAAACTGCTTTGGGAGGTGGAGTTCTAATAATCCTTTGAGTTTGGGGAGAAAATGAAAACACCTTTAAGACCCTTATTCTTGTTTAGTGTCAGGCACTGTGAATAAGCACCCTGCTCTATCCTGCCCAACCCTGTTCCCAAGAATGTGTGACTGTCACTAATAGTAAGGCAGTAGGTGGGCCATTAGTTAATTTCTTAGGATAAAAAGATAACAATTCCTAAATAATCTTGTATAGAGGCTGGTGTAGATTTAAACCATAAACTTCACATGTTTTTCCCAGAGTTTGCTATCAAATGCATGGGAAATAGAGGAACAGGGTCTGGTTCAAGTGCTTGTTTAGATGTGTTTGCCTTATCCTGTGCTCTGCCATTGAATCCTGCTTTTTTAATTTTTGTTTTGTTTTGATTTATTTTCACACTGGAAAAGTATAAAAATTCTCTGAAACAAACTGTCTCAAAGAAAATCCTTCTGCATAGTATAAAAAGTGTGGAGGACTGCTGTCTGACAAATATGTATCCAAATCCTAGAGACTAAGTTTATTTTTAATAATTTAATAATATATACCTCTCAAGGCTTTTTTGCTTTGTTGTGCATTTTTTTTTTTTTTTTTTTTTTTAAGATGGAGTCTCGCCCAGGCTGGAATGCAGTGGCGCAATCTCGTCTCACTGCAACCTCTGCCCCCCATCCTGGATTCAAGCAATTCTCCTGCCTCAGCCTCCCTAGTAAGCTGGGATTACAGGCGTGTGCTACTGCACCTGGCTAATTTCTGTATTTTTAGTAGAGATGAGGTTTTGCCATGTTGGCCAGGCTGGTCTTGAACTCCTGACCTCAAGTGATCGGCCTGCCTCAGCCTCCCAAAGTGCTGGGATTACAGGCATGAGCCACTGTGCCTGGTCCCTCTCAAGGTATTTTGAGGATGAAATTAATGTATGCAAATATGGTTTAAGTGCAAACTGACACTCAGTATTTAGTTTGCTTCCTTCCTTGCCAATTTTCTTTAAAAAATTAAATAATCACAAAAACCTATAACTATTCAAATCATTCTTGAATGTATAACTTGAATCTGGCTGGTCAAAAGGTCCTCTTTACCTACTAGCCAATAAATGTCTTTGGTTGAATACCTCATCTGTGCTTAATAAACAGTTTCTTTTTTTTTTTTTCCTAGTTTAGTAGTATTCAACTCTGCCTGTACCTTAGAATCACCTGGATAGCTTTTTTAAGTTTTTTAAATTTTTTTTAAGAGACAGGATCTCACTCTGTCACCCAGGCTGGAATACAGTGGTGTGATCATAGCTCACTGCAACTTTAAATTGCTGGGCTCAAGTGATCCCTCCGCCTCAGCATCCTGAATAACTGATACTACAGGTGCGCACTATCCAGCTAATTTTTTATTTTTTGTAGAGATAATGGTCTTCCTATGTTACCCAGCCTGGTCTTAAACTCCCTGGCCTCAAGCAGTTCTCCCTCCTTGGCCTCCCAAAACACAGGGATTACAGATGTGAGCCACTGCACCTGGTCTGGATAGCTTTTAATAATCTCCATGCCCCAGCCTCAACTCAGACTAATTAAACCAGAATCATTGTGGATGAGAACCTGGCATCCGTATTTTTAGAAACTCCTTAAGAAACTGTAGTCAACTTTGGAACCAATGTTCTGGACTCTACTGGAATAGAGTGTAGAAAATTTGGTTCCCACAAATGCAGCAACATTTTTTGTGTTGGATTATATTTTATATTTATGTATTTTTTCTATATAAATCTTAAGAATTTAAAACACAAAAATGTCTCAGAAGCATCTATGTATATGCCTATCTACAGGACTTTTTACTATTTGGATGAGAATTTAAGGTACAAATATTTCCCTGGAGCTGTACTGTCAAATGTAGTTTCCCTGGCCATATATGGTATGTAAATTTATATTTTAATTAATTAAAATTAGATACAATTTAAAATTCTGCTTATTACAACTAGCCATATTTTAAGTGCTCAGGAGCCACTTGCAGCTACTAGCTACTGTAGCAAACAGCTCAGATATAGAACATTTCCTCATCACAGAAAGTCCTGTACTGCTTAGAAGTTTTGAAATTTGTATATGTTTCTTATCATCTGAAATGGCATATATATAATTCCTGTTATTTCCTTCAGATTTATAATTTAAAAATATATTGTGTTATTTTTTACAGTTACTTTTTTTTAAAGTCAGGAGAAATACCACTTTTTTTATACATTTCCTCTTTCCTCAGTCTTTTGTACCTAGTTAAAGGTTTTTCTTTTCAAAGTTAACTGAGAAGAGGAAATGTAGTGTCCTTGTTTTTATTACTTATATCAGTATGCTCTAAACCTAACTAATGGCTTAATTGCCCTTGTATACTGCAAAAGTTTCAGGTCTGGAAATGTGATGTCCCAAAATACTGAAAATAGTCATCATTTCAACACAAATGTTAGGATTTGATTAAAAGTTTTCCTTTTTGATAATGATCTTTTTTCTTTTGCATACAGAAATTCTGAGTTATCAAATGATGTGATTGAGCTTTCAACAGAAAACAGTTTTATTAGTTTTAACATGAGCATAAAGGTGTGAGAGAAAATTTTTTTCTTATAGGGGAAGGCATTTCCTTGAAAAAAATGAGATTCCTAAAGAATTCCCAATGTTTGGAAGCTAAGACTGTGTCATCAAACTTAATGGTATTTGCCACTTGGTAACTACTGATGCACAGCTTAGAAGAAACTGCTGTATGGTTCATCCTATACCCCCTCCTTACACACCTAGAAAAGATGTTTCCTAATGAAAGTTTTATTGGTTTAGTATGCTCTGAGTAGAGTAGGAACAATAATTAATTTCAATTAAAAATATTCCTCCTTGGTAGATGGTATTTTTTTTTTTTTTACATAACCGCATGTTTTTTTTTTACCTACTCTGATCAGGTAGATTTGCATACAGAACATTGGGAGTTATATTGTTGAAAGAATGCTTGATGGAATGTTTTGTGTGAGATATCAGTTTCATGTTTTAATGCTTCCCCACTTAGTTGTAATAGAGTCTGTGGAACAAAAATGAAACATTCTTGTTGAACTTAAGGTTAGAATGATTATATTACTGAGATTGTGTTAAAGATATTCAAAGTTGTGTTCTGTTTTGTTTTTTGAGGAAAGATATAGCCTGGGAATTTTAAAAACTTCTTTTAGCACTATTTAAGTATTTTTGCTTCTTCTAAAAAAGTGTAATTTTAAAAATAAACATTTAAATTATTTAGGGGATGATTATTTTAGGTCTTAGTGTAGTTAAATATTTCTTCTGGAACATATAATGTAATTCAGTTTTTGAAGCAAAAATAATTAGTATTTTAGAACAGAAATTTCAGTTTTTAATGATAAATTCCCTTGTGAGTGTCTTTTATATTTCTGATTTCAGCTGAGATGTAATTTCATGAAATTATTTGAACACCATATTGATTAAATTCATTCTTTACACAATCTGTTCTAATTTTATTTTGATGCTGGTTTCTCTGCCTGGTTCAAGGAATGAGCTTAAAGCAATGTGTAACATACGTCAATTTTCTAGTACTGTATGAAAATTTACCAGACTGAAATGTATTTTTGTAGCTGTACTTCATGAAAGCTGGGACAGGTGTCTTAAAACAAACAAAAACCTAAAAATTAAATACAAAATCACTATGATAATATAATAGAAACTTTAGTTTGGGAATGTTCGGTTATCAAGTCTACGCCAGATAAAACTATTGTAGCTATACCATTTACTTGCGTTCCATTGGAGCTTAAATTCTGGCACTGCCTTAAGTAGTATGGAAGTGAAAAACTGGATATGTGTTATTACGTAGTACCCAGAGATACTGTAACTTCAGTTATAATTTAAGGTAACATATTCCTCTATGTTCACAGTTTGTGGCATATAATTCTTAGAGTTACAGTGAAAAATTTAGAATATATTATTCTCTAATATTAAAACTTAATATTTAATAGAAATTTCCTTCAACTTTTGAACAAAAGAAAATATTTTAATATGGTTACATAATATATCACACTCATTGTGTGAAGACCAAATTGAGCTCTGTTTTTAAGGTAAGATTTCACCTGAATCTTTTTCAGGTTTATGTTAGTACATCAAACTTTCTAACTTCAAAGGGATTTTAAGATTGTATTGAGATACTAAGATTCAATTAAAAAAATGAATACTACTGTTTTTCCACCTGTGGGGATACTTAAGAATCACTGTCTGTGAGCCACAATGTTTGAGGATTTTTCTAGATGAATCTGTAATGATAAATCTGGGCTTATCCAACATTTGTATACCTAGTTCCCTTTTTAATTGTTCCTTATTCATTAATTCCTATTGTTTGCCAGACACTACTAGGCACTGGTGGTGCATAGAGAAGACACATTTCCAAGACAGGCAACTTAGGGAAATAGTCTGAGGCCACATAGCTTTAATCATCTGAGTTCATGCTGAATAAATCAATCTATTGGCAGTATGTATTGTACAGAGTAGCTGTGAAGATAATATTAAATAACATGTAAATTGCCTTGTAAAACTTTGCAAACATGTGGGTACCTACCTGAGTATATATACAGGTGATTTGTTTTTAGATGTTGCTGTGCATGGTGTTGACCGCTCCTGTTTGATTTAGAGAAACCGTATAGTATGGTATTTAAAGCATAGACTAGGAGCCAGAATGCCTGGGTTTTGATCTGACTCTAAGGTTTACAAGCTCTGTGTCCTTGCCCAAGTTACTTAACCTTGCTGTACTTTATTTTCCTCATCTTCAAAATGAGGATGATAACCAAGCCTACTTTATGGGATTGTTATGAGAACCAAATGAGTTAATACATGAAAAGCACTTAGAATAGTGCTTAATACATACTATGTGTTTAATAAATATTAGCTATTATTATTTTTAGTATACTTACATTTGATTTATAACAGTTTTTTTAACACTGGGTACAGGTAGTATATGAACTTAAATATGGTTTCTTGTTTCAAAGTTTATAGGCCTACTTTGTTCCTTGGGCCACATGTTCCTTCCAGTCATTGCTTGAGCTTGTTGATACATGTGATGTGTGCCTGATTTTTACACACTTACTATAACTTGTGAAATGAATGTCATCCTTTTCAAACTACTATAATTATTTTTCTGATTTTTTTTTTTTTTTTTTTTTTTGAGGCAAGGTCTCTGTCACTCAGGCTGGAGTGTAGTGACCCAATCACAGGTCACTGTAGCACTTCAACCTCCCATGCTCAACTGATCCTCCTACTTCAGCCCCACAAAGCACTTGGATTACAGGCACCTGCTGCCACACACACCCGGCCAATTTTATTTGTATTTATTTGAAGAAATGGGGTCTCCTTATGTTGCCCAGGCTGGTCTCAAACTACTGGACTCAAGCGATTCTCCTGCCTCAGCCTCTTAAGGTGTTGGGATTACAGGATAAGCTGCCATGCCCAGTCTCAAACTGCTCATGTTTAGAACACTGTATTTCCTGTTTAGGAATCACTTTTAGGACATACGGCATATCGTTTTAAACATCCTTTTTGGTGGTATATCTCTTCTTTGAGAGTAGGTTTGATTTAATTGATTTAATGAAAAAATAATATATTTTTTCATGTTTTAGAAAGGTGATAAGTATAATTTGAATTAAAATGAAAAATGGAGTATAAAGTAAAATGAATATTTTAAAAATATCTAAACATAATTAGAAGAGTCCAAAAATATTTTTGATAACATTGTCTTTGAGGACAAGTGTACTTTACCCTTCTGAAATGTCTATTTAGAAAGGTGACACTGTCAGATATATAAATTGTAGTTTGTTAAAATGTACATGTTCACAGTCTCACACAGAATTATTACTTAATATTTGTGAATCTTATGTTGCTATGCTTCTGAGGCTAAGTACTGTGTAATATAACCTAAAATTCTTTAGAAAGTGTTTGTGGTCACATTTCCTAGCTGATATTGTGCATGCTTTTAGTAGTTTTTCTGTTAAAAATTATTTGGTATTTCTCACAGAACTTTAAATATGCTCTAATGTATGTTATGAATTCCAAAGATGATATGATATGTATAATTTTTCATTTATTAACTACAGAACTCATAACACATCTCTTAGCATCTCTTATACCCAGTTCCCTTTTTTAGCTATATAAAATGAGTCATTACATTATATGTTTTACATGTCATTTTGTCTTCACAGCTATTCTCTGCAATATATCCTGCCAATAAATTGATTTATTCAGCATGAACTCAGATAATTAGCATCACTCAGATGATGCTAATAAAGTACCTTGACCTAGTGGATATTTAAGAAACTGGATTTACTCTTCAGGGAGACTAGTTCATGGCCATTAAGATCATTTGGTACTTTTGTGCTTTGCATTGTTTGACATGTAATTATTTGTAATAATATGATTAATTTATATAATTAAAAAATCAATATTTGACCTACTATTGAAATACTAAATTGAGTTATTGTTAACCTTTTAACAAGACAAAATTAATGTCTACTTATATTCATTCTTAAGTGTTTAGCTTTTGTGAAAACTGAATTCAGGTAGTGTTATGACTTGTTTATTCATGTTCAGACCAGAATTAGGAAGCACAGTATAATAGAAAGAGCAAACACGTTGAACTTGGGTAGTCCTCGGTTTGAGTTTTAGCTCTTTTGGTAATTAGAATGACTTTGGATAAATTTAATCTATTTCTGATCTGTAAAATGCAAATAATAATATATATCTCAAAAGGTTTTGTAAGCTTTATTCCTGAATTATACACATATAAAATGATTGGGCATAGCCTACTGATTCTGTTTACAGGAATTGTTTACCTTTACTTTCCTCTTCAATTGTGTTACTGAGAGAAATAGTAGCCTAATATATCTGATTAATAATGCTGAGATAAAAGCATCTCTTTATCACTCAGATTTTAGCCTCTTTAGTTTACATTGGTTTGATTAGGCCACTGCTATTTCTTTGCTTATTAGATTGTTTTATATGTAAGATCTTTTTAGGCACAGTAGCTACATATAAACTACTTTAAGACTAAAATGGTTGACATTTTAAAGGAAACAAAATAGGTAAATCTGCCATGTCCCCTTGAATATATGAAAAATACAGAAATTGATAGAAAAAAATACCACAGCATTATTTGACCATTTAAAAAATAGCAACAATTAGAAATGTTTTATAAATACATTTAATTTTTTTGAATAGCCTTTGTTTCTTATGTAAACTAATTATACTACTGTAACATATTTGACCACTCTATGTTCAGAATTATTTTCCGTATTTTGAGATATATTGAAAAATAAAAGTGGTTGCTACCAAAAAACTTAAAATATTGCTTAAAACACACAGAGAAAAGACAGGATGCCATTATATATTGTAAAATAATGATTAACTGCAATGAAAGCTTTAAGGAAGAAAGTGTGGTCTGAGTTAATCGGGATTCGCTTGGGGAGTGGAGTGTGAGCTGAGTCTTGAAGACATTAAATGTCTGTAGATGGGAATGGTATGTCATGGAGTAAAACAAAAGATAAGAGTAAGTGAATTCATGAGGAAAGTGTTTACAAAGAAATGCTGAAGATGACTTGTCAAAGTGAGAAAAGGATGAGGACAGAGAAGGGAGTGCCTAAGAAACTAGGAAAATGTTATGTTAAAGAAAGTGCCTTAGGAGAGTGGAGAGTAAAGGACCAATAGTTCCAGATGCCACAGGGAGCCAAAGAGAGAAGGCTAAAGAAAAGTAGAACATTGCAATCAGTTGAATATTGCAGGGATAGAAAGGAAATTTAAATGGGGGATGATATTTGGTTTCAAAATAGATGAAAATTGGATGATCTGATCTATGAGATTTCACAGGGTCAGAACATTTTTCCTTTTTAAGATTAAAGGTGGTGAAAGAACAGATTGATTCTATGAGATTAAGAGATTTAAAATGGCAGAGTGAGAAAGAATCATCTCCTTTTATGAGGATTGTCTGGATGGTAAAGAATGAGTCCTAGGTAGAATTATTCGTTTTAGTCAGGGGGAAACAACTTTTTCCTGTAAGATTGAAGGAAAGGCTACAAAGATAGATGTGGGTCTATTGATGAATAGAAATAAAAATAAGATTTTATAGATAATTTACACTTAATGATAGTATCTTCAGAAAGTGCTGTCATAGGAGGCAAGATTATCTCCAAGCATTATTTGGGTAGTGGTGAAAATAAAGAGATATAGATAAAGTTGGGAATCGTTACTGTTGGGAAAGTAATGAGAGGTTGATAAAGGATTTTTAGAGGCTTTGTGAGTTTGAAGTTGAATAATTTGAACAGTGATGGCCTCAGTCCACATTTGCAGAAAACGAAGAGTAAAGTGAAAGAAATTATTGCAGTCTATAATGATCAAGTAAAATATGGGACTTGTAGTAATGAGGAAATCTCACTGAGGCTGGGAGGACTGGGTGAAATGGAAAGTGATTTTTTTTAGTAGTTTCTAAATTTACTCAATAAGCCAACTATTGATTGAATTAAAGATATTTATCATTTTCCTCTATCTGCCACTTTTTTAGAACAAGTGCCAACAAAGGATCTTGATGCTAAAACAAGTATATGATGTTTGTTTAATTGAATATGCTGTGTGGATTAGTTACTGCTTGGTTCACTTAATCTGGGATTGGGGCTGTATTTAAAATGAGCCACCTACACTATACACTTAGAAAAACTGTTTAAATCAAAATCTTACTCGTTTTTTAATATTCTGCTATAGTAGTTGGTTTTATATTAGCCTCTAGTGTGACTTTACTGTTAGTCTTTATGCTTATTATTGTGATAATCACTAGGATACATAATTTAAAATTAATTGGAAGTGCTTTCCACAAATTGCTTTGACTACTTTCTAAAGAAATAGAAATGAATGAATGAAATAATGAAAATAACTCTATTCTCCTCTTACAAATTAGCATTATACGTGGCAGATATCTATTCCTAAAAAGTTTCTAAATGAATCGCATCTTTCCATCTGAAAATCAGATAAATGTTTTATCTGGTGTACCGTCAAGTGCAATGCAATTCAATAAATAGGTTTAGTATTTTACCCACTCAAGACTAGATTTTTTCTTAATTCTTGAAATAACATAATGAAACTCCTTGACTCTACAAATACCTAGTTGATTGCATAAAGTCACCTAGTTGCTTGTTAAATAACAGCAAAATTCAGTATAGACCTCTAAAAGTACTATTTTAGCTAGCCATATCATCTGAAGGATTGTCATTGCCTTGATTAATAACTGTCCATAATGGTGGCCAGTACATTTTCTGCTGCTTTTTGTATTACCACATATTTCTAAGAAAAATAACTCAAGAGGAAATAATGTTATTCCAGCTGATAAATTAATCCTGGAGCACTTAGCATTCTTTTAAATTCATTAAACCTCTTGATCATATAAAATAAGACTTCAAAATTTGATTCTGTCTCAAGATAAAAATTATAATTGTATGTGCTATAAACAGCAAAATTCATGTTTATGATTCCTTTAAAACTGTTAATCTTTCTTTAAAAAAAGTCTTTAAATACCCTTACTACCCTAATGAGGGATATCATAAAGATTTTTATATATCCATCTACATTTTACAACCTTTTTATACTACATGAAAATATTTTAAAAGATATCTATGATATCTGTAAGTAGGATTCTATGCCATTATAATCTGTGGATTAAGCCAGTAATTTATATGTGTATGCTTATATTGTCTTCCACATCATCTAAATGAACACTGAAAATGACTCCAATGATAAGGTACTATTTGGATATTATTGTGTGCTAGGCACTCTTTTAAGAAATTGAGACATAATATATTATTTATCTTTACAGTCCTGTTGAGGTACATGCAGTCCTATGAAGTAAATGCTATTATTCTTATTTTACAGATGAGAAAACTGAGGCTTAGAGAGGCTTAATGAGTGGTAGTGGAGTACACACTTGAATCCAAGCCTGTCCTACTCCAGTCAGTTATCATAACTATAACTTCTCATATCAATAGTGTCTTTTGACATGAGCAGTATTAAGGTGGGGCAAAAAATCGCCTCAATTTCCCTAGAAAAGATGAAAGAGACCTTGGCAGTCTAATTTGGCATCTAAATTCATGAGATTTTTTATGAACTTTTAAAACAGTTCTTGCAATGATATATTTTCCTTTTAGCTTTTCTTTTTTCAAGGTCTTCCTCTACTAACTTGTCACTTTTGGTCTTCACAGCACTGAGTTCCTGTAAAACTGTTGAGTAAAGTAAAGATAATGAAGTGCCCTTTTGAAAATCTTTTAACAATGTTTAGATGCTCATCACAGCATTATTTGTGGTAATATAAAATTGGAAACAAATAGCTTAGAGAAGAGGAATGATTTATTCTAAATCCTTACAATAGAATTTTGTGGTCATCAAAAATTAGATTGATAAGGAGCTTTTTGTAACATGGAAATATAATGTTTAATAGATAAAAGGTAAAACCTGGCAAATAAAGCATGATCATAACTATTGTTTTTGTATTGCCTTATTTTTTAATAAAAACTTTCATTTTAAAAAGGCCAGAAAAAAACAATGAGGGACATTATAAAGATTTTTATAGGGAGAACCAACCTATTTTAGGAGTAGAGAGATTAGATTGTGAAGAATTCATTATGTATAGAATCTGATTTGTTAAGTTGAGAAACAAATTATGATATTTTGCCTGAAGATTTTTTTTCTTCTAAATATGGAGGAAGCTTACTGATTGTAATGCATTATGTTATTCTAGCCAATTCTTGAAAGATTTACTTGAGGCTCGGTTGCTGCTTTACAAAGATGACTAGAAATGATAGTACATGCTTATAAAATTAGGCTGGGTTGCTGCTTTACAAAGATGATTAGGTAATTATAATGATAGTACATGCTTATAAAATATACTGTTTAATAAAAATTTAATTCCTCAAAATAACCTTATGGTAAATACTGTTATCTTCCTTTTTATAAATAATGGAAACTGAGATGCACTTAGATTAATTAATCTGCCCAAATATAGATGGTAAGTGGGAGAGCCAGCATTTTGCATCTAGGCAATCTGGTTCCGAAGCCTGTGTGGCCTAAACACTACACACTAGATATTTTAATAGTGAAAATCATTTATAACTTTTAGTTCAGAGTTGGAAATAATTATCTTATTAAGGTATGGCCATTGAGAATAGTTTATGACCAAGTCTTCATTACATACTTAGTACGTTTAAAAATCATCCTTTGGTTTGGTTGATGACAGTTATTTACAGAGCCCCAAACTGCTGGTGACTGCTAACAAAGTTTCTTTTCTTCTCCTTTGAATTGACTCTTTCAGTAGGGCTGGATGCTTTGTATGTCGTGATGTAAAAAGTGTCTGAGAAGAACTACAAAAGTTTCTAAATTTTAGTTAATCACATGGTTTTAGGATTCATTCACAATTGGTTGCCATTTGCTCTTAGTTGGAGAAGTGGACTTTGTAGCTTAGAGTTCTTTGAGACATAAAATGGAAATCACTATTCATCCTTTCCCTCAACTGGCTGTCTTCACATCTATTTTTTTCTTAAGAGTTATGTACTATTATCCCTATGAAAATAGTTTAGATGATCCTGTAGTTCTTTTATTAAGTAAACAGTTTTGTTATCCTCTGAAGAGGATGAGTTGTGCAGACTTTAGTTATAGCAGATAAAGTTTATTATTAAGTATCTTATTTTATAGAATAGGTAAAACTTGTATTTATATAAGGTTGAAAATGTACAAAGATTGAAAAGTAAGTCATCTTTGTTTTGCCTCCAAGTCTCCTTCCTGGGGTGCTTTTCTGTGTCCTTCATTTTCAGTAATGTCACCGAAGCCAGGAGGAGACACTAATGTTGTGCTAAACTGGTGTTTTAGTCTTCCTCAGTGTGAAACTTTGTATGTACCCTCGTGGTATGCTAAAAGCTCTTGGCTTTTGAAAAGAATTTATACAAATAAAGTATTCCTCTTTTATATATTAAATAGCATGACTTATTTTTTCTGCTTTTCTTTTTTTTCTCAGATTACCTCATTAGTCAAACATGTTTCACACTTTTAACCTGTTAATCCCTTTCTTTTGTTAGCACTTAAATATCAGTTAGTCATAAAAGCAAACGTGGATGTCTTAGCAGTACTAATTTTATGGTTTTGTTTCAGTTGAAAATTTTCTTTTAATTGAGGTTGACAAATATTGGGTACAACCGAAGTTGTACTTCGGGGAACTTAGATCTATTTCAGTTATCTTATAGAGCATTGGGGTGCAAAGAAGCTAGATACATAGAAATTTTTAAAAACATGTTTGTTTTTCTAGTTTTCTTTCCTTGGCTTAAGTATGAATACTAAGACTAAATATGGAGTTGGTCTTATTGTGTACCTAAAGTTTAGATTCAACATGGTGAAACCCCATCTCTACTAAAAATACAAAAATTGGCCAGGTGTGGTGGCACGCACCTGTAGTCCCAGCTACTCGGGAGGCTGAAGCAGGAGAATCACTTGAACCCAGGAGGCAGAGGTTGCGGTGAGCCAAGATCACACCACTGCACTCCAGCCAGACAACAGAGGGAGACTCCGTCTCAAAAATAAAATAAAATAAAATAAAATAAAGATTTTGGAATACTTCCTGCGGCCCCAGTAATCTGTAATTTAAAAATGTGCCCCAAAGACAGCTTTCCTACTAGTGGTAGAAAATAAGAACTCTTTCAAAGTATCTTTCTAGGAATCTATCTCTCCTTGAGAGAAATTAGAAATTTTGGTCATGCTTTTATGCAGTTATTCTCAAAGTCAAAAAATGTTAGTTTGTTAGAATATTATTGTACATAGCTTAAATCAAGTGTCACTAGCCTAAATGCCTGCAGGGGCAAAAAAGGGGCCAGGGCAGTTAAGTGAGGAGGAAGACAATAGTGAGTGATGAAAACTGTAGTGAACTAAAGAGCTCCGACTAGATAAAGTGGGAAGCTACTATTCACCTTGAGTGCTGCCACATCTCCTATTTTTCCCTCCAATTTTTATATGAAATCTCTCTAATTTGTGAAGTCTTCTAATTTGTAAATGTTGGGCTGCAAATTTACACTTTTGCAAATGTGGTGTAGGCTGTTGTCCTATAGGCCAAACAAAACATGTCAGCAGGCCAAATAAAGCCCATGGGCCACCAGTATGGAGTTTATGCCCTAGATTATCTTAACAGCCTTACACTTGCATGAACTTGCCAATTCTGTTTTGATATTTATTAAGGGATAATGGTGTTAATAATGATTCCAGCTTTCTGTTTTGATTAATATTTTACCTTAGCATATTAATGAAGTAAATAATTGGATTTTTTTGTGTAGGAAGAGAGAGCAAAAGACTAGTTCCTAAAATGTATAGAAGATGATGTCTTATGTGTAAATATATTACTTGATTTCCATTATTTTTCTTAGAAAAATTTTATTCTGAGCCCCTTTCATTGTCAAGTTCTGCTATTCTTCCTTTTTCCTACTTTCACATTCAGTATCTCCCTGCTTCTCCCATGACTATTATTTTCATTTGCCAGAGTTATAAAAGAAAAATCCTCCTGTAGAAACTCTATAGAAAGTCAATCACTTTGTGATTTATTTAGCTTCACAAACTTCCATACATTCTTCCCCATAGCATTACAATTCCTTACTTAGTCTTAATATTACTTCTTTTAAAATTGCTTTTTAAGCAGAAGAATGGACTGCCTTTAAGGCAGTTAGTGAAAAGGCCCACAGAAACAATCTAGAGGGGTGATCTCATAACCATGTAAGATTTGACCCTACTCTATCAGGGGTGATTGAACTGAGATGCCATTTACAGTGGTTCAATACAGAGAAATAAGCATAGGTTAGTGAAACTTGTAGCTAAGATGGAATAACAGGGATAAGATTTACCCATCTGCCTGCAAAAAACTAAAATAAGGACAAAATATGTGAAACAACAATTTTCAGGACACTGTACATCAGGTAGTAAAGGACGGTGATCCGTGAGAGATGGAAACAAGATAAGCCTTGTCACTACCTCTACTTACTACCTTGAGAGAGTTTCCAGGCTGCGGCATATGGTGGGAGAAACCAGATGGAGAATGGTAGACTCCCTGAGTTCAGGAGATGGAGCTGAAAGTCTGAGGAGACCAAGGCAGTTAGAGTTAACAGGACAGAGTACTAGAGAAGTGAGAACTGCAGAGAAAAAACCCTGGAGATCTACAGATGGTCCCCTTTGAGTATTCAACTGAGTATTCAACCTTACATGCATGTCAGGAAAGGACCAGAGGCCTGACAAGGAACCACACAAAAGGATTCAAAGAAACCATACTTGTGCTCACACAGGGCTAGAAATAGTGCCTGTTCCCACAAACTGGGCTGCAAATGCTCAAGATTTATGAAGCACTGGATAGAGCACACAGAAGAATCTTGCCCAGTAGTGAGGAATAATTAGCCCTAGACTGAGTACTGCTCTGGCCAAGTCCAACAAATCTTTAAAATAAGACCTGAAAAGATCAAACTTTGAAGTTTTCAAATAATTTAACTTCAAGCCTGACTGAGCAAAACTCAAAAATATTTACAAATATTTTACACCCAACTAGATAAAATTTATGATATATAGCATCCGGTAATTTTCAGGCACACAAAGAAGCAGGAAAATATGATCTATAATGAGAAGATAATAATCATAACTGTCTCAAAACTGACACAGAGGTTAGAATTAGCAGATAAATACATTAAAAGTTTTATATAACTATATTTCATGTGTTCAAAAGTTAAGTAGGAATATATTAAACCTCTAAAGACTCAAAAATGAATGGAATATCTGAGCTGTGGGAACTTTAAGTAGCTCAATACATGAAATTTGAGTCGTGAAGTGTAGAGGAGAGAGAAAGCATGATAGAAACAATATTGGAAGAAATAATGGCTGAGATTTTTCTGGATTTGATGAAAACTATAAACCCACACCTTCAGAATCTCCGTGAACACAAAGCATAGGAAACATGAAGAAAATTACACCAAGGCACATTATATTCAAACTGTTCAACACCCCTGATAAAGAGAAAATCTTAGAAGTAGTCATAGAAAAAAAAGCCAAAGAAAAAGGCAAGCGAGTATGTGGAACAGAGAGAGGAAATTAGGTTATGTACAGAGGAACAAAGATGACTATTACAGTATATTACTTGTCAAAAACAGTGCAAACAAGAAGGCACGTGACATCTTTAAAGTGCTGAAACTGTCAGCCTAAAATTTCTACCCAAGGAAAATATCTTTCAAAAACAAAGGCGAAATAAAGTGGTTTTTTCCCCCAGATATATAGTAGCTGAAAGAATTGATAACCAGCAGATCTGCATTACCAGAAATGTTAAAGACAGTTGTTCAGGCAGTAGGGTAATGATACCAAATGGATTTACACAACGAAATGAAGAACACTGGAAATGCTAACTACATCGATAAATGTATCTGATACTTTTCTAATTATTGAACTTGATAATAGGCTGAGAAAAGTAAATTGGCCCACTTTATAAGACTCTTTAAAGTGCAGTAATGAAATAATAATGGCTAACATTTTGACTACTTACTGTGGGCAAGGAATATTACCTTCAGGGCTGATCATGTGGGTACCCTCTGCCGAGCACTTACCAAAATTCCAGATTCCCATAAGGAAAGCAGGTGTTCAGCATAAACCACATTGTTTGCACAAATAGTTTAGACACACAGTGTGCCACTTTTAAGAGTTTGGGGAGTAGTGGCCTGGTGCGGTGGCTCACGCCTATAATCCCAACACTTTGGGAGGCTGAGGCGGGCAGATCATGAGCTCAGGAGATCAAGATCATCCTGGCTAACACAGTGAAACCCATGTCTACTAAAAATACGAAAAGTTAGCTGGGCGTGGTGACGGGCGCCTGTAATCCCAGCTACTAGAGAGGCTGAGGCAGGGGAATGGCGTGACCCCGGGAGGCGGCGCTTGCAGTGAGCCGAGATTGTGCCACTGCACTCCAGCCTGGGCGACAAGGTGAGACTCAGTCTCAAAAAAAAAAAAAAAGAAGAGTTTGGGGAGTAGTGAGAACCCTCCTGAAATCAGAGTTCTCAGATGTCAGCTAAAGGTCAACCTTGCGAGCAGGCCTGCTATGTTAATTCTTTTTTGCATCGCTAGACAAAGAATAAAGACATTTCCCCTCATGTATCTTTTTGTTAGGAAGGAAAATCTTTCCTAGTTTCTCTCTCACTGCATTCTGTCTCAGTACCATTAGCTAGGATGGGTTGCTTATATCCTCACTGCAGTGAGACTGGGAAGTTAAATACCTAGAATTTCTGACCTCTGTATTGGAAGACAGATTCTGCCAACAAGGAGTAAGGGCAGTGGAAATGGAAGAAGAATATCTGTTAGGAGTTGTGTATTTTTCTAACTCATAATTGTCAATCCTATTGTTTTTAAGGGTAAGGGGCTCAGAGATACATAGCTAGGAAAAATAAGCACCATGGCATTTACTTTTTATATAAAATAGTATTGAATTTATTAGCAGAGTTTTCAGTATATAGGGTAGCTTTTGTTGTAATATACAAGACGGATTTCTAGACAAAGTGTTTAAGACAAAATCTGTGTCAGTAAACTGAACAGAAAAACAACCCAAAATTACCCCCATTTATAAACAGAACAAAATAACCCCACTCTAAATTACTGTTTGATTTATTAGTTTAATTGAATTGTTTTTACTAAAACTGTAATATTGCAATTTTATTTGCACACAAAAGTTTTTGTCAACACTATTGTATGGTTGATTTTACAAATTGGTAAGATACTATTCTTCAAAAAGGATAATCTTTTTTTTACTATAAAAAATCTAATCATTTCTCAGTAAAGCTATTATTTCTTGGTTTGACTTTTAAAAATTTCCTTTACTTCTGACAGAATACTTTTGATGTAGTCAATTAAACAAATAGCCAATTCATGCCAAAACCAGTTGGAATTATCAGGTAAATGTAAATGGGTATTTATAGTGAAACAAAAACCATCAAGATATATTTCCTGATAATAAGGTTGTGTTGTCTTGCCATGGACTAAAACAAAACAGTCCTGTAATGGAAAATGTAAAGCTTGCTTACTTGAAAATCTCAGTACTAAAGGAATGCTACCAATTCCAGTAAAGTATTGTTGATTTTGGAAATAACCTCTAACATTAGACTGCTAAGATGTAGATTTAGGTTTAAGAAAGCTGAAAGGCCCTTCATAAACCTCAGACCTAAAAATTATACTTGGTTTTTGTATTAAGAGAAAAACCTGGTTGTATTATAATTGTACTGATTACCTAAGATGTAATTACTAATTGAAGTAGGGGGTTATCATCTAGATTCTGATTATTAACTAACAAGTTTGAATCTGCTACTGAACTACATGTCTAGTCCTAGCATATATTATAGTACACAATTGGTTTTTAGCAGATTCTTCAAGTTCCTAGGAATTAATGGACCTATTAGTTTTAGGTTTTAAGAGTAAATCTCTCACAGTCTATTGATTGGAACTAAGGATTTATCGTGTTTTGTTAGTCCAAGTGAAATTTTAGAAGATGGCATATGCTATTGAATTGATTTTGTTTTCTGTTAGCCGAATACTTTTAAGAATGACTTTCTAATAATGCAGATACAGAAATTACATAGTGAGTATGCTAATAAAACCTGACAAGTCATTTTTAAGTTGAACCATAAAGATGGTCAAATATTATTAGTTTCATATGGTTCAATCTGATATTTACATGAGTGTATTTCTGCAAGCACAGGTACATAGTGTTCTTAATTATTCAGTAGAATATTTGTGTGTTAATTCTGTTTTGATTCGCATTTTCATTCCCTACTGTCTGTCAACCCTGAAAGTTATTACTTGTAACAAGCAGGAAGCAACTTGTTAGAAAATAACATATATTAATTTGCGTTCATTATAGCATTTTACAGACAATATAGTGTTAGACTTGGAAAACATGTTAGAGGTCCTCTGAGGTCACCCCAGTCACCTAATATAGGAAAATCCCTATGACATCCTCTCCAGATGGTTATTTCCCTCTGCTTAACCACTTAAGGACGTTATCTCAAGAGTTTTTCTATATTATTAGAAGGTACATATACGATACTGAAAACTACCCAATTTTAACTCACTGGTCTCAGTTCTGCATTCTGTTAGGAATACCATAAAAAGACTACTTCTTCCAGATGGCAAATGTTTTAACATTAAAAGATAGACATCATATCTCCTACTCTCTTCCCCAGTAGAAACAGTTCCAGCTATTTCTAAGTCATAGGCTCAAAACTTAGGATTTAAAGAACTTTAAGGAGTATTCCAGCAGTAATCTGATTTACAGGGTCTAAGCTACTTTCAATTCGAATTCCCTACATTGTCTGATGCAGTGCCTTGTAAATAATGAGCACTGAATAAATATTTCTTATGTGACTGTAAGACTGAGAGAGGGTAAATTAGATTTGAGTTTATTGTCATTCAGTAAATATTTATTGAGAATCTGTTGTGTACTGGCAGTTGTCCTAGACATTTGGGGATACACCAGTTAACAAAAGAGACAATCTCTGTCCTCATTAGTTTTACATTTTGTTTTTACATTAGTTTCACATTCAATAAAGATTAATTCTATAATATCAAGTGTTATAAATGTCATAAAGTGTTATGTAATTGGATAATGGTATGAGAGAGTGAGGGAGTGCGTGATGCTGGTATTTTAGATTGAGGTGGTCAAGGAAGGCCTCATAGAGATGTTACCTCATAGAGATGAGGTAAGAATTGATCAGTGAACTGAATGAAGTGAGGCAGCTCAGACGTGGATATTTCAGACAGGAGTTGATATAGTTTAGATATTTGTCCCTGCCCAAATCTCATCCTGACATGTAATCCCCAATGTTAGAGGTGGGATCTGGTTGGGAGGTATTTAGATCATGGGGCCATGGGGGGTGGGTGGGCAGATTTCTCATGAATGGCTTGGGTCATCCCCTTGGTGATAAGTGAGCTCTCGCTCTGGGTTCATACGAGGTCAGGTTGTTTAAAAGTATATGACACCTCCCCACCCACTCTTTCTCTCCCTTGCTCCTGCTTTCACCACGTGATGTGCCTACTCCCCCTTCTCCTTCTAAGCTTCCTGAGATCTCCCCAGAAGCCTTCCAACGCCATGCTTTCTATAAAGCCTACAGAACCATGAGCCAATTAAACCTCTTTTCTTTATGAATTACCTAACCTCAGATATTTCTTTATAGCAATGCAAGAACAGCCTAATACGGGAGTGTTCTAGACAAATGCAAGGGCTTAATTAAGAGTCACCAAGACTGGAGTTGAGTGTGTCAAGACTGAAGGGGAGAGAGTGAATAGTGGAAATGAGATAGTTTGAGGAAAAAATCTTGTAGGGAGCTGTGAGCTTGAGAAGGAATTTAAATTTTTATTCTAAGTGTGATGGGAAGCCACGAAGTGTTGGAATTACATGATTAGACCTACATTGAAGGGTCACTAGTGAGAATAGACTACTGAGGGACAAGAGAGGAAGCAAAGCAACCTGTTATAATCCTATTGTCGTAATTTTCTAGGGCTTTACTATCTAGTGTGGTAGCCACAAGTCCCCTGTGGCCATTTAAATTTACATTAATTAAAATTAAATAAAAATTAAAAATTCAGTTCTTCTGTTGCACTGACCAGATTTTTCAAGTTATATGTCTACAGACGGTCCTCGACTTACAAGGGTTCAACTTAATGATTTTTTTACTTTATGATGGTGCAAAAACAGTAGGCATTGAATTGAAACAGTACTTGGAATTTTGAATTTTTATTTTATTTTTTTACATTTTTAAAATTATATTTTAAGTTTTAGGGTACATATGCACAATGTGCAGGTTTGTTACACATATATACATGTGCCATGTTGGTGTGCTGCACCCATTAACTCGTCATTTAACATTAGGTATATCTCCTAATGCTATCCCTCCCCCCTCCCCCCACCCCACAACAGGCCCCAGTGTGTGATGTTCCCCTTCCTGTGTCCATGTGTTCTCATTGTTCAATTCCCACCTATGAGCGAGAACATGTGGTGTTTGGTTTTTTGTCCTTGAGATAGTTTGCTGAGAATGATGGTTTCCAGCTTCATCCATGTCCCTACAAAGGACATGAACTCATCATTTCTTGTGGCTGCATAGTATTCCATGGTGTATATGTGCCACATTTTCTTAATCCAGTCTATTGTTGTTGGACATTTGGGTTGGTTCCAAGTCTTTGCTATTGTGAATAGTGCCGCAATAAACATACGTGTGCATGTATCTTTATAGCAGCATGTTTTATAATCCTTTGGGTATATACCCAGTAATGAGATGGCTGGGTCAAATGGTATTTCTAGTTCTAGATCCCTGAGGAATCGCCACACTGACTTCCACAATGGTTGAACTAGTTTACAGTCCCACCAACAGTGTAAAAGTGTTCCTATTTCTGCACATCCTCTCCAGCATCTGTTGTTTCCTGACTTTTTAATGATCGCCATTCTAACTGGCGTGAGATGGTATCTCATTGTGGTTTTGATTTGCATTTCTCTGATGACCGGTGATAATGAGCATTTTTTCATGTGTCTGTTGGCTGCATAAATGTCTTCTTTTGAGAAGTGTCTGTTCATATCCTTTGCCTGTTTTTTGATGGGGTTGTTTGTTTCTTTCTTGTAAATTTGTTGAAGTTCTTTGTAGATTCTGGATATTAGCCCTTTGTCAGATGGGTAGATTACAAAAATTTTCTCCCATTCTGTAGGTTGCCTGTTCACTCTGATGGTAGTTTCTTTTGCCATGCAGATACTCTTTAGTTTAATTAGATCCTGTTAGTCTATTTTGGCTTTTGTTGCCATTGCTTTTGGTGTTTTAGTCATGAAGTCCTTACCCATCCGTATGTCCTGAATGGTGTTGCCTAGGTTTTCTTCTAGGATTTTTATGGCTTTAGGTCTAACATTTAAGTCTTTAATCCATCGTGAATTAATTTTTGTATAAGGTGTAAGGAAGGGATCCGGTTTCAGTTTTCTACATATGGCTAGCCAGTTTTCCCGGCACCATGTATTAAATAGGGAGTCCTTTCCACATTTCTTGTTTTTGTCAGGTTTGTCAAAGATCAGATAGTTGTAGATATGCGGCATTATTTCTGAGGGCTCTGTTCTGTTCTATTGTTCTGTATCTCTGTTTTGGTACCAGTACCACGCTGTTTTGGTTACTGTAGCCTTGTAGTATAGTTTGAAGTCAGGTAGCGTGATGCCTCCAGCTTTGTTCTTTTGGCTTAGGATTGACTTGGCAATGCAGACTCTTTTTTGGTTCCATATGAACTTTAAAGCAGTTTTTTCCAATTCTGTGAAGAAAGTCATTGGTAGCTTGATGGAGGATGGCATTGAATCTATAAATTACCTTGGGCAGTATGGCCATTTTCACAATATTGATACTTCCTACCCATGAGCATGGAATGTTCTTCCATTTGTTTGTATCCTCTTTTATTTCATTGAGCAGTGGTTTGTAGTTCTCCTTGAAGAGGTCCTTCACATCCTTTGTAAGTTGGATTCCTAGGTATTTTATTCTCTTTGAAGCAATTGTGAATGTGAGTTCACTCATGATTTGGCTCTCTGTCTGTTATTGATGTATAAGAATGCTTGTGATTTTTGTACATTTATTTTGTATCCTGAGACTTTGCTGAAGTTGCTTATCAGCTTAAGGAGATTTTGGGCTGAGACGATGGGGTTTTCTAGGTATACAATCATGTCATCTGCAAACAGGGACGATCTGACTTCCTCTTTTCCTAATTGAATACCCTTGATTTCCTTCTCCTGCCTGATTGCCCTGGCCAGAACTTCCAACACTATGTTGAATAGGAGTGGTGAGAGAGGGCATCCCTGTCTTGTGCCAGTTATCAAAGGGAATGCTTCCAGTTTTTGCCCATTCAGTATGATATTGGCTGTGGGTTTGATATGCAGTTGGACACTCTCTCAGAATGCCAATCAGTGGCAGAGAGCTACAGCTCCCGGTCAGCCACGTGATCACAAGGGTAAACAACTGACATGGTAGCCTACAGTGTACTGTATTCAACAAATTACCTGAGATATTTAACACTTTATTATAAAATAAGCTTTGTGTTCGATAATTTTGCCCTATGTAAGCTAATGTAAGTTTTCTGAGCACATTAGGCCAGGCTAAGCTATGATGTTCAGAAGGTTAGGTATATTAATCAGGAGTAAAAACAAATTTGATTCTAGAGAAAATAAATGGAAGAGTAAGCCCAAATAACTTCTCAAATCACAGATGAAACATTATAAATCTATGTATGTTACAGTAATTACAACAATTTCAACTTAATATTTGGAAATTGTCAAAGATTCTACTCAAATTGCTCCATTCTAAAAATGATTTTGATATTACCAGTTTCCATTTTGAAATATTTTACACATTTCAGTTTTTTAAAAATCTAATTTTTATATCTAAGCAGTGACATGAGATTTTATCCTGAATCTGTCCAAATCTTCAGGCCTTTCATTTCTCAGGAGAAGTGGAAAAGGCGGTGGAGGGAGGGAAGAGTCCAGATTTCAACTCCTGTCGCCATACCACATTTCTATATTTCTAAATGTTTTCTCTAACATCTCTGATTATTACATTTGGCTTAAGGTAGAGCTTTTCTAAGAGTAGTGATATGGTAAGAGAGGTCATTTCTGCAGCTAAATTTCAGAAAATCAAATCCTGCAATAAGCAAGTTCCTTTCTTTTTCTTTTCTTTTTTTTTTTTTTTTTTCCCAATACTTGTCTCCATGATGAGGTCATGGAGAGAGTCCCATTCTGGTGCTAGTTTGTTTGTTTGACTTGCTAATCTCCCTTTTTAACAAATAGAGACATGTCCCAAGCTTGGAGTGTTGCTGCACAGGCAGGCCACACTCTTGTGGCTCATATTCAATAACATTATTGTGTTCTCATGTATGGATTGATAGTGACTTTTGTACTTACCTTCTATTTATGGAACATTTTACTGGTTTTCCGTTTAAGAACATAATATTGATCTAAGATTTGCTTTTTAAATAAATTCAAATGTGAAAATGAGACATTTAAAAAATAGTAAGGGCATTTGGGTATGGTAAGATTATAAGGGGAGGAAATAAATCTTAAATAAATTTTATTATTGTTAATTATTATTATTTTTGAGACAAGGTCTTGCTCTGTTGCCCGGGCTGGAGTGCAGTGGTGCAGGCCCGGTTCATTGCAGCCTTGACTTCCCCAGCTCAAGCAATCCTCCCACCACAGCCTCCCAAGTAGCTGGGACCACAGGCGCACACCACCATAGCCAGCTAATTTTTGTAATTTTTTAAAGATGGGGTTTCACCATGTTGTCCAGGCTGGACGCCTGAGCTCAAGCCGTCTGTCCACTCTGGCCTCCCCAAAGTGCTGGGATTATAGGTATGAGCACTGCACCCGCAGAAATTTTATTCTTAAGAAAAAATAGGTGACTTAGCAAGATGATTCATTAATGCAGTACACATATGGGTTATTTGTAAAGGAGAATAGAGCAAAAACATTCTAGGACCTCTTTCTCCAAGTTTCATGAGCTAGAACTGTACTGGAATATCATGTCTAAATAGCCAACATTACTGATATAATGAAATTTAAATGCTACACTGCAATTAAATTTAATTTTCAAATTGCATCACAAAATGTACTTATTTATGTGTAGTTTATATTTTCTAATTTAACAAAGGAAATAATATTTCTACCAAGTGCTCTTCCCTAAATCAGTACATTACTATCTCTTTCTAGCAGGTCTAATTTTGGGCTAGCTAGCTTTACCTCTGGGAATTATAGAAGTGATTTTAGAAATAAATGTCAAATAACGATTATTCTTGCTCTATTTCCCTCTTATTAGCCAAGTGTTTACAACTAATGGACATAGCTAAAGATTTTTTTCTTTTTGTTTAGGTATCTGTTGTCACAAGAAGACTCACTCTGCTATTTTTCTCTAGAAGCACCCCGTTTCTCCCTAAAACACAGATTTATGACTTAATTCTCTTTCATGTAGGACACCTGTTACCTCTATTTGTATCTTGTGCTTCCAGTTTCTCACTCGTTTAATGAATTCTGTACACTTAGAAGGCACACAAAGCCTGGGCTGCGGTACACATGTGGGGATCACACTGCAGGCTGTGAATGTAGACAAAAATCCTTTGTTGTGGGTGTGATCACTTTAACAATTAGTGGATCAAAATCTCTTGTATTCACAATAAGCAATTGCATATTTAAAATTTTTTTATCTCCATTTAAAAATGTAGCCCTCATGAATTTAGACTTTACCGTATAAATTTTAATTAAGTTCAGTTCCACTCTCAAGTCCCTAGAATTATGGCAAAATGCTTTCAAAGATAGCTGACTTTCTTATAAAGTTAACCAGCCTTCTTATTGAAATATGTGTCCACAATCTCTCATCTGCAATTCAAAATCCAAAAATGTCTGAAAAAGCAACAGTGTTTTTTATAACTCATTTGAATGCAAAACTGTACTTGAGCTTTTTTGGTGGCAAAACCTGACTGAACTGACATGAAGGTATTTACAGTTTTTATTTATCCCACTTAGTGTAAATATTCATCAGTTTACTGCAGAAATGTTGATGTGTTAGATTACTGGGTGTTGCCCCTGACCTTTGCTGGGGATGTTTCAGAATATAGAGTAAAGCACTGCATTACTTTTTTAAACATAACATAGCTGGTCCAGAGTTTGTCATAAGTAGTTGGGAACCCGTGTGTAAATAAGAATATGCATAAGAGATAAAGTGAGGCTAGATATTTCTCTTTTTTTCTTATTATTTTCCTTTTTTGTCAGTCATATTCTTCTTTGTCTCTTCCTTTTCCTCCCTCTCTCCTCCTCATCCTCCCTCCTAATAAAAGTCAGTAGCAATAACCCAATAAGCAATATCAGATGTGTCGAGTTCTGTCCTTAATACATTTTAAATGACCTTAATAAGATCTATAGTTCACTGTTTATAATAGAATCCATAACAGACAGAACCTTAAATAAACATTATTCTTTCCTAAAAACTTCTCTGCTTTGTTTCTCCAAAAGGTCATTTGAGTTATAATTACAACCCCCTGTATTTTCTTCCTTCTGAATTGCACACTGAGTAATTACCACACAGATTAGTAAAATTCTGTTACATTTATCTTCAGACTGATAGAATATGGAGAATAAGACCATTCCCCTTCTTTTGTGCTCTGTGAATCAGTGTGAACATAAATTATAAATTTTACTTTTTATCATTTACTGTAGCTTAGATTTTTCTGCTAATTTAATAAAGGCTAATTCTTAAAAAACATACTGTAGTTTTGAGAGAGATAATTACAGAATACGAGCTTATGGAGAGTCTTTGGTAATAACTAAGTACATAAAGCCCCTTTTAATGTAGGTTAACGAAGGGTAGTAAAACTTTACCTATTTGCTGTGAATTTACTTCATTTGTTTCTAATGATGGGACTCTAGGTCTTAAAATGAAGGGAAAAAATTGAACTTTAAAAATATAACCAATAATGAAGGGTTTACTCTTTTAGATTAAAAGAGATATACAGTGTATAGACCTTGTTTGGATCCTCATTTCAACAAATGCTATTTAAAAGCCAAACCTATTCTGAGATAATCAGGGCTCTCTAGAAGAGGTGGTTTTGGAGAAAAGCCACTTAGTCTCCTTTTCTTGTTAGTCTTCATCTCTGTCCTTGGATGTCTCTTCTATCTGTGTGTACTACTTTAGAGTCTCATGAAATTTCAGGGCTTTAAAATACAATCTATATGTTGACTATTCTAAATGTTTATGCCCACTGCATATATTCAGTTACCTACTTAAGCATCTTCACTTGAATGTTTAATCAGCATTGCAAACATAACATACAAAATCAAACTCTGAAACTTTCCCTCCAAACCAACTCCTTTCACAGTCTTCCTGTCTTAGTTAATGGTAACTCCCTCCTGCCAATTTCTTAGGGCAAAAGAGCATCAATATCAACAAAAACTTTTGGCCCTTCCTTCAAGATATTTCCAGAATCTGATCACTTCCCACCTGTCCCACAGCTACCAGTTTGGGAGCTCAGTGTCTCAATGTTTTTATGTTTAGAACCAGGGAAGCTGATGGTGTAACTCATTCAGAGGCTGAAAACCTCCTGGGGGTCTGCTGGTATAAGTCACGGAGTCTAAAGACAGGCAGGTATGCAGTTCTGATGTCCAAGGCAGTGGAAGAAAAGTTTGTTCCAGTTCTCAAAGAGAGACCAGTTCACCTTCTGTATGTGTCCTATCCAGGCCCCTGACTAATTGGATGGTGCCTGCCAATATTAAGGGAAGATTTTCTCTACCCACTCCACTCAGACTCACATACTAATCTCTGGAAACCCCCTCACAGACACACCCAAAATGATGCTTTACCAGGTTTCTAGATATTCCTTAATCCAGTTAAGCTGACATCTAAAATTAAATCCACAAGTCTACTCCTTGTCAACGTGGCACTCATATGCATCTCCTCAAACCATAATTCATTTCCAAATAAAGACAATAACAAGGTAGTAGTTTCACCTAACATGATGCAACTATCCTGTGATTGTGATTTTCAGAATTTTAGACTTTAGGGATTTTGATCTTTTGAGATTTCAACATTTGGGATTATGACTTTCAGGATTCTGTCTTTTGGAATTATGATCCAAATTCTTTACTTTCTGCCCAGAATGTTCTTTCCTATGTATATGCACATCTCACTCTCTCACCTCCTTTAGATCTTTGCTCAAATGACAAACTCTCAGTGAGGCCTTCCTTGATTGTTTTATTTTAAATGTCTACTTTTTGACTTTCCTGCTATTCCCTAGGCCCCCTTCTTAGTTATTTTCCTCTGTCACATTTATTACCATACGATATTCTAGTTATTGTACTTATTTATTGTCTGTCTTCTCCATAGGACCAGTTATTTTTGTCTAGTTTATTCACTCATATCTCCTCAGTACTTAAAACACTGTCTGGCTCATAGTAAATAATAAATATTTGTTAATTGATTGAATAAAAACCTAGCACCTATCAATGCATAGCACATAATAGTTGTAATAAATATTTAAATAGATGAAGGAATTAATAATCTAGTTGGTGGATCATTCCATTCTTTTCCAATTTATTTGACTCTCTTGTAGCTTTATTTTCTTTTTTATACTGCATAGACCCCGTAATCCTTCCCCACAATAACTGCTGCCACAACTCTCAACTCTCTTTCTGCAGTATCCTCCAAGCAAATCTTTGACTTCTCTGTACTTACTTGTTGGTTGCTAAATGCAACCAAGAAAAAGCTGAGGATCTGATCTCTGGCTCAAGGGACAGCCAAAAAGAGAATACCCAGGGACAGTGCTCTCATTATAAGATGATATATGATTGTATAGTACCTGAGCTCTGCAGCTCTAATAGTCCCTTTGCTTTGTTTAGTTTTCTAGTTTTGTAGACTTAAAAGGGCACCACTCAAAATAGCCCTTTGTTGAATAGTTAGTTCTGTTGCTAAAATCAAGGATGAGCATGTTAAGGAAGTATTCAACTAGCTGACCTCTGAGTAATTAGGACCGTCTGGCATTGACTGCTCCTCTTAGAATTGATTAACATCATAGGAGTTATTGGAATTGAGGGTTAAAGTTTTATCCAAAAGCTGGGTGCAGTGGCATGCCTATAGTTGCAGCTACTTGGGAGGCTGAGGCGGGATTGCTTAAGGCCAAGAGTTTGAGGATGCAGTGTGCCATGATCATTCCTGTGAATAGCCACTGTACTCCAGTCTGGTTAACATAGTCAGAACCTGACTCTAAAAAGCAACAAAAAAGCTGTATCCAAAAATTCAATGATTCTTTAACATTATTGTGTATGGGACCTACCTGGGGAGCTACAGATTCCTGAATACACAGTGAAAGCCATTCTTTGAGGGTATATATAAGCACATAGGCAGGTATATGAAGCATTTCAAATAGGTCATGAGGACTACCTCACAAAGCCAAGCAATGAGGCCATTAGACAAGAAGTCCTCCACCTAACTTATTTCCATCTCTAAACATGAAACATGCTCCTTTCCCTTTGACTTCAGCAGACCAGATGAAGTATCATTGGAAAGGTAATCACTCTCTAATCTTTGTGACTTTACCTATTGCTTACCCACCTCCTCCTGTATCTTGAAACTTTCATGATCTGACTGGTATTTACCACTTAGCTTCATCTCTTGTCTTCTCTTCCCCTTCTCTGGATAGTCTACAGAATTTGAATACCTCCTACTGTTTCTTGTCTCTCTCTTAATACAGGTTATTTCCTCTACCTGGAAGGCCTTAACTATAACCCCCTTATATCTTCTTTATCTACCTTCTTCCTACTTATACCCTCCTCCCTCATCCCAACCTTGGAATCATTTCTAAAATCTTCCTTTCTGGTCTAATTAAGTACCCTTTTTGGAATCCCATGGCACTTTGAACCATTATGATATTTAACACAATATATATTGTAATCATTGATTTATCCTCTCACCTGTTAGATGTTTTTAGTTTGTTTTTCTTTGTTTGCTTGTTTTTTTGTGTGTATGTGTGTGTGTTTAATGTCTGATACCACACCACACCTATTCAGCTTTTAGTCCCAGACTCATGGTCCTGAAGTCTAAAGGCTTGTTGGTAGAATTCAGTCCTTGTGATTGTAGGACCTTTTCTTCCTGGTCGTTGGCTGGGATACACTTTTGGCTCCTAGAGGCCACCCTTAGGTCCTTGCGATATGCCCCACTACATAGGCAGTTTACAACATGAAAGGAATCTTGAGGGCAATTGCGGAATGCTGCTTAGCACACTATTTTTTACAATGTAAAGGACAAATATGAATTTTTACTTTATCTTTTGTGTTTTATCCATATTTGTTTCCTTTGGTTGCTGTCCACTAGACATTTTAAGTCTACGTAATTTAGGAAGATCAGCAGTATCCTAAAGCAATGATCTTAACATAAGTCTGTGTGTAGGGAGGAAAGGTGATGTAGAAAGACAATACTCAACATCAAAATTCTACCACTGCGTTGTTTTCTGTTGGTACCTTCCAGTTGGTGAAGAGAAAGAACAAGTGTGAAATTAGAGATTTCCCCCGTGGTTTTACTTTTCTCCTAAGTTTAAATGATGCAGAGAGGGACTGAGGAATTCCAGAGTTTTTCTTCTTCTTCTTTGAAGCTGTCCTTTGAAAGCAGGGAATAGGCATACATGATTTCTATTTAGATAAGTAGTTGACATGAACCAGAGGCCCAGAAAGGCAATTTAGACTTGTGTTTATTTTAGTTTATCTTCTTTCACAGGGAAAGCATAATGGAAAAGTTGACAAATACTAAACATTGCTCCAACTGCAACAAAAATATTTAGATACATGCTGTTTCTACCTTGTGGCAACATCCAATTAAAACTTCACTGAGCTTTATCCCTTTTTCTCTTTAAAATTCCAATTCTTTCTTAGTTTTTTCTAACTATATTAGGCATAATATTTTTTCTCTACTACCTGATCTATAACTACTCCTAATGGAAAGAAATATTAATGTATTTTGTATTAGGGAGATGAACCCTTAATCTTCTACACCTCTAATAATGCTTTTATTAGTGAGAGTGCAAAGATGCTGGAACTCTGCATTGTTGGTGAGGATGTAAAATGGTACAGCTACTATGAAAAACAGTAATCCTGAATAAATTAAAAATAGAATTACCATATGATTTAGCAATTCCACTTTTGGGTATATAGTTGAACCTTAAGTTTTGGGGGAATCAAAAGTTATATGTGAATTTTCAACTGCGCAGAGGGTCAGTTCCCCTAACCCCTGCATTATTCAAGGGTCAGCTGTATATCCAAAATAATTCAAAGCAGGATCTCAAAGAGATATTTGCATACCCATGTTTATCACAGCATTATGTGTAACAGCCAAGAACTGGAAACAACCCCAAATGTTCTAAACAGGTGAATGGATACAGAAAATGTGGTATATACATATACGGTAAAATATTTTGCAGCCTTAAAAAAGAAGGAAATCCTGTCACATGCTATAACATGGATGAACCTTGAGGACATTATGTGAAGCAAAATAAGCTGGTAATTTAGGACAAGTACTAAATGATTCCACTCATATGAAATATCTAAAATAGTCAAAATCATGGAAACAGAAAGTACAAAGTTGGTTACCAAGGGCATTTCAGTTTTACAAGGTAAAGTTCTAGAGGTCTGTTCAATAATGATGTGAATATATTTAACACTACTAAACTATACACTTAAAAATGGGTTAAAATAGTAAATTTAACATTGTATATTTTTACCACAATAAAAAAATGAGAAAAGTTAACTTTTAGAAAACAAATTTACCATTTATTATTATTTCTTAAAAAGCAAGTGTTACTTGAAGTTGTGGTTAGTTTCTTCTAACACCAAAAACATCCAGGCAGCTTCATGGAACAAAGAAAAGGATTGCTGTTTCACCTTTGGTTGGGTTTAGTTTTCTGTTTTGTTTTTTCTTTTTTAACAGCTTTATTGAGGCATGTTTGACATATAATAAACTGTACATATTTAAAGTGTATAATTTGTTAAGTTTTGACATATGTATGTACCTATGAGATCATCACCACAATCAGAATAATGGACATATTTATGACCTCCAAATGTTTCCACGTTTCTTAATGCCCCTTTTTAATCTTTCCCACATGCCTCTCCTTAGGGCAATACCATCTTCAGGCAACCACTGATCTGCTTTCTGTAACTGTAAATTAGTTGGCATTTTCTATAATTTTGTATAAATTTAATCATACAACATGTACACTTGTTTCTGTCTTGCTTTCTTCATTTAGCATAATTATTTCAGATTTATCCATGTTGTCACATGTATCAGTAATAATTTTTATTGCTGATTAGTATTCCATTGTGAGGATATACTAAGATTTTTTTTTTGTCCATCCACCTGTTGATAGATATTTGCTTGTTTCCAGTTTTTAGCTGTTACAATTAAAACTGCTGTGAATATTTGTGTACAGGTCTTTGTATGGACATATGCTTTAATTTCTATTGGGTAAGCAGCTTGGCATGGAATGGCTAGGTCATATGTTAAGTATATATTTAACTTTTTAAGAAACTATATTAACAGTTTTCCAAAGTGTACCATTTTACATTCCCACTAGCAATGTATGAAAATTCCAGTTTCTCTACATCTTTGTCAACACTTAGTATGCTTTGACAACACATTGTGGTTAATCTTTTTAATTTTAGATATCCTCATAGCTATGTAGTCATACCTCATTGTTTTAATTTTCCTGATGACTAATGATGTTGAGAATTGTTTCATGTGCTGATTTGCCAGCCGTATATCTTCTCTGATGTCCATTCAAATCTCAAAAACTGGATTGTTTGGTTTTTTTATTATATATTCTGGATATAAGTCCTTTATCAGTTATATGATTTGCAGCATTTTTCTTTAGTTTATGGTTCATTTTTTAACAGTTCTTTCTTTTCAAATAGCAAAGATGTTTAATTTTGATGAATTTCAGTTGATCAATTTTGTTTTTCTATTCTGGGTCATGCATTTGTTTTCATATCTACAAAAACATTGGCTAACTGAAGTCACAATGATTTTCTCATAACTTTTTAATGGCCTTCAAGACCTTATTGTGTGCAGAAAAGCTTATTGAAAATTATTTTTAAATGAACATTCTTATTACATTAAAAATTCTAAAACCTAGGTCTTAACTTTTTTTTTTTTTAATGGGGTCTTGCTCTGTTGCCCAGGCTGGAGTGGAGTGGTACAATTATAGCTCATTGCAGTCTCCACCTCCCAGGCTCAAGCAATCCTCCCATCTCAACCTCTCAAGTAGCTGGGACTACAGGCACGCACCACCATGTTCAGCTAATTTTTTAAAAAAGTATTATTATTTATAGAGACGAGGTATCGCTGTATTGCCCAGGCGGTCTTGAACCCCTGGACTCAAATGATCCTCCCACCTTGGCCTCCCAAAGTGCTGGGATTACAGGCATAAGTCACTGCACCTGGCCATAGTTCTTAAGCTTTTAAGGTCAATTTAATTATTTTTTCTATTTATACATGCAGAAAATTTCAAGGGACTCTGTTTGAGTGTATAATCCCATTTTCAAATCTAGTCAATTAACATCCCATAAACACTTTAAACTGTATTCATACAATTTAAAAGCCAATTTTTAAAGTATTTCTTATATCTGACTGACAGAAAAAACCTTCCCAAGTACCCAAATAAGTAAGTCTTCTAATGAATGAAAACTTATATAGTAAGACTTATGTATAGCAAGCCTTTAAGGGTCTCTTGTATGTTCCAGTGGCATTTTGTATGTTTTAAAATACAAGCCTCAACCATTTTCTCATTACACTATTTAAATTGGAATCACCATGCTAATCTGTTATTCTAACTCACCTATTCTCCTAGCTAAGACACTATATATGTACAGATTCTTTAATTTAAAAAAATACTAGTATATGGGCTGTGTCTCAAACTTTTCTATACTTAATTCTGAATCTTCCTGGATGAAAAGATGCTTGCAATTTTGGGGTTGCCTTCTCAACTCACTGTGGTTTTTTAATGACCAAAGATTTCCTTAGCCTGGATGCTGAGTGAATCCTTGCTCAAAACTAGTGGCATACACAGAGCTCTATTTTATAGCTGCTTTGTTCTTGAAACAGCGTGTTTCTTTTAGCCCTATTTCTTTAGATTCAAGTTAAACATACCTAATTAATCTGTCTCCAGACAGGTTATTTTATCACTTGATTGGATTTAGTTAATCTGTTTACTGTTCATTCTGTTCTCAATCACTCGTATGTACTTGCTGTGAGTGCCACAATCCTTCAGGATTAAAATGACATCTGTTAGAATCTCCTTGTGGCTTTGTCTCTGTGAGCGGTTTTAAGGTCATGTCAGTAATACCTGTGTTAACCAAAAACATAATAATGATTCTGGTTATGTGATAGAATTAATTTTTCTTATTTGAAATTTTTTCCAAAAACTTTCTAGTTATCATGCAGCATATAACTTTCAAGAGAATAAAAGTAAATAATATGGCTATGTTTATTGTAAAATTTAACCTTTGTGATAGGTTAATGTGATAACGTCTGTCATACATCTGTACTCCCAAGTTATCTAGTACTGTGTCTAAAGGAAACAATTGAAGCAATAGGCTTTAAAAAATTTTTGTAACTAATTCTGTCCTCATCTGTTGGTTGACTTCAAGCTTTTTTCCCTCCATTTTCTTTTTTCTTTTTTGCATTCCTCTTTGGCTTCTGCATTTCCTTCATTCCCTTGTAATCTCTGGAGCTAACGATCTGAAGTGCTATAATAACAGTAAATAAACATGTAAGAGAGAAAGATGGTGCTAGTAGGCAATTTATAAGCTGGTAGCTTTGTTGTTTGTTTTCTAGAAAGCTGCTGTAATACTACATTAAATTCTGACATTGGGTAAGTAGAATGAGGCAGTTTTAAAAAAAATCTTTAAGTTCTTGCCTAGCAAAGCTGTAAATTAAAAATATTAAATATATTCTGATAGCTTGATGATAACTTTGAAAAACAAATGTTCCTTTCTATGTTTTGGAGTTCTAAGAAGTTCTAACCAGAAATGTTCATAAAGACATATTGAATATACAAAAAAAGTTTAAATAAAAATTAACACGGTATTGATATAATTCATACCCGATTCAGTCAAGCAACAGAGGTATAATTAGTAATCTTTGTAGCTAGAAAAATTAATTGCTGAAAAAATTCTATTGTGTGAGAAGTTACTTTTAACCTTTTCATTTTTTTATTTATAGGGAATAATTATATTGTAAAACCCAATTTATTTTTAAAAAGTAAGGAAAAAACAGTATCTTAAGATTTAAAACCTAGTCTGTCTCTTATGCTCTCTATATATACACATAAATATATGTGTGTATGTATGTATAAAGCCAACATACTGGTTTTACAATGGGATACATAAGATATCATCATAAGCAACTTAATTTTGTTCTCCTTCCTTTTTTCCTTCTTTCCTTCCTTCCTTCCTTGTTTCACCAGAGGAAGTTCTGCCTCTATAGAAAAACCCAGATTCATGATTCCCTCCTTGCCCTTTGGTAATACTAATGACTACAGTCACTTAAACTCCATAATTAAAAGTACCTAGTCAGTATATTAATCAACATTTCAATGTCCGTTCAGAGCTAAAACTTTTCCCTTCCCTAGCTAAGATTATCTATAGATGGAAGACAGTGTGATTAGCTTCTCTTTTTGTTGCTTATCTCCTCACCCACTGGCAAGTTGCTACATCTGACTCCATCAGGATCTAAACCAGGGGAAGGAAGAGAGAAAGCAAGGCAAACAGTTTTTGTTGTTGTTTTTACCACACTCCTGTTGTGAAATTGCTTTACTGTTTTTGAACTTGATATGTGTTTAAGGCTGGCCCTTTTTCATGGGTGTGCTTTTGTGGGTTCTTCACAGTCCTTCACTGGAACTATACTACACGTGACACTCCAGAATTTTTCCCTCCAACTAGCCAGTAACCCCTAACCCCTCTAGCCCTCAGCCTAGTTTTCTTTCAGGCCATTCCACAGTAGAAATAATTCTGATTTGAATCCTTGTTCTTTCGCTTTCTCCTCTTGTTTCCCTTCTCTCCTTTTCTCCTCCTCCCCCTGCTCCTCCTCCCTTCTTCCTTTTTCTTGGTGGTGGTCTGGGTACTTCAGGTGGAACTCTGGGTAGAATTTTTTAAACAGCTTTTCAAGATATACTTCACATACAATAAAACTTACCCTTTAAAAAAATTCTTTTTAATTTTTTAGAAACAGTCTCTGTCAACCAGGCTGGAGTACAGAAGCATGATCATAGCTCACTGTAACCTCAGACTCCTGGGCTCAAGCAAGCCTCCCTTTTCAGCCTCCTCAATAGCTAGGACTACAGTAGGCACCACCATGCCCAGCTAATTTTATTTTTTGTAGAGATGAGGGTCTCCCTGTGTTGTCCAGGTTGGTTTTGAACTTGTGGCCTGAAGCGATCCTCCTCCCTTAGCCTCCCAAATTGCTGGGATTACAGGCTTAAGCCACTATGCTCAGCCTTCACCCTTATAAAGTGTATCTTTAGTTATTTTTAGAATTTTTGTGCAACCATTGCCACTATCTAAATTTTAGGACATTTTAATCCTCTGGGTAGGATTTCATATAGGTCCAGACTGGCCCTCTGTGTGGCCGTGCTTTCTTGCCCCTCTCTTACCCTGAGCAGTGGAAGTATAGCTGGCTCCTGATACAGTATGTCTCCTCACTCTTGTGTGCCCTCTCCTGTCTACCTCATGTTGCTGCCTCAGAGTGATAGGCAACACCTTTAGATTCCTAAAGTGTCTATTAGGCACTGCCTGCTGTGCCCTCCACTAACTCCAGAGAACATATATCAAGGACTCCAAGGGGTCCCATTGAAGCTTCTTTCAATTGCTTGAGGTGAAAGGAAGGCACCTTTCCACATCCCTCGCACTTTGGAGGAGACATGAAAATCGGCACACAACTCTCTTCAAAGAAATTCTTGTGCAATCTTTGCTCTACTCTTTATGCCCTGAGTATAGGCGTTAGAGCTATCTAACCAGTTCTCAGATATATTACTTTGGAAATTTGCTACAGGGTAGTCCTTCACACAAGTCATGTTGGTATCTGATTGCTAATAGTATCTGATCCCTCGGTTGAAACTTCCAATTTATTAATATTTATTAATTTATTAATATTTTATTCCAATTTGTTAATACTTTTCCAATTTATTAATATTTTTCATGTAGAAGATAACTCACATATCTTTAGAAAGGAATGAAGCTTCTACTTTTTTCTCTTGAATAAATATGCTATTATATAATAAAGTCAATGAGAACCTAGAGACTTTGGTGCAGGCAAGGGATCTAAATAAATAATTGCACTTCTTGTACAACCTAAGTAAAAACGCTTTTGGCTTTTTTAAAGCAGTATCTTATAGTTTCCTTTTAACTATCACATTGTGTACATAAGTAGACACCCTGGAGGCAGACTTTAAGCATAAAATGTTTTAGTAAACATTTAAAAAGGAAAGTGAAAGGACAAGACTGGCCTCATTTATAGTTGGAATTGCTTTTTTCAGTCAGGATTAAGTATCATAAATGTAAATTAAAAGAGAATAGTAGCTTGTCTTGTTAGTTGAGTAAACAAAGTCAACTTTTATCTAAAACAGATGTTTTTATAGGTTAACTTTTAAACTCCTTATTTGGCTTCTTTTCCAAATCTGCTTCTCTCTTACAATAGAAATATACTATATATGTTATGCTTAAATTGGTTTTGTCTGGGTAGAAATCTTATGAATCACTCTAAAGAACAATTTTCAAGCTGTGTCAATTTAGGAAAATTTATATAGAAGGATTTTAACTAGTTACATTTTCCTCTTTTAACATGAAAATAGGCTTATTAAGCCCTATAGAAAATCTTAAGTTTTATCAGTATATCATCACTTAATTGAACGCCATTGGAAAAACTGACCTGACAAAAATTTCAGCACAGACACTTTTCTGATCTTTTATTAATTCACCTTCTGTAGAATCATATATCAAAGCATGTTCACAAGCATAGCCACTTCCCTTGTCATAGCCACCCAAAATGACATTTTTATTGTTACTATCATTCCTGTGTTACAATAGGGAAACAGAGGTTTAAAGGAAAAGTGACTTTCCCAGGGAAAATGGTGAGTTGCCAACAAAGCTGGGTCTGGAAATACTTAATTGCATTTAGTGCAAAATATACAGTTATAGTATATATATACTGGAGATAATAGAAATCAACTAAAGAATGGAAGAAATGTGTTCCATCTTATTCCCAACTTCCCCTACCATGGCTGTAGGTTCTCCTCTCTATTTCTCTCTACTTTTATATCTGGGATGGATAGGATGAAACCTGGAACAGAAATCTGAAAGGCCTTCAGTTCAGTCTGACTGCTTTGGTTTATGATCTGTATTTTGGTGCCTCCTAGTACCCTGGGGTCTCTTCCTTTTTCCATAAAGCAGTCACCACCCCCATTCTCCAGTTCTGTCTCTGAAGTTGACCGTGTTGGGCTAGGACTAGTGGTTGTTTTGAGGGTTTTTCCCTCCAATTCCTTTACCTTCTATGAGTTTAAGATAACATTTAGATTGGTAGCCATATTGAGAAATTAGATAGACGGGGGCTTATAGTCTGTCATCACTGATGTAGACCTTTTACTACTGCAAGTACAGTTAAGTTGCTGATGCATAGACCATCTGTTACCTTTGTTTCCCAGGTAATATGCACGTGTCACTAGCTGAGGCCCTGGAGGTTCGGGGTGGACCACTTCAGGAGGAAGAAATATGGGCTGTATTAAATCAAAGTGCTGAAAGTCTCCAAGAATTATTCAGAAAAGGTAAGCTGCTGCTGCTGCTGTTGTTGTTGTTGTTTCAGTATTGGGTAGCTAAAAAACAGTTACAGGGTCAGAGATTAGATTTTTGTTTCATTATTCCTGTGCCTTTGGCAGAGTATGAAAGGAATACTTTCCTTATCTCTTTTAGGGCTGAAAAAGCTCCGCTATTATCTACATTCATTTGAATATCTTCTATGTGCCCAATATTGCACCAGGCAGCAAAAGTGTAATGGTGATTGAAACCAAAACAGTTCTTCTCAGTTTAGAGCTCACAGTTCAATGTGGAAAATAGCTATTAATAAAATATTTGGGCCAGGCGCGGTGGCTCATACCTCTGGTCCCAGCACTTTGGGAGGCTGAGGTTGGGGAGTCACTTGAGGTCAGGAGGTTGAGACCAGCCTGGCCAACATGATGAAACCCCATCTCTACTAAAAATACAAAATTTAGCCGGTGTAGTGGTGGGCACCTGTAATCCCAGCTACTCGGGAGGCTGAGGCAGGAGAATCACTTGAATCCAGGAGGTGGAGGTTGCAGTGAGCCAAGATTATGCCACTGCACTCCAGCCTGGGTGACAGAGTGAGACTCCGTCTCAAAAAATAAATAAATACACACACACACACACACACACACATTTGTACGTATAAACAAATGTAAAAAATGCAGCCATGACAAGGGCTAAAAAGGAGGGATTCCGTGACTCTCTGAGAACTCATAATAGGAGGATTTGACTTGGTCATGGCACAGAAAAGGAAGGCTCTCCTACACAAGCTAAGACCCAAAAGAAAAGTTAACCAGGTGAGAGGGAGGGGAAAAAATCTGGTAGAATAATATATGCATCCCTGTTACTCTAAATCGGAATGATATAGGGTCAACAAGTATTTTGGTGTTTCCCTGTAGAGGAGGTCACTTGGTCCAAATGGTTATGTGGCATTGTGGAGTTAGAAAAGTTAGAATCATCCTTTGGTTGTCCAAAAACTTTTGATACCATGCCAGAAGTTGCACATGAAGATGTTGTTTGCCATTCATAGCACCTGACCAAAACTTACTTAGAATAGTAGGTGAAAAAACCAAGCGTCATCTAAAGAATCAGTCTCTAAAATTGATTTGAATGCATACATCAGGCACAAAAAAGCCTGACAGAAATAAGTAAGGATTGAGGGTAGTGATAGTTCTGAAAGTGTGGTACCAGCAACATTAGCATCTTTTGAAAACTTGTTAGAAATGCAACAGTAAAACACACATTAGAGACCTACTAAATAAGGAACTCTGGGGGTGCAGCCCAGCAATTTGTGTTTTAACAAGCCCTCAAGGACATTCTGATGCATGCTAAAGTTTGAGAACCATTTATAGGATAGAGTTGCTAAAGACCAGGAGCCATGGGAACCTTCTGGAAAGATGTAGGGATAACTACTGATTGAGTACAGGAAGGTCTAGAGACAGGGGAAGAGTGTTTGGGGACAGATGGTAAGCTTTGTTGTTTTTGTTGTTGTTTTTTAATTCAGAGACAGGATTGTGAAAAAACAGTGTTAGGGCCCACGCATCAGTGCTATAACCTTTATGTTTGATGATCTTTAATTAGAGTTAGGATTAATTTAAAGAAAATTTATTCATTTGATCTAATATCACTTAACCAAAAATCTGGGTATTTTAAATAAACATTATTTCTTTGTTTGCTTCACTTTATTTTTCAGAAAATTGGAAAGTATAGACACTCCAGAGTATACAGGATGTAGCTATACTCCAAAGGTGTTATTGAAGGAAAGATATGTTGATGGTATTATTCAGTCAATTAATAATTGTCAATTAATATTTAAGAAATACCTTCTACTTGTGAGGTATTGTGTGGAAGATCCAAATAAGTAGGTGTCACTTTTGCCCTTAAGGGATTTATTCAGATAAAAGACACAACTGCAAATTTACCACTTCGAAACAAAGTGCCAAATGAGTGACATAGACAATAAGTACTACAGCTGTTCAGAGGAGGGAGAGAGAATACCTCTTTTTATTATACTAATGGCAGGATTACTGCCCAGGCCATGACTCATAGAATATAAAGCATCTTGCATACTGTAAGTACCTAAGGGTTTTTCCTTGTTTCACATTTCATGATGTTAATAGAGATCAAATGAATATAAAGGTGTTGTCATTGAGAGGCAATTATTGCATAACATATTGGCACATTATAATAGACTTACCAGATGTATTATAAAATTAATTGTGAGGTAGCTGTGTCTTAAATACTGTCCAATAGGGGCTGGTTAGCATAAGGCCTCCAGTCTAATTCACAGAGTAGTATCAGTAATACAGAGAGATTGAATTTGGTTTCTTTGGCAGTTTGAAGATTACCAATTGTTATGATTGCTAATTGGAAATTTCTATTTATTTGGAGGAAACAAATGCTTATTTGATTTAATTTATCAGAAATTTATGATTTTTCATTCTTTGTATTTGATAACACGATATCTTTTTTGTATATTTGATCACAATATCTTTTTGTCACAAGTTCTTCTCTTGACTCTTGTGACAAATTGAAATAAAATAATTATTAGTTTTTTTTATTTTATGGATGAATGGTGGTTGTCTTAGTTCTCTCGTAGACTCCTTATGCATAACACTGGGAGTGGCGGGGGGAAAATAGCAGGTAAACTATAATGGTGTCCAAGAAGTTTATGTGTTTTTTTAAAATGCTTTCTTGTCAATGGCTTTTCCCCCTTATCATCTTGAATTTGTACGTTGTTCCTGTTTCTTTTTCAGAATATAAGTGCAAGCATGCTGTTGACATTCCTATAAGAGGGGGCTGGAAATAAGCATTTCTACTGGGGTATTATTGAACAAGAGCCAAGAAAATTATCTGTTTCTTCGTATTTTTGAGCCTCCCAGCAATTGAAGGCTTTCCATTTTTAAAAGCAAAATTGCTATGGTTATTATTCATAGGATAATGATATCTAAGCATGGCCTTGTTAAAAGACACCATCTTCAAATGAACTTCTCTTCAGAGGAGGGAAAATGTAAAACTTTTAATAGTCATGCAATTCTAACATGTAGATGGTGATGATGAAAGGTGGTTCCCCTTTTGGTGTAAGTTTCTTAGTTTTGTTGCCTTGTGGTTACTAAAACGTACAATCTGTATGACTACCCTGAGAAATCATAAGATAGTATTTTTTGAGATTTTCTTGTGATCTTACACATGATCTATCTTTGTAAATATTCTGTAGTCATTTGAAAAGAATTGTACTGTCTATTCCTAGGCTATAGCTTAAGCTCGTGAATGTTTGTGCTTACAATTTTTTTAAACTTTATTAGTCTGTATTCTTCATCTGTCAAATTCCTAGGGATAGTCAAAACTTCCCACTATGATTGTGTTTTTGTCTGTCTTCTTCTGTAGTTACATATTTTCGCAATTTTGTGTGATACATATGATGGCTAATGACTAATATAAATGGACAAGATTTTTATTAACATAAAGTAAGTTTTTTTCTTTACAAGTCATTGCAATAAATTCTGTTATCTACTCTTAATATTGCCACGTTTGCTTCATTTTTGTTGACACTTACCTACCTTTCCTGTCTCTAGTATAGCTTTCCTCCTTCCTTTATTTTCACATACTTTATGCTGTAATTTAGGTACTTTTTGTGAATGGTAGATAGCTAGATTTTTATTTTTACCTAGCTGAGGAGTTGCTGTTCTTTAATTAGGAAGTTAATTGTAGTTATTGAAATAAAAGTTTTGGCGAAATTTTGCTAAGAATCTTCCTGTGTTATGATTTCCTAGTCGCATGCCTTTCAGTTCATCTTTTCTTTTCTTCTTCTTCTTTTTTTTTTTTTTTTTGAGATGGAGTCTCACTCTGTCACTCAGGCTGGAGTGCAGTGGTGCAATCTCAGCTCACTGCAACCTCCACCTCCCGGGCTCAAGCGATTTTCGTGTTTCAGCCTCCTGAGTAGCTGGGATTACAGGCGTGTGCCACCACACCTGGCTAATTTGTTTGTATATTTTTGTAGAGACGGGGTTTCACCATGTTGGCCAGGCTGGTCTTGAACTCCTGACCTCAGGTGATCACCCACCTCAGCCTCTCAGAGTGCTGGAATTACAAGCGTGAGCCACCGCACCTGGCCCACTTCATCTTTTTAACTGATTGAGAATCCTAGCTTATGTCAGAAAAACATATATACATTTAAGATTCTAGCTTTTATATCATGGATGAATTCATGTAGGAGCTCAGTGTTCCTACATAATAAAAAAATGCTATTCTCCTGCTCTTTATGAATAATCTTTAGAAGTGAAGTTATTGCTACCTTGGAAAACTTAGCTTACAACTGTAGTAATTGTCCAAAACAGTAATTTTTTTTGTTATGGAACTGTTGCTCTCTGCAGAAAACAGCTCTTTCAAATCTTGAGGTTTTAGGGTGTTAGACTGATTGATTAGTCAGAGGAAGAGACTCAGTTTCCCTCACTTAGGCAAGGATATAAATCCCTTTATAAGTAGTCACTTCTGGTTCCCTGTTTAATAAATAAAAGAATAATTAATGAAATGAGTAATTTCAATAAACAGTTAAAAAGATAATAGAATAAAGCATTTGATAAAGAGAAATATTAAAAACAAGCCAGGTTCATTGTCTACATTAAAAAGTTCCAAGAGATACCAGCAAGTGTCCTGAGAAAATTGAAAGACCACATTGTGTTTCTTATATTCTTTGAAAGACAAATTTGGATCAGATTGTAGAGAACAGAGCATATATAATTATTTGACTGTATTTCGTTTTTATAGTCTTATTATAAGTGAAAATGACAAATTAGAAAGCTAAGACAAATATCAAATTTCAGTCCTAAAAAAGTGCTTAAAAATTAGAATTTATAGATAACTTTTAAAAATCTTATTAGTGAATAAATCTGTTAAATAATATCAGCAAAATTTAGTGAATATTATGTTCTATTTTTTATACAATTTTATTGCATAAATACTTTCAGGAAAATTCTCTTGCTACTAAAAGAAAAAAGTGTGTATAAGAAATATCTACATATACTCAGAACCACACACATTTCTTTTATTTATGGAATCAAACTCTTAGAGCTGAAAAGATTTTAATCTGTTCAGTCTAATCATTTTAGAGGTAAGGAAACAGCCCAGTTTAAATGACTTATAGGAGTTAGTATTGGCAGAGCAGAAATAATGTAACTATTTTAAAACAAATCATTATGAACTTACACCTATTTAGAGCTATAAAATCACTTCGTGTGTATATAACAATAAAGTTTAAAAATTGATAACACTCTTATCAATACAGCAACAGGAGGTTTACAAAAACAGTATCAGGTGACATGATTTCAGATTCTGTAGTTATTTAAAAAAATAATAAGGAAAAATGATGAACAAAGTTGTTGAACTATTCAACAACTTACATGAAATGGACATCTAAAAAGACACAAACTACCAAAGCTCACTCAAGAAAAAAATAGACAATCTGAATTATCCTATATCTATTAAGATGATTGATTTTTTGTTTGTTTGTTTGTTTTTGGAGACAGAGTCTCACTGCCACTCAGGCTGAAGTGCAGTGGCGTGATCTTGGCTCACTGTAACCTCTGCTTCCCAGGTTCAAGCTATTCTCCTGCCTCAGCCTCCCAAGTAGCTGGGACTACAGGTGTGTGCTACCACGCTCGGCTAAATTTTTTTTTTGTATTTTTAGTAGAGATGGAATTTCGCCGTGTTGGCCAGGCTGGTCTTGAACTCCTGCCCTCAAATGACCCGCTCGCGTCAGCCTCGCAAAGTGTTAGGATTACAGGCGTGAGCCACCACACCTGGCCAAGATGATTTAATTTATAGTTTAAAATACCCCATAAAGAAAATTCCAGGCCCATGTTGTTTCACTAGGGAATTGTACTAAAAATATAAGGAAGAAATAATAGCACTTCTATACAAGCACTAATAGAACATTGAAGAGAAGGGTGTACTTCCCAACTCATTCATTCTGTGAGGGCAGCATTACTGTGATTTCAAAGTCAGACAAATACATTAGAGAAAAACTACAAACCAATATGTCTCATGAACATAGATGCAGAAATTCTTAAGAAAACTTTAATTAATTGAATCCAACAATATATAAAAATGATAGCACATCATGATCAAATGGATCCTAGGAATGCAAGATTGGTTGAACATTCACAAATCAGTCAATATAATTGACCATAGTAACGACTAAAAAAAGAAAACGATATTATCTTTTTAATAGATGCAGAAAAAACATTTGGTAACATCTAATATCCATTTCAATCTTAAAAAGCTCTTAACTCAGCACCGGGCTTGGCAGCTCACACCTGTAATCCCAGCACTTTGGGAGGCTGAGGCAGGAGAGACTGCTTGAGTTCAGGAGTTCGTGATCAGCCTGTGAAACATGGTGAAACCTCGTCTCTACAAAAAATACAAAAATTAGTCAGGCGTGGTGACATATACCTGTAGTCCCAGCTATTCAAGAGGATGGCTTGAGCCCAGGAGGTTGCAGTGAGCCAAGATAGCACCACTGCACTCCACCCTGGGCAACAGAGTGAGGCCCTGTCTCCAAAAACAAACAAACAAACAAACAAACTCTCATCTAGGAATAGAAAGGAACTACCTCAACCTAATAACGGGTATCTACACATCATACTTACTGGTAAAACATTGACTCTTACCCTAAGATCAGGAATAGGTCAAGGATATCTGCTCTCATTACTTATATTGAACATTGTATTCTAAGTTCTAACTAGTGCAAATAAAACAAGACAAATAAAAGGCATCCAGATTAGACAAAAGTAAAACTGTATGTATTTGAATATGACATGTTCTATATAGAAAATTTGATAGAATCCAGAAAAGCCACTTGAAACTCGTAGATGTTTAACAAGTTGAAAGATACAAGATCAATATGCAAAAAACAACTCTTTTACCATTTAGAAATGATTAAAAAAAAGTAAAATATGGAATAAAAAATTTAACAATATGAAAAAATTAGGAATAAACCTGACAAAAGATATGAAGGCCTATGAAACAAAAAGTAAAACACAGCGCTGAGAGAAATTAAAGAACACTTAAATAGATAGAGAGCTATGGTGTGTTCCTGTATCGAAAGACTCAGTATTGTTCAGATGTCAGTTTTCTCTAAACTGATCTCTAGATTCAGTGCAATTCCAACAGCCTATATTTTTTTGTAGAAAATGACAAGTGGATTGTAAAGTTCATGTGGAAATTCAGTGGACTTAGAGTAGCCAAAACAACTTTGAAAAAAGAACAATGCTTGAGAACTCTGACTACCTGATCTCAAGATTTATTATAAATCTACAGTAATCAAAATAAACAACTAGATCAATTGAACATAATAGCGTCCAGAAATAAATCCACACCTATATGGTCAATTGATTTTCAAGAAAGAAAGATGCCCTTTTCAATGAATGGTGCTGTAATAATTGGATATCCATATACCAAAAATTAAAGTTCTTAAAAAAAAATGAGACAGTAGTTGTGTCCCTGAGTTAGGCAGAGATATCTTAAATAAGACAAATGTATGATCCATAAAAGAAAAAAAAAGATACAGTGGACTTCATCAGAGTTAAAAACATCCACTCTTCTAAACATATTATTAAGAGAATGAAACGAAAAGACCTACACTGGGAGAAAATATTTGCAATTTTTTTTTTTTTTAAGACAGAATCTCCCTCTGTTGCCCAGGCTGGAGAACAGTGGTGAGATCTCGGCTCACTGCAACCTCCGCATCCCAGGTTCAAGGGATCCTCCCACCTCAGCCTCTCAAGTAGCTGGGATCACAGGAGTGTGCCACCATACCGGGCTATTTTCTCGTATTTTCATAAAGACGGGATTTTGCCATCTTGGCCAGGCTGGTCTGGAACTCCTGGCCTCAAATCATCGGCCCGCCGCAGCCTCCCAAAGTACTGGGATTACAGGCATGAGCCACTGTGCCCAGCCAGCAACTGGAAGTTTCATAGACTGCTAGTGAAAATGTAAAATGATACAGCTTTACATTTGGGAAACTGACAGTTTCTTTAAAAGTTAAATATACCTGCCATATACACTCCTAGTATACTTACTTAAAAGAGATGAAACTGTGTGTCCATACAAAGACTTGTACATGAATGTTCATAGCACATTTCTTGGTAGTAACCAAAAGCTGGAAAAAATACAAATGTCTATCAACAAGTGAATAGATAAACAAATTGTGATATATTCATATCATGAAACGCTACACAGCAATAAAAAGGAGTGAACTATTGATACATGCGACAACATCGATTAATCTCAAAATAATTATGCTGAGTGAAGGAAGTCAGACAAAAAATAGTACATTCTATATGATTCTAATCTAAAATTCTAAAGCATACAAACTAAGCTGTAGTGAGTGACAAAGCAGATCAGTGGTTGTTTAGGGATGAGAGATGATGATGGGGATGAAGCAGGGAATTATAAAAGAGCATGAGGAAACTTTTAGAGGTGATGCATATATTAATTATCTTGATTTGATTGCCATAATAGTTTCACAGGCATATTCATATGTCAGAATATCAAATTGTACTCTTTTAGTATGTGCAATTATTGTATGTCAGTTATTCCCTAACAAATCTGCTTAACGAAAAGGAATATCAAACATTTTTTCAAAAACCGTTTAAATTTAGAGCTTGATATTTTTTCTTACTAATTTTAAGCTGTGTTTTTAAAAGAAAAATGTTTTTCAGTCAAATGCTGTACCTGACTTTTTTGAGCCAAATGTTCATTTTTCTCTTTGTAGATCATCAGGAGTAGACTACCCACCTTTAAAAAATAATATATGATAATATAATTTTCTAATAAGTATATTTAAATTAGTTTATTGAATTTATTTTTTAAAATGACTAAAAACATTTTTAAAAATGAGAAAAATTCAGAATACTGAAAATGTTAAAAGTAGGCAATGTTATGGGATTGTGTTCCTCAAAAATTCATGAAGTCCTAACCCCTAATACCTCCAAATAGGACTGTATCAAAGATAGGGTTTTCAAAGAGCTTATAATGTTAAAATACAGTTATTAAGGTGGGGCCTAATCCAATATGACTAGTGTCCTTATAAGAAGAGGAAATTAGGACGTAAACACATACAGAAGGAAAACTATGAGAAGACATACAGAGAAGATGGCCATCTATAAGCCAAGAAGAGAGTACTCAGAAGAAACCAACCCTGCCAGCACCTTGATTTTGCACTTTTACAAAAGTACAGAATTGTGAGAAAATAAATTTCTCTAACTTAAGCCATCCATTCTGTGGTACTTTGTTATAGCAGCCCCCAAATATGAATACAGGCAGAATGAAAAAAATTAATAAAACATCTCAAAATAAAATATATGGTGACTAAATTTAAAATCTCAATGGAGATCTTCAACAGATTAAACAGAATATCATTTTTATTTTTAATTATTATGCCTACATACTAGTTATTTTTGAGGTACATGTGATATTTTGAAAAAAGCATACTGTGTGTAATGGTCAAGTCAGGGTAGCTGGGGTATTCATCACCTCAAGCATTTATCATTTCTTTGTGTTAAGAACATTCATATTCTACTCTTTTATTCTGAAATATGCAATAAATTGTTAATTGTAGTTGCCCTATTGTGCTACTGAACATTACATCTTATTTTTTCTATCTAACTGTATTTTTATACCCATTAACCATCCTCTCTTTATCCCCCCTCCCTACTATCTTTCCCAGCTTCTGGTAACCGTCATTCTACTCTCTGTCTCCATGAGTTCAATTTTATTTTTGAAGCTCCTGCCTATGAGTGAGAACATGTGAAATTTGTCTTTCTGTACCTGGCTTGTTTCACTTAACGTAATGTCCTCCAGTTCCGTCCATGTTGTTGCAAAGGAAAGGATTTTATTCTTTTAATATGGCTGAATAATATCTGTTGTGTATATATGCCACATTTTCTTTACCCATTCATCTGTTGATAGATACTTGAGATGATTCCATAACTTGGCTATGGTGAATAGTGCTGCCATAAACGTAGGAGTGAAGATATCTCTTTGATACACTGATTTCCTTTGTTTTGGATAGATACCTAGCAGTGGGATTGCTGAATCATATGGTAGTTCCATTTTTATTTTTTTTGAGGAACCTCCATACTATTCTCCATAGTGGCTGTAGTAATTTACATTCCCACCAACAGTATACAAGAGTTCCCCTTTCTTCTTATCCTCACCAACATTTATTATTGCCTTTCTTTTTTTTACAAGTCATTTTAACTAGGGTGAGATGATATTTCATTGTAGCTTTAAATTTATCTGATGATTGGTGATTTTGAACATTTTTTATATACTTCTTGGCCATTTGTATGTCTTCCTTTGAGAAATGTCTATTGAGATCCTTTGCCCGCTTTTTAATGGGATTATTTGTTTTTTTCCTCTTAAGTTGTTTGTGTTCCTTATATATTCTGGTTATTAATCCATCAGATGAATAGTTTACAAATATTTCTCCCATTCTGTGGGTTGTCTTTTTGTTGTTTCATTTCCTATGCAGAAGCTTTTTAGCTTGATGTGATCCTATTTGTTCAATTTTGCTGTGAACAAAAGTGGTTTGGTTGCCTGTGCTTCTGAGATGTTACGCAAGAAATCTTTGTGCACACCAGTGACCTAGGGTTTTTCCCCAATGTTTTTTCCTAGTAGTTTCATTGTTCCAGGTCTTAGATTTAAGTCTTTAATCTACTTTGATTTTATTTTTGTATAAGGCAAGAGATAGGGGTCTATCTTCATTCTTCGACATATGGATATTAAGTTTTCCCAGCATCATTTATGAAGAGACTGTCCTTTCTCCAATATATGTTCCTGGCACCTTAGTCAAAAGTGAGTTCACTGTGAATGTACGAATTTATTTCTGGGTTCTCTATTCTTTTTCCTTTGTCTATATGTCTGTTTCTATGCTAGTACCATGCTGTTTGGGTATCTATAGCTTTGTATTATAATTTGAAATCAGGTAATGTGATGCTTCCAGCTTTGTTCTTCTTGCTCAAGATTACTCTGGCTATTTCTGGGTCTTTTGTGACTCCATATAAATTTTAAGATTTTGTTCTATTTCTGTGAAGAATTTCATTGATATTCTAATAGTGATTGTATTGAATCTGTAGATTGCTTTAGACATGCGTCACGTCTAAACATGCTTCATATCTAAATGCATGTTAACTACAGACATGCGTCATGCTTGGATAATTTTTATTTAAACATTTAAGCAATATTGATTAGTCCAATCCATGAACATGGAATATCTTTCCATTTTTGTGTGTCCTCTTCAACTTATTTTCATCACTGTTTTGTTTTGTTTTGTTTTGTTTTGTTTTGTTTTGTTTTGTTTTGTTTTGTGGTGGAGTCTTGCTCTCTCACCCAGGCGGGAGTCCAGTGGCATGATCTTGGCTCACTGCAGCCTCTGCCTCCCAGGTTCAAGTGATTCTCCCTGCCTCAGCCTTCCAAGTAGCTGAGATTACAGGTGCCCACCACCACACCCGGATAATTTTTGTGTTTTTAGTAGAGATGGGGTTCTGCCATACTGGCCAGGCTGGTCTCAAACTCCTGACCTCAGGTGATCTGCCTGCCTCATCCTCCCAAAGTGCTGGGATTATAGGCATGAGCCACCACGTCTGGCCTTCATCACTGTTTTATAGGGTTGTGATTTTGTTTTTTTGTTTCAAGATGGGGTCTCACTCTGTCACCCAGGTTGGAGTGCAGTGGCACGATCATGGCTCACTGCAGCCTCTGCCTCCTAGGCTCAAGTGATCCTCCCACCTCAGCCTCCCAAAGAGCTGGGACTACAGACATGTCATGCTTGGTTAATTTTTATATTTGTTTGCAGAGAAGGGGTTTCACCATGTTGCCCAGGCTATCCACCTGCCTCAGACTATCCACCTGCCTCAGCCTCCTAAAGGGCTGGAATTATAGGCATAAGTCATTGTACCTGGCCTGTTTTATAGTTTTAATTGTAGAGATCTTCTGCTTCTTTGGTTAAGTTTATTCCTAGGTATTTTATTTTATTTGTAGCACTTGTAGATGGAATTACTTTCTTAATTTCTTTGTCATATTGTTTGCTATTGGTATAGAAATGCTACGGATTTTTATATGTTGATTTTTGTATCCCTTAACTTTACTGAATTTGTTTATCAGTTCCAAAGGTTTTCTGGTAGAGTGTTTAGGTTTTTCTAAATACAAGATCATATCATGCTAACATCATAATGACAGGATCAGATTCACACATAACAATATTAACTTTAAATATAAATGGACTAAATGCTCCAATTAAAAGACACAGACTGGCAAATTGGATAAAGACTCAAAACCCATCAGTGTGCTGTATTCAGGAAACCCATCTCATGTGCAGAGACACACATAGGCTCAAAATAAAGGGATGGAGGAAGATCTACCAAGCAAATGGAAAACAAAAAAAGGCAGGGGTTGCAGTCCTAGTCTCTGATAAAACAGACTTTAAACCAACAAAGATCAAATGAGACAAAGAAGGCCATTACATAATGGTAAAGGGATTAATTCAAAAAGAAGAGCTAACTATCCTAAATATATATGCACCCAATACAGGAGCACCCAGATTCATAAAGCAAGTCCTGAGTGACCTACAAAGAGACTTAGACTCCCACACATTAATAATGGGAGACTTTAACACCCCACTGTCAACATTAGACAGATCAACGAGACAGAAAGTCAACAAGGATACCCAGGAATTGAACTCAGCTCTGCACCAAGCGGACCTAATAGACATCTACAGAACTCTCCACCCCAAATCAACAGAATATACATTTTTTTCAGCACCACACCACACCTATTCCAAAATTGACCACATACTTGGAAGTAAAGCTCTCCTCAATAAATGTAAAAGAACAGAAATTATAACAAACTATCTCTCAGATCACAGTGCAATCAAGCTAGAACTCAGGATTAAGAATCTCACTCAAAACCACTCAACTATGTGGAAACTGAACAACCTGCTCCTGAATGACTACTGGGTACATAACGAAATGAAGGCAGAAATAAAGATGTTCTTTGAAACCAACGAGAACCAAGACACAACATACCAGAATCTCTGGGATGCATTCAAAGCAGTGTGTAGAGGGAAATTTATAGCACTAAATGCCCACAAGAGAAAGCAGGAAAGATCCAAAATTGACACCCTAACATCACAATTAAAAGAACTAGAAAAGCAAGAGCAAACACATTCAAAAGCTAGCAGAAGGCAAGAAATAACTAAACTCAGAGCAGAATTGAAGGAAATAGAGACACAAAAAACCCTTCAAAAAATCAATGAATCCAGGAGCTGGTTTTTTGAAAGGATCAACAAAATTGATAGACCACTAGCAAGATTAATAAAGAAAAAAAGAGAGAAGAATCAAATAGATGCAATAAAAAATGATAAAGGGGATATCACCACCGATCCCACAGAAATACAAACTACCATCAGAGAATATTACAAACACCTCTACGCAAATAAACTAGAAAATCTAGAAGAAATGGATAAATTCCTCAACACATACACCCTCCCAAGACTAAACCAGGAAGAAGTTGAATCTCTGAATAGACCAATAACAGGAGCTGAAATTGTGGCAATAATCAATAGCTTACCAACCAAAAAAAGTCCAGGACCAGATGGGTTCACAGCCGAATTCTACCAGAGGTACAAGGAGGAGCTGGTACCATTCCTTCTGAAACTATTCCAATCAATAGAAAAAGAAGGAATCCTCCCTAACTCATTTTATGAGGCCAGCATCATCCTGATACCAAAGCCTGGCAGAGACACAACAAAAAAAGAGAATTTTAGACCAATATCCTTGATGAACATTGGTGCAAAAATCCTCAATAAAATACTGGCAAACCGAATCCAGCAGCACATCAAAAAGCTTATCCACCATGATCAAGTGGGCTTCATCCCTGGGATGCAAGGCTGGTTCAATATACGCAAATCAATAAATGTAATCCAGCATATAAACAGAACCAAAGACAAAAACCACATGATTATCTCAATAGATGCAGAAAAGGCCTTTGACAAAATTCAACAACCCTTCATGCTAAAAACTCTCAATAAATTAGGTATTGATGGGATGTATCTCAAAATAATAAGAGCTATTTATGACAAACCCACAGCCAATATCATACTGAATGGGCAAAAACTGGAAGCATTCCCTTTGAAAACTGGCACAAGACAGGGATGCCCTCTCTCACCACTTCTATTCAACATGGTGTTGGAAGTTCTGGCCAGGGCAATTAGGCAAGAGAAGGAAATCAAGGGTATTCAATTAGGAAAAGAGGAAGTCAAATTGTCCCTGTTTGCAGATGACATGATAGTATATCTAGAAAACTCCATTGTCTCAGCCCCAAATCTCCTTAAGCTGATAAGCAACTTCAGCAAAGTCTCAGGATACAAAATCAATGTACAAAAATCACAAGCATTCTTATACATCAATAACAGACAAACAGAGAGCCAAATCATGAGTGAACTCCCATTCACAATTGCTTCAAAGAGAATAAAATACCTAGGAATCCAACTTACAAGGGATGTGAAGGACCTCTTCAAGGAGAACTACAAACCACTGCTCAAGGAAATAAAAGAGGATACAAACAAATGGAAGAACATTCCATGCTCATGGGTAGGAAGAATCAATATCATGAAAATGGCCATGCTTCCCAAGGTAATTTACAGATTCAATGCCATCCCCATCAAGTTACCAATGACTTTCTTCACAGAATTGGAAAAAACTACTTTAAAGTTCATATGGAACCAAAAAAGAGCCCGCATCGCCAAGTCAATCCTAAGCCAAAAGAACAAAGCTGGAGGCATCACACTACCTGACTTCAAACTATACTACAAGGCTACAGTAACCAAAACAGCATGGTACTGGTACCAAAACGGAGATATAGATCAATGGAACAGAACAGAGCCGTCAGAAATAATGCCACATATCTACAACTGTCTGATCTTTGACAAACCTGAGAAAAACAAGAAATGGGGAAAGGATTCCCTATTTAATAAATGGTGCTGGGAAAACTGGCTAGCCATATGTAGAAAGCTGAAACTGGATCCCTTCCTTACACCTTATACAAAAATCAATTCAAGATGGATTAAAGATTTAAATGTTAGACCTAATACCATAAAAACCCTAGAAGAAAACCTAGGCATTACCATTCAGGACATAGGCATGGGCAAGGACTTCATGTCTAAAACACCAAAAGCAATGGCAACAAAAGCCAAAATTGACAAATGGGATCTAATTAAACTAAAGAGCTTCTGCACAGCAAAGGAAACTACCATCAGAGTGAACAGGCAACCTACAAAATGGGAGAAAATTTTCGCAACCTACTCATCTGACAAAGGGCTAATATCCAGAATCTACAATAAACTCCAACAAATTTACAAGAAAAAAACAAACAACCCCATCAAAAAGTGGGCAAAGGACATGAACAGACACTTCTCAAAAGAAGACATTTATGCAGCCAAAAAACACATGAAAAAATGCTCACCATCACTGGCCATCAGAGAAATGCAAATCAAAACCACAATGAGATACCATCTCACACCAGTTAGAATGGCAATCATTAAAAAGTCAGGAAACAACAGGTGCTGGAGAGGATGTGGAGAAATAGGAACACTTTTACACTGTTGGTGGGACTGTAAACTTGTTCAACCCTTGTGGAAGTCAGTGTGGCGATTCCTCAGGGATCTAGAACTAGAAATTCCATTTGACCCAGCCATCCCATTACTGGGTATATACCCAAAGGACTATAAATCATGCTGCTATAAAGACACATGCACACGTATGTTTATTGCAGCATTATTCACAATAGCAAAGACTTGGAACCAACCCAGATGTCCAACAATGATAGACTGGATTAAGAAAATGTGGCACATATACACCATGGAATACTATGCAGCCATAAAAAATGATGAGTTCATGTCCTTTGTAGGGACATGGATGAAATTGGAAATCATCATTCTCAGTAAACTGTCGCAAGAACAAAAAACCAAACACTGCATATTCTCACTCATAGGTGGGAATTGAACAATGAGAACACGTGGACACAGGAAGGAGAACATCACACTTCGGGGACTGTTGTGGGGTGGGGGGAGGGGGGAGGGATAGCATTGGGAGATATACCTAATGCTAGATGACGAGTTGGTGGGTGCAGCACACCAGCATGGCACGTGTATACATATGTAACTTACCTGCACGTTGCGCACATGTACCATAGAGCCTAAAGTATAATAATAATAATAACAATAATAATAAAAAGAAAAAAAAAAAGAAAAAGGCACAATCCAAGATTCATCACATATTAACTGTATGATCCTCTGCAAGCATACAGTTTTCTTTAATTCATAGGATTCTCAATCATATCACAGGAATCTGTGACTACTAAACAAAATAATGCTTATAACGTACTTAGATTTTGCTAGCATAAAGTAAATGTTCAATAAATAAAAAAAAATCATATCATTTGCTAATAAGAATAATTTGACTTCTTCTTTTCCAATTTGGATGTCCTTTATTATTTCTCCTATCTAATTGCTCTGGCTAGAACTTCTAGTTTTATTTTGAATAAAACTGGAAGTAGGCATCCGTATCTTATTACAGATCTTAGAGGAAAAGCTTTCAGTTTTTCCTCTGAAAACTGAAAAGCATTCAGTATAATACTAGCTGTCGGTTTGTTATATATGGCCTTTATCATGTTGAGGTATGTTCCTTCTATACTGTTTGTCAAGAGTTTTTATCATGAAGAGATATTGAATTTTATTGAATGCTTTTACAGCATGTATTGAAATGATCATATGGTTTTTGTCTTTTATTCTGTTGATATGATATCTCCCATTTATTGATTTGCCCATGTTGAACTATCCTTCCATTCCTGGGATGAATCCCACTTGAACATAATGAATGATCTTTTTACTGTATTGTTTAATTCAGATTGCTAGTATTTTGTTGAGGATATTTGCATTTCTATTTATCAGTAATATTGGCCTATAGTTAGTTAGTTTGTTTCTTTCCTCCTTCCGTGCTTCCCTCCCTCCCTCCCTCCCTCCCTCCCTCCCTCCCTCCCTCCCTCCCTCCCTCCCTCCCTCCCTTCCTTCCTTCCTTCCTGATGTATTTTTGTCTGGTTTTAATAACAGGGTAATACTGGCTTCAGAAAATGAGTTTGGAAGTATTCCCATCTCCTTGATTTATTGGAATCATTTGAGTAGAGTTGGTATTACTTTTTTAAATGTTTAGTAGAATTCAGCAGTGAAGCCATCAGGTCCTGGGCTTTTCTTTGATGGGAGACTTTTTATTACGGCTCTTATCTCATTACTTGTTATTGGTCTGTTGTTATTTGGATTTCTTCATGGTTCGGTCTTGCTTGGGTGTATGTTTCTAGGAACTGATCCATTTCTTCTAGGTTTTCCAATTTATTGGGATATTGTTTCTCCTAATACTCTCTAATGATCCTTTGAATTTCTGTGATATCAGTTGTAATGTCCCCTTTTTCATCTCTGCTTTTATTTAATTGGGTCTTGTCTCTTTTTTTCTTACCTTGGCTAAAAGTTTGTCAATTTTGTTTATCTTTTCAAAAAACCAATTAGCCAGATGCAGTGGCACACATCTGTAGTCCAAGCTACACAGGAGGCTGAGGCAGGAGAATTGGACCAGCTGAGACTAGGAGTTTGAGGCTTCAGTGCACTATGATCACACCTGTGAATAGCCACTGTATTCTAGCTTGGGCAACATAGTGATGGACCATCTGTTAAAAACAAAAAGCAAAAAAATCCAGTTTTTTTGTTTGGTTGATCTTTTGTATTTTTTTAATCTCAATTTTAATTATTTTTGCTCTGATCTTTCTTTTCTTCTACTAATTTTGGGTTTGGTTTGCTATTGCTTTCTCTTTAAAAGTTATTTTAGTTATTATTTTTGATGGGTTTTTCTTTTAGTCTACTAAAATATGCATGATTTATATACAACAATTACAGTGTTAGAGTATTCTGTATTTTTTGTGTACTTATTTTCACTAGTGAATTTTATTCTGTCAGATGATTTCTTGTTGCTCATAAACATTCTTCCAGATTGAAGACCTCTCTTTAGCATTTTTTGTAAGGTACATCTAGTGCTACAAAATCCATCAGCTTTTGATTGTCTGGGAAAGTCTTTATCTCTCCTTCGTGTTTGAAGGATAATTTTGCTGGATATAATATTCTAGGTTGGAACAGTTTTTTCCTTCAGCATTTTTTGAATGGGTCATTCCATTTCCTCCTGGCCTATGAGGTGTTCAGTAGGAATTCTGCTGTCAGAAATGTCAGAGCTCCTTTATATGTTATTTGTATATTTTCTCTTGCTGCTTTTAGGATCCTTTCTTTATCCTTCTCCTTTGAGTTTGATTATTATATACCTTGAGGTAGTTTTATTTGGGTTAAATCTTCTTGGTGTTCTGTGATCTTTTCGTACTTGGATATTCATACTGTAGGTTTGAAGAGTTCTCTGTAATTAAACTTTCTATTGCACTCTCTCTCTTTACATCCTCTTTAAGGCCAATAATTCTTAGATTTGCCCTTTTGAGGTTATTTTCCAGATCTTGTAGCCATGCTTTATTCTTTTTTATTCTTTCTTATTTTTCCCCTGACTGTGTATTTCCATATAGCCTGTTGTTGAGCTCATCAGTTTTCCTTCTGCTTGATCAGTTCTGCTGTTGAGATTCTCTGATGCATTTTTCAGTTTGTTGTTTGAATTTTTCAGTTCCAGAATTTCTGCTTGATTTTTAAAATTTTAATCTGTTAGTTAAATTTCTCTGATAGAATTCTGAATTCCTTCTCTTGTTTTCTTGATGTTCATTGAGTTTCCTCCAGATAGCTATTTTGAATTTCCTATCTGAAAGGAATACCTTCATCACTCCAAGATTGGTCACTAGTGCCTTATTTAGTCCATTTGGTGAAGTCATGTTTCCTTGTGTGTCCCTGATGCTTTTAGATGTTCATTGATGTCTGGGCATTGAAGAGTTAGGTATTTATTCCAATCTTTGCAGTCTAGTCTTGTTTGTACCCAACTTTCTTGACAAGGCTTTCCATGAATTCAAAGGGGATTGAGTATTGTGATCTAAGCCTGCAATTACTGCAGCCATTTCAGCACTAGGGGGCACCCTAAGCCTCCAACCACTGCAACTCTTTTTTTTTTTTTTTTTTTTTTTTGCTGTAGTGTTTTTTTTTTATTAACCACACAGAAAAACATGCACCTAATATGCAACTTGAAAGTCCAACTCACAACTCATGATTCAAAAAGCAGAAATTTCAAACCGTTGTTTTCAGAAGTCCATAATATAAAATACTCCAAACATAAATTCAACATTGCATGCAACAACTGGCCATTTGCTTCAAAAGAAGTGATCACAGTGTTTATATATTTAAAAAGAGAAACCTTTATTTGTATTATTTAAAAAAAAAAAACTAAGAAGAAATACAACTTAAGAAAATCTTTTCCAGAATAAATATTTCTAGAAAATTGAAAAGTAACTAAAGACATTGAAAAGCAGAGCTTTATTAAGAAACATCTGTGGTGCAGATATGAATATTTAACTTAAAGCTGTGATGTGTACCTAAGCTTCAATGCATAAAATGTAAAGTTTAACATATCAGAACTCCAGGATTTTTAGCTTTGGATCATCTTAAAACTATAAGATAGCTCTTATCACATTTAAAGCAGTGTGTAGAGGAAAATTTATAGCACTAAATGCCCACAAGAGAAAGCAGGACAGATCTAAAATTGACACCCTAACATCACAATTAAAAGAACTAGAGAAGCAAGAGCAAACACATTCAAAAGCTAGCAGAAGGCAAGAAATAACTAAGACCAGAGCAGAACTGAAGGAGATAGACACACAAAAAAACCCATCAAAAAAATCAATGAATCCAGGAGCTGGTTATTTGAAAAGATCAACAAAATTGATAGACCACTAGCAAGACTAATAGAGAAGAAAAGAGAGAAGAATCAAATAGACACAATAAAAAATGATAAAGGGGATATCACCACCAATCCCACAGAAATACAAACTACCATAAGAGAGTACTATAAATTTCCCTTTACACACTGCTTTAAATGTGTCCCAGAGATTCTGGTATGTTGTGTCTTTGTTCTCATTGGTTTCAAAGAACATCTTTATTTCTGCCTTCATTTCGTTATGTACCCAGTAGTCATTCAGGAGTAGGTTGTTCAGTTTCCATGTAGTTGAGTGGTTTTGAGTGAGTTTCTTAATCCTGAGTTCTAGTTTGATTGCACTGTGGTCTGAGAGACAGTTTGTTATAATTTCTGTTCTTTTACATTTGCTGAGGAGTGCTTTACTTCCAACTATGTGGTCAATTTTGGAATAAGTGTTATGTGGTGCTGAGAAGAATATTTATTCTGTTGATTTTGGGTGGTGAGTTCTGTATATGTCTATTAGGTCCGCTTGGTGCAGAGCTGAGTTCAATTCCTGGATATCCTTGTTAACTTTCTGTCTCACTGATCTGTCTAATGTTGACAGTGGGGTGTTAAAATCTCCCATTATTAATGTGTGGGAGTCTAAGTCTCTTTGTAGGTCACTCAGGACTTGCTTTATGAATCTGGGTGCTCCTGTATTGGGTGCATATATATTTAGGATAGTTAGCTCTTCTTGTTGAATTGATCCCTTTACCATTATGAAATGGCCTTCTTTGTCTCTTTTGATCTTTGTTGGTTTAAAGTCTGTTTTATCAGAGACTAGGATTGCAACCCCTGCCTTTTTTTGTTTTCCATTTGCTTGGTAGATCTTCCTCCATCCCTTTATTTTGAGCCTATGTGTGTCTCTGCACGTGAGATGGGTTTCCTGAATACAGCACACTGATGGGTCTTGACTCTTTATCCAATTTGCCAGTCTGTGTCTTTTAATTGGAGCATTTAGCCCATTTACATTTAAGGTTAATATTGTTATGTGTGAATTTGATCCTGTCATTATGATGTTAGCTCGTTATTTTGCTTGTTAGTTGATGCAGTTTCTTCCTAGCATTGATGGTCTTTACAATTTGGCATGTTTTTGCAGTGGCTAGTACCAATTGTTCTTTTCCATGTTTAGTGCTTCCTTCAGGAGCTCTTTTAGGGCAAGCCTGGTGGTGACAAAATCTCTCAGCATTTGCTTGTCTGTAAAGGATTTTATTTTTCCTTCATTTATGAAGCTTAGTTTGGCTGGATATGAAATTCTGGGTTGAAAATTCTTTTCTTTAAGAATGTTGAATATTGCCCCCCCACTCTCTTCTGGCTTGTAGGGTTTCTGCCAAGAGATCAGCTGTTAGTCTGATGGGCTTCCCTTTGATGGTAACCCGACCTTTCTCTCTGGCTGTCCTTAACATTTTTTCCTTCATTTCAACTTTGGTGAATCTGATAATTATGTGTCTTGGAGTTGTTCTTCTCAAGGAGTATCTTTGTGGCATTCTCTGTATTTCTTGAATTTGAATGTTGGCCTGCCTTGCTAGGTTGGGGAAGTGTTCCTGGATAATATCCTGCAGTGTTTTCCAACTTGGTTCCATTCTCCCTGTCACTTTTAGGTACACCAATCAGACGTAGATTTGGTCTTTTCACATAGTCCCATATTTCTTGGAGGCTTTGTTAGTTTCTTTTTACTCTTTTTTCTCTGAACTTCTCTTCTTGCTTCTTTTCATTTATTTGATCTTCAGTCACTGATACCCTTTCTTCCAGTTGATCTAATCGGCTACTGAAGCTTGTGCATGCATCACGTAGTTCTTGTGCATGGTTTTCAGCTCCATCAGGTCATTTAAGGACTTCTCTACACTGGTTATTCTAGTTAGCCATTCGTCTAATCTTTTTTTCAAGGTTTTTAGCTTCTTTGCGATGAGTTCCAACTTCCTCCTTTAGCTCAGAGAAGTTTGATCATCTGAAGCCTTCTTCTCTCAACTCGTCAAAGTCATTCTCCATCCAGCTTTGTTCTGTTGCTGGCAAGGAGCTGTGTTCCTTTGGAGGGGGAGGGGTGCTCTGGTTTTTAGAATTTTCAGCTTTTCTGCTCTGTTTTATCCCAATCTTTGTGGTTTTATCTACCTTTGGTCTTTGATGATGGTGAAGTACAGATGGGGCTTTGGTGTGGATGTCCTTTCTGTTTGTTAGTTTTCCTTCTAACAGTCAGGACCCTCAGCTGCAGGTCTGTTGGAGTTTGCTGGACGTCCACTCCAGACCCTGTTTGCCAGGGTATCAGCAGCAGAGGCTGCAGAACAGCAAATATTGCTGAACAGCAAATGTTGCTGCCTGATCGTTCCTCTGGAAGCTTTCTCTCAGAGGAGTACCCAGCCGTGTGAGGTGTCAGTCTGCCCCTACTGGAGGGTGCCTCCCAGTGAGGCTACTCAGGGGTCAGGGACCCACTTGAGGAGGCAGTCTGTCCATTCTCAGATCTCAAACTCCATGCTGGGAGAACCACTACTCTCTTCGAAGCTGTCAGACAGGGACATTTAAGTCTGCAGAAGTTTCTGCTGCCTTTTGTTCGGCTATGCCCTGCCCCCAGAGGTGGAGTCCACAGAGGCAGGCAGGCCTCCTTGAGCTGCGGTGGGCTCCACCCAGTTCGAGCTTCCCAGCTGCTTTGTTTACCTACTCAAGCCTCAGCAATGGCAAGCGCTCCTCCCCTAGCCTCGCTGCCACCTTGCAGTTTGATCTCAGACTGCTGTGATAGCAGTGAGCGAGGCTCTGTGGGCGTGGGACCCTCCAAGCCAGGCGCAGGATATAATCTCTTGGTGTGCCGTTTGCTAAGACCATTGGAAAAGTGCAGTATTAGGATGGGAGTGACCCGATTTCCCAAGTGCCGTCTGTCACAGCTTCCCTTGGCTAGGAAAGGGAATTCCCCAACCCCTTGCACTTCCCTGGGTAAGGCGATGCCTCACCCTGCTTTGGCTCACGCTTGGTGGGCTGCACCCACTGTCCTTTACCCACTGTCTGACAAGCCCCAGTGAGATGATCCCGGTACCTCAGTTGGAAATGCAGAAATCACCCGTCTTCTGCGTCGCTCACGCTGGGAGCTATAGACGAGCTGTTCCTATTCGGCCATCTTGGAACCACCCTCACTGCAACTCTTGCAGACCCCTAAATACACTGCCTTTGTGAACTTGGATAAGATAAGGAAGATTCCCTAGGTTAGCAGGCAAAGTCGCATGCTCTCTTTTCTCTCTTTTCCCCAGTCAGAAGGAACCTCTCTCTGTACTAGGCTGCCTGGAGTTGAGGGAGAGGTGACACAGACTTTCCTGTGATCACCACAGCTGACACTGCAGAGTCTCACCTGAAGGCTTGCAGACCAGCACAGTACTGGAATTCACCAGTACTGGTAGCCACTACCGCCTAGCTGCTGCTGATGTTTATTCAAGGACCATGACCACTTTAGTCAGCAGTTGGTGAATCCTGCTGGGACCGAGTCTGTTCCATCAGGACAGTGCATTTTCTTCTGGCCCAGAATGGGTCTAGAAACACCATCTAGGAGCAAAGACTTGGAATTGGAGGCTTCAGGAATCTGCTAAGCTGGTGCCCAAGTTGCAAGACAAAGTCCTCTGTGCTCTTCCCACTCCATCCTCCACATGGAAGGTGTCTCCCCAAAAGCTGCACTGCCTGGAATTGGGGAGGGGTGATACAGGCACTCCCTTAGCTGCCACAGTTGGTTTTGCACTGGGTTGCATTCCAAGTCCACCGCCTCTGAGACTAGTGCAGCACCAGGGTTTGCCTGAGGACTGCAGTCCTTGTGGCCTGACTGCCACTCAAATTTATTCCGTGATCCAGGCCACTTTAGTCAGCTGGTGGGGAAGCCCCACTGGCCTGAAACTGGGTTCTTCTAGCTGGAGTTGGGGATTCCCCTGTAGCCCACTGGTGGTCTGAATGCTCCCTCCATAGGCATTGACAGAATTCCTACCTGTGTTGTGTTCTGCTGTGACAGAGCAGCACCGAGCTCCACTGTAAAGTCCTCCACTAACTTCACTCTCTCCTCCATGCACATAGACTCTGTCTCCTCAATGCACTGCCTGGGATTGGTGTAGTCAATGCAAGACTGTCTCTCCTACATTCTTGAATGCCTCTTTCCTCGATAAAAAGTACCTGGTTTGAACATAGGTACTTTTATCACTCACCTGATCTTTTTGTTCTTATGAAGATGCTTTCTTGCATGAATGGTTGTTCAATTTAGTGTTCCTGATGGGGGGATTATTGCTCAGGGTTCTATCTGGCCATCTTGCTCTGTCTCCTTCTTCCTGGTTATTTTTAAAAACTTCTATTTTCTTTTCAAAGAGAAAATTAGTAAACTAGAAAATAGTGCTGAAGAGATCACCCTAATACTAAAAATATGAGAGAGTTCAGGTTAATGAAGCATTGAATGAGAAGGTCCAACACACCTCTGAGTTCCAGAAGGAAAATCAAGAGGATAGGAAACAGAACAATTAATGAAGATATAATAGTTGATAATTTTTGAGAGCTGATAAAATATATAGATCTTCAAATTCTAGAAGCTTAAGGCACAGTCAAAGTTTTAAAAAAAATTCTACACGTTGATTAATGGGATTGGAAATATAGGACACCGTAAACAAGGAGAAGGTTCTTAAAGCAGTCAGAAAGAAAAAGAAAGCTGAATTATCTACAAAGAAAAAAGAATTAGCTAAGAGCAGACTGAACAGTAAAACTAAGGTCAGAATTTGGTAGAATTAAATAAATTCTTAAAACTGCTGTGAGGATACATCATAATTATTTTAAGAAAAAAGAGAAAATATTATCACTATAACAACCTAGAATAACATTGTCTAATAGAAATACCATAAACATCATATATAATTTAATATTCTCTATGCCTGCATTAGAAGGATGAAAAGAGATAGATGAAACTGATTTCTATATTTTATTTAATCCAATATATTAAAAATATCATTTTCATATGTAACCAGTATGAAAAAATATTAATAAGATGTTGTGCACTTTATTTGTACTGTCATCAAAATCTAACACTCATAGCATATGCCAATTCAGACTCTAAATTTTATCAAAAATATTTATATTTCATCAAATATACAGATGAAAAAGTAATTTACATACCTAAGTTGTTACAAGCATACTTAGAAGTTTTCCAATATCTGATTAAGTATTCATCTGAAAATTAAATTTTAAATAAATTAAAAACTCAATTCCTCAGTTTCTAAAGCCACATTTCAAATTTTTAAAAGTGACCAGGTGTAGTGGCTCACACCTGTAGTCCCAGCACTTTGGGAGGCCACGGTGGACGGATCACCTGATGTCAGGAGTTCAAGACCAGCCTGGCCAACATGGTGAAACCCCGTCTCTACTAAAAATACAAAAATTAGCTGGGCATGGTGGTGCACGCCTGTAGTCCCAGCTACTCAGGAGGCTGAAGAAGGAGAATTACTTGAACCTGGGAGGCGGAGGTTGCAGTGAGCCGAGATGGTGACACCGCACTCCAGCCTAGGTGACAGGGTAAGACTCAAAAAAAAGTCTCAAAATGCAACAACAACAACAACAGGAAAAAAAAACAAAACAAAACTTAAAAGCCACACGTGCCTGATAGCCACTGCATTGGAATGTACAGATAGAATTTGATGTCTTTCTAAACTTTGGTTCAAGATTAAGGTCAGAACAAAACACTTTCATATGAAAACTGTGAGTACTTATGTATTTCAGGAAGAAGGAAATATAACCCAGAAGGAAGTAAAAGGTTCAAGAAGGAACAGTAAGCAAAAGAATCAGTCAACTTGATGATCAATCTAAGCAATCAATGGCTGTATAAAACATCAACAGCAATCATCTCAAATTTAAAATTATATGTAAAACAGTAGTATGTGAGACTGATGTTAGTGATAGGAGTTAAAGCAGTCTAAGGGTTGATCTGTTTATGAGAATAATAGCAATAATTGGCCTTAGAGTTTGCATAGTTCAAATATCCTTAAAGTTTTTAGCAATAATCACAAAATAAAAAAGAAAGTGTAAAACTTCCAATCTGGTAGAAACAAAGGAGAATAAGTAACACAATTAAAGCATAAGAAGAGAGCCAAAGCATGAACTTCAAATTGAATTCCTGAGGTTTTTTTTTAAAAAAAATACTTTATAGGAAATACAGAACGTTTTTATGGATTAAAAGTTTTAAAGTAAATCTTTGTACAGGGTATGCAGCTTTTAAAAGATCAAATTCTAACTAGTGTCTTAATATTATATTCCTTATTATCTATAGCCATAATTTTGTTGATTAAGAGGGTGTATCAGTTGTCTTTGACATGCTACATCTTGCCCTGCATTCATAACTCCAGAATTAACAGGTCCTTAAGTTAAATGTGTTTGAACTGTGTGAAATAACCCATTTGTTCCCTGGAAACAAACTGTAAAATACAAAATTAAATTTAATATCTAACATGCTTAATATAAATAATGTATGTTATTTGATAAGTATGTAACACACTTGTAGCAAACTACCCCTTCCCCACAAACACAGTCAATACACTGTGTTTTAATTTAAAATTATTTTGGCTTCAGATGTTCTAAACAGCCAGTTTTATACATTTAAATAGCTGTACAGTTAGATAGGAGAGTTGCTACAGTTCATCTTCTCTAGTCCTATCCTTGGTGATAAATGTTACTTTTACTCACTATATTTATTGTTTAAATTTTTATACTTAACAGAGACTTTATTATTGTTGAGGTATAACATATATTGCAAACAGCATTATTCTTAATTGTACAGACTGATTAATTTTATGAATGTATGCACTTATACAATCACCACCCAGATTGGTGGTGAAATGCTCAGATACAGAGCATTTCAGCACCTAGAAGGCTCCCTTATGTTCCCTCCTAGTCAATTCTTGTTTACCAAGGGTAATCACTACTATGACATCACACAGATAATATTTGCCTGGTTTTGAACATCATAAAAATAGAATCATACAATGTGAACTCTTGGGTGTCTGACTTCTTTTACTCAACATTCTGTGAGACATTCAGATTTTGTGACTAAGGCTTTTACAGAAAACATTTTACAAGTATTTCTCAATATCTTTTCTCCAATATAGAAATTAAAAGAGAGCTTTACACCTTGTATCATTTAGTAACAAGTTAAAATTTTACTTTCTTGGTGTGTTGTGTATCAGTCATAGTTACCATTTTTATAAGAAATGTATACTATTTTAAAAAAATTGAATAGTTTACCATTCAAATAATCTTCCGTCCTGCTTTTCTTTTTGAGAAGGAAAATGTCTTTACAAGGTAAGCGGCAAGGCAGAGAGGGGTGAGGGAGTTATGTCAATAGCAGCAGAGAATGGCATTAGTGATCAGAAAAATATTTTTCATGAGTACCTACAGATCATGTTTACATGGAACCATGTCATCACAAGACAAAGCCAGTTCCTCTCTGGAAAGATATATGTATTTTCCTCTGGAAACTAAAAATATACACTATTCTTCATTGACCTTTTCATCCAGTTCTCCAAAAATGAAATCAGTGCCAGTCACCTTTGACATTATTGATGTTTCTGTCTTTGTGTAAATTTCAGGCCCTAGAAAGTAAAATGAAATCACTGAGTTTATTCTTTAAATTTTGTATCTGCTCCTCTTACACCCCCAACCCCAAGATTTATGCAGATTGCAGAGGTGGAAGAAAAAAGATCTCTTTTAACTTGAAACTTTGTCTGCACTTGCAAAAATAAAAAAAAATTAAAAACCTGCTGCTTTATAAAAGTCCTTTACTGTAAAACTTTTTTTTACTGGTAATTATCTCTGTTGTAGTTTATCTTGTCTGGCAAAATGTAATGTGGCAGCTGTAAAATCTACAGAGGCTTAATGAAGTTGCTAGGTGGCAACAGAAATGCTAGCATTTTAAAAGGCTTAGCACATCATTCCAAAATTGCTTTGACAAAATTGTTAAGCTAACAATAAGATCAAGCTTTTAAATAGAATTTACCATTCATGGTTAACATTTTTATAGCTGCTTTAATAGGATGGTCAAATAAAATATGATTGTTATATTTTTATTTCTTATTTATTTCTTATTTATTTATTTGAGACGGAGTCTCACTCTGTCACCAGGCTGGAGTGTGGTGGTGCAATCTCGGCTCACTGTAACCTCCGCCTCCCGAGTTCAAGCGATTCTCCTGCCCCAGCCTCCCAAGCAGCTGGGACTATAAGCATGCACCACCATGCCCAGCTAATTTTTGTAATTTTAGTAGAGATGGGATTTTGCCATGCTGGCCAGGATGGTCTCCATCTCTTGACCTTGTGATCCACCTGCCTCGGCCTCCCAAAGTGCTGGGATTACAGGCGTGAGCCACCGTGCCCGGCTGTTACATTTTTAAAAAGAAACCACTTTTAAGCAAACTGTCTTTTAGAAGTCTGCAGCTAAAATATTACATATACATAGAGTAGTTTTGCTCTCAAAGTTTGGATACTCTTCAGGGAAATAAAAAATTGATATTAATTCCATGACCTTGAGGTACTGGTTGTATGCCTAATAATGCATTTGTGTATCAGACAGGGTGAGAGATTAAAGGTGCTCACCTCATATGTTATGGATATTGGTTTATATAAAGTGTTGGATTACAGGCACTTACTACAGCTACTTGGAAGCAGAAGCAGGAGGATTGCTTGAGCCCAGAAGTTTGAGGATGCAGCCAGCTATGATTGCACCACTGCTCTCCAGCCTGGGTGACAGAGTGAGACCCCAACTCTGAAAAATAAATAAGTAAATATAGAAAGTGTTACAGAAGAAACAAAATGCTTAGGAAATTCATTTGTAGTTTGCTTTACTTTGGGAATGAGATAGAAAAAGCCAAATGAAGTTAATGTTTAATTAAGTGGTGTAGGGGAAAAGAAATATCTCTTTCTTACCCATTGCTAGGTTCGTGGCTGAGGCCCCTATAATAAAAGACAGATTAACAAGAGAAAAGCATACAAATTTATGGTATATAAGTTTTATATAACACAACAGCCTTTGGAATTGAAAACCCAAAGGAACAATTAAACCCATGGGGGGTTTTGGGCTGTTTGATGGAGAAGTGGATGAGGTTGAGAGTATAATTGGATAACAAAGTGTGATCTAATGGTAATAAACTGGGGGAAACTTAGCAAGGCCTTTTTGATCAGATTCTTCTTTGCATCCCTGTGTCTTCAGAGATGAGGATGTTTCTTTCCTCCAGCTATACAAAGGGCACCTCTTGAATGAAGGTCTTATGACCTATTTCAGAGGAAAAGGGTGGGAGAAGTTCAGAGAGTGACCTTCCTGCTTCCGTGGTTTTCTCAAATACCAAGGTGCCATAATTTGGGGCAGCATGTTCTGAACCCCATCAGTGGATAAGGCAATTTATTTCTAAATGTCAGTGGCAGTCTCAAATTGGTGCTCTTTAACCAGCTTCCATATTATAAATAGAGAAGAGCTATTTAGGTCTCATTTGTAGTCGGAAATTACTGATAGTTATTCTGCCTTTCTAATAAAATGATGTAATTATAATTTGGATAAAATAGTTACTTGTAACACTTTTCGGCTTGCTGTATCTCCTGTAAAATGCCTTACTTACAGCTTTGTAAGCTGTAAAACAAACAAACAAAAAGCATCAGGAAAGGAAATAAAGTCATACATACCTCATCTTATATACTTAATACCAGTTAATTGACATATAATTGGAGCAAGTACAAGGTCAAGAAGCAACTTAATTAGTGATACCATTTTAATGTCCCTAATGAGAGCAGTGGTTTTTATTTGTGTGTAGGGTAGGTTGGTACACATATTGGAATCTCCAGGAAACTTTTTAAAAATACTGTGTAGATTCCTGTACTCTGTCTCCAGAATTCACACCAAAGTCCTCAGTGGATCAGGAAACAGAAAGCCTGCATAGTTTCTTAATTACCTTAAACTCCCAAAGTCAGACATTATAAATAAGTTTGTTTCAGTATTCAAATAAGCCAAGCTGACTCTTATCTTAAATCATACTTGAAAATGTAACTAAAAGAGATTGGAGAATAAAGATCAAGAGTATTCTCTGGGTGAATAATTTATAGAGTTTCTGATATCTGAAAGTTGAAAGAAAACTTTGCTTTTCTTGATAGTGGAACTCCAAAATTTTTGTGTGTGTGGTCAGCAAAGTCTAAATTAGTAAGTTATTCTCAAGCAGGGCAGAAAGGCAACTTTAAAAGGTTGTGGACCTGTGGTATAGATTTTAAATGGGAAACAAATTCTTGTTCTTGCAAATATTTCAATTAGATAATTATAATGGCATTGTACCTGATCTTTAGAGATATTATAATTTGTATCCTTAAACCACTTTTATTGTAGAAGAAATATGTGAAAACAGAATTACAAAAACTTTTTTTCAGTATTTTGGCATGTAATTTTGGGAGATACAGTTTTTATTGATGGTAAGCATAAAGCAGTTGGTGGAAAAGGTGGAAGTGAAAGGCAAATCAAAGAGGAAGAACATAGTATTTCAAAGGAATAAAGTGAGCAGCTCCTCAGCATATGATTAGGAAGGAGGAATGAAAGGAACTGCTACTATTTATTTCATGCTGCTTGAATCGGGTGGCCAAGCACACTTACTAAAGAAGAAAGCAAGAGACCTGCTTCCCTCTATCCACATTGTCCAATCACTTAAGACTTGTTACTTTTAATAATAACCAATTTGGTTTTACTAATATAGATTGTCTGTATATCACTTGTTTCATTAGTGTTTTGTTGCCAAGTAGCATAGTTCTGGAAGTACATAACAAAACACAACTACTGGAAGCCTAATTGATCAGTAGCCATACTAACATTCCAGTGGTTGTGGTTTGGGCAAGCAGCTTGCATGTGTTTAGTCATTTTAAAAAGAGAGAAAATGTGTGTGTTTGTGTGGCTAATGTCATCATTAAGAAATGAAAATATCTTTTATCTCCTATTCATAAAACAGACCAATTTGGAGTAACATGTTTGCATGATTTCATGTTATTAGAATATTGCAACTTGTATTACAAATAAAAATTTCTAAAACTATATGCTGATACTGTACTGATCATGTGCATTCAAATAAGTGTCTTCATTTAATAAGTCATGTTTTACCTAAAGTTAGTGACTATGTATAGTAAATCACCAATTTGACAAATGTAGTTACTCAATAAGTACTAATTGGTTTGATCGTCAAATCTTAAAGCAATTGTTCTAAGTTGAGGATCTATGCTAACTAGGAATATCATGTAATAAGTAATAAATAGACTACTTACAAAAAGGATATTCCCCAAGAAATTAATTAAAGAACAAATTGATATTTTAGGATACTTTGTACCTTAAATCATTTGTATTTCTAACATTTTTTTTCTACATAAAAGATGCCAAAAAATTTCCCAAAGATCTAGAATAGAACAGTTTGAGAATTAGATCTATTATTCTGGAACTACAGTACTTGTCATGGATGATATGCTCTTTGTCTTCTGTGGGGGGAAAATGCTAAATAGGTGATTGAGGAAAAATTCAAGGAGTGACTTTTCTTAGATATGTAGTCTACATCTGGTATCTCTGAGAAAAGGTTTATTAGATAATAATAGTCACCACTTTTATATGGCACTTACTGCTGTATGCCAGGAACCGTTCTAAGTCTTTGGTTTTGGTTTTTGTTTTTTTCATTAATCCTCACAGCAGCCTTATCTATGATGTAACAATGATTTTTATAAATAAGGAAATGCAGCACAGAGGGGCTAAATAACTCACTGAAGATCACCGTATAAACCATAAATATCAAACTTGGGATTTGAACCCAGGGATTCTGGCTTACACTATACTGTCTCTCAGTAAAATGAGACTACATACTAAATTACTGAAGTCAGCTACTATAAAAAGAATGAAATGAAGCTGACAGTTTCTCTGATATTGAAGCAGCGTCATTGTCTGGGGTAAATACCCGAGGTTCGTAGACTTGAACCAAGATTAAGGACAGGGACACACATAAGGAGTGAGTTTAGAAGCAGAGGTTTTAATAGGCAAAGGAAAGAGAAAGAACAGCTCTCTCTTCTCTCTCTCTTTAGAAGAGCAACTTAAAAAGGTTGTGGACCTGTGGTATAGACTTAAAATGGGAAACAAATTAATTTTTGCAAATATTTCAATTAATTATAATGACATTGTACCTGATCTTTAGGGAAATTATAATTTGTATCCTTAAGCCACTTTTATTCTAGGAGAAATATGTGAAAACAGGGTTACAAAAACATTTTCTTTTTTTCTAGAGAGAGAGAAGAAAAAGAGACTCCCGAATTGGAATTTCAGCCTAGAATGGGAGTGTACCAAATCTTATAGGCAGGCTTGAGGAGGCGATATCTGATTTACATAGGGCCCACAGATTGGCTGGACCAGGTGTGATGTTTACATAGCGCGTGGTGAAGGCTGGCCACCCCGCCCTAATCTTATTATGCAAATGGACTTTCCACTTGGCCGGCACCATGTTGTCTGCTACTTGCTGTACAGGGGGCTGGCAAAGAGAAGGGAAGATGGAGCCGCCATTTTGAACATGCCTAGTCCCAGGTAACCTTTTCCTATTGGCACAGCTGCCAGTATTCACCTATGCAAGCTTCCAGCTTGCTTGTCTGTCTGCAGTTCAATTGTACAGGCTACTCTCTGTTAGAAAAGAAAATGATTTTGGTACTGCTTTTCTTTAAAGGAAAACCTTACTGAGGACTTCCTTAATCTCACTATCTGCCTAAATAATTCTTTTTAACTCCTATATCAGTATCTTTCCAAATCTTCTAGGTGAGTTTAGGGATTCGGGTGATTAGCAAGGTCTGACCAACTACCATCAGAATATAAATTCTTGAGAACCAAAGGCTCATAGGAGTTTAGTAAATGATGTTGCATGATTATCTATACCAAGAAAACTTAAATGTAAAATGTCTTTAAAGAAACTATGATTATCAATTTACATTATTGTAGATATCAATTTCAATCATTTATACAATTTTATTTTCAATAAGGGATTGCTATTCTGTCCTGTATGGTATTAGAGAAACAAGTTTTTTTTTAAAGTAGTAACAAAATTTTTAAGGAATTAATACAGCTTTATTTTGTAATCAACTTCTAGCATATACTACAATTTCCAGTGAACCTTAAATAATTTATCACAAAACTATCAAGAAAATGTTAAAATGTAGGGGAACTATTCTGAACCATTTATTTTCTGTTTGTGCATTGTTATACCAGATTATTGATTTAACAATGTATGTATTGTTATGAACATATGGACTGAATTTTTTAGAGAATTCCATATTATAGAGGGACTTTGTCAAATCCTTCAGAGTTTGGAACAGTGGCCTCTGCATACATTTTTGCCAGACACCCTAATAGAACGTATAAAATAGGAAGACTACAATTTCTTGTGCCTGAATAGGCAAAGGGATTTTTCAGATCAAAATCAGGTCATTGTTGTTCTAAGTCTCAAAATGGTTTCCTGATACTTTTGATTAGTGTTTCCTTACCATGTTTATTGCCTAGTTAAGATTATTTCCCTAATTTTTAATAGTATATGTGGAAGATGAAAAATAAGGGGACAATCTAAAGGAAATGGCAAGAACCCTCAGGGAAAAAAATGGATGAACATAAAATGATCTTAGTTTAAAAGAACATTGGAAAGAAGCTCTAAGGTGTTTCTTTGCATATCAGATTTCTGCTTATCATTAACCTTGCCTCTAGCTGCTTGAAATTCTGTTTAAGCAACTTTTCTGTGGAATGTTGGTAAAATCTATAAATATAATCATTAGACTACTGGAATCAATTCATATCAGATTTACTCTTTCATAATAGCATTCTTGAATGCAGTCAACACACAATTAAAACAGTACATGGAATGATAAGCTTCTAGAATCTCATTTTTAAATATTCTTTTGTTAGCATTTTTTGAAGGATTTTAAATACATTTGCTTTAAATTTCTTCCTTTTAGTTAGACAAGATGAGTGAATTAAAGACTGATTCTAGCCACAACTCTAAATTCCCTCACTTGCAGGTTTGCATAACCCTTTAAAATTATTTAAAAATATTTTCTGTGGTTTGACTATGTTTTCTCAAGAATCCAGTACTTAAATGTCATGTGTGCATTTACGGAATTTGACAGCAATGTAGTTTGTTGTCACAGTTACTTTAACTTTATTACAAGCCATTTAAAGAATCACATTTGAAAATATTTGTGTAATTTCTCATTTTTGTTTTCTTTCTTGTTTTTTTTTCTTGAGACAGAGTCTCACTCTGTCACCCAGGCTGGAGTGCAGTGGTATGATCTTGGCTTACTGCAACCTCTGCCTCACAGGTTCAAGTGATTCTCCTGCCTCAGCCTCCCGGGTACCTGGGATTACAGGTACCCACCACCACACCCAGCTAATATAAATTTTTTTTTTTTTTTTTTTAGTAGAGACGGGGTTTCTCTACGTTGGCCAGGCTGGTCTTGAACCCCTGACCTCAGGTGATCTGCCCACCTCAGCCTCCCAAAGTGCTGGGATTACAGGCATGAGCCACTGCGCCCAGCCTGTGTGTATTTTTTAACAAGCAAAAGTATGATCCTCCTTGGTCATTCTGTTTCTCACTGCTCTTCACCATTTCTCTGCCCAAAATTCTTGCTGTTCCTTGTACAAACTTAGTAACTTCCTGACCCATATGCCTTTACTTTGGCCGTTTCTTCTTTTTAGAATCCTAACCTTAGCCATGGTCAAGTCTTACCTATTAAAGGGCCACATATAAAAAAAGAAATTAATTCTTTATTGTAGTTGAAGTAATTTTGCTATCCTCCAAACTCTTTTTTTTTCTTAGACACCTAATACTTTCTATCTTGCATTTATGTACGTATTATCTCCCCAATAATACTTTAGACTCTATTAGCAAATGACCTGTAATGTTGGGAAGAAGATGTTTATATATATATATATACACGTATATATATATATAGTGCTTAAAATAAAGATATACTTTAAATGTTCAATAAAAGCAAACAACATATTGTATAAAAGTTGAAATATATAGTTTCATCATTACACATTGTACATATGTACCAAAACATTACACTGTACCCTATAAATAAGTATGATTATATGTCCATTAAAAACAAAATACAACTTAATAAAAAAGGAGAGATATATATAGTTCTTAACAGAGTAATAATCAGTTTACTGACCTTGGTTGTGCTGGTAAGTGAATAAATCTCTGCATTTTAGAGTGATAAGGAATTATGAATTGCTTTCACCTTCAGCGGTTCTGATTGGTGCTACCATGCTGAGGAGGGGAGAGGGTCAGTCTGTAGCCAGGGATGAAGAGGAAGAATGTAGCAAGCCTTTTCTGGTCTGGGTGGATACCAGAATCCACAGTGACAGGACAGGGACAGGGCATAGCATTTAGGCTTCTAGGTGGCATTCAGGCCTCTGTGTTAGCTGTGATCCGCAATCATTTATAAATTTGAAATGGTAACAGTTACACCCAAAATCATAATTTTGCCTCCAAAAGAAAGACAATCTGGAATTAGCCATGACAGTTAGAATCCCAGCTTCCTAACTTAGATTCAGGACTTAGGTACTGGAGAACTGGACAGAAAGTCTGGTAAGTAGAATTAATTAACATAGTGGGATGGAGATTGGCAGTAGTGAGTGAAAGAAGTGTTAGAGGGATGTTACAGCACCATACATGCATCAGTCCCCAAGAGAAGAGGAAGAATCTGGAAAAAAATAAAAAACCGAGAAGGCACAGTCTTCGTGTTTGAGTACCCCAGGGCTCAGTCCTTGGTCTTCATTTCTTTTCTATCTTAATTCTTTTTTTTTTTTTGGTGACCTCATCAAGTCACATGGCTTTAAATACCATCTAGTAGGCCAGCAACTCCCAAAATATATCTGCAATTGTGATCTTTATCCCACATTTCAGATCAAATTGCCTAATTGACATCCCCATTTGAATGTATAACAGATATCTTAAATGTAATAGGTTCCAAAGTTCTAATTCCTGCCACCACCTCCTAACCCCCACCTCAGCAGCCTGCACTATTTTAGACAATCTCTGTTGATGGCACTCTGTCCTTTCAATTACTCAGATCAAAACTTTGATGTCATCCAGAGTCCTCTTTTTCTTTCACTCCACATCCAATCTGTCAGGAAATTCTGTTGTCACTATCTCTAAAATATCTTCAGTTACCAGCAGGTTCTCACCACCTCTATTGCCACCACTGTGCTTATTGGCCATCATCATCTCACACCAGATTATTAGTGCATTGTCTTCCTAATTGGTCTCCTAGTGTTTGTTCCCCTTAGTTGATAATTTGACAGAAATTGATTTTAGATTGTTTTATAATATCTGTGACATGAAATCTCATGGTTTTGAATGGTATCTTTTTGCAAGGGAAATATTGTTTTGCTTTGTCAGTTCTTTTCCAGCTAGATTGTGTGTTGTCTGTGTATGAAATAACTAAGAGGCGGCTTTTAACAGAAAACTTGTATAGTGACTGTAAAATACAACAACATTTACCTAAGATTATGGGCTGTGATGATTCATTGAAATTATTCATTGAAATGTATTTGGCAACAACAATTGTGAGCCAAGTTTCAGAAGTCTGATGTATGATTGGTTGAGGCTTTGAGGACCATTGGTCTATAACACCACTTCAGTGCAACCTAAGATGTGCTGACTGATTAAAAGATGCATTCAAACACATTTTTCTTCTTTGACACCATTATTAAAGACATGTTTCAGATTCATAAAAATGCAGCTTTTTAATCTTCAAAGGAGGAATGACTTTTAGTAGTTTACTTTTTAATCATAAGTCGTATTCTGATCATGTAGATGATAGGTAGAAGTTAAAAAGTCAGAATGATTCAGTCCTGATAAAAAAAAAAATTCAGTTCTGATTGTTTTCAGGGAAGTATAGATACTGTATGATAAACTTTTCCATGAACTTCTGCCAGTGTCTTATCATTTGACAGAGTGATATCAGTATAACTTATTCAGATTGAATAATGGAATTTCAGTCATAGGCCTTTTGTGATTTTTCTATAGCTGTTATCTTGAGTCTATAACCAAGTTCACCTAGCAGTTTTCTTAAAACCTGTATTAACTTACTTTTGATATGAGGGACAAAATAAAGTTTATTCTAATCAGTCTGTTTTGTTGAGCCTAATGTACAACTTTACTTTTAGGAGGAGGCCTACTGGTGTCTAGGGAATGTATTTGTGTTAATACTCTTAGGTATGAGCTGTTAGGCATCTATACAGCCAAGCATTAAAACAAAAAGTTAAGAGACCTCGTTGATCACATTTGGTAGTACAAAACAAGCTGCCTGAAATGCTAGTGAAATAATGAACAAATGTAAATAAGATAAAATCTAAATTCAAGCAAAATATATACTTTGACTCAAGACATTTCATTGTAGTTGGAAACCTTGTGAATGCCTAATAGGAATTTTCAAAGGAATTGATTTCTATCCATTTCAGAACACTATAGTCTAAATCGGAATCTTAACTTGGGATCTATAAATGGGTTATAAGTAGGTCCATAAAACTTCAGAATTTATACAGAGCTTTATATTTATGGGCAATGTCCTTGAGAGAGAAACCACACCTTTCACCAGTTTCTTAAAGGAATGCATAATTCAAAAAACATTAAAGAGCTACTAATCCTTATCCATATCTCTATGTCATGGTGATAAAACATTTGAACCAAGTTTAATTCTTAAGAACAACAATGAAAGGGCTCTATTTCTAGTTTCTAGGATCTACCATCCAGATTTTGAAAGATTAAGCCAAATCAAGGCATTGTTGTTAATAATGCTACCTGTTGTATTTATATGAAACCCAGTCTTTTTGTAGCATGTTGATTTGGTATATGTTAACTACTTATTAACATCTATACAAATAGGCTGGATTATCCATTGAAGTGATTGCTGTTTCCTGTGATTATAATTTTAAGCAATTTTCTTCTTTTTTTTTATTTTTTATTTTGGTGCAATTACAAATCAGTAAGCCTAGCTGATCCTGCTGCCCTTGGCTTCATCATTTCTCCATGGTCTCTGCTGTTGCTGCCATCTGGTAGTGTGTCATTTACAGATGAAAATATTTCCAGTCAGGATCTTCGAGCATTCACTGCACCAGAGGTTCTTCAAAATCAGTCACTAACTTCTCTCTCAGATGTTGAAAAGGTAACTGTTAAATTTTTCTGTTTGTTTTTTTATTTGGGTGGGGGTAGGTCAAATAAAGACAATGGGCTACCGTGTTTCAACCCTCTGAAAAATCTATTGAGTTTTAAATGACCGTGTATTCCAAGAAGTTCAGTTATTTTATTTAAGAATCCAAAATACTTTTATAAAGATTTATAGATCTGAGAAATATATGAAAAAAGTTAGCCATTGGAGTGCATGTTTACAAATACTTATTAAATACCTGCTTTGTATAAAACACCGTGCCCGAGGAAGATATAAAAGTAACTGGAAAGTTGACCCTGATTAACATGTACAGAACAATCTATAACAGCAATCCTCATCCTTTTTGGCACCAGGGACTGGTTTCATGGAAGACAGTTTTTCCAAGGATGGGGTGGTGGGGGGATGGTTTTAGCAAGAAACTGTTCCACTCAGATCATCAGGCATTAGATTCTCATAAGAAGCATGCAGCCTCAATCCCTCACATGTGCAGTTCATAACAGGGTTTGCATTCCTATGAGAATCTAATGCCAACATTGATCTGACAGGAGGCAGAGCTCAGGTGGTAACGTTCACTTGCCTACTGCTCACTTCCTGCTGTGCAGCCTGCTTCCTAATAGGCCATGGGACTGATATGGGGCTGGAGGTGGGGGTTGGGGACCCCAATCTCTAATATATGGCAGGATGAAATAAATGCTATGGAGAGTGATAGTATTTTGAGAATGTACAAGAGGAGCAATTAATTTTTAGTGTAGAATGATATCACAGAGAAGGGGTAGCATTTGTGTTAGGCTATGAAGAATGAATAGACTTCAGATAAATAAAAATAGGTAGAAAGGGCATTCTACTCAAAGTAATTGGTATGGGTAATGACAAGAGGTAAGAAATTGTCCACTGTGATTGGGGAATGGTTGGTTAGACTGGCTAGGCTAGAATATTACTACCTAGAGAGATGTGGTTAAAGGAAGGAAGAAAGGAAGGTCAGAAGGAGGACGATTTTTGAATGCCAGAACTTGAGGCTTTCTTCTTAGGCAGTGGGGATCTATCATATTTTTAGGAGCATGACTGATATGATTTGTGATTTTGGAGGTTAAATTTGACAAAAGTAGATAACTATGGGAGAAGGAAGATTTTGTGAGTCTCTAATTGGGGAGTTGTTGTTGTTCTGTTTTGTTTTGTTTTGAGATAGAGTCTCGTTTCTTTGCCCAGGCTGGAGTGCAGTGGCATAATCTCAGCTTACTGCAACTTCCGCCTCCCGGGTTCAAGCAATTCTCCTGCCTCAGACTCCTGAGTAGCTGGGATTACAGGCACATGCCAGCACGCCTTGCTAATTTTTGTATTTTTAGTAGAGATAGGGTTTCACCATGTTGGCTAGGCTGGTCTTGAACTCCTGACCTCAAGTGATCCACCTGCCTCGGCCTCCCAAAGTGCTGGGATTACAAGTGTGAGCCACCATGCCTGGCCAGGGAGTTTTAATACTCTGTGGAAAAGAACTGAAAATGGCATAATGATTTATTTGATGGCATAATGAAGAAGTGAAGGTTTATAATAGAAGTATTCAGTATGACTATAGTGATATAACTGACTTCAGAATAAGACCTAATTTTATTGTCAAAGTTATGAAAAAATTTAGGCATATATATTGTGTTTTATAGCAGACATTGGGCAATTGTGTTATATAGCAGGCTGTGGGTAATTTAGCGCTATGGGGTACTCCAGAGAATTCAGAATTGGCTGTGAACATTCTTTCCCATATATCATTCCACATAAGTATAAAAATTAACCTAGTAATTTCCTAATAGCAAAATTGTTAAATCAAAAATATATACATGTTAAACTTCAATATACATTGTCTAATTGCCATCTAAAGGAATTCTAATTTCTTTAAACTGACAATCATATTTTTCTTTTCAGAGATTGAATGTGTATGAGTGTGTGTGTGATGACTAAGCTAAAGGAAGACATCTTGATTTGAGCCATCAATTATGTATCTGAAAAAAGACTGACAAGAATTGGTAGAGTGAATTCAGATTTAAATTTATCTACCTTTGATATTCCATGAGCTACTTAAGAATTTTGAGAGGTACAAGCAACCATTGAAAGGAGATAGTAGCTATGAGGTAGGGGTAATGCTTAAGGCATTAGACTAAAAATTTTCCCATTACATAAGATGAAGTATTTGAAAAGAACTTTTTGTATGTTACAGAGTAGATATGGTCTTGGTCATTGTTATGTATCATGAAGGTATTCAAGTGTACCGGTAATGTTTTATTAAGCTGGATAGTATATATATATATATATATATAGATAGATAGATAGATAGATAGATATATTCACTTTTATTATTTAAACAGGATGCAGTCATTCTGTACACTGTATGATTCATTTAATAATATTTTAAAAGAGGGATTAGAACATTGGAAATAGGTATGGTATGTGTGCATAGGTATTATGAATTCTTTCTGTAAGCATTTAAAACCCACAATAAGATTTAAAAAGTGCTTAGTAGAAATTTGGGATGCACAAGTGCTTTTCTGATTTTCTGAGAGGTTTCCCAATTTGCCTTGTGATGTCTAGATCCCCAAACAAGTTAACCCTATGTTTAGGAATAACTGTTAGACCACATGTTTGGGAAAATGACTAAAGCCACTCTATTATTTTGCCAAGTGTTTAGAAGCAATGTTGGGGATGAAATGGGTGTGGGGTTGTTGCCATTATCATGTTAAAGTTGATTTCTTAGTCTGTCTAATTGGAACTTCTAGCTTACCTCATGCCTCAAAATCTTAAGTGTAATTCTAAATACAAAGAAAATCAAGTTTCTTGATCCTATTCATAACATGAAGCAAAGGTCAGAAGAGTAGCCATATATTCTAGCACAGTATTCTGGTTTTAAAATGGCAAGAGCATTTTGAAAATGAGGAAAGTAGCTGCACTTAATGACTTTCATGAGTTAAGAATATGCTATTAACTAGCACTCAATAAGTGCTTGCTGTTGATGACATATAAATTTTTTTATAATGCTCAGTGCCTAGCACTCTTGATACATGACAATGTTCTCTTCATTCAGAGGGACTTACACTTAAAAGTCTTTTGTAAACTGTACACATTTGTATGAAAAAACTCCCTTACTATCAACTATGTAAACAGGCATTTTCATTTATTTACCTTAAAACATTACTTTTCAAGATAACATCCTTTTAAATGAGTAGACAGGTTTATACAGGCTACACTAAGCTTTTTATCCTCTGGCTTTTCTCTTTTATTGGGTAATTTTCTACTTCCTGCTTGCTTGGCAGAAGGTGTACTTATTTGACAGTTCCTTTGAAATTGGTTTGATGGGACGGAATTTGAATCAAGTTCCTGTTGTGCTTTCTGTTCAAAAATATTGATGTGCACCAGAGATTTGAACTATGTCTCTGATAAATTAATCTTGTTTATTGCCACTAATTTGTAGTCTAAATATCAAGAATTATTGCTCTCTGTGCTTTTTGAAAATCAAGGATCATCTTTAGAAAGACAGTAACAGTAAATCTACTTACCCAAGCTTAGCAGAAGCCTCAACCGAACTTGACCAAAAAACAACAAAATGCCCTTAATCACACTATACCGTACATACTTTGTGTTAAATCTTGTTAATCCATTTTCTGTCCCGTTTTCATTCATTCATAAATTTGACAAATGTTTGTTATATGCCAGGACCCTGTGCCACTGAAGAAATTCTAGAATTGTCTAGTGACATAGTCCAATATGTAATCATATAATTAAATTGAAAATGTTAAATGTTGGGCTTGTAGAGATACTATCTCACATCCATTACGATGGCTACTATCAAAAGAACAGGACATAACAACTGTTGGCGAGGATGCAGAGAAATTGGAACCCTTGTGTGTTGTTGGTGAGAATGTAAAATTGTACAGTCACAATGGAAAGCAGTATAAAGGTTTCTTAAAAAATTAAAAATAGAATTACCATATGGTCCAGCAACTCCACTTCTGAGTATATATATCCAAAATAATTCACAGCAGGAACTCAAAGAGATATTTGCACACCCATGTTCATAGCAGTGTTATTCACAATAGCCAAAAGCTGGAAGCAGCCCAAATGTTCATTGGCAGATGAATGGATAAAAAAACTGTGGAATATACATACGATGAATATCATGCAGGCTTAAGTAAAAGGCAGGCTTGTCACATGCTACAATATGGATGAACCTGGAAGACATTATGCTAAGTGAAATAAGCCAATTACAAAGGACAGATGCTATGTGATTCCACTCATATGAAGTATCTAAAGTAGTCAGAATCATAGAAACAAAAAGTAGAAAGGTGATTGCCAAGGACTGGGCAGAGAGGGTAGAGGGAAGAATTAGTGTTTAATGAGTATAGAGTTTTAGTTTTGCAAGGTGAAAAAGTTGCAGAGATTGTTGCACAACAGTGTAAATATGCTTAACACTACTAAAATATATACTTAATGGCTGGGCACGGTGGCTCACGCCTGTAATCCCAGCACTTTGGGAGGCTGAAGCAGGCAGATCACAAGGTCAGGAGATCGAGACCATCCTGGCTAACATGGTAAAACCCCGTCTCTACTAAAAATACAAAAAATTAACCAGGCATGGTGGCAGGCACCTATAGTCCCAGCTACTTGGGAGGCTGAGGCAGGAGAATGGCGTAAACCCGGGAGGCGGAGCTTGCAGTGAGAGGAGATCACACCACTGCACTCCAACCTGGGCAACAGAGCAAGACTCTGTCTCAAAAAACAACAACAACAAAATATATACTGAAAAATAGATGGTTTCTTTTGCTGTGCAGAAGTTCTTGCACATGTACCCTAAAACCTAAAGTATAATAATAATAAATAAATAAATAAATAAATAAATAAATAAATAAATGAAAAAAGAAAAAGAAAAAAGAAAAAAAAATAGATGGTAAATTTAATCTTTTTTTTTTTTTTTTTTGAGATGGAGTCTAGCTCTGTCACCAGGCTGGAGTGCAGTGGCATGATCTCAGCTCACTGCAACCTCCGCCTCCCGGGTTCAAGTAGTTCTCCTGCCTCAGCCTCCCAAGTAGCTAGGACTACAGGCACACGCTACCACAACCAGCTAAGTTTTGTATTTTTAGTAGAGACAGGATCTCACCATGTTGGCCAGGACGGTCTTGATCTCTTGACCTCGTGATCCATCTGCCTCAGCCTCCCACAGTGCTGGGATTACAGGCATGAGCCACCGTGCCCAGCCGGTAAATTTAATCTTGTGTGAGTTTTTTTTTTTTTTAACCACAATAAAAGATGACGCCAAATCCTAGAGTTTTAATAGGTGCAAAAGCATTATAGAAAGTTAGGTCTTTAAATATCACTTCCCCATACTATGTTCCACTAGCTAAAAAACTAATTTCTGGTAATGTTATTGGAGTGTTAATGGCTTAATGTTTTGTTCTAGTCAGATAACACATTTCCATCTTATTAGTCTTTAAGTCTATATCATCTTAACTTTAAGGAATAACTCTTAAGATGGAAATTTAGCCCCATGAGAGAGGATTTAGGGCACCAAAATGGATCCTAAAATAATTCTATTTCAGCAGATCCCTGGGGCCATTTGCAGTTGGTGGGTCTCCCCTAGAGCACTAGAACATGTTTTGGTTTGCAATATATGATACTGGTGTTCCTAGTCCTACAGTAAGTAGCCTAGAGTTAAATAAGTTGCCAGATATATTGTTAAGCTATTATATCTTAGAAACTAACCATCACACTCAGTATGTAAAGTGTGATGAAATGTAAAAGGTAATGTGTTGTGGGGAAAGGGTTAATTTTAAAATTAGAAAATAACAACCTGCTGTTTTGAGCTTTAAAAATAATTTTGGAGGTGACTTTTAGGAAATATTGAAAGAAAAGAGTTATGGCTAAATAAATTTGTGCAATTGCTTTATATATCAGATCTTAACCTAAGTTCCATCATACCCTCAGAGGTCAAAGGAATAAGCCCAAGAGGCCATTAAAAGTTTAAAAATTGTGTGCATACCAAAAAAAAAGTGTCTTCGTATATTATTCTGGATAGAGGGATCATAGCTTTTATTCTTCCTTCTTTCTAAAGGGCTAAAAAGTGATTGACTATTTGCTGACAGATCCCAAATGTATATATCTCTAGCACCATGCTCTTGACTTTTATGTAAAGCTACTTATTAGATATCTTCACTGGAATGTGCCACAGGCATCTGAGACTCAGTAGATCTGAAATTAAACTCATTGTTTCTTCTCATACCCTGAAACTTTTCTCCCTTCCATTGTGTTTCCTGTAAATGAATGGACAATCATTTCCGTAATTTCCAAGGAAAAATCTAAGGTGTCATTCTTAATTTTTCGTTCACCTCTGGCCCCATTTCCTAAATCCTATGATTAATTTCTTTTGATTCTACCTCTTTAGTATATCTCATATATGTCTACATATATTAGCTTTCACTGCTTCCACCTCAGTTCAGTCCATCACAAATGACCAGTGCTGCAAACACTTCTAATAGTCTCCCAACTCCAGTCTTGCCCATGGCTAGTCCATTCTTTAAAGTACAGTCTGCATTTTTGAAAACCCATATATAATCTTGTTCTATTCCTGTTTAAAATTATTCAGATTCTCCATGTCCCCTGAATGAACTCTTGACTCCTGAGGATGGCCTTCAAGGTCGTACTGTATTGGCCTTGTCTGAGCCATCTTTATGTCAAGCTCTGTGCTTCAGGCATTCTGAATTTACTTCAGTGTCTGAGATATGCCACATACTTTCTTTCTTCTCAACCTTTGTGCATTCTCTTCTTTCAGCTTTGAAAACTCTTTTCACCCAGACTCATGCTATTTCAACTCATCTCCTCACTGTCTGGCTAACTTTTACTGTAGATGTGAAGCTTTCTCTTATGCTCTATTGTTCTCTCTGTGTACTTCTCATATGTCACATTATCTTATCTTATCTTGCATGCAGCAGTGAAGATTTGATATGGAAGGGACCCTGTTTGTCCTCCTCATTATTGTATCCCCTATGCTCTCTACTAGTGGTCCTCAAAGTCTGGTCCCTCCAATCAGCAGCATCACCATCACCTGGGAAGCTTTTAGAAAAGCAAGTTCTCAGGCCCTACCCCAGACCTACCGAATCAGATACCCTGGAGTTATGATGCAGCCACCTATGTTTTATCAGGCCCTTCAGGTGATTCTGATGCATAACATAGTTTGAGAACAGTTCTTCTATGCCATATTTGACAATGAGTAAAAATAATTTTTTAACCCAGAGGTATCTATGATTTGTTGCCACACAGTGCCAGGGGTGTGTTGCTAAAAGGAGCTATGTAGCACATGTAAAGCAGCGCATATTTCTTCACAGAGATCCAGAGATGGCTGGGTGAGAGGTATCTGCACATCAGACTGCAGTGTCTCACCCAGCCTGCCTCTTGTGGTCAGTGAGACAGATCTTTGAAGGCTTTTCATCTCCTCTTTAGAGAATGGATCGAGAGGTAGAAAGTATTCTGTTAGCCTTCCCAATGATAATAATTTTATTATCCCATTTTATATTTCAACAAATATTATCATATGTGGGCTCTGAGTTGAATTCTGGCTTTGTCACCTAAGGGATATATGAACTCAGGCAATTTGCTTAACCTCTCCATGTCTTAGGTGCCTTATCTATATGGTGTTAATAATAGTACTTACCTTGTAGGGTTGTTAGAAAGTGAAATAAGGTAATACTTGTAAAGTGCCTGGGACAGTACCCAGCATGTAGTAAGCATCCAAGAAATAATAACTATCACTATTATATGTCAAATGCTGTGCTAGGTCTAGGGATAGAGTGGTAAACGGGACAAAATCCCTCTGTGCATGGAGTTTATATTCCAGTATAACTGTACAGACAGAAATGTATTTCTATTCTACAGGACTTATATTAATGAGCTTCCTTGACTCTCATCTTTCCATGTCACGTTTTCTTTTCTATCTCTATCTATCTATCTATCTATCTATCTATCTATCTATATCTATCTATCTATCTATCTCTATCTCTGTCTCTATCTCTGGTTCCTCCCTTTTCACATATGTACTTAATTGCCTGAATTTCTCAAGTCTGCTAAGTTTAGCCATTCTAGTTCTTTCCTCTTCAGCCCTATTGCTGGCACTATGGTGAAGTTCTCATTTCTCTTCTCTCGGACTTTTGTCATATTTCCTAACTCTTATTCCTGCTTCTTGACTCTTCTCTCTGCCACTGTCAGATTAATACCCCTGATCCTGTCATACCCCTGATCATGAGGGTCTTCTCCCCTCAAAAACCTTCATTGAGTTGCTCCTTTTTTACCCAGTGAAGTACAGATTCCTTAACCAAACATGAAAATCTCTCCAGAGTCTGGTGCCAACTACCTTCTGACTCCCCTTTTTTAGATGCACAGGGTGTAGCCAGTGATTATTAGACAGATCTTGTGCTTCTGGGCTTCACTTCTTTGCATGGCAATGCCTTTCTCCCTGTTTTCAGGTTTCCACATCCTATGTACCATCCATTCTTTCAGGGAGCATCTACTGAGGACTTATAATATGTCCAACACTATAAAAGGTCAAGGAGATACAAAGATGAATAAGGAGTAGACCTTACTCTCAAAGGACCAGGAGGCCGAGGGACAAAGAAAAGGTGATGATTATGTTGATGGTGATGATGATGATGATGTGCAGGGAATATACACAATGATAATAGATCTATACAGAATATTAAGAGCAGAGAGAGGGACACATAGTCTGTGTTCCAAGTCTCAGCTTAATACCCCTCTGCTTTAAGTTTCTTCTAACTCCTCTGTAGTCAAAATAACCTTGTCTCCTTGAGTTTCCTTAGCACAAATTTACTACTTTGTTTAATACATAGGTGCATACATATATATTTATATTTCTCTCCTGTTAGACTTCTAATTCTGGAAAAGGATATACAGATTAAATTAGTAGTTTTCAACCAGAGGCAGTTTTCCCTCCTACGGAACATTTGGCAATATCTGGAGACAATTTTGGTTGTCATAACTGAGAGGGTAGGAGTAGATAGTACTATTGGCATCTAATGGGAGAAGCCACGGATCCTGCTAAATATCCTACAATTTACAGGGCAGCTCCCCACTGCAAAGAACTAGCCAATCCCGAATGTCAGTAGTGCTGAGGGTAAGAAACTGAAGCCAGAGTTAGAATCTTGCCTCTGTCAGTTAAATAGTTGTGTGATCTTGGGCAAGTTACCTTCCCTCTGTAAGATTGAATGAGCTAATGTATATAATGTAGGCCAGGCGTGGTGGCTCACACCTGTAATTCCAGCACTTTGGGTGACCAAGGCAGGCAGATCACCTGAGGTGAGGAGTTCAAGACCAGCCTGGCCAACATGGCGAAACCCCGTCTCTACTAAAAATACAAACATTAGCTGGGCATGGTGGCAGGTGCCTGCAATCCCAGCTACTCAAGAGGCTGAGGCGGGGAGAATTGCTTGAACCCAGGAGGCGAAGGTTGCAGTGAGCTGAGATCGCACCACTGCACTCCAGCCTGGGCGACAGAGTGAGTCTGTCTCAAAAAAAAGAAAAAAAAAGTAAAGAAAAAAGGAAGAAATTGTTCTACAATGTATATAGTGGAAGCTTGGCACACAGTAAGCATTATGTACATGCTAGCTATTTATATTCTAATACATATAATAATATCTATTAGCTTATGATAGTAGTGTTATAGATACCAGGATGAAATATTTGTATCTTATCACACTCCCTAGTTTAGTGACTTTCAGAAAAAATGTTGATTAAATGGGTAGTTGTCTAGCTCTTCTATACATGCATTTCATCTAGAATCAGCTCTTCCATCTTTTCATTGAATCCTGTATATATGAATCATCACTATCAAAGGCACCTACCTCTATAGGACTGTGTCCTGGCCTGCTATACTACTATACTAAGGAAGGGAAATAGAGCATCTCTGTGCTGTCCGTAAGGTACAGATGGACCAACAAAGGTCACAAAACCACAAATTCCCTGGGAAGCTAAATAAATAAGCAGTACAAGTGAGAAGCAGATCAAAACTTTTTTTTTTAACTTGTACTGCCTGATTCTTTTTTGGCCTTGGACTTGTTGATATCTTTAATAGAAGATTTAATAATCCTGGATTGTGGATTCCTCTTTTTTCTCATTACGTAAAACACAAAGGAAAATATGTAGATCAAATACTTGCCTGTTTTTGAGTAATCCTTCCTGTGCGTGACCTTCCTCCTTTCTACACAATATATATATGCAGTCTGTAACCCATCTACTGCTGCTATTTATTGACCAGATGAACTAAGCACTGTCAGTGATGTCAGTGCTACTGTATTAATTTAGTTACATCTTTGTATCAGTGATCTTTATCCCTGTGTCTTTTCAGGCTGCACCAACAGTACAAACTTTTTAAATTTATGAATAATGTGTATGGAAGCATTATGCACTTACCGTGTACCGACTGTTTGGAATAAATGTAAAAGCATTTTTCTTTGTATTCTGTAAGAAATATTTTTCTAATATTAGGTACCAGGTGGTATTATCATGTTATTTTAACAAAGATCTGACATACCTGGAGTTATCTAACAACTCAACAGTGTATTTTTAATTATGATTTAAAATATTACTAAAAGTGTGGAACCCATATAAAGTACCATCCTAATAAAGTAGCAATTGTCATTTTGCATATTTGATTTCTCTATAGAGATATTTCATACCTATATGTATTAGTCAAGGTTCTGCAGAGAAGCAGAACCAATAGGGTGTGTGTGTGTGTGTGTGTGTGTGTGTGTGTGTGTGTGTGTGTGTGTGTGTGTGTGTGTGTGTGTGTGTGTGTGTGTGTGTGTGTGTGTGTGTGTGTGTGTGTGTGTGTGTGTGTGTGTGTGTGTGTATTTGTATGTATAGAGAGGTTTATTATAAAGGGTTGGCTCGTGCAATTATGAAGGCTAACAAGCTCCAAGATCCTCAGGATGAGTTTGCAAACTGGAGATTCAGGAGAGCCAATGGTGCAGTTCAAATCTGTGTCCGAAGGTCAGAGAAACAGTAGAATTGCTGGTGTAGTTCTAGTTCAAAAACTGGCAGGCTTAAGACCCAAGAAGATTTCAGTTTGAGTCCAAAGGAGGAAAACGCCGATGTCCCAGTTCTAAGGCAGTTAAGTAGAAAGAATTCTCTTACTCAAAGGACAGTTAACCTTTCTGTTCTTTTCAGGCCTTCAACTGACTGGAAAGGGCCCACCCATGATAGGGAGAGCAGTCTGCTTTACTCAGTCTACTGATGTAAATGTTAATCTCACCCAAAAACACTTTCACAGAAACACCCAGAATGAGATTTGACCAAATATCTGGGCATCCTTTGGTCCAGTCAAGTTGACACATACAACTAACCATTATATGATATACATAGGTGATCAGCAAATGTACAATTTTATAACCTAGTTTTAAGAATGTTTTATTATAGTCATGTATAAAAATTATTAACATATAGTAACTCACTTGGCATATTGAGAAGTAAGTATAATAAAGAATCTTAAAGCATGGGCCATATCTCAAAGAATCATAAACCAAAATTAATATAATTGAGCATGCAATTAGTCCTTTATGCTAAAACTGTGAAAAATGTTTTTCATATATGAGGTTCTTTGAAACGGTATTTACACTTAAGACTATTTGGAAAGAAGCTTAAAGAGAAATATGATACAAATAGTCTGCACTAGGCTGTCTTGAACTTCTTGCACATTTAATTTAATTCAACAGACATGTATTGAATATCTACTATGTAAAGTTCTGTGTTACTTGCTAAGAGGGATACTAAGATGTGTTAAAAAAAAAAAAAAGCTGTTTCCCTCAAGGAAGACAAACAAGGACTCATCTAACTATACAACAAGGTAATATTAGTTAACTACGTCATCAGAGATACTATTGAAGTGTGATGCAGAAATATAACTGTATCATATATGAGATAATGCGTTAACCTGTTTGGAAGTATTTATACAGCATATATAAGGGGAAACATCATCTCTGGCCTATCAATAATGGCCAGAGACAAAGAATATTTTTGGTGGAAAGAACAGCTCACGAAAAGCTGAGAAAGAAAAGGATGTATTTTGCCAACAGAAAATTATCTAGATGTGCTGAGTGTTTAGGTTGTGATAAGGGAAGGAACGATGACAGAAGAAAACTTAAAAATCTGCTTGCAAAATGGAAATAGAGGAAGGTCACAGTGAGCCCTAAATGTTATTATTTTAAAATTTGAATGTTTAAAAATTGAGAGCCATGAACATATTTGAAAAGTGGAACAACTTTTCTAATCTGTAATTTAAAAATAACTTAGGAAGCAATGTAAGGGATATATTAAAGTGTTGTGAGACTGTAAGAAGGGTACCCACTTTTATTACATATATCTGACTAATTTCTAAAGAGGATTTGATACAGTTTATAGAATTGAAAAATAAAGGTGAAAAAATAGGAGCCGAGTAAATAAAGACAAGAAAATAAGATGAAGCTGTGGTAAGGATGCTACAAAATGAAACAACAACAACAAAAGCACACGGCAAGAATTCAGTATTGATAGAAGTGGCCCAGAAGATTAGCTCTGAATCTCTTGACAGAAGGAAATGGGAAAGATGATTACTTATAACTGAGGTCTTGCTTTTTGTGTCACAGAAAAAAATAGAAGCAATCAAGACGTTCTCTAGTATATCTCTAGCAGCCTCCCCGTGTGAATTCCCATATGCTCTGCCATCTTACTACAGATGAACTGTCCATGCTCTTCTATAAAGCCAACTCCTCCATTTGTGCTTTAGCTTCAATCTCCTTATCTACTCAACAATGTTCCTCTAGCAATCTGCATTCTCTCCTGCATTTCCAGTTTTCCCTGTTGAATCATTTCTATCAGCATAAAAATATGTTGAGTTTTTTAATCTTTAAGAAACAAACAAAGCAAACAACCTAAAGTCCTTTGATTCAGCTTCCTTCTCCTTGTACTACACTACCCATTCATTGTGAGAAAATGCTAATCAAAACTGCAGTGAGGAAAAACAAAAAACAAAAAACTGCAGTGAGGCCAAGTGAGGTGGTTCTCGCCTATAATCCCAGCACACTGGGAAGCCAAGGCGGGAGGATCCCTTGAGGTCAGGAGTTCGAGAACAGCCTTGACAATATAGTGAGATCCCATCTCTACAAAAATTTTAAAAGTTAGCCAGGAGTGGTTTTACATGCCTTTAGTCCCAGCTATTTGAGAAGCTGAGACAGGAGGATCACTTGAGCCCAGGAGTTTGAAGCAAAAGTGAGCTATGATTGCACCACCTCACTCCAGCCTGGGCAACAGAGAGAGATCCTATCAAAAAACAAACAAAACAAAAACGGCAGTGATGCAGTGAGATTTATTGGTCAATTTTTAGATTGGCAAAACCCCAAGTCTTCGTGATACCTCTATGGACAAGGTTTGTGGAAAACTCTTACGTGTACAAAAACATGTGGAAAAACTCTTACATGTACTTCTGGTAGAAGTACAAAATGGTACAACTGTTATGTAAGGGAATCTGACAATATATATATAAACTGCAGATGATTTACTTTCTCATCCATTATCTCAGAGAATCAATTTAAGAGAAATACAAGGCTGTTTGCTGAAACATCATTTATAGTAGCAAAGGTTTGAAAAAAATTTAATTCTCTATTAATAACAGATTGGTTAAATAAACAGTGCTATAACCACTAATGGAATTCTATATACCATTTAAAAAAATAAGATCTCTAAGCGTTGATGTGGAAATACCTGTTGATAAGTTAAAAATGCAAGGTGCCTGCCAGGCGCAGGAGGTCACGCCTATAATCCCAGCACTTTGGGAGGCTAAGGCGGACAGATTACCTGAGGTCAGGAATTCAAGACCAGCCTGGCCAAAATGGCAAAACCCCGTCTCTACTTAAAATAGAAAAATTAGTCAGGCATGGTGGCGGGCACCTCTAATCCCAGCTACTGGGGAGGCTGAGCCAGGAGAATCGCTGGGGGATGGAGGTTGCAGTGAGCTGAGATTGTGCCACTGCACTCCAGCCTGGGTGACAGAGCCAGACTCTGCCTCAAAAAAAAAAAAAAAAAAGCAAGGTGCCTAGTAATTTTTAAGGTTTCTGACCTTTTATGAAAGGAGGAAATAAGAATATATATTTGTATTTGCTTGAATTTGCATAAGGAACTTTAAAAGCTAACAAAACCAATTATGCATAAAGGATGGGCTGGGGAGTTAGGAAAACATCTGTTGTAATAATTTCCAGTCTTACTATCTCTTTTAAGCTCTCCTATACTTTTATGTAAAATATAAAATGATGATTTTCTCAAATTGTGTATTATATTTTCTTTGGAACAAAATAATCTGTATTTATAGCACTTGCTAAATTTTCTATTGTATTTTATCATAAAATTATTTCTTAAAAATTCTATTCCTAGATCCACATTTATTCTCTTGGAATGACACTGTATTGGGGGGCTGATTATGAAGTGCCTCAGAGCCAAGTAAGTTAAGTTTTTACAGTTGTTACACTTTTTACATATGTTCAATTTTACACCATTTATCATAGCTCTTCCACATATTTATACGTGTTCTACAGCATGCTGTCAGGTGTACCAGCATTCCTATGGAGTTTGTTTACATTAATAATGTCATACTTTCAGGATGAACTTTCAATAAAGTACTAAAGACACTATTTTTAAGGTATTCCTAGAATTATAGCAATCACTACCCTGGTTTCAACAACTCAGTCTATGAGATGGAGCTGGCCTCTTCAAAAATTATAGCAAGATGAATGGGAATGTACTTTATTTTATCTAATGTAGTGACTGTTAAGAGGGATTGAAAATCTCTTCTCTTTGATGATTCATTCTACTGAATGTGATAGCTTTTTTGATGCAAAAACTCTACGAATAGTAGCTCTATGTCTCAGAGTGTTGTATTAGAGAATGTCATAGCTTTTTCTCTTGGCACTTCAAATCATACATCATACTTCACGACCCCTATAGCAGCAGACACAGGTATTAAAGTAACACTTGCTGAGGTCTTGGGCCCTGTTTGCCATTGGGCTGATTCTAGTCATTATTTTCTAAAATAATTCTGATTCTTAAAGACCAATATAAACATAGTAGTAAATAGTAATTGAAAATTTAAAAATAGCTGTATTTCATCAAGGCAAGATATAACATATAGAATTAGGTTTTATTTTAGGCATTTAAAAGTCAAAACCAAAAATAACTAGGTGTGGTTTTTTCTTATTAAATAAAAGAAGTAACAAGCATTTTAGCCTTTTATTCTAAAATACAAACATCTTAAGATCCATAAAAGATAAATAATATTCTTCACTTTGGTTTTATTTTATATTACGAAAAATAATGTACATTTTCTTTCTCCAGTTTCAATTCTGTAAATATAAATGAGGAAGTTAAAATATTACTGGAAATATTGATGTCGTATATTATGCAACCTAACTTGTAAAATGTGATCACAGTCTATAACACTTTATGTTCTTTTCTGATAACTGGAAATAAAGTCAATATCAAATATAAATAGAGAGTCAATATCAATAAATATAAATTAGAGGGGAAATATAAACTTGTATTTTAGGATCAGAAATCAGGATATTTTAGAAATAATATTAATTTAAAAGTATTTATTAAGTACCTACCTTGTGTCAGATACTGTTAGACAGTAGGACTATAGTGACGCATGCCTATGGAGTTTTTTGGAAGGAACAGACAGCTAAACGGCCAAGTGCAACACAATGCAATAAATGCTATGTTAGGGAAAATAGAGGACGCTATGGAAAACAGAGTTGGGACTTCTGGTTAGGCTTGGAGTGTCAGGACAGATTTCTTAAAGGACATTGCATCTAAGCTAACACCTAAAGGATGATATATTAATAATACCCAAATGGATGAGAAGTGGAAGGGTCATAGGAAAGGCATTTGTTTAGACCAAAGTGGATATACCAGTTTAAACTCCCGTCAGCTTGGATGTGAGTTTTAATTGCTCCACTCCTTACCAATTCTTGTATTGTTAGTATTTTTATTTTTCACTGTTTTATTGGGTGTGTAGTGGCTTCTTCTTGTAGTGGTTTTAATTTATATTTCTTAGTGAATAATGATATTGCCCACCCTTTCATATGCTCTTTGGCCATTCAGATATAATATTCTACAAAATACGTTAACTAATTAAAAAAAACCCTCACATTCTGGCTTGTCTGTTTGACCAACATAATGATAATTTATATTTAAATGGTCTTGAAGCATTGCAATATTTTAAATCTCCTTTAAGTTATCATGGGAGTATCTAATTATATTTATACACATTGACTGTATTACATTTTATATAATATTAGGAAACAGTTTATTCCCCCAAATGGTGTGTATGTTTGTGTGTGCGTGTGTACATGTAGTAACTGTTTATCAAAACATTTGAATAAGCCAAGAATTTCACTACTTTACTTTATATTTAAAAATGCCCAGAGTTTTTCTGTACTTCCTTTCTGGGGAAGTATAAGTTAACTATCTTCTGCTAATATTTTTTTAGACCATAAAAAGGTAAAACACAGTAAGATGCTTATGCTGATAAAAAGGAATTTATTTCCTCCAAGTATGTGAAGTGTGTTTTAGTGTGGTTCCTGTGATTCCTAGAATGATTTGTCTCATTAGAAAAAATATTTACTCACATTTATTAATGTGGCTTTTCCTTTATTTATATTCAGCCTATTAAGCTTGGAGATCATCTCAACAGCATACTGCTTGGAATGTGTGAGGATGTTATTTACGCTCGAGTTTCTGTTCGGACTGTGCTGGATGCTTGCAGTGCCCACATTAGGAATAGCAATTGTGCACCCTCATTTTCCTACGTGAAACACTTGGTAAAACTGGTTCTGGGAAATCTTTCTGGGGTAAGCTACAGTTACAATGGTAAATATAGTCATATTTTAAAATTTAGTAGATATCACAAAATTTTCTTTAAGGATACTATATAGGTAGCATTTTCTCAATGAAGACTAGAAATGGAAAATTGAATTTCTTCTTCTAATATAAATTGATTATTTGAAACAATACTTAAAATTTAGAAGCTCATTGCAATAAGTCTAGATTTTGTGAGAATTATTCCCAAAAATATCATAGAATGATAGCATGTTTGAGCTGAAAGTGTCTCCTCTTGTTTTCTTTCTTAGATCTTTTCCCAAGGGGCTTTTAGCAAATGGTTCTATTGTGGACACCTAGAAAAAATGTATTAACATGAAAATGGGTTTTAGAAATATTTAAATGTACTTTCTGTTGCTTTATACCTATTTCATGACCACTCATTTGTCTGGATCTTCCAGGTATTTCCCAAACCTTCTCCACTTTCCCTTCTTCTCTGAACACTGCTATCTAGGGTATCCAGGGAATCCATGCTTGTATCCCTGCCAGATTTCCCCAAGACCTGGATACTTCTGGTTTTTCTCTTGTTTTGGATATGAAGAATCCCAAGAATAACCAATGTTATATATTACCTGAAAGTCCCACCTCTGTTCTGCATTTCTAAGGCTGTATTTTATCTTGTTTGCCCTATCTGATCTGGATCTATACTTTATCTGCTCTTATCCTTAGGGTTGTAGTCCTGGAGTGTTAGTCCCTCTTCCTTGCACAGGTTACAAATTTACCACTGCCACACAGTGTTCTTGTTGGCTTCCTCAAAATTCCTCATCAGTAGGGGTTTAGTTCCCATCTTAACCAGGATGTCAGATGGCTGCCAGGAATATATTCAAATTCTGCACAATTTTTCAGTTGATAACAAACAGGCCCAGAGATCTTCTAGACAAATGGTTTGTAAACTCTTCCCCAAGAAACCTTTGCTTTTCTATAGTGAAGGGAAATGTAGGAAGTAGAGGCCGAATAAATGGAGTTCTTGGTTGCCCATTTTCCCTCTTTAACTAGAGCAGCTCCAGTTTTATTTGATCTGTTTATATTTCTGCATGTGATTTTTTTGAACAAAGGTAAAGCTATTAAAAAATCTTTGAAAACCATCTGTCCAGACCAAAGTTTCTCACATTGTTTTCAATATTTTTGTTTTAAAAATTCCTCTATGACCAAATAAGCTTGAGAAGAAACTATTTAAAGGAAATTAAATGTATTTTCACTGGAGAACTTCTTAGAGCCTTTAATATACTAGACTATATTACTAACCTTCAAGAAGCATAGGCATGTAAATGAAGCGTTTCCCAAACTTTCTTGGTCTTGGAGGTCTTTTTTTCAGACATTCTCATAAGACTAATATTCTTTAAAACTTCACTTTATGGATAAGGAAACTGATACCCAAACAACTATGGGATTTGAGTTTCCTATTAGACGGTCCAGGGACTTTTTTATTACACCGTACTTTCTCTAAGACTTTTGTGCTGTTTGCTAATTTTACTCCTATAGTAAAATTGTGAGAGGTATTTTTTTCTGTCTTTGAAAAGAATTTTTTTTCTGTCTCCATAGAAATTCTATTACCTATCTAATAATTGCCCATATTACATATAAAATCTTCATCCCTTTAAGGTTTAGCATTTAGTTCTCTTTATTATAGTGGATCTTTATTGTTCATTTATGTATGAAACCTGTGCTAGGGATTATAGAAGATACAAATTTGAATAAAATATTTGATCTAGGAGCTCTTATCTAAAATGCCATAACCATTTGCTTAATTATAAAATGAAAGAAGGCTATAAAAAGATACATAGTAAAAATTTTAACAGCTGTGAGAGTTTAAAGGAAAAGGATACAAATTATGACTGCATTGAAAAATAGCACTTTGAAGCTGAGCATCATGATGCATGCCTTTAGTACCAGCTACTCAGGAGGCTGAGATGGGAGGACTACTTGAGCCTGGGAGGTCGAGGCTGTAGTGAGGCATGATCGCACCACTGCAGTCCAACCTAGGCAACAGAATAAGGCCCTACCTCAAAAAAAAAAAAAGTTAAAATTAAAAATAGCACTTCGAACTATATCCTATAGGCTAGATAGAGTAATCTCGGCAGAGGGAAGTGAACCTGGATAAAGGCTGTGAAATGGGAAAGCAGGAATGTTTGGGGAACAGTATGACATGGGGTGTATTGTGGGGTTATTTAATGGGAGAGAAAAATAGAAGGATCAATTGGAATCAGCATGTAGAGAGCCTCTCTTCACAAAGACAAATTTTTACTAAGTATAATAATGCTCCCCTTACCTTTCTATTGCTCTTCCTCATCTCCTAGACATCACTGGGTAGAAGTAACTGCAACAGTTACTGTTTTTTAAGTGTTTGTTTACTTTGCGCCAGACACTATGCTAAGGGGTTTATGTGCATTATCACATTATTCATCATAACAACCTCAATTTAATAGAGATACTTTTATCCTCATTTTAGAGGGCATAAAACTAAGGCTAAGAAAGATTAAATAACTTGCACATAGTCACAGATATGGTAAATGATGGAGACATAATTGGAACTGGGATGTTTTTGACCCCAGTGTATTCCTTAAAGCTTTTGTTGCCTCCAGTAGCTGACAGAATGAGTTAGTGTTTCACTGGTGTGAAGTTCATTCTAAGTGACCATCATTCTTACTTAACATTAATTAGCGTGAGTAAAAGTCAGCAAGGCAGCTTACTTGTCTAGGTTTTTCCACTGATTTAATGTTATAATATTTGGACCACAATTTTACTTATCTGCAAAATAGGAATAATAATATGTGTCAATCACCCATATTATTAAACTGTTGTAAAAGTAATTATTTCCATATTAATGAGCTGCTTTGTGGTCCTTAGAAGTTTCTTTGCTATTTCTCCCTTTATTTATAATATGAGGATAATACTGTCTACCATATGAGGTTGTTTGAGGATTAAATAGCACAAAGTGTGTGCCTAGCATATAGTAACTTCAATAAACAATAGTTATTAATAGTAACTAACTTCAATGCAGGAATTTTCAAAGATGTGGGATGTTAGTAATACTCTCTTTTCAGTCACTGACAGGACAGTGTAATCTGGACTAACGTCATTTATGCAACTTAACTGATAACATGATTTCAGAAATACTTCCATTTACAAGTCTTCTTATAGGTAGAAAACATAATGCTTGAGCCTTGAATATACTACCTTAGACGGGTTTTTAATCCATACTTCAGCAAAATTCACTAATGGAGCAATATTAAAACATTTCTGTAGTATGTGCGAGTGTGTATGTGTGTAAACAAATATGTATGCATGCTTTTGGTGCTAGATTTAAGTAATTTCTCTTCACCATTCTCTCTTCTTCCATTTATACTGACATTTCTCCTCTATTTGGCCACCTGAATAAAACAGTGATCTGTCCAGTTTTTTATCCCTTATAATGTGGAGTTTGACCTAATTTGACATACTTTATTTCAAGCAGATACCTTTCGCTAAAGCTATTAAACTTTGAGATTACATTTTGTTTTAAAGGGAACTTAAAAGAGCATTGATTTAAATTTGTTATCCCTCAGAGCGTCCATTTAAAGACTTAGCATTTCTCAGCCAGGCATAGTGGATCACGCCTGTAATCCCAGCACTTTGGGAGGCCAAGGCAGGCAGATCACTTGATGTCAGGAGTTCAAGACCAGCCTGGCCAACATGGTGAAACCCTGTCTCTACTTAAACTACAAAAATTAGCTGGCGTGGTGGTATGCACCAGTAGTCCCAGCTACTCTGGAGGCTGAGGCATGAGAATCGCTTGAACCTGGGAGGCAGAGGTCGCAGTGAACCGAGGTCCTCCAACCTCGGTGACAGAGTGAGACTCCGTTATATTAAAAAAAAAAAAAAAAAAAGACTTAGCATTTCTCAAATGTGATTTCTGAAGGGCAAGATCTATAAAATTATTTCTGAAAGTAATTTAAATTCCTCAATTCATAGTTACAATCAAGAGAAAACTTTATTATACCAAAATTAATGTGGTTTTTAAATTGTAATCTAACTTAAGAGTAGTTATTGGTTGGGGAAAAAAGAAGACTTCAAGTTTACTGTTTTCAAATAGAACTCATTTTAACAAGTTTAATCTGATGGTATTTTCTACTTAGTAGGTTACTCTTCAGTCACTGCTTCTTCCCTTTTAATTTTCTGAAATGAATTGGCCAGCCCTGGGCTACATAAATCTTATCCAAGAATACAAATTACCCTACAAATACAATAGGACATAGAGTCTCATTATTTAATGTTATATCCTCCAAAAACTGTGTAACTAGTGTCATTCTGTAAACAGTTACCATGAAAACAAAAAGGGAGATCCTTTTGTCAAACTTGATTTTTTATTACCTGTGTACAGACAGATCAGCTTTCCTGTAACAGTGAACAAAAGCCTGATCGAAGCCAGGCTATTCGAGATCGATTGCGAGGAAAAGGATTACCAACAGGTAAGAGCATATTAATAGGAAATTTCTAGGCTTTAACCTTATCCCATTGTTTTCTTTACAAAATTATACTTACCTGGCTTTGAAATCTGGTAATTGAGACTATGATTAGAACATAAACGTACAAAGTGGAGGTAGGGAATGGGCAGGAACACTAGCTACATTAAAAATAATTTCATTAAACTTATACAGAAAACATTATTAATATACTTAGGATTCCCAGAGTAACTTATTTCCCTTTCCAGTATTGGTATATCAATAATAATAATATTTATTTACTTTATCATAGTATTTCACATTAAAAATGCTTTTTAAAGCATGACTAAATAAACACATGTATATGTTTATGAACATAAACACTACTGAAACAAAAGTTTCAGAAAACGTTTTTCTTACTGCACTCTGATTTTTTTTATCATATTTCTTTTTTTTTTTAATGCTAGTAATAACCCACTAAATAGATTTTATCATGGATTTATCAAATACTACCTTAGGTCATGTGATACTTAGTAAATAAAAACTAATGATGAATAGTGGTTTTGCTATTTGTCAATAGCATTATATAATTATGTATTCTATGATAAGTATTAAATTTATTTTTTGAAAGAAATGAATGGAAAGTTCAGGCCAGGCGTGGTGGCTCACACCCGTAATCCGAGCGCTTTGGGAGGCTGAGGCGGGCAGATCACCTGAGGTCAGGAGTTCAAGACCAGCCTGGCCAACATAGTGAAATCCCATCTCTCTAAAAATACAAAAATTAGCCAGGCATGGTGGCAGGCACCTGTAATCCCAGCTACTCGGGAGGCTGAGACAGGAGAATCACTTGAACCAGGGAGGCAGAGGTTGCAGTTAGCCGCGATCACACCACTGTGCTCCATCCAGCCTGGGCAACAAAGAGTGAACCTCTGTCTCAAAAAAAACAAAAATGAATGGAAATTTCAAACACTTGAAATAAAAGTAAATATAATTTTATGTGACAATTTATTTTTCATTGCTAGTTTCAGGCATGGCTTATTTATAAAATAAACTTTTGATTTTGCTGATTATCTTTGTTCTCTTCTTATCAAGCAGTGTTGAGAATCATGATAATCTAAACATTAACAGAAATACTTTTTTAGATCTTGTCCTAGATCTTGGGGCTAGGTAGAAGTAAATGTACAGATTGCTTAAATATATTCTAACAAAATATATTCTAATTGATATAGTTTAATAAAATAGATTAAAAAGTTAAGCTTTTAATTTAATCAGAACATCAGAGAAACCTGTCTTACTTAAAACCTATGAGCAACTCTAATTGTGAAAACTGAATGTAGACCTTGACTATCTGGACCAAATGTTTTACAGAGTCAGAACTCTCATATCTGAGAGGAAGGAATGTGTAAGTCAAAGAAAAGCAGTAAAATTGTTTCTAAGGGAGTGATTTTGTAATGGTACAGTTAAGTATCTGTTTTGGTGCTTCCATTTTAATTATTGTGAATAAAGACTATCTGAAAAGATATTTTAGCTTTCATTTCATTGTTATAGTAATTTATTTCTGGTTAGATCAGGGTTTTTTTCTAATGCGTATATGATTAGTTTATATATGGGCCAAAAAAATACAGTGTGGTAACAATTTTGAAAGTATTTTTCATCCTTTCTTGCAAATATTTCCTTCCTATACTTATGTTCCCATACTGTACTTTTGTCACTTTCTTTCTGTAGGTTAAAATATGTTTATTTTTATACTATTCTAGGATTTGAGATAGTATATAGTATAAACTTTAGCACTAAAAATAGCAGCAATTTGTTAATTGATCAAATTTGCAGTCAGTCTCCTATTTTAGAATCGAATAATAACAAAAACTTATAGATGAATATCAGTAGCAAGCTGAAATAATCTTTTGGGAGACATAATGAACATTTTAATAAGTGGAACATTAGATTTAAAAGACATTGTTGTTTTTCTTATCTTTTTCTATTTTCTCCCTCTCTTTCTTTCCTCTCTCCACTTCCCTCTTTCCTTTCCTCTCTCCCTCCCTCCTTTCTTATTTCTCTTTCTTATTCTTTCTCTAACCTCTTTCGGCAGTTCCCTACCATCATTTCCTACTACCATTAAGTGGCCATGTTATGTAATTGAAGTTTATTTGCTTATGTGTTACTTCTTGATTTAGTAACTGTAATGTTGTATTATTAATTTTTGCAGACAGTGTATTTTTTCTAAGAATAAAAAATATTCACATATATTTATTTATGTATATATGACTTCCATCCTATCTCCCTTTCCAGTGTGGGTCTGTAGAAAGAAAAAGGTGAGCCTTGCAATATTTATCAAATTGTAAGGATTATCAAATGCTAACATAGTTTAGATTTTATTACTTTCAATGGTTCAGAGGCTTAATGTTTCAGAAATTAATTGTTACATATTATTTTAAAGATAGCAATTAAGAGATTGTACTGAGTCTATACCTACTTGATAACATATTTTTAATAGGTTGTCATTTACATATATACATATATTTGTTTCATAAAGGACATTCATAAAAGTTAAGCTTTCTGGACATATAGATGCTGGGGATAGGGAAAACCTATATTGAGTTCATTAGTTTTTATAGGTGTTCAGTGTGTATTTGTTGATTGAATGAGAAAAGGTTTTATGGAAATACTAGATTTTGAAGTATAATATATTTGTAGTATACTTCTTTAATAGCTCCATAAAGAAATATGTGAGACTATGGTTTATTTATTTAGCCTGTGTTAAACATTAAGTTGTATGCAAAAGAAAAATAAAACATCTTGCCTCATATTATTAGACCATTTTCTTATTATAACAATAAAAACATCAGAAATTTTAATCCAGATTTTAATGCCTTTTCCTTGTGATTTTGTTTTTATAATACTAAGAAAGATTTAGTATTATTGTCTAATAGTTCCTTAGAATTCTTATTATTAATATGCTGTTCTAATACAGATAAGGAAGCGTTGACTGTCATGACTTTACAAAATTAACAGAGAAATCAAATCCTTAAGTAGATTGTCGATTTTATCCTCTAATAATCATATTGGAGAATAAAATCTCCCTTATATCTAAACTCAAGAGAATTTGTGATTAATTACAATTAGTCATTCAGGATTAACCAAATTTTGTTTATGTTTCTATTTTTTTAGTAGAGTTAAAGGTCCTAATACTGAAATAATAGTCTTATTTGGATCAAGTATAAGGGAAGAGTATTCTTCAGACCTTCTTAACCATCAGTGCTTTGCACAGTAGTATTGCACAAGTGCTCTTTTCATTTACCTTTTACAAATTCATAAAACCTCATTTTAAGGACAGAACCTATATAAATATACTAATTATAGCCATTACCAGGCAGAAGCATTTCAACAGCTAATAGTCAACTGCATAGACTAATTTTAAAAGTTTAAGATTGAAAAAAAAATTATCTCTTGAAGAAGTAATTCTTCTAAGACACCTAGGACAGTTGGCAGTGCCAGTTCTTAACTATCAGTGGTCAATTGCAGCAAAGCAGCCTTGTGATACATTATTAATAAAATATTTTCTTCAATGCGCACCAACCTAAAATCTGTATGTGGTGATAGCATTAGTTTATTAGGCTCCTGACTACAGTCTTTAATAAAGAAAATGTTAAGATGGACAGGGAGATACAAAATTAGGTGGAAAGATGTATGCAAATTTGGGGATAATGCCTTATACCTAGTGATTTAATTGTTCAGCTCAAATGTAATAAAGATTTTTATCTATAAGTAAATGACCTTAAAAGGTCTCTTCTTTTATCTTACCTCCAAGATCTGTCACAGAAGCTAAATCCTAAACTAGTGGGCTCTCTGGCCCTACTTTGTTACCTAATACTGCCAGTGCTGATAAAATAGCTTCACTGAGCAGAAAGAAATCAAACATTTCCTGCCAAGCTTAAGGTGGAAACTTACACTATTATTCAGATTAACATGGTGGTGCTTCAGAACTTAGGCATATTAATAATATCATGTTTCTTTCTTTTAAAACATACTTTTAAAAGACACATTTGTGAAGATACATGGGGACTTGGGGAGCCTCTTTTAATATTGAAATGTCATTTCGAAGTTTACTTCTAAGAGATGTGAATTTTTGAGTTTGGGTGAAATGAAAGGTAAATGATGATATCCAGTGTAGGATAATGTTAATCACATGTAACAAAAATAGTTAAAACAATGTAATTTACAAGGAAGTTTTTTCAACTTAACTAAAATAAATGGGATGTGTTCTATCACAGAGCCTTTTTATATTCTTGAAATCTTACCCAAGGAATACAAATATGAAATCTTTTATTTGTAAATAAAGTATATTTATTGTTTGCCATTTAGCTTTTAGCAAGCTATGCATTCTCCAGAAGGAAAATGCTTAGGGCCATTGCAGTGATCTAGTCAAGCAATAATATTAATTGGAAATAGGGTGATGGCAGTGGAATTAGAATACATGAAATAATAAGATATCTTTGAGAGTTTAAATAGCCATCATTTACTGATGGATTTGATATGGGGATTAAATAAGGTAAAAGATTTAAGGATGGTGCCCATATTTCTGTTTTGAACAATCAGTTGAGTAATTGGGCCACTTATTGTAATAGGAAAGACTGGGGGAGAATGGACAGTTCTGGATGTGGGAAGCAAAAGATCAGTTTTGAGCATGTTGCATTTGAGGGTCTTCTGAAATATAAGTAGAAGTTTCATTACATATGATTGGAACTCCCAGAAGAGGTCGGTGCTAAGCATATCAATTGGGAGTTGTCAAGGTATAGATGATATTACTGCCTTGTTAATGAAAGAAATTATATAAATACAAAGTGAGTAGATGAAATTCTAAAACTGACACCTGAGGAAATCCAACATTTGGATATCTAATAAAGGAAGAAAAACCAAAGACTAAGAATGAGCAGTCTGACAGGTAGGAGGAAAGCAGGTATGTAAAGAGAGGAAAGATTGAGTAAAGGATGGTCATTATAACCAGTTTTTACTGAGAAGTAAAATATGTATACCAAAATGTCCATCTGATTTGGCAAGCAGAGATCATTGGTCATAACTAATGAGAGTTGCTAATGTATAGAGTAGTTGGACGCTGATTAAAGTGGGTACAATAATGAATGGGAAGTAAGAAATGGGAGATAGCAGTAGCTAGGGGGAAATGTGGTTAACAGAAGAAGAGTTTTGTTTGGTTTGGTTTGACTATGGGAGATACTAGATTATGTTCACATAGTAATGGGAATATTCAATAGAAAGGAAGAATAATGAAAATATGAGGAGATAGCAACAGAATTAACCAAAGAGGTAAAGTCTTTGATAAAGTATAATTATGAGGGGGGAATCCAGAATACATATTGGGGATTGGCCTTCAACTGGCAGGAAATTTCATCTTTTAAGATGGCAAAGAAAAGAGTAGACATAGCCTGGAGCGGTGGCTCACGCCTGTGATCCCAGCACTTTGGGAGGCTGAGGCGGGCGGATCACGAGGTCAGGAGATCGAGACCATCCTGGCTAACACGGTGAAACCCCGTCTCTACTAAAAATACAAAAACAAAATTAGCGTGGTGGTGGGCGCCTGCGGTCCCAACTACTCGGGAGGCTGAGGCGGGAGAATGGCGTGAACCTGGGAGGCGGAGCTTGCAGTGAGCCAAGATGGCGCCACTGCACTCGAGCCTGGGAGACCGAGCGAGACTCTGCCTCAAAAAAAAATAAAAAAAAGCAGTAGACATAGGTAGTATAGAATTACTCATGGAAAGATGAGAAAGCTCTCCTCCAACAGCTCCGGTTTTCTTGGAGTTATGGCAACACCATCAGCCAAAAGAATAGGGAGTTAAGTTAGAAAATGTGAAGAATGAGGAAAAGTGAAACAGTCATTGTGGAAAGTAAACACACTATTAACACGTGGTGTTGCGTGTACAAAGTGATTGACTATGAATTTATGGTGTTGCCAAATACCCACTTTTTTGATGTTTTTCCAAGTTTTAACTGCTTGTTTGGTAGTCAAGGTAGCAGGATAAGGCAGATGGTTGAGTTCATCTATGTGTGGTTTATGATCCTTGAATCCTTTCCATTCTTTTTTTTTAAATCTAATGTGTTCTATCAATTTTCAAGAATATCTCTGTTCTCTATTCAATAAAATTTTAAATTAATGAGTTCCAAATGTGGTTTGTTTAAGAATATAACTTACCCCTAAAATACTGTAACACAGACATATGTTTATCAGTTTTCAAATTATCTTAGGTTAGAAGCTGAAGTCTGTGACAATCTGTGTCTGGATGTGGTATGGTATATTTCTTGGTGTTCTTTACCTGATGTGCCCAAAATATAGATGTTATCCTTATTTACACTTGACTAGATTCATGGGAAGATGAGGCACAATAAAAGCACAATGTTTTAATCTTATCCTTAAGCAATTATTTGCTGCCATTCTGAAATGAATTCACTTTTTAAAGATTTTTTAAGGTAAAATTTGTGTTCAGGGAATTAAAGTTTATAGTTGTTACACTAAAGAGGCAATTGATGTCTTTAAATAAATTAACAAGCAATTTATTATTATTAAGAAGGTTTTAGTCATTATTTTATATTGTATAGCAGATAGATATCAAAACGATCACAGAAGGTAGCACATGAAATCTTCAGTGTTTATGGGTATTGAGTTAGTAACTATAAAATATTTACCCACATTTCTTTTTTCAGTAGTGGCCATATATATGCTTTTTTGTTGAATCTATGGATTCACAAAATTAATTTCTGGATGGACATTTTTGGTGTGTCACATTTATAGACTATTGCCTTTTAAAAAAAAGTAAAATGACTACTGATTTTGAACTACATCAAGGACTAAAGAATAAGAATTGGTACTTTATTACAATTGGCAAATAATGGTGAATTATGTTCTAGAGGAAAAAACTTTTTTAGTGCATAAGGGTCTGCTATGGAAACAGTAAGTTTCTTTCATAACTTAAACACAGTCAAAATTATTTGGATTTCAAACACAAAGTTTTCTGAAAACATGTCTAATCATAATAAAATCTTGATACTTAAGAATTCCAAATGCTACAATCCTATTTCCATCCAGAATATAGCAAGAATTCTTTGTTTCTTCCTTAAATGTATTTATTTAAAAGATCGAAATATACCGGGGCTTTATAGTGATATGACATACGTTTGAGTTATACCTTTAGAAGTTAAAGTAGTTCACTATACATTCCATTATTGCCCCAAATCATTTCTTGGATAGTGAATATTCTTCCAAACTGGATAGTTGTCTGCTTTTTTAAAACCAAATAATTCACACTTGATGAATATAAAATAATACCACTCAAAAATGTCAGTTCAGTATATTGCTTTTATTAGATAAGAGACGATGAACTATGAAAAGTTATGCAAACATAGTATCTCTTTCCTCTTCCACTATCACCATCATCACCATCCCATTTCACCTCTGATCTTCCATTTGGAGCATTTAGGAAATTGCCACCACTTTCATTGTCAATAGTGGATTACATTTCCATTTATTTTATAAAAATTCTGTGCATACATGATAGATTCTTATCATTCCAGGAAGAAGCTCTACTTCTGATGTACTAGACATACAAAAGCCTCCACTCTCTCATCAGACCTTTCTTAACAAAGGGCTTAGTAAATCTATGGGATTTCTGTCCATCAGAGATACACAAGATGAGGAGGATTATTTCAAGGACATTTTATCAGATAATTCTGGACATGAAGATTCTGAAAATACATGCTCCCCTTACCAGTTCAAAACTAGTGGCCCGGAAAAAAAACCCATCCCTGGCATTGATGTGCTTTCTAAGAAGAAGATCTGGGCTTCATCCATGGACTTGCTTTGTACAGCTGACAGAGACTTCTCTTCAGGAGAGACTGCCACATATCGTCGTTGTCACCCTGAGGCAGTAACAGTGCGGACTTCAACTACTAGAAAAAAGGAGGCAAGATACTCAGATGGAAGTATAGCCTTGGATATCTTTGGCCCTCAGAAAATGGATCCAATATATCACACTCGAGAATTGCCCACCTCCTCAGCAATATCAAGTGCTTTGGACCGAATCCGAGAGAGACAAAAGAAACTTCAGGTTCTGAGGGAAGCCATGAATGTAGAAGGTTAGTAATTTTGTGCATGTTTGAGAGAATTGAAGTATTTTAAATATTTTTTCGAAATAAAGAAGGGTTATTAAATTATTCCACAAGTCTTATTTTCACTGCCAAACTTTTGTACCCTGGTTAGTCTCTTACTTCTCTGTCAATTTCTGTTCTCCCTTCCATCAAAACCCTAATCGAAATACTCTGCTTCCACAAAGTCATCCCTAATAAATATGCCCAGTCATGTTATAGTCTCTCGATATTTGGGGTAGTATATTTTTAGATTGTAAGTTTCTCAAAGGCAGGAGGCATATTTTCTACTTCTTTTGGCTTAAATTCTCCACCATACCATCTACCATGCACTATCTCATGGGAGGCTTCAGTAAATAACTGGTTTGTGGAAATAAAAAGCAGTTGATCAAAATCAGCAATGCCGGAGAAGCAGAATAGCATGGTTATGGTGCATTGCTTCTCAAACCACCAGCTTCAAATTACAAATTTTGGGGGCACAACTGTAGAAGATTATAATTTACTTTGTCTGGAATAAAGTTTTGAATCCATACCTTTTGAATCATAGTACATTTTAGGTTTACAGAGTCAGCCTAGGTTTGAATTAGTTCCTCCATTAGTAACTATGTGGTCTTTACTTGGGCTTCATCTCTCCGAGTCTAAATTACTCCATCTATAAAATGGGCTTCTCAAAGTAGGTTAATTAGGTAATGAATGTAAAGTGATTAATATTAAATTATTAGTGTGAGTAATATAAAAATAACTTTATAAATGGTAAATTCTTATTCTAGAGAAAAACTCTGTGTCAAAAATACTTGATTTCACACACAAAACTCAATATGTTGATTGGAGTAAAATTACGTCCAAGACATATGGATAGAGGCTATTTTCAGTATAAATAGATGTGACATATAGAGGCTATTTTTAGTATGAATAGAAGCAAGAGAAAAGAAGAGATAATTTTTAATCTAATTCTGTACATTTTTTAAGATTCAAGTTTTATACTGCCCTTGCTTCCTAGACAAATCCTAGGACATGGCTGATTAAAGATGACTTTAAGATGCTTTCTAGTTCAAAGAAAAGAATGACATAATTAAGGGTCATATTTATTTTTAAGGTCGTTATTCTAGTGTAATATTTTTTATTAATATATTTCCTTTAAAGTATTCTAAAGGTCTGTTGTCCTGTTACTTAAGTTTCAGGCATAGCTCTGGAGCTGAACATACTTTAAGAGTTTTGCTGTACTTCGAGTAAAAGAAGCTTTGCATTGTTTTTTCAGTTTCAGGAATTGAAAATTAGTAAAGAATTTGAAATTATGGAGGAAATCATTGAATAGTTAATTGATATGTGTTCTGATATAACATGAATTTTTCAAAAACATTAGCCAACTTTATGAGATGATTGTATATAATCTTGATCAAAAACTTTCAAAGATAGGAAGTAAAAAATTAGAAATTTATATTATACACAACTTCACAACTTTTGGAATTGTGATAGCGAAGAGATTGGGCACTTTCTATGGTTTAAAAGAAAAGTCTCCTTTTTTATGTTGTACAACAGCTAGTATATGAACATTAATTTAGTCTGACCTGTCAAGCATGCCCTCATGGAAACATTTATATAAAGAAATCTTGTCCATTGTGGAAAAAAAAAAAAACCTTCAATGCTTCAAATAGATAAAACCATTATAGTTTTGAAATAAAAATAATGAAGTTATGTACCAATCTATATGAGTATTTCTAACATTTAAAAGGCTGAATAGTATCTTTTTTTATTGTGAATATTAAAAATGAAGTGGGCCAGGCATGGTGGGTCACACCTGTAATCCTAGCACTTTTGGAGGTCAAGGTGGGAGAATTGCTTGAAGTCAGAAATTCAAGACCAGTCTGGGCAATATAGCAAGACCTCATATCTACAAAAAAAATTTTTTAATTATCCAGGTGTGGTGGTGCACACCTGTAGTTCCAGCTACTCAGGAGGCTGAGGTGGGAGGATCACTTGAGCTGAGAAGTTTGAAGCTGCAGTGATCTGTCATCAAGCCACTGCACTCTAGACTGGGCAACAAAGCAAGACCCTGTCTCTAATGATAGTAATAATAAAATTGGCCATGCGCGGTGGCTCATGCCTGTAATCCCGGGACTATGGCAGGCTGAGACGAGCAGATCACCTGAGGTCGGGACTTCGAGACCAGCCTCACCAACATGGAGAAACCCCGTCTTTCCTTAAAAAAAAAAAAATACAAAAATTAGCCAGGCATGGTGGTGCATGCCTGTAATCCCAGCTACTTGGGAGGCTGAGGCAGGACAATCACTTGAACCCAGGAGGTGGAGGTTGCAGTGAACCAAGATTGTGCCATTGCACCCCAGCCTAGGCAACAAAAGCGAAACTCCGTCTCAAATAATAGTAATTATAATTTCTAATGTTTTTATGTGTGATCTGAGTTTCAAAACATTACTTGTCTTAATATTTGGTAAATTGGTAGTAATGTGAATTAACAAAGCTTGAGATTTTTTTTTTATACTTGAACCTGGGTTTGAGAGTTAAACAGGAAAAATATCAAACATTAATGGAAACGTATTTAATCTGTTAAATTATACCATAATAGTCTATTTAATATATTTCATTTGTTTTTCGTTACCAATAACAAAATATATTAGACTATTGTAGCATATGATTCTATTATCTTCTCAGTTAATGTGTATGCACATGTGTATAAGTGTTAAGGAAACTCAGACCATCTTATTTCTACATATGCTTTTATATCTGCAAAGATGATACATAATTATTGTAGAGCCTTATTTGTTCAAAAGGTAATTACGTATTTGATACATCATTTCCAGATTTAGAAATTTTGTATTTGTTATAGGATGCACAAACAAAAGCTTTTTTTTAAAAAAATCTGCTTTCAATTGTTTGATATAGGACAATCCTGAAATCTTTTTAAGTAGGGTTTTCAAAAGCATTTGCTCTCATGAAGAACCAACCCATTATTCCCCCAGAGTATATTTTACAACCCGGTTAAACAAACACCTAAAAATGTTGGATTATTATGGAAATACACTACCTTAAACCTCCATTATTATATAGTAACTTGAAAGCAGCAATAAATTATGTTTGCTTTAGACTACAGGCATTAATCAAAAGGAATGTTAGAGGTTTAGAATTCAAAAGCACTAATTCTTACTAGTTATTTAGTTGAGTAACTTGCTGGTCTTCTGCTGTGCTTTTTCTAAAGGTGAGGTAATTTATGTTGCAAACAAGGCTGTGCAAACAAGGCTGGGCGTGGTGGCTGACGCCTGTAATCCCAGCACTTTGGGAGGCCAGGGCGGGCAGATCACGAGGTCAGGAGATCAAGACCATCCTGGCTAACACGGTGAAACCCCGTCTCTACTAAAAATACAAAAATTAGCCCGGTATGGTGGTACATGCCTGTAGTCCCAGCTACTCAGGAGGCTGAGGCAGAAGAATCACTTGAACCTAGGAGGCAGAGGTTGCAGTGAGCCAAGATCGTGCCATTGCACTGCAGCCTGGGTAACAGAGCAAGACTCCATCTCAAAAAAAAAAAAAAAAAAAAAAAGATGTGCAGATGTGCAAACAAACGTGCAGCTTGGTAATATGAAGATTTTAGCTACTATACAAAGAAAAAAGAATAGAAAATCATGTAAATACCATTTTTCTCATTTAATTCTCATGAGAGACAGGCTTCACAGATCCCTTTTATGTGTGATAAATCAAGCAGAACTGTAAATATCATTAATGTACACATTTTATTGTACACATTTCTTTCTTAAAATATTTGTATTTTAAAAGTTTTAAAAAGAAATGTTTTGTACAATTTTTGTGATCTTTAAATTTGGCAGCTGCTAATGGGTTTCAGTAATTATAGAATTAGAAGAGGTCTTAGAGCATATGTTATCCAAACATATTCTTGGGCTTGTGAAGATTTAATAACATACCTAAGATCACATAATGAGTTAAAGATAGAGTTTTATTATTTTGGAGATTGTAGATTTTCATCATGGATTTTCAGAATATCAGTCTAAGGATTTCCCACTACATGTGACTTAAAAAAAAAAAAAAAAAAAAAAGATGTATTCCCACATTCCTTGAGCTGATATAATAATTGGAAGAAACAAAATTGCTAAATTTTAATTTGTTCTTTGGGTGTTCTGGGGGGTTATTGAGTTAATAAGAAACAGTTTTCTCCTCCAACCTCTGATAATATAGCTTTTTCCTTAACCCAGGCCCCATTCTCTTGAAAGGATCCTTTACCTAAATAATCTCCTCAGCATTTCCTCAGCTAACAACATCAACCAGCTAACTAGCATAGGAGACACCAGACCTTCAAATCATGGAATTTGGAAGTAGAAGGAATCTGGATACCATTTAAACCAAACATCTCATTTTCAGAGGTCCAGAGAAGTAGACTAGTTTGCCAAAGGAGATACATAATTCATAATTCATAACAGAGCTGTATTTTGAATCCAAGTCTCTAGAGCCCAATTATAAGATTCTTCCACTCTGCTGTCCTGATTTAAAGAAGAGACCAGATACATGTCAGATACATGGTTGAAAAGATGTTGTTACTGCCTGGGACATTGGACATTCAACTAACTGCCTTCCAAGTCCCTTAAGTCTCTCCTTAACAAAATTACATAATTTTTAATACAGCGAAACAAGATAGTATTATGAAAGGCTAAAAATGAGGCACTTTTGGTTTTTTTCTGTATTAAACCATATGGTGCAGGGGTTAAGGTGGAACTCCATTATGTTATCTATTGTGGTAGATGGTATTTTGGTGGGGTTCTAGTGTGGTCGGATCTTTAAGGCAGCTAATCCTATGACTGGCCAGATAGGCCATAATTATCAAAAAGCAGTGATTGGCATTGAGTGGTCTGATTTCTTTGGGAACAAAATGAGATAGGAACAAAAAAGATCTCAAGAAAGAAATTGTAGTTGAAATTGAAAAATTGTAAATAGAAGATTATTACTGCGATTATTAAGTTAACTTTTCAGATAGTTCTCTACATACGTAAAGCAGTAGGGAAGGGGCAGGAAGAAACATAACTTAGGTTTCTCTTGTAGAAACTAGTTTTAAAATTTGATGTTGCCCTTTTTTGCTTCATTCTTTTAATTCTACTTTTTTTTCACCTCAGCACAGGACTGTCTAATTCTCCTCTTTTTTCTCAGTATTTTATTTTCTACCTCTTCAGCTCCATCCCAAGATCTGAGTGGTTGTCTGTTTTCTAATAGGAGTATCTGACAAATGTCTCTTTCTCTCTTTCTTGTAATGTGATTACCATACACGCCCTATCCATTGCTCTGTGGGTTGGCAGTAGATTCCTGATTATGAGAGATTGACTTGGAACCAGTACTGTGAGTATAGTGTGAGCAGTACTCCCACACCCTGGGTGGGGATCATTAATAGAATTTGGCTTCCAACAGTTGCAACTCCTCTGCATTCTGCACAATACTAGAAAGGAAAGTATGAAGAACAGATACAACTAATTTCTACAAAAGTGGCTATGGTTAAGTGTTATTTGTTTAATGGGCTGTTAATCAACCTAGTTCACATCAAAATGAAATATTGTTTTCTTCCTTCTAGTAGTGTGATCCCTGGTGCTAGCCTAGTTTTGCTATCCTGTGACTGCCCTGTGAACACAGCTTAGACTCTGTGTTGTGCAACTACAATATGTAAACACCCAAGTATGGGAACCCATTCTCATTTGAGGAACCTTAATGTTTCATTTGAGAAGATTGAATTTAAACGTTTCCGTTCTTATAGTTACGCTTAAGAAAAGCAGAGGGATGAATTTATAAGTGTGTGAGTTCGTGTTCAAATATTATGTGTGGTACTTTTAGTATCTTATACTTTTATAGAGAGATATATATTTTTTCAAAACTTATCTTTTTTAAATTCTAAAACTAGTATTTCTTTACTTCCCTTTGAATAGCAAGAAAAAAATGATCGAGTTATTATTTAAGTTACTCCATGAGCTAAAATAAATAATTTTAATATTAAGTTTCTATTTGATTTATATCAGTTCCACAAAAGTAAATGAGAATAAGTAGGGATTTTCTGTAATATTGGTCAAATACCACATGTATTTCAGGCATTAATGACTTAATTACTAGATTAAGAAAATCTAAGTATTAGATTATAAATGAGATGCAAATATATTTTGTGTCTCTGAATTATAATGTAGATAGAATCAACATCTTAGAAAGGAAAGAAGTGTCTACTGTGTTTCCATGGCTGGATTTTAAAGAGATTTGTAATTTAGACCAGTATTGTCCAACAGAATTTCTTCAATGGAGGAAATATTCTATATCTGCACAGTCCAACTCAGTAGCTACTAGCTACATGTGACTATGGAGCACTTGCAATGTAGGTAGTGCAACTGAGGAACTGAATATTTTATTTAAACTTACATAGTTACATGTGGCTAGTAGTCACCATATTGGACAGTGCAGCTTTAGACTATTCCCGTATGATATTAGGTCAGTATAAAATACCAACACTCAGTTGAGGAAAGAATGGCTTTAGAACCATTTGGGAGAAGGTGAGCAATAAATCGTTATTTAGTTTAAGTAAGAATACGACTGAGAATATATATTTACTTCTTTCGGTTTATCCAAGTGGAAAAATAAAATTACATTTTTAAATACTAGGGAAAATTAAAGGTCAAACCAATACAGACTTTCCAGTGTCTGTATTCATGATAATGTGAGATCAGAGTTCACAGAAATAATATGTTCCTTTATTGGAAATGAGAGACCTAATTTAAATCTACTCATAGCATGGTTCACATAGACCCAGTTTGGCTTTGACATAGCCACTCTCTAAGGACGGATTGATATGTCTTAAGAAAGATTGAAAATGGATCTTACTATAGGTATCTATATCATCACATTTTTTAAGACCCAGCAATTTTAAACTTAAGTGTTTCCTTATTTCATCGCAGTCCCCTTGTCTCTCCATTTGTCTCTCTGCCATGCAAGTTTGAATACCTTTATTTTCTGCTATCAGCCATTTACCAGTGTTCCATCACCTGAACAAGATAAAATTCTAGCTCCTTGGATCATCATACTTAAGGTTCCCCATGATTATATCTCTCGTCTCATCTTTTAGCATTTCCCATATCACACCTCATACTATCATTCTCTCCCTTTCTCCCTGTCTCCCTCCCTCCCTTTTTCTTTCTCTCCTCCCCACTCCCTTCTTTCTTACTCTCTTACACTCTTTTCCTCCCTCCTTGCCTCCCCAGCTCTGAATTTGTGTGTATGTAGAGAAAAAGAAATACATACACACACACATACACACACACACAAACACACACTTGTGTGGGTGGATGGGTGGATAGATAGATGATTGATTGATAGATCTATCTACCTACTTACCTATCTACCTATTTAGAGGCCATTTTATATTTCCTTGCCTTTATTCACACAGCAATCTGCCTTAAGACTCAAAGCTTTCGGACATTGATGTTTCAGGAATCTTTCTCTCACCCCCCCCCCTCCCCAGTTTAGGATGATGATGGGCTGTTTTTCATTGAAATTATTGCTTTTCAGGAGCTTGTCTTTCCTCCTACAGACCTCGAAAATTTGGCCTGGTCTAATTCATAGCTGTATCCTTAGCATCTGCCACTACACCTGACATATAATAGGTACTCAGTAAGTGTTTGTTAATATAAATGGAGTATTACAATGTGGCTATTAAAGAATTTTAATATATGCAGTGGTGCTATTTCAGATAATGGGTTACAACAATATTCTCTGGCAAGTTATACATATAGTGAGGAGAAATCACACCTCCTCTTCCTCCGTTTTGTCCAACTCATAAGAGTAAACTCACATACTTTTCACATATAACCTGAACAACCAATAGAGAATGTAATTGACTTCCTATTGAACTCTGTACTCTTTGAAAGTTTTGAAAAGGACAGTGAAGTCGTAACAACAGTGAATCCTTGAAGATTCTGAAAGAGTGATACAGTGAGCCTAGCCGACGTCACAGCCCAGCTATGTGGCTACTATATCACACAAGACCCCCATAGAAGGAGGTGGAAACTGTTCATTCTTTTTGATATCCCTACTCTGCATATATTTTAGATCTATAGAGTGACTAACAGTTTACAGAGCACTTCTCCATATATCCTTCTTTACTTACATACATTCACTCTTGTATGAGCTTTGTTCACCCAGGTTAAAAGTATTATTCATTATGTCTAGCTCTCAGGGGATTTTAGAACATATTCTATTGATTGCAATGTGGTGTAATATGGAATACAGTAGACTAGTAAACACAAAAGGTACAGTCGCTAATCTCCCAAAATTATTCTCCCATAAAGGAAGCATAGAAAAGAACACTTAATATATGAATACATAATATTATTACTGTGTTTCTCTGCTTTGTTTGAAAATTGAATTATTTTGTTAGGACCCATATCCTTAAAAATGTGAGATTTTAAAAATGTTTTATACTTCTGCACTACAAAAGCAGTCATTTTATTTCTCTTCGAAACTTGTGTCTGTAATTTGGGTCATGTATTAAAGGTAAAGAAATGTCAAGGTAAAAGTGGTTATTTAATTCTTATTGCAATTGGCAGAGTCTCACTTTCTGCATATTACTTGTCTGAGCTTGAATATGTGTCACTTGTAAATGGTGTTTCTAGATTACAATTTGTGTTGGCTTAGATTCATTTTAATGTGAAAATTGTAGACTTTAATGTTTCATTTGAAATAGCTTTATATAAGGCCAGAATATTATGCAAATCTTCATAATCCAAGTCTGATCTCCTAAACATTTAAAGTATAGTGTACATGGTCACATGCCACAACTTTATATGGTAAAAGTACTAATTGTGTTAAGTGGTGGTAGAAATTTAGACTTTTAGTTGTCAAGAACTTATGGCAAAACACACTTGCCTATTGAAAAACTGCTTTTCATTGTTGCTGTATAAATGGCATCAATCTAATAGAGTCACTGTGAATTTTGTTCAGAGGATAAGATTACAGATAAAAGCTAATAAAATATTTGGTAAGTTTTTGTACCTCATTCTGACAAAAAATAGTATACTCTTAATTATGGTAAAATAGTACTAGAGATGAAAGGAGATCTTCAAATGATTATAGAATCTGTGTAACTAGACTTCTGTCCAAATCTTAATTCTTTGTTTTTTGTTTTTTTTTTGAGACAGGGTCTCGCCTGTCTCCTAGGCGAGGTGCAGTGGCATCATCTTAGTTCACTGCAACCTCTGCCTCCTGGGCTCAAGCAATTCTCTCGCCTCAGACTCTCAAGTATCTAGGACTACAAGCATCAAGCATGTGCCACCACGCCTGGTTAATTATTGCTTTTTTTTTTTTTTTTTTTTGGAGAGATGGGGTTTCACCATGTTGCTTTGAGTCTTAAGGCAGATTGCTGTGTGAATAAAGGCAAGGAAATATAAAGTGGCCTATAAATAGGTAGGTAGGTAAGTAGGCTGGTCTCAAACTCCTGGGCTCGATCAATCCACCTGCCTCAGCCTCCCAAAGTGCTAGGATTACAGACGTAAGCCCAAATCTTAATTCTTTAAGCCATTCTTCATTAGTCCTTATTATTTTCATTCTTTCATGACTATTCTACAAAATAGTTTTGGAGAGAATATATTGATATAAGTTTTATGGGTTTATGTACATTTATTTACACACACCCTATTTGGTACTTCTATTTTGGTGACATCACATTTGGTGATGTACTAGGCTGATTTTACTCTCCCATTCGCTCTTTTCTTCTCATTAATATTTCTAACACTGTGATTTTTTGCTGAAACTTCATTTTCTGTAACTGAAAACTAAAGTACTCATAGGAAGTCAAAAAGAAGGAAATTGTCTAGTAAAATAAGGAATAATTATGATTCTAAATGGACCCTAGTACACTAATTTTTACATTGTAGGCTTCACTTGATATTTACTAGCTGAGAAAAGAAATTTGCAAACCAGCAAATTAGATATTGAGACTAATTTTCAGCCCCACAAAAGGTAAATAAATTCAGTCTGACACCTGTAATGGTGAAAGCTTAAAATTTTACCATTACAGTTATAACATTGCAATGAAGGTGGCTACATACGCATTTTATAAAATGTGTATTGGTTATCCTAATAGGTCCATTGCACACGATTCAAGAATTTTGGCATTCAGAAAACTTTGTAATATTCTGTAAGTATGTAGAAGCATCTTTTTGGTTTAAAAAAAAAATAGTCTGATACATTCTAGTTAAAATACCAGCCAGGTTTTGTTGGTACTGGGAAATGGGTACATGAAGATTCATTATACTCTTTATTTTTGTGTCTGTTTGGAAGTTTCCATAATAAACAATTTTTTGAAAATCACCCGATTAATACCACATTCCTGGGATCTGTATCAAATCTAAAGTGTTGGAATTATACACTCAAAAATAGAAAACATGTTTGTGTGTCTGAATCCTCTAAAAAGAAAAATAGTTAATAATGTTAGCACACCTCATTGACAATTAGATATTACCTGTCTTCAACAGACCAGAACAGGAAGAAAACCACTTCTATCTGGTTAGTGCCTACTAGATACCTTTATGTGCAGGTCATCTCAGAGAACCAAGAAATGTTTCTGCTCAGATGACTTGTAAACATGGAAAATGTGCCTCTCCATATATACCACTGCAAGATTCTCCTGGTAAAGAATGTATAATTTTATAACAACACCTGAAAACGTTAAATTTATTATTCATAAATTTTTCAAGACACACTTCAGAACACAAGAAGCTCACAAAAAAGATTCTTACTACTTCAGTTAACATAGATACACCCACCCCTACCCCAGTATTTGAAGAAAAAGAAAAAGTCTTTCTACTCCTAGTAGTCAAAGCAAGTTATCCCATTTTTGTTTTGGAGTACCAGTGTTCTATTACTATAAAGCAGTAAAGTATCATAAGGTAATAACCTCCTCCCAGAAGGTGTATTACTGAAAACATTTACAGACCAATAGTTCATGAAGAGAAAATGATTTATTATGTTTTTAAGAGTGGTTAGTCAAAGTTGCATTTCTTTGTTTTACAGAAGGAACCCAGAGATTGAAAAAAGTTTATTAGTAGTGTCAGAATGAACTGAAGAAAAAAGAAAATAAAACATAGGGGAGTAGTAAGGGTGAGGAAATATGGATATGTGAAACAATATAAGAACAATTATAAAGTACCACCAAAGAATGGAAATTCAGATTAAAATTTATTTATGATCTTACAGCCACTTTGCAAAAATAGTTGTGAAACAATTCATTTATTACTTAATATGGGGTGTGAAATTGTAACAAGGCATAACATCCAAGTGACTAAAAGTTCTTTACTCATTTTATTGAACAGGTTTATTGTGACTTCTACTTTTCTCTGTAAGATATTAAAACCATACTGCCCGTTTAGATTTGGTTCTTATCCATGGCCTTATTGGTCTTATTGTCCTGTATGTTGCAATTCCGGGTTTGCAGTTTGGTTAAGTTTTTTTGGAAAAGTCCCTTAAAAATTTAGCATGAGGATTCTGTAACAATAAAACAAATGTACTTTGGTGTTCCTTGAAAATAGCAGTTCCTCTTAAGTAAAACTATAACTTGCATATAATGTACTATATTCATTCAATTTAAATTAGTATTAAATAAAATTATTGTTTTCCATCTCTACAGTCCATTCAAATTACATTCATAATGAGCCAGAGGATTATTTTAAATTGTTTATTTTACCGTAAGACTTTCCTGTGGTAGGATGCAATCATTTAGGAAAAAAAAAGTACTGGTAAATACCTTGATTTTTCAATTCTAAAACTCAATGGTAGTATTATTGATATTTCTGTTCACCATACACAAAGCCAGACAAAGTCAAATATGCAATATTATTCCTAGTTCTCCAAGTAAACATTATCCTAGAAACAGTGCAGAACTTTCCGTCCATGGAGTCTGTGGCCAGTCATCTATACTTCTTCTCGCATTTATTTAAAGCTTTGTCTCAACATGACTCTTATCCTTTCTTGGGGCATGAACTCTCAATTTCCAGTTCATCATCCCTATTCTGGTTCCACAAACCTGGTTTCTATGGTACCATTTAACTATTTCACTTATTATTCTTTTTCTGTTAAGAATCTCTATTAAACACCTTCTAACATAAGGAATAATTCATCACGTGAATGAAGACTGTCCTCAGGTTTGCAGACTAGCAAAAAAGAATTCCTCACCCACCTTGATTCTCTACTGCCGTGCACTTCGTGTCACTCCCCAGTTTTAGATACTTCCCAGGGTCTCCTTTCTTCAGTGTCAAAAAAAAAAAAAGACAAGAAAATTCTGATTGGTTCCACTAAAATTTAGGCATTCTAGCCTACCCTACATCTTCATGGCTACATGAAAGCTTTCATGTACTTTTTGCTGACTTTTATCAACATTGTTCATGGCAGAATTTCTTTAATCTTCTCAAGCCTCAGCCAAACAGGCTCCCAAGAGATGACTGACTTTTTATTTCCAGGCAACGTTATGATATGAATATCTTGGGATTGCCTCTGTATTTTCACCTTTTCCCTTGTCTGTTAGTTACCTCTTTTAAGAAGGAACGATTTTTCCTCCTTGCCAGTCTACTCATCCCACGTGTGTTCTTTTTTCCATCTCCTGTTTCCTTCAAAACATTTTTTTAATCAGTTTTTCCCACTACCATTTGCAACTTCAGTCTCTCCCACTCAACGGGCTTATTATCCACCACCTGAAATCAAGCACAGACATTCCTCTGTGGCGGGCGGGGGGTGGGGGGGGGGGGGGAACCTATTTTTTTAACCTTTTTTTCTTTCCCAAATCCTGAAAATTCTTGAAAAAATACTGGATACTCATTTTCTCAAATTCTTACCATCTAGTCCTTCTTTAACCCTCTCTGATTTGGCCTCTGACCTGTTCATGCAATGAAAATAGTTGTCTTAAAGGTCACCAGTGACCTTTATATACCACTTATATACATTTATTCACTCAGAAAATATTTATTTTGTGCTTGCTATGTACCAGGTACTTGCTAGACTAGATACTAGAAGTACATCTAAAAAAGACAACATTCTTTTTCTCAGAGAACTTATAATTTAGTTGAGGAAACAAACAAGTAGGGAACTACAAAGTAGCCTAAGAGTTGCAATTAAGCATGAGGCAATGTGAAAGTAAGAAGAGCAATGTCTAACTCAGCCTTTATGTGGTCATAGAAGCTTTTAGGTAGAAAGAGGCTTCCTTTAAAGGTTAAGGAAAAAAAGATATTCAGGTAAAGAAGAAGGAGAAGAGCGGTGTTTCTAACAGAAAGTATCCTTCAGAAAGGAAGCTAAAAGTTAATATGCTTTTGATTATCTGCAAATTTAGTAACACAGGTACAGAATTCGCTTATGGAAGTGGATGGAGATAAGGCTTTTACCTGAATTGAGTTTTTAAATTTATATTTAAATTGTTGTGTTTGTGTGTATGTGTGTGTATATATACGTGTGTGTGTATATATATGTATATATAGGAGATGGAAAAAATATATGTGTGAGTATGTGTTCCCACTCCTCAGAACTTTGATTATATATATGTATGTGTATCTTTTATATATTGTATGTGTGTGTACATATATATACTTTTTGCCCAAGTCTCACGAATGAATCTGTGACTTCAAAATATAAAGAGACACTGCTATAAATGTAGTTGGGAGCCAGGCGTGGTGGCACATGCTTCTAATCCCAGCTACTTGGGAGGCTGAGACGAGAAGATAGCTTGAGCCCAGGAGTCCAGCACCGCAATAAGCTATGACTGCACCACTGCACTCCAGCCTAGGCAACAGAGTGAGACCCTGTCTCTAAAAAATAAAATAAATCTAGTGGAGGACCAGCTTATAAAAGGCTTTGAATACCAAGCTAAGAAGTTTTTTTTAACTGTATGTTGAAGACTCTAGTTTCAAGGATTTTAAGAAATATAATAGCTCGTATTTTCATTTCTGGGAAGTTAACTTTCTATAATGTGAATTATGTAAAGGAGCAAAACTGCAGAAAGGGGCTTTAGGAGACAGGTAGTAGTTCAGGAGTGACATGAATAGTGCTCAGTGATAGAAACAATGCGGCTGAAGAAGAGGAGATGCTTCAGAAATACTTAGAAGGTAGGATTTAGATTTTAGTCCACACTTGCCCCTGGGCTCGGCCCTCTTATGCAGTGCACACTCTGCACAAACCTACGCAGTACCCCCTCCAAATGCTTACCTTATTCTGGTGGAACTAAGCATTCTGTGTCAATATTGGGGTACTTGTCTTATCTTCCACATTTCAAATTCTTTGAGATTGTTGTGTCTTCAGATTGTCTATTCCTTATAGAATCTAACAGAGAATTACACATAGTAAACATTGAAAAACTGATAATGATGCTTACATAGTGTGTGCTCTAAAAGCTTCATGTATGTTAATTCATTTAATTCTCACAACCTTATGTGATGTGCACTATTATTATACCCCGTTTTTGGCTGAATTAAAAGAAGAGTCATGGGGAGATTAAATTACTTTCCTAAGGTCACACACTAGAAAGTGGTGGAACTGATTCAAACTGAGGCAGTCTGGCTCCAGAGTCCACGCTCATAACCAGTATACTAAACCCATTATTGGAACCCATTATTTGAATACACTCCAGCGATTGGTAAATTTAAAGCAATGTATAAAATGTTTTAGTCCCACAGGATTAAAATTAATATTTTGATTTATGTGGAATAGCTAATGAGTTTGCTTTCTAATCTTTTTGTTTTAATCCTTTTAGAACCAGTTCGAAGACACAAAACTTACCATGGTGATGTCTTTAGTACCTCCAGTGAAAGTCCATCTATTATTTCCTCTGAATCAGATTTCAGACAAGGTAGGAGGCATCTGAAACAAGCAAACTGTTTTTAAGAAACCACGATTATTATTATTTTCAATAGTGTTGAAATATTAATATAAATTGCCAGAAAGAATAATACTATATAAAATTGCAAAATTAAAAAAAGCTGCTGGTTACTCATTAGTAGTAGTATAGAAACTAAATAGCAGTTTCTTCAAATAACGATGTAGTCCTTTTCATTACAGAGATAACAATTCATTGTCTTTAAAAGTAACATGATTTACCTCAAAAGAGTTTAATAACATTATGTCATTAATTTTGTTCTGTGGATTAGATTTGTACAACTCTATGTCTGCTAAGTGTTTGAGTTTTAAATGAAATTACTCTCATGTTTCTATCACCTGTGCCATTATTTCTTTTTCATTCATAATTAGTGAGAAGAAGTGAAGCCTCAAAGAGGTTTGAATCCAGCAGTGGTCTCCCAGGGGTAGATGAAACCTTAAGTCAAGGCCAGTCACAGAGACCAAGGTATGTCATGAAAAAGTAGTGATGATACATTTCCAGTGACCAGTGTTTGTTTTTTATTTGAATTAAATGGAGTTTTTGTTTGTTTGTTTGTTTTTTGAGACGGAGTCTCGCTCTGTCACCTAAGCTGGAGTGCAGTGGCACAATCTCGGCTCACTGCAACCTCCTTCTCCCAGGTTCACGCAATTCTCCTGCCTCAGTCTCCTGAGTAGCTGGGATTACAGGTACGCGCCAATGCGCCTAGCTAATTTTTGAATTTTTAGTAGAGACGGGGTTTCACCATATTGGCCAGGCTGGTCTCGAACTCCTAACCTCAAGTGATCCACCTGCCTCAGCCTCCCAAAGTGCTGGGATTACAGGTGTGAATCAAGTAGAATTTGTTTTTTTACTATCCTTTTTCCTTTATTTTTTGCATTTTCCTTTTCTCTTCCTTTCCCCTAGCTCTCTTTGTTTTTATAAAAGTTCTCAGAAATTCATCAATTATATGAAAGACAAAGTATTGGAATCTTTTAAAATCATGATTGGCTCTAATTATTTATAGTTGTGCTTGACTTTTAAAATTATCAATATGAATATAAAATAACAGGAAGGTGAAGGCATGGGATTAAAAATCTGTGAGAAGATAGTAAACCTTGATTTGTAAGATACCTTTCTTGAAAGGTTGGAATAGTCTCAGCCAGCAAGCTTTCAGTAAGTATTTATTTGTTGAATGAATAGTGAGTAGGTTACTACTAAGTAACCTATTATGTAAAAAGTTAATTATTCACTGTATCTTTCCTGGCTTAAAAGAGGTTATGTGGTATTTTTTTTTAAAGCCTGATTTAGGCTAGGCTATTTAGAGTTCATTTTTATACTGACATACTTAGTGAATTTCTTATAAGGTGTTAGTATTATGTTTGTGCTTGGCTTAGGATGGTGGTATTATAGCTGTGTGTTGATTTATGTTGTTTAAACTGAGAGGTGTCAAGTCAATAGTGATGTGTGTCTTTGTCGTGTATGCCCAGGTCCCTTACATGAACAAAAGATGTAGTTAATGCTAAGCATTAATTTCAAATTTGTAATATATTAGAGAACCAGAGGTTGCTTTAGAATTTACTTCTAAAATGTGGGAATCCTTTCTAATTCTGTATTTCAGTTTGTTTAATTCAGGTGCCACCAAATAGAAAAGAATCATTTAGAAATAAATAGAAACTTGCCCCTTAGCTAATTAATTCTGCCAGACACTGTTTCACACCTGTAAACTATTACTAGATCAGGTAACCCTAGCCATGTGATTAAAACAGACTATTCACAGTTTAGAGTCTACTTAATTAAATACTTTACACTAAAATTATTCTTTAGTTAATGGTCCACTTTTTTTTTTTTTTTTTTTTTTTTGAGACAGAGTGTCGCTTTGCTGCCCAGACTTTAATGCAGTGGCGCTATTTCAGCTCACTGCAACCTCTGCCTCCAGGTTCAAGCAGTTCTCCTGCCTCAGCCTCCCGAGTAGCTGGGATTGCAGGCACCTGCCACCATGCCTGGCTAACTTTTGTATGTTTAGTAGAGGTGGGGTTTCACCATTTTGGCCAGGCTGGTCTTGAACTCCTGACGTCAAGTTATCCACCCACCTCCGCCTCCCAAAGTGCTGGGATTACAAGTGGGAGCCACTGCGCCTGGCCTAAAGGTCCACTTTTAATTAAAGTTGTTTCTTTTGTTTCTTGTACTTTTTAAAATAGTCTATAATTTTTTTCTTTGAGGAAAACTCCAGTAAGTATTCATTTACCTAAAGCAATCTATATTTGCATAATAGCATTTTATATTACTGTGTCCTTTTGATGACCCCATTTTGATACTTTTGAACAAAGAGGTAGGAGACAAAGATCTATGCTTTACGTTACACAGTTTTCTTTTTATTTTTATTTTTTAACATTTATTTTCGGTTTGGGGGTACATGTGAAGGTTTGCTATATAAACACGTGTGACAGGGGTTTGTATACATACTATTTTGTCAAGCAGGTATTAAGCCCAGTACCCAACAGTTATCTTTTTTGTTCCTCTCCCTCCTCCCACTCTCCCCACTCAAGTAGACCCCAATATCAGTTGTTTCCTTCTTTGTGTTCAGAATTTCTTATCATTTAGCTCCCACTTACAAGTGAGAACATGTGGTATTTGGTTTTCTGTTCCTGCATTAGTTTGCTAAGGATAATAGCCTCCAGCTCTATCCATGTACCCACAAAAGACATGATCTCATTCTTTTTTATGGCTGTATAGTATTCCATTGTGTATATGTACCACATTTTCTTTATACAATCTGTCATTCATGAACATTTAGATTGATTCAATGTCTTTGCTATTGTAAATAGTGCTGCAGTGAACATTCGTGTATATGTGTCTTTATGGTAGAATGATTTATATTCCTATGGGTATATACCCAGTAATGGGATTGCTGGGTCTAATGGTAGTTCTGCTTTTAGCTCTTTGAGGAATCTCCATATCGTTTTCCACGATGATTGAACTAATTTGCTCTCCCAACAGTGTGTAAGTGTTTTCTTTTCTCTGCAACCTCGCCAGCATCTGTTATTTTTTTACTTTTTAATAATAGCCATTCTGACTGGTGTGAGATGGTATCTCATTGTGGTTCTGATTTGCATTTCTGTAATGATCAGTGATATGAAGCTTTTTTCAATGCTTGTAGGCTGCATGTATATCTTCTTTTGAGGGTGTCTTTCATGTACTTTGCCCACTTTTTAATGGAGTTGTTTGTTTTTCTTTTGTAAATTTAAGTTCCCTATAGATGCTGGGTATTAGACCTTTGTCAGATGCATAGTTTGCAAATATTTTCTCCCATTTTGTAGGTTGTCTGTTTACTCTGTTTTTCTAATGAAGCAAAAGCACGTGGGGATGAACAACAACAGGAAGCCAATATTGAATTGCACTAAGCTCAGTGTTGAATTGAGGGAGAATGTGTTTTAGAAGTGACTTTTCTCTATGCATCTAATTTGGAACCTATGAACAGTTACTATTATGCCCACTTTAGCCAATTGAAAACTCTTGCTTTTAATACAAACAACTGAAATAGAGATAACACCTGAAGAAGCATTGGGATATGTGTTCATTGATTTACAGCCAATTTGGTTTGGATTTTTAAATTTTAAAACATATTCATTCAAGCAAAATTAAATCATTTTGGGAGCCTTATGTTAATTTTCTTGATAAGGAACCTCAAAGTGTCAAGGTTATGAGGGAATCCTAATTTTGATTGTTTCCAGATTTTATTTAAGGAAACATTAAGGCCACCATATTTGTCAAATCTATGTTTAAGGGGTAAACTGTCTTTTTTTTCATACTTCATGGGGAGAAAAAGCCCATGTGGTGTTCATAGCATCTGAGTTAGATATAGGTTTAGGTGAAAGAAAAATATTTCAGGAAGTAGATTGTTAGCTGTATGTATGTATTGTCTAATGTTAAGTTGCTAAACTCTATTTCTTTTAACTAGTTCCATCTTTTTTCTGCCCACTTAAATACACATTAGCTTAAAATGCTGTCCAAATTCCTATTCACTTGCAGAACACGCTCTGATAACATCCTTAACATGCTGGTACATAATCAGGAGTCTTGTTTTCTTCTTTAGGTCACACATTTGTAAAATCTATAAATAGTGTTATATTTGTACATGTTGCATGCTTCTTGACAAAAGTTTCCATTCCCTTTAGCTAGAATAAAATGGCAAAACAGATCAAGAGAGTGCTATTGATTTGTATCATAGTGGGGTGGGGGGAGATTAACAGGAAATTATGAGTCAGATGCAGCAGAATGAGTAATTTTTTTATACTGAGCTATCAAAAGTGTCTTTCAGTGACCAAAAAGGGCATTCAAAGTGGTTTCCAAAGAGAATTCTAAGTCTTTTTATGTATTAGCTTTTGAAGTAAGTTTATACATAGTACATTCCCACTGCTTCTGTGCCTCTCTGCTTGTTGAGGTAACCTTTGTTTCTGACTCCAAACAGAGTTGTTTTTGTTTTTGATTTTTGTCTCAAACTTTTCAGTTTTTATAGAAGTTTTGGTTAGATATCATATTTGGAGAGATAACAATGATAATTATTTTTGCTACCTTTTAGTAGCTCTCATGTAAAATAATTTTAGCTAAAAGACTGTAATATTTTATGAAAATAACAGGTTTGAGTTTAAATGTGCGGATTCAAGGTCTTATTATTATCTTTGACCCTCCCCTTAAGTGAGAGAGGGCCATAAAATTACATTCAGTTATTGACTTTACAGGTAATCGTTGAGCACCTGACATGTACTAGGTGCTTTCAGATACTGGAGATAGAGTTGTGAACAACACAGAAAGTCCCTTGACGGAAATAAGAGATAGCCAATAAACCATGAAAAAGCAAGTAAATAATATACTGCCATATAATGATGGTGCCTTGAAGAAAAATAAAGCTACTTAAGGGGATAGGGAGAGCAGGGAGTAATGTCCAAATTTTGTTTTATATAGGTAGTATGATCAGAGTTTCATTACTAGAACAAGAGGCTCCTAACACCCAAGAGACTTCAAGGGTTTTAGGAGCTCTTTGTCAGGAACTGGGGACAAAGATAAAATATGTATTTCTTTCCCTTCCCCCCCTCCCTCTCCCTCTCCCTCTCCCTCCCCCTCTGCCTCCCCTCCCCTTCCCTCTCCCTCCGCCTTCCCCTCCCCTTCCCACTCTCTCTCCCCCTCCCCCTCCTCTTCCCCCTCTCCCTCCCCCTTCCCCCTTCCCCTCTTTTCTCCTTTCCTCTCCTCTCTTCTCTTCTGTCACCCAGGGTGGAGTGCAGTAGTATGATCCCAGCTCACTACAGCCTCAACCCCCTTACCCCCAGGCTCAATCAATTCTACGCCTCAGCCTCCTGAGTAGCCAGGACTACAGGTGTGTGCCACCATGGCCAGCTAATTTCTTGTATTTTTTTGTAGAGACAGGGTTTCACCATGTTGCCCAGGCTAGTCTCGAACTCCTGGACTCAAGCGATCCAACCGCCTTCACCTCCCAAAGTTCTGGGATTGCAGGCATGAGCCACCATGCCCAGCCTATGTATTTCTTCATACCATACTGTGTAATGCAAAGATTCTTCTGAGATGGGAAAATAAAATTTGTTTAAACTGTTGCAACCTTACTTAAAATGAAGTTTGCTTGATTAGCCTTAAAACAATTGTTTTCCTCCTAGTCCTCACCTGTCTCCTCTTTTCTATATAGCAGACAATATGAAACACCCTTTGAAGGCAACTTAATTAATCAAGAGATCATGCTAAAACGGCAAGAAGAAGAACTGATGCAGCTACAAGCCAAAATGGCCCTTAGACAGTCTCGGTTGAGCCTGTATCCAGGAGACACAATCAAAGCGTCCATGCTTGACATCACCAGGGATCCATTAAGAGAAATTGCCCTAGAAACGGCCATGACGCAAAGAAAACTGAGGGTAAGTTGATTCTCAGGTTACTACACATCTAAACCTGCTCTCACAGGGAACTCTTGGGCAAAGTACTTTTAAAAATTGCTACAGGTATCCATCTAAAGTTACCTGTAGATGAAACTGAAATCCCATATTCATTTCCACTGGGATTAAATATCATTTTGGTTGATTTTAAAATAAACGTTTAGCTATTTTCATTATTTTATCTAAAAAATAACGTAGATGAATTTAGAGTGTCCTAACTATATACTTTAAAAGTATATTCATAATCCTTAAAGTTAACTGGCTCTCTTCATTATTGTGGGGGATTATTTTTTCATATCAAGAAATGTATTATTCCATATATTGAGAAGATCAGACATGGAAAGTTCAAGGTTTGTTCCAAAGTTCAAGTATGTTATCAAGTGCATTTCATCTTGCTGCTCTGTGATTCTCAGAATTTTAGTAATAATTCACTTTCTGGTTAAAAGAGGACTCCATTAGCTCCAAACATCATATCCTCACATTTACAGTATCCAAAGACAGGAAGGACCAAGTCTGTATCTTGTATCGTGTGGATGGATATTTTTATGTGTCTGTTCTTCTAGTTGATGTATTTTTCTTTCAACCTATGACAATAGATTTTTATAAATATAAAATCAGAATGAACAGTTCTTTTCTCATGTAAAATATCTTAAACATTTTACAACTTCTATATTAGTGTTATACTTTATTATGTGACTTTACTGTGTACTGTAATTTCTTTAGTCAGTTCCAATTATTGGACACTTTAAATGTTTCTAATTAGCTGTTGAAAGTAATGCTCTAAAGCAGGGCTCCACAGGCCAGCATTGGTCCGTGGCCTGGTCACAGCAGGAGGTGAGCAAGGAGCTAGCATTGCCATCTGAGCTCCACCTCCTGTCAGATCAGCAGCAGCACTAGATTCTCATAGGAGCATGAACCATGTTGTGAACTGCGTTGCATGTTCCTTATGAGAATCTAAAGCCTGATGATCTGAGGTGGAACAGTTTCATCCCAAAACCATCCCCTTCTACCTGTCTGTGGAAAAATTTTTTTCCACAAAACCTGTCCCTGGTGCCAAAAAGATCAGGGACCGCTGCTTTAATGAACATCCCTGCAGCTTACTCATTGCAGATAACTTTCTCCAAGTAAAATAGCCAAGTCAAAGGCAGACACCGTTTAAGACATTTGATACCTATTGTCAAATTACCCTTCCAAAAGTTTGTGCCAGTTTTTGCTTCCTATGATCATGCCTGTTTCTTCATATTCTTACCTATTCTGGATATTACCATTCTTTTTTACTGTCACCAACTTGAAAGGTGAAGCAATATTTCATTTGTAATGTTAGTTTAAAATAATTCTTCAAAAGCAAAATAAATAATAGTAAACCTGGTAAAATCTAGAATGATTTTTTTCTTTTTAGTTCTGCAGTAAGAAATTATATTACCCTATACTGTTTTCATTTTTTGTTCTTTGCTTCAGAGAATTATCTTAAAAGCACATTTGTATGATCTGAAGTTAATAGAATTCAAATTTCCTTCACAGTATTCTAAGGAGAAAAAACTATTGGGTGGTGAAAATTGCATTGAACTACAAATTGGAAGACATGTATTCTATTCCTTGTGATGCTGTTATATGACTTTATGTAAATTTTAAAACCTCTTTATTCCTTATTGTGCTAATTTTTAAAATGTGGAATTGGATTGTAGTTTATAAAACACTATCCAATTTTTAAAGTTTTTAGATTCCAATAAAATATAACTGAACATATTTCAGGTAAAAGGAAGAAACTCAATAAGGCTTCATCAATTCATTATTACCAATATCTACATCAAAACTAAGTAATAGGCAGGGCGTCATACAATATAGTGTGGGTTTCCAATATAATAATTCAGTGAGTAGCACAAACTGCACATACATATACACCCCTTTTTCCTAAACCATAGTTTTATAGAGCTAAGCTAGACTTTGGTTCATTCACAATTCATAAATTATAGATCGTACCTTTATAGCATGCCACTGTGATATGTCATCTCGCTAAAAACCTGTTTCCTTTTTTAGGCAGTCAATTTCTAGCTATTTCAAACCAAACATTTCTTCATCAGAGATATTCTGTGTCAGTGATTAGATAATTTGAACTACTGGTCATTAAAAGACTACCTAGTATTTTTTCTGAAAACAACTGGAGGTTATATTTTTGAGGCTAAAAAGGGTAATGGGGTTTGGAGGTACAGTTTGAATTAATATTCTTTCCCACAACAAAAATTTTTAGGATTTTTTTTTCTTTTGGTGTAGACACATCTTAACTTCTTCATACCCTGTTGCCATAGTTGATCTTTATTATATTCTGTGTTTCCCATGGCAGACCACTTTCATTCTTTTTTTTTTATTATTATACTTTAAGTTCTAGGGTACATGTGCACAAATGCAGGTTTGTTACATAGGTATACATGTGCCATGTTGGTTTGCTGCACCCATCAACTCATCATTTACATTAGGTGTTTCTCCTAATGCTGTCCCTCCCCCAGCCCCCACCCCCCAACAGGACTTGGTGTGTGATGTTTCCCACCCTGTGTCCATGTGTTCTCATTGTTCAGTTCCCACCTATGAGTGAGAACATGTGGTGTTTGGTTTTCTGTCCTTCTGATAGTTCCCTGAGAATAATGGTTTCCAGCTTCATCCATGTGTGTGCAAAGGACATTAACTCATCCTTTTTTATAGCTGCATAGTAGTCCATGGTGTATATGTGCCACATTTTCTTTATCCAGTTGGACATTTGGGTTGGTTCCAAGTCTTTGCTATTGTGAGTAGTGCCACAATAAACATACGTGTGCCTGTGTCTTTATAGTAGCATGATTTATAATCCTTTGGGTATATACCCAGTAATAGGATCACTGGGTCAAATGGTGTTTCTAGTTCTAGATTCTTGAGTAATCGCCACACTGTCTTCCACAAAGGTTGAACTACTTTACGCTCCTACCAACAGTGTAAAAGCATTCCTATTTCTCCACATCCTCTGCAGCATCTGTTGTTTCCTGACTTTTTAATGATTGCTTTTCTAACTGGCATGAGATGGTATCTCATTGTGGTTTTGATTTGCATTTCTCTGATGACCGGTGATAATGAGCATTTTTTCATGTGTCTGTTGGCTGCATAAATGTCTTCTTTTGGGAAGTGTCTGTTCATATCCTTTGCCTGTTTTTTGATGGGGTTGTTTGTTTCTTTCTTGTAAATTTGTTGAAGTTCTTTGTAGATTCTGGATATTAGCCTTTTGTCAGATGGGTAGATTGCAAAAATTTTCTCCCATTCTGTAGGTTGCCTGTTCACTCTGATGGTAGTTTCTTTTGCCATGCAGACACTCTTTAGTTTAATTAGATCCTGTTAGTCTATTTTGGCTTTTGTTGCCATTGCTTTTGGTGTTTTAGTCATGAAGTCCTTACCCATCTGTATGTCCTGAATGGTATTGCCTAGGTTTTCTTCTAGGATTTTTATGGCTTTAGGTCTAACATTTAAGTCTTTAATCCATCGTGAATTAATTTTTGTATAAGGTGTAAGGAAGGGATCCAGTTTCAGTTTTCTACATATGGCTAGCCAGTTTTCCCAGCACCATGTATTAAATAGGAAGTCCTTTCCACATTTCTTGTTTTTCTCAGGTTTGTCAAAGATCAGTTGGTTGTAGATGTGTGGTGTTATTTCTGAGGCCTCTATTCTGTTCCATTGGTCTATATATCTGTTTTGGTACCAGTACCATGCTGTTTTGGTTACTGTAGACTTGTAGTATAGTTTGAAGTCAGGTAGCATGATGCCTCCAGCTTTGCTCTTTTTGCTTAGGATTGTCTTGGCTATGTGGGCTCTTTTTTGGTTCCATATGAACTTTAAAGTAGTTTTTTCCAATTCTGTGAAGAAAGTCATTGGTAGTCTGATGGGGATGGTATTGAATCTATAAATTACTTTGGGCAGTATGGCCATTTTCACGATATTGATTCTTCCTATCCGTGAGCACGGAATTTTCTTCCATTTGTTTGTGTCTTCTTTTATTTCATTGAGCAGTGGTTTGTAGTTCTGCTCAAACCACTTACAAGGTCCTTCATATCCCTTGTAAGTTGAATTCCTAGGTATTTTATTTTCTTTGTAGTAATTGTGAATGGGAATTCACTCATGATTTGGCTGTTTGTCTGTTATTGGTGTAGAGAAATGTTTGTGATTTTTACACATTGATTTTGTATCCTGACACTTTGCTGAAGTTGCTTATCAGCTTAAGGAGATTTGGGGCTGAGACGATGGGGTTTTCTAAATATACAATTCTGTCATCTGCAAACAGGGACAATTTGACTTCCTCTTTTCCTAATTGAATACCTTTATTTCTTTCTCTTGCCAGATTGCCCTGACCAGAACTTCCAACACTATGTTGAATAGGAGTGGTGAGAGAGGGCATCCTTCTCTTGTGCCGGTTTTCAAAGGGAATGCTTCCAGTTTTTGCCCATTTAGTATCATATTGGCTGTGGGTTTGTCATAAATAGCATTTATTATTTTGAGGTAGGTTCCACCAATACCTAGTTTATTGAGAGTTTTTAGCATGAAGGGCTGTTTAATTGTGTTCAAGGCCTTTTCTGTATCTATTGAGATAATCATGTGGTTTTTGTAGTTGTTTCTGTTTATGTGTTGGATTACATTTATTGATTTGCATATGTTGAACCAGCCTTGCATCCCAGGCATGAAGCCAACTTGATCGCAGTGGATAAGCTTTTTGATGTGCTGCTGGATTTGGTTTGCTAGTATTTTATTGAGGATTTTCACATCGATGTTCGTCAGGGATATTGGTCTAAAATTCTCTGTTTTTATTGTGTCTCTGCCACACTTTGGTATCGGGACAATGCTGGCCTCATAAAATGAGTTAGGGAGGATTCCCTCTTTTTCTATTCATTGGAATAGTTTCAGAAGGAATGGTACCAGCTCCTCTTTGTACCTCTGGTAGAATTCGGCTGTGAATCTCTCTGGTCCTGGATTTTTTTTTTGGTTGGTAGGCTATTAATTATTGCCTCAATTTCAGAGCCTATTATTGGTCTATTCAGAGATTTAACTTCTTCCTGGTTTAGTCTTGGGAGGGTGTATATGTCCAGAAATTCATCCATTTCTTCTAGATTTTCTAGTTTATTTGCATAGAGGTGTTTATAGTATTCTCTGATGGTAGTTTGTATTTCTGTGGGATTGGTGGTGATATCCCCTTTATCATTTTTTATTGTGTCTATTTGATTCTTCTCTCTTTTCTTCTTTATTAGTCTTGCTAACAGTCCATCAATTTTGTTGATCTTTTCAAAAAACCAGCTCCTAAATTAATTGATTTTTTGAAGGTTTTTTTCTGTCTCTATCTCCTTCAGTTCTGCTCTGATCTTAGTTATTTCTTGCCTTCTGCTAGCTTTTGAATTTGTTTGCTCTTGCTTCTCTAGTTCTTTTAATTATGATGTTAGGGTGTTGATTTTATATCTTTCCTGCTTTCTCTTGTGGGCATTTAGTGCTATAAATTTCCCTCTACACACTGCTTTGAATGTGTCCCAGAGATTCTGGTATTGTGTCTTTGTTCTTGTTGGTTTCAAAGAACATCTTTATTTCTGCCTTCATTTCATTATATACCCAGTAGTCATTCAGGAGCAGGTTGTTCAGTTTCCATGCAGTTGTGCAGTTTTGAGTAAGTTTCTTAATCCCGAGCTCTAATTTGATTGCACTGTCGTCTGAGAGACAGTTTGTTGTGATTTCTGTTCTTTTACATTTGCTGAGTAGTGTTTTACTTCCAATTATGTGGTCAATTTTAGAATAAGTGTGATGTGGTGCTGAGAAGAATGTATATTCTGTTGATTTTGAGTGGTGAGTTCTGTATATGTCTATTAGGTCTACTTGTTGCAGAGCTGAGTTTAAGTCCTGGATATCCTTCTTAACCTTCTGTCTCCTTATCTAATACTGACAGTGGAGTGTTAAAGTCTCCCATTATTATTGTGTGGGAGTCTAAGTCTCTTTGTAGGTCTCTAAGGACTTCCTTTATGAATCTGGGTGCTCCTGTATTGGGTGCATATATATTTAGGATAGTTAGCTCTTCTTGTTGAATTGATCCCTTTACCATTATGTAATGGCCTTCTTTGTCTCTTTTGATCTTTGTTAGTTTACAGTTTGTTTCATCAGAGACTAGGATTGCAACCCTGCTTTTTTTTTTTTTTTTTTTTTTTTTTTTCCATTTGCTTGGTAGATCTTCCTCTATCCCTTTATTTTGAGCCTATGTGTTTCTCTGCATGTGGGATGGGTCTCCTGAATACAGCACACCGATGAGTCTTGACTCTTTATCCAGTTTACCAGTTTGTGTCTTTTAATTGGGGGCATTTAGCCCATTTACATTTAAGGTTAATATTGTTATGTGTGAATTTGATCCTGTCGTTATGATGTTATCTGGTTATTTTGCCTATTAATTGAGACAGTTTCTTCCTAGCATCGATGGTCTTTACAATTTGGCATGTTTTTCAGTGGCTGGTACTGGTTGTTCCTATCCATGTTTAGTGCTTCCTTCAGGAATTCTTGTAAGGCAGGCCTGATGGTGACAAAATCTGTCAGCATTTGCTTGTCTGTAAAGGATTTTATTTCCCCTTCACTTATGAAGCTTAGTTTGGCTGGATATGAAATTCTGGGTTGAAAATTCTTTTCTTTAAGAATGTTGAATATTGGCCCCCACTCTCTTCTGGCTTGCAGGGTTTCTGCCGAGAGATCGCTGTTAGTCTGATGGGCTTCCCTTTGTGGGTAACCTGACCTTTTTCTCTGGCTGCCCTTAACATTTTTTCCTTCATTTCAACCTTGGTGAATCTGACAGTTATGTGTCTTGGGATTGTTCTTCTCAAGGAGTATCTTTGTGGTGTTCTCTTTATTTCCTGAATTTGAATGTTCACCTGCCTTTCTAGGTTGGAGAAGTTCTCCTGGATAATATCCTGCAGAGTGTTTTCCAACTTGATTCCATTTTCCCCGTCACTGTGAGGTACACCAATCAGACGCAGATTTGGTCTTTTCACATATTCCATATTTCTTGGAGGCTTTGTTTGTTTCTTTTTACTGTTTTTTCTCTAATCTTGTCTTCTCGCTTTATTTCATTAATTTGATCTTCAATCAGTGATACCCTTTCTTCCACTTGATCAAATCAGCTATTGAAGCTTGTGCATGTGTCACGAAGTTCTTGTGCCATGGTTTTCTGCTCCATCAAGTCATTTAAGATCTTCTCTACACTGTTTATTCTAGTTAGCCATTCCTCTAACCTTTTTGCAAGGTTTTTAGCTTCCTTGTGTTGGGTTTGAACATGCTTCTTTAGCTCAGAGAAGTTTGTTATTACCGACCTTCTGAAGCCTATTTCTGTCAACTCGTCAAAGTCATTCTCCGTCCAGCTTTGTTCCGTTGCTGGTGAGGAGCTGCAATCCTTTGGAGGAGAAGAAGCACTCTCGTTTTTAGAATTTTCAGCTTTTCTGCTCTGTGGTTTTATTTACCTTTGGTCTTTGATGTTGGTGACCTACAGATGGAGTTTGGTGTAGATGTCCTTTTTGTTGATGTTGATGGTATTCCTTTCTGTTTGTTAGTTTTTCTTCTAATAGTCAGATCCCTCAGCTGCAGGTCTGTTGGAGTTTGCTGGAGGTCCACTCCAGACACTGTTTGCCTGGGTATCACCAGTGGATGCTGCAGAAGAGCAAATATTGCTGCCTGATCCTTCCTCTGGAAGTTTTATCCCAGAGGGGCACCCAACCGTATGAGGTGTCTGTCAGCCCCTACTGGGAGGTGTCTCCCAGTTAGGCTGTGGGGGTCAGGGACCCATTCTCAGAGCTCAAACGCCATGCTGGGAGAACCACTGCTCTCTTCAGAGCTGTCAGACAGGGACATTTAAGTCTGCAGAAGTTTCTGCTGCCTTTTGTTCAGCTATGCCCTGCCCACAGAGGTGGAGTCTATAGAGGAAGCAGGCCTTGCTGAGCTGTGGTGGGCTCCACCCAGTTCAAGCTTCCCAGCCGTTTTGTTTACCTACTCAAGCCTCAGCAATGGTGGACATCCCTCCCCCGAGCAGGCTGCAGCCTTGCATGTTGATCTCAGATTGCTGTGCTAGCAGTGAGCAAGGCTCCGTGGGTGTGGGACCTGCCGAGCCAGGAACGGGAGAAAATCTCCTGGTCTGCCAGTTGCTAAGACTGTGAGAAAAGTGCAATATTTGGGTGGGAGTGTTTCATTTTTCCAGGTACAGTTTGTCTCAGCTTCCCTTGGCTAGGAAGGGGAAATCCCTCTATCCCTTGGGCTTCCCGGGTGATGTGTTGCCCTGCCCGGCTTCAGCTCATCCTCCGAGTGCTGCACCCACTGTCCAACCAGTCCCTGTGAGATGAACCAGGTACCTCAGTTGGAAATGCAGAATTCACCCGTCTTCTGTGTTGATCACACTGGGAGCTGCAGACTGGAGCTCTTCCTATTCGGCTATCTTCCACTTTCATTCTTTCTACTCTATTTCTATTCTTGTTTAAAATGTGTCCTATTGGTTCATTGAATATTAATAAACCCCTTATGTTAAACTTTTACTTTTACATAAATGGTATCTGTCACATGTTACACACTCAATTAAATTGAATAGAATTCCTACACCAAGCAATCAGTGAGCTGTACAACCAAATGCAAAGCAAAAACCAACAAAAATAAAACTCGGTAACATCCATTAGTTCAAGCACACACCTACACATACACACAAACCACTTGCCTCTGGCCTCAAGATTAGCTCTGGTTTCATTCTACCTTTTGCCCATTAAGATATAATCTTTCAGTCTTTTCTCAACCCTTCTCCCACTCAGAGTCTAACTTGTTTTAAGTTGTCTCCTAAACTAGTTCTCCCTCTTGGCCAAAACCCCAGAATATACAAGAGGAGAAAAGGGAAATCATAGATTGAGAAGCAGTAAATACAGAGTTTGCACTCCACTTTCCCCATCTCATGGGTCCTTTATTTCCTGAGATATTTTCTTGCTGGGGACATTGGCAGGGGTCAGAGACTATGTGACTGATACTATCCCTAGTTGCCACTATTTAAAACAAAAAGTACAGTGTCACAGGGTTCCAAGATACTGATTACAGGTGGATATGTATATAGGCACAAAGTAGATGTCTTTTAACTATGACAAGTTTTTTTGTTTTTGTCTGTTTGCTTTTAATTTTTTTTTTTAGAGGCGGGGTCTTACTTTGTTGGTGAGGCTGGAGCGTAGTGGTGTGATTATGGCTCACAGCAGCCTGGAACTCATGGGCACAAGTTATCCTCTGGCCTCAGCCTCCTAAGTAGCTGAACTACAGGCATGCACCACAGTGCCCAGCTAATTTTTTATTTTTTGTAGAAACAGGGTCTAACTATGTTGCCCAGGTTGGTCTCAAACTCCTGGCCTCAAGCGATCCTCCTGCCTCAGCCTCCCAAGGCATTTGGATTAGTTGTGAGCCAGCACACATACCCTACAATCTGTTTTAGGCTGAATGTCACTTTCTAAGACAATGAGATTCTGTTCAATCACTTCATGCATTAGCAATATTAAACCAAATACTTATATGAGCTTCATAACTCTGTATTACTCCTTCAAGACCTTTTTTTTGAGTCTGAGTCTATCTGGATGCCAAATAGTGAAAACCCTGTAAAACAGTATAAAAGTGAGGCATTATGTTTGACATCAATAGTAGAAAACAAAGATGGGGAAAAACTTGTTTCAACTTAATGTAAGGCATACTCCATTTCTGTTATTGGTAAATTCCAGTATACCTCTTCATGAAAGCTTCAACGTTTGTTTTAGATCACCTAGTTCTAATGTGGTGATTTTGTAGTTTCATATGTAATTTATTATTGTTACATTATTTTTCCTTTCAAGGAAAAAACTAGAATAAATAGTAAAAAATATTGATTCTGCTTATGTGATTTGCAGAATTTCTTTGGCCCTGAGTTTGTGAAAATGACAATTGAACCATTTATATCTTTGGATTTGCCACGGTCTATTCTTGTAAGTAATAAAACCAATTTGTGTCACTCTTAGAAAATAATTTCAGTAGTGTTAAAAACCAGTTAAAATTCTTGTAATGCTTATTTTAATAAATGCCATTTATTTTTTCAATTGTAGACTAAGAAAGGGAAGAATGAGGATAACCGAAGGAAAGTAAACATAATGCTTCTGAACGGGCAGAGACTGGAACTGACCTGTGATACCAAAACTATATGTAAAGATGTGTTTGATATGGTTGTGGCACATATTGGCTTAGTAGAGCATCATTTGTTTGCTTTAGCTACCCTCAAAGGTACCAAGACATTTTATATTCAGAGTACAGTATAGAAATTTAACAACAAGCAGACTTCCTATGTTTGTTACCATGCCTGACCTCATTTTGACAATTAGTAACTAAATGAACTAGTCAGTAGAAGTGAGTTAGGAACTCCCTTTCTTCTCCCAGCTACTTTTGTTGTTTTAATAGTTATGTTTGTTAGGCACCTTCTGTATCTGACTGGGAAGATTTTTTTATTTTTTGCTATGGTTATATAAAAATATATTTTAATTATATTTTAGGGACCATTTTATATGTTAATGGTCTACATGTGTACTCTAGAATACTCATATCGTAATATGAGTCTGAATGTATAGCAAGACCTTATTTCTGAATTTCCACATCAATTTATTTAGTCTACTATCCTAAAATCACAGTGACTTTTTAAAATGTCCATTGATGGCTAAAAATTAGTTATTTCACATATCTTTTAAATATTGTATCCACTTAAACCCATGATGTTCACAACCACAGTGGTCTAAGACACAGCTTCAGTAGAAACCTCTCCTATTTATCAGTTAGAGTTGCCATAGCAGTAAGAAACTTTTTGGAATTCATCTCCTTTTTAAATAAATCATTATATTTATAAATTACTCTTTAATATTTCAGATTCCTGTTTACCTCAAAATTTAACTTGGAAAGCTTAGACAACAAAGTACCATAAATGACAATTGTCAGGTTAAAGGATCCTAAAACTCTATAAGCTCTTAATATCTTCTGTATCCTAAAAGAAATATTTCCCTCAGTATAGCTTATTGAATTATTGTGCCTTCAAAATGAATAATTTATGCTGTAGACTCATACAATAAATAGTCAATTAGTACCTACTGATGTTCTATCACTTTACTAGTTTCACTTTTAGACTAATCAGTCAATTGTCTACATGAAGCTGATTCAGTTCATCCAAATATCTGTTTATACTACACCTAATTTCTTATAGATTCTGGTGAAATCAAATTGTATTGAATAATTCTTTTATTTGTAGAGAGTAAATAATAGTTAACTAATGACATTAAAAAATAAAATGATAAATGTCATTCCTTCTAGGTTTCAGCTGGTAGCTCAATAATAAGTATACTAGCTAATATTTATTAAATGTTTACCATGTACTGTGTGCTTTAACAAGTGTTTTTATTCATTATGTCATTTGATCCTTATAACAATGCTGTAAAGCAAGAATTACCACTATCCTGATCTTAAAGACAAGAAAACTGATGTCTAGAGAGGTAAAATAATATATTCAGTGTCATATGGATAGTAAATGTTGTGACCAGGTGTTGAATCTAGGACTGTATGTCTTTAGAGCCACCATTCTTAAAAGAGTGGGCCATATTGCCTCCCATCTAAATGGAGTGTCTCAGAGCTCCCTGCCACATTTTTAACAGTCTTGTGTTTATATTCTCATATGATACTTTTTTATGCAAGTCTGACCAAAAAGTGAAGAAATTGGAAGAAAACACTAAAGTATTTTTTTATTTTATCTGAATATTTTTCTCATTCTGTTTTAGATAATGAATATTTCTTTGTTGATCCTGACTTAAAATTAACCAAAGTGGCCCCAGAGGGATGGAAAGAAGAACCAAAGAAAAAGACCAAAGCCACTGTTAATTTTACTTTGTTTTTCAGAATTAAATTTTTTATGGATGATGTTAGTCTAATACAGTGAGTACACAAGAGTTTCTCTTTTGCTCTTTATGGACACTGGTCTTTTGACCCTTTAGCTTACTGATACTGAATTACTTGATTCCAATCAGTGATAATGTCTGCTTTATCATAAAAGTAATATTTCCTTCAACACAGTTTATTTAATCCTTATGCCTTAAAAGCTTAATAATAAGCTTAATAATAAACTCATGGAAACTAACCTTACATGCCTATAATAAAAACCACCCCAGTATTCAAAATCAAAGGCCAAGATGTCTGTGTGTATTTGTTTTTTTAGACATACTCTGACATGTCATCAGTATTACCTTCAGCTTCGAAAAGATATTTTGGAGGAAAGGATGCACTGTGATGATGAGACTTCCTTATTGCTGGCATCCTTGGCTCTCCAGGCTGAGTATGGAGATTATCAACCAGAGGTAGGATTTGTGTTTTTTTCCAGGACCATTTTTGTTTGGTGTTGTTACCTTTAACATAGTTAATGACTAAACCTGATTCAGGTGTTTGATGTTTAGATCTGAAGATTTTTGAGGCTTCTTTGGTTCCTCAAAATGACCAAGCACTCCATGTATATCAATTATATAAAATCATGAAGTGTGGGATTTTTTTTTTTCCTGTTTAAAGTTATCCTGTTTTGGAGTTTAGGAATATCTACCACTTACTCCTTCTCCCAAGTTCTAGGCTATAGAGACTAGACACAGGAGTTATTAGTCAAATACAAATAAAAAGGATCTCCTGCCTTCCACATGATGGGCTGGCAGCCTGGCAGAGCTTACTGTATGGAGAACTCACAGTATACTTAAAGCCTGATGTTTCTAAATAAAAGTGATCTAAGAGGAAGCAAGGGGCTAGAAGCTGTGCTACTGGAGCAGCATCCTTCACAACGTTCATCCTAAACTAGAGTGATATGAGGCCCTTGAATGTCACACTCCTCAAGCTTGCTAATCAGTTCAGTCATTTTATCTCACTGAATAAAAAAGAAAGACTGATGCATTTCTTCTAAAACTCATTCCTTAGAGAGGTGGAAATAGAAGTACTTCATCTCTTAGCCAAAGCAAGAACTTTAAGATAGAAGGAAGAGGGTTTACTCCAATAAAAGGCAAACAATTGCTTATGAAAACGTTCTTTTATCTAGGTTCATGGTGTGTCTTACTTTAGAATGGAGCACTATTTGCCCGCCAGAGTGATGGAGAAACTTGATTTATCCTATATCAAAGAAGAGTTACCCAAATTGCATAATACGTATGTGGGAGCTTCTGAAAAAGAGACAGAGTTAGAATTTTTAAAGGTAAGCATGCAAGATTACAAATGATAAGCTTTGTATGTTTTTCAAGTAAGCAAGAAGTGTTAGAGGACACATATCTAAGAGTTCAAGTGCCAATAACTGATACTGTGCATAATCTCATCTCATTGCTGGCTAAAATTATGGTATTTTAATTCTCATTTTGTAAAAGAGGGAAATGAGGCTCAAAGAGGAAATGTAATGTTCCCAGGATATGGGGCAGATATGATTTGAACCCATGTCTATCTGGCTGTTAAACCTATGCTTTTATCTTATTCCATACTCAAAATCAAAATACATTATACAGAAGAAAAAAATGAATTTGGTGAATGGCTTGATATGAGAGGCAAGTTCATACTGATTCTAGAATTGTTTGTTTTGCTTTTTCTCAAAAGGTTTAAAATTCAGTTACATCCTTTAAAAATGGTCTTCCCACTAAATGCCAATTAATGTAGATAGAAGTAGAGAGTCAGAAAAATTGACTTATTAGTTTACAGTTCTATTAGTTCTACAGTCTATTAGACCTATAACCAGCTTTCTATATGACCTTACATAAATAGTGCATTTATGATCAAGAAAAATAGTACTATGTAAACTTCCAATGCAAATAGCAAGTATAAGATAATGTTCTGTTGAAAAGACAAATTTTCAGAACAGTCTTCTGTTTTAGCTTCCTAGGATGTAACAGTATGCCTTCTATTCGCTGCTACATATAGAAAGAAACCAAGTTTACCAGCCCTGTGAAAATTTATGAAGGGATTTTATTCACAGACTTACATTACCTTTAATTTAGTGTTCATGGAAAGAAAGAAAGGCAAGGTGGTTTTTTCTGTTTGAGTCCAAATTTAAAGATATAAAATTATGGACTTACACTTTTTTTAGTTATTACATTTTTATACTTGTAGAAAGTAAGATGTTACATTATAATTTTATTAATAAAGGTAGAGGCAAATTGGCACAATGAAAAGAATTTGCATGAGGATTTGCAGACAGACAGTCTTGCATTTGAATTCTTATTTCAACTAGCTGAGTGACCTTGAACAATGTATTTAACTTTTCTAAGTTTCAGTTTTCTCCCTGTAAATAGCATGCCTAAGGAATATTAGGTTGCCCTACTCCTTTTAATAATATATTCTGTTACTTCATTTCCCTTTAACTTTAGCATCTTTCTTCTAACTTAAGAAGTTTTATCTTGTTAACACAATCTTCTAAGGCTACACTTTTGCTATATATTATGTTGTTTTTGAAATATCTTTCGTAAATCTGCTTTATTGAAGTATAATTTATATACAATAAAATTTACCATTTTTAAGTGTTTGGGGAGTTTTTAAAATATATGTGCAGTTGAGCTGGGAGTAGTTATGCATGCCTGTAATCCCAGCTGGTTGGGAGGCTGATGTAGGATCACTTGAGCCTGGGAGTTTGAGGCTGCAGTAGGCTTTGATCTTGTCACTGGGTTCCAGCCTAGGTAACAGAATGAGACCCCATCTGAAAATAAAATAAAATAATAAAGTATAATAGAATATAAAAATATGTATACAGTTCAGCAGCCACCTCCACAGTCTTGAGAACAAGGGTTAGCAAACTGTGGCCTGCCTGTTTTGTAAATAGTTTTGTTGGAACTAGTCCATATTCATTTCTTTATATATCATCTGTATCTGCATTCATACTATAACAGCAAAGTCCATTCATTACAATAAAGATCATATGACCCACAAAGCCTGAAATATTTACTATCTGGCCCTTTACAGAAAAAGTTTATCAACTCCTGATATAGCACATTTTGAATATATAAAGCTCCCTCTTGTCTCTTTATAGTCAGTCCCCTCCCCCTACCTGTAACCCTTAGCAACTACTGATCTGCAATTACCATAGTGTTTTTTTTTCTAGAATGTCATGTAAAAAATAATATAATATACAGTCTTTTATGTCTGGCTTCTTTCACTTAGAATAATACTTTTTTTTGTTTCTGTTTCTGAGACAGAGTCTCACTCTGTTGCCAGGTAGGAGTGCAGTGGCATGATCTCGGCTCACTGCAACCTCTGCCTCCCGGGTTCAAACATTCTCCTGCCTCAGCCTCTCAAGTAGCTGGGACTACAGGCACGTGCCGCCACGCCCGGCTAATTTTTTATATTTTTAGTAGAGACATGGTTTCACCATGTTAGCCAGGATGGTCTCAATCTCTTGACCTTGTGATCCGCCCACCTCGGCCTCCCAAAGTGCTGGGATACAGGTGTGAGCTACTGTGCCTGGCCTAGAATAATACTTTTAAGATTCATCCATGGTGTGGTATATGTCAGTAGTTTCTTTTCTTTTTTTTTTCTGAGTAGTTTTTCTTTGTGCAGATACATAATTTGCTTATTCTTTTCATTAGTTGATAGATATAAAGCTGTTATAAACATTCCAGTTCACATTTTTCTGTGAACACAGTTTTTATTTCTCCTGAGTAAATATCTAGCAATAGGATTGCTGGGACCTATAGCAAGTACATGTTTAACTTTGTAAGAAACTTCCAAACTGTTTTCCAAAATCATTGTACAATGTTATAGTCCTACCAACAGTGTGTGAATTTCAGTTGCTCCACATCCTGGACAACAACACTTGGTAGTTTCAGTCTTTTTCACTTTAAAAATTGAAATAGGTGAGTAGTGGTATATTATTATGGTTTTAAATTTGTTCTTCCCTCATTACTATTTATGTTGACCAATCTTTTCATGTGTTTATTTGCCATTTATATATCATCTTTATTGATGTGTCAAATAAAACTTTTTACCCCCTTTTGTAACTGGTTATATGTTTCCTTACTGTTAAGAAGTACATGTTCTTTAAATATTCTGGATACAAGTCTTTTATCAGATATATAGGTTTTACATGTATTTACTCCTAGTCTGTGGCTTGCCTTACATTTTCTTAACATTGACTCTTTTTTTTTAAGAGTCTCACTCTGTTGCCCAGGCTGGAATTCAGTGGTGCGATCTTGGCTCACTGCAGCCTCCACCTCCCAGGTTCAAGTGATGCTTCTTCCTCAGCCTCTTGAGTAGCTGGGATTACACATGTGCACCACCATACCTGGCTAATTTTTGTATTTTTCATAGGGACAGGATTTTGTCATGATGGCCAGGCTGGTCTCAAACTCCTAGCCTGAAGTAATCTGCCTACCTTGGCCTCCCAAAGTGCTGGGATTACAGGCATGAGCCACTGCGCCGGCCAACATTAACTCTTGATGAGCAAGTTTTCAATGTTAATGAAGTTTCCCATTTTTTTTATTTTCTAGTTTATGGTTTTTGTGTTCCATCTAAGAAATTTTTGCCCAACCCTGGGTCACAGACACTTTCTAAGTTTTATTCTTTTAGTGCCTATATTTAGGTCTGTGATCCATTTTTGGTTAAATTTCATGCATAGGGTGAAGTAAGGGTTGAAATTCATTTTTTTAGCATGTGGATATACAGTTGTTTCAGTAACCTTTGTTGAAAAGATTATCCTTTCCACATTAAACTACATTGATATCGTGTGTTAGTCCTTTTTCACACTGCTGATAAAGACATATACCCAAGACTGGGCAATTTACAAAAGAAACAGGTTTAATGGACTTACAGTTCCACGTGGCTGGGGAGGCCTCACAATCATGGTGGAAGGTCTCACATGGCGGCAGACAAGAGAAGAGAGCTTGTACAGGGAAACTCCCCTCCTTAAAACCATCAGATCTCATGAGACTTACTCACTATCATGAGAACAGCATGGGAAAGACCTGTCCCCATGATTCACTTACCTCCCACTGGGTCCCTCCCACAACATGTGGAAATTCAAGATGAGATTTGGGTGGGGACACAGCCAAACCATATTCCGCTTCTGGCCCCTCCCAAATCTCATGTCCTCACATTTCAAAACCAATCATGCCTTCCCAACAGTTCTCCAAAGTCTTAATTCATTTCAGCATTAACTCAAAAGTCCACAGTCCAAAGTCTCATCTGAGATAAGGCAAGTCCCTTCTGCCTATGAGCCTGCAAAATCAAAAGCAAGTTAGTTACTTCCTAGGTACAATGGGGGTACAGGCATTGGGTAAATACAGCCATTCCAAATGGGAGAAATTGGCCAAAACAAAGGGGCTACAGGTCCCCTGCAAGTCCGAAATCCAGCAGGGCAGGCAAACCTTAAAGCTGCAAAATGATCTCCTTTGACTGCATGTCTCACATCTGGGTCAAGCTGATGCAAGAGGTGGGCTCCCAAGGTCTTGGGCAGCTCTGCCCCTGTGTCTTTGTAGGGTATAGCCCCCCTCCTGGCTGGTTTCATGGGCTGGTGTTGAGTATCTGTGGCTTTTCCAGGTGCATGGTGCAAGTTATTGTTGGATCTACCATTCTGAGGTCTGGAGGACAGTGGCCCTCTTCTCACAGCTCCACTAAGTGGTGCTCCAGTTGGTACTCTGTGTGCAGGCTCCAACCCCACATTTCCCTTCCCTACTGCCCTAGCACAGGTTCTCCATGAGGGCCCTGCCCCTGCAGCAAACTTCTCCCTGGGATCCAGGCATTTCCATACATCCTCTGAAATCTAGGCAAAGATTCCCAAACCTCAGTTCTTGACTTGTCTGCACTCACAGGCTCAACACCACGTGGAAGCTGCCAAAGCTTGGAGCTTCCAGCCTCTGAAACAACAGCCTGAGCTGTACCTTGGCCCCTTTTAGTCACAGCTGGAGTGGCTGGGACACAGGGCACCAAGTCCCTAGGCTCTACACAGCAGAGGGACCCTGGGCCCAGCCCACAAAACCATTTTTTCCTCCTAAACCTCCAGGCCTGCGATGGGAGGGGCTGCTGCAAAGGTCTCTGACATGCCCTGGAAACCTTTTCCCCATTGTCTTGGTGATTGACATTTGGCTCCTTGTTACTTACGTAAATTTCTGCAGCCAGCTTGAATTTTGCCTCAGAAAATGGAATTTTCCTTCTATCACATTGTCAGGCTGCACATTTTCCAAACTCTTATGCCTGTTTCCCTTTTAAAACTGAATGCCTTTAACAGCACCCAAGTCACATATTGAATGCTTTGCTGCTTAGAAATTTGTTCCACCAGATACCCTAAATCATCTGTCTCAAGTTCAAAGTTCCACAAATCTCTAGGGAAAGGGCAAAATGCTGCCAATCTCTTCGCCAAAAAAAAAAAAAAAAAAGAAAGAAAAAAGAAAATAACAAAAGTCACCTCTGCTCCAGTTCCCAACAAGTTCCTCATCTCCATCTGAGACCACCTCAGCCTGGACCTTATTGTTCATATCACTATCAGCATTTTTGTCAAAGCCATTCAACTAGTCTTTAGAAAGTTCCAAACTTTCCCACATTTTCCTGTCTTCTTCTGAGCCCTCCAAACTGTTTCAGCCTCTGCCTGTTACCCAGTTCCAAAGTCACTTCCACATCTTCAGGTATCTTTTCAGCCATGCCCACTCTACTGGTACCAATCTACTGTATTAGTCCATTTTCATGCTGCTGATAAAGACATACCTGAGACAGGGCAATTTGCAAAAGAGAGAGGTGTAATGGACTTATAGTTCCATGTGACTGAGGAGGCCTCACAATCATGGCAGAAGGTGAAAGGCATGTCTCACATGGAGGCAGACAAGAGAAGAGAGCTTGTACAGGGAAACTCCCCTTTTTAAAACCATCAGATCTCATGAGACTTATTCACTGTCACGAGAACAACACAGGAAAGACCTGCCCCCATGATTCAGTTACCTCTCAGTGGGTCCCTCCCATAACATGTGGGAATTCAAGATGAGATTTGCGGGGGGACACAGCCAAACCATATCATACAGCTTCAATATCTTTATGTCACCATTTACCAAACTGTATTGCTATGGTATGGTATTATTCCAACAGGTCTGCCAAAGACTGACAGAATATGGAGTTCATTTTCACCGAGTGCACCCTGAGAAAAAGTCACAAACAGGAATATTGCTTGGAGTCTGTTCTAAAGGTGTCCTTGTGTTTGAAGTTCACAACGGAGTGCGCACATTGGTCCTTCGCTTTCCATGGAGGGAAACCAAGAAAATATCTTTTTCTGTATGTCCATTTAACCTCTTTTCATTATATTTTCAAATGATATTACCAACTTCCAATGTAACATATTAACAGACTTTCCTTAGACTCTGCCATTCAGTGGGGATAATACATCTTAATACTATTTAACTCTTCCTTTGTAGTTGTGGAAACTATTATTGAGATTTTATTTATGTCTGGTTTTTTCAACAGGTGACTTTTAAGATTATTACACATTCCTGGCTGGTTATATGCCCAATTAACTTTAGTTAAATTACAACCAAGTTGAATTCTCTGAATAAGTCAGAATTTATTCTAGGGTTGTAACTTCTTACATGGAGAAATCCTCGTAATGTTTTTAAGATAGATAGTTGTCTTAACCCTAGTGAACCTTGTCTGGCCCAATAGTAAACCCCCTTGTAGCAACTGTTATTTGAATCGCAGAGGTACAGAGACTTACTGGATTTTATGAACTAGTCCCAAGACTTTCTGCAGTTTTAGATTTTTAGTGTACAGCTCTCTATAGAGATAAAGTTAGAAAATGATTTTCAGAAAATAATATGTTTATGGAAGATAGTTAGCGATAAAAGCATATTTTGATTTTGGACCTAGTTGGGACACCTGAACATTAAAGTTCCATTGGCAGACTTCAGAGATGAATAAAAAATATTAATATGTTCAGGTGTTTGTTTTCCTAGTGGTATTCAGGAAAACTACTGATACCTTTAGTTCGTCTTTAGGCTAAAGTGTAGTCTCAGCAAAACAGTATTTATAAAGTTACCAAGGTCCTGATGGATCTCTTCAACCCTGAGACCATTCCTAGACCTAATGGTTAGTTGATTGGCTTCCTCTGAAACCAAGAGATAGATTGTCAGATAATATGTTCTCCAGACCACCCACATCTTCTCAAGATTGTCAGGACCAAGAAATTACCTGGGTTTAACTTGCCTTCTCCCAGTGGAAATGCTGGCAGAGCCCATGTCTGAAGGAAACCTTAGATTAATTAAGTATAAATCCAGTTTTGGACCATTTTGAAAAGGTGACAAGTCAAATAATCACACAGCAGTCAGCTCTATGTAATTTGCCAAGCTACCACACTAACCCACATATATAGAACTAGCTGTGATTAGTTCATTTTTAAAGATTTGTGGGAATAGAGAATAGTTCGCATTCCCATGGAAATTATTCCTATATTTAATAGCATTCATTTTTCCTGAAGTTCTTTCTCTAACACAAAACTCTATTTTTTTTTTAACTCTCCTTTTTTCTTCTACTAACCTCTGGGGAAGTGGAAAAGTTACCATTTGGTCTTCTCATATCTCACAACTGAGTTCTCTCAAGCACATTTCTTATCCAGTCCATCCATTAACACTTGGAGAGAATCAAATATTTTTTGTATGTGTTTCAAAACTATACATCTTTCTTAGATATTAAATCATCTATACTATCACTTTTCATAATTAATATGAACCTCTAACCTATCTCTGGCATTTTTTGTGTGTGATATTTGCTGCCTTTGGGTGTTTTATTATAGGTACTGGTTCTGTAGTTCTTTTGACTGATCAACTAAGGAGATTCTTTCTTTCATGTTTATGCTTGAATCAGTGAGAGAGTTTTACAACTATGGAGTTCAGTGTCTTTGCAAATTCCTTGACAGTGGTTAAGTGGTATGTTTGTTAGGGGGAAAAAAAATGTTCTCCAAGTATTTGAAGAGTTACTAGGTATACTACTGATAATCAAGATACTAGTTTGTTGCTACTGTATCTTTAGCTCCTCTCTAATACTTACTAATTTCTGTTTCTAACAAAGAAAACAGGTTTAATCCTGGAGCTTTCATTGGCAACAATATCTAGCTAGAATTTAACAATGTTTTATTTCTAAAATTTCTTTGAATTTATATAAGTAAGAAAAGTCGACTGAAAAATTTATAAATAACCAAGGCTAGAAATTGTAAAGATGACATGATTGAAGTCTGGGTAATACTCTGTTATTACAACTTTTGAAAGCCTACTAAACTTGGCTTTTCCATGCCTATTTCCTCATTTGAAGTAAAGACAAGGGACATGAAGTAGAATAATCTGCACAGTAGCCAAGAGCTAGAGTACAGTCTAACTGGACTTAAGTGGTTCTCCAGAGACATTAGTCTTAGATCCCCGACATGTTGAACACTGGTCTCTTAAGGCATGGGTCACCAGCAAGCCTCACCATATAGGTCATAAATTGGAGTATGCTCTCTTCCACAAAAGACATTCAGTTTTCAAGAAATTTCAGAGTGATAAAACTGATTTGATGATTCTCCTACTTTCCCTATATTTGGCACAAATCACCATCTTTAAATATCAATGTGTTTTATCTCTCAACCAAGCAGTTATGTTACCAGTACCTCTCCATCTCACATTTTCTTTAATTTTCCACAACTTCTATTCAGCCTTTATGCCACCCAGACAACATTACCATAAATTCAAAATATCAATAATCTTATCAAAGGAATGTTTCCCTTGTTGAAGACTGATATATACAATCTAGATTTAGGCTACAATTTCTGAAAGTGGCAAACAATATTAATTTATTTCTTGCATTTGTTTATAATAATACAGTCATGTGCCATATAATGATTTTTCAGTCAGCAACTGACCATGAGCAATGGTGGTCCTATAAGATTATAATGTATCTTTACCACACCTTTTCTGTGTTTAGATGTATACTACACAAACAATTGCCTACAGTATTTAGTACAGTAGTATGCTGTACAGGTTTGAAACCTAGGAGCAATAGGCTACATCGTATAGCCTAGGTGTGTAGTAGTAAGCTAGCCCATCTAAGTTTGTATAAGTACACTTCAGGATGTTTGCACAATGACAAAATCACCTAATGATGTATTTCTTGGAACATGTCTTTATTGTTAAGTGATGCATGACTATATAGGATTATATTTATATCAGATGTAAGTCAATACCCAGTGCCTAACAACAAGAAATATAAATAATATCTCTACTTATTATAATTATGAATACCCTTGGTTAATATTGTAGAAAAAGAAAATCACATTGCAAAATACATCAGATGGAATAAAACATGCCTTCCAGACAGACAACAGTAAGGTATGCCAGTACCTGCTGCACCTCTGCTCTTACCAACATAAGTTCCAGCTACAGATGAGAGCAAGACAGAGCAACCAAGATGCCCAAGATATTGGTAAGGAGAAGCAGACTATTTCAGATGACTCCTGGGAATATGAATAATTTTTGCCACCAAGTTTTAAAAGAACTGCCATGATTAGGATGAAAATTTACAATGTATATACATGTTAAATAGCTAAATCAAGTCTATAAAGGTGTCACAAATGAAGCCAATATTTCCATTTCATGTTCACCCTGAGAGAATACTCCTAGGGAATACCTGTTGAAGTGTCCATTTTGTGCTTAGCAATGATAGGCTAGTTGATGTAAACATTATAAATATTTGGGCCATGTTCTCTACCCTCAGTAAACTTATGGAATATTTGGAAAGGTAAGACCAACATGCTTGAAACAGCAATATGCAATAGAAGTTCAGGATTTCAGCCAGGCACAGTGGCTCATGCCTGTAATCCTAGCACTTTGGGAGACTGAGGCGGGTGGATCACGAGGTCAGGAGTTTGAGACCAGCCTGGCAAACATGGTGAAACCCCGTCTCTCCTAAAAATACAAAAAATTAGCAAGGTGTGGTGGCGGGCACCTGTAATCCCAGCTACTTGGGAGGCTGAGGCAGGAGAATCGCTTGAACCTGAGAGGCGGAGGTTGCAGTGAGCTGAGATCGTGGCATTGCACTCCAACCCGGGCGACAGTGCGAGACTCTGTCTCAAAAAAAAAAAAAAAATCAGGATTTGAAGAACAGATTATATTGTACAGACTTTATGACCTATACTGTTAGAAGAGGGAAATCAGAGGCTAGATTACTAGACAGGTGGCACTTGAATTGGATATGAAGGATAAAAATAATGCAAGTAGTTTCGAGATAAATGGAAGGGCTTTAGAGATGAGGGAAAAAACACACGAAACAAGGCAGAGGATGGGGGAAGTATGCACCCAGAACAGGACAGTGAAGAGACACACTGTATAGTTTTCTGGGTGGCAGATTTACCACCTATTAGTTTTACTTGGGTGCATCCCTGTTCTGAGATTGAGATGAATAATCACAGTACCCAATGTAAATGGTCAGGAGAATGGTTTATTTTCTTTTGAAAAGGAGCCAGCAGAAGAAACTCATCTGACTCTGAAAAAATATCTCAATCAGAATTGAAATATTTAAATTTCAGAGAGATAAAACTGATTTGGTGATTTCTGCAATTAGAGATTAAAATTATACAAAATCTAATTCTACATAGTGAATTCTTATAAGTGAAACAGTCAGAAGTATGTGATTTAAAAATTTAACGGAATAGCACTGATGACCTTGTGCTGCAGGGTCCTCTGAATTCTTTACCCAAACTGTTTCACATTCAGAAAATATTTTCCCCGTAAGAGCAGACTGGGGCGATGGCAACCTATGACTAGATGTTTCTAAACCTTTCGGAATCATGATGGGGTGGAGGTTGTATGCTGATTTAAAATGAAGATTCCAGGAACCTACGTAAAACTCAGAGAGCTACAGTCTTTGGGAATTTGGTCCCTAGAATCTGTACTTTAACAGGCTTTCCTCAGTAATTTTTTTTTTTTTTTTTTTTTTTGAGACGGAGTTTCGCTCTTGTCAAAATCTTGTTTGGGTGCAATCTTGGCTCACTGCAACCTTCGCCTTCTGGTTTCGAGTGATTTTCCTGCCTCAGCCTCCAGAGTAGCTGGGATTACAGGCGCCCACCACCATGCCCAGCTAATTTTTGTATTTTTAGTAGAGACGGGGTTTCACTATGTTGGCCAGGCTGGTCTCAAACTTCTGACCTTCATGATCTGCCCGCCTCGGCCTCCCAACTCAGTAATGATTTTTACACATGCTAAAATACAGTAACCACTGCTATAATATCATTATTCTCTTTCTGCTTTGCTCTGCTAGAAAGTTTATATGCTCTTATATATTTTCAAAGTATAGTGAAATATCAGACCTATTAGAGCCATCAGCATTCTTACTTTGACTAATATTCTATTCAGTACAATCCATAACAATTGAAGGTTACTTCATTATAGTTGTTGTATAGTGAACAGAATCAGAAGACAAAAGTTTGAAGTTAGTCTCTCATCCTCAACATTTCTTATACTGAAGAACAATATGGTATAGCAGTTAAGAGCATGAGCTCAGGAGCCAAATTGCCAGTGGCAAATTAGGCTCTGTTACTTACAAGCCCTAAAACTTTGGGCAAGCTACTTAAACTGTTTGCCTTAGTTACTTTATCTATAAAATGATTGCCGTAAGATAATACCTATATCAGAAAGTTGTGAAAAGGAAATGAATTCATACATGTAGACTCCTTTAAAACTACCTGGCACAAAGTATTCAGTAAATATTTACTGAAGTATTCATTATCATTATTGTCATCAGCATCATCAACAATGTTTTACCACTAGAAGATAGTACTACTACTATACTATATGCTGCTATACCATGTAATAGCGGTAATAGCAGCAGCAGCAGCAGCAGTAGTAGTAGATGAATGAATGACCTTAGGAAAGTAAGTGACTTTTTAGAATCTCAGTTTCTTCATCCATGGAGTGGGGCTGGGAATAATGTTGTGTATATATATAACAGGTTTACCCCTAGGATCACAACAGCTATGTATCCTTGCCCTCATATGTGAAATCACTTTAAGATGGTGTGATCTATATCTTTCCCCTTGGCTTATAAGTAATTGTCTGCCTATTTATTTGTACTACAAGTGAAAACAACTGGTGTTATCTGTGGGAGGTTAATGGGCTAACAAATGTATGCTGCTTCTTTAGAGTCATAGAATATTGGTGCTAGAAAGAACCTTACAGGTCATTAAGTTCAAAATTTTACTAATGGCAAAACAGGTTCAGAGAAGATAGTGTTTTGCCCTCATGTCATATATAGAGGTCTCTTAATTCCTAATCCAGTGTACTTTCTGTTTGATGAGTTTCCCAAGAACTGATTTGCATGGATTTAAGATTAATCAATTATTGAGCATTTACTATTTATAAGTGCACAGTACTATGGGATATGAGAATAAATGAAGTCCCCCTCATAAAAAGAGAATATGATTAAGCTGGAGATATAAGGGAGCACAAAATGGTACCAGGGACTGAACAATAGCAGAAACAGATTAGGAAGTATGGATTGCAGACTGAGTGTGGAGCTAGAGAGCCTTTGTGTTCAAATTTGAAACATTAGTATTAGGATACAGGTTCATTCTAATCTATGTTGGAGTTCTTTCCAGGTAAAAGGCAGTAGGAAAGACCAGATAAATGGTTGGTTTATGATCCCATCCCATATCCGAGAGTAGGCTACAAATGGATTTGAATAGCATACTCCCTAATATGTTCACAAAACTGACTAAACTGAGCCAGCTATCCTTATTCCTGCCAAAATTGGGTCCACATTTTCTTTAAGGATGGAGAAATCTATTGGGTGTAAAGGCATTTCCTTCTGAAGACTTCATTTTGCTTCTTTGATTACAGGCTACTCATAAAGTAACTGAAAATAGAATAGCATTATTTGCTCTAATAAAAACTATATTTTGAGGTAAAGATGATTATGGAAATTTTTTTTTTTTTGAGATGTAGTCTCGCTCTGTCGCTCAGGCTGGAGCGCAGTGGCGTGATCTCAGCTCACTGCAAGCTCTACCTCCCAGGTTCACGCCATTCTGCTGCCTCAGCCTCCCGAGTTGCTGGGACTACAGGCGCCTGCCACCACGCCCAGCTAATTTTTTGTATTTTTAGTAGAGACGAGGTTTCACCGTGTTAGCCAGGATGATCTCGATCTCCTGACCTCATGATCCGCCCGCCTCAGCCTCCCAAAGTGCTGGGATTACAGGCGTGAGCCACTGCGCCCGGCCTGATTATGGGAATTTTTAACAAAGGTGTATTTTTAAAAGTCTTTGTTTTTTAAGGTCTTGTTATAACTTGGTGCCCACTTCCACTTCAGAGAGAGATCATTGAATTTTCCTAGTGACAATAAGGCATGTTTCTTTAAACTTCATTCTGATGCATGAATATTAAAAACCTTTAATGTTTTCCTACCTCTTTATGCCTGAGAGAAAATATCAATTATTAATCTTCCTAGGAAGTAGAAGATAAATGGAACAATCCAAGAATCTAAGTCAGTAATCATTTGATATTTTCTTTCTTCCTCCTCCCTTCCCTCCCTCCTCCTCTGTCTCCTCTTCCTCCTCCTCCTCCTTTTTCTTCGTCTTCTTCATCATCATCATCATCATCATCACCTGGCACCCTTGAGGGAGACATTTTCTTTATAAAAGGAAGTTTTCCCAGTTGTTGTATGTAGCAGTCAAACTTAATTCCATGTAGAATGCAACAACATAGAATTGCTGCTTTCCAGAGGGGATCAAAGGGAGTGCCTTGTGATGTGGGTCACTAACTGCATGAAAAACTAAATCGTTTGAAATCCTTTGCTCCTATTCTTCATTTACGTATGCTGCATTGCTTTTGTTATTAGCCTCAAATATTAAAATATCACCGTGACATTGGTTCCTACAAAATAGAATAGCCAAACACTTGTTATAAAGTATCGGTAAATTTAGCCTCTGTAAGAGAACTTTGGATGTGTATTTGGGAGTGAAAGAAATTGAAGCATAAAGAGATGCCCAGCTCCCTGATCACGTTAATTTACAGATACTGAAACAGACAGATTAGTACTGTTTGATTCTCCCATTCCTCTGTTGCCTCAGATAAATCCTTAAGTCAGCCCAGTGAGAAGGTGGGTTTGGCATAGTAGTGAAATAACAAAAGGAATAATTTGCCGTAAATGCTTTTTTTTTGTAACAGCATTATTGAGATACAATTCAATACCATACAGTTCACCCATTTAAAGTATGCAATTCACCATCACCGCAATCTGCCTTAAGCTTTAAAAACTGTCTGGGCAAAACTCCTCTGCATAGCTTTTTCAGGTGTGTATTCACCATCTCAGCCCATCCAGGTTTCGTCTGTCCCTCTCCCTATCCTTGGGTGCTGACATTTTAGCAGAGACAGTACTAGGTTTGAAAATTTCTGTGTTAAATGTCATTCTCATTTCTAACTGAAACCTATAAGGAATTTGGTGTCAGCAAGTCTGAGCCCCAAACATTGTTGAGTCCAAGAAAATCATTAGATAAAGCAGGAAATGTTGAGTAGGCTGCAACTAAGAGAAAGCTAAAGAGATGAAAATATGTTATGAAAACCAGATCTTCATCCCTCCTTTTTAAAACCCTGATTGCCACACTTTGAAAGCTACCTACTTATGCTGGCAATCAAAATGATTAAAAACTGCATGCTGCTTATTTATTAACATAATTATTCTCATAAAAGTACTGTGGCGTTACCATCATGTAAAGCAATCCTATTTCCTTGTAGAGAGAGCTTCGTTTAGGAGCCTGAATCTCCAAGCAGAGTCTGTTAGAGGATTTAATATGGGACGAGCAATCAGCACTGGCAGTCTGGCCAGCAGCACCCTCAACAAACTTGCTGTTCGACCTTTATCAGTTCAAGCTGAGATTCTGAAGAGGCTATCCTGCTCAGAGCTGTCGCTTTACCAGCCATTGCAAAACAGTTCAAAAGAGAAGAATGACAAAGCTTCATGGGAGGAAAAGCCTAGAGAGATGAGTAAATCATACCATGATCTCAGTCAGGCCTCTCTCTATCCACATCGGAAAAATGTCATTGTTAACATGGAACCCCCACCACAAACTGTTGCAGAGTTGGTGGGAAAACCTTCTCACCAGATGTCAAGATCTGATGCAGAATCTTTGGCAGGAGTGACAAAACTTAATAAGTAAGAACATATTAACTAACCCAATTACATATTTGTAAATTCTACATTTCATACGTTTCTTTTTGTTTTGACGTTTTATTATTTTCACCATATTTTTTTACATTGACACTTCCCTCCTACCTTCCTTTTCCCTCTTCAGTTCAAAGTCTGTTGCGAGTTTAAATAGAAGTCCTGAAAGGAGGAAACATGAATCAGACTCCTCATCCATTGAAGACCCTGGGCAAGCATATGTTCTAGGTCAGCAAAAACAAGCTTACCTTCTTTGTCCCATACCTCATGCTCAGAGGGAAGTGAACAAGATCATCTTAATTATCAAATTATTTTGGGTTCCATGTCCTAATTGCCAAAACTGAATATAAATTTTAGGCTACTTAAAATGCACCAAATCAAATTACCACTTGATTTAACAAGTGATTGCTTCATGGTACAGACTATTAGCGTCTCTTTTTTTCCCCCTCAGACAGGGTCTTACTCTGTCACCCAGGCTGGAGTGCAGAGATCATGGCTCACTGCAGCCGCGAACTCCTGGGCCCAAGTGATCCCCCCACCTCAGCCTCCTGAATAGCTGTGACTACAGGAACGCAGTACCACATCTGGCTTTTTATATTTTTTTATAGAGATAGGGTTTCACCATGTTGCCCAGGTTGGTCTTGAACTCCTGGACTCAAGGGGTCTGCCCACGTTGGCCTCCCAAAGTGCTGAGATTACAGGCTTGAGCCACCACACCCAGTCTGTTAGCTTCTCTTGGTCACAGTTGCCATGACAGTCTTACTAAGACTGTCATGTGCCATTACTTTGGATTACCTTTTTTGGCTTTTCCTTTCAAGCCGATGTGAATGAACTCTGGTAATGCTATAGTTTTGGAGAAGCATTTACTTAGGATGCTTTCAGCTTAGCAGGAACAAAATTGTCTCTAAAACCTTAGGTAATTTTATGAAATGTGCTATGGTTGATAGGTAGAAGTTTTTAAGTTGATTTCAGTTTCTTCAAATTCTCCCAGATAGCAGGGCATATTATTTAAGTAAAGTTGTGTGTATGTGTGTGTGTGTGCATGCACGTGTGCATATATATCTATATATATGCACCTTTTAAGATGCTTACCTTTTAAGATAAAAAGTTCAGGTTTCCTGTTGCCTTGTGCAACTTAAAAGGGAAATGCACTGGAGTTGATCTTTCAAAAGAATGGATGTTTAAGCACAGAGATCTGAACTACTAGTCAAAATACGAAACAGCATGGGAAACAAAAGGGAAATGAGGATTGTTTCCCTTCTGTTGTCTTACAAAATACTACTAAACTCTCTTCTTAGGCTCAAGGTTTGTTAATTTATCTCTAATTACCCAAAGTTTAAAAGCTTTTTTTATTCTATAATTGGATTTGGGGTATGTGGAGTAAATGAAGACAAAAGAGAACTCTGCATTATAATACATAAATATTTATGGAAGCAACATTACTTTATTAATGTAGGCTTGTGCAACTTTCAGAGATTATACTATCAATTTAATTTCAGTCAGTTAAAAAAACTTAGATAAAAGGCAAGATTTCATTCTGTAGGTAACTCTGTGTGTTGAAAATAGGCTAAGAGATTGATTTGATCTTTTAGGAAATACTTTTCAAAGTGTTCACATATAACGGGGCCTCATACATTCTAAACTATTTTCATTAAGAAGGCTTTGGTCTACATGAAAATTCATTACATATCAGAAGGAAAATAGTAAATATTCTATAGAAAACATAAAACACTCTTAAAGGAAATTTTTCTGCATTTTGTATTTATTCATTCTTACTGAATAATGAATTTTCTTTTAACACTTGAACAAATGAAAAACTCATTCCAGTTTCATCATTTCATATTTGATATATCAAAATATTGTCAGAAACAATATATTTGTGTTTAAATTTATTCTGCAAAATAAGTTATTATACTTAGCTACTATTTAAAATAGTGAAAATGCCCATTGGAGGATGTTTTCTCAGTGTAAATACAAAATGTTACTGCCTTATTGTTCTATTGATTTTTATGAGCTTATCAGAAGAAATCACTTTGATATCTAGCATCTGACCATCTTATGAAATGTCTAATATTTAATTTATGCCACAGGAATGACTATGCATAGTTCTGGAAACTCTTCATCCCAAGTACACTTAAAAGAAAATGGTAGGTTTACAAAATGTTTTTCCCCTCATTTCCATCATTTCTTGTACCTTACTGAGATAGTCTTGGACCTAACAATGAAGAGTCTTGAGTTCCATGCCTAGGATTTGATCTTACATTGAAGTTAAAGGAGAGTTGTATTTTTCAGCATCATAGTGATGTAATGGGTCCTCTGATTTAGGCTAATGTTGATGAAATGACAAATTAGAGATAAGGACACTAATTGGGAAGCTAAGATAATAGTTCAAGTGAGAGATAATTTCTATTAAAAAGAGTTTTAACTGAGGCAGTTATTTTAAAGGGATGCTTGAGCTGAATTTTAGAGGGAAAGGAGGATTTATTCAGACAGAACAATAAAGATAAGCATTCCAGATCAAGGGCATAGCATGGTCAGAGACATGGAATCATGAGAAAAGAAATTTAGGGAACTGCAGGAGTCTCAGTATGGTGGCGTGTGGGGGCCAGGGTAAAGTTTGAGAACTAAGTAGGGACCAGTTTTTAATCTTATGCTAAATATTATGAGGATATTTTGAAGACTTTAAATGCTGAGATTATAGTTTAGAAGGAATCTAAGAAACAAAATCGTAGGCAGAAGACCAGAAATGTCCAGTGACTTGAACATCACTGGCTTCAAAATTTTTAGAATTTAGATTGCAAAGTATTTTCATATACATTATCTTATTTGATCTAACAACTTTCATGAGTAGAAAATAAAGTTTTATTACTATCCATACACTACTTTCCTCCAAAAATGTTTCAGTCTTAGACTCTTAAAGTTGAAATAATTAAAAGCCTGATGAGAAGCCATTATGTTAATTAAAATTACTGATACAGCTAAACTTGATGAAGTTGTAAATTTAGTTTCAATATTCCTGTAGCCAAGGTAAAACAGAAGGCATAAGACTGAACTATATGGAATTGCTGGGTATTTTTAGATCAAAACTGTCAAACACCAGAGTGCTATTTTGCATAATTCACATTCTCTAATAAAAATACACATACTAATTCTTCAAGAGAGAAAAAATTTTCTTGGAATTAAAATTGCTTTTAAAAGTAAAACTACACACAATATCTTAAATACTCATAGCAAATGAAGATGAGGTTTCTTTCCTTCTCATTTTATTTTTGAATGTATCCTCAAAAAATATAAGGGCCTATCATTAAAGAAAAAATTATTGAACTTATACTTGGACGTAAATTGCTAATCCTGTTATATAGCTTTCTAGTGATCAAACTCCTTACATGGACTGAATTTAGAATGCCTATATACCTGAAATACCTTAGTTATTAGCATGTCCATATGGTAGTAATTATTGACTAACAGTTATTTAGTGCTTACTATGTGTCAAGCACTGTTCTAAGCACTTTTTATTATTTCTCATTTAATGCCCACAACAACTCTATGAGGTAGGTGTTAATGTTGTTTTTTTTTTCACACATAAGAAACCAAAGCATAGAGAGTTAAGTTGTACAGAAGGTCACAAAGTTAGCAGGTGGTAGAGCCGTGATTTGAACAAAAGCAATCTGTTTCTAGAGTCTACACTCTAATCTACTCTTTAGACCTCCTCATAATGTGATCATGCCTAAGTATTATTTCTCCGTGCTGAACTTTTGAAAGAAGCTGGATAATAATCTATTCAAGTATGATAATTTTAAATGTGTTTTAGCTTAGATTATGATGAAAACGAATATGAATGTACATTGGATAGCCAATGAGCATGAATTTACATTGGATAGTTTCTCTATTTAAACCTTCAGAAGGCTTAAAATCTCACCTGCCCTGGACAGTAGGGCCAATCCACCTTCATATAGAGGTATGCCTCAGTTAGCTTGCAAACAAGGCTATATTTTCCTCAAAACTCTCTTTGTATCTGGCCAAGTAGCCTGAATTAGTACTCTGTTGAGAGTCAAGTTTTCACATAATACAGCATGGCAAACATGTTTTTGCAAATAGTGTAACTAAGGATCAAAAAGTAAAATTACTTGCCCATGCATCAAATATGGGACCTCTTACTCTAATTTCAGTGTTCTTCCTGCTGGTCAAGATTATTAGATGAAAATTATAAATGAACATCAGTTATTATTAAATTATTCATCACTTAGAACAAGGATGAATGTATTATATTCGCTCTTACCTTTTATGACCTCCAGAGATTCTTAAATAATGTGAAATTTGAAAGAAAAGATAAAAAAGTCATGATTCTTCTAATCTCACACTTTGAAAAGGTGATATGGAAAGGATTCTAATCCCTTGATAAATTGTGATTTCAAAAACAAAAGTTGCTGAGCTTAAAAAAAAAAAAAACAACACTGGTTAGTTTCCTTTATAAGAGTAAAAACAAAAATATGTAAAACTTTTCCAAGAATTATGTAAAATTGATTTTGATTATTCTTGTTTTACTGTAATTACTATACAGCAATTGAAAAGTAACTTTTAGCTAAGTTTGTCATGTTGCTTCCTGAAGTGTCCAAACCACGAACTATAGATGGTCACCGACTTATCATGGTTTGACTTTACGGTGGTGCAAAAGAAATAAGCACTCAGTAAAAATTGTACTTTGAGTACCCTTACAACCCTTCTGTTTTTCACTTTCAGTACAGTATTCAATAAATTACATGAGATAGTAACCACCTTAATGTAAAACAGGCTTTGTTTTAGATGATTTTGTCCAACTATAAGTTAACATAAGTGTTCTGAGCATATTTAAGTTAGGCTAGGCTAAAGCTAGGATGTTTAGTAGGTTAGATGTATTAAATGCATTTTTGACTTAAGGTATTTTCAACTTTTGATGGGTTTGTTGGGATGTTTAAAACTCACCACAGTTAAGTGCCTTTTTATTCTTAGTTGGGATGAGAACCAGAGCAATGCAACCATTAGTCTCCTCAAGCCATTTTCTCTTTCTTCTTTCATTTTATTCCATCTTTACTGCTTGGGGTTTTGCTTTTCTGGGAACTGTATGCCTAATGGACTTATTAAGTACCTACCATAGAATAATGGATTTCCTTAGTTTCCAAGTATCCCAATTCCTGAACAGTGGGTGATTAAATCTGAAACTTGAAGGAGGAAATGGAAATTTAAAGCAATGATCATCATTTAATCACTTTACAAAGCACTTTGATTTAATCTGTTCTCTCTTTGACCTCATCAATGTGGTCTCTTAAAGGCTATACTGATTTCAGTTCCTAATGTGACCTCACCCCCTTATTTGTTTTATTTAATTTTATGGGTTTTGTTCTGTGTTATTTTGTATTCGTTCAAGCTAAAAAATAGAGCTAATTGCCTATTTTTTTGATAAAAGGATCTTGGATACTTAAACTCATTAAGCTAGGCATTAAATAATGGATGGGCTTTTGCTTAGGATCACCTAATATGTAAAGTACTTCACACCATTGTCCAATGATAGTTTTTGTAATTTAATTAATAAAATCATTAGAAATACCCAATTACCACTACTTTTATTGCTAATAACTAAGTTTTGGTCAAAAAGAAACAACAGAATAGGAATATATACTCTACAGAGAGCTAGCAAACTTGCATCAAAACAGTATTGAGATACAAGGTTAATTCACTCCTGAGAGGAAATTATTGTTGTTATTGTCTTTTGAAATTAAAGGAATTTATTTATACAATATGAAGTATCACATTTACATCATTTAAGCATCAATACAAGTTTTGTGACAAAGTTACTATTTGTTTTGTGACAATTAATGCAATTTTAAGTCCATGGGTGGTTATATGTTGCACATACAGAAATAAAGTCTGTTTTCATACTGATTTGGTTGTTACAAAAATGCATATGAAGGTTTAAGGAAATTCTGGCTTACAGTTTAGTGAAACGAAAACCTCTAATTTTCAGAAAGCTTCAATATACTTGAGAAGTATGTAGAGTTGAATTTGAAAATTCACTTTACGAAAATATCCTTAGGAATATGTTGAACGAACTCACCACCACCAACACCTTCACACACAGACCAATTTGAACTGTCATTGTAATTGATGTTAAGAAGTGTGTGTTTGTGTAAATGCTTGAATTGTGAAGTAGATGAATTAACTTGATAAATATGTCAATTAAGTGTCATTTATTGGTTTCAGAAGTTAATTGTGAATGATTAGCCTACTTTAAAAAACCTAGTGGAAATAAGAAAGAGTAAATTCTAGTTCTGATTATGACATTTATTCAATTTATTTAAGTAGGATTTATCAAGTACTGACTTCAGGCATTTTAATGGGCACTGATACTAGTTGTTATGTTGAGCAGGACACTAACTATTACTCCTCATCTGCAAAACAGTGGTTAAAAATCTCTTTACTTACCTGTGAGATTGTTTCACAAATAAAATTTGAAATGAATGAAGATCCTTTGAGAGTACATGTGCTAGACAAGGAATTATTAACGGGGCTATTAATAGATCCAGTTTCTGACCAGGTACCGTGGCTCACACCTGAAATTCCAGCTCTTTTGGAGGCCTAGACAGGAGGATCACTTGAGGCCAGGAGTTCAAGACCAGTCTGGGCAACATAGAGAGACTCCATCTCTACAAAAATAAAAAATTAGCTGGGCATGATGGCACGTGCCTGTCATACTAGCTATTCAGGAAGCTGGGGTGGGAGGATCTGCTTGAGCCCAGGAGCCAAGGCTACAGTGAGCTGTGATTATGCCACTACACTTATCCTAAGCAGCAGAGCAAGACTCTGTCTCAAAAAAAAAATCCAGTTTCCTCTTGCTGTTTTACTCAAGAACTTACTAAGAATATTTTACTAATTATAAATTAAAATGCCAACCATTAATTAGAAGGAATTTTTTAATATATTAAGCACTGTCAAATTCAGGGAGTTGATTGTGGTGTAACAGACAGAAAACCTAAATTGAAAAGTTCAGCTCTTTCCTGTACTAGCTGACTAAACTTGTGCAAATCATTTAACCTATTGAGGTTTATTTAATCATTTGTAACTGAAATATACTTATTTCGAAAGAATAGCTTATGAAGAATAAATGTAATACGTAGTCATTTTATAAATTATAAATCACTATAAAAATATAAAATGTTAACAGTATCAATAAACTTAAAATATATGTTTAAGTGACTGAGCAATTAACACACTTTGTTAACATTTAAATTGTTAAAACAAGCTGACAGTCTTAATGCCTGAGCATGTTATATTTATTTTTAAATTATAAATTCCCAATAGATGTGCTACACAAAAGATGGAGCATAGTATCTTCACCAGAAAGGGAGATCACCTTAGTGAACCTGAAAAAAGATGCAAAGTATGGCTTGGGTAAGTCACCGTGAGATTCTTGAAGGTCTATGATTCTTGGGGATTCAGAGGAAAAGTCTGTAGCATAGCATTGGCATTGCAGTGCCAGCTCACTTCTGATCTCAAGATACTGACTGGCTGCCCACCCACAAGCCCATCACCCTACCCACCCAGTCACCAAATGCCAAATATGAAATGCCTACAAGAAATACTTCCACAAAATGTAATATGTGTTACCTACTAATCATTTGATAATCAATAGTCCCCACATTTCTGTGTTTCAGGCAGGCTAATCATTAGTCTTTGAAAGCAGCAATATGAAAATCTTTTTAAAATGTGTTGTTTTACAGGATTTCAAATTATTGGTGGGGAGAAGATGGGAAGACTGGACCTAGGCATATTTATCAGTTCAATTGCCCCTGGAGGACCAGCTGACTTGGATGGATGCTTGAAGCCAGGTACTTTACATTTTGGTAGTTTTCTAAGTATTTTCTGACCGGCATGAATTTGCACAGGTGGAGAAAATGGAACTTAGGCCAAACAAAAATATTGAGAAAGAGTTGATATTTCTAAGATTCAGAATAAATGTATTTTTGTTGTTGAAAATACTGGATTGTCTATTTGTACAGGAGACCGTTTGATATCTGTGAATAGTGTGAGTCTGGAGGGAGTCAGCCACCATGCTGCAATTGAAATTTTGCAAAATGCACCTGAAGATGTGACACTTGTTATCTCTCAGCCAAAAGAAAAGATATCCAAAGGTAATGTGAATGTCTCTTACTTATGTATTCTGTTTCACTTTTCTGTCTCATTCCTTTTTAGTGGTATTTGCACAAAAATGGATTCATTGTGTACAAAATTGATGCAACTTAAGTAAACTCTGATTACTTAATGTGTTCCATCTTCCATTTGGCAAATCAGAGATAGAGTCATTTATCTTTGTGTAGTTAATATTACATAATAGTTATATATAAAGTCCTGTCCTGAACCAGATTATGAAAAGGAAAGAACCACCACCAAAAACCAGAAATTTTAAAACAAAACTATATCATTTTGTCTCATTATCCCAGTCTTTAGCGGCTGAGAGACAAAGCACTTGATGAAGATCAGATGACCTGCGTTTGAGCTTTGCCTGTCCCTTTTATTAGCTATTTGACTTAAGCCTTCTTGAGCCATAGTTTTCTTTTGTTTTTACTTAAAGAGTAGACAGTGATCTTTGCCCTGCTTTGTCTGCCTTGCACAGAGTTATTTGTTACGAGGATCAAGTGGTAGGACAGTATTTGTGGAAGAAGCACAATAGGCCCCTGTGGCGTAGAACAGTGCAGTGGGAAACAGGGAGGGTTGCAGAATCCAGGGTCAGATTCTGTCTCTACCACCTAAAACTGTACACATTGAGCAAATCACATGAACGTTCTAAGCCTCACTGTGCTCGTATATCAAATGGTGACTATAAACATGCTTATCTTATGGATTATGAAAATTAAATGAGATAATACATGTAAAGAATGAGCACATTGCCTGGTACATATGAAGCATTTAAATGTGAATTTTAGCTGTCATTAATATTGTTTTTCAAAAACATTGAAGTGCTAGATACAAGTAAGTTACCTTCATGCCAAAGATACTGGGAAATACATAAAAGAATTAGTAAAAAAATTAGCTGAAAAACAATTTTAGATAGTGAATTTTAGACATAGCTTTGGATTTTTATGATAAAATAGAAGATGAAAAACATGAACATGTTATATGTTGTGATAAAATCTTATTAAATTTTATATAGATGAGTCATTTTGAGTATGGTTTCTTCTTACTGGATATTATATATATTTTGTATGTCTGTATATGTACATATATAAATAATATGTTACACACTTGTTTACTGTGAGCAAACACAATGGATAGAAGGGAAATAGAAGACACCACCACTGCCCACAGGAGCCTTATATAATCTAATTATAATCTAGGCACATTAGGCAAAGGAAGACAACTACAGTTGGAAATGTTGTAACATACTTCTAAGTTTAAAGCAGCCAAGACTAGAAATTTTTCATTGGGTCCAATTATTCACCATTTTTTAACGATTTCTGAATCATAGGAATTCAGAATAAATTTATTGCCCCCTGAATAAAGCTCTAAGGGATTTCCATCTTACTCATGTTTTCAGTAGGTGTTTTATAGAAAATTTATTCATTTGTTCAACAAATATTTATTCAGTGCCTGCGATGTGCAAGACAAAAAACTCTGCCCTAAAGGAACTTACTCTTTATCAGGGGAGGCAAGTATTCTTGTCTGACTAGACAGATTTTTAATTGTGACTATGGTAAGTGTTAACAAGAGGCCCAAGGTGCCAAGAGGGAATATAACAGAGGAACTTTACCTATTGTGAGGATCAGAGGAGGCTTTTCTTCTCAGCAGAGTTTTGTGTGGGTTTTTTTTTCTGTCCATGCTAAATAAAAATTAAAAGCATAATGTTAAAAGTATACATCTATGAAATTGTTTCTTCAGAAAGGTAGGTGAATCTTATCATGGTATGTAACTATTCTGTAGTGTCACTTTGGAAAGAGGTAAAACCCAAAAGAACTTAGAAAATTACCAATGTGTATTCTAGCTACCCCTGTTAATTGTTAAGCACCAAAGAGGAAGGCTTTTAGTTTTGTTTTTGTTTGCTAATTTTTAAAGTTACAGAATACATACTACTTTACTAAAAATAAATCCAATTTATGCAAAACCTATGAAATAAGAAGTCAAAGTCCCCTTACCCCATTTCCTAGGGAAACTTTTTGGCATACATGTAGCCTTCTGTGTAGAATAGATATACATGTGATGTGTGTGTGTGTGTGTGTGTGTGTATAAAACAACACATACACTATTTTTTAAAAATCTGTTTTATACTCTAAATACCATTCTGTAACTGCTTACTCAACATATTCTGTTGCTATCCATGTACATGCATATCTTTTTAATGCAACATTATATTTATGTTATAGACATATCAAAACTTACTTTTCTTCTATTGTTATGTATCCAGGTTAGCTATAATTCTATTATAAGTGTTACTCCAACAAATACACCTTTTAATACACCATTGAAAATATATGTATTTCTAGAGGTTAGATGCCTGGAACTAGATTAAAGAGTATGTACATTAAAATTTTGACAAGTGCCACCAAATTGGACTTCAAAAAGTTTTACCAATTTATAGACTAACCAAGTAGATATAGCAGTGCTTTTCTCCTCATACCATCAGTGGTGCTTAAAATTATCAGCCATTCTCATTTTTGTCAGCCAAATAAGTAGAGAACTGCATTAAACTGCAGGTCCCTGAGCAATAGTGAGAATGTCTTTTCATATATTTACTATTTGTATTTTACTCTGAATTTCCAGTCTGCATATCCCTTGTTCCATGGGAGTTTTGAAAACCTCTTTTTTGTTGAATTTTAGCAACTCTTTGTATATTAGGGATACTAATTCTTTGTTTATTGTTTGTTGTCACAAATATTTTCTCTCCAGTTGCTCATTACTCTTAATTTTTCCCTTATTGTCAATTACTACATAAAACTTTTAATTTCTTATAAATTCTCATCTTTAATTCCTTTACACGTGTCTTTGGTGGTTTGTGTCTTCAGAAAGCTTTTTCAAGTGGCTTTTTGTTTGTTTGTTCTTTGAGACAGTCTTGCTCTGTCACCCAGGCTGAAGTACAGTAGCACAATCACTGCTCACTGCAGGCTCCGCCTCCCAGGTTCAAGTGATTCTTCTGCCTCAGCCTCCCGAGCAGCTGGGACTACAGGTGCACACCATCATGTCCAGCTAATTTTTGTATGTTTGGTACAGACAGGGTTTCACCATGTTGGGCAGGCTGGTCTCAAACTCCTGGCCTCAAGTGATCTGCCTGCCTCTGCCTCGCAAAGTGCTGGGATTACAGGATTACAGGCATGAGCCACTGTGCTTGGCCTAAAGTGGCTTTTGATAAGAACTATATATAAGCAATTTGGAGTTGCCTTCCATGATAATCACTTGGAGTCCAAAAAATGCAATCTAGTAGGTCAATATAAAGTAAGTGTGCAAATAACTATTTAATAAAGACAAAGAATGTGGGATACTAAGAAAGTATAAATTATCTATGGAATCAGTAGAGTCTCCACAGAGAAGACTGGTTTGAAATGGGTCTTGGAGAGTGGAAATGGGGAGTTGACGTGAAAGGGGTATGCATTTCAATAGAAGTTGTCACAAGAATGACCGAAGGACAAAGCAAAGAAAGTCTACCAAACACATGACCTAATGGTGTTTTGTGTGTCATCCTTATAAAATCCTTCCAACAGTCTTCAGGAAACATTGTGTATGTGTGTAAGCACAAGCATGTGTATCACTAACTTGTTATTCTCATTGATGGATTTTGACTTTTAGTGCCTTCTACTCCTGTGCATCTCACCAATGAGATGAAAAACTACATGAAGAAATCTTCCTACATGCAAGACAGTGCTATAGATTCTTCTTCCAAGGATCACCACTGGTCACGTGGTACCCTGAGGCACATCTCGGAGAACTCCTTTGGGCTGTCTGGGGGCCTGCGGGAAGGAAGCCTGAGTTCTCAAGATTCCAGGACTGAGAGTGCCAGCTTGTCTCAAAGCCAGGTCAATGGTTTCTTTGCCAGCCATTTAGGTGACCAAACCTGGCAGGAATCACAGCATGGCAGCCCTTCCCCATCTGTAATATCCAAAGCCATTGAGAAAAAGACTTCCACTGATAGTAACCAAAGCAAAACTAAAAAGCCAGGCATTTCTGATGCAATTGATTACTCAGACCGTGGAGATTCAGACATGGATGAAGCCACTTACTCCAGCAGTCAGGATCATCAAACACCAAAACAGGCATAGTTTAATTTTAATATTTTGGTTTTCTCATTTAACAAAGCAAAATAGCAGCAAATAAGTTACAGAGCACAATAATCTACAAGATGCTTTCATTATTCTGGAAAAAAGAAATAGTTTATATCTTCTAATTGCTACGGCATTTGATGCTAACTTTCAGAGAAATCAACAGCTTTGGATAATTACTTTAAATGGCTATGACTTCGCAAACTTGCTATCTAATAACCCAAAGAAGGAATATGCAGATTATGATTGTTTTCTTACCAGTTGTTTGTCTCTGGCGTATTTAATGTTTATATTAATAAGAGAATTTTAATATCTGAAAATTGTTTCTAAATAGTTCATATAATGGGCATTTGAATTCACTATTTATAGTCTAAATTCTTCTGAAGTTCTGAATGAATGATAATAACGACATTGAAAATAGCTCATTCTGGCTGGGCACAGTGACCCACATCTATAATCCCAACACTTTGGGAAGCAGAGGTGGGAGGATTGCTTGAGGCCAGGAGTTCAAGATCAGCCTGGGCAACATAGGGAGACCCTATCTCTACAAAACATTTCTTAAAAAATTATCCAGGCAAGGTGGTATGTATCTGTAGTCCTAGCTCCTTGGGAGGCTGGGTGGGAGGATCGCTTGAGCCCAGAAGCCCAGGAGATCAAGCCAGACCCTAACAGAAAGAAGGGAAGGAAAGGAGGAAGGGAGGGGGAGAGATAGGGAAAGGAAGAGAGTAGCTTATTCCTAGAAATGATACAAATTTAAACTCAAATTCACAAGCAGTTTTAGAAAAAATCTTATGCCTTTTGTTTACTGAAAAATCAACTTCCTTATAAGAGTTATACTCTTATAAATAGGGCTTAGCTGTTGTTCCCATGTTTATATTATTGGATTTATAAATATAAGTAATGTAAACACGAAACCCCATTTTAGAGGCTCGGGTTAAAAGCTACTGCTTGATATATATTGATTATTAAAGGAAATAAAACTAATTTGTAAATTTAGGAATATAAAAAGCATTGGACCAGGATTATATAAAAGCCAAGTTTGAACTGGGTTCTATATAGGTTTCCATCTGCCATATCTAGCAGTTTGACCTGAAGCAAGCTCTTTAATCTCTGGATATCAGTTTCCTCAACCATAAAATATGAATAAATTGGACTAGATGATCTCTAAGATCTCTTCCAACCTTTATGTTCTTTGACTATACTCTATCCTTTAATATCTTGCTTTTTTGTAATTTTTCCAAAAACACATATTTGTCTTTCAGTAATAATTCATTTTGATTCTAGTCAGCTTTGTCCCGGGCTAGGTTTAAAAAAAAAGAAATTAAAAAAAGAAAAATTATAATTCGTTTTGACTCTAACAAGAAATCTTTGTTTGTTTTTCTTTGTTAAGGAATCTTCCTCTTCAGTGCATGCATCCAACAAAATGAATTTTAAAACTTTTTCTTCCTCACCTCCTAAGCCTGGAGATATCTTTGAGGTTGAACTGGCTAAAAATGATAACAGCTTGGGGATAAGTGTCACGGTACTGTTTGACAAGGTTTTCAAATGTTTTCTCTTCTTTAATTTCCAGCAGCCTATTGTATGTCAACTTTTTAATTGAATTATTTTGCATCAAAAGGAACACATCAAATATTTCCAAAATCCTAAAACTGAATCATAACTAAAAACTATTTCAAAAATTGTGTTAGTCACTTTTTCCTGTGATTTTAAAAAAATTAGATAAACACTACCTTTTTCTCCATAGATTTAATACTTGCTTTATCTGAATATAAAACTTGCAAATTGTAAAATTAATGCAATGCTTTGTAGATATTTGACAGTTTCTACATGAGCATAGATTATATATCTCTAACCTACATTATTAGTAATTAAAGACTGTATATTTCTGTATACTCTCCATAATATATAATACCTTGTAAACATGTTAGTATCTTAAAATTAGAAGTTCCCAAGGAATATGTGTATCTTTAAGGAGTCAGAATGTAAGCATAGGCTATTTGATGAAATTATTTTTGAATTATACTGATGAATATAATATCCCTCAGTAGTATACTAATGAATATACTGTACATCAGCACATGCTGATGGGATGCCACTGCTTTGGCTGATGAATCCTTTCTAGGCCTGAGATTTGAAAGAGAGTGCAAAATTTTTCATATTATAAAATATTATTTTGTCTTTTTCTCTTTAGGGAGGTGTGAATACGAGTGTCAGACATGGTGGCATTTATGTGAAAGCTGTTATTCCCCAGGGAGCAGCAGAGTCTGATGGTAGAATTCACAAAGGTATAGTGTTTATATTATGTAGGAATTATATATATGAATATTACAACAAATAGATAAGAAATTATAAAGTTGATAACTGACCTTCAAATTCATGATATGAAATAAGAACATACTCAATTATAAAACTGTAGCATTAAGAAACTCTTTGATGCCATTTGAAAAACTCTTCTTTCCAGCTTATTTTCTAGTATCAGAAGATATCTATACATCAACATTGTGTGGGAAGTTAAAAAAATTAAAAAGGAAAGAAAATATCTAGACAGTGCTTTCATTCATATTTTACATGTACTATGAAGCACATTGCTGTAAAAACACTGACATCTACACTTGTTTTTTTTTTTTTTCGAGACAGAGTCTCGTTCTGTCACCCAGGCTGGAGTGCAGTGGTGCGATCTCAGCTCACTGCAACCTCCACCTCCTGGGTTCAAATGATTCTTGTGCCTCAGCCTCCCAAGTAGCTGGGACTACAGGCGCCCACCACCATGCCAGGCTAATTTTTGTATTTTTAGTAGAGACAGGTTTTCACCATGTTGGCCAGGCTGGTCTCGAACTCCTGACCTCAGGTGATCCCCCCACTTTGGCCTCCCAAAGTGTTGGGATTACAGGCGTGAGCCTCCGAGCCCAGCCTGATATCTACACTTCTAGTAAGGACTAACTAGGAACTTTCCTCCAATCTCTATATATTTATAGTTCAACTTATCTTCTCTCTTGATTTAAATTTATTTTTATAAAGATATTTTTCTAAAATATACTTAACATTAGCCATAAAATTGGGGAATAAATTAAATAACATATTAAAGAAACTCTGTAACACAATTTCTTCCAGAATTTGCCTGAGTCCCTCCTCAAACAAATGAATACGAAATAAGACCATAAGATTTAAAAGAACATGTAGGATTTTTATTTATGATTTGAACTGCCTAATTTTTAGGTGATCGCGTCCTAGCTGTCAATGGAGTTAGTCTAGAAGGAGCCACCCATAAGCAAGCTGTGGAAACACTGAGAAATACAGGACAGGTAACAGATCATTATACCAACCTTTTACAGTACCTTAGAAGAGCAAAACAATGTGTGAATAACATCAGTTCTCACTGAGATCTCTAAATTTGTTAGCTAATCAAGAAACCAAGCCTGATATGTATAACCATCTGGGTTGTTGTTTTTTCCTTCCAAATTTAAATGCAAGTATTATAAGACATTTTTTACTGAGGAAGCTGACTTTCTATGTCACATTTAACGCTTACATTACCAAAGAGATCTGATGGGGGAGGAGTGGAAATTGCATTTTAAATTTGTTGTATAAACATCTGATTTCTAGTGGTTTTCACTCTTATTCTTTAGCCTCAACACAAAATTTATTTTGTTGAAGTACATTTTGAGTTAGGGAGTTTAACCAAATTATCTATGATGGTCTTTGGAGGTTTTTGTTGTTTTGAGACAGGGTCTTGCTGTGAGGCCCAGGTTGGAGTGCAGTGGCGCAATCACGGCTCACTGCAACCTTGACTTCCCGGGCTCAAGTGATCCCCCTGCCTCAGTCTCCCAAGTAGCTGGGACTACAGGCGCGTGCCACCATGCCTGGCTAGTTTATTTTTTATTTCTTGTAGAGATGGGGGTCTCCCTATGTTGCCCATGCTGGTCTCGAACTCCTAGGCAAGAAGTGATCTTCTTGCCCCAGCCTACCAATGTGCTGGGACTACAGTGGGACTACAGGCGTGAGCCACCACACCTGGCTTTTTTTTTTTTTTTTTTTTTTAATTGAGATGGAGTTTAAGCTCTTGTCACCCAGGCTGGAGTGCAATGGCATGACGTCGGCTCATTGCAACCTCCGCCTCCCAGAGTCAAGCAATTCTCCTGCCTCGGCCGGTCGAGTAGCTGGGATTACAGGTGCCCACCACAACACCTGGCTAATTTTTATATTTTTAGTAGAGATGGGGTTTCACCATGTTGGCCAGGCTGGTCTCCAGCTTCTGACTTCAGGTGATCTGCCCACCTTGCGCTCCCAGTGTTGGGATTACCAGCATGAGCCACTCCACCTGGCCATTATCATACATTTCTAACATGTATTATATTTATAATAGATTATTTTTAATCATTTATCTTTCTATACAGAAGTGTAATAAAAACTTGATTTTGGAACTTTCAACCCCTTGCTTTTGTTCCTCTATTTTTTTTTTTCTCCCTCTTCATTTGGTGGACCAAATTTGGTAGTTACTTTAAATGATTTTATATCATTAACTATACAAAGTCCTGAAAATGTATCTATTTTCATAGCATTCTTCTTAATTAATGAAATGCTATTTTACTTATCCAGGTGGTTCATCTGTTATTAGAAAAGGGACAATCTCCAACATCTAAAGAACATGTCCCGGTAACCCCACAGTGTACCCTTTCAGATCAGAATGCCCAAGGTCAAGGCCCAGAAAAAGTGAAGAAAACAACTCAGGTCAAAGACTACAGCTTTGTCACTGAAGGTCAGGCCTTGGGAGACTACAATCTCACTTGAAATTATTCCTCGCCTATTCAAAATTTGATTTTTACATGTTGGATTACAGTTAATGCCCTAGTTTTGTTCATTATTCTTGTCAAATGCAAATAATAATCTGACATAGCACCATACTGAATAAAGACAGAAACATATTTGCAGCTCATAGGGTCTGAAAGACTTTGGATAATAAACTCATGCATGACTATGGTCTTTTAAAAATGCTTTAAATTGTTGTAAAATTCAAAATGAAATTTGGTAAGTGAAAGAATAAAGAAAAACAAATGCTGAGATGCCTTCAAACCCATGTGAAACCTTGACCCTTAGATTTTTGTATTTCTATTTAATTTAATTTTAAGAACTGTGAATCAAACTCTGGGCAGATATTCACCTAGTAGTGCCCAGAAAGTGGTCTTTGTTACAAACTATGCTAGCCTTTGGACATATCACTAATTGGTAGTAAGAAAATTAAGAATGACAGTGGCTTTCCAGTACCCTTTAAGATTCTGTCTTTTTTTTTTTTTTTTTTTTTTTTTTGACCTTCATTTTTTTTTTTTATTCTCTGATGCTCTTCCTTTGTGTTATGTAAGTTTCTGGCCTATATCATTTTTCTTCTCTTTGGACAACTTTTTTTTTTTAATTTGTACAATTTCTTTACTTTCATATCTAATTACTTTCTTTTTTTTATTTTATTATTATTACACTTTACATTTTAGGGTACATGTGCACAATGTGCAGGTTAGTTACATATGTATACATGTGCCATGCTGGTGTGCTGCACCCATTAACTCGTCATTTAGCATTAGGTATATCTCCTAAAGCTATCCCTCCCCGCTCCCCCCACCCCACAACAGTCCCCAGAGTGTGATGTTCCCCTTCCTGTGTCCATGTGTTCTCATTGTTCAATTCCCACCTATGAGTGAGAATATGCGGTGTTTGGTTTTTTGTTCTTGCGATAGTTTACTGAGAATGATGATTTCCATTTTCATCCATGTCCCTAACAAAGACATGAACTCATCATTTTTGATGGCTGTATAGTATTCCATGGTGTATATGTGCCACATTTTCTTAATCCAGTCTATCATTGTAGGACATTTGGGTTGGTTCCAAGTCTTTGCTATTGTGAATAGTGCCGCAATAAACATACGTGTGCATGTGTCTTTATAGCAGTATGATTTATAATCCTTTGGGTATATACCCAGTAATGGGATGGCTGGCTCAAATGGTATTTCTAGTTCTAAGTCCCTGAGGAATCGCCACACTGACTTCCACAGTGGTTGAACTAGTTTACAGTCCCACCATCAGTGTAAAAGTGTTCCTATTTCTCCAGATCCTCTCCAGCACCTGTTGTTTCCTGACTTTTTAATGATTGCCATTCTAACTGGTGTGAGATGGTATCTCATTGTGGTTTTGATTTGCATTTCTCTGATGGCCAATGATGGTGAGCATTTTTTCATGTGTTTTTTGGCTGCATAAATGTCTTCGTTTGAGAAGTGTCTGTTCATGTCCTTTGCCCACTTTTTGATAGGGTTGTTTGCTTTTTTCTTGTAAATTTGTTGGAGTTCATTGTAGATTCTGGATATTAGCCCTTTGTCAGATGAGTAGGTTGCGAAAATTTTCTCCCATTTTGTAGGTTGCCTGTTCACTCCGATGGTAGTTTCTTTTGCTGTGCAGAAGCTCTTGAGTTTAATTAGATCCCGTTTGTCAATTTTGGCTTTTGTTGCCATTGCTTTTGGTGTTTTAGACATGAAGTCCTTGCCCATGCCTATGTCCTGAATGGTAATGCCTAGGTTTTCTTCTAGGGTTTTTATGGCTTTAGGTCTAACGTTTAAGTCTTTAATCCATCTTGAATTAAATTTTGTATAAGGTGTAAGGAAGGGATCCAGTTTCAGCTTTCTACATATGGCTAGCCAGTTTTCCCAGCACCATTTATTAAATAGGGAATCCTTTCCCCATTTCTTGTTTTTCTCAGGTTTGTCAAAGATCAGATAGTTGTAGATATGTGGCGTTATTTCTGAGGGCTCTGTTCTGTTCCATTGATCTATATCTCTGTTTTGGTAACAGTACCATGCTGTTTTGGTTACTGTAGCCTTGTAGTATAGTTTGAAGTCAGGTAGGGTGATGCTTCCAGCTTTCTTCTTTTGGCTTAGGATTGACTTGGTGTTTCGGGCTCTTTTTTGGTTCCATATGAACTTTAAAGTAGTTTTTTCCAATTCTGTGAAGAAAGTCATTGGTAGCTTGATGGGGATGGCATTGAATCTATAAATTACCTTGGGCAGTATGGCCATTTTCATGATATTGATTCTTCCTACCCATGAGCATGGAATGTTCTTCCATTTCTTTGTATCCTCTTTTATTTCATTGAGCAGTGGTTTGTAGTTCTCCCTGAAGAGGTCCTTCACGTCCCTTGTAAGTTGGATTCCTAGGTATTTTATTCTCTTTGAAGCAATTGTGAATGGGAGTTCACTCATGATTTGGCCCTCTGTTTGTCTGTTATTGGTGTATAAGAATGCTTGTGATTTTTATACATTGATTTTGTATCCTGAGACTTTGCTGAAGTTGCTTATCAGCTTAAGGAGATTTTGGGCTGAGACAATGGGGTTTTCTAGATATACTATCATGTCATCTGCAAACAGGGACAATTTGACTTCCTCTTTTCCTAATTGAATACCCTTGATTTCCTTCTCCTGCCTAATTGCCCTGGCCAGAACTTCCAACACTATGTTGAATAGGAGTGGTGAGAGAGGGCATCCCTGTCTTGTGCCAGTTTTCAAAGGGAATGCTTCCAGTTTTTGCCCATTCAGTATGATATTGGCCGTGGGTTTGTCATAGATAGCTCTTATTATTTTGAGATATGTCCCATCAATACCGAATTTATTGAGAGTTTTTAGCACGAAGGTTGTTGAATTTTGTCAAAGGCCTTTTCTGCATCTATTGAGATAATCATGTGGTTTTTGTCTTTGGTTGTGTTTATATGCTGGATTACATTTATTGATTTGCGTATATTGAACCAGCCTTGCATCCCAGGGATGAAGCCCACTTGATCATGGTGGATAAGCTTTTTGATGTGCTGCTGGATTGGGTTTGCCAGTATTTTATTGAGGATTTTTGCATCAATGTTCATCAAGGATATTGGTCTAAAATTCTCTTTTTTGGTTGTGTCTCTGCCCAGCTTTGGTATCAGGATGATGCTGGCCTCATAAAATGAGTTAGGGAGGATTCCCTCTTTTTGTGTTGATTGGAATAGTTTCAGAAGGAATGGTACCAGTTCCTCCTTGTACCTCTGGTAGAATTCGGCTGTGAATCCATCTGGTCCTGGACTCTTTTTGGTTGGTAAGCTATTGATTATTGCCACAATTTCAGAGCCTGTTATTGGTCTATTCAGAGATTCAACTTCTTCCTGGTTTAGTCTTGGGAGAGTGTATGTGTCGAGGAATTTATCCATTTCTTCTAGATTTTCTAGTTTATTTGCGTAGAGGTGTTTGTAGTATTCTCTGATGGTAATTTGTATTTCTGTGGGATCGGTGGTGATATCCCCTTTATCATTTTTTATTGCATCTATTTAATTCTTTTCTCTTTTCTTCTTTATTAGTCTTGCTAGCAGTCTATCAATTTTGTTGATCCTTTCAAAAAATCAGCTCCTGGATTCATTAATTTTTTGAAGGGTTTTTTGTGTCTCTATTTCCTTCAGTTCTGCTCTGATTTTAGTTATTTCTTGCCTTCTGCTAGCTTTTGAATGTGTTTGCTCTTGCTTTTCTAGTTCTTTTAATTGTGATGTTAGGGTGTCAATTTTGGATCTTTCCTGCTTTCTCTTGTGGGCATTTAGTGCTATAAATTTCCCTCTACACACTGCTTTGAATGTGTCCCAGAGATTCTGGTATGTTGTGTCTTTGTTCTCGTTGGTTTCAAAGAACATCTTTATTTCTGCCTTCATTTCGTTATGCACCCAGTAGTCATGCAGGAGCAGGTTGTTCAGTTTCCATGTAGTTGAGCGGTTTTGAGTGAGTTTCTTAATCCTGAGTTCTAGTTTGATTGCACTGTGGTCTGAGAAACAGTTTGTTATAATTTCTGATCTTTTACATTTGCTGAGGAGAGCTTTACTTCCAAGTATGTGGTCAATTTTGGAATAGGTGTGGTGTGGTGCTGAAAAAAATGAATATTCTGTTGATTTGGGGTGGAGAGTTCTGTAGATGTCTATTAGGTCCGCTTGGTGCAGAGCTGAGTTCAATTCCTGGGTATCCTTGTTGACTTTCTGTCTCGTTGATCTGTGTAATGTTGACAGTGGGGTGTTAAAGTCTCCCATTATTATTGTGTGGGAGTCTAAGTCTCTTTGTAGGTCACTCAGGACTTGCTTTATGAACCTGGGTGCTCCTGTATTGGGTGCATATATATTTAGGACAATTAGCTCTTCTTGTTGTATTGATCCCTTTACCATTGTGTAATAGCCTTCTTTGTCTCTTTTGATCTTTGTTGGTTTAAAGTCTGTTTTATCAGAGACTAGGATTGCAACCCCTGCCTTTTTTTGTTTTCCATTTGCTTGGTAGATCTTCCTCCATCCTTTTATTTTGAGACTATGTGTGTCTCTGCATGTGAGATGGGTTTCCTGAATACAGCACACTGATGGGTCTTGACTCTTTATCCAATTTGCCAGTCTGTGTCTTTTAATTGGAGCATTTAGTCCATTTACATTTGAAGTTAATATTGTTATGTGTGAATTTGATCCTGTCATTATGATGTTAGCTGGTTAGTTGATGCAGTTTCTTCCTCGCCTCGATGGTCTTTACAATTTGGCATGATTTTGCAGTGGCTGGTACTGGTTGTTCCTTTCCATGTTTAGTGCTTCCTTCAGGAGCTCTTTTAGGGCAGGCCTGGTGGTGACAAAATCTCTCAGCATTTGCTTGTCTGTGAAGTATTTTATTTTTCCTTCACTTATGAAGCTTAGTTTGGCTGGATATGAAATTCTGGGCTGAAAATTCTTTTCTTTAAGAATGTTGAATATTAGCCCCCACTCTCTTCTGGCTTGTAGAGTTTCTGCCAAGAGATAAGCTGTTAGTCTGATGGACTTCCCTTTGCGGGTAACCCGACCTTTCTCTCTGGCTGCCCTTAACATTTTTTCCTTCATTTCAACTTTGGTGAGTCTGACAATTATGTGTCTTGGAGTTGCTCTTCTCGAGAAGTATCTTTGTGGCATTCTCTGTACTTCCGGAATCTGAATGTTCACCTGCCTTGCTAGATTGGGGAAGTTCTCCTGGATAGTATCCTGCAGAGTGTTTTCCAACTTAGTTCCATTCTCCCCGTCACTTTCAGGTACACCAATCAGACGTAGATTTAGTCTTTTCACGTAGTCCCATATTTCTTGGAGGCTTTGTTCGTTTCTTTTTATTCTTTTTTCTCTAAACTTCCCTTCTCGCTTAATTTCATTCATTTCATCTTCCATCACTGATACCCTTTCTTCCAGTTGATCGCATCGGCTCCTGAGGCTTCTGCATTCTTCACGTAGTTCTCGAGCCTTGGCTTTCAGCTCCATCAGCTCCTTTAAGCACTTCCCTGTATTGGTTATTCTAGTTATACATTCGTCTAAATTTTTTTCAAAATTTTCAACTTCTTTGCCTTTGGTTTGAATTTCCTCCTGTAGCTTGGAGTAGTTTGATTGTCTGAAGCCTTCTTCTCTCAACTTGTCAAAGTCATTCTCCGTCCAGCTTTTTTCCGTTGCTGGTGAGGAGCTGCATTCCTTTGGAGGAGGAGAGGCGCTCTGCTTTTTAGAGTTTCCAGTTTTTCTGCTTTGTTTTTTCCCCATCTTTGTGGTTTTATCTACTTTTGGTCTTTGATGATGGTGATGTACAGATGGGTTTTTGGTGTGGATGTCCTTTCTGTTTGTTAGTTTTCTTTCTAACAGACAGGACCCTCAGCTGCAGGTCTGTTGGAGTTTGCTAGAGGTCCACTCCAGACCCTGTTTGCCTGGGTACCAGCAGCGGTGGCTGCAGAACAGCGGATTTTCGTGAACCGTGAATGCTGCTGTCTGATCGTTCCTCTGGAAGTTTTTTCTCAGAGGAGTACTCGGCCGTGTGAGGTGTCAGTCTGCCCCTACTGGGGGGTGCCTCCCAGTTAGGCTGCTCGGGGGTCAAGGGTCAGCGACCCACTTGAGAAGGCAGTCTGCCCGTTCTCAGATCTCCAGCTGCGTGCTGGGAGAACCACTGCTCTCTTCAAAGCTGTCAGACAGGGACATTTAAGTCTGCAGAGGTTACTGCTGTCTTTTCGTTTGTCTGTGCCCTGCCCCCAAAGGTGGAGCCTACAGAGGCAGGCAGGCCTCCTTGAGCTGTGGTGGGCTCCACCCAGTTGGAGCTTCCTGGCTGCTTTGTTTACCTAAGCAAGCCTGGGCAATGGCGGGCGCCCCTCCCCCAGCCTCGCTGCTGCCTTGCAGTCTGATCTCAGACTGCTGTGCTAGCAATCAGAGAGACTCCGTGGGCATAGGACCCTCTGAGCCAGGTGCGGTATATAATCTCCTAGTGTGCCGTTTTTTAAGCCTGTCGGAAAAGCGCAGTATTGGGGTAGGAGTGACCCGATTTTCCAGGTGCCATCTGTCACCCCTTTCTTTGACTAGGGAAGGGAACTCCCTGACCCCTCGCACTTCCCGAGTGAGGCAATGCCTCACCCTGCTTTGGCTCGCGCACAGTGCGCTGCGCCCACTGTCCTGCGCCCACTGTCTGGCACTCCCTAGTGAGATGAACCTGGTACCTCAGATGGAAATGCAGAAATCACCCGTCTTCTGCGTCGCTCACGCTGGGAGCTGTAGACCGGAGCTGTTCCTATTCGGCCGTCTTGGCTCCCCCTCCAAGATTCTGTCTTCTTAAGAGGTTTATGTTTCCTTTACTTTATAAATGATGGTGATGGTGTACAGTCATTGTTTTATTTTACACAAACGTTAACAACTCTGAATCAGTCCCCAAAATAAGGAGAAAAAATAACACAGACTATATTATTTTTTCCTGAATATGAAAATAAAATTAATGTTCTCATTTTATCATACTGCTCTTTATTCTTTATTTCTTCCATCTTTTTTTTTTTTTATGAGACAGAGTCTCGTTCTGCTGCCCAGGCTGGAGTGCAGTGGCGCAATCTTGGCTCACTGCAACCTCCGCCTCTGGGTTCAAGCTGTTCTCCTGCCTCAGCTCCCCGAGTAGCTGGGATTATAGGCACACACTGCCACATGCGGCTAATTTTTGTATTTTTAGTATAGACGGCGTTTCACCATGTTGTCCAAACTGGTCTTGAACCCCTGACCTCAGGTGATCTGCCCTCCTCAGCCTCCCAAAATGTTGGGATTACAGGTGTGAGCCACCACACCCAGCCCCATCATTCTTTCTTTAAATAGATTTGTTGTTTTTTTAAACACCCAAGCCAACCATGAGCAAAGACTTCAAATGTATTTTTTAATTATTTTCTGGTTATTGTTCTTTTAATTTATTTAGCTGATAAGAAATTTATTGAAATATTGCAATTTATCTGAGTTATATTACACCTCCCCAGAACGTTACAATTTCAATTTATTTCCACATAACCTCCTCTAACATTTATTTTGTTCTTCTTTTCATCTTTCTCACGCTGTATACCTGAGTTTCTCCCATACCTGTCCTTCCGTGGAGTTTCCCCTTTTTTTGGCCTGTTATTGTACTCTGTTTTGTTTTGTTTTTGTAGAGATTGGATCTCACTGTATTGCCCAGGCTGGTCTCAAACTCCTGGGTTCAAGCAACCCTCCTACTTCGGCCTCCCAAAGTACTGGGGTTTATAGGCATGAGCCACTGTGCCTGACCATAGTGTCTTTTAAAACACACGAGTTTGATGCATAATTCCATTTTCAGAATCCTACTTTCAGAACTCTCCTTCCTAATCAAACAGCTTAGTTCATGCAGTTAGTTGATAAGATTTCTTAATGATGGAAATAGACTGTAAGATACAGCTTCAGTATACTATTAGAGTGCAGTAAGTACATACAGAGCTATAAATATGGGAAAATGGGCTTTTAAAATGTGTCTAGAAGTATATATGTTTGTATGTTCCTATGTAAACACAGCATGTTAACAATATCTAAATTTTTTTTATATCTTTTCCCCCAGAAAATACATTTGAGGTAAAATTACTTAAAAATAGCTCAGGTCTAGGATTCAGTTTTTCTCGAGAAGATAATCTTACACCGGAGCAAATTAATGCCAGCATAGTAAGGGTTAAAAAGCTCTTTCCTGGACAGCCAGCAGCAGAAAGTGGAAAAATTGATGTAGGAGATGTTATCTTGAAAGTGAATGGAGCCTCTTTGAAAGGACTATCTCAGCAGGTGAGCCCCTAGCATGTGCAGTATAGCATTTTTAATGATGAGATGGATTGGCCTTTCAGAATGGTTTCATAATGCTGGTTTAACTGTACCTTCATTTGTCATTCATGGTACCCCCAGGAAGTCATATCTACTCTCAGGGGAACTGCTCCAGAAGTATTCTTGCTTCTCTGCAGACCTCCACCTGGTGTGCTACCGGAAATTGATACCGCGCTTTTGGTGAGACTTATGAAAAGTAATTTACATTTTTATAGAATATCAACTTAGCAACTAACTAATTCAGCTGTGGTGGTTTCATCATGAATTGTTCTCCTGGGTTTCATACCTAGCTACTTGTTTTAGGTAGGCATGTTATCTTGTATGTGACAACTTCTTTGAATGTATTCATATTTGTATAATAATACAAAGTAATTTATTCAATTTATTTAACTAGGATTTATCAAGTACTGACTTCAGGCATTTTAATGGGCACTGATACTAGTTATTATGTTGAACACGTCACAAACTGTTATTCCTCATCTGCAAAACAATGGTTAAAAATCTCTTTAATAGGAAAATAACATTTCTGTAAGATGCATTATAAATAGCATTTTAAAAGACTACATTGATTTGAGGCACCAGATAGGAAAAAGTGAATGGAACACTCTTGATGAGCGTATAAGTTGGTATCAGTTTTTAGAAAACAATTTGGAAATAATTAGGCTATTAAAAATGTCCTATATTGTGACAGTATAGAAAATTACAAAGTAATAGAAACTCAGGTAAAAATTTACATACAAAGAAGTTCTTCTAGATTTCTATTAATAATGGAAAGCTAGAAACAACTCTGTCCAATAAAAGGAGAAGGCACAAATAAAGGTATAGCCATCCATTGGACCATTATACAGGTATTAAAATTGTTTTAAAGCATATTTAAGGACTTAAGAAAATATTTATGATAGAACCCTAGTTTTTGAAAATATGAGACAAAATATATACTACTACTCTAGTTCTAACTTAAGGTATAAATTGTACAATATTAACTGTTATTTTATATATTATTTTCTCTAGTGAACATAAATTACTTTTATAATCAGAAAATTCAATGCATACTTTAGTAGAAAGTTGTTCAATGGTTTATTTTCAAATAAATGCTTCTAAAATTCATAGAATGGTCCCAAATCTCTTTAAATGTGTCCATTACAGACCCCACTTCAGTCTCCAGCACAAGTACCTCCAAACAGCAGTAAAGACTCTTCTCAGCCATCATGTGTGGAGCAAAGCACCAGCTCAGATGAAAATGAAATGTCAGACAAAAGCAAGAAGCAGTGCAAGTCCCCATCCAGAAGAGACAGTTACAGTGACAGCAGTGGGAGTGGAGAAGATGACTTAGTAACAGCTCCAGCAAACACATCAAATTCGACCTGGAGTTCAGCTTTGCATCAGACTCTAAGCAACATGGTATCACAGGCACAGAGTCATCATGAAGCACCCAAGAGTCAAGAAGATACCATTTGTACCATGTTTTACTATCCTCAGAAAATTCCCAATAAACCAGAGTTTGAGGACAGGTATCATCAATATAATGTGAACCGCTCAAAGCAACTGGTTGTTGTTACTAGCAGTAGCAGCAACATGCATTTCTCTAAGAACAAAATGTATGTATCTGTGACCTTCACAGTGGTTAGGCAGAGGATGACTGTATTGGATGTCTAGCTATTGTGACTGATAGTTTTAGTTAGCAAACCAATAAGCTCTCTAGTCAGTCAGTGAGTCTTTCTTCCCTTTTGAGCATATTTACTAGTAACTGAGAAAGTTATTTGTATTTCACTATTAACCATACTACTTAAACAGAAACAGAAGAGACTTATTTAGGCAGTAACACAGTGGGAGACTAGGGACCAGAAATATAGAGGGGAGATAAGGGCAGAGAGTTTGCAGAAGGTAAGACAAAGAAGATGGGGAAAAGAAGAAATTATTGAAAACATAGAAGCATACAAAGAGAAAGACTACATTAATACATCACATAATTATTCATACATTTTACTCTTTGGTTATGTCTTTGTGTCTATCCACATCCAACTTTATTTGTTCAAGTTTTTTTCCTGTGTATTTTATCCAAAATAACCACAGGAGTCAGACTTTTAGTCTTCTTTCTTCTTTTTCTTATTATGTTGAAACACACATTAAGCTTCTGATAACATTAGCTTCAGCTTTGAATTAACAACTAGAAATCAAAAGAATTTTATTTAACCTATCTTGCTGATTTTATGCAGCTTAAAGAGCTTCATCAAAATAGAACCTAGGCCGGGTGCGATGGCTCACATCTGTAATCCCAGCATTTTGGGAGGCCAAGGCAGGTAGATTGTTTGAGCTCAGGAGTTCGAGACCAGCCTGGGCAACATGGCAAAACCCCATCTCTACTAAAAATACAAAAATTAGTTGGGCATGGTGGCACACACCTGTAATCCCAGCTACTTGGGTGGCTGCGGCAGGGGAATCACTTGATCCTGGGAGGCAGAGGCTGCAGTGAGCCGAGATTTCACCACTGCACTCCAGCCCAGGCAACAGAGTGAGACCCTGTCTCAACAACAACAACAACAAAAAAAAACCTAGACAGAGAATAAATTATTGTTAATTTTAACATTTAACAGATATGGAGTAAATTCATAGTCCAGAGTCATTCAAAAAGTAACTAGGATCTCAATCAAAATCCGACATGAATATTTGTTAAGTGTTTTCTGTTTCTGGCACAAACTAACCATATTGACATTGAAATGTATTTGAAAATAGTCTTCTTTGTCTCTGTAGTAATCCTTCCCCTCTACCACCGGATATGGCTCCTGGGCAGAGTTATCAACCCCAATCAGAATCTGCTTCCTCTAGTTCGATGGATAAGTATCATATACATCACATTTCTGAACCGACTAGACAAGAAAACTGGACACCTTTGAAAAATGACTTGGAAAATCACCTTGAAGACTTTGAACTGGTAAGTTGTTTTCTCTATATTTTAAAAAAATCCATATTTTTTAAAAGAAGGTGTGTTCATAAAGTTTCCCTTTAGGGAAAAAGCTATCTTTAAAATAGCTTCATATGTGTGTCTAATAAATGGATAACATATCTGGTATGTTTCTGTGCTAAGAAATTAGGAAATAAGGCAAAAAGACCTGAGTATAAATTCTGACTCTACCACTGACTTGCTACAATTTGGCAGACTCCTATGGACCAATCACTTAATTCTTCTGAGTCTTGGTAGCTTTGACTATAAAATGGAGCAAGTAACCTCACAGGATTGTGGTGAAGATTAAATGAAATAACATATGTAAAGCACATAGTATAGTATCTGCTACAGAGTAGACCCTTAGTAAATATTATTTTTGTCTGCTTCTCAAATTCTGATGAGTTACCTATTTGATTTTTAACCAAGTTTGAATTTAATTTTTTTTTCTCCTCCACACTTTTTTTGTGTGCTCAGATGGAATCCTTTACATTGTAGTAATAGTCCTAGAACTTCTAAACCTACAAATAAGATTTAGAAACAAAATTTCCAAGTATAATATCCTTTACATTGATTGAAAGTTAGCCTTTTTAAATACTGCTTTTATTATCCAAGTAATAAATGTTTATTGTAGAAAAATTATTAAACAGAGGAGAAGATTAAAGCCACTATAATCTGATTACCCCAAAACTGTTAACATTTTGGAGCTAAGTTTCCAGGTACACTTTTTTTTTTTTTTTTTTGGCCTATAATTGTGCATGTGTGTATTGGAGATGAGGGGTGTGCAGCATCTACATCTTCGGTTTCATTCTTAGCAATAGAGTAAAAATAATCTTTAATTTTTCTTAGAAATCTTTTACCCTTGTAAACAACCTCTGTGTCTCATTTGAAATCTTTTAAAAGTATATTTTATTTATACAACAAAATTAATAAGATTGTGATAATCACCAAAAGACTTCATATTTTTACCAAAAAAAAAAAAGCTTTTTTGTGGCTCTTTGCATCTGCTTAGAAATACATGGCTCTTTGCATTTGTTTAGAAATATATGAATTTTTTTTCTGAACCTTTCCTCCAGAAAGTATTTTTTGATCATCAAAGTATAACCACTATGGTGTCCTTATTTATCCTAAAAATATAAGAAAGAAAGCAGGAGTAAACTCTGTCTCTGCTGTCTCTAGACAAACATAATGTTGTGCTTAAACATAACTTTTACATGGGATGCAGTGGGGAGACAATCCGTCTAGAATCAGACAGACTGTCTAGAGTCAGACAGACTTGACTTCTTCACTTGGACAAGTTAAGTAACCTTTTAAGGTTTGACTTTCTCCTCTGTTAAGGGAAATAATAGTCATCTTTCTGTTTGTCTATAGTGCAGAATAGACAACCTAAAAGTATTACTGCTTTTTTCCCTTAGGAAGTAGAACTCTTCATTACCCTAATTAAATCAGAAAAAGGAAGCCTGGGTTTTACAGTAACCAAAGGCAATCAGAGAATTGGTTGTTATGTTCATGATGTCATACAGGATCCAGCCAAAAGTGATGGAAGGCTAAAACCTGGGGACCGGCTCATAAAGGTGAGACATTTAAGAGGAATGGATTATTTGTGTAAATGTAGACAAAGAGCAAGCCAGAAAAAGAAGGTTGAATTATTGTAATACTGTATTTATCTATTCGGTTTATGCTTTCTATTTCCACCACTTAAAAGTAAAGGCCTTTACATCGTTAACAGTTTGGGAAATTCTTTTATATATATATATATATATATATATATATATATATATATATATTTTTTTTTTTTTTACTATAAGTTCTAGGGTACATGTGCACAATGTGCAGGTTTGTTACATATGTATACATGTACCATGTTGGTGTGCTGCACCCATTAACTTGTCATTTACAAATTTGAAAGTCCCTTTAATCTCAGTAAGGCATAAAACAAGCTATCTTAGGTCTCAAGGACAGAAAGTTTAAATTACTTAGAGGATGAATTTCCTAGATTAGCAAAATAATGATGCATTTGTTAGGGATTTAACATTATTATTTCATTGTAATGGCTTGATCGTTGTGCCTATGATTTCCATAATAAAGGGGATTACCAATAAATTAGAGATCACTGTTGTGAATCTCTTACTAACTAATATATATTATAAATTAGGAAGATTATTGTATTTCTTGGCAATTTAGCTTCTCTTTTCTAAAAATTGTGGTCTTCACTTGCCCCTTTCTTGTTTTTGTAGGTTAATGATACGGATGTTACTAATATGACTCATACAGATGCAGTTAATCTGCTCCGGGCTGCATCCAAAACAGTCAGATTAGTTATTGGACGAGTTCTGGAATTACCCAGAATACCAATGTTGCCTCATTTGCTACCAGACATAGCACTAACATGCAACAAAGAGGAGTTGGGTAATGAAAAGTCAAACTTTGTACAATATGATTTTCTTGGTTAGCTTAAGAGTAAGTACTTTTATGACTGAGAAAACAAATCTTTTCTTTTATTTCAAGGTTTTTCCTTATCTGGAGGTCATGACAGCCTTTATCAAGTGGTATATATTAGTGATATTAATCCAAGGTCCATCGCAGCCATTGAGGGTAATCTCCAGCTATTAGATGTCATCCATTATGTGAACGGAGTCAGCACACAAGGAATGACCTTGGAGGAAGTTAACAGAGCATTAGACATGTCACTTCCTTCATTGGTATTGAAAGCAACAAGGTACTCTGCAATTATTTATGAGTTTTGATTGTGCGTGTGTGTGCATTTCAGATCGTTGATTATACTTCATTCTCTGAAAATATGTTACTGAATTAGTAATTCATAGACTAAATTGGCAGGACTTAATAAATTTAAAACAGACTTCTTGATAGGCGATTTTGAGAACACTAAGTGAATAATAGAATGGTTACCACATTTATCAGTTAGGATGTTTTCACTTGCAAGTAATAGAAAATACAACTAAACTTTTGTTTAAACAAGAAATGGAATTTATTGGGAGTTTTTTTGTTTTGTTTTGTTTTCTTTTCTTTTTTAGACAGTTTCACTCTTGTTGCCCACGCTGGAGTGCGGTGGTGCAATCTTGGCTCACTGCAACCTCTGCCTCCCAGGTTCAAGCGGTTCTTCTGCCTCAGCCTCCCAAGTAGCTGGGATTACAGGCACCCGCCACCACGCCAGGCTAATTTTTGTATTTTTAGTAGAGACAGGGTTTCACCATGTTGGCCAGGCTGGTCTCGAACTCCGGACCTCAGGTGATCCACTCACCTTGGCCTCCCAAAGTGCTGGGATTACAAGCGTGAGCCACCCTACCTGGCCCGAGATTTATTGGTTTATATTGAACTTTTAAAAGTCCAGAGATAAGGTGGTCATCAGGTGAAATCTGATCAGGGCTCTACCTTAATTTATTTGCTATTTTTAGTTATTTCCTCCTCCCTGTATCAGTTTTCAAAAGACTACATCATTTTCATACTTCCCACCTATATACCACATCACATCACCTAGAGCAATCTTCAAACAGAAATCTCAGCAATCACTACTATTTAAGCAAGTACTGTGTACCAGTTGCGTTATGCCTAAATTAAGATCAATCTCTAAGTTGGAAGCAAGGGATAAGAATATACAGATGCTCCTCATACAGTGGGGTTACATCCCAGTAAACCCATGGTAAACTGAAAATATCATAAGTCAAAACCACATTTAAAATACCAAACCTACCAAACATCACAGCTTATTAGCCTAGCCTAGCCTACCATAAACAGTTTTACATTACTTACATTACATTATCCTACAGTTGGACAAAATCATCTAACACAAAGCTTATTTTATAATAAAGTGTTGAATATCTCATGTAACTTATTGAATACTGTACTGGAAATGAAACACAGGATGATTGTATGAGTATTCAAAGTATGGTTTCTACCAAATGCGTGTCACTTTTACAATGTCATAAAGCTGCACCATCATAAGTTGGGGACCATCAGTATTGATTGGCTTAAGCCAGTCCTGGCTCATTCCCAGAGCTGGGATAGGATTAATCCCACTGGAACCTCATGCCTGCTACCCATGAGGCATAGAACTGCCACATCTACTCAACCTTATAACAGTTTCTACATTATGAAAAATGCTAATAGCAACTTTTCTTTCACTTATAATGGAAACAGATTGAGAAAATGTATTAGTTTCCTATTACTATTATAAAAAATTACTATAAGTTTAGTGGCTTAAAACAACACAAGTTTATTATATTAACGTTCTGAAGGTCTGAAATACAAAATGGGCCTTACTGTGGTAAAATCAAGGTGTCAGCAGGGCTGCATTCCTTCTGTAGATCCCAGGAGAAAATCTATTTTCCACCCTCTAGAGACTCCCCATACACCTTGGTTTATGGCTCACTTCCATCTTCAAAGCCAGCAACTGCAGCACCCTCTGCTTCTGTTGCCACGTCTCTTTCTGTGATTCAGACTTTCCTGCCTCCCTCTTTCACTTATTAGGACCCCTGTGATTATAATGGGCCCACCCTGATAATCCAAAATAACCTCCCCATATCAAAATCTGAACCTAATCATATATACAGTTTCTTTTGCCATATGAACAGTAATATCTTTAGAGGTTCTGAGGATTAGAACAGAATCATTAGAACATAAACATCTTGGAAGGGGATTATTCTGCCTACCACAATTTGTAGGAATCCAGGCTTTCTAGATTACAGACTTAAGTTATATAAAGGAAAAATTCACATTTTTGTTTGTGAATTATTTCTTTTAAAGTATGGGAACTTGTTGATCAAATCATTGATGATAAGTTTATTTATTCCTTCTAAACCTGTAAATTAGATTGTGTACTTTTTTTCCCCTTGAACATAGTCTTTGGCTTGATTCCTTCATATATGTCTAAAAATTGGATTGGCATACAATTGTTTTCATAGGTCTACCTGAATATTAATTAGGAGGGGAGGGAAGTCTTCAAACAACCTGGAAAGTATTTTTGTGAAAATTAACATTTTTGCTAACTTTAGGTCCAACTGAATACTTTGCCTCAAAATTAGTAGAGCACTCTTCAGCTCAGCCTTGAAGTCATTTTCTTTTGTCTTTCTGCTTTTATCTTAGCTGTAGTCACCAAAAATACAGTCATGGTAGTCAAAATTACTTTCTCCTTCATTCTTCTTCTAGCTCTCTCTTCATTGTGTTTATCTACCCTCTTTTATTAAAGTCCATAGGGTAGCAATAATGGAGTGATGTATACTTGTGGTAATTATCTGTATGTCCACTTTCTAGAGACTCCTCATACTCCTTGGTTTATGACTTCCTTCCATAAAGGGAACTGTAAAGGATTTGGGATTTTACTGTACTTGCAAGCTAATAAGCTAGCCTGTCTTTGTTACATGGATGCTGGCAGAAGACATAAAACTCCTGAATCAGAGATAAAAGACTATTACTAATGCATAGCAAGCAGCATGAGCATGGCATTAGTGTCAGTTCCACGTCTTCCAAGTCCCATAAAAATGATGTATGTGACGCACCTCCCCCTGCCCACCCAGGCAAAGCAGTGCTCTGAGTATCACATCACACAAAAGGAACAAAAGCGAAACACGCAAACCAGCTTCAACTTACACTTGGTTACTCAAAAGAACAAGAGTCAGTGGTACTTGTCCTAGCGTTTTGGAAGCGGAAAACAGGAACCCATCAAACCAACCAATCAACCAAACAAAGAAAAAATTCCACAATAAAAGCATGTATTTTATCTTTTTGCATTTTGGTGTATAAGGCATCAATATTCAGCAAAATGATTTCTTTCTTTAAAAAAAAAAGTGGAGGAAAGTAGAAATTTACCAAGGTTGTTGGCCCAGGGCGTTAAATTTACAGATTTTTTTAACGAGAAAAACACACAGAAAAAGCTACCTCAGGTATTTTTTACCTCAGCACCTTGCTCTTGTGTTTCTCTTAGAGATTTTGTAAAACTGATAGTTGGAGCATTTTTTTTATTTTTTTAATAAAAGTGAGTTGGAAAAAAAATAAGATATCAACTGCCAGCCTGGAGAAGGTGATAGTCCAAGTGTGCAACAGCTGTTCTGAATTGTCTTCCGCTAGCCAAGAACCTATATGGGCTTCTTTTGGACAAACCTTGAAAATGTTTCTTTAAAAAAAAAAGACGACAAAGAGAAACAGAGATAATATTGGAGATGTCCTGAATTTTAATAGGGTACATGTCATTAGGGCTTTTTGCGCTAAAGGATGAACATGTACTGGTTTATGTGGACGAGCCGTTATACCACCAGACTGCAATGCCAGTTTCCTCTACGGTGAAACCCCGTCTCTACTAAAAATACAAAAAATTAGCCAGGCATGGTGGCGGGCACCTATAGTCCCAGCTACTTGGGAGGCTGAGGCAGGAGAATGGTGTGAACCCGGAAGTTGGAGCTTGCAGTGAGCCGAGATAGCGCCACTGCACTCCAGCCTGGGTGACAGAGCAAGACTCCGTCTCCAAAAAAAAAAAATGATGTATGTGGGCCTGTGGATTTGTACACATGCAATGGGTTGTATTATAGGAGAGGAATGCCATGAGAAGAGCTTTGGGAACCCACCATTTTGTAGCAGTCTGTAAGAAAGCCTGTTTTTTGTTGGGGGAGAGAAGTTACCACATCCTTCATGGTTGCTCACTGCAGATACAACCTTAAGAAATGGCCCAGATAAAAAGAGGTCAGGACCTTGCATTTTGGGGCTAGTCAGCAAGAACATACAGGGGTACTCAGAACTTAAAGTATATTGCCTCTCCCAATACTGTACACCTTAGGCAACTCCCCTCTTCTCTCAATTATCAGCAACAATAAGATTGCATACTAATCTTCTATTTCTGAGGTGCTATCTTTTTGGCTGTTTTGTACTTTGGGTGGTACCATTCTTTTTACAATCCTTTGAATAGAAATATTTCATCTACATTTTCTCTTTAATTTAAAAGAAAAACACGTATCAAGGGCTTTAGATACATAAAACTTAATGAACTGTGATTTCTAAGTTATCTTTGAACTATTGACCAAGTGACAGTGAACCGAGTTATTAGATAATGAATATTAGCAGTGTTTTAAATAGAAGGGGAAATAGGGTGATATGTTAAACTGAAGCCCAGAGAAAACCTACGTAAAGAAGTGATTCTTAATCTTTTTTGGGTCAAGAATATCTCCCGGGCCAGGCACGGTGGTTCACACCTGTAATCTCAGCACTTTGGGAGGCCTAGGCAGGTGGATTGCTTGAACTCAGGAGTTCGAGACCAGCCTGGGCAACATGAAAAAACCCCATCTCTACAAAAAATACAAAAAAATAGCTGGGCATGGTGGCACATGCCTGTGGTCCCAGCTGCTTGGGAGGCTGAGGTGGGAGCATTGCTTGAGGCCAGGAGGATTGCTTGGGCCTGGGAGGTCGAGGCTACAATGTGCCAAGATAATTTACAGTTGTCTTTTTTTACAACACAGAAATGATCTTCCAGTGGTCCCCAGCTCAAAGAGGTCTGCTGTTTCAGCTCCAAAGTCAACCAAAGGCAATGGTAAGGATATATTCATTTTACTGTACTCTCCTACGGTAATGGGAATGTAAAATGGCACATCCATTTTGGAAAACAGGTTGACAATTTCTTAAAAATTATAACTTACACCTAAAATATAATCCAGCTTTTCCACTGCCAGCTGTTTACTTGAAGAAAGTAAGCCTATATTCTACATAAAAACTTGGACAGAAATGTTTCTAGCACTTACTTTAATAGCCAAAATTTGAAACAACTCAAATGTCCAAAAACTGTTGAATTGATAAACTAGTTGTAATATATCCAAACAATGAAAAGCTACACAGCAATAAAAAGGAATGGACTATTGATACAAGCAAAAAAATAATTAAAATAACCTCAAAATAAATGTTCTGAGTTAAATAAGCCAGAGCAAAAAAAAAAAATAGTTCATACTGTATGTTTCTATTACACAGTTGTAGACAATGCAAATTATAGTGACAGCAGCTCGGTGGTTATGTGGGACAAACAGGGGAAGGAAGCATTTAGGGGAACAGGAGAAAGAGATTACAACTATTATGTTTCATACTCTGCCAATATGATTATTTTGAACCGGTGGTGTATTATTGGTATACTTTTTTATTTTTCTTAGAAGTTTAATAATATTTTTCTTACAACGAATATTAAAATCCGTTCTTGGACTCTTTGTAACGTCATCCACAGAATTCTAAAGACTTGTCTATAAAAATTCCATCTCAACTTTTATCTTTCTAGGCAGAATTATTTCAGGGTCATTCTCAAATAGAGGTTCTTAAATGTACTTACGCATATTTGTTTCTTTCTTTGTTTTCTTATAAAGTTTGTTCCAAACTCTACTGTATTTTTCTCAGTCTCTTGAAAATATAATTTCATGAATGAAGTTATGTTTAAATATGTGATATTTTAGCTGTAAGTGAAATATAATCTCCTTTTTTAATATATTGAACTTTTGTAATGATAGCTAAGAATTAAAATTAACATTTGGTTTAAAAATGTATTAAAAGTTCTTTTCTGTTTTATCCATAATTTATTTTCCTGTGTTGAATTGATAGTCTTTTTGAAATCAGACTTTAAAAAGTTTACTACCTTCTTTTAAATACTAAAGTGAACAGTTAAGCACCTGTGATGGCTCACCCATTCAATGCGAAAAATTATAATCAGTGTCTCACATGAACCATTCAGCCCAAACTGAGCTTTTATGTGAACTATTTTCTTTTAAGAAATTAGCTTTTTCCTCACACCTGTAATCCCAGCACTTTGCGAGGCCGAGGTGAGTGGATCATGAGGTCAGGAGATCAAGACCATCCTGGCCAACATGGTGAAACCCCGTCTCTACTAAAAATACGAAAATTAGCTGGGCATGGTGGCGCACACCTGTAATCCCAGATACTTGGGAGGCTGAGGCAGGAGAATCGCTTGAACCAGGGAGTCGGAGGTTGCAGTGAGCCGAGATCGCACCACTGCCCTCCAGCCTGGCAACAGAGCGTGACTCTGTCTGAAAAAAAAAAAAAAAGAAAAAGAAATTAGCTTTTTCCTTGGGATAAACCCAAAAATATTAGAGGTTTGGAATCAAATATTATTCCATTCATTTGGTTTTTAATCATTTTGTAATATGAATTATTTTTGTGTACTAATAAAAATAACAACATCCCAGAAATGTGAGTTTTCTTTAATTATTTTGATGTCCCTCTTGTGGTTTGGATTGGCTCATCCCCTTACTTCCTATATTGTCCTTTCAGGTTCCTACAGTGTGGGGTCTTGCAGCCAGCCTGCCCTTACTCCTAATGATTCATTCTCCATGGTAAGAAAAAGCCCACCCTCTTTCATGTCATACCTCCTTATCTGAGGAACTGCATATTTGTGTTTTGAACCAAACTGATTTCATATTTAAATATTTGTCTTCTTTAGATATTCATATTAATAGTAAGGCTATATTTTACTGAACTAATAGGCCTTGCTAAGTAAATCATACAACATAGAGCCTCACGTAGGTAAGCGTACATCATTTGGCACACACTCAGCTTTTAAATACACTAACCAGTTAAATAGATAACTTTAGTGCGGAGATTGTTCTTATTAATGTGTAAAATTCTTTTGATTGTCTCTTAGAACATGGGAAGAGAAGAATAATATAATTAAGAGTGGAATTGTTCCTTTGGGCTATTTTTGGCGAGTAGTAACCTTCAAGTTCAAATCTATGCAATCAGTGAGGAAAAAACAGAAGTAGCAAAAAAATAAATAAATAAAAAATAGGTTTACTTGCTTTTGAAAGACTTAGAAAATGCTTTACCAAATAATTACATGAGAGAGCTTTAATCATTTAAGATTAGCACAGAGAAATCTAGGGGTGACTTAACAAAACTAATACATAGTTAAATTCCATTTCATGCTCTTTTTAAGTCTACTTTTATGCCCATTTGGTTAACATCCCTTTTTGTGACTTTCTTCCTGGTATGTAATATACATTTCTACAGTGATCACAGCTGGATCTTCATTTCATGGAATTGTTTTATTCCACATGCATCCCATACAATATGTTCTGAACTTCAATATGGAATGGCTTTCCATGTAAAATACAGTGCTGAGGGATTGCTCTTTTATTAATCTGAAAGTCTTACTATGTCAACATGAGCTGGCTTTAGTGTGGGAGGAGAAAAATAATTTCATGACCAGAATTCCAAAATTCTACACCTTTCATTTCATTATGTTGTCTCACACTTGTGATTTGGTCTAGCAAGCCATGAAAAGATAATTACAGCAGAACATTTTAAGGTAGTAATGATTGAGACACAAAAACAAAAATTTTTTGTTATTTGTATGTGTTGAAATTGAGCTACAGCAACACTCACTATTCTCTGTTTATTCAGAATGTCTTCAGTTTCACATAGCCAAAGCAACTGAATTTTCATGTATTTCTAGTAGTATTCACACAGTATAGTGCTCTTCTTTTTAAGTAATCAGTATGTTGTTGAAAGAAAGAAGAGTTGAGTTTTTGTGAAATTAACATAAAACCCTAGAAACCAGGACTTTTGCTGTTCATGGCTGCTAGCATTTTTTTGTTGGCGTTAAAATCTTCCAGGACGTCTCCCAAACAATACTCTGTCCTTGAATGCTAATATCTATACTATTAATTTCTCATTGAGAATGGAGTTTCATAATCCAGTGACACTTTTTGATATTATATTACCACTATTTATTTTTTAAAATTCTACTGCATCTACCATGTATACTTTTTATCTTAATAGAATGAGTGAAACCTTGAGAGCAAAGCACAACCTTTTATTTGTATAAAATTATTTTAATTTATTCCAAGCATTTATTTTTGCATTTTTTTCAAGTCATTTTTCTTTTGATAGGCTATGCTCCATGAAGTGCTTTACAGTTGAACATTGCGTTCAAAATTTACATTCTATTCAATAATTATTCTATTGTTATGAATTCATTGTTTTTCTTAAATTTATATGAGACTTAGACTAGATTTGAAAATCTTTATACCTAATAGATTATCAGGTCACTAAATTGGAGACTATATCCATGTAATAGACTCACAAGTACTTGAAAAGTTGGTATTTTCTCTTTCCCTCAACTTCTAAGCTTTAATAGTCCTATTAAACTTTTTTAAATTGTATGAAAGACAAGTCTTATAAAATTGCTTCAAAAAAGATGTCTACAGCAGATATTTTAAGAAGTACTACATAATAGAGTTATCTTTTGGCAACTCAAAGTTTATATTAGCAAGGACTGTGAAAATTCCTGGAATAAAAATTTTGAGTTAATGTTGTTTCACCTAGTGTTTCCAGATATATTTAATGATGGGAAGCCCCATGCCCTATGCACATTTAATTGCACTGATATTTCCTTCAAACACTGATCTAAGGTGGAGAGATGTAAAATGGATCTTGTACTAAGAAAGAAGAGGAGAGAGACAATGTACAGTCCCCCGATCCTGGAAGTTAGTAAAATACTATCTGATGATTTGCTTTGGTTTTATGCTTTAGGTTGATGGGAAAGAAATAAATGAAATATCGTACCCCAAAGGAAAATGTTCTACTTATCAGATAAAGGGATCACCAAACTTGACTCTGTCCAAAGGTAGTTTTCCAAATCAGTCATCTAATTACTCTAAATGCCGTAATAATTCAGGTAATTTAAAAAACATAGGTTTCCTCTTTTCTTTGCTTTATATGTTACTGTAGCTTTAAAGGGAAAGATTATTGGTCAAATAAACAAAAGAACAATATACAAATGTCCCAGTATTCATTCTCGTCTCTGAGACTAATTTTTTTTAAATGATTGAGAAGATAGCTGCTGTGTTTTACAGTGTTTCTTATATTTTGTGAAGTAGCAATTCACAGGCTACCTAATAGTTTAGAAAAAGTGTCTTGAGGATGTTTTGTCTGATCTATTGTATCCTTAATCATTGTAACATAACTTTGTTTCTTTCATAAATTAATACATTGAGAGTCACTTAAGAAAATAAACATTAAATTATTAATGCCTTGTGAAAAGCCATATCACCGACATTGATTTTAGTTTATTCTTTGTAATTTGCATTTGTGTGGTCTTCCGTCATAGCAGCCAGGGTAGTTTTAGAACTAAAAATGACTGGATCACATTAGTGTAAACTACTTTTCCAGTCATTGCTACTTTTAAAATTGGTTGCTTAAAATTTGAAAGCACCTAGCAAATTCTATTTAACACCTTGTCCCTTTCTCATGTCAATATTTTTAAAGTAAAACCCCATGTAAATTATTATTTTTCAAGAATCTTATATACAAGAAGATGACATTTATGATGATTCCCAAGAAGCTGAAGTTATCCAGTCTCTGCTGGATGTTGTGGATGAAGAAGCCCAGAATCTTTTAAATGAAAATAATGCAGCAGGAAACTCCTGTGTTCCAGGTACATGAACCAGATGAATAAATTGGTATACTATGGAGTACAAGAACATCTCTAGGGAGCATTTTTTGAGTAAATATGTAATGCATTAGTTCTTCCTCTATTCCTCATTCGTGTGTAATATTTCAGAAACAAAATAGAATTTGTTATCTCCTATTTTTTTATTTTCCATATTTGTAAGTGGGTTACCTTATTAGTGAGATCTCCAAATGTATCATTTATATTATTGCTTTTACTTCTATTAGGGTTAGTCCAAACATTTTCCACCAGCCATTCTCATTTTAATTTTCGTAGATAATTTTAACCAGAAATTTTATACCAATATGTACTTGATCATATCTTCCTAACTTTTCTAGTTAAAACATTGAAACTATTTATGGATATTGGTTTATACGCTGCCTTCTTTTGCAGGCAAATGAAAACTTTTCTACTTCCTCAATAGTTTTATAAATTCCTCTTGGCCTATATATTCCTCTCTCAGGTACATTAAAGATGAATGGGAAGTTATCAGAAGAGAGAACAGAAGATACAGACTGCAATGGTTCACTTTTACCTGAGTATTTTACTGAGGTAACAATAATACCTAAACATCCTAGGATATGACAGCTTGTTAGAATTATGGGTTTAACCCAGAAGGTGAAATAATCAGAGATTATTCCCTGTTTTACTCAAAAATTAAATTTAGGAGGAAAACGGAGGTTAATTTCATGTGTTACATTAAAGTGTCATCCTATCCTAGTGAAAGAATCATTACACAAATTTTCTCAAATTAAAAAAATAGGAAAAAAAACAATTAGTTTTCAAAAATGTAATGCTAAACTTTATAAATTATTCTTTAAAACCTTAAAACTTAGGATCTTCTGGGATATTAGGCAAAGGAAAAACATGAAATAGTAGATAAATTATATTTAAGGTTCTTCAAACTCAGCATCACCGTATGTATACAAATCTGACCTTGCTTAATATGCTGGGATAATTCTCCTCATTATCCTTCTTAGTCTTCCTACTTCATATCTTCAAAATTATCAAAACTGTTGGTTTGAATGTTCGTACACTAGTTATCATGCATGCTTATACTTACAATCTCATACATACATGACTGTTCATTAAATATTTACAAATAATGTGTATATATACAAGGAAGCTTACGGCTGATAAGTATGTATTTCTCAAGCTGCAAGAATAATCCTACAAATATTAAATATCTCAAAATGTGGCATTCACTAGTGGTTTTCTTAAGATGCTCTTTCATATAATCAGAATATTAATAATTACACTAAAAATAGGCTGTTTAGAAAAGATTTTCTGAACATTTTAAGTCATGACTTTATCACATTTTTATTAATATTTAATAGTAACATTAAAATGCCCCTTAAAATGTATGTTGTAGTGTCTTTTAACGAGAAAATAAAAATCTTTAATTGCCATTTCAGAAATGTGATGTAGGCCGGGCACGTTGGCTCATGGCGGTAATCCCAGCACTTTTGGAAGGCCGAGGAGGGCAGATCACTTGAGGTCAGGAGTTCAAGACCAGCCTGGCCAACATGGTGAAACCCTGTCTCTGCCAAAAATATAAAAAATTAGCCAGATGTGGTGGTGCGCGCCTGTATTCCCAGTCCCTCAGGAGGCTGAGGCAGGAGAATCACTTGAACCCGGGAGGCAGAGGTTGCAGTGAGCGGAGATCATGCCGTTGCACTCCAGCCTGGGCGATGGAGTGAGACTCAGTCTCAAAAAAAAAAAAGTCATGTCACATGCTTTTTCTTTTAAAAAAGTAAGGAAAGCTTGTTAATATAGATTCTCATTTATACTGAGCTATGACTGTTTTATGGCAGAAAACTTCTTTCAAGTTATCTTTGTTTAATTATTTTCATTATGAAAATATTACATCCTTATTGTAAAAAAGTTTCCAACAGAATCTTCAAAACTGTAAGTCCCAGCTGGGCATGGTGGCTCACGCCTGTAATCCCAGCATTCTGGGAGGCCAAGGTAGGCAGATCACCTGAGGTTGGGAGTTCGAGACCAGCCTGGCCAACATGGAGAAACCCCATCTCTACTAAAAATACAAAATTAGCCGGGCAAGGTGGTGCATGCCTGTAATCCCAGCTACTCGGGAGGCTGAGGCAGGAGAATCGCTTGAACCTGGTAGACGGAGGTTGCAGTGAGCCGAAATCACGCCATTGCCCTCTAGCCTGGGCAACAAGAGTGAGATTCTGTCTCAAAAAAAAAAAAAAAAAAAAAAGTCCGTTTTTAAAAACTTATTTATCTTATTCATCTGAGGTAGCTATTGTTAAAAATTTTGATTTCTACCTTTCCACTGTGCATATCAAAACATAAATATTTGTATACATACATAATTTTTTAATATACATTTTATCACATGGTTCTGAGTTTGGTTTTCACTTAACAATTAATCATTACCCTCGTTCCATGTGAGACGTATAAATCTGCCTCATACTTTTTAAAGCCTTCCTATTATTTTATTGTAAGGTTATACCATAATTTATTAAATTGGCCATCTGTTGATGAATTTTAGATTTCTTATCAATAAGAGGGAACAAATTATTAGGAACTATATAATTGTCTTGCCACTGGAGTACAGATAGATCCTGCAAATACACGCATTGAGAATACATTTTGGGCTAGATATATTAAATTAGTGCTTCCTGAATAAATGGGACTTCTGCTTTAGAATCTGTTTTAAATAATGGTGAACAAAGCAAAGAAAGTGAGGCAACAGATTTAGGAAAGGAGTAACAGGGATCTTAGATTAAAACATTTAAAAATTTTATTTGTATCTAATTCTAGGAACACGTTTAAATCACTATGGCAATTATATTCATAAGCAGACAAATTTAAAATTTGCAAATATGACTAATCTCCCCTAGCTGAAAAGAAGACCAAGCTAGTATTCTGGAAAAGTTTTCTGTTTCATCTTGTATTTCTAGAATATTACCTACATTTTAGAACTGGCTAGTTTTAAAAATTATTTAGAACTTCTGACAATAATCTTTTGTAAGTGCTTGAAATCACCCTTAACAAATTGTATATTATTTACTGAACTGGTTCTAACAGTATGTTCTGTAACTTTGAAAGTTTTATCATGTGCCAAAAGTTAAGATGCTAACCATTGGTATTACAAAAGTATAGGAATATCTTCCTATAGAAGAAAGATTATACCTCTGATAGCTGTTTATACATTCATTGTATTTCTTATTCAGTATTGTAATTGTCTGTACTCTTTAGTACTTCTTAGTGAAGTACTTCAGGTCAATGCCTGTGTCTTATTTAAGAATGAAAGAATGAATGCTAATCATATACATTACTATTAATTATTGTCTACAGTTTCAAAACCATTCAGCTATTGAACTCATCTGACTAATTTTGCTGGGGATAATAGGGTAAGAAGAGGTGTTAGGGTTTCTGTCCTAAATTTGCTTGTCCAGTCTAGTAGTCAACTTGAGAGAAGTACACATGTACATAAGTAAATAATTTTTAAAAAGCTATAGAAACGTATTCTGTTAAATGTTTATATGGAGTTCAGTGGGACCTACAAAGAAGAGGGGAAATGGTAGGGGCTACACAGGAGTAGGTGGATAAAGTTATTAAAGCTTTCTAAGGAATTAGCATCTTAAAAGTATTTGATAGTTAAGCTAGGAAAGAGCATTCCATACATACTGTGGAGCTGCTTTAGCAGAGGAATGAAGGCATAGATGAGCCTGGAACATTCAGGACACTAAGTCATTGCGAGTAGGGTATCACAGGGTGTCTTGAAAGCTAAACCTAAAAAGATAGGCAAGGTATTAGTTCATGAAGTGACTTACATACCATGCCAAGAAATTTGATCTTTCCACATCTCTTGCCACTGAAATGGATCAATATGCTTTCTAATTCTGGTTATTTTTTAATGGCTTTAATTTCTTCAAACATAGTCTTCTTATGTGGTGTTTTTAATTTCTTAAGCAAAAACAAGGCAAAAACTTTTAGTGACTCTCCATCACCTGAGGATAATCCTGCTTGACTGGTTGGATCTCAGGACTGGCTTTATGGGCATTCAACCAGTGCAATCACACAGAACCCTGTGCTTGGAAGAGCCTCCTACTTCTAATATGCTATAGTGCTGTGCTATCTCCAACTTGAAGTTCTTAGTAAGTTTTTAACAAGAGATACCTTATTTGCATGTGGCTCTTGGCACTACAAATTAAGTAGTTCGTCCTAGATCCAGGAGATACCTCCTCTACTATCAAGTTACTGGATCTGGATTCCTTGAGCACTAGGATTGTACAATAACCTTCAAAGGGGCTGACCATGATAAAAAAAATCTTAAATATATTCAGTGAGGCAGTACCACAGCTGCCTCCTCTTCCAAAGATCCTTCAGTCCATAGCGACAAGAAACTGAAGGCCAATCTTCTTAACCTAACCCTCCCCCATACACAAGTGAACTTTACAAAAATAGTGGTAATTGGTTAATACAAGTATCACTGTAGCTTATTTCTTTTTTTTTTTTTTTTTTTTTTTAAGCAACAGCAAAATTTATTGTGAAGGGCGAAAGAACAAAGCTTCCACAGTGTGGAAGGGGACCCAAGCAGGTTGCCCCACTATAACTTATTTCTAATTGAGCTTTACCTCATCATTTTCATTTAATAATTGTATTATTAAAATTTTCATATTTGTAACAGCACTTGACTCTTATAAAAGGCTTTGTACTTTCTAAAATCATTATACACATACTATATTCTTAGACCAGGACTGTAATGGGGAATAAGAAATCCAAATGACTTTAGTTGGAAAAAAATTTTAATCCAGACTAAAATAAGCAGCTTCTCAAAAGAGATGAGTTTCCTTTTAGTTGACAGTGGATTAAAACCTTTTTTTCTTCTACTGTAGAAGTTCTACATTTACATCAACTAAATTGAAATTATTATCAGGGTAATTTAATTATGGTACTTTTTAACTCTACAAAGTCTATAACTGAAAGATCATATTACAGGTGTCATTTTTATTAAATGGATGAAATAACCTATGTCGCAGACAAAAGTGTGTGTAGGCACACAGTGGTGAACAGATCGACATGATTCCTGCCTCGATAGAGCTTAATGATGGAGAGAAAAGGAGAAAAAGTCAAACACACAAATAAATATGTAATTACAAGTTGTGTTAAGGTCTGTGAAGTTTGTTTGTTGTTTTTAAGTGCCACACACACACATACAAAAAAAGAATAACCAAGGAAACCTGCTTTAGATTGGGTGGATAGAAAACGTCTTCAGGAGGAGAAGACACAATGTTGAATTTTTTAGTAAGGATTCACCATCAGAAGGGCTTTGTGGTAGGAAGAGATGAGTGATTTTGAAGAACTGAAAGACCCATGAATTTGAAGCCTACTGGGTAAAGGGGAGATTATAAAAGTAGACAGGGGCCAGATAATTCAGGGCCTTCAAGGGAATTTCCTATTTGTTAAGAAAATTTGTCCTGATAAAGATTCAATTGTATAATTTACTAACCATTTAAGAATACAATTTGGGGGTGATCACTTCCAAAATGGCCGAATAGGAACAGCTCCGGTCTGCCACTCCCAACAAAATCGATGCAGAAGACAGGTGATTTCTGCGTTTCCAACTGAGGTGCGTGGTTCATCTTGATGGGACTCATCGGACAGTGGGTGCAGCCTTACGGAGGGCGAGCTGAAGCAGGGTGGGGCGTCGCCTCACACGGGAAGCGCAAGGGGTTGGGGGATTTCCCTTTCCTAGCCAAGCGAAGCCGTGGCAGACTGTACCTGAAGAAATGGTACACCCCTGACCAAACACTGTGCTTTTCCCACAGTCCCAGCAACCAGCAGACCAGGAGATACCCTCCCATGTCTGGCTCGGCAGGTCCCATGCCCACGGAGCCTTGCTCACTGCCAGCGCAGCAGTCTGAGATCAACCTGTGACACTGCAGCTTGACCGGTGGGGGGCATCCACCATTGCTGAGGCTTGAGTAGCTCACAGTGTAAACAAAGCAGCCGGGAAGCTTCAACAGGGCACAGCCCACTGCAACTCAGCAAGGCCTACTGCCTCTCTAGATTCCACCTCTGGGGGCAGGGCAGAGCAGAAGAAAAGGAAGCAGACAGCTTCTCCAGACTTAAATGTCCCTGTCTGACAGCTCTGAAAACAGCAATGGTTCTCCCAGCATGGCGTTCGAACTCTGAGAATGGACAGACTGCCTCCTCAAGTGGGTCCCTGATCCCCATGTAGCCTGACTGGGAGACACCTCCCAGTAGGGGCCGACAGACACCTCAAACAGGCGGGTGCCCGTCTGGGATGAAGCTTCCAGAGGAAGGATCAGGCAGCAATATTTGCTCCTCTGCAGCCTCCGCTGGTGATACTCAGGCAAACAGGGTCTGGAGTGGACCTCCAGCAAACTCCAATAGACCTGCAACTGAGGGGCCTGTCAGAAGGGAAACTAACAAACAGAAAGGAATAGCATCAACATCAACAAAAAGGACATCCACACCAAAACCCTATCTGTAGGTCACCAGCATCTAAGACCAAAGGTAGATAAAACCACAAAGATGGGGAGAAACCAGAGCAGAAAAGCAGAAAATTCCAAAAACCAGAGTACCTCTTCCCCTCCAAAGGATCGCAGCTCCTTGCCAGCAAGGGAACAAAACAGGACAGAGAATGAGTTTGACGAGTTGACAGAAATAGGCTTCAGAAGGTCGGTAGTAACAAACTTTTCCAAGCAAAAGGAGCATGTTCTAACACGTTGCAAGAAAGCTAAAAACCTTGAAAAAAAAAGGTTAGATGAATGGCTAACTAGAATAACCAGTGTAGAGAAGACCTTAAATGACCTGATGAAGCTGAAAACCACAGCACGAGAACTTCGTGACGCATGCACAAGCTTCAATCGCCGATTCGATCAAGTAGAAGAAAGGATATCAGTGATTGAAGATCAAATTTATGAAATAAAGCAAGAAGACGATTAGAGAAAAAAGAGTGAAAAGAAATGAACAAACGCTCCTAGAAATATGGGACTGTGTGAAAAGACCAAATCTACATTTGATTGGTATACCGGAAAGGATGGGCAGAATGGAACCAAGTTAGAAAACACTCTTCAGGATATTATCCAGGAGAACTTCATTAACCTAGCAAGGCAGGCCAACATTCAAATTCAGGAAATACAGAGAACACCACAAAGATACTCCTTGAGAAGAGCAACCCCAAGACACATAATTGTCAGATTCTCCAAGGGTGCAATGAAGGAAAAAATGTTAAGGGCAGCCAGAGAGAAAGGTCAGGTTACCCACAAAGGGAAGCCCATCAGAATAACAGTGATCTCTCAGTAGAAAGCCTACAAGCCAGAAGAGAGTGGAGGCCAATATTCAACATTCTTAAAGAAAAGAATGTTCAACTCAGAATCTCATATCCAGCCAAACTAAGCTTTGTAAGGGAAGGAGAAATAAAATCCTTTGCAGACAAGCAAATGCTGAGAGATTTTGTCACCACCAGGCCTGCCTAACAAGAACTCCTGAAGGAAGCACTAAACATGGAAAGGAACAACCAGTACCAGCCACTGCAAAAACATGCCAAGTGGTAAAGACTATCGATGCTGTGAAGAAACTGCATCAATTAACAGGCAAAATAACCAGCTAACATCATAATGACAAGATCAAATTCACACATAACAATATTAACCTTAAATGTGTATGGGCTAAATGCCCCAATTAAAAGACACAGACTGGCAAATTGGATAAAGAGTCAAGACCCATCAGTGTGCTGTATTCAGGAGACCCATCTCATGTGCAATGACGTGCATAGGCTCAAAATAAAGGGATGGAGGAAGATCTACCAAGCCAATGGAAAGCAAAAAAAAGCAGGGGTTGCAATCCTAGTCTCTGATGAAACAGACTTTAAACCAACAAAGATCAAAAAAGACAAGGCCACTACATAATGGTAAAGGGATCAATTCAACAAGAAGAACTAACTATCCTAAATATATGTGCACCCAATACAGCAGCACTCAGATTCATAAAGCAAGTCTTTAGAGAACTACAAAGAGACTTGGACTCCTACACAATAATAATGGGAGACTTTAACACCCCACTGTCAATATTAGACAGGTCAACAAGACAGAAGGTTAACAGGAATATCCAGGACTTGAACTCAACTCTGTACCAAGTGGACGTAGTAGATATTTACAGAACTCTCCACCCCAAATCAGCAGAATATACATTCTTCTCAGCACCACATCACACTTATTCTAAAATTGACCACATAATTGGAAGTAAAACACTACTCAGCAAATGTAAAAGAACAGAAATTATAACAAACTGTCTCTCAGACCACAGTGCAATCAAACTAGAACTCAGGATTAAGAAACTCACTCAAAACCACACAACTACATGGAAACTGAACAACCTGCTCCTGAATGACTACTGGCTGCATAACAAAATGAAGGCAGAAATAAAGATGTTCTTTGAAACCAATGAGAACAAAGACACAACATACCAGAATCTACACATTTAAAGCAGTGTGTAGAGGGAAATTTGTAGCACTAAATGCCCACAAGAGAAAGTAGGAAAGATCTAAAATTGGCACCCTAATATCACAATGAAAAGAACTAGAGAAGCAAGAGCAAACACATTCAAAAGCTAGCAGAAGGCAAGAAATAACTAAGATCAGAGCAGAACTGAAGGAGATAGAGACACAAAAAACCCTTCAAAAAATCAATGAATCCAGGAGCTAGTTTTTTGAAAGGATCAACAAAATAGACTGCTAGCAAGACTAATAAAGAAGAAAAGAGAGAAAAATCAAATAGACGCAATAAAAAATGATAAAGGGGATATCACCACCTATCCCACAGAAATACAAACTGCCATCAGAGAATACTGTAAACACCTCTGCAAATAAACTAGAAAATCTAGAAGAAATTGATAAATTCCTGGACACATACACCCTCCCAAGACTAAACCAGGAAGAAGTTGAATCTCTGAATAGACCAATAACAGGCTCTGAAATTGAGGCAATAATTAATAGCCTACCAACCAAAAGAGTCCAGGACCAGATGGATTTACATTCGAATTCTACCAGAGGTACAAAGAGGAGCTGATACCATTCCTTCTGAAACTATTCCAATCAATAGAAAAAGATGGAGTCCTCCCTAACTCATTTTATGAGGATAGCATCATCCTGACACCAAAGCCTGGCAGAGACACAACAACAACAAAAAAAGAATTTTAGGCCAATATCCCTGGTGAACATTGATCCGAAAATCTCAATAAAATACTGGCAAACCGAATCCAGCAGCACATCAAAAAGCTTATCCACTGCGATCAAGTTGGCTTCATCCCTGGGATGCAAGGCTGGTTCAACATATACAAATCAATAAACGTAATCCATCACATAAAGAGAACCAACAACAAAAACCACATGATTATCTCCATAGATGCAGAAAAGGCCTTCAACAAAATTCAACAGCCCTTCATACTAAAAACTCTCAATAAACTAGGTATCAATGGAACCTACCTCAAAATAATAAATGCTATTTATGACAAACTCACAGCCAATATCATACTGAATGGGCAAAAACTGGAAGCATTCCCTTTGAAAACCGGCACAAGACAAGGATGCCCTCTCTCACCACTCCTATTCAACACAGTATTGGAAGTTCTGGCTAGGGCAATCAGGCGAGAGAAAGAAAGAAAGGGTATTCAGTTAGGAAAAGAAGAAGTCAAATTGTCTCTGTTTGCAAATGACATGATTGTATATTTAGAAATCCCCATCATCTCAGCCCAAAATCTCCTTAAGCTGATAAGCAACTTTAGCAAAGTCTCAGGATACAAAATCAATGTGCAAAAATCGCAAGCATTCATATATATCAACAGTAGACAGCGAAATCATGCGTGAACTCCCATTCACAACTACTACAAAGAAAATAAAATACCTAGGAATCCAACTCACAAGGGATGTGAAGTACCTCTTCAAGGAGAACTACAAAACACTGCTCAACGAAATAAAAGAGGACACAAACAAATGGAAGAACATTCCATGCTCATGGATAGGAAGAATCAATATCGTGAAAATGGCCATACTGACCAAGGTAATTTATAGATTCAATGCTATTCCCATCAAGCTACCACTGACTTTCTTCCTAGAATTGGAAAAAACTACTTTAAAGTTCATGTGGAACCCAAAAAGAGTCCGCATAGCGAAGACAATCCTAAGCAAAAAGAACAAAGCTGGAGGCATCACACTACCTGACTTCAAACTATACTACAAGGCTACAGTAACCAAAACAGCATGGTACTGGTACCAAAACAGATATATAGATCAATGGAACAGAACAGAGGCCTTAGAAATAATACTACCAATCTACAGCCATCTGATCTTTGACAAACCTGAGAAAAACAAGCAATGGGGAAAGGATTCCCTATTTAATAAATGGTGCTAGGAAAACTGGCTAGCCATATGTAGAAAGCTGAAACTGGATCCCTTCCTTACACCGTATACAAAAATTAACTCAAGATGGATTAAAGACTTAAATGTAAGACCTAACGCCATAAAAACCCTAGAAGAAAACCTAGGTGATACCATTCAGAACATAGGCATGGGCAAAGACTTCATGACTAAAACAACAAAAGCAATGGCAACAAAAGCCAAAATTGACAAATAGGATCTAATTAAAGAGCTTCTGCTCGGCAAAAGAAACTATCATTAGAGTGAACAGGCAACCTACCAAATGGGAGAAAACTTTTGCAATCTACCCATCTGACAAAGGACTAATATCCTGAATCTACAAATAAACAAATTTACAAGAAAGAAACAATTCCATCAAAAAGTAGGCAAAGGATATGAACAGACTCTTCTCAAAAGAAGAATTTATGCAGTCAACAGACATATGAAAAAATGCTCATCATCACTGGTCATCAGAGAAATGCAAATCAAAACCACAATGAGATACCATCTCACGCCAGTTAGAATGGCAATCATTAAAAAGTCAGGAAACAACAGATGCTGAAGAGGATGTGGAGAAATAGGAATGCTTTTACACTGTTGGTGGGAGTGTAAAGTAGTTCAACCTTTGTGAAAGACAGTGTGGCAATTCCTCAAGGATCTAGAACTAGAAATACCATTTGACCCAGTGATCGCATTACTGGGCATATACCCAAAGGATTATAAATCACGCTACCATAAAGACACATGCACACGTATGTTTATTGCAGCACTGTTCACAATAGCAAAGACATGAAACCAACCCAAATGTCCATCAATGATAGACTGAATAAAGAAAATGTGGCACATATACACCATGGAATACTATGCAGCCATAAAACAGGATGAGTTCATGTCCTTTGCAGAGACATGGATGAAGCTGGAAACCATCATTCTAAGCAAACTATTACAAGGACAGAAAACCAAACACCACATGTTCTCACTCATAGGTGGGAGTTGAACAATGAGAACACATGGACACAGGGCGGGGAATATCACACACCAGGGCCTTTTCAGGGTTGGGGGGTCTGGGGGAGGGATAGCATTAGGAGAAATACCTAATGTAAACGATGAGTTGATGGGTACAGCAAACCAACAAGGCACATGTATACCTACGTAACAAACCTGCATGTTGTGCACGTGTACCCTAGAACTTAAAGTATAATAGAAAAAATACAATTTGGCATCTCTTTCTAATTGTAGCAAACTGTTCCTGCTGCAGTATTTGAATCTCTGAAACACACCATACTCAGTTAAAGTATGAGTTGATTAATCTTTAATGATAAAGGGGCAATATATTATAATTTAACATATTTGAAACACTAAGATTTTCTTGAAGCTTTTTTTAGATTTTAAAATTGAAGTAGAAAAGCATCTACCAAATGTGCATATCTAAATAATCATTAATTCACACTTTCATCTTTTTTCCTCTTTACCTCTTTCCTTTTAATATTTTTAACATAAGAAATGAAGGCCAGGCTGGCTTCAGTGGCTCACATCTGTAATCCCAACACTTTGGGAGGCTGAGGCAGGAGAGTAGCTCAAGGCTAGGAGTTTAAGACCAGCCTGGGCAACATAGTGAGATCCCTTCTCTACAGAAAAAAAAATTTTTTTAATTAGCTGGGCATGGTGGCATGTACCTGTAGTCCCTAGCTACTCAGGAGGCTGAGGGGGGAGGATTGCTTGAGCCCAAGAGTTTGAGGTTACAGTGAGTCATGATTGTACCACTGGACTCTAGCCCAGGCAACAGACTCCATCTCTTTAAAAAAATGAGAAGCCAAGATGAGTGTGAAGATACCTAAGTGGGAGCAGCAAAGACTGTTGGGCCACTGATGCCTCAGCCACTATTTGGAGTGTATTAATTGAATGTCATATGTGTCTTTGTAATATAAGGATGAACAATAACAGTAAATATAGGAAATAAGTAACAGGAAAAAAATAGTATGCGATTTTTTTTTGTTACAATGGGCTGATTTGATTCTTATTTGTTTTTATTGTAGGCTACCAAAATGAATGGCTGTGAAGAATATTGTGAAGAAAAAGTAAAAAGTGAAAGGTAAGAAAATAATTCTCAAAGTATCCATAATGCTTCTATCTATCTGTCTATCTATAAATGCTCTGAAGATTTCCATTTGTTTTCCAGTATAAAATAAGCATTGTTGAGTAAATTATAAAACTATGGTTTAATATTAAGAATTTTTAAAATTTTCGGGCCAGGTGCAGTGGCTCATGCCTGTAATCCCAGTGCTTTGGGAGGCTGAGGCGGGTGGATCACTTGAGGTCAGGAGTTCAAGACTAGCCTGGCCAACATGGTGAAACCCTGTTCTCTACTAAAAATACAAGAACACAGGCATGGTGTCTCATGCCTGTAATCCCAGCACTTTGGGTGGCTGAGATGGGCGGATCGCTTGAGGCCAGGAGTTGGAGACCAGCCTGGCCAACATGGTGAAACCCCGCCTCTACCAAAAATATAAAAATTAGCTGGGTGTGGTGACACATGCTTGTAATCCCAGCTACTCAGGAGGCTGAGGCACGAGAATTGCTGGAATCCAGGAAGTGGAGGTTACAGTGAGCTGAGATCACGCCACTGCACTCCAGCCTGAGCAACAGAGCAAGACTCTGTCTCAAAAAAAAAAAAAAAGAAACAAAGAAAGAAAGTTGAGAGGAGCCAAGATGGCCAAATAGGAACAGCTCTGGTCTACAGCTCCCAGCATGAGCGACGCAGAAGACGGGTGATTTCTGCATTTCCATCTGAGGTACCGGGTTCATCTCACTAGGGAGTGCCAGACAGTGGGTGCAGGTCAGTGGGTGCGTGCACCGTGCGCGAGCCAAAGAAGGGCGAGGCATTGCCTCACTTGGTAAGCGCAAGGGGTCAGGGAGTTCCCTTTCCTACTCAAAGAAAGGGGTGACAGACGGCACCTGGAAAATCAGGTCACTCCCACCCGAATACTGCGCTTTTCCGACGGGCTTAAAAAATGGTGCACCAGAAGATTATATCCCGCACCTGGCTCAGAGGGTCCTACGCCCACGGAGTCTCTCTGATTGCTAGCACAGCAGTCTGAGATCAGACTGCAAGGCAGCAGCGAGGCTGGGGGAGGGGCGCCCGCCGTTGCCCAGGCTTGCTTAGGTAAACAAAGCAGCCAGGAAGCTCGATGTGGGTGGAGCCCACCACAGCTCAAGGAGGCCTGCCTGCCTCTGTAGGCTCCACCTTTGGGGGCAGGGCACAGACAAACAAAAAGACAGCAGTAACCTCTGCAGACTTAAATGTCCCTGTCTGACAGCTTTGAAGAGAGCAGTGGTTCCCCCAGCATGCAGCTGGAGATCTGAGAACGGGCAGACTGCCTCCTCAAGTGGGTCCCTGACCCCTGACCCCCGAACAGCCTAACTGGGAGGCACCCCCCAGCAGGGGCAGCCTGACACCTCACACGGCCGGGTACTCCAACAGACCTGCAGCTGGGGGTCCTGTCTGTTAGAAGGAAAACTAACAAACAGAAAGGACATCCACACCAAAAACCCATCTGTACATCACCATCATCAAAGACCAAAAGTAGATAAAACCACAAAGATGGGGAAAAAACAGAGCAGAAAAACTGGAAACTCTAAAAAGCAGAGCACCTCTCCTCCTCCAAAGGAACGCAGTTCCTCACCAGCAATGGAACAAAGCTGGACGGAGAATGACTTTGACGAGCTGAGAGAAGAAAGATTCAGACGATCAAATTACTCTGAGCTATGGGAGGATATTCACACCAAAGGCAAAGAAGTTGAAAACTTTGAAAAAAATTTAGACGAATGTATAACTAGAATAACCAATACAGAGAAGTGCTTAAAGGAGCTGATGGAGCTGAAAACCAAGGCTCAAGAACTACGTGAAGAATGCAGAAGCCTCAGGAGCCGATGCGATCAACTGGAAGAAAGGGTATGAGCGATGGAAGATGAAATGAATGAAATGAAGCGAGAAGGGAAGTTTAGAGAAAAAAGAATAAAAAGAAACGAACAAAGCCTCCAAGAAATATGGGACTATGTGAAAAGACCAAATCTATGTCTGATTGGTGTACCTGAAAGTGACGGGGAGAATGGAACCAAGTTGGAAAACACTCTGCAGGGTATTATCCAGGAGAACTTCCCCAATCTAGCAAGGCAGGCCAACATTCAGATTCAGGAAATACAGAGAACGCCACAAAGATACTCCTCGAGAAGAGCAACTCCAAGACACATAATTGTCAGACTCACCAAAGTTGAAATGAAGGAAAAAATGTTAAGGGCAGCCAGAGAGAAAGGTCGGGTTACCCGCAAAGGGAGCCCATCAGACTAACAGCGGGTCTCTTGGCAGAAACTCTACAAGCCAGAAGAGAGTGGGGGCCAATATTCAACATTCTTAAAGAAAAGAATTTTCAACCCAGAATTTCATATCCAGCCAAACTAAGCTTCATAAGTGAAGGAGAAATAAAATACTTTACAGACAAGCAAATGCTGAGAGATTTTGTCGCCACCAGGCCTGCCCTAAAAGAGCTCCTGAAGGAAGCACTAAACATGGAAAGGAACAACCGGTACCAGCCACTGCAAAATCATGCTAAAATGTAAAGATCATTGACACTAGGAAGAGACTGCATCAACCAACGAGCAAAATAACCAGCTAACATCATAATGACAGGATCAAATTCACACATAACAATATTAACTTTAAATGTAAATGGACTAAATGCTCCAATTAAAAGACACAGACTGGCAAATTGGATAAAGAGTCAAGATCCATCAGTGTGCTGTATTCAGGAAACCCATCTCATGTGCAGAGACACACATAGTCTCAAAATAAAAGGATGGAGGAAGATCTACCAAGCAAATGGAAAACAAAAAAAGGCAGGGGTTGCAGTCCTAGTCTCTGATAAAACAGACTTTAAACCAACAAAGATCAAAAGAGACAAAGAAGGCCATTACATAATGGTAAAGGGATCAGTTCAACAAGAAGAGCTAACTATCTAAATATATATGCACCCAATACAGGAGCACCCAGATTCATAAAGCAAGTCCTGAGTGACCTACAAAGAGACTTAGACTCTCACACATTAATAATGGGAGACTTTAACACCCCACTGTCAACATTAGACAGATCAACGAGACAGAAAGTCAACAAGGATACCCAGGAATTGAACTCAGCTCTGCACCAAGCAGACCTAATAGACATCTACAGAACTCTCGACCCCAAATCAACAGAATATACATTTTTTTCAGCACCACCCCACACCTATTCCAAAATTGACCACATACTTGGAAGTAAAGCTCTCCTCAGCAAATGTAAAAGAACAGAAATTATAACAAACTATCTCTCAGATCACAGTGCAATCAAGCTAGAACTCAGGATTAAGAATCTCACTCAAAACCGCACAGCTACATGGAAACTGAACAACCTGCTCCTGAATGACTACTGGGTACATAACGAAATGAAGGCAGAAATAAAGATGTTCTTTGAAACCAACGAGAACCAAGACACAACATACCAGAATCTCTGGGATGCATTCAAAGCAGTGTGTAGAGGGAAATTTATAGCACTAAATGCCCACAAGAGAAAGCAGGAAAGATCCAAAATTGACACCCTAACATCACAATTAAAAGAACTAGAAAAGCAAGAGCAAACACATTCAAAAGCTAGCAGAAGGCAAGAAATAACTAAAATCAGAGCAGAACTGAAGGAAATAGAGACACAAAAACCCTTCAAAAAATAAATGAATCCAGGAGCTGGTTTTTGAAAGGATCAACAAAATTGATAGACCGCTAGCAAGACTAATAAAGAAAAAAAGAGAGAAGAATGAAATAGATGCAATAAAAAATGATAAAGGGGATATCACCACCGATCCCACAGAAATACAAACTACCATCAGAGAATACTATAAACACCTCTATGCAAATAAACTAGAAAATCTAGAAGAAATGGATAAATTCCTCGACACATACACCCTCCCAAGACTAAACCAGGAAGATGTAGAATCTCTGAATAGACCAATAACAGGATCTGAAATTGTGGCAATAATCAATAGCTTACCAACCAAAAAGAGTCCAGGACCAGATGGATTCACAGCCGAATTCTACCAGAGGTACAAGGAGGAACTGGTACCATTCCGTCTGAAACTATTCCAATCAACACAAAAAGAGGGAATCCTCCCTAACTCATTTTATGAGGCCAGCATCATCCCGATACCAAAGCTGGGCAGAGACACAACCAAAAAAGAGAATTTTAGACCAATATCCTTGATGAATATTGATGCAAAAATCCTCAATAAAATACTGGCAAACCAAATCCAGCAGCACATCAAAAAGCTTATCCACCATGATCAAGTGGGTTTCATCCCTGGGATGCAAGGCTGGTTCAATATACGCAAATCAATAAATGTAATCCAGCATATAAACAGAACCAAAGACAAAAACCACATGATTATCTCAATAGATGCAGAAAAGGCCTTTGACAAAATTCAACAACCTTCGTGCTAAAAACTCTCAATAAATTAGGTATTGATGGGACATATCTCAAAATAATAAGAGCTATCTATGACAAACCCACAGCCAATATCATACTGAATGGGCAAAAACTGGAAGCATTCCCTTTGAAAATTGGCACAAGACAGGGAAGCCCTCTCTCACCACTCCTATTCAACATAGTGTTGGAAGTTCTGGCCAGGGCAATTAGGCAGAAGGAGGAAATAATGGGTATTCAATTAGGAAAAGAGGAAGTCAAATTGTCCCTGTTTGCAGACGACATGATTGTATATCTAGAAAACCCCATTGTCTCAGCCCAAAATCTCCTTAAGCTGATAAGCAACTTCAGCAAAGTCTCAGGATACAAAATCAATGTGCAAAAATCACAAGCATTCTTATATGCCAACAACAGACAAACAGAGAACCAAATCATGAGTGAACTCCCATTCACAATTGCTTCAAAGAGAATAAAATACCTAGGAATCCAACTTACAAGGGACGTGAAGGACCTCTTCAAGGAGAACTACAAACCACTGCTCAAGGAAATAAAAGAGGATACAAAGAAATGGAAGAACATTCCATGCTCATGGGTAGGAAGAATCAATATTGTGAAAATGGCCATACTGCCCAAGGTAATTTACAGATTCAATGCCATCCCCATCAAGCTACCAATGACTTTCTTCACAGAATTGGAAAAAACTACTTTAAAGTTCATATGGAACCAAAAAACAGCCTGCATCACCAAGTCAATCCTAAGCCAAAAGAACAAAGCTGGAGGCATCACGCTACCTGACTTCAAACTATACTACAAGGCTACGGTAACCAAAACAGCTTGGTACTGTTACCAAAACAGAGATATAGATCAATGGAACAGAACAGAGCCCTCAGAAATAACGCTGCATATCTACAACTATCTGATCTTTGACAAACCTGAGAAAAACAAGCAATGGGGAAAGGATTCTCTATTTAATAAATGGTGCTGGGAAAACTGGCTAGCCATATGTAGAAAGCTGAAACTGGATCCTTTCCTTACGCCTTATACAAAAATCAATTCAAGATGGATTAAAGACTTAAACGTTAGACCTAAAACCATAAAAACCCTAGAAGAAAACCTAGGCATTACCATTCAGGACATAGGCATGGGCAAGGACTTCATGTCTAAAACACCAAAAGCAATGGCAACAAAAGCCAAAATTGACAAATGGGATCTAATTAAACTCAAGAGCTTCTGCACAGCAAAAGAAACTACCATCAGAGTGAACAGGCAACCTACCAAATGGGAGAAAATTTCCGCAACCTACTCATCTGACAAAGGGCTAATATCCAGTATCTACAATGAACTCCAACAAATTTACAAGAAAAAAACAACTCCATCAAAAAGTGGGCAAAGGACATGAACAGACACTTCTCAAAAGAAGACATTTATGCAGCCAAAAAACACATGAAAAAATGCTCACCATCACTGGCCATCAGAGAAATGCAAATCAAAACCACAATGAGATACCATCTCACACCAGTTAGAATGGCAATCATTAAAAAGTCAGGAAACAACAGGTGCTGGAGAGGATGTGGAGAAATAGGAACACTTTTACACTGTTGGTGGGACTGTAAACTAGTTCAACTATTGTGGAAGTCAGTGTGGCAATTCCTCATGGATCTAGAACTAGAAATACCATTTGACCCAGCCATCCCATTACTGGGTATATACCCAAAGGACTATAAATCATACTGCTATAAAGACACATGCACACGTATGTTTATTGCGGCATTATTCACAATAGCAAAGACTTGGAACCAACCCAAATGTCCAACAATGATAGACTGGATTAAGAAAATGTGGCACAGATACACCATGGAATACTATGCAGCCATAAAAAATGATGAGTTCATGTACTTTGTAGGGACATGGATGAAACTGGAAATCATCATTCTCAGTAAACTATCGCAAGAACAAAAAACCAAACACCGCATATTCTCACTCATAGGTGGGAATTGAACAATGAGAACACATGGACACAGGAGGGGGAACATCACACTCTGGGGACTGTTGTGGGGTGGGGGGAGGGGGGAGGGATAGCATTGGGAGATATACCTAATGCTAGATGACGAGTTAGTGGGTGCAGCACACCAGCATGGCACATGTATACATACGTAACTAGCCTGCACATTGCGCACATGTACCCTAGAACCTAAAGTATAATAATAATAATAAATTTTAAAAAAAAAGAAAAAAGTTTTAAATTATTTGTTACAAGGAGGTTCTAGTGACATGTGAAAATGTGTTTATTATACTATTGCTTCAAGAAAGCAATATTCTCTTAACCATTGGAAAAAATGAATGAAAGCATGACCCTAAATGGAAATGTGCCAACAATCATTACAGTGACTGACTTCTGCTATTGGGTTATGGGTCATTTATTTTTCAGTTTCTCTATTTTTCTATACTTTAAAATTTTTAAATTTTTAATGAGAAAATGAAACCAAAAAAAGTAAGAAACCCACAAAATATGTTTTAAAACCCACAAAAATATGTTTTAAACAATTTCTAATTGTAAAGTAATGTCTTTTTTTACAAAAATATATATGAGGGAAAGGTTTTTTATCTATGAGGGGACTTAGAAAGTTCATGAAAAAATAGAGTTACAAGATAAAAATATAAAATATAAACTTTATTAACATAAGCTCCATCAAGTTTAGCACTTTTGTAGGTGATGATACCAGCCATTTAGTTAATCCCTAAAAAACTGAAGGTCCTGCAAATTTAACAATATCAATGCAGTCTTTTTTACATTAACTGAAGAAAAATGCATGCCCTTTACAGATTTTTTGAGATTGAGAAACAAAAAGTCAGAAGGAGCCAAATAAGGACTCTACGATGGATTCCTAGTAATTTCCCACTGAAGCTCACAAAATTGCCTTGTTTGATGAGAGGAATGAGCAGGAACATTGTCACACAAGAGGAGAACTCTCTAGTGAAGCTTTCCCAGACATTTCATGGATGTAGAACTTTTTAACCCAGCAAAATAAGTGTTGTCACCCACAGTTAGTTAGAACAGGGGGAAACATCTGCCATAAAAGCAGCGTAATTGCTGCCCTGTTGACATTTTGGGAGCATTAATCCATGTCCTGGTGTATACTAATGTCATCAGATGAAAGTACTCTGCTTTGTTCCCCCTGAATATCAGAAAGTTAAAAATGTATTCAGGCTTTTACATAATCCTTTTTCACTTCACCTTAGCACTAAACACCGTTCTCCTACCTAGTTTCTCTTTCCTAGCCATCCACCTTACCAAAGAGGGCATCTGTTATGCACTCCCAAAATATTGAGAACTTCTACTGGGTTTCATTACATTAAGTGAGTGCCCAGGTACAGGAGTGTCCTTCTGGCCTCCTGTTGTAGCAAAAGGCTATACCCATCAATAGAGACTTCTTTAAATAAATTAAGATACATTCATATTTTGCAATAGTGGGCAGCTGCTGAAAAGAAGGAGAAAGAGCTATATGCCCATACAATTGTAATCACTCATCCATGTTGAAGGATAGAAATAAAATGACCACCTTCTCCATCCTCAAATGGACTCCTTCAGTTTAAAGTTCAAAGACGGGATCTGTCGAAGGATAAATTTTAAAACTGTATTAAACCATTCTACATCTCAGTTGTTTATATCTACCAATAAATTTTAAGAATTGTGGTTTTGGTTTTCTTAGACATTCTATTTTAAAATACTATAATAATTGTAGAGAAAATCATTCAGGGCCATAATGTTTAATTTGAGTACAAAAATGAAGAAAATGTTTCAAATGTGTTTTATTTTCATAGCTTAATTCAGAAGTCACAAGAAAAGAAGACTGATGATGATGAAATAACATGGGGAAGTGATGAGTTGCCAATAGAGAGAACAAACCATGAAGATTCTGATAAAGGCAAGAATTTTAATGACAGTTTTTTCCTCAAAAATAATGAATTGGAAAAATAAGTTGTTTTTAAGTGATTTTCAGACTATATGGATATGCTGTTTTACCATATGTATACATTATTTGCTTTTTTTTTTTTCTTTTTTTGAGACAGAGGCTGGGAGTCCAGTGGGGCAATCTCGGCTCACTACAACCTCCACCTCCCCAGTTCAAGCAATTCTCCTGTCTCAGCCTCTCGAGTAGCTGGGATTACAGGTGGGCGCCACCATGCCCAGCTAATTTTTGTATTTTTAGTAGAGATGGGGTTTCACCATGTTGGCCAGGCTGGTCTGGAACTCCTGACCTCAGATGATCCACCCACCTCAGCTTCCCAAAGTGCTGGGATTACAGGCATGAGCCACCGCACCCAGCCACATTATTTGCTTTTAATCATAAAGTTAAATCATGTAGACAAAATCAACATTCATTATATTACCAGATATTTGCACAGTTATATTCTAAAATTCTCAGTGGCTTGGAGTAAAACATGCAAATAAATGTATACATACTTTAAGTGGAAATATGAAGTCATAATTTTGCCATTCTGGAAGAAGTCAAGGGGCACTTTTTTTTTTTTTTTTTTTTTGAGACAGAGTCTCGCTCTGTCACCCAGGCTGGAGAATACAGTGGCACAATCTTGGCTCACTGCAACCTCCATCTCCTGAATTCAAGCAATTATTCTGCCTCAGCCTCCCAAGTAGCTGGGATTACAGGTGTGCACCACCACGCCTGGCTATTTTTTCTGTTTTTAGTAGAGATGGGGTTTCACCATGTTGGCCAGGCTGGTCTCTAACTCCTGAGCTCAGGCAATCCACCCACCTCGGCCTCCCAAAGTGCTGGGATTACAGGCGTGAGCCACACCGCACCTGGCCAGAATTATTATTATCCTAGAATCTCAATGTCATCTTTTATGATCGGGAATCAATTGGTCTGTTTCACTATTACTGCCTTTTCATTTTATTACTGAGCCAATAGAGAAATGAAATTCTATCCAGTATTTCATTCGTCTTATTTTATATCAGAAAGTGTCACTATAATGAAAGAACATGGTTTTGTCATTCAAAGCAAAGTCTTAGTTTTTTTTTTTTTTTTTTTGAAAGAAATTAACAGTTTAGGCTGGGCGTGCTGGCCCACACCTATAACCCTAGCACTTTGGGAGGGCGAAGCAGGCTGATCACCTGAGGTCAGGAGTTCAACCAGCCTGACCAACAGGCAAAACCTCATCTCTTCTAAAAATACAAAAATTAGCTGGTCATGGTGGCAGACACCTGTGATCCCAGCTACTCGGGAGGCTGAGACAGGAGAATCACTTGAAACCCGGAGGCAGAGGTTGCAATAAGCGAGATTGTGTCACTGCCCTCCAGCCTGGGTGATAGAGCGAGAGCCTGTCAGAAAGAAAGGAGGAGAGAAAGAGAGAAAGAGAGAGCGAGAGAGAAGGAGAGAAGGGAAGAAAGCAGGGAGGGAGGGAGGGAGGGAGGAAAGAAGGAAGGAAGGAAGGGAGGGAGGGAAGGAAGGAAGGAAAGGAAGGGAAGGAAGGAAGTTTAATTAACACTTTCTTGACTTGGCTAGACTGTTGGTATGTGTACAACATGCATGTCCAGCACTGTAGCCGTTGCTCATCCACCCAGCCTTTAAGTTCCTGTTGCACTGACATGCAGTTCTGTAAAAGTTATTTCATATGAGTAAATTTTGTATTCCCAGCCAACTTCTGCCTGAGCTAAATGTTAACCTTTTAGGTGTCTTGTATAGTTTTGTATCCCTCACAGTGCCAGCATCATTGTTGCCTATATCTTAGCTGCATCATCAAAATGCTTTAATCAGCTGATTGACATAATTAAAGCTACACTTGTGCAGTCTATAGCAAGAAGTTTCCCCTCCCTTTTTCTAGGGTAACAGTTGCCTTCAATTATAAATAATTTCCATACAGCAGGTACTAAATTAGACCCATAGCTCTTCTAAGATAGTTGACTCAACTCCCAAAGAATTCAAGGGAATTCTTTATTTGCATGGAGAAAACTATCGAACACCAGGGATAACTGGCCCTGAGTGCCAAGGATGGATGGTGAAGAGAGAAATCAGTGTTCTGGAGTAATCTCTCATAATAAGGAATTTCTGAAGTGTCTCTCTTACTTTCCCCATATGCTTAGAAGCTAATTTAAATGAAAAGTAGTAACAGAACTAAATTTGATAACTTTTTGTAATGAGTTCTTGAGGTTTTTTTGGGGGGTGAGGGGGCAGGTAACAGTTTAATTTGCATGTGTTATGCAGATTAGAATTTCAGTTACAGCTAAGCATACTTGTAAAACTTTAGGACAGCATTTCTCAAATTTGAGAACCTAAGAAGCACTGAGAATGTTTATGGACCAGTTTGAATAACATTTAATGCCATTATTTTAGATTATCATTCTCTACTGGTGCCAGGGTGAGCAACACATTGCAATTCAAGGCACTGAAATAATTCAGTGTTTAGTTATGAGTTGGTTATTCAGGTGATCTAGAATGTGCTTTTTATATTATCTTGAAATTAAAACAAAATATTTAAATACTTATGTAGAAATACTGGCCTCCATGGGTCAGCAGAGCCCAGTTTAAGAAAAACTAAAGAAATATCTGAAATATGTTTGGTTTTCTGCAATCAAGCTGTTCGTAAAAAGAATTTATATGTTTTACTTATGGTCACATTTTAGTGTAAAAGTATTGAAGCAAAGGATATTGTCATTATAATTCTCAATTACCTACTAAAATGATGGTTCCATTGGCTCTGTTGTAACAATTTAAAGGTATTTATTTAACTAAAAGTCTGTTTTTTTAAATAATTTGTTAGTCTTAATGCATACCAATTTTGTATTTGTTTGATGTGCTGTAATTTTTTCATCTTTTCCCATCATTTATAAAGGCTTTCTGTATATATGAGATCAAGATTTGTGTGTGTGTGTGTGTGTGTGTGTGTGGTGTGTAAGGAGTCAGGGGAGCATAAAATAGAGAATATTGTGAAGTTTGGGATTCTTCAGAAAAATTCATCTTCTCTCACTGTAACAGAGTTCTATTGTTGAAAGAATCCCATTTATTATTATCTAGAATACTTATTTTAAAAATTGCCTACCTATTATGTTGTTTCCGAAATTCTGAGAACTAAGTACAATTACCTTTTTATGGCTGGTTTTGCAGGGAAAAGAAACAAGCTGTCCCCGGGCTGCCCGTGATAAACCCCTTATCAAAAATTTTTAAAAAGTGCCATTTGAGTCAAGAGAAGCAAAAAGAAACAACATAAACTCCTTTAGAAACTGTAAATAAATGAGAGCCAAGAGCCTTAAAAACTTCTGAACGTCAGTGAGGTATCTCCTTAAAAGTTGGGTGTGAGAGTGTGCTAGGGCTGACTTTCCTGTGTTAATTGTAGTTATCAGCCTACCTATTAATTCTATTACCTTATTAATTCTCTCATATTTAAAGACTTTCCCTTTTGTAAGATGCGGTGAGAATGGGCTGAAATTAGTTCATTTGTTAGTTAAATCTGTTCTGGGGGAGATATTATTAGTTGTTGCATATTTAAAGATTTTTCTGGCCAGGCACAATGGCTCATGCCTGGAATCCCAACACTTAGGGAGGCCGAGGCAGGTGGATCGCTTGAGCCCAGGAGTTCAGGACTAGCCTGGGCAACATGGCAAAACCCCATCTCTACAAAAAAATATAAAAAATTACCCAGGCGTGGTGCTGCTTACCTGTAGTCACAGCTACCAGGAAGGCTGAGGTGGGAGGATCACCTGAGACAGGTGGTTGACATTGCATTGAGCTGTGATTGTGCCATTGCACTTCAGCCTGGGCTACAGAATAAGACTGTGTGTGTGTGTATAAAATAAATAAAATAGAGACCTTTCTAGCCAGTTACACACACACATATACATATATTTTTTATATATACACATATATACGTATATATTTATTGTGTATATATATACACATATATACATATATATTTATTGTGTATATATATAAAATATACACACACACATATATAAATATATAAAATAAATAAAATAAAGACCTTCCTAGCCAGGTGCAGTAGCTCATGTCTGTTATCCCAGCATTTGGGGAAGCCGAGACAGGAGGATCACTTGAGGCCAGGAGTTCAAGACCAGCCTGGGCAACATAGGGAGACCCCATCTCTTCAAAAATATTTAAAAATTAGCCAGGCCCAGAGTGGTGCATGACTGTCATCCCAGCTACTTGGGAGACTGAGGCAGGAAGATCCCTTGAGGCTGGTAGATCAAGGCCGCAATGAGCTGTGATTACAGAACTGCACTCCATCCTAGGCGACAGAACAAGATTCTATCTCTAAATAAATAAATAGACTTTCCCTTTTGTAAGATGAGGTGAACATAGGCTGAAATTAGTTCACTTAGTTAAATTGGTTCTGGAGGAACTGTTTTTAAATTGCTGTCTTCCTGTTAGATCATTCCTTTCTGACAAACGATGAGCTTGCTGTACTCCCTGTCGTCCAAGTGCTTCCCTCTGGTAAATACACGGGTGCCAACTTAAAATCAGTCATTCGAGTCCTGCGGGGTTTGCTGGATCAAGGAATTCCTTCTAAGGAGCTGGAGGTAAGTGGCTTCTGCCAATGATTCTCTCCCAAAGTGTATGCATTTAGTTTGTAAGGAAAATGTGTCTTTACTGGCCCAAGATTTGAAGAAATTTTGAAAATTTTCGAACTCTAAAAGCACCACCTTATCATATCTAGCAGAAAATTAATTTTTCTGATTAGGATCCCAATAATAGTGATTTAAAGGAATCACTTTAACTACTTGGAACTTGATACATTTCCCTGAAGATTATCCTTCCTGCCTCATAGTTAAGGTAAAAATGTTTAAAAAAAAAAAAAAAAGCCAAGTATAAATTTCAACCATGCACTAAACTTTATAATTAGTGTATTGTAGACGTGTTTCATCATTAACAGCAGGTTCTAATTTAATACAGCTCCAAGAATGTGTGTCCTAGGTCAAAGCAGCAATGGCTCAGAGCCCTAGCTCCTGTGGTCTCATGGCACCGTCCATACTTACGACTAGAAAAGAGAGTGGTTTTGAGGTTGACCTTGCCCCTTTTCCTCAAACCATCTGCTTATTTGCCTACTTCCTAAGCTTTGTAGCCACTAAAAGGAGTTAACTTTAATAAGAGGTTCTGCTTTGTGCTTGTTGCTTTGTATATATTCCTCAAAGTATTAATTCCGTTATAGATTGTGAAGCTGAGGCTCACAGTAATTAAGGTATACTCTTCCTCTTCTCATCGCCATGCTATGGAATGATTTGTTCTTCAAGTTCTTAGATTTAAATGTCACCATCAGAAAAGTTCCATCACAACCCTTATAAAGTAGTGTTTATAAGGGTTTATAAGTGTTTATAAACACTTATAAGTTTATAAGTTTATAAGGGTTTATAAACTTATAAGTGTTTATAAGTCTACCACAGCAGCTTATTGATTTCTTCAAGGCATGTACTACAATATTTGTTTACTTCTTTATTGTGTCTTTCTCCCAATAAGCTGTAAAGGCCAGGAGAGCCAAAATCTTATCTTCTTGCTCACCACTGTATTCCCATCACTTATTACAGTACCTTGCATATAATGGGCATGCAATATATATTTTTTGAATGAGCGAATGAATGAAAAGTGAGAAAGAGTTGACTTTAGAACCTAGGACTATCTGACCACAACAACACTACCACATGGAATATTCTATAACCCTCACAGACAATACTGTCAATAAATTGCGCTCTAGCTCATCACTTTATGGCAGAGTTGGGTTTTTTTAATTGTATTTTTTTCTAAAATATAAACACTTTTAAACAGAAGTTAAAAATTAAGACACAAAGTTCTGTCTCATAAAGTTGACTGCAACATGTTCAATTAAAAGATACTTGTAACAATATATTTCAATGCTGACTTAACAAATCACTATTGACTTTAGACTTATTTAGGACATCTATATTTAACACTCAGAATCAGCCTTAATCAACCAATTTTGCACCCTACACATTTAAAGTATTTGCAGTTATTACTGAATTACTGCTTATCTCAACAAATTTATTTCCTGCTTACAGAATCTTCAAGAATTAAAACCTTTGGATCAGTGTCTAACTGGGCAAACTAAGGAAAACAGAAGGAAGAACAGATATAAAAATATACTTCCCTGTAAGTTCCAGTTTGGCTTCAGATTTAATATGTGATCAGTATAATATGAATGGATTAAAATTTTTTGTGTTTAACTTACCTATCCCTCACATAACCGTGTGTATGCGCATACATTCACAGATTTATATCAGTAACAAATACATTGAAATATTCCGTGTCAATTCCCTTTTAAATTATGTAGGTATTCTGAAAATCAGTTAGAGGAACCTGAAATATTTGATAGGATATTCCTGAATTTTTACTAGTATACAGTATTATAAATTAGTCAATGATGCCAAATCATTAATTTTAAAATCTTTTTAAAAATAGGAACTGGCTTCTGGATGAGGATTTTCTTGGTTGGATTCATTTATCACAACCACCATCAATTTATTCCACTTATTTTTAGTTTAGAGAAATATCTATAGTAATGAATAGCTGTGTATATGCATATGACTACAGTGGTACTACCAGCCTACATTAGACATTTCAGATACCAGAAGGGAACAAAAGCAATCATTTTGGCCTGGTGCAGTGGCTCACGCCTTTAATCCCTGCACTTTGGGAGGCCGAGGGAGGCAGATCACTTGAGATCAGAAGTTTTAAGATCAGCCTGGCCAACATGGTGAAACCCCATCTCTACTGAAAAATACAGAAATGAGCCGAGAGTGGTGGCTCATGCTTATAATCCCAGCTACTTGGGAGGCTGAGGCAGGAGGATCACTTGAACCCGGGAGGCAGAGGTTGCAGCGAGCCAAGATCATGCCACTGCACTCCAGCCTGGGCAACAGAGAGACTCCATCTCAAAAAAAAAAAAAAAAAAGAAAAAGAAAAGCAGTAATTTTTACCCATATAAAAATCACATGTAAAAAAATCACAGTGTGATTTTTTTAAATTATGTATGAATGTATGTGCCAAGATACTGACCTCTAGCAAATGCTTATAATTACCAGCCACATGTATATATGTTAGCACTTTGGATTATAACATATGACACACTGACCATATCTTTACCAAGAAACCATAAATCTAAAGATAAATAATAAACAAAATCAATAGTGGCAAGTCACATGATAAGTAATAATGCAATCGTATTTTTCTAATCCAGATAGAAAGTACAAATTCATTTTGGAAAGCTTCCTGTAAGAAATGAATCTTAGACAACATTTAAAAAATGGATCAGTTCACTGTTTGGCATAAAGTATATGGGAATTATTTTAGACAGCAAAATGGCCAGTTGAATATCTCAAAATCAGAATAGGACAAGCCATAAATCCAAAACTAATGAGTGGATTTATTCCCACAAAACAAATGACCAGTATGGACTAAGAGATAGAAGTCAAGTGAGAAGGGCAATTGGTAGGGGATTTTGAAACCTATCATTAAAAGGTTTTAGTTTGGTAATCATAGTAATTACCAGTTAAATTTATAGATATTTGAAATAGAAATAGAAATAGCTTCTAAGGTATGTAATACATATAAATTTATTCTCTTAGATAAATCTTAGACAATATAACCTCAGTGAATGATAGCTTGTACATACTTTTCACTGGAGCAGCCTGGTTTAAAAATTACATTTTGACTATATGAAATTATAATAAAACAAAGATAAGGGCCTTTATGCCTGGATAATAAAATGAGCTTTTATTTTATTTATTGTGTTAATTTATTGTTTTGGCTGCTTATTAAAAGAATATAATTTTATTAGGTGAGTGAGATTTCATTATGCCAATAACATTTGCAATATATACTTTAATAGTGTTATTGTAATACTAAATTGTGTTCTATGAAAAATATTTTGGCATTGCCTTTCAGTGCTATTATTATTATTATCATCATCATTAAAATAATGATGGGGAAGTACCAGTTGTTTTTCTTTGTTTCTCTAGTTACTTATTAGGCAATTCTAAATGCATTTATTAACTTAACTAATTTTAATGTCAACTAAATCTATGTAAATAATACCAAATTTCATATGTCAGAAACTCACTAAACTGACAACTTAGATACTGGTAACATGAGCAAAAAGAATAAATGTAAAATAATTTGGCTGTGCTACAACTTGAAAATATACTTCTATTAAAATACGTTGGTGATTTCATCTGTGACTATGAGAATTTCTCATGATCTTTGACTCATGCAATTTGTAAGACTCTTGTTTAAAATGCATGATATGGATGGCTCTGTTTTGTGGTGGAAAATTCACAGATGATGCTACAAGAGTGCCTCTTGGAGATGAAGGTGGCTATATCAATGCCAGCTTCATTAAGATACCAGTTGGGAAAGAAGAGTTCGTTTACATTGCCTGCCAAGGACCACTGCCTACAACTGTTGGAGACTTCTGGCAGATGATTTGGGAGCAAAAATCCACAGTGATAGCCATGATGACTCAAGAAGTAGAAGGAGAAAAAATCAAATGCCAGCGCTATTGGCCCAACATCCTAGGCAAAACAACGATGGTCAGCAACAGACTTCGACTGGCTCTTGCGAGAATGCAGCAGCTGAAGGGCTTTGTGGTGAGGGCAATGACCCTTGAAGATATTCAGGTAAGTGAGTGAAATCTTTCCATATTGCAAGGTGTATCTCCTAGTTGTAATCCAAGCCTGGACTCTTTCTGTGATTGCACCAATGTTATTTCTAGATAAAAGACAGTGACTTCCTAGTTCCCTGTCTAGGGACTAATGCTAGCTATTTTTTCTTTATGTAGTATAAGTTTAAATGTGACTGTCTTCATGAATTCTGCCAGTTTCCTCCAGAATGTCCTCTACTAAAATGAAAATGAAAATGCAGGACTTTTAATGTGATTATCATCCTTGGTGATAGCACAAAATGGCTCAGAAGTTGCATGTTGGAAACTTGTGTTTTTAGGGTCAGACCTCTAAGTAGACTCATTAAAACTATGTTTAAAATCTGTAAGTAGAAAATATTCCCTCATAAAGGCAACTTAACATATTTAGGAATACATGGATAATTTTAGCATAAACAGTTGTTATTCAGATCATTCATACTGCAGTTACCTAACCACCGGATCAATATAGCTTGAATTAGATAAGTGGCAATACCTGAAGTAAAGCTGCTACTGTTTCCTCACTCTGTGTTCTCCCTCATCTTACTACACCCCTGTGCACAGTATCCTAGCTAGGTGTGAGTAATGTTTCCCATAGAAATTTAGCTATCTTAAGGAAACAGTGATTTTACTTTTATAGAAACAAAGCATATCAATTCAGTTCTATTGGTGGCATGTAAATGTAGCCTGAGAATTTCTCTCATAATTTTTGATTCATGATTTTTTATTGATTTACACTAGCTTCCCTATTACTTAGGCTAGCACAGTTGTTCAATATTCTTCCAGTGATTTATCCATTTAATCCACACATTTTTATAGAACTCAACCCCTTTATAGAGATTTGGCAGTCAACAACACAGACAAAAAATATTTCTAACCTCATGGAGCTTACATTCTGAAGAGGAAATACCAGTATTGATAGTGCTGTGGAAAAAAATAAAACAGAGAAGGACAATTGGTTGGGGGAGAATGAGAAGTATGTCGTAATTTTCAACAAGGAGTCACGGAAGGTATGAGAAAATGGCATTTGAGGAAAAATGTGAAGGAGTTGAGTGAGCCATGGAGGGAATATCTGAGGAGAAAACCATTCCAGTCAGAAAGAGCCAGTACAAAAGTCCTGAGACCAAACTGTGCACATTGTATTTAAAGCCACAGAGAATCATTTGGCTTGACGAAAGTGGCCATGGGGAAAGAGAGGAGGAGGTAAGGTCTAAGAGGAAACAGGGCCAGATTAGGTAGTGTTGCAGTGACTCTGACTTTTATCTGAGGTGCATTTGGAATGGGGTCACCAAAAAAGGTTGTTATTCATATCAAAATGTAATTTGTTTTTAGGGTTTCCAAAAAGGAGTTTTTATTGATATTTAAAATGTGGATCTAGCAACCTTGTTGACAGAGGCCTTCTATGTTTTTCTTAATAGAGCCATTTAGTTTCTTCCACTTTTCCTTTGATCTGATCCTATAGACAAGCCAAAATTTGAAAGCACAATATAATATTAAGAATTAATTGTGGCTGGGCACAGTGGCTCACACCTGTAATCTCAACACTTTGGGAGGCCAAGGTGAGTGGATCAGTTGAGGTCAGGAGTTCGAGAGCAGCCTGACCAACATGGTGAAACCCCATCTCTACTAAAAATACAGAAATTAGCTGGGTGTGGCAACGTGCGCCTGTAATCCCAGCTACTCTGAGGCAGGAGAATCACTTGAACCTGGGAGGCGGAGGTTGTAGTAAGCCGAGATTGCACCACTGCACTCCAGCCTGGGCAACAGAACGAGACCCTATCTCAGGAAAGAAAAAAAAGAATTAACTGTATGTGAACAATATAACATGTCATGGTCCACTTATTCTGTTATACAATTTCAGACCAGAGAGGTGCGCCATATTTCTCATCTGAATTTCACTGCCTGGCCAGACCATGATACACCCTCTCAACCAGATGATCTGCTTACTTTTATCTCCTACATGAGACACATCCACAGATCAGGCCCAATCATTACGCACTGCAGTGCTGGCATTGGACGTTCAGGGACCCTGATTTGCATAGATGTGGTTCTGGGATTAATCAGTCAGGATCTTGATGTGAGTACAAGATATCGGCTGAGTAAGCATTTGTTCAGAAATAATGATGGAGTCTAATTTTTTATAATGTGTTGTGATCTTGGGATTTTTTAACTTGTGAATTTATATGACTGCCTTCATTTTCATGTTATATTATTATAGAAAATTGTATTTTTGTAAACATTGGTATTCAAAACTACATAGGCCGTGATCAACAAAAAATAATACTTCAATTTTATACTTGTTTTACTGGGTGTTTTTTAACTGTGTGCTCAAAGGCCTTTTATGCAGTATTTCATTTTACCCTTTATAGTCTTTAGGCTTGTATAAGATAGTATTGTTATCACACTTTAAAGATAGAAATAATTGAAGCACAAAGGAAAGTATTTTTTTAAATGAAAAAGCTTGTATTTTTGTATTATCTATGGGTAAAAAATGTATATTTTATTATAAAATTAATGCTAAGTAGTTTCTAAACAATTACTCTACATAAAAAAATTATTACTATAAGAGTATAATCTTACTTTTGAACTCAATATAAACCTTATTTAAAATTTTAGAATATCTTACCATAGAGAATGTGTAATTAAAATCGTAGTCTCTTAAAAAGAATTTTAGTTAAAAGCACTTTACACACTAGCTGTAGTAATTTAAGTAGGATGAAACCAAATAGTCTTTTTCTCCCTCGTTTCCAACTGTTCAATGTCAGCTAAAGTCAAAAGATCTTTTTTAGGTTGGAAATACCTTTATCGGAAGAGCAATGTGTAGGAAAAATAATTTACCTTTTTAAATTGTAATATTAGAAATTAGTCACATTTCAGGGGGAAAAGAACTTCTTTTCTTTGGGGGATTTTCAAATAGATTAACCTTCCCTAATTCCTAGAAAGATCAAAAATAAGAATACCAAGTGATGACAAAGTCCATTCGCCAAGTCATTTTGTCCAGGAGAGTTTCCCAAGACTACCAGAAGGGGAAGAAGAGTGGGATACAGAATTTTACATAAGCCTCCCCTCTGTGATCCTTTTGAGATTCAAATCCAGTTATCCTTTGAATCTAACACATATGTGGTTTCCTCTGACAGTTTGACATCTCTGATTTGGTGCGCTGCATGAGACTACAAAGACACGGAATGGTTCAGACGGAGGTGAGTCATGGCTGGGCCTCCTAATGAGAATTTTTGTAAAGATTCTAATATTTTTTAAAGTTCCTGTTAAGACATTTTTCTTTTTTGAGAGTTCCCATGTTAGAGCATAAAACCAAACATTTACTGCAGTGAGGGGCATTTTTTTTTAAACGAGGACTAATTCAGAAAAAAATTAAAATACTTCCAAGCTTTTTAAAATGTTGCCATTTAATTTAAAAATGCAATATCTGCACTGAAGAGATGACAGAGAATGGGATAGCATGCTGGGGACAGAGTTTGAGAATGATACAAAATACTATGTAATTAATGGCATTCCTTCCCTATTTCCAACCTGAAAAAGAGATAGAAGGTAACATTTGTGCTACAGAAATTCCCTGAGAAGTAATGGATTCATCAGCATTGACTGGAACACAGCAAGGCAGGCTGGAGTTGCTTAGCTTCAAGAAGACATTCTGTAAGGAGTGTGAATACTTGGGTCCATTTATCCTCTTTTGATGATTTTCGTCTCTCTTACCTGAAAGGAAACAATCACCCACTGACACAATGGCGTCCTTCACAGGGAGTGCCTTATTTAGAGTGTCTGTCTTCACTGAAGAGTTCCACAATCCTTTTTGTTTATAATGGAAGAGTGGGGGATGTAGAAGCCATTTTCAAATATCCATAAATTAACATTTCTCTACCTCTTGAAAAATAGGGAAATTTGCTATCTTTAAAAATCAGCATTTGCCTACTTTCCTTTCATAAACCTTTTTAATTCAACTTGTCTTCTAACTATTAAGCTGATTTATAATCACACTTTTTAGGTAAGGAAAACATTTTGCGAATTCTACCAGAGGTACAAGGAGGAACTGGTACCATTCCTTCTGAAACTATTCCAATCAATAGAAAAAGAGGGAGTCCTCCCTAACTCATTTTATGAAGCCAGCATCATCCTGATACCAAAGCCGGGCAGAGACACAACCAAAAAAGAGAATTTTAGACCAATATCCTTGATGAACATTGATGCAAAAATCCTCAATAAAATACTGGCAAACCGAATACAGCAGCACATCAAAAAGCTTATCCACCATGATCAAGTGGGCTTCATCCCTGGGATGCAAAACTGGTTCAATATACACAAATCAATAAATGTAATCCAGCATATAAACACAACCAAAGACAAAAACCACATGATTATCTCAATAGATGCAGAAAAGGCCTTTGACAAAATTCAACAATGCTTCATGCTAAAAACTCTCAATAAATTAGGTATTGATGGGACATATCTCAAAATAATAAGAGCTATCTATGACAAACCCACAGCCAATATCATACTGAATGGGCAAAAACTGGAAGCATTCCCTTTGAAAACTGGCACAAGACAGGGATGCCTTCTCTCACCACTCCTATTCAACATAGTGTTGGAAGTTCTGGCCAGGACAATTAGGCAGGAGAAGGAAATCAAGGGTATTCGATTAGGAAAAGAGGAAGTCAAATTGTCCCTGTTTGCAGACGACATGATTGTATATCTAGAAAACCCCATTGTCTCAGCCCAAAATCTCCTTAAGCTGATAAGCAACTTCAGCAAAGTCTCAGGATACAAAATAAATGTACAAAAATCACAAGCATTCTTACACACCAATAACGGACAAACAGAGAGCCAAATCATGAGTGAACTCCCATTCACAATTGCTTCAAAGAGAATAAAATACCTAGGAATCCAACTTACAAGAGACGTGAAGGACCTCTTCAAGGAGAACTACAAACCACTGCTCAAGGAAATAAAAGAGGATACAAAGAAATGGAAGAACATTCCATGCTCATGGGTAGGAAGAATCAATATCGTGAAAACGGCCATACTGCCCAAGGTAATTTATAGATTCAATGCCATCCCCATCAAGCTACCAAAGACTTTCTTCACAGAATTGGAAAAAACTACTTTAAAGTTCATATGGAACCAAAAAACAGCCTGCATTGCCAAGTCAATCTTAAGCCAAAAGAACAAAGCTGGAGGCATCACGCTACCTGACTTCAAACTATACTACAAGGCTACAGTAACCAAAACAGCATGGTACTGTTACCAAAACAGAGATATAGATCAATGGAACAGAACAGAGCCCTCAAAAATAACGCCGCATATCTACAACTATCTGATCTTTGACAAACCTGAGAAAAACAAGAAATGGGGAAAGGATTCCCCATTTAATAAATGGTGCTGGGAAAACTGGCTAGCCATATGTAGAAAGCTGAAACTGGATCCCTTCCTTACACCTTATACAAAAATTAATTCAAGATGGATTAAAGACTTAAACGTTAGACCTAAAACCATAAAAACCCTAGAAGAAAACCTAGGCATTACCATTCAGGACATAGGCATGGGCAAGGACTTCATGTCTAAAACACCAAAAGCAATGGCAACAAAAGCCAAAATTGACAAATGGGATCTAATTAAACTCAAGAGCTTCTGCACAGCAAAAGAAACTACCATCAGAGTGAACAGGCAACCTACCAAACGGGAGAAAATTTTCACAACCTACTCATCTGACAAAGGGCTAATATCCAGAATCTACAATGAACTCCAACAAATTTACAAGAAAAAACAAACAACCCCATCAAAAAGTGGGCAAAGGATATGAACAGACACTTCTCAAAAGAAGACATTTATGCAGCCAAAAGACACATGAAAAAATGCTCACCATCACTGGCCATCAGAGAAATGCAAATCAAAACCACAATGAGATACCATCTCACACCAGTTAGAATGGCAATCATTAAAAAGTCAGGAAACAACAGGTGCTGGAGAGGACGTGGAGAAATAGGAACACTTTTACACTGTTGGTGGGACTGTAAACTGGTTCAACCCTTGTGGAAGTCAGTGTGGCAATTCCTCAGGGATCTAGAACTAGAAATACCATTTGACCCAGCCATCCCATTACTGGGTATATACCCAAAGGACTATAAATCATGCTGCTATAAAGACACATGCACATGTATGTTTATTGCAGCACTATTCACAATAGCAAAGACTTGGAACCAACCCAAATGTCCAACAATGATAGACTGGATTAAGAAAATGTGGCACAGATACACCATGGAATACTATGCAGCCATAAAAAATGATGAGTTCATGTCCTTTGTAGGGACATGGATGAAACTGGAAATCATCATTCTCAGTAAACTATCGCAAGAACAAAAAACCAAACACCGCATCTTCTCACTCATAGATGGGAATTGAACAATGAGAACACATGGACGCAGGAAGGGGAACATCACACTGGGGACTGATGTGGGGTTGGGGGAGGGGGGAGGGATAGCATTAAGAGATATACCTAATGCTAAATGACGAGTTAATGGGTGCAGCACACCAGCATGGCACATGTATACATATGTAACTAACCTGCACATTGTAAATAATAATAAATTTTTAAAAACTAAAAAAAAAAAGGAAAACATTTTGATTGTTATAAGCAGCCCTTTACACCTAGAAAGTTCATTCATTCATTTGTTCATTCAACAGATGTTTATTGAGTGCTTACTTTGTATTAGGAACTCTTCTAGGTGCCTGGAGCACATAAGTGAATAAAACAAAGATCCTTGCTAGAATAACAAGATATTCTTGCAGGATACTGATAAGGATGGAAGACCATAGACATGTTAAACATGTAAATTATATAGGATCCCTGAAAGTGGTAAGTGCTTTAGAGAAAAGAAAAATGAAATAGGTAAAGGGAATCAGTTATGGCAGATTGGGGGTACGATTTTAAACAGGGTGGCACCATTGACAAAGTAACACAAGCAAAGATTTGAAGGCAAAGGAGAGGGTCATGTAGCTCTCTGGGGACAAGAGCCTTTCAGGCAGAGGGACCACCTGTGTGGAAGTCCAAGGGTCTTGTGTGTTCAGGTATGGTCACAGCCAATGTGGCGGGCAGGGCACGAGAGAAGGAAGAGTGAAGGAGGAGGTGAGGTTAGAGGGGAGGTGACAGGGTCCAGGACTTTGGCTTTTCTCTGAGTGAAATGGGAGCCTGGAGTGGCAGTGATCTGACTCACATTTTAAAGGACTACTAACCTGCTGTGTTAAAATGACACCAAGTCTGGGGAGGAAGGTGCAGTGTTATAAGCAAGGAGATCAATTAGGTGACAAGCAGGGGTGGCTACAGCTGGAGTGGTAAGTGTGGACGGAGTGAAAGAAAGAGGACGTGATGTGAAGTAGATTTGCTAATGGGTTGTATGTGGTGTCAGAGAAAGAGTCAAGGATGAATGTGTGGAAAAGTTAAAATACAGATAAGCAAAAAAGAAACTTAAAAGGCCACTTGTGTTTATACTCTCAGAGAGCTGTTCATGTTCTTAGGAGATGTTCTTATATTCTTTGTCCTAAACACATGTGCACACTCCTTCATGCTCACACATACATACATGCAGCTATTTTAAATGAGATTCAACTGTGGTTGTTGTTTTATTACTTTTCATTTAATATATTGTGAGTTTTTTATTTGCAGACTCAATTCCTTGCCAAAAAAAGTCAGATCTCTGCACCATCAACTTAATAGAAAATAATTTCACCAAAGGAGTTAATTTTCAAAGAACTTTGATTTTCATGCTTTTGTTCCAAAATACTTAAAGACTTATTTTTGTTTGTTTGTTTTTTGAGATGGAGTCTCGCTCTGTTGCCCAGGCTGGAGCACAGTCCATGATCTCTGCTCACTGCAACCTCCGCCTCCCAGGTTCAAGTGATTCTCCTGCCTCACCTTCCTGAGTAGCTGGGATTACAGGTGCCTGCCACCTCACTTTAGTAGACAGGGGATTTCACCATGTTGGCCAGGCTGGTCTTGAACTCCTGGCCTCAAGCGATCCACCTGCCTCGGCCTCCCAAAGTGATGAGATTACAGGCGTGAATCACCATGCCTGGCAAGACAATTATTTTGAATAGCTTCTTAGCTATTAATTTTTTGACATTTTAAAACATCAAAATGAGCTCAACAAATCATGTAGGAAGGTTATTTTTCCACTGCGTATAATCAAAGCACAAAAAATATTGTAGTGGCCACCAATCAAAGACAACTTCAGTTAGCACTCTAGGATAGTTCCACCCGCCATCCCTCAGGCTTTTTCTTTCCTTGTTTTGCCAATCTGGTTTCTATTTTTTTTATAATTTTTATAATACCACACAATTCTATACCCTGCTTCTTTTTTTTTTTTTTTTTTTTTTTGAGACTGAGTCTCACTCTGTCACCAGGCTGGAGTGCAGTGGCACAATCTTGGCTCACTGCAACCTCTGCCTCCTGTGTCAAGTAATTCTCCTGCCTCAGCCTCCCAAGTAGCTGGGACTACAGGTGCGTGCCACCACGCCCAGCTAATTTTTGTATTTTTAGTAGAGACAGAGTTTCACCCTGTTGGCCAGGATGGTCTCGATCTCTTGACCTTGTGATCCACCTGCCTCAGCCTCCCCAAGTTGCTGGGATTACAGGTGTGAGCCACCACGCCCGGCCTACACCCTGTTTCTTACATTCAACATTCTAACAAAATTTTTCCATATTTTCAAAACTCATCAAACATCACTTCCAATAGTGGTATAGCTATATATATATATAATATTTACATTATACATCTAAAGTGTTCTATCTCTCTTTTTTTGACCATAGGATCAATATATTTTCTGCTATCAAGTCATCCTTTATGTCCTGACACGTCTTCAAGCAGAAGAAGAGCAAAAACAGCAGCCTCAGCTTCTGAAGTGACATGAAAAGAGCCTCTGGATGCATTTCCATTTCTCTCCTTAACCTCCAGCAGACTCCTGCTGTCTATCCAAAATAAAGATCACAGAGCAGCAAGTTCATACAACATGCATGTTCTCCTCTATCTTAGAGGGGTATTCTTCTTGAAAATAAATAATATTGAAATGCTGTATTTTTACAGCTACTTTAACCTATGATAATTATTTACAAAATTTTAACACTAACCAAACAATGCAGATCTTTGGGATGATTAAAGGCAGCATTTGATGATAGCAGACATTGTTACGAGGACATGCTGAGTCTATTTTTAATGCACCAATCTTCTTTATAGCAAAAATGTTTTCCAATATTTTAATAAAGTAGTTATTTTATAGGGGATACTTGAAACCAGTATTTAAGCTTTAAATGACAGTAATATTGGCATAGAAATATTGGCATAGAAAATTGTTTACTGTATGAATTTCTAATGTTTACTATATAGAATTTCCTGTAATATATTTATATACTTTTTCATGAAAATGGAGTTATCAGTTATCTGTTTGTTACTGCATCATCTGTTTGTAATCATTATCTCACTTTGTAAATAAAAACACACCTTAAAACATGAACAAGCCAAAACTCTGTACAGACAAATTAGACATTTTCAGTGTGTTATTTTTCAACAACACCTAGGCCCCTGGGAAGACAAGGACCTCTAGACACCACTTCCCATCTCCCTAGTTGGCCCCAGTCATGACAGCCATGGAGAGTAGAGGTGTTGTCAGAGATCCTGATAGATCTTCACTAAGTACGGATGTAGGGGTAATGTACTGGCTTAACAGTAGCTCAGAAATTCAGTCTTTCTTCCTTCTACCTCTTTGTGAATGGTGCCCACTTACTGAGCCCAATTTATATATAAATCAGAATATTTTCAAGTCCTAGCCACAGTACTCAACTGACCAAGGGCTAATCAAAGAAAACATATCAAACTACCTGAGGGGGTTATATTTGGTTCTGCAAACAGAAAGGAAAAGAGACTGACTTCAAAGCTGCTTTAACTTAATGGTTCTCTGTTCTTGGTACTAAATTCGTTTCACTAAATTCTAATTCTAACAGTATTTCTCCATTCAGCCATGACACTGTAACCGGATGGATGTTCTTGACCGTGAGTTGTCCAGGTTCTTGGCACGTTGAACAAAGAGTTGAACAAAATGCTCAGACAAAGCAGTGGAAGAGGAAAGCATAGATTTTTGTAGTGAAAGTACACTCCACAGAGTGGAAGTGGGCTTGAGCACATGGCTCAAGAGCCCTGATTATAATGTTCCTGGGTTTTTATTGAATTACAAGAGCATGGTAACACCCCTAAATACCCTTTAGAGGCCTCTGATAGGTTACACCCTACACAAATGAAGAATTCAGCCCAGGACCAATCAGAGGCAGGATTCTGCCCAGAACCAATCAGAGGCATCCTGCCTGTGATGTATAAGCAAATGAAAGTTTCAGAATGGACCAATTACAGACATACCCATTTGTGACATAGGGGAGGGGAGTTTCAGAGAGGCATGGGCATTTGGCCCCTCATTACTTGGTCTTGGAAAGGTGGGGTTTTCCTCTTAGTCCAATTACAAGAAGGCCTTGGGCTTCTGCCTCTAGACTCTCTGTTCTGCCTCAACACCATTCTAAGACCCAGGAAATTGCTTGGCTCATCCTCATAAGACTGCACCAGTTCTGAGCTAGTTGACTTGAATTTCCAAACTTAAGTGCAGCAATTTGCTGGGACCTATTCCCGAGAATCTGGGGCTATTTGAAGGCAGAAGACAGCATTAATAAACATATAAAGCTCCACAGTAACTAGCTAAAGCCCCAGCAGATAACAGGCTTGGGTCCTACCTCAGAATTGGCTCTGAATACGGCAAGAGAAGCTTTACCACCACCATTCCCACTTCAATCAGAAGAGTTTTATAGATTGGGTTGTAGCTGGAGATTTCATTTGAAAAAAAGGTTCCTATTGCTTTAAATGACATTTGGAAATCTCTGTTCTGAATGAGTTGGAATCATGAGGCCTTGTTTTCCTGCACTGGCATGTGAAACTAGGCCAGCAGAGCGCTGGGGGCCAGTACAGCTGGAGGTGATTAGCTCGCATCTGAAGTCAACATAGATGGGAGAGGGTGGAGCTGGAGATTGCTTTTTCTGAAACGAATGTCACTAGGCAATGGAATGGGGGGAAGAAAATGCAGATTTAGCTTTATGGCCTATGAATGGAAACTTCATTATGGTAAATATGTTACTGCCCTCAGCTGGGATCTGGCTCCACCAGCATGGAATGGTATGAGCCACTTGCAAGGGCCACTCTGGTTAGAAAGCAAGGTGAGGCCACGCAGCTGGGGTGGCACATGGAAACACTCATATCAAATTAATGAATAAGTACAATTCATATCTTAACACAGCTTGTATTAGCTAAGTGCTAGAAAATATAAACTGAAGATATGGAATGGCTTAAACATAATAGTTTATTTCTAGTTTATCTAACAGTTCTGGAAAAGTGAACAGCTTGGCAATCAGATCTACTTGGCTCAGTTTTTAGCCCAGGCTGATGAAAGTTCTGTAATCAACACACAGCTTCCAAGGTTGAGAATCGCCTCCATTCCCCACGAAGGATTGCCTATGGAGAGGTTTTACGAGCCAGGCTTACATGCAAAACACATTGCTGCCACTCATTCCATCAGCAAGAACTGGCCAAATGATTGCCAGTGACAACTCTAGGCTATAGAAGGGGAAGCACATATTGTAGTAGAATATATTTACAAAACTGAACTTGTTATGTAGTCTAAAAATTGAGTATCTTAGTATAGTCCTGAGCATTGCAGAATTAGAAACAATTTTATCCCAAAATCAAAACTTCGGTGCATGTCATTAGTAGAGATAATTCTGAATTATTATGGCAAACAGGAAATAAATGGCTGTTGAGAAAAGATTCTTTTACATCAGTGGTCCCAGATAGCCTGCCAGATTTTTTGGTTTAAAAAGGACTAGTTATCTATATGTAATGTGATAATCCAATAAATTTAAAAAACAGCTTAATACAGCTATCTTCCAGATACAGACACCTTGATAATGATAGGCTTTCCGTTTTACATAATTCAGAAATATTCATAATTCAGAACTATTGTAATGGTAGAGATAAATGTAATAAATTATAGGCTGACCTGCATAATATTTTAAAGCCAATCAAAACTTTACTGTATCAATTTGGGATTATATTTGACTGCAAGTAACCAAAAGCAACCAAACAGGCTTACAAGTTGTAAATCAATAAGTATGTGAGACATGTTTCAATTTAGAAGTTTATTTTGCCAAGGTGAAGGACATGCCTGGAAGAAATGACACGGAATCACAGAAACAGTCTGTGGTCTGTGCCTTTCTCCAAAGATGAATTTGAGGGTTTCAATATTTAAAGGAGAAAAGTGAGCTGGAGGGGAGAGAAGAGGGGTATGGTCACATTACTGAACCCACATGTTGCAAGAGAAAAGGAGCAGGTAGGGAAACAGTTATGTATTTATCTTGCACTCAGCACATAGATAAGGTGAACGTAGAGTAACTACCTGTGGAGATATTTAACCTTTTATCTGTAGCTGTCTGCTTAGGAACAAAAGGAAATGCAGTTTCTTGCATGACTCAGCTTTCAGCTTCATTTTTTTCCTTTTGGCGGAGTGAATTGGGGTCCCAAGTTCTTATTTTCCTTTCACAAATTCTAGAGGGCTTAGAGTTTATTTTCTTTCCTTAAGAAACCAAGCTCAGAAGGCAGTTGCTCAGAAGTAGGCAGCTAATTCTATAGCTCAAGAATGTCAACAGCGCTATAAATATCCTTGGCCTTTCCTTGGCCTGGAAGTGGCTGCCACAGCTCCAGCTATTATATCCACATTCCAGAAAAGAAACAGGAATTGGCAAGGAAAATGGGTCAAACAGGGCAAGAAAGCAAAATTTCCCAGAAGTCAAGGGCAGACTTTTCCGTCTTAGCAAAATCTGTCAGATGCCCATCTGTAGCTTCAAGAAAGTTATTTTTAGCTAGCTATGTTGCTGTCTAGCTATGAACAATATCTTGGTTCTGTTTATAAGGACAAAGACAGTAATTGATACTGGGTGCCAGCAAGTAGTGTGTGGCTTTCCAATTCTGCCTCAGTTTCCACCATTCCTTATAAGGTAGCGAACACTATGCCAATTTTTCAAGATCTTCTTACAAATTTACAAGATTCTGAATTTGTAACTATTGAGGAGACTCACTGATAGGAAGTATTTAAAAGTAGCCTTCAATTTTTACAGGTTTAGAGACATAGTTTTATTCACTCGACCAAACTATAACCATATTCCAAAGGTTGTGCTAAGCAAAACCTCAGGACACTGATAAACCATGTTGCTGATTTATTCGCTTACAAAGAAGCTTTAGGTGGGTCTAACAGAATGAGGAAGGCTGGACATTCAGAAGGGGCTCCTCCTGCCGGGGAAAGTACATGCCAAGGCCAATGGGAAGGTTGCCTAGAGACCAACATGTCATTCATTAACTGGGTTAGGCTGAATGATCCTCAACACAAAGGGTATTTCTGATTACACAAGAAAAAAGTAGGGGATGTAACAAGTATTGATCACTTATGCATTGGACCAGGTGTTTTCACCTTGCCTCCTTTTCAGGGTGTTCAGGATTGAATGTGTTATCAACCTTTTTTAGAGCGGAAACTAAACCCCAGAGGGATTGTCACTTGCCCAAAGTTGCCCAGATAACCAAGGTAAAGGTTCAATTTCAGCTCTGACTGACTTCAACCGATAGCTCCAGAGGTCTCCTAGCTATTAAAGTAGAATGTAGGTTGGGCATGGTGGCTCACGCCTGTAACCCCAACAATTTGGGAGGCCAAGGCAGGCGGATCACCTGAGGTTGGGAGTTCGAGACCAGCCTGTCCAACATGGGTGAAACCCCATCTCTACCAAAAAAAAAAAAAAATACAAAAATTAGCCAGGTGTGGTAGCGGGTGCCTGTAATCCCAGCTACTCGGGAGGCTAAGGCTGGAAAATCACTTGAACCCAGAAGGCGGAGGTTGCAGTGAGCCGAGATCACGCCATTGCACTCCAGCCTGGGCAACAAGAGCAAAACTCCATCTCAAAAAAAAAAAAAAAAAAAAAAAAAGTGGAATGCAGGTAGCCCTGACACAGCCTGTGTTCTCTCCACTGCACTCTGCTGCCACGACCATCCAGCTGCCTCTTTCCTCTTAGACATGGACTCATTCTGCTTGACATGATTTCTCTGGCCCCACTTCTGAGTTTCATATAGGTCCCAGCTTTTATTAACTCATGATTATTTACATCAATTAGAATGCAACTTACTCAAATAGGACTTTTTTCCAGTTATATTTTTTGTTCTAAAGATAACGTGGCCTTCTGAACATCTTCACTATTTCAAGTTCTTGTCAGTAACATGTTTACAAACCATCTATGGAGATGGCCATCTTCTGATGTGTTGTTTCTATCTTAAAGGATGGCCTTTGGTATCCCTCATCCTTTTGGTGTCCCTCATCCTTGGAACGTCCTAACTGTTGTAAATACTGACCATATTGTTAATGCTTTCACAACAGCATTGAATTTTACCATTTTGTTTTAGGTGTCTATGTGGAGAAACAATTTAGAAATTCATTTTTTGTGGATTCTTTAAAACTCATGGAGGCCAGGTACGGTGGCTCACGCCTGTAATCCCAGCACTTTGGGAGGTCAAGGCAGACGGATCACTTGAGGTCAGGAGTTCAAGACCAGCCTGGCCAATATGGTGAAACCCCATCTCTACTAAAAATACAAAAATTAGCCAGGTTGGTGGCACATGCCTGTAGTTCCAGCTACTGGGGAGGCTGAGGCAGGAGAAGAATTGCTTGAACCTGGGAGGTGGAGGTTGCAGTGAGCTGAGATCGCGCCACTGCACTCCAGCCTGGATGACAGAGGAAGACTTCATCTCAAAAAAAAAAAAGAAAAAACCTCATGGTAATACTCATTTTAGAGCTGGAAATCTCTGTTACTTGCAACTCTCCTAACTGTGTTCATTGCAGTGATCTATTCCCCTACCAAACTATAAACTTTGTGAGGGCAGGAGCCCTTTCTGCCTCATTACTGTTGTATATGTCCCATGTGCCTGAACATAGCACAGACTAGCTTTTCATTATGTAAACATTTATCATATGGATAAAGGCGACTCTCCGAATAGTGAACCAACAGTTGAGAATTAACAAGTCACAAATCTGCATAGTTCTTTTCCATATAAAAAGTGCCGTGGCTCTAAGACCTAATGGGGCTCCTTCTGTACTACCACAAAGGCTTTCTGAATTGGTGGGAAAATACAATAATCATTGTCATCACATTAACCCACAAGTTATTGGGAATACTTACAAAATAAAATTATAAACATTAAATCTCAAAACACTTTCTCACACATTTCAAAACTTACAAATAAGAATAGACACAAAATGGAACCAGAGTCCCAACAAAAACACATTATATAGGAAGTTATGTGATAAGGGTAGCATTTCAAATCAGTAGATAAAAGAATAATGATTCAATATATGATGTTTGGATAATTAACTATAAAAAATTAGATTATTATGCCATACAGAAAAATAAATTCAAAATGGAATAAGTATGTATGTATTTGCTCCATCACAGTATTAGAAAAACACATGGGAAAATATTTTTAATAATTTCTAATAGAGGACAGATTTACCTACTGCCAGGCACGATGTATTGCATAGGAAGACAAGAAGTACACACAGCAGCTAGTAAATATGTTGTGTAAGCCCCCAGAAAGAACTCCCTGAAAAGGGGCCAAATACATTCTCAAAAAAAGATTCTATCACAATTCACAATCCACACAAATATATAAATATGCTAACATTTGGCAGAGATCAGAGCCAAAAAAAATTCTTAATAAGATTAATAAACTGAATATATTAAAAAAATAAAACTCTGTATTGCAAAAGACATAGAATAACAAAAGATAAAAGAGTAGGTAAAATGTTGACAAGACATAGGACACATTGTCACTTATCATTATGGTTCAAAATCTATACATCGAAAAGGAAAAGATACAATAGAAAAGGACATAAGTCGGCAAGTGATTGTGAAAAATGCTCTAGTTCACTCAGTTTTTAAATGAAATTTTGTTTTTTGTTTTTTTTTGAGACGGAGTTTCGCTCTGTTGCCCAGGCTGGAGTGCAGTGGTGTGATCTCGGCTCACTGCAACCTCCGCCTCCTGGGTTCACGCCATTCTCCTGCCTCAGCCTCCAGAGTAGCTGGGACTACAGGCGCCCGCCACCACGTCCAGCTAATTTCTTGTATTTTTAGTAGAGACAGAGTTCCACCGTGTTAGCCAGGATGGTCTCGATCTCCTGACCTCGTGATCCTCCCGCCTCGGCCTCCCAAAGTGCTGGGATTACAGGCGTGAGCCACTGCGCCCGGCCTAAATTAAATTTTAAATGAGATGTTTTAACCAATCAAAACTGATCATTCCACTGGTGAGACTGTGGGAAACCAGGCCCTCTCGGGCACTGCTGTACGACATTGCCAGATAGCAATCTGTCATATATTTCAGTGAGCGATTGGCTTGGAAATTCAAGTCATGGGAAGTGAGTCTACAGAAATACTTGCACCTAAAGGCAAAAGTGTTTGTAACAGCACTGTAATACTGTTAAGCTGAAAGCTATCTAAGTGTCCATGAATAAGGAGTGGTTAAATAAATTACAGTCCTTCCACGCAATAGAATACTTCCACATCACTACTATTCTAAAGAATGAGGTAGGTCAACACAGACTGACACTGAAAGATGTTCCATAATGTGTCATCAAGTGACTTACAAAACAATATATGGAATGATCTCAAGGTTCCTAAAATGATACAGTTTACATACACAGCTCAGAAGGATACACATGGGTTTATCTTTCTTTTTTTTTTTTTTTTTTTTTGAGTCAGAGTCTTACTCTGTCACCAGAGTCTACTCTGGAGCGCAGTGGCGTGATCTCAGCTCACTGCAACCTCTGCCTCCTGGGTTCAAGTGATTCTTCTGCCACAGCCTCCCAAGTAGCTGGGATTACAGGTGCATGCCACCATGCCTGGCTAATTTTTGTATTTTTAGGAGAGATGGGGTTTCACCATGTTGGCCAGACTGGTCTTGAACTCCTGACCTCAGGTGATCCGCCCACCTCAGCCTCCCAAAGTGCTGGAATTACAGGCATGAGCCACTGTGCCCAACCATATGTGTCTATCTTTAGAGAGTGAAAATACAGGGCATTCCATTTTTAACCTTATGTGTGTTTTAAATTCTTTCCAAGCTTGTGTTACATCCATAATCAAAATGATTTTCAATTTCTTAAAAATAATGATCATTTGAGAAAACTGCCCCATTTATTATAAGAGCTATTTGTTCTCCTCTCAGTGCACCTGAGGACCTGCCCAGAGTCAAGAAGTCACATAGGTCTGCGTCACCCTGCAGTATGAGGTGACATCTCCTCTATTTAGAGTTCTAACTCTTGTTCAATTAAAATCCACAACATGGCTGGGCACAGTGGCTCACGCCTGTAATCCCAGCACTTTGGGAGGCTGAGGCGGGCAGATCACTTGAGACCAGGAGTTCGAAACCAGACTGGCCAACATGGTGAAACCCCATCTCTACTAAGATACAAAATATTAGCTGGGCATGGTGGCACGCAACTGTAATCCCAGCTACTTGGGAGGCTGAGGCAAGGGAATCACTTGAACCCAGGAGGCAGAGGTTGCGGTGAGCCGAGATTGTGCCACTGCACTCCAGCCTGGGCAACAGAGCAAGACTCTGTCTCAAAAAAAAAAAAAAAATCCACAACATAAGGATAAGTTCCCCTAATGAAGGATTTTACCTACTGCCAGGTACGATTTGCTGCATGGGAAGACAAGAACATACAAGGCAGCTCATTGATACGTTATGTTAACCCCCAGAAGAAACTCCCTGAAATGGGAATCTCCAAAAGTGATTCCATCACAATTCACAATCCACATGAAAATATAAATATTCTAACGTTGAACACTTAAATATTCACACTGGCCCTACCAACAAGATTCATGTGTCAGCTGCACACTGTCTTTACTGGCCACCGAAAAAGAAAGGGGCCAGTCCAGCCAGCAAGTCCCTGCTATTTACATGAAGTGATGTGGCCAACTGGCTCGAGAGCCCTGTGGCAATCCATTGGCCCTGGTGGCCCAGGAGTGATGGCACCTTCTTCATTCACCTCCAAGAAGGCATTAGTCTCTCTGGAAGAAGTCGATTTCCTCGTATGGCAGACTTCTGTACAACCTGAGTTCTTTTTTCCATGTTTGTTCTTCAATCTCCTCTTGTATGTCTGATATGCTAGGTGTTAAAACATACAAGTATTAACAATCACTTTAACAAAGAGTCTAATTTGGTGACACTGTACACTTGTCAGTCCTTCAGGTGTTTGTTTGGGTGGCATCATGTATGTATAAACACCCAGGGAAAAGAAGGGGGGAAGAGAGAAAGCTATGGAACAGAAGGATTTGGTGTATCAGAATGGCTCTTTTGTCTGGATGAACCATTTGTGATTGAGGCTCATTCATCAGGTTGCTGACAGCTTACACACTCATATATTCATTCAGTCATTCATTCATTCATTCACTCATTCAGTTAGTCAGCTGGCAAATACTGCGAGTGCTTACTAGGAGTAGGACACTCTCCTGGGTTCTGGGCGAGAGCTGGGAATGAGCCAGAAATGATGCTTCCTTCAGTCTCTCCATGAGAAGGAAAGAAAACTTGGGTCTGAGACCAAGAGTTTGACTCTAATAGGATTTCTCTTATCTGTTGGGGAAATTAAGCCCCAGGTATTCCTTATATTGTTATATTGATTGTTGTATCTGTGATCAGTGTATAATAATAACAATCAGCAATCAGTATATAATCAGTTCTATCAGTAACCATTGAGTCTTACTCAGACCCAATTCCCTAACAGCAGCAAAAATTTACCATGGCCTAAGATTAAAATATATATGTGTATGTGAACATATATATATTTTTTCTTTTTCAACTTTTAGATTCATGTGCATGTTTGTTTCCTGGGTATATTGTGTGATGCTGAAGTTTGGGAAATAAATGACCTTATCACCCAGGTAGTGAGCACAGTACCCAACAGTTTGTTTTTCAACCTTCACCCCCTCCCTCCCTCTTCTAGTAGTCCCCAGTGTCTATTGTTGCCATCTTTATGTCCATGAGCACCCAATGTTTAGCTCCCACTTATAAGTGAGGTATTTGGTTTTCTGTTCTTGCATTATATATATTTTTAAATTTACCCTCTGTGAACAAACATAATGAAAGACTCCAAAGTAATGTATATTTGGCTGCAATCACATGTGCATACACATATATATTTCAATATTTGTATATGTGTAATATTTCATATTTGAAAAACATTTCACAGCCATTCAGCATGAGTCTTAGTCACAGAAACATTGAAATAACTTGGCATTTGGGAGACCTCAAGGCTTTTAATGAGACCTAATAAATCAACGCTTAAGTGCAGCAAATGCCACTTTGGAGCTCAATGATTGCTCATAGAGATCTTGTCTTAACAAGTTACGAAGTCTAAGTTCTGATAGTGGATTCACTTTTGTGAAGTATATTTGTTCATAATTATAAGCTCATTTTCAGATGGCTTTTTATATTTTTCTGTGAAACTCCCACTTGTGCGCCAAACTATCCTGTCTATGCGCCTTATCGTCCCCAGAAATGTCAGGCTTTCAAAAAGTGTATCACAGGGGCAGCACATGCAAGTTTGGATCGAAAAAAAAGTCGGTAAGTTGGGGTGAACAATTTCCCATCGGTTATTTCCTACCCAGTGGGTGTTCACCCACCTGCAACAATAAGAAATCCATCTATCAGCTGGAAGAGTCCATAGGCCAGTGGGAAACTCAACATCTGGACCAAGTGCTCAGCAGTGAAAGATAACTGGAGCATGGTGATGCACATCTGAATATTCTGAGCTCCAGTTTCTAAGGAAATTGTCCTGCACCTACCGAAAAGAAAATGTTTCAAGAGTAACACACTAGCAATAAGAACTATTCTAATATTTTTTCATATGCATCATAACAATTAGAAGCTACGACCTCAGGCCACTGAAAATGTGTACTCATTCCATAGTTATTTGCTGAGTGCCTGCTCTGCAGGTGGTCTTCTGAGAGGCACGGTGGAGTGAGGTTTTGCAAACCCTGCCCTACGCATCTGGGTAAAAAGACAAGATAAACACACAGGAGAGGTTCAGCAACAACACAAGACAAAGTATGGCCAAAGGCCACGCAGATGTAGAAATTTAGAAAATGGCAGAAGGGGTGAGAGAAGGCTTCACAGAGGAGTGAGATTAAAGGATGGAAAAAAATAGAAGAAGCTTTTGATGGGGGGGAATTATTATAAAAATTAAAGTTCCAGGGAAAGGTGTGAGTGTGGCCTGTTCAGCAGGCATTGCATATACTGTAAGCCAATCTGCAGAGAGGAGAGGACCGGAGGAGATGAGAATGGAAGGTTGAGTTAGAGACATGATGCAGGACATGGTGGCTCATGCCTGGAATCCCAGCACTGAGAGGCAGAAGCGGGAAGATTGCTCGAGCCAGGAATTCAAGACCACCATGGGCAACAGAGTAAGACCCTGTCTCTACAAAAAGAAAAACGTATATATATTTTTAAAAGACATATGAAACAATATAAACTAACCCACACTTAAAAACAAATAAACAAGGTCAGGCACAGTGGCTCACGCCTGTAATCTCAGCACTTTGGGAGACCAAGGTGAGTGGATCACCTGAGGTCAGGAGTTCAAGACCAGCCTGGCCAACATGGTAAAACCCTGTCACTACCAAAAATACAAAAACTAGCCTGGCGTGGTGGCACACGCTTCTGTAATCCCAGCTACTTGGGAGGCTGAGGCACGAGAATCACTTGAACCCAGGAGGCAGAGGTTGCACTCCAGCCTGGGCAACAGAGGTCTCAATAAATAAATAAATAGATAAATAAATAAATAAACACAAAAACCCTAAATAAAGACCAAATACCTAAAATGATTGTCTTCGGTGAAAGAGTTTGGTAATAATTTTTCTTTTTGCTTTCTACTTTTCTATATTTTATTGGTTTTCTGGTTGCAAAAAATGAAGTAAATCTTATTTGAAAAGACAAAGGAGGGAATAGAGGGAAGACCTGGGCAGGATGTTGAGGGCTGAGTTAAGCAGTTTCACGTCTCCAATTTATAAAGGGAGTCTGCAGAGTTTTATATGTGGAAGTGAGGAGATAAAAGAGGTGTTTCAGAAAACAAACAAGCACCTATGTGCAAGCTGGACTGGAATGGGGAGGTAACAAGGGTGTGTAATGGGGGGGTGGGGAAATGCTGTCAATGGTACAGGGCAAGCTCTGTGTTCATACTTCATTTCTACTTACTCTATTGCTTGCTACACTTGCCTCAAACCACCCTCACTTCTTTGAGACTTTTGTCAAAAACTCGATAATGATTAAGCTACAAAGCTGGAACTCACACCTGCACCATTCATGAGCCAAATCTCAGTCCTGGCCTTTGTCAGGCTATCAGGTATGAAAAAGATGGGATTGTGGACTACATCTTGCCATAGGAGTACTTTCTGTCCAGAACCAATTGCATTTCAACCACTCAACAGACTGTGTTCCCAATTGTTAAATTTGGAAACAAACCCAGGTCCAAATCCTAACTCCACAATTTTCTAGCTCTATGAACTTAGTCAAGTCACTTAATTTCTCTGAAGGGTCTGCTCATCAGTAGAATGAGGGTAGTGATAGGATCTACTTCTCAAGCTTGTAGTAAGAAGTAAATGAGATAGATGGGGTAAAGCTTTACCAGGCGCTTAGTACAACCCTAAATGTTCCCCAAGTGGATTGGAAGTAGCATAAAGCCAATTAAAAATTCCCAACTTTCACCTTTGGAATTCAACTGCATAGTTTACTCTTCTGTAATAATTTTTTTCTGCTTTTAAAAGTAGTACATACTTATTGAAAAGCTTCAAAAATATACCAAGGAAATACTAAAGAACTAAAATTATCCTTAATCTCGCTACTCAAAATTAAACATTGTTACCATATGGTGTATTTCTTCCAGTATTTTTTGATGCACAGAATTCTTTTTGCTTTCTTCTACAAAGTGGGAATCAAATACATGTCATTTTCTATTCTTTTTTAACTTAAATTTATCTCTTCCTATCAATTTGGCCTTTGCTTTAATTTACATAAAGAATTACCACAATATTTTCCATGAATTGCCATGAATGACCCTCTTTTATGCTTAGTTATCCTGTCCATTCCACTATGTAAGTCAAAAGTCTTCATGTCTCCTGACACAGGCAGCAAAGCCTACCAGTGGCAGTGTGTTAAATTTACCTTCCTCAGAAAAAGTTTATGGATAGTTTAACTGTACCTTTGCCAAGACTGGTGGGTAAAAAGTGCCAGCAGAAAACCCGTAACATGGCCAATCAAAGGAAAGATGAAACTGATAGTCAGAAGGTTGATGTCTGAATTCCAAGATCCTTTCGCCAGGACCACACCAGCAACTGCAACCACCAGAAGGAGGACCCCACCAACAATGGCCCCAATCTGAAGCAAACAATAAAATAAGTGCATATAAACTCAGGGTTTTTTGCTCTATGATACAAAGTCCATCAAGGTTGTAAAATGCTTGGGATCTAGAAATTTTAGAACAAAGAAGTGACTTAGAGACGACTGAATACAATTTCATTTTGTAGAGGAGAAAGCTGAGTTCCAAAGTGGTCAAGTAACTTGCCTATGCTAGAAACTGGTGGAGTTTGACACAAATCTAAGTCTTGTTTTAGCATATCTACCTTTCTCTTCAAGTAGAAGATTTCGCCAAAAGGATTGGGTAGTAGAGTTCTATTGTGGGTAGAACAAAAGTGTAAAATGAATGGAATCTGACAAAGAGCTTCCAACACCCCTGCACACACCTCTATGACCCTCTGCTTGTGACCTCCAGTCTGACGTCTGCCCTGCCTGACCATCTGCCTCCCCTCCCACCACCCCTTCAACCACCAGCAGCTGCCTGCTGCTTTGATCCCTGTCCTTCTCCCCTCCAAATAAAATTTATCCATTCTTCATTGGACAATCTGAGCTAATACTCATGATCACATGAGAAATACTGATGGAGACCTTTATCCTCTCCCAAATGGATACTGTCTCTTACTTTTGTTGTTTAACAAGAACAGAAACAAAAGCCAACAATAACAAAATTTTGAATAGTTTGAGATTTAGATAAAATAGGAAGGAAGCATAGCCTAGGGTATTTTGGGAAAATCAGGATCTTGGCAAGCTCCTGTTCATATCACGTAGACAGCACACTGTGTACCCCAGTTACAGTGTCAACCTTGATTTGAAATGATTCAGGATGTGAAGAAGGTGGTCGTAGGAAACTAGAGAAGACAACAAACAAACAGAATGACCCAATATACCATAAGTGTGTTCTGGGAGTCATTTTTACTGTTCAAATACAGAGACAGACTAGACCCCTGCCTAAGAAAAAGATGCTAAGACAAGAAAGCCTCTTGGCCAGGCACGGTGGCTCATGTATGTAATCCCAGAACTTTGGGAGGCCGAGGTGGGCGGATCACCTGAGGTCAGGAGTTCAAGACCATCCCAGCCAACATGGCAAAATCCTGTCTCTACTAAAAAAATACAAAAATTAGCCAGGCGTGGTGACACATGCCTGTAATCCCAGCTATTCAAGAGGCTGAGGCAGGAGAATTACTTGAACCCGGGAGGTGGAGGTTGCAGTGAGCCAAGATTGCGCCACTGCACTCCAGCCTAGGTGACAGAGAAAGACTCCGTTTAAAAAAAAAAAATGAAAGAAAGAAAGCCTCTGAATGTAACATCCCCTCTTCCTCTCTCTACCAAAGATTTCAAAGTTTAATATCCACCAAGAGCAAATGAGGAACACTTAAGTTTGTTCAGAAAATGTGTCAGATCTAAAATTAAAATGGAACTAAGAATAGGGAATGAAGATATACTAAAATAATGATTACATTAGCCTAGTTTTTCTTCTTTTTTACTAAGGTAGTCTAGAATATTTATGCATATTATTAAATGTTTTCCCATAAATCCTATGAAATACCCAAAAGAAAAGAGTTTTAAATCTGCTCTTTACAGAAAATAAAACTGACATGTAAAAAAATGTATCTGGTTTCTCCATTGAAACTGATGGACTGATAGAGGAGCTGGAAACTCCAAAATCATTATTTTTGTTGTGTTATTGTTGTTAAATGCCCTTTTAAGAAAAATAATCAAAGATAGAGTACTTGAAAAGCAAGAAGTTTCCATGATCATTTCCCTCCTCTTGTTTTGTAAACAAAATCATAACTACCACACTGGAAATTTTCTCCTACTGAAATAACAATAATAAATGTGGAAAAGGGGCCAGGCACAGTGGCTCATGCCTGTGATCCCAACACTTTGGGAGGCCAAGGCAGGAGGATCCCTTGAGGCCAGGAGTTGCAAACCAGCCTGGGCAACATAGCAAGACTCCATCTCTAAAAAAAATTTCTTTTTATTAGCAGGGCAGGATGGTGCATTCCTGTAGTGCTAGCTACCTCAGAGCTTGAGATGGGAGCATCATTTGAGCCTAGGAGATCAAGGTTGCAGTGAGCTATGATTGTGTCATTGCACTCCAGCCTGAGTGACAGAGCGAGACCCTATCTCAAAAACTTAATTAATTTTTAAAAATAAATCTGGAAAAGATGGGACTTTATTCCATGAGTACAGCTAAAAAAGGAGAGTGAAAATCAAGTGTGCACTATTGATGTTAAAGTCATCCATATGCAATACAAATGTACTATACTAAGCCATCCTCCAGCTCTCTGTGCCCAGCTGATTTTCTGCTTGGCAAGTCCTCTCCTCTCATTCTCCATCACACTGAAGGAATGGTGGGAATTGTTTGGCCTTGTGCATAACTGGGAAAACAGTGTCCATTAGCGCAGGCATATAGAGTGGCAATGTTCTGTGAGGTAGAGCCAAACGGCAAAAGCTTAAACCAAGCCAAACCATAAACCACAAAACAAAATTAACTGAGATTTACTACTTGAAACTCTAAATAACCCCAAATGTTTATATCTTTATAAATGTAAAATATAACTGAAACATTTTTTAAATCTGCATGAAAGCCACAAATATTATAACCTTCTATCTGCTAAAGTAATACATAATCAGAAAAAAAATGGAAAGCACCCTAGGAGAGTCACATCATTAAGAATGCCTCCTCTTTACGTTTTGTTGTTTTGTTTTGTTTTTTAGAGATGGGGTCTCACTCTGTGATCCAGGCTCAAGTGCAATGGCACGATCATGGCTCACTGTAGCCTCGACCTCCCAGCCTCAAGCAATCTTCCCACCTCAGCCTGCCAAAGTTCTGGGATTACAGATGTGAGCCACTGCACCTGGCCTCTTGAATTATTTTTAAAAGCCGTTTAACAAAGACATTTGCTTGTTTCTCCAGCAGACAAAGGGCAAGACTGCAAAGACAAGAGGAGGTAGAAAGTTCTAGTCACCATCATTCCATAGCTAGACTCCTCAGTGCTTTCTGGATGATTTCATTTAAACGGTCTCATTCATGTAGTCAGCAGCCCTTGCTCATGTGTACAAATGACAGCTTTGGCAATGCCCCCAGGAATGCTTCTGCAAGACAGCCCTTCCTCCTACTCTTCCAACAAACCAGCCATATCACTAAACACTAGGGCTCCCTTTTATGCTCACTGGAACAGCTTCTGCCTCAAGAGCACCTGTGTGAAGCCTTGTTTATGGATGGGCCTGGGCTCTTCTATCCCACACAGGCTTTAGCTTTCCTGACACTAAATCAATAGTTGCTTATTTTCCAGGGCGTCATAAGCCTCAGGGTACAGAACTATGGGAGTGGCAAAGCAAGGCTTACAGGGTGGAGGAAATATGATCCCTAGATCCCAAACCGCAGGACGTGTAAGGAGAATTTCTGGGTGTGGGGCTGTACTCATCAAGCTCACTTGTCCCAGCCACTGCTCACTTCTGTCTTTCAGGCCCCTGAGTCTGAGGATGTGCCAACAGTGGCCATGAAGTTGCTCACCTTGAGAATGATTTTGGATTGTTTTGGCCATCTGTAATTCACATAGACACCAAAGGCCACAGGAATGGTCAGGCACACAAGGGTAATTCCTAAAGAGAAGAAAAATCCATCAGAAGGTTTTCTCTCTCACCCTGACTGCACAGTACTTCCCAACAACTTCTATTTCAATTAGATAACAGCTTTAAACTGACATTTTCCCATGCCACTTCCCAAATCTGGATAAATGCCTACAATATTGGCTCCAAAGTTATATAATCTGCTCATAACATTTTGCGTCTTGTGAGTGCCTTTCAGAACATATTATCAAAGCAGAATATATTAAATAACTTACTGATCAGAAAAAAAGTTGCACATAAAATCATGGTTTCTAAATTAAGGTTTCCCTCAAATTTTACAGATTCAGTGGGCTCCCGCTATTGTGAGGAAGTGGGTTCATTCATGGTTTTGAACTATGGGCCATGGGTTGTAAGCCTTCAAGCTGTTTACCTGAGACACCAGATTGACACTGAGAGTCTTAAGAATCATAGTGTTGGCCAGGCACGGTGGCTCACGCCTGTAATCCTAGCACTTTCGGAGGCCAAGGTGGGTGGACTGCCTGAGCTCAGGAGTTTGAGACCAGCCTGGGCAACACGGTGAAACCCTGTCTCTACTAAAATACAAAAAAAATTAGCTGGGTGTGGTGGTGTGCACCTGTAGTCCCAGCTACTCGAGAGGCTGAGGCAGGAGAAGGCAGAAGTTGCAGTGAGCCGAGATCGCACTACTGCACTCCAGCCTGAGTGACAGAGCAAAACTCTGTCTCAAAAAAAAAAAAAAAAAAAAAAATCATAGTGCCTATCACTTTTCCAAAAACTGACCACACTAGAAAAGGCAGATCATTTCACCACATTTCTCTTCTAAGCTTGGTAAACCCACAGAGATCTTTAGGAAAATGGCAGACTTTCATGAGAAATAATATTCAGAAGAGGAGGTAATGAAAGAGATATGGGTGAGACTATGACATGTAGATGAGTTTTCATAATCAGTAAGAATTATTTACGTTCAACATCCAAGAAAAAGTCAAGTTTCGCAGGCAATGCGAAAGGTGAAGTCACAAGAAGGTCTAATTAGAGCCACTAGATCCAGTTAAACCTTGGAGCATAAAGAGTCCAATTGCTTTATAGTCTAATTATATAAGGGTTTGATTCTTGCTTTTTCAAAGTAAATTATCTGGCTTTCTTTTTTTTTTCAACAGTGCGCTCTTATAGGGGTGAAAGTTTGCACTTTGTAGTCAGATTCCCAGGTTAGAACTCCAGTTCTGTATTTACCAGCTGCATAATCTTGATCAAGTTACTAAACCTCTTGAAGCCTGAAGACCTAGGAGATTGAACTGGTAACAGAATCTATACTGTAGGGTTCTTTAAGGGATTAAATTAAGTACTACAAAAAAAATCCCTGCATAAAGAGTTATGTAATTAAGAACAGCTATTATTAGTGTCATCACCATTACTGTTAGTCCTCCATTTCCCAGGCCCATACAGACCTATGTTCTGATAAGGAATGGTGAGATTCTGCTGAAGACTCCAGGACGAGGTGTAGAGATAAATGCAGAGTGGCATCATTCCCAGGGCCGCCACGGTGGAACAGGTTGTCATACTGATGCTGAAAGTAAAATTAATACAATGCTTAGGAGGGAGCATTGGACGTGAAGAATTTAGTCTTTACCAAAAGCAACTCCTAGGACACAATTTCCTAGAGATTACATGGACTAAGCTCCTTGGAGCTCATTTCTCTCCTGTTATTTCACAAACGATGGCTATATTTGTGGTCTACAAAGAGATTTCCAGTAGTTCTTGTCATCCATCAATTACCTCATATTTATTTTACCATCTACTTGCCTTAAAATTCTGCTAGGCACTATAGAATTATTTTCTTATCTAGTTCTTTTTTATTGAAGTATAATCCACAAGGCATAAAATTCATCATTTTAAATTATACAATTCAGCAGTTTTTAGTATAGCCACAACATTATGCAATAATAGCACCATTTCCAGGATAGTTTCATCACCCCAGAAACAAACCCCATCCCCATTAGCAGTCACTCCCCAGTCCCTCCTTCCCCTAGCCCTTAGCAAGCACAAATCTACTTTCCGTCTTTATAGGATTACCTGTTCTGGACATTTCATATCAACAGAATCATACATGTAGCCTTTTTTCTGTGTCTAGCTTCTTTCCCTTAGCATAACATTTTCAACGTTTGATAATAGTTTGGCTGTTTGTCCTCTCCAACTCTCATGTTGAAATTTGATTCCCAACATTGGAGGCGAGGGCAAGTGGGAAATATTTCGGTCACAGGGGCAGATCCCTCATGAACAGGTTGGTGCCATTCTCCTGGGATTCACTGAGTTCTCACTCAGTTCTTATGAGCTCTAGTTGTTAAAAACAGTCTGACACCTCCCTCCCCTCTCTTACCATGTGATGCCTGCTCCTCTTCCCCTTCCACCATGGGTGGGGTCTTCATGAGGCCCTCACCAGACGCAGATGCTGGCACTTTGCTTCTTGTGTACAGCCTGCAGACCCATGAGCCAAATAAACCTGTTTTATTTAGAAATTACCTACCCTCAGGTATTCCTTCATGGCAGCACAAATGAGCTAAGACAAGGTTTATCCATGTTTTAACATATATCACAGCTTCATTCTTTTCATGTCCTTATTCTATTAATATAGTGTATCACATTGATTTTTCTGTATATTGAATCAACCTTGCATTTTGAAATAGATCATATTTGGTCATGGTGTATAATCCTTTGTGTTGCTAGATTCAGTGTGATAGTATTTTTATTGAAAATTTTTACATGTATATTCATAAGAAATATTGATCTGCAGTTTTCTTTTCTTGTGATATCTAGTTCTGGTACCAAGGGGATTGGAAGTGTATTAGGCTGTTTGCATGGCCATAAAGAAATACTTGAGGCTGGGTAATTTATAAAGGAGATTCATAGTTCTGCAGGCTGTACAAGCATGGTTCCAGCATCTGCTCCTGGTGAGGACCTCAGGAAGTTCACAATCATGGCAGAAGGCGAAGGGGAAGGGGGAGCAGCCATCTCACATGGCCAGAGGGGGAGCAAGGGAGAGTGAGAAAGGGGAGGTCTCAGACTTTTAAACAACCAGATCTCATGTGAACTAACTAAGCAAGAACTCACTTATCACCAAGGAGATGGCATTAACCATTCATGAAAGATCCACCCCATGATCCAATAGCCTCCCACCAGGCCCCACCTCCAATACTGGAATCACATTTCAACATGAGATGCGGAGAGGACAAACACCCAAATCATATCAGCAAGTTAGAATGCCACAAAGCTGACTAAACGCCTGCCCAGTATGAAGTGTTAATAAATATCTGTCAGGAAGAAGTCACCCAAACACCACATGCCATAAGCTCCCCATTGGATAGGGCAGTGACCACCACAGTCGCTGACCTGCAGACAGACCAGGTTGGTTAGGGCAAGGGAGGGAACAGAACCACAGAGAAAGGGAACTGATGTGAGATGCTAGGCTGAATTAAGAATTCTGTTCCAATCCTGATATTGTGTGATCCTATGATTAGAAACTGCGATTGGGCCAAGCATGGTGGCTCATGCCTGTAATCCCAGCACTTTGGGAGGCCAAGGCGGGCAGATCACCTGAGGTCAGAAGTTCGAGACCAGCCTGGCCAACATGGTGAAATCCCGTCTCTACTAACAATACAGAAATTAGCCGGGTGTGGTGGCAGGTGCCTATAATCCCAGCTACTTGGTAGGCTAAGGCAGGAGAATCACTTGGACCCAGGAGGCGGAGGTTGCAGTGAGCCACGATCATGCCACTGCACTCCAGCCTGGGCAACAAAGTGAAACTCCATCTCAAAAAAAAAGAAAGACAGAAAGACGAAAAGATGAAAGAAAAGAAGAAAAGAAAAAACAGGAGAAGAGAGAAAGAAAGAAAGAAAGAAAGAAAGAAAGAAAGAAAGAAAGAAAGAAAGAAAGAAAGAAAGAAAGAAAGAGAAAGAAAGAGAAAAGAAAGAGAGAGAAGGAAGGGACTGAGATTTGAGATTGAAGTAGAATGATGAGTTAGAGTACAAAGTAAGATTTCTAGGCTTCAAAATGATGGTGTGATATACAAAAAAGCTGAGTCATTTAGCATCAGTTAGAGGGGTTGTGTTAAGTAAGGTGATAGTGGGACATCCAGTCTTTGGTGAACAAACCTGGAAAGATTTCTAAAGACAATTAGTCTGTTTATCTGTGTCATTATTGGGGTTGTCTCAGGCCACCTTGGAAAGTGAAATGTGGGTTTGTGAGCCCGACGAACCAAATCAAAACCAACAGCCATGCTACATAGCTTTACCAGGAAAACAACTGAGACCATCGAAGGAAGTTGTGGTCTTTGTTCAATAAATCCAGAATGATTTCTACTGGAAAGCTGGTTTGTTTATCTCTGTTATTATTGAGGTTTTTTCTAACTAAAAAGGCTAACACATTTTAAGTGCAACAGATCTTAAGAACTTTTAAGTACATAATGTCTGTGATGGAGGGGGAAGAGTACTTGGTTTGAAGTCCTCAAAAACTGTGTATCGTGATTACTGCTATGGTCTGAATGTGTCCTCCAAAATTCACAGGTTGGAAATCAAATCCCTAATACAACAGTATTGAGAGGTGGAGCTTTCTGGGAGGTGTTTAGGTCATGATGAATCCACCTTCATGAATGAATTAATGCCATTTTAAGAGGACTCCACCAAGGAAGTTTGTTCCTTTTTGCCCTTCTCTCTTCCACCACATGAGGAGCAAGAAGGCCCTCACCAGACAATAGATGCCAGCACCTTGATCTTAGACTTCCCAGCCTCCAGAATGTAAGGGAATAATTTCTCTTCTCTATACATTAACCAGTCTCAAGTATCCTGTATAGCAGCACAAAATGGACTAAGACAATTACTATATTGTTATTACATTATATGAACTAAGTTACTGCTTCACACATTTGTAATTTGTTGCGGGTTTTTTGGGGGTTATTTTTGTTTTGTTTTTTGAAATGGAGTCCCACTCTGTCACCCAGGCTGGAGTGCAGTGGTGCAATCTTGGCTCACTGCAACCTCCACCTCCTGGGTTCAAGTGATTCTCCTGCCTCAGCCTCCTGAGTAGCTGGGATTACAGGTGCCCACCACCACACCCAGGTAATTTTTGTATTTTTAGTAGAGACAGGATTTCACCATGTTGGCCAGGCTGTCTCGAACTCCTAACGTCAGGTGATCCACCCGCCTCGACCTCCTAAAGTGCGTGAGCCACCACGCCCAGCCGTAATATATTGTGTTTTTGTATTTTCCATATATATTTTTAGTCTAAATTTTTTATTTAGGGAAAAGCACTTAGTTACATTAACTGATAGTTAATATTTTATATATTGTAAAGCCTCCTTTGCTCTAAACCAGGGAGAGGAAGAAGAGCCCATGGTGCATGTAGAGAAGGAAAGAAAGAAAGAAAGAAAAGAAAGAAAGAAAGAGAGAGAGAGAAATAAAGAAAGAAAGAAAGAAAGAAAGAAAGAAAGAAAGAAAGAAAGAAAGAAAGAAAGAAAGAAAGAGAAAGAAAGAAAGAAAGAAAGAAAGAAAGAAAGAAAGAAAGAAAGAAAGAAAGAAAGAAAGGAAGGAAGGAAGGAAGGAAGGAAGGAAGGAAGGAGGGAAGGAAGGAAGGAAGGAGAAGGAAGGAAGGAAGGAAGAAAGGAAGGAAGGAAGGAAGGAAAGGAGGAAGGCAGGCAGGCAGGCAGGCAGGCTGGGATTTGAGAAGCAAGTAAGCAAAACATCATGTTGTACACCATAAATACATATAATTTAACTTGTCAATTAAAAATAAAATTTAAAAAAGAAGTCAGTGGAGAGCTGGGAAGTTATATTTCATGAAAGCTAAGAAAAGAAAGCTCCCAAATGAAGGCTAAATGCCAATAAAAATCAAGGAGGATGAGAACTGAAGAAATAGATTTAGTACCATTCAACCTTACCCCACTTTTTGGTGCCTTCCATCCCAAATCTATTCTTTCCATCTCAGTCTCACTCCCAAACCCCAAGCTAAGGCTGTATTTTGTACCTACCTGAGTGATAGAACCAGTGAAAGAATGCATTAGTAAAATTAGGGGAAAGAAAATAAATGGAAAGAAGATACCCATCAGACCAGTCAAATATTTTATCTTTCAATTTGCTGGAAAAAATTACACAATCTGTTTAAGCACGTACAAACTGTTTATAGACACTGTGCTCATTCTGTGTTCAAGGCACAAATGACTGACAGACTGAGAAGCAGACTGCCCTCCTGCTCTACAAAGGAGAGGGAGGAGGCCCTTCGTACGTCAAGATCTTCTGCATAGACAGAGAGGGTCGTTCATCACTTTATTGGGTCTACAAGTCATCTGTCACTCTTCCTCCTAATATGTATCACCATTGCTTCCATCCAATTACCCTGTCTATAAAATAATATGTCTATGACCACTTTAACATTTTCTGCCAGAAGAATGTTTATACTCTTGACAAAGCAGCATCTGTTTTACTTCAATGATACTAAAAAGATTCCGTCTGTGCGCTCACTCATTGCTGGTAAAAAATGGTACACCACAGAGGGTGTCTGGCAATATCTAGGAAAATTAGCCATCCTGCTTCTAGGATTCTGAATCCATGGCCCTCTGGACACAGTTTTATTGACCTTGGCTTATGAATTATACACACGCTGTACCCTACACAAGTGCTTATGTACCTGTCCATCTGTGCCAGAGTGAGAGGCATGACAGCCAGGTCCTATTTTCCTCTCCATCTCTGGGACCTGGCATAGTCTCATGCTGCAGCACATTGGAAGAGCTCGTTAAATACTTACTGAATAAATGTATGAGTCAAAGAATGAACCAATGTCAACACACTGGTGCTATGGAAATATTTTCTCTGTCTCCCTCATATGTATCTCCAGGTGAACATTGGTAAAAATCTTACTGAAATGACCCCTTTATACTTAGTTCAAATGGTAAACAGCCCCGTAGCAATCCGGAAAAAGAGACTTTCTATAAAATTATGCTCTTCCAGCAGGGCATGGTGGCTCACGCCTGTAATCCCAGCACTTTGGGAGGCCAAGGCGGGCAGATTACCCGAGGTCAGGAGTTGGAGACCAGCTTGGCCAACATGGTGAAACCCCATCTCTACTAAAAATACAAAAATTAGCCAGGTGTGGCAGCACACGCCTGTAATCCCAGCTACTCAGGAGGCTGAGGCAGGAGAATTGCTTGAGCCTGGGAGATGGAGGTTGCAGTGAGCCGAGATTATGCCACTGCACTCCAGCCTGGGTGACAGAGCAAGACTCTGTCTCAAACAAAAAAAAAAAAAAAAAAAAAATTATGCTCTTCCAGGACAAAAGCAAGTAAAATTTTAAGAAGCAAATATTTAGCTGATTGGTGCTCCTTTCAGAAATCCAGACTTAGATAACTTGCCAGTATTTGTGTACATCCTTCTGCTCTTTATTTTTCTTTTAAGCAGTCCATTTATTTCATGATTGTTTGTTAAATCAATAGGACTCTTTTCTTGCATTATTTTTTCTTTTTAAAGGAACCAGACCAGGTGCAGTGCCTCATGCCTGTAATTCCAGCAATTTGGGAGGCTGAATTGGGAGGATTGCTTGACACCAGGAGTTTAACAGCAGCCTAAGCAACATAGACCCTGGTCTGTACAAAAAAAAAAAAGTACAAAAATTTGCTGAATGTGGTGGTACACACCTGTAGTCCCAGCTACTTGGGAGGCTGAGGCAGGAGGATGGCTTGAGCTCAGGAGTTTTAGGCTGCAGTGAGCTATGCTCACACCACAACACTCCAGCTTTGGGGACAGAAGGAGGCCCCGTCTCTAAAAATAAAAAAACGAACCTTACAATATACCTTACTCTGCAACTTGGTTGCTTTTTTTCCCACTTCATCTATCACAGACATCCTCTCAGACCAATACATTTAAACTTATTCTTTTAAAGAACTGCGAAATATGCCATAATCTAAATATGCCATAATTTGTTCAATCACTTCATTAACGATAGGTCAGTTGCTTTTAGTTTTTTGCCATTATAAATAATGTTATAATAAACAGTCTCATACATACTTCACTTGAAATGATTCTTTTCTTTCTGTGAATTCCCAAGGTGGAAATGCTATGTAAAAGTCTGTGTTTTTTGTTTTAATATATACTTTCAGACTACTTTCCAAAAAGATTGCTACATTTCACAATCTTGCCTACTCCAGATGTGATCAATCCCTTCTAATTGTCATGCCAGCATTGAAAAATTGATCTCACTCTTGTTACACTCTTTTATTTATTTATTTATTTATTTTAGTTGGAGTCTCACTCTGTCACCCAGGCTGGAGTGCAGTGGCCTGATCTTGACTCACTGCAAGCTCCGCCTCCCAGGTTCAAGCAATTCTCTCTGCCCCAGCCTCTGGAGTAGATGGGATTACAGGCACCCGCCACCACACCCGGCTAATTTTTTTTTTTTAATTTTTAGTAGAGACGGGGTTTTACCATGTTGGCCAAGCTGGTCTCGAACTCCGGACCTCAGGTGATCCACCCACCTTGGCCTCCCAAAGTATTGGGATTACAGGCATGAGCCACTGCACCCAGCCGACTCTCTGGATTCTATCAGGTTGTGCTTTCTTTCATGTCAGGTGGCGTCTTCTGTGTCCTCCTCTCTAAACAATCTTGCTTGTCAGACTTCTTCTTCTCAACTTGTAGGAGTTCTTTTAAAATTAGGGCTCATATTACCATGAATAATACAAGTATTTTTCCCAAGCATGGTATATATCTTTGACTTTGCTTATGACTTGCCATAATTAACATTTATGTAGTCAGAGCTGTTTTTTTAATCGCTTCCGAGTTTCTTATCTTAAAGACCTACCCTGATCCAAGGGCATTCAAATATTGTCTTCTACTTTTTACTTTTATACTTGTATTTTCAACTCACTTAAAATTTATATTTTGCATGGTAACAGGCATAAGACTAATCCATTTTTTCTATTACTATATTGAGATGCAAGTGTGTCAATATAATCTACTAAAATAAACCGTTTTCCACTATACTGAAGTGTCACCTTTATCATATATTAAATGTCCAAGTTATACAAAATATTTTCTGGAAATTCTATTCTAGCTCATTGATAAATAACTTTCTTTTTTCCTGAACAAATACTAGACTAATTACAGTGTTCTCATATATGGTAGGGCAAATACCTCCACATAAATTTCCCTTTTCAAACTTGTCTTAGCAGTTCTTGCATATATTTTATTCCATATGAAACCCAAAATTATTTTATCCTATTAAGAATGCTTACTTTAAGCAAAGACTTCTTCCTGACTAGTGGGCAATTTAAAAGAAAAAAAGCAGTTTGCCACAGCTCTCAAACCTCTGTATCCACAAAGAGGATGTTTAGAAAGTTTTTTCCAAATTCTTAGTCTATGATAGTGCTACATTCCTTGACTCTCCATATTACCAAGTCCTAAATGGAATTCCATATTACATCACTTTACTCTTGAACTTCTGGAGAACCAGCACAACATTTCTCTACTGAATGGCTTTGGCTCAAACAGCAGAAAAGTACGATTCATGATTATGGGAAGCAAAGTGAGATTTATATCAGACTGATTCTATATCCTTGATTACCTATGTGATTGCTTCCATCTTTATACAATTTTCAAACCCATGGTGATCATGATATTGGTCAAGGATGGCAAGAGGTGATCCTGGTGCTGGTACAAATACCAGCAAAGCTGGAAAAGCACACAGTGAATGCCTGTGAGTACAGTGGAAAGTCACGCCTTGTATTTTTAGCCACAAAATTCCAATGCAGCATAAACACAGGATGTGGCTAAGTAAATCTCTTGACTTTTCATGTATAGGAAAATTTTTGGCAAAATCTAACTTCAATATAACAAGATTCCACTTGCATTAAGAAGAATAGCATCGTCATCTCCAAACTATTACAGAAAATAATGAGACATATTCAGCAAGTCTAGACAAACAGGTAAGTCTTGAACCCTCCCTTAAAGCAGGGAAATTACATATATACACATTACATTAAAATGCAGTGTCAATAACATTTTGCAACTGGAGATTAAGTTATTCATACATTGTTTTAATTTCAAAAATCCCATAAAATCAGTAACTCTGACTCTCAAAACTATGAAAGTTATACACTTGCTTTCCGACTGAAAGAAATAAAAAATTATCCAGCTAACCAGATGCACACAGAGTGAGCTATAAGATCATACCAACAGATTTGACCCTACAATAGAGCTCAAGGCCCAATTTTCCATCCGTCAATATAAATGTTACCCTTGCCTGCTGCCTTCCAATAATAACGAGTATTTATTGAGCACTATGTGCTAGGTGTTATGTCTCATGCTTTTATATACATTTTCTCTTTTCATCTACATAATAACTCTATGTGTGGGTATTATTTTTATTGTATAGATAAAGAAACTAAAGTACATAGAGACAAGGAAGCTTGCATGAAGTCTCATGGATTCAGTCTCAGTTCTGTCTCCAAAGCCTTAAATGCAAAGGACCTTCAGTTTTCCACCAAGACATGTCCGATAGACCTGAACAATTCGAAGTTCTATTTCCAGGTTCTCTACTGAAGGACCAAGAACTTCTTTAAAGTTCAAAGGTCAAAGTTGGCCACTGAGCTCCACAGGCTTCACCACCACCAGTGGTCAGAATCCTTTGTCTGCAGCTGAGGACATAAATACATCCTTAGGGAAGAATGGACCTCTTGTATATATCAAAAGTTCTCAAATAAAGACAGTGGGAGGCCAGGCGTAGTGGCCCACACCTGTAATCCCAGCACTTTGGAAGCCCTAGGTGGGAGGATTGCTTGAGCCCAGGAGTTCAAGACCAGCCTGGGCAACATAGTGAGACCTCGTCTCTGTAATAAAAAATAAAAAATTAGCTGGGTATGATGGCGCATGCCTATAGTCCCAGCTGCACTGCTCAGGAGGCTGAGGTGAGAGGATCACTTGACCCCAGAAGGCCAAGACGTCAGTGAGCCATGATTGTACCACTGCACTCCAGCCTGATGACAGAGTCTAAGACACTGTCTCAAAAAAAAAAAAAAAAAAAGAAAAGAAAAGACAGTGGGAGCTGTCCTGATCCTGAGTTGCATCAATAAATGGACACCTCTTTTCTTTCTTTCTTTCTTTTTTTTTTTTTTTTTTTGAGATGGAGTCTCGCTCTGTCGCTTGCCCAGGCTGGAGTGCAGTGGTGTGATCTCGGCTCACAGCAACCTCTGCCCCCTGGGTCCAAGCATTTCTCCTGCCTCAGTCTCCTGAGTAGCTGGGATTTCAGGCATGCATCACCACACCTGGCTAATTTTGTATTTTTAGTAGAGATGGGGTTTTGCCATGTTGGTCAGGCTGGTCTCGAACTCCTGACCTCAAGTGATCTGCCCACCTCAGCCTCCCAAAGTGCTGGGATTACAGGTGTGAGCCACCACGCCTGGCCTGGACCTCTTTTGAGGGTTGTTTTTGTAATACACACAGGCAATCAGAAACTGTCATTCACTCATTCACTCATGTTTACCGAGTGCCTACTACTACCAGGCTGTACTGTTCATGCAAAGATGAGCAAGCCTTCCAGGAGCTTACAGACTTAGTAGGTGAGGCAGACAAGTAGCCCAGCTATTGCAATGCTTTCAAACAGATGATAAGGAAGAGTTACATAATTCGGATTATGAGGACAGACAAGAGAAACATTTCTGGGCAGTAGTTTCAGGAAAAACTAGGGTAGAGGAAGGGGGACATTTGGACTTCATATTTTGCTTTGCTTTTCCTATGGTCACAAAATACTTAATATTTAACCTCAGATCCACTCCTAAGCATACACTCAAGGGAAATGAAAGCTGAGACTCAACAGCATTATTCACAATTGCCAAAAAGTGGAAATAATTCAATTGTCCATTGATGGTTGAATAGATAAAACATGACACATATATATTATGATATATCATTATATATAGGGTTAGGGTTAGGCATACAGCTCCTTGAGCAGAGACTAAAACACAGACCCCAGGACACGATGTTCTTTTGCCTGCCTTATATAATAATAATAATAGTTCATATCATATTTTATGCCAAGTGAGATTCTAAGCACTTTAGAAATATTAACTCATTCAATCCTCTCAACAGCTCATGATGTAGGAATGCTTCTCATTTTAGAAGTGAGGAAACTGGCCAGGCACGGTGGCTCACGCCTGTAATCCCAGCACTTTGGGAGGCCGAGGCGGGCGGATCATGAGGTCAGGAGATCAAGACCATCCTGGCTAACATGGTGAAACCCCATCTCTACTAAAAACACAAAAAATTAGCCAGGTGTGGTGGTGGGCGCCTGTAGTCCCAGCTACTCAGGAGGCTGAGGCAGGAGAATGGTGTGAACCTGGGAAGCAGAGCTTGCAGTGAGCCGAGATCATGCCACTGCACTCCAGCCTGGGCGACAGAGCGAGACTCCATCTCAAAAAAAATCAAAATAAAAATAAAAAAATAGAAGTGAGGAAACTGAAGCATAGAAAATGTGCATAATCTGCCGAGATGATCCAGTCAGTAAGTGATGGGTCTGCTTGCTGTTTCCAGAGCACTTAACTACCACACCGTACTGCCAGATCTTAATTTTCATGTCCTACCCTCAAAGGTAGGAATTCTGTCCATCTCTAGTAGGATATATTGGGAAAAAAAATGCCCCCTATTCTTCACCCCTCCCTTATCCATGTCCGCTGTAATGTGACTTGGAAGCTCAGCCCATCAAGAGGCAAAATCGACTTTCCTAATCCATGAAGCTGGACTGGCCTTGCAATCTGCACTGGCCAATGGAATGTGGTGGAAGGATGAGGATCTGGTTTAAAGCCAACACTTCAAAAGACCTTTTCTGCTTTGCCTTTCTGAGAACCCTGCTGCTGCCATGTAATCAGGTCTAGGCTAGTCTAATAGAAAACGAGAGATCATGTAGTAAGAGAGCCCAGTTGTCCAGGTTGAAGCCACCTGCATTAGTCCATTTTCACACTGCTGTAAAGAAATACCCAAGACTGCGTGATTTATAAAGGAAAGGGATTTGATTGACTCACAGTTCCACATGGTTGGGGAGGCCTCAGGAAACTTACAAACATGGCGGAAGGTGAAGGGAAAGCAAGGACCTTCTGCACAAGGCAGCAGGAGAGAGAAGAAGAACAAAGGAGGAACTTCCAAACACTTATAAAACCATCACTCACTATCATGAGAACAGCATAGGGGAAATCAACCCCATGATCCGATCACTTCCCTCCCTTGACACTTGGGGATTACAGGCCCCTCCCTCGACACACGGGAATTACAATTCGAGAAGAGAATTGGGTGGGGACACAGAGCCAAACCATATCACCACCCAAGACCAGTCTACATTTAATCAACCCCAAAATATGTAAAAGAACCCAGCCATGATCAGCCAAACTCAGCCCAGAGGCAGGATAATTTTTAAGGCTCTTCATACATATCAGCCAACTGCTTTCTAGGATAGTTATAAGGAAGAACAACATCATGACTGGAGGAGACAGAATAAGGTCAGTTGGCACTGCAGACTGTGGGAACAACATGGGCAAAAGAAAGCTGGAAGAGTGTGAGATATGCTCAGAGAACTATAAGCAGCCCATTTTGACTAAAAACCATTGTTCTTAAGGGGGCTAGTGGAATAAAAGAACCTGGAGAAGTAGACTGGCTTAGTAGTTTCTACCAATTTAGTAGGTGTTGAGAAGCCTTTGTGTGTATAACATGTTCATTTTCTCCTCACAGTACCACGCGGGTAATGTTATGATTTCCAGTTACAGAGAAGAGGCCCAAGGTCAGGATTTGAATATAGGCAATCTGGTATCAGAGCCTGCCTTATCCACTTACTGCAAAGCCGTAATGGAGAGACTAAAGGTGCAGAGAACAGCACTTTCATTGTTGTGAAAATACAATTAGCCAAGAAAGAAATTGTGAGGGGCTGACCTGAGGAAGTGTTAGTGGAGACCAACAGGAAGCAAGAACTGTGAGCAACACAGCAAGAGGAAGGGCTACAGGGCTCGGCAGTGGATTGAGTGGCCATGGTGAGAATGAGAGTAGTCACAGGGCAAGGCTAAGATGACAAGCCCAGGCAACTGCAAGAGGATGGGTGTCATCAATCATCTCATTTGCAGAACACACAAACCGGTTCAAACCAATGGATTCTGAAATGCCTGTGTGGGGTGAACACATGGAGAACTGCAAGTGCACTGCATGAAGCAGGAGTGAAGGCAAGAGAAACGTGCTCAAGGTCATCTGCAGGGAGCTAAATCTCCACTTCCTCGTGTGTCAAATGAAGATGTTGTGCCAACCGCTCTTGGATTTTATCCAGCATTAACAGCAGATAAAACTCCTATCAATGACGATCCACTGAGTTTTGCTTAAAACTGATTTTTTGTTGGTATTCAATTATGAAAAATGTAATTACTTAGATATTGTTTCACACCGTACTGGATTTTCACCTATTTGAGTTTCTACTGAAAATTGATTTTATTACTTTTGTACCTATAAGCTTCTAAAAATCTAATATTTAGTTTTTGCTTGTTTTTTTAGTTTTGTTGGTAAGACTCAACATCAAAATTTAGAAAGAAAAGAGGAAAAGTAGCTAATATTTATTGCACAACTACTATGTGCCTGGCACCCTGAATACACACACACACACACACACACACACACACACAAATATATATTTCCTCCATAAAATATAGTCTTGTGTCAGCCAGGTGCCGTGGCTCTCACCTGTAATCCCAGCACTTTGGGAGGCCAAGACGAGAGGATCACCTGAGGTCAGGAGTTTGAGAACAGCCTGGCCAACATGGCGAAACCCCATCTCTACTAAAAACACAAAAATCAGCCAGGCATGGTAGCGGGTACCTGTATTCCCAGCTACTCGGGAGGCTGAGGCAGGAGAATCGCTTGAACCCAGAAGGTGGAGGTTGCAGCAAGCCGAGATTGCACCATTGCACCCAGCCTGGGCAACAAGAGTGAAACTGCGCCCCAAACTATTATCTATATATGTGTGTGTATGTTTGAGTGTGTGTACATATATATACATATATATACAGTCTTGTGAGAAATAGGTAAATTTAACCCCATTTTGCCAATGATGAGATAAGGCTTAGATAGGTTAAATAATTTGAACAAAGTTAAAGGTGAATTAAAGATAGAGTTGGCAAAAGAAAGTAAAAGTAGCTTTATCTTTCATAGGTTTCCTATTCATTGGTGTTTTTATGACAACATTGACTAATAAGACATTAAGGTAATAAATGTTCTCTTTCCCAGAACACAAGTGTTTGAGAACACTGAAGATTTGTGCTGCTATTCAAAACAGAAGATCTAGTTGTGTTGCTAAATGCCATGGGGGAAATGTGCCTAAACTGCAGATGGATGTAAAACAGATGTGAATTCAAATCTGAGTTGTGCCATACTGGTTTGTAGCATTTGGCAAGCTACTTAACCAATCTGAATCACAATTTTCTCAGCTGTAAAATTCAGAACAATAAAAGGCCATTTACAAGGTTATTATGAGCCCCAAGAAGAAAATAAGCATGAAAGCATCTATCCCATGCCTATGGGGTACTTAATAAATACTAGTTTCGTTTTTCTTTCCAAAAACTTTTAGGTCCTGGACTTTATCTCTGATTTATGAACTTCATGCAAAGAATATCTATCATTTCCCAGTTAAATAATCAACTTTACTGAATTTGAATTAGCAATGTATATTAGTGGCTTTTACCATTAAGGTAAAACACAAAAGCAATGTATATTAGTGGCTTTGTATATTAGTGGTTTTACCATTAAGGTAAAACACAAAATTCATCAAGTTATTTTTTTTTCAAATCTCTCATAAGTGGGTAAACAAAAACACTGCCATAGGAAAGTTAGTTCCTATTCTGCCCGTTAAAATTTATAGATGAAATATGTTCCATACGCTAAACATTCAGCACAAGCGGGAAACTGGAAACACATACCTGCAGCTGACTCTCACTGATGTCAACTCCCAGCTCGGTCATTACCTCTGATTCATTCATTCATGGTAAAGTAAATCTCAACTAAATGACATACACATGAAACAAACACTTAACTTTATAAGCAGCTCTTCCCCAGGGCAGGAGGTGAAACGGTATGTTCATAAGTAAGCAAAGAGTCTCGAGAGACCATTGTTTTTAGCTCTTTTTCCAGTGCTGATCCCTCTACTCTTTCCTCAAATGCTCTTTTTTTCCCCCATCAAAACATGTAATCCAGAAAAGCATGTGACTAATTCATCCTCATTAAAGTGTAAATAAGGGACAAGGCTTAATGTCTCCCAGAGGTATTTATCTACACCATAATTGGGAATAGGGTCACTGGCTTAAAGGGAAGGAATGTGAATCTAGTGATGATGTTAACCATCTGCAAAGCAACAAGAAAGAACAATTTTAGTCCTGAGAGCCTTCGCGTTGCTCCTGAAGTCAAGTCAACAGGCCATCTCAGCACTTAAAGCTGGATATGGCCACCAGACACCCCTAAAGCTCCTTTATCCAGTCCTCTAAAGTGCTTCTTTCCTAAAGTAGGTGCTCAGGTATCACTGACTGGAGCTACGGGAGTCTCATTCTGACTATGCCACTGACACAACCACGATGGCTGCTACCAAACCACAATCGTTAGCTTCTTGGGATTCTTGGCTTAAGTCCTGGGAGTTGCTAAAGAGGCCAGTGTAGGTAAGAATGAGCTCAAGCTTAGGAAGGGCCACTGGTTGAGGTGCAGACCTGCCTCCACTATCACACAGGAAACACATCCCACTGCTCAGAACAGTAGCCAATAAAGCAAATGATGATCAGCAAAGTAACTTTTGAGCACTGAAAGGAAAGCCCACCCATGGCTGAACAAGTCTCTGTGATATTTGTAACGTTTCCCACTAGAATCTCTACCAAAAGATTGGAAGAGTGTTTAACACAAGAGTTTCAGTTATTCCCCCCAGGCAGGATAAGAGACAGACTGCTGAGCTTCCCTGGGGTTACTTACCTGAGATCCATATCTCCATCAACCCAGAAGGTGAAAATGTTAGAGATGGTGCCCCCCGGGCAGCAGCCCATGATGAGAACAGCAATAGCTTGGACTGGCTTCAGAGAAAAGCTGATGGCCAGGAGATAAGCTGTAAAAGGCATGAGCCCAAACTGGCAGAGCAGTCCCACAGCAATGCCCCAGGGTCTCCTGATGTGCGACCACAGCTTCTGGATCTCCACAGAGCATCCCAAAGAGAACATGAGCAGCCCCATCATCACAGTGGACACCACTGTGAAAATGAGCTCCAGGTTTCCATGTACCTCCAGTCTCACTGGCAGCTCCTCCTCTGAACTGTTGGCAGGGCAGGCTGAGCTGCTGGAACAATTGGCTCTCATCTCCTCATCTCCTTAAGGCAGCATTACAAATGAACATCAGCAACAATGGCTGGGCAGGTCTATCCTGCCACATTTTGTAATAGTGCAACGAAGTCACACGTGGAGAATCATTCCAATAACTGTTGGCCAGCAAGGTGATTCATCCTAATCTGATCAATTTTTTCACAAGTGGCATTATAAAAGTAATTATCACGGGCATGAAACATATAATAAACTGCGGTAAGTAAGGCTTTCCACTTCTGTTCTTACTCACCACTGAATATGTATGTGAGATGAGACAAACAAACTTGTTGTCAAGTGGAGTGACTGGGCTATGTCATCAGCATCACATTGTGTCCCAGGAAAGTAGGGTGGATGCCAAGAAATAATTTCTCCAAATTCAGTTGGGATTTCAAAGAGCCAGGATGCACAGACAGAAAAGCTAATTCCGGAATAAACAACAAAGCCAAAGCCACACCTCGTAGCATTAGCAAAGCGTGTCTGCTGGAAATAGAGCAAAAAAAAAAAAAAAAACGCCAGTGGAGGAAATGTCAGGAGGGACTATGAATGATTTCAAGAGAGCTTCAGAATTTGTCTCAGTTTTTCTTCTAGTTCTATTAGAATTTGTGTCTAAAGTCAATAATTAAACACCTGTGAGAATAATATGGTATTAGGCACCTAATTATGTCTCATGAAACATGTGAAAACCAATTCCTTCACCCAAAATAATTCAAGGGAGCTGTCACTTGCTTTTGGAGATAAGAGTCTACTTTGAGATACATACCCCTGGGCCTCCTAGGGACATCTGGGAATCCTGCAAGGGGATGTGGTAAAGAGCTTGGGCTGGAATGGAGATGGGGTCTGAGGACAGCCTCTGACCACAGTGCCCAGGGCCCCTCTGTGCATTCTAAGCAGGCACTGCTGGCAAAACCCAACAAGGACTGTATGGTTCTGTGAAACCAAACCTCCGAAAAAGCAGGTGCCACACCCTTTCTCACAGCAGAAAGTTTATTTGTGGGGCACAGGCTAGTAACAAGGCACACTTCATAAACGCCTCTACCTGTCTCAAGAGGGATACTAGCTACGCATTGTTTATTCTTGGATGAGCAAATTCTTTTCCATGACAGAATGCTCAGGACATGCTGACTGTATAAAAATACAAGTTAGATTCAAACGTGAAGTAAATGCTAACTATTTGAAGAAAGAATAAACTGCCTTTGGCAAACAAACCCTGAAGGCAGCTCTGGCCATCCAGCCTTCCTGGAGGTTGAGTATAAGGGGTCAGCACAGGGCGTATTTACGCAGAGCCCTGCAGAGAATGGACACTGAGGAATGGGAAAGGTCTCTGGAAGGCAAGGTGTTCCCAGCTTGAATGATGCAGAGGTGTGGTCAGGCTGAGGAGGAAGGGAGGAGGGAGACAGCTAACATTTTCTGAGCACTTCTCAGGGGTGACAGAGGTGGTGATATGGTTTGGCTGTGTTTCCCCCGCACCCAAATCTCATCTTGAATTATAGCTCTCATAATTGCCATGTGTCACGGGAGGAAGCTGGTGGAAGGTCATCGAATCATGGGGGCAGGTTTCTCCCGTGCTGTTCTCATGATAGTGAATAAGTCTCTCAAGTTCTGATGGTTTGATAAAGGGGAGTTCCCCTACACACGCTCTTGCCTTTTCTGCCACCATGTAAGACGTGTCTTGCTTCCCCTTGGCCCTCTACCATGATTGTGAGGCCTCTCCAGCCATGTGGAACTGTGAGTCAATTAAACCTTTTTCCTTTATAAATTACCCAGTCTTGGGTATGTCTTTATTAGCAGCGTAAAAACAGACTAATACAGGTGGGCTAGGTGATTTACACATATGTGGCTATGTCTGGTGAAGCAGAATTTTATTTACTTATTTAGCAAGAGAAGGTGTCAGGGGTGTCTGTCTAGATAATGTCCAAAAGCCCCTTAGTCAACCTTCTTTTTTTTTTTTTTTTGAGATGGAGTCTCCCACTGTCATCCAGGCTGGAGTGCAGTGGCATGATCTCGGCTGACAGCAAGCTCTGCCTCCCGGGTTCATGCCATTCTCCTGCCTCAGCCTTCTGAGTAGCTGGGACTACAGGTGCCCACCACCATGCCCAGCTAATTTTTTGTATTTTTAGTAGAGACGGGGTTTCACTGTTAGCCAGGATGGTCTCGATCTCCTGACCTCGTGATCCACCCGCCTCAGCCTCCCAAAGTGTCAACCTTCTTTGTTCCCGGGAAGAGTTACTTGAATCGCCCTTTTTAGTTATACAAATTTAAGTTTTGTATAAGCACCTCCATTCCTGATGAGGATGGTATAAGCGCCCCCATTTCTGATGAGGATGGTGCGTCAGGAACTTTTGCGATTGCTGGGTACTCAGTGCTGATAGAGGGGAGAGGGCTAAATATGCATAGCAGCCTTAAGGAGCCTCCTGGGAGAGGGAGAAAGGTGACCTTGGCCACTTCTCTTTTAAAATGTAGTGTTGGCCAGGCGCAGTGGCTCATGCCTGTAATCCCAGCACTTTGGGAGGCTGAGGCGGGCGGATCACGAGGTCAGGAGATCGAGACCATCCTGGCTAACACGGTGAAACCCAGTCTCTACTAAAAATACAAAAAAATTAGCTGGGTGTGGTGGCGGGCGCCTGTAATTCCAGCTACTCGGGAGGCTGAGGTGGCAGAATGGCATGAACCAGGGAGGTGGAGATTGCAGTGAGTGAAGATCATGCCACCAAACTTCAGCCTGGCAGCCTGGGGGACAGAGCGAGACTCCATCTCAAAAAAAAAAAAAAAAAGTATTATCAGAATTTCTCAAAAGAATTAGGATGTTTCCGACTGAGGTCAGCTGGTCCTAACATGTACCAGGAAAGACAGGGGTTTCTTGCCTGATGACAGGTTCCTCTGTGTCCAGTCACCCTGGACAGATGGCACAGGACACAATGACTAAGTATATGGATGTGACCTGAAGAGAAGTCATCTTGAGAGCCCAGGCTTGGACACCACCATGTTGTGTGTGAGGACTGGGCCAGAAGGGACAGGGTGGCAATAGATAAAGGCCCACTGGACTGGGTGGGGCCAATGCATCAAAAGGTCCCAACAGAAACAACCGCAGTGATCCCAGGGCCTACCAGCGGGTTGGTCAGGCTTTTCCAAGTTTCTCCCCAGCTGGAGATGGGAAGGAGATTTTCCTGGGAAGAGTAAGCACTTAGGGTTCTCGGTCAATTTGTAAAGAAGATTTCAAATACAGGATCGCAGACTTCCTGCCCTTATTAGTAAGTAGAGATTCAAATGATTACTTAGAAAATTTTAAAAAGCATGACCAACTTTACATCCCAAGCCAGTGAGGCGGATTATGAGATCCCACTTAATCCTCACATTTATTCTAGGAAGTAACAAAGGCCCATTGGGGCCATATTATTTGTCGAAGATTATTAAGCAGGTAAATTATAACATTGGGATTTAAATCTCAATCTAATTCTCTGCCTGTCGTCGTTTCCTTCCCTGGAGCACACTGAAGTGGAAGCAATGAAAAGCAGTCAAGAGCAAGACCATGCGGAAAAGACTGGCAACCACTTAGGCATAGCTCAGGGGTAAAACACCACTATTTGGCTTAAGGATGGAGAAATAAACTAATCCCTAATCTCTAGTATCTTCTATTCTCACACACTCAAAACGCATCTACATATGTTCAATATGTATGCACCTTCATTTTGAGATCCAGTTCTACAAATCACAGGAAGTATTTCATGTACTTCCAGCCTCTGCAAGTAGAATTTGGGGTGAAAGATACTCCTCAGGAAAACCAACAGAAAAGGCTGGGAATGTAAAGTCTGAGGGGAAAGTGCCAAAGGAAAAGGTAACCAGACTTGGCTGTGGAACTGTTTCCCACGCTCTGAAAGGTAGCACAGGGGAAAACTTCTAGAAGCTTGAAGGACAGAAAAATCCTATAGGTTCAAAAAGAGTTTACGTAAATTCATGAGAGATAAATCCAAAACAGATATAAAGGAAATTGGCAGTAATGGAAAAAGTAGACTGTTTACTCAGACATGACACAAGGTAAAAAGCCAAATTCAGTATTTTTTTAATTCAACAATAAAAACACTATCACTTCCCAGAAAAAAAGACAAAATACTTGAAAAAAAAGTGATCAACATCTTCCATGGTTGGAATGTCCCTTCCAAAACTCATGTTGACATTTAATTGTCATTTTAACAATGTTGAGACGTGGGCCCTTTAAGAGGTAATTAGGTCATGAGGGCTCTGGATAGATGAATGCTGTTATAGTGAGGAAGAATGGGTTCGTTATAGTGGGAATGCCATGTGATGCCTTCTGACGTGTTATGATGCAGCAAGAAGGCCCTGGCCAGATGTGACCCTTTGGGAAGCCCACGATTTTGGGCTTCCCAGCCTCCAGAACCATGAACCAAATAAATCTCTTTTCTTTATAAATTACTTTGTCCGTGGTACTCTGTTATAGCAGCAGAAAACAGCCAGGCATGGTGGCTCACACCTGTAATCCCAGCACTTTAGGAGGCTGAGGCGGGAGGATCACCTGAGGTCAGGAGTTTAAGACCAGCCTGACCAACATGATGAAACCCTGTCTCCACTAAGAATACAAAAATTAGCTGGGTGTGGCGGTGGGTACCTGTATTCCCAGCTACTCGGGAGGCTGAGGCAGGAGAAGCACATGAACCTGGGAGTGCAATGTTGCACTGAGCTGAGATCATGCCATTCCACTCCAGCCTGAGTGACAGAGCAAGACTCCATCTCAAAAAAAAAAAAAAAAAAAAAAAAAAAAAAAAGAGAGAAAAGAAAAGAAAAAAGAAAAAACAGAAAAAGAGAAAAGAAAAGAAATTAGGACAACATCACCACTAGTTTTTTTAGTTTTTTTGTTTTTTTGAGACAGGATCTCATTCTGTCACCCAGGCTGGAGTACAATGGTGCTATTACGGCTCACTGAAGCATTGACCTCTGGAGCTCAGGTGATCTTCCCACCTCAGCTCCCAGGTAGCTGGGACCACAGGTGCACACTACCATGCCTGGTTAATTTTTATATTTTTTGTAGAGATGGGATTTCTCCATGTTGCCCAGGCTGGTTTCAAACTCTTGGGCTTAAGCAAACCCCCACCTCGGCCTCCCAAAGTGCTGGGACTGCAGGTGCAAGCCACTGCACCTGGACATCACTACTAATTTTTTTAAAGTACAGTGAAATAAGATAACATGTTTTGCATAACAATAAGAATATACAATTTTAAGGTGAATATCCCCAGCTTGTAAGAGTTAAGTGAAAGATACATTCTCATATACTGCAGGTGGGAAAGAAAATTCATAAAACCTTTCTGGGTAAAGTCTGGCAATATGTACTAAGAGCCTTTGTTTATTAAGAAGATGTTTTAATAAACAAACTTCAATATTGGCAAAGATTTATTATTTTTTTTCACTCTGTGGCCAGGCTAGATTGCAGTGGCATGATCTCAGCTCACTGCAACCTCCGCCTCCCGGGTCAAGTGATTCTCCTGCCTCAGCCTCCTGAGTAGCTGGGACTACAGGTGCTACCACACCCAGCTAATTTTTTTGTATTTTTAGTAGAGATGGGGTTTCACCGTGTTGGCCAGATGGTCTCCATCTCTTGACCTCGTGATCTGCCCACCTTGGCCTCCCAAAGTGCTAGGATTACAGGCGTGACCCACCGCGCCCAACCAAAATTTAATATTTCTTTGGGGCAGATGTTCCTATTTATAATAGTATTGTTATTTATAAATACATTCCTATTTATAACAGCATATTTATAAAAGCAGAAAACTAGAACAACTTAAATGTCCAAAGAGAGACTGATTAAGTAAATTATAGTACAACCATACAATGAGGTGATATGAAGCTTTTTTTAATGTAAGCAGGAGAGGTACAGTGGCTCACCCCTGTAATCCTAGCACTTTGGGAGGCCAAGGTGGGAGGATCACTTGAGCCCAGGAGTTCGAGATCAGTCTGAGCAACACAGTGAGACTCTGTCTCTACAAAAAAAATTTTTATCCATTAGCCAGTCCGGTGGCATGCACCTGTATGTAGTCCGAGCTACTCAGGAGGCAGAGGCGGAAGAATCACTTGAGCTTGGGAGGTCTAAGCTACACTGAGCCATCATCACACCACTGCACTCCAGCCTGGGTGACAGAGTGACATCCTGCATCAAAAAATAAAAATTTAAAAAACTTTTTAAAAAGTAAACATTTTAACAAGGAGAAATATTTATAAGATTAAACATGATCATTTTTTTCTTATTGATAGGCAAACAGAATGCTCCTAGCCATGTTAAAATAATAAGCAACTAAATGGAGAAACTCCAAAATTTTCACAATGATTGCTTCTGTATGCTGAATTAGCGATGATTTGTTCTTCTTTATATTTTTTGTACTATCTGCTATCTTTGAAATGGCTGGCAATTACCGTTTTTATAATTGAGAAAAAAGGAACTGAAGGAAAAGGAATAAAAATAGAAGGAGTCGTGGTTATTTCCAGTAACTCCTACAGGCTGATAACATCCTGATGACTCCATGAGGAGCTGTACCATTGAGATGACTCAATTGTCTTTGTTCTTAGGATTTTACAAGGGAGCCTAATAAATACCGAAGCTTCCAGTAAGAGATGCCTGCAGAAAATGAAATGCAAGGACATGAGGAGAATGGACAGGCCAAGTCAGGACCTAGAGGCCAAGTCAGGACCTGGAGAAGGGTAGTAGATGGGACTGCAAAGTGTTTAGCCTGAAATGGCACCTGCTCCACCTTCAGGATAAAATGACCAGAAGGTAAACAAAGTATCCTGTCAACAAAACTAACTGGAAAGACTTGTTTACCCTGCACTGGTAGCATGCTATTTATAGTGTTATTTGTGGTCCTTTTCCCAACAACCTTTTCTGACCGCAGCTCATCAGATCAGATGTTATTAAGCTTATAACCATAAATTCTCACCGCCTACTTAAATCCTAGAATTATGAGAAGAAAATGTATTACAAGTTGTAATAAATGAGATTAATGGAATTTGTCAGCCATGAGAGCAAATTACTGATACTGATTTTCTATGATAATAACTGCCATTTGTTGAGTCTTTCCTAAATATATTACCTAAGGACCTATCACAGGGTCTTCCATGTACCAGGTCCCTTAGGTAATTCATTTCCTCCTCCCAACAACCTTATCAAGTAGGTATCATTATTACCTTCATTGGCCCATGAGTGAAGAGAGGTTGATTGCAATTAAGCAACTTACCACCGACTAAGGTAGTAAACAGCACAGCAAGATGGTAGAGGTTGACTCCTGAGCCTATACTATACATGAAAAGTAAAATAATAAAAGTTCATGGGTTTCACTTGTATAAAATATTATTCTTGCCACTCAAACTAAACCACATCCTGATTACTACTACTCACCTTGCCAACCCTAAACCTTTAATTCATGTGCCTTTCAAGGTCTAAATACAGGTGCATGGAAAACATGTTAACTGGCATTCTGAAAGAATAATATCCAGGCTGAAAGGGTAGTATTTTAATTTATAGGTCTGAATAACTTTTATTTTGAAGTAACTACCTGATTAAAACATTCATGATCCTAAATACAGAAAATATTTCCTAGCACTCATCCTAGGTTCTAAACTACTTTATAGTGGCCTCCCTAAAAGAATACATAAGCAAAACAGATCCTTCACCATGTCAACCAAGAGCCCCCCCAGAAAGGAGATGAAACCAGAGCAAATGAGACATTTTTCACTAATAGTAAAGTGGTCATTTATTCTTTCCTTATACTTTCTAAACAGAAGTTCAACCCTAAGGCCATAACTACAAAGGAACAGAAGTATTTTTCTTCATCCTCAATTGCTAGGCCAGGAGGATATGCACCTAACACTCTAGACAAAACTAATCTGAACAGAGTGTTGTTGAGCTCAAGCATTTCTTAGGAAAACTAGAGATCAGTCTCAGGCATCTGGTATAAACTTCTAGCCTTCTCATCTGACCATTTCTAGCTACTATGCCTGGGGCATTTTAAGTGCTCAGTAAATATTAGCTATTGTGGTGATCATTGTTATTAATAACATCTGTTTCATCAACCCAGAAAAATAACAATGTCAGGATCAAAAAAAAAAAAAAAAGGCTACTCCTTTGCTCCTGCTTCCAATTTTCTGATTTGTTTTCCAAAGCCTTTTGTTAGTAAAACTTAGAAATTTCTTTCAAATACTAAAAGGGTCATGAGAAAACAAAAAATATATATACTTATGTGATCTCATGATAAATGAAGGCCACCATTAGGAAATAACTCTCCTCTTAGTTTGAAGGAAGTTATGTCAGCTATTTCTACTACTTGTATAAAGTAATTCCACAAACTGCAGTGCTAGAATTCTGACACTCCCCTGGGTACACCTGAGTTTTGATGCAACAGAGCACCTGGGAAAGGAGGTGGCAGTGCAGGTGAACCAGGCTAGGAAATGTTTGGTCATTTGTTGGGTTCACAGTATGCCTGTCTTACCTGTTCTACATAGTTGGTGAGAGTGGGAGAGTAAATTTAAATTCCATCAGGAAATAGATATATGGTGAGCAATCTCTAAAATAGTAAGAGAGAGGGAATTTTCTTCTGGCACTTGGAAGGAGTTAATTTTATAGAGTTAATCTGATGTAGGAAAAAATGGCACTTGCAACTGAAGTCTACAAAGGCGACATCTACATTTGAATGCTGTGAAAGTTTCAAAGTGAAAAGCAATCCTTTAGCATGGAGGTGGATGATTAGAAGCAAAGGCCCGGTGGCTCACGCCTCTAATCTCAGCACTTTAGAAAGCTGAGGGGGGTGGATGGCTTGAGCTCAGGAGTTCGAGACCAGCCTGGGCAACATGGCAAAACCCCGTCTCTACAAAAAATACAAAAATTAGCTGGGCATGGTGGCAAACATCTGTAGTTCCGGCTACTCGGACGGCTGAGGCACAAGAATCACTTGCACCTTCCAAATGGAGGTTGCAGTGAACCAAGATCATGCCACTGCACTCCAGCCTGGGCAACAGAGAGACCCTGTCTCCAAAAAAGCAAAGCAGAGGGACTGGACACTAAGAAGAACAGTAGGAGCCTATTAGGAGAAAATCTCAAAATAGAGCCTGAGGTTCCCAGTAGAATGGCTTATACAGCTTGTTCCTTCTCTAGGATTAATTCAGACTAATATTATGCCCTTTGTTACAAATACAGAAGACTAGATCACTAAATTCTTTGCTTAAACACTGCTGGTGGGAAAGTAAATTAGTACAACCTCTATGGCCAACAGTAGGGAGATTTCTTAAAGAATTAAAAGTACATCTACCATTTAATCCAGGAATCTCACTACTGTGTAACTACCCAAAGGAAAAGAAGTCATTATATTAAAAAGACAACTGCACACATATGTTTATCACAGTACAATTCACAACTGCAAAGATATGGAATCAACCTGTGACCATCAACTGATGAGTGGATAAAGAAAATGTGGTATGATATATGCCACAGAATAGTATACAGCCAAAAAAAAAAATCTTTTGCAGCAACTTGGATGAAACTGGAGGCCATTATCAATGGAAATGAAGTAACTCAGGAACAGAAAACCAAATACTGCATGTTCTCACTTATAAGTGGGAGCTAAGCTATGGATGTACAGCGGCATGCAGAGTGGTATAATGAACATTAGAGAATCAGAGCAGGGTGGGGGGGAATCAGGGATTGAAAACTACCTATTGGGTACAATCTACACTATTCGGGGGATGGGTGCACTAAAAACCCAGACTTCATCCTATAAAATTCATCCATGTAACCAAAAACCACCTGTACCCCTAAAGCTATTGAAATAAAAAAAATTAATAAATAAATAAAATTTAAAAATAAAAAAGGCTGGGCATGGTGGCTCATGACTGTAATCCCAGCACTTTGGGAGGCCAAGGGGGGTGGATTGCTTGAGGCCAGGAGTTCAAGATCAGCCTGGCCAACATGGTGAAACCATGTCTCTACTAAAAACACAAAAAGTGCTGGGCGTGGTGGCGCCTGCCGGTATTCCCAGCTACTCAGGAGGCTGAGGCAGGAGAATCGCCTGAATCTGGGAGGTGGAGGTTGCAGTGAGCCAAGATTGCACCCCTGGACTCCAGCCGGGGCAATAAGAGCGAGACTCCATCTAAAAAAAAAAAAAAAAAAAAAAAATCACTATTTTTTTTTTACTGGTTTTAGGACACTTGTTGAAAATGGCCCTGCTGCCAAGAAGGCCTGCTGTGGCCCAGAACTGCCAGAGATTGGATAGGGAAATTTATCTTATTCCAAATTTTAGTATGGGGCCCACTTGCCCCTATACAAGCCATGTCTTCAATGTGAGCTTTTGCAATCATAAAGCTGATGTTTGGATTTCCTACCTGTTTACTCTGTGGTATTATTGCACATTTGGTCCAGATCCTAGACAAAGAACAAGAGTATCACATTTTTGGTGCCCATCAAAACTCTAGCATCCAATACAATTGACCACAATTGTTGAAAATTAGGGTGGAATGTGGAGACCAAAATAACAAGGATTCTGGTGCGGCCAGGGTATATGGTTTTGGGCCTTGGATTCAAGAGGCAGGCTAGGCATTTTAACCTCGAAAATCTCCAGAGATTATTTCTGGGTAATAAGACTCAACTTTACAATTGTGCAGTTGGATTTTTAACTATTATGACCTGAGCAAGCAGTTTAAGCCCAAGAAACTAATCACATGAGATATGAGATTTTCACTCTGATTGGTCACTGAAGCTATGAAAGCTCTTCAATTGCTGGGGTTTTTTTGGGTTTTTGTGGGGTAGGGGGGTGTTTTGTTTCGAGACAGTGTCTTACGCTGTCGCACAGGCTGAAGTGCAGTGGTGAGATCATAGCTCACTATCACCTCAAATTCCTGGGTTCAGGTCATCTTGAGTGCTGTTTTTAGAGAGAAAAGCCCATATTTACTGGGCCTGAAGCAAATTGTACATAGGCCTCACCCACCTTAAGTAAAGTTAAGTTCTTTATCAAATACATGGGCCAGCAAGGGCCTTACTTAGCACAATGCTGGCTGAAAGCAGCCTCAGCAAACCCTGGCTACGTAAGCACTAAGTAAGCAACACCTACTAGTCCCAGTAAGCAAGACATGCAGACTACAGAATCATAGTGTGTTGTGAAGAAAAAAAAAAAAAGCCACACATTCAGGCATCAGCAGGTCCTAGAGGCTTTAATGAGAGCAGAGTGTCAGCAGGGTATCAGCAGATATCGGCAGGCCATGCAGGCCCCAGGTCAAAGGTGGACCAAACAAGTAACTCAACAGCACAGGCTTCTGGAAAATAATGAACTTTGAAGTGACAGAAATCTAGACTTGCATCTCACCACTCCCTTAAAAGTTGCATCACCTTGAGGCAGGGCACAGGGGCTCATACCTGTAATCCCAACACTTTGGGAGGCCGAGGCAGGTGGATCACTTGAGCCCAGGAGTTCGAGACCAGCCTAGGCAATAAGGTGAAACCCTTATTAATTGCCAAAATTAGCTAAGGCGGTTGTGGGTGCCTGCAGTCCCAGCTACTCCTTAGACTGAGGTGGGAGGATTGCTTGAGTCCAGGAGGTCAAGGCTGCAGTGAGCCGTGATTGGGACATTGCACTCCATCGACAGAGTGAGACCTTGGTCTCAAAAAGAAGAAAAAATAGCTGTGTCACCTTGGGTAAGTTACAGATGCTTCACCTAGCCCCCTAGTTCCCTCAGAACTAAAACAGAGATTTGAAAATGTACCCAACTAAACATGCACCTATAAGCCAGCCATTTCTCTCCTGGAGGTATTTACTCCAAAGAAATGAGAGCATATGCCCAGATAACACTCACAGCAGCTTTATTTGTAAGCACTGAGAACTAGAAGCAACCCAAATGTTTATCAATAAGTTCCTGGATAAACGAAGTATGATATATCCTGACAATAGAATCCTACTCAGCAATAAAAAGGAACACACATGCAATAACATGGATGAATCTTAAAATAATTATGCTGAATACAAGAAACCAAAATATAGTATATACTGAATTATTCTATTTATATAAAATTCTCAAAATGCAAACCAATTTATAGTGCCAGAAAGCAGATCAGTGGTTGCCTAGAGGCTGGCGGTCGGAGAACAGTGAGAAGGGATGGATTACAAGGGGCACAAGGAAACTCTTGGGCCAATGGCATGCTCATTAGCTTCACTGTGAGGGTGTCCCACAGGTGCAGACACATGTCAAAACTCATCAAATTGTACACCTTAAGCAGGTGCAGTTTATGTCCCAGCCAATTACACCTCAATAAAGCTGAAAAAATATGTGAGTCAAAGAATACATAAGAGAGAACAGCAGACTCAAAACCCTTGAGCACTCTTCAAAAGTGGCACCTTTTTGGTCATTTGTGGTGACTCACACCTGTAATCCCAGCACTGTGGGTGAATCGCTTGAGTCAGGAGTTCAAGAACATCCTGGGCAACATGGCGAAACACAATCTCTACTAAAGATACAAAAAATTAGCCAAGCATGGTGGTGCATGGCTGTAGTCCCAGTTACTCAGAAGGCTGAGGTGGGAGAGTCACCTGAGTACAGGAAGTCCAGGCTACAGTGAGCCATGATCGTACCACTGCACTCCAGCCTGGGCATTGGAGTGAGACCCTGTCTCAAAGGGGGGGGAAAAAAGTGGCACCTTTTCAACAATCTTTTTTAAAAAATTATTAGAGACAGGGTCTCACTCTGTTGCCCAAGCTGGAGTAAAGAGGCGTGATCATAGCTCACTGCAGCCTCAGACGTCTGAGCTCAAGCGATCCTTCCACTTCAGCCTCCTGAGTAGCTGGGACTACTGGCTGTGCCACCACACCTGGCTTTGACAATTTTTAAAGTAATACAATCATTTATCCAACAAATACTGATAAGAGTGGCTACTCTGGGTAGGTATTATTGTAGACACTAGAGAACACAGAGAAACACAGGCAAATAAAAAAGCAAGCAAATAAATAACTGCAGAGAGTGATATGAGTTGCTGTAAAGGAACTAAAACAAGGTGCTGTCACTGCAAGTGACTGAGTAAAAGGAAAGGCCAATTTCTCTGGGGGTGGTGGGGAGGTCCCAGGAGGCCTCCTGCAGCAGATGTTATTTGAGCCAAGTCCTCAATAATCAGGAGGCAGCCCTGCAAAAATGTGAGGGCTGAGAATCTTGGGGAAAATAAGCAAGAGCAAAGGCTCTAAGGTGGGAACAAGTCTGATGTGTTGGAAACAGCAAGTAGGCCATGGTCTAGAGCCCAGTGGGGCTGGATGATGAGTGAGAGGAATGAGGTCAGAGAGCAAGGCGAGTGTGAGAAAGCACAGGGCCTGGTAGGCCGTGGGGAAGGGCATTACTCAGGGAAGTGACAGGATCTTTTTGGCAATAATATGACTGCCATTTTTAAAAGATCACTATGGCTGTTGAGGACAGACTATAGGAAAGTCAAAAATGAAAGCAAGGAGGTCAGTTAAGAGGCTTTCTCCATATTCCAAACAAGAGATGATGGAGACTAGGGTGAGGATGATAGAGGTAAGAGAAATTGATACATGTGGAATATATTCAGGAGGTAGAGCCCATGATACTTGCCAATAGATTGGACCAAAGAGGAGGTGAGGGACCTGGAGGAATCACAGATGACCCCCTGGGTTTCTGGCCTAAGCAATGGAATAAAAATGGTGCCATTTACTGGAATGGGAAAGAAGATAACTGTTCTTAGAACTACAATGAAAAGAGTATATTATGTACAGTGGCTCATGCCTGTAATCTCAGCACTTTGGGACGCCGAAGCAGGAGGATCATTTGAGGCCACGAGTTTGAAGCTGCAGTGAGCTATGATGGTGTCACTGCACTCCAGCCTGAGCAACAAAGCAAGACTGTGTTTCTAAATAAAATAAAATAAAAAGATGAAAAGAGGTTAGAGAAACCTCTGTCCTAGGGAAAGCAAGATCCTGAGATACAGACAATGAGCAAAGGGGAGCCTTTTTCCCTCCATTCTTGCTGCTGTGTCAACTGATGGTGTAAGTCCTGCCTCATCAAGAGCCTGGCCCAGCCCCAGCCCCAGAATTTCTTCTCCTCCTGATGTTAGAACTCTGCTCTCCTCTTTCTTGCCCCTTTCTCCCTTGCAGTTGTGGTAAGGACTAAAGAATATAAATAGAATGCCTAGAAGAGTTTCAAGTACATAATAAATTCTTGTTAATTTTTTTCTTTCTTCTGTTTTTTGTTATTAGATAAAATGTTTTCATGGATAAAATTTTGATACACTTTGTCAACTAAAAATAAAAACATTCCATAAATTCCAATCATTCCCTATTAAATTTCTATGCTGAATTCTCTTTCCCATCTTGCAAGATGGTGGGTGAAAAGGTTGAGAAGCCAGATCCTAAAAAGAAGAAACCAGAAGCCAAGAAGGCTGATGCTGGTGGCAAGGTAAAAAGGGGCAGCCTCAAGACTAAAAAGCCCAAGAGGGAGAAGCCCCATTGCAGCTGAAATCCTATCCTTGTCAGAGGAATCAGCAGGTATTCCCGATCAGCCATGTATTCCAGAAAGGCCATGTACAAGAGGAAGCACTCAGCTGCTGAATCCAAGGTTGAAAAGAAAAAGGAGAAGGTTCTTGCAACTATTACAAAACCAGTTGGTGGTGACAAGAACGGTGGTACCCGGGTGGTTAAACATCGCGAAATGCCTAGATATTATCCTACTGAAGATGTGCCTCAAAAGCTGTTGAGCCACGGCAAAAAAAAACCGTTCAGTCAGCACATGAGAAAACTGTGAGCCAGCATCACCCCTGGGACCATTCTGATCACCCTCACTGGGCGCCACAGAGGCAAGAGGGTGGTTTTCCTGAAGCCGCTGGCTAGTGGCTTGTTACTTGTGACTGGACCTCTGGTCTTCAACCAAGATCCTCTACAAAGAACACGCCAGAAATCTGTCACTGCCATCTCAACCAAAATTGATAATCAGCAATGTAAAAATCCCAAAACATCCTACTGACGCTTACTTCAAGAAGCAGCAGCTGTGGAAGCCCAGAAACAGGAAGGTGAGATCTTCAACACAGAAAAAGAGAACTACAAGATTACAGAGCAGCACCAAATCGATCAGAAAGCTGTGGACTCACAAATGTTACCAAAAATCAAAGCTATTCCTCAGCTCCAGGGCTACCTTTGATCTGTGTTTGCCCTGACGAATGGAATTTATTCTCACAGGCCAGGCACGGTAGCTCATGCCTGTAGTCCCAGCACTTCAGGAGGCTGAGGCGGGTAGATCGCTGGAGCTCAGGTGTTCAAGGCCAGCCTGGGCAACATGGCAAAACAGCATCTCTACTAAAAACACAAAAAAGAAAATTAGCCAGGTGTGGTGATACATGGCTGTGGTCCCAGCTACTGGGAAGGCTGAGGTGGGAGGATCACTTGACCCAGGAGGCAGAAGTTGCAGTGAGCCAAGATCATGCCCCTGCACTTCAGCCTGGACAACAGAGTGAAACACTGTCTCAAAAAAAAAAAAAAGAAAGAAAGAAAGAAAGAAAGAAAAAAAAAGAAATTTATCCCCACAAATTGGTGTTCTGAATTTCTTAAGAACCTAAGTAAATAACTGATTTTAAAAATTATATGCCAAACTATTTTTCATTTAAAAAAATTACAGCACTCAGGCCAGGCGTGGTGGCTTATGCCTGTAATCCCAGCACTTTGGGAGGCCGAGGCAGGTGGATCACTTGAGGTTAGGAGTTTGAGACAAGCCTGGCCAACGTGGTGAAACGCCATCTCTACTAACAATACAAAAATTAGGGCCAGGCATGGTGGCTCACGCCTGTAATCCCAGCACTTTGGGAGGCAGAAGCAGGCAGATCACAAGGTCAGGAGATCAAGACCATCCTGGCCAAGATGATGAAACCCCATCTCTACCAAAAATACAAAAAATTAGCCAGACATGGCGGCACATGCCTGTAATCCCAGCTACTCGGGAGGCTGAGGCAGGAGAATTGCTTGAACCAGGGAGGTGGAGGTTACAGTGAGCCGAGATCGCGCCTCTGCACTCCAGCCTGGGCGACAGCAAGACTCTATCTCAAAGAAAAAAAATATTACAGCACACAATTCACTGGGGTTTAGATATCCGGTTCATTTTTTTCTCAAGATCTGCCTCTTCTATGCTGCCAGCCAAGGTTTTAGGCTGTTTGTTATCTCTTTTTATTCTGCGTAGTCTCCCTGGATGATCTCAAAGACATCCATGGTTTCAGTTTTCATCTCTCTACTTTCCCTTTCCTGAGCAGCACATCTGTAAAGCCCACTGCTACTGGAGATCTCCACTCGAGTGTCTCCTGAGAGCTTCAAACACCAACCTAACGAAAACGAAATGCATCTCCTACATGCCCAAGACAATTCTTCCTTTCCCACTCTCTCTGATGACAGCATGTACCCCATGGCCCAAGCCCACAATCTAGAAGTCATCCTAGGTTCCTCCCTTTCATTCACTTGCATCCTTTTTCCTAAGCTGTGCTGTGATTTCCTCTTCTTCCACGACTCCTGAGTCAGAGCCACATCATCTACTCCACCTTCACTTCCTTAAGTCATGTACTTTGTCACACCTGGATTACTGGGAGAGCTTTTCACATGACAGATGGAGATAAAAAAATAAGCAGAAAAATAGCCTTGAGGGAACACATACAATGCAGGGAGAAGAAATCTATTTTGTATCCTCACAGATAAGAAAAAATAAGTAATTATGAATAAAACAGGTTACCTTTTACAAAGGAGAAGGGCAAGTATTCAGAGAAAAAAATAAAAATATAGTAGCAGAAAAGAAAAACTTATGGTGGTTGGAGGACAAAACTGAAAGGATCTCCCACAAATTGCAGCAAAAGGCAAAGGGATAAAAAAGCAATAGAGAAAAGATAAAAAATTAGAAGGCCAGTGCAGTACATCAATAATAGTACTTCTTCTAGAAAGTATAGGGAAAATGAAAAGATAGAAATATATACGAATTAATTTTTAAGATAATTTCCTAGAAGTGAGGGACATGAGTTTCTAGACTGCAAGGGTTTGAAGCATGTCAGGTAGAATGGATAATGGTAAGAGTAGCTAACACGAACAGTGTTAGGGCTTCCTCTGTGCCAGCCACTGTTCTAACTGCTTTAATACATTTAACTCATTTCCTTGTCAAAACCATCATTATCTACCTTTTACAGATGTAGAAATTAAAGCTGAGAAAAATTAAATAACCTGTCCAAGACAATACAGTCAGTAAGTGATGAAAGTGGCATTCAACTCCAGCTGGCCCATGCCCTACACTCAGTGCTCTAAATCACTGTACTATACTGGATGTGAATAGACTTACACCATGATTCCTATCAGGACACTGGGATCTAGGGGAAGATGCCATAAGCTTCCAGGGAGAAAAAGCAGGTCTCATGGAAGGATCCAGAGTAAAGATAGCTTCAGAATGCTGACAATAATACAACTAAAAAGAAATGAACAGGCCGGGCATGGTGGCTCACACCTATAATCCCAGCACCTTGGGAGGCCAAAGCAGGTGGATCACCTGTGGTCAGGAGTTCAAGACCAGCCTGGCCAACATCGCTAAACCCTATCTCTACTAAAAATACGAAAATTAGCCAGGCGTGGTGGCATGTACCTATAATCCCAGCTACTAGGGATGTTGAGGCAGAAGAATCACTTGAACCCTTAAGGCGGAGGTTGCAGTGAGCCGAGACTGTGCCACTGCACTCCAGCCTGGGTGACAGAGCGAGACTCCGTCTCAAAAAAAAAAAAAAAAAAAAAAAAAGAAAGAAAAAGAAATGAACAAACCCTTCAAAATTTTGTAGCAACATTATTTACAACCTACAACGCTATACCTAGCCAAGCTGTCAATGACATCTTGAGAGTAAAATAAAGACTCTAGACAAGAAGAACTCAAAAAATTTTCCTCACATGTACCCTATCTCAAGTAACTACTGGAGAGGATGCTGCACCAAAATAAAGCAGCAAACCAAGAAAGAGGATGACCACACAAGAAACAGGGGCACCTGCGCAGAAGAGAGTGGAGTAAATCCCCAGGTGGATAATGTCAAAATCACAGGAGAGTTTGCTCTGAATATGAAAATAAACAGTCCAGGTTAGAGCAGGACAAGACTTCTTACAGGCCTTCTCAGGAAGGTGAAATAATAAAATACATCAGAATGTTTTGAGAGGACTAACAACTGGCAAGGAGCACGGAGTTAATAAATAAATATTTCACGATAAATGCGTGGAAAACTAAGCAATTACTAAATCCAATTACTAAATTTCTAAATCCTGCAAAAAGAAAGTAACAGGGAAGGAAAATTAATCATAGTTTGCTACATAGATCATTTCTGAAATGTTCATGTACTGCTGTGGTATGAATGTTTATGTCCCCCAAATATTGTATGTTGAAATCCTAATTCCCAAGGTAATGATATTAAGAGCCTTTTGGAAGGTGATTAGGTCACAAAGATGGAGCCCTCATGAATGGGATTAATGCCCTTATAAAAGAAGCTCCTCAGAGCTAGCTGGTCCCTTCCACCATGTAAAGACACAGCTAGGGAACTGTGGACTCAAGAAACAGTTCCTGTCTTCACATGCGTTCCTATCCTTGTGGATAGGAACTATCTATTAGGAACAGGACCTCACCAGGCATCTGCTGACTCCTTGATCTTGGACTTTCCAGTTTCCATAACTGCAAAAATAAATTTGTTTTGTATAAACTACCCAGTTTATAGTATTTTGTTTTATCAGCCCAAATGGACTAAGACAATAGTCACAATAATGTTAACATTTAATACTGATCTAAGACAAATTATAATATAATCTAATGATATATTTAGAGGGAAAAGGAAATGTTCTACATCTGTGGTAAAGTTAAGAAAAGAAATAGGCCGTGCACGGTGGCTCACACCTGTAATTCCAGCATTTTGGGAGGCTGAGGCGGATGAATGACTTGAGGTCAAGAGTTTGAGACCAGCCTGGCCAACATGGTGAAACACGGTCTCTACCAAAAACACAAAAATTAGCCGGGTGTGGTGGCACTTGCCTGTAATCCCAGCTACTAGGGAGGCTGAGGCAGGAGAATCACTTGAACCCGGGAGGCAGAGGTTGCAGTGAGCCAAGACTGTGCCATTGCACTCCAGCCTGGGCAACACAGTGAGACTCCGCTCAAGAAAAAAAAAGAAAAGAAAAGAAAATGTTATCATCTATACTGAGAAGTCAATAGATTGTGCCTAGAAAGAAAAGAAAAAAAAAAAACAAACAAAAAGTAGTAATACCGATGTGTTATTTCAAGTTTTCGAGTCACGGAGGTAAATAACAACATAGGTAAAATACGTGAAATTAGTTGACTCTATAGAGGTAGAAATGAGTGGTAGTGGTATAGAAAACTATTATTTTATTTTATTTATTTATTTATTATTTTTTTGAGATGGAGTCTCGCTCTGTGGCCCAGGCTGGAGTACAGTGGCGAGATCTCGGCTCACTGCAACCCCCACCTCCCTGGTTCAAGCAATTCCCCTGCCTCAGCCTCCCGAGTAGCTGGGATTACAGGCACACACCACCATGCTCAGCTAATTTTTTTGTATTTTTAGTAGAGACAGGGTTTCACCATGTTGGCCAGACTGGTCTCCAACTCCTGACCTCAGGCGATCCATCCACCTCAGCCTCCCAAAGTGTTGGGATTACAGGCGTGGGCCACCATGCCTGGCCTATTTTATTTTAAGACAGGGTTTTTCTCTGTTGCCCAGGCTGGAGTACTGTGATGCAATCATAGCTCACTGTAACCTCGAATTCCAGAGCACTCAAGAGATCCTCCCACTTTAGCCTCCCAAGTGGCTGGGACTACAGTCATGTCTGGCTGATTTTTTTTTTTTTTTTTTTTTTTTTGCTTTTGTAGAGATGGGGTTTCACTCTTTTGTTCAGACTGGTCTTGAACTCTTGGCCTCAAGAGATCCTCCCACCTCAGCCTCCAAAAGGGCTGAGATTACAGGCATAAGCCACCATGACCAGCTTGGGAACTACTGTTTTAAAACACAAATCTTTATTTCAAATACATTTACAGAAGCCGGGCGGAGTGGCTCACGCCTGTAATTCCAGCACTTTGGGAAGCCAAGGCGGGTGGATCACCTGAAGTCAGGAGTTCAAAACCAGCCTGGCCAACATGGCAAAACCCCGTCTCTACTAAAAATACAAAAATTAGCCAGGCGTGGTGGCTTGCGCCTCTAGTCCCAGCTACTCAGGAGGCTGAGGCATGAGAATCACTTGAACCCAAGAGGCGGAGCTTGCAGTGAGCTGACATTGCCCCACTACACTCCAGCCTGGGCAACAGAGTAAGACTCAGTCTCAAAAAAATAAATAAATAAAAATAATATAAAATAAAATACATTTATAACTGGCAATGTTTAAAAAGAGAAACAAACTGAGTTCCACTGAAATTAAGAGATTTTCTCAGTCTCTGGGCGGGCCGTGGGAGGCTCCTGAGGTGGGGGCCGGGCCAGAATGGCTGCAGCCTGGCCCGGCCCCCACCCTGGGCGGCCCAGGAGAAGCAGTTCCCGCCGGCGCTGCTGAGTTTCTTCATCTACAACCCGCGCTTCAGGCCGCACGAAGGAGAGGGGGAAAATGGGATTTTATTTTATCATCCAAATGAGGTAGAAAAAATGAAAAGATTAGAAATGTCGACTGTGTGAAGCTATTGTACAGTTTACAAGGACCTTTAGCCCATCAAAACCTGCAAAATCTTTACATACACAGAAGAACAGTTCTTCAATGAACCAGAAGAAAATTTCTGGATGGTCATGGTATTTACATATGCAGTGTATCCTTCTGAAATTGTATGGTGAAGTTATGAGTGATCTTTACTATTCAGAATTTAGGAAAGTCCTCTGGCTGTTGCATCCAAGTAAAATTAAAATAAAATTGGTTGCAATTTTAAAATTAAAAAAAAAAGAGATTTTCTCATGGATATACAACTAATTGGGACAGGGAAGACTCTAGAACCCAGATCTACTAAAACCTAGAGTTTTCTCTCTATTACTATCTTATCTAAATCTGATTTTTAAGAAATTAAAACTAACAGCAACAATGCCAGATACATTGTGCAGTAGATTTGCGGACTTTAGATTTTAAAATATTTACAGTTTTCAAATCAACTATTGGAAGTATTATCCCTGGGACTAGATGGATTAGTGACAGTGACCCTAAAAGGAAAGAGTACAGGCCGCTCAGTGGGATGTGAACTACAAAAATAAAAATATAGCATGAATCTTGTCACAGTCCAAAACATATGTTGATACAGCTGGAGATTGTTAATTTTTTTAAAGAAAATTGAATTGGTTTTGATTTCCAAAGAAATGAAAACACACTAAATTTCTGCTAACGACTATCTTTGGTTGTGTAATCGTAAAATGGTCTTTTTCCACATTTTAACCAGTTAACAATCCAGCTCTAATATTTATGATAATTGCTGAGATGGAGGAAAAGTAGTCAAAATGTCAGAAAGAACAAATAGGAGAGGACAGGTGTGTAAAGGAAGTGGGAAGAAAGAGTAGAGTGGGTAATTTGGTGAAAGCTCCAACTCCCAGACTTTCAGCCAAGAAACTTTGGGAATGTTTCTGGTTGGCAGATCAGAGTCTTACACAGAGCACACTGGAATTTTATGAGGCAAATTTGGACTAGGAATGTGGATGTTCCACCTTCTCAAGTCACACAGCCAAGGCTATATACAGAGCCTGGGTTCCCGACAACTTTTTTCAGGGATGACGATCACTGAATCAAATGAGTCACTCACATCAAAACTCCTGACACAAAGTGCTCTTCATTTGTGCCATATGTCACAGATAGAAGAAAGTATCGGGATAATTCAGATAATGGATTCTAAATATGTCAAAGCAGCAACCACCAGACACAACTCCCTCCTCTGAGGTTAAACTATGGGCCTACATGGATTATAACCCCCAGGAATGCTTTGATTGTTCCACACCTTTATAAAATTGGAAATCTACATTTATAAAATCTGCATTTCTATAATTACAGATGTACTGATATGCTATTTAGAATTTACTTCAAAATAACCCAATGGTGGGAACTGGGGTGTGGAAAGTGAGTGAGTATAAGTGAAATAAAATTGGCTATGAGTTGATAAGTGCTGGAGCAAGGTGATAGAGACATAGAGATTCATTTTCTTATTCTTACTATTCTTGCATGTTTGAAATTTTCCACAATAACGAGTTGCTTGTGTTTTTTTTTTTTTCATCTTTATTATCAGATTCTCTAAAAAAAATTGGAAGAACTTCCCCTTCGGAAAATCAAACTGGAAGATAATCCCCTCGATGCCACTCTAGCATGGCACTGACAGACTGGAGCTGAGCGGCTGCTCCCTCTTTGGAGGAGGCGCATGCTCTCCCCTTCTCCAGTCTCTGCACTCCCTGTATGGCTTCACTGGACCATTTTGCTCATTTATGCTACGACTTGATATTGGAACGCATAGGTTTGTAACTTCGAAGTTACCCATAACCCCCAAATCCCAGAGTGATAGCAATGTATCAAAAATTGTATATTTGCAGAGTGATATCAGTAAGGTGGCAGAATAGGAAGCCTCAGATCCTCATTCACCAAGGAAAACACTGACTTAACAATATACAAACCGAACTGCTTTAGTAAGAACTCCAGAAACAAGTTAAGAGGTTGCAGCACCTCAGCAAGTGCATTGAAATGGGTAGGAAAATTCATGGCATTTTACCTGCCCTAGCCATTCCTTCTCCCGTGCACAAGGTAGCACAATCAGGAGAAAAATTCTAACCCATTTTTCCTCAGGAGTGAAAGAGATGAATGCACTGTGTATCCAACATTCGGGTTTTTCAGGGATGCTGCTCAAGGACTGGGTTCTATCTTACCTGACTTGGAACAGTGACCAGAACAGCAGTTTGGATGCCAGGTTGGGGGGCCACTGGGAACAAAGGCAAGCTCCACAGTTTGTTACAGCACTGGAGAGAGTGTAGTACCACAGACAGACACCAGGAAAAGCAAAAGATTATGAGCTCCAGTGAAGATGCAAGCAAACCTTTTTTAACTGGGAAATTATACACACAAGCCCAGAGAAGATGCATTCCCAGAAAGGTTTGGGAGGTCGCCATACACTCTAGCCAGGCTGACTGGTGAAGACCCTCCCCTGCATGAAGCCAATTTCTAAAGACTGGGAGAGGTAGCTGTTTTTTATTTGGTTTTGGGGGTTTTGGTTTTTTTGTTTGTTTTTTGTTTTTGTTTTTTGAATGCCCGAAGCTCAACAAAAGGTCACAAGGCCTACAAAGAAACAGGAAAACATGGCCTGATCAAAGTAACAAAATAAATTTCCAGAAACCAACCCCCAAAGAAACACAGGCCTATGATTTACCTGACAAAGGATTCAAAATAAACATCTTAAAGATGCTAAGTGAGCTAATAGAGAAGATAAACAACTAAACAAAATCAAGAAAATGATACATGTACAAAATGAGAATGTCAACAAAGTCATAGAAACCATTTTTTAAATCTGGAGCTAAAGAATACAATAACTGAATTTTAAAATTCACTAGAGGAGTTCAATAGGACACTTAAGCAGAAAAAAAGAGTCAGTGAATTTGAAGTCAGATCACTTAAAATTATTGAGTCAGATAAGCAAAAAGAAAGAATGAAGAAAAGTGAAGAAAGCCAAAAATACTTATAGAACACCATCAAACAGGACAATATATGCATGATGGGAGACCCAGAAGAAAAGGGAGAAAGGACTAGCAAGCCTACTTGAAGAGACAATGGCCAAAATCTTCCCAAATTTGAGGAAGAAAATGAACATACCAATTCGAAAAGCCCAACAAACTCCAACTAAGATAAACCAAAGTGACCCAAACCAAAACACATTATTATCAAACTGTAAAATGTCAAAGACAAAGAGAGAATCTTGAAAGCAGCAAGAGAAAAGTGACTCATCACATACTAGGGAGATCTTATTAGACTATAAGCAGTTTGTTTTGTTTCTTTTTTTTTATTTTGAGATAGGATCTTACTCTGTCACCCAAGCTAGAGTGCAGTGGCATCATCATAGCTCACTGCAGCCTCGAACTCCTGGGCTCAAGCAATCCTCCTGCCTCAGCCTCTGGAGTAACTGTGACTACAGGCACATGCTACCATGCCTGGATAATTTTCTTTTTATTTTTTGTAGAGATGAGGTCTCACTGTATTGCTCAAGCTGTTCTTAAACTACTGCTCTCAAGCAATCCTCCCACCTTGGCCTCCCAAAGTTCTGGGATTATAGGTGTGAACCACTGAGCCCAGCCTACCAGCAGATTTTTGAGCAGAAACCCTGCAGGCCAGGGCCAAGTGTGGTGGCTCCCACTAATACTCCCAGCACCTTGGGAGGCCAAGGTGAGCAGATCAGTTGAGGTCAGGAGTTCGAGACCAGCCTGACCAACATGGTGAAACCCTGTCTCTACTAAAAATCCAAAATTAGCCAGGCGTGGTGGCGCTACTCGGGAGCATGAGGCAGGAGAATCGTTTGAGCCCAGGAGGTGGAGGTTGCAGTAAGCCAACACTGCGCCACTGCACTCCAGCCTGGGTGACAGAGCAAGACTCCGTCTCAAATAAAAGAAACCCTCCAGGCCAAAAGGGAGTGAGGTAATATATTCGAAGTGCTAAAAGGGAAAAAACTGCCAACCAACAACACTATGTCTGGCAAAACTGTCCTTCAAAAATTAAAAAGAGGACTCCGCTCTGCGCCTGCCCGCTGCTGTAGGGACCCCGGGAAATGCAAATCAAAACCACAATGAGATACCATCTCACACCAGTTAGAATGGCAATCATTAAACTGTCAGGAAACAACAGGTGCTGGAGAGGATGGGGAGAAATAGGAACACTTTTACACTGTTGGTGGGACCGTAAACTAGTTCAACCCTTGTGGAAGTCAGTGTGATGATTCCTCAGGGATCTAGAACTAGAAATTCCATTTGACCCAGCCATCCCATTACTGGGTATATACCCAAAGGACTATAAATCATGCTGCTATAAAGACATATGCACACGTATGTTTATTGCGGCATTATTCACAATAGCAAAGACTTGGAACCAACCCAAATGTCCAACAATGATAGACTGGATTAAGAAAATGTGGCACATATACACCATGGAATACTATGCAGCCATAAAAAATGATGAGTTCATGTCCTTTGTAGGGACATGGATGAAATTGGAAATCATCATTCTCAGTAAACTATCGCAAGAACAAAAAACCAAACACCGCATATTCTCACTCATAGGTGGGAATTGAACAATGAGAACACATGGACACAGGAAGGGGAACATCACACTTCGGGGACTGTTGTGGGGTGGGGGGAGGAGGGAGGGATAGCACTGGGAGATATACCTAATGCTAGACGACGAGTTAGTGGGTGCAGCGCACCAGCATGGCACATGTATACATATGCAACTAACCTGCACATTGCGCACATGTACCCTAAAACCTAAAGTATAATAATAATTAAAAATAAAAAATAAAAAAACAATAAATTCATATCATAAGGAAAAAAAAATTAAAAAGAAATTAAAACTTTCCCAGATAAACAAAAGCTGACGAGGTTCATTACCACTAGGCCTTAACCCTACAAGAAATACTAAAGAGACTCCTTCAAGTTGAAACAAAAAGACACTAGACAGCAACACAAAACCATAGAAAAATATAAAGCTCTCTGATAAAGGTAAATATGTAGATAAAATGTAGAATTAGGCCAGATGCAGTGGCTCATGCCTGTAGTCCTAGCACTTTGGGAGGCCGAGGCAGGCAGATCACCTGAGATCAGGAGTTCGAGACAAGGCTGGTCAACATGGCAAAATCCTGTCTCTACTAAAATTAGCTGGGCATGGTGGCACATGCCTGTAATCCCAGCTATTCAGGAGGCTGAGGCAGGAAAATTGCATGAACCCAGGAGTTGGAAGTTGCGGTGAGCCAAGATCACACCACTCGACTCCAGCCTGGGCAACAGAGTAAGATTCTGTCTCGAAAAAAAAAAAAAAAGGTTTCTCTATCTATATATAAAATTCTATAGTATTGTAAGTAGTGTAATGTTGTATAGATCACTTTTAAGTTTGGCATAGAATCTAAAAAACAAAAGCATGAAAAATAACTATAAATTATGTTAATGAATACACAATATAGAAAGATGTAATTTCTGACATCAATACCAAAGTAGGGGAAAGTGGAGATGTAAAGAAGTAGAATTTTTGTATGCCACTGAAGTTGAATTGTTATCAGTTTTAATTAAATTGTTATAACTTTAAAATGTTTTATGTAAAAATGGTATATTTGTTCATTCTGACCTTTGTCTTGAACTGTTTTAGTCCCATATTCAATCATATCATGGCTATCTCCTGATTTTAAAAAAGTATCCTATCTTAAAAAGAATACCAAAAAAATTAGCCACGCATGGTGGGACCATAGGCAGCTATAGTCCCAAGTAGCTAGGATTGCTTGAGCTTAGGAGTTCAAAGTTGAAGTGAGTAATGATCATGCTACTACACCCCAGCCTGGGCAACAGAGCCAGATCCTGTCTCTTAAAAAATTTTTTTAATTAAAAAAATTAAAAATAAGAATGCAACTATCAAGTTCATTCTACTGTGGATCTTTCACCATCTGAAATTTTCTTTTTTTTTTTTTTGAGATGGAGTTTCACTCTTGTCTCCCAGGCTGGAGTGCAATGGTGTGATCTTGGCTCACTGCAACCTCCACCTCCTGGGTTCAAGTGATTCTCCTCCTGCCTCAGCCTCCCAAGTAGCTGGGATTACAGGTGCATGCCACCATGCCTGGCTAATTTTTTGTAGTTTTAGTAGAGACGGGGTTTCACCATGTTGGCCAGGCTGGTCTTGAATTCCTGACCTCAGGTGATCCACCCACCTCAGCCTCCCAAAGTGCGGGGATTACAGGCATGCGCCACCGTGCCCGGCCCTGAAAATTTTCAATCAATGACTGTCTATTGAGTGCCTATATGAGTTATGCATTGAAGCACTAACATAAGAAAGCATTCCTTTCCTGCTCTTAAGGCATTTCAAGAGAGAGAGATATATACACATATTACTCAATTTTGCAATGTAATTTTATTTCAATATGTGCAGTTTTCAGGGGTTCAGAAACATCTGCCTAAAATCATGATTAAGAGAATCTTAAAGCTGGAAGCAGGACTCTTCTCTCAAGAAAATCATGAGGAACCAAAGCTTTCTCAAATTCCATCTTTTCTCAAGGAATATTAAAATATTTTATTCTGGCAAACTTTTTACAGATACACGTTTCATTCATTTTCAACATTATGAAAAAGAATGTGTGATCTGAGAGACCAAAACAGATGCCTCTTTATCAACTAAGATGGCCCATAAGGTTAAGGAAATAAAAATTATTATGGCGTCAAGGGCTCAGGGCTCAGTTGGCATGACAACTTCCTAAATTCCTACCCCTAGAAGAAAAAGCACACTCTTGCTAAACTCCATAACAATAGGAGCTATCATAGCCCTCCTGACCTTGATTTACATCCCACACCACTACAACTCTGATTGAACAGAGGACCAACCTTACAAACCTTCTTTTCTGAAAAGCAACTACAGACCTTAAGCCAGTTTCTGCCAGCTTATAGAGGCTGCTCATGAACTGTCTCTGTGCCCTGTAGTTCACTTTTGATATAGAGCCAAACTCCACCTTATTTTAACGCTAAAACCCCACCCCAAAGTGAACATGGGAAGTATGTCACATATATGTTTGCCCATTGCACATGTGCTTGACTACCTTCATACATATGTATAGCTTTCCCCCCAAAACCTGCTGAATACGTATTACTTTACTGTGTGATACAGGCCCTGGGAGGCCTAAAACCCAGCCTGCCCTTTCCCTCTTCGAAGAAAGAGCACCTTCAGTCCACTCCAGAGACTCTCTTCCCAGTTCGCAAACTGATATCACCAATAAAACTCTCCTTTCTACTATTTAGCCATCCTGACGGTCTTTTGGACAACAGATGGAAGCATATTACTTATACCCCCAATTAATGCCACTAACTAAAAGTGCCAGCTTGTGAGGTGAGGTGTGACATGCTTAGGGCTCCCTGGTGGCTCCAGAGGGCAGACCACAAAATGATATCTATGCTTCTGGGTTACACAGTGGGGACATCAGGATGTGACATTTTTGCACACAAATTCTCCATGCTACTTTTAAGAGAAAGACAAAAGTGACAACTTGATTATCAGGGATTATGATTTTTAAAGAGAAATGATCAGGATTTGCCATAGGTACAGTGGCCATATTTTGAACTAAAAATTCAGGTCAGACGGTTTGGCAAGTAGTACATATATATTGTAAGAATAAAACCAAGTATTTTAAATTTCAAGACTCCTGGTCTGCACAAAGGTCAAGAGAGTCAGCCCAATATAATATATCTTCTATACCTAGATTACAATGATAGTGATACTCACAGTAATGTCTAACACTAGAGTAATTCTCATTGAGTGCCTCGCAGTTTTCATTTAATCCTATGAAGTAGGTATACCTGTATTATCCTCATTTTACAAATGAGAAAACAAACACAGAAACAAGGTAACTTATCCCAGCTCACATAGCAATAAGCAGCTGAGCTACGATTTGAAGAAAGGCACCCAGGTCTAAAGTCTATATTCTTAAACAGTACGCCACATTGCCTTTCATAATGAAATGAAGCTAAGATACTAGAAGATCAGCCAGGCGCGGTGGCTCACACCTGTAATCCCAGCACTTTGGGAGGCCAAGGTGAGCAGATCACTTGAGGTCAGAAGTCCGAGACAACCCTGGCCAACATGGTGAAATCCCATCTCTACTAAAAAATACAAAAATTAGCTAGGTGTGGTGGTGCATGCCTGTAGTCCCAGCCACTTGTGTTACTGAAGCATGAGAATTGCTTGAACCTGGGAGGCAGAGGTTACAGTGAAACTTCCACTCCAGCCTGGGTGGGAAAAAAAAAAAATACCAGAAGATCCTAAAATGCCTACTGAATCATCTAAAAAATACTAAACTGTGCTCAAATGTAACATTAATATCCAAGTATGACTTATTGGATTCAAATGCTAGAAAAATTGGTTCATCCAAATCCAATACTTTCCAGTTGATCAATTCCCCATCCGCCATCCACTCTGTGTTTTCCTCATAAGACCTTCTGTGTATTTTCATGTCACTTTCACACGAGTATGTGTGTTCCATATGCTTCAGGGTCATTCCAGATAGAAAATAAGAAATTAGGCAGAAGGAAAAAGACTTTTTTTTTTTTTTTGAGACATGTTCTCACTCTGCTGCCCAGGCTGGAGTGCAGTGGCATGATCACAGCTCAATGCAGCATCGAACTACTAGGCTCAAGGGATCCTCCCATCTCAGCCTCCTGAGTAGCTGGGACTACAGGCACACAGCACCATGCTCAGCTAATTTTTTAATTTTTTGTGGAGACCGGGTCTCCCTATATTGCCCAGGCTGGTCCCAAACTCCTGGGCCCAAGCGAGTCTCCCACCTCAGCCTCCCAAAGTACTGAGATTTATAGGCATGAGCCATCAACCCCAGCCTGACAATTTTTTTTAGAAGAAGAAAAACAAAGTAAGTTCTACTTGCTACTTTAAAGCACCACATGTGAATATTCAATGATGTTTCATTGAAAATTGGAAACTAGATCCCATCTGTCAATTTTGGCTATTGTTGCCATTGCTTTTGGCGTATTAGACATGAAGTCCTTGCCCATGCCTATGTCCTGAATAGTGTTGCCTAGGTTTTCTTCTAGGGTTTTTATGGTTTTAGGTCTAACATTTAAGTCTTTAATCCATCTTGAATTAATTTTTGTGTAAGGTGTAAGGAAGGGATCCAGTTTCAGCTTTCTACATATGGCTAGCCAGTTTTCCCAACACCATTTGTTAAATAGGGAATCTTTTCCCCATTTCTTGTTTTTGTCAGGTTTGTCGAAGATCAGATAGTTGTAGATGTGTGGTATTATTTCTGAGGGCTCTGTTCCGTTCCATTGATCTATATCTGTTTTGGTACCAGTACCATGCTGTTTTGGTTACTGTAGCCTTGTAGTATAGTTTAAAGTCAGGTAGTGTGATGCCTCCAGCTTTGTTCTTTTGGCTTAGGATTGACTCGGCAATGCGGGCTCTTTTTTGGTTCCATATGAACTTTAAAGTAGTTTTTTCCAATTCTGTGAAGAAAGTCATTGGTAGCTTGATGGGGATGGCACTGAATCTATAAATTACCTTGGGCAGTATGGCCATTTTCACGATATTGATTCTTCCTATCCATGAGCATGGAAAGTTCTTCCATTTGTTTGTATCCTCTTTTATTTCCTTGAGCAGTGGTTTGTAGTTCTCCTTGAAGAGGTCCTTCACATCCCTTGTAAGGTGGATTCCTATGTATTTTATTCTCTTTGAAGCAATTGTGAATGGGATTTCACTCATGATTTGGCTCTCTGTTTGTCTGTTATTGGTGTATAAGAATGCTTGTGATTTTTGCACATTGATTTTGTATCCTGAGACTTTGCTGAAGTTGCTTATCAGCTTAAGGAGATTTTGGGCTGAGACGGTGGGGTTTTCTAGATATACAATCATGTCATCTGCAAACAAGGACAATTTGACTTCCTCTTTTCCTAACTGAATACCCTTGATTTCTTTCTCCTGCCTGATTGTCCTGGCCAGAACTTCCAACACTATGTTGAATAGGAGTGGGGAGAGAGGGCATCCCTGTCTTGTGCCAGTTTTCAAAGGGAATGCTTCCAGTTTTTGCCCATTCAGTATGATATTGGCTGTGGGTTTGTCATAGATAGCTCTTATTATTTTGAGATACGTCCCATCAATACCTAATTTATTGACAGTTTTTAGCGTGAAGGCTGTTGAATTTTGTCGAAGGCCTTTTCTGCATCTATTGAGATAATCATGTGGTTTTTGTCTCTTGTTCTGTTTATATGCTGGATTACGTTTATTGATTTGCGTATGTTGAACCAGCCTTGCATTCCAGGGATGAAGCCCACTTGATCATGGTAGATAAGCTTTTTGATGTGCTGCTGGATTCAGTTTGACAGTATTTTATTGAGGATTTTTGCATCGATGTTCATCAGGGATATTGGTCTAAAATTCTCTTTTTTTGTTGTGTCTCTGCCAGGCTTTGGTATCAGGATGATGCTGGCCTCATAAAATGAGTTAGGGAGGATTCCCTCTTTTTCTATTGATTGGAATAGTTTCAGAAAGAATGGTTAAACTAAAGAGCTTCTGCACAGCAAAAAGAAACTACCATCAGAGTGAACAGGCAACCTACAGAATGGGAGAAAATTTTTGCAATCTACTCATCTGACAAAGGGCTAATATCCAGAATCTACAAAGAACTCAAACAAATTTACAAGAAAAAACAACCCCATCAAAAAGTGGGCAAAGGACATGAACAGACACTTCTCAAAAGAAGACATTTATGCAGCCAACAGGCACATGAAAAAATGCTCATCATCACTGGCCATCAGAGAAATGCAAATCAAAACCACAATGAGATACCATCTCACACCAGTTAGAATGGCAATCATTAAAAAGTCAGGAAACAACAGGTGCTGGAGAGGATGTGGAGAAATAGGAACACTTTTACACTGTTGGTGGGACTGTAAACTAGTTCAACCATTGTGGAAGACAGTGTGGCGATTCCTCAGGGATCTAGAACTAGAAATACCATTTGACCCAGCCATCCCATTACTGGGTATATACCCAAAGGAATATAAATCATGCTGCTATAAAGACACATGCACACATATGTTTATTGCGGCACTACTCACAATAGCAAAGACTTGGAACCAACCCAAATGTCCAACAATGATAGACTGGATTAAGAAAATATGGCACATATACACCATGGAATACTATGCAGCCATAAAAAATAATGAGTTCATGTCCTTTGTAGGGACATGGATGAAGCTGGAAACCATCATTCTCAGCAAACTATCGCAAGGACAAAAAACCAAACACCGCATGTTCTCACTCATGGGTGGGAATTGAACAATGAGAACACTTGGACACAGGAAGGGGAACATCACACACGGGGGCCTGTTGTGGGGTGGGGGTATGGGGGAGGGATAGCATTAGGAGATATACCTAATGTAAATGACGAGTTAATGGGTGCAGCACACCAACATGGCCCATGTATACATATGTAACAAACCTGCACGTTGTGCACATGTACCCTAGAACTTAAAGTATAATAAAAAATATATATATTTTTTAAAAAAGAAAATTGGAAAATAGAGAGGTACTAAAAATGAAGTCATTATTTTTCTTAACCAAATGAAATCTTTCAGTTTATCATTTTTAAGAGAATTTCTCTCTTGCCTTCTTTTGGTCCCTCCTTGGGATCTCAAAGATGCATATTCAAGATGTCTTTTGAAAACAATGCAACTGAAGAAATTTCCTCTTCTTTTAGTGCAATTTTACAAAAATTAAAATGAATAGCACAAACGACTCAACTCCAAATACATTTTCATCTACTTACAGTGCTGTCGCTTGTGACACAAGGAACAAGAGTATGTCAGGGACTTGGAAGATCTGTCAGAACTGGCTACTAACCCACAGCTGTGGGCAGTGGCCCATCCACCAGTGGGCATTCAAATACCTGCCCTGAACTTTACATAGTGACAGGTCCAGAGACCTTCATGCCCTTTGGATGGATGCAAGAGACAGAGTACAGATTCAATTATGAACTGACTGTCATTTAGATGGAAGAGGTCTTCTCAAACCGGCTGGCCTTTCCCTCAGGAGAAGCTGAATTTCCTTAGATGTATTTTCTTGACATTTCAGTTTACAAAGACGCTTCACTTCATACTCCCTTTCGAGTTTGATAGCTGAAAAAGAAAATACACAAAACAATCTGACATACATTTTTCATCAGGCATAACTAAGTCAAAACTGAATATCATACAGCAAAATGCATATGCTTGAATAATAAACAAGATGACAGAGCTGCAAAGATAGGAGGTATGGGTGTAAATACACAGATTTAAACATTTCTCTGATAAGCAAATGGCACACTCAATTTATAACTTATTAAAGCAGAACTTAAGGAACTTACATTGTGCAGAAGGGAGCAGTCCATCTTTAATGGTGTTACATTTTGTGAGCTGCACAGAACCACCAAATGAAATTTCTTCCAAGAAAGGTAACTTGATATTGGCTAGGTTCGTGTACCAGGTCTTTGCAAGCAGTGCAAGATCCCAAGGTTCCTGTCTGGGGCAAAAATTCATTAATCCATTCAATAAATATTGATTAAGCATCTACTATGTGAGATGTAGAAGACATTAATTCTCAGTTCCATTTGTCACTAGACATTTTGGTTTATGGGTGGTGGGGGAGGTGTTCAGAATTTTCCAGAGTTGTAATTCCAGACAGGAGAGGGAGATTTATATTAACTAATATAGAGATAATACTGAACAATGACCAGAAATTACACCAGGAACTTTGATTCAGCCTCCATGAAGTCAATCCAATCTTTCCATGTAAGAGGATATAGGTAAGAACTGTAAGCTCCAGAGTCTTTTATAGCTCATAAAAATGTGGTCACATTAAAGAAGGAAAGAAGGGCATAATCATACATTGAGCAGGGTGCTTGGCACAGACTAAGATTTTGAGTGTGCAATCTGGGAATGGGGATGAAATTCCAAACTACAAATTCAAAATAACCAGTATAAACCTTTAAAAATTGTTCTCTTTCACCTAATTCTGAAATTTAAAAATTTCATGTTACATGTTTCTCATCTGCAGTCAATATGAGTTCAGCCTCATACGCACAAAGAAAGTGAAAGACCTGCTTTGGTCCAAGCAGGGGAAGTGACCATATTATACCAGCCACCCCTTTGTTTGCCTGTTCCACCTTCCCCGTCCTTTATCATCTAACTTTCAGGAGTGACTTAGAGTTTACAATTATTATAGATGTACTTGAACAAGTCACAAAAATGTATAAGAGTGTTCATTGAAGTGTTGAAGTGTCATTCATTAAAAAAAAAAAAAAAAAAAAAAAACATGGAGGCCGGGCATGGTGGCTCACGCCTGTAATCCTAGCACTTTGAGAGGCTGAGGTGGGTGGATCATCTGAGGCCAGGAGCTCAAGACCAGCCTGGCCAACATGGTGAAATCCCATCTCTACTAAAAATAGAAAACTTAGCTGGGCATCGTGGTGGGCACTTGTAATCCCAGCTACTCAAGAGGCTGAGGAAGAAGAATCGCTTGAACCCGAGAGGCGGAGGTTGCAGTGAGCTGAGATCATGCCACTGCACTTCAGCCTGGGTGACAAGAGCAAAACTCTGTCTCAAAAACAAAAAAACATGGAAATCACCTTAATATCTATCAAGAAGAGCCTGACTAAACAAACTGTAGTACAAACATGTAATGAAAGAATAAGGATTATGTTGATTTGGAAAGATAAGCAATAAAACAGTTATTGTTTACATAGCACCTACTATTAGGCACTGTTTTAAGCAATTTACACACGTGAACTCATGTAATTACTACAACAACCATATGAAAGAGGCAGGTGCTACTATTATCCTCAGTTTACAGATTAGAAAACTGAAGGGTAGGCTGGGCATGCTGGCTCATGCCTGTAATCCCAGCACTTTGGGAGGCAGAGGCAGGAGGATCGCTGGAGGCCAGAAGGCCAAGACCAGCCCAGGCAATGTAATGAGATCTCATCTCCACAAAAAAATCAAAAAATTAGCCAAATGTGGTGGCACAGGCCTGTGGTTCCAGCTACAAAAGAGGCTGCAGCAAGAGGATCACTTGAGCCCAGGAGGCTAAGGCTGAGACTGCACTGAGGTGATAGAGTGATACCCTGTCTTGATAAAAAATAAAGATCTCCAGCCGGGCACAGTGGCTCATGCCTGTAATTCCAGCACTTTGGGAGACCAAGGTGGATCACTTGAGGACAGGAGTTTGAGACTAGCCTGGGCAACAAAGTGAGACCCCATCTCTACCAAAAATAAAACAAATTCACCGGGCACAGTGGTGTATGCCTGTGGTCCCAGCTACTCAGGAGGCTGAGGTGGGAAGATCACTCAAGCCTAGGAGGTGCACGACATTCTAGCCTGCATGACAGTGTGAGACCCTGTCAGGAAAGAAGGAAAGAAAGAAAGAAGGAAAGAAGGAAGGGAGGGAGGAAGGAAACTGAGGTGCAGAGAACAACTTGCCCAAGGTCACAAAGCCATTGGTTGTGAAGTTGGGATCTGAACCCAGGAAGTCAGACTCCAGAATCAGTGCTCTTACCTATTAGGCTATGCAAGATATATTGGAAAGGGGTGGGAAGAGCAAAGTTCAATATGATTCCACGTGTTAAAAAGACATATGTGTGTGTGTATACACGTGTGTATGTGTCTTGTGCAGCCGCAGAAATTCTAGAAAACATATAAGACATTTTACCTCTGAGTGGGAATCAGGAATGGGAATGGTGCGAGACAGCATTTTTATCTTCCTTTCATATGCTTCTATACTGCTAGAAAGTTTTTAGTGTATTGTTTTTACAATCTTTTAAAAACACCGAACCAAAAAAAGCCTCAGGTAAGGAGTCACCTTGGCAAATGAACTCCAAAGAGCGCTACTACCATTCCATTCCTTTCCACTCGGTTATTCTTATAAACAGTATGATATCAAATACTTTCTTGGGAGAATGAAAGAGAAAGCCCTGGTGTTACAGAGATTGTTCATGATATAAAATTCTGCATAACTAAAACCATGGAATCAGTGCTTTAAGTCATTCTCCAGAAATAGGAGTATCTTCATATAATGTTTATAATGATACTTAGTATAGGCCGGGCGCGGTGGCTCATGCCTATAATCCCAGCACTTTGGGAGGCCGAGGCGGGCGGATCACGAGGTCAGGATATTGAGACCATCCTGGCTAACACGGTGAAACCCCGTCTCTACTGAAAATACAAAAAAATTAGCCGGGCATGGCGGCGGGCGCCTGTAATCCCAGCTGCTGGGCAGGCTGAGGAAGCAGAATGGCATGAACCCGGGAGGCGGAGCTTGCAGTGAGCCGAGATCGTGCCACTGCACTCCAGCCTGGGTGACAGAGCAAGACTCCATCTCAAAAAATAATAATAATAAAATAATAATAATAATAATGACACTTAGTATAATGGTACTTGCCCATAGTTCAAGGTCTAAATACATACTAAACTGACAAAACTAAACAGAATGCAACAGTGAGTTTTCTCTGAATTTCCTATAGCTCTGGTTTTATAATCCCATAGGGAATCCTCATTTACTTCATAGAATATTGTTTAAAAGACAAATTCAGTTGATGCCTAATCAAACGTTTAAGAAAGGAAAAGACTGCACTACAATACCACAGAGTGAAACTACTGTGTGGTTGCAACACGTGCTCACGATGCGTTCACTGGATGACAGGCAATGTGCAAGTACTTTACATACAGGACTTCATTTATAATCCACACCGCATAGCCAATTGTTATATGCATCTTGCAGATGCAGAGATCAAGGTACGAAGAAGGTGGCCTTAGGGAGCTGGGGGCAGGGCCAGGCTTAGAGCCCAGGTCTTCTTCATTGGAAAGCATGTGTTGTCCATCCACTGCCTGCCAAAGTATACAGGATACAAAACCGACCGTTTGTACCAGCTAATTAGGTGCTCTGTTAAGATACATCTGACACCAGGGCATTTTTTTGGTAGACGTGGAGTATCTAAACAAAGTTTTTTAAAAGATGTGGGTGGAAGCAGAAAATGCTGTTTTGGAACAAGAAGACTCCGAGTCTAGCCTTTGCATTTCCTTACTACAGGACTGTGACTTTGATCAAACTTCTCTGAACCTCAGTTTTCTCACTTGAAAGTGTTGTTGTGTTGTAAAAACCAAATAAGATAATTAACTTATAAAAGCAGTCGCCTAAAAAAAAAGAAAAAAAAATCAGAACCCAGACACCTGAAAATACTTCACATAGCCCAGTATCTCATGGGGGGCATAGTGTCCAGTCCTTTTATTTAACAAAGACACTCCCCACCCCAGTCAATGCTTACCCTGATTTTTTAAAAAAAATAATAATACTTACACATTATAACAACTGCCCCACAAAATGGTTTTCACTGTGTTCTTTCTTGGCACTCCATACGCCATGGTGAGTTATTAGGGTACGATTTCCTTACATAGGTGCCTGATGGAATGTCACAGATAACTCTGTTCACTTTACCTGAAATGATGGCAATGCACCTAATTAATGCCTCTCACGTGAATATTTTGTAGCCAAATAATAGAAAAAAAATTCTGAATGTCAGAAAGTCCTTAATAAGTGTTCATTGAACTGGAACCCCAAATGTAAAACCGTGTTCTCTTTCATTTTTCCATGAACTCATGTTTTCATTTCTTGCCACTGAATAAGGAGAAAATGCCAGGTAAGTTTCGTCATCCTGAGACAAAGTTTCGGTGTCGCGCTCTCTTCCCTTTCCTGAGCCTGCCAAACCAGCTCCAACACCGCTGCGCCAAAATGTGTCTGATTGTGGCAGTGCTGAGCGACCAAAGGCTCTGCCTGCACAGGAACCACCCGCCCCGGCCCGGGCACTTTGAGCAGAGCAATCCTTCCCAGGTTTTCCCTCATTCAAAACTCTCAGCACCACTCCCGCGTCCCCGCCCTTGCACGCCGATTCGGGACGAGTCCCCTTCCTTTCCCCGAACGCGTAGGGCCCAGGAGGAACCGGTTCCCGGGACGGGTGGGGGCCTCGGCCGCCCACAGAGCCCGCGGCGAAGGGAACGGCCTCAGCCTCGGCTCCTTCCCACACCTGGGCCCCACCCTGCCTCCGACTCGCCAGGAACGCGCTGCGGGCGCGGGGCTTCCACGGTGGCGGGTCCCCGCGAGCCGGCGCCGGCGGCGGCGGCCTGGTTACCCGGGCTTCAGGGGCTCGCAGGGTCGCGGCCGGGGGCTGAGAGCAGAGCGCGCTGCGCTAAACGCACATGGCCGCTCACACGCCTCCTTCCCGCTCGCGGCGGGCGCCGAGTCTGGGGCTCCACGCGTCACGCCGGAGCCTCAATAAAGGGCTTTGTGGGGCCCGCCCCACCCGCCAGGGAGGGGACGGGGTTCGCTCTCAGGTGGTGACTGGGCCAGGGCCGGCCGTGCTATCGGAACCCAGCCAACCAGCCAAAGAGGGCTGTAAGCCAGACCTTTCCTGGGAAGGACGCTTTCCAATGGAGGGGGCTGCATCCAAGCGATCTGGACTTCGTTTAGGGGCGCCATTTAAAGAAATGTACCCAGTCCTGGCTGCTGACATCTGGGGAACCGAAGCCCTGTTGCCAGCGTTCTCACACTGCAGTGGGTGAAGGCAGTGAGCTCAAAGCCCACGTGTGATATTTTAGATATTCGTGTTCAGAACAAGACAGCATCAATTTCTAAAGCCATTATTATGCTGTGGTGATTTCGTATTTCTTCATTTGAATACATCAGATGGCCACCCCTTATGGTCAAATGAAACGAGCTTACATTTCCATTTTGAGTGAGGGTTTTGATGTCAGAACTGGTTTGGAATTCTAGCTCTGCCACTTAAGATTTAACCTTAAGATTTCGCAAATGTCACTGCTCTAAGCATCAATTTCTTCATCTATAAAACAAGGATAATGATCTATATCTTAGAGAGTTGTTCTGAGGATGAAAGATCCTGCCCTGAGATTCTGCGCCACATGATAAGTGCCTAATTGATTATGAGCCTAATAACAACTTTATGAAATAGGCAAGCGCGATACTACTCATTATTCCAATTGTGGAGCCGACGAATTAGTTCAGGGTGGTTAAAGGGCTGCCCAGAGTCACGTGGCAAGTTCCAAAGCCAACTTTTAAAGATAAACACACATGCGCCGGGCGCGGTGGATGGGCCAGGCGGGTGTCTCACGCCTGTAATCCCAGCACTTTGGGAGGCCGAGAGGGGCGGAACACGAGGTCAAGGAGTTCGAGACCAGCCTGGCCAACATGGTGAAACCCTGTCTCTACTAAAAATACAAAAATTAGCTGGGGGAGGTGGCGCGCGTCTGTCGTCCCAGCTATTCAGGAGGCTCAGACAGGAGAATTGCTTGAACTCAGGGGGCAGAGGTTGCAGTGAGCCGAGATGGCGCCACTGCATTCCAGCCTGGACAACAGAGTGAGACTCTATCTCAAAAAAAAAAAAAAAAGATAAAACACAGTAGCCTTTCCATCTGACAAGCAACCTCTTATCCTTCTAATTAGAGTAGGCTCACAGGGCTGACCCATCTTTCAGAGGTGCTTTTGTGCCTCCCAGAAACTGGAAGGTGAGGACTCACTCACTCGCTCTTCAGCATTTCTGCTCCACCACCAATGAAAAGTGAGCACCGAGCAGTGACGGTGGGTGTTTTCTTTCCACAAAGAATGTTGAAACCCTCAATGAACTGTGAGACCAGTGTACTACAGATTTTGGCCTGAAATTTTATTATTTATTTATTTATTTATCTATTTATTTATTTTTGAGATGGAGTCTCGCTCTGTCACCCAGGCTGGAGTGCAGTGGCACGATCTCAGCTCACTGCAAGCTCCACCTCCTGGGTTCACACCATTCTCCTGCCTCAGCCTCCCGAGTAGCTGGGACTACAGGCACCCGCCACCACGCCCAGCTAATTTTTTTGTATTTTTAGTAGAGACAGGGTTTCACTGTGTTAGCCAGGATGGTCTAGATCTCCTGACCTCGTGATCCGCCCACCTCGGCCTCCTTCCCAAAGTGCTGGGATTACAGGCGTGAGCCACCGCGCCCGGCCTTTGGCCTGAATTTTAAAAAATGAGTTAGCATAGAATGGCAAATAAAATTAGAGTACATCACACAAATAAGTGTAAGAAGGTATTGCTTTGTGGCACTTTCATTTCTGTTATATACATATATATAAACACATATACACATACGTGTGTGTGCTCAGGCTCAGTGTACAGCCCTCACAATGGGTCTAAAAAATTTGAAAGGCACTTTCTTAGGTGATTTTATTTTAGAGATGAAAAAACAGAGACAGAGAAGTTATTTGAGGTTATATCCAGATAGGGAACAGGCCACCTTAGAAGGGAAGTTCCTCATGGTTCCATGGTAAGTTCTCTTTTTATAGTTGTAGAAATAGGTTCAGGGCCACACCAGAAGAGGTCAAGCCTGTGATTTCTTTATACAGGAACTCTATTTCCAGCATATGCATAAAATTCCTGACAATTGTATTCAGTTATTTCCTGTGTGACTCATTGTGAACTAATATGGTGGACATTACAGTGTATGACTTCTGAGATAAGGTCATAAAAGGTATTGTGGCTTCCTTCTTGCAGTCTCTCTTGGGTCACTCACCCTAGGAGAGACTGGCTGCCATTTGAAAGGACACTCAAGCTGCCTTATGGAGAAATTCATAAGGAATTGAGGCCTTTTGCCACCAACCATGTGATAAAGCCATCTTGGAAGCAGATTCTTCAAGGTCCAGTCAAGCCTTCAGATAACTTTAGCCCCAGCTGAGGTCTTGACTGAAACTTCATGAGAAATGCTGAGCCAGAACCACCCAGCTAAGTCACCCCAGGATTCCTGGCTTTCAGAAAATATAGGATAATAAACGTTCATCATAGTTGGGCACGGTGGCTCATGCCTATAATCTCAACAGCATGGCAGGCTGAGACAGGAGGATCACTTGAGCCTGGGAGTTCAAGACCAGCCTGGGCACCATAGTGAGACCCCATCTTTACAAAAAGTAGAAAAAAAATTGGCTGGATGTGGTGGCACACACCTGTAGCCCCAACTACTCCAGAGGCTGAGGCAAGAGGATCCCTTGAGCCCAGGAGGTTGAGGCTGCTCTGAGCCATGATCACGACTGCACTCCAGCCTGAGTGGCAGAATGAGACCCTGTCTCAATTAAAAAAAAAAAAAAGTCATTATTTCCTCATTTTAAGCTACCAACTTTTGGGATAATGGTTACACAACAATAGATAGCATTAGACAGCAATAGATACCACTAAATACCTTATTGTAGAAGGAATGTTTTATATAGAGGAAAATGTTCATATTTTTATAATTAAGATTAATGCTAAAATTAAAATGAACAGTAAAACACATTACACTTTACAGACATTTGCCATCCAGGATGACTTAAGATCCTTAACATTGTCAACACAAAAAAATACACGGCATCTGCCACTTCCCCATATGTATTTTAAAATAATACAATTTTCTAGAAGGTAGATGTCCAAAAGAGATCTGGTTTTTCTCACAATGACTATTTCAGTATATCCTTTTGAAATATCAAATTCTTTCTACAATTTCTTCCTCTCTCTCTCCCTCTTTCCCTCTATTTCTATCTCTATCTCTATTGATGTCTCTATACCTATCTCTATTGCTATCTCTATTCATCTTTTCCCGCCCTGCTTTGCTGGTGTCCTACACACATCTTCCTATCAGGTAAGGCTTCACCCATCTCTTCTATGCCAGAAAGTAAGCAAGTATCCTTTTATTTGGTTAAGAGAGCATTGCTGCCACCTAGTGTTAACACTAAAGCACAAGAAGGAATGCAAAAGATAATCATCAACACCTAACACAGAAACAATAATAGTGTGGTAACTTTACAGTCATTTACTATGTTTTGAGTACTGGTCAATGTACTTCATATACATTGTCTCACTTAATTATCACACAATAAATGCTACTATTAATTTAGTGGTGGGATTTTAGGAATATTAGAGAAGAAAAAATGGAGGCACCTCAACCACGAATAACTTTTCTAAGGTTACAGGATTTGAACCCAAGACTGCCTTATTCTAATTTTTGTGCTGTCCTCATCACACCACACTACATAGTCTCCCAGGACTATAATTAGGGCAAGGTTTTAGATTACACATTTGAAAACAGTTTCGCAACTACCCTTTTCAAATGTTATAATTTCTCATGACATACATGTATATATGTATGTGTATCGTCATTCTCATTTCAAAAAGTGACATTTTATTTCTTTTAACTTAATGTGTAAATCACAAATGCAGCTTACAGTTTTCTAATGACTATTATAAAACTCTCTAGTAATGACACCAATTCTAGGATAACGACAAAACAACACATCTGCAAAAACTTTAAAATCACCAAATAACAGCCCTAAATATTCTCCACCCTTCTGTACTAGTTTCTAATTGTCTCACCTGTCTGGCCACTCCTTTGCTTACTTCTCTCATTCTTCTCGCCCTTAAATTTATGTCTGTCCATAGTCCATTTGTTCTGCCTCAGTACTCTCAGCGGCTCTGCTCTCACTAACGTAACTATCATTTCTCCTTGGATGGGTCCCAAATCTGATTCTCTAGCCAGCCTTGGCTTCTCTCCTAGATGTGTATCAGTTTGTGGGAACTTCCTACTGGACTATCTTGTTCAGAAGAAAATTTCAACATAACCAAAATGTAATTCATCTCCTACTCCCTAAATCATCTCCTCTGTCTATCTTTTCTATTTCTGGGAATGGCCCATGAGTCTCCTATGAGCCAGGCTTAGAGGACTGGAGTCATTTTTAAAGTATATTGCTGGCCACCTACTCCATGCTAGCCATCATTCTTAGCCACTTTACATGGCATCTCATCCTCACAGATTAAGGGGGAAGAAACTAATACTTTCCCTAGTACAGTTAAGGGGGAAAAATGTTTAAAGGGCTATAAAATGGCCAGGCACAGCGGCTCATTACTGTAATCCCAGCACTTTGGGGGGTCAAGGTGGGTGGATTGCTTGAGTTCAGGAGTTCAAGACCAGCCTGAGCAACATGGCAAAACCCCATCTCTACAAAATATACAAAAATTAGCAGGGTGTGGTGGCATGTACCTGTAGTTCCAGCTACTCAGAAGGCTGAGGTGGGAGGATTGCTTGAGCCTGGTAGGTGGAGGTTGCAGTGAGCTGAGATCGTACCACTGCACTCCAGCCTGGGTGAATGAGTGAGACTCTGTCTCAAAAAAGGAAAAAAAAAGAAAAAATACATACATACATAAAGGTCTATAAAAGTGACTTATGATTACACAACTAGTAAGTTGCAGAGCCAGATTTGAACCCAGGTCAGTTTTACTCCTGAGCTACCTCCTTTAAGTTCTCTGGATTCTCTCACCCGACCACAGTTCCTGTATCCATAAAACTCCCATTGTATCCTTACAAAAACATTAATCCACTCACCCATTTTGGTTGCTCTAGAGTGGGTTTCTATACCTTAGACACATTATTGCATGACCAAAACAGACAATAATGGCTGCAACTAGTGGTAGACTTCTCCATTCTTCTTAGAGGCAGAAGTCACAATCTCCAGGTACCCTATTCCTTGGGAGACAAAGCAGGTCAGAATCCATTATCCTGTTCCAAGATATAGCATGTGATTTACAGCCTAGGATCCTCTGCAGAGCTGGAGTAGTGGGAATTCCTGGCTGGTTCTCAGGCTGGCACCACCAAACCTGCATCTGCCACGGAGCAGCTTATACCAGAAGAGCTCAGCCCCTGACAACTACATTTGAATTCCTCCCTCGGGCAAGCACAAAGAATTAGTTCTAAGAATAGGAAAAAAAAGTATTTCCTTACATATCTTAATACATGAGACCTTTAGGGTGTTACAACGTCACCCTATAAAGTACTAATTAAAGCAAAGGATTTACCTGCTTCAGTTCAATTGAAGTTTCAATTTCATGCTGACTTACAATGTTGCTTTAAAAGTATATCATTGAGGCCAGCCAAAGTGGCTCACGCCTGTAATCCCAGCACATTAGGAAGCCAAGGTGGGTAGATCACTTGAGGCCAGGGGTTCAAGACCAGCCTGGCCAACATGGTGAAACCCCGTCTCTACTAAAAATAGAAAAATTAGCCAGGTGTGATGGCACGTGCCTGTAGTCCCAGCTACTTGGGAGGCTGAGACACAAGAATCGCTTGAGCCCAGAAGGCAGAGGTTGCAGTGAGCCGAGATCATGCCACTGCCCTCCAGTCTGGGTGACAGAGCAAGTATCTGTCTCTAAATAAATAAAAATATATCACTGGGCCAGGTGCTGGGGCTCACACCTGTAATCCCAGCACTTTGGGAGGCCAACGTGGGCAGATGGCTTGAGCCCAGGAGTTCGAGACCAGGCTGGGCAACATGGTAAAACCCTTCTCTATTTTTTTAAATAAATAATTAAAAGACTAAAAAAAGTATATCATTAGCTTGAAACTAGGAGAAATTAGAAAACTGAGATAAGATCTCTAATTATAAATATTATTTTTGAGTCACATTTTATTGACTTTTAAAATATATTATAAATGGAACACCTATAATCCCCACTACTCAGGAGACTGAGGTGAGAGGATTGCTTGAGCCCAGGAGTTCCAGGAGGTGGTGCTCTATGATCACACCTGTGAACAGCCACTGCACTTCAGCCTGGACAACATAGCAAGGCCCCGTCTCTAAAAGTAAAAATAAAAATTTAAAATCCCATTCAACTGAACTCTTCCTGAGGAAATGGAGGCCAGAACAAGAGGCCGAGTGCTCTGATAGAAAGTCTAATCATGAAATTCAAAAAATCTGAACCTGCCAGGCACAGTGGCTCATACCTGTAATCCCAACACTTTGGGAGGCTGAGGTGGGAGGATCACTTGAGCCCAGGAGGTCAAGGCTGCAGTGAGCCATGATTGTGCCACTGTACTCCAGCCTGGTCAACAGACTGAGAGTGAGACCCTGTCTGAAAAATAAATACAGAACTTCTCTCGCTGAAGCACTGACCTCCTAATGATAAATCTGTCTGAGGATTTTACTCAATTTTTTTTTGTCTGCTTGCTCCTCTAAAACAAATTCTTAATTCTTTCTCAGCTTCTTACTTTCAAAGTACCAACAATAAATCAAAGGACACCCCTGCAGTTCATTAGTAGACATTGCAATCTCTGTGCTTTTAATTATATATTGCATATTTGAGAAATGAAAAGAGATAAAATAATGCCAGAAATCCCCACAGAGCCAAGAGTTGCAGAAAAAAAGACAAAATAAATAAAATAATAACATTTAAAAATTAAAATAATGCCAGAACAAGCTTACGTCTATCCCAATGTTAAACAAAGTCTCTAAAATGTATTTAAGTAGTCTTATAGAGTCTACTCAGTTTCTAAATCTGGTATTCCATTCTAAATTTCAGGAAGTGCCAGGCACAGTGGCTCACTCCTGTGATCCCAGCACTTTTAAGAGGCAGTGGCGGACAGATTGCTGAAGTCCAGAAGTTTGAGACCTGCCTGGGAAATATGAGACCTTGTCTCTACAGAAAATTTAAAAATATATACATATTAGCCAAACGTGGTGATGCGTGCCTGTAGTCCCAGCTACTCAGGAGGCTGAGGTGGGAAGATCACTTGAGCCTGAGAGACAGAAGTTGCTGTGAGCCGAGATAGTGCCTCTGCAGTCCAGCATGGGCAATAGAGCAAGCCCGTCTCAAATAAATAAAATTTCATGAAACTGGAAATGTTCAGAATAATACTTCAAATTCCAGAAAATGCTTTACATTTTGCAAAGTGTGAGTCTTTAAAAGAAGACTTGAAACCCCACAAGCAGAGTGTGACAGTTAATGACTTTCTAGTAAGTTTCATTAAAAACTAGTATTGGTCTTACAACTCTAGCCAAAATGTAGGTGTGATAGGCAGCTTTTTTTTTTTTTTTTTTTTTTTTTTTTTGAGACTGAGTCTCACTCTGTCGCCCCGGCTGGAGTGCAGTGGTGCAATTTCAGCTCACTGCAACCTCCGCCTCCTGGGTTCAAGCAATTCTCCTGCCTCAGCCTCCCGAGTAGCTGGGACTACAGGCGCCCACCACCACACCTGGCTAATTTTTGTATTTTTAGTAGAGACAGGGTTTCACCATGTTGGCCAGGCTGGTCTTGAACTCCTGACCTCAAATGATCCACCCACCTTGGCCTCCCAAATTGCTGGGATTAAAGGAGTGAGCCACTGCACCTGGCAGTAGGCAGAATTCTAAGATGGTTCCTGTTACTGGGAGATTTGTATCCCTGGTCCCAAAAATTAATGTGTTGAGATCCTAAACCCCAGTATCTCAGACTGTGACTTTATTTGAAGATAGGGCCTTTCAAAGAGGTAATTAGGGTAAAATAAAGTCACAGGGGTGGGTCCTAATCCAATATGACCGGTGTTCTCATAAAACAAGTTTAGGACACAGAAATGCAAGAGCAAAGACCATGTGCATTACAAAAAGACCAGACCCCTCTTTCTCTGGCCAGGTTGGTTAAGACACACACTCTTGCGCTGACCTTGGCTCCTCCATGGTTTTGGAATCTAAAGCTGGTGAGTCGAAGAAGCAGGGAGAGGAGAGAAGCTGCCCTGCCCATGATGCCTGAAATCAGGCTGGACTTCAACACCAGGATAAAGGCACACCATAGCTAACAGCACAGTGAGGGAGTCAGATGCACGGGCCCTGCTACCAAACTGCCTGGGTTTGGATCCCTGCACCACCTCTGACAAGCTATGTATCTGATGCCAAATATCCTAGCAACAGACAGGTAAATCTTGGACATTACAATTTTCCTCAACACAGCCAAGTGAGCTGTTCAAATTGTAAGCCAGATCATGTCTTTGCTCAAATCCTGCAGTGGTTCCTTTTTTTATTTTTTTTTTTGACATGGAGTCTTGCTCTGTCACCCAGGCTGGAGTGCAGCAGTGCAATCTCGGCTCACCACAAACTCTGCCTCCTGGGTTCAAGTGATTCTCCCGCTTCAGCCTCCTGAGTAGCTGGGGTTACAGGCACGTGCCACCACACGTGGCTAATTTTTGTATTTTTAGTACAGACGGGGTTTCACCATGTTGGCCAGGCTGGTCTCGAACTGACTTCAAGTGAGCCACCCGCCTCGGCCTCCCAAAGTGCTGGGAATACAGGCATAAGCCACTGAGCCTGGCCAGTGGTTCTCTTTTCATTCAGAGAAAACAACCGAAGTCCTCACAATGACCCACAGATCATATCTGATCTCTTCTCTCTGTCTGTCTCACTCACACACACACAGCTTTTATTTATTTTTATTTTATTTATTTATTTATTTATTTTTTGAGATGGAGTCTCGCTCTGTCACCCAGGCTGGAGTCCAGTGGCGCGATCTCGGCTCACTGCAAGCTCCACCTCTCAGGTTCACACCATTCTCCTGCCTCAGCCTCCCAAGTAGCTGGGAGTACAGGCACCTGCCACCACGCCCGGCTAATTTTTTTTTGTATTTTTAGTAGAGATGGGGTTTCACCATGTTAGCCAGGATGGTCTCGATTTCCTGACCTCGTGATCTGCCCGCCTCAGCCTCCCAAAGTGCTGGGATTACAGGCGTGAGCAACCGCGCCCAGCCACGCACAGCTTTTATAACCTCCACTCATACCAATCTTCATTTGCTTGCTCTGCTTTTCCCTCCATGACTTTCATGCTCTTTCTTAAGCCTGCCCAACATATTCCCACCTGCTACGGGTTGAATTGTGTCCCCCAAAAAGATATGTTGAAGTCCTAACTCCCCATACATGTGAATGTGACCTTGTTTAAAAATAGGGTCTTCGCAAATGACCATCTAATCAGGCCAACTTTGCAGGTGACCTCATCTAATCAGGTTTAGAATAGGCCCTAAATCTAATCTCTAGTGTACTTATGACACATATAGATACACAGAAAGAACACCATGTGACCATAGAGGCGAGCCTGGAGCAATGTGTCCACAAGCCAAGGAATGCTAGGGGTTGCTGACAAGGATAAGAAGGTAAAAGAAATAAGGAACTACTCCAGGTGTGGTGGCTCATGCCTGTCATCTCAGCACTTTGGGAGGCCAAAGCGAGAGGATTGTTTGAGCTCAGGAATTCAAGACCAGCCTGGGCAACGTAGTGAAACCCCATCTCTTTTACAAAAAAATTAAAAATTAGCCGGGCATGGTGATATGCACCTGTAGTCCCAGCTACTCAGAAGGCTGAGGCAGGAGGATCTCTTGAGCCCAGGAGATCAAGGCTGCAGTGAGCTATGATCGTGCCACCGCAACTCCAGCCTGGGCAACAGAATGAGACCCTCAAAAAAAAAGGAATGAACAGACTGTCTTCAGAGCCTCCAAAAAAGCACCAATACTGCTGACACCTTGATTTCAGACTTCTAGCCTCCAGGACTGGGAGAGAACAAATTTCCATTGTGAATCCCCCAGCGTGGTACCTTGGGAAACTAATACACCACCACCTGCCTTTACCTTAGCTGTTCCTACTACCTGCAACATCCGTCTTCCAAACATCCAGATAACTTGCCCACCTCCGTCAAGGCTTTGCCAAGTACACTTTTCAAAACTGCTGCTTCTGACACCTGTGCTGACAACCCCCTTACCCTGCTCTAATCTATTTCAGCACTTATCGCCTTCTAACATCCTATAGTTTATTATGTTTATTGTTTTGATCATCATCTATTGTTAGAATTTGAGCTCTGTAATCATATGGAATCTTTATTTCTTTCACTGAAGACCCTGTATGCCAAACAGTGTAATAAAAAAAATAAAGAACAGTGAATATCATGGGGTGAATATCATGAAAGACAAGACAGTGGTTACCTTTGAAGGGAGAGAGGGGGTTGTGATTTGGAAGGTACATGGTGGCTTCTGACTTGCAGGCAGTGTTCTATTTCTTAACCTGGTTAGCAGCTAAAGAGATATTTGCCTTCTCATAATTTGTTAAACTGTACATTTATGTGTATGCATCTTTCCTTGTGTGCTATTTTCACAAGAAAACGAAGCCTCAAGAATTTTCACATTTCTTCCATGAGGAAAGAAAGGGAGACTTCTTGCTTTAAAATATTGTTTATAAAAATGTTGTAAGTGGCCAGGCCTGGTGGCTTGGCTCACGTCTGTAATCCTAACAATTTGGGAGGCCAAGGCTGGTGGATCACGAGGTCAAGAGATCGAGACCATCCTGGACAACATGATGAAACCCCGTATCTACTAAAAAATATAAAAATTAGCTGGGTGTGGTGGTACACACCTGTAGTCCCAGTGTGTCCATAATCGGTCGGTTCTTGGTCTCGCTGAATGAAGCCGCAGACCCTCATGGTGAGTGTTACAGCTCTTAAAAGCGGCGCATCTGGAATTGTTCCTTCCTTCCAGTAGGTTCGTGGTCTCGCTGGCTTCAGGAGTGAAGCTGCAGACCTTCCTGGTGAGTGTTACAGCTCCTAAAGGTGGCGCGGACCTAAAGAGGGAGCAGCAACAAGCCTTATTGCAAAGATTAAAAGAACCTCCCACATCACGGAAGACAACCCAAGCAAGTTACCACTGCTTGCTCGGTGGCCTGCCTTTATTCCCTTATCTGACCCCACCCACATCCTGCTGATTGGTCCATTTTACAGAGAGCTGATTGGCCCATTTTACACAGAGCTGATGGGTCCGTTTTCACAGGGTGCTGATTGGTGCGTTTACAAACCTTGAGCTAGACAGAGTGGTGATTGGTGCATTTGCAATTACTTAGCTAGACACAAAATTTCTCCAAGTCCCCACTGACTAGACACAGAGCGCTGATTGGTGCGTTTACAAACCTTTAACTAGACACAGAGTGCTGATTGGTGCGTTCACAAACCTCTAGCCAGACACAGAGTGCTGACTGGTGCGTTCACAAACCTCTAGCTAGACACAGAGTGCTGATTGGTGGATTTACAATCCTTTAGCTAGGCAGAAAAGTTCTCCAAGTCCCCACCCGTCCCAGAAGCCCAGCAGGCTTCACCTCTCACTGGCGCTCTGGCACTCGCCGGGGCTTTGCGTCACCCAGCCTGGGCACTCCGGCAGCCCAGAAGGAGCTCATCCCGCGATCAAGCCCAGCAGGCACCGGCCGGCCGCGCCCAGTGCAGAGCCAGCCGAGCCTGCGCCCACCCGGAACCAGTGCCGGCTAGCGAGCGCCTCGCGCAGCCCTGGCTCCGCCCCCGCCTCTCTCTTCACACTTCCCCGCTAGCACAGGGAGTCGGCTCCCGCCTTGGCCAACCCCAGAGAGGGGCCCTCATAGCGCAGCGGCGGGCTGAAGGGCTCCTCGAGCGCGACCAGAGCGGACGCCAAGGCCGAGGAGGCACGGAGAGTAAGCGAGGGCTGGTAGCACGTTGTCACCTGTCACCAGCAACTCAGGAGGCTGAGGCAGGGGAATCGCTTGAACCTGGGAGGGGGAGGTTGCAGTGAGCCAAGATCGCGCCACTGCACTCCAGCCTGGCGACAGAGCAAGACTCTGTCTCAAAAAAAAAAAAAAAAAAAAAAGTTGTAAGCTGGGAGCAGTGGTGCACACCTGTAGTCCCGGCTACTCAAGAGACTGAGGCAGGAGGATTGATAGAGCCCTGGAGTTCAAGGTCAGCCTGGGCCACATAAAAAGGCCCCATCTCTAAATAATAATAATAATAATTGTAAGTTCAATGATTACAGATTCGAAAAGTATACTTGGAGTTCATAATTCTCCAAAAGAAAAGCTACAAAGCAGCAACATGCCACACGTAGCTGCTAAGGACTGAATTGTGCCCCCTCAAAATTCATTCATTGAAGCCCTAACCCCTAATGTAATTATATTTGAAGATAAGGCCTTTAAGGAGGTAGTTAAGACTAAATGAGGGCCGGTTGCGGAACTCACGCCTGTAATCCCAACATTTTGAGAGGCTGACATGGGCGGATGGCTTGAGCCCAGGAGTTCGAGACCAGTCTGGGCAACATAATGAGACCCTGTCTCTACTAAAAAATTTTAAAATTAGGCTGGGCACAGTGGCTCATGCCTGCAATCCCAGCACTTTGGGAGGCCGAGGCTGGCGGATCATTTGAGGTCAGGAGTTTGAGACCAGCCTGGTTAACATGGTGAAACCCTGTCTCTACTAAAAATACAAAAAAAAAAATAGTAGCTGGGCATGGTGGCACATGCCTGTCGTCCTTGCTGCTCGGGAAGCTGAGGCAGGAGAATCACTTGAACCCGGGAAGTGGAAGTTGCAGTGAGCCGAGATCACACCACTGCACTCCAGCCTGGGCAACAGAGACTCCATCTTGAAATAAATAAATAAATAAAATAGCCAGATGTGGCAGTTGCATGCCTGTAGTCCCAGGTACTTGGGAGGCTGAGGTGGCAGGATTGCTTGAGCCCCGGAGATTAAGGCTGCAGAGAGCTATGATGGCACCATTGCGCTCTAGCTTGGGTGACAGAGCAAGATCCTGTCTCAAGGAAGAAAAGAAACCTTGCATCTGGTGTGAAATGTTAGACAGAGTTTTGGAGTAGAGTTGGGAAGACAAGTGGTGATCTGAGGTTGGCCCCAGAAAAACCACAGTCCCCATTATCTGGGAAGATGGTTCTGAACACCACTTAGGCTTCTGAGGTTCTTTTTTTTTTTTTTTTTTTTTTTTTTGATACATAGTCTCGCTCTGTTGCCCAGGCTGGAGTGCAATGGCACAATCTTGGCTCACTGCAACCTCTGTCTCCAAGGTTGAAGCAATTCTCCTGCCTCAGCCTCCCGAGTACCCGGGATTACAGGCACCCACCATCACCCGCAGCTGACTTTTGTATTTGTATTTTTAGTAGAGACGGGGTTTCACCATATTGGCCAGACTGGTCTTGAACTCCTGACCTCAAGTTATCCACCTACCTTGGCTTCCCAAAGTGCTGGGATTACCCACGTGAGCCACTGCTCCTGGCCCTGAGGTTCTGATTCCTGTTTGATGAACCTGAAGATGATTAGTCAGCAAACTGGGGCTAGCTGGGATGGGCCCATCAGCAATCCTGACCACCTCAGAGGGCATAAGGGCCACTGACCTTCAGAACTCAGCCATTTCCCAGGATATGCTCAGATCCACAATAAACTGGGAACAAATTCTAATGATTAGGAAGGATTTTAAAATCAATGTTTATTAAAGAGGAGGGCCCTGCCTGTTTCTATTTCTCTCTACAGAGGGCTTTTATGGCCTTTAATGTAGAGTAGATTGAACAATACTTCTCAGAGGAAGCTCTCTGGACTCCATAAGAATTAAGTGGGGAATGATGTTAAAATGCATATTACCAGGCTCTGACCTCAAATATTCTGATTCAAATAGTATGGGCCACGGATCAAGAATCAGCTTTTTAGGCCAGGCATGGTGGCTCAGGCCTGTAATCTCAGCATTTTGGGAGGCCAAGGCAGGCAGATTGCTTGAGGCCCGGAGTTCGAGACCAGCCTGGGCAACATGGCAAAACCTAATCTCTACCCAAAACACAAAAATTAGCTGGGTGTGGTGGTGCATGTCTGTAATCCCAGCTTCTTGGGAGGCTGAGGCATGAGAATTGCTTGAAATGGGGAGGAGGTGAAGGTTGCAGGGAGTTGAGATCGTATCGCTACACTCCAGCCTGGGCAACACAGCAAGACGGTCTCAAAAAAAAAAAAAAAAAAATTGGCTGGGCATGGTGCCTCACACCTGTAATCCCAGCACTTTGGGAGGCCAAGGCAGGCAGATCACTTGAGGTCAGGAATTTGAGGCCAGACTGGCCAACATGGCAAAACCCCATCTCTACTAAAAATACAAAAATTAGCCAGGCATGGTAGTGCACACCTGTAATCCCAGCTACTAGGGAGGCTGAGGCAGGAGAATTGCTTGAACCCAGGGGGCAGAGGTTGCAGTGAGCCAAGATTGCACCACTGCACTCCTGCCTTGGTGACAGAACAAGACTCCATCTCAAAAATAAATAAATAAATAAATATTAAAATAAGTAAAAATTTAAAAAAAGAATCAGCTTTTTACAAATAAGTGTTTAAGGTGATTCTCTGTCAGATGTTTTTAGACATTTCTCCAAGAGTGGCCCAGAGACCACTGGTGTGAGATGATCACTTAGAGTCTTGTGAAAAATACAAGTTTCCTAGGCATCCTGAATTTTAATAGGGAAAAGGGCGATAGGGAGTAGAGCCCAGGATTCTGCACTTTAAAGAGGCTTCCCAGTTAAAGGTTTACTGGCAGATGTTAAGAACCACCTGCCTAGGGAATAATAAAATGTTCTCTTGGAGAGGAGGGAGGGGACCAGGAAAAATATTATAACTAGATATAATGGATACTAGGCTTAATAGCAGGGTGATGAAATAATCTGTGTACCAAACCCCCATGACACATGTAACAAACCTTCACATCCTACACATGAACCCCTGAACTTAAAATAGAAGTTTAAAAAAATGTTGTCTTGGATGGGCCATGACCTGGAAGATCTGTTTCTGCTAAATCTCATTAAGCTACTTTGGGGGTATTTTCATGAGGAAACACAACACAAAGACTCAAGGGAGGAATGAAAAAGAGACAGGGCACTGTTTAAGGACAGGAGTTTGGTAATAACCAAGAATGGTATCACATCAAGCCAGGTGCGGTGCCTCACGCCTGTAATCCTAGCACTTTGGGAGGCCAAGGCAGGTGGATCATTTGAGGCCAGGAGTTCGAGACCAACATGACAAAACCCCATCTATCCTAAAAATAACAAAAAATTACCCAGGCATGGTAGCGCACGCCTGTAATCCCAGCTGCTCAGGAGGCTGAGGCAGGAGAATTGCTTGACCCGAGGAGCAGAGGTTGCAGTGAGCCGAGATCATGCCACTGCACTCCAGCCTGGGTGACTGTGCCTCAAAAAAAAAAAAAAAAAAAAAAAAAAAGAGAGAGAGAGAGAAAAAGAAATGGTGTCACATCAAATAATTTGTATAAAGTTTCTCCAGTGGGAGGGCCACAACACATTTGCTCCCTACTCATCCTTGCTTTGCCTGTAGAGAGCACAATTTTTCTTACACATAGATGCTCAATAAGTATCTGTTGAATTGTTTTGAATATATTCCCCTTTGGAGAACTATACTTTCAACATATACATACACACACACACACACACATATATGTTGCTGGTGTTTGGATGAGCATATATGTGTGTTTATGGGTAGGGGCAGAAGAAGTGATGATGAAAGAAAGTGGGTTTGATAAAGGGAGGGAGATAAAATTGAGTAAACTGCTGAGTAGATTTGAGTTATACTTAAGGAAAACGTAACTACCAAGTTCTATTTTGGTTTACTTCCTCTCTTGCCCTGGGATCTTAAGCAAGCAAGCTACTTTCGTTTCTCTATTTCAACAGTGCCTTTTTTTTTTTTTTTTTTTTGGAATATGCCTTGTGGAATTATTTTTAAAAGTAAGTAATATGAGATTGGAAAGCACCTTTTCCTCTTAGCCAAAAGTGTGCAGAAGAGAATTTCCACCATCTGGACCACTTCAATAAGAGAAGTACACTTACACTCTCCCTCTCTCTCTTTCTCTCTCCCCCCACCTTACTCTCTCTCTCTCCCTCCCTCCCTCCTGAAGATCATTTATTTAGTAAATGTTTATTGAGAATTAATTATATGCTAGAAGCTGTGATAACTTCTGGGATAGCAAACAAGACGTGACTACTACCCACTATTGTTGTAGAATCTGGAGAATTCAGGGTCTGAATTCTCAGACATCGGAAGATCAAAGAAAAGTCACTAACCAGCCCTTCTGGCACAGGTGGGCAAGTTCCAGCGTGAGAAGCCAGGCTTCCAGCTGTCCAAGTGGAAACTCTCAGCAGGATCCCTCTTAGTGATCAGGGCTTGTACTTGGGAGGAAGGGCTTGTACTTGGGAGTAAGTGCTTGTACTTGGTGTGGAGCAGAGAGCAAGGACATATGGAATTCACCCTCACCTTTACCTGTCTCTCAATATGGTGGGGAGTGGGGACAAGTTGGGATATGCCAATCTCTCTGTGTCATTCTCCCATAGAATGGCTGCCGGTTCACATCTACCTCCCATTACCCATATCTCATGCAGGCTCCTCTTTTTCTAACTTTAACACAAATTATTCAGGGAAGGAGATTCTGGGAACTATAGTTCCAACTTAGCCAAGCTAACACCATTACATATGAAGAGCTGGGTCAAGAAGTGATGAAAGAGAATTCTCAAGACACCAACACTTGGCTGAAGGTGTCAAAATCAAAGTAAAGATTCTAAGCAAAAGTGCTTGTTCAGGTCCCAAGCTGTTTGCAACTTCTCAAAAGCTTCTTTGAGTGGTCTCCTGTGTCAGCATTAGAATTTTCCTACATAACATACAGCAAACCGGCTGCAGGAAGGTAGAAGTCAGCTGGTAAATAAATATATGGCTGATACCCCAATACAGTGACCACAGGCGCAACAATTAAGGATGATCACTGAGTTTCTATACTTCAGTGTGACACAATAGCTATTAACAAACACTTTAAATTTTAATTTTTTATCAGATTTAGATTTATGAAGTATGGAATACTCCTCTGTTCAAATATTTATTAATGCTTACTATAAGCCTCGTGAAAGTGAAACATCCTACTAAACTCTGTATGAACCAACTACACACCCTTCTATCAGTCCTTGCTTACAACACCTCAAATCCCCTGCCCAACTGTGCCAGATTCTCTGTAAGACTTACAGTAAATAAAACCTAGCGATACGCTGAGCGACATGATAAAGTCACAAGCTCTTCACCCAGAAAGATTGAGCATAATTCCTTAAATTAAGGTGATTTGGAGCCAGGTGCCTGGGCAACAGAGGAAGACTTAAAAAAAAAAAAAGTTATTTGGGTTATTTGGTTAAAAATAGCAGAACTTCCAGGGAACTAATTTAAACTGAAAGTGGGATTTATAATAAAGATACTGGCTTATCTCATTGGACACAAGCACAGGAATGCAGCCAGCCCTCAGGCAGAGACTGAAATAAAGAAGTAGAAGGAGCACCCCACTGCATTTCATTTCTGCTTCTCTCTGTGCACTTGCCCTTCTGCCTGCAAGCTGAATTTCTCTGTTCTTCAAAACACAAGATGAAGCTGGGTGTGGTTCCTCATGCCTGTAATCCCAGCACTTTCAGAGGCCGAGGTGGGCAGATCACTGGAGACCAGGAGTTCGCGTCTCTACTAAAAACACAAAATTAGCCGGGTGTGGTGGCTTGGGCCTGTAATCCCAGCTACTCGGGAGGCTGAGGCAGGAGAATCACTTGAACCCGGGAGGTGGAGGTTGCAGTGAGCTGAGATCGCACCATTGCACTCCATCCTGGGCGACAGCGCAAGACTCTGTCTCAAAAAAAAATTAAAAATTAAAAAATTAAAATGTTCTTAATGGCAGAATATAAAAAGTAACAATCTTCTGCAAAACGGAAAAAGAAGGAAGACCTAAGGAAAGTGCTTAGGTAGAAATGTCAAAATATCATCCCAAGGGACAGGGTGTGAATGACCTCTATTGGTTGTAGCAGATTATTTTGTTGGGAGGTCATCGAATGCCATCTGAGAAGTGTGAAGTTGATCCTGGAAGAAACAGGATTTGAGGAGTCAGTGTGCTGTGGCATAACCAGATTTATGCTTAGAAAAAGGGAAACCAGTCCATGGCAAGACGGAGAATGGTTTAGAGGACATAAAAGCTAGGAGCAGGAAGTCAAGTTAGAAAGTTTTGCATGAGGCCAGGCACAGTGGCTCGTGTCTGTAATCCCAGCACTTTGGGAGGCCGAGGCAGGCGGATCACGAGGTCAAGAGATCAAGGCCATCCTGGACAACATGGTGAAACCCCTTCTGTACTAAAAATACAAAAAAAAATAGCTGAAAAAAAATAGCTGAGCGTGGTGGCTTTCACCTGTAGTCCCAGCTACTCAGGGGGCTGAGGCAGGAGGATTGCTTGAACCTGGGAGGCAGAAGTTGTAGTGGGCCAAGATCATGCCACTACACTCCAGTCCGGCGACAGAGTGAGACTCCATCTCAAAAACAAAAAAGAAAAAAGTTTTGCATGAAATAACCAAGTCAGAATTGAGGGCTGAAACCAAGGAATGGCCTTTGAGATGCAGAGAAACAGAACAGCTGTGGGGAAGTGGAGGCAGAAGGCTTGGTGACAGGTTGGATGTAAGCACTGTCCGGGATGGAGGAGACTTAGACTGGCTCTTTTTTGAACAGTGGTGAGATCCCAGCCTTTTCATAGGAATTTCCCCTGCTTATTAGTTTTGTGGAATAAAATCAGATTGGCATAATTCCTCTCATCCTACACCCCCACTCTTGGGAATATCCAACACACAGATCAGACAGATCTCCTACCTCAAATTGTATTACTAGGCTTAATTAACATAAAAGGGCTGCATCTTAATTTCATGGCTGGTATATGAAACTGGAAATCCCCTGGAACTCTACCAAGTCTCTGGCCTTCTGAGCTCAGATTAAGATTTGGAAAGCTTGCTGAGGGTTTTTTCTTATTTCTTTGATGAGTTTTGCTGCTGCAGCATGCCTTCCTGGTGTTCCAGGTGAGAATACTGAGTGCTCACAACATGCCAGATATTTACTTACATTCTCTCTCTGTCTGTCTGTCTCTCTCTCTCTGTCTCTTTTCTTTTTTAGAGACAGGGTTTTGCTCTGTGCCCAGGCTGGAGTGCAGTGGCACATTCATGGCTCACTGCAGCCTTAACCTCCTGGGCTCAAGTGATCCTCCCACCTCAGCCTTCCAAGCAGCTGGGACTACAGGCATGCACTATCATGCCTGGCTATTTAGAAAAAAAAATTGTTTTTTTGAGACAGAGTTTTGCTTTTTGTTGCCCAGGCTGGAGTGCAATGGTGTGATCTTGGCTCACCACAACCTCTGCCTCCTGGGTTCAAGTGATTCCCCTGCCTCAACCTCCCAAGTAGCTGGGATTACAGGCATGTGCCACCACGCCCAGATAATTTTTTTTTTTTTTTTTGTATTTTTAGTAGAGACGAAGTTTCTCCATGTTGGTCAGGCTGGCCTCAAACTCCTGACCTCAGGTGATCCACCCACCTCAGCGTCCCAAAGTGCTGGGATTACAGGTGTGAGCCACCGCACTCAGCCATTTAAAAAAAAAAAAAACAGAGTCTCACTACATTGCCCAGGCTGGTCTTAAACTCCTGGCCTCAAGTGATCCTCCTGCTTCAGCTTCCCAAAGTGTCGGAATTACAGTCATGAGCCACTGTGCCCAGCCGATTGTCTCTTTTTATTCTTATAATATCCCATTTGGAGAAACTGAGACTCAAAAATGTTAAGGAACCTATTGCCCATACATCATTTAGCTAGTAAATCCAAAGCTGGGATCAAACCCTCTCTTGGTCTGGACCCAAAGCTTGGTCCTTGAATCACTACAAATTCCTGTGTTCTCACTGTAAGCAGCTGCACCTTCTGCCTCCCTGGAATTAATAGGTCTCCTGATAGTCAATGCCTGCCTATATATCCATGAGCCAACTGCTCTGCCTGCTCTCAAAATGGTATTTAGAAACCAATATTTGGGTACGGTTTTGCTATTGCTATTGAGATGTCAATACTCCCAGGTCCTTTCAGGGGATTGAACTAACCAATGCATGTGTTTGTGCATGTATACACACACATATGAGCATATAGATATGTATATGAGTATATACATATAAATGTGTATGAATATGGATATGAAAACATATATGTAAATGTGTGTACACATGTTTATGTCTATATCTATCTTAATGTATTAAAGACCATTAGGTCACTCCAGTACTTCCAATTCTAATCCATCCACAAGGTTCATTCTAGTTTTTGCTTTTTTTTTTCAAAACCACATTCAGTTTTTAATTTAATTTTCCATTGGGCAATTTACATATCTCCCTCACACTGTCTTTTAAGTTAGTGTCACAATTTTCCATAATAAACTACTTAAAGAGAAGCTTTGGTCAAAAATGGAATGAAGTCACAATTAAAAAAAAAAAAGCACTGCTTTTAAAAAACCAACACTTTAACCAATTTTATATTCAAACAAAACCACATGGTATTGGCATGATATGTGTTCTCAGTGTTTCCTTGGGGCTGGCTTTCTCGCCATCGTGCCACAGCACAGCTGCGATCTTCCACAGTTTGTTGTGCTGGATGGCGGAAGCTCACTCAGCTCCACATCCAGAGACCCTGGATGGAAGACTCGAGAGTCTTGAAATCCTAAATTGTCATGGCTCCACCGATGCCAGTAGTGCAAAATTTGCGACAATCTTGCTTGCCCACCTCATAAATAGAGACTTGAGTGATGCTATTCGGGTGCAGCATCTCCAACGCCGTGTTGCGGTCCTCAGTCGTGGCCCTCTTGTCCATGTTGCAAAAGCATTCATGACAGACATGTTGTGTTGGATGCTCTGTTTTGGAACATCCAACTTGGAGATGAAGGTCAGGCAAGCCTCGGTCATCGTAAAGAGCGTTGGGCAGCAGTCATGGCCAGCAGCCACCACTCTGTTCTCTGAGACAAATGAAACACTCAGGAGCGGTAGGAACTCTGTGTGAGACCTGCACACTTTTTGAGGCATCAGCAACAGACACGGTACTGTTGTGGCTGACCCAGGCCAGGCGGCTCCCACTGGCAGAGAAGCTGACCCCGTGGACCCAGCCACCAGTGCCACTGCCACCTAACTCTGACATCAGCTGCCCAAAGGTCATCTTGCTGCCCCAGTGCATACTGACTGGCTTTTCATCCACTTTTTTTTTTTTTTTTTGAGATGGAGTCTCACTCTGTCACCCAGGCTGGAGTGCAGTGGCACAATCTTGGCTCACTACGAACTCTCCCAGGTTCACGCCATTCTCCTGCCTCAGCCTTCCGAGTAGCTGTCATCCACTTCTTTAATTTAGGCAGAAAACAGTCTGCATTTGAAGTCACATGATCCTGCTGCCAGCAAAACGTTGTTGGGATGGCAATCCAAGCTGAGGACTGTGGAGCGAATTGGCTTTTTAATGTGCTTGTTCACCCACCAGTCATTTTCAGACTCAAAGTAACAAACAGAAATGAATCGTGCTCCACTTCCCACAGCAAATTTGTTCTCTAGTGGGGACTACTTCACAAAAGTAGCTGCACAGTTAATTCTCAGGATCACCAGGGTTGGCTTACAGACACCATCTTTCTGACTCCAGACATAGGCATTGTGGTCTGCCCCACAAGTGACGATGCAGTCGCTCTTGGGAGCCCAGTCAATACCTGTGATATGTCCATTGTGCTCCTTGAGTTCATGAGCTTTCACCCACTGGCTCCCGTTATTCTTTTTTTTTTTTTGAGACAGAGTCTGGCTCTATCACCCAGGCTGGAGTGCAGTGGCACGATCTCAGCTCACTGCAACCTCCACCTCTTGGGTACCAGCAATTCTCCTGCCTCAGCCTCCCTGGTAGCTGGGATTACAGGCGCCTGCCACACCACGCCTGGCTAATTTTTGTATTTTTAGTAGAGATGGGGTTTCACCATCTTGGCCAGGCTGGTCTTGAACTCCTGACCTCGTGATCCACCTGCCGAGGCCTCTCAAAGTGCTGGGATTATAGGCGTGAGCCACAGCGCCCGGCTCCGTTCTTCTTATAGATGTGCACTTGGTGATTATTGGAACTGAGGGCAATCTGGGTACGATCCCTGTTCCAGGCATGATAGGTAATTGGCTCTAATAAAAACTGATGCAGTGACATTATTCTTAGTGTTTTCAAAGGAGAGAAAGCTGGGGTCAGAGGAGTCCGGACGGGCTTGGAGTGGAGGATTCGCGGACTCTGGGCAGCCAATGCAAACAGGCTCACCGCCGGGACCGATGACTAGTTTTCTCTATTTCTATACTTTAATCCCTTCTCTGACAGTGAGCAACCTGACCCTCATTATCTTTGACATATTAATGTACCTGAATATATTAATCTTCCTGAATATGACCAACCTCCCATCACCTCTTCCATTCCCTCCCCATGCAAACATCCTCCTCATCTCATTGTATTCTGATATGCAATACTAGGCCACCGCAGGCTCGTGGGTGAAAGCCCTCCCATGCCATTTGTGCTCTTGTGTTCTCTGAGCTGCCCCCCTGTATAAGCACCCTCCATCACCCACTCCAGTTCTGACTCCCCACACCAGGTTGCTCCCATGTATGGATGACTTCCTCTCCTTTCTTGGGCTCCAGCACCAGTGCTGGGCCATTTCCATGAATGGATATCCTACATAGAAGGCTACTTCTATGTCCACCCAAAACCTGTGAATGTGATTATTCAGAAATAGAGTCATGGCAGATGTAATCAAGTTAAGATGAAGTCTTATGGCTTTAGGGTGGGCCTTAATTCAATGACCGATGTACTTAAAAGAGGGAAGGCTGGGCACGGTGGTTCACGCCTGTAATCCCAGCACTTTGGGAGGCCGAGGGGGGCGGATCACCTGAGGTCAGGAGTTCAAGACCAGCCTGATCAACATGGAGAAAGAAACCCCATCTCTACTAAAAATACAAAATTAGCTGAGCATGGTGGCGCATGCCTGTAATCCCAGCTACTCAGGAAGCTGAGGCAGGAGAATCGCTTGAACCCGGGAGACGGAGGTTGCGGTGAGCCAAGATTGTACCATTACACTCCAGCCTGGGCAACAAGACTGAAACTCTGTCTCAAAAGGAATAAATAAATAAAAAAGAACAGGGAAATTTGGACTCAGATATACAAGGAAAATGCCATGTGATGATGGAGACGGAGGTTGCAGTGATATGTCTACAAGCTAAGGAACACCAGGGAGTGCCAGCAACCACCAGAAGCTAGGAAGAGGGAATGAACAATTCTCTCCTAGAGGCTTGAGAGACAGCATGGCCTGATGACATTTTGCTTTCAGACTTGTGGCCTCCAGAACTATGAGACAATACATTTCTGTTGCTTTAAGGCACTTGGTTTGTGGTCATTTGTTACAGCAGCCCTAGGAAAGTAATACATCTACTTAGTCTGGAACAAGAGGACAGAAGTATGTACTTCCATTGATTTATGTGCAGTTGCTAAGAATTTGGTTGGATGGTCAAGGAAGGAAGAAGGTTGAAAGACTGGTGACAAAGAAGTATGGGGAATAGGTATGTTGATGCGCCTCTTGGAAAGGACATAGACTGCAAAGACGTGTGTCTATGTGAATGCTCATCAAGGGAAATTCACAGCAGAGGATGCTCTGAATAACCAAAAGGACAAAATGACATACTATGTGGATGCAAAAAAAAAAAAAAAAAAAACTTTTTCTGGATACTTAATGTTTACTCAATGGGCACATGAATAAAGTGGTCATGATGGCAGGAATGGAGGCTAGACATGGACTCAACAACAGCTTCTCCTAAAGCTCCTAACCAAGGTTAGCCAGGCTGACACTATCGCCGAGCACCTTATCTGCCAACAGCAGATGCCAACACTGACCCCTGATATGGCACCATTGCCATATGATTAGCAGCTGTCTGGTAGCAGGCTGATTATACTGGAACTCTTCCATTACTGAGAGGGCAGAAATTCATTCTCGTTAGAATTGACACATATTCTGGGTATAAATGCCTTTTCTATTCATAATGATTCTGCCAGAACCTCCACAGACTCATAGAATACCTTGTTCACCATCATGGTATTCCACAGAGCACTGCTTCTGCTCAAGAAACTCATTTCATGGTAATGGGAATATAGCAGTGAACTCATGTCTATAGAATGCGGATACTGCATCTAGAAGTGGCTCCCCTAACTTAAAGGCAAAATTGCTTACTGAAAACTCATTTATGCTGCCTGTCTTAGTCTGTTTGAGCTCCAATAAGAAAATACTATGGACTAGGTGGTTTATAAACAAGAGAAATTTACAATCACGGCTGGGTGTGATGGCTCAAGCCTGCAATCCCAACACTGGGAGGCCAAGGTGGGAAGATTTCTTAAGGCCAGGAGTTCGAGACCAGCCTGGGCAACATAGTAAGACACCATTTCTACAAAAAAATAATAAAATTAGCTGGGCTTGGTGGTGTGTGCCTGTAGCCCTAGCTATTCAGGAGGTTGAGGTGAATGAATCCCTTGAGCCCAGGAATTCAAGGCTGCAGTGAGCTATGATCATGCCACTTCACTGCACCCGGGGCAGCAGAATCAGACCCTGTCTTCGAAAAAGAGGAAAGAGAGAAATAAAGAAAGAGAGAGAGAGAGAGACGAAGGAAGGAAGGAAGGAGAGAGAGAGAGAAAGAAAGAGAGGAAGAGAGAAAGAGAAAGAGAGAAAGAAAAAGGAAGAAAGGGAGAGAAAGAAAAGAAAGAAGAAAGAAAAGAGAAAGAAAGAAGAAAGAAAGAAAGAAAAAGAAAAGGAAGGAAGGAAGGGGGGAGGGAGGGAGGAAGGAGAAGGGAAGGGAAAGAAGGAGGGAGGAAGGAAGGGAGGGAGGGAGGAAGAGAAAGAGAAAGGAAGGAAGGAAGGAATTTACAGTCATGTATCACATAAAAACAAGAATACCTTCTAAGAAGTGTGTTGTTAGGTGATTTTGTCATTGTGAACATCTTAGACTGTGCTTACACAAACCTAGATGGTATAGCCTCCCACGCCCCTAGGCCATGTGAGATAACCTACTGCTCCTAGGCTACAAACCTTTACAGCATGTTACTGTACTGAATACTATTGGCAGTTGAAATGATAAGTATTTGTATAAACATAGAAAAGATAATGTGTTGCACTATCAGTAGGTATAGGAATTTTTCAACTCTACTATAATCATATGGGACCATCAGTTATTGACCAATATGTCATTATGCAATGCAAGATCAAGGTACCAAACATTTCTGTGTCTGGTGAGATGTCTCTTCTGGATAGACAGCCTTCTTTTCACTCTAACGTCACATGGCAGAAGGGGTGACAGGTCTCTCTCAGTCCTTTTTTTATTTATAAGGGCACTAATCCCATTCATGAGGGCTATGCCCTCCTGACCTAATCATCTCCCAAAGGCCCCACTTCCAAGTACTATCACCTTGGGGGTAAGGATTTCAACATATGAATTTTGAGGGGACATAAACATTTAGACCACAGCAGTGCCAGATGTGAAACCACACTTTTAAAGATCGGATTCTGACTTGGAAGATGCAGTATATGCTTTGAATCAGAGACCGTGATGTAGTGCCATCTCCTCCACAGCCAGAACAAGAGTCCAGGAATCAAGGAGTATGAGTGAGAGTGGCTCCTTTCACTACTGTATCAAATAACCCACTTATAAAATGTTTCTTCCTATCCTGGCAACTCTAAGACTTGCTGATGTGAAAGTTTTTGTTCTCAAGAGAGAAATGTTTCCATTAGAAATAAAACTATGTGTCCAGTCCACTACATTGTAAGATGAGGATACCACCTGACCATCTTGGGCTGCTTATGTCATAAATCAACAGGTAGAATAAGTGGTTTCTATACTGCTGGTGATTGATCCCAACTACCAAAGGGGAACTTAGGTTACTGCTAAACCAAGAGTACAAACAGAACTATGTATGGAACCCAGGGGATTTCCTGGGACATCTCTTAATACTTCCATGCCTGTATTAGTCAGGGTTCTCCAGAGAGACAGAACCAACCGTGTGTTGTGTGTGCACGTGATATGGGGAGATTTATTAGAGGAATTGGCTCACATGACTATGGAGACTGAGAAATCCCATGACAGGCCATCTGCAAGCTGGAGACCCTAAGATGCTGGTAGTGTGACTCAGTCCAAGTTCAAAATCCTCTGAGCCAGGGAAGCTGATGGTGTAATACTCAGTCCAAGGCCAAAGGCCTGAGAACCTGGGGGCATTGGTGTAAATCCTGGAGTCCCATAATCAGAGAGCCTGGAATTCTAATGTCCAAGGCCAGGAGGAGGAAAGTATCCCAGCTCCAAGAGAAAGGGAGAGAGAGGGAAAGAGGGAGGGAGGGAGGGAGAGAGGGAGAGAGGGGGGGAGGGGGGGAGAGAGGGGGAGAGAGAGAGAGCAAAATCCTTTTCTCTCCTTTTTTATTCTATATGTACTAAACTCCTTAGCAAATGGTCACTTGGCCATATCCTTAGTATTCTCTCTTGAACACACTTTTTCATCTTTTACGTGACCAGGCTGAAAATTTTCAAATCTTTCCATTCTGCTTTTTTTCTTTTCTTTTCTTTTTTTTTTTTTTTTTTTTTGAGAAGGAGTCTTGCTCTGTCACCCAGGCTGGAGTGCAGTGGCATTTTGACCAACTGCAACCTCTACCTCCCGGGTTCAAGTGATTCTCCTGCCTCAGCCTCCTGAGTAGCTGGGATTACAGGCATGCACCACCAGTCTTGGCTAATTTTTTTGTATTTTTAGTTGAGATGGGGTTTCACCATGTTGGCCAGGCTGGTCTTGAAGTCCTGACCTCAAGTGATCCGCCTGTCTCAGCCTCCCAAAGTGCTCGGATTACAAGCATAAGCTACTGCGCCCGGCCCCATTCTGCTTCTTTTTAAATTATGAATTCCATCTTAAGTCATTTATTTCCTCTTATATCTTACTGTATGTGGTTAAAAGTAGCCACACAGATCCTAAAAATATTTTTCTTAGAAATTTATTTTACCCAACTGGGTGTGGTGGCTAACAACTATAACGCCTGCACTTTAGGAAGCCAAGGCAGGCAGTTCAGTTGAGCCCAAGAGTTCAAAACCAGCCTGGGCAGCAAAGTGAGACCCTGTCTCTACAAAACATTTAAAAATTAGCTGAGTGTGGGGAAGTAGCATCCCAGCTACTCAGGAGGCTGAGCTGGGAGAATTGCTTGAGCCCAGGAGTTTGAGGCTGCAATGAGCTATGATCACACCACTGCATTCCAGCCTGGGTGACAGAGCAAGATCCTGTCTTAAAAACAACAACAAGAAAAAAGCTCTTCCATCAGATATCCTAGCTTATCACTCTTAAATTCTGCCTTCCGTAAAGTCTAGGGCATGAACACAACTCAGCCAAGTTCTTTGCCATTTCATAACAGGGATGGCCTTTACTCCAGTTTCCAATAAGGTATTTCTCTTTTCCATGTAAGACCTCATCAGATTGGCCTCTACTGTCCATATTTCCACCAATATTCTAATCATGGTCACTTAAGTAATCTATAATTAGTCTCAGCCCTTCCCTGCAGCTCTCTTCTTCTAAGCCCTCACCAGAATCACCCTTAATACTCCATTTACAGCAATCTAGTCTTTTTCTAGCCTGCTGCTCCAGATCTTTTTAGCCTCTACCTATTACTCAGTTCCAAAGCTACTTCCACATTTTCAAGTATTTATTATAGCAACAACTCCAATCTTGGTACCAATTTTTTTGTCTTAATCCATTTTATGCTGTTATAATAGAATGCCACAAACTAGATCATTTGTAAACAGAAGAAATTATTCAGCTTGCAGTTCTGGAGGCTGGGAAGTCAAAGATTGTGAACCTTCATCTGGTGAGGGCCTTCTTGCTGCATCACAACATGGTGGAAGGCATCCCAGGGCTAGAGAGCATGCTCAATTGCAAAAGGGGAACAAATTCACTTTTATAACCAAACCACTCCCTCAATAACTAACACACTCCTTTGATAACAACATTAATCCATTCTGAGGGTAGAGTTCCCATTACCTAATCACCTCTTAAAAGTCCTACCTTTTAACATAGTACTGCTGTATTGGGGATTAAGTTTCTAATATATGGCCGGGCGTGGTGGCTCATGTCTATAATCCCAGCACTTTGGGAGGCCAGGGCAGCTCACATCTATAATCCCAGCACGCCAAGGCAGGTGGATCACTCCTGAGGTTGGGAGTTCCAGACCAGCCTGACCAACATGGAGAAACCCCGTCTCTACTAAAAATACAAAATTAACCGGGCATGGTGGCACATGCCTGTAATCCCAGCTACTCCGGAGGCTGAGGCAGGATAATCACTTGAACCTTGGAGATGGAAGTTGTGGTGAGCCGAGATCGCGCCATTGCACTCTTGCCTGGGCAAAAAGAGTGAAACTCCTTCTCAAAAAAAAAAAAAAAAAAGTTTTCAACATATAAACTTTGGAGGACAAATTTAAACCATATCAATGACCAAGAAAAAATATTAACAGAAAACTGTCACACACACACAAAAATAGAGGCTGGAATATTAAGACTCAGACAATTTAGAAATGAAACTTAGGTCACTCCACTAAGACAGCTGACCAGCTGAGCTTCTGGCTGAGGGCAAAGGGAATACAGAGTAGGTAGTAGAAGAAGGTCATAAATATCAACCATGGCCTCGTCATCAGTTAAAAAACAGGGCTGTAGTAGGTTGGCTACATATTTTCTCTTTGCTTGTAATATGTATGTTTATTTTTAAATGTTAGCCATTTTCTTTTATCCCCCATGATTTAATATACAAGTTGTTGGAGGTTAACTTTACAATTTAGACTTTAGCTAACAGAATATTTAGTAAACTGTGACTGAATTTGAAAAGCAATGAATAAACTCTATTAAAATTTAATTTTAATTTTTAAAATTGTAGTAAAATATGCATAATGTAATATTTATCATTTTAATCATTTTTAAGTGTACACTTCATTGGCATGAAGTACATTCATATTGTTGTGCAACCATCACCACCACCCATCTCTAGAACATTTTCATCCTCCCAAACTGAAATTCTGTACCCATTAAGCAATAACTCCTCGTTCTTTCCTTCCTGCCCTCCAGGCCCTGACAACCACTGTTCTACTTTCTGACTCTATGAATTTGACTATGCCAGGCACCTCATACAAGTGGAATCATACGATATTTGTCATTTTGTGACTGGCTTATTTCAAGTATAATTTTTAGAAGGTAAATTATAACTCACATACAAATACAAAATGAATATGTGTGATAGGTTTTATTTACCTAATTAATTAATGAGAGAACCAGTAAGATGTTACAACTAGATCAAAGGATAATTAAAAAAACCACACATAAATAAGCAACAAGGAATGCTAGAATGCATTTATTTAAAAGATGGAAAATGGTCTAACCACAGGGTGGTTAATCTACTATATTCCACCAGACACAAATAATTTTCATTTCTATGAACTAAAATCCTTTGCATTGTTATTAGTTTTCTACAACTTACAGAGCTATAAAATAGCCCCAAAACAATGAAAGGAAAAGAAAACCAGGGAGTGTATCAAAATAGAATGTCCAATAATCATACATATAGAGCAGGAATGGATATTGACAGTATTGCCGTGAATGGGAAAAAAAAAAAAAGGTAGGGTAACACTGTGCCAGTTATCAATTTATTGCTCCTTAGTCCAAAGCAATCTTTCTTTTTCTCGTTTGGAGTTACTGATCTGGATCTGGATCTGGATCCCATGAACATTTCTCATTTGCCAGCTGGTGCAATGTTAGGCCTATCAGCAGAGGGCACTAGAGAGACACTGCAGGCATAGCATAGGCAGTAGCTGCCCTTCCTAGATCTCCTTGTTCTAGATCTTGTTCTTATGGTGTCACCTATGGAGTCCCATTGGCACTCACTCTCCAGTAAGCTTCCACCTCACCCCAGTAGATGGCTTCCAGCTCACCATCCCCACCTGCAGCTGCACACCACCTCCAGCTGCAGCACTCCAGTGAATTCCTCTGTCATTTACACATATCATTTCTCTGCCATCTAGCTACAGCCCCATCCTCTCCAAGGGGGTCTGAATTTTAGCCTCAGGGTTGAGATCTCTTCCAAGTTTGTTACTCCCTTGGATGTTCTCCCTCAGCCTTAGAGATAGTCATGCTGTTTACATTTGCTTTTTCTTCTTCTTCCTTTTTTTTTTTTTCTTTTTAGAGATGGGGATCTTGCTAAGTTGCCCAGGATGGTCTCTAACTCCTGACCTCAAGTGATCCTCCTGCCTCAGCCTCCCAAGTAGCTGGGATTACAGGTGCTAGCCACTGCATCCAGTTTTTTTTTTTTTTTTTTTTTTAATTTTTAGAAATGGTCTCACTCTGTTACCCAAGCTGGAGTGCAGTGATACAATCATGATTCACCGCAGCCTCAACCTGCTAGGTTCAAACTATCCTCTAACCTCAGCCTCCTGAGTAGCAGAGACTACAGGTATGTACCACTGTGCCTGGCTATTTTTTTATTTTTTGTAGAGATGGGATCTCACTATGTTGCCTAAGCTGTTCTTGAACACCTGGGTTCAAGTGATCCTCCCACCTTGGCCTCCTAAAGTGCTGGGATTACAGGCATGAGCCCTTGTGCCCAGGTTCTGGTATTCTTTAGAGTTATCCTTTATCTGTCTTAATAGTTAACCATGTTTTATTAGTTAGTAACCTTTATATTAAATTTTTCCTGCTGGGCACAGTGGCTCATGCCTGTAAGCCCAGCACTTTGGGAGGCCAAGGCAGGTGGATCACCTGAGTTCGGGAGTTCAAGACCAGCCTGGCCAATGTGGTGAAACCCTGTCTCTACTAAAAATACAAAATATTAGCCATGTGTGGTGGTGGCAGGCACCTGTAATCCCAGCTACTTGGGAGGCTGAGGCAGGAGAATCGCTTTGAACCTGAGCTGCAGAGGTTGTAGTGATCTGAGATCACACCATTGCACTCCAGCCTGGGCAACAAGAGTGAGACTCTGTCTCAAAAAAAAAAAAAAAAATCGTGATAAATTATTGGTATAATTTCTGTCTCCTAATTGATAACACCATAAGCTTATTTATTTTCTCCCTATTTGTTTTAAAGTTGTCAAATCCATATTATTACCCTTGCAAAATAAATATATTAGCATGCTTTCATGTCATATTAATATTTTCTAGGAATTTAGTTCTGAGTTGTAATTGAAATAGTTTCTATTTCTCTTTTCTTTGGTTCTTTTATTTGGATTTTACTTACATGTTTGATACCTTCTGATATTGCTCCCTCTCTTTTTTTTTCTTTTTTCTTTTGAGACAGGGTCTCACTCTGTTGCCTAGGCTGGAGTGCAGTGGCACAATCATAGCTTGCTGCAGCCTCAACTTCCCAGGTCCAAGCCATCCTCCAACCTAAGCCTCCCAAGTATCTGGGACCATAGGCACATGCCACCACATGTGGTTGTTTCTTTTTTTGAAACAGAGTCTCACTCTGTCACACAGATTGGAGTGCAGTGGTGTGATCTCAGCTCGCTGCAACCTCTGCCTCTTGGGTTCAAGCGATTCTCCTCCCTCAGCCTCCCAAGTAGCTGGGATTACAGACATGCATCGGCACACTTGGCTAATTTTTTGTATTTTTAGTAGAGATGGGGTTTCACCATGTTGGCCAGGCTGATTTTGAACTCCTATCCTCAAGTGATCCACCCCCCTCGGCTTCTCAAAGTGCTAAGATTATAGGCGTGAGCCACCACACCTGGGCCATGGCTAATTTTTTGATTTTTTACAGAGACAAGGTCTCACTATGTTGCCCAGGCTGGTCTTGAACTCCTGGGCTCAAACGATCCTCCTGCCTTGGCCTCCCAAAGTGCTGGCATTATAGGCATGGGCCCACACCCAGCCTCTGATATCTCTTAAAGCAGTATGAATTTCTGCTTCTCTTATAATGTGGGTCCTTGTGTGACAAATTTTCTGTGAACTTGTATGCTTGAGGCTTAATGTCAGCTTTACTATGCTTTTATATTTGAATGATAATTTAAGTGGTAACTTATATTTGTGTGCTAGCACTTTCTCACGTTGCTATAAAAAATACCTGAGATTGGGCAACTTATTTAAAAAAGAGGTTTAATTTACTCATGGTTCTGCCAGCTTACAGGAAGCATGGTGCTGGCATCTGCTTATCTTCTCGGGAGGCCTCAGGAAACTCTGAATTATGGCAGGAGGCAAAGTGGGAGCAGGCACGTCACATGCCCAGAGCAGGAGCAAGAGAGAAAGAGAGGAAGTGCCACACATTTTTAAATGATGAGTTCTCTCAAGAACTCACTCACTGTCATGAGGACAAACCAGGAAGATGATGTTAAACCATTCATGGAAATCTGCCCCCATGATCCAACCACCTCCCACCAGCCCCCACCTCCAACATTGCAGATTACATTTCAACATGAGACTGGGGCACAGACATACATCCAAACTATATCAATTTGTCAGTCTCATATATATATGAGACTGAGTCTCACTCTGTCGCCCAGGCTGGAGTGCAATGGCACAATCTTGGCTCACTGCAACCTCTGCCTCCCAAGTTCAAGCAATTCTCGTGCCTCAGCCTCCCAGGTAGCTGGGATTACAGGCATGCACCACCACATCTAGCTAATTTTTGTATTTTGAGATGGGGTTTTGCCCTGTTTGCCAGGCTGGTCTCAAACTCCTGAGCTCAAGTGATCTGCCCGCCTTAGTCTCCCAAAGTGCTGGGATTATAGGCGTGAGCCACCACACCCAGCCCCCAAACTATATCAGTTTGAATGATAATTTATTTAGAATTTTAAATATGAAATTCTAAGCTCTAGGTTTGTTTCACAATACTAAATATTACTCCTCTGTCTTCTTGCAGCACATGTGCTGTTGAGAAATCTAATATCAATATGATCCTTGTTCCTTCGTAGATAACATGTTCTTTCTTTCTAGAAGATTTCAGAATTTCTTCTTTATGTATATTACTTTGACATTTCATTCTAATGTATCTAGTGTGGGTCTTTCCTTTTCTCTTTGGCACCTTTATAAACATTTTCAATCTGAAATCATTCATCTTATAAGAAATTTAATGTTATTTCTTTGACTATATAATCTTTTTTTTTTTTCTTTTTCTTTTTTTTTTTTTTCTGAGACAGAGTCTTACTCTGTCGCCCAGGCTGGAGTGCAATGGCACGATCTCAGCTCACTGCAACCTCCGCCTCCCAGATTAAAGCAATTCTCCTGCCTCAGCCTCCCTAGTAGCTGGGATTACAGGCTCCCACCACCACGCCTGGCTAATTTTTTGTATTTTTTAGTAGAGACGGGCTTTTGCCATGTTGACCAGGCTGATCTTGAACTCCTGACCTCAGGTGATCTGCCCACCTCGGTCTCCCAAAGTGTTGGAATTACAGGCGTGAGCCACCATGCCTGGCCTATGTCCTCTTCTTCCTTTTTGTTTCTAATTTCCCCTCTTGGGACTCACATAGGTGCTGACACTTGTACTTCCATCCTGTCATGCTGGACCCCTGTTGGCTTCATTAGGGATGGCACTATGTTTGAGAGGCCGAAGAAGAGACTTGGAACCTGCAAACAAGACAGGGTTTATTGAGGGGACTTAAATACAGGGTGGTCTAGTGTTGGTGGGCTGGACAGGAGAACCACAACCAATTGTAAAAAGCATGCAATTTATATAGCATTTTCACTTAACACACTTCCCCTAGCAACCTCCACCTGGCAATGTTCATTTAGCCCAAAACAAAAGAGGGCCTCCATCCCCTGTACAGCCTGCATTCCCTGGAATGCAGGCTGCGGGTTATGGTCCTCATAGATAAGGAATGAATCTCCGGGTTGGCCACTCCTGGATTCCTTAGCTCGGAACTCCAAACACACATTCTTCTTAGACGATAGGGTCATTCTCAGGGTATGCTTACGTTATTGCTATCAGGTGAGTCTGCCATACAGGGTCATTCTCTGGGTATACTTACGTTATTGCTGTCAGGTGCATCTGCCATACCGGGTCATTCTCAGGGTATGTTTATGTTATTGTTGTCACATGTGCCTGCCGTACAATCCTCCATATTTCTTTGATATGTTTTATGCATTATCATTTCCTGCGGGCTTTTCCATCTGTTTAGCTGCGAGTTTTTAGAGGAGGGCCTCAACAAACCATGGCAAACTACAACCTAACACCCACTTTTGTAAATAAAGTTTTATTGGAATAGTCATATTCATTCTCTATGTACTGCCTATGGCTGCCTTTGTGCTATAATAGCAGAGTTGAGTAGTTGTGACAGAGACCATGTGGCCCACAAAACTTAAAATGTTTACTATCTGGCCCTTTACTGAAAAAGTATGCCCACCCCCATTCTAGAAGATAGGAGTCATCTTGTTCTATTTTCTCTCCTAAGGGCCTAGAATGTACCCTGCCCAGGCTTGCTGAATGAATGAATACATGAATAAATAAGCTTCAAAGGACAGATATTATATCAAAAGGTGGAGGCCGGGCATGGTGACTCATGTGTGTAATCTCAGCACTTTTGGGAGGCTGAGGTGGGAGAATTGCTTGAACCCAGCATGGGCCACACAGCAAGATCCAGTCATTTTTTTCTTTTTCTTTCTTTTTTTTTTTTTTTAACAGGTGGAACTAGAGCATTCTAGCTAAAGAGAACAGAAATAGAATAAGTAAATACGTACAAGTGAAAATCAAGGGCAGCTTTCCAGTAGAGCAAAATGTCTAGCAAAAGTGAAGTCAAAAAGACTGGTTTAAGAAATATTCTGGGGCCGGGCACGGTGACTTATGCCTGTAATCCCAGCACTCTGGGAGGCCGAGGCGGGTGGATCATGAGGTCAGCAGTTCAAGACCAGCCTGGCCAAAATGCAAAATGGTGAAACCCTGTCTCTACTAAAAACACAAAAATTATCCAGGCGTGGTGGCGGGCACCTGTAATCCCAGCTACTCAGGAGGCTGAGGTAGAGAACTGCTTGAACCCGGGAGGTGGAGGTTGCAGTGAGCCGAGATCAGCCTGGGCAATGAGAGTGAGACTCCATCTAAAAAAAAAAAAAAAAAAAAAAAAAATTCTGGAAAGTCTGGAGTCTAGAATGAGGAGTTGATACTGAATTCCCTTTGCAATTGCCACATATATCACATGACTAGAGGTATAATTAAGGAAGATTCATCTGAGAGTAGAGGTTGCTGTAATGGTGAAGTTCTAAGGAGCTGACTCAGAATGGTGATGGAAAGTTTCTGAGAGACAATGCAGCTGGGTGGAAAGATAGGCTTCACAGCCAAACAAACATCTACACCCCAGCCCGACAACATCCCAACTGTGTGACCTTAGGCAAGTTGCTCAATCTTTCTGATTCGTAGCTATTTGTCAAACATGGTGATTCAGTGAGGATCCAGTTACAAAAATAACACTCACGCCACGTAATTCAGTGGAGAGAATTTAATACTGAAAGACCCAAAAGGGGAAGGTGAGACTATTCAGGGATTAAGCAACTGCCACCCTAAGGTGGGGACTAAGGGAGAACTTAGTGTTACAGGAGCCCAGGAGGCAGAGCTGTTCATTGGGATCTGTAGAAGCTGGGGCTATGGGGGAGGCGCTGCCACTGGGCCAGAGCCATTGCCCAGAGCAGAGAAAGAAGAGAAATACCCAGGAGTCACCTCTCTTCCTGCCCTTCTATCTCCTCCCAGTGCCTTCCACTGCCCAAATCCACCCAGAAGCCAGTTTCCCAGCAAAGCCCTGAAAAGGTGGTTTGGGAGAATCTACCCCATGACTGAAGGCAGAATAGAGGAAGGGCACCTAGACTAGACTAGACTAGATTTGAGGCAAACGAGCAAATGACCTGTGCCATCCATCTCTGACTTGGGGTTGTGGTGAGGCAGGATGAGCTGACACTGTGGGCTTCCATGTAGTATACAATCAGTAAATGGTAAATGTTCTTTTTTTCTTTTTACATCTCCATCCTCATTTTTTACCATTCGTCCCCGAATTCAGACATATTGATGTCTTTTTAGTTTCTAAAGGTCACTATGAACTCTATGACTTTGGGACTTGTGGATATTTAACTCCCTCTGCCCATGAAGTTTCATGTCCCCGTTTGATCACACACATTTTCCCCAACTTCCTCTTTTCTTCTTTCAAAAAATTTTTTTCTTCCTCCTTCCCTCTCCTTCTCTCTTCTCCCTCTTTTGTTTTAGAATTCATCTTAGTTACTACCTCTGCCAGGATGCCTTCCCCAAGTCCTTTAGTGTTTGTTGGATGTCCCTGTCTGTGCTCTGATAACCTCCTATGCTCTATCATGTGTGCCTCCAGCCTAGTACTGAGCAAGACATAGATTTATTTTTTGTCTTTCCGTGTGAGTTTTCTGTCGCTGCATAACAAATTACCACAAACTTAGCAGTCTAAAACAACACTCATTCATTACCTGACAATTTCTGTAGGTTAGACTTGCAGCATGTTTTACCTGGGTCCTCTGCTCAGGATCTCACTAGGCTGAAATCAAGGTGTAGCCAGATGTATCTTCATCTGGAGGCTTGACTAAGGAAAGTTCATTTTCAAGTTCCCTTGGCACAATACATTTCTTATGACTGTGGCCTTTTATTTATTTATTTTTTTATTTTTACTAGCTGTTGGCCAGAGGCCACCCTCAGCTCCCAGAGGATGCTTTCAGGTCCTTGCTATATGGCCTCTATATAGCATGGTAATTTGCTCCTTTAGGGCCAACAGAAGAGAAGCTGCTGCAGCTTTGGCTCTCTCTGACTTACTCCTTCTTTGGCTCCTAGATCCTCTTTTCAAAAAAGAGCTCACCTGGTTCAGTCAGGCCCAACCACACTCAAGGAGAGGAAATGAAATCATGTGGGATTGGGAATCTTGGGAGCCATCTTAGACTTCTGCCTACCACATTCTCCTTCTAGATACAAACTCTCTGAGAACAAGGTTATTCTCTTATTTCTGTTTATATCCCCAGAATTGAGCAGAATTAGTACCTGACAGTAGCTATTTAATACAAGAATAAAGAAGTAAAACAAAAAAAGGGAAGAAAACTCATAAGGAAGGGAGAGATTTAAGAGGAAAGTTAAATATGACTTGGTAAGTAATGGACACTTGAATCAGAATCCCGAGTCTATAATGGCACCATTAACAAAAGTTGGGGACCAAATAACAGGAATTGGGTAGTATAAGTTCTATGTTAGCTACATTGAATTTATTTTGCCTGTGGGACAACCACGTGGAATTTCTTGCAAACCAATGAGGGTGATAGTCTGGAACTTAGAAGAGAGATGTGGGTTGAGATGAATCAAAGTATTGAGTGCTGAGTTCTTGAAGTTGTGACATAGTCTTTAGGGTGCTCTTACCTCCAATCCTGCTCCACCGGGGCACTGTAACTTAGTTTTTCTAGTCTAACCCTATTATTTCTTTTCCTTCCCACTTCTCAACTATTTGACTTTCCCATAATCATTCAGGTTTCCTTTTCCTCTTCTTATTTAGTCCTCCAGATATAACTGTCAGCATGAAAACCCCATTGCCAGCTCCCTTGAGCCTGCTGATGTGAATTTCACACTAATAGACACTAGTTGAAACACTTATACTAATCTACTTTTGTGTATAGTGTTAAGAACATGGCCTTCAGCCATGGAAGAGCTGAGTTCAAATTCTACTTCTACTATTTAATTGGTTATATAATCATGATCAAGATGAAATATCTCTCTGAGGTTATAACTTCTTTATTCATGAACTAGACAATATACCCACATTTTCAAGGAGGTTAAATAAAGTTATATATGTACAATGTCTGGGAAATTGTGGAAACTCAGTTAAATCCCTACATTTGTTTTGGGGGATGAAAAAATATTATTGTGCTCACATTGTGTTTTGTTCCAGCTGCACTGGAATTTTGCAAATTACTACTTTAAATGTGAAATCAGTTTAACAATACAACTACATGACTAAAAAGCATTCACAGTCCCCACTGGATTTGGGGAGTATTGTGTAGCAATGAGGAAAAATTTACATACAGTATGAACCTCATATTTGTTAGAAAAAGTGATGTCAGGTCACTAGGAATCACGTTTTCTGCAAAGTATTCATCACAAAATACAGACAGTTATTTTAATTATAATAATTGTGCACCTGGTTCTTCTTACAGCAAGTTCACATTTGCATATCTGCCTCCCAGATAGAGATAGATAACTAAGAATTTCTCTATCTGCCCACAATCTATACCTGGCTTTCTGTACATTTTCTTGCATAACCTTAGGGATTATAATTGTAGCCTGACTGTCTCCAATCCGCTTTCATGTGGCAGTCTCAGCAATCTTTCTAAAATGCCACATGATCAAATCAATCTCCTACCCACTGCATTTAGGATGAAAGGAAAGCTTTGTAGGTTGGCATGTAGTGCCCTTCACTATCAGTTTCTGGTTGACTTTTCCTGTCCTATTTCATATCACCGCCCCCCTCATAATCTTTGCCTTGAAGTCCCGCTCCTCCTCTTGGTTTCTGTTCTTTTTTGGGAACTGGCCCTTCCTCTACTTCCCTTAACCTGGCTTAGACTAATCCTTCCTCCTTTTTCCTCCCTCCTCAGTGCCAGCATCTCCCTCTCCTCATCTACACTGCTTTCCCTGGAGTCTGGGTTGGCTGTTTAATTTAATTTTTTTTGAGGTGGGGTCTCATTCTGTCACCCAGGCTGGAGTGCAGTGTCATGATCATACCTCAATGCATCCTTGACCTCCAGGGCTCAAGTTATCCCCCTACCTCAGCCCCTGAAGCAGCTGGGACCTCAGTTGTGCACAACCACGCCTAGCTAATTTTTTTGCTTTCTGTAGATATAGGAACTCACTACGTTGCCTAGGCTGGTCTTGAACTCCTGGGCTCAAGCGATCCTCCTGCCTCATCCTCCCAACGTGCTGGGATTCTGAACGTGATCACAGTGCCTGGCCTAATTTATTCTATTTTTAATCATAAGTATATGCTCAGGTTAAGATTTATTTGTTCCACCAGGTGTGGTGGCTCAGGCCTGTAATCCCAGCACTTTGGGAGGCCGAGGCGGGCAGATCACGAGGTCAGGAAATCGAGACCATCCTGGCTAACATGGTGAAACTCCGTCTCTACTAAAAATACAAAAAATTGGCCGGGCATGGTGGCAGGCACCTGTAGTCCCAGCTACTCAGAAGGCTGAGGCAGAAGAATAGCATGAACCCAGGAGATGGAGCTTGCAGTGAGCCGAGATTGCGCCATTGCACTCCAGCCTGGGCAATAGAGCGAGACTCCATCTCAAAAAAAAAAAAAAAAAAAAAAAAAAAAGATTTATTTATTCCGGGTGTGGTGGCTCACGCCTGTAATCCCAGCACTTTAGGAGGCCAAGGTGTGCGGATAACCTGAGGTTGGGAGTTCGAGACCAGCCTGACCAACATGGAGAAACACCCGTCTCTACTAAAAATACAAAATTAGCGGGGCATGGTGGCACATACCTGTAATCCCAGCTACTCGGGAGGCTGAGGCAGGAGTATCACTTGAACCCAGGAGGCGGAGGTTGCGGTGAGCTGAGATGGTGCCATTGTACTCCAGCCTGAGGAACAAGAGTGAAACTTCATATCAAAAAAAAAAAAAAGATTTATTTATATACTTTGGGAGAATAAATTAATGCCCTTTGAGATATACATGCAGTCATTTGGAGGAACATAATTTAAGCTGCTGGCTTAAAATGCTTGGATCTTGCACAACTGCAGAGTTTAGAAGTACTTCAGTTTGACCAAACAGCTGTCCATGTTGTGATGCTGGGCACATTCCTCACCTGCCTCTATCTTAATGTTGTCTTCCCTCCTCATGGGCTGTTTAGGTGCTCTGAGAATACATCCTGTGAGCTTCTATGAGTCCCAGGGGTTTTACTAATTTGTTTTTAAATTTTAAGTAAAATCATGGCTGAAAATTGTCAGGTAACATCCCAGGAGCCCTCATATGCAGAAGCAGCTAAAAAGTCCCATCATCATATTTAAAAGGGAGATTTATTTGGGGGGTGGGGGGGTTCTGTTAAAAAAGCACTGATGTCAGAAACATGCTTCATCTTATTAGAAACATAATCTGAAATGTATGAGATTAGGTTGTCAAAATTAAGAAAGTGCCGGAATTTCATTGAGTGTGCTAAAAATGTAATTTAAGAACTCCTGTAAGGAAGATGATGGAGCAAAGTGTAGCTAACAAAATTAAATATCTGCAACTCCATTACATAATTACTCTCCTTTTGTTTATGTCTGAAATTTAAAAAGTAGATATAAAAAATTTTTTAAAGTAGATATAGTGTAATCACTTCTTAAAATAGCCTTCTTATTGACTATTTATATAAGATGACCAGCAGAAGAGAGAGAAAGGCAACTTAAAAAATAATAATAACTCACTGGCATGGCTATCCTTCTTTTTTATTCATTATGAGAAAATTAATTTGATTTAGTCTTTTTAAATAGCCAGTCACCATTCAGGAAATAAATCAACAGAAGTGTGCATTGGAATTATTTATTTACTTGCTTGTTTCTGCCACCACACTGGAATGTCATGAAAATAGGAGCTCTGTCTTTGTCATCAATATGGCTCGTCACCTAGCACATTGCCTTAAGAATATTGATATAAATGGAATGAGCTACTCTCTGAACCAAAGCTACATCATCTTCAACAAAATTTTTGCAAAATTACATTCTTCAATTCCAAAGGCAGGAAAATAAAATTATCACACTGCCACTGTCAACATCATTTACTAAGTTGACCATAGTTTGAAGAGCCCTATAGGAGATACTATGGGATGATACAAAAAGAACACGAAAAAGGAAAACATTTTAGATAGAAGTGGTAAAAGTTTTCAGATTATAAAATATTACCATGCTAATATATATTTCACAATGAAATGTATTCATTATATAGCAAAAACGTTAAAATATTTGTTATTGATTAGAATAGAGATCAGTCTCTGTTAGAAACCTTTAAAAGGTGTACAAACACTTTGTAAGAGATGACTCCTGTCCCATCCTGCTCAGGGATGACCAAAACTTTCATCTTAGATAGATACACCACCAGGTTTCATCAGGGTCACCTTAATTATTTTAGCTGTCTAGGTAAACCAATCTCCCGATGGGAGGATATGGAGTAGGGCGAAGAGTTATATTTTGGAAAACAATCCATGGGAAATTAAGTCAAGTAGCCAAACGTTTAATTTGGAAATGCAAATATCCATCAATTAGGTTTTAAATTATGTGGACAATAAAAGCGTTGAGCAGAGCAGTAGAGACAAACAAAATTAAAAAGAGGAAAGAACAGAGAAGGCAGGGAGGGGCTTATTTTCACACATTATACCAATTTACATTGCACATCATATTAAATTTAAGTAAGGCACTTTTCTTCATCCAAATAATTTCACCCATTTTAAACCATAAAATATTGGCGGCGAAACCTGGGCCATCTGATGTAATCTTTCTGCGTCCCTTTCAGGAAAGACGGTGCAACAACACAATGAAGACAGCCTGTTGCTTTCCTTGGTATGTTTACAGCAGGAATCGGGCAGCGACTTAACTAGACATAAGTTTCCCCTTCTTCCCATGGGTCTATTTGCCAAAGCCCCCTGCACCTATTAGAGTTTTCTGAGGTTGGGCTGGTGGAGAGCAGAAACCCGGAGGCTAGATTCAGGAGACCTGGTTTCCCATGCCACTTAGTAGCCTGTGACATTGAGCACAATACTTACTTTTCAGCGCTTCTGTTTCATTATTTGGGAAATGGGAACAATATATCTGTTTTATAAGATTGTTGTGAAGATGAAACAGGCCTGTGTAAGGCCTTTTCTAAATTGTAAAGCGCTCCCCAGATGTTAATTATCTCCTTTAAAGGGCACAGAATCTGTTTCAATAGTATAGGAGGTTGCAAAAAGGCTCCTTGACACTTTTTGCTCAGAACTTGACCCTGAGCTTAATCTCGCCGTAAAGTGAAAGGGTTCTTGCGCCCCCACAGCAGCCCGGGGCAGGGTCACCCTCGCGACCGAGGCGGTCATTGCCGTATTCCGTCCTGAGCTGCCGCTCCCCCACGATCCTCCCACCAATCCCGGGAGGGCCGCGACGTCCCTTGCCGCTTGGGTGGCGCCAGCTAGAGGGCGCGGGCCGGGGCGGAACCCGGTACCGCGGCTCGGGGGGTGGGGGTGGGGGCGGGGCCTCGCGCGGTGGGCGGGGCCTCGGGGCGTCCCGGGCGGCCGGCGCGCTGAGCTTACCAGCCAGCTAGCGAGCGACGGGCGCGCGCGGCCCCTGCGCACTCGGCCGCCGCCTGCGCGCGTTGCGGCCGCAGCTGCACCTTTGCCTCCGTGGTTCCGCAGCCCAGCCCCGGGAGGACGCGCTGCCCTGCGTCGTCCGCACTTGCGCCCTTTCCCACCGCAACAGGTCAGGGGAGGGCGGAGGTGACGAGGGCGCCCGACCCGGGACTAGAGGACGGAAGGGTCTGGAAGGTGAGCGCAGCCCTGCGCCACCCAGGGCTGGGGGTCGATCCGCCCGGCCCCCGACGCCGCCGCCGCGGACTTCTCGGAAGCTGAGGCTCTCCCCGCCTCTCTGCCGGCTTCCCAGCACGCTGACTCAAGTCGCTGGCGTTCCCACTTTTCCGGTGGGAGCCTTCGGGGAGAACGGACGAGGGCTCAGAGCTCTCACCGCCCTACTTGCGATCCCGCGGCAGGTAGCGCGTAGAAAAGGGACGGGGACATGGGAAGAGACCCATGCTCCTCCCTCAACCCCAGCCCCCAAGTCAGATGTTTGCCTGTGCACCCCGCGTTTTGCGGAGAGCTGTCCCGTTGTTGGGACTTGCTACTTGAGTTGCGTAATGAGTCCCAGAAGTTTCTTGGGGGGAGGGGGCGGGGAAAAGTGGGGTGGTTCTTTCCTGCACCCCGGGACCCTTCCCTGTGCCTATCGTGGAGAGAGATGAGGGCTTCCCGTCGCGTCTCACTGAGAGCAGGAGGGAGGCGTATGTCGGTGGTCCGTAGCCTCCGGGGAGGAGTTGGAGCCACCTTCTGAGACTTAACTTCTGGGACAGAGGGAGAGGCGTCTTTAGTATGGGACTGGTTAATTTCTCTTGATAATGCTTTTTTCCCTCGGGTGTCCCATCCTCTGTGGCCGTCGCAACCCCACCCTCCGACGGTGCGAGCGCCGGAGCCAGGGAATGAGAGGGGAGAGAAGGTGGAGAGTGTGAATCACACGTTACCTTAGTGTAATGGTAGTTGCATTAATGGAGCTGCGACGGGCCTGCGGGCGGTTCGATACCGTCCTGCTAGTTTTCTCTTCCCGGAGCTTCTCCACCACCAGCACCCGCATATTGTTATGCAGATCATCCCGGGAAAGCACTTGGCTTTGGAGGTGGAGATGTGTCCGAATCTCCCTTGAACCAGTCTCTGTTGGGGGAAAGGCCTTGCAGCCAAGTGATTTGTTTTATTTAAGGGTGGAGCCGGAGATAATTTTAACCACCCCCCCCGCCTTGGTGCACGTTGTGGGGTGTGACTTAGCACGGGGAAATCAGACTGATTTAAAACTTTCAATGCAAACCTGTAAATTAAGGCGAAGACCCAGTGTTCCCTGGGACAGTTGCAAAGTGAGACGAGCTCAGAAACTGAAGCACATAAACACTAGGTAGGAGTCTGAGAGGCGTGGAGAATTTTGCTTGTGCAAGATTATTTCAGAGCAAGGTCATGCGGTGTGTGTAGAAGGTAGGTGGCCGTGGGATACCACTCTCAGACCTGCGTGGTGTCGGCCTCTGGGTGGGGATAAAAGTCACGAAAAAGACCTTTGGACCCAGAGTCTAGTTTTTTTTCTTTGGGGCCGAAGAATACCTAGGCATGGCCCTGTTTCAGTGTTTACTTCCTCTGTCTAATGTATTTCCTTAGCTCGCCTTTCATCTTTAGTGGGAAGGATTCCTTGAGTGGATATTCTGGAAGTAGATTCACAGGAGAATGGAAAATTCTGGATGGTTTGCCTGCTTTAATTTCAAGGTGTTGTCTCTTGTGGATGTTGGAAAGTGTTGTACTTGAATATTTGAAGATAAATATGCAGAAAAGCAGTGGTGAGAACTAAAGGAAGATGATCCGAGGGGAGATGAGAGAAAGCAAGAAAATACATAAGTGGTACGTAAAACTAGAGAAACTCATTGGAATTAAGCCATTTTTATGGAGAGAAAGAACCAAGGAAATAATTTGGGATAGATTTGGTCACTTTGAGACAAATAGAGATTGAAGAGTGGGACTTTTGGGGAAAATGAGTTTAGATATTGGAGACTTTTCTTTTTTCAAATATAACTTACAAGGATGTTGAGGCTGGAGATGTGGGACTTGCAGGTATGTTGCTGTGAATTCTTTGCTTTTCACCTGCAAGAAAATGAACTGTTAAATATTAATCTGCCTTATTCATTCACTGTAACAATTGAATTTGTGTCTTTGGCATTTGCTTAACTCTTCAACTTTGCAAAACTATAATTTTGAAGAATCACAGTGTGTTAAATTAGAATACAAAGATCATTTAGAGATTGAAAATTTATGACAAAAGTCCAGGCCATTTTAACATTGCTTTCTCCTACATGCGTAACAGGCATGCATTTTTTGCCACCAGAATCACTAATCTACTATAGGGTAATAAGACTATATCAAAACTAGCTATCTCTTCTATTTCCTCTTCGGTTTAACTGGATTTCGCAGAGCTGGTTGAGGGGAAAGTTACTTTTTTAATTGACTGAGATACTTGCTTAATTAGGTTTTGGATTAAATTTGGAAGAGACTATTCAATTAAAATACATATGTATTTATCAGGCACCTCTACAAGTCTATTTATTTTTGAGACAGGTTCTCACTCTGTCACTTAGGCTGGAGTGCAGTGGCACAGTCGTAGCTCACTGTAACCTCCAACTCCTGGGCTCATGGGATCCTCCCTCAGCCTCCCAAATAGCTGGGATTACAAGCATATGCCACCATGCCCGGCTAATTTAAAAAATCTTTTGGTAGAGATGGTTTGGGGTGGGGGTGGGGGGGGTCCTCCCTGTGTTACCCAGGTGAGTCTTGAACTCCTGGCTCAAGCAGTCCTCCCACTTTTGCCTCCCCAAGTGCTGAGATTACAGGTGGAAGCCACCATGCCTGGCCACAAGTCACTTTAGCCAGGTGATTGTTTAGTTGAAGTTTCATATTGCCTTGAAAATTGAAAAGAGGGGTGAAAAAATTAAGCTTAGAAAGGGTAAACTTGTTTTCAATATTTTTTGAAAAGCTGATGGAAGGAGTTCTGTGTTCAACTCTGTAATTTGTGGGCCCAAAGTTCCTTTATTTCAAGGCTCTAGACCATTAACTAATTTTTTGGGAGATTGAGAAAGTATGTTGGAGAGAGTGCAAATTAAGGAACCTCATTGGGGCCAGGTGTGGTGGCTCACGCCTGTAATCCCAACACTTTGGGAGGCTGAGGCGGGCGGATCACTTGAGGTCAGCAGTTCGGGACCAGCCTGACCAATATGGTGAAACCCCATCTCTACTGAAAATACAAAAAGTAGCTGGGCATGATGGTGTGCTCCTGTAATTCCACCTCCTCGGGAGGCTAAGGCAGGAAAGTCGCTTGAACCCAGGAGGCGGAGGTTGCAGTGAGCCGAGATTGCACTGCTGCACTCCAGCCTGGGTCACAGAGCAAGACCCTGTCTCAAAAAAAAAAAAAAAAAAAAAAGGGAAAAAAGGAACTGTATTTACCATGAATATACAGTTTCATAAGTGATATTTTCCTTAAATAATAAATTCAACAATGGTTTCTCAAGTGATGTTTAATTGGCAGTTGCTTTCTAGTAGTCTCTTTTTTTAGACACAGTAGAAGCTTATTTAATAGTGTTGATTTGGATCTTAGATTTTAAAATAGATGACATAAACTCTGTAATCCATTTATTAAAATTCTACCACAGCATGGAAATAAATGTGAAATATGTGGCTCTTTGTAGGTACACATCCATTATTCATGATTGTTTATATCTGGACAACAGATTGTTATAGACTTGACACCATGAGACCCCAAGGTCATCAGGGTTGCTAATAGGAGTTTCTGTTTTATGCCTTAGGACAGAACTTCAGTAGTATTCCCGAAGGGAAGAAAATCAGCTGATTTTCTTAAATTATCTGGCCCATTTTAAACATGACTAAGGATTTCTTGCTAGAGTGACTTTTTCCTATTAAAAAACTGAGATTATTGTGACAAATAGTGCCTGAAGGAATCAATTACATCATTAATATAGTATCTCATATTCATTCCTAATACCGCGTAAGTATTGAGTAGCTTCTGTGAGCCAGACGGTATGCTAAGCATTGGAGAAATTGTGATGGTAACATGATCAAGAAAGAGAAAGGGCCTGTGCAGATGGAACTTATATTGGCACTTCACTGTTTACCAACAGCTTTCACATGGCATAATCAGTTAACCTAATTGTGACTCTGAAATTGGAATTCATTTTCCATTTTAAAATCAGGAAATTGAGTTGAAGAAGTTAAGTGACTTGACTCTGTGACTCAAAGCCTGGTGCCCTTTCTACTATGGTACACTGTGTTGGCTATGTTGATGTGTGGTTTCCTGTTTTTCAAGAATTACAGCTTGACTCTAAAATATAAATAGTGCTTCTCCTTGGGTAAGTAATTCTTTCTGATCATTATGGGAATAAAAACAAGTATTTTCATTTAGGATTTTGAACACTTGTGCCTCCAAAGGAAAAAATTATGCAAACCTATTTAACAGACACATGGTGTTTATTTGCACTAGATAAGAATCCTTACCTTTCTAAAAATTAAATACAGGGCCTTACAGACTAGCTGCCTTAGTGCTTGAAAACTATTATTCAACTTGTAAAAGCTCAGTTCATAAATTTTTGAGAGCATATCCCTATGTAAGTCAGGACATACTCATACCATTTCCTTCTGTCTTATAGATACAGTGAATATGTGCAGTCTGGCAGTAGTTCTCAGACCTATAATGTACTCCTGAAAGGCTTGCGAAAACGCAGGTGTGCTCCTCTTACCCGTCCCCCGAGTTTCTGATCCAGCAGGTCTAGGGTAATGCCCAAGAATTTGCATGTGTAACATGTTTGCGGCTGATATTGATGCTGTTATTTCTGGAACAACACTTTGAGAACCACTGTAGTATAGCAGAGAGTTTAAAAAGGTTTCTGAGTCAGACAGCTTGGGTTTGAATCTTGGATATGCTACCTACTAGCTGTCAGACCTTAGGCAAATTACTTTTTTCAAGGACTATGAAGGCTGACCGAGCACTGCTGCTTACGCCTGTAATTCTAGCACTTTGGGAGGCAGAGGCGAAAGGATCGTTTGAGCGCAGGAAATTTGAGACTAGCCTGGGCAACAAAGTGAGACCCCCTTCTTTAAACAACAGCAACAACACCTGTGAAGTCTGAGATTTTACTCTACTCTCAAGGTAACTAACCTGCCACAGTTTCATGGACCCCTGGGTTACAGAGGAATGACTTTATCACTCATCAAGATAGCTGTAGCCAGAATATCAACATTTTCTTACACTGGTTTCCTAAGCCCCAGTTTTCCAAAGGGTTATGTGAAGAGGGGAAGAGAGCCAAGTGACACATGCAAAAACGGTGGATTGTATTAACAGGAAGGGAATCCTGAGTTTTTATGAGACAGAGTCTCACTCTGTTGCCTAGGCTGGAGTGCAGTGGTGCAATCTTGTCTCACTGCAACCTTTGCCTCCCAGGTTCAAGCAGTTCTGCCTCAGCCACTCGAATAGCTGGGATCACAGGCATGCACCACCACCACCAGCTAATTTTTGTATTTTTAGTAGAGATGGGGTTTCACCCATGTTGGCCGGGCTAGTCTTGAACTCCTGACCTCAGATGATCCACCCACCTCAGCCTCCCAAAGTGCTGGGATTACAGATGTGAGCCACTGTGCCTGGCCTTCCTAATCTTTTATAATTGTCAGTAAGCGTGTCTGCTCTTCACAGGGAGATTTTATCTTTTTTTTTTTCCCCCGATCATTAGAACCTGTGAAGGGAGGGGCTGGGCATGGTGGCTCATGCCTCTAATCCCAGCACTTTGGGAGGCTAAGGTGGGTGGATCACTTGAGGTCAGGAGTTTGAGACCAGCTTAGCCAACATGGTGAAACCCTGTCTCTACTAAAAATACAAAAATTAGCCGGGTGTTGTGGTGGACACCTGTAATCCCAGCTACTCGGGAGGCTGAGGGAGGAGAATCGCTTGAACCCTGGAGGTGGAGGTTGCAGTGAGCAGAGATCGAGATTGCGCCACTGCACTCCAGCCTGGGTGACAGATCGTGACTCGGTTTCAAAAAAAACAAACAAAACCTGTGAAGGGAGAGTTTTATCTTGATTATACTGCATAGTAAACATGCTGCCCTTAGTGCTAGGAGACTATCCCTAATTTTCCAAGGCTGTTCACCATACAAACATCTTTAAGAATAATTTGAAACAGCCGGGTGCAGTGGCTCATGCCTGTAATCGCAGCACTTTGGTAGGCTGATGTGGGAGGACTGCATGAGCTCATGAGTTTGAGAGCAGCCTGAGCAACATAGTGAGATCTCGTCTTCACAAAAATTTTTTTAAAAAAATAGCCAGGTGGGCCGGCCACAGTGGGTCACACCTGTAATCCCAGCACTTTGGGAGGCCAAGGTGGGTGGATCACTTGGAAGTCAGGAGTTCGAGACCAGCCTGGCCAACATGATGAAACCCCGTCTCTACTAAAAATACAAAAATTAGCCCGGCGTGGTAGCACATGCCTGTAATCCTAGCTACTCGGGAGGCTGAGGCAGGAGAATTGCTTGGCAGCGGAGGTTGCAGTGAGTCAAGATCGTGCCATTGCACTCCAGCGTGGGCAACAGAGCAAGACTGTCTCATAAATAAATAAATAAATAAATAAAATAAAAAATAGCCAGGCATGGTGTTGCATGCCTGTGGTCCCAGCTACTCAGGAGACTGAGACGGGAAGATTGCTTGAGCCTTGACCTAGGCTGTGGTGAGCTGAGATCCTGCCACTGTACTCTAGCCTGGGCAACAGAGCAAAACCCTGTCTTGAAAAAGATAATCTGAGACAAAACAAAGACAATTGATGCCTCTGCTTGTAAAAATAGGCACAAATACCGCAGACCCATGGAGAAATTGTCTCCTAACACCTTTCCAATCCTCCGTTTTTTTTTCCCTTATAAAACGGAGTGAGCAATATAGCAGTATCTCCTTTATTGAGTAGTTGAAAAGATTAAAGGTACTAAGATTTGGCAAGTTCTTGGAGCAGAGCGTAGTAAATGCTACATGAATGTTTGCTATTACTCCTGAAGGAAGAAATTGTGTTCTCAGTCTTTTTTCTTTTTTTATGGTAAATATTGTCTCATAAGATGAAGTAATTGGTTTACTTTGAATAAATTGCAAACTTTGAGTTTGTTCCAAGAAATTTTGTAAGGGTCCAAATTCTGAAATGAGGACAATGCCTTGTACGATATTTTACCAGCCCACAGGGAATGAGGCAGAGACGTTTTCTACCGATATCCATGTGCTTTTCTGTGTTTCCTAGCTTCTTTATGGTTACACAGAATCAAGTGACTCATCTGTCCAGATAAGCAGATGTGTACTTGAGTGTAGCATAGCACCAGAACCCCATTGAACAAAACTTCAAAATGTAGAAGAGATAGTTGGGGAAATTGTATTCCTTTATGGATTTCTGAGCTTGTGAGGTCCATGTGTATTGGAGAGCCTAGAGGAACTGTAGATGATCAGGTCAGTTTGGGGTCCTGGGAGATTATGATCTCTCCCAGAGGTAGATCTCTCTACTAGGGGTAGAATTCTAGAGAATCAGACTAAAACAGAATGTATGACCCATGACTTATCCCTAACACATTGCCTGTTACCAAGAGACTGTTATTCCTGGGTAAAGGAGAAGTATAGATGACAAGGGACTAACTAGCCTACAGGCCTCTGAACAGAGTAATTTTTCTCATATTCTCCTTTGGAAACTAGATTGTGGTCCTGGGACTGGGAAGCTGCTTGCTCTGTTTGTCCTGTTGAAAGGTTCCCAGGCTGGGCTCAGTTGCTCACACCTGTAATACCAGGATTTTTGGGACCAGCCTGGGCAACATGGCAAACTCCTGTCTCTACAAAAAATACAAAAATTAGCCGGGTGCAGTGGCTCATGCCTGTAATCCCAGCACTTTGGGAGGCTGAGGTGGGAAGATCACATGAGATCGGGAGTTTGAGACCAGCATGACCAACATGGAGAAACCTCATCTCTACTAAAAATACAAAAAAATCAGCCGGGCATGGTGGTGCATGCCTGTTATCCCAGCTACTTGGGAGGCTGAGACAGGAGAATTGCTTGAACCCTGAAGCAGAGGTTGTGGTGAGCCAAGATCCTGCTATTGCACTCCAGCCTGGGCAACAAGAGCGAAACTCTACCTAAAATAAAATAAAATAAAATAAGCCAGGCATGGTGGCACACATCTGTAGTCCCAGTTACTCTGAAGGCTGAGGCGGGAGGTTTACTTAAGCCCAGACGGTGGAGGTTGCAATGAGCCATGACTGTGCCACTGCACTCCAACCTGGGTGACAGAGCAAGACCCTGTGAGAAAAAAAAAAAAAAGCTTCCCCAGTGTGTGGAGTTGCCCCAGCACATGGTTTGGCCAGCCAAAAAAATAACTAGAACAACTACTACCATTTATTGAATGTTTACCATGAGCCAGTCATTGTGCTAAAACTTTTACAAACATTATTTTATGTCCCCGACAACAATCCCATGAAGCCCTATATTACTGATGAGAAAGCTGAGGCCTTAGAGAAGAAGAATAATTTTCTCGAGGTTTTTTTTTTTTTTTTTTTTTGGACAGAGTCTTGCTCTGTCGCCCAGGATGGAGTGCGGTGGTGTGATCTTAGCTCACTGCAAGCTCCATCTCCAAGGTTCACGCTATTCTCCTGCTTCAGCCTTCCGAGTAGCTGGGACTACAGGCACCCGCCACCACGTTCGGCTAATTTTTTTTGTATTTTTAGTAGAGACAGGGTTTCACCGTGTTAACCAGGATGGTCTTGATTTCCTGACCTCGTGATTTGCCCGCCTCGGCCTCCCAAAGTACTGGGATTACAGGCGTGAGCCGTGGCGCCCAGCCTCGAGGTCTTATAGCTAGTTGCAAAGCAGATCTTTTACCAGCATGTCATAAAGACTCTTGAGAGTAGGTTCCCCAGAGTGTACTAGGTTTGGAAGCACTAAATGACCTAAGTGAACGGAATATTTGAAAACATCTTGAGTCACTTTTTATATTCATCTTCTCCCTTTTTTTCTATTTATGTATGTGGTGTGTGTCCATAAAACTTACATATATGTGTATATACTCACACATATATGTGTATATACTCACACATATATGTGTGTATACTCACACGTATGTGTGTATACATATATGTGTATATACTCATATGTGTATATACTCACACATATATGTGTATATACTCATATATGTGTATATACTCACACATATATGTGTATACACACTCTTGAATTGTGAATTGTTTATTTGAGGAAGAAAAGCAGTTTGATACACATTTTTATTTCTGAATAAATTTGGTAAGCAAGAGAGGGAGGACTATGGAAGGGTCACTTAGATGGTAATGTACATTCCTGCCATGGAACATTACAAAATGAAATAAAGTTTGCATCATTCACATAAAATTTAATGTGGATATAGCTGCTGCCATGTGTCAGTGTGCTAGGTATTTTAGCTAGGTGATATAATATATGCTTTTCAGTTGCTCTGGAAGGTAGGAGGGTCTCTGTTTTACACATAGGAGCACAGAGGCTGATAGAGCTTAACTTGTCCAAGGTGGTCATGCAGCTCGCTTGAGCCTGGCTTCTTTCTGCTGTACAGCACTACTCTGTTTTTAAGTAGAGCCAAGTTAGTATCTTCCTTATTTTCTTTCCTTTTTTTTTTTTTGAGGCAGGGCCTTATTCTTTCACACAGGCTGAAGTGCAGTAGTGTGATCACAGCTCACTGTAGCCGCCACCTCCTGGGTTCAAGCTACCCTGTCACCTCAGCCTTTTGAGTAGCTGGGACCACAGACATGTGCCACCTTGCCCAGCCTTTCCCAAATTTTTTTTTTTTAATTCTTTTTTTAGTCAGGGTCTCTGTTACCCAGGCTGCAGTGCAGTGGCACAGATCACAGTTCACTGCAGCTTCCTCCTTCCTGGGCTCAACCAATCTTCCTGCCTCAGCCTCCTCAGTAGCTAGGACTACAGGCATGTGCCACCATGCCCAGCTAATTTTTCTATTTTTTGTAGAGACAAGGTGTCACTGTGTTGCCAGGGCTTATCTTGAACTTAAGCAGTCCTTCTACCTCGGCCTCCCAAAGTGTTGGGATTACAGGCATGAGCCACCATGCTTGGCCCGTGGAGGATTATATTGAAAGATTGATAGCATAACAGAATAAAAGGTGAAAATGCCCTTTTAAATCTCCTGCTCTGGCCTCTTCACCAAATCTCTTCCCTTTCCAGAAAGCTACTATTAACAGTTTGGTATATGCTATTCCAAACTTTGTGTGTATGCATAAACTTAAAGCATTAAACAAACAAAAAATTGGCTCACATTGTGCATTTTATTTAGATCTTGCTTAGATTAACCCATGTGGTTCTTTTTGATGTTTTAAGGCATCTCATTATGATGTATCATAATTAGCCATTTTTTTAATGATATGTATTAGGTTTTTATCAGTTTTCTTACTCTTACAAACGATATTTTATTGCACATAACCTTCTTGTACACATATGACTGTATTTTAAGGAATGATTCCTTAAAGGAGAATTCCTAAATTGAAGCATACACTAAATTCCTTTCTTAGTGGTGGTTTAGAATAATAATTTCCTGACTATAATAGGCCACCATTCGAACCTAACATAACCTAACATTCATAACGTATTGTAGCGTGTATCTGGGCTCTTCATACAGCTGTGGAAATCACACATCACCCTCAACAGCCTTGCTTAGGCTGACTTTGGCCTTTTTTGTGAGACAGAACTGAGATATCAGTCAGTAATCTAATGATGCAGTCTTCCTGCCCCTCTCTCCCTCTGTGGGGAAAGATCAAGCCTCCTAGCAAAGTTAAGGGTTTTAGTTGCACAGATAGGTCCCTGGGTGGGTTCAGGGGCTCAATTCCTCAGGAGCTGTGACCTATCTCACTTTGAACCCCATTTACCTACCCAAGAATCTGTAGTGCTCCTGAGAGGTGAGACCTGGGGTGTTGCTCACTCCTTCAGTCTTCTACTTATCAGTCTGGAGGACCCTTTTTCACTACAGATATCCATGGCTTGCTCCTAACTTTAAGTCTTTGCTCAAATGTTGTGTTCTCTGACCACCCTATGTAGAACTGCAATACCCTACCTTGATTCCTCTCTGCACCCTATACTCCCATTTTGCTTTTCTAACATCTATATATTTTACTGAATGTGTCTTTGCTTACCTTCTGTAGTATGTAAGCTCAATGGTAGCAAGAGTGTTTTCTTCACTGTATTTATTTTTTATGTTTTTTGAGGCAGGGCCTTGCTGTGTTACCCAGGCTGGAGGGCAGTGGTGCATTCTCAGCTCACTGCAACCTACATCATCCCCACCCCCCACCCACCCCCACCTGCATCCCTACTCAAGCAGTCCTCCCACCTCAGCCTCTTGAGTAGAGTAGCTGGGACCACAGGCATGCACCACCACACCTGGCTATTTATTTTTATATTTAGCAGAGACGGGGTCTCGTCATGTTGCCCAGGCTGGTCTTGAATTCCTGAGCTCAAGCATTCAGCCCACCCTGGCCTCCCAAAGTGCTGGGATTACAGGTGCACACCTGGCCCACTGTCTTTATTCTTAGTACCTGGCTTACAGCAGATGCTCAGGATACATTTGTTGGTTCTGTCAGTCAGTGAACAAACAAGTGAACTCAGGACCCCTCTCAGATTGATAGCCATCCAACAGCCCAACCTGTCTCCTTTTCTCCTGTTATCACTCTCCACCAAAGAGCCCTAGGGGTGGGTGTTATTGGGTTGCAAGCAGGTTGAGCATCTTCACTGGGAGGATCATGTGGCGAACTGCCATCAGGGACTCTTCAGATGCCTCTACAGAAGTGTTATGAAGAATAATGCCAACAGGAATACAATAGTGTTTTATTGATCGCTTACTGTGTGCCAGCCCTGCAAGTCAAGAGAGAGAGAAAGTGTGAGCAGCAAAGGCAGGGGTAGAGCGAGGGATGCAGTGAAAGAGAAAAAGGAGAAAGTGAGCGATAGTAAGTGGTGAGGGAAGGGAAGGGAGATGAGTGGGGATTGAGTTGGAGAATTGAGAAAACTTGCCTAGGGGGCCACTATTGCTGGTCAGAAGAGTGACACATGTTTGACCCTGAAAAGTAGATCTCTGCTAGTGTGAGTTTAACTAGAATATTTGCAACATCCATGCTGCAATCTTTGAGAGAGGAGATAGAGTGGCAAATTATGTCTGCTAGTATGGAAACATTGTAGTTAGCAAGTCAGCAATTTAAATTTCATGGAGAGGGAGATAAAAGACCTTATCGGGAGTAAGAATAGAGCTGTGAAGGACTATATTCAGTGTTTCAACGTCAGCCAAAGTTGTAACAGCCTCTTAAACAGAGGCAAGTTAAAATGATTACAAATTTAATGTGTGTTTCCATTTGTATCAAATGGTTTGTCAAGTCTGTACTAAGATAATTTAGTAACATACCTTTCTTTGCCTTAAGGATGTTTGAAAAGTAAAACAAACTATTTAATGCAAGTTAGGATAAGTGTAGTCAATTTATAAATACTCACTAGAGAGGGAAAAGGAAACAGCTGTAGACAGTGTTAACCATAAAGAGAGGTTGTTTCCAGAGTTACCCAAGATAGTACCAAGACTATCTGCCCAGATTGGATAATAGTTTTTTCCCCCAAATTCAGTCTTGTTTTGAAAGAATGCTCAATAGTTGTTTTATTTGGGTTTTTGTTGGTTTTGTTGTTGTTGTTTTGATTAAGTACGTTTAATGAGTGGAAGTAAAATCTTAAGATTGATTGTTACCAGGACCCACTTTTCTTGTTAAGTGTTGCATTCTTATGTGAGAATGACCTGTTGATTTTCTTTCTCTTGCATAGTTGACACTCTTACCTTTTCTTCCTTTTAATTCTAGTGAGGATGCTGACACAACCTGTGACCTTAGGCAAATTACTTAAAACTAAGTCTACATTTCTTGTTTTTTTTTTTTTTTTTTTTTTTTTTTGAGTTTGAGTCTCCATTTTCTTAACTATAAAATGGGGTATTAGTATCTGCCTTGCAACTTTATTGTAATGTATTAATGAAATGCCATTTTTAAAAGGGCTTATTTATATTTAACACAATGCTTGGCACAAAGTAGGCACCAGGGGAATGGTATTTCCTTTTCTCCTCCCCCTCCTCCTTATGGTAAACTTGTGCACATTGTTTTCTTGCTGAAATGGCTTTGAGAAGCAGCCTCACAGTTAAAAGTGCAATTGGCCTTTGATATATACTACATAGTTTGTTCATGCAACTTGGGAATTGGAGAACCATTTTCTAATTCAAATGAGAACTTGGAATTCTGTCTCCAATAAAGCTTCTTACAGGTCATGCGTATCCCTGAATTTACTCACAGGCTAATGTTCACAGGCTGCTGTTTGTTTCTCTTTCAGATGAACAGACTAGCCACTTTGCATTGACTGGAAACAATGGCATTTACGGAAAGAGTCAACAGCAGTGGCAACAGGTAAGCATAGAATCTATGATTCAAAGACATGCTGATATTTAATTTTATAATCTACTTTTCAAAGAATAAGTTTGGTCTTTTTCAATTTTGCAACTTAAGAACTCACGGGTGCAAGAAAATGTTTGAAATTTTCAGTTTTCTCTACATGAGGTCAAACTTGTTGGACTGGCTACATATTTTCTTTTAAATCTAGCAATCGCTGAGTCTGTTAACTCATTTTTTAAAAATGTGGATGTTAATTTAAATGATTAAATCAGCATTCTAATGCTGTGTTCAAGATAACAAGATTGCACTGATTTGGGGAAAGCGTACACATGTTCAGCCTGTGCTTGAAATAAATAAATCCATCTCATCCTGAAAGTTGTGAAGGAGGGAATTCCTTCATATTTATATTTTGCCCTTTTCACATCTCTCCCTCCAACTCTGCACACACAATTTAGTGCCTTCTTGCATATAGTAATTGATCAGTGTTGATTGAGGGGATCATATTAACATTTTGAAGCAGTTTTAAATAATAACTTGACATTCAGAAAGAATTGTTATCACTGATTAGTTTTTATTTAAACTATTAGCTATTCAAAAATATAATAATTTTTTTTTTTTTTTTGAGATGGAGTCTCAGTCTGTTGCCCAGGCTGGAGTGCAGTGGTGTGACCTCAGTTCACTGCAACCTCTACCTCCCAGGTTCAAGCGATTCTGCCTCAGCCTCCCAAGTATCTGGGATTCACCATGTTGACCAGGCTGGTCTCTAACACCTGACCTCAGGTGATCCCCCTGCCTCAGCCTCTCAAAGTGCTGGAATTACAGGCGTGAGCCTCTGCGCCACTCCAAAAACATATTAAATGTTTTTAAATGTTACTACTACCCCTTGTAGTAACATTCTAGCAATTACAGAGTTGTTTTTATTGTTACTTTTATCATAATTTCTATTTATTAATTATTATTATTATTATTATTTTGAGACAGTTTCGCTCTTGTTGTCCAGGCTGGAGTGCAGTGCCATGATCTTGGCTCACTGCAACCTCCGCCTCCTGGGTTCAAGTGATTCCCCTGCCTCAGCCTCCCAAGTAGCTGGGACTATAGGCACATGCCACCACACCTGGCTAATTTTTGGTAGAGATGGGGTTTCACCATGTTGGCAGGCTGGCCCCGAATTCCTGACTTCAGGTGATCCACCTGCCTTGGCCTCCCAAAGTGCTGGGATTACAGGCGTGAGCCACCGTGCCCAGCCATAATTTCTATTTATGCTAGAATTCTTTTCCCCCTTCTTGCTACTGCATTTCACTAGTCTAAAAAATAAAAACATTATAAGAAATGTAGACTCAGACTTATTTAATATTTATAATGCAACAAAATAGATGATGGTGCCTGCAATTGTGGACCATCCCAAATGTTCTCCTACTTCTCCCCCTTTCTGGTTCATTTAGGAAATTACTCAATTCCTGGTCATCATTGTGGGGCTGTTAAACTTGGTTTACTCTCTCCCCTCACCAAAGGGAGGACAGTTAGTTGACCCTGGCTGCTGCAGTTCACATTCTGCTAGAGCCTGGGGGAAAGCTGTTGTCATTTGTCTTTAGGTTTATTCATAATGTTGGGTTACACATACGTTTTACATTTTTATGTAGTTAAATGTCTTGTCCTTTGTGGGTTCTGGCTTGATTGTGCTTAGAAAGGTCTTTCCTCCTCCAAGATTGTGAAAATAATGTCATGTGTTCTTTGCTGGCACTTGTACGATTTCATTTTTGCATTTAAATCAGAACTTGTAAGCTGGTGGACTGTGGGACAGATCTGGTCAACATATGGGTTTTGGTTGGCCCGTCACAGAATTCTGAAAGAAATTATCTGCCAATGTTTTTTACATAACAATCTTCTATCTTCTCATGAAAAATTTAAGATTTAGCAACCCTGGGCTTGCATTGCCATGTAGCAATGCTCAGACAGAATTGAATAGCTTCGGCTCTTTTAAGCGGAACACAGGCTTTCTAATTCAGAACTTCCCAATTGGTATGCCATCAAATGCTTTTCAGGTGTGCCACGATGTTGATTCCCACCCCCCGCATCCCCAGCCTAAAGGTCAGCCAGAGCTCCTATCTAATTTCCTCCTGCAGATATCTGCTTTGTCCGTTTGCCCCAGAGACTTGATGTTAAAAAAAAAAAAAAAAAAAGTTGAGAAAGCACTGACGCTTTTCAGTTCGTTACAGTTCTCTGCACAGCCAGATTCACACATTTAGTTAGCTGCTTGACCCTCTTAACTTGCAACCCATTTTACATCTTTGACTTTTTAGTGTTTTGATCCATATGTAGTTAACTTGAATATATATTGTACATTTCATATTAATAGGAAAAGGTAAAAATGGGGGATGTTAGGGAACCATTTCTTTTTTTCTTTTTCTTTTCTTTCTTTTTTTTTTTTTTTTGAGACGGAGTCTCGCTCTGTCACCAGGCTGGAGTACAGTGGCACGATCTTGGCTCACTACAACCTCCACCTCCAGGTTCAAGCAATTCTCCTGCCTCAGCCTCCTGAGTAGCTGGGACTACAGGCACACCATGCCCAGCTACTTTTTGTATTTTTAGTAGAGACGGGGTTTCACCGTGTTGGCCAGGATGGTCTCGATTTCTTGACCTCATGATCTGCCCGCCTTGGCCTCCCAAAGTGCTTGGATTACAGGCGTGGGCCACCACACCTGGCCAGGAACCATTTTTTTTTTTTTAAAGCAAAAAGCTAGACAATTGTTTCATCATTATTTATTAAATCACCTGTCTTTTCTCCACAGATACGAGTGCTATGTGTAAATTTTATCACAGTCTTGGGTCTGTTGTTGGCCTATCTTTTGCTCCATTGATGTGTCTTTTGGCAACTGTGGCATATTGTTTCACTGTATCTTTATATGTCATAATATTGAGGCAGATTCTTTGTAATTCTCATTTTTAGAATTTTCATAGCTATTCATTCTCATGCTTCTCAGTGTACTCTGAAGTAATTCATCATTTTCTAGAAAATTTATGATTGGCATTTTGATTGGAATCCATTTGAATTCATCAGTTAGAGTTGACTACTGTAGGCTATTAAAACGTCTTCCTATAAGAATGTAGATATCAGACTAGTGAAAATTTAAGGAGCTGAAGAAATTTTAAATTTTAATTGTATGATTTTCATGGAGGTGATTTTTCAAAAAGATTTAGTTATTGACGTTGGTTCCTGTGTTATTTCTGGTAGATGAATCAATTATAGTAGGTAAAAGTATAATCATTGGCATGATTAAAAAGATGTTTTAGCTTAAAACCTAAATGATGGGTTGATAGGTACAGCAAGCCACCATGGCATGTGTATACAACCTGCATGTTCTGCACATGTAGGTAACAAACCTGCGTGTTCTGCACGTGTATCCTAGGACTTAAAGTAAAAAAAAAAAAAAAAAAAAAAAAAGAATTTTTTTGAGATGGAGTCTCACTCTGTCGCCCAGGCTGGAGTGCAGTGGCCTGATCTTGGCCCCTCCGCCTCCCGGGTTCAAGCGTTTCTCCTGCCTCAGCCTCCTGAGTAGCTGGGACTACAGGCACCCACCACCACGCCTGGCTACTTTTTGTATTTTTTTTTTTTTTAGTAGCAATGTGGTTTCACCATATTGTCTAGGCTGGTCTCAAACTCCTGACCTTGTGTTCCCCCACACCCCCACCACCTACCCCCACCTTCGGCCTCCCAAAGTGCTAGGATTACAGGCGTGAGCCATGGCGCCCAGCAAAAAGAAAAAAGATACTTTATATTCTATTACATATTTTTTTTGTTTTGCTAGTTATTAAGTTTGGATGGGTAACTGCCCCTTATAGTAACATTCTAGCAATTACAGAGCTGTTTTTATTATTTGTTAATTTTATCATAATTTCTAGCTCCTCACCTCCTCAATATGCTCCTTTTAATTTTAGTACCTAGTACAAGTGGTAAGTTTGGGGATATCCTTTAAAAAGCTCTATTTTTAATACACACCAGTAGCTCACTTGTTTAAATGTTTAATCATGATAGGTATTTAATCTTTTAGTTGCCCAGAAAAAAACATTAAATTCATGTGGAACTGGTCCAGGACTAGGATATATTTGCAAAGGAAACAGATGTGTATTGAGTACGCAGCTCTAATCATTCAAACTAAATTGAAGTCTGAACGTGAACCCTTACTTTGCTCAGGGCTATCAAAAGTCATAAGCGTGGACAGAATATTAATGTAATGTGCAAAGACAATATTTGTTTTAGTTCTTACAAATAATAAGCTTATTCTGTGACTTCCAGATTTATCAGCACTTGACACTGTTGAATTTGAGCTCATTTATATTTCTTCACCTTCCTTCCCTCCCCCTTTTTAATAGTTCTTTCTAAAAATTGTTATTGGAGTCTAACAGACTGAAAAAGGCAGACATTATTAGTACAGTTTAGTGCATTTTCTTTTCTTTTTTCTTTTTTTTTGAGACGGAGTTTTGCTCTTGTCACCCAGGCTGGAATGCAATGGCGCGATCTTGGCTCGCTGGAACCTCCACCTCCTGGGTTCAAGCAATTCTCCTGCTTCAGCCTCCCGAGTAGCTGGTGCACCACCACGCCCAGCTAATTTTTGTACGTTTTTAGTAGAGACAGGGTTTCACCATGTTGGCCAGGCTGGGCTCGAACTCCTGACCTTAGGTGATCTACCTGCCTCGGCCTCTCAAAGTGCTGGGATTACAGGCGTGAGCCACCGCACCCAGCCTAGTTTAGTGCATTTTCATAAAGTGAACACACTTGTGTAACAGATCAAGACCAGCTGTCTAGAACTCCTCTCCTTTCCCCTTTCAGCTACTACCTCCCTTAAAAGTCATCACTGTTTGGACTTCTAACACCCTGCATTTGTTTTGTCTGCTTTTCAATTTGATTTAAATATAATCATATAGTATATACTCCTTTATAAAGTTTCCATTCATTTTGATGTTTGTATTGACCTTCAAACACTGTGAGGTTTAGGGGTAAAAAATCTACATAACTTTTGGCTCCCTAAAAGCTTAACTACTAATTAGCCTACAGTTGACTGGAAGCCTTATGAATAACATAAACAGCTGATTAACACATATTTTGATATGTATTAAGTACTGTATTCTTACAATAAAGTAAGCTGGAGAAAATAAAATGTTATTAAAATCATGGCTAGGCATGGTGGCTCATGCCTGTAATCCCAGCACATTGAGAGGCTGAGGTGGGCAGACTGCTTGAGTCCAGGAATTCATTCGAGACCAGCCTGGGCAACGTGGTTAAACCCTGTCTCTACAAAAAATACAAAAATTAGCCACCTGTAGTCCCAGCTACTGACTGGGGTCCGGGTGGGGTAAAGGCCTGAGGTGGGAGGATTGCTTGAGCCCGGAGGTCAAGGCTGTGGTGAGCCAAGATTGCACCACTGCGCTCCAGCCTGGGTGACAGAGCAAGACTCTGTCTCAAAAAAATCTTAAGATAAAATGTATTTACTGTTCATTAAGTGGAAGTGGATCGTCATAAAGGTCTTCATTCTCATCCTCTTCATGCTGAGTGAAAAAGGAAAGTCTTAATGTCTCTGAAGCAGAAGAAAATCCACATGTCAATGGACTTGTGCAGTTCAAGCCCATGCTGTATTTTTATTTCTTCTGTTCGATATATTTAAATATCTTTATCATATATTTTATATTAGTATGTTACTTATGTAATCACTTTACCTTTTACATTCTTTTCCCATCAACTTCTCATGGTCTAAGATGATAATGTAATTATCCTTACTCTTTGTTCCACCTCCTGACTGTCATCTACCCTCCAGCTATTCTTTCTGCTTTTGGTTTTAAATTATCCAGATTTCCAGATTAATAGCATATTTTACTTTATGATTATTTGTGCCCTTGCAAGCTTTGTCTTTAAAATGACAATAAAAGTGGAAAAACCAATAAGCATTATTTACATTATTTTGATTGAGAAGGAAAATCGTGTCTAGAATTTTATTTCTCCTCCAACGTCAACTTAAATACCACTTGAACAGAAGGTTCATATTGATTAGGACTAATGAACTATCATTAACTGAATAAACGTCAAATTAATGTCAAATTTTAAATTGCTTCATCTTTGAATAGTGCTTTTGCTTTGCTTGGACTTTCTAATTTCTTTTTCCTTATTGAAAGAGAGAATGTGCCTTTTTGCCATTTCACTAACATGTTCCCCTTCTTACTCTTTGTATCAACTGCTTGAAATGTCTCATTTTCTCCTTGGAATCTTGAAACTAAAATTAATTTTTACAAAGTGCGTGCTAAGTTACATTCTTCTGAAATTGGGCCCAGGTAACTGAAGCCAGAGAGTAAAGTTGGGATATATTCTGGGAAATTTTTTACTTGAGGACAGGGGAAAACATGTTAAGATAAACCATAAGAATGAAGTAAATGTCATTTCAGGCTATACCACCAAATTGGAGGGACATGATTTTACTGTCTTCTGCCATTCAGAGTGGGTACTGAAGTGTTTTAGGAGATTTGCTGAGATGCTTTTCAGTTTTTGGGAAGATTTGAGGGATTGGATTTTGAGAACCTTGAATCATATAGGATGCAATACTGTAGCCCCTGGAAGCTCTCCTTTTCGAGTTTGAAATGATGTTTAACTCTCCTAATTGAGAAGAATTCTCAATTATTGAGGAAGCTACAAGGTGTTCAACAGATTAACACCTATTATATGGACAGATCTTCTTTGTGCAAGTAAATCAAGAACCAAACTTCTAGATGCTTACTAGAGAGTTTAATGGCTGTAGGCCATGTTTTCCTGGAATAGTGATTGGCCTGGGCATTGTAAACAGTGCACACCTGGAATTGTGAAATGGGGAAATAAGGTTTCCTACATTTTCAAGTGAACTAGTTTCTGGCCTGATTTACAAGTGCAATAATATTTCTTATACAAAACACCTTGTTTTCCTTCATTTTAGAAAATGATTGCTAATTGATAAGTATGTGTCATTGTCATATATAGTTTAAGATGAGTCACTCAGTTTGATGGGTTTAGAAGAGTTTAGATTCAGACTTACCTGAGAACTGAGGAAATATTTTTTTGGAATTAGTTATTTCGCAAAAGGAAAGCTAAATTTTGCATATAAGAAGACACTGCTACATAGTATTTACTCTTCTACAAGTGGCATAGTCGTCTTAGAAAACAACAGAAGTAACTTTATTGAGGTGTAATTTACATGCTATTTTAAGTATACAGTTTAATTTTTAGTAACTTTAGTGAGTTGTGCAACCATTACTACAATCCAGCTTTAGAACATTTTCATCTAGATGGAACTACCTGTTTACAGTTAATCCCATTTTCATTCCCAGCCCCAGGTAACTATTAATCCTCAATAATTTTGCCTGTTCTGGACATTTTATGTAAGTGCAGTCATACAATGTGTTAGTTTTTGTGACTGACTTCTTAGGATAAAGTTTTCAAGATTCATCCATATTACAGCATGTATCAGTTTTTCAGTCGTTTTTATTGCTAAATAATATTCCATTGCATAGATGTGCCATCTTTGTACAAATATTCATTAGTTAATGGACATTTAGGTAGTATCCACTTTTTTGTTTTTATGAACAGTGTTCCCCATATGTTTTTATTTCTTTGGGGCAGATGTTTAGGAGAGGAATTGCTTGCCTCTAAGGTAGGTTTCTGTTTGGAGTCATCTTTATTCTAAGCTCACAAGCCATTGTGCCCAGGGGTCAGTTTTGTTTATTTGCATGTATTTTTTCTCTGTCTTTAGCCCTGAACTCCCTGCTAAGGCTGAGAGTTGGAGGAGAATGAATTAATATTAATAATTATTTTGTGCCTTCAATATAGTGGACACTAGTCCAGGCATTTGGCATTATATCATTTTAGGTGCTAAACTTGGTCCAGGTGGTAGATAAGATGAACACTGAGTTGAATTGCTGGGGATAACATTGTCTTAGTAGGGATACTAATTTTATACTGTCTTGATGTGGGAAAGAACCATTTTTCTTTCTGGAGGCCTTCCATTATAACAGTACTTTTCTTCTGAAGCCATAGTAGTCAGCCTACTTTAGGAAGAAGGGAATTTCAGTTCCAGTTTCTCCTGTTTTGCAGAAGCTGGGGAACCATTATTTCAAAATCTGAGTCATGTTTTCTATGCTCTGTAAGGTATTCGTATCAGTAGCCTAATTTTACTGGAGAAAGCAAAAGCCTGGAGAGATCTTCATAGCTGAGTATGTGAATCAGACTGTGGGGAATGCTGGGGCAACTAGTTCATTTTTGGTTGGAAATTTTTTTTTTCTTTTTTCTTGAGATGGACTCTCACTCTGTCGCCCAGGCTGGAGTGCAGTGTTACGATCTCTGCTCACTGCAACCTCTGCCTCTTGGGTTCAAGCAATTTTCCTGTCCCAGCCTCTCAAGTATCTGGGACTACAGGTGCATGCCACCACACCTGGCTAATTTTTTATTTTTAGTAGAGACAGGGTTTCACCATGTTGGCCAGGCTGGTCTCAAACTCCTGACCTCAGGCGATCCTCCCGCCTCAGCCTCCCAAAGTGCTGGGATTACAGGCGTGAGCCACCATGCCCAGCCCTGAGCCACTGCTCCTAGCCAGATTTTGCCATACTTAAAAAAACGAACAAACAACTATCCTTTTTACTCTTTTTCTTTGCTGAACTATTTTAAAGCAAATTCCATTTCACTTCTTCATACTTCATATGCATCTCTAAAAATATATGGACATTTCCCTACATAAATACATACCAGTCTCACACCTAATAAAATTAACATCTTAGATTCATCTAATACCTAGTCTATCTCCGAACTCTCTTCTTTTTCTTTTTTTTTTCCTTTTTTTTTGAGACAGAGTTTCATTCTTGTTGCCCAAGCTGGAGTGCAGTGGTGCAATCTAGGCTCACTGCAACTTCCACCTCTTGGGTTCAAGCGATTCTTCTGCCTCAGCCTCCTGAGTAGTTGAGATTACAGGTGCACATCACCATGCCTGGCTAATTTTTTGTATTTTTAGTAGAAACGGGGTTTCACCATGTTAGCCAGGCTGGTCTCAAACTCCTGACCTCAAGTGATCTGCCCACCTCAGCCTCCCAAAGTGCTGGGATTACAGGCGTGAGTCACCGTGCCCGGCCCCAAACTTTCTAGATTGTTTTAAGATGTCTTTTAAAACTGTTTTTAGCCGGGTGCGGTGGCTCATGCCTGTAATTCCAGCATTTTGGGAGGCCACGGTGGGTAAATCACCTGAGGGTCAGGAATTCCAGACCAGCCTGACCTACATGGTGAAACCTCATCTCTACTGAAAATAAAAAATTAGCCGGGTGTGGTGGCACGTGCCTGTAGTCCCAGCTACTCGGGAGGCTGAGGCAGGAGAATCACTTGAACCCAGGAGGCAGAGGTTGCAGTGAGCCGAGATTGTGCCACTGCACTCCAGCCTGGGAGACAGAGTAAGACTCTGTCTCAAAAAAAAAATAAAATAAAATAAATAATAAATAATAAAATTGTCTTCATCTTGATTCAAGGAAACCAAAGTTCACATATTGCATTAGGTTTTGTTTCTTGAGTCTTAATCTAGAGCAGCATTTACTCTATTTACTTGTGGGGTGGGAGCATTTACTAGCTAAGGAAACAGTTGAATGTATGTCCTACTTCTTGGATTTGTTTGTTTCCTATTAATGTGTTTAACTTGTTTCAATATAGCAGTAGTTCTCAACGGAGGACAATTTTGTCTCCCTCTCTTCCAGGGGACATTTGACAATGTCTAGAGAGATTTTTAGTCATCACAATCTAGTGAGTAGAGGCCAGGTATGCTATTAAACATCTACAATGCACAGAACAGCCCCCACCACAAATAATTTCCTGGTTTCTAATGTCAATAGTGCTGAGATTGAGAAACTGTCAACCTATCCCATGTATTTCCTGAAGAATGGAAATTAGCACTGAAAGCTTGGTTAGAGTCAAGATAACTCTTTTTGCTTAGAATAGTTAAATTGCCCAGGAGTGCCGGTATTCTGTTTTGATCTGGGTGTTGGTTACAAGAGTATACCATTTTGTGAAAATTTATATGTGAGCTCTACACTTTAAAAAATGTGTGTTATTTTTAATTTTAAAAGTTTACATTAAAAAAAGAAACCTCTTTATTGTATTGGGTCCCTTCCTCTTTTTGTCTGCTACTTCACACTTCTTAAATAGTTGAATAAATCTTTAAAGCCTCATTCCCTTTTAAAGGTCCTTAATACTCATTTTTTTTTTTTTTTTTCCAATGTGAGAGACTGGTAGAGATGGGGGGAAAAATGGGTGCCTTTTGGACTCGTTGTTGGGATGGTTGAGTGTCTGTTAGGGAAGTCAGAGTGCTGGTACTTTTCCTTGCTCTGCAGAAAATTGCAGAGTTGCCCTAAGGGAGGGACACCTAAACGATAAGTAATGTTAGGCCACTTGGGTTTTCTGTAAAAGCTTAAAGGAGAAAGTCATTCCAGATGGGATGGTTTGAAAGCAGAGGTTGGCTTTCATGAGCTGTGGAATTTGGGAAAGGGGCATTCTGGGCCAAAAGAACCAGGGAAGGTAAGGAATGCATTAGGGGTGTGCTGGGAACCTTTTCTTGAGCGATGTCTTAAAGCTAGCTTCTCTCCTCTGTCTCTGATAAATAATTGGAAGGAAAGGCAATGAATTTTTTTCTGACAGTTGGTTCTAACTGGGGGCCAGGGCCTCGTTTGCAAATGAAAGGACTGCTGTTGGAGTAGTTGAAATCACAATGGGCCCTGACTCTTTTCACATCAAAGTGTAAAAGAATCTCCAGGGGTGATAAATGGGGGCTGCTGGACTCATTACTTGTAAACAAAGCTGAGCGATGACCTCTACATTTTTTTTAATTAAAGGAAAACAGGGTTTCCTAGTGGTGAGCATGGGGCTGCTCTTCGTTTGAATTTTGACTGTTCACACTGGAAAAGATCTTTTTTAAGGTTACAAGGGAGCTGCCACTGTTACCCGAGATTTACCCCGAATCTCAAACACTACTGGAAAAATGCTGTGCCTAGGACAGCCCAGCAGGTATCCTGTGTGTGTTGAGAATTGAAGTGCAGTGGGTTCCGCTGCATTGTTACAGTAAAGTGGAACAGGGCAGAATTTCTGAGTGCTGCTCCTCTCAGGAGACTGAGGGCTCCATTACTCCTTTTCCCACCCAACATCAGGAGGAAAACTCCTTTATTCCTGTGCAGTGTAGAAAAAGGTCCGTTTTTAAGTAAATTCTTAGCTCTTTGTAAAAGAAGTCCAAAGGCAGTGGTTTTAGAGTTTAAAGATAGTATTTCTTTATATTTGTGTAGTTACAAGGCTTTGAATATGATCAAAACCTTTAACCAAAACTAAAGTATGTGCATACTTTATGGTGTTGAAAGCAATGCTACTAAAAATAGTACAACATTTTATGGGATTAAGATTGCAAATTGCTGCCTAAATTCAGCCTGCAGTTAAGGCCCACCTTCAGTAAACTCTCATTGTGTAGTCAGCTCCCCACCAAAGCTTATCTCTTGCTGTTTTTCCACTTGGCTCTTCTGTTGCAGTCAGTCCAAGCCCTAACCAGATTTTAAACAACTGGAGGTCAGAGACTGCGCTTTGTAACCTGAGTGGAACTGGTAAGGCACTGGGCACCCAAGAATTCTAATGTACTTACTGACTTTCCACATGTTTAGTAACCACCTTCTGAGCCTATCTTCCAAGCAAATTGTAAGACTTGAGAAAGGAGCAGAGGTCACAGCTGGCAAGGAGCACAGCATCCCTGGATGGTTGACAGAGAGAAGCTATCCTCCAGATGAAATGTTTCCAACTACAGATAAGAGCATTGAAGGCCTTCCATTCCCCTTTGATATCAAAATGGTGAGAATGTGGGAGACACCACCAGTTAAGCCTGCCTTCATGAGTACAGATACCCACGAAAATATTTAATAAGCGCAGTGACCAGATGAGACCTGTGCTAAGTATTTGATAGGCATGCTTTCAATCTCGTAACTCCCTAGGAGGTTATGTTTTACAGATGAAAAAGGGAAAAGAAAGATACTCATCAGTGGCTAGCTTCCTTCCATCACCGGACCCTCAAGTCCCTGTTCCCTTTTTGTCTTTGTAGAAGCTGGTGGCAGGGATATACTTTCTGAGCTCTGGTTTAAAACTCTGAGTTTTGGGCCACAGATCCCCTCTAGCTGACTCTTCTTTTTTGACATGAATGAGATAAAAAGTTGTTCCTTGGAGATAGTTTCAGCATGGCTACAGTAGTCAGAGAAACGTGCATCTTTTCCAGTGAAGGAACAAAGCTGATTTCTTTGCACTGGGGCATAGTGGGGGTGTGGGAAGGGGATGCTGGGTAATGGGATAGGGGTCACTAGTGAGCCATATGGCAGGAAAAAGATGATTAGTTACCAAAAAAAAAAAAAAAAAAAAATTAAGGAATGGAGGTGGTTCCCATCCTAAATTAGAATCTCCCCAGTTTGTCTCTCAGAGCCCTTTTCATCACCGTGGTGAGATGATGTGTGCTCTCTCAGAGCACTTTGTGGTCTGTTACAGCATTGCACAGATGTCAGGTGGCTGCCCTGTTAATAAATCAACCTCTCAACGGTTAGAAGTTGTAGCAGTTCTCGTTTTAGATTATCTTTCAACATCCGGCAGAGGCTTACTGTCCCCCACAGAGCACTTGGTAAACGAGATATGAAATTGTCCTTTAATTTAAGAATGGAGGCTTAATTTTCCAGTAGGACAGAGTATTCAATAAATGAGAGCGGAGACTATATTTTATTTGTCTAAAATATATATTTTTAAAAATGTGTTCCTCAATAGCTTGTAAAGGACAAAGCCAGGGAGTTGAGAGCAAAGGGTATGCACGAGGTGAGATAGGAGGCTATTTGGAAAAGTTATTGTTTCATTGTTTTTTTTTTTTTTTTTCTGTCTCATGTCCTCAACCTGGAGTAGTGACTCTGGTGAGTAGAACACTTCTTACAGGCTCACTGGGACCCTGCCACTAAATTTTCACCTGGAGAGGCAGCCTAATTAAGAGAGAGTTTGCTTTGAAATCAGTTAGATCTGGGTTTGAATTGTATCCCCATGAGACAGGTAATGCTGGGCAATTTTCTTAACCTCTCCAAACTCTAGTTCTCTCATTTGTAAAATAAGGATAATAATGAGGACTAAATATAAGCATTTATTTAAAGCCCATGGAGTGCTTGGTACTCAATAGACATTTAATAAATTTTAATTTTCTTCCCTTTCTGTTGACTTGCCTTTGATAATTTCAGCATTTAGGGTGTGGAGAATTTGAACCTCATGATGTTCATAGAACACCTGAGGTTTAAAAGTTTGGGTTCCATTGGGCAATATAGGGAAAGCAGCCTTCCCATGCTCTCAGACCCAACTCTGAAGCATTGTCTGGGACCAGTGCTTGGCACTGTATGTGAACTGTGTAATCACGTGTTCCTGCCAACTGTGGGTTCAAGTGATGATGTGTCTGATTTTTGTTACTCTGGAACTTAAATTATTAAGAGTTTGGGTAATTTGAAATGGTAGGTGACACTATGAATTAATTTCTCAATAAAATTTTCATTTCATATTTCCTACTAAAATAATACTTTAAGATACAGTTTAGGATACACATGAAGATAAGTATAGGCCAGGCACAGTGGCTTATGCCTGTAAAACTCAGCACTTTGAGAGGCTGAGGTGGGTGGATCACTTGAGGCCAGGAGTTCGAGACCAGCCTGGGCAATATGGTGAAACATCATCTCTTCAGGAAATACAAAAATTAGCCAGGTGTGCTGGCATGCACCTGTAATCACAGCTACTTGAGAGGCTGAGGCACGAGAATTGCTCGACCTGGGAGGCGGAGGTTACAGTGAGCTGAGATCGCACTAGTGTACTCCAGCCTGGGTGACAGAGTGAGACTCTGTCTCAAAAAAAAAAAAAGCATAGATAACTATGTGTAAAGAAACTATGTGTAATAATACTTTTTACCCTTTTCGGTTAAGTAAATAGAAATCATATATTTCCTTCAGGTTAGTTTGATTTTGAATGGAAGTTCTCGAGAGCCTTTGATGTCAAAAGTGTCAACTAGGAACTAGGGAGAGGGGATGGGAAGAAAAACTGGTACCATGGGGGAGGGAAGGAACTGGGATGGAGGTAGATTAGTCCACAGGGAGTTCACATTAGAGCTTGCGTTCAGGTTACTATGTGCAGGTTACTGTGTGCATCTACTCTTTTTTATCTAATGCTTTAAACTTTTTAAAAAGCTTATTCCTAGTCCAGTATTGCATTTTAACCTTATAAAGATCTTATAGGGTAGGTCAGGCAGATAGTTCCATTTGAAGTTTAAAGGGGTTAAGTGGTTTGCCAGTGTTCTCAGGGTTAATACTGAAACTGTTTTCTCAACCTGGAATGAGTTTTCTCTCCCTTTCCCAGCTCCTCAGTCTATTGATATTTTAGTCATCCTTTAAGGTTCAGCTGAAATACCACCTTTTCTTCTTCTTCTTCTTTTTTTTTTTTTGAGACAGTGTATCATTCTTTTGTGATACACTCAGGCTGGAGTGCAGCGTTGCACAATCACGGTTCACTACAGCCTCAATCTCCTGGGCTCAAGTGATCTTCCCACCTTGGCCTCCCAAATGCTATGATTACAGGTGTGAGCCACCATGACTAGACTGGTTTTTTTTTTTTTAAAATATAATTTTTTTGTAGACCTGGGATCTCACCATGTTGCCCAAGCTGGTTCTGAACTCCTGGCCTCAAGCAGTCCTCCTGCCTCGGCCACCCAAAGTGCTGGGATTACAGGCATGAACCACCATGCCTGGGTTGTTCTTTTTTTTTTTTTTTTTTTTTTTGAGATGGAGTCTCGCCCCGTCACCAGGCTAGAGTGCAATGGTATGATCTTAGCTCACTGCAATCTCTGCCTCCTGGGTTCAAGCCATTCTCCTGCCTCAGTCTCCCCAGTAGCTGGGATTGCAGGTGTGCACCACCACACCCAGCTAATTTTTTTTATTTTTAGTAGAGATGGGGTTTCACCATGTTGGCCAGGATGGTCTCAATCTCCTGATCTTGTGATCCGCCTGCCTTGGCCTCCCAAAGTGCTGGGATTATAGGTGTGAGCCTCCGCACCCAGTTGCCTGGGTTGTTCTATACATCTTTTTTTTTTTTTTTTTGAGATGGAGTTTCACTCTTGTTGCCCAGGCTGGAGTGCAATGGTGCAACTTCTGCTCACCGCAACCTCCGTCTCCTGGGTTCAAGCAATTTCTCCTGCCTCAGCTCCCGAATAGGTGGGATTACAGGCATGCGCCACTATGCCCGGCTAATTTTGTATTTTTAGTAGAGACAGGGTTTCTCCATGTTGGTCAGGCTGGTCTCAAACTCCCGACCTCAGGTGATCCACCTGCCTCGGCCTCCCAAAGTGCTGGGATTACAGGCCTGAGCCACTGCGCCCAGCTGTTCTATACATCCTTATCGTTATTCCTCTATCGTAGCTTAATATTTTTAAATATTAAATTTCTGTTCGCATTATTGTATGGTTTCTTTCTCCTGATTAGACACAGACTAATAAAACATTTAGTAATTATTTTCCTCCATCTCATATATCCGTCTGAGTTGTAAACATCTTTTATACCAAAGACCTATTTAATCCTTCAGCACTATATCTGTGTTTTGCAAATAACCAGCAATTAATGAGTGATTTGAGTTTGCTGCTATTGGAGTTATTGGTGCTGTCATAGAGAGATGGAGGAGTGCTGATGTGGAGGGTGGTTATAATGGGTATTTATTTGACCTTTCTTAGAAAAACAACGCAAAGTTCTTACTCCGTTACTAATGGGTTAACTTAGTGTTGCTGTGAAAGTCTGTAACTGTTAAGACAATTACCCATTGTTGACTCAACTGTTGAAAACTACATTTTAAGGCATCTATATAAAGTATTCAGAATTATGTAAACAGTGATTTACTGCTACCTATTTGTCTTCATTGACCTTTTAAAAACAAATTGCTTGAAAGTACAGGCAAGCCTTAGAGCCAATGGTGCCTACAAGTTACCTGTATTTCACTTTTTGGCTAATTTGTCAATGTTTTCTCGCAGCAGTGTTTTTGTCTGTTTTAACCAGCATGTTTGGTTTGGATTAATGTTCAGTTTCTACACACACTTGCTAAGCCTTTTCTCTTATCCACCTATTAGCAAAAGGGAAGTGAAGGGTATAGCCCGATGAGGGAATTCCCCCTCTTCATTTTGCATTCTAAGTCTATATCTAGGAAAGCATTGTAGCCAAAAAACCCAGGAGCATTGTCTGTATTTTGAAGATATTTGCTCCAAGACGGCTCACAGAAAAAAAAAATTGATAGTATCATTATTAGGCTAATGGGCATTTTTGACTCCTTAAGAGTTACTTGGCTCAGTAAGTCTGCTGGTTGAGGCTTTGGATTTGCTGATTGCAGCCCATGGGTATTCATTTGCATACGCCTTTTCCTTCTCCCAAGGCCTTTCTCCCCCATCAGTGCTTGTCATTGCTCAATTCATTGCACCCCTGTCCCTCACACCCACTCACAGGACCTTCTCATACTAATGCCTTCTCACACTTCAGCAAGGTTTCTCCTTAATGAAGACAAGATGCATTAAACTTCCCAATTCAGAAAATTGGAGAGTAATGATATGTATGAAATAAAGTATTTTTAGTTTCTTTTTAAGAGAACTCAGAGCTGACATCCATTGATTCAGGGACTGAATGTGGTTTTTGGTGTGCTGTATTCTCCCCTCTTCCCCAGGGTGGTAGTTTCTTTTTTTTTTTTTTTTTAAGTTCTGGGATACATGCAAGGTGGTAGTTTCTACAGTGAAATAGTGACTTGATAATCTGAGAAATGTGCATCTTACACACCCACACACATACCCACACCCTAAATGGAGGTACTACAGTATATTTTGCACTTCACTAAATGCTCAGCACCTATATATATTGAATTTTGTGTGTGGTATAGTCAATCCTCCTTCTTCTCTGATTTCTGAGACACATCCTGGCTCGTGTGCCTTGCGATTCTGAGGCCCTCTCAATTTCTCACCAAACTTCCTTTTATCTTGCTTGATAAAAGTTGGCATTCCTCAAATCTCTATCTCTGACTTGCTTTCTTTTTATACTATGGATTTTCTCTGTATAATCTTTCATAGTGGCTTCACCATCCCCCAATGGGTGATTCCAACATCTGCATTTTCAAACCAGGAAAGCACTGTAGCTCCCCCAAAAGCAGAAATATTGTGTATATTTTGAAGATATCTGCTCCAAGATGGCTCACAGGAAAAAAAAAAAAAATCATAGTGTTACTAGGCTAATGGGCATTTTTGACTCCTTAAGAGTTACTTGGCTCAGACAGTCTGCTGGTTGAGCCTTTAGGATTTGTTGATTGTAGCGCATGGGCATCTTCCTCTACTTCTCCAGAGGTAAGCCATTATCCCCCATTCTAATTTAATCATTCCTCCTCTTCTGTTCCATAATAATTAGGAGAGACTTCCTTATACGGGGACGTTTCCCCATACATTCCTTTTGCTTCTCTAGTTAAAAACTTCCAGGGCACCATATCGCCTACACTTTAGAGTTCGATTCCCTTAGTGTGGCATTCAAGCCTTTTATCCCCTGGGCCTCAGCTTGTTTTTCAAGTCTCATCTCCCATCACTACTGTCCTTCTACCAACCTTGGTGCCTTGCTTTATAGAAGATCTCTCAATTCTATATACAGGCTTTTGTCATTCAAGTACTGTGCCTTGGCATATACTATTCCTTCCTCCCATCCCTGCTTCATCAGTCCATCCCTTCGTCTGTCAGTGCTATCAGGGAAATACAGGGTTTTACAGGAACATGTAGGAGTAGTACCTCAGCATAGATTTGAGGACTAATCAGAGAAGACTTCTTGGAAGAGGAAGTTAGGCAGAACATTGATGTATGTTTAGAGTTGAAAAAATTGGGTGGAGGAATGGATAAAAGAGAGATGTGTGTTCCAGATAAAGGAACTATACAAGACTTGGGCAAAAAGAAAAAACAAAACAGAAGCAAACCGTAGGGCCCTTTTGAGGAACTGAATGAGGTTCACTGTAGCTGAAGCAGAGACCACCAGGTCAGGAAGTGATCTGGTGAGCCATGCTAAGAAATTTGACCGTATATTTAGGGTAATGGGAAGCCATCAAACTATTTTAAATATGTTAGTGGTTTAATATGATTTTAAAAGGTCACTTGTCAAATGGAGAACGGAGTTTAGTGAGACGTGGGCAGGAGCAGAAGCAAAGCAACCCATTGTGGGGATATGAAGTAAGTAGTGCATAGGAGAGCTGGAGAGAATCCAGTGGCTCTGGATGATTTTTTTTTGTAAACAATGAGAAAAGATAGGTAGGTTGGATGCATGAAACAGAAGACTCAAGAACAATTCTTAATCATTGGTTTTGTCACTGGGAGATGCTGAAAGATGGGAAAGACTGAGAGTGGTACAAGTTCCTTTTTGAGTAGTCCAGGTTTGAAATGCCTGTGAAAATCCTGGCAAGTGGAGATGTTAAGTGGGCAATTGGTTCTTTAAGTCTAGAGTTCATTGGGGAAGGTCTGGGCTTAAGACACAATTTATTCAGTAGAAAATGAATCACAATTGTGCATGAGATTTCCCAACAGATGAGAGTGCTCAGGAACTTGAACTACGTAGCAACTTAGTGGGAACTAAGTAGCAGAGAAGGCTTAATAAGGAGGTTGAGATGGATTTGATAAAGAAGCTGACAAAACCCAGGAGAGTACTCTCTTGGCCAAGAGAAGAGCAGGTGGGGAGGAGAGGTTCAGAACCTCAAATGCTGTTAAACTATGGATTCAGTCACCTCTTCCGTGAAACCTCCTCTCTCACCCTCAGGCAGTAATGGTCTCCCATTTCTCAAAGATACAACCTTTTATTATGGCATTTAAACTGTTTTTGTTTTTATCTTCCTCACAAGATTCTGTCACTGGACAGCTGATTATGAGCTAGCAGATACAGTAGAAATTCAATCAATTAATACATTAAATAATTTATAGAAGAATGATTATTGGCCTCTGCCACCAAGAAATGGTTATGTCTTCTTAGTGATTTGCCTGCTTTTTGTCTCCCTGGATTTAGGATGTATTTTTGAAAATACATTGACATTCCTTCATAGATGTTTGTACAGTTTTCAGTACTCACAATGGCAGAAGTATGATATTTCGACTGTGCCCTATTCTTATGCTGGGCAAAGACCTCAAGAACAAAACTCCTGTCCTGACCCCTTACATAGGGGTCTTACAGAGGGAGTATGGGAAATAGCAACTCTTGTAAAAATAAGCTGGTCAGTGGGTGGTAGGTAAGCTGAAGGAAAAGATTTATGAGCAACATCCTGTTCTGGGATCACTGCTGGGGATGAAAAAGGGGGAGAAACTGCTATATAAATCACGAAGGCAGCTCAGGAAATAAAGTCTGCCATTGGAGGGTCTCAGGGGGACCCTTTATGGATATCTTTTGCATAACACATGGGTGAAGGAGAGTCAACAGGTGCCACTTTTCTTAGCCCATGTGGGGGGCTGGTGCTGGGTTGGGATAATTCATCTTTCATAAGGGAAAAAAGGAGCAGAAGATGACAGAGTGAGATGGCACAGTGGGCCCCAGAGTCATCTCTAGTTTTGTAATTGCTTGCTGGATTGTGAAGAAAAAAGGAGAGAGAAGGGGCCATTTTGTAGGAGCAGAAGATTGTGCTCATTGGTCTTAGGTCTCACGTGGTAGCCTCTCCACAGAGCGCCTCCTTGTTCCTTCAGGAATCTGCATCAGCTTCTGCTCAGTTCAGGATGTGTAGGTGACATCCTGTCTTGACCAGAGGGTGCATTTGGCTTGAGATTTTTTTTCTTTTCAAATGAAAGACAGTTGAGTCCGAGCGTGGTGGCTCACACCTGTAATCCCAGCACTTTGGGAGGCTGAGGCAGGAGGATCATGAGGTCAGGAGATCAAGACCCATCCTGGCTAACATGGTGAAACCTCATCTCTACTAAAAACACAAAAAATTAGCTGGGCGTGGTGGCACGTGCCTGTAGTCCCAGCTACTTGGGAGGCTGAGGCAGGAGAATTGCTTGAACCCAGGAGGCAGAGGTTGCAGTGAGCTGAGATTGTGCCACTGCACTCCAGCCTGGGCAACAGAGCGGGCTTCTGTCTCAACAAAACAAAACAAAAAACAGTTGAATCGGTTTATCAGTAGGGGATTAGATTCTATGTTATGATGTACCTACAAAATAGAAATGAAATAGTTGTTAAAAAAGGGTAAGATAGGCCCGGCGCGGTGGCGCACGCCTGTAATCCCAGCACTTTGGGAGGCCGAGGCAGGCGGATCACGAGGTCGGGAGATCGAGACCATCCTGGCTAACATGGTGAAACCCCGTCTCTACTAACAATACAAAAAATGAGCTGGGCGCCGTGGCGGGCGCCTGTAGTCCCAGCTACTCGGGAGGCTGAGGCAGAAGAATGGCGTGAACCCGGGAGGCGGAGCTTGCAGTGAGCCAAAATAGCACCACTGCACTCCAGCCTGGGTGAAAGAGTGAGACTCCGTCTCAAAAAAAAAAAAAAAGGTAAGATAGTTATATGTGCATCAAGATTGCATCATATAGTATACAAATTACAGAACAGAATCAAAGATATCTTATTTTTGTGGTTAGGAAGCTAGAGCTATATCTACCTAGATAAACACATTCATAGAACAGGCCTGAAAGGGGATGCACTAACTCTAGCAACATTAATCTTTTGGGGGAATATAATTATTTAGTTTTTTTCATGGGATAACTTTTAAAAAAATTATACGTGGAAGGGTAATATTTGTTGTTTGTTCTTTTCCCATAATGTACATATATCAGTTTTATAGTTTAAGATATTAAAGTGGGCCAGGCATAGTGGCTCACACTTGTAATCCCAGCACTTTGGGAAGCCAAGGCAGCAGGATTGCTTGAGGTGAAGAGTTCCAGACCAGCCTGGGTAACATGGCAAGACCTCGTCTCTACAACAACAACAACAAAGATACTAAAGCGGAAACACTTCCTAGAATGTTATTTGAAAAAATGAAGGAATGAGCCCCCATCCCGCTACCTCTTTAAGAAGATAAAAATGTTGCTTCTTTACTTAAGGGTACATATTTTTATTTTTAGTTAAAAATATTTGGAGTGCTTGTTACATTCTAGGTATTGTTCTATGTAGGGAAGATGCAGTAGCAAAATAAGACAAAGGAGATCCTGCTTTCTTGGAGTTTCCATCCTAGTGTGTTTGGCTAAACATGTATTATAGATGAAAAATAAACATGAATCATATTAGGGTTATAAAGCAGGTTTGGTGAGGGTAAAGAGTGTCAGCTGGATGAGGGAAAGGTGTTCTGTTTTATATCTAGTCATCAGGAAAGGTGCTGCTGCTAAGGTTATGTTCGAGCAGAGACCTGAGGAAGTTTGCCAGATAGAACTGGAGCTGGGGGTGGAGGGAACTTTGCAGGCGATGGGGAGCTTGTGCATAGGCCCTGAGGCAGTGTGTGCTTTGTATTTTTGTGGAACAGCAAGGTAGCCAGTGAGGCTGGAGCAGAATGATGAGGAGGAGGGTGTTTGGGATGAGGTTCGGGAGCTGGCAGGAGGCCAGATTGTAGAGGGCCTTGTAGGCCGTTGGAAAGTTGTTGGAGTGAGAGAGAAAGCCATTCGAGGGTTCCACTAGAGGAGTAGCACTCTTCAAATGCCCTTTAACAGGATCACTTGGGAAGCTTTGTGGGGTTTACACTGTGGTGAGCATGGGAAAAGCACGTTAGGGGAAACTATCCTTGCAGTGGATGGGGATTATCTTTCCCTCTCATTTCACTAATGGAGAAAGTCAAATGTTTGGCACAGAAACATAAAACATTGTAAGCAGGGACCAGGTCCTGAGTTTTCCCAGTGGTAACTTCAGTGCTCTATTTTTCAGAGGAAGCTATCTGGGAATTTCCATTTTCTAGCATGCATTATAACATGTTATTTTTAATAGCTAGGTCTCTGATCAGTTATTGTGACTATTGCCCATGATGCTGTATAGGGGTTCTGGCCTCAGTCTTCTTCTTGCATGAAGATGATGCCTCTGATTTATGATATTTTCTAGAATTCTGAGTCAGAGTATGAGTTAGTGTCATTTTCCATAACAAGGTGGGAATGCACCCATACATTTGGTCCTTGTGTTGCCAGCAGGTATTAATTAGGCAATAGTTTAGCTTACCTTGGAACCAGCTGTTCCTTGCAGATGCACTGATATTAAGGGCACACATGTCTATTATAAGGCTGGTAAATTAGAGTTCGCTTTATCAGAAGCTTATCAAAGGTCTGCTGTGTGCAAAGCACTATGCTGCATTCTTTTAGAGCTATTAGATAAATAGCAATACTCTATCTTTAAGGAGCTTACAGTCTGTTGGACACTATGGGCAAAAACACTAATGTTAGAGTTGCAAGATGATGTGGAAGTACAAAGGAGGTAGAGATGAATTATGAGTGGACAGTATGGGAAAGCCTTCATGAATGAGACAGCAAGTATTTCAACTGGGTGTTAAAGTTTGAAGGGGCGCTGGGTAGGTTGGCTTATGCCTATTATCCCAGCACTTGGGGAGGCTGAGACTGGAGGATCACTTGAGCCCAGGAATTTGAGACCAGCCTGGGCAACAAAGTGAGACTCCATCTCTACAAAAAATTCAAAAAATAGTGGGAAATGGTGGCACGTGCCTGTAGACCCAGCTACGTGGGAGGTTGAAGTGGGAGAATCACTTGAGCCCAGGAGGTCGAGGCTGCTGTGAGCTGTGATTGCATGGCACTCTAACCTGGGCAGAGCCAGAGCTTGTCTCAAAAAAAAAAAAATGTTTGAAGAGCAGAAAAGCAGGCATTTCATGCTTAAGGGAGAGCCAGAGAAGTGACATGGAAGGAAAATGGGTCTGTTACATTTCCTTCCATTACCAGAATGGCCTGTTATAGCTGAGGTTAAAGTATTTTTAAGAGAAAAGAAAGAGGAAGGCAGTGGGAAAAGTAGATGGAACCATTCCATCTAAGCCTGAACTGTCTACTATGGTAGTCATTGGCCATATGTGACTTCTGAGCACTTGAAATGTGGCTGGTTAGAGTAGATATGTCATGGTATAATACAAAGACTGGGAAAAAAATGTGAAATAATCTCAACAACTTTAATTACAAGTTAAAATGAAGACAGTTTTGGGTTATAAATTTAATATTATATTTATTTTATTTTAATTTATCTTGAGACAGAGTCTCACTGTATTGCCCAGGCTGGAGTGCTATGGTGTGATCTCAGGTCACTGTAACCTCCGCCTCCTGGGTTCAAGTGATTCTCTTGCCTCAGCCTCTCAAGTAGCCAGGATTACAGGCGTGCACCACCACACCCAGCTAATATTTTTGAATTTTTAGTAGAGACAGGGTTTTGCTATGTTGGCCAGGCTAGTCTCAAACTCCTGGCTTCAAGTGATCTGCCCGCCTCTACCTCCCAAAGTGCTGGGATTACAGGCCTGAGCCAGCACACCTGGCCTAATATTATTTAGATTTATTTCACTGCTTTCTTTTTTTACCTTTTTAATGTGGCTACTTGCAAATTTAAAAGTGCATTAGTAACCCCCATTATATTTCTGTCGGTTATAGCTGATCTAGGTTAGGGCTAGTAGCCCTAGAAGAGGGATTGAAAGCAGGATGAACAAGAAAAAAAAGAAAGGGAGAGAAGAAACTGAGAAAGGACTATCTGTGGGATTTGTAGGAGTTTGTGTGTGTGTGTGTGGGGAGTCAAAGATACTGCCTGTGGCTTCTGACCTTGGTGTTGCAATCAACTTGGAGTGCACCGCTGCACGGAGGCAGTGAAGGGCGGGGGGAGATGATTTCACTTTGGGCCTGTTGATCCCTGGCTGTGCTGTAGGGAGGTGCCTTTGGCAGCCAACTGTGGAGTGGATTAGGGTTGGCAGAGCTGGAGGTGGGGAGACCAGTTTGGTTGGATCCCATGCCCGTTACACTTGGGTGCTGCAGCCTTTTGTATAAGGGCGCAGGATGAGGGTGAGGTTTCGGTGTGGTGTACGATAGACATAATCTACAGAATTGCTTGGTAGTTTATGCTAAATTTTACATTGGGCTTCTCAATTCTGCCTCAGTTGGTCTCTTAATTTTTTTCCCCCTTAAATTACTACACCCCTTACGGTAGGGGAAAAAAAGGAAGTATGTAAGTTATGGTATGGCCAAAATTTTTTAATGTATTGAATTTGGACTGGTGTAGCAACTTGTCTTTTTCCTTATTTATTTCTGGAAGCAGATTGATTTGGTAAAGAGAAAGGAAGTATCCAAATAACAGGTCTGCTGATTTCTTACCTAGACTCAGAAAATGTTTATTACGAGGACCTGCCTTTTCCAGAGTTAACGTTTTCTTTCTTTTCTTTTCTTTTTTCCTTTATCTTTTCTCTTTTCCTTTCTCTTTTCTTTTCTTCCTTTCCTCCTTTCCTTTTTCCTTTCCCCTTTCCTTTTCCTTTTCCATTTCCTTCATGCCACAGATACTTATTGAAGATCTGCTGTCATATGATGCATTAAAATCTGATAGATCAAAGACGACCTATGGGAGAGAATACGAGAATAGAAAAATGGGAGTCCCTGTTCTGTTTAACCTGGCAGATAAGCACACAGCCAGATTGTGAAACAGTGTGATAAATGCTCTAGCAGAAGAGCAAATAAAGTGTTAAAGGATCATAGAAAACAGCAAAGTGTCATGGATGAAATCTTTCTAATGAGAACCGTGGTAATTCTTTTTCTTTTGGGGCCCTTCGGGTCGTGCCATCTTACTTGGAGCAGTGCTATGGCAGAATTCAACTTATTTTTTTATTTATTTTTGAGATGGCGCTTTTACTCCTGTTGCCCAGGCTGGAGTGCAGTGGTGTGATCTCGGCTCACTGCAACCTCTGCCTCCCAGGTTCAAGCGATTCTCCTGCCTCAGCCTCCCAAGTGGCTGGAGTTACAGGCACATGCCACCATACCAGGCTAATTATTTTGTATTTTTAGCAGAGACGGGGTTTTACCATGTTGGCCAGACTGGACTCTAACTCCTGACCTCAGGGGATGCGCCTGCCTCGGTCTGCCAAAGTGCTGGGATTATACAGTCTTGAGCCACCATGCCCTGCCCAACTCATTTATTTAAATTTTATCCTACTTAAACTTTTTAGTTTGTTTAAATGCAGGGATTTATATTAAATATATTCTCCTTCTGTGGCTGTTCTGTCATGGTAACTGGTTGCTATGAAGCTGCTCTTTTTCCAAGATTTGAAGTGCAGATGAAGGTATTAGACAGGAAATGCCATCCAAAATTGCTAACTTCTGATTTCCTGAAAGGATGGTATTTTTTTCTAATTAGCAATAGTCATGTAAAATATTTTAAAGGCCAGTGTTGTGAAATCACAGTAAAACATTTCATACATAAAGAGCTGTACATGGTGTTTTGCTCACGTTAAGTTAAATTCAGAAAAGAGCTTTGGTGACTAAAACAGGCGTCATAATACAAAAACCAAGTTGTCGGTTTGTGGTGAAGGTATTTTGCCATCGTTTCTGGTTTCAAATTCTAGGCTTTTTCCTTACCCTCTTTCATCTTATGAGTGATATTCTCCAGCTAACTGTTGCCTCTTCCATCCCCCTGTGTCCATGCTATAAAGATTTTTGTAAAACCATGACTGCTTGAAAAACTCCCTAATAGATCATTATGCTCCCTAAAGAAAAATATTGCAAGTCTCTTTGCAACCCAATACGCACTTATCTCTTTAGTGCTTTTCCTACTTCTCTCTTGTGCACCCTATAATACAACCTCAGTTTTTGCTCCTTTCCCCCAAAAGCCATGTTTTCCCATTCCTCTGTGTTTCTGACCGTATTGGTCCCTTCCAACACTACTTTGTTTTCTTAGGGAAATCCTATTTATCCCACCTTAACCTCTTTTTTTGTTTTGTTTTTGAGATAGTGTCTCACTCTGTTACCCAGGCTGGAGTGCAGTGGTGCAGTCTCTACCCACTGCAGCCTTGACCTCCTGGGCTCAAGCCATCCTCCCACCTCCACCTCCCAGGTAGCTGGGACTACAGGTGCACACCACCACATGTAGCTAATTTTTATATTTGTTGAGACGAGGTTTCACAACATTGCCCAGGCTGGTCTCGAACTCCTGGTCTCAAGTGATCCTCTTGCCTTGGCCTCCCAAAGTGCTGGGATTACAGGTGTGAGCCTCTGTGCTCAGTCTTCCACCTTAATCTTTATTTGATTTGAGTCCAACAAATAGTTATTGAGGTTTTCCCACATGCTATGTGTTGGGGATACAAAACTCATTAAGACAGCCTTTTTTTCCCCCCCAAGGAAGTAATATAAGGATGCGGGTATATAAACACTTAATACTACCTCCTTATCAGAGTTAGGTGTTGAAAATACAGTGACAAATAAAACACAGTTATTCTTTTGCCCACATAAGGTGTATGTTGTATTGGGGGAGACAGAAGTCAAATATTTAAAATTGACCTATGAGAAGTACTGTGAAGCAGGAAAAGCCCCTTTGATCTGAGAAAACAAGTAACTTGAGAGGGCATGAAGATCAGTTTTAGATATAGAGGAGGGTCAAGATTGGCCTCTTTGAGGAGGTGACATTTTAAAAAAGACATTTAAACAAGTAATTACAGTATCATATAATAAGAGTTAATTATTATAGGGTGAGTATAGCAGGCCTACGAGAAGAAGTGTAAATGTAAATTAATGGTTATAATACAGTGTGTTAAGTTCAATGATGGAGGGATGTAACAAGGAAGGGAACTTCCGTAGTGGGAGGGGCACACAGAGTTTTTATTGCCCTGCAGTGGAAGGATTTGGGGAGGGTTGGCTGTAGGGCTTTCCATGCAGAAGCACAGAGGTTTAAAACAATTTGGGTTGTGTTCACAGAATTTAAAGCATTCTGGTATTATTACTGGCATTTTGCAGTGGAAGGAGCCCATAGGCAGGTAAGGAGGCAGAGAGGTGGGTGGTGTAGAAGGGTGCTCTGCATTATGGAATCAACCATGGAATCAACCTAGGTGCCAGTGGTAGACTAGATAAAGAAAATGTGGTACATATACACCATGTCATATCATGCACCCATGAAAAAGAATGAGCTCATGTCCTTTGCATCAATGTGCATGGAGCTGGAGGTCATTATCCTAAGCAAACTAACTCAGAAACAGAAAACTGAATACCACATGTTCTCACTTACAAGCGGGAGCTAAACATCAAGTACATATGGACAGAAAGAAGGGAACAACAGACCCCAAGGCCCTACTTGAGGATGGAGGGGGAGGATTGAAAAATGACCTAACATGTACTATGCTTATTACCTGGGTGACAAAATAATCTGTGCACCAAGCTCCCACAACGTGCAATTTACCTGTGTAACAAACTTGCATGTGTACCCCTGAACCTAAAATAAAAGTTAAGAAAAAGAAATGGGCTCTGGAGCCAGAACTGGGTGCCTACCTCAGTGTCTCACATGCCCATACCTGATGTCTAGGGCAAGGTTTGTAACTCTTTGTGCCTCAGTTTTCTCATCTGTAACTCTTTGTGCCTCAGTTTTCTCATCTGTAACACTGAAATGATGATAGCACTTACCTTGTCAGGTTATTGTAGGGATTAAGTAACTTAATACTTAGGAAATTCTTGGAACAATGTCTGGCACACAGCAAGTGCCCAATAAATGCAGGTGATGGTGCCTGTGGGCATTTTATTGCATGGAAATAATCTTTGACCTGTTGGAAATCCATGAAGGCCTATTTGCAGTGTAATAACTTGATCATGTTTCTGTTTTTCAAATACAGTAAGTAGTCCCCCCATATGAGACAGATACATTCTAAGACCCCCAGTGAGTCGTGAAGTCACAGATAGTACTGCACCCTATACACTATATAGTATGTATTTTCAATCTCATAACTGAAACAGCTACTGAGTGACTTACAGGTGAGTAGTATCTATAGTGTAGATATGCTGGACAAAGGGATGATTCACGTCCCAGGTGGGACAGAGAGGACAGCAAGAGATTTCATCACACTACTTAGAATTGTGTGCAACTTAAAACTTATGAATTGCTTATTTGTGGAATTTTCCATTTAATATTTTTAGACCTTGGATGACTGTGGGTAACTGAAACCATGGAAAGTGAAACCGCAGATAAGGAGGGCTTCTGTATTGTTTTAGAGGGAGTGTGAGCATGTGTGTTAGGAGGAGGGGGCTGGAATTGCATTTCTGTGGATTCTCCAACCTCACCTTTTTCCCTCACCCCCTGCATAATTACCTGTTCCTTCACCTGTGTTCCCATGGTGTCTTATCTCTGCTGTGGCGTTTTCCCATTGTATTTTATAGTCTGTGTTTCTCATACTAGACTGGGTCCCCTCAGGGTGTTAAGGACTATGTGTTACTCATCTTTACATCCCATTGCCAAGAATAGTACCTAACACTGGCACATACTGGGCACTCAATAAATGTTTGTTGAATTGCTTTGAAAGGTTTACCAGGGAGTTGCCCTAACTTGTAATTCTGGAGAAAGGTCCTCCCGTAGAAGAGTCTGGGCATGTTGCTATGGGAGAGTGTTTTCTTTGTTTCATACACCAAGTATTTATCGAGTGCCTACTGCACACAGTGCTGTGAGGGGATACATAGATGAGTCAGATGTATACTCTGCCCTGGGTTGTGTTGACTCTTTTAATCGTGGGTGGAAGGAAGATGGTAAATGGTTGCTGATAGGTTTAATGAGAAATAAGCTATGATGTGGTTTAGTTGTATTTGGGCTTTTGTTTAGATGCATAATTATTTCAATCGAAGAATGTTAGAATTTTTTTTTAAATGATGTCTCATTGATGGTAGCTTACTTCTCATTACATTCACTTTTTTTTTTTTTTTTTTTTGAGATGGAGTCTTGCTCTGTCAGCTAGGCTGGAGTGCAGTGGCGCAACCTTGGCTGACTGCAACCTCCACCTCCTGGGTTCAAGCGATTCTCCTGCCTCAGCCTCCCGAATAGCTGGGACTACAGACGCGTGCCACCATGCTCAGCTGATTTTTGTATTTTTAGTAGAGACGGGGTTTCACCATATTGGTCAGGCAGGTCTTGAACTCCTGACTTCATGATCCACCCACCTCGGCCTCCCAAAGTGCTGGGATTACAGGTGTGAGCCACCGTGTCTGGCCTACATTCGCTTTTATATTATGATAGAATCTGTCTAGTAAATTTCATAGTGTAGTTTCTTTTTAAATTTTTATTCTTTTGGAGACAGGGTCTTGCTCTGTTGCCCAAGCTGGAGTGCAGTGGTGCAATCAATATAATATAAAGTTTCATAGTGAGCCTGCTTGTTTCTTGGATTTTAATCCTGAGTAGAAATGATTCCACTTAAGGTGGGATATATCCTTGTCTGTAGCCAGAAGACCTTCATGAGCTCTTGCTACCTTTTCTTGGATTTACTTCGTAATCAGTGTTGGGTATTATGTTTTACTGGAGGTGCCTAGTTACAAGGTTTTATTACAGCAGTATTTCTAAACATTTGGTTAGTCTGTCTCTGCTTTTCCCATCATAATTTTCTAGCACTTGTAGCTCACCCTATCTCCCACTTTCTTTTTTAAATAGAAAACGGGCTTGTTCTGTTTTGACCAGGTATAACTCTTTGCTCAGACTGTCTGTAAAGCCCAGAAAATTCTTCCTCTTGTGGTCCAATGAAGTGTTCCCCATTGAAAGTTTGCCTCATGTACTCTCAACTCCAGTGGTCTTCAAACCACTGGAATCACTGAATACCGTCTCCTTTGCCTCTGCCTCTCTTTTTATTTTTTTGAGACGGAATCTTGCTCTCTCGCCCAGGCTGGAGTGCAGTGGCGTGATCTCGACTCACTGCAACCTCCGCCGCTTGAGTTCAAGTCATTCTCCTGCCTCAGCCTCCTGAGTAGCTGGGATTACAGGCATGTGCCACGAAGCCCGGCTGAATTTTGTAATTTTAGTAGAGACGGGGTTTCGCCATGTTCACCAGGCTGGTCTCGAACTCCTTGACCTCAGGTGATCCTCCCGCCTCGGCCTCCCAAAATGCTGGGATTACAGGGATGAGCCACTGTGCCCAGCCTGCCCCTGCCTCTGTTAACACACTGGGAAGCTCCTGCTATAGCAAAATCCTCAATAAATATGTGTTGATTAGATGAACTGATATGAATAAAACCTATGTGGGGGTGGGAGGGTTTTTAAATTACTCAGATTTTTAAGGAGGATTTTAATAGTCCTTTTTATCTTTGTGAAAATTTTATTTGAAAGTTCTTATTTTAAAATATCAAACCTGTCAGAACAGTTACACTTTTAAATGCTCCTTTAATATGAAAAGAGACTCAGTCATGCATAAAAAGAGATGCAAATGAAAACTACATTTAGCTATCATATCTTATCTATCGGAGTAGCAAAAAATAAAGTTTGACAACATGTCTTGTTGAAAAGATTGTAGGGGGAAGATACGGTGCTTACATACATAGCTGGTGGGAATGCAAAATACTATGACTGTATTAGGAGAATTTGGCAATATGTAGCAAAATAACATTTGCATTTACCCTTTGGTCAGCCAGGCTCACTTCTAGAAATCTGTCTCCCTAGGAATCTAACTCTTTTGAGACAGAGTCTCACTCTGTTGCCCAGGCTGGAGTGCAGTGACGTGGCCTCAGCTCACTGCAACCTCTGCCTCCTGGTTTCAAGTGATTCTCCTGCCTCAGCCTCCCGAGTAGGTGGGACTACAGGCATGTGCCACCACACCCGGCTAATTCTTGTGTTTTTAGTAGAGATGGGGTTTTACCATGTTGGCTAGACTGGTCTTGAACTCCTGGTCTCCAGTGATCCGCCTGCCTCTGCCTCCCAAAGTGCTGGGATTACAGGTGTGAGCCACTGCACCTGGCCCCTAGGAATCTAACTCTAAGATACACTGGCAAAATATGAAAAAAATGTCCAGAAGTCTGGTCATTACAAACTATATGTAATAGCAAAAGAGTGGAAAAATCCAAATATCAATAAAGAGTTGGCCTAAAAAAAAAAAACCCAGCTGGGCATGGTGGTACATGCCTTGTAATCCCAATTACTTGGGAGTCTAAGGTGGGAGTATAGTTTGAGGCCACAGTGTGCTATGATTATGCCTGTGGATGGATAGCTACTGCACTCCAGCCTGGGCATTGTAGTGAGACCCCATCTCTAAGAAAATAAAAAAGGAAACCCATTTGGGATTTCAACACACTAGAATATTAATATACCTGTAAAAGGAAATGGACTATTTTCTGCTGTTGCATAATCTCTAAGAGATGTTATTTTTTAAAGTAAGGTATAGGACAACATGTACAATCATGCTACCTTTAGTAAGGGTAGAAAAAAATGAAAATGTACATTCATTTGCTTATATTAAAAGAATGACTAATAGAAAGCAAACTCAAAAACTGATTGAAGAGAACAGATGGAGGAGACAACGATAGAAGCTAGACTTTCCTGAATGTACCTTGCTTTGTGGCTTACTTTGGAACTATTAAATGTGATATATAATTATAAAATAACATTTTAAAAAGTTGAGGGAGGAACTCATCCTTTAAAAGTTGAAAGTAATGGCCAGGCGTGGTGGCTCACGCCTATAATCCCAGCACTTTTCGAGGCTGAGGCACGCCCCCCCACCAAAAAAAGGAAAGTAACAATGAACAAGTGAACTTGACAGTGTTTTGTTTGTTTTGTTTTGTTTTGTTTTGTTTTGAGATGGGGTCTTGCTCTGTCGCCCAGGTTGGAGTGCAGTGGCGCAATCTCGGCTCACTGCGAGCTCTACCTCCCAGGTTCACGCCATTCTCCTGCCTCAGCCTCCTGAGTAGCTGGGACCACAGGTGCCCGCCACCACGCACGGCTACTTTTTTGTGTTGTTAGTAGAGACAGGGCTTCACCGTGTTAGCCAGGATGGTCTCGATCTCCTGACCTCGGGATCTGCCCGCCTCAGCCTCCCAAACCTAACAGTTTTTTAAGTTGATTATTTATAGTTACTTAGAGGAATTGTAGGCAGGCCTTGCTTTGCATAGTTCTGATAGGCACAAATTTCAGTTATTATGGTTTATTTATTTTCTTTATTTTTGAGATGGAGTCTCGCTCTGTTGCTCAGGCTGGAGTGCAGTGGTGTGATCGCGGCTCACTGTGATCTCCGCTTCCCAGGTTCAAGCAATTCTCCTGCCTCAGCCTCCGGAGTAGCCTGCGATTCCAGGCACCCACCACCATGCCCAGCTAATTTTTGTATTTTTAGTAGAGATGGGATTTCACCATGTTGACCAGGCTGGTCTCAAACTCCTGGCCTCAAGGGATCCACCTGTCTCGATCTCCCCAAAGTGCTGGGATTACAGGTATGAGCCAGCACCCCTGGCCTAGTTAAATAGCTCCAGCCCCCATCACAGTGGTTCAGATTTCAATTAGGACAGTTTATTAACCGTGCAATTTCATAAAGCACAAAGTTTGCTTCTAGCTTGTTATACCACAGATCACTTTATAAATAACAGACATGCATCACGATCTCTAACCAGTCATTCTCTTCCTCTTAAAGCCTGTTGGTGACTGGTCACTAACATCTGCTCTTCAGTTTATGCACAGACAGCAAGGCGTGTAGTTGTGTTGCCTGTCTCCCAGTAATAAACCCATGTGATATTTTACATAAATGGATCACCAAAAGAGGAAATTCGCCAACAGAGATCAAAGCACGGGAAATAAATGAGAAGTGACAGCACTGAAGTGAAATTCTGTAGAATGTTAATGAAGTTACAGAAGAAATAGCTGACTGTGGGAATGTGCAGTAAAGAAATTTACTGAATGTCAACTTACTGATATAAATGAGGAAAGTCATTGTGAGAAAAAGGATGAAGATGTCCCAGAGGAATGGTGCCTCACAAACACTTTGCATTAGAGAAACTCGCAGAGGTATTTTACCACATTGAAGGAGCAAAGGATTCAATGTTGGAAGTTGATCCATACTTAGCAGGGAGTACAACAGTTTGCTAAGGCAAAGAAAAGGTGTTCACATTGTGTCAGAAATTATATGACAAGAAGAAGGCAAGCACTGTTCAAAGAAAAAAAATTGGCTTTTTTTTTTTTTTTTTTTTTTTTTTAATACAAAGTGCTGTAGTCTGTTTGTATCCCCCTCGCAAATTTATATGTTGAAATTCTAACCCCCAGAGTGACAGTATTCAGAGGTGGAGCCTTTGACGGTGATTAGGTCATGAGGGTGGAACCTTCATGAATGGGATTAGTGCCCTTATAAAAGAGAGAGCTTGGGCTGGGCATGGTGGCTCATGCACTTTGGGAGGCTGAGGCAGACAGATCACCTGAGGTCAGGAGTTTGAGCCCAGCCCGGCCAACATGGCAAAACCCTGTCTCTACTAAAAATGCAAAAAAAAATTATCCAGGTGTGGTGGCAGGTCTCTGTAATCCCAGCTCCTCTGGAGGCTGAGGCAGGAGAATCGCTTGAACCCAGGAGGCGGAGGTTGCAGTGAGCCGAGATCGCGCCACTGCACTCCAGTCTGGGCGACAGAGTAAGACTCTGTCTCAAAAAAAAAAAAAAAAAAAAAAGAGGGAGCTTGTTTGCCCCTTCCACTGTGTGAGGACACAGGTAGAAGGTGGCTTCTTTTAACCGGGAAGTGAGCCTTTACCAGACACTGAATCTGCTTGTGCCTTGCTCTTGGACTTCCCAGCTCCAGACCTGTGAGAAATAAATTTCTGTTGTTTATAAGCAACCCAGTTTTTAGTGTTTTGTTTTAAAAGCTTGAGTTAGACTAAGACACTAAGAAATAAAATACTTTGTCAGGCCAGGCACAGTGGCTCAAGCTTGTAATCCCAGCACTTTAGTAGACCAAGGTGGGCAGATCACTTGAAGTCAGGAGTTCAAGACCAGCCTGGCCAACATGGTGAAACCCCCATCTCTACTAAAAATACTAAAACTAAGGCCGGGCACAGTGATTCACTCCTGTAATCCCAGCATTTTGGGAGGCCAAGGTGGGAGAATCACCTGAGGTTGGGAGTTTGAGACCAGCCTGACCAACATGGAGAAACCTCGTCTCTACTAAAAATACAAAATCAGCCGGGCATGGTGGCACATGCCTGTAGTCGCAGCTACTCAGGAGGCTGAGGCAGGAGAATCCCTTGAACTCAGGAGGTGGAGGTTACAGTGAGCCGAGATCACGCCATTGCACTCCATCCTGGGCAACAAGAGCGAGACTGTGTCTCAAAAAATAAAAAAATAAAAATACTAAAAATATAAAAAATTAGCTGGGCGTGGTGGTGCACGTCTTTAATCTCAGCTACTGAGAATTGCATGAACCCGGGAGGTGGAGGTTGCATTGATCCGAGATTGCACCTCCGCACTCTAGCCTGGGTGACAGAGCAAGACTCTGTCTCAAATAAAAAACCAAAAAAAAAACCAAAAAACAAATACTTTGTCGCCGGGCGCAGTGGCTCACGCTTGTAATCCCAGCACTTTGGGAGGCCGAGGCAGTTGGATCATGAGGTCAAGAGATTGAGACCATCCTGGCCAACACGGTGAAACCCCGTCTCTACTAAAAATACAAAAAATTAGCCAGGCATGGTGGTGGGCGCCTGTAGTCCCAGCTACTCGGGAGGCTGAGGCAGGAGAATGGCGTGAACCTGGGAGGCGGAGCTTGCAGTGAGCCAAGATGGCGCCACTGCACTCCAGCCTGGGTGACAGAGCGAGACTCCGTCTCAAAAAAAAAAGAAATACTTTGCCAATGTATCTAATGTTTTAAATCATAGCCTATTAAATATTTTACTTTTTTTCATTTCTTTATAAATGTGTAAGTGACAGAATTGTTAGCATTTTGACGGAAATTTGTAAATGCTATGGATAATCGTAATTTTTCCTGTTGATGATTAAGGTTGTTTTGCACAGTTTCGGCTTTCACAGTCGTTTCTATGGTCCTGCACTATTTTGCAAAGTGAGAACTGTATTTCAAACTGTATTTCAAATGACCTTTTTTTTTTCCAAGTGACTTTTTTTTTTTTTTGCACCGTCTTAGTAAGATACATCTTTTTTTTTTTTTTGAGACTGGGTCTTGCTCTGTTGCCCAGGCTGAAGTGCAGTGGTAGAGTCTCAGCTCACGCAACTTCTGTCTCCTGGATTCAAGCAATTCTGCCTCAGCCTCCTGAGTAGCTGAGACGATAGGCGCACGTCACCATGCCCAGCTAATTTCTTTTGTGTTTTAGTAGAGACAGGGTTTCACCATGTTGCCCAGGCTGGTCTTGAACTCTGAGCTCAGGCAGTCCGCCCGCCTCGGCCTCCCAAAGTGCTAGGATTACAGGCATGAGCCACCGTGCCTGGCCAAGATACATCTTAAGGATGAAAAAGAAAGCAAGCTGGATACAGTGGTTTAAGCTTGTTATCCCAGCACTTTGGGAGGCTGAGGTGGGAGGATTGCTTGTGTCCAGGAGTTTGACATCAGCCTGCGAAGCATAGCAATATCCTGTCTATATAAAAAATTTTAAAAAGTAGCTGGGCATGTAGTCCCGCTACTTGGGATTCTAAGGCAGGAGGATTGCTTGAGCCCAGGAGGCTGAGGCTGCAGTGAGCTGTGATGACGCCACTGCATTCCAGCCTGGCAACAGAGTGAGACTCCATCTAAAAACATAAAAAAGACAAATCTTAAAGTGTTCTCAGCAAACATGTTTAGTAATGGTATTGGTATTATTATTGTACTTGTTAGGAAACAAATAGAGAAAAGAGATACAAACAAAATCAAACAGTTTAAGTAAAACACTGTAATCCTAAATTTAATAGAAAAGGGAAACTAACATATATGTTATATATATAAATATTAATAGTAATATAATATATAATATATATAATTATGCATAATATATTATATATTAAATATATATTTATATATAATATGTATTACTATATATATATATATATATGTATAAAATTATATTTTAGGCCAGGCACAGGGGCTCACGCCTGTAATCCCAGCACTTTGGGAGGCCTGGGCAGGTGGATCACTTGAGGTCAGGAGTTTGAGACCAGCCTGGCCAACATGGCGAAACCCTGTCTCTACTAAAAATACAAAAATTAGCTGGGTGTGGTGGCAGGCGCCTGTAATCTCAGCTACTCGGGAGGCCAAGACAGGAGAATTGCTGGAACCTGGGAGGCGGAAGTTGCAGTGAGCCAAGATCATGCCATGGCACTCCAGCCCGGGGCTGACAACAGTGAGACACTGTCTCAAAAAAAAAAAAAAAAAAAAAAAGTAGCTCGGCATGGTGGCAGGTGCCTGTCATCCCAGCTCCTCAGGAGGCTGAGGCAGGAGAATCGCTTGAACCCTTGAGGCGGAGGTTGCAGTGAGCCAAGATCACGCCATTGCACTCCAGCCTGTGCAAAAAGAGCAAAACTCCATCTCAATAAATAAATTAAAATTAAAATTAAAATTAAATAAGATGATACTAAATAGCAAAATCCGTAGTTACTTTTGGAAAATGGCAGGGAACTAACTCATAATTTTAAAAAAATGAATAATAAAAGAATCAATCATTTATCCTAGTTTTTTGAATACGCTGTAACTCAGTGTAACTAAATGATAGAGAGAAAGTTATTTACGGAAAAAAAATAGCTAATAAAAAGTGATAACATTATCATTTTGCATCCTCTCTCTGAATAAGCAAAGATTACCACTAATTGATAATACTGTTAGGTGAAGAGCTGGTGAGAAACTTGTAATGGGATGTCTTAAAGCTACTAATCACCCCCGAATCCTTTTTTTAGATTAAATTAAATTAAATTTAATTTAATTTAATTTGAGACTGAATCTCACTCTGTTGCCCAGGCTGGAGTGCAGTGGCATGATCTCAGCTCACTGCAACTTCCACCTCCTGGGTTCAAGCGATTCTTGTGCCTCGGTCTCCCGAGTAGCTGGGAGTACAGGTGCCTGCCACCACGCCCAGCTAATTTTTGTATTTTTAGTGGAGACAGGGTTTCACCATGTTGGCCAGGCTGGTCTTGAACACCTGGCCTCAGGTGATCCACCCGCCTTGGCCTCCCGAAGTGCTGTGTTACAGGCATGAGCCACCGTGCCTGGCCCTGAATCTATTATTTAAAGTTAAGATTTTTTAAAAAAGAGATAACTATTGTGCCTCCTCTCGTGATTTAATGAGGTATAGACTAATCACCTATGAAATAGTCTTTCCAAAAATTTAGACAGAAATCTGATCAAGCCAGTTTATAGAACATACATTCGACTGAGAAACATGTTAAAGGACTTTTCTTGGATGCTGTCAGCAAAATTCATAATGTTAGAACTCTGCAGAAAAAAAAATTGTTTTTCCCCCAACAAATAAATCTCATAAACAAAAAAGAATATAGATTATAAAGAAGCCTAAGAGACATATCAAACCCTTTAATAAAAGGATCCTGTTTGGATCTGAACACACTAATTAAATTGGAAGACTAATTAGGTATTTGATGCTAGTAAGGGAAATTTTATTAATATTACATTAATATTAAGTAATACTAAAGAAAACATTTTAGATAATGTAATAGTATTGTGGTTATTATTATTATTATTTTTAAAATCTTCATTTTTTAAAGACAGGGTCTCTGTTGCCCAGGCTGGGGTGCAGTGGTATGAGCATGGCTTGCTGGGTACAAGTGATCCTCTGGCCTCACTCTCCTGAGTAGCTGGGACTACAGGTACACACCACCATGCCCAGCTAATTTCATATTATTTTTTGTAGAGATGGGGGTCTTGCTTTGTTGCCCAGGCTGGTCTCAAACTGCTGGCATCAGGTGATTCTCTTGCCTTAAATCCTCATCTTCAAGCCTATTTAAAACTGAAAACGCTTATCTTGAATTTCTTATCAGTAAAATAAGGAAGAGGACTAAATGTCTTTGCTGCTTTCTCTGTGCTCTGCTCTAGCTGTTATATAATAGCCACTCCCTCTTGATTTCCTTCTCAGAATCTTATAATGTATAAGCAATAATGTTGCTTGTGGATAGACTATTTATTGCATCTACCTCTGGGGACAGGAACTTCAGGGATCAGGCTGGATGGCCTGATTGACCCTAGGAAGGTGCTCTGTACCCTCTTCCAGACCATTTGTCCCCTCCTGAGCAGGATCTGAACATAACAGCTCTGGGCCTTGAGTTAGGGGACATTTAGGGTCTTGATAACCAAGAATGTATAGACTGGGATGAGTTAGACTTGGTGGAGAGCCAACCTTCTGTGTGGAAGTCCTAATTCTTCAGTAGGTGATAACTGATTAATACCCATGTGGAAACCAGAAACAATAACCACCAGGGAGTAGTAATGATTTAGCATACCACCCCGTTTTTGCAAATTATTATTTGTGTTTTCAAAATCATTCAGTCTGGCCAGGCACAGTGCTCACGCCTGTAATCCCAGCACTTGGGAGGCCGAGGCGGGTGGATTACTTGAGGCCAGGAGTTCGAGACCAGCCTGGCCAACATAGTGAAACCCCATCTCTACTAAAAATACAAAAATTAGCTGGGCGTGGTGGCACATGCTTGTAGTCCCAGGTACTTGGGAGGCTGAGGTAGGAGGATTGCCTGAGCCCAGGAGGTGGAGATTGCAGTGAGCTGAGATTGTGCCACTGCACTTCAGCTTGGGGGACAAAGTGAAACTCAAAAAAAAAAAAAATCCAATTTTAATCTGGGGTCATGTTATTCCCGCCCACCCCCCAACCCCAGAGTTTCTGATTCAGTAGTTCTTTCTTTTTGTTTTTGATATATAATAATTGTACATACTTATGGAGGTACATATACATTAGATACATGTATACAATGTGTAATGATTAAATCAGGGCAATTAGGATATTCATCACTTAAAACAGTTATCATTTCTTTGTGCTGGGAACATTTCAAACCTTCTCTTACAACTGCTTTGAGATATATAATAAATTATTTTTAACTATAGTCACCCTACTGTGCTATCAAACACTAGAACCTGTTCCTTCCATCTAACTGTATGTTTTGAACCATTAACCAACTTTTCTCCATACCCTGCCTCCCAGCCTCTGGTAACCATCATATGGTTCTCTACTCCGTTAGATCAACTTTTTTTTTTTTTAGCTACCACATTTGAGTAAAAACATGCGATATTTGCCCATCTGTAGGACCTTCTTAAGACTGTGAAACTGTACCTAGGAATACAACTTATAAGGGATGTGAAGGACCTCTTCAGGGAGAATTAAAAACCACTGCTCAAGGAAATAAGAGAGGACACAAACAAATGGAAAAACATTCATGCTCATGGATAGGAAGAATCAGTATCGTGAAAATGGCCATACTGCCCAAAGTAATTTATAGATTCAATGCTATCCCCATCAAGCTACCATCGACTTTCTTCACAGAATTAGAAAAAACTACTTTAAATTTCATATGGAACCAGAAAAGAGCCTATATAACCAAGACAGTCCTAAGCAAAAACAACAAAGCTGGAGGCATCATGCTGACTTTAAACTATACTACAAGGCTACAGTAACCAAAACAGCATGATTCTGGTACCAAAACAGATATATAGACCAATGGAACAGATCAGAGGCCTCAAAAATAACACCACACATCTACAACCATCTTATCTTTGACAAACCTGACAAAAACAAGCAATGGGGAAAGGATTCCCTATTTAATAAATGGTTTGGGAAAACTGGCTAGCCATATGCAGAAAACCAAAACTGGACCCCTTCCTTACACCTTATACAAAAATTAACTCAAGATGGATTAAAGACTTAAACATAAGACCTAAAACCATAAAAACCCTAGAAGAAAATCTGGGCAATACCATTCAGGACATAGGCTTGGGCAAAGACTTCATGACTAAAACAACAAAAGCAATGGCAACAAAAGCCAAAATTGACAAATGGGATGTAATTAAACTAAAGAGCTTCTGCACAGCAAAAGAAACTACCATCAGAGTGAACAGGCAACCTACAGAATGGGAGAAAATTTTTGCAATCTATCCATCTGACAAAGGGCTAATATCTAGAATCTACAAATAACTTAAACAAATTTACAAGAAACAAACAACACCATCCAAAAGTGGGTGAAGGATATGAATAGAGATTTCTCAAAAGAGGACATTTATGCGGCCAACAAACATGAAAAACAGCTCATCATCACTGGTCATTAGAGAAATGCAAATCAAAACCACAATGAGATACCATCTCACACCACTTAGAATGATGATCATTAAAAAGTCAGGAAACAACATGCTGGAGAGGATGTGGAGAAATAGGAATGCTTTTACACTGTTGGTGGGAGTGTAAATTAGTTCAACCATTGTGGAAGACACTGTGGTGATTCCTCAAGGATCTAGAACCAGAAATATCATTTGACCCAGCAATCCCATTACTGGGTATATACCCAGAGGATTATAAATCATTCTGCTATAAAGACACATGCACACATATGCGTATTGCAGCACTATTCACAGTAGCAAAGACTTGGAACCAACCCAAAAGCCCATCAGTGATAGACTGGATAAAGAAAATATGGCACATATATACCGTGGAATACTATGCAGACATAAAAAAGGATCAGTTCATGTCCTTTGCAGGGACATGGATGAAGGTGGAAACTATCATTCTCAGCAAACTATCACAAGGACAGAAAACCAAACACCGCATGTTCTCACTCATCAGTGGGAATTGAACAGTGAGAACACACGGACACAGGGAGGGGAACATCACACACCAGGGCCTGTCAGGGAATGGGAGACTAGGGGAGGGATAGCATTAGGAGAAATACCTAATGTAGATGACAGGTCGATGGGTGCAGCAAACAACCTTAGCACGTGTATACCTATGTAACCTGCACATTCTGCACATGTATCCCAGAACTTAAAGTATAATAATAATATAACAATAATAATAATAAAAGACTGTGAAGCTGGCCAGGTGGGGTGGCTTATGCCTGTAATTCCAGCATTTTGGGAGGCCGAGGCAGGAGAATTGCTTGAAGCCAGGAGTTGGAGACCAGTCTGGGAAGTATAGTGAGACCTTGTCCCTATTTAAAAAAAAAAAAAGACTCCCTAACTTGTGGGAGACAGAGCAAGATGCCTTCAGGAGGAACCTCTGGCCGTCTTCTCTGGTAATATCCAAAGAGCTTTGGTCAGCTGTTGATATCAAAGCGGTGTGAAGAAAACATAAGGCCATAAGACTAATCTCTGGAGAGCTGCACACCGGAGGGGAACCTAAGTTCTTGAATCCCTGGAGTACCCCAAGTGTGGTTTCAGAGAGGATGCCATTCATGAGCAACACTGCTAGCCACTAGTGGCCAGCAAGAAGGGGAGTGAAAGGAGTATCTTGTAAATGGCGACTTGGGTAATACGAAATTGCTGTCATCAAGGTTTATCAAAAAACCAAAGGTTAAATATTACATGTAGGCAATGTGAGGCTGCCCCAAATGCTGTGTTTCCCAGGAACTTGATTCAACTCTGAGAATAAATGCATGAGTACTGAGAAAACTGGGTGGAAAATATTTATTATTTTATTTTGCTCCCTCAGCTGTGATCTGCTTATTTGAGCTTGTTAGAAATACGTAACCTAGGCTGGGCGCGGTAGTTCACGCTTGTAATCCCAGCACTTTGGGAGGCCGAGGTGGGTGGATCACCTGAGATCAGGAGTTCGAGACAAGCCTGGCCAAGGTAGTGAAACCTTGTCTCTACTAAAAATGTAAAAATTAGCTGGGCGTGGTGGCGGGCGCCTGTAATCCCAGCTACTCAGGAGGCTGAGGCAGGAGAATTACTTGAACCCAGGAGGTGGAGGTTGCAGTGAGCCGAGATCGTGCCATTGCACTCCAGCCTGGGCAACAGAGCAAGACTCTGTCTCAAAAAATAAAAATAAAAAAAAAAAAGGCCAGGCGCAGTGGCTCATGCCTGTAATCCCAGCACTTTGGGAGGCAGAGGCGGGCGGATCACGAGATCAGGAGATGGAGACCATCCTGGGTAACATGGTGAAACCCTGTCTCTACTAAAAATACAAAAAAAATTAGCCAGACTTGGTGGCAGGCACCTGTAGTCCCAGCTACTCGGGTGGCTGAGGCAGGAGGATGGTGTGAACCTGGGAGGCGGAGCTTGCAGTGAGCAGAGATCACCCCACTGCACTCCAGCCTGGGCGACAGAGTGAGACTCCATCTCCAAAAAAAAAAAAAGGAAAAGAAATATGTAACCAACATATATAGCCTTCTGCAACTATATATTTGTTTACAAAAGAGAAAAATACTGTTGAAATTGTTTTGACCCAGGTTATTTTTAAATCGCTTTATAGTCACAAAATGATTGTCCTAGAGGATACCAGCCTCTATAACTATGGCTACTACCCTTAAGACTCAGTAACATTAACTCTCAGCTCTGAGACTTTTTACTACATTTTTTTCTAAAGGATGTGGGTGCAGTAGACGTCCCTTAACTACATCTTTAATGTGGCTTGCTAATCACCACAGAGACTTTAGTGTTTATGGTACCTGAAACATCTGGAAGATAAATCAACAAATTAATCCAACAGCACTGGGTTTTCATGTTTACTTCAAATTGCTTTTTTTTTTTTTTTTTTTACATCCTTATCTTTTCCATTATTGAAATATGGTAGATGCTTTGGTCCTATTTATTGAATTTTCTTTCAACCTTCAGACACTTCTCGAGAAAACCAAACCAACCATGATAATACATTACCATTTGCCTTTTGCAGAAGCCGTCTAGCTGAGCTCGAAAGTAACATCTTGGGAGTGCTGTGCTGAAACATATCTAGGTATCAGGAAAAGTGATTTTCCAAAGGCTTGTAAAAAGTCATAGGATTCTGTGACTGCTTCCTCAAGAGGGTAACAATAGCTTATCAAGAGAGGCTGTGCAGCATCGTGATGAAGATTATGGACTCTCGAGTGCAGGGTCATATCTCAGTCCCACCACTTACCAGTTTGCATGACTGAGAAAATTGCCCATTTTCTTGGGGCCTCATTTTTCTTATCTCTGAAGCAAGGATGATGATATTGTACTTGGCTTAAAGGCTTGGAATTAATTTAATATGGGCGAAGCACTTAGAGCCAGGAATATTGTGCATGCTCAGTAAATTCATATTACTTACAAAATTAATTCCTAACACCTTCCTTGCCATTTTGCTGGACTGTGGTATCTAAGATTGTTACTAAGTGTCTCAACCACATGTACTGAGGGAACATTAGCATATTTGGAAGAAAGTCATCTTTATGTGAATTCCCAAGTGACAGTGTAGGGATCCATTAAGTTGTTAAGCGTTTTAAGGCATGAAGCTGGCCAGCTTTGAGGTGTCAGTGACTTGTAAGGGCACTAACAGGTCTGTCAGTTGGGAGCATAGTTCCCAGCTGCCAGTTCTCACCTTGACAAAGTTATAATTGGATTAGCAAGGGAAGACCCCTCCCTTCTGAGAACGTAGGAAATACTGTAAACCTGAAAAACTCTGTTGCTACAACTTCTGTAATTTTCTTAATTCTTAAACATGATGTATAAAATGACAAGATTTAATCAGCTCAATAACATATAGATCCTTGATCATGAAAATATGTATAATTGGTTATTAATCAACTTTTTGTTCTCTAGATTAATTGTAATTTCAAGACATTTAGGATTTAGAAAATGGAGTAGCCCTTTCTTTGAGTAAGTTCTTAGAAGACAAAGATTTTTTTAAAAACGTGCTTTCCTATAAGGTTGCATGAGCTTTAGACGTAATAAATGCTCAATAAATGTTGATTCGATTTAGTTTTAATCTTCCTGTTTTACATGTGACCTAGGTAGGAAACAGAGTCCACAACCAATAAGCCTCAAATAAAACTCCCCTGACTTTTTGGAAGGCAGCCTCAGTCCTCAGATGGAAGGTAAAATCCATACCTCCAATTAGGTTTTGAATTGCTTGGATTCAAACATTTGCTAGGAATAAAAACAGCACATTTACGACAGGCTAGGTATCACAGAAAGTGCCAGTAGTTGATGTAACCTCTTTCATGTATGAGGAGACCAGATCTTAGTATAACTAATAAGTTGCAATTTACTGATCATTGTGGCTTGCCTATATATGTAGTTTTTTTCTCCCACAAAAGAGGAAAACATCCCTGCAGAGATTGAGGAGTATCTTCTATCTTCCAGATCTTAAATCCTTCCCCTTTCCTGATATGTGTTCAGGAAAATTTAGGGATAGTTTCAAGGGCAGGAAAAGCCCCTAACTCATAGATGACTGTGCCACAATACTCTTCAGAGACTGTTTCAAACTGAATAATGGTAGTAATTGTGGACACTTGTCTTTGAGAGTTTATGGAATTCCTAAATGTCATAGATTTTATAGTACAGTGCTTCTCAGAGTTCAATGAGTATATGAATCACCTTTGAATTTTGTTAAAATGCAGATTCTGGGTTGGGCATGGTGGCTCATGCCTGTAATCCCAGCACTTTTGGAGGCTGAGGTGGGTGGATTATGAGGTCAGGAGTTCGAGACCAGCCTGGACAACATAGTGAAACCCCACCTCTACTAAAATACAAAAAATTAGCTGGGCGTGGTGATGTGTGCCTGTAATTCCAGCTACTCCGGAGGCTAAGGCAGGAGAATCATGTGAACCCAGGAGGTGGAGGTTTGCAGTGAGCCGAGATTGCGCCATTGCGCTCCAGCCTGGGATACAGCGAGACTCTCTCTTAAAAAAAAAAAAAAAATAAATGAAAAATATAAAAATGCAGATTCTGATTCAGGAAATCTGGGATGGGACGTAAAACTGCATTTCTTATAGGCCTCTCATGTTAGAGCTGCTGCTCTGCAGCCTCACTTTAAGTAACAAGGCACTAAAACACAGGTTCTAACTCAACTGCACACTAAATTGCCTGAAGGCACTAAAAAAGAGTCCCCCTACTAAATAAACTATATTTAAACAAACATTTGTTTTCTTACTTGAATTAATCAAAACACACGAAGTTGCTAATTAGACTTCCTGATCAGTGTGGGCTCACTGGTGCTAGCACACTGAGTTGGCATAAGCTCCAGGAAGGCCCAGAGCGGAGTCCTTCACACACTTCTCGTGGTCAAATATGTGGTTTCCTTTGGATTTTTTGAAATGTTGGAAGTTGTTCACTGATCCTCACTTGCTCCATTTGTGGATCTGGATCAGAGTCCACTTATTGTGTAATGAGAGAACCCCAGATTGTGCAACCTGGGAGGCAGATCTCACCTGCAAACACATGTGTAAGAGGAAATCTTACCAGTTGCAACTGTAGCAGAGTTCTTCACAGTTCTCTGTTTCAGAAATTATCTTTTGGCTGCATTGTTTTTTGGCTGCCTTTCTGCTCAAACAAGCAAACACTCCCCTTGATCCATCCAACCTCATGACTTGATATGCATGAGAACTAGGAGCTTGTGTTAGGTAGAGTGAAGGATAAGCTATCAGAGAAGGCTTCTGAGAAGAGCTGCATTTGTTAGAGTTTGGATAATGGTAGGGGGTCTTCAGCTGGAGAAGAGGGAAAGGGCATTGTGATGAAGAGAAAATACTGTCTGCAAAGGTTGGTGGCATTAGAGAACTGTGGGGCTGGAGGGTGTTCATGGGAAAGTGGTGGGGAGGGGACAGAGGGAGGTTTGGTGGATGATAAGGCTACTGAAGTTGGTCCAAATTGGGAAGGGTGTTAGATATCCTGTAAGAAACTGTCTCCAGGCCAGGCGTGGTGGCTCACACTTGTAATCTCAGCACTTTGGGAGGCCAAGGCAGGTGGAGTCCTGAGTCCAGGAGTTTGAGATCAGCTTAGGCAACATGGTAAAACCTAGTCTTTACAAAAAATCAGCCAGGTGTGGTGTCATATGCCTGTAGCCCCAGCTACTCAGGAGGCTGAGCTAGGAGGATTGCTTGAGCCCAGGAGACCGAGGCTGCAGTCAACTGAGATTGCACCACTGCACTTCAGCCTGGGCAACAGAATGAGACCTTTTCTCAAAACAAAACAAAACAAAACAAAAAAAGCCCACAAAAATTTATGTTGAAACTTAAACCCAATGTGGCAGTATTAAAAGGTGGAGCCTTAAAGAGGTGATTGGATCATGAAGGATCTGCCCTCATGAATGAATGCATTCAAGATTAACGAGTTTATGGGTTACAATGGGAGGAGAACTGGTGGCTTTTATTTTATTTTTTTTTTGAGAGAGAGTCTTGCTCTGTTGCCCAGGCTGGAGTACAGTGGCACGATCTCAGCTCACTGCAACCTCTGCCTCCTGGGTTCAAGTGATTCTCCTGCCTCAGCCTCTCAAGTAGCTGGGATTACAGGTGCCCACCACCATGTTGGCTAATTTTTGTATTTTTAGTAGAGACAGGGTTTCACCATGTTGGCCAGGCTTGTCTTGAACTCCTGACATCAGGTGATCCACCCGCCTTGGCCTCCCAAAGTGCTGGGATTACAGGCAGGAGCCACCGTGCTTGGCCTGAACTGGTGGCTTTATAAGAGGAAGAGAGACCTGCAGTAGCATGTTTGCATGCTCAGCTCCCTCACCATGTGGTACCCTGTGTCACTTTGGGACTCTAGAGTCCCCACCAGCAAGAAGGCTTTCACCAGGTGTGGCCCCTTAACCATGGACTTCCAGCCTCCATAACTGTAAGGAATAAATTCCTTTTTAAAATAAATTACCCAGTTTCAGGTGTTCTGTTATAGGCAGCAGGAAATGGATTAAGGCACATGCATTCTAAATATTTAAAAATGCATACTTGGGCTGGGCGCAGTGGCTCATGCCTGTAATCCCAGCACTTTGGGAGGCCGAGGCAGGTGGATCACAAGGTCAGGAGATCGAGACCATCCTGGGTAACAACGGTGAAACCTCATCTCTACTAAAAATACAAAAAATTAGCCGGGTGTGGTGGCGGGTGCCTGTAGTCCCAGCTACTCGGGAGGCTGAGGCAGGAAAATGGTGTGAACCTTGCGGGCAGAGCTTGCAGTGAGCCAAGATTGTGCCACTGCACTTTAGCCTGGGCAACAGAGCGAGACTCCATCTCAAAAAAAAAAAAAAAATGCATACTTAAGAGAAAAGGATAGAAAAAGATACACCATCAAACAGTAGGCATAAGAAGCTGAGTGAGGCTGGGCGTGGTGGCTCACGCCTGTAATCCCAGCACTTTGGGAGGCCGAGGCTGAGGTCAAGGACTCGAGACCAGCCTGGCCAACATGGAGAAACCTCGTCTCTACTAAAAATACAAAAAATTTGCCGGGTGTGGTGGCACATGCCTGTAATCACAGCTACTTGGGAGGCTAAGGCAGGAGAATCGCTTGAACCCAGGAGGCGGAGGTTGCAGTCAGCTGAGATTGTGCCATTGCACTCTGGCCTAGGCAATAAGAGCGAAACTCTGTCTCAAAAAAAAAAAAAAACCAAGAAAACTGAGTGGACAGCTTTAGTATCAAGAGGGCGGAAGTAGAACCAATGGAACAGGGCTCTAGAGAAGCCAATTTTAGCTTCAGGGGAGATAGAAGTTTCTAATCCTCATCATTGGCCTGCTGTGGAAGGGGCTGCCTTGTAATGACAACAGATGTCCCTGGAGACATGCAAACAAGCTAGTCTCGCTAGAAGAAAGAGCATTCTTGCATGGAGAAGTGGATTAGATGACCCTTATCTCCTTCCTGGAGCTAAGACTTGATTATAGTTGTTTTGTTTTTAGAATAATTGTGATTCAGTTTTGTGACTGCAAAAACAGGTGTGTGTTCATTTTATAACATTTAGACAATTTTTAAATACCCAGAAGAAAATAAGTCATCTGATTGTTCCATTCAGAGATACCTACTGCTAGCATTTTGCTACAGAGGCCCTGTCAATCTTTTGAATACACATTTCATTCAATTTTGATGAAGTGGGATACTAACAAACATACTGTATTGTACCTGCTTTTTTTTCCTTTTAAAAATTACTGTATTTTGTACCTGCTTTTTTTATTAATCAAAAAACTCTGATACTATGAATGTCTTCCTTGTCATTAAGTATTTTTTGTAAAACAAGAGGGTGAAAGCTTATTCAGTGGAGGGGGTGGTAGTGGTGATGGGAGGAATTAGAGATCAGTGTTATAAATTCAGAAATAAAGAGAAGTATCTAAAGTGAGCTCTTCCCACTCCCATCCCTCTACTTTCACTATCCCAAGAAATCTCTGGGATTTTGGTAGCAATATGTGTGGAGAACAAGCCAGGAGAAGGATCTCTAGTTTGGATGATTGGTGATTGGTTCATAAATGAGGGGCCAGGAGGAATGGAGTGGGTTGGAATTGGGGCCATTCAGATGAATTCTGGCCTGGTCTGGCCTCGGGACCATTTCTCAGGCTGTCTCTTTCTCTTCCCTGTTTCCTTTTCCTTTTGAAAGGCATCACTACTCCTTCACACTCACTGGTGTTTGCTATTCAACAAATTATTAATGGGGCTGATCTTATTTTAAGGGGTTTATTGCTGATCTTCACAGTTAAAAAACACATAATAAAATATGGAATGTTTTAGTTTTGTGTTAGCCAAGTCCCTCCTGATCTGCTCATAGGAAGCTCTCTTTGAATTCTGCCTTCTGCTTTTATTCCCAAGGAAGGAACTAACTAAACACACTTTTCCCCTAGTCTTTTCTAATCCCTTTTTTTGTGAAGGAGATACTGTCTTCTTCCTGTATGGAGAAACTACCCCTTACAGACCCTAGAAGCAGCTAAGGCTCATTGATAGATATCTCTCAGCATCTGTTGTAACTGCATCCAGATGGGGAGGATCTTATTGTGTAGACACAATAAGAAAATGTTCTATTTTGGACAACCTCCCAAGTGCCTTTTCATGCCCAGGAAAGTATTTTGGGGCATCTGGAAAGAATAGTCTTGGAGTTACAGAGAGAAGTTTAGGTTGGAGTTACACATTTAGAGTTACTGATGATATTGTACAAGACAGCATTTAGATTGAGAAGAGACAAGTAAGGTTTGTTAGAGCTCTATCCTGGATCCTGGATGTGTGAGCAGAAAGAATTGTAAAATAAGATTGAGTTGCTCAAACTCTGCAGAGAGCCTTTCATGGGAGGTGGTCACTGACATCATAAAGGAAGCCAACTTCTCTTGGTGTAAGAAGCTTGGCAGTGATGGCAGAAGGAGACTGGGTGGTAGCACTTACAGAGAAGAAACCAGTGTATTGGGAGAAATGGCTTGTTCTGGGACTAGGGTACAGAAAATAGATGATGAGCCTGGAGCATCCTGTAGTAACAGAAAGGAAGGAGTGCTCGAAACACAAAAGGATGGGGCATGTCAAAGGGGCAAGGAGCCAACCTGAAGGGGCTCCCAGTGGCCAAGGCTGGAACAATTTGATAACAAAATCAATCATGTAGTGGATTAGGACACAAAGTTCAAAGGAAATATCTGTGAGACCATGCTCATATAAATAAATAATTGAATGAGTAAATAAATGGAGAAGAGGCAAATCTTTCTTAGAGAAGAATTTCAAATATGTATAGCTATTACCACCCCTTTTCCTGTGTCTGCTTCATTCTCTCCCTCCTTTGAAGGGAAAACATCAGCCAAAACCAGATGGAGGAACATTGTACAGGATAGCCAGCCCAAACTCCTCAAAACTGACAGTCATGAAAAACAAGGAAAAACTGAGAAATAATGCAGTTTTAGGATACCTTGGGTTGCATCTTGGACCAGAAAGATGTCATTGATGGAAAAACTGGTAAAATCAAAACAAAGTCTAAAGTTTATTTCATAGTAATATACCAATGTTGATTTCTCAGTTTTGGCAAGTGGCCAATGGTAGTGTAAGATGTAAACAGTGAGGAAACTGGCTGGGGGTATAATCCTTTGCAACTTTTCTGTAAATCTAAAGTTATTCTAAAATAAAACATTTATTAAAAAGTAAACTCTGTGTGTGTGTGTGTTGCAGAGGAAGTGGGGGAACTTGAGCTTGTTTGTAGACTGATAATAAGTAATTGGTATAATTGTAGGCTAATATCCCTGATTGATCAGGGTTTTAGGGTAAGGAAGGGCATGTTTTATTAATGCACAAATAGGAGGAGATATGGAAAATTGTAGACCAGATCAGGTAAAGAAAAAGACATTGAGTGAAGAGGTAAAGTTGAGCAGTAATTTCTATACATTTTTGCTTGTATACCTCCTACAAGAATGTTGAAAAACTGTAAATCTTTATTCTTGAACCAGTTAAATCAGATTTACTTTATTAGAGAAAGTCTAACTTCTGATGGCCATATACATCTCATTTCATAATTCTAATTTGTATATAGTCAGGCATACGGACCTTGCCATAGGCTTGTTACCTGGATGTGTTTAATGAGGATCTATCTATTAATATTGATTTAACCCCGGGGATTCCCACAGAGAACTGTTCCTTTGGGGGCCTCGGAGGTATTTACACCTGGAGTAATGCACCATTTTAATATTGATTTGGGGTGGATGAGAGGACTGCTTTCCTTTTTCTACTCTTTTTTTTTTTTTTTTTTGGTGATGGAGTCTTACTCTGTCACCAGGCTGGAGTGCAGTGGTGCAATCTCGGCTCACTGCAACCTCCCCCTCCCAGGTTCAAGCGATTCTCCTACCTCAGCCTTCCGAGTAGCTGGGACTACAGGCGCTTGCCTCCACACCCGGCTAATTTTTTGTATTTTTAGTAGAGACTGGGTTTCACCGTGTTAGCCAGGATGGTCTCGATGTCCTGACGTCGTGATCCACCTGCCTCGGCCTCCCAAAGTGTTGGGATTACAGGCGTGAGCCACCGCGCCCGGCTTGTGCTTTTCTTTTTCAAGTGGAGAAAAGCAAGTGGGAAGTGAGAGCCTGAATCCTGGTTGTAAGAAAGAGACATTCGGATATTAAGGATCTAGAAATAGATTTGCCTTTAGGTCGTGAGAATCTCCAGGTAACCCCAGTTTAAAGATAAAGGCAGAGAACCTGGAAAGTGTGAAATAAGGATAGGAGGGCTGCTTTGTGTTGAGGTCACAGCTGAAGGGAGAGCCAGTTAATTTCCAGTGGTGCTCATTAGCAGTCCTCCTTGCTGTCTGCCTTCTGGATGATGCCTGTTTTTATTCTCCTCCATTATCTCCTCCCTTTTCCTGTGTCTGCTTCACTTGAGATTTTCAATGGCAACCTTGAGCACCCTTCTCTTGGCAAAGTGATTTTAGCAGTGTCCTGGTTAAACATCATTCCATTGAAATGAAGTAGCAGTTCTTAGGGGATTTGACCTATGTGATGTTTAGACCAAAAATGCTACAAAGGTAGAATTGTTGAATGACCATTGTGGTACAAATGCATACATTGAGTGAGGTATGTTAGAATTCTGAATAAGGCAACCTGTTTAAATTTTTTCTTTTCTTTTCTTTTTCTTTTTTTTTTCAGAGATGGTCTTGCTCTGTTGCCCAAGCTGGAGTGAAGTGGCTCACTGTAATCTCAAATTCCTGGGCCCAAGTGATCCCCCTGCCTTAGCCTCCTGAGTAGCTGGGACTACAGGTGTGAGCCACCATGCCCAGCTAATTATAAAAAAATTTTTTTTAGTGGAGGTGAGATCTCGCTATGTTGCCCAGGATGGTCTTCAACTCCTGGCCTCAAGTGATCCTCCCACCTCAGTCTCTCAAAGTGCTGGGATTACAGGTGTGAGCCACCAGGCCTGGCCAACTCTTAAGTTCTTAAAAGGGCAATGAAGTTTTTTTTTTTTTTTTTTTTTTGAGACGGTGTCTCACTGTGTTGCCCAGGCTGGAGTGCAGTGGTGCGATCTTGGCTCACTGCAACCTCTGCCTCCCAGGTTCAAGTAATTCTTCTGCTTCAGCCTCCTGAATAGCTGGGACTACAGGCGCATGCCAGCATGCCTGAGACAGGGTTTCACCATGTTGGCCAGGCTGGTCTCAAACTCCTGACCTCAAGTGATCCACTTACTTCAGCTTCCCAAAGTGCTGGGATTACAGGCATGAGCCACCGTGCCCAGCTGGGCAATAAAGATTAACAGGCGATTTTACTCCTTATTTGTAAAGAAATTGGGTCTATTAGCAGGACCCAGGTCCAGGGATTCTTAACCTGAAATCTACGGAGCCTCACGTGCTTCCTAAGTGGGTTTCAGGGGAATCAAATTGCACGGAAGTTTAACAAAGGTTGTACTTCATTGTCCTCAAATTTCATCAGAAAGCCAAAGAATTCTGTGCCCCTCAAAGGTTAAGAATGCCTTTTTGTTCAGTTTCACTGCTGATCAAGATGGTGGGTTGGATACAATGGTGTTTTCAAAACACTTGGAAATAATAATGCCCATGTTGGTATTGCAGTACTTTTTTAGCCACATACAGTATCCAAGTCACAAATCATTTCTCCTGTACTTAGTAATTTTAGATATATTATAATCTAGTATCCCACTTGTTTCAAATTACTCACATGAATTTACATTACAAACCATTTTGAGAGCCCAGGGAATCTCAGGTGTAATTCTAATCTGGTATTGATTCCATATATCTTTGGGGGTAAATATTTGCTGTATTAAAATTTTTTTTCCATTTATTTATTCATTTATTTGAGACTAGGTCTTGCCCTGTCACCTAGGCTGGAGTTCAGTGGTATTCTCATAGCTCACTGCAGCCATGAACTCCTGGGCTCACCCAATCCTCTTGCCTCAACTTCCCAAGTAGCTAGAACTGTATATCCAGCTAATTTTTAAATTGTTTTTTAATAGAGACAAGGACTTGCTATGTTGCCCAGGCTGGTGTCAAATTCCTGCCCTCAAGCAATCTTTTTACCTTGGCCTCCCAAAGCACTGGGATTACAGGCATGAGCCACCATGCCTGGTCTATTTCCTCATATTTAAGTGGTGTCAGATCAATTAACATTGTTCAAAAAGTATAATTTTAATATTATCAATGTTACATTTCTAGCCTGTGCTAAATGGACATTTTATGAGTAAGTGCTATTATGAAGTACTTTTTTCAGCAATTATGTCTGATACTAATTTGTTTATAGCATAAATGATCACAGTTGGTATAGATAAAACAGCAAGAGAAAAATGGGGAAAAACAGCCACCAAAAAATTCTTGAGAGTAGACTTTTGCCTGGTTTCCTTGAAGGCTTACCACTTCACTGTTGCAAAAGAAAATATGCGTACAAAGGTATTTTGTTGTCCGATACAGATTTCTTACAAATGAAAATAAATGCTGGCCAATTATGGTCCTTAAAATGATTCAAGGATTATAAATCAAGACTGAATCAAAAACTTCTTAAAATTATTTTCTACATAAGCATGATCTAGGTAAATGGCTTTCAAATGAAAGCAGACCACAAGCATCACCTGGAGAATTTATTGAAATGCATATTCCTGGGACCTCACCCCACAAGGATTCTATTTCAGTAGTTCTGCAACTAGGATCTGGAGTCTGTTTTTAACATATGCCCCAGGTGGTTTGACCACATTTTGCTAAAACTGATCTAGGTGCTAAGAGGTTACATGGAATAGCTATAATATATAACACCTTTAATTAAAAGAAGGCTCAATGAGTGTGGAGAGGTGAGGGAGACATGGTAAGTATTAGCAAATGATATAGAATAAGTTTGCACCTCAATTACTGTGAAACCCAAAGAGCTTTTGTATATGTACACTTTAGATATTGTTATTTACTGTATTAAAAATTAAAATTGAGGTATTTAAAATATTTATTTTTAAAACCCATTACATATTGACCTAAATAACTTATAAAACCAGTTTTCCAAAATTAAAAAAATTATTGAGAAAGAATGGCATTATTTTACATTCATGCAAATCTCTTTACTGTCTAGCTTAATAGAAGACGGCTAGATTCTCATACAGGTTATCCAAAATGCTTGGGACCAGAATTGTTTTGGATTTCAGATTTTTTCTGATTTTGGAATATTTGCATTATATATTCTTGTTCCAGTGAGCATTTCCTTTGAGCGTCATGTCAGTCCTCAAAAAGTTTTGGATTTTGGAGCATTTTGGATTTCAGATTTTCAGATTTGGGATGCCCAACCCAAACAGATTGAATCTGATTCTCTATTCAATCTGTTGCAATGTTGTTTTGGTTGAAGTCTATAAAGAAAATCCAACTTCACACAGAAAGAGGATGAGTATTTTTAATACCTTCTTTGATATTATACTAAAACTCTGTAAGTGGTAGTTTCTTAAAGGTTAATTGCATTGTGGAATCTGAAATGAGCTTTTAAAAAAAACTAAACCTTTGATACATTAAAATCAGTTGGTCTGTTTTGCACTTTTTTTCAGTGATCTTTCATCCATGCATGATTTTGGTTTTTGTTTGAGAGGGAGTCTTACTCTGTCACCCAGGCTGGGGTGCAGTGGCACAATCTCAGCTCACTGCAACTTCCACCTCCCAAGTATCTGGGATCACAGATGCGTGCCACTACGCCCAGCTAATTTTTTGTGTTTTTGGTAGAAATGGGGTCTCACCATGTTGTCCAGGCTCTGGTATCAAACTCCTGAGCTTAAGTGATCTGCCTGCCTTAGCCTCCCAAAGTGCTGGGATTACAGGCGTGAGCCACTGCACCTGGCCCACCCATGTATGATTCTGTTATACCATTGGTCATTTGGAAACTAAGGCAGATCGTCTCATATAACTTTCATCACTGTCACCCTGATCTCATCAGGAAAGTCTTTAACTATTGGCGAAGCTGGCAAGATTATGTGGCAGATGCAGAAAGTCTTCCAAAATGCTTGAAAGCTCAAATTTTATCATTGGCAATAAGTACTGTCAATTGTTTTCCTCAAAGAAACAGGCTCAACTTTGTTCATTTTTAATAAAATGTCTGCCAAATACCCAAGTCAGAATAACTACAGTTTGTGAATTGTTCTTTCAAGTAAAAATGGTAGTCCATGAAAAAACAGCTAGCTCAGCTTGCAACTCAGTTACACAAGTGCTTTTCTTCTAGACAGCCATTGTACTTAAGTGTGCAGTGGACTGCTTCATGGGTACTTCCCATTTTGTCACAAAGAACATCAAAAAGACCCATGCTCAAGGGTCAAGATTTAATGTATGTATTAATTCTGACTGCTTGCTTCATTAACAACAATCATAAAGGAAACTGGCTTAAAAAAAAAATAACGTGTGGTAGTGAAGAATGCAGTGACTACTAGTTTCATTTGCTGCCACTGCTTTGATTAGTGCGAAGGCGCCAGCAGTTTCCCCATAATTGCTTTTGCACCATCAGTGCAAATGTCAGCACAGTGAAAAGACAATGTCTTTGTGTTATTCTAAAAATAGTTCTGACCTCTGAGAGGGTCTTGGGGACTCCCAGGAATCTAGTAAACACACTTTGAGAACCCTTGATAGAGGTGCCTTGGGCCTCCTTCCCAGCATTGTCGTTTTAGTGCCAGGCATTAACAAGTTTGTATTTCACGACGATTTAGTAATACAATCTGGACTATCTCTTTATGAGACGGGCAATATTGTCATGATTCTAGGTAGAAGAACGGAGGGTCCACAGTGCAGGCAGTTATTCAGTATTCATCTAAGAGTCTTCAGCTCCTCCGGTGTGCTGGTCCGTATGAGATGCTGAAGCACAACCTCCCTCCATCCTTGCTCATCCAAGTATTTTCCTGCTTTTGAGGCACGGCTTAAACGCTTTCCGTGGTCCTCTGAGTAGGAAGTGATTTCGTTTGTGCTTCGTATAGGACTTAACTATATTGCATGCTCAAGTTTTTTGTTTGCTTCTTGTCAATCCCTTCATTGCTTAAGACCAAAATGAGGTACTATTTTTCCTGTAATCTACGTGTAGTCCAAAAAAGGCGGGGTGTTTTGTAAATATTTGTCTCTATGTAAGGAAGTCAAAACTGAAAGCGGAGTAACACCAAGTGTGCCCGTTTCCTGAGCTCAAGCACTGAAAGGATCAAAAGTCGCGAACGTGGTTTACTGCCGCGGTCTTGTTCCTGCTCACTGCCGCCTCTGGGGGCCCCATGTTCAACAAATACTCAAATTGGAGTTGGAGTTCTGAGCGGCTGGGTACTGTGTATTCCAGCGGTGGGTGTCTGTACGTAGTTAGAACCTGGCAAGACAGCACTCGCGAGGAGCCCGCAGGCGGGGCTCGACCGGGGACCGGCAGGGCTGGTCGGCGCCCAGGCTCTGCCCCCTGCCCGACCCTGCCTGCTGCCTGCTGCCTGCTGCTTGCCGCCTGCCTCCGGCTGGGGCCGCTGAGCGCCCTGCCCATTTAAGGAGGCGGGCCGTACCACCTCAACTTTCTTGACAGGGGGTATCCCGGCAGACTCGGACAACTTCAAGGGAGCCAAGAGGCTATTTCTTTTCTTTTCTAACTGTGGCCCGCGTTGTGCTGCTGCTGGGCAGGCGTTGGGCGCCGGCGGTCTTCGAGCGTGGGGGCCCGTTGGTTTTCCCTTCTCAGAAACTGCGCCGGGGGCGCTCGCTTGCCCCGGATTCGGACGCGGCGCTCCCCCGGCTCGTCTGAAGTGCAGATCGCCGCAGAGGCCCCAGTGCCCGGATGTCCATCAGGATTAGCGCGAGCCAATACGGGCCGAGCCCGGGGCTACGCCGAGGACGCCCGGGGCTCGAGAGCAGGTAGTCCCGTAACATCGGGGCGCCGCGCCGGGACGCGTCCCCGCCCGGCTCCGCCAAATGGTGAGCGCGGCGCTGGCAGCAGGGCCCGCGGGGTGAAGGCGCTGATGGACGGAAGACCCCTGGCTCTATAAGCTGAATTATGGCAGCCCAGTCAAGGTAAGCCGTGCACCGGAGAAACTTTTCAAATGCGTTCGTGGCGAGGGGAGCTGAAGGTTGCGGGGGAGGGCAGGGTGCGGGGAAGGAGACGGGCAGGAAGCAGCTTTGTCATTGCCTTCTCATCATTCCCGAGGCTGTGGCTTGACTAAATGTCAGATAAAAAGCAGTTTGGAGAACGTGCTGGACAATTTCTGCACAGCGGAGAGAGGGATGGTGTTAAAGTGAAGATTAAAGTTACATAGCCCCCTTCTTTCCCCAGAACTGTTATTTTCCGGGACATTAAGTTGGTTTCACTTGTCCGCCCTTGCCCAAATTTCCATTTAGATTCTTTGTGCGTCTACCCCCTCGGTTTTCTGGATGTCTTGCTTTTGTCTCGAGGGGAAGTTTAGAAATACGATTAATGTAAAATATAGTTCACCTTGGAGAGGGTGGGTGAGAATTTGCCTGGTGAGTGAAAATTTTACCGCTAGAATGTACGATTCCACATAAAACGGCCCCGCTTACGTGAATCTGCTGAGTAGGCAAAGACCGGGAACGCGCCCGGGTGGTGAAGGGGAGAGAGGATAATGAACTGCAATTGCTGTCAGAGGAGCGCTATTGTAAGAACCTGAAGCCCAGTCTTTCCATGATTTGTTACTGGTTTTGTAATGAGCGTTAAAGAATAGTGATGACAAGGCATTAGTGATATTATTATGAGATCCAAACTGTTCTGTGCGATTTTATTTTAGTTTTGACAGCAGTTGGTGCTAAGGAAGACTTAGGAGTTATATATACATTCTCTTTCAACTGTGTTTTGCTAGAAAGCAGTTTAGTCTCACATATTTAAAGTAATAGGGTTCTTCAAGCTGATATTTGATGTAGAACAGTGATTTTGGGAGGTCTCAGAAGACTTCACACGTCTGAAAACTCAGATCATGGAGAGACATGGATGTTAAATGTTCATGTTTGGGCTGGATGAGACTGAATGTTTTTTTCCTACGAAATAGAACTTTCTAGGAAGGAAAGAGCTTCTCTGTATAAAGTACCTCCTATGTGCTACCTGCTTTTTATATTGCTTCCTCTCAACGCAGTGGTTTATCCTCTGCTTCCATTTTATTGAGTTTTAAGAAAGTGGTTCTTAATCTAGGGCCAAGTAGTGGAACTTGGATGAGAAACACAAGTTGTGTCTCTATTTTTGTTAACGTCTAGCTGAAATTTAGTGGGGGTGTGTGTGTGTGTGTGTTTTTTAAGTAGGACTAGAGATAAAACTATGGTACCAGTTCTTGTGATGTTATCACAAATAGAAACTGTATGTCTTTTCATAATCTCATTACAATTGTTGCAGATGTCTTCAAACACCTTTTGTGCTTTCCACTCAGGAAATTAAGGAACTGCCTTATTTTGCTTAATTCAGTAGTAAAGAAAAACAGTACTGTACCATTGATTTCTTTTAAATATTTTAATAGGTGCTTGTCTATAAAATGTGGTACCTTTGTATTCTTATGTATTTTATTTAATGTATTTAAAAACATTATTCTGATAGTGCTATTATTTATCAGACTGCTACAGAGGTCCATGGCACAAAATTAAGATACCTTGATCTAAGAAGTTAGTAAATGCTGTGTGACAGATCTCAGTAATATAGCACGGGGATTTGTACCCAGGTGTGAGAGATTCAATGCCAGCGCTCTTAAACTAATGATAAAAATAAAATGAGACACAACCTAAATTGGACACTGCTGTGTGCCAGGCACAGTATTAAGCAGCTTTAATTGGATTAGCTCTGACTCTTCTCAGGCACCTAAATGGGTAAGTACTTTTATTATCCACATTTGTTAGTTGAGGAAACTGAGGTCCAGCCTGTTTCTTGCCTGAGGTCACAAAGGTGGAGCAACGCCTGACTCCAGATCTGCTTTGCACACTTCCTCCCTTATGCTTCCTCTTTAATGCTGAGGTGAGATGTTAAAGGGAGCTGCCAAGCCTCAGTATAACAGTACAAAGAATGATTCCTGCTAAAATTGGTTGTTTGTAATATGTAATAATCCTGAGTTATCAGTGTGGTGGTTCAATTTGCCCGCAATTAAAATAGGAGAATTGTGCTTGTTTCTGATCCTCTACCCCACCTTCCGACATGCCCTGGAACTAGGAACAAAGCCACAAGACTGTTATGTCTGTTGTTTTCTTAGTCTGTGTGTTGGGAGTATATCTCACATTTTGTAAATGTCCATTTTTCTTTGGTTACACCTGGAATGTGGTCCAAGCTCATTCAGATAATTGTGCTCTGTGGGAGAGAAGGTAATCTTTGAGATCCAAAGAGAGAATATATGGAGAAGATTCAAGATATTTTGGGATTTCAGGGAAACTCTAAAGCTGGGCCACGTTGCCCTGAGTAATGCTAAGAGAAACCGAAACATCACCTGTGATGTAAAGTCTCACTCGGGTAGTGAAATCTTGACCATGTGCTACACATTAGTGTTTGTTTGCTCTTGAGACAATTAATTTAGACCGACAGACTCATTGTACTTAGAGATTTGTAGCTCAGTGTTTAACCACACCAGTTTCATTGTGCATTGTTTAGTTTGATTCCTGATTTGTTATTGATGGGTGATATATGACTAATTTTTTATGCAAATGGATTAGGCAGTGTATTCCCATGCCTGTAGTTCACTCCTTAAGACAAGATATTGTCTCCCACATTTTAGTCTCCCCTACATAAGCTAGAAGTACTTTGAATTGAGAGATTACCTACGTATTTCTTGGCTTGTGGACTTTTATCAATTAAGGCTGTGTTAAAACCTAAGAGTAGGAAATTTGTTTTGTTTTGTGGTTGATTTCTTCTCAAAGCTGGAAGACATTTCTTGACTAAAATGCGAATTAAATGCTTTTAAAATTTAGATTTTTGGAGGTCATATTTTGAAAACAATGAGTATTTGGTTTATTGTGTTCCTACAGTTGAGAAAGGTGGTCACTGAGAAATGTCATGTCAGTTAAAGCGGATCAGATGCTGTGTCTGGGCTCTCAGATAAGTGTGTGCTTTCTTTGGAACCTATAAACATAACAGACACATTGAATATACTTCCTTGTGGAAATTGCAACAAACTTGCTTTCTTTAATGTGAAATAGTTACAGAATATGGCTTTAGTTACTGGACTCTGATGGAAAGTGCATCCAGACTATTTTATAGAAGTATAAAAACTAGCAACTAGTAAACCTAACAGTTTATAGACATGTTTTTTTCTGCAAGGATTAACAGTGCTTTATACTGAGGAGTGATGTTGATGGATACAGTAAAAAGGAGGACTTTGTCTGATTCCCCACCTCCGCTAACCCTCTCATTGAAGCAAATCCCTGAATTCTAGAAAGGAAAATATACATACCTTCAAATACTATCAGGGATTAGCCAGTTTAAAAAAATCACCTGGGCCAGGCGCGGTGGCTCACGCCTGTAATCCCAGCACTTTTGGGAGGCCGAGGCAGGCGGATCACGAGGTCCAGGAGATCGAGACCACTGTGAAACCCCGTCTCTACTAAAAATACAAAAAAAATCAGCCGGGCACGGTGGCGGGCGCCTGTAGTCCCAGCTACGTGGGAGGCTGAGGCAGGAGAATGGCGTGAACCCGGGAGGTGGAGCTTGCAGTGAGCTGAGATCGCACAACTGCACTCCAGCCTGGGTGACAGAGCGAGACTTCATCTCAAAAAAAAAAAAGGAAAAAAAAAAAAATCACCTGATGCTACCTGAGAACCCCTGGCCCTTCTCCACCCTGGGGCAGGCATGTATGCATGGGAGTAGGGGAGTTGAACTTGCTTCTTTGGGAGAATTGAATCTGGTGGCTGAGCATGGAGCTTCTCAAAAGAAAGGATTTATAGACAAACTGCAGTAGGAAAGTATGTTCAGTCAACTCTCCCACAGTTTTTAACTTTTGAATTTGTCTAAAATTAATGTTAATGAAGCTTTGAAAAATCAATAAAGAAGCAAAGTCAGATTGTGCCCAAGATTAATATGAAGCTGGTTTTTGGTGGATCTCTTTGACTCTAGGGAGGGAAAGTTTTCCATTGCAAAAAGCAATGCTGTTAAACTGGTATAGAACCAGTTTTGCCCTGCCCTATGCCCCTGTCTCTGATTTTTGAGCTAGTGATTACCTTGGAAGAAAATTCATGAATGCAAAGCAGCTTGGATTAAAAATGAGCCAATATCAAAGAGAATACTGTGGTTTTGGAAAGTACAGTTCAAAGAAGAGATTTTGGGATGGAAATAATTTATGTAGTATTTTGATCCATTGAATATTCTCACTTTTTCCTTCTTGTGACACCATTGTAAACAGTGTCCTTGACAGAAGAGAAACACAAACAGGTATCTTAAGTGATTTCTTTCTAGTTTATCCTGAGAGCCCAGTTGAGCTTCCTGACTCACAGTCTGGAGCTGCTTCCATGATAAAGACTGAAGGAGCGGTGAGTCATTTTTTAAAGTCAGCTGATTTATGGGGATGTTGTTTTGGCAAAACTAACTCAAGTGATCTCTCAAGAGATTTTGCTGGATTCTATACCATACCGTGAAAAGATATTCCATAGCTGGATTTACACTCTTGAAAATGGGGTTTTTGTGGGTGCTGCATTTAAAAATTTTAAATTTCAAATACATTCAGTAATAAAAATATTATGGATGAGAGAGAAATCTACTTTTTCATCTTGGTTCTGTCATTTATTTTTTGTGAGCCTCCAAATCTATTTTTTACATAATACCTGTAAGATAGAGGAGTTATAAAGCTGGTTTGTTAACTATTGCTTTGAGGTATATATAAACTTAGTTTTCTGTTAGCAAACTTCTCTATTTCATTTCTTTTTTTTTTTTTTGTATAAATATACGTAGTAGAGATGGGGTTTCACCATCTTGGCCAGGCTGGTCTCGAACTCCTGACATCAGGTTTCTTTTCCAAGATAGGCAACTAAACTCGGTATGTGAGATATAGTGGAAATACAATATGCACCTCTAGGACAAAGTTTCTTAGAGACATGCTTCTTGGCTCAGAAATAGAAACATATAGTGAGGCTAAGTATAATCTCTTTGTTGTGGTTAGTTCAGTTACGTTTTACTGATATAGGGTGAGTACATAACTTTTATGGGTTAAATGATTACCAATCGTTTTTACTTAAATGTAAAAATTGGGGGAGCTGCAGTAGTATTTTCTGTCTCCTTCAGATGGTCCTCAATTCATTTTATTATGAATATAAAGTGTTCATTTGCTCAAAATAACACAGCAGGTAGAATGCACAATGTCTTGCTCAAGTACAGATGTATCAGATGAACTTTAGATTTACACTTCAGGAGAAAATATGTATAACTTTTGGTGTTATTGCCCCAGGGAACTAAAAGTAAAGATTAACTTTAAAACCATGCAAATTGCTGACTTTCTGTGTCTTGGCAGTGATCATTGTTGAGAATCCCTCCCCTGTGCAAACTTTTTCCTTATCTATTCACAGTGAGTTAAAGCTTAACCTGATGGCCACAGAGCCAACAGACCTGGCATCTTGAAAGTCTTGTTCTCTGCTGAATGTCTGTTTTCTTGTGTTAGTTTATTGGCTTTGTTTTTAATTTAACCAGATTCAACTGCTATCAAGTTTATCAAGTTCTTTTTTTTTTTTTTTTTTTTTTTTGGGAGACGGAGTTTCGCTCTTGTTGCCCAGGCTGTAGTGCAATGGTGCAATCTCGGCTCACAGCAACCTCTGCCTCCTGAGTTCAAGCCATTCTGCCTCAGCCTCTGGAGTAACTGGGAATACAGGCATGTGCCACCACGCCCAGCTAATTTTGTATTTTTAGTAGAGATGGGGTTTCTCCATGTTGGTCAGGATGGTCTCGAACTCCAGACCTCAGGTAATCCGCCCACCTCGGCCTCCCAAAGCGCTGGGATTACAGGCATGAGCCACCCTGTCTGGCTGAACTGCTATCAAGTTCTTAAGGCTATTGCTGGGAGCAGTAGTTTGGTGACAGATTTAATATATTAAGAGAAAATCCCAGGGGTAACATCTTGTCTAAAGGAACTCAAGCAGACAAAGGGCAAAGTATTTTTATTGACACCTAGGTTGTCTTTATTTCGGTATGTTTTCGAAGGGCACTCACTGTTTGACTGCATTCTAAAAAGTACCAAGAATTGTTTTTCCTCCATGGTGGCTGGTATGGGTGAGGGCTTGGAGACCTGCAGGCCACATGATCCTTTGTTTTGGTGGGCTGGGGAAGAGTTAAGGCTGTGATGAAGATCTTACCCTTTTTTTTTTTTTTTTAAAATAAGTATTGCTTACTGCTGGATTGGCAACTAAACAAATAAAAAGTAAAAGGCTATATTTTAGGGGTAATATGGTCATATGAGGTTCAGGGTGCTCAAACTTGATTAGACACAAACATCACTGTGGGTGCTTGTTAGCATGCAGATTCTGCTCCCCCTCCCCCAGAGATTGAGTGGACAGGTTCTGGGTGGAGCTCTGCTGTCTGTAAGGCCAGGGGCACAGGTACCATGCTTTGTGAGATGGCGCATGTGTGAGTGACAGCGATCATATAAACTATGTTGTACGATGCTATTAAATTTTGATTTAATATATGCTTATAAATGCACAGTTTTTCTCCTCCTATTGAAACAGACTGGAGGTTGGTAGAAGGTGGATATTTACCTCCATAAATTTATCCTTATATTACGAACCGTTGGTTGAAATGTCCAAATGCGTCTGTGTTAAAAAAAATAAAAGTAAAAGATACCAAGAAGCAATTCCCAGTGTTTGATCATAAAGCACCTTCCCAAGAATTGTTTCTTCTCAAGGAGCAGGGTATTTAATTTACTTTTATCTATGCCTTGTGGACTCCCTCCCCAGTTAGAGTTATTGCTAAGTATATCTCTCTCTCTACCACACACACCAGTTTATCAGGTGGCAGTTGGTTTTGTTCCCAGGGAAAAGTTAAAATGGTGTGAATTGGTCAGTTTTGTCCAAACTTTGTGAAACTGAAATGAAAGTTTTGTTTTTTAATAAAAGCTTTGCCTAGGGGTACTGCTGAACAAATAATGTTCAACAAGACATTTTAAATGGAACTCCTACTGGGAAGTAAATGTTAAAATTATAGCAGATGTCACTTCCTGTAACAAAATTCAGGAAACAGTCTTTGGTATGTGGGTGTTGTAACTTTTCAATTCTTGGAACTTTCCTTCAGGAAACTGTCCTGTCAGAAGCAAAGCAGTCAATAAAACATGAAGCACAACTTAAACTGTGTTATGCAGTGTAATTAAATTTTGATTTGGTGCATATGTTTTTGTGGTCAAGACAGACCCAAGATTATCACGTGACTTTCATCCTGGATAATGTGTGTCTGGATAACTTGTTAAATTGCTTCTCCTCCACTTCTCCCATTCTGGTTGCTTTAAAAATACAGGTGTATCTGATTTACTCTGGACTTGAATTTATGGAAAGTCATATAAAATTAATTAGTTCTCACTGTTTTGTACAAAACTATGAAACCTGTTTTCCTCCCTAGCTTTGCAGAAATTTTGTCTCTCAATTGACAAACTGTCTACCTTAGACATTTCTAAGATGGCCTATCTAGTAAGTTGGTAGCTTTGAGCTTTGATAAAAGTTTGAGTCCATGATATTATGGTTTAAGAAAATTTTTCCTTAAAGGAAAACAGAACGTGTTATTGAGTTAATATGCTGGGTTTTAAGTTGTTGTTTATTTGCTGAAAGGATATTCATTGGTATAAAGTAAGCTAAAGCTCTGTCCTTTTATATTTTTTCAGGTGATTTTGACCTAGCAATTACAGCTATAGGAATGTTTTCCTGTTACTCATTTACAGTCTGTGTCTCCCTCTCCCCTCCAGCCTCCTTTTAGAGTTAAGACAGGGCTAACTCTCCATTTAAAAAAGTGTGTAAAAGTAAACTTTGTACCACAGGGGAAGAATTAGGCAGTAACATTTACTGGCATTAGAATAGCAAAAGGATAAAATGAAACCTAGTGTATTACATTAATACATAATTGAGGTTTTGCAACCTAAAAATATTGGAAAGAATTATTAATGTTGTTCAGATTGTCTGCTTATCTTGTGACTTGGTTTTAGTAAAATTCAACATACCACTGGAACTTAGTTTTTGTTTTTAAATGGGAACTATGCCCAGAAGACAAAAAGTCCTAGGTTGGCAGTTATAAAAGATTGAATTTGATAATTCTATCACTGCTGATGGTGTGAGTTTTTTATTTGTTCTTACCCTTAGGGCAGGGAGGGTCCTCCTCTTAAAAACACCTTCATTTCTTTCTTATTTTAGCAGTCATGTTTCTTTAAGGGTAAAGTAAAAATCATTAGGTTTACTTAATTCTGAGTTTAAATTTGTCAGCTTTATAAAAATTCTTGACAGTTTATGATAAGCCTAGCATAAAACTTCGTTTTCTCTCTGAGGTCACTCCTATTCTGTGTTGACATCCTTAAAGTATTGGTATTATCCATGATCTTAGAGTATTTTAAAGAATGAAGAAGTCGGGCATGGTCGCTCACGCCTGTAATCCCAGCACTCTGGGAGGCCCAGGTGGGCGGATCACCTGAGGTCAGGAGTTTGAAAGCAGCCTGGTCAACATGGTGAAACCTCGTCTCTACTAAAAATACAAAAATTAGCTGGGCATAGTGGCAGGTGCCTGTAATCCCAGCTACTCAGGAGGCTGAGGCAGGAGAATTGCTTGAACTTGGGAGGTGGAGGTTGCAGTCAGCTGAGATCACGCCGTTGCACTGCAGCCTGGGCAATCTTTTGGTAGCTTGGTGTAAATGACCTTTTGTGGGGAAAGAGGGAAGAGGGGAATAGTTAAATTGAATCGAGGTACGTTCCTTGTCACCCAGATCTTTTAAATCTTTTGTTACATCTCATTTTATGGGTATTTCTTCCCAGCCCAAGTTTTTGTAAAAGTGATTTTATTCGAGGTCAGGAGATCAAGACCATCCCGACTAACACAGTGAAACCCCGTCTCTATTGAGAATACAAAAAAATTAGCCAGATGTGGTGGCGGGCGCCTGTAGTCCCAGCTACTCGGGAGGCTGAGGCAGGAGAATGGTGTAAACCCGGGAGGGCGGAGCTTGCAGTGAGCGGAGATCGCACCACTGCACTCCAGCCTGGGTGAAAGAGTCAGACTCTGTCTCAAAAAAAAAAAGTGATTTTATTGAAGTCTATTTTATATATCATAAAATTCACTCATGTCAAGTGACAACTCAGTAGTGTTTAGTTACTTTACTGAATGGAGCAACCAGTTTTAGAACATTTTATCTCATAACTGGTAAGATCCCTCCTGCCCATTTACAGTTAATCCCGGTCCCCAGCCCCACCACCATAACCTACTTTCTGTCTCTGTAAATATGCCTTTTCTGGGCATTTCACATAGTGGAATCATAAATGGAGTATGATGGTTTCTTCCATCTGACTCTTTTTACTTGCATATGTATTTATATTTTAAATTTACCAGCCTCAGCACATTCTGGCCATACTTGAATAATTTTTTGAGGTTGATCTGTGGTGTACCATGTATCAGTAGTTCTATCCTTTTATTACTGAAGAGTATTCTGTTAACAGATGTGATGGACAGGTTGTCCCAATTTTTTAAAAAATTGTGAATAATGTTGCTGTGAACATTTACATACAAGACTGTGTGTGGACATATATATGTGTGTGTGTGTATATATATATGTATATATGTATTTTTTTTTTGGTTGGATAGCTAAAGGTGGAATTTCTGGGTTCTATGATGGTTTTTTGTTTGACTTTTTGAGAAAATGCCAGTTTTTCAAACTATATGCCTAGCCTAACTTTAAACTGATCTAATTTAGTCAATTTCTTGCAAATTGTTTGCTATCTTCATAGTTATTTGGGCTATGAAAGTAGCGGTTCTGAGATCTGATCAATTTTACATTTGACTATTAGAAAATTATATATTGTTTTCAATTTATATGTGATCTTAAAACACAGCTCATTTCCCCCATATACAATTCTTTATTGTATTTTGTAAATTGGGCTTTTTGATGAAATTCATATCGAGGAATGTTTAAAGAAAGCCAAATTAAGTTTAAAATACCAGTGCATGCTGATTATTGTCAAAATAGTAAAGAAAACTCCAACTCCACAACTCATAAACCCCTCAAATAGCAGAATTTAAATATATGATTTGTTAACTAGAAATCCTTTATTTTATAATTGCAAAATGGCCCTAGAAATTGTTATTTCAATGTGCATTTTAAATAAAAGCGTTCGGGCAAAAATGAGCTGTTCTCATTCACTAGAGCCTCACATGCAAAGATAAGTTATCTAAGTGAAGCGTCTGGAAATTATCGTTCAGACTTGGGTCCTGCCTGGGGAAGGTGGTGACTATGTGCCCTCACTTGATGGTGTGCTCCGACTTCGGGAAAAGATAGATCTGTTGCACAAACAAAAATGTTTCATGAAATGCTCTGAAAGTATCTTTAGGGGCATGTGTGATGGTAGTGAAAATGAATCATCTTTTTAGCACTCAGTCGTTCTATTTAAAAAAAAAAAAAAAAAGCTGCGAGGCTCTGGCTAGAAGATGTCTTCATTTCTTCCTTTATGAGCCTTTCAAGTGTTCTTTCAACTTGGAGAGCCTCAGTGCATTGTGGCAAGTTACTGAAATCCGCTGCTCTGCATATTAATTTACCTACTTAAGAATTACATCAGTATCAACAGCTTTATGAATGTGGCCAGTTCACACGCATTAAGTGTTTTTCATATTATCTGTAAATGTATTGAGTACTTCATTGTTCACTAAGAGCTAACCATTGGTGTGTGCAGGGCTCTGAGTTGGTTTAGATAAATACACTGTCTCCCTCCCTACAAGGAGCTCGTAGTTTGGTGGGAGAGACAGAAGTAAGCAAACAAACTCACAAATAAAACACGTGCAAATTGTGGAAACACAGTGGCAAAAAACAAACAGGATACTGTGAGGGAATAATAGGAGGTGGGGAATTGGTCTTGGTGTGGGCCAGGAGAACCTCTGAGGAGAGTTACCTGAGGCAGAGAAAGAGCAAGCCATGACACACAGAAATGTAATTGTCCCTCTAGAATGTACATGGAAGTAAGTGGTGATGGTGGTGAGAAGGATGGCTTTTTTTGAGACAGAATTGTGCTGTGTTGCCCACGCTGGAGTGCAGTGGCATGATCGTGGCTCACTGCAACCTCCAAGGATGGCATTTTTAAACAGGGATAAAAATGTTAGGAAATGACCATCATGTGGCAGTTTCTTGAAATAAAAATTTGATTGTTTTAGTGGTTTGTAGTTCTACCAAAACTTAGCCCTGTTTTTAATTTATTTTAATAAAGGCAAAGTGAGTACCATAACCACCTAGCTATGAACTTTAAAATAGAGATTATAGTTTCTAAAACTTAGGCTTAATTGGCACATGAATATAAACACATTAAACAAGTGTTGAAAAGAAATTTGAGAGGACATTTTTCTTTGGGAGCCATCAAATAAGGGATGTGGTAGCATTTAGAAAGGCCCCCAGCTCAGTGAGGTACAGTTATAAGGAAGTGAAGATTTAGACAGTAAGGAGGGCATTCCACCTGGCTATTAAATATAGAGGTTAATTTACAAAACAACCTTTTATATGTGTGAAGGACTGTTATGGGAAGTGGAGTGAAATATGGCCTCTATCTCTGCCAAAAATAGATCTCGAAGAGATAAATAGCAAAGCTCATGAAGGAAAACACAGAAGTGGTGTTCTTTTTTATATATTTAGCGATAGGAAATAATCTTCTGCCTTGGATAGTTTAGGAAGTAGCGGATGGTTTAAGTACCAGTGATATTATGATTATATATTGGTTTTCATCCGTGGTTCCTGGCCCATAACTCCCACGGTCCTTGTTAGTCTTTTGTTGTAATGGTGGGGCACTTTAGGCCTCAGGAGACAGAATCTCTCTCTGTGACCTTCTCTTATCTTCCTTTCACTTGCCCAAGGCAGGACTCTAATCTGATTGTAAGTCTAAAGACTTTTATTCCAGAGAGGTCCTGCCCCATACTCTGGAGGAAGGAATGCTGCACAGAGAGGTCAAGAAAAATCTGAACTGAAGGGTGTTGCTTGATTTAGATCATACCCTTTCTGTCCAATCACATTTCTACATGGTTGTCAATCTTGCCTACACTATGAGGTCTTCATAAAAGGCCCAGGAGGACTGGGTTTCCAGAGAGCTTCTGGATAGCTGAGCATGTGGAGGTTTAGGGAGAGTGGTGTGCCCATGCCCCTTCCCCCATATCTCACCTTACACATCTCTTCATCTTTATGCTTTGTAATGTCCTTTACAATAAACCGGTAAATGTTAAGTAGGTGTTTCCTTGAGTTCTGTGAGCCGCTCCAGCAAATTAATTGAAACCGTGGGATCCCAACTTGAAGCCAGTCTATCAGAAGTTCTGGAGGTCCAGACCTGTGACAGGTGTCTGAAGGGGTCGGGGAGGGGGGCCGTCTTGGGGACTGAGCCCTCAACCTGTGGGATCTGACTCCATCTCCAGGTAGTGGCGTAGATAGTAGGAAAATCTCCTCCTCCCACGTTTGATCACAGAAGTCTTCTGTGTTGACGATGGTTGTGGTGTGAGAGCAGAGGAAAAACACAGTTAGAATTTTTTGAAAACAGCACCTTTTTCTCAAGGGATTCTGTGGCTTCTTGAAAAAATGTGATCACAGTAAACTACTGTAGGAACGGAAAGTTTTTGTCCTTTGTCACAGCTATATTTAATTACATAAAGTTGCTTCAAAGATCTGCATTCATTATCATCTCATCTCTTTTGTACCTCTCTTCACAGTTATTTTCAAATGAATGTATTGAGTTGTAGACCTTTGTGGCATAATGATCGTTTTTATGAATGTTTCATGACCATGTAAGAAGGAACGTATTTGCTTTATTTTCAGAGTCCAGAGGTAAATGTGGTTTTGTATCTTATATTATTTCTATATTCTTATTTTGTCTGTTTGATCTGCCATGGACTAAGAGATGAATAAAGGCTCATATGAGCACACTGCTATCTTAAGTTTCTTTGCAAATGTTGATGCCATGTTTTTTCTTTGTTTTGTTTTGTTTGAGATGGAGTCTTGCTCTGTTGCCCAGGCTGGAGTGCAGTGGCGCAATCTCAGCTCACTGTAACCTCCACCTCCTGGGTTCAAGGGATTCTCCTGCCTCAGCCTCTTGAGTAGCTGGGACTACAGGCATGTGCCCAACATGTCCGGCTAATTTTTTGTATTTTTAGTGGAGACGGGGTTTCACTGTGTTAGCCAGGATGTTCTCAGTCTCCTGACCTCATGATCTGCCTGCCTCAGCCTTTCAAAGTGCTGGGATTACAGGCGTGAGCCACCATGCCCAGTAATGCCATGTTTTTGATGCACAGATAGTCATCATTGTTAACGTCTTTTCAAATTGTCCTGTTTGGCAATATTAGTTTTTAATGTATTCTTCCAGAAGGTTTCTTTGAGTATAGGTGATATTTCTTAAAAAGATGTGTATCTTTTAATATTTTCTGCATGCGGATTTTATTTTGGTTTAAGGAGTGATGGAAGGTTTCTGAACCCTTCCTCTCTTCCCCAAGACTCACCATTCTATTCTCTATATTTAAGCGCCATCATCAAATTCACTGTACCTTTGTATGCGTTTTAATGTATCATCAGGCTGATTGCCCTTCTTTACCCTTCTGAAGTGCACTCTCAGAATTTTTGTGGCTGTTTTCTCATGTAATTTTTCTGAGTCTTCTGTCAAACAACTTGAGGCCTTGTAATAGGATGACTTCCTAACAAATTTGTAAAACCTCATCCTGTTTTTCAGAAGTACTAAAATTTTAAATGGATTACCGTGTTCTTTGTAGATTTTCATGGAATGGGAAAGGCTAAAGTAGAGTGCCAGGGACTTCTGAGTCACTCACCAGACACCACTCATTTATCTTGGAGACATTAGGGAAATCCTGTTTGCCTCAGTTTATCCAGAAGTAAAAATGTACATTTGCTCTTGTCATAAATGAGTGTATTTTTAATGTAACTCTGTAAGAGTAGAATCATATTTCTATAGGTGATTTACATCTGGCTTTAGGCAGAAGGAGTGTTTCATAGTATCATTGTTTCTGTGGATAGTATCCCACTTTCTGGCAGACTTGATTGAATCAGTATGCCTTGGAAATAATAGATGTAATTTAGGCTCTTTAAAATCTTTTTTTGTAGTTCAGTAAAACAAAACTACTTGTAAGTTAATTGTAACTAAAAGAGAAATGTCTTCCTGAACGTCAGTAATTTGTCTAAACATTTTCCTTTTGTTCCCTTTCAACTTTTTATTTATGCATTAAATTTTTTCACATGGTTGACTTATTCTTTATGTGTGTTTGATAAGTGATTTAGTCAACACATAGGGAAAAAGGGGTTGGGATTACTTTAGACTGTTATGATTTTTGAGATTGTCATTTTGAAGAGGAACAGATAAATGTTTCAGATCTTTATGCTTAGAAATGCCATGCTAGGGCAGGCGCGGTGGCTCACGCCTGTAATCTCAGCACTTTGGGAGGCCGAGGCCGGCGGATCACCTGAGGTCAGGAGTTTGAGACCAGCCTAGCTGACATGGTGAAAGTCCATCTCTACTAAAAATACAAAAAAATTAGCCAGGCATGGTGGCAGGTGCCTGTAATCCCAGCTGCTTGGGAGACTGAGGTGGGAGAATGTCTTGAACCCGGGAGGCGGAGGTTTCAGTGAGCCGAGATCGTGCCACTGCACTCTGGCCTGGGCGCGACACAGCGAGACTCCATCTCAAAAAAAAAAGAAATGCCATGCTAAAAACACTTTTAAAAGTCAAAAATAGCCCAGTTAACATTGACTAAAGCAAGGTGTTATTTTATACATTGTGCTAGGAGCCAAGCTAGTTACAGAGATATTAACACACTGACACTTAGGTTTAGTAGATGTTCCAGTCTGTTCATGATGCTGGTGATGGAAAGTATTACTGAACACCATACTTAAAAGCTTTACTCATTCATATTTATTTGTAAGACTGTGGTAGCTGAAGAAAAACTGGTATAGCCCACAGAATCCAAATAAATCAAGGACCCCTCTAGGATGTTTTCTTCCCGTGCTTACAGATACATATATATATAATCTGTGTGTATACATATATATATCTGTGTGTATATATATATATGTTACACACATGAATGTTAGCAAAGAACCCAAGCATTGCCTCAATAAGTAACGTTAGAATCATACATCCAAGCCAAAATCTTTATTTATTTTATTATTTATTTATTTAATATAGACGGAGTCTCTATTGCCCAGACTGAAGTGTAGTGGTGTGATCATAGCTTACCGCAGCTTTAGACTCCTGGACTCAAGTGATCCTCTTGCCTCACCCTCCCGAGTAGCTGGGACTACAGGCACACACCACCATGCCCAGCTAATTTTTAATTTTTTTTGTAGAGATGGGGTCTTGCTTTGTTGTTCAGGCTGGTCTTGAACTCAGGTGATCCTACCACTTTGGGTTGTCAAAGTGCTGGGATTAAAGGTGTGAGCCACTGTGCCCAGCAGGCTGAAATCATTTTATAACTGTGCTTTTCAATGTTATCTTAAAATTAGCTGGGGAAGAATTCTATTTAGTTTTTGTTTTTTGGTGTCAGTCTTACTTAAAAATTGACAAGGAAATGAATGGATTTGTGGTAACTGCCTTTTTAACTTTGTAAATTTTAACCTAATTTATGTTTAAATTATCAGAAATAGAAAATTCAGATACTTCTATACTTACTGACTTATTATAAAAACTGTGCCTAAACTGAAGGACAGAACCACTTAAATTGTTCATTTATTTGAGAAGAAATTTTCTATTTTAATTAAAAAATGATTTTTTTAACTATATTTTCATGGTTGAACTGGCTAGAGTGGGTAGTTATTTCAATAGGTGTTGGAAATTAAAAAAAAAAAGTGTAGATAGTTTCCAATTTACTGATTTTCTTCCAAAAATGTGTTTGGGACATAGAAAATATTTTGCAGAAGCAGCAGTGAAAATCATGTGATGAAGGTTAGGCCCTAGGCTAGAGCCAGAATGTTTCTTAACTTGTGCCAAAATGTCCAACGTTTGGAATAATAATGGAAAACGGTGCAATCACTGAAATAAAGCATGAAAACCATGCTTAAACAAGAGGGTTCGTTCTATACTTGTGTTAGCTTTTAGCTTTAGGGGGTTTTGTGGATGGAGAAAGAGGAGTGGTGTAAGGGATCTTTAAGATTACTTGGAGGAGACTGGAAAAAATGGATTCTTTGGGGCAGGGGCATTTCCACTGGTAAACCTGGGCACTTTTAAGGACAGAGGATCATGTATAATTTTGATCCATGGTAATAGCAGTCTTTTATTAAGCAATTATTTATTGAGCGTTCTGTTATGTTCTGATCTCTGAGCCAGGAACTTTGCAAAATGGTATCATTTAATCTGCAGGGCGGAGCTTATCACTGCCATTATACAGATAAACTGAGGCTCATGGCAAGTGACAGCTGATACACAGCTTCAGATCTACTCCAGACTTACATGTAAATGTCTTCCTTGCCTTTCATACATATATCCATGTGGCCAGTGACCCTTGATTTACTGGTGGAGCAAAGGAAGGCATAGAAAATGGAATATGGGTGGGGTGTCTGTTTATCTCTAAACTGAGCTATAACTGAAACAAAAAAAGAGGATGAGAGTGGGGGAAAATGGTATGTGTAAAATTCCTCTCAGAGTGAAGAAATGTGAGGTCAGTGTCTCCCAGCGTTAGCCTCTGGGAAGTAAGTGCCTTTTCTCCAGCTTGGTTACTGCATGGGGAATTTGGAGAGAGATGATTTGTAGTTGTAGGGTATTTGTAACTTGGGGAACTCCAGCAATATTTGGGACAGGGGATGTATGTGGGTGGAACCTTTTTGTATAAAAGGTGTGAAATCCCTTTTACCCTTCATCCTCCTTTAGGATCCTGCTTTTTTTTTTGAGTCAGAGTCTTGCTCTGTCTTCCCAGGCTGGAGTGCAATGGCGCTATCTGTTCACTGCAACCTCTGCCTCCTGGGTTCAAGCAATTCTCCTGCCTCAGCCTCCTGAGGCTGGGATTACAGGTGCTCACCACCATGCCTGGCTACTTTTTTAATTTATTTTTTAGTAGAGATGGAGTTTCACCATCTTGGCCAGTCTGGTCCTCAAGCTTCTGGCCTCAAGTGATCCACCCGCCTCGGCCTCCCAAAGTGTTGGGATCACAGGCATGAGCCACTGCGCCCGGCCCTGATCCCGATCCTGCTTCTTTAGAAAAAACTGATATTTAGAATAAAACATTTTTCCACCCCTTCATTTTTAGTGTGAAGTGCATGCATCCCTTCACCTCTGCTGTGAGATACCACATTTTATGCCATCCTTGGGATCCCCTTTTTTCCTGAGGTTCTCTTATCCTGCTCCATAGGCTGCCAGCTCTAGTGACCATCTATTGTGATTAGTATTGGGTTATCTCCCTTTTTAGGGAGGAAAGGGATGTTATGGGAGAGGCATAGGCAGAATGCGGGAAGGGACACCAAAGCCTGTGCTCCTTTGCCAGCACTTGGACTCCAGCTGTGTACATTCATTAATAATGACTCACAGTTATTGAACACTAGGCACTGGGCTCAGCACTATGTCTGAATTAGTTAATGTAATTATTACAACAGCCCAAAACTTTTTGGTACAATTCTCATCTCTATTTTAGAGAGGATGAACTAAGGCTTAGAGAGTGTATGGCTTGCCCTGTTGGCTGTACCTGGTAGTGACAGGATCTCAGAGGTGCCTGTCATAAATGTAGCCATTGGCAAAGATTTCCCATGTCAGTTCCTTCCGTCCTGCATTATTGTGGTGGCTGCTATCCCAGTAGAGAAGTAACACAGTGACTTTGGGAATATTTCTCATTCTCTACAGGGGTGGTTCTCCACAGGGGAGGAGATTTTACCCTCCCCTATCCCAGAGATATTTGGCAATGTCTGGAGACACAGATATGGCTGTCACACCTGGGAGGGGGGTGTGCTACCATCATCTCAGATAGAGGCTAGGGATGCTGCTAACGTCCTGCAATAGACAGGACAGCCCCACCACTAAGAATTACCTGGCCCCAAGTGTCAATAGTGGAGAACTCCCGCTCTGCAGGTTTCCACTAGTTCCTATGCATGGGGATGTTTGTGTTTTAGAGAGCGTCTGTACGTTGTCATCAGACCCTAAATCATGCTGGCCCCAGGTGTCAGTTACTTGACCTATATTTGCTTAGGACACAGTATGTGCAAGACACTCCTGGGTGCTCTTTGGATTACACAGCCTTACTCTACCCCTCACCACCACATTTAGTGAGTAAATGATTTACCCAAAGAACCACAGTTAGGAAGTGGCAGAGCCTAGGTTTGAATCCTTCACTAACTCCAGAGACCATGCTTTTTTTTTTTTTTTTTTTCTTTTCTTTGACACAGAGTATTGCTCTATAACCCAGGCTGGAGTGCAGTGGCACGATCTCCGCTCATTGCAGCCTCTGCCTCCCGGGTTGAAGCAATCCTTATGCCTTAGCCTTCCAAGTAGCTGGGATTACAGGTGCATGTACCTGTAATTAAAAACTAAAAATTTGCAGCCGGGCGCAGTGGCTCACGCCTGTAATCCCAGCACTTTGGGAGACCAAGGCAGGCAGATCGCCTGAGGTCGGGAGTTCGAGACCAGCCTGACTAACATGGAGAAACCCTGTCTCTACTAAAAATACAAAATTAGCCAGGCAGGGTGGTGCATGCCTGTAAGGCTGAGGCAGGAGAATTGCTTGAACCTGGGAGGTGGGGGTAGCAGTGAGCTGAGACCATGCCATTGCACTCCAGCCTGGGCAACAAGAGTGAACCTCTGTCTCAAAATAAATAGGTAAATAAATAAAATTAAAAATTTGCCATGCATACCCAGCTAATTTTTGTACTTTTAGTAGAGATGGGGTTTTGCCATGTTGGCCAGGATGGTCTTCGAACCCTTGACTTCAAGCGATCCTCACACCTTGGCCTCCCAAATTGCTGGGATTACAGGCGTGAGCCACCATGCCCTGCCAAGACCATTCCCTCTAGTCGTTTACTGTGATGATAACCAAAATGTTCCATCGTGTAGCATATTGCTGAGCCTCCTCTCTGCCTCTTTCAGTTTCAACAAAGTTGTTGCAGGAGACTGACAAACAGCAGTCTCTGTTTGGGGACCTTGAGTGGCCATCCAGTTGCTCTGTAGTAGGAAGTGGTAGGGAAGTTGGAGGTGAGGAGGGCCCGTTAGTAGGGAACTGAGGCCAGACTTCTAAAAGAGCAAGGAAAGAATTTCGAATGACATGGTTCCTCAGCATGTCTGCAGGGAGGTTGATTGCAGCAGCATTTAGAACTAGCTCAGAGGAGAAATAATGGGCGAAGGGAGATTGGTACATATAAGGTAACTACCTATTGTATTACAGATTTACTTATGTAAAATGCTTTCCTAAAATCTGGTTCTCTCGTATTTTATATACCAGATGTAACTCAAACTAGATGAAATAGAACCATAGGCTTGATCCTTCCTAAAAGCTCAAGGCTTTCTGGCTTGGTAATTTTGTGGGGAAGCACTTGCAGGAAAAACACTTTGAAATATGAAGAAGGAAATGTGATTCCGGTGGTTTCTTTATAGGCCCTAAATCAGTACAGGAAGAAATAGGACAAGAACCAGAGAAGATTAACTTTCTGAAACTTCGCAAACAGCCTAATTCTCAAGTAGGGAAAAGTATATTTTAAAGAATGAATACTGGGGGAGGAAATGAGGGAAGGTGAATTAAGCCTTCACAGTGGCTGCTAAGGAGATTACCCTGAAAACTTTCCAGGTGGGAATCTGAAACTTACTTCTACAAATGTATGCATGTGTCTCTACTAGATCGCTTGTAGTTTCCCAGTAGAGCAAAAAGCAGAAGCCAGAGAAAGATTTGAAGGTGTTAGGTAAGGGCTCTAGTTTTGCTTGGCGTGCATGCACGGATACACATGTAACATGCACACTTCTGCTATTTCAGTTCTGCTGACAGCTGATGAAATCATGTGTCTCACAAGTTTAGGACCACTCGAGTTCCTTTCCTTCCAAAGATTTGCTATAATATTTCATAGATAAATTTGTGCTTCCAAATTACTCCTTTCTGCTAAAATCTGAGATTTAACCAGAAGCCTGTAAATAGCCCAGAGGAGAGAGGAGAGTCTGTTGGAAAAATGTGGGGCGCACAATGATGCTACCACAGTGTTTTGACCAAGTTTAATAGTTTATTCTTGTGGTTATTTTTTCTAACATTATGAACATTTTCAAACATTCAGAAAAGTTTAATGAATTTCACAGTAAAAAGCCTTATTCCCAGATTATAAGTACATATTAAATAGTCCTAATCCAAAATCCTAAACATTCCAAAATCTGAAACTTTTTGTTGTTGCTACTGGGTTTTTTTGTTTGTTTGTTTGTTTGTTTTGAGGTGAGTCTCACTGTCGCCCAGACTGGAGGGCAGTGGTGTGATCAATGCAGTGGCCCATTGCAACCTCTGCCTCCTGGGGTTCAAGTGATTCTCCTGCCTCAGCCTCCCAAGTAGCTGGGATTACAGGTGTGCACCACCAGGCCTGGCTACAAAATCTGAAACTTTTGAGTGATGACATGACACTGTAAGGAAATGCTTATTGGAGTATTTCATTTTTCAGATTTTAAGATTAGTAGTGCTAAATGCCAGTGTTCCAAAATCCAAAAAAAAAAAAAAAAATGAAACCCAAAACACTTATGGTCCCAAGCATTTCAGATAAAGGGATACTCAGTCTGTATTAACATTTTATTTTACTTGCATTACCATATATTCATCTCTTTGTTGCTGTGTCCATCCATTAATGTATTTTTATACGTCTTATATAAGTTGTGGGGGAGTATACTGTCCCGTAAATAGCTTGTATATCATTAAAGTTCAGTATTTTTTTTTTAAGTTTTCTTTTCTTTTGGTATAAAATGCGGTGAAAGGCACAAATTTTAAGTGTACTGGCCCATTTTGACAGTGTGTGCATCTGTGTAACTCATACCCCTAGTAAGATTTGGAGCTATTCTTAAGGTTATTTTTTGGTGTATATCTGGGAAGATGATTAGAAGATGAGTAAACAAACACGTAACCTGTTTTATTTTTCTTCCTCTCAGGGTGTCATTTCAATTTTTTAAAACCTGTTGGATTAGTTGTATGTGCTTCATAATACCTCATTTTGTAGAGATTATTTAAATAATTTCTTGAGGTCTCAGACCAAAGCTCTTGAAGTTACGTTTTTCTTCACCTAGGTTGTCTCTTGCTGAGAATTAAAGATAAATTTTTTAGAACCAGTCCTTCTCACACTGAAGGAAAGTGGAGACTCATGTCCATTTAAGACCTCCCCAGTTTTGGGTAACAGTAAAATGCATGTGACAGAATGTAACTATTGCTAAATCATTCCCTGCCACTCTAGGAGTGCATTTATTAGAGAAATGCTAGGACTATTGGATTGTGTTCTTCCAGTGTTATGCTTCTGAAGTTGTGGGAAGGCAGGCGGAGTGTCCCCAAAGGAGGTGGCCTTAGTTGGTGTCTGTCATCCTACACAGGTGGGGTCTTATTTCATGGCCAGGGCTCTCAAAGGCTTCCTTTTGGCCACAATGAGAGAAATCTGGGGGTGAGTGAGTGTCCTCCCAGGTAAATTAATGGTGGGTCTGTAAATAACCAGGGGCCCCAGACTGAAATTGGGCAGGTTGTAATTTGTCAGATACCTGGATGCATGTTATCTGTTTCTTTTTATTCTATTATCCTCTAGCATTTGGTAAACTTTGATATAAATATTGTAGCCATTTCTGAGCTACTTTATTGTAAGAGAATAGTTGGGAATCTGTGATTAGGCTAGAGTTATAAGGGGAAACAAGGTCTCCCTGAGTGCAGGTGGGGCATAGAGGTTTTAAATGGGAAGGAATAGGTGATAAGAATATGTAAGAGGTTCAGTCTACCTCCATTTGAAGACAGAGGTTTAACGTTATGAAGACTGTCAACATGTTTCCTCCTTACACTGTCAGCCTGAAGATGTCTTTTTATGTACGTAAAGGTATTCAGATCTAGCAGTGCATTCTCCCACCAGACTTTTAAAGAATCAGGACATTTGAGGAACATTAAGTTCTGACCTTTAATAGCAGCCACTGGCTTAATTCTTCATATTTTCCAAAAACCACACCCGCCTGCTGGAGTAGATAGCACAGGGAAGTTGGATGGACTCCCTGTGCCTTGGGAGTTCTTAATCCCAGAGTGTCTCCTAGTGTTTTCTTTTGCTGTGCTGTCTCCCGTATATCCTGTCATTTCCATTTATTTTATCCTCAAATTATAAAGAATTGTAGTGTTAATTCCGTTATTCACTTTAAGATGCAGCCAGAACAGTGACTGGAATGGTTTCATACCTCATGGGTTTCCCACACTTCCATCAACACACACTTCACAGCACCTTGGAGGTATTGTGAAAAGGTCAAGTTTTGGAGATGGGGAAGAGTCCTGAAGATTACAGTGAGTGGAGGCTGCCTGCTTGGCACACTTTCCATCACACATCACATTTTGCTAATCTTTTGGAATAAGGGGGAAAGACATTTAAATGAGATAATTAGAGATAAGAATGGAGATTTTAATCTTTTCCTTGAAGTCAAGAAGGCAGATAAGGAGAAATTGCTGTCACTGAAAGACTGTATATTCTACAAGAAGTTATTTCAGAAGCAGTCTCTCTATTCCTTTAGGCTTTAAATGAACTTAAAAAAAAATCACCCCTTGTGTTTCTTACTAATTTAGGGACTAGTCCAGGGGTCAATAAACCTTTTCTGTGAAGGACCAGATGGTAAATATTTTAGGCTTTGCAGCCCATGCGGTTTATGTTGCGCCTACTCAGCTCTGCTCTGGTGGGACCAAAGCATCCATAAACAATATGTAAGCAAATGGGGATCACTATGTTCCAATGAATCTTTATTTATAAAAATAGGTAGCTGGTCCAGATTTGGCCCACGAGCCATAGTTTGCCAATCCCTGGGCTAGCCCATCTTTTTATTTCTTGCTAACTTTAAGGAACATTTTAAAGTTGAAATTTAAAGATTGGCCAATGTTAAATATGAATGGTTAAAAAAATTCTCCCCCCTTTGCCACTGGCAGTCTTACCCTTCTTTAATTTTACTTACAAGTCTGAAACACTGGTCTAAGCATGTCAGGAAATAAAGGAACAGTTTGGGGGTGGGAGTATGCAACTAAATATTCGTTTAAAACTTACAGTGAGCTTCCCCCCCCCCCCCATTCCATTTCACATTGTTGATGTCGGCTCAGCAAACAGAATGATATGTGGAAGTCTTGAAAATAGTGTAAAATCATTTGAATTAGGAGGTTAGGCCAGACTTTTCACAGCAAAGCTCTGTAACCAGCGTCCTGGTGCTCTGTGCAGACCCAGTGCTGAGTGACTCGCATTCCCAAGATTGAGCCTCTTTTGGGCAATGAGGAGCAAAAGGGGTCTGGGAATGGTGATTGGTTTTGTTTGTGTGATCATCTGAGGCCCCAGTTGAGTGCATTTGCATTCTAAACTCCCACATCCACACTCGGTTCATTTCCCGAAAACTGACAGTTTTCCACGTGCACGGTAATTTGAGATCGTTGTTTCAGGCTGAGGAAAGCCCACAGGCTGTTGTCTGGGGTGGGAGTAGGAGGGTATTGCAGGCTCTGAAAGATAATTGAGGCGCTGCAGACCAGTGGAGTGGGTGGCTGCAAGCCGTTATCGTCCCCACAGATTATCAGGCATGCTTTCCGACCCATCCTGTGAGAAATCTGAGTGGAATAAGACGGATGCAAACACCCTATGGTGAATGATCACTCCCCTACAAACTTAAGTGCTGTCTTGGGGTGGAGGCCTCTTTCTCTCTTGGAAACTTCTGCTCATCATTCAAGATTCAGCTCAGATGTCCCTGCTCTTAATTAATTAAATCACCCCAGGCTCCTCCATTTAGAGTTCCTGTTTTTCCTCCTTAGTCCTTTAGCACTTGTAATCAACCTCTGCTATCACTCTTAGCATTTGGGTTTTTTTTTCTTTTGTTCCTCCTCCTTCATTTGTGTATCTCGCTAAATTGTGGAATCCCTCACCCTTTTATCCCTAGGTCTAGCACATAAGAGGAAGTCAATGTTTACTGGAAATAAGGGGCTTTTCTGTTCTCATTCTGTGAAGCTTACAACCTTGAAGTACAGAAAGCCTTAGATAAATGCATTCCTGTTCTCAACTTTGACGTAAATAATATTCAAAATACAATTCTGTTTTGAAGAAATTATTTTATAAACAGGTCTTATGAAATATAAATTGTCACAGTATATCTGGTAATGTTGAATGTTTCCTTATTGTTTACTTGCAGTGGATATATTGGTATTTGCTTTTCAGAGAGTAGAAATGGAAACTTTACAGCCTTATCAAGAACTTAACATTATTAAGGACTCTAAAAATTCTCAAGTGTATGTCTTTCTTAATTAATTGAATTCTCAGATTCTACTTTTTTTAGCGTTGGCTGAAGGTTAGAGGGATGCTTTAAGATTGATAAATACCCTTTGTTTTATGCAGGTGAACTGCCTATTGGTAGTGATGGTGAAAAGATGATATATTCTGCATATAAATGTTGATAGCTGGGCCAAAATCCAGCCCAAAGAATCCTGACAAGCTTTGTAAGGCTCGCAACACGGCTTAGCAGAGGTCAAATGAAGGGAGACTTCTCCAGAAAAACAATGACTTACTGTTTAGCTTTAAGGAGATGCCAATTATAGCGGGTAGTAGGAGGTGAGCTGGGGTTATGATGAAAATGAGAATATTTAGAAACATGTAATTGTTGCTTGTTACCATATAAAATACCAATAGATGTTTCCAGCTTTCTTCTCCTATAATAATCTCCCTGTTCTTCCTACTTGAAATGTCTGTGGAATGAAATGGAACAAAATGAAACTGCCTCTAGTTTTTATGACATTAAGCTTTCTTTCTGTAGAAACGAGTGTGGCGTGTGTAATTAAATAACCAAAGGGAAAGATAACCAAGGTCAAGATATAAAGAAAAGCGCTGCTGATTCTTTAAAAGCATTTATATGGACAACTTATTCCTCCATTTTTTTGTTGTTGCTGTCTGCTTTGTGTAATATGCAAATAAGGTTAGGTATCTGCTTTGTAGTTCATGTGTTGTTTTCTAGGAGCCTGGAAAAAACTTCTCAGTTGTAGGAAGTTTGTCTCTTTGTATGAATGTGTCCACAGCAGCCTGTTTAAACTAGGTTTAAAATATAATTGACAGTGGTTTTTCCTCGTAGCAGTTGTTGATTGGGGGGATAGAGGATCCTTGAAATTTAATTTTGGATATACTCTCCCATGGTGGAATGAGCTTGGAGAGTGGAGGAGCCCTACAATTTTTTTTTTTTTGGTTTATTCAGTAATTGAAAAATGTGTTGATGGGTTCCTGTGTACTCAGTTCAACAATAAATGTTTCAAGCTGTGTGCAAGGGCTCACACCTGTAGTTCCAGCATTTTAGGAGGCCAAGACAAGAGGATTGCTTGAGGCCAGGAGTTTGAGACCGACCTAGGCAACAAAGCAAGACCCCGTCTCTACAAAAATACTTAAAAATTAGCTGGGCATGATGGTGCATGCCTGTAGTCCCAGCTACTCAGGAGGCTGAGGTGGGAAGATCCCTTGAGCCCAGAAGTTGGAGGCTGCAGCGAGCCATGATTGTGCTACTGCACTGGGTGATAGTGAGACCCTGTCTCAAAAAACAAAACAAGAATAAATGTTTCTTAATATTTTATTCTTTAGAGAAATAAATTGCATCTTGCCAGTTTCCTTAATATCCTGTTGTTCCCCACTGTTCTTATCAATACACAGACATTGCTTTTCCTTTCATTTTCCAAGTGTAAACCTTTTCCTGTTGCTTTTTGCTGCTGGTTAGCAAGTCTAAATGCTGAGCATTTGTTCTGGCTGAAGCTGTGCTTGGTACATTGGCCCAGTTTCAAAGGTTTTTCTTATTGTATGTGGTGCAATTGGTTCTCTGGAATGTGTGCGTTAGAAGTTCAGTGACTGGGAGGGACTCTTCCTTTTGGAATGGTAAATCCTGTCCTGTGTTCCAAGCTGTCCTATAGAATGTACCTCATTCAGTTTGGTGTATGTTTGGGATTATCTGGTGCTTAAATTAAGTAACAGTATATTAACTTAGTACATTTGATCTCTTATGGGCTGTAGAAGTTAGTCGTTTCTTAAAACCAAATTTGCTCCTGAATAATTTGGGGGAAGAGTTGCCTTTTAAAATCACCTTGGGGACGTTTCAGCAGTCTCTTCTTGAGGCAAGATGAATTTGGGAATAATTTGTTTTTCTTGTTTTCTGTGTGGGACTTGAAAATTTGATGTTTTAATCAGTTTAGAGAATGTTCTTCATAACTGCCTGGTTTTTTTAAAAATGTATTATTAAATGGTTAACTTCAAAATGTATTTAAAAAAACTATTGAGTCTCTGGATCTGTATGTAGAGTTAGATGTGCAAAGTCTCACTCAACCAATATTCCTGTGACCTGATGGGTTAGTGCTGGGTAAGTAGGATCAAGAGGGAAGGGGTGACTGACCTGCAGCCACGTGCATTCTTCCTTGGGATGGGTGCGGGGAGTCAGATGATGACGGAACAGATGAGTGAGTAGGCAGGATCATTTTAGATGGTGATTGAAAGGTGAAGTGCTGGAGACCACCTCTGGTGGCGGGGACTGGCTGAGGAGCCGATAGTCATAACCTGAGATATTAGTGGAGAGAGAGCCAGTCTTCCTCAGCTTTAGGCACAGAGCATGCAAACAGGGATTAGCAACGCACAGCTTGACCTGCTCCAGGCATGAAAAGGCAGCTAGTCTGGCTAGTATTCCAGGGAGGATAGGGGGAGGAAGGATGCTAGATCTCAGAAGTGTGCTGGGAATGGGGCCTTGTTGGCCAGGCTTCTGGATTTTAATTTTGAATGCTATAGCAAACCTGTGGAAGGCTTTCAGCAGTGGAAGGACCACTTAATTTGCCTTGCATTTAAAATTATCTCTCTGGATCCTGTATTTTCTTGTGTTGTTCCCCATGGCGCATTTATAGCAGCATGGAGAGATTTGTTTATTGTCCACGTTTTCGTCCTAGAGGTAGCTTTCTAAAATTATTCTGAATCTGTTGATTTAAAACTAAATGTCTGTTTTCTCTAAGTGTTACCCAAACATAGTACCTTTTCTTTTACTGTAGTGCACTTGGGGTTTTCTGACTAATTAATAAGTATGGTAAACTGAAGAATAAAACATGTAACATTGACTGATCAACACATGGTGTTAGCTGAGGCAACTTTCTTGATCCATCTAGGAAAGGGTATTGTCAGCCTGCCTTCTAGGTTTGAGTCATTTGATGGGTAAAAGAATTTGGTAAAATCAGTTTTAGGTATCAGACAATGAGTCACATTTTCTCATTAGATAATAAATAGACTGGCAGAATTCAGCAGAATTCTGAATGGTTGGAAATTGAGTAATGCTTGAATATAATTATTTCAGTCAAAGATATGTATTAAGCATCACATTTACTAAGCACTGTGCTGGGTAAGGAACCCTTGGAATAGTCTGTGTCCTTAAGGAGAAGCTCGCAGTCTAATAAGGAAAATCTGTAGGCACACATATATAAAGTCTGTCTAGTTTGGGTAAATATAAACATAGACAGCCTAGGTATCCCAGAAATGGAGGCAGGGATACTGAGGAAGACTTTTGAAAGGCAACAGTTAGAGACCAGGCAGGGAGAAGATCTGTGCTTCCCAGAGCCTCCCTGCTCTTTGTGCTTGAAGGGTAGAAAGTGAGGCAGAATGCAGGAAGGGTGCTCTTACCCGGGAGGGCTGAGGCTGGCAGGAGTACTGGTTGAAATACTCACCCAGGAGGCCTGGCATGGTGGCTCACATCTGTAATCCCAGCACTTTGGGAGGCAGAGGAGGGCAGATCACGAGGTCAGGAGATCGAGACCATCCTGGCTAACATGGTGAAACCCCATCTCTACTAAAAATAAAAAAAATTAGCTGGGTGTGGTGGCGGGCGCCTGTAGTCCCAGCTACTCAGGAGGCTGAGGCAGGAGAATGATGTGAACCCGAGAGATGGAGCTTGCAGTGAGCGGAGATTGCGCCACTGCACTCCAGCCTGGGCGACAGAGCAAGACTCCATCCCAAGGGAAAAAAAAAAAACAACTCAGGAGCTTTAGTCCTGTAGGCACCAGGGCTCCCAGAAAGGTTTTAGGTAGGTGAATAACAAGATCCGATTTATGATTTTTAGAAAAATCAATGACGCAGCTTTGTGGAGATGGACAACCCAGAAAGAGGAGCCTCTCGGGGCCACATTCCAAGTGAGAAGTGAAGTCCATTTTATTTGAATGTTGGACGCTTCATAGATTTAATACCCAAAACGTTTTTTAAAAGTTGGGGAATGAATTAAAGGAAGAAAGCATTAAGAAAAAGACTTTAAGCTTGCTTGTCTACATTCTTAGTTTGTGACTGTAGGATTTTTAATTTTTGTGGCTGTCATGAGAGACTTTCACCAGCCTCATTATTTTGCAGGTATGGGATGTGGTCCTTCAGGATCAGTTGATAGTGTGACATGAGTGGCCTGGTAATGAGGCCAGCACTCTGGTTGATCCTAGTACAGACCAGAAGAGCAGGAGAAGAGCCAACACCTATCCACATTTCTGATTGGTGCCACATGAGCAGTGCCAACGAGGCACTGTGCAGCTGTGCTCACCAGGGTCCTTTACAACTAAAGGGGAGACATAAATAACTAGTCAGGTGACAGACTTTATCTCAGGTTAAAAAAATTGGTTTATCTCTGTTGCCATTGTGGAGGGTAATTTCTGTATACGTTGCTTGACTGCTGGTAAGCACTTGACATCAGTCTCAGGGACTGAATTTGCTGAAATTTGTCAGTAACATCAATATGCTGACATTGCATATAACATAAAGACATGTTTTATTAACCCCTAGCTATAGATTGCCAGATTTTTGAGGTGAGAAGTGATTTTTTTCACTGGTGTGGTTTGTGTAATTGTTCTATATACATGCTGGCCTTGCTCACTCAGTACTAGTTTTTTATTTTTAAAATATGTTTGGAAGATGAGAGGCTTGGTGTGCTGCACATGGGAATACATTAGCTCATCTGTCTCCTCTCCTGCCCTCATCCTACTTTTCTGTTGGAGCTATGTATGCCCAACCACACAGTTTTCCTTACTCTCCCTTAAAAACCAATTGATGAGGAAGACAAGTTCTTGTGTTTTTCTATCTGTAAGGTAAAAAAAAATACCTCTCAAAATAGACTTATGAGGTCTATTAAGAGAAACAAAATGGGTTATATTAACTACCCCAGTTAAAAAACATCAGCTGCTGGTGTTTGAATGTTAGAACATATTCTCTAATATGGCAGCGAGTATCTGCTTTTTTTTTCTCTCTCCCCCCTCTTTCTTTTGAGATGGCTTCTTGCTCCATCGCTGAGGCTGGAGTGCAAGGTGTGACCTCGGCTTGCTGCAGCCTCTGCCTCTCAGGCACAAGTGATCCTCCCATCTCAGCTTCCCAAGTAGTTGGGACTACAGTAGTGTGCCACCATGCCCAGCTAATTTGAGATTCTGCTTTACGCAGATGGATCTAAAATTACTTGCTAACAATCTAAGACTGAGTTCAGAACCCAAAATCAGTTTTCAGAGCTTCTAATGAGAGTTACTGCAAAAATGATTAACACTCCAGTATTTCTTTATCCCCAATCTGATGTTGCTATAGTATATGAGGCTCTTTTAGTTTTTAATCAGAACTTTTATACAAATAATAAATGCTTTCTCGTTGTGAAAAGAATTTAAAAACAACGTTAACAAAATGCTCCCCAAACCACATCACCACTTAACATTCTGCACCCTAATCCCATGCTGCTTGGTGGTAGGTTTTTTGTTTTTGTTTTGAGATGGAGTCTTGCTCTGTCACCCAGGCTGGAGTGCAGTGGCGCGTTCTTGGCTCACTGCAACCTCCACCTCCTGGGTTCAAGCAGTTCTCCTGAGTCAGCCTTCCGAGTAGCTGGGATTACAGGCACCCACCACCACACCCGGCCAATGTTTTGTCTTTTTAGTGGAGACGGGTTTCACCATGTTCGCCAGGCTAGTCTTGAACTCCTGACCTCAAGTGATCTGCCCGCGTCGGCCTCCCAAAGTGCTGAGATTACAGGCATGAACCACTGCTCTCGGCCCTGCTTGGTAGGTTTTTGTGAAATGTAACCTTTCAGACCTTTGCTGCATATTAATAGGCATACAGAAGTACCTGGCAAGTTCATTTTGAAAGGTAAATTAACATGTCTGTCCTTAGAATTGATGTGACTTTTTAGTCACGTTTGCCCAAGTGTAGGGTCTTTCTCAATTTAAAACTTGCAGGATGCATATTTAAGATATGCAAAATATCTTACTGGCTCTGAGTCCTGGAGAGTGTTTATGATGGGTACCAAGAATGTAAATTTCATTGTCATGTATCACCCTCCTAGAGAATGGCAAGAAGTTATGTGGGCAGTGTTTTCAAGGTTGATTTAATTTTGCAAAATGGGGTCACATAAAACTTCAAAAAATAAATACTATAATAAATTATAATAAGACTGAGCCTTCTGTGGCAAACAGAAGTGAGTAGCATAGAGTGCTAATGCATTGAGATAATCCCCTGGGGGCTCTTCCAGGAAAACAACTGACATCGTACTATTTTGTCATTGTACTTGGCTGATATTTTTAATATGAAATCAGATTGTAAGACTTCATTTTAGGATTAAGTCTCTGATTACTTTCTTTATAAATTTTAAGAACGTTATTCATGTTAGTTATTGAGAGTGAAAACTCTGGGACGATTTAGCCGAGTGATTTTTATTATGAGAAAGTCTCTTACAAATTCTTTCACGTAGATGGAGAGATGAAAAAAATCTCCCTTCTTTGAAGCAACATTTTATCCTGCCTTCAGACGTGGAGCCACTTTGATTTCTCATGTTTAAATTGTATTTGGAAGTCAAACTAATATTGTGCTTGGAGGTATGTTGATGTTTTTTCATAAAGCCAATGTGTGAAAAATGTTTCCCGCATGTTAAATGGTAGGAATAGGGGAATGTGGAAACAAAAGGCCAAAAGATGGACTTAGAAAGTTGAGCTGTGGCTTTTAAAATAAAAAAGTCTCTTACATGGTGTGGAAGGACCCTAGCATCCTGTCTTTTTTGCCTCCCTGTTTGTGACAGATCTCTATCTTACCATCGTCTAAGCTGGGATTGCCCAACTTTTGTGTTTGTTGCTCTATCCTTTGTACATTCAAATCAGAATGGCATAGTGCTTCTAAACAGTAATAAGACTTAATCCTTTCCAGAGTTAATGTACACTGTTGATTTTAGGATTTTCCCTTTCCTTCCTGCCAGATGTCTCCATGCTTATGAAGATAAATATATAGGAGAAATCACACTCTGTCATCCAAGAGAGAGTTAAAAATTTAAACTCGAATTCTAGAGAGTTGGTGACATCTATCAGAGGAAGGCCTATGTGAAGTGACCAGTCAAGGGTGATAAATGGGTAGTCAGCTGTGCACAGCCAGCCCTGTGGGCCGTGAGTTGCCATGGAAGCACCGAATGGCATTCAGCAATCCCGCATGACTAACCTAGTTTAGCAGCAGGGCCCATGGGCTCCAGCCTGGGAGAAGGTGCTTACAGCCAGATGATACCAGAGCCAACACACTGCCCCACGTCTCATGCCCAACTTGGGCCTTTCTGTTACTATCTTTTCCTCATCCACATATGCTATTTCCTTTTTTAGTGTGAAGGAAAGAGAAAAAGGAATCACTCTCACTAATCCTTACAGAGTTGTGATTTCTTACATTTTACCACAATATTTTAAACACATACATCCCTACCCCCAAGAAGCATTTGAAAAGTCAGAGTAAATGTGCCCTGACAGGCCCCAGCGTGGGGGTGACTAAATGACTGTACTGAGGGGCTGAACAGGCAGCTCTGAATTCCTCGGGATTTTCACCACCTTTCCGAAAGTGGGAGCATTCTGGCACGTTTTAGCTTTCCAAAGCTTCATTCAAGCTCTTGTGCTGAGTCAGTGGATTCGGTCGGTGAAACATCTGTGGCACAGTCCCGCTCTCATGGCTCGAGTGTTTATGTTCTGCAGGTGAGTTTTCACATGTGACTGATCTCACCAGGCACTAGACACTGAAGCCTGTGGTTCTCCCCATTTCTAGTTCACTTAACTAAAATAAAAATGTGGAGGAGGTGGCTTGATGGATTCTGTAGAGATCTTTTGATACATCAGGTTGAACCTCAAAGATGGTGGACAGTAGTATATGATCTGAAGGCAAGAACTTGGCTACTGCAAGGAGAATTATTTCCCTATTTAAATAGATTTTTGTAGACTTCCAGTAGAACTCATGGTGTCTGTGGAGTGGTCAGACTTTGCATCCTCCTTCCCAGGGGCATGTCAGAGGTTCTGAAACAAGAATTGTAACACAGTTTTTATATTTATTTATTTATTTATTTTTGAGATGGAGTCTCGCTCTGTAGCCCAGGTTGAAGTGCAGTGGCACGATCTCGGCTCACTGCGGCCAAGATCTAGCGATTCTCCTGCCTCAGCCTCCCAAGTAGCTGGGATTACAAGCACGTGCCACTACGCCCAGCTAATTTTTGTATTTTTAGTAGAGACAGGGTTTTGCCATGTGGGCCAGGCTGGTCTCAAACCCCTGACCTCAGGTGATCCTCCCACCTCGGCCTCCCAAAGTGCTGGGATTACAGATGTGAGCCACGGTGACCGGCCCACAGTTTTTATAACTGAAAGAGCAGCTTCATGCCGTTGGCCATCCTCTCAAAGGGGTCCTCTGTTAGGTCTTTCCTCAACGACAGGCCTGTGTGGAGCAGTTTAACCAAACATCAATTTTGTGGCTCTGAGATGACCCTGCTGGCAGTGATAATACTAAATTGTTGATGTGTACCTTTTTGAGACTAAGGAAATATGAGTGGTTATAAGTTAGCACACTTTAGCACACCTTCTTTGTCTTCACTGCCCTATTTAACGCAGCCTGACAGCTTTGCTAGCAGAACTGTGGCTTAGAGTGTAAGCTTTCTTGCCAGGCATTGGTGAATGTTCAGGTCTACCATTTGTGAGCAAGTCAATCCCCTCACCCTTTTTTTTTTAATTGAGACAGAGTTTCACACTTGTTGCCCAGGCTGGAATACAGTGGCGCAATCTTGGCTCACAGCAACAACCTCTGCCTTCCAGGTTCAAATGATTCTCCTGCCTCAGCCTCCCTAGTAGCTGGGATTACAGGCGCCTGCCACCACACCCAGCTAATTTTTTGTATTTTTAGTAGAGACGGGGTTTCACTATGTTGGCCAGGCTGGTCTCGAGCTCCCAACCTCAGGCGATCCACCCTCCTCAGCCCCTCAACGTGCTGGGATTACAGGCATGAGCCACCATGCCCTGCTTTTTTTTTTGAGATGGAGTCTCGTTTTGTTACCTAGGCTGGAGTGCAGTGGCACGATCTCGGCTCAATGCAACCTCTACCTCCCGGGTTCAAGTGATTCTCCTGCTCAGCCTCCCAAGTAGCTGGGATTACAGGTGTGCGCCACCACGCCCAGCTAATATTTTGTATTTTTAGTAGCCACAGGGTTTCACCACATTGGCCAAGCTGGTCTCAAACTCCTGACCTCAAGTGATCTGCCCACCTTGGCCTCCCAAATTGCTGGGATGGCAGACGTGAGCCACCCACCTGGCTGCAAAGTCAATCTCTGAGCTAGCTTTCTTTCACTTGGAAAATGGGGTTAATAATCCCACTCTCACAGGGTTGTTGTGAAAATTAAATAGAAAACTGATGCGACAGTGCCAAAATCAGTGTTGACTAACATGTTAAGTGATGCCATTCCTTGGCCAGGCTGCTGCTGCTATCATTGCTTTTGTATTTTGGTGAGCCCCAAAAAGTATGCGCTGTCTTTTACTCCTGGAGATCCCTTGGAAACTTGTTCAACATACAAGCCTCGGGTTCCATGTCAGGCCTACTGCCTCAGAAACTGTAGGTCTCTGTGTTCTGTGTTTTGACAAGCCCTCCAGCTGACTGACTCAGGTTTGAGAACCTCTTAGCTAATGCAAAAAAATCAGCTAAGAAGAACTTGTAACTCACTATATTCTATTTGGAACAGTGGGAAAGAATGGCCAGGCTGATGTTGGGATGCGTTTTTCCTTAACACAGGACTGGAGAAAAAAAAAAGCCACCTTTATTAAAGTGACAGTTAACTTATAGTTATTGAAAGGTGATTATTGACAGCTGGGTGTGGTGGCTCACGCCTGTAATCCCAACACTTTGGGATACTGAGGTGGGTGGATCACTTGAGGTCAGGAGTTCGAGACCCGTGTGGCCAACTTGGTGAAACCCTGTCTCTACTAAAAATACAAAAATTAGCCAGGCGTGGTGTCGGGTGCATCTAATGCTATCTACTCGGGAAGCTGAGATAGGAGAATCGCTTGAACTCAGGAGGCAGAGGTTGCAGTGAGCTGAGATCACTGCACTCCAGCCAGGGCGACAGAGCGAGGCTCCATCTGGGGGGAAAAAAAAAAAAAAAGTTACTACAGAGTTTGTGAATCATGTAGGGCATTTGCCGCTTCCTAAAATTCCCTCATTAAAAAATTTTCCCATCTGCCCCTTCCTTGCTTACACCTTGGTTTAAACAGTGATGTGTATGGGCTGAACAAAGGTTTACTCATGGTATGAATAGTGGGTTTATTTTTAAAATTTCATATTCCTTTATCTCAAAATGGAACCAAGGAAAAGAAAATATTCACAAAAGATTTGCCTGGGAGCTTTTAACAGATCATTCCCTAAGCCATTGCAAATTTGCAACAAGAAACCAGAAAGCTATTTAATGTGACTGGCAAAACAATTTAGTTGCAAGGAGAAAGGAGGCAACCCAGAGCAGGGGCTCAAAGCCTACCTCTACTCTGTGAACTTCCTGCCTCTTAGGTCTTCCTCTGCCCTGCCCAGGAGCTTTCGTGAGTTCCACCCAAGAGGGAGCTGTTGGACAGTGTGGGAAGAGCAAGTGTCTTTCACAAAGCCTGGACCTCATAAAACTCATCCTACCAGTGATATCCATGATGTCTTTTTTCACCTCATTACTTATAGGGCTTTTAGTTGAAGGGTGATGGTGAATCATAAAAAGAAAATTTGTCTCAAAATAGGTGTAGAATTACATGTCTGCCAATGAAATCTTAATGTGGGTTTTTAAAATTTTTTTCAACACTGATGAAGTAAAACCTTAATTAACTAGAATCCTTAATAGGATTTCCTCCCTGTGGGAGACTTCTTGATTTTAGAGTCACATAGTAATAAACCAGTGTTAGGAATTCTGTGAAAGAATGGCTTAATTGTGTTCTTCTGGTTATTTCTGTAGCAGTTTTCAATACTTTGGAATGAAAATCTGGAAGTATGGGAGAAACCCAACTGATGCTGAAATAAGGCTAATACAAGGCTGAGTTGATTGATTTAAAAATATTTTAGTAACGTAACTTTGTTAAAGGAAAATTGAGTGTGTGGAATTGATGAGAAAATTGAGGACTCTGAGCAGCCTGTTAGTTGAGGTGTAACTGTTCACACCCTCCCTTTTGGATCCTGGACTGAGAATTGCCATTTGGAGTTCCCTTCTCTGAGACAAAGGTAGCATTTATTTAGAAGGGGCAGAGCTCTGCCCTGTGAAGCGGAGCCTAAGGCTGTGAACACTGACTGGCTATAGGGGCTCTGCTGTTGTAAGTGGCATATCAGAGAGGGGAGAACTCCCTTAGTGGTGAGAATAGCCAAGCAGACAAGCACATGCCCATGGTAAGCTTCCCCCACCCACTCACCCATAGGCCTGTCTTGACTGCTGCAAGGTGCATGCACTGGATAGTTTGGGAGAAGAGAAGCTTAGATGCTCAGAGGTTGGTTGCCTGCTTAGCTCCTCCCTGCAAACTGGCTCAAAGTGGCTATAAAACAAGTTTGAAGGAAAAAGTGATTTCGTAATCAACCTGCTTACTTGGCTTCTATGGTTATATGCTAATGGCATATGATCTTTTGAACCAACAAGAGGAATTACCAAAATGATAAAATAATTGAAAGGAATTGAGTGTCATCAAGTCCAGTGTGCTACTGCCAACCAGAAGTAAGTTTAACTGTCTGAAATAGGTGAGACTCAGACTTCATTACAGAAGATTCCATGACCAGTTTCTGGTTCAGCAGCAGCTTCTTTTCAGTATTTTGACTGGCATAAATTATTAACTTTGTGATTTTAAGAGTTCTTTTAAAATCTGATATTGCAATATCCATCATCTAGGAAAAGTTTTTGATACACACAGGTCTAAGAAGATAATTTTTTCTTTCTTTCTTTTTTTTTTTTTTTTTTGAGACAGAGTCTTGCGCTGTTGCCCTGGCTGGAGTACAATGGTACGATCTCAGCTCACTGCAGCTTCCGCCTCCTGGGTTCAAGCAATTCTCTTGCCTCAGCCCCTCAAGTAGCTGGCACTACAGGTGCCCGCCACCACACTCAGCTAATTTTTGTATTTTTAGTAGAGACAGGGTTTCACCATGTTGGCCAGGATGGTCTCGATCTCTTGACCTCGTGATCCACCGGCCTCGGCCTCCCAAAGTGCTGGGATTACAGGCGTGAGCCACTGCGCCTGGCCTACAGAGATGATAATTACCACATTGTAGTGAATTCAGTCAGGCAGCTAATTTCTCTCCGTGCATCCTACTCCCATAGATTAAAAGGCTATAGAAATACCAGATTACTTTTTAGATGATTTTTAAAAATAATTTTTGCATGTGTCTTCCAGAGTTAAATCTTTTTTAAATAGTTGTAAGTTTATAAAAATATGTAAGTATAGTGGCTGTTTTTTAATCTAAAAGTATTTAATGATTAGCTTCTGTGCAGAGTACCATGCTTTAGCACCAAGAGAGGTGCTAGATTTGGGAGGTTCGTTTCTGGTGGAGTTCACATGCTAGGGGAGAAGGGAGGAGGAGAGAGAACTAATTGATGTGTTAGGTAAGTACATACTTGGTGGATTTGAGGAAGCCTTTAGAGTGAGTGACATTTGAATCATTCCAGAGATTTGCCGGAAGCTGAAAATTAAGGATGGGGGTGTGTGGTGGAGAGAGAAGCAGTGGAAATTTGTGGCTGGAATGAAAGCATCAAAGTCTAGGATATCACTGAGGAATGGGGAGTAGTCAGGTGTGACTGGAATATAGAGGTAGTTTGTAAGAGAGTCATACTTCCTAGGGAAGCTGGCTCTGGAAGAATTGGTTGTCTTTCAGTAAAGAGAGCCTGGTGGAAATTAGAGCAAGAGGGTGCCTTACAGGGTATGTTCGGGGGATGGACATGACTGACTGACTGTCGAGTAGAATGCATGTGGCAGGCCTGCAAGGGGACAGTAGATAATTTCTAGAGAGTAGATCTGCGTCAGATTACGGGGGAATTTTAATGCCAAAGGAAGAATTTGGAGTTTATTCTGCAGTAGTAAAGAGCCGTCAAATGCTTGTTATTTTAAAATATGGACAGTGACATGAGAACCAGGGCCTTAAATCGGGTTTCTTTTCATGAGAAGGCTGAATTAAAGGGATAAGATGTGGGGGAGGCAGGGAGACCAGTAGGCTCTTGTCAGAGGAAATAAGAGAAGTCAGAAGAGGGCAAAGAGGCCAGGAAAGGGGGTGGGGAAGGGTGTCTGACATCAGGGCTAGAATTTCCGAAGGTATCGACCGACAGCCTTAACTAGACAATCAAATATTTTCCTGTTTGTTCAGACGGCATTGGGAGAAAACATTCAGTAGATTCCCTAGGAGCAAGTCTATGAAGACAGAAGTCATTTTATAGTTCTTATTTCACTTTTTAATCATACATTGCATGTGAGGGCTGGGAAGTGGCCCATGGTGCTGACAATGAGGCAGGCCCACTTTTGGTTTATCTGTTGACTAAAACTGCACTACTTTTGGTCTCCATCTCTGATTTGTTTCTCTGTGAATGCCGTTTAACCCCTTTGGTGCCAGGGCTGATGATTTAGGATACATTTTTATGTGTTTTAAGTAGGGCAGTCAGATTATAAAGCGTTCTCCGTCGGTAGAGCTGACATCTATAATTGGATTTTGTCATCCTTGACATTTGAAATGAGAAATAAAAAATCATTTTTTGTGGGGTTTACATGCCAAGACACTCCCAGTAGAGTAGGCTGAGAAAGTAAATGCTGTTTTGGGTGCCTGGTAATCTTTTAATTATGAAATAAGCCTTTTGATTTTAATCTTTCAAAATGTACGCTACTGATCCAGGAAAACAGCCTTTCTAAAGTTCACATCCTGCTGACTCCTGCAGATGAAAAGCTTCCACCTCTACCCCATATTTTGCAAGCTGAAAATAAAAATATCATTAATCTTGTCTCAGTTCCACTGCTGCCTATAAAACGCTGTTCAGTTTGGAACCAGGCCGAGCCATGATGGAGACCATGGCCCAGAGTGAATGCTTGGGTTTTGGGAGCCAGGACCCCAGGCTGGAGGGTCACAGCCAAGTGACTGAGGCCTCAGCCTAAGGCTGGGTTAAGGAACTTAGGCTTTCTTTAAATCACAGCTGTTATCATTGCTTCTTCCCAGACCTGTCCTCGCCTCCCTTCTTGCATGTATGTATGCATGGCAAAACTTGGAGACTGATAAATTTTATTGTTTTCATTCTTTTGTGGCATCTGAAACAGTTTGTACAATGACGACAGAAACCTGCTTCGAATTAGAGAGAAGGAAAGACGCAACCAGGAAGCCCACCAAGAGAAAGAGGCATTTCCTGAAAAGATTCCCCTTTTTGGAGAGCCCTACAAGGTATTTACTGAATAGTAGATGTTGAAGGCCTGTTTTATCACCATATTGAACCCTGTGATGAAACAATTCAGTATAATTGAGTTCGAACAAGGGTCACAGCTGTGAAAATAAGATAACTTATTCTAACTTATTCTGGAGATTTTTGAAAACAAAGTATGAAAATTCTCTGAACGTCGTTAGTCAGAATTACCAAAGTTTGTGGTTTTCTTTTGTAATGCTAGTCTTCTACAGTTAGTAATATGTATCCATGATAGTCTTCTCAACAGGGGAATTGAGTTAAAATGGCACATTAAATTCTACATGTCGTACATTAAGTTCAGAGTTTTTTCCTTAGTAGTATTATATAAACGTGGTTTGTTAAATGCTAGTTTTCCTTAGTTCTTTTCATTCTCAAATTCTCCTTTTTTTCAGACAGCAAAAGGTGATGAGCTGTCTAGTCGAATACAGAACATGTTGGGAAACTACGAAGAAGTGAAGGAGTTCCTTAGTACTAAGTCTCACACTCATCGCTTGGATGCTCCTGAAAATAGGTTGGGAAAGCCAAAATATCCTTTAATTCCTGACAAAGGGAGCAGCATTCCATCCAGCTCCTTCCACACTAGTGTCCACCACCAGTCCATTCACACTCCTGCGTCTGGACCACTTTCTGTTGGCAACATTAGCCACAATCCAAAGATGGCGCAGCCAAGAACTGAACCAATGCCAAGTCTCCATGCCAAAAGCTGTGGCCCACCGGACAGCCAGCACCTGACCCAGGATCGCCTTGGTCAGGAGGGGTTCGGCTCTAGTCATCACAAGAAAGGTGACCGAAGAGCTGACGGAGACCACTGTGCTTCGGTGACAGACTCGGCTCCAGAGAGGGAGCCTTCTCCCTTAATCTCCTCTTTGCCTTCCCCAGTTCCCCCTTTGTCACCTATACATTCCAACCAGCAAACTCTTCCCCGGACGCAAGGAAGCAGCAAGGTTCATGGCAGCAACAATAACAGTAAAGGCTGTTGCCCAGCCAAATCTCCCAAGGACCTAGCAGTGAAAGTCCATGATAAAGAGACCCCTCAAGACAGTTTGGTGGCCCCTGCCCAGCCGCCTTCTCAGACATTTCCACCTCCCTCCCTCCCCTCAAAAAGTGTTGCAATGCAGCAGAAGCCCACGGCTTATGTCCGGCCCATGGATGGTCAAGATCAGGCCCCTAGTGAATCCCCTGAACTGAAACCACTGCCGGAGGACTATCGACAGCAGACCTTTGAAAAAACAGACTTGAAAGTGCCTGCCAAAGCCAAGCTCACCAAACTGAAGATGCCTTCTCAGTCAGTTGAGGTGTGTGGAATTTCTTATCTTGGGCAATTCCAATTCGAAGACGGATTTGAGATGAAAATGTCTGGAGGATGTGGGGCAAGGTGGGGACGTTAGTCCGTGGCTTTTGGCTAGGGGGAATTCTTTTTGGCTTTAGGATCTTGTTAATAACCCGTGAAAAACTCAGATCTGAGATGGACGACTGATTATAGATATTGAAATGCAGTTTGCAGAAAGGTTTAGAGAACCTTTTTATTGAGCCAAAATTTATATACAGTAAAACATAGAGATCATAAGAGTACAGTTTGTGTTTCAAAAAATAGATACACCTGTAGGATCCAAAACCCAATCGAGAGAGAAGATTTCGGTTACCAGAAAGTTTCAGGAAGGTTTTCAGGTGTTTTATTTATTGTTTTGGGAGACACTGGGGTAACAATGTGAACACGAAAAAAATTTTTTTGATTAATACCTCCTCAGACCCAGTTAGTTTTTCCTGGGCTCTAAACTGTAAAAAAGTAAAAACAAGATGACAGAGTCTCTTAATTTTTATTATTTTAGAAGGACTTGTTCCCTGTAAATTGTAAGGAACTTTATAACTAAAGTTCTGTTCTAATATTTTATTATTTATCACCTAAAAAAAAGAGTGGGTATGCGGTGACATTTCACTTGAGAGTGAGTCACAAATATAATACAGAACGTATTCAATTATGGGTTTTAAAAGTAACCCAAATGCTGTACTTTTTAAAACCAAGAAAAAAAATATTTCTTTCTCTACTGCATGGATAAACAGCAGCATTGTGTTTGAATGAGGAGAATCAGAGCATACATTCTGTCACTGAAATTTTAAAGTGGTACCAATTTCTCCAAAATTAAGATTAGGTTTGAAGGGAATTTTAAAACTTATCTTTTAATGTAAAGTCTATGGTTTAGTTACATCTATTGTATAAACATTCTAATTTGCGTCTCCATTGCTCAAAGACATTTATGCCATCCAGATATGTCTTGCATAATGCCAGAAGGTAAAATTCCTTAGGTGGGGGCATGATTCCTACCTGGAAGGATAACCTTTATCTTCCAGGAGGACAACTTGTAACTTTCTGGTGTCAGCTTCTGGTTTAGAAGAGGGAGGTTGGGGTGCCGTCCTCACTGAGCTCTTGAGCTGAGTGCTTCCAGATGTCTTCTGAATGCCACTTGTTTGGGGACCAAGGAAAAATAAGAAGGAGTAAAACCAATGGCAGAAATGACCAAGATGGCAGAAATGACCAAGATGGCAGAACTGCATCTCCGATCCTAACTTAAGAAGATTTAATGCATTGAGCCATTTATTGAACATTTTGTGCTGTGATGGAGGTAGGGGTAGGCAGCTGAATGAAGGCAAAATAGTGAGATCCTCCCTCCTCAAAACGGTCACTCCGCCTGCCTTCTAATTCAGGCAATAAAGAACTCAATGAGAGTTTCTTTGCTTTCTTTATCAAATAGGGTTAGCTGTATGTTCCCAGTTTAAAAAAAAAAAAGGGGGACAATTTAACATTCTTTCTAAAAATAACAAACCTAAAAAATTGCTTTAAAACAATTTTTAGACAAATTAGCAAATATTTGCATTGTCTACCAAATGCCCAACCATATGCTTAAGTGCAAGATTCTGTGCCAGAGAAATTGGTCCTTGCTGCAGGACAGATTAGTCTAGTATAGAGATCAGCCTACGCTTATGAAACAATTAGAGAACAATTGAGTTTTCTCTCTCTGGAACTAGGTGCTTAAAGAACCTGTGTAATTCAGCCCTAGGTTTCCTAGTAGATGTTTCTGGGAGAGGATTCCTATTAACTTACTGTTTTCTTGGGTGGAAATAAGTAGGCTGAGTTGAGATTCTTCAGTGTCTTAAAACCCCTTATATTTAATACATATTTCGAACATAGGACTATGTTAATTGGCTCTTGCATGTTTTCTGAGAAACAAAATCCTCCATACATTTGGTTATTGAAGAATGGGTTTTTTTTTTTTTTTTTGGCACCAGTGCATCTGCTGTCAACAATGGAGTAGAAGTAAACCTTTCATCTTCAGCCTCTGTTCACAGTCAGCATTTCCTTTAATGCAGTGGTTCCCTCTGGTCTCGGCCCGAGTTCTCATGCCAGGCAGTGGCAGCTGTGGTACCAACTGCCTGGGAGCCCCATGGCGCTGTTGGTGAGTGGGAGGATGGAACTGAGGGGGTCAGACAGTTGGAGGGCTCTAGGTGACCCCTTCGAGGGCAAATTAGGAGCCAAGAGCATGGAATGAAGGAGTCGTCAATCCGGGAAGCAGGGATCTTGGTGCTCCCTGGTCAGGTTTTGGATTTGATTTTGCTCTTTTAATGAAGATCTCATGTTTCACAGACTTAGCATTAATTTTCTGTTTATACACTTAGCAAAATGGGTATTTTTGAAAGTTTTAAAAATATACTTGAATTTTATATTTCAAATTTTAATATTTCTTGTGAATCCAAGGATTATTATTCTGGTGAACCCAAGGAAAGTGTAGAGATGTAGGACCAAAAATGTGGAAATTAGCCCCAGAGCAGGTAAACTTTGAATATAGGTGAGAATATAGCAATAGCCTGGGTTATTTTTGGGTTTGGGGCAGAAGGGGAAGCTGGCTCTTGGTAGAGCTGGGAGAAGGGGATGTGGGAGTAGCTGAGTGATTTTCCTTTATTTGCTTAATTGGTCCTAAGCCAAGTCGGAGGAAATTTTCTCTTTCCTAGTGCTCTGAGTGTGAGGATAGTTGGGTTTTGTGGTTTGTTTCATTTCTCCCTTACCCCTTCCCACTGCTTCTGTGAAATAGTAATTTTACAAATGAACCCAAATTGGAAAGCCACTCTTTTTATTTTTTGTTTTTTATGTTCCTTCATTCTCTAGCCACCTAAGTGTGGATTCTTTACTCCCTGTCCTTTCCTTTCACCTCATGGGAAATACTTGGTTTTATGTTCTTTCTAGTTGGTACTGTAAAAACTCATAGTCTTCTCTGGGATAAGTCTTTCTCAGAATTAAAGTTTAGTTCTTCCAAAGATCCTAAGGGAAAAAATTATCAAAAGGTCAATTTCTGACTAGAGGCCTGGACCACAAAAATCTGCACTTGGTTTTCTCCGGGAGTGTCTGTTTTAGTTTTACGTCAACTGGAAGATGTCTAGCAGTGTGAAGTGACCAATCTGAGGCCAGGCCCAGAACTCCACGATCTCACGTGGATCCCTTCCAGCTGCAGAGTTGCCACATCAGGGGTGGACCTGCCCAATTGGAAGATTGAGATTTCTTTATATCACTCTTTTCTGTCTAGAGATAACAAGTGAAAGAGAGAGAAGCTGTGGCATCTCTGTGAGTGCTCATGCACATGGACCCCGAGGCTGGGGGCATTGGGATGGAATGTGGAGGTGGGGAGGTGTGCCTAGACACAGGTTTCAGATAGAGGATTTATGTGCTAGATAGGCTTTTTATTGAAAAGGAGAAGTGGAATAAGCAGAGATGGGTATACCAAATCGTATACTGAGTTTAGAATGTTTGAATTTTAAAGCTAAAGACACAGCTCTTTCATTTTGCAAATAAGGTCTTAAAGGGTAAAGTCCTTCATTTTGCAAAAAGTTGTAGTTAATATCAGAGCCAGAGCTAGAACACCCAGTTCTTTTGACTTGCTGTTTGGTGGCAGCATTGGTGGCAGTGGTGAGATGTTTGTGTTTTTGACCAGAAGAGTTGTACTTTGTCACCCAGACTGAACCTACAGCAGAGCCATGGAGGATACAGTGAGTTTCATTTCCTGTGTGTTTCTTGGCCTCACTTTTATCTTTCATCATTCCTCTTTTTCTTTCTTTCTTTTTTTTTTTTTTTAAACTTATCCATTCAACAAACTGGTATTTTGTTTGTTTTGTTTTGTTTTTTGAGACAGTCTTGCTGTGTCGCCAGGCTGGAGTGCAATGGTGCAATCTTGGCCCACTGCAACCCCCACCTGCCAGGTTCAAGCGATCCTCCTGCCTCAGCCTCCCATGTGGTTGGAACTACAGGCGTGTGCCACCACGCCTGGCTAATTTTTTGTGTATATATTTTTTAATTCGAGACAAGGTTTCACCATGTTGGCCAGGATGGTCTCAATCTCTTGACTTCATGATCCGCCCGCCTCAGCCTCCCAAAGTGCTGGGAGTACAGGTGTGAGCCACTGTGCCCGGCCCAACAAACTGATATTAACCCTCCACTATGTTCCATGCACTATAGTAGGCTCTTGATGATACAGCTGAGATCAAGCTGTATCTTGATGGTCTCATAGACCATCTATTCTAATGGGGGGCATTGATAATATAGATATAATGAAATCATAGGCGTTAATAAGAGTGCCGCAAGAAGTAAAGAGGGTGATGAGGATGAGATGAATCAGAGGAGGCTGACTTAAAAATGGTGGTCAGCACAGGACCCTCTTGAGGAGGCACCTTTCACAGAGACAGCTCACATGGAGGATGAACAGGCATCAGTCATGCAGAACTCAGAGACGTATTTCATTTCAGGCAGAGGAAACAAGTGTAAAGGCCTGAATTTAGGAAAAGGCATGGCCTTGTTAATCCCAGCACATTGGGAGGCCAAGGTGGGAGGATCACTTGAGCCCAGGAGTTCAAGACCAGCCTGGGCAACATAGTGAGATGTTGTCTCTATAAAAAAATTAAAAACTTTTCCCAGCTACTGGGAAAAAATTAAAAGTAGTTCCAGCTACTCAGGAGGCTGAGATAGGAGGATCACTTGAGCCTGAGAGGCTGAGGTTGCAGGGAGTTGAGATACTGCCACTGAACTCCAGCCTGAGCGACAGTGATACCCTGTCTCAACCGCTCCCTCCTCCCCCCACACCACCACCCAAAATAAACAGAAATGAGGGGAGTATGGCTGGAACACTGAGAGTGAGGGGAGGATGTGAGATGGGACTGGCGACATGGGCAGGAGTAAGACCATGGAGGCTTTGTTGGCCGTGAAAGGCATTTGGGTATTATTTGTGATTGAGACCATTGGATAATTTTGAGCAGGGGAGGGACATATCTACTTTTTTTTTTCTTTTTAAAAAACTGTAACTCTGGCTTCTGGGTGGGAAATGGATAAGAGGGGCAAAGGTGGAAGCAGGGAGACCAGTTGGGAGATGGGGAATGATAGTGGCTTGGGGTAGGATAGTAGCCATGTATGTGGTGTGAAGTGGACAAGTTCTGGATCTGTTTGGCAGGGAACTGATAGGGCTCTGTGATTGACAGGAGATAGGAGTGGCCTGAGGTGAGGAAAGGTGAGGCATCAAACAAGGCTGGTAGGCTTTTTATTTGAAAGGCAAGGATGGTGGGATGATACCAGCTACTGAGAGGGAAATGACCTGGAAAACTAAGAACTCTAGTTGGGTCATATATTAAGATCATGTGTTAGGTTTGAGATGCTGTAACGTATCCAGGTGGAGATGACAAGTGGCAGTCATAAATAGGAGTCTGGGAAAATGTCAGAACTGAAAATAATTTGGGATTTGTGTTTATTTAGTAGGTATTTAAAACCTTGGGACTGAGTATGTGTACCTAAGAATCCTTATATGGTCTTACTTAATTCCTCCTCCAGATCAGTCTGGCTTTGAGTCCTGATTGTGACTGATTTCTGCAAAGCAATTGCTCTTTTCCTTGTGGCCTCTTGTGACATCATGTTAGGAACGTTTTGTTGCCAGATGCTTGCATCTAATTTCCAAGACCCAAGTGTACATTCATTGTTGGACCACTTTGATTCATTGCAGCTCTTAAGTTGAGCCTCCTATTTTCAATAAACTACCAGCCTAACAACTGCATGAATTAACCCACAGTGGAAAACTGTGTGATAGTGATTCACTTTGCATTCACATGTACAAACATTCTTTCCTACTTCCATATTTAACTTAAACCTCAAGAAGAGGGACTTCCCTATTATGAGATGATCTGAACCTTCAGGCGGTTTACTTCTGGATATGCCGATGGTGCATATCCTGCTCCTGCACCACTCAAAACACATTTAAGCAGCTTACTCTCACAAACACATCGTGTATTCAGCAATTTTAACCAAAATATCTTGAACCCCTGTTGTGTGCCAGGCCTGGTGCTGGGGATGAGAGGTTACAATGGTGGGCAAAACCAGATGGTTCCACTCCTCTTGGACCTTAACTGTCCTGTTAGAAATTGACATTAGTCAAGTAATCACTCAGATCCATGTATAAGAAGCTTTGACAAGTGCTGTAAGGGAAACTACAAGCTATTCTAAGAGCTGTAAGAGGGGATTGTGACTTAGAACTAAGGAGCTGAGGAAGTCTTCTCTGAGGAAGTACTATTTGAATGAGAGCTGAAGGTGAGTAGGAGTGGCCCAAGTGAGGGGTGTTGGGGCTTAAGCAGTGTCAGTATTCCAGGAAGAAGGAATAGCATGTGCCACTGGCTTATGCCACACCATGTGCAGAGACCATTAGAGAATTCTTCCCAGGATATAAGCCCAGTACCATAGATCAAAGGGAATTTTTCATTTATTCTGAAACTTGGCAGCACATCAGAATCACCTGGGAAGCCTGATAAAAATACAAATTGTTAAAAATAAAAATTCCCAGGCCCTCCCCTAGGGGGGCTGAGTTTGTTCTGTAGCCTGGAAATGACAACTGTTCCAGAAAAGCTTATGGGCCACAGGGAGCTACAGGGGCCCCTCCCAGTGGCTCAAGAAGCCCCCTGACATGTGGGTCTCAGGCACAAGGATCACACTGAACTGATGGACGGGGCTTTCATTCCTGAGTAGGACGTCAGAGTAGCCTCAGGGTAGAAGCACAGGGGTGGGATCCCCAAGACTCTCCTCCTCTTTTCCTCCGTAGCTCATGTTTTTCATTGTTCTGCCCCCAACATAAGGTAGAAGATTATGACACAATCTTATCTAGCTTTTCAGGTTCCATTTTCTAAAAATGTTTTATTATGGTAACTCTAGATTCCGTAAGCTCGACCTCAGTGAGCCTGGGCAGACCTACATGACCTAAATGTGTTAGGAAATTGATAGCAGAGTAAAGTTATCTGTGTGCAGAATTCCCTGCTGCCATGGGTGGTGCTTAGAGCAGACGACTTCCAAACCGCTTGTAAGAAAGCATGAAGAAAAAGTCACCTGCACTTTAGAGGCCAAATTTTAAACCTGAAAAGATCTAAATATAGAAGTTTTAAAATAGTGACAGGCAGGTTTTTTAGAGCAGAAGCTGTAAACAAGCAGCCTGAGGGCTAGGTTGGGCCTGCAGACAAATTATTTTTTTTGGCCTGTAGGACTTGTTTTCTTTCTTTCTCCCTACCACCCCCCACACTTTTAGCCAGTATTTACAAAGTGGAGGAATTTAGGAAAAAAATCAGATTATTGGCTGAGTAGAGGCAATTTCTGGAACCTGGCAATCTTTAGAGTCTCTCTCTGTCACCCAGGCTGGAATGCAGTAGCATGATCACAGCTCACTTCAGCCTTGAACTCTTGGGTTCAAGCAATGCCCACTTTACCATCCTGAGTAGCTAGGACTGCAGGCACACGGCAGCATGCTTGGCTGATTTATTTTTATTTTTTGTAGAGACAAGGTCTTGGGGTGTTGCCCAGGCTGAACCTGGCAATCTTTTGAAGAAACACTTTAAACTCTGAAGGAAACTTTTTAAGTAATATAGACATAATATTTTTGAAAAGCTCTTAAGTTGCTAAAAATTAATTTAAAGTTGCTAAAAATTAATTCAAAGAATAGAATTGCTTATAATAGCCCAAGAGGAAAGCATAAAATTGAAACTGGAAGAACTTTTTGGGTGGTATTAATTGGAGTTGTTTTTACTTTGTGCATTTCACTTTCTATTCCTTCTCGAAAATGCCAGAAGTACATTTGGTACCAGGATAAGAAATTCCTGTTCCTCCTTGTTTTCACACTTGAGATGTTTGTGGATGGTTATTGGATCCGCCTGAGTCTCTCCAGTTGTGCCTTTGCCAAGATATAGACATTCAACTCTTTTGAATCTTCCCAGACTGCATGTGCTCTCCCAGGCTCTCACATAGCCACCCGGGTCATTTTAGCTCTTCTCTAGATTAATTGTGTTTTATTTTGAGCCAACTGATAATCTTCAGGGACAGAAACCCAGATACTCTAAGGGGAATCTTGTTGATGACTGAGTTAGTGGTTTGGTTTTGGCTGTTTTGGTGGGGGTGACCAACACTCATGAGATATTTAAACAATTCCTCCTAAGAGAGGGTCCTGGTTCATGTTAACATAATAATTTATTTTTTGGTCTTGTATTTCTTCTCTCCAGTTGCCAACAGCAATTTGACATTATTTTCCAAGGTTAACTTTACATGTTCACATTTCCCAAGAACTCTATAAGCAGCTATTTTTACATTGATTTTGTTCCTTTCTTTAATTGTTGAAATAACTCGATTGATGGGTTTTCCCACAGAGGTCTAGGGTCCACACAAACTGTTAGTTTTCCCTTGAACTTCATTTCATTCCCTATTTAAATTTGGCCTACTTTCTCTCTGCATTTTTTTTTCCCTAACCCCGTGGTAATTTGTCAAGCCCATTCTAATCTTCTTAATCCCTTTGGCTGAAGGGTTTTGAGGTTTAATGTTTTAATCTAGAGGCCTCGGTATTTAAGTAATTAGAGGTCCTATTTCTAGCTCTGTCCTTTAGATAAATCACCTTAGGATTTTTATTCCAATTTACAAATAATAGAACTCTGAAAACTCTTATTGGACAGGAATGTGGAGCTTTGAATTGAACTGCATGAATTAAGAAAGGAAGGCATTCTATGTTATGTATATTTCTTCGAGGTATTGTTAACAACCCCACACTGTATTATGGATTCTCTTTTTCCTTAGAGCTCCATTTTTAAAATACTCTACCCCAAAGCAAGTATTTGCTGTTGCATTTTAGAAAAATTTAAAATAGAATTCTATGGTATAATTAGAATTTATGTTACTTCCAACATTTTTTCATGCTCGAGAACATGGGAACTTGTGAAAAAATTTTTTCCTATTAAATAATCTGAACATTCTTACAAAATGTTTTTTAAAAACAACTTTGTTTCTTCATCATAGAAGGATTCATATTTTTACATTCTTTTCTGTCAACAAATATTTGAACACCCATTAGATATAAAGGGAGCTAATAGGAAAGAAAGACACATGCACAGTAAATTTATTATGACATAGCATAAAAATCCAAAGTGTAATCAGTATGAGCAAGGTAATACGGAACTCTATATAATACATTGCTGGTATAGTCCCCTTTTCACTTTATGATGGAAACTATTCTAAATGCTTTATAGGTGCTAACTCATTTCATATTCACGATGATCCCATGTGGTGTAGGGTACTGTTACCATCCTGTTTTACTGAGAGATTTAGAGGTGCAGGGAGATTGGTTGTCCAAGCTTCTGGGGGCTTTTGCCAGTGGATCTGAAATCCAGACTCAAGTAGTCTGGTTCCAGAGTCCACAGTCTTAACCACAACACCTACATTATATTGCCTTTCAAAAGTGGAAGCTGTACATTTTTTTTTAAGAGTTGACTTTTGAAGCACATTGCACTCTGGTGAAAGGTACATCCAGGCTAAAGGCTTAGGAAGAGAAAAGACATAGAAGCAAGACACGGAGGGAAGTCTAGTGGGAGTGGCAGGGCCTGTGGCTCCAAAAGGTTGGGCATGGGCAGAGGAGAGCAGTGGGGAGATGGGCCTGGTGGCAAGATAGGGCCAGCTTTTGAAGTTCTTTAGTTATTTATTGAGTAATGTAGATAAAAACAAGAATCATTAATAAAAGGCGGAGAATTATTTTGGCTTCATGGCAGGCAGTACAGCTTGGGCTTCTAATTCTGTGAGACTTTGGGCAAGGAACCTAACCTTCCTGCGTTACCAGTTTATTCATCTGTAAGTAAAGTGGGTCTAACAGACTGAGGTAATCTTTGAATTACTTAAGACAGTGCCTTGTGCATAGTATGAGTTCCATACTCCTACTATGGAACTCTTGGTAGTGGTAGAAGTGATTAGAGTAGAAATTTGAACTGGGCCTTAAGAAAAAGAATTTGGACAGAGGGTTATCAAAATGGGGAATTAGTGATGTTGGGGAGTTAGGAAGACTGTGATTGTATTGTTTATTGAAACACTTTAGAAATGAAGTTGGAATTAGATCAAGTGGACCATTAATTCCCAGTTAAGAGTTCTAAGTGAATAAAGCCCCTAAGATTTGATTTTAAAGTATTAAAAATAAGTAAACAAATGAAAAGCCTAGTGAAAGAAAGTATTTGCTTAGGGGTTATCAAGCTTTTAAGAACGGGTTTGCCATGGTGTTAAACCCCCACTGCTGTCTTCAACATCCCCCCCCTCCCCCACCATCCCCACCCCTGCCTGATGGCTTAGTTGCTCTGTGAGCTCACTCCTGAACAGCAGCATTCCCGTGGCTTGGCAATCTCTGGTGTAAACAGTTCACTTTATAAAAATGTATGCACTCTAAAATCTTGTAGTGCCCTTTCCCCTTTAATTTCCAAAGCACTTATTTGTTTCTCTCTTGATTATCACAGTAACCTTGTGAGTTAAGTATGGCAGTTGGCAAGAGTCACCATTTTACATGCCGTGGAACTGAGTCTCTAAATTTAATTTAAGCTAGTAAATGGCAGAGATGGAGACATGAAACCTGGACCCTGACTCCTAGTTCCAGTGCTCCATCTACCACAAAACATGGTTTCTGTGGAGTAATGGCTTATGTACACTTTTATTTAAGGTGTGCTGTTTTTCCACATGGCCTTGCTTTCATGTTGGCATCTGATGAGTCATGCAAATATAGGGTGGCAGGGGTGATTCAAATGACAGGATGAGTAAAACTCAGTTTTGGTCTTTGTGGCCATGTGGCTTGCACTGAGACCTTTAACTTTGCTTCCTACCTTTCAGAGAAGGAAGCACCAGGTATGAATTCTCTCAGTTCTTTCTACCTACTGTGCCACCCCCGCCCCCAAATCATAGCAGCCACCATTTGTCTCTTTCTGTTTAATTTCACAGGAGGTGTTCTCAACTCCCCCACTCTCAACCTTTGGTTAGCTTAAACCTTTCCCTTATTACTCAGCTCTTTCATGATAGTCTATGGTTACATTTAGGCCTTTCCCAACTGAAAGAGCAAAACAAACCCTTCTTCACTCTTGTGTCTTCTCTAATTACTACTTTCTTGTTCCCTTCACAGCAAAAGCTCTGGAGACAGAAGTAGGTAAACACTGTTCCTGCTTCCTCTCCTCCCCTCCCCTCTACTTGCAACCCATTGCAGCCTGCTCTGTGCCTTCACGCCATTGCTTCTGCCATCAGGAGCCACTAGTGGACTGTATTGGCTAATTCAAGGAATGCTCTTTCAGGCCTTATCCTACTTGACATCTCTGTAGCATTTGACACTTGACCACCGTCACCTTAAACACTCTCCTCCCCTGTTTGGGTTTTCTTCTACCTTTTTGCACGTGCCTCAATCTCCTTTGGAGGCTGCTGTTCCCACTCCTCCTCCAGGGCTCTGTCCTCAACCATCTTTTCTCATTCTGCAGCCTTTCCCTGGTGACCTCATGTGCACTTAAGATTCAACTGCCGTTGCCCATGAACACCAGAGTGATTTTCTAGCCTAGAACTCTTAAAACGTATTTTGAGATCTAGGTTCTGTTATCCACCTGCCCACTGGACTTTTCTAGTAGGTGTTGCACAGGCATCTTAATTGAACCTGTCTAAAATGGATTTTTTTGTGCCCCCCTCTCCCTCTGTCACTTCACACACAGAATGTTCTCCTTCCTCCTGGTCATCAGTTCTCAATTCCTTTCTGTCATATACTCCATTGTTTTGAAAGCAGCTTGATCCTATGGATATTACTTTATAAACATTCATAGCTTCTCCTTTTCTCTGTCCCTCATTTAGTATGGATTTTTACCATCTTTCTTGAACTGTTACAACTTCTTTCTGACCTCTCATCTTGCTGCTTTCCTGCTTCTCAGGATGCCACATTATTTCACATGAGTGATTTGATTAAGTGAAAATCAGATCAAGTCATACTTGTTCAAGATCCTTCAGTACCTCTCCATTGCCTTCAGGATAGAAAGCCAGATATCTCCATTTGCCTTCTTGCCTCTTACCTGTCTCTGCAGCCTTGGGTTCTGGCCCTGCTGCTGGTACTGCCTTGTTCCACTGCAGCCCCCATACCCTTGTAGATGACTTTCTGCTGTACACCCCACTGCTCAGGCCCGAGTTTCAGCACTTCTCCGTTGGTATCATCCTGCTGCTTTTTCTCCAGGTGGTAAACATTTTGAGGGCAGAAGTCAATTGTGTCTCATATGCTTGTTTGTCTTTTGTGTTTAGCACAGGTGAGGACTGGGGCCAAATGGGAACTTTGCTACGCTGTGCTCAGCTTGAGGATTTCTTACCCAGCTCACTCTGGTCTGGAGTCTGAAAGATAATCTCTTAAATGCTTGGCTTAACAGAGGGGTGAAGTACTGGACTGAATTTCCTATTCAGGACACTTGACTGGGAAATGGGTGCAATGTTCAATAATGTTTTTGAGAAATCATTTCACCATTTTCTACCTAAGTATTAAGTAATTTTTGGCATTCCTACGTTGAAAATAAACAGCCTAATCCATTCATTAGGAATTTTTAGTTGAGTTCCAGCCTCATAATTACTGTACTTTTCAGAATTGAGCCTGGAGATTAATCAGATTGTTTTATGTGCGATAAAAGTTGAAAGTTTTATGCATCTCTCTCATATATAGGTGCTTTCTTTTGTATTACATAAGACACTAGATTTCCTTTAGCATGTGTGTGTGTGTATATATACTTCTTAAAAGTAATGCATATAATAAAACTGCTGTTAATCTAGAAAAGGATTTGCAATCTTAAATATTTTGTTGTTGAAAGAATCACTTTTTTGGGAATGAGTCATCCAAATGGGTAGGGCATACACTCTTCTAGACCACAACGGTATCATTAACTGGTATCCTAGTAACTTAAGAATTATTGGGCCAGGCATGGTGGCTCATGCCTGTAATCCCAGCACTTTGGGAGGCTGAGGCGGGTGGCTCGCCTGAGGTCAGGAGTTCAAGACCAGCCTAACCAACAAGGTGAAACCCCATCTGAACTAAAAATACAAAAATTAGCCAGGTGTGGTGGCAGGTGCCTGTACTCCCGGCTGCTCGGGAGGCTGAGGCAGGAGAATTGCTTGAACCCGGGAGGCGGAGGTTGCAGTGAGCCGAGATCACGCCACTGCACTCCAGCCTGGCGAGAGTGAGACTCTGCCTCAAAAAAAAAAAAAAAAAAAAACGGAATTATTGAACCTGAAATTGCCTGACTGGCAACCTGGGCTTAATTTTCTAGTAGATTAATAGTCTTGCACTAAAGGATAAAACAAGTACCGAGGTCTTTTATCTCCCTTATATTCGCTCAAGATTCTAGTGAACTAGTTGCTAAGACAAGGGAAAACACTGGTCTGTTGTTCTGAACCTAATTGAGTCTTTTATTATGTTATGACTCACCTGTAGTTCAGATTTATTTCATTCAAGTCATGTAAAATAACTACACTGTGGTTTGTTTTGCTTACTTGGTTCATGTTTCTAGTGATCTGTCAGGCTGAGTACGCCCATCCGCTAAAGTATGCCCATGGCTTTGGCAGGAGCTTGTGCAGCAGAGACCACAGCGGTAAAGGCAAGAGGCTGCCTCATTCCATGGCCCCTCCAGGCTGAGGACCTGTTCAGAATCTGTGTATGGAAACTGAAGATATCCGTAGTACCTAAAACTGGGCCATGTTTAGCACAAAAGGAGATTCTTCTCTTAAAAATGAATACATCTCTCAATCTCTTACTCCCTTGTTCTCCCACTTGTGAGAGAAGGAAGCATTAAAACCAACACTGGGGCGTGGCTGCCCACAGAGTGTCAGAGACTGGTATATTAATTTAGTTGCCAACATCTAAAAATTAGTACCTTCACATTGAAATCTGGATTTTATTTTTTGTGTTAAAAATGGGAAGAATTGGCAACATACAGTCTTATAGCGCAATCCCCTGAGGCAGGGTGCATGTGCTGTCTTGTTCCAGACCTAACTAGGCCCTTGATATCACCTGCTTGATCCCTGTAACTGTTAATGTTCTCTCCGTCAATTCAAGCATTTCTTTATCTGTATGATTATTCCTTACTTTGAGCAGACCCAAGACATGAGAATCCAGACATGGAAAAGACCTATCTTTTCAGGAAGGTAATGTCATCATGAAATGTCCTTTAAAAAATGTGATTGATTTCTCAAACTTTTAAAAGGAATTAGGTAAAGTAGAATAAACTTTGCTTTTTTTGACCCTCTATCCAAACATAGAGATGTTTTCCTACAAGTCTTTAAATGTATGATTCAGGCATTCATTCATTCATATGGAAAACAAAATACTAACAAGGTTAGTGTAATTAACTTTTTTCTTTTTAGACGGCTGTTCCCAAAACTGTGGAACATGGATTCTTATCCTCCTTGTCACCAAGTAGAATTAGTTTTCCTGTATGTGTGATGAGGAAATGGATAATTATCTTAGTCTAGTCATGCTGCCATAACAAAAGACCTTACACTGGGTAATTTATAAATAATAGACATTTATTTCTCACAGTTTTAGAGATTGGGACGTCCAAGATCAAGGCACTAACAGATTGAGTGTCTGATAAGGACTTGCTTTCTGCCTCCAAGATGATGTATCTTGCTATGTCCTCACGTGGCAGAAGAGATGGAAGAGACTTGCTCCCTCAAACCCCTTTATACAGGCACTGATCCCATCCATGAGGGCAGAGAGCCCTCATGACCTAAGCACCTCCCAGTAGCCCTGCCTCTTAATACTATCACCTTGGGATTTAAGTCCAACATAGGAACTTTGGAGAGACATATTCAGACCACAGCAGGAGTTATCGATGCTTTTTTCAGCTGTAAAATATGTTTTTTTCCAAAAGAATTTGAATTATAGCACTTAAATGGTGGTGCTGTTTACAATACCAAGTCCAACAGCATATCCTTTAATACCTTTTATTTTAAATTACTTATTTTTATAGCCAGTAATAGGAAGCCTCTTTTAAATATCAGCATACAAAAGTTTCTTTCTTTTGATTTTAGCAATATTAATCCCTTAGTTAGACAGAAAACTCGTGTTCTGTAGGGTACAGGTGGGTACTTAATTATAACTAGTGGTGAATAAGTATATAATAGAACATGTCATTCATTGGATGCTAAAGACTCTTTGGATGTTGTTGGAAGGAAGGAAGATATACTTTAAGGTTTTGTTTTTGGAAATAATTGGATGAGGCTTTTAGGCATTATATATAGGTAGTGGTTAAAAGCATGGATTTGGGATTAAGGAAGACTTGGGTTTGAATCTTGCTTTTACCTTCTCGAGGCTGTTATAAGACAAGAAAACTACTTAACCTGTTCAAGGCTCAATTTCTTTTCTGTAAAATAGCAATGGTAGACAGTTCTTCGTAAGGAGACAGGTTTAAGTAAGAAAATGTATGTTAAAGCTTTATATCAATGTCTGGCATATAGAAAGTATATAATAGCTGCTGTATCTACATCATAATTATAGTAGTTATTTTAATGTTGTCTAAATGTATAAGCATAGTAGATTCACCTCTTTTTTTTTTTTTGAGACGGAATTTTGCTCTTGTTGCCCAGGCTGGAGTGCAATGGCATGATCTTGGCTCACTGCAACCTCCACTTCCCAGGTTGAAGCGATTCTCCTGCCTCAGCCTTCCCAAGTAGCTGGGATAATAAGCATGCACCACCAATCCTGGCTAATTTTGTATTTTTAGTAGGATGGGGTTTCTCCGTGTGAGTGAGGCTGGTTTCAAACTCCTGACCTCAGGTGATCCGCCCACCTCGGCCTCCCAAAGTGCTGGGATTACAGGTGTGAGCCACCGCGCCCGGCCAGATCCACCTCTTTACCTTGGCTTAGAATCTGAAATTGTGGAAGTTTTAATAGTTTTGAATATTATGGCTTTAAGAAAATATGAGTGGGAAATAATGTTTCTAATGGACAGAGCTATGGAGTTAGAATGCATGGGTTCATTCTACTTCACATTTAAATGAGACAGTATTTCCTGAGCTAGAGGGCTGTTGTGAGAATTAAATGGGGTATGTTTGCCTGACATTTAGTATATTGTGAGATATACCACCTTTCCTTGACATATTGTATTAGTAAAAGAAAATTTATTCCGTAGGAAAATTGTATGTTATCCATCTTCAGGTAGTCTATATTGATGTTACAGCTGTGCCTAGAAGTCAACAGAATCCCAAGAAGTATCTTTGTGTTTTAGGTTGGTTTGCTGGTGTTTCACAGTTGTTTTGATGAAGTAATGAAACTCTGTGTCATGGATTTAATTTTAGTCAAGTTTTTAAATGTTACACTTTTTCAGTAAGAGACTCGAATAGATGTTTTATGCCCTAATACAGTACTGAATACTTGCTGTATTTTCAGGATTCTAGAATTGCATTAGTTGTGAGAAGTATATGGGGCTTGAGGGCTAGTGTGTAAAGGGCTTTTTGAGCCCCGTCACATTTGAGCATTGTGACAAACATGGAAAAAATTATAGTACTGAACTGAACACTGATGTATAAAGTGTTAATTCTGTGACCTGGGTCACAAATTTAGTAAGGAAAGGTGTAAGAGTAAGCATATTTTCATGTAATCTCTGAAGGTTCCTGAATCCGACATAGAAGATAGGCAACATTTGTATTGACTGATAGAGTAAGATGGTTTTACAAGGTAGGAAGCTACCACAGCTGTTCTATGAGCACATGAACAAATGTCCCAAGATATTCATTCAGTTTTTGGTTCACGTAGTATTGATGACTATATAAACTTCTTTAAAATAGTATGGAGGCCAGGCACAGTGGCTCACGCCTGTAATCCCAACACTTTGGGAGGCCGAGGCAGGAGGATTCCTGGAGCCCAGGAGTTTGAGACCAACCTGGACAACATGGAGAGACTGTCTCTACAAAACATTTTAAAAATTAGTGGCTGGGCATGGTGGCTCATGTCTATAATCTCAGCACTTCGGGAGGCTGAGGCGGGTGGATCATCTGAGGTCAGGAATTCAAGACCAGTCTGGCCAACAGGGTGAAACCCTGTCTCTACTAAAAATGCAAAAATTAGCCAGGCGTGGTGGTGGGTGCCTGTAATCCTCAGGAGGCTGAGGCAGGAGAATTGCTTGAACCCAGGAAGTGGAGGTTGCAGTAAAATCGAGATTGCGTCATTGCACTCCAGCCTGGGCGACAAGAGTGAAATTCCGTCTCAAAAAAAAAAAAAGCCGGGTGCTGTGGCATGCACCTGTGGTCCCAGCTGCTCAGGAGGCTGAGGGAGGAGGATCACTTGAGCACAGGAAGTGTAGGCTGCAGTGAGCTGTGTTTGTGCCACTGTACTCCAGCCTGGCTGACAGACTCTGTCACAAGAAAAAATAAAATAGTATGGGGACACCAACCTTTATTTTATGTGTCTTAATGTGGTGCATTAGTCTGCTTTCACACTGCTGATAAAGACATACCCGAGACTGGGCAATTTACAAAGGAAAGAGGTTTAGTGGAGAACTCACAGTTCCACATGGAAGCCTCACAATCATGCGGAAGGCAAGGAGGAGCAGGTCACGTCTACATGAGTGGCGGCAAAGAGAGAGGTTGTGCAGGGAAACTCCTGTTTTTAAAACCATCAGATCTCATGAGACTCACTGTTACAAGAACAGCACGGGAAAGACCTGCCCCTATGATCGAATTACCTCCCACCAGGTCCCTCCCACAACACATGGGAATTCAAGATGAGATTTGGGTGGGGACACAGCCAAATCATGTCATGTGAGTTAGGAAGAAATATAAACCAGCATATCAAACAAACCTAGGGCTTCACAAATATTGCTTAGGATGAGGTGAGGTAAAAAAAAAAAAAAAAAAAAAAAAAGTGAGTTGATCATAAACTGATCTAAAAAAATAGTACAAGTAGTAGTATGACACAGTGCCCCTATCAAAGTAGTATAGAAATGACCGAAGTTTGGGAAAAACTGTTTTGGACTGTCCTCATATCATGGAGGAAAGACTGGTTAAAGATGGGGCAGTGTCAGAAGAAAAATAAGTTTTAGGCCGGAGGTAATTTTAAGCATTTTCTTGCCTTACCAGCGGATGGCTTCCTCGTGCTTAAAGAACTTAAACAGTTCAGAATTAAATTTTGCCCATTATTTCCCCCCCTTTCTCTGTGCAACCTCCCTGCACCTTAATAAATGTTTTTGGTACTGACTACTGCTGCTCCTGCTAATGCCATGCTGTAGAAATTTTTCTTGAGTGAGGAATAGTTTTTAGAAGGCTTTTATGATGATAACTTTTAAATTTATTTTTAACTATGCCTGCAGATTATTAGGTATATAGGTTCAAGGGAGATTGAGGCTGGAGTCTGTTCAAACATTTTCTGAGGTGAAGATGACACAGGGTTCATGGAGATTTCCTTCATGATACCACAACAGGGCAGGGTTTCACTGCATGATAATACCCATGTTTCCATTGCTTGTAGCCCTAATCATTTTTACTTATTGATTAGCACTGTGGGCCAAGATCATGACATCCATCCTAATAAGCAGTTCTCATCAAAAGCCTTAGAATGGAGAAAATTTTAATAATGCTTTATTAGTTGGTTAAGTAAGCCCCGATGTTTGGCTTTCTAGTGACCCGTCATTGCCCTGCAGACTCTGTAATGGGACAGTTTGGCTGGGTGTAGGGGGTCATGCCAGGCTGAGGTGGGAGGATTACTGTAGGCCAGGAGTTTTGAGACTAGCCTGGGCAACATAGACCCCCCTCATCCCTATAAATATTTAACAATTAGCTGAGCATAATGCTGTGTGTGCTTGTAGTCTTTGCTGCTGAGGAGGCTGAGGTGGGAGGATCACTTCAACTCAGCAGCTTGAGGTTACAGTGAGCTATGATTGCACCAGTGAACTCCAACCTGGGCAACAGAGCGAGACCCTGTCTCAAAACAAAAACAGGGAGAGACAAGGAGAAGGGTAGTACTGACATGGCCCGTCTTTACTTTCCCCTCTCAGCCCTGGAACTCTCCACAGGGGAAGGTTTTTTGTTCCTTCTTCTTGTCTAATAAATGGCTTGACTTGAGGGGTATCTTGGAGGCATTCTCAACCCAACCCTGAAGGTTTATCAGCACTTTCCTGGTGGACAGCACCTCAACCCCTGCCCTGGCTCCTTTCATCCTCATCCCCTAGAGCCAGGATCCCAGCGTTTGCAAATTAAGATGTTTCTCCCACATTAATTAATTCAGAATTTATTAGAAACATACTGCAGACACAAAGGTCAAGTACATGATGGCTTCTTCAAAGCTGAAGAGTCTGCAGCTGTTTACGATTATATCAGAGGAGGAGGTATAATCAAAGATTGTACTATACAATTATTAAAAGTTACAAAATTTGTTACTATTTGTTTATCATTCCCTTTCCCCTTTCAGAGGACATTTTCACAGAGGTTCATGAAATAAAAGTTTGGTTGATGACAGAAGTGGGAAATGTTAGTAGGATGGAAGAAAAGAAAGAGACTGAGGCTTTTGTGTCATGGTAAGATGGTAAAACAATAAAAATAACGTCTGCATTTTATTGAGAACATACTCTGTGTGTACAGGCACTGTGTTTAAGCCGTTTCCATGCAACGAGCTTACTAGTTGGAGAATCTTGCTCATAAGCACCTACCCTGCACAGCCAGAACCACTATGGATAACTTCGACAAACATCTCCTGAGATTTTTGAGAATTCCCGTTTGCAAAGTCTGCTGAAGTTGCTCCCATAAACTGCAATAAAGTGTAACTTCACGAGAATTACTGTATGTATCCCTTGAGTGGTGAGTGATAGACTACAGTGAGAGGTGGATTCTAGGGTGTTGGATTCACATTTGTGGCTAACCAAGATTACAAATTCATGCATGTTCTGGAATTTCAGGGGCATTGCTAAATGCACAGAGTCAGGGGCCTGCTGGATGTGTTTTTAGTGGCAATAAGTATTACCCAGTCTTTTCTGCTGCTGTAAGCTTTCAGGTAGAGACTTGAGAGCAAAAAGGTCAGCTTACCCTTTGTAGTTGGAACTCAGTTCCTGTAGAATTTCTTTGGAAACATGTGTTTCTAATATGTCAGAATTGGTTTAGCTTAAGCTAAAAAGAAAATTGTAGCCTGATTTGTTTAAAGGAACAAAAATGTCTACATGCCACAGTTTGGATGCACAGAGCATGGTTCAATGCTCAGTAGACTTTTATGCTTTTTATTACTCGGATTTTTATTTCTCTATCAATGTGCTAGATAAAAAGTAAAGTTTTATGGGTAGTATTCTAGTTCTACATATAAGTTTCATTTCTCATATAGTTTTTTCTTATATGTAAAATTACATGTTATGAGCTACTTTAATATTAACAAGTAACCTCAGTAAAATACTAAAGTGACTGTTATGGGATAAATAACAAAAAGAAACTTAGGAAACTTAGGATCATTTGTTTTGAAATCCATAATACTGGAATTACTGAATTTTTCCCTCTAGAGTTTTAAAATTCCGTTGCCAGTGGAGTGGGGGTGGAGATGTGTGCACGTGTGTATTGTTATTTTTGTTCCTGAGATTGGGCTATAATGTAAGCATGAAAATTGCCCCCCCCCAACTCCATGAATAAATTGCCTTTATATCTTATCTTACTAATGGTATGCATTTACACATAATGCCTTGTGATAGAATTAATTCTAAAGGAAATTGTTAACTAGATGAGATTTTTCAGACACTGCCTATTAGGCAGGGTTTAATAGGAACTCCCACTGGTGGCTTAACTATTTTGCTTGTTGCTATCATCTACTTTAAATCCCATAGATTTTTCCATCAGCCTTGAAAGCAAAGGTTAAACTATTTTTGGGTCTTCACATCCTGGTTTTGCAGGGAGATCGGAGGTATGGAGGCATTGCCCATTTCATAAAGCTGTATGTTTTTGAACTACGCACATGGTGCTTTGCACGAATCAAAACTGCCAAAGGGACAGATGTTGCCAATTTCAAATGTACAGGGGGAAGGCAAATATTGCTAAGCAACGGTGTACTTGAGAGAGCATTTTTAGGAGCAGAGCCAGGGGAGTTATGCCTGGGAGCACTCACTGCTTCTTATGGCTCAGTACAAGGGAAGAGATTCAAAGTTCTTTCCTGTAAGGGCCGCCATTGCAGCCGCCAGCACACGAGACAGTGACCTAGTGGCACCGATTAGGGCTGGCAAGGGGATGTGTGAAAACAGGAAAGCTTTTTTGCCATGTGGGAAGGCAGTAAGACATGTTCACAGAGGTGAGTGCCCCACAGTGTACAGCTGCCCCACAGTAAGTATGCAGCAGCTGGAGGTTCAGGTGGGGAGGACGGAGGGTAGGGAAATAAGTGAGAGGTGAGGCCACAAGAGAAAGTTGATGTGTCTTGTTTCTCTTCCCCCTTCTCTTCTTTTCTTTTGCCCCCTGTGTTAGGGGCTAACATGGAAGAAGAGAAGGATCAAAATGACCTCTGTGGTTTAGTGCATAACCTTATAAACAAGGTAAATAAGCTTTCCAGCCACAGGTGTTCGGCCCCTTCCATGTCCCCTCCGTCTGTATAAACTTGATAGGTGATAGACAGGTGGCGTGGTGTGTGTGGCCTCTTTTTTTTTTTTTTTTTTTTTTGGCTACCACTAGAGGCTTGGAATACCTCTTGAGATTTGCATGGTTGTTAGTTTAGATTATGGATTCATTCTCTCCCTCCCTCTCCTTCTGTCCCCATCTCCTCTCTTCTTTTCTGTCTCTCTCCCTCCCTCCCTCCCTCTCCCCTTCTCCCTCTTTCTCCCTATCCTCTTCCTCCCTCCCTCTCCTCTCTCTTCCTTGCTTTCTCTTTCCTCTCTCGCCATCTTTTCTCTCCTTTCTTCTCCTCTTTCTCTCCCCTTTCCCTCTCCTAACATCTCTCCCTCCTTACCCTACCCTTCCCCCACTTCCTTTTTTCTCTTCTCCTTTCCCCCCCTTTCTTTCATTTTACTGAAATAATGATGAGAGTGACAGTAGAGAAAGTATAACATTGGAGTTTTGTATCTGGAGAAAATCACAGCATATTCTTGGCAATATATTTGAAAGAAATTCAAAACATAAATATTAAATAAGCTATTCCTTATCACTCAGGATTTTTTTTTTTTTTTTTTTTTTTTTTTTTTTTTTTTTTTTTTTTTTTGAGACGGAGTCTCACTCTGTTGCCCAGGCTGGAGTACGGTGTGGGATCTCAGCTCACTGCAACCTTTTCCCCCCACCCTGTTCAAGCAATTCTCCTGCCTCAGCCTCCTGAGTAGCTGGGATTACAGGTGTGTGCCACAACACCCTTCTAATTTTTTGTTGTTGTTTTTGTTTTTTTTTTTTGTTTTTATTTTTGTTTTGAGATGGAGTCTCGCTTTGTCACCAGGCTGGAGTGCAGTGGCAGGGTCTCGGCTCACTGCAACCCCTTCCTCCCAGGTTCAAGTGATTGTCCTGCATCAGCCTCCTGAGTATCTGGGATTACAGGTGTTCGCCACCACACCCAGCTAATTTTTGTATTTTTAGTAGAAACTGGTTTTCACCATGTTGGCCAGGCTAGTCTCAATCTCCTGACCTTGTGATCCACCTGTCTCGGCCTCCCAAAGTGCTGGGAGTACAGGCGTGAGCCACTGCACCCAGACCTAATTTTTGTATTTTTAGTAGAGACTGGGTTTCACCATGTTGACCAGGCTGATCTCAAACTCCTGACCTTGTGATCCACCTGCCTCGGCCTCCCAAAGTGCTGGGATTACAGGCGTAAGCCACCATGCCCAGCCTTTTCTTCATCTTTCAAACTCTGGACTTGAATTTCTGGATCACTTAGCAAATGTTTGTGGCTTTTAAAAATCTTCCTGAAGTAAAGCTGAAAACTGAAAATATTGGCAGCTTCTCAGCCTAAATATGATGTATGTGTGCGTATGCATTTATGCATGTGTATGCACACTCCATCCAAGATTTTATTTGTTGTTTCTCATAAGAAACTTACAATTTAAGTCAAATTTAAAAGATGGTGGGTGCTTCTACCCAAGTTTTAACATATAAACTGTATTAATTTTCACCAGTCTAGGAAAATTTCAAAATAATTTTCCTTCAATACAGATAGGTGTACTAGAGAAATTTCAGTGTACTTCTAGCTTTATGGTTCTCATTAATTTATTCAGCATAGTTTGTGATCTGTCTATATCTGTAGGGGGTGTAAATTTATGTGATGAAAAGCTAATAGGAGAGGATGATAGTGTTTACTTTTTACTCCTCAGGAGACAGGAATTGTTTAAGGTTAGCTATAGTGAGTCCGCTTAAGTCAACTCCAAGATAACTGAGAAACTGGCCAAAAAGCAGTGAGAAAGGAAGAAGAACCCCCAATTTTTTCTTTGATTGATTTGAATGTAGGCTAGTTATACCTTTTCGGCTGTTTTTAGTAAGAACTATGTTATAAAATGGAGGACCTGTTACCACCAGACTTAGGAGGTGGTAGTTTTCCAGTGACTTTTAATTTCCCCACCAGTCTTTCTTTTTTTTTTTAATACAGGGTTCTAGGTAAGTGTAGGAAAAAAACTGGTGTATTTTATTCCACAAGAAGCTTTTGGTAAATTATTTATTAAGGAAACAACTGTTGGACATTGAGATGGCTTTTAAAGATTTACCTAGAAGAGATAATAAAACAGATAAAACTGATCTGCTCAGGGGCCTGTCTTCAGTCCTTTCAGGCTCATTTACTGTGGTGGTCTTGCCAGCGCAGCCTGGTAGACAGCGTTGCTGTGGCTGTACAAATACACTGCTCATTTTTATGGAGGATATTGCTGTATGCCAGTTAAAGAAATTCAAGTTGAAAGACCTTTAAATTTTTTTAGTAATACACTTCGTTCCCCACCCCCAAGCTGTCACCATGATTATGATGCCAGGAAAGCAGTGCGGTGGCTCCAGGATTATTCTCCCATGGGCTGTGTGCCAGGTGGATGAAGTAGTCAGGGGGGCTACAGTTGGGTTTATGTACAACCTAGATATCATTTACTTGTGCTGGTGTGACCCTCCATTTTCTAAAGGCAATTTCCAACGGGAGTTGTTTTTGTTGTTACTATTAGAACGGTTGCCTGTTTTCCATTTGATCTCTTCTCTGTCACTTAGGTTCTGTATTCTATATAGAAAAGTATGGAGGGAAAGAGAAGAATCAGGAAAGATAGTGAATGCAAGAATATTGGGGGTTATGATGTGGTTAAGTTACATTGTGCCTCAAAACACTGAAAAGATTGGAGTTTAGGGTCAAGAGCTCTGGATTAAAGTCCAAAGGGAATCTTTTAAACTTCTTGGTTGTGTGTGTGTGTCGGTGTGTGAAGTCAGAGGCAGACGATGAGAGAAATAAATTGAGATGGAGAGAAAATAATATGAATGCTTAAAAGATTTTAAATTCAGGGCCGGGCGCGGTGGCTCACGCCTGTAATCCCAGCACTTTGGGAGGCCGAGGCGGGCGGATCACGAGGTCAGGAGATTGAGACCATCCTGGCTAACACGGTGAAAACCCGTCTCTACTAAAAATACAAAAAATTAGCTGGGCCTGGTGGCGGGCTCCCAGCTACTCGGGAGTCTGAGGCAGGAGAATGGCGTGAACCCGGGAGGCGGAGTTTGCAGTGAGCCAAGATCGCACCACTGCACTCCAGCCTGGGCGACAGAGCAAGACTCCGTCTCAAAAAAAAAAAAAAAAAAAAATACTTAAATTCAGAAGGCATTAAGAGTACATTTATTTTTTAAACGATTTTCTCCTTGGCACTTATTAAATACCTATTTAAAATAAATTCAAGAATAACTTTTATATATCTACTCTGCCCCTTGTATTTATTTATTTATTTATTTTTCTTTTTATTTTTTTGAGATGGAGTTTTGTTCTGTCTCTCAGGCTGGAGTGCAGTGGCACGATCTCAGCTCACTGCAACCTCCGCCTCCTAGGTTCAGCAATTCTCCTGCTTCAGCCTCCCCAGTAGCTGGGATTACACGCTTGCACCACCACGCCTGGCTGATTTTTTTTTGTATTTTTAGTAGAGATGGGATTTCACCATGTTGGCCAGGCTGGTCACAAACTACTGACCTCAAGTGATCTGCCTGCCCTCGGTCTTCCAAAGTGCTGGGATTACAGGCGTGAGCCAGTGTACCCAGCCTCTTGTGTTTATTTAAAAAGAAATACTGGCATTCGTCGAATGATGAAGTCTTATTTTCAAGCTTTTGTATTAAATATATTTTCACTTTCACCAGATCAGTAAATCAGTGTATCAGATGAATCTTGCTGGAAGTCTGATGTAGTTTGTCTATAGTTTTAGACCAAATTTATATACAGAGATAATGCAGGAAAAGATAATTAAGTCTACCTAAGATTCAGTGGGATTAGTAAGCCTTTAAAAAATAAAAAAGACTGAATCTGTTTATTGATAGGTTATAGAAAAGCAAAATAGTTCCTTAAATTAGGCACTTTTTGATAGGCTTAAATAAATGATGTATAACTGTTCATAATGTTCTGATATTAAATGAATTGTACATTCCCAGGATGGTCTTGAGCCCTTTTTCTAGACCCTAGTAATTAACCTGATTGCTCATTACCCAGCAATCAAAAAGCCAAAAAAAAAAAAAAGTAGGGGCGGAGGATTTACTTGTTCAGAATTAAGATGTCAAGGACAAGGTTGTCTTTATTTGCCTTCTCTCTTTTGTGTTTGTTATAGTGTCAATAATCCCCAGGGTGTTTGGGGCTCAGATTGCTTCCTCAGAGTATATATGCCTCTAGCCTACCACTTCAATAATTTTCCTTTTTTCCCCTGTTTTTTTTTGTGTTTTGTTTTAAATAATCAATGACAGGAGACAGAAAACCAACACCTACTCCAGAAGAGGCTGTTGAGATTACTGCTGGAATAAGCCCTGGATAAAATCTTTATGTCCTTTCAGACAAAGCATGGATTAAATGATTTATCTGACTCATATGACTGCAGTTTCTTTCAGCCTCATCCAGAAACTGATACAAAGTTGTTTTTTTCTTCTTCCTTTTTCTGGTGCTTCTATAATCTTAGCTTATGCTCAGCTGTGAAAAAATAAATGTCCAGGCAGGCACTCTCTGCAACATAGAATTAAACCTGCTTCCTGAACATTGTTTACACTTAAATTTGACAGAGAGCAGAAATACAGGTTTATGTATCCATAAATCCTGTCATGGTTGACAAAGTAATTTAATAGTGTTTTGACTCAGAACCATCCGTTAATACGATTTGAGAGACAGAGTGCTCGTGTGTGCGTGTCTGTGCACGTGCGTGTGTGCATGTGTGTGTAGGACTGGATGGGGTGGGTGCAGGGCAGGAAGCATGTGACAGAACACCACCACGCTGCAGTTTCACACCCTCCCTGCAGCGTTGGGTTTTAACTGAAAAGCTACTACTCATGCTTTGCAAATTGATAGTCCCACTGAAAAAAATAAAAATTAAATTCTTCCAAAAAATACTCTGAGGTTTTCGTGAGCAGAATTGGTTGTAGAAGGGGAAATAGATCTTATAGTTTAGGCCATTTGAAAGGACTTGTCAGTTGATTATTGCTGGAATGGAACCAGTGTCTAGACTTGTTCTTTGTGATGCCTTAAAAAAAAAAAAAAAAAAAGCAGTGCCTTTTAACCATTCTTACTTAATCATTCATGGCTGCTGTGCCCACAATGGGCTTCATGGGGCCTCATGTGGTCTTTCATCAAAGGCACAGTGTTTTAAAGTCTTAGACCATTGGGGATTCTGATTCCCCTTATTACATGGTGAATGGTAATGGTTCATAGTCAATAGTTAGGAAGTTGGTGAATAACTGAGATTAGACATTTACTGTCAAACAGTGATAAGTTTTTTACATTTGTTTTTCATTCAGGTACTTTGTTGTTAAGTGAGTTTAAACCTATCCCAGCACACCCCACTTCTTTTAACTTTTGCACTGTTAGTTGACATATTGTCATAATATGTACCGAAAACATTTCTGCATGTAAAACATCAACACTAAATTGTATTTTTTATATGTACTGTGTCATGTGACTATACAGAAGCCTTGCAAACATATCAAAAATTATATTGTATGTGATCTCGGGATATATAATGGTAACAAAATCAGTGAATCCAGCATTGTTACTACTTCTCTCATATTATTTGCATATTCTTATCAAGTGAGTGTTTACAGTTATACATGTGGACAACAACTACTCATTGTTTTCATTTTTATTTAAACCGTGTTTTAAGAACTAGAATCCTTGGTTTCATAATTAAAAGAGGCCCTCTGTAGAGATCAAAATAAAATTTCCAGAATGTTTTAAGTAGCTCAGTTAATACAGATTGAGCCTTTACAAATTTTATATGCTTTAGAAAAATATCTTTATGATGCCAATTATGCAAATTACCTCACTGGTATAATCAAAATGACCAACTGGAAAGAAACAAAAAGTTTTCTAATTATTCATATTGATCTTTAAAGAACTGCTATTTTAAAATACTTCTTCCCATTGGGTTTTATAAGTTTCAGTGATGTTTTAGGATTTAGTGGCTATTTTTTTTTTTAAGCTTGTTTTTGCTTTAGTTGATGAAAGATAAGAAGGTAATATCATTTGCTTATGAAAGAGCAATTTACCTAAAGGTAAATTTAAAAAAATCAAATATATAAATATGTGTACATATATTCACTTATATGTACACACATATACACACGTATTCAATATATATGTATCTCCTATCTATAGGATATATTAGGCTCTCGTTTATTAAATGAACTGGGGTGCTAGCACATCTCTAACATGATCTTCCAGTGTTTATCCTGGAGTATTATTTTTTCATCTTCTATCTCAAGGAAGCGTACATTCTTTCTTTACCCCACCCAAACATGCTGCCTGATATACCTACCCTCCCCAACCTGATGTTCTGATGTTACTGTCATATCTGAAATTTTGCATTCTGAGAAATTTATGTCCCCAAACTGCATTTAGGCAACTACTCTTATAGGTGAAAACATCTGATTAGGTGGTAGTGGTTGATGGATTGTAGTCACAGGTAATACTTCTTTAAAATTTGAAGACTTCTGCATCTTAAAAATATCACTGTTCTGTGAAGTTGTCTGGAGTTTTACCAATATGAGCTGACATATATTGCTCCCCAGGAAAGAGATTGGAAATTCACCATAGAACTCTGTAATTACTTTTTGGTTATCCTATGTATCTGAATTTTGTTTGAGATATCATGACATGACAAAATCGAGTATTCATTTTATAAATATTAAATGAGTCTAGAATTATGCTAAGGCCTTGTGAGGGATGCAGAGATTACTAAACCCTAGTACCTGCCTGTGGAAAGCCAGTCTGGAGGAGAAAGATTAGAACACTAAGGGTTACAATCCAGAGTTGAATGTGGTTAGAGAGTCAAGGGAGGGAAGACTTCCAGAAAAGGGCAGCCAGTGGTTGTGATGCACTACCCCCTTCTTCTAGGTTCCCCCAATGGGAGTAGAATTCCTTTTTCGTTTCATAATAAATTTTTGTTGGGAGATAACTGTAGGTGACCTAGAGATTCCTCATTATTTTTAAATAATCTTTTTTATCCACCTCATTTCTCCTCTCCCTGAAAAACCTGTTTAGAGAACTATAGAGATTCTACAGTTAGGGAGATTCTGCAGTTAGCCTAATTTGTGTTAGTCTTCACATGTGGCAGGCAGTTTGACGTTAAAAAGAGTCATTCAGGGAACATGAGAGTAATGTTTTGCTACGTATTAGAGCTTATCACTTTTAAGGAACTATCCAAAACCTTTGCATTATTTAAAGGTATCTGGGATGAGATGAAGGGTAGCTAGTAATTCTTAAAGGGAAGATTTAACAGTTAAAGTTGGTTTTGCAACTTAATGTAATAATACTTTATTTTTAGGAAAGCTGTTCAGAGCACCTTATTCCTTGTTTTGTAATCCATCATCCCTCCATCCATATTAATCTTTAGCATGGCTGTTTTTTGTTGTTGTTTTAATTTGGACTATAACCGTGCTCATATATCTGTCCAGTGATTTAAAAAATGTTTATCCTAAAGTTCTGGGTATACAGATAGATGGGTAGTTGCCCATAGGGCATGATGCTTCTGAAAGTAGAATTACTGCTAGTCACTATATACGTTTTCCAGCTGAAGTAGGCACACCCAGGCAGTATGAGCATGTTCTTGGAACAGGCTTAGCTATTTATGTAATTTACTATGTATCTGTAGAACACAATTTTATGACAAACCTTGTTCAGCCAGGCCTTTTGGTTTCCTCCTCTAATCTGTCTCTTAGAAATGATGATTATGGTGTCTTCATATAAATGCATGTATTTATTTGTGTGGAACTAGTTTTAACATGCATTGTCTTATTTCTTCCTCAAAACAACCCTGTAAAATTATGTTCATTTCAAATGTGTCTTCTCACTATGTAAGTATGACTGATTAACAAAAAGGAGAGCAAGAATTAAAAAATGCTTCTCTTTCAATAACTTTCTAGTCTAGTTTGGGAAATGTGTGAATTTAGCAAGTGAACACTGGGCCAGGCCTTCAGAGCAAGTCCTGTGGCAACTCGAGGTCAACTAGGGAAGGCTGACTGGAAATCTGTTTTGTTTTGTTTTTTTACAAAAATTCAGTGTGGCGTGTATTACATAGGCTGTGCCCAGAGCACAAAGGTGTACGCTAGGGACAGTTTACCATAGGTATGTGTTCAGAGTAAGGTAAGTTACCTAGAGGAAGGCTAATAGAAAATTTAACTGTACTTTGAGAAGAAGCTTTTGATCCCTATTTATTTCAATCTAATATTGGTGTTTTTAGTAATGAGTAGGTAATAGGTCAGAATTTAAAAGGTTAAAAAAAAGATATACATTGAAAATCTTCCCCCTATTCCTTCCCCCAGCCTCCATTCCCCAGCCTTCCTTTCTAGAAGTAATTGATGTTAGGACTTTCTTGTGTATCATTCCCAGAGGTATTTTATACATAATAAGCAACTCCATATATATGTTTTCTTCTCATTGATACTTTCTTCATTTATAGAAATGCTGGCATATAATGCATCTTATTTTTTTTAAATTTATTCTTCTTAATAATATATCTTGGAGATTACCCCAAATCAATGCACAAAGAGCATCCTCGTTCTTTGTCGTAGTTGCATAGCATTTATTTCTTTGTAGGTGGCATGTACCATAGTTTTCATAGTCAGTTACCTGTAGGTAGACATTTAGATTGTTTCCAGTATCTTGCTATTTGCAAACTAGGCTGAAGTGAATAACTTTGTACATATTTTTTTTGTACATGTAGGAGGCAGTGCTAAAGGTTAGAGAAATGTCTATGTAATTAGAATTTGCTGGCTATTGCCAAATTAATGTCCTTAAAGGCTGTAGTACATAACCCTCCTACCAACCACGGGATTTGAGTGCCTATTTCCCCACGTCTATCTCATAGATGGAGTATTGTTAATCTTGTGGCTGTTTGCCAATCTGTATGTGAAAAGTAGTTTCTCAGTAGTTTTAATGTTTCCAGGGAGAAAACAATGCAAAACGATTATCTTTTTGTCTCTTGTATGTTTGTTTACATGTAGTTTAGTTTGTTAATTAAGTTGTTGCTTTATAATTCAGGCAGCCTGCATCTTCTTAAGTGTCTAAAGCCATAAGAGAAACTTAGTTTCAGATTCTGAGTTGTGGGACTGAAAACATACCAGCCATTGTTTATGGGGTTGCCTCTGTGTGGCTGGCACCCTGTGATTCAGTGAGGGTTCTGGCCCTAACTTCGTGGAACATGTAATCTAGAGGGAGTAGAGAGGATGCAATAACAGAGAAAGTACGGATAGTTACGGGAGCATCTGCCAGAGAACCTGGACAGTTTTGGGAGTAAGGGAGCATCAGGGATGTTTTCCAAAAGATGTCTTTCATCTGCAACCTGAAACCTCAGTAGGAATTATCCCTGACACAGATGGAAGAGAGAAGAGGGTTCCAGATCGGGGCGAGAAAAGTGTGACTTACCTAACTAACGAGTTGGGGGTAGATGAGCAGCAAATAGTAAAGACTGAACAGTAATCCAAAAGGTGGTGACATATTTGAAGAAAAATAGCTTGGACATTTATTTTACTCTCTTAAAAATTAAACTTTGGATAGATAACCTATTGGATTTTTTTTTTTTTAAAGCTGTCACACTGTTAAAGAATGCCTTGATAATGTTGGCACCGCCTATTTTTCCATATATCAGTGCCTTTTGATGGTTTCTAAAGTGTGTTTTATCAAATATGTTTTAATATGAAAACATATTTGACCTTCATACCAACCCTGAGAAGTGGTTGGGTTTGGTAATACTATACCTTATCACAATGAGGAAATAGTCCCAAAGAGGATGAATCTTATCCAAGATTCAGCGCCAGTCTTCAGCAGAGCCAGATCTAGAATCCAAGATCTTTTGGATTACCTCGTCAGCATGTTGCCTTTGTGCTCCCTGTATTTCCTGGTTAGTGATAACTAAGCCTTTTTGAGAATAGCATTGTTATAAAAATGCTGCTCTGTTGAAACTTGAGAGACTTAAAACACAATATTGCAAGAGCCTCCCGGTCTCAGTGGCATGTTTCTTCAGCCAGCTCTTTTTAGCTTATTAAAACAAACTGTCATGCTTAGAAGACATTCACTCACATATTTTATTTTGGTATCAGTGCATTTCCTTACAGTTACACAATGTCATTCCAGGAGGAGTGAGAAATCAGGCCACGGCCAGCATTGCTGCCTTTTCTGGTCTGAAGCACTGGTAGTAGGAAGAGGCAGTTAAATGTGAATACCAAAATGCTGCTTTGTAGAAGCAAAGGAAAAACGTAGCTCTTTAAAAAATGTTTTAGGTTATGCATAGGACAGCTGGAATCACACACCCTCCTAAAATGCTAATATATTTGTTTCTTGCAGCAGTGTTGAGATTTTTGGAAAACTGGTATAACAGTATTCTGAGCCAGCTCAGCTGCTTCAGAGCTTTTGTGTGTCCTTGCATAGACAACTTAATTTCTCTAGGATTCAGTCTCCTCGTTTTATTTTTTAAATTATTTTATTTGTAAATACCTCATCGTGGACTCCAAAGGCATGTCTCCTTGTTTTAAAAACTGGTATAATACCTACCACAAAGGTTGATGTGAGAATTAAATAGAGCTTTATACAGAATTCCCTCAGGCATTTTTAAGTTTATGTAATAGGGATGTATCTTACAGTTGATGGGTACATTTAGTGTAGTCCCCATACCTCCCAAGCTAATAATGGTGCATCGTACAATCGATGGTATCAAATCGAGGTGATAATAACATATAAAGAGTTTAATGCAATGAGAAGTACAAAATGCATTCAAAAGTAGCTGCTACCATTTTTTAAAAAATTAAATATGGCTCCTGTGTTAAGGCCATATCCCAGGAGGAAAGTGTGGTCTCTGCTGGGAGGTTGGTCTACATACAGGAAGCCAGATGTGTGAGGTGGCTCTAGATAGGCAGAAGGGGAGAGCTCATGTCCTCTAGGAACCTATTAATAGATATTGAGGGTGGGAAAAGGCAGTGAGTTTTGTGGTCATGTTAAAGTCAGTGTCTATACCATGGAGGAAAGAGCTAGCCAGAGAAAGACTTACAAACTAGATTTTCTTGATTCATGCAACTATCATAGAAATGTTTATTGTTGCTTTTTATCATTTTGTGTTGTTTAAGGACATCTTACATTGAATGTCTTCAGCCTTATCTCAGTTGTGGTTTAGAGAGAGCTGGCCATGACCAATTGTTTATTCTTTGACCATGTTGTTAAAGGGAGAGTCTGGTTCCTTTTAGTAGGAATAGCAATATTTGGCTGGAGACCCTATTGGGAGAGTGAATTTTAGGAAAGGGGTTAAGAGCCAGGTGCAATGTCACACACCTATAGTTCCAGCTACTCTCTGAAGGCTGAGGTAGGAGGATGACTTGAGCCCGGGCCAGCCTGGGCACCACAGCAAGACCCCATCTCTATAAAAGAAGGGGATTAGGATATAATGGTTTAACTACTCCCGTTTTGGAAAACTTCCTTCCAGTGGCATGCTTGGAGGCACCAAGTTGCACTTTATGAGACAAGGCAGCCTGTCCTTGTAGCTCTTTCCCTGTGAACAAATCCAAAAGATATATCTTCTAGTTTAAGTGTCTCTAATTAGGATGGAGAGAAGAATGAAGATGTGAATCTCAGGTAGATGGAACATAAAATGATGTCATACTATGCAAACTTTTCAGTAGCCTCTCTTTTAAATACAGGTTTACAATGTGTTTTGGTATACACAAAAATATTTAGGGATAAAGGAACATTAACTCTCTAAGTTACTCTTAAACAGTTCAAAATGTAGGTGAGTAGAAGAGAAAAATATAAAGCAAATGTAAAATGCTAACATTTGGGAAATCTGGGTAAAAGGTATATGGGAAATCCTCCTACTGGCTTTTGTAGTTTTTCCTCTAGGTATGAAATGATTTTTTTTTTTTTTTGAGACAGAGTCTCACTCGGTCTCCCAGGCTGGACTACAGTGGCCCAATCTCTGCTCACTGCAAGCTCCTCCTCCCGGGTTCACGCCACTCTCCTGCCTCAGCCTCCCGAGTAGCTGGGACTACAGGCATCCACCACCATGCCTGGCTAATTTTTTGTATTTTTAGTAGTGATGGGGTTTCACCGTGTTAGCCAGGATGGTCTCTATCTCTTGACCTCCTGATCCACCTGCCTCAGCCTCCCAAAGTGCTGGGATTACACGCGTGAGCCACTGCGCCTGGTCGTATGAAATGATTTTTAAAGAAAAAAGTATGTATGTTGAACATCTTTCCATGCAAACACCTATGTTTATGTTATTAAATCTGCATGCCATACCATTGTACGGATGCACCGTAGAGGCAGTTAGCTAGACGCGTGTTGTTTGGCATTTGCTCATTTCCAATTATTTGCCATTGGAAACAGTGCTTTGTGGAGATCCCTAAATATGATATGCCCTCGTATATTTGGAATGAAATCACTGTTCCCCTTTGAAACACCTTCACTCCCATAATGGACTTGACAGGAAGATTAACAGTAAATTAACCAACTAATGCTTGAATCTAAGACCTTATTTAGAATTTTAAATGGGTTAAATGGTGACTGTTTATTAGTATCTGGATAAGGTAAATGTTGCTAATCTAAAATAAGCTCTCAAAATTTCTTCAGTCCTGGTTCATCCCGCATAACAAAACTCTTCTGGAAAAAAAAAGAATATTTCGGTGACAAGAAACTTCTTGGCAAAGTGTCTACTGCTTGAGTAATTATGAAGATCAGAAAGAAGTCTTTCAGTCTCTTGAACGGTGTTGGTTTTTGAAAACATTGTGTTGGAAACAACGGACAAATCTTTTTTGCCTTCTTTTAAAATGTGCTTCACTATTTTTATTGGTTGCCAAATATTTTGATTGGATTCCTAGTCTCATTCCAGCAACACGTAGGATGAGGGGAATATTTTTTCCAGACTCAGCATAGTCATGTGCTTGTTCTGTTGATTCACCTTCAACTTTTAATTGTTATTTTTTTAATGATCCATGTAAATTGAAATCATAGAATACAATTACATTTTACCCTCATGTAAAAACAGCATTTCTGTATCTTAAGTTTGTGCTAAAATAGAGCACAAATGTTTGGTCCAATTTTTAGGTGTTTCTTAATGGTTTTAAAAAACAAAAAGGCCTGGTTGTTTGCATGTGTAATGCTGGAGATGAGTGCAGTGGATCCTACCAGATGTAAGGGACACCCTTGATTCTCTTTGGTTATACCTGACTTCAAGACTCTTTCCAGGAAATTTACATGTTTTAAAAACAGACTGCATCTGAATTTTTTTTTAATTTTTAAATTTTATTTTTAAATTTTTGTCTATTTTGAAACTGGGTTACGAGACTGGCTAATTTTTGTATTTTTGGTAGAGATGGGGTTTTGCCATGATGCCCAGGCTGCTCTCAGATTCCTGGGCTCAGGCAATCGGCCCGCCTCGGCCTCCCAAAGTGCTGGGATTACAGGTGTGAGCTACTGCACCTGGCCTACATCTGAATTTTGACATGTCCATTAGATTCAATTACAGGATGGTGTGAATGTTTGTATGCTCTATTTCCTTTTTCTTCATCCAGTGAATTGGAATGAGGGAAATGGTAGATTAATAAACCCTAGATTGCAAATTAGCAACCAATTCTATATTAAATTGCACATAAATTAGAACCAAGAACAGGAAAGAACCCTTTGCCATCTGTTCTCTAGCTGCGAGGTAGGCATTAAATGGACCAAAAAGAGCAGAGTTTCATGCATAGCAGTGGCGGTAATGGGAAAGTCATATGTTGTATAGTACTTGCTATACTGTGCCCATGATGCCTGGCTCATGAATTGACACAGAGCAAGTTGCTATTCCATTGAAAACCATATGTTCTATGTCTCTAGTTCAGAAAAAAATACTGATTTTAATTTAATTTTGCCCACTTTCTTTGCTCTTAAAAATACGTAGACTGTAAAATGTCATTCCCTAGGCACTGTCTGGTGGTTATACCAGCAGCAGCAGTAATCATTATTTCTTTAGCTGGGTATTAGGAAGAGGTAGAAATAGTAGATCTTTCCTCTAAGACAATAATTAATCTCCTCTACCCTTACAGTCTTTCTCTGAAAAAAACTTTGTGTGCGTGTGTGTATGTATGTATGCATGTATGTATAAGGTGACATGCTGATTTTAGTAGAGATATTTTTAACTTTAAAATGAATTTTGGCAGGCTAGAATATAAAAATAATGAAGAGTTATCCTTGATTGGACTTAGCTCCTTACTTTCCACCTACTAATGTGTTCAGATGATCATCATCTTTGTCTTTATTTAATGTGGCTTATTGGTTAGCTGTTGCTATGAGGTAGCTGACTGTGGCACCTATTCTAATCTTATTTTGTACGTCTCTTATTCCCTAGGTTTAATATACTAATTTTCTTTAATAAAGAAATTTTAGAAACTTTCGACCTGAGGGTCAACAGTTAGTCTGCCATTGTCTCCATCATTACTGTGTTTCCCCATAAGATTCAGTTAGATTAATCTCTCTGGTCTTATTTCATCCAAATGTAAAGTTGTTGTTTTATATATATACAGCCAGACTGCAGTGGCATGATCTTGGCTCACTGCAGCCTCCACCTCCCTGGCTCATGTGATCCTCCTGCCCCTGCCTCCTGAGTAGCTGGGATCACATGCGTGCACCACCATGCATGGCTAATTTTTATATTGCTTTTGGTAGAAATGGGGTTTTGCCATGTTGCCCAGGCTTCAAATGTAAAGTTCTTAATACTTAGCTAGTAGAAGGTAAGCCTTGAGATGAGTATTGTTGCATTAATACGATCATCCACCAGTACCATCACTCTTGACTCTGGTTTGCTAACCTTTTATTTTTTGCTTTTCACTTTCAGCAGACCTACTCCAATGAAGTCCATTGTGTTGAAGAGATTCTGAAGGTGAGTTCACTGTTAATCTTTCTCATTTGAAGAAATATTTAAGTAGGTAGGCGTACATCCATTTACTTTCACTTTAATGAACAGTTGCCATTGGCTGGGTGCGGTGGCTCATGCCTGTAATCCTAGCATTTTGGGAGGCCAAGGCGGGCAGATTGCTTGAGCTCAGGAGTTTGCGACCAGCCTGGACAACATGGCAAAACCCCGTATCTACTAAGAAAAATACAAAAAATTAGCCGGGAGTGGTGGCACATGCCTGTAGTCCCAGCTACTCAGGAGACTGAGCCAGGAGAATCGATTGAACCCGAGAGGTGGCAGCTGTAGTGAGCTGAGATCGCGCCACTGCACTCCAGCCTGGGCAACAGAGTTGAGACTATGTCTCCAAAAGATAAATAAATAAATAAATAAATAAAAAAAGAACAGTTGTTTTTCCCAAACCCCTTTTTACCATTTCTCCCCCACCTCATCTCCAAAGGCAAAAATAAACCAGAATAGTAACAGAAGTAGTCTTGGAACGTAATTGAATTCTCTACCAGATTTTATTAATTAAATTGAAGTCTACAAACTACAAGACATTTGGACCAGATTTTTATGGCATCTCTTGTAAGTTTTTCTGGTTGTCCATAAAGGCCCAGGAGAGTTGCTCACTTCCCAGAGAGGAAACTTCCTGTGTTGATGTACGGGAGGCACCAGTGGTTAAACAGTGCTTGATTTATACCTCTTGGCGTTCTGTAGGTGATACCTAGTACCTATGGCCTCCTATATACAGCCTCTTCTTCAGTGAGACCATGAAATTTTAAAGGAATAAAAAGAAAAATAGTGAGAAGTAGATGGTCATCTTTAGACTTACCTTGAAGGGTTACTTTTTGCTCTTGTTTATTGAAACTATGCCATGAACATTTGTGCTTCCACGAATATATCATTGAATACATTACCCACTTGTTCAATTTTTCTTGTACAAGGATGACAAATTCCTTCTAGAACTTAATTCCAGGGGAAAAATGTTAACTTTCCTCATGAACCGGCATTCTTTCTTTTTATCAGAGAAGAATTACATATAATGTTTCCCATTTTGCCTTTAATTTCCAGGAAACCCAGAGCTTAATTTTAATGCTCAGGTACAGTAATTGTAAAAACTAAGGGTTTTGTGTAGTTTTTATCCCTCTTCTGTGGCCTTTAATTTGCTTCTAGGTCAATTTTAATGATATTCTTGTCTTTTACTGTAGGGTTTCTGACTTTGTTCTTTTTTTTTAATTAGTAGGAGAGATGTATATAATAAATGTGACTGTTAATTTGAATCACTATTGTTCATTTTTTCTCAAAATACATTTACTCAATTTTAGTTTTTTAACTTTTCATTTTAAAGTATTAAGTGATGGTGGTACTAAAACCAGTAATTAAGTATATTGGTTATTTCCTCACTTGTGAAGTTTTTGACAGTAGTGGTATCTAACCAGTTGTTTGGAAAACAGCTTGTTTTTGTTTTACAGTCTTTTGTTCCGTTTTGTAGTTAGGGTTTTCTGAGAAAGAAAGAACCTCTAGAGAAACATACTTTTTTTTTTTTTTTTTTGAGACAGAGTCTCTCTCTCTCTGTCTCTCAGGCTGGGCGTGATCTCGGCCACTGCAATCCCCACCTCCTGGGTTCAAGCGATTCTTGCGCCTCAGCCACCCAAGTAGCCGGGGTTACAGGTGTGCGCCACTATGTCCTGCTAATTTTTGTATTTTTAGTAGAGACGGTGTTTCACCATGTTGGCCAGACTGGTCTCAAATGCCTGACCTCAAGTGATCCACCTGCCTCGGCCCCTCAAAGTGTTGGGATTACAGGCGTGAGCCACCATACCTGGCTGAGAAACATACTTTGAACTGCTAACAGTGAGGAATTTTTGTCAACCAGCATGTAAGATTAAATAAGTTACCTCGATTACATTTTTTATCATCCTTTTCCTCTTCTATTTCTGAAATTTGTTGGTATGGTAAGTCGTAAACATACTAAGGAACTTAATTATAAACTATGGCCTTGGCATTTCCTCTGAAATTGTGCGTTATTTGTTCTATCATTATTTCAGAAGTAAATGCAACAGTGCAGGTTTGTTGTCTTCTGCATATGTCAGATGCTTCTCTTAGGTTTTGGTGTGTGTTAATATAAGACATGTCACATCCTTTATTTAGGAATGGTGGTATTACAGCATCAGACAAGCATTTTTAATTTAATGAACCCATCCATCCTCCTTCCCTTCTCACCCAGGATCACATTAGTGAATTCTTGCTTACCTAGAAATGCTTGAGAGTGAGTGGTTAATGTATAAATCATGCCCATTTATGATTTGGAAATCATAACTTGGGAAAGCAAACAGAAGGACGTCCAGGACTGAACAGGCCATAGGCCTTTTCATATTGGAGACTGCCCCTTCTCTTCTGTCTGTGACCTCAGTTAAGTTATAGGTCCCTGCTGGGCTTTGGTTTCCTCATTGGTAAAATGAAGGCCCTGGGCTAGTGGATGATCTCCAGGGTCCATTCCAGCTCTTACTCTTGACGCTGATCCAGATGCTACTTTCCTTTGCCTCCCGGTTCCCGTTCTCATCTTGTACCAGCAATTTATTAAGATTGCCAGGAATCCAAACACAAATCTTTCTGATGGGTGATAGAGACAGTAAATAGTTTCCTAACAGAGAAAATCAATCATAGAAGATAATGTTTGGTTCTCTGGGGTCAGTATTTAAGGGGGAAGTGTTGTAATGAAGGGGAAGCGGTGGCCCATAACTCCAGCAGGCTAATGGAGTAAGAAGATAGCAGACAGACACTGTTAGTTTTCAGGGAATGGTCATGCACTAGGATCTATAAAGGGCAACACGCCCTTGGTGGGTGCATGGAGACACCTCAGATTTTCTGCTTATAGGCAGGCCTGGCCTCCACAGTATCTTGGGGGATTAATGTGGTACTAGCAAGCATTACCTCAGTGCAGCATTTCCATGATGCTAGTACAGTGAGTGGTGGCACTATTTGTATGTTCATTCGTTTATTCAACAAATACTTGTTAAGCCTCCACAGCACTAGGATGTTGTAGTGAATAAGACAGAGTGCTTACTTTCATGGAGATCAGAGTAGGGAAGATAAATATATAGTGTTGGGTGTTGATGGTGCTATGAATAATGCAACAGGCCAGTAAACAGGGCTAGGCAGAGGGAAGAACTGGTGGAAAAGCCTCGAGGTGGTATCAAGTTGGTGTATTAGAGGAACAATTAGAACTAGACAGTGTCTCCAGAGCAGACTGAGCAAGGAGAAAAAGACAGTAGCTGTGGGGCCTGGAGGGCCAGGGCTGACGTAGGTCCCAGTGATTTGTCTCTGTTCATGTGACAAGTCATTGTTAAGGTAGGAAGTGAAATCATGGCCTTGTGAGTCTTTCTGAGCAGCCCCTTCTCCTTAATAATGGCCCCAATTCTCTTAAGTCCCTCTATAAGCTAGGCAGGTAGGGAAGTATATAAATGCTTTCAGACTACCAGGGAACCACTTAGGGTTTGAAAGAATTTATGTACTTTCCAACTGCCTAATTTAATAGCTGGGACAACCTTAGGCATTTGGTGACTAAAAGTCATAGATATCATTGAGATTCCAAATAAATTATTGAAAAACATAAGGGTGATGTTTTCAGACACCTTCTTAATTAATTATTACATGTTTTTGTATTGTAACATTATAATGGTTCTGTGCCTTAAAGTATTATCAAGTAAATAAAACAGCAGGAAGCTCTGTTTGGTGCAGTATTGAAATTCTTTTAAAACTGGACTTTTAATTAAAAGTTGTAATGCTTTTAATTTATTAAGTGCCTTCTGTGCACTATTCATTCAGTACTGTACGTAAAGTACTCTTACAATACTATGAAAATAAGTGGTTCTAGTTTACCTCTTAGCGAGCATTGAGGCTTAGGGTTCAGATGACTTACTTATGCTGACATGGCTGGTAAGGATTGGAGTTAGGATTGCAATCTGGGTCTTTGGCTATAGCCATTATTCTTTCCAGTATATTTTAGGAAAGATCTCCTGTTGTGTCCTGAACAAAGCAGATGGCCAGTCTGTAAACAAGGGCACGATTTCACTTTTAACAAAAATTAAGAAAGCCAGCATCACTTACATTACTTGTCACTGTGCGAAGTTGCTGCTGTCTCTCCTGAGGCTGTGGTAACCCACAGAGCTGCAATGGGGAAGGGCAAGGGGAGACCTACACATAGGTTGGAAGTGGAAGTACTTGCTAGAGTGCCATCTCCAGCTGTTGCAAGGATCAAATGGCATTTTTGTGGAGATAGGTTAGCCAGGACTTAGAAAAGAATGAGGTGTTAGAATTCATCATGTGTTATACAGGTGGGGTAATATAGCATGCTGTGGGGTCGCAGATTGCTGGTAGAGTTGCATGTCGGTTATTTTTTTGTTGTTGAGACGGAGTCTCGCCCTGTCACCCAGGCTAGAGTGCAATGGTGCAATCCCAGATCACTGCAACCTCCACCTGACAGGTTCAAGCCATTCTCCTGCCTCAGCCTGCCAAGTAGCTGGGATTACAGGCGTGTACCACCATGCCCGGCTCATTTTTGTATTTATTTATTTATTTTTTGAGACGGAATTTTATTCTTGTTGCCCATGCTGGAGTGCAATGGCACGATCTCAGCTCACCACAACCTCAGCCTCCCGAGTAGCTGGGATTACAGGCATGCGCCCCCACGCCCAGCTAATTTTGTATTTTTAGTAGATATGGGGTTTTTCCATGTTGGTCAGGCTTGTCTTGAACTCCTAACCTCAGGTGATCCACCTGCCTTGGCCTCCAAAAGCTGGGATTACAGGTGTGAGCCACTGCGCCCGGCCGCGTGTCGAATATTAAGCCAGTTTGCCGGGCAGGTCTGATACATGTGGGAACCACTTTCGACTTCCTGGGGTACCTTGACTCAGTCATTTTGGACCTCAGTTTTTTTCAATCTGTAGATGTTGGGGTTGTAGTTAATGATCTCCAATGCCATTCTGGCCTTTTAGAAAAGAGTGTGTGTGTGTGTGTTTGCAATTTGACACATCTTTTTTCTGACATACCTGTTTTCAACAAGTATTTTTAGAAAAATAAAATTTGTGAATGTGTTTAGAAGAATTCATGTCAAGATACATGTATCAATTTGTAAGTTTTAGAAATCTTTCCTTCAACTGAGAAAACAGTAAAAATTAAACTTCTCAATGGAAAAGAAAGGTAATTTTAAGCTCCTCTCCTTCAAAAAAGTTCTTACTTGCTAATAGTGTGTATCAGGGAAGGGTCAAATCCATTAAAACTCTCCCAAGTGGAACAAGTGACCTGAATTACTTGTTTGCTTAAGTCAAACAGGAAAGTTCTTCTTCCTTTGAACTGAAATAATTCCAGGAAATGCAATAAAGAAGCTGAGGGAGAAAGAATGCCTTGAGAAGAGACTGCTTTTCCAGCCCAACCTGTCACCTACAGTGTTCACGGCTCCATAAGCTCTGGCAGTACCTGTTACGTACAGTTTATGTGCTTGATGATATTCAGGGTGTTAAATTCATTCACGTTCTGTATCTTGATTGTCTTCTACAAACTGGTGTTTTTTTAGTTTTGTATGTTGGAGAGCTTTAACTTTTCAACATAGCACACTGAAATAGGAGTTTTTTTTTTTTTTTTTAAAGTACATGAAATAACTTTTAAGATTGTACTTGCCATTTACGATCAATCCATTCTACATTAAGTTCAAAATGTTAAGTAGCAATGAATGTTCCATTTATAATTTACTCTTTCTTCCCTTTCCAAATATCTTTCCAGGAAATGACCCATTCATGGCCTCCTCCTTTGACAGCAATACATACGCCTAGTACAGCTGAGCCATCCAAGTTTCCTTTCCCCACAAAGGTAATTCCTTAAAAGTATGGCAGGCATTGCATCCATTTTAGTGAAAAGCATAAGGCATTGCTGTGAGGCAGGTTGATAAAGTATTACTTGTTCAAATCTTTGGAAATGAGGTTAAAATTGTCATTAATTTAGCTTCTACAGTGCTTCAGAATGCTTTCAAACATCTATTCTCCAACTTAGAACATCTTGGAATTTCATAAAGCTTTATAATTTATAAAAAGCATTCAGGACTTTCCAATACATTCTCTCATTTGAGGATCCTTACTTTAGAGATGAGAAAACAGAGGGGCAGGGAAATTGAGTGTGTGATTTCTCGTTCAGAATTAGATATATGCACATACATCTTACATGTCTCACACTCCCTACATTTTCTTGAATTTAATGTGATCAGTTACACTAGTGCTGGTTTAATAACAAGCAAATAAACTGCTGACTTGTGTGTTTCTGTTACAGTATTTATGAACAATGCATTAAAACACTGCCATTTACCATTTTTTTGGTTTATACTTTTAGATAACCTTCAAAATGTAGAAATAGCATCTTCAGATCTGTGTTTTGTTCAATCTGATATGCATGTGCATTGTTTTTTATATATAATACATATATTGAGAGAGTGGGAGAGCTATTCCTTTCCATGATACTGTTGTGAAAACTAGTTCTAGGCCGGGCATGGTGGCTCATGCCTGTATTCCCAGCACTTTGGGAGGCTGAGGTGGGTGGATCACTTGAGTCCAGTTCAAGACCAGCCTGGGCAATGTGGCAAAACTTTGTCTCTCCAAAAAATACAAAAACTAGCCGGGCGTGGTGACATGCACCTGTAGTCCCAGCTACTTGGGAGGCTGAGGTGGGAGAATCACTTGAGCCCGGGAGGTTGAGGCTGCGGTGAGCTGTAATTGAGCCACTGGACTCCAGCCTGGACGACAGTGAGAACCTGTCTCCCTACCACCAAAAAAAAAAAAAAAAAAGGTTCTATTTACAAAAACTCAAATTTGCCACTTTATATATTTACTTATTTTCTAATAATTTTTAAAATGTGACTCATAGACCGGGTGTGGTGGCTTATGCCTGTAATCCCAGGACTTTGGGAGGCCGAGTCGGGTGGATCACGAGGTCAGGAGATCAAGACCATCCTGGCCAACATGGTGAAACACCGTCTCTACTAAAAATACAAAGATTAGCTGGGTGTGGTGGCGGGCGCCTGTAGTCCCAGCTACTGGGGAGGCTGAGGCAGAAGAATCTCTTGAACCCGGGAGGCAGAGGTTGCAGTGAGCCGAGATTGTACCACTGCACTCCGGCCTGGGTAACAAAGCGAGACTCCGTCTCAAAAAAAAAAAAAAAAAAAAACAGTGACTCATTATTGCTTGTTTTAAATTAAAGCACTAAGCTCTGTAAAAATATCTTTGTGCAGCAACAAAGGAAAAATAAACTCTAGGAAAGAAGAGAAGCAATGAAAGCTAAAATTAGGATAATCAATGTTTTCAACTTATGCATGGAAAAAGTTTGAATAGATGGATAGCTGCAAGTCGTATAATGAAATAATTATAGAATCTGTGATGGGTAGTATGGGTATTCTCTACACTGTTTCCATTTTTCTAGATATTTGAAAGTTTCATAAGACTATCCTTTTAATACTAAAAGCTCTGTGGTTTTCTCTTTAACTTTATAAGCCTTAATCTTTTAATAATTAGATATTTTTATTTTTCTTTCTAGGACTCTCAGCACGTCAGTTCTGTAACCCAAAACCAAAGTAAGTAAATTTGAAACTGCTTATTGGATTGGAGAACAAAGCATAGCTTTTACTGTTTAACATAAAAACATTAGTAAAAAATGCCCCAGCAGAGATGAGGCCTTCCCTATGTTGAAAGAATAGGAAAGGAGAACAAATATAAAACTATTCTTTATGTGGGATTTAAAATTGTTGACCAGGCGCGGTGGCTCATGCCTGTAATCCTAGTACTTTGGGAGTCCAAGGCAGGTGGATCGCTTGAGCCCGGAGTTCAAGACCAGCCTGGGCAACATGGTGAAACCCTGTCTCTACAAAAAATACAAAAATTATCTGGGCTTGGGGTCATGTGCCTGTGGTCCCAGCTGCTTGGGAGGCTGAGGTGGGAGGATCACTTGAGCCTAGGAAGTAGAGGTTGCAGTGAGCCAAGATTGCGGCACTGCACTCCAGCCTGGGAGACAGCACAGACCCTGTCTCAAACAAACAAAACCAAAATAAGATTGTTGCAAAGAGTTAACAAATAAAGATGTTTTAGTGAAATACTAAACAAATGCAGTGTGGTATTACTGACACATAGTAGCTGTACCAAATGTGACTCTCAGAGCTAGGAATTGTATATAACAGTAGATTGGAGTGTGTGATTCTTGTGTTTTAAGAAACAAAACTAAGAAATTTTTATAAGGAATATGACATACAGTTTGTCTAGCCCCACTATATTTGTTTGCCATGTAATTCTTTTTCAGCCTGAGGGTTAAATCTGCCCTGCAGCTAGTTTTTGTAAATAAAGTTTTATTGGGTCATAGCTACACCCATTTGTCTATTATTCTACAAAGTATAGCACAAAAAACCTAAAATATTTATTGTCTGGCCTCTGTAGATAAAATTTGCTGTTCCCTGCTGTAGAGATAATAAGATCTTGCAAAGAAGTCGTAACTAAAATTTCCCCAAAATGCAGATAAATAAACCCGACTATATTGCTACAGTATTGTATGAGTAGCTAGGTAAAATTAACTGAAATGGATGGCTGCTTGGGAAGATTGGGAAATCTTTTTTCTCCACATCTTGGCAGCTAGCCCAGACCAGTGGAATGCGCACAGGTCTGAAGGCAGAACACCAGCTCAGCCGTGGATAGGGTTGCTATGCACCACTCTGCCCCTACCTTTGGCCTGCTTGGGCTGCTGGTCATGCAGGTGGCATGTCTTCCACGGGGTTGCTCATGGTTAGTTTTATTGCTAACTCATGGTTTAGAAAGAACCTTTAGTGCATTAAACCATTTGATTTCTCCTTTTAGCAAAATATAGTTGAAGATGAACTGGTAAGCACTTTCTTGGCCAGGGATGGATCATCCTCTTGCCCTATGCAGTAATGTGGGCCAATTCCTTGTTACTCTGATGAGAAATTGTCCAACATTGGTGGGTCTCCTGGAGGTCCTGGCTCTCCAGCTGCTTACCCCCACATCTTTTATGCTGCTGTCACTTTCTTCTGCTATTCCGGGAGCCTTATTTATCTTTGTGAGAATGTGACCTGAAAAAGAGGGATCTAGTTTGTTGCATGTAGGATGAAGAGGATGGTGGGGTATGGATGGATATAGCTTTCAGTGAAGAGAAGACACACATTTCTTAAAGTATGCCCAGCAAGTCAACTCTGATTTCTTCAACACTGATCTTATGGTACTGGTACATAGGTTTTAGAGTCTCTGGAGAGGGAAGGTAGGGGGATTTTACTTGGATGCCCTAGTGTTATGTGTCCACAGTTGCAAAACCCAGACCCTGTGGAACTTAGAACCCAGTCAAGATGATCGTGTGGAGTCCCTGTGAATGGTCTGAAGAGGAGGGGCCTGTGCCCCTCTCGTTTGGAGTCTTGGTGCTAGCTTTCTAGACAGAGGGGAGGCCATTTGAAAATATCATGTAAGAGCTGCTGCCACCATGAGGGTAAAGTGACTAATTGCAAATATGCAAGGGTCTCCACAAGACATTTGTGGGAAATGTCATTCAGCCCTGCCTAAAAGGTACCCATGTTTCTTTTTCACTTCCAGTTCTGTTTCAGGTCCCTATTACCTCATGTCTAGACAAATGCAGCTGCCTCCACACGTAACATTTCCTGCTCCCTTCTAAATTATGCCAGGTAGCACTACCAGAGTAATCCTTCTGAGGAATCACTGTGTCATGTTCCTGTTTAGATTGTTGATGTGTCTCATAGCCCAGCAAATACAGTCATAACTTCCCATCCTGGCCTTCAGAGCCCTCTGAAATCTGCTTCCGCCTGTTTTAGTGCTGTCCAGCACAGATTCTGCACCTCAGCCCTGTCCTTTCCAAACTCAGACCCTCTTCTTCATGTTTGTTCCCACTGTCCTCTCTCTTGCCAGCATCACTCTGCCAGAATCTTGGCTGTCCTTTGTAACACAATTCATTTTGTTCGTTCTTTAATTTGCCTTCTTTGGTATTACCAAGAGAGCAGCCATTCTGTGGATTTCCAGGGCAGTTAATTTATGTAATTGACTTGTGTACTTAATCTCACACTGCCTTGGATTACAGATATTTATGGACCCGTTTCATGTCCCTCAGTCAACTATGAGCTCTTTGAGGACAGGGCCAAATGCCTTAAACATGTTGGTATCTATGAAGTAGTCTATAAATAGCTGCTGAGTGAATGAATTGCAGGTGGGGAGTTGAATAATGAAGGGACAGGTGGTGGGATGGAGAGCACCTAGGACAGGGCTGTCGAAAGAGAATGATAACAAATCACTAATATCTATGTAAAGTCACAATGTGGCCAGGGCCCTGGGAGCATAGCCCTGGCAGAGTGCTTCCATGTGGGCCTCCACCCCGTCAAGGACAGGGAGATCTTCCAACAGGTAGGAAAGTTCCTGGCGTCATAGGTAGGGTATGATGCAAGCAGTGCTTTTCAAAGTGTTTTTGGCCTATTGAGAGGTTTTTGATTCTGAACAAGCATTCTCTCTAGAAGTAACATAAATGTCATCTTATAATGGTAAGATTGTACCAAGTGCAGTGTGTTTAGGTAAAAAGTGGGGACGGACATAAAAGAACTTAAACTAAGGATCTTGTAAATATGTGTCATTGTGCTGCTCTGATAATGTTTCTCTCCCCCACAGAACAATATGATACATCTTCAAAAACTCACTCAAATTCTCAGCAAGGAACGTCATCGTAAGTGAAATGCTTTTTGTGTATTAAAAATTTGTAGTATGGAATTGTAATGTCTCATGTCAATGCATTGCTTAGATTTTTCTTTTCTGCTTTTATGTAATGACATTAATAAGATACTGCTGCATTGTAAAGGGAAGAAAGGGCCCACATTAATTTTTTTTGCTTGTTTGTTTCAGATGGGGTCTTAACTTTGTTGCCCAGGTGGGAGTGCCGTGGCGTGATCTCCGTTCACTGTAATCTCCGCCTCCTGGGCTCAAGCGATTCTCATGCGTCAGCCTCCTGAGTAGTTGGGACTACAGGTGCCCACCACCATGCCTGACTAATTTTTGTATTTTTAGTAGAGAGAGGGTTTCACCATATTGGCCAGGCTGGTCTCGAACTCCTGACCTCAGGTGATCCGCCTGCCTCAGCCTCCCGAAGTGTTGGGATTACAGGTGTAAGCCACTGCGCCTGGCCTAATATTTGGATTAAGTCGCCCTGTTGAAGGTCTATGTACCATTGGAGAGTTTGGTAAAGGGTCTTCTTGAGGGGGAAAAAGGGTTTTTGAGCCATTATTTACATTTTAACTCTGGGAATAGAAGGCCTTTGCTTTTAAGATGTCATTCTTAAATAGCTTTAGCTGTTGGAGACAAGTTTTGGGGGATGTGCACAGTTGAAGATTTTCCGCCCTTTTTTGGCCTAATTTACGAATAAAGAACTAATCTTATTGCCCAGTTATTCTTTATTAAGGCCAGTAAGTCCAGATATATTTTGGGTTTTTGGAACGTTTTAGACTGCATATTAAAGATTTTTAAATTGGCATTTTGACCCAATTTGTCATTTCTTGATGGTATTGAACTCTTCCTACTTTACTTTCATGTGACAAGAGGTGGGCATAGGGACTAAATGAGGAGGCCTTCCTCCAGTATCTGATCTGTCACTAACTCTGTGTTGCTAGTCTCAGGATTTCAGGTGGCCCAGGAGTTTAAGCTCCAACTTTCCTTTAGTTTTAGGCACAATATTTGTTCCATATATTTTGGAAGGTGGGGATTGCTATGGATTATTTAAAAAACTATACATTGAGCTGGAGAGGTTATTTTATCTCCTTGCCATGACTAAATGTGGGTCTGGGTTAAGTGTTTGTTTCTCAAGTGCCAATTCCTTAATGTACTTTGTGAAATGAGGGGAAAAGGAACAAGAAGACGAGGTGTTTTTGTTTTTTTGGTCTGAAAGATGGGTTTTGTGCATGTGGTAAGAATGTATTTTATTTGTGATACTGGTAGATGATGAGGTTTTTTGTTGTTGTTGTTTTTAATGCCTTTTGCTGGCAAAGTAAAATGTTACCTTTTGTTAGTTATTCCCTTTTTTTTTTTTTTTTTTTTTTTTTTTTTTTTTTTTTTGGTAGAGGTGGGGTCTCCCTGTGTTGCCCAGGCTGGTCTCCAACTCCTGGGCTAAAGCAGTCCTCCCACCTCAGCCACCCAAAGTGCTGAGATTACAGCTGTGAGCTTCCACACTTAGCCTCTTTTTTTCTTTTTCTTTTTCTTTTTGGAGACAAGGTTGCTTTGTTGCCTAGGTTGGAGTGCAGTGGCTCTTCACAAACCCAAATAGCACACTGCAGCCTCAAACTTCTGGGCTCAAATAATTCTTTGCCTCAGCCTCCTGAGTAGCTAGGACTACAGGCACAGGCTACTATGATGCCCGGCTCCCCTTCCCTTTTCTCTTTCACCTTTTCTTTTTTTCCTTTTTAATTTTTACATATTTATGTTTTAACATATTTTTAGAGACAGGGTCTCACTATGTTGCCCAGGCTTGTCTTAAAACTGTTGGGCTCAAGTGATCCTCCTGCCACAGCTTCCTGAGTAGCTGGATTACCAGCACACACCAGCACACTCCCTTTATCTTTTTGGAAATTTTACTGGCTGCTAAATTCTAAGACTGTAGACTCACTGACATGGATTACATTTAAGGAAGGGAGGAGGTTTGTTAAACCAGCTGATGGCTGGTAAGGAGTAGAATCTGCAGATCAAGGACCACAACTGTAAGAATTCTGTAGAAGCTCTGTAATCTCCCCAGGGTTTTACACCAGGTATTTCTTTGTGATGGTTGGTTGTCAAGCCCTGTAGACCATAAAAGGCCCTGACCATTGTCTTTGGGGCAGCCAGGAAGGGACATTAAAGCCTGGGTATCCCAACTGACTGTAAGCATAGAGGGGAGGAGCTCTCCCAGGAGTAGAGTGGGTGGAGCACTTGCACCAAAGTCGGGTAGTGACTGTGTCTCTGGCCTGTGGGTAGAGGAAGAAAGGCAGCTGGGTCTGATCTATGCCTGAGAGGTAGCCTCAGACTGAGCAGGCAGAAGTCACACCCTACCACTCCAATTTCCATCAGCTTTCAGACTTTCAGAGACAGACCATTCCTGTGATGACATTGCTCAGTGAAATGAGTGGTTTTCTTGATAGCAGTGTTAAACCACTCAAATCAGAGGTGCCTGAAAGCTGCTAACGAGTATATCTTGTGACACGTAGTGTTTGCTTTATAAAAACTATTAATTTAGTACATATAAAATTATCAAGGAAAGAATATTTATGATGATCCTAATAGATTTACAGCAGGGGTTGGAAGTACGACCTAGTGGAAGGGAGGAGAGGTAAGAGTAACACAGAAGAGAAGTGATACTGAGGCCGAGTAGATAATGAGGGTTGTGTGGACTTGGTGATTATGTGGGGGTTAGACGTGGTGGTATTGATAAGTGCCAAAATGAAATGTACCCTTGGGAAAAAGGAATGACTTTTTTGAACTCACTTTTAATGGAGATTAGAAGAAAGTGGTGTCCCAATTAATTGGCAAATTGCAGTCGTTTCAGATTTTGTGTGGCAAATCTCTTAGTGCTCGCAGGTTGATTTGATCTGTTGTCAGCATTAGGGTTCTTTGACATGCAGTTAAGCTATTTGAGTGGCACATAGAGTGCTAGGGAGATATTCTAATGCATTTTGAATGTCAGAAAAAATTATTAATTGCAGGGTCATTTACACTTTGATTTAAAAAATCAATCTAGGTCTTAATGCTTTTTCTTTCAGAGTTATGAGGACTTGGGAATCCTTAGACAAGTGGAATAGGACATATAAGAGGATAAAAGAGAGGCCCAGTAGTAAAGGATAAGCTTGCGAGCAGCCTGTATTAACCCAGATATGGGTAGGGGGTAGCAACGTGGTAGAAGGATGTAGTTGTGAAATTAAATGTAATGGTTCAGCATGTAGTCTGAGCTGTAGTTATTTCTCAAATAATGAGTTCCTTCTGTAAAGTTCTGTAGGTAACTGATTAGCTAGGATGTTAGTGCAATTTGCCCCTAAGTTTAAGAGAGGGTGTATTTGTTTAAGGGCTCTTGGTTTTGGAATCCTCTTCCTTTCTAAGGCTTAGATCTGTGAAGTGCTGAGGACAAAGTGTAAAGTATTTCCTTTTTCTGTACGGTAACTGTGACCTTCATATAATTGTGGACAGTTCTCTTTCTGTGCAGCCAGATTTAGTTTACTGGTGTCAGTGCATTTGTCAGCCTCTGAAAGAGGACAAAAATGTTAATATTTTAGAAACTAAAAAGCAATTTATTTGTATATTCTAGCTAACTTGTTTCTTCTACCCCAGAATTGCCAAGTCCTTACAAAAAGGTGCCTTCCATTATTTTTCATGTTTTTGGCCTCTGAAATCAACACTTACTTAAAATAAGAGACAGAAATTAGTCATTATAGCAATTTGAAGTATTTATTACTTATGTGGAAAGTTTCTTTTGAAGTGAGGGAAATATCTGGATGTGAAGGCTGAGATTGGGATTGTCCCTCGAGTTGGATGAGAAAGACTGGTGCCAAGTTAATAAAGGCTGGGGTGAGTCTGATACCTTTTCAAATGAGCCCGAGTTTTCAACTTTTACTCAAAACATTGTTGGCTTTTAAATATTTTGGTAAAGAGCAAGGGAAGGCTCATTCTGTTTATTGTAATATAAAATTGTCACATCAGGACGTAAGTAGTGTCAGCTGAAATGTTCTAGAATTAAGTCTGAAGACATGCTTTACTTGTATCGTATTTAAATCATGCTTAGCCTAAGGAAATTAAATTTCTCCTCGGTTTCAAATGTTAGCTTATACTGTTTGAACCTGGATATTTCAATGGCAGGTCTAACTGAAAGTACAATTTGCTGATAAATATTATGGAAGTAGTAGAAATCTGCCCCATGCGTAAAGCTTAGCACTTGACATTGAAGTAATATCTACATCCCTTATTCGCAGTTCTTCTGCTTCCCAAAAACAAGGAACAAACATTTGTGCTGGTTATTTGTACATTTGTAGATCTGCATTAAGCCTCCACCATCACAGAACATTTATTAATTAAAATGTTTTTCACTAAGTATTGATCTCACTTTTTCTTTTCCTTTTTTGAGACAGGGTCTCATTCTGTCACTCAGGCTGGAGTGCAGTGGGGTGACCTTGGGTCACTGCAACCTCCACCTTCTAGGTTCAAGCAATCCTCCCACCTTAGCCTCTCGAGTAGCTGGGACTACAGGCACACACCACCATACCTGGCTAATTCTTGTATTTTTAGTAGAGACTGGGTTTCGCCGTTTGGCCCAGGCTTGTCTTGAACTCCTGGACTCAGGCAATCCGTCCACCTTGGCCTCCCAAAGTGCTTGGATTACAGGCGTGAGCCACTGTGCCCGGTCCCACATGCTGTGTGCTTTATGTACTTGGAGTAACTGTGGTCAATAAGACAAAATATTTTGTAACAAACTGTAGGTGGCATATAATACAGAAGAAGGGATGTGACAGTGACAGGGTTGAGAGGAATTCTTTGGATAGTAGTTATACTTCAGGGAAAAGGGGTCCAGAAAGGTCTCCCAGAGAGGGTGACATTTGATAAGAGAAAGGCAGAGACTATTTGCCACCTTGAAAGGGGCTTGACAGATTATGCTGTAGGCTTTGAAAGCTTTTGAAAACCTTAGGGAGTCTTTTTTTTTTTTTTTTTTTAAAGTGATTACTTTGAAAGAGCTCATTTGCATATATAAAACCTGGTTTTTGGGGCGCCCTTAAGGGTCCCTTTAAGTGTCATTTTACATCATAACTGCTAATTTACTACAATAAGTGACCCTAGGCTAATTTAAACATAGATTGAAAGATTGAATAAAATATATTTTAATTCACTAGGAATCTTAGCCTTAAGGGTAGTTTGTGTATTTTACCCTCTCTATGGGATGCTGGGCTGTTAAACCAACAAGGTGTGGTCCACTTTCACAAGCATATTAACATTCCTGCCTCCTTCGCCTCCTAGCAAGGGCCTCCAAGAACCTCCATAACCTATCCCCTACCACGGCCCCTCCCTGACACACATGTCCATTTTCCATTCTGGCAGCCTTGGCCTCCCTGCTCTTTTTGGTGTTCTAATGACTCTCCCCACAAGACTTGCATTGCGCTCTCTCCCTCCTTTCAGCTGTGACCTGGGGTGGCCTTTATCAGTAGTTTTCCCTAACTACCCTGTATAAAAGAGTGACCTCTAGCCATCCTTTCTCTTTTATCCTTTTCCCTCCACAGGCTTGTTACCCATTGAGAAATGGTGTATTTTAGTTGTCTTCCTCCTCTAGGCTAGCGGGGATATTTTTCAGCTCAGAGTTGTAGCCATAGGGTCTAGAGCGGTGCCTGGCACATAGTAAGTGCTCAGAATAAATGCAGAAGGAAAGATACTACATGATAAACTTGATTGAATACCTATACACAATATTTAATAGACATGATTTAAAGTAATTTAGATTTCGTTTCTGTTGAAAGTATATCATTCTTGTACCTTGTCATACTTACTGATTTAATCTTACTGATTTAACTTCAGATTTTCCCTCATTTACACTCTTGTGATTTTTCTCATTTCCTTATTTGACATCAGATAATCTTCACTTCATCCATGGAGTTTAAATAATCTTTTATAACTCCAGCAACCATTTTTATCATATCAACCATTAACCTCTTTCACTAGAGTTAATCATGTAGAGTCAGTTTCCCCTCTATCTTGTTACCCCATAATTCCTGTGGAAAGTTTCCCATGAACTTGAATTCTGCCTTCTAACTATTGTCACTATTTGGAGAGTTCCTATTATATGTTATGTCACAACTGCTGGAGATCTGCCTTTTCACTTTTTCATCTATTCTTTGTTTAGCCTGCTTCATAATTTGTAACCTCCCACCATCTCTTAGAACACATGGGCAGTCCTTATTTCTGGCATACATCAAGAAAGGAATCAGAGCCTGATTGCTTTGAAAATGCCAGGATTCTAGGGCCGGGCTCACACCTGTAATCCCAACACTTTGGGAGGCTGAAATGAGAGGACTGCTTGAGCCTGGGAGTTTGAGACCAGCCTGTGCATATAGAAAGACCTCGTCTCTACAAAAGATTTCTTTAAGAAATTGTCAAGCATGGTGGCACAAACCTGTAGTCCCAGCTACTCAGGAGGCTTAAGTGGGAGGGTCACTTGAACCTGGACGGCGAAGAGTTTGCAGTGAGCCATAATGGTGCCACTGCACTCCAGCATGGGCGACAGAGTGAGAACTTGTCTGAAAAAGAAAAAAAAAAAAATTCTGGGATTCTGGATGTTCTCTGGAGCCCAGCCTCTTTCTACTGCCTTGTGTGCCATTGCCCATCCTATCCCCGGATCAGTTTCAGATTTGTGAGATTCTATAAGTTTACACATTCTCACATACTTGTTAGTGGTTCCTGAAAAGTGTTAGTTTTCTTATTATTTTTAGCACAACTGATACCATGGATGTGACTTACTAATTTTAAATAACTGCTATGAGCTTGACTTCACTTGCTCCTTCTCAAAATGATCATAAGAAATGTTAAGCCAAGAAATAAGGTTATGTAAATACTTTTTGGGTCTGAATGAGATGTTACAAAATATTGGCAGTGAAAGCTTTGGGCAAGCCCAGTACTAAGAAATGGAAAATAAATGGCGACTTGTCTTTATGTCTTCACACAGTAGCAATCGGGTTGACTCACTGCAGCGTGCCTGCCAGAACCTGTATGTGGCTCTTTAAGCTTTGCTAGAACAGCTGCCTGAAAAATGCATTTATACAAAGGGTTTTGAGAATTGTTTGTTACCTGTAAGCAAAAAGTTTACCTAACCAAATGTAAAATGTGATTAAATCTACATGTAAAGAGTTGCTTTACCTGAGCAATTTGGCTTCTTTTGAATAGTATCAAAGTAGGTAATATGGTTCTGTATGTTTTGAAATAACTGCCTTAACTTGGCGTTTGGAAATGAAACTTGTTATTTGACCAGTTAAAGTATATACGGTTTAAAAGTTAATTTATCTTCATAAGGGAAACATAACATATTGAGTTCCAATAGGGAAGTAGTTTTATTTTAAATCAAACTCTTTCTCTTGGTGGGTTCTGGAACTTACATTTAATTCCATCAGTTGGGTTTTCTAACCATTGTGTAATACATTGGCCAGAACAAGGGGATCTTGTATCAGATGGGATAGATTGTATCCCAGCTCCAGCGTGTGCCAGCTTCATGATCTTGGGCATGTCAGGGGGCTGTTTTCCTCATCCTTAGAATGTGAAGGGATGGTCAAAAGCCACCACACAGGATTGTAATGATAGGCAGTATCTGTTCTGATCACATATTGGGCACAGCTACATGATACTATTATTCAACAAAGGGGTCCTATTCATTCAGCCTGCTTTTTTAGGATACCTACCAGTTTCTAGACAGAATATAAAGGTGAAAATGATTTGATCCTAATTCAAAAAACTTACAGGTGAGAAAGAAGCAGCATATCCATTGAGCTTTCTGTTCTCTTGACCTAGGCTTTATTGCTATGACTGAGACTGGGTCTAAGAGATTTGGATTCTCTTGTCATGGGAACAGAGGTGCTCACCCAAGTGTGCTGTAGTTCATCTCCTCATTCTTCACATTCAAGGACTGATTCTTCACATATAATATGTGCTTGACTCCAAATACAGTTTGTGGGACAGGCAGAGGGCCTTAGCCTCTTAAATTTAAAAGAAATTTAAATTCCTTTAAAATTTGTCCTTATGTCTAAAAATCCTTCACCTGTCATCAAACTATCTTCAGCTATGTAGATTTTCTGTTTTAAAAAAATTATAATGGCATTCATGATTAATTTTCTATATTAGCATAACTTAGTTATGACTTGTAACTTAAAAATAGATGTTGTACGTGTTTTTTAATCAAAAACTTAAGAAAAAAATTTTTTTCTTGCTGCCATTTTCTCCTCCAATAATAGCATGCTAGTTTACATTGAGATACCCACCTCTGGTGATACAGTAAATCATGCTTTCTGGAATATTTTGTGGTTACTCTTGGCTGTGCCAGCAGACACTAGTAATACACATATCTGCTGATTCTCATGTGAGATATGTTTATTCTTTATCAAATAAATTATACTCACAAATTTTTATTAAGTAAAATACTTTATGTATAAATCCCAATACATCCCAAATGAGGGAGGAGAGGTTTTGTTTGACCATACTGGTTTATCATTTCTGAGTGTTTCTTTGGAGACAGCTTTTGCAATCTTCCTTCAGAGATCACAGTCCCTACTCCTTAGGTTCGGAATAGGTTTTGTATCTGTAGGCTTATTTTGTTACTATCTATGTAATTCTCTGCAGGGAAAACTTTTAGAATCTGGGACAGCATTTTCATGGTGCCTGTTTATCCTGAAGAGGAAGTAGAGCCAAAAGTCAGAACTTTCTCTAACTTTCTGACTTACTTTAGGAGAGTATATTTCTTGGAAGTTAGATGTTTGGTAGCTAGAAGAGAAAGTTACAGAATTCTTAATCCTGTGCTCAAAACAGGAAGTGTGGTTGGATTACATGATCATTGATGTTACAGGAATTAAGGCAAATCAGTTTTATTCAAAACAAATCTAGTAACTAAGAAAGAGGTCAGTTTTTTGTTTTGTTGTGGTTGGTGACTAATACTGAATACACTTTGCCAGATTTTTTTCTGGTTGTATTATACTTTACATTTATTTCAAAGATACATCTTTTATCTTTTGTTTGTGTATATCTCAGCCAAGCCACCATTTAGCAATAAACCTGTTGAGTGACTTTTTTTTGTATACCATTATGTTGCTAACTGACAAGTCCTATGTCTGAAGGCTGTATTTTCTAGCCTTGGAAAAATATGAATTTAGCTGTGCAGGGTGGCTCACGCCTGTAATCCCAGTAGTTTGGGAGGCTGAGGTGGGCAGACTGCTTGAGCCCAGGAGCTCTAGACCGGCCTAGGCAGCATAGTAAGACCTCATCTCTACAAAAAAACAAAAATTAGCCGGGCATGGTGGCCTGCGCCTGTAGTCCCAACTATTCGGGAGGCTGAGGCAAGAGGATTGCTTGAGCCCAGAAGGCGGAGGTTGCAGTAAGCCAAGATCACACCTGGGTAACAGAGTGAGACCCTGTCTCAAAAGGAAAAAAAATATATGAATTTAGCTTCTGTTAGATAAATATTGAGCAAGATCTACATTTACAAGTTGCTAACAGTTTTCATTTTATTTAGAAACTTATCCCAGTATGTTTTTAGTACATTTATGAAAGTTGTTTCTTGGCAGAATTACCACCTCATGTAGGCGGTCATTTACCAAACAGCCAAGTTTTATTCATTTTCATTAGAAAATATAGTGATTTTTACCAGGATTTCCAAAGACACCATGCCTGCTTTCTTCAGTGGTAGATAGTGGCTTTGCCGTAAAAATTGTTGGTCAGATTTTTGAATAGGTATTTTTGGAAATACTGAAAGATTTTAACCTCTAATAATTTGCCGGTGGAGTTTTTAAAATTTGACAACACATGGACAGATTGACAAATGTTTGCTTTTTACTGTTTAGGTTCACCATAAGCCAGAATGCCTACAGATACATTAATCCAAGTTTGAGGAAATTTTTTTTTTCTTTCCCCACTGAAACAATAGCAATAAGGTTAAACATAATCTGTAGACAATCGTGTTTGTGTTACTGTTCTTCCCATTGATCAGTGTTCACATAGGCAAAAGAGAATAATTTATTACATGTGAAAAATAAAGCTCACTATTAATGATGTCCTTTAGACAGAAATGTAAAATAACTGCACTGTTGGGTGATATTTGCCTTGATAGCGTCATACATCTTACTATTTAATTCTAATGTTGAACTTTTTATGTGCCTGGCACTGTTCTGAGTCCTTTACAAATATTCATTCATTCAACTTTAATTCATTTAATGGCTAATTACTCTAGTTCAGTTAGAGCTTATGGAAGAAAGTAATTGAGTATATTATGTATCCCTTCCCATTTGTTTTCTTTGCATGGACCCTGACCTCACTGATTAGGAGTAGAGGACTTTAGTCTCAGGGCTCGCAACGAATCCTTGTCTTGTGGTAGTTCTGCTTCAGTGTTGTAGCATGTGAAAGAGTCTGTTTTGAGATGGTAAGAGGCTTGCACTTAACTGGTTTCTGTGTTATAATTGTATAATTATAACTGTATTTGTACATTGTAATTGTATAATTGTAAAACTTACATTTTCAGGAAATTACAGCCTTTAATAAATAAAGAAAACTTATATCCTCTCTCTCTTTTGTTTAATTAGGCATATTTTCTGTTTACGTGTTAGAAAAGTTGTTAGAAATCATTTCACATTCATTCTTCTCTGTGTCCCTGCCCATTCCAGCATGCTCGAAGATGACCTTCAGCTCAGTGACAGTGAGGACAGTGACAGTGAACAAGTAAGTGTTGCACAGCCTGTAATACCAGGAGTCCTTTTAAATCCATCTAACAGATCTGAGCTGCTTGTTCTAACCTGTTTTTTGTTCTTTTCCTGGTCTTTCTTCCCCTTATTGTGAATGCCTAGACCCCAGAGAAGCCTCCCTCCTCATCTGCACCTCCAAGGTACCGTGTGGGTTTCTCCCCATCTGTACAGAATGTTTGCAATTTTTTACCAAATGGGAAAAATAAAGCCTTATTTAGTACTTTCATAGTTTTTTTATGGGAAGGAGCTGAAGGATCACAGTAAAAGGAAAGTACCTGTTAAATATTTTGGAAGCTTAAATCAGCCATAGGGAGGTTGTTAACCCTATAGAAGCGAGAGCCTCACACTCATCTGTATCATCAGTATAGATGTTAAAGATTTTTAAGAGTTTACAGGCTGGGCGTGCTAGCTCACGCCTGTAATCCCAGCACTTTGGGAGGCCGAGGTGGGCAGATCACTTGAGGTCAGGAGTTCGAGACCAGCCTGGCCAACATGGTGAAACCCTGTCTCTACTAAAAATACAAAAATTAGCCAGGCATGGTGGCGCATGCCTGTAGTTCCAGCTATTCGGGAGGCTGAAGCAGGAGAATCGCTTGAGCCCAGGAGGTGGAGGTTGCAGTGAGCTGAAATTGCGCCACTGCACTCCAGCCTGAGTGACAGAGCGAGACTCTGTCTCAAAAACAGGAGTTTACAAACAAGCTTAAACTACAATTTATCATCAGTATTAGGTAATCAATATTTGAAAAGTTAAACTGACGAGCCCAGTGTTTTAATGGAGGTAACAGATTTGCTGTTTTCAGTAAAGCTCAATTATTTCCAGAACTTCTTTTCCATTGTGCCTGTTTTCTTAGTTACATGAATTTTCATATTGTTTCAGCTGCTTTTCAAAATGACCAGCAGTACATTTTAGTGTGATGGGAAATGGAACAAGCCAGCCATACTTTAGGAAATGTGATGATTTAATTTTTGAAAATATGAACTATTTGAACTACTTTTATAATATTTTCCTCTGGTAATATGCCAGGTACCTGCCTTTTATGGACAAAGTTATTTTACTCACTTGAGATGTGCTCATCCACTCAGAGATGACATAAGCAATAAAATCTTGTCCATTATGCAGGGGATGTTACAGTTAATGTGGAGGAAGCCCATGTAATTATGTGCACTCTTACAGATTCATAAGGTTTGCTTGTTTAATTATATCTTATTTTGTTCAGTAATTTCTGGTGGGTTATGATGACTCATAAAACATGACAAGGTAGCCTAACTTCTAAAAGTGAAGGAAAAGGAAAAAGAAGAGACCAAGCGGGGGTACAAATTTGAGGCAGGAGTAACATTGAGAATATATCCCCTTTTGCTCATCACTGACTTATGCTCTTCAGCTGCCAGTGGAGACAGGGCCACAAACTGGGTACAGCATTTCTGTGAGGAGATTATATAGAGTGGTATTGTGTGTGTTTTAAAATTACCTCAACTAGTGATTTTGTTATTGTTTAATAATTTTTATTCTAATATGTGTTATTTACGAATCTATTTTGAAAATATTTTAGGTAGATTTGAAATCTGTCCAGATTATAATTAATGACTTATTGCTTTAATTAATACCATCTAGGGTGAAGCTTTAAGATTATATATGCTTTGAAATTCTATATGTGTCTAGCAGTGTGATCAATGTGTTTTCTCACTAACTTAGATTTATTGCCCCATTCTTAAAATTTGGAGTAGATAATCTCTACTTTGGCTGATATTTGGGGATGATCCCTAAGCCACTTATGAAGAATGGTCCATTTTGTAGTTCTGCCAGGAAGTGTGAATGGTTGGTTACTTTTGAGTTCACCTTGCAAAGGAACACCGTTTATATTTAGTGGTCTTTGGCTACCACGCAGTTCTTGTTTAGAGAATATAGGGAGATTTTAATTTACTGGCTTTTCTTACAGAAATTAATTTGATTTGGTTACGTGTAGCAGAGACCAGCAAACTTAAAGGATCAGATAGTAAATATTATAGGCTTTGTGGGCCATATATGTCTCTCTTGCAACTGTTCAAATCTGCCATTGCAGCATAAAAGCAGACATAGTACATTAAAAAAATGGGTATGGGTGTCTTCCAATAAGACTTTATTTAGAAAAGCAGGCAGCCAGCCTAGGCAATGGTTTACCAACCCTTGATATGAAGCACCCAGCGTCTAACTTAAATTTTGGATCACTTGACATATTCTTCAGGAGTAAAATTTCACAGGCTTCTCTTTTATGCATTTATCTGGTGAACAGTTTTCAGAGGTTTTTGCTTTTCTATTAAACTACTTTCGGCCTCTCTCAATTGGATGATATGATCGTTAAGCAGTGTATCTAATACCAAGGCCCGCCCTTTTGAGTAGCAGAAAAATGGGCAAGGGAGAAAGAAGAAATCCACCTTGCATGGTGCCTTCTAATTTTATCTTTTGGTTGCTTTGCAGTGCTCCACAGTCCCTTCCAGAACCAGTGGCATCAGCACATTCCAGCAGTGCAGAGTCAGAAAGCACCAGTGACTCAGACAGTTCCTCAGACTCGGAGAGCGAGAGCAGTTCAAGTGACAGCGAAGAAAATGAGCCCCTAGAAACCCCGGCTCCGGAGGTACCGTGTCCCCCCTCGAGATGGCCACCTTAGATGGCAACATTCTGTCCTTTGAAGCTAGAGTCTGTGCTGTGGGCCAGGACTGACCATGAGACTGAGTCATTCTGTCCCATGGGGCAATGCTTTCCTGCTCCTATGCTGTCTAGAGCCATCTGTTTCTATTTATTTGCTTCTTACCAAATATTTAATAAAGGAGAGTTGGGAGAGAGGTCTTCTCTCCCCTGTTGAAAATGATAGGTCTTCTCTGTCGTTGCTAGTGGTGTTTTGAAGATCAACTCATTAAGACTGTTTGCACACCATTTTCTTTTCCCTTCTTTTAAAAAGAAAACTTGGTTTCAATAGGCTGCTATTTTAATATTAATGAGAATTCTTTTTGAAATTTTAGAAATGCATGAATTAAAGCAAAAGGAGACTGCCTGATTTAGCAAAGGGCAGGAATGTGAACTAGAAATAAGTCATCAGGAGTTCTATTTTCGAATCACTAAAAGCCATGCATTAAATTGATGGCAAACTGATTTTGTCAGGGTTCTGTTTCTTGCTCCTTTCTGTCCCATGTGAAACAGGGATGATGGTGTTTGCTTGTCACCCACCCTCAGGAGAATATTGTAAAGATAAACTGATAAGACTGAAAATCTTAAGCACTAAATAAATCTAGAGGATTTATGCTATTTACTGGATTGTTGAGCACAAGAAATTGTTAGTAACATCTAACAGCGTTGCCAAATAACCTCAAAATTTGGGTAGCATTGTAAACGTTATGGTGGGGAAAGAAATTAATGAAAAGGGAAGGCATTCTTTTCTTTTTGGTGAATGAAACCAGCCCACATCGAGAAAATTATTCCAGATATTTAATATGGGAATGCCAGGAAATGAAGCTTTCTAATTAGGAAAGCATTAAAAAGCCTTCTGTATTTGTCTCTGTTTAGAAAGCAAAGCAGTTCCAATGGGGCATTAACTGAATACATCTGGAGCTAATGTAGGGAGACTAAAGGGTCTTCTCTGAAGGTGAGGGAGGCTGAGAAAATAACTGGCTGTCATTTTCTGTTAGATGCGAATCTGTGTCTGGTGCAGAAAATAAGAGTTTGATTATGTTTTGGAGTGGACAGACATGCATCAGTATTAACTGCACTTGAAGTGCCTTTCAGATTTTAGAAACTACACTGTGTTTCTGGGGCTCTTTGTTTCTTTATATGATACTAATTGCTATTGAAATAATTTTTCTATTCAGGATACTGAATATGCTGTGCAGACAAATTGTGTGATGTTCACTGTTAATGTTTATAAGATCTTTGCTTTATGTTTCACCTTATTCTTAAGAAAAATTTTCATGCTAGTTAGATTACTGACATCGAAAAGATAATTAAATAACATTTAATTCAAATAAAATGGAAATATTACAGATTTGGCTGAATAATTGAAACTTGATAGAAAGTCTGGCGTTTGTAGTAATGAGATATAGATATATTTTATTGCTTGAGAAGTTACTGGAATAGAGTGAAACCTATGTAAAATAAATGGTCCCATCCTACCTTATCTTTTAAAATCACTTTACTAAAAAAGGCTAGTATGTTGTGTATTGCAGATCCAGGCTTGGGGACAGTATGTGTTATATACTGAGGCTCATCCTCCTGGGAATATTTTATCTTTGTTTAGATTTTAAATTTTGAATTTTTCCTAAAAGTATTTAACTACATCTCTTTCCTTTTACAATAAATACCTGCATTATTATAAATTTCTGGTGTTATTTCAGAGTCACACAAATTCCATAATAAGCTGTACATACAGATATTAATGAGAATTCTTTTTCATTAATATTCCATAATCACTACTGTAAATTATGGAATTTTCACTCTTAACTTTCTCACTCCTTTTTAAATTTTTTTTTAACTTTCTCTTTTCTTTGTCTTTTAATTTTTGTGGGTATGTAGTAGGTGTATATATGAGTGCGTGAGATATTTTGATACAGCCATATAATGCATAATAATCACATCAGAGTAAATGGGGTACCCATCACCTCAAGCATTTATTCTTTGTATTACAAACAACTCAGTTATACTTTTTCAGTTATTTTAAAATGTAAATTAAAGTATTATTGACTACAGTCACCCTGTTGTGCTGGCAAATACTAGAGCTTGTTCTGGTTTTTTTTTTTTTTTTTTGGTACCCATTAACCATCCCCCCACCCCCTACTACCCTTCCCAGCCTCTGATAATCATCCTTCTACTCTCTATCTCCATGAGTTCAATTGTTTTAATTTTTTAGCTCCCACAAATTAGTGTGTATCTTCCATTTTTTTAATGCTCTTTTTAAAAAAAAATTTTGCACTCATATTCCCCATAGCTATGTAGTGTTACTAAAAGAGTAAATCTATATTGTGCATAGGTCAAAACTTCTTAATTCAAAATCATAATTCATTCTAAAATATACTAACTTTTGCCAATTTATTAAAACACCTAATAAAAAATAATTATATCCTTTTTTTCCTATTTCCAATTTGCAGTATTTGGGTTGCACCAGCACTGGGAGGGCAGATTGGGGGTGGGATGAGGAGAGGCAGAGGAAGAAATGAAAGTCCAAACTTTGATCCTCTAAACAAAGATAAAATATTCCCAGGATATTTGAAAGTCTAAAACCTTGGCACTTTTATCTACTTAAACTTTATTTTTAAAAATGTTTTATTTTCATTTTTATTTTTATTGAGATGGAGTCTCACTCTGTCACCCAGACTGGAGTGCAGTGGTGTGATCTCGGCTCACTGCAACCTCTGCCTCCCGGGTTCAAGTGATTCTCCTGCCTCAGCCTCCTGAGTAGCTGGGACTACAGGTACATGCCACCATGTCTGGCTAATTTTTGTATTTTTAGTAGAGACAGCGGTTTCACCATGTTGGCCAGGCTGGTCTCGAACTCCTGACCTCAAGTGATCCACCCACCTCGGCCTCCCAAAGTGCTGGGATTACAGGCGTGAGCCACCATGCCCAGCCTAAAATATATTTTTAATTAATCCCTTATGAAAACATTTTTTCCATCTCAACACCCAAATAATGTATCAAAGAAATTATATACATTTCACAACTTAATATTGGGTATACAGGATTGCCCCTACCTGTTCCCCTTGTCTGGCACAACTACCCAATTTTACCCTCAAATTGGGACATAGGCCTTCCTTCGGAACATTTTTAGGACTGTAGTGGAAGAATATATTTTATTTCTGTAATCAGGACGTTCCTTTAGGGACTACTAAATGCATCTCAGTACTGTCCTGTTTTGGGTGTTGGGGGGGAACCAGATGTTATTTATACTGGGAATGACTTCCCTTTTGGGTTCACACATAAATAGTCTTCTAAAGAGCATGTCAGGGATTGGGGTGCAGTTGTAGATATAGCCAGTGGGTAAGATATGTCTGTACCTTTCCTGAGGAAGGGTGTGAAGGCTTTGTGCCTGATGTGATTGGCAAGTGTTGTATCTCACTACCTTGTCCCATCAGTTAACCACTTATGTAACCACACCCTGAAGTCTCCAGGAAATCATGTTTGACAAGTGGGTATTGTGTGCTAATCTTTTCTCTACTCTTAACCATTCTGCGTTCTTAAAATATTGAATACGGATTTAGATTACATGTGACAAAATGCCTGCCACATAATAGTGGTTTCCTTCTTCCCTCCCTCTCTGCCCTTAAATTCAGATGACAGCATGGGTATACAGTTGACATAAGCGAAGGAAGCCGTAAGGAAGATAATGTTATCATAAGCCGCAGTATTGAGTAAACAGAAAGAAAAAAGGAATTACGTAGTCACCTTACTGTCCAAAGGATGTTCTTGCCTGGTTTTTTAAGTTTCTTAGTTCTGTTCTGTTAGTCACACTAAACATGAACTATCTACCTGATCCTTTGATTACCTAACCTTTTCCTGGCCAAAAATCCTTTATGTCATAGCCACATATTTTGCATCATTAGATTTCCATGTTTTATGGAGTTGAATTATTTGGGATGTTCCAGTCGGGAAAATTGTCAGCAGTCTTTCTTCCCCTTAAAACCTTTCCATCTACTGTAGTGTTCTCCTTATCTATAATCTAAGCAAATAAATCTGAAGTGGTGTGTCTTTCAACTAATTTTCTGATGCATTATGTATATGACTTATTTCTACAAACCACCTCCCAGAGTGGATCTTTAAAGAAATTAGTATTTTTCTTAAGATAAGGACATAAGGACAGTGATGTATAGTCTTTAAAATAAATGTAACTATCACTCACTCTGTCAGACACTAATATTTTTCTATATGATGTGAAATTCATGGGTATAGTAATCCACCTAGCGGAATACTCATATATCTCATGCACCCACTATATGCAAGATAGAGTAGTGGAACTTGGAGACACAAGAGTCTCTGTTATTCTTTTAATAAGGTCCAACAGCTGAGCTGGAGAGACGTGGTGGGATGCAACAGCAGTTAATTTATCAACAAAGGTTGAACTAACATTTAAGGTAACAAGCCAGGAACCTCTGTTTTTATGCCGTGCAATTGTACATTGTCATTGCCCCTGACTGTATGCCTCCCTTTGTATCTTAGAAACATAGGTGCTGTTTCAGACCAGGTTGCTTGTAATGAGAGATTTGATGTATAACTTTTTTTTTTTTTTTTTTTGAGACCGAGGTGTCACTCTGTCACCCAAGCTGGAGTGCACGTGGCTCACTGCAGCCTCAAACTCCTGGGCTCAAGCAATCCCCACCTTAGCCTTCTGAGTAGCTGGGACCACAGGCACGTGTCACCACTCCTGGCTAATTTTTTAATTTTTTTTGTAGCAATGAGGTATTGCTGTGTTGCCCAGGCTGGTATTGAACTCCTGGGCTTGAACAGTTCTCCTGTCTCGGCCTCCCGAAGCTGGGATTATAGGCCTGAACCACCATATTGGCCGAGTGTTTGACTTTTAAAGAGTTCACGTGGGATTAATGCTTGGCTAGTGTGACCCAGCTGACTTTATCAAGGTGTAAAAATTGCAAATCACTATATACACTATATGTGATATGATAACTTTGTCACGTATAAATATTTACTATGTAATGTTTTTAAGTAAATGAGAGAAATGGGCCTGTTACTCTAGTGCTTTGGAAGACTGAGGCAGGAGGATCACTTGAGGCCAGGAGTTTGAGGCTGCAGTGAGCTATTATCATGCCACTGCACTCCAGCCTGGGCAACAGATTGAGACCCTGTCACATACAAAAAGAAATGATCTCATCTTGAATAAAAGTAATCTTTAGTTGAAAAATACGTCAAAAAAAGGATAAAATGTGAACCCACTAAAACTTAGTTTATTCATTAGCTGCCTTCTGCAAATACTTGATGAAATGATTTTTTACTCATTTCCTCCTATTATTCCTTAATAGATTAGTTCACAAACCAAAATGTGTCAATTCTGTTTATACTATAATTACCATTAGAATATATTATAAAGATTTATCAGCAGTTGGCAATTGCCTATTGGTTAATATTTGCTATTACCAAATTTCTAAATCCCACAAAAAAGTGAAGGTTGCTTTAAGAGTTAATTGTTATAGAACTTATAACTTGAGGAGGATGACTGGAACCTAAATTCTGGGTTTGGAGGGATTTGCTCCTCTGCAGGACAGTGTTGTATAATTGGGTGACTAACACAAAAGAATAATTTGTCATCATTTGTCAGTTAACACTTTTCTTTCTTTCCTTATTTTTAGCCTGAGCCTCCAACAACAAACAAATGGCAGCTGGACAACTGGCTGACCAAAGTCAGCCAGCCAGCTGCGCCACTGGAGGGCCCCGGAAGCACAGAGCCCCCACGGCGGCACCCAGAGAGTAAGGGCAGCAGTGACAGTGCCACGAGTCAGGAGCATTCTGAATCCAAAGATCCTCCCCCTAAAAGCTCCAGCAAAGCCCTCCGGGCCCCACCCGAAGCCCCCCACCCCGGAAAGAGGAGCTGTCAGAAGTCTCCGGCACAGCAGGAGCCCCCACAGAGGCAAACCGTTGGAACCAAACAACCCAAAAAACCTGTCAAGGCCTCTGCCCGGGCAGGTTCACGGGCCAGCCTGCAGGGGGAAAGGGAGCCAGGGCTTCTTCCCTACGGCTCCCGAGACCAGACTTCCAAAGACAAGCCCAAGGTGAAGACGAAAGGACGGCCCCGGGCCGCAGCAAGCAACGAGCCCAAGCCAGCAGTGCCCCCCTCCAGTGAGAAGAAGAAGCACAAGAGCTCCCTCCCTGCTCCCTCTAAGGCTCCCTCAGGCCCAGAACCCACGAAGGACAATGTGGAGGACAGGAGCCCTGAGCACTTTGCTCTTGTTCCCCTGACTCAGAGCCAGGGCCCACCCCACAGTGGCAGCGGCAGCGGCAGCAGGACTAGTGGCTGCCGCCAAGCCGTGGTGGTCCAGGAGGACAGCCGCAAAGACAGACTCCCATTGCCTTTGAGAGACACCAAGCTGCTCTCACCACTCAGGGACACTCCTCCCCCACAAAGCTTGATGGTGAAGATCACCCTAGACCTGCTCTCTCGGATACCCCAGCCTCCCGGGAAGGGGAGCCGCCAGAGGAAAGCAGAAGATAAACAGCCACCCGCAGGGAAGAAGCACAGCTCTGAGAAGAGGAGCTCAGACAGCTCAAGCAAGTTGGCCAAAAAGAGAAAGGTGAGTGTGGGGAGACTGCCCTGACTCCAGCGTGGACCATCCTTGCCGTTGGCCTGGCAGTATCTTTGATCAGCCTTTGATTTAGGCCTAGTTGAGTTGTCTCACAAGTCTTTGCTTTGATTCGCTGTAGCCTTTGCACCTTCTTCCAGCGTTACCTGTCTGGACTTTGCTTCTCATTCTGCAGATGGGCATTAACATATGTTATGTCCTTCCATCGGTCTTGCTAGTTTGAAAAAAGGTGAGGCAGTCATTAAAAACAATAGCTTCTTTTAGGATAATGTAGCATCTAGGGCCGCCCCCAACCCCCCCCTTTTTTTTTTTTTTTTTTTTAAGACAGGGCCTTGCTCTGTTGCCAGGCTGGAGTGCAGTGGTGCGATCTTGGCTCACTGCAGCCTCTACCTCTGGGGTGAAATGATCCTCCTACCTCAGCCTCCTGAGTAGCTGGGACCACAGGTGTGTGCCACCACACCCGGCTAATTTTGGAATTTTTTTGTAGAGGTGGGGTTTTGCCATGTTGGCCAGGCTACTCTTGAACATCTGAGCTCAAGTTATCCACCCGCCTCTGCCTCCCAAAGTGATGGGATTACAGGCCTGAGACACGATGCCCAGCCTCATTTTCATTTATTCTTATAACTGGCATTTACCACCTGACCCATTAGGTTTTGCCTTAGAAGTTGAGATCTTATATTAATTGAAATGTTAATTCATATTCTGAATTATTAAAAGAACTGCTCTATACAAATTTTACTCTCATAGTAGGATCTTTTATACCAATATCACATGCATATTTTAACACATGACCATACAACACCCATTACAGTTACTAACATATGATTAGTGTCTCATTGAGTAATATAGGCTGATAATGGCACATTGCAAAGTGTTGACCATATCATTTTATTTATTATAATTGGAAGATTCTTTTGGATACAGAATGGACAGAGTAAAAAAATTGCTGCATTATTTAAGATTGTTACTTGAACATGTCGCTGTTTTAGACAGTCTCCTTCCTTTTATTTTGAATCATTGAACTCTTGTTCTGTTTGTTGCTTTTTCATGATGATGAAAGATTAGTGAGTTTTTCCCTGGTAGCATTCCCAAGCCAACTTGCCCAAGTATCAGAGACAAAGTCACAAGAAGGGCCAACTCTCTCCTGCTGAGAAGGAATAAAATTTTTAACACTCTTGTAAGTACGTGAAAAACTTCTTACTCAGCTGTGGAAGTTGAGCTAAGAATAACAAAGGAAAAAAAGATTATGAAGCCTGCTGTCATGTCTGAGATTCGACTGATTAATCCACTGCGTTAAAAATATAACACGACTTTACCGAATAGTAAAGGGCGACTGCTTTCTTCAGAACTTCCTCGCAGCAGACTAAAGGATGTATATTGCCACCATGTTTGCAGCAGGCAAGTCGAGTGGGATGGGATCTAGTGCTAATAAGTGCTCTGTCTCAGCTAGAAGAGGGCATATTTTCATGCCAGAAACTTCTTTAAACTTTTTGTATGAGATGGGTTGGGGTGTGTGTGTGTGTGTATGTGTGTGAAAGGTAACAAAACTTCATGGAGAAAATTGTGATGGACCTGGTTAGGAAAAAGATACCTGCAGCTGATACACTTGGGAAAACTTCAGGAACACACTCATGTAGCTCCGTGTCCTGGTAAATCTCTCACCTGTCTCCCAGCTGCTGTGGTCTTGTGTGGTCTCCAGTGCTGACCGTCTGCATTAGCTGGAGTGGGGACAGGTATTCACTTCTGAAAGGATTACCTACCAGGTGGAAATGTTAGAACCTGGAGGATCCCCCAGACAGCTCAGTCCAGTTCATACCCCAGTGCAAATCTAGAAGTGTAGCTTGTGGCTCTAGAAAGGGAAACTTCCAGCTCTCACTGTTGACTGTGGGAACTGTGCCCTCTAAAAGCCATTCCCAGGTTTTGGCTGAGCACCTCTTGGGCAGCTCATTTATCTTTCTGTTTAGAGCATGCAGAAATAGTGATCCCTTCATCTTAATCGAGTGCATGATTTCTTTAAAGCGCTGTCAAGCTGCTGAGAGATCTGGCCTGGGGAACAGTCTGCCTCCATGGTACCGTCAGGATTGATGTCTGACCCACTGGTTCCAAACCCCGGCTACACATTACAGTCACCTGGTAGCCTTTAGCACTGATGACGGGAATCCCCCATTGGTATTTAAAAATTCCTCTGGTAATCCTAGTGCCTATCAGGGCTGGGAACCACTGAAGCAGAGCCGTACTGCAGGGCCCAAGAGCGTACAAATCTAGTTATTTGGATCCAAAGCTGGTCAAGTGTGCAGTGTTTAAGACATCATGATCTAGGCAAACAGAATTCCTGGCCTGAAATATGTCACTAGTTAGAAACATTAGAAGCTTTCAGGTAAATAAATATAAAAAACCAGTCAACCGTATTCTTATTTCTTCATCAGAGAATCATGTGTCATTTGGTTTAACTTCCTGCTGGATTCCGGGTGGGAGATGTTGAACATATTAATCTCATTATTTTCTGTAGAGGACAGGTTGTCCCCCCCCTTCCTCATTAGCACCCTGACTGCTTGTTCGGGGCTCTCTGCCTCTGGCCCTGTGACCAGCATGGTTGCTCCAGCAGACAGCAGTGTGGGCCTGCTCTCCATGGCAGAGACAGGGCTGTGAAGCTTGGGTACTGCTCATATTTGGATAATGAAGATATTTATCATTTTCTTCATTTTAAATGTGAACATTAGAAAAAACTCTGAGCATATAGTCAGAGCAATAGAAGAACTTGCTTGATCGTTCACATTAGTGGAATTTAGTGTTTTTATTTAAAGGCCTCTTAGAGTCTGTCCCTCTCTTGGCACAAAATTTAGCAAATATTTTCTTTCAGAAGATTTACAGATCCTTGAATCCACTTCAGACTTAAAAGTGTATGAAGATGATCATAAAGAGTTAATGATGGCTGACAGCTGTGATGAAGCCGTTAGACATGGCACCTATAGAAATGCACACATACTGTTTTACTACTCTACAGCAGTGGGTAAGGAACAATGCATGAGGAAAAGTAGAGAAAACTGTGAGGGTAAATATCCATGACCTCACGTCGTGTTCTTTACATAAACTACTGAATTTCATCAGTCTGATTACAGTTTAGATTTTCTAATACCAACTTATGTTTTCTTTTAAAAATTTTTTATTTTTAGCTTAGAGACTATTCTGTTAATTACTTATTTTTTAGAGACAGGGTCTCGCTCTGTTGCCCAGGCTGGAATGCAGTGGCGTAGCTCACCAACCTCAAACTCCTGGGCTCAGGTGACCCTCCTGCCTCAGCCTCCAGGCACATGCCACTGTACCCAGCTAATTTCTTTTTATTTTTTGTAGAGACGGGGTCTCACTTTGTTGCCCAGGCTGGTCTTGAACTCTGGGCCTCTAGCAATCTTACCTCAGCCTCCCAAAGCAGTGGTGTTACTGGTTGAGGGTAGTTGTCTAGCTCCTTGGTGTTTTGAACAAAGAATTAGACAAAATGCACAACAAACCAAGGCAGTGAAAGCAGACATTTATTTTAAATGAAAGTATGCTCCCATAGGGTGGGAGCTGGCTGAAGCAAGAGGCTCAGGAACACTGGTTCTTCTGGGGTTTATATGCCTTCTAGAAGTTTCCCATTGGTTTCCCATTGGTTCACTCTAGTGGTCCACGACTAGTCTGATTGGTTGTAGGGGGAACGAATTAGAGTTACTTTCATTTTCCAGCTGCTACACAGAAAAAGGAGGGGTTATATCTTACATCCAGTCAGGGTGGGTGGGCCTTAGGTTCCCTGCCTCCAGACCCTATTCTCCTGCCTCACTGGGGTTACAGGCATGAGCCACCATGCCTGGCCTATATTTTCTTCTTTAGAATTCTTAAACCAAGCTTATTTTTTTCCAGATTTGGAAGAAAAGTTGAACTCAAGAACCGCAATATATACAGTAATACGCAACCAGGCCAGTGCAATTGGGAGCCCTCTAAAAATGCACCTGGCTGGGCACAGTGGCTCACACTTGTAATCCCTGCCCTTTGAGAGGCTGAGGCGGGTGGATTGCTTGAGCCCGGGAGTTCAAGACCAGCCTGGGCTGGGCAACTCTGTGAGACACTGTCTCTGCAAAAAAGAAAAAAAGAAAAATTTTTTTTTAATTAGCCAGGCGCAGTGGCACATGCCTGAGGTCCCAGCTACTCAGGAAGCTGTGGTGGGAGGATCACTTGAGCCCAGGAGTTAAAGGTTGCAGTGAGCTGTGATTGAGTCACTGCACTCCAGCGTGGGCAACAGAGTAAGACCCTGTCTCTTAAAAAAGAAAAATAAACGCCTAATGTGCATAGAGCTACATGTGTGAGCCTTGCATTGTTCTAGGAGCTCATAGAGATAATTCCTCACTTCAGTCATCTTACAGATTCCTGTCAAATGAAGGATAGTCTGTCTTCATTGTCATTTAGATGAATAACTGAATAAGGAGGTGCATTCATTCAAGTCTTTTTTACTTTTTCTAAATAATTGCTTTGTTGACCAAGACACTTTAACTTTTTTGGGAAAGACATTCCAGTGCTATCATTTATGTGTTTTGAGGAGTGAGGAAGGGAAGTTATGATGTGTAGTAGGAAAATGCAGTTTTATTGCAGGGAATGATTGGTTCAGTCCTTCCCTTCCATCCAAGATCTGTCTTTTCTTGGGTTGTTGCTCCAGATCAGCACCCCTGGTTATCGTTCAAAATGAAAGCTCATCCCTTCTGATTGACCAAGGCCACTTACATCTAAATTTCTTCGTGCCTGTTAGTTACCCTGAGGAGAGCACCACAACCATATGCATGTGATAGCTTAGGCTGTTCTGAATCATGCGTTCCCTCACCAAAGAGAAAAACAAGTGGATGAATTTCCCTTTGCTGTAGCACTCATCCCAGTGATCATAACCTGTCTGCACAGCAAGTCCCTGGGCCTGATCTTGGTACAAACTTGAATTGGTGTCCCTTGTGTCTTTTTCATATTGAATCTCCTTCCGAGGTGAATAACAGGGAAGTCCCTGAATTTCCCCAAAGACTGCTTCTCCAGTTTTCTATGTTGCATGTGCTACCAAGCTCATTTGCTTCCTTTTGGAAGAAGATAATAGAGGCTTAGAATTTAGGTGTGGAAAGAACCTTAGTGGTCCCTTCATCAGCTGCCACCTTTTATAGATGAGATCCAAAAAGGCACTAACATGGCTTGGCTGCTGAGTAAAAATAGATCTGCAGCTCAGGCATGCTGCCTCCTCCCAGTCCCGTGATCTTTCCTCTTTTTCACACGTGTTTTCTCTGTACAAGTGTCTGTTGGGAGGATTCTCAAGAGGCGCACAAGGTCGGCGTACTGGCTCTGGCGCTGCCGGTGAATAAGGTGGTTACCACGTCAGCCCTGGCTTGGTTCCTCCACGGCCCCCACCACTGCCACTCGGTGCCCACACACGTTCCTACTCCACTTTAGCTACTCCTGCAGATGCTCCCATCTTCCTTCACAGCCAAGCTCCTGGTTAACTACATCTTTCCATCTGCTAGAATCTCTGTGGCCCAAAATAAGTGTCAGTTCTGGAAAAAGCCACCTTTTCCCCGCTTCCTACAAGTGTCTGCTTGGTGAGCTGGCTGCAGGGCAGCGCAGGCTGCCGAGAGGCTTTCCCTGACGGAAACTGACTCGGCCCCTTGCAAGCCCATGTCTTCCTTTTATGGCCTTCACTCTTGCCCTGTGCTCCACTGTGGGTGGAGCAGCATCTGGCAGATGATCAGGGCTGCCTGACCCAACAGGTTAAGAAAAGCAAACAAGTCTGTGAGGACCAATTCGTCAGCCAGCAGCCTCCCTTTGTGGAAGGTGAGGCACCATCCTTGAGACACTTAACCCAGTAGAAAAAGAATTTCTGAAACCCAGACCTTAAGCCAGATTCCCTGAAGTGGGGATGACCTGGGGATAAAACACAGGGCAAAGGGACTGCTTTTTCCTCCTGAAGAGAGAGTATCACCTCATCTGAATGGCTTCTTGACTGAGAAAAATCTAAAGAACAGCATGCCTCCTGTTTTATGGCAGGTCTTGTTCTTGGAATTTTGGTCTGCATTTCCGCTCACCCAATATTGCATGGCTCCCATGTTAATGACCCTTTCCTACATCCATCCACTTAAAGTTGTAATGCAGTCCTGCATCCAGTGCCCTCAGCTGTGTCCCTGAGCTGTTAAGCTGAATTTCTGTGCCAACTGACAGATACCGAGTGCCTACTCTGGGGAAGCCTCTGTAACTGTTCCAGACAGAATATGACAAAGTTCCAAGTGCATAGTGTACAAAAAAACACTAACCTCATGCCCTCTGGCTTGATCTCAACAGTTAAGCAAAATCAGCAGAAGGGGACTTTTGTTTTATTTAGTTTGATGGCTTCCTTTCTACCAGCTTATAGAATATTATCTGCTTCTAGGTTGCTAAATATCAATATGAAGCATATTATTCCAGTAAGTGCCAATACAGTTGTTAGATGCTGGCGCTGAAGTTAGTGCTCACTGCGTTCTGTCTTGTTGGCTGTCTGCTTGAGTCACCAATTGGCACAGCCAGAGCTATAACCAGTCTGTGAGGATTGATTTGCCCTGACTTGTATCTTCATGTGTGGTTTATAAGGTCTGCCAGATTGACTTATAGTCACAACCAGCATGTCCTAAGCAAAATGAAACTATATGAACAAAAATCAGCTCTCATTCCACTGCTAGACTTCGGTGTTTTCTTTAAGAAGTAGCCTTGTTAATGCTTAGTTTTGCCTTGGGGGCCTTAATGTGTCATTAACTGCCTGGAAATACCTTTCATTTAAAAAAGTATATTTTAGTACCTAATGTTCAATTTAGTATCCATCTGGATATTTTAGCAAATTTTGATTTTTCAAAGACAAAGTTTCTGTCTTGTAATGTTTCTTGGGCCGGCTATACTGCCTTTCATCTAAAACTCACTACAGTTCACTGGGCCGTTTGGTAACAGGGTAACCTGGGCATAATTAGGTGCTTGATTGACAAAAGAGTTACCAGTAGCAGATGTCAGGTTCTATTTTAACCCCATCATTTCCAATTGATTCTTTTTCTCTCCACCATTATTCACTGTCTCTCAAGTGTTAGCACTCTGAGTTGTTGAACGGAGGTTTGTATGCTGCACAGAGCCCTCTCGCAATGCCCCAGGAAGCTTCTTGTTGGCGTGTGGCCACTCTAAATTGTCCTCCAGGATCTGCTGCTATGGGTCCATGCTTGCAGGAGAAACAGCTGTGTAGAATTTCCTATTGCATTTCATTTGTGGGTTTAGAACTCGGTTGCTTATTTCATATTATCTCCTTTTTCAGTCCTTCAAGGTACATTTTTCCAACTTCTCTAATGAATTATTGCATTTCTGAGTAGCTGATCTGTTTTTATCTTATCTAAGCAGTATATTTATAATTCCTTCTTTGCATTGGCTAATCTGATTAGTAGTTCAGAACCCAATTTTCAGATTATCTATAGCAAAGTGTGAAGAACTGTGCTGTCAAGTAGAAATACAATATAAGCCACATATGTAATTTAAACTTTTCTAATACCACATACAAAACTATAAAAGGGGAGGAAATGGAAAATTAGTTAAAAAAAAAAAAAATTCTTTTTAAGACAGAGTCTCATTCTGATGCCCAGGCTGGAGTGCAGTGGCGCAATCTCAGCTCACTGCACCCTCCACCTCTGGGTTCTAGTGATTCTTGGCCTCAGCTTCATGAGTAGCTGGGACTACAGGCACGCACCAGCACACTCGACTAATTTTTGTGTTTTTAGTAGAGATGGAGTTTCACCATGTTGGCCAGACTGGTCTTGAACTCCTGACCTCAAGTCATCCATCCACCTTGGCCTCCCAAAGTGCTGGGATTACAGGCATGAGCCACCGTGCCCAGCCTAACATTTTAATAATTATATCTAATCCATTATACCTAAAAGATTACTTTAATCAACTCCCAAAATATGTAAGTCTGTTATACATCAATTAAAAAATCAATATAAAAATATTACATTCCCCTTTTTGTACTAAGTCTTCATTTCAGACTAACACCATTCAAGTTCAGGTGCTCCCTAGATCTGGCTATGGCTGCCAGATGGTAGCGTGCAGGACAGTGAGAACTGTTAGCCTCCCGAGGGTACGAGCCTTCACTTGGCCTTAATTTATTTCTTCCTCCTGTATTTTCCCTTCTTAACATTCTCACTTGTGCACATACCGCAAGATTAAAAACGGGTGTCTTTGTAAGCCACTCTGAAGGAAGCCATTTTGAAACAAGACACTGCATAAATGAATAAAAGTGTTTTTCCAAAGGAGTCTGTGAAGGGCTGGATGGATGTGCAAATGCAGGCACACTGATTTGTAGGATGCCAGGAGAAGGGAATTTTGGTTTTTTTTTTCTATTTTCTATTATTTTATGTGGAGCCAGGCTGCTTATTGGTGTCTGGGCAGATTTTGAGCCTACGCATCTTAAATTATTCATTTTTCTTAAACTCAGGAGGAGAGGAAGACACAGGAAAACTGGGGCCTCCCACAGTTAATTTGAAGATTTTTTTTTTTAAGAGAGGATTTCAGGTTTGTTAGGGATTGTCCTAAATTGACTGGTGTCCCAGATTTCTAACTTGGTGACCTGACACTTAGGAAGTTTTGTTCTATGCACATGAGGATTAATTGAAGGGTCTCACCCATCACTTACCTGCCACCTGCTAGACAGTGTGTGGGCTTCCTCCCGAACCTAGAGCCATGCATGGGAAGGAGGCCGCCAGGGACTCTGCACGTCAGACTCCGTAGAAAGCTGGTGTATGTGCTAACCAGTGAGGCATGAGAATGCAAGAAAGACTTTTGTCATGAAGAATTCTGTGTTGTTTTAGTGATTAAATGTATTTAGCACTTTAGTTGGTATAAATGGATGCTTTGGAGATACTTAAATTCTTTTTTCTTTTTTTTTTAACCCTACTTTCAAGCTACCAAGTTAGAGATACTTAAATTCAGTAGTGACAGATTCCCTTTTCCTTACTCCCACTAAAATATTTACAGTCTTTTCAGGGTTTTTTGAAAAATAAAAACATGTTTCTGTATATGGAGAGATATAAAGACAGTATTTTAAAAAAAATGAATCAGTGGAGGGGAAAAAATGTGCTAGAATCCCAGAGCAATTGTTTCTATTGTTGTTGTATATCTTTGTAGTCCTTTCTGTAAAATACACAGGGGATTTTGTAGACGGTTTCAACATTGTACTTATTTTTCAGTAGAAAATAAAGTAAGCTTTAAGTAGTCCATTTTGAATTTTATACAAACAATAAACTAGTGGGTGTAAGTGGATGGTTCTTTTGAAAGAAGTTGCAGGAAACCTCATAAAAAATCATCTCTGTATTGTTTGATGTAAATATGCATGTTTCATGGATTCTTTTCTATTTAGAAAAACATCAGTGGTCTGTTGAAGTCTACTTACTGGGATTGTCTGTTACTTTAGACATCTTCGTATTCTTGCGTGGGAGGAATTGTTTTTCTTCATGCAAAAAAATCTGTCTCAATAGAAATTACATCAAATCTGCATTGTCCCCTGCCCACTCCCCATCACACTCACACACACAGACACACATGGTAAGTACTAATAAGGTTGTTGTGCGTACAGAGATGTCTCCAAAGGTTCATTTACCCTCTTTGCCTTTTCTATATTTTCTTTTCTGTTTTGTCTGTACAATTATGTTGGTAATAATTTGCTTTGCTGATTATACTGTAATAACAGGGTGAAGCAGAAAGAGACTGTGATAACAAGAAAATCAGACTGGAGAAGGAAATCAAATCACAGTCATCTTCATCTTCATCCTCCCACAAAGAATCTTCTAAAACAAAGTGAGTATAGAGATTAGCAACCACCTAATCTACGGTGATCAACACTTCTTGGGTCTTGACATAGCAAAGAAATTTTTCTTCTGCAGTAGAATCAGTGGATTAATAAACTCAAGCTCATTTGGACAATGTATTGTTTGTTTTTGTTTCTTGCATCCATGAGGACCTTACAGGAATTAACAATTCATGTGGCAGCAAATTTAGATTTATCAGAAACATTTTCACTATGGACAATTTCTTTAGACATCTGGATTTTTTTTTTCCCTGAGGGAAAGTAAGAAAGGTACCATTATTTCTACTTTGCAGAATTGGAAACAAACACACAGAGAAAATGACTTGTCCAAAGTCAGAGAATTCTTACTGTGTGTTGGAGCCAGCATTTGGACTCCGGGAGCCTGTGTTCAGTGCTCCTTCTTTTAGAGATGACTAAGAATCTGTCAGGCCACTCAGTGTCTGTTGTTGGGAAGAGGGGTGGCAGGTGAGAGGTGGTAGTGCCAGGAAGACGTAAATATAACAAGCAGCTATTATTTACTGTGATTTACTCAAGAAATTGCTTCAAAAAATGTATTGGCAAAAACAAGTGCTTAGTGTCACCGTGTGGGAACCGATAGAGGTGGGGAAGGCCCAGATGTGGAGGGTGTGGGTCCACTCGCCTTCTTGTCAGGGAAAGGCACCGGTTGGGAAGCAGCTGAAGCAAGCATTCGGAATGGTTGGGGAAAGTCAGGACCATTGGCAGACTCTGCAAGCTTAGAAATTATACAGCTTCATTTATCACTAATGGGTAGGGCTAGATTTTTGAAAGGCCTCAAAAAGTCCCTGAAATTTGGCCTGTTTACACAGTTCATGCTTTGTGATACCCTACTCTTTTGTGCCAGCAGCCAGTTTGTAACTAAACAACGAAGCCGCTTGATGTATGCTTTGCCTCCCCTTAGTTTTACGTGATGTTTCACTCCAGGCCCTCCTCACAGTCCTCAAAGAAGGAAATGCTCCCCCCGCCACCTGTGTCCTCGTCCTCTCAGAAGCCAGCCAAGCCTGCACATAAGAGGTCAAGGCGGGAAGCAGACACCTGTGGCCAGGACCCTCCCAAAAGTGCCAGCAGTACCAAGAGCAACCACAAAGACTCTTCCATTCCCAAGCAGAGAAGAGTAGAGGGGAAGGGCTCCAGAAGCTCCTCGGAGCACAAGGTGAGCAGGGGCGGCGGTCACTGTGTAAGATGGGATGCATTGCTGTACCTTTATGTTCCCAAAGAAGACAAGTTCCTAATGATGGCACTTCAGAACTGTCCATTGCTTTTAATAAGGCAACTGTTTGTGTTTAAAATGCTACTTTTTGGAGGGAGAGTAAAAGGTAGTTAATATACAAAGATTTAGGTGTCGATTTATTCTTCTTACAGTGATTTCAGAGGTGAAAAATCAAAATAGATTTTTGTGCTAGTTTTTGATTGGGTGTTTTACAGTAAGAAATAGTTACCCTGTGTAGTCCTGCTTTGAATGTTTGATCTCAGATACTTTCATTCTTGGTTATAATGGGGAAAAAATGATCCACTTTCTCAAATAAAAGTTCCTCTCTTCCTGTTAATCTGGGTGGAGTGGGGTGGTGTGTTTGGATTGACTAAGAGAAAATGTTATGTGTGGCTTTGTGAGTTCTCTGATCTCTTGGACATTCTAGTCTTTTTGAGTCCCCAGTACAATCAGAACCACTGCTTCAGTTGAATCTGTAGCTGAGGAAGTGTTTAGCCAGGGTAGATTTTGCATTGTTTGATTTACTCTTTTTTTGAAACTACTATTTTGGGCTATTTAAGAGGGATGGTACTTTTAGGACAGTGGTCTTAAATGTTAGAGTGTAATCTGTATATTGATTTTTTTTTTTTGAAGGGTTCTTCCGGAGATACTGCAAATCCTTTTCCAGTGCCTTCTTTGCCAAATGGTAACTCTAAACCAGGGAAGCCTCAAGTGAAGTTTGACAAGTAAGACTTCAGATGGTTTCTTCATGCTCTGTTTTTTTTTCCCCCCCTAAGATGGAGTCTCACTCTGTCACTTAGGCTGGAGTGTAGTGGCACAATCTTGGCTCACTGCAACCTCCACCTCCCGGGTTCAGGTGATTCTCCTGCCTCAGCCTCCCAAGTAGTTGGAACTACAGACATGAGCCATCATGCCTGGCTAACTTCTTTTGTATTTTTAGTAGAGACGGGTTTCATCATGTTGGTCAGGCTGGTCTCGAACTCCTGACCTCAAATGATCCACCTGCCTTGGCCTCCCAAAGTGCTGGGATTACAGGTGTGAGCCACTGCACCCAGCCACTTCTTGCTCTTTCTTCCTCCATTTCCTCCTCCCCTCCTTATTTCCACTTCTCCTTCTTTGTTTACCCTTTCCCCTCCCCTTGCTGTCCTCCCATCCTTTTTCACTCTTGGTCTTAAGTTATCTTGCCCTAGTCTAGTAATTTTTGGCTCATATGACCTGTCCCTGGTTTTTCCTCTTTTTCAGACAACAAGCAGACCTTCACATGAGGGAGGCAAAAAAGATGAAGCAGAAAGCAGAGTTAATGGTTAGTATTGGCTGTTTATCTCTTTGGTAGAATGTTTTCTGATGGTAAAAAAAAATTTTGGTAATCTCCATTCTGCCGTATTCCATATCACTCAGCATATGTGCAGTGGAAGGAGGGGGTGCAGCAGGTGCAGGAGAAAGGAGTGTATGGGCCCTACCATTGGCCACAACATACGCAAGCAGCAAAATCAGGACCTTAATGATTAAGGGGTAGGTGGTTCTTGGTGGTGTTATTTTCTTTGGCTCCATTGATTGAGTCTGATCATGGGCAGATACACAAAGGACCTAGTCACAAGTTTTATATCTAAGTAAGTCAAAGTTAATCTACCTGCTGGTGATTTAATGCATAGGTGCCTTTTTATTCCACTGTATCAATTCTTTGGATGTGAAAAATGAGTCCTGCTGTTGAAACTCAGTCAACGTGTGTTCACTCTAAAACATTTCACAAGGCAGGGAAGCCTGTTTACATTCCAAAATTATCTTAAAGCTTTGAGAGGCTGACCTGAAGGAAGAGTTGAGCTAGGCTATTAGATGAGATTTTAAGATGAAGGTAATGATTATACTGTTGGTAAACATGCTTTAAAAACATGAATTCTCTTTACTTATTAGCTTTTGGACTTTCTAAAACGTGGTGGTTTTGTAGTTAATTGTGTACATAATTATGCTTTTACATCACTACTGCAATAAATATAATGAGATAATGTTTGCCCTTTGTCATATTTAGATATCCAAGACTCTGGGGCTTTTGCTTATGTAGTGAGTTCCTAAACCTAAATCCCCACAAATGCAGAAATGCAAAAACCTCCCTGGAAAGCCATATGTTGAACTTTGGTGCACAGAGGGAAGGGCATGAGTTGCCTTTTTTGGTTCACATGCAAACCTAACCACACATTTCAGACACCCACAGGGGTCTGAATCAGATTGGATCATGGTGGCCTGGCCTGCAAGATCCTGGCCTGGTGCTCTTCAACCCTAATCTGCAGACCTGTATCTCTTCTGAGACCCTTTCATCAGATACCCTTGCATTAGGCAAAATGTTGATTCCTTACCATGCTGAATTCTGTAAGATAGTCAAAGACAAGCCTCTCTAGCCCTGTCCCTAAAACTACCCTGTACCAGGGTGACCTGAGTCAGATTAAGAAGCTGATATTGTGCCAAGCAATGGTTTCAGCAGCTGCCATTTTTCCAAGATTATTACTAGAACTGTATGAATCTTTGGAGTTTTGGAAAGAGTAAATATTTCACACTGTCAGCCAGTTATCTAAAACTTATCTTGACATTGGATACTTTCAGTACTAGATTTCTCGTTATTCAAAGGAGTAATATTCATACTCTAGGGAACTTTGTTTTTAATCTGTTCATATGCATACATTCTTTCTCCTTACCTAAGGTGACTGTACATCCCAGTGTGCAAGGACAGTCCTGGTTTATGCCTGTTTCATCCCAGTTTGATAAATAATTATATCCCATTTCACTCTTAAAATATGCCAGTTTGGACAATAAGCCCCTATGGCCACCCACTCCATAATATTCTCCCATAATAGCATAATGTTTCAAAGATGTGCAATTGGTGTTCCAAATAGTTACCTATCCAACTGAGTAGAAAGGGATGTATTTCTTCTCTACGTTATCTTCAACTGATGAGTGATGAGTAGGGAAACTACATTAACAATGTTTCAGGAGATACATGGAGTCACAGAAATATGGACATTATTGGCCTTATGATATACTTAATCTAAAGGAAATGGATATGGACAAATTGCTACACAGTATTGTAGTTTAGTTTATTTCTAGCCTAAAGCCAATATTAACTTCGGAAATCCCATGAAAGAGTTGGTGTTGAATAAGTATATTTGGAGAATTCAGTTCCCATCAGTGAAGCAAACCAGTCATGCCAAATACTGCTGATTAATTGGGGAATACTCATTTGATTTTTGTTCTGTCACTAATCTGAGCCTGGGTTCTCTAGAAAAAGTATTTTTTGATTAAGTTACCTTTTAAAAATAAAAAATGTTAGAATAATTGAATATTCTGAAATATACATGTATACTACATGTGTGTGTGTATAGCAGCCTAGTTCGTTCTGCTGCTGGTAAAACATGAGAACAGTATGCACTGAAGTCATTCTGTTGTCAGCTCACTGGGAGAAGCATTGTTTCCGCCCCATGTAGAGTGCAGCAGCATGCCTAAGTAGCATGACAGCCCATACCTCTCTCATTGCTGACGTGTCTCCAGCTCCTTGTATTCCACCTACATCTTTACTATTTTCTTTTTTTTTTTTTTTTTTTTTTTTTGAGCCTTGCTCTGTCGCCCAGGCTGGAGTGCAGTGGCATGATCTCGGCTCACTGTAACCTCCGCCTCCCATATTCAAGCGATTCTCCTGCCTCAGCCTCCCAAGTAGCTGGGATTACAGGCCTGCTACCACGCCTGGCTAATTTTTATATTTTCAGTAGAGACGGGATTTTGCTGTGTTGGCGAGGCTGGTCTCAAACTCCTGACCTCAAGTGATCCATTTGCCTCGGCCTCCCAAAGTGCTGGGATTACAGGCGTGAGCCACCATGCCCGGCCCCTATTTTCATTCTTTCCTTTTGAACATATCAAATACAAAGCAGAAATTACAAATGCTAATCAGTTGCTCTCAGTGTGCAGTACATATGCCACATGTAGAGAGAAAGACAGTTGCATCACACTGTCATCAGCTGCACTTGCCATATGCCACTTAGAAGCGTGCTACGTGACAAAGTGTGTATTCAGGTGTAGGGTGACCACCAATATCTGATTTTGTTCCTATTTCTACATTCCCTTTAAGGGACTCTGAAATGTTACCCCTGTTGGCCTCGGGGGATGGCTTTGTGCACTAAAGCAGATGTCAAAGGAGATTAATCTATTGGGCTGTAAAATGCATAAAACAATTATTGTTGGCTATTATATCTAACATGCTCATAAACCATGATGAGTGTTTTCTACTTTTTAATAAACTTCAGCACGCACAAAGAAATATGTGTCTGCATTACTCCAGACATGTGGAATAATCTGTTTCTCAAGAAAGTTATAGAATGAATAATTGCACACTGATAACAAGGAGACTGTGTACTTACTGCCTTAGTTTGGATATGTGCTTTCATAAGGCTGTGAGAGCATGGTCTTAATACAGGATCATTTTCTTTTTCCTAATGAATTTTTGCTAAAAGAGTTTTCAGCAGGTCATAGCTGACAGGCTTTGGTTATCATTTTTAGTTCATTCATCCTCACACTTCTCCCTGGCCATAATTAAACTAAGACAGTGGAGGAAAGTCACACTAAAGAATATGGGTGAGAAACTAAATCAAGGTTTGTCTTCAGCCTAACAATGACCATGTTCTTCTCCTGCAGACGGACAAGGTTGGAAAGGCTTTTAAGTACCTGGAAGCCGTCTTGTCCTTCATCGAGTGTGGAATTGCTACAGAGTCTGAAAGCCAGGCATCCAAGTCAGCTTACTCTGTCTACTCAGAAACTGTAGATCTCATTAAGTAAGTGCCGAGTCATTGTGCTTTCCTCTTAAATACTTTTCTTTCCTCACCTTTATTGTTTTAATCCATTTGAACCTTAGTGTGAAGATGGCTCAATAAAGGGGAGCCTTAAAAAAGTTATTGGTCTAAGAACTAGTTTTTGTCCTGAAGTTGCGTTCTAGATGAAGTGCTAGCACAGAATAACTGGGTCCAACTGCATCATTTTGCTAAGTGCGCCAAGAAGTGCCAAAGCTTTCAGGGAGGTTGGTTTTTCCAGTTTAGCTTTCTTATCAGGTGCCCTCTCCTCTCAGTTTAAGCCTCTACTTTGTTTACTTACCTACATTTCAACAGGTGACTCAGTAAGGACACAACTTTACTTGGTTTCAAGAGGTAGACAAGCCATGCAAGAGACGTGTCCTCACCTAGTTTTCTCAATGGCCTGGATTGTTGCTCTAAAGCCTCGGGGTTTTTTATTTTTTTCCTGTGATGCTCTCATCTCTTCTTCAGGAAAAGTCAATATAAAATGGAAACAAGCATATTAAGTTGTATTTGTGTCTGCCTTTGTTTAAAACCTGATGTACTTTTATGTTTTCCTATAGATTCATAATGTCATTAAAATCCTTCTCAGATGCCACAGCGCCAACACAAGAGAAAATATTTGCTGTTTTATGGTGTGTATTTTCCTTTGTCTAAATAGTACTAAATTTGTTTTTGCATCTGTTGATGTTACAAAAAGATTTTGAAATTTGTTTTCTTAATGTGAAAATTACGAAAAGCAAGTCAGTACTTTGGTCAAAAGGTTAATCCCCCACTGATAGTAATTCTTACAAAATGGTATCTGCTGCCATTTTTCTGATGGCTTGGTAAATGCTTTGGTCTTGTGATATAAATTATATCCTTGTGTTTTCTACCAGCATTTACTTTTGGGATAGTATGAACAGAGCAGTAAGATACTTTACATACTAACTCACACTGGTGAGGAAAACCCAGTGTGTTCATCAGGCTATAAAAGGTTAGATGGCTGCTTTTCTGTAGTATGATAGTCACGTGCAGTTTCACTTCTGTCTTTGTTCATAGCATGCGTTGCCAGTCCATTTTGAACATGGCGATGTTTCGTTGTAAAAAAGACATAGCAATAAAGTATTCTCGTACTCTTAATAAACACTTCGAGAGTTCTTCCAAAGTCGCCCAGGCACTTTCTCCATGCATTGCAAGGTAACTCTAAGTCTAATATAAATAATTTCCAAAATTGAGTCATTTCTTTATTTACTTCTTGCTTTTGCAACCATTTGTATGCTTACATATGTCACTTTGCCTTTTCAAAAATTGTTGGCTTCATCTGTTTGCTGATTGCTCCTAAATTTAAATTATTAGCATATTTCTACGTTTTTGAGAAATAGTTATAAATCAAGGTTTTTGCTGATTGGAAAACATAAAAAGATAATTGCAAAGAATACAGAATTGAAATTTTTGAGCTTTGAGGTTTTTGTTTGTTTGTTTGTTTGTTTTTTGAGACAGAGTCTTGCTCTGTCTCCCAGGCTGGAATGCAGTGCTGCAATCTTGGCTCACTGCAACCTCCACCTCCCAGGCTCAAGTGATTCTCCTGCCTCAGCCTCCCGAGTAGCTGGGATTACAGGCCTGCGCCACCACCATGCCCAGCTAATTTTTGTATTTTTAGTAGAGAGGGGGTTTCACCACATTGGCCAGATTGGTATCGAACTTGTCACCTCAAATGATCTGCCTGCCTTGGCCTCCCAAAGTGCGGGGATGCCACAGGCATGAGCCACCGCACCTGGCCGAGCTTTGGGGATCTTTAGATAAGCCTAAGAACACAAAACAAGAGGCAGAGCCAACAGAACCAGAGCCAGAGTCCTTTCTCTCTCTGTATGTGTGACATAGCTTCTTGGCATTTCAGTAAACAAGAAATTTCCAGAGCCATATGCCACACCAGTAATACTAAGAATGAAAATGATTATCTTTAGCAAAATTCTTTTCCCCATTTTGTGAAGTAAAATTGTTCATGTATGCTGTAAGTTATTAGAAAAAAAAAAAAAAAAAGAATCCTTGTACAAGTGTTTTTCAAATGAAGCTGGAATTTTCTTCCCTGTAGTCCTTGCCTAGTATTTGTTAATTTGGTCATACTCCTTGTGAAGTTCCTAGTTCTGATAAGTTTTGCTATTTTAAGAATATCACTTACATGACTGCCCTATTTCTAGCACATTCAAAAGAAGAGACTCCCATATGGCCTCTCTTAAAAAAGAAAGTCCTGATTAAGAAGTAACTTCATATTACCTCTGAAGATTTTCATGGCTGCTGCATCTGAGATATTATTCTAAGCTAATAGATTGTCAATCACATTATTTTACATAACTCCTTCAGTCATTTGTCCATCCAGTATATACTGAGCACCTTCTTCATACCAAGCCTTGTTTTAGGTACTGGGGATACAGCAGACAAGAACCACTGCCCTCATGGAGCTTTCATTCTACTCCTTGCAAATGTACATTCTGCTAGGTCCGTGCAGCCCAAACGGCAGGTGTAACATCATGAGGCTACTGCTGCTGAGCCATCTTTCCATTTTATATTCATGAACTCTTTTTTATTTAATCCACATTGAGTCACATGTTAACTTGCAGGTCCAGATATTCAGCCAAGAGTGGAGTAGAGAGGAGATAGAGTCTTCTGATGAAGTATTTATCAGGAGCCTACTTTTAGCACCTATTGTGCTAAGTGCTAGTAATGCAAAAATTAATAAGACATTATTTCTGCTGTGGCCCAGGAAAAGGAATAAACAGTAGATAAATGTAAGAAAAGAGAGATGTTCAAGTGGTGGCAGAAAGGAAGCTGTGATGTATCCAGGGTATCCACAGTGTCTAAAAGAATGCATGGTACAGAGCAGGTGCTCAGTGTTTACTGAGTGGATGAAAGGATGAAATACAGGTGGGTGCACACACATACATACATATGCATACATTACATACATAGAGTATTGTCTTACTAGGAGATTCCAGGCAGAGGAAGTAGACTATGCGAATGGCACGGGAAAAGCATATTTGGAATACAGATTAGCCCAGCAGGTTGTCTTGTTGACCTTGTAGGAGTGACTTTAGTAGTGGTTATCATTTTGGCAGGTGTGTGGTGAAGCTTTGTGTCTTGGACTGTAGTTCCAGACACGTAAATCTGTGATCCAGGGGTCTACTGGTGACTGACTGACCAGTTATCTCTTTTCTTCCGCCTCCCAGAAGCACAGGCACACCATCCCCTCTTTCCCCAATGCCTTCTCCTGCCAGCTCCGTAGGGTCCCAGTCAAGTGCTGGCAGTGTGGGGAGCAGTGGGGTGGCTGCCACTATCAGCACCCCAGTCACCATCCAGAATATGACGTCTTCCTATGTCACCATCACGTCCCATGTTCTTACTGCCTTTGACCTTTGGGAACAGGCCGAGGCCCTCACAAGGAAGAATAAAGGTAAATAAATGGCTTTGTGGTGGTAATTACTGGGGTGTTTGGATTGGGAGGAAAAAACATTGGTTTATATTTTAAGTTCAGTTTCTTGGAGAAAAGGAAATGTGTAGCTGTTTTACTTTAATTATATTTTCTCCATTCTGCCTCAAAACCTAGTTGCAATTATTCCTTGAGCACTGTGGCATGGAGCTGAATTTCTATGGCTAGATCTTAGCAAAACCAAAATAGAAGTGGCTTTAGCACCTTGCCCCTTCTGAAATTCTGCTGTCATTATTTCAGCCTGAGCTGAAATGCTAGCTGAAAGGCAAGGCAAATGAAGAAGAGTTGTCACTGGCTGTTCCTAGGCTCAGCACATTGGAGATACAAAGTAGCATAACCCAAATACTGAGGTTATTGTTTGTTTTTAGTATATGTTAAGAAAGATAGTAGCTATAGTACGAGAGATACAGCATAGTAAACATTATTGAGACTTGTTTGGGGAAGAAGACCCTTGGAGAAATGCAAGGTTCAGGAGAGTTGGAGCCAGCTGGCTGTAATCACTTACTTTCGACATAGCCTCTTAGGGCCTTATCTGTCTTATCAAACTGATAATGCTTTTAACTTTTTTTTTTTTCATTAATGCATCCTTTGAGGCAAAGGTATAAATTTGATGTTTTCCAAGTGCCAGCCATTGTGCTAAGCATTATGGATTCATCTCTAAAGCAAACCTGGTTTGTAGTCTAGTGGAGAATTAGCAAGCAATCACAGTAGATTGTGATTTTTTTGCTGTGATAAAGTGCAGAATATTGTGGGGACGTACCTTCTGGAACCTTGAATTTTTGTTTCCATTTTAATTTTTTTGTGTGCTTGTGTATTTACTTGTTTTTTTAATGTTTTGTTTTGTTTTTGCAGAATTCTTTGCTCGGCTCAGCACAAATGTGTGCACCTTGGCCCTCAACAGCAGTTTGGTGGACCTGGTGCACTATACACGACAGGGTTTTCAGCAGCTACAAGAATTAACCAAAACACCTTAATGGAGCCCCAGGTTGATTCAATGCCTTGGGAACTATTTTTGCACATTGGAAGCCTCAAAAACAGTCCAGACATTTGTTTCATCAGGACACCAAACTCTAAAACAGAAGCACGAGATGGCCAGGACATTTGTCCACTTAAACTCTCAACAACGGTGTGATCATTGGTTGGACACTATGGTTATGCAGAAGCAGAGATGAGGAGGCTGGCCCCAGAGATGATCTTGCCCTTCCAAACTAAAGGACAGAAGTGCAATGTAGCTTAAATGGGTGTATGAATGGTCTAGAAACATTTCTTGTTTTTTTTTTAACCAGCAGGATACAAGTTGCAAATGAAATGAGGAAGAAACAGTTTCAACTCTGAAAGTGAATTTCACATCATCTCAGTAGCCACACTAGTCCATTCCCAGAAGGAAATTTTTTTTTAACAATGACTTTTGGTGAAGGGTTTTGTGGATGATTATTTTTCTTTTGAGTTTTGGGAGAAATGTTTAATAACTTCTAATGGCCATCTGTAAACCATACGTAATGAAGGACTCCACTGTGCTCCACTTTCTGCCAGTGAACAGTGGCTTGATAATACCAAGTATTGTTGTAATTTATAAAGTTGAAGGCAACCCCTGCTCCTGCCGCCCCCCATCTCCCCATTGCCTAGAGGGCTGCACATTGACCCCAGCTCTGACTTCTCATTACTGTGCTGAAAGTCAGCCCACGTCGGAGCGGCGAGGAGGAGCCACAGTACATGGGGTGTCGCCTCGAGGTCTGCACAGGAGGACTTGGCGCTGCCATTTCCTACCCTTGCCATTTCCCACCCCTGCTTCAGTGAAAGGGACTCTCTAACAGGGCAGTCACTGTTGACTCTATTCTGAATTTCCTACCTTGGGGAAGAAGGGAACCAACATTTATACCTGACCAGATGGCTAAAGTGCTTTTAAAGTTTTGTTTAAGTAGAGCTGGAATTTGAGGTGCTGATCTGTGGTCTACAGTTATGTGGTAACTCACGTTGTCCAACCAACTCAGAGTTTCGTCAGTGAACAAGAAAAATGAAATCTGCTTCTTAGAGAGGCTATATTTTTCTGCTACAAATTATTTTATATTTATAGCAAAACTAGACTTTCAGAGTCCTTGATTGTCTAGGGGAAGTTAACTCCCTGAGAGGATGTAGAGATTTGGGGTGGTTAATTAGACTTTTGAAAAACTTGTCACCACATGCCTTCACTCCAGAGTGTTCTCAGCTAGATTTGATTTGGTTGAGGAGGAACTGTGGCCCTCCGTAAGTTATTGCCATAGTGTATACATTAAACCAAGTCCATTTTGAATGACCTAAAATGAAATAATCAGAAATCCCATGTGCCCATAAGCAGATTTTTCTTTTTCATTGAAACTTTAAAGGTTATTATTGGAAACATTACTTTGAGTGCAGTGTTTTTAAAAGGCAATTCTTTTTTATCCCTTTTAGAAGTAGAATTTGCACACTTACTACAATTGGAGTGTCATCTCTATAACTATTTTTTCTCCGCCTTTGTCCCATTCTGCCCCCTACATGTTTCCTACCAAGCATGTTTCACATTTTCCTACTAGTGGAGGAGGGAGAACCATATTTATTTATAATGAAGACATCTAAGATCCCTATGATGAATGCAGGAACTCTCTTGGTAGTTTGTAAATACACAAAGGGATGTGTCTAGGGATGGGAGCGATGCTTATCTCTCACAGTGTGAGTGGTCTGTGTGAGGCTGTTCCGTCAGTTTCTTCTCCAGACTGTTCTTTGGTTGTCACTAAGTCAGAGGTCTGGTCCCTCATGTTTAGGTGAAAGCCAGAGAATGACAGCTGTAGTCATATCTGAGCATAAGACCTTGATGTGTGATTCCTGATGACCGGTTTCATTTATTCATGTTATAAAGCAAAGCCCTGGTCCTTTTTAAACTGCTAGTTTTAAAAACCTGTGTTAAATGAACAGTAATTGCCTGGTAGGTTTTCTGTGTTTGTAGCATTGTGTGTCCATCTGTTATATGTAAGGGACGAGGCACCAGAATCAGGCTTTATTTCGATATTGAAGATGTTATTTAACATCTCTCTTTTTTCCTTACTCCCTTAGCCATCCCTTCCCCCTTTGCCCCACCATTCCCTAGAACAAGCCACCTGTCAATTGTGAAGGGTTGTGTTCTTTATGGCAGGTCCTGTCTATGCAGATTGTGCCAGAGCATGTGCGTGTTCTGTTGGCAAGCCACAGTGCTCCCTTGACTGAAGACATTTCCAAGTAGATTTCTCAGCCAGCTCTAAAACAGATTGCTTTTTCAGTGGCCTTACTCTTTGTGGGTTTTTTTTTTTTTTCCTGAACTAGATATAAAGATTTTATTTGTCCTTTGAAAAAGTAACAAATGTGCATAGATCAATTTGTACTACTTTGGTCATTGGATATTTCTGATCCTTATTGCATTGTACCTAAAAGAGAGTAACTAATGGTAACCTTTTTAATAGAGTATGTGAAAGGTAGTGGCTGATGAATCCTTAATGTTCATAGGGTCTTTTTGCTGTTACAGTTGTATATAGAAGTCTAAAGGATTTTTTAAATCATTTGCACTTTTTCACTGCATGCTTACAATTCCCAAAGGCAAAATCTGTACTGAGGTAGATCATTTGAAAGGGCTAGATTATAAAATTAAGCCTTAGAATATGCAAAGTTCTCATAACAATAATAGTACACACTTCACGGTAAGACAAATGCAAATCATCTTAAGGAGTGAAAATAGAGTGTAAATCTTGCCTTTGGCACTACAAGGTGTGTGTGTGTGTGTGTGTTTGTGTGTGTCTTTAGTAGGAAATGGAAGAACACTGTTTTATTTTTAAAAGTGTTTAATGTTTCTGTCCTTTCTGTGAATTATTGAATTTAAGAGCCCTGCTAAATAATGAAAAAACACTTTACTAAAACCTATCGAATGATACTGGGTTCGGATTGTGAAAACATTGGCCACCTAGTAGCAGCGGTGAGGAGTGGGAGGGCCCAGCAAGCATTTATCAGAAATAGAATCACAATAGGAGGAGAATTTGACTGGCTGATATTATGATTTGATCACAATACTGAATGGGAAAAGCATCTAATATTTTGTAACAAAAAGACCTTCATATTATCTGTTTTGACCAAAATGTGTAGCTATTTCCCTTAGACAGATTGGACCACACTTATCTCCCTTGTCCTGTATCCTTTAATTTCAGGTCTCAGGATGTTTAGAAAGCTAAAACCCCCTACCCCTTTCTGGCTGAAAACTTGCCTTATTTGGTATCTTACACATTAATGTTACTAGCATCAGGAGCTTACTGTTCTATTATGATTCATCTTCAGTAATTTTTAGACGCAAAAGAAAGCCATTGTGTCCTCTACAATTAACACAACTGTTATCTCTGATACACAAAGGGATATAAATACATACACTTAAATAGAGAAAAATAGGTTGGTTGAATTGTGCCTTTGACTGAACCGAGTTTTTAAATACTGCTGTGTTTGTTTCGCCATGGCTTCAGGGATGATACATGGCTCTTGCCACCTTTTACTCCTCTGCTTTAGGAAGTTTGAGTTGTATTTGTGCATCTTAAAGTAGATTGAGACTTGAGGCTGGGCTTTCGGGTTTTGTTTTGTTTTTTTTAATGTACTTAAGCCTGCTTGCTTCCTACCACAGATTCTTTATTTTCCCAAACACTACAAAAAACTTGTAAAACTTTGCCATTTCATCTGTTTACACTCTTTGCCACTGATTAGCAGTATTTAAATCTTGCAGGAATATTTTGTGCTTCCTTTAGAAACACAAGAGTATAGATTTTTCTCACTGAAAAGTGAGAGTTACACATTGCAGCCATGAAGGGATGCTAGGATCAGTTATGGCAGTACCTTTTTTCCCCTCCTGTTCCTGAGCCAGTTGCCTCTTTTGTTTTGGGTCCCACTTAGGATTAATGGATGTAAGGTATTTTTCTGTGCCTTTATTTTGTGTCATTCTATTGGAAGGAGGTGTAATGGCAGAATAGCATAGTGTTGGGGGTTTTCCTTCAAACACTGCAAGTGGTATTGCCACCATGTGAACCTCAAATATGCAATCCAGTTGTGTTGGTTTCTTGGCGACTTGGAGTGTTCATCTCTTCGTGAATTGTGAGCAGTGACCATGTTCTTCAGTTCTTAATTATGGTGAGTTGACAAATACCAACTACTGCTTTTCTTTAGGTGGCTATTAATTTCTTATTGTCAGGAGGAAATGACACTATATTCTGTTCCACTGAGCGTCAGAGATCAGCAGGCACTGTACTGGGTAGAGAAGTGCCTATACTTCTCTACCTAAGAGGGCAGGAGGGAAACCCTACAGCTCCTTGTGAGCCTATATATTAGTATATCGGCCTAGAGAGGACAAGGGAATAAGACCACTCATAGTGAGGCTGGCCAAGCTGCACTGGTCGGACCAGGCAGTGGCTGACCTAAGGAGGACAACTTGCTTTGCTTAAAAGTAGATTTAAGCAATGCTTAACACAGGCAGTATTAACTTCACCTTTGTTGAGGCCATCAACGTGTATTGTTAAAATTACTGCATATCCCCCCCAGATATCAAGTATACACTGTTCATGTTGGGGTTGTGTGTGTCTGTGTGTATATGTGTGTGTGTATGTATGCGCACGCATGTGTCCCAAATCTTGTTTTTTTTTTTCTGAATGTGATCATGTTTTGGATGATACCTGAGCAGGGTTGCCTTTTTTTTATTTATTACCATTATATATTATATTATATATTTTTTGCTTTCTTGTAACTTTGGAGGAAAGTCAAATCTTGGTATTAAAATTGTTTTAAAAAGGAGTAAATTTTCCAGTTGATAAATGAAAATCACTGGTCTATCTTTAAAATAATAAGTTTTTCTTTAATTACTGTGGAATAACGTGCCAGCTGTCATCAACACAATGATTTTGTACATAGGGTAGGGAAGCAGTGATGCTCTCAATGGGAAGATGTGCAACACAAATTAAGGGGAACTCCATGTATTTTACCTACTTCAGCAATGGAACTGCAACTTGGGGCTTTGTGAATAAAATTTAGCTGCCTTGTATAGTCGTTTGAAAGAGAATATGTGATCTGTGAGAGAATTATAGTTTTTTTTAGAAGAAAAATCTGCAAAAGATCTTTCCAAAGACAATGTGCCACAGATCTTTTGTTCCCTGTAATAAGGATTAATTGCTGTTTAAACAAAAATGTAATTGTTCATCTTTAAATTCTTTCCTTTTCATAAGAGGATCAAGCTGTAAAAAAACAAAAAAACTAATAAAAATTTCGAGAAATCATTGGATTTGAATCTATGCTTTCCCTTTACCTGAATATAGTAATTCTTAATACCATTATGTGAAATTGCCATCTATAGCCAAGGAGTTTCATGTGAGCAATGTGCCCTTATTCACAATATTTATTGCTGGAATGGAGAAAGAACTGTTCAGAAGGCAGCTTATCCTTCTGTTCAGTTGATCTCGCTAAGATCATAATCAGACACAAATTGGCCTAACATCACTAGTGTGGCTTCTTATCCTAACATCAACTGGAGGGTGTAGCAGTGACCAAATTTGCCTATTTATTTCCAAATTTGCTGGGTAGACAGGATTGTAGAATGTTGGTATTGAAAGGGATCTAAAAGTTATCTGGGCTTTTCACCCTTTGCCACCGTTAAAGAAAAAATCCTCTTTGATTTCATGAAATGGGAAAGGACCTGGGTGCTGAAATCTGACTTCCTTGTGTTTGAATCTGATTTTCTGGTTTGCTAATTAGGTGACCCTTGGTCAGATTAACCTCTGCATTTCTCTTTTACAACTGTTGAAATGGTATCCACCCAGTAAGATTGCAAGGATCACGTTAGATGATGTATTGAGATTGCTTAGCATGGTATGTGGCATTATGTAATCACTCAGAAACCAGTGGCTATTTCATTTCCTCCCCTTACTGCACTGCCATATCCCAGCTGCTGACCCTCCAGCCGGAACACTCACTGCCTTCCTCTTCCTTTTTAATTTTTTGTCCTTCCAAATGTTAGATCAGTCTCCACTCGTACTAGTCCTAGTGAACAAACATGGACCCATCCCCTGTAAATTCAAAGTTGAAAAGTCAACAATAACTGTTGTACAATCATGCAATAGCAAGTGTGGGGAAAGGGAGTGTTTTAGATCTGATGAGAAAAACTACAGGGAAAAGAATCATCTAATTTGAACTAGGGCTTGAAAAATGGGTCTCAGTCGTCAAGTCTCTTCTGGGTGTTTAACCTTTTTCACCAAAACTCCATGTCATATCTTGTATAACTTAGTAGTAGTCCAGGTATGGTTGTGCCAATTTAACACCCTTGTTAATTGTTTATAATCTGGGGATATTATAAAGAATGTTTCCATGACCATCCCTGGAATGAAATATTTGGGGAAATTCAAATATTTTGAATTTGGGATATTTATTTGGAATTCCAAGAAGTGGATTATATAGTGAAAACATTCATTTTTCTTCCTTTTTTTGGGAAAATATTCAAGCATATCCTGAAAAAATAATACTATGTATACATGTATACCTACCACCTAGATTCAACAATTAACATTTTACCATATTTTTTATGTAAATGTGTAGGTGTGTACACTTAGGCTGAATAGTGAGTTGCAGACATATTTCACACTTAAAAGTTGCAGCATGCATCTGTCAGGACACTTTCCAAAGTAGTCACAATACCATTATAGCATCTAAAGACATTTCTCAATGCTTAATGTTCAGTCCATATTCAAATTTCTGTAGCTGCCTTCAAACTTACCTTTTTGAACATGGCTTCAACTGTTTCATGCATTACATTTAGTGGTTATGTCTCTTTAGTCTTGAGAACAATCCTTCCTTCACCCACCCCAAACTTTTTTGAGACAGGCTGTCACCCAGGCTGGAGTGCAGTAGCACAATCATAGCTCACTCTAGCACTCAGTCGATCCTCCCACCTCCGCCTCCTGAGTAGTGGGGACTACAGGCGCATGCCATCAGGCCCAGCTAATTTTTGTGTTCTTTATAGAGACACTTTCACCATGTTGTCCAGGTTGGTCTTGAACTCCTGGGCTCAAGTGATCTACCCTGCCTAGGCCTCCCAAAATGCTGGGATTACAGGTGTCAGCCACCACGCCCAGCCACCCCCACCTTTTTTTAATGTCCCCCATCCTCAATTTGTCTGGTTCCCCCAAATGTTCATTAATTCATTCATCTCCTGTCTTTCCTATAAACTACAAGTTCAGTCTAGTGGTGTGATTATATTTGGCAAGAATCCTTCACAGGTGATTCTGTGGGCTTCATACTGGATCACGTCAGGAGGTAACTAAAATGGTTTTTATGTGTGATAATAAATTTGAGTCTTTGGTTAAGATATGATCACCAGAACTCTCCTTTATAAATAAGATCTTTTCCCTATCCCCACAACCTTTCACTTAAGTGATTTTATTACAGCACGCATTGATGATCCTTGCTAAAAAGATTACTTCATTGGGAGTTAAAGAATGGGAAGAGTGTATTTTACAGGCTCTTGTTATTGTCAGATTACCCATAGAAAAGTTTTATCGGCCGGGCGTGGTGGCTCACGCCTGTAATCACAGCACTTTGGGAGGCCAAGGCAGGCGGATCACAAGGTCAGGAGATCGAGACCATCCTGGCTAACACAGTGAAACCCCATCTCTACTAAAGATACGAAAAAAAATTAGCCAGGCGTGGTGGCAGGCGCCTGTAGTCCCTGCTACTCGGGAGGTTGAGGCAGGAGAATGGCGTGAACCTGGGAGGCAGAGCTTGCAGTGAGCCGAGATGGCGCCACGGCACTCCAGCCTGGGTGACAGAGTGAGACTCCGTCTCAAAAAAAAAAAGTTTTATCACGTTTTCAGAGTATCTATTTTCCTAATCCTTTATCTAACCTGGGTATTATGATTGGAAAAGGGGAAGGGGAAAAGTCACCGAACTTGATAGGTGGCAAATGGTGTCCCTGGTGTGTTTTATTCCATGATAGAGTATTTTTCCCTCACATTAAGCTGCCATTTGCAGTGCATGGGTTATGTGACTAGTATTCTAGACCCAGTTCAAACGCCCATCTTGGTAGATGGGGGGAAAGCTGTTTTCACCAGTTATATAGATTGAGTTCACCACTCGGAAGGGTTCTGCTAACAAGGGGATGCTGAGCAGTAAAGAAAAGATGATCCACCAGGCTGAAAAATGCATCTTTTTCCTTTTGATTTATGTATTTGGAGGATATTAACCTTTTGTTAAGTATTTCTCTCCAAATAATTAAATTTATTATGCTGGGCTTTAAAAAAAAATTTAAGTCGGCAGTGTCCTTGCCGACTTTTGATGTCTCCATAAGGTGCATACAGACTATTTCCCAGATGCTGTACAAGGCAGTTTTACTATCACTGAATACTGGCAACTACTCTGTGAGGTTAAAGTGGTAATCTCCCTTTGTGTTCTTTTATTCGCAAGTATCTAGGCACTTTTGGAGCCTGCATTATTTGAATAGGTACTGGCTCACTATTTGCCAGGGTTGTTAGGAATGTAAATTGTCACAATCCAGGCTACTTTTACGTAAGTCATCTAGGTGGTGCTTAGAACCCTCAAATCCATTCCAAATAACTTTGAAGCCCAATGTGTCTTTACCAGAATATAATCGGAGGTTTATCTGCTGTTACTTTGGTAGTGATTAGATAATTGTACTGTCTAGTCTGTTTTGTCTAAGGAATAGGACTCTTTCAGCGTTTGTGGTTTTCCAGTAGACCACACTCAGCTGAAAGCAAGACTGTACTGAGACACCAAGGCTCTGATAATAAGGGCCTTTGCCTTTCCAACAGACTGAGGGCAGGCCTTGAAATACTCTTTGAACACACAATTCTATTTTAGCTTTAAAAAGACCATGTGCCTCCCCTGGATAAGTGCTTTAAATCACCCTTCTCTATTATGGAGGCCCAGTCCTAACATCTCATTTACCTTATTTCATGTGTAGGAGGAAGAAACAATTATGGGTTCTGATATCTTCACTGCTAACTATTCCTATAAATTATCCTCTAAGAAACACTACCAACCCCTTCTCAAGAAAGGTGCATGAGCACATATTTTCTTATGAATACTCACACTACTGGATGTGGAAAACCAGTCGTGCTCAACTGAATGAACTATAGAAAAATGCCTTTAGTTTTCCATCTTTGAACTACAATCTTTGAAGCAACTCCTTGTGCAAGTAAAACTTGGTACCCAGGACTGCAACTGAGGAATTCACAATCTCAAGGGAAGAAGCAAGTGATCCTGGTAGAGTGGTTTTAAAGAGCTTCCCAAGCTTACATATACACGAGAATGTAATTTTTCCATCCTATTTTTAAGCTGATTTACAAATAGACTAGTAAAACAAATTACAGTTAGCCTTCCATATCCATGGGTGCTGCATTGGTGGATTCAACGGAGATAGAAAATATTCAGGGTGAAAAATTCCCACGAAGTTCTAAAAGACAAAATGAATTTGCCACGTGCCGAGTACTATGTTGCATCCACGCGAATGAAGTGATGTGTAGTCATTGTATTGGGTATTGAAAGTAATGTAGAGATGATTTATAGTGTATGGGAGAATGTGCACAGGTTATATGCAAATATTGTGCCATTTTACAAAGGGACTTAAGCATCCATGGATTTTGGTATTTGTGGGGATCCTGGAACCAACCCCACACTTAACACCAAGGGACAACTATATAGAGGCATACGGAGCAAAAAGTGAAAGGGCAAGTGTACTTCCTCCCCAGATTCTACAGCTGTTAAGTTTGTGCATATCTTTCTACAACTTTTCTGTGCAGTTTTTTACACTGTGTATCAGTCCTTTTTCAATGTCCAGCATATTTTGGCTACAAAGTACCATGTAATAAGATATGCCACCATTTATTTAAACATTTTCCCATTATGGACACAAGTCACTCCTCCCCACAATATTCTGTGGTTACAACAATGTACTGAAGGAATCGTAGTACACAACGTCTTTGTACATTCTTACAAGTATTCTATAGGATTAATTCCTGGAAGGGAAATGTCTGGGTCAAAGCCTAAGCTAAATTTTAAATTTTTGATGTTACAGGCCAGGTGTGGTGGCTCATATGTGTAATCCCAGCACTTTGGGAGGCTGAGGCGGGTGGATCACAAGGTCAAGAGATCAAGACCATCCTGGCCAACATGGTGAAACCCTGTCTCTACTAAAAATTTAAAAAAAAAAAAATTAGCTGGGCGTGGTGGCACGTACCTGTCGTCCCAGCTACTTGGGAGGCTGAGGCAGAAGAATCACTTTGAACCAAGGAGGTGGAGGTTGCAGTGAGCCGAGATTGCGTCATTGCACTCCAGCCTGGCGACAGAGCCAAGACTTTGTCTCAAAAAAAAAAAAAAAATTTGATGTTACCAAACTACCTTGCCCACCAACTGCAGATGATCTTACATTTTTGCCAGTCGTGAGTGCAGTGTAAAAAACAATCTTACACTACTTTAATTGCATTTATCTGACAAGTGAACCATTTTATCACAATTTCATTGGTCATTTGTGTGACTTTATGGATTGTCTATTCCTGTACGTAGTTCGTTTTCTGAGATTGTCTTTTGCCTACTAGTTTGTAGAGTAAGAAGGTTGAACAAGGTTGATGGCCTCCAACCAACTGCGTGACTCTTCCTGAGTTTGCTCCACTGCCTACACCTCAGTAGGTATCACCTGTGAGCTGCTTACAACAGTTCCCACCTTTATCTTTCTTTTTACAAATGCTACAGGAAAAAATGATCAATCCTTGAGTGAGACTCTATGTGTGTCACCAACTCAGGATCTTTGGCATTTGAAGCTCCACTAATCTTTTTACTACTTGTCCAAGCAAATGATATTTATTCTGGATAAAGTGGAAGCTGTTTAACATTGGCAGTTTTGAAACCCACTGAATGAACATGAATTTCATCACGGATTGTCTTTATGGCCCAGAGAGATCAAATCTAAAATTGCTTGCCAAATGTCAGTCCTGAACTTAACTATAGTCTTATTAACCTGATATTTGCTTACCTTGAATGAAGGTTAAAAAGAGGAGACTGGTTTCTTGTCCTTGTGAAATTTACTCACATCCAATCAATAGTTTCAGTTGATTCCTTTGTGTAAAATTACATGCTTCAGTATGTGTGTGGGCATTAAAGCATAGGTTAGGGTGCCCAGCTCCTGGATGACATGTCTCTACCCAAGTTACAGGTAACTTGAGACCTGGTGTTTTTCCATTCAACTAGCCATTGTCTCTTTCAGCCATTCCTCTTAACATAGATGTCACTATTCTAAAACTAGCACCCTGTGGACACACTGTTCAGATTATTTCAAGCTTGAGAGCAGAGCATAAGCCAGTTTATCTGACAGGTGGAGGACAGCACTCCTCTTGTACCTATGTATTTGTCTGGAATTTCCTACAGCAAAACAGAGCCAACCAGCATTTTCCCCTTTCCTACATCCATGATACATTCCCATCCCTACAGCACAACACTGACCTAAAAAAGTAAAAATGTGGAGAAGGGGAAAGAAGTATGTATGAAGCCACATGCCCTATGTACTTTCCATTGCTTGTACTTTGAAACCATCTTTCAAATTAGTCATTATGCTTTACAGATGACATGTGAGCCCAAGATAAGTATAGTCATCCGTTGGTATCCATGGGGGATTGGATCCTGGATTTTCCCCCATACCAAAATCCAAGGATGCTGAAGTCCCTGATATAAAATGGTATAGTATTTTCATATAATCTACACACATCCTCCCCTATACTTTAAGTCATCTCTAGATTACTTATAATTCCTAATAAAATGTAAATGCTATCTAAATAGTTGTTACATTGTTTAGGGAATGACAGTATAAAAGTCTGTACCTGTTCAGAACGGATGCAACACCATCCCTTTCGCCACCCCCATGCCCTCAATATTTGCAATTCACAGTGGGTTGAATCCATAGATGCAGAACCCAAGAACAGAGGGACAACTGTAATCTGTCCATGGTTAGGAAGCCAGTAAAAGGTGAAGCTCAGATGATTGATAGAGATTTGTCTGATTTCAAGTTATGAAGGGGGTTTTGCTTGTGAGAATAAACTAGTGAAAATGTGGTTTTATAAACTGCTTTAATGTAATCTGCAGCCAGAGTCTTAATACTGTTACCATTTAACCACTTTTGGATTATACTATAGACAATTAGACTGAGGTTAATAAGACTGGACTGTTAATAGGCCTTAGAGGCTTTATAAACTGGAGCTTGAGAAAGAAGTCCTAAAAATCTGCAGTTATTAGCAACTCTTCTAATGCGTCATTAGAAGCACATGGGGGATCATCCCATCCAATGCTGCTTTCTGTGTTGCCCTGTGGATTTTCTCCATTTACCAACACTAGTCAAGACACTAGTGCACCTCTAGTGACAGCTAAAATTCAGGGTTTTTTTTCCTTATTTGCATGAGGACATGTATTATTTAATAAATAAAAGTTTAATAAAACACTAAATGTTAGTGTAACAGACATTTCAAGAAATGAGCATAAAGTAAATGTTTTTAAGTCATGAATAATGTAAACTAAGCTTTAATGGGTAAAATCCCAGGAAATAAGAAATGGTAACCGAAACAGGCAACAGTATAAATTCCCCCAGGGTCTTCCAAGTTTGAGAGTATAGAGGCAGAATAAAACTTTAATTCTGAAGCTAGTGACCCTGAAGTTTGAATGCCTTGGCCCTCTCACCTACCTTACACTGTCCAGGCAAAGCAGCCAACCAGAAATAAAAAACATGGCACTGAATAACCATCCTTTACCTTGCACAAGTTACGTGAATGTCTGGTACTATATTTCCTCATCTGTAAGAAAAAAGGAAGGAGTTGAAATACGATATCCTAAAGTGTATGAGATAAAGATACTGGTAATCAAATATTTCCCTGTTAAAGATGGTGTATTAAAACCTAAAAAGATACACAGAACTTATTAAAAAGACCACTGTCCTTTAAAATCATCTTGGTGGTTTCTTCACATTTATTACCACAGTTCAAAACAAATTTACAACAAAATTCTTTAAAACTGCCTTCAGGGCCCAGCATAGTGGCTCACGCCTGTAATCCCAGCACTTCGGGAGGCCGAGGTGGGCAGATCACGAGGTCAGAGGTTTGAGACCAGCCTGGCCAACATGGTGAAACCATGTCTCTACTAAAAATACAAAAAATCAGCCAGATGTGGTGGCACACACGTGTAATCCCAGCTACTCAGGAGGCTGAGGCAGGAGAATCGATTGAACCCCGGAAGTGAAGGTTGCGGTGAGCCTAGACTGCGCTACTGCACTCCAGCCTGGGCGACAGAGCGAGGCTCTGTCTCAAAAACAACAACAACAACTGCCTTCAGAACTATGTGCAAGCATAGGTACGTCCTACTTATTTTATGGTTGCTTTTCTACAAAGAGTTAAACAATACTAACCGCATAAATAACTCATCAGACTTCTTGGCTCCAAAACACAATTGCAAAAGACAGAAGATAAAAATGTGTCCCTATTAGATAATTTCAGTATCCACCTAAGTTGTTTTCTTTGGGCAATGATGGCAGCCCCATTGGAGTAAGTTTAAAATCTCCACGTTAATTCTTTAAAAACCAGTATTCAGCCAGGCGTGGTGGCTCACACCTATAATCCCAGCACTTTGGGAGGCCGAGGCTGGCACATCACCTGAGGTCAGGAGTTCGAGACCAGCCTGACCAACATGAAGAAACCCCGTCTCTACTAAAAATACAAAATTAGCCAGGTGTGGTGGCACATGCCTGTAGTCCCAGCTACTCGGGAGGGTAAGGCAGGAGAATCGCTTGAACCCAGGAGGCAGAGATTGCAGTGAGCCAAGATCATGCCATTGCACTCCAGCCTGGGCAACAAGAGCAAAACTCCGCCTCAAACAAACAAAAAACCCCAGTATTCATAGTGTCAACATTTTATAGGTTCTGACACATGTTTAAAAATTATCTTAATCCCCTTCCTCATATCCAAAGCTTACCCCCTAGACTTGGCTAAATGTTCTCTTATCCTAATCTTTATACTCCCTTATCCACCTCTAACTGATAAGTGGAGTGGACCATACTTACTAATGAGTGGAATCACTGTGTACCCAATGTCACATACACAGATGCCCTCTCCTTCCCCTTACCTCAAACTGAGTAAAGCAGTAGGTCAACCATAGGCAGTCCCATCCATCAGGCTCTGCTATTCTGTGTTCAGGCATAAAATACACACATGTATACATATGATTTTATAGACATGTCAGGACAATAAAATGCATTGTTGGGTAATTTGGAAATCTAAAGCCTAAGAGCTCAGGGAAATTTCACATATATATATTCTCTCCACTTTCTAAAAAATAAATGACATCACCTGTGTGAGTGATAGCTTTAAAGCAAAAACTTCTTACATTAAATCATTAAATGTTTGCTTCTACTACCCTAATTTCCTGAAGCCACATCTTTTTTTACTTACCAAATACACATTCCTTAAATAAGTAAATCCCTGGCCAGGTTCCTTACTTAGCTCAAAGTTTTAACTTTTTTTTTTAGTTTTTTAATTTTTTTTTTTTTTTAAACATGCAGTGTTCTGTCCTTTCAGCAGAGCCCTAGGAGCCTGGGGGCAGCTGAGACCTAGTCTCCTAAATTTTTACAACTCTCCATAGGCATATTTACAAGGTGCTACCTGAAAATACCAACAAGCCACCAGACACTACATTTGTGTGCAATTCATCAAGAAGAATTTATATTCATTCCACTAGTAAAAATTATTTATTCCTCTGGCTCTGATTTGAAAGGATGTAATAGGTTTGAGTAAACAATAACCATCTCTGGCCTTTTTTCCCCTTCTTTGTAGGTGTTAGCCACTCTACAGGTCTAAACCCTTGTTATACCAAAAGATCTTCGTGCATAAAGTGGATAAGATCTAAAGCACACAAATTTAGTTTTGACTATAATGTACCTCTTGGGATTATGTAAAAGCCACAGCCAACCAGCTCAGCTCCTGGGTATTATTAATAGTAGTAATGAAGTAAAACATTTTGAAACTGGACTCAAATTGTGTTCAGTGTGCTAAACCAGGCATGCTGTGAAATGAATGTAAATTTTAACAAGCCTATTCTGAGCTTTAGACTTTTCATTAGTGCCCCTTTCCCAAGTGTAATGTGCAGAATGAGCCACTAGAGGGCAACCACTTTCTTTAGGAAAAAGATGCTGTTTGAAAGCACTGTACATTCATTTAACCACAATGACACCATGTTTCACACCCAGGAGAATAGATATAATCAAAGGAAAAGGCAATACCAAGTGTTGGAGGGGACAAGGAGCAACTGGAAATCTCATACGTTGCTGATGGAAATACATGGTACCGCCACTTGGATAACAGTTTGCAGTTTCTTAAAAAGTTAAAATCATGTTACAATAAACCCCAGCAATTCCACGTATATGAAACTACCCAAGATAAATGAAAGCATATGGTCAATTAAGATATGTTCGTGAACATTCATGGCATCACACATAATAGCCAAAAATTGGAAACAAGCCAAACAACCATTATTGGTGAATGAATAAACAAAATGTGATATATGCATATGAGGGAATACTATTCAGCTATAAAAAAATCTACACTATGGATGAAGTGAACCTCAAAAATATGCTACGTGAGAGAAGCCAGATGCAAAAGATTAAATATAGTGTGTGATTCAATTTATATGAAATACCCAGAAAAGACAAATTTATAGACAGAAGATCAGTGGCTACCTAGGGTGAAGAGAAAGGAGGGGAGGAGTGGGGACTGACTGCAGACAGGCTCATGAGAATTTCAGGGGGATGATGAAAGTGTTCCAAATCTGGATTATGATGAGGCTGGCACAATGCTACAGGTTTACTGCATCAACATGTATACTTACAGTGGGTGAATTTAATATAAATCATACTTCAATAAAGCTAACAAAAAACACACTGATTCAGTGCTGCATTAGAATAGGTACTGGGAAATGAAACAAGTGAAAGAAAGAAAACTAGAGCACTGTGTATTAGAATGTAATACTAATAGCCACTATGTCATTCGGTCCTGAGCTCTGGCTTTTCAGACAGGAAAAAAGATCACTGTTTGCAAACAGACTAGGGAAATTTAGGAATTTATGGTCAGGTAAGAATTGTATTATTTTTGGCCAAAGGCCATTACATTTGTTACATTAAACAGAAACATTTGTTTAAAAAGAAAGGTTGTAAAGTTTCAAGCAGAAAGCAATTATTTTCTGACTCTCCATCAGTACTTTGGAGTCATATTTATGAAGGGATTTAATACACATCAATGTGCTAAGGGTCTGATGTTATATAAAATAACTAATAATTTGAGATATTCAGGGCAAAGAGAGACACTTGAAGTGACAGGCATATCCATACCAAGTAATTTTACATTTCCTGAATTATCCTTTTATAAACTACTTTAAATTTACTTAAGAAACTTCAGGTATAATAATATATGGGATCAAAAGGCTCGTTCTGGCCTGTAATCCCAGCACTTTGGCAGGCTGAGGCAGGAGCATTGCTTGAGCCCAGCAGTTCATACCAGCCTGGGCAACTTAGCAAGACCTGTCTCTACAAAAACATCAAAATTAGCCGGGCATAGTGGTGCGAGACTGTAGTGCCTATTACTCAGTAGACAGAGGTGGGAGAATCACTTGAGCCTGGGAGGTCAAGGCTGCAGTGAGTCATGTTCATGTCATTGCACTCCAACCTGGGCAGCAAAGCAAGACCCTGTCTCAAAAAAAAAGAGAAAGCTCTGTTAAGGTCTATAGCAGCAATCTCCAACTTTCTTGGCACCACGGACCAGTTTTGCAGAAGACAATTCTGCCATGGACAGGGCAGGGGTGGGGATAGGTGGTTTTGAGATGAAACTATTCCACCTCAGCTCATCAGGCATTAGATTTTCATAAGGAGATTGCAACCTAGATCCCTCACATGCGCAGCTCACAATGAAGTTTGCTCCCCTATGAGAATCCAATGCTGTCATTGATCTGACAGGAGGCGGAGCTCAGGCAGTAATGCTCACTGGCCTGCTGCTCACCTCCTGCTGTGCAGCTCCGTTCCCAACAACCCACGGCCCAGTATTGATTTGAGGCCCAGGGACTGGGGCCCCCTGGTCTATGGAACGTCTTCAACACATAAATTTCAGAGGAGGCTAGTGGTACACAAGAGAAAAATTAGTGACTATCAAGACAAAACTATGTCTTTTCTTTGGCTTCTAGAATGGTAGTGGTTTGTGGGGTTATAAAAGACAAGATCATCCAAAGGGCTCTCCCATTACTATTAGTTCCTAGTTCAGTTATAAACAATATACTTTTAAAAATGCTTTACTGGGTTCTCAAGAAAGCAGGGACACTGAGAGGCCAATATAAGAGATGGAACCTGAGCAGGAGTGGTAACTAAACAGGAAAACCAAAGTTGCCCTGAGGACAAATGCCATTATGAGCACTGGGATTGAGAGACCAAGTTCTGGACCCATAGCAAAAGGAGGAGCCAAGAAGAAAGCTAAAATGCCTCAGGTCAGTTTTGTTCCCTAGCCTAGAGACACAAATGTGAAACCTTTCTGAAGGAGCACATTCCCAATTAAAGAACCTCTGGATTCTCAACAGGTTCTACTAAATATATATTTGCAAATAAAAATCACCAAACACAGGAAGAATGGCATACCATAAGGAAAAGTTCAACAGAAACAATAAACAGATTTAGACCCTCAAGGGACTTCAGGTATTGGAATTATTGGCTACAGGATATAAAGATAACTATGTATGAAATGCCCAAAGAAATAAAAAAGATAGAAACCAAAGAAACAGCAATTAGGCAAGAGAAATAAATAAAAGGCTTCCAAATTGTCGCTCTCCACTGAGAATATAATCTTACATCTAGAAAAGCCTCGACTCCGCCAAAAAAAATTGTTAGATTTGGTAAATGAATTCAGTAAAGTTGCAGGACACAAAATTAATATACAAAAATCAGTAGTATTTCTATACACCAACAATGAACTAGTGGAAAAAGAAATCAAGAAAGCAATCCTATTTACAATAGCTCCCCATAAAAATAAAATACATAGGAATAAATTTAACTGAGGAGGTGAAAGATGTCCACAGGAAAACTATAAAACACTGATGAAAGAAACCGAAGAGGTCATAAATAAATGGAAAGACATTCCATGTTTATAAATCAGAAAAATTACTATTGTGAAAATGACCATAATTCCAAAAGCAATCTACAAATTCAGTGCAATCCCTATCAAAATACCAGTGTCAGTCTTCACAGAAATAGAAAAAAAAATAGATTTCATGTGTGTCAATCTTAAAATACACATGAAAGTACAAAAGACCCTGAATAGTCCAAGCATTCCTGAGCAAAAAGAGTAATGCTGGAGGTATCCATACTACCTGACTTCAAAAGATACTATAAAACTATAGAAACCCCAACAGCATGGTACTGGCATAATAACAGACACACAGACCAATGGAACAGAAAAGAGAACCCAGAAATAAATTCACATATTTACAGTCAACTGATTTTCAACAAAGTGCCAAGAACATTCAGTAAGGAAAGGACGGTCTCTTCAATAAATAGTGCTGGGAAAACTGGATATCCATATGCAGAAGAATGAAACTAAACCCCTATCTCTTACCATATACAAAAAGCAAATCAAAATGGAGTAAAGACTTAAATGTACAACTTGAAACTATGAAACTACTAAAAGAAAACATTGAAGAAACACTTCAGGACACTGTTTTGGTCAAAGATTTTTTGGGTAGGACTTCAAAAGCACAAGAAACGAAAACAAAAATAGACAAATGGAATTACATCAAGCTAAAAAGCTTCTGCACAGCAAAGTAAACAATCAATTGAATGAGGAGACAACACACAGAATGGGAGAAAATAATGTGCAATCTCTCCATCTGACAAGGGATGAATATCCAGAATACACAAGGAATTCAACTCAATAGCAAAACAAAACAAATAATACCAGGTCTTACGGGACAATATAGAAAAAAACCACACAAATAATCCACTTTAAAAATGGGCAAATGATCTGAATAGACACACAAATTGCCAGCAGGTATATGAAAAAATGCTCTACATCACCAATCATCAGAGAAATACAAATCAAAACCACAACAATATCTTACCCCAGTCAGAATGGCTATTAAGATTAAATATAACAGATATTGGCAAGGATGCAGAGAAAAAGAAACTCTTATATATTCTTGGTGGGAATGTAAACTAGTACAGTCACTATGGAGATTTCTCAAAAACTAAAAACAGAATTACCATTCGATCAAGCAATCTCATTACGAGGTATCTATCCAAAGGAAAAGAAATCAATACAGCAGAGGGATACCTGCACTTGCATGTTTATTGCAACACTATTCAAAATAGCAAAGATATGAAATCAACCTAAGTGTTCACCAGTGCATGAATGGATAAAGAAAATGTGGCATATATACACAATGGAACACTATTCAGCCATAAGAAAAAGAATGAAATCATGCCATTTGCAGCAACATGGATGGACTGGAAGTCACTATGTTAGGTGAAATAAGCCAGGCACAAAAGACAAATATCACATGTTCTTACTTATATGTGGGAGCTAAAAAATTTGATCACATGGAGGTAGACAGTGGAAAGATAATAGAAGCTAGGAAGGGTGAGGGCAGGGGAGGGGGGAGGATGAAGACAAGTAGGTTAAACAGTACAAACATATAGTTAGATATAATTAAATTCAATGTTCGATAGCAGAGTAGGGTGACTACAGTTAACAAAAACATAGCTGGGTGATGGACACTCTAAATACTCTGACTTGATCACGATACATTATACACATGCAACAAAATTTTACATGCAACCCATCAATATGTACAAATTTTTCTGAAAAGCTCAGCAAACTGGAACTTCCTTGCTCTGACAGAGTAGCAAAACCAAGGAAGATTCAATATTGTAGCACTGTCATTACTCCCTAATTAATCTTTAAATGTGATTCTAGTTGAAAGAAAGAGAAAGAGAGATAGGGAGAGAAAGGAAGCTGGGCACAGTGGCTCAATACCTGTAATCCCAGCACTTTGTGAGGCTGAAGGCAGGAGGATCGCTTGAGGCCAGGAGTTCAAGACCAGTTGGGCAACATGGCGAGGCCCTGTCTCTACAAAAAATTTAAAAATTAGCTGGGCCTAATGGTGTGCACTTGTGGTCTCAGCTACTTGGGAGGCTGAGGTGGGAGGATCGCTTGAGCCCAGGAGTTTGAGACTACAGTGAGCCATGTTTGTACTACTGCACTCCAGCCTGGGTGACAGAGTGAAACAGTGTCTCAAAAAAAAAAAAAAAAAAAGGGGTGGGGGGGGGCGGACAGAAAAAGAAATTTCCTACAGCTATTTGCTTTTTATCCCCAAGGAATTTTACAAACTGATTCTCATACTAAATTTAAAAAGCAGGCCAGGCATGGTGGCTCATACCTGTAATCCCAGCACTTTGGGAGGCTGAAGCGAGAGAATTGCTTGAGCCCAGGAGTTCAAGATGAGCCTGGGCAACACAGAGAGGTGGGGTGGAAGAGTGGAGGGAGGGGAGGCAGGTGGGGGTCGTGGGGGTAGGGGGTCACCTGAGCCCGGGGAGGTTGAGGCTGCAATGAGCCATGGTCATACCACTGCACTCCAGCCTGGGTGACAGAGCAAGACCCTGTCTCAGAACAACAACAAAAAACAGAATCAAAAGGCCAAGAACATTCCTTAAGAAAAATACAAAGGTAAGAGACTACCCTTGTCAGGTATCAAGACATATAATCAAGTTATAACAATTAAATAATGTGCTACTTGGCCCTTGCTTAGGCAAACTGACCAATGGAACAGAACAGGAAGTCCCCAAATAAACATTTGGCTACAATGGCAAATTTCCATGTAAGTAAAGCCTCTGAGGAAAGGACGCATTAGTCGATAAATGGTGCAGAGAAAACTGATTTTCTACATAGTAAAAAAATAAAATTTTAAATCTGTATCACACATACACAAATCAATTCCAGGTAGACTAAAAACTTAACTGAGACATTTTTTTGATTTTCAGAAGCAACTTTAAGCAACTATGACCCTGGGATAGGACAAATTTCTTAAAACATAAAAATGACACACATTTGAAAATATTAAATTTTGTTTACAAAAAAACCCAAAGTGAAAAGCCACAAACTGGATGAAGATATGTGCAAGAACAACAAAAGAACAACAAAAATATCAATATCCTAAATATAAAAAACTCTTAAATAAGAGCAAAAACAGAAAAATAAACAAGACATCAAGACATATTTCACAGAACAGGAATGACTAATAAACATGAAAATGTTTTTAACCTATTAATAATCAGAAAAATGCATTTTTTCTTTTATAGTGAAGTGAGTGCTGTCACATTCATAAGGAAAATGCAATTTAAAGCCACAATAAAATACCATTTTACACCTACCAGATTGGAAAGAATTGGGTCTTATGATAGCAAGTAAATAAGAAACCATACTGTAAAGCGGTGCAACCAGTTTGGAAAACAATTTGGCATTATTTTGTAAAACTGTTAAAAAGCTGATCAGGCACATGCCTTACAAACCACCAACTTTGAATCTAGGTTTATACACTAAAGAAACTCTTGGACATGAGCACCAAAAAACTGGATATGAATGTTCGTTTCAGCATTGTTTGTAAAAGCAAAAAAAAAAAAAAAGTGAAAACTAGACCCAACAAAATAAATTGTACAAATAAACCTGTTGAATAAAAACATCAAGTTACATAAGACTACATAAAGAATACTTTTTTTTGTTTTGTTTTTGAGATGGAGTCTTGCTCTGTTGCCCAGGCTGGAGTGCAATGGTGCGATCTCAGCTCACTGCAACCTCCACCTCCCGGGTTCAAGCGATTCTCCCGCCTCAGGCTCCCAAGTAGCTGGGACTACAGGTGCGTGCCACCATGCCTGGCTAATTTTTGTATTTTTAGTAGAGACGGGGTTTCACTATGTTGGCCAGGCTGGTCTCAAACTCCTGACCTCGTGATCGGCCCACCTCGGCCTCCCAAAGTACTGGGATTACAGGCGTGAGCCACTGTGCCCCGCCAGGATGATACTATTTTTTATAAAGCTCACAAAAATAAACAATATATAGCCATGGGACATATGTATAAAAGCAAAAGGGAGGCTGGGCACGATGGCTCACACCTGTAATCCCAGAACTTTGGGTGGCCGAAGTGGGCAGATCACAAGGTCAGGAGATTGAGATCATCCTGGCTAACAAAAATACAAAAAATTAGCTGGGGGTGGTGGCAGGCGCCTGTAGTCCCAGCTACTCGGGAGGCTGAGGCAGGAGAATGGCGTGAACCCAGAGGGTGGAGCTTGCAGTGAGCCGAGATCGCACCACTGCACTCCAGCCTGGGAGACAGAGCAAGACGCCGTCTCAAAAAAAAAAGCAAAAGGGAAAAAAAAAAAAAAAGAAATGATAGATTCAAGGAGGTGGTTACCCCTAAAGAGTAGGCTGGGGATTGGAATTGAGAAGGAACCCAAAGGTAGGGTTAGTACTACCAGAAAGGCTCCAGTTCTTAGTGGGTGGCTTCATAGGTATTTTATTATTATGCCTTCATGTTGCATATATTTTTATGTATGCATCAAATACTACCTATAGAAATGTAGTGACCAGGCCAGGCGTGGTGGCTCACGCCTGTAATCCCAGCACTTTAGGAGGCCGAGGTGGGTGGATCATTTGAGGTTAGGAGTTCAAGACTAGCCTGGCCAACATGGTGAAACCCCATCTCTACTAAAAATACAAAAATTAGCCAGGTGTGGTGGCGTACACCTGTAATCCCAGCAACTCAGGAGGCTGAGGCAAGAAAATCACCTGAACCCAGGAGGCGGAGGTTGCAGTGAGCCAAGATCACACCATTGCACTCCAGCCTGGGCGACAGAGTGAGACTCTGTCTAAAATAAATAAATAAATAAATAAAATAAAAAGAGACTGAGGCAGGAGAATCACTTGAACCCAGGAGGAGGAGGTTGCAGTGAGCCGAGATCATGCCGCTGCACTCCAGCCTGGGCAACAGAGTGAGACTCTGTCTCAAAAAACAACAACAACAACAACAACAAAAGAGAAATGTAGTGACCAGAAATACTTTCATATTGCTAAGAAGAGACTACAAAAAAAGGAAATCATCTTTTCTTAATGTATGTATACTGTATTACCTAGTGAATGCAGAAGTATGTATAACTGATATAGGTGGAGCAGTTGAGTTTTTTAGTCACAAAGAATATTAGTCAATCACTAACTTAGTTGTGATCTTGGACTAGTTATTTAATGTCTTTGAACCTATTTTTTTAAACTTTTGAACCTATTTAACAGTAAAGTATCGAATTACTGTAAAGATGAGAAATGTTATTAAGTGACTGCTACAGGCGATACATTTTTTTAAATGATAGCTAATACTCCCCATGACTATTACTCATATCTAAGAAACCCCTTATATTCTACTGAACTTAGCCTCAAACCACTAAGATAATGGAAGAGTGACTTGTTAAAAACAACAAAAAACGCACCAGAATTTCTGCATTCAAATAAGGTTGCCCCTCAAAGAGACTACACACTTCTTTCACTGACCTTGCCATTGCTCAGGATTTTAGAAATATTTCATTCAAACAGTTTAGTGTTGAAAACATTTTTACCAGTAGATGAAAAACCTTAATTCTTTGAAAGTAGATTTTACCTATGAAAATAGACATGAAATATTTTCAATCATGTTTGATGAATAATCAAATTAAGATTTTGGTCAAAATTAACATATGACTATGATGAGACTAATTCTTTTGAGTGACTTACAAATGATCTCTTCAGGCTATTTTCAAAGATGAGTTTCAAAAGAAGTTTTAGCAATGGCAACCTTAATTTTTTTAAAAAAGCTACAACTTTGTGGAAGCTACAACTTTGCAAGGTTTCTACTTGGAAGGACAACAGTCGTCCTAATGCATAGTCTCATTTCTATATAGTACAAGTCTGCAATTACTGAAGAGACAGCTGCTTAAGATCAGTGAAACTACTTACATCAGTTACCTTCAACCTTTAATTTTTGTAAGGGAAAACGAAAAGCTTTCTAAAATTTTCAGTTAAACATAAAGATCCTTCATATAAGGAGAAAAATATAGCCAACCTACTCAATTTTGTATTTGAGGAATGGAGAATAAACAATTACACAGTTTTGACAGGATCCCATAACAGCAGTCAAATAATGATGAGAAGCAGACCTTATAGACCTTATAGAAAGAAGTTTGTGCTAACAGAAATATGCAATATATTTTAATTAAATAAATAGCACTGATGTGACCCCAACTTTTTGATATCAATAGTTGGTGATATATATGACCACTTATTACATTGATTTGCTGGAGTATTATAACACAAATTTATAAATGGTTTTAAGAAAATATTATAGAGAAGTTTTACTGACACTTGGAATTTTACATGAAGGGGAAAGAGACATAGCCAACGGCATCCCAGTAATAATTTCTTTACACATCTGATACGAGAAACCACAGAAACATTCTTAACTGATACAACATGAATTAGATTCTAAAGGCATTCTTTAAGACATAGAGAAAAAAGAAGCAAAGAAAATTCTCAAGTTTGCCATTTACAAGAATAGTTTATGCAATTTCAAGAAGTCCTTACCAAGGCATTCAACAGCACTGTATGTTCAAAGTTCATTTGGGAATTAAAAGAATGAATAAAATACTCCTCAGAGGGAGTATAAAGTTTATTCAAACATTTTAGAAATAATTAATTACATAAGAATATAGTGAAATCTGTCAAAAACAATGTCAAGTAACTTGTTTTTAAAGTGGCAATGCAATATAGTAAAGCAATGGCTTTAATGACTAAATGAAATCACAAAGCACCTAGAAATATTTATTGAAGAAATAATAAACAAATTTTCATGATTTCTTTTGTCCATTTACAATTTCAGTATTTTAGCTCTATTTCATATCATTTTTTGGTAGGTGCTGTTAACATATGAGGTTAAAGTGGTAAGTCTCACAATAAAGTAGCCATCTTCTCTGAATATTTCATCTCTTCATTTCTATGAATACAATCATCTTTCAGCTGCATGATTCCTTCAGCCTGATTCTCACTTCATGTCTCAATAAATGTGCTTTTGCCTGATAAAGAGAACTGTGCACATATTGATTCTGCTGTTTTCTCTTTTTTTTTTTTTTTTTTTTTTTTGAGATGGAGTTTCACTCTTGTTTCCCCGCTGGAGTGCGATGGCACAACCTCGGCTCATTGCAACCTCCACCTCCTGGGTTCAAGCAATTCTCCTGCCTCAGCCTCCTGAGTAGCTGGAATTACAGGTATGTGCCACCACGCCTGGCTAATTTTTGTATTTTTAGTAGAGACACGGTTTCACCATGTTGGTCAGGCTGGTCTCGAACACCTGATCTCAGGTGGTCCACCCACCTCGGCCTCCCAAAGTGCTGGGATCACAGGCGTGAGCCACCATGCCTGGCCTATTTATCTTTTCATGCTGCTGTCAGGTCCTTCAGGGCTATGCTTCTGATTGCCCATACACTTTACTTCTGAGTATTTCATATTTTACGGGTAGGTAGGGCACCAACTTAGTATGTTAGATAACCACTGTATAGTAAAAACCAGAAATGAAAATATAATAACCCTTATAACTCCTTACATATAAGAAAGACAGAAATACGTCAAAGAAAAAACATTTTAAATAATCTCAGGAAATAATAACACGATCCTCTCCCCGAAAATAAATATAACAAACATATTAGTAACCATAGCTAAACAAGCACTGTAATATAAGAACTCCATTAGACATGAGAAATAGACATTGAAGCCAGGTTTTGACACTTATTCTCCACATCCAGCCAGTTGTCACCAGTCTAGTAAGTGCTACAGGGTTAACTGCCTCTGGACTGACTGAAATATGGTTGTACTTACATAAGAGAACACTGGTTCAGATCCAGCAATGACTTATGAACTTGCCCATAGGTGACAGTAGAAAAAAATAGCTTACTGGATTTAAATCTGCTTCATAAGAGACTTTTATCTGCCAGCCTGACCCCTCTTAAAACTTTTTTTTTTTCTTTTTTTGGTTTGATATACTCAATAGGCACTGGCTTTTGTGATGTGGCTTTCCACACTACTGTACAAGTCCAGAATCCCATTTAATAAGATGCATGAGCTATTAGTCAATGAACTTTAGGGCTGGATGGATCAAGGAAGTGTTTTTCACTGCCCCAGCTTCCTTATGAACCAGATAACTCACCAGCAGTGAGCTACAATAAATTCGAAGACACAACTAACAAAAACTTAGGAAGGCCTGGAAGAGAGGTGCCAAACTGCATTGCAAATACAAAATAAAATATTTTCATGTTGATAAATATTTATAAAAAAAATACATATAATGAATAGGCCATTTTATAATGCTAGTTAAAACTGTGAAGAGCTGTTAAATCTGTAGGTCCATCAATATCCTGGCTTCAAATCAATATGTAGAAATATTTTTAATTAAATTTCAATAAATATACCAGAGGGATTTAAATATGATAAAAACAGTAATTTCAATCTGTTTTTACCAACAATATGTTTAATTGGTTCATGATGGGCTTGAACTAATCAATAACCTACAGCTACAAAAGGGTTTTTGTAAAAATGCATTCATTTCTGATAATAAATGCAGATTCCGTACAGTCAGAAAAACCAGGATGGTGGCAAATAGCAAAATAGAGAGATGATAAATCTTGGATGCAAAATCAAATGATCAAAGAAGACAGTTAAAGATATTTTCAGACTGCCCACATTAGAGTCATGTAATCTGCATCATTCTTTCTCAAGGTCTCTCAACTGGGCACCAGAATAACATCAGATCTAAAACCTTGTTCAGTATTTCCTCTGGTTCACCTTTTGATTATGTAACAAATACTTTTTGCAAAAGATGAAAAAATAAAACTGTAAAATCATTTGGATGGAGTTAGCCCAGCTAGGTCTTTTGGTGTCCTAGCAATTCAAACTGAAATTAAAGGCTTCTTATAGCCTATAAGCTTCTGAAAATGCAGCTAAGTGGCACTCAAAAAGACAGAACATTTTTTCTACTTCCGTAAATATAAAAGAAATTGAAAAATCACCACCTAGAAAAAAAAGCTAGGCATAAATTCATCAGCACCAAGCAGAAATGATCTTCAAAAGGGGCAAGTCTCTTATGTACACTAATCTCTCCTCTAGGAAAAATCCACTGCCTGACGTTAACATCTTTAGGCAAAACAAAAGGCAAAACTCAACAAATTACATTTTGATTCATCCAAATAAAAAGAGAGAGAGAGAGAGATTTCAAGATTTTTGGCACTACTTTAAGCATTTTTCAGGGTAGGTATGGTTTTAAGTTCGACTATCTTCCTTCCCTACTCCATTATTTGCAAAAACAGGAAGTATCAAATTTAACTCTATTCCTAATAATTCTTCAGGTATCATTCCCAAAGTTGTACTTAGTCACAATACGACAGTTACCATTTAAATAAGACTCTAGTTGTAGTAAAAAGTGTTGAAATGTGGTCATATCAAAATCTTGGTTTTCTTTTGTACCTATCAGATATGACTAAATTGTTGGTGGCCAGAACTCAAATCACATACAGTCAACCACATTATTGGATCCATGACCTACATCTCGAATTTGGCTAGTTAAACAGGAACACACAGCTACTCCTGCTCCAGCTCTGCAGTGAGACACAGATCCAACAAGCTCCCACCTGAAAAGACAGAGAAGAAAAAATGTTATCTTAAAACAAAGCATAATTTACTTTACTCAAAATACTAACCAAAGACAAAAATTCCCTATGTGGGACTGGTTTTGTAGGACAGCAAGCTTCCAGTGGGAGATAAGATATCCCAAAGCTTAGTATTAACTACGACTAGCAACATTTTAACACTCTGAAGTAATCTACTATTATACCAGAAGATAATATAAAGCATAGAGACAACATGTAAATTACCTATTCAGCACTGGATCAAACGCTTCTACTGTATTTAAGTATGCATTGCCATTATGACCACCAACTGCAAAGATTTTGCCCATCACTGTTGCGATTCCCACTCCACCTCTGGGAGTAGTAAGTGCTGCCACATAATCCCACTTGTTGCTTCGGGGGTCATACCGCTCAACTGAACTCAGAGGAGAATTATCATCAAAACCACCTATGTAAAGAAATATTTTAAAAACAGCATTACATTTCTTAGAAATTAACTACTCAATTTCAATTCAATGGCTTTTACAACCCAATCTTTTAAAATCATTTTAGAATGGTTAAGAGAAAAATTTTTTTAAAAATTCATCCCAATACCTGTCTACCACCACCACCAACTACCATTAGACATTGTCTACAATTCAACGTTAGGTAAGTGACATTTTCCTCAATACTAGGATTAAAGATCTTGCAAGTAGGAAAAAACTGGAGTCCCTGTATCTAAGCAGATAATTTAGAGAAAAAGAAAAAAAAAACCACAAACATTCATAAATTTGTCCTTAGCCATCTAGAGACAAGCAAGACAGTACTGAGTTTCCTTCTCTGTGTATTATATCTTAAACAGTAAGAAGGCACAAAAAAGGAATAAACTGAATCATGATTCATCCAGATAAAAGTTAAAGTTTTCCAATTGTTTCCCTTAATACTATAATCGCCATCATAATTATAGAGATGGTGGATTATGACTGAATTCTCACGAATTTTTGTCAAAACAACATTCTCCTGCTACATATTCTAGAAGATAGCAGTCCTTTCTATAGCTCATTCTAGCAATGTACTTAATCTGTTCCTGAGGTTATAGAGACTGTTATTTCAACAGTGCTCCTTCCTTTAAAAACAAGTGTGTCTCTTTTCAGGCTCCAAGTCTAAATGAATATAATAGCTTTCTTTGGTGACAGCCTAATTTACTGAGAATAGAAAGTGTTGATATTATGATCAATCTATTTAAAAACAAGGTCAGAGGCTGGGCACGGTGGCTCATGCCTGTAATCCCAGCACTTTGGGAGGCCAAGGCGGGCTGATCACGAGGTCAGGAGATTGAGACCATCCTGGCTAACATGATGAAACCCCATCTCTACTAAAAATACAAAAAAATTAGCTGGGCATGGTGGCGGGTGCCTGTAGTCCCAGCTACTCGGGAGGCTGAGGCAGAAGAATGGCGTGAACCCGGGAGGCGGATGCTTGCAGTGAGCCGAGATCGCGCCACTGCACTCCAGCCTGGGCGACAGAGCAAGACTCTGTCTCAAAAAAAACAAGGTCAGAAAAAAAATTCAAGTCAACCTCTCTAATGGGTTTAATTTTATTAAATCAATTAAAATGAAATTCACCAATTTTATCTGCATTCTTTCCATGAATTCTGACAAATGTATAGTGTCATTACCATTACAACCATTATATAAAACATTTTTTCATTATAATAAAGGGTTTGGTTTTAATTATTGCTCACGCTAATGTAGAAGATTAAGGGTTTTTTAAAATTTTTGTTTTGTTTTCTTTTGAGACAGGGTCTCACTCTGTTGCCCAGACTGAAGTGCAGTAACATAATCATAGCTCACTGCACTCTCAACCTCCTGGACTCAAGCGATCCTCCCACCTCAGCCTCCTAAGTAGCTGGAGCTATAGGCTAATAGCTAATTTTTAGCTAATAGCTAATTAGCTAATTAGCTAATTATTTTAGCTAATTAGCTAATAGCTAATTTTTTTTATTTTTTTTAAATAGAGGTGAGGTCTCACTATGTTGCCCAGTCTGGTTTTGAACTCCTGGCCTCAAGTGATCCTCCTGCCTCAGCCTCCCAAAGTGCTGGGATTACAGGGGTAATCCCTGCACCTGGCCAAGTTTGTGCTAGTTATATTTTCCATAGTCTTCTTTTTCACTAGTTCCCCATCACTTCCCCAGATAATGCATAAAAATGTATTATAATAAAGAATTCAAACCAGGGATAGAAAAAGCAAAATGCAATTAGGATGTTAGACATGCCCACACCTTCAATTTTTTCTTATTCAAATCAGTTGTACCTGTTTTAAGTAGAACCTGAATGACCAAGAAGATTTTTTTAATGTTCAACCTGAATCATTCTTATTTTTACCATGTCTATTCTAATTATAAGGGTCCAAAATATTTAAAAAGTAACAGCAACAATGTTATTCCTGTCGACATATAACACATGTCAATGCCTGTGGTAGATAGGGAGCTGTGAGAGGTAGCAATGATTTAACATAAGAACTTTGGATTCACAGACCCAAGTTGAAATTCCAGCTTTGCCACTGATTTATGCATGTGAACATTAGTAAATTATTCATTCTCTCTGAAGTCTCTTGACTACATTACAGAGCTGTTGTGATAATCAGGCAAGATGTAGAGGTAAATTATGTTATTTCCCTTCTTCTTTAATACACGTGAGCACTGAAAGATTCAGCATTACTTCTGCTACTTATAAGAGAATGCTGTATTGTTAGCATATAAATATCTATAAGAAATATGTTAAGTAACACAAACAATTTACATCAACATATATAAGCAAATGTGACCTTTGCTAAGTGACAACCTCTCTGAATTCATTTCCTCCTCTATAAAGGAAGGTATTACTAATCACAATATAGCTAATCATGTAATGGGGAACTACAAAGTGCCAGAAACACTTTGAGATGCTTAACATGTATTATCTCTTATTCTTAAAATGATTCTGAAAGATAGGCATTATTCCCGTTTCATAATCATTTAAAGCCTTGCTATTGGAAGTGTGTTGTATGAACCTGAAACTGCATCACTGTAACTTGAGAACTGTTTGAAACACAGAAACTAGGCCCCTCCTTTGCAGTATAACAAGATCTCCAGATTATTCATATGCACATTACGATCTGAGAATGCACTGACCTAATGTTCCTCCCAACTCTGCAATTCAGTAAGTCAAAAAGCAATATAGACCAATTACTGAACACTACAGCCAGGGCAAGCCTTGCAGTCCCCAGGTGGTGCGCATTCGTTCCCGCGGCCCCACCAGGAAACAATGTGCCTGCAGCCCTGAGCCGGATGACCTGGGGACCGCAGGGCAGCCATGGTGAGGAGAGTGAGGATGCAGGGGCCGCTCCTGCCAAGAAAGCCCCAGCCAGACAAGACAAGCCCAAGAAGCTGCCCTTCTTGCTGCTGGGCAGTTGGTCAGTATCCAGAGCAACGAGGCTGTGGCCCTACTCAAGACTCATGGCCTGTAACGTGTCCATGGGCTTTGGTGAGAGTTGGAAGAAGCACCTCAATGGAGTTCGGGAAATGTATTTCATCAAGGTAAAAGGATTTGTCACAGAAGAAAGGAAACATTACACTGTTTATCCACTCCCACACTAAGTCTTCACCTGGACCCATATGTGTGACATAAGAGATGTGAAGGTTGTCATCCCAGGACAGGACCCATATCAGAGACCGAATCAAGTTCATGGGCTGCTTTAGTGTTCAAAGACCTGTTCCACCTCTGCCTGGTTTGGAAAACATTTATAAAGAGCCATCTACAGATATGGATGGTTTTATTCATCCTGGTCATGGAGATTTATCTGGGTGGGCCAAATAAGCTGTTCTACTCCAGGCTGTCCTCACTGTTCTCCTACTCCAGGCTGTCCTCACTGTTCTGCCCCATCATGCCAATTTTCATAAGGAAAGAGGAGGCTGGGAGCAATTTACCAATGTGGTTGTGTCCTGGCTAAATCAGAACTCAAATGGCCTTGTCTTTCTACTCTGGGGCTGTTATGCTAAGAAGAAGGGCAGTACCTTGCACAGGAAGCAGCACCATGTGTTGCAGATGGCTCATTCCTCCCCGTGTACAGAGGGTTCTTTGGATGTAGACAATTTTCTCAGACCAATGAGCTCCTGCAGAAGTCTAGCAAGAAGCCCACTGACTGGAAGGAGCTATGATCCTGAGCTGAGGAGTAGTCTGTCTCCATTGGTGGTTATTGGGAAGCTGTTGTTTAAGTATTTGTCACTTACAAAATCAAACTGAAAATTTTTCCTATTAATTCTTAAATACTCTGCATAAGGTAAAGCTTCCACAAAGCAGCCATGAACCAGGTTGCCCAGAAATGGCAGCTTTATATAGCCACACATAGCAGACTATCCTTTGGCCAAATGTCTCTACAACATGGCTTCAGCCTAAAATATGCTAACTTCTCAGAAGACGATGAGGTCAAATGTTCACTTGGCTCTCTTTACCCCACACCCCACCCCCCTTACCTTTATGGTTAAAGGGGGAAGATGTATACCTTTTAGGTAGAACCATAGTTTGGTGCCTGCTGTTACTTGGTTTCACCTAGTTAGACTTTCAACTACAAGGTGTTTTAGGGGGTGTTTTTGCGTAGAAAGGCCCCCTTTTCCCAGCCCGGCAGGCATTCCAGTTTCTGCCAAGTACACTTATGCTCCCTTGATCTTTCAAGGGGCCTTCAGGTCCTTCCTTAAGGGAACTATGAGGGTTTTGCAGGTTTCTAGAAATCTGGACGTGAAATTAGGGCTCAATTTTCTGATCGTAGTAAAGGCGAAGACTCCCAAGGAACAGCCCTTGGTGTTGGCCTTAACAGACAGACAAGGGCTGAGGGATGTGAACTGAGTCTTGTTATTCTTTGGGCATTTCATGGAATAAGCAGTGAAATTTAGACAAGAAAGAATAGAAAAGAGAATTCTTCTTTAATGGGGGGAGGTGATTTTCTCCCAGGGTTATCCTGAGTTGGGGTTTTTAAGATAGCACAAACTGCTACATGCTGTTTTTTATGGACTGAAATCACTTTATAATATTTTTTTCTGCAACACTGGAGATTTTTAGTTTTTTAAAAGATATATATATATATAAAAATATATATATCCTTCTTTTTTAAGACACAATCTTTATTGGGTCTGTACCTTCATCCTTGATCTTGTTAGCAATGCCATTTTTTTTTTGCTGTTAGGTGGGTTAAAGCGTTACCCTGCATGGGGTTTAGTAATAAAAGATTGTTAAAGTAAAAAAAAAAAAAAAAAAAAGCAATATAAACATTGACATGACCTTTATTTATATGAAATACCTAGGCCAGGTGCGGTGGCTCATGCCTGTAATCCCAGCACTTTGGCAGGCCAAGGCAGGAAGATCACTTGAGGTCAGGAGTTCAAGATCAGCCTGGCAAACACGATGAAACCCTGTCTTTACTAAAAATACAAAAATTAGCTGGGCACGATGGCACACACCTGTAATCCCAGCTACTCAGAAGGCTGAGGCAGGAGAATTGCTTGAACATGGGAGGCAGAGGATGCAGTGAGCTGAGATCATACCACTGCACTCCAGCCTGGGTGACAGAGCAAAACTCCATCTCAAAAATAAATAAATAAATACCTACTGGCTTACTTGAAGTATTCAACATAATTTCCCTTGAAATGAGGTTGAGAAAAACAAATCTTAGACCTTTTAAAATTTATTGTAGCAAAGCACATTCAATCTGTCCTTCCATTTAAAAACATATACCTTATTTAAATATAATCCCCTTCTTTAAATAAATTTGTTACTCTTAGAAAAATAAGGTTTTACATGTTTTAAACATGTAAGATGAAGATTTAAACAAAAATTATGAATGTGACCTTAAGAATTCAGCTAGGCATGGTGGCCCATGCCTGTAATCCCAGCACTCTGGGAGGGCAAGGCAGGAGGATCACTTAAGGCCAGTTGTTCATAACCAGCCTGGGCAACACAGCAAGGACCCATCTCTACAAAAAAACAGAAAAAAACTGGCTGGGTGTGATAGCATGGGCCTCTAGTCCTAGCTACTTGAGAGGCTGAGGCAGGAGGATCATGTGAGCCCAGGAGTTCAAGGCTGCAGTGAGCTACGACTGTGCCACCACACTTCAGCCTGGGCAACAGAAAGACACTGTCTCCCTCTAAAAAAAAAAAAAACAAAACAAAGAATTCAAAAGCATCAGACTGAACATGTACAATTCTTCTCTGTTAATTATAAACAAAATTTTGTAAGAAAGAATTCAAAAGCACATTTCAGGACTGATTCTACTTAAGGCTAAATACAATGTAATTTTTGTTACTCTGTTATATGACACTTGTCATTGTATATACTGATATATTAGAGAAATACCCATTTACTCACCAACTACGTATAAGCAACCATGAAGCTTGCTAACTCCATTGCCTGCTCTTCTTTGACCCATTTCTTTAACTTCTATCCACTTATCCAGATGTGGATCATATCTCTCCACGCTAGATAAAGAAGCCATTCCATCATTGCCACCTACTGCATAAACATGGTTCTAAATGAAGAGAGTCAAACAAAACACATTAGATTTTGAATTTACTTATATATTGTTCTAATGGTAAATTAGAATGTACAAGGCAGTATTTCAGGAAATAATATGATATATAATATCTTCATATTGGTGATGATATATTGGACCTTTCCTTATTTTGGTTATGAATGTAATGCAATGTAATTTAATGGCAAGTTGCCATATAACTTACTACTAGAGCAACAGAGCCAACTCCTCCACGGGGAGTATTCATTGGTGCCACTGTACTCCACTGATCAGATTCTATGTCATATCTCTCCACATCATTGAAGCAAGTATTGTCATCTAACCCTCCAATTGCATAAATTGGGCCTCCTAAGGAAGCCAAGGCAATTCCTCGCCTGCAAAGACAATAAAACATACTTTAGCAAATGGGTATGTTTCCAGGAAAAAAAGTCATATAAAAAATTGTGCTAATGCAAATCATTTATCATGTTAACCTTCAAACAGTATAGTTTGTTTCCATTATTTTTAGATCTATCAAAGCTTTTGACTAGATGGCTACAGAATTGCCAAACTGTGCAACTCTGTGTGAATACTGCCCCCTAAAGTTGTACAGTGCATAGCCTACACAGGCTACTTTAAACTCAAAACAATAAAATATAACCCAACAAAATAGTATAAAAGGGTCCAAAATATTCAATTAGTGCACACACAGCAGCATAATTGAGAGGTTAATGAGTTGACAGAGAAGTTTTGCAGCGGAGGTCAGAAGCCAATCTCACTTACAAATCCATGCAATTACAGAGCTCATTTTGTTGCAGGGTTTCATTATACCACACAAAAGAGTATTAAATTTTATATTACAAGTTTTATGTCACGTTGCTTTATTTCTGAAGCATATTTACTTCTAAGAGACTTAGCCCATGTTAAAAGCTGATTTAACAGTGATCAGAAAAAAAAAACTCAATTTCTTAAAAAACACACTGCACCAATCAACAGTTGAACTATTATCAAACTATTACCTTGTCACTAGCTTGGATAATTTATAAACCTCTACTATCTTGTGTCTCATCTGAGACATAGCTGATATTAATGAGTTAATACATGTAAAGCACTAAGAACAATGTCTGGCCCATATTTAGTTCTATGAAGTATTAGCTTTTATTATTATTGGAGAAAGCAGCTGCTTCACTGAGATTCTAACTCTAAATTTACCAGAGAGTATCCAACAAAAGAATTCTTAAGGATAATGTTATCATTCACTTTCAGAATCCTCAACCTCTTTTCTCTTGGGTATAAAGCTATGACTTACCAAATACCGTGCTTATAAAAATGTTCAGGTGTGTGAGAACAAGTACATGTGTTGTCTAGAATGTAAGGATGTTAGGTCAGGGAAATAAAGTAAGTGTGCCTAATAATTGTCCCTCCCCTCAAACGACAAAAGCAGACAACATCATTGGCTTATTTCCTACTCCTCAAAACTCTCTTGGTTTTCATAACATCACACATTTTAGTCCACTCCTACGTCTCTGGCTAGTGCTTTTCAGCTTCCTTTATCAGTCCCTTCTTTACTCCATCATTAAATTATAAAGTTCCCTAAGGGTCACTCTACACTTTCTCTCCCTAAGCATATCCCATTCTTTCCACAGATTTGTGATAATTCAAATATATATTTTCAGACATATACCCAATTTCTACCTCAAATCTGTCTTGCTGGCTCTTCAACCTTAACTTTAATCTGAAATGAAACTCACTGCCCACCTCGCTGTGGTAGGCAGAATTTTAAGATACTCCCCATCCCCTGGTGTTACTCTCATGACTATGCTACAGTATATGGCAAAAGGGAGGTGACCTTGGTGGGCCTAATCTAATCAAACAAACCTTCACAAGCAGAGAGGTTTCTCCAGCTGATTGTCAGAAATTCAAAAACCCAGGTGAATGCAGTGTGCCATTGCTTGTTTGAAGGTGGGGGGGAACATGTGGGAAGGATCTGGCAGTGACTTGTAGCCAACAGCCAAGAAAAATGAGAAACTCAGTCCTGTAGCCACAAGGAACTGAATTCTACCAATAACCTAAATGGCCTTGGAAGTGGCTTCTTCCCCAGTGCCTCCAGATAAAAGCCTAGCCCAATCTCTTGATTCTGGCCTTGTGGGACCCTAAGTAGAAAGCCTAGCAAAACCTGCATGACTTTTGAACTGTGAGCTAATAAATGGGTGCTATTTTAAGCTGCTAAATTGGGGGCAATTTGTTACACAGACATAGAAAATTAATACACCCCCATCACAAAACAAACAAAAATTTTATCCCATTCACCATGTTGTTTTCCTAATTCAGAAATCATACCACTATCCATCCAGTTGCTTAAGGCAGAAACCGAAGAATCATCTTTGCCTCTACCTAATTGTTCTTTCTAATTATCATAAAGTCCTTTTGACCATACACCTCTGAACTATCTTTCAAATATGTCCTCTTTTCTCTATCTCAATTTCTATCAGTATAGTCCAAGCCACCATTATTTCTTTACATCAAGGGATGAAGAATTACAATAACCCTTTTTGGTCTGTCAGACTGTTTTCACTCTGGTCATCCTCAAATCCCTTCTCCATTTTGTATGCAGAAGTTCTCTGAAAAGAGAAATCTGATCCTATAATTCCCCTATTATTTAAATAAAAATATAAAATATATATTTACTATACATGCATATTAAATATATATGTTTAATTCAAAGCCCATCAGATAAAATATCCTTGGCAAACTTGAAAGGCATCATCCTTCACTTACTCTTTCTGCCTCATTTCTAGACACTCTTCCCCTTAATCTCCCAACTGCATTGGACCTCTTTCATACTCTTTGCTCTCTTTCATCACCTGGTTTTTGAAGGCTCTTCATCTCCCTCCACTTACCACTCTTACCCCACCTATGATAACTTAATCAGGCTAAATTCTGCAGTTCCTTCAGATCGTAATAAATGGGGCTTCATTAAGATGTTCTCCACTCCTCAAGCACCCTTTACTCACCCCATGCTAATATTATTCCCCTTATGTCATTATTTGTATCTTCTCTTCCACAATGTAAGCTATACAGAGGCAAAGACACTGGCTATGTTTTTTACTGCTGGTAGCAAAAAACAAAGTGGTATCTTTACCACTTGGTATGTCTTGTGGTGGGCATTTAAAACTTTTTTTTGAATAAGTGAATCTTTAGACATGCCGTCAGGATGATGGGTTTCAATAGACTCATAGCTTGAACAAACATCGGTGTCCATTTCAGTGGAAAGATGAAATAAAAAAATAAAGATAACCAGATATTTCACATGTGAAAATTTATTGAAATGCGTACTAAAAACATGATTTGGGGGTATATAAGTTATAAACAAATAATATGACAAAATAATTGTAGCTCTATTATTTTTCACACAGACTGTAAATGCTCGGGGCATATTTTAAAAGATTAAAGAAATTCAACTGCTATTTTGCTAGAGAAGTTTCATTCAATCTTTGGCTAAAAACCAACATAGTAACAGGGATATAAAGATTAAAAAAGTACTTTGGGATTTTATCTCCCATTTTAATCCATGCAGTTACCACATAGTAAAAATCACTCCCTATTAAAGTATTAAAATGTCATTTGTAGACAGTGAGAGATAACAGTTTAAGACTAGCTTTTTTTTTTTTTTCTAGGATTCTTTCTCATGAGGGGAAAAAAAGCTTAAAATGTCTTCACATTTCTTTTTAATCTTTTGTATTTTAACACAAGAAGCAAAAACCAGTTGAAAATATTATTAATCAAAAATAGAAAATTAGAGGCAACATATCCCCATGTGTGGTTTAGTTTTTAATTGCTCATTTTGATAACAAGTCATTTTTACAGAATGGTGCTAATTTGCCAACCATATAAGCCACAATGTCTCAGGTATGGTTTTACTAGTTCAGGTTTGTTTCTTTTAATTAAACTGTGGGTGATACATTTATATATATTAAGGTATGTATCATTATATATCATATATATGTGTATATATATATATCACCTGCAGGTTTTTTTTTTTTGAGAAAGAATTTTGCTCTTGTCATCTAGACTGGAGTGCAATGGCACAATCTCGGCTCACTGCAACCTCCACCTCCTGGGTTCAAGCGATTCTCCTGTCTCAGCCTCCCTAGCAGCTGGGATTACAGGCACCCGCCACCACGCCCAGCTAATTTTTGTATTTTTAGTAGAGACAGGGTTTTGCCATGTTGGCCAGGCTGGTCTCAAACTCCTGACCTTACGTGATCCGCCCATCTCGGCCTCCCAAAGTGCTGGGATTACAGGCATGAGCCACCATGCCCGGCCCACCTGCAGTTTTATTAAAAGAAACTCTTCAGCAATATTTTCAATATTTACTAAGATAGCCTTCTTCTCTCTTCTTGCATTATATTTTCACTCTGACACAGAGGCAGAATTATTCTAGTATCTAGTTTTATACAAATTATTAAGCTCAGTCTTTGAAATCCTCATGCTATTTACAGAACAATAAAGTTGAAAAAAAATAATAGGCAACAAAATTTAATCTCCCATTTGGTGCAAAATATATGTGATCTTCTGACAATACAATTCCAATCACTGGGAGGAATTACAGTATGCTTCATTGCTACTATACTGAATCATAAATAAACAAATATTTATTCCTTCCTACTAAAGCAACATACACTCTTAAAATATCTAGTAACTCCTGTAAGTTTTCTTGTCTCCAGATCACAACGCTTCAACTATTTTTTGTAGATAACATGGTTTTCAGATGTATTACTAACCTGCTAGTTTTTTCTTACATGCATTCCAGATTATCATTCTCACATTTATAACAATCCATTTTTGTGCACCTTCTATATATCTTATTTTCAAATTATAAACATGTTACTGTACCAACAAGTTATGTTCATTATAAACCATCCACCCAAAATAAATTTTTAAAAATGTACAGAGAGTCTAATCTTTTATTCCCATACCCCAACTGGTGTTATATATCCTACTTCAACAATACATCTATAGATACGGAGAGATCAGTGTCAAGAACAATACAACTATAAACTCCCTTAATCTAAGGCTTCACTTCTTTTAATGTAGGCAACTGTATTATATTCACTTTTTTCCTTTCCTTTTTTTTAAGAGATGTGTTTCATAATGGTTCAGGTACTTTTCTCCATATGAAACAATCAAAAACCTGATTTCCCACCATCTTATGTTGTACTCGTGGGATTGAGTTTTTAAAATACCTAAGGCAGGTTTTAACCTATAACTCTATTTTTAACATTTTTTAGGTTTTTGTCTAGAGTATATGTGGTCTACTCTGTCTTTGGAATCCTGATTTGGTCACATGCCTTAGTGATCTTTCCACCTTAAGATATCTAAAAAGCTGGTATTCAAGTCATTAATGAAAGTGTCAAACAGGTTAGAGTACTAAGTATGTTACTAAAAATCTTCCCTTTAGACTGATACATTAATCAGCATATATTCCAGTTTATGTTGATGAGAATATAAATATTAGAACATAAATATGTAAATGAGAACATAAATATGTAGGTGAGAACTTAAAATATTACTGTTCATCAGGATAAAAATCAATGAAGAAAAGAGAAATTGAGGACTATTTTCTTAACATGATAAAAATATAGATACCTTAGTCCTAAAGTCAGTATCTTATTTAATAGCAAAACACTAGATACTTTTCTAATAAGATCAGGAACAAGACAAAAACACCTACTATCTCTGCCATTATTCACCTGTATTAGATTATTAGGCAATACAATTAGACAAGAAAAATCAATAAGAAGCATAAGGATGTGTGGGAAAATTGACCCAAAAAGTCTACAGATTAATTAATAGTACTGTTCAATGCTAATTTCAGTAACTGCTATGGCTGTGTAACATGTTAACATTATGGGAAGCCAGGTGCAGGGTAGGTGGCAAGGTTTTGCCATCTCAGCACTGGCATTTGGCATTATCTTTGCCACTGGCATTTGGGATTATCTTTGCCACTGGCATTTGGGCTAGAAGATTCTTTGCTGTGCATTACAGAATCTTTGGCAGCGTCTCTGACTTCTTCCCATAGATGCTAGCAGCAATTTTCCCATCCCCAAGCTGTGACAACCAAAAATGTCTCCAGACACTGCCAAGTGTCCCACAGAGGGGACAAAATCATCTTCCGTTGAGAACTACTGATACACAGAAACTTTAATATTTTTGCAACTTCTCTGAATAAACTAAAATTATCTCAAAATAAAATGTTTAAAAAAATCAATGCTCATGTATAAGTGAAAACTGTGACTACCATATGGTACTCTAAAACATGACTGCATTTTTAATTCTTAAAAAAAATAAAAGGTGGTAACAAAGTATCACCTTGGACACACTAACAAAATGTGTTTGAGAAGGTATTTAAAGTTTCTAAAGTAGAAAAAAAAGTTTAAAATAAGGCCTTTAAATTTTAAGAAACTTTATTTCCACTATCAGTTCAAAGTAACTTTCCATGCTGATCTACCTCTTTGTGTTCATTGATGCCTTCATCATCCATTTATTAGTGAGAGGATCAAACATCTCCATGCTACCTAAATGTTCATTTCCATCATGTCCACCTACTGCATACACTTTACCTGTCAAATAGAGAAGTATTTTCATTTGACTCCAAATAAATAAATTCATAACATTAATGTTACATATATAAACATTATATAATTAAAATGTCACCATAAGTTAATTTTCAATAATTGCTGTTCTGTTCAACATTATGATCAATGTCATTTCAGTAGTTGAATGAAAAATCAATGTAAGCTTGCACTAAACCTGCTGTTCTACATGAAGTTATTTATTAGTAAATGCTCTAATATTATCGCCCCCCCTTAGGCTTCCCAAATTTTTATTACTTGGTAGATGAAATCACTAATCATGCCTTCAAAGAATGCTTAATAAAATGGAAAAATGCTCTTACTAGGTTATATTTTAAAATATAAAACTGGTGGCCGGGCATGGTGGATCATGCCTGTAATCCCAGCACTTTGGGAGGCTCAGGCGGGTGGATCACCTGAGATCAGGAGATCGAGACCAACATGGTGAAAGCCCATCTCTACTAAAAATACAAAATATTACCCGGGCGTGGTGGTGGACACCTGTAATCCCAGCTACTTGGGAGGCTGAGGCAGAATTGCTTGAACCTGGGAAGCGGAGGTTATAGTGAGGTGAGGTCACGCCACTGCCTTCCAGCCTGGGCAACAAGAGCGAAACTTCATCTCAAACAAACAAACAAACAAACAAAAACTATATATATATATAAACTGTGCACACACACATGCACACACACTCACACACATACATATAAAACTGGTTTGTTGTTTGGTTTTTCTTTTTGAGACAGGGTCTTGCTCTGTCACCCAGGCTGGAGTGGAGTGGCGTTATGACTGCTCAATGCAGCCTCAAACTCCTAGGCTCAAGTGATCCTTCCACCTCAGCCTCCCAAGTAGCTGAGACCACAGGCGTGCACCACTACGTCTGGCTAAATTTTTAAATTTTTTTGTAGAGACAAGATCTCCCTACGTTGCCCAGGCTGGTCTTGAACTCCCAGGTTCAAATGATCCTCCCACTTCAATCTCCATAAAACTATTAATATGATCAATTTTTTTCCTCAGTAAAACAAACAAAAACACACACAGAAAGATAGGCAAGACTGTACACCAAAATGTTAACTGTGACTATTTCTGGGTGTTTGTGTTGCAAGTGGTTTTCATTTTTTATGAAAATGTTTTTATATGGTTAAAAATTCATTTATACTTTTATAATAAAAAAGTGACCTTTTAGAGTTTTCTGACAATTTATTGATGGTTCTACAATTAATTCATTTTCAGGAATGAGTCAAAAAAATTAATTGTAGTAATAATCATTAATTTTAGTTAGATGGGCATAAAAAAGCTGATACGTAATTATAATTTGAGTTCAATAAACATTTTTCCTTGGTTTAGTTTTTTGGTAACTATAACTCAGAATAGTTTAACTGTTTATATCTCTTTTCTCTGATATTCATCTCCATATTATGCACACTGAGCATCTGTGGGCACAAAGCAAGTAAATTATCACTAACCAAGCATTTTATTTAAAAATAATTTACAATTTAGTCATTTTCTTATATAAAAATAAATTCTCAAAGTTGAAATATTTTAAAAAGAGCATTGTGATCATGTGATATTTCAGACAAGAGTGGACCCACCTTCCACAGAGATTACACCCACATGTCGCCTTCGACTATTCATTTCTGGTCCAAAGAACCAACTGTTTTTATTGATAGAATAGCATTCAATACTGCGAAAGGGGTCACCAGATCCACCTCGACCGCCTACACAAAACAGCACACCTAAAGGTAAAGCCACAGAATAGAGATAAATTATAGCTGCCAAATTGAAAAAAATTAGAAAGCCAAAACTTTGGGTAAAAGCAAAAAGACAAAAAAAAGTTATTTGGATAGTATTCAATGTTATTATGTTACTAGAAATCTAATAAAATTTTCTTCTTGTCCCCTCAAAGAATAGGGTATATCAACTATCTCTGCTTGCTAATGTCCCACTACAATATGGTTTATACTCTCACCTACCTTCTAAAATTACACTTCCTAAGGTCGTAACAAAACCAATCAGCCTCTAAGTTAATTTCTTATTGAACACAATTGCAACATTTGATATGCTGATCATCCCATTTTTTGGGAAACATCTTACTTCCTTGATTTCTATATCAGTCTCCTTTTGTCTCCAATCATTTATTTCCTTCTATGTTTTCCATGTTCCATCCTTAGCCCATTTCTCACATATTTTTTGCTCATACAGGAAAAGTTCATCCCTTTGTTTTAGATTCCATCTATATCATAACACCTTCCTATATACATTTCTAAGCCACATCTCCACTTGATGTCCCACAGACACCTCAAACCCAACAAGTTCAAAAGGATCTCCCCTTCTTGCCTACCTAAACAACCTCTTCCTTCCCTGTGGTGTCCTGTCTGTTCCTCTCTATTCCCAATGCCACTGGGAACGGTTCATGCCCTCATTACCTATTACCTAACTACTGCAAAATCCTGTCCTCTCTTAATACTTAGCTGTCTTTTTGCTTTCAGATTGTCAACATAGTAAAATAATGAAAAGGCTCTTTTGATAGCCTTCCATTACCTACACCAGTACTTCTCAAAAACTTTAGTGAATGCCACTGAATTGTACACTTAAAAATGGTTAAAATGGGCAGGTTCAGTGGCTCATGTCTGTAATCCCAGCATTTTGGGAGGCTGAGGCAGGAGAATCATTTGAGGCCAGGAGTTGGAAACCAGCCTGGGCAACAGAACAAGACCCCTATCTCTACAAAAAAATTTAAAATTAGCCAGCTGTGGTGGGGTATGCCTGTAGTGCCAACTACATGGGAGGCTGAGGCAGGAGGATCACTTGAGCCCATGATTTCGATGCCGCAGTGAGCTGATTGCACCACTGCACTCCAGCCTGAGTGATGGAGTGAGACCCTGTCTCTAAAAATAAATGACAAAAAATGCTTAAAATGGCAAATTTTGTTACATATATTTTACAATTAAAAAAAAAGTGTAGTGTAATTCAGCATCAGCTGGAGGGCATAAAACACAGATTGCTGGGCCTGACTTCCAGAGTTTCTGATTCAGTAGGTTTGGGGTAAGTCCAAGAATCTGCATTTCTTACAAGTTCCCAAGTGAAGGCTGATGCTGCTGGTCGAGGGGTGACCACTTCCTTCATACTTTGAGCAGCAAAGGCTACCTTACAAGGTAAAACCTTATCACAGCATAAAGATCTTCCAGGATCTAACCTAATCTCCTCCCCTCTTTCTCTCTCTTAAACTTCATGCTCCTGCAACTATGCATATAGTACACATCTTTGGTGTTCCTATAGCACTTTTGGTAATTAGCATTTATTTAACACACAGTATTAAAATGATCTGTTATGCCGACATCTGTTACCAGAGACTAAGGTAGGTTAAGACTGTGTATTAAGCAATTATGCATTAACAAGGACTAGCACAGTACCTGCCATGTACTAGGCATTCAATAATTGTAAAATGAACTTAACACCCTTACCCTAACTAGCATTCAGAAGAGCATTTATTTATTATTCACAACCAAGGCTAAGGTTTACTTTCTCTAAAAAACCTTTTCTGACTCTTCCAAGATAAAAAATAACTACTGTTTTCTTCGTAAGTCCCATTATACCTTATGAAGATATAAAAGTACCTGTTAAGACTTTACTGCATTTATTTATTCAAATGTCTATTTTCCTAGACCAGACAAGTTATTCCAAAATAAGTCTGGCTGTATTCTGTATGTGCCTGCATTTCTTATGCTTAACCCAGAGCCTTTCACATGGTAGGCACTTAATAAATGTTTGCTGAATGACTGCATAAATGAATGCCTGGTAGCTGCTTGTGCTATCTTTTTCAACTAATTCAATATTTTAAGTCAGATAAATTTAAAGTTGGAAGAGCAGCAAGTGGCTCACACCCATAATCCCAGCACTTTGGGAGGCTGAAGTGTGTGAATCACTTGAGCCCAGGCGTTAGAGACCAGCATGGGCAATATAGTGAGACCCACTCCCTACAAAAAAGAAAAAAAATTATCTGGGCATGTGCCTACGGTTCCAGCTACTCAGGGGGCTGAGGGAGGAGGACTGCTTGAGCCCATGAGGTTCAAGGCACAGTGAGCTGTGATTGCACCATTGCATTCCAGCCTGGATGACAGAGCAAGATCCTGTCTCAAAAAAATTTTTTTTAATTAAAAAAAAAAGTTGGAAGAAACTGTGAAGATCATTTAGTCAAATTGTTTATAAGTAAACAGAGGCCTTGATTAAGAAATTTGTTTATAAGCTGGGCTGGGCCAGTGGCTCATACCTGTAATCCAGCACTTTGGGAGGTTGAGGTGGGTGGATTACTTGAGTTCAGGAGTTCGAGACCAGCCTAGCCAACATGGTGAAACCCTGCCTCTAGTAAAAACACACACACACACACACACACACACACACAAAATTAGCCTGGCATGGTGGTGCACACAAGAATCTCTTGAACCTGGGAGGCACAGTGAGCTGAGAAAGTGCCACTGCTCCCCAGTCTGGGTGACAGAGCAAGACTCAGTCTCAAAAAAAAGATAAGAAAAGAAATTTGTTTATAAGTAAACTGAGGCCCTGATTAATAAATTTGCCCAAAATTACAGATGTTCAATGGCACAGCTAGGATTATAATCCCAGAATGCAATGTTAATCTTTGATTAGATTTTCTTTAAGTGGAAACTAGTATTTCATCTATATAGTTAACATAGGAACATAGTATGGAAAGAAAAAAAAAAAACTGAAATAGAAGTAAAAGACCAGGATGCATACTCTTTCTCTGCTATTTCTATGTGTGACCTTCAGCATACTTTTAACTTAATTGTTAGTCTCCTCATCCTTAAAATGGAATAAAAACACCTATTTCAAAATGAGGATCAAATCCTTATCTAAAACCTACTACATAAAGTTCCTTCACTCATGTAAGAGATCATTTATATGACTGTCTAGTACATTTTGGCATATAACCTAGGCTGCTAAGATGTTATTTGAATTCAATTCTGAGTTTGAAGAATTTCATCAAATACCCTGACTTTCTAAATTCACAACAAAAAAGCTATACAACTAAAAAAAATCAATTCTTGGGCCAGGCGCGGTGACTCACACCTGTAATCCCAGCACTTTGGGAGGCCAAGACGGGCAGATCACGAGGTCAGGAGATTGAGACCATCCTGGCTAACACGGTGAAACCCCGTCTGTACTAAAAATACAAAAAAATTAGCTGGGCATGGTTGCGGGCACCTGTAGTCCCAGCTACTCAGGAGGCTGAGGCAGGAGAATGGCGTGAACCTGGGAGGTGGAGCTTGCAGTGAGCCAGCTGAGATCGCGCCACTGCACTCCAACCTGGGCGACAGAGTGAGACTCCATCTCAAAAAAAAAAAAAATTAAAATTAATTATTTACATCAACCTATAAAAAATGAGGATAGTTTCATGTTAAACTAATTATCTAGAAGAATTACTTCTTCATAGGTAGGTGTATGACTTTCAGCATTTCTTTGTATTACCTAGATAAAATCTCATTCTACTCATAATCAAGTATTGCCTTTTGTTGTTGTTTTCAGGCTATCTCAAAGACCTCATTATTTGATAACTGCATTTAGATAGCACCATATATAGAGGAAGTCTCTATTCAGAGCTCCTCTTCCTAAATTTCTGAACCTCATGTATTCACTCATGTCTCAAATATGTTACACTTTATAAATATTTTATTAAAAAGTGATACTTCTTATAGCATAATGTCTCAAAAAAAAAGAAGTGAACATGAACTATTTTCTTGGGAAAAATTATAAAGTCTAAAAATTGTATCAAATAAAGGTGAAACTGCATGCCTCCTAAAATATAAGGGCTTTAGACTCAAAGAGTTTAATATAACCCATTATACAAATGTTAGCTATGTTTAGTGCTCTTTTTATCTGGTAAAATGAAAAAACAAATATTTAGACACACTATATTTCAAGCTCCATGCTTGGCCCTCGGGATAGAAACCTAAATAAGATACTCAGCTGTCTTTGAAGAACTTAAGACATGTCAAATGAATAAATGACAATGCAACATAGTAAACCAAGTTCAGAATCAGGGAAGATCTCAAAAGAAGAGATATTTCAGTAGGCTCTTCAGAGTATACAGGACTGATTATGGCTTTTTAAAAAACTGGCTTATTGGTAAAACTAAATAATGTACAGTAAAAATTATAAATGCATATATAAAACCGTATTTGCCAATTATTACTTTAAGGCAATCAGACACTAATTATATTACAACTAAGTTTGGGCACACATGAACAACCCTCAAATACAACAAAGATCCTTCCACGAGAATTGACAAAATAATTTGGTTACCAGCAGTATGCTTCCTTGGGGTAGTCCGAATGGAGTATTCAAAGTCAGGTACTGCTCTGCTACTCAAGTGAAGGTGGTAATTTCTTGCTTCATCCAGTAAATCTCTACATTTTAGATTTTGCTTGACAATCTGTTCTTTTGCCACAACACCCATAAGAAAATCAACCGGCAACAATGGCAGACGAACCTAAGATCATGAATAGTTGCAATATAACAAATTTTATATTTTCTTGAGAAAATATAAAGTCTAAAAATTGTATCAAATAAAGGTGAAAACAAGATGAGTAATTCTCCACTTCTACTGCAGCATGTTCTCTTTTTAAAACTTAAGTTGTTACTTCATGAAATCTAACATGTTCATGAAATTCAATGTGCCAAATTATAAGCAATTTCCAGTATTGGTCTGCTCAAATGAAATCAGACTACACGTTAAATTATATCCACCCACTTTAAATACTGGTTTAAATAGGCTTTATAATTGAATCATCTTCATTCAAATTGCTTACTTCCAAAAACGGTACTGACGTAATCACAAGGCCCTTCTATTGATAAAGGCACAATCAAAACAAAAGTGCTGTGCTTTGTTCTTTTGCCTTTTTAAGCTAAGATTAAACATAGGGAAATGTGATTTCTTACTTAAAAATGTAAAAATTCATATCTGAAACAAGTGTTGTTTTCTTCAAATTAATGATCTTGGAAGGGAATATACTAACTTAGGGACGTATCCCCTCTTTCAACAGAGGCATTCACCATTCCTCTAATAAAGATACACTGATTTTCCAGTGGATTAAAGGGGATAATGAAACCAGGTAATGCTATTTTGAGTTAAAAGCACACACACACGTAAGGGGTTGAGTCCAGTCTCTCTCCCCAACTGCAAGACTTTGTTGCAGCAGTCCCTGTATCTATTGTTATGGCCCCCCTTGAATGAAATCTGCCTTACCATCTTAAAGAAAAACACACATACACAAATAAGATATAGCTGCAAGATAATGAAACTTTCCATTTGCTTTTCGACAAACTTTCAAAATAATTCTAAGAGAGAAGATCTAAATGTGTTCTGAACTTTGATACTCATATGAATGCATAAATATTGTGATATGCACTTGAAAAAATGTCTTATCATTCTTTGAATAGGTTTACTTCATCTGCCTATAAATATCTAAAATGAGAACACTGGTAATTATAAGCACTTTCATTCTTCTTCATTCTTCTTACTATTTGTTTAAGTTTCTGATAATGCTATTAAGAAACTTTATGTTATTAAAAATCACAAGAATTATCACTGAGTGCTTTTATCAAGCACTAAGTTTTAACAAAGCATTTAATTTAGAAAAAATAAGTAAATAAGAACACTCTTCTTTTAAGTAGCAAAATGTCATTTTACTTCTCAGGAATAAATGAAGAAAGGAAAAAAGGGAGGAAGGGAAGGAGGGAAGGGAGAGAAAGGAGAGGAAGAAGACAAAAGAAAAAAAGATCACAAGGGCCTATAATCTTCTTATCCTGGTAACTCCTACAGACAGTAAAAAATAACAACAGTAACAACGAGACACACTTCTGAGGTTTAAAAAAAGTCAAACTACGGTGAGAGAAGAAAATAGAAAGTGATGTCCTATGGTTGTTTACATAATAAACCTACACACATTAGGAATAACTATACTTTTATTAGCAAAATAATTCATTAAAATTTAGAAACTTCATTATAAAACAATAATTATAAAGTATATTAATTTAGAGCTATTTACTCAAACCATTTTCTATTGGCATAAATAAAATATTCATCATTAGTATGCCAAAGGAATATTTTAAATATTCAGGTTAAAAAGCAGAGAATGATATTGCTAATTCAAACGTGACAAATTTAGATTCATCCCAAAACAGCACAGCAAGTTAACAGGAAAATTAGAGAGCTAAAAGCCATTTTTATCATTTATTACATCAATAATTTCTATATTCCTTGAAATAATCTACACTTTTCATAATAAATGAAGCATGTTGATTTGCTTCCATATCATTTCATTTCTGTGTGAAATCTTATTTCAGCCCCTACCTGTGCAAGTGTTTCATCCAACCATTTGGAATGATGCTGAGGATTGGCCAGAAGCCACTTGATGGCAGCATTATAGACCTGCTTTTCATTTTCAATATTTAGATCACTGGAGGACAAAAGCTTATGGAGGTGCTGCGGTGATACACTTACAAAGTCTTCACACTCCACTACTTCAGTAAAATGGTCACAGGCATACTGATCCGCCATGTCCATTAAGTCTATTCGATTGTGACTTTCTGCAAAGGCTCTTACTGCCAGGCAATTGGAGGGATGAAAATGTAACTTCATGTATTCACAACAAGCTCTAGCCACCAGTTCAACCTGCAGAATACAGGCTGCATATAAGAGAGGCTGGACATTGTCAACAGTCAAAGTGAGCCGTGAAGAATAGACAAACTTTACCAAGTCTTCTATCGCATCACCATCAAAATCTCTAATCTCAATCAGCGTTTGTTTGGCTTCAGCCATTTCAGAAAGAAACATGGCTCTAAAGTAGGGAATAACACAAGCCAATACCAGCTTGTGACAAGAGATTAGCTTTGAGCCAACCTGTTCAAAAGAAACCAAGAAAGATTCAGTTTAATATCAAAATCAGCTTCAGGTCAGCATTTAACATGTGTTTGTAGCAGGGACACCATTTCCAGACAAATTTAGAGTATCTTTTTATAAGGCGATCCTTTGATCACTTACTTTCAATGTAGGCCAGTTTCTTAAAGTCAGGCAATTTTCATCTTCCAAATTAACCACATATCATATATATATATACTTTTTTAAATTTTTAAAATTTTTTTTTTTTTTTTTTGAGAGAAAGCCTTGCTCTGTTGCCCAGGCTGGAGAGCAGTGGCGCAATCTCAGCTCACTGCAACCTCTGCCTCCTGGGTTTAAGCGATTCTCCTGCCTCAGCCTACCAAGTAGTTGGGATTACAGGCGTGCGCCACCACACCTGGCTAATTGTTGTGGGTTTTGTTTTTTCAGTAGAGACAGGGTTTCACCACGTTGGCCAGGTTGGTCTTGAACTCCTGGCCTCAACTGATCCACCTGCCTCAGCCTCCCAAAGTGCTGGGATTACCAGTGTGAACCACCACACTCGGCCTCTTTTATATATGTATCTGTAACAAACACACAACAAGCCATGATTTTCTATATTTCAGGAACATTTTGTGAATTAATACCAGCAAACATCAGTTAGTACTCATTACATGCCAACCACTATTGTAAGTGCTTTTTTTTTTTTTTTTTTTTTGAAATAGGGTCTCACCCTGTTGCCCAGGCTCATTGAGCACGTGATCATGGCTCATTGCAGCCTCAACCTGCTGGGCTCGAGCAATCCCCCAACTCAGCCTCCCAAGCAGCTAGGACTACAGGCATGTGCCACCACACCCAGCTAATTTTTGTATTTTTCAGTAGGGACAGGGTTATACCATGCTGCCCAGGCTGGTCTCAAACTCCTGGGCTCAAGTGATTCACCCACTTTGGCCTCCCAAAGTGCTAGGATTACAGGCATGAGACACAGAGCCCGGCCTTCTAAGTGCTTTTCATATACCAACTCAATTGTCCCAACATCCCTATGAGTAAGTACTATTATTGTCCACAATTTATCAGTCAGAAAACTGAAGCACAGGGTAAATATTTAGTAGTATTTACTATGAGCTCAACTGAGGTTTTTTTATTTTCTATTTACATTATCTTGAAATGATATAGCTCACATAAAAGCAGTAAAAAAAAAAAACACTGCAATCTCATCACCTCAATTATTGAAAAATCAGATAGCTTCCAACAGTGTGCTATGACAAATAGCACACTAGTGAACTACTTTGTAACTAAATCTTTATTCACATTCTCTATTATTCCAACAGATAAATTATTGTAAATAGAATGCTTCTTCAAAGGATACAATGTGAATATGTGAATACATAATGTCAAACTCTCCATTTCTGAGCTTCTTACAGTATTTGCACCATATCTTGAGTGTTAACTTAAGAAATACTTTTTGTTATTGTTGTTGTTGTACAAAGCCTATGCTGCCCAGGTTGACCTCAAACTCCTGAGCTCATGCCATCCTCCCGCCTCAGCCTCCAAAAGTGCTAAGATTATAGGCGTGAGCCATCGTACCCAGCCATAGTTGCCAATTTGATGAATTAAAAAGATCTCATCTTTTTTTTTGCTCTTAAGATTGAATCATTTATAAATTTTGAGCTATTTATATTTCTTCTATGAACTACAAATTTTTTATTTACAAGTACGCCTCATATAATCAGAGTATTAGGCATTTGTCATATATATTTCAAAACTTCTCTTTTAGTTTGCTTTCAAATTTTATTCTCTTATATAAAAACCCTATGGATTTTTATATTAGATTTCAGATCCCATTTTAGAGCTGACGTGAATTTGAAAACATGCCAAGCTTTATGTTATAGTCTACATTACAACTTTAGTCTCAGTGGAATCTAAATACTGCCTTGTGAGTTCTGTGAAAAAATTTAATATAGCATAACAGACAGAAATGATTGTCTTGTACTTTCTGAAATAAGTGATACTGCTTAAAATAACTTTTAAATAGCCTAAGCATATCCTTTAAAAAATTATTTCCACATGCCACCACTGGGATTCAGCTTCTATGCAAATATTTGTAAGTCTCACATGACTTAAACCTGCTCCATTAAATAACTTGCCAACACTCTCTTACATAATAGTATTACAAAATAGGGTTCTACAATTTCTAGATAACCATTATTTTAACACTTGCCATCCAAGTTGTACAAATCAATGGCCGGCAAGTCATTTTCATGTTGTTTTTAATAAGATCCTGTCCCGTTACAATTCTATTTGAGTCTTGATTCAAACAAACTGAAATGTGGCTATTTAACACATACACCCCTATGTACCCTTTTAGAATAAATATCTATCTTTATTGTATAAAGATCTTTGAGCCACATGTATAAATAGGAACAGCCAAAAATTTGGCTTTTTAATGCACTGATTCTCCTTTGATGTTATATAGTTCATTACATTCCTGAAAGTTTATTTGTACATTTTCTTTCTCTGGTACAAAAAAGTAACCAATTACCAAAATCATTTCATTAAAAATTTGAAAATGAAAGGAATCAAAGTCTAAAGACCTGATGTTTAAAATTGGATGAAAAACACACAAGCTACATAATATTAGACTTTACCATGTATTTAGAATTATATAAATACTATATGTCCCTCATACTACTTAATTTTCTAATTTACATTCTTTCTTTGTTAGATCAGTGAATGTGTGACTAATTCAAGATACCATTACAAAAGAAAAACCTTAGACAATTAAATTTAACAGAGTTTAACTGAGCAAAGACGGATTCAAGAATTGGGCAGTACTGGAACCAGAATAGGTTCAAAGACACTGGTGCCGGTGCATAGTCGAAAATTATTTACGGACAGAAAAAGGAAGGTGACACACAGAAAATGGAAGTGAGGTACAGAAACAGATGGGTCAGTTACAGCTCAGGGTCGGCCTTACTTGAACACAGGTTGAACAACTGGTTGCCTTTAATTGGCTGAAAATCAGTGATTAGCACAGGAGTAGGTTGCAGTCTGTTTACACATCCAGTTAGGTTACAGTGTACTGTGTACAGAGAAACTTTTAGGCCAAGTTTAAAATACATAAGGCGAAAGCTTTAGGCTAAACTTAACAGTACTCAGGGAAAAATCATGTCACACTTCAGTATTAAAATATGTAGAATATCAACATTCATTAAATGATTCCTTAGACTTTTGTTTAAAAAGCTTGCAATACCAACTATTAATAAAAACTTTGAGTAATTTTCCAGAGATTAGCCAATATGAATGGAAATACAATGAAAATAAGGCTTTTGGATTAGTAAAGCACTTGACTATCAACATATAAAGCATTCCTAACTCCACTAGTTAGGACTTCATCATGGTTCTTGAGTGCCATGTGCTCGAGCCCGCTCCCACTCTGTGGAGTGTACTTTTGTTTCAATAAATCTGTGCTTTTGTTGCTATTGAAAAAAAAAAGAGTTCACCATGGTTAACATTTATTTTGTAAACTATCTCCACTTCACTTAAAAAAGTTTAGTAAAGAAAAGGCCGGGCGCGGCTCACACCTGTAATCCCAGCACTTTGGGAGGCCGAGGAGGACGGATCAGGAGGTCAGGAGATGGAGACCATCCTGGCTAATATGGTGAAACCCCATCTATACTAAAAATACAAAAAAAAAAAAAATTAGCCGGGCATGGTGGCACGCGCCTGTAGTCCCAGCTACTTGGGAGGCTGAGGCAGGAGAATCACTTGAACCTTGGAGGCGGAGGTTGCAGTGAGCTGAGATCGCGCCACTGCACTCCAGCCTGGGCAACAGAGCGAGACTCCATCTCAAAAAAAAAAAAAAAAAGAATTTTAGAAAAAGTAAAATTTTATCTTAGTATTATTAACCATCATATATACAGGAAAATTTTCCACATCAGTTGAAAAATGCCCTTCTACTCCAATATACTTTAACATTCATCATTAGCAACTTATGCAAGCATCTTCTTTAATATCTTTTACTCTACATGTATATTATTCATTACCATTTCAATGTTGTTTTGACATTTACATTATGACTTTTTGATTACTGTAAATACTATTATAGTGGATATACAGTTGCATGACTTTGTGGGTAATAATAATCTTGATACTTCAAAATAAAAAATAATCTACTGGCCAGGGGCAGTGGCTCATGCCTGTAATCCCAGCACTTTGGGAGGCCAAGGTAGGTGGATCACCTGAGGTCAGGAGTTCAAGACCAGCCTGGCCAACATGGTGAAACCCCACCTCTACAAAAATACAAAAATTAGCCGGGCATGATGGTGGGTGCCTATAATCCCAGCTACTCGGGGGGCTGAGGTGGAAGAATCGCTTGAACCTGGGAGGCGGAGGTTGCAGTGAGCCAAGATCGTGCCATTGCATTCCAGCCTGGGCAACAGAGTGAGACTCTGTCTTTTTTTAAAAAAAAAAAAAAAAAAAAAAAAAAAAAAAAAAGCTTACTGTCTAGTCTGTTCAGGCTGCTATAACAAACTATCACTGGGTGGCTGATAAAATAAACATAATTAATTTCTCATAGTTCTTGAGACGAAAGTTCAAGATCAAGGCACTGGCAAATCCATGTCTGGTAAGGACTTGCTCTAAGTTCACTAATGGCAACTCTTCTTTGTGTCTTCAGATGGTGGAAGGCACAGAGCAGCTATCTGTGGCCTCTTTTTCTTTTTTTTTTAATGTCTAAATACAATTTTAATGAGGTACAGATACATGCTCAATTTGTGATCATGAGTTAAATCACAGTTTAGTTATCATTACAAAAATAGTGAAATCAGAATGTAAAGGAAAACCTTTATAAATAAGAACATCCTCAAAGATGGCTTAGGTTTCTATATATCTCAAGATCTGCTTTGTATTTAAAATGAATAGTGAAGAGTATATATATAATATATAAATAAAATAACATTGTGCTTCTTAAAAGCTGTATGTAAATGGAAATATTTTTTAAATTATTAGAGGCCAGGCATGGTGGCTCATGCCTGTAATCCCAGCAGTTTGGGAGGCTGAGGTAGACAGATTGCTTGTGTCCAGGAGTTCAAGACCAGCCTGGGCAACATGGCCAAACTCCCTCTCTACAAAAAATGCAAAAATTAACTGGGTGTGATGGTGTGCACCTGTAGTCTCAGCTACTCAGGGGGTGGTGTGGGGTTTGGGTCCAGGAGGTGGAGGTTGCCATGACCCATGATTGCATCACTGTACTCCAGCCTGGGTGACAGAGCAAGACCTTGTCTCAAAATAATAAAATAAGCCTATAATCCTTTCCCCTTATAAAGTAAAAAATAATTTACTATTCCTTCATTCTTACAGTTTTATTTTTATTTTAAATTTATATTTTTCTTTTATTGTAAATACATATATACATTTCACTTTTTTCAACTTTTACTTTAGAATTAGGGGTGCATGTGTAGGTCTGTTTCATAGATATATTGCATCATGCTGAGGTTTGGTGTATAAATGAATCCATAACCCAGGTAGTGAGCACAATACACAACATGAAATAAACAGTTTATTTCAATTCATACCCCCACTGCCTTCCCTCCCTCCCCCAACTTGTATTCCTCACTATTTTTCCCATTTTCATGACCATGTTTATTCAATATTTAGTTCCCACTTACAAGTGAGAACAAGTGGTATTTGGTTTTCTGCTTCTTTATTAGTTCACTTAGGATAATGGTTTCCAGCTGCATGTATGTTGCTGCAAATAATGTGATTTCATTCTTTTTTATGGCTGTGTAGTATTCCACAGTGTATATATAACACATTTTCCGTATCCAATCCACCACTGATGGGCACCTGGGCTGATTCCATATCTTTGCTATTTGTGAATAGCACTGCAATGAACATGCACGTATATGTGTCTTTTTGAGAGAATGATTTATTTTCCTCTGGGTATATACCCACTAGGAGGATTGCTGGGTTGAATGGTAGTTCAAGTCTCAGTTCTTTGAGAAGTATCCAAACTGCTCTCCACAGTGGCTGAACTAATCTACATTCCCACCAACAGTGTATAAGTGTTCCCTTCTCTCCACAGCCTTGCCAACAACATGTTATTTTTTGACTTTTTAACAAAAGCCATTCTGACTGATGTGAGATGGTATCTCTTTGTAGTTCTGGTTTGCATTCCTCTAATGACTGGTGATGATGAGTTATTTTTTAATATATTTGTTGGCCACCTGTGGGTCTTCTTTTGAGAAGTGTACGTTCATGTCCTTTGCCTACTTTTTACTGTACCTTTTCCGTTTAGATATGTTTAGATAAACAAATACCATTGTGTTACAACTGCCTACAGTTTTCAGTATGGTAATAGGCTACGCAGGCTTATATCCTAGCAACAACAGGCTATACCATACAGCCTATGTATGCAGGTTATACTACACATGTAGGCTGTAGTAAGCAGTTCTAATACAGTCATGTGTCATTGAAGGAGGGGGATATGTTCTGAGAAATGTGTCAGGTGATTTTATCATTGTGCAAATGTCATAGAACGTACTTACACAAATCTAGATGGGATAGCCTATTACATACCTGGGCTATATATGGTACAGCCTGTTGCTCTCAGACTACAAACCTGCATGGCTTGTTACTGTACTGCACACTGTAGGCAACTGAAACAGAATGGTAACTATCTGCATATCTAAACATATAAACATAGGAAAGGTACAGTAAAAATACGGTATAAGGTATTTTTTGAAAAGTACACCTGTATAAAGGTATTTCCTATGAATGGAGCTGCAGGGCCTGAAGTTGCTCGGGGTGAATTACTGAGTGGTGAGTGAATGGGAAAGCCTAGGACTTTATTGTACACAACTATAGACTTTATAAACACTGTACACTTATGCTACACTAAATTTTAAAAATATTTTTCTTTCTTTCATAATTAACCTTAGCTTACTGTGACTTTTTCCATAAACTTCAATTTTTTAAAACTTTTTGACTCTTGTAATAACACTTAGCCTAAAACACACACATTGCACAGATCTACAAAAATGTTTTCATATGCTTATTCCAAAACTTTTTTCTATTTAAAATTTTTTTCTTTTACTTTTTAAACTTTTTTCTTAAAAACTAAGACACAAACTCAGACATTAGCCTGCAACTATATCAAGTCAGGATCATCCATATCACTGTCTTCTGCCTCCAGATCCTGTCCTACTGGAAAGGAGAGGACACATGGAGCTGTCATCTCCTATAGTAACAATGCCTTCCTCTTGAATACCTTCCAAAGGACCTGCCTAAGGCTGTTTTTACAGTTAATGTTTTTTCTTTTCTTGTTTTTGTTAAGAATCAACTTTCTGCAATTTTTTTCTTTTTTTAAGTAATGTTTCTTCTTTAGAAGTAGCAGGAGTACACTCTAAAAAAAACAATAAGAAGTACAGTAAATACATAAGCCTGTAACATAATCATTTATTAGCATGAACAGGTTATTAGGCACTATACATAACCATGTGTTATACCTTTTATACAACTGGCAATGAGGTAAGTTTGTTTACACCAGCATCACCACAAGCATGTGAGTAATGCACTGTGCTAGGACATTATGATAGCTACAACATTACTAAGTGATAGGAATTTTTCAGCTCCATTATAATCTTATGGGACCACCATTGTATATGGGGTCCATCGTTGACCAAAATGTCCTTACGTGGCACATGATTATATCCCCTTTCTGAGAAACATGAAAAAGATTAAAATACTGATTTACTAGCAGAATGGATGAAGTAAAGGTGATCTTCCTTAAACACAGAATCTTAAAATTTCTTAATATAGAATGCTTAAGTGTTAACTATAGGATCACTTTCGCCATTATTATTTTTCTCTTCTATTAAATTAGGTCTGTGCTATCTTCTAAACGTCCTCCAAAATCATGTGTTGAAACTTAATCCCCACTGTGCTAATATTAAGAGGGGGAACCTTTGGGAAATGATGAAATCATAAGGGCTCTGTGCTCACGAATGGATTAGTGCCTTAAAAGAGGACTGGAGGGAACTAGCTTAGGTCCATTTTGTCCTTCTGCCTTCCATGTGAGGACATAGTGTTCATCCCCTCTGGAGGATGCTGCAACAAGGCACTATCTTGGAAACAGAGAGGGCAGCCCTCACCAGACACCAAACTTGCTGGCACCTTGATTTTAGACTTTCCAACCTTCAGAACTATGAGAAATAATTATCTATCATTAGCACAGTGGCTCACAGTTATAATCCCAGCTTTTTGGGAGGCCCAAGGCAGTAGGATCATTTGAGCCCAAGTTTGAGACCAGCCTGGGCAACATAGCAAGACCCCATCTCTACAAAAAAATTTTTTTGAATTAGTCAGGCATGGTGGTGCATGCATCTAGTCCCAGCTGCTCAGGCGGCTGTGGCAGGAGGACTGCTTAAGCCCAAGAGTTCACCAAAAAATTTTATTATTTCACTGAGAGATAAGAAGAAAGTACTTTAAATGTGTAATAAGAAACAATCAACACTGGCTTTTCCATACTGCTTTATCACTTTTCCAATTTTATTAAAACTGGTTGCTTTTAGGAGAACAACATGATCCTATAGATGATGAACAAAGTTCACTGAGGACTTTTTCATCCAAGGCTAAGTAGACTATATTTCACTATCAGGTATAGATAAACAATCCCACTTAACAGATGATAACAATGAAGTAGAGATTAAATTACTGGAATAGAGATATACAGTAAAACACTAGTATAGCTGAGTAAACAATCCAAAATTCCCGACTTTTAACTTACTTCTGTATTCAGAGTAAGCAAATACATCAAGATATTTAAATGCACAAGTGAAAAGCTTATCTGGTCAACAGCAATTTATTAATTTTACTAATAATATTTGTTGTTCTAGGGTTTCAGAACTCTCAGAAGTTAAATTAACTAAGAGACAGTGAATATCAACATTAAATTAGTACAATAATTTTATCTTATGCTAACTTCTCTTCATTTACCCTCTATGTCCTTTCTCCTACACTAAAAAAAAGATTGAGACTAAAAGCATTCTGACTGTATCAAATATGTATAGCAACAAAATTTGCCTTGTATGGTTACAGAAACCCCCATTTCTCATATTACACTGAAGAGGCCTGAGAAAAGTACAAAAAAGGCAATCTCACCTTGAGTGTGACATCACAGAGTTCTCCATTTTCATAAAATCGAAGAAGAGAACCATGAAAATCTTTCCAAGCTTCATTTGCTTCAAAAATAAAGGAATCTTCTCCATCACCATCACTAATTGAGGATCTGTTCTTTATTTGCTGGTGCTGTTGTTGCCTTTTCCCCTTTGTAATGTGATTCCTAGCTTGTTTACTATTCATAGAATCTGAAGCCATTTGCAATATTCCTCTTTTAATAGAGCTCTCTTCTCAAACATGCCATTTATTCTTTTTCAAAGGGTAGGGAGAAGGCAGAAGGTAGATGTAGACACTACGATTCAGACGTTTTTCAAAACCCACTCAACTGCCATTGTACAGTTTGCTGCGACTGAAAAATCAACAATAAAACAGGTAGAGACAAACGAAAAGAAAAAAATTATTAACTATAATTTGTTAATACTATACATGCAAAATAACTATATCAATCATATTTATAAAAGAACAAAAACTTTGTTTTTATGCTAAATAACACATAATTCACCTCTGCTAATTATTTTATATCAATAAAGGAACTCCTTTAAAATCCAACAAGAACAACTGACTTGAGCACATGACTTTTGAGATGTGTAATATGCTATCTTCAAAGAGAAAGGCTATGAACTAAAATTTTTCTATTTTTTAATTTTTATTTTAGAGACGGGGTTTCTCCATGTTGCCCATGCTGGTCTCAAACTCCTGGGCTCATGCAATCTACCTACCTAGGCCTCTCAAAGTGCTGGGATTACATGCTTGAACCATTACACGTGGCCATGAACTAAAATGTTAAGTTTCGAGGCTTAACTGGGAGTTTTTTTTTTTTAGCAGAACAACATGATCCTAAAGATGATAGGTAAAGTTCACTAAAGACTTTTTCATCCAAGGCTAAGCAGACTGTATTTTACTATCAAGTGTAGATAAACAATCCCACTTAACACATGATAACAATTAAGTAGAGATGAAATTACTGGAACAGAGATATACAGTAAAACAGTAGTATAGCTGCCTTCCAGCTATACAATTTAGTAATGCAATGCCAAAACAGAAGGATATTTTGATTGAATTAGGTTCATCCTAGATTCTGAAGTCAGATTACGGTTCTACCACATATCAACTGCATGAGCTTGAGCAAATGACAACCTGCTTAGATCTCGATCTCTTCTGTAAAATAGAGATACCACTTAAGGAAATATTTTGAGGATTAGAAATATTGTACTGCCAAACATACGAAATGCTGCACTCTTACAAAGATCTCATTTTATTTGCATTTTCACATAGAACTTATTAGTATTTACATATAAAATCAAACTTTCCTCATCATCAAAGCATATTTGATGAATATCCACACCATCAATAATTCTATGCTACAATTCTACTTTGGTGACAGGAACAGAGGATTTTAAGTTACTAATAAAACACCTATTCCATCACTTACTGGCTGTGTAATTTTTTTTGAGGCTGTGTAATTTGTAAAACTGAGGCTTTACTAATCCTCAGTTTCTTCATCTATAAACAGGGATACCTATCTACCTCATGGCACTATCCTGAGAAATACATCAAATACAATAATGAATTTACAAGTGCTTGTTTAAAATATTGGTATTATTAGAGTGGAAAGCTCTGCTTATTATGTAGTTTCAGAAAACTCTAAATATTCTAACCAGAACTTTAGCTACATTAGGTTCTTTATTGTTAATCTCATCATTTCCAGCTTTTGACAGAAATCAATGGTCAATGTAAGGTTATAGATTATAGTTATTCATGCCTTCTTATGGTTTCTGTGGCAGACATACATGACAGTGATCCTTAATGAGTCATGTCTTCATATAATCCCCCTGCATGCAGGAAGAACCTGTGACTTGCTTCTAATTGACGGAATGTGGGAAAGTGATGAGATGTCACTCTCTTGATTATGTTACATTACAGAATACTGTGTGAGCAGACTGGAGTAAGAAGCTCTCCTGCAGGCCTTGAAAAGCAAACCACCATGGAGACAGTCATGTAGCAGGGAACTATAGGCAATCCCTAGGACCTGAGAGAGGCTTTCACCTGACAGTCAGTAAAAAGCCGGGCCCTCAGTCATACAGCTCCAAGGAAATGAATTCTGCCAATGACCTGAATAAGTGTGGAAGCAGATTTCTTCATAATTGAGCCTCTACATAATACAGCCTGGCCAATAGCTTTATTGCAGCCTTATGAGATCCTAAGCAAAGGACCCAACTACACTGTGCCCAAACTCCTGATGCACGGAAACTGTGAGATAATAAATGCATGTTATTTTAAGCCACTGAATTGTGGTAATTTGTTACACACAATAAAAAACGAATACAGACACCTCTGTCAGGTCTAAAATTTTATCTGAGGAAAGCATCTATAGATATTCTAACAGGCACCAGCCACTGTAATAAATCTCTTTTAAACTCACATTCCTGCTGCAAAATCAACAAAGAACAGATGGGACAAATAGAAAACAAATAGTATAATCAGGGCTTAAAAACTTTTTCTGTAAAGGGCCATGGAGTAGATGTTTTTGGCTTTGTGGGCCATATGGGTCTCTATCACAACTACTGAACTCTGTCATTGTAACACAAAAGCAGTCACAGACAATAGTAAATGAATAAATAAATAAATAAATAAAGCCATGTTCCAATAAAACTTTAATTATTAAAAAAAAAACAACACTTAGTGGCCGGGTGCAGTGGCTCATGCCTATAATCCCAGCACTCTGGGAGACCGAGGTGGGTGGCTCACCTGAGGTCAGGAGTTCGAGACCAGCCTGGCCAACACGGTGAAACCCCGTCTCTACTAAAAAATACAAAAACCAGTCAGGCATGGTGGTGCACACCTGTAACCCCAGCTGCTTGGGAGGCTGAGGCACAAGAATCACTTGAACCCGGGAGGCAGAGATTGCAGTGAGCTGAGATCACACCACTGCACTCCAGCCTGGGCAACAGAATGAGACTGTGTCTAATAAAATAAAATAAAATAAGAAAAAACACTTGGTGAGTGTGATTTAATCCCCAAGGTCATAGTTTGCTGATCCCCAAGTAAGATGGTTGATTTAAACTCAACAATATCAATAATCACATTAAATATAAATGGACTAACCACTTCCAATTAAAGGCAGAGACTCAGGAATGCTACTCAGCAAAAGGGACAAGCTATTGAAACATGTAACAACCCGGATCTCAAAGTATGCTCAATAAAAAAAGCCATGCAGTATGATTCTATCTATATAACATTCTCAAAATGACAAAATTATAGAGGTGGAGAACAGATTATTGTTTGCCAGAGGTTAGGGAAGGATGAGAGGAGAGGAGAGGAGTAGCTGTGGCTATAAATGAGTAGCACAAGAGATACTTGTGATGGAACTGTACTGTATCTTGTCTGCAGTAGTGATCATATGAATCTATATGTGATAACATACACATACACACAAATGAATGCATGTAAAACAGGTGAAATTTGAATATTTGCACACCCATGTTCACTGTGGCATTATTTACAACAACCAAGAGGTAGAAGCAGCCTAAATGTCCTTAGACAATGTATCAAAGTCAATTTCCTAGTACAAAAGTTATGCAAGATGTTATCATTCAGGGAAACTGGGTGAAGGAAACATAAGATCTATTACTTCTTACCATTGCAAGTGAATCTACAATGGTCTCAAGTAAAGACTTTTTTAAAAAGAGAGATTTTCAGATTGGATAAGAAAAAGTGAAACCCAACTATCAAATGCGTACAAGAAAAAAAAACCTACTTTAAGTATAAAGACACAAATAGGTTAAAGGAATTGGATAGAAAGAAGACACACCACGCCAACAGTAACAAGAACAAAAAAACCCTAAAGAATTTTTAAAAACTGAAGAGTAGCTATAATATCAAACACATAAAATTGTTAGTGATAAAAAACACTATATAAAAATACTACATGCAAAAGAAAGAAGTTGGACCCTTGCTTTACACCATATACAAAAACTAACTCAAAATGAATTAAAGACCTAAATGTAGCCCTGAAACCATAAAATGACTAGACTTGAAAACATGAAGCTACTGGAGGAAAACACGTGGGGTAAAGGCTTCACAATATTGAATTTATCAACGATTTCTTGTATATGATGTAAAAAGCACAAGCAACACAAGTAAACACGGACAAATGGGACATCAAACTTTAAAACTTCTATGCAGTAAAACAATCAATAGAGAAGAAAAGGCAACCTACAGAATGGAAGAAAATAGTATTTGCAAATATATACCTGAAAAGGGGTTAATATCCAGATATACAAAGAACTCCTACAACTCAATAAAAAAACAAACAAAAAAAAAATGAAGAACCCAATTTTAAAATGGGCAAAAGGTTGGGTGCAATGGCTGGTGAATGACTGTAGTCCCAGCTACTTAGGAGGCTAAGGTAGGAGGACCACTTGAGCCCAGGAGTTCAAGGTCAGCCTGGGCAATACAGCAAGCACCTGTCTCAAAACAAAACAAAACAAACAAAAATCAAAAACATGCCAGGTGTGGTGGCTCACTCCTATAATCCCAACACTGGTAGGCTGAGACTGGAGGATTGTTTGAGCCCAGGAGTTCGAGATCAGCCTGGGCAACATAGACCTTGTCTCTACAAAAAATACAAAAATTAGCTGGACGTGGTAGCATGTGCCTATAGTCCCAGCTACTCGGGAGGCTAAGGTGGGAGGATCACTTGAGCCCAGGAATTCAAGGCTGCAGTGAGCTGTAATCATGCCACTGAACTCCAGCCTGGGTGACAGAGTAAGACTGCCTCAAAAAAAAAAAAAAAGAAAAAAAAAGGTAAAGGACTTGAATAGACATTTCTCCAAAGATGATATACAAATGGCCAAGAAGTATAGCCCTTCTTCAGTATCCTCAGAGGACTGGTTGCAGGATCCCTGCAGATACCAAAATCCATGTATCCTTAAGTCCCTTATATAAACTGGTATGGTATTTGCATATAACCTATGTACATCCTCCTACATATTTTAAATTATCTTTTAAATTATCTCTAGATTACTTATGATACCTAAGACAATGTAAATGCTATGTAAATAGTTGTTATATTTTTTAAATTTGTATTATTTTTATTGGATTTAAAAAATATTTTCAATCCATGTTTGGTTGAATCTGGGGATGTCTAACCTGCAGACACTGACAATCAACTGTATATAAAAAGATGTTCAATATCACTAATCATCAGGGAGATGTAGATCAAAATCATGAGATATCACCTTACACTTGTTGGGATGGGGAAAGAAAGAAGTGTTGGCAAGGACTCAGAGAAACTGGAAACCCCTTCCACTGCTGGTGGGAATGTAAATTGGCTTCCATAGCTGCTACGGAAACAGTATGGATAGTCCTCAAAAAGTTAGAAATAGAATTACCACAAAATCCAGCAATTCCACTTCTAGGTATATATCCAAAAGAAGTAAGAACAGGATAGTAAAGACATATTTGCACACCCATGTTCACTGTGGCATTATTTACAACAACCAAGAGGTAGAAGCAGCCTAAATGTACATCATCAGATAAATGGAAAAGGAAAATGTGATTTATACATACAATGCAATACCATTCAGATTCAAAACAGATGAAAATCCTGTCATATGCTACAACATGGGTGAATCTTAAGGACATTATACAAAGTGAAATAAGCCAGAGACAAAAAGACAAGTTCCACTGATTCCACTTATATGAGGTATCTGAAGCAGTCAAATTCATAGAAAGTAAAATGGTGGTTGCCAAGAGAGGTGGAAAGAAGATGTTCAATGGGTATCGTTTCAGTTTTGCAAGATAAAGTTCTAGAGATCTGCTGGACAACAATGTACATATAGTTAACATTAGTGTACTGTACACTTAAAAATGGTTAAGATGGTAAATTTTATGTTGTGTTTTTCACTGCAATAAAAAAAGACACTACATAATGACAAAAGTGTCAATTCCCAAAGACACAGTATAGTCTAAATGTGCATACATCTAACTTCAAATCTTCAAATCTTCAAAATACATAAAGCAAAACCAAAAAGAACTAAAGGGAGAAACAGACAAATCCACAATTATAATTGAAGAGATTTCAACATTCCTCTTCAGTTATAGAACTAGTTAACAGAGAATTAGCAATGACATAAAAGAACAGAACACATCATCAACCAACTGGATTTCATGGGTGCTTATGGAACACTCCTCCCAACAACGGCAGAATATACATTCTTTTCAAGTGCACATGGACCTATATAAGCCATATCCTGAGTCAATAAACAACCCTAAACAAATTTAAAAGAAATTACATTGTATAAAATGTAATCTCTGACCATAACGGAATTAAACTAGAAATAAGTAATAAAGACAACAGAAAACTCTCCAAATGCTTACAAATTAAATGCACACATCTAAATAATCCATGGAGCAAAGAGGAAGTCTTACGAGAAATTAGAAATTTCTTCATTAAGTTAGTTAACAAAAATGAAAATATCAAATATCAAAATATCAAAATTTGTAGGCTACAGGTAAAAAAGCAGCTTAGGGGAAAGTTTAGAAAATTATGTGCTTACATAAAAAAAAGTATTAAATCAAAAAAATTAGCTGGGCGTAGTGGCAGGTGCCTGTAGTCCCAGCTACTCTGAGGCTGAGGCAGGAGAACGGTGGCGTGAACCCGGGAGGCGGAGCTTGCAGTGAGCCGAGATCACGCCACTGCCCTCCAGCCTGGGTGACTGAGACGCCGTCTCCAAAAAAAAAAATAAGAAAGTATTAAATCAATATTCTAAGACTTTACTTTCAGAAACCAGAAACTAGAAAAAGAACAAAATAAACTCAAAGCAAGCATAAGGAAATAAACAGCACAAACAAAATTAATTGAAAACAAAAAACAATAGATAAAAATCCAAACCAAAAGCTATTTTTAAAAGATCAACATATTTTTAGTGGAGATGGGGTTTCAGCATGTTGGCCAGGCTGGTCTCAAACTCCTGACCTCAGGTGATCCACCTGCCTCGGCCTCCCAAAGTGCTGGGATTACAGGTATGAGCCACCACACCTGGCCTGTTGATCAACAGAATGATAAACATCTGGCAAAAAAGGCGGGGAGGGAAGACACACATTACCAATATCTGCAATATCAGAGACTATCATTACAAACCCCACTGGCATTAAAAAGGTAAATAAGGTGAATGCTATGAAAAATTCTACATACATAAATGTGACAACTTAGATAAAATGGACCAATTCCTCAAAACCCACAAACTACCAAAACTCACCCAAAAGACAACCTGAGCATTGCTATAACTATTAAATTAAATCACCATTTGAAAAGCAATCTTCAAGCCCAGATGGTTTCACTACATTCTACCAAACATTTAAAGAAATAGCCTCAACTCTACAAAATCTCTTTCAGAAAACGGAAGAGGAGAAAACACTTCCCAACTTATTTCATGAGAAAACCTATGACTCTGATACCAAAAACAAAGATAGTACAGAAAAGGAAACTACAAATCAATGTCCCTCATGAATACAGACATAAAAATCCCCAACAAATATTAGCAAATATAATCCAGCAAAATATAGAGAATGATCACGACCAAGTAGAATTTATCCTAAGAGTTTATGCAAGGCTGCTTCAATATTCAAAAAAATATAGTCTACCATATTACCAGCATATTAAACCATATTAAACCACCACAACAACATACTAAAGAAGAAAAACCACATAGGAAGTAAAAGTTATCTCCAGTGCAATAAAGCAAGAAAAAGAAAAGGCAAAGACTGGAAAGAAACAAAACTGTCCCTATCAGCACACATAATTGTCTATGTAAACCATTCCCAAGGAACAGCTAGAACTAGTAAGTTTAGCAAGGTCACTAAAAACAAGGTGAACATGGCTGGGCACAGTGGCTCACGCCTGCAATCCCAGCACTTTGGGAGGCCGAGGTGGACAGATCACGAGGTCAGGAGATCGAGACCATCCTGGCTAACATGATGAAACCCCGTCTCTACTAAAAAAATACAAAAAATTAGCCAGGCGTGGTGGTGGGCGCCCGCTACTCAGGAGGCTGAGGCAGGAGTGAGGGTGAGGCGTGAACCTGGGAGGCGGAGCTTGCAGTGAGCCGAAATGCGCCACTACACTCCAGCCTGGGCGACAGAGCAAGACTTTGTCTCAAAAAAAAGTGAACACACAAAAAATTAATCATAACATAGCACACTGTAGCCTGGAACTTCAAGCCACTGCACCTGGCTATAGTTTCATATAGTTTCTGATCCATTTTATATAATATATAAAATATATTTTTATGTTATATATATAACTACACCTAAAACAATAAAACTTTTTGAAGAAAACACAGAAAAACTTCATGACTCGGGGTCAGGCTACTAGTTGTTAAATATGAAAGAAAAAAATTGCTAAAACGGACTCCATCAAAATTAAAACCTTTTGCTATGAGAAAGACACCGTAAGAGAATAAAAAGACAAGCTTCAAACCAGGAGAAAAATGTTGGCAAATCACATATTTGACAAAAAATTTACATCCCAAATACATAAAACTTTCAAACTTAACAGTAAGAAAAACAACTCAATTAAAATATGGACCAAAGACTTAAGACACTTCACCAATGAAAATATATGGATGGAAAACAAGCACACAAAAAGATGTTCAACATCACTGCCATTAGGTAAATGAAAATTAAAATAATGAACCAGGCACAGTGGTGTGCGTTTGTAGTCTCAGCTACCTAGGATGACTGCTTAAGCCCAAGAGTTCGAAGCTGTAGTGCACTATCATCCGATCATGCCTGTAAATAGCCACTACACTCCAGCCTAAGCAACACGGCCCCTGCCACATCCCCATACACACACCCCACAATCATATTGAAATACCACTACACATCTATTAGAATGGCTAAAATAAACAATACTAACAATACCAAGTGCTGGTGAGGATGTGAAACACCTGGAAATTTCATATACTGCTGGTGGCAATGCAAAACAGCATCACTGTTCTAAAAAAAAAAAAAAAAAAAAAAAAAAAGGTGGAAGTTTCTTACACAGTTAAACATATTCTTATACTATGACCCAGCAATCTGACTCCTGGCAATTTAACCTAGAGAAATGAATGCTCGTGTTTGCACAAAAACTTGCACATGAAAACATATAGCAGCTCTAGTTGCAATTGCTAAAAACTGAAAACAATCCAAATAACCTTCAACAAGTCAATGGATAAACAAACTGTGGGTACACCCATACAATAGAACACTACCTCACAATAAAAAGGAACAAACTCGGTACATGCAACGACCTGGATGAATCTCAATGGCTGCTGAGTGAAACAGGCCAGTCTCAATAGGTTACTACATACTCTATGATTCCATTTATATGATATCCTCAAAAGGACAAAATCATAGTGATGAAAAACAGATCAGTGGCTGCCAGGGATGAGGGGCAAGGAAAGAGTATGACTAAAAGGAGATGGCAAAAAGAGAGTTTTATGGGATGATGAAACTATTTTGCATCTATTTTAAATGTTAATTTAAAATTGATTTGGGTGATTAGACAAATCTACACATTTGTTAAAATTCATGGACTTGTACCCCAAAAATGTCAATTTTGCTATATGATAAAAAATAAAATGCAAAAAAAGATTGTTGCATTCCAACATACTCATGATAAAACTCAAAAGACACAAGGCAATATAATCACAAGCCACTCTACTGCTTAAGGGATATATCAGCCCATAAAATAAAATGTAAAGGCTGGCCAGGCACAATGGCACATGCCTGTAATCTCAGCACTTTGAGAGGACAAGCTAGGAGGATCGCTTGGGCCCAGGAGTTCAAGGCCAGCTTGGGCAACAGAGTGAGATCCAGTCTCTATAACAAATTTTAAAATTAGCCATGTGTGGTGGCACGCACCTGTAGTCCCAGCTACTTGGGAGGCTGAAGTGGGAGGATCACTTGAGCCCAGGAGGTCGAGGCCACAGTGAGCTGTGATCATGCCTCTGCACTCCACCTGGGGTGACAGAGTAAGATTCTGACTCAAGAAAACAAACACACACAAACACACACACACACACACACACACACAATATAAAGGCAGACATCAGCATCACGACAGAAAACACTATCTGCCATCACTGTTCTAATTGCATGAAAATTAAATCATTTAGTCCTCACTACAACTCTATGAAGTAGCTACTTTTATTTTGCCCTTTATCCTTCCGCCTCAGCCCCCCTGCCCGAGTAGCTGGAACTATAGGCGTGCACCACCATACAGGGCTAATTTTTGTATTTTTTATAGAGATGGGGTTTTGCCATGTTGCCCAGGCTGGTCTTGAACTCCTGGACTCAAGCGATCTGCCCACTTAGGCCTCCCAAAATGCTGGGACTACAGGCCTGAGCCTTCTTTCACTTATTTTGCCATGTCATATTTTGTGCCCTAACTATCCGAAGAAACTGAGGCACAGCGAGATGGATGAAGCCCAAGTAAGTAGTGGAGCCAGGATGTGAACCTAGGAAGCAGGGCTCCCCAGCCTGTGCTATTAACTACCACACTACTGTTCAAAGCACTTTATAAGTGAAATATAATTACAGAACAAAATATATGAAAAACCAAGGTCCTTATCTTCTCCCTCACTATACTTTTAGATTCCCCTACTTGTACAAGTAGCAACACCATTTTTTCAGTTACCCTACTTCAAAACGTGAGCCATATTTGACTCCTCTCAACTTTCACAACCTATCCACTTCAATTCTCCTGGATTCTACTTGGAAAAATCTCTGTTCATCCATCCCTTTCTTCCTATTATCATTGAACTCTATTCTCTCTCATTGTACTCTAGTTCAGATCCACATACTAACCTGGATTGTAGTGACTTCCCCTAACCAATCACCACATTCCTCCTTGCCATCAATAAACATCTCTCAAGGATTAGATGCTGCTAGATTTATCTAACTCTAACTGTCCTTTCCAAACTGCTTAATGTATGTAGTTCAGCTTATCCTGGCATTCAAGGTCCTCATTGCTCTGGCTCTAGTCTACCTTCCAGTCTTTTTCTCCATTCATTTTTTACATAAAGTAGGGAAAGGGGGAAAGAAGATGGAAAAACTACTCATTAAACCACTGTGCACTACCTATTTTGCCAGTAATCTTAAATATACTCTTGTTTAAGCATCACCTTATGGATGGTTCTAACATCCCTGACTTGCCCAAGGCCACACAGCTAGAAATGGTGGGAGATGGGGTTTCAATCCAGCTGTGATTAAGTCCATTCTTTTTCTACTATATCACAGATTTAATTATTCAGTTTTCCTCAAATGTATTTGCAAATGCTCAAGCTATTCCTTGTGAGGGAATGATGTCAAGGCCCAGCTTAAATTATTCCTTTTTATGAATTCTTCCCTAATTCTCCCAACGGGATGTGATCTTTCTTGTGAACCCCCATAGTACGCTGTATTTCTCCGACTCGTTCACTTTCTTTCTTTTGTATTTTAGACTTGCCTGCTTAACACAGTGTACCCTTTTTTGAAGACTGTGTCTTAACAATATCTATGTATTTGCCCACAATGAGCCAGAGTCATGAGTGACTGAATTAACATGATCTCTATGGGTTGGGTTTTTTCCCCCAATGAAAAAAACTGGGTCAACTTGGCTCTCTGCTCCTCCCATTCGACACACAGCTGCATCTTCTCATGCATTGCCAGCTGCATCGCTGAGGTAGTGAAGGTGAAGGCCAGAGTCAACGGATTTGGTCGTATTGGATGCCTGGTCACCAGGGTTGCTTTTAACTCTGGAAAAGTGGATATTGTCGCCATCAATGACCACTTCATTGACCTCAACTACATGGTCTACATGTTCCAGTAGGATTTTACCCATGGCAAATTCCATGCACTGTAAAGGCTGAGAATGGGAAGCTTGTCAACAGTGGAAATCCCATTACCATCTTCCAGGAGCTAGATCCCTCCAAAATCAAATGGGGCAATGCTGACGCTGAGTACATTGTGGAGTCCACTGGTGTTTTCACCCCCATGGAGAAGGCTGGGGCTCACTTGCAGGAAGGAGCCAAAAGGGTCATCATCTCTCCCCACTTTGTTGACGCCCCCATGTTAGTGATGGGCATGAACCATGAGAAGTATGACAACAGCCTTAAGATCATCAGCAATGCCTCCTGCACCACCAACTGCTTAGCGACCCTGGCCAATATCATCCATGACAACTTTGGTATCACGGAAGGACTCATGACTACAGTCCACGCCATCACTGCCACCCAGAAGACTGTGGATGGCCCCTCTGGGAAACTGTGGCGTGACGGCTGCAGGGCTCTCCAGAACATCATCCCTGCCTCTACTGGTGCTGCCAAGGCTGTGGGCAAGGCCCTCTCTGAGCTGAATGGGAAGCTCACTGGCATGGCCTTCTGTGTCACCACTGCCAAGGTGTCGGTCATGAACCTGACCTGCCGTCTGGAAAAACCTGCCAAATATGATGACATCAAGAAGGTGGTGAAGCAGACGTTGGAGGGCCCCCTCAAAGGCATCCTGGGCTACACTGAGCACCAGGCTGTCTCCTCCGACTTCAACAGCAACACCCACTCTTCCACCTTCAATGCTGGGGCTGGCATTGCCCTCAACAACCACTTTGTCAAGATCATTTCTTGGTATAGCGATGAATTTGGCTACAGCAACAAGGTCGTGGACCTCATGGCCCACATGGCCTCCAAGAGTAAGACCACCAGACCACCAGCCCCAGAGAGAGCATGAGAGGAAGAGAGAGGTCGTCACTGCTGGGGAGTCCCTGCCACACTCAGTCCCCCACTACACTAAGAATCTCCCCTCCTCACTTTCCATGTAGAACCCCTGAAGAGGGAGGGGCCTAGGAGTCCCACCTTGTCGTGTACCATTAATAAAGTCCCCTATGCTTAGCCAAAAACAAACAAACAAACAAACAAACAAACCTTGGTCAACTCTTGTCAGTCTAGTGAGTCGTCGTCTTCTTCTTTCTTCTTCTTTTTTTTTTGAGGCAGGGTCTCACTCTGCCACCCAGGCTAGAGTAGAGTGGCGCAATCTCGGCTTATCACAGCCTTGACCTCCCAGGCTCCAGCAATCCTACAGGTGTGCAACCACCATGCTGGGCCAATTTTTGTATTTTTTGTAGAGATGGGGTTTTGCCATGATGCCCAGGCTGGTCTTGAACTCCTGGACTCAGGCCATCTTCCCACCTGGGCCTCCCAAAATGTGGGGACTACAGGCCTGAGCCACTGCGCCCGGGAGTCTTCTTTCACTTATTTTGTCATGCCATATTTTGTGTCCTATATGAGTATTATGACAGCAGGTATCACTAATATCTTATTTTTAAACTTTACTAAGTTAAAATGCATACAGTTCAAAACGATCATACACTTTTTCCCTTTACATCAAACTACTCTAGCTCTATCTAGTGAAAGTTTTATTATTGTTGTCACAAAATGTTTTCATTTGTCAGCGTACTATTTCTATGAAAAGGGCTTTTTTAATATTTTATAAAAATATTCATTTTTATAAAATTATTTTTACATTTGAATTCAGATTTGGGCAGGACACAACAGCTCAAAAGCCGTCTATACCAAATTCTCTTAAAATGGTCTGTTTAAATAATGCAATGTCCTCAACTTTAAAAAATCTATTATATATAATAGAACAGGAAGACAGAAGCAGGAAAAGACTACTTACTCAAAGACTATTCACTCTGCCTAAGGAACTCAGTAGACGTTAGGACTTATAAAGACCGTATATTAGTATCAAGTAAAAATGTAATTCAACCTAAACTCCAGAATTTAAACAATCAGATTTTTTTTAAAAATACGCCTAAGATTCTGATTCTTAGGGAGAAAAATAAATGATATTCCTCCTTCCTCAAATATATTAAAAGATTAAAAGCACAAAACAACAGAGAGGAAAAAATGGACATCCGTGGCACATCACTGTCATAACATGCCACAGATGTCCATTTCTATCACATGTTGGCATGTTATGACAATGAAGCAGACAGGAAGTTGACTCCTTTTTTTTTTTTTTTTTTGCTCCTCTAAGTGCCAGTAAAGGCATATCGATCAACAAAATAGGAAGTTATGAAGAGAAAATGCTTCAAACAGAAGCAGACAAGTTTATAGTTCAATGCAGAGCATACGTAACAAAACTAATACATTTTTATATGTAAACATCATTTACAATGAATTACAGAAAACAGGACTGATAGCAAAAGCTTAAAGTATTATTATGCTAAACCAGACCACTTTATTCTCTTTCTCTAGCTTCCTTTGTACTTATAATTTCTATCACATTTAGCATGTGATATTAATATGTAATACCATTACGCTGAATACTGTACTAACTCACTTTACACTGTATTATCCTCGTAACTCTTTGCAGCACAGTGACTGTGTTTTTATACTACACATTAATCAAAAGACTACTAAACAGAAAGAGGAACTCCAAATGGCACTTGGTGTTCTGTTTTGGGGTTTTTTTTTTTTTTGAGGCAAGGCCTGGCTCTATTGGCCCAAGCTGGAGTGCAGTGGCGCAATCTCGGCTCACTGCAATCTCCGACTTCCGGGCTCAAGCCATCCTCCCACCGCAGCCTTCTGAGTAGCTGGGACTACATACAGGCACACACCTCCACACCAGGCTAATTTTTGTATTTTTTGTAGAGATGGGGTTTTGCCATGTTGCCCAGGCTGGTGGTGAACTCGTGAGCTCCAGCAATCTGCCCGCTTCAGACTACCAAAGTGCTGGGATTACAGGCATGAGCCACTACACCCAGTCCCAAATGGCACTTTGAAAGCACCTCTTAAAAAACTCAATGCCAGCTGGGTGCGGTGGCTCACGCCTGTAATCCTAGCACTTTGGGAGGCCGAGGCGGGCGGATCACGAGGTCAGGAGATCGAGACCATCCTGGCTAACATGGTGAGACCCTGTCTCTACTAAAAAAATACAAAAAAATTAGCCGGTCGTGGTGGCGGGAGCCTGTAGTCCCAGCTACTCGGGAGGCTGAGGCAGGAGAATGGTGTGAACCTGGCAGGCAGAGCTTGCAGTGAGCCAAGATCATGCCACTGCACTCCAGCCTGGGCAACAGAGTGAGACTCCGTCTCAATAATAATAATAATAATAATAATAATAATAATAATAATAATAATAATAATAATTAAAGAAGTTATTTTACAATTCAGTTAGATGAAGATTTTGGATACAAAAGATTATATTTTACAGCAGTATGTGATTAATTTTAGAGCTACACCTGAAAGTTGATGGAAGATGTGTGTGCATTTACCAAAATAAATTCTTGCATACTTGTGAAATAACAAAATGGCAAACCCCACCTCATGTTCTATAGAGCAAAACCTGAATGTGTTTAATTTTCCACATACTTTAGGCTATTTCACACCTCTCTGCCTCCTTTCAGGCTTTCTGCTCTTTCTGAAATGCCCTTTAACACCACTCTCTCCTGCTAACTCTTGCTCATCTTCTAAGACTCAGCCCAGGTTCATCTGCTCAAGAAGGCCATCCCTAAACATCTTCCTATTCCTAGTGTACTTCCTCTGCGCTCCCACAAAAATCTGATATTTTTTTCATTATACTTATCACAAAGTATATCATATTCAATTTTTGGTCAAATTTAAAATACTTATTACTTATAAGCGCCTATTCGCTACTAGTCTTCCCTGTAACACTACATAAGCCCCTGAAGTATAGGCACCGTCTCTCTTCACTGCTATTACTCCCATGTTCAGTAAACACATATAACACAATAAACAAACAGAAGTACTTAAAATATTTTTATAATGGATGAACAGATTATGAACACTAGAGATTATTTTTACTATAATCCAAATTAATGTATGCTTAAATAATTTTAACTAAAGTAACACTGTGTATAAGACATTTACTTCAATTTTTGAATCACTTTCTTTCAAAGGTAATACTCTTCTTAAAATTTCCATTTTTACTTTTAAGTCAGGAAAAAAGTAGGCTATACTCATTATTTCCTTTTTATTTACATTTAAAATTTTGAATCAAACAGTCCAAAATATACCAATCATTAAACGAGAATCTGCTGGTTTGAAAAACTGTATAATAGCTTCGATAGTTCCTACTCAAAGTATACATGACTTCCAACAAGTTACTGCCGTGACTTTAAAAAAATGTTTTTCTTGGCCAGGCACAGTGGCTCAAGCCTGTAATCCCAGTACTTTGGGAGGCCAAGGCAGGCAGATCACTTGAGCCCAGGAGTTTGAGACCAGCCTGGACAACAAAGCAAAACCCCATCTCTACAAAAAATACAAAAATTAGCCAGGCATGGTGGCACATGCCTGTGGTCCCAGCTACTTGGAAGGCTGAGGTAGGAGGATCACTTGAGCCTGGAAGGTGGAGGTTGCAGTGAGCAGAGATCACTGAGTTGGAAAGAATAATTTCCTAACTGGAAGTCAGGGCATGCTGAAATTCAACACTGATAGGAGAGCCAATGGAGAGATCTAGTAGGCTACTGGAAAGACTGATAAGAGAGGTCACTGGTGCTGAAGTCAAGTCATAGTTAAACTTAAGTGTGAATTAGATGCCTGAAACAGCTCGATGTCAGAGCCCTCTTTTAGACAGATGTGTTCTTGAAGAATAACTGAGTAAAGACCAACAATAACATGGCCTTCAGTTAGTAGTACAGCAACACTGTCTGCCGAAAACTGTCCTTACATATAGAAAAAAGGCAGATTATAATGAAAGGGAAAATGATCAATGAGAATATTAAAAAATCCTTATTAATCAATGAAATTAAATATTGCCAAAGACAAAAAATAAAATTGGTAGGGCTGTCAGGAAATAAACACTCTCACATTGCTGTTCATATAAGCCTTCCTAGGCTCCATTTAGCTAAGATATCCAAAATCTTTTTAATTTACATGCCCTCTCATGTAACAGTTCCACCTTTTAAGAAATATCTTGATGACTTAGGCTGTGAGTTATACAACCTAGTAATTTTTTTTTGAAAACTGAAAAGCTAAAAACAACCAGTTACCAAGGAGCTGGGAGGACTGCTTGAGCCTACTAGTTCAAGACCAGCCTGAGCAACATAGTGAGAGCCAGTCTCGACAAAAAATCAAAAAATTATCCAGGTGTGGTGGCTTGCACTTGTAGTCCCAGCTACTCAGGGGACTGAGGTAGGAGGATCATCTGAGTCCAGGGAGGTCAAGGCTGTAGTGAGCCATGATTTTTTTTTTTTTTTTTTTTTTGAATGCACAACACGGGTCAGTTTTAATGAGTTCAGAATTTCTTCTAAAAAGTCATTTGCAAACATACACACATGCTTGCTAGTGAACTCCAGCCTAAGTGACAGAGTGAGACCTTATCTCAAAAAGAAAACAAAAAAAGTTTTCTTAACAATAGCATTTGCAGTCTTTACAGTCATGTGCTGCACATCAGTGTTCTGGTCCACAATAGATGATGATGGTGACCAATGCATAGATGATAGTCTCATAAGATTATAACACTTTATTTTTGCTGTACCTTTTCTGTTTAGACACACAAATAGGTAACCACTGTGTTACAGTATTGACTATAGTATTCAGTACAGTAACATGCTATATAGGTTTGTAACCCAGGAGCAACAGGCTACACCACACAGCCTAGGTGTGTAGTAGGCTATACCACCTAGGTTTGTGTAAGTATACTCTATGACGTTTGCACAATCACAAAATTGCCTGTTAACATGTTTCTTAAGAGTGTATCCCCATCCTTAAATGACACACGCAATATTAGATACTACTATTATCAAAGCCTGCTTGTTAAATACTAATGTCATTTCTAGGGTCTATAAACAACATTTTCACTACACTGAATACTTTGTAAGATGTTTATTCTGGGATCTGTTTTACTAAAAAGGAATTCCATTGACACCTTACAGTAATCATTTCCTTGTTTGAACTGGGCCACTTAGTTTATCACAGTCATAGTGGTCTAAAAGTCTAGTATAATGTAGTAAAAGAAAGATCTTCAATTTTACCTAAAAATGCAAACTACACGCGTGAACCTTAAGAGGGGCCTATATTACTCATTATTTTTATTTGAGAATGTCAGAGAAGTGACAGGGTTGTACTTAAGACAACAATGCCTACTAAAAAATTAATTTATCAATAATTTGTTGCCAAGTATCAAAGTATGGAATATTTCACACTGGATGTTTGAAACCAAACGAAAAGCACAAAGCTGAATTTACTACTTACTGAACGGATAGCTATGCCAACCAGGCACGGTCCCTCTGAATAGAGCACATTGCTGAGCTTACATAGAGTTTAGGGGGTAGCATGGGATTCAGGGATTGGCAGACTTTCGGAGGCTTATTAACACAGTTACTGACATTAGATTACTACTAGCTACATTACTGGGAAGTTACCTAATCTCTCTGGGTCTCAGTGTCTTTATTTTTAAAAGAACACAGCATGGCTGTGTTCCAATAAAACTGTTTACAAAAACAGGCAGCAAGCTTGGTTTAGCCTACAGGCAGTAGGTAATCAGTTTCCTTCTAGTTCAAAATTATAGTAGCACATTTTGCTATTTAAAATTATAGAACCTGTTGCCTTGCTTTTGAGAGATATCTGCCAGCCATACACGACACAAGGCACATAAACTGGTGGTTAGCAGCAGACACTTTAGAGCTAGACAGTTTTGGGATTCCGTGTTAATTGTGCAGCCTTGGGCAAGTTACTTAAAATTACTCTGAGCCTCAGCTCTAAGGTTGTTGTGATGGGTAAGTGAAGTAATTTATATAAAGTATTTAGCTCTGTATCTAGTACATAGTAAGCATTCAATAAACAAATGTTATTACTTTTATATATTATGTGATCCTGAGTCTTTGGTCAGGAACACAGTCCTGCAATAAACATTTTTTCCAGCAAAGAAATAAAATATGCTTTATAATGCTCTACATGAGATTGCAATTATTAGGAACCCACTATAGAAAAGATGATAATACCCTAAGTCATCTTTTTTTTTTTTAAGGACAACAGCAAGCATTAATTGGGTGCTTCTATCTACTTATTAGTTGTATATTCGTTGTATGATATTGGTTAAGTTACATAACGTTTCATTAGCTTTAGTTTCCTCATCTGTAAAAATGAGGAAAATAATAGTATCAACCTCATGGGATTGCTATAAAGCTTAAATGAGTTAACAAAATGGCACATAACAGATATATATATATATATCTATAATTGTCATCATGAGTTAAATACTTACATGTATTCATTTCAATCCTCAGGACAGGATAACTCAAATAGGTAAAATTCCTATTTTTTTACAGTTTTGGATAATGAGGCCCAGAGAAGTTAAGACACCTAAACAAGATCTCATAGCTATGAAGTGCAATGTCGAGGATTCAATAGAGACTTGCCTGACTACAAAGCCCAAGCTCTTATCACTAGGCCAAAGACATAATTAATGTTATCTCTGTATGGAGGTGCCTATGTGTAAATGACAATGAGAACCAAAATAGTGGTATTAATAATATTCTCCCTATACAGGAAATGTTTCAGGAATTTTTAAAGGTTTTTTTCGGTTTTGTTTTTTCTTTGAGATGGAGTCTTGCTCTGTCACCCAGGCTGGAGTGCAGTGGCACAATCTCAGCTCACTGCAGCCTCCTCCTCCTGGGTTCACATGATCCTCCAGCCTTCACCTCTCAAGTAGCTGGGATTACAACTGTGCACCACCATGCCCAGCTAATTTTTGTATTTTTAGTAGAGACAGGGTTTCACCATGTTGACCAGGCTGGTCTTGAACTCCTGGCCTCAAGTGATCCACCTGCCTCGGCCTCCCACGGTGCTGGAATTACAGGCGCGAGCCACCCCACTCGGCCAGAATTTTTTAAGGTTTAAGTGTAGGAGAACCCATACAAATCACTGATCTTAAAATGATAGGATTCCCATAGGTAAAATTTTTGCTGAAATTTATTCCCTTTTGTTTTCCATATCTAATTAATTTAATTCAAACTTTCATTATTAAAGTTAAGCAATCCTCTGCATTAAAATAACTAAAGATCCAACGTAGTGACTTATCTTTTATATATAAAGTATGCTGCAATATTGGCATTCAACTCTACTACTAATCTTTGTTTTTCAAACTCTACTACTAATCTATTTAGGACTTCTCGGACTATTTTTACAAAGAACCACACTTCTGCTACTTTATTCTATAAATTCCCAAATATTGGTTTAGAACCTTGAACTTTGAAAAACATTTCAACTTTAAATGAAAATATTAATATCAAAGGAAAAAAAGATCTCAAGGAAAAAGACATTACTTGATGGACAGATTCATTCACAAGTTTGTATAGCATCACTTGATCCACCTCATACTCTCCCAGCCTTGGGAATGCTACTGGTAACTGATCCAGAACAGAACTTGGTTTTACACTGTAAAGCCTTATAGCCCAGCAATCATTATACAAGGAAAACACGGCAAAATTCCAAATGCTTATTCTTATAAGAATAAACTCAGATTTAAAAGTATGTCCAATTCAGAAATTCAAAAAAAGCAAATAAGTTTTAAATGTTATAAATGAAAATCACAAATTATAATATAATCTACAAAAGCAAACTGTAAATTTCTTGAAAACATACATATCCATCTTTTCAAACTAGCAATACTAAAAGTCAAAGTGATCATCAATTAGGATTTAATATAATTTTATACTCTATGATATACAAGAAATATACAACAGATTATGTACATATCATCATCTAGTTTGAAAGATTAAATACTTAATTTTCTTTAACATTGGGTGTTTTGTTGTGAAAACGAAGAACATCCAAATTTAGAATAAACAAGCCAAATTATCTTTTGGCATTTTAAATAATATTCTGACACGCTGGATTGTATTAAAGTCCCATTCTCTGCCTCCACTGTATTGCCCATCAAGACTGGGGGTGGGGAAGAAGAGAGGAGTAGACAATATCTGCCTAATGATAATGAATCAGTCAAAGGTACCACTTCCAGGCAGAAGTAGCAGCACTATTATTCATATGAAGGTAGTGTATCATAAATATCAACTTCTAGCTTTGGAAGAAAAACAGACACTCAGTGCTTCAAAAATAACCTGTTCTCTTTCCTTTCCGCAATATAACCTGTTTCTCTTTCCTTTCCACAAAAAACTAATTTTAAAAATAATCTCTAACATTTTTACTAAAGAAACCTGCCTAGATCACTGAAGCTAGTGGTTTCCTAAACCTTTAGTGGGAACAAGGTCATGATGCTCTTTTAATTTAATTTCTCCCCAGAAAAGTACAAATTTTCATTTAATTTCTCCCCAGAAAAGTATAAATATACAGAGTTCACAGACCCTTGGAAGACCATTTATGCTCACGCTAACAGATGTAGGTTAAGAGTCAGAGAGACAAAGTAGAAAATTTCCCAAGGTCCCTCCAACCCTCTTCTATAATTCTCTCTGACTCATAAGAACCAACTAAATCATTCATAACCAAACCAAACAATATACTTTCTTGCATGACCAACCCATTAAAAAAAAAAGCAGCTGACAGTATCTACATAGCAATATCCACCAGAAAATAAATTGTACTGGCAGCATTTTAAAATACAGCATGTGACTAGTAATATCAATGAATATTATAGTTGATTACAGCTTAGAGAATGCTTTCACATACAACACCAAATAATCCTCAATTCTGGTAAAATAGAAGTACATATTATTTTTATCCCCCTTCCACAGCTAAGGAAAGAGGTTTAGAAAATTACTTGCCATGCTCACACAGCCAATAAGTGGAGATCTGGAATTCTAATAGAGAATTGTGTAGTACCAGAAGTGAGCTCAGAACATTATTACAGTCTGGTGCTTCCATAAAAGCCCCTCAAAACAGAGAAAACAGAATTTTTAAAAATAGACTAATGGGTGACATTTTTATTGCAGACATATCTTGACATGAGTAAACAAAAATTAATTTATTTAAAATGCTCAACTAACTCTTGTTTCTTTGGCTAATATAAAACATTTTGTTCAGAAAAAAAAAAAGACATAGTCAAGTGAATTTTAGCGACTGAAAACAACATTTTGTTATTTTATGAAACATTTATCCTCCCTCATCTCTTGCTTTTTTTTTTTTTTTTTTTTTTTTGAAATAGGGTCTCACTCTGTCACCCAGGCTGGAGTGCAGTGATGCAATCATGGCTCACTCACTGCAGCAGCGTAGTCATGGCTCACCGCAGCCTTGACCTCCCTGGACTCAGGTGATCCTCCCACCTCAGTCTCCCGAGTAGCTGGGACCACAGGTGCACATCACCACATCTGTGTAATTTTTTTTTTTTTTTTTTTTTTTGTAGACACAGGGTTTCGCCCTGTTGTTCAGGCTCGTCTGGAACTCCCGGGATCAAGCAATTGGCCTGCTTTGGCTTCCGAAAGTGCTAGGATTACAAGCATGAGCCACCGAGCCTGGCCTCTTTTTTTTTTTGGAATATAGAGACAAGTCTCACTTTGTTGCCCAGGATGGTCTCAAACACCTGGGCTCAAGCTATCCTCCTGCCTCGACCTCCCAAATTGCTGCAATTACAGGTGTGAGCTACCATGTGAGGTCCTTTAGTTCTTAATATACAAAAATAAACGTGACTCTTTTGGGAATTCCAATATAAGTAACAAAAAATTTAAACATTCAATTTACAAAACACAAAAACTATCTGAAATTAATGTTTAAGATGTCTGCAATAGTCTCTTTAATCTTTTTAAAATGACAATATCCATTTCAGTTCTCTACAACTCTCAAAAGTTCTTGATAAAAACAAAAGGGTTATTTGTCCAAACCCACAGAATGTTTAACACCAAGACTGAATCCTAACTGTGGATGTGATAATATGTCAATGTAGGTTCATCAACTGTAATATACGCACCACTCTGATGAGGGATTTTGGCTCTGTAGGGGTAGGCGATACATGGGAAATCTCTATACCTTCCACTCAGTTTTGTTGTGAACTTACAATTGCTCTAAAATAGAAAATTCATTTTTCAGAATAGCAGGTGGGATCAAAATTTACCGAACTTTTTTTTTTTTTTTTTTTAAGATGGAGTCTCATTCTATTGCCAGGCTGGAGTGCAGCTGCGTGATCTCAGCTCACTTCCACCTCCCAGGTTCAAGCGATTCTCCTGTCTCAGCCTCCTGAGTAGCTGGGACTACAGGCGCGTGCCACCACGCCCAGCTAATTTTTTTGTATTTTTAGTAGAGATGGGGTTTCACCATGTTGACCAGGATGGTCTTGATCTCCTGACCTCTTGATCCGCCCGCCTCGGCCTCCCAAAGTGTTGGGATTACAGACGTGAGCCACCGCGCCCGGCCCTAGCTTTCTTCTTAATGAATGAAGAAATACTGTTTTTAAAAAATTACCCTCACTGAATGTGAACTGAGTTTCTTGTCAAAAAATGTGCAATTATTACAGAATATATCATCTTAACCAATTATCAGTAATCTTATCAAATGCTAAAAGAATTGGCAGCTTTAAAAATTAAAATGATGAAGCTAAGTGCTCATATGTAGTTGAATAGAGTATCCTGAGCCTTTTTTTTCTTTTTTTGAGATGGAGTCTCACTCTGTCGCCCAGGCTGGAGCGCAGTGGCATGATCTTGGTTCACTGCAACCTCCGCCTCCCGGGTTCAAGCTATTCTCCTGTCTTAGCCTCTCGAGTAGCTGAGACTACAGGCATGTGCAACCACGCTCGGCTAATTTTTGTTATTTTTAGTAGAGATGGGGTTTCACCATGTTGGCCAGACTGGTCTCGAAAATCCTGACCTCAAGTGATCCCCCCGCCTCAATCTCCCAAAGTGCTGGGATTACAGGCGTGAGCCACTGCACCTGGCCCCTGAAACACTTATTTTTATATTTACGCTTACGCAATTTGGTATCTTGAAAGCAATTTTTTTAAAAAGCGACTAAATAAATAAAGTGACTAAAAGTTTGAAGTTTGAACTGAGTCAGTTTGACAAATTAAGGAGGGTGCCAGGAGAAAGTCTGAGGAAAAGCAGCAGCTTCATGCCACCGCCATCTCCAAGCAGCTTTCCAGGCGCCAGCACTGTTAGCAGCAGTCCTCTGCGTACCCGAGAGTACCGCAGGGCCAGAACACGAGAAAGATGCGCGAAGAGGATTTCCTTCTAGAGAGAGAATAAAGAACACGGAGAGTCCAACAATTACCATCTTGTATATAAGAAAAACAATGCGAAAGAAAAAACGTGCAACCAGCAGATAAAATACTTATGTCAACCCAGGTTCTAAGGACCTTTTCCCAAAGTATCCCTCTAAACTGGTAACATTAGCTTAGGGCAAAGAGTCAAAAATAAAGTTATGCCATTAACACAGATGAAAATACTGAACGTTTTCTATGAAAAGTCACCCGATTAAACACTGCCAAGAGGGAAAAACAGTGCAAGTCCAGTAAAGCACGAGGCACGTAGAAAATTCAAGCTATGTAGCCAAATCGCTCTCTCTGAAGAAAACAGCAAGCCAACTGAGCCCAGCACGGAGTGGAAGGCGTAAAGAGCTGTCATCGTGGCGGTAACAACTCCACGGGCGGCTGCGCGTCTAGAAAGAGGCTGCGGTTCCTGGTTCCACATCAGGAGGCACTCTCCACAAGGTCTACACCGCCGCTCCCGGGAAGTCACCTCCAGGGCGGCCAGCAAGCCCCCCGAGTGGGGACAGGCAGTGCCTTCCTCACCTCGTTCCCGCGCGGCGTGGCCCGGAGGTGGCCCACTCGCCCCGCCCCCGCAGGCCGCGGCTCCAGAGGGCGTCCGGCCGCCCTCCCGGGGCCCCGAACCCGCGCCAACCGCACCGCGCCTGCCCTCTTCCTGGACCCCGCGAAGCACCTGCCTGGGCCCCTCTTCGAAAGACTGGGAGGAAGGAGTCAAGGAGCCGCCGGCGAGGCTGACAGAGCCAGAGGCTGGGGCTCCCCTCCGGGAGCATAACCCTGCTCCTCCCGCCAATGGGGGCGACAAAAGCCGTGCAAGGGAGCTCGGGGGCTGGAGCTCCTGCTGTCCGGGCCCCAAGCCCTCTCAGCTGTGGAGTTTCGGTTGGTGCACGAGGGCTCGAATTTCCTCCGCACACCGGAGACCCAAGACGGGACGGTGTTGCGACTTGGCGGCTGGGGTGAGGGGAGGGTTCGGCGCGAGCAGACGGCACCGCACAAAGGAAGAGGGGACTGAGGGGAGACGAGCGTCCCGTTACCTCTATCCTCGACCCTGTTCTTCCTGATGTCGCTAAGGCTGCAGCCACGTTACCCCGCTCCCGGAGCCCCGGCCGCGGTCAGCAGCACCTCACCGGCCCCGCGCGAGCACCCGGCGGACGCGCGCTCTCCTGCGCGGCCCCGCGGAGCCCTGGCGGGCGCTTGGCGTCCTCTCACCTCAGCTCCCGCGAGCCGCGGCCTCTGGGGGCGGGGCGGGCTGGGCGGTGCTGCGCACGGCACTCTGGGAAGTGTGGTTCTCGGGACCTCCTCCCGGAGGCCACCCCCACGGCCTCGCCCCCGCGGCTCCCTAGTGGGCGGCCGGGTCTCAGGGATTGGGCAGTGTTGCCCGGCCTGGTGAAGGCGAACCAGGGCGTGGCGGACGTCCCCATAGCAAATCTTGAAATAAAACACTGCCTAAATACCTTTGAGCTTATCCATGCTTCACTTCTGTGGCGGTACAAAATTTAGTTTCTTTGTATGTCCATCAAATCCCCTTCTGCGGTTGTGAGTGTTCCTGGGATTTATGTCTGAAAAAAGAAGGAGAAAAAAAGGTTTGCATTTATTCCTGTGTCACTTTCACCACGTGCTCTACAAAGGATATACAAAACAACTGTGTTTATAAATACACACCCACAGTTTGTAAACCTAAGGAAGCAGTTGATTGACCTGAGAGCTCGCTGCTAAAAAGCAGTGCAAGTGGCCGTGCGCGGTGGCTCACGCCTGTAATCGCAGCACTTTGGGAGGCCGAGGCGGGCGCATCACAAGGTCAGGAGATCAGACCATCCTGGCCAACATGGTGAAACCCTGTCTCTACTAAAAACACAAAAATTCGCTGGGCGTGGTTGTGCGTGCCACCAATCCCAGCTATTTGCAAGGCTGAGGCAGGAGAATTGCTTGAAGCCGGGAGTTGGAGGTTGCAGTGAGCTGAGATTGTGCCACTGCACTCCAGCCTGGCGACAGAGCAAGACTCCGTCTAAAAAAAAAAAAAAAAAAAAGCAGTGCAAGTTAAAATGCTGTTGAAATGAATCAATTTTTCTATAATGTCAATAAAGTGGAATGTGTGAGGCGGGAGATCAAGAGACAGCAAAAAAACAAAATTTTTTTTAAAGAAAGATATTCCCCTAAATGTGTCTTTTGCAAGACTAACCTCAAACTTTCACAATCCTAGGAGTCTATTTCAGAATAAATTTAATCCTAGGACCTTTATTAATATTAACACATATGAACATTAGCACATTGATTTTAATAGAAATGAACATATATATATCTGTATATATATATGCGTCTTCTATAAAACCCCAAAGCGACTATTTGAATTTGAAATTTTATTTCTAGAAAAAAATCACTTTATTTACATTGAAATATAAATAATTCTTAATATTTCAAAATATTGCTCTTTAGAGCATTAGTATTTTGCACATTTAATGCAAATACCTTTAGAAAAATAGAGTAAGATGAGTTTTAAAGAAGTATGCAGTGAAGAAAAGTCATAAAATGTGTCTGGAACGTGATGTAAAAATTGTTGGGGCTCAGAAACCGATACCCCAAAATATGGTGCTTTGCCACGCTGAACTGAGGAAGCAGCTTCAAGGTCTCTCTTACCTTCCCCACTACCCCTCCTGCCTCTCAATTCTTTGTCTCTCCCAAAGCACCAAATGATGTTGTTCTCTGAATTTCCCTTATCTGCCTAGAAACTAGACCTGCCAAAGAGGAACATATTGCTTTACCTGAGTTTTCATTTACTTAACTCATATTGGAGGAAGAAAGACTGAAGTCTGTCAAAACTCTTGGACAGACTTTTGTCACAAACTATTGTCTGCTCTATGGGCTCAACACACTTTTTCCCAGGCCATTGTATGTTCCCCATTTTCCCCTAAAAGTCCTTTACTATACCTTAAGTTGCCACATTTCCCCAATCTCCCTTTCCCCTATAAAGAAGAGTATATAAACATCTCTACCCCATTGAGTTATTGGGTAATCATTCTCCTGAAATCTCCCTGTGTTATGCACGTTAAAATAAATTTTGTATGTCTTTTTTCCTATTAATCTGCCATTTGACAGTTGATTTTTCAGTGAACCTTCCAAGGGAAAAGGGAAAGCTTCCCTTTATTCCCTTTATTAAACATAAAATACAATATGTATTTTATTTATTTATTTATTTATTTATTTATTTATTTTTGAGACGGAATTTTGCTCTTGTTGCCCAGGCTGGAGTGCAGTGGCACAATCTCAGCTCACTGCAACCTCCACCTCCCAGGTTCAAGCGATTCTCCTGCCTCAGCCTCCGAAGTAGCTGGGATTACAAGCACCTGCCACCACGCCCAGCTAATTATTGCATTGTTAGTAGAGACAGGGTTTTACCATGTAGGCCAGGCTGGTCTTGAACACCTGACCTCAAGTGAGCTGCTCTCCTCGGCCTCCCAAAGTGCTGGGATTACAGGCATGAGCCACCACGCCCGGCCTACAATATGTATTTAATAAGGCCATGTTAATAGAAATTTTTTTGTTTATAGCCTAAGATTTTATTTTATTATTTTATTTTAGAGACAGAGTCTCACTCTGTTGCCCAGGCTAGAGTGCAGTGAATAGCAGAATCACGGCTCACTGCAGTCTTGATATCCCCGGCTCAGGTGATTCTCCCGCCTCAGCCTCCCGAGTAGCTGGGATTACAGGCCCACACCACCACACCTGGCTAATTTTTTGTATTTTTTTTTTTTTTTTTGTAGATATGGGGTTTCTCCATGTTGCCTAGGCTGGTTCTCAAACTCCTAGTTTCAAGGGATCTGCCTTTCTTGGCCTCCCAAAGTGCTGGGATTATAGGTGTAAGCCACCACTCCTGGCCACTTTTCTTGTAATAAGGTGCACAGTAACTCCTAAAAATGCTTATAAAAAAGAGCACAACTGCTATTTTTCTTCTGCTAATTGACATATACACAATAAACTACTTGTAGTTACTAACAGATCAAAGAAATATACACAATATTTCAATATTATTATCATCTATTTATCGAAGAACATTTTTTGAGCACCAGGCACTGAGCTAGGAACTGGGAAATACGCAGTAAACAAAACCGAATAGTCCCTGCTCTCATGGAGACTTAGGATCTAGACTGGGAGACAGAGAATTAAACAGTGAGTAATGAAAATGTATGCATGGGGTGGCCAGGGGTTTGGGGAGCACCTAAGATACACCTAATCTAGAGCTTTTTGTTGGGGTAGAGGAGTCTGGCAAAAATTCTGAAAATTAAATGAAATTTTTAAATCAAATAGCTATAAACTGGGGCAAAAAAAATCTTTCCCTAAAAAGTGATATATCTATAACAATGCTCTCAAATAATTACTTAAAAATATATACAGTATCTTACAAAACAGGATATACCTCAACTAAAACAAAACACACATTTCCTAAATCAGACAAAGTATCTTCTTAGCTTTTACCCATTCCTCCCTAGCTCCATTTGAGAATAAGCAAGACTAGCCTATAATAAGTAAGGATCTAAGAAATTCCTTCCCTTCCCTCAAAGTCCCATAAATTAAAACTGGAAAGGATCTGATAGCTGTTTGTTCACTTTATGATTATACTTTAGTCATAAAAAATTGCAATATTTTAACCCCAATCAATATTTGCATTTTTTTTTTTTTTAATTTGAGACGGAGTCTCGCCTTGTTACCCAGGCTGGAGTGCAATGGCACCATCTTTGCTCACTGCAACCTCCGCCTCCCAGGTTCAAGTGATTCTCCTGCCTCAGCCTCCTGAGTAGCTGGGTTTCGGCCTCCCAAAGTGCTGGGATTACAAGCATGAGCCACCGCGCCGGCCAACATTTGCATTTTAAGTCTTTATCTTTAATCCTGGGATAAAAGGCTTTACAACCATCAAAAGAATTTCAGATGTGGACTGGATATGGTGGCTCATGCCCTGGATGACAGAGCTAGGCAATTTTTCTTTCTCTTAAAGGGGTGGGGGAGCGGGGAAAGAATTTCAGATGTGGCTTGCAGAGGGATTTGGAAAGATTAATGAAGAAGGTTATTTTATCTTCATTTGCTAGGGAGGCAAAGCTTGCAACCAGAGAGCAGGTCCCAGAAGAGTTGCTAAGGTTCTTTGTCTGTGGAAACGCACTTAAAGAGCCTGAACACCGCCAGCAAGACCACTACCTTCCTGTCCAGGTCAGGGTTACTGGCTTGCAGTTACATTTCATCCCAATCCCTTGACTCCTATCCTGTCCCCCTCCTGCAAAACCAGCCTTTACTGTGGCACTTCAGCTTCCCTCAACAATCATTTCCCGCCTTAAGACACACATGTGGATGGCTATGTTTTCTGACCTTCGGCTGGTGGCTCAACTTGTGCTATTTTAATAAATAAATGACAGTTCTTCCATCTACTACCCATGCAATCAGCCTGACATGGGTAATCTCTAAACCTTTGCTGACCATTTTCTGTTATATTTCTCTGATATATAGTTGTTTTGTTTTTGTTTTTATTTTGTTAAAGAGATGGATGGGGTGGAGTTTGGTGGGGTGCGGGGGTGGGGGGATTTTGCTATGTTGCCATGGCTGGTCTTGAACTCCTGGCCTCAAGGGATCCTCCTGCCTTAGCTTCCCGCCTTAACCTTCGGAGTGGCTGGGATTACAAGGCTCAAGTCACAGCAACCAGCATCCCTGAAATATTTAAAGTTCCCAATTTTTCTGTGGGTCTTGGTAATTGCTGTTCCTTCTACCCCTTTGCCTGGCGAACTCTTTCTAATCATCTAGTATTAACTTAGAAAACTTTTTAATTAGGAAGCCTTTCTTGGTTACAGTCCCCCCTCTCCAGTTTTGGGTTACTGCCGCCTGTATATGCTCATCTTACAACTTATTTTTTCCCCTAAAGTAGCACTGAGTGAGCATTTTAAGAAGTTATCTATATCTTTCATTTGTCTGAAATCTCCTTAAATAGAAAATAACATCATAGTACTTGATGTATAGATGCTTAATAAATACTTGGACTATAAATGGATGCATATCAACTTTGCTCAATAAACAACCATTCGGTAACTACTTCCTGCCAAGGGCCAGGCAGTAAATATTTTAGGGTTTGGGACCATAAGGTCTCTGTTGCTTCCTAAAGGACAATAGTCAGCTCTCACTGGTGGCTCCAAAATATCTATATAAGACAGAATTTAAGTTAAAACTTGGAATGAAAGGAGTAGGGGTGCAGCTCTGGATTAGAGGACATTACTTGAAGATATCTTTACAGGCACACAGTTATTGTTTCCACTGAATATCTATTTTAGGTAGTTTGGGGGTGGGTCTGTGGGTGAAGCTAAAACAGAAAGCATCATCCTTGCTATGACCACTGCTAGTTCTGTTGGTGTACTAAATAATTTCTTTTGAAAATTACTAGTGTTGGTGACTTTTGAAATGTGGGTGTTGTTGTTTTTTTGTTTTGTTTTCATTTTTAGCGTTTTATTTTTATTACTCCTTCATACCCAAGTCTAATCAGTTTCCATTTCCCATGAACCTGCCTAGATAGGGTTGAATTCTCAGGCTGAATATGTGGGGGAACTGTGGAATTCTCTCTGGAGCAATATGAGAAATGACAGAATGAGAGCAATTTGCCTCCATCCCTACCACATTCAATAATTGTGACTTTAGTTACCAGAAAAAAACACATTTAGAGAAACTTTGTTTTTCAGTAACTATTTTTGAAACATGTGCCACATACTTCTGAGCAAAATTGTAACCATATGTGTGGTAGAAATTGGCACAGTGAAACAAACGTAATTGTGTTTCCATTGCAATTTGTATTCCAAATGTATGATGTCTGTGAAAAGTACTTCTTTCATTAAGATATAGCTCTATATTAGGCCAGGCACGATGGCTCATGCCTATAATCCCAGCACTTTGGGAGGCCAAGGCGGGCGGATCACTTGAGGTCAGGAGTTCAAGACCAGCCTAGCCAACATGGTGAAACCCTGTCTCTACTAAAAATACAAAAATTAGCCGGGCATGGCGGTGCACGCCTGTAGTCCCAGCTACTTGGGGGCTGAGGCAGAAAAATTGCGTGGATCCGGGAGGCGGAGGTTGCAGTGAGCCGAGATCGCGCCACTGCATTCCAGCCTGGGCAACAGAGCAAGATTCTGTCTCTCTGTCTCTCTCTCTCTCTCCATATATATATATATATATACACATACATACACACACACACACATATACATATATACATATATACACACACACATATATACATATATACATATATACACATATATATTATATTTGCTTTCTGATATCATCTTCACATTCTCATAATGGAGTCAATCTGAAAAGTTTATTTTTTGATATGAAAATAAATGCAACATAGCAGACCCTGCTAGCTGCTTAAACAGCATCTTTTTGCCTTCTTCTTTAGAAGGAGAACTCCAATATTTTTAGCGGGATGGCTGTAAGCCCAGCTAAAAGTGCAACTATTGCACAGGACTTTGGGGATGGCTGCTTAAAGGAAACTAATCCAGTTTTAAAGTATCTCTCATTTTTTTTTCTTCCTGGAAGTGATGGCTTGAGTTTTAGTAGCCATCTTGGACCAGAGAGTTATTTGACACTGGAGACCGGGCACCACGGCTCATGCCTGAAATCTCAGCACTTTGGGAGGCCCAGACAAAGGACGCTTGAGTCCAGGAGTTCGAGACCAGCTTGGAGAACAAAGCAAGACTGTGTCTCTACTAAAATTAAAAAAAAAGAAAAAAATTAGCCAGTAGTGTTGGTATGTACCTTTAGTCCCAGCTACCTGGGAGGCTGAGGTGGGAGGATCTCTTGAGCCCAGGAGTTGGAGGTTGCAGTGAGCTATGATCATGCCACTGCAGTCCAGCTGGAGCAACAAATCCAGACCTCGTGTCTAAATAAATAAATAAATAAATAAATAAGTTATTTGTCTTTGGAAGTCATGTAGAGGATGCTGGAAGAATGACAGAAGGAGCCTGAGTCCCTGATGACCATTAAACCATCATTTTAGTCCAGGATTACCTCCCTTTGTGCAATGAAAATAAGCTTTTATCTTGCTTAAGCCACTGTGTCAGGGCTTTTTGTTTTATATAGCCAGACCTAACCCTGATTTAAGAGCATACAGAGGTGCATGTGTATTATATTACGGTAAATTATGCAACCCTGTATATGCTCTGCCATTTGATATTAGCCTGATCTCCTGATCCCTGAGGAGGGTAGGAGGCTGGAGTTTGGGTTCAGTCACAGAGCCAGTGATTCAATCAATCATGCCCACATAAATGAAACTCAAAAAAACCCTCTGGATGCCAAAGCTTGGTGGAACTTCCTGGTTGGTGAACACATTGATGTAGCAGGAGGGCAACACATCCTGACTCTATGAGGAAAGGGCATGGAAGTTCTGCGTGTGGGACCCTCTCAGATCTCACCCAATGTTTCTCTTCATTTGGCTGATACTGATTTGTATCTATTAACATTATAACACAACTGTTATATATATAGTGCTTTCCTGTGTTCTGTGAGTCATTCTAATGAATTACTGAACCTATGGGGGCCATGGGAACCCCTGAATTTGTAGCCATTGGTTCAGAGGTGACAGTGGTCTGAGGACTCCCAAACTTACTGCTTGCATCTGAAGCAAAGACAGTTTTCTCAGGGACTATGCCCTTAACCTGTGAAGTTGGCGCTAACTTTGGGTGGTTAATACTGGATTGCACAACAGTATTATACTTGATTGGTGGCTTCTACCAAAACAGTCTCACTAAAGATCTGGAGGCTTTGGAAGTTCCAGTTGAGAAAAGGATAATATTTGCATTGGAACAAATATGGCTACTCCCAAATTGCCAAGTGACCTGCCCAGCCTTTCAGGCTTTCTTTACTTTTTAATCAGCAATTTAAGCCTATTCTTTTACTGGGTCAGTGGAGAAAGAAGGTACAAAAGTCAGGAGTCATAAAGAGATCAGCAGATGAAAACCACCAACTGAGATAAACCAGGGTTGAATAATCAGACAGGGTATGTGAATTTACTTCCCTAGACCTTGACCATTTTTCATAGAAACTTAAAGATAATACTTTGAGGTTATATTGCAACCTTTTGTAGATGATGTAATTCCTTCCCCTAAATGGTTGCTACCAGTCATGAAGCCACAATCTACCGCTCATGTACCCATAATCTTTGCACAGATGGTACAGAAAGAAGCTCAAATTCTCAGCTTCTCTGGCTAAGTGATTCCCCTTGGGAGTTTACAAGCCAACATTGAACATGGAAAATTACATTAAAAAATTATAATTGCATTTCTTTTTCAAAGAAGCAGAACCAGAAGAAAAACTTTCAGCCTGTTTCCTCACAGGTGAAACTAGACTATTAGAATAAAATAGCCTGTTGTTCAGCCTATTTAGAAGGTTTCAGTTGCTCCTTTTATCATCAGCTAAGACTTGAATTATAGAAGGCCAGAGGGTAATTAGATATGTGCCTACCTGGTAGAGGTACTACACAAAGACTCTTCCTTTATGCTCGCAACTGTTGAATAGAAAACAGATGAGGCTAAGCAGACCCCAGGACAGATGATATGTGATCACCTTTGAGGCATGGACATTGACAAGCAGCCATTTACACATCAGCCTGAACTTTTGAAACCTCCCTCAGAACATGGTCCTCAAATCTGGAATATCTTTTTCCTTTTTTTTGGTGGGGGGGCGGGGAACAGGGTCTCACTCTGTCACCTAGGCTGGAGTATAGTGGTGCAATATTGTTTCGCAACCTCTGCCTCCCGGGTTCAAGCCATTCTCCTACCTCAGCCTCCCAAGTAGCTAGGACTACAGGTGCACGCCACCATGCACGGCTAATTTTTGTAATTTTTGGTAGAGATGAGTTTCGCCATGTTGGCCAGGCTGGTCTCGAACTCCTAACCTCAATTGATCCACCTGCCTTAGACTCCAAAAGTATTGGAATTACAAGCGTGAGCCACTGCACCTGGCCTATTTTTTTTTTTTTTTTTTTTTTTTTTTTTTTTTTTTTTTTTGAGATGGAGGTCTCACTCTGTCACCCAGGCTGGAGTGCAGTGGCATAATCTCAGCTCACTGCAAGCTCCACCTCCCGGGTTCATGCCATTCTCCTGCCTCAGCCTCCCAAGTAGCTGGGACTACAGGTGCCCGCCACCACCTACCCTTTTACTTTAGACAAGAATTAAAAGAATATTCATTTTACCTCCCTCCCTTCTCAATGTGAGCCCTTTCCTCAAGTTTTGCCAAACATCGCACTCCTCCCTCCTCTCAAGTTCATTCCCGTCAGGTCACTGGCAGAAAACTCATGGCACACTTCAGCAATTTGAGGAGAGTTTAATAAAGGTGTGGACAGATTCTAGAGGCAGCTGCAAGGAATAATGCAGTACTTCTGAGCTAGTAAGAGAGCGGTTCCTGGAACCTGGAGAGAGGAAGCTGTATGTAGAGCATCTCTTGACTAAGGTCTTGATAAAGGAAAACAGCTAACTCATGACAACCCTGCAAGAAAGGAGCTGAGAGAGAAACACCCCGATCTCCCTGCCCTTCCCTTTGACCTCCTCAAGTGACACTTTCACCCCCAATATAACTGCTGGAAGCCAGGGGACAAGGATTTCTGTTAATTTCATCCATAACGTTTTCTGGCACCAATCAAGGTGGAGAAGGGTGAAGACGAATCTGGAGAGATCTGGAGAGACAAATAGCACCCCTACTATTAACGTTTTTGTTCAGGCTGGGATTATCACCTAGATTACCTCATTCCAACTGTCATGTAATCCTCTAGTCTGGTCAAGAATTCCACGTATGACCTACTTTTAAACATAGAAATGCCTCTCTCCTCAGTTAGCATTTTTATCTGTATCACTCACACTGACAATCTATAAATCTTTTATTACCACTTAAATGTTTCATGTGTATATAAGTACCGATTATATTATTAGCTCTGGGGACCACAGCTTAAGAGTTACAAATCTATTTCCGGCATCTAACGCAGTGTTAAGCACAGACCAGGTGATCAGAATTGTAATCTTCTCAATTCCTGCCCCTCACCTTTTATCCCACTCCCTACCTGCTCCAGGACAGGCTTACACCTTCACATTATGATGGAAAGAATAATTTAAAATCAGTATTAGGAAGAACCAGAAGCCTAGATGTTAGGATTTTTTGCATAGTATTTTTGCACACGTGTGTCAATACGTATGTTCCTGACATCGGGGCTGTGTAGCACGCAAGCGGAATGTGGACTTCCATCTGGAGAAATCGCCAGCCCTTCACCTGGGGGATTTTTCTCTCTGTCTGGGTAGCCCTGGCCAGCACAGCAGGCTAGAAGTGCTGGGAAGTTTGTCCTCTCTCCCCTCCCCGAAAGCAGATTTCTACCAGTGACTGAAGGGAGTTGGTGTCTGAAAATCACAGCGGCCTCACCTGCCCGGTGGGGGCAACTCTGAGGTGCATTCTGCCTGGTTTCTCAGTTTCCCAGGGGAGTGAGCCTGGTTGCCCTCCGCGGAATCTGTGTTATAACGTACCCTTCATTGATTTTCTTCCCTTTCTTTCTTTCTTCCCTCCTCTCCTGCCAGTGCCTTTTGGGATCCTTTTCCAAATGAAATACCCTGACTTAATTATTAATAAATCTAAATCCTTACATCTGGGTTTGCTTCTGGGGTAACCCAACCTAAGACAGGCAGGTGCTGAGTGCCAGCCTTCTGCCTCAATATGCCACCTGTGGAAGAATGGCGGTGGGAGAACGATGTGATAATCCCACCTGTGAACAGTAATGTTCATCCCACCTGTGGCAGGCATGTACAAGGATGTGCTTTGCTTTATGTCCCACAAAGACTGTTTTTTTTTTTTTTTTTTTTTTTTTTTTTTTTGAGACGGAGTCTCGCTGTGTCACCCAGGCTGGAGTGCAGTGATGCAATCTCAGCTCACTGCAACCTCCGCCTCCCAGGTTCAAGTGATTCTCCTGCCTCAGCCTCCCGAGTAGCTGGGACTACAGGCGTGCACCACTATGCCCAGCCAATATTTGAAGTTTTTGGTAGAGACGAGGTTTCACCATGTTGGCCAGGCTGGTCTTGAACTCCTGACCTCAAGTGATCTGCCTGCCTCGGCCTCCCAAAGTGCTGAGATTATAGGCGTGAGCCACCATGCCTAGCTGATTGTCCACTTTTATTGTTCACACTATCACAGATTTTCTCCTAATGCTTTATTTCTATAACCATGAATCTAACATAAACATACCACATTCTATTTGGATGACATCTCCCTTTCAAAGCTAATAATTTCTAATATTCAAAAATAATCATACATTTCCTATACTTACTGGTATATGAGGTTAATTATTCTTTATGAGTGTATAAAAAGGATAATTAAATAGACCTGTGCACTTACCTCTGTGTGCTCTTCTCCAAACACATCTCTCTTTCTCCCATAGTAAACACTATCTGAATGTGATATTTATTTTTCTCATGTATTTCTTTGTAGTTGTACCCTGCCTGCATTTAGTTTGCATGTGTTTGAAATTTAAATGGACAGAATCATACTGTATGTATCTTTCTCCAATCTGCTTTTCTTTTTCAACATTATATTTGTGAGATTCATCCCTGTTGATACACATGGCTGTGGTTTCTTCATTTTTCACTGCTACATACTATTTCATCATATGAATATACCATAATTTACTCATCTTGTTGATGGATACTTGGATTACTTCCAGGTTTTTACAATTACAGACAATGCTGCTGTGGACACTCATGTATATGTATAAGGGTACATAGCAAATACAAGAGTTTCTCTAGAAGTGGAATTGCTGGTTTTACAATATGCATGACTATGGTGTAACTAAAAAGTGTCAAATTGTCTTCCAAGATTGTCACATCAATGCACACTTTTAAGGTAGTTTTCTGAGGACTCCAGTGATCGTACATTCTGGCCAAGACTTGGTTTTACCAGACTTCTTAATTTATACCAGTGGTAGACAAAAAATAGTATCTTGTGGTTTTAATTTTTCCCTAATCTTGTGATCATAATTTGCACTTATCTAGTTATGAATGAAGTTTTAATATGTTTAATATATTTATTACCAATTCAGATCTCCTTTTTTGTAAAATCCATGTTCAATTTGTTGGTCCATTTTTCTATTAGGTTTTTTTTTCCAATTAGTTTTTTTTAGGTGTAATTTTTAAATATTCTGAGTAGTAATCCTCTGCACATTATGTGAGTATTAAATATCTTCTTCCAGTTTGTGACTTGTCTTACTTTTTAATGATATCTTTTGATAATCTTGCTTTCCAATGGTATCTTTTTATTTTTCTTTTTTGAGATGGAGTCTCGCTTTGTCGCCAAGGCTGGAGTGTAGTGACATGATCTTGGCTTACTGCAACCTCCACCTCCAGGATTCAAGCAATTCTCCTTGCCTCAGCCTCCCGAGTAGCTGGGATTACAGGCACAGGCCACCATGCCTGGCTAATTTTTTTGTATTTTTAGTAGAGACGGGGTTTTACCATGTTGCCCAGGCTGATCTCAAACTCCAATGGGAGGTAGCTTTTGATTAGAATGTAATCAAACTGACCGGGTGCTTGGCTCATGCCTATAATTCCAGCACTTCGGGAGGCCAAGGCGGGTGGATCACTTGAGGTCAGGAGTTCGAGACCAGCTTAACCAACATGGCGAAACCCCAACAAAAATTAGCTGGGCGTTGTGGCACGCACCTTTATTCCAGCTACTCGGGAGGCTGAGGCACGAGAATGGCTTGAATCCGGGAGGCAGAGGTTGCAGTGTGCTGAGACTGTGCACTGTACTCCAGCCTGGGCAACAGAGTGAGACTCTCTCAAAAAATAAAAATAAAAGAATGTAATCAAACTGATCAGACTATACCTATTTACCTAGTGGGTTGAGTTTCTTTTATATCTTCTTTGAGAAATATTTCCTATTTCTGGGACATAACAATATTTTCTTCTAAAATTTTGAATTTTACATTGTATATTTAAATCTTTGGCCTGCCTAGGTTTTTTATAAAATCAATTTTTACCATGTTACCACTTATGCCTACAAAATCTTGATTGAAGATACTTGATAAATATTTTTCCATTTTCTTTTTTCATTCTTTGATTTTCTATTTTAAACAATATTTTTAAAAATACTAATTTCAGGCTAAATGTATCTTTTAGAAGCACTCGACAATGAATTCTTTGTCATTGTTTAGACATTACATAAACTACCAAAAATGCAAGTGAGCCAACTATTTGTCACAATCAGTGTTCACTTATTGGATGAAGAACTACATTTAGAGTAGAATGAGTTCTGGGTCCATACTGTAGATGTAGAGATACTTTAAAGTACAATCATAAATCCCATAAGAATGTTTTGGTCAGCAAAGGACTGCATGTATGGGTGGTGTCATAAGATTATAGTGCAGCTGGCCAGGCGCGGTGGCTCATGCCTGTAATCCCAGCACTTTGGGAGGCCGAGGCGGGTGGATCACAAGGTCAAGAGATCGAGACCATCCTGACCAACATGGTAAAACTGCATCTCTACTAAAAAATGCAAAATTTAGCTGGGCGTGGTGGTGCACACCTGTAGTCCCAGCTACTCAGGAGACTGAGGCAGAAGAATCGCTTGAACCTAGGAGGCAGAGGTTGCAGTGAGCCGAGGTCGTACCACTGCACTCAGCCTGGTGACAGAGCGAGTCTCTGTCTCAAAAAAAAAAAAAAAGATTATAGTGGAGCTGAAAAATTCCTATCTCTTAGTGATGTCATAGCCATGATAATGTCCTGCACAAGCATTACTCAAGCTCATGTGCATATTGTGATGTTGTTGTAAACAAACCTACTGTGTTGCCAGTGGTATAAAAGTATAGCAGATACAATTATGTATATTCTATAATACTTGATAAGAAATGACTATGTTACTGGTTTATTTACTATACTTTTTATTGCTATTTTAGAGTATACTCCTACTTATTTCAAAAAAAGTTAACCATAAAACAGCCTGGGGCAGGTCCTCCAGGAGGTATTCCAGAAGAAGGTATTGTTATCACAGAGATGACAACTCCATGCGGGTTATTGCCCCGGAAGACTTTCCCAGTGGGGCAAGATGTGGAGATGAAGACAGTGATATTGACGATCCTGACACTGGGTAGGCCTAGGCTAATGTGTGCTTGTGTCTTCGTTTTTAACCAACAGTTTAAAAAGAAAAGAAAAGAATAAAAAAGCTTATAGAATACAGATATAAAGAAAGAAAATATTTTTGAATGGCTGTACAGTGTGTTTGTATTGGAAGCTGTGATATTAAAGAAGAGTCTAAAAGTTTAAAAAATTTTGAAGTTTATAAAGTAAAATAATTACAGTAAGATAGGGTTGGTTTATTACCAGAGAAAGAATAAATATTTGAATAAATAAATATATTTTATTTATAGTGTAGCCTGACTGTACAGTGTTTGTAAAGTCTACATAGTGTACAGTAATGTCCTAGACCTTCACATTCACTCACCACTCACTCCCTGACTCACGCAGAGCAACTTCCAGTTCTGCGTGCTCCATTGAGGGTAAGTGCCCTATACAAGTACCAGTTTTTATCTTTTATACCGTATTTTTACTGTACCTTTCCTATGTTTAGATACACAAATACCATTGTATTCTAGTTGCCCACAGTATTCAGTCCAGTAACATGCCATGTGGATTTGTAGCCTAGGAGCAATAGGCTAGACCATATAGCGTAGGTGTGTAGTAGGCTATACCATCTAGGCTTGTATAAGCACATTCCCTGATGTTCACAAGACAAAGTAATGCATTTCTCAGAATCTTGTTAAGTAACACATGGCTGTATCTGAGGTGCCAAATGAAGAAAGTATAAAAATATCCCTTTGTCATCATTTGAGATGAATTGAATAAACTACACTTTGGGGGGCAGGGTGGAGAAAAAGCATAATTGTTATCATTTAATCATCACCTAGCATGATCTCTATAGCAAATCAAGCATTGAAAATTATCCTCTATATTTCATATTTAAATATGACCTACTGAATTGAATATGGAGAGGTGTGTTAAAATGCAGAATATCTCTCAAATCCTACCAGCTCCTAATACACCCCGAGGGGCAAACAGGACCTTTCAATGACTTGGCACCAGAAGAATTAGGCCAAAACACGTCTTTGGGTTGAGAGCGGGGAGGTTGCGGGCCGCGGGGCGGGTGGGTGGGAGGGGGGTGGGGGGAGGGGGGATCGAAGGCGCCATTGGAAACGTTGTAAAATGCTTGGAGCGCCCTCTGCTGGAATATATTGGTAAAATAGCCGTAGTGACGAAGCGCTCTGCCTCCAAGTTGGTAGAAATAGAAACCAAAAAAAGCGAATGAAATGGCTCTTTCTTAAAGTAAGCCTTGACACGAGGTTCAAACAACAGTAGCCTTTCTTCTAGAGTTTTATGTAAGATTTGTCACTTTTCCTTCTACCTTAAAATATCTGCCTTATACCAGGAAAAAGTATGAATTTGATTTCTTTTTCCTTTTCTTTTTTTTTTTTTTTTTGGAGACGGAGTCTCGCTCTGTCGCCCAGGCTGGAGTGCAGTGGTGCGATCTCGGCTCACCGCCACCTCCGCCTCCCAGGTTCAAGTGATTCTCCTGCCTCAGCCTCCTGAGTAGCTGGGACTACAGGCGCGCACCACCATGCCCGGCTAATTTTTGTATTTTTGGTAGAGACGGGATTTCACTATGTTGGCCACACTGGTCTTGAACTCCTGACCTTCTGATCTGCCCGCCTCGGCCCTCCAAAGTGCTGAGATTACAGGCGTGAGCCACTGTGCCAGCCTGTGAGTTTGATTTCTTAATAGACACCTTACGGGAAGCAATCTCAAGGAAGGGCATAACATCACTTTAGAACACTGAGGACTGAAAATTTCATTACAGCCCAGACTTTTATTCATTGCATACCTTTTGAAAAGTCATCTAATTTATCTGTACTGTGTCTTTTTTTTTTTTTTTTTTAGACAGAGTCTCACTCTGTCACCCAGGCTAGAGTGCAGTGACACAATCTCAGCTCACTGCAACCTCTACCTCCCGGGTTCAAGCGATTCTCCTGCCTCAGCCTCCCAAGTAGCTGGGATTACAAGTGTGCACCACCACGCCCAGCTAATTTTGTATTTTTAATAGAGACGGGGTTTCTCCATGTTGGGCAGGGTGGTCTCGAACTCCTGACCTCAGGTGATCCACTGGCTTCGGTCTCCCAAAGTGCTGGGATTATAGGCGCGAGCCACCACACCTAGCCTGTATTGTGTCTAAAGTGAAGATGACAATAACAATCCCAAACACTTTGATAGTAGGAAGTTTCACAACAGATGTGAAACAAAATTCCTAAGTGCCACATGTCCTTCCCATTGCTAAAAATCCCAGAACTGGCCAGCAGCCATGTTCCCAGATGAACACTGTATTGAGTCCCAGTCACTGTGTCAGGCCTGAGAATATGGTTCTCATCCTCCCAGAACTCCCAATCCAACTGTCTACTGGGGAAGACACTATGATAATGCAAATAACAGCAATAAAACATGGAAAGAAGAATGTATTGGAAGATTATAAGGACACATACTTTTCTAGATAATCAGAGAAGTCTTCAAAGAAAAGCTGTATTTGAGCTGGGTCTTAAATAAATAACAAGATACTTGCCAATACAATGCATATTTTTTTCCTTAAAATTGTTTAACTGTTATCAGTAGAAACTAAAAACAAAACAAAACAAAATGTGTTTTTTCAACATAATAAAGAACAGAAAATTAGCCTAGTTCTAGTTTATTTCATTGGAAGTCTTAACAAACAACATACTGATGCAGTCGTTGATTAAATAAACAAATCATAGCCAGGCACAGTGGCTCACACCTGTAATTCCAGCACTTTGGGAGGCCAAGCAGGCAGATTGCACGAGCCCAGGAGTTAGAGACCAGTTTGGCAACATAGTGAAACTCCGTCTCTACTAAAAATACAAAAATTAGCTGAGTATGGTGGCATGCACCTATGGTCCCAGCTACTCAGGAGGCTGAGGTGGGAGGATAACTTGAGCCTGGCAGGCAGAGGTTGCAGTGGCACAATCTTGGCTCACTGCACTTCAGTTTGGGTGACAGAGTGAGACCCTGTCCCTAATAATAATAATACAGATTTAACACTGATAATAATAATGAGTTCTGTTTTTGCTCCCCTTTCAGAAAAACATATCTAAACATATCTGTGTTCTGTTAATGTGTTTTAGTGTTATATCATTTTTTTTTTTTTTTAAGACAGAGTCTTGCTGTGTCACCCAGGCTGGAGTGCAGTGGCACAATCTCAGCTCACTGCAACCTCCTCCTCCTGAGTTCAAGCGATTCTTTTGCCTCAGCCTCCTGAGTAGCTGGGATGACAGGCGTGCACAACCATGCTGGGCTAATTTTTGTATTTTTAGTAGAGACAGGGTTTCACCATGTTGGCCAGGATGGTCTCAAACTCCTGACCTCATGATCCACCCATCTCGGCCTCCCAAAGTCCTGGGATTACAGGCGTGAACGTCCACGCTCAGCCTACATCTTATATTCCATGCATTTCTTATATTTCCTGGATTTGTCACCAAGCATATTTGTAGAGAAGAAGAAAAAAGAGAAAATCATTTTTGAAAATATTTGTTATGTATTTTCATAAAGCGTTTAAGTCAGCACTGTGTAATAGAACTTTTTGTGATAATGAAAATGCTCTTGGCCAGGCATGGTGGTGGCTCATATCTATAATCCTAGCACTTTGGTAGATCCAAGTTGGAAGATAGCTTGAGCCCAGGAGTTCAGGACCAGCCTAGCAAGAACCTGTCACACACAAAAAAAAGTTCTATATCTGTTCTTTTTAATAAGGTAGTTATTAGTCACATGTGACTATTGAGCACTTGAAATGGGGCTAGTTTAACACTGAGAAAGAAAATTGTTAATTTTATTTAATACAAATTGTCATATGTGGCTAGTAGCTACCAAAATGGACAGGAGAAAAGTAAAGTTATCACTGGAAAAATAAAAAATGTATTGGACTTCTTTATATTTATTTTAATGAAAGCTTAATATTATTTTGATCTGGAAATACATATGATAGAAGGAATCATGACTTTTCAGTGCTCAAGCGTCCATAATTTTTACCCTGGTCCTGTATAAATTGGCTCAATGAGATAATGTAATTTTTCATGCTATCTGCCTGTATTTTATCATTAAGTTATTGTGAACTGTAACAATTAGCAGTCAAATTTACCATTCCATTTGGTCTCTCTAGTGACTTTTTTTCCATGTAAATATTGTTTCAAGACACCTATTTTCAATTCAACACATTCTATTATATTTTTAAAAAATGCAGATTCCCCAGAACTCTGGATTCTTTTGTCTTCAAGACAATATATACCTTTTTCTCACTCAATAAGGTTCTTCTCTAAGTAGTAGTGTTCAATAAACATTTGTGATTAAATATGTGAAATTTAACTTATTTTAAGGTAAGTGGAGAGTATAGTAGATAGAAGAGTTCCCTCAAAAGACACTCTGGTGTTTCTTTAAAAGCCTGGAAGATATAGTAGGTGCTCAGTAAATATTTGTTTGCTTGATGAATGAATAAAGTTGGGACTCTTTAAAGATATTCAAGTGGGAAACGGAGCAGGGCTTGGAAAGGAGACCCCAGGGAGAGGCTCCAGTGTTTCTGTTAAGAATCTGACTCCATCTGATGTGTAATACAGACCTGGTAGGAGCAAAGCTCCATTATTTCCCAGTACCTCTCTCCAAGCTTGGCTGTTTATTGAATCATAAGAATTAAGGAACATGTGCACTTCTAATAAGTGAAAAGTTCAGTAGTTCCTCTCTGCTTGATAATAGATCAGAGAAAAGGTGATGAGGTGGATAAGGCCAAGCTTTACCTCTGAGTATCTTTTTCTCAGTTCCCTTTCACCCTCTTTCAAATAAACCAGAACATAGGCAAGAGGCAGCAGGTGTCTCAGCAGTACTAACAATACATCCTCAGAGGATGAATTTATGAGAACCTTGGGCTGAAACTACCTACATGGCTTCTTCAAGGTAAGATTTATTTGAGAAACATGGTTTGTAAAACCTCCTTGCCAGGTTAGTATTATTATTTACAGTAATTTTAAAAATAAAGAAAAAAGAAAAAACTCCATCAGGTCCAGTGCTACTTCTCAATCATCAGCCTCCAGATTCTTCCCTCATTTTCCCATCCCCTTTTCATAGGAATTTCATCCAAGAACAAACCTTTGAGTTTCTATGATCTTAACCCCCTCATCTGGTAGGCACTGATGGAATTTTAAATGTTTGCTCAAAGTCCTAATAATTTACTATCTGATATTCCATATAAATGAATCACGATGGTTTCTTTTCCCCACAGCACTTTGAGAACACCTCCTCCAGCCAGCTTGGAGAGGGAAAAGGTACATGCTGCCCCTAAAAGCAGCACCCAGGGATTCTGTCTTCTAATTCCATAGACAAAAAAGTTCTGTCTTCTACTTCACAGTCTTATTGCAATGCTAGATTAAGGAATCGTTAGATAATCAAACCAAGGCAACATAGCTCACCTGGGCTTTAGGCTGTAGAGGCATTTACATCAGCTTCTCCTGAAAATGACAGCATCTAAAGAGGAATTACCAGAAAAACACTGGCAGCACTGTCTTCCAAACACCACTTTGTACTTAGAAAGTACTTTTTCCATTTGTTGCTCTTTATAGTCTTCTATCTTTCATTTATTTGTCCAGTTGTTAGGCTCTTCAGTAGTTTCAGTTGTTCCAGTTCACAAGGTCCTCATTACAGCATGAGTTATCTTTTTGTTTACTCTGCTTGCTTCTGTGTTGGGAATAAATGAGCTGAAACAAAATCATCCAGGAAACACATATCCTGGATCACGTGTCCCTGACAAACTTCTTTGTCTCTCCAGGGTGCTCTGAAGCTGAATTGTTTAAAGGGTTATAGGTTCTCTGAGATAATTAAATCAAAGGTGGTTTAATGGTAAAAATTCATATTAATTGTGTTCTCCCATTATTTCCTCTCATAGACTGAAATAGCCCTTAAGCAGGAAGTCTTATGTAAGACTCACAGGTAACAATCCATAACTGTTCAAAAAAGAAAAGCATGCCCTTGTTTTTAAATGGCTAATGTTTTCAAAAATTTCTCTTCCAGAAATTTCCCTGAATCCATTAATCAAAATGATAATAGTATACACATTTATTCTTTTTTTCTATTTTTTTGCTTTCTGATCTATGTCTGAATTAGTATACAAATTTATTTATTATAGCTTTACTTTTTTTCCCTTTTCTCTGCCAACAGCCAATGTATACAGTAGCAATAAGTTTTTAGATAAATCTGTGTGACTCTTTCCTCAGGTATAGCCCTGTACTTAAGAGACATTCAGTAATTACTGGTCAAAAAAGGAATCCTATTAGCCACTTCCACATGGTGGAGTGAAGATCTTCTCCATAAAAATCTGCTCCTCCAAAAAAGCAGCAAGAAGATTGGCAAAAATGGTCAAAATCAGTATTTTCAGAGCTCTGGAAATTCACCAAAGGTTTATAACAATCTAAGAAGTATTTATTTTATAAAATGACTAAATATTGTTAAAACGGTGAGATTTGTGGCATTTTAACTTGCCATAAATCCATTTCTCTCTTCCCAGCTCCCTAGAAGTCTTGAAAATTAACAACCTTGCTATCATGAGAGCCATGAAAACCAGCAGTCTGGCAGTCTCTGAAGATGGCCAGAACGGGTTTGGAACTCTCAAAAGCCCAAAGCCCAGAGAACTGTCATTATAGGACTTATCTGGCAGATTTCTGAAAGCCCTATTTGCAAAGGTTGTCTTTATCTGATCTAAGAGTTCACTGACTGTGAACAGCCTTTTCCCTGGGGAAATTGTTGAGAACAACAGGCAAAATTGTTTAATATCACAGCTGCCTAACGTGATGATAACAGTTGGGGCAAACAAGAAGCTGGCCAAAGAAGCTGAAAGAAAAAGGTGGGAAATGAGATGTCCATAGTGGGTCTTTAAAAAGATCTGACACAACCTGTTGGGTACAATGTTCACTATTCAGGTGATGGGTACACAAAAGCCCAGACTTCACCATTACACAATACATGCATGTAAGAAATCACACACTTTTACTCCCTAAATCTATAAAAATAAAATAAAATAATTTTTAAAAATTTAAAAAGAAGCTCTGATATATTCCAGAAATCTGGAAGGCCAAGTACACATATGTTGCAGTATGCATGATGACTAGGGAAGACCTAAGGAGGCTCTAATTTCTCACCTCTGGCTAACTTGAATCTCTGCACAAGTAGAAAGTGAAGACTACAGGCAGAGTTGTAAACTGCCTGCCAGAGCATTGAAAGCATGTCCCAATACATTCTCAGAGTCCCCTGGCAAAGGCTGGAGGACTTCAAGACATTGAAAAAAAATTTTTCTCCAATTATGATCTGTTGACTAAGCTAACCAAATATAGACTTTAGTGGCCACACATGACAAACAATACAGATTTTATAGAATTAGTTCAAGAAAGTCACTAAATAGACAAACAGCAACAGCAACAACAACAAACAGCGATAATAACAAACCTGTGTGTGTTGGAGGGGACATCTGATTTCCAGAGGTGCCACATTATTTTGTTGGAAATGTCCAGTTTTCAACAAAAAACTACAAGGCATGTGAAGAAAGAGGAAAGTAGAGTGAATACACAGGATAAAAAGCAATAAATAGAAACTGCCCCTAAAAAAGCCCAGACATTGGATTTCCTGGGCAAAGGCTTTACATCTGCTATTATAAAAATATTGAAAGAACTAAGGGAAATTATGTCTAAAGAACTAAAGGAAAGTATGAAAATAATGCCTCACCAAATACAGGATATCAATGAAGAGAGAGAGATTACAAAAACAAGAAGTTCTGAAGTTGAAAATTACAATAACTGATATTTAAAAATTCACTGGAAAAGCTCAGAAGCAGATCGAGAAGGCAGAAAGAAGAATCAGCAAACTTGAAGATAGGTCATTTGAGATTATCCAGTCTGAGGAACAAAGAGACAAAAGAAAGCAAAAAGTGAACAAAGCCTCAGAGACCTGCAGGACGTCATTAAGTGTTCCAACATATATAAAATGAGAATCCCAGAAGGGTAGGAAAAAGAGAAAGGGGAAGAAAGAATATTGGAAAAAATGATAGTTAAACACCTCAAATTTAACTAAAACAATTAATACATACATTCAAGAAACACAGTGTGCTTCTTTATAAAAGCAAAGATAAGCCAAGTGTGGTGGTTCATACCTATAAAACCAGCACTTTGGGAGACTGATGTGAGAGAGGATTGCTTGAAGGCAGGAGTTTGAGACCAGCCTAGGCAACATAGTGAGACTATCTCTGACAAAAAAAAAAACAAAAAAAAAAACAGAGAGAAAGGATGAAAGAAAGAAAGAGAAAAAGAAAGACTAATCAAATTTTTTGAGATAGTGTCTCACTCTGTAACCCAGGCTGAGTGCAGTGGTTTGATCATGGCTCACTGCAGCCTCAACCTCCCAGGCTCAAGTGATCCTCCCACCTCAGCCTCCTGAGTAGCCGGAACTGCAGGTGTGTGCCACTATGTCCAGCTAATTTTTGAATTTTTGTAGAGATGGGATCTCAATATGTTGTCCAGGCTGGGCTTGAACTCCTGGGCTCAAGTGATCTTCCCCACTTGGCTTCCCAAAGTGCTGGAATTACAGGTGTGAGCCACTGCACCCAATCTGCAAAAATAAATTTAAGGAAATTCACACTGAAACACATTATAATCAAACTGCCAAAAGCCAGAGACATAGATAATCTGAAAGCAACAAGAGAAAATAAAATCTCATCACATATGAGTTTCCTCAATAAGATTAACAGGCAATTTTTCACCTAAACCATGGAGCCAGAAAGTAGTGGAATGACATTCGAAGTGTTGCAAGAAAAAGACTGTCAACCAAGAATTTCATATCCAACAAAGCTAACCTTTAAAAATGAAGGACAAATTAAGACATTTCCAGATAAACAAAACTGAAAAGAATTCATCACTAGCAATCTTCCCTACAAGAAATGCTAAAGGGAGTCCTTCAGGCTGAAAGTAAAGAATACTAGGTAGCAATTCAAACCCACTTGAAGAAGCAACAACATAGGTAAATTTTAAAGACAATACAAATACAGTTTTATTTGTAATTCTTTTTTTTGCTCTTATCCAGTTTAAAACATTACTACACAAAGCAATAAAACTGTGTTCAGGCTTATAATGTATAAAGATGTAAATTCTGTGACAATAATATCATAAAGGAGAGGAGAGGGAATAAAGCTATATAGGAGCAAAATTTTGTATATAATTGAAATTAGGCTGGGCGCGGTGGCTCACGCCTGTAATCCCAGCACTTTGGGAGGCAGAGGCGGGCAGATCACAAGGTCAGGAGATCGAGACCATCATGGCTAACACAGTGAAACCCCGTCTCTACTAAAAATACAAAAAATTAGCCGGGTGTGGTGGCGGGCACCTGTAGTCCCAGCTACTTGGGAGGCTGAGGCAGGAGAATGGTGTGAACCCAGGAGGTGGAGCTTGCAGTGAGCTGAGATCACGCCACTGCACTCCAGCTTGAGCAACAGAGCAAGACTCCATCTCAAAAAAAAAAGAAAAAAGAAAAAAGAAAGAAATTAATTTGGCATTAATCTGAACTCAATTTTTTATAAATTAAAATGTTAATTATAACCCCCGGGGCAAGAACTAAGAAATCAACTAAAAAAATAGGTAAATGAACAATAAGGAAACTAAACTTGTTCACTTGAAAATATATACTTAATACAAAAAAAGGGAACAATAGAAGAATAGAGGAAGAAAAGAAGACACAAGACATATGGAAAACAAACAGCAAAATGGCAGATATAAATTTTACCTTATAAGTAGTTATACCATATGTATATAGATTAAGCACTCTCATCAAAAGGTAGAGATTGGCAGAATGAACACAAAAACATTACTCAACTATTTGCTGTATACAAGAAATACACTTTAGAACAAAGACAGAAATAAATTGAAAGTTTAAAAAAATGGAAAAAGATACACCATGGAAACAGTAAGCAAAAGAGAGCTGAAGCACTCCTAATAACAGACAAAATGGACTTTAAGACAAAATTATTATTAGAGGCAAAAAAAAAATTTCATAATGATAGAAGAAGACATAGACAATGATAACATATGTGCACCTAAAAAGAGAGGATCAAAATACATGAAGCAAAAACTGACAGAACTGTAGGGACAAATAGACAATTCTACAACAGTTGGAGCAGTTGGAGACTTCAATAATCCACTTTCAATAACATGTAGAACAATTAGAAGATCAACAATGGAATAGAAGATTTAAATGATACTATACATCAACTGGATCTAACAGACTTTTATAGAACATTCTACCCAACCACAGTAGAATATACATTCTTCTCATGTATATATGGAACATTCACCAATTCTTTAGGATAGACCATACATTAGCTGATGAATCACAATACATTTTAAAATATTAAGATCATACAAAATATGTTCTTTGACCACAATGGAATAAAATTTGAACTCATTAACAGAAGGAAAGTTGAGAAATTCATGAAAAAGTAAAAATTAAACAACACAATTTTAAATAACCAATGGGTCAAAGAAAAATCACAAGGAAAATTAGAAAATACTTTGTGATGAGTGAAAATGAAAACATACCAAAACTTATGGGATACAGCTAAAGTAGAGCTTAGAGGAAAGTTTGTAAGTGTAAATGCTTGTATTAGAAAAGAAGAAAGTGCTTAAATCAATAATCTAATTGTACACGTTAAGAAACTAGAGGCTGGGCCCGAGGCAGGTGGATCATGAGTTCAGGAGTTCAAGACCAACCTGGCCAAGATGGTGAAACCCCGTCTCTACTAAAGACACAAAAATCAGTGGGTGTGGTGGCGGGCACCTGTAATCCCAGCTACTCAGGAGGCTGAGGCAGAGAATTGCTTGAACCCGGGAAGTGGAGGCTGCAGTGAGCCAAGATTGTGGCACTCCACTTCAGCCTGGGTGACAGAACAAGACACTGCCTCAAAAAAAAAAAAAAAAAAAAAGAAGAAAGAAACTAGAGGCTGGGCATGGTGGCTCACGCCTGTAATCCCAGCTCTGCAAGAGGCCAAGACAGGAGGATTGTTTGAGCCCAGGAGTTTGAGAACAGCCTGGGCAACACAGCAAAACCCTGTCTCTGCTGAAAATATAGAAAAGTAGTCAGGTGTGGTGGTGCATGCTTATAGTCCCAGCTACTTGGGAGGCTGAAGTGGGAGGATCGCTTGAGCTGGGGCGGCAGAGGTTGCAGTAAGACAAGATCACGCCACTGCACTCCAGCCTGGGTGACAGAGTGAGACCGTGTCTCAAAAAAAAAAAAAATAAATAAATAAAATAAAATAGAGAAAGAAGAGAAAATTAAACCTGAAAAAAGCAGAAGGAAGAAATAACAACTGAGTGGAAATACATGAAATAGAGACTATAAAAACAAAAGAGAAAAATAAAAAAAACTAAAGTTTTTTTTTTTTGAAAAAAGTCAACAATGATTTAACAAGACTGAACAAGAACAAAAGGTCTAAAACTCAAATTACTAAAATCAGAAATGATAGTGGGGACATTATTACCAACCTTACATCAATAAAAATAATTATAAGGAAATGCTATGAACAATTACATGCCAATTATAGGTCTAGATAACCTACACAAAATAGATGGGTCTGTCCCGACTTTCCAACTCATTCTATGAAGTTAGCATTACTCTGGTGTCAACAAAGACATCACAAGAGAAGAAAACTATGGGCCAATATGTTTTTTGAATGTGGATACAAAAATACTCAGCAAAATATTAGTGAACTGAATCCAGAATCATATGAAAGGAATTATATACCATAATCGAGTGGGCTTTATCTCAGGAATGCAAGGGAAATTTCACATATGAAACCCAATCAATTTAAAACACCATTAATATAATGAAGGGGTAAACCCTACACAATCATATCAATAGATGCAGAAAAAGCATTGACAAAATTCAACACCTTTAATGATAAAAACACGACAAACTAGGAATAGAGGGAACTTCCTCATCCTGATAAAGAATATCTAGGAAAAGGCAACAGCTAGCATACTTAATGGTGATAACTAAACACTTTCCCCTAAGATTAGGAACAAGACAAGGAGTTTTCCTCTTGTGAGTTCTATTTAATATTGTACTAGACATCTACCCAGGGAAATTAGGCAAGAAAAATATATTAAAGGTGTCCAGATTGGAAAGGAAAAAGTAAACGTTTCTGTATTTACAGATGACATAATTTTACATATAGATAACCCTAAGAAATCCACAAAAGAACTATTAGAGCTAATAAATGAAATCAACAAGTTTACAGGATACAAAAATGAATATACAACATCAATTGTATTTCTATAAACTACCAATGAAAAACAAAAAATGAAATTAAGAAAACAACTTCATTTACGACAGCATCAAAAGAGCTACAAGATTTATACACTGAAGACTATAAAACATTGTGTAAGTAAATGAAAGAAGACCTAAATTAATGGAAAAACATCTTGTATTCATAGATCAGAGGACTTATTATTGTTAAGATGGCAATACAAATTGATCTAGAGATTTCACATATTTCCTGTCACAATCCCAACTGCCTTTTTTTGCAGAAAATGACAAGCTGGTCCTAAAATTCATGTGGAAATACAAGGCACACAGAACAACCAAAATAACCTTAATACATGAACAAAATTGGAGGACTTGCACTTCACATTTTCAAAACTTACTACAAAGCTATAGTACTCAAGGCAGTGTGGAACTGGTAGAAGGATAAACATACTGCCTATGCACACGCAAAAGAATAAATTTGGAACCCTATCTCACACCATATACAAAACCTAACTCAAAATGAATGAAAGGCCGAATTGTAAAAGTTAAAACTGAGAAGTAAAGCCAGCTGGACTTCCTGGGTCGAGTGGGGACTTGGAGAACTTTTCTGTCTTACAAGAGGATTCTAAAATGCACCAATCAGCACTCTGTAGCTAGGATTGTAAAACGCACCAATCAGCGCTCTGTAGCTAGCAAGGGGATTGTAAAATGCACCAATCAGCATTCTGTAAAATGCACCAATCGACGCTCTGTAAAATGCACCAATCAATGCTCTGTAAAATGCACCAATCAGCAGGATCCTAATAGTAGCCTATGGCAGGGAGGATTGAAAAAAGGGAACTCTGTTAGGACAAAAACAGAACATGGGCGGGGACAAATAAGGAAATAAAAGCTGGCCACCCCAGCCAGCAGTGGCAACCTGCTTGGGTTGCCTTCCATGCTGTGGAAGCTTTTCTTTTGCTCTTCACAATAAATCTTGCTGCTGCTCACCCTTTGGGTCCGTGCCACCTTTAAGAGCTGCAACGCTCACCAGGAAGGCCCGCAGCTTCATTCTTGAAGTCAGGGAGACCAGGAACCCACCTGCAGGAACCAACTCTGGATACAAAACTACTAGAAGGGGCCAGGTGTGGTGGCTCACACCTGTAATACCAGCACTTTGGGAGGCCAAGGCAGGTGGATCATTTGAGGTCAGGAGTTCGAGAGCAGTCTGGCCAACATGGTGAAACCCAGTCTCTACTAAAAATTCAAAAAAATTATCCTGGTATGTTGGCAGATGACTGTAATCCCAGCAACTCGGGAGGCTGAGGCAGGAGAATCTCTTAAACCTGCTAGGCGGAGGTTGCAGTGAGCCGAGATCATGCCACTGCACCCCAGTCTGGGTGATACAGCGAGACTCCCTCTAAAAAAAAAAAAAAACTCCCAGAAGGAAACCTAGGCATAAATATTTGTGGTCTTGGATTAAGCAATGGTTTCTAGATATGACATCCAAAGCACAAGCAACACAAAACGACATTTAAAAATTCGATTTCCTCAAAATAAAAAAAAACTTTTGTGCTTCAAAGGACACTGTCAAGAAAGTGAAAAGGCAACTCACAGAATAGGAGAAAATATCTGCACATCATATACTTGATTAAAGGCTTATGTCCGGAATGTATAAAGAACACTTACATCCCATAAAACAAAGACAACCCAATTTTTAAATGGGCAAAGGACTTGAATAGACATTTCTCCAAAGAATATATACAAATGGCTAATAAGCACATGAAAAGATGTTTAACAACATTAGTCATTAGCAAAATACAAATCAAAACGACAGTGAGATACCACTTGACACCCACTAGGTTGGCATTGATTAAAAAGACAAATAATAATGATTGTTGACAAAAATGTGGAGAAATTGGAACCCTCATACATTATTGGTGGGAATATAAAATGGTGCAGACACTTTGGAAAACAGTTCAGCAGTTCCTCAAATAGTTAAAAATAGAGTTACTACATGACCCAGCAATTTCACTCTTGGATATTTACTCAAAAGAATTGAAAACAATGTCCATATAACAACTTGTATATGAAGATTCATGGGAGCATTATTCATAATAGCCCCAAAATGGAAACAATCTAATGTCCATCATCGATGATTGGATAAATAAATGTGATATCCATGCAATGGAATATTATTACGCCATTAAAAGGAATAAAATACTGATACATGTTACAACATAAACGAACCTTGAAAACATTATGCTTAGTGAAAGAAGTCAGACACAAAATGCCACATATTTTAAGATTCCATTTATATGTAATGTCTAGAATAGACAAATCCATAGAGACTGAAAGTAGGTTAGTGGTTGCCAAGGGCTGAGGGGAGAGGAGAGTGAGGAGTTACCACCAATGTGTATGAAATCTTTCAGCAGTGATACAAATGCTCTGAAATTAGATAGTGGTGATGCTTGCACACAACTTTGTGAGTATACCAAAAATCAAACTAAACTATAAAAAAAAAGCCTCACCAACATTTTAAAACTTTGGAGGTAACTAATAACAATATCTAATATTTTATGGCACTTATGTGCCAGACTGTGTTCAAAATCAATCAGATTTTAACCCATTTACACCTCAAGTTTATGACATACTGTAGTTCTACTGAAACTGAACCAATAGTCCCATAGACTATTCTCTTGGGTAAACAAAGAAATTGGCCTTTCTCGTTTTACAGCTTGAAACTTATAATTATTTTATCTAAGTTCCTTTCTCAGGAAAGGACCTTCAGACCTCTCAAAAAAAATAATAAAAATAAAACTATCAAAAAACTGAAATTCACAGGCCAGGCATGGTGGCTCACGCCCGTAATCCCAGGACTTTGGGAGGCCGAGGTGGGCGGATCACGAGGTCAGGAAATAGAGACCATCCTGGCTAATACGGTGAAACCCCGACTCTACTAAACAGAAAAAAAAAAAAGAAAAAAAAACCTTGAAATTCACCATATCACTGCATCAGATGCGAGACCCCTCATTCATCATGATTGCCTTCTTGTCCCTCCCTAGTTTCTGTTTTCTTCCACATTGTTGCATTTCTTCCTTGCTGTATAAATCCCCGGTTTTAGTCTATCAGACAGATGGATTTGAGACCGATCTCCCATCTCCTCAGCTGCAGCGTCCTATTAAAGCCTTCTCCCTTCTCAATACTTGTCATCTCAGTGACTGACTTTCTGTTCAGCAAGCAGCAGGACCTAGACCGAACCCTGGCGTTTTGGTAACACTATTACTATACCTATTTTTCAGAGGAGGAAACCTGAACTCAGAGAGGTTGAGCAACTTACATAAGGTTACAAAAGTAAGGGACAGAGTTGGGATTCACATCCAAGTGTTCTGATACAAAAGTCCATTGAACCAATACATTATTTAGTATGTCACTGTGACTGTGTACCAAAGGCCAAAAGAATGATAAACAGGAAAAAAAAGTGTATATATATATATTTATTTTATTATTATTTTTTAAACAGGTTCTTGGTCTGTCATCCAGGCTAGAGTGCAGTGGCACGATCATGGCTCACTGCAGTCTCAACCTCAGAAACTCAAGCTATCCTCCCACCTCAGCCTCCCAAGTAGCTGGAATCCCAGGCCCACACCACCAAGCCCAGCTAATTTTTTATATTTTTAGTAGAGACAGAGTTTTGCCATATTGGCCAGGCTGGTCTTGAACCCCTGGGCTCAAGTGATCTGCCCACTTCAGCCCTCTCAAACTGCTGGAATTACTGGTGTGAGACCCTGCATCCAGACAGCAAATAATTTAAAAGATAATTCATTTTCAAATGAATTATTGTGCCTTCTGGAGGATATTGGAAAATCTCATCTTTAAAAACAGGAGAGTAAAACAATTTACTATTAATTTTCCTGGGTTAAAAAAGGTATTTGCTGGCATCTACATTTCAGCATGCAAATCCCAAAGCTTCCATATTAATTCTTTTTGAAAGGTGGATTTTATTAAATCTCTGCATTTCTATCCGCAGTGCTCATAAAATTAGAAATATTCACTTTATTTTGGAGTAGAAGCTGGACGAAACAGGATGGGGCACTTGGCTGTGATAATTCACCAGGGCCGAGTTTCTTTGAATGCTGCCAACTCAAGCAGACTCAGCAAGAATGGCTGCAAACAGTAGGATTCAGTTCATACTGGCAAGTTTGGCCGGGCTCCACTTTGTCACTGCACAGAGGGGAGCACTTCAGAGCAAGTGAAGACTATTTTCTGCCACGCCAAGATTAATCTGCCATGTGTTCACTCATGTTAAATTTCTAGAATTTTGAAGAGAAGACTGTTTCTTGTCCCAAAGACAGCTGTTTAGTAGGAAATGTCTAATTCCAATGTAGTTATTAAATATCTTGAGAATAGGAAAATCTTCATGTAAAGTCGTAACTGAGGGACCACATGGTTCAGGGCAGTGACTATGTGTCGGAGACAGCAATAACTCTGCTTGTTTCCACTCTTGCCCACTATAATCCGTTTCCACACAGTAGCCAGAATGAGCATAAGGCTAGAAAAAACCTAAAATCATAGTATTTTACTTTTCTAATTGCTTTCCATTGCACTTGACACCCAAAGTCCTTATGGTGGCCTATAAAGGACTACAAAATCTGACCCCTGGCTATATATTTGACCCTGATCTCCTACTTCTAGTTTGTTTAAACAACAAATTGCAAAGAAAGAAAGAGTTGGAGAGAGAGCTATAGGTTTAAAGAAACTTAAGAGATCTTTGTAGATCTCTTTTTCCTGCATGTTATGTGTGGGTCCTGTTGGCTTCTTAATTGAACAAAACAACTATAAAAATATAAAGCAATTAGAGTAATTTGAATGTGGATTGTATATTGGTATTAATTATTATTAATTTTTAGGTGTAATAATGGTAAGGTAATTAGCATATTTTAGAGAGTCCTTATCTTTTAGAGATTTTTACCAAAATACTAAAATGCAGATGAAAGAATACAGTATCTGGGATTTGCTTCAAAATACTCTAGTGGGTAGAGGAAGAGGTGGGGAGGTATAAATGAAACAGGATTGGCTATGAGAAGATAGTTATTGAAGATGGAAGGTAAGCTTATTATACTATTTATACTGGGAGTTTATTATACTATTCTCTCTACCTCCCCTTGAGTCCTTGACAGGACTTTGCTGAAATAAGAAATCATTTGGGTAATTGCCTCTGGAAGAACTCAGTAAGAGAACAAAGTCAGTTTGCACAATGGGGAAGAATCTTTGAATTTAAGCTTTATTGTTAATCCATTTACATGTTGATTTATTTATTTATTTTTTTTTTGAGATGGGGTCTCCCTCTGTCATCCAGGCTGGAGTGAAGTGGTGTGATCTCGGCTCACTGCAACCTCTGCCTTCCAGGTTCAAGCAATTTTCCTGCCTCAGCCTCCTGAGTAGCTGGGATTACAGGCATGTGTCACCAAGCCCGGCTAATTTTTTTGTATTTTCAGTAGAGACGGGGTTTCACCATGTTGGCCAGGCTGGTCTCGAACTCCTGACCTCAAGTGATCCGCCCGCCTCGACCTCCCAAAGTGCTGGGATTATAGGAGTGAGCCACCATGCCTGGCCCCACTGGTTTAATTTTTGATTTAGCAATCCTGTTTCCATTCCAGTTGGATATTTTAACATTTCTATAAGCATCTAAAACAATTGTCTTTTTTCTTTTCTTTTCTTTTTGAGACGGAGTCTTGCTGAAGTGCAGTGATGCAATCTTGGCTCACTGCAGCCTCCACCTCTTGGGTTCAAGCAATTATCTGCCTCAGCCTCCCAAGTAGCTGGGACTACAGGTGCCCTCCACCATGCCCAGCTAATTTTTGTATTTTTAGTAGAGACGGAGTTTCACCATCTTGACCGGGCTGGTCTTGAACTCCTGACCTCATGATCCACCCACCTCGGCCTCCCAAAGTGCTAGGATTACAGGCATGAGTCATCACACCTGGCCAACTACTGTCCTTTTTCTATTGAAAGAAGAGGGAAGTAAGGCTATAACTTGTCTTATATTCCCATTTGTATCACCAATGCTTAGCATGTAATAGATGAACAAAAAGTATTTACTCAATTAATATATGACCAACTAAAATCCTTACTACCTTCTCCTTTATTCATTTCAAAGATATTTATAAACATCCTACCACATGCTAACAAACACCTTGTCACATTACCACCTAGGAGAAGTGTTCGAGCCAGAAGGAAATGTATGTTTATATTTATTTATTTATTTATTTATTTATTTGAGAAAGAGTCTCTCACTCTGTCACCCAGGCTGGAGTGCAGTGGCGCCATCTGGGCTCACTGTAACCTCCACCTCCCGGGTTCAAGTGAGCCCCCTGCCTCAGCCTCCCAAGTAGCTGGGATTACAGGCTCACGCAACCATGCCTGGCTAAATTTTGTATTTTTAGTAGAGATGGGGTTTCACTGTGTTGGTTGGCCAGGCTGGTCTTGAACTCCTGACCTCAGGTGATCCACCCACCTCGGCCTCTGAAAGTGCTGGGATTATAGGCATGAGCCACCACGCCCCACCTATTTACTTATTTATAGAGACAGGGTCTTGCTCTGTCACTCAGACTGGAGTGCAGTGGCACAATCACAACTCACTGCAACCTGGATCTCCTGGACTCAGAGGATCCTCCTGCCTCAGCCTCCCAAGTAGCTGGGACAACAGGTGCATGCCACCATGCCCAGCTAATTTTTAAAAATTTTTTTATAGACAGGGTCTCACTATGTTGCCTAGGCTGATCTCAAACTCCTGAGTTTAAATGATCCTCCTAACATGGCCTCCCAAAGTACTGGGATTAAACACGTGTCCCACCATGTCTGGCAAAATACACATTTAAAGGCCCAGTGTGAAGAAACTTGCTGTGTTCAGAAACAAAAGAAGGCATTTGTGGCTGAAATTTAGTGTGAAAGCTGATCAAAAGAATTGTGTAATTCTTGTCATACCCAACTTAATCAGAGTCCAGAGGGAGAAAGCACTCAAGGTGCAGAGCAACAGTTCTAAAAATTGAATTTTCTGCAAGCCCAGCCTGCTGTAACCCCAAGACCAATTTTACCTAGTAACTGCTGAAGCAACCTGCCTTGACTCTAAGAATGGTTTTACCTACCACTGTTACTCCCCACCCAGAGCTTGCCAGCTCCCAAAAGTTTCTATAGTGCCAATGAGATTTCTTTCAAAACAATACATATCATTTCTCTTTCTAATAAAATTCTCAATCTTCTCTTGCTTCTTCTAACATACCAAAGACAACACCAGCCTGAGTTTATGCCCGGAATGGCAATTCTGTGATTTCCAAATAAAACATTTAATAGAGAGATCTATCTCTATATTTTATTTGACTTTGACAATGACAGAGTGGGAGAGAAGTTGGAAAGGGGATCAGACATATGTATCCAGGGGCCAGATCATATTGGGCTTTATAGGCCATTGTAAAGGATTTTGTTTTAAGTGCAATAGAAAGCCATTAGGAAAACAAAAATAGAATCTTTTTTTCTAGCCTAATTTTCATTCTCTATATGATGTAGATGGATTGTAGTGGAGGCAAGAGTATATGAGTATATATTTGGATTTGCATGGACAATGTCTCTTCTCAATGGGGCTCACCCTGGATTCCCTGTTTAATATTGCACCCATTCATCTTGCACTGCCAGGCCCTCTTTCCTGTTTTACTTGGTTTTCCGAAGTACTTAGCACCTTCTAGTATACTACATAACTTATATACTTATTCTTTGTTGCCTTCCTTTCTCCTGGTAGAATATAAACTCTGTAAGAACAAGAATCTTTGTCTCTTTTGTTCATGGACTGTCCAAGAACCTAGGAAGGACATTGCCTGACACATAATAGGCATTCAACAAATATCTGTTGAATAACAAATAAATGAGTGGCAGGATTCAAGGCGATAGAATTAAAGGAGGGGCTGTCCCTTTATGCCTCATACATTTTTTAATTACTAAAATTTTTTAACAGTTATGTTTTATCTTTGTTATTAAAATGATGTATAACAGAATTACAAATTATGCATTTGGTTTTGAAAAGATGTTCATAAAGATACAGTGTCACTGGTCATTTGAGTTTTGAAAACCCTACTTTTTACTTCATAGTAAAATGAAGGATGTGTTCAATATGAGTCATAGCTATCATTAAAAACCTTGCCAGGGCCAAATATGTCTCATTACAGAAGTGTAGAACACACGTTTCGGTAGTGTAAAAGAAATTTTAGTTAAATTCTAAATGGCTTTATCCTGTATAAATGTCCATTGATTTAGGTCTTTCTCTCTTACTAGACCATTAGCTCCTTGAGTACAGGGGTTGAATCTTACTTAATTTTAGATTCCTCTAGGCAAGGCTCAAATCTCGTCTCTTTAATAAAAAATTTCTACCTTCTTAAAGTAATCTTTCATTTTCTATGCATGTGCAGTAAGTAAAGAGTGTAAATTTTCCTGAATATGAAACCGACCTGATAGTCCCATAGACTGTTCTTTTTGATAAACATAGAAATTGACCCTTCTGATCTTAAAGCTTGAAACTTATATTTGTTTGATCTGAGTTCCTTCATCAAGAAAGGATCTTCAGGCCTCTCAAGAAAGTATCAAAGACTGGCACTCACCAGATCACCACACCAGATGCCTCCTTGCCCCTCCCTAGTTCTTATTTTTTTACTCATTGTTACATTTCTTCCCTGCTATACATTTCTTCCCCTAGTTTTAGTCAGTCAAGGAAATGGATTTGAGACTGAGAGCCCATATTCTCACTGCAGCACCCTATTAAAGCCTTCTTCCTCCTTGGCAATACACGTCGTCTCAGTGATTGGTTTTCTGTGCAGCAAGCAGCAGGACCTAGACTGAACCTCTGGTGTTTTGGTAACAAATAGTTTAGGTTGCAAGTTCTTAGATCATTTTTCTTCTTATACAATTCTCAAAATGTCCTAGTATTTTCAATTTCATTATTTAAGCTATAACTCCTAAACTTCTCTGTAGTTCTGAGAAGGGGCACAAACATACGTTATCAGTTTTAAAAACAGTAAACAGCCTGGCATCTTAGACAATAATCTTTGAAGTCAGGTATCTGTGATTCTAACTCTGTCCTTTACTAAGGGCATCACCTTGGACAACCTCCCTCAGTATGTTTTCTTTTCTTTTTTCTTTTTCTTTCTTTTTGTTTTTTTTTTTTTTGAGATGGAGTCTTGCTCTCGTCGCCCAGGCTGGAGTGCAATGGCACAATATCAGCTCACTGCAACCTCTGCCACCTGGGTTCAAGCGATTCTCCTGCCTCAGCCTCCCAAGTAGCTGGGATTACAGGCGCCTGCCACCATGCCTGGCTAATTTTTGTATTTTTAGTAGAGACAGGGCTTTGCCATGTTTGCCAGGCTCATCTTGAACACCTGAGAATATCTGTTTTCTTTTCTTTTTTCTTTCTTTTTTTTTTTGAGACAGAGTCTCACTCTGTCACCCAGGCTGGAGTGCAGTGGCGCAATCTGGGCTCACTGCAAGCTCTGTCTCCCAGGTTCATGGCATTCTCCTGCCTCAGCCTCCCAAGTAGCTGGGACTTCAGACACCCGGCTAATTTTCTGTATTTTCAGTAGAGACAGGGTTTCACCGTGTTAGCCAGGATGGTCTCCGTCTCCTGACCTCGTGATCTGCCTGCCTCGGTCTCCCAAAGTGCTGGGATTATAGACATGAGCCACCGTGCCTGGCCCTGTTTTCTTTTCTTTAAAACTAGGGATTGCAAAACCTAATTTGAAGCAAAACTGTGAGAACTAAATGAACTAATATACACAAATCACCAACTATGGTGTCTGACACATACAAGATGCTTAACAACTAGCATGTTTTACTATTTATCAAGAAACAGTAATAGAAATATCAAAGTTTACTGTTATTAGTAATTCGGTTTTTATTTCTTTGTGTTTTTATTGAACTTTTTAAAATCTGCATTTTTTTTCTCTTGGAGACCAAAATGTAAGCTGCTCAGGGCAATTTCCATTTTTATGTCTTGTTTATTGTGCCTGGAACAGTGATGGGTATAATAAATGAGTATTGATTGAATTAAGCTAAATAAGATGTTTGGCCTCGAGTTTAGGCATCAGGAACTAATATTGAATCTCTAACATTGTTCATTGCCTATGAACAGTGCCTATGGAACATCAATGAGTGTGTGGTTTTTTACCAGTGTTATTAAACATATTTACTGAGTACCCAATATGTGGCAAGCCCTGTGCTTGGTACAAGAGGGTAGTGCAAGTCGGAAAGGACAGAATTTTCAAAAACTGGTTTAACACTATGAGATTAATTTTTATATATATATATACTCTGTTATTTTTGTTAATGTACATAGTAGCACTTTAATCCATTTGCTGCAGTTCTGTCATGTTTTGTATTAAGACCAATTTACTTGACATTGTATGTGCTTGGCATTAAAAGCAGGATACGAATTCTGTTTTCAAAAGGGGCATAGTTAACTGTTGGACTCTCTGCCAAAGTAATTTTCCCTCCCTTCTTTTAACCTCCCAAGGAGACAATTGGTTACATTCTAAGCAGATGCTTGCTCAGAGAGTGGGCAGCAAGCCGTGGGCAGCCTGCTCGTTTAATTTTAAGCAAGATCTTTGTGCTTTTTATTATATTAATTAGTGTATTGGCAAGGTTGAATGGGATTTTTAAAGCAGCAGGGGTTTTGCTGATCCCTTAATTTGCAGTTTGTGATGGCTCTTTTGTTTTTGTTTTTGTTTAATTTTTTTTTTCACTCATTAAACACTTGAATCTAGCATTAGCTGTGACTCCCAGTAATTCTGGATCTTTAGGGAGTAATGTATAAAGACAGATGGTGGGTATGATGAGGAGAGCAAAATGCACTTTCTCTTTGGTAATACCTTGAAAGTGGGCCACTGCCCTATTTTTTGCATGTAGACAGGCATTTAACCATAGTTAATGAGCCTGGAGAGAGAAGATGCCACACTGTAGATATTTTTAGTGATTTTTTAAAAACTCTTCAACCTTTTATTCAACCTTTAGATTAAGCAAATAAAAAACACCTGTTTTAGACATCTTGGCCTGGTGAAGAGAAGACTGGAAGAAATGCATTGGGAAAGGATTTATTTGTATAATTGAATGTTGAGGGAGATTTTCCTATTGTCTATGAGTTAACTACTTGTCTTCTCACCACTGTTGAAGGCAAAGACATTCCATATGTTACCCCATCTAATCCTTACCATAACTATCTTAGTTAATAAATCTCAGTCCAGTCCAGTTTAATGCTTTATTCTCAAATTCAACATAAATCTTATTTCTTTCTCTACTCCCAGTGCAGGCTTGACCCATGGCTTTGAGGAGAAAACTGCATAGGTAGCTCTTGTATCCAGCACTTATCACAGAACAGTTGTATAAAGGAAATTGTCTATAACTTAAAATTAAATTTTGTTAAGTATTCAGAAATTTTAATACTGTAGGGCTTGGAGTCAGTGGTGTGGTGGGGTGGGGTTGGAAAATGCAAAGGAGTTCTTACCGAGGAAAATTTGAGAATTAAGGAGTGATGAATTAGTGAATAGATGCTGCTATGGTTTGAATGTGTCCCCCAAAGTTCATCTGTTGGAAACTTAGTTTCCAGTGCAACAGTGTTGAAAGAGAAGATCTTTTAAGAGGATTAATGCTGTTATCACAGGAGTGAATTAGTCATCATGGGAGTAGGTTCTTGATAAAATAATGAGTTCATCTCCCTTCCCCCTCAACCTCTGTCTATCTCTCTCTCTTTTCCTGGCCCTTCTGCCTTCCATCATGGGATGATGGAGCAAGAAGGCCCTCACCAGATGCAGCCCCTCAATCTTGGACTTCCCAGACTCCAGAACTATAAGAAATAGATCTGTTTCTTATAAACTTACCCAATCTGTGGTATTCTGTAATAGCAACACAAAACCAACTAAGCCTTATGGTAACTGATTAGCCTTATGGTTAATTTGGCAATATAGTAAAATATCCCATTTTCAAACAGGTTTCTTACATATGTATATGTTTTATTTAGTTTTTAGTTTTTTTTTTTTTTTTTTGAGACAGGGTCTTGCTATGTTGCCCATGCTGGAGTGCAATGGCTAGTCACAGGTGCAATCATAGGTCACTGTAGCTCCCAACTCCTAGACTGAAACAATCCTCCTGCCTCAGTCTCCTGAGTAGCTGGGACTATAGGCATGCAGTGGCTCCATATGTTTTGATAAATTCTCAGTGGAACAGGTAAAGTTCATGTAAAAAGATCATAATCAAACAAGCTGTCCCAAAATGAATGGAATTTTTACTTTTCAAAAGTGACTACTCCATTTTTTTGATCACTTTGTAACTGCTGAGGAAGGAATAAGATAAAATAGGCAATCCTATCTTCCTCCCTCCACCGTGAGACCATATGAGTTGCTTGGGAACCACTGGGATTCTAAAAAAAATAAAATCTATGCCTCAAGCATTCTCTTTTCTTTTTTCCTTCCTTCCTTCCTTCTTTCCTTCCTCCTCCCTCCCTCCCTTCCTTTCTGTCTTTTCTTTCTTTCTTTCTTTTTTTTTTTTTTTTTTTTTGACAGAGTCTCACTCTATCGCCCAGGCTGAAGTGCAGTGGCGTGATCTTGGCTCCGTACAGCCTCCGCCTCCTGAGTTAAAGTGATTCTTCTTGCCTCAGTTTCCCGGGTAGCTGGGATTACAGGCGCCCACCATCATGCCCAGCTAATTTTTCTATTTTTAGTAGAGATGGGGATTCACCTTGTCGGCCAAGCTGGTCTCAAACTCCTGACCTCAAGTGATCTGCCTGCCTTGGCCTCCCAAAGTGCTGGGATTACAGGTGTGAGCCACTGCACCTGGCCAAGAATTCTTTAGGAAAAGAAAAATATGTATATGGAGAGTCATTATTTAAGTCATTTACTATAAAATAGACAATTTATAAATGAACACACACAATGACGCTCACATTCTGAGAGTTAATCTGTCTTGAAAAAGTATCAGTCATTGTATCTAAAATTAATTTTTATATACACTGTCTCATTTTGCTTTATTTTTACATATCTTTTTCAAAGGAAATGATGCTTGAAAGAGTACAAGGCATAATTTTTGAAATGAAGTTTTCTCTTCATTCACTGATAATGAGAAATGGTAGAGGAAAACAGAAATAATGAGAAAGGTGTGGTACTGGAAACTATGACTGGGACTGTTGACACGTTTTAGAATCTAAAACGTGTAATTATTTTGGAAAGGGCAGCAGCATAAGCATTTTGAAAAACACTAGCATGAAGTATTTGTAAAGTGTCTGAATTTTTTTTCTGAGAAATGGTCTGCAGTAGCTACAAAATATTAGTGACAATTGATACCTTAGAGGGGATGTTTGCATTATAGTTTGATTTTTAAACTTCCATTTAAATTTTTATTACATAGTATTTATTCTAGTTGGGCACCTATGAATGACTTGTTGATGATAAAAGGTTAGTCATGAGGTATCTATGTGGCTTATCATCTTCTGGAGCAAGAATTTTCTCTGTAAGACAGCATGTGGCTTCTGCTGTTCCCCAGACTCTTCCTTTGAATATCCTTGTAAGGAAATAACTCATCTTGGAAAATTATATAGAACAGTATGGAACTGTGGACAAAAGAATTATCTTTGGAATAAAATCAACCCGGCCTTGAGTCCAGGCTCCACACCTTATTGGCTGTGATACTTTTAACAAGTTACTTAATCTCTTTTAACCTCTGTTTCTTCTCCTTTCTTTTTTCTCTCTTTTTTTTAATTGGGGTGGGGGACCGAGTTTCACTTTTGTTGCCCAGGCTGGAGTGCAGTGGCGCAATCTTGACTCACCGCAACCTCCGCCTGCTGGGTTCAAGCGATTCTCCTGCCTCAGCCACCCGAGTAGCTGGGATTACAGGCATGCACCACCATGCCCAGCTAATTTTGTATTTTTAGTAGAGACAGGGTTTCTCCACGTTGGTCAGGCTGGTCTTGAACTCCTGACCTCAGGTGATCTGCCCGCCTTGGCCTCCCAAAGTGCTGGGATTGCAGGTGTGAACCACTGCACTGGGCCTAACCTAGGTTTTCTAAATAAACGTAATAAATAAATAAATAAAGAAGGAAGCTGGGCATAGTGGCTCATCCCAGAGTTTCTGTAATCCCAGAAACTCAGGAGGATCAGGCCCAAGGATCACTTGAGCTGATATTTATAAAATGTTTAGAACAGTGCCTGGCAGATAGTAAAACTATATATGTTATTTGTTCAATAAATAACTATAACAGTTTTTTGATGACCATACCTTAAAACAAGTCCATATTTACATTTTTAGGGTAACTTAGTATGAAGTGAGTCTCAGAAGAAATACTTGTGACACATATATTCATACGGGGCCCACTTTTGCATTTTCATTGTTTCTCGTACTTCTTGTTCTTTTTCTCCAAATGGATCTTTATTTTGATCCATTTAGTTGCAGACAGGGGTGGGGGAGCTAAGATTTAGTCATTTATCTTTACAAGGCTTTTTTTTGTATGTGAACTTGGTTTATTAGACACATAATCTGGCATTCAGCCCTAATGCCTTTACCAGCATTTTCCAACTGGAACATAAGGGCATAGGAAAGTAACAGAAGAATTAATCTTTGTTTTTTTGTGTTTTTTTATTTCTTCAGCTCAGATGATCAGAGGGACCGATACAAAGAAAATATGTTGGTTCCAAGACTGGTAGTGAGCCCCATCTTCAAATGTACTGGCAAGCTTTTAAAATTGGAAACTTTTCCTTTTAGATGAGACTGTGACAGATTTTACTTTGAAGCAGACAGCTTTCACTTTGAAGCAGACAGCTTTCATTCTTGATGAAGATCCACTTGTTCAATATGCACCTTTATTACTGGCTCTGAAGTAGTATTTAGGGAAAAGCAAGTCTCTAGTTTTCCTTCTGGGAGCAGTTTACTAGATGCCGAAGCAGTTTAATCCTTTAAAACAAAACAAAACATGCAATTAGCACTAATTAAAAAATACTTTTACTATTTAAAACTCAGTTGGTTTTTCTAATATCTAATTCTTTGTTTTCTAATTACAGTTACTATACTCATAATAATTTCAAATCTAGTAACTGTAAAAAATAATCTCATTGACTGACAAGGAATTTCTCAAACAGGCAGTCATTACTTTGTGCATTATATGGGACCATAAAAATAACTACGTGGCCAGGTGCGGTGGCTCACATCTATAATCCCAGCACTTTCGGAGGCTGAGGCGGGCAGATCATTTGAGATCAGGAGTTTGAGACCAGCCTGACCAACATGGTGAAACCCCATCTCTACTAAAAATGCAAAAAAATTAGCCGAGCATGGTGGTGCATGCCTGTAGTCCCAGCTACTCAGGAGGCTGAGGCAAGAGAATTGCTTGAACCTGGGAGGCAGAGGTTGCAGTGAGCCGAGATGGAGTCACTGCACTCCAGCCTGGACAACAGAGCAAAACTCCATCTCAAATAATAATAATAATCATAATAATCATAATAATCATAATCATAATAACTATGCAGGCTGAAACTATGAAAAGCAATCTTAATAAACAAACATAAAAATTACAATTGTTTTGTGATCTTTTGTCAAAACATTAAAAACAAGCTGAGCACGGTGGTGAAACCAGTCCAATAGTTCCATAGACAGTTGATTGACCCTTCTGCTGTTAAAGCTTGAAACCTGTATTTGTTGTATGTGAATTCCTTCCTCAGGAAACAACCTTCAGGTTGCTCAACAAAGGTATCAGAGAACTGAAACTCACCAGATCACCTTACCAGATGCCTCCTTGCCCCTCCCTAGGTCTTGTTTTCTTACACATTGTTACATTTCTTCCCTGCTGTATAAACTCCTAGTTTTAGTCAGTCAGGGAGATGGATTTGAGATTGAGCTCCCATCTCCTCAGCTGCGGCACCTGATTAAAGCCTTCTTCCTTGGCCATACTTGTCTCAGTGATTGGCTTTCTGTGCAGTGAGCAGCAGGACTTAGACCAAACCCCTGGTGTTTCGGTAACAGTGGCTTACACTTCTAATCCTAGCACTTTGGGAGCTGAGGTGGGAAGATCACTTGAACCCAGAGGAGTTTGAGACCAGCCTGGGCAACATAGTGACAGCTCATCTCTACAAAAATAAAAAATTAGCCAGGTGTGGAGGCACATGCCTGTATGTAGTTCCAGCTACTTAGGAGGCTGAGGTGGGAGGAACACCTTGAGCTTAGGAGGTTGAGGCTGCAGTGAGCTGTGATGGTGCCACTGCAATCCAGCCCGGGCAACAGAGAGAGACCTTGTCTTAAAAGAAAAAAACCCACAAGACTGTCTTATTGTTAGTTATGAATGTATAGGAAATTTAAAAATAGTAAAACTGGTATTTATTTAGTACACTGTAATTTGAAACATTAGATACCTTGAGAATTAAAATGCTTTAATTATAAAATAAACTTATCACAAGTAGTTTAAATAGTGTTTGCCTTCTTCTCGTTACATAATTTATGATATGGAGAGAGTAACTTTTCTTTTTCTTTTTCTTTTTTTTTTTTTTTTTTTGAGACTGTCTAGCTCTGTCACCCAGGTTGATGTGCAGTGGCTCGATCATAGCTCACTGCAGCCTTGAACTCCTGGGCTCAAGCAATCCTCCTGCCTTAGCCTTCCAAGTAGCTGGAACTACAAGGGTGCTACCATGCCCAGCTAATTAAAAAAAATTTTTTTTTTGTAGGGACAAGGTCTTTATTGCGCATGCTGGTCTTGAACTCCTGGCTTCAAGCAATCCTCCTGCCTCTGCCTCCTGATACTGTTAGAATTACAGGAGTGAGCCACTGCATCTGGCCAAGGGAGCATCTTTTCGATGCCTTGGCTAGTTCTCATACTCTTCTAAGCTTTGATCAGCTTACAACATTTTCTTTTTTGTGCTTCCAATGTTGTGAGACATCTCTGAGAGTTGCTTTACTGTAAAGATTTTTGCCATTGTAATTTCCCCTGGGACATCTTCATCCTGTTCATTATAACTACTTCCCTCACTTATGCTGAAAGTTTGCCTTATAGTTGTCAAAGCTTTTAATAGTACTGATGATTTTTGACACTGATTTCTTTAGGATAACTGAAATCTATCACCCTGCAGTTTCAATTCATCAGACCTAGTTTTACTTAGGCATAAATAAAACAATTGAAACCTCTCTTCCACATGGATGCTCTTCAAATACTTGAAGACAGCAGTCGGCAGTTGTGTGTTGCACGAGTCCTTACTTCTTCATACTGAATATATCTGATTCTGACATGTAGCTTTCTCCCAAGATGCTTGTCATTTTCACTTCACCAACAAATTCCTCCCCATTGGTCAGAGTTTACCACACAGTAGCAATTTCCCTGGTCACTTCCTCTACATAATAAAACTTAAAACTGTCAGGCAAGTCAGGAAATTTTCAGAGCACTGCTTTTTAGCTGGTTGAAGTATAGCAATTTTATCATTTGCTTATGAAGGCAGCTTCCATTTTCCCCCTTCTATCTGACCAGCACATAGCAGGGACCCTTTGGAAATGATCCTGAAACTATTTCAAAAATAGAAAAAAATTAGAAGAGGCTAGGATTCAAATAATTATACTTGCCAGGCACATATTGGGACTATTCTAGAATATTTAGTACCCTGTATTCTTGTTTGAGGTATACTTCTTAGATTTTTATCTTTTCAGGTGTTGGAACTTTGGAGAAAGATCTGTTATGCCTTGCATATTGCTTATGTTTATTTAATGTTGTTATTTGGGCCTCTAAGGCCATACATATTTGGATAAACATCTGGATGTTCTCTCCGTGCATCTTGGGTCTAGGAGCAAGGGTATGGAGTCCCCACCTAAGGCAATAGGAGCTGCTTCTGCCAGAGAGCTGTGCAAAGTAACTAGAAGTAGAGACCACAGTTTGCCAAATATGTATAGAGTTAAGGACGAAATTTGGGAAGATGAGGGATTTCTTATGCAAATGCCTTGTGTACCAGAACACCACATAGAATTTCAGACATTTATTGGTCAGAAAGACATTAATTCATGGATGGAGAATTAGTCATTAGGGTCCAGGGTGTACTTGGGGGGAGAAATTGATTCCTGCATTTGCTTTGAAGTCTAAAATGATACAGCTTTTCACTGTAGGGGAAGAGTGATGGGCAGTGGGAGGCCCTTGAACTTGACTTTTAATTAACAGTAATCTTTTTTCTTAAATTGCTATGACAGCAACATCCTCCAGCTGGTCTTATTTCCCAAATTGTGTTCCTTGCTACCTTGTTGCTTTTCTGATGGCAAAAGTCCTTTGAATATTAACACAAATGTGGAGGTCTTTTCAAATTCCCGTTTGGGCACAGCCAAAATGTTGGCATATGAGTTGTGGCAATTTACTTTTGAGCTCTGGTAAGCATTTTGCTACCAAGACAAATACATTGGTGCCTTTGAGGCCATGCCAATTCCTAATACCAGAACCTGCACGATTTATATTAATTGCCATCCTTTCTCTATGTCAGTGATATGTTCTACTCACAACCCCAAATCCTCTTCTCTCATCCCCGCTCTTTTCAAATGTGTCTCTAGTTACTGGGGATATGCAGCCTACGCAAGGGTTCCCTATACCTGCATGATCAACAGCCCCACAGAGGCCATTTAGTCATTACAGAACCATTTTTGGATAGGTAAAGCAGGATAAGGGCTGGGCTGAAGATCGATGTCCAGCCTGCTGAATCATCAGGAGTTTCTTGAATTTTTGCATTCTGGGAAGCATCTTCACCATCTAACACTGAGCACAACTGGCTCTCTGTAGGAAATACTCTCTCTTAAATTGTGTCTCCCTTAACCCCACCTCTCTGTTCCCAGATCTATAATCACTGTCTCAATAGTTTCCCTAATTTCCCTGTGCCATTGATGTTGAATTCCATAGGCCCTCACAGATCATTCTGTGCAAGTCTATTCCCCTTCCTTCACCAGGAGTCAGACTGCTTTTGTAGCAGAGGAGGAAAAATAGCAACAGTGATTAAATAGCATTAAATTAATAGAGCGAGGGGCCTACCTGGTTCTAGAATGATAGTTCCATCTGAGATCCAATAAGATCGAATTTACTTACCAAACTTTTCCACCTTAGTTCAAAGCAACCTAGATAAGTTTAGAAACAAAATCACAAAACAAAATACTTGTTACCTATATGTCATTTGTACACCAGGTCCCTCAAATAATTGGCTAAACTTGGCTCAAAACCCTGAAACCGGCCGGGTGCAGTGGCTCATGCCTGTAATCCCAGCACTTTGGGAGGCCAAGGTGGGTGGATCACCTGAGGTCATGAGTCGGAGACTAGCCTGGCCAACATGGTGAAACTACTAAAAATACAAAAATTAGCTGGGCATGGTGGTGCGTGCCTGTAATCCCAGCTACTAAGGAGGCTGAGGCAGGAGAATTACTTGAACCTGGGAGGCGGAGGTTGCAGTGAACTGAGATCGAGCCATTGTACTCCAGCCTGGGAACACAGCGAGACTCTGTCTCAAAAACAAACCAACCAACCAACCTCTAAAATCATGTGAAGGCTTTGTCCTATGTCCTCCTGATTCCTCATGCTTCTCTCTGCCTTCACCATTCTCCTTCCTTTCAGACGATCTCTGATCAACCTCGTGATATCCTGGGGATGAAATCTGTATGTTCATCATTTTCTACTCACTGAGTCCAAACCTTTTGTGATTTTTTCCCATAGATCTTCATGAAGAAAGGTACTGGCAGTCTCGGAGAGGCATCACGTTGTAAAGCTTTCATTATCCTACTTCCACCATCCCATTCCCTTTTATTCCTCTTTCCCTCTCTCTCTCTCTTCTGAAACTACCAGAAAATCCACCCTCTTGTCTACCTACATTCACACCCTATCAATTTCTCAGCTTCTAACACATACACTTTTGGCAAGGCATTTCCTCTGTAAAATACAGCACTCTCCCTGAAGGGAATTCTGGCTAACTCAATTATCCCACTTTGTTACACTAGAAAAACAGATTATGAAAGGTCCTGCTGTGGCAGGAACTACTAAGTGCCATATTTGGGGCAGAAGTAATATTTCATCTTTACTTTTGTACTCTTTCATTTTTAGTTGATTTTGCCAAATAGCTTCAAATAGCACAAACTAGAATAATTTTTACAGTCTCCGGAGACAGAGGAATACTTTATCCTTGACCCAAATAATGCTGAATTGGTAATGCTTTCTATTTGCATCTCCTTTCTTTAAGACTAATTTGATGAAGAATCTCAGCTCTAGTAATTAACTGCTTTTTCTTTATTGCAGTGTAAACCAAAGCTGACATACTCCCAGGCTTCTTTCCTCTCCATCTCCCTTCTCCTTCTTATTCCTGTTTATCTACTTATCCTTTGTTTAAGGAGACTGAAAAGAAAGAGGAGGCCAGGCGCAGTGGCTCATGCCTGTAATCTTAGCAATTTGGGAGGCTGGGGCTGGAGGATTGCTTGAGGCCAGGAGTTCAAGACCAGCCTGGACAACATGGCAAGACCCTGTCTCTCAAAAAAAAAAAAAAAAAAGAAAAGAAAAGAAGGAAGAGGAAGAAAGGGAAAAGGAGAAGGAAGAAGAAAAGGAAGAAGAGGAGGAAGGAGAACAAGGAGAAAGTCTATTTAATCATTGTTGCTATTTTTCCTTCTTTGCTACAAAAGCAGTTGGAAGCCCTGAAGTTCTCTTACGTTCCAGTAGAGGACATTGCTTGTCCTTTGAAAGAAAATTTCCATTCGATACACATTATTAAGCATGATTTTAGTAAGTGAAAAGAGAACAAGCCATTAATGGAGTGCACAGCCAAGAATGGAATATAAGGTGATAAATTTTTTTCATCTTTATTGTATCATCAATCTTTGAGGGCAGCAAAGGGGGTTCTGTTCTTTTGTTTATCCCATTATTTCTCTTTCTTGGAGAATCATTGTGTTTTACTAATTTTGTGAAGATTTAAATGAAGGGATTTAAGGAATACTTTTTTCTTCCAAATGCTTAGGGAATTTATTGAGCTATTTTCCTGGTCTGGTATTAAATCTATCCCAGATGGGACTTCACATTTGCCCAAGGTTTATATAAAAAAATTACCACATTAAAGACATTCTGTTTAGTGCTTGCACACATACACACACACTCTCTGTTTTCAATACTTGACAAATATTTAACATTGTTTCCTTTTACTTCCTTTGATACTGAATTTTGTATTACTTCCTAGGAAGGAAAAATAATATGACTAGGATCCTACTGCCATAGGACTCAAGAGTTACCTTCCAAACATGACTTTCAAGAAAGTTAGAAATGGTGAACAGGGGGCAGATCAGAACTTTCGGCCTATTTAATGATTGACTGTAGACTCACTGCCTAAATCGCTTTAGGCCCTGCCTGATTTCTTTTTGTTCCAGGGTCATGGACTAGTACTTATTTTCATGAGTGACTTAGTTCTTTCTTCCTCCTTCAGATTCAAATTGAGAAGGGTGCCCGCACTAACGAGAACAGCCTCCTTCACCCCCTCCCTCCTGCCCCTCGTCTTCCTTTGTCTTTGTTGAATAAAACAGATGTGGTGAGCAATTCTTTTTATATCTTTATATTTTCTATTTGACAAGTGCACTAAGTAGTATCAATTTCTAACCATCTATCTTTTTATAGTTTAAACTTTTATCAGAGAAATACATGAACTCAGATTAAAAAATCATAAATGTTTAACAAGGCTTTTAATGAAAACCAGTATCCCCTGCCACATTCATCCCCACCATCATTCTTCTCAGAATAAACATTTACTTGCTTCAACTAGGTCTTCAGATATTTATTTCCAAATGTCTAATAAGATATTCATACTATTTCTTATTTTTTTGAATTTTATGTATTCCACATTGCTTCTTGTAATTTAACCATCTTGCACTTCCAAAGGCTCCACTCCAAACTTGCCATCTTCTACCCTCTATCCTCCCAATATAGCTACAGGATTTTTTTACTTAATAAACACTCACAGTTTACATTTTATGACCATATAAGCATTATTTACAAGTGAGCCATATATCATCCTATATTTTCTTTTCTGTACATTTTTTTCCCGAGTTAATGGTCTTTTTAAAACCTTATTCTTTTTGATCTGCTGATTCTTTATTCATTCATAACTCTTTTTTTCTTTTCTTTCTTTCTTTTTTTTTTTTGAGACAGAGTCTCTCTCTATTGCCAAGGCTGGAGTGCAGTGGCATGATCATAGCTCACTGCAGCCTTTAACTCCTGGGTTCAAGCAATCCTCCTGCCTCACCATGCCAAGTAGCTGGGACTACAGGTACATTCCGTCACACCCTGCTAATATTTTTTAATTTTTAATTTTTATAGAGATGAGGTCTCTTTATGTTGCCCAGGCTGATCTCAAACTCCTGGCCTCGATCCTCCCACCTTGGACTCCTAAAGTGCTGGGATTACAGGCATGAGCCATGGCACCCAGCCCATTCATAAGTCTTGATAGTAGGGTAAACCTCCTCTCAAGTTATACCTATGTATCAAGTAAGCTATCAGCTTCTCTCTCTTTCTCTCTTGCTCTTCTGCAATCACTCTGCTATAGCCTTTTTTATCCATCCTATGACTTTATACCTTTTAAAGTTTCCTTCATTAATATTTTAGAGGAGTTACGAGAGGAATGGTGGTAAGTTTATGTTTTAATATATCAATTTACAAGAATTGCCCACTACATTTTAAATGAAAAATTCAAAGGATTTAGGATTAGGTTGCTTTTTCATAAAGATATGAGCACAGCATAGAAAATACTCTTCAACTATCATGAACTAGGTGATTAGTATTGTTTTCATTTTAAGATATTAAAATGTAATGTCTCAGTAAGCTGTCCTAGCATATAAAACATTTGTTATAAGTATGAAAAGTTACCCTCCTAGATTTTGTTTAAAAGTTCTTATGAAATTTTTGAGAATTTAAACCACTTGTGATGGCAGCATTTGCAAAAATCTCCCAAGACAAAGTAATACTAGGGGCTTGTCTATCTGAAGTGAAAACAAGAGGAGGGAAAAAACAGCATCTCTAAACATTATTCTTCTATGTATATTAAACATAGAAACAACAACTCAAAGGCACTGTCAGTAAGTAAGCTTTCATCTGAGTGGGTGCTTAGATGGCAGATCATTTTGCTCCCTCTGGGAGGAGCTGTCTGCAAGGAGTTTAATGAATCAGCCTGTTGCCACTGATCCTCAAAAAGAAAAAGAAAGGAGTCATTGTGTGGACTGATTGTCTGCTAGAATACAGACGATAAAGTTTAGATAAAACTTGATTTCGCTTGATAAACCAAAGCGGCCAATGTCTAAGGCAGTGGTCTTTCACTTTTTAAACAATTTATTTTAGAATAATTAATATGTGCATATATATTAAAAAGTCAAGTAGTGCTAAAGACTTTAAAATGTATGTGCCCTCCACCATTTCACCTCTCTTAGCCATGTCTTTGGATATTTACATGCATATTTCAAGGAAAAAAACACATATACAGCCATCTTTTGATTCATCTATTTTAGATATTATCAGTTGACTTCTGTGTTAGTCCAGATCCTCCAAAAGGCTGACACAAAGGTGGAAAATGTATCAGGAGAAACGCCTATAGAGATCATGGACAGGGAATTGGGGGAAGACTGTGAGAGTTCCCAGACTGCCATGTGGGTCTTACCCAGTGCAGGAGAGAGGGGACAGGAGAAAAGGTATGGGGAATCACCTTAGACTACAGTGCCATCTAAGGAAAGGAGAGCAAGGCCATTAGAAAGTCCTCGAACCACAGTCACCCATAGGAGGGATCCCCAACCCCCGGGAATGGGCCTTACTTAGAATCCGTTTCACTGTCAGTAATTGGCTGAAAGCAGCCCACGGGGAGCATGAATGCAGTGAATTTCTGAGTGCAGCAACTGGGCCCGTTGGTCTATTTTGCTCCCTGTAGTTGGAGGTCTGAGAGGGGGCATTCGCTTGCCTGCCACCACGTCCAGTATGACAGGTAAGGATTTTAGCTTCCTTCCACAGCCTCTGCCTGTTTTTCTTCCCTCCAGTATAATTCTATTTCAATTTGGGTTAAATCCATATTCACTGTTTTCATTGTCATGATTATGTAAGTTTTGCTTATAACTGAGGCAGATAATGCATTATAATTCTAGTTTATTGTACAGTTTCTGTTTCTCTTAAAGGTAATAATTGCCTCATTTTTCCTCATTTGCTTATTTTTCTTTGAACTGATGGACAAAATTTCCCACAATTCTTAATAGCTCTGTAAAATACCTCTTGATAAAAATTTTCATATCATCAAACTTGTAGCAAATCTGCTGAATTCAGGAGTAGGCTGGTAAGTGTTCTATAGAATGTAATTTCCTACAAGGTAGTTTACTTTTTTAGTTTGTTTTGGTTTTGGTATTCCTCTGTATTATGGTAGTGGAAGGCTGGGATGCTACAGAACTCAATTTAATATTGTAGAATTGAATTAAAGCAAGGAGACCTTTACTAATTTGCAAACATATTGTTAATCTTGCCACATTTCTGTGAGGTCAAAAAATGCATCATCAAATACTTATTGCACTTTCTGTGTGGCAACTAGCTAGTTGATCACTAATCTCTTTCCTCCTTGTGGAAGACTGTATTTTCCAGAGAAGACCAGAACATTATGCATCCTGCATATTCTTCTTATAATATAGCTTTAGCTTCCATCCATCAAAAGATGGAGGCTCTGTCTCCTCCCCTTGAAAGTGAGCAGGCTTTGGGGACAGTTTCAGGCAGTAGAATACAGCAGAAATGATGCTACGTGACTTCCCAGGGTAGGTAAAAAAAGGTGACACAACTTTCATCTTGTCTGATGAAACATTTGTGGGATTCCTAAGTCACTCCATAAGCAGTGTGACTGCCATGAGGTGCTATATTGTGAGGAAGGTCAAACTAGCCCCTGGGAGGGAACACTTATTTCCCTAAGTGTACATGAGGAGAGCTGTCCAGCAGCACTCAGATGCTCTAGTCCCCACAGGCTCCAGACCCATGCAGGTTCTGTCATTGTGCAAATCCATGAGAAACCATGAGCCAGAAAAGCTCAGTTGAGCCCTCTCCAAATTCCTGGCCCACAGAAATCGTGACAGACAAATTATAATGATTGTTTTAAGCCACTAAATTTTGGGGTGATTAGTTGGCACAATAGTGAATAGAACACTTATCTTCCTAGGTACACAAAAATCAGAAGTGCCTGAGTTCTCAAGAGCGCAAGAGGAAGTCATATACTTCTAATCTTAGCACGAAAGCCTCCATGTGTGATCCTCCATTCCTTTTTCCCTTCTGCTACCTGAATCCAGAGGACATAGGGAAGTAGCATAATTCCATGAATGGCCATGTTGAAGGTTTCAGACTTCATGTGAATGATAAAATGTTATTCTATAACCACCAGGATCTAGGGAGTTACCTGTTACAGTGATTAGTGCTATTAAAGTTACTAGTGTTACTAATAGAATAGCATTTTATCATTCACATCGTAGTGGCTTACACCACACAACTATCTTGATTCATTTACTCAAGAAATATGTAAGAAATGGCAGGCAGGCACTGTATCAGGTGCTGTGGATATAGTGGTAAATAGGAGGGTGCTTCTTCTCTTGGAGCTTACATTCTCATGGAAAGGAGAGAACCACAAAATAAGTAAACAGGCTGGGCGCGGTGGCTCACGCCTGTAATCCCAGCACTTTAGGAGGCCAAGGTGGGTGGATCACTTGAGGTCAGGAGTTCGAGACCAGCCTGGCCAACATGGTGAAACCCTGTCTCTACTAAAAATACAAAAATTAGCTGGGCGTGGTGGCGCACCTGTAATCCCAGCTACTCCCTATACACCTTTACGTCCTTTCAAAAGAATCCTTTCGGACACTGAAATGCTTCAGACTTCTTTTTCCTTCTTTTCCTGGTGTGGATTCGGTCTCACTTGGCTAGAGAATTATAATGATACATGCATCCCAGCCTTATTTCACAGCTGCTTCTCTAAAACCTGTGATCTCTAGGTTCTGCTGGAATTGAACAAATGTGAGACTAATAAGAGATGAGGTCAGAGAGTTAACAAGGGATCAGATTGTGAAGGGCTTTACTCTAAGGGAGACAAAAGAGAAGGGCCCTAAGCATTATAAGTCTTTTCATTTGTTTGTTTTTTGAGACAGGGTCTTGCTCTGTCGCCTAGGCTTAACTTCGGTGGTGCAATCTCGGCTCACTGCAGCCTCTACCTCCCAGGCTCAAGCGATCCTCCCACCTCAGCCTCCAGAGTAGGTAGGACCTCAGGTGCTCACCACCACACCTGGCTAATTTTGTTTATTTTTTGTAGAGATGAGGCTTCTCACTCTGTTTGTTGCCCAGGCTGGTCTCAAAGTCCTGGGCTCAAGTGATCCACCTGCCTCAGCCTCTCAATCTGCCAGTATTTCAAAGTGCCGGTATTACAGGCATGAGCCACTGTGCCCGGCTGGTAAGTTTTATACTTAAAAAGATGACACTGCCATGTGGGGAATACTGCAGGAAGCTCAGGAAGAAGCAGGAGAACACTTAGGCTATTGCAACCTTCCAGGCAGAGCAAAATGATTTGGATCAGGCAAGTAGCAGGACCAATAGTGGGAAGTGATTGAATTCTGGTCATAGTTTGCAAGAATGGTGGAGGGGATTTGCTGATGGTTTAGATATGAAGATGAAGAGTGACAGTCAATGATTACTCCAAGGATTTTAGTCGGAGAAGTCAGAAAGATGGAGTTGCCAACTACTGTGATAAAGAAGACTATGAGAAAAACAGGTTTGGGAAAGAATATTGAGAGTTTGGTTTTGGAAATGTTAAACTTGACATATTTTTTAGACATCACATGCTTCATCTTATTTTTTGCCAAAATCATTCTGAAAGTAAGTATTGCAGTCAATTTTGTTTTATAGATGAGGAAACTGAAGTTGAGAGAAGTTAATTGCTCAAGCTCACACACTAGTAGGGGCAGAGCCAAATTTAGAATCGGAGTATTTCGGAATTCAAAATCAGGGCTCATCCCACTACGAAGCTGTGCTTACCCATTTCTACAGGCTATTTTTCACCTTATTCTCTAAATGACCTAGACATTTTCCAAATTGGTTTTTCTACACATTCTTTTTAATAACTATCCATCTTTGGTTTCCTGCTACTACATGTGGTCTGACAATTAGACACATGATCTTTCTGTGATGCCCGTGCATGGCAGATTGCTAATATCAAGTCTCCCCTGAATTGCAAATGTATACATGGCTTCCTAGCTAGACACTACATTCCCAGGTCTTGTCACAGCTAGGTATGACCATGTGACTAGGTTAAGGCTGGTGTGGAAATGTATGCAAATTCCAGGTTGTGTACAGTGGACCCTTGAATAAAAGGGTTAAGGGTGCTAGCCTCCTGCACAGTTTAAAATCTAAATATAGCTTTTGACTCTCTCCAAACTTAATTACTAATAGCCTACTGTTGACTGAAGCCTTACTAATAACATGAACAATTAACACATATTTTGTATATTATATTTGTTATATACTGTATTCTTACAATGAAGTAAGCTAGGAAAAAGAAAATGTTATTAAGAAAATAAGGAAGAGAAAATACATTTGCTGTTTTTCAAGTGGAAGTGAATCACTGTAAAGGTCTTCATCCTAGTCATCTTCATGTCGAACAGGTTGAGGAGGAGGAGGAAGAGTAAGGGTCAGTCTTGCTGTCTCAGGGGTGGTAGAGGCAGAAGAAAATCCATGGTCTAAGTGGACACATGCAGTTCAAATCCTTGTTGTTCAAGGGTCACCTGTGCTTAGAAGAAAGCTGCTTGCCCTCCACTTCCTCTTTCCCACTTCATTTGGACTAGAACAAGGGGTGTGCTCGTGGAGAAGGGGCACACCCTACAGAAAGGTGGAGCAACAAGGTAAAAAGAGTTTGGGTCCCTAAATGATCCCACAGAGCAGTGCTGACCTCTTCTCTGGGGCCACCTAATAGCTTACACTAAATGACAGAAAATTAAAACTTTTCTTTTGTGTAAGCTTGTATTAAAAACAGCTGGGCCACAGTCTTAGCCAAATATATCATGAATAAGTCACAGCGCACTACAGCTTCCCAGAAGGCAATATGGCATTGTGGTTAAGCATATGGACTCTAGAATTAGACTGTGGGTCTGTCTAATCCTGGCTATGTCATTCAGTCTTGGCCTAGTTATAGAATTTCTCTGTGCCTTAGGTCTTTTATCTTAAAGTAGAGACAATAAGAGTATCTACCTCATATGGTTAAATAATATATACAGGACATTTATAGCACTGGTTGGGGCATTTTAGGGGCTCAGTAAATATTAGCTATATAAATAACTTATCCAAACAGGTAAGAATAGGCTATTAACATTGAAAGCAAATATTGACCATGATATATTTTATTTGAGTAGGGATGCGTGGGGATCCCCGCTCAGTGCCTTCCTCTTACCATTCCCGGCTGTGGTAGAAAGGCTAGATGTCCACTAAAACCTCATGCTGCACAGTGTGGAACTACTACTGAGAATCTGCTGCCCAGACAAAGGTAGTTTATTCCCAGACCCTCTCCACTAGTTCTGGGTTGGGGGTTTTAAACAAAAATTTTCGGTAAAATATACGTAACATAAAATGTACCCTTTTAGCCATTTTTTAACTTTACAGTTCAGTTCAGGAACATTAAGTACATTCATTTTTTTTTTTTTTTAGATGGAGTCTCACTATGTCACCCAGGCTGGAGTGCAGTGGCGTGATCTCAGCTCATAGCAACCTCCGCCTCCTGGGTTCAAGTGATTCGCCTGCCTCAGCCTCCTGAGTAGCTAGGATTACAGGTGCACGCCACCATGGCTGGCTAATTTTTGTACTTTTAGTAGAGACAGAGTTCCCTACCGTTGGCCAGGCCGGTCTCAAACTCCTGACCTCAAGTGATCCACCCGCCTCCGCCTCCCAAAATGTTGGGATTACAGGCATAAGCCACCACACCCGTGTCATGGCTAATTTTTTAAATTTTTTGTCAGAAGATACATCTTTTGGCCAGGTGAGGTGGCTCACACCTGTAATCTCAGCACTTTGGGAGGCCAAGGCAGGCACATTGTTGTGCAAGCATCACTACTGTCTCCAGAACTCTGTCATCATCCCAACTGGAACTCAGTACTCATTTTAAAAGTTTCATGTCTTTTGCAGGGACATGGATGAAGCTGGAAACATCATTCTCCGCAAACTAACACAGGAACAGAAAACCAAACACTGCGTGTTTTCACTCATAAGTGGGAGTGGAACAATGAGAACACACGGACACAGGGAGAGGAACATCACACACCGGGGCCTGTCAGGGGATGGGGGGCTAGGGGAGGGATAGCATTAGGAGAAATACCTAATGTAGATGACAGGTTGATGGGTGCAGCAAACCACCATGGCACGTGTACACCTATGTAACAGACCTGCACGTTTTGCACATGTATCCCAGAACTTAAAGTATAATTAAAAAAAAAAAAAAGCTTCCCATTCCCTGCTCCCCACAAGCCCTGGTAGCTATTCTTCTATTTTCTGTCTCCATAAATGTGACTATCTCAGGTACTTGATGTAAATGGAATCACACTGTATTTGTCCTTTTGTGTCTGGTTTCTTTCACTTAGCATGTCTTCAAGGTTTACCCATGTCAGCAAGTGTCAGAATTTCCTTCCTTTTTCAGGCTACATCTTGTTCCATTGTATGGATAGACCACGTTTCATTTATCACTCATCCATCAATGGACATTTGGGCTGGGCTGATTTCTTTTGTCTTTATTTTTGAGACGGAGTCTCACTCTGTCACCCAGGCTGGAGTACAGTGGCACGATCTCGGCTCACTGCAACTTCTACCTCCCTGGATCAAGCGAGTCTCCTGCCTCAGCCTCTCAAGTAGCTGGGACTACAGGTGCGTGCTACCACACCCGGCTAATTTTTTGTGTTTTTAGTAGAGACGGGGTTTCACCATGTTAGCCAGGATGGTCTTGATCTCCTGACCTTATGATTCCCCCAGCCTTGTCCTCCCAAAGTGCTGGGATTACAGGCGTGAGCCACCACGCCCAGCCGTTTGTTTGTTTTGAGACAGAGTCTCGCTCTGTTGCCCAGGCTGGAGTGCAGTGGTGTGATCTCTGCTCACTGCAACTCTACCTGTCAGGTTCAAGCAATTCTTGTGTTTCAGTCTCCTGAGCAGCTGGGATTACAGGCGTGCATCACCACGCCTGGCTAATTTTTGTATTTTAGAAGAGATGGGGTTTTACCACGTTGGCCAGGCTGGTCTCAAACTCCTGGCCTCAAGTGACCTGGCTGCCTTGGCCCCCCAAAGTGCTGGGATTACAGGCATGAGCCACTGTACCCGGCCGGGCTGATGGTTTTTAAGAAGTAGGTGAGGCTTCTTCATTCTCTCTTATACCATTTACTTCAGAGGACTCCGCGGCCCTAGAAAGCAGTTGATTTAGAAGAAGGAAAGACCCTGCCCTGCAGAATCATTATGGAAGCTACTGACTGACAAGGCATCCCTGCATTGGTCCTTTATATGAGTAAGAAAAAAACTTTCATTTTGCTAATTAACATTAGAAATGTTGGATTTATTTCTTACAGCAGTTTATGTTGCCCTAACAACTTATCAGGCTACTCATACTTTTTAATTTTTTTTTGAGACAGGATCTCGTTTCATTGCCCAGGCTGGAGTGTAGTGGTGCAATCATAGCTCACTCGGGTCTCAAACTCCTGGGCTCAAGCCATCCTCCCACCTCAACCTCCTGAGTAGCTGGGGCTACAGGTGCATACCATCACATTCAGCCAATTAAAAAAAAAAAGTTGGTAGAGACGGGGTCCATGTTGCCCAGGCTGGTCTCAAACTCCTGAGCTCAAGCGATCTCCCTTCCTCAGCCTCTTAAAGTGCTGGATTTACAAGCATGAGCCACTGTACCCCATAGGCTACTCACCCTTTACTTAACTTGGCAAAACATTTTTGGTCACCTGATCCAACAAAATGATTATTCTCTCTCTTTATCCCACAACAATTTCTCTGCTTCTAGAAAACCACTGTTCCATAAAAATAAGTAAAACAAACAATATTGAAGGGCCTTTTCCTTTTCCCACGCATCCTGCCATGAAAATAATATGATTTCTTTTCCAGGACCTACTCTGATTAGCTCATTTCCCATTCTGTCTGAACTAAGAAAAGATATTCCTTTGTGTGAACCCAGATGACACCTCTATCCAATGTGTTTTGATTTTACTGAAAGGGATCAAAGTTCTTCACACCAAAATCACCAGACTCCCACATGGGCAGGGGCTTGGGCAAATAAAGAGCTGCTGCTGCCACTGGATTTGGCACCACCCCCAGATGGGTATTGTTTGTTTTTGTTTGAGCTTTGCCAGCAAAGATTTATAATCCTTACCTTCCTGCTGTTTAGCAAGGTTCTGAAAAAAGAGGACAGCACCTTCTACGAAGAGCATGGGGACTCTAACGAGATGCAGCCACCTCTGGTGATATGTTATGTAAGCATGCATAAGCATACTTAGGGTCTTTTGCTGACAGGATAGACTACAGAGTAACCTTGCCTTCTCCAAATTTGCAAGACTTCAGGAGCTTGAGAGATCTCCAGTCTATTTCCTTTCCCTCAGATCTATTTTCAAATCATTTCTTATTTTTCTTTTCTTTTCTTTCTTTGTTTATTTCATTTTCTTTCTTTCTTTCTTTTTTGGCAGGGTCTCATTCTGTTGCCCACATTTGAATGCAATGGCGCCATCACAGGTCACTGCAGCCTTGACCTCTCAGGTTCGAGTGATCCTCCCACTTCAGCTTCCTGAGTAGCTTGGACTACAGTTGCACACCACCATACCTGGCTAATTTTTTGATTTTTTTTAGAGACAAGGTCTTGCTATGTTGTCCAGGCCAGTTTTGATCTCCTGGGCCCAAGCAATCTTCTTCCCTTGTCCTCCCAAAATGTTGGGATTACAGGTGTGAGCCACTGCACCCAGCCTTCAGCTCACTTGAAAGAGGTAAATTGCTCTTCAAGACACCCAAAGGTGGATTTTTCTTGGATTCAATCTGAAATGAACAGAAAGTAGGGAATAAAAATTTGAAATGTAGATTGGAAAAGTCAAGAGACAGTAATTGATTCCATCTCTGCATGACCAAAGTAGCCCAAGTTTGGTCATTCTGGGATCTTAGAGTTGGCATTAGTTGAAGCACCAAGACTTACTGTCTCTGGCCACACTAGCTCCTGGGGCACCAGCTCTCAAAGGCCTCACCCTGAACAGGGAATATGGGTGGGTATGGGTAGGATAGAAAGGAAAGGAGGGATGGAAGAAAGGACTGGGAATTTGAAACATCAGAAATAGGGGAGGAGAGGCAGAATGAGGCGGGAAAAATAGGTAAGGTGGTGGGAGAACTAGAAGGGGAAGAAATGGAAGAAGAAAGGAGAATAAGATGGGGAAAAAAAGGGAAAGGAAGGATGGAAAATGGGAAGGAGAGAGAGGAAGAATGTGGGAAATGGATGGGAATTAACATTCACTAAGGACTTTTTAGGTAAATGATAAACAACCTTGAGGCTGGAGTCTCACTTTCCAGCTTAAAGGGACTGGGACTGTGGCAGGGATTTAGGCGTTTAAGGCTGTAGTGTCTATAAAATCTTATCCTGGATGAGCCCTTATTGGTACTGAAGGTGGCTTCAGCCAGGATCAGCTACCTAATTTGGGCCCTGTGCGAAATGAAAATGTGGACCCTTTGTTCAAAATTATTAAGACTGTCACGCTCATAATCTCAGCACTTTAACCAAGAGTGGTGTGTGCCTGTAGTCCCAGCTACTAGGGAGGTAGAGAGCTAGGAGGATTGCTTGAGCTCAGAAGTTTGAAGTGACAATGAGCTATGATCACACCACTGCATTCGTCTGGGTGACACAGTGAGACCCCATCTCTAAAAAAGAAAAAAAAAAAAGAAGAAGAAAGTTAGCTGGGTCTCTGGGCAGGAAGTTCCCAGCATTCCCTGATTCTTGCTCAGATATAGAATAACCGAGATTATCACTCTTTATTTTTGCCTTCCCATAGTGTGTGATTTCCATCAAATTTAGGATTTTAAAAGGGCAAAGTTGTAAGTTTTACTCAAAAGATGCCAATTACATATAGAGAAATTAACACTCACAGAAAAAAGAATTTAATCCAAAAATGTTTCATTTTGAAATAATTTCAAATGTATAAAGCTGTGGCAAAAATAGTACAAGTATAGCCTTCACCAGTTTCTCCAAATGGTGATACCTTACATAAACTATGGTACAATTATTAAAACTGGTAAACTAACATTGTTATTATTTTATAACTAATCTACAGACCTTATTCAAATTTGCCAATTGTGCCACTGATTTTAAAATATGCAAACTAGTTTTGTAGTAAGATGTAGTTAATAACATATAGTTTTTAATATAAAATTTTTTTCCTAAAGTATGCAGAGCATCTGAGTTGTTTGAAGTCTTAGGGCAAACACTAAGACACTTTGATGCTGCTGAAAATCTGAAGTTGTCACATCGAGGCAGTCTCTAAGATTATCCAGTTTTAGTGCTTGAATGGGGGAGTTTGTTTCCTCTTAACTTGGGAAAGATGAGCTGGTGTTATAGACTGGATGTGTTTCCTTCCAAATTCTTACGGTGAAACCCTATCCTCTAAGGTGATGGTATTAGGGCGTGGGGACTTTGCGGGGGGGTGGGTAATGAGAACATAAGGATGGAGCCCACATGAATGGGACTAGTGTCCCTAAAAGAAGACATATGAGAGAGTTTGCGTCTCTCCTCTCTGCCATGTGAGGCTACAAGGAGAAAACAGCCACCCGCAAACCAGGAAGTGGGCTCTCACCAGACACCAGATCTGCTGGTGCCTTGATCTTGGATTTCCCAGCTCCAGAATGGTGAGAAATAAATGTTGGTTGTTTAAGCCACCCTGTTGTCTATGGTATTTGTGTTATAGCAGCCTGAGTTGACTAAGACAGTGAGTTTCAATAACAACGAAACAAATCCCTAGATTAAAAAAAATTGAACATTTTACCCATTAATCAACCTTGTCACTTCTTGGAGTATGCCCTGATATAGTTTGAGTGTGTCCTCCAAATTTCATGTTAGAAACATAATCCCCAAATTCATATGTTTATTGGAGGTGTGGCCTTTGGGAAGTACTTAGGATTAGGTAAAATCATCAGGGTGGGGCCCTCATGATGGAACTGGTGGCTTTATAAGAAGAAAAGAGACCTGAGCTGACACGCTTGCCCTGTCTTGCCATGTGATGCCTCCCACCACGTTGAGATCCGGCAGGAAGGCCTCCACCGGACGCTGGTGAGACAGGAAAAATACAGGGCAGTCACAGAATAGAAAATTCTAAGCATCAGTTTCACATGACTAACAAAAGGAAACTGTTGAATTAGCTGCAGAAGCTAGGGGCTGATAAGACCCTAAAACCCAGGATGTGGGCCAGGCTGGCTAAGACCAACTGGACCCAACATGGAACTGGATTTGACCTAGGTTTCACCTAGGACCTCATTATATGCTCATTAACATACTCAATCACACACCCGTCAATGCCATGACAGTTCTGGGAACACCCATATTTGGGGTAAAAATGGGTGGCACCACAGTTCTGAGAAATCTTCATCTTTTTCCAGGAATCTTCATGAATATTCCAGCCCTTGGTTAAAGAACCCCATAAAGGTAGAAGTCCCAAACTTAATTGTATTACTGACTGTCCCGAGTACACCCTCAATTCCCCTTTCTTGAATGTGTACTTTTCTCTTTGCAGTAAATCTTTCATTATTTTCTGACTCATCCTTGAATTTTTTCTTGTAGCAGTGTCAAGAACCTGGACACCGGCTGAAGTCAAGGTCCCACCAGCATTTGGGGACCTCCCCCAGCCCAGTCATATCATTGGCACCATGTTCTTGGACTTCTCAGCCTCTGGATTGGTAAACTAATTAAACCTTTATTCTTTATAAATTACCCAGTCTGGGGTATTCAGTTACAGCAACAGAAAATGGCCTAAGACATGCCCTCTGCCCAGTTATATATCATGTAGCATAATGATTACCCTGATATATGTAATATTTTTTTCAGGGTCTTGATAATATAAAATGGCCTAACTTGGATTGGATTAATATGAAATAAAGGAGATTTCCAATAATATGATATGTAGGATTTGCTTAAAAATAATAAGAGGTAGAGGGCCAGGCACAGTGTCTCACACCTGTAATCCCAGCACTTTGGGAGGCCGAGGCAGGCAGATCACAAGGTCAGGAGATTGAGACAATCCTGGCTAATACAGTGAGATCCCGTCTCTACTAAAAGTACAAAAAATGTGCCAGGCATGGTGGCACATGCCTGTAGTCTCAGCTACTCAGGAGGCTGCGGCAGGAGAATCGCTTGAACCCAGGAGATGAAGGTTGCAGTGAGCCGAGATCACACTACTGCTCTCTAACCTGGGCTGCAAAGCCAGACTCCATCTCAAAAAAAAAAAAAAATAATAATAATAATAGGTAGAATCAACCCAAACATACGTTGATAGATGAATGTAAAAAAAGGTAGAATATATAAAATGGAATATTCTGCAACTTTAAAAAGAAGGAAATCCTGTCACATGCTATAACATAATGAACCTTGAGGACTTTATGCTAAGTGAAATACACTAGTCAAAAAAGGACAAACACTGTGTGATTCTGCTCTTACGAAGTATCTAAAGTACACAAAATCACAGAACAGAAAGTAGAAGGTGGTGGCCAAGGGCTTGGGGAAAGAGGGAGGCAGAATTAGCATTAAGTGGCTGTAGAGTTTCAGTTTTGTAAGATGAAAAGTTCTGGACCTGTTGAGCAGCAATATGCATATAGTTAATTCTACTGTAGTGTACACCTAAAAACAGTTAAGTTGGTGGTGGTATGGTTTGGCTGTGTCCCCACCCAAATATCATCTTGAATTCCCACATGTTACGGGAGGGATCCAATGGGAGGTACATAGAATCATGAGGGTAAGTCTTTCCTGTGCTGTTCTCCTGATAGTGGATATGTCTCATGAGATCTGATAGTTCTATAAGGGGGAGTTTCCCTGCACAAGCTCTCTCTCTTTGCTTGCCACCATCCATGCAAGACGTGATTTGCTCCTCCTTGCCTTCCACCGTGATTATGAGGCTTCCCCAGCCACGTGGAACTGTAAGTCCATTAAACCTTTTTCTTTTGTAAATTGCCCAGTATCAGATATGTCTTTATCAGCAGTGTGAAAATGGACTAATACTGTAAATTGGAACCAGTAGAGTGGGGCACTGTTGAAAAGATACCCGAAAATGGGAAGCAGCTTTGGAACTGGGTAACAGGTAGAGGTTGGAATAATTTGGAGGGCTCAGAAGAAGACAGGAAAATGTGAGAAAGTTTGGAACTCCCTAGAGACTTGTTGAATGGCTTTGACCAAAATGCTGATAATGATATGGACAGTGAAATCCAGGCTGAGGTGGTCTGTGTTAGTCAGGGTTCTCTTAGAGGGACAAAACTTATATTAGCAGGGTATAATCTTTAAGATATTAAGATATCTTTGATATATACGTAATAGATATTATATTAATATATAATATCTTTAAGATATTAATATATCTTTAATATCCGAATATTTTGTAGCCCTCAACCCAATCAAGTTGACACTCAGTATTAACCATCACATAGTCTCAGATAGAGATGAGGAATTTGTTGGGAATGGGAACAAAGGTGACCCGTGTTATGTTTTAGCAAAAAGACTGGCAGCATTTTGCCCCTTCCTCCTAGAGATTTTTGGAATATTGAACTTGAGAGAGATGATTTAGGGTAGCTGGCAGAAGAAATTTCTAAGCAGCAAAGCATTCAAGATGTGACAAGGGTGCTGTTAAAGGCATTCAGTTTTAACAGGGAAATAGAGCACAAAAGTTGGAAAATTTGAAGCCTGATAATGCGATTGACAAGAAAATCTCATTTTCTGAGGAGAAATTCGAGCTGGCTGCAGAAATTTGCATAAGTAATGAGAAGCTGAATGTTAGTCCTCAAGACAGTGTCTCCAGGGCATGTCAGAAGTCTTCACAGCAGCCCCTCCTATCATAGGCCTGAAGGTTTAGGAGGAAAAAATGGTTTTGTGGGCCAGGCCCAGGGTCCCTCTGCTGTGTGCAGTTTAGGGACTTGGTGCCCTGCGTCCCAGCCACTCTAGCTGTGACTAAAAGGAGCCAACATACAGCTCAGGCTGTTGCTTCAGAGGGTGTAAGCCCCAAGCCTTAGTGTTGAGCCTGTGAGTGCACAGAAGTTAAGAATTGAGGTTTGGGAACCTCTGCCTAGATTTCAGAAGATGTATGGAAATGCCTGGATACTCAGGCAGAAGTTTGCTGTAGGGGCAGGGTCCTTATAGAGAACTTCTCTTAGGGCAATGCAGAAGGGAAATGATGGGGTCAGAGCCACCACACAAGGGTGCCTACTGGGGCACTGCCTAATGGAGCTGTGAGAAGAGGGCCATCATCTTCCAGACCCCAGAATCGTAGATCCATCTACGGCTTGCACCATGTGCCTAGAAAAGCCGCAGACACTCAATTCTAGCCTGTGAAAGCAGCTAGGAGGGGGGTTACACCCTGCAAAGCCACAGGGATGGAGCTGCTCAAGGCCATGGGAGCCTACCTTTTGCATCTGAGTGCCCTGGATGTGAGACATGGAGTCAAAAGAGATCATTTTGGAGCTTTAAGATTTGACTGCCTTACTGGATTTTGGACTTGGATGGGGCCTGTAGCCCCTTTGTTTTGGCTAGTTTCTCTGTTTGGCATGGCTGTATTTATCCAGTGCCTGTATCCCTATTGTATCTAGGAAGTAACTAACTTGCTTTTGATTTTACAGGCTCATAGGCAGAAGAGACTTGCCTTGTCTCAGATGAGACTTGGGACTGTGGACTTTTGAGTTAATGCTGAAATGAGTTAAGACTGGGGGACTGTTGGAAGGCATGACTGGTTTTAAAACATGAGGACATGAGATTTGGGAGGGGCCAGGGGTGGAATCGTATGGTTTGGCTGTTTCCCCACACAAATCTCATCTTGAATTCCCCAATGGGAGGTAACTGAATCATGGGGGTGGGTCTTTCCCATGTTGTTCTCCTGTTAGTGAATAAGTCTCATGAGGTCTGATGGTTCTATAAGGGGGAGTTTCCCTGCACAAGCTCTCTCTCTTTGCCTGCTACCACCCATGTAAGATGTGATTTGCACCTCCTTGCCTTCTACCATGATTGTGAGGCTTCCCCAGCCACGTGGAACTGTAAGTCCATTAAACCTCTTTCTTTTTTAATTGTCCAGTCTTGGGTATGTCCTTATCAGCAGCATGAAAACGGACTAATACAGATGGTAAGATTTATGTTATGTATTTTTTACCACAATAAAAAGTAATAGAAGAGGTGAGAATTGGATGGAAGTATAGATCAAACAAGTTGACCAAGAGTTGACAACTGGAGAGGCTGGGTGATGGGTGTATGGGGTTCATTATACTATTTTATACATACTCCTGTATAATATATGACGCAAATATATTATTTTATATTTTATAAATTGTCATAATACAAAGCCCACAATATGGTTTGGCTCTGTGTCCACACCCAAATCTCCTGTTGAATTGTGATCCTGAGTGTTGGAGGTGGGGCCTGGTGGGAGGTGATTGGATCATAGGGGCGGATTTCCCCCTTGCTGTTCTTGTGATAGTGAGTGAGTTTTCATGAGATCTGGTTGTTTAAAAGTGTGTAGCACTCTCCCCTTTGCTCTCTCTCTCTTGCTGCCATGTGAAGATATGCTTGCTTCTCCTTTGCGCCTCCACCAGGATTGTAAATTTCCTGAGGCCTCCCAAGCCATGCCTCCTGTACAGCCTGTGGAGCTGTGAGTCAATTAAACCTCTTTTCTTTATAAATTACCCAGTCTCAGGTATGACCTTACAGCAGTGTGAGAATGGACTAAAACAGAAAATTGGTACCAGAGAAGTGAGGCATTGCTATAAAGATACCTGAAAATGTGGAAGCAGTTTTGGAACTGGGTAATGGGCATAGGTTGAAACAGCTTAGAGGGCTCAGAAGAAGACAGGAAGATGAAGTAAAGTTTGGTATTTCCTGGAGATTTGTTAAATGATTTTGACCAAAATTCTGATGTGGTATAGACAATAAAGTGCAGGGTGAGATGGTCTCAGATAGAGATGAGGAACTTGTTGGGAACTGGAGCAAAGGACATCCTTGCTGTGTTTTAGCAAAGAGACTGGCAGCGTTGTGCCCTGCTCTAGGGATCTGTGGAACTTTGAACTTGAGAGAGATGATTTAGGGTATCTGGTGGAAGAAATTTTTAAGCAGCAAAGCATTCAAGATGTGGTCTGGCTGCTTCTAAAAGCCTATATTCATTTGCGTAAGCAAAAAGAGCTTATATTTAAAAGGGAAACAGAGCATAAAAGTTTGGAAAATTTGCAGCCTGACCATGTGGTAGAAAAGAAAACCCCATTGTATAGGTGGGTTGAAATTCAAGCTGGCTGCAAAAATTTGCATAAGTTCAAGAGGAGCCAAATGTTAATAGCCAAGACAATGGGGAAAATGTCACCAGGCATTTCAGAGACCTTTGTGGCAGCCCCTGCCATCAGAAGCCCAGAGGCATGGGAGGAAAAAATGATTTCATTGATGCAGGGCCCTGATGCTTTGTGCAGCCCTGGGACATGCTGCCTGGCATCCTAGCTGCTTCAGCTCCAGCTGTGGCTAAAAAAGGCCAAGGTACAGCTTAAGCTTTGCTTCAAAGGGTGCAAGCCCCAAGCCTTGGTGGCATCCATGTGATGTTTGGCCTGTGGGTGCACAGAAGGCAAGAGTTGAGGTTTGGGCACCTCTGCCTAGATTCTAGAGGATATATGGAAATGCCTGGATGCTCAGGCAGAAGTCTGCTGCAGGGTTGGAGCCCTCATGTAGACACTTTATTAGAGCAATGCAGAGGGGAGATGTGAGGTTAGACTCCCACACACAGTCCCCACTGGAGCACTGTGTAGTGGAGCTGCGAGAAGAGACCCATTGTCCTCCAGACCCCTGAATAGTAAGATCCACCAACAGCTTGCACCATGCACCTGGAAAAGCCACAGTCACTCAACATCAGCCCTTGAGAGCAGCTGTGGGAGCTGAGCCCCAGATAGCCACAGGGGTGGAGCTTCCCAAGGCCTTGGGAGCCAACCCCTTGCATCAGAGTGCCCTAGATATGAGACCTGGAGTCAAAGGAGATTATTTCAGAGCTTTAAGATTTAATGACTGCCCTGCTGGGTTTTGGACTTGCATGGGGCCTGTAGCCCCTTTGTTTTGGCCATTTTCTCCCTTTTGGAAGAGGAGCATTTGCCCAGCACCTGTACCTCCATAGTATCTTGGAAGTAACTGACTTGTTTTTGATTTTACAGGCTCCTAGGCAGAAGGAACTTGCCTTGTCTCAGATAAAACTTTGGACTTGGACTTTTCAGTTAATGCTGAAATGAGTTAAGACTTTGGGGGACTGTTGGGAAGAGATTATTGTGTTTTGAAACGTGAGGACATGAGATTTGGGAGGGGCCAAGGGCAGAATGATATGGTTGGCACTGTGTTCTCCACCCAAATTTCACGTTGAATCGTGATCCTGAGTGTTGGAGGTGGGGCCTGGTGGGAGGTGATTGGAACATGGGGGCAGATTTCCCCCTTACTGTTCTGTGATAGTGAGTGAGTTCTCATGAGATCTCTTTATTTAAAAGTATGTAGCACTTCCCCGTTTGCTCTGTCTCTCCTGCCACTATATGAAGAGGTGCTTGCTCCCCCTTTGCCCTTCTGCCATGATTTAAGTTTCCTGAGGCCTCCCCAGGCATGCCTCATACAGCCTGTGGAACTGTGAGTCAATTAAATCTCTTTTATTAATTACCTAGTCTTAGGTATGTCTTTATAGCAGGGTGAGAATGGACTAATACACCCACCAAAAGTTCTATGTCCTGGATAAAATTTTCCTAACATTGTTAATAATCCCACAGCATTGTTTATCCAAAATGAAAATAGCTTTTCTCTTATCAAAATTCTATATTTCATTTTTTTAAAATTTATCTTTTGAGACAGAGTCTCACTCTGTTGCCCTGGCTGGAGTGCAGTGGTGCAATCTCAGCTCACTGCAACTTCTGCCTCCCAGGTTCAAGCGATTCTCATGCCTCAGCCACCTGAGTAGCTGGGATTACAGGTGCACACCTCCACACCTGGCTAATTTTTGTATTTTTAGTAGAGGCAGGGTTTTACCATGTTGGCCAGGCTGGTCTCAAACTCGTGACCTCAGGTGATCCACCTGCCTCAGCCTCCCAAAGTGCTGGGATTACAGGCATGAGCCACCGCACCTGGCCTAAATTCTATATTTTAAATGTTAACTGTCAAAATAAAAGAAAAAAAAAACTAACCTTTTTCCATCCCAAATTATGGAAAGACCCAAACAGCAGAGATGACAGTAAAAAGAAATTTAAAAATCACCTCAAATCCTATCATTCATTGGAAACCTTTGCATATATATTCTTCCAGACATTTCTTAATGAACTGTGAGGGTTTTTTGTTTTTGTTTGTTGTTGTCATTGTTGCTTTTGAGACAGAGTCTCACTCTGTCGCCCAGGCTGGAGTGCAGTGACATGATTTTAGCTCATTGCAACCTCTGCCTCCCAGGCTCAAGCAATTCTTATGCCTCAGCCTCCTGAGTAGCTGGGACTACAGGCATATGCCACCAGGCCTGGCTAATTTTTGTGTTTTTAATAGAGATGGAGTTTTACCATGTTAGCCAGGCTGGTCTCAAACTCCTGGACTCAAGTGATCCACCTGCTTTGGCCTCCCAGAGTGCTTGGATTACAGGTGTAAGCCACTGCACCTGGCCCATGAACTGTTTTTTAAAGTGTCTGTTGCTGTCAGATAAAAAGAGCCTATATTTATATCATACGGAAAGTGACTCCTAGTTTATCAAGAGTGTCATTCAAAATAAACATATAGATTAGCAATTACTCATTGCATATGCAAAATTATGTGTTTCTACATAATCTTTTTTGTCTTAGAGAAGGAGCCAAAATTTTCATCAGGATTCAAAGAATACGGTGTCTTGAACAGACTGATACTATAATCTTCAACCTCTTAAAATTACATATTCTATTCAAACAACTCTTTGCAGCCAATCACCTCTTCATTAAAGACAAATTTGAAGGACTTTTGTTTTATTGTAATTCAAGTTTGAAATTAATAGCACACATCTTCACCAAGGAAAATAACCACTTATCACCAGATTTTATTTGTTCTACTATTAATAATTGACCTATCCTCCCAATTAAAAAAAAGTTTGGTTAAAAATGTTGAGGTTAATGTATATTTTATGTAAGCTTATTTGCTTTTGTATTTTTCAAGAACTGAAATTTTATTGTGTTCACTTGCTTATTTTTCACAATTAGCCTAATACTTGCATAAAATATTCCATTAGGTGATATTGAATAAAATGAGTTCAATGAGTCATTTTTTCTTGAATTACTTAATTCAGAAACAAATTTCAGATTCAAATTCTATTCTCTTACTAAATAAAATGTAACCCCATTATAGAATGGTTTGTTATTACATGGAATTATAATAATAACTTGTGATGATGTATTTAAAATTATTATATAACAATTTATAATTTTCATTCATTTAGCCATTTATTCACCATATAAAAGACAGTGAACAGGCAGGGAAAATTCTGTTAGTGGCTGAGGCTTTGCTTTCAATCCTGAAGTAGAAATGCAAATAGATGGAAGGCTTCTTTTCTCAAAACAAATAAAACCTAGAAGACCTCAAGTCAAAACAAGCCCAATGACCTATTCCGTGCATTTTCTGCAATCTATTTCCTAATCCATTTCTTTAATATCTTCGAGGTCAACTGTCAGCACCAGAAGAAAAGGAACCAGCATGCATCAGCAACCAGGACTTAGGAGTGCTAAGTGGAGAGCTTGAGGACAGAATAGAGAGGGAGCGTATCAGGCTAAGCTGCCTCTTGGATCTTCCCTTCAAATCACTTGAAATATCAAAACTGGTGAGGATTAGACTCCTTTGGGTTAATCCCTAATGTTGTTAACATAGTTACAAGTAACCGTCAAAATTTACATTTCACATGAATCATTAAATAAAACTTACGAGAGGCCATTGTTTTTGACTGAGCTCCTGCACTAGGCCCCAACAGACCAAAACAAAATGGAGTCACTTATGTTAAGTGCCACATAATCAAAACATAAAGGAAGCAGAAAAATCCCTAAATAGACCAACTTTTCTAAAAACAAGAGATTCACAGCAACAAATTGGAAAGGGCCCAGTCAACCTGAGCATGATAAGAAAGTTTCTTCTGCTTTAATTCTTATAAGCAAAGTAACCTGATGTTAACCAAGTCACTTTTTTTGGTATTATTCTGTTTCATTGTTCCTGCTCAAGCTACCTTACAAAAACCAATGGTTCTGCTATGCCCAAGGAAGCTCTCTTTATTTTTAGATGGGATGCTGCCCAGTTTATGGATAGCCAATAAAAGCCATTTAGATTTTTAATTGCATTTGTTGAAATTTTGTTTTCCAACAGAGTACACTTTTAGGTTTTATTTTATAAGATGTTCACCAAAAGAGAAATTTGTTTAATTTAATTTAATTTTTTTCCTTGAGATGGAGTCTTGCTCTTTCATTCAGGCTGGAGTGCAATGGCGCAATCTCGGCTCATTGCAACCTCCATCTCCCGGGTTCAAGTGATTCACTTGTCTCAGCCTCCCAAGTAGCTGGGATTACAGGCACCTACCATCATGCCTGGCTAATTTTTGTATTTTTGTAGAGATGGGGTTTCACCATGTTAGCCAGGCTGGTCTTGAAATCCTGACCTCAGGTGATCCACCCGCCTTGGCCTCCCAAAGTGCTGGGATTACAGGCATGAACCACCACACCTGACAGTTTTTTTTCTTAAATATAGTCATAGGTTGCTATTGCAGGATCTGGCCAGCAGCCCGCAATGCAACGGGTCTCTCTCTTTGCTCCTAGGCAGATCGGCATGTTGAGAAATAATAGACACACACAAGATAGTGAAAGCTGGGTCCAGGGGGGTCACTGCCTTCTGGTCCCGCGGTGCCAACAGTGCACTGGATATACCAGCATTTATTATTAAGTTTAGTGAGGGCGGGGGTAGGTTAGTGAGGGATTTAGGGTCATTTGATTATGAGGTGAGATGGTCACATGGGGATGAAGTAATTCTTTAACATAACATTTGTATGTAGAAGTACAGTATACAGAGATAAGAATTTACAATATAGTGTGTGCGTCAGTAATTTCTAACAGAGCCTTAAAACAGAAACACAATCTTTCCATAACCTATGATTAGCAAGATATTAACCAGCAGTAACAATTGCAACAAAGGCTGGTTACAAACAATCCATGGAAACAGGACGTGAAGCTAGACAACTGATTAGACCAGAAATTCTCAGAAGGGATTATGCCTTAACCCTAAAGAGGCCTAGAAGAGCTGCGGCAAGATGAGGGCATTTATAGCCCTGTCTTGTCCATATGGACAGGCGCCCCCCATGCATCCGTTTATAGGCTTTCCATGAGGATTGCATTCCATTCCCAGAGCTATGAACATCTGCTTTTCTGGGATAGGAATCTTGGTGACGTGAAACCTCCCTAACTGCATGTCCATTCATAGGCTCTCTGCAGGGGGAAGCACATCATGTGCTGTTGGCTCATTCTGGCAGTCCAACCTGACATTGTCTTTACACAATCCTGCATGCAATTTTGTATTTACAATAATCAGGAGCATTTCATCTTTTATTCCATAGCAATAGTTTCAGGGGGTCTCCCTACAGGTTGCATAATGATGTTTCAGTCAATGACAGACCACATATACAACAGTGGTCCCATAAGATTATAATGGAGCTGAAAAATTCCTATTGCCTAATGATGCTGTGGCCATGAAAATGTCATAGCATAACACATTATTCACATGTTTGGGGTGATGCTGGTGTAATGAACCTACTACACTGCCAGTGGTATAAAAGTATAGCACATACAATTAGGTGTAGTATATAACACCTAAGAATAATAAATTGTGGTTACTGGTTTACTTATTTACTACACTATACTTTTTTTTTTTTGAGACAGTCTCACTCTGTCGCCCAGGCTGGAGTGCAGTGGCATGATCTCAACTCACTGCAACCTCTGCCTCCTGGGTTCAAGCAATTCTCCTACCCCAGCCTCCCAAGTAGCTGGGATTACAGGTGCCTGCCACCATACCCAGCTAATTTTTTTATTTTTAGTAGAAACAGGGTTTTACCATGTTGGCCAGGCTGGTCTCAAACTCCTGACCTGCCTGCCTTGGCTTCCCAAAGTGCCAGGATTACAGGTGTGAGCCACCACAGCCAGCCTACACTATACTTTTTATTGTTATTTTAAAGTGTACTCCTTTACTTATTTTTTTATTATATTAAAATGTACTCCTTTACTATAAAAAAACAGTTAACTGTAAAACAGCTCAGACAGATCCATCAGGAGGTTTTTCAGAGGAAGGCACTGTTATAATAGGAGGTGACAGCTCCATGCCCATTACTGCCCCTTCAGAACTTCCAGGGGGACAAGCAGCAGAGGGGGAATACAGTGATATTAATGATCCTGACCCTGTGTAGGCCTAGACTGATATGTGTGCTTGTGCCTTTGTGGTTAACAAAAGTTTAAAAAGTGAAAAATAAAATAAAAAAGAAAAAGCTTATAGAATAAGAATATAAAGAAAGAAAATATTTTTGTATAGCTGTACAATGTGTTTGTTTTAAGCTAAAAGTTATTACAAAAGAGTTAAAAAGTTAAAAAAATTATAAAGTTTCTAAAGTAAAAAAGTTACATCACCAGTAAACTGAGTTCTTCTCCTATTTTATATCAACCAAAATAACACCCAGTTGGAAAAGAGGCAAGCAGGTTTTATTCCTGGCCAGGAATGGAGGAGGGGCTCTCACTCTCAATGCCGCTTTTTCCCGATCAGTAGAGGCATGGGTTTTTTAAGGACTAAGTAGGCATGCAGCCTCCAGACACGCAGGCTCAATTCATGCATATGTCTTCATACAATCTGTGTCACAAAATGGTGGACATTTTCTTTTACAGAAGGGAATTTTAGGGTTATGGTGATATGTTAATGACCTAAAGGCAACTAGGGGTCATCTGTTCCAGTTTTTGCCAGTTTGGGGGATTCTGATCTTCCTCTGGTATCTGGTCAGGGGCCAAGAAACTCTGGCACCACCCCAGGCCATCTTATTTCTTTAAGCAGTTGTGTCTATAAACAGATTAAAGAAAAACAATAATAAGAAGGAACTTTTCCAGTTAATTCATCAGGACTGCCCTGGTAACAGTTAGAGTAAGCTGAGGTTAATTTATTATTAAAGAAAGAAAAATTAGTTTTATAATTTAGTGTAGCCTACATGTACAGTGTTTATAAAGTCTACAGTAGTGTACAGAAATGCCCTAGGTATTGGGGGAACCCACCCCCAATATTTCAACATAGGTTCTTTCTATTTTCCATAAGTGTCAGCTGGCTGAGAAATAAAGAGAGAGAGTACAAAGAGAGGAATTTTACAGCTGGGCCGCCAGGGATGACATCACATATCAGTAGGACCATGATGCCCGCCTGAGTCTTAGACCAGGAAGTTTTTATTAAAGGTTTCAAAAGGGGAGGGGGTGTAAGAACAAGGAGTAGGTACAAAGAACACATGATTCAAAAGGCAGAAAGCAGAACTACTAGTAAGAGTCCAACAAAGATCACAAGGCAAAGGGCAAAAGCAGAACTACCGATAAGCGTCTATGTTCAGTGGTGCACATATTGTCTTGATAAACATCTTAAACAACAGAAAACAGAGTTCAAGAGCAGAGAACTGGTCTGACCACAAATTTACCAGGGTGGAGTTTTTCCCCACCCTAGTAAGCCTGAGGATACTGCAGGAGACCAGGGTGTATCTTAGTCCTTATCTCAACCATATAGGACAGACATTCCCAGAGCAGCCATTTATAGACCTCCCCCAAGGAATGCATTCCTTTCCCAGGGTATGAATATTAATATTCCTTGCTAGGAAAAGAATTTAGCAATATCTCTCCTACTTGCATGTCTGTTTATAGGCTCTCTGCAAGAAGAAAAATATGGCTCTTTTTGCCTGACCTTATGGTTGTCTTCCCTTGTTTTATAAAAATCGCTGTTATTCTGTTCTTTTTCAAGGTACACTGATTTCATATTGTCAGACACACATGTTTTATACTTAATTTGTACAGTTAACACAATTATCACAGTGGTCCTGAGGTGACATACATCCTCAGCTTATGAAGATAACAGGATTAAGAGATTAAAGTAGAGGCAGGCATAAGAAATTATTTAAGTATTATTTGGGAACTGATATATGTCCGTATTAAAATGAAATCTTCACAGTTTATGTTCCTCTGCCATGGCTCCAGCCGGTCCTTCCATTCGGGGTCCCTGACTTCCCACAGCATCTCTCCCTTTCTTTTTATATAAATGTGCCATGGCGATGAAGGCTTGTTCGTTCTCTTGGTTTTGATGCAGGATTCTTTGACTGGTCTGGCACACTAAAAACAAGCCAATTAAACAGAGAAACATAATTCCAATGTTACTACAGTGGAGCCCCTAATAGACTTAATCCAAGTTGTGGGGTTTAGTCCATAAAGACTTTCTGCCACCTGATCTAAAGTCTTAGCTCCAGGCACAATGGATAAATGAGCTTGAGAGGCTTCAAATATTTGTTTCTTTAATTTAGTTATGTCCAAGGATAAATTATCTTCCCTACCCAGAAGGTGTCCTTTGACCATTTCCCATGAATGATCAATCTCGTAGGAATATGGTGTGATACAGAAATCAGAAGTATTCCAATCGCACTGCATTTGCATGTGATGTTTGAGACTCATTAGCTGATCTCCAAGCCAAATAACAGACTGTCTTAAATCATTAATTTGATTAGCTAATTTTTGATCAATGCCCTGTTGAGCATTCCACATTTGGGTGGAATTGGCTTGCCAATCATTAACAAAATGAGCCATTTGAATAGATCGGTGTAATGCCACTCCAGCAGTGGTGGCCAGTGCAGTGACTAATTAGGCCCATGATCACAGCGATTAAAGTGAAAACAAATCTCTTAGATCTTTTGAGAATTCGTTGTAACACTTCATTAATTAAATGTACTGAGGGGGAAGATTCCCAAGGTCTGGGTAAAGTTACTGGTATCCAGATTCCTTTTCAAGCTTGAAGCAACATTACACTTTTCCTGGAGTCAAAACAGGGGTTAACACAAGTGTATAAATGACAATGCATTGGACAGTTTGATTGTTTGTCCAAATTTTGATATTTCCCACTAACAGCATGTAAGGAGGCTTAACACAACTCTGTATAGGAATAGTCAGGCTGGAGGTAAACAAAGCAGAATGTCTGAATCTACATTGATACTGAGGGAGAGGAGTGGCGGTGGCAACGCCTGATGTTCTCTGCTGTAAAGAAGCAATCTAAGGTGCCTGGGGATGCCAAAGAGGTAGAGGGACATACCTGGGTTGAGAAGAATTATCATAATTCCAATTGGAGTCCCATAAAGGGGGATCGGCATCAAAAAGAGGAAGAGGGTTCAAAGGGGATTTATCATGGGGTTCAGAATCACGGATGCGAGGGGTGGTAGTGGGGACAACAGACAGAAAAGTTTCCCCTTCCCATACTCACAGTCCGGACATGGCAATTTCCAAAGTTCTGGGTGTTCTGGGCTCAGAATGGGGAATATCATATGAGGCCTCCGGGGGGTAATGCCCTTATCTTCCCATTTAAGAGAAAGAATGAGCTGAACCTCCTATGCAAAGTAGGATGATGATCCTCATCCTCCCAATAAGAAATAAAAAAGTAGCCTCCAAGCATTCCCTCCTGCCAGAGGAGCAATTGTTTTTTAAATAGCCCTTTGGTGCCCAGTCTATTACTAAACCATATGAGTCATTTTTTAATATTACTGCATGTGAGTTAACACAATCTTCCCAAATTAAAATTTTTGATGGGCCCTCAAAATTTTTAGGACATAGTTTTCCTACAGGTTTATATTGAAAGTATGGGGTATCTCCTATTACTCCTCTTTTCATTTGTCTTAAAGGAGAAAGGGAGAGGCTGGAGACCAAATGTCCCCATTCCCCTGTGGCTAATCTCTCTGGAAGATAAGCAGCCCAGACTTGAGTTTCTAGATGGATACAACCAGGTGCATGTCCAAGGCACAGAGGAGGGTATTTATAACCCATAATAACATTAAATACTCTGCCGCGGCTCCAGCCGGTCCTTCCATTCGGGGTCCCTGACTTCCTGCAACACCTAGGCCTTCCCATTCACTCACCACTCACTTACTGACTCACACAGAGCAACTTCCAGTCCTGCAAATTCCATTCATGGTAAGTGCCCAGTACAGGTGTACTATTTTTTTTAAATCTTTTATACTATGTGTTTACTGTACCTTTTCTATGTTTAGACTTGTTCAGGTACACACCTACTTACCATTGTGTTACAATTGCCTACAGTACTCAGTGCAATGACATGTTGTACAGGTTTGCAGCCTATGAACGATAGGCTATACTATATACCTTAGGTGTGTAGTAGGCTATGCTATCTACGTTTGTGTCAATACACTCTATGATGTTCACACAATGACAAAATCACCTAATGAAGCATTTCTCAGAACGTATCCCTGTCGTTAAGTGACAATGTCTTTATTACATACACTTGGAAAACAAGGAGTGAACGTTACATAGTGTTTATTTAGTAAGGGAAATGGACTCTACCACTGTGGGATCCTATATCAGTTTTCTATTGCTGGGTAACAAAAAATAACCACAAATTTAGGAGCTTAAAACAACAGCATTTATAAGCTTGTACTTCTGTGTCAAAAGTGCAAGGAAGGAATGGCTGCATTCTCTTCTCAAGGTCTGGGAGCACAAATCAAGGTGTCAGCCAAGGCTGTCATCTTATCAAGGCTTGTCCTCTTCCAAGCTCCCTGGAAATTGGCAGAATTAATTTTTTTACAGTTGAAGGACTGAGATCCCCATTTTCATGTTACCTGTGGGCTGAGAACTGTTTTCAGCTCCTGAAGGTCATCCATCTCAATGAGCAGTTCATAAAACGAATAAACGTTTGCTTTTTTTCCGGGCCACCAGAGTACATTTCTCTGACTTCTCCTGGGACCAACCTGAGAAAAATTTTCTGCTTTCAAAAACTCATGTGATTTGGTTTGGCTCACCAGGATAATCTCCCTTTTTAAAAGTCAACTGTGTTGTATAACATACCCTCATCCCAGGGCAAAATCCATGCTATTCACAGTCACTGGGATTATGCAGGGCATGTACACCAGGAAAGAATAGTCTTGGTGCCATCTTAGAATTCTGCTGGCCACACATCGTTTCACTACAACCATTATCAGAGAGACAGCAATATCCAAGGAGCAGGAGAAAGAAGAGAGCTCTAACAAAGAGACTGAGAAAATCAGCCAAAGAAGTCAGAGAAAAACTGGGAGGAACTGAAAAATACAACCTCCTCACATGAGAGGTCTTCTAGCTGATGATTAAGACTGTGGACACTGTAGCTGGACTGACAATTCCACCATTTATTCCTTGGCTGTGTGGCCTTGGATGACAAGGTATTGACACTTTACAGTTGCTTATCTTTAAATTGTAGCCAGTTGAAATCTCTACCTCACAGGATTTTTTGTGATGACTAAATGAGTAAATGGATGTAAGGTTTGTAGGAAAGTGTATCGGAGAATAATAAGCCCTCTATATGTGTTTGCCAATGTTTGAAAGGATTAAATCCCTTTCATGTCATATTGATTAATGGAGCATATAATTTCTATTCTCATTGGACATTTAAAAATTCTTTTTATATCACCAGTTTCCACCTAGCATAGCCCTAGAGATGTACAAGGGGCTTAGTAAAGGTTGATAGAAACAAACCAATTATGTAATCATAAACAATGCAATAGATGAATATAATACAATTATATGTAGCCATTAAGATTAAGAATAATTTAGGTGGTATGGTTCTTTTTAAAAATTTAAACATTGGCAGGGCCTGGTGGCTCAGGCCTGTAATCCCAGCACTTTGGACGGTCAATGGGAGGACTGCTTGAGCCCAGGAGTTAGAGACCAGCCTGGGCAACATGATAAGATCTCATCTCTACAAAAAAATACAAAACAATAGCTGGTCTTGGTGGTGTGCACCTGTGGTCCCAGCTACTCAAGAGGCTGAGGTGGGAGGACTGCTTGAGCCTAGGAGGTCGAGGTTGCTGTGAGCTGTGATGTAGTCACTGCACTCCAGCCTGGCAAAAGAGCAAGGCCCTATCTTAAAAAAAATAATAAATAAATAAAATTTAAACATTTAAAAATTATGGGCCAGGCATGGTGGCTATGCCTGCAATCTCAGCACTTTGGGATGCCAAGACGGGAGGATCACCTTGATGTCAGGAGTTTGAGACATTGAGACCAGCCTGGCCAACATGGTGAAACCGTATCTCTACTAAAATTACAAAAAAATTAGCCAGGCATGGTGGCAGGCACCTGTAATCCCAGGTACTCGGGAGGCTGAGGCAAGAGAATCATTGAATCCCTGAGACAGAAGTTGCAGTGAGCCAAGATCACGCCACTGAAATCCAGCCTGGGTGACAGAAAAAGACTGTGTCTTAAAAAAAAAATTATGGTGAAATATACCTGATATAAATTTACCATTTTAACTATTTTAAGTGTAAAGTTCAGTAGTATCAAGTACATTCATATTTTGCAGCCATCACCACCATCCATCTCTACAATTTTTTCATCTTCCTAAACTGACACTCTGTACCCATTAAATAATAACTCCCCATTCTCCACTCCCCTCAGCCCCTGAAACTACCATTCTACTTTCTGTCTCTGTGTATTTGATCACTCTAGATACCTTGTATGAGTGGGATCATACACTATTTATATTTCGTACTTTTGTGACTAGCTCATTTCACTTAGCATAAAGTCCTCAAGGTTCATCCATGTTGTAGCATGGTGTCAGAATTTTCCTCTTGTTTAAAGCTGGAAAGTATTCCACTGTATGTATATGCCACATTTTGTTTATCCCTTCATCCACTGATGGATATTTGGGTTACTTCCACTTTTTGGCTACTGTGAGTAATGCTGCTATGAATGTGGGTGTACCAATATCTGTTTGAGTTTTCTTTTCAATTCCTTTGGGTATATACCCAGAAGTGAAATTGCTGGATCATATGGTAATTCTGTTTACATGCAATGGTTATTTTAATATTGTATCTTGCTCCCCTTATATTTAGTTCAAAATCTGAGAACTCATCACTATGCTGTACTCTCTTATTGCCTCAAGACTTGTGCACTTTATAATTTTAGATACTCTTGTAAGCACTGGAAATCCTTTCTGAAATAAAGGTAGGTAGAAAGTAATCAATACATACCAGCTATAATATGTTAAACTTCACTTTTTCCATGGTCAATAATAGATAATCTATACATAACTATTAAATACATGGCTTAGATAAATGTACTTATCGCAACTTGAAATTTTGCATGGTTTTATATTGTGACTGTATATATGCCTGTATTGTGAAATTTAATAGCATACATATATTTATCTTTATTTATAAATTGGTTATTTTATAACTTACTATTTTCTTCTGTGCTCTATCCTCCACTTCAGTGCGTTTTGCCTTTCTCAACCACAGATCTGATCTCATTGGTTTTATGTACTCTACTCTTGCATGGCTTGCCTCAATAAAATCTAAATCTGTCAACATGTTTTTCAAAACTCTGTACTATTGGGCCCCAAACATCTTTTCCAAGCTGTTATTCCCCCAGATTTCCAGGTGCATGATCCATGTTGACCCTGGATGACTTACCATGCTGCAAACGCACAACTTGTAAAACATTTTGTACCAACATGCATGTTTGTTCCCTGTGGCATATTCTTGCACCTCCTCCTCTTTAATATCTTTAATTGCATCTCCTCAGCAAAGATTTGCCCTGTCACCCAAAATTAATCATGCTGTCTATTCACAAAGCACTTGGTTAGTAACTTTTCAAAGGGACTAACCCTATTTTTCTTTGAGTGAGTTGTTATTTACAAACAGGCTGGATTCGCTGATCTGTTGTAAACATCTTTAAAGCGAGGATCACATCTTCCTCTCTGATTTTTCTACATTCTAGCATCATGTATTTCCTATCAAAGTTGCTGAGTGAATATCTTTTCTTGAATTAATTATAGAAAAAGCCTTTTTTTGGCTTGAAGAAGTCTATGAGTTGTTGTAGTTTATCTTGAATATTTCTGTATGAAATTCAGCAGCATAGAAAAGAATACTCTCAAATGTGCAATATTGTTAGATAACAAGGTACACTGGAACTGCAATATTGTTTGAAATATTTAAATCACATCATTCCAAATTGAATTCAACATCAAGTGGTCTTTTTTTTTTTCCTGCTACATAGGTAATAGAGGATAGTTTTGATGACTGAAAAATAGGCTATGTTTCCAGACTAGATTAGAATGTGGGGAGAAGCTTAGAAAGAGAAGGCTGAAAAGAGAAAGAGAACAATGGAAGAGAAGTAGAGAACTAAGTGCATCAAAATAATTGAACGAAGTCTGAACTAATTAGTAAAGAGCCATCAGAAGGAAAGAGATGTTGAGAAACAGAAAGTCAAAAAATCCAGGGCTGGGTACGGTGACTCACTCCCGTAATCTCAGCACTTTGGGAGGCTGAGGCAGGCCGATCACTGGAGGCCAGGTGTTCGAGACCAGTCTGGCCAACATAGTGAAACCCTGTCTCTACTAAAAGTACAAAAATTAGCTGGATGTAGTGGTGCATGCCTATAAACCCAGGTACTCAGGAGGCTGAGGCTGGAGAATCCCCTGAACCCGGGAAATGGAGGCTGCAGTGAGCCAAGATCACACCACTGCACTCCAGCTTGGGTGACAAAGTGAGACTCTGTCTCAAAAAGAAAAAAACAGTGAAAAATCCTAGTTATTAGCATTAGGTATGGGAACAGGCAATTTGGTTTTCAGTGTTGTTTGGGAATATTTAAGTCTTAATTTATACAAGTTAGCCTCACATTTAAAAGTAAGAAGATCTCTATTGAGATAATGGATAATTACTGGAGTGCAACTGGTAAATGACTTCACTTTTCATAAGTGTTTTGATGTGAATTTATGAATATTCTCTAGCTGCTCACTGGGTTTGTGAAGTTAGTTTGAATGAGACATGATTGCACCCTAGGCAAGTCAGAATGTACTTGCTTTGATTTCACTGTGATTACTTTTACTATAAAAGATTCCCATTAAATACAAGTAAGTTCCCACTTAACTTTCCTGTAATTCCACGCTTGCTTCAAGCAGCTGACAGGCAAATTTGATCATATGTAATACATCCAATCAGATAAAGAAGGGATTTCAGCAAAACACTTGGCAGATTTGAAGAGCTGAATAGAAAAGGTCATGAGCTGTCTGAAAACTTTTAGACACAAGAGGAAGCAAATAGTAGAAAGCGTGAGAGCACTCTTAGACAGGGATTGGCATTTCCCCCTTATGGTTTCTCACGTAATTTGTGAAGAAATAAACACAAGGGTAGCTGTTAAATTTGTTGTAATTATCACATGTACAAAACAGCCCAGTTCACATAATGCTGCACTAAATTCAAAGTTAATGTTATAAAAAAGATGCCTCTAAAACATATAAATTACCTAGGAGTTTTTTAAAAATGCAGATTCTGATTTTGTAAGTTTGAGATGGGTTGCAACAGTTTGTATTTCCAACATGCCTCTCACGTGGCAGCCATGCTGCAAGGGCATAATTAAAGTTCCCCATTTACACAGGCCATGAGCCCCGAAACACCCATCAGCGATCCTGGGATGGGTGTTTCAGGGCTCATGGCCTGTGTAAATGGGGAACTTTAATGTTAGATGTTCATTCCATCTTTGGAAACATTATTAAATAGTTCATATAAGATTTAGATTAGAAACTAACCAAGCATTTTCTCTTCAACCATTCATTTACTCTGCTACTCCTTTAAGCTTTGCATACATTTGAAGATTGGCTGTACCTATACCACCCTTAGATCTGAGCAAGTGAGGGCCTTATCCCAGTCCTGTGCCTCATAGTGCCTTATTCTTTGGAGTGCCCTCTTTGAAATTTTCCAAGTCTTCTTCGGATGCCTGCTCTGTTTTTTCTCTCTGGGGTACTCTCCCTTTCTCTCCCTGTGTATAAGGTTGACCAGATGTCCTGGGGAGCTCTGCAACTTGTAACTATAGGATCATCCTGGGTCTTATTTCCAGGCTTTAGTTTCAGGAGGGTGACCTGGAGAGCAGACTGCTACTTCTTGTTGGCAAAGTATTTCTTTTGCAGGATTACATGAAATTTGGCTGCCAGAATGATGCTGACATTCTGATTTTGGATAATTATCACTCACATTGGGCATAGATCTAATTTAGGGTTGTGAGCTATCTAAGGTCCACTGCCCAAGCCACATGTGTTGACCCATGCATCCACTTGCACTTTGTTCTGAGTATGATGCCACTTCTGCTATATAACATCCAAGGGCTGCAGGGTGACATCAGATGTCCTTACCCCGCTTGCCAATGGCATTCAGGAAAATCACCCTATCCCCTCTGCAGGTTTTATGCCATGGGTCAGGCAGTCCTTTTGCTGGGGGGTGGGCGGGTAGCTGCACTTATCTCTTCTGAGGGCTTTTAAGACTATTGCTTCTTCACACCAGTGGGCCCTTCTGATTGATGTGATGATGCTGTGTTCTCTTCTCCCTGGTCAATGTTAAGCTCTCCTAGAGGAGGGACAGACAGTCCTTGTGCAAATGGGACTGTTCATTTTGTTCTGTCCACAATCCCCTCTCTGTTGCTGGTGGTGTATGGGAGGTAGGGTGCAGTCAAGAGTGGCAGAGATCAATTCTAGAAATGTAATGATGATGGCCTAAAACGTTCAAGACAAGACACAGTTGAAAGATGTGTTGTTCTATGTGATGCTATAACATTCTAAATGATAAATTTAAAATGAGCAATGAACAACGAATCATTCATGTTTTCTTGTATATATACCCTGGGTAAGACTTGAATTTGTGATTATCATCAAACATTGTACCAGTAACAATTGTACTGTATTGAACTGTGTTGTACCAGTAACAATCTTTGAGTGATTGTCTCTGAGTGATACCCAGTATTCATGGGTAGCACAGTGGATGATGCAATGTCAAAAGGCACAATGTAGCCAAGATTAAATAAATGGTAGCAGGATATTGGAAAGGGGTGAAGATTCATATTATTTTAATACAAACATATTACAAAGAACCATGGCATTATGAATAATAACAGCATTGCTACCCTTTCTTGTGGTAAAAGATATGAAATTAGCTAGGAATGGCTCATTTGATAAAAAAGAAGTGATTCCTGGACCAAAGAGATAGTACCAGGATGTACTGATCGGACAATAAATAAACAAATCTTCCTATTATTCTAAATCTTTATCAAAAAATCACTATACTGCATGCACATGGACCTATAAACTTTATAAAGCATTTTTTTAAAAAGTGTTTATATAGGCAGAAGCCCTGCAAAAAAATATTTGTCTGGTGATCTGCACACCCTGGCAGTAGCCCTTGCAACTGGGATTTTGGTGGAAGAGAGGGCTCTCAGGGAGAATAATAGATGAAGATTGTCATAGGAAAACATTTGGAAGCTCAGGTGGAGCTTTTTTTTTTTTTGAGATGGAGTCTCACTCTGTTGCCCAGGCTGGAGTGCAGTGGTGTGATCTTGGCTCACTGCAACCTCTGCCTCCAAGGTTCAAGTGATTCTCCTGCCTCAGCCTCCTGAGTAGGTGGGATTACAGGCATGCACCACCATGCCCAGCTAATTTTTGTATATTTAGTAGAGACAGGGTTTCGCTATGTTGGCCAGGCTGGTCTCGAACCCCTGACCTCAGGTGATCTGCCCGCCTCGGCCTCCCAAAGTGCTAGGATTACAAGCATAAGTCACCACGCCTGGCTGCAGGTGGAACTTTTAAGGAGGAGGTCTACACTCAAAATATGCAAGAAAAATGGACAAAGAGAGATGAATATTTTGCTCGCACATTTCTCTGAGCTTCATTCATAAAAGATTAAAACCAAAATGGAATTAAAATAAGAAGTTTTCTGCTTTGAACTTAACACTGGAATTTAAGAGGTTTTTATTTTTGTCAATATATATATAATAAAATATTTTTTAGTTGCCTGTGTATGGTAATAGTTCTTCTGCAAAATGTTCTTTCTCAGAGTGCTCTTCCCTGACTCTACTACTTTAAATGCTCTCTCTCATATTTGCAGTCCCTTTATTGTTTGTCCCGCCTACTAGAATGTGAGCTCTGTTAAGACAAGGAGTTCGCCTTATTCATAGATGTTTCCCTGGGCCTAGAACTTTGAGGGCACTCAGTATTTGTTAAATTAATATTTAAATAGATGAACTAAGAAATATTGGAAACATCCTAAGTGCCTATCAAAAGGGAATGGTTAGAGTACCATTTTAGTACCGTGTACTCATGAAAAAAGAGTTGAATTCTCTATACTGAAACAAACAGCTGTTTGTGATAAGTTGGTAAGTTAAAAAAAGCAAGTTACAGAACATAATGTATGGTATGAACCTACTGATGTGACCCATGCAATAAGAATATAATGTATGTCATGAATATGCATCAGTAAAAGACTGGAAGATTGTGCATTGACAGCGTGACCTCTGGGAAATGGGATTGCTAGGGGTAAGCTTCTATTTTTTACCTTCCATGTTTCTCTTTTGAATTTTTGTAACCATACTTTAAAAATAATACATTTTACTCATAAATTTCTTGATTATAAGGCAAGAAATTAAAAGAATATTATGAACAAAAATTATTGCCGGTGACTAAGAAAAAATTCGAAACAATAGCACTATGCTTAATGTCACACATAGAAAGGGCTCAGTAAGTTTCAGTTGATAAACCAGCACTCCTGCTGTCAAAGAAATCAGAATTGAGAAAACCCCTGGATTCATTTAATATCTGCCAGATGTAACTGTTACCATCCACATCCTTGGTTTTTGAAGGACACTCACAGAGACAGAGATTAGAAGTCAAACGTTTTATTTTATAACTACAAGAGGTTATTTTTTAAAAGTATAATGACATATTTATTTTCAGTGAATTGTTTTTATTAGTGACTTTTAAAAAATCATTTGTTTTTAATAAAAACAAGAGGATAGTCCGCGCAAAAGCATTCTATAATACATGTGAAAAACACACAAAACAAGATTAGTCTTGATGTAGTGGGAGTCAGATTATTTTTTCTATTAAAAAAAAAAAAAAGGCTGGGCACGGTGGCTCACATCTGTAATCCCAGCACTTTGGGAGGCCGAGGCGGGTGGATCACGAGGTCAGGAGATCGAGACCATCTTGGCTAACATGGTGAAACCCCGTCTCTATGAAAAATACAAAAAATTAGCCGGGCGTGGTGGCGGGCGCCTGTAGTCCCAGCTACTCAGGAGAGCTACTCAGGCTGAGGCAGGAGAACGGCGTGAACCCGGGAGGTGGAGCTTTGCAGTGAGCTGAGATCGCACCACTGCACTCCAGCCTGGGCGACAGAGTGAGACTCCATCTCAAAAAAACAAAAAACAAAACAAAACAAAACAAAAAACAAAAAAATCTTTCTTTCTTCCTTTTCTTCTCTTGGATCCATTGTTTGTTATATAATAGCCAGTACAGTTCCTTTTCCTGTGTTAGCTTTAATTTTTGAGCCTAAAATTGTCTAAACATCTCTGGGACCAAGGATATATGAAAGCATAAATTACAAAGAAAGAGGTTATCATGGGGCTAGAACTTAAAATTCTCAGATTTAAAATAGAGTCGGTCACCTTTCATAATGTATCTTATAAGACTATAAAAAGGGAGGAAATATAGAGGGTCTACTTTTGGTGGACTTAAGAGTTATACAGAAGACAGAATCAAGTAATAAAGTCCAGAATAGAGTTGCGCCGTTTTGGGCCGATGAAAAAGGAAGAGGTTAGGGAAATCTTTCAAATGCTGAATCTTAAAATACGTCCAGGTTGAGATAAAGCTGCCTGCTGAAACTTGATCTCTTAGCCGTGCACTCATTCTGTGTTCTTGTTGATATTCTGTGGCATGGCTACAGATTGGAATGCTACTTGAACATTCTTAAACCTTCCCTGTGTAAATAAGTTCTCTTTGTATTTACTTTTAGGGAGGTAGCTTTTGTCCACCTTTAAATGGAAAAATAAAATATCTAAAGAAAACCTTTTAACTATGTTTATATGAGCATAGAAGTTTTTAAGAGGCATGAAAGGAAAAACAGACCTATTAAAAACTACGTTAATATTCTTGAGAAACAGGAAGACAGGTAATTAATCTTGTTCATTTGACTGCTGCTAGTGCCAAACCAATGTTTTTAATATTAACAGGACTGAAAAAATGTGAAATAAAGCTTTGTAGCATTGATTCTAAACTATTCGTATCATTATCATGCATACATCTCTGGCTGGAGCTTATTTATTCATTTCATTTTGATTTTGTGGCCAACCACTGCTTCAAATTGAATATTCTGCATACGATTTAAAATCGCTGAGGCGCGTTCAGGAAGAAACCTGTACAAAAAAGAAAAAAAAAATTGAAAAATTTTCCATTTAAAATCTTTGACAACAGAGTTCTTTTTTTGGTCATTTAGAATACGCTGAGAGTTATCTGGTTTGCGTTTAATTTTCCTCTGTTCTTTTCTTCCCTTGCAACCACCTCTCTTTTACATGTGCATCTTTCTTTCTTTTCTTTTTTTTTTTTTTTGACATAACTTCATAGTGGACGTCATTAGGAAAAGTGTAAAAACATTCAAATTCATGAAATTTAAATGAGACAGTAAAATTATGCCTTGTGGCTATAGTAATTGCTATAGTAATCACAAGTAAGGTAAAGTCTAAATTATCGCCTAAACACAGAGGTTGCAGTGAGCCGAGATCATGCCATTGCACTCCAGCCTGGGCGACAAGAATGAAACTCCATCTCAAAAAAAATAAAATAAAATGAATAAATAAATTATTGCCTAAACAAACACTATTTTGTCAGGCTTCTGCTGCAAGCCCAAAGCAGAAAGCATTGCAGTTATTAGAAGTCAGCCCAATTATGAATCTGCATTTGAAGCTGGAAGAAAGGGAAAAAAAGTGTGTTCTGATTACAGCATCAAGACATTCTAGCCTGCAAAAAAGTAACTTTATTAACGTCTTGCAGCAGAGTACATTAATAATTGTAACCATGCATTAAAACTCTCATTTCATGTCAAAAAGAGAGTAATCAGTTTTCCTCATGATTTCTGTTTTACTGAATTTCATATGGTTTGTCCCTCTGAAAATGTTTTTGGGAACATTCCCTCTCCAGGGAGTGCATCTTAAGATACCCAGGTTGCTTACCACGGGTCATCTTTGGTCATTTTAAATCAGTCAATCTGTCTGAACCTATGTGTGCACCTTTGTAATATTCATAGTTCAAATTGTATGCAAATATAAATAAAGCACTGATACATACCACTCTTCTCACTCTCTTATCTGATATGAGTAAAGATCTAAAACTGAAGGTCTGAGCTCGTTGCTGAAACTGCTGATTAATTTTAATGCTAAAAGCTCACCAAGAGACACCACCAGAATCCATTCCATGCAAGCCTTCACCTCTCCTTTACTATTTACTTAATATCTATTATGCACTCTTTAATAAGGTAAACTAAAGTACTTAAAAAATAGCTATTGTCTTTGATATTGTTTAGCTGATAGGCTAAAATGGTCATTTTAAAACAATTATTGAAAAATATCAGCCATCTAGAATTAAGGGCTATAACTGGAAGGAGGATTCACATGGGCTGGGATAGTGGAGGAAACCTTCAAAAGGACAACTGATGTCCAGGAATGCATAAGAGATGAGTAGGCAGATGAAAGGAAGAGAGTGGCCGGCCCGGTGGCTCATGCCTGTAATCCCAGCATTTTGAGGGCACAGGTGGGCAGATCATGAGGTCAGGAGTTCGAGACCAGCTTGACCAACATGGTGAAACCCTGTCTCTACTAAAAATACAAAAAAATTAGCCAGGCCTGGTGGCACACGCCTGTAATCCCAGCTACTCAGGCGGCTGGAGCAGGAGAATCGCTTGAACTCGGGAGGCAGAGGTTACAGTGAGCCGAGATCAAGCCACTGCACTCCAGCCTGGGCAACAGAGTGAGATCCAATCTAAAAAAAAAAAAAAAAAGGAAGACAGTATGTGAATGTAAAGAGGCAGAAATAACATTCTGCAAAGAAAGTCATATTGAAAATCACTTTGGTATTGTTGACTAATGCAAGATTTACTTCCTTGTTTTGGGGGTAGGTGGGTGAAAGATGGGAGAATGAGCAAAGGGGCAGGGACGATCTGGCTGAAAGAAGGACAAGGATAAGAAGAGAGCTCATGTGGGCCTTTTAACTACCCTCACAAAGAAACCTTCATGCTAGTAATTGCATCTGCTCATAAAATTGTGTCTCTCTGTAAAAGGAATTAAATGCAAAGAAGATTAACAATATATACCTGTTGCCTAGTTACAAACCACCATGACAGCTTCAAAGGATACAAAAGACTTTGAGACTCTTGTTTATTTTACTGGGATACTATTCTCCAATTCAGGCAGAATAATTGTTTTTATCACCTTGGTCATATGCATGTATATGCATGTACATATGCATGTAATTTTCAATATTAATATGATTTGCTTTGGGCAGCAAGAGAGTAGGGATTCCATGAAACTTACTTCCTACAGTGCTTAGTACCAAGACACTAATTTAGTCAACTTTTTTTTTTTTCATTTTTTTCTTATATTTATTTTTCCGAGACATAGTCTCCTGTTGCCCAGGCTGGAGTGCAATGGCACAATCTCGACTTACTGCAATCTCCGCCTTCCTGGTTCAAACCAATCTCCTGCGAGTGCCTGGTATTACAGGTGCAGGCCACTGTGCCGCTAATTTTCATATTTTTAGTAGAGCTGAGGTTTCACCATGTTGGCCAGGCTGGTCTCAAACGCCTGACCTCAAGTGATCTGCCTGTTGTGGCCTCCCAAAGTGCTGGGATTACAGGCGTGAGACACCACACCTGGCCTAGTCAACTCTCGAGATGATGTTACTTCGGGGTCAAGGTTCGCCTTACGTTATCTCAAGTCAGTCTATTTAAGCTAAAACAAAATACTGAAATTGATACACCAATGCAGTTTGTACCCTGTTCTCAAATTGTTCTATTTCAAGTTTGTTCATAATTTATATGGATTTGTTTCAAAAAGTTCCAAGGCTTATGAAGTTAGTATAGTTATCTTCTCACTGATACAATTTCAATTTAGAAACTGCTCCTCTCTGGGAAATTGTTGCTGTTACTATTTCATATAAATTCTGTTCTCTAAGACTTTAACATTTGAAGGCTATAGCTTTTCAGTGACAGGGGCTTTGTTTGTATTACATTATTTTATTCTTATGGTATCCTTATAAAGAAGATATTATCAGCATATTCATTTGGCCAGGTGCAGTGGCTCATGCCTGTAGTCCCAGCACTTTGGGAGGCCAAGGCAGGAGGACTGCTTGAGGCCAGGCATTCAAAACCTTTGTTGCCTGGGCAACAAAGTGAGACTGTCTCTACTAAATAAATAAATAAGCTGGGCTTGGTAGCTCAAACCTGTAATCCCAGCACTTTGGGAGGCTGAGGCGGGCGGATCACCAGGTCAGGAGATCAAGACCATCCTGTCTAACAGGATGGTCTACTAAAAAAAAAAAAAAAAAAAAAAAAAAAAGCCGGGCATGGTGGCAGGCGCCTGTAGTCCCAGCAACTAGGGAGGCTGAGGCAGGAGAATGGCGTGAACCCAGGAGGCGGAGCTTGCAGTGAGCCAAGATTGTGCCACTGCACTCCAGCCTGGGCAACAGAGTGAGACTCTGTCTCAAAAAAAAAAAAAAAAAAAAATTAAATAAATAAATAAATAAATAAATAAATAAGACATTCTAAAGACGTTAAAAGGATAATAAGGGAATGTTATATACAAATTTATGCCAAAGAAATTCTATAACTTAGATGAAATGGACAAATTCTTTGAAAGACACACATTACCAAGAATTAATAAGTAAATTGAATAGCCATGTAGCTATTAAAGAAATTAAATTTGTAATTAAAACCCTTCCCATAAAGAAAATTAGAGGCCCAGGAATCTACCAAAAAAAAAAAAAAAAAAAAAAAAAAAAGCTTATTGAGTTTAGCAAACAAAAAGTTTAGCAGTTTAGCAAGACTGCAAAATATGAGATCAAATTACAAAAATCCAATATATACTGACAACAAACAATGGGAAATATAAAATTTTTAAAAATGCCATTGGCATTAGCGTCAAAAACCATGAAATAGGTCTGGGCACGATGGCTCATGCCTGTAATCCCAGCACTTTGGGAGGCTGAGGCAGGTGGATCACATGAGGTCAGGAGTTCGAGACCAGCCTGGCCAAAATGGTGAAATCCTGTCTCTGCTACAAACACAAAAAATTAGTTGGGCGAGGGGGCAGATGCCTGTAATCCCAGCTACCTGGGAGGCTGAGGCAGGAGAATCACTTGAAGCCAGGAGGCAGAAATTGCAGTGAGCCAAGATCACGCCACTGAACTCAGCCTGGGCAACAAGGGTAAAACTCTGTCTAAAAAAAAAAAAAAAGAACCCGTGAAATACTTTGGAATAAATCTGACAAAATTGTGCAAGAATTAAACACCAACAACTACAAAATACAATTTAAAGATTTAAAGATTTTGAAGAAGATTTAAAAAATAGATATTATGTTCTTGGATTAGAAAACTCAATATTGTTGATATGTCAGTTCTCCCCAATTGATCTATAGATTCAGTGCAATCCCAACCAAACTTCCAGCAGACTTTTAAAAATGGAGTCTTTATTATTAACTGCTTCACCATATTGCATTCTTTTTAAACTGTGTTTCCTTCAGTTAGAATAGTCTTCAGCAAAGTTTGGGCAGAGATGGTAGATTTGGTAGAGAAAATGAATCATTCTCTTTTTATAGACTGGGTGGGAAAATAACAGAGGAAACAACTGTTCTCCCCAGGGATGGAGAGTTTCCATGCCAATTTTCACAACTGAAAGATGCTCCATAATAATAGCTCTATTGGGCCAGGCATGGTGGCTCATGCCTGTAATCCCAGCACTTTGGGAGGCCGAGACAGGAGGATAACTTGAGGTCAGGAGTTCGAGTCCAGCCTGGCCAACATGGGGAAACCCCGTTTCTATCAAAAAATACAAAAATTAGCTGGGTGTGGTGTGGTAGCACACACCTATAGTCCCAGTTACTTGGGGGTCTGAGGCACGAGAATTGCTTGAACCCAGGAGGCAGAGGTTGCAGTGAGCCAAGATCATGCCACTGCAACCACTGCAATCCAGCCAGGGTGACAGAGTGAGACTCTGTCTAAAAAAAAAAAAAGGGCTCTATTGGTGTTTTAGTGTTTGGGTGTTCCGCGCTGTACTTACTTCTGTAGTCTCAGAAAGATATTGATATATGATGGAACAAAAATCATTTTCTTATTGGTAAGTATTCCATCTATCAGACTTCTTGCAACTTCATCTGTCTCCAATACAGGCCATAATCTGTGATTAAAAAGAGGAAAATATTATTTTTATTTTCTAAAATTTTAATTTTATAAGTAAATAATGGCAGGAAAATTATCCTATATTTTTACTAAATTCAGAATGAAGATTTAAAATATCCCAGGATTTGCTGCATTAATGCCACCCTACCCACTTCCTCCACATCCCATGTTGAAGTTTTATCAGAAACTTATACTTTCATATCCAGTAGGTGTGTTTCATAGCTCACTTAGTCAAAATATCAAAATAGTGGCGAGGCATTAGATGGTAAGGAGTAGAGGAGCCAGACAAGAAAGAGGAATGGCTAGGATTAATCATGGGACAGGAAGGAAACATCTGACATCTCAAAGCCTGTTGGATGCAAGGAGAAAATTCTATAGCTAAGTATACTTTCTTTCTTGTGGAGGTATTCCATAAAGCTGGATTGTTTTGAGGTCGTCATTTTGTCAGAGGCGTTTAAATCAGAGCAACTCCAACTTGAATAAGGTCTGGGTAAAATAAGGCTGACACCTACTGGGCTGCATTCCCAGGAAGTTAAGGCATTCTTTGTCACAGGATGGGATAGGAGGTTGGCACAAGATTCAGGTCATAAAGACCTTGTTGATAAAATAGGGTGCAGTAAAGAAGCCGGCCAAAACCCACCAAAACCAAGATAGTGATGAAAGTGACCTCTGGTTGTCCTCACTGCTCATTATAAGCTAACTATAATACATTAGCAAGCTAAGAGACACTTCCACCAGCACTATGACAGTTTACAAATACCATGGCAATGGCAGGAAGTTACCCTATATGGTCTAAAAAGGAGAGGAAATCTCAGTTCTGGGAATTGCTCACCCCTTTCCCGGAAAACTCATGAATAATCCACCCCTTGTTTAGCATATAATCAAGAAGTAACTCTAAATATCCTTGGTGGAGCAGCTCAAGCCATTCTTCTCCATGGAGTAGCTGTTCTCTACTCCTTTACTTTCCTAATAAACTTGCTTTTGCTTTGCACTGTGGCCTTGCCCCGAATTCTTTCTTGCGAGAAATCTAAGAACCCTCTCTTGGGGTCTGGATTGGGACCCCTTTCTGGTAAGAATTTCGTATTTGAGATTCACCTCTGACTTGCCTATCCTGCAGTTTCATGAGAATTTAAGAGGGGCCCGAGGAGTATGACAACTGGAGGTATGTCACACTTCCAGTTTTCCTTATACCGAAGGCTGTGTACATGTATTCTTGAGAAATAGTCATAAACATAGGCTTAGTGTAGAATTGTCTGTTAGTGCAAGATGATGACAGAAAAATGGATTTAAAATGTTGTATGCAAATTAAGATGTCCAGGCATGGACTGAACAGCCAGTGAATGTAAAGGCTGGGTGAGGAGTTAGGGAACCAGCGAATGTTAAAACTTCATTCCCTGGGATGATCTGTGGTTTGCTGAAGATTATTATGTGATTGAGTTCTCCACTGCATTGAATAGCAAGCCAACAGAGAGTAATACAAATCGATACATTTCTACATGACTCTGTTCTGCCTTTTCTCTTCCTGATTTCACCTACATGGATCCAACAACCCAGCCTCGGAGCCAAGTGTGACATTACATATCAATGCCTTAGCCCTTACTAAGGAAATTCACAATCTAGCAACCTCTATAAAACCAATCCCAAATATTTAGCATTGCCTGTGTCTGCCCCTAAGTTAGCCCCCAGGAACCCTGTACCCAGAGTTCCATTATCCTTACTCCCCTCATCTATCATGCCTTCCCCAAGAGTGGCAGGATACCCTTAGGAAAGCTCATGGTACGCTAAGCCTGAATGCCTACCAAGAGGGTTTTTATTGGGCCCAATTTCTTGTCTAAGAAAACAGTCAGGAGTTGCAATAGTACTACAGTATTTACTTACGTATTGCATACTTATTAAGTACTGTGAGACAACGTAGCAAATGTAAGAAGCCACGTTTACTCACTTCTGCTTGTCAGCATAATTTCACAAAGTCCCTGACTCTGTGACAATGTGCAGCTCTCTGGAAAGATGCTTTGAAGACAATACAGGATAGAGCACATGGCCCCCACTACCAGAACAGTCCAACTGAACCTCTCTAAAGGGCTGCTCTCAGGCTATAGGCCTCTGTCTGTAGTCTTCAGTAAGGCTTCTAAATAAAACTAACATCTTTAATTCTTTAAAAACTTATTTTTTTGGCCGGGCGCGGTGGCTCACGCCTGTAATCCCAGCATTTTAGGAGGCCAAGGCAGGTAGGACACCTGAGGTCAGGAGTTCGAGACCAGCCTGGCCAACATGGTGAATCCCTGTCTCTACTAAAAATACAAAAATTAGCCAGGCGTGGTGGTGGGCGCCTGTAATCCCAAATACTCAGGAGGCTGAGGAAGGAGAATCGCTTGAACCCAGAAGGCGGAGGTTGCGGTGAGCTGAGATCGCACCACTGTACTCCAGCCCGGGTGACAGAGTGAGACTCTGTCTCAAAAAAAAACAAAAACAAAAACAAAAACTTTTTTTTCTTTAGTCAACAGTACCTATGGTCTAACACCATGAAGGACTCCAGTGGCAGGGAGTGACTCCAGCTGCAGAGACCACACAGCTAACTCAGGCTGTAAGAGTCAGTATCCTCAAATGAGGCGGCACTCAACAGAGAATTTAGTTCTTTTGAATGAATATATTTAGGATTAATTCCCTTCCAGTAAAAAATTGGTTTTGAATCATTAAGCTTAGTATATTTTGTTAACCTGCAGCAGAATATATACTAGGATTAGAAAAATTTGTTAAGCAGATGGCTTAATTTTCGGGTCCTTATTCACACCTTCCTGCTTTTTTCTTCTCCTTTCAGGACTAATTTTTCTTCTCTTGTGGTCTCAAATCCTGTCTCACCAGAGACAAGAGTTCTTGCAGAAATTCACCTTGACTAAGGAACTAGATACTCAATTTATCTGCTGGTCCTTGGAACATTTGCATTTTAAAGACAGGGTGGTAACAGTGATCAAATGTATATGCTTTTTCCCGGACACAAATAAATACCCCAGTTCATTGGTGGCTGATCATTCCTGCTAGTCCCTAATGTGTTTTTCCCCTTTATTCCTTTAATTTCAAGATAATAGTATTAATAAGAAAAAATATTTTTCCCTTTTCATTTTCTTCTATTAGTTGGCCTGCCTAAACATTTCTCATTAGTTTTCATATCAATTTATCATACCACAGTCCCATTCTAACTTGATTTTGACCTTACCTTGTGCTTGGATTTTTGGTGAACCCAGTATTCACAAAAACTGGGCAGAGACATGAGGTTTTGATACCAGTTTTTCCCAAGGCCTGAAGTTCTGATGCCAGACCTCTGTGAAAGCCAACAGCGGCAAATTTGCTGGAACTGTACGAGAATTATTAAGCATTGTTAGCCAAGGGAGAGTGAACCCAATCCTTAGCTTTCTGTGAGAAGGCGGTATCATTTGGCTTAAGAACAGGTAGAAGCCAAAAATCAGCCAGCCACTTGTGATTTTTCTGAGAGTATAAATGGCAATTCATTCTCATTTTCTTCCATGATTAAGCAGAATTGTGAACGTATCTCATTTCTTAAACAACAATGATAACAAAAGAACAAAAATAACTCTATTGATTGGCTTAATGTTCAGTTTTCCATCCTACATGTAAGGTTTTTCCATTGAATCTTCAAACTGTTTTCTGATCAGTTTTTATTGCTGCTTTTATTTTGAAAAATATGAATCAGGAAAAATATATTTAGAAATTCTACAAAACTGATATCTGTGTTGACAGACTTCTGTAGGACTCTGCTCATTTCTCCTCTCTCTCTCAATAACTGAGTTATTCTCTTGACAATGGTTGATAGTTTTTCTCTTGACAATGGTTGCCACTTTGGCCTCTTAATTTTATTATGAGGATCTGGAGAAGAGTTTACAGGAAAGGATATTTGGCAAATACAGCAGTACATCCTTAAGGCCTCTCACCTCCTTCCCTTTATGTCTTTGGTGGTGCATGGAGTGTGGTATCTGCAACTTTTAGTCAGGTAGAGTCGTTTTCTCTCTCTCTCTCTCTCTCTCTGTCTCTCTCTCTCTCACACACACACTCACACACACACACACACACACTTTCATGGCACAAGCGCACTGTAAAATGTTTTGATCCAGGGACCACTCTGATTGTCTTATCTTGGGCACCAAGGCCATGACGTAGACGTGTTCATTTTAGCTGCTGTAGGTTTTGCTTCTTAGTCTGTGGGGTTTCTGTTTCTTATTCCAGGAAACAATGGAAACATGCTTGGCATTACTGTTTTCTCTCATTGTTCTACAGAGGAGTTTGCAGAAATCTAAAAATATCTTAAATATAATTACAACCTGGTTTCATTGTTTTAGAAAAAGTCATTTAAAAAATTCATTCTAAACTACTATAAATTTAAATTCTGTAAATCCAAATCACTCTGCTCTCAGCATTGTGATCTTGAGGCAGGAGAACAGGGTCTGGAGGCAGGGGACATAAGGCCGATTCATGCGGACTTCCTAGAACTAAATCAAATGGAAACACTTCAGCTATGACAGGAAATATCCTCTCCATTTACATAGGGTGTACACTGAGTAAATGACTTTGTAACTTTAATTCATCCTCTTCATTTACATAGGGCGTACACCAAGTAACCAGTGGAAACCTCTAGGGGGTATTTAAACCTCAGAAAATTCTGTAATTGGCTCTTGAGCCCCTGTGCTTGGGCCCACTCCCACCCTGTAGAACATACTTTCATTTTCAATAAATCTCTGCTTTTGTTGCTTCATTCTTTTCTGGCTTTGTTGGTGCGTTTTGTCCAATTCTTTGTTCAAGATGCCAAGAACCAGGACTCTCCAGTGGTAACAATTTGAAGTGTAATGCTCCCTTCAAAGTACAAAAATATATAACATGGCTGGCATATGATACTTACCAATATGGGATGAGGTAAGGAATCACTTCGTGGCCGCACACTGAAGCCACTGTGACGATGTGGCCATGATTTCTCTCCATCATCGATGGAAGAAGTGCTTTTGTGATCTTAAGGATCATTGCAGAAAGAAGAAAGACAATGACATAGGCGTTAGGTTTCCAAATCAGGTAGCTTTATTTTTGTTAAGACAGAAAGGCATTTGAGAGAAGTTATAAAATGAAATAAAATACTTCCAAGCATTCCATGATTAATTCTATACAAATGATAGAAATAAAGATACAAATTTATTGGTATGGTAAGCCCCATGCCAACACTAATCTCAGTACTCTCCCTCCTTCCCTTCAGAAGGAATCAAATAGATCCTTTTTTGGATATGTCATCTAAACAATATTAAGGGAAAAATTCAGAGTTTTCAGAACTAAAATTATTCCTTGATAATTTGGTGTCATGTAATTTTTTGGTTTGGGGCTTTATCATTCTAATTAAAAGAGTGAAATCTTGTGTAACTGTATTAAGACAGTTGAGTAGTGTAAGCTGAGAGTTCTACACCACACTAATGCATCATGATTGAATTCACTATCTCCCTATTTGTAGTATTGTATATTATATGTTGATGTTACAGAAAACAAGTCTTTCTTTTTTTCCAAAAACCTCTTTTGTGAGAAACATCAATAAAATTTTATAAGAATTGAATAAATCCTATGCAAATTCATAGAACTAGAACTCCCAACCCAAGCTACCCCCAAATTCCCAACCCACAGAAACTGTGAGAGGATAGTGAACATATATCGTTGCTTTAAACCACTAAGTTTTGTATAATTTGTTATGCAGCTATAGGTAACTAATGTATGAGGTCTCCATGTAGTTTGGTGGGCATAGGAGCCAATTCACATATGTGAGGAGCTGGTAAAGGTTAGGGGGACACATCTCTTTTCTTTCTTCTTTCTTCTAGAATCCAGATTTGCCCTAGATTCTACACTAATATTGAGGCACTGGAAGATTAATCATAAAAATTTCTATACAAAGGCAGTTGAAGTTGATATTTCCATCTCCCACAAAACTAACCAATTATATGAGGTCTGTATAGCTGCATTTCTCAGTTCCAGCACCCCATGGATCTAGAACTTTGCCTCAGAGTCTCGTCCAAAAGTGTCCTCGATCCTACATACATCCAAGTAATTACTTCTGATGTCCTTTCCATTCTAAAATTCCACAAAATGAGGACACATTACAACATCATGGTGTGGGGGGAAAAAATGAAGTCACAAGTGAGAGCATTGAAAAGATGTACACTGACAACCCTTAACAAACCTCCACAAACATTTGTTGAGCTCCTGGTACACGCCAAGCTTTGTGTCAGATACTGGTGGACAAGACAGACCAAGTAGCTTACATTCTGGTGTGTTGTGTCCACTTGAATTCTGTGTCCTTGTGTCAGAGACTCTGTGGCTCTTCTACTCAAACTTAATGATTCTTGATTAAGGCAAAGATCTGGCCAGTTTCCTGTCCACAAGTATGTGAACTCCGTTATAAGTTTCATGTATCTTAAGAGATACATGAAATGTATACAAATCAGAAATGTTTCTGACTCACACTCACCCAAAAATGTCCTAGGATGTTGACCTCAAATGTCTTGGTAGTCTCTTCATCCTTGGTGCTGAGAAGATCGGCTGGATATACTGTCCCAGCATTATTCACCACGATAGTTACATCACCCACTTCTTTCTTCACCTTTTGAAATTGAAAGAACACTTTCACTGGGTGTGTTATTCAAACTCAAAATTTTGGGACCAATATAGTCCAGAGATGAGAGTCTTTCTTCTACTGTATGAGATCTCTCAGAGTTCAGGCAAGACAGACTGTTGAGCTCAAATAGTGGAGGCCAAGGGAACACTGTCATAAAGGTGGGATAAACTGTTCTTTTAACATCCAAATTTCAGTACCCAGCACATCATGTTTTGCAAGTTTATCAGTAAAGTGAAATTAACATTTATGTTGATAAATTCCTATATAAGTTCTGACCAAATATTTTTAAAGTGTTCATTTTTAAAAAATGTGTTTTTCTTTAAACATTTTTTTTTTTTTTTTTTTTTTAGAGATAGGGTCTCACTATGTTGCCCAGGCTGCTCTTGAACTCTTGGTCTCATGTGATCCTTCCACCTTGGTCTCACAAAGTGCTGGGATTACATGTGTGAACCACCGCACCTGGTCTAAAGTGCTGGTTGAGAAATCCTGGTTTCATAACCTAATAACTACATGACCTAGGTCTGGCTTAACCTCTTTGAGTCATAATTTGCTTATCTGTAAAATGAAGTTTACAGAGTTATTGTAGGGATTAAATTAAAAAATGTAAAGTTTGTTGGAGTGCTTAGTTCATTGTGATTATTTGGTATTTACTCTTTTAAAATAATTGTGATAATAATTATTAATATTACATTTTCTACAGAAGACTACATTAACACCAAAATAAAATCTCACAAGGGAAATAATTAAAGAGAAGACAGAATTACTGCAAAGTTAATAGGACTAAAACAAAATTAGGAAGTGATCCATATTCCCTGATGATAAATCTTTTGTCAGTCACTCTGTGCCACTGCTCACACTTCTGATCACAATGAAATTGATTAATAATATGAACAATAATAATGGGCAGAGCTGAGTGGATTACATACAAGAAAAAGGTATCCTTCCTTGGTCACGTAACTACTTCAGTTAGCAGCTAAAATCCAATTTAAATCAGGCAGTCATAAAGACCTTTCTCATTTTCCATGTCAGCGTCCTAGGAAACAAAATCATCTGAAGAAATTTGTGAACCTGCAGTCTCACCTGATTTAGAGAGCGATAGATCTCTTCTCTGTTGCCGCAGTCTACCACATACGCATGCGCAGTGACGCCTAGTTTTCGGCACTCAGCTGCAGTTTCCTCCACACCGCGCTGTAATTGGAAGAAACAAATTCCGAAAAAAGTGGAGGAGAAGACATTGGAGAAGAAAAATTTTTAGACAATTAACATTCGGCTAGGCGCGGTGGCTCACGCCTGTAATCCCAGCACTTTGGTTGGCCGAGGAGGGCGGATCACGAGGTCAGGAGTTCAAGACAAGCCTGGCCAACATGGTGAAACCCCGTCTCTACTAAAAATACAAAAATTAGCCAGGCCTGATGGTGTGGGCCTGTAATCCCAGCTACTTGGGAGGCTGAGGCAGGATAATTGCTTGAACCTGGGAGGAGGAAGTTGCAGTGAGCGGAGATAGTGCCACCGGACTCCAGCCTGGGCAACAGAGTGAGACTCTGTCTCAAAAAAAAAAAAAAAAAAAAAAGATTAACATTCATGTCCAAAATGAACAATTAACATTCATTTTGGACATGAAGATTAGTTAACCTTTTAAAAATTGGCCTCCTGGGTCAGGTGTGGTGGCTCACGCCTGTAATCCCAGCATTTTAGGAGGCTGAGGAGGGTGGATCACTTGAGGTCAGGAGTTTGAGACCAGCCTGGCCAACATGGTGAAACCCCGTCTCTACTAAAAATACAAAAAATTAGCCGGGCGTGGTGGTGGGAGCCTGTAATTCCAGCTACTTGGGAAGTTTAGACAGGAGAATCACTTGAACCCGGGAGGCAGAGGTTGCAGTGAGCTGAAATCATTCCATTGCACTCCAACCTGGGTGACAGAGTGGGACTTCGTCTCAAAATAAAATAAAATAAAATAAAAATTGGCCTCCTTATTTGTTAGAAAATTTCTTGAGAGTGATTGCCTAGTTGCAATGAGATTATCCCTGGCTTTTCTGCCAGGGAATGCTCATATTAAAACCAAAGCAAACAAAACAAAACAAAATCCCTTCATGTTTTTTCCAGCTTTTCCTCTTGGTTGGAGGCTGTACAGTAGGCAGTTTCTCTAAAGCAGGCTACTTTCAAACCTTGAAGAACATTCTTGAAAAACATTGCTCTTCGTGGTGTCATGGAAGATGAATATGGAGAAGAAAGAAAAACTCAACCATTAATTTATCATACATTTGTTGAGCACCAACTATGTAACAGGCAGTCAAGTGCTAAGTAGCAATTCTAAACTAGTGGTAATGGTAAACTGTATGCCTCTGCCCATCATATTTTTCTTGATGGTTCTGACTCATCCTCCTAGGAGGGAAGGGAAAAGAAGGCTCCTTATAGAAGAAGGACTTTCATAGGGAGACCATGCTGCTACTCTAGGAGATATAATATTACATTCTTCAGGTGTTTGGGAGTGAGATGGGCAAGGCCACTGGATGGATTTGTCATTTATGTACCAAACTTGCCCATAACCATAGGACATGGAGACAGAGCAATTTACTTTCAGCCTAAATTCAAAGACCTGTTTCCTAAGATAAAATTGCTCTAATGTTTCTTGACTCACATTCTGGAAAATTATAATTCTTTTCAAGTTTTGACCTCAGGTGACTTTTATAGAAAAGATTATAAGGTTTTAAAACTTATACTTTTCCATCTCACAATCTGTAAACTCTTCTCTGTGACAAAGAGGCAAGGATACCTGAAAAGCCCTATTCTTTGTGTATTGAGATGACGGTGTTGCTGCTATTTAGGGCAATCCTTGAATGAGTGGTCTCTGGGTCCTTTGTATTTCACTACTGTAGGCTAAACCCTGGAGCAGCAGCCTGAACTCCCCAAACATGGATGTTAGGACCCAGTCTCAAAGTCAGTATCCCCTCAGTTAGCCTTTTGTGGGATTGCAGAAGAGTAAAAAAAGAATAGGAGAGTCTTTCACTGACTTAGTTGGTAGCTTGCTCACTGCCAGATTGCACAAACCACACCATACTCTCTCATTTGTTTCTAGGTCAGTAGAGAGCATTAGTAACCAGAGCATTCATCAGATGTTTTGATTGAAGAATTAATTATTCTTCAGTTTTTTTTTTTTTTTTTTTTGAGACGGAGTCTCGCTCTGTCGCCCAGGCTGGAGTGCAGTGGCGTCATCTCGGCTCACTGCAAGCTCCGCCTCCCGGGTTCACGCCATTCTCCTGCCTCAGCCTCCCAAGTAGCTGGGACTACAGGCGCCCGCCACCACGCCCGGCTAATTTTTTTGTATTTTTAGTAGAGATGGGGTTTCACTGTGTTATCCAGGATGGTCTCGATCTCCTGACCTTGTGATCCGCCCGTCTCGGCCTCCCAAAGTGCTGGGATTATAGGCGTGAGCCACCAAGCCCAGCCTATTCTTCAGTTTTATAACTGAGCTAGACAATTGCAAAATGTGATGCCTTGTCTTTTTGTTAGCAAAACACTTGCTTTAGCTTAAACTCCAGTGTGTTTTTTGAACCGTATTCCCCAAGCAACAGTTTAGATTGCATAAGAGCCAAACTGCTACTGTGTCTTTCATCTCACAGGGCAAAAGGAGCCAGTTATGATGAAAACTCAGACAGCATCTTCCTTGCCTAAAGGAGATCTGAGTTACATTACAGCCTTAGAGTGAATCATTCAGTAGCTTAAATGTTTAACCATGAAATTTAATGATTCAAAGAGAATTTTTGAGGTTGGGTTACCTATTTTTCTTGTCTTTTTTTTTTTTTTTTTTTTTTGGAGACAGAGCCTGGCTCTATTGCCCAGCTTGGAGTGCAATGATGCCATCATAGCTCACTGCAGCCTTGGCTTCCTGAACTGAAACGATCCTCCCACCTCAGCCTCCCAAGTAGCTGGGACTACGGGTGTGCACCACCACACCCAGCTAATTTTTGTATTTTTTGTAGAGGTGGGGGTTTTGCAGTGCTGCCCAGGCTGGTCTCGAACTCCTGGGCTCCAGCAATCTGCCCACCTCTGTCTCCCAAAGTGCTGGGATTACAGGTGTGAGCCACTGCACCCGCCCTTAAGTCATTTTTAATACAATTCCTTCTAATTTACTTTTCTCTTGTCTCTGGAAATTTTAAAATTAAAAAAAACTTAATAAATATAACCCTTTCCCCAAAAATACACATCTGGAAAGAGATTTGAAGGTTAGATTTCATCAAGCCCTTTTCATAGATTTATACTTATTTATATTTTTGGACAAATGCCTGAGAACAGCAGGCAACAATTTTCTCTATCTGTAAATTCTTGCTATCTTCCAGAAAGTTCATTCAAATTTCTTCAAAGACGAAACAGATGGCAAATCATTTTTATATACATCAACTCATCTATTATATAAATGCTCATATCTGTTAAATAAAAATGTAGTAGCTTTTTTGTATAGTATTCTTCACTATTCAGAAAAAAAACAGAAAAGAATTAGTTCTCTAAGTTTAAGAGACATTTTAGGTTTCAACTAAACAAGACAGCAAACAACATGAGAAAGTAATAATATAATGGTAATTAAAACCTCACTGTAATTTGCAGAAAATGTGATTCTCAAGAAGTACTTCACAATTTTTCCAGTCCTAAAATCCTGTAAACACTTTTCTGTGTATATTTTCATGGCCTTACCAGAATTTACAAGTTTAGAGAAAATGATACAAGATTTCAGTTCCTTCAGTTTTATTTGGGGTTGTTAATGTAGTGTTTACAAGTAAGAACACAGGAAAAATACTAATGTCCAAGGAAAAGCCTGACTCACTGCACACATATTTTATTTAACACAGTTATTGTTTATCATGTGCCAGGTATCGTTTATCATGTGCTAAGTGCTGAAAATATTACTTATTTAATCCTTTTGACTAGGGACTGGCAAACATTTTCTGTAAAGGGTCAGATAGTAAATATTTTAGGATTGTGTTGCTTGTGCATGAGGGGAGGCACTAAAGTTTTCTGTTGCATGTTCTTCGTTTGACTTTTGTTTGTAGCTGTAATTTTCAGATCCCGTTCTTGCCCATCCCCTAAGTTATTATGCCCACTTCAGAGCCAAGAAAACAGGCTGAGAGATAATATGTGACTTGCCTCATTAAGAAGCTTGGAAGGAGCCTGGCTCCTGAGTCTTTGCTATCAACCTGCACACCATGTCATAAAAATCGCTGCTTAGTTCTTAATTACATTCCCTTCATCTAACTAACCTGACACATATACAGACTAAGAGACCAGGGAATTTATCAAACTTTGAAAAACAAAAATACAAAGATAAGTAGATGGTAAGTCAAATAATTCTTAAAATACATATCTTACTCTGTGACTTTAAAAAGTTGGAAGATGTATACATTACCTTATTAATATCCCACAGAACCAGTATGCTCTGTCGTTTTGCAAATTCATAAGCAGTCTGCCTGCCTATTCCATGCCCAGCTCCAGTAATGAGAACAATCTCCCCAGCCACAGATTTTCTCCTCTGAGGAATGAAAAACTTCACCAACGACTCCAAGTAGGAGTAGATGATGGTGATCAGAAGCAGAAGGATTGCTAGGATGATGTTCATGGCTTTGCTCTGTCCTCTTCCTTCTGGTTCAGTCCTTGTATAGTCCTAGGGAGGAGGCACTGTCTACACAGAGCTCCAGGGAAGAGGTGTGCCCAGTTGTTAATGGGACTACCAGATAGAAGCCAGCTTTGGAAGCAGGCCTTGTTCACATGTTCTAAGGGGTTTGAAACACCTCAAATATGAAGTGATGCCAAGTACTAACAGTAGCTTAGCTCACGTCAAGAGAACCCAAGAGAATGTGCTCTCTGGACTTGTTTATCTGAAAAGCAATTATGTACTATATTTCACCTTGAAGTTTCACCTCTAGAAACAATTCTAGGGGCCAGGTGCAGTGGCTCACATCTGTAATCCCAGCACTTTGGCAGGCTGAGGCAGAGGATTGCTTGAGCCCAGGAGTTCAAGACCAGTCTGGGCAACATAGTAAGACCCTGTCTCAAAAAAAAAAAAAAAAAAAAAAAAAACTATAGAAAAAAATTAGCTGGATGTGGTGGCATGTGTCTGTAGTCCCAGCTACCCAGGAGGCTGAGGCAGGAGGATTGCTTGAGTCCAGGAGTTCATGGTGCAGTGAGCTGTGATTGTGCCACTGCACTCCAGCCTAAGCAACAGAACAAGGCCTGGTCTAATAAAAAACAAAAATAATTCTGGAGATATAGCATCAGCTAATGATATGTTGGTATCTTTCTGGAAATTGTTTCCTTTCTTAAATAGGGAAAAGGAGAATGTAGAGGTAAGCTTAAAGAAACTTAGATAAAGTCTGAATGAACCCAGCTTAGCTATTTGATTCATTTATTCACAAAAGCTTAGCATCAATATTTCAACTGGCTAATTATTTTACACATGATGACCATTTCCCTGAAAATCTCTTGAGTTTGGGGGAGATTTTAGGATATAGAACCATCAGTTCCTTTTGTGATAATACTGGAAAGAGCATTAGACCAGGAGTTGGGAATCTCAACTTTAAAGTGGGGCGGCTTCTGTCTTTGTCTGCTGCTGTAACAAATTACCATTGACCAGGTGGTTTATAAATTACAAAAACTTATTTCTCACAAGAAGTCCAAGATCAAGGCACTGGCATATTCCTTGTCTGGTAACAGCTGGCTTCCTGGTTTATAGATGGCTGTCATTTCACTGTCAGCTCAAGTGGCAGAAGGAGGAAGGAAACCCTCCGTGTTCTCTTGTATAAGGGCAATTATTCCCACGGCAGAGCTCTCATGACCTAATCACCTCCCAAAGGTCTCACTTCCTAAAACCATCACACTGGGGGATAGGATTTCATAACATGAATTTTGAAGGAACACATGCAGCCTATAGCAACTTCCAATAGCCAAGAAGTGCGAACAACCCCAGTGTTCATCAACAGATAAACAAAATATGATATATACATACAATGGAATATTACTCAGCCTTAGAAAGGAAGGAAATTCTGACACATACTACTAGATAGATGAACCTTAACGACATTATGCTAAGTGAAATAAGCCAGATGCAAAAGTATAAATATTGTATGACTCCATTTATATGAGGTACCTAGAGTAGTCAAATACACGGAGAGAGACAGAACGCAGTAAGGTGGTTACTAGGGGATGAGGAGAAAAGGAATAGGGAGTTATTGTTTAAAGAGTATGGAGTTTCAGTTAGGGTGATGAAAGCTCCACAGGTGAATGGTGGTGATGGTTATACAACAATGTGAATGTGCTTAATGCTACTGATCTCTACATTACAAAATAGTTAAAATGGTAAATTGTATGTTACATGTGTGTGATTTCTAGCAATCCTATTTATTTTCTCTATGCTACAGTTTCCTTAACTGGAAAATAGATATTTTTTAAAAAAGCACACATTACTCAACATAGACCTTCAGAACACATAACAACCTCAACCTTCCCTCATACACCAACACACAAAGTGGCTATAAGGATCAAATAAGAGAATAAGTTTATGAAATAGTTTTGCAAGTAGTGAATGGTTATATAAATCAAATATTAATTATAGTAAGAATTCAAATGTGTTAATCACTATATATCATGGACTGATTTAAGGGCTTTACATATCAACTTGTTTAATCTTCACAAGATACATTTGAAGTAGGTGCTATTAAAATCTGCATTGTACGGATGTGGAAACTGATGTACAGGCAAGTTAGGTAATTTATTTGTAAGCGTAAAGTAACAGCTGTTAAGAGGTGGAGTGAGGATTTAAAACCAGGAAGCCTGATGCTGTAGCCTCAACTTTTAACTTAGATCAGTGGTTCTCAACTAGGATTACTTTTGTTCCACAGGGTACATTTTGGCATGTCTGGAGACATTCTTTGTTGCCACAATTCAGGCATGCCACTGTCATCTATCTAATGGGTAGAGGCCAGGGAAGCTACTGAACACTTTACAATTCATAAGAAAGCCTTGTGCATTGAAACCAAGAATTATTTAGCCCAAATGTGAGTAGCCTCAACTAAGGTTGAGACCTGGCCTATACTTATATTATATTGGAGATGGTATAATTGGTTCTTTAAGTTTGAACCTTGGATAAATTTATGGCAAAAAAATAGTACTTGGTTATATCTTTCTGCATGCAGGTTTGCTGTGACATGTATATGGAGCTGTTAAATATTGACATAGGTGCTTTAGATCAGGCCTCATGCTGGGCTGCAGTGCAGGAATCTGTTTTCAGATTGAATGTCTATATTTGAATATCCAGCTTGTTCAGAGGGGGCCAGACCAATGCTATGTAAATCAATACAGTACTGATGCAGTTTTGAAAGACAGTTTTAATATTTACAGTGGAATCTAGATTATTTTACCCACTGGGATATTTGTATTATGCAAGAATTAAGAATCTTTGAGACAGTGAACAACACTTCTTAACATTGTTCTCAAATAGTTTGGTTGCTGAGAAATTTTATTTCATATGAGACAACCTAGTGAGCTCTCTCTTTTTTTTTTTTTTTGCTTGTTTTCTCCAGGACAGAATGTTCATGTTCCTCAATTACAGGGTTCATATTTGCCCCAACAATGCTAGAAACATACACTTTGTCCCTTGATTTTGTTGTTGTTGTTGTTTTGTTTTGTTTTGTTTGTTTTTGAGACTGAGTCTCGCTCTATCGCCCAGGCTGGAGTGCAGTGGTACAATCTCAGCTCACTGCAACCTCCGCCTCCCGGGTTCAAGTGATTCTTGTGCCTCAGCCTCCTGAGTAGCTGGGATTACAGGTGCCTGCCGCCACGCCTGGCTAATTTTTGTATTTTTAATAGAGATGGGGTTTCACCATGTTGGCCAGGCTGGTCTCGAACTCCTGACCTCAAGTGATTCACCCACCTCGGCCTCCCAAAGTGGTGGGATTACAGGCATGAGCCACTGCACCTGGCCTCCCTTGATTTTTTTCCTTAAGTTTTAGAGACTTTTTGTTTGTATGTCTTTATGACATCACTGGCTTCATTTCAACAGATTTTCATAACAAGTAAAAATGTTTAATTTGCTTTGATCACATTTTAGATCAGTTTCCTACTGATATGAATGAAGGCATCTTAAATGTATCATTAATTTATCTTTCACTCACATTTTAGGATGAGATGCTTTCAGTAAAATTTTCTCAACTAAGCTAAAATCATCCATAACATTTAGAATCTTATTAAAATAAGACATTTTCTAAATTTTGGTCTGCTTTTTTTTCTTTCATTAATGTCCCTCTTGAGAGCCATCTGCCTACCAGTTTTAGAAATGTAATTATCTTTATTCAGGTAAGAATAATTATCTTTGTGCAAAGGGTCAACACTAAGCCATCATTTCTCTGAAGATCATAAAATGAGGAAGTTACGGAAATTATGCCCATTAATCTACTGTTTGTTTAGGCTAATTGTAGTAATCTGACAAGTAGAGGTTTGGGAATATAATCTCTTCAAATACATACTCTTTTCTTTTCCTTCCTGGTGGGGTTCATTAGTTCATTGTCAAGGGTTCTATTCATCTGTACTGCCAAACTGATAACACAGTATTAGGTATTCTTAAAAGACATATAAACCTCTCCTTGAGGTTCCAAAACCCCTATCCAAATACACAAACCCCAAACTCATATTTCATGCAGAGCCTTGGCATGTTTTGGATTATAAAACCTCTTGCTTCATCACTCCATACCAATCCTCCTTGTAGTACCAAAGAGAGAGTCCCGATCTCTATAGTCTGGTTCTCAATCTTTCTTTTATTTTCTCTTAATTCTTCTTCCTCTGTTTATTCCAAACTCTTCCTGCCTAAAAGTTGTCTCTTTGGTTTTCAAATATTTTCAGATCTCTCCCATTATAAAAATATTCAACAAAATCATCCTGTCTTCCATATTTTACTGTCAAATTAGTCTACAGTGATTACCTCCGTTTTCTGGCTTCCTCTTTCCTTAAGAAAACAGAAATCTCTTGTCCTTTTACCTCTTTTACTCTCTACCTGGTGCAAAGTGCTATGACAGCTGCATATAAGGAGCAACAGGAGTTCACAAGAAGGGCAAATTACCCATTCCTGAGAATGCAAGTGGGAGTTGAGCTATAAATGGGGCCCTGAGGATGACAGGAGTAAGCCAGTGATGAAGGAGATAAGAGTGTTCCATATATAGAAAACCATGTATGCCAACACTAGGAGGTGAGGAATCATGGTGAGGTCAAGGAATAAGAAGTTCTGGCTGGGCACGGTGGCTCAGGCCTGTAATCCCAGCACTTTGGGAGGCTGAGGCAGGTGGATCACTTGAGGCCAGGAGTTCGAGACCAGCCTGGGCAATGTGGTGGAACCCCGTCTCTACTAAAATACAAAAATTAGCCAGGCCTGGTGGTATGTGCCTGTAGTCCCAGCTACTCAGGAGGTTGAAGCACAAGAATCACTTGAATCTGGGAGTTGGAGGTTGCAGTGAGCTGAGATTGTGTCACTGCACTCCAGCCTGACAGAGTGAGACCCTGTCTCAAAAAAACAAAAACAAAAAACAACAAAAATAAAAAAGAAGTTCTGTCTTGGAAGCAGGGTGTGGGGTAGAGAGAAGTTAGATAACTTAGCAGAGGCTCAATCACTCAGAGCATAGGATCAGTAAGGGCTAGTGAAAGGTGTTGAGCAGGGAACCCATACCATCAGATTCACACCCCAGAAATGCTGCAGTTTGGAGAATGCATTGAAGGGAGGACAAGAATAGATGGAGGGAGACCAGTTAGGAAGCTTTTCATTAATCTAGACCAGGCTGGGCGCAGTGGCTCACGCCTGTAATGTCAGCAATTTGAAAGGCCAAGGTGGGTGGATCTCTTGAGCTCAGGAGCTTGAGACCAGCCTGGGAAACATAGCGAGACCCCCATCTTTACAAAAAATACAAAAAGTAGTTCAGCATGGTGGCACGTGCCTATAGTCCCAGCTACTTAGGAGGCTGAGGTGGGAGGATAGCTTGAGCCTAGAAAGTGGAGGTGGCAGTCAGCTGAGATTGCGCCACTGCACTCTAGGCCTGGGCCTAGGAGTGAGACCCTGTCTCAAAATCATCATCATCATCATCATCCTGTAGCCCGGAAGTCACAGTGGCCTGAATGAGGGTGGTGGCAAACGAGACATTAAGGAAACAGAATAATACGATATATAGGCCTTTATTTATTAAATATACAGAAAACACTTGGTTTGTTTCAGAGACTATTCCAGGTATTGGGGTAATACCAGTGAACAAAATAGATGAAAACAAATTTGTTCCCTTGGGAAACTAACACCCTAGAAGCAATGTAGACAATAAAGAAGATAAATAAACAAAATGTATGGAATGCTCCACAGTGATAAGTGCCAAGGAAAAAAATAGAGAATAGAGGGAGAAATGGAATCTTGTTGGGTATGGCTGTGTGGGGTAAGGTTGCAGTTTTATGTATAGAGTAAGAAGACCTCAAAAGAAAGACCTAAGCAAAAAGACTTAAAAGAAAGAAGGAGCTAGCTATGTAGATATCTGGAGGAAGAGCATCTAGAGAGAGTGAACAGTACTATACTAAGGCCTTGAAATAGAAACATGGCTGGTGGGTTGAGGGAGCATCAAGGGGACCTATGTAGCTGGAGAGAATTGAATGAGGGTGAGGGTAGTGCGACAGTTAGTTTTATGGGTCAACATGACTAGGCTATAGTCCCCAGTTATCCAATCAAACACGAATCTAGGTGTTGTTGTGAAGGTATTGTAGATGTGGTTAACATCTATATTCAGTAGTATTTAAGTAAAGGAAATTATTCTTTATAATGTGGATGGGCCTTAATCAATTAGTTGGAAGGTTGTGAAAGCAAAACTGAGGTTTCCCTGAGTAAAAAGAGGTTCTGCTTCAACATTGCACCATCAGTTCCCACGTAAGAGTTTACAGCTTTCTAGGCTACCCTACAGATCTCAGACCTGCTAGCCTCCCACAGTCACTTAAGCCAATTCCTCAGTTTCTTGAAGTACATCTCTCTCTCTCCGTGTGTGTGTGTGTGTGCTGTGTGTATATATAAATGTATGCATACACAATCTCCTACTGTTTCTCTGGAGAACCCTGATTTATACAGGTAGTAAAGTAGTGGGTAATTGTAGGGACAAAAGCCTGGATTACATATGGTCTTGTAAAGTCATGGTAAGGACTTTAGCTTTAAGTTTTAGATGAGAAATTAATGGAGGATTTTGAGCCTGAAGCATGACACGATCTCATATATTTTTTTTAACTTTTACTTTTAGGTTCAAGAGTACATGTGCAGGATTGTTATATAGGTAAATTGCATATCATGGGGGTTTGGTATACAGATTATTTTGCCACCCAGGTAATAAGCATAATACCCAATCGGTAGTTTTTCGATCCTCACCCTCCTACCACCCTCCACCCTCAAGTAGACCCCTGTGTCTGTTTTTCCCTTCTTTGTATCTATACGTACTTGATGTTTAGCTCCTACATATAAGTGAGAACATGTGGTATTTGGTTTTCTGTTCCTATGTTTGTTTGCTTAGGCTAATGGCCTCCAGCTCCATCCATGGTTTTGTTTTTTGTTTGGTTTTTTTGAGATGGAGTCTCCCTCTGTTGCTCAGGCTGTCTAAGTGCAGTGGCTTGATCTTGGATCACTGCACTCCGCCTCCTGGGATCAAGCGATTCTCCTGCCTCAGTTTCTTGAGTAGCTGGGATTACAGGTGCTCGCCACCATGCCTGGCTAATTTTTGTATTTTTAGTAGAGATGGGATTTCACCATGTTGACCAGGCTGGTCTCAAACTCCTGACCTTGTGATTTGCCTGCCTCGGCCTCCCAAAGTGCTGGGATTACAGATGTGAGCCACCGTGCCTGTCCTCCATATGAGTTTTAAAATAGTTTTTTTTTTTTTCTAATTTTGTGAAGAATGTCATTGGTAGTTCGATAGGAATAGCATTAAGTCTATAAATTGCTTTGGGCAGTATGGCCATTTTAACAATATTGATTTCTTCCCACTCATGAACATGGAATATTTTTCCATTTGTTTGTGTCATTTCTGATTTCTTTGAGCAGTGTTTGTAATTCTCATTGCAGAGAACTTTCACTTTCCTAGTTAGTTTTATTCTTAGGTATTTTATTCTTTTCACAGCTATTGTGAATGGGATTGCTTCTTGATTTGGCTCTCAGCTTGGATGTTGTTTATATATATGAATGCCACTGACTTTTGTACATTGATTTTGTATCCTGAAGCATTGCTAAAGTTGTTTATTAGATTGTATTAGTCCATTTTCATACTGCTATAAAGAACCACCCAAGACTGGGCAATTTATAAAGAAAAAAGGTTTAGTTGACTCACAGTTCATCATGGCTGGGGAGGCCTGGGGAAACTTACAATCATGGTAGAAGGCAAAGGGGAAGCAAGGCACCTTCTTCACAAGGCAGCAGGAAGGAGAAGTGCCCAGCTAAGGGGTAAGTACCACTTATAAAATCATCAGATCTCGTGAGAACTCACTATCATAACAGCATGGGAGAAACTGCCCCCATTATTCAGTTACCTCCACCTGGTCTCTCCCTTGAGACATGGGGATTACAATTCAACATGAGATTTGGGTGGGGACACGAAGCCTAACCATATCACAGATCAAGGAGCTTTTGGGCAGAGATTATGGGATTTTCCTAGATATAGAATTGTATCTCACCTACAAACAGGCGGAGTTTGACTTCCTCTTTTCCTATATGGATGCCTTTTATTTCCTTCTCTTGCCTGGTTGCTCTGGCTAGGATTTCCAGTACTGTGTTGAATAGTTGTGAAAGAGGGCATCCTTGTTTTGTGCCAGTTTTCAAGGGGAATGCTTCCAGCTTTTGCCCATTCAGTATCATATTGGCTGTGGGTTTTTCATAGATGGCTCTATTATTTTGAAGTATGTTCCTTCAATGCCTAGTGTGTTGACAGTTTTTAACATGAAGAGATGTTGAATTTTATCAAAAGCCTTTTCTGCATTTATTGAGATAATCATGTGGTTTTTGTTTTTAGTTCTGTTTCTGTGATGAATCATATTTATTGATTTGCGTATGTTGAACCAACCTTGTATCCCAGGTATAAAGCCTACTTGATTGTGGTGGATTAGGTTTTTGATGTGCTGCTGAGTTCAGTTTGCTAGTATTTTGTTGAGGATTTTTACATCTATGTTCATTAAGGGTATTGGCCTAAAGTTTTCATTTTTGTGGTGTCTCTGCCAGGTTTTGGTATCAGGGTGATGCTGGCCTCATTGAATGAGTTAGGGAGGAGTCCCCCCTCCTCAATTTTTTGGAATAGTTTCAGTAGGAATGGTACTAGCTTTTAATACATCTGGCAGAATTTGGCTGTGATTCTGTCTGGTCCTGGGCTTCTTCTTGTTGTTAGATTTTTATTACTGATTCAATTTTGGAACTCCTTATTGGTCTGGTCAGGGATTCAATTTCTTCCTGGTTCAATCTTGGGAGGTTGTATTTCCAGGAGTTTATCCATTTTTTCTAGGTTTTATAACTTCTGTACATAGGAGTATTCATAGTAGTCTCTGAGGGTTTTTCGTTATTTCTGTGTGGTTAGTGGTTACCCTTTGTCATCGCTGATTGTGTTTATTTGGATCTTCTCTTTTTTCATTAGTCTAGCTATGAGGTCTATCTATCTCATTTATTCTTTCAAAGAACCAATTCTTGGATTCTCTGATCTTTTGTGTTTTTTTTTTGCATCTCCATTTCCTTCCTTTCAGCTCTGATTTTGGTTATTTCTTTTATTCTGCTAGCTTTGGGGTTGGTTTGCCCTCATTTCTCTACTTCCTCTACATGTGATGTTAGGTGGTTAATTTGAGATCTTTCTAACTTTTTGATTGGGCATTTTGCACCATAAGCTTCCCTCTTGACATTGCTTTAGCTGTGTCTTGACATTGCTTTAGCTGAGATTCTGGTATTTTGTATCTTTGTTCTCATTAGTTTCAAAGTATTTCTTGATTTCTGCTTTAATTTGATTGTTTACCAAATAGTCATTCAGGAGCAGTTTGTTCAATTTTCATGTAATGGTATGATTTTGAACAATTTTCTTAGTATTGATTTCTATACAAATTGTGCTGTGGTTCAAGAATATCCTTGGTATGATTTCGGGTTTTTAAAATTTGCTGAGGATTGTTTTATGTCCAATTATGTGGTTGATTTTAGAGTATCTGCCATGTGCAAATAAGAATGTATATTCTGTTGTTCATGGGTGGAGAGTTCTGTAGGTATCTCTGAGGCCCATATGGTCAGTGTTGAGTTCAGGTCCTGAAAAATCTGTTAGTTTTCTGCCTCAATGATGTGTCTAATATTGTCAGTTGGGTATTGACGTCTCCCACTATTATGTTGTGGTTATCTAAGTCTTTTCATAGGTCTCTAAAAACTTGTTTAATGAATCTGCATGTGCTCCTGTGTTGGGAGCATATTTAGGATAGTTAGGTCTTCTTATTTCCATTACATAATGCCCTTCTTTGTCTTTTTTGGTCTTTGTTTGTTTAAAGTGTTTTGTCTGAAATTAGAAGAGCAACCCCTGATTTTTTTTTTTTTTTTTCCATTTGCTTGGTAGATTTTTCTCCATCCCTTTACTTTGAGCCTATGGGTGTCACTGCTTGTGGGAAAGGTCTCTTGAAGACACTGTGTTATTGAGTTTTGCTTCTTTATCCAACTTCCCACTCCAGGTCTTTCAATTAGGGCATTTAGCCCATTTACATTCAAGTTTAATATTGATATGTGTGGATTTGACCCTGTCATTTTGTTGTTAACTGGTTGTTTTGCAGACTTGCTTGTGCAGTTGCTTTGTAGTGTCAATGGTCTACGTACTTAAGTGTGATTTTGTAGTGGATGGTAATGATCTATCTTTTCCATATTTAGCACTCCCTTTAGGAGCTCTTATAAGGCAGGCCTGGTGGTAATAAATTCCCTTATCATTTGCTTGTCTGAAAAAGATCTTAATTCTCCTTCACTTATGAAACATAATTGGCTGGGTATAAAATTATTCGTTGAAATTTATTTTATTTAAGAATGCTGAATATAGGCCCCCAATATTTTCTGGCTTGTAGGTTTTCTGCTGAAAGGTCCATTGTTAGCCTGATGAGTTTCCCTTTGTAGGTGACCTGCCCCTTCTCTCTAGCTGCCTGGAAAGTTTTTCTTTCATTTCAGCCTTTGAGAATAGGATGATTATGTGTCTTGGGGATAGTTACTCCGTCAGACAAAAACAAAGAAAAAGATTAGGCTGGGCATGGTGGCTCAAACCTGTAATCTCAGCACTTTGGGAGGATGAGGCAAGAGGATCACCTGAACCTAGGAGTTCAAGACCAGCCTGGGCCAGGTGTGGTGGCTCATGCCTGTAATCCCAGCATTTTGGGAGGCGGAGGCAGGTGGATCACAAGGTCAAGGGATAGGGACCATCCTGGCCAACATGGTGAAACTCTGTCTCTACTAAAAATACAAAATTAGCTGGGCTTGGTGGCACACACCTGTAGTCCCAGCTACTCAGGAGGCTGAGGCAGAAGAATCCCTTCAACCTGGGAGGTGGAGGTTGCAGTGAGCTGAGATTGTGCCACTGCACTCCAGCCTGATGACAGAGTGAGATGCCGTCTCAAAAAAAAAAAAAAAAAATAAATAAATAAATAAATAAATAAAAGAGCAGCCTGGGCAAGATGGTGAGACCTCATTTCAATAATAAAAAAAAAAATTAGCCAGGCATGGTGTTGTGCACCTGTAGTTCCAGCTATCAATGAATCCCCTGGTTCAGGACCACAGAATATCATACTAGTTGACAATGAGAAATCATTCCCCATTTACCTGAAAACAACCTAAAGTTCTTTGACTGTACTATGTCTCTCAGAATTAGCTCTATTGATGACCGAGATGAATTTTCCCACCAAACTGCTGAGAAGTGTAGGATAAACTTCATTCAAATAACATTGACAAGCTTTCAGACTTTGAGACACAGGGCTAATTGCCTAATGTTGGTAAGTTAGAGCAAGCTGCTTCTTCTTCTTCTTTCTTCTCTTCTTCTTCTTCTTCTTCTTTTCTTCTTCTTCTCCTCCTCCTCCTCCTCCTCCTCTTCTTCTTCTTCTCCTTCTTCTCCTTCTTCTCCTTCTCCTCCTCCTCCTCCTCCTCTTCTTCTTCTTCTTCTCCTCCTCTTCTTCTTCTTCTCCTTCTTTTCTTCTTCTTCTTCTTCTCCTTCTCCTTCTTCTTCTTCTTCTCCTTCTCCTTCTTCTTCTTCTTCCTCTTCCTCCTTCTCCTCCTCCTCTCCTTCTTCTTCTTCTTCCTCTTCCTCCTTCTCCTCCTCCTCGCCTTCTTCTTCTTCTTTTCTTCTTCCTCTTCCTCCTTCTCCTCCTCTTCTTCTTCCTCTTCTTTTCTTCTTCCTCTTCCTCCTTCTCCTCCTCCTCTCCTTCTTCTTCTTTTCTTCTTCCTCTTCCTCCTTCTCCTCCTCTTCTTCTTCTTCTTCTGCTTCTTCTCCTTCTCCTCCTCCTCCTCCTCTGCCTCCTCCTTCTCCTCCTCTTCTTCTTCTTCTTCCATCAAAATTCAAAGTCCCCATGATACTATAATCATTCATCTTTTATCCAGAGTATGGGCTATAGACTCCAAGATTCCTCTGGGTTTCTGCTACTACTGCTGTGTTCACAGCTAGTTCAATGCCTTCTAACAATGCCTTCTGCACAGGACTGCTGAGGGACTAAGTGGAAAACTGTGCCTGCCACATGGTTAACAATCAGTAAATGGGGCATACTACCATTTGCCCGCATAACATCAAAGGAAGTAATGCTTAGTTCTCATAATGGTTAATGCTAAAGTTCATCCAAATGTTAATTTATGACAAGTGTTTTAGGAGCCAAAATATGTTTATTAGGAAAAGTTGTCAGTATATTTGGGTCTCGATTATCTTACTAAAGTTTGTTAAAGGCTTTCTCCTAGTCTACTTCACTGGCAGGTGGCTAGCAGTCTGGAACAAGTATAATTTAAACAAAAGAATAAACAATTAAATCTATTTCAAAGTGAGTTAGAAGCTGAGTGTAACAGGCTCTCCACTTTCTAGTGTCATTTCTGTTACCAGGATAGGTGTTTTAATCTATAAATTCCATGGATATTCAACCCTAGAGTGCTAGTAGAGTATAGCTGATGTATGGAGAGGAATCTAAGTTATATTATTCAAATATAATGTTTGGGAGACAAGAATTTTTGACCCATAAGTATTTACACGAACTAAATGCAAACTGTAGTCCAACAGCAATGCTATTTTGATTCTCTGAATTAGAAGAAGGTAATTGATGGGAAAGAGGGAGAAATTTACCATAGAAATGATGCTTTCTGAAAAATTACCTTATATGTTATAGAATCTGTAACGTAACCTTCCTTAAACATATTATCAAATGATCCTTATAATTTGTGATGGCACTGATGATATTACTTAACTTGTTGAATGGGCTAATTGATGTAAGTTAAGTGTTTAGGACAGTAACTGACATATGTTGAATAAATATTAGTCACTGCTTAAAATCTGGATCAAAATCTTTCTCCAAAAATTTTCTGAACCTAAACGTAGCTCATTTGCTACATTTAACAGGATGTTAAAGGATTCTGCCTTATGTGTTTTCTGAATATGAACTTTCTGATAGAAGGATTAAAGTTCTCCATGTGTATGCGTTTGACATAGTGTTTTATTTATTTATTTATTTATTTATTTTTGAGATGGAATCTTGCTCTATTGCCCAGACTGGAGTGCAGTGGCACAATCCTGGCTCACTGCAACCTCTGCCTCTGGGGTTCAAATGATTCTCCTGGCCCAACCTCTTGAGTAGCTGGGATTACAAGCGCCCGCCACCACACCCAGCTAAATTTTTGTTTTTTTTTTTGAGACGGAGTCTCCCTCTGTCTCTGGGCTGGAGTGCAGTGGCACCATTTCGGCTCGCTGCAACCTCAACCTCCTAGGTTCAAGCAATTCTCCTGCCTCAGCCTCCCGAGTAGCTGGGACTACAGGTGCCTGCCACCACACCTAGCTAATGTTTGTCGATTTTTAGTAGAAATGGGGTTTCACCATGTTGGCCAGGATGCTACTGCTCCAAAGAAGTGCTTCTCAAATTTTAATATGCATACGAATCATCCGCCTGCCTCGGCCTCTCAAAGTGCTGGGACTATAGGCATGAGCCACCGTGCCTGGCCTACGCCCAGCTAATTTTTGTATTTTTAGTATAGATGGGGTTTCACCATGTTGGCCAGGCTGGTCTCGAACTCCTGACCTCGTGATCCACCCACCTCGACCTCTCAAAGTGCTGGGATTGCAGGCGTGAGCCACTGCGCCCAGCCGTGTTTGATATAGCCTTGAAAATATTTTTCTTTAGTAGAAGAAACCTAACAAACCTACTAAATTTTTAAATTTATTTATTTAACCTTTCAGTTTAAATTCCTCACATGTAAATGGAAAAATTAACATCTATCCCTCAGTGTTCTTTTGTGGAACCAATGTGTTACTATATTACAGATCTGATCTTGTAGTCCCATCTCAGTGAGCCTCACATCCAAGAAATTTCCAGACAGTTTTTAAAAAAAGATTGCACAATTTATTTTCCTTTAATTTGAAGATTAAGTCATGTTCTGTTTAAGACAAAAAGATGGAAACACCAAAAGTTTAAGTGTGATCCATTTATTATTGCTGCCATTTGTGGGTACATTCTCTCAATTCTCCTTAAATCCCAATGATGCTTTTATACTTGCAACACATGTATCCACCTCTAGCTTCCCTGTGCGGAAATGTTTGGCATTGGAATGTGAGGTATCTCTCAGGAAACGGAGTGGCAATGGGTAGGACAAAACCTTCCCATTGAGAGCTCATGATATTCATTGTGAAATACCACTAGATATAGTCCTTCATTGTATTTAGAGAGCTTGAAGTTTCTGATTTTATGTAGAACAGAAAAAGAAACACAAATTATACAAAATTTAAGTGCAATCAAAAATAAAAATATATGTTAAATAAACAGTTATGGTACAAATTTTGCAAAGCCTTCAGGTGAGTCACAAATAATCTTGGAAATTATTTTGATAAAGTCATTTTGGTTCTTTTTCTTCATTTTCCTTAAAGTCACCTCTAAAGGTATTTCTCTGTTTATATCATATGTAATCAGCTTTTAGCTAAAGAACAAGTGGTAGTAAATGAAGACTGCCAAAGCCTCAAAAATGATATCGAAGAAATGGGGATAATTAGAAAAAACAGAAGTTCAAACATTAAAATTCTGACACTATTAGATGACATCAATCTAAACCTGGTAAATCAGATTTCAGAAAACTAGGTGCTTATTGCGCTTTCATTTTATATCCAATAACTGCATCAAACTTAACACTGATTTTTCGTTTTAAAACTGCCAGGAAACGCTCAGGAAGGATCCTAAAAGAAAGATATATGAAAATAATTAGAAAATTAATATTAAGTGTATTTGTAGAATACCCTCTTTAGAAATACTTTGTTATCATGTATCGTCATGTTCATGTTAAATAAGATTAAGCATCTTAAATCTGAGTCACTACTATATATTCTTTCCCATTAAATCTATTTCCTTTTCAAATGGAAAAGAAGGCTTAGCCTTCTTTAGAGTAGAATAACCTGAAGAAGTCAGTTTTTGAAACAGAAGATCTGAGGCAGGAGGTATAAGAACTGAATAGTTGAGATACTAAAGACTTTAAAAAAGAAACCCGACATTAAAAAGGAAATGAGAATAGGAACTAATTTTGTACTTTATAATGCAGAATATTATTAAAATGTTCCACTAAGAGACTGGGGAAGTAGAACTGCTAAATAAAAATGCAGACAACGCATTTGGTTTTGAGCATAATGCTGAACCAATTATTTAACCTTTCAGTTTAAATTCCTCACATGTAAATGGAAAAATTAACATCTATCCCTCAGTGTTCTTTTGTGGAATCAATGTGTTACTATATTAAATAAAATGTCTTGGCCGGGCGCCGTGGCTCACGCCTGTAATCCCAGCACTTTGGGAGGCAGAGGCGGGTGGATCACGAGGTCAGGAGACCAAGATCATCCTGGCTAACATGGTGAAAACCCGTCTCTACTAAAAATACAAAAAATTAGCCGGGCATGGTGGCGGGTGCCTGTAGTCCCAGCTACTCAGGAGGCTAAGGCAGGAGAATTGCTTGAACCTGGGAGGCGGAGGTTGCAGTGAGCCGAGATCATGCCATTGCACTCCAGCCTGGGCGACAGAGCGAGACTCCGTCCCCCACAGCCTCCCCCCAAAAATGTCTTGAACAGTGACGGACACTAGCAGGTCTCATCTTTTTTCTCCAGACACTACACTTAGAATATTTAGGGACTTGTCACATTCCAGTGGGTCTGGGAGAAAACAAAACAGAATATGTAAATCAGCATAATAACATACAGAAATCTGCCTAGATGGCATGAAAAGAGGGTTTGGAAATATGACACCAATGTGACCTCATAACAAGAATTAGGGCAATGATAATAATAACAGTAGTAGTTATAATAACAGTGGCATATAACATTTATTGAGTACTTACAGTGTACTGAGTACTTTTTATTTTATTTATTTATTTTTGAGGTAGGGTCTTGCTCTGTTGCTCAAGATGGAGTGCAGTGGCATGATCATGGCTCACTGTAGCCTCAACTTTCTGAGCTCAAGCAATTCTCCCACTTCAGCCTCCCGAGTAGCTGGTACTACAGGTGTGTTCCAACATGCCTGGCTAATGTTTTTGATTTCTAGTAGAGATAAGGTCTTATTATGTTGCCCAGGCTTGTCTTGAACTCCTGACCTCAAGCAATCCTCCTGCCTCAGCCTCTCAAAGTGCTGGGATTACAGGCTTGAGCCACCACGCCCAGCCCTGAGTACTTTAAGAGCATTATTTTCTTTATTCGTCTCAGCCCTATAAAGTCCAATTGTTTTCTCCATGTTACAGATAAAGAAACTGAACTTCAGATAAGTTAAAAAACTAATCCATGTTCATGTTGCAAACAAGTCACACAAACACAGCTTCATTCGACTCCAGAGCACAAACTTTGGGTCTTTATGTTTAAAGGTCTAGAAACTAGAATTAATTTATTCAGTCAACAAACATTTTGGTGCCTCTAATGTGTCAGTCACTCTTCAAAATGCAGAGCATACGGTGATGAAAAATAGGCAAAATTCCTTCTTTTATAGGGTTATATTCTAAGGGGCTGCAATCACTGAGTGCATACTTATGTAACGTGACAAATACAATGCCAGAAACATCACAGGCTTTAACTCGTTTACTCACCAAAGAGATCCCTGAGCTTTACTACCTAAACCTCCAAGGCATGTTCATCATAGTTTTTAGCAGAAGGGGCAAGAAAGCCTAACATATGTCACGCTTTTAATTTCTTGAGTTTTTTGCTCTTCGCATCAGTAATTCTCAAAATATAATCTCTGGACCACTGTCTGTGGCAGTTGCCTATTAAAATACAGATTTCTGGTCCAACTCAAACATCCATGTTAAAATCTTTAGAAGTGAGATGAAGGGATCTATTTTTAAATAGACTTCCCAAGTGATCCTGATATCCCACTGACTTGGAGAAGCCCAGTCTAGGACAGGCAGTGAGAGGCTTTTTCTCCCAGCTGTCCTAAGGCACCTCTCCCCCTTTCCCCTCTTTATGTGGCCAGCCTCATTGCCACACAACTTTCCCAGATGAGGAATGAAGCAGTGTGTTATGATGAGACATTCGTGAAACTAGTGGTTTGCAATCTTGGCTGGATAACTGAATCACCAAGAAAGTTGTTTTATCTCTCAAAGCCCAGGCCACACTCCAAACCAAGTCAATCAATTTGGGGGAGTTGGTCTTAGGCACCAGCATTTTTTAAACCTCCCAGGTGAATTCCAGTGTGCACCAAAGTTGAGAGCTACTGCTCCAAAGAAGTGCTTCTCAAATTTTAATATGCATACAAATCATCTAGGAGAACTTATTGAAATGTAAATTCTGATTCAAGAGATCAGGAGAGTCTATATTTCTAACAAACTTTCAGGTAATACTGATGCTGCTAGTCCAAGAACCACATTGGAAGAAGCAAGACTCAAGGATTTCTAAAATTATAAAAAAAAATTTAGCAATTCATATACTTCAGTATGATTTTGCACAAAACAAAAGCTCAATGATTATCTGTTGTATCTTTAAATAAATACGTAAAACCTAACTCTGATCTCCTTTAATATCATTGTTCTATGATTCCATTATGTAAAGATGCTTAAAAACTATTCTTCTTCAGAGTCATTCATTTATAAGACAAGACTTGCAGAAATATACAAATTTCTTTCTTTACAAAAAGTAAAAATGTGTGGAAATTACTCAGTTCATTTACCCAGGAGCTGTATCAATCTTGCCTCAATGTTATTGAGCCTGTTATTTTTATTAAGTCAATTCCATTTAACTGTACTTTATCAACTGCCTGATTAAAATGTCAGCAAAAAATGTAATAGATAATTTTTTTTTACCTTTCATTTCTAAGGTTTCTTAACTGTCACTTACCTTTCCAATGTTGTTAAAAAAGCTATAGAAGATGGAATAAAAATCATTTTCTGCTCAGTCAGAATCCCATGCATCAGCCTGTTTACCACTTCCTCAGGTTCCAGAGTGGGTCCCAAACTGAAATCAGAGGCAGTCTTCAGAAACAGAATACTTCACCGAGGCTTCAGCTTTAGTTTGGTGCTAACCAACAGCTTTAGCATGGTACAGATACCATTAACATAACTGATTTGTAGTGTCTAGCCTAATATAGGTGCTCAGAAATGGTAGCTATTGTACCATTGATAATAATAATAACAATCATTCACTTAGTGCTTATTGTGTACCACACACTGTGCTAAACTTTCTATATAGGTTATTCCATTGCAGTTTGACAATAATCTTATGAAGGCAATATTATAATTCCTATTCTACAAATAAGAATTATAGAAGTAACTAAGATTCAAATATAATTGAGCTAGATTAGGTCTGACAACTTTACTTTTAAACTTTAAGCAGTCTCGGGAAAAAAAATCAGATACTATTATACAAGTTTTATTATATACTCAGTCTCCTTAGTGAACAATTCCTAAAGCATCAGAGGAATTAGAATATGACAGGTACGTGCCCACCTTTAGGTCCTTCATCTCCAAATGATATGCTTATATTTACTAGGTCTTTGGTTTTTTTGGTTGTTGTTGGGTTTTGTTTGTTTGTTTGTTTGTTTTTTTGAGGCAGGGTCTCACTCTGTCACCCAGGCTGGAGTGCAGTGGTGAGATCTCGGCTCACTGCAACCTCCACCTACTGAGTTCAAGCAATTTTCCTGCCTCGGCCCCTCAAGTAGCTGGGACTACAGGTGTACGCCACCACTCCAGGCTATTTTCTGTATTTTTAGTAGAGATGGGGTTTCACCATATTGCCCAGGCTGGTCTTGAACTCCTGGACTCAAGTGATCCGCCAGCCTTGGCCTCCCAAAGTGCTGGGATTGCAGGCAGGAGCCACTGCAATTAGGTTTTGGCTTTGTTACTTAGTTCCATGTTACATCTTTGCTGTGTAATCACTCAAGTATATGTACCACAGACTAGCAGGTGGCCCCCAAAAAGTGGGTTTTAGGCTAGGCGTGATGGTTCAGGCCTGTATCCCTGTAATCCCAGCACTTTGGGAGGCTGAGGCGGGTGGAGTGCTTGAGCCCAGGACTTCGAGATCAGCCTAGCCATCATGGCAAAATCCTGTCTCTACAAAGAAATACAAAAGAAAATTAGCCAAGAGTGGTGGTGCACTCCTGTAGGGCTAGCTACTCAGGAGGCTGAGGCTAGAGGATCCCTTGAGCCTGGGAGGCCGAGGCTGCAGTGGGCCATGATTGTTCCACTGCATTCCAGCCTGGACAACAGAGCTAGACCCTGTCTTTAAATAAATAAATAGATAAGTGGCTTAAAAAAATCAGTTACAGAAGCGCACTTAGGGAGGAGCTGCACGAGAGTTAGTACTGAGACTTTTTAACATTTTATTAATGACTTAGAAAAAAATGATACATAATTAAATGTACTCATGAAATTTTCCATGGCACTAAACTATTTGGGTGGCTAACATTTTGGAGAGGCATATTTTTAATGTGTGTGTCTAGTTAAAAGAAGTGAGACACCAGGCGTGGTGCTCAATGCCTGTAATCCCAGCACTTTGGGACCCCAAGGCAAGCAGATCACTTGAGGTCAAGAGCTTGAGACCAGCCTGGCCAACATGATGAAACCCCATCTCTACTAAAAATACAAAATTAGCCAGGCATGGTGGCAGGCACCTGTAATTCCAGCTACTCGGGAGGCTGAGGCAGGAGAATCACTAGAACCGGGGAGACAGAGATTATAGTGACCCAAGATCGTGCCACTGCACCCCAGCCTGGGCGACAAAGTGAAGCTTCGCCTCAAAAAAAAAAAAAAAAAAAAAAAGTGAGGCAAAAAGTACTGGATGTGCCAGGCAGAGTGACTCATGCCTGTAATCCTAGCACTTTGGGAGGGTTAGGCGGGAGGATCACTTGAGCCCAGGAGTTGGAAACCAGCCTAGGCAAGATGGTGAGATCTTGTCTCAAAAAAACAAAAACAAAAACAAAAAAAAACTGGATTAAATTCTTTAGAAATAAATAAAGAATAATTCCTTCAGAAAAAATATATATTTTGAAGTAAAACTGGGACAACTGGGAAGTATAATATTGTATTTAAAAGTGAGCATGATTATTGGATCCATGAAGGAGAGTAGAGCTTAAAAATACATAAGCTTTAATTCTCAGCACAGTTCATTCATTTATTAAAATATTGTGTTCACCATGGGACCTTGAAGCAATAGTATTACATATGAAAATCTTTGAGATTTGACAGGAGAGGAAATGTAATAATGAAATCGATGGCTTTTGGCCCAGGGAAGCAAAAAATCAGAGGCAATGGAAGCTTGCAGCGTAAACAGGTAGGGGTATCAAGGAGGATGAATCCAGAAACTGAAGGATGCTATGCCTTGAAAAGCATTTAGAGGGAAATTCATTTTGTAGCACATTGCTACCAGACTTTAATATTCTCAAGCTCCATGAAAGCTTACAGACACCTGTGTAAATAGAGCACTCTCTCATCCACACTGTGGCCTTGCTAACCTACCTATCAAGTGGTGCTGCATTCACCAAACTTTTCTAGTGTGCCCGATTTCTTTACCTAAGGTTTTTAGCCCCTGTCAGATAACCTCTCATTGAAATATAATGACTGTTCAATATCATAATTTTAAAAGCCAAAAGAAAAGGCTTTCAGAAAAAACTCAATTTCTTAGCAAAATAATATCTTAATCATTAAAATGTCAGTATGTGGAAACATTTTTTTTCCTGACACGCTAAAGTTAATGAGAGTTACAAATCCTATTAAACAAATGTTCTTAATGGATTTTGTAAGAAACTATCCAAAAACACTTCAGGCCAATCTGCTGGGGTGGGAAAGGAGGGTGCATGTTGGGGTAGAGAAATACTGAGGGGGAAAGAGTATTTTCAGTCTGAAGGATTGTATTTGATGACCTACTTTAACCACTTAAGTAATGAGTAATTTTGGGGAAAACATTTCAACTCTTTTTTTTTTTTTTTTTTTTTTTTTGAGACAGTCTCGCTCTATCGCCCAAGCTGGAGTGCAGTGGCACGATCTCAGCTCACTGCAACCTCCGCCTCCCAGGCTCAAGCAATTCTCCTGCTTCAGCCTCCGAAGTAGCTGGGATTACAGGCATGTGCCACCACGCCCGGCTAATTTTTGTATTTTTAGTAGAGACGGGGTTTCACCATGTTGGCCAGGCTGGTCTCGAACTCCTGATCTCAGGTAATCCGCCTGTCTTGGCCTCCCAAAGTGCTGGGATTACAGGTGTGAGCCACTGTGCCCGGCCTCAACTCTTTAAATCTCAGGTTTTTGTTTTTGTTATTTCCTAATCTGAAAAATAAGGATAGTGCAGTGGTGCAGTGGCAAATGTTTAACCACTGGCTCTCTAGGGGACAAAAATCTCAGTTTAGTAGCATTTGTTGATTTCCACAGTGTAAATATTCCCACAACAACTAATTTTAAACTATCTACATGACAACACTGAATGAGTACTACTATATAAGCCAGCACCAGCACTCCACTAGGAATATGATGGTTAAATGGAAATGTATATACACAAGCACTTTATACAGTTACACCAGACATCTTTTTACAGTACTAGTCAATAAAACTAATATCGTTCTGTGACATACACATACAAGCTCTTAAATTTTTAGAGAAAATATAAATTGTGTTATGTATATTACAGATGGGAAATTAGATGTTTTAAAACGATGTTCAACAGAAATAAATCTTGGCTGCCCCCAAAATGATCAGAACACTCAATTACACTTAATCTAATAAATTCAGGTTATGTGGCATTGTTTCTATCATTAGTTGGAAAGAGATAACTTATTTCAGGAAAAAAACATTTAACTAAAAATTGCTTGTGTAGCTAACAAGAGATCCCAAAATATTATACACAAAGCAAAACCTGTCAGAATTAAAGGGAGGGAGACATAAGACAGTTTCAACAATAATAGCTGGGGACTTTATTTTCCACTTTCAACAACATATTGAAGAACTAGACAGAAGACCAGCAGAAATAGAAGACTTGAATAACACTATAAATCAACTATACCTAACAGATACCTCACACCATCCCAACAACAGCAGAATACACATTATTCTCAAGAACACATGGAAAATTTTCTCCCAGGTAGACCATACGTCAGACCACAAAGCAAATCTCAATACGTTTTAAAAGATTAAAATTATACAAACTATGTTCTCTGACTACAACGGAGTAAAATCAGAAAATAACAGAAAGAAAACTGGAAAACTCACAAATATATAGAAATTAAACAGTACCCCTAAATAAACAATGAGACAAATGAGAAACCACAAGAAATTAGAAAATACTTTGAGGTGAACATAAATGAGAACACAACATATCAAGATTTATGGGATGAGGTAAGCATAGTGGCTCAAGCCCATAATCCCAGCACTTTGGAGGCTGAGGCAGGAAGATTGCTTGAGCCTGGGAGTTTGAGACCAGCCTGGACAACCCAGTGAGACCCTGTCTCTACAAACAATTTTTAAATATTAGCTGAGGGTGGTGGCACGCACCTGTAGTCCTAGATACTCAGGAGGCTGAGGCAGGAGGATCACTTGAGCCCAGGGAGGTAGAGGCTGCAGTGAGTTATGACTGCACCACTGGCACTCCAGCCTGGGTGACAGAGTGAGATCCTATCTCAAAAAATAATAAATAAATAAATAAAGACTCATGAGGTGCAGTGAAAGCAGTGCTCAGAGGCAAATTTATAGCTGCAAATGCCTGCATTAAAAAAAGAAAAAGATCTCAAATCAGCAAAGTGAAGCTCCACATTAAGAAACTATAGAAACAAAAAATAAAAACAAACCCAAAGCAAGCAGAAAAAAAAGATTGAAGCACAAATGAATGAAATAGAGAACAGAAAAACTACAGAGAAAATCAATGAAACTTAAAATAGGTTCTTTAAAAAGATAAACAAAATTAGCAAACCTTTAGCTACACTGACCAAGGCAAAAAGAGAGAAGACTCAAACTACTAAAACCAGGAATGAAAGCAGGGACATTCCTGCTGACCTTACAGAAATAAATAAGATTATAATAGAATACTAGGACAATTGCATGCCAACAAATTAGAAACCTACATGAAATATACAAACTCTCGGGAATACACAAACTACCAAAACTGAATCAAGGAAAAACAGAAAATATGAGATCTTTAATAAGAGATTGAATCAGCAATGAAAAAACTTCCAGGAAAGAGAAGCCCAGGACTAGATGGCTTCATAATAAATTCTACCCAATGTTTAAAAAATAATTAACACCAATCCTTCAAATTCTTCCAAAAAAATAGAAGAGGAGGAAATTCTTAATTCATTCTCTGAGTCCAGAATTACCCCGATACTAAAATCAGAGTAAGAGATCACATGAAAACTACTGACCAGTATCTCTTAGGAATATAGATGCAAAAATCCTCAACAAAAGATTAGCAAATTAAATCTAGCATTATATTAAAAGAACTACATACCATTATCCCAGGAATACAAAGTGGCTCACCATACACAAAACAATGAAATATACCATTTTAATAAAATGAAGGGAAAAAACCTACACCATCATCTCAGTAGGCATCAAAAACGCATTTGACATGATACAACATTCCTTCATGATAAAAACACTCAATAAACTAGGAACAGAAGGGCATTTCTTCAACCTGTTTTATAAGCATTTGTGTAATGCAGTCTGATTTATATAATCAAAATGGAGTAGCAAACATAGTAGGACTTATTAAATATAAAAGGATGGGCCAGGTGTGGTGGCTCATGACTGTAATCCCAACACTCTGGGAGGCCGAGGCAGGCGGATCGCTTGAGGTCGGGAGTTTGAGATCAGCCTGGCCCACATGGCAAAACCACCGTCTCTACTAAAAATACAAAAATTAGCTGGGCATGGTGGCACGCACCTGTACTCCCAGTTACTTGGGAGGCTGAGGCAGGAGAATCGCTTGAATCTGGGAGGTGGAGGCTGCAGTTAGCTGGGATCATGTCACTGCACTCTAGCCTGGGAGACAGAGCAAGACCCTGTCTCAAACATAAATAATTAAATGAATGAAAATATTATTGTTGGCCCATTTAATGATAAAAATATCATATTAATATAACATGGAAGTACTGTTTTTTTCCTATCATACTGGCAAAGATTAAGAGTGTGCTAAGCTGGGTGTGGCAGCTCACGCCTATAGCCCAGCTACTTGGGACGCTGAGGCAAGATCAGTCTGGGGAACAAAGCAAGACCTTGTCTCTAAAAGAAAAAAAATATATGTATATTTTTTGAGAATTTTAAAAACTATTGAAATTCAAGTTTATTTAACAAAAATAACTGAGCTTAAAAAAATAATTGGAACACCTGGTTTACATTTAATTCCAATAAACCCAGATTATGCTGTATTATACCTTTATAGTAAACAGTTTATTTGCAGTGTGCTAGCTGTATAATTATAAGAACCAATAAACTACATCTAAGATGTGCTCTCAAACAGAATTTAAGTTCCAACATTAATATGAAACAAAATATTTATAATTCAGCCATTTAGAGACTGGTTCAATTTTCTTTATTCAGAAAGGCCTATGTAGCTTAATCTGAATCTCGGTTTTACTTATGGGCAAGTTACTTAATTTCTCTAAACCTCAGATCTCTCTCATCTACTGAAGAAGGACTAATAACATCTCCGCCAAAGTATCGTTGTGAGGTTTAAGAAAATGACATTTTATTTGGTGTCTGAAATGTAAACAGGTATTTAATGAGGAATACGTTCTCTCTTCTAATTAGAAGTAATAAGTTTCTATATTAAAACCAACTTCATCTCTGGGGTCTACTGTAGTACCAGCTTAGCCTCAAAGAGGCTAATGAGGTTCATATGTCAGGTTCATATGAGACTAATGAGGTTCATATGTCAGGACCAATCTTCTAGGCCCTTCCTTAGCCAGGTTTATATTCAGCCTAGAATCATCTTAGCCTTTGTTCACACTTTTCCTCCAGAGTGGGCTTCCTAATTCTTTTTTAATGGCACTAGTAAGTTTTGTCAGGAGAGGGCACTGGAGCCCACATTAAGGTCAGCTCTGTGCGGCCTTGTCGGGGGGCAAGGTTAAAAAATTCAATTATAACTTTTGAAAATAGGATGTCTGTTTTTAACTACTGAAAGACAGTATGACTTAAAAACTTGACTCAAATATGTTATTTTAGTATCCACATACTGAAAAAGAAATTGAGGAAACTGGCAAGTTTTATCTTCAACATCTGCTTTCAGTTTTAGTGAAGCTTATCCTCACTACTTTCATTCCTCAGATCCATTTCCCAACCTGAAAAACTTATCTGTCCCTTCTCTTCTCTCTTCAGACTCCAGTTAGGGTTCTCTTGTTTAATATTGATAAATTTAAACATTGACTTCTAAAATAAATACTCTTACTTTTGTTTTCTAACAAAATTGTGTATTAAAAATAGATTTTAAAGACTATTTGATAGATTCTTGGGGGCTTGAGATCTTTGGACAGCTCCCAAATTTCTGTCTAATGTTGGTTTTCTGTTCTGCTTCCCTGTGGGATGACTTAAATTAAGTGTATTTAAAATAGAACCTGCGGGCTGTGGATCAGCTGTCAAGAGTTCAAGACCAGCCTGACCAATATGGTGAAACCCCGTCTCTACTAAAATAATAATAATAATAATAAAATAGAACTGTTAGGCCAGGCGTGGTGACTCATGCCTGTAATCCCAGCACTTTGAGAGGCTGAAGTTGGGAGAATGACTTGAGCCCAGGAGTTCAATTGAGTTCAAGGAGCCCTTGAGCCCAGCCTGTGCAACATAGGGAGACCCTGTCTCTACAAAAAATTTAGAAATTAGCCAGGTGTGGGGACACATGCCTGTATGGTCCCAGGGACTGGGGAGGCTGAGGTGGGAGAATTGCTTGAGCCCAGGAGGTCAAGGCTGCAGCGAGCTGTGATTGTGCCACTGCATCCAGCCTGGGTGACAGAGCAAATCCTTGTCTCAAAAAAAATTTAAAAAAAAGGAAAAAAATTAGAATCTGTTAACCCTTCAAGTGGCCACACTGAATATTTTTCATTAATTTTAAGTACATTTTCAACAAAGGCAGCTGAATTGGGGAAAATATGGGAAAGTTTGAGGGGGCAGAATAAAACTTAAAAATTGAATCTTGGCTGGATGCAATGACTCAAGCTTATAATCGGCTGGATGCAATGACTCAAGCTTATAATCCTGGCACTTTGGGAGGTGAGATGGAGGTGCGAGAATTGCTCAAGGCCAATTTGAGACCAGCCTGGGCAAACAGCAAAACCCTGACTCTCAAAAAAAAAAAAAAAAAAAAATAGCTGGGTATGATGGCACACGCACTGTAGTCCTACTCAGGAGGCTGAGGTGGAGGGTTGCTTGAGCACAGTTCAAGGTTACAGTGAGCCATGATTACACCACTGCACTTCAGCCTAAATGAGACCCTGTCTCAAAAACAAAACAAAACCAAGCAAAATTGAATCTCATCATTACAATAAAATTGAGAATCCAAAAGTCTATCCAAGTAAGCATATGAACTTATAATATGAATTTAATATCAGTGAGGAAAATGATGTATTATTTAATAAATAGTACAGAAAACTCATTAACTATTTGGAAAAAACAAACTATACTGTGACCTTACTTCTTAAATCAAAATAAATTTGGTTGGGGCAATGATTTAAATATGAAAAATGCAACCATAAAATATATGCTAGAAAAAAATATGGGTAAATATTTTCAAAAACTTGGAATGAGAAAGACCTTTCTAAACACCTCACAGAACCTACAGTCCATGAGAAAAAAATCCCTAAGAAAATTTTAATGTAAAACTAAATGAAAATAGGCTTAAAAGCAAACAAAAAAAAAACTGGGGAAAAAATATATGCAACAGATGTGATATATAAAGGGGTTTCTCAAATGTATGAAGAATTCTTTCTTATGTATCAATTAAAAATCTCTAGAGCTCAGCTGGGCGTGGTGGCTTATGCCTGTAATCCCAGCACTTCGGGAGGCCAAGGTAGGCGGATCACTTGAGGCCTGGAGTTTGAGAACAGCCTGACCAACGTGAAACCCCATCTCTACTAAAAATACAAAATTAGTTGGGCGTGGTGGTGCGTGCCTGTAATCCCAGATACTCGGAAGGCTGAGGCACGAGACTCGCTTGAACCTGGGAGGTGGAGGTTGCAGTGAGCCGAGATTGTGCCACTGCACTCCAGCCTGGGCGACAGAGTGAAACTCTGTCTCAAAAAAACCAAAAAACAAACAAACAAACAAACAAAAACAACTCTAGAGCTCAATAGCAAAAAGTGAGCTGATGCCATGAAAATAGGCAATTCATAAAAGAAGTGCAATGTCCAAAAATCATATGCGAACATGAATGTAGCTAGTCATCAGGGTAAAAATTAAGATGATTCTTCGTGTATTGGATTGGCAGTGATTATAAGAGTCACAGAAGGCAGACTGATGAGGAAGTAGAGAGTAAGTTGCTCTCCCTGAACTGTGGGTAGGAGTGCAAATCAGTGCAGCATTTCTGGAGGGGAGTTTGGCAATATGTAGGAATTTTTACAAGTTATATACCCTTTGGCCCAGTAATCCCCCTTTATGAATCTACCTGAAGGAGATGATTATCCAAAAGTGAAAATATGTGTGCCCAAGGATGCTTATTGCTGATTTGCTGTTAAAAATCCAGAACACTAAAAACAACCCTAAAATCATCACTAGGAGATGCTATTGTTCCCAATAATCAATACAATTTATTATAATGCTCTGTACTTTATTAGATGTCTATAACATAATGCTGAGGGAAGTATGCAGTATACTTGCTGCTTCCAGGACCCCATGTGTAACATACGCCAGTTATATAAAATTCAGAGAAGTCTAGAAGGATGTTTATCAAAATTTTGAGAGTGGTTTCCACTCGATAGAGGGTTTTAAGGAAATTAAAAAAGAAACTTTTTGATTTGTATTTTTCAGTAACATTGGAATTTAAACAAATAAGTATGCATCATGTTTACAAAGACATTAAAGCTATTTCTAAAAAGAGAAAACATTAAAAATTATCTTCAAATTAATCCTTTATAATTTTATTTTTTAACCAAGTAAAGAGTATGATCTGGTACTCCTTTTGGAGGCTAATCTCTAGATTACCTCCAAGGGAAGTGTTTTTCACATGTGGTCTTGGGTTAACTCTATCAGAATCACCTATGATAATCACCTTTTTTAAATGTAGAGTTCCAGGCTCCCTTCCCTGCCACTACCCTACCCCAACCAAACCCAGTAAGTCAACATATCTGAGGGTGAAGCCCCAACATAGTTCCCAAGCACACCTGGTGACATGTATGTATATTTAAGCCTGTGAATCATTACTCAGGAGAAGAAAAAAGGAAGAGTTAGCACGTTTACCAATGTCATTCATATTTACTTTTTTAGTCATGCTCCCTTGCTTTCTCTCTTTTTGGCTTTCCACCTGTTTTCCCACAATCTGCAGAAGCTGAAATCAAAATGAACTAAGAGCATTAACTATCAGGTGTTTTCGGGATTAAAACACTTAGGAAAACCCACAGAATGGCTGGTATTCATAGCAACCACCAATCCTTTTGTCTCAATTTCTCAACTTACCTTGTACTTGGATTTTTGATGAAGCCAGTGTTTACGAAATTAGGACACAGACATGTTGTTTTGACTCCAGTTATTTGTAAGGCAGCCAGTTCATCTGTCAAAGTTTTATGAAATCCAACAGCAGCAAACTTGCTTGAACTGAAAATAAAGAGAGAGTTTACAAAATAATTCAAGAATTCTGAAATGTCTGCCTGTTTTCCTCAGTTCAGCATGGTCCTCTGCAGAGCAATGTGGGCATTCCCTGAATCTCAGGCCCCAGTCCAGACATACTGCATCAGAGCCCACATTTTACAAGATTCTCAGGTAAATCTGTAAGCACATTAAGGTCTAAGAAGCCCTGACAGAAGATTTACTGCATCTTAGCATCACTTACGGAATAAGAACATTTCCTTAAAAAGCCTTTTAAAGAAAATTAGCAGAGTATTTGTTTTTGTTGTTGTTCCACAAAATTCAATGTCACTATAAGCTGTTCCTTATTTACTTCAAGATGTTCACAGAACTTGCTGAAAACTTTTCCTGGATAAATCCTATTCTTCCTTTAAGTCACAACTTCACTTCCTCAAAGAGGCCCTTCCTAACCCCCAGTCTAAATTATTTTCTCATTATATTGTAATTTTCAGTTTTCTATGATAGTATCTATCTCAGATTTGTAACTGAACATTCATTAGAGAATAAATTTTTTTTTTTTTTTTTTTTTGAGACAGTCTTGCTCTGTCACCCAGGCTGGAGTGCAGTGGTGCGATCTCTGCTCACTGCAAGCTCCGTCTCCCGGGTTCCCGCCATTCTCCTGCCTCAGCCTCCCGAGTAGCTGGGACTACAGGCGTCCGCCACCATGCTCGGCTAATTTTTTGTATTTTTAGTAGAGATGGAGTTTCACCATGTTAGCCAGGATGGTCTCGATCTCCTGACATTGCGATCTGCCCACCTCGGCCTCCCAAAGTGCTGGCATTACAGGCATGAGCCACCACGCCCGGCCGAGATTAAATTTTTTAAAACATCTGTCTCCCACACCTTTCCTATAAGCTCCATGACTGTTTTGGTCACCAGTGAATCTCCAGGGCCTAGCACAGTGCTTGGCTCTTGGGTGCTCAATGAATATTTGTCAAATGAATGAATCACAATGCAAAGCGTTTATTGTAACAGCTCTTTCATTTGGAAGTAGTAGTGAAATTACTTATTCTAAATGGACATTACTTTCTCTGGTTTTTTTTATTTAAAAAGGGCTTTATTAAAAAAAAAAAAAAAAAAAAAAAAAAAAAGAGATTCAAAAATAAAATTAGTTCTCGTTGTGGAAATTGAGGATTATACATACGGGGATAAAAATGTAGATAAGCCTAGAACATCTGGTCACATTGGTAAACAAAAAAGTTATTAAATAGTATTTGAATCATATCAAATCAACTAGAGAAGAATTGCATCTTCCCCCAAATGGGACATTTTGAGAATGAATAATAATAAATGTAACAAATGGAAAGCAAAAAAAAAAAAAAAAAAAAAAAAATAAAGATGATGTCATGGCAAAAAAAAAAAAAAAAAAAAAAAAGGGCTTTATTGAGATATAAATTCATATGTCATACAAAGCATTCACTTAATGTATACAATTAAATGGTTTTTGATATATAATTAACTTAAAAGTTGTGGTATAATATATATCATGTAAAATATGTCATTTTAACCATTTTTAAGTGTGCAATTCAGTGGCAAAAATTATCAGATAATCTTTTATTCTGTTAAATCTGTATGAATTAGCAATTATACAAAGTAGCTATACATTCTGGCCAGTTAATCTATGCTTTGGAAGACAGAAAGCTGTGGAAATGTGTCTCTTACCTTTTTTTAAAAAGTTTAGGCACATATTGAAGCTGATATGGTTTGGCTGTATCCCCACCCAAATCTCATCAACAATTGTAATCCAAATTGTAATCCCCACATGTTGAGGGAGGGCACTGGTGGGAGGTGACTGGATCATGGGGTCAGTTTTCCCCATGCTGTTCTCGTGATAGTGAGGGAGTTCTCACAAGATCTGATGGTTTTTTTAAGTGTTTGGCAGTTCGTCTCTTGCTCTTACTCTCTCTTGTTCTCTCTCTCTCCTGCTGCCATTTAAGACATGCCTGCTTCCCCTTCCTCTGTAATTGTAAGTTTCCTGAGGCCTCCCCAGCCACGCAGAACTGTGAGTCAATTGAACCTCTTTCCTTTATAAATTGCCCAGTCTTGGGCAGTTATTTATAGCAGGGTGAGAGGGGACTAATACAGAAGGCTTAAAAGAAAGACTGTTAGATTAAATTATATGAAATTAAAAGCTTCTGTATACTGAAAAACAACATAAATAAAAATCATATCTAAAATAGATTACTATGTGCTAGACATTGCCCTCAGTTATTCTGATGCATTTTGGGGTTTTTTGGGGAGTCTTTCTCTGTCACTTAGGCTGGAGTGCAGTGATGCAATCATAGCTCACTTCAACCTAGGAACTTCTGTGCTCAAGCAATCCTATCACCTCAGCCTCCCAAGTAGCTGGGACTACAGGCATGTGCCACAACACTTGAATAATTATTTTACTTTATTGTAGAGATGTGGGTCTCGCTACGTTGCATAGGCTGGTTTCAAACTCCTGGGGTTAAGTCATACTCTTGCCTCAGTCTCTCAAGGCGCTGGGATTATAAGTGTGAGCCACAGTACCTGGCCTATTCTAAATAATTATTTCGTTTAATCTTCATAACACCCCTATAAAATATATTAAGATCCTCATTTACCAAAGAGGAAACTGAGGTAAAGATGGGTTATCAAACTTGCCTGAAGATACAAAACAAAGTAGCAGAATCAGGTTTTACAGGTGGGTAATAAACCAGGTTTATATATGATATACTCTAAACTTTATTAACTCCAAGCAAATTAAGAGGCAAGTGACAAACTGGTAAAGCATTTGCACATATAAGACAAGGATAAGGTTAATATATGGCAACTTTTATAAAGGAATAAGACAATACACTAATAGATAAATGGCTAAAGGGCATTCACGGAAAAATCATAATATAAAAATGCCAGTAGATATAGGCATATAAAAATGATTTACTTTAGGAATAGTTCATATAAAAGTAAAGTAAAACAAGACAGAATTCTTGCCTAGCAGTAATTATAAGGATACGAAATTTTTATCTGAGTTTTTTTTCAATGTACAGATTTTTCACCTCATATAATTGAATCTAGCAATCTTTTCTTTTTAAGCCTTCATTCAATATATGTCAAACTTTCAAAAAAGTGATAAAAAACACTTTCTTTCCACAGCTTTCTATTTTCCAAAGCACAGGTTAACTGGTAGCCTTTTCTGGAAGGCAATTTGGCAAAAGGTATCAAATTCATTAAAAGTATGCCGTGCTCTCAGATCCAGTGTTTATCCCAAGGAAATAATCAATCATGTCTCCAAAGATTAATGTTCAAGGATAGTCCCTGGACTGCAGTTCATTAAAGCAAATAGTTGGGAATAATGTGAAACGTCTGTAGTGGACAGCTGTTGTTTTTTCCCATCAGCATTCGTGTCCCCTTGTTCTGGTAATACCACTGTCACCAAATGCATACAGTGATTGGCTCCAGGCTAGTCTAGTCACTGACCTCTAGAACAAGAACGTTTGAAGCCATTGTTGAAGTGATGTTTTTTTTTTTCCCCTCCTGCTGGACTTGGAATTTAAAGGGTTTAACCCTGGAACTTTTGGTAGATATCTGGCCAACAGAGGAAGACAGCCTGCTTGAGACTTTGATTACAGAACCAAAAAATTCCTCTTTGTGCCTGGGGCAGTTTAAGTTTTTTGTTCCTTGCAACTGAAAGAGTGACAAAATACCAATGATGAGTAAATTGAATAACTAGTGGCACGTATGTGCAGTGGTATCCCACGCAGAAATAGAAAACGATGTTGCACGTAATATATATTTATTAACATATAAATATTATTTTAAATTAAGAGCCAAAATTATAGATTTTTTTAATGCATAACTATATGTTTGCATTTAAAATATCCTTAAAAATTATAACATGCATATCATGATTATTTTGTCAGAGGCGTGTAAACCACAGCAACTCCATCTTAAATAGGAGCTGGGTAAAATAAGGCTGAAACCTACTGGGCTGTATTCCCAGATGGTTAAGGCATTCTAAGTCACAAGATGATACAGGAGGTCAGTACAAAATACAGGTCATAAAGACCTTGCTAATAAAACAGTTTGCAATAAAGGAGCCACCAAAACCAAACCCACCAAAACCAAAATGGCTACAAAAGTGACCTCTGGTTGTCCTCACTGCTACACTCCCACCAGCGCCTAACTGTTCACAAATGCCCTGGCAACGTCAGGAAGTTACCCTATATGGTCTAAAAAGGGGAGGCATGAATAATCCACCCCTTGTTTAGCATATTATCAAAAACTAATCATAAAAATGGGCAACCAGCACCCCTTGGGGCTGCTCTGTCTACGGAGTAGCCATTCTTTTATTCCTTTACTTTCTTAATACGCTTGCTTTCGGCCAGGCATGGTGGCTCACGCCTGTAATCCCGGCACTCTGGGAGGCCAAGGCGGGCGGATCACGAGGTCAGGAGATCGAGACCATCCTGGCTAACACGGTGAAACCCCGTCTCTACTAAAAATACAAAAAATTAGCCAGGCATGGTGATGGGCACCTGTAGTCCCAGCTACTAGGGAGGCTGAGGCAGGAGAATGGCGTGAACCCAGGAGGCAGAGCTTGCAGTGAGCTGAGATCACGCCACTGCACTCCATCATGGACAACAGAGCGAGACTCTGTCTCAAAAATAAATAAATAAATAAACTTTCTTTCACTTTGCACTGTGGACTCACCCTGAATTCTTTCTTCCACGAGATCCAAGAACCCTCTCTTGGGGTCTGCATCGGGACCCCTTTCTGGTAACATCTTTCTGGCAACCACGAAGGGACTAAAGTGCAGAAACCCTGACCCTATGGCTACCTTTGGGTAAGTGTTGAGGTCCTGTAACATATTTCTGGCAGACCATAGAGGTACAATACTGAAGAGACCCCTGACCCAAAGGAAAATCATCGGGGCACACCAGTGGGCTGACTTTGAGTAAGTGGGGTGCCTACACCTGGGTAAAGAATGGGATTGGGTTAGAGGCCCAACTTAGGGGAGTTAGAGTCTCTCCTAAGACAGAGTGGGTTACAGGTCCTTCTTAATAAAAGGCAAGGGCACTTGACCGACGTCAAGTTAGAGTCCTGACTTAGGAGGGTTAGAGTCCCTTCTAAGATTTAGGAGGTTAGGCCAGGTGCAGTGGCTCACACCTGTAATCCCAGTACTTTGGGCGGCCAAGACGGGTGGATCACTTGAGGTGAGGAGTTCGAGACCAGCTTGGCCAACACGGTGAAACCCGGTCTCTACTAAAAATACAAAAATTAGCCAGGCATGGTGATGTGTGCCTGTAATTCCAGCTACTCAGGACGCTGAGGCAGGAGAATTGCTTGAACCCAGGAGGCCGAGGTTGCAGTGAGCCGAGATTGCGCTGCTGTACTCCAGCCTCGCCAACAGAGCGAGACTCCATCTCAAAAATAAAATAAAATAAAATAATAAATAAAATAAATAAGACTTAGGGGGTTAGAGGACCCTCTCAGTAAAGTCCCTGTCAGCTAAGAACAGGTTCGGCACTATGGGATGTTAACTGCCGTTCTCTTTGGATTAATCTGCCTTTGTACTCTTTGCTGATGGCTATGGGTGACAGGGTTAGGCATGCACAGGACCATGGGACATAGGGAGCTTTTTCCTCCCTAAAAGGGGAAACTTGAGAGCTGATAGGATTGCTGGAAAAGATCCCTGCTCAACCAACAGCAGCAGCCTGAAATTTTCAGTGTCGCTGCAATAGGTGGGTCTTTCTCTGGCCTCCCTGATCATTTTGCCTTCCCCACCCTGCCACAGGCAATACTTTCCATCTCTACTTTTCCTTTCCCTTTCTTATCTTTTCTATTACTCAGGGCGACCTTCTTGCCTAGAGACCACATGTTGAAATTCTAAGTCAGAGGTTGGATTAAAGATGATGGGGCCCAACTGGGGGTAAATTTAAGCCTTGCCAGTTTGATATTGGGTGCTAAGCAGAGCAGTTAATGTCTACGTTTTATCATGCATATTTTGCTCTGGCCAAAATGAAAAAAAAAAAAATTTTCCTTTATGATGCAGCTTGGTCCCCGGGGAGATGGTGCCACAAGCCCGATCACTAGGGCTGCTCAGGGAAAAGGAACCCAGAAGCCTGGCCTGCCAGCAAAAGGCTAAGAATTTGTTACCAGTTAGATTTTTAGCTTCTCTCTCTGTGCAAACAGTTGAATGAATGGAAAAAAAAAATCAGTGTTTATCTCCTCTGTAAAGACTTAATTAATGCGAAAAAGAATTCTAAGGCTAGTCTTTAGCTGGTGTATTTTGTGCTATGAATTCGTTTTTCCGTGTAGAGGCGTAGTTCGGGATAAAACATGGGCTTAGAACACCTGTAAGCCCGCTTTTCAAGACGACCCAGCAAGCTGGTTAGTAACAAACTTGGTTGCAGGTCCCTGAAACAAACAAAAAACCCGATGAAGTCTCCACCTTGTTTCATGTGCTTGGGAGCTTGACCTTTTAACCGCATGGCAGTACCTTCTCTTGGGCTCTGTCGTCCAGGGAACAAGAATTTTAAAGTTCATGTCATAGCCAGCTCTGAAAATCATATTAAATAGTTAAAAGCCTTTGCAAGCTCAAAATTAACTAATCTAGACTCCTTCTGAGAAAAGAAATGGACACTGACCAGTCCTGTAGCTCAGGAGCCAAGGTTTTGCACTTTCACAGTGGTAGTCTAGGTTCAATTCCCCACCTAGGAAGTAAGTCGTTACTGATTTAATATATGTGTGACCCTGTCCTCTTCTCCATGGACTGTCTTCAATTTTCCTTCCTCTAAGCACCTAGGAGTTTACCTTTGGTAAAGTTCAGAAGCTGGAAATATTGGCCGCTTGGCATGGCTAAAGTCGGGTAATAAGAGTTCTGAAAGGATTTCTTCTTTAGAGAGTACTATGGTTAAAACTCAGCTTAATTAAAAGTGGAACAAGCTATAGATATATTTAAAAGGCCTTTATGTTTTTCTCTTCTTGAAGCTTGTTTTGCTGGAAAAAGGTTTTTTCTTCTCAGTCAACTGAATTATTTTTCTTTGTTTTTTTTTGTTTGTTTGTTTGTTTTGTCTTGTTACTATTAATGCTCACATGAAAGGCCCGTAGATAACTTCTGGTAGCTTGGGACTACTTGGGAAAAACAAAGGCGGCACCACAGACCCAGTTTTGGGAGAAAAAAAAGAAAAAAAAACCCTCTGCTTTCCTCATGAAACCCCAAGAATTAAAAGCAGATAGATTCCTCTCAAAATCAAAGGCTCTGTTCTGTTTTGCATTGTGTTATCTGACGGTTTTGAGTTTGGGGGAGGGGGGGTATCCGCAATTACTTTGCATTATGAGAGAGCTTTGGTGTGTAATAACTAGGTAGGAAATGTACTGTAAGGGGTGGCTAATAGAAGTTATGGAGGGATACTTGACTCTGCACACTTGGATCAGAGAAGCATGCTCTTGGCCACCTGGAAGATAAGGCAACATCCTCACCCCTCACTGGGAGATGAGACTCTCATGAGGATGGGCTGATTGCAAAATGGGCTGATTGGCTTTGGGTTGCCTTGCAGTGAAATTCACAGTCGGTAAAAGCACTGCATTGTCTTCTCCCGTAGTATTTCCCTCCTTTTGGGGATTCAGGATCCAAAAAAAATGGCACCTTTAATTTTGGAGATCTGTCTGCCTTCAGCTGCTTATTTGCTACTTGTTTAGCCCTAGAAACACATGCTCTCCTGGCCCTGTTCCTCCAAGGGCTCCACCCTGAAACCAGTCACCCAATTAAGAAACTGGCAAATGGTGGGGCAAGGTGGCTCATGCCTGTAATCCCAGTACTTTGGGAGGCTGAGGTGGGCGGATCACTTGAGGTCAGGAGTTCAAGACCAGCCTGGCCAACATGGGGAAAACCCGTCTCTACTAAAAATAAAAAAATTAGCTGGGTGTGGTGGTGGGCGCCTGTAATCCCAGCTACTCAGGAGGCTGAGGCATGAGAATCACTTGAACCTGGGAGGCAGAGGTTGCAGTGAGCCAAGATCATGCCACTGCACTCCAGCCTGGGTGACAAGAGTGAAACTCTGTCTCAAAAAAAAAAAAGAAAAAAAAAAAGAAACTGGCAAATGAAAAACTGTATAAGTGCTGAATCTTCTGTCTATTTATAGTGCATGTTTATATATTACAAAGCTCTAATTAATTGACTTAGAAAAATAAGTGCATAAATCAAATATTTTGTCAGAAAAATAGAAACTTTAATGCCTTTTTGTTCATGTGACTTTAGTAATCTTTTGAAAATAAAGACAGTTTTAAAGTTTATTGGTAAAATAAAGTGTCTTAAAAATGTAGACATTTGGTCTAAATTAAGGTCAGATATCAGATTTGCTAAATGCTTTAAGGACAAATTGTTTCTTTAACTTTTGAAAACTGTTCTATTTACCTACCTTAAAGCCATCAGATTCTAGATAAGGCCTCCACGATGTGTGGAATTAGCCATGCCCCATGGCTATGCTGGAGAATCAGCCCTTATCTGCATGTCTGCCTGGTGTGTCCTAGACTAGGCTCCACACCTGGTACATAATTAAAATCCCTTACTTAACCAACGTTTTCATCAAAAATAAAAGTTGCTAGAAGTTAGCATTGTAACATGTAATTAAGACTACTGAAGAAACAGTTTTACATGCAAGGTGTATAAAAACGGTGAAATGTGTTTTTGGTAAAAAAAAAAAAAAAAAATTATAAGAAGAAGCATGGGAATGTGGATTATTTTCTGCCTAGATTAAAGTATTAAAGGATTGTGTTAAGTGGAAAGAAAAAAAAAAAGATTTAAAGAAGTTGTGGAAGGTTTTTTTTAGATGGAGTTTTGTTCTTGTTGCCCAGGCTGGAGTGCAATGGCGTGATCTTGACTCACCACAACCTCTGCTTCCCGGGTTCAAGCAATTCTTCTGTCTCAGCCTCCCAAGTAGCTGGGATTACCGGCATGTGCCATCATGCCTGGCTAATTTTGTATTTTTAGTAGAGACAGGGTTTCTCCATGTTGATCAGGCTGGTCTCGAACTCCCGACCTCAGGTGATCCACCCATCTTGGCCTCCCAAAGTGTTGGGATATACAGGCGTGCGCCACTGCACCTGGCCTTCGTGGAAGGTTTATAATAATTAATTGTAAGAAATTCTGTGTATAAACATATTGGCTAAAGTTAAAGGGGTATTATTCAGTTTTTCCATAAATTAAACATTGGAATAAAAGCACAACAGGTTTTTCTTAGAGGACTTATCTGCTCTTTCACAAAAAACTGTAAAGGGTTATAAAGGTTTATAAAATCTTACCTTATGATTAAACATTAAAATTGGGTAAATATGTCTCTAAGGTTTTATTAAAAATTGGGTTTAACATTAATAATACATTAACGTAAAGGTGAAATTTCGCTTATTTGGTATAAAAATCATCCAGGAAGCATTCTCAAATATGAAACAGTGTTTTGCTTTCTTTGGACTATATTTGTATAAATATGTTATTGGTATATGTTCCAAAGTTATAAGAAACTCCTTTATTTCTAATATGACTTAGTGTATGTTACTAATAATTATAACAGTTATGTAAAATTTTGTGTGCCACAAAAGTAACCAAATTTCCTTATCAATTGTGGCTTTAATAGTGGCTGTCCTAAAGCTTTTTATCATCCACAGACAATTGTCTTGTTTTAATCCTCTTTAAAAGGTGGTTTATATAATCAACTATAGAACTCTAGCAGGTGTTCTTAAATGCAGGTTTCTAACAATTTTAGAAATTGTAACATTAAAATAAAGAAAACAACTTTCAAAACTCTCATAAAAAGCTAGAATGTTCATGAATAACAAGTAGAACAGGAGTTAACTGAATTAACTGAACCAATAGAAAACTGAAGTAATTTTTTTAACTTTGCTTAAAATATTGCTGATCTTTTGTTTTATTTTTTAAAGGAAACTTCTTTTAAGCTATTTACAGCTTGCAGCAATTAAGTAAAATATACTCCTATGAACAAAATTTGAAACATATTTGTTTCTCACTATCTGATTACTCCAGAATGGAAACTAATTGTAAGTATTCTTAACTTATGGCAATATAGTTGTTTGCATGGAGTGCAACAAAAATCTGTTTTCTTTTGTAACGGGACACTATTGGAGAAATTGGTTATTTTACCAAGGCTTTGACTGGAATGGTGTGCTTTCCTTTAAAGAATCAAACTTGACTTGTAAAGCCAATAAAAGCCCTATGGGAAACTGGCCTCATACTTTGCCTACACAGTCCCTGTACAGGGTTTCTGATCTATGGTAAGTAAAGAATGTCACTTTCTCACAGATCCAGGAGGGCCAAGTTAACTTGGGACCTCGAAAGAAACGTGTTTTACCCAACTCATAGGTATTTAAGGGTACAAACCCATGGCAGGGCTCAGCTTTAAAAAAGTCTTACCTGAGATTCCTTATAAAACAGAGTTCCATCAAAGCCAATTAAAAAGCCTATGTGAAAAATAATTATTCTCGCTGCACTTTATACAAATAATCAGGACACGTATAATAAAGCAAATCAGTCTTACCATAATTTGTCTTTAATAAAAATGGGAAACTGGAGAGAGAATATTATATTTCAAGAACTATAGTACACTTGTTATTAAATTCTAGTCTCCATTGTTTTTAAATTTGTTTCTGCAATTTAGGCTAACCCTGTTTATTCTTGTAAACCAACCAGGGATCTCTAACTGCTGCTCAGAAGAAACAAGAGGGATGGGTAATGTAAAATTCTAGGCACATTGCAATCAGCTAGCAACCCCATATCAGCTTGGTCTCAACAGTTGCCCAGTTCATGGAAAGCCTTCTAATTTAGTTTACTTGGAATAACTTTACTTATTTTGCTTTACTCTTATGGAATATATTGCTATTATACCCTTTGTGTAGGAACACAGGACAGGCTTACTAAATGTTTTCTTAAACTAAACACTTATTAATCTCCCAGATAACACCTCTTGTCAAAACTCAAGAGTCAGCCGGGCATGGTGGCTCATGCCTGTAATCCCAGCACTTTGGGAGGCAGAGGCGGGCGGATCACGAGGTCAGGAGGTCAAGACCATCCTGGCTAACACGGTGAAATCCCGTCTCTACTAAAAATACAAAAAATTAGCCAGGTGTGGTGGCAGGCGCCTGTAGTCCCAGCTACTCAGGAGGCTGAGGCAGGAGAATGGTGTGAACCCGGGAGGCAGAGTTTGCAGTGAGCTGAGATCGCGCCACTGCACTCCAGCCTGGGTGATAGAGCGAGACTCCATCTCAAAAAAACAAAAAACAAAATACAAACAAACAAAAAACTCAAGAGTCATGAATGGCCCTCGCCATACTGATGCTTTCTGACTAAGCTCCTCTCTACCCTGAACACAAGAGACCCTAATAGTTAGGCAGGAATATCATGGCCCCATTCAGCCTGAAGAAGTTACAAAAGATGGATTTTCATCCGTCTGCAACTCTTAGGATTAAGGGTTCTCTTATAAAAGGGAAAGGGGAAATGTCAGAGGCATGTGAACCAGAACAACTCCATCTTGAATAGGAGCTGGGTAAAATGAGGCTGAAACCTACTGGACTGCATTCCCAGACTGTTAACGCATTCTAAGTCACAGTATTAAGTCAGCACAAAACACAGGTCATAAAGACCTCGCTGATAAAACAGGTTACGGTAAAGGAGCTGGGCAAAACCCACTAAAACCAAAATGGCCACAAGAGTGACCTCTGGTCGTCCTCACTGCTACACTCCCACCAGCGCATAACAGTTTACAAATGCCATGGCAACGTCAGGAAGTTACCCTACATGGTCTAAACAGGGGAGGCATGAATAACAAACCGCTTGTTTAGCAGCTCATCAAGAAATAACCATAAAAATGGGCAACCAGCAGCCCTTAGGGCTGCTCTGTCTATGGGGTAGCCATTCTTTTATTCCTTTACTTTCTTAATAAACTTGCTTTCACTTTGCACTGTGGACTCACCCTGAATTCTTTCTTGCACGAGATCCAAGAACCTTCTCTTGGGGTCTGGATCGGGACTCCTTTCCAGTAACATTTCTGCATCGTGAAACTATCCATAAATTTAGTTTTTTCTTTTACTAAACCATATTTTCTGATTTTACTTAAGTGACCAAAAATGCTAGAATATATTGAAACTCAGAGTTAATGATCTTGCGTGTGTAAAAGGAATAACGTATTTTTCAACTTTAGGGTGAACCTATATATAGAAAGGCATATATATATATGAAAGCTAAAAGTGAGTAGATTTTTGCCCCCTGTATTTTGTAACATTACATCAAATTCCTTCTTATTAGAAATAGTCTAAATTATTCAGATGTCTTGGAGGGCTGAAAAAAATAGTCTGAATTAGTACTTCTTATTCCAAATTCTTTTTTTTTTCTTTTTGTGTTGAGGTCTTACTTTGTTGCCCAGGCTGGAGTGCAGTGGTGAAATCATGGTTCACTGCTGCCTTCAATTCCTGGGCTCAAGCAATCCTCCCACCTCAGCCTCCTGCGTAGCTGGGACTACAAGCATGCACCACCACACTTAGCTAATTTAAAATATTTTTTGTAGAGATGAGATCTTGCTATGTTACCCAAGCTATTCTTGAAATCCTGAGCTCAAGCGATCCTCCTGCCTTGGCCTCCCAAAGCCTGGGGGATTACAGGTGTCAGTCACCATGCCTGGCCCAGATTTTTCTTTTAAATAACATTTTATTACAAGCTAATGTTCAGGACTCAGTTTTACTGAGCATTCCCATACTGGCAACTTTTCATGCTTATAAATTGGCTATTTGGGTTGACAGAATATATTAGCTAGCCAATTGTTTTCTTTTAAAAATCAAAATACTTGTGAACAAATTACTTAGCAAGCAGCAAAAAACATTTCAGAATAGAATCAAAAGCTTCACCCTCCTCCACCATAAATCCAATTCTTTTATCTTGCATTCTTCATATTAATTATTAAAACTGTTGAACCATAACTCTGAAAAGAAATTAAAATATTTTTTCCTAAGATAGGCTACTAGAACTAGAATAGATTATTTTCTGTGGCTTTAGTAACTCAGGACAATGATAGGTGAGGGCTGAATTACAGGGAAAAGGATCAATAATCTTATTTCCCCTCTCATTTCATCCCAAAAACTAGGCGTCAGAGCATATACGATGAATTCCACTGGGGCAAAGCATTCTGGAAGCTAAAATTAGAGGTGGGAACTCCCTGTTTTGTGTGAATAACAGGAAGTGGAATTGAAATGTAATGCCAACAGGCAACCTCCTGTTATTGAACACTTGTAGGATTTCAGACTTTATGCTAAGCGCAATACATTGTACGATTTAAACCTTACAGCATTCTAATAAGTTAGATATTATTATTATTATTTTTTGAGACAAAGTCTCGCTCTGTTGCCAGGCTGGAGTGCAGTGGCACAATCTCAACTCACTGCAACCTCCGCCTCCCAGGTTCAAGCGATTCCCCTGCCTCAGCCTCCCGACTAGCTGGGACTACAGGCACACACCACACGCCCAGCTAATTTTTTTTGTATTTTTTAGTAGAGACGGGGTTTCACCATGTTGGCCAGGATGGTCTCAATCTCTTGACCCCATGATCTGCTTGCCTCGGCCTCCCAAAGTGCTGGGATTACAGGCGTGAGCCACCGCGCCTGGCCTAGATATTATTATTAACCTATTTTATGGATGAGGGAAATGAAGCACAGAGTAGAGTAACTTGCCTAAGGTCACACAGCTGGTGAGTGATTGAGTCAAGATTCATAATGCCATTATAAATGACATTATGTCATTCGTAAATAATATTTTTACTGGAAACAACCCAAATGTTCATAAATAATAGAATGGACAAATAAATTGTTGTCTGGTCACATGATACAACACTATGCAGCCAGAAAATGATCACACTATAGCTGCTAACCACAACACGGATAAATCTCACAAATACAGTGTGATTCCATGGACATAAAGATCAAAAATAGGCAAAATTAATCTAAGGTGTTGTAAGTCAACATAGTGGTTACCTTTGGGAAGGAAGGAGACACTGGTGATTGGGAAGGGTTCCAAGAGCGGGTCCTGGGGTCCTGTAATGTTCTATTTTTTTGACCTGCATGGTAGTTAAATGGATGTATCCACTTTGTAGTAACTCATTGAGCTGCACACTTATGACTTCTTCATTCTTATAAATGTATGTCACGTGTCAATAAAAAAGGTTTAAATGTTTACAAAAGCAGTATCTCAGTTTAATTGCCCAATTATTAATAACAATATCTGATAAACACTGCTTTCTGCTGGCAGTAATCTTTAGCACATGTCTGCGAAAGTCCTATCATTGATTAGATGCTGAGCAAAAACCAGAGCTGGCTGAGTTGAAGATAACTGTGGCCAGTAAGGATCACAGACTGCAGTAGCTCAGGCCAGTGATAGCTGAGGATTCTGAAGACGAGTTCTCTAAGGGCTAGCAAAGCACAGCTCTGTTACGAAGCTGGAAGTGTACAAACCCCTTGTGTGGTTGCAACCCTGCATGTTAGCCCAAATGGCACCCTTGTGTGGTTTCTTAAAAGCCACTTCTCGGCTGGGCGAGGTGGCTCACACCTGTAATCTCAGCACTTTGGTAGGCCGAGGCGGGTGGATAACGAGGTCAGGAGATCCAGACCATCCTGGCTAACACGGTGAAACCCCATTTCTACTAAAAATACAAAAACAAAATTAGCCGGGCGTGGTGGCGGGTGCCTGTAGTCCCAGCTACATGGGAGGCTGAGGCAGGAGAATCGCTTGAACCTGGGAGGCAGAGGTTGCAGTGAGCCAAGATCGCGCCACTGCACTCAAGCCTGGTGACAGTGCCAGACTGTCTTAAAAAAAAAAAAGCCGGCTGGGCGCGGTGGCCTACGCCTGTAATCCCAGCACTTTGGGAGGCAGAGGCGGGCGGATCACGAGGTCAGGAGATCGAGACCATCCTGGATAACACAGTGAAACCCCGTCTCTACTAAAAATACAAAAAATTAGCCGGGCGTGGTGGCGGGCGCCCGTAGTCCCAGCTACTCGGGAGGCTGAGGCAGGAGAATGGCCTGAACCCGGGAGGCAGAGGTTGCAGTGAGCCGAGATTGTGCCACTGCACTCCAGCCTGGGCGACAGAGCGAGACTCTGTCTCAAAAAAAAAAAAAAAAAAAAAAAAGCCACTTCTCTCCTCAAGCAATTTTACTTCCATCTGCTAGAAAAATCCTTCAAGTCTAAAAGGACTCGAATGTGAATATAGCATGGTAGAATTGTGTAGTGCACAATCTGCACAACTGTGTGTGTCATCCCTGTTTTGACAGTACCTTATGAAAACCTTTATTTCTGCTGAAAACATCACCACTTATCACGAAGATAAATTTGTTTCTCACAAAAAGCACATTTTTCTCTTGGTTTTCAATGCGAAACACACAGTTAAACAGAATGAAGGCAGAACCCAAAGAGTTATAGTGTTCATTGTGCAAACAGAAGAAGCAGCATGACAGGGCTCACTGCCCTGCTGGGTTCTCTGATCCTCTTTGCCTATCTCAGTGCCTGGCAACTAAGATAAGAGGCTGGGGGTGAGCTAGGAGGGTGTGGTGTAGTAGTTGCGGGGGCTGGGATTGCGGGAGGGGGATAGCACCTGTAAATATCTTTCATCAAGGAAGTGAAATAAATGTCATATTTTATTAGCCCTTGATGGCTGGGGGTAATCACCTAACTTAAACTGGCTCTAAAAGAGACAATATACAATCTTGACACCATAGGTCTGTTCTGTGACTGCTTCACCAGTTATTTCATCTTTTTTTGGAAAATTCAGTCCAAGTCTATATTTAATCTATCTATTTACTTATTTATTTATTTATTTTTGAGACACGGTCTCACTCTGTTGCCTAGGCTGGAGTGCAGTGGCATGATCTCAGCTCACTGCAACCTCTGCCTCCCAGGTTCAAGCAGTTCTCCTGCCTCAGCCTCGTGAGTAGCTGGGACTACAGGTGTATGCCAACACGCCCAGCTAATTTTTGTATTTTTTGGTAGAGATGGGGGTTTCACTGTGTTGGCCAGGCTGGTCTCGAACTCCTGACCCCAGGTGATCTACCCTCCTTGGCCTCCCAAAATGCTGGGATTACAGGCATGAGCCACCATGCCCAGCCCCAAGTCTGTATTTATTTTTAAAACTATTAGAAAACTAATATATGAAAATATATGTTCAGAAAAAAAAGAGAAAGAAGGAAAGGAAGGAAGAAAGGAAAAAAATATAGATGAGCAAAAAGAACAAAATATAAATCCCTTAATTACTTGTCTTGCCATTACCTAAGAATAACCACTTTTTAGGTGTGATTTAGGTGTTATATATCCTTGCAAATGCAAGTTGAATAAAAACAAATTACCCACCTATGCCTGTGTCTACATATTTGCACACATATCTATAGCTACATATACAACTATATCCATGTTTTTAGAATTTAGATATTTAATTCCAAAGGAGAAAACAAATTTGAGCATTATATTATATATGCAAATATATTTACACAATCATCATTAAACATTTTAAAAGTTCTTATTTGCTGAAACATACAATAAGTATTCAATAAAACATAAAATACAGCCAAGAATTGGTAAGGTGTGTGTAACCAGTAGAATCATCCTAGATGCAGTGGCCTCACTGATCTCCCCAGTAGAGTATAGGGTCACTGTGAACTGCTATTTCAAGTTTTTCAGTTATTCCAAGAGCATAGTTTTTTAAGTGGATAACCATTACAATTTTTTTAAAAAACAATTCCCTTGTTTGGATTCTTTTAATGTTTAAAATCCCACTATTAGAAAACTAATATTTGAAAATATATGTTCAGAAAAAAAAAAGAAAGAGAAAAAAGGAAAGAAAGGAAGGAAGAAAGAAAGAAAATACAGATGAGCAAAAAGAACAAAATAAAGATCACTTAATTACTTGTCATTACCTAAGAATAACCACTTTTTAGGTGTGATGAGAATAAAACAGTTTGTTATATATCCTTGCAAATGCAAGTTGTATAAAAACAAATCACTGGGCTGGGCGTGGTGGCTCACGCCTGTAATCCCAGCACTTTGGGAGGCCAAGGCGGGCAGATCACGAGGTCAGGAGATCAAGACCACCCTGGCTAACATGGTGAAACCCTGTCTCTACTAAAAATACAAAAAAAGTAGCTGGGCGTGGTGGCAGGCACCTGTAGTCCCAGCTATTTGGGAGACTGAGGCAGGAGAATGGCATGAACCCGGGAGGTGGAGCTTGCAGTGAGCCGAGATCGCGCCGCTGCACTCCAGCCTGGGCGACAGAGCCAGATTCCGTCTCAAAAAAAAAAAAAAAAAAAAAAATCACCCACCTATGACTAATATTCTCTCTCTCTCACTCTGATTTCATTTCTGCAAAAATTTACCCATTTTTATTAATATTAAAAATTATTAATATTAAATTTTGTTACAAATGTTAATAATTAATACTAATTATTGTTCTTGTTGTGTAATTTCTTGCTGTTAAAAGAGATGAGAAATGTTTTAAAAGTGGTTGGCTCATAACTGAATATATTTCCGGCTGCCACCTCTAGCAGGGTCCTCTAGAAGGGGATTAATGATTGATAATGCTGTTAGACAAGAGACTTTGTGCAACTCTTTCTGCTTATTTTTTGACAACTCTCAATAATAGACTGGAAAACTTCAAGTCTCTTATGATTATAAAGAGAGTTCTCATTAGACAGGGTAAGAAATCTCACACACAAGGTAAGCATAAGAACCAATGAAGGAAACACATATTCACATACCAGTAAGCCAGTAAGAAGGGGACTGAAACGTGTCCAGCTGCCGAAGCCACAGTGACAATATGGCCATGGTTATTCTTCATCATTGCAGGAAGAAATGCCTTTGTAGTCTACAAATAGTTTTTATTAAAAGAGAAAAAAATACTGTATTTCAGACTCACAGACCCATTGGGAATATTTTGAAACAAAAGTATATTTTTAAACATTAATCCTGTCATAAATGAAAAAAACCTAAACTGACAAATGCAGTAATAATAAGGTGACTGGATATGATGCCCACATTAGAAAACCTGAGCAAAACAATGGCTACTGAAAGCTTTGAGAATCCATCTCATTTAAATTGCTAAATTCAGCCAGGTGTGGTGGCTCATGCCTGTAATCCCAGCACTTTGGGAGGCCAAGGCAGGTGGACTGCTTGAGCCCAGGAGTTCAAGACCAGCCTGGGAAACATGGTAATACACCACTTCTACTAAAAATGCAAAAATTAGCTGGTCATGGTGGCAGGTACCTGTAATCCCAGCTACTGGGGAGGCTGAGGCAGGAGAATCACTTGAACCCAGGAGGTGGAGGTTGCAGTGAGCCAAGATCATGCCACTGTGCTCCAGCCTGGGTGACAGAGTGAGACTGTTTAAAAAAAAAAATTGCTAAATTTTTATGTTCCTCAGCCCTCCACCTCTTCTTGTTGATGCTTGGGATGAAGAAACAAGTAAGATAATACCCAGCCAAGGGCAGTGGCTCACACCTGTAATCCCAGCACTTTGGGAGGCTGAGCCAGAAGGATCACTCGAACCCAGGAGCTCGAGATCAGCCTGTGCAACATGGCAAAACCTCATCTCCACAAAAAATACAAAAACTTGCTGGGCATGGTGGTGTACTCCTGTAGTCCCTGCTACTAGGGGGGCCGAGGTGGGAAGATCATTTGAGCCCAGGAAGCTGAAGCTGAAGTGAGCCAAAATCACGTCACTGCACTCCAGCCTGGGCAACACAGAGAGACCCTGTCTCTAAACAACAAAAAAAAGAGACAGTAACCTATATTTGAACAAACACAAAACATAAAGATATATGTCAATAACTTGGGAATATTAGCATAAAACAACACTGCATTTTTATCAACCCCAATATTCTTTTGCGATTAGTCATCCCAAACTCACATCCAAGAAAACTTTGAGGGGCCTTTTTAAGAACTGGCTATTTGGGCAATATTTGGAGACTTTAGAAACACACATGGCATATGTACATATATATAACTTAAGACCTTCAGTGGTGAGGTTCACAATAAGGTTTGCAATTTTAGGGCCAGGAAATAACATGAGGCCTGAGCCTCATGCAAAATTGAAAGCCAGGGCAGTGGCTCATGCCTGTAATCCCAGCACTTTGGGAGGCTGAGGCAGGTGGATCACTTGAGTCCAGGAGTTCAACACCAGCCTGGGCAACATGGTGAAACCCCATCTCTACTAAAAATACAAAAATTAGCTGGGCATGTTAATGCCTGTAGTCCCAGCTACTTGAGGGGGCTGAGGTGGGAGGATCACTTGAGCCTGGGAAGTTGGGGCTGCAGTGAGATGAGATCGCATCACTGCACTCCAGCCTTGGCAACAGAGTGAGACCCTGTCTAAAAAAGAAAAAAGAGAATCTGAAAGCAAACTGGATTCACCTTTATAAAATCACAGACGATGACTCAGATGGTCCCCAACTCCTTTCTTTATCTCTAAATAGGATCACACAGAAATGTGAGAACCTAGCTTAGAATTAAAACATATACAAAACCTGACATTTATTATTAATTTATTATTGTTATTATTAATATTGTCAGTGAGGAAGAATGATAGAATTTGGTCATAGCATGAAAAATGATCTCTTTGTATAATGTTATCCCTGGTGCCTGGAGAAAACTTTAGCATTGATTTAATACTTCCTTATGTCTGCTGAAAGCCCCACCTTAATCTTTGGGATTTTCAAAAGGAATATTTTTGTAAAAGAAGCCATACTCACCCAGAAATGTGCAAGTACATTAACTTCAAAAGTCTTTTCAATCTGAGGATCTTGTGTAGCAAACAAATCTGATGTATAGACTACACCAGCATTATTTACTAAAATACTAACATCTCCAATTTCTGCCTTCACCTTCAAAAAATAAAATAAGAAAAGTAAATTCATTAAGAGGTATGAAGGTAAGTTTATACACAATGGCTATTTTTTTTTTTTTTTTTTTGAGACAGATTCTTGCTCTGTTGCCCAGGCTGCAGTACAGTGGCGAAATCTTGGCTCACTGCAACCTCCACCTCCTGGGTTCAAGCGATTCTCCGGTCTCAGCTTCCCAAGTAGCAGGTACTGAAGGCTCATGCAACCACGCCACACCTGGCTAATTTTTATATTTTTAGTAGAGATTGGATTTCACCATGTTGGCTAGGCTAGTCTCGAACTCCTGATCTCAAGTGATCTGCCCACCTCAGCCTCCCAAAGTGCTGGGATTACAGGCATGAGTCACCGTTCCTGTCTTGTACGCAATGACTATTGTTTTTCTGCTAGATCTGGATAAAAGTGATTTTGCAATCCATGTGTCAACAGGGGAAAAAAGTCCTTTTTATTTTACGCACTTATGTCCAAAATAGGTCTGTCTTCAAGTGTATCAGGTGGAAATTTTCTTTTGCAATTTAGTCTCTTGACTTAGTTCTATTGACTATAGATCAAGAGGCATTTGGCTAAGTAGCATTTTTTTAAAACATTACTTCAAAAGGTAAGCAAAAAAAATTAAATTAGGCTGGGTGCGGTGGCTCACGCCTGTAATCCCAGTATTTTGGGAGGCCGAGGAGGGTGGATCACCTGTGGTCGGGAGTTCGAGACCAGCATGACCAACATGGAGAAACCCTGTCTCTACTAAAAATACAAAATTAGCTGTACATGGTGGCGGGCGCCTATAATCCCAGCTACTCAGGAGGCTGAGGCAGGAGAATCGCTTGAACCTGAGACGCGGAAGTTGCGGTGAGCTGAGATCGCGCCATTGCACTCCGGCCTGGGCAACAAGAGCGAACCTCCGTCTCAAAAAATAAAAGTAAAACTAATGTGGCAAAATCAGGGACTACTACAGAGAATTGTGGAAAACTGATTACACTATTAAGCTGGCCACATTTTCTATTTCTTTATTTCTGTTTATTTTCTGTTCTGTTGTTCAATCGCTCTCCATTAGGTGGCAGTAGGCTTAAGGGTGAAGAGTGGTTTCCTTGGACCTTGAGTTTGGGCTCTGCCAGTCACTGTTGGACCTTGACCCAAGTTACTTAACCTCTTAAAACTTCAATTCTTCCTCTGCAAAATAGAGATACTAATACAAGTTCCTTGTGAGTCGTTGTGGAAACAAATGAAATAATGCATGTAAAGGAGCTAACACTGTATCTAGTACACACAGTAAACTGCTATTACTATCATTATCATTATTTCAAAACCATTTATACTTGTCTACAAGTAACATGTTTTAAGGTTCTCTTCTTGACCTGCTCAGGTGTCTATGAGGGTACTTAATATAGAAATATCGGCCAAGTGAGGTGGCTCACGCCTCTAATCCCAGCATTTGGGAGGCCGAGGCGGGCAGATCACTTGAGGTCAGGAATTGGAGACCAGCCTGACCCACATGGTGAAACCCCATCTCTACTAAAAATACAAAAATTAGCCGGGCATGGTGGTGCACGCCTGTAATCCCAGCTACTCCAGAGGGTGAGGCAGAAGAATCGCTTAAACCCAGGAGGCAGAGGTTGCAGTGAGCTGAGATCGTGCCACTGTGTTCCAGCCTGGGTGACAGAGCGAGATTTTGTCTCAAAAAAAAAAAAAAAAAAAAACCCAAAAAACAAATTAAAAAAACCCAAAATATAGAAATATAAATATAAGGTAAATAATATAAAAATACATATGTGTGTTTTTCTAATATATATGCGTGGTATGTGTGTTTTCTCTTGAATATTCTATTTTGGTATTGATCCAGAAGGAAGAACATTTGAGAAATTAAAATGGTTATGTGGAAGGGCTTATGTAAACCCTTATGGCCAGATTTCAAAGGTTGTTGCAGCTATCATTGGTGAAATGATTTCAGTTGAGGAAATATAAACAAAAGAACAAGGCCAGCTGCTAAGAGCAACAGAAGGCATCCACTGGACTGTAAAGACTATTTGTAGGCTGGGCATGGTGGCTCACATCTATATTCCCAGCACTTTGGGAGGCCAAGGTGGGTGGATCACTGGAGGCCAGGAGTTCAAGACCAGCCTGATCGACATGGTGAAACTACATCTCTATTGAAAACACAAAAATTAGGTGGGTGTGGTGGTGGGTGCCTGTAGTCCCAGCTACTCGGAAGGCTGAACTGGGAGGATTGCTTGCACCTGGGAGGTGGAGGTTGCAGTGAGCTGAGACTGCACCATTGCACTCCCGCCTGGGCGACAGAGCAAGAGTCTGTCTCAAAAGAAAGAAAAATATTTTTAAAAAAAGACTATTTGTAGGCGGGGCATGGTGGCTCACACCTGTAATCCCAGCACTTTGGGAGGCTGAGGCAGGCGGATCATGAGGTCAGGAGTTCAAGACCAGCCTGACCAACATGGTGAAACCCATTCTCTACTAAAAGTACAAAAATTAGCTGGGCGTGGTGGCGTGCACCTGTAATCCCAGCTGCTCAGGAGGCTGAGGCAGGAGAATCGCCTGAACCTGGGAGGCGGAGGTTGCAGTGAGCTGAGATTGCGCCACTGTGCTCCAGCCTGGGCAACAGAGCAAGACTCTGTCTCAAAAAAAAAAAAGACTATACTCAAAAGGGAACGATTACAGGTAATGTAACTTTTTTCAAAATAATTGTTATATCTTCTGGACTCGAATATAATCAATAACTATCTCTTCAACTAAGAAAGAACATAGAATCTTGATGCTTAAGCTCTACTTTTTATAAGATTGGAGTAACATAATTCCAAGGGGTAGCAATGCAAAAATACCTTATATGAGATTTTTATGGTTCTATAAGCAACTAAGATTTTTGCGTGGATAGACCCTAGCGTCCTAATGCATTTTGTTATACATTGTGTTTCAAATAAAAGCTAGCTCTATTGACAGAGTTATCATTATTTAGAGATAGTGCTACAGTGTGTTGGGGGACTGAGGGAAAAGTGGCAAATAGCCTTTGGGGGGCTTTTACTTTGTTATGCATTTACATGATTTCATTATTTTTCTTATTGAATTCTCACAGTAACTCAATGAGACAGCAATTCTTATATGCTCACTTTAAAGATGAAAACATGAAACAGAATGGTTGAGTTTCATATCCAAGGTCACATGGCTATTAAAAGATGGAGCTGGGACTCTCCCACATCTGTCTGACCTCAGAGCCCAAGACAAGCCACCTCAAACAGAAAGGAGGCCATAGGCAAAGGTCTATCAGTACTCCTGTAGGGCATCAATGTGCCATGCTGAAGGCTCTTCAGTCAGAATTGAATTTCATCAGATTATATTTATGTTAGTAAAGTGTCAAGCTAAGTTTTTTGACCCTGATCAACACCATTTATACCTATATACTATTTTATATTATCAAAGGATTTTCCCAGACACTCTTGACTCTTTCTTCATCATTGCCTATTATCTCCCCAGGATATGAATGTCTGTTTTGTATTTTTTTGTATTAATTTTGTTTTTAAATTTTTGTGGGTATATAGTAGTGTATATATTCAAGGTTACATGAGACATTTTGATACAGGCATGCAGTGCATAATTATCACATCAGGGTAAATCAGGTATCTATCCCCTCAAGCATTTATCCTTTGTGTTACAAACAATCTAATTATACTCTTTTAGTTATTTTAAAATGTACAATTAAATTATTATTAATTATTTTTACTAACAAAAAATTCTTTATGGCTGCTCCTTGCAGAGCAGGGCTAACTCACAGGCAGCGCAACCAGAGTAACCTATTTGTTCTATTTTTTTGGTACCCATTAACCATCCCTACTTCTTCCCTACACCACCTCTATCCTTCCCAGCCTCTGGTAACCATCCTTCTACTCTCTATCTCCAAGAGTTCAATTATTTTAATTTTTAGCTCTCTCAAATAAGAGAGAACATGTTTTGTGTGTATGTATGTATATATATATATATATATATTTTTTTTTTTTTTGAGATGGTGTCTTGCTCTGTTGTCCAGGCTGGGGTGCAGTGGCACAATCTCAGCTCACTACAAACTCCGCCTCCCAGGTTCAAGTGATTCTCCTGCCTCAACCTCCCAAGTAGCTGGGATTACAGGCACATGCCATCACACCCAGCTAATTTTTGTATTTTTATAGAGATGGGGTTTCACCATGTTGGCCAGGCTGGTCTTGAACTCCTGACTTCAGGTGACCATGTTGCCCAGGCTGATCTGGAACTCCTGAGCTCAGGGGATCCACCCACCTCGGCCTCCCAAAGTGCTGGGATTATAGGTGTGAGCCACGCTCCCAGCAGATCTATTTCTATAAAGCATTATTTGCCTCTTCTAGATACAATTGAGATGTGCTGTATATAATGGGGTTTCACTCTGAATGCATTCTCGCTTGTACCTAACTAAATACCTTAATGGCAGCAAGGTCATCAGAATTACCTGGGCAGATTCCTGGATATATATACAATATTTATATTATTATAATTATTATTATATATATTTATAATATATTATATATAATATATATTATATATTTTTTATATAATATATAAATATATAATATTTATCCACCTGTATATATATATTACAGGTATCTGCCTGTAATCCCAGCTACTTGAGAGGCTGAGGCAGGAAAATTGCTTGAACCCAGGAGGCGGAGGTTGCTGTGAGCCAAGATCACGCCACTACACTCCAGCCTGGGCAACAGAGCGAGACTCTGTCTCAAATAAAAAAAAGAAAAGAAAAAAAGTTCTGACACTAAAATGGTCACCTCAAAATAGCTACTTCAAAATATCTGATTCTCAGCTTGCTTTCATTATTAAGAAATATACAAATCCCAGCACTTTGGGAGGCCAAGGCAGGCGGATCACGAGGTCAGGAGATTGAGACCATCCTGGCTAACATGGTGAAATCCTGTCTCTACTAAAAATACAAAAATTAGCCATGTGTGGTGGCAGGCACCTGTAATCCCAGTTACTCGAGAGGCTGAGGCAGGAGAATTGCTTGAACCCAGGAGGCGGAGGTTGCAGTGAGCCAAGATCACGCCACCACACTGCAGCCTGGGCAACAGAGCAAGACTCTGTCTAAAAAAAAAAAAAAGAAAGAAAAAAAGTTCTGATACTAAAATGGCCACCTCAAAATAGCTACTTCAAAATATCTGATAATGGGCCAGGCGCGGTGGCTCACGCCTGTAATCCCAGCATTTTTGGAGTCAGAGGCGGGCGGATCACGAGGTCAGGAGATCGAGACCATCCTGGCTAACACGGTGAAATCCCGTCTCTACTAAAAATACAAAAAAATTAGCCGAGCGTGGTGACAGGCGCCTGTAATCCCAGCTACTCTGGAGGCTGAGGCAGGAGAACGGGGTGAACCCGGGAGGCGGAGCTTGCAGTGAGCCGAGATCGCGCCACTGCACTCCAGCCTGGGCGACAAAGCTAGAGCCAGACTCCATCTCAAAAAAAAAAAAAAAAAAAAGAACTCAGGCCGGGTGTGGTGGCTTACGCGTGTAATCCCAGCACTTTGGGAGGCCAAGGAGGGTGGATCACTTGAGATCAGGAGTTCCAGACCAGACCAGCCTGGCCGACATAGTGAACCCCATCTCTACAAAAACACAAAAATTAGCCAGGCATGATGGCGCGTGCCTGTAATCATCACAGCTACTCGGGAGGCTGAAGCAGGTGAATCGCTTGTGAACCCGGGAGGCGGAGCTTGCAGTGAGCCGAGATCACGCCACTGCACTCCAGCCTGAGCAACAGAATGAGACTCCATTTCAAAAAAAAAAAAAAAACTCAAATCTAAAATTCCATAAACAAAGAGGTTCTCAAGTCTTGCTGAATCACACTCTTTATACTGCACTGAATTAGAATATCCAGCGGTAAGGTCCAGGAATGTGTATTTTAAGGAATCTGCCCAGGTAATTCTGATGACCTTGCTGCCATTAAGGTATTAGTTAACAGGTACAAGTGACAATGCGTTCAGAGTGAAACCGCATTATATACAGCACATCTCAATTGTATCTAGAAGAGGCAAATAATGCTTTATAGAAATAGAACTGCTGGGAGTGCGGCTCACGCCTATAATCCCAGCACTTTGGGAGGCCGAGGTGGGTGGATCCCCTGAGCTCAGGAGTTCGAGATCAGTCTGGGCAACATGGTGAAACCCCGTTTTCTACCAAAAATACAAAAAATTAGCTGAGTGTGGTGGCACACACCTGTGGTCCCAGCTACTTGGGAGGCTGAGGTGGTAGGATTGCTTGATTCTGGGAGGTGGAGGTTGCAATGAACCGAGATCATGCCACTGCACTCTAACCTGGGTGACAGAGTGAGACCCCCATCTCAAAAAAAAAAAAAAAGAGAGAAAAGAAAAGAAATAGATCTATCTACAATAAAAACCTGATAAAGAATAGCTTTATTGTAACTTTCTAACCCAATTCTATGAATGGGCTTCAGAAGACCCGGTCAGCAATTCTGCAAGTGTCATCCAGGGATAGTTACCTATATGAGAATCATGGGTGAGGTGAAGGTGCATGGGATGCAGGGTGGATAGGGTGCATTTGAGGCCCTGCCTTCAACCTACTGAAAGAAAATCTCTGGAAGTGAAGCCCAAGAGTATATATATATATTTTTAACAACTCCCTGGAAAATTCCAGAACATACTAATATTTGAGAACTTCAGTTCTCGGTTCTAGTTTTGGGTTTGCTATGAGCTAGTTCTATAACCTTGGTCAAATAACAACATTTCTCAGGTACTTCATCTATATCACATACAGACTGGGTCATCTCCAAAACACCTTCTAGCTCTAACATGATATGATTCTAACTAAACACAACATTTCACCTTCTTTGCAGCGCTGTAAATATCTTCTCGGTTGCTGCAGTCTACCACAAAGGTATGAACCTTGGCACCCAGTCCCTTGCATTTGGCAGCTGTTTCCTCCAGTCCATGCTAGAAAAAACAAAGAGGGCAAGGTAATAATTGATATGAGCATATTATATCGACAGCTGAAAATAATTAAAAATAATTTTTAAAAAGTAGTGAGATTCTTTCCATTTGAATTGGGCAAGATGGTAACAACACATTTTTGGCAGGTATATAGGCACATGTTGCTTTTAGTATTTTAACTAGCTTCTTTTATTTGGAACTGAATTTAAAGCAAGCTTCTTAAAAGAAGATAAAAATCTTAAAATACTGGTTTTTATATTTATGAACTTTGAATACTTTGTGAATGTTGGTATCTCTGTGTATTCCATATCAGGCTTTAAAAAATACAACATTAAGCTTTTTTCCATGTCATTAAAAACTATTCATGGACGTCAGCTAACTGGCTGCAAAAGAAATAATGAGTTAACTACAGTTCATTAAACCATTCGTTCTTTCAGCATTTTAATGTGAAGGTCATATTCACTGAGCTTAGAAAAACCTTGACACAAATATGAATGAGGTAGAGTCCCAACCCCAAGAAGTTCTCTGTGTAGTAGAAAGAAACATAAGTATCATAGTTAAGTAGGACCACATAATACTGTTGTTGTTTTGATAATAAAGGATTGAATATTGGCAGTTTCAACCTAATACATTGTGATGAGTATCACAGCAGAGTTCTATACAGGGAGTTATGGGAACACAGAGGGGCACACAATACAATTCCAGCAGTGGTTTGCCATACCCTTTCACTTGCTTTCCCCAGGGCGAAAGGACACATCAGGCAGGGTGTGGGCAGTGACAGATAGAAGATTGGTCTTGTGGAAACCACTAGTAGGATCAGTGTTATTGGATGGATCATTAAGTTCAAGGCCAGCAGAAGTTCAGATTAAGGTCCCACATGTCATATTAAGATTTATCAAAAAATGAATGAGGAGCCACTGGTTAAATTACAGAGTCAGGTTTATGTGTCGTATTGATTATTTTGGCTGATGTATGGAGGGTGGATTTTAGGGGTCAACGCTGGAGGAAGAAAAAACTGAGAGGCAGTTACAGTGATTCACGTAATAGATGACACAAACTTGAATTGTGGCACTAGTAGAAAAAATGTAGAGGAAAGAATATCCTTTAAAATATATGTTTAGAAGGTAAAATCAGTAAGACTTGGTGAGTAGATGAGGAAGGATGGGGAGGAGCCACATCTGACATCTTTGCTTTCTAGTTTTGGTAGCTGGCAAGATCATGCTGCCACGTGTCAGACAGAGATGACAGCAGATTTGAGGAAAAGGGGTGATTAGTCCAATTTGGGGTGCCAATTTTGAGTCAATTTAAGTTTAGGATCATACCATTGGGGTTTTTTGTTGTTGTTGTTGTTGTTACCTTTGCTTGTTTGCTTTTGGCCAATTTTTGCCTTTTTTTTTTAACTTTTAAGAAAATGTCTCAAAAGATATTTTGGATTAAGATCTAGTCTGTGCACTCTGCAGGCCAAGTATTAGGTTGGTGGAAAAGTAATTGCTATTTTTGCCATTATTTTAATGACAAAAACTGCAATTACTTTTGCATCAACCTAATAATTGTCAACTAATGCACTAATGGGCAGACCCTAGGAGGACTCATACATTTATCCACAGAGAGGATGGTGAATCAGTGTACACATTTGTAAATGGCAACTAATGTTGAAAGGCCAAGTCTGGACAGCTATGGGGAGAATTAGTAGCTTGTGTAGTGAGCCTGTTATCATAATAAAGGAAAACAAGTTCTTTTTCTGCTGTGGGAAGTCAGGGACCCCGAATGGAGGGACTGGCTGGAGCCACAGCAGAGAACACAAATTGTGAAGATTTCATTTTAATATGGACATTTATCAGTGCCCAAGTAATACTTTTATAATTTCTTAAGCCTGTAATCTCTTAATCCTGTTATCTTCATAAACTGAGGATGTACGTCACCTCAGGACCACTGTTAACTGTACAAATTGTGTTAACTGTAAAAATTGATTGTAAAACGTGTGTTTGAACAATATGAAATCAGTGCACCTTGAAAAAGAACAGAATAACAGCGATTTTTAGGAAACAAGGGAAGACAACCATAAGGTCTGACTCCTGTGGGGTCAGGCAAAAAGAGCCATATTTTTCTTCTTGCAGACAGCCTATAAACGGACGTGCAAGTAGGAGAGATATCACTAAATTATTTTCCTAGCAAGGAATATTAATATTAATACCCTGGGAAAGGAATGCATTCCTAGGGGGAGGTCTATAAATGGCCGCTCTGGGAATGTCCATCCTATGCGGTTGAGATAAGGACTGAGATACGCCCTGGTCTCCTGCAGTACCATCAGGCTTATTAGGATGGGGAAAAACTCTGCCCTGGTAAATCTGTGGTCAGACCAGTTCTCTGCTCTCGAACCCTGTTTTCTGTTGTTTAAGATGTTTATCAAGACAATACATGCACCGCTGAACATAGACCCTTATCAGTAGTTCTGCTTTTTGCCCTTTGAAGCATGTGATCTTTGTACCTACTCCCTGTTCTTACACCCCCTCCCCTTTCGAAACTCCTAATAAAAACTTGCTGGTTTTGAGGCTCAGGGGCATCACGGTCCTACCGATATGTGATGTCACCCCCAGTGGCCCAGTTGTAAAATTTCTCTCTTTATACTGTCTCTATTTCTCAGCCAGCCAACACTTATGGAAAATAGAAAGAACATATATTGAAATATTGGGGGCAGGTTCCCCCAGTATTTTTCTTTTACTGAAATCTCCCTCACAAACTGTAGTATACTCTCATGAGGAACTCTTATTCCTCAAGGGACATCAACATCTCAGGTAAACTTTATTTTGCTCTCCTATACTTAACCAGCAGCTTTTGGCATTTCCTTTTACAAGTATATTTTATTAATGTTGTATACACATATGATAGAATATTATTCAGCCTTAAAAAGGAATGAATTTCTGACACATGCTACATGTACAACCTTCATTATGCTAAATGAACTAAGCCAGACACAAAAAACAAATACCATATGAGTGTACTTATATGAAGTACCCAGAGTATCATATTCATAGAGACAGAAAATAGAATGGTTGTTGCCAGGCCCTGGGGAGAGAGAGGGCTGGGGAGATATATTGTTTTAATGGGTACAGATTTTCAGCTTGGGAAGATGAAAAACTTCTGGAGAGAAATAGAAGAGATCACTGCATAATAAGGTAAATGTACTTAATGCCACTAAACTGTACACTCAGAAATGGTTAAAATGGTGTGTTATGTCATATATTTTACCACATTTTAAAAAGTTTTTTAAAAGTATATTGTATTGGCCAGGCACGGTGGCTTACACCTGTAATCCCAGCACTTTGGGAGGCTGAGGTGGGCAGATCACAAGGTCAGGATTTTGGGAACAGCCTGGCCAATATAGTGAAACCCTGCCTCTACTAAAAATATAAAAAATTAGCTGGGTGTGGTGGTGGGCATCTGTAATCCTACCTACTTGGGAGGCTGAGGCAGGAGAATCACTTGAACCCAGGAGGCAGAGGTTGCAGCAAGCCAAGATTTTGCCACCGCACACCCGCCCAGGTGACAGTGGGAGACTCCATCTCAAAAAAAAAAAAAAAAAAGTATATTGTATTGATATTGATTGGGTTTTCTCTTTTTTGAACAAATATATTTCCTTACATGAACAAATTTTACAATAAAAATTTATTTCCCATTTATTCTGTTTTCAGAGATTTGCTTATTACTGGTTGGCTTTCTGTAACCACCAAGCGACTAACCACCACTCCACTATGTGGAGGCAAAGATACCCTTCTTTCACATCTGCTGTCTCACTTTTGCCCTGTTTCCTTGGTCTTCCTCATTTAGGTTGGTCTGCTTTCCACACCTTCTGAATTGTGCAACATTTTTTTTTTCCGAGATGGAGTCTTGCTCTGTCACCCAGCCTGGAGTGCAGTGGTGTAATCTCAGCTCACTGCAGCCTCTGCCTTCCCAGTTCAAGCAATTCTCCTGCCTCAGCCTCCCTAGTAGCTGGGATTACAGGCATGTGCCACCACGCCCGTCTAATTTTTATATTTTTAGGAGAAACGGGGTTTCACCATGTTGCCCAGGCTGGTCTTGAACTCCTGGCCTCAAGTGATCCTCCCATTTCGGCCTCCCAAAGAACTGGGATTACAGGTGTGAGCCACTGCGCCCGGCCAGTGCAACAAATTTAAGTTCTAAATTCCTCCAGAAAAAATTCCAGACAGTGCCCTGTAGATAGTTGGTAAGAAATAAAAAATAAGCAGATCTTCAGGAAAAAATGAATTCTTCCTTTAAAATGTTTTGTAGCACAGTACAATTGCTCATAACTCTTCAAGATTTCCCTTGGTAACTTTTTTCAAATATGTTTGTCTATTGCTACAACTAAGACCTTTACACCCATTACCTTGATTACTAAAAATTGAAAAAATTTTTAAATTCCTCCCATTATTCTTTCAGTTATTCATTAATTCAGTTTTTCATTCAATAAATAGTCTTTGAGCATATACTATATGCTCACCACTTACTGTAAATTTTTCTTTCCAAACTAGTATTTTAGGAGAAAGGGTCTCCCTGTTGCCCAGGCTGAGTGCAGTGGCTATTCACAGGCGTGATCCCACTACTGAACAGCACCAGAGCTCTGACCAGTTTCCAACCTGGGCTGGTTCACCCCTCCTTAGACAACTTGGTCTCCTTCAGGCCTACTGCCAGGAGGTTACCATATTGATTCTGAACTTATGCAGACATGCAAAGCGCACCACAGTCCAGAACTCCCAGCCTCAAGCAATCCTGCTGCTTCAGCCTCCTGAGTAGCTGGGGCTACCGGAGCATGCCACCATGCCTGGCTACAAACTATTCTAACCAGGCATGGGAATGAGAATAGTCAAGAAGTGATAGATTATCATAAAGCAGAATGAATAATTCCCATTATCAGTCTCAGTGGAACAACAAAGCTGACACCACCATTAATTCTTCCCTAAATTAACATATGGTACATGTGGACATTGCTATCCTCATTACATGGATGAATCTAAGAGATTGTACTCTAGGTGAAAGGGCCCTCCGTTTGGCCCCTTGCTGCCGGTCCAGCTAGATCTCATAACAATCAAACACCACTCCACTTTCTTCCTCATTCTCCAGGTATTCACCAGCCCAAGAGCTTCACATCTCCAGTTTCTGCTACCTGGACTGCTCCAAATCCCCACCCTGTCCTTTCCCAATCAGGTTTAGTGGTTCTCAGACTTCTATAATTTCAAATCTATAAAACGGCAAGAAAAATAGAGTGGAATGTGTATACCGAACTAGTATTGCCAAACTTTTGGCCAAATAAGGACACTCAAAACTAACAAAATGACCCTCATACGTTATCACGTAATTTCATTAACAAATATATTTTTTACCCACAAAAAGTAGGAAGGATATAATCTCAAAATAAAATACAGATTATTTAAATTAAACTAATTTAACCTAATAAAAACTCACTACATTGTCCTCAATTTTTCTGACCATTACTCCGAATCTCTACTACTGCCAACCTGGTTCAACAGTCCCCATCATTTCATCTCATGCCTGGATTATCACAGTAGTCTCTTACTTTACTTGTTCCTTTCATCTTTTCTCCTCTTACATCTCTTCTAAGCCCAGCAGCCAGAGGATCCTCTTCAATAGGAATTACCCTCAAAACCCTTCATTGACTCCCCAGAGTAAAAAGCCAAAGTACAGGAAATTTTATCATCTGTAGCTCCAGCCCCTTAAATCTCTAGACCGGTACTGTCTCATAGAAATATAATGCAAGCCATGTACATAATTTTAATCTTTCTGGCAGTCACACCAAAAAAAAAAACAATCTAGTGGTATATTTTATTTAACCCAATATATCTAAGTAATTATCATTTCAACACGTATACTATATAAAAATTATTAACACAAAATTCTACATTCTTTTCTTCATACTAAGTCTGCAAAATCCAGTGTGTATTTCCACTCACAGTGCATCTCAAATCAGACTGGCCACATTTTGAAAGGCTCAAGAGCCACAAGAGGCTAGGGGCTACTACCTAGCATTGTGTTGCACAGAGTAGATCTAGACCTTTCTTGTGCTTCTCTCCCTTCCCTCAGTCTGTGCCAGGCTTTGCATTTGCTTATCCCTCCCTGCAGGACTCACTGTGCTCTCAGCTTCTTCTGATCTTGATTCAATTATCTCCATCTCAGTGGGGCCTTCCTGGCCACCACTGTAAAGTCAACACTCCCCTCGTACCCTCCCCACCATATACAGTCTTTTATCTACTTTCACCTTTTATTTTTTTCTTTATACTTAACACTATCTAACAATTATACATTTTATTATACAGTGTGGCATACTGCCCCTAGCTTATGAGGCTCATGTCTTCCTCAGTGCTATATCCTCAGTTCTGCATTAGAACAGTGCCTAACAGATAATAGGTACTCAATAAATATTTGTTGGATAAATGCATGTCACTGAAGATCAGAGAAAATTTTGTACAAACCAGCACTGGACATTGGAAGTCATTAACTCTTACATATATTTAAATTTTAGCTTAAACCACACTTTGTCACGGAATAATAAGAACTAACACTCCAGTGTGTTTACCTTATACCACACTGTGCTAAATGCTTTGTGTGCATTATCTCATATCATACTGCCAGGCTTTTGAGGTAGGTATTGTTATTTTATCCATTTTGCAGAAAAGGAACAAAGCTGTTACCCAATCAGAAAATGAAAGCTCAGATGTGTCTGACTATATCACCATGCTAGAGCTTGACCATGCTGGTCCAGGCTGGACCTGGGTTGTATTTTTCATTGCACTTGTAATTACTTTATTTTTTATTTCTTAATTTAATTTAATTAATTAATTTATTTTTAAGGCAGAGTTTCGCTCTTGTTGCCCAAGCTGGAATGCAATGGCATGATCTCGGCTCACTGCAACCTCTGCCTCCCAGGTTCAAGCAGTTCTCCTACCTCAGCCTCCTGAGTAGCTGGGATTACAAGTGCACACCACCATGCTCAACTAATTTTTTGTATTTTTGGTAGAAACGGGGTTTCACCATGTTAGCCAGGCTGGTCTTGAACTCCTGACCTCAGGTGATCTGCCCGCCTCGGCCTCCAAAAGTGCTGGGATTACAAGTGTGAGCCACTGCATCCAGCCTGCACTTGTAATTACTTAATGTCCATTTTCCCTACTAGACTGAGGTCATGGAACCTTATTTTCTGTTTGTCACCCTGTCACTAATGTCTAAGCAGTAGACAGTCATTATTTGTTGACTGCTGTCTTCATCAGCCACTCACTGGGTTAACCCTCATTTAACTTCACATCTTTGAATTATTGTTTACAGCATTGCATGTCAACTAGTGTGTAATAGATAACGTTTCAGGCCATCAGGTATCTTCTGGAAACACCTTTGTTCATCTACCAAAGGTCAAATAAAAGATTGGATTCTAGGTCCTCTTCTCCTCCCTAAGCCACACCTGCACTTGTCCTAGGTAAAAAATTACATTGAAAGTTTTTTTCCCTTTTATTGTTTTTACTAAAAGATGCTTTCCCGTCACTCCTTCAGTATCACAGGTCAAACGTGGTAAAAAAATGTTTTTAAAAAAAATTTGAGACAGGGTCTCACTCTGTCACCCAGGCTGGAGTGCAGTGGGGCGTTTACAGCTCACTGCAGGCTCCACCTCCCAGGCTCAAGCAACCCCCTACCTCAGCCTCCTGGAAAAGATGCTTTTTAAAATTACTTTTGGCAATAACTATGGCAATGTAGCATTGGTTTCTGTTGAGTATAATCTTTTTTTTTTTTTTTGAGACGGAGTCTCGCTCTGTCGCCCAGGCTGAAGTGCGGTGGCGCCATCTCGGCTCACCGCAACCTCCGCCTCCCCGGTTCACGTCATTGTCCTGCCTCAGCCTCCCCAGTAGCTGGGACTACAGACGCCCGCCACCACGCCCGGCTAATTTTTTTTTTGTATTTTTAATAGAGACGGGGTTTCACTGTGTTAGACAGGATGGTCTCGATCACCTGATCTGGTGATCCGCCTGCCTCGGCCTCCCAAAGTGCTGGGATTACAGGCGTGAGCCACCGGCGAGTATTATCTTTTAAACCACTTATCTCATTAACAGTGAGTAGGACTTTCTCTTAATAGGTACAAGCTTCTTACTCTTTTAATATATAGCTAAAACGATTGCTTTTTCCCTATTTTTAAAATAGAGGGATCAATGAAATCAGGTTCAGGAGAAAATTATGAGTTATCCTTAGGGCAAAAATGGGGATCAATTTACAAATGGGGCAGTAACTGGGACTCTTATAACCTCTAGGTCTGTTTATTATGTGATCATACAACATATTAATTCATGCCCTCCCATCTGCAAGATGGCAATACTAATTTTTTTTTCCTCCCTGCTTTGCAGAGATGAGGTAAAGGGTGGTTGCCAGCAAAATGCAGACACGTCCACAAATTAAAGGTACCAGAAAGTAAAACATAGTAAGCACTGTTACCTTATTTATATCCCAGAGAACCAGCTTGCTTTTAAGTTTAGCAAATTCATAGGCAGTCAGTCTCCCAATTCCATGCCCAGCTCCTGTTATCAGCACGATTTCGCCGGTGACTGATTTTCTCCTCTTAGGAATAAAAAGCTTCACGAAGGACTCTAGGGAGCAGACGATCAGTAGCGGGAGAAGCAAGAGGACGTCCAGAAGGAATTTCATCCTTTTTGTGGCTGCGAGCGTTTGGTGTGTTTTTTACCAATCACTCTAAACTGCTTTTAGAGGGTTGCTAGATCTAACACCAGAAAGAGTAGGGGCGAGAGCAAGGAGGAGCTCCCTTATCAAAGAAAAACAACTCCGAAACCGTTCCTTCCGCTGGGCTGGGCTTTGTTGGTCTTTCGCAATTGGCTCGGGCTGCAGTGCTTGCTAGCTCAGAGATCTGGGAGGGACGAAGTCCAGACCGGAGCAAAGCTTCCTAGTTCTGCTTCTCGCAGCCCCCACGCGGTGTGTGGCCGCGATTGTCTTTTACACCACTTTCTCCCGGTGTCGTGAGCCGGCCTTGGAGGGTTAGCTGCTCACTTGTTTTCCTAAATTGGATAAGTTCCAAGGATAACCGACAGTGTCCGCAGGCCAGATGCTTCTTTCATAGTTGAAGGTTGCTTATCACTAGATAGGGGGAGCCGCTGGGCGCGGCGGCTCTCGCCTGTGATCCTGGCACTTTGAGAAGCCCTGGCGGGAGGATCGCTTGACCCCAGGAGTTCGAGATCAGCCTGAACAACACAGGGAGACCCCAGTCTCTTAATTTTTTTTTTAATTAGCCAGGCGTCATGGCGCGTGCCTGTAGTTCCAGCTACTCGAGAGACTGAGGCACGGGAATCGCTTTAGCCCAGGAGGTGGAGGCTACAGTGAGCAAAGATCACGCCACTGCACTCCAGCCTGGATGAAAAGGCCAGACCTTGTCCTAAAAAACAAAAACTAGATAGAGAATGCAAATGTAGATTCCTATCTTAAAGGATCCTGAAAAGACCAGTCGTTCTGCTTCCAGCTGAGAAATTGTGCTACATCACATTTTAGTTTGAACTAAGCATGATTTCTGGAAGACAGGGGAAATTTTGTCTGTTCAAGGACAGCTTGAATCAAGCACCAGAAAAAATTGTTATCGTATTAAAGGGATTGTTTCCACAAGAAAGAAGAGTATATTTGAATATCATTTTTCACTTGACCTATCAGAGTTTGAAAATAAAAAATATATATTGTACTTTAGGAATTTTATCTTTATTCAAGTGAATAAATAGCAAATCATTTAGCCTAAAGATTACCTATGTAACATTTGGTTTTGTAGCCTATATAAATGGGTATTCAGTATATGTTAACTAGTGACTTGAAAAAATTCTAGAGATTGGTTACTGGAAGAAAAGACCTAACTAGGGCTTGTATGCAGTAGGAGCTTAATAATGGTATTGTATGCATTTTTTCCAACTCATTTTTGACAGACATTGAATTTGGGTTTTGCGCAAGACACTCCAGTGCTTGGGAAGAGACTTTGTTGTGTGACAATGGTCAACTTTCATATTTAAGAGCCAGAAAGATCACACAAAAAAATCAAAGTTCACAAACAGTTCATACTTGATTGTCCCTCTTACTTAAGCAGCCATACGTTGTTATAGGGGATGAAGGGATAGTGGCAGCCTCACAAAAGTGAACTCCATTGTGGAATTCTTTGAATTCAGAATATCATCTACAACTTTTTTTGGATAGCCTCCAAATCCAAATTTACGAAACACTTGTACAGAAAGTTTACAAAGTGTTCTTCCACATATATTATTTCATTTGATTTTCAAAAGCCTCCTAGGAAATAGAGAAGAAAAGTAGAGTAAGGATATATTTATACTCCTATAATGTAAATGAATAAATCTGTTAGATCGACTTTAAAGTCTACACAGTGAGTAAAAGTGTAACTGGGGCTACACATATGGTCAGTGTTTGTCAATTTTTTGGTCCAACACCTACAGGAATAAATTACATCTGACATGGTGATCTACTATAAGAAGTGTTTCAACTATGTTGACTTTCATATATTGAGGCTCTGGCTATGCTATTTCTTTTTCCTCTTTCTTTCTTTTTTTTTAGAAGGAGTCTCCCTCTGTCTCCAGGCTGGAGTGCAGTGGCGAAATCTTGGCTCACTGCAACCTCCACCTCCCAGGTTCAAACGATTCTCCTGCCTCAGCCTCCCGAGTAGCGGGGATTACAGGCATGCACCACCACACCCAGCTAATTTTTGTATTTTCAGTAGAGACGGGGTTTCCCCACGTTGGCCAGGATGGTCTCAAATCTCTTGACCTCCTGTTCTGCCCACCTCGGTCTCCCGAAGTGCTGGGATTACAGGCGTGAGCCATTGCACATGGCCTGGCTATGCTATTTCTTATTCTATTCTGTCAATTAAAAAAAAAAACTGGGTAGTTCTAACCTACAGTTGATCAAGGTTTCATTGGTTAAGGGAAAGAACACAGCATGTGGATGCAGTCGTACCTGAATCCCTTATGTGTATGTGACTTCATCTCTCTGAACATGTTTCTTTATTTGTAAAATTGAAATAATGCTTACCCTACAGGATTCTTGTGAAGTTCAAACGAGTTAATAGAAAGCATATTGCTTTATCAACTATTCAACTTTATGTAAATTATAATTAACACTAATAGAATGTGAGTGATGTGAATGGTCTTGTGAATGATGGTTGTAACGTGAATGATTTTGTGAACAGCACACTAGATGTTTACAATTAAAATCGTTCACAGTTAGAACACAGATTAGCTTCTAATCTGACCATTATGTGATTTTATGTATTTGTGGTTTTAAAAAACATCTTTCATTGGTAGGGTTTAAAATATTTTGTACTCGGGACATCTGTTTTTTAAAAAAATTTTTATCTATTTATTTTGAGACCAGATTATGAGACTAGCTAATTTTTGTATTTTTGATAGAGGCAGGGTCTCCCTACCCTGGTAGAGGCTGGTCTTGAACTCCTGGGCTCAACCAATCCACCGGCCTTGGCCTCCCAAAGTGCTAGGATTACAGGTGTGAGCCACTGTGCCCAGCCTATGTGGGGCATCTTAATTACATGCTGCCTTCCCAGAAGTTGAAATAGTACTTAAAAAAAAAAAAAAAAGATAAGGATAAGGGGGTCTTTTTCTTTTTTTTTAAACCCTAACTTGAACCAGAAGAATAGGGGTCTTTCATCAATGTCTTGAACATTTACTTACTATGGCCAGGCATATGCTTTTTCTGGAGCTTCCTCACCTCTCTCAGCCTTCACATAACACATTTCATTTTATCTTCTCAATAACCTTAAGCAGTAGGTTCAGTAGAAATCTGTATTATATGAATGAAGAAATAAAGAATTAAGAGAAATTAAGCAAACCACTTGAGATCATAGTATAAATGTAGAGTTGAATTTAAACCTAGGCTGTCATCACCAGCTTTTTTTTTTTAAACCGGGCATCCCAGCCAGAGCAATTAGCTGCCTTCTTCCCTAAGGCAAAAAAGAAAAGCTAATCCAGTTCTTAACCATTAGATAAATTCAAAAAGATCAAAACTCCTGATTTTGAATCACAACATTAATAACACTTCCCTTTCATACAATTAGGTAAATATCTAATTAGCAGGGAATAGATTGCAGCTGCTAAAAGAATGCGTTCGAATTCCTACCAAGCTTTTAATGAGCTGTGTGATATTTGGTTAATTACTTAACCTCTCCTGAGTTCTCAGTCACCTCATCTGTAAAATGGATGTAATAGCAGCTTGGTTGCTGGGAAGAGTAAATGAGATATATACAAAGCACAGAGTCATTCATAAGACTAAAAAGCACAAGAGTAAATGAGATATATAAAAGCACATCTTGCATACAAACATACTTGTGAATGACAGCCATTACTATATGTTAATCAGTCATCAGTAAGAGGCCTGTATTTGCAAGGCTGGCTCTGTAGTATCCCAGCAGATTAGGAATGAAAGACCACCGTAACACTTAGCAATTACACAGGCCAGTGAAGAGTGCTCACTTTCACTATAAAGAATACTGAGGAAAAAATATACAGAAATGATTGCCAGACCTGCCAACAGAGGTATTTCTCATAGTTTACTTGTCATCCTGAGATAGAAGACTTCACAGTTTGACTCCAAAGTCTGAATTTTAGAGCTGGAGAAATTTAGACATTAGCTCGTGTGCAATGACACTTTTTTTTTTCAATAATGAATCTATGAATTCAAAGTAGTACTTTCAAAGTTGGAGTCAATCCTCTCAAACTCTACTGCTGTTTTATCAACTAAGTTTATTGACTATTCTAAATCCTTTGTTTTCATTTCAGTATCTTCCCGGCATCTTCACCAGAAGTAGATTCCATCTCAAGAAACCGATTTGCCTTGCACTTGTTTATCAGATGGAGATGGCTTCTTTCCTTAAACCTCAGGAACCAACTTCCACTAGCTTCAAACTTTTCTTCTGGAGCTTCCTCACCTCTCTCGGCCTTCATAGAATTAAAGAGAGTTAGGGTCTTGAACTGGATTAGGCTTTGGTTGAAGGGAATATTGTGGCTAGTTAGATTTATCCAGACCACTAAAACTTTCTTTATATCAACAATAAGGCTGTTTCGCTTTCTTATCATTTGTGGGTTCACTGGCATAGAACTTTTAATTTATTTCAATAATGCTTCCTTTGCATTCACAACTTGGCTAACTAGATGCAAGAGGCCTAGCTTTCAGCCTATCCTGCCTTTCAGCATGCCTTTAAGTTTAATCATTTCTAGCTTTTGATTTAAAGTGAAACACATTTGACTCTTCTTTTCACTTGAACACTCATAGACCACTGTAGGGTTATTAATTGGCCTAACTTGAATATTGCTGGGTTTCAGGAAACAGGAGGCCTGATTATGGGGAGCAGGTAAGAGGGTTGTAGGGAGACAACCTGTTGGTGGAGCAGTCAGAACACATGATGCTTATTGATTCAGTTTGCTGTTTTATAGAGATATGTGGTTTTTGGTGTCCCAAAACAATTACAATAGTAACATCAAAGATCACTGATCACAGATCATCTTAACAGATATAATAATAATGAAAAGGTTTGAAATATTGTGAGAATTACCAAAATATGACACAGAGACATGAAGCGAGCTTTTGGGAAAATTGTGTCAATGGACTTGCTCAATGAAGGGTTACCATAAAGCTTCAATTTGTAAAAAGCACAATATCTGTGAAATGCAATAAAATGAAGTGCTATAAAACGAGGCATGCCTGTAATTTGTCCAATGTTCTATGGTTCATAATGTGGGAATCTAGGTCTCTCTGACTTTCAGGTTATACTCTTGAAATGTCCCTCCCCCACCACATTTTTTTGGCCTCTAAGATGTCTTTGGATTTGTAAAGACGAGAGAGAAGATCCAGGTTAAATTGCTATTAGTTGGCTTCTTTCAGCCAAACACTCCTTTTGTCAGTAGACCTTAGAATCTGGAGAAAACAGAAAAAAAAAACCCTCAAAAAACAAACATAAAACCAGCCAACCAACCAACAAATAGAAAACCACAGAGATGATCAATAGATAAAGGTCCAGTAAATACTTAGGATAATGGGCAGTTTTCCTTAGGACTCCTCTGCTCCCACCTGAGTCTCTCCGCACTCTAAATCACATCAATCCAACATGTAAAATGACCCGGCTGTTGCCCACTTTTTACTTTAGTGTCCATAGCTGTGGAAGCTGCCCAAGTATTCAGGAAGAGCCACACAGAGAAGAGGTCTTTTCATTGGATCTTTATTTTGAATCTAAGATATGACAAGAAAATTCTTGAAATATGGATTTGGGTATAACTTTTCCAAATTACATGTCATATGTTTCAATGATAACTTCCTAGAAAATTAATAACTATGATACCACTTTAAGGAAAAATTAAAACCTGTGATAAATAACTTTCTTTTATTTATTATAAGTGGTAATATGCTCTGAGCGCTAATGATGAGATTACCAAATAAATAACTACACATTATCACATATCACTCCAATCAACAACCACAATTTTAGTATTATCTATCTCAACATGTTTAAAAAATATGTTGGCTGGGCACAGTGGCTCAAGCCTGTAATCCCAGCACATTTAGGAGGCCAAGGCGGGCGGATCACCTGAGGTCAGGAGCTCGAGACCAGCCTGGTCAACCTGGTGAAACCCCATCTCTACTAAAAATACAAAATTAGCTTGGAGTGGTGGCGGGTGCCTGTAATCCCAGCTACTTGGGAGGCTGAGGCAGGATAATCACTTGAATTCAGGAGGTGGAGTTTGCAGTGAGCTGAGACTGCGACACAGCACTCCAGCCTGGGTGAAAAGAGTGAAACTCTGTCTTAAAAAAAAAAAAGTGTTACATACCTTTATGTAAGCAATCTAATTTATTTTATTTCTTATTTTATTATTATTTTTTGAGATGTAGTCTCACTTTGTTGCCCAGGCTGGAGTACAGCGGTGCGATCTCAGCTCACTGCAACCTCCGCCTCCCAGGTTCGAGTAATTCTCTTGCCTCAGCCTCTGGAGTAGCTGGGATTACAGGTGGGTGCCACTATGCCCAGCTAATTTTTGTATTTATGGGGTTTCACCATGTTGGCCAGGGTGGTCTCGAATTCTTGACCTCAAGTGATCTGCCCACGTCGGCCCTCCAAAGTGCTGGGATTACAGACATAAGCCACCACGCCCGGCTAGCAATCTGATTTATAATACTAAATTATTTCATTGAAATTAGCCTAAGTAATACTTATAATATACTACTAAATTATGTTTATTAGCATACACCATTGGAGAAAAACTGAGTTTTAATAATATAGGTTGAGAATGACCATTTAGCAGATTTAACACATGGCCATTTTGATTAAGCTTTTTAAAAAAATTTCATGCTTTCCTTTATTATTATTTAAAATGAATAAACAAAATTAATTCTAATTAGTTTAAATATGTATTTGGATATTAATGGCAGTGTGGGCCTGTCTGGAGTGGCCACTGCCATGACACTGGCTGCAGCAAGGGAGGCGTGGCTGGGGCTGTGTGCTTCACGGAGCTGAAACAGGCAGAAGCCCCACCCCCTTTCTGAGTTGGCAGGGCTGGAGCCTTGCGCTCCGGAGTGCAGCTGTGGCTGCCCAGCCACGGCTCTGGACCTGGGCATCCCTGTGCTCTTGGGGGCCAGGAGCAGGCAGGAGCCCCTGTAACTGCAGCTACCCAGCTGCAGCTGGGGACCCGGGCATCTCTGCACTCTCAGGGACCCAGGAAGCCCCCACGCTTCAGCAGACTCAGAAGTGCGTGCTCCTGCTGCCTGGCCTCTCCCCACTACCAGCACCTGCTCTGATTTTGGAGCAAAGTTGAGGCCCAGACCCAGCACTGTCACAACCTGGCCAGATGTGCGCATGCTCGGGGCGCTGACAGGCCAGCCCCCTGCCACCTTGGCTCCCTCCAGACTTTGGGTGCTGATGAGCATGGGAGGGAGGCTGAGTAGGTGCTGAGGGCAGCTTGGTGCTAGCCTGTAGATACCCCTCAGCATGAATGGCCTGGGCACTGTGGGCACTGTGGGCACTGTGGACAGCAGGTTAATGGTGGCAGGAGGCAGACAAGCTCCTGGTTGGAAAGGGGCAGTTTGCTGGTGAAACCCTACCTTCAGTCCACGGATGGCCTGAGGCCTGGGGGCCAGGTTGCCAGTTCTGTGGACCAGAGAGAGAACTTATGGTGCTTTATATGGACCCACCCATGGCCATCCATGGACCAATCAGCACACACCTCCTCCCCTCTGAAGCCCATAAAAACCCTGGACTCAGCCAGATTTGGGCAGATGTTGGGACAACCTGTCTGCTGAGAGGAGCTACCCACTGTGGGTTTCTTCTCTGCTAAGAGCTGAACAGACGTTTGGATGAATCTGCCTGTTGCCTGTGGAGAGGAGCTACCCACTGTGGGTCTCCTCTGAGCTGTTCTGTCACTCAATAAAGCACCTCTTTACCTTGCTCACCCTCCACTTGTCTACATGCCCCCTTCTTCCTGGACATTGGATAAGAACTCAAGATCTGCCAAATGGCAGGGCTGAAACACATCCCTTGCTCACTATGTTGCAGGTGATGAGAAGGAGGGAAGAGAGATGGAGAGAAGAGCTGCAGCCCTTCAGAGAGCCCAGACCTAGCAGCTCCCTGAGCCAGGGCTGTGACTCCTTCTTTGGGGCTCTGTGGTTCCTGGCATCTCCAAGCTTCTGGATGCAACCACATTCCCCAGTGCCAGCTGTGGAAGCTGCTTACAGTACTCCTGGTTTGGCCAAAGCCTCACAGGAAGCTAGTGCCCATGCTGGCACCTGGAGCTGCCTGCCCCACTGTAACCAGCATGCATTGTGCACAGTAGCCAGACCCCACACTCACTCACTCACACACCCTTCACCACTCCATGTCTGGCTGGCCCTTAGAAGGCGTGATATCCAAACTGGCAGTGTGAGCTGAGTGTAGCCTACCAAGCCCAGTGGGCCTGAGCAAAACGGGCAAAGGCACCACTGACCATAGAGGTTTGTGGCTGGAAAGTGACACTCAAGGATCCTGTGACATTAATATTAATAATAATTAAGAATATTAATCTTTAATATGCTTTTGTTTCAAATTATACATTGTGCTGGAGTTCCTGGTTATCTCTCCTTAGGGAGGACTCCGTTTTGCCTATGGTTCATTTTAACCCCCATTTGAGAATCACTTATCCAAGACTTACTGGGTCTCAGAAATTTCCTCATTTGTGGTATGAGCAACATTACTGATACAATGCATCTCCTCCCTGGGAAACTGTTTGAAAGAAGCATACACTTTCTGACAAGTTTGTTCAAAATTCATCCCCTTATTTTGTAATCACACCTACTGTGAAGGGTATTACAGGATCATGCTTTTCCTTTAGTCTTCAGCTTTTTCATACAATTCTTTTGTAGTGTAAATTATTAAGGAAAGATATTTAAATATATTTCTCAATAATGGGGCAGTGAATACGATTTGAGTAGTATTTTGGAGGATAATTGAAATTTTATTCCCTAGATTCTTCTTTTTTTTTTTTTTAGGCAGTCTTGCTCTATCGCTCAGGCTGAAGTGCAGTGGCGTGATCTTAGCTCACTGCAACCTCTGCCTCCTGGGTTCAAGCTATTCTCCTGCCTCAGCCTCCCAAGTAGCTGGGACCACAGGTGCGTGCCACCACACCTGGCTAACTTTTGTATTTTCAGTAGAGATGGAGTTTTGCAATTTTGGCCAGGCTAGTCTCCAACTCCTGACCTCAGGTGATACACCCGCCTTGGCCTCCCAAAGTGCTGGGATTACAGGTGTGAGCCACCACACCTGGCCTCTAGATTCTTTTTTTTTTTTTTTTTTTTTGAGACAGAGTCTTGTTCTGTCACCCAGGCTGGAGTGCAGTGGCACGATCTCAGCTCACTGCAAGCTCCATCTCCCAGGTTCACGCCATTCTCCTGCCTCAGCCTCCTGAGTAGCTGGGACTATAGGTGCCTACCACCATGCCCGGCTAATTTTTTTTGTATTTTTAGTAGATATGGGGTTTCACCATGTTAGTCAGGATGGTCTTGATCTCCTGACCTCGTGAACTGCCTGCCTTGGCCTCCTAAACTGCTGGGATTACAGGTGTGAGCCACCACACCTGGCCTCTAGATTCTTTTTTTTTTTTTTTTTTTTTGAGACAGAGTCTTGTTCTGTCACCCAGGCTGGAGTGCAGTGGCACGATCTCAGCTCACTGCAAGCTCCATCTCCCAGGTTCACGCCATTCTCCTGCCTCAGCCTCCTGAGTAGCTGGGACTATAGGTGCCTACCACCATGCCCGGCTAATTTTTTTTGTATTTTTAGTAGATATGGGGTTTCACCATGTTAGTCAGGATGGTCTTGATCTCCTGACCTCGTGAACTGCCTGCCTCGGCCTCCTAAACTGCTGGGATTACAGATGTGAGCCACCACGCCTGGCCTAGATTCTTTAAAACATAGTATATTTTCATTGACTGAGAATATTAAGCCTAATTTAGTGCCTGTATTTTAAAGGTGATAAGACTATATCAATTGAATCAAAGAAAAGAGGATCAAATAGGTCCAAAAGTTAATAATTTTGAAGTATTCAGCCACGGTAGTGTTGTGGTGATCAGACCCAACACCTGGTCGTGGGGTGACAAAGTCTGGCAGAGTCAAAGGATTGAGAAAAAGACAGTTTGAAAAGGAAAGTGAGACCAGGGGGCCATCGCGACTGTGGAGGCTGCGAAGGCCCCGACCTCTGGGAGTCCAAGCTATTTATTGGTAATCCAACAAAGAAACAGGTCTTGAGAATGTGGGGGTCAAAAGGGCAGGCACATGATCTACAGCTGTGATGGTTTAGCATTGATATGGTACATCTTTTGCTACTTGAGATAATGGGAATATAATTGATCTAGGAGCCTAGGAGGGCTAGAAGCAAGGAGCCAGCAAGTCTAGACACATTCCAGAGGACATTATGACAGACATGCAAGCCCTGCCTCAGTTTTTTCCCAACAGGCAGCTTTTTCCCAACATGCCCCCCTGCTCTTTTTTGTAAAAGAGAAGGTATCATTATTACTAGCATAAAAGGTGGCCTCTTTTAATTGAGCAAGGCAATTGCAGGCTGTGCAGTGCTTAATTGCCAGTTGGTGATCCAGCTTCATTTTTCTTAGCCCTTATTCAAACTGGAGTCTCTGTGGTTTGAATGCATCCCACATGTCTCCTCTTTCCCTTTTACAAGAGGACCCTTAATCCTAGGGGTTGCAGAAGGATGAAGGTCCATCTTCTGTAACTTCTTCATGCTGAATAGGGGCGATGATATTCCTGCCTAACTATTAGGGTCTCTTGTATTCAGGGCAGAGAGGAGCTGAGTCAGAAAGCATTGGTTCATTAAGCATCTTGACTCTGGTCAGTCTTCGTTCCATCTTTGCATTCAGATTCAACTGGCTCATGGCTCATACTGGGGCAACCCGGTCCATGGTTGGGATCCATAGGTTCCTCCAGTCTCCTGTTCCATGGTCATACACATCTTGAGAGCATCCATATGGTTTGTTCATCTCCTGCAAAAACACAAGCATACCCTCACCTCCACATTAGTAAATCTACTGAAACAGAAGCAAAAACTTTTGTGGCTGTGGCCAGGAGGCCACTGATAATGAGAAATTAGGTCCCTTCTAACAGAAGGCGCAGGGAAAGCAAATCGAGGCTTTTCAGACTTTCAATTCGCACTGTACAGGTGGGTCCACTAGATGCTGTGGTTCATGATAGATCTTCAGATGTTTGGCAGGCACCCACACAGGCAGCTGATTGTCACCTGGAGAGACACAAGCAAGTCCTCTTCCCCATATAATTACTTTTCCTTTTCCCCAGTTCTTTGTATGTGCATCCCTCTGCCATATATCTTGTCCAGCCTTTTTATTTTCCTTTTGTCCAGTCAGGTGTTGTTCCACTGCTGTTATGGGTTGATCTTTTTGTAAATTTAAAAATTTTAATTTTAATAAAGCTAGATGCAATTGCATATGCAATGTTTTATATTCCTGGTCTCCTGCCTTCTGCTTTTGTATTTGAGTTTTTAAAGTACAATTAGCTCTTTCCACTATTGCCTGTCCTTGTGAGTTATATGGAATACCCATAGTATGGGCAATATTCCATTGTTGAAAGAATGTAGCCATGGCTTTACTATAGTATCGTGGGCTGTTATCAGTTTTGATTTTTTCTGGGATTCCCATAACAGAAAAGCAAGATAAAAGATGTCTTTTAACATGAGCTCTTGCCTCCCCTGTTTGACATGGGGCCCAGATAAAATGTGAATAGATATCTACTGAAACATGAACAAAGGACAATTTTCCAAAAGCAGGAATATGTGTTACATCCATCTGCCAGATGGAATTTGGAGATAAACCTCTAGGGTTAACTCCTGCTCCTTGATGTGGTGAATGCACAACTTGGCAGACAGAACAGTGTTGCACAATTTCTTTAGCTTGTTTCCATGATACACCATATCTTTTCCTAAGGCCTGCAGCATTAAGGTGGGTTAAAGAATGAAATGTTTGTGCATGAGCAAAAGCTGTAGACCCCAATGCACCTGCCCTTTGATTAAGTTTAGTTAGAGGGCCAGGGAGGTTAGTATGTACTCTCATATGAGTGATATAGAAAGGTGAATGCCTTTGTTGTAGTGCTTGCTGTAAAGAATGAAATAAAGGATTAAGTTGTTCATCAGTCACATTTTGAATTAAGGCACGTTCAATATTTTGTGTGGTTTGCACTACATAGGCTGAATCAGAAACAATGTTTACTGGCTGTTTAAAAGTTTTTAACACTGTTATCACAGCCATAAGTTCAGCCCTTTGATCAGAAGCAAAGTCAGTTTGCAAAACTTGTTGTTGAGGTCCTGCAAATGAGGCTTTTCCATTACTAGATCCATCAGTAAAAACAGTAAGGGCCCCTTTAATAGGGGCTTTTTGAGTAATAGAAGGCAATATCTGGGATGTTAATTTTAGAAACTGAAATATCTTAGATTTAGGATAATGATTATCAAGAATGCCAACAAAACCTGCCAAATTAACTTGCCATTCTTGAGAATTAACATAGGCTTGTTGAATTTGTTGTTTAGTTAACAGAACTATAATCTGATTTGGATCATATCATATTAGCTTTGTTGTGCGCAGCCTTGCTTGTCCTACTAGCCCAGCAATTTGATCCAAGTACAGAGTGAACATTTTGGTTGTATTGTGAGGCAGAAAAAGCCACTCAACCAGATCATCCTGTTGAACTATAACTCCTGTAGGTGAATGCTTAGTAGGAAAAACTAAAAACTGTAATGGTTACGTTGGATTAATCCGTTCTACTTGTGCTTGCTGAATTTTTTCCTCAATTAATTGAAGTTCTTCCAATGCCTCTTTGGAAAAGGAGCATTTCCTGTTAAGGTCAGAATCACCTCGTGAAGTAGAAAAGAGGTGAGACATAGCATAGGCAGGAATGCCTAAAGTTGGACAAATACAATTAATGTCTCCTAATAATTTTTGGAAATCATTTAAGGTTTCTAAATTATCTCTTCGAATTTGAACCTTTTGAGACTTAATAGGACTTTGTTCTACCTTCCTAGATATTGAAAGGGAGTAGAAGTTTGGATTTTACTGGGGGCTATAATCAACACTGAAGCATTTACAGACTTTTCTGTTTGTAGCACAACATCAATTCTTCCCTAGTTTCAGCTGCCCACAAAATATCATCCATGTAATGGATGACATAACATTTTTTAAACTGTTCTCTAACTGGCTTAATAGCTTTCCCAACATAAATTTGGCAGATAGTCGGGCATGCCTTGTGGTAGTACTTTCCAATGGTATCTGTCCGCTGGTTCTTTTATTATTTATGGCAGGAATAGTAAAAGGAAATTTTTCATAATCTTGGGCAGCTAAAAGAAGCAATCCTTTAGATCTATCACTATGAGAGGCCAGTATTTGGGATCATTGTTATGGAGGGTAACCCTAGTTGTAGTGCACCCATGGGTTGAATTACAGCATTAACAGCCCTTAAATCTGTTAACATTCTGCATTTCCCTGATTTTTTCTTAATGACAAATACAGGAGAATTCCAAGGGGAGAAAGTAGGTTCTATATGACCCTTTTGCAATTTTTCCTGCACCAGCTCTTTTAAAGCCTCCAGTTTTTTCCTGTTTCAGCAGCCATTGGTCCACCCAAACCAGTTTGGCAGTTAGCCAAACAAGAGGAATGGGAGCCGGAGGCTCAACAATGACCGCTTCCAAAAATGACACCCCAATCTGGTCCGATCAGTTTGTCCTTTTAATTCTAAAGGTTCTGATTGACTATTTTTATCTTTTCCTAGTCATTTTCCTGGGCAGTATACCATATTTATCATCATTTGTCTACTGTTACTACTATATTGATCCATAGGAATAGAAATTTCAGCATCCCATTATTGCAATAAGTCTCTACCCCATAAATTGAGAGGAATAGGTGTAATGATAGGCTGAATTGTCCCTTCCAGGCCATTTGGCCCTTGACATGGTAAAATAAAGAAACTTTGAAAAACTTCTGAGGATGCTCCTACTCCAAAAATACCAATAGATGCTTTTTGCTTAGGCCAGTAGCTGGGCCCATTGATTTATAGCAATAATAGAGACATCAGCTCCAGTATCTACTAGTCCTTCAAAATCTTTTCCCTGAATAGTTACTGTGTAAATAGATCTTTTGTCGGACACTTGATAACCCAATATACAGCATTTCCTGTTGGATTAGTTCTACCAAAGCCTCCTGTTCTCTTCATTGTGCTGCTTCCTAGTTTTATGTAAGGTAACAGCAACAAGTGAGCAATTCTTTCTCCTGGGGAAGCAGACCATAGAGTCAAGGAACTAATAACTAATTGAATTTCTCCAGTATAATCAGAATCAATTGTTCCCGTATGCACAGTGACACCTTTCAAATTTAGACTAGACTTTCCAAGTAACAGACCAACTGTTCCTGTGGGTAAGAGTCCCATAACTCCCATAGGGACCTTTTTTGGTGGCTCCCCAGGAGATGGGAATTGTGCTGCAGAGGTCTACAACAGCACTGACTGCTGTGGTGGGGGACAATTGTTGTACATTTGTAAGGGCAGTGGCTGTGCCGGATATGCCTCAGTTTGTTGGGGGGCTCGAGGCAGGTCCCTCTTCCTGTTTCTTGAGAGAGGTTGTCAATCTTTGCTAATTTTAGAATGACACTGACTTGCCTAGTGATGGCTTTTTTCACAACGGGGGCATACACAAGGACTTTTCTGTTGGTAGCTCTTGCCTTTTGATTTCCCTTTCTACATTCCTTTTTTATGTGTCCAAATTGCCCACAATTAGAGCAAGAGCCTGAGAAATGGGGCATATTCTTTCTGACTCTTAATCCAGCCATAGCCTGATCTAAAAGAGTAGTCCTATATAAGTTACCTCCAATGTCATCGCAAGCCTTAATATATTCAGCTAAATGAGGCTTCCCTCTCAGGGGTCTAATAGCAGTAACACTCTACATTAGTATTATCGTATGCAAGAAGCTGTATTACAACATCTTGAGCTGTTTTATCAGTTATGGCTTTATACACAGCCTCTAGAAGCCAAGCAATAAAATCAATATATGATTCTTTAGGTCCTTGTTGAACAGAACTGAAAGAAGGATATTTTTCCCCGTAACATTTATCCTTCCCCATGCCTGTAAGCACACAGAGCACAGCTGAATAATGGCAACATCCTCCATTACTGCTTGATTTTCTAATCAACCCCAATCAGATCCAACTCCCATTAACTGTTCAAAGGAAACAGGCACAGGTGGTCATGCTTGTGTATTTTCCCTTGCCTGAGTTTGAGCTTCATCAGCCCACCAGGTTTTAAACTGCAAGTACTGAGATGAAGTGAGAACAGATTTTGTTAAAGTTTCCCAATCATACGGTATTAATCCATTATCGAGAGAAACATTTTTTAATAAAGTTTGCACAAAAGAAGAGTTTCGTCTATATTGACTAATGGCTTGCTTGAATTCCTTTAACAGCCTAAAAGGAAAGGTGGTCCAATTAGCTATATTCTGTCCTTCCTGCTGGATTATAGTTATGGGAAATTGCCATGCTTCAAGGTCTGCCTCCACTCTAGCCTTTTGAGTAGAATTTTGTATAGCACCACCAATTGCTCCAGATTTTAATGTTGCAACTACAGGAGCAGTAAGTTTTGTAGCTAATTCATCTTCTCGCCCATTAAGGGGAGAGAGAGGAGGTGGCCTTTCATTTAATTCAGCAGGTACAGCCAATGGGCTAGTAAAACATACTTTTTTCAGTTTCCCTTTCTTTTCTTTAATTTCCTCCGTTTCCTGTTCCTCACATTCAGAATCTGAAGATAGTTTTTTACACTCATCCTCCTCTTCCTCATCTGAATCTGCCTCATCATCTGTTTGAAATGGCTCAAGAGCTGCTTTTATTAGCGCCCACATTGACCAAACCAAGACTGGAATTTTTGCTCCACCTTTATACACTTTTTAAAAACCTCTGCCAATTCTCTCCCGTTCATCCAACTCCATAGTCCCTTGTTCTGGGAACTATGGGCAAAACTGCTTTACTGCTTTAAAAGGTGATAACAAATTCTGAGTACTAACTTTCATTCCTCCTGTTTGTAATAAATGCCTTAAGAAATTTAAATAAGCAGAATGTCTGCTTTTACTTTGTCCCATTGTTACCCTGGTTCTTCCCAGTGCTCAGCTTTCCTGCCGAGCTTCTTTTAGACATCCTTGGGCGTCCTTTGATGATGCATCCTCCGCTTTCACACGCTGTAGTGTTCCTTCACCGGGGTCTTTGTTGCCCCACGTTGGGCCACCAGGAATGTTGGGGTGATCAGTCCCAACACCAGATTGTGGGGGCGACAAAGTCCGGCAGAGTCAAAGGATTGAGAAAAAGTTTGAGAAGGAAAGTGGGACCAGGGGGCCATCATGATTGTGGAGGCTGTGAAGGCCCTGAGCTCTGGGAGCCCAAGCTAGTTATTGGCAATCCAACAAAGAAAGAGGTCGTGAGAATGTGGGGGTCGAAAGGGCAGGCGCGTGATCTACAGCTGTGATGGTTTAGGATTTATGTGGAACATCTTCTGCTACTTGGGATAATGGGAATACAATTGATCTAGGAGCCTAGGAGGGCTAGAAGCAAGGAGCCAGCAAGGCTAGACACATTCCAGAGGGCATTATGTCAGACATGCAAGCCCTGCCTCAGTTTTTTTCCCAACACTCAGCTTTTTCCCAACAAGTAGTGGAAAGTTTCAGAAAACTATGATCTATAAATTCAATGACCAATAAGGAAACACCTTATTAGAAAATTATCTAAGTTTATACTCTAAGAAAAGTAAATTTATGAATGAAATCATAAAATTGTCAAACTAGCATTGGAGTAGGTATATACAGTTACATTTTTTTCTGCCTCATAAGTGAGACTAGAATTTAAACCTGAATATCTTATCTAAGAATTTTGCTATGTAGAATGCCCAAACTATACAATTTTTAATCTGGGATTTGAAAGAGATTGAAATTAAACTCTGCATCTGAACTCAGTGCTGCCTCCTTCTAATTTATTTGCAGTTTTCTGTTATTTGGTGCCTCAGGTTAAACCTACTGGGAGAAAGAGGTTCTGAACCCTTCATTTACTATCCACTTTTGTTTTGTTATCCTTGCTTTCCTCTTCAAGGCTACTGTGGATATTCATTCTAGCTTGATTTACTTCATGTAAAAATATTCCCTTTTGTGGAGATAAAGGAGTAAATAAAAGAGTATGCAGGTTTATTTGTCCTTGACTTATAACCCCGAAGAATTAGGGTGAATTTGCTTAATCCAGTTCCTTTTTCCTACTATTGAGTTTCCTTCATCATGAGTTGAAACCACTCAACACTCCTCCTTTTTTGCCACCTTTATTCCAAGTCACATTTAGCCTCTTGATTTCCCTGGAGTTTTATAATGCTCCCAGAACACTTTGTCCTATGATCACTCCCATGTGAATTATAGGTCTATTTACTGTGCGTTAACCATCTACCTACCAGTGATAACCTCTGAGTTCACTGCTCTTTCATAAACAGGAAGATAAGTCCTCTGAGAACTGCCAAGTTTATTGTTATCGTGCAATGGTAAAATAGTTACATATCAGAGACCAATGTGCAGAGAAGAGACTAGACAAGGCCAAAAATTGCTTGTTTGACTTGGCTTTTACTCAGTTGTCTTTATCACTCATTCCTGTGGCTATATTCATGACCTTGATGTCCTCAGTTCTGCACAGCATCCCAATCTCAGCTTGGAACCCCCCCCCACACCCCACCTCTCCCCCACTAGCCTTCCAGCCCACTCACTTGAATGCACCCACTAGAGCAACTACTTGACTGATGTCCTCCAATCAACTAACTTCTACTTTCCACTATGGATTACCAGACTCAGTTCCTCCCTTCTCCCCTTATTCAGCTTAGAACCCATGGCCCTTCATTAGAATCATTCTCCTGATGCTTGATCCTGCTATTGGACTTTCCTAGCAATGCTCTAACCCCTAGTTAAATCCCACTCTCTTCTACTTTGTGTTTGCGCCATGAAGCTGAGCATTCCTGAAACAAAACAAAAAACAGCCTCAACCATGCTGATTGAATTCACATACACAAATATCAAAGGATCGTTAAATACTCCCTGGGAGGAAATTTCCTATGATGTTTGCTTTCCCACTGTCTAAAAGAGACTATATCACACATTGTCTTGTCTCCTCAAACTGTCTATACTCCCTTTTCTTCCCTCACTGTCAGCTGACCACTTTGTCTCCATTGGCATAAACAGAAGCAATCACAAGGAATGCCCTCATCTCCCAGCCACCAAATCAATCAAACTGTCTGTGGATGTATGTCCAGATAGCTCTTGTCCTACTTCTTGCAGCACTGCTACTATACACAGTAGTTTTTATTTGATGCAAACCCACAGTTTCCAGTTCTTTCTCCAGCTATAAATATTGATGAGAGGTTACTTATGGAACCTTACAGAACTCACCAAAAGGAAGAAAAATTACTAATTTAAAACATGGAAACGGGTAGTCTCAACATGAGCAAGCTAGCGTGGTGGCCTGCATTGTGGCGGGATATGGGGTTGCAAAGAGCCTAGGCCGGAGTCTCCAAGTTCGGGGCTGGCCTCTGTTGCTTGCAGTTCTTGAGTCCCTAATTCATTCCTCCAAGAGGAAGAATAAATCCTCCGAAATTTCAAATAGGAAGAAAAGTTATGTTAGAAAGGAGAAAAGTACTCCACATTCCAGACTTCTATGTTGGAAGTATTCTTTGTGTTACTACAGCTGACTCATATGCCGGTGAAAAAATCAGCCAGTTTCTGGGGATTTGCATCTAGAGATCAGGAAAAGGACTTGGGGCTACTTTTATCCTTAGGAATGTTATTGAAGGACAAGGTGTTAAGATATGCTTTGAACTTTATAATCCTCGAATCCAGGAGATTCAAGTGGTCAAATTAGAGAAATGGCTGGATGATAGCTTGCTGTGGTTACGAGATGCCCTTCCTGAATATAGCACTGTTGATGTGAATATGAAGCCAGTAGCACAACAGCCTAGCCAAGAAGTTCCTGTTAATAAGCTGAAAGTGAAAATGAAGCCTCAGCCCTGGTCCAAATGCTGGGACTGTCCAAATTTTAATATTTAAGGAATAATATTTGATCCTTGTTTCACTGAAGAACAAATGAAAGCAGCTTAGAAGTAGAGACATCTGTGGCTTGAATTTGATATTATGAGGGAATATGATGCTTCAAAAATTGAAGCTGCAATATGGGATGAAATTGAAGCATCTAGAAAGTCCTGATTCTGAGAATGAATTTGGTTACTTGCAGAAGATATATTGGCTCTAAGAGGATCTATTGAGAAACCAATTTAATTTCATTTATAAGAACACAGTCATTAAATGAACTAAGGATTCATTATTTCGTTAGTACTTTTTTCTAAAATAAAACTTGCACACCAGTTTATTACTCTAAAAAAAAGAATTATACATTCCAAATGGTCCAATATCCATTCCCTTACTGGAGGCACAGTTACAATAGGAGTCAGAGCATCACCAGAATGCTCTTTAATGAGCATGGAATCGGAGCAAGGGGAATAGGTAGAGTGATCCTTTTTAAATTGTGAAATACATCATAAGCACAACAATGTATGATTTACAGAATAATAAAATGGACATTTACGTAACCATCATCAGGTTAAGAAATAGAACATTTAGGCCGGGCGTGGTGGCTTACGCTTGTAATCCCAGTACTTTGGGAGGCCAAGGCTGGCAGATCACTTGAGGTCAGGAGTTCGAGACCAACCTGGCCAACATGGGGAAACCCTGTCTCTACTAAAAATACAAAAATTAGCCGGATGTGGTCGCGCACGCCTGTAATCCCAGCTACTCGGGAGGCTGAGGCAGGAGAATCACTTGAACCCGAGAGCTGGAGGTTGCAGTGAGCCATAATTGTACACTGCACTCCAGCCTGGGTGACACAGTGAGACTCAGTCTCAAAAAAAAAAAAAAAAAAAGAAATATCTGAGAAGGTTAAGAAATAACATCGAATAAGATCTAAAACAAGGGGCGAGGAGCCAAGATGGCCCAATAGGAACAGCTCCGGTCTACAGCTCCCAGCGCGAGCGACGCAGAAGACGGGTGATTTCTGCATTTCCATCTGAGGTACTGTGTTCATCTCACTAGGGAGTGCCAGACAGTGGGCGCAGGTCAGTGGGTGAGTGCACCGTGCGCCAGCCGAAGCAGGGGTGAGGCATTGCCTCACTCGGGAAGCGCAAGGGGTCGGGGAGTTCCCTTTCCAGGGGTGACAGACGGCACCTGGAAAATCGGGCCACTCCCACCCGAATACTGTGCTTTTCCGACGGGCTTAGGAAACGGTGCCCCAGGAGAGTATAGCCCGCACCTGGCTCAGAGGGTCCTACGCCCACGGAGTCTCGCTGATTGCTAGCACAGCAGTCTGAGATCAAACAGCAAGTCGGCAGTAAGGCTGGGGGAGGGGCGCCCGCCATTGCCCAGGCTCGCGTAGGTAAACAAAGCAGCCAGGAAGCTTGAACTGGGTGGAGCCCACCACAGCTCAAGGAGGCCTGCCTGCCTCTGTAGGCTCCACCTCTGGGGGCAGGGCACAGACAAACAAAAAGACAGCAGTAACCTCTGCAGACTTAAATGTTCCTGTCTGACAGCTTTGAGGAGAGCAGTGGTTCTCCCAGCACGCAGCTGGAGGTCTGAGAACAGGCTGACTGCCTCCTCAAGTGGGTCCCTGACCCCTGACCCCCGAGCAGCCTAACTGGGAGGCACCCCTCAGCAGGGGCAGACTGACACCTCACACGGCCGGCCAGGTACTCCAACAGACCTGCAGCTGAGGGTCCTGTCTGTTAGAAGGAAAACTAACAGAAAGGACATCCACACCAAAAACCCATCTGTACATCACCATCATCAAAGACCAAAAGTAGATAAAACCACAAAGATGGGAAAAAACAGAGCAGAAAAACTGGAAACTCTAAAAAGCAGAGTACCTCTCCTCCTCCAAAGGAACACAGTTCCTCACCAGCAACGGAACAAAGCTGGACGGAGAATGACTTTGACGAGCTGAGAGAAGAAGGCTTCAGACGATCAAATTACTCCGAGCTACAGGAGGATATTCAAACCAAAGGCAAAGAAGTTGAAAACTTTGAAAAAAATTTAGAAGAATGTATAACTAGAATAACCAATACAGAGAAGTGCTTAAAGGAGCTGATGGAGCTGAAAACCAAGGCTCGAGAACTACATGAAGAATGCAGAAGCCTCAGGAGCTGATGCGATCAAATGGAAGAAAGGGTATCAGCCCTGGAAGATGAAATGAACGAAATGAAGCGAGAAGGGAAGTTTAGAGAAAAAAGAATAAAAAGAAATGAGGAAAGCCTCCAAGAAATGTGGGACTATGTGAAAAGACCAAATCTACGTCTGATTGGTGTACTTGAAAGTGACGGGGAGAATGGAAACAAGTTGGAAAACACTCTGCAGGATATTATCCAGGAGAACTTCCCCAACCTAGCAAGGCAGGCCAACATTCAGATTCAGGAAATACAGAGAACACCACAAAGATACTCCTTGAGAAGAGCAACTCCAAGACACATAATTGTCAGATTCACCAAAGTTGAAATGAAGGAAAAAATGTTAAGGGCAGCCAGAGAGAAAGGTCAGGTTACCATCAAAGGGAAGCCCATCAGACTAACAGCTGATCTCTCAGCAGAAACTCTACAAGCCAGAAGAAAGTGAGGGCCAATATTCAACATTCTTAAAGAAAAGAATTTTCAACCCAGGATTTCATATCCAGCCAAACTAAGCTTCATCAGTAAAGGAGAAATAAAATACTTTACAGACAAGCAAATGCTGAGAGATTTTGTCACCACCAGGCCTGCCCTAAAAGAGTTCCTGAAGGAAGCGCTAAACATGGAAAGGCACAACCGGTACCAGCCACTGCAAAATCATACCGAAATGTAAAGACCATCGAGATTAGGAAGAGACTGCATCAACTAACGAGCAAAATAACCAGCTAACATCATAATGACAGGATCAGATTCACACATAACAATATTAACTTTAAATGTAAATGGACTAAATGCTCCAATTAAAAGACACAGACTGGCAAATTGGATAAAGACTCAAGACCCATCAGTGTGCTGTATTCAGGAAACCCATCTCACGTGCAGAGACACACATAGGCTCAGAATAAAAGGATGGAGGAAGATCTACCAAGCAAATGGAAAACAAAAAAAGGCAGGGGTTGCAATCCTAGTCTCTGATAAAACAGACTTTAAACCAACAAAGATCAAAAGAGACAAGGAAGGCCATTACATAATGGTAAAGAGATTAATTCAACAAGAAGAGCTAACTATCCTAAATATATATGCACCCAATACAGGAGCACCCAGATTCATAAAGCAAGTCCTGAATGACCTACAAAGAGACTTAGACTCCCACACATGAATAATGGGAGACTTTAACACCCCACTGTCAACATTAGACAGATCAACGAGACAGAAAGTCAACAAGGATACCCAGGAATTGAACTCAGCTCTGCACCAAGCGGACCTAATAGACATCTACAGAACTCTCCACCCCAAATCAACGGAATATACATTTTTTTCAGCACCACACCACACCTATTCCAAAATTGACCATATACTTGGAGGTAAAGCTCTCCTCAATAAATGTAAAAGAACAGAAATTATAACAAACTATCTCTCAGATCACAGTGCAATCAAGCTAGAACTCAGGATTAAGAATCTCACTCAAAACCGCTCAACTGCGTGGAAACTGAACAACCTGCTCCTGAATGACTACTGGGTACATAACGAAATGAAGGCAGAAATAAAGATGTTCTTTGAAACCAACGAGAGCCAAGACACAACATACCAGAATCTCTGGGATGCATTCAAAGCAGTGTGTAGAGGGAAATTTATAGCACTAAATGCCCACAAGAGAAAGCAGGAAAGATCCAAAATTGACACCCTAACATCACAATTAAAAGAACTAGAAAAGCAAGAGCAAACACATTCAAAAGCTAGCAGAAGGCAAGAAATAACTAAAATCAGAGCAGAACTGAAGGAAATAGAGACACAAAAAACCCTTCAAAAAATCAATGAATCCAGGAGCTGGTTTTTTGAAAGGATCAACAAAATTGATAGACTGCTAGCAAGATTAATAAAGAAAAAAAGAGAGAAGAATGAAATAGATGCAATAAAAAATGATAAAGGGGATATCACCACCGATCCCACAGAAATACAAACTACCATCAGAGAATATTACAAACACCTCTACGCAAATAAACTAGAAAATCTAGAAGAAATGGATAAATTCCTCAACACATACACCTTCCCAAGACTAAACCAGGAAGAAGTTGAATCTCTGAATAGACCAATAACAGGAGCTGAAATTGTGGCAATAATCAATAGCTTACCAACCAAAAAAAGTCCAGGACCAGATGGGTTCACAGTCGAATTCTACCAGAGGTACAAGGAGGAGCTGGTACCATTCCTTCTGAAACTATTCCAATCAATAGAAAAAGAGGGAATCCTCCCTAACTCATTTTATGAGGCCAGCATCATCCTGATACCAAAGCCTGGCAGAGACACAACAAAAAAAGAGAATTTTAGACCAATATCCTTGATGAACATTGATGCAAAAATCCTTAATAAAATACTGGCAAACAGAATCCAGCAGCACATCAAAAAGCTTATCCACCATGATGAAGTGGGCTTCATCCCTGGGATGCAAGGCTGGTTCAATATACGCAAATCAATAAATGTAATCCAGCGTATAAACAGAACCAAAGACAAAAACCACATGATTATCTCAATAGATGCAGAAAAGGCCTTTGACAAAATTCAACAACCCTTCATGCTAAAAACTCTCAATAAATTAGGTATTGATGGGACGTATCTCAAAATAATAAGAGCTATTTATGACAAACCCACAGCCAATATCATACTGAATGGGCAAAAACTGGAAGCATTCCCTTTGAAAACGGGCACAAGACAGGGATGCCCTCTCTCACCACTTCTATTCAACATAGTGTTGGAAGTTCTGGCCAGGGCAATTAGGCAAGAGAAGGAAATAAAGGGTATTCAATTAGGAAAAGAGGAAGTCAAATTGTCCCTGTTTGCAGATGACATGATAGTATATCTAGAAAACCCCATTGTTTCAGCCCAAAATCTCCTTAAGCTGATAAGCAACTTCAGCAAAGTCTCAGGATACAAAATCAATGTACAAAAATCACAAGCATTCTTATACATCAATAACAGACAAACAGAGAGCCAAATCATGAGTGAACTCCCATTCACAATTGCTTCAAAGAGAATAAAATACCTAGGAATCCAACTTACAAGGGATGTGAAGGACCTCTTCAAGGAGAACTACAAACCAGTGCTCAAGGAAATAAAAGAGGATACAAACAAATGGAAGAACATTCCATGCTCATGGGTAGGAAGAATCAATATCATCAAAATGGCCATCCTTCCCAAGGTAATTTACAGATTCAATGCCATCCCCATCAAGTTACCAATGACTTTCTTCACAGAATTGGAAAAAACTACTTTAAAGTTCATATGGAACCAAAAAAGAGCCCGCATTGCCAAGTCAATCCTAAGCCAAAAGAACAAAGCTGGAGGCATCACACTACCTGACTTCAAACTATACTACAAGGCTACAGTAACCAAAACAGCATGGTACTGGTACCAAAACAGAGATATAGATCAATGGAACAGAACAGAGCCGTGAGAAATAATGCCACATATCTACAACTATCTGATCTTTGACAAACCTGAGAAAAACAAGAAATGGGGAAAGGATTCCCTATTTAATAAATGGTGCTGGGAAAACTGGCTAGCCATATGTAGAAAGCTGAAACTGGATCCTTTCCTTACACCTTATACAAAAATCAATTCAAGATGGATTAAAGACTTAAATGTTAGACCTAAAACCATAAAAACCCTAGAGGAAAACCTAGGCATTACCATTCAGGACATAGGCATGGGCAAGGACTTCATGTCTAAAACACCAAAAGCAATGGCAACAAAAGCCAAAATTGACAAATGGGATCTAATTAAACTAAAGAGCTTCTGCACAGCAAAGGAAACTACCATCAGAGTGAACAGGCAACCTACAAAATGGGAGAAAATTTTCACAACCTACTCATCTGACAAAGGGCTAATATCCAGAATCTACAATGAGCTCCAACAAATTTACAAGAAAAAAACAAACAACCCCATCAAAAAGTGGGCGAAGGACATGAACAGACACTTCTCAAAAGAAGACATTTATGCAGCCAAAGAACACATGAAAAAATGCTCACCATCACTGGCCATCAGAGAAATGCAAATCAAAACCACAATGAGATACCATCTCACACCAGTTAGAATGGCAATCATTAAAAAGTCAGGAAACAACAGGTGCTGGAGAGGATGTGGAGAAATAGGAACACTTTTACACTGTTGGTGGGACTGTAAACTAGTTCAACCCTTGTGGAAGTCAGTGTGGCAATTCCTCAGGGATCTAGAACTAGAAATTCCATTTGACCCAGCCATCCCATTACTGGGTATATACCCAAAGGACTATAAATCATGCTGCTATAAAGATACATGCACACGTATGTTTATTGCAGCATTATTCACAATAGCAAAGACTTGGAACCAACCCAAATGTCCAACAATGATAGACTGGATTAAGAAAATGTGGCACATATACACCATGGAATACTATGCAGCCATAAAAAATGATGAGTTCATGTCCTTTGTAGGGACATGGATGAAATTGGAAATCATCATTCTCAGTAAACTATCGCAAGAACAAAAAACCAAACACCGCATATTCTCACTCATAGGTGGGAATTGAACAATGAGAACACATAGACACAGGAAGGGGAACATCACACTTCGGGGACTGTTGTGGGGTTGGGGGAGTGGGGAGGGATAGCATTGGGAGATATACCTAATGCTAGATGACGAGTTGGTGGGTGCAGCGCACCAGCATGGCACATGTATACATATGTAACTTACCTGCACGTTGCGCACATGTACCATAGAGCCTAAAGTATAATAATAATAATAATAATAAAAAGAAAAAAAAAGATCTAAAACAAAAAAGGAAACTATTCCATATTTTGTTTTTCAACTAGCTGTTAAATCAGATAATTTTATTTTCTTTATATAGCAAATGTCATTTAGGCTGGTCCAATAGTAGTGGGTTATCAGAACTTATTAACATTAGTGTCACTAAAGTTGGTGTACAGCCCCGTCGCCCCCGCCCCACCGCCAGCTAAATTTGACTGGCTTAAAAAAAAAACACCAAAAAACAGTCCATGAAAGCTTTGAGAACTACTTACTTTCAACTGCAAAAGCACATTTTCTGAAGTTTCTTTCATGTAACACATGGTAACATTTGCAACGACTGTCTTTGAACAACTTTCTCTTGCCTAATAAACAATTTGAGATAGAATTAACAAGATCTTTTTTAAAAAAATAAATGTTGGCTGGGTGCAGTGGCTCACACCTGTAATCCCAGCACTTTGGGAGGATGAGGCGGGTGGATTGTCTGAGGTCAAGGGTTCGAGACCAGTCTGGCCAACATGGGGAAAACTCGTCCCTACCAAAAATACAAAAAAATTAGCTAGGTGTGGTGGTGTGAGCCTGTAATCCTAGCTACTCGGGAGGCTGAGGCAGGGAAATTGCTTGAACCAGGGAGGTGGAGGTTGCAGTGAGCCGAGATCGCGCCACTGCACTCTAGCCTGGGCGACAGAGCGAGACTCCGTCTCAAAAAAAAAAAAAAGTTCTGTTAATGGATGGTTTGTTGGGGTTTTTCAAATGTCTTGACAATATCTCGATCCCATTTTGGAAGGCGGTATGTTGACAAAAGGCTTGCTTTTTTTTTTTTTTTTTTTTTTTACAAACTAAGTATTTAATTTTTGGTTCCTGTCTTGATGGAGCAAGGTATATTAAAGATTTATCAAAATTTACACTGATGAACTATGACCTCTGAAGACAGATGTTACATGGACTACAGCACAGAGCATGAATTAGGAAGACACTTAGGGAAACCTGTATAGTTCTCTACAGCCCCATGGGAGTAGTTCTATGTCTGTTAAAATAAGACTATAGTTGCACCAGTAGATTCTTTAAGGAATAGAGGAGAGTGGGAAGAGGGAACCTGATTTTCTGAGCACTTAATATGTGTCAGACCTTGTGCCAGTAGGGCTACATAAGAATTTTTGCTTGTTCTTCGTTTTATGTCTAGTGACCCCTATTCTTCCTTCAGATCTCATCTCAAGTGTTTCTTAGTATGTGGAGCTTTCCCAAACTTGACCAAATTTGCCTATCATAAATTCCTAGAGGACCATGTACCTCCTATCATAACATGTATCATAGTTGCAATTTGACATTTATTTGCATGATTATTTTTACCACTATATCTCCCCAGCGAAATTGTCAGCTCATAAGGGCAGCCCAAATCAACCAATGGTGATTGGTTTTGCTTCCCATTGTAGCCACAGTATCTGCCACAGTGCTTGTATGTATCAGGAATTTAATAAATATGAAGTGGACAAATGCATGGTTGAAATTTAAGCTTATAGTCATATAGACCTACATTTGAATCCTTACGTAGCAAACTGAATAATGACCTCAAAAGATATCAGGTCTTAATCCTTGGAACCCATAAATGTTACCTAACATGAAAAAAGGGTCTTTGCAGATGTAGTTAAGAATCTTGAGATGGTGAGATTATCCTGGTGGGTACTAAATGAAATCACAAGTGTCCTTATAAAAGCGCAGGAGAGGCTGGGTGCAGTGCTCATACCTGTAATACTAGCACTTTTGGAGGCCAAGGCAGGTGGATCACCTGAGGTCAGGAGTTCAAGACCAGTCTGGCCAACATGGTGAAACCCTGTCTGTACTAAAAATACAAAAATTAGCTGGGCTTGGTGGTGCAAGCCTGTAATCCCAGTTACTTGGGAGGCTGAGGCAGGGGAATCGCTTGAACCTGGGAGGTGGAGGTTGCAGTGAGCTGAGATCGCACCACTGCACTCCAGCTTGGACAACAGAGAAAGACTCTGTCTCAAATAATAATAGTAATAATAATAATAATAATAATAAGAGAGGGAGAGGGAAATGTGATTCAAATAGGAAAGGGGAAGGCAATGTGACCACAGAAGCAGAGATTGGACTGATGTGGCCACAAGCCGTGGAATTTTAGCAGCCACCAGAAGCTCTAAGAAGCAAAGAATGGATTCTCCACTGGAGCCTCCGGCGTGAGCATGGTGCAGTAGACACTTTCATTTTGGCACAACGAAATTGATTTTCGACTTCCAGTCTCCAGAACTGTGAGAAAATAAATTTCTGTTATTTTCAACTACTAATTTGTGGTAATTTGTTATGGTACCCAGAGAAAACTAATACATCTGACTCTAGAAATTATTAGATAGGCTTTGTGAAGTTGGGCAAGTTATTTAACTTTTCCGAGTCTGAATCCTTATCTCTAAAGTAGAGACAATCACACCAACCTTCCTGTGGGTAATTGACAGCTCTAAACATGGTAATATGTGTAAAGTATATAGCCAATTGTAGGTATCACATCGTAAATGCTTGAAAAAAAGAATTACAATTTTTTGTTAGACATTTTATAAAACTTATTTTCTTTAATTCTCATAGCTGTATGGTGTTGATTACCATATCTCCTCATTGTTATAGGTAAGGAAACAGGCATAGAGAAGTGAACGTGCCCAAACTACATAGTCAAAATAAAAAAAAAAAAAAAAAAAAACACCACAAGCATAAGATTTTTGAAATTCTTTTAGATGTTTTTATATTTGAGTATCTTATTGCCCTGAGGCACTCCATCCATTGAAATAATGGTTTCTGTGCTTTAGGGGGAAGAACAGATATGAATAGGAACAAAGAAGCAACTGTCAAGTGGGATTTTTGAGTCTCTAGCATAGGATTAATCTTGAAAACCAGGCTTTGTCAAGTGAGAAGGGGTTTAAAAAAATCCTTCTGCATGCATTAACTTATCAAGAAGCAGGACTGGTGAGTGTGAAGGGTTTCTTTAACTGAAAAAACAGAAGATATGACAAAAAATTTTTTCCATAAGGAAAGAGAGAGAGGGAAGGAAGCTACTTCTGACCCACTGAATTGTGGGAAATAAGAGGGAGATGACAGTAGTAGAACCAAGTATTAGTCGGGTGTGGTGGCTCATGCCTGTAATCCCAGCACTTTGGGAGGCTGAGGCAGGTGGATAACTTGAGGTCAGGAGTTCAAGACCAGCCTGGCCAACATGGTGAAACTCCATCTCTACTAAAAATACAAAAATTAGCCAGACGTGGTGGTGTGCGCCTGTAATACCAGCTACTCAGGAGGCTAAGGCAGGAGAATCGCCTGGCCCTGGGAGGCGGAGATTGCAGTGAGCCGAGATCGCACCACTGCACTTCAGCCTTGGCAACAGAGTGAGACTCTGTATCAAAAAAAAAAAAAAAAAAAAAAAGCAGACATTAAGAATCCAGTACCCTGATCCCACACAATGCCCACTTGAATGCTGCTGTTTATCCAGTTTCAATGTTTATAACATCTACTTCTCTATGTTGTGAACAATAAAGTTTGGTGGAGTTTTAATGGCTTCTCATTGCACTTGGGATAAGATCCTAATTTCTCAGAATGGCCCGTAAGGCCTTAGATGTTTAAGTCTTCAGTCAGGATTTTTACATAAAATTAACACAATCATAATGATACGGTTTATTTTCTTGATTAGTCCAGAAGCCAGCTGTCCAGGGCCAGTGCATCTACTTGAGGAAGTCATAAAAGACAGGCTTCTTCTTGCACCCAACTCTGCCACCCATACTGTGTGGCTTTTGTCAGTATTGGTGTCAGGATAGCTCCTCCTTCTCTAGGAATTATGTCCTCCTTTCAAGCTGGAATAAAGGAAGGAGGCGAAATGGCAAAGGGTAAATGGTGCTTATGAAATGAGCTAATTCCTTTTTACCAGGAAAACAATACCCTTTCCAGAAGACCCACACAGTAGCCTTCCACTTTCATTTCATTGACCAGAAAGAGCCACATGGCCCCTTTAGCTGCAGAGAGAACTAGGGAGGTAAAAGTTAAAACTAGGCATATTTCTACACATAATGTGGAAGAAAGAATGAATGGGTATTGGGAAGCAGCCAGCAGTGTCCACCATACTGGCCTTAGTACAGATTATTATGCCCCTAGTTTACTATGCTTTAGTTTATTGGCCTTTCTATTCATTGATTATTTTATTTTATTTCATTTTTTTTTGAGATAGAGTCTCACTCTGGCACCCAGGCTGGAGTGCAATGGCGCGATCTTGGCTCACTGCTGCCTCCACCTCCCAGGTTCAAGTGATTCTCCTGCCTCAGCCTCCTGAGTAGTTGGGATTATAGGCAGCCACCACCACGCCCAGCTAATTTTGTATTTTTAGTAGAGATGGGGTTTCACGTTGGTCAGGCTGGTCTTGAACTCCTGACCTCAGATGATCCACTTGCCTTGGCCTCTCAAAGTGCTGGGATTACAGGAGTGAGCCACTGTGCCCAGCCTCCTTGATTATTATTTTTATTTCTTTCCTACCTCAGATCTTTTTTTCAATGTACAGTTTTATCTGTTTTGAATGCTCTTTTCCCAGCTTTTTCAATGACTGGCAGCTTCATGTCCTTAGGTCTCTGCACAAATATGACCTCATCAGAAAAGACATCCTTCCCCTGCAATCTAAAGTAGTCACTTCTGCCTCAACTATCCTGTCCCTCAGCAGTTATCTATTTCCTTCACAACACTTTTCCTAATCTGGAATTCCTAGTTTATTGGTTTACTTATTAACGTTTATTTCCCTCTCATATAAAGTAAGCTTCATGAAAGTAAGACCTTGTCCATTTTGTTCACAACTGTATTCCTGGCACCTGGGGTAGTATGCTTGGTAAATAGTATTATTCGTCATTATGGTATAATGTGAATAAATGTGAACCTGAAAGAGGCAATCCTTTAAGATGGATCCCATGTGGCTAACAAATTTTAAACAGAGCCAAGTGGCCATTTGCTTACTAAAGGTCACCCACATACTCTGAGTTCACTGAAAACTCACACCTCTATTGAACTTTGGGGTTTACAGTGCTCACCTGAACCAACCAATAAGAGCTCAGCTGTGCCAACCAATCAGAATTAAGCTAGCTTGAATCCCTCATTTGTGTAAACAGACCTAATTAGTAATCTGGGTGGCAATTTTGGTTATAAAATCCAAAACGTCTCTCTGTTCTCTGGAGCACACTTTTGTTTTACACCAAAGGCTGTGTTTCCCTGGTTTGCAAACTGTTCACTGGAATAAAGTCTCTTTCCTCCAAATTCCTTTTCAGAGAATGTTTGTTTACAATGACTAAATAAATGGAGGGAAAAAAAAAGGAGAATGTGTTAGGCCATTCTTGCATTGCTATAAAGAAATACTTGAGGCCGGGCACGGTAGCTCACACATGTAATCCCAGCACTTTGGGAGTCCAAGAAGGGCAGATCATGAGGTCAAGAGATCAAGATCATCCTGGCCAACATGGTGAAACTCCATCTCTACTAAAAATACAAAAAATTAGCTGGGCATGGTGGCATGGGCCGAGTAGTCCTACCTACTCAGGAGGCTGAGGCAGGAGATTTGCTTGAACCCAGGAGGCGGAAGTTGCAGTGAGCTGAGATTGTGCCACTGCACTCCAGCCTGGTGACAGAGTGAGACTCCATCTCAAAAAAAAAAAAAAAAAAAAGAATAAAAGAAAGAAATACTTGGGACTGAGTAATTTATAAACAAAAGTATTGTGGGAAGTCAGGGACCCTGAATGGAGGAACCGGCTGGAACCGTGGCAGAGGAACATAAATTGTGAAGATTTCATGGACATTTATCAGTTCCCAAATAATACTTTCATAATTTCTTATGCCTATCTTACTTTAATCTCCTAATCCTGTTATCTTTATAAGCTGAGGATGTACATCACCTCAGGACAACTGTGATAATTGTGTTAACTGTACAAATTGATTGTAAAACATGTGTGTTTGAACAATATGAAATCAGTGTACCTTGAAAAAGAACAGAATAACAGCGATTTTTAGGGAACAAGGGAAGACAACCATAAGGTCTGACTGCCTGCATGGTTGGGCAAAAAGAGCCATATTTTTCTTCTTGCAGAGAGCCTATATATGGACGTGCAAGCAGGAGAGATATCACTAAATTCTTTATCACTAATATTCCTAGCAAGGAATATTAATATTAGGACCCTGGGAAAGGAATGCATTCCTGGGGGGAGGTCTATAAATGCCGCTCTGGGAATGTCTGTCCTATGCAGTTGAGATAAGGGCTGAGATATGCCCTGGTCTCCTGCAGTACCCTCAGGCTTATTAGGATTAGGAAACTCCATCCTGGTAAATTTTTGGTCAGATTGGTTCTCTGCTCTTGAACCCTGTTTTCTGTTAAGATGTTTATCAAGGCAATATGTGCACCGCTGAACATAGACCATTAACAGGAGTTCTGATTTTGTCGTTGTCCTGTTTCCTCAGAAGCATGTGATCTTTGTTCCGCCTTTTGCCCTTTGAAGCATGTGATTTTTGTGACCTACTCCCTGTTCATACACCCCCTCCCCTTTTTAAATCCTTAATAAAAACTTGCTGGTTTTGCGGCTCAGGTGAGCATCACGGTCCTACCGATATGTGATGTCACCCCCGGCGGCCCAGCTGTAAAATTTCTCTCTTTGTACTCTTTCTCTTTATTTCTCAGCTGTCTGACACTTATGGAAAATAGAAAGAATCTACATTGAAATATTGGGGGTGGGTTGCCCCAATACAAAAGAGGTTTAATTGGCTCACAGTTCTGCAGGCTGTACAGGAAGCATGGTGCTGGGCATCTGCTTGGCTCCTGGTGAGGCCTGAGAAAGCCTACAATCATGGTGGAAGGCAAAGGGGAGCTGACATTTTGGCGAGAGTGGGAGCAAGAAGGAGGTGGAGGAGGTGTCATACATCTTTAAACAACCAGATCTTGCGTGAACTCACTATCACAAGGATAGCACCAAGCCACGAGGGATCCACCCTCATGACCCAAACACCTCCCACCAGACCCCACCTCCAACACTGGGGAATACATTTCAACATGAGATTGGAGGGGAGAAATATCCAAACTATATCAGGGAAATAGTTGGGATTCTGAAATACTCTTACTTTTAACATACTCATCAATTCTAATAATCACATATGTCACTTTCCTATTTAAAAATTCTCATTTCTCAGTGTCTTTGGTCTGTCTCACCAACTATTGCAAGATGCCCTTGAAGCTGGTATATGCTTCATAAATTTTAAAAAAGTCCTTACTTCTCCTTACTTAAATTCTGATGACATCTGTTTAACTAATTTAGGATGTGGGTAATTTGATGAGACGATATTGTTTCTACCCAAGAGCAGGTTGCAGAACATGCACTCACTACACCCGAGCAGACGTGGAGTATGCATCCCTGAAGGGAGGAACCCAGGAGATCTAGCTGTCCCAGCTAATTGCGGTTTTGTTTCAGTGCCATGGAATTGGTTTTGTTTGTACAGTTGTTTGCACAGATTCATCAAACTGAGTTCATGCTAGCCTCCCCTTAGGGAATGTGGAGTTAGAAGACTAGGGTCTGAGGAGCTTTCTGTGAGAACTACTTTCTGCTGCTCCCTTTCTTTGATTGTTGACTTTGTAACTCACTGCTTTTCTCCTGTCTTCTCTGGTGACTAATTTGTCAACAGACTTTGGACACGCTGAACTTGATGAACAGAGCTGGTCTAATATATTTCCAGTTTAAGCAGTGATTAACAACACTGAGAACAAAGTTTATCTGACCAGAGGAAGCCAAGTACTGATATTTATCTTTAAAATGCACATTTCAATAATAGTACTTCTCAACCTAAGAAAGCAGTCAAAATAAACAAAGCTGGACACTAGCTAAAACAGTAAGGACAGACTTTATTCAGTGATGCTAGTCAATAGGGAAGACAGTGTAATATGAACTAACCCCACACTTCCCTGAAACAAAAGGCTGATGTATGCAAAAGGGAAAGGCACAAAAGGATCTTAAGTTTTGGGGGGTGGCAGCGGGGCACCGTGGTTTGTTGATTGATGTGACTAGGCCATTTGGGTTTGTTAACTGGCTCTTATCCAGAGGAGAAACAAACTTCTATCTTTATGATAGGAGGCAGTGGTGCTAGCTAAAGCAAGGTACCTGCCTTCTACAGGGACTAGGAGCTAGGGTAAGTTATCTCCCTGAATATTTGCATTTCAAAGAGATGGCTCCCAAGTCTTTGAGGAAACTGTGTTGGGTGGTAGACTCACATCACCAAGGGTAGAGAAACAAGCTTTCTAAAGTGACTGCTCTAAGAAGGGGTTCAGGGACCTATCTACTCATCATCAAGTTTTGGCTGGAACAAACAGTAAATTCTCCAGGCATTGAGTTTTGATTTCAGGGAAGCATTTTAACGGGATCTGGGGTCAGCCTAGGGACAAGGCCTTAAGCTACTGGAAGCTATGCTAGAGTATAATCAAGTCTCTCAGTGCCGAGAAAAGAACTTTTATATGAGGAAGGTGAATCCTTTTAAATTATCAGGCCCAGAGAGACATTGAAAAGAGACAGCAATTACATCCTACTCCCCACTTTGTTATGCATTCACCTCTTTAAACTGCTTGCTATAGCCACAAGTAGCTAAAAATTAACCTAATAATGGCACACTGGACACTGTAACTCACAGCCTATAGCTTAACGTATAGCCAACCACTAATCAATGCTATTTCTACAAACCAGTAATTCTTTACAACTTTGTTATCAGTCAACTCCCTGTCCCCTTGTTGCCTTTAAAAACCTGACTGTAACAAACGTGGACAGGAGTTCACATTCAAGGTTACTCGGGTCTGGGTCTTCTGGGCAGCTGTCCTCCCTTTGGCTAAAGTAAATGCTTTAAATTCTATTTCGTGCCTCAGCATCTGAGGCACAACTAGGTTGACAGTGTAGTTTGAACAGTCAATACCTGTCAAGAGTTCTACAGTTTTCAGAACAATGGTTGTTAAAATTTGATTAATCTGGCTTTTAAGATGGTCAAAGTTTTGTAACGTCGGTGTATTGGAACCACACCACAGAAACAGCGGATCACGTAAGTAAAAGTCAAATATTTGCCACATCAATAAGCTAATATAAATGAGGTAAGCCCGATTACAAGCTGCTTTGGACAGTCTGGGTTTCCAACTTTCAGTTTGTCGGTTTGGCTAATTTTTGCCTCAAGTTTATTATCCAGTATTAAGGGTGTTGCCCTCTGTTCCTCCTCCAGGATGTGTGCCTATTTTCACAGCTTTTCTCCTCCACAAGTTTCCAGGGGCCACACCTGGTCCTAGCAAAGCCTTGTGAATGAAATCCAGCAATTGGAGCAGACAAGTTGGTTAGGAAAACAAAAACAAAAAACCAAGAAACGCTTCAAGATAGGAGGGCTGAGTCTCTGGACTATCTCCTCTTGCTGTAACCCCCCAAGGGGTTCACCTTTCCCGCTTCCTAGACAGAGCTGATTCATCAAGACAGGGGAATTGCAATAGAGAAAGACTAATTCATGCAGAGCCAACTGTGTAGGAGACCGGAGTTTTATTACTACCCAAATCAGTCTCCCTGAGCATTCAGGGAGCAGAGGTTTTTTTTTTTTTTTTTTTGAGACGTAGTTTCACTCTTGTCGCCCAGGGTGGAGTGCAGTGGTGCGACGGGCTCACTGCAACCTCCAACTCCCGGGTTCAAGCGATTCTCCTGCTTCATCCTCCTGAGTGGCTGGGACTACAGGCGCACACCACCATGCCCAACTAATTTTTGTATTTTTAGTAGAGACGGGGTTTCACCACGTTGGCCAGGCTGGTCTTGAACTCCTGACCGCAAGTGATCCCGCCTCGGCCTCCTAAATCAGTCATAATTTTCCAAGGGCGGTTTCATTCCCATAACCAAGTATTATTCAAAATATGGCTAAGACCTGCGTAGGTCAGCAACAACTTACTGCCTAAAAAAACCAGGGCAGGGCCAGGCGCGTTGGCTGAGGCCTGTAACCTCAGCACTTTGGGAGGCCCAGGCAGTTTGGATTATTTGAGCTTGAGAGTTGGAAACCAGCCTGGGCAACATGGCAAAAATCTGTCGCTACAAAACATACAAAAATTAGCCAGGCATGGCGGTGTGCGCCTGTAGTCCCAGCTACGTCGGGAGCTGAGACGGGAGACTCGCTTAAGCCCAGGAGGTTGAGGCGGCAATGAGCTGAGATCGCGCCCCTGCACTCCAGCCTGGGCGACAGAGCCAGACTCTTGTCTCAAAAAAAAAAAAACAAAAACCCAGGGCCACAAGTCTCTCTCAGACCCCTTGGCTTCTTTCCCACTTATTCCCCTTCCAGTTCCTTGTCTGTTTCACGTTTCCTTTCCTCTGGTACTTTCTCGGTATTTCCCTTCGTCCCCAAGGAAGCCTGCGCAGACTGGGAAGTCTGGGAAGTCGGAGAAGGAAGGCGCTACGAAGCCGGCAACGCACGACCTTTGCTTTGCGGCGCGGCCGTAAAGCGCCTTTACGCAGCGAGAAAGTTACGAGGTCCGTGGTCGCGTTTCCTCCAGGCAGCTGGCGCTGGGGTCTTCGGCGTCACGTGCTGGTCTGGATTTTTCTCGATGCACTGGGGAAAGCACTGGACTTTTATCGTGGGAGGGCTCTTGATCTGTGATTTATAGCTAGGCACAGCTACTCCCGTTCGGGAACCCAGGGTCCTAGTGCCCATTAGATACCCGCGGCCGGGACTCGGAGCTGTGGGGTGTCGGGAGGCGGAGGCACCAACTAAGAGCAACCTAGCATCGCGTAGCCGCCCTCGGGGCGCTGATGGCCGGACGCCTCCTGGGAAAGGCTTTAGCCGCGGTGTCTCTCTCTGTGGCCTTGGCCTCTGTGACTATCAGGTCCTCGGGCTGCCGCGGCATCCCGGCGTTCAGGTATTCCACCCTCCTACTGCCGGCTCCTTTGCCCTAGACCTTGAGTTGGGGGTGGGAACCAGCTTTTTTTTCTGGCGTATTCTTTAAGCTTTGCTTTGCCTCCCGGGTTTTTATAGTCATATACAAGTTTTCAAAAAGGCTCTAAGATGTTTTATCTGCCTTTTGAGGAAAACGAGTGGCAGGGACCCTTCTTGACCTCAGATTTTGAAATTTGGCATCCTCCGTAAATTATTGTTAGTATCACGAGAGAGTTTAAATAGCACTTGTTTGGGGTGGTGTTGTCCCGTGCCATTTTTTTGTGGCTAATACTTAAAACATCATTATTAGTATTAATACATGTACGTAGTTAAAACAACTTGAAAATGTAAAATGAAAAGTAAAATCACTATTCCGCCTGTCCCCTTTCCAGGGTGGGTAATATATTTACTACCTCCTTTTTTTTTTTTTTTTTTAAACAATTTGTCTTTTGTGGATAAATTTAGGGGTTTATGGTGTCTTACACTGCCTCCTTCTGTTCTTCCCTTCTCCAGTTTTTATTCTTTGAGTTAGTAAACACAGGGTCCTAGGTGCAGCAGCCTTTTCTTACTTATTTTATAGATATTAAAAGTCTTGAATCTACAAAGATGATAATTAGAAAAAAATGATCTATTTCCTAAATTTATTTACTGTTGGTCAATTGTTCTGTGTCTTTTTGGTCGTGTTTCCTTCGGTTGCTTTTTCTCGAACATCTGATGGGCACTGGTTATCTGTCTATATGTTGATTAATATGAGTAATAGGCCTTGTTTTCAGTACATGGGTCGCTAATTGACTTTTGGCTCTTCGTACCAGGTCGCCTAGATAGGAAGGTTTCAGTTGAGGGCATGTGAGCAGGTACCAGATGGGTAGACTGGGAACCTGCGTTTTGCTTCAGGCTTTACAGTAGTGGTGGAGCAATTTCTCCGCTGAGTATAGGTATTTAACTTTATTTCTTCAGTGTGAACTAAAATTATTAAGCCTAAGTTTCTGCTGTGTACTCTTAACACCAGTATTCACAGTAGGGGTCCTACCGCTTCATTTCTAAAAAACTTTTGACTTTATCTTGGTGACAAACATAACTATTTTGGACTTTTTGCTTGGAGATTGGGGAGGGAGGAGGACTGAGTGATTTCCATGGTTATTGTCCCGTTGCCAGTTTATGATCCTTGGGCCCACTGACTTCAAGCTTGAAACCTCTAGCTCTGCTCAGCTTGTAGGAATAGCATCTCTCCCCAACCCTTTGGTGCATTTTTTTTTTTTTTTTTTTTTTTTTTTTTGAGAGGGAGTTTCGCTCTGTCGCCCAGGCTGGAGCGCAGTGGCGCGATCTCGGCTTACTGCAACCTCCACCTCCTGGGTTCAAGCGATTCTTCTGCCTCAGCCTCTTGAGTAGCTGGGATTACCAGCGCGCGCCGCCACGCCCGGCTAATTTTTTTGTATTTTTAGTAGAGACGGGGTTTCACCATCTTGGTTAGGCTGATCTGGTCTTGAACTCCTGACCTGGTGATCCGCCCGTCTTGGCCTCCCAAAGTGCTGGGATTACAGGCGTGAGCCACCGCGCCCGGCCTTGGTGCATATTCTTAAATTTACTTTTTCCTATTCTGGTTTGTAGGTCGATATTCCAACTACTTTTCATCTTCCTGAAGTTGGTTAACATCTGTCATTCACTGGTGGCATTTATTCCTTCTCTTTGTATGGATTTTGTTTCCATTTATCTGTCTTTATCTTCTTTTAGTGGGATTTGAGGAAGGAAGGAATACACGTATGTGCTCCCTGGAAATCTCTAATGCTTTTTTTGTTAGATGCCAGCAGAACAATGTAAAGTTGCTTGGCAGTTATTCTTCGTTTTCATAACTCGGAACCCTAGATGAGGCAGGAATATCCAGAACCAGAGACTGTACTGACTTGAAAAAAAAGCCAACAGTTAACAAATGTGCCAAGTACCTGGTAACTAATATGGCAGAATAGCTTGAACCGGGGAGGTGGAGGTTGCAGTAAGCTGAGATAATGCCACTGCGTTCCCTTCTGGGTGACAGAGTGATACAGTGTCTCAAGAAGAACAAAAAAAAGAAGAATTTTACAGCCAGGCACAGTGGCTAACACTTGTAATCCCAGTGCTTTGGGAGGCTGAGGCAGGAGGATCGTGTGAGGCCAGGAGTTTGAGACCAGTCTAGGCAACTTAGCAAGACCCTTGTCTCTAAAAAAAAAAAAAAAAAAAAAAAAAAATTAGCCGGGCCTGGTGGCATGCATGTGTAGTCCTCACTATCAGTAGGATCAGAGTAGGCTCAGAGACTACTAAGTGATCAATAGGATTGCTTGAGCTCAGGAGTTGAGTTTGAGGGTATGGTAAGCTATGATCGCATCGCTGCATTCCAGCCTGAGTGACACAGCAAGACCCTGTCCCTAGTGTTGTTTTCCTTTTTGTTTTTTGTTTTTGAGATGGAGTCTTGCTCTTGTCGCCGAGGGTGGAGTGCAGTGGCGCGATTTCGGCTCACTGCAACCTCTGCCTCCCAGGTTCTAGTGATTCTCCTGCCCCAGCCTCCCAAGTAGCTGGGATTACAGGCACCCATCACCATGCCTGGCTAAGTTTTATATTTTTAGTAGAGACGGGGTTTCACCATGTTGGCCAGGCTGGTTTCGAACTCCTGACCTCAGGTAATCTGTCTGCCTCGGCCTCCCAAAGTGCTGGAGATTCCAGGGGTGAGCCCCCATGCCTGGCCAAGACCCTGTCTCTTAAAAAAAAAAAAAAAAAAAAAAAAGAATTTTACCAGTCTTTGATAATTTGGAAAAACCCAGAAAGTGACAGTTTTGCACTTAGTTTTTGTGATTACTTGAAGGTTTCCAGTGTTCATTTTCTTTTTTTCTTGCTCTGTCACCTAGGCTGGAGTGCAGTGGTGTGATCATGACTCACTGCAGTCTCAACCTCCTGGGCTCAGTGATTGTCCCAACTCAGCATCCTGAGTATCTGGTACTACCGGTGTGCACTACCAGGCCTGGCTAATTAAAAATTTATTTATTTTTTTGTAGAGATGGGTCTCCCTATGTTGCCCAGGCTGGTCTCAAACTATTGGGCTCAAGTGATCCTCCTGCCTTGGCCTCCTAAAGTGCTGGGATTGTGGGTGTGAGACACTGCTCCCAGTCATCAAATGTACATTTTCTAGAAAAAAGGTAGTATATTACAAAGATGTAGTGAATGCTTTTGCATAGCACAACATACAAATCTTCCAGAAGGATCTAGTGGTGACGTGTGTAGAATATTGTTTTATTCCTGTGAATACATAAAACATATGAATGAACTAAAAATGAAATAGAGAGAGTAAAGCATAGTGTTAAGAGCCTGGAATTCTAAGACAGCTTGCCTAGGTTTGCATCCTGATTTCCACTCTCAATTGTGTGACCTTGGTAAACTTATTTACCTCTCTGGGTCTTAATGTTCTTATTTCCTTTGTTTTTTTTTGAGACAGAGTCTCACACTGTTGCCCCAGCTGGTGTGCAGTGGTGCAATCTTGGCTCTCTGCAACTTGCGCCTCCCGGGATCAAGCGATTCTCCTGCTTCAGCCTCCTGAGTAGCTAGGATTACAGGCGCCTGCCACCATGCCCTGCTAATTTTTTTGTATTTTTAGTAGAGACTGGGTTTCACTATGTTGGCCAGGCTGTTCTCTAACTCCTGACCTTGTGATCTGCCTGCCTCGGCCTCCCAAAGTGTTGGGATTATAGGCGTGAGCCACCGCGCCCGGCCTTAATGTTTTTATTTATTAAAAAAAAAATTGAAAAAGGGTAATATGGTGTGGAGGCTCACACCTGTAATCTCAGCACTTTGGAAGTCCAAGGCAGGAAGATTGCTTGAGCCTAGGAGTTCAAGACCAGCCTGGGCAACATAGAGTGAGACTCCATCTCTACAAAAAATAAACAAATCTGGGAGTTGGTGGGCCTACCCGATTTACCAGACCACTCCCTCGCCAAAAAAACAAAAAACTAAACAACAACAACAACAACAAAAAAGCCAGGGGTAGCACATGCCTGTAGTCTCAGCTACTCAGGAGGCTGAGGTAGGAGGATTGCTTGAGCCTGGGAGGTCAAGACTGCAGTGAGCCATGATTGTACCAATGCATGCCAGCCTGGGTAACAGAGTGAGGCCCTGTCTCAAAAAAAAAAAAAAAAAAAAAGGTTAAGAAAAAAAAAAAGTACCTGAACTCAGTTGTGAGGATCAAGTGAGTTCTTGCACATAGCAATCACTTTCTGTGTGATTATGACAATGATTATTGCAGATTTTCTTTATTTCAAAGCACCATGTCAGTATTGCATTTTTAAAAGTTTGCCAGTCTTAAGAATTGGTTTTTGACATGTAAATGAACTTTATCAGCTACTTAGTTCCCATTTGCTAGGCCAAATATATTTCTTGCACTTGTTCAGTAATACAATACAAAGGTCTAGGCTATATATGTGTATATTACAAGTATTCTTTTTTCTGGTACCTTACAGTGTATCACATTTAAATAGCATATATAGATAGCAGTGTTAGCACTTCTTGATGTGATAAAATGTATAGTCTGAATTTTTGCACAATTAAATTTGTTTTAGAAAAGTAAATAATCCAGTGTGTAAATCTGTCTGGTCAAGTAGGTAGATTTGTGGAATTCCATAAACATTTTATTGCTAAATCAGGGAACAAAGAGCCTTAAGTTATTTAAACATGTTTGGTACGTGGGTGGGTTGGAGTGGAACAGGATTAGTGTTTCCTGTTGGGTATTTAATTAATGGCCTTAACTTTTTTCTTGCCCTACTCCCAAACCATGAAACGTAACTCATTTTGTAATAGGGTTCAGTTAGAGATTAGGGTTCCATATGTTAAAATTTTGCTTTTTAAAACACCTGAAGTCTGTTTGCTAATTTTGATAAATGTGTTTCATATATGTATTCATTTTTTATTGAGTATGGGTTTAAGGTGAGTGAGGGAGACTTTATTTTCAGAATATTCGTTGTGTAGGTTTCCTAAACTGTGGCAGCTGAGGCAAGAAAGTTGTCATAACATGAAAGTGAATGAACCTACCGCTTTTAGTGAAGTTAGTCGCAGATCAAATATTTGCTCACCTTACACTAGTTTTCAGCCCGTCTGGGTATATTAACTTCTTTATTGGTTAGGTTTTCCCTGATTTTTGGGTGTTTTACAGCACTTTACAGATGTAAAGTGAGTGTAAAATGAAATACTAATTGTTTCAGAGTCTTTAAATGTGATGAAAGAGAACAGCTTGAATAGTACATAAAACTGTAGACACACAAGAATAGGAAAGAATGAAATCAGTTAAAAATCCAACTGACAGTTTGTCAGTTTCTTATAGAACTCAACACTTATAATTCAGCAATCACACTCTTTGGTATTTACCCAAATGAACTGAAAATTTATGTCCATACAAAAACCTGCACACAGATGTTTATAGCAGTTTTATTCATAACTGCCAAAACTTGGAAGCAACCAAGATGTTCTTCAGTAGGTAAATGGATAAATAAACTGCGGTACATCCAGACAATGGGATATTATTTAGTGCTAAGAAGAAATGAGCTATCAAGCCATGAAAAGACATGGAGGAATCTTAAATGCATATTATTAACTGAAGGAAAGGCTTTATGATTCCAGCTATATGGCATTCTTGAAGGCAGAACTGTGGAGACAGTAAAAAGATTAGGAGTTGGATGAATTGGGGTAGCACAGAGGACTTTAAAAAATAGTCATTTTTTTAGAGCAGTTTTTAGGTTCACACCAAAATTGAGCTAAAGATAAGAGATATCCTGTATACCTCCTACCTCCACCCATGCATAGCCTCCCGCATTGTCAACATCCCCGCAGAGCCACGGAGTCATATGTTTGTTACAATTGAACCTACATTGACGCTTTATCACCCAAAATCCTGTAGTTTATATCAGGGTTTACTCTTGGTCTTGTACTTTATGGTTTGGACAAATGTGTAATGACACGCATCAACTCTTATGGAATTGTACACATAAAATTCACTGCTTTTAGAGCAGTGAAACTTGTGTATGATACCTAATGGTAGGTACATGTATACACTATGTACACCGAAGAGGGACCAGGAAGAAGTCTAGTAAGCAGTTCTTGTAAGTCAGGTTAAGAATTTTAATTAAAACAGTTTCTATTTTTTTAATGAGTCAGGATCTCACTATGTTGCCCAGGCTGGAGTGCAGTGGTGTGATCTGGTTCACTGCAGCCTTGACCTCCTAGACTCAGGAGATCCTCCCACCTCAGCTTCCTGAGTAGCGACAGCTACAGGCACATACCACCATGCCTGGCTAACTTTTAAAATTTTTTCTAGAGATAAGAGTCTCACTGTCTCACCTAGGGTGGTCTTGAACTCCTAGCTTCAAGCAGTCCCCCTGCCTTGGCCTCCCAAAGTGTTGGGATTACGGACGTGAGCCACCATGCCCCACTGAGAAGTTTCTTTTTATATATATATAATTATGTAATTTGCCCTAATTGCATAAATTTGATCAGGCATACCTCACTTTATTTGGTATGTTTGGGTAGTCTTTTTTCCTTCTCTTTTTTTCCTTGTTTCCTTTTCTCCTTTTTCTTCAGTTTTATTTCTTATCCTTTTTTAAAATTTGCTTCTCTTTCTTGTTCTTTTTTTTATCCTTTCTTGCAACTCCTTTCCTTTTCTCCTTTTCTGTCTCCTCTTTTCCTCCCCATCTTTGCCACTCTCTCTTCTTTCCCCCTCATCTCCTTTTTCTTCTCTCCTCTACTCCCCTTTCCCCCTCCCTTTCCTTTTCATTCTTCTTCCTTCCTTTTCCCTCTTCCTGTTTGCTTCTACTTCTCTTCACACCAGCACCTTATTTCCTAGCCCATATTAAGAACCTGATTATATGGGTCCTTCTATATATGCTTATATAATAAATAGTATAGACATTTGTGGTAAGCAGAATAATGGCCCCCCAAGTATGTCCACATCCTAATACCTGGAACCTGTGTATATGTTGCCTTACATAGCAAAAGAGAGTGCAGAGGTGATTAAGGTTAAGGACTTTGAGATGGGGAGACCATCCTGGAGGGTGCGCCTGATTTAATTGAGAGTCCTTAAAGAATGACCTGGCCGTGATCAAAGATATGACTACTAATAAATGGTCAGAGAGAGATTCTATGTTGCTGGCTTTGAAGGTGATGGAAGCGGGCCAGGAGCCACAGAATGCAGATGGAATGAGGATTCCCTCTAGAAGCTGGGAAAGTATGGTGAATGGATTTTTCTCTTGAGCCTCCAGAAAGGAATGCAGCCCTGCTGATAAATTGTCTTTAGCTGAGTGAGACCTGTGTTGTACTTCTAACCTACAAAACTGTAAGACAATGAATTTGTATTGTCTTCAGTCATTGAATTTGTGGTGATTTGTTGTGGCTTCAGTAGAAAACTAATACATTATATACATGCACTGAAATGTACTTATTTATTTTTTATGTCATTGCTTTATAAAAATAGTACCATATTATAGGACTTTACTGAATCTTTTTTCAGCAGTACCTTACAGAAATACAAATTGTTTGATGTCTTTTTTTTATTAGCAAGTAAATTTCTCCACATCCTTGCCAATACTTACTTTCTGTATTGTTTTTTTGATAGTGGTCATTCTAATGGGTCTGAGGCAGTACCTCATTGTGGTTTTGACTTGCTTTTGTCTAATAATTAGTGATATTGAGCATCTTCCCATGTGCTTATTGGCCATTTGTATATCTTCTTTGGAGAAATGTCTATTGGAGTCTTTTGCCCATTTTTAAATTGGGTTGTTTTATTGTTGTTGTGTGTAGGAGTTCTTTCTATATTCTAGATATAACCAACCCCTTATCAGACATGTGATTACCAAGTATCTTCTCCTGTTCCATGGGTTGCTTTTTCACTCTTGATTGTGTCTTTTGATACCCAGAAGTTTTTCATCTTGATGTAATATGTAGTCCAGCTTACCAATTTTTTCTCTTGTTGCTTGTGCTTTTGGTGTCATATCCAGAAAATCATCGCCAAATCCAGTGTTGTGAAATTTTGTCAGCATGTGTTCCTCTAAGATTTTGATCATTTTAGGTCTTATGTTTAGGTCTTTGACCCACTTTTAGTTAATGTTTTTATATGGTTGTAAGGTAAAGGTCAAACTTCATACTACTTTTGCATGTGAATATCCAATTTTCCCAGCACCATTTGTTGAAAAGACTGCCCTTTCCCTGTTGAAATGGCCTTGGTACCTTTGTCAAAAATTATTGTGAGGATTTATTTCTGGGTTATACTTCTATTCCACTAGTCTATATGTCTTTCTGTATGCCAGTATCTCAGTGTTGTGATTACTATAGCTGTGTAGTAAGTGTGAGACCTTGAACTTGTTTCTCTCTTTCAAGATTGTCTTGGCTATTTGGGGTTCCTTGAGATTCCATATGAATTTTAAGGTAGAGTTTTCTCTTTCTGGAAAAACATCATTGGGATTTTGGCAGAGATTGCATTGAATCTGTAGATAACTTTGAGTAGTATTGACATCTTAATATTTTTTTCCAGTCAATGAACATAGGATGTCTTTTTTTTTTTTTTTTTTTTTTTTTTTTGCAGATAAATGTGCTTTATGAAAACAATGCTCTACAGGTACAAGGCATAACAGATTAGAAAGCTAATTTACCATTAGATTTTCTCACTGATCATCTTCTATTAAAAATAGTGAGGTGCTTATAAGCACCCCATTCTCACGCAGACTATGTCAGAAAAGATAGAAATGTTTATAAGCACCGTCGTTATTTTTCTATTCAAAATGAAGGTAGCTTAGTGGCCTATGGGATGCATAGGATGTCTTTTTATTTATTGGTGTATTTAATTTCTTTTAGCAGTATTTTGTAGTGTTCAGTGTATATGAGTTTTGCTTCCTTAAGTTTATTCCTAAGTATTTTATTCTTTTCGATGCTATTGTAAGTAGAATTTTCTTAATGTTCCTTTTGGATTGTTCATTATTAGTGCTTTGTTTGTTTGTTTGTTTGTTTTTAAGATGGAGTCTCGATCTCGGCTTACTGCAACCTCCGCCTGTGGGGTTTAAGTGATTCTCCTGCCTCAGCTTCTTGAGTAGCTGGGATTACAGGCACGCACCACCATGCCTGGCTAAATTTCGTATTTTTAGTAGAGACAGGGTTTCGCCATGTTGGCCGGGCTGGTCTTGAACTGCTGACCTCAGGTGATCCACTAGCCTCTGCCTTCCAAAGTGCTGAGATTACAGGCATGAGCCAGTGCACCCAGCCTGTTAGTGTTTTTTAATGTAACCATTTTTGTGTGTTGATTTCATACCTTGCAACTTTGCTGAATTCATTTATTAGTTCTAACAGTTTTTTTATGAATTATCTTAGGTTTTCTACATAAAATATCATGTGATGTGTAAATACAGGTTGAGTATCCGTTATCTAAAATGCCTGGGACTAGAGCGTTTTGGATTTCAGGTTTTGGAATATTCGCATACACATGATGAGATGTCTTGGAGATGGGACTCAAGTCTAAACACAAAATTCATTTATGTTTCATATATACTTTGAACAGGTAGCCTGGAGATACTTTTATACAGTATTTTAAACTTGTGCCTGAAACAGTTTTGGTTGTGACCCATCACATGAAGCCAGGTGTGGAATTTTCTATTTGTGGCATCATATCAGCACTCAAAAAATTTCTGATTTTGGATTTTTGGATTAGGGATGCACAACCAGTTTTACTTCTTCCTTTCCAATGTGGATACCTTTTCCTTTTTTTTCTTTCCTAATTATTCTGGCTAGAACTTCTTTTTCTTTCCTAATTGCTCTGGCTGAACTTCCAGTATTATGTTGAATAAAGTGAACATCCTTGTCTTGTTCCTGATCTTAGAGGAAAAACTTTCAGTCTTTCACCTTCACACCATTAGCTGTGGGCTTTTCATATATGGCCTTTATTATGTTGAGGTAATTTCCTTCTATTTCTAGTTTGTTGAGTATTTTTAAATCACAAAAGGGTGCTGAATTTTGTTAGATAATTTTTCTGCATCAATCAAGAAGATTGTGTGTGTTTTTTTTTAAATTTTGTTAATGTGGTACATTATGTTGATTGATTTTCGTTATGTGGAACCATCATTGCATTCCAAGAATGTCTCCCTTGGTCATGGTACATAATCCTTTTCATGTGCTGTTGAATTCTGTTTGTTATTATTTTGTTGAGGATTTTCACATAAGTATTAATCAAAGATACTGGTTTGTAGTTTTTTTTACAGTGTCTTTGTCAAACTTTAGTATCAGAATAATGCTGGCCTCAGAGTGAGTTTGGAAGTGTTTACTTCCTCTTCAGGTTTTTGGAAGAGTTGAGGGAATATTGGTGTTGATTCTTCTTTAAATGTTTGGTAGAATTTATCAGTAAAGCCATCTGGTCCTGGGTTTTTCTTTGTTGGGAGTAAATAGATCCTTTAAAAAAAATTCACCTTTTAAAATTATTTGTACAACCCCATCCAAACTTTACTACCTATCCTGCAATGTTTATTTTTTCCTTTATGGTTAGCAGCCCATCCAGGATCATTGATTGCTTCTAATTGTCATGTCTTTTTGGTCTTAATCTATCTGGAAGAGTTCCTGCACCTTCCTCTATCTTTCATGACCTTACCAATTTAGAGAGAGCACACCTTTATTCTGTAAGATGTCTCTGAACCTGGGTCTGTCTTGTGTTTCCTAATGTCCAGATTCATGTCATATATTTTTGGGAGAAATACCTCAAATGACTGTTGTGTACTTCTCACTGTATGAGATCAGGAGGCACATGCTGTTGACTTATTCCACAACCTTGGTCAAGTGTATATTTGCCCCGTCAATCATTTGTCTTAAGAAGGGCAAATTGACTGGTATTGTGAGAGCAGGGGAAAGGAGCTATCATAATTTTACCATGTCCTCAGAATCTCCTTTCCCACTTTAGATGTCCTAATTTAAGGTCATCAAGAATTCGTATTTTATTTTAGGAATAATGAGAAGTCATTTAACTTTTTAGGCAAGATGAGATATGAAAAATTTTTGTATATGCTGTGTGGTTAGGGTGAAGATTAGTTGGTTTTTCTTTTGCATATGCTATCCAATTATTTCATGCCTGTATATTTTATTTAAATTTTGCTCTAAAGGTTACAATTTGTATATTTACCACAGTCTACCTTCAAATTATATTACATTAGTTCATTTTCAATGTAAAAAAGTTTTCAATAATTTCAATTTTCCTGTTTTTCCTTTGAACCATTTTTGCCATATGTTTTACATGTATGTTAGACTATAGGTGATTTTTAAAAAATGTATTCCTTCACATAGACTTTAAACAGTTTTCTTTTATACTTTTTTTTTTTTTTTTTTGAGATGGAGTCTCGCTGTGTCGCCCAGGCTGGAGTGCAGTGCCACAATCTCGGCTCACTGCAACCTCTGCCTCCCGGGTTCAAGCAATTCTCCTGCCCCAGCCTCCCGAGTAGCTGGGATTCACCACACCTGGCTAATTTTTGTATTTTTTAGTAGAGACGGAGTTTCACCATGTTGAGCAGGCTGGTCTCAAACTCCTGACCTCAAGTGATCTGCCCGCCTTAGCCTCCCAAAGTGCTGGGATTACAGATATGAGCCACCACACCTGGCCTACACTTGTTTTTATGGTTTGAGTTTTCATAACAAATTTCCCCTTCCACAACAGATAACACACAAGTAAGCTTGTGTCCTTTTTTTTTTTTTTGGCCTAAAATAAATTCAGTGAGTGGGTTCCAGCTAATAAGATTTAGCTATATGTTAACAAAATGTATATTTGAAAATAATCTCTCATAGATGTTGGACCTTTAGACTAATATGCATCATATTTGAATTTTCTGATTCTTAAAGGTTTTTGAAATTGGAAAGTATGTTTTTGGGTCTTTGAATTAGGTTCTTTTGTTTTTTTTTTTGAGATGGAGTTTTCACTCTTGTTGCCCAGGTTGGAGTGCAATGGCGCGGTGTTGTCTCACTGCAACCTCTGCCTTCTGGGTTCAAGCAATTCTCTTGCCTCAGCCTCCCAAGTAGCTGGGATTACAGGCATACGCCACTAATTTTGTATTTTTAGTAGAGACGGCATTTCACCATGTTGGTCAGGCTGGTCTTGAACCCCTAACCTCAGGTGATCCACCCACCTCGGCCTCACAAAGTGCTGGGATTACGGGCATAAGCCACTGCACCCAGCCTAGGTTTTTTAATTAATATATTTTTGGTATTTATGTAAAATGTTTTTTCTTTTTCTCCCCCAGAAACTCGTTTTCATCTTCTTGGTTTCATCTTAATACCAACGTCATGTCTGGTTCTAATGGTTCCAAAGAAAACTCTCACAATAAGGCTCGGACGTCTCCTTACCCAGGTTCAAAAGTTGAACGAAGCCAGGTTCCTAATGAGAAAGTGGGCTGGCTTGTTGAGTGGCAAGACTATAACCCTGTGGAATACACTGCAGTCTCTGTCTTGGCTGGACCCAGGTGGGCAGATCCTCAGATCAGGTGAGCAAATAAGACAGCGTTAGCTGGGCATAAGACTTTTAGAGAAGGTAATGGTTTTATTTGTAAAGTATCTTTTTGACACCTGAAAATAATTTCAATCTATGCTTAGCTGTGTTATAACTCAGTTTCCACATTTGCTTGAATTCTTGCCAAAGATAAACAGTTCATATTTGTTTATTCTTTTGGGGGTTTTATGAGGATACTTCCAAATAGTTAAATCTGTTTTGATTTGAAATATCAAATAGCATCAGCTATGTGTTATGAAATAACAGCTGGTACTATTATATTTGTTTTGAAATAACAGCTGATGGTATTTGTTTTTCATGTGTTCTGTTTGGGTTATCAATAGAACATCCTTTGTGGTTATTTTCCAACATAGCTAGACTTGTGAAAATATTTTTCGGAAAATTCTCCAGGTTACTAAGAACAGGATGATGATAAACCAGTGTGATAAAATAGAAAAGGGATGGATAAAGGGGTGTGAGAGGGGGAGAATGAGAGAAGGGGCTCTCACTAAATTCATAGAAGTGCCGCATTGATTAACATTTTATGTTTATGTTTCTTTTATATTTTCCAGCTTTATTGATGTATGATTGACAAGTAACTATATATATTTAAGGTGTACAATGTGATATTTTGACATACATATACATTGTGAAGTGATTACCACAATCAAGCCATTTAATATAATCTTACATGGTTACCTTTTTTGTGTGTGTAGTGAGAAGAGTTGAGATCCACTCTCAGCGAGTTTCAAGTATACAATACTGTATTATTACTATTTTTGAGACTGGTGCTCTCTCTCTCTGTCACACAGGCTGGAGTACAGTGATGTGATCACAGCTTGCTCCAACCTTGAACTCCTGGGCTCAGGTGATTCTCCTGCCTCAGCCACCTGAGTAGCTAGGACTATGGGCATGTTCCACCATACTTGGCTAATTTTATTTTATTTTTTAAGTAGAGATGGGGTCTTACTGTATTGTCCAGGCTGGATAAAAACAGTATTATTAACTGTAGTCACCACACTGTACATTAGATCTTTAGAACTTACTCATTTTGCATAACTGAAACTTTGTACCCTTTGACCAACATCTCCCCATTTTTCCCATCCCTTTATGTTCCTTTCTAACCCAGGGTGGAGTGCAGTGGTGTGATCATAGCTCACTGCAGCCTTGATCTCCTGGGCTCAAGTGATCCTCCCACCTCAGCCTCCTGAGCAGCTGGGACTACAGGTGTGTGCCACCATGCCTGGCTAACTTTTAAATTTTTAGCAGAGAAGAGTTCTCACTGTATCGTCCAGTCTGGTCTCGAACTCCTGAGCTCAGGTGATCCTTCTGCCTTGGCCTCCCAAAGTGCTAGGATTACAGGCATGAGCCGGCATGCCTGGTGATTTTTTTAAAAGGGTGAATCTCTAGAGTCCCAAGGGCATTGCAGCTCTGGTTTTATAATTTCATGGTTTTTATCATTTAATTCTTTTTATTTGCATGTTAGATGGCAGATTGGTTAGAAGTCTTAAGAAAATGTATGGATCATTGAAATTGGAAATTATTCCCCAAACAGACCACAGATATTTCTTTGCTCACTCACTGGAATTAAAGCAAGAAAAAAGTGAAACCTGTGTCAGAACTGCCCATGAACTATCCAGTGCTACGTAACTCTTTATTCACTGTCAGTACAATTATGGCAGGGATTTTATAGTGGTGAGGAGAGTAGTTTAGTTATGTCTGTTCAAAAATTTTTTTGTTGGGCCAGACACAGTGGCTCAAAATCCCAGCACTTTGGGAGGCCGAGGTGGGCGGATCACTTGAGGTCAGGAGTTTGAGACCAGCTTGGCAAACATGATGAAACCCTGTGTCTACCAAAAATAAAAAAAATTAGCTGGGTATGGTGGCATGTTCCTGTAGTCCCAGCTACTCAGCAGGCTGAGGCAGGAGAGTCGCTTGAATCGGTGTTGGTGGTTGCAGTGAACCAAGATAATGCTACAGCACTCCAGCCTGGGTGACAGAACGAGACTCCATCTCAAAAAAAAAAAAAAAAAAAGAAAGAAAGAAAGAAAGAAAAAATAAAAATTTTTTTTTTTTTTTGTGGCGTGATATAAATGTAGTAAAGTGCACATTTCTTTATTTTTATTTTATTTATTTATTTTTTGAGATGGAGTCTTGCTCTGTCGCCCAGGCTGGAGTGCAGTGGCGCCATCTCGGCTCACTGCAAACTCCACCTCCTGGGTTCACGCCATTCTCCTGCCTCAGCTTCCCGAGTAGCTGAGACTACAGGTGCCCACCACCATGCCCAGCTAATTTTTTGTATTTTTTTAGTAGAGATGGGGTTCCACCATGTTAGCCAGGATGGTCTTGATCTCCTGACCTCGTGATCCGCCCACCTCGGCCTCCCAAAGTGCTGGGATTACAGGCGTGAGCCACCATGCCTGGCTGTAAAGTGCACATTTCTTACATGTGAAGGTGTGCAGCTCAGCAAAATTTTACATTTACATAGCTCTGTAACCACTGCCCAGATCAAGATCTAGAACATTTCCAGCATAGTATGTCTGTTTTCAATTTACTTCATATTTGTTATGCAGCTTGTGGGGCAAATTCACTGCTTTGTGGGTTTACTCTAATAAAAATATTAATTAGTGTGCATTCGAGGAAATTTAAATTATTTTGAAATAGTAGAAACATCATCAGAAAGAATCTTATTTTTGGAATTACATGGGAGCAAATAGTTTTCATATTGTGCCCACAAACAATTCCTTCTTGCTAATAGACCTTCTTGTAGCATGTGGTAGGAGCTCTAGCTCTTCTGTTGGTAGTCCTTCCTGGAGGGGTTAGTAAGTTTAATAATAATATATGTCTTTGTAATGTGTGGTGTTTTGGTTAAAACTTTTTTTTCCCTTAAAAATTGTTTTGAAGGAATAAGATGGATTTGTGAAAAAAAAAAAACAAACTAACCCTTAAAAATTTATTGTTTCAGGAATACTTCTTATGGATAACAGATTGACTTGCATTATTAAGCTGCTGGTAGTTTTGAATCATTATTTCTTATTTTACATTGGTATTCTCATTACAGTGAAAGTAATTTTTCTCCCAAGTTTAACGAAAAGGATGGGCATGTTGAGAGAAAGAGCAAGAATGGCCTATATGAGATTGAAAATGGAAGACCGAGGTAGGTACTGGGAGCAGAGCATCTTACAATAATGAGTCACCAAAAAGTAGAAAAGATAGTTCATATTTATCAAATCCTTGTATGTGCCAGATGTTGTACAAATTTATTTACATATGTGATTTAATTAAATCTGCACAATAACCCTGTTGGTGGATATTTTTAATTGAATTTTACAGATAAGGAAAGAGAGTGTAAGCAATTTGTATACAGCTAGTAAGTGGTAGAGGCAGCGTTTGAATGCATCTTTTTGTAATTCTATCTTGGAAACAGAAATAATTGAATACATTAACAGAAAGGAAAATTGTTCAGCAGATATTTATTAAATGGTATAGTATCTTAAAGTAAGAATTTATCCAAACATGTAAGAGTAAAAATAAAGATAACCCAATAATTTGACATCAAGGGTCTTTCTATACTTTTTAAAAAATGATTTTTCTGTACAACTCAAAAATTATCCATTTTCCTTAAGAAGATATTATAAAAGTGTATTAGCGTGTTCTCACAGTGCTATACAGACATACCTGGCTGGGCGCAGTGGCTCACGCCTGTAATCCCAGCACTTTGGGAGGCTGAGGCGGGTGGATCCCCTAAGGTCAGGAGTTCAAGACCAGCCTGACCAACATGGAGAAACCCCATCTCTACTAAAGATAAAAAATTTAGCCAGGTGTGGTGGCAGGCACCTGTAATCCCAGCTACTTGGGAGGCTGAGGGAGGAGAATTGCTTGAACCGGGAGGCAGAGGTTGCGGTGGGCTGAGATTGCGCCACTGCACTCCAGCCTGGGTGACAGAGCAAGACTCCATCTCAAAAAAAAAAACAAAAAAACAAAAAACATACCCAAGACTGGGTAATGTATAAGGGAAAGAAGTTTAATTGACTTACAGTTCTGCATGGCTGGGGAGGCCTCAGGAAACCTACTGTCATGGCAGAAGGCAAGAGAGAAGCAAAGGTACATCTTACATGGCAACAGGTGGCAGAGAGTGAACAAGTAAAGGGGGAAGAGCCCCTTATAAAACCATCAGATTGGCCAGGCGCAGTGGCTCACACCTGTAATCCCAGCACTATGGGAGGCTGAGGCGGGTGGATCACCTGAGATCAGGAGTTGAAGACCAGCCTGGCCAATGTGGCAGAACCCTGTCTCTACTAAAAATACAAAAATTAGCTGGGCATGGTGGCGGGCACCTGTAATTCCAGCTACTCGGGAGGCTGAGGCAGGAGAATCGCTTGAACCCAGGAGGTGGAGGTTGGAGTGAGCTAAGATTGTGCCGCTGCACTCCAGCATGGGCAACAGAGTGAGACTCCATCTCAAAAAAACAAACAAAAAATACCATCAGATCTCATGAGAACTCACTCACTATCATGAGAACAGCATGGAGAAACTGCTCCCCATGATCCAGTCACCTCCCACCAGGTTCGGCCCTCAACTTACGAGAATTAAAATTTGAGGTGAGATTTGGGTGGAGTCACAGCCAAATCATATTAAAAAGTTAGAAAGAAATGTAAAAATTAGCATGTTCCAAATAAAACCAAAGAAGGATCACAGATTTGAAATCATGGTCATCACCTTATAAAAATGTTACACTTTGTATTCTTGGTTCCTGTAAGACAAGGAAATGGTAGTACTCTTCTCATTTCAACCTGGTCCTTCAGTTTTGCTAAGTTCTTTCTTTGCTCATAACTTATTCACCTTTCTATGTTATTGAGTCTTTTTAAGTCAAATTCTCCTTGCATTTGACTGATTCCTTAGGTTCTTTTATAGATACAATTATAAAAATATTATGAAAAGATAGGTAAGATATATAGATGGAAATGCAAGATAGATTGTTCTTTTAATCAAGTCTCTTTGACTAATAGAAACTAACTTTAGCTTGCCTGATCAAAAGTAAAATTTATTTTAAGGCTATAGGAATGTCTCAAGGAGCTCAAAGCAAAAATGCAGCTAACTTGAGGAAAAGATGGAATTCGAAATCCATCAGAACTTTCTCTCTGCCTCATTTATGCTTTTGTCTACATTTTTGGCTTATTACTCTCTCTTTGCAAACAACCATCTGTGCTTTTCAGCTTTTAATATAGTCTGTGTGTCCATTCCAGTTTTCTGTTTACAAGTTATGGTCTTGGTCATCTATACAAACTAACCTGTCTCTTAATGGTGGCCTTGATCACTTGTGTTCAGGAGTGTGTGGTTACATGGAATAAAATATGGTTGCAGGCTGGGCACGGTGGCTCATGCCTGTAATCCCAGCACTTTGGGAGGCTGAGGCGGGTGGATCGTGAGGTCAGGAGTTTGAGACCAGCCTGACCAACATGGTGAAACCCTGTCTCTACTAAAAATGCGAAAATTAGCCGGGTGTGGTGGCGCACGCCTGTAATCCCAGCTACTCAGGAGGCTGAGGCAGGAGAATTGCTTGAACCCAGGAGACGGAGGTTGCAGTGAGCCGAGATCATGCCACTGCACTCCAGCCTGGGTGACAGAGTGAGACTCTGTTTAAAAAAAAAAAAAAAAAAAAAAAAAAAATATATATATATATATATATATATGTATGTGTATATATATATATGTATGTGTGTATATATATATATATATATGGTTGCTGGCCACTCCGCCCCTCCTCCTGTGAATTTGGAAAGAATTATTGTCAGCTGGGCAGGTGTCTTGTCTCTTCTTTCTGTTGCTATTTGCAAGTCTTGCTGAAATATTTCTGAGTCTAGTACAAAAACAATATAAAAATTCATTCAATTTAATAACAGTCACTGGGAAAAAAGAATAAAAAGAGATGGCAAAAAGGGAAATTTTGGCAAGTTGTTTATTTACTTTCATATAGTGGGAGGGCAAGAGATACAGCACCATTAAGTAGAATTACATGTTAGAACATTTTAGTAGTACATAATGAAAGTTGAACATTTAAAGAATGTTTACTGAAATAAAATGACACAAGCATGAGTATTGATAGGTTTCTCTGACAAATTTTTAACACTGGATTGTGGCATCAGGTTAAATAGTTGGCATTTTTATAAAATTGCATTTTAGTCTACTTGAAAGCTATGAAATAGTAATACTAATACCTTATTATATGCTACAAATATATACTATTGATAATAAAAATCCAGAAACCATTGAAGAAAAAAGGATTTAATGTAACAGGAACAACTTTAATAGGAATGGTCGTAGGAGAGTAGAGTAGGAAATGAGAATAATGAGAAAGTGAAGAGAGATGCAGGTGTTCCAGAAGAATCCAGGAAGGTTCTAGTTTGAATTTAGGAGTATAGGTGAAAACTGAAACAAATCATCACATTGTAGAACCACTTTGGGTATGAGAGCCTCTTTCTGGATCAAGTTTAAAGCATATCACATGCACAAAAGAAAAATTAAATAGCAGTGTCATGAAATACATGACTTCAGCACCAGATATGTGATAGTTCCATTGGATTTGTAAGGACTTATTAGTTCTGTCTTACTGCTTATAGTCCCTTCTTTTGGGTTATATCAGATCAGGTTAAAAAGATGAACACATTCAATTGATTTTATGCTTTTTTTGTTTTTCCAGAAATCCTGCAGGACGGACTGGACTGGTTGGCCGGGGGCTTTTGGGGCGATGGGGCCCAAATCATGCTGCAGATCCCATTATAACCAGGTAAGAACCAATAAAAAGCATATCAGTAGCAAAGAGCTAAGTGATAGAAAAAATGCAGACTGTAGCTATGTTTGTGTATATATGTATACCTGTGTGTATATGCATATGTATGTGTTTGTATATATGTGTATGTATACAGTCATGCATTGCTTAACAATGAGGACACGTTCTGAGAAATGTATTATTAGGTGATTTTGTTGTTGCATGAACATCATAGAGTATATTTACATAAACCTAGATTGTGTAGGTACAATTGTATAAGTAGTATACACTTATGCCATATGCTATAGCTTATTGTTCTTAGGCTACAAGCCTCTACAGCATGTTACTGTACTGAATACTATAGGCAACTGTAACGCAATTGTAAGTGTGTGTATATCTAAACATAGGGAAAGTAGGTAAAAACATGATATAAAAGATAAAAAACCATACACCTGTTTCGGGCACTTACCCTGAATGGAGCTCGTAGGACTGGAAGTTGATATCTTGGTGAGTCAGAGTGAGTGGTGAGTGAACATGAAAGCCTAAGACATTACTGTCCACTATTGTAGAGTTTATAAACACTGCATACTTAGGCTACACCAAATTTATAAAAAATATTTTCATTTTGTTAATAATAAATTGACCTTAACTTACTGTAACTTCTTTATAAACTTAAACATTTTTAAAACCTTTTTGGCTTTTTTATAGTAATAGCTTAAAACACATCATGCAACTGTACAAAAATAGATTTTTTTGTTACATCCTTATTCTGTGAGCTTTTTTTAATTTAAAAAAAGTTGTTTCTTTTGTGTGTTTTTAAACTTTTTGTTAAAAACTAAGACACAAACACACACATTAGTCTATGGCTATACAAGGTCAGGATCATCAATATCACTGTTTTCCACCTCCACATCTTGTCCCACTGGAAAGTTGTCAGGGGCAGTAATATGCGTGGAGCTGTCATCTCCTATGATAATAACGCCTTCCTCTTGAATATCTCCTGAAGGACCTGCCTGAGGCTGTTTTACAGTTAACTTTTTTTTATAAGTAGAAGGAATATACTCTAAAATAATGATAAAAAGTACGTAAATACATAAGCCAGTAACATAGTCACTTACTATCAAGTATTATGTATTGTATGTGATTGTATTCTTATGACTGGCAGCGCATAGGTTTGTTTACGTCAGCATCACCACAAGCATGTGAGTAATGCATTGGGTGACGATACTGACAAGGGCTTATGACATCATTAGGTGATAGGAATGTTTCAGCTCCATCGTAATCTTATGGGACCACCATTGCATATGTGGTCTGTTATTGACCAAAACATCATTATGTGGCACGACTATACACACACACACATGCCCGCAGATGTATATTACATAAATATGCATGCAGATGTATATATAATTGATATTTTAAAGGGACTTTATATAAAATCATAGTGATGTGATGCAAGTATAAAGCCGTACTTATATGAGTAGGTTAGGCATTATATAAAGAAGGTTAATTCTATTTATGCATCTATTTATTGAACATCTATTTGTTCTCAGCGTTGAGTAGGCACTTTTGTAAATATAAAAAAATCTAAGAATCCTAAGTTGGTTCTCTGTCACTGAAGAGCTATGACTTTATTTGCAAGATGGAAAATGTGAAGTAAGAAAACATGTTAAATGTGATCAGATAATATGGGCGATTCAGGATGCTTTAGAAGATTAGAAGATTGGATGTGGGTCATGACTGTGGTAAACTAGAGCACCCAAGAAAGGCTTTATAAAGCAGGTAGATTTGAGCTGAACTTGAACCTTGGGTAGGGAGACAGCAGGAAGCCTAAGAAAAGGGTTTGTAGTAATATCTGAGTAGAGACCGGCTTGGTTGAAACAGAATATTCTTGTAGGAGAGTAGTGGGCGAAAAATGAAACTTAAAGTTAATTTTTGTGCAGTTTTATTGTGGAGAATTTTAAATGCCAAAGTTAGGAGTATGGACTGGAGCCATTGAAGGTTTCAGAACGGGGGAGAGGCATTCTCTTCCTGAGGCAGACCTATGTGGTAAGCCAAATCATATTCAGGTCTCTTGATGAGCATGAATCAGAATTAAGAAGGTCAGTGAATCTAATGTTTAGATGGGCTTAGCTATCTCCACAGGAATCATCTTTCTAATGTATCTGAAATATTGTCATATTTGTCATCCTTTTAATTTTTATTTTTTTACTTTTAGAATTTCTTTGCTGACCATCTGTCTCCCCACATGGAATTGTCATGTTCTTTCTTTAAATAATGCAAATATCCTCATATTGTTACTTTCTTAGTTTTGATATTTTGGGGGCCTTTCTTCAAGGAGACTCTGTTTTTCTTTGATCTGAGATATAATAATAATTTGATAGTTTAACTTTATATATTTTTTTTATTTTCAAGTTACTGGAAGAGGCACCCATACTCACCCGGTCTTATTTTCTTACTTGCCCTCTCGATTCTCCTGCCAAAAAGGATCTTTACCCAACCCCAAATTTTATCTTCCCTCCATCCATCCATCCACCTACCCACCCATTCACCTACCTACTTAATTAACTACTGATCAGCCTACCTCTCCATCCACGTACTGTTAGAACTTCTATGGTTTAAATGACATGGAAAGAGTTAATAAAAAAAATATTAATGGTAGTGTTAGTTTCTGATTTTGGTGAAGCTGGCTAAAAACAGGAAGGTATGAAATGTTTGAAACAGGCATGTAATGCTAGTAAGGGGACAAGAGCAGAAAAGGGAAGCCAGAGTCTTGAAAGTTAGAATCTAGTTAGCTTATCTTTATCTATGGTGGACCAAATAGTGGCTGGGAGTATACATGGTGATTGTGTATCAAGTTGTTTTGAAATGGTAGACTTTTTGAGCTTAACTGTCATACAGATAAGAGAACTGAAGGCTTAGAGATGGTCTGAGGCTATAAGAGAGCCCACAGTTGGCAGAGTCTGGCTTTCAACTGTACTCTTAGGTTGATGTTCTTTGTTATCTCAATAATGCATTAATTAATAAATAATAATGCATTAATTAATAAATTGATGAGTTCCTCTAAATAGATGAGAGGCAGCAGAAATGGAACAGAGAAGAATGAAAGATGTTGAAGGAAGAGTCAAGCCTTCGATGAATTGTTAAAAGTATTCTACTTTTAGACTAGTCTATTCCAGGCATCCTGTCAGTGCTATCATTAGTTTTTCTATTTGTTTTTCACAGAAGCCCCTCCAAGTAGGTATTGATATATCTGTTTTGAGGATTTGAAAATAGAGACTCACTGGGGTTAAGTTACTTGCCTAAATGTTGTAGATCTGACATCTGAATCAGGGGTAAGTGGCTTTAAATACTGTGCTTTTTCTGTTACACCACTAGTGAGTCTTTACTATACTGTACTTTTTATCATTGTTTTGGAGTATATTCATTCTATTGGAGAATCACCCAGGCATTTTCAGAGCCAAGATTTCACCCCCCTTTCTTTCAAGTATGCACTTCATGATTCAAAACAGCATTGTTCAGGATTTCATAAACTTTTTCAGAAGCTCCAAGGCAGGTGTTAAATTTTCAGATTCCCAGACATCTCTCCTAGAGATTGTCCAGGTACAGTTATCAAAAGTTTCTTCAGATCCTCTAGAGTCAAAATGAGTTGGGAAGTGTTAATATATTATTGTGAATAAATTCAGGTCAAACAATTGATGACAATTTCATTTTCTGTTCACTTTTGGTTAAAGACACAAGTGGAAGGTATGTATGGAAGTATGTATGGAAGGTACATACTGTTAGAACTGGGGAGGGAATAGCAATAGGGCGTAGAAATATTACTGATATTCAGTAAATGTTCATTAGGTTCATCAATTAAAATGATGTATTAGTTCTGTTAGATCAAGAAATTGTTTTAAAATTGGTGATAATGTATTTAATACTAATAAATAATATAGCAAGAAGCTACTCTGCTTAAAATCCATACATTTGTCCAGAATAAAATCTGAGAACATATGCAAGCTGCTAATCATCTCTCTGATCCTGCCTTCTCCCCAGCAGCATCTCTCTCTTTTTTTTTTTCTTGAGATGTGGTCTTGCTATGTTACCCTGGCTGGTCTTGAACTCCTGAGCTCAAGCAATCCTCCCACCTTGGCCTCCCAAAGTGCTAAGATTACAGGCAGGAGCCACCACACTACACCCGGCCAGCATCTCTCTCTATTCTGTTTCTCATCCTTGTTTCATAGTCACAACTGGCTGGCTGAAGAGCAGTGGCTGTATTGAGTCTTTATTTTCCCAGCTCCTTGCATGTGATGTGTAGTAGGTGCCAGTAAATGTTTATGAGTGAACAGAGCCACCATTTGACTTCTTATCTTTCCTTTTTTTTTTTTTTTTTTTGAGACAGATTCTAGCTCTGTCACCCAGGCTGGAGTGTAGTGGTGCTATCTCGGCTCACTGCAACCTCCAAGTGATTCTCCTGCTTCAGCCTCCCAAGTGGCTGGGACTACAGGTGCACACCACCCCGCCCAGCTAATTTTTGTATTTAGTAGAGACAGGGTTTCGCCATGTTGGCCAGGATGGTCTTGATCTCTTGACCTCGTGATCTGCCTGCCTCCGCCTCTCAAAGTGCTGGGATTACAGGCGCACACCACTGCGCCTGGCCATGTTTCCTCTTATCTAATTAGTGTAAACATTCTGCTTGTTCAGTTTAAGTAGATAGTATAGTAATTAAGAACACAGATTCTGGAACCAGATTGTCCAGGTTCAAAGTTGTGTTTATACCCTTGTTAACACTGTAGTCTTGGGGAAGTTACCTAACTTTTCTGTGCCTCATTTTCCATATCTGTAAAATAAAGATAATAAAACAACTATGTTATAGGGTTGTTTTGAGGCTTAAATGGATAAATACATTAAAGCACTTAGAACAGTGTTTTACATATATATGATAAATGCTATCTAAATGGCTTTTAGAAAATAAAAATAAAATCCATACTCTCTTCATTCTCACTATCTCTGCCTTCTGTCCTGTCATCATCTTTTACCTGGATCATAGTAGTAGCCTCCCAGCTGATCTTCTTGAGTCCAGTCTTGCTTTCCTCCAGACCAACATACATGCTTTTGTCAGAGTGAGCTTTCTAAAATACGAACTGGTTATGGTTTTACCCTGCTTAAAAACATTCTCTGGCTCTCTAAGTAGATGAATTAGATGAATCTTGTCATACAAGCCTGTTGCCCACTTTTCTGGCCTATCTTTTCCCTCACTGATGCCCATGGTGCTAGACCCCATATGAACATTCAGTTTCTTGAACACATTATTTTATTTTATGACTTTGTTTCTTGCTCATGTATTCCCCTTTCTGGCATTTTAAAAACAGATGTGCCCTCTTGTACTAATTATTATTTCATTTCTGTTTAATATACTCATCAAACTATCACCCTTCTGCTAATTTAGAGCCAGTGCTAGACTATGAGCTCTTTCATGGGAGGAATTAGATATGGTAGATATGGTAGTCACCTACTATATAAGGAAATTTGGAAACTCATATCCATACTAATATTTTATTGGGTTTCATCCAGAGTAATAATTATATCATAGACCTTTTTTGGTTTAGCATTGGAAGTTTTTTTTTTTTTTTTTGCCTAAGAGATCATTAGGATAATTCCTAAAATTGGGCTGGAGATTGATATGGAGGTGAGGAAGGGGAAGGGGAGATTTATTAATATCAACATCTCTGGCAAAGAGAGTGTGGTTAGAAAAAGTGTATTCTGAAACTAACATTGCCTTGATACTTTCTACAAAACCCATAAGCAATTCAATTTAAAATATAAAATGATAGAGTTTTTTTTGTTTATCAAATTAGAGGGCATAAAGATTGAGAAGCAGGGCTGGGTATGGTGGCTTACACCTGTAATCGCAGCACTTTGGGAGGCCGAGGTGGGAGGATGGCTTGAGGCCAGGAGTTCAAGACCAGCTGGGTAACATAGCAGGAGACCCCATCTGTAAAACAAAAAAAATTAGCTGGGCATGGTGGCCCATGCCTGTAGTCCTAGCTACACAGGAGACTGAGACAGGAGGATTGCTTGAGCCCAGGAATTTAAGGTTACAGTGAACTATGGTTGTACCACTGTACTCTAGCCTTGGTGACAGAGCAAGACCCTGTCTCTTAAAAAAAAAAAAAAAAAAAAAAGATTGAGAAGTACTGCTTTTGACACCAGCTAAACTGGGTCATATAATCTGCTTTTCTCTTAGCACAGGGTGAACTGTTAAAAGCAAATTTTTTTTTTTTTTTTTTTTTTTGAGATGGAGTCTCACTCTGTCATCCAGGCTGGAGTGTAATGGCACGATCTTTGCTCACTGCAGCCTCCGCCTCCTGGGTTCAAGTGATTCTCCTGCCTCAGCCTCCTGAGTAGCTAGGACTACAGGCACCCATCATCATGCCTAGCTAATTTTTGTATTTTTGTAGAAACAGGGTTTCACCATGTTGGCCAGGCTGGTCTTGAACTGCTGACCTCAGGTGATCTGCCCGCCTTGGCCTCCCAAAGTGCTGGGATTTCAGGTGTGAGTCACCACACCTGGCCAAAAGCAAATCTTACCATGCCTTTTCCACTACCAGTAATTTTTTTTTTCTTTTTTTTTTAGATAGGCCCTCTCTCTGTCGCCCAAGCTGGAGTGTAGTGGCACCATCTTAGCTCAGTGCAACCTTAAACTCCTGGGTACAGCGACCCTTCTGCCTCAGTCTCCCAAGTAGCTAGGACTATAGGTGCATGCCACCGCACCCAGTTAATTTTTTTATTTTTTGTATAGATGAGGTCTTCCGTTGTTGCCCAGCCTGGTCTCAAACTCCTGAGCTCAAGCAATTTTCCCAAAGTGTTGGGATTACAAGTGTGAGACACTGTGCCTGGCAACTACCAGTAATTTTTAAAAGAGGATTCGTAAACTCATTTTTTAAAAAACTTTGATAACCTTTTCTTTAAATTCTATTCTGCTACTTCTTTTTTTGTTAGTACTTTAAGTAGTAAAAATTGTTTGTATCCTGAATTTTCATTACAGATAATATAGTATCTTTTATGTAATGTAGACATTTGTCCTGGTTTGTAACAGTGATGAATATAGAATATTTCCTGTAAAAATCAATAGTTTTAAATAAAACTAGCTGATTTGAGATAAATGTATATATACTCTGTTTTAAAGAAATACGTCCTTGTAACTTTGTCTGAAGTTTGAGATAGAACCTTAGTTTTTGTTGTAAATCAGTTATGATTTTATATTACTATTCACAGATGGAAAAGGGATAGCAGTGGAAATAGAATCATGCACCCTGTTTCTGGGAAACACATCTTACAATTTGTTGCAATAAAAAGGAAAGACTGTGGAGAATGGGCAATCCCAGGGGTAAGCATTAAAATTAAATTAGTGTTTAAGTTCCTTTTAGTTGCTTTACTTACTACAGGGTTATTGTTTGTGAATCTTTTCTATTCCATTTTCCTCTATTCCTTCCCACTTCAATTAGTAATTCTTATGTTTTTCATCCCTGCATGAAGTGTCATTGTCAGCAACAAGTTTAGGATAATCCAAGACTGTTAGAATCTGCGTCTAATTCTGACACCCTTGGGAAATAACTTGGGCTTTGAAGTTAGATGTAGGTCTGTGTTCTGGCTGTTCTACTTGCAGCTGGGTGATAGGGAGTTCAGGCCCTCATCTTTAAAATAAAGAGATCTACATCACAGGATTATTAGAGATCACATTTAATAGGCATTCATTATGTTGGGTCCCATTTCAGAATTTAACCTCCACTCCAAGCCCAAGGTAGTATTTTTAAGCACTTTTTGGTTGAATTCTGATAACTTTTGACAACATTTAAAAAATTAGCTTTTGTTATTTACTGTTCCTTGTAGTTTAAATAATTTCTATAATGTTATCAAGATGAGTGTACTTTTGTTGGCTTGTAGTTTGAATTTATGGCAGTGGTATATTTGAAGTGGCCATTTATTTTTTATTATTTATTTATTTATTTATTTTGAGACAGAGTCTCACTCTGTTGCCCAGGCTGGAGTGCATTGGTGCAATCTTGGCTCATTGCAACCTCTGCCTCCTGGGTTCATGCAATTCTTGTGCCTCAGCCTCCCAACGTAGCTGGGATTACAAGTGTGTGCCACTATGCCTGGCTAATTTTTATAATTTTAGTAGAGACGGGTTTCACTATGTTGGCCAGGCTGGTCTTGAACTCCTGGCCTCAAGCAATCTGCCTGCCTTGGGGCCTCCCAAAGTGCTGGGATTACAGGTGTGAGCCACCACACCTGGCCTGAAGTGGCCATTTAAAATGTTTATGTGTGTGGTAGAGAGTTTTATATTTTATACCGTATTATGAAATGGAGATAGTTTGATATGAGGATGACTCTTTATAAAAACATACAGTTATCTGCAAGAATGTTTTTTTCTTTGTAGAATAAAAATGGAATGGAAATAAGGATCTCAACCGACTCTGATAAAAGTTTAGGCTAATTTCTTTTTCTTATCTTTTTTTTTTTTTTGAGACGGAGTCTCACTCTGTTGCCTGGCTGGAGTGTAATGGCATGATCTCAGCTTACTGCAGCCTCCGCCTCCTGGGTTCAAGCAATTCCCTGCCTCAGCCTCCCGAGTAGCTGGGATTATAGGCGACCACCACCACACCTAGCTAATTTTTGTATTTTTAGTAGAGACAGGGTTTCACCATCTTGGCCAGGCTGGTCTTGAACTCCTGACCTCGTGATCCACCCACCCTGACCTCCCAAAGTGCTGGGATTACAGGCGTGAGCCACCGTGCTTGGCGAACTTTAGGCTAATTTCTATGAGCCAAATAGTCAAACTTCACTTAGGTTGAAAGCAATAACGTAATAATGATTTCATCATAGAATCTTACATTTTTATTGTTATTTAAAATTCTTATCAGGAAACTGCTGTCATTGTTATCATTTTGACAGTTATTCATCTAATCAGTGTATTTTTAGTATCTTCCTTTTGTCAGCTAATATTTTAGACACTGAGAATACAACAGAGCGACATAAACAAATACCTCTATCTTTTGGTGCTCACATTCCAGTTGGAGAGACAGATAATATAAGATACATAAGTTAAATATATCGCATGTTAGAAGGCAATAAGTATTAAGAAAGAAACAAAAGCAAGGTAGAGGACTAGGAAGTGTTTGAGAGTTTGCGATTTTAAACAGGGCAGTTAAGAGAAGACCTCCCTGAGGAGGTGCATGTTAGGTAACTATCTGAAGGAAATGAATTAGTGAACCATGCAGATATCTAGAGAAAAGCATCTTGGATAGAGATAATAGCAGGTGCAAAGGCTCTCAGTGGGCAGCATGTTAGGCAGGTCCTGGGAACATTGAGGAGGTCAGTGTGGCTGGAATGGAATGAACAATAGGGGAAGAATCAGTGTGCTGTATTATTTCTTACCGCCAGTCCTTTTTCCTTAGTTTGAATTTGGCAAGTACCAGGAAATTGGTTTGATTGGCTCAGTTTGCCATAGGCTAACCTTGGACCAATCACTGTGGCCAAATACATGAGGCATCCTTATTGGCTCCTTCTACTAGCAACAGATGGTTTAGAGAACAGTGTATCACAGAGAAATGGGGATCACTATTATAGGCAGATTGAATAATAAATGTTCACTCTACCACTCAATAAATATTTGTTGAACAAATCAAAGCTGATCCCTTTTTTCAAAATTTTTAATGTGACTCTTAGGGGATGGTGGATCCAGGAGAGAAGATTAGTGCCACACTGAAAAGAGAATTTGGTGAGGAAGCTCTCAACTCCTTACAGAAAACCAGTGCTGAAAAGAGAGAAATAGAGGAAAAGTTGCACAAACTCTTCAGCCAAGACCACCTAGTGGTGAGAAATAGTGTTTCTTGGAGGGATTTAGTTCTGGGGATTGATGAAAATGACTTAAAAGTTGACCTGGAAATCTGTATGTCCTTCTCTAAATAAAGTGGAATACTTGTATATTTAAAATATATTCACAAAAACAAATTATAGATCTTCACTGTAAATAGGTTTCTATTTAAAGTTTTATAGCCCAACTTTAGGCTATATAGGCTAAAATGATCTATATTTAGTTCATTTATATCATTTATTATAATAACTTTTTTCTTCTTAGTTTTTCTTTCTTTTTTTTTTTTTTGAGATGGAGTCTCGCTCTGTCACCCAGGCTGGAGTGCAGTGGCACGATCTTGGCTTACTGCAACCTTCACCTCCCAGGTTCAAGCAATTCTCTTGCCTCAGCCTCTGGAGTAGCTGGGATTACAGGCATCCACCACCACGCCTGGCTAATTTTTGTATTTTTAGTAGAGACAGGGTTTCACCATGTTGGCCAGGCTGGCGTTGAACTCCTGACTTCAAGTTACCTGCCCGCCTCAGCCTCCCAAAGTGCTGGGATTACAAGCGTAAGCCAACACGCCTGGCCTGTAAACTATTTTCTTTCACATTGAGTACCCATCCAACAGAAAGCTTTTTGTATGTGCATGAATTCAGCTCTCTCTGAAAGAACATTTGCATTTTAAATTATGTCATACAGAGATTTTTCTGGTTGATAATCATTTAAGTCTCATGTCTGTTTTGTCCATATACCCTCTGTGATAGGGTCTTGCTCTGTTGATCAGGCTGGAGTGCAGTGGTGTTATCATGGCTCACTGCAGTTTCGACCTCTTGGGCTCCTGTAATCCTCTCATCTCGGTCTTCTGGGTAGCTGGGACCACAGGCAAACACCACCGCACTGGGCTAATTTTTTGTTTTATAGAGATGGGGTTTTACCATGTTGTCCAGGCTGGTCTTGAACTCCTTGGCTCAAGGATCCCCCACCTCGACCTCCCAAAGTGCTAGGATTACAGACGTGAGCCTGGCCTTCCGTGCTTTTAAAAAAATACCTTACAAGGTATATGCACACTAATGATAAGAAAATAATAGAGTTCTTTTTTTTTGTTTGTTTTGAGATGAACTCTCGCTCTTGTTCCCAGGCTGGAGTGCAATGGCGCGATCTCGGCTCACTGCAACCTCTGCCTCCCGGATTCAAGCGATTCTCCTGCCTCAACCTCCAGAGTAGCTTGGATTACAGGCGTGTGCCACCATGCCCGGCTAATTTTTGTATTTTTAGTAGAGACGGGGTTTCACCATGTTGGCCAGGCAGGTCTTGAACTCTTGACCTCAGGTGATCCGCCTGCCTCAGCCTCCCAAAGTCCTGGGATTACAGGCGTGAGCCCCCGCGCCTGGCCTTTTTTTTGGTCAGTTTTTATTTGGATTGCTTGTTTTCTTTTCAGAATTGGGATTTAATTATTTATGTTGTCCAGATTTTTTTGAGTTACGTTTGTGCTAAATGAATTGATCCAAATATTTTCATATATTAATAGCTTAAATAGTAATCTTTAGTTTTACTTACAGATCTCCTTTGTTTAACTAGAAGAATCTACCTTTGTATTTCAGAAACTATAATCACAGAAAAATACTTAAGTCATGGACTCTTAAAAAATCATATTGCCCAAATCTGACTATTCTCAGATTCTGAAATTAGAGTTTGAGGTGTTGAGGGTTTCATGATTTATTTATTTATTTTGAGACAGTGTCTGGCTCTGTCACCAGGCTGGAGTGCAGTGACGTGATCTCGGCTCACTGCAACCTTTGCCTCACAGGTTCATGCGATTCTCCTGCCTCAACCTCCTGAGTAGCTGGGACTACAGGTGTGCTCCACCATGCCCAGCTAATTTTTGTGTTTTTAGTAGAGACGAGGTTTCACCATGTTGGCCAGGATGGTCTTGATCTCTTGACCTCATGATCTGCCCACCTCCACCTCCCAAAGTGCTGGGATTACAGGCATGAGCCACCACGCCCGGCCTGAGGGTTTCATGATTTTTAAAGCTGCCTCAAAAGAAAATACTGTTCTTTGGGAAATTTGAAACAAGCACATGAAGTACTACATTAAAAGTTTTATGATATTTACATTTCTTTCTGTTTTCCTTTTCTTTTTTTTTGAGATGGAGTCTTGCTCTGTTGCCCAGGCTGGAGTGCAGTGGCGTGATCTTGGCTCACTGCTACCTCCACCTCCCGGGTTCAAGTATTTCTCCTGTCTCAGCCTCCCGAGTAGCTGGAACTACAGGCACCCACCACCATGCGTGGCTAATTTTTTTTGTATTTTTAGTAGAGACGGGGTTTCACCTTGTTGGTCAGGCTGGTCTCGAACTCCTGACCTCAGGTGATCCACCCATCTCGGCCTCCCAAAGTGCTGAGATTACAGGCGTGAGCCACCGTGCCCGGCTGATATTTACATTTCTTAAAAAAAATTTTGATAGAAACACATAATGTCAAATTTACCATCTAAACTGTTGAATGTACAGCTCAGTAGCATTAAGTATGTTCATGTTGTTGGGCAACAGGATGTTTACATTTCTGATGCTAGTGAAGGTAACATGCTCTGCTGTACTCACTACACCTTGGACTTTTAGAAAATTTGTCTTCTTTTGAAAATAGATATATAAGGGATATGTTGATGATCCTCGAAACACTGATAATGCATGGCTGGAGACAGAAGCTGTGAACTACCATGACGAAACAGGTAACTTTATATTTATTAAACTGACTGGGATTAAAGGATCAATTTAAGCCGGTAGCCCACTAAGGCATGATTAAATCTGGACTATTTTAGCATCTTAAACCCATTAACTGTTGATTGTAGGATTGTAGTTATATGAAAGCAAAATTGTTGGTATTAAAGGAATACATAGAAGAAATCTTCAAAACTGTTACCACCAGTGACTAAATTTTCTTTAATCCATTGGTAACATTTGAAATTAAGGTTGAAATTATAGGCTAAAATGATATACTTTAAAGATGTCAGATTATTTATTGAGTATGGTTCCCTTTTTTTGCAAAACAAAAGCAACGGATTTGGGTAGGAAGTATGGCAATGATAAAGGAAATGGGATTTATATCTTACTATTTCAAATATTTTTATAATAATCTTGGATTGTTAATACACAAAGCAATAATAAAAAATTCCAAGTACTGAAAAAATTTTAAATGAATGCTCTTTCTGGTCCATGGAATTTAAAATTGTATGAGGAGGGTCAAACCTATTATTACAGAAGGAGAAAGGAAAAATCTGCTGTCTTAAAAATTAATTTGATCTTAATGTACACATTGAATGGCTCCCTTGAAACATATTTTATTGCTAAATTTGATTTGTTTTTATTTGTAGCATAAAAGTGGGGGCACCATGCTAGAGAAATGAAATGAATGTTCCACTCATAGTTCTTTCTGAGCTGTGTAACCTTGTATAAATCACTTGTCCTCTTGGACTCAGTTTTTTCACTTACAAAATGGGCTAGAACTAGAAGATCTGTCATTTCCATATCCTGTGCTTTTGATTGTTGAACTTGGAGGAAACTCCTGGGACCATTTTCCCTTCCTTCTGTATTTCCACTAAGGTGTATTAGAAGAGTTTATCCTTCTAGTTTGAAAACTTAGAAGAAATATGCAGATGTAAATTAGAAGCAGGTCTGTACAACTTTAGTACTGATAAATTTATTAGCTACTTTAAATTTTTGGAGTTAAAAACAATGATTGATCCTCCGGAAGTTGATTATAGAGTTTATGGATTATTCAGTGTTTTTACCGTATCTTTTTCTCTCTTTAAACTTACAAAATTTTGTTTTGATAATTCCAAAATCTCTGCCATATTTGAGTTTGGTTTTAATATTTGCTTTGTTTCTTTAGGCTATGTTTTTTGCCTTTTAACATGCTTTTAGTGCTTTTTTTCTTTTTTTTTTTTTACCGCGAGATGGAGTTTTGCTCTGTCGCCCACGCTGGAGTGCAGTGGCATGATCTCGGCTCACTGCAACCTTTGCCTCTCGGGTTCAGGCGATTCTCCTGCCTCAGACTCCCAAGTAGCTGGTACTACAGGCATGCACCACCATGCCCGGCTAATTTTTGTATTTTTAGTAGAGATGGGGTTTCACCATGTTGGCCAGGCTGGTCTCAATCTCCTTACTTCAGGTGATCCACCCACCTTGGCCTCCCAAAGTGCTGGGATTACAGGCATGAGCCACTGCACCTGGCTGTATTGCTTTTTTGAAAATTGACCATGATATGGCTTGTAAGGGAACTAAGACAAATAGTTCTTTAGTGTGAGGTTTTATGTTTATCTGGCTAGGAGTTAGGCTGTGTTTTTTGTTTGCTGTCATTGTATGTGTCAGAGGCTAAAATTTCATCTAGTTTTGGGTTTCCCTGGAGACTTCTTAAATAAGGTCTGAAGCATGCCCTTCTTTCAGCTGTCTTCCCCTTTTATTAAACAGGAGTCCTATTGATAGATACGGTGGTAAATTCTAGAGGAAGGGGAATCATAGGAGAATATATGGTTAGATGTCAGTCTTTTAGTGAGCCTGTGGCCCTGGGCTGTGACCCTTCATAAGTTCTTCTCAGCTTCCCTCCTTCCTCCCCGATCCTTAGGAAAGACAGGAAATCCAGCAGGAGCTGGAGTTGGGTATTTCCTTTCCCTCAGGTTGCTTAGGGCTTGGTAAAATAGTTTTCCTTGAGGGCAGAGTGATCTGGGTGTATTTGAAAATGGTTACCTTTCCCCTCTCCATGTTGGAAGGGAGAGAGGATTTTTCTCCAGTCTTCACCTGGTGGCTTTCTTGCAGGTAAAGCTCACTAAAATGTGGGCCCCCCTCTTCATACTGGTATGGCTGACCCCCTAGGAGATTTTATCTTTCAAGCTAGTCCAAAGGTCAGCTTTCAGCAGTTAGTTACCCTTTAAGTGTTCCTACCAGGTGCTGACTCCAGTGGTAGGCTTCTCTCCCTGGTCAGTTGTGATTCTCTGTATTTGCGTGTCTCACCAGTTTTTGGTATGGCAGTGTGCCCTCTACTAAGAATACAAAAAAATTAGCGGGGCGTGGTGACAGGTGCCTGTAATCCCAGGTGCTCGGCGAGGGGTTGGCTGAGGCAGGAGAATTGCTTGTACTCAGGAGGTGGAGGTTGCAGTGAGCCGTGATTGTGCCACTGCACTTCAGCCTGGTCAACAAGAGCGAGACTCCATCTAAAAATAAATAAAATAAAATAAAATAAAATATTTAAGTAATGTTGCCTTGAATACTTTAATAGGCTTGTTTCTATTTCATTAGAATAAATTCTTCAAAGAGGAATTACTGGATTGCTTATTGTATCTTCAGTGCCTAGTACAGAGTCTGGTACACAAGATGCACTCTGATATTTACAGAATGAGTGCTTGTCAAAGAAAACTTACTTTTTAAAAGCTCTTGATAAACATTGCCAAATTTCCTACAGAAATATGCCATTTATATTCCCAGCAGTGATTGGGAGCACTTATTTTTTATTTTTTTGATAATTTAAATTTAAATTTTTTTTTTTTTTTTTTTTTGAGGTGGAGTCTCACCCTGTCGCCAGGCTGGAGTGCAGTGGTGTGATTTTGGCTCACTACAACCTCCGCCTCATGGATTCAAATGATTCTCTTGCCTCAGCCTCCCAAGTAAGCTGAGACTACAGGCATGTGCCACCACTCCTGGCTAATTTTTGTATTTTTAGTAGAGATGGGGTTTCACCATGTTGGCCAGGCTGGTCTCAAACTCCTGACCTCAGGTGATCCACCCGCCTCAGCTTTGTTTTATTTTTTTACATTTAAATCTGTCATCCCTCTTGGATTGATTTTGATGTAAGGTTTCATATTCATATAATATAATCTCTTTTTTAAGGATAATCTTTTTAGAGAAAAGTCTTTGTATTGTGTGTTTGTCTAAAATTTAGGGACTTGGTTAAAATTTGGGCATTTTGGAATACTCTAGTTTTTTTTCTTTTATTCATTCTGCTGACCAGGGATGGAATAGTCTAGTTTTTAATTCACTTGGCCAGCTAGTACAATGATGATTTAAGATTATTTTAAATAAGAATACTTGATGATATAGATATGCTAAAACAGAAATGAATTTTTCTTGGTGATGGTTTTTCTTTGGCAACTAGGTGAGATAATGGATAATCTTACGCTAGAAGCTGGAGATGATGCTGGAAAAGTGAAATGGGTGGATATCAATGATAAACTGAAGCTTTATGCCAATCACTCTCAATTCATCCAACTTGTGACTGAGAAACGAGATGCACACTGGAGCGAGGACTCTGAAGCTGACTGCCATGCGTTGTAGCTGATGGTCTCCGTGTAAGCCAAAGGCCCACAGAGGAGCATGTACTGAAAAGAAGGCAGTATCACAGAATTTATACTATAAAAAGGGCAGGGTAGGCCACTTGGCCTATTTACTTTCAAAACGATTTGCATTTAGAGTGTTTCGCGTCAGAATAAAATGAGTAAGATGAACTGGAACACAAAATTTTCAGCTCTTTGGTCAAAAGGAATATAAGTAATCATATTTTGTATGTATTCTATTTAAGCATGGCTTAAATTTAAACAACTAATGCTCTTTGAAGAATCATCATCAGAATAAAGATAAATTCTTGATCAGCTGTAACTTCTGTTTTCCATCTAGTTCTTATTTGTCAATGCCTTCCCTCCCACTCCCCATCTTCTGAGGCCTGAAGGATATTCCTGCCACATCAAACTCCTTTAGGCAGAGTACCACCATTGGATGTATAGTTTAATGTTTCATCTGATTTTTCTTTAAATTATTTGCTTCACATTTTGCTTCACGTGATCTTGTTGAAGCTAATTTTGAAAATGGAAACTATGTTTTCTTGACTTTAGAAGCATTAGTTTTAAGAGGAAATTTCAGCCACTAGTCAATAGAGATCAAAATCTCTATTGATCAAGAACAAGAGTGAACAAGAGCTGATACTCTCATTTTCAAAAATTCTGAATTAAAAAAAGTCCAGGAAGTTAGTAATTTAAATCAATATGTTCATTTCACTCTAGTGAAACTACTGTATGTTGTAAATCTGTTAAAAATGGATGTTTGGAAAAGAATTGAAATCAGGACAAAAAATTACAGATGCTGGTGAGGTTGTAGAGAAAAAGGAATGCTTATACGCTGTTAGTGGGAGTGTAAATTGGTCCAACCATTGTGGAAGAGAGTGTAGAGAGTCCTCAAATATTTAAACATATTTGACCCAGTAATCCCATTACTGGGTATATACCTGAAGGAATATAAATTGTTCTATTATAAACACATATTCACGTGTATGTTCATTGCCGCACTATTCACAATAGCAAAGACATGAAATCAACCTAAATGCTCATCAGTGATAGACTGGATAAAGACGATGTGGTATATATACATCATGGAATACTATGCAGCCATAAAAAAGAATAAGATCATGTCCTCTGAAAAGACATGGGTGGAGCTGGAGGCCATTATCCTTAGCAAACTAATGCAAGAACAGAAAACCAAACACTGCGTGTTCTCTTATAAGTGAGAGCTAAATGGTGAGAACACATGGACACAGGGGAACTACACATTTTGGGGTCTGTTGGAGGGTGGGAGGAGGGAGAGGATCAGGAGAAATAACTAATGGGTCCTAGGCTTAATACCTGGGTGATGAAATAATCTATACAACAAACCCTCATGACACAAGTTTACCTATGTAACAAACCTGCACGTGTACCCCTGTACTTAACAACAAAATAAACACAAAGGAAAATGTTAGCCATGTGTGAATTTTAAACTTCTTGGTAGTCACATTAAAAATAATAAAAAGCAAGTAAAATGGTTTGTAATTATTTAATCCATTATATCCAAAATATCTTAATATGTGATCAATATATAATAAGTAATTATTTTGGTTCTAGGAAAACAGGAACAGAGGTGGAGGTCTCTGTGAGTTAGTGTTTTTTGTTAGGAAAGAAATGATAAAGATTGAAATAGGTTTTTGAGAAAAGCATGGTTAATGTTATAAATCCCACAGGAAAGGAGGGGGTTGGTGCTTTGGGGGTTTTTGGAAGCAAGGAAGAGGAAAGAAAAGCAGTACTGCCTTGTCTTAGTGGACATGTTTGTCTCATTCTGGCTAAGGATCTCCGTTGGAAAGCCCTGTGATAGGAACTCCTATCCACCTAAGTAGGGTTGGGCTATAGCTGGAGCATCTCAAGAAAAGCTTTAGAGGAGAGAGACATGATTGTTTTCTTTCCTTCAGATGTTTGAAAAAGATACTAGGCTTACTCTGTAGCTAGCGAGCAGAATTAGGGTTAAGGTAAAACAAAGTGTTTTTCTGTTTTTTGTTTCGTTTATTTGATGTCAGAACTTTTGGTGGTAAACCTGAATTGAACTGACAGGAGGCTTTTTTCCCCTTAGTTATGACTGTAGGTTTTCCTGAAAAGCATTAGAATGTTTGATTTCAGGATACCTCGAACCCTTCTGGAATAGTTATAAATAGGGCTTATGTATGTATTAACTTCTAAAAATCCATAAAATCCTGGTCCCTACGGTGAGTATTAAGGGATTGATACTTGTTGAGGATGATCTGCTCAAGAGGTTAGATGGCCTTCCTGCATGGAAGAGTCGGCTTCTACTTTCACCATTTGGCAGGAAGAAATTGCTTCTTCCTATCACTGAATGGAGTTCTCCAAAATTGAAGCTACCTGTTTACAAAAGCTCTTTTAACAGTTTGAGCAATTTTCTGAAAATTTTGGCATTTACTTGTGTTTCATAGAATTTTGAGACAGGGTCTCATTCTGTTGCCCGTGATAGCACCACTGGAGTGCAGTGGTGCTCTTAGGGCTCACTGCAGCCTCAACCTCCTGGGCTCAAGCAATCCTCCCACCTCAGCCTCCTAATTAGTTGGGACCACGTGTATGCACCACCACACCCAGCTAATTTTTTTATTTTATTTTTGTAGAGACTGGAATTTCCCTATGTTGCCCAGGCTGGTCTTGGACTCCTGGGCTCAAGAGATCCTCTCACCTCAGCCTCCCAAAGTGTTGGGATTACAGGTGTGAGCCACCATGCCCAGCCTGTTTAATAGTTTTGATACAATTGAACTGCCATTATATATAACCAAACTGCCATTTGGTTATATTAAAGGTTTATTTAAAGTATGACTAAAGCCCATGGTCTAGATAAATTCTTTGTGGTTTTTTGGAGTTTTCACTGGAACATGCACAAAGTATGCAAAATTATAAAACTACCATCAACTATAGATAAGATAGAAGTAGATACTCTTCTGATAACTGTAAATATCCAGCACCATCTATAATAGGGAAAAAACAAAATGTTAGTTTCAGATATTCCTAGAGGAAGATCTATCTGCTATATCACTAGGTAATATTCCCTTCATACTTATTTTCCTTATGTCTTATGTAAAATGAATGTTTTTTATTTTAGAGACATTTAGTAAAATAAGTAATAATATTTGCCATTTACTGAGTATCTGTATTGTATTACTTAATTCTATCCACATCCTGTTAGGTAGTAGTATTCCCATTTCACAAATGAATACATTGATATTTAGAAAGGTTGCCCACGGTTTTATTTGCTAGTAGAGTTGGGATTTGAATCACGGTGTGACTGGGTTGCAAACCTATTCTGTCTATTGTATTCCCTACTAAGGTTAAGAGTCTTTTATGATACATTATTTAAGTATGCAGCTTGGAAGATTATGTGTTACATAAATAGTACTCATGTTGTTCATAGTATTGCAGTTATGATTTGTGAGTTGAAATTTAAGGGCCACACCTGATTTGGCTAGCATTGTTGAAGTTGTTTGTGTAATTTTGGCCCAAAGATGGTTTATTTGATGATAATCTAAGGATAAAGGGCCACAGTCAGTGTTTGTTTTGTCAGCAGGTGTTCTTGAGCTTTTGAAAGCATTTCAAACCCAAATAGAAGGATATGCAAAGTTTCCTTAAGATCATAACTACTTTAAAAACTAAATATTTGGTGGCTAAAGGGGGAACTTGAAAATTCTGAGCACTTAGGCTATTCTTATTTAACAGTATGTTTTCTTATGCTTAGGACTTCTGGGTGGTGGTTATTTTCTAAAATATTTCTGGAGTTTTAATAAATAAACTGACTTTAAAATACATCCTTTGAAGAAAGCATTTGTAATTAATTGGTCTTTTTTACACCTATTTTCATCATATTGTTAATTTACCATTGTGGACACAATCAGAGGCAATTAAACTCATGATAAAAATATTTAAAAGGATATAAATGCTTGAAAGAATTTGGAGATTTTACTAACCATACGTAACTTCTGGCGTAGTGGGAGAATTATTTCTGTCAAAATAGATAATACAGATGATAGTTATAATTTATTATATGAAGATATTTTCACCACAATTCCTTCTTCACCCATGCCTCCCATTTTAAGGTTATTTTATTGCTGATGTGTTAATATTGGTATAATCATGTATGCTGGAGGTGGAAAATGTGGAACCGTTAAATGCTGATAAATTGAATCCTTAACTGTTTACAGCATAGAGCTTAATCTCTCCCACTTGGCCTCAGATAGTCTGATATAAGTATTTGAAATGGTAAAAGCTACTAAAGAAGCACTTCAGGGCAGTGAAACTTGTTAGGAGAGAAGCAGTTGGGTGGAAATCCAGTTTCTTTCTCCAGGGCTGTAGTACACTATGATTGGGCCCATGAATAGCCTCTGCAGTCCAGCCAGGACAACATAGCAAGATCCTGTTTCTTAAAAATATTAGAACAACAAAAGGGATATATACCTTTTTGGTCTCCACATTTTTCTTTCTTTCTTTCTTTTTTTTGGTATGTATTTTACATGAAAGCAAACTTCAGTGAAAGTCAAAGTAGAAGTCAAAGTTTGTAGCCTTTGTATCCAGCAAGTTAATGCTTTTTGTTAAGATGTGTTACTTTGCCTTGAGATCAGTCCATTTCTAGGTGTGGCACTTTTACAGTAGGCTTTTCTCATTACTTACTATGAATTGCCTATAAGACAAAAATAAGCCTGAAAGCCCGGGCATGGTGGCTCACGCCTGTAATCCCAGCACTTTGGGAGGCTGAAGCGGGCGGATCTCTTGAGGTCAGGAGTTTGAGACCAGCCTGGCTAACATGGTGAAACCCCGTTTCTACTAAAAATGTAAAAATTAGCCGGGTGTGGTGGCACATGCTTGTAATCCCACCTACTAGGAAGGCTGAGGCAGGAGAATCGCTTGAGCCTGGGAGGCAGAAGTTGCAGTGAGCCGAGATCACATCACTGCACTCCAGCCTGGGTGACAGAGCAAGACTCCTAAAAAAAAAAAAAAGCCTGAAGCAAACTTTGTTGTTTGAAATTTCGTATTGCATATATGCCTGTAAATTTAAATTTTATGAAATATCAAGGACATTATTAAAAAATACCTTTTTATACTGGCAAAAATGTTGATGTAATGATTTTGGAGGAAATGAGTTTATAACTCATGAGTTCTAGTTTGGTAGATCAGTTGAGGTTGACTCTCATATATTTTTATAGTTACAAAGAGTTTTTCTTACCTTTCGTGGCATCGAATATAACTTACTTTTATCAATTTAGTCATGGAAATAAAATCTTACCCCAAAGAAGTTCCAAAAGTAAAAAAAAAAAAAAAAAGAAAAAAAATTTAGTAAGATGTTATCTTTAGTCTATTAAGTAAATGTGTAGTTTATTATAGCATAAAAATAGAGCCTTACCCCTAGTTGGTTCAAAATAGCAATGAGTAACTGTGAAGGAAGAAAAATTGGTGATCAGTGCTGTCAATAGGTTAATTTTAAACCTACATTTATCTTATTACATATGCAAGTCAGTATACTTTGTATACAAAAATCTATTTTATTGAAAAATTCCATTTTATTGCTTAGTATATTATTTATATCATACAATATTTTTAAATGACACAATATCTAGATTTAAATACCTTTAATTCACAGAAATATTTTCTTTCTACAGCTTTGTAATGATATTTACCATATTTGAAAGTTAGAAAATTGATTTGAATGGTTAAGAAACCCTCTGTGTACACTTCCATACAAGTCCCATCTTTCATAAATGATTCAGATTCCCTGTGTGAATGATACTTGAACAAAAATTTTAGGACAACTATGAATACTTTTTTTTGAGAACTTGCTTATACAAGCAGTTTTACTGGAAAATTGCTTTGTAGCATCCACATGGTCCTGTTTTAAGATTCTGGCAGCTTGCTCAAGAAATTGACCAACTCCGTCTAAAAGGTGAATCTCTTTACTTGTTGAGCTGTCTGTCTCAGAGTGTATGCAGTAATATTTAAGCTCAACACTGTCCCAACTGTGACAGATCTTAGGCACGAACAATGCCCTCAGGTAGTGTTTGTTCTGTTAGGGTGCCTTTCCCTGCTCCCTACCTTAATTAGGACCATTGAGAGATGTTGAATGTAGTATTTATATGGACTTTATAGAATAACAGGGCAGAATATATTTACCGCAATAAGATCATTAGGTGTGAGGACCTAGAATAAAGGAAACAGTCAAAATAAGGAGTTGTAATTCAGCATTTCATCTACTTCTGTATCTTATATATTTTATATTAGCTTGGTAAATGAGAGCATGCTTTTTAGAATTCTCATCATTTCTGAAGTTCTATTATTAAGATTAAAATTCACTAATATTTTAAGTACCCCCCCACCCCCACCCCAAACCTATCTCTGGAAACATACAGTCTGTATTTTCTGTTGTGGGCTCCAGACATAGCAGGGACTTCTTGGAAAGATTATTAAACCTATGGTTATTGGGTTTGAAAAAGACTATATTTTGGGATCACCTCTTTCTGAAAGAAAACTTTAATAATGTTACTTCCTATAATCATAATAAAGAGTGCTGGGCATGGTGGCTCACGCCTGTAATACAGCACTTTCGGAGGCCAAGGCAGGAGGATCACTTGAGTCCAGGAGTTTGAGAACAGCCTGGGCAACATGGTGAAACCGCATCTCTACAGAAAATACAAAAATTAGCCCAGCATGGTAGTGCATCCCTGTAGTCCCAGCTACTCAGGAGGCTGAGGCTGGAGAATCACTTGTACCTGGGAGGTGGAGGTTGCAGTGAGCTGCGATTGCACCACTGCACTCCAGCTTGGGTGACAGAGCGAGACTCAGTCTCAAAAAACAACAACAGAAAATCATAATAGGAATATTATTACTTGGAGTTAATATGCTGAAATATACATAACTTTTTTGTATGTTACTGAATCCGCCTCATCTTATGTATTTATCACTAATTCAGTAAAATCTTTTCAAAAGTAAAATTTAAGCAATTCCTTTATGCCATGACTGTAACCTTAAATCTATTTCAAATGCTTCTAGGATAGATTACATTTCAATAAGAATGCATTTTACCCCCACTAATGACAAATGTAAGCATAACATTTTAGAGGTGAAATGGACTTTGTAAATCATCTGTTGTCACTGTTTTATATTCTAGAAGAGGATAAGGGTCACAGGAGTTAAAGATAATTCCAAAGTATTAAAGGGCAGACATGGAGCTTACATCTCCAGATCATTTAACTTCAAATTAAATGCTTTTTCTACTAGTTGGTCCCTGGGTTTATTCTACACAAATAAGGAAAGTTTCGGGTCTTAGGTAGTTCAGTTTTCAAGGATATGTGAAATTTGAACATTAAATTACTCAAATCAAACAAAATATCAATAACTAATGGTCCCCCAAAGAGAATGTTAGCCAGTAATTATTGGTATCAAATTCTCCCCAATTAAATCTAAAGAATTTTGAAGTTTTTGTTTTGTATTAGTTTAAGTATTTCCTAAGGAAGCTTTAAGTATAACTACCTGATTTGGATTGTAAGGAAAAGGAAAAGGAATAGAAATCTACAAAAAAAAAAAAAGTAAATTGTGAACGAAACTGTGAACACTTTCTCTTGCTTTTTCTCATTTATTCATACATTCACTCATCCTTCCATCCATCTATCCATCCATCCCTACAATATTTACTGAGCAATTATTCTATATCTAGGGTTTAGGGATAGCAGTAAATGACAGAGAGCTCACCTTCTATTTGGTGGAGATTAGAATCTAGTGGGTTCAATATAATATTTTCTTTCAAGAGGTATGGTTGTTCTTCTTAATTTGTCTAACTTAAAGCCCAGGAATCTGGTTTAACGTATTGATAGTTTTTACAAGTCTACCACTTCCCCTGCAGTAAGGGTTGCTTTCTTTGCTTGCTTTTAAGATACTAGTCTGCCATCTGGTGGTAGGAAGAGTTTCCATTTCACAGAAGAGTGATTCTTTTAATTGTCACATCGATTTAAATAAATTTAAATTTAAATGTTAACAGTGATTCCTAAATTCTAATTATGAACCAAGACTCCAAGATTTTGCATCAGTTTAAAATAAATCTTGCCAGGGCGCGGTCGCTCATGCCTGTAATCCTAGCACTTTGGGAGGCTGAGGCAGGCAGATCACTTGAGGTCAGGAGTGAGTTCGCCCAGCCCAACTAACATGGTGAAACCCATCTCTACTAAAAACACAAAAATTAGCCAGGCATGATGGCTACATGGGAGGCTGAGGCAGGAGAATTGCTTGAACCTGGGAGGCGGAGGTTGCAGTGAGCTGAGATTGCACCGCTGTACTCTAGCCTGGGCAACAGAGCGAGACTCTGTCTCAAAAAACAAAAACAAAAACAAAAACAAACAAATTTTAGCAAACAGTAGGGAAACAATGCACCTAGTCCTGACTAGAACCAAAATAATTAGCAATTAATTATAAGTGCAAGCATAATATTTAGAATTTAACAGCTGGGATTCAATCAGAACAAGTAAAAACATTAAAGGAGAAGAAATGTTCTATTGAGGACTAAGTTTAGTGACAAATTTCTAAAAGTTGAGAGAAACACAGTTTGAAATTAAATGCAAGCAAAGGGAAGGTGTTTATTACATTTAGATATAAAAACAGTTACACGAAGTCATGTTTGTATATTTAAAAATATTTAGGGGATCAGACAATATTAAGCAAGATGCAGTTTTAAAATGTTTGTGAGCTGGGCATGGTGGTGTGCACCTATAATCCCAGCTACTGGGGAGCCTGTGGGAGGTGGGAGGATCACTTGAGCCCAGGAGTTTGAGACTAGCCTGGGTAACATAGTGAGGCCCTTGTCTGTAAATAAGGGGCATGTGAAGTTTTAAAATGTATGTGATTTTTAAAGAAAAAAACCATTGCTTAAATACTTATCCAAATTTAACAAGACCCCAATCTGTGTTGCAGCATCATTATTTTAGACTAAAATAATTTTCTACCCCCAAATTGCCTTGTGCTTTTCAAGTCTGCACCCATGCACTTGCTGTTCCTCTGCCTGAAATGTTTCATCCATTTGTCTTCCTTAAAGACCTGGTTCAGATACTGTCTTCTCTGAAGTCTTTGATCCATAGCTTTGTATTTGTGTCTTGAAATACTTATCAAATTACATTGTAGTTTCCCTTTATGAGTCTCTCTTCCTCATCAGATCTGAACTTATACTGTTTGTACCTCAAGCATTCACTGTTGACTCTATAATGTAGTCGACTTACAAAAGCGTTATATATAGAATAAAGGCAACTCTATTGTGTATTTAGCATTGTTCCAAACTTTATTGAAAAAATGTTTTAAGAATCCAGATATTAGGAGAGACTGGAGAGAGTCCAAACAGAAAAGCAAAATAACTGTTTTGCTTGAACTTGGGAAAAAGTTATAGAAAGCTGGGGGAAAAAATCTTTTTAGAGAAAGAAAGCAACAAGGTGAATTAGAAAAAGCAAAAGAATGGATATTATAGAAAGAAGTATTCTCTTCATAAAGAGTAAGCTAGTAACAGTCAAAGTAATTCAGCACAAACACCTTTTTGATAGTAAGTGCAGAGAAACACTGGGAGAGGGCACTGAAGATTTGGAGGGAAAGTTGCTAGCCCCTTGTCATATTCCACTATAAGCTATATGGGAGAGAAGTTTGAATAGCTGATTCCTGGGGACTGCCTAAAGCCTCATATTTCAGTAGCAAAATTTGGAAAGTTTCATAACCACCATCCAACTAATAAATCCTTTTAGCTATTTCAGATTCCCCAAACCCATGCTTACCAGGGGCGGTTGTGGAGGTAGGGGAAACAGGACCTGAGGGAAAAATGGTGATACTTGCGGTGGGTAAAAGATAAATCTCTGTGAAAAGAAACATGATGTCAGTCATTTCAGACAACGGCAAACTTTTAAAATGATGAATGCATTATTTAAAAATACGATTAGAAGTTTACCTGTTCACTGGAACTTTCAGCATATTGTTCGAGCTTGCAAAACAATAACAGCAACAAGGTAAAGCAGCATATGGAAATACATTATCCACTAAAGAGAGGTTTTGTTCTAAAGGAGAATAGGTAATAAGCCACTATGGAGCATTATACCCATCAGTAATGTAACTTCACTTCTGAAATAAAAAGCAGTTGGATATCTAATAGGGAAAAGTTTAATTAATTTTGTGCAATGATTTGGAAGACCAAGGCTTTTTGCTTTTAAATTTATATCCAAAGAATTCTTTTGTTTACATTTCTTAAGATTAATTCCACATTACATGAATATCTCCTTTTGTAAATCTTTGAATGAATAGTGTTCTTGATTTAGTTCTCAGTAGTTATAAACTCAAAGTGAAGGGAGTGTGGAAATGTGCATTTAAGTTCTGCACCCCAAACACAAATTTTGAAAGCTCCCTCACTTCTTCAAAAGCTCCTTTGTTACAAAGTGTGCAGGGGAGAGAGTTTCTTGCCTACTTGGTGCCCTCATATTCAGACTAGTAAACCCAGATTAGACTCAGTGGATCTCATTTGTATATAGTCAGTTGATGACAAAATGTCTATATAGGTGAAGTTAATGATGTTCTGGGATTACAGTATTTCATATATTCTTAGATGCTATCATTGTCAAAAGCACCATTATTTCATAAATTACCAAAAAAGAAAAGCACTGCTGTTAAGCTGCTGTGACACTTTATCAAATTGTGTTGGTAAGACACAGCTCAATTTCAGAGCTGCTAAAATATCAAAAGTACATATTAGAATTAATGAAATATGTATACTGCAACATTCCCATCAGCCTAAAGAAACAGGCAATACAAATTGTTTGGAATTTTAGACCACGATACTTGCCAGCTTTGGCAAAAAGGATTGTGGTCTAAAGAAACAAATTAGGTTTGTTATCAAGGGTACCATAGATGAATGTAGCTTTTTATCCAAATCAGGTTTTCAAAAATTGGACTTTAAAGGTGTGTCTGTATGATCACTCAAATATAATTCAGGCATAAGTTGTTTTTACATTCATAATTTAGTAATCAATGTAAGTTATCTTAATATTTCCTTCTTTAAAATCAAAGCTACAGTGAAGTAGATAGTCCTTTGGTGTCAGAGCATTTCCATGTAACAGCCTTTTAAGAAAACATGAGATGGTTTGGGGCAAGGGCATTACAAATGAAACTCAATTCAAACTGCTTAATTTAGACCTGGGTCACTGCAGAATATTTGTTCTATATCACTGAGTTTATTGAGAACATCCTGTCTTTCAAATAGGACCCTTCTCTGCCTTAGATGCATTAAAAAAATCATCTCCATGCAACTCTGAGGTGTTCCTAGGACTCATTTTATAGACAAGGAAACCATGGGTTAGTTCAAAGTCACACAGCTAGCACATGGCATGGCATATGGAGCTGAGATTTGTACTGGGCAGAGTCTTGGGCTGACAAAGAGTGGTGAACTCCTAGTTCTATGACTTTCCTGTATTCCACTTTCCTCTTTTGTGAAATGAAAAGATAAGACCTGCTTTCTAGCCCAGACATGCGAGATGACTCTAAATCTGAAATTGAGTCAGCAGCTGAGGAGGGTGTACTCACGGGGATGGGCAGAGCAGTGGCAGTGCTCAAAAGGCCAGCCAAGATGAGAAATTTCATTCTAAAGGTCGAGCCTGGAATTGAAGGGGCAGGAGATCATTTCGAGTTTTTTTCTATATAAGTCCTATTCCTATTTAGAGGTGTTGAAATAGTGGTCAAGATAAATCCTGCCTCCAAACATAGGTTTTGTAAGCCTACAAGAGTGTTTTTAAAAGCTTTGAATTCCTTAGACAAGACATGCACTGTTTAGCTCCCAACATAGCCCATTACTTTCTACTTTCTTATAAAGTTACAGTTCGGCCTGTACACTGTACATGTTTGGTCCCTGAAGTTGCGTTTGTGATCTCTACACACAAATCTTTTTTTTTTTTGAGACAGGGTCTTGCTCTGTCACTCAGGCTGGAGTGCAGTGACACAATCATAGCCTCCTGTATCCTCGAACTGCTGGGCTCAAGTGATCCTTCTGCCTCAGTCTCCCAAGGAGGTAGAACTACAGGTGTGTGCCACCACACTTGGCTAATTTTTAAAAAATTTTCTTAGAGATGGGGTCTTGCTATGTTGCCCCCCTGTTGCAAGGCTGGTCTTGAACTTCTGGCCTCAAGCTACCTTCCCACCACAGCCTTCCAAAGTGCTGGGATTACAGGTGTGAGCCACTGTGCTCAATTCTACTCACAAATCTTTAAACACCAGTGTTGTATCATGCTTATTATTAGGAATTGATCCCTACTGGCTAAAATGAGAGGAAAGTTTTTATGTAATACACAAATAAATCCACCTGAAGCTTGTACCTCTGTGAGACTTACCAGGCCTTCATATAGTCTGGTTGCTGTTATTGCCAGTTATAGTTCTCAGGAAGGAAATTGTATGGGAAAAATTTTGTAAGATGTAATGGGTTGGTAGAAAATCAGCACAATATGAGTAAATTCAGATTCAATAAAGGAAATCAACTGGCCTTTTATTGGTCCATTGGTTCTGAAAGGAGACATTTTTATGTTTTAAAAATCGCATTTAATTCAAATTAACTTACCTTGTGAGTTTCAAACCAAATCACTGTATTCTGGAATTGGATTTTGAAAGAAAAACAACTTTATCATATTCTTATTAAGACTTATCTCCAGCATTTGAGGCAAGTTATATCTATAAATCACACTTCATCTGTTATATAGATCTAAAACCCAACTCTGATTTCAATCTTAGTGCTACTTTGCCTGAATTTAGGCAACTTATTTCTCTTCTTTTCCTTTTTCATGTTTTTTCTTTGTATTTTTCTTCTTTCTGGATTCAAACACTAATTTCTTTCTTCCTATTAGAAGTGGACCTATTGGAAATCATTAAATTACGCAATACAAGAATATGTTACATTTTTTTATCTAGTGCAATAGAATCAGTCCAAATTATACTATATATCTCTTCAATTACCTTTGCTGCAGTGGCTCTTGGAGCAACAAATTCAAGGAGTAGTGTGATCACCTAGAATCTCTATGCCCATCTAGTATTTAAGCCATGTTACTAATGCCTTTATGGTTATGGGCAATGTGAGTCACAAAATTCAAAGCTCAACTGAATAATTGCTTTCACACCAGGAGCTCCAACTTCCAAAATATCTCAATTACACAGAGGTAGACTTACAGACTGATTACTGAGAAAATAACTTCATCTCTTAGGTTGGGATTAGAGTATGTCTTTATCACAAACAACCCACAATTAAAAATTGTGACCACTAAGAATATTAACGTGCCTCTATAATAGATGAGCTAGCTGTGCATGTAAGAGCCTTAAATGATACAGAAATTTAAGGTTTGAGATTTTCTCTTATTAAATATTTTTCATTTCAAAATGAATATTATTTTCAAATAAAATTTTTTAGTAGATATTGAGGTGGTGTCCTTACCTTGGTGTTAAAATCACTTTTCACTATTCTAAAATATTTTTGAAAGTTGTCTGAGGGTAAAAGATAATTTAGGCCTAATTAACACCTCTGAATACAACTTCACTGTTCCCAACAACCTAGTTTGTAATTAGCTAAGAGCTTTTCAGCTTCATATAAAAACGTTCTGAAATTTGAAATAGTTTCTAAAATTATTTCTGTAGTTGGAAAAAATTACAAATAATACTTAATTAGATTTTGATTAATCAAATTGAACTTAATTATTTAGAAAGGACATAGTATGATATAGTTCTAGTTAAGGTAATTGGCCAGGTGTGGTGGCTCACGCCTGTAATCCCAGCACTTTGGGAGGCTGAGGTGGGCGGATCACAAGGTCAGGAGTTTGAGACCAGCCTGACCAACATGGTGAAACCCCGTCTCTACTAAAAATACAAAAATTAGCTGGGCGTGGTGGTGCGCCCCTGTAATCCCAGCTACTGAGGAGGTTGAGGCAGGAGAATTGCTTCAACCCAGGAGGTGGAGGTTGCAGTAAGCTGAGATTGTGCCACTGCACTCCAGCCTAGGTGACAGAGCAAGACTCCGTCTCAAAAAAAAAAAAAAAAGAATAAGTAATTTATTGAGCTATGAAAAGAGATAATGAATGAAATTTTGAAATACTCAGAGAAGATTATTCTGATAAAAAAACTATTCTGTAAATATTTTTCAGATAAAAATCTTAGGGGCATGTTCTCTCAGTGACTATCACAGATAAGGTTTGTAACAACAACAACAACACATTTTTGATTATTTGAAAAAATAGTAAAAGATAATTGTATTGATAACTTTCATTTCCGCTAGAAAAATATGTAAAAAACCACTTTCTTTCAAATAGTCGAATACAGTGGGTGACATGTCCTTTCATTGCCTTACTTCAGAACTTGGAAAACTATATTATGATGTCATATTTTTGTGATCTAGCTTTTACTGTAATAGTTACCAAAGAAGAGCCCAAATAAAAACACAAATTTTTGCTTATGACAGGTTTTTTGCTATCAATTTACATTAATAATATTTAATCTCTTTCTACAGTGGACATCAAGATGCTTTATGGCCCTCTACCTGTTTTACCCTTACATTTTCTTCATTTGGAGGCAATGAATATGTAGAAATTTTTGCAGGGCCACCCTCTTCCCCAGCACACATGCTCAACTGCACAAAAAGTTAGAATTAGTTGGATCAAGCAGTGCATAATATTTCACATTTTATTTTCATTTATTTATTTTTTGAGACGGGGCCTTCCCCTGTCACCCAGGCTGGAGTGCAGTGGCACAATAGCTCACTGCAGCCTCGACCTACTGGGCTCGAGTAATTCTCCTACCTAAGTCTACCAAGTAGCTGGGACCACAGGTACATGCCACCACGGCTGGCTATTTTTTTAAGTTTTCATAGAGACAGGGTCTCTCCATGTTGCCTAGGCTGGTCTTGAAATCCTGAGCTCAAGGAATCCTCCTGCCTTGGCCTCCCAAAGTGTTGAGATTACAGGTGTGAGCCTCTGCACCCAGCTTGTTCTACATTTGAAATCAAATTTGGTAAAAAAGCACTTGATATTAGTTTTTTTCTGTTTAAACTTACATAATGATGAAGGACATTAATGAGCAGCTCTTATCTTACCACTGAGTATTTGTTTCCTGTAAGAGATGTCTCACACTTTTTCCTCAGCCACACACACACACACACACACACTTAAGGTAGTAGGGTTTAGGAAGCACAATTATAATTTGACATGAAGTGTGAGTCTTGGGTTGATCTTTTACATTTGATTGTCTAAATAATAACTGGAAATACACTTGAATAAGCATTTGGATTTTTATGGACTCTTTATTAGGGTATTAAGATATTGAAAATAATATGCGTAAACCACAAAAGAGTAGCATTCCATTTTCTTGAAGTGCACATGATATTATGAACAATACAAATGCATTATTTTTATCATTAATAGTTTTATCATTAATTATCTCATAAGTCAATGCAGAGTGAAATTACTATGAATTAAACTTCTGTTCACAATGTACAGTATTTTGCATATGTTGACTTGACTTAATTGTACATTTTTGTTTCCAAAGTTAGTGTTAAATACCTGGTGCATAGGTTGTTGTCAAGCAATTACTCTCATTGTCTTGTCATACATGCAAACATTTTGCTAAATATAAATCTACAAGTATCACAGCTGCATATATTCCTGAAGTGGTTAGAACAGAGGAGGATGCTGGAAAGTTGAGTTCTTTAAAATCTTCATTCAAAACAAGAGATTTTCATCTATGTCCTCTATAAAAAACAAGAAGCAAAACAACACTTTTAGAAAGTAGCCAGAGTAGTAGCACGAACAATATTAGAGTTGGGGGATTAGAGAAACCATCTAATAAGGCAGTATAATGGTGATCCTCAACTCTGGTAGGGCATCAACATCACTCATGAACTTTTACAAATATATATTTTTAGGCCTCACCTCTGGACTCCAGAATCAGAATCCCTAGGGGTGGACTAATGTCATGTAGACGTTTAGAAAACTCTGCAGGTAATTTGGCTGCAGGGTTGAGAACCACTGATAGAGGAAGAGCAGGTTAATGGGAGGTCCAGCCAAGAAGTGCCCAGTATACTAATCTAGAAGGTGAGCTGAAATATAATGGAAATAAATAGAAGTGTAGTGCTAGGTAAATCCAGTTTTTAACTGAGTAGCTCGTGAAAGAAATTGTTGCCATACCTGTGGAAGAAGACAGCATCCTCTAGCAAATATAAGATCACTCCTTACCAACACGGCCCACCCTAACAAACTATTATACTATTCTGTGTGGGCACTAGGTAATTTTCCTGCTAATAATCTTTATCTAGCCCAGAGAATGGGAAAGACTATGGACTTTGATTTTTTCTTTGAGTACTGGCTTCATATGTAAAAGGGAGATAATAGCTTCATTACTTATACATTTACTTATATTTGCACCCATAGCCTTTGTCTTCTTTCTGTTGCTCAGATAAGAGATTGTCCTTTTTCTTGACGTTAAGGCTAATTCCTCTACCTATGCTCAAGATCTCTTCTGACCTTCACAAGATTCTCCTTTTACTTTCCTCTTTTTTTCTTACTTCCTTCTTCCACCTTTCCTTTTTTACGAGACCCTTCCATTAGCATTTAAATATGTTTCATATTTAGCCTCTAGAACAGTGCCTGCATTTATGTAGACCACCTGTAAAGATTTCTTTTTTTTTTTTTTTTGAGATGGAGTCTCGCTCTTTCACCCAGGCCGTACTGCAGTGGCGCTATCTCGGCTCACCTGCCTCAGCCTCCCGAGTGGCTGGGACTACAGGCGCCCGCCACTGCGCCTGGCTAATTTTTTGTATTTTTAGTGGAGACGGGGTTTCGCCGTATTAGCCAAGATGGTCTCGATCTCCTGAACTCGTTATCCGCCCGCCTCGGCCTCCCAAAGTGCTGGGATTACAGGCGTGAGCCGCCGTGCCCAGCCTGTAAAGATTTCTTGAGCAAATGAATGAATAAATGAAAGGAGTGCTCAAATCTCTTTTATTTTAAAAAATGCTCCCCTTACTCTGTATCTTTTCTAGGTCTTTCCTGCACTCAAACATTCACTCCTTACCCTTTCTCATCTCCCTTTTCTTCTCAACCTATAGAATGTGACTTCCATCTCTACCATTCCACCAAAACTACTCTAACCAAGGCCACCCAGGATATCCTTATTTCTTTCATCTTCTTTGACATCTCAGTCGCATTTGGCACTGTCAATCTCTTCCTCCTCTTTGAAATACCTCCTTTGCATGGCACTATCCTGGTTTTCTTCCTTCATTTCAGGAGAAACTTCATTCTCCTTACTGAATTCTTTCTTCCTCCCCTATCCATCATCTAGATGTTGTTGTTTCTCAGTGCAGTGTTCAATCCTAGACCCCTTTTCATGTAACTCAATGCGTTTTCCTTGGGAGAATTCATTCCCTTCCCTGGTGTCAATTATTCTCTGTATGCTTATAATCCTCAAATATGCATTTCAGTTCCAAAACCCTGTCTTGATATATAAGCGGCCAACAAATATATATAAAGTTCCACGTTACTAATCATCAGGAAAATTTAAATCAAAACCATCTCACAATGAGATGCCATTTCACACCAGTCAGAATGGCTATAATTAAAAGGTCTAAAAACAACATGCTGGTGAAGCTGCAGAGAAAAAGGAATGCTTAGACACTGGTAATGTAAATTAGTTGAGCCACTGTGGAAAGCAGTTTGGAGATTTCTCAAAGAACTTAAAACAGAACTACTATTCAACCCAGCAATCCCACTACTGGGTATATTTATAAAAAAATCATTTTACTAAAAAGACACATGCACTCATATGCTCGTTGCAGCACTATTCACAATAGCAAAGACATAAAATCCATGTAGGTGCCCATCAGTGGTAGGCATGGTAGGGATAATGGTAGTTTTGATGGAGTGGTAGAGATAATGGCCAAACCATAATTACTTTTGCATGAAACTAACACTTAGGAGACAACCTAATACTTTACAATTCAACGTATCTAAAATGGAATTTGTCATTTACTCCAAATCCACTTCTGTTCTTGTGTTTTCTCAGTGGAAGGTGCCTCTATTTACCTCTATTTACCCTGCCTGCTCTGAGCCAGGGACCTAGGCATTGCACTTCTCTTTTCAATCTCTCACCTGTCTGCTCTCTGCTCCCACATATTTCCTATCAAATATTGTCTTATTTCCACATGCTATACATTTGAGTATGCTTATATTTTAAAATATATCTTGAATATGTTTACTTCTTTTTTTTTTTTTCCCTTTGGTCACTTCCCTAGTTCAAGTTCTCATCAGCTCTTGCCTGGGTTTACCACAATATTCTCTCAACAGTTCTTTGGCCCCGCCACAATGTAACCAGGGGAATCCGTCTTAAATACAAACCCAGGGAAATCACTGGCTTGTTTGAAACACTTTGGTGATCCCCCAGTACTCTTAGGATAATGTCTTTAAATGGCTTAGGGGAACTTGCGTCATCTGAGTTGTTTACCCTGTTAGTCTCACTTGGAGGGTTTTCTGACGATTAGCATGGGTATGTGTCAATGCATGGTGTGCATGGGCACAAAATAAATGAGGACTCCTGCACCTGTTACCTGAACCTCATTTTTACAGATAAGGAAAATGAGACTCACTGAGGATAAGCAACATGCCCTAATTCACACAGCTAGTTAATAACAGCTATGTGAGGAATATATGAGCACATCTATCACAGGCAGTTAAAATTCAGGAAAACATTGGCTAAACTTTATCTTCTCCTTCTGTAGATTTCTCAGCCTTGAAGGAAAGAAGGGTATACTTACAAATAAATTTGTTTTTCTTTAGCTACATTTCAAAGCAGTAAGTTGTTTACGTGTTCTGACTGAATATTTAATATCTGCTTTATTGGTTTATTATGTGATAATTTTTTCCTTTCTTCAAAATAAGGCAATGATGGCCAAACCACAGTGCACAAACAAGATCATTAGCAGCTTTGTAAATGACTGGACTTTAAGTCCTTCCTGCTCCTTCCAGACAACCGCCCAGCGAAGCCTGGGTGAGCTTACACACTGAAGAGCTGCCAGAAGCTTTGCAAAAGGAAGGATGAGATGCAACTGGTTTTCTTAAGTAAAATGGCCTCTGTTTAAATTTGCCTTTTTATCTGTCCTTTAAAATCACATGTCATATAAACAGGCATCCATAAATACATCCTATCCCAGCTGAGTTTTCCCCTCTAGATAATGGTGGGCAGGGCAGAACAGAAGGATATATTTGAATTTTTATAAGTACTCTGCTTGTATCATAGATGTTAGAAAGACAATTAACATCCAACCCCCTGTGGTCTCCTTCTCCTCCTCCTGCTGTAGCAGGATTGGTCAGTGTGACCAATAGAATGAGGCAGAAGTCATGATATATAACTTCTGAGTTTAGGTTATAAAAGACATTGGGGCCTCAGTCTTGGTTTTTTCTCTCTTTCTGTCTGGTCACTCGCTCTGGAGGAAACCAGATACCATGCTGTGGGCAGCCCTGTGGACGAGAGGCCTACACGATGGGATACTGAAGGCTCCTGCAAAGAGCCATGGGAGTGAGCTTAGAAGTAGACCCTTAGCCGCAGTCAGGCCATCAGATAATTGTTGCACTGCATGACCCCTTGACCACAACCTAATGAGAGATCCTAATCCAGAGCCATCCAGGTTAGTTACTGTGAGATTCCTGACCCTTGGAAACCGTGAGAAAGAATTTAACCTGTTAAGTTGTGGGGTGATTCACTGTGCAGCACAGACAACTAATACACAGAACTAGGTACTTACAAAAATATACATCCTTTCACAGAATGTTTATTTCACAGAATGATATTGCGAGGAAAAGGACTGACCCTCTCTGCTTACCTATTTATTAATAAGTAAATCCTCATACTTTCACCTCTTCCTCTCTAATTTCAAGGCACTCTACATATGCATGAGGGATATTTTAAAAATGAAGTTTGCACAAGTTATTTCTTTTTGGGAACTTCGACGTTTGATGAACTGACTTTCTTTAACGGCTTAGCTGCATGTTTATCCCAAGGGTATATTGTAAACACGAATGAAATCTCTGTTTCAGAGATTTGATGTTCACTGTTAATTTATGTTCTGTGAGTGGTATTTTTCTTATTTATTTATTTAACTGACAAACAAAAATGGTATGTATTTATCATGTAAAACATGACCTTTTAAAATATATATACATTGTGGAATGGCTAAATTGATCTGATTAACGAATGCATTACCTTACATACTATCATTTTTCTGTATGTGTGATGAGAATTGTGAGTAGATTTGAATGCCCATTGTTTGAACATCTTTCATCTTTTTTTGAGACCTAGTCTCACTCCATCACCCAGGCTGGAGTGCAGTGTTGGGATCTTGGCTCACTGCAAACTCTGCCTCCCGGGTTCAAGCAATTCTCCTGCCTCAGCCTCCCGAGTAGCTGGGATTACAGGCGCATGCCACCAAGCCTGCCTAATTTTTGTATTTTTGGTAGAGGCGGGGTTTCACCATGTTGGCCAGGCTAGTCTCTAACTCCTGACCTCATGTGATCCACCCACCTCAGCCTCCCAAAGTGCTGGTGTTACAGGCATGAGCCACCGTGCCCAGCCTTTCATATCTTAATTATTGAAAACATACCTGCTCATAAAATTCAAGTCTAACTTAAGGAAAGAAAAGGAAACATATTAAGACATAACCCAGCAAAACAAGTGTCTAAATTTAATTTCCTCCACTGCAGGAGTAAAGAAAGAATACTCTGATCTACCTCCCACAGCTCCCATTCACTGAGGATGAAGCCATGGGTGAGTTTAGGGATAAAGGATTATCCTGGCACTAATTGTGATGTAAAATCCAGTCTTTAGTGTGTTGGTAATGGATTCTGAGATGTTCTGACATCTCCCATTGTCAGAAATGGGCTTGCTTTTTTATTCTTTATGTGTAATTTTGAAAAGTTTGGCCCGAGGCCCAGGTTAAGGTAGGATATGAAATAAGGAAGGACACAAAGCCTGCTGAGATTTGGCCCAACTCTGGATTCACACGTCTTTTTAGGCTTAACTGACTGTTGAGACCTCAATGCATGTTCGCCCTTGCTACCCTTTGAAAACAGTGCCATAAAGGTAGTAAGAAGTGACTTCACAATGACAGCATGTGCACCAAGGCAGTCCTATCTGGGAAGCTGCCACCTTTTTGTTTCTTACTTCCGATTTGAACATGTGGCAAGACCTCTCTATGAAGCATGCAGGGCTTAGGGCTTGTCTGGGGAAGAAGACATCCCTCTTCTTTGGCTGGTGATGAATTTACCTTCTTTAATTCCAAAGCAGTGGCCCCACTCCTTCAGGGTGATGTGCTTATCCTTGTTGGGGTCACACTCCTCAAAGAAACGGGTTATGCAGTGTTCCATGGGCACCAGAGATGCTCGCAGAGGAGCAAGTTCAGAATGTGTCAAGACTCTGCAATGAAATACATGGCATCCTATTAATTGGGTAGCTTGTGCATGAAGATTTAAGTCTCAGGCTCACCAAGGACATTTTTCTCCCATAAGATTGCTGTATAGTGATATAAATAGAATACCGATAAAAACTGCCAACGAAATAAACTATTTGTGGGTAAGGTTGACAGCTTTTGGGATGTCGATTCACAAGGTTTCTGTCTTCACAGGAATGTCCTTCCCCCACCGTAAGTCTATAGGGGTGTACCCAGCAGTCATGTTGGTACAACCTGGTTCTCATCCACTGGCTATACCTGATTGTTTTAGATGCAGTCACTTGACCCACATTGGGCCAATCTTGGGAATTTAGGATCAAGAATGAGAAAGTTGGAGGAGTCTCTGTGGGAAGCTGGACCTTAACGTGTAAACTTGGGAGCTGTGGTGTAGCCATATTCTGCTATCTTCATAGCAGCTTTTTTTTTTAAATGAATATTACATAGCTTTGATGATTGTGATAAATGGACTTCAAAAAGTTCATTGAGAAATCGAATTAAAAGATAAAATTATAAAATATATACTTTATCAACATAAGCTCTATCAAGTTCCAGACTTTTTTTTTTATTATTATTATACCTTAAGTTCTAGGGTACATCATACGCAGCAGCTTTGTGTTTAGACTCCTAACCAGGCATTTCAGTATTCTAAATGTCTTAAACTGGGAAATGTCCTAAATCTGTTTAGGTTTTCCTTTTGCATAGATATGTAGATATTTTATCAGAGAGATAAATCTAGAAATGGAAAGGTAAAGAGTTCTTACCTATCCATAGGGTGTTGGTCAAGTTCACTAAACTGCCAGTGCACAGGATACACATACATGTGATAGTTTTTCTTAAAGTCCCTTAAGAGAAGGTCAATGGGATGGTCCCCAGCCAAGAGCCTCTTTTCATCCAGGTAAATTTTCTTGACCTGGGATTAGGAAGGCAGAAGACTGTCAGAGAATCAGACAAATGTAATGCACTTGTCACTTGCTAAACTTCACTTGAAGAGTGATAGTAACACGATAGGGGAAAAGAAGCTCAGGACATCATGTGCAACCAAATGAAATTCCTTCCAATCAATACTACAGGCCTTTCGCATGTCTACACAGAATAGCACCTGAGGTAAGAAACCTCTGGTTTTTAGAAGAAATTTAAATCTTTTTTTAAACTTTTAAATATTTTAAATATTTTTGGCCTCTTTCTTTTAACCAAGTAATGTTTGCTGCATTTTTAAAAAAAAACTATGAGGTTTTAATGAAAAGGGCTGAATTGACTTAGGTGATTAGTTAGTGAAAAAAGTGCTGCTCCTTCCCCCGATGACAGAGTCCATTCTTAGTCTTCTAGGTCATCCATCCAGTGCCCACTCAGTCTTGCTTTCGCTCTGGTGTGTTACTGCTTGGCCAGCCCCATTGGAATTTCCCTGTTTCATAGCTAATACCCTCAAGGCTCTCTGTGACAAGGTATTCAAGACAGGGGCTAGAAATTATTCTTGAGCAGTGCATGTGAAACTCTCAGCTTGTGATGTTGCCTCTTATTTCACTGAGTAATTGCAAGCAAACAGAACCTCCACCTGCTCCCAGAACCACAACTTTGCTCCCTGTGACCTTCCTGTGCTCCTAACCTAAGTCCAGCCCCTCTCATCTGGGTGGGACATGTATTGAAGAACGCCCTCTGGCAGTTGTGCGCATTCTCTGCTCCCCACTAATATTTCCTTCTTGACTGGGTTATTTCCAGAAGCATACAAACATCCTCTACCATCTCCTACTGCTAGGTGGGACTCTTGAACTCCCTTTCCCCTCCAGCTGCCACCCGATTTCTCTTTACCAATTCATAGCAAAACTCCTTGAAAGGAATGTCTATACTTGGGGCATCCACATCCTTCCTCCTAGTCTCTGTTGAACTCTGTCCACTGGAGCTTCCCTCCTGAAACATGCTCCCACCCCAGGAACAGCTCCTATCAAGGTCAACTATGACCTTGACATGCTAAATCTCTGGCCAATTCTCAGTCCTCAACTCACAACCTATAAACAGCATCTGACACAGTTAATGAACACCCTCCTTCTTGTTTTATTTGTCTTCACACCATGTTTAATCCCAAGTGACATACTTATACATATATTTGCTGATTTGGTTGTATTTACGTAAATGCTCATTTTACTATATATAATTGCATATATACATATATATGTATATATACAAATATATGCATATACAAACATTACATACACACACACATATATACTTATTTGTTTAGAGTCTATCTCTTCACCCAGAATGTAAACTCATGAAGGCAGAGATTTTCTTTTCATTGCTGTATCTCCAGTATTTAGGTAAATTTCTGGCACCCAGGATTCACTCAATAACTATCTGGTGAATGAATTTTGTCTGGAAGCTTCTGGAATCAATGTTCTGTGCTTTTTAATCTTGATATATTACTGATATTTTGAGTAATGGATTTACTTTATATCATACATCTATGTCTGGCCTATGAGAACAAAACAAACGCTTAGATTTAAATAAGATGTTTGGACTGACTATATCAATGCTAAATTTATATTAACTTTGCTCAACCAGAGCTTGCTCTAGATAGGAATTGAAGAGCCCTAATTCAGGCCACTGACCATTGGGAAGAATGGGGCGGTTTGGTGGTGTCTGAAACCTTGTAGCATGAATGGTGGCATCTATTATTCTGTTAAGCCACATGGGCTAACCGGGCGTGGGGAAGCATAGTGGGCTTTTACCAGTATGCAGAGGTAGGTAGCCCCCCACCACGTCTTTCTTCCTCATGCCCTGTAGACAGAAATTGAAGAAGCTAACCTGTGGATAACTTACTTTATTTCTCTGCTTCTCATTTAAATAGCCAGCATGTTCAGAGTTGGCTTCATAAAGCTGCATGAGGATATTCTTGAGCCAGTCTCTCATCCGTAGAGGAAACTGAATCACTTCAAAGTCCGTACAAGTAGGAATAGCTGTTACAAGCAGAAAACGTACTGTAATCTTTGGGCTTGTTCGTGTCCTATGGCAAGTCCTCATAACAGGAAGCTTAACAACTTCTGGCAACTGACAGAGCTTTCTCAGGGCCCCATTATTATGACAGTGGTCCTCAGCCCTGGCAGCAGCACAACAGAACTGCCTGGGGTTTTAAAAAACATACCAAATGCCAGCTTCCAATCAAATAAATTCTGATGTGATTGGTCTGGTGTGAAGTCTGGGCATCAGGATGTTTTTAAAGCTCCAAAATCTATTTGGATGTGCAGCTAGGCCCCAGAATCACTGCTGTAGAATCAGAGTTGAAATGTGTAGGTGGAGGGCACAAATGCTATTGAATAGAGAAAAAGGTAGATATTAGCTGATACTACGGTAAGAAATAATGCTAAATCTCAGTGGCTTAAAGAAACAAAAGTCAATTTTGCAATCCTGCTACAAGTCCAATAGAAGTTGGCAGGAGGGCTCTGCTCATTGCAGTCTCCCCAGAGCCCAGGATCACTGCCGTTTTTTGTTTTTGTTTTTAAATTATACTTTAAGTTCTGAGATACATGTGCAGAATGTGCAGGTTTGTTACATAGGTATACACGTGCCATGGTGGTTTGCTGCACCCATCAACCCATCATCTACATTAGGTATTTCTCCTAATGCTAACCCTCCTCTAGTTCCCCAGCCCCTGACAGGCCCTGGTGTATGATGTTCCCCTCCCTGTGTCCATGTGTTTTCACTGGTCAACTCCCACTTATAAGTGAGAACATGCAGTGTTTGGTTTTCTGTTCCTGTGTTAGTTTGCTGAGAACGATGGTTTCCAGCTTCATCCATGTCCCTGCAAAGGACATGAACTCATCCTTTTTTATGGCTGCACAGTATTCTATGGTGTATATGTGTCATATTTTCTTTATCCAGTCTATCACTGATGGGCATTTTGATTGGTTCCAAGTCTTTGCTATTGTGAACAGTGCTGTAATAAACATATGTGTGAATTCGTCTTTATAGTACAATGATTTATAATCCTTTGGGTATATACCCAGTAATGGGATTGCTGTATCAAATGGTATTTCTAGTTCTAGATCCTTGAGGAATTGCCACACTGTCTTCCACAATGATTGAACTAATTTACTCCCACCAACAGTATGAAAGTGTTCCTATCTCTCCACATCCTCTCCAGTATCTGCTGTTTCCTGACTTTTTAATGATCACCATTCTAACTGGCGAGAGATGGTATCTCATTGTGGTTTTGATTTGCATTTCTCTAATGACTAGTGATTATGAGCTTTTTTTCATATGTTTCTTGGCCGTATAAATGTCTTCTTTTGAGAAGTGTCTGTTCATATCCTTCACCCACTTTTTGATGGGGTTGTTTTTTTCTCGTAAATTTGTATCAGTTCCTTGTAGATTCTGGGTATAAGCCCTTAGTTAGATGGACAGATTGCAAAAATTTTCTCCCATTCTGTAGGTTGCCTGTTTACTCCGATGATAGTTTCTTTTGCTGTGCAGAAGCTCTTTAGTTTAATTAGATCCCATTAGTCAATTTTGGCTTTTGTTGTCATTGCTTTTGGTGTTTTAGTCATGAGGTCTTTGCCCATGCCTATGTCCTGAATGGTATTGCCTAAGTTTTCTTCTAGGGCTTTTATGGTTTTAGATCTTATGTTTAAGTCTTTAATCCATCTTGAGTTAATTTTTGTATGAAGTGTAAGGAAGGATCCAGTTTCAGTTTTCTGCATATGGCTAGCCAGTTTTCCCAACACCATTTATTAAATAAGGAATCCTTTTCCCATTGCTTGTTTTTGTCAGGTTTGTCAAATATCAGATGCTTGTAGATGTGTGGCGTTATTTCTGAGCCATCTGCTCTGTTCCATTGGTCTATATATCTGTTTTGATACCAGTACCATGCTGTTTTAGTTACTGTAGTCTTGTAGTATAGTTTGAAGTTAGGTAGCGTGATGCCTCCAGCTTTGTTCTTCTTGCTTAGGATTGTCTTGGATATATGGGCTCTTTTTTGGTTCCATATGAATTTTAAAGTAGTTTTTTTCTAATTCTGTGAAGAAAGTCAGGGGTAGCTTGATGGGGATAGGATTGAATCTATAAATTACTTTGGGCAGTACAACCATTTTCATGATATTGATTCTTCCTATCCATGAGCATTTGTTTGTGTCCTCTCTTATTTCCTTCAGCAATGATTTGTAGTTCTCCTTGAAGAGGTCCTTCACATCCATTGTAAGTTGTATTCCTAGGTATTTTATTCTCTTTGTAGCAATTGTGAATGGGCATTCACTCATGATTTGGCTCTCTGCTTGGCTGTTATTGGTATATAGGAATGCTTGTGATTTTCATACATTGATTTTGTATCCTGAGACTTTGCTGAAGTTGCTTATCAGCTTAAGGAGATTTTGGACTGAGACGATGGGGTTTTCTAAATATGCAATCATGTCATCTGCAAACAGGGACAATTCGACTTCCTCTCTTCCTATTTGAATGCCCTGTATTTCTTTCTCTTGCCTGACTGCCCTGGCCAGAACTTCCAATACTATGTTGAATAGGAGTGGTGAGAGAGGGCATCCTTGTCTTGTGCTGGTTTTCAAAGGGAATACTTCCAGCTTCTGCCCATTCAGTATGATATTGGCTATGGGTTTGTCATAAATAGCTGTTATTATTTTGAGATATGTTCCATCAATACCTAGTTTATTGAGAGTTTTTAGCATGAAGGGGTATTGAATTTTGTTGAAGACCTTTTCTGTATCTATTGAGATAATCATGTGGTTTTTGTCATTAGTTCTGTTTATGTGATGGATTACATTTATTGATTTGCGTATGTTGAACCATCCTTGCATCCCAGGGATGAAGGTGACTTGATTGTGGTAGATAAGCTTTTTGATGTGCTCCTGGATTCAGTTTGCCAGTATTTTATTGAGGATTTTCGCACTGATGTTCATCAGTGGTATTGGCCTGAAATTTTCTTTTTTTGCTGTGTGTCTGTCAGGTTTTGGTATCAGGATGATGCTGGCCTCATAAAATGAGTTAGGGAGGAGTCCCTCTTTCTCTATTGTTTGGAATACTTTCTGAAGGAATGGTACCAGCTCCTCTTTTACCTCTGGTAGAATTCAGCTGGGAATTTGTCTGGTCCTCAGCTTTTTTTGGTTGGTAGGCCATTAATTACTGCCTTAATTTCCGAACTTGTTATTGGTCTATTCAGGGATTCAACTTCTTCCTGATTTAGTCTTGGGAAGGTATATGTGTCCAGGAATTTATCTATTTCTTCTAGATTTTCTAGTTTATTTGTACAGAGGTGTTTATAGTATTCTCTGATGGTAGTTTGTATTTCTGTGGGATCAGTGGTGATATCCCCTTTATCATTTTTTATTGTATCTATTTGATTTTTCTCTCTTTTCTTCTCTATTAGTCTGGCTAGCAGTCTATCAATTTTGTTAATCTTTTAAAAAAACTAGCTCCTAGATTCATTGATTTTTTGAAGGGTTTTTTATGTCTCTATCTCCTTCAGTTATGCTCTGATCTGAGTTATTTCTTGTCTTCTGCTAGCTTTTGAATTTGTTTGCTCTTGTGTCTCTAGTTCTTTTAATTGTGATGCTAGGGTGTCAATTTTAGATCTTTCCTGCTTTCTCTTATGGGCATTTAGTGGTATATATTTCCCTCTAAACACTGTTTTAGCTGTGTCCCAGAGATTCTGGCCCATTGTGTCTTCATTCTCATTGGTTTTAAAGAACTTCCTTATTTCGGCCTTAATTTCATTATTTACTCAGTAGTCATTCAGGAGCAGGTTGCTCAGTTTCCATGTGTTTGTGCAGTTTTGAGTGTTTCTTAATCCTGAGTTCTAATTTGATTGCAGTGTGGTCTGAGAGACTGTTATGATTTCCATTCTTTTGCATTTGCTGAGGAGTTTTTACTTTCAATTATTTGGTGAATTTTAGAATAAGTACAATGCGGTGCTGAGAAGAATGTATATTCTGTTGATTTGGGGTGGAGAGTTCTGTAGATGTCTATTAGGTCCGCTTGGTCCAGAGCTGAGTTCAAGTCCTGAATATACTTGTTAATTTCTGTTGTGTTGATCTGTCTAATATTGACAGTGGGGTTTTAAAGTCTCCCACTATTATTGTGTGGGAGTCTAAGTCTCTTTGTAGGTCTCTAAGAACTTGCTTTATATATCTGGGTGCTCCTATATTGGGTGCATATATGTTTAGGATAGTTAGCTCTTTTTGTTGCATTTATCTCTTTACCATTATGTAATGCCCTTCTTTGTGTTTTTTGATCTTTGTTGGTTTAAAGCCTGTTTTATCAGAGGCTAGGATTGCAACTCCTGCTTTTTTTTTGCTTTCCAATTCTTGGTAAATAGTCCTCCATCCCTTTATTTTGAGCCTATGTGTGTCTCTGCACGTGAGCTGGGTCTCCTGAATACAGCACACTGATAGGTCTTGACTTTTTATCCAATTTGCCAGTCTGTGTCTTTTAATTGGGGCATTTAGCCTGTTTACATTTAAAGTTAATATTGTTATGTGTGAATTTGATCCTGTCATTATGATGCTAGCTGGTTATTTTGCCTGTTAGTTGATACAGTTTCTTCATAGTGTTGATGGTCTTTACAATTTGGTATGTTTTTGCAGTGGCTGGTACTGGTTTTCCCTTTCCATATTTAGTGCTTCCTTCAGGAGCTCTTGTAAAGCAGGCCTGGTGGTGAAAAAATCTCTCAGCATTTGCTTATCTGTAAAATATTTTATTTCTCCTTCACTTATGAAGCTTAGTTTGACTGGATATGAAATTCTAGGTTGAAAATTCTTTTCTTTAAGCATGTTGAATATTGGCCCCCACTCTCTTCTTGCTTGTAGGGTTTCTGCAGAGAGTTCCACTGTTAGTCTGATGGGATTCCCTTTGTGGGTATTCCGACCTTTCTGTCTGGTTGCCCTTAACATTTTTTCCTTCATTTCAACCTTGGTGAATCTGATGATTATGTGTCTTGGAGTTGCTCTTCTTGAGGATTATCTTTGTGGTGTTCTCTGTATTTGCTGAATTTCAATGTTGGTCTGTCTTGGTAGGTTGGGGAAGTTCTCCTGGATAATATCCTGAAGAGTGTTTTCCAAGTTGGTTCCATTCTTCTCATTACTTTCAGGTACACCAATCAAATGTAGGTTTGGTCTTTTCACATAGTCCCACATTTCTTGGAGGCTTTGTTTATTCCTTTTCATTCTTTTTTCTCTAATCTTGTCTTCATGCTTTATTTCATTATGTTGATCTTCAGTCTCTGATATCCTTTCTTCCACTTAATCGATTTGGCTATTGATACTTGTGTATGCTTCATGAAGTTCTCATGCTGTGTTTTTCAGCTCCATCAGGTCATTTATGTTCTTCTCTAAACTGGTTATTCTGGTTAGCAATTCTTCTAACCATTTTTCAAGGTTCTTAGCTTCCTTGCATTGGGTTATAACATGTTCTTTTAACTCAGAGGAGTTTGTTATTACCCACGTTCTGAAGCCTACTTCTGTCACTTCCTCAAACTGATTCTCCATCCACTTTTGTTCCCTTGCTGGCAAGGAGTTGTGATCCTTTGGAGGAGAAGAGGCATTCCCATTTTTGGAATTTTCAGCCGTTTTGTGTTGGTTTTTCCTCATCTTCGTGGATTTTCTGCCTTTGGTCTTTGATGTTAGTGACCTTCGGATAGGGTTTTTGTGTGGATATCTTTTTTGTTGATGTTGATGTTATTCCTTTCTGTTCATTAGTTTTCCTTCTAACAGGCCCCTCTGCTGCAGGTCTGCTGGAGTTCACTCAAGGTCCATTCTAGACCTTGTTTGCCTGGGTATCACCAGCAGAGGCTGCAGAACAGCAAACATTGCTGCCCGTTCCTTACTCTGGAAGCTTCGTCCCAGAGGGGTACCTGCCAGATGCCAGCCAGAGCTCTCCTGTATGAGATGTCTGTTGACCCCTGCTGGGAGGTTTCTCCCAGTCAGGAGGCACGGGGGGTCAGGGACCCACTTGAGGAGGCAGTCTGTCCCTTAGCAGAGTTTGAGTGCTGTGCTGGGAGATCTGCTGCTCTCTTCAGAGCTGGCAGGCAGGAACGTTTAAGTCTGCTGAAGCTGTGCCCACAGCCGCCCTTTCCCCCAGGTGCTGTGTCCCAAGGAGATGGGAGCTTTATCTATACACCCCTGGCTGGAGCTGCTGCCTTACTTTCAGAGATGCCCTTCCCAGAAAGGAAGAATCTAGAGAGGCAGTCTAGCTACAGTGGCTTTACGGTGCTGCCGTGGGCTCCACCCAGTCTGAACTTCCTAGCGGCTTTGTTTACACAGTGAAGGGAAAACCGCCAACTCAAGCCTCAGTAATGGTGGATGCCCCTCCCCCCACCAAACTCAAGCTTCCCAGGTCAACTTCAGACTGCTGTGCTGGCAGGGAGAATTTCAAGCCAGTGGATCTTAGCTTGCTGGGCTCCGTGGGGGTGAGATCCACTGAGCTTCCTGGCTTCAGCCGCATTTCCAGGGAAGTGAACAGTTCTGTCTTGCTGGCATTCCAAGTGCCACTGGGGTATAAAAAAATTCCTGCAGCTAGCTTGGTGTCTGCCCAAACGGTGGCCCAGTTTCGTACTTGAAACCCAGGATCCTGGTGGTATAGGCACCCGAGGGAATCTCCTGGTCTAGGGATTGCGAAGACTGTGGGAAAAGCATAGTATCTGGGCCAGAATGCACCATATTTCACAGCACAGTCCCTCACAGCTTCCCTTGGCTACGGGAGGGAGTTCCCCGATCCCTTGCAGTTCTCGGGTGAGGCAACACCCCACCATGCTTTGGCTCCCCCTCCGTGAGCAGCACCCACTGTCTAACCAGTCCCAATGAGCTGGGTACCTCAGTTGGAAATGCTGAAATCACCCTCTTTCTGTGTTGATCTCACTGGGAGCTGCAAACCAGAGTGGTCCCTATTTGGCCATCTTGCCAGCCACCAATGACGTTGCCATTTTTGAGGCCACTATCTCAAAGAGAGTTTGTGGTGGCAAAGGAGCAGAGGATGGAGAACCATACCCCAGCTCTTGAATGCTTCTGCCCAGAACTCAGATTATTTTTTTCACATTTCACCGGACGAAGCAAGATATATGGTCATACCTAGCATCCAGGAGGCTGACATGTTTCATCCTCTCCTGTGTCTGGAAGGGGAGGAGACCCGGAAATATTAGTGAGCACTGCTAATGTGGAGAATCACTTAGCGGTAAGGGGAGCCAAACACAATTGAGAGTATCCTGGGGCAGGAAGACAGCCTTAAAAAACTTCTGGAAAAATGTGTTGTCAGAAGACTTCTTGGCAAAGGCTTAACTTAAATTGGGAAGAGGGCAGATAATGTAGCAAAATTCCAGTGATTCAACTCTATGATTAAGTGGATAACATTATCATAGTGGTTCTGAGCCCTGGCTGCATATTAGAATTGTCTAGGTTACTTTAAAAACAAATAAAAAAAACAATGTCAGGATTCCAACCTAGTTCAGTTAAATCAGAATCTCCTACAATTAAGGCCTGAGAGTTCTTATTTTTTAAGTTTCTCCAGTTGATGATTTTTGTGTTCAGAACTACATCAGCTTTTCCCTGTTTGCATATAGATAATTCAGGCATGTCCAGATTCACCCCAAGCTCTCTCAGAGATGATGGTTGACAGGAGCGACATAATCTTACATTTGCAGGCTCCAAAATAATCCAGCTGGAGTTGATGTCCCTTTTTGGTCCCCTCCAGTCTGCATTTAGTAGCGAATAGATGACACGAACTGGCATAGGTCTGATTGTCAGTGCCACAAACCTATGGAAGATAAGTAGAAGAAAAAGCTGATAGAGCCAAATGCTCACTGGAAGACACTCTGCTCCTTAAAACTCATATGCTGATAACAGTGCTGTGCCAAAGATGTGGTCAGGTAGGTGAGACTATTAAAATCGTAATTGTTCCATTTGGCATTAAAAAATCAACTAAACTGTACCAACGGTGATGACAATTTAGCTCTAGATAAGCTCAGTAGAATGAAAACTGCAGATGTTCCAAATATCCCAAATATCCAAATGATAACCTATGTATCTACCTTTTTTAAGCAAAAATTTCAATTGCAAATACTTTTATTTCAGTCACTAACCTTTTGGAGCCACTTAAAGACTATTTTGCAGAATACTTACTTGATCAAGGGGTTTTGTTGGAGGACAAGTCACTGGATCCTGGCAGACACAGTGAGGTTTTCCCTGTTGGTCTGCCTTACAGATGTGGCCTCTTTTACACTGGAAGCTCATGCAAGAATCTAACAGAAAAGATTGGGCAGGAAGCATGGACAAAGTTAAATTGAGTATGTAAATACAAATTCACTCAACTAGTTTCATTTTCACTAATGAGGGGGAAATTTTGAAGTCCTTGAAATTTGCAAATTTGGAAGTGGGAAGACATTGGAATCCTCTTTAATTGATGTGTTAATGTCCAGATGGAACCTTCTATTTTACATGATAATTTTACAGACTATTTTACATGATAATCTAGATTTCCTCTTGCAGCAGTTTGGAATGGAGATGTGCAAAGAACAGACAGCTCTTCTGTGCCTGAGATGGTTATAGTCTGAAGTCCTTAGGGCAACGTTGTGCAAGCTGGTCAGAAGTGAAATAAGGCTGAAATTCAAAATGTTTGTGATAGGGGGAGGAATAAGGTCCTTTATCAAGTATGGGATATAAATTCACCAGCAAGTTACAGATTTGAGAATAAATAAGATAGAATTAAGTCTTTTCAGAAGCAAAAGGATTTAAGGAAGAACTCTAGCCCTTTCACTGATATCTCAACAGGGCTTCCAGTTTGTAAACACATTTACCCATAGTTGTATATCAAGTATGCACAAGAAAATGTCAACAATTTATGGGAGCATTTCCTTGGGGAGGACTGGGGAGAGAAAAAATTCTGTGCAGCATTCACAAAGGATGGAGGGGCAAGCCCAAAGTGGCAGATTCCATTTCTTCCTTGATATAGTCACAAACAGCTTGCTTCATGCATACTCACCCACACCATGCACCCTCATGTTGCCTTCACTTGACGTTTCCTCCTCATTTGATGAGTTCTCTGCTTTCTTGGCCTTTAGAATAACAAGAGCAAAAGTTAAAATCTACTAAGAGGAGAGCCATTACTTAATTTATATTTCCACTGTGCATACTTTCACAGAGTATTTTTCATGCTCAAATCATTTCAAATCTCAGAAAGGGAAACCAGGCTGGGTGTGGTGGCTCACATGTGTAATTCCAGCACTTTGGGAGGCCAGGGTGCGAGGATCACTTGAGCCCAGGAGTTTAAGACCAACCTGGGCAACATAGGGAAACTCTATCTCTACCCAAAAAAAAAAAAAAAAAAAAATTAGCTGGGCATGATGGTGCGTGCCTGTGCTCCCAGTTACTCAGGAGGCTAAGGTGGGAGGACTGTTAGAGCCCTGGAGGTTGAGGCTGCAGTAAGCTATGATTGCATCACTGCACTCCAGCCTAGGAGACAGAGCAAGACTCCATCTCTAAAAAACAAAACAAAACAGAAAAAAAAGAAAGAAATGGAGCCTGTAATCCCAGCACTTTGGGAGGCTGAGGTGAGTGGATCACCTGAGGTCAGGAATTCAAGACCAGCCTGACCAACAAGGTGAAACCCTGTCTCTACTAAAAATACAAAAATTAGCTGGGCATGGTGGCAAGCGCCTATAGTCCCACCTACTTGAGAGGCTGAGACAGGAGAATTGCTTGAACTTGGGAGGCAGAGGTTGCAGTGAGCCGAGATCGTGCCACTGCACTCCAGCCTGGGTGAAGGAGTGAGACTCCATCTCAAAACAAAAAAAAAAAAAACAAAAAAAAGAAAGGGAAATCAGTCACAACTGTGGAGGTAGACAGTAACCCCTGGAGAACAGGACCCATTTCTATCTTTATCAACGAGATTTAGTGCGGTATCTCTGGGGATTACTCAATAAGACTTGGAGTCTAGTCTTTGGATTTGAGAAAACACTAGAAATGTAGTATTGTCTTGTGATTTTGTAGTTAAGCCAGAGTTACATTGGAAATCTCTCTGAATTTGTTGGTAAAGCTTTCATACCAGGCTTTTAAGGTATAAGAAAACTCCTACGTTAGAGTGGCAGCAGAGTTCTCAGTAATTGAGGTTACCATTGACCTTGTGTACCAAAATCTGTGCCAAGTCCTGCTGGTGGGTGGCTGCCAGGATTTTGAATGAAGGCTCCAAATATGCTTCCTCCCTGCCCGGATCCTGCTGTAGTTTGCAGATTATTATTTTGGTATGTGTTTGCTTAATAAAGTAGGACCTTAATCTTTATAACTAATTCAACAAACATTGTTGGCTCTTTTGTTATGTCAGAGACATTTTGTTGGACACTGGTGATTCAACTCGAAAACAATATGACATCTGCTTTCAAGGCATTAGAGCAGCAGCTGTCAGTGTCTCCTATCCTTCAGATCTGTCATAATTTATCATTCCAGCTAGTTCCAGGGACTTTCAATGGCCAGTATCTGCATTTCTGTGTCTGAAAAATCATGGAAATTGACCTGGCTCACTCAAGGGACAGACTGGAAATGCTGGGAAATTAATACCCCCCATAGCAATCCTCAGCCAGAAGAAGTACCCTAGCTCCTTCTTGGAATAATTCTGAGAAAATGTCTTTACATGGCTTGAATGATGTTCCTTTTATTAGCTTCCTTTCCTTCTTGTGTTACTTCTCCACTCCTCTATCTTTGTTTCCTGTGCTTCTCAAATAAACAACACTCAAATCCAAGATCTGCATCTATGGGAACCCAAATAAAACAGGCAATCTCAGCCTAATGATAGAGATGGACCTAAAAAGAAATAACTGTAATATATTTAAGTAATGTACTAGTAGACTCCATACAGGACACTGTGAGAGCACAGAGAAAGGTCATGACTGTTTATTGATAATGCTGGCTTTATTGGACAAGGACCATTTAAAATAATCTTACCTCTTCGTGCTCTCCAGGCTCACTGGTATCTATATTTTCATTTTCCTGTGCTTTTTCTCTTTGCTCCTCAATTTTGAGGTGATAGGCAATGGATTGAGCTCTCTCGGCCTCCAGAAAGGCCTGGCTTGGGATGAAGTAGTCATCACTTGCACTGTGCCTGGGGCCATCATTGCCACCATCATCGCCATCATCACCACCATCATCATCAGCTCCATGATTTCTGGGCATGGTATTACCACCATCAGTAGGTTCCATGAGCAGAGCCTCAGAAACAGTCTTTTCATCTATCTCTTTGTGGTTGCTAATAGCTTCCAGGCCAGTTTTACCCTCTTGACTCTGCCATTCAGTTTCTTGAATGTGCTTATTGACTTTTGATGCATTTTCCTCTTCCATTTCTGCATTGGAGTTATCTTCTTGTTCTTGGTTACCCTGCTCAAATTCATCCTCCTGCATCTTGCTTACTTGAGTTGGTTGATCAGACTCTTCCAAAATATCATCAGATTGGGTATTGTCTTCCTCATGCTTGCTGTTAGCATGCTCCCTGGGCAATTCTGTCTTTCTTTCTTGGTTATCATTGTGGATACCAACTTCACCCAGCTCTTTTTCTTCTTCCTCTTCTCCATTGGAAATATTTGGATCCTGCTCTTGGTTTCCTTGATCCCTTAGGCCTTGGCTATGTTTACTGCTCCTGTTCAACTGATGATGTGAATAATTTCTAGGTTGTTCTTGGTTTTCCTCTCTCTTTGTGATACTTTCTTGTTGGTTAGAATCTGTGAAGGAACTAACACCAGGAGCAAAAAAATCACTGTTCTCTGAGAGTTTTTTCTCCTGAGGCTCACTCATATCTTCTTTTATGTCCAGTGTGCCTTCAGTTGGTGCATACTCCAAATTCACACTTAAGTCACCGTCACTGTCCTCTTGATCCTTCAATCCCAGCTCTTGGCTAGAACTCTTGCCCTGTTCTGCTGACTGTTCGTCGCTTTCCTCTTTTGACTTTAGTACTGATGATTTTTCAGCCTTAAAAGAAAAAAGTTTATTCTTCAAACAAATGATAATGTAACCATATTTATGCCTAAGGTAACGTTTAATATTCATTATTCTTTTTCTTCACACACTATCACGTAAATATGTTTATAATATTCCTCACACTCTGTAGCCACAGGTTTAAACTGAATTTGGATTCTATAAAATGAAACAAGTATACAGCAGCTCAGCCCAAGTAGTAAAACTCATTAATCCTCATGATTCTTCTAGTGATTAGAGACAGTTGAGGTGATCATCATGTTTTAAAAAAATTAAACTGAGACATAAATGACATAATCTCTTTTACCATGCTTTGAAACTAAGACCTTTGGAGAATTAAAAAATTATATTAATATAAAAGATGCTACTTTTACCTTATGGTGGGAATGGTCTTCTGTGGATACTGCTGTTTCTTTTTCATTTTCTTCATCTTCAGCCCTTAAACCGGGGATTGCAGTATTGTCGGGTGCCACCGTTTCAGCAGTTGGTTTGGAATGATCAGGTAATAATCTTGCATTTGTCTGAAAAAATTAAAAACTGGTTTTTGTTATTCATGTCTGGATGCTAATTTACAAATTTGCTAGTTACTCTTGTTGTCATCATTATTAGTAGCAATATACTTCATTTATACCAACAATTTAAAAATATTCTCTAGAGTTTTTGAGGATATAAGCAAATGCCTAGAACAGAATGTTAAGTGGAAGCAGAATCTCAATTGTGTTTAAGAAAAAGTTATTTGTGCAGAGACTAGGTGAAAATAAAGCAAAATGCATTTAAATAATGGTAACTTTGAGTTTTGAAATTATTTTCTGTGTTTTTTAAACTTTTGCAAAGCATTTGTACTTTACAATTTTGGCAAGTGTTCTTTAGCAGAAAGTTGAAGTCAAATAAAATTAACCATAGGATATCATATTGTACATTTGCCTAATTTAAGTACTCACTGATAATTAGCAGAAAAATTTATAAACTTTTTATCAATATTTATTTGATTTCTTAATGCCATTGGCCTTAACGTTGATCAGGAAATCTTAATAAAAAACAATTTAAGGGCTGGGCGTGGTGGCTCACACCTGTAATCCCAGGTCTTTGGGATGCCGAGGTGGGCGGATCACCTGAGGTCAAGGGCAGGAGTTCAAGACCAGCCTGGACAACATGGTGAAACCCCGTCTCTACTAAAAATACAAAAAATTAGCTGGGCGTGGTGGTGGGTGCCTGTAATCACAGCTACTTGGGAGGCTGAGGCAGGAGAATTGCTTGAACCCTGGAGGCGGAGGTTGCAGTGAGCTGAGATTGTGCCATTGCACTCCAGCCTGGTTAACAAGAGCGAAACTCCATCTCAAAAAAAAAAAAAAATTAGAATTAATTCAGACTGTGAGACAGGGCACTAAGCCTAAGTAGAAAAGGGCATGTCTGAAGTAGTAATTTCTGTTAGAGGGATGGTCCTATTTCTAGCAAGATTGGAGACTTGGATAAAGAGCTGGGCAGTGATGCATGATGGGGAAGTTGAACAACTGAACTTGGAGGTAAGAGGCCTCCATTCAAGTCTTGCTGCTGCTATTTACTTTCTATCTGTGGTTTGACAGGTCATTAATATTTTTTATTAATTAAAAATATTAATAAAATTAATTAATTATATTAACATTAATTAATTAACTCCAGCCTCTTGCCCAGGGTGGAGTTCAGTGGTGCAGTCGGCTCACTGCAACCTCTGCCTCCCAGGCTCAAGCCACCCTTCCACTTCAGCCTCCCCAGTAGCTGGGACTACAGGCACCACCATGCCTGGGTAATTTTTGTATTTTTTGTAGAGATGGAGTTTCACTATGTTGCCCAGTCTGGCCTCGAACTTCTGAACTCAAGCAATCTTCCTGTCTTGGCCTCCCAAAGTGCTGGGATTACAGGCGTGAGCCAACACGACCGGCCGAGGTCATTAATTTCTACCCTGCCATCTCTCAAGGTGGCAAGAAATATCAAGTGAGCAGAAATATCAAAATAAGGTTATGTATAAAAAATGTTATAAATTTTAAGGAGTTGCCCAGCTGAAAATTACTATTGCTAGTACTAATGTCACACCGTGTTAATAATATAAACTGGCCAGTATCTGAGGCAGATATTCACTGTGGATCTTTATTAGAGAGATACTCTGGACACTAAGATGGCATATCCAGGTGTAAGTATGAAACTGAGATTCTATTTGGATTAACTTATTTTTATTCCATTAGCAGGTCCTGTAGTGCTGACTGTGTAATATAAAGAAAGCCATGGAGTACAGGATTTATTTTTTATTTTTTAATTTTTTTTTGAGACAGGATCTCGCTCTGTTGCCCAGGCTGAAGTACAGTGGCGTGATCTCGGCTCACTGTAACTTCCACCTGCTGGGTTCAAGCAATTCTCATACCTCAGCCTCCTGAGTAGCTGGGATTGCAGGTGCCTGCCACCATGCCCTGCTAATTTTTGTATTTATTTATTTTTTTAATAGAGACAGGATTTCACCATGTTGGCCAGGCTGGTCTCGAACTCCTGGCCTCAAGTGATCTGCCCACCTCGGCCTCCCAAAGTGCTGGGATTACAGATGTGAGCCACAGCTTCTGGCCAAAGTACAGGATTCATATTAGGTTGGTTTGCTCTTTTGCTTCTTATCTCCTTTTCACCTAAGATGGGTAATGAATTTGAAAAAGTTTATAAAGAAGCCTTAAAGAAGGGGGAAAAGGAGAAAGAATGGTGGCCACTTTGGTAAGCTGCCAACAGGGGGCATCACAGAGGGCAATGGATGGGGGAGATTTTAGGCTTATTAGTGGAGAACTGGTCACTCTCTCTCCCCCTCCATCCACCTACTGCCCAAGCAGGAAGAAATGCACACAAAAAATCGCAGCTCTTTTACTTTCAGAAATATTCTGCAATTGAAATTATGTTTTATCATTATGGGCATATTTCTATTTATTTAACATGCCCTCTGGAAATCTATTTGGAATCTCCCAACTACACAGAATCCATTTACATCTGGAGAATTCAGGCAGGCAGGGAAAATGATACAAATTTGTAATAGGTCAGTTCTATAAGAAGATACTTAGCTTTCTAGCAGTTTGGCTAGGTTTACAAGATATCAAATTGTCCCAGAAAGGAAACATCTGGAATGTGTCTAAATGCAAGTGTGTCATTCAAACATTTGGTTCAAACACTTTTTTTGTTTTTTGAGACAGAGTCTTGCTCTGTCACCCAGGTTGGAGAGCTGTGTGCAATCTTGGCTCACTGCAGCCTCGACTCCCCTGGCTTAAGGGATCCTCCCTCCTGTGCCTCCCAAGTAGCTGGGACTATAGGCACATGCCATGGCACCTGGCTAATTATTTATTTATTTTTTGTAGAGACGAGACCTCACTATGTTACCCAGGCTGGTCTTGAACTCCTGGGCTCAAGTGATCCTTTGGCCTTGACTTCCCAAAGTGGTGGGATTATAGGTAGGAGCCACTGTGCCTGGCCCAAAGACACTTTTTGATGTTTATTTACATAACAGCAACAGCCATAAGGACAAAGCACATTTTCAGGAGAAAACAATGGTTTTGTGGGAACTCCTTTCAGTGTTGAACATTAAGTTGTCCCACTTTTGTAATTTCAGGGTGTAATGTATAATTTCAGTTAGAGTAGCTCCATACTACTTAAGCATGATTCCTGATGGTGGGCATAAACTCTGTCTTCCAAGAACAGCTTGGTCTGGGTGCCATGGAGTTTGTTTTTGCTGACACATTTGTCAACCAGGAGCTAGCCAACAACTTATCCAAAAAGCAAGGACAGAATTTTAGACCTAGAGAGGAAGGGAGGAAAGAGACAATTGAGAAATTGCTTTGTCTATTTAAAGGAGGCTGATTCCTCCATTTGGTGAAAAAGAAAAAAAAATGGCACGAATCCTTTGGTTTAATGAAGGATTACATGAATCATTTGCGGAACATCTCCAGTGGTCATTCATGCTATGGTTTCATTTGTTTTTTAACTTTCAGTTTGTTTTGAGGCCACTGACACGGTTTCAAATGATCTGATTTGTGTACAGCTGCTTTATTGCTGTGCAAATGGGGCCAATATATCTGACCATGAAGAAGAGAATATTCTAGTCCTGCCTACTGTCAGCATACTTGCTTGGACAGCCTCCCAAAGATGAGTTAGGAGCTGATTTATGATTACCATATCGTTTCCTGCCTAATTCATTGGTTTCTGTTTTCATTATAGACTCTCAAAATTTCTCAGCCAGCATCTATTTGATCTTGAAGAAAATGCTGCTGGAGACTGTGGATATGCACCCTAAGTATTTTTTTTTTTTTTTCAGACGGAGTCTCGCTCTGTTGCCGAGGCTGGAGTGCAGTGGAGTGATCTCAGCTCACTGCAACCTCCGCCTCCTGGGTTCAATTGATTCTCCTTGCCTCAGCCTCCCGAGTAGCTGGGATTACAGGTGCCCGCCACCATGCCCGGCTAATTTTTGTATTTTTTAGTAGAGATGGGGTTTTGCCATGTTGGCCAGGCTGGTCTTGAGCTCCTGATCTCAGGTGATCCGCCCATCTCAGCCTCCCAAAGTGCTGGGATTATAGGTGTGAACCACCGCACCTGTCCTAAAATCTTGGGTTTATAATAACAATGTGATGAACTTCCCTGGGAGAATTCATTTCTTCCTGTCTCTTGTGTATTTGGGCAGATTCTATGGCAAACAAACTGATAGCCCAAACTTTCTGCTGCATATTTATTGCGTCCTCTAGAACCTGATAGTTCTAAAAATTTTTTTAAGTACCTTGAGTTTTCCAGTTATTTGTTTATTACCTGGGCAATAAAGAATATAATTAAAATAAAAAGAGAATTTCAAACCATTATATAAGAACATTTTCTTTTAAATGGAGGATTTCTACATTAAATATCAGGAGAAAGAGATGTAATAACAGAAGAAAGGAAATTTACCGGGATTGCAGCTGCAGTTCCCAAGAGACATAGGAAAAAAAGCCCAGTCTTCATGCTTTCCAGATCTGTGAACCAAGAAGATAATTATCAGTGGCAGGAAAAAGTTTCCTTATGAAAAACTGCAAGATAATCTTAGCAAATACTGAGCTTGATATTGTCCTTGGCATATAAAAGTGATTTCTATCTTTGTGGATTAATATGTCTGAAAAGACAGATTGATGGCAGTTCTTACTCAATTGCATACCTGTGAAAATTACTCCCTGACTTTTTGGTCCAGCCATGTTCAGCAGAACCTATCTCTGTTTATGACAGTACTTCTTTGAGTAAAGACTCTGTGCAGATCTCAGGTCTTAAGATTTATGAGTATTCATAACAAAAAAAAAGTCATGAAATGAAGTAATATGGTATGTCAAGGTTGAGTAAAAACACACTGCCTGTTTAGTGGTAAAGAAACACATTCATTCAGTGAAGACTTTTAGTCATACAGCACTGCACTGCCACAGAGTCGTAGACCTACACGGTATTAATGTTCATCTAATTTAGAGGTTTTTACTGGCAATCTGTGAGTTGGGGGTGGCCTACAGATAGGTTTGGTTTGGTAGGCACTGTGCATTTTAAACCAGTATTTTAAATTCCAGAGGTTTCATGTCAAAATCCAAATTTCCAGTTTCTCTTTAATCATCTGACCTCTTAGCAACAACAGGCCTTCATGACAGCGGTTGGCTGCATCTGAGTTGAGACTGTCCTCTGTAAGGGATGCTGGGGTTTGTGCTCGATCTGTCTCACTTTTGGTATTTGCCTTTCATTTGAGTTTAGTTAGTTCCAAACGAACTCTTTAAGTTTAGAAATGAGACAAGTGAGGCTCAGAGAGGTTAAGTAAGTTGTCTCCAGATGAACTCTGGGTCTAAGGCTTTTCCCACACACCAGTTATATTATTGTGGTTCTTAAAAGTAGTGGGCAGCCTACATTTTTTTGCAGGATATCCCTAAGTCTGGTAGTCTGACCTCCAGCTGGGATTAGGGCTACAGTTTTTAGTATCTAGTAGAGGTTTTATGGATCGCCCAGAAATACTAGATGACTCCTTTAAATTATTTTTTGCAAACATAAACACATTCACAGAATTTTAAATAAGACTTTGAGGTTTATAAAGAAACTGAGCAGTTTCTTCTGCTACTTATCCCAATATTTCTAAATAATATGCTTAAATGGATATTTTAAAATATATTAAATATTACTCTAGGGATTTAATATTGCAACAACTATCACTTCACACACACGCACGCGCGCACACACATACACACACTTCTCTTCCTCCTTTCTCTTCCTAAAATAATTTTATCATAATTGTTGTTTAAATTTTTATTTAACATTCATGACAATGTAAATATTCCTCACAGCTGAACCAAGTAGTAATTTCATGTGTTGAACCACACTGACATTTCTTTTCTTGAACGATATTTTGGTTTTGTTTTCATTTAGAAATTGGCTTCCTTCTAAAGCTTTTTACATACTTTTTTGTGCTCACATCACTTATTCTTCCTGAATTTTCCAACAAAATTTAAAATTTCCCCTTAATATGGTAACAACAATAACAACAACAGAGCAACATCAACAACCCCCTAAGGAAATCCCTTGTGTCCATTTCCCCCCTTGGAAGTGGCACTCCCAGAGCCTCGGAGTTCTTGCTTCCTTTAGACTGGTGTATCCCTGGCTGCTGTGCAGCTTTTCTCCTGGGGTCCATACCTGGGGTCACCACACCCTGGTAATCCCCTTTGTCTTTTTTTTTCTGTTTGATTTCTTGCTTCCTAAGTCCCATATATTTTTCTTTCTTAGTTTTCTCCCTCATTTTGATGAAGCACATACTCCATAAGTTTCTTGAGAAACCATACACAGGAGACAGAATTTTTAAGGTATTGCATATTAGAAAAAATATCTGTATTTTACCATTTACTTGATACATAGTTTGACTAGATATAGAATTCTAGATTGGAATTTTTTTTTAAAGCATTGGTCTATTTTCTTGTAATTTCCAGTGTTGCTAGTAAGAACTCTGATGTGAGTTTTTCCCCAATGTTTTTATGAACACAGTATTTTTTTCTTCTTTATGGATGCTTTTATGTTTTTACAGTTGGCCCTAGTCTTCTGAAATATTACCATCTCTGCCTTAGTTTGGATACTTTTATATTTACTTTAGGAACTCATTAGGCCCTTTGAATTTGGAAATTTTTATATTTCAGTTCTGGGGAGCATTTTATGTGTTAGTTCCTTAATGATTTTTGCCCTTCTATTTTTTGTCTTTTCTTTCTGGAATTTATATTAGTTAAATATCAGAATTCCGAGGTTGATTCTCCGATTTGCTAATCATTTTTGCTCTTCTCTTCAATAGTGTGTCTATCATTCTAGGAAACTTTCTCAATTTTACCTTACATCTCTCCTATTGATTTTTTTTTTTTTCCTAGAGATAGAGTTTCACCATGATACCCAGGCTGGTATCAAACTCCTGAGCTCAAAGTGATCTGCCCGCCTCAGCCCCCTAAACTGCTAGGATTACAGGGATGAGCCACTGTGCCTGGCCTCTCTTTTTGATTAAAAAAAATTATACTCTTATACTTCATTTTCTTAATTTAATTTTTAAATTGACAAATAATAATTATACATATTCATGGGGTACATAGTGATGTTTCACTACATATAATGTATAGTGATCAGATAAGGATAATTTGCATATCCATCACCTCAAACAGTTATTATTTCTTTGTATTGGGAACAGTGCCTTTTTTCTAGCTATTTGAAATATATAATATCCTACAGTGGTATAGAGCACTAGAACTTATTCTTCCTATTAGCTATAGTTTATGTCCTTTAACAAATAGCTCCCTATTCCTTTCTTCTCCTCACCCTTCCTAGCCTCAAGTATCCTCTGTTCTACTTCTTACTTCTATGAGATCAACTTTTTTCATTTCCATATGAGTGAGAATATGCTTATATACTGTTAATTTTTTATTTCCCGAAGGCTTCTTTTTAATATTGTCCTGTTCTTTATTAGTATGACATATATTCTTGTCTCCTTGAGGATATTAATCAAGTATTTTGAAAATTTCCTCTGCACTCTGCATTTTCTGTTTCCTTCTTGTTCCTTTTTTCTCCCAGTTAGTTTGTTTTGATCTTTGTTTTTCATGTTGAAAGCTTTTCTCTAATGTCTGATGTATTTGGCTGTCCATTAATAGTTAGCAGTGAGTCACTAGAAAGCCAATTAGAACGTTATGGACAGGGCTTGGAGGGCTTCCAAAGAACAGTTCCATGGAGCATTGGAGGGCTTCCAAGGAGCAGTAACCTGACAGTCTTGATGGGGCACCCCAAATGTCATTGTCAGATATTATAGGGAGATTTTCTTTCTTCTAGAGGAGAAATTCATACCTCTTACCTTGGGAAGCAAATATAAACCTGGTTGCTAGCATTCTGTGAAATGAGTGAAGAGACTGGAGTTCTCTCAGTGCACACACTGATTTTTCACTTAGTCCCTAGGTTTCTGTATGGCTCCACCTCCTACCTGACATTGTGCTTACCCTGAGTGCAGAGCCAGAGGATAAGCTTCTTCCTGTTTGTGTTGTAACATGGAAGTCCTCTGGCTGTGCAGGCAGGAGGAAGGATCTTGAATCTAAGAGTTAATCTGATAGGCTTTCAACCAACACTCCAGATTTCAGCCTCTATCCTCACCCTGCCTGCCAAATCACCTGATGCCTCCAATTCTGGAAACTTGCATGGGTTCTTCAGTGTGAATGGCTTCTTTCTTTGTCTATGGCATCCTTCTCTGCAGACTCTTAGGTTTAACCTTTCCCTGTTCTAGTCAGTCTTCCATCTTTTAAAGATGTGTTGACACTTATCTTCTTTGTCTCCTCTTCTTTTATCTTAGTCACTGTGGGTCTATATTATTACTATTCTTTTGCTATCATTATTCTGGAATTTTAGCACGGAGTGGCAACATATGTATATGTTTCATCTCCATTTAACAACAGATGACTTCCATTTCATATTTTCTTCATATTTTCCTCCATCATTATCATCATCATTTTTAGTGTGACACATAGGAATTCCTATGAGTCTTTGGTTCTAACTCAGCAAATGAAGTTTTTTCTTTCTTTCTTTCTTTTTTTTTTGGTGACAGAATCTTGCTCTGTTGCCCAGGCTGGAGTGCAATGGCACAATCTTGGTTCACTATAACCTCTGCCTCCTAGGCTCAAGTGATTCTCATGCCTCAGCCTCCCAAGTAGCTGGAATAACAGGCATGTGCCACCATGCCTGGCTAATTTTTGTATTTTTAGTAGAGATGGGGGTTTCGCCATGTTGCCCAGGCTAGTCTCGAACTCCTGGCCTCAAGTGATCCACCTGCCTCGGCCTCTCAAAGTAGCAGCAAATGAAGTTTTTATTGAAGAAAACAGGGCTATAGCATAGACTTCCTCATCATGTTAGGAACAAGAACACATTTTTACCTGTCTCACTATTCAAATCACACAGGGTGGGCCACCTGGACCAGGGAAGAGTGAGTTGGAAGAATGGAGAGTAAAGCTGCACATAGAAAGTGATTTGGTATTGTGTGTGTGTGTGTGTGTGTGTGTGTGTGTGTGTGGTGGAGTGGGGGTGGGAGGGTTGAATCAGGGGTGTGGGAGAAACTTAAATCATTTATAACCTTACTAGTCTGGACTAATCAATTCCCAGTTTTAATGAAAATGACATGTACTTGGAGACTCAAGTATAATTCTTCTAAGTGATCCTTCTGAAAATGACTACATATAACAAGGAGAAATTTAGAATATTAACAATGGAATGCATGTTTACTTTATTTAGAATGGGTAATGGCATATAAAATATACTTGACATTTCTATTGCCATAGTGCTTTGGGTTTACCAAATAAATTTACAAATGGGATATTACCTTATTTGATCTTTACAACAACCCCAGGATGTGGCAGATGAAGAACAGGCCTAGAAAGCCTACAGTGTGACATGCTGGAGGTCACTGAGCTCTGTAGAAGGGGAGCTGGGATTGAAGCTAGGTTTCCTGGCTCCTACTCCAGCTTTTTTCTAGCTATTTTGCAAATTCTCCATTTTACCTCTTACACAAAGGTGTAAGGAAGGGGGACAAAAACTAAGAAAATCCCCAAACAAACAAAAAAACCACCATTGTGACAAATTGAGATTTCACTTTGAGTTTGAGTTTTTAAACAAAAAGTTCCAAACATTTTAAGGAGTAAGATGGCATGTACTTGGCAGAATGCACTTCTTTGTGTTGAAGGAAAAGGCTTATCTTAGAAGGCTGGTTGGATTACTTGATATTGAAAGTTTCTTTCAATAAAACATCTTATGGCCTAAACAAGGCAAAAAGCATAGGAATTCAATTTTCCATGAAAGAAAAATGTATTTAAGTAAAAACATGGAGCAACCTCCCCCTGCTGTCCCCAAACTCTAATACATCGAAAAGCACCTTACAATGAGAAAAGCATTAAACTGTCAGGAGAGCTGGATTCTGGCTCTAGCAGTGTCCCTGACTGCCAGGAGACCTTGGGAAAGTCACTTGCCCTTTCTTAGATACAGTTTTCTCAAGTGATGAACAATGAAGAGTGAGACCTAGATGATCCTCTAGCCCTAATATTTTAGGATTCTAACATTGGAAATAATTCCATTAATTGTATGAACCCTAAATTGTTGCTATCTTTTCCCCTTAAACTACTAAACCCACTAAAATATATTCCATGATTTTTATTGTATTAAAATAAAATATTTCATATATAGTAATTCATGCTTAAAGTAAATATGTGGACTCTATTAGCAATGATAATTTAAAACATTCTATTCTCTTAGTGAATGCTAATTGTAAAGAATCATTGAAAAACGTAGTTTCTTTCCTCTACATTTTAAATTCAATGTTTACTTATTTATTCATTTATTCCACAAATATTTATTAGATTTATGGAACTATAGTCACTTATATTTTGTTTTATTTATTTATTTTTATTTTTGAGACAGAGTCTTGCTCTGTTGCTCAGGCTGGAGTGTAATTGCAATCATAGCTCATTGCAGCCTCCAACTCCTGGGCTCAGGTGATCCTCCTGCCTCAGACTCTCAAGTAGCTGGGGATATAGGGGCACACTACTAAGCTCAGCTAATTGTTTGTATTTTTTTGTAGAGATGGGGTCTTGCCATGTTGCCCAGGATGGTCTCAAACCTCTGGCTTCAAGCATTCCTCCTACCTCAGCCTCCCAAAGTGCTGGGACTACAGGGATGAGCCACTGTGCCTAGCCTTATATTTTAGATCAGTATGTCATTACTATTCTACTGGTTTTGAAACTATAGAAATACAGAATAGTATGACTTAGTGCAGGGTTTCTTTATCTTGGCACTGTTAACATTTTGGCTTGATGATTCTTTGTTGTCGGGGGGCTGTCCTGTGCATTGTAGGATGCTTAGCAGCATTCCTGGCCTCTGCCCATTAAATGTCAGTAGGGAGCCCCCATCCCCCACCAGCTAGGGACAACCAAAAATGTCTCCAGACATTGCCAAATGTTCCATGGGGGGCAAAAGCGCCCTGATTGAGAACCATTGGTTTAGCGGAAGCAGACTGGTGCTTTCAGATTAGAGAGACATGCATTTGAACTCTGGAGCAGCATTTGCCATCTATATGATCTTTGGCAAGTTACTTAGCCCTCTAAGCCTCAGATTCCCCATCTAAAAATGGGGATAACATCTGTGATGGTTAATTTTATATGTCAACTTGACTAGACCATGGGATGCCCAGCTATCTACTTAGACATTATTCCTGGGTGTGTCTCTGAGGGTGTGTTCTGAAGAAATTAACATTTGATTTGGTAGACAGAATAAAGCAGATTGCTCTACCCAATGTGAGTGGGCATAATTAAATCCACTGGGGACCTGAATAGACCAAAAAGGCAGGGGAAGGGAGAATTCCCTCTCTCTCTCTGCCTATCTGTTTGAGTTGGGACATTGATATTCTGCTGTTGGATTGGGACTTAACACCATCAGCCCTCCAATTCATAGGCCTTCAGACTTGGACTAGAACTCAACATCATTGGTTCTCAGGTCTTCAGACTTGAACGGGAACTATACAATTTGCTCTCTTGGCTTTCCAATTTGCTGACTGCACATCCTGGAACTGGCTCCACTAATGTGAACTAAGTCCTCATTATCTGTATCTCTATCTATCTATCATCTATCTATCTATCTATCTAACTATATCTATCTATCTATCTATGTATCTATGTATCTATCTATCTATCTATCTATCTATCTATCTATCCATCATCTGTCTATCTATCTACCTACCTACCTACCTATCTCCTATTGGTTCTGTTTCTCTGGAGAACCTTGACTAATAAAACATCTAATTCAGTTTTGTGAGAGTTAGAAGAAATGGTACAGGTAAAAATGCCCGATACCTAGGAGATGCTCAATACATTTTAATTCTTTTTTCTCTCATCTTCCTGATAAGTTAAGTTGTGATTCTTGAATAAACAACTTAGATTCTCAGAAAATAATGTAATTTAAGTTTTGCTGTGAGGTCAGAAAAATTGTCCAGTGGAACATTAAAGTCCATTCTGGCCACACATTTAGGCTCCTTTTAATGCCAGGAGTGTTTCCGACATTCATCACACATAACAATGGAATTAGGCACGTGGAATGCTACCCTATTTTCTTACAAATGGTACAACTTAAAAGGGGAGCGAGAATTATCAAAGGCATTTTGCGTCATAAGGCTCATTTCTTTTTGTTTGTTGCAGCAACATGCACAGCTAATTAAATTTGAGAAAATATTTCCGTTTTAATCTGTCCGCATGATCTCACATGATCTCACAAGTTCCCTTCATTTCCCTAAATCTAAATGTAGCTGAATGAATCAAAAGGAAAGAATGTCCAGTTGGCCAGAACTTGCATCACTCATTCATTTTTTAAATTCATTCATTGAGTGCTTACTAGACACTGCCTAAGCACAAGGATACATAGTTTCTGTCTTAAGAGTTTCTGCGTGTGGAAAATCTCAAACTGCTTTTCCTGTGGTCTCACACCACACTACAATCAACACAGAAGACTTCTGTGACCAAATGTGGGAGATTTTTCGTCATCAACATGCAAGCAATCAACTCTGCAGCAGGCATAAGCTGAGTGTCCTCCAAATGAATTCTGACACTGTGTACCTGGAGATAGCGTCAGATCCCATAGGTTGAGGGCTCAGTCTCACAAGACATCTTCCCTTTCCCAGATACCAGTCACAAGATCAGGCCTTCAGAACTTCTGACTGACTGGTTTCAAGTTGGGCTTCCATGACTCCCTCTTTCGGTTCGATTAATTTGCTAGAGTGCATCACAGAACTCAGGGAAACACCTACTCAGGTTTACTGGTTTATAATAAAGGATATTACAAAGGATACAAGTGAAGAGATGGAAAGGGCGAGGTATGGGGGAAGGGGCACAGAGCTTCCAAGCCCTCCCCAGAACACACCCTCTAGGAACCTCCACAGGTTCAGTTATCTTGTAATTTCTTCAAACCTCATCCCCTTGGGCCTTTTATGGAGACTTCATAAAAGGATAGGCACCATTGACAACCACATAGAAATGTGTTTAGACAAAAAGGGTATGCTTTAGTACTCAAAGGCTGAGTGGGGAAACCCAGCAAGGTCCATCTGTTCAGATTCTTTTTGGCCTCTTTTTTTCCTTTGAGGTGGGTCTCACTCTGTGAGGCTGGAGTGCAGTGGCGTGATTTCGACCTCCTGGGCCCAAGCATGCTCCCACCTCAACCTCCCAAGTAGTTGAGGTTACTTGAGGTTACAGGCGATTGCCACCACACTTGGGTAATTAATTTTTTTTTTTTTTCTGTAGAGACAGAATCTCCCTATGTTGCCCAGGCTGGTCTTGAACTCCTGGGCTCAAACGATTGTCCCACCTTGCCCTCCAAAAGTGCTGAGATTACAGACATGGATCACTGTGCTGGGCCTCTTCTTGGCCTCTCCATGCAACATTCCTTCCTCCAGAATATGGGGAAGAACCCCTTCTGAAATGGGGGTCTTATGACCTACAATCACACAAGGTAGGTAAAGGCAGGGGAAGATTAGAGTCCTGCCTTGGGGAGAAAAAGTAGCAGGTAAAAAAATAGAAGATTAGAGAGAGAGAGAGATCCTGTTATTCTGAGGTCCACTTATGAGGCCTAAAATGCACCAACATTATAACATTATAACAAGGTCTATGGGAGTTATGAGACAGGAACCATGGATGAAACATATATATGTGTGTGTGTGTGTGTATAGATACATATATGTATATAATGTAGATATGTATATAGATAAATATATAAATATATACATATATAGATACATGTATATAAGTATATAGATACATATATACATATAGTGTATATATATATGTATATACTATGTATGTATACCTGGAGATAGTGTCAGATCCCACAGGTTGAGGGCTAAATGTATACTATATGTGTATATATGTAATCTATGTACTTATATACATGTATCTATATATGTATTATATACGCATATTTATATATGTATATGCTAATAATGTATCTATAAATATATATTTATATAAAATCATATAGTGTAATGTGATGATTATGTACATAATGCAATGGAAAGAGAGATAGGAAGCATTTTTAAATTAGGTAGTTGATAATAGCTAACTTTACTACATCCTAAGTACTTAAGTTCTAGGCACTATTCTAAGAGCTTTGCACACACATATTCTTTAAATCTTCTGAACAATTCTATCAGGTAAGCACATTATTGTAATCATTTCACTAGTAAGGAAACTCGGGCATAAAGATTAAGTAACTTGTTCAGGGTTACACAGCTAGGAAGTGGCACAGCAGATATTTAACACTTCTGTTTGATTTCAGGTCTGTGTTCTTAACTACAGTGTTCTTAACTACTGTATAGAGATGACCTCCAGAGAAGGTAATTCTTGATCTGAGGTTTGAAAACTAATAAACAGTAGTTAGCTGTATGAAGGATGAGAAGTGTACTCTAGAGGGTGGCAGGCAGCAGCTTGGGTGAAGTTGCAGAAGCATCGAGTCTCTAGGATGTTAATATTTGGGTCTGTAGGCTGTCAATAGGGGAAGTGGGCTGGGGTAGATAAGGCTCAAAAGTAAGCAGATAGCCATATTGTAAAAGTCATAGTGCATTAAACAAGGAATTAAAAATTCCAGCCGTAAAGCTATAGGGACCCAAAGAATTATTGTAAGTGTGTGTGTGCGTGCACGTGTGTGTGTATGTCTGTGTGTGTGTGCACACATGTGGACAGGGGTGATGATATAACCAGATTTGCATGTGTGACAGCTGTATGGAGGACAGACCAGTAGCATGACCTGTGAGAGACAATTATAACATCAAGGAGAGGTGGTCAGAGCCTTACATTTTGGCTGTGGTCTTAGGAGTGGCGAAAAGAGGGATAGATCCAGGCTGTACTTGTTTGTGAGAGCTGTTTGTTACATTTCAAGACTTTTTTGAGTTGGTTGTTAAAGCCATCAATTAAAAATTAAATTACATACATGTATAGTTTAATTATATTAAAAACAAAGAAAATAAATAGTAAAAACTCATCACTTCATAATTATTTTACTATTATCTACTTTTTTGAGGTTATTTACGTCTATTGTATCTGTTGGTGGAAATACTATATAATATGTGTTCCGCATGTCTCTTCCCTATTCTGTTCAGCGGTGTCATGTTGGTAGCTTAAAATTGATAGCAACAGGAGGCAGAGAAACTGTAGGCATACAGGGGCGGGTCCCTGGAAAAATCCCACCTTCAAGCCGAAAAGCCTGAAACCCACAGCCCAAAGTGAGAACTTCCATTCTCTCCTGATTGGTTCTTTCTGAATAATGTCTTTTTACCAATTGAATACTGCCTTTTCCAAAACTACCTACGGCCTGCCCCGTCCCCACCCTGTGCCCATAAAGACCCCAGAACTCAGCCAGCAGAAGGAAGAAGCAGCCTGATGTTGAGAAGAAGCGCCTGGACACAGGAGAGAGGTGGCTTGACTTCAGAGGAGAGGGATCTTCCCTTCCCGTTCCCTTTCCAGCTCCCCTCTCCACTGAGAGCCGCTTTCATCACTGAAAAAAAAAATTCTCCACATTCACCATCCTTCAATTCATCTGTGTGACCTCATTCCTCTTGGGCACTGGACAAGAACTCGGACACACTACGTGCAGGTACCCAAAAAGGCGGTCACACTGGCCCTTTGCCCTTGCTGGCGGAAGGCAGCTGCCCCACGTGATGAGGCAAAGGGCTCACTGAGCTGATAACACACTGCTGTCTGCGGATGGTGGAGCTAAAAGAGTATGGTTACACGCCCTCTGGGGCTTGGCGTGGCCAGTGCCCACACCTGGATGCTGGTGAGGGGCCCACATGGAGTTTGCTCCTGCTGTTGCCAAAGTGGCCAGTTCCTGCCTTCGCTTGCTCAGGTTCCTGCAGTCATTCGCTTGCGTGCTCCCTCCTGCAAGGGATTGAGCAGGGTGGGCTGAGTAAACAAAGCATCCCTGCCGAGAGTTCCGTGAAGCGGTCAAGAAAATATCCTGCATCAAAATCAGTTGTGGTGGGAGGATCAATCACACCATGAAAACCATCAAGTGTCACCCGCCTCTCCCTCTCTCAGAGAATGGGTTGTTCATTTACCAAAACACAACTGGATAGTTCTAAGAAATAATTAAAAAAAGAACAGATAAAACTTAATGACGAATTAGATATTGTAGGAATATGAGAAGGAAAAGTCTTGAGTCACATTTCTAATATGAACAACTTAATAAATGCTGGTATTAATTACCAAGGTGAAGGATTATAGGAGGAAGGTTTGGTTTTAGAAGAAAGATAGTGAATTAGTTTTGGACTTGTTGAATTTGAGTAGAGATATCTAGTAGATACTTAGGTAGATAGGTCTGGAGGTAAGCATGGAGTTTGGGGTTACAGATGTAGTTTGCATGCTGTAGCATGAGCAGTTATTCAACCAGTTAAGCAGAGAGCTGGAGCCAGAACCCTGGGGAGGGAAGATCATTAGGCACCATCAGAGGATGGAAAGAGCTAAAGATACAAACAGTGAGAGAAAGAAGAGTCACATGAGAAAAGGGAAGTGTTAAATGTCACAGAGAGTTCAAAGCAAACGAGGTCAGGAAATTATCCATTGCCTCTGGAAGTGCAGAGGTTATTGAGGAGCTCAGGGAGAGCAGTTTTGTTGCTGTGGTGTCAGTGGATGCCAGCCAGCAGTGATTGGAGAGTGAACAGGCATGGATGAAGTGAGGACAGTGAGTGTAGACCACTCTAAAAATGATTGGCTGTGCAAAGGAGAGTAATGTGGTAGCTTAAAGGGAATGTGCAGTTACAGGAAATTTATATTTGTATTTGAATGTGATCATTCAGATTCCTTTCCTTTCCTTTCCTCTTGCTTTTTTTTTTTTTTTTTTTTTTTTTTTTTTTTTGAGACAGAGTCTCACTCTGTTTTCCAGGCTGGAGTGCAGTGGCGTGATCTAGGCTCACTGCAACCTCCGCCTCCCGGGTTCAAGCAATTCTCGTGCCTCAGCCTCCTGAGTAGCTGGGATTATAGGCATGTGCCACCAAACCCAGCTAATTTTTTGTATTTTTAGTAGAGATGGGGTTTCACCATGTTGGTCAGGCTGGTCTCAAACTCCTGACCTCAGGTGATCCACCTGCCTCAGCGCCCTGAAAGTACTGGGATTACAGGCATGAGCCACCATGCCCAGCCCCAGATTTCCCTTCTATGCTGAAGGGAAAAGACAGGTAAATAAGGACAAATTGAAGATAAAGGGAAAGAGAGGAGATATGGTAAACAATGATGACCCCCAGTAAACCGCAACTTCTGGGCTTCGTTTCCCTATGATGTGGGCCTTAATCTTGTGATTTGCTTTGACCAATGTGACATTAGCAAGCATGATGCCAGCAGAAACTTGGTAAACCTTTGCACATTGGAGTTTTTCCTCTTGGTGGAAGCTATCAGCCATGCTGTACAAAAGCTTGACCCAGACTACTGAATGATGAGAGACCATGTGGCCAGAACCTTGCAGGATAACAGACCCTCCTGGATGATTCAGCCCCAGATGTGTTCCTAGCTCACTGAAGCCAAATGAATTAACTCCAGACAAAATCAGCAGAAGAATCATGCAGTCGAGCCCAATCCAGATTGGAGAATTATGAGCAAATGAAGGGATGTGATTTTAAGTCATTTAATGTGAGAGAATACTGTTTTACAGCAACCGAAAACCAAAACAAGGAAAAACAGACCAGTTGCCAAAACCATTAGCAAGACAATATTTCATAACAATTAAAGGCATAAGTTCTGAAACAGGATGTCATAGGCTCTAATACTTAATTTGCATAAATAAGCAAATTGTGTAGCTTTTGGGGGCTTCAGCTCATTGTCTATAAAATAGTATGAAGATTAAGTGAGACAATACCATCTTGGTAAGTCCTGGATACATATTTACTGGTCTACTATTAAAGCACATGCGAAAGGTTTAACTCCAAAGAGAAGGAGGAACTCTTTATTCTTTAACACAAAAGGAAGGAAAGTTTAACTGTAAGGATGTCTTGAGGCAGGGTTCCAAGGCATATTAACTTATTAAGATGGATTTAGTTATACCTTCCTTGTATTTATTTAGCATTTCACAGTTTATAAAGTGTTTTCTTATATACTCTCTCATTTGATTCAATGAAGAAAGGAGGGAAATAATTTTTAAATGTAAAGAAACAGAAATTTGAAGAGTCTGAATTATTTGGCCAAATGTACAAGGCTTAAGAGGTGGGCAAGAATTAGAAATGCTGAGCTTTGGACTCAGTATCCAATATTCTCCCCAAACAGACTAGTGAACAGGCTACAGACTAGAAGCCAGAAGTTCTGGCTTTGGGCCCTGGCTTTGCCGAGTACTAAATACTACCTTGAACAAATTACTTTCTCTCTCCAAACTTCATCTATAGGATGGGAATAACAGTTCCTTCCGATGTCAAAGGTAGCTCTTTGCAAGGTGAGGTGAGGGAGCTCTTTGCAAACTCTGAAGTACCTTACACATGCAAATGATTATTATTTTCATTGTTCTGCCTGCTGCTTGTCATCAGTAATATCATTAGAGTCATTTATATCTTGTATTAACTACATATGTCTTGTATTAAGTGTGACATAAGGGAAAAAAACCTTAGTGTTTCTCCTCCCCTTTTCCGTATCTTCCTCCCCTAGGGGATTTCAAGCTTCCCAGGAGCTAGTTCCAGAACATATTTACTTTTAGTTCACTCATTAAACACAAACTCACCTATCCTATATTCTATACTTTTAAATCTTTGTTTTTTGCATGCATCTAAACCATACCAAGGAAATAGGAATATTCCTGAATTAGGGCTGGGCATGGTGGCTCATGCCTGTAATCCCACCACTTTGGGAGGCTGAGGCGGGCAGATCACTTGAGGTCAAGAGTTCGAGACCAGCCTGGCCAACATGGGGAAACCCCGTCTCTACTGAAAACACAAAAATTAGCTGGGCGTGGTGGCATGAGCCTGTAATCCCAGCTACTTGGGAGGCTGAGGCAGGAGAATTGCTTGAACCCAGGAGGTGGAGGTTGCAGTGAGCCAAGATTGAGCCACTGCACTCCACCCTGGGCAATAGAGTGAGACTCCATCTCAAAAAAAAAAAAAGATTATTCCTGAATTAATGTATTTCTATTCTCAGGTAAGAGGTATGTTCACATTGTTCTTAACCCAAAAAGAGCTATCGAATGCTGAGAATCCTGGCGTAGCTGTATGGAAGATATTTTAAGGCATAGAACAAGTCTAGGGATTGTCATATAACCTCAGATGGCCACTACTGCAGGCTTTTTGAGAGCCAACATTTACTGAATGGTGCCTGATTATTACTGAGTCCAAAGATGGAACTATTTTTTAAGAGTTTTTTCCATCCTGTAATTGAAAACAAAATTTAAACGCAGAGTATGGTCATGTCATTTAGAATGATCCAAGCAGGAAACCCCTTCAAGTTTCAATTATAAAGAAGATGCGTGTGTTTTATTTTTGAAGGACCTTGTGGGAAAATCCAGTATCTAGACTTTAAAACGCCTTGTGTTCTTCCGTCGTGTTCCATGTTGTCCTTTAGACTAGTCACTGGGCATTTTTGTCTCACTGAGCTAATTGTATTTGCCACATATCGATCAAAAATAATTTCATGGCCTTTAGCTTCTTATTTTAAGAACTGAGCAAATGTGCTGATTGTATAAATAAGACAGAATGGAGAACTTTCCTGGGAAATGAGAGATATTTTGAAAACAACTGTCATACTGAAGACTCAGGGAGGCTTAATTAGCTGATGCTTGCAAAGTACTTTGAAAAATCAAAACCATGATGTCCTTGCTAAGTATGATGAATACCATTTATTCTTGGATGAGTAAAAAGTCATTTATTTTGAGACATTCGAGTTTGGTGTGCACTGACTACAAAATACAGATTATTTTTGCAGAAATCGAAAATAAAACTCCAGATGAAAAATGCAAAAATGAGACAAATTTTGGAATTCACAGAATTATTATTCTCAAAGACTTAAATATGCAGTATTGATGTGAAACTAAATAAATATTATTTTGCTCAAATGCGTGAGCTTATTCAAAGGCAGCCGCATAGTTTAAAGGACAGTTGGTATGGAACTGGAAGATCTAAGTTCCAGACTTGAACTGCCTTTTACCAGCTAAGAGACTTTGGTCAAGTCACTGGTTTCTTCATCTACAAAACAGGAAAAATAATAATACCTTTTCTTATCTATCTTCTGGAGTTGTTTTGAGATTCAAATGTGATCCTATAGTTATTTGGTAATTTCACCAACTGTAAAAATGAAATGAAAGATGTTATCATATCTTTGAAACACTCATAAGGCAGAAAATGGCTTAATAACCCCAATAATGAATAATTCAGACACTTTAATTCATCCCTTTACTAGAGTCCTTAGGTTATTTCTTTCTTTCCTTCATCTCACTGTTTCTTTTTATGGATTTAGAGAGGTTAAAGATGAGGGATGATAGGTAACTGGAAGGAGAGCCCTTTCCTTCTATTAGGAACAGGGTGTCTCATTACCAAACTTTCAGGAGAACCTCAGCTGGAATTTTAAAAGATGATAGCTAGACAGCATTTTATAGAGAACATCCAGCATTTGAATTTCAAATGCCTAGAGTTTTTCTATTGGCTGACCCATGTACCATTAAAACAAATCTCCAGAGGAATCATTTGTCATGGCAGATATAGATCTCCCATTAAGAGCCAAACACCCACAAATGTCAACTCTATTCTAACTCACATGGGTAGCTGCCTTGAGATAATTTCTTACATTTCTTATTTAATAGGTATAAATATTGTGGTAGAGATTGCTGTAAATTTTTTGCTATTTCTCCTATTGAGAGGTGGAGTCTAATTCTCCTTCCCTTGAATCTGGACTGGGTTTAGTGACTTACTTGGCCAATGGATTGAGATAGAAATGATGTTCTGTGACTTCTGAGGCTAGGTCATAAGAAACCTTGGAACTTTTACCTGGATCTCCTGGAAAACTCATTTTGGGAGCCTTGAGCCATTTTCTGAGTCTGTCATGTCACAGAAGACACTTCAACAGTTCTACCAATCCCAGCTTTGCATCTGTCCTTGCAAATGCACAGGACACGTGACTGGAGAGATCTTGTGCCACTCCAGATCAGCTCGTCTCCTAGCTGAGTACCTCTGAGAGGCCTGCCCAAATTTCTGACCCACCAGATCTCGAGACATTATGAAACAGTTGTTTTGAGTCACTAAGTTTTTAAGAAGCAATATATAATTGGCTATAAACATTAAATATTTTTGTGTGGAATAGCACTCAAGTGTACTCATTAGTAGTAGAATCATTTATGGTCATCAAAGTATTATTTTATTGAAAAAGTACATTTTTATCTTAGACCATTTAATGGTAGCTCATTCAATGGCATATTCATTTCCTGAGATTTTACTATATGCCAGGTTCTATGCTAAGCACTTCACCTGTGTACCACCCATGCACTCCCATCTGTGACCCTCACCTCCATTTCACAGAACTACCATTCATGAGTGCGTCCTGACCATCCCTCTTTGCCACTGTGCCCAGTCAGCATTGAGGAGCATGGAAGCCAAAGGGCACCCAGAGGGACAGCTTTTCAGACACATTCTTAAAGGTCTGTTTCTTTCTTGCTCAGGCGAAACTAGTCCATTCCTCCTTTTCTATAATGTGTAATTGAGGGATTACTTTAATTATATTTAGAGGATCCCCCAGGCTTATCTTACCCAAGCTTGTGCAATAGCCACCTTTCACCACCTCTTAATCATGCCTTTCAGAGTTTCTCATCTTACCATACCACTCACTAATCTCACTGTGTCTCATTCCAGAGCTCCAGATGGGATGGATCCATCCAGGGAGACAGTTGCCTGTTCTTTTTCTCAGACATTTGCCAATCCTTCAGAAAGGGTCCACCACTCCCTGCCCTGTGTTATAGTGGGAGAAATTATTTTGGCCACATTTATTTTTCTTTGCTTAAGTCCTACTATGGTATCTGTACTACTATTTTCTCTTTCTCAGAGAAAGAGAACACAGGATTTTCTCATATTTACATTTATTTATTTTTCTCGACTTTTTGTTGTATTTGGGGTATAGACATTTGAATATGGCCAGGATAGACATGCCATAAAACTAGGAAGCTTGAGTTTCAAGGCCCCTCACTTGTGCAGACTCCATACAAAGTTCTAGACTTGATTTTGACTTTTATATTTTTAAAAAAGAAGGTCCCAAACATACGTATAAACTCTTGGCTTCACAAACCCTGAATCTGCTCTTAGGATGGCTCACCTGAAGTCCTGGCATTTGTGACGTTGCAGTAACTTAATAATATCTGAATGATTGGCTTCATGTTGTTAATAGTATGACAACACACCTTTTAAAGCCTAGCCCCTGTAATTATCAGTTAGATTAATCCTCTGCTTTTTCTGCCTTTAACTCTTCTCTCTACCCCTTAATTTATTTGTTTCTCTACTACCCCTGTAATTTCTTTCCCCTGAATGCCTAGTTCTTGGCTTTATCCTCTGACTGCTCTTATTTGAATTTCCCTTATTAGTTAAACTCTACCAGTATAATATAAAACTTCTTTGGATTCAGTGGAAATTGTCTCTCTTTTGCTAACAGAGCAAGTCAGTTGTTAAATTCTGCTAGTTGGGAGAGGAATTTCAAGTGCTTTCAGCTCTGTGAATGGACCAAGAGTTATTCGCTGGGGGGTAGTTCTCTTCCAGGATTAAGAAAAACAACAAATAATACCAAAGAACAGTTCCAAGTAGCCTCATTCTCATGGTGTTGGGACCTTCTGGGGAATAATGGTGTACTTTGATGAGCATTTAGTTCTTGTGTGAACCGCTAATGCAAGCATTCAGTCCCAGCAGAAGTTCCTTTAGGATTCAGATCATGGTACAAGCTTCTCATGTACCTTGGTGGGGGCCAACACATTTAATATGGGAAACAATTGCTTGCTTACTTCAGTGGTGCAAAGTTACTTATTATCTACCTTTTCTGAAAGAAGCAGATGTAATAAACCCTAATGGATTTTAAGGCTAGAGTTTGAAAAGTTCTTTGAAAATAGGGTGAAAATCTGGAAGCTTATTTATGCCTTCAGAGAGAAAATGTTAAGATGCCTTCAAGCAAGGAAAAGACACAGCTTGCCCACAGCTGGTCCACAGCTGTTAATTCTTGTCCTCCCACCGTGGGAAAAGATTCTTCCCCTCAAGCCAGGCTTAATGGCTCCTGCCTGTAGTCCCAGCTACTGAGGAGGCTGAGGCAGGAGGATTGCTTGAGCCCAGGAGTTTGAGGCTGCAGTTATCTCAGGCTATCATAACCTTGAATGATCCAATCCAGAGTGTTTTTCAAAGTATAATAAAACATTTGCTTTTGAAATCAATGGCTTCATTTTCAGATTGTAAGAAGACATCAGCTGTTTTTATCGTGAGATGATGCTGATACTTCTCTTCCCCTCCTATGCCTATCCAAAAAGCTAATGAGTACAAGATCAATACGAGTACCAAGGTTTCAACCAAGCATTTTTCTATTTTATAACAACATCTTCCACTATTTTCTTCTCCCCATATTTTAGGAAATTATTGAAAAGTTTTTCTAGAAAGACATTAACCTTCTTCCCATTATAAAGTCCTTAAAACCTATTAGTTGGAGTTGGGCAACAGGGAAGAAAAAGAGAGAAAAAGAAGACACTTAGGGTTAAGAATTTGTGCTTTGTTTCTTCTGAATTCTAACGGAATACTCCCTTGATTTAGAGAGAATTAGCTCAAAATTGTTTGGTCCTCAGTAAAAGATTGGGAGGATCCACTGAACTAATGGCTTGAAAGTTAAAAATGATTTCAATGAGCTAAGACAGCATGAACATCTGACCAAACACATCATGAAACCATTTACATGTTTTATTTACCCATCATAAAGGTCAGTTCTTCTGATTTTTGTACATCTCAGGGTACCTTCCTATCGGGTCCCTATCTTTTTTTTTTTTTTTTTTTTTTTCTGAGACAGAGTCTTGCTCTGTTGCCCAGGCTGGAGTGCAGTGGCCGATCTCTACTCACTGCAACTTCCGCCTCCCGGGTTCAAACAATTCTCCTGCCTCAACCTCCTGCGTAGCTGGGACTACAGGCGCACACAACCACGCCTGGCTAATTTTTATATTTTTTAGTAGAGATGGGTTTTCACCATGTTGGTCAGGCTGGTCTTGAACTCCTGACCTCAAGTGATCTACCCGACTCAGCCTCCCAAAGTGCTGGGATTACAGGCATGAGCCATTGTGTCTGGCCTGGGTCCCTATCACATTATATAGGCAATTGGATAACTCAAGTTGAATCAAATAATGTAAAAATGCTTTGCTTTCAGAGCTATTTAGGGCCACTTTGAATGGTGGGTTCGTTAACTTTGTAGGCATAGCACTTTTATTTGAACCTAGGATAAAGTTTGTCCTAAGTTTTGAAAAAGATAACCATTTACCACTCCCCACTCCACTAATCTTCAATTAAAAACCTATTAGTTGACTGCATGATTCTTCTGAAAATTTGCAAATTTTTTCCCTATAAGCTGCAAATATGTGTTTTACACACATTCAGTGGAGTACAGTGATTATACAGAAGTGACAGAGATTTGAATAGAATGTGGTTAGTAATTTTATTATTAAATATCTCAGCAATTAGTAAACTTGTGTCAAGTACTTTTAAAATATCTATTTTCATAAATTACTGTTTTGAGAACTGTTTCCATTTATCTCAACCAGGTTTTAGGAATTTAGGATGACCCCTCTCCAAGCAGTACTGCAGTCTCACTAACCTCAAGCAAACAGGTTGGCTGAAAGGGTGACACACAGCATTGGATATCACAAAGGTATCAGAAACAGGCCAGGCACGGTGGCTCACACCTGCAATCCCAGCACTTTGGGAGGCCGAGGTGGGTGGATCATTTGAGGCCAGAAGTTCACGACCAGCCAGGCCAACATGGTGAAACCTCATCTCTACTAAAAATACAAAAACTAGCCAGGTGTGGTGACGGGTGCCTGTAGTCCCAGCTACTCAGGAGGCTGAGGCAGGAGAATCACTTGAGCTGGGTAGGCGGAGGTTGCAGTGAGCCGAGATTGCACCACTGCACACTGTACTCTAGCCTGGGTGACAGAGCCAGACACTGTCTCAAAAAAAAAAAAAAAAAAAAAAGTTGTTGGAAACAGATATGGGAGAATATTGGCCTAAATAATTCACTAATTTATTTCTTGTTTAACATGGCATTCCAAGTTCAATAAGAAAAGTCATCTTGCCAGAAAAAAAAGTGTGTGGGAGGGAGCAAGTGTTGGCTCAAAATTTGCTTTGCCTGACTAATGGATCCTTGAGGAAACTCCCCAAACTCCTGGAATCAGATATGAAAACGTTTTTCCTTTTTGTGGGAGTAGGGGGTAGTAGATTATGACTTTTGTTCCTAAGCAAGGCAAGCCAAGGTCATTGCAACCTTCCTGCATAATTGCCAAAGTGAGAAGGCAGAGCACAAGCATATCCCCTGCCTGAAGCCCTTTTGTTTAGTTTCCTTTTGTATCAAAAAGATTGGCTTTCACCATGGGAGAGGTTGTAATTGGATTTCACCATGAAAGGAAGTTGTAATTGGATTTCTCAGCACTCTACAAGCTCTGTCCCTGGAAAAGCAAGGAAAAGGGGCCTAAATATCCTTTCTGCTAGCTGGAAACAGTCCAGCCAAGCCCTCAGAGATTGACCTGAAAGGTATGGGCAGAATGAGCCATGTGTGTGTCAGCTACCCCCCATCTCTGATGAAAAGCTATGTTTGTAATAGCTAAATATCGCTCCTGAAATTTGTATCTCCTAGAAAAGAGGAGGGTGTCTAAAGTTTGGCATACACTAAACCACAAAAACATCATTCTCCGTCTAGATTTATTAGGGAACTTACACAAATGACCAGAATATGTTTTTATTTTCGGTACTATGGTTTATTTTGCATTCTTTTTTTTGTAATTGATTCCACTTCAGTTTCTATGATATTTCCTAGAAACTTAAATTACAGTAAGATTAGGTTGAAGTAGATATTTGTATTTGATTTATTTTCAGTTCCTATAGTTTTTTAGAACATTAATTTACATTTAAATTTTAAAAGATAAATTTTATTTTTCAAGTTCTGTATATTGCCGTGCCACTTAAATCAACTTAGCATACCTGTCTCCCCTGGGCACTTCTTGCCTTGCTGTACTTCTTTCTATCTTCCTTCTCTTTCCTTTTCTCTTAAGCATTAATAAGCTGTCTGAACACTGAACCAGACTGTAAATGCAGTCATCCATACCTCTGAAAGGAGGAACAGGATTCTTCTTTCATATTGGCCACATCAGTGACTCCCTGGAAATTTTAGTGCTGGTAGTTATTGCTTCAAGACTTTCTAATTGAATTTTCCTTGTGTTGCCTAGCGTTCCCCTGGTTTCTGAACCCTCCAGTCTGAACCCTCCAGTGGTTAGCTCCTTCTTTGGCAGCCTCAGCAAAATTTACAAGTTCTCTTCCTTCCCTTCTGGGCCTAGGGAACTTGTTCAATGTTTTTGGATTTCAAGGCAGATGATGACAACTTGATCTGTTTATCACTTTGTCTAAAGTTTAATGAACTAAGAAAGACATACCATGTGTACTAGAAAAAGGAGAGGTTTGTCTTGTTACTTTCTTTTTCTTAGTACTCTTGGCCTATCATTTCCTGGAGTATGTACATCCATGCATCCAAATAAGGCCAGGTATCTTCTGTTGAATTTGTTTATATCAGAGGAAGCCTGTAGACTGCTATTTTTAGCAATTATTACAACTATGGAAAAATTTCCTTTTTGGGAAATGTAGTAAACAAAACAGTTATTATAGGTACTTTATAATCAGACTCAGAACGTTCCTGTTCACCTTGTTTTTACATAATAGTCAAAGGCCTTGTTATCAGAGAGCAAATCTCTTAGTCATATTTTGGCTAACATATACGTGCTGTTACCTGATCCAGTGTTAACACTGATGCTTTAGAGCTTTTAAAGTATTAATGAGTCTCTGGGGAGAGCTCTATGGTTTGGCCCTAAAGTCATCTGAAGGATGAAAAAGACGTTCTTCTATTTTGAGTTCTCTGCTGAGTCACCATCTGACATCAAGGTGTCCCAGCCCTGTAAGTGTATATGATATACTCAGAGTCAATGACTTAAGACTTTTCTGGGCATCTGACCTTCAACTGCCCATCATCCTTCCTAATTGAACCTACCACCATATGGGTCTGAGCTAGGGATAGACATGGTCATGCCTGCTGGGGCTTTGAGACTAACCAGAAATCCATCCAGACGTTAAAGGTGTACATTAAACCTGAATCAAGCAGAGGGCACATACATTTAGTGCTCAGGGAAGGGAGTATTATGGAGATTTACATCTCCCACTGCTCTGCCCTTGCTCTCGGGAGCTGGCTGCCTCTCAGTTCCTCAAATAGGCCACGATCCCTCTTGCTCCAGGGTTTTTGCACAAGTGTTCACACTGTCAGAATTCTCTCACCAGCACCCACTCCTCCCAGCCACCACCACCAAACTCATACACACACACACACACACACACACACACACACAGAGTTAACTTCTATTCAGACTTCAGATCAAGGAAAGCCATTATTGACCCTGAGTGGAGGTCAGGATCCTTATATACTCTCTTAGAACAGAGGTGTTTTGCCCTCATAACACCTATTTCAGTATATCATTATATATGGCATGTGTTCAAATAAAATGTGTTTTTTTTTCAATCCTGCTGTAAAAAAGAGGGATTTGCCTTATATTCAAGTGCTTCCAAAGTCTCTCACATTAACGGCCACTGTCTCAGTTTCTTCATTTTGAGCAGCAAAGTACTATTCAAAAAACAATTAGAAATCATCTCAAGCAGCTGGGCACGGTGGCTCATGCCTGTAATCCCAGCACTCTGGGAGGCCGAGTTGGGTGATCACCTGAGGTCAGGAGTTCAAGACCAGCCTAGCCAACATGGTGAAACCCTGTCTCTACTAAAAATACAAAAAATTATCCAGGCGTGGTGGTGCACACCTGTAATCCTAGCCACTCAGGAGGCTGAGGCAGAAGAATTGCTCCAGCCCAGGAGGTAGAGGTTGCAGGGACCCAAGGTCACACCACTGCACTCCAGCCTGGGTGACAGAATGAGACTGTCTCAAAAAAAAAAACAAAACAAAACAAAAAAAAACAAAAAACTGAAGCAATGCTTATTTTTGTTCTTAGGAAGGTCACCTTGACAAAATGGATGAAAAAATAGATAAAGATATTTAAAGCAGGTTTAGTCATTATTCCTGAGGTATGATTTCATTATTGCAAGTTGGAATCACACAGTTTTAGAAAGCCACACTTACAGTTTCAAGTGGTTTTTAAATAAGCCCTTTAAAGAGCACTGGAAAAAACAATCTAGTAAGTAATGAAAGTGTGGAGAGCATGACCACGAATGAGGACTAATGCCTGGGGATTAAATTTGCAGCATCAGCAGATGTTTAGCAACTTGCAGAAGGATTGATGATGTGCTCTGTATTAGATAATTACAGCGTGGATCCAGTGAACATACACATTGGTGTTAAAGATGCGTATGAAGAGTTTTAACAAAATTGTTTCGTGAAATGTGAGAAAGGAAAAAGTCATGTTAATAAGTATAAAATATTTAAATTAAAATAACATATTAAATATGTATGTGAACCATAGATTAAATATCCCAAGTGTACATTACAATATATTACCCATTTGTACATTCTGTTTGGCCAAACACTTTGGTTGGGGATGTTCTCACTAGAAAGATGAAGATGGCGTTGTATTTGGGGGCACCTTATGTTTGGGCCTGTGCAGTTTTCATTATCGTGATGGTTTGATCAATGACCATTTCCCTAACTACATGGTAAGCAGCACAAGAGCTCAGCTCCTTTTTGGTTTTGCTCCCTGCTGCATCTCTGGCATTTTGCATGAGATAGAACACTGAATACATTAGTTGTTTGAGATGTAAGATAAAAATGCTAACTTATTTTCATAATTGCATGACCTAGAAAACACTGGAGGAACTGAAACAGAAACTTAATAAAAAGTTAATGAAAGATAAGATGTTTTAATACTTTTTACCCTAGTGTTCATCAAGATGAGATGATCCTTTATAAATGTAAAAAGTCACAATACTTTTTTTCCCCCTTTAGAAATCAAATGGTTCACATTTATGCAATGATAATTCTGAAGCCTCTATTCAGTATATTTAACTCACTGGAGATTCTAAGTTCAAAAAGGCCATTCATGTCAGAGTTAGATCAAACTGAAACTTACCCAATAGTCCCACAGACAGTTCTTTTTGAAAAACATAGAAATTGACCCTCCTGGTCTTAAAGTGTGAAACTTATATTTGTTTTATCTAAGTTCCTTCCTCAGGACAGGACCTTCAGGCTTCTAAAAAAGTATAAAAGAATGGAAACTCACCAGATCACTGCAGCACATGCCTGACCCCTTATTCACCATGATTATTTCCTTACCCCTCCCTAGTCTTATTTTCTTACACATTGTTACATTTCTCCCCTGCTATGTAAACCCCTAGTTTTAGTCAGTTAGTGAGATGGATTTGAGACTGTGCTCCCATCTCCTCAGCTGCAGCACCTGATTAAAGCATTCTTCATTGGCAATACTTGTTGTCTCAGCGATTGGCTTTCTATGAAGTGAACAGCAGGACCTAGACTGGAACCTTGGTGTTTCAGTAACAAAACCATGAAAAAGAATTGTAATAACTACACTTATTGAGCATGTACATTCATTATTTTAGTTAATCATACAATGATCATCTGGGCATGGTGGCTCACACCTGTAATCCCAGCACCTTGGGAGCCTGAGGCAAGAGGATCACTTGAGGCCTGGAGTTTGAGACCAGCCTGGCCAACATGACAAAACCCCATCTCTACTAAAACAACAAAAATCAGTCAGGCATGGTAGTACATGCCTGTAGTCCCAGCTACTCAGGAGGCTGAGGCACAAGAATCACTTGAACTCAGGAGGTGGAGGTTGCAGTGAGCTGAGATCATGTCACTGCACTCTAGTCTGGGCAACAGAGCAAGACTCTGTCTCAAAAAAAAAAAAATACAATGATCTTATGAATTAGCTGTTATCCACATTTCACAAGTGGGGGAAACTGAGGCTCCAGAGCTTAGCAGCCAACCTTTACCATGGGTTAGATACTGTAATAAATGCCTTACATGCTCAATCTCATTCAATTCCCATGACAATTTTATGACTGGTATTATATTTATTTCACAGATGAGAAGACAGAGGCACAGAATGGATTAGATTAAAACAACTAGAAGGTATGAGTGCCAGGATTCAAGTCCAGGCAGTCTGTCCCAGAATTCCCCTCCATAACCACTACACCATAGCACATCGTGAAGATGGGAGGAAGCAGTGGGAACTTGAAAAATGGATTTATTGCAGGGTGTGCTGCAGTATATGTATCATTGAGGCCATTTCTATTTCTCTTCCTTTGCCTTCCCAGTTGTTTTTCCCCTGTATGCCACAGTAAACTAGCCACTGTTTTAGCAGCTTTCTTGTTGATTTTTAAAATACCTATTCACTAAATCTTTAAAGGAAACATTTAGCTACTGCAATGGGTGTACATAAGTTGGTTGTGTAACAGGAAGGAAACAAGCCAGGACTGGAGACTTCATTTCTAAAGAAGGATTTTAAAGCAGACTAAGAGTTATTTCCCAGAGCGGGTCATGAAGCAGGAGTCTCTCTACACCCTTTCATTGCTATGACGACAGCCTGCTCCCGCTACATGCAGCCAGAAAAAGCAGCTGACATTTCAATGCTAGGAACATAGGGGAGAGGTTTACAAAAACGCCAAACAAAGACAAAAAAAAACAAAAAAAGACTCTTTCACTTGAATTTCAGTTAGAGAGGAAAAAATATCCCCTGGAGCAAGTCAAAAGCCCTATTCTTGCCTTTAGAAGAGATAAGAAAGAAAAAATGTTGGGGGCCTTCCCTCTTGTCCAAGTGGGCCAATAAAACAGAATTGACGGCAAAGCAGCATTTCTTCTCACTTTGTGTAATGGTAAACTGACATAGAACACTTTCTTTGGTTTCCTTTGACTCGGCCATTAAGAAGCTACTAAGTGATGCAGCAGTGAAGGCTCATAGTAATAAATACCTCGTGTTGAGGCCCCCCCACCAGGGGAAAATAGTAGTGTCAGATTTACTTTTACATTTCTTTGGATAAAAAAGGCAATTCAAAGAATACTTCCTTCTTGATCTCCATTGTTACTACCAAAGAAATCATTGCAAGTATGTAACAGAGGCCTCACTGATATATGACATTCCTTATAAGCAACCAGTCAACTTTCCTATGTGTTTACTTCTCTGCCAGGTGCTATACTTGGCGTTTAATAAACATCACATTTCATTCCTACAACGACCTCATTTCTGTGTATTATTATCCCCATTTTGCTAAACAGATGGGTAAACTGAGTCGTGGAGGTGGGAAGTAACTGCGAAAGCTTACACTGATTGTAAGAGGCAGAGTCAGGATTCTAGCCCAGATGCACTGGACTCTGAAGCCCATGCTGTGTCCACTCTGCTGTGCTGCCTCAGAGGCATAGACCTGGCATTCATATTTTATTGTAGAGCAAAATGTGTAAGTACAAGGAAGAAACCCTGAGAAAATATCTAGAGTCAGTTCCCATTCTATGGAGTTTCAATAGGGACATATAGTTAGTCCAGTACTTTCATATTATCTACGATCGATTGATTGCTTTAATGTACCAGACATGGCTCTTTTCTTCACTTAATTCTTACAACAAATCTCTGAGGTAGCTACTGATTTTATAATCCCATTTCTATGAATGAAGAGACTGAGGCACAAAGAGGTTAAGTTGTTTGCCCAAAGTCACAGAGCTATTTTGCGGTAAAGCTTGGATATAAACCATGGTCTTATATAAACCAGGTCCATATGGTAAGATATAAACCACTGGTCATGGTCTTATTCATTTTATTAGATTGCCTCCCCACCTTTGGAACAATCAGTCAAGACCATGCACTCTGTTTTTCAAAGTTCTATCCATCTTTTGATGACTAAGACAAAAGCCAGGCTAGCCCTAGGTAGTGCTATCATCGCTAACTCAGCCTTTGGCAGAAGATGCCCTGTGAGCCCCATGAGAAACAGATCCTGGCCTGGTTGGACATCTCTCAGGAAGCCAGGCCTACTGGGAAGTTCTACTGGATTTATTTATGGGGGTCTCCTTCTCCACTGAAGATCATTCTAGAGGGATAAGTGAGGACTACGTGCACTTCAGATCTTCTAATAAGTTGTTTGTGCCCTTCTTGGTGGAAAAATGTTCCCAACCTGTTCTGGACATGGTGCTAAACTTAAGTAAAATAGCAGTGTTTAAGTCAACTGAGTAAAAAGAACAGTCAAGAGGAAATGAAATAAATAATGTTTTCAAGTTGTCCAGATACATCATTATTCATTTTATTTCTGTCATCACTATTATTTTTACTTAGTTGATATGTGAATCTGTGCCATGAGAAGCTATTGGGGATTAAATCTCAAAAGACCTAGGAAGGAAATGCCAGCACTCTAATTTCTCAATGGCTGTGTGAAAATTCTCTGAAAGAAAAAGGCAAGGTTCATAAATAACACGTGCATATTCTTCTCCAAAATGTGGAAAGTGGCACTAGTTGATTGGACGATAAGTAGATGAAATAAACTGCTCTGCTTTGCTAGATCTTATTAAACGAACAGAAATATAAACTTAAATCTTTCCAAAGAGGGTGTTTTTAATAAAAAAAATCATAGTTAACAATAGTCACAACCATCAGGTTTAACTGAGTAAGCTGTGAACTGAAAAAAGCTGGTGTCTACGAGAAAGGGGAGAATTAAAGAAAAAAAAGATTTCTGCTGACTTGGACTGAGTGAACATTTCTATTCAATGTGCTTAGGCCCTGGGCCAGAGGAGAGCTCAGATACAATGCCAAGGTGACATATTTAACCTCTTTGCAGATTAAAGGCAGTGCAAAAGAGATACACTTTCTGCAGTACCTCTTGGTATACTGTTTCAACAGTATTGATCTGCAGTTGAAAGCAGGTTTTTTTTCTTTTCTTTTCTTTTTTTCTCTTGCAGAGTGACCTTTAATACCTGGGAAGGATGAATAAGCACAACTTACATTATTGCTTTATTTTAGAAAAGAGAGCCAGAAATGGTAGCACTTTATAATATGAGTTATCATAATCTCTTTAGCTCTTTAATTCTCCTCTCCCATTTTTGCTTTTGTAAATAAGACATTATCAAAAATTAGAGAAATTTTAGCTCTATGTGTGAGCATCTTAACAAATGATAGTAGGAGGCAAAAAATAATTAGTTATAGAGCTGTAAAAGGGAACCAAGAAAGGGAAAATAATCACAATAACTTAAAAATAATCAAACAAGAATATAGTATAAAAGGAGAAATTTTCCTACCTTTTGGAAAAGCAAAAAGTTCCATTTCTACATTGCTGTTAGGCTCAGGAGATTGAATAACTTTAGATAATTTAAACATAGAAAACATACAAATTATTTGATTTGAAAGTTTTTTTTAAAAACTACTTTCTTTGTAGTTTATTTCATATATGTAATAAAGTACTTCTACAAAACACATTTCAGGATTCAGGCTTCACTAAGATCTGAATGCTACTGAGGCGATCAACAGTTCCACATTTCTATTCTCGGTCTTCACTAAAATCACCATTATTTATTAGTACTTGCTATTTAATTTCACAGGAAACAAGAAAACATGAATACAAATGGTAAAATTCTCTATTAAGTATCTTTTCTGTAAATCACACAAAATTTTTTTGGTAAATAAATGGCTTTGTGTTATTTAGGCAAAAATATTTGACAGCTTTATCAGATCACGCAAATCAGCTTAACAAATGCGCTTAGATAATGCCGTAAATTTATTACAACTTACCTTTAAGTAAGGGGCTGGACCCAGAGCCGCTGCAGAAAATTGAAGTTGAATCACCTCTGCACACAGACAGGGAATAAAGTTTGACAAATACCCAAGAAAAACTCTTTAAATCCCTTTCCTCGTTAGCTCTGCTTCTTTGCCCAGAGGCACATTCAAGTCTACTGGAGTTGAAATTCTGCTGCTCTGTCAACTGGTGGGGGTCTGAAGTGACAGACGAGAATTTGGAGGTTGGCACCAGAGAGTATTTCAGACTGTCATCGTTTTTGTTGCAGATTCCTGGATTTCCCTAGCAGGCTGGCCTCTCATGCGAGAGCTTTACAGGCAGTGCTTGCAAACCAAAAGGGAAAGAGCTAATTCTGGTGGCATGGATGGGGTTAACAGTCTTCCCCTCAAGCTCTTGTTCTCAGAGCCTCATAACTTGGCCAGAATATAAGCACTTGGCTCTTTATACATTTTTTTTTCTTTTTCAAACAACTCTGAAAGGTTTTATAAGCAGCATCCCTTTTTTGGAGATTTTTATTTTAAGACCTTGAAAAGAAACTCCACGCTGTTGTTTCTTTCTAAAGGAAATTGGGGAGTAGGGATTAAAGGAGGGAAGAAGAGAAATGGCAGCAGATGCATTTTTACATTGCTCAATTGGAAATTGTTCTAGCAAATACAGTCTGAATTTTAATAGGAGGGTACTTCAGATACCTTAACCTTCTTTGAATGAGATTTGGAAATGTACATATATAAAAATGATTGCTCCTTATATTATAGATCACTTGTATGCTAATTCAGAAATGTTGCAGTTCTCCCCTCAACACAGCTCTCCACTGTAACTCCATGGTTATAATTGTTGGTCTCTAAGAAGGAGATTTCCCATGAAAAAGAATGGAGGTGTGCACTTATTTTTGGCCTGGAATTCTGGTTATTTGTATATGTGTCTAATCTCTTCTACTGCTACTTCTACATTTATCACACATTTATTATGTGTCAGACACTGTGCTAACAGTTTTTTATGCGTTATTATCAGTTGATCCTCACTACGCATGGTAAGTTTTACTGTGTTCCCATTTGAGGGATAGTGTCATACAGTGGTTGAATTGGCAGAATTTGAGGCCAGCAAGCTTGGATTTGCATCCTATCTTCACCACTTCCTAACTATGACCCAGGACAAGTTATATAACCTCTCTAAAGCATCAGTGCTTTTATCTATAAGACAGGGATATACATATGGAAATGATAATATCTATCTTGGCAATTGTTCTGATTTTTAAGTTAGTTAATATGATAAACTGCATAGAACAGCCCTGCCACGTAGCAGACACTCAATAAATGTTAGCTATTATCATTTACATAAGAGGAAACTAAAGCTTAGTAAGGGTGAGTGGTTTTTCTAGGGTCTCCAACTGTAACTTACAGGATGGGATTCCAAATCAGCTACCATGGCTGACAGCCACACTTGTGTAACTTATCTATAATACCTCTATTATATGATATAGACATATATATATATCATACCTGCTTCTGAGCAAGCTGTAAACTCCTTGAAGGAAGGGGATGTGCCCTTTCTGCATTCTCCTGGTGCCTAGCACAGTGCTTTGCACACTGTAAATGTTCCATTATCATCAGATGAATAATTATAATTTAATTTAATTTAGATTTTCTAAATGCATGCCAATGTCTGGCCAAAAGCAAAAACACTGATAAAAACAAAATAAAACCAAAATAAACCAAAAACCCCCACCTACAATTCTAGGCAAATATGCCCTCAGCCAAATCTCTCAAAACACTTTAGAATTATTTGCCCTATTTATTTTCAGAACACTGCAAGAAAAAGGTAACAAGAATTATCTCTATTTGCAGTTGGAGAAATTTGGGAGCAGAGGAAACTGGGCACTTTGCCTAGGAGCCAAAAACAAGTCACGGTGCAGCTGGGAACAATCTCACGTCTCTAGAATCAGGATAACTTTTTCCAAACCGCCTTTCCCAGGACAGAATGAAAGGACTTGATGTCTTTTTGCCTCAGACAATAGGATGTTTTTCCTTAGCCAAGGTCTAGGGGTTGAGCAATCTCCTCGGAGGAAGGATAAAGGGGTGGGCAGTGTTTGACCATGCTTCTCCCTGGTGTGCACATCCTCTGTGCACATCTGCTCTGAAAACTGTGGAAGACGTAGACCATTTTTCCAAGTCTCCCGAGGGGCGTGGGAGCAGTGAGACTAATGCAGAATATGTAAGAAAAGCATTTCTGAGGATTTGGCCTTAGTTGGCTAAGGAAAATTTTCTTGGGGACCCAAAATACTAACTTCTTATTCTAACTAGCATTCCCCATTTATTTGAGATGGCTTTGTAAGATTGATTTCAGGTGACTACATCAATTCAATGAGAATGTAGAAAAAAATTTCATTTAGAGGGCTCTGGAAAAAAAGTTACCCAACTAAAATTTTTTTTTCTGCTAAAATTGGTATTTTATGCTTCTGTAAAATGATCAAAATAAATTTTCTTATGTAACTCTGTGTTAACCTAAAAAGTAATTACTTAAAGCAAACTGGATTCATCTCTTAAATGTAAATAGGTACCTAGAGAGTTCATTTGTAGGTGGCAAAGCTTGAGAATTTTGACTCTCAGTTTTATTGGAAGTCTTATTAATTTATAACCTGATTAATAAAGACCCACTGTATTTCTTATAACAAAACAAGAGAGAAAAATGAATTAAAAAAAGGCCTTTGAATTCACAGTGTCTTTTCAGTATAGCTTTATTTGGAAATGTTTGTTGGCAGATATTCAAACTCATTGTTTCTGAAGCTGTTTTTTCTAAAATAGTTTACAGTTCAGAAAGCTGAGGACAATAAACCTGCAACAATACTCACCTAACAGATGGAGCTATAGATCAGATTTAGAAAACGTGTGAGATGTCCAAATGGGTTGGGAAAAGTTTGACAAAAAGCTCATTATGTTACTGTACATGAAGAGACGTAACATCAGTGTTGGTCAGAGGATGTGACAGATGTCAACATCTAAGTGGATTTTCTTTTTTGTTTTTTTTTTACCTTTTAGTGTTAGGATTCCCTTTGAGAATCTGATGAAAGCTGTGGGCAAGCTCCTAAAACCCATCTATGAAACTCCCCCCCAATATCCTCTCAGGGATTCTATGAAGTTAAGAACCCCTAATTCAGGGGAAGGAGCAGAGAACACGTTAATTAATCCTCAAGCATATACAGAACTTCTTTGTTACATATAGCAGAAGCCTCTGGGTGATATGAAAGAAATGTAGTTCCTGCCCATTAGGAGTCCAAGAGCCAAGGCATATACTCATTGTCAGAAGGTCGCGTGAATCTTTTGGAATAGTGGAGATCCCCAGGAAGGAGGTAAGTATGGGTGAGTGAAAAAGCTGCAGTAAAAACAGAGTGTCCATATTGATCTTGGCCAGGACCTGGCCTGTAGGACCCTCTTCCTTGCTTACCCAATGTATTAGTTTCCTAGGGCTGGTGTAACAAAATACCACAAATTGGGTGGCTTAAACAGCAGAAATTAATTGTCTCACAGTTCTGGAGGCTGGAAGTCCAAGATCAAGGTGCCAGCAGGGTTGGTTTCTCCTGAGGCCTCTCTCCTTGGCTTGTGGATGGTCACTTTCTCGCTGTGTCCTCACACAGTCCTTCCCCTGGGCATGTGTGCTTCTGGTGTCTCTGCCTCTTTTTATAAGGACGCCAGTGCTGTTGGATTAGATCCTCACTTTTACATCTTCCTTTAACCTTAATTTACCTCTTTAAAGGCTCTGTCTCTAAATACAGTGATTTTGGGGGTTAGAACTTCAATTTATGAATATTGGGGGAAATAATTCAGCCTATAACACCCCATTACATTTAAAATATTTTCCCCATTATGTTTTTAATACCTTGATATTTAGTTCTCTGTGGGTCTTGCTTCTGGGACCCATTCTGAGGTCTCAATTCCAGCTGAGTTACTGATCTCTGCCTGTAGAATTTCCTTACCCTCACAGTACCATCATAACTTGGCACTGAACCATTTCAGATCTCTCAGCTTTGTGCTGATTATTAACCCTCTGGGTCATTTTCTGACTATGGACTCTTGCAGGAGTTTATTCTAGCTATCCTCTCCCAGGCCAGCCCTTCTATGAGTTTAGTCATACCCTCTATTTGGTCTTAGGCAGATGCTTGATACACAGAGAGCAATTAATAAGTAAGACAGTAGCAAAATGTGCACAGTATTTTGTTACATATAATGTGGACATTATGTTACACACTACACATTATGTTTATACATTACACATTATATTTCACAAAATTACATTATGCATTATATATTTAACAAAATTAAGTATAATGTGTAATGTAATTAATTGCTTTTTTTAGTAATAAACTTTGAAGCAAAATAAGTGAAACTAAAAGGAGAAAGATAGGTTAGGACTAGTGGATTTTATTTTATTTTATTTTATTTTTTTTGAGACAGAGTCTCACTCTGTCACCCAGGCTGGATTGCAGTGGCCCGATCTCGGCTCACTGCAACCTCTGCCTCCTGGGTTCCAGCGATTCTCCTGCCTTAACCTCCCAAGTAGCTGGGATTACAGGCGTGTGCCACCACGCCTGGCTAATTTTTGTATTTTTAGTAATTTTTCACCATGTTGGCCAGGCTGGTCTTGAACTCCTGACCACAGGTGATCTGCCTCAGCCTCCCAAAGTGCTGGGATTACAGGCATGAGCCACGGTGCCCAGCCAGGACTAGTGGATTTTAGATATCAGGCTAAGCAGTTTGATCTTTATTCATTAGGTAAAAGGGAGATCTGGAAAATTTTCTCATTGAATGTTAGGGAGTGTAAGAAGAACATGTTATGCTGTAGTAACAAATAATCCCCAAATATCAGATGCTTACAACAACAAATTTTTGTTTTGTTTTGTTTTTTCCATTCTTGCCACATGTTTATTGCAGGTCTGCTGCAATTCTGTTACATGTCTTTACTCTGGAGTGTAGGCTGATGGACCAATTCCCTTGGCAGAAGAAAAAGAGACACAGCAAAATATGCTTGGTTTGTGAAGCTTCTGCCTGGGTGTAATACTTATCACTTCTGCCTACATTTCATTGATCAACATAAGTCATTTGACCACAGCTGACTTCAGTGGGATGGGGAGATATATTCCTCCCATCCAGAGGATGGACCCTATATAGGCAAGAGAACCAGAAAATAGATTTTCATCAGGAATGGAAGGAGACCCTGTTGAGAAAAAAAGTATTAGGAAAAAGGAAGAAAAGAAGATAGAAGGGGCAGAGCAAAGTTTTAAAAAAAGCATGATGGGGCAGATATAAGACATAAAGGGGGGAAGGGAGAGAAAATTAGGGCAAAAATAAGAGGCAGCCCTATAAAGACACAAATAATTGAGACAACTGGGATAACAGAAATATAAGGGGTTAGATTATCTTAGTGCTGTACAATCATGTGGTTCTATAGAGCCGTAAGAGGTTTGCATTAGTTTCCTGGGCTGTCATAAGAAATTACCACAAACTGGGTGGCTTAAAACAACAGAAATGTATTGTCTTGAAGTTCTAGAGGCTAAAAGTCTGAAATCAAGGTGTCAGCAGGCACCTGCTGCATCCCAATGCCATAGGGAAGAATACTTTCTTGCCTCTTCCTGACTTCCAGTGGGTGGCTTCCAGAAACACCTAGTATTTCTGGGCTCGTAGCCGCAGTCTCTGCTTCCCTCTTCCCATGGCCTTCTTTCCCTGTGCGTCTCCTGTGAATCTCTGTGTGCCCTCTTCTTGTGAGGACACCAGTCATTGGATTTAGGGTTTACCGTAATCCAATGTGACCTCATCTTAACTTGATTACATCTGCAAAGACCCTATTTTCAAATAAGCTCACATTCACAGGTATGAAGGATGGAGACTTGAACATATCTTTTTGGGGAGCAATTCAACACATTATAGTCCATTCTCTGGTCCCCCAAAATTCATGTCTTTTCCACATGCAGAATACATCCATCCCCTTCTTAACCCATTTCAAATTTCTGAACCTATTCCGGCATTAACTCTAAATTCCAAATCTCATTTAAATATCATTGAGTCAAAAAGTCCCAAATATCATCATCTAAATCATCTAAATCAGGTGTATGTGAGATTCTTGGTATGATTTATCCCGATTCCTCATCTATGAAACTAGAAAACCAGTTGTCTCTCCCCAAATACAATGGCATAGTATAAACAGTTTCATTCTGAAATGGAGAAAATGGAAGGAATACATAAATGGACAAGGGTCACTTGTTCCAAGCAAGTTCAAAACAGAGCAGGCCAAATTCCATCATGTTTCAGGCCTGAGAATAATCCTCTGTGGCTCAGTGCGCTGCTCTTTGGCCCACAGAGGCTCTGCCCTCAGGGCCTGCAGGAATCCCACCAGTTCCTGAACTATCTTCTGAGTTGTATTACTTTGCTAGAGCTGCCATAGGAAAATACCACAGGCTGAGTGGCTTAAACAGAATAAATTTATTTTCCTCCCAGTTCTAGAGGCTGGAAATCCAAGGTCAAGGTGTCAGGAGGGTTGGTTTCTCCCCAGGCCTCTCTCCTTGGCTTGCAGATAACCACCTTGCTGTGCCCTCACGTGGTCCTTCTCCTGTGTGTATCTGTATTCTAATCCCTTCCTATAAGGACACCAGTCATTGTGGATTAGGGACCACCACTCTTATTACTTGACTTTACCTTAGTTACTTTAAAAGCCCTATCTCTAAATATAGTCACATTCTGAGGTATTTTAACATATGAATTTAGAGGAGACACAATTCAGCCTATTACAGGAGTCATTTATTCATGTGTGAAAGGAAATTAAATTTTGAGACCTCAAACTCATTTAGCCAAGGGAAAAGTCAAGCTGGGAACTGGGTCATGCAAACCTGCCTCCCGTTTTGGTTCCTAAATAAGATGACTACAAGATGAAAAGCTACATGCCCGCCCTATATTTTGCCCACAAGGAAATTCCTAGTGAGATCTTATAACTTTACCATGGCAATGCAAATTGATAGCTTATCTTTACAGGTGCAGTCGCTCTGGCCCACCAGACACAAATGCTTATCTGACTGTTCCCTGACCCCATTTTGTCCATTTTGTCTGTGTTATCTGATGTAAAATGCAGATTCTCCACATTTTTCCTCTGCCCTTTTTGTTTATGTCATCTTATGTAAAAAAATGTAGATTCACGGAGCCAGGAAAAGGCATAAATGACTATTTTTCCCTAACCCCTCTTACATGAAAACTGTGTGCTTCTCAATATCCCACCCTTTCCCCTTTAAATTTGGAGCCCTCAAAATCATCTTCAGAGAAAAGCATAGACCTATCTCCCGGGTGCGTCCTTAACTTTGGTAAATAAATCTAAAATTATTGAGACTTGTCTCATCATTTTCCTCAATTGACACGTTTTCATTTTTATTTATTTATTTATTTATTTATTTAATGAGGCAGGATCTCACTCTGTCACCCAGGCTAGAGTGCAGTGGCATGATCTTGGCTTATTGCAACCTCCGCTTTTCAGGTTCAAGTGATCCTCCCACCTCAGCCTCTGGAGTAGCTGAGACTACAGGTGTGTCCCATGGTACCTGGCGAATTGTTGTGTTTTTAGTAAAGATGGGGTTTCACCATGTTGCCCAGGCTGGTCTCAGACTCCTGGGCTCAAGCAATCTGCCTGCCTTGGCCTCCCAAAGTGATGGGATTACACATGTGAGCCACTGCGCCCAGCAGGAATCATTTTTTCTTTTCCTTGACGGATAACACATGTTCGCAGTCATATAGAATTTTGAAAGTCCTACAGCCTTCATTTTGTCCTGCCTCTGTTTCTTGAAGCCCAGGTTGGCAGTATTTCTGCTGATATAACATTCTTAAAAACATTATTGGTTTCCTATGCAATTCATGGGGATCTGGGCCATCAGACAAGAAGGTCCTGCACAGATTTTTCCTGGATAAACCCACTTGTATTTCTGGCTCCTGCTGAGAAGGTTGATTGAATCCATGGGTCACACTCACATACCTAATCTCTATAACAAAAGGCTGTTTAGCCAAATTCTTGGTGTTCTCTCCAGAGCATACTTTCTCGCCATTTGCATTCTGGATAGGCTGAGAATTTCCAAAGTCATCAAGTTCTGTTTTGCTTAATAGTTTCTTCCTCCAATTATCTCTTTCTTCTCATTTTCTACTATAAACAGCAAGAGAAAACCAGGCCACATTTTCCACACTGTGTTTGGAAATCTCATCAGTTCAATATCCAAGTTCATCACTTATGAGTTCTGCTTTCCACCCAACAGTAGAACATAATTCAGTCAAGTTCCTAACATTTTATAACAAGAATAGCCTTCCCGCCAGTGTCAAATAACATGTTCATCATTTCCTCTGAGTCCTCACCAGAAGCACCTTAACATTTATATTTCTACCAACGTTCTGTTTGTGACAATATACATGTTCTCTAAGATGATAGACGATTTATCTACAGTTCTCCTTACTTCTTTCTGAGCCCTTCCTGGAATCTCCTCTAACGTCCACATTTCTACCAACAATCTTTTCAAGGCAATCTAGGCTCTTTAAAACCATGTGTCTAGGCTGGGAGTGGTGGCTCACGCCTATAATCCCAGCATATGGGAGGCTGAGATGGGTGGATCATTTGAGCTCAGGAGTTCAAGACCAGCCTGGCCAACATGGTGAAAACCCATCTCTATTAAAAATATGAAAATTAGCCTGGCACAGTGGCGTGTACCTGTAATCCCAGCTACTTGGGAGGCTGAGGCGTGAGAATCACTTGGACCTGGGAGGCGGAGGTTGCAGGGAGCCAAGATTGCACCACTGAACTCCAGCATGGGTGACAGAGCCAGACTCAGTCTCAAAAAAATGAAAAAAAAAAACTGTCTAAAAATTCTTCCCACTACCACCATTATCCAATTCCAAATCCACTTCAACATTTTTAGGAATTTGTTATGGCGGTATCCCATTCTCAGTACCAAAATCTGTATTGGTTTCCAAGGGCTGCCATCACAACTTACCATAAACTGTTTGGCTTAAGACAATAGAACTTTATTTTCTCAAAGTTTTGGGGGCCAAAACTCTAAAATCAAGGAAGCAGGGCCATACTCTCTCCAAACTCTGTAGGGAAAAATCCAAAAGAATCTAGCCTGATGGTATTTGCTGTGAACATGGACTGTCAGGTTTATTGCCAGAGTGCTAGACATGTGCGTCTGAGTTCCAGCCCAAAGAGTTATGTATATCCAGTGCTTTGATTCAGAATTGGTACATTCTAAATTGAAGGACGTTTGGAGTTGAAGTTCACTGCCTGTTGTTTTCTTAACCCTTTAATCCTTCATGCTACCTCCCTATCAGGTGCTAGGCTATCATAAGACATAAAAAAGGCCTGGGGGGTTTTGCTAATCTCTGATGCCACTGAATACTACCAGAAATAAATTCTATTCCTCAAGCTAAATTACACCAATCAAGCCCTGTAAGGAAGGAGAGTGTATTTAAAATCCTTGCTCTCGCTGGAGGAAGTATAGTAGAAAATTGATGAGTCAGAAAGACCGGAATTCAAGTTCCAGGTCTGATGCTTCCTAGCTGTGTGATGTTGGGCAAGTTACTTAACCTCTCTCTCTGTGTCTCATTATCCTCATGCGTCCAATAAGGATGATAATAAAACCTGTCTAATAGGGTAGCTGCGAGGAAAAGAGATGATGTTCGCACAGTGCTTTGCCCAATTCACGACTAGACTGGGGTTCAATATATGATAATAATGGCAATGATGATGAAGGCCAGTAAGAAAGCTGAATATTGTTGAAGATTGTGTCAAGGAACCTCTGTAATAGGATATAGAATGCCTCCTCTTTTCACATGAACTGCTAATACTCTCTGTGAAGAATGACAATTTTTAGGCAGAGGGGTGAAACATATCCCTTTAGTCAAGCTATGCAAACACAGCAGCTGCTCACATAAATCCCTTGAGTTTTATGCCGTTGTCTTTTCTCAGACAGAGCCCTCATTGAGTTTGGGAGAGTTTGGGTTGGCTGAGTAATAGCAGCGTGAGCTATGTAGCTACTCTTTCATTCTGACCTCACCTTGGGATAGACACAGAGCCCAATGTATCAAATCGCCTGGTGTACAGATCTCTTGTCCAAGTGAGGTGCAGCTGGACTTTATATTTCTGTGCATTTGACTTGCAGGCTATGTCTTATTCACCAAGACAGAAGTTTATACTTGGGCCTTCTCATGGGTGAGGTCACTTTGCTGTTATTAGCCAAACGCCGCTCTTCTCCAAATGTCTGATGTTTTCTTGGCTGTAGTGTTCAGTTCCCAGAGCAAGATGTTTTAGACTAAGAAGTACTGCTTGTGCAATGACGCAAACCTATTCTGGAAATTTGCTCCAATGGTTGTGTTTTCTTGTTGGTTTTGAGCAACGGTATTTGTATTTTTGTTGATATTTCCCTTGTGAAGGAGCAATGGGTTTGTTAGATTTTGCGTGGTCTGATTGTACAACGTCAGGGATGCAGCTGAGGCTTTGTCTCTAGCAAATGTTAGGAGAGACAAATTCGGACTGTTTAAAGTCTACATCGGCATTAACTGGCTGGCAACTTGAAATGAGACAAAAATGAATGATTTCCACAATGCCTGTCCTCGCTAGCTCAGTATTTCTCAAAAATTTCTTTTCATTATCACTCCCCCAAGGAGCTTTTTGAACATTTTTTTCCTAAGTGTCTCCTCCCACCATGAAATTTTAATACTTCAGATACACTGTGTATCTATTTATATACTATTATCTGTACCTGTGTTTTATATATAAAAGAATAGAATTCTAGCTACCCCTGAACCAATTTTGCCCTTTTACTAATGATCCTCACCAATTGACTGAAAACACATCTCATGCCTGAAAAAAACACAATTTACTATGGGGTAATTCATTGGCAATTACAATTTATAGCTGGAGAAACTGAGTCATGAATGATTTTCTAAGAACTCGATATAATAGTTATAACAGCATTCATTACTCTACAAACATTTATAAAGGGATCTAGAACTAGAAATACCATTTGACCCAGTCATCCCATTACTGGGTATATACCCAAAGGACTATAAATCATGCTGCTATAAAGACACATGCACACGTATGTTTATTGCGGCACTATTCACAATAGCACAGATTTGGAACCAACCCAAATGTCCAACAATGATAGACTGGATTAAGAAAATGTGGCACATATACACCATGGAATACTATGCAGCCATAAAAAATGATGAGTTCATGTCCTTTGTAGGGACATGGATGAAATTGGAAATCATCATTCTCAGTAAACTATCGCAAGAACAAAAAACCAAACACCACATATTCTCACTCATAGATGGGAATTGAACAATGAGAACACATGGACACAGGAAGGGGAACATCACACTCTGGGGACTGTTGTGGGGTAGGGGGAGGGGGGAGGGATAGCTTTAGAAGATATACCTAATGCTAAATGACGAGTTAATGGGTGCAGCACACCAGCATGGCACATGTATACATATGTAACTAACCTGCACATTGTGCACATGTACCCTAAAACTTAAAGTACAATAATAATAAAATAAAAAAAAGAACACAGAAGAATAACTTTTTGAATACATTGCAGTTACTTTTCTGAGGAAATGCAGTCAAAATCTCTATAATTACAAGCTTTTTGTCCATGTTGTTAGCTCTTCTCATGTTGTGTGCCAAAGTTGGTTGAGATCTGTAAAAGCACAGGACAAATATTTCCTGCACATACCCTTTTTCATTCCTATGCTCAAATCCCTGATGAAAGCCCCAATCACTTCACATCCGACTGTTTTCCCTACCTCTGAACTCACATTCACAAATGCAAATTGCCCTCAAGGGCCAGGGAGGCCACAGAAATTAATGAAGGGGGCCCGAAGTAAGAAAAGGACACTCTCCCAACACAGGCAGGGATGACTGGCAGCTGACACATGGCCTTTGTGTTAGGAAGACAAGAGGGGGTGCACGGGACTTGGGAAATGGAAAATATGTAGTCCATCTGAAGGTGGCAGCCGCTACTCAATTCTTGGAGCTTTATTGTCACAGGGAAATGGCAGCCCAACATTGTCTGATCATTTTACTGTTTTAGAGAGAAACCAGAAATCTAACATTTTATGGGATTGTTAAATATTGACCAACAGTCTTTGTGCCAAATAAAACAGATCTGTGAGCTGGGCTGGGCCACTGAACACTAAGTTTTGAGCACAGTTCCAGAGACTTCCTTCTCTTTCCAACCCAATCTATCTTAAACTCTATTTTAAACAATTTCACCCTCTCAAAGTGTAATTCACATCATGTTCCTCTCCTGCTTAAAAGTTTTCAATAGCTTCCCACTGCCTACCAAGTCAATTCTAAACTCGTGAGCTAGGCATTTTAAAGCCATCTGCCACTTTATGTAATATCTTCCCTTCACTTATGTGAACATCAACTTTTTCTCCTTTCCTTGACTTGCTTTGTAATTTTCTGCCTCACTCCTTTGACTAAGGTGGCTTCTTCTGCCTGAAACCTTCATGTTTAAATCTTAACAATCTTTCAAAGTCGAACTTCAGATGTCTCCTTTCCAAGAAGCCTTCTTTGCTGTATCTGATACGAGGTGATTCTTTCTCTGAACTTCAATAACGCATTATTTTTGATAAAGTGCTTGGAACACTCTGTTCAGAGTAAGTGCGTTAGGATGAGTTGGCTTGGAAGGAGTGGCTCATCACCCTCATTTGCCCTTCACTTCTCATCTCTGGCTCTGTCCTGTGTCATAGGGGAATAGCATATTCATTTAATTTTTTCTCTGGCATTTTTCACTTTTCATTGTGTAATACAGTTATTTGTATAGAGGTCCTCTATCCCTTACTAGGTAATATTTTCAAACAGGGATTCTTTCTTTCTTTCTCTCTTTCTTTCTCTCCTTCCTTCCTTCTTTCTCTTTCTTTCTTTCTTTTTCTTTTCTTTCTCTTTCTTTTTCTTTTTTTCTTTCCTTTCTTTTCCTTCCTTCTTTCCTCCCTTCCTTCTTTCTTTCTTTCTTTTCTTTCCTTCTTTCCTTGCTTTTCTTTTTCTTCCTTCTTTCCTTCTTTCTTTCTTTTTTTTTCTTTCTTTCCCTTCCTTCCTTCCGTCCTTCCTTCCTCCCTTCCTCCTTCTTTCTTTTCTTTACTTCTTTCCTTTCTTTCTTTCTTTCTTTTTCTTCTTTCTCTCTCTCTTTCTCTTTCTTTCTTTCTCTCTCTCTTCCTTCCTTCCCTCCCTCCCTACCTTCTTTCCTTCTTTCTTTCTTTCTTCCTTCCTTCCTTCCTTCCTTCCTTTCTCAGGGTCTTGCTCTGTCACCCAGGCTGGGGTGCCATGGGCCAGTCATGGCTTACTGCAGCCTTGACCTCCCAGGCTCAAGCGATCCTCCTACCTCAGCCTTCCAAGTAGCTGGGACTATAGGCTTAAGCCACCAGGCCCGGCTAATTAAAAAAAGATTTTTTTCCAGGGATGGGTGTCTCCCTATGTTGGTCAGGCTGGTCTCAAACTCCTGAGCTCAAGTGATCTTCCCACCTGAGCCTCCCAAAGTGCTGGGATTACAGACATGAGCCATTGTGCCCCGCCGGGGATCATTTCTTATATAACCTTGATTCCCCACAGTGGCAAGTACTTAAATATTTGTAAAATGAGCATTTGCAATTCTATTGATTGCTTCATTCACCAGATCATTCCTTCCCACATGCCCCAAAAGTTCCAAATCTATGGATGTTTTACTTGAAGGGAACCAAATTGAGAGAAAGCAAACATACTTCAGGAAGGGTAATGTATAAGGAACCATCAGGATTCTCATGCATTTGCGTCATTTGTCTACCCTCTTTGGCCCAAATATTGAGCCTTTTAAACATTTAAAAATATTGACCAGTGAAGATTTAATATGTTTGATTGACCCTCATTTTAACATGCTGTTCAACATCTGCCAATTTTTAAAAACTGGTCTGACATTCTAGAAGGAAAAAAAGAATGAGCAATTCCTAGGTTAACGAACATATGTAAAGAAATTTGATATCTCTTTTGCCTTCCTGGGCTCCTGGTACAGGACAGTATACTTGGAAGTGGCCACAAGAGGGGAGTATGAACCACAGTCATCCTTAAATGAATGAGACCAAGGATTCACTCTTTCTCCAGCTGAATGAAGAAAGCTCCATCCTGAACAATAGTCAGTTGAATTATCATTCCCTTTCCAGCTGACGATCAAAGACTGAATGTGGATCTGCTCTTTCTGTGTTCACAGAGACTGTAGCCTTCACCTCTCAGTTGTCCAATCAGACCATAACCCTGACTGGAAGAAATACTTATGGAGGAGGGCCTGAAGGATGTGCAGTCCCTCTCGCTCAATTTCTCTCCCATTGTTTTACCTTTGCATGAAACCAGAGCCCTGAGAGAACTGTGTTCCTGGATCATGTTGCTTTGGGTCCTGTAGAATTATTTCTACTGAATTGTGATTTGGCCTCCCTCAAAATCTTTGTACTGAGGGAAGCTTTAAGAAGCAGCTGTTTAAAATGTGTTATTAGGCCAGGTGTGGTGGCTCACGCCTGTGATCCTAGCACTTTGGGAGGCCGAGGAGGGTGGATCACCTGAGGTCCGGAGTTCGAGACCAGCCTGGCCAACACGATGAAACCCTGTCTCTACCAAAAATACAAAAATTAGCTGGATGTGGTGGCAGGCACCTGTAATCCCAGCTACTTGGGAGGCTGAGGCAGGAGAATCACTTGAACCTGGGGGATGGAGGTTGCAGTGAGCTGAGATCGCACCACTGCACTCCAGCCTGGGTAACAGAGCGAGACTCTGTCTCAAAAAAAAAAAAAAAAAAAAAAAGTGAAACTGTGTCTCAAAAAATAAAAATAAAAATAAAAAAATTTAAAACATAAAATGTATTATTATATCAACATAAAGATGTTGTCTACAAATTCATACAATGTTCTGTTTTTAAGGACCCATGGGAGAAATTTTGCTTAAAACTCAGAATGCAGGAAAAGCTGTTTGTCTTGATATATTGACTTTCTAAATATTTTAACTTATTATGCCTTTCTCTTCCCTTTCACTGCTGGGAGGCTTCATTTATTCAACCAGTATGTACGGAGTGCCCGTATGTGCCAGCTGGCTGCTGGAGATATGATGGGGAGCAAAAGGAGAAGGAATCCTGTCCTCACAAAGCTTCCAGTTTAGAGGAAGAAACAGATATTTATTTATTACTCAGATAATTGCACAAACTGAAAAGTGCTATGAAGGGAAGGGCCCTTGCTATGAGAACATAGCAAGACAGGACTTCGTTTGAAGAAGTCCCCTTTGGGCCCGAGGCGGTGTGAAAGTTTCCTAAGGGAAAGGGGGTGGGGTGCTGGCATTCCTGACCTGAAGAGGAACCACCTACTGGGGAGAAGACCTGCATTCTGGCAACTGGAAGAATTCCAGGGAGCTAAAGTGCACTTTATGTGGATGGGGAAGGTGTGGAGGAAGGTTTGAGTGGGGAGTGAAGTTTTGGTGCCCTGTATACGTGTTTCTGCTTGCTAATCTTTTTTTTTTTTTACTTTTATTTTAAGTTCGGGGGTCTATGTTCAGGTTTGTTATATAGGTAAACTTGTGTCATGGGGGTTTGGTGTACAGATTATTTTGTCAGCCAGATGCTAAGCCTACTACTCAGCAGTTATTTTTACGGATCCTCTCCCTCCTCCCACCCTCCACTCTCAAGTAGGCCCCAGTGTCTGTTGTTCCCCGCTTTGTGTCCATGAGTTCTCATCATTTAGCTCCCACTTATTTTTATTTTTTATTTTTTTGAAACAGAGTCTCCCTCTGTCGCCCAGGCTGGAGTGCAGTGGCGCCATCACAGCTCACTGCAAGCTCCACCTCCCAGGTTCACACCATTCTCCTGCCTCAGCCTCTGGAATAGCTGGGACTACAGGCAGCTGCCACCAGGCCCAGCTAATTTTTTGTATTTCTTACTAGAGACGGGGTTTCACCGTGTTAGCCAGGATGGTCTCGATCTCCTGACCTCGCGATCCGCCTGCCTCGGCCTCCCAAAATGCTGGGATTACAGGCGTGAGCCACTGCGCCCGGCCTTAGCTCCCACTTATAAGTGAGAACATGCAGTATTAGTTTTCTAAGGATAATGGCCTCCAGCTCCATTCATGTTCCTATAAAAGACATGATCTCATTCTTTTCTGGCTGCATAGTATGCCATACAGAACAACATAGTATTCCATGGTGTATATGTACCACACTTTAAAAAATTCTATCTGGCCGGGAGTTGTGGCTCACGCCTGTAATCCCAGCACTTTGGGAGGCCAACGCAGGCGGATCGCGAGGTCAGGAGATCGAGACCATCCTGGCTAGCACGGTGAAACCTCGCCTCTACTGAAAATACAAAAAATTGCCAAGTACCTGTAATCCCAGCTACTCAGGAGGCTGAGGCAGGAGAACGGTGTGAACCTGGGAGGTGGAGCTTGCAGTGAGCCGAGGTCGCACCACTGCACTCCAGCCTGGGTGACAAAGGGGGACTCTGTCTCAAAAAAATAAATAAAAATAAAAAAATAAAAATAAATTTAAAAAAATTAAAAAATTATATCTGTCCCTGATGGGCATTTAGGTTGATTCCATGTCTTTGCTCTTGCGAATAGTGCTGCAATGAACATATGCATGTATGTGTCTTTATGGTAAGATGATTTCTATTCCTTTGGGTATATAACCAGTAATGGGGTTGCTGGGTCAGATGATAGTTCTGTTTCTATATGCATGCTAATTTTACCCAGGCTTTTGTTTTACCCTATATCCCTTGATATGTTATCTTTTCATAAGAAACATATTTTGTAGAATAAGATGGAATAAATAAAAAGTTATTCAAAATTGCAGTATAAGCAGACTCCATCTTGAATTAAATAAAAACAGATTTCACACCATGCCACCCCTGCCAAGGCTCCCTCACGCCCATGGGTTCTCACTCTTGGACACAAGGTGTACTGTCCCACCTTGTGTGTGAGCCTGTGGACTTGAGAACATAGACTGGCTTTGCTCTGCTGGCATCTGGAGGCTCAAGGTATTTTTCCTTCACAGCACATCAGGATCCAGAGTTATAAAGTACTGGCTACTAGATGGATTTATTGACAATTTAGAAATTATAGTCCTGCCTTCTGGTCCTATAAAAAGTTACATCCAGTTCCCTCTGAAAAACACTCCAGGAATAAACAGGTCAAGTGAATAAGGCAGTATTTTATAGTTGCTTTTCTGATCAGAGACCTTCATTCTGCTGGCTTTGCTGAGGATTAGAATGTGTTGCTAAAAGGTTGCTAGAGGAAACCTCTGCGGTTAGGTGTTCTTGCCTTCATCTGTCATCTCTGTTCTCAGTATTGATTTGAACCAAGGCCTTAATGGGGACAAAATAGAACATATCAATGTCTCTTACATTTCCTAGGTCAGGAAAAAGCCTATTTCTGAGAACTTACTCATTGTAGTAACACATTTCATTTAACAGAAAGGGGTGCGGTGGAAAGGAAGAAAGAAGAAAATGAATTATGATACCAGTGAGATGGTTAGAAATAGAGTTGCCCATCATTCTGCCTCAGCCAGACAGAGCTCTTTGCTGAGCTCCAAAATGCACTGGACATATTGCTGCCACAGCACTTTTGCACTGGCTGCCCATCAACCTGGAATGCTCTTCCTCTACATAACAACAAGCTTGACTTGTTCACCTCCTTCTAGTTTTTGATTGAATATATTATCACCTTGATCATCCTATTTAAAATTGATGACCCCCTTGAACTCCTGATTCCCTTTACCACATCTCAGGGGTTGGCAAATTATGACCTCTAACCACCTGTTTTTGTAAATAAAGTTTTATTGGAACATAGCCAAACTCATTTGTTGTTATTGTTATTGCATTTTACACATTGAGTGTGACTGCTTTTGTCCAACAATGGCAGAGTTGAGAGACAATGTGGCTCACAAAGTCTAAACAATTTACTACCTGGCCCTTTTCAGAAAATTTGCCAACACTGCCCTGTTTCATTTTCTTCTGTTTCATTTCTAACCTTCTAACGGTATACACATATCTATATATCTATATCCATCTATATCTATCTACATATCTATATCTTATTTTTATTTTATTCTATTTTTTGAGATGGAGGCTTGCTCTGTTGCCCAGGCTGGAGTGCAGTGGCACGAGCTCAGCTCACTACAACCTCCGCCTCCTGGGTTTAAGTGATTCTCCTGCCTCAGCCTCCTGAGTAGCTGGGATTACAGGCACGTGCCACCAAGCTAATTTTTGTATTTTTAGTAGAGATGGGCTTTCACCATGTTGGCCAGGTTGGTCTTGAACTTCTGACCTCAGGTGATCTGTGGCCTCCCAAAGTGCTGGGATTACAGGCGTGAACCACCACGCCCTGTCCATCTTTTTTTTTTTTTTTTTTTTTTTTTTAAGTTTTGAGATGGAGTCTCCCTCCTCTGTTGCCTAGGCTGGAGTACAGTGGCATGATCTTGGCTCACTGCAACCTCCGCCTCCTGGGTTCAAGTGATTCTTCTGCCTCAGCCTCCCTGAGAAGCTGAGACTACAGGCATGCGCCACCAAGCTCAGCTAATTTTTTTTTTGTATTTTTAGTAGAGATGAAATTTCACCATGTTGGCCAGGCTTGTCTTGAACCCTTGACCTTAGGTGATCTGCCTGCCTCAGCCTCCCAAAGTGCTGGGATTACAGGTATGAACCACTGCGTCCGGCCTGCCCATCTTATTTTTAAAAATCTCCACAAGGGCAGAGATTTTTAATTTATTTTGTTAGTTCACCAATATATTTAAATATCTAGAACATTGCTCGGTAGATTTTGAATAATGATTTATTGGATGAATAAATGAATAAGTGAATATAAAGTGTCCCACAAAGATTAGACAGTTAGTTTGATAATTATTATTTCAATATAACTGCAACTTATGAAAAGGGGAAGATATCCATTACAACAGTGTATATTCTCAACCTAACACGTAGAAAGTTGTGACTGTTACAAGCTCCTCTCAGCTGCTGCAAGAAGCATGCTGTCACAGGCTTGTCTCTGAGCCTTATATACCTGCTTACTTCTGCTAGGACACCTACACAATCCTCAAATAAACACTAGAGGAAAAGGCTTTTTTATGAAAGTAAACATTTTTTTGTCATTCTAAAAGTTTTGGCTTTGTTGGGGAAGTGCTATTTTCATGTTCAGACAGAGGAATGCCTATTTTTACACTACAGCCAGACAAGACTCAACTATTGAGCCAAATGGGCAGGTGTGTTTTCAAACTATGTCTTTATTTCACTTAAAAGAAGACGGGAAGAAAGAAACTCACCTTTTGATCAAGGAAATAAAAGGTTCAGCCTTCTAGTTCCTTTCAGCAGCTGGTAAAATTTTTCATGTGGGTTACATTTCTCGATCACATAAAAAAAACCAATTTACATAAATTAGTCTCTTGTCAATATGAAACATCTATGTAGTTGCTGCAAAAACACTAAGGTTGGACAGCATCTAACTAGAATTCTGAAGTTTTTTTCTTATTTTTGCTGACTTTTTGATTGCCACTCCAGTGCTAGTTTTCAAAAGTACAGATATGTCAGCCTTCTTATTATTTTTAGGTGGGTTTTGAGGATGAGAATGAGGAAAGAGTTACATATGGCACAAGTAGGTCATACTCTGAGAGCTGGGCTCAATTGGGGGTGATTTTGCATTTAGCAAAGTCTGGAGACATTTTTGATGGTCACAACTGGGCAGGTGCTATTGGCAGTTTAGTTGGTAGAGGACAGAGTGGTTGTTAAACAGTCTGCAGTGCCCAGGATGGGTTCTTCCCATCCCCATCAAGCCCCAACCTCCCAACAAATAATTACGCTGTCCAAAATGTCAGTAGTGCTGAGGTTGAAAAATCCTGTCCTGTGATCTAGTTAACATGCTGCCTTTTCCTTTCTCAGCCTTTTGCTTTCTTGTTGCCTTGGTGATGTCATTCCTTGCAACCTGGGGTTAATAATAGATGCCCATTTCTTCCTTCACTGGGAGGAGATAAACATGGTGAGCCATTCAAGCACCAAAAACACCTAAGGAAAAGTATTATTACTATTTATTAAGAAAGAATTGTATGTCTCCAAATGTCATGTCTGTATTTCTTCATGACTGCTTAAAAAAAGTTTAAATAATTGAAGGGTGCCTAACCTATGTGTCTTCTGTCCCTTCTGTTGTAGAGAGAGGGTCATAGAAACACAGGCTGCTGAAATCCACTTTAAAAATCTACAGCTGATGTGTTTGCTCCTTTTGGTCTTTTTCTGGCTGTCCTATTCCAGAGTGTCCTCCTTCCCTCTCTTTGTCCTTGTCCCCTCGGTGATACCCTGACCTCCTTGGCTTTTTCCTTCACCTGATACACCTGAAGGGTATGTCTGCTACAACCTCTCATTCCTTTCCCCTTAATTCACTTGATTCTTGATTCAGTATTTCATCAACTATTTTTTGTTACTCAAGCACTCTCTTGGGGTCTTGCACTTCACTCAAGTGGCTTTTTAGCAATTTTTCTGAAGGAAATGTTCTCCATCTTAATATAAATATATATATAAATATTTACCCTTGAATGTTGAAAGTCATGGCTAAATAATAATACAAAAATGAGAACCAAAAAAAGAATCACTTTACTTAAACATTAATTTGGGCTGGAAAGATAACTTTGTGGCTTTAAACCAGATTCCTGATGTTTTAGCCATCTAAATCCCCAAATTTTTGTTAGAATAAATTGTATTTGTTTATTTTTAATTTTGTGGAATTCTTGGGTTCTCGAAGTCCTGGAGCTTGAGGACCCAATTGGCAAGCATGAAGGGCTGGAAAATCCTATTGTTAACTGACAAAATACCTTTTCACAAGAGTTTATGCAAGCTAAAAGAATATAGCTGAAGACAGGATTACGTGCTTTTCTACAAAGTTCTCTTATAGTTTTTAAGGGGAGGGTAGTGATTAGGATACAGCACTGGTTTTTTTTGTTGTTGTTGTTTGTTGTTTTCTTTTGAGATAGAGTCTCGCTGTCGCCCAGGCTGGAGTGCAGTGGCACGATCTTGGCTCACTGCAATCTCTGCTTCCTGGGTTCAAGCGATTCTCTTCCCTCAGCCACCCAAGTAGCTGGGATTACAGGCACATGCCACCATGACTGGCTAATTTTGTATTCTTAGTAGAGATGGGGTTTTGGCATGTTGGCCAGGCTGGTCTTGAACTCCTGACCTCAGGTGATCTGCCCACCTTGGCCTCACAAAGTGCTGGGATTACAGGCGGGAGCCACCGCACCCGGCCGCAGCACTGGGTTTAAAGGAGATCTTAGAGAAGAAGTTGTTCCTGTCAGCAAGCTGGAAACACTTTAGATGTAGGAGATTAACTTGGTTAGGTCATGGTCCTTCCCATTGTGTTATTTCTTAGATTTTTATATGTTTTCTTAAAAGAGGAGAAATATTCTGTCTATATTAATTAAATTGGGAGAAAATGAAATTTACTTTCTATTTGCACCCAGTTTCACTCAGAGTAACACCCCAAGTCGTCACATTGGTCTCCAAGTTCTTGAGGCTACGGTGCGGTAACTGTGTTGACCTCATCTCTTGCTATTGTGCCCCAACTCACTCAGTCACTCTGCTGCAGAACACTGGCCTCCCTGCAGCTCTTCACACCCTTCAGACACACTCTTGCTGGGGAGCCTTTGTGTTTGCTCCTCCTGCCTGGAATGCTTTTCCCTAGTTTACTTACTTGGCTTACTCTCTCACCAACCTCGTCTTTGTTCCAGTTTCTCCTCAATGAGACCTCTCTGCCCTCACTATTTAATTCTGAAAACCATACTTTTTCTTTCTTCCCTTAGGTCTTTTAATCCTTCTTCCCTGCCCAACTTTTTTCTCCTTTTTTAAAACATAGAATAATGATCTTTTAACAAACTATTTACTCATTTATAATGCATTGTGTTTATTTCCTACCTGCCCTTGCTAGAATGTAAATTTCTCAAGGGCAGAGATTTTTGTCTGTTTTGTTCACTATTGTGTCTTAAGAGCCTAAAACAGTGCCTGGCTCTGTGTGAAGCCACACATCATTGTTGAATAAGCAAGTGAGTTGGTTAAGCATAAGCAGGGACAGAGAGGCTTTTATGAGGAATTTGTAGATGTCAAAAGAATAGCTTGAAGGCCAGGTGTGGAGGCTCATGCCCGTAATCCCAGCACTTTGAGAGGCCGAGGTGGGTGGATCACCTGAGTTCAGGAGTTTGAGACCAGCCTGTCCAACATGGCAAAACTCCATCTCTACTAAAAATACAAAAAATTAGCTGGGCGTGGTGGTGGGCGCCTGTAATCCCAGCTACTTGGGAGGCTGAGGCAGGAGAATTGGGTGAACCTGGGAGGTGGAGGTTGCAGTGAGCCAAGATTATGCCATTGGACTCCAGCGTGGGGGACAGAGCAACACTCTGTCTCAGAAAAAAAAAAAAAAAGAATAGCTTGAAGACACCCACAAAAGTAGGACAGAAGGAAGATAAAATGGAGATGGAGGAAACACATACAGATGATCCTTGACTATGATGGTTCAACTCACAATTTTTCAACTTTATGATAATGCAAAAGCTATATGCATTCAGCAGAAACCATGCTTTGAGTACACTTACTGTTCTTTTTTTGACTTTCAGTACAGAATTCAATAAATTACATGAGAAATTCAACACTTTATTAGAAAATAAGCTTTGTGTTAGATGATTTCGCTCAACTGTGGGCTACATAAGTGTTCTGAGTATGTTTAAGGTGGGTTCAGTTTTCTAAATGCATTTCTGATTTAGGATATTTTCAGCCTACAATGGGTTTATCAGGAAGTAACTCCATCATAAATCGAGGAGCATCTGTATTGCCCTTACAATTTTTTCTAGGGTTTACCTTGCTGACAGGTATCTGAGGTATAGGAAAATGCCTGGATATAGGTGCTCAAGGGCAGCTGTTTCTAGGAATTTTAGGGGAGCGTGTATGTGACAGAGACAAGAGGAAGAAGGGAAGGCATTGCAATGAATATAGCTAAGAAACATCCCATCACTCCCTTGATCTTTTATCCTTCCAACCTTCATGCACTCAACTTTTGTGCTTGTACCTGCAGCACACCATTGGTTTTATTTTTATAGTCAGACAGAGATGATAAACATAAGATATCTCTGGATAGAACCTTAAATACCTCTCAGGGCCATAATGAGACAAAACAACTTCATTTTTACCAGACACAAGACAAAGATGACTGGCTTATCAGACCAAACAATCTACCTGCTCACCTGTGTGGAACTGTTTTAACTCGATATTCCAGTGTGCTCCTGCTGAATTAGAAGAAAGAATGGAAAAGCTATTAGAAGATGAAAAAGTCATGTTAGTTTATGCTTTCCCCAACAAACAGTAGATGCTGCTAGTAAGCATCTTTTATGTGCGCAACTCAGAGCCTGAGCTCTGTATTTGTTTGGGGGATAGGAATCAGACTATCTGGGTTTAAATCTTGTTTCCACTACTCACTAACTGTGTGACGTAAGGAAAGTTATCTGATCTTTTAAATCCCATTTTACCATGTGTAAATAGCACTGTGAGATTATTGTGAGGATATACATGTGAGGTGTCTAGCACAGTGCCTTAATAAAGAGCATCTATTAGGCCTGCTCTATAATATAGGCAGTTAGGCTGCCTACTTTTTTTTTTTTTTTTTTTTTTTTGAGGTGGAATCTCACTCCCATTGCTCAGGCTGGAGTGCAGTGGCATGAACTTGGCTCACTGCAACCTCTGCTTCCTGGGTTCAAGCGATTGTCCTGCCTCAGCCCCCTGAGTAAGTGGGACTACATTTGCGCCACCACGCCAGGCTACTTTGTGTATTTTTAGTAGAGACGGGGTTTCACCATGTTGGCCAGGCTGGTCTCAAACTCCTGACCTCAAGTGATCTACCTGCCTCAGCCTCCTAAAGTGCTGGGATTACAGGCATGAGCCACCATGCCCGGCCAGGCTGCCTATCTTAAAATTCTGGTATTATTCTGTACTTGTTATGAAATTTAGGGCAAGATACTTCACCTCACTTTGCTTCAGCTTCCACATTTTCTTTTCTTTCTTCTTTCTTTTTTTAAAAAAATATTTTGTAGAGATGGTGTTTCACCACATTGCCCAGGCTGGTCTCAAACTCCTGATCTCAAGCGATCTGCCCGCTTCGGTCTCCCAGAGTGTTGGGATTCCATGCGTAAGCCGCTGCACCTGGTTTCAGAGTCCTCGTTTTCAAAAGAGTTAAATTAATTACTATGCAGAATTGTTATGAAGATCCAATGAAATTATTTAGGAAAATAAGAAAGACTTGGCACGTGCAAGTGTGCAGTAAAAGACAACCTTTATTACTATTTTTTCTCCTATTTGTTTTTGTTTTTTTTTACTGTGGTAAAAAAAATACTGTGGTATGTGATATACATAACAGAAAATTTACCAACGTAACCATTTTTAAATGTATAGCTCAGTGGTATTAACTACATTTATAATGTTCAACCATCACTGCCATCCAACTCCAGAACTCTTTCCAACTTGTAAAACTGAAACTCTGTTGGGGTATGGTGGCTCAGGCCTGTAATCCCAGCACTTTGGGAGGCCATGGTAGGTGGATCACTTGAGGTCACGAGTTCGAGACCAGCCTGACCAATATGGTGAAACTCTGTCTTTAATAAAAATACAAAAATTAGCCAGGCATGGTGGTGAATGCCTGTAGTCCCAGCTACTCGGGAGGCTGAGACAAGAGAACTGTTTGAACTGGGGAGGTGGAGGTTGCAATGAACCAAGATTGCGCCACTGCACTCCAGCCTGGGTGTCAGAGTGAGACTCCATCTCAAAAAAAAAAAAAAAAAAAAAAAGACCAAAAAACCAGAAACTCTATACACATTAAACAATAATACCTCATTCCCCACCCTCCTCCCAGTCCTTAGCAACCATCATTCTCCTTTCTGTCTCTCTGATTTGACCACTACTGTAAGTAATGTCATACGAGTAGAATCAGTGTTTTTTTGTGACTGGCTTATCTCACTTAGCATAATGTCTTCAAGTTTCATTCATGTTGTAGCACATGCCGGCATTTCCTTCATTTTTAAGGCTGAATAATATTCCATTGTATAAATATCCCACATGCTTATCTATTCAACTGTTGATGTACATTTGGGTTGCTATTGTGAATAATACAGCTATGAACGTGGGCATATAAACATCTCTTTGAGACCCTACTTTCAATTATTTTGGGTGCCTACTCAGAAATGGAATTGTAATTATATAGCAATTTTATCTCTAATTTTTTGAGGGACCACCATACTGTTTTCCCTAGTGGATGTACCTTTTTACATGTATTCCCATCAACAATGTATAAGAGTTCCAATTACTCTACGTTCTTCTCAACATTTGTAATTTTCTGGCTTTTTCTTTTTGGATAGTGGCCATCCTAATAGATGTAAGGTGGTAACTTGTCTTACTCTTTTGTTTTTGAGATGGGGTGTCATTCTTTCACACAGGCTGGAGCGCATTGGTGCAATCTTGGCTCACTGCAACCTCCACCACTCAAGCTGAAGCGATCATCCCACTCCAGCCTCCCGAGTAGCTGGGACCACAGGCTCACACCACCATGCCTGGCTAATTTTTTGTATTTTTGGTAGAGATGGGGTTTCACCATATTGCCCAGGCTGGTCTTGAATTCCTGAGCTCAAGTGATCCACCTGCCTTGGCCTCCCAAAGGCCTGGGATCATAGGCGTGAGCCACCGTGCCTGGTTGGTTAACTTGTCTTACTTTTGCCTACAACTACAATTCCTGCTACTGCTATTGCTATTACTACAACCATGGCTGCTGCTTCTACTATATTTACTAAGCAATGGGAGAAAGTTGGAAAAAATCGAAAACATAAATTTTACTCTCAAGGAGACTTCTGTTTGTTATATTTAAAACCAATTTTCCTCATCTTCCTATCCATATTCCTTTGTTTATCCCTGAAGTGCAATCACTTACCAATAGGAACTGGTGAATGCTATCAACATACTAGAGTAAGAGGAGGGAATGTAATTCAGACTCTTGCCTCTAGAAACAGCCGTAGAGTTCCTTAATTGCAAATCAGACAGCATTCTGGATTGCAAAAGTTCCTGTTTTCTACTTCATTTCAATTGTGAACTTGGACTTGGTGATATACTGAAAATAATGGAAGGGATGATGAAGAGTTGGCTATAAATGAGAAAGAACTGGTCATTGTGGGAGAGACTGTGAGTTGTCTACCAGTATCTGTTTTGTCCTTTTTTCTTTAGCATCAAAACTCCTGAGTCATAGCTGGGCATGCTGCTTTCCAGCTGGAGTCTATATTTCCCACATTCACTTGCAGTAACTGTGCCCTTATGACTAAGTTCTTGGCAGTAGAATAGCAGCAGAAGTGATGTGTGCCAGTTTCACATCATGCCCTTGAAATAAATGAGTAACACAAACTTATTTTCTTTCTTCTTACTGCCTGAGGGGTAGATATGATGGAGGGTTCTGGGGCAGCCATTTTAGAGCCAGCGATGGAAGGTGTGTAATGGGCATGGCTGAGATGCCCTCCCAGTCTCAGATGGTCTATCTATGGACCGTTACATGTGAGAGAGCAATAAACTTCTACCTTGTATTAGCCACTGAATTTTGAGATAGCTTAGCTTAATCTATAACAAATACAGACAAATTAACTCAATAAAACCGGCATTCTACTCAATCACAATAATAAAGAAAGACAAATTCAAATAGTTTGAATGTAACGCAGACATTTTCAGAAAGGAAATACATTAGCCTTTGAAGTACACCAATTAAAATTCAAGAAACCACATTAAGTTTTGAGTTTCCAAGTATTTTCCAAATCTTTTTCTCATAGTTCTTTGTCCCATAATGAAGGTCTAGCTCTAGTGATCAGTGGTGATGCACAGTTATATTTGCAATGTTATCAATTACCAAAGCTCTTTTGGGTTTTTGGTTAAATGCTATGTTGTATGATTAGAACTCTAACAAGTAGCAATGTGATTATCTACATAGCCTGTACTTAGGGTTTTAAAATACTCTGTCCATGGATAGAGTGGTGTAGACATCAAAGTATTATAGACCCTAAAATTTAGAGTAAAAACTACCTCTGTGGTCAGTGCAATCACATGCTGAGGACTCCTAAGTCTGATTTACTCAGGACATGTATTGCTTTCACATTTCAAAACAAGCTTTAAAAAATTCAATCTAAGGTTGCAATTGGTTATTTACCAGTTTAGAATTATCCTATAATTTAGAGGTAGTTTTCTGCTCTATGAGAGTGCATCCACAGCATCTGTAGGACATCAGCATTTTAAAATATAATCAATGAAAATTAATACACTTGGGAATTAGCATGTTAATGGAACTTGAAAGAAGAAGGCTCATGTTGCAATGTTACCTTTAGAAGAAGGTAAGTAACCCTTTTATAGAAAGGGGATTAATAGTGGGTCTTTTTCTGTAGCATGGTCAATGGCCAAAGAATGATTTCGCCTCATAGACTGTGATTGTGATTCATTAGGGAATACCTAAAATGAAGGGAGCTTTCTATCCAGCCAGCTTAGCTTCATAAACATGCCTGTAAGAACATCCCATGTCCTGTACTTTCCTTCTGTAAATATTTGCTCTGAGGTTTGTGCTCTTGGGTGATCCACCAAGCCAGAGGAAATGAGTACCCTTCCCCTGAGCAAGCTTTGTCTGATATAGTTATACTTGATATGTTAGCTTGTAGATACATCTCTTGGGAGTTTGGCATGGCTCAATGCCTGTATATTCTTCGATCTCTAGGTCAATGAATAAAATAGCTTCTAGTCCCTAAAGCTGGGAGCAGATCATTGACCTCAGTGTAAGCCATTCGCTGAGAGTCAGTTTGAAATAGCCATTCCTGAGTTCAAATTATCACACTTACCTTATACTAACTCTAAGTTTAGGAAGCACTATTTTAATTTCAATAGTTCTCAATTTTAAATTGGGCACACAAAGAAAGGAAAGGTAATGCTCTTAAAAATAAATGATTTCTCCTCTACATACATAGTAGCATGGGAAAAAATATTGATAATATTAAATGCTGTTGAGAATGCGGAGATACTTAGATCTCTCATACTGAGATCTCTCATAAATTGGGGCAGCTACTCTAGAAAACAGTTTGGCAGTTTCATATAAAATTAAACATTACTTACCACGCATTCTAGCATATGGAGTCTTGGGCATTTATCCTAGAGAAATGAAAACTTATGTTCACACAAAAACCTGTACACAAATATTTTCTGCGGCTTTATTTGCAATAACTCTAGGTGGAAACAACCCAAGTGTCCTTCAAAATGTGGATGGATAAAGAAACTGAGGTAAATCTATACAATGGAATTCTATGCTGAAATATAAAGGGGTGAAGTATTCATATATCATGTCAGCTTGGATAGATCTTAAGGGTATTATGCTAAGTGAAAAATGCCAGTCTCAATGGGTTACATAATGTATGATTCCACGTATATCACATTCTTGAAATGGTAACATTTTTAGAGATCAGGTTGCCAAGACCACTGACAGATCAGTGGTTGCCAAGGATTAAGGATGGGGATGGAGAGAGGGTGTGGATTAAGGATGGGGATGGAGAGAGGGTGCGGATTAAGGATGGGGATGGAGAGAGGGTGCGGCTATAAAGGGGTATCACAACAGAGCTCCTTTGTGGTGATGGAATCTATATGTGAGATAACATTTCATAGAACTATGCAAAACAATGACTGCATGTGAAAACCAGTGGAATTTGAGTAGTCTATAGTCTAGTTAGTAGTATTCCTGGTTTTGATAATGCATTATACTTAAATAAGATGTTACCTTTGGGGGAAACTGGGGGAAGGGCCCGCAGGACCTTTCTGTACTATTTTTTTGCAATTTTTCTTGAGTTTATAATTATTTCAATAAGTTAAAAATAATGACTACATTAACACAGAAGCCATGACAGATTTCTTTCTTTCTTTACTGGGGAGCAATGCAATGGGAAGGAAAATGCCAAACTGCAAATTAAAAGAGTTCTGCTTTTATCTCTCTGTCCCTCTGGGAATATTTCTTCTGAAGAAAGATTTCCCAGGATAAAGTTTGAAAACCACTTCTTAAAAGATTGTGGAAATTTCTTGAGACAATAAAAATCAAATCATGTGAAATCATTTAGTTTTTAATCAAGAAAAGGAGTTGGATTTTAGAAGGTGATCTGATATATTATTTGTTACAATCAAGGGTTATACCTTCCAAGGGAAGTAATTACAAATAGCCACATAATTTAGACATGGTATTAGAATTCGTTGGTTTGTTATGAAATCACAGATGCTGATTTAACCCTAGCTAATATACTGTTCGCTGCATTGCAGAGAAATGAAATTGTTAGAGGACTCATCCTAGGAGTCACTTAAAACTGGCAGTTAGCTGGTAGAGTCATGACTTTTTGATCTGAGATCCAGATAGACAAGACACAGGATTTGTTGCCAAAGCAAACTGCATCTCTAGATACTCAAGCACTATTTATTTGCATTCATAAAATTTTGCTCTCATTCAGATATTTTGAACTGCAGAGCAGTTTGTGGTGGTTGTCCATTGCCTTGTGTAGCATGTACACAATGTTTTATGTAGCATCTGTGGAGGCAAAGCTTTCTTGATAGGCTCTGTACAAATGGGGTTTGGATGGTTCACTGTCTGTGTCCAGCATATCTATCCAGAGCCCCAATTCGTCTCTCCTTCCGGTGACCAATGCCTGATTACTACTGTGGTACCTAGGCAGGGCCTCCGGGTAATTATAGAGTCGGCCCTGTGGTTGTCTTCCAGGAAATGGCAAGTACCAGTTGCCCTAGTGTGTCCCTGCAGACTTCGCTCAAGGGACAACAGAAAACAAATGCCATATAAGGGCATCCTGTGGCAGCTGCTGCTTTTCTGAGGACAACTGGAAGGTAGACAGGTTCTCTTTTGCCATTTCCATTACCCCTTTCTAGATCAATTTTAGCTCATTATTAAGAAAAATGTGTGGATATATGATGATCCTCAAAAGGACCTACATGAAGTTTTCTTTTATCTTTTCTTTCTTTTTTTTCCTTTCTTTTTTTTTTGAGACGGAGTTTTGCTCTTGTCACCCAGGCTGGAGGGCAATGGCACAATCTCGGCTCACTGCAACCTCCACCTCCCCGGTTCAAGTGATTCTCCTGCCTCAGCCTCGCGAGTAGCTGGAATTACAGGCACCTGCCACCATGCCCGGCTAATTTTTGTATTTTTAGTAGAGATGGGGTTTCACCATGTTGGCCAGGCTAATCTTGAACTCCTGACCTCAGGCGATCTGCCTGCCTCAGCCTCCCAAAGTGCTGAGATTAGAGGCATGAGCCACCACGCCTGGCTACATGAACTTTTGCACCAGAGTTTTAGATACTTGCTGTTGACTTTCTTCTATTTACAGTGACTCTGAGAATGTATTTGCAGCTTTTTAAATACTATTAGCTTTCTGCTAAGTCTCCTGGAAAGTCCTTAAAAGAGTTTCTCTGTTTTTATCATTTATTTGAGAGAACAGTAGCTTTATTAGCTTGTAGCCAGAAATAGATTTTAAAGTTATAACTCAATTCCCAGAATTAAATTTATCAGTTGTAGAAATTCAGCTCTGAACTGTTAACTTTTGCTGTATGATGTGAAACGAGAGCAGGAGGAGAGGAAGTATGTTACTGGCAGAAGACAAGTCAGACAGGATCTTCTCAGGTATCCTCATAGTCAATTGCTCTTGGCAACTTGTTCCATTTTCCTACCATCAGAGGAAGCTGACAGGATGTCATAATGTGAAAGGAGGCCGTTGTAGGAAATGCTTTGGAATGCCATGGACTATTATGTGGCCATTAAAAATAATGAATTAGAGGGCATCCAAATAATTTGCAGGAACTTCCGTAAATTATTGTTGAATGAGGAAAACAAGAGGCCAAAGAGTGTGATGCTGTATGGAGCACTCAGCACTAGTCTCTCTTGCTCGCGGGTTGTACGTTTGGCAGGAGTAGCAGCTAAATCAACCTTGATGAATGGGAACCTAGGTTGGACATATGCATAGCCTCTCTCCCTGCCATGATGGCTACTTCATCCACTTGGCCATCTGATTGGGGTTGCTGATGACAGAGGCTGACTGATGTGAGTTGGCTGAGTCATTTTGTCTATGACTGGCTGTTTGGTGTTCCTTCCATGTTGGCACTCTTTGGTGGGTGTTGACATGTCTCATGAAATTCTTCATTCTTCATGCTTGTTCTTTAATGTCCAACTGCATGTCTATTTCCAAGATCTCCTTTTTCTAGATTTTCCAATCTTTTCCTTTTTTAAGCCTCTGTGGTGGGTTGAACAGTGTCCCCCCAAAATTCATGTCCACCTGAAACCTCAGAATGTGACCTTATTTGAAAATAGTGTCTTTGCAGATGCAATTGGTTAAAAGTCTTGAGATGAAACATCTTGGAATCATCCTGAACATATCTTGACTTGTGTTTTTATAAGAAGAGGAGAGTACAAGAGGGATCCATAGGGAGGAAGGTGATGTGACAATAGTGGCAGAGATTGGAATGATGAGTCTGCAAGTCAAGGAACACCAAGAATTGCCAGCAATCACCAGAAGCTGGGAGAGAGGCCCGGGATGCTTTCTTCCTTGGAGCTTCCAGAAGAACCAACCCTGCTGACAACTTGATTTCAGACTTCTGGCCTCCTAAACCATGAGGGAGTAACTTATTTTTATTTTTTTTGTAGAGACAGAGTCTTGCTACATTGCCCAGGCTGATCTTGAATTCCTGGCCTCAAGAGATCCTCCTGTCTTGGCCTCCCAAACTCTGGAATTATAGGAGTGAATCACTGTACCCAGCCAAGAGGGAGTAAACTGAAGCTGCTCAATTTGTGGTCATTTCCATGGCAGCTCAATGAAACTAGTACAGTCCCTGACCAGCTGGCCATGCGTTGGCCACTGTCCATAAGTCCATGTATATTCTAATCTTGGATCACTTCCTTTTTTGTACAAAGTGGATGATCAGGTACCCAGCTTGAAGCTCTAATCATTTGGAAAATTTCTCTTACCACCACCCTTCAAGGCCATCCCTTAAACTTCTATGACATTAGATGTCTCTGACAATAAATTTAATACATTAAAACTAAAAATGTCTGAATATTAAAAGATATTTCTTAGAAAGTGGAAAAATAAACTAAGACAAAATATTCATGATACCCTGGCAAAGAATTGATAGCAATAATATCTAAAGGACCTAAAGGACATCTATAAGCTAATAAAGAATGGCCATACCAGTGATTTAAAAATGGACAAAAGCCATCAATAGGAAGCTCACAGAAGAGATAAAACATATGGCCAATAAACCTACGAAGAGATACTCAAGTTCATTAGTGATCAGTGAAATGGATAACCAAAAATCAGGATGACAATGAGATACTATTTTAAATACAGTAAATTGGCAAGTTTAGAAAGTCTAATAACACAAAATATTGGGAAGGTTGTGGATCAGTAGATTAGTTTATAGTTTGCTGGTGGGAGTGTTCAACCACTTTAGCAAGAAATTGGCATTATCTCTTAAAGTTGGAGACTCGTATATCTATGATGAGTAATTCTACACTGGGCATATACTCAAAAGAAATTATTGCAGGTGTACATTAGGAGACATCTACAAGAATGTCCATGGAAGCATTTCTGTTTGAAATAGCAAAAACTTTGAAATAAACTTACATGCCTCATGACAGGAGAAGAGATAAATTGTGGTACCTTCATACAATAAAATATCTTACTGGAAAGAAAATTAATATAAATGATGCTAGAAATATAATTTGAATAAAAATTAAGCTCTCAAAAGGTTACATATACTACAAAACTCGTTTTAAAAAGTTACAAACAACTAAAACTACCCAATATGCTTTTTAAGAAATATTTATATTATGGTAAAACTGTAGTTCTAAAAAGCAAAGGGAAAACTAATACAAGTTGCAAGGTAGTGGTTACCTCTGGCAGAGGGAGGCAGGGTATGAGATAGGGAAGATAACATTGGAGGGTGTTAGAAATTATGAATGTTTCCATTGTCTTGCAGGGTGGTGTATACACAGGTATTTATTGCATAACAAACAAATTGTTCAACAAACAAATAGGTAAATAAATAAATAAATAAATAAATAAAAAGAAGGCCATGCCTGAACCAAGGATGAGACCATGTCATGAACCGTTTTATGATTAATTTAATTTTAGGCATCCAGCATTAGAAACACAACTACTGGATTTTTGATTGGGCAGAGATGTTTCTGGTTGAACCAGCAATGGAAGCAGGAAGAGCCCTAAACCTGGGGCAAGGGGAGAGACAGGATGGGGTGTGAAAGAGAAAGGAAAGAATCCCCAAGAAAGTCACACAAGTGGCCTAAAGGGAAAGGCTTGTGAGAAATCCCCTGTAGGAGATGGTCCAGGAACTTGGAAAAGAGAGCTGTCTAGGGGTCCGTTTGAAGTTGTTTCCTGTTCTGAGCCTTGGTATAAGTAATCTCCAGTATCCAAAGCCCACAGTAAAACTCTACTACATAGTTAAAATACATAACAAATAACAAACTCTCTTCATTCAATCACTCGTTCATTATACGCTTATTTATTGGGTTCCTATGGCAAGGGGCACAGCATTTAGCAGCAAACAAAACAGACCAAGTCTTTGTTCTCATGGAGTTAATACATCATTTTCCAGATGATACAAAATGCAATGGCAGACAATGAAGCCATGTAACAGATTTAGGGAGAGCCGGCAGTGGAGGTGATTTATATCAGTGGTGTTTGGTGTGAATGAAGAGAAAGCAAGTGCAGGGATGGCTACCCGCACAGTGGAGTGGGGACAGAGGAAGGGGGGATAGATAGTGAGTGGGGATTTGGAATTCTGCAGGAGCAGGGATTTGGCATCTAGGAGAACGTAAGTCCTCTTTACAGCAAACTGTGGGAATATTGGAGAAGGCTCTGGATTTCCCACCATACACAGAATTTGGCTTGTATTACTTAGTTTGTAAGTTAAAGGCAAAGTTAATTCTAAAAATTGGAGAACTTGGGCCTCTGCCATTATACTTCTGTTTTTCTACTTTCTTTTGTATCAGTGGTTCTTAATCTAAAGGAGCAGTAGAGAGGAGCATGGGCATTTGTGCTTTGGAAGAGCTTTCCCAGTAATTCTGATATAACTTCTCTTCCTGTTTTCTCCCTGCCCCACATAACTCATGCCTCCATCGGTAAACATTGCTTATTTACAATAGTCATTCCTGGCTTAATTATCCTAGGGTAGCTCAAATAATCTCAGGCTATAACTTTTCCTTAACAAAGTAATAAATAAAATCATTGACAACATATTTAATTAAATATTTAGATTTTTAATTTAAATTTAAACATTTCAAAAGGTTGATGACATGTTTAAATTAAAAGCAACCTAGCAGAACATTTATTAGAAAACGGTAGAATTGTTAAATGAAATGCCAGGTTCCTCAATGCCCCACCTTAAGAATCATCGTGTTAAGAGTTTGTTTTAAAATCATTTTCTTGATCCTCTTTAACAATGGCTTCATTTTTTATGACAATATTTGTTTCCAGTATGTTGGAAATGAAACTGGACAAAACAGTTAGATGAATGCTGAATTAGCATAAAGGTCTCTTTTTTGATTTCATCTGTGTGTTTAAAGTTAATGTGTTGAATGCTTAGTACATGCCAGGAAATATTTTAAGCATTTTGTGTGTATTATTTAATGTTCACGATATCTCCATGAATTGTATTCATTGATATCCCCACGTACAAACAGGGAAACTAAGGTACAGCTTCCTGAAGCTGGTGAGTACAGTGCTAGACTGTCATCCAGGCAGGCTGTTTCCTGAGCTCATGGCTTTAACTCATTTGCAATACTATCTCCAGTAAATACCAATGCAACTAATAGAACAATGTCTCAGTATTATCCACCCCATGCATTTCACTTATCTCACTTGTTAAAATGCTTTGAAAAATTTGCCACCTTGAATTTTCAAAGTCTTCCAAGTTCATGATTATCAGCTCATGAATGCTAGAAGAAAAGATGATTCACTGCTGTCCAAATTAAAATGCAGCAGGTTGTAGCTGAAAACAGTCCAGGGTTAGCTGATGACTAAATCTAAATGTCACATAGAATATGCTATTTTATTTTTAGGAGCTCCAGGAAACAAAGATATCCAGGTACAAGCACATTACAAACTCAGTGGGCTTTGCCAGACAGCATAACTTAAGCATTTTATTTTGAGTAGAAAGAACTCACTTTGTGCCCTACAAACGGTCACGCAGTTTGCTTTCATACTGTGTTCCTTCATCTGCGGTTATTATTTCCTTCTAAAGTACACAGATAGAAACCTTTGCTTGCATGAAGAAAACTTTTCCACACTCCTATTTTCTTTCCCCACCACATTCCATAGTAAAATAATATATTTTTTTACATCTCAAGTTACTTTTCTCCTTCCATAACTATTTTAGTATTTCCAGGATTTAAAAAACCACACACACACACCACCCCCCCACACACCCCAATCAGCATCTCTTCAAAAAAAGAAAGTTTGTGAGCTCTTAATTTCTCTATTTTGAAGTTGTCTTCCTCAGCTCCGATAACAAAGTTATCCTTAGGGCATAAGGAAGTAGGCTGTTTACAATTAGTTAACACCAGGTCATCCTTTTTTTGACTTAAACCAGTTTTGGGGCATCAGGTATTCTTAACATTGATGCTGTGAAACTTCTAATGACCACAGGATTCAGAATTGGGCTACCCAAGGCAATGTATAAGTTATATATATATATTGTAGATATTGAAACAAAAGTGGGACGAACACACCAACCTTATGATGCATGGTAACGTATTCTATTCTATTAAAACAATGCTAATTGGGACCTGTTAAGATGATTTCACAACTCAGAATGAGTGATGGCCCACTGTCTGAGAAGCTCGGGCCCCAAGCACAGCATCCGTGGATGGTGGATGGCGGTTTTCAACCCAGGCTGAATATTAGAATTACTTGTGAAACTTTTTAGTAGTACAGATCTCACAGAGGCCCTATTAGTTAAGAATATCCAGGGAGTCATAAGGAACATTTCTGAAACTTTTCACTTGACAGATTTGGGAGTACAGTCGGACCTGGGGAGTGACAAGAACTGCAGGTTCATTTGTCACCACGAAGTGAGATAAATAAAATCTGAGGGTGGATCCAGGTTTTGTGGGGCCTGAAGCTCGTACAATTTTGGAGTTCTTTGTAAGAAAAATGATACAACATTAGGCAAGAAGAGAAATATTTTTTGGTGAATGAGAAAACAAACCACTACAAATTACAAATTTTAAAAAGCAGACAAATCCAACAAATACAAAAAATTCACAAAAATAACATTTTTATTAATTGGTTACCTACACAGCTCGTTAATACTTTCTACTTTACATTTATTAGATTCATGCTCATTTGATTTATATTTAGAGATAATAGAAATAACAGAATGACTATCTGGTTTTTCGTTTAGTATGGTTGATGGAAGCTTATTTTTTACTGACGATAGTTGAGAAATTTCTTCCAGCTTCACAACTTGTTATTGGAAATGTCAAGTGAACTTCTGGACTGTTGTCTGAATTCGTTTGTTAGGGCTCCCATTACAAAATACCACAGACTGGGAGACTTATACAACATGAATTTATTTTCACAAATTCTGGAGTCTGGATGTTCATGATCAAGGTGTTGGCAGGTTTGGTTTCTTCTGATGCCTCTCTCCTTGGCTCACAGAAGGACGTCTTCTTGCTGTGTCTTCACATGGCTGTCCCTCTGTGTGTGTTTGTGTCCTAATCTCCTTTTCTTATAAGGACACCTGTTATACTCCATCAGGGCCCATCTTAATGACTCCATTTTAACTTAATTACCTTTTTAAAGATATTTTCTCCAAATACAGTCACATTTTAAAGTACTGAGGAGGGGTTTTAATTTTATGAGTTTTGGGGGGGGACACAAATCAGCTTATAACATTATTAAACTTGGAAAAACATCTTTCAGATACTTTCATATTAAAATTTTCCCTGTGCAGTGATTGATCCTAAGTACTCTGAACTATTGACATTTTAACTAATTTGATGGCTAGGTCCTCATTATATTAGTTTATTGCCATCTCTTTGTAGACATCAAAGCAGCAAAAAAGGAACACATTTTCCAATAATTTATTTTCCGTTATTATTTAGATATTCTTTTTTTTCCCTTTCTTTTGAGATAATGGTCTCACTCTGTTGACGAGGCTGAAGTGCAGTGGTGTGATCATGCCTCACTGCAGTCTTGACCTCCTGGGCTCCAGTGATCCTCCCACCTCAGCCTCCTGAGTAGCTGGAACTACAGGTGTGCACCACCAAGCCGGGCTAATTTTTAGTATGTTTTGTAGAGACGGGGTTTAGCCACATTGCCCAGGCTGGTCTTGAACTCCTGGACTCAAGTGATCTGCCTGCCTCAGCATTCCAAATTCCTGGGATTACAGGCATGAGCCACCGTGCCTGGCCCATTATTTAAATTTTCAAACAATCCAAGCATTTACTTGTTACTTCTATTTGAAATTTGTCACATTATCTTAATGAATTACTGCTGTTGGTATAATCTAAAAAAAAATTTACAGTTTGTTTCCTCAACATTAATTTCAATTTATTTCATTTTTAATCTTTATTGGTTTTGTTTTATATGCAATTAATTTTTATTTAAAAATTTTCTGCTACTTAATAAATATTTAAATTATAAAAGAAGCTATGATTTATATGAGACCAAATCAGAAGTTTGTAATTTGTCCCTGTTTTTTAAAGAAAACATTCCTAAACTTCTTGCCAAATTGCAGTTGAGCTTTGTTATAATAAGTATGCCATTTTTTATGAAAAGAGAAAAAACTTTTTTAACTGTATTTTTTTAATAACTGTATATCCTGACTTATTGGCTATATAATCCTGACAGGACAGAACTTCAATTTGGACAGGGTAGAGATGAGAACTGAATCCTCCACTACATTTCACATGGCTGATGTGGGAAGAATTTGTACAGACTAACTTCTGTTTCCATACATTTCAAACTTTGTTTCTCATTGACTACCCACATGCTTCCAGTACCAATTGCCTTATGAGATGTTCATTTCTTGAACTGGCCTCTGTCCTTACAACTTCAGGATGCCAGGTGAGTTGACACGGTGGCGGGTAGAAGTATTCCTGGAAGCCATTTCTACACTGGGACAGTTAGCAATGACTTTACTATACACGGAAACGACTGTGAACCACAGAAATATAGCCCACTCAACTCAAACTGAAAATGTCCACATGTCACCTTTCACTTTTGCTATTTTCCAAAAGTGCCTGTGGTTACTCCACATCAGTGGGCATAGGGGAAGTCAGAGTGGAAAGGGACAGAGGACTGAATCAATTGTGGTTAAAATAGCCTGCTTTTGAAGATCTCATGAAAACATGACTATCTGAATATATTGCTAGGGCCCTCCCAGAGTTCTGGAAGGGGCCGTACAAGTTGGGGCAGGCGGTGCTCTGCATCTTAGCCATTTATGCCTAGTGTTCCATTTTTGGAATGCTAAGCGTGTGGGAGTTATTTACATCCTTCTGCTCAAGATCATCACCAGGTCTGATTTTTCACACACAAAAAATTGCAACCTCTGGCATAGATGGGTTATGGTTCATTATCTTCATGAAAATCTGACTCTGGCGAAATGTCAGGGAGCTCTGTTGCCCCCATACCATAAGTGGTTATTTGAGGTTTCTCCCTAGTACAGTGGTTCCCCAAAGTGTGTCTCCAAATTAGTCCATGATGATTTCAATAATGGAAGAAAAAACAAAATGAAAAAGATAAGGACAGTGTGATACATATGTATCACATGGGGTTGTCAACTGTTTTCCTTGAGAGGGACTGTCATTTCTGAAGGAGAGAATACCCTTCCTATTAATTTGGTGTCAACATATCCTTCCTTATTTGAAATAGTGACACCAATGGAGAGTAAAGTGTCAAGCCGGCAACCTTATGCTGGTCTTTCCCCCTCCTGCTTTTACTATCATAGATTCCATTCAGCCTGTTAGTCCCTTTGGGCTGCTATAGCAAAGTACCATAGACTAGGTGGCTTCTAAGAACAGACATTTCTTTCTTCTTTTTAAATATTTTTAATTTATTTTATTTTTATATTCTATTTCCATAGGTTTTTGGGGAACAGGTGGTGTTTGGTTACAGGAATAAGTTCTTTAGTGGTGATTTCTGAGATTTTGGTGCACCCATCACTCAAGCAGTTGTACATTGTACCCAATGTGTAGTCTTGTATCCCTCAAGCCCCTCTCACCCTTTCCTCAGAGTCCCCGAAGTCCATCGTATCAGTCTTATGCCTTTGCATCTTCATAGCTTAGCTCCCACTTATGAGTGAGAACATACAATGTTTGTTTTTCTATTCCTGAGTTACTTCACTTAGAATAATGGTCTCCAATTTCATCCAGATCACTGCAAATGCCATTATTTCAATTACAGACATTTATTTCTCACAGTTCTGGAGGCTAGAAGTCCAAAATCAGGGTGTCAGCACTGTCGGGTTCTGGCGAGGGCCCTTTTCCTGGGTTCTGGCAAGGGCCCTTTTCCCATGTTGTGGACTTCTAGCTGTATTCTAACGTGGTGGAAGGAGAGGATAAGAGAGCTCTCCAGGGTCCTTTTTGTAATCCCATTCACGAAGCCTCCACTCCCATGACCTAATCACCTCCTAAAGGTCTCACCTCCAAATACCATCACATCGGTGGTTAGGATTTCAACATAGGAATTTTGGGGGAACAAACATTCAGCACCTAACAAGGAAGAGAGAGAAAATGGAAGATTGCGTGGGACAATTTCTGGCCAGATCTATCTAGAAGTGCATTCATCTCTTTTTTTTTTTTTTTTTTTTTTTTTGAGACAGAGTCTTTCTCTGTTGCCCAGGCTGGAGTGCAGTGGCACAATCTCGGCTCACTGCAACCTCCGCCTCCCGGGTTAAAGCAATTCTCTGCCTCAGCCTCCAGAGTAGCTGGGATTACAGGTGTCCGCCACCATACCTGGCTAATTTTTTGTGTTTTTAGAAGAGACAGGGTTTCACCATGTTGGCCAGGCTGGTCTTGAACTCCTGACCTCATGATCCACCTACCTCGGCCTCCCAAATTGTTGGGATTACAGGTGTGAGCCACCGCGCCCAGCCTGTGCATTCATCTCTTTTGCCTACATTTCTTTGACCAGAACTCAGCCCCATTGTTCCACCCTAGTTATGTGAATAGCTGAGACACGTGTTCCCAGCAGGAGAATGCATTGGCAAACCACAGCATTACCTCTACCATGTGGAATTTTCTGGATCCTGATAATGTTTTAAGCAGTAGGAGTAGAATATGATTATTATTTTAGGCCTCTCGTCTATTTCATTACTTTTTACCACATAAAGTGACAACCTCAATACCTAAATTTAGTATTGCTTTGTATTGTTGTGTAACAAATTATCACAGATGTACACCACCACCCAATTATTATCTCATACTTCTGTACATCAGAAGACTGGCATGGCATGGCTGTATTCTCCGCTCAGAGTCTTACAAGTCAGAATCAAGGCATGCTTTTCTGGAGGATCTGAGGAGGAATTCACACCAAGCTCATTCAGCTTATTGCAGGATTCTGTTCCTTGCTGTGAACCTGGGACTGAGGTTCTGAATTATTTGGCTGTGGCTCTTTCCATCTTCAAGCCAGCAATGGTGTATCAAACCCTTCTCACCTTTGAATTTCTCTGACTTTGTCTTCTGCTTTTAAGGGCTCAGGTGGTTACCTTGGGCCCACCCAAGTACTCCAGGATAATCTTCCTGTTTTAAGGTTTAACTGAGTCATAACCTTAATTACATCTGAAACATCTCTTTCACCATGTAAAGTTACATATTCATGGGTTGTAACGCCAGGGGTCAAATGTCACTGGGACCAAAATTCTGCCTACTACACCAGGAGTATCTCACAGAGACAGCCTTCCTTCTCTTTTCACTCATTTTCCAACTCTGTCAAGGACCCAAGAGAACTCTAGCCTCTTCCAAATGCAGCCGGAAGTACCAAATGTTACCAGTTTTGCTCCTCTGTTTGATTACAGGTGTGTGTGGAAGAGTGGGCTGCTCTGTCTCACCACTGGCTGGGTGGGTGAAGAGGGGACGGGAGCACTGGGGAGGGGTCTGGCACTGTAGGTTGTGGTGGTGAGACACTACTGTGGTTGAATCTTCCTTCTTTTAAAAATCAAATGTATTATACTATGGGGTTGACACACGTTCTTTAATGCCACTCTCGCTCATATTCTAACACATTGGACAAAGAAATTCAATAAAAAAGATCTAAAAAGAAAAGCACTCTTTTGTTAACACTAGACAAAAACTGTTTCAGGAATTCTCTCTCTTTAAAACTCACTTTCCACATACATTCAGATCCCAAGAAGTCTCTAGTAACTTGCAAACCTTACAGTCCAAAGTATTGGATATCATTGGTTTTTCTCCTCTACCCAAATAGAGATATCTGAGAGGGTGCATTGGGGACACATATCTGACGTATTTTGAGGAGAGCTTATTAACAAAATTACAGTGCTCATAGGCAAGAGTAATGTGTTACATGCTTCTTTGTAACTCTAAAAAGAAACTGTCATCAGAGTGAGCAGGCAACCTACAGAATGGGAGAAAATTTTTGCAATCTATCCATCTGACAAAGTGCTAATATCCAGAATCTACAAGAACTTAAACAAATTTACAAGAAAAAAAAAACATCAAAAAGTGGGCAAAGGCTATGAATAGACCCTTCTCAAAAGAAGACATTTATGCAGCCAACAAACATGAAAAAATGCTCATCATCACTGGTCATCAGAGAAATGCAAATCAAAACCACAATGAGATACCATCGCACACCAGTTATAATGGTGATCATTAAAAAGTCAGGAAACAACAGATGCTAGAGAGAACGTGGAGAAACAGGAACGCTTTTACACTGTTGGTGGGAGTGTAAATTAGTTCAACTATTGTGGAAGACAGTGTGGCGATTCCTCAAGGATCTAGAACTAGAATTACCATTTGACCCAGCAATCCCATTACTGGGTATATACCCAAAGGATTATAAATCATTCTACTATAAAGACACATGCACACGTATATTTATTGTGGCATTATTCACAATAAAAAAGACTTGGAACCAACCCAAGTTAGACTGGATAAAGAAAATGTGGCACATATACACCATGAAATACTATGCAGCCATCAAAAAGGATGAGTTCATGTCCCTTGCAAGGACAGTGATGAAGCTGGAAACCATCATTCTCAGCAAACTATCACAAGAACAGAAAACCAAACACTGTATGCTCTCACTCATAAGTGGGAGTTGAACAAGGAGAACACATGGACACAGGAAGGGGAATATCACATACCGGGGCTTGTCAGGGGATGGGGAGCTAGGGCAGGGATAGCATTAGGAGAAATACCTGTAGCTGACGGGTTGATGGGTGCAGCAAACCACCATGGCATGTGTATAGCTATGTAATAAACCTGCACATTCTGCACATGTACCCCAGAACTTAAAGTATAATAATAATAATAATAAAAGAGCTTTCCAAGTTGCTATAAACTGTAGGGGTGACAAAACTCCACTTCTATTTTCTTAGGGTCTCAACTGGGCTTGAGAATTAAATTGACATAAGAGAGATTAACAGGAGAAAAACATACAAATGTATTTAGTACAAACTTTTTGTAGCATTTTAGCCTTCATAAGTAAATTAAAACTGGAAGAAGCAGAGCCAAACACTTACATACTGAATTGGACAAAGAGTAGTAAATTGCAACAACGTGGTAAGGTAAAGGGGCTTGGGCTAGGATAGTCAGTTGGGTAGAGAAGTGGCTGGGAAAATAAGGATTTGTGTAACAGGGTTTGTTTTGTGCAGAGTTCCTTGGCTTCAACTTCCCATCCTTGACCATAAGAATGTTGCTTTCTTTTCTAGTATAGGAAGGACTTTTTTACATGAGAATTTCGTCTCCTGTTTTTAAGAAATAGCATGAAGGTTAGAGTGATCTCGCATCTGCTGTTCTTTTTTTAAGTGCCTTTAACTTCAATATGTCAGAGCAGCATATTTTGGGGTGGCATATTTTTAACACCTTCAGAACATATTAGCAATTTGCTAAATTCTTGCTGAATGAAAGGATGAATGAATGAATAAAACCTGAAGTGTAGTTCAACTGTTGCAACATTATAAGCAAATGAAATTGAAAAAGACAGACCATGTAATGAGGTCAATGTGTGTAAGGAAAGCTATTCATGTCAGAAGAAAGAGCAGGTTCACATCACATATTGCGACTGTGGTTTCAATTGTTATGTCTAAACTCCAGAATGACTTGTTATAAAACTCTGTTTTTTGTGTTCTATGCCTCTAGTTTATGTTTTAAGATGGCATCACACTCACTGCTTCCCATAAAAATAGTATTCTCATAGAAAAACAGTGTTTTCATAGATAGATAATTATAGTTGTTTGAATTGTCTTTCAAAACTAGACACACCATTTGACTCAAAGTTAGAAATTTATGTTAAGAGGTAAATACGGAAAACTAAATCTAACCTTCTGTTACTTTATGTGGCAGGGAGTCTGCTTCTATACCCTACTGATCAATTCAGTAGAAAAACGTTTGCTAACATAGTGTTGAGTGGCAATGTAACTAACTACCTGAGTTTTTTGTTTTCCACGAAATGGTTTTAAGATTCTAGCAATACAATGAAGATATTTCTATTTTTAAATCGTACACAGGTATTTTGAAACCATTTGAATTTACGTAACAGTTGCCAGAACAGGTAAAAGAATGCTATACAAATAAATAATAAAAACAAATGAATATTAAAATAATAAATAAATAATAATAAAAGTAAATAAATAGAAAACTGCTATATCTCTTTCACCCAGATTCCTCAAATGTTAACATTTTATTGCATTTGCTTCATCATCTGCACTCCATTAATCATCAGTCTCTTTCTGAACCTTTGCAGAGTAAGTTGCAGAAATGACGTTTCTTGACCCCTGCAAATTCCAGCGTGTCATAAAGGTAATGACACTGTCACATAATAGAGCCTATAACTTGTCAAATAAACATGTCAACATTGATACAACATAACTATCTAATCCGAAGATCCTGTTCAAATCTCACTAAATAGCCCTACAATGTCTCTTTTTCCTTTTTGATTCAGGATTCTATTCAGGAAAAAGTGTTGCATTTAGTTGTCTTCTCTGTTAACACACCTCCAAGTTGGAATAGTTCCCACTCTTTATTTGCCTTTCATATGCCTGACAGTTTTAAAAAATAGAAGGCTTAGATTCTGTAGGATGATCCTCAGCTTTGGTCCATCTGATGTGTTCTCATGATCAGCCTCAAGACATGCATTGTTGGCAGGGATACCATGGAAATGATGCTGAACTGTTCTCAGTGCATCATGTCAGGAGGCAGGTGACACTAACCTATCCTATTGCTAGTGCTGGTAACCTGGATCACTTGCTCAACGTTGCTCTCTGCCAGAATTCTCCATCTTAAAGTCATCATTTTTCCCTTTATAATTGATCAGTATTTGGGAGATGTATGGGGGTAGTTATTCTGATACTGTACCTCATCTAATCGCCACTCACCAGCTATGGCACCCATTAACAGTTTCTGTCTTGATCAGCCTCCTCTATAGTGGTTGCATAATGGTTGTTCTCCATTTTTCACATTTAATAGTTGACATTCTGTAAGAAAAAACTTTGTCTTCTCGTCCATTTATTTACTTATTCCTTTATTTATTTATATCAGTATAGACTCATGGATTTCTGTTTCATCATGGGTCATACTTCATTAATACCATTATTTATTTTGACTTACAAATTGTTCCCATCTTGGTCAGTGAGAGCCCTTTCAAGTTGGCTTTTGTACCTTCTGGATGTGTGCCCATCATTCTTTTTTTTTTTTTTTTTTTGAGATGGAGTCTCACTCTGTCGCCCAGGCTGGAGTGCTGTGGCGCAATCTCGGCTCACTGCAAGCTCCGCCTCCCGGGTTCACGCCATTTTCCTGCCGCAGCCGCCCGAGTAGCTGGGACTACAGGCGCCCACCACCATGCCCAGCTAATTTTTTTTTTTTTTTGAGACGGAGTCTCATTCTGTCGCCCAGGCTGGAGTGCAGTGGCGCTATCTGGGCTCACTGCAAGCTCCGCCTCCCACTCCTGGCTACTTTTTTTATTTTTAGTAGAGACAGGGTTTCACCATGTTGGCCAGGATTGTCTTGATTTCCTGACCTGGTGATCCGCTTGGCCTCCCACAGTGCTGGGATTGCAGGTGTGAGCCACCCCGCCCAGCCTCAAGAAACTGCCTTTTTTTTTTTTTTCCAGACAGAGTCGTGCTCTGTCGCCCAGGCTGGAGTGCAGTGGCACAATCTCGGCCCACAGCAAGCTCCGCCTCCCGGGTTCACACCATTCTCCTGCCTCAGCCTCCCGAATAGCTGGGACTACAGGCGCCCGCCACCACGCCCAGCTAATTTTTTTGTATTTTTAGTAAAGACGGGGTTTCACCATGTTAGCCAGGAGGGTCTCCATCTCTTGACTTCGTGATCCGCCCGCCTCGGCCTTCCAAAGTGCTGGGATTACAGGCGTGAGCCACCGCACCTGGCCGCCCGTCATTCTTTAGTATTTATGTTCTTTCTGATATAAAAAGATATTCTAGACTCATCTTGTGTTTTTCATTTTTGGCTTCAGTCCTAGAATTAGCCAATCAATGCCTTTCCTGAGGAAAGAGGTGTTCTCCAAGGAGCTCTAATTTCTTTCAGAGGAGAGTAGTATTTAGCAAGACATGTATGATTTGGTGTACTCAAATCCATTTGCCTGGGATCTTGACTTTAGTACCTACCAAATCAGGCCCTAGGCAAGGCATTTAACCTTCTTGTGCCTCAGTTTCCTCATTTGTGAAACAGGGATAAAAATAGTGATCACCTTATGTTATTGTTGTGAGACCCAAGTAAGTTCATCCAGGTAAAGCTCTTAGTGCTTAGCACATATTAAATTCTCAGTAAATTCTAACTATTATTTTCAGTTGAGGTAGGGTTACTTTCCTCAGTTTATTCAAGGTTAAAACAACCCAGAGCCCCGGAAATGTAACATGCTCCTTGGACTTTCTCAGTCCCATTTCCTCAACCAGACATTTAGTAGGTCATAGTCATTTCTAAATCGAGGTTTCTGTCCAGGGTTAGAAGTACAGCTATTGTGTGTAATTGATTGATGATATATTGTTTAGTTACCAAATAAAAGGGGCAAAGATTTTTTTTTTTTTTTTTTTTTGAGATGGAGCCTTGCTCTGTTGCCCAGGCTGGAGTGCAGTGGCATGATCTCTGCTCACTGCAACCTCCACCTCCTGGGTTCAAATGATTCTCGTGCCTCAGCCTCCTGAGTAGTGGGGATTACAGGCACACGCCACCATGCCCAGCTAATTTTTTAAAATTTTTTTTAAGTAGAGATGGGGTTTCTACGTTAGCCAGGCTGGTCTCAAACTCCTGACCTAAAGTGATCTGCCCGCCTCGGCCTCCCAAAGTGCTGGGATTACAGGCTTGAGCCACCACACCCGGCAGGGGGCAAAGATTTTCAAAAATTGTTAAGAAAATTAGAGATCCAGACAGTTTTCTTGTTCATATCAGCAGACATAGCAGAAAGCCTCTGTCCTCAGAAGAGAGCCTATGGATTTGGACAGATGTCTGCATGGGAACTTGATGGAGACTCCAGAGTTCCACTTCCTAATGTGACAAACTCACAAGAGAGGATCTGAATGATAATGGCATCAATAGTGTGCCTAGTGCATGAAAGAAAGAATGGCTCAAAGAAGAAGAGTGCCTGAATGAAGGCCACCTTGAATTTTCTGTACAATGTATCTCAAGTAGTTGAGTGATCGATCTATTGAGTAGGGTCCTTTAGGGTCATTCACTTTTACACTGATTAATGTCTATCAAAATTCTGTTTTAATCTTTCCTTGACAGTGACTAATCAAGATACCTGGTCATACCTTAAAACTGTTCTTATTTCATTACAGGACAGAGAAGTTTGTTTTCTTATGTTTCATGAGGTGATTTTTTCATTAAAATCTGTAATTCACACTTCAGGTTTTTAAATTATTTGAAAGATTGTTCTTTTCTGCTATTTTTGTGTGTGCCTGTTTAAAAATCTCCTGTATAGATTTTATAGTGCAAATCAGAATCCTTTTAGACATGCAGTTTTATATTGTGCTGACTAAGCCAAAGTTTGTAGTCATCTGTATCTTTTTGCTATTTTTATCCTCTGACATGATTTTAGATAATGATGAAAAATAGACCTGCCGAAAACAACAACAACATTTCTGAAGAGTGAATTAATCCCTTCCTGTTTGCAACTTGGGTATCGTTGGTGACATTATCACATATCTTCAAACTTGGAAGATGACTGTGGTATAGCTTTCTGCCTCCTCCAATACAGCAGCCATCAATTTAGACAAGATACAGACATAATTATGTCCCTGAAAAACCAGAAAGGATGGTAAATTTCTCTTACAAGTGAGTGAAGACCCAGGCCTCCCAAATTTAGCCAGCTTTCTCTTGCAGGAACTGATTCTTGCCTCATCTGTTTCTCCCACAGAAAACACATCCTTTAACAAAAGTGAGAGAGTGTTTTGTGGGAAAAAAAAAAGAGATCCAAGAATTAGCTTACTTTGTGTGAAATAATGCCTTCCTCAACTGCATGCATCACTGAGATAGTGATTTATGTTTTTTACTTTGACAGTTTAAATTTTAGATAGAAATAATTTACTTTCCAGGATATCTTTTTTGGTATAGTACAGTGTCTTTTAAACATTCTCCATGTAAGCATGTCAATTTGCCTGAAGTTCCCCTGTCCCTGGATCAGGTGCCGGCATGCATTTCCTCTCTCTCTGCCAGCCTGCTGCTCTCACCCTCCCACCCCACCACCAGATCAGAGGAGGGCTGTGGTCCCAATAGAGGTGCTCAATTCACTGATCCTTTGGAGGTGGTAACAGAAGCAGTAGTGGCAGGAGATGGGGGTTGAAGGAAGGGGCATGGAGCCAGCAGACTGAAAAATACTACCGTGGGCTTGCATTCAGCAGCATCTACCTTGTGAACCATATCAGAGCTGGACTCCAGGACGCTGATATGTAATTACCTATTCCGTAGGGAAAAGGAAAGACTCAGTATCAGTAATAACAAACATGCCTATTGTTCTTTTCTGGTTACGAAATATTTTTACACATATAATATTTGATTCTCATAATAACTTTGTGAAGTAGACATAAAAGGCATTCTTATCAGTCATCCCCGTTTGCAAATGAGACAAGTGAGGTTCAGAAAGTTTAAATGGCTTACTAAAATACACAAAGCTAAGAATCATCATCACCATAGCAGCTAACATTGATCTAATCCTTATTATATGTCAGGCACTGTATTATGTGCTTTATATGGATAGTTTTTTTTTGGTTTTTTTTTTTTTTTTTTGAGACGGAGTCTCGCTCTGTCGCCAGGCTGGAGTGCAGTGGCGCGATCTCGGCTCACTGCAAGTTCCGCCTCCCCGGTTCACACCATTCTTCTGCCTCAGCCTCCAGAGTAGCTGGGACTACAGGCGCCCGGCACCGCGCCCGGCTAATTTTTTGTATTTTTTAGTAGCGATGGGGTTTCACCGTGTTAGCCAGGATGGTCTCGATCTCCTGACCTTGTGATCTGCCCTCCTCAGCCTCCCAAAGTGCTGGGATTACAGGCGTGAGCCACCACGCCCGGCCTATACGGATAGTTTTTTAAATTTAAGATAGCAAACTGCAAAACCAAAACCCAAAAATAGGCAAAGTTCTGTATCATTTCTACTATACCAAACAGCCTTCTTCAACAGTAATTCTCAGACACCCAAAAGTAAGTATGAGGAAGTCCAATACAAAATTTAAATTCCCCGAAAGCAACAGATCCTATAACTAATATATTATAGTTAGGCCTACTTTAAGAAGGTTTTTGAGAAAATAATTTATTTAAATTGACTATCCTTTCCAAATTTTTTCATTCAGTTTTCTATTACATTGACACATCTTATGATTTCACAAAAAGTTAGTAGAAAAGTGTAGCAAACAGCTGCCCTCCTTTAAGGTTGCCCCCATCCTTTAGCATAAAACAATTCAGGCATTCAACAAGAAAAAGTTCAATTACTCAAAGGTGTCTAAAATAATTTTATAGTTGACTATATGAAGGCATATTCTCTCTGCTGAGATTGGGTTATCTACCTAAATACATATTGGAACTGCTCATGTAGTTTCCTGATAGATAACTTGGTACATTTTCTTTGGATTTTAGTGTGTTCAAACATTTATAATATATTATATAAAAAGAGAAAAAAACTACACTTCACTAAGCATGAGCTCTAAGTGAGTAATTTAAATCTGAGAGCATTCTGCTTTCAGAGTTAACACATTCGTAGCAAACATGCTCCCTGCTCCCAATCATGAGCCAGTGGCAGACATTGCTAGTTGCTGAAAACATTTGTTCCTTCTAAAGCAGGACTCAAAGCAGCATCAAAGCTTGTACTCTAATCGGCTATTACTGATCAGTCACAGTTGGCACCTGTGAAGAAACCTAGATCTGAATAAGGTTGGTGGATTGTAGCAAAGTCAATACCCCTGTTGAGATATTGTACTGTATTATGGTTTTGTGAGATGTTACCACTGGGGGAAACTGGGTAAAGGGTACACAGAATCTCTCTCTATTATTTCTTACAACTGCATGTGAATCTACAATTACCTCAAAACAAAACGTTTAATTAAAAAAAGAAATCTATTTGTCACTTGAGATTTGCAATACATTTCAATGAAAATCTGTTTGATGCATTTATGGAATGACCATTTTAATTAAATGACAATTTCAGAGCAGGTAAACCACTGGGACGTTTGGTTCAACCCTTTTATTTCAAAATGAGGAAATAGGCTAAGGGGGCCGGGCGCTGTGGCTCACGCCTGTAATCCCAGCACTTTGGGAGGCCGAGGCGGGCGGAGCATAACGTCAGGAGATCAAGACCATCCTGACTAACAAGGTGAAACCCCGTTTCTACTAAAAATACAAAAATTAGCAGGGCATGGTGGCGGGCTCCTGTAGTCCCAGCTACTCGGGAGGCTGAGGCTGGACAATGGCGTGAACCCGGGAGGCGGAGCTTGCAGTGAGCCAAGATCGCGCCACTGCACTCCAGCCTGGGCGACAGAACGAGACTCCGTCTCAAAATAAATAAATAAATAAATAAATAAGGCTGAGGGAAGTTAAATGGCTTTTGTTGTGATGCCTGAATCTATTTACATGCATGATACCTTACATGGAACAGAGAAATAAACTGATATTTATTAGGTGACTCTTTTGTGGCAGACGCTGTGCTAAGGGGACTTACATAAATGAACCCAGTTGACTTCCAAAGACTTCTTGTAGGTGTTAGTCTCATTTTTTTTTTTTTTTTTTTTGTCTCTTTTTTTACTTTGAGACGGAGGCGTGAGCCGCCGCGTCCGGCCGGTGTTAGTCTCATTTGTACATCTGAGGAAGTTGAAGCTTGCTGCGCCACGACATTAACTAGTGATAGAACCTGTATTCAAACTCCCTGTGCTTTCAGAGCAGTTAGCTCTCTCCTACACCACTTTTCAAACTTTTCCCACTACAATTCACTCTAAAAAATAAATATTACGTTGTGACCCAAATACACATGCAAACTGAAACAAACCCTTAAAAATATCTTTATGATGTGTGATGCTCTAGTCTGTTCTGTCCTATTCTTTTCTATTCTATTCTATTCTATTCTATTCTATTTAAAAATAAACTAAAATTGATTTTATAATTCATTAATGGGTTGTGACCTGTATTTTAAAAAACACAGCGTGCTATTTTCTGTTTACTATGCCGCTTCCACTAATACTTTGGAAGAACTCTTCATGCCATCCAATAGTCCTTTTTTCAGCTTTGCTCAGCTCTTTCATACCAAAATTGAAGGGGATGTTGCCTTGGTCAGCCTTTGGTTATTTAAATTCATAATAGCATATGCAAAACATTGTAGCAGATTCTTTCTGTGGGCTTAAGGCATTTTAGTCCCTTCCCCCCTCTTCTCTCTCTCTCTTTTCCTGGCCACATCCCTGTGAGGGGGCAGATAGACCCTTTCAAATTGAACACTGTCATTTTCTGAACTGATGGATGGTTTGTTCTTTGAGGAGACTCCAAGGCCGTGTCTATAAGAGGCAAAAGTAGACAAGTTATCCACCGATTTACATTTGGCTTAAAACCGTCTGTGAGTGGGTGTGCTGGGTGGTCGTAGTGGTAGAGTTGGGCTGTGTGTCATTTACCCTGGCAATACTCCATGGGATAGGGTGAGCTTGGGTGGCCTGCTGCTCATTTCCTGGTGGATACTGCAATATACCTATTTTACATTTGAGGAAGTTGAAGCTTGCTGCACCATAACATTCACTAGTGATAGAGTCTGTATTTAGACCTGCATCATCCATGCACTATCTTCCTTGGGTGATGGTATATCAGGGCCTTCAATTTCCTAGCTCTCTGTGGGATTATACTGAGAGCCCAGGAATACCAGGGGTCTGTCAGTGGTTATGTTAGCTTTTGACAATTGTTGGCATTGATTTATCCTTCTGGGTGTTAGGAAAAGGGCTGAACACTTCACGTGCGTTAACTTGTTGAATCCTCACAGCAGCCATGTGATGAGGATGCTATTATATCATTTTGAATTATCATAAAGGCTAGGCTGGCTTTTGTTTAGTAGGTTATTTGAAGGGCAGAGGAGGGTTGAATTAGAAAATGTGATGACAAAGGAAGTGGCAGAGGTGAGATTTATATACACACACACCCACAACACACACACATCAAAAATAAAATATTGAATGGTTTGATGTCCAAGTAAAGCATTTCTTGCTTTTTTCTTTTTCTGTCCTTGATCATCTTGGCTCTGTCATCATCTGTGTCAGCCAACATTATGATAATTTAAATCCTAGAATGTTCTATGCTGGCTTTTCTTATTTAGAAACGATGATTGAAATTGGCTCTGAGATCTGAGCTTATTTTGTAACCACTGGCAAACTCAGCTTTCTTGTGGAAGATATTTTAGTCCTTGCTGAGCAGTGTTTCTCAAATATTAGCACACACAAAAGTAATCTAGGAAGCAACTTAAAAGGCAGATTCCTGGCCACCAAGATATATTGTGATTTAATAGGTCAGAAGTGAGCCTCTGAAGTCTACCTTTTTAACAAATTTTGATTTAACAGTTGGAACCAAGGTGATTCAGGTATAAATTATCTAGGAGCCACATTATAAAAATGCTTATTCAACATATTCCCAAAATGTATGGGGGAATAACCCATATTTGGGACCTGCCTTTTTCCTCCATCTTAATATCTATATTTAAAATGTCTTAGAGGTCAGGTATGGTCATTCACACCTGTAATCCCAGCACTTTTGGGAGGCTGAAGGGGGCAGATCACTTGAGGTCAGGAGTTTGAGACCAACCTGGCCAACATGGCGAAACCCCGTCTCTACTAAAAATACAAAAATTAGCTGGGTGTGATGGTGCACACATGTAATCCCAGCTACTCAGGAGGCTGAGACAAGAGAATCACTTAAGCCCAGGAGGCGGATGTTGCAGTAAGCCGAGATCGCACCACTGTACTCCAGCCTGGGTGACAAAGTGAGACTTCATCTCAAAAAGTAAATAAAATAAAATTGTTTTAGAAAGGACTTCAAATATTGGTATTAAAGACAGCAGCAATAATACTTATAATAACCATGGATAAAGAGAGTTCAGCAGTGCTTCAGAACAATCTAAAAGTGTCCTCACAAATACACCCTCCCAAGACTAAACCAGAAAGAGGTAGAATCCCTGAATAGACCGATAACAAGTTCTAAAATTGAGGCAGTAATTAATAGCCTACCAACCGAAAAAAGCCCAGGACCAGATGGATTCACAGCAGAATTCTACCAGAGGTACAAAGAGGAGCTAGTATCATTCCTTCTGAAACTTTTCCAAACACTAGAAAAAGAGAGAATCCTCCCTAACTCATTTTATGAGGCCAGCATCATCCTGATACCAAAACCTGGCAGAGACAAAACAAAAAAAGAAAATTTCAGGCCAAATCCCTGATGAACATTGATGCAAAAATCTTCAATAAAATACTGGCAAACCGAATCCAGCAGCACATCAAAAAGCTTATCCACCGTGACCAAGTCAGCTTCATCCCTGGGATGCAAGGCTGGTTCAACATATGCAAATCAATAAATGTAAACCATCACATAAACAGAACCAATGGAAAAAAAAACCACATGATTATCTCCATAGATGCAGAAAAGGCCTTCGACAAAATTCAACAGCCATTCATGCTAAAAACTCTCAGTAAACTAAGTATTGATGGAACATATCTCAAAATAATAAGAACTATTTATGACAAACCTGTAGCCAATATCATACTGAATGGGCAAAAGCTGGAAGCATTCCCTTTGAAAACCGGCACAAGACAAAGATACCCTCTCTCACTACTCCTATTCAACATTGTATTGGAAGTTCTGGCCAGGGCAATCAGACAAGAGAAAGAAATAAAGGGTATTCAAATAGGAAGAGAGAAAGTCAAATTATCTCTGTCTGCAGACAATATGATCGTATATTTAGAAAACCCCATTGTCTCAGCCCCAAAACTCCTTAAGCTGATAAGCAACTTCAGCAAAGTCTCAGGATACAAAATCAATGTGCAAAAATCACAAGCATTCCTGTACACCAATAATAGACAAGCAGAGAGCCAAATCATGAGTGAACTCCCGCTCACAATTGCTACAAAGAAAATAAAATACCTAGGAATCCAACTTACAAAGGATGTGAAGGACCTCTTCAAGGAGAACTACAAACCACTGCTCAAGGAAATAAGAGAGGGCACTAAAAAATAGAAAAAATTCCATGGTTATGGATAGGAAGAATCAATAGTGAGAAAATGGCCATACTGCCCAAAGTAATTTGTACATTCAGTGCTATTCCCATCAAGCTACCATTGACTTTTTTCACAGAACTAGAGAAAACAACTTTAAATTCCATATGGAACCAAAAAAGTGGCCATATAGCCATGACAATCCTAAGCAAAAAAAAAAAAAAAAAAAAAAAGCAAAGCTGGAAGCATCATGCTATGCTACCTGACTTCAAACTATACTATACTATACCATACTATACTATACTATACTATACCATACTATACTATACTATACTATACTATACTACACTATAATACACTACACTACACTACACTACACTACTCTACACTACACTACACTACACTACACTACACTACACTACACTACACTATGCTACAAGGCCACAGTAACCAAAACAGCATGGTACGCAGTAACCAAAACAGATATATAGACCAATGGAGCAGAACAGAGGCCTCAGGAATAGCACCACACATCTGCAACCATCTGGTCTTTGACAAACCTGACAAAAACAAGCAATGGTGAAAGGATTCCCTATTTAATAAATGATGTTGGGAAAACTGGCTAGCCATATACAGAAAACAGAAACTGGACCCCTTCCTTACACCTTATAGAAAAATTAATTCAAGATGGATTAAAGATTTAAATTTTAAACCTAAAACCATAAAAACCCTAGAAGAAAACCTAGGCAATACCATTCAGCACATAGGCATGGGCAAAGACTTCAAGACTAAAACACCAAAAGCAATGGCAACAAAAGCCAAAATAGACAAATGGGGTCTAATTAAACTAAAGAGCTTCTGCACAGCAAAAGAAACTATCATCAGAGTGAACATGCAACCTACAGAATGGGAGAAAATTTTTGCAATCTATCCGTTTGACAAAGGGCTAATATCCAGAATCTACAACGAACTGATACAAGTTTACAAGAAAAAAACAACCCCATCAAAAAGTGGCTGAAGGATATGAACAGACACTTCTCAAAAGAAGACATTTATGTGGCCAACAAACATGAAAAAAAGCTCGTCATCACTGGTCTTTAGAGAGATGCAAATCAAAACCACAATGAGACACCGTCTCACGCCAGTTAGAATGGCGATCATTAAAAAGTAAGGAAACAACAGATACTGGTGAGGATGTGCAGAAATAGAAACACTTTTCCACTGTTAGTGGGAGTATAAATTAGTTCAACCATTGTGGAAGGCAGTGTGGCAATTCCTCAAGGATCTAGAACTAGAAATAACATTTGACCCAGCAATCTTATTACTGGGTATATAACCAAAGGATTATAAATAATTCTACTTTAAAGACACATGCACGCATATGTTTATTGCAGCACTATTTACAATAGCAAAGACTTGGAACCAACCCAAATGCCCATCAATGATAGACTGGATAAAGAAAATGTGGCACATATACACCATGGAATACTATGCAGCCATAAAAAAGAATGAGTTCATGTCCTTTGCAGCGACATAGATGAAGCTGGAAACCATCATTCTCAGCAAACTAACGTAGGAACAGAAAACCAATCACCACATGTTCTCACTCATAAGTGGGAGTTGAACAATGAGAACACATGGACATAGGAAGGGGAACACCACACACTGGGGCCTGTTGGTGGGTGGGGGGAAAGGAGAGGGAGAGCACTAGGACGAATACCTAATGCATGTGGGGCCTAAAACCTAGATGACAGGTTGATAGGTGCAGCAAACCACCATGGCACATGTGTACCTATGTAACAAACCTGCACGTTCAGCACATGTATCCCAGAAGTTAAAGTAAAATAAAAAATAAAAATAAAAAAATAAAAGCGTCCTCAGCCAAACCTACTCAATCAAGACACTGATCCCTTGCACGAATGTGCCTATTGATATGTAGGCTTTTCTGCCTGTGACAGAGATTATTAGTGCTCATCCATAACTGAGTGCTCCTCCACATTTCCCAGCTTCTCTTGGAGTTGGGTTGGCCCGTGACTGGGTTCTGGCCATCAAAATATGGACAAAAGTAAAGAACCACTTCCAGGCCTGATCTCTACATTATCCAGCATAGTCTTTTATGCGATGTGTCTTCCGTTCTCCATCTTTCATGTATGTGATGCCAGGGTGGCCTCGAAGCTGCAGGGTGGTGGACCGACAAGATGGAAACAGCCTGGGCCCCAGAGTCACTGACTAAGGACAGCTACCTGGGTCTCTATTGAATTATGACAAGAGCAATAATAAGCCTTTATTATACTATAAGCCACTGAAATTTTGGGGCTTATTTTTCTTGGCTTCATAGTCTATCCTTACAGTGTTACTAACAACTAATTAATAATCATAATAGACATTCTTCCTTTACTATAGCAGAACAGACTAATTGTAACTGAATCCCCCAGTGGGCCAATAACCCATCAGGATGGAGCCTGAGCAATCCTGCCATTGCCCCTTCAAACCAATAGCCCATACAGGACCATTGCAATCAAACATTTGCTGAAAAGCGCTAAAAGACCGTCTTGTTTCACATGCGAGTAATAATTACCCACTTTTTCATCTGTGAAAATTTTCTGGCCTTCTTGCATCAAACTGGATCCCAAAACAAACTTTTTTCCTTCATCTCCAGAAGATTATCAACTCCCTCAAATGTCAGAAACAGAAATGGTGTTCATGAATTAAATGATTCTTATATTCAACAGCTGGTACATATTCAAAAGGAAAATATAAAGTAACATGGCATCTAAAGGATCAAAAATAATAAAAACCTAAGAACTTACTGCTCTCATTCTTAAAATTTCTTAAGAAGGCAATCATAAAACTTGGCCCATTATTTTTTCTATAACCTTCTAACACTGATTTTATTTTCTAACCTGAGAAAAATTTTTTCTTTCTGTGTGTGTTGGAGTATCTCAGTGTTTTCCAGTTGCACATCATGACCTATTAATGGGTCCTAAAACCAATTTAGGGAGTTGAAACTGCTACAACCAGCATTAAAAAGAGGAACATAATATAAATTATCAATGTGTGTCACACAGTAATGGTATTACATTTCATGAAAATTCTTGCTGATGCACACACACACAGACACACACACAGAGTTGATTCTTGTTACTAAGAAATTATGGTCTGTAAAGTTGCCTTGAACACTGAATTAGCTAATACCGAGGAAATACAGAGTTAGGGTCCTACAAGCCTCTAGTTATGACATTTGTGTAAGTTTGAAACCATCCTTATAAACTTTATAAAATTAATCAGGGAAGAAGGGGGTGGGAAATGAAAATAAGCCAAGCTTGCAGCACATTCAGCATTAACCATGAGGTCATCTTGCTCTCTGATCTATTTTTCATTTGAGTTATTCTTCCAGTCCTGCATACCAATGAAACTACTGATGTCAGCTGGTCTGAAGGACCCCACAGAAGCTGACTCAGTGAAGAATGTGATTTCCACATCCTGATGATTTCATCCCCCTTACCCCAACCAATCAACGACCCCAATTTTCTTTCCTCTTTCCTTCCACAATCTCTTTAAAAATCCTAGCCCAGAACTCCTCAGGGAGATGAATTTCAGGGTCTCATTCCATCTCCACATTCAGCACCCTGTGATCATTGAGCTCTTTCTCTGCTGCAGACACTGCTCTCTCAGTGTAACTTGTCTGTTACTCAGTGTAATTGATCTGTTGCTGTCACAGTGCGCATGTGAACCTATTGGTCTTATAGTAAATTGGTCAGTATATAATCTTGTTTTATGTCTGTTCTTTTTAAAGACACCTTATTTAATATATGTGTGTGTGTATATATATAAATATATATATATATATATAGTTGATTCATTAACGTTGAACTCACTCACATAGCACTATAACTCATGCCTGAATGAAGCTCATCTAACAAGTCTATGTTTTTCTGTAAGGCACATCACAGCTTTCTTGTGCTTTTAAACACTAGACAGTACTTTAGTACTATGTTTGGGGGCCATTTTAGACAGGGAAATCACCAAAAAAAAAAAAAAAAGAAAGAAAAAAAGGCCGAAACAAAGAAAGTGGTATTAAATAAACTGCAAAAAAGACACTTGTTTACCATAGGAGAACTAGAAACCAGAAGGCTGAGTGTTACCTTGCTTGACCTTAGTTGGGAACATCCACGTAGGGCTACTCAAATTTTTTGCTGCTCTGCACATGAGAATATTCCTGACTTACCACAAAATCTTTGCAAGTATTTTGGGTTACAAGTAAATGTTAACAAGTAGGCAGATGAGCAAATATGGAATCTCTGAATAGTGAGGATTGACTATATGTATATGTATATATCCAGCTAGCCTTCCATATCCATGGTTTTAGCATCCGTGGATGCAACCAACTGTGATAGAAAATATTTGGAATAAAATTTAAAAATACAACAATAACAAAGAATACAAATTAAAAAATACAGAATAACAACTATTTACATAGCATTTACATTGTATTAGGTGTTATAAGTCATCTAGAGATGATTTAAATTACACTGGAGGATGTACATAGGTTATATGGATATACTATATAATTTTTGCATACCTGTATGCAGATTTTTGTATCTTTGGGTGGTCCTGGAATCAATCCTCAGAGGATTGTGAGGGATAACCCTACACACACACACACACACACACAATATTGGATTGTGACATAAAATGTATTTCTTATTGTGTCCTATGATTTAGAAAAAGTTGGAAAAACACTACTGTAATGTTTCCATTTTTATCTTATTTTCCTAAGTCCTTTTCTTTGTCTAAAAATCTTTATGAATTAGTGTATTGTTTTGCATGTAGGGACAATAAACTCTTCCTAGTCTTGGAAAAATTATGAAAAATAATTTTTCTAACTGCTTCAGGAACCTTGATTTTATATTTGTGTTCTGATTGTGTGCCATATTGATGCCAGCTGAAAATCAGTGAAAACCTTTTCAGATTAATTTATTTTCTTTTAATGTCTTTCCTCTCAAAGCTATTGGATACTGAGAGGTTGACTTATCTAAAAGCAGAGTGACTGATAAATGAATTCAGTAAAGTTTCAGGTTACAAAATCCACATACAAAAATCAGTAGCATTTCTATACACCAACAATGAATTAGCTAAAAAGGAAATCAAGATGGCAATCCCATTTACAATAGCTACAAAGAAATAAAATACCGAGGAATAAATTTAACCAAGGAGGTGAAAGACCTCTACAGAGATAACTATAAAACACTGATGAGAGAAATCACACAGGACACAAACAGATGGAAAGGCATCCCATATTCATGAATTGGAAGAATTAATATTGTGAAATTACTATACTACCCAAGACAATCTACAGATTCAATGCAATCCCTATCAAAATACCAATAACATTCTTGATTTTTAAAATTTTATTTCTTTAAATTTTATCTTTACTACACTGAACCAGTAAGATTCTTCACAGAAAGAAATAGAAAAAAAAAAATCCTAAAATTTGTATGGAACCAGAAAAGACCAAAAATAGACAAAGCAATCCTTAGCAAAAGGAACAAAGCTGGAAGCATCACACTACCTGACTTCAAAATATACTACATAGCTATAGTAACCAAAACAACCTGGTATTATTATAAAAAGACACATAGGCCAATGGAACAGAATAGGGAACCTAGAAATAATTCTACATATTTATAGCTAGCTGATTTTTGACAAAGGTGCCAAGGACATACATTGGGAAAAGGACACCCTCTTTAATAAATATGCTGGGAAAACTGAATATCTATATGCAGATAAATGAAACTAGACTACGTTCTCTCAATCCATAAAAAATCAACTCAAAATGAATTAAATACTTAAATGTAAGAACTGAAACTATAAAACTCCTAGAAGAAAACATAGGAGAAATGCTTCAGGACATCATTGGTCCAGGCAAAAACTTTAAGACATCAAAATCACAGCCAACAAAAACAGAAATAGACAAATAAGACTATATTAAACTGAAAAAACTTCTGCACAGCAAAGGAAACAATCAACAGAGTGAAGAGACAACCTGTTGAATAGGAGAAAATACTTGCAAACTGTTCATCTGACAAGAGACTCATATCTAGAATATACAAAGAACTTGAAAGACTCAACAGCAAAAATCCAAACAATTCCATTAAAATGTGGGCAAAGGATCATCTGAACAAGACATTTCTCAGAAGACAAACAGATGGCCAACAGATATATGAAAACATGCTCAACATCACTAATCATTAGAGAAATGCAAATCACAAGCACAATAATATATCATCTTACCCCAGTTAGAATTGCTATTATTAAAAGGTAAAAAATAAGTAATGCTGGCAAGGATGTGGAGAAAAGAGAACTCTTATACACAGTGGAAATATATTAATGCAGCCATTATGGAAAACAGTACAAAAGTTTCTCAAAACACTAAAAATAGAACTACCATGTGATCCAGAATCTCACTACTGGGTATTTATCCAAGGGAAAAGAAATTAGTATATCAAAGGGATACCTGCACCCTCACATTTATTGCAGCACTATTCACAATAGCCAAGATATGGAATCAACCTAAATGCCCATCAATGGATGAATGGATTTAAAAAATGTGTTATATGTATGAGATGGAATACTACTTAGCCATAAAAAAGAATGGATTCCTGTCATTTGCAGCAAAATGGATGAAAGTGGAGGTCATTATGTTAAGTGAAATAAGCCAGATGCAGAAAAACAAATATCATATGTTCTCACTCACATGTGGAAACTGAAAAAGTTGATCACATGGAGATAGAGCAGAGAATGATAGTTACCAGACACTGGGAAGGGTGGGATGGAGGGGATGAAGAGAGATTAGTTAATGAGTTAACATAAAGCTACATAGAAGGAAAATGTTCTGTGTATCACCTTACTAATAGCACAGTAGGATGACTATAGTTAGCAGCAGTATATTACATATATTGAAAGAGCCAGAAGACTTTAAATGTTCCCAACACAAAAAATGACAAATGTTCAGGCAATGGATATCCTAAATACCCTGATTTGATCATTACACATTATATGCAAGCATGAAACTATCACATGTACCCCATAAATGTGTACAAATATTATATATCAATAAAAGGGCAGAATAATTGATGGTTTTATATAAAACTCTTCAGGGAATGAAATTATTTCACAAGGTAGCAGCCATGAATAGTGCTGTAATAATTATTCATTTCAAGCTGGAATTTCTTTTCCTGCTCATAGGTAATGTTGTTCCTTTTAAGAACAGTCTTGACACATAAAGGTCTATTTTTTTCTGCAATTCTTTCTTTAATGCATTCAACAATTTTCTTTAAGGATTGAAGTACTTCAATAACACTGTTAGCTCTTTCAATCTGAATAATCATATTGTTAAAGAGATATTGACAAGTATGATTAAGAAATAAATAAGCCTCATTCAATGGATTAGTTAAGAAGTCAACAAAAATTTGGGGAGTCTTTTCTTTAGAATTAAAATATGATTTATTTAAATGCTTCAGATAACCTGGGGATTCTCTCAAACGCCCTTGTTCAAGATACCCAATGCGTTTCCGAATGCAAGAGAATTGAAGACTGCTGCATGCCAACAGAATCACAAAAATTTTTTAATCACCCTGAAAAGTGTAAATGCTGAAGTAGGGGAATAATTTTATGGCAATGACTTCGATGTCTATAGAAAGAACATTAAGTGCAGTTTCAACAGCATTATTTGGAATATAGTCAGACAGTCAATGCCTTCTATTCATGTTTTGCTTCGACTTTGAATAAACACTATCTGCACTTTTTTTTTTTTTTTAGACGGAATCTCTCTCTGTCACCAGGCTGGAGTGCAGTGGTGCGATCTAGGCTCATTGCAAACTCCGCCTCCCGGGTTCAAGCAATTCTCCTGCCTCAGCCTCCCGAGTGGCTGGGACCACAGGAAGCACCACCACGCCCAGCTAATTTTTGTATTTTTAGTAGAGATGCGGTTTCACCAGGTTGGTCAGGATGGTCTTGACCTCTTGACCTCATGATCTGCCCGCTTTGGCCTCCCAAAGTGCCGGGATTACAGGCATGAGCCGCCGTACCCGGCCACATTATCTGCACTTTTATGCAAATATCCATAATATGAATACAAATATCAAAATTTGTGTCAAAATTTGTATTCATATTATCACCACAAAAAGAAGTACAATTTTTCTTATTAATTCTTAACTTAGTAAATAATAGAGGCTTTGCGAAAATTTGCTTTAAATTTTCAAGTCTCATCTGGAAGAGATGTTACAGTAATCTTAAAAGTAACTCTTTTTGTTCCACGTATACTGCTCGGGAGATGGGTGCACCAAAATCTCACAAATCACCACTAAAGAACTTACTCATGTAACCAAACACCACCTGTTCCCCCAAAACCTATGGAAATAAAAAAAAAAAGTAACCCTTTTTCATATGACAAATATTGCACAAGCAAAGGGAATGCGTTTTCCACTTTATAATTACTTGCATTCTTAGATATATTGTAAAAATTTAAGGCATTAGGTCTTCAATAAGCTCTGTAACAGAAAATGGAACTATTACATTTTAAAAATTATTGCAGTATCTTTCATCCTGGCACTTGATAATTTTTCCTGGAAGTGGAGGAGGGAGAGTTGAATCAGAAAACTTGACAGAGGATGAGATTCCAATACCAGCCATTCCAGGAACTGGTTTTATTTATTTTTTTAATTATTAGGGGTACATGATAGTTGAATATATTTATGGGGTACATATGGTGTTTTGATACAGGCATACAATGAGTAATAATCAAATCAGGGTAATTGAGGTATCTATTACCTCAAGCATCTATTATTTCTTTGTATTAAGGACACTCCAATTCTACTCTTCTAGCTATTTAAAAATATACAATATATTTTTGCTACTTATAGTCACCCTATTGTGTTACTAAATACTAGACCTTATTCGTTCTAATTGTATTTGTGTGCCCACTAACCAATCTCCCTTTTATTCCTCCTCTCGACTACCCTTCACAGCCTCTGGCAATCATTATTCCACTCTCTACCTCTATGAGTGAAAATATGAAATATTTGTCTTTCTGTACCTGGATTATTTCACTTAACATAATGTCTTCTGAAACTGGTTTTATTTTTGCTTCTACTTTCTTTAAAAATAATTTTTTTTTAGCATTTCAATAATTTTGGGGGAACAGGTGGTTTTTGGTTATGTGGATAAGTTCTTTAGTGGTGACTTCTAAGATTTTGGTGCACCCATCCCCCGAGCAATGTACAATGTACCCAGTGTGTAGCCTTTTATCCCTCACCCACTCTCAGTCTTCCCACTGAGTCCCCAAAGTTCATTATATCATTCTTATGCCTTTGCATCTTCATAGCTTAGCCCCCACTTATAAGTGAGAACGTATAATATTTGGTTTTCCATTCCTGAGTTACTTCACTTAGAATAATGGTCTCCAATTTCATCCAGGTTGCTGTAAATGCCACTATTTCATTCCTTTTTATGGCTGAGTAGTATTCCACAGTGTATATATACCACATTTTCTTTATCCACTCTTTGGTTAATGGGCATTTAGGCTGACTCCATATTTTTACAATTGTAAATTGCACTGCTATAAACATGCATGTGCAAGTGTCTTTTTCATATAGTGACTTCTTTTACTCTGGGTAGATACTCAGTAGTGGGATTGCTGGATCAAATGGTGGTTCTACTTTTAGTTCTTTAAAGAATCTCCATACTGTTTTCCATAGTGGTTGTACTAGTTTACATTCCCACCAGTAGTGTCAAAGCATTCCCTTTTCACCACCATGATAACATCTATTGTATTTTGATTTTTTGAATATGGCCATTCTTACAGGAGTAAGGTGGTATCTCATTGTGGTTTTGATTTGCATTTCCCTGATAATTAGTGATGTTGAGCATTTTTTTAATGTTTATTGGCGATTTGTATATCTTCTTCTTTTGAGAATTGTCTATTCATGTCCTTTGCCCACTTTTTGATGGGGTTATTTGTTTTTTTGTTGCTGATTTGTTTGAGTTCCTTGCAGATTCTGGATATTAGTCCTTTGTCAGATGCATAGTTTGGGAAGATTTTATCCCAGCCTGTGGATTTTCTGTTTGCTCCGCTGATTATTTCTTTTGCTATGCAGAGGCTTTTTAGTTTAATTAATTAATTTATTTGTATTTTGTTGCATTTGTTTTTGAATTCTTGGTCAGGAACTCTTTGCCTATGCCAATGTCTAGATGAGTTTTTCCAGTGTTACCTTCTAGAGTTTTTATGGTTTCAGGTTTTAGATTTAAGGCTTTGATCCATCTTGAGTTGATTTTTGTATAAGGTGAGAGATGAGGATAGAGTTTCATTCTTCTACATGTCATTTGCCAACTATCCCAGCACGATTTGTTGAATAGGGTGTCCTTTCCTCTCTTTATGTTTTTGTAGGCTTTGTTGAAAATCAGTTGGCTGTAAGTATTTGGCTTTATTTCTGGGTTCTTTATTCTGTTCCATTGGTCTATGTGCCTGTTTTTCTGACAGTGTCATGCTGTTTTGGTGACTATAGCCTTGTAGTATAGTTTGAAGTCAGGCAATGTGAGGCCTCCAAATTTGTTCTTTTTTCTTAGTCTTGCTTTGGCTATGTGGGCTCTTTTTCTTTCCATATGAATTTTAGGATTTTTTTTCTAGTTCTATGAAGAACAATGACAGTATTTTGATGGGAATTGCATTGAATCTGTAGACTGTTTTTGGCAGTATGATCGTTTTCACAAAATTGATTCTACTCATCCATGAGCGTGGGATGTATTTCCATTTGTTTGTGTCATCAATGATTTCTTTCAGTAGTGTTTTATAATTTTCCTTATAGAGATCTTTCACATCCTTGGTTGGATATATTCCTAAATATTTTAATTGTTTGCAGCTGTCGTAAAAGGGATTGAGTACTTGATTTGATTCTCAGCTTGTTTGTTGTTGATGTATACCAGTGGTACTGATTTGTGTACATTGGTTTTTGTATCCTGAGACTTTACTGAATTCATTTATTAGATCTAGGAGCTTTTTGGATAAGTCTTTAGGGTTTTCTAAATAAAGGATTATATCATCGGTGAACAGTGACAGTTTGACTTCCCTCTTTACTGATTTGGATGCTCTTTGTTTCTTTCTCTTGTCTGATTGCTGTGGCTAGGACTTTCAGTACTATGTTGAATAGAAGTGGTCAAAGTGGGCATCATTGTCTTGTTCCACTTCTCAGGGGAAATGCTTTCAATTTTTCCCAATTCAGTATAATGTTGGCTGTGGGTGTGTCATAGGTCGCTTTTATTACCTTGAGGTATGTTCCTTCTATGGCAATTTTGCTGAGGGTTTTTATCGTAAAGCAATGCTGGATTTTGTCAAATCCATTTTCTGCATCTATTGAGATGATCATATGGTTTTTGTTTTTACTTCTGTTTATGTTGTGTATCCCATTTATTGACTTGTGTGTGTTAAACCATCCCTGCATCCCTGGTATGAAACTCACTTGATCATGATGTGTTATCTTTCTGATATGCTGTGATTGATTCGGTTAGCAAGTGTTTTAAGGATTTTTGCATCTATGTTCATCAGAAATACTTGCCTGTAGTTTTCTTTTTTTTGTTATGTCGTTTCCTGGTTTAGGTAGTAGGGTGATACTGGCTTCATAGAATGATTTAGGAAGGATTCCTTCTTTCTTCATCTTTTGCAGTAGTTTCAGTATTTTTGGTACTAATTCTTCTTTGAACGTCTGATAGAATTCAACTGTGAATCCATCTTGTCATGGACTTTTTTTTCTAGGCATTTTTTAATTACTTTTTTAATCTTGCTACTTGTTATCGGTCTGTTCAGTTTCTATTTCTTCCAGATTTAATCTAGGAGGGTTGTATATTTCCAAGAATTTATACATCTCTAGATTTTCTAGTTTGTGCACATAAGGTGTTCATAATAGCCTTAAATGATCTTTTATTTCTGTGATATCGGTTGTAATATCTCTCATTTCATTTCTAATTCAGTTTGTTTGGATCTTCTCTCTTCTTTTCTTGGTTATTCTCATTAATGGTCTATCAATTTTGTTTATCTTTTCCAAGAACCAGCTTTTTGTTTCATTTGTGTTTTATATATTTTTGTTGTTGTTGTTTAAATTTCATTTAATTCTGTCCTGATCTTTGTTATTTCTTTTCTTATGCTGGGTTTGATTTGTTTTCTTTCTCTAGTTCTTTGAAGCATCACCTTAGATTGCCTGTTTGTGCTCTTTCAGACTCTTTGATGTAGGCATTTAATGCTATGAACGTTCCTCTTAACACCGCGTTTGCTATATCCCAAAGGTTTTGATAAGTTGTATCATTATTATCATTTAGCTCAAAGATTTTAAAATTTCCATCTTGATTTCATTGTTGACCCAAGGATCATTCAAGAGCAGATAATTTAATTTCCATGTATTTGTCTATTTTTGAGGATTATTTTTGGAGTTAATTTCCAGTTTTATTCCACTGTGGTCTAAGAGGATACTTGATATGATTTTGATTTTCCTAAATTTATTAGGATTTGTTTTGTGGTCTGTCATATAGGCTATCTTGGAGAAGGTTCTAAGTGTTGATGAAAAAAATGTGCATCTGCAGTTGTTGGGTAGAATGTTCTGTAAATATCTGTTAAGTCCATTTGTTCTAGGGTATAGTTTAAGTCCATTGTTTCTTGGTTGACTTTCTGTCTTGATGACCTGCCAACTACATAGGAGACAGTGAAGTCACCCACACACCAAAAATACAACTACTACATCCAGCATCTGGGAAAACCAGTGCACAAAGACTCTCTGTAACTAAGGTTCTTATATGGAGACTTCATCCTTACAAGCACCAACAATCATGTTAGGCTAAAATAAACATTAAATCTGATCCTTAAGAGGGGAAAAACAACAACAACCCCCCTCCCAAAAAAACCACAGTCCAATCAAAAATAAATTCAAGAACAATTTAAGAACTAATCTACCCAAATGAGAAGAAACCAGAAAAGTAATTATGGTGATATGACAAAACAGTGTTGTATAACATCCTCAAAGATCACACTAGCTCCTCAAAAATGAATTCAAACCAAGAAGAAATCTCTGGATTGCCAGATAAAGAATTCAGAAGGTTGATTATTAAGCTACTCAAGGAGATACCAGAGAAAGGTGAAAATCAACTTAAATAAATAAAAAATACAAGATATGGATAAAAAATTATCCAGAAAAATAGATATCCTAAAGAAAATCAATCACAACTTCTGGAAATGAAAGTTACACTTAGGGAAATACAAGATGCAGTGGAAAGTTTCAACAATAGACTAGAATAAGTAGAAAAAAAGAACTTCAGAGCTCAAAGACAAGGCTTTTGAATTAACCTAATCAGACAAAAAAAAAAAAGAATTAAAAAAATGAACAAGTCTCCAAAAAATTTGAGATTGTGTTAAATGGTTAAACGTAACGACAATTGGTGTTCCTGAGGAAGAAGATAAATCTAAAGGTTTTGAAAACTTATTTGAGAAAATAATTGAAGAAAACGTCCCTGGCCTTGCTAGAGATCTAGACATCCAAATACAAGAAGCTCAGAGAACTCCTGGGAAATTCCATCACCTAGGCACATAGTCATCAGGTTATCTAAAGTCAAGACAAAGGAAAGAATCTAAAGAGCTATGAGACAAAATCATCAGGTAATCTATAAAGGAAAATTTATCAGATTAACAGTGAATTTCTCAGCAGAAATCTTACAAGCCAAAAGGGATTGGGTTCCTAACTTTGGCTTCCTTAACCAAAATAATTTTTAATCAAGAATTTTGTATCCAGCAAAACTAAGCTTCATAAATGGAGAGATAAAGTCTTTTTCAGACGAACAAATGCTGAGAGAAATTGCCACCACCACGCCTGCACTACAAAAAATGCTAAAAGGAGTTCTGAATCTTGAAACAAAACTTCAAAATATACCAAAACAAAATCTCCTTAAAGCATAAATCCAACAAGTCCTATGAAACAATAATACAATGAAAAAAACAAGATGTTTAGGCAACAACTAGCATGATGAATAGAACAGTATCTCACATAGTTTATGTGAGATATGCTATGGTCTGAATATTTGTGTCCCCCTGCAAAATTCGTATGTGGAAACCTAATCTCTAATGCAATAGTAATTAAGGGATGGTGTCTTTAGAAGGTTATTAGGTCATGCTTTGCTTTCAGTGGGATTAGTTCCCTTTCAAAAGAGCCCTGAATGAAGGTGCTTGATTGCCCCTTCTACCATGTGAAGACTCAGCAAGAAGGGGCCACCTATGAGGAAGGGAGTTCTCACCAGACACTGAATCTGCCAGTTCCTTGATCTTGGGCATCCCAGCCCTAGAACTGTAAGAAATAAATTTCTGTTGTTGATAAACCACCCAGTTTATGGTATTTTGTTATATCAGCCTGAACTAAGAAAAGCCATCAAAACTTCTGCTGCGATTAGTTTATTTTCCTTATCTGAATTTATCTTAAAAATTTATTATTGTATCACATTTTTGGTAGTAGTTGACGAAATCATGTGTCTCTTATGTTTAGTTAGCATCTGTTGGTTTATATCTGACTTTTCATAATTTTTTATACTAAATGAACAATTTGGAACTGCACAAATATTAATAGTTTCCAGAGGATTTTTTCCCTCATTTAATAAATATCCACTGTTCAGAAAATTAATTACAAAATTTACACTTACATTTTGGCATTTTGATGTTTAAAGACACACAAATTCAAATAAAGAGCAGCCACCACTAGAATTGAAAGGACTGAATTTGATAACCTAACAGTAACAATAATATGTCACTCACAAATCAGAACTCATAGCTAATCATAAACAGGGGCTGAAATGTTGAAAGACCAACTAGCAATAAATTGAACTCAGTATCGGATGTAAAAAAGGTGAACTTTCCCTTTGCCTACAAGGTAGATATGTAGCAAGACACAGTCTTTCCAAATTGTTGGTTAGGGAAGCCTGACATTCAGGGATTGATGGACTTTCAGATGTTTTAATGCGGTCACTAGAGTAAGGCATTTACTGATTGGCTGTTATCTAGAGGCATAGACTTGTCATGATTAGCTGAATTCCAGAGCTTGGGCCATTGATTTCCTAACTTTTGGAAACAGTTACTGGTGCAAGGAAGTTGCTGATTGGCTAATTTTCAGAGCATGTGTACAGATTTGTTACTGCTAATTAATGGTGGTTATTTGTTCATGAGTTGGGACATTAGCCAAAGGACAGTCTTCCTCTTTTGAATATGAAAAATAAGTATTTTAATTTTCAGTTCCCCCTTTTGGTCTGTCCTCAGCCAAGCCTGCAAGAGGAATCTTAAAGGATTGTCCAGATTTTTATTTGTGGAGGTATGACTTTTTAGCTAGTGTTACCATTTAAGATTCAAGCACCAATAACTGTGGCAGAAAACTAACTACAAGCTTTGTGTAGTTATTGGAAAAAAACCGAATACAGGACATTTAAGGCATCCTGGCAAAGCCAATATAGGACTCAGGACAAAATCATTTGGTACAGGTCACCTCTTGTATATACAGGATGCCTGGAAATCAGATGCTGGCTATATCTCAGGCCTGCATCTCTGTGATATTCCCAGAACAGATTGTGCTTCAGCTTCTTTGAGTTCTCAAAGGAGAGTGAGTGGCCCAAGCTGAAGCTGGATCATTTGAGAAGTTCAAAGCCAGACTAAACAACTAATGAAAAGTTTGAATCAAAGTAGTGCCATAATTAGATTTGATTTTAGAAAGTTTTTTTTTTGGTATTTATATGGGAGATTTGGGATAGGCAGAAACAGAGACTGGTGACAAATGAGTCTATTAGGAGCCTCAACGCCCACGATGGGAGTAAGAATGGGAGCCACTAAACTTCTGTTTTTACCAAAGATTAGTAATTTACTTATAATACTGAATAAAATAATGTATCAAAGTTTTGGGGTTTAATTTAAAATATATCACTTTCCAACAATTCTAAGAAAGTTTATGACAAGCACAGGACTTGGACTTGGTGAATATATTATTCTAGGTTCTCTTGAGAAGCAGAACCAATTGGATGCATGTATATCATAGAGAAGATTGTTTAGAGTTCCCACACTTGGTTTTTGAGGCTGGTAAGCCCAAAACTTGCAGAATGAGCAGGTAGACTGGAGGCCTAGGGAAGAGCTGATGTTGTGGTTCAAGCTCAAAACTGGCTGTTGAAGAATTCCTCCTTGCCTGAGGGAGATCAGTCTTTTGTTTTATTCAGACCTTCAGCCGGCTGGATGAGACCCATCCATATTAAGAAGGGAAGTCTGCTTTACTAAAAATCCCCCAATTTAAATGTTACTCTTATTTCTCAAATTAATATTGTATCTGCTTTCTGAATTGCAGTGTCATTAATCCAATATTGGACATTGAATTGAAGATTTTTGCCTTTTAAACTTCCACCAATCAAAGACACCCAGCAGGGATGTTGTAAATCTGCATATGCAGTGAACTTCTACTCAAATGTCTTCTGCTGGTTTTGTGAACAGGTCTTGCACCAATTTAAAGTAATTTGAGTTGGATGATCCTCTGTGGCTATGCTGCTATTACTATTCTTGCCTTAGTTTTGCTATTTGGCTCAGCTATGTTCATCCAAATTGAAGAAAACAGGAAGGCAAATGGTTCAAAATCATAGTAATAGAATAGCTAACTAGGTGAAGAGTTCAATTTCAAACTCTTTCCTTAGGAACAGAGTAATTGATTCTAATTAAGGGTTTTTAAAGAACTTATTTAGTTACTAAATTGAGGTAGATTTCTGAGTTCTGATCTTAAATTTTAGGTAATTGTTCAGTTTCCACAACAAATTGGGGTTTATGTTTCCTTTTGGCAATTCCTTACTATAAAGCCTTAGTTGTAACTTCTCAATTTACAGGATTTGAAATGGGGCTGGCAGAAATGGGTTAACTACTTCTTTTTTTTAAAACCAGCTTTACAGAGATATAAATACTGAGATGCGCAAGAAACTGCACATATTTAAAGTGTACAATTTGATAAGTTTTGTTGTAGGTCAACAGCCATGAAACCATCACCACAATCAAGACAATGAAAAGTCTCCATTCAAGTTTCCTTGTGGTCCTTTATAATTCCTTGCTCCCACTCCTTCCGCCTTGGCCTCAGGCATCCACTGATCTATTTTCTGTCACTATAGATTAAAACGTGTGGTAAGTAGAATGTTAAGATAATCCCCAATTACCCTCACCCTTATATAATCCCCTTCCCTTTGAGTGGGAGTGGAACCTGTAAATATAATGAGATATCATTTCCGTGGTTTTGTCTTATTATGTGGCAAAAGTGATTAGGCAGATGTAATTAAGTTTACTAATCAATTGACCTTAAAGTAAAACCTGAGTGAGTCTAACCTAACCTAATGAGCCCTCTTTTTCTTTTGAAAAATTACTTTGGCTATTCTAATTCCCTTGTATTTCCATGAGAATTTTGGAATAACTTTCCAAATTTCTTCATGGATTTTAATTGGCATTGTATTGAATCTATAGATAAATTTTTGGAGACTTGACATCTTAGTATTGAGTCTTTTGACCCATTATCATGGTATAGATCTTGATTTATTTAAATAGTCTTTAACTTCTCTCAGCAATATTTGCAGTTTTTCAATGTTCAAGTCTTCAGATATATCACTACATATTGTACTGTTGGTGGAATTATAAATTTATTGTTTTTAATTTAAATTTTTGATTGTTAATTGCTAGCAAATAGAAATTTTTTAATTATTGATATCATATCCTATAACCTTGCTTAACTCACTTATTAGTTCTAGTAACCTTTTTGTATATTCAGCTGGATTCTCTACATAGATGATCATATTGTCCACAAAATAAAGACAATTTAACTTCTTTTCCAATCTGAACGCCTTTTATTTCTTTTCTTTCTTAGAAACTCAAGAACAATATTGAATAGAAATGGTGAGAGCAGATGTATTTGCCTTGCTTCTGATATTGGGGGAAAGCGTTCAGTAGGTAAGTATTAAGTATGATGTTATTAGGTTGGTGCAAAAGTAAGTGCAGTTTTGCCATTAAAAGTAATTGCCCTTTCATTCAGTATGATATTGGCTGTGGGTTTGTCATAAAACTTATTGCGGCACTATTCACAATAGCAAAGACTTGGAACCAACCCAAATGTCCAACAATGATAGACTGGATTAAGAAAATGTGGCACAAAGACACCATGGAACACTATGCAGCCATAACAAATGATGAGTTCATGTCCTTTGTAGGGACATGGATGATGCTGGAAACCATCATTCTCAGCAAACTATCACAAGGACAAAAAACCAAACACCGCGTGTTCTCACTCATAGGTGGGAATTGAACAATGAGAACACATGGACACAGGAAGGGGAACACTACACACCGGGGACTGTTGGGGGGTGGGGGGAGGGGGGAGGGATAGCATTAGGAGATATACCTAATGTTAAATGATGAGTTAATGGGTACAGCACACCAACATGGCACATGAATACATAAGTAACTAACCTGCACATTGTGCGCATGTACCTAAAACTTAAAGTATTAAAAAAAAAAAGTAATTGCAAAAAACACAATTACTTTTGCACCAAAAGATGCCTTTTATCAGGTTGAGGAAGCTCCCTTCTATTCTTAGATAGCTGAGAGCTTTTGTTTATTTTTAAAATCAGAACTGAACGTTGGATTTTTGAAATGTTTCTTCTTTGCTTAATGAGATTTTTAAAATCGGAAGTGAACGTTGGATTTTTGAAATGTATTTTATTTGCCTAATGAGTTTTTGTTTTTTTTTTTGAGACAGAGTCTTGCTCTGTCACCCAGGATGGAGTGCAGTGGTATGATCTTGGCTCACTGCAATCTCCGCCTCCTGGGTTCAAGCAATTCTCATACCTCAGCCTCCCAAGTTGCTGGGATTACAGGCATCTGCCACTGCGCCCAGCTAATTTTTTTTTGTATTTTTAGTAGAGACGGGGGTTTCCTCATGTTGGCCAGGCTGGTCTCGAACTCTTGACCTCAAGTTATTCGCCCACCTCGGCCTCCCAAAGTGCTAGCATTACAGGCGAGCCACTGCGCCCAGCCGCCTAAAGAGGTGTTTAAAATCAGAAGTGAATGTTGAATTTTTGAAATGTTTCTTCTTTGCCTAACGAGATTTTTAAAATCAGAAATGAATGGTCGATTTTTGAAATGTGTTTTATTTGCCTAGTGAGATTTTAAAAATCAGAAGTGAATGTTGGATTTTTGAAATGTTTTTCTTTGCCAATGAGATTATGTGGTTTTCTGTCTTTGCTAACATGGTGAATTAAGTTGCTTTTTTTTTTTTTTTTTTTTTGAGACGGAGTCTCACTCTGTCGTCCAGGCTGGAGTGCAGTGGTGTGATCTCGGCTCACTGCAAGCTCCGCCTCCCAGGTTCACGCCATTCTCCAGCCTCAGCCTACCGAGTAGCTGGGACTACAGGCGCCTGCCACCACGCCCGGCTAATTTTTTGTGTTTTTAGTAGAGACAGGGTTTCACCGTGTTAGACAGGATGGTCTCGATCTCCTGACTTCGTGATCCGTCTACCTCGACCTCCCAAAGTGCTGGGATTACAGGCGTGAGCCACTGCGCCGGCCATATTGATTAATTTTTAAATGTTAAGTCAGCCTTGCACACCTGGAACAAATTTTACTAGCTCATCATGTATCATCTTTTAAAAACATATTATTGGGTTTGATTCACTAACATTATATTTAAAAATTTTGTATTAACATTTATGATGGATATAGATCAGTAGTAGTATATGCTTATAACATTTTTGGTTTTGGTATTGGGATAATGTTGGCATCATATAATGAGCTGTGAAGTATTTTCTCCTTCTCAATTTTCTGGAGGAGTTTGTGTAGGATTGGAATGATATCTTCCTTAAATACGTCATAGAATTTGTCAGTGAAACCATTTGGGCAGCAAGAATTGTACCACTAAACAACCAATGCCTCTCAAGTGAAAGCATCTGGGCCCAAAGTTTTCTCTCTGGGCAAGTTTTAAACTGTGAATTTAATTTCTTTAATAGATACGGGGCAATTGAAGTTATCTATTTTTCCTTGAGTGAGCTTTGTTGGTTTTAAGGAATCTATCCACTTTGTCTAAGTTGTTAATTTATTAACATAAAGATGTTCCTAGTATTTCCTTATTATCCCTTATAGAATATTTATAGAATGTCTATAAAATCTGTAGAGTTGTCATTTCTCTCATTCCTGATATTGCTAATTTGTGTCTTCTCTTTTATTTCCCTCATTAGTCTGGAAAGAATCTTCTAAATTTTATTGAACTTCTCAAAGAATCAGCTTTGGTTTCACTGACTTTCTCTATTGTTTTTCTGTTTTCTATTTAATTAATTTCAGTTCTGATCTTTATTATTTCCTTTTCTCTACATACTTTGAACTTAATTTTTCCTTCTTTGGTGGAAAATGAGGTCATTGTTTTGAAACTTCTTCTCTTCATATATGGTTATTTAATGCTATAATTTCATCCTAAATAACTGCTTTAGTGACATCCCACAGATTTTGATATGCTATGTTTTCATTTTCAGTCATCCCGTATATTTTGAATTTCCCTTTTGGTTTCTTCTTTCACCACCCATTGACTATTTATGAGTGTTCCACTTAGCCTTAAAATACTTGCGGTTTTCCAGAATTCTTTTGTTATTGATTTCTAATTGCCTTCCATTGTGGTCGGTAAACATAATTTGTATGACTTGAATTCTTTTAAATTTATTGAGATTCATTTTGGGGCTCAGACTACATTCCATCTTGGTAAATGGTCCAGGTACACTTGAAAAGAATGTTTATTCTTCTGTTGTTGGATGAAGTCGTCTGTAAATGTCAATTAGATGATACTTCTGTTTAAAGCTTGTATATCCATTATGTTTTTATTTCAATTATTAATAGACGGCTATAGAAATCTCTAACCATAATTCATGTTAATTCAAATTAAGGAAAAGAAAGGCAGGTTAGTTCACCAACCTCCACTGATGAATGTGTGTGTGGGTAAGGGTGTCACTCCCATAAGTGACTCGAGCCTTGTTAAAAGTTCTTAGGCCCTTTAATCTGCCCAAGTAAATATGCTATATGAATAAAAACAAAGTATTCGCTATGAAAACAGCTTCAAGGCAAATTTCCTTTCCATTCAATTCACTTCCTTTTAACCTTACTTTTTCCCTACATATAAAGCTTTATGCTGTATATAAATACCATATATTTTTGTATATATAGTTTCTGGAGATACCACTGCTGCATAGTGATATAGCATTAGTGGTCTTATTGTTTCACCTTCTTTAATATTGTAACACAAAAATTGGCATATTCCTGAAAATTCTAAACAAGTATATAGAGAAAGACTCTCAAGTTTTTGAATGTGTGAACTGAAGAAATAGTTTAGGGACTACCTGCATTATAGTACATCTAGGGTTCAAGAGAATGGTGCACTTGTGTTGCAAAACTTGTTAGACATAAAGTCTAGTTTTCTATTTTGCATTCTGCAGCTAACACAGATAATTGAGAGATAATGGACAGCTAAATCTGTTGTCTTTATGCACCTTTGGACATCTTGCTACTTTTGACATTTTGAATATCTGTTTTTGAAATGTAGTTTGAATACTCAATTGATAGATTTTTAAGCTTTTATGTCACTGCTTATTTCAGTTAAATCAGAGAGATTTCAGGGGAGTTACTGTTTATAGATTGTTAAAGATCCCTCAGGCAACGTCAAGGCTGCTGCATATGGACAGTTTCTTGAATTATAGCACAGAAACTTTAATACCTACCTCAAGAATGATAGGGGTCTTAAATAGGAAGTCATATTTACTAAAGAAACCTAGAGTTTTCTTAGATTGCCAATCTTGGTAAGACAAGAAATGTCAGGGTGACAGAGTTTAAGTGGCTCTTTTCAGGTATGTTACACTGATTCTCTATATTTAAGATGTGAAGCAGCCTCACAGGAGCTGTTTAATTAAGTGAAAGTAAGTCTAGTCCTTTTGGAACCGAACGGTTCAGTGAGCAAATACATATCACCAAGTGAAGGAAGTGGGGAAGTTATTATGTGCTTCATCGACACGATGACACTTTATAACCCCATATCAGGGATCCTAAACAGTGATTGGTTGAGAAAATTATCAAACCGAGTTTAAATTTCGGCAAGTACAAAATTGTCATGCAAAAGTCCAAGACAGTGGGCCACTTTCAGTCTTCAAAGAGAAAGATAAGAAATTCTGGATTTTCAAAATCCTTTTGAAGCCTTTTAAGGTAAGATGAAATATCCTTTTTACTGAGAACCAACTGATTCATTTAGAAAGAACTTTGAATTTCAAAGATGAAGCCAGTTTGATTTTAAGAAGCGAATACCCCTTAACGATTAGATTGTTTGCTTCCTTTTTGACTTGTCATATTGATAGTATGTATAAAAGATAGCGGACAATTATGACCTAAGGAAGAGATAGATTGGGAAGAAGAAGACCTCGTACTGAAAAATTGGCCAACTGAGGTGGAAATTTGACAATTAACTATCTGGGCACTTTGATTTTGATAAAAAATGAGATAACTCAGATTTCAAAAAATCTACCTTGGGCTTTCAAACAAGGCTTTAATTAGGCTTTGCTTTTTAGTATTTTATTACTTACTATTACTTATTATTTATTGTCCCACATGAAATGAAATTTAGCAATCACTAATGATGCCAAATCTAATTGCTAAATGAAATGGAGCTAAATATCATTTCATTAGTAACAATAAATGAAATAATCTGATGGAGGTTCACAAATTCTGAAGTCTTTGTTTCATGCTGAGATCACCTGGGCCATTTTTATAGTAGTCTTCGAAGTCATTCACCTGCCTTGGAAACGGTGATAACCATCATGGAATTGTTCCGGAGTGGAGCTGAAAGAGAGATGTAGTGGTCAGATTTCTGAACTGTAGCTCAGAAACTGGACACGCATCACTCTGGCCTTGGCTGCAGGTACCTTTCCAGTATGCCGAGGCTCTTCCAAATCACAGTACAGACAGGCCTTCTGCAGAGCTATGTAATGATTAAGCTTGGGACTGCAAAGTACAGGATAACTGTGGCTTAGTAAGCAGCTGGCCTTCAACATCTGTGCCCCAGAGCTCTGCATGATACTTGTCCTGGTGTCACCTCAGCCTCACTTGAATCTATGGCATTTCAGAAGGAGCTCTAGCTGTTCTTGGCTTTCTGTTGAACAGCTATAAGAGTGAGCACTTTTTTCCCCTTCAGTAGCTCTGGAACTGTGTCATCTCTCCTATGAGAAAACGCCAATAATTCTCATGACAGTTGATATTCAGTGAAGTTTTGTTATATTTTCACTACCACCATTAAATTCAAACAAAGCCATTGTATGACATGCAGCATTATAATCTATACATCCGGTGGGAGTGCATGAAATAGGAGTAAAACTCTCTTTCCTATCATTACTTCAAGAAATCCAACTTGCAATATAAATTAATGTTTTTACTCACACACGTTATAAAATGTCTATTCCAACTTATGAGAAACATGTTTTAGACCATTTCTGAATTTGAATTCTAACAGGGATGAAGAATCATGATTTTAGAAGTCCCATATAATAATTGCTATCATTTATTCGAAAATTGCAAAGTGCCTGAAGCAATGCTAGATATGGCTTATAGTCATAAATATTTATCAACAACATTCAGAAAATGTCTTTTTCTGTGCTTTGCATTGGAATACAATAATCACCAAGACACTCTCCTGGGCCTCAGGAGCTTACAGGAAATCAGGGCAACACATAAGTAACTAGGCAATTTTAAACAGTGAAATGTGTTACCAGTGAGATGTGCAAACTTCCTTGGTATAAATAGGAAAGAGATACCAAATACCCTTTGAAGTGGAGTCAGAAAGGGCTTCTCAGAGATAATTCTACCAAACTTCAGGATAATCCTGAGGTGCAGGTGTTGTTATTATTCCAGGTGAAGAGATAATAAACCTACTTAAATTTCTCAAACTTACAGAGCAAGTAACAGGGGTAACATTTGAACCCAGGTCTCTGAATACAAACCCCGTATTCTTTCCACTAGTGTAGCCTCCCTCATGTTAGTAATTTCTTTCTCTTAAAGTCTGGTATAGCTCAATTCTATAGATTTGGAGTAAGGATGACAAGTGTTTTATCTTTTAAGCACAAATTTCAGCAGAATTAGTTAATACTTGATTAAAGCTATTCAGAAGAGAAATAGATGTTTTTACATCCAAGAATTGCAGAAGAACAAAGTTACAGCTATGCCCTTTGTACCTATATGGCGTTTTCCTTCATTGGCACAGGCAGAAAAAAATCTAGGAAGCTACATTAGTGCTGAGCCTGGTGATGCCCCCATAACCACACCAGGTATGTTCTGGACCATCATATGTCTTCTCATGTTAAATACATGCTTCTTGTCCAGGAAAAGGGCAAATGCTTACACATCAAAATAATATAGTACTATGATTATCCCTTTACTTTATAAGTAATTTTGTGCTGTTCCTTTTTTATACAGCCATTGATTATTATTCCTAAAGAAAATGAAGATAATTACATATTTTTGCATTTGGGCAGTAGCATGGGCCATTCCAGTAAGTATGCCTTTCTTAGAAAACCTCTTCACTCTGTTATCTCTTTTAATCTAACATTAATACAAAATGTAGTGTGTGTGTGTGTGTGTGTGCATGTACATGTGTGTATATATATGTGTGTGTATATATGTTTCCTTAATATTTTTTTTAACAGGCTGAGTCTAAACATTTAGATTTGCACTAAGGGCTTTATGTGATATCTGTGAGGTTTCAACAAAACCACTCCAACTCATCGTCTCATTCCTCTACAGAAACTCATATCTTGTCTGAAGGATTATTATTATTTAAAACATATATTCAGATTAATTTACAATTAATGCCCAGAAGTCATGGAGACTTTGTCCATCTTTGCTTCATACTCTGTGAGTTTCATTCTAATATAAACAAAGTCTGTGCTGTTTAGGACGTTTCCAAGAAAGAATAATAAGAAAAAGTAGATTTTTTTTCAACATATAGGAGACTAATGTTTCACTCAGAGTTATTATTTATGTGCTCACTGTGGAAAATTTGGACTATATGATGAATACCAATAAAAAATTGAGAAAATTCAACCATTTATAATTTTACTAGCCAGCCATCATGTTTAACATTTTCATATGCTTTCATAATACCAAACATTTCGTATTTATGTAGTTGAAAATGTTCTCAAGTATTTCAAATGTGCTCTTGCAGAGCACAGAAGTATACTAGCGTAATATTTGATTTTGCTTCTGTGCAGGCTCTGGTCACGCCTCCTGTTCTCTTAAGAGTTTTCATCAGGATTACACTTAGAGTAGGTTTGTGCTAGTGCAAGAGGCTTTTTGTAGAGAAACACCAGAGGTCTATCCCCTCGTCTTTCTACAAGACTGTTTCCTTCTACAGTTGAGATAAGTGGGCTGATCTAACACGTCCATAAAATTGGTAATACCACAGTGAAAAATATCCGTGTGCCCAGTTTAAATTCTACACAAGCCTTGTAAGAAGCCACTTCTCTTTTCTCTCTGATTAGATCATACTTTGGCCATTGTGTTAAACCTTTCTTCTTCATGGAGGGAAGAATGTGTGTGTGTGTGTGTGTGTGTGTGTGTGCATGCTCACACACATATTCATAAATAAGAACCTTTTCAATAGCCAGTATTTTCTACTTGGCAGGTTCCTCAAAGCAAACCACTGCAGAGACATGTCGAAAAATCCATGAATTTGCATCTCCTAGCAAGATCAAATGTGTCAGTACAGGTATAGGATGTAATATATTTCATTTTATTTCCTATTTCTGAGTTGCTACATTCCATTAACTTCCCCAAGATTGCAATTTGCTTTCCTTCAAGATCATTGATACGTATAATTAATTGAATTGTTTCTTTTTCAGGATGAGTTAAATGCCAGTGGAACCATCAAAGAAAGTGGTGTCCCGGTGCATGAAGGTGATAGAGGAAGGCAAGAGAATACCCAAGATGGTCACAAGGGAGAAGGGAATGGCTCTAAGTGGGCAGAAGTAGGAGGGAAGAGTTTTTCTACATATTCCACATTAGCAAACGAAGAGGGGAATATTGAGGGCTGGAATGGGGACACAGGAAAAGCAGAAACATATGGTCATGATGGAATACATGGGAAAGAAGAAAACACCACAGCAAATGGCATCCAGGGAAAAGTAAGCATCATTGACAATGCTGGAGCCACAAACAGAAGCAACACTAATGGAAATACTGATAAGAATACCCAAAATGGGGATGTTGGCGATGCAGGTCACAATGAGGATGTCGCTGTTGTCCAAGAAGATGGACCCCAAGTAGCTGGAAGCAATAACAGTACAGACAATGAGGATGAAATAATTGAGAATTCCTGTAGAAACGAGGGTAATACAAGTGAAATAACACCTCAGATCAACAGCAAGAGAAATGGGACTAAGGAGGCTGAGGTAACACCAGGCACTGGAGAAGATGCTGGCCTGGATAATTCCGATGGGAGTCCTAGTGGGAATGGAGCAGATGAGGATGAAGACGAGGGTTCTGGTGATGATGAAGATGAAGAAGCAGGGAATGGAAAAGACAATAGTGATAACAGTAAGGGCCAGGAGGGCCAGGACCATGGGAAAGAAGATGATCATGATAGTAGCATAGGTCAAAATTCGGATAGTAAAGAATATTATGACCCTGAAGGCAAAGAAGATCCCCATAATGACGTTGATGGAGACAAGACCTCCAAGAGTGAGGAGAATTCTGCTGGTATTCCAGAAGACAACGGCAGCCAAAGAGTAGAGGACACCCAGAAGCTCAACCACAGAGAAAGCAAACGTGTAGAAAATGGAATCACCAAAGAATCAGAGCCACACACTGTTGGGAAGAGCCAAGATAAGGTTAGTTTGTAAAGCTGATTTCTTTCAATGGCAGTTTAAATTCTTCCCCTCCATCTATTGATGCTAACACAAAAATAAACCATGACAAGCATCCATGTATTTTTGCATCCATATTACTTGACTATTTAAGGAAACCTAGAGTCCTTACTAGACTTCGAGATAGAACAACTTTAAACATCTTACATTTCTGATAACTTAGTTATAATTCTAGAAAAGTCTTATGTGAAATCATGGATCCCCCATGTAATTGTTTACAAAAGTTCCTACTGGGTAGGAATGTGGATGAATTTTTAAGGAATCTAAGCACCAGGATGCTTTCAATTACAGAATAAAGCACATTTTCACAAATAACTGTGAAGTACTAGAAATGTAACCCCTATCCCTATGGCAACTTTTCCCAGTTATTCTTCCTCAGATCAATGCAATTTTGCAGCAAATATTCACTAGTTAATCGTTCTTTCCTCCATTGTTCCATAGGGAATAGAAATCAAGGGTCCCAGCAGTGGCAACAGAAATATTACCAAAGAAGTTGGGAAAGTCAATGAAGATAAAGAGGATAAAGGACAACATGGAATGATCTTGGGCAAAGGAAATGTCAAGACACAAGGAGAGGTTGTCAACATAGAAGGACCTGGCCAAAAATCAGAACCAGGAAATAAAGTTGGACACAGCAATACAGGTAGTGACAGCAATAGTGATGGATATGACAGTTATGATTTTGATGATAAGTCCATGCAAGGAGATGATCCCAATAGCAGTGATGAATCTAATGGCAATGATGATGCTAATTCAGAAAGTGACAATAACAGCAGTAGCCGAGGAGATGCTTCTTATAACTCTGATGAATCAAAAGATAATGGCAATGGCAGTGACTCAAAAGGAGCAGAAGATGATGACAGTGATAGCACATCAGACACTAATAATAGTGACAGTAATGGCAATGGGAACAATGGGAATGATGACAATGACAAATCAGACAGTGGCAAAGGTAAATCAGATAGCAGTGACAGTGATAGTAGTGATAGCAGCAATAGCAGTGATAGTAGTGAGAGCAGTGACAGTGACAGCAGTGATAGCAACAGTAGCAGTGATAGTAGTGAGAGCAGTGACAGTGACAGCAGTGATAGCAACAGTAGCAGTGATAGTGACAGCAGTGACAGTGACAGCAGTGATAGCAACAGTAGCAGTGATAGTAGTAATAGTGACAGTGACAGCAGTGATAGCAGTGACAGTGATAGTAGTGACAGCAGCAATAGCAGTGACAGTAGTGACAGCAGTGACAGTGACAGCAGTGATAGCAACAGTAGCAGTGATAGTAGTGATAGCAGTGACAGTGACAGCAGTGATAGCAGTGACAGTGATAGTAGTGACAGCAGCAATAGCAGTGACAGTAGTGACAGCAGTGATAGCAGTGACAGTAGTGATAGTAGTGACAGCAGTGAAAGCAAGTCAGACAGCAGCAAATCAGATAGCAACAGCAGTGATAGTGATAGTAAGTCAGACAGCAGTGACAGCAACAGCAGTGACAGTAGTGACAACAGCAGTGACAGCAACAGTAGTGACAGCAGTGACAGCAGCAATAGCAGTAACAGCAGTGATAGTGACAGCAGTGATAGCAGTGACAGCAGCAGTAGCAGTGACAGCAGCAACAGCAGCGATAGCAGTGACAGTAGTGACAGCAGCAATAGTGACAGCAGCAATAGCAGTGAGAGCAGTGATAGTAGTGACAGCAGTGATAGTGACAGCAGTGATAGTAGCGACAGCAGCAATAGCAGTGACAGCAGTAATAGTGACAGCAGCGATAGCAGTGACAGCAATGACAGCAGCAATAGCAGTGACAGCAGTGATAGCAGCAACAGCAGTGATAGCAGTGACAGCAGTGACAGCAGTGACAGCAGTGATAGCAGTGACAGCAGCAACAGCAGTGACAGCAGTGATAGTAGTGACAGCAGCGATAGCAGTGACAGCAACGACAGCAGCAATAGCAGTGACAGCAGTGATAGCAGCAACAGCAGCGAAAGCAGTGACAGCAGCGATAGCAGTGACAGCAGCGATAGCAGTGACAGCAGTGATAGTGACAGCAGCAATAGCAGTGACAGCAGTAATAGTAGTGACAGCAGCGATAGCAGTGACAGCAGCAATAGCAGTGACAGCAGCGATAGTAGTGACAGCAGCGACAGCAGTGACAGTGACAGCAACGACAGCAGCAATAGCAGTGACAGCAACAGCAGTGACAGCAACGACAGCAGCAATAGCAGTGACAGCAGTGATAGCAGCAACAGCAGCGATAGCAGTGACAGCAGTGATAGCAGTGACAGCAGTGACAGCAGTGATAGCAGTGACAGCAGTGATAGCAACAGCAGCAATAGCAGTGACAGCAGTAATAGTAGTGACAGCAGCAATAGCAGTGACAGCAGCAACAGCAGTGACAGCAGTGATAGCAGCAACAGCAGCAATAGCAGTGACAGCAGCAACAGCAGTGACAGCAGTGATAGCAGCAACAGCAGCGATAGCAGTGACAGCAGTGATAGCAGCAACAGCAGCGATAGCAGTAACAGCAGTGATAGCAGCAACAGCAGCGATAGCAGTGACAGCAGCAACAGCAGCAATAGCAGTGACAGCAGTGATAGCAGCGACAGCAGCGATAGCAGTGACAGCAGTGACAGCAGCGATAGCAGCGACAGCAGTGACAGCAGTGACAGCAGTGAAAGCAGTGATAGTGACAGCAGTGACAGCAGCGACAGCAGTGACAGCAGCGACAGCAGTGATAGCAGTGACAGCAGCGACAGCAGTGACAGCAGCGATAGCAGCAACAGCAGTGACAGCAGCGACAGCAGTGACAGCAGTGACAGCAGCGACAGCAGCGACAGCAGTGACAGCAATGACAGCAGTGACAGCAGTGATAGCAGTGACAGCAGCGACAGCAGTGACAGCAGCGATAGCAGTGACAGCAGTGACAGCAGCGATAGCAGTGACAGCAGTGACAGCAGCAACAGCAGCGACAGCAGTGATAGTGACAGCACATCTGACAGCAATGATGAGAGTGACAGCCAGAGCAAGTCTGGTAACGGTAACAACAATGGAAGTGACAGTGACAGTGAAGGCAGTGACAGTAACCACTCAACCAGTGATGATTAGAACAAAAGAAAAACCCATAAGATTCCTTTTGTGAAAAGTCTGGTAATGGGATAGGAAAAAAAGATTTCCAAGAAAGTAAAGAAAGGGGAGAAATAAACATAAGACGTATGTAAACAAAAACAACTGGGGGAATAAAATCAAACAGTTGGATTCAGAACCAAGACCTAACTCCTGCAGAGAGAGACTGAATGCATGACCTTTGGTACATGCCTGTTAATATTCATGTTCTGAAAATATTTTGTTAAAAGTGTAAATCTAAACATAAAAGAAGAATTAAAATATTCTTTAATACTTCACACAGAAACCTCAAGTAATCACTACATGATAACTTCAATTTAAGTGCCATGTGCTGCAGAGAATGTAGCAGGCAGACACATCTTAAAAGCAACATGTGGCATTGCCTTAAGTCTCCATAGTTAATGTATTCTGGAGAGGTGGTCTGCTTACCACTGAGTAAAAGATGCTGTACTGTGATAGCCAACTTGGCTTTGGATTCAGTTGCTTGTTCTATGGAAGAAATACATTTATTTGTTACATGAAAAAAAATTGCAGCTACTATTCAAACTACCTGGGCTATGGGAATAATCTTTCTAATGATCAAATAGAGTAGTTATAAGTCACAGAAATTCTAAAGAGTGCTAGTCAGAAAGAGCTCAGAGACGGGTCGATGTATAAAATCTGATCTGTAATCTGATGTATAGCATCTGATGTTAAAATCTGATGTAAAAAAATACATCTCAACAAACCACTGGAAATTTAGTACAAAGTCCCTAAAACTATTGACAAAGCTGATGCAGTGCTTAGAACAGTATCTTACTCCCAGGAGCCACTCTCCAAATGTTAACCAGTAAATGACACATGAATGACTCTGGAGGAGCATCACTTAGAAGCGCTGTGGCTCACGCCTGTATCCCAACACTTTGGCAGGTCGAGGTGGGCGGATCACGAGGTCAAGAGATCGGACCATCTTGGCCAACATGGTGAAACCCCGTCTCTACTAAAAATACAAATATCAGCTGGGAGTGGTGGCGCACGTCTCTAGTCCCAGCTACTCGGGAGGCTGAGGCAGGAGAATCGCTTGAACCCAGGAGGCGGAAGTTGCAGTAAGCTGAGATCGTGCCACTGCACTCTAGCCTAGCGACAGAACGAGAGTCCGTCTCAAAAAAACAAAGAAACAAAAAAACTGTGTTATGTGGTATCAATTATTTATCTTTACATCAGTCTCACCAAGTCATTCCTAGTTCACATTTCCCTTGAAAACCTCAACACACCAAAACTTCTAAACCAGACCCTGAGTCTCCCTTCCCACTATTAATCTCTTTAATAAAGCTAAAGCTGCTGATGGGTAATGGTTTGGAAAACTTCTCTTTCTTATTTGAGAGTCATATATGCAGTTACGATCTGAGTATATATCACTCAGCTTTGGCATGAATGAAGGTAATTCTTAGCCCCCAGATGAAGCCCAATTTCTAGAAAATGACAATCTTAAAGGTGTATAGAGAATAGAGATTGATATTTAATAGGGTGGAGATATAGTTTATCATCTAAACTACGGCACTTTGGAGAATGAAAGGGGTGTTATGAGTAATTATACGGAGACAGGAGATATAAATTGGGATTGTCCCAGGGAAACTGGGAGATACTATAACCCTAACCCATAAACCTTAAGGGTATTTTTCAAGATTTAGTAGTGACGCTTTGAAATCTCCATCTTTTTCCATTGAGGTAATTATTTTAGCTTTGTTCTAAAGCAAAGCTGAAAATCTATAGAGTGAGATTATGAATGCAACTTCTTTAACGTTAATTTTCAACCAGTTGTTAGTTGGCCATTTACCTTCTAATATTAGGCACATTTTATGAAAAGAGTTTCAGGAGGTTTATTTTTCTGCCTTCTTCCTCCTTACGTAAGTGTCCTTTAGTTAAGAGATCAACATTGTGAGGAGTATTGTTGAAGACTTTAAAAATACTATTCATAAACTTCTTGGTAACTCTTAAGAGTGTAAAATGTCCAGGTTTGTACTACATCACAGTCATGTCATGACTCTCAACCTCTTTCCATGGAATATGTTCTAGGTTTTTAATTTCTTTAGATTTTAGGGTTTTTTGTTTTGTTTTGTTTTAATTTGTAAAGCATTGCTTCTAGTATGTGTCACAACTATTTCAAAAAGTTGCTATGAACACTAAGTCAGGCAATGGATATGGAACTCTGTAAACTATACAAGATACATAAATGAAGGAGATAAATCTCAGTGTTATAATAAATATCCATTTATTAAAGTAAATATCCTTTTATACAATTGCTCACAAGGAAAATTCCCTTCATCCTAAAGAGTTTGCAAATACCCCCTCTATCACAAAATCTGATGTATAATATTTCTTTTAAAAATTAGCTATTTTTAATTAAAAAAGTAATATATGTATATGCACAAAATAAAAAAAAATCAAACACCATAAAGAGGTATACAGAAGTATTATCTTAAATCTTGACCCTTCTACACTCCCAGCCCTCTATATCTCTTTCCTATTGCCTATAAGCAATTCCCATTACTAATATCTTGTGGAGCTTTTCAGAAATATTCTATGTACATACATTCCCCTTTTAAAAACATGTGGAAGTCTACTATACACAATGCATTCATCTTATTTATTTCAATTTAACAAATACCTTAAATATTGGTTCATAGCACACAGATCAACTTCATTTTTCTTCATGGGTGTGCTTTATTTCGTTTTATGAAGTGCCATAAGGTATTTGATCTGCCTTTATTGTTCCATCACTTTCTAAGCCATTTCCAGTCTGATAAAAGTCTCTGCAGATATTGCCTGCAGTAATAGCCTAAGCTGGATCAATTTCTAGCCAGTTCTTATAAAGACTTTAAGAAATATTTAGAGGCGGGGAATGTTCAGAATCTAGGGTTGATACCAGAAATAACAAAGATATGATCTTGATTTTCTTATATAATCACATCTGCATTGACTTCTGGACTTTCAGGGAGAGAACGGAGCAGACACACTACAAAAGAACATCGCAAAAGTAGATCCTTTGAACACAAGAAGTCTGGTATTAGGAAACAAAGCTTATTTTGAGTTATTTTCTGGAATAAAGATTAATAGGCTGTCTGCTAATATTGCCCACAAAAACAGTATTTTTTAAACTGCAGGTTGCCACTCATTTAGTAGATCATATCAATTTAGTGACTAATGATAACTATTTTATAAAACAAAAGAATAAAAAAGAAAAATCATAATGTATCATCTGTACTGTTTCGTGAACCTGGATCATATCTATCTATATATGTACACACACAAATATGTCCAAGTGTACATGTAGTAGGACCTGATGGAAAATGCCTTTCTTACTGTTGGTTGTAGTTTTAAAAAGTTTGAAAGCCATTAGTTTAGAAAATAATTACTGCTAGTAATCATTTTATATTTACTTTTTCACATTCACTTTTTCCGTTAGAAACCTCTAAGTTTCTTTCCCACTTTGAAGCAGAGATTTTAAAGAAAGAAAGAAAGAAGGATGTATGTGTAGATGGACAGGGAAGAGTGTCAGTGGAATGCGTTTTTAGATTTATCTGTACCACAGTAAAAAGAGCCAAGGAAACATTGTCACTCTTGAACAAGAGGCTATCATGATGGTGCTGGTGGATTTGTTAGAAGTTCAAGATTTCTTTCTGGCTGCATGGATTACTCCACAGATGACTGAAGACAGGATCTGAAAACTTACTCTCAGAGGTGGTCTTGTCCTCCCCATCTGACCAGAGAATTCTTTCTGCGTCAGTCATACCACAAATCAGGAAATGCAGTGACAGGTTTTGTTGTTGTTTAAAAAATATATTTTTTACATAAAAAGATAACCTTTATAAAGTTATACATACAAATACATTTAAAATTATTAACTGAAGTGTAATTTCCCAGAAGTCAAATTTGCTTTATGATTTGTAATGGAAGTTTTGAAAAACTTTAGACCAAAATAACCAGGAACAATTTTCCTCTCTCTAAAAGGAGCAGGAACAGAATAGAATAGTTTAGTCATAGATGAAAATATCATTGTGTTCTCACAGTGATCCATTCACTGCTGCTTGGAAGCAAATCCTCTAGAGAATGAAACAAACCAACAACACAATGTTCCCATCATCCTGTACCCTCTGAACAGATATCTTGGGTTCAGATGCTGAAAAAGAAAAAAAAGAAAAAAGTCAATTCCTATGGGGCAGGCTTGCAGCTCAGAAAAATAGTGCAAAGTCTAAAGATCATCAATACGTGAGACTCAATCTGTTTTCCATGAGTTTGCCCAGTTCCCACTCTAGCATGAAGCACTGATTTTATAGAGCTTGATCATAAGATACTTCCCTTATTCTCAAACCCATTATTTTGGGCTTTGCCACATGCTCTACCCATCCCTCCTTTACTCTGTTTCCTTATTTTCCTCCCTAGTCTTTTTCTCTTCAAAGAGGTTAAGAAAGTTCTGTGGGGAGGAAACTCTTTGCCCTTTGCAGATTTTAATTCCCAGGCATCTCCCTTTGTGAGAACCCAGACAAACTCCCTGGCCAGGGATTGCTGTGCTTGGGCTTATATCACTGGTCTTTTTGTACACTCCTGGATTTCAGTCTCAACCAGCTGGTTCCTACCTTCCTGGCACTTTCCTCAGTTGAAACCACTGAATATTTCTTTGCTATTCTAACTCCATCTTCTTATTCTGAGACCAATCAGAACTGAAGGCAAGAGATACTCAGACTGCAACAGACCAACACTCAGGTACAGCATGATGGCACACTTACTTCTTGTCTTATCCTAGTATCTTGATTCCAACAAGTAGACTCGGACCTTGTCCCAAAGCAACAATTCCCTTTGAGTGACCTGATCTTCTAACTTGGCTTCTGTCTAGCTTCTTCATACTATTCTAGTAAAAAGATGAGAATTTCCCCAGCCCAATCAGCCTGAGAACACCAGGAGCAAACCTGCTATCTGATACAGTTGACTTTATGGATGCAATGCAATGAAGGCGACTGTGGACCAGAGCAGAGATGGCTCAGTAAAGGAAAAGATAGAATTATTATAGGATTTTGGGGAAGAGTGGAATGTAGATGGTATTTAAATGAAGCAGTGTTTGAAAGGTTCAAAGCAAAACAGGGATAAGGATTTGGATTATGAAATAGACCCAGGCTCCTGTTTCTTTGCAATGTACAAAGTTAAGATGAAGACGGATTGTTGTATCCAGAAACCCCTTATCTGAATCTCTCTGCATCTGGGTTGTAAATTGAGACTGCTTCTGTGTCAAAGGAGCTTAAACTTTCCAGGTAAGAATGGAGTGTTTCATTCTTACCAATATAATCTACAACAACAAAGTCTCTGATAATCTTTGATTTTGAAAAAAATAAAGTTTCTTAATGATTAATAAGGCAGGAGTCATTCAACCAAGGGAGTTGTTAGGACGCTTTACAGCTTCAACACCCTTAAGAGAAATAGTTACTGTTCAGTTTGCTGCTGTCTTTATATATGTTTATTAATATAGTCTGATAAATGGTGGGCAGATTTTTTACTCTCACTCTGAGCTAATTTTTGTTTTCTGAGGGCATACGTTTCTGTTAAAACAAAGACTCTGCCTATCCCGCTAGTCCGGTGGTCCCCAACTTTTTGGCACCTGGGACCGGTTTCTTGGAAGACAATTTTTCCACAGACAGGGTCGAGGAAGGGAGGGGATGGTTTCAGGATGATTCAAGCCCATTACATTTATCATTAGATTCTCACAAGGAGAGTGCACCCTAGATCCCTCGAATGCACAGTGCACAATAGGGTTTGCACTCTATGAGAATCTAATGCTGTGGCTGATCTGACAGGAGGCAGAGCTCAGCTGGCAATGCTTTCTTGCCTGCCACTCACCTCCTGCTGTGCGGCCTGGTTCCTAACAAGCCACAGACCGGTATTGGTCTGTGGCCCAGTGGTTGAGATCCCCTGTGCTAGTTCTTCAGAATCAGGCAAGATTCCCAGATGCCTGTCTGTTCTTTAAATATCACCCAATATCACCTGTTGGACTTTGCATCACTCCCATCATCTCTGTTTCTCTTTTGCTAATTATTATCTGTACCCTGAGAACACATTGCCACTTTGTGAATTCTTGTGTTTTGCATACAGCTTTCCTTGCTTAAACCCTCAATATGGCACAGCTTCTTCACTCTCATTTCTCACCCACTCCATGTAAATGGAGGTTCACGTTCTGTCTCTTTTCTGCCTATCCTATTCTGTTACTAGAAGCCCACCATAAATTGTCAAGTTGTGGGAGGTAGCAGTTCTCATCTCTAAACTGAACTCAACAGTCCTCTCTGGAATCCAGGTCTCTGTGCACTAACTTTGTAGATGTCTTCTTTCCCAGGGGTTTCCTTGGCTCTGGGTTTCTGAAGTTCAATTTCTAATTTTGACATTCTTCTCCTCACCCTTTTTGGCTTGTCTGAAGGACAGTTAAAATAACACATTTTTTTTTTTAAAGATTTCCAAGAGAGTTTATTTTGGTTTTTATTTTTTATAACTTCACCTTTTATTTTTGATTCGGGGGTACATGTACAGATTTGTTACCTGAGTATACTGTGTGATGCTGAGGTTTGGGGTACAGTCGATCCCATCATCCAGGTACTGACCATTCTACCCAATAGTTAGTTTTGCAACCCCTCTCCTCTCCTCCCTCTAGTACCCTCCAGTTTCTATTGTTGCCATCTTTACGTCCATGAGTACCCAATGTTTAGCTCCCACTTGCAAGTGAGAACATGTGGTATTTGGTTTCCTGTTTCCGAGTTAGTTCACTTAGGATAATGGCCTCCAGATGCATCCGTGTTGCTGCACAGGACATGATTTCATTCTTTTATGGCTGCATAGTATTCCATGGTGTATATGTACCACATTTTCTTCATCCAATCCGCCATGGATGGGCATCTAGTTTGACTCCATGTCTTTGCTATTTTGAATAGTGAGAAGAGTCTAATCTTCAAAACCTGTTCTTTCTTTCAGTGAAGCTCAAATCTTCACCTGTCATTATCTGCCAGTTGATGGTACTGAATTTTGTTTCAGGATTGTAAAAGAAGAGTGTAGCTATTTTGTTCAACCCAAAGTTCTCACCACAGTCCTCTTTTCCACTCCGACTAGATCCAGGACAAACAAAATAAGCAAAAAATCCACACAAATAATCAGAAAGCACATCCACAATATTATTCAGGGCTCTCCACTTAGAAAGAGAAAGGCTTGAAACAAAATGGCCATTGATAGGTAAGTAAACTTACCTGGACTTATCAGAGAGGCAAATGCCAGCTCAGTAATGCTAGCGTTTGTGTATAGATAAGTTTGTCACCTATTGTCTTCCTTGCTTCACACAACTATCTTCAGAGGAATGTTTGATGGAGAAATGTCCAAATCTAGATGTCTATTGGGTGGAGCTTTGGCAACACCATTGCCAGTTCTAGCTTTTTAGAATTCTTGAAATAATCTTATCAACCTGCAGATGTTTACAGTATCTACATCACTGCCAATCACAGTGTGACCAGTGAAGTAGTGTTGGCCTGTAATCTGATAGAGTTTAAAAGTTCAAAAGCACAGAAATGGAGAGTAAGTATATCTATCTTTCCTTTTCTTTTTTTTTCTGGAGACGGAGTCTCGCTCTGTTGCCCAGGCTGGAGTGCAGTGGTGTGATCTTGGCTCACTGTAACCTCTGCCTCCTGGGTTCAATCAATTCTCCTGCCTCAGCCTCCTGAGTAGCTGGGACTACAGGTGCATACCACCACGCCCAGCTAATGTTTTGTATTTTAGTAGAGATGGAGTTTCACGTGTTGCCCAGGCTGGTCTTGAACTCCTGAGCTCAGGCAATCCACTCGCCTCAGCCTCCCAAAGTGCTAGGATTACAGGCGTGAGCCACTGCGCCCGGCCTGCATTTCTATCTTTTATAGCAACTTGACACTGTCATGAAATCCAATGTGATCATTTTTCTAGTAATTCATTTTCATTGAATTTTATGAAAGTATTGATCCATGGTGGATTTGAAATTTAAAAATATAACCGGTTTTTAACCATAGGTAGTTTGAGAAATATCTAGCTATCAGATGACTGTGGTTGAACTAAATTTAGCCTAAAGCTGCCTCCTTGCATATTTTAAGTTTGGCCTAAAGGTTTATCCATACACAGTGAACTGTAACCTAACTGGATGTGTAAACAGACTATAGCCTACCCTTGTAACAAGCAGCTGAGTCTCAGCCAATCACAGCAGGCATACTTCAACCACTCACAGCCAAATGTTCAAACCGTGTTCAAACAAGGAAAACACTGAGCTGTAACCAAGCTGGCTGTCTCTGTGCCTCACTTCTGCTTTCTGTAAACTGCCTTCCTATTTCTGTCCATAAATCCTTCTGACCATGCAGCAGCGCTGGAATCTCTTTCTATCTATTCTGGTTTGGGGGACTATCTGATTCATGAATCCTTCTTTGCCCAGTTAAACTCTGTTAAACTTAATTGGTCTAAGGTTTTTTTTTTTCAATGACAACTGAAAATTAGGCATCCAAATTATCTTGAAATACATCAGCAGATGTACGTACTATATACTACGTAAAAGGGCTACTTGAATGAGGAGCTGAAGCATTTATCAGAGAAATTCATATTTCATGTGCCAGAAATCTCAGAGATGTTCCCCTTTGAGACTAACATGACTATCTGACATCCGTTAAAATGAGATTATTGGGCTACGGGTGGAAGACAAGATGAATTAAAACCTTAAAAATTAGGGGATTGTTTTTCTGAAATCCAAATCTCTTGATGTTCCTGGTCTTTCAAGAAAGAATAACTAGCAGAATGTCTTTCTACCAAGCTCATGAGGTTGATTCTTAGGCAGGAGTAGAGGTAGCTCTGAGAAGATGCAGCCATCTGCCTTTTTTGATTTATTGTAATATTAACCTAAAGCTACTTTTTTTTTTTCTATTCACTAGGTATGAATGGGCTGACTTCTACCAGTGAAAATATAGGAAAGCCAAAAAATACTTTTTGTGTTCTTAGACCTACTGACCGCGTGGAAGGAAAAGCTTCCATGGGGAGTTACCCACCAATTCAGTGGGGCTTTAAGAAAATGCCCCTCAAATGCCAAAGCAATTCAGCATGATAATTTAAAAAGCTGACATGGGTATTTGTATTCATCTCAAGAATTCTATTAGATATGTTTATGTTGTTATCTTAAATGCCTCTCCTTCATCAACTCCTATAGTTTCTCCTCTTTTTAGCTCCCACATTCTCCTATCTCTTGTATTAGGTGATCCTGTTTTGGACTATCAACCCTGGTTTTTATCTTGGCCAATCTTTGGGACAACTACTAGCATTGGATTGGCTCTGTCAGCTGCAATCTCAGGTAAGAGGTTCTTCGTTGCTACTCTCTACTCCTTACCATCCTCTCACTGCTTCTCAGTAATCACCTGTTTTGTTTTCTGAATTAGTAATCATCTGTTTTGCTTTCTGAAACTCAATAGAGTGATTGAGAGAAGAGCCACACGTGGAAAAGATGGAAAGAGTCCAGTGGTTCTCAAACTTGAGTATGTATCAGAAACCCATGAAGGCCTTGTTTTAAACAAAGATCCATCTCCTGTCTTTCCCTGCTGAGTTGCTGATTTGGTAAGGGTAAAGGCCAAGATTTGTATCTCTTAACAAATTCCCAGGTGAGGCTAATACTATTGTCTGGAAAATCACACTTTGAGAATCCCTGAGCTAACCAATATCAACCAGGCGAAGTGTGTGTATTAGCGTCTGCAGTGAAGTGGGTTTTTTTGGAAGGGAGGCTAGGTTTAATTACCTTGAATTAAATCAGGAAAGCCAAAGTTAAGATCTGAATGCTGCATATTGATTAATATGCTTACCTAGGACACAAACTCATCCATAACGACATCTTCTTTTCCCTTCTGGAGTGTATGGTCAACAGACAATCTAGACTGAGAGGATTCCTTCACTGCAAGCTAAGTTAGCTTCTGCTAAGTAAATGAAATAGGTGTTTTCTATATTTTATAGGCATTGAAGATTTAAGGCAAGTTTTTATGACCAATGAGAATTCTCTTTTTCATATGTAGAAGTAGCAACCCTTGCCCTAAAAATTATTTTAGAAATTGTGATGGTTAATTTCATGTGTCAACTTAGCTAGGCCACTATACCCAGATATTTGGTCAAACATTATTCTGCACGTTTCTTCAAAGGTATTTTTAAGGTATTTTAAGTTAAAGTTAACATTTAAATCAGTAGACTTTGAGTAAATCAGAATACCCTCTCTATTAGTCCGTTTTCATGCTGCTGATAAAGACATACCCAAGACTGGGCAATTTATAAAAGAAAAAGGTTTAATTGGACTCACAGTTCCACGTGGCTGGGGAGGCCCCATGATCATGGCAGAAGGCAAGGAGGAGCAAGTCACATCTTATGTGGATGGCAGCAGGCAAAAAGAGAAGGCTTGTGCAGAGAAACTCCTGTTTTTTTGTTTTTTTGTTTTTTTGTTTTTTTTTCTGAAGTCTTGCTCTGTCGCCAGGCTGGAGTTCAGCGGCACGATCTGGGCTCACTGCAGCCTCCGCCTCCTGGGGTTCAATTGGCTCTCTTGCCTCAGCCTCCTGAGTAGCTGGGACTACAGGTGTGTGCCACCATGCCCAGCTAATTTTTGTATTTTTAGTAGAGACGGGGTTTCACTATGTTGGCCAGGATGGTCTCCATCTCTTGACCTCGTGATCCACGTGCCTTGGCCTCCCAAAGTGCTGGGATTACAGGCGTGAGCCACACTGCCGAGCCGAAATTCCTATTTTTAAAACCATTAGATCTTGTGAGACCCACTCATTATCTCAAGAACAGCACAGGAAAGAGCCGCCCCTAAGATTCAATCATCTCCCACTAGGTCCCTCCCACAACACGTGGGAATTATGCGAGCTACTAATGAGATTTGGGTGGAAACACAAAGCCAAACCGTATCACTTTCCATAATGTGGATGGGCCGCATCCAATCAGTTAAAGGCCTTAATAGAGAAAAAACTGAGGTCCCGGGAAGATGAGGGAATTCAGAGCAGCTTCCCTTCAGACTCTTTAGAACTACAACTCTTCCCTAGGTTTCCAGCCTGCCAGCCTACCCTGCAGTTTGTGGACTTGCCAGTCTGCACAACTGAGCAGGCTGATTCCTTAAAATAAACCTCTTTTTCTCTCTCCCTCTTTCTCTATATACGCATCTTGCGGGGTCTGTTTTTCTGGAAAATACTGACTGATAAAGAAGTAATGACAACTCCAGAAAACTTCTTGCTACTTGATGGGAGACACATTTGTACAGCATTTCCCAGGATGTGATCCATAAAACCCCGTTCTGAAGAATGTTCAATAAAAAGGGGGACTCTGGAGATTACCAGTAAGTATTATTAGCTCATAACAGGCTCTGAAAATCTCCATAGTTAAGAAGCTCATTGACTTTTTTAAACTGGGAAGTTCCCAAATAAATCTGATCATGGAATCTTTTTTGCCCTGCATTAGTTACTGGCCACCGAGGGAATCTATATTACAGAACAATTTTGGGATTGATATTTTAATAATTTCATTCTCCCTTACCATAAAAGTTATATTCATCTATACCCATTCTTTCCTCTTTCTGAGGTGCAGATAGTTTCTGCATCTGTCTAAGGCTGATCCATCTGTGTCTTAGGCCTCTGTGTTTGTCTCTTAGAGTTCTCATATGTCAAGTAAGAAATCCAGCTAACTTTCTGCTGCCATCCTGTTAGGGAGATAACCTTGGATGTCCAGTCCTCAGCTATTCTTGCTATCTCTGTAGTCACCAGAAATGTGACTGAAGAAGGTTTCAGATGATTCCTGTCCTAGCCAACATCTGAGAGCAAACACATGAGAGACCTCAGTTGAAAACTACTCAGCTGAATCTGTAGTTGACCCATAGAAGTTCGAAAGATAATAATAATAATAATAATAATAATAATAACGATAATAATAATAATAATAAAAAATTGAAGTTTCAAGTCACTAGGTTTTGGGATAGTGTCATGTGCTGAATATTTGTCCCACTCCCCCCCATTCATTTGTTGAAATTCGAACCCCTAATGTGATGGTGTTAAGAGGTGGAGCCTATGGAAGGTAAGTAGGTCATGAGAGTGGAGTCCTCATGAATGGGATTAGTGCCCTTATAAGCAGATGCCAGAGAGCTAATCTGCTCTCTTTCAGACATGTGAGAGACATCTATGTGCCTGTGTCGCTCATCAGATTTTAAATTCCTGAAGAGCAGACAGTGTGTCTTATTCTTCCTTGGATCCCCAGTACAGTGCCTGGAAACTAATTTGATCAATAAATTCATGTTAAATACTGAATCACATAAAGAGTGCAGGAAGAAGTGCTTGTGAGTTGTCAGGAAGAAGACTATCTTGACTATTGTATTTGAAGGGGGCTTTAAAAGATGTGTAGGTTATGGCTGGGCGCAGTGGCTCACGCCTGTAATCCCAGCACTTTGGGAGGCTGAGGTGGGTGGATCACCTGAGGTCAAGAGTTCAAGACCAGCCTGGCCAACATGGTGAAACCCCATCTCTACTAAAAATACAAAAATAGCCCGGTATGGTGGCAGGTGCCTGTAATCCCAGCTACTTGGGAGGCTGAGGCAGGAGAATCGCTTGAACCTGGAAGGCAGAGGTTGCAGTGAGTCGAGATCACACCATTGCACTCCAGCCTGGGCAACAAGAGCAAGACTTCTGTGTCAAAAAAAAAAAAAAATATATATATATATATAAAATAAAAATAAATAAATAAAAGATGTGTAGGTTATTGATAGGTAGCAAGGAGGGCATTCTGAGTGAGGTGAACCATTGATTAAAAGCAGAATGTATTGGGGGTACAATGACTAAACCAGCATGCCTGGAGCATAAGTTTCATAAGATTCATGAGATATTATGAAAAAGAAGATGAGATACGGAGCTAAGAAAAAAATAATGTAGGGCAATGCTCGTTGCTACATTTCAATGGGTTTTGGTTTTTTAAAAATTTAATAAAAAAAACCCCAGCAATTTCAAATAGTTTGACCTAAAGTAATAATAAACATGATCTTGGACAAACCTATTCATTCCTTTAAATTATTCAAGGAAGGAAATGTTATCTTTTTTCAAAGTGCCTACAAGGATTCTGTCTGACCCTGATGATAATTAACAAGTACCTAGAGAAAGAAGAGACAAAGAGGTTAAGGAGTGGAAGAAGAAATTGCAAAATTTTAAAAAGTTAAAACGGATCGAGACCATCCTGGCCATCATGGTGAAACCCTGTTTCTACTAAAAATACAAAAATTAGCCAGTTGTGGTGGCATGTGCCTGTAGTCCCAGCTACCTGGGAGGCTGAGGCAGGAGAATCACTTGAATCTGGGAGGCGGAGGTTGCAGTGAGCCAAGATTGCGCCACTGCACTCCAGGCTGGCGACAGAGCGAGACTCCATCTCAAAAAATAAATAAATAAATAAATCAGCAACAACAAAAAAGTTAAAAGCATTAGCAGGCCAGGTGCAGTGGTTCATGCCTGTAATCCCAGCAGTTTGGGAGGCTGAGGCAGGCAGATCACTTAGTCCAGGAGTTCAGGACCAGCCTGGTCAACATGGTGAAACCTCCCCTCTACAAAAAAAAAAAAAAATTAGCCAGGCGTGGTGGCATGTACGTGTAGTCCCAGCTACTCGGGAGGCTGAGGTTGGGAGGATTGCTTGAACCCGGGAGGTGAAGTTGCAGTGAGCTGAGATTGTGCCACTGCACTCCAGCCTGGGTGACAGAGTGAGACCCTGTCTCAAACAAACAAACAAACAAAAAAAGCGTTAGTGAAGAAATAGCAATATATTAGATTGTTGAAAATAAGATTAGAAAATATACTAAAATGAGCACATAGATTTCAGTTGATATTTATGTATGTAATTTTATGTACTCAGAAAAGTAACCTAGTAGATATGTAGATATGCTATTACTAAGAAAGGAGAAACTTTTTTTGTTCTTACAATTAATGGGAATGTAAGAAAGCTTTGAGAAGGTTACCAGTTTTCACGCCTGTGTTTAAAGAGGACAACTCTAACTTGGTTCATGTGGATTCTTAAACATACCAATCAAACCAAGGACTGCAAACGTGATAATATGATATGAAGCTTAATGCATAACTAAGTGAAATGTTTACCTGTCTTCGTAATAATTACTGTTGTTGGGCTGCGCATGGTGGCTCATGCCTGCAATTCCAGGACTTTGGGAGGCCGAGGCAGGTGGATCACCTGAGGTCAGGAGTTCAAGACCAGCCTGACCACTATGGTGAAACCCCCTCTCTACTAAAAATGCAATAATAATAATAATAATAATAATAATAATAATTACCATTGTCAAATGTATCAGTGATTATTATGCTTCTGCTCATCAAAGTCAGTTAACCTAGAGTGGCAAAACACCATTGATGTAATTGACTATTGGAGAAGTCAGAAATCTATTTCAGCATCACCTTTCTTATTATCTTTTGACATGATGGTGCATTTGATGAATATTTTTATACATATATAAATTTATAGACATGTACGTATAATCTGGTTTGCCAAAATTACATACTTTATCAGCAAAGTGAAAAATCCTAATTGGTTAAAAAAAAAAGGCCATGAATAAGGGCTAGGTGCAATGATTCATGCCTGCAATTCCAGCACTTTGGGAGGCCAAAGGGGGAGGAGTGCTTGAGGGCAGGAGTTCGAGACCAGCCTGGGCAACATGTTGAGTCCCCAGCTACTCAAAAGGCTGAGCTTGGAGGATTGCTTGAGCCCAGGAGTTGGAGGCTGCAGTGAGCTATAATCATGCCATGGCATTCCAGCCTGGGTAACAGCGTGAGGCTCTGTCTCTTAAAAAAAAATGCCATGAGTAAAAGTAAGGAAGCATTTGGAAGAAAATATGCCCTACCAAGTTTTTCTGTATCCAGAACCAACAACTGTTTGGCTGATGTTTCATGTTGAGATGCTTTGATGGCATTGCTTTACTGTCTTATTAAATTATGTCAATGGAAGGTTTCCACACATCTTTATCGAGGTTGGACTGGTTTGTCACTGACAGAAGACTTATCTTCAGAGTAAGCTACTCTTTTCTAGACCAATCTTTTTCCTTTTCCTAATTAAGAATTGACTCTTCTGGAATCCTTTTATTTACCATGAAGGGTGGTAGGAAGGAAGTCTCAAGGAGAAAATGTTGGAGAACTGATGCTGTAATCTATTCTAAGCATTATTTAAAGTTGGCAAAGAAAAATGTGGGACATAGTGTTCTCAGTGTTAGCCATTTTTATTCTACTAGCAATTTTCTCCAAAAGCAGAACATCTTGAGGTCTCCAGATTGGAAAAGAATCAATTTTTGTGGCAGAGTGAAATCAACCTTTTTCAAATAACCAAGCTGTGGTGTTGTAAATTCAAAAATAATGTCCAAATAGCTGCAACTTTCAACTGTTCTTACAAATAAAAACATTTTTAAAAAACCAGTTTTATCCACTTCCAAATCCTAAGACAAATAATTAATTAAACTACCTTCATGGAGGAGAGATAAACATTTTAAAAAATCAAATGCATTCTGATGTAAAAACATTACAAACACTTGCTTACTTAAGATTAGAAAAACCAACCAAAGTTATGCCCATAAAAATGGTGAAATTACATTATGAGCCTATAGAAGAGCTGATCTTAACTACCATATTCAGTATTAATTTTTTGAAAACAATATTCATCTTAAAGACTTTTCACTATTAAATATAATCCAACCTTAACAAACATTTAAAACAAATGCTTGTGTAACCACCATGCACGTTATGAAAAATTATACTGCTGCCTCTCCAAAGCAACTCCATAACCCTCCCCCAGAGACAACTCTCAGCCTGACTGTGGCAATCACTTCCTTGCATATCTTTTACTTAATATATAAATATGCACCTAAATATGTGTTCTGAAATACTATTGTGTGAGTTTTGCCGATGGCTACTGGCTACTACATTGAAACATGCAGATTCAGAACACCTCGTCATCTCAGAAAGCTCTTCTGGACATGCTGCTCTAGAATGCCAACAACTTCAGAGCCCAGGCTTTGACTCATTCTTCTTATATCTCCATGCCCTGACCCCCACCACAATGCCTGACACAATATTCTTTTGACAATTGCCTGTTGGACTAGACTACCTCCAAGGAGGTTTGGAGTCCAGTGGTGAAAATAGAAAATAAGCAGAATGCTAAATGAGGTTCCAAAGGCTGAGAACATGACACAAGTGGCCAATATAATAGTTTCCCAATACCCTAAATATGTGAGAAGGAGACTATGAAACAAGTATTAGTGATCATTTACCTTCAGCTTATGAAGGGGAACAGGTGGTGGGGGGCGGGTGCAGAGAGAGAAAAGAGAAGAGAAAAAGAGATTCCTTCAGATAGGTTTGGAATGTTCTTGTACCACTCCGAGTCTCCATTCATAATGTAATGTGGGATAAGGAGAGGATTGCTTTCTTTTCATCATAAACCAAGTAAGAAAGGTATTAAGGAGACCGCTTAAACAGCTTGCATGTGTCTCCTGGAGCCTGGAGAACATACAGACATCAAAAATATAATATTTGGAATCCCTGGCTCTTTGACTTGCTGACTGTGTGACATTGGGCAAGTTAGATAACCTCATGGCATTTCAGTTTCCTCATTTTAAGTTTTGGATATGACAATACCTATTTCACAGGGTTAACATAGGCATTAAATGAGAAAATCCATGCAAGGTACCAATAATAGCAAATTACTCCACTTCATTTGAACTGGGTCTGCTGGTTGGCAAATTCCTTTTACTATAAATCTTTGAACACGGTCTTAAGCTCAGCAGCTTTTGGCAGCTAAGCAGAAAATCTGGCTTTCTGCCAAACATGTGCTCTTTATTGTAAAATATGGAAGGTTGTCTCTAGGAGACACTTTGCTGGGCTCAGGACTCCTTCCCCTCCTCCTTGCACTCAGATATGCCCATGTCACAATGATCATCAATGGAGTGTGAGTGGAAGTGATCTGTAATACTTCTAGATGGGCTTTCCCTTTTTCCTCCCTTCACACATTCCACCTTATCCACCACCATTTTGCCTCAGGTAGCAGGTAATTGAGTTATTAATTATGTTTAGTTTTTGACATGCTAGTATTTCATTTTTTTTTTCCTTTTAGCTTCCATCCCCACACGCTTGCTGTTTTTCCCCATATCCCACAGACAGCTGAACTCTGATATTTTGGTATATCTTTAGATACACGTGTATCTTAGAAAACTCTATTGTCCTGTGTGTTTTAAATTCATACAAATAATATGGTGTCACAGTTCTTATAAAATGTATATGCATGGATTAAGGAATTACATTCTCTCTCATATCCTATTAATTTTTGTAAGATATGAGGTTATATTGTACTAATATTTTGCATGCGTGTTTCTATTCGTAGAATGTGAATCTAAAGTAGAGAGGCTGTATCTATCACTGGTGCCTGGAACAGTTCCTAACCCAAGGAAAGCACAAAATTCAACTGTGGAGTAGACATTTGAATGGATACACAAGTATAAAATTTGAAAAAGTTAATTGTTTTGGTTTTTCCCTCTAGAAAAATCCTTGATTTATCCCAGTTCCATGTGCTTTAACATAAAACTGAGACACTGATTTGTAAGAGTATTGCCTACTGAAGGTTACTGCATGGTTCGATGAGTCCTATTTCCATCCATTTAAATTCAAAGCTATAATCTCACATAAATAAGGAAGAAATTATAATTGTAATTAACTCTTAATTATATTTATGTACATTTTTATTGAATGCATCTTATGTAATGCTCATTATTGTGTATTGAATTTGCATTTTAATGAATATAATTTATATACAATAAAAATAAATTAATCCATCTGAATTTTATATACTTAAGTTGTATAGACTTACAATTTTATAGTTATATAAAATTACCCTTTATTTGTAGGAAATACATCCAGGTTTCATACTGATATTATGAAATATATGAATTGATTCTCCAGATTGTATATTTAAAATTAAAAAAATTTTTTTGAGACAGGGTCATGCTCTGTCACCCAGGTTGGAGTGCAGTAGCAAGATCACAGCTCACTGTAGCCTTGACCTCATGGGCTCATGCAATCTTCCTGCCTCAGCTCCCAAGTAGCTGGAACTACAGGTGCACGCCACCACTACCTGGCTCATTTTTAAAATTTTTAGTAGAGATGAGATCTTGCTATGTTGCCAAGGCTGGTATTGAACTCCTAGGCTCAGATGATCCTCCTGCCTCATTCCCTCAAAGTGCTGGGATTACAGGTGTGAGCCAGGCCTTTTTATAGTTTTTAATTTTTAATTTTTTGGGGTACATAGTAGGTATATCTATTTATGATGTATAGAGGTTATTTTTTATATAGGCATACAATGTGTAATAGTTACATTAGAGTAAATTGGGTATCCATCCCCTCAAGTATTTATCCTTTGTATTACAAACAATCCAATTATACTCTTTTAGTTATCTTAAAATGTACAATTAAATTATTATTGACTATAGTCACCCTACTGTGCTATCAAATACTAGGTTTTATTCATTCTTTCTAACTATTTTTTGTACTCGCTAACAATCCTCACTTCCCCCTGTGCCCACCTCCTCACTACCCCTTCCAGCCTCTGGTAACTGTCTTTCTACTCTCTATCTCTGTGAGTTCAATTGTTTTAACTTTGGGCTCCCACAAATAAGTGAGAATATGTGAAGTTTGTCTTTCTGTGCCTGGCTTATTTCACTTAATATAACATTCTCCAGTTCCATCCATGTTGTTGCTAATGACGATCTCATTCTTTTTCTTTTTTATGGCTGAATAGTACTTCATTGTGTATATGTACCACATTTTCTTTATTCATCCATCTGTTGATGGGTACTTAAGTTGCTTCTAAATCTTGGCTATTGTGAATAGGGTTGCAATAAACATGAGACTGCAGATATCTCTTCAATAACATGATTTCCTTTTTTTCAGTATATAATTAGCAGTGGAATTGCTGGATCGTATATTAGCGCTGTCAGACCGTATAACATTTGATAACTGTATTGATACTGAAGACCTGGTTAAGTATCTGACATAATATTTTATCCTTAACTTCTTTTTATGGAAAAATTTTAAAATACACAAAATTAGAGAAAATGGCATAATAAGCCATTATTATTCATACCTAGTGTCAGCAGTGATCCATCCATAACCAAATCAGTCTTATCTATTTCCCTACCCAATTATACACTCCCATTTATTTTGAAGCAAATTCCAGATAGCATAGCATGTCAGTCTTTTAAAGTTAAGGATTCTTCAGTTGGAAACACAGAAATCACCTGCCTTCTGTATTGGTCTTGCTGGGAGCTGCAGACTGGAGCAGTTCCTATTTGGCCATCTTGCCAGATTCCATGGTTCATCTCATTGGGACTGCTTAGACAGTGGGTGCAGCCCATGGAGGGCAAACCGAGCAGGGTGGGGCGTCACCTCACCTGAGAAGTGTAAGGGCCTGGGAATTCTCTCCCTTAACAAAGGGAAGCCATGAGCGACTGTGCCATGAGGGAAGATGTTATCCAGCTCAGATACTATGCTTTTCCCATGGTTTTTGCAACCCATAGACCAAGAGATTCCCTCGAGTGCCTAGGCCACCAGGGCCCTGGGTTTCAAGCACAAACTGGGAGGCCATTTGGGCAGACACTGAGCCAGCTGCAGGAGTTTTTTTTTTTTTTTTTTTTTTGCACCCCAGTGACACCTGGAACCCCAGCGAGACAGAAACATTCACTCCCCTGAAAAGGGGGCTGAAGCCAGGGAGCCAAGTGGTCTTGTTAAGCGGGTCTCACCCCCACAGAACCCAGCAAGCTAAGGTCGACCTGGGATGCCGGAGGTTGGTGGGGGGAGGGGTGTCTGCCATTACTGAGGCTTGAGTAGGCAGTTTTCCCCTCACAGTGTAAACAAAGCCGCTAGGAACTTCAGACTGGGCAGAACCCACCACAGTGCAGCAAAGCCTCTGTAGCCAGACTGCCTCTCCAGATTCCACCTCTCTGGGCATCTTTGAAAGAAAGGCAGCAGCCCCAGTCAGAGGCTTATAGATAAAACTCCCATCTCCCTGGGACAGAGCACCTGGGGGAAGGGGCGGCTGTGGGTGCAGCTTCAGCAGACTTAAATGTTCCTGCCTGCTGGCTGTCAAGAAAGCAGCAGATCTCCCAGCACAGTGCTCGAGCTCTGCTAAGGGACAGACTGCTTCCTCAAGTGGGTCCCTGACCCCTGTGCCTCCTGACTGGGAGACACTTCCCAGCAGGGGTCAATAGGCACCTCATACAGGAAAGCTCCAGCTGGCATCTGGTACGAAGCTTCCAGAGGAAGAAGCAGAAAGCAATCTTTGCTGTTCTGCAGCCTCCGCTGGTGACACCCAGGCAAACAGGGCCTGGAGTGGACCTCCAGTAAACTCCAGCAAACCTGCAGCAGAGGGGCCTGACTGTTACAAGGAAAACTAACAAACAGAAAGGAATAGCTTCAACATCAACAAAAAGGATGCCCATGCAAAAACCCCATCCAATCAACAGCATCAAAGATCAAAGATAGATAAATCCACAAAGATGAGAAAAAGCCAGTGCAAAAAGGCTGAAAATTCCAAAACCAGAATGCCCCTTCTCCTCCAAAGGATCACAACTCCTCACCAGCAAGGGAACAAAACTAGATGGAGAATGAGTTTGATGAATTGACAGAAGTAGACTTCAGAAGGTGAGTAACAACAAAGTCCTCCGAGCTAAAGGAGCATGTTCTAACCCAATGCAAGGAAGCTAAGAACCTTGAAAAAAGGTTAGAGGAATTGCTAACTGGAATAACTAGTTTAGAGAAGACATAAATGACCTGACGGAGCTGGAAAAAACAGCACAAAAACTTTATGAAGCATGCACAAGTATCAATAGCCAAATCAATAAAGTGGAAGAAAGGATATCAGAGACTGAAGATCAACTTAATGAAATAAAGCGTGAAGACAAGATTAGAGAAAAAAGAATGAAAAGGAATGAACAAAGACTCCAAGAAATACAGGACTATTGAAAAGACTAAACCTATGCTTGATTGGTGTACCTGAAAGTGACAGGGAGAATGGAACCAAGTTGGAAAACACACTTCAGGATATTATCCAGGAGAACTTCCCCAACCTAGCAAGACAGACCAACATTCAAATTCAGGAAATAGAGAGAATGCCACAAACATACTCCTTGAGAAGAGCAACCCCAAGACACGTAATTGTCAGGTTCACCATGGCTGAAATGAAGGAAAAATGTTAAGGGAAGTCAGAGAGAAAGGTCAGGTTACCTACAAAGGGAAGCCCTTCAGACTAACAGCAAATCTGTCTGCAGAAACCCTACAAGCCAGAAGAGAGTGGGGGCAATATTCAGCATTCTTAAAGAAAAGAATTTTCAACCCAGAATTTCATATCCAGCCAAACAAAGCTTCATAAGTGAAGGAGAAATAAAATCCTTTACAGACAAGCAAATGCTGAGAGATTTTGTCACCACCAGGCCTGCTTTACAAGAGCTCCTGAAGGAAGCACTAAATATGGAAAGGAAAAACCCATACCAGCCACTGCAAAAACATACCAAAATGTAAAGACCAATGACACTATGAAGAAACTGCATCAACAAATGTGCAAAATGAACAGCTAGAATCATAATGACAGGATCAAATTCACACATAACAATATTAACCTTAAAGGTAAATGGGCTAAATGCCCTAGTTAAAAGACACAGACTGGCAAATTGGATAAAGATTCAAGACCTATTGGTGTGCTGTATTCAGGAGACCCATCTCATGTGCAAAGACACACATAGGCTCAAAATAAAGGGATGGAGGAATATTTACCAAGAAAATGTAAGGAAAAAAAGCAGGGGTTTCAATCCTAGTCTCTGATAAAACTGACTTTAAACCAACAAAGATAAGAAAAGATAAAGAAGGGCATAACATAATGGTAAAGGGATCAATGCAACAAGAAGAGCTAAGTATCCTAAATATATATGCACCCAATATAGGAGCACCCAGATTCATAAAGCAAGTTCTTAGAGACCTACAAAGAGACTTAGACTCCCGCACAATAATAGTGGGAGACTTTAACAGCCAACTGTCAATATTAGAAAGATCAATGAAAGAGAAAATTAGCAAGGATATTCAGGACTTGAACTCAGCTCTGGACTAAGAGGACTTAATAGACATCTACAGAACTCTCCACCCCAAATCAACAGAATATGCATTCTTCTCAGCTCATAGCACTTATTCTAAAATTAACCACATAATTGGAAGTAAAACACTCCTCAGCAAATGCAAAAGAACAGAAATCATGACAGTCTCTCAGACCACAGTGCAATCAAATTAGAACTCAGGATTAGAAAAAACTCACTCAAAACTGCACAACAAATGGAAACTGAACAACCTGCTCCTGAATGACTACTGGGTAAATAATGAAATTAAGGCAGAAATAAAGAAGTTATTTGAAACCAGTGAGAATGAAGTCACAACGGGCCAGAATCTCTGGGACACAGCTAAAGCAGTGTTTAGAGGGAAATTTATAGCACTAAATGCCCATAGGAGAAAGCAGGAAAGATCTAAAATCAACTCCCTAACATCACAATTAAAAGAACTAGAGAAGCAAGAGCAAACAAATTCAAAAGCTAGTAGAAGACAAGAAATAACTAAGATCAGAGCAGAACTGAAGGAGATAGAGACATGGAAAAACCCTTCAAAAAATCAATGAACCCAGGAGCTGGTTTTTTGAAAAGATTAATAAACTAGATAGACTGCTAGGCAGACTAATAAAGAAGAAAAGAGAGAAGAATCAAATAGACACAGTAAAAAATGATAAAGGGGATATCACCACTGATCCCACAGAAATACCAATTACCATCAGAGAATACTATAAACACTTCTACGAAAATAAATTAGAAGATCTAGAAGAAATGGACAAATTCCTGGATACATACACCCTCCCAAGACTAAACCAGGAAGAAGTTGAATCTCTGAATAGACCAATAACAAGTTCTGAAATTGAGGCAGTAATTAGTAGCCTACCAAACAAAAAAAGCCCAGGACCAGATGGATTCACAGCTGAATTCTACCAGAGGTACAAAGAGGAGCTGGTACCATTCCCTCTGAAACTATTTCAAATAACAGAGAAAGAGGGACTCCTCCCTAACTCATTTTGAGGCCAGCATCATCCTGATTCCAAAACCTGGCAGAGACACAATAAAAAAAGAAAACTTCAGGCCAATGTCCCTGATGAACATCAATGTGAAACTCCTCAATAAAATACTGGCAAACTGAATCCAGCAGCACATCGAAAAGCTTATCCACCATGACCAAGTCAGCTTCATCCCTGGGATGCAAGTCAGGTTCAACTTATGAAAATCAATAAACGTAATCCATCACATAAACCAAACCAATGACAAAAACCACATGATTATCTCAGTAGATGCAGAAAAGGCCTTTGACAAAATTCAACGCCCCTTCATGCTGAAAACACTCAATAAACTAGATATTGATGGAACATATCTCAAAGTAATAAGAGCTATTTATGACAAACCCATAGTCAATATCATACTGAATGGGCCAAAGATGGAAACATTCCCTTTGAAAACTGGCACAAGAAAAGGATGCCCTCTCTCACCACTTGTATTCAACATAGTATTGGAAGTTCTGGCCAGGGCAATCAGGCAAGAGAAAGAAATAAATGGTATTCAAATAGGAAGAGAGGAAGTCAATTTGACTTATATTTAGAAAAACCCATTGTCTCAGCCTCAAACCCCCTGAAGCCGATAAGCAACTTCAGTGAAGTCTCAGGATACAAAAACAATGTGCAAAAATCACAAGCATTCCTATACACCAATAATAGACAAACAGAGAGCCAAATCATGAGTGAATTCCCATTCACAATTGCTATAAAGAGAATAAAATACCTAGGAATACAACTTACAAAGGATGTGAAGGACCTCTGTAAGGAGAACTACAAACCACTGCTCAAGGAAGTAAGATAAGACACAAACAAATGAAAAATGAAAAACATTCCATGCTTATGGATAGGAAGAATCAATATCATGAAAATGGCCATACTGCCCAAAGTAATTTATAGATTCAATGCTATTGCCATCAAGCTACTATTGACTTTCTTCACAGAATTAGAAAAAAGCTACTTTAAATTTCATATGGAACCCAAAAAGAGCCAGTATAGCCAAGACAATCCTAGGCAAAAAGAACAAAGCTGGAGGCATCCCACTACCTGACTTCAAACTATACTACAAGGCTACAGTAACCAAAACAGCATGGTACTGGTATCAAAACAGATATACAGACCAATGAAACAAAACGGAGCCCTCAGAAATAACACCACACATCTGCAACCATCTGATCTTTGACAAACCTGACAAAAACAAGAAATGGGGAAAAGATTCCCTATTTAATAAATGGTGTTGGGAAAACTGGCTAGCCATATACAGAAAACAGAAACTGGACCCCTTCCTTACATCTTATACAAAAATTAACTGAAGATAATTAAAGACTTAAAAGTAAGGCCTAAAACCATAAAAACCCTAGAAGAAAACCTAGGCAATACCATTCAGGACATAGGCATGGGCAAAGACTTCATGACTAAAACACCAAAAACAATGGCAACAAAAGCTGAAATTGACAAATGAGATCTAATTAAAATAAAGAGCTTCTGTACAGCAAAAGAAACTATCATCAGAGTGAACATGCAACCTACAGAAAGGGAGAAAATTTTTGCAATCTATCCATCTGACAAAGGTCTAATATCCAGAATCTACAAGGAACTTAAACAAATTTACATGAAAAAAATAACCCCATCGAAAGTGGGCAAAGGATACGAACAGGCACTTCTCAAAAGACGACATTTATGTGGCCAGTAAACATATGAAAAAAAGCTCATCATCACTTGTCATTAGAGAAATGCAAAACAAAACCACAATGAGATACCATCTCATGCCAGTTAGAGTGGCAATCATTAAAAAGTCAGAAAACAACAGATGCTGGAGAGGAAGTGAAGAAATAGGAATGCTTTTACACTGTTAGTGGGAGATTCCTCAAGGATCTAGAACCAGAAATACAATTTGATCCAGCAATCCCATTACTGGGTATATACCCAAAGGAGTATAAATCAATCTGCTATAAAGACACATGCCCACGTATGTTTATTGCAGCACTGTTTACAATAGCAAAGACTTGGAACCAACCCGAATGTCCATCAATGATAGACTGGATAAAGAAAATATGGCACATATATACCACAGAATACTATCCAGCCATAAAAAAGGATGAGTTCATGTCCCCTTGCAGGGACATGGATGAAGCTGGAAACCTTCATCCATGTAACAAAGTAACACAGGAAGAGAAAACCAAACACCGCATGCTCTCACCCAAAAGTGGGAGTTGAACAGTGAGAACACATGGACACAGCGATGGTAACATCACACACTGGGGCCTGTTGGGGGGTGGGGGGCCAAAGGGAGGGATAGCATTAGGACAAATAGGTAATGCATGTGGGGCTTAAAATCCAGATGACGGGTTGCTGGGTGCAGCAAACCACCATGGCACATGTATACTTATGTAACAAACCTGCAAGTTCTGCACATGTACCCCAGAACTTAAACCATAATAATAAAAAAGACAAATAGAAAAACTAACTATTGGGAACTATGGTCGGTACCTGGGTGACGGAATCATTTGTACCCCAAACCTTAGCATCATGCAATGTACCCATGTAACAAATTTGCACATACATCCCTGAATTGAAAATAAAAGTAGGGAAAAAAAGCTAAGTACTCTTTAATAAATGTCACAATACTGTTATCATGCTAAAAATAAAAATAATTCTTTAAAATCATCAGATTTCATGTCAGTGTTTACATTTCCAATTGTTTTGTAACTGTCATCTCTTTCAGCTTTTTTTTTGGAATTAGAACACAAATAAAATTCACATGTTATAAGTGATTGCTGTTTCTCTCAGTTCTATTTTAATCTGTAGGTTTTACTTTCTTTCTTGCTCTCTTATTTGCAACTTATTTGTTGAATAAACAAAGTTGTTTGTCCTATAGATTTTCTCTGTCTGAATTTTACTGAGTTTGCAGTTTGGTTTGGGTTTGCAAAATGATGATATTCTAATTTTATCATTCCTTCTTCATTTATGTCTATAAAGAAAAACTTCTCATTTGTTACCCAGTGGTATAGTTTATAAAGGAAAGATAGGATAAATGCTTGATTATTTTTATTTAGGTAAAGTTCAAAAGTAATGAATTGGTTCTTTAATATTCTTAATGTTGGGAAATTTGTGTGTGTGTGTGTGTGTGTGTGTGTGTGCGTGTGTGTGTCTGTGCATTATTTTGTTATTGGTATCAATAAGAATGAATAAACTGTCCAGGTACGGTGGTTCACACTTGTAATCTCAACACTTTGGGAGGCTGAGGCAGGAGGACTACTTGAGCCCAGGAGTTCAAGACCAGCCCCCATCTCTACAAAAAACAAAAAATTAGCCAGGTGTGGTGGAGCACACCTGTAGCCCCAGGTACTCAGGAAGCTGAGGTGGGCGAATCACCTGAGCCCAGGAGGTCGAGGCTGCAGTGAGCTGTGATTGTGCCACTGCACTCCAGCCTGGGCAACAGACCAAGATCCTGTCTCTAAAAAAGGCATAAACACATGGATTTAAATATATTTTAAAACTTTTATTGTAAAATAACCTCAGATACAGAAAGCTCCACAAGATGAATCTGTAGCTTAGTGAGTTATTATACGAAAGATATGCTTGAAATCACCACTCAGGTCGAGAGACAGAGGTCGGGAACTCACTCCGGAGTTCCTCTCTTGCCCTATCTCAATGAAACACCTTATTCTAAGAAGTAACAATCATCCTGATTTTTATAGAAATCATTTCCTGGACTTTCTTTTTAAAGTATTATTACCCAAGTGTGTGACCTTGACACTATAATTTAGTCTTGCCCATTGAAAAAAGATTGCTCATGCCTATGTCCTGAATGGTAATGCCTAGGTTTTCTTCTAGGGTTTTTATGGTTTTAGGTCTAACATTTAAGTCTTTAATCCATCTTGAATTGATTTTTGTATAAGGTGTAAGGAAGGGATCCAGTTTCAGCTTTCTACATATGGCTAGCCAATTTTCCCAGCACCATTTATTAAACAGGGAATCCTTTCCCCATTTCTTGTTTTTGTCAGGTTTGTCAAAGATCAGATAGTTGTAGATATGTGGCATTATTTCTGACGGCTCTGTTCTGTTCCACTGATCTATATCTCTGTTTTGGTACCAGTACCATGCTGTTTTGGTTACTGTAGCCTTGTAGTATAGTTTGAAGTCAGGTAGTGTGATGCCTCCAGCTTTGTTCTTTTGGCTTAGGACTGACTTGGCGATGCGGGCTCTTTTTTGGTTCCATATGAACTTTAAAGTAGTTTTTTCCAATTCTGTGAAGAAACTCATTGGTAGCTTGATGGGGATGGCATTGAATCTGTAAATTACCTTGAGAAGGATGGCTAAAACACCAAAAGCAATGGCAACAAAAGCTAAAATTGACAAATGGGATCTAATTAAACTCAAGAACTTCTGCACAGCAAAAGAAACTACCATCAGAGTGAACAGGCAACCTACAAAATGGGAGAAAATTTTTGCAACCTACTCATCTGACAAAGGGCTAATATCCAGAATCTACAATGAACTTCAACAAATCTACAAGAAAAAAACAAACAACCCCATCAAAAAGTGGGCGAAGGACATGAACAGACACTTCTCAAAAGAAGACATTTATGCAGCCAAAAAACACATGAAAAAATGCTCACCATCACTGGCCATCAGAGAAATGCAAATCAAAACCACAATGAGATACCATCTCACACCAGTTAGAATGGCAATCATTGAAAAGTCAGGAAACAACAGGTGCTGGAGAGGATGTGGAGAAATAGGAACACTTTTACACTGTTGGTGGGACTGTAAACTAGTTCAACCATTGTGGAAGTCAGTGTGGCGATTCCTCAGGGATCTAGAACTAGAAATTCCATTCGACCCAGCCATCCCATTACTGGGTATATGCCCAAAGGACTATAAATCATGCTGCTATAAAGACACATGCACACGTATGTTTATTGCGGCATTATTCACAATAGCAAAGACTTGGAACCAACCCAAATGTCCAACAATGATAGACTGGATTAAGAAAATGTGGCACATATACACCATGGAATACTATGCAGCCATAAAAAATGATGAGTTCATATCCTTTGTAGGGACATGGATGAAATTGGAAATCATCATTCTCAGTAAACTATCGCAAGAACAAAAAACCAAACACCGCATATTCTCACTCATAGGTGGGAATTGAACAATGAGAACACATGGACACAGGAAGGGGAACATCACACTTTGGGGACTGTTGTGGGGTGGGGGGAGGGGGGAGGGATAGCATTGGGAGATATACCTAATGCTAGATGACGAGTTAGTGGGTGCAGCGCACCAGCACGGCAGATGTATACATATGTAACTTACCTGCTCATTGAGCACATGTACCATAAAACCTAAAGTATAATAATAATAATAATAAAATAAAATAAAATAAAAAGAAAATGAAAAAAAAAGAAAGAAAAAAGATTGCTGTGTATTTTAAGTCTCAAAATCTTTTAAACTATACTTCGTTTTTTTCTTTTTTTTTCCTAATAATTTATCTGATGAAGAACCTGGGGTATTTGAATTGTCGAGTTTCCCACAGTCTAAATGTTACCGATTACATGTGTAATGCAACTCAAAATCGTCCTGCTATTTGTATTTCCTGAAACTTGATGGCTGGATCCAGAAGTTTGATCACAATGAATTTGATCCCTTTAACAGACTATAGGTGATATTGCGTTCTTTCACCAGGAACCACATAGCCTGGTTGTCTTTCTTTTCATGAGCTAACTAGACATTGATTTGCAAATGCCTGGATAAATTCACTGGGAGTTGTAAAATGGTGACTTATGTCATTTTCTATTTATTAATTGAGATGGAATCTTGCACTGTCACCCGGGCTGGAGTGCAATGGCGTGTTCTCAGCTCACTGCAACCTCTGCCTCCCAGGTTCAAGTGATTCTCCTGCCTCAGCATCCCAAGTAGCTGGGATTACAGGGGTGTGTCACCACACCCAGCCACTTTTTTGAATTTTTAATGGAGACAGGGTTTCACTATATTGGCCAGGCTGGTATCAAACTCCTGACCTCGTGATCCATCCACCTCGGCCTCCCAAAGTGCTGGGAATACAGGTGTGAGCCATCGTGCCTGGCTCTCTAATTTATTAGTTGGAATATGTATTAGGGTTCTCCAGAGAGACATGTACAGAGATATATATCAGGAGCCAACTCCAATAGGCCTCTACTAGCCAAAGATGGAACCATGTAATCTTTAAGATAGATAGTAATTGCAACAGACTGAAACCTATCAAATGACTTTAAATCTGTGAGTTCATAATAATATTACATTACGAGCACCAAAACATACTCTCGTAACATAGACGTATACAGATATACCCCTGTATATGTCTCTCTGGAGAACCCCGACTCTATATACATAGCTGTGTAGCTATATATACACACACATATATATATACACACACATAGGATAGGTATATATATATATATATACACATATATATGTACATATATTTACACACATAGGATAGGTATACACATATACATATATTGTATATACATAAGATATATATACACATATACATGTACATATCTGTATATATCCACATATATTCCATGTGTATATTATAGGATATATTTCTATATATACTTATATACAGATACCCTATTTATATGTATTTATATATCTTATGATATGTATATTTATTTATATATTCTATTTATATAGGATATATGTGTGTGTATATATATCTGTGTATATAGCCTATATAAATAGGATATATAAATATATATAATAGGATATGTAAATGTATATGTATAAATAGGATATATATATCATATTAATTGATAAGGGACTTATTAGAGAAATTGGCTCATGTGATTATGGAGGCTGAGAAGTCCCACAACATGCAGCCTGCAAGCTGGAGACCCCGTGATGAGGGTAGTGTGGCTCAGTCCAAGTCTGAAAGCCTCAGAACATGGGAAGCTGATGGTGTAACTCGCAGTCTGAGGCCCAAGGTCTGAGAACCTGGGTGTCAGGAGGAGTAGCCTGGTATAAATCCTGGAGCCTAAAGGCCATAGAAGCTGGGGTTGTGATGTCCAAGGGCAGGAGAAGAAGAGTGTCTCAGCTCCAGGAGAGAGAGAGGAAATCATTTTTCACTTCCTTTTTTGTTTTATCGGGGTCTCCAGCAGACTGGATATTGCCTGTCCATACTAGGGGCAGATGCTTCTCACCAAGTCCACACACTCACATGATGAGCTCCTCTGGAAACACCCTCACAGACATGCCCAGAAATAATGCTTTACCAGTTCTCTAGGTATTCTTTAATCCAGTCAAGTTGACACCTAAAATTAATCATCACACAATTCTTTTACAAAGATAAGCTTCCCCTCATGTCTAATTTGGTTTAGTTCATAGAGGTCTGCACAAATGCCTCATTCTTTCCACTTACTTACAAGTTTTCAAGGTCATGAAGTGGCTCCTGTTATCATCCCAAGGTGACCAATTAGTGTTCTATTTCATTTTTGTAATATCATTGTGAACTCAGAGATTTAAAATTATCTATTTTAAAGACTACATTGCTCCATCTTTGGCCAGTAGAGGCCTATTTGCGTTGGCTCCTGAGTCCTTTGACAGAATCTTAGTAATCTTTGATAGCTTTCCTGGAATCTGGGTAGACAAGATGTTCCAAACTCATCTTGCATACTTTGGGTCATAGACCTAGGATCAACCAATTTCCCAACAGGCCCCAGATGCTAGATCACAATCCGGGTTCTAGGGGTCCTAGCTATGACTGTGTTTTTAGGTCTCTACAGCGACAGAGCTAAGATATACATGTGGGATATGTGTGTGTGTGCGTGAGTATGTCTTTATAATAATCCCTGAGTAAATTCTAATCTCTTCCATTTAAATTCAGGATTATAGGATTATGGAGTTCATTACTCTTTTTTTTTTTTGTTTTTTTGAGACAGGATCTCACTCTGTCATCCAGGCTGGAGTGCAGTGGTGTGATCATGGCTCACTGCAGCCTTGACTTCCTGGGCTCAAGCGATCCTCCTGTCTCAGCCTCCTGAGTAGCAGGGACTACAGGTGGAAGCCACCATGCCCAGCTAATTTTTTTGTACTGTTTGTAGAGACGAGGTTTCACCATGTTGCCCAAGCTGGTCTGGAACTCCTGGCTCAAGGTATCTGCCGGCCTTGGCCTCCCAAAGGACTCTTACTCTTCTGTATCAAATTTGTATCTCCTTTCTTTCACACTGAGAATCCTGATTCTCATGGACTCATTGGTTAAGGAAAGAGAATAATTCAAAATTACTAATATATTTTATTCCACATTACACATACAACATTCTCAGAATAACAATAATATTGCCATCACTAGTATAATTATTGAGAACAGTTGAAATTATTTCTGCATATATGCTCTCCATTTTCCCCACCTTTTTAAAAGCTGCACTATATCAATGCTAAGTATTTAGTTATTATATACCGTGCTGTCTCCCGTTTAGCCTCACTTAATTACATTTCTACAAGTAACTATATGTTTTATGCTTATCACCTGTTCTTACGACAATGCCTCTCTAGTTATTTTCGTTGTCTGAAGCTCTTTATCTAGTAGATTCCCCAGCAATGGTTTGAGAAAATAATATTCCTTGAATTCTTGCCTGTTGATAACAGTTTGCTTTAGCCTTTCAGACCTAAATGTCAGTTTTGCTGACTTATAAAATCCTTGCTTCACATTTTCTTATCTTGAATGCATTAAGTATATTACCCTATTTTTCCTGGCACGAATCATTACTGTCAAAGTCTTAATGATAATCTAATATCCCTTCCCTTATGAATCAGTTGTTGCTTTTGCCTAGAAGCCCAAAGAACTTTTTCTTTATGTTCAAAGTTCAGTAATTTTATTAGAATACGTTTTGGTGTTGGTCATTTTGGGCCAATATTCTCAGGTACATGATATGCTCTTTAAATAAGAGTTTTTAAATCTTTTTTTAAATTCAGGGAAACTTCCTTCAATGATATGTTTGTTATTCATTTGTTTTTTAGTACTTCTGCTGTTCTCTCACTTTTGTTACCTTCTTTAGGCCTCCTATAATCTGCAATTTGGATGTTCTTTGCCAATCTTTAATATAATTCACTTTTTCCCAAATACTTTTTCTTTCTTTATTTTTTTAACTTTAAAATATTTCCCTCTTTTTTGCCTTCTACTTCCATTGAATAATTACCTATTATATTTATTCTCTTTTGTGTTCCCTCTAGATTAGTCTTCATTTCTAAAATATTTTTTCTTTTATTCTAATATTTTCCTGAGTCCTGATATTTATTTTCTGAATTATTCTAGTTTCCATGTATTTTTTCACCTATTGTGTCATTTTCTTGATATTTCTTTACTATTTTAAAAATAGAAGCTTAAGATTTTAATTTATTATTTAATGGTGTCTTTTAAGCATACTTTCATTGTCTATCAGGTTGTTATTCTGCTCCTATGGGATTTACCCTTCATAGTTTTTTGCTGTTTGTTTTATATGAAATTGGTTTTCCTGTACTTTTAGAAAGAAGTGTGGTTCAGGGTAACTTTCAAACTTCACACGGCTCCCTCTTCTGTTGCTTTCATGTTATGTTAAAAAAAAATAGCAGCTTTCTAAGATTTCTTGGATCCATTCCCCTCTCCCATACTTACCTGTGTCTTCTCTATTGCCTATATCCTGTGCAATTTTTATTCCACTCCCAGAAGTTTCTCCTCTATGTGAGTCTGTCTTAGAAAGCAGCTGTAGTGGCTCAGAATCCTTAGGGGCTAGACTGCTCTAGATCCTTCAGCTGTGCTATGAACCATTGGCACCCATCAGCAGTAATTCTTGACTGCTTTGGGTTCTGCTGTTCTCATGTTCATCAGATTTCCTGTTGCTTCCCTCTGCTCACTCCTGCATAGACTCTCTAAGTCTTGTGGCAGTTGTGGACTTTGTCCTTAGTCACCTTGGAGTTAGTGGATATAACTTGTCATACAGGATGGTAACTAATCAAAAACTGCCTCAACATTTCTTCTGCTCCCTATACTTGTGCATCCTGATCTGACACCAAAAGGTAGAGAGTATTTCTCCTTATGAATCTGAGATCTCCTTGTGACTGACTGGCCAACAGAATATGGAAAAATGATATTCTAGGAACTCTTGGCCCCCAGCCTTCAGGTTGTGAGAAGGCCAAGCCAAGGAGAGGCCATGTAAAGAACTAAAGTGCTTAGAATTACAGCTCCAGCTGAGCTCTCAGGTAACAACTATGAAAGTGGCATCTGAAATGTTCTGCCCCAACTGAGTCTTCAGATGACTACAGTGCTAGCTGTGAGAGATAACAAAATGGTGGTTGTTTTAAAATGCAAAGTATTGAAGTGGTTTTTGTTATAGCAACAGATAACAAAAATGCCTAGTTTTATTGTAAATGTTTTCCACAGTTTTCATTTTGTTATCTAATTGCTCCTCTGTTTTTATGTAGGGATTTGAAGAGAGTCTAAAATAATGTCTTGTAATGCGATCTGCCCAAATCTGCCCAGAATCCAATTCTGTCATAAGATTATAAGGTTCTTCTAGCATAGATCTCAGTCAAGACCCGTGAAACCATCAGAGAGTGTAATTCAGAACCAGAGCAAATCACAGGGAATTTGTAGCTTCCCCATATGGACTTTGGCTTTCTAATCAACCCTAAATGAAAATAGACATCTCTTTCCTCATTGTCTGCACCACCCCCCCATATTATAGTTCACACTAAATATGTTGATAACCCATATATCTGACATTAGTTGCCTGAATAAATTGGGCACTCTAATTTTCTAGATCCGTGTTAGGAGCATCAGCTTAATTTTTTTTTTTAACAATTAAAGCATTTTTTAAAAAGTCACAGTGAGTTATGCAGATACTGTAATCAAGTTAATAGTTTGGCTAATTTTCAAGCCAATCCACTCAGTCATTCAAAGAGTACTGAGTGCTTATTAAGAACTGTTCTTGGTATCCGGGCACTGATTATAGATCAGTAAACAAGCAAACATCTCTGCTCTTAAGGAAATTAAGGTCCAGCAGCTGATATTCTCTAAATACTTGTTCAGTGGCCATCCTGCCATCACTTGAACACGCTCCTGGGAAATTGCCAAACCCATTTCCAGCTCCCTACAACTTTTAGTACGCTTCCTCGAAAATGTTTTGGTAAATATCATTTTATCCATTTCATTACATTTTCAGTGGTGGCATAGAGTCCCTTCAAGATTAGTTTCCTTGGATGCTACCCAGCTAGTATTCCCCTTGATCCAATTCTGATTTCAAAGAATCATTAAAATGTGGCAAATGGGGAATGATTAAGTGTTAGATCTAAATTTCTTGAATAACACAATAGCTACTTAAGGGGGGTACTTTAGTGGATGCTTTATTAGATTAGTAGGAGTTTGGGATCTTTGTGTGTATATGGGGGTGGGGAAATGAGAGGAAAAGGAGGTGAGTAGTAGAGGTTGTTAAAAGAGGAAAAAGGAAGAAATAAAAGCCCATATTCTCAAAACCAACAATTTAAGGAACTCTAGTATTTTAGTAGCTTTCTCCATGTACAACCTGGAAATGTACATTAACAGGAAACTTTCTACCCACCCCTGCCTCCGCCTTTCCCATCCGTGGGTCTGCTGGGATCTGTCGGTGGGTAGAAGACATTGTCATTGTTTATAATGTTCATAAGCCTGCTGAATGTGAATGACATATATTTAGAAATCAAAATAAAGTTTTGGGAAGATCTTCAATTTAATGGAAACTAGTCTAGTCATTTGGGAACCACAAGAGCTTTTTAGGGAAAGTATGCCTCTGCCAGCTGGAGGAAGTGTGGGTGTACCGGGGTCCCGGTGACACCTTGTGATGTCAGTCACCCCCAGACTGAGGTTGATTGGCTATGAAGAGCTGCAGCAGAGTTTAAATTCCTGCACCATCAGAGAAGTGTCCAGGATATCAACACAAGAGTGGCTTCATTGGGCATAGATTTCCTCTGTGAGAACGTCAACCTGATTTTTGAGACTTTTTGAAAAAATTCTTTGTGAACTACGGAGGGTAAGTCATTTTCATCATTTAACTTTTTAAAATGACTTTTGCTGGTTGTTTGGAAAATATTAAATATGTATACATGTTTGAGGCATTATACCATATAGAGAGAGATGGGAGAGCTGTGCTTTGGGTAAAAACAGTTTCTATTTTCGTGCCTGTTGTTTATGCCACAGTAAATAATGATATTAAAATGACGCGTTAAGTCAATAGAGCCAGGTGTTTTTCTTGGTAATGCTTTAATTAGATCTCTGCATGATACTTCTAACAGGGAAAGTTTATAGAACAGGAGGCAGATGGAAGGTCATTTTGAAATTTAGTTTTAATTAGCAAAACATATAAAACTTTTACAGTGTGTTCATGAATATGGGAATGTTTGCGGCCTACAAGATTGTGAAAAAAAGCTGAACTCATTGAATGGCAGGACTTTCAAAAGAATTTTTTTTAAATTAAAAAATGTAGTGTTATTCATCTAGAGAGCACCTAGTAACATTTATTATGAACTGCATAAGTAACTAAATGATGATTAAACTACTGAAATAACCGAGGGTGTGATAATTATGTTTTTTGTATTCATGTTAGCATGATGCCTTGAATACAGTTAAAATTCAATAAATGTTGAATATAATTGTATTTTAAAATATTGCATTTTAAAACATATATTTTAAAATGTCCATATGTATTTTTATTTACTGTGTTTAGTGCACTTCTTCATCTGTATGACATTTAGAGGAGTACATGTGTTTTAGCAACTTGTCTTCCTCAAGAGCAGTAACTTGTGGTTAACCATACTTTCTGTTTAACTGAGGCTTGACTATCCTATTTTAACCTTGTTGTTTAAAAATGTGAACAAACTATTTTCTAAAGGGTATTAGTCCACTTAGCTACCCGAAAATTGTGATGTAAAACAACGTGCTTCAGATGCTTAGAGGCCTTCCAAATCTATATTTAATTTTGGGGGCACCTCAGAGTTATTTTCCTGTGGTTAAGAGCATATAATATTGGATTCATCATAATTGACCTTAAGTCACATACAATAGGAAGAATTGGAATTTTTTCGGTTTGTTTGTTTCTCTGGATTCCTGTTAGAGTTCATATCCTGGCCAAGTTTGATTCTATTTTCAAATAGAAAATGGCAGGTTCCAGTTAGTTGGATTCTGGTCAATTTTATTTTTGATAAAACCAGCTTATTTTATTATTATTTTTTATTATTATTAAAGTTTCCTGTTAATGTACATTTACAGGTTGTACATGGAGAAAGCTACTAAAATATTAGAGTTTCTTAAATTGTTGATTTCGAGAATATGGTCTAGAAAAGTTCCTAACACATAGCATGTTCATAAATATTTACTGACTGCTAATGAATGAATGTATTGTTCAGTTGTGTTCTTGAAGATAACAATACTAAGACAAATAAAGCAAATTAATATGATGAATTGTTTTCCAAAAGAAAAAAGAGTCTATGACTTTTCAAACCTGTATTTTCTTCTTTTGGCCTATTTCCTTCATTTTGGTTTACATAGAAGAAGATATATATTTTACAAATGTATCTTAACCTTGAGAAAATGCTAGAACAAATTTCCTTACTGAAGAACCAAAAGAAGTTTTGGCTACACACCTGAAATCTTGACTTTAGTTTCCCTCTCCACATTCTAAACATTTGGCTCTTTTCAACTCTGTGAAAACAATTCACAAAGGCAGAAATTCTCTAATACACCACCTTCCAAACAGACGGAATTCAAGTTGTTTATTTCCTTTTGTTACGTCATCTCACTGTAGAATGACAGCATGTGGAATGTAGAAATAGCATTAACCAATCACTGAATAAGAACTCAAAGTCCTGGACTTTTAATTGCAGGCTTGTAGCCGTGGTTCACATTTATTATTCAGAATATGGCTACTGCCTATCTGCTTCTACTCTTTTTTGAATAGTAGCCAAAATGTTTATAAAAGTTTGGAGCTCTTGTTTGGAAATGCACTTCACAAAATTATAATTATTTTTATCAAAAATACCAAATGCAAACCTAATATGGGGTTTAAGATCTGACTTTCTTTAATGCTTAAAAGGTTGGACTATATTTTTTGGGTGGCAACATCAGCTCTCTCAGAACTCTAGAGTGTCTCTTATTTTAGTTTACTAGACTTGCATGTGGGAAATTATTGCTTTAGGTCAGGGTGCTAACTAGTATTTCTAGAATCCTGAGCAAGTTAGGGCATCTTTCTTGTGTTTTAGAATCTTCCATCCCTAAGAAACTTGAGCACTCGGGGCATGCACTTCTTTGTGAGAAAACACAACATTCATTGGTTTAGAATAAATGCAAAATGGCATTCCCAATTTTCTAATTATTTAGATTAGAGAAGCTAAAGAAAATACAAGAGAATTCAATAGTCATTGACCTTCTGTCAAGGCTCTAATATTTGCTAGTTTTCAGAGAATCATGAAATTATAACCATATTCAAATTTCACTTTGAAAATTAAAATGATGAGGTAATTTTCATTTGATCTGTGAAGCTGAAACCATTGAAAGGGTTATTTTGAGAATATCATATTTGAGAAAATTTTGCTTTCTGAAGAAATAAACCTAACAAATTTTTTAAAAAGTTTTGATTGTGATATCTAAAGAGAAGTAACATCTATTAAATTAAGCTTGATTTTGGTGTAGTTAAGCATTTTCATATGTTTTTCTCTGTTGATATTAATTGAAGGATTTTTAAAAGAAATTAAGATAGTATCAAACATAAGAACTGATATACACTATGCTGAATTAGAATAAAGAAAGTAGCACAAATTAAGAATAACTATGCTGAGGAGAGATAATGCCCATAATATACATGAGAGGTTGTTTGACCATTTGAGTTGTGTGAAAGCAGAAATGAGAATCCTGTTCAGGCTCTTTATCTTAGGATTTCTATTATTTTCTTGAATACATTAAAAATAAGATTAGATGGCTTCTTGATCCCAATGTTTCAGACAATGTTCAGCATATTCAGGCATTACTGAGTGCTATATATATATATATATATATATTTTTTTTTTTTTTTTTTTTTTTTTTTTGAGACAGGGTCTTGCTCTGTCACCCAAACCGGAGTGGAGTGGTACAATCATGGCTCAGTGCAGCTTCAAACTCCCTGGCTCAAAGAATTCTCCCCACTCAGCCTCCTGAGTAGCTGGGACTACAGGCACATGCCACCAAGCCTGGCTAATTATGATATTTTTATTTCTTAGATCAAGTGTTAAAATCTCTTGTGGAACTTTAAAAACAAACCTATTCCTGTGCCCACCCAAGTGAATGGATTTATTGCCCTGGGATGGGATTTGTGCATCGGCATTTTTAAAACCCTTCCCAGTTGATAGTAATATACATTTAGGGTTGAGAATCTTTGGCTTTTAACTCCTATCATTAGTTTAGGGGCCAAGGGAAAACTTCCCCCTCACCCTCTGAAGGTTTGCTGAAAATCAACTGACAAAAGATAGATTAATAGGAGAAAAGGAATACAAATTTATTTTTATGTGACACAGGAGCCTTCAGAACGAAGACCTAAAGATACAGGAGAAACTGTCCATCTTTATGCTTATGTCCAACAAAACATGGGCAGCCAGGTAGAAATACGATTGGACAAAAAGGTTTTGACCTTATACTAGTAGACCAAGTGGGGTGGCCCAGCAAAGCCTGTCCAGATTCTTCTTGGCCTCTCCGTGCAGCATTTCTTCCTTCTCGATATGGGACAGGACCTTCTCTGGAATGGGGGTCTTATGACCTACAATTAAACTAGGTGGGTCAGAGAATTTCTTTAAGGCCAGTTGTTACACATAAAGATAGGGGGACTTAGGGTAATATTTTTAGGTTTTATTTCTGGCTTTGGGGAAAAGAGATTCCGGTTTCTATAACCTGCCTTTGGGAAGAGGGATTCTAGTTTCTATGGTTAGTCTTAGGGGAGAATGAGGGGCCAGAGATAGGAGGGCAGGGGAAAGTCAGAGAAGCTTTTGCTTCTGAGGCTGCTTCTGAGGCCTTCATCATAGAGTATTGTTTTCTGAGTTCCTATACTTGTAAACTATTGCAAATCAAAGAAAATGACTGAGGTGAGTCTCAATTATTTTTGGAGACTTATCTTGCCAAAATTGAGGAGGCACCTGGGAAAAACGAACACAAAACCACCAGAAACATCTATGGTCCATGTTTCTTTACAAAGAGAGTCCGGGGACTTCAGTATTTGAAGGGGAAAGAGCAGGCAATAGGAGAAAGGAAGGATAGATAAAAGAGGCGAGTGGTTGCATTCCTTTGAGTCTTTGTTTAGTTCTCACTGAACCCACATTTTATATGTGAAAGGAGAGGGTAGAGGAATAGTCAATTACACATTTGTCTCATGCTCAGTGAATCTGCATTTCTACATAAGATAAAGTAAACATAGACTAGAGGAAGCTGTCAGACATGCATCTGTCTCAGGAGAGAAGAGGAATGACTTTTAGTTCTGTCCTTTGTCCTGAACTTATGAAGGTAAGCTGTTAATTTACATTGTGAGGGTGAAATTCAACCAGACTGTTTTAGGGTAAAGATTTCAGGGCCCACAGGAATTTCCCTGTGAGAAAATTGTGAGGGAGGTACGTAGCCTTTTATCCTTGTAGCTATCTTTTTAAGAACAAAATGGGAGGCAGGTTGGAGTGACCCAGTTCCTAGGTTGACTTTCCCTTTGACTTAGTGAGTTTGGGGTCCCAAGATTTTATTTTCCTTTCACAGTATACATTTAACATTTAAAGAAATGAAACAAATCAACAAATGTGAAATAAACTTGCAGGATTATTTGTGAAATGTGTGGAAGTTCATCAGACAAGTATGCTAGGGCAGCTACCAGGGCTTACTAGTGCAGGGTAAATTGCGTTCCTTAAACCATTTCAGTAAATTTTTACTTTAGCATCTAGTACTTCTATTTTTAAATACAAAACAAAGTGTTTTCCAAAGCAACAGTTCTTGAAGTGTGAAATGAAGTTACCCTCCAGAAAAATAGTTTGATTTGGCATGTTTCTCTCAGCATGATTTACAAGTGTATCCCAAACCTGTAATCTTCCCCAAATCCTTCAGTACTGTGAATGACAGCAAAAATAATTTAGCATAATCATGTATAATGTATGACTAAACGTGTCACAATAGATATTAAGAGCTTTCTGAAGTTGTGATACAAAGCCTACTCTAGCACATCTCTTGCAGATTACAAAAAAATGCAAAAACAATCTGTTTTGTGTAGACATTATTATGCAGTCATAAATGTGACTTAGAAGCCATTGTGTGTGTGTGTGTGAAAACAAATGCCCACCACCTATCACTGGTGTCAATAAGTGTAGTTTTTTAGGGAGAATACATTTGCTAGGGTGCTCTGCCATACCAAGCTGCATAACTATTGTAAAAGGGAATGGACAGAAATTTCTATATTCTTCTTTCTTTACTTTTTCGTCAATTTATCATACTTTATGTGTTAGCGTTTGTACATCTCCTCATTGAAACATTTTCAATTTATTTCTTAGGAGTGAGGTTTTTAAAAACCACTTTGTTGAGTTATAATCTATACACCACATACTTCACTAATTTGAAGTGTATAGCTCAGTGGTTTTCAGTATATTCACACAGTTGTGCAACCTTCACCACAATACATGGAACAGTTTCATCACCTCCAGAACAAATCCTGTACCCATTAACTGTCACCCCTCAACCTCCCATCTGCATAAGCTCTGGGCAACCACTAGTCTACTTTTTGTCTCTGTAGATTTGCCTATTGTGGACATTTCATGTAAATAGAATCATTCCAATGTGGCCTTTTTATCTGGCTTCTTTCACTTAGCATAGTGTTCTCAAGCTTCCTCTACTCTGAAGCACATGTCAGTACTTCATTCCTCTTTATGGTTGAATAATATTCTGTTTTATAGATACAGTAAATTTTATTTATCCATTCATCAGTTCATGGACATTTGGATGAATTTTTAGTAGGAAGAAACTGTCAAAAAGTTGAAGCTACTTTATTTCTTTAACATGGAGAGAAACATCTATGTCCTTCATTCCAGGTAGAGGTATCACACCCAACTATGAAGATCAGCATCCTGCTCATGTTCCTTTGGGGATTATCCTGTGCTCTCCCAGTAAGTATTAGGGTAGGGATATATGAAAAAACCCTTTCATACTTAAAACTCCACAATTTTCATTGGCTACGAACCAAGATGGCTGTGTATGTTCCAGTCCAGTAAAAATAGTAGTTTCTTAGCACGCTGTTTTCTTAAGAAATATCATTCAAGTTGTTTTTTATTCTGTTCAGTTGCCATTCATATAGATGTCATTCATACTTTCCTTCCTTATAAGCAGTGGTTCTTAAAGTGTCATCCTGGAACCACCAGCATCAGCATGAACTAGGACCTTGTTAGAAATCTAAATTCTTGGACCCTACCTCAGAGCTGCTAAACCAGACTCTTTAGGGATAGGAAACAGAAATCAGTGTTTTAACAAGGCCTCCAGGTGATTCTGATGCAGCCTAAAATTTGACTATCCCTACTCCTATGTATGAAAAGTGTTAATAACTGTTGCTTCAGAAATTTCTCTTTGGATTTACCATGTGTACTAAATTTTCTAGGTAGCCAGGTATCAAAATAATGAATCTGAGGGTTCTGAAGAATGGAAGGTGAGTAGAAATATGACTTTTTGAAATATTTTAATTCTAATTTATTATGATTATAACCAAATTGACTTCATTGCAAATGTTGAAACTGCTAATGACTTCACGAGCATATTAATAAGCTAAGCTATAGAGTTCATAGAAGAAAATAATGCTGTGATTCCAACTTAGTAGTATACTGTGGCAAGGAAGCATATTTTCTGTTAGCTTTCTTCTTATAATGGATGTGTATAATATTACCAGGGGAGGCATGACAATGAACCAAGAGTTTTCAGGAGAGATTATGACTTGAAATCTGTTTTAACAAGAGTTATCTGGTGGGCAAGAGGTCAAGTTCTGGAAGGTGAAAAAAGAAAGAAGAATGAGAGGACACTAGAGTCTCTGGAATGAGAGCTAATGTTGCTAGCATGTTATTATATTGAGAGTTACTAACTCTCAATAACTCAAGAATCATTGCCAGGCACAGTTCTGAGTGTTTTACACATATTAACTTCCTTAATTTTCACACCTCTGTGAATTAGGCATTGTGTTTTATTCTCACTTTACAGATGAGAAAACTGATCACAGAGAGTAATTCAATCGTCTAGGTTACATGGTCGATTAGTATTAGAGCCAGACTTTGATATTATGTCACTCTAGCTCCAGAATCCACATTCTTAACCAGTGTGTTATATCCCTCTCAGGAAGGAGCCAGGTCTAAGAGGTCAGAAAATTCTCAAGATTGGCACTAAGGGTTAAAATCTTATGCGAAATCAGAGCATTTTGTTCACTACCATGTTTCCTACTGGCTTTTACATATGATAAAGCTTGGCCCCAGTGCTTTTGGTGGTGGCCAGATAATGTCAGCGATCAGAGGTGGGGTCCTGTCCATGCCTGAGTCTGGAATAGACTTTGCAGTATTTATTATGAACTTTCTTCAGAGATATCCATAGGCTGGTTAATTTAAAAGCAGACGCTCTAGATCCTCTCTCTCATTTAACCAGAGACACACAAACATGCCCTGTTCTCAAGTCTAGCCTTGGCATGAGAAAAATAACAATGTCTTGCTCCCTTCTACCCATTAATTCCAAATGATAATTGACTGGAGCACAGCCTGCCATTGTGCCTGCCTGCAGTGTTGCAGGCCAAAGACAGAGTGATTATAGCTCCTTTCTCTAAGGAGATACCCCCAGTCCAGCACCGCTGAGACGCACGTTGAAGACATGTCAATAGCAGCTCCTCCCTGCTCTACTTTGCGCCTTGGGTGTTCCACACAGGACTTTGCCCTCCCTCAAGGGGAAGGGGGAGAAGTGATGGGGAGGGGTACCAGAAGTTGCTAAGGCATTCTTATAGTGCTTATGAGACTAAAGATAGTGAAATAAATTAGAAGTATGACTAGTTAAATTTCTGATTTAGCATTTGTTTTTAATACCAGGGCTTTTACATGACTCGAGAAAGGTTTCATGGCTTTCTCAATTCAGTTTTGTTTACTATTAAATTTTATAAGGTGGATGTTGTCAAATGGATTTTTTCTTTAGTTTATATCATGTTGAATGAATAGTTTTCGAGATACTTCCATAGGCATTAGCTGGTTTCATCCTCATAACTCCCTTGTGGGGTAAGCACAGTGGGTGTTAATTTCCTTAATTTATGAATAAGAAACTGGTGGTCAGACACGTGAAGTGAATTGCCCACCTTCACCTAGAGTAACCAACCATCTCGGTTTACCTGGAACTTAGGGGTTTTCTGGAACACATGACTTTCAGTGCTAACACCAAGATGATTGGTTTTCAGGGCTAAAACCAAAACCAGTGAGTTAATTGAGACTTAAATCTGGATTCTGAGTTTCAATGCTGCTTTTCCTGTGTTACGTTTCCTCTAGGTTGTATGAACGGCCAGGTTCAAAGAAAGCATATTTATTTCTGTAAATGAAATATCAGAAACATAAACATTGTCTAGGTCTCTTATATCCCAAGATCTTTTCAAGCCATTAGTCATTTTACTTTCATTTTGGAACCATTTCATCATAAAATTTCACTATTACTCATGTAAATGTAAGATCTCTACCAAGAAACTAAAAATAATCACCTAAAATTATTGTAAATAATTACAATAATGAAATCCATCTGTGAGGGAGTAATTTGTTTTCCTTCCTTTCCTTTTCTGCAGGGTCATTTGGCTCAGGCACCAACACCACCCTTGGTAACTATCTCATTTACTTTTGTCATAAACATCTCATGAAGTAACTTTAACACTCTTCCAGTTGCCTTTTACAATTTTGAAAGTAGTAAATCCAGACTGGAAGCAATTGATGTGCATCATGTTTTTTTCTTTCCTAAGAAATTACTAAAAAGAAAAGTAAACATTTTTCCCCTTTCAGGAGAGCAGTGAGTCATCAGAAGGAAGTAAAGTTAGCTCAGAGGAACAGGTAATTAAACAGACCTTTCTTAACTTTTCAGGCTACTTAGGAATGGAAGGAAATGATGTTAGATTAAATTACCTGGCAACAGTTCTAAATATAATATTTTCTAACTATGAGTTATGCTGGCTAAAGAGTCCCATAAAATAAGAAGAGAAACATGAGTAAGGAGAATTCACATGCAGACATGCTATTCATCTTATTTTCATAACTGAGCCTAGATTGCTGGCACTGTGGCCCCAAATGTCTCTCCTAGTTAAAAAATAAACACACGCGCATACACACACACACACACACACACACACACTCACAAATGGTCATTGACCATGTCAAACTTACTCCTCAACTTAAAATGTTGCTTTTACAATTGGAGCAGTTCAGATCAGGTGAAGAAGTGCCTGGGAAATTCTCTGTGTCAAGGATCCTGCTTGAAGACAGAACAGGACAGCCCTGAGGAAACTTTAATGAAAAGAACTGCTTCAGTAATGACTTTCTTTTCAAAAATAGTCCCATCTGTGGGACTGGGCTCTGGGAGTGAGAAAGGCAGACTCAGTTTATATTCCTTAAAGCTGGCATTCTTTTTTCATTTTTCTAAGACTAAGTGTTGTTACTTTCTTAGCTATGCTACTGTTTTGACCAAACTCAATCCTGTGGGGCTCCAGAGAGTCCAGGAGCCAGGTTTCTCCCTAAGGCTTTGATCCATGTTGCATTCTACACTTAGCCAGAGTTGGAAGATGAATTATTAGCCTGTTTATCCCTATTTACTTAAGGTTATCAAAAGAACATTCTAGAAATTTAAAAGTATAGAACTGGAGAAATGCTGTTTGCTGGGGACTTTGTGATTTGTTGCCTCAAGGGTCCCTAAGCTTTCAAGTTACGGTAGCAATTCCTGCTTGAGAAAGGGTAATGAGGTATGGTGATTCCTGCAGTTCCTGCTTTTGAGTTGGGTTAACGAGGTATGGCAGGTTAAACCCATGCTCAGTTCCACTATACTAGCATAAAACTCCAGTGCTAGGAAGAGAGGTCAACAGCATATACACAAGTACTCCCAATCACCCAATTACAGACTCAGACATTGATCAGTAGGGATATGTAAAAACAAAACAAAACAAAACAAAACTAGCAGGTATGCTCTGTTGTAGGGTATGGTAAAGAGAGCAGATATTTTGGGAGCATAATGTATGAAGACTCACTGTCCTTCCTTACTGGTACAGAGCATCCAATTGTTTCACTTACAGGGCTCACCTCTCTGACTTCCCACGTAGCACTAAGGTGCCTTGTTGGTCACACTAGTTGGTGTCTTCTAGCTGAATCATCTATAGGCAACTTTCTGGTTGTACTAACGAGGTAGAAACATGGTTTGGGTGAACTATATACCTTACTATAATATTTAATTTTCATTTTAGCTAAAGATTTTATCCTCCTGAAGAAAAAAAATTGGGGTCATTTTAAGATCACTCAATATTTTTAAAAACTCTGTTTCACACCAAACACTTTAATGCATGAGCATTATAAACCAACACTAATTCACAAACAATTACCTAAGAGGTTTTTTTTTGTTGTGTTTGTTTGTTTGTTTGAGACGGAGTCTCTCTCTGTCACCAGGCTGGAGTGCAGTGGCTTGATCTCGGCTCACTGCAACCTCTACCCTCCAGGTTCAAGTGATTCTCCTGCCTCAGCCTCCCAAGTAGCTGGGACTACAGGTGTGTGGCACCACGGCCAGCTAATTTTTGTATTTTTAGTGGAGACGGGGTTTCACCATGTTGGCCAAGATGGTCTCAATCTCTTGACCTCGTGATCCGCCCACCTCGGCCTCCTAAAGTGCTGGGTTATGGGTGTGAGCCACCGTGCCCAGCCCAAGAGTTGTTTTTTTTTTGTTAAAGGAATTATATATACAGTATGATTTGAATTTCATAAATGTGATTTCCAGAAAGCTTTTTGAGAAAATGTTGGCAGCATTGAGTGAAGCGTGGCTATATAAAATGGAACCACTTGAGTTTCAATTCCTCTTCCTTCCTGTTTAAGCTCTGGTAGAGAGGTTATTGAGTAGTAAAACTGACCATAGATTAGAGGAGGGGACATAGGACGAAGGAAGCAGAAAGACTAGAAAGGCTCTAGGTAACTCCTTCTCTATCAGTTCCTGGAATACTGACCATATCTGTTAACCCCAAATTCTAGGCAAATGAAGACCCCAGGGACAGCATTGAGTCAGAGGAGGGCCTGGGCTCTGATGATCATCAATACATTTATAGGCCAGCTGGTGGCTTCTCTCGGAGCACAGGAAAAGAAGGAGATGATAAAGATGACGATGAAGATGACAGTGGAGATGACACCTTTGGTGACGATGACAGTGGCCCAGGGCCCAAAGACAGACAAGAAGGAGGAAGCTCCAGGCTGGGAAGTGATGAGGACTCTGATGACACCATACAATCCAGTGAAGAGGGTGCCCCACAAGGGCAAGACAGTGCCCAAGATACCACCAGTGAGAGCAGGGAACTTGACAATGAGGACCAGGAGGACAACAGGCCTGAGGGAGGTGACTCCACTCAAGAGAGTGAGAGTGAAGAGCACTGGGTGGGAGGCGGCAGTGATGGGGAGAGCAGCCACGGAGACGGCTCCGAGTTGGACGATGAGGGAATGCAGAGTGATGACCCAGACAGCATCAGGAGTGAAAGGGGAAACTCCAGAATGAACAGTGCAGGCATGAAATCAAAAGAATCTGGAGAAAACAGTGAGCAAGCAAACACTCAAGATTCAGGTGACAGCCAATTGCTGGAGCATCCCAGTAGGAAAATTTTTAGGAAGTCTCGCATCTCAGAGGAAGATGACAGAGGCGAGCTTGATGACAAAAACACAATGGAAGAAGTCAAGAGTGACTCTACAGAAAACAGCAACTCCAGAGACACTGGCCTCAGCCAACCCAGGAGAGACAGCAAGGGTGACTCTCAAGAAGACAGCAAGGAGAATCTGTCCCAGGAAGACAGCCAAAACGTAGATGGTCCCAGCAGTGAGTCCAGCCAAGAGGTCAACCTGTCATCTCAAGAGAACAGCAGTGAGTCTCAGGAAGAGGTGGTGAGTGAGTCCAGGGGAGATAACCCCGACCCCCCAACAAGTCATGTAGAAGACCAGGAAGACAGTGACTCCAGCGAGGAGGACAGCTCGCACACACTCTCCCACTCAAAAAGTGAATCCAGAGAGGAGCAAGCAGACAGCGAATCCAGTGAGAGCCTCAACTTCTCGGAGGAAAGCCCAGAGTCCCCCGAGGATGAGAACAGCTCCAGCCAGGAGGGCCTCCAGTCTCACAGCACCTCAGCAGAGAGTCAGAGCGAGGAAAGCCATTCTGAGGAAGACGACAGTGACTCTCAAGACAGCAGCAGATCCAAAGAAGATAGCAGCTCCACGGAGAGCAAATCAAGCAGTGAGGAAGATGGCCAGTTGAAAAACATTGAGATAGAGAGCCGGAAATTAACAGTTGATGCCTATCACAACAAACCTATTGGGGACCAAGATGACAATGACTGCCAAGACGGCTATTAACATCAGCTGTCCTAAGAAGCAGCTGTCACATAAAGGAGTCTTAGGGGCTTGAAAGTGTATCATGATAACTATAATTTATTGATGTTTTGATCAAAAGAATAACCAGATGTCATATTTTTCCTGAAAGGAATTGCTGGACATTACACTTGTTTCTAGGGTGTCATTTCATAGAGGTTTAAATACTGTGGAGTGACACCAGAACACATCCAAAGGGGCTAGAAGCAAGAAAGGATCTGCATGATAACTTTGCAGCTGAGATAGTTCCTAACTCGTCAACCTAACAAACAAAGCTATTGGGTGTCCATGATGTACCAGGCACTATGCTAGGTGTTGAGAATGTAAGGCAGGTTAAGACTTGTTTCTTGCTCCTGAGGAGTGTATAGAAGGACCCACAAAGCTACAGAGTTAAAGGGGGATATGTATAAGAGAAACAAGGGTTGTTACAACCCAGTATGGTGAGTGCCAAGACAGAGCTATGAACACGATATCTATCTGGGAGCACTGAGAAGGGTGACCAATGCATTGGAGAACGAGGGAGGGCTTCACAGCAGAAGACATTGGAGTTGGAAGGTTGCATAGGGTTTCCTCATTGGAGACCGGGAATTCTATTCTTGGGATAAATAATAGTAAATTCCATAGGATCAAATACTTAGTTTGCAAAAGCACTTTGAAATTATGGCACAGTGAGTTGTTTTGGATAAGAAAATCTTTTTCTCGCAATTAATTTACCAGTTCATTTTTTTGGTAGAACTCCCATAAACATCACCTTACTGATCACTGGTGATGATAAGAAGGATTGGGTCAGGAAGAGTGGGAGAAAGAAATCCCTCCTTACATAGATAATTTTTAGCTTTATTTTTTCTAAAATCAGTTTGTGTGCAATGCTAGAAAAAAACTTCTCTGAGTCCTTTACAGAGAAAAATTCTGTATATAAGATTCAATTGATTTTTGCCAAATACCATTTGAAATATTACCTCAACGTAAAATACTTGTTTTGTAATAAAGATTATAATACCCAGAAGAAATATGTGCTTATTTGTAATCGTGGTGTTATTAGGATATATTTATGTTAAGCAACTCTTTCTTTAAAGCATTCCCAAATAGTTCAGTACCTTCCTCCTATTAAAATGAAAGATTTTCTTAAATTTCCTGAAAATTTTATTTGTAATTCAGGTAGCATTTGATAAAAGTACTATGTGTTGCTTATGACATTTCACTAACTATACCTGTTACAGAACAGGGAGAAAAAATGAAGCAAACTCTCAATTTTTGTTTGAGGCCACAGTAAAAGTTTATGATGTTTAGGCTTAACATTAGTTCCTACTAGTCTCTCAGACTCATTTGTGTAAGCTCTGGAAGCTACAGAGAACCATATTCCTTATATTTTTATTTCTTTGAAAGAAACGACTTCACCTCTGCACTTTTACTTTACAAATTTGTTTTTACCCACACTTCCGCTTAAATTCCCCACAAAATTATTAATAGAATCCAGAAGGCTTCCTGGCCGGGTGCAGTGGCTCACGCCTGTCATCCCAGCACTTTGGGAGGCCGAGGTGAGCAGATCACTTGAGGTCAGGAGTTCGAGACCAGGCTGGCCAACATGGTCTCCACTAAAAATGCCAAATGAGCCAGGTGTGGTGGCACGCCTCTGTAGTCTCAGCTACTCAGGAGGCTGAGGCACAAGAATCACTTGAACCTGGGAGGCGGAGGTTGTAGTAAGCCGAGATTGTGCCATTGCACTCCAGCCTGATAAACAAGAGCAAGACCCTGTCTCAAAAAAAAAAAAGAATCAAGAAGACTTCCTAACTTTCAGTCTCACCCTTCCCATCCTTCACATTTCTCTGTTCCCTCACAAGGTCAAAGGTGTGTTTACTTGGGGAGATTTAAAGATTGCGTGTGTGTGTGTGTGTGTGTGTGTATTCTCTAATGCTTCCCCTTGAAATTTTAGAGCTTTTAATTTAGTAGGTCTGGAGTGAGACCCAGAGTTCTGCATCTCTAAAAGGATTCCAGGAAATTCTGATGGAGCCCATCCAATATCACTATTTGGGATCTCCAGTTGGATTAATTATCTAACTCTATTAACCTACAGGTTCCTGCCAACCCATTGCTCCTTCTGAGAAGAACTGCCCCATGCGCAGACCTCCTGGGTGCCTGAGGCACAGGTGGCCAGGTTCTAACCACTCACATTCCCCACCTCACCATAGGGGATTGGAAAGAATGAGCACCTGATGTGAGGGGAGCCTGGCTGGCAGCCTCCAAGGAGGCATGTTGCAAAGGCCTCATCTGCCTGAACGCGGATGATGGGGGCTTGAGGTCTAATCTTATTTTCCTTCTCTGCAAATATGAATATTTAGGGAAAGAGATGTCAGAAAGTGGTTAGAACAAAAACAGAAGGGAATACACAGAGAGGCAGAAACAGTGAGTGGGCTAAACCCCATTAATGTGGCACACAAAATAGAAAATTATGGAGCTCCTGATGCTGAGGGGAAAAATAATCATCTTCCAGCCTGCAAGTCGGATTTGACTCTTTTATTGCCCCTAGGCCTTCCTGTATTCTGGGATGTTTTGTCTTCTCAAATGCCCCCTGCATGAGGGCACCTACCTTTCTTGAGGCAACTTGAGTGAGTCTTTGTTCCCAGCAACCAAAATGCCTAATGAACAGAGACTTAGAAACTTATGTTATGTTAGCTAGTGTTCCTAGGTTCTATAATCCAGTGGTTCCCAAACTTTTTGCTGTCAGGGACCAGTTTCGTGGAAGACAATTTTTCCAGGGATGGGGGGTGAGGGGGATGGTTTCAGGGTTATTCAAGTGCATTACATTTATTGTGCACTTATTTTCTATTATTATTACATTGGAATATATAATGAAATAACTATACAACTCACCATAGTGTAGAATCAGCCCTGAGCTTGTTGTCTTGTAACTAGATGGCTCCATCTGGGGGTGATGGGAGACAGTGACAGATCATCAGGCATATACACAGTTCACAATAGGGTTCCCACTCCTAGGAGAATCTAATGCCACTGCTGATCTGACAGGAGGTAGAGATCAGGCAGTAATATGAACAGTGGGGAGCAGCTGTAAATACAGATGAAGCTTCACTTGCTCATCTGCCTCTCACCTTTTGTTGCTGAGGCTTGGTTAGGAACCGGTTAGGAACCGGGGTATGAGGAGCTCTGTTATAACTGCTTTATCCAGATAATTCACAGGACTTCTAGAAGAAAGAACAGTGATAAGAATTTCAGCTATGTTCATGATAGAATGCCCCTGTGGGGCAGATGTAGGAGGGTTTTCCTTTAAGTTCCTATTGACTCATTTCATGCGCTTGCTATAGGCATTGTTGTATCTCGCAGTTGGAAGTGGTAGAGACACATTATTCAAAGGAAAGGTGGCTGGACTTGATCTTTGGCTTTCAAGGTATAGGAGTTTCCTCGTGGAGCTCCTCTTGAAGTCTGTAGTAAATGAGTCCACTTGGGAATCCAAATTATAATTAGCAAATAATTTTAAATTTATAATGGGAAAGAATAAGAATGAAAAGCCTGTATGGTGAGCAGAAATGGGAACAGAGGGAGCTATGCAGTATGAATGCTTAACAGCATTGGGCTAAAATAAGACGGTGCATCTACGATGCTCCCTGGAAACCTCACAGTAGGAACTGAAACATTATCTCTCCCTGAAAAGTGCTCTAAAGTGCCATGATTAACTTTTGCCTCAGTGGTTCTTATTTTTCTAAGCTTGTGAGGGCTGATCCACCTTCATTAAATTGCCCATTCTTTATTTTTAAAAAGTTGTTAAACTGAAAAGTAATTAACTGTACATATTTGTGGGGTACATACACTGTATAGTGATCAGATCAGAGTAAACAGGATATCCATCACCTCAAGCATTTATTATGTTTTTGTGTTGGGAATGTTCAATGTCCTCCTTCCAGCTATTTGAAACCATATATATATATATACACACACACACTTTTTAATATATTATGTATATATTTTGTATAATATGTATATATATACACATACATTCTTTTTCATCAGACAACCAATTTCCTTTTTTTAAAGATAACTTTTATTTTAAGTTCAGGGGCACATGTGCCGGTTTGTTACACAGGTAAACTTGTGTCAGGGGGGTTTGTTGTACAGATTATTTCGTTACTCAGGTATTAAGCCTAGGACCCATTAGTTATTTCTCCTGATCCTCTCCCTCCTCCCACCCTCCAACAGACCCCAGAATGTGTAGTTCCCCTGTGTCCATGTGTTCTCACCATTTAGCTCTCACTTATAAGAGAATATGCAGTATTTGGTTTTCTGTTCCTGCATTAGTGAAACTGTATATTATTGTTAAATATAGTCATCCTACAGTGCTATAGAACACTAGAATTTACTCCTTCTATCTAGCTGTAATTTTGTACCCCTTAACAACTCTCTATCTTCCTCCTATCCTTCCCCGCAGCTAGTATCCTCTGTTCTACTTTTCACTTCTATGAGATCAACTACTTTTAGCTTCCACATATGAGTAAGAACATGTGGTGCTTAGCTTTCTGTTCCTGGCTTATTTCACTTAACATAATGTCCTCCAGTTCCATCCCTGTTGCTGTTAATGACAGGATTCCATTCTTTTTATGGCTGAATAGTATTCCATTGTGTATATATATCACATTTGCTTTATCCATTCATCTGTTGTTGGACACCTAGGTTGATGCCATATCTTGGTTATTGTGAATAGTGCTACAATAAACGTGGGGATACAGATGTCTCTTCAATATAATGATTTCCTTTCCTTTGGATGAATTCCCAGTAGGGAGACTGGTGGATCACATGTTGGTTCTATTTGTAGGTTGTTGAGGAACCTCGATATTGTTCTCCGTAGTGGCTGTACTAGCTTACATGCCCACCAATATTGCCATTCTTTCTTTAAATAAAGTAGTACACTCAAGTTGCTTTCTGTGGAATCTGGCTGGCCTTGGAGCCATTCTGTCTTGTCTACATGATTTTACATATCTATATAGCTCTTAAAATTTAGTTTCTAAATGGCAGTCTTATTTTACTCATCCTAATTCTCTGGAGAGGTGGGCACCTCCTTGTTGCTCCCAAATAAATACAAATTGATGGTTTCCAACTGAGACCATTTGCTCATTAACGTTCATTATTTCAATAAAGCACACATGTTATGATCCAGGCATTAGGCATAAACAAGTTTGATCTAAGGAAGTGAATGAGAAAACAGGGGAGAAGCACATTCCTAGCAGAGGGAACACCAAAGTAAACGTACAGAATTGTTTATGGCAAGTTAAGATGTGATTTAAAAAAATCCGGAGTCACTGATGCATGGGAAAAAGAGAAAGAGGAAGGGAAAATGGTAAGAGAAGAGATTGGAAAGGTGAACTGGGATCCAATGGGACGATCTCTGAATAACAGACTAAGGAGAGTAGTCTTCATTTTTCTTGAGAGCTTTCCCAGCACTAGGTTTTCATACATGATATATTATACATAGCACAAATGTTTTTGAGATGGATATTATAAACTCTCTCCCCCTTAAAAATAGATGTAAAAAATAAAGAGGAACAAATGAAGCATAAGAAAGCTAAGTTAATTAGTTAGAAATCCAAGAAATGGCAGGGCCTAGATTTCATTTCAGTTCAATGATAAGGCACTGAAAGTTTTAAGCAGTGGAATAACATTCATGAATATGACCTTATCTGCTCAAAATAAAATAGGCAAGGGAAATGCTATATTCTCTGTTTGATCTCAACACTTAAAGAACTCAAGAGCCTCCCAGTCACTTCCTAATGGCTTGTTTTCCTAGTTCTGTTATTTTGAGAGAGCCACATTTAGTAGAGTTCATTCTTATTCTCCCAAAGTTTCCTCATGAAGATATAGATCAGAGTGATAAAGATTACTATTTAAGCTTTTTCAAAACAAAACAAAAAACTGCAGTGGTGATTTTGGAGAAACTCTAGAAATACTGATTTCCAAAAATGGAAGTTTATACTGAAGTCTTTAACAAACATGGTTTAGTGCACGGCAGAACTCATTCAGCCTGGAAGCTGCAGATATTGCCACAAAGCACTAGACACTGTCGCTTGTACTGCTGATCCCACTGGCAATAACTCTAGATGCTGCCAATAACACTGGAACTACTGATGCCCCTAATCTCCAGCTGTCACTGCTGCCAGAGACCTTTCTCCATAGGCCCTGGTTTGTTGTATCACAAGTTCTTAATTCTCCATTTGAAGAAGAGCCTATACCAAGTGCCCATGTGCTAGTTACAAGTTAATTTAGAAAGATAGCGTCTTGCATTTTTGGTGTCTATATCACAAGGTATATTTTGTCTCATGTGCAAACATATAAAGGGATAATGTATGCACCGTATGTAAAAAAAAGGTTCTGATGCTGAGTGAGCAAAAAGATTAAAAAATGTTCCACTGATGAAGTGAAGAAACATGTCCATGCCAGAAGGAGGAGCAGCATTTAATGATGTGAGAATGGCCAAGTCAACTTCCACGGCGGGGGAGGTGTGATCTGTGTTGAGGAAGATGGGAGGCATAACACTCATCCCAAGAGGAGTGTGTAAAACACCAAGGGATTCTCACAGAGAATAGAGGAGCTTTGAAATGCAAGGGAACTGATATTTATTGCATAGGCACTATGCCCCAGGTCCTGTGCGAGATGTCTCACCTTAGGCCAGTGCTCCAGGAATTTCACTGATGGGTCCCGGAGATGCAGATTCATGATTTTTATGTATACTTTGCCAGGCTGCTGTGAAAAATGGGAGGATATCCTTTTATATATACTTAAGGCATTCTAAAATTGAACTTCATAGGGAGAGGTTTCCCTAACCCCCCTAAAATTATTGATCTATGTAAATAGAGAATCCATGATTTTCATGAGATTTTCAAAGGAGTCCATGAGTGTGCTGCTGGAATCCATTCAACTGAATAAAGGAATGACATTTACAATCATAAGATCTGTCTAGACCTTGCTCTGTTAAATTTTTGTCTTCCTGAAAAACCCAAGTCAATGCTGATCTTAAAGAGTTAGAAGTATACTGTGATCCATATTTCATGTGTCACTTACTAGGGTTAGTAGATAAAGCTATGTATAAAGGAAAACAGTGTATCATAAAATTTCTTTCTGATCAAATAAACACAAAATTTAAGCTTCTGAAGAGTTAAAAGGCACAATGAAAATACCCTCAAAATAAAATTATAAATAATATCATTTATTTATATTCCAAGTATATTTAGATTATGAGTTTTATGAAGATGTTGTTGAGACTGACGATTTCCACAATATCTATTCTCTTCTTCTTTGTATTAGAAATAGAAACTTTTGGTTTTCAGTTAGGTATATGACTGCCTAGATGGAAATTCCAATTTCCTAGCCTTCCTTGCATCAAGGAATACAAATATGGCTAAGTCCTGGCCAGTGAAATGTGAGCAGAAGTGATGTGTTATGCCTTCTTCCTTTTCTCTCTTCCCATTGACTGTAAATTGGCAACTATTGAAATAACCTTTTTGTACCAAAAGATATTTTTCTTCTTGGTCGTTTCATGAGGGAGAAACAAACTTCAACATTATTTGATGCACTGTATTTTAGGATCTCCTTATTACAGAAGCTTAATCTATATCCTTACTAACATCTATGTAGTATACAAAAAATACACAAAAGAATCAGTTAAAATGAATAAAATATTTAGTCTTTGCAAATCTGGGTAATGAATGCCCAGCATATAAACTATTCCATGGGAATAAATTGAAGTTACACCATTTTAAGAACCTGTTAGATTACATTTAAAAGGTAGAAAGATCTCAAATTAACAACCTAACATTGCACCTCAAGAAACTAGAAAAACAAGAGCAATCCAAACCTCAAGCTAGCAGAAGGAAATACATAACAAAAATCAGAGTATAATAAAATGAAATTGAGAAAAAAAGTTATATAAAGGATCAACAAAACAAAAAGTTGGTTCTTTGAAAGAATAAAAAAATTGACAGACCCCGAGCTAGATTAACCAAGAAAAATGAGGAGATTCAAATAAGCACAATCAGAAATGAGAAAGGTGACATTACAACTGATAAAATAGAAATACAAACGATTGTCAGAGACTACTGTGACATACACATCTATGTGCACAAACTGGAAAACCTAGAGGAAATGAAAACATACAACACCCCAAGACTGAACAAGGAAGAATTAGAAGTCCTGAATAAACCAATAATGAGTAATGAAATTGAACCGGTAATAAAAAATCTTCCAACAAGCCTAGGATCAGATGGACTCACCACCATATCTTACCAGATGTATAAAAAAGACCTGGTACGAGTCTTACTGAAATTGTTCCAAAAAGTCAAGGAGGAGGAATTTCTCCCTCATTCTGTGAAACCAGCATCATCCTGATACCAAATCAGGCAAGGACACAACAGAAAAGGAAAACTACAGGTCAATATCCCTGATGAACATAGATGCAAAAATCCTCAACAAAATACGAGCAAACAAAAGTCAACACCACATCAAAAAGATAATTCACCACAATTGAGTGGGTTTTATTCCAGGAATGCAAGGATGGTTCAACATCTGCAAATCAATAAATGTGATTTACCACATAAAAGTGAGTAAAAACACAAACCATATGATCAACTCAATAGCTGCTGAAAAAAAGGCAGTTGATAAAATCCAACATCCTTTTATGATAAAAAACCCTCAACCAACTAGCATCAAAAAAAAAATACCTCAAAAGAATAGGAGTCATAGAGCCATAGATGACAAAATCACATCCAACATCATACTGAATGGGAAAAAGTTGAAAGCATTCCCTCTAAGAACTGGAATAAGACAAGGATGTCCACTCTCACAACTCCTTTTAAACACAGTACTAGAAGTACTAGCCAAAGCATAAAATCAGGTAAGAGGAAGAAATGAAAAATATGCATATTGGAAAAGAGGTAGTAAAATTATCTCTGTTTATTGATGACATATCATATGCCTAGAAAACCCTAAAAACTCCTCCAAATGACTCTGAGACTTAAGCAACTTCAGTAAAGTTTCAGGATACAAAATCAACATACAAATACCAGTAACATTTTTATACCAATAATATTCAAGCTGAGAACCAATCAAAAACCCGACCCCATTTACAATAGCTACAAAAAATTAAAAGACCTAGGAATACATCTAACCGAGGCAGTGAAAGATCTCTATAAACACAACTACAAAACCTAATGAAAGAAATCACAAATGACACAAACAAATGGAAAAATATCCCATGCTCATGGATGGGAAAAATCAATATTATTAAAATCGCCATACTAATCACACCAATCTGTAGATTCAACACAATCCTTATCAAATTACTAAAGTCATTTTTTTCTTTTTTCTTTATTTTATTTTATTTTATTATTATTACACTTTAAGTTTTAGGGTACATGTGCACAATGTGCAGGTTAGTTACATATGTGTACATGTGCCATGCAGGTGTGCTGCACCCATTAACTCGTCATTTAGCATTAGGTATATCTCCTAATGCTATACCTCCCCCCTCCCCCCACCCCACAACAGTCCCAAGAGTGTGATGTTCCCCTTCTTGGGTCCATGTGTTCTCATCGTTCAATTCCCATCTATGAGTGAGAACATGCAGTGTTTGGTTTTTTGTCTTTGCGATAGTTTACTGAGAATGATGATTTCCAATTTCATCCATGTCCCTACAAAGGACATGAACTCATCATTTGTTATGGCTGCATAGTATTCCATGGTGTATATGTGCCACATTTTCTTAATCCAGTCTATCATTGTTGGACTTTTGGGTTGGTTCCAAGTCTTTGCTATTGTGAATAGTGCCGCAATAAACATATGTGTGCATGTGTCTTTATAGCAGCATGATTTATAGTCCTTTGGGTATATATCCAGTAATGGGATGGCTGGGTCAAATGGTATTTCTAGTCCTAGATCCCTGAGGAATCGCCACACTGACTTCCACAATGGTTGAACTAGTTTACAGTCCCACCAACAGTGTAAAAGTGTTCCTATTTCTCCACATCCTCTCCAGCACCTGTTGTTTCCTGACTTTTTAATGATTGCCATTCTAACTGGTGCGAGATGATATCTCATTGTGGTTTTGATTTGCATTTCTCTGATGGCCAGTGATGGTGAGCATTTTTTCATGTGTTTTTTGGCTACATAAATGTCTTCTTTTGAGAAGTGTCTGTTCATGTCCTTTGCCCACTTTTTGATGGGGTTGTTTGTTTTTTTCTTGTAAATTTGTTGGAGTTCATTGTAGATTCTGGATATTAGCCCTTTGTCAGATGAGTAGGTTACAAAAATTTTCTCCCATTTTGTAGGTTGCCTGTTCACTCTGATGGTAGTTTCTTTTGCTGTGCAGAAGCTCTTGAGTTTAATTAGATCCCATTTGTCAATTTTGGCTTTTGTTGCCATTGCTTTTGGTATTTTAGACATGAAGTCCTTGCCCATGCCTATGTCCTGAATGGTAATGCCTAGGTTTTTCTTCTAGGGTTTTCATGGCTTTAGGTCTAACATTTAAGTCTTTAATCCGTCTTGAATTAATTTTTGTGTAAGGTGTAAGGAAGGGATCCAGTTTCAGCTTTCTACATATGGCTAGCCAGTTTTCCCAGCACCATTTATTAAATAGGGAATCCTTTCCCCATTGCTTGTTTTTCTCAGGTTTGTCAAAGATCAGATAGTTGTAGATATGCAGTGTTATTTCTGAAGGCTCTGTTCTGTTCCCTTGATCCATATGTCTGTTTTGGTACCAGTACCATGCTGTTTTGGTTACTGTAGACTTGTAGTATAGTTTGAAGTCAGGTAGCGTGATGCCTCCAGCTTTGTTCTTTTGGCTTAGGATTGACTTGGCGATGCGGGCTCTTTTTTGGTTCCATTTGAACTTTAAAGTAGTTTTTTCTAATTCTGTGAAGAAAGTCATTGGTAGCTTGATGGGGATGGCATTGAATCTATAAATTACCTTGGGCAGTATGGCCATTTTCACAATATTGATTCTTCCTACCCATGAGCATGGAATGTTCTTCCATTTGTTTGTATCCTCTTTTATTTCATTGAGCAGTGGTTTGTAGTTCTCCTTGAATAGGTCCTTCACATCCCTTGTAAGTTGGATTCCTAGGTATTTTATTCTCTTTGAAGCAATTGTGAATGGGAGTTCACTCATGATTTGGCTCTCTGTTTGTCTGTTATTGGTGTATAAGAATGCTTGTGATTTTTGTACATTGATTTTGTATCCTGAGACTTTGCTGGAGTTGCTTATCAGCTTAAGGAGATCTTGGGCTGAGACGATGGGGTTTCTAAATATACAATCATGTCATCTGCAAACAGGGACAATTTGACTTCCTCTTTTCCTAATTGAATACCCTTTATTTCCTTCTCCTGCCTAATTGCCCTGGCCGGAACTTCCAACACTATGTTGAATAGGAGTGGTGAGAGAGGGCATCCCTGTCTTATGCCAGTTATCAAAGGGAATGCTTCCAGGTTTTGCCCATTCAGTATGATATTGGCTGTGGGTTTGTCGTAGATAGCTCTTATTATTTTGAGATACGTCCCATCAATACCTAATTTATTGAGAGTTTTCAGCATGAAGGGTTGTTGAATTTTGTCAAAGGCCTTTTCGGCATCTATTGAGATAATCATGTGGTTTTTGCCATTGGTTCTGTTTATATGCTGGATTACATTTATTGATTTGTGTATATTGAACCCGCCTTGCATCCCAGGGATGAGACCCACTTGATCATGGTGGATAAGCTTTTTGATGTGCTGCTGGATTCGGTTTGCCAGTATTTTATTGAGGATTTTTGCATCAATGTTCATCAAGGATATTGGTCTAAAATTCTCTTTTTTGGTTGTGTCTCTGCCCGGCTTTGGTATCAGGATGATGCTGGCCTCATAAAATGAGTTAGGGAGGATTCCCTCTTTTTCTATTGATTGGAATAGTTTCAGAAGGAATGGTACCAGTTCCTCCTTGTACCTCTAGTAGAATTCGGCTGTGAATCCATCTGGTCCTGGACTCTTTTTGGTTGGTAAGCTATTGATTATTGCCACAATTTCAGCTCCTGTTATTGGTCTATTCAGAGATCCAACTTCTTCCTGGTTTAGCCTTGGGAGAGTGTATGTGTCGAGGAATTTATCCGTTTCTTCTAGATTTTCTAGTTTATTTGCATAGAGGTGTTTGTAGTATTCTCTGATGGTAGTTTGTATTTCTGTGGGTTGGTGGTGATATGCCTTTTATCATTTTTTATTGCGTCTATTTGATTCTTCTCTCTTTTCTTCTTTATTAGTCTTGCTAGCGGTCTATCAATTTTGTTGATCCTTTCAAAGAACCAGCTCCTGGATTCATTAATTTTTTGAAGGGTTTTTTGTGTCTCTATTTCCTTCAGTTCTGCTCTGATTTTAGTTATTTCTTGCCTTCTGCTAGCTTTTAAATGTGTTAGCTCTTGCTTTTCTAGTTCTTTTAGTTGTGATGTTAGGGATGTTAGGTGTGATGTTAGGCGTGGTGGCATGTGCCTTTAATCCCAGCTACTTGGTAGGCTGAGGCAGGAGAATCGCTTGAACCAGGGAGTCAGAGGTTGCAGTGAGCCAAGATGGCTCTACTGCACTCCAGCCTGGTGACAAAGTGAGATTCTGTCTCCAGGGAAAAAAAAAAAGTAAGTTTTGGGAAACTATAAACATCCTAGAAGAAAATCTGGAAAAAATTCTTCTGGACATTGACCTAGGCAAAGAATTTATGATGAAGAACCCAAAAGCAAATATAACAAAACCAAAAACAGATAAATAGCACTTAATTAAACTAAAAAGCTTCTGCACAGCAAAAGAAATAAACAATAAAGAGACAACTTACATCATGGGACAGAATAATTGCCGCTGACAAAAAATTAATATCTAAACTCTATAAGGAACTTAAACAACTTAACAAGAAAAAAGAAAACAACTCAATTAAAAACTGAGCAAAGGACATGAATAATCTTATCAGTAGAACTGATAATAGCATAATGGGTAGGGTGACTTCATATGAAATTGTCTGGGCTACAGCTTGCAATGCACTGAGTAGTCCATAATTTGAATTAGATGCTCATCCTGATCATAGAATAGAGTGGCCAAAAGACACATGAAAAAATGCTCAACATCACTAATTATCAAATGCAAATTAAAACTACAATGAGTTATCTTACGTCAGTCAGAATGGTTATTATTAAAACAATTTTTAAAACCACAAATGTTGGCGTGGATGCAGAGAAAAGGAAATGCTCATACGCTGTAGGTGGGAATATAAATTAGTTCAATCTCTATGGAAAACAGTAGAAGTATATCCCAAGGAACTAAAAATAAAACTACAATTTGACCTAGTAATCCCATTACTGGGTATCTACCCAAAGGAAAAAAATCATTACACAAAAAAGACACCTGTACTTACGTTCACCACAGTACTATCCACAATAGCAAAGTCATGGAATCAACCTAAGTGTCCATCAACAATTGACTGGATAAAGAAAATATGGTATCTATACACCATGGAATATTATGCAGCCATAAAAAATAAAATTATGTCCTTTGCAGCAACATGGATGGAGCTGGAAGGCATTATCCTAATCAAACTAACTCGAAAACAGAAAAGTAAATACCACATGTCCTCAATTATAAATGGAAGCTAAGCAATGGGTACACATGGACATAACGATGGAAGTAATAGACACTGAGGACATCAAAACTGTGGTAAGTGGAAGAAAGTGAGGTCGAAAAGTTACCTATTTGGTACAATGTTTACTATTTGGATAATAGGCACACTAGAAGCCCAGATCCCCACCAGTGCACAATTTACCCATGTAACAAACATGCACGTGTCCCCCACCCCCGCGAATCTAAAATAAAATTTAAATTAAAAAAACAAACTGCTAGATACTATTTGGTAAACTGCTACATCAGAAACTATAATTATTGGTCAGAATTTTAAATTGGGACATTAATCATGCAAGTACAGTTTGCAAATCTGTCCGTTGTAAATTAATGTCATGAAAATGAGATAAGGATGTAAGCTTGCTCCTATTCCATTGTAGTCTGCCTACTAGTACTAGTTCTCAACCCTGGATGCACATCACCTGAGGAGCTTTTAAAGAATGTTATTGTCTGGGCTCCATCCTAGAGATTCTCATTTAACTGCTCTGAGATTAGGCCTCTGTAATGGTACTTTTAAATTCTAAAGTGCAGTCAGCATTACTTCTGGAAACTTTTGGCCATTCTTGGGTCCTAGGCATATATCAATATTGGAGACAGAATGTTAAACAAACTCTGACCCATTTCTTATGATGGGTTAAATTTTTAGCTCAGTCACATAGGCTCTCCTGCTTCTTCTTCCAACACATTAATAGGCCCAACATTTCAGTAACTGGCACTTGTAGCTTTGATCAGCTCACAGATAGTGACTAGCGAAGGCATAACCAGCCATCTGAAAAAATGTAAAAATAGTTTAGTTTTTGATAAACTGCACATCCCAAGGTCAATTATAATGTAATATCTCTGAGTTTCACTCTCACTGGCTTTCCATTAGCATCTACCTCATCATCAAAAGAAATCTCACCTAAGCGTGTGAATGGTTTCCTTCTGTCCTTATACCACAATACAACAGATGGAAGAAATTACAGCAGGAAAAATAGCTACAGACCAGAGGTCTCATGGTCAGACACATGAAACAGAAAGTCTGGCCTTCCCTTTTCGGCACAGATCATAACTATTATTTTAAGCAACAAAATGCAAATGTAGAGTTTGCTCAGAGGCCTCATTGTGTAACTGATATGAAAGAGACCGCTACCATCCTTTTATGCAACACAAGCTATCCTTTATAAATTGTAGGTCTAGCAGATTGGCTGGAAGTCCCCCGTGGGGAGGAAGGAAGCACGCTGGAAGCTGGCCTGGGAGCGGAGGGAGGGTGGGGAGTCTGAATGGGTCATGGTCATTGGGTTCACATCCACCCCCACCCCAAGTAGAACTTCAACCCTCCCTCATCTCCTTCCCAGGTTAGGTGTTTCCCCACTTAAATCATGCTTCCCCTCCAACTCCAGGAAATATCAAAAGAGAGAAATAAATAGGGAATTTACATAGATGCAGAAAGGACAAGCTTTTCTATGTTTTAAAATGAAGACAATATCAGTAAGAGAAAGTTTTTGTTTGTCTTTTAGATATTTCACTCTGAGGATGGACCTCAAAGGATCACTGTCCTTTATCCTTCCCTATGCAGGACTTAAGGGATGTGAATTACTCTCCCCACTTTTCTTTGCTCTAGCTTCACCAAGGGATAAATTTGATGGAACCAAATGACCCTGAGGGATAAGAAAAGAGTAAAATAAGAAGGCATGAAAGGAGAGAAGAGAAGAAAGAGGAAGACAGAGAAGGGAGACCAGAGACATCCTTATGTCCATGGGAACTGGATACCACATGGATTAATAATTGTCTGAGTGCCAAAGTAAAGAACTGTTTTCACTGTCCTCTGGAGATTGTTATGTGCTTGATGCTGCAATGTTACCATTTTCTATCTGGGAGTGGACTGTACCTTCCTGACTTTTCAAATGCAGTATTAAGGAGAGTAGTGAACACAGGGAGAGGTCCAATAGCAAGCCTGAAGGTTTATGGCAAATTGAAATCTAATCCACATGAGGTCAGTGGCCTAGAGAAGGTTCTATAGAAGGAAGTGGGACAGGGTGCTTCAGACCTTGGCCAAAACTAGATTAATATGATTAGGATTATGATACATGGCAAAGGTACCATAGGGAACATGCAAATGCTTTAACATGAAGAGTTCCATAAGGAGAAACATGGCTTGACTTCCTGGGGCCCCATTCCATAAGCATGCATATTTTTCCACAGTTGCAATATTACAGCAATTTTTATTTTCCTCATTTAACTTACATATTCTTGGATTTTTACAGTTTTCAAGGTATCATACATTACTTAATTACTTGTCCATCTTTCTTCTCTCTCTTTTTTTTTTTTTTTGCTATTAGTAATGAGGCAATGAACTTTAGGCAAATATCATTTTGCTGCTTAAAACCCTAGATTGACTCTTATAAATTAACTAAAGAAAAGAGCATCCATTACCAAGAGTAACACTGAACAGATTTTCCCTCTAGCAAGATGCCTTTTAATTTAATTACATTTATTCTTCCACCCAGTTTGAATGGAGAATCACAGAATCATATGTGCCTTAACCCCCGTCTATTGCAAAACACATAGGCTATAGTTTCTTGATTTAATGTTGGTGATTTAATGGCACCAGTTGAGAGTTAAAATGTAAATTACTCAAAGACAGCAGCAATTCCTAAATTGCAGCCTTTCCAGAGTTCAAGTCTAAGAGTTATAATTTAACAATACCGTTATGACATAAACTATAAAAATTATCATTAAACACAACTGGAACTTGTTTGTATTTCTTTTAAAAAAAAAACAGGATTTTAAAATATACCTTTAAACCCTGAAATCCAAGAATATTTGACTAGATAATCCAATTCTGTAATTTCTCTAAGTCCCAGAAGGTGGCGATGTTGCTCGCTGCTGTGGTCCCTGAGGGGCTGGAAGAGTCACGTTCAGCGCACAGACGGATGGTCATCCTCGGACAAGATGAAACATGGGCAGTTCTTGCATCAGAGGGATGCAGTCTTTTGTTAACCACTAAAAACTTCTAAAACTATTTATTAAACTGAGTTAGCTTCACTTTGTAAAACTAACTTTTCCCCCACGTCACCCCCTCTCTACAACTGCACATAGGTTCCCTTTGATTATTCAAAAAGTTTAATTCCTTAATCTGAAAGTTAAGAGCTTTCACCCACTGATTCCAATTTATCTGTCTGTCAGTGGTGAAAGAGTTAAGGACATGGCGTCACAATATGCTGCTCTGGAATACTGATTATTTGGAGTTGAAGGCACTTGGAAAACAGCAGGTGCAAGAAGGTCACTCTGACTTTCCTTCTGTTTCTTAACAGCAGGCGAGGAAAGTCCCATGTGAAAGATGTCCTTCCTATTCCAGAGGGAAAGTTCCATTCTTATCAGCAGGGGGAAGCTGAAGCTGAGGGGAATCTGTGCAAACAAACTTTATTAAATTAACCCTGATCTTCCTAATCACATATCCGCTTACTTAACTCCCCTAGCCCAAACCCCTTGGCCTTCTCGCATTTTCACAACTTACTGCTCTTTGTTCAATTCAGTATCTAAATCTTCAACTGTAACTGCATCTTGGGGTCTTCATTTTTTATGAGAGCTCTTGTGCCATGCAAAACTTGTATTAAATAAATGTGTATACTTTTCTCCAAGTAGTCTGTCTTACGCCAATTTCAGTCTCAGGCCCAGCCAAAAATCTCTGAGTAGGGGTAAATTTGGCCTCTCCTGCAGTGGCATAGAGGATGGATACAAATAGGGAAAGACAGGAAGTAGGGAGAACAATTAGGAGATTCCCGCAGTGTTTTAGTTAGAACGATTTAAATTACTGAAATTTAAAAAGGAGTTCATTATAAAGGATTGGAATGCAGCAGGCCCGAGGAATAATATCAACAGGGAAGGTGATCACTATCAGACCTCTGCCTCTAATTTCTGTCTTTGCTCTTATCTATGTATTTGTTTCCCTCTCTCTCTTGAAAACGGGCACTTTCTCTCTCTCTCTCTCTTTTATTTTTTTTAGATGGAGTTTCGCTCTTGTTGCCCAGGCTGGAGTGCAGTGGCACAATCTCGGCTCACTCCCACCTCCGCCTCCCGGGTTCAAACGATTCTCCTGCCTCAGCCTCTTGAATAGCTGGAATTACAGGCATGTGCCACCACATCTGGCTATTTTTTTTGAATTTTTAGTAGAGACGGGGTTTCTCCATGTTGGTCAGGCTGGTCTCGACCTCCCAACCTCAAGTGATCTGCCTGCCTCGGCCTCCCAAAGTGCTGGGATTACAGGCGTGAGCCACTGCACTCGGCCTCCTTTTTTGGTACACACGGGGAGAAGATGACCATCAACCCAGATCCTACATTTTCCGTCATCACAGAAACGGATTCTTTTGTCAGTCTTGGGGAAAGATTTTGATTAGCCGAATTCGGACTGATCATTTGTGACCAGTGGAATACGATCAAGTTGTTCAAAATGGTTGTGTCCTAACCATGCAGATGGGAGAAGCAGGTCAGTTCCTGGAAGATGAGGCTGGGGTTGCAAAGACTTGACAATGTGCCCCATACATATTGAGGCCTAGACGTGAGATAATGCTGTACTGTGCCACGGTGATGTTGAAGGAACAATAAAAAGAGGACATACATAGGAGACATTTTGGGGAAAGAATTTGTACAACATGGAGAATGATTAGATAAAAGGTGAAAGAAAGCATCAAAGAACTCCAAGTACTATAAATCAAAACAAGAAAAGGGAAAAAGTGGAACTATGGGGGGATGACATGAATGCAATCGAGTGATTTGAAGATGCAGATGGTTTTGAACTGGCTTGGAACGTCCACCAGGATTTTTGTGGCAGATCGTAATATAGGTCAAGAAGGATTTAAATTTAGTTCTTATATTCTCAAATTAAAAACTCAATGAATTGCTCTAAGTTTTGAAAGTTTACTTTCATGAGAGTCAGATCTGAACTGGCTTCTCTATTTTGGCAGAAGCACCATCATGAATCTCAGAACCTTTAAAAAGACACCCAAGAGTAGCAATTTTCTTTCTGGGAGCACGGATTCTATTTCTGACATGTAATTTTCCTTATACCCAACACCAAAAATGGGGACTTGAATCATAAACATATTTAACACTCAGAGGAGACATTAGTAGGATCCTTTTAAATATTGACAACATAATGAAATCAGGATCCCAGTCCAAATAATCTGCCTTTTTCTTAAAAGGCAAAAACAGACAGTGTAGGAGACTAAATCCAGGAGTTCTTGATTCAAATCTAATTTGGGCTCCCTTTAACTAGGACCTCTGTATTATTTTTATTTGATTAAAGAAATGTTATCCATATTACTCAGACTAGACAACCAATAAGAAATAGAAAAGGATTATAACTAGACAGAATGTATAGATACACTACATGCTCTTTTTACTCTTCTAAAATCCAGAGGATTGATGATATTGTCGCTGTTGCATTAAAAGATCTGTGATTTGGGAGAACAAAGGCGAATTTTGACTAGCCTAATTTGGACGGATCATCTGCAACCAGTGGAATGCGATCAAGTTGTTCAAAATGGATGTGTCCTAACCATGCAGATGGGAGAAGCAGGTTGGTTTCTGGGAGATAAAGCTGGGGCTGCACAGACCTGATATTGTGCCTGGTAATTATTGAGGCCTAGACACAAGGTAATGCTGTCCTGTGCCATGGAACCTAAAGAACTTAATCCAATGCCCTATCCAACTAGATAGGCACTGAGCTATCTTGGGCAACTGACTTGCTTCTATATCACAATTTGCTATTTCACAGTCTAAAATCAGTATCTGCACTGAGGAATCTTGGCTGGTCTGTGGCAAGGGCTACTCATTTATCCATTCCTTAAACACTGAGTTTATTTAGTGCTTATTTAAAGCAAGTTTGGGGAGGGCTTGTCTCCTTCATGCCTCCACTCTTTTTGTTCAAAATCCTTTTCTTTTTCTCCTTCACTTTTTCATTCCTCTGGGTTGTCTTGTATCCTATGTCTGCTCCCATACAGGTGAAATTACTGACTTATATCCTGATCAATTTCCTCACTTTTCCTTTAAACTTCTCTTCCACCTCCTACTCAATTCTTGCCCATTCTATACAATGTATTTATTTTGTTATTGTCATGGTAAATACTCAGGGACAGGGAAAGTTTTAGTTATTTGAAGGGGCCTGTGTACTTTAGAAACAGAAGTGTAAAATCTGTGAGTGTATTAGCATCTGTTGCTGTGTAACAAATTATCCAAAAACCTAGTGGTTTACAAAAAAAAAATTTTATTATCTCACAGTTCCTATGGGTCAGCAACCTGGCCTTGGCTTAGCTGGGTCCCCTGCTTTAGGGCCTTTCATAGGCTGCAATCAAGGTGTCAACTGGGTCTACAGTCATCTCAAGTCTCAACCGGGGAAGCATCTGCTTCCGAGCTCACTCATATGGTTGTTAGTTGGATTCCGTTCCTCCCACTGAAGGCCACAGTTCCTTGCTGGCTGTTGGCTGGAGGCCACCCTCAATTCTTTGCCACGTGGCCTCTCCATGGGGCAGCTCAGAACAAGGAAGTCAATTTCCACTGGAGGGAGAAAGCAAGAGAGTGAGCAAGACAAGTCATAGTCTTCCATAATCTAATCTCAGAAGTGACATCTCATCTTTTTGCTGTATTCTGTTCGTTGATAGCAAGTTTTTAGATCCAGCTCACACTTAAGAGGAGGGGATTACACAAAGCCATGACTATCCGGAAGTGAGGATCGCGGGAGGCTATCTTTGAATTTTGCCCCACACCTAGCACATGCTATATAGTAAATAAAAGAAAGAATGTTACAATCCTAGTGGGGTATTTAAGAGATTATGTTCAGCTGCATTTTTTCCTATTTGCATGCCTGTGTTTGTGTGTGGCTATGTGTCTATGTTTGGGTGCTTAGAGAAGAGTAGTTTGTGTTCAGCCAGCAGCAGAGAGCAAATAACAACCATTCCAAATCATATGCCCCCTCATGAGTTTCCCTCATCACCTAAGCCCAGGATCTCCACTCTTCTTCTTACATCTCTGCTCTTCTCCCAACTCTCAGGAAATGACTTTTTCTTTCATTTTGCAAAGAAAATAGAAACCAGTCAGCACAATCTCCCTGATCACTCGATGCTCACATCTACAAACATCTCCAACTCCCTCCATCTTTATCCTTACTGCATCCTGATTTAAGGACTGCCTGTATTCTGTCCAGGCAGCACCATCTACCTGTGCACTGGGGCCCAGATTCTTCTACCTTCTCAGGGCCACAGTTCATCATTATTTTTCTTTAAAAAGACAGGAAGCAAACGTTTCTTCTGCCCTGAATAATCCTTTGGTTAGTATCTTCTCTTACTCCATCCCTTTACAACCAAGCTTTCTGAAAGAATCATTTGTTTTTTCTTTTTCTTTTTTATTTTCTTTTCCCTTTTCTTTTTTCTTTTTTTTTTTTTGAGAAAGGGTCTCACTCTGTTGCCCAGGCTGAAGGGCAGTAGTGTGAACATAGCTCACTGTAACCTCGATATCCTGGGCTCAGGAGATCCTCCCACCTCAGTTTCCCAAATAGCTGGGACTACAGGCATGTGTCACCATGCCAGGCTAAATTTTTCGGGTTTTGTTTTTGTTTTTTTTTTTCTGTAGGGATGGGGTTTTGCTATATGGCCCAGGTTGATCTCGAACTACTGGGCTCAAGTGATCTGCCCACTTTGGCCTCCTCAAGTGCTGGAATGACAGGCATGAGCCACTGTGCCCGGCCTTTTTTTCAACTTCCATTCATTCTTCAACCCACTGCAATATGGTTTGTAGGCATCTCTCATCTGTAGCAATAACAACAACACAACTCCTTCTCCTGCCACCACTCCTCCACCAACTGATCTTCATTTATTTGCTCCTCTTTGCAACAAAACTCCTCGTTATTTCAAATGTGTCTTTTAAACTCATCTTACTCAGTGGGTTGCCTTTACTGTTTCAGTGAAATGCTGTTGTCAAAGTCCTCAATGACGTTGTTAAATTCAATAGTCAATTCTCATTCCACAGCCTACTTGACTTAATGGCAGGATTTGGTGTGGTTGATCAGTAGCCTCCTCTTGCTGCATTTTCTTCACTTGATTTTGAGGATAACATATGCACTTGATTTTTCCTCTACCTCATTGACCACTCTTTCAGTGACTTGTTTTCTCCATCTCTTAATATTGGAGGGCCCCAGGGTTCGGTCTTTAGTCCTCTTCTCTTCCATTTGATGAACTCAACCTGTCTTATGGCTTTAAATACCATGAAGTGAGCATAGACTCTATATTTGTGTACCAACTACCTATTCCACCAGGATATTTAACAGAATGTCAATCTTCCTATGTCCTAAACTGAACTCCTGATTTCTCCCCTACCCAAAGTTGTTCTATCCATTATCTCCCCACCTCAGCCAATAACATCTGCATTGTTCCAGTTTCTCAGGCCAAAAATAGTGGCTCCTCTCTTCATCTCATACCCTGTTCTGATGTGAGTTATTTGTTCTTTATGGACTTGCTTATGCGTGGTTTCATACATCATCTCCATCAGAAAACTCTGCTGGCACTATCTTGAGAAAATATCTAGAAGCTTCTCTGTCCTCAGCACCTTGGCTACCTGGTCTGACCAGCACCTCTTGCCTAGAGGGTTGTAAGAGCATCTTATTTAGCACCCTCCTTCCACCCTTGCCCTAATATGTCCTCTCCCGCACCCAACAGTCTATTCTCTTTCCTGTAGACAGAGTGAGTCTTTAAAACAGGAGTCAGGTCTTGTCAGTCTTCTTGTCAAAACCCTCCAGTGGACTCACCATTTCACAGAAAGTGAAAATCAAATTTCCTACAACAGCTTACAAGGTCTTAGATGAGCAGAATCCTCTGACCCCAACTCCATTGCTTTTTCCTTGCTAACCCTCCTCCAGCCTCACTGGCCTCCTCCATATTTTTGAAACATGCCAGGGATATCTGCAGCCTTTCCAGGAGCCACTTCTTCCCCCTGAAGTCTCTTCCCCAGCTATCCTCATGGCTCACTCTTTCGTGTCTTTCATGTGTTTGCCTGAAGGTCACCTTGCCAATGATGTTGACTCAAGTCATCCTCCTCCATGCCCTCCTTTCACCACCCCTTTCTTTTTACCCCACTTTTTCCCCCATAACACTTTAATCTTCAAAGTGAAATCAAATTTACTTTTTACCTATGGAATATGTTTATTTGTTATTGCCTAGAGTGTAAGCTTCATGTTGAAAGGGATTTTTGTCTGTTTTCTTCATTGCTATATCTGTAGCTCTTGTAAGAGTGCCTCGGAGTAGGTGTGCTTTATTAAACACGGTTAACAAAAATTGAATTTCCAAAGCCCATTGACTCATTTTATTTTCAATTTTACTTCTTAGCATTTAATGCTATAGAACTCTTCTTCTTTTATAATAGTTTTCTGTCTCCTGCTTCCCTGATAACTTGTTCTCTTCCTGCCTGACCAGTCCTGACTGGTTTCTTTTTGTTTTTTTATTTTGAGATGGAGTCTTGCTCTGTCTCCCAGGCTGGAGTGTAGTGGCGTGATGTCAGCTCACTGCAACCTCCGCCTCTGGAGTTCAATCGATTCTCGTGCCTCAGCTTCCCTGAGTAGTTAGGATTACAGGCACCCACCACCACACGCCTGGCTAATTTTTGTATTTTTAGTAGAGACAGGGTTTCCATGTTGGCCAGGCTGGTTTCGAACTCCTGACCTCAGGTGATCTGCCCCCCTCGGCCTCCCAATATTCTGGAATTACAGAACCGGTTTCTTTTACAAGTTCTAATTTTCTTAAATATGGGTTTGTCATGATTCTGTCCTGAATTTTATACATTTGCCCTTCACAATCTTATCCACACACCTATGTTTCAATTACCATTTTCTCTTCAGCCTTGCTATCTCTCCAATGTCCAATAAGACACCATCGGATCTCCCAAAGGTGTTTCATCATCAATAAAGCCAATCTGAACTCATTAATTCAGATTTATTCTTTCTCATTTTCTTTTATCTTTGTGAATAGTATTATTAGCCACACAGTTGCCCAAGCTGGAAATCTGGAGGTTATTCTCAATTACACTTTTTCTTTATCACTGACTATCGAATCTAATTGACCACACAGTCACGTCAGTTTTACATTCTAAGTATTTCATTCTAAATATTACATTCTAAATATATCAGACCATCATTATCAGCAATCTCAAACCATACAGGGGTGAAACTTACTTATGCACAGTCCTGCAATCTATTACCAGAGAGATCTTTCTAAAAGCCAAGTCTGATGGTGTTGTTTCCTTACTTAACATCTTTGGATGCCTCAGTTAGCCTAAAAGCCCCTGATTTCCAGTCCCTCCTTCCCTTACTTCTCCCTGTACATCTTCATTGCTAAATTACCTGCTGTTACCCATATTTGTCATACATTTCTCAACTCTGTGTCTCTCCACAGGCTGTGCTTGAAGCACTGTTTCTCACTTTCTGCTTTTCCAGGGGCTATCTTCTGTATTTAAAGCACATTCTCTCCCCTTCTCCACTCAGCAACTCCCACCCATCTTTATTTATTTATTTAATTATTTTTGAGACAGAGTCTAGCTCTGTTGCCCAGGCTGGAGTGCAGTGGCGCCATGTTGGCTCACTGCAACTTCTACTTCCTGGGCTTAAGCAATTCTCTGCCTTAGCCTCCCAAGTAGCTGGGACTACAGGTGCACACCAAAACGCTGGCTAATTTTTGAGTTTTTAGCAAAGATGGGGTTTCACCATGTTAGCCAGGCTGGTCTCGATCTCCTGAGCTCATGGGATCCACCCACCTCAGCCTCCCAAAGTGTTGGGATTACAGGTGTGAGCCACTGTGTCCCGCCTCACCCATCTTTTAAAATTTATTTTAGTCATCTCTTCTTCTATGCAGTTTTCCCTAAATTCCTTTTTCAAGAAAAGCTAAGTGCTTTTTTGGTTTACTGCTATAGTATCGTAGACTACATTGGAACTGGTGTTTACAAATATGGCTACCTAATATATCTGCTACCTAATATGTCTACCTCTCTAGGCATTTAGGACAATAACTGTATCTTTCCCATCATTGCATTTCTAGTGTCTAACACAGTGCTTGACCTGTAATTGGCTGTCAACCAATGTCAGAGTAAGAGAGAAGAGAAATACGACATACTTTGGAAACGTTTTGTGTCAGTTCAACCTCCACTTAAAAAGCTTGAAGAATATAAATTGGACATAAATGGAAAAAAGTAATAGAATATTTGTAGCACTTATCTCGTTATAGGAATTCTTTTGTTAAATCCTGGCTCTTCCTTATAAACCCTCAGTCTACCTCTTATAAGGTAAGATAGTCAGTTGATCAGCCATGTGTCTTGGTTGGGCTTCTTAACTTTCATAGGTACTGTTAAACCAGTCCTCCACCATTTAATTGATGATCAAAGCATATGGATATGTCTTTAGTGAGCAACATCAAATCTCTACCATCCAAGTTATTACATTAGCTTATAAGAATATCAATGAGTGTTCTGCTAGTTCCTAACAGTGTATATGTGTCATGTTAATTTTTTCTTGGTGTTTTAATTTTACCATTCCTACCAAACAAGACCACACATATCCTACAAACTTTGACTATATGTATCATTTGACATTCAGTGACTAACTTTTACCAAATATATTTAGGGAAGTTACATGAAATAGTCCCATGAGATGATACTATTTTGTTTATTGTAGGAAATGTTTGTAAAGGACATAACCTTCTGTAGTCCCTCTAATGTTGACCTATAGAGAAATTGCTCTCACTTTTCATTGCCAGGAAATGCTGTGTCTTCTCAGCAACTGATCTATTTTAAACTCATGCACTCTGTGAATCCTATAGCCAATTGTGTTTCTCTTCTTTTCCAGAAAGTTTAAACACATACTTGTGGTCCCGCTTTAATAAGTGCATAGTAGTTTATGACTTGGATTTTTTACATACTAACAGTTCCCTTGGCTTTATTTTATTTTCCTACCCTCATTTCCCTTCACTCAGGTTTGGTCATCTGTTTAGTTTCTTCCCATTTGTATATTTTTGTAAGCTGCCTCAAATCCTTTTATAGTAACAACACAGAGCTAAACTAAATTAAATGAAAATACAATTATCCCATTAGGTGTCCATGATTCTATTAGAGGAAAAATAATCCACTATGCACTTCAAGGTGAGTACAGGTTTTATCAGTAGCCAGCAATTACAAAGTGCAAGAGGTAGAAAATTGTTAATTTTGAAAGCCAAGGACTCAGACTCTTCTCAGTTAATGGTTATTCCCAGAGTTTTGATATTTTACCTCCCAGAAGAATGATGATCTGATAAAACATGTAAAGAATATTCACATTCTTAACAGCCTCTCTCACAAGTCATGCTGTCCCAGCCAGATTACCAAGATGTCATTGAACTCATCCACTGGGATCTCCAACACTCTGTGAGGGCAGTGTGGATTCTAACACTGGACAGCCTTTTGCCGTCTGGTGGAAATTCACTATTACCCAGCAAGATGCACCATAGTGACTTGCTCTTTTTTTTTAAATTTTTAAATTTTTTTATTTTTAGACGGAGTCTCACTCTGTTGCCTGGGATGGAGTACAGTGGCACAATTTTGGCTCACTGCAACCTCCACCTCCTGAGTTCAAATGATTCTCCTGCCTCAGCCTCCTGAGTAGCTGGGATTACAGGCACCTGCCACTGCACCCAGCTAATTTTTTGTATTTTTAGTAGAGGCAGGGTTTCACCATATTGGCCAGGCTGGTCTCGAACTCCTGACCTCGTGATTCGCCTGCCTCGGCCTCCCAAAGTGCTGGAATTACATGCGTGAGCCACCGTGCCCAGCCTGACTTGTTCTTCAGTTATTCAAACTGCTCTGATTTTTTTGAGGATACATAATCATAAAGCAAATGCTTTAAAAAGTTCATTTGGCTGCTTCCAGTGTTTATATTCCTTGATAAATGATCCTCTACTGTACTCCTACAACTAATTAGATGACACATTATACATGTAGTATCTTAGGTGCTTTACGTATTATTACACATTGTTTCATTTAATCATCAAAATGACTTAATGAGATAATCTTATTTTCTTCATTACAGATTAAGAAATTGAGGTTCAAAGGGGAAAATAAGTTTATCCAAAGTCAGATAATGACTTTGGGTATTAAATCTCAGAGCATGTAACTCCAGAGATTATCTGTTTTCTAAAACAGCATGCTATTTCTCTGGACTCACGCAGGTTCCATTCTTTTTTTTTTTGTCATAATCGTGGATAATGGGAATATTGTGTGTGTGTGTGTGTGTGTGTGTGTATGTACATGTGGGTATGTATTTTGTGCACTAAATTAGGGTCAGGGTCATAGTAGGTAGTAGATAATTCATTCACTCAAAAGGGTTTAACTTAAGAATGTAGTGAAGAGATTACCTACAGATGTATGGGTGGGGCTAAGGATCCCAACAGAATGGTGAGGCACCCAGAGACTAGCCATAGTAGGACACCATTGCCACTCTTAGGTCTGAAAGTGCCAAGGGAGGGAATTTTGTTACAAGAGCCTGGTGAGATGTTAGCCACCTACTTAGGTAAGTTACCTGTTCTTTATTATCTTGCTTACACGTTGTCTCATACCAGTCTGTGGCCTATTAGAAACTGGAACACACAGCAGGAGGTGAACACAGGCAAGTGAGCATTAACACTTGAGCTCTGCCTTCTGTCAGATAAGCCACAGCATTAGGCTCTCATAGGAAGGTGAACCTTGTCATGAACTGCACATACAAGGGATCTAGGTTGTGTGCTCCTTATGAGAATCTAATGCCTGATGATCTGAGGTGGAAAAGTTTCATCCTAAACCATCAGCAACATCCACCCCCTCACCCCATCCATGGAAAAATTGTCTTTCACAAAACTGGTCTCTTCTGCCAAAAAAGTTGGGGACCACTGTCATACACCATCTCAATGTAATAATAAAATAATTCTATACAAGTCCAACTTTATGATTTGTAAAACATATAACATCTAGTTCATGACATGAAGATCAGGTTATACAGTTGCTTGGTGTGCCAGGCTTAGGCATTTAATCTCTACTCACCTGATATGGTTTGGCTGTGTCCCCACACAAATCTCATCTCAAATTATAAACTGCCACAATTCCTACATCTTGTGAAAGGAACCTGGTGGCAGATGATTGAATTATGGGGTTGGGTCTTTCCTGGGCTACTTTAGTGATAGTGAATGAGTCTCATGAGATCTGATGGTTTTAAAAATGGGAGTTTCCCTGCACAAACTCTCTCTTTGCCTGCTGCCATTCATATAAAATGTGACTTGTTCCTCCTTGCCTACTGCCATGATTGTGAGGCCTCCACAGCCATCTGGAACTGTAAGTCCATTAAACCTCTTTTTCTTTTCTTGAGTATGTCTTTATCAGCAGCATGAAAATGGACTAATGCAGTAAATTGGTACCAGGAGCGAGGTGCTGCTGAAAAGATACCTGAAAATGTGGAAGCAACTTTGGAACTGGGCAACAGGCAGAGGCTGGAAGAGTTTGAAGGGCTCAGAAGAAGACAGGAACATGTGAAATAGTTTGGAACTTCCTAGAGACTTGTTGAATGGCTTTGACCAAAATGCTGATAATGATTTGGACAATGAAAGCCAGGCTGAGGGGGTCTCAGATGGAGATGAGGAACTTGTTGGGAACTGCAGCAAAGGTGACTCTTGTTATGTTTTAGCAAAGAGATTGGTGGCATTTTTCCCCTGCCCTAGAGATCTGTGGAACTTTGAACTTGGGAGAGATGGTTTAGGGTATCTGGTAGAAGAAATTTTTAAGCAGTGACCAGGTGCAGTGGCTTATGCCTGTAATCCTGGCCCTTTGGGAAGCCAAGGCAGGCAGATCACCTGACACTGGGAGTTTGAGACCAGCCTGGTCAACAGGATGAAACCCTGTCTCTGCTAAAGATACAAAAATTAGGCTGGGCACAGTGGCTCACACCTGTAATCCCAGCACTTTGGGAGGCTGAGGCAGGTGAATCACGAGGTCAGGAGTTTGAGACCAGCCTGACTAACATGGTGAAACCCCATCTCTACTAAAAATACAAAAATTAGCTGGGCGTGCTGGCGTGCACCTGTAATTCTGGCTACTCAGGAGGCTGAGGCAGGAGAATCACTTGAACCTGGGAGGCAGAGGTTGCAGTGAGTTGAGATCGTGCCACTGCACTCCAGCCTAGGCAACAAGAGTGAAACTCTGTCTCAAAAAAAAAGAAAGAAAGAAAGAAAAAGAAAAAGAAAAAAAAATTTTAAGCAGCAAAGCATTCAAGAGGTGGCTTGGGTGCTGTTGAAGGCATTCAGTTTTATAAGGGAAGCAGAGCATAAAAGTTCATAAAATTTGCAACTTGACAATGCAATAGAAAAGAAAATCCCATTTTCTGAGAAGAAAGTCAAGCTGGCTGCAGAAATTTGCATAAGTAACAAGGAACTGAATTTTAATCACCAAGACAATGGGGAAAATGTCTCCAGGGTATGTCAGAGGTCTTCAGAGCAGCCCATCCCATCATAGGCCCAGAGGCCTAGGAGGATAAAATGCTTTCATGGGCTGGGCCCAGGGTCCCCATGCTGGGTGCAGGCTAGGGACTTGGTACCCTGCATCCCAGCTGCTCCAGCCATGGCTGAAAGGGACCAACATAGAACTAGGGCCGCGGCTTCAGAGGGTGCAAGCCACAAGCCTTGGCAGCTTCCATGTGGTGTTGAGCCTGCAGGTACACAGCAGTCAATAATTGAGATTTGGGAACCTCTGCCTAGATTTCAGATGATATATGGAAATGCCTGGATGTCCAGGCAGAAGTTTGCTGCAGGGGCAGGGATCTCATGGAGAACCTCTGCTAGGGCAGTGTAGAAAGAAAATGTGGGGTCAGAGCCCCCACACAGAGTCCCTACTGGGGCACAGTTTAGTGGAACTGTGAGAAGAGGGCAACCATTCTCCAGGCTCCAGAATGGTAGATCCACTGACAGCTTGCACTCTGCATCTGCAAAAGCCACAGGCAACACCAGCCCATGAAAGCAGCTGGGAGGGAGGCTGTACTCTGCAAAGCCACAGGGGCGGAGCTGCTTAAGGCCATGGGAACCCACCTTTTGCATCAGTGAGGCCTGATGTGAAACATGGAGTCAAAGGAGATCATTTTGGAGCTCTAAGATTTGACTGCCCCACTGGATTTTGGACTTACATGGGTCCTGTAGCTCCTTTGTTTTGGCCAATTTCTCCCATTTGGAATGGCTATATTTGCCCAATGCCTGTACCCCCATTGTATCAAGGAAGTAACTAACTTGCTTTGATTTTACAGGCTCATAGGTGAAAGGGACTTGCCTTGTCTCAGATAAGATGTTGGACTGTGGGCTTTTGAGTTAATGCTGAAAATAGTTGAGACTCTGGGGGACTGCTGGGAGGGCATGATTGGTTTTGAAATGTGAGGATATGAGATTTGGGAGGGGCCAGGGGCAGAATGATATGGTTTGGTTATATCCCCACCCAAATCTCACCTTAAATTGTAACTCCCACAATTCCCATGTGTCATGGGAGGATCCCAGTGGGAGGTGATTGAATTATGGGGTCAGGTCTTTGCTGGGCTGTTCTCATGATACTGAATGAGTCTCATGAGATCTGGTGGTTTTAAAAATGGGAGTTTCCCTGCACAAGCTCTCTCTTTGCCTGCCGCCATCCATGTAAGATGTGACTTTCTCCTCCTTGCCTTCACCATGTTTGTGAGGCCCCCCCAGCTATGTGGAACTCCAAGTCCATTAAACCTCTTTTTCTTCCCAGTCTCCAATATGTCTTTATCAGCAGCATGAAAACAGACTAATACATTGCCCTAGTGGCAAACCAGAACCTTCTTTTTAGGGATGCTTATGCTGTCTTCACCAATGAATGTCTTGAAGAAGAAGGGTCCACCAGTCCCTCTGGAGGGTAGCATTAGAGAGTGGCTAAGCATATTCAACATAATATATTCACTCCAATATTTTCACATTTTTAAGCCTTACACTCCTTTCTCAACACTATGCCAGAGAAGTTCTAGCATCTCAGTCATATTGGATATAGGCTACCACTGAGCCAAGGCTTTATTTAAAAACACAGGAAATTGTTGGCACCATTGCCAAGAGCTGGAGGCAACACATTAAATCCAAAATCTCAGGAATGTGCACCCATATTGATGAATCTGGTCCAATCCAACAGTGTATTTCACTCTCCTTGCTCTAACACCCTTGGAATCTACTTCCATGCAAGGTCCCCAGAATTGTCACTATAAATTAGCAAGACCCTACAATGTCTTCAGTGTCTATACCATCTCCTCTTAGAGCAGACCTTCCCTATCTAGACTGTGCTGGGATCTACTATACATCTGGAAGCTCTGGAAGCAAGGGGGAGTGGTAGAGTGGATCCCTTCAAAATTTGGTACCCTGTCTTGAAGGAAAATGCTAAATATAAAGGCTGTGAAATTATTTTATGCAGAGGAATTCTGTTCCCCTAGAGAAGGTGAAAGTTTACTTCAATTGGCAAAAATGATGCAGGGAGGTCTGGGGGGATTTATAGTTCTCAGCATGGGCTATTTCTGCCCAAATTTCCCTATACCAAGTTTCAGAGTCCCAGTGCTTTCTGAATGAGGCCCTTAGCTTAGCCTAACTTGATCAGATTGCCTATTTAACTGGTTTTGTAACTCTGTAACCTATGCAATCATGCCTTGGGCATGAACCTTAACCATATCTTCCTTACAGCTACATAAGATAAGGATTTTCTTTAGGGACATCAAAAAGGCATTCTGATTCTCCCCCTAAACCTTGATTTTGGAGGGTAAAGCTTTACGTTCATCTTTTTTAAAAAAAGTTCTTCAAGGCAGTCAGAAGTAGGTATATCACCCCCTATAGATATGTTATTACTGTCAAAGCAATAACAACAAATGTCCAGCTACTTCATCTCCCAAACCCTGTTCTCCACTTGGACCCTGTCTCATGCTATTACTGCTGATAATTTGAGTGCCTTTTCATGCCATAGCTTACCAATGGCATATTTTCTCTTGTTAAGAAGATTATCTGGTACTCATGACAATCAGTCCAGAGTCTACTTTGAGAATCTGTTTTCTGGGGTCATGCCTAACCAGTCACTCTGTCAATCAGTGTCCACAGAGAACACATGGCATTCCTAAAAAGACATAATGGAAGAGAATTTAATGAAAGGACTTTTTACAGAGGTATGGGCACAGTTAAGAAAACAAATGGGACAGGCGTGGTGGCTCATGCCTGTAATCCCAGCACTTTGGGAGGCCGAGGCCGGTGGATCACCTGAGGTCAGGAGTTTGAGACCAGCCTGGCCAACATGGTGAAGCCCTGTCTCTACTACAAATACAAAAATTAGCCAGGCATGGTGACAGGTGTCTGTAATCCCAGTTACTCAGAAGGCTGAAGCAGGGAGAATTGTAGGAGGTGGAGGTTGCAGTGAGCTTAGATTGTGCCATTGCACTGAAGCCTGGGCAACAGAGCAAGACAAGAAAGAAAGAAAAGAAAGAAAGAAAGAAAGAAAGAGAAAGAGAGAGAGAAAGAAAGAAAAGGAAAGAAAGGAGGGAGGGAGGGAGGGAGGGGAGATGGAAGGGAAGGGAGGGGAGGGGGATGGAAGGGAAAGGAGGGGAGGGGGATGGAAGGGAGGAGGGAGGAAAGGAGGGAGGAGGGAGGAAAGGAGGAAGGAAGGGAAGAAGGAAGGAAAAACAACTGATGGTGAGGCAATCAGCTTTCTCCAACAATAAGAAGTTGTTACCACTCATAGACCTGAAGGATCAAAAGGAGGGAATCATGTAACCAAGCCTGGGAAGAAGTTGAGCTCTGAAAGAGCTCTGAAAGAAGCGCTGCCTGACAGGAACTGTCAAAACCATAGCAACATAGGGAGGGAGTGGGAGTATTAATACCCGATCCCCATCTCCTTCCAAACCTCTGATCTCCTGATATTGCTGTTTCCCATAGATCCCCATCTCCTTCCAAACCTCTGATCTCCTGATATTGCTGTTTCCCATAGGTCAAAATCAAATGATAAGGGAGCAAGGATGATGTGGAGACTATCCATTAAGACAGCTCATCTCTCTTCCATTTCCAGGTGAAAGGAAATGAAGAATATGGATATCTGAAATATTTTGCTAAGGCAAAACTTCCCATTATAAATGCCATCTACTTCTTATATATTAAAATAATGTGGATTATCTTTTAAGCACGTTCTCACATTATTAAACCTGTTTTTTAATCAAAGTCTATTAACATTTTTTGGTTAAAATTCTGCAATGTTGATAGATTAATACAAGTTAAATGATGATACAGGATGGGGAGGTGGGAGAAAGGAAATGTATTCTAAAGCTTTAGGAAAAATATATTTTAAAATGAGATTTGATCAAGATAAAGCCCTAAATTAAATGTTCTGACTACAATTTGACCTTTTTACTTTAACTTCCTGTAAGGAGAAATGCTCAGGAAAACATTTGCATATAAATAGTTACTTGAAAATAATGTTTTGATAAGCATAAATGAATATAAAACAACTTGAAAGGTTTCACATCACACTTAAAATGCTCATGTGTTTAAGGGAGTTAAGAGATACTAGTTGGAAAAAAATAAGGTGCTTTGAATTTGATTCATATTTAGAGAGCAGTTCAAGAATCTCTCCCTCTGTAATTCAACAAAGCCACTTGTAACAATAGTAATTGTAACATTTTATTGGAAGTACCTCATAAAGTGTCATCTAAATATAAGCCCATGATGTTTTCCTTTAACCTTGACAGATACACTTCTTTGATGAGGTGGAGAGGAAGAATAATTTGGAAAATGTTAAAGAGAAAATGTGTATATGATGTAGCCAAAGGTCTCAGGCAGTTGAGAAGAACATAAAATTTTCTTTCATATTTCCACTTTATAGTTCCAGTTTGCAAATATAAAGATTACATTACCCCTGTAAACAAATAATGTCTATAAAAAGATAGGTCAATTGGGAAACTCATGACTTGCATTTTGTTTTATCCTCCAATACTTCAATATTTGTGGCATTACTTAAAAACTGACATTATCCAACCCAGCCATAAAATAAAAACCCTGAGCATAAAAACATATAATAGAAGCTCTAGCAAACTTATTTTCACATTTTCCCATATTTTTAAGATAGTTAAGCCCTAAAACTTTCAAAATTGTTTAAAATCTTTATATACTCCAATTGCCTTAACACTTTTAAAATTCTATCCAAGGCCAGTCCTTTATGATTTTAGTTTACTTACAAACATTTTAACATATTATATATCCAGACATATTTTTACAACTTTTGATGAAAATATTTGTTGAGACAGGATAGCAAAAGCAAAACTAAAGTTTTAAAGTTTTTAAATTGAGGTGTACTTTCTTAGAGTAAATGCACATATCCCAAGTGCACAGTTTGATGAGATTTGACAAATATGTACACATATATAGCCGATACCACCATTAAGATATAGCATTCCATTACCCCAGAAAGCTCTTTTATGCTTCGACCCAGTTAATTGTCAACTGCCCACCCCACCCCCACCGCAAGAGGCAGTAGCTGTTCTGATTTCTATCACCATAAATTAGTGTTACGGGATCTCTGGGGTGTCCATTTTCTTTCTGGCAACCTCTGTGGCCAGTGGCATGTTTGCACAAGTTCTTGTCCTGTGTCCAGGAAGAATGAGGTAAGCAGACAAGTGAAGGGTGAAGGAGACAAAGAGGAGCTTTATTTAGTGTTAGAACAGCTCAGTGGAGACCTGCAGCAGGTAGCTCCTCTCTGAAGGCAAGTCTTCCCCTCTGGTTGAGTGTTCAGCTCTCAGCAGAGAGGAGGCCCTGGAGAGAGTAGCTCCTCTCTGCCCATTGGTTGTCCAGTCCCTTGCTGCTTCCATCAGGGAGGAGGCCCTGGAGAGGGTGGCTCCTCTCTGTCCACTGGTCATTTGGACATCTCTGCAAACCTCTGAAGCTCTCATCTTCTTCCCTCTCTGGCTCTCATCTTCTTCCCTCTCTGGCTGAACCCGGGGCTTTTATGGACCTCAGAGGAGAGGAAGTGTGTGCCCACTGGTCCTTGGGAGGCCATGGGTATCCAGAGGAGGCACCACAAGTTCCCACTCCGGTCTGTGGGACTGGCAGGCTGGCCCCCAGCCTTCAGGCCCTCCCTAGCCTGAAGGAGAGGCCTTTACCAGGAACCTGCCCCCACCTTCCACCCAGGAATCTGTGTGCCTCACACTGCCATTCATGGTCCTGGGGTTCAGCCCCAACCCTGCTCAGAGACTGGAGCAGGCACTGGGAGAGGAAAGAGGACAGGCTGGGAGAGGAGAAAGGCTAAGCAGTGGAGCAGACACCCCCAGCCTGCAGGCACAGAGGGTATGGAGCTTCCTGGCCCCTGAGGGTGCAAGCTGCAGAGATGCCCAGATTCTGTGCCTGTGCCTGGGAGGGCAGCAGCAGCTGCAGCTGCACCTGTGGAGCTCTGCCCTGCCAACTCGGAAGGGGCAGGGCTCCCACTTTTCCCCATCTTCTGCCTGCTCCATGCAGCAGGAGGCCTGGATCTGCAGCTGGATTTGAGCAGCTGCAGTGGCACCAGGATAGCTCCTGCTCCAACTCAGAAGGGGCGGGGCTCCTACTGGCTCCTTGGAGTGTGCAGTCCCAGCTGTGCCTCCCTGCCGCAGCCAGCATTATGGTGGCTGAGTTTTGCCTGTTTCAGAACTTCATATTAGTAGAACCATACTGTATACTCCTTTGTGTCTGTGCTTTTTTTCATTCATAATGGTTCATGCATCCGTAGCTCATCCCTTTTCATTGTCAGTTTGTTATATGACTATTCCACTATATGTTTGTCCACTTTTCTGTTGCAGAATATTTCAGTTGCTTCCAGTTTTTTGTTATGATGATGAAACTATGACTAAAAATATATTTTGGCCCTATACATACGTATGGTGGAGCTAGCTCTCACTGGCTCAGTAGAGCTGATAATGGGTATCTCTTCCTAACTCTGTGTTCAGTGACATTATGTTGGTAGCTTAAGATTGGCCACCGTGGGAGTATTTACACCACAGAAATTGCCAATACTACAAATCAGGCTTTAAAAATTTTTCACTTTTATGAATTAATTTTAAAGTGGTGGTTAAACATTTATCAGCATACCACTGGATATATGTTATCTTTCTTTTGAGTAGACACCTAGGAGTGGAATTGCTAAGTCCTATGTTCAACTTTATAAAGTTGATAGTTTTTCAAACCAGTATCATTATACACTCTATCCAACAATGTGTGAGAGTTATAATCATTCTACATTGTCGCCAACACTTGATGTTGTTATTCAGTGAAAGATACCTGAAAATATCTTTGTTTGCCTTCACTTTTGAAGAAAACTTTTGCTGGATTTAGAATTCTAATTTAATAATTTATTTTTTAGCACTTTAAAACTGCCATTCCAACTGTAGCGGTATCTCATTGTGGTTTTATTTTGCATTTATCAATAACTTTTGTGCTGAACACTTTTTCTGTGGGTATCGACCAGTGTGTATCTTCTTTTATCAACTTTCTGTTAAAGTTCTTTGCCCATTAATTTTATTGTGCTGTTTGTATTAGTGAGTTGTAGAACTTCTATATATATATTCTGGATACAAGTCTTTATCAGATATGTCTTGTGAATATCTTCTCATCTTTTCACATATTGACAGTATCTTTTGATGACAGTAAGTCTTGAAATAAGTAGTATAATCAATTTTGTTCTATTACAAGTTTGTTAAAACTCTTCTAGATTATTCATATTTCCATATATAGTTTAGAATCAACTAGAAGTTGACTGGGATTGCGTTGGGCCTATAGATTAATTTGAGGAGATTTGACACCAGCATCGTGCATCTACTTGACATCTGTATCTTTCAGTCTATGCACATGGGATTCATAGATTGAATCTATTTTTTAAGATCTCTGTTTTTAAAGACCGTCTTTCATTTCTCTCAGAAGTGTTTCATAGTTTTTAGCCAAGAAGTTATCATATCTTTTGTTAAATTTATCCCTAAACATTTATGTGCCTTAATGTCTATCTAATGTCTATCCAGAGATGTTCATTTTTTGAGTTCTAATATTTGTGCTTTGTATTATTTTCTCTCTTTTTCCTTCAGTCTAGTATAAGGCTTATCAAATTCATTAATGTTTCCAAAAAGCCAACTTTTGTTTTCATGGATTTTCTGTATTGTATGTCCCTTTTCTTTTTTTAAAAAAATTGATTGCTGCTCATAAATGAACAAATATTTTATTCTTTCAACTTAATTTCAGTTTAGTTTATGCCTGTTTTTTATCTTCTCTAAGTGAAAACATAAAACATGTATTTTAAATATTTTCTTATGTTCTAACATATGCATTTAAAGCTGTATGTTTTATGTTAAGCACAGTTTTTAGCGATCTCTCAAATTATTTTCTAATCTTCTTTTCTGAATTCTCTTACCTAAAATTATAGTATTTAGAAGTGGTTGCTTAAGTCCTAAACATGTAAGAACTTCTTTCTGATATGTTTTTCATTTACTTTTAATTTAATTCCATGTTAGTCAGATAACATGATTTTTAATATCTCTGTTTTAAAAGATCTTTCATTTCTCCCAGCAATGTTTCATAGTTTTTAGCCAAGAAGGTATCATAGCTTTTGTTAAATTTATCCCTAAACATTTATGGGAAATACTATATCAGACATAGTATCCCACTTCAGAGCCAGGCGTGGTGGCTCACACTTATAATCTCAGCACTTTGGGAGACCGAAGCAGGCGGATCACCTGAGGTCAAGAGTTCGAGAGCAGCCTGGCCAACATGGTGAAATACCATCTCTACTAAAAATACAAAAATTAGCCAGGTGTGATGGTGGGCACCTGTAATCACGGCTACTCAGGAGGCTGGGGCCTGAGACCCGCTTGAACCCGGGAGGTGGGGGTTGCAGTGAGCCAAGATCTCACCACTGCACTCCAGCTAGGGCAACAGAGCAAGACTCCATTTAAAAAAAAAAATAAAAAATAAAAAATAAAACATACTCTGGAATACTCCAATTCTTTAAAATTTATTAAACCTTGTTTTATGACCCAGTATATGGCTCAGGTGTTGGCTGCAGTGTTCTCTTAATGTCAGTTAGACTAAGTTGGTTGATAGTGTGGTCCAAATCAACATGCTTACTATTGTTTGTCTTTTATACTTCAATTACTGAGAGAGGAGTGCTACACTATCTAACCGCAATTATAGATTTGTCTATTTTTCTATTACCTTTGCCAGTTGTTGCTTCATTTATTTTAAAGTTCTATCATAAAGTGCGTAGACTTTTAGCATGGTTATGTCTTCTTAATGTATTAACTGTTTTATCAAAATAAAATGTCTCTTTAGTGCTGGTAATATGCCTTGTTCTGAAGTGGGATACTATGTCTGATATTAATATAGCCTTTTCCAGCTTTTTATGATTAATGTTTACATGATACATCTTTTTTTTCCCATTCTTTTACTTTTAACTTACGTATGTCTTTATGTTTGAGGAGAATTCCTTGAAACAGCATCTAATTAATTAGGTCTTGCCTCTATGCCTTTTGATTGATTGTTTAGTACCTGTACACTTAACATAATTCCTGGTATGGTTAGGTTTAAGTCTACCACTTTACTCTTTACTATTTGTTTTCTAATTGGCCCATTTATCCCTTTTCTTTTTCCATCTTTTCCTTCCTTCATTTTAATTAAGCACTTCTTAGTATTACACTTCATCTCCTTTTTTGGCTTATTATTTCATTGTTTCATTTATTTAGTTGTTTCATAGGGAATACAATATACATTATTAACCTATCATAGTATAACTTAAATTGATAGTATACCACTTTATATATAATGTAAAAACCATATATAAATATAATTCCATTTACCCTCCCCTCTTCTTTGTACCATTTGTCATATATTTTACTTCTATACATTATGAATCCCACAACACATTGTTATTACTTATGCTTCAAGCAATCAATTTCTTTTTAACGAAATGAAGGAAATAGAAAATTGTGTAGTGCTCTTTCATTCATTCATGTAGATTTGAGTTTCTGCCAGGTACAATTTCCCCTTAACTGGAATGAGCTTATTTAACATTTCTTCTGTGCAGATCATCACCTTTGTTATCTGAAAATATCTTTATTTGCCTTACTTTTGAAGAAAACTTTTGCTGGATTTGGACTTCTAATTTAATAGTTTATTTTTTAGCATTTTAAAACTGCCATTCCATTGTTTTCTGGGTTGTATTGTTTCTGATGAGAAATTAATGGTTATTCTATTGTTACTTTCTTATATGTAATATGTTTTTTCTTCTAGATGTTTTGGAATTTTTATTTTTAATTTAAAGCAATTGTGCTATGATATGCCTAGATGTGGTTTTCTTTGTGTTTATGCAGTTTTGTGGTTCATTCCTCAATTATGGCTAGATTCAGAAGTTGGGATTTTCAAAACCAAGTTTTTAAATGTTCACTTCTTGCTGAGAAAATAAATTAATGTCTTCAGGGGCATTAGTTATTTGGTGCTGAACAATATTCTCTGTGGATTTGTATTTTTCATTAAATTTGGGGAATTTTTGAACTGTTATTTCTTTTAACACGTTTTTTTCTTGTCAAAATCTCTTTTCTCTTTCTAGGACTTCTATTCCACATATGTTAGAGGACTTTATAAGAATCCACAGGTCACTGAAACTGTGTATAGGTATATTTAGTCAGTCTTTTTTCTTTTTGCATTCTGTTCTTTAATTTGGATAGTTTCTATTTACCTGTCTTCAAGATCTTTTCTTTTACAGTATTCAAACTGCTGTTAAAGTTAGCAAATTTTTAAATTTCAGATACTATATATTTTTAATTCTGTGATTTTCATTTGTTTCTGTCTCTTTGGTTTCTATTTATTTGCTGAGATTCCACATCTATTCATCTGAAGTCTTTGTTTACTAATTCCACCATGAATGTCACCTCTAGGTTTGTTTCTATTGCCATTTCTTCCTCATATTTTAAAAAAATTCTCCATATGGCTAGTAATTTTTAATTTTTAAGCCTGACATGGGATGCTATATTGTTGAGCTTCTGAATTTATTTGTCTTCCTATGAAGAATGTTGGATCTTATTCTGCCAGAGGATTAAGTTACTGGCAGCTCAGCTTGATTCTGCTGAGGGGCTTGGTTTTCAGCTTTGTTAGAGTAGGTCTAGAGTACACTTATGCTAGGGCTAGAGTAGTCCCTACTCCTAAATCATGACCTTTCTGGGGCCTCAATTTTGGTTTGTTGGAATTCCCCTGTCTCTCAGCACTATGTATTCTCTAGTATTTCCATTTAAGCCACAAAAAGCAGCCCAAAGTATCTGCTTTTTCCTAGGCCTCTTTGAATTGTACCATGTGCATGCACAGGCATTCAGTCAGACTTAACAGAGGATATCGATGCAGATTCCTGGGGATTCTTCTCTGCTAAGCTCCTTTATTTCTGGTAACCTGAGATGCAAATTTCAGCTTCTTCAGTAGTCCTAACCTTCAATCTCCCTTTTATATGGCCAGCAAGACTGTTGCTCTCTGCTTAACTCCACTTTTTGGGGTCACAGTTTGGAAATTACTCTCAGATAGTAAACTATAGTAAATAAGGCATCCACCTATGCTTTATGTCTCTCTCAAGGATTATAGCCCTTAGATGTCTGTTGACCAAAGGCTGAAAAAACTTGATTAATATATCTTATACAGTCTTACATCTGTTAAAAGTGGGAGAATAAGTCTAATATCTATTCCTTCCATCATGTCCAGGGCCAGAAGTTGGATTTTCAAAAATGTTCCCCACAGCAATCTCTTCCCATTCCAGTTCCTTTCATAGACTGGTGTTAGTGGAATGTTGGTTCAGCTTATTTGACAAGGACATGAAAAATGTTGGTCCACAAGACAGAAGCTTATTTCTGTTCCATGTAAATTTCCTACTTGAATGGGAAGTTCCTTCTGTAAAGTTGCCAGGGGTCTGAAGTCCTTCTCTCTTGTAGATCTATCACTCCTCGAATCATGCTTATCTGAGAGGGCTCACTACCTTGCTCTTACTCTAATTTGTTGGAAGGGAGAAAAGCAGAAGGAAAGAGTACACCCTTTTCCTTGAAAAACATGAGCCATAAGCAGCACATTACTCAAACCCCAGAGCTTAGTCTACAATGGGGGCTGGGAAATGGACTTTTCATTCTGCACAACCGTGGTCCCAGCTAACACTCAGGAGTTCTCTTATTAAAAAAAAAAAGAAGAGATATTAAATACAAATAGTATCTCTGCCATGACACTACTTTCATTAGTGGATATGTATCTTAAAGACTCAGTAAAATACCATATTCTATTCTTTTATTTAACTTAGATGTCAAGTTTCTATCTAGTTGAACTTGTGGAAAGTTCAACCTCACTCGTTCTTAGCAGCCACTTCCCTGGCTGTGATTGTGCTGAGTGTCCAGTGGAGTATCAAGTTTTGGGGAAGTCCCTCAAGTCATCAGTCATGAGGCTACACTGATTTCTGCTAAGATTGTAGCCCCAGCCTGTAGAGCTGCAGAGATCCTTCAATTTGATGCTCTGCTGCTCCTCGCCTCTCTTGGCATACAATATCTTCAATGAGCTACAGCCCCAAGCCTAGGATCCTGCATGTCACATGCAGCATATGTCCATTTATCTGTACTGCTCTCAAACCATCAGCCTCAATCTAGTTCTCAATCCAGAAGAAAACTTTCTTTTTAGCCTGGGAAATCTCTCTCTCCTTCTTCTCTCTCTCTCTTTTTCTCTTTGTATGTCTTGTTTTCTAAGAGCCACCTCCTCAAACTATTCTTTCAGTGAATTTAGGGTTTTAAAAACAAAAGCCAGGAAGCCATGTCTCAAACCCTCCTCAAGGCAAGGAACATGTGAACCTCTTACCTATATGAATAAGGGAAGGGAAGAGGGAAAATAATGGGTAAAAACATACATTATTAACCAAAAGAAAAATACCATCAGAGTAGAGTGATTTCCTAAAATCAGCTCAGATGATGTTCTTTCTCTTTTTTCTTTTTCTTCCTTTTCTTTTCTTTCTTTCTTTCTTTTTTTTTTTGAAATGTAGTCTTGCTCTGCCACCCAGGCTGGGGTGCAGTTGCGCAATCTTGGCTCACTGCAACCTCCACCTCCTGGATTCAAGTGATTCTCCCACTTCAGTCTCCCAAGTAGCTGGGACTACAGGCACACACCACCACAACCTGCTAATTTTTATATTTTTAGTAGAGATGGGGTTTCACCATGTTGGCCAGGCTGGTCTTGAACTCCTGACCTCAAATGATCCAACCACCTCATCCTCCCAAAGTGTTGGGATTACAGGCATGAGCCACCACGCCTGGCCTCAAATCATACCCTTTCATAGATTATAGTTCTCCATTGTCTCCCCACCCCATCTCTTCATCACCTTGACATCCTAGTGAACAGCCAGATCCGCCTTCACTTAACAGCATAACTTGTCAGCAGGGAAAGTATGCCTTTTTACAATTTGGATTCAATGAATGCATTTATAGCTTCATCTTGTGCCGAACTGAAACTTTTCTATTTTGCTTTGTGACATTTTTTGCCTTTTATACTTCCAATTTCTTCTGCTTGATATCTCCTACATGGCCTGCTTTCCAATATTTCATCATGAAAATTTCTGTTCATGCTTCACGTCTGGCTAGAACACTGTTTCTGCTGGGAAGTTTCTCCTAGTACTTCCAGGCATCTTGGAGTATTTATGTACCTGAGCCCTTTACAGTGCACTCATGCACAGTTGAAGGCTCCCAGTAAATGAGACTCCTGTTCCAGACCCCCACTGCCTCTTAGTCTAAACAACACCTAGAATACTTATTGTTAAATGCCTTTTTCATGCACTGGATTGTGATCCTTTCAAGGGCAACATGATATCTTATCACAGATGTGTTCTTGCCTGACAGTATACTTGGCACGTGAAGGTGCTGAAAGATGCCGTATTAGTTTCCTAGGGCTGCTGTAACAAATTACCACAAACTGGTAACAACACAAATTGATTCTCTCATAGTTCAGGAGGCTAGAAGTAGGAAATCAAGGCTCTCAAGGGTCTCCCACTCTCTGTCTAGGGGAGAATACTTGCTTGCCTCTGCCAGCTTCTCACAGCACCTGCTGTTCCTTGGTTTGTGACTGCACACCTCCAATCACTTCCTGCATCTTCACACAGCCTTCTCTTCTCTCTCTCTCTCTCTTTCTGTCTCTCTCTGTCTGTCTCTCTGTCTTCTCTTCTGCCTTTTATAAAGACACTTGTTGTTGGATTTAGGGCCCACATGTAATCCAGGATGATGTTATCTCAAGACTCTTAACTATGTCTGCTGCAAAGACCCTTTTTCCAAAGAAGGCCACATTCACAGGTTCCAGTACACATATCCTTAGGCAGCCCACTAAAAATACTTTTTAAATGAATGAGTAAATTAAAAAGTGAACTGTACATATACATGTATTTACATGCACAAAGGATGAAGACAAGAGATATTACTTTTTTACATCTTTATTTGTTACCTTCTATTTGTAAATTCACTTTGTAGATAATATATCATGCTTGTTGCTCTGTGCATGATGAGAGTTCTGTTACGTTAAGTAATCCCACAATTCAAAAATGAGTTGTTAGAGCAAAAGACACAATTTGGAAATCTATACAATCATTCTAACGATATTTTCTGACACAATTTTGTTCTTTTTCAAAAAAGCATGTAAGACATAAATTGAGAGATTACTATATGAATAAAAGAAGGTTTTTCAAATAGGCATTTCTACATATAGTCACCTTACTCTTGGTCCCTCAAAACAAAGTCTACTTTTAAAAACAGGGTTCGTAAGACTGACCAGTGTTTCTTCTTGTGGAGAGTTATATTTGTATATTTTCACAGACAGAACAGGTTGGGAGGTTACAAACAGAAAAATATAATGAAAAGATCCAGATTCATTTTGTTTGGTTTTAATATAGTCTTTTTCTCTTTCCACTTTCAATATGACTGAGAGATTTAATTTGAGTAATACCACAGGAATGTAGTTTCAAGAAGGAAAAATGTTCAAATAACCATCTCCCTCTTCCTCACTTAAAAAAAGAATAATTTGCTATAATATATGTTGAAAGGTTTTTGAGATATTTCCTTCTTTTTGCTGGCATTTGTGTCCTTTCTTATGTAAGGAGATAAATATAAAACATTGAAACTTAAATATATTTCTCAAAAGAGGGTTTTATGCAAAATACAATTGCTTTTTTTATTTCAAAACAATAGCACCAGTTAATATTATTATAAAAATAATAAATGTAATATGTGTATATCTTTTTTGCCCACTTCTATATTTTGTTTCTCAATATGATTTCTTCTGAGATACATATTGAATTTTTCTGAGAAACTCATGAGTCTTTAAAAATAGCAGATTGGAAACATGGCACATTGGATCCCAAGCCTTTACTTTGGGAGCACATGGGCAGCTGGGGCACCAGGACACTATTCTCAGTACTTAAGAAGGCCAGAGCTTGGGGAAAGGGGGTATACAGAATTGTCACAGGTATGATCCTTCTGTTCAGTTTTCAGCAGAATTGACAGGCTCAAAATTACCTTTTCTCCTTCCCTGCATCCCCTAAAAGCTTTGCATAGTCCCTTCACAATAATTCCCTTTTATACCAATCTCTCTCCTTTTTTCTTCAAGTCTTCCAGGTTGTTCTAGGACAGCCAAGATTTACAAGCAGTATATTGTCACTTCTTTCCCTAGCGCTAGAGGCAGACTTCGCTAATCAATCACAATATTCTTCCTTGTTAGGCCTAGATTGGGTCTCAAACACAGGCTTCCGGGGGCCATTTCCTTGCTCAAATTGCACAAGAGACACAGATTTTTGCCATTTTTGCCCTAGTTCATGAGATGGTGGCCTTATCATGTCTAGCTCTTGCTAAACTCTTCCCCCAGGGAGGCAGTATCTTGCTTCCTTTAATCTCCTGCTGCTGAGAAGGCCCCTGCTTGGAATCACAGTGCCACCACCTGCCTAAAGCAGTGCCTGCTGCCTGGGCTCCCTCATACCCTGGCCTGCTTGCTGGATCAGAGTCCCTGGTAGAGAGCCCCTCCTTGGTCAGATCTGAGATTCCTACCCCTTTTGACTACTGTCTTGGATTCCATGGTGGGGTAAGCCTCTTCATCTAGGGGCCTTTTCCCTGCGCCTGGCCTCCCTGTTCTGGCTTCCACTGTATTTCTAGTGACTGGGATTCCTGGGATCTAGACACATTTTGTTCCAAAGGACCCCTGCTACAACGCTCAAAAATCAGTCCCAGTTGTTTCATTTACAATACACATTTTTGTTAGGATTAAATGCTGTAATTCTTATGAGACAGTTAACATGGTTCCTATCACATAATAAGCACTCAATAAATATTAGCTACTATAAGTTCTGTTATAATTTTCATTGTCATCATCATCATGATCATTTCTATTAGGATCTCCATCTTAATTTGATAAAGCCTTTTTCTGCAATAATCAGGAACAGAACAAGTCCCAGAGACCATCTGGCTGCTAATGCACTGGAGACAACATACCTAACAAGTGTTCAAATTGGAGCCCATAGCAAACATTAAAGATGGTCATCTTTTACTGAGATCTATGTGTCAAGAACTTCCCACATAGTATCTTACTTAACCCCCATAACAACCCAATTGTGTGGGAGTTATAACTCCCATTTTATTGATGAGAAAATGCAGGATTAGTGAATCCCATGCCTAACAAAAACGATAGTGAAACTGATATCAGATCCAGCCCTTTTTAAACGCAAAACTCCATTCTTTTGCTCTTGAACATGTTACTTCTCTACAAACAGCCTGAATCCTGGAAGCAGAGCTTACTTTCTGGGCTTCCAGCTAATCAAGTCTGGTCTTATGGCCTGCGTATTTCCTGCCTAGCCATATCATTAGGTAATTCCTGAAACTTTCCTCTTGTATCCTTACCTTTTGTTTTCTTTCTTCTCTTCTAATCTGGCAGCCACACTCCTACTTCTATTTGTTCTTAGCCACTCTGGTTCCAATTTGCATAATCAGCCCTAAAGATCCAAACCAAGCTTAAATCCTCCATTTAGCCTGCTTAGACTATTATAGCCCATTTTCAAGTGATTTTACCCTGTCCTTCAAATTCCTTTTACTCTCTTGTTATCTGCATTTAGTACCACAAAATTATTATTCTTAATTATTGCCTAATTATTTCAAATGTGCATTCATTCAACCACTACATGTTTGAATACATATTATAAATCAGACACTGAGTTAAGCAACATATATGGAGATATATAGACAAGTATGCTATTACAAAACCTTAAGGTAATTTTAGTTGGGCAAATAAGAAATATACACAAATAGTTATAGTAGTGTTTTGAGTTTAAATAGTACCATGAGAAATAAAGACAGCTAAAAGAATTCAGACGAGGGAAGGCTTACTTCTACCAAGAAGGGAATGAGGAAGAATAATGATTCATTTAACTGAGGTAGAAGATTCTGATACCAAGACAGAGAGCACTCTGGCAGGCACTGCCTGACACAGGCGTGGAGTCTGGTGAGGGCACTATCAAGGACTAATGAGCCGCTGTTGTCTAACTGTGCTTTAGAGTGTCTGGAGGAGAACTGTGGGATAGTGTACATGGAGGAAGTTCTTAAATACCATGTAATGGTATCACTGGTTAAAAGAGGGGGTCACTGGAAATTTTTGAAATGATATAGTCAGAACTGTTGTTTTTGCCGGGTGCAGTGGCTCATGCCTGTAATCCCAACACTTTGGGAGGCTGAAGTAGGTGGTTTGCTTGAGCCAAGTAGTTCGATACCAGCCTGGGCAACACAGCAAAACCCTGTCTCTACAAAAGATACGAAAATGAGCTGAGCTTGGTGTGCACGCCTGTAGTCCCAGCTACTCGAGAGGCTGAGGTGGGAGGATCACCCGACGAGGCCGCAGTGAACCATCATGGCACTGTTGCACTCCAGCCTGGGCAACAAGTGAGACTTTGTCTCAAAACAGAACAAAACAAACTGTTGTTTTGCATTCCTCCCCCTAATTAACAGAAAGTCTATTAAAGTTTAAAATCATGTTTTCATATTTCATTTACATTTCCTTAGAACTTGGCACAACTATGGACACAAATAAATATTTAATAAATAACCAGTGACTGATAAGAAGCAGATACATATTATAGCTCTTTTATATATTTGCTTATCAATTTTTATGTTCATTTTAAATTCTAACTAAAAAGAAACTAGAATTTTTTAAATTAAAAAAATTCTAATTAGATGGCATGATATTTAAGCAAAACAGCCCTTTGTCTCTGAATCAGTCCACTGACCTAAAGGTACTATGACAGGTGTTAACTTCAGCTTCAAAAATATTTGTTATAAGATGGTAAACTCTAGACAAAACATTCCTTAAAACATGACTTTAGTATTCGTTATATTACCTCATTTTTTCTCCAGTATGGATTTTTAAAATTTGTTTGCAGAAATTTTTTTCCTCAAATCTTACCAAGTACTTGGAAAATCTTGCCTTAAAAAGCCTTTTTCTTTGGTTTTAAAAGTGTGATTCAAATCATTTTACATACTCACTTTTAATGTTATGAAAAAGCTATCAGTTGGAGAGGATGTTTTCATGAAGGCAAATTAACAGAACTGGCAGTTTGGACAGGGCCAGAAAGTCCAGGGAAACCAATGACGCACACTCTACTCCTGGCACACATGACTGTAGAAGCATCCAGGCTATTCAAAGGCTGTGAAAACAAACAAGTAAAACAGGCTTCCATTTCCTCTGAGGATTCCCCCATTGGAACCAAACACATCTTCCCAAGGCCAACAACAAGGAGCTGAAAGACAGAAAGGATTTGGTTATTAGTTTGTACAAACCAGTTTCTTTGTAGAAGCCACTTTTGTTTGAGTGGGAAAGATTTTTTGTTCTTGCAGATTTTGCTGAGAAGTCATTGATTTGATCTGTGATCCTATGTGTACCTAGTCCAGAAGTCAGCCAAGAGGACTCTCATGTCTCTGATGAGAGGTAAAATTCTGGAGGAAATGCACACCATTGTAGGTAGAGGTGGCCTGTTTACAGTTTATCCTGCCCAGAGTAAAAATGTACCTTCCAGGACTAAATTCCTTATTACTGGTCAGTTATAAAATATGCATAAGGTAAAATGAATTTCTGCCCAGATAATACTTTAGGAGAAACAAGTAATTATAGGGATGTTTGGAACATTTATTTATAACTATGGAAACTTTCTTCATAAAAACTCAAAGTTCCCTCAGGAGAGGCTGCTGGAATGGTTGGATCTACTTTATTTGCCAGCAAGATTTAGCAGGTTGTGTTATTTGCAAATATATGCTTTATTAGGATGAAACTATGTGTTTATTTTCAAATTTTCATCAATATTTCTTGCTTCTTTTCATTTGTCAAACTATCTTTGTTGCTTGTACAGGAGAGTACTGTGTGTACAGAGAGTTTTGTATACTTGAGAAATTGTTTGGTCTGCTCTTTTGGAAGAATAATTACACAGAGTGTCCAATACAGATATTAACATTGGCGACATCTAGTCCTGCAGCAATGCAGGGTCAGGAGAGATTTGTTTGAGCTGTACTTAGTGCATAAAAGACTATTCAGTTTTTTTTCTAAGCTCAGGAAGGACTATAGTTGCAAAGTGAGTCAACATCCTGCAGCATCCCACAGTGTATTAGGCTGAGACGTTATATTTTCTTTCTTGTATGTGGTACTGTCTATAGTGTCTCCCTTCTTTCTAAATATGCTCTTCCCAGACAGAGTTGGTCTAGAGGTTGTTTGTACTGCGTGGTTTTGAGGGGGGTTAAGAATAGCAAGTCCAAGTACATTATTATTATTTCAACCTTCTCTTGAAAAGAAAATGCCATGCACTGTATGCATTTGCTTTTATGAAGTAAAAATGGTAATTCCCAGTAGAACTACACTGTGGAGGATGGGAAACAGATGCTTTGGTCAGCCTCAGGGCCTGACCATAACATATTGTGGAAATACGGAAGAATAAGAAACCAATTGCATAAACTTCTGACTTTAATGAGCTGATTGACCCAGATGGCATGTGTGCACCTTGTTTCAACAATATTTTGCTAACACAATTTTGAGCTGGTTTCCCACTGCTATAAGGAGTTGGGGGACATTCTGAAATAATTGATTCTGTCCACCTGTTTTTACTTAACACTTTGGTGGGAAATTGGTGTCATGGAGAGGAACCCTTCATTTAGATAAAGAAAAGCAAAGACTTGAAGGAATGACCAAATAATACCCAAATAGTCAGATGATGAGTTGGTTGCAAACACAGAGAAATCTTTAACGTTCCCATGGTGTGGGCTGGCATGTGTCTTAGGCTGAACTCCCCAGAAACAGAGCTTGAGAAAAGGATTTGAGTAAAAATACCTTATTGATAAGACATCCCAGGAAGCAGAGGTAGGAGTGTGGGAAATTTTGATGGAAAGTGGAAGGGAGCCAATAATAAAGATTATGTCATCCAGCAGATACTGAAGCAGGTCACTGGGGCTCAGTCCTTCTGAGGAATTCCGGGAAGCAGTGAGGAACAGGCTCAGAGTCGTCCAACTCAAGGAGCAAGGAAGCTGGGTCAGGGGTGGGCAGTGGTATCTATGAGCTTTCAACCTTCATTGGTTGAGAACTGCCCTTGGGGACATTAATTCCTCAGGACTTCCTGCTTGCCCTGAGCAAGGCTACAGCATTATCCTACAGCCTGAAAGAACCCCCAGAGAGACAGCTGCATTGTCTTTGGCTAGTACAGAAATCAGACTTATTGGTTAGATGCAGACAGTATCTGCTGCAGAATGCTAATGACTTCTTTACCCAAGGAAGATAAAAAAGCAAATGGATATGCTGATATAAATGAATAAATGAATACATTGAAATTTTGTTGAGGGATGTTATATTCACATGGTTTCAACTTACTTTATCACGAAATACTTATTAGTTAAAAAGAAAAAAACAGTATAGTACAGAAGCCTTGCAAACCACCTTAATCAAGTGATCAAAGCTAACATAACCAATCATGAGACCAATCAAAACAATGTGCCACCCGACAGACACAATGAGAACACAGAATCACTTTTATGATGTTGCTGCCAAAGAAGCATGATGTGACTCTGCTTCTGAAGGAATACCAGATGAACCGAACTGTGGGGATAGTCCACCTTATGGAACCGGATTTGTCACCTTTAAAAATGTCAAAGTCAATAAAAAAGAAAACAAGTTTTTCTTATCCTCACAACATTTCTGACACCAAAAGTATGATTTTCCCCCCACATCAACTAATTCTCTAATTTTCACCACACACCAACTGAGTGTTCTACAATTTAACTCAATTCTGACCCTACCCAGAGTTAGCACAGACCCCAGAGACTAAAGGCTCAGTCCCCCAGAATTGTCCTCCTACCTCAGATGCCAGTAGAAAGTAGTGGCTTCCCAGGTTACCCACTAATTCTGTCTGACTTGGCTACAAATTGGAGGTTGCCACAACTCCATCCTTAGGTTCATAATTTGCTAGAACATCTCGCAGAACCTAGGAAACTGTTTACTGACAATTACTGATTTACTACAAAAGACATTTTAAAGGATACAAATGAGCAGCCAGATAACAGATGCATAGGACAAGGTCCAGGAAAGTCCCAAGCACAGGAGCTTCTGTCCCCATGGAGTTTGAGGTCTGCTGCTCTCCTGGCACATACATGTGTTCTTGCTCAACTTAGAAGCTCTCTTAATCCCATTGTTTAGGGTTTTTCTTTTAAAGAGATTCCATTAGGTTGGCATGATTGATTAAATCATTGACCATTGGTCATCGAACTCAATCTCCAGCCCTTCTCCCCTCACAGGAGACTGAAGGATAAGGCTGAAATTTTCAACCCTCTAATCACAAGGTTGGTTCTTCTGGCAACCAGCCCTGATCCTCCAAGAATTGCCTCATTAGCATAAACTCAGGTATGGTTGAAAGAGGCTTTTATGAACAACAAACAAGATTCCTCTAACCGCTATATAACCCAAGAAATTCTAAGAGTTTTAGAAGCTCTGTGCCAGGAACCTGAAGTAGGGACCAAATATATATAGACATACTATATATAGAGAGAGACAGACTATATCTATATCTATATCTATATCTATATCTATATCTATATCTATATCTATATAGTCAGAGTCATGAAAGTCAAGGAAAGACTGAGGAACTGTATCAGATCGAAGATGCCTATGGAGAAATGACAACTCAGTGTAGCATGTGATCTGGACTAGATACTTTTTCTATACAGGACATTATTGGAACAACTGGAAAAGTTGAATGGAGTCTTGAGGTTAGTTGTAGTGATATATCAATGTTAATTTCCTATATAATATTGATGCTGTATGTGGGTATATAGGACAGTGTTCTTGTTAGTAGGAATTACACACTAAAGGATTCAGGGGTCATGGGGCATATTGACAACTTATTCTCGAATGGTTCAGGGTAAAACAGTCTTTCTTGCACCATTTGTGTAACTTTTCTGCAAGCTTGAAATTGTTTCAAATTAAACAGTTTTTAAGAGTAAATGATTAAAGAATCAAGGCACAATTATGTAAACTTTATCCACCCCTTTTCCTTTTAAAGAGTCTCTCCTTGATGGAGCGTCCCACATACAGCAGCATTGCACTACTACATAAGGACCATAGAGCCAAATTGAACAATAGGTACCAGAGCTCCAGCTAAACTCTAGCCTGGTTGAGTAATATTTTCATTTTGAATAGCTACAAGAGAACTGCCTGATGTCACTATTGATACTGAGGATGAATCTCCTTCCAAAATGTTTTTCTAAAACAAGTGAGAAATTTCATGGCTATTTTTAAACTAAGCTGAAAGAAGGAAAGGTAGGGATCGTGAGGGACACCATGGTACATGCTTGAATTTATAGGTGTGAGAATTTTTGTCAACATCTTTTGATAATAAATAACAGCTATCCTTTTATACAAGGATATTAGTATGTAAGAAGCAGGAGGTTAATACAGCTTACAATATCTAGAAATTCCCTAATTTCCTTTCCTTCCTTCCTACCTTCTTCCTTCCTTCCTTCCTTCCTTCTTTCCTTCCTTCCTTCCTTTCTCCTTCCCTCCCTCCCTCCCTTCCTTCCTCTCTTACTTTTTCTTTCTTTCTTTTTTTTGAGGCGGGGTCTGTCTCTGTCACCCAGGCTGGAGTGCAGTGGCTCACTACAATCTCAGTTCACTGTAGCCTCAACTTCCCAGGCTCAAGCAATCCTCCAACCTCAGCCTCCCAAGTAGCTGGGACCACAGGTGTGTGCCACCATATCTGGCTAATTTTTGTATTTTTTTTTCTAGAGCCAGGATTTTGCCATGTTGCCCAGGCTGGTCTTGAACTCCTCAGCTCAAGTGATCTGCCCCAAAAGTGCTAGGATTACAGGATTCCCTACTTTTGTAGAGAAACAATAACTGTGTCAGTACTTAGCATGATCCTCCTTTGCATAGATGTGTTGGGATTGAGCCAGATAGAGCAAGAAGGCAACAGTACATTGTCTCATAATTTAATATAATGAGAAATACCTTCTATGTACTTCTTAGATGTTGGAATACATATTCAGATCTGCAGTTCATGAGGAGAATAAAATTCTGAGCAATTATTTTTTTGAGGCAGGATCTGGCTCTGTTACTCAGGCTGGAGTGCCGGGAGATGATAGCTCACTGTAACCTGGAACTTCTGGGCTTAGGCTATCCTCTCTCCTCAGCTTCCCAAATAGCTGAAACTACAGGCATGTGCCACCAGGCTAATTAAATTTTTTTTTTTTGTAGAGACAGGGTCTTTCTCTACCAAAAAAAAAAATTTTTTTTTGTTGCCCAGGGTAGTCTTGAACTCTTGGCCTCAAATGATTCTCCTGCCTCAGCCTCCCAAAGTGCTGGGATAACAGATAGAGGCACCATGCCTAGCCAGAGCAAATATTTAAGATTTAAGGTACTTCTCTTTGGTAATTAAGCGGAGGTTTTATTTGCTTTGTTTTGTTTTGTTTTTAGTACACCTAATTGAATTTCTTTAAAATTAACTTCTGTTGAATTGATAGAGATTTCTATTAATTTGTTTATTTTTAAACTAATTAAATATGTATTTGTGAATCACCATGTCTGCCTATTCCCATGATTCTAAACACAGTGTAAGAAGCCATATCACTATTGAATGGATCAGTTGAATGGAGATGAATCTGTATAAGATTCCTCTACCTGTTCTGATAACATTGGCTACAGCAACTGTACACATATTACTTTGACTACTCAGCACCTGTCTTCTAAGAATCACGCCTTAAATCTCTCTCTCCGGTCACATAATTTCTGTCCCACTTCTATATTGTGGCCCTTGCTCATAGCTGATTGGTTTACTGAGTTCCGTGACCCAACCTGGGTCTAACTGTTTTTTCACCAGCAACTGCAAGAGTAAATGAAGGTGCTCAGGCTTATCACTCATAAAACAAAGTTATCACTAGTTAAATTTCTTTTTTTCTTTAAATGCAAATTGGGAAACAGAAAGCTGGGATGCAGGGAGAAAGACAAATGAAGCTAACCAGAAAAGATCAGTTCTGGTTTCAATTTGTTCCTGAAGCCTATTTCTGTCATTGGATTTTATCAACTATCCTAATATCTTTCCAATAAATTTCTCATTTTCTTCTTGCACTAGCTAGATTTGGGTTAGTTACTTGAGATTGAAAATTACTAATTAGAAATGAATATGGAAGAACCAGGATACTGCAAAAGATAGATTCTAGCACGTGAGGCTTGAGAAATTTATATGAGACTTGGGAATTCTGCTGCTAGGATGGGAAACTGCAGATATTGTGCTGTACCAAAGCAGGCGGCTAAACCATCTCCTTTGCCTGTTGGGATTCAGGCCTCATGCTCACTGAAGCTGGAGCAAGGAGGCTTTGGGACAACTTCCTATAGCAGGGAAGCTATAGGAAATGTGGCATTCAATGACAATAAAAAGAGACTAGCTCCCCTTAAGTGGGCCCATTGGAAAGCAGATAAAGGATATTAGAATAAGTGTGTAATCTTTTTTTTTTTTTTTTTTTTTTTGAGATAGAGTCTCACTCTGTCGCCCAGGCTGGAGTGCAGTGGCGCGATCTCAGCTCACTGCAAGCTCCACCTCCTTGGTTCACGCCATTCTCCTGCCTCAGCCTCCTGAGTAGCTGGGACTACAGGTGCCCACCACAATGCTCAGCTAATTTTTTTTTGTATTTTTAGTAGAGATGGGTTTCACCTTGTTAGCCAGGATGGTCTCGATCTCCTGACCTCATGATCCACCTGCCTCGGCCTCCCAAAGTGCTGGGATTACAGGCGTGAGGAATAAGTGTGTAATCTTGTGAAGAAAAGCCATTTTCTAGCTGAAGCAAGATGTTAGAAGTTACAAAGCATGAGATGATCAAAGCCTTGCTGTATTGCCACCACCAAATTTGCTGCAGCTTAAAAAACTAGCTAAAAAATTAAGTGTATTGTGAAACAAAATGAGGGGTCTTTGGCAATTGTAACAAAGGTATTTGGTGGAAACTAAAAGAATCAGGAAGCACTGATTTTCTTTCAAAAATAATCTGCTGCAAATTCACTGCCTGTCAAAAGACTCAGTATTTCTCATTGACCAGCACATGGGCCAGAATATAGCCTGGGGATAGGCATGGCATTCCAGAACATATTGACTGGCTTCACTACCACCCTACCCTATTATAGAATCCTGAGGCCAATTGTATAAAGTTCAAAGCTAGCAGAAAGGGCAGAGCATTCATTTATGTTTCAAAGAAGCCAAGAGTGTGGGGCCCTGCTTCAACTACAGATTCAGAGTATGGAGGGCAAACTCTTCTGTCATGGGTATTGTCCTAAAAATAAGATAAACCAGCAGCTTACTACAGTTAAGGGAGTTGTATTGCAAAAAAAAGTCAAGCCTTGCACATAAGATACTGAAATTTCTTAATGCAAAAGCAACTTCCAGGAACTGACAGTACATGGACTATTAAGGTAGAATGGCCCTCCCACAGAAAAATCCTTTATTCTCAGGAACAACCCTGAAAGTCTGGATAAGGGAACTCTTAGTTGCAGCTAGAACCTGAGACAACCAGATGATCTCAGCAAAGAACTCACTCGACTCTAAAAACTGTCATATGGTATTTTTAACAATGGAAACACAAACAGAAAAAAGAAAATATCTTATCCAAGACCACAAAACTATTAAAACTGAGCTATAAACATAGGTATCTTAGTTCTGGAAACCCCATACCTATGGCGTTTACTGGTTCTATTTTTCCCATCAAGATGAATCTAGAAGACGAATGCTGGTTCTACTATTCATATGATGTGTAATATTAGACAAGTTACTTAAACTCCTTGGGCCTCAGTTTCCTCTTTTTAAAGTGGGAAAGATAATAATATTGACTACCTTATGGAGTAATTATGAGGATTATATGAATAAATACATGTAAAGCCCTTAGGCTAACGCTTGGTACTTCTACTCTGTTGTTGCTGGTGTTACTTATTGATATGGTTTGGCTGCGTCCCTACCTAAATGTCATCTTGAATTGTAGTTCCCATAATCCCCACATGCCGTGGGAGAAACCTGGTGGGAGGTAATTGAATCATGGGGGCAGGTTTTTCTTGTGCTGTTCTCATGATAGTGAGTAAGTCTCATAAGATCTGATAGTTATATAAAGAGAAGTTCCCCTGCACAAATGCTCTTTCCTGCTGCCATGTAAGATGTTACTTTGCTCCTCATTAGCCTTCTGCCATGATTGTGAGGCCTCCCTAGCCATGTGGAACTGTGAGTCAATTAAACCTCTTTCCTTTATAAATTACCCAGTCTCAGGTATGTCTTTATTAGCAGCATGAGAACTGACTAATACAGTAAATTGGTACTGATAGAGTGGGGTGCTGCTATAAGAATACCCCAAAATATGGAATTGACGTTGAAACTGGGTAACAGGCAGAGGCTGGAACACTTTAGAGGGCTCAGAAGAAGACAGGAAAATGTGGGAAAGTTTGGAACTCCCTAGAAACTTGGAGGGCTGAGAAGGCAGGAAGACATAGGAAAGTTAAGAACTTCCTAGAGATTTGTTGAACGGCTTTGACCAAAATGCTGATAGTGATATGGACAATAAAGTCCAGGCAGAAGTGGTCTCAGATGGAGATGAGAAACTTGTTCGGACCTGGAGTAAAGGTGACTCTTGCTATGTTTTAGCAAAGAGACTGGAGGCATTTTGCCCCTGCCCTAGAGATCTGTGGAACTTTGAACTTGAGAGAGATGATTTAGGCATCTGGCAGAAGAAATTTCTAAGCAGCAAAGTGCTCAAAATGTGACTTCGGCGCTGTTAAAAGCATTCAGTTTTAGGTATTCACAAAGATGTGGTTTGGAATTGGAACCTAAGTTTAAAAGAGAGGCAGAGCATAAAAGTTTGAAAAATTTGCAGCCTGATGATTCAATAGAAAAGAAAAACCCATTTTCTGTGGAGAAATTCAAGCTGGCTCCAGAAATTTGCATAAGTAATGAGGAGCCAAATGTTAATTGGCAAGATAATGGCCTGGGGAAAATGTCTCCAGGGCATGTCAGGGACCTTCACAGCAGCCCCTCCCATCACAGGCCCATAGGCCTAGGAGGAAAAAATGGTTTCATGTGCTAGGCCCAGGGACCCCTCTTCTGTGCAGCCTTGGTGACTTGCATCCCAGCCACTCCAACTGTGGCTAAAAGGGGCCAAGGTACAGCTTAGGCCATGGTTTCAGAGGGTGCAAGCACCAAGTCTTGGCAGCTTACATGAGGTGTTGGGTCTTCAGGTGCACAGAAGTCAAGAATTGAGGTTTGGGAACCTCTGCCTAGATTTCAGAGGATGTATGGAAATGCCTGGATGTCCAGGCAGAAGTGTGATGCAGGGGCAGGGCCCTCATGGAGAACCTCTGCTAGGGCAGTGTGAAAGGGAAATGTGGGTTTGAAGCCTCCACACAGAATTCCCACTGAGGCATTGCCTAGTGAAGCTATGAGAAGAGGGCCACCATCCTCCAGACCCCAGAATGGTAGGTCCACCAACAGCTTGCATTGTGTGCCTGGAAAATCCACAGACACTCAATGTCAGCCTGTGAAAGTAGCCAGGGGGAAGTTATACCCTGCAAAGCCACAGAGGTGGAGCTGCCCAAGACCATGGGAACCCACTTCTTGCATCAGCATGACCTGGATGTGAGGCATAGAGTCAAAGGAGATCATTTTGGAACTTTAAGATTTGACTGCCCTGCTGGATTTCAGACTTGCATGGGGCCTGTAGCCCCTTCATTTTGGCCAATTTCTCCCATTTGGAATGGATGTATTTACCCAATGCCTGTACCTCCATTGTATCTAGGAAGTAACTAATTTGCTTTTGATTTTACAGGTTCCTAGGCAGAAGGGACTTGCCTTGTCTCAGATAAGACTTTGGACTGTGGACTTTTGAGTTAATGCTGAAATAAATTAAGACTTTGGGGGACTGTTGGGAAGTTATGATTGGTTTTGATATGTGAGGACGTAAGACTTGGGAGGGGCTAGATGGAGATATATGGTTTGGCTGTGTCCCCACCCAAGTCTCATCTTGAATTTTAGCTCGTATAGTCCCCATGCATCATGGGAGGGACCCGGTGGGAGGTGATTGAATCATGGTGGATGTGCTGTTCTCATGATAGTGAATAAGTCTCATGAGATTTGATGGTTTTATAAAGGGCAGTTCCCCTGCACATGTGCTCTTGCCTGCCACAATGTGAGAGGTTACTTAGCCCCTATTCACTGTCTGCTATGATTGTGAGGCCCCCTCAGCCATGCTAAACTATGAGTCAATTCAACCCCTTTTCTTTCTAAATTACTCAGTTTTTGGTATGTCTTTATTAGCAGTGTGAGAACAGATTAATACACTTATATTGTCAAATTTTAGGTTTTGCATCAGGACAAAATGTTTTATTGCTGGTCCAAAGCTTCTGCATCCCTAATCAACCCCACTGTGTCTAAAGGATTTATATGGTGAGCCTCCCGAATACTTTTTTGCCAGCCTTCAACAAACTATTATAAATTAGATCTCTAAGTGGGCCCAAACTTTAAGGGAAGAATTTTGTTGGGGTTAGAATTTGTTTTATGCCTTCTGCTAAATTTATTTTATTCAGATCAATGGAGGATATTAATTTTAATTAGGAAAAAGAATGAATTATAGAATATTCTACACTTAATTACAGTAAAAATATATTAAAACCCTACTTCTTACATGTTACTCAAGTAAATGTGACTTAGTTCTTTTTCTCTTGGGATTCACAACTTTGGAGGGGAGATAAATTTATACAAACCTGATACAATGTGATAACGGTCATTAGTGGTTTGTGGAGGAGATCACAGAAAAACATGTACTTGAGTGGAGTTTTGCAACAGGAATCATGAAGAAATTCTAGGCCAATGTGACAGTGTGAGCAAGGGTGTGAAGATTTTGAAAATTCATTTTGTGTTTGAGAGTGGTGTGGAGTCTGGAGTAGTGATCAGGGTTTGGGGGAATGCAACCAGAAAGGTAGGTTGGATATTGAATAGCATTAGTAAGAAAAAGCTCCTAGGAATTACTTCAATAAATAGGAAGTAATATTCTTAATTAGACTAATAAGTTTAGAGAGATGAATATTTCTAAAAGATTTGAAGTCAGTAGGCTGCCTTAAATTTCTAAAATGTTTCCTTTGAAATTGTTATTTACCCTACTAATATGCTTAGATACTGTATCTTAGCCTAGAAACTGTACTATCAAGATTTACAGTCAAATGCTATTATTCCAAATTATATTACGGCTCTGTTCATTTCATGTTCAACAAATGACCACAAATTATTCTTTTTCTTGATCTCATTGGAATTTAAAATTTTTTCATGGTATTGTATGGAGCAACATTTCTAACACTGTGTTTCATGTGAAAAGCAAAATGTGGTCATAAGAAATTTGGGAAATATCTTAGTCTGTTTTATGTTGCTTTAACAGACAGGCTGAGTATTTTATGGAGAAAAGAGATTTACTTCTTACAGTTACGGAACCTGGGAAGTCCAAGAGCATGGTGCTGGTGGTGTCTGGTGAGGACCTTGTGCTGCATTATTCCATAGCGAAGGGCAGAAGCAGAAGTGAGCACACAATACAGAGAAGGAGGCACCAGGGGCTGTACTTGCTTTATAACAACCCACTCTGGAAATAACTAAGCTGCTCTTGCAATAATGACATTAATCGATGAGGGTTCTGCTCTCATGACCCAATCACCTCTTATTAGGCCCCACCTCCCAAAGCTACTGCATTGGGAATTAAACTTCCAACACATGAACTTTTGAATGACACATTCAAACCATAGCAGGAAACAATAGAATAAACAAAATTAACTGGATCTTGATTGCATGACTTTCCAAGGCCTTTAATATTGCTAATATTCTTTGTGAAACTCCAGAAGATAAAGTAATTAGCAATTTTTAAAATTACGTGACAAATATTTACTTAGTGCACCACTTAGTAACATCTTGAGGAAAATCAGCATTCTGTGGAATACTGGAGGCTAAAACTGTGTGAAACCATCCAAGTATCAAATGTTGCAGGTCAAAAAGCAGCCATAGCAGTTGACATACGGGCAGTCATGTGCATAGCTGAATAGTGACAATGAATTCCTTTCATTGGAAACCCTTCTTTAGGGTGGCTTGCAGAACAATAATTAATTTTATTATAGCTTGGATTCTTCCTCTAAACCATTATCTTTTCAATAAAATAAACACTGTGTACAGGTGCTCATTTTTATAATAACTATCTCTTTTATTTACAGGTGTTTCTTAGCTTGGCAATTATACGTTTCTCTTAGTCACAAAGGTTTGTGCTAGTAGTAAAATGGAAGGTACTTTCTGTCATTAGCTATGTATTCCCACGTTCAATAAATACATCCAGACTTATTTTCTTCTATAAGAAAAAAACGTTGTGTGCAACTTGAGGCAGTGAGGAGTGAAAGTTTTATGAAGAAGTTTCCAAAGCTGGCACAATGTCAGATTTAGAATCTTTTACAAATGCTGAGTTTTGAGTCTTGTGAAATACCTCTTAACTCAAAATACACAGGAGTGGGCTTAGAATTTTTATCTTTAAAAAGCTTCTCAGGTAATTATGATGCAACTGGTAGATTGGCAGACTGTAGTGGTCAGTGGAAATTTATTAAAGCTTGACACTTTTGTTCCATAACCTTTCTGAGATTCAGGTTTATGTGATACTTAACTCAGATTTACTTTGCATGCTTTAATTTTTTGGAGAATAATATAATGATATTCCAAAATATCTTTTTGATTTTTTTCTCGCTCTTTATGGAACCATATATTGTATATTTAGGTTTCCTCAGCGTTTTGGTCAACTGCATTTTTCATACCATATACTCTTTTAGGAAATCTCATCTAGTCTTGTGGTTTCAACAATTGCCTCTATGCAGATGACATCTTCCCCAAACTTCAGATTATATATCCAACTCCATCTAGACTTCTCTACCTAAATGTCTCATGTAGGGACAAATGTCAAATGCAACTTGCTATCCTCTCACCCCAGTTCCACTCCTCATTCTCTCTCTCAATTGGTAACATTGCCATCCACCTAGTTATCCAAATCTAAATCATAGGAGTAGTTATTTTATCCTTCCATAGAGGTCACTTTTATATTCTGATCAATGTCAAGTCCTGTTACTTCCTAAAAATTTATCGTATATGTACCTTGATTCTGCACTACTTGGTTCCCAGGTTCTGGAATCTAGAATTCAGGCAACTAACAAATATTATAATACTCTTATGCAATACTTGTGTACTCATTTTTGACAACATAGTTATGAAAAAATATTAAGAAGCATTTGATTTACTAGTGAACTTTCAAATCACAACCCATTTGTAAATTAAAGACTGACTATACTAGTAATTATCAAACAAATCAATAAATGTTTTAAAATTTTTATTGTAAATATCACTGCTTGGGAAAAAAAAGTTTACAATTAGAGTGAAATGAAGAGACAGGATCTTCTATAGATATTCTGAAGAGAACTTTCAGATTTTTTCAGAAGGCTTAGGAGTTTATGGTTTTGCAAAATGCAATTATTTTATTAAAACATTTGTTTCCCTCTTGCTTTTTTTGTCCTGTTTTTTCCTGGTGTATTTTGTGTTTGGTAGGTTAAATGGCTGGTTTCTTTGTTCCTGTGGCATTTGGACTGAGTTCTTGTTACTGGACATTAGAACTCACTTTGTCTAATAGGTGACTAAATATTTGCTAATCAAATATTCATTACCTACTGTATATGGCTGAGGGTGGAGAAGGGAATTGAGCTCAAAGAGGCCCAATGGGACTTTCTAGGGTGATAAAAATATTGTATCTAAATTGTGGTACTGGTTTCAGGGCTACATGCATTTGTCAAAACCCATCCAACTGTACTTTATTGTTTAAGTTATGCCATAATAAACCTGACTTTTTAAAAGGCTCTCAAGCAGAATGTCCCTTGTGGGCAGGTCACTTACCTGGGTGAGGCCTGATGACCACGAGAGGGAAATAGGTACAAGAGTGGGGCCACCCAGAGGAGTAGTGGGGAGGTTCGGACCGCAACTCACCACCAGGGAAGGCTGACGGCAGTGGACTTCAGACCTGAGACCTTGCAATGATGGATGGAGACTTTGTCATCTGTTGGCCCCAGGGGAGGTAGCAGGCAGTGCCTCCTAAAACCCCGCTAGGTTGTGCCCTGGCCAAGGACTATGCAGCCTGAGAGCTCGAGACTCCTGCAGGCTGCTGACATGGGGGCAGCCTCCCTCCTGCTTTTATAGACACTTTAATAGAAGTATGCTGAAACAGGTTTTGGGCTTATGAATGGATTGAAAAGAGGAGGAAATGAGGGTCAGAGAGATAAAAACAATCTAAGAAAAATATCACCTATTTATCTCTGAAAAGTGCAAGGGAGCAAATATGAGAATCAGGGCTACAGTAGACAACAGCAGCATCTATGTGGCAGGGAGAGAAACCTTGTGTGGCTTCGTCCCAATACTGGCCCCCAGAGAAGAGTACAGTCCTGGTCATTTCCTAGCAGAGGGGGGAAAAATGCAGATGTGGCTTATTTTAAAAATGATTTTTGATGGACACTCACCAACCACACAAACCCACAAAATAGGATTCTGTACAAAGACATTCAATCCCATTCATGTTATATTGCTGAAGAATGAGTTTCAGAAGAGATGATCTATCACACGAGTAAAGAAAGGTTTATGTGATACAATGCGACCACTGCACAGAGACAAACTCGAAGAGGGTGGAGAATGATGGTTTTGATTCTTTGAAGAGTTTTCCTCGAAAATGCTTTTCTGTGGGTGGCATTAAAAACAAAAATCCATCTGGTTGTCTTTGTCTGCAACTCTATACCAGATACATCATAGGATGCTTTTGTTTCAGCCCAGAAAGTGAAATTCTGATCTTGGATACTTTAAATGTAAAATCCAAAGAGGTCAGCTGCTCATAGGAGAAGATTGGGAGTAAATGGGCCACCTAGCAGGATTTAAAGCCACAAGATTAGAGGTTGGGAAGCATCTCTTAATTCTCAAAAATTCAGATGGGGGTGTTGGGGGAGAACCTCTAAGAATGAGAAGAGGGAAAATTAAGGCTATAAATTGTCATTCTTTCTGTCTTCTCATCTTTCCCAACATAGACATCCACCCTACCTTGAACCATTTTATTTATTTTTGTTTATCATCTGTTTGCATAGTTTATATCTAGTTGCAGCATTTCTTTGCAACCCAGAAGTACAATGAGGGTAGGAGACAGATAAACAAACCCTTTCCATTCTACCTGTTTCTTTCTTGTTGATTCATTCATTCATTTAAAAAATATTAACTGGCTGGGCACAATGGCTCATGCCTGTAATTACAGCACTTTGGGAGGACAGGGTTAGAGGATCACTTGAAGCCCAGAGTTTGAGACTGGCCTAGGCAACATAGCAAGAGCCCATCTCTATAAAAATAAAAATTAGTTGGGTGTGGTGGTGCATGCCTGTAGTCCTATCTACTGGGGAGGCTGAGGTGGGAGGATCAGTTGAGCACAGGAGTTTAAGGCTGCAGTGAGCCATGACCACACTATTGCACCCTAGTCTGGATGACAGAGTGAAACTCTGTCTCGAAAAAAAAAAATCTACTGATTGCCTCTGATTAGCCAAGTGCTGTTGTAGGTGTGCAGGTAATATCAGTGAACAAATAATGACACATTTATTTCCCCGAAGGAGTTTACATTATAGTCAAGGTCAAAAACCAAAAGAACAAAAAATAAGCAAAAACAGTAACAATAAGCAAAAATAAATAAAAATAATTAAATTACTATTTATTAAAATAAATATTAATATTAATAACTATCAATTAAATTAATTTACATATTATAATTTAAACATCTATCTTTTATAATGATAAATATAATAAATTTAATAAGAAACATTAAAAATAAATGTTACCTAGTTTGCTGAGAGATGAAAAGAGCTGTTATGCATTAAATTGTGTTCTCCACTCCAAAATTCATATGTTGAAATTCTAACACCCACTTCCTCAGAATGTGACATTTGGAAATAAGGTTGTTGCAGATATTATTGTGAAGCTAAGATGAAGTCATTTGGGTGGGCCCTAGTCCAGTATGACTAGTATCCTTATAAAAAACAGAAATTTGGACAGAGAGAAGCAGTCTCACACAGGAAGAATGCCATGTGAACATAAAGGCAGACACTGGGTGATGAATCTGTAAGTCAAGGAACACTAAAGTTTGCCAGCAACCACCAGAAGCTAGGAGAGAGGCGTGCGATGGTCCCTCTCACAGCCCACAAAAGGAAGCAACCCTGCCTTTCAGAGTTCAGACTTCCCGCCTCTAGAACCATGAGACAATGAATTTTTGTTTCCTAAGCCGCCCTCTTGATGGCATTTTGTTATAGCAGCCCTAGCAAACAAATACTGGGGCTATGAAAAATATGGAGGAGCATAAGGGGTATTGGGAATCCTTCACAGGATTCCATTAGTCATTTTTCACATAGGGAAACCAAGAGGTAACAGATGATTTTCTTGACCACCTTCACCTACTAGGAAAACTTGATTGTTGGTTCCCTCTCCTTCCCTCTCCCCAGCACTTTGTAGACATCTCCATAATGGCTCCTGTTTTAGTCTGTTTTCACACTGCTATAAAGATCCTACCTGAGACTGGGTAATATATGAACAAAAGAGGTTAAATTGACTCACAGTTCCACATGGCTTGGGAGGCCTCAGGAAACTTACAATCATGGCGGAAGATGAAGGAGAAGCATCTTCTTACATGGTGGCAGCAGGGAGAGAGTGCGGCAGAAGCTGCCACCTTTAAAACATCAGATCTCGTGAGAACTCTCTCACTAACAGGAGAACAGCATGGGGAAAACCACTCCCATGATCTAATCACCTCCCAGCAGGTCCCACACTTGACTTGTGGGGATTACAATTCGAGATGAGATTTGGATGGGGACACAGAGCCAAATCATGTTGGCTCCATCAGACTGTACTGAGTGATTTATTTCTGTCTTTATCTCTCTCTCCCTCACCATCTATCTCAATGAGGGACCATCTCATTCTCCTTCCTGTGTTTTAATTTCTAGCACATAACCTGCACTTGGTAAGTGCTCAATATGTGTTAATTAAATAGATGGAGAATGCATATAAATTCCATGAGAATTTAATGTGTGCAAGTTTCCTATGGTCTTATAATTAATATAATTTGATGTAGATGAAATTCATAACTTATCATGAAGTGGGACATTGGCAGCTGCCCCTCTTGGGTGGAACACATATTCTGAAACAGTGAGGTTTGTTGGGGATGAGCATGATCTCAGAGCTCCTTGCCTGCTATGGGAAGCTTGTGCCCGTTTTCCACCCAAAAACCAGAGATAACAATAACACTGCCTACCTCACATGATGTTGTGAGAGCTAACACATAGAATGAATGCTTCAAATAATGCTGGCCTTAAGAGAGTTCTTAAAGAGTACTAACCATTATTATTGCTGTTCATAGAGATTCATTTGAGAAGATTTCTATAGGCATTCAATAATTTGGGTGCCTGGGTCACTGTGGATGAAATGAGGGTCCAGAATTGTCTCACTGCTCATTGGGTTGATGGTCTAACGGGGAAAGCAAAGAGTAACAAAATAATTACAAATAAATAAACAGTGAAGGTGTGATCATTGCTATGAAGGAGAGATACCTAGTGCTTGGAGACCGCTGATGGGGGACTTAACTGACATGCAGGGTCAGGGAGAATGAGTTGAGATCTCAGATATGAGTAGGAATTGCCTACTGAGGATGAGAAGAACAGTATTCCTGGAGGAATGAATGGATAGGAGCCCTGAGGCAGTAGGAGCTTTTCTTGTTTATGGAAGGAAAAGGAGGACAGTGTGCCTGGGGTGCAGCAAGTGAGAGGAGCATGGCTCAATGTGAGGCTGAGCAAAGACACAGCAGATAGCTCATTCAGAGCTTTTGTCACCTTGCTAATTATTTGGCATAATGGAATCTGAGTGAGGTATTGGGGGTGAGTTGTGAGGAACAACATGCTCAGAGTTTCATTTTGAAAATCATTCAGGTTGCAGTGTAGAGAATGACTAAGAAGCAAAGAGTGAATGCAGGTAGACCCCATCAGAGGGAAGGGTGATGGTAGCTTGGGCTTAAGTGATAGTTTGTAGAAATGGAGAGAAGTGATAGATTGAAAATGGGTGGTGACAGAAAGGGGGCTATTGAAGACCAGGGCAGGTTGCTGACTTTGTCACTAGTATGCTTACAAAGGGTCTCACTCATGAGACCACACACTGAAGAGAACTGATTTTGAATATTTTGTCTATAAGGTATTTTTGAGACACCCAAGTGAAAATGTCCAGTGCTCAGTGGAGCATATGGGCTGATGGTGCAGAAAAGAATCATATATAACATCAGGCATTCAGGCATCCATTGCCCTGAGGGAAAGAAGTAAGGGAGTGAGTATTTTGTGGTCTGACTATAGCCCCCAAATTGCAGAGCTAGTCCCTGGGAAAGAGATGGACCAACTGGCCTAATGTGTCATACTTTCTTCCTTTCCAGCGATTTCTATTTTGAGTCCCCAATAGACTAGGTGGCCCAAACTTAACCACAGTCAGTTGGAGACCTAGGAATTTCTTGAGACCTGTGACTAAATGGAAGGCTTGAGTGGCGCCACCACCCTGTGCAGAGGCACAAGGTATTCAGGCATCTGTCTGCACAGTTATCTAGTCCTGAGTCATCAGTCCACTCAGGTTGTAAGGAGATATCCCTCTTCCTGTCCACATGACCCCTTCAGGTGTGGCAACTCTTTTCGTTTCTTTCTCATCACACTTGAGAGAACAATTATTCTGCTGCTTCTGTCAAGGTCTGAAGCACAGGAATCTAGGTCTGCCTTTGGCTCTGTGGGCCTGGACTCAACATGCAGCCCTTCCATTCTCATCAGGACTCTACTAAGGGAGAGAGGTAGTTCATTCCCTCTGCTCCCAGGCACCTCAAATTTCTGCCATCTTCCCATCTGGTATAGAGCCAAGGCTCTACACCAGGAACTGGGAGACAGTTTCTCATCCAGTCTCTCCAAAACCTCTCCAGGATCCTGCCATCTTTTAGGGACTCCAAACCCATAAAATGGGTGGAGCAAGGCTCAGCTCTCTGGTTCCCAACCACAAATCCACTCTCCTTCATCTAACTTCTGCCTGCTTCCCTCCATGTGGCTTGTGGAATAGGCTCCTAATCTGCTTTTTTGTCTTCTTTTCTTTTTTTTTTTCTGTGCCAGGATTATCCTTGTTTCTCCTAAGGCTTTGGATTTTAAAAACCAAAGCAAGGAAGACTCTATTTTTCCTTCTACTTTGTATTGTATCATTCTCTGAGGAGACAAGTTCAGAGAGCCTAGATCCTCAAATGGAAATTTGAGGGAAACTGGAAAGAGAGGATCAATGTTTTAAAAATGTCTTCACGCCACAGCTAAGAGAAAAAGTTCCCTTTTACCCCTTCGAGATGATTTTATGATCAGATCTAATAGTGTAGGTTATAATGAAAAATAGCTACATAACTAATCTTGAGGTCAGACAGAGACTCTGTGTGTTTATATATCCACATGAAGTAGTATACGCTATTTTCCTTTTAGTTCCTTCCTAACTGAATTTAATTAGAGTTCTGTGAGGCTAAACTAACTAAAACTGCAAAATTCCCTGAGATTCATGACATTAAAATCATTCAGTTTCCTTGCCATTAAGGCCTACAGGATAAGACTCTATTCCAGCCATATTTTATCATACATGGTTTTTCAGCTTCCAAGAGCCACCAGGAGCTATTTATTGGTTTTCAGTACTAACGTAGAGAGTGAGGTTTGAATGTAATATAGCAGCATTAAAAGCATCACCACATCCTTGTTATGTTGTTTAAAGATGAATAAATATTTCTGGGAAAAAGAAAAATACTTGATTGGATTTTCATGATGCTAAGGGAGATTTATACTATCTAACCTAATGAAAAATAAATCATAAATATTTTACATGTAAATATATTCTACATTTCCCTAAGTATATGAGAGAAAAACAAATGAATAGTTTCAAGATCATCAGAGTATAGTTAGAGCACCTCAATATTTTCAGTTTAGGAAGTTACACTTTGGACCTTGGGGTATGATTGGCTATTAACAATGTGAAACTAGATTAAAAGTGTCTTAGTTTATCATGTGAGTTCATAAATAAAGGAGTCTGCAGGACAGAAGGGTAAAATAATAATATAAGTAATAGAATGTAGCCTAATTCTTTGGAATCCCTTAACTAGTTTTTATAACCCGTTGCAATACTCACTCTTTAGTGCTCTGTATGGATAACTCTTTGACCATTTTTATAGAATGCGTCGAGAAAGTTATAGTCCAAGAAATTTAAATAGTTACCCTGTGCAGGTAAAATGAAAATAAGTTTGCTATCTTGCTGGGCACAGTGGCTCATGCCTGAAATCCCAGCACTTTGGGAGGCTGAAGAGGGAGGATTGCTTGAGCCCAGGAGTTCCAGACCAACCTGGGAAACATAGTGAGATCTCCATCTCTAAAAAAAAAAAAAAAAAAGAAAGAAAAAATTGCTTTGTTAAAAGAGGGCAAAAAGGTATGCTGTGCAAGATATTTTCTATTATTATCTGTACTTTTTTGCAAAATAAACAAACTTTAATAGAAAATGGATGGAAACGGTTATTGTAGTGTTCTAGAAATTCATCCTGAGAACTAGTAAGAGGCTGTAACATATCCTTAATTATTTGACTTTGTAAAAGATCATAGGTGAAAACAAATTTACAAAACTCCTTTGTTAATTGAATAAAAGAAAATTCTCATATTCTCCATTAACTTAGAATTTTCATCTTTGCATTCTTTAGCACATTTACATTGTTTTCTTCAAATGCCTTTGACTGATTTTTCTAAATTTTTTCCTAACATCCAAACATCTTTTGGCATAAGGTTGCTGGCCTAACCTATAGATTATTATATTCATTGCTCTAATCTATATCAGGAATGGGCATGATGCCTTAGACACAATTAAACTCTAGCTAAAATTTCCAGTGCCCAAAGAGGAAAACAAAGGTATTTAACATTGGCTCACTAAGATCAGGGACATGTCTAGTTTTTTATTTTAAGACTTATTAAATTTTCTTTTTATTAAGTCAAATATATGTATTTTTATCCAATAAGAAACATTGTGTTTTAACTTTTTAAACTAAGAAGTAAGGTCCCAGGAAGAGAAAGATAACATTAACTTTGTGGCATTCCGTGGAAAAAACACTGAGCTACTCAAACCTTCTCATAAATCTCTGGTTGGCCACAAAAGCCAGCCCTGGCAAATGGATAGAACCTACATTTCCAAGTTTGCCAAATAAAGAAAGATGTTGCCTGAAGTTTTAAAAACCATTTGTGGCTAAATTTCTAAAGTAAAAACAAAGGCCAATCTAACCTGAACCTGACACCAGTAGCTGTCAGATCTAACATGTGATTGGCATATTCTTTTTTTTTTTTTTTTTGGGATGGAGTCTCGCTCTGTCACCAGGCTGGAGTTCAGTGGTGCAATCACGGCTCACTGCAACCTCCGCCTCATGGGTTCAAGCAATTTTCCTGCCTCAGCCTCCCGAGTAGCTGGGATTACAGGCGCACGCCACCATGCCCAGCTAATTTTTGTATTTTTATTAAAGACGGGGTTTCACCATGTTGGCCAGGATGGCCTCGATCTCTTAACCTCATGATCTGCCCACCTTGGCCTCCCAAAGTGCTGGGATTACAGGCATGAGCCACTGTGCCCTGCCAGTATATTCTTTTCTTCAGTCCACTTATAACTTTCAGCTATTTTATTTAGGTCTTCTTAACCTTTTTCTTTTGATCTCTGTAACTAGAATATAAGAGACAGTGTCTGTCTAGCACAATATTTTATCTCCTGTACTAGCAGAGTAGCTGGCACACAACGAATAGGCCTATTAACTATGCTTCACTTTTATCCTTATCTTTTTGGACTGCCATGTTTTACAGAGTGCTTCAGGAAAGTTATAGTCCAAGAAATTTAAAATGTATGTAGGTTGATATAAAATCAGCATGTTCTTCATGTCTGCCAAAAAGTCATCTGAAGGCAACAAGGTAAATGAAAACCAGTGTCACAAGGGAGGATACTGAGAGAAGATAGCACAGTGAGAGAATGAACTGGTGATAGGACCCAATTGCTATATATATTAGAAAAAGACTGAAAATTTTACACTTTACAAAATTGATACAAATGTCTTGAAGGACAAAAACAGTGTTTCCTGTTTGCAAGGATATAGGAGGCAGGGGTGAGCTACAGCTTTACTTGTTTCTAGAAGCAGAAGTAAGTATGGCCAAATGGAATGTCACATAGACAAGCCATGTTTCCAGGAAGTAGTGCTTCTCTGTGGCAGGAGGAAAGAGAACAGTATTTGAGTTGTATGTGTGTGTGTTTGGTGTGGGGGGAAGGGAATATCACGTATCTCAACTGTTTGGGAAATAGTAAAAGCTGTATAAGCTCTCTCATGAATTCCTAGATCATAAGAAAAATCCCAGATATCCTGGAACAAGGTCCCGGCCTCTACCTTTCCCCTAAACTTCCTTCAAAGAGCTGGTTCAGAGATCCAGCAAAGAAAGAAAACACTTTAATAATAAATAATTGAAAGGGACTAGTACAGAACCTATATGGAAAATCTTTTTTAATTTTTTACTTTGCAGTTTTATGGGTACATAGTAGCTATATATATTTATGGGGCACATGAGATATTTTGATACAGGCATACAATGTGTAATCATCACATCAGGGTAAATGGGATATCCAATACCTAAAGCATTTATTATTTCTTCGTGTTACAAATGTTCCCATTATACTCTTGCAGTTATCTTAAAATGTACAATAAATTATTTTTGACTGTAGTCAACCTGTTGTTCTATCAACCACTAGATCTTATTCATTCTATCTAACTACGTTTGTGTACCCAGTAATCATCCCCACTTTTCCGCCTGTTCCTCACTACCCTATCCAGGCTCTGGTAACCATCATTTTACTCTCTATCTCCATGAACTCAATTGTTTTAACATTTAGCTTCCACAAATGAATGAGAACATATGAAGTTTGTCTTTGTGTGCCTGGCTTATCTCACTTAACATAATGTCTTCCAGTTCCATCCATGTTTTTGTAAATGACAAGATCAGATTTTTTTATGATGGGATAGTATTCCACTGTGTGTTTAAGTACCAAATTTTCTTTATTCATTCGTCTGTTAATGGGCACTTAGCTTGCTTGCAAACCTTGGCTCTTGTGAACAGTGCTGCAGTAAACATAGGAGTACAGATAACTCTTTGATGCACTGATTTCCTTTCTTTGGGTGTAGATCTAGCAGTGAGACTGCTGGATCATATGGTAGTCTTATTTTTAGTTTTTGAGTAACCCCCATGCTGTTCTCCATAGTAGCTATACTAATTTGCATTCCCACCACCAGTGTACAAGGGTTTCCACTTCCCAACATCCTTGCCAGTATTCTATACAGAGATTCTTTCAAAAAATCAGAAAGGAAAAGCTAAAAAAAAAGTAATTGATGAAGAGCACTCATCAGAAAATTATTGCCATGGAACAGATAGATATTGTGAACACATATTTTGCCATGATTTTAAACAAATACAATGAGCTAATTGCTTTTATAAGGCAAGATACAAAATAAACATGCAAAAACCCATGGAAGAAATGGCATAAGGATATGAAATTAGCTGGCACAGCACATGAAAAAAGTGAAAGAAATAATAATTAAAACAATCATGGTAAAATTAAAAGGACCTGAAAAAAGAAGAAATACTGTAGAAAACACAATAAGTGACATAGAAGATAAAAATGAAAACATAGGCAAATTGAACTGAAAATAAAAACCTTAGAGCAAAGAAACTACGATAGAGAGAGAAAGTAGGCAATAGAGCCTTAAAATACTCATAATCAGGGGGAACAAAGAAGAAAGCAAAATGTGGAACAGAAACAAAAACATTTCAGAAAGCATTTTTTATTTCAAAGGAAACTTGACCTAGTATTGAAAAGGCACATCATGAGTCATAAAAAGTTGATTAAAAATGATCAACCCTGAAGAATATTAAGTGTATTGGACTTCAAAAATAAAGAATCTTTTGGATATCTAGGCAAAAAAGATCAGCTAATTTATAAAGGAAAATAAATCAGGCTAATCTCAGACTTCTTGGCAACAAAATTGCATCTCAGAAAATAATGTAATAATAACTACCAAATTCTCAAAGAAAGAAAATGTGATCCAAACATTTCATAGATTGCCAAACTGTAACTTGTGTGTAGAGAAAAAGGATCAACTGTTTTAAAAATGCCAAAATGCAAGAACGCATATTCCTCAAGGAGAAGTTCCTTAAAGTCTTTTTGAAAAATTCATACATAACAAACTATTGCCCACCTAAAGATGATTGGAACACAGAAACAAATGATTAGTAGTGCACATTGACTGAATTAATAAATTAGGACTAAATTAAAACTAAATGAATTAAACCTTAAATAAAAGTGGAGACTAAGAATAATTATTGAATGTGAATATTGTGTGTTCTGATAATATAGAAATGAGATAACTAAAAAATTGAGAGGCAAAAAAAGAAATAAAAGATTTGTAGTCAAATACATATTCTGACTTCTACATCTGTCATATTTGGAAATAACAGAATGAAGCTTAAGCTAACAAACCAAGTAACAAAAGTAACAGAAATGAAGAATACCTTTGACAGGCTCACCAGTAGACTCAACACAGCTGAAGAAAGAAGCAGCAAGTTTAAAGACAGGTCAACTAAATTTGCCCAAACTGAGATACAAAAAAAAAGAGTGATAAACAAGAACAGGGTATTCAAGTGCTGTAAAACAATATCAAAAAGTGTAATATGCATGTAATTCAAATCCCAGAAGAAGAAGTGAGAATGAAGCAAAAGAAATGTTTAAAGAGAAAATGGCCATGTATTTTTTCACACAATAAAATTAATAAAAGATACCAAACCATAAGCTCCAGGACATCAAGCTCAGAGGACATCAAGTAGGGTAAATAACAAATAGAAAATACACTTAGATACATCATATTCAAACTGTTAAAACCAAAGATAAAGAGAAAATCTTGAAGGCAGAAAGAGGCAGAAAAGACACATTACACACATAGAAACAAAGATAAGATTATAGTAGACTTTTATTCATAAACCATGCAAGCCAAAAGGCAGTGGAGTGACATTTTAACATATTGTAAGAAAAAAACTGTTAACCCAGAATTCTTTCTCAAATTTTAAAGTCTTTCAAGGCCGGGTGTGATGACTCACACCTGTAACCCCAACACTTTGGGAGGCCAAGGCACGAGGATCACTTGAACCCAAGAGTTCAAGACCAGCCTGGGTAACAAAGTAAGACCCCATCTCAAATTTTTAAAAAAATTTTAAGAAAGAAAAAGAAAAAAGAAAAAAGAAATAAAAAATAAAAGAGAAATAAATACATTTTCAGATTAAAAACAAAAACTGAAAGAATTCATTTCCAGCAGATGTGTACTATAATTATTGTTACAGTAAATTCTTCAGAAAAAAAGATACCAGAAAGAATTTTGAATCTATATAAAGAAATAAAAAATGCTGAAAATGTCATGAATAGAAGTAAATATATTTATTATATTCTTATTTATAATTGACTCTAAAACATAGTAGACTGTCTAAAGTAAAATAAGTAGCAATGTGTTATGTTTATAGCATATGCAAAAGTATGTATGATTAAAAATAACACAAAGGATTGGAGAAAGATATTGAGAATACACTGTTGTAAGGCCCTTACATAACATGTGATGCTATATAATATTATGAATTAGACAGGCTGCAATTAAATAAAGATGTATACTATAAATCCTAGGACAAGTATTAAATTTTTTATTTAAAATATAATAATAAGCAAATACATTAGATTAAAATGGAATGATAAACTCCATCCAAAAGAATGCAGAAAAACAGGGGAAAAGAAAAAAACAAATAGAACAACAGAAAACTGCTAGCAAATTAATAGATTACATTTCAACCATACAAATAATTACATTAAGTGTAAAGTGGTATAAACATGCAAATTAAATAACAGAGATCATCAGACTAGATTTTTTTAAAAAAGCAAGACACAACTATATGCTGTCAACAGGAAATCTTTTAATATAAAGACAGAGAAGTTAAAGGTAAAAGGGTGGAAAAGGTATACCATTCCAAAGGTAATTTTAAAAAACCTTGATTGGCTGTATTGACATCAGAAAATGCAGACTTCAGGACAAGGAATATCATCAGGAAAAAAAAGAAGCATTACATAATAATAGTTAGGACAATTTGCCAAGAAGACATAGCAACTTTAAATGTGTATGTACCTAACAGAGTTTCAAAATGTATGAAGTAAAAACTTATAGAACTGAAAAGAGAAATAGAAAATCCCCAATGTCTTGGAGGCTTCAATACTTCAACATTTTAATCAGTAGAAGGTGTAGAAATGTGTATTCCAGGCTATCATTCATCTAAAATGTATAAATAGCAAATCCACTGGTTAAGCAGACAATCATCAGGGGAACTAAATGCTGCTTTCCCATTCGTGTAAACATCCCCTGTCTCTAAAGTGATTCTATTCAAATCAGCTCCCTTACTTGACTCGGGGTTCCTAAAATGGGAAAATGAATATGAAGTTGTTGGCCCATAACTCTTGAGAGTTTGTCTGCAATAGAAGAGAATGAGGCCAAACCACAAAGGGAAGCAGAGCCAATAAATGGATATCTTGTGGTCAAGAGAGAACCCTATTAACAGTGTTTGAATTTCTGATACATTTTCAATCACTGTTCTAGGCACTAGGGATAAAATAGCAAACAAAAGCAAGCGTGCCCCTGCTTTCATGGAGCTCATTCTCTATGGAAGAGACAAGACAGAAATAAACCTGTAAATTAATGTGGTGTGTGTATATGTGTGTGTGTGGACACATGCCTGCCTGCATGCATGCATTATAATCTTAGGTGGTGGTAAATGCCATGAGGAAAAATAATGTATGTGAAGGGTGGCAGGGGAGGGAGGGTTGTTAAAGAATGACTGAGATGGAGGCATCTCTTTTATAGAGTGGTCACAAAACGATTTTCTGATAAAGTAAACACACACCTGAAAGAAACGATAGTGCAAGCCACAAGTATATCTAAGGAAATGCACTGAAAGCAAAAGAACAGTAGCAATGAGTCCAAAATAGAAGCATGTTTGACATTTTCAAGGAATGGCAAGAGGTGATATGGTCAGTATGCAGAGAGTTAGGTGAATAGTATTTCATTTTTTAAATTTTTTTTAAAAATTAAAATTTTTTTAAGGCTAGTCAAGAGAAGCAGTGGGAGTGGAGAAGGAAAAAAGACAAAGACATCTGTAACTGGTTGTGATCAATCAGTTGTAAACACCATTGCACTCAGATCAGCTGAAGTGAATAGTATTAATACTTTAGTGAATAGTATTAATATTTTAATGAATGAATGAATGCATCTAACTTATTTGACCACTACCTACTGATGAGCATTTGCAAACAGTGCTGCAGTGACTAAACTCATATGTATATCATTTCAAATGTTCAAGTATATTTGTTAAGATAAATTCACAAAAGTGAAATTGCTTAGTGAAAGGACATCTTCATTTGTAATTTTGCTAGGTTGTGCCAAAATGCCCTCCATGGGAGTTGTAATAATTTTTATTTCCACCAACAATGGATAAAGTCAACTATTTTCTCACAGCCTTCCCATCCCAAAATACTGCTTTAATGGTAACAGCTTTTTTTTCTTTGTGCCAGGAACTATTGTAAGTATGTAACATAAATTTATACATTGAATACTTAAAATAATCCCAGTATGAGTTAGGTATAATTATGATTCCCATTTCACTAATGAGGAAACTGAAAAAAGACAGGTCAAGACATGTTCAAGGTCACTCTACACGTAGGACTCAGAGCCCATGTACTCCACCTCCAGACACAGGCTCTTCACCAGTACTCCACAGAGTCTCCTTAACCAACTTTTTGTCTTATGCCTATATGAGAGGTGAAAATGGTATCTGGATGTGCTTTTCATTTCTCTCATGGTAGGGGATAGCATGTTACATGATTAGACTGAAATTATAATTTACAGTTTCCTGAGTTGTTTCTGTCCTTTACCCATGTTGTGAAGTGATTGTGTTTTTATTAACTTGTAGAAACTGTGTATAATGTAGATAGAAGCTCTTTGTCTGCAATATGAGTGATGTGAGTGGCAAATATTTCCCATAATTTGTTCCATATTCCCCCCCATGAATAAGCTCTTAATTTACATGTTACCAGTATGGGTCTGGTTGTATGTTTTTTTTGAAATAGTTGAGGGAAAACTGCCTGTTTATATACTACTGGGAATTGTTACGGAGATCTTTGGGGTGTTGATTTTCTGGCTGGAAACCTTCATGGCTGGTGGTGCCTTTGCCCAAGTTCTTGTCCTGCATTGGGAAGAATGAGGTACACAGACAATTGAAGGGTGAAGAAGACAAAGATGAGCTTTATTAAGTGTTTATTAAGTGTTAGCTTAATAAACTAACTCAGAGGAGACCTGCAGTGGGTAGATCCTCTCTGTAGGCAGGTCATCCAGTTGAGTGTTCAGCTCTCAGCAGAGAAGAGGTCCTGGAGAGGGTAGCTCCTCTCTGCTACTGGTCGTCTGGATATCTGCTGCTCTCAGCAGACAGAAGGGCCTGGGTGGAGTTGCTCCTCTCTGTAGCCAGTAGTCCCAATGCCTCTGCAGGTCTCTGAAGCTCTCAGCAGAGAGGGTAGCTCCTCTCTGCAGCCTGTCCTCCTGTTGTCTCCTGCTATCAATGGGGAGAGTAGCTCCTCTCCTGCTATTAGCAGAGAGGGTAGCTCTTCTCTGCAGTTGACCATCCTGTTCAGTCCTTTCTTCATTCTCTGCTGTGCTCTGGCTGAGCCCAGGGCTTTGAGGAGGGAAGTGCATGCTAACTGGTCCATGGGAAGCAATGGGTGGGCCCAGGAAAAAGCACCATGAGTTCCACCTCTGGTCTGCAGGACTGGCAGCCCAGCCAACAGGCTTCAGGCCTGCCCCAGTCTGAAGGCAGGGCTTCACTGGGGACCCACCCCCTCTGCTCAGGAGCTTATCTGCTTCCCTCCACCTTCCATGGCAGCCAGGCTGCTAGCACTGAGGGGCACCTGCAGACCAGTGCTCAGTCACTCTCAGCACCCCCCTCAGCACCCCCCTCAGCTTCCCCTCCCACACTATTTGGTGCCCAAAGAATGGAGGGAGCTTAAGTAGCAGGGGGCTGGCCTGTCAATGCTGCCTTGAGTGTGCACACACCCAGCCAGGTTGTGACAGCACCTGGGCTTAGCCCCAACCCTGCTGTGAGATCTGAGCAGGCACTGGGAGTGGGGAGAGGCCAGGCAATGGGAGCAGGCATCTCTGAGCCTGCAAGGGCAATGGGGAGCCTTTTCATGCCCCCCAAGAGGGCAGGGATGTTTGGGTCTGCAGTGCTGGATGGGGCAGCTGCAGCTGTGCCCAGGGGGATGGGGCTCCTGCTTGCTCTGTGGAACAGAAGGCCCAGATCGCAGCCATGACTTGGGCAGCTCTCCTGCCACTCAATGGAGCATGGCACCTGGCTGTGCCCCCTTGCAGCCTGGGGTGGAGTCTCCAGGGCTTTGCTGGGCCTGGCCCTGGCACTCAGGGGTTGAGCTCCATCGCTGTGGCTCCCAGGGTGGTGGGCTTGGGGGGGATGAAGGGGGCCTACCACTCCACAACTGTGGGTATTTCTCGTCAGGTGGGATGAGAGACTGAGAAAAGAAATAAGATACAGAGACAAAGTATAGAGAAAGAACAGTGGGCCCAGGGGACCAGCACACTCAGCATGCAAGGACCTGCACCGGCGCTGGTCTTTGAGTTCCCTCAGTATTTATTGATCATTATTTTTACTATCTTGGTGAGGGGAGTGTAGCAGGTCAACAGGTGGGGAGAAGGTCAGCAGGGAAACACATGAGCAAAGGAATCTGTATCATGAATAAGTTCAAGGAAAGGTACTGTGTCTAGATGTGCATGTAGGCTAGATTTAGGTTTCACTTTACACAAACATCTCGGTGTAGCAAAGAGTAACAGAGCAGTATTGCTGCCAGCATATCTCGCCACCAGCCACAGGGCAGTTTTCTCCTATCTCAGAATAGAATGAATGGGAATGGTCGGCTTTACACCTAGACATTCCATTCCCAGGGATGAGCAGGAGACTGAAGCCTTCCTCTTATCTCAACTGCAAAGAGGCCTCCCTCTTTCACTACTCCTCCTCAGCACAGACTCTTTACAGGTGTTGGGCTGGGGGATGTAAAGTCTTTCCTTTCCCATGAGGGCATATCTCAGGCTGTCTCAGTGAAGGGAAACCTTGGACAATACCCAGGCTTTCTTGGGCAGAGGTCCCTGGGGCTTTCCACAGTGCATTGTGCCCTTGGTTAATAGAGAATGGAGAATGGCAATGACATCTGCCAGGCATACTGCCTGCAAACATATTGTTAACAAGGCACATCCTGCACAGCCCTAAATCCCTTAAACTTTGATTCAATACGGCACATGTTTCTGTGAACACAGGATTGGGGCTAAAGTTACAAATTAACAGCATCTCAAAGCAAAACAATTTTTCTTAATACAGATCAAAATGGAGTTTCTTATGTCTTCCTTTTCTACATAGACACAGTAACAATCTGATCTTCCTTTCTTCTCCCCACAGGGGGAGGGGGTTGGAGGATGGGGGGTGCTGTTTGCCTCCTCCCTGTGCCTTCTGTGCAGTCGTGGTGTGATGGCAGTGGCTGTATCAGATGGCCGGTAGCTGCCATCAGGATCATCTAGCATAGTGGGAAATTCTTGAATTAGGAAACAGGTAAGAATTGCCGGAGTGGTGCCTGGAGCAGGCAAGTAGGTGGATAATAGTGTGCCCGATACAGGATCACAAAAAGTTCATCTACAGTGACATATAGAAGCCTGACACAGTGGCACATGCCTGTAGCCCTAGTTACTCAGGAGGCTAAGGTGGGAGGATCACTTGGGCCCAGGAGGTTGAGGCTACACTGAGCCATGATTGTGCCACTGCACTCTAGCCTGTAGGACAGAGAGAGACCCTGTCTTTAAATACATATATATAGCAGCATATGGAAAGGAAGAATGCGTGGGCACACATGCTAGTGTATGGGCTGGTGTGGTACTGGAAGTCTGTGCCAGTTTTCTTCTGAGTGCTTCATTTTTTCTGTGCAAAGTAAAACTCTCATGAACTGAGAGTGAAGATCAAGGAGGGGAAGACGTAAAATAAAACAAAATGTTGAAAGTAAAAGTTTGGAAAATATAAATAATGCCAACCTAACTCAAAGGAAGCTGGTATAGCAGCACTAATATCAGACAAAGTAGATCTTAAGTTAAAAACCATTACTAGTTATAGAGAGGAATATTTTTATAATACTAGAAGGACCAACCTATTAGGAAAATGCAGCAATTCTAAATTTTTATAGACTTAGTAACTTAACCTGAAATAATATGAATTTTAAAATTACAGAATATAAAAGAGAAATAAATGAATTCATATTCTTAGTAGGAGATTTTAACACAAGTCTCTCCGTAGCTTAAACAGCATATAGAAAAAAATAAGGATTTAGAATATTTGAACAGCATGAGTAATAAACTTGGCCTAATTGGTATACATAAGGCACTGCACCCAATAACTCTAAAAGAGACAATCGTATCAAGTGCACATGAATCATTTATCAAAATTAACATTTCTGATTATGGTAGAAATTAGCTATAAACAAAAACAAAAAGAAAACTGAAAAATGATCATATGTTTAAAAAGGAAGCAATACATTTCTAAATAATACATGTCAAAAAAATTAAAACAAATCAAAAATTGTAAACTAAAAAATAATAAAAATGCTATTTATCAAAACTTATGATACATACCTAAACCCGTGTTTAGACTAAAATTTATAACCTTAAATATATATGGTAGAAATCAAGAAAGGCTGAAAATTGATGATCTAATCATCCATTTCAAGAAGATGAAAAATGAACATAAAATTGAGTCTAAAGAAATAGAAGGAAGGAAATAATAAAGTTAAGAATAGAAATCAATGAAACAGAAAACAAGCACAAGACACAACTAATCAACAACCAAAAGCTGATTCTTCATATTGAAATACAAGGCTGATTTGCTATGCTAGTAGAATAATGTCTTATACTTTCTAAGTATTTAGAATGCTAAATATGCTGCTTCCTCAATTCAAAACATGAGTAATTGTCTTTTCAATTTCTATACTTAATATTTAAATTTTCACAAATTTAAAATGTGCATACTCATTAAGAAAATAATTATGCACCGCAAATAATATTGGGGTTTTTTTCCCCATGAAAATATTCTTAGCATGCCAATTTGTTTTTCATTTGTTTTTTAAGTACCAGCAACATCAGTCAGGTTGCCACCAGATCACGTTTAAGACTGATGGAACATGGTGACGTCCTTTATAGTTGCCCTATCAATGACTCTGAACATAAAGGAAAAGTTAGTTACATTACCTATTCTGTCAAATTTGAGTCATTTTATTCTTAAATTTCAAATAAAATTATAGTCTGTAACCCTCACACAGTTACTACATACTGAATTGAAGTTTGCATTTCATTGGCTATTAAGATATATATGGTATCATAATGACAGGGATACATTCTGATAAATGCACTGTTAGGTGATTTGGTCATTGTGTGAACATCATAGAGTGTATTTTTTACAAACCTAGATGGTATAGCCTACTACATACCGAGGCTATGTGGTATAGCCTATTGCTCCCAGGCTATAAATCTGATCAGCATGTTACTGTAAATACTGTAGACGATTGTAACATAATGGTAGATATTTGTGTATCCAAACATTCTAAACATAGAAAGGGTAATGAGTTGTGCATTATGATGGCAATGATGTCACTAGGTGGTAGGAGTGTTTCAGCTCTTTTATAATCTTATGGGACCACCGTCATGTCTTCCCATCCACTGGCTAAAGACTTTAACAGGATTCCTAATACTTTCCTTTCTTCCCCCTGACTTATTGGAGCACACAACTCTTAATAATATTAGGATAGCTGATTGGCTTCTGCAAATCTCAAGGCTATATCTATATCTGAATCTATTCATAGCATATTGCTACTGGTAATTTGTTCAATGTGAGGACTTGGAATGCGTCATGCACAATTGGCGTATCGCAGAACTATATTTTATCCTCTTTGTAACATGCCTTATTTCCAGCATGTCATGATCCTAACCTTTTTTAGTTCTTAATCTTATAGGACAACAAAGACAGCAAAAAAATGAAACCATTTGGGTGGTCTCTCAAGCACTGACCTCAGAGCTGGTCCCAGAAGTTGGGTGTCCACATCATGAAAAAATAAACACATGCCATCATCGTTGACACTAATTATGTACTTCACTTGCGTGTCCTCAGAAGAAAAGCCAAGAATAAAATTGCTGTAAATAACAGGCTCTTTCTCATTACTTGGGGTGGCCTCTTTAGGTCAGGGTTAAAGTCCAGTTCCAGTGTGGTGTGAGATAGTGCACATGGCCAATGCTTTTGTTGTTCCTAAAGTGTGCAGAAGGAAGAGGAGAGAATCTCCTGGGACATTTATCCTCCATGACTCATCCACAAAACTTTTTTTGAAAAAGTTAAGAGAAAGTGAAATATGCTAAAAATATGGAAAAGGAGTCTCAATGACATTATTCAGAATTTTCTTCCATAAACAAAATTACCTATGAGATGCCATCATTTAACATAATGTTACATACAACCAGATTTTAAATTATTGACTGTTTTTTTTGAGACAGGGTCTCACTCTGTTGTCTAGGCTGGAGTGGTTATGTGGTCTAGGCTGGAGTGGTTATGTGATCTCGGCTCACTACAGCCTCAACCTCCCAGGCTCAAGTGATCCTCCCACCTCAGCCTGCCAAGTAGCTGGGACTACAGGCACATGCCACCATGCCCAGATAAGTTTTGTATTTTTGGTAGAGACTGGGTTTCACCCTGTTGCCCAGACTGGCCTCGAACTCCTGAGCTCAAGTGATCCACCTGCCTTGTCCTCCCAAAATGCTAGGATTATAGGCGTGAGACGTTGTGTCCGACGAATTATCGACTTTTTAAACACTACACTTAGACTACCAAAAATGTGGTATTAATCAGTCATAAGCAGGCCAACCAAATTGGCCTGCTAACTATAAATCTAACTTGCAGTTAGCAGGACAATGTAGCACTCATATATTCTGCTATATCGGATTTGTTAGTAACAAAATTAATATTTAGTCTTCCATATCCTGCGCCAGCTGCATGGGTTCATAATCCAACTAATCACACAGGGTTCCATACTTTAAAAATCCCTTGAATTGGCATAATGCTCTGCTGTCATTATCTTGAAATTCTTAATGGCCATTAAACAAGGGGGCTCACATTTTCATTTTCACACTGGGATCTATAAATTATCACAGCATTCCTGCCATGGATACCATTCATTAGCTTTTATTTCTCACCTTGTTCTATTTACATGGGGCAGAGAGATGCTATTTATTGAGTAGCTCTTCAAAATCCCAGTTTATTAAATCATAAGAAGAGTAACAGTATTTAATGATAAAAGGCACAATTTGTGGAATTTATGTCATGTATGTCATAAACCTGGTTATAGCATGCAATATGGAAACTAAATACATTGAATTGAGCTGTCAGCAAAACAAATAAAATGTAGTGAAAATAACATGATAGTTAAAGGCTTTAACATACTTCTTTTAGAATAGGATGGTTTTGATAGCCAGAAACATTAAGCAAAAACGTAGAGGAACTGAGTTTCCTTCCAGCAGAAATTTACATTTTTCTATATTGTCTGTGGAAAATAATCAGTTGTGTGCTTAATCACAAAGAAAATTTTAAAAGCTTAAAAAGAGGGATTTTATAGCCTACATTTGAGTAGCATAATCCAATAAAATTAGAAGCAAATAATGAATGAGGCTCTCACCAAAATCTTAACTATGTGAATATAAAGAAACATGCTACTAGAGAATTCTTGAATCAAAGAGGAACTCAAACTGGAAATTATATCAAGAGAGCAATAAACAGGAGCACTCTAATTTTGAAAAACAATGGGAGTCAGAAGAAAATTTTTAGCTGTGAGTGACTTCATTTTTAAGGAAGAAAGACCAAACAAAAAAGGCTTTACAAAAACTACATTTTTTCCATGCTTTGGCATTTTATACCTATAAAATCTAAAAACTGTAGAGAAAAATCAAAATAAATAATAAAAGTATTCCTAAATTAATGCCTTTTTTCTGTCTACTAATAAACAATCAAAAATTGATATGGAAAAATATTTCATTCCCAATAGTGATAAAAACCTATTTTAGAAAACATAGAAGTAAATATAACAATATAGACACAGGATTATATGAATAAAATTATAAAAACATATTAAAGTACATTAAAAATATATAAACAAATGGAAATAAATAACATTCTTGGACATAAAGATTACATTTAATAGAAATAAATTATGTCAATATTGATACATAGACTTTATGCAACCTCAGTTAGAATCCAAGTTGTTTTGTAGGTTATTGGCGGTGGCAGGTGTAGTTAAAATCATCTTCAATTTCTAAAAAAGAATAACTATTTGAAGATGTTCAAGAAAAGTTTCTAAAAGAACATATTGGGAAAGTATTGGTCTTACCAGACAACAGGATGTAGAATAAAACTATAATAATCAGCTTGGTAGAATAAAATAAATATGCCATATCTAGACACCAGTGCACATTAAAAAATTTAATGTATGCCAAAGATAGTCATTTAATTTTTTAGGAAACATAGGATTTTAATAAATGGCTCTGGTACAAGTAACCATACTGTATTAGTTTATTTCTATAACGCTATGAAAAAACACTCAAGACTGGGTAATATAAAGAAAAGGAGGTTTAATGGGCTTACAGTTCCCCGTGGCTAGGGAGACCTCACAATCATGGTGGAAGGTAAAGGAGGAGCAAAGGCACATTTTACATGGCAGCAGGCAAAAGAGAAGAAGGAGTGCCCAGCAAAGGGGGAAGCCCCTTATAAAACCATCAGCTCTCATGAGAATTTACTGTCATGAGAACAAGATGGGGGAAACTGCCCCCAAGACTCAATTATCTTCACCTAGGCCCTCCCGTGACACATGGGGATTAATGGGAGCTATAATTTGAGATGAGATTTGGGTGGGGATACAGCCAAAACATATTATACCACCCCTGACACCTCCCAAATTTTATGTTTTTACAATTTAAAACACAACTATGCCCTTCCAAAAGTCCCCCAAAGTCTTAACTTATTCTGGCATTAACTTACAAGTTCAAGTTTAAAGTCTTATTTGGGACAAGCAAGTCCATTTTGCCTATGACCCTAGAAAATTAAAAACAAGTTAGTTACTTTCTAGATACAATGGGGTACAAGCATTGGGCAAATGCACCCGTTCCAAATGGGAGAAATTGGCCAAAACAAAGGGGCTACAGGCCCCATGCAAGTCCAAAATCCAATACGGCAGTTATTAAACTTTAAAGTTTTAAAATCATTATCTTTGACTTTATGTCTTACATTCAGATTACACTGATGCAAGGGGTGGGCTTCCGCAGCCTTTGGAAGCTCCACCCCTGTGGCTTTGCAGGGTACAGGCCTCTCCTGGCTGCTTTCATAGGCTGCTTTGAGTGTTTATGGCTTTTTCAGATGCATAGTGCAAATGGTTGATGGATTTACCATTTTGGGGTCTGGAGCACAGTGGCACTCTTCTCACAGCTCCACTAGGCAGTGCCCCAGTGGGGACTCTGTGTGGCAGCTCCAACTCCATTTCCCTTCTGCACTGCCCTAGCAGAGGTTCTACATGAAGGCTCTGCCCCTGCAGCAAACTTCCGTCTGGACATCCAGGCATTTCTGCACATTATCTGAAATGTAGTCAGAGGTTTTCAAATTTTAATTCTTTACTTCTGTGCACCTGGAGGCTCAACACCACATATAAGCCACCAAGGCTTGGGGCTCGCATCCTTTGGAGCAATTGCCTGAGATTTATGTTGGCTCTTTTTAGCCATGGCTGGGACGTGGGGCACAATGCCCCAAGACTGCACAAAGCAGCCAGGCCCTGGGGCCAGCACACAAAACCATTATTCCCCCAAGGCATTTTGGCCTGTGATGGGAGGGGCTGCCATGCAGACCTTTGACATGCCCTGGAGACATTTTATCCATTGTTTTTTGTGGTTAACTTTTGGCTCCTTGTGACTTATGCAAATTTCTGCAGCCAGCTTGAATTTCTCCTTAGAAATTTTTTTTTCTATTGCATTGTTAGGCTGCAAATTTTCTGAAATTTTATGCTTTGCTTTCCTTTTAAACCTAAGTTCCAATTCCAAACCATATCTTTGTGAATGAATAAAAAATGAATGCTTTTAAGAGCACCCAAGTCACAGCTTGAATGGTTTGCTGCTTAGAAGTTTTTTCTGCCAGATACCCTAAATTATCTCTTTTTAAAATTTTTTTATTATACTTTAAGTTCTAGGGTACATGTGCACAACGTGCAGGTTTGTTACATATGTATACATGTGCCATGTTGGTGTGCTGCACCCATTAACTCGTCATTTACATTAGGTATATCTCCTAATGCTATCCCTCCCCTTCACCCCACCCCACAACAGGCCCCGGTGTGTGATGTTCCCCTTCCTGTGTCCAGGTGTTCTCAGTGTTCAATTCCCACCTATGAGTGAGAACATGCAGTGTTTGGTTTTCTGTCCTTGCAATAGTTTGCTCAGAATGATGGTTTCTAGCTTCATCCATGTCCCTGAAAAGGACATGAACTCATCCTTTTTTCTGGCTGTATAGTATTTCATGGTGTATATGTGCCACATTTTCTTAATCCAGTCTATCATTGCTGGACACTTGGATTGGTTCCAAGTCTTCGCTATTGTGAATAGTGCCACAATAAACATACGTGTGCATGTGTCTTTATAGCAGCATGATTTATAATCCTTTGGGTATATACCCAGTAATGGGATTGCTGGGTCAAATGGTATTTCTAGTTCTAGATCCTTGAGGAATCGCCACACTGTCTTCCACAATGGTTGAACTAGTTTCCAGTCCCACCAACAGTGTAAAAGTGTTCCTATTTCTTCACATCCCCTCCAGCACCTGTTGTTTTCTGACTTTTTAATGATTGCCATTCTAACTGGTGTGAGATGGTATCTCATAGTGGTTTTGATTTGCATTTCTCTGATGGCCAGTGATGATGAGCATTTTTTCATGTGTCTGTTGGCTGCATAAATGTCTTCTTTTGAGAAGTGTCTGTTCATATCCTTCACCCACTTTTTGATGGGGTTGTTTGTTTTTTTCTTATAAATTTGTTTGAGTTCATTGTAGATTCTGGATATTAGCCCTTTGTCAGATGAGTAGATTGCAAAGTTTTCTCCCATTCTGTAGGTTGCCTGTTCACTCTGCTGATAGTTTCTTTTGCTGTGCAGAAGCTCTTTAGTTTAATTAGATCCCATTTGTCAATTTTGGCTTTTGTTGCCATTGCTTTTGGTGTTTTAGACATGAAGTCCTTGCCCATGGCTATGTCCTCAGTGGTATTGCCTAGGTTTTCTTCTAGGGTTTTTATGGTTTTAGGTCTAACATGTAAATCTTTAATCCATCTTGAATTAATTTTTGTATAAGATGTAAGGAAGGGATCCAGTTTCAACTTTCTACGTATGGCCAGCCAGTTTTCACAGCACCATTTATTAAGTACGGAATGCTTTCCCCATTTCTTGCTTTTGTCAGGTTTGTCAAAGATCACTTGGTTGTAGATGTGTGGTGTTATTTCTGAGGCCTCTGTTCTGTTCCATTGGTCTATATATCTGTTTTGGTACCAGTACCATGCTGTTTTGGTTACTGTAGCCTTGTAGTATAGTTTGAAGTCAGGTAGTGTGATTCCTCCCGCTTTATTCTTTTGGCTTAGGATTGACTTGGCAATGTGGGCTCTTTTTTGGTTCCATATGAACTTTGAAGTAGTTTTTTCCAATTCTGTGAGGAAAGTCATTGGTAGCTTGATGAGGATGGCATTGAATCTATAAATTACCTTGGGCAGTATGGCCATTTTCATGATATTGATTCTTTCTATCCATGAGCATGGAATGTTCTTCCATTTGTTTGCGTCCTCTTTCATTTTGTTGAGCAGTGGCTTGCAGTTCTCCTTGGAGAGGTCCTTCACATCCCTCGTAAGTTGGATTCCTAGGTATTTTATTCTCTTTGAAGCAATTGTGAATGGGAGTTCACTCACGATTTGGCTCTCTGTTTGTCTGTTATTGGTGTATAAGAATGCCTGTGATTTTTGCACATTGATTTTGTATCCTGAGACTTTGCTGAATTTGTTTATCAGCTTAAGGAGATTTTGGGCTGAGACAATGGGGTTTTCTAAATATACAATCATGTCATCTGCAGACAGGGACAATTTGACTTCCTCCTTTCCTAATTGAATACCCTTTATTTCTTTCTCCTGCCTGATTGCCCTGGCCAGAACTTCCAACACTATGTTGAATAGGAGTGGTGAGAGAGGGCATCTCTGTCTTGTGCCAGTTTTCAAAGGGAATTCTTCCAGTTTTTGCCCATTCAGTATCACTTCTTACATGGCAGTAAGCAAGAGAGAAGAATGAGTGCCCAGCAAAGGGGAAAGCCCCTTATAAAACCATCAGATCTTGTGAGAACTTACTACCATGAGAACAGAATAGGGGAAACAACCCCCATGATTTAATTGTCTCCACCTGGTTCCTATCTTCCCACGACACATGGGAATTACGGGAACTACAATTTAAGATGAGATCTGAGTGTGGACACAGCCAAACCATTTCATACTTTTTGAAAAAACTACAACTGGATACTTATTTTTCCAATATAAAATTTAAAAATTAAGATGAATTAAATAATTAAATGGGAAAATGAATAATATAAATCTTGTAAGAAAGCCTAGGAGACCTAATAACAGTCTACAGATGATGAAGTGCTTATATACTTGGAGCTAAAACAAACAAAAACCAACATATTTTTAATAAAAATGAAGTAACAGTGGATTTAAAGAAAATAATTACAACATATATTAAGACAAAGTGGTAGTTATACAAAAATGGAGAAGTAAAAGACATAAAATAGAAAAAGTTTGGAGGAAATATGTATTTTAACAAATGGGAAACCTAGGTATCTCACAAATATGAAAAGATGGTCAAATTTACTGGTAGTGAAATACAGATTAAAGTAACAGTGAATATTATTGCACACTTACCAAGCTGGCAAAGGTGTAATAAATAGGGCTCTCTCCAAAGTGGAAATGTGTATTGCCACTGCTTTCCTAAAAGCAGCTTAGAAATATCTGTTGAAATTTTAAAATTAATGCATATGCTTTGACTTAATACCCCTTCAGGGAATCTATCCTATGTAAATCAAGCTTGTAGTATACAATGACATGTTATAAGAAAGTCTATTGCACTCTTATTAATAGTGGGAAAAGAATAAATAAATAGATGAAAGCATAACAAATGACCATCAATTGGAGAATTATGGTATGAATTATGCCACAGTTATGCTATATGATATTTATTAAGAAGAAGAAATCAGAGCTAAATAGTTGAATTGAAGTGATATTCATGACATCTATATTGTTGTGTAAAATATATAAGACGGGTGGTTATACAGGTATTCATATATAATAATTTTTGTAAAAGAAAAATAAGAAGAAAATATACATGCCTCTTATAGTCAATAAATGTCTGTATATGATTCTACGAACATATAGAAATGAAGAAGTGAAAGGATACATACTAAGTGGTTATGAATGAGAGAATATATGTGGGGTGGAGGAGGCAGGTTATGAGTGTGAGGAGAAGGAAAAAGGAAAACCAAAAATGCAAAGAAAGGCTGTACTTGAAATAACAATCTGCTTATGATTATGGCCTCTACCTGCATCCACATTGCTGCAAAGGACAGTTCTTTTTTTATGGCTGTGTAGTATTCTACAGAGTGTATGTAGCATATCTTCTTTATCCAATCACCATTCCTGGGAAGCCAGGTTGATTCTATGTATTTGCTATTGTGAATAGCACAGCAATGAACATACGAGTGCATGTGTCTTTTTGGTATAAGGATCCATTTCCTTTGGGTATATACCCAGTAATGGGATACTGGGTCAAATGGTAGTTCTGATTTAAGTTCTTTGCGAAATCTCCAAACTTCTTTCCACAGTGGCTGAACTAATTTACATTCCCACCAACAGTGTATAAACATTGCTTTTTCTCTTCAGCCTTGCCAGCATCTGTTGTAATATCTCATGTTATCATTTATAAATGGAAACTAACCATTGAGCACAATGGACGTAAACATGGGAACAATAAACACTGCAGACTACCAGAAGAGGAGCGGGAGAGAAGGAGTCATGGGTTGCAAAACTGCCTATTGGGTACTATGCTTACTACGTGGTTGCAATATACCCATATAAAAAACCTGCACATGTAAACCTGTGCCTAAAATAAAAGTTGAAATAAAAAAAATCGAATCTGCATTATGCATTAATGTAATTTACATACATATATGTATATACAAATAAAAGTTAAAGTTTAAAAACTAGAAAACAAGAACCTACTGCTTAATGCAGATCTCCCAAGAGAACTTCCGATTGAAGGCAGAACATGGCTTAAGTCCACCTGGGATCCCAGCTACTGGGCCCACCCTCAGGCTTGTTCCTGTCTCATTTCCTTTTTCTGACTGTTTTAGTTTCAACATAACCTGGTTTGAATTTCCACAGGTGAGCAGGAGATGGAAAAACCTCCAGGAAGTTGGAAATGTTATGAATACAAAAAGGCGTAAAGTGCTTCATGATTTTGGAGTTTCCTTTTAGGATGATGAAATGTTTTAGAACTACATAGAGGTGATGATTGCACAACATTGTGAATGTACTAAATGCCAATGAATTGCACACTTTTCAGAAGTTAATTTATGTTAAATAAATTTTATCTTAATTTTAAAAACGCATGAAGAATGTTGCAGATATACATATATTCTGGAGTGCCATTTTCTGAACGTAGTTCAAGAGTCACAGCCACTTGGAGGCTTATGCCAAGCTTGTGGACACAGATGTGAGGTCATCTGTTTCAACTGTATCCTTATTTACCTTTGAAATACAGTTCTTGCATCTCCCGAAGAAGATGCTATCCAAAGATAGCTCATGTTCATTGACATGAACTGTGGGCCAGTGACTAAAATGGACCCATTTGTGATTCTGGGCTAATATTTCCCACAATTTCATCCATATCATTCAAAACTATACCATCTGGGAAAATAAGACTACATATCTCAACTATAAATCTTGGGAGACACTATGTGCCAGGAACTAGGAATCATGCAACAGAGATGCATTCTGAAGGGATGCAACCTTCAGAAGCAACATACCCCCTCTGGGCCTCAGTCTCAAATAGTACCTGGTCACCTGAATAAACGTTTAGCCTATTAGAGTAAAAAATGTACAGACTACAGGGTTAACTAATTAACCTTGTCTGATGCAATTTGCAGTCAGATATCTGTGCTGGCCCTTCCTCCTGGCCATTTTCTTCTTAGCAAAAACAGCACAGGGTCCATGCATTAAGGTCCTGGCTTTGGTCTCTATTTTATCTCATCACCAAATTCAGGGGCACAGATATCATCAACTGACTCCTCCACCCGAGACCCAGTCTCTTCCTCTCTCTGTCTGTGTGCACAGGACTGGCACCATGGGAAGCCCTCTGGAACTTAGATCTTCTAGTTCAAGATTTGTGCGCCGGCACTCCTGGTGGACAAATATCCCATAGAGTATCCTTTGGGAATAAGTACAAAGTTCAGAGGTGTGTGTGTGTGTCCAGTGTGTGACAAAGAATTCATACTCATGACCACTGATGCTTTACCAAAATGACTAGGATTCTAATACACTAAAGAATAAACTCCCCATAGCACCTGTAGAAATTTATGCTCAGAATTATCATCTTCCATCTATATAGACACCTTAGCTATCTTATTTCAGACTAGAACCCACAGTTTTATTTACAAACTCTTTTCTACCCACTGAAATTCAATGTCGTTAGCCAACCATTCTTAAACCAATAACTAGAGATGAATGATTGCCTCCCAGAATAGTGTCTTCAGCACTACTCGCCTACTAGCCAACTGGATAGTCTTCCTTCCCACCACTGAATTAACATAAAATTAATCCATCTACTCCTACACAAGCACTACAGTTGCCATCAAGATACTTCCTGGTTCCCAATTTCTACCCGTTATCTCCAACACAGGTGATTTTCCTGGGAAATTCCTTGTTACACATCAATTTACTACAGTAACACCTTCAGCAAGACAAAGTACCTTGTGCAAGTTAATTACAAGGGGAAATCTAGTGCAAATGGAAAATTAAATACATTTTATCGATCTCTTCATTCCAGTCCCTGGATTTTCCTCTTTTCCCCATTGTTTTTGTGCCTTTGAACTCCCTAATACAGTTTTGATTATATTAGTTTAAACGCTTTCTTTCCATACTTTGTATGGCTTTGCTTCTGTTTGCTTTCACCACATTCAGTCTACATCCTGCCAATTCTACAACCATTTATACCATCTGGCTTCTTCAGCCCTACATCTGGGTTTCTGGGTGCTTCTGGAAAAAGTAACACAAAATCACAGATTTATGTCATTACTACTCATAAGAGTTTATCTCTGGCTCATTTCCGGTGTTGGAATTGAAGGTGAGATCTTGGCCAAAAGAGGTGCATCTAAACTGAGGTTAAGGAAGAGCAGAAATCAAGACCCCTGCGAAGGAAGGTAGTTTGTAGAGAAGAGACTAGGACAGGAAAGAGCAGAGAGGTCACATGGAAAGAGAGACAGAGAGGCTGCCTCTGACATTCCCGTTTCATTATATTGCTCTAGCTAAGTTCCCATTTCTTGAGGTATCTTGAGAGGATTTTTGTTCCCTGAAAACAAATGATTCCTCACTAAATACGGCCTACCCTTCCGGATAGCTTGGTTTCCACACTTGCCAGTCTGGCCATGCCCAAATTCACCCTGCTGGAAGATACAGTCTCCATTGGCTACCATTTTCTCAACTAACTCATGCGTTTGCATTGTGATATAACTTTTAAATTTTGTATTTAAATGTGTAAATATTTTGAATGTGTGAGTATTTCCTCCTTGGATTGCAAGTTTTAGATTGTATTCTTCATTTCTTTTTATAACCTTGGATCCCATAACTTTATGATCATGTGTGGATGATCTCTAGATACTTGTTGAATGAACAAACAAGTAAGTAAATATCTCATTCTTCAATAGTCTCTGGAAAGATGATAATAGCAAGAAGCTCTGGAGACTTTGAGCACTCAGAAAGAGCCAGCAATAAGAGATGGGGAAGCCCCAATAGCAGAAATACTGAATACTGGTGGTGTGTCCTCTTCAAGGAGGACTAGGAGAATGGGCCGACAGAGTGAGCCACTCCCGAGGCCCAAACACAAGGCAGACAGGACTGGTGTTCCCACACTCCAGGTGTCCCCCTTCTGACCTCTCGTTGACATTCAGAGGGTACCGAAATAGAATTTAGCAGAAATGTCTAATTATATTTACATTTTAAAGACGAGGGAAGTATATTAGCAGAGTCAAACATTGTTTTACCAGTAACCTTAATAACTGCCATCTAAAAGGCATCACATTCGTTTATTCTGTTTTTGTTTGCTTTGCTTATTTCTGGAACTGTGGTTTCTCTTTAGAATAGCTTCAGGTGGAAACATGTGAATACTTCTGAGTTATTAAAACAACCACCACAGTCTTCACATTCAAATGTGGCAAATATAGAAGGTGACTTCTATTTCTCCAAGCTGTGAAAATAGTATTTGGGGGAGAAAATAAGAGGAAAGAAGCCTCTACGCACTTGCAAGAATGCCTAAAAGTGGTCCAACCCTTTGCTCTTAAAAGTATTGGCATCTAAAGAGAAACTTTCATGGAGCCACACCTTCATCTGGCTAAATATATGGTTTTAAGACACTAAGCTACTCATTTACAGGTGTCTGCTTAAAATTTCAACCACATGTTAAGCACAAAACTGTGGTTCATGAGTTAACAAGTTGCCACCAAAGAAAATATTGCTCCGTAGGGTGTTCCTCTTGAGATGCTTAGAAACATCAGGTCATAGTGATTCCCCCCACCCACAAAGTGACCCTTTGGATTTGAAAGGCATTGGTTTGCTAATGATCGGTTTCAGGCTGCAGTGTTCCACAAACTGTTTTGTTCTTTTTCTATGATCTGTGAATGATACTCCTCAAGGAACGGGAGCTGATATATTTTTCATTTTCCTCCCTAATTTTCTCACTATAATATTTAATTAGCCAAAAGGCAGCATATTTATAGAAATAATAAAACAGAGGAGAAAATGTGTTAATTATATGAATAATGTGTTATATTTAGAGATATATACATATATATTTAAAGAATACTTTGTACAGTTGTTTTTCCCTAGGATATGATTAAAGTAAACTTAAGCATATGTGTAAGATGAACAGAGTCTAGAGATCTAATATAAAACATGAGGACTAAAAGTAATAAAATTGTACTGTATTTGCAACTCATGCTTTAAAAAAGAAAGTGAACTGATATATAAACAACCAATTCTTTGAGATGTCCCAAGATAAAAGAAATACACGTATGCAAAAATTGGAAGTAATGTTTAATGTTACATTTAATTTAATATCCAAGAAGCAAAATATATTGAGGATCTATAATAGCAAATACTCTATATGCACTAACTTATTTCTCCTAAAGAACTTAAAATAGGTATCATCATCCCCATTTTACAAATGCAGAAAGTAAGGCTCAGAGAAGCAAAAATGAGTATTAATTCTAATGAGAAATGTGCAAATAGGTCAACGGGTTTCTAGTTTTGCCATTTCCTCTTTCAACATGACTTGAAGGTGACAATGCAGTGAAAATTAGTGACGCAACATTTTGAATGACAAGACTAATGCTCTCTAGTCCATTTTGGTTTCCAAATTCCTTAATAAAAATTCCAAACCAGAAGCCAATGAAGGCTTCGCTCCAGGAGAACAAAGGAAATGGTAATATGCTCCAAAAGCCTATAGAACTATAAAAATTAACTATGACAAATAATGTGTGAGGAAAATGTTTTGTAGAGCCATTGTGTAAATTGTGTTGTAGATAACAAAATTAAATACAAAAGTTAATTTAATTTAAATTGAGCATAGTATTGTGTTTTACTGTGATTTTAATAAAAGTTTCAAATTAACAGGTGCTATCAGTAAGAATTAGCCACCTAAATAAATAAAATGTAAATTCTTAGGGCCCAAGTTATTTTTCTTGGTTACACCTAGAATGTTTTATACACTTCCCATGCTGTCAAAAGTTAAAACAAGAAGTGAGATCTCCATTCTCACACAAATTTGCAGCAGATATATTTTGCAAGCTCAAGCTACAGTTCTGGCAATGTTTTTCAGACCTCAATGCAAGTATAAAGGAAATTTGTGTATTTCAAAATTCATTTAACACACAAGGAATTTCGTTTAACTAAAGCAATTAAGGAGCTTCCATCTAACTTTCAATTGGAAGTGTTTAGTCTGCAGTGCAATGAAATAATATAAAAGACAAATATCAAGAAAAGAATCTAATAGAATTCCACAAATGCTTTCCAAATGATTAATGTGCTTAATCAAAATCACATGCTCATGGACTAATATCAATATTTGGTAGAACCTATCAGTGTAAAAAGACATTTTCAAAGATGAAATACATAAAATCTAATTTCATTAACAGATGTACCTTTGCAATCAATTTCGGTGATAGAGAACACGAACTTTGAACGTATTACAACCTCTAAAGGAAAGAAGTATATTCTTCATTTCAGAAAGTAAACAACAAAGGCATTGACATTGATTTGGAGATTAAGAGATAATTTCTTGTTCTCAATAACATTGATCATGAGATAAATGCAAATCAAAACTACAATGAGATATCATCTCACCCCAGTTAAAACGGCTTTTATCCAAAAGACATGCAATAACAAATGCTGACCAGACAAGGGAACACTTGTATTCTATTGGGGAGAATGTAAATTAGTACAGCCACTATGGAGAACGCTATGGAGCTTCCTCAAAAAACTAAAAATAGAACTACCATATGATCTAGCAACCCTACTGCTAGATATATACTCCAAAGAAAGAAAATCAGTATATTGAAGAGATATATGTACTCCCATGTTTATTGCAGCATTATTCACAATAGCCAAGATTTGGAAGCAACCTCAGTGTCCATTGAAAGACAAATGGAAAGAAAATGTGGTACATATACACAATGGAGTACTAGTCAGCCATAAAAAAAGAATGAGATACTGTCATTTGCAACAACATGGATGGAACTTAATACAGTGGAGGACATTATATTAAGTAAATAAAATAACCCAGGCACAGAAAGACAGACTTCACATGTTTTCACTCATTTGTGGAAGCTAAAAATTAAAATCATTCAGCTCATGGAGCTAAAGAGTAAAATGATGATTACAAGAGGCTGGGAAAGGTAGTGGGGACTTGCGGGTAAAGTGGGGATGGTTGATGAGTACAAAAATATAGGTAGATAGAATGAATAAGATTTAGTATTTGATAGCACAACAGGGTGATTACAGTCAATAATAATTTATTGTACATTTTAAAATAATTCAGGACATAGGTATAGGCAAAGACTTCATGTCTAAAACACCAAAAGCAATGGCAACAAAAGCCAAAACTGACAAATGGGATCTAATTAAACTAAAGAGCTTCTGCACAGCAAAAGAAACTATCAGCAGAGTGAACAGGCAACCTACAGAATGGAAGAAAATGTTTGCAATCTATCCATCTAAGGGCTAATATCCGGAATCTACAAATAACTTACACACATTTACAAGAAAAAAACAAAAAACCTGATCAAAAAGTGGGTGAAGGATATGAACAGACACTTCTCAAAAGAAGACATTTATGCAGCCAACAGACATATGAAAAAATGCTCATAATCACTGGTCATTAGAGAAATGCAAATCAAAACCACAATGAGATACCATCTCACACCAGTTAGAATGGCAATCATTAAAAAGTCAGGAAACAAGAGATGCTGGAGAGGGTGTGGAGAAATAGGAACACTTTTACACTGTTGGTGGGAGTGTAAATTAGTTCAACCATTGTGGAATACAGTGTAGCAATTCCTCAAGGACCTAGAACTAGAAACACCATTTGACCCAGCAATTCCATTACTTGGCATATACCCAAAGGATTATAAATCATTCTACTATAAAGATACATGCACACATATGTTTATTGTGGCACTATTCACAATAGCAAAGACATGGAACCAACCCAAATGCCCATCAATGATAGACTGGATAAAGAAAATGTGGCACATACACACCATGGAATACTATGCAGTCATAAAAAAGAATGAGTCCATGTCCTTTGCAGGGACATGGATGAAGCTGGAAACCATCCTTCTCAGCAAACTATCGCAACAACAGAAAACCAAACACCGCATGTTCTCACTCATAAGTGGGAGCTGAACAATGAGAACACATGGACACAGGAAGGGGAACATCACACACTGGGGCCTATCAGGTGGTGAGGGACTAGGGAAGGGATAGCGTTAGGAGAAATACCTAATGTAGGTGACGGGTTGATGGGTGCAGCAAACCACCATGGCCTGTGTATACCTATATAACAAACCTGCATGTTCTGCGCATGTATCCCAGAACTTAAAGTATAATTTTTTTAAAAAAGAGTATAATATAAATGTTTGTAACACAAAGAAATGATAAATGCTTGAGGTGATGGATAGCCAATTTACCCTCATGTGATTATTACATGTTGTATGCCTGTATCAAAATATCTCACGTACTCTGCAGATACATACACCTACTATGTACCCACAAAAATTAAGATAGAAAAAAAAAGTTTAAGATAATTTCTTATCCAGTCTGAAATCTTTGTTCTTGTTTGTTATTTAATTGAAGTGGTTAGTCTATTAATAAATAGTATAACTACTAACACATCGGGTTTATAACTACCATTTTCCTTTTTTCTATTTGCCACTTTTGTTCTGTTTTCCTAATTTTTTTCTTGCCCTCGCTTAAATCCATCATGTATTTTTTATCATTCTATTTTTCTCATCTGTAAGTGTGCTAGTTACATATATCTAATATCTTCTAAGTAGTCACACAATGTGACTCCTTGACTTATTAAAATGTGGAATTTTTGCTCCTTACCATACAATATTAAGACCTTAGAATACTTTAATTCATTTATTTCTTGTTTATCTTTTGTAATGTGTACTTTATTCTATACACATTTTAGACTCTACAAGACATTATTAATATTATTGTTATTAAAATGTATAGTCAATATTAGACTTATTATATTTTATACTTTCCATTGCTCTTCATTGCTTCCTCTATTTTCATGTTTCCATCTCGGCTATTTATCCTTTTTCTTTTTTTAACTTTTATTGTAAGTTTAGTAGTGTAAGTGCAGGTTGGTTACATAGGTAAAGTTGGGTCATGGGGGTTTGTTGTGCAGATTATTTAATCACCCAGGTATTAAGCCTAGTACCCATTAGTTACTTTTCCTGAACCTCCCCGCCCTCTCATCCTCCACCTTCCAATAGGCCCCAGTGCATGTTGTCCCTTCTATGTGTCCATGCGTTCTCATTATTTAGCTCCCACTTATAAGTGAGAACATGCAGTATTTGGTTTTCCATTCCTGTGTTAGTTTGCCAAGAACCTTATCCTTCTTCTTAAAGAACTTCCATTTTTTTAGTGCAGGCCCGTTGTTGACAAATTCTCTCACTTTTTGTGTGTCTGGAATGTCTTTATTTCATCTTCACTTTTGAAGAATACTCCCTCTCAACAGAATTTGAAGTTAGCAGTTATTTTCTTTTAGTACTTTAAAGCTAGATGCCATTTATTATTTCTGTAGTTGTTTCTATCATCACTGTTGAGAAATCATTGTCACCTTATTGTTGCTCCTAATGTATCTTTTATCCTCTGATTTTAGGATTATATCTTTGTCTTTGTCTTTCATGGTTTTACTATGACATATCTTGGTGAGGTTTTCTTTATATTTAATATAGCTTGGAATTTGCACATTATTTGAATATGTGGCTTTATGTCTGTTGTCAGTTCGGGAATTTTATCAGCCATTTTTTCTTCAACTACTGCTTCAGCTTTATTCTCCCTCTTCCTTTCCTTTCAGGACTTCAACTACACACATGTAAGAAATTTCTATCAGTCTCCTATATACTTTCGTTCTTTTCTGCAGCCTATCCCTTTTTCTCATGGTATTTCAATCTAGTTACTACGAATCTACATTCCTTTTCATGAATACGCTCTTCAACTGCAACCATTCTATTGTTAAACCCATCTACTGAGATCTTAATTTTAGCTATTGTATTTTTGGTTTTTGAGTTTTCATTTTATTCTTCTCTATATATATGTCGTCTGATATAAAATTTTTTATATTTTCTTGAATATGTTAATAATAGCTGGTTTAAATCCATTTATTATGACTGCAATATCTGGGCCACTTATAAGTCTAGACCCATTCTCTAATCTTTCCCTTGGTCTTCCTTCTTGGGATGACTGGTACATTTGTTTAATTATTAGAAATTGTTTAGGAAAAAATGTGGATGCTATAAATGCTATATAGAGTGGAGGCAAATGAGGTAGTCAAATTGCTTAAGGAAAGAAGATTTATTCTGGATGTAGAAATTATAATGCACTTCATTCCTAGGCTAAACTGCCGTTTTTGAGAGGTCTTTAGTGTTTGACTTCAAAATCCGAAATAATATAAAATTCTGCTCTGCTCTTCTTTTCTCTCAGTGCACACATCAGCGCGTCTCCAGACAGATTAACATTCTCTTTAGAGAAGAATGTTCAGGTGGGTAATGGGCTCTGCAAGGTGAACACCCAGATCCTTCCTTCAGGACCGAGGCACTCATTTGCTCAGCTGTCGGGAGTGTTGCTTTCTGAGAGCTCATAGCTGAGTTCCTCTGCAGGAATTGCTGAAGGAAATGGCCTCACCCAAAATTACACTCACTACCAGGAGAAGCCCACATCCCAAGACTGGTCAACCATTAGTATAAAGACTTCTACCCCTTGCCTTAATTCAGGGCAAGTCTCAAGGGCCATTACTGCTTTGGAGCTCCCTGTGGAATCGGCTGAAGCCTGTGTTGCAACTGAGTCACAGTTCAACTTCTCCATCTGCACTCCTACTTCCCTCCTTCACTTCCTCCTGCTTCCCTCCTCCACTTACAGGTATTAAATTACTCCTGAAAGCATTCCCCCATCTACATCCTATGTGGACATGTCCATCTGGGGAGGGGTGGGAGCATCCAGGTGGGGGCATCAGCACTTATTTTTTTCTTTTTTTGAGACAGAGTCTTACTCTGTCACCTAGGCTGGAGTGCAGTGGCTCGATCTTGACTCAGTGCAACATCTGCTTCCCTGGTTCAAGCGATTCTCCTGCCTCAGCCTCCCGAGTAACTGAGACTACAGGTGTGTGCCACCACACCCAGCTAATTTTTGTATTTTTAGTAGAGATGGGGTTTCACCATGTTGGCCAAGATGGTCTCGATTTCTTGACCTTGTGATCCACCCACCTCGGCCTCCCAGAGTGTTGGGATTACAGGTGTGAGCCACTGCACCCAGCCTCAGCATTTTTTAAGTTTATTTCCACTAATCATTCCATGGCTCTTCACGTCTTGATTTTGAACTCAGAGCTTCTTCAGGATTTCCCAAAAGGAATTCTGCTAATACTTGTTTACTTTTTTTTGTTTTCTATTCAAATAAATCCTATCTGATTTCAGTCCTCTAGGAATTCTTTAGAATTTTTGATCCACGATGTCCACTTTCCCCTCACATCACACAGGTAATGTGCCAACATGGTAATGAGGTTTGAGGAAGGCACATCTTGAGTGTAAAACACAATCATCATTCTTACAAACCACAAAAGGATCTGATGACACTTTTTTACAGTATCCTTTTTTAAAAAACTGCTTACATTTTAGTGAAATGTTACAAAGAAATAAAGAAGACAAATATGCTCAGTCCATCAGCAGAGATCAATGTAATCAGGCTACTATCTTGAGTTAGAATCTCCTTTTCCTGTGAATTTTTTCCTCCAAACTTTGAGGTTTTGTAGCAATACCAAAAGGATCTACAGAGTTTCAGACAAAGGGCTTATGATATACTTGAAGGTATTGTTTTTTTACATTTCATTTGACTGATGTTTTGAATTATGTTATCTTGAAAATAAAAAATGAAAAAAATTATTGTGTTCATATACTTATTTGTACTGTTCAATACTTTTGCAATGTCAAAATAAATATAATTCAATTATTTCCACAAAAAATGGCTATTAAGTTTCATGAGTAACTACATATTTATATATATTCTCTAAATATTTATGTCTGATTTTTTTTTTTTTTTTTTTTTTTACACAGAAGTTAGGGCCTGCACAAAGAATGGTTACTTGTTATATAACAATTGAAGATGGCTGAATAGGAACAGCTCCAGTCTACAGCTCCCAGCATGAGCGACGCAGAAGATGGGTGATTTCTGCATTTCCAACTGAGGTACCAGGTTCATCTCACTGGGGAGTGCCGGACAGTGGGTGCAGGACAGTGGGTGCAGTTCACCGTGTGTGAGCTGAAGCCAGACAAGACATTGCCTCACCTGGGAAGCACAAGGGGTCAGGGAATTCCCTTTCCTAGTCAAAGAAAGGGGTGACAGACGGCACCTGGAAAATTGGGTCACTCCCACCCTAATACTGCGCTTTTCCAATGGGCTTAAAAAACGGCACACCAGGAGACTATATCCTGCACCTGGCTCAGAGGGTCCTATGCCTACAGAGCCTCGCTCATTGCTCGCAAAGCAGTCTGAGATCAAACTGCAAGGTGGCAGCAAGGCTGGGGGAGGGGCACCCGCCATTGCTCAGGCTTGAGTAGGTAAACAAAGCAGCTGGGAAACTCGAACTGGGTGGAGCCCACCACAGCTCAAGGAGGCCTGCCTGCCTTTGTAGGTTCCACCTCTAGGGACAGGGCACAGACAAACAAAAGGCAGCAATAACCTCTGCAGACTTAAATGTCCCTGTCTGACAGCTTTAAAGAGAGTAGTGGTTCTCCCAGCACACAGCTTGAGATCTGAGAACGGGCAGACTGCCTCCTCAAGTGGGTCCCTGACCCCCGAGTAGCCTAACTGGGAGGCACCCCCCAGTACGGGCGGACTGACACCTCACACGGCTGGGTACTCCCCTGAGACAAAACTTCCAGAGGCACGATCAGGCAGCAGCATTTGCAGTTCACCAATATCCACTGTTCTGCAGCCACCGCTGCTGATACCCAGGCAAATACGGTCTGGAGTGGACCTCCAGTAAACTCCAACAGACCTGCAGCTGAGGGTCCTGACTGTTAGAAGGAAAACTAACAAACAGAAAGGACATCCACACCAAAAACCCATCTGTACATCACCACCATCAAAGACCACAGGTAGATAAAACCACAAAGATGGGGAAAAAACAGAGCAGAAAAACTGGAAACTCTAAAAATCAGAGCACCTCTCCTCCTCCAAAGGAACACAGCTCCTCACCAGCAACGGAACAAAGCTGGATGGAGAATGACATTGATGAGTTGAGAGAGGAAGGCTTCAGAAGATCAAACTACTCCGAGCTAAAGGAGGAAGTTCGAACCAATGGCAAAGGAGTTAAAAACTTTGAAAAAAAATTAGACACATGGATAACTAGAATAACCAATGCAGAGAAGTCCTTAAAGGACCTGATGGAGCTGAAAACCATGGCACGAGAACTAAGTGATGAATGCACAAGCCTCAGTAACCGATGAGATCAACTGGAAGAAAGGGTATCAGTGATGGAAGAAGAAATTAATGAAATGAAGCATGAAGAGAAGTTTAGAGGAAAAAGAATAAAAAGAAATGAACAAAGCCTCCAAGAAATATGGGACTATGTGGAAAGACCAAATCTACGTCTAATTGGTGTACCTGAAAGTGACGGGGAGAATGGAACCAAGTTGGAAAACACTCTGCAGGATATTATCCAGGAGAACTTCCTCAATCTAGTGAGGCAGGCCAACATTCAGATTCAGGAAATACAGAGAACACCACAAAGATACTCCTCGAGAAGAGCAACTCCAAGACACATAATTGTCAGATTCACCAAAGTTGAAATGAAGGAAAAAATGTTAAGGGCAGCCAGAGAGAAAGGTCAGGTTACCATCAAAGGGAAGCCCATCAGACTAACAGCTGATCTCTCAGCAGAAACTCTACAAGCCAGAAGAAAGTGAGGGCCAATATTCAACATTCTTAAAGAAAAGAATTTTCAACCCAGGATTTCATATCCAGCCAAACTAAGCTTCATCAGTAAAGGAGAAATAAAATACTTTACAGACAAGCAAATGCTGAGAGATTTTGTCACCACCAGGCCTGCCCTAAAAGAGCTCCTGAAGGAAGCACTAAACATGAAAAGGAACAACCAGTACCAGCCACTGCAAAAACATGACAAATTGTAAAGACCATCAAGGCTAGGAAGAAACTGCATCAACTAACAAGCAAAATAACCAGCTAACATCATAATGACAGGATCAAATTCACACATGACAATACTAACCTTAAATGTAAATGGGCTAAATGCTTCAATTAGAAGGCACAGACTGGCAAATTGGATAAAGAGTCAAGACCCATCAGCGTGCTGTATTCAGGAAACCCATCTCACGTGCAGAGACACACATTGGCTCAAAATAAAGGGATGGAGGAAGATCTACCAAGCAAATGGAAAACGTAAAAGGCAGGGGTTGCAATCCTAGTCTCGGATAAAACAGACTTTAAACCAACAAAGATCAAAAGAGACAAAGAAGGCCATTACATAATGGTAAAGGGATCAATTCAACAAGAAGAGCTAACTATCCTAAATATATATGCACCCAATACAGGAGCACCCAGATTCATAAAGCAAGTCCTTAGTGACCTACAAAGAGACTTAGACTCCCGCACAATAATAATGGGAGACTTTAACACTCCACTGTCAACATTAGACAGATAAGTGAGACAGAAAGTTAACAAGGATAACCAGGAATTAAACTCAGCTCTGCACCAAGCAGACCTAATAGACATCTACAGAACTCTCCACCCTAAATCAACAGAATATACATTCTTTTCAGCACCACACCACACCTATTCCAAAATTGACCACATAGTTGGAAGTAAAGCACTCCTCAGCAAATGTAAAAGAACAGAAATTATAACAAACTGTCTCTCAGACCACAGTGCAATCAAACTAGAACTCAGGATTAAGAAACTCACTCAAAACCGCTCAACTACAAGGAAACTGAACAACCTGCTCCTGAATGACTACTGGGTACATAACGAAATGAAGGCAGAAATAAAGATGTTCTTTGAAACCAACGAGAACCAAGACACAACATACCAGAATCTCTGGGACACATTCAAAGCAGTGTGTAGAGGGAAATTTATAGCACTAAATGCCCACAAGAGAAAGCAGGAAAGATCTAAAATCAACACCCTAACATCACAATTAAAAGAACTAGAGAAGCAAGAGCAAACACATTCAAAAGCTAGCAGAAGGTAAGAAATAACTAAGATCAGAGCAGAACTGAAGGAAATAGAGACACAAAAAACCCTTCAAAAAAATCAATGAATCCAGGAGCTGGTTTTTTGAAAAGAGCAATGAAATTGATAGACTGCTAGCAAGACTAATAAAGAAGAAAAGAGAGAAGAATCAAATAGATGCAATAAAAAATGACAAAGGGGATATCACCACTGATCCCACAGAAATACAAACTACCATCAGAGAATACTATAAACACCTCTATGAAAATAAACTAGAAAACCTAGAAGAAATGGATAAATTCCTCGACACATACACCCTCCTAAGACTAAACCAGAAAGAAGCTGAATCTCTGAATAGACCAATAACAGGATCTGAAATTGAGGCAATAATCAATAGCTTACCAACAAAAAAAAATTCCAGGACCAGATGGATTCACAGCCGAATTCTACCAGAGGTACAAGGAGAGCTGGTACCATTCCTTCTGAAACTATTCCAATAAATAGAAAAAGAGGGAATCCTCCCTAACTCATTTTATGAGGCCAGCATCATCCTAATACCAAAGCCTGGCAGAGACACAATAAAAAAAAGAGAATTTTAGACAAATATCCTTGATGAACATTGATGCAAAAATCCTCAATAAAATCCTGACAAACCAAATCCAGCAGCACATCAAAAAGCTTATCCACCATGATCAAGTGGGCTTCATCCCTGGGTTGCAAGGCGGGTTCAACATATGAAAATCAATAAATGTAATCCAGCATATAAACAGAACCAAAGACAAAAACCACATGATTATCTCAATAGATGCAGAAAAGGCCTTTGACAAAATTCAAAACCCTTCATGCTAAAAACTCTCAATAAATTAGGTATTGATGGGACATATCTCAAAATAATAAGAACTATCTATGACAAACCCACAGCCAATATCATGCTGAATGGACAAAAACTGGAAGCATTCCCTTTGAAAACTGGCACAAGACAGGGATGCCCTCTCTCCCCACTCCTATTCAACATAGTGTTGGAAGTTCTGGCCAGGGCAATCAGACAGGAGAAGGAAATGAAGGGCATTCAATTAGGAAAAGAGGAAGTCAAATTGTCCCTGTTTGCAGATGACATGATTGTATATCTAGAAAACCCCATCGTCTCGGCCCAAAATCTCCTTAAGCTGATAAGCAACTTCAGCAAAGTCTCAGGATACAAAATCAATGTGCAAAAATCACAAGCATTCTTATACACCAATAACAGACAAACAGAGAGCCAAATCATGAGTGAACTCCCATTCACAATTGCTTCAAAGAGAATAAAATACCTAGGAATCCAACTTACAAGGGATGTGAAGGACCTCTTCAAGGAGAAATACAAACCACTGTTCAATGAAATAAAAGAGGATACAAACAAATGGAAGAACATTCCATGCTCATGGACAGGAAGAATCAATATCGTGAAAATGGTCATACTGCCCAAGGTAATTTATAGATTCAATGCCATCCCCATCAAGCTACCAATGACTTTCTTCACAGAATAGGAAAAAACTATTTTAAAGTTCGTATAGAACCAAAAAAGAGCCCGCGTTGCCAAGTCAATCCTAAACCAAAAGAACAAAGCTGGAAGCATCACGCTACCTGACTTCAAACTATACTACAAGGTTACAGTAACCAAAACAGCATGGTACTGGTACCAAAACAGATATATAGACCAATGGAACAGAACAGAGGCCTCAGAAATAACACCACACATCTACAACCATCTGATCTTTGACAAACCTGACAAAAACAAGAATGGGGAAAGGATTCCATATTTAATAAATGGTGCTGGGAAAACTGGCTAGCCATATGTAGAAAGCTGAAACTGGATCCCTTCCTTACACCTTATACAAAAATTAATTCAAGATGGATTAAAGACTTACATGTTAGACCTAAAACCATAAAAACCCTAGAAGAAAACCTAGGCAATACCACTCAGGACATAGGCATGGGCAAGGACTTCATGTCTAAAACACCAAAAGCAATGGCAACAAAAGCCAAAATTGACGAATGGGATCTAATTAAACTCAAGAGCTTCTGCACAGCAAAAGAAACCACTATCAGAGTGAACAGGCAACCTACGGAGTGGGAGAAAATTTTTGCAACCTGCTCATCTGACAAAGGGCTAATATCCAGAATCTAGAATGAACTTAAACACATTTACAAGAAAAAAACAAACAACTCCATCAAAAAGTGGGCAAAGGATATGAACAGACACTTTTTAAAAGAAGACATTTATGCAGCCAAAAAACACATGAAAAAATGCTCATCATCACTGGCCATCAGAGAAATGCAAATCAAAACCACAATGAGATACCATCTCACACCAGTTAGAATGGTGATCATTAAAAAGTCAGGAAACAACAGGTGCTGGAGAGGATGTGGAGAAATAGGAACACTTTTACACTGTTGGTGGGACTGTAAACTAGTTCAACCATTGTGGAAGTCGGTGTGACGATTCCTCACTGCTCTAGAACTAGAAATACCATTTGACCCAGCAATCCCATTACTGGGTATATACCCAAAGGATTATAAATCATGCTGCTATAAAGACACATGCACACGTATGTTTATTGTGGCACTATTCACAATAGCAAAGACTTGGAACCAACCCAAATGTCCAACAATGATAGACTGGATTAAGAAAATGTGGCACATATACACCATGGAATACTATGCAGCCATAAAAAATGATGAGTTCATGTCCTTTGTAGGGACATGGATGAAGCTGGAGACCATCATTCTCAGCAAACTATCACAAGGACAGAAAGCCAGACACCACGTGTTCTCACTCATAGGTGATAATTGAACAATGAGAGCACATGGACACAGGAAGGGGAACATCACACACCCGTGACTGTTGTGGGGTGGGGGCAGAGGGGGATAGCATTAGGAGATATACCTAATGCCAAATGACGAGTTAATGGGTGCAGCACACCAGCATGGCACATATATACATATGTAACAAACCTGCACGTTGTGCACATGTACCCTAAAACTGAAAGTATAATAAAAACAAACAAACAAACAAAAAATTCAAAAGAAACGGAGGACCTTAAACTGAGAGGCCCTTTATCAGGAAACAAACTCTGATACTACTTAATGCTACTGTGGGTTCAGTGACAGGCACGGCCATGTGCTATTTTACAAAGATTTACATCTGTTCAAATTTTCTGAAAAGTAATTTGATAATCAATTTTAGAACTTAAAAATATGTGTGATTTCTGATGTAGTAATTCCATTTCTAGGAATCTTTACTAAGGAAATCGTCAGAAATTTAGTCAAAGATATACATTTTTTTAATGTAAACATACAACAATAGGAATAAAGAAATTATGATACATAGATGTGGAAGAATATTACGCAGCAATAAAAGATTAGGTTTTAAAATATTTTTAATAATCTAGAGAAGCCCTAGAGGTACTGCCAAATGTTACATGATTAGGGGAGGGTAAGGGGTGGGAGGAAAACAGGAATCAGAAAGGTACAGAGGGTATTTTAACACATCTATAACTAAAAGAATGGAGGGGCATGCACCCAATCTTAACATCAGTTAGCTAAGTGGTAAGTTTAAGAATAATTTTAACTTTGTTTCTTGCCCTTCACTATATTTTCTCTTTTTCCCTCTAAAATTACTAGTATCAATTGTCAGAAAATAATATTATTTTAAAGTTTGAGGAGGGCATAATAGCAAGTTTCAATTGTATAAAAAGTCTGTGGAGGCAATGGGTTTCCGGTTATACGACTAGAAATATGGATAAATCTGGAGCTGCCTACAAGTGAGTGAATAATTATCATTTCAATTTTTTTTTAATTTAAATTTAAATTTTTATTTTTTTGTGACAGGGTCTTGCTTTGTCTCCCAGGCTGCAGTGGAGTAGCATGATATCACGATTCACTGCAGGCTCAACCACATGGGCTCAAGCAATCCTCCCACCTCAGCCTTCTAAATAGCTGGGACAACAGGCACGTGACACCATGCCTGGCTAATTTGTACAAATTTTAATAGAGACGGAGGTCTCACCATGTTGACCAGGCTGATCTCGAACTCCTGAGCTCAAGCCATCCTCCTGCCTCAGCCTCCTAAAGTGCTGGGATTACAAGTGTGAGCCACTAAGCCTGGTTTCAAATGTGTTCCTTTGATATTAATGGTCTCAGTTGGGCATTTGAGTAGATCTATAATCTACACAGCAGACAAGATATGCCTGGCCTCACTGGTTCCACCTAAAAATAGATGATGTATGGTTTTTATTTGAAGAAAAACCAGATGCTTTAGATACCAGGGCCAATGATGCAGAAGACAGTGCTTTGCTATGAAATACCAAGGGTCTGACTTCTCTGGCCAGGGAATTCTGCCTCCTCATAGTGTTGGTTACGGGGCCCCTCAATTACAGTCAAGGCTTTTATGATAAGGAAACTTAGATTTGTTTGGATGATCAGAATTTTTTTTAAATTCGCAGAATGTGAGAGATGACCATGGTCTTCAATGTCTGAGTCTAAGAGTTAACCAAATGCCAACCTTTAACATAAAAGAATCTCCTTGGAGAATGCTTAATTTCCAGGAGAACTGGGTCATAAAGTGTCCGTTAAATGCAAAAATAAAACTCCAATGACCATTTTAGTTTAATCTTTGAGTTTAATACTATCTATCTTGATGTTAGGCACATTAAACAAATCTAACTATGTAGATTTTGGCATCATGAATATGTAAAAGTTTCTCCTGACAATAAGTGACTCAGAGGTTTAACTACTTCTCTGCGACTTCTGGATTGAGATAGCTAGGAATATGTCAACAGGAGAGAAGAGAGTTTTCTGAAGTATTTTTCATCCGGTCGTTACATATTCATATTAAGAAGTATTCAACATCTCTTCGTTTTCGGGTTAAACACCAACAAGTATGTAAATTATTATTACTTTTACTGTACCTTATATACATCTACAGGACAAATTCCTCTAAGAGTTTAGATTGAAGTTTCTCTACCCTTCCAAAATGTTTGGCTTTTGTCATTGCTAACACTGTTGTTGGTTCCCCAGGAGCTATAATCAATGCTGGATTTACCCAACAGCTATGCTAAGCATATACTTAACAATGCCAACAGAGTGAAGACACCAAAATCATTTTTTCAAATTTAATTTAGTTTAATTTTAATTTTAAGTTCTGGGATACATGTGCAGGATGTGCATGTTTGTTTTCTAGGTAAAAGTGTACCATGGTGGTTTCCTGCACCTATCAAATCATCACCTAGGTATTAAGCTCCACATGCATTAGCTATTTATCCTGATGCCCTCCAGGCCCCAGTGTGTGTAGTTCCCCTCCCTGTGTGCATGTGTTCTCATTTTCCAGCTCCCACTTATAAGTGAGAACATGTAGTGTCTGGTTTTCTGTTCCTGTGTTAGTTTGCTGAGGATAATGGCTTCCAGCTCCATCCATGTCCCTGCAAAGGACATGATGTTATTCCTTTTCATGGCTGCATAGTATTCCATTGTGTATCTGTACCACATTTTCTTTATCCAGTATATTATTGATGGGCATTTGGGTTGATTCCATGCCTTTGCTAACCAAAATCATTTTTTAAGGGGTTTGCTATTTCAAATTTTGTTTAAAATGCATCAAATTAAACATCACAGAAAAATGTTTGTTGAAGTATCTTATAGTTTAAAAAAATTTAAATATCACATGGGAGGGTATCTTAATCTTTTCAGGGGTTCTACTACAAACTCTTTGCTCATATTTCCTTCTTTGCTTTGGTTGTCATGAAGCACAGAATTAGCTTCAAAAGCTTCCTTTAATCTTAGTGAGAGATATCAATTTATGTTTGTACTTTCCTGTACCATGTCTAAAATATGACTGTTTCTTTTTCAACATGTATCCTGGGGTTTTTCTGTGTGATTAGGGAGCAATTCAGATGCTAGACTAATGGGCTCTACTTGGAATAAGAAGATAGTTCTTGAGAAAAAAGGCCATGGGAGTCCTCCCATGAGTAGTTATTGAGGAAAGGAGAAGGAAACTAACATTCGTGGAATGCTTGCTATATGCCAGGTGCTGCTAAGTGACCACCAGCTGTTCCCTCTGCTTCCTATACTTACAGTGGCACCATATTTCCCAGCGTCCCTTGCAGTCAGTCAGCTGCTGCCAAGTGACTGAATTACAGCTGGTGGAAAAGAAATGGAAATGATGTGTACTGTTTTGGTCCTTCCCAAAATAAAATCTCCCAAAACATGATCCTATCTCTTATCCTCCATCTGCTATTTGCATGTTTATGGCCAGTGTGACTTGGAAGCCCACAGGTTGAAGATGTCAGAACTCCATCTGCCTGACAATAGGACAGCCTGCCTGGCTGGCCTATAGCACGGTATGGAGAACAGCTACTAATCCTACCACCAGCCAGAAAAACGCGGATTGGACGTTTATTTTTTAAGCCACTGACATTAGGGAGGTTATCCATTAGAGCATGTTTAATTTAGTGCATCAACTTTCTTTATGTGGGCTCAACCACAGAATCACCTACATAAAACAGACAAAAAAGTTTTTAAAATTTAAATCATCGCACTATCTATACAGTATGAACTAGTGCTCTAATTGCAGTCTGAATGTATTTTGTCTAATATACACACACACTCACACACACATATATACATGTGTATATTTATTTTGTGTATATATGTTTGTGTATATATATATGTTTATATATATAAATTACCATATCTCTGATGACATTCTGTAGAACTTAAATTTGGCATGACATTAACTAGCACATCCCATTTAATTTTTATACCTATCAAGGTGGAAATGATTTCATAGATGAGAAGACTGAGGGTTGGGGCTCAGCTCAGCTAATTTGTCTTAGGGAACTGTGTCAGGATTTTACCAGGTATGTCTGGCTCCAAGTATGCCTTTCCACAGTACGTCTCTACCTGATGTCTATTTACTTCCATGACAGCTTGCAAAGCAGTCTGGTGGAAGTGCTGGGAGCTGATGTGAGAGCGCTACTGTGTAGAGCTGTTGGTGAGTCCTGATGATTCCCCCTGCTGAGAGAGCCTACTGAGTGCATGCGTTCATCCTTGTCCATCTTGTTTATACTCTGAATCTACTCAAGGCACCCACCTGACTAAAGTTTGTCAATGCTCTGTTTTCATTATAGCTTAAATTTAAAATTAAACATGTTGGACATAAAAAGATGGGTACATGTGTGTTCACTGCAGCTTTTTTATGAGAGAAAAAATGGAAAGAAACCAAATGTCCATCAACAGGAGTATGAATAACCATGTTGTGGTATCTTTATGTAATGGAATACTATTTGTCAATAAAAACAATGAGCTACTGATACATGCTTGCAAATGAATAGATACGAAAAGTATTATGCTCGGAAAAAGAAGTTAGACTCAAAATGAAACTTACTATACAATTCTATTTCTATAAAGTTCAAGAAAAGGCAAACTAATCTATGGAATAAAAATCAGAATAGTGGTTGTCTCTCGCAAACAGAAACCAGAAAAAGATGTGAGGCAACTTTCCAGTGTAATGGAAACGCTTTATGTGTTTATCGGGATATAAATATTTATTAAAACTGGTTGAACTATATAATTAACATCCATGCATTTTATTATATGTATTTATACCTTGGTTTAAAAACTAAGTTTGTTAAAGGCTTAAGGGCTAATCTATATTCTAGTGCGTCCTTAAGCCCTATCAGCTTTGAAACCCTGCTAAGTGCATCTGTCAGCATGGAATATGTTTGGATTACTCCATCAACCCTGCCTTACTTACATGGATACAAACATAGATCCACGGGCCAAAACATGACACAATTTTGAGGGAAAACAGAAAGAAAACATACTCTTTAGAGTTAGATAATCTATAGAGTTAAATTTAAAATAGCCCATAGTTTTCCCCTCAGCATTGTCTGGTGGTTGGAAGCTGTTGGGCCACTGCCCTCCATGTATATAGGAGTACCTAGAAGTTTCATGTGGGACCACAAGGCTTTACCTTGCTGTGAATGTGGAAAAATGAAATTCCATTTGTAGTGCCTAGAACTTTGGTATGATTCAAAAAGTAATGTGAATGTGGACACTATTGTAAGGTAATAGAAGAAACCTTGTAGTAAAGGGCAGGAAAATTGATTTCCAGTACTCTGGAAATGAAATAAATTCATGTAGGAGTTGGTGAAAGCAGTCTTCATACGTCTAAAACAATAAAAAAAAAATATCTCATTTCAACTAAATTCACACTAAACACCCACACTGGAATCTTTTTAAAGTTTCCTAGAATGTGTTTCTTTGATTTAGTTTTGATAATCTTGCTGTCTGTTGAGAAAGAAAAAATGTCAAGTGAAGAAATGTTATAAAAGGCATTGCAGTTGGTTTGTTTAGCCATCTCAGAATATGGATATTAAAGTGTTACTGGTGAGCCTCCTCACAAAAAATTATGAACAAAGCTCTTGCTTTAATTATCTTTGTATCTTCAGCATTCATTTTTCACTGTGCCTGGTCCATAGTAAGTGGTGAAATGATGGATGGATGGATGGATGGATGGATGGATGGATGGATGGATGGATGGATGAGAGAAAGAAACTTTGAAGCATCTGTTGCCTGTAATATCAAAGACTAACAAAGAGAAGAACTGGCTTCTATTACTACTGGCTTGTGGAAATATAAATTTGGAGCTTATGAAAAAGCTGAAATTAAGAGGCTACAAATCTCCTACTTCACAGCCATTAGGTACAGAAGTAAGTCTCTAGCTTGCTGGTGTTATGTGAATTGAAGAGAAAAATAGTCCTTTGGTGAAGGGATAAAAGTTTTGAATAATGTCCAATGTGGGTAGCAGCTATTTCTGGGTGAAAAAGTTGACCATGTAATTCTCCAAGAAAGCTAATCCCTCTCATTTCTCTTCTCATTTCAATCTTCCTTATTCAGTTTTAATTGCAGAAGCTGTGTTCTATCGATTTTTAAAATGTTCTAAAATAATAAAATCACCACACCATTTAAAATTTATTTTCCAATATTTGACTTCATTCCCAAGTTTCCTGTGAATTGATTACTGCAATGGTCAAAGAAGTAAACCTTCTTGTTACTGCTCTAAGGTTAAAATGCTATTGTCTAAGACTAATTTGTCAACTTGGTAATTTCATATAAGTTGAAGAATTTAGATATTTTTACTGCAAACTTCTACTCATTCCTTCTTAACATTAATAAGAAGTCACATTTATTAACTTCTATTCCGAAGAAGCATTGAAAAGCATAAATACCATTTAGCATAACTCTTCAAACGTTTTAGGTTTAAGAGTAACAATTTCTATCCCATAACTTTTTCCACTCAGAGTTTTTATATCAGTCACCATAATTAGACCTATCTTCAAAATTAATGGAAAAGAAAAGACAATGTAAAGAGTATAATGTTAATCAGAAAATGTAATTCATTGTTCTGCCATAATCAAAGAAGGCCACAACACACTGCGCTCCAGGAAATGGCATCTCTCATTTTTCCCAAGCATGTTGTGAATAACTGCATTGCTCTGAAACTTACACATATGATTTACATCAATTTCAATTTTGTTCATTATTCTGCTTAGAGCGAGTAATAGTCTTGTGAGTGAGTAATGAACTACCTTATTAACTTGGAGTTGACTCCTTCACTGTCTGGGTATATCTATAGAACAAAGTTTGAACAATGCAATGGAAAGTCTTTACATTATAATCAAGGTATTTATTAAAACCTACTATTTATGATATGGTTTTTATAAAGAGTAAATGACAGTAACTGACATGTAATGATTACCTCACAAGTGTTTAAAATGTCTTTGGCATTTATTATAAAGTGAATGACAATGGACAAATCAGCCAACATTAAATCTAGCTATAAATTACATAGTAATATCAAGTGTAACTTAAATGGAAAGTGGAGTAATGAAGAGGCAGCAATGGAATATTATAGCTTAGCAAGAATGTGTTTCAGAAAATTGCAATCATTCTTTCTTTAAATTTTGAAAGAAATGGCTATATTGTGCTAACCAAACGCCCTCTTTCTTCAGATATAAATTTTATTTTAGGAAATGAATGAAGCATTTTTTTCCTCCCACTAGTGCCATGGAAGAGCTTTGTCAAGTTCTGAATTTTCTTGTGCCTTTCTTATGATTAGGCAGAGTAAGGTGTTTAGTTTCTTTCTTATGATTAGGCACAGTAAGGCATTTACTTTCTCCATTAGGTCCATCTTTTTCTGCCACCTTCTTTGCTCACACCTGTTACCCTAGCTATCACTGATACTGTGCTTATAACTTCTCCATGGTCCCCTGAGCTGGATAGTGGCCCCCATGCAAGCCAATGCCTCATTTGATCCACTCTGCTGCCTTCATTGAAGTCTTTTAGATTTGGTTGTTGTCAAATAACCTACTCTTTTGTGACTTTCCTCTCTAGCCTTGAACAGTGTCTACTACCAATTTTAAAACACCCAAATTCATGGAAAACTTCTGTTTCTCATGGTGGCCAACACTTGTTCCACCACAAAGACCAATTCTGGCTTCTCTTGGGTGGCAGCTTCTCACTGTTTGATACAGTAGCACCAACAGATGCAAAGACTCTTCCAATTTACCTTAATACAGTATGAATCTGAATGAGGAACAGAGCTTTTGAGCTATTACAGGAAAACATAATTACAAGGAGGACTTGGCTCTGGTTTTGGATCAGTCTGAAATTGTAGGCAAATCCTTTGACCCCCACCCTCGATGTAAAACCACATGACCGAGAAAGGACATCATCTCCTGATGCCAGCTCATCACATTTAAAGAAAAATGAGTTCCATGTGTTTCTCACAAAACTTGAAATTTTAATGAACTCTGCAGTCCATCATCCCATAATTGTACTTAAGATTTTCCTTATACGATGGAAGACTAAATCTGGCCTATTTTGACTATTACATTTGAGCCAATATTTCTATCAAGGAATGACTACTTCTAGATTTTTAGGTAATTCTATATAAAATTGAAACATATTTTTTTAAATATAGAGATTATTTTTCTTCCAGAAGGAAGACTGCCAGGTGTCAGGTGAAAATAGGCATTTTAACATTTTTGGTGGTGGTGGTGATGACAGTGAGAAAAGTTCATGTTTTCCAGAGTTGTTACATTTCTCGCTTAATCTAATTTATTTTATTTCTGATGTTGGCCTATCCTTTAACTCATCATTACTTTATTCTATTTGATTTTATTATAAATTGTTTAAAAAGTTTTGGTTTTAAAAACCAAAGAGAGACGTTTGTCACATCCTTTGCCTCTGAACATGGCCATGCCTGGAGAGTACAAAAGGCATAGATAATCATCTTGACTTTCAAAATCCCTCGAACAGATGCATTTCGTAGGTATTTAAAATTTTGAATCTAAGTAACTGATATTTAATATTTAGAATGGTGGATAGGAATTAGGAGGAGGACAGAAATTATATCCCTAGTCAAGATATGGTATAGTAGGAAGACCTCACCCTCTGCAAAAAGGGACACATACACGAAAGCAGCCATTTCATCAGTCTCTTACTTAGTAAGTTCTTTTTATATGTGCAATACCATGACAGCAATGCAGAGTTATCTGGGAATAGAAAAAAAGCAATTAAGTAACTAGAGAATGTCAACATAAAAAAAGAAAAAAAAAACCTAAAACTAGACATTTTTAGGACAGAGAAAGCCTAGTCAAGAAAAAAAAAATCAGCTACAAGAAAATGAGACATACTTAAGGAGATTATTCTTTCAAGGGGGAGAAACTTGCTTGGAATGCACTAGGCCAGAGGTATCCTTAAGAACCCACATTGGACACATTCAAGCTGAAAATATCACTATAATTCTCAATAAATGTCCACTAAGTGACCAGCTGGTCTCAGAGGTCCAGTGAGTGTTGTAACCTTTATGGTTGATGCAACAGAATGAGCCATATCGTACAAAATTACACGACCACAACCGAAGACTGGCAGTGATTTTTTTTTGTGGAATCACAAACTATTATTATTGTCATCATTGCAGAAGTTCCGAGGCAGTGGAAAACCTAGGGAACACCAAAAATATAACCTACCTAGTAACTAAAAGACTATATTTGTCAATTGTGGAATCTCTGAAATGATGACTTCTGAGAACAGATTTCTCAGTTCTTTACCAAAGAATGTGCTGATTTGATTTTAAAAAATTGGCATTTTAACACCATAAAATGAACACTCATGAAACATTCAGGTTATTCTAAAAGTTACTGAATAATCGAATAATACCATGAAACCTCTCTAGTAAGTAAAAATTTGTTTCTGGGTGAAAATACGGAGAGTCAAAGAATATTGTTACATAAAGAGCAAGTTCAAAATTATCCGCTAGTCTGTCCATTTGTAGAAAAAGGTTTTTGTTTGTTTGTTTGATTGTTCCTTAACTGTGGCTGGTATAGAATGGGGAAGAAATCCACCATGTTTACTGGAAGGCCGGTATGTCTAAGCATGCCAATACACTTACTTTTTTCACTTGCTCTATGTCCTTGAATAAATAGCAATGTCCATTTTCTCAGTAAGAAGATTACTCCAAAAGTTTCTTGGTCAACTTGTGTCTAGAAATTTTCAAGAATACATATATTTAATTTTTTTTTGTTCAATGCTTAAGATTAATCATATTTAAAAATAACTAAAATATTCCACTAGAAAGAGAATAATTCTCTATTAGGAGGGAGGGGATTCAAACAGAAGCTTAAGAAATCAAATGAGTTTACCCCAGTTTAGATTCATTTGAAGGCAAATGTAGATGATTTTGAACCCCTCCTGCATTATTTTTTTTGACCTTTTTTTAACTTTTCACTTATTACTCTATCACACTCTAAGCATTATATAATTGCTTATTTATTGTATATATCATCTGTCTCCCTACTAAAATATATGGAGGGATTTTGTCACTATTATATTCTCAGAGCCCAGAACAAAGTATGTAATGACACCTGGTAGACTTGATAAATATATTGAGTGAATAAGTGAATAAGAATTAAGCCTGGAAATCATCTAACTGTGAAGCACTGCTTCTTTAACTTCATAGTTAGTGAGGCCGGGCGTGGTGGCTCATGCCTGTAATCTCAGCACTTTGGAAGGCCGAGGTGGGTGAATCACTTGAGGTCAGGAGTTCCAGACCAGCCTCGCCAACATGGTGAAACCCCGTCTCTACTAAAAGATTACAAAAAATTAGCCAGACATGGTAGCATGCGCCTGTAGTCCCAGCTACTCAGGAGGCTAAGGTGGGAGAATTGCTTGAACCCGGGAGGCGGAGGTTGCAGTGAGCCGATGTCATGCCATTTCATTTCAGCCTGGGTGACAGGGTGAGACTTCATCTCAAACAACAGCAACTACAACAATAGTGTGAATGAGATTGATGAAAATATTAAAAACTTTGAGAATGCACACGCTCAGATTATTATGACAAGATGTTTCCAGGAACAAAAATTTTGGAAGAAAATCACTTTATTCTAATTAACTCACAAAGAATAAAATCATAGTAGCTGGTAGAAGGAGGCCACACAAACATTTGCCCAGCCCCAAAGTATACCCCATCTTAATAAAATTCTACAAAGTAAGAACACTCTCTTCCATTTCAATTATGAAGCAAGGAAGCTATGAATGACACAGAAAGGGTTTAACTGATGGTTTTACCCTTTATCTCTTCACTATTATATTTTTATACTAAACTAACTTGGTCATAACAGCCAATTTTCCATTTCTTTGGCCAATTCTTTTGCAAGTCTGCGCTGTTTCAGCACCTCATCGAAACTCTTACAGAGATTTATGTCACTCAGGTTCTGGGCATATTCCAAAAACGGCTTTATCTCATATAAGTAAGCCTGCCCCTGTGCCGGCTGGGTTGCCTGAGGCTCCTGATAAGTGATGTCGGGCCTTGCAGGCTCAGCATTACTTCCTCCATGGAAGCCTCCAGTGATGGCATGACCTAATGTGTGCCCCACAGCAGAGCCCACAGCCATGCCAACTGCCATGGTTGCCATCTGGGCATCGGACCTGGCTGCCGGGGAACAGCAGCAGGAGAGCCAACTGCAGAGAGGGTGCTGCTGCTGGCGGTGGAGCTGCTGCTGTGGGCCTGTGTGCAGTTCTCATCTGAGGTGCCTGGCTGGCAAGAGGGGCCATGCGGGAGGCGCAGCTTCGGCTTCCACGTAGCATCCTAGGTGCGGGGTGGCTCAGCGTCCGGATGTGCGAAAATCTGTGAAGAACCCAGGGGTTTCTGAGAAGAAGGAGAGCTGAAGACGAAAAGTCGAAAAAAAATTTTTTAATGCCACATTTATCATTGGTGAAATCACAGATGTATTTGATTAGCCTTTTGTTTTGGCAATTTTAGGTACAGCATTTACTAGAGAGTGAAAAACCAGAGATACTACCGCTTATGCTTGTATAGTGGTTGAAAGAGATAAAGCAATAGATCAGAATCTAGAGTTTGGCCTAAACTAATTGTTCAATATAAAGGAAGTCAACGACTATCCCATAATACGTGAGACAATTTGCAAGGCAAATTCCTCCTCCCTGAAGGCTAATTTTAGGTAGAAACCTTGTAGCTTGTTTAGATGAATATTGTGTATGATTAAAATAACATTTCTCTTTTCAATTGATTTAGAGTCATTCATCCTATTTTGTTAAGCGGTTCAGTTTGAGTCAAATGAGAGTGAGCCCCTTGCTCTGGACTGAATGCTGTGTCCCCACCAAAATCCATATGTTGAAACCCTAATCTCCAATGTAATGATATTTGGAGGTGGAGTCTTTGGGAGTTAATTAGAATTAGGTTAGGTCATGGGATGGGGCCTCATGGTGGGATTAATGCCTTCATAAAAGTAGGAAGAGAGAAGAGATCCGTTTCTCACTATGTGAGGATACAGGAAGAAGGCAGACACTTGCAAACCAGGAGGAGGGCCCTCACCAGACACAGATCTGCCATCTCCTTACTCTTAGATTTCCCAGCTTCCAGAACTCTGAGAAATAAATGTGTGTTGTTTAAACCACCCGGTCTATGGAATTCTGCTATCACAGCCTAAACTGACTAAGATACCTTGAGTATAAATGTGGCAGGAAAGAGAGGTTTAAAAAATTTTACACATTTTAAAATATGTCTTTAATTTCGTTGGCCACAAACCTATTCAGAAAACACATTCTATAATGGCTATCAATATTGTTCCTACAGATGAGCTACGAGCTTCTTATTCAATCTCTCAGAGCAAAAAGCAATACAGATAGACCTGCATTCTCAAAGAAAATAATATTGTCCCATTGGGGAATGGTTCTTAGGAGTACAAAAAAATCTTAGATATTACAATTGTTTATAGCCCTCCAAAGTTCACCCCTATCCAACAAAATCTTATTCCTTTTTTTTGAGACTATAAGCCAATTTCATTGTTTATCATCATGTCATACAAAAATCTAGAAACAATAATGAATTTGCACAGAAAAACCAAATGAATAGCAAATCAGAGCACAACAAAAATAACTGAAATTTTCTATTTTTTTCTCATGATATTAGGAAGATAACCATTTCAAAGCACATGTGTCTACCTTCAGAGTAGTTTTTGTTTACTGGCCAAAGCCTGCCATAAAGTTAAGGCTTTCAGTGCCTCTGTCTGTTCTACTAGTTCTTGGCAAGACTTTTGAGGTCTTCAAGAAAAATAATGTACCCTGGTGCTCTGGGCTCTGCTGAGCTCTACCAACTTATCTGCAAAGGAGTTGTCCACCTCTTGGTATTTAATTTCTCTCCATAAGGAGACTTTAAATTAAATTAAATTTTGCTCTTTAGCATAACAATAATGAAAAAAATGGTTCAGAAACACTGGAATAGATGGTCTTCTATTCATTATTTATTAGGCATTATTTCAAGAATATTTATTGAATACATGCCCTACTTTAGGCACTGTGTGGAGATACTTCAGGCACTGTGGCTGGAGATATAATGACAGTTAAAAGATTGTTCCTATTCTCAGCAACTCATAATCTAGAGGGTATGAGAGAGAGGCGACCAGCCACAGTAGAGAAGGTTCGGCACCACCACAGGGGTGCTATGGAAACGTATGGAGAGGTAGATCCAGCCATGGTTGAGATGGGAATAGGGGCAGGCTTCCTGCAGGATGTGGCTTCAGAACTGAGTCCTGAAGGACAGACCAGAGTTAGACAGACAAAGGTAGGATGTGCAGAGACCCTGAGAAAAAGATGCGAGGTGCAAAGAAAGAAGTGAAATATTTTTAAATGACTGAGATTACTGTGAAGGACAGATGTAAAAGGGGTGGGCCTGGAATTATATGTAAGAGTCAGATTATGAAGGGCTTTCTAGGAAACTCTGAGAAGCTGATATTGTATCCTGAGTGTATCCCAGTCATGGAAGACTTTAAACAGAAATTTAAAATATATTAGTGGTATTTTAGAAAGTTTGCTTTGGCCACAGTGCGAAAAATGGATTGAAGGGAAGACAATAAAGAGGCTCTTGTATTAAGTCAGATGAGGCAATAGTGGCCTCAAATAAGATAACAGCAGTAGTAATATAGATAGTAGTAAGATTCGAGGGGTGTAGAGTTGACAGGAATGGACAGGCCTACATTGAGCAGGTAGGGTTAAGGAACAGGTAGGTGATTAGGATGAAAACCATACTTCTAGCTAGACCAAATGGACAAAGAATACAGGAAAAAAGATAGTTGGGAATTTGAGATAATTTTGGAACTTGCAAGTGGTGATATCCATTATAAGTTTGATATGTGACCCTGAAGCAAAAGAGGAAAATCTGTATTAAAGTAACAGATGTGTAACTGAAGCCACGAGAATGAGAGGAGTCATCCAAAGAGACTGCAGAATAAGAAGAGGAAATGGACAAGAACAGAGCCCTGAAAATGTGAACATCAGAACACAAAGAAAGAACAGCACATAGGAGCACCTGAGAAGTAGCACGAAGTGAGGGAGGAGGAAAATCAGACCGTGCAGTATCATGGGTATGGTGGAAAGGTAGAGCTTTTGAAAGAGGATGAAACAGTTGGCGGTGTGAACTGCCATAGAAACCATGTAGGAAAGTGACTGAAAAGTGTCCATTCCAGTTAACAAGCAAGAACTCATAGATTAACAAGAAAGAAGTCATTGGTACCTGTTTCCAGAGTTGTGGAGGCAAAGGTGATATTGCAGTAGGTTGAGGAGTGAGTAGATGATGAAGAAATTAAGTCATCAAATGTTGGCAAGTTTCTAGAAGCTTGGCTGTGAAAAGAAAGCAAGAGCTCTATGAGAAACTAGGTGTAAATGTGTATGAGCAAGATAGTGTTTTTGTTTCTTTGTTTTATGGAAGAGACTTGAAAATTAAATGCCAATGAAAAAGAGCCAATAGGGAGAAATTGGTAATACAGTTGGGAGAGAAAGTTGCCTGGGAAGGCTACAGATAGATCCAGCAAGATTTTACCTTCATTCGCTTATTCAAGATTCCTAAATCTTGAATAATGAAGATTGGGAAGGAGAAAAATGAATTCAAGAGCTTTCCTTTGGCTACAGGAATCACATCAAGAGAAGAGTCTACAAGTACTCTGCCCTCAGATCTATCATCTGCAAACAGTGTTGTGTGTTAAACTTCGACCTCTCTTTTAGAAAGGGCAAGGACACAATTGAGACATCTTACTAATTCACCTGATGTCAAATTCTATGAGAACTTCTAGTCTCATGTAAATAACCATAGATGTGGTTTCCCTGACTCCATATAAAGCAATTTAAACAGATGCAATCCTTGCCCTTCAGTAAATCACAATAAAAAACAGATGACATGGACACACATATCCACCACCACTACCACCGCATAAGGACACAATATTATAGTAAGAGAACATGATGGTCTTAAATAAGCATCTATAGTAGGTACAAGTTTGGTATTTGTTATTTCTGGCTTACGGAATACATGAAGGTTTTGCTGGGAAATTGGGTGGAGTTAGGAAGAGCACTACTTGACCTTCACATAAACAGGGGAGGCCTGGGACAAAAGAGAAGAGGTAGAGCTGTGATTCCTTTAAGTTCCCAGGATGAAACCTGTCTCTTTTATCCCTCACCACTCAGACTTACAAGCCCTCAATAAATAACAGTAGTTGACTGATTGTATAAAGTCATAGATCTAGATACTTAGTGATGGAAACTAGGCAAAGTTTGAGTAGATAAGGCTGGATGGAAGGCAGAATACATACTGGAAATTAGGAGGTTAAAGGGGCATGAAATTTTCTTAGATTGCCTGTCAAAGGGTCTAGTGATGGAGGATTAAACAGTAATTATGGTAATGTCCAGACAGCTCAGCAGAATACTGTAAAGGTGAGGGTTGGTGCCCAAACTAGATACTACCTTTTGGTTTCAGAGAGCAAGCTGGATGTAGAGGATATGAAAGAAATAGCAGAGAGTTTAGAGATAAATATAATGTTGGCATAGCCAATATTTTAAAATTTTCTGATAGAAAAATTTCATCATATAAAATTTGGACATAAAAATTATGTCATTCTAAGCTAGAATCCAAAAAATTCTAGCTTCTTAAGCTTTCAAATAAGAGCTGCAAAGAGACTTTACATGAAATTATGTTTGAAAAGTATTTATCTCCTTTTTCAGTCTTGGCTATTCATGAGTCTTATATAAGGCATCTTGAAATGTATTCTAGCAAGCAAGGAAGACTAAATGAGTTTGGAAAGGGAGCTACGGTCTAGATATTTTTAGATTGAGGGAGCTTTGCCCAAAGTCAAAAGCTAGCAAGAAGGCAGACTATGAAATGGGAGAAACTATTTGCAAACCGTGTATCTAATAAGTGGTTAATTTCCAAAATATATGTTTAAACTCCTACAAATCAATTTTAAAAACCTAATGATTCAATTAAAATTGGGTGAAGACTTAAATAGACATTTCAGCAAATAAGACATACATTTTATACATGTGGACAAATAAGTCCACATGTATAAAAAGATACTCAATGTCTCTTATCATCAGGAAATTGCAAATAAAAACCACAGTGAGATAGCACCTCATACCAGTTAGAATGGCCATTATAAAAACAAAAAGTACGAGTGTTGGCAAGGATGTGGAGAAACTGCAATCCTTGTACATTGTTGGTGGGAATGCAAAATGTTGCAGCTGCTGCAGAAAATAGAATAAAGTTTCCTCAAAAAATTAAAAATAGAACTACAGATGTTCCTCACCTTATGATGGGGTTATATCCTGATAAACCCATTGTAAGTAGAAAATATCATTCAGTCAAAAATGCATTTAATACTGAACATCACAGCTTGGCCTAGCCTACCTTAAATGTGCTCAGGACACTTACATTAACCTATAGTTGGGCAAAATCATCTAACATACAGACTATTTTATAATAAAGTGTTGAATATCTCATGTAATTTATTGAATACTGTACTGAAAGTGAAAAACAGAAGGGCTGTATGGGTGCTCAAAGTATGATTTCTATTGAATATGTATCACTTTCACTCTATTGTAACGTCAAAAAAGTCATAAACCATTGTAAGTTGGGGATTGTCTGTATATGATACAGCAACCCTACTTCTGGGTACTTACCCAAATGAATCTGAATCCAGTCTCAAAGAGACACTAGCACCCCATGTTTGTTGCAGCACTATTCACAATAGCTCGATATGGAAACAACCTAAATGTCCGTCAATGAATAAATGGATAAAGAAAATGTGGTATATGCATACAATGGAATATTATTCAACCTTAAAAAAGAGGGAAAGTCTGAAATATGAGGCAACATGGATGAACTTTGGGGACATTATGCTAAGTGAAATAAGCCAATCACAGAAGAACAAACATGGCATAATTCCATTTGTATGAGATATTTAACATAGTCAAACTCATGGAATCAAAGAGTGACATGGTGGTTGTCCAGAGCTAGTGGAAAAGGAAAATGAGAAGTTGCTAATCAATAGGCGTAAACTCTCACTTATGTGAAGTGCTGAAGTTCTTGAGATCTGCTGTATAATATCGTGCCTATACCGAACAGTATTGTATTGTACACTTAAAAATTTGAGACAGTAGATCTCATGTTAAGTGTTCTTTCCAAGATAAAATAAAATTTGATAAAGTTTGAAAATTTAAAAAATAAAAGCTAGCAAAAGACAGCACTAAGATTTTAATATTTGATTCCAAATCCTATAGCCAAAGAATTGATTGTAAGGGGAAATAGACAAGTGCCTGGGATTAGAATATTACTACTGTAGCCTGGAAAGTAGTAATGAGAACTTGAACAAAGACAGAACTGACAAGAAAGAAGGGAGAAGGTTTGATTCTAAAGGAAACATGAAAGTGGTATTAATAGGATTTGACAACTGAGTATATGTGGCAGGTACTTTACAGTGAGTGTGGGGTTTTGCCAGAATGGATTCATCTTACAGAGCAGCTGGTCATGGTGGTCCAATGAAATGAATCTATGTTCACATACCATCTAAGAGAATCGATTTATAACCTGTTTAAACGAAGAAGAATGATATGATCATGAGAACTGCAGTAAAAAGTGTTGTTGGGACAGTCCTGATTATAGAAATAGCAAAGTTAGTAAGGATCTGTGATTCTTACTGTGATACTACTATTCCTTAGAAAAAAATGCTTTAATGAGCATATATGAATAAATCTAATCAATTTAGTAGCTAGACGACTGTTAGAAAAGGTTTGCTAGGGTTAATGATGTATTGAAAATAAGGTATCACAGTATATTATAAATTGAAACAGTCTTAGAGGTCACCTATAATAGTTCTATCATTTCCTTAAAAAACTATTTATAGATCATTTCAAACATATACAAAAGTGGAGATAAATATCATGACTTACCATTAATTCATCAACAATTTGACAATTATGATTTTATGGCCAATCTTGTTTAATCATTTCTCCACCCTCAGATAACTATTTTATCTCTGAAAAACAAGAATTCTTTTTAAAACCAAATAACAATAATAATAATATAATCACATCAGTTTTAGGTGTGATGATACTATTCCTTAATACTAATCTATACATAATTATATACTTATTTAATTACTTAATACCAATATAATTCCTTAATAATAACAAATCATTCCTTAATACTATAAAATGCTGATCAGCATTCAACATTTCTCCAATTCTTTCATAATTACTTTAGAAATGTCTCTAAAGTCTTTATAATTTGAGTTTCCCTTTCCTTCTTTTTTATTTTTCCTTCCATTTTATTGAAGAAATGAAGTAATGCATCTAATAAAGTTTCCCATGTTCTGGATTTCCCTGAATGCATCTCAATGGTCTTATTTTACATGTTTGTCTATCCTTGTATTTCCTCTAACCTGGTAGATATAGAGACCTGATCAGATTCAAGTTCATTTATTTGGTCAGAATGCTCCATGAGTGTGAAGGTACACGTAATGGCTGGTTTCTTCTTTTTGGTGAAAACTCCCTTATTTTTTAAAGATGGTTTAAACTGAAGTCTCAGAATGGTTAAGAGGTAGAGTCAAGTTAGTGGAAGAGTCAAGATTGAAACCTCAGACTTTTGAGTCTCAGTCTCTACCTCTTTCATCATATCATGTTACTATCAAAAAAAGCTTGCTAAGTGACTAGAACATAGCCAGTGGTCTATTCAGCATTGCATAAGACATGGTTGCACCATTCACAAAATTATCCAAACCAGAAATCCAGAAGTCATCCTAGGCTTCTCCACCTCTCTTACTTCTACTAAGTCCTACTGACTGTATCTATTTAACATCGCTCTCATTTGTTCCCTCCTCACCACTCTCACTGTCACTGCATTATTTCAGACTTTATTGTTGATTTATTGGACCACTACGATTAGCCTTTGTAAGCTGCCCTTCTCCATAACAATCTTGCCTTCTTCGGTCACTGCTGCCTTGTTAACAAAAGATTTTTCCAACCGAAAATCTGAATATGTTATTTTTCTCAGTTTTCATGATGGAGTTCATACTCCTTAGTGTGACAGACAGGTCCCTCCATCACCTGGCTTTGCCTATCTGACCAACCTCATGTGTCACTACTTTCACTTACAATATTCCAGTCTATTGAATTATTGAAGTTTTCTGGGTCTACCAGCAAGAATATGTAGTGATTAGAAGTGTGGGCTCTAAAATTAGACGTACTTGACTTTGATCCTTGAATTTCCTCATTTACTAGTTGTGCAATACAAGGCATACTTACCAGCACTGTGTCTCATATACCTCACCTCTGTAATGGGAATAATCTTGAAGAATTGTTTTCTATGTGTATGAAGAATGAGAGAAATAGTGCAGGTGAAGAATTTGCATGTGAGCCCTTGCTCAGTAAATACAGGATGATGTTGTTATGTGGTTTCATATGTCTTTATAACCTTTGAACACATTCCTAATAATGTTTCTCTCCTCCTTCTTGACAACCTCTCCTTCTTGACAAGCTAGCAAACTCCTACTCTTGTGTAAGGGCCCAGCTCCACTGCTTTTTTGCCAATTAGTAGTAAATCTCTCTCATTCCACAGCGCCTCGGAACCTTGTAGATATTTGTTACTGTATCCCATGGCTATGTGTCTATCTGCCTTGCACAACTGTTAAATTTTTAGATAGAAACCATATTTTTTTGTTTTTCTTCTCATATTCTATATCATGGTATGGCTCAGTGAAAAGCTCTATAATTTAAGGTTACTGTATCCCATGGCTATATGTCTATCTGCCTTGCACAATTGTGAAATTTTTAGATAGAAATCATTTTTTTTTTGTTTTTCTTCTCATGTCCTATATCATAGTATGGCTCAGTGAAAAGCTGTATAATTCAAGGTTTGGTAAATTAAACTAAATCTATGGGGTTGAATTAAATTGAAAGAATGTATCCAACTTCTCTTTTTATGAGTCTGTATTTTCCAAGTAACGTCTATGAAAGAAAAGATGACTTATCCAAAGAATCTAATTGGGTGATTGGCACACAACTTAAAAATGATATTCATTAATTTTTGATTTCCAAGCAGACTTAGCAACTAGAGGAAGAACAAAATGACTAGACTAGGAGAATATGCAAACTATTAAGCTAGATTTCCCTTTGTAAATTAAAAAATTAGTACTTTAGTTTATCAATCCATTCCTTGTGGGGTTGTTTTCATGAATCATTTCAAAAACAATGGATCACTCCTGCCAGCTCTAGTCATTTTGTTATACTCATAGGAAAAAAATTAAATATGAAAATGAATAGAAAAGATGTATATAGAAGCCCAAGAAAAAAAAATGAGCTGACCTCACATGCACGACAGGAAGGGCCACATAAATGGACAATATACAGAGATTTAATTTACAAAACAAAATATAAAGTCTGCCTCTCAGTGGTATGATTCTCAAAAGTTCTAACTTTTATACTCAGCATCATGTTTTAGCAACTATATCTTACAAAGTCTGACTGACTTAATCATATCAACTTTAATTTATGAGTCACTGAAGTTTATTTCAGGAGGAAATATAAAATAATTGATATTAAAATATTGGTTGTTCATCTGCTCTTTTCCCTTATTATTTAGTTTTTCTTTCTTTTTTTAGCTAAACTAATGTAAAATTATATCTAATGACAGCAAGCTTTCCTTTCTTTCGACATAGTGAAAACTTGTATAATTGTGAAATTTTTAAAAGGTTAAATCCTTCGCTATTTATTTTAATTCAAATCCAGTATATTATTATACATATTCGGAGCCCAAGCTATTCATCTTCATCTAAACCTTCAATTAAATTCCACAATGCAAACCTCTTGGCTCTAGAATCACGTTTCTTGTTTATTCAACTGAGGCTGTGTCTTGAAACAGTGTTGAAGTTTGGGGGTTTTCTGGTGAGAATCCACGTTCTGACATCACCTTGGTCGTGACAGTGATTGGCTGTTGGAAGGCAAAGAAGAGTTTATAGCCAGCAAGAGCAAGTGAATGAGTGAGTGAGAGGGCAGAGGAAATACTCAATCTGTGCCACTCACTGCCTTGAGCCTGCTTCCTCACTCCAGGACTGCCAGAGGGTAAGATTTAATAGAACAACTTCATTATCATAAAATTAGACACTCCATAGTTTACATCTCTGACTTGGCTTTGAATTTTTCATTTAAATGATGTTATTGCATTGTACATGGTTTAATAATTATTTATCATTAAACTGGCACTTCAGATTTTAAATTTGTTCCAAAAGGCTAAACTTGTTAACCTAAGCATGTAAATAAGTTCTTAATACTATGCACATAAACTACATTATTCTTCTTACTTTCGTTCTCTGCACATCATAGCTTAACTGTTTGTTTTCTCATTCTGATGCATTCAAGATAACCTGATTGAAATACTATTTTGCATTTGCAAATCTGCCTAGATATATGCATATTTCTCTACAAATTATACCTAGTCTGTACTTCAAGTATATATGTTGTCTTTTGAACATATTAAACATTAGGTTTTGATGTGTCCTATAGCTCTAAAGTCAGAACAGAAAATATATTGTACTAACTAGAGAAATAAATACTGTTGGTAGTTTATCATACCCTTCCCAATAAAACTTGAAATTAAATCCTCAAACCTCTCCTTTAAGAACGTTTGAATTGTTGTCTGGGTTAGTAGTGGTCACTATAGAGGTCTTTGCTTTTTGTTGACTCACAAAGTAAATAAAATTAGATTTATATAGGCAGCCAATTCTGCCTACACGAACTACTTGGTTCTTTGTAGTATTATTATTATTATATTATTATTATTATTATTATTATTTATGCCATCTTTTCATCTGGTCATTTTTATAGTTATGAGAAATGTATGTAATCAAAACTATTTATATAATTCTATGTATCTAAGTTTTTAGCTCTTTAAAATATTATAAATATTCCGACCCTTTTCACAAAGTGGCAAAGCAATAATCTTTCTGTTTTGCTGATGGGCTTGGTCACGGCTGGCAAAGTTCAAAGCATTATTTAGACCACTCCAATAGCAATCAGCGCTGCCTAAAAAGATGGGCTCCTTCAGGAGCAAAGCCTGTTTATTCCCAAGTGGCCATCGAGAACTTTTACTAAGATAGGACTGTGAGAAACTGTCTGGGCACCAAACCCAAAGACTCATTCTGACACACAAAAAGAGTGTGACTTAGGACCCAAGACAGTATCTCCAGGACTTAGTGTCAGATACTCAATAAGGATGCAATAAATCTTGGCTGATGATGACACAATACACAATTTACCAGCAGGTTTCAATATATGACATTGGTTTGCACATTTTAAATATTATTTTCAAAATGTATTCATGGGAAATTGCCATCACCACTACATTTTGCTTCCAAAATATTGCCAAAGCTGTGACTGTGTATGAGAAGGTGCTAACAGTTAAATGTGTATGTAAATGTAAATGGCTGAGTGTTAGTAGGTTTTCAGCTAAGCTTGCCCAACTTCTATTATGATATAATTTTAAATACAATTTTATTAAATAGAATAAAATTAAGATAGGATAGCATTTCACTATCTCCTTTTACTCATGAGGAATTTATGTGGAACTGAGGCTCTTTTTATGGCTGCAAGCCCCAAGATTATTCAGGCCCTATTCCCACTTTGAGAGCTGCATCTTCAATTGTTCCATAGAATTGAAATTTTCATCCATGTCTGTCACCCTAACCCTGAAGTGCCCCAATCCATCCCAGTACAGTCTCACACACTAGCAGATGGAAAGCTTAAATGGAGCTGGAGAGCAAACTAATTTGAGGAAATCTGCCCCCGATATCCCAAGGCGAAACTCTGAAGAACTCTTCTCATGGAAGCATCCTTAGTGGAGTTGCTATTGGGTGCTACATGCTATCAGTGTGGTATTTCATATATTATGGATCCTCTCTGTCTCTCTCTCTCTGTCTCTCATCCACCCACCCATATACACACACACACACACACACACACACACACGCACACCAATTATTCCAAGACATTCAGAGGAAAATTGCTCCTACTTTCCATTTTACAAATAATTTTTTAACCCAAAACCTATACAGAAGCTAGAAACCGCCTATAGGGTATCGGTGATTTTTGCTTTTTTGTTTTATTTTTGAGACAGGATCTCACTCTGTTCCCCAGGGTGGAGTACAGTGGTATGAACACGGCTCACTGCAATCTTGGCCTCCCAGGCTCAGCCTCTCGAGTAGCTAGGCCTACTGGTGTGCACCACCATGCCAAGCTAATTTCTGCACTTTTTGTAGAGAACAAGTTTCACCATGTTGCCTAGGTGCGTCTCAAACTCTTGGACTCAAGCGATCTGCCCACCTTGGCCTCCCAAAGTACTGGTTTTAGAGGCATGAGCCACCACACCTGGTTGAGTTTTTAATTGTAAACAAACAAACAGGGCACACAACTACACTAACAATTCCATTCACTTAGCTGACACTCCCATGTCAATATTAAGAGGGCCGTTACACCAATGTGAAGTACCCTAAGTATTCAAAAATCTCTTGCAGTAATGAAAGGGTCTTCCATTGACAAATCACAGAAAATAGGTTAAAACCAAGTATGGAACTCAAGATTATTTAAATGGATGGGTTAAGTCAGTCTTATATTACTTAAATGGAAGGAATAATTTGAAAATAAAAGGAATAATTTAGTTTTAATTGGTCAAAGTGATAATTACACAGAAATTAAATACTTCATCTTTGAATATGAGTAAAAAAGTTATGCTCCTAGTTTTAATATTTTATTAACCTTACCACTTCATTAATTCCAGAAGCAATCACCAAAATGAAGACTGCTTTAATTTTGCTCAGCATTTTGGGAATGGCCTGTGCTTTCTCAGTAAGTTCTTTATCAAAACCCACAGTTATTTTCAGTTTTGTCTTTTTATGTAAAAGAAAAATTATGTAATAATTAAATGTTCTTTAAAACAGATGAAAAATTTGCATCGAAGAGTCAAAATAGAGGATTCTGAAGAAAATGGGGTAATTAATTTTAGCATATATCCTTGGCCTGATTATATTTGCTGTATATTTATTGCATATTAAACATGAATATATCATTTATTTTGTTTTTGCAGGTCTTTAAGTACAGGCCACGATATTATCTTTATAAGCATGCCTACTTTTATCCTCATTTAAAACGATTTCCAGTTCAGGTAAATATAGAAATTCATTTTTCTTCAGTTTAATTTCTATTATAATTTAAAGGAGTTCAAATTTTAACTATAAAACACCTAAATTCAACTCTCACTGAAATTCAGTCAAAAAGACTGCTTACTATAAGAAGTTTGTTTTTAGGGAAATAAGGTTTATTTCTAAGTTCTCTTTTAAAGCAGACACACACACAGAGTAAAATCATTTGGATCATTTGGGTACAGTCTAGAATGATATAATAAAAACAAACACTGTAGCACATTGAGCTCTGGTGTTTTTGCTAACTCACAGACAAAAGTGGACAGTTTTATCAGTTGTTGACCAATTCCATCGTGATAAGGTCACTGGCTGTCCTATTACAGCTGATTCAATACTGTCAGATAGCTGTTTACATGTGGCACTGCAGAGTCCTTTAATTGGTAGGGGAAAATTTGACTTCATAAACATCAGAGGCTATTGTTTTTAAAAAACCTTGATAATCATTGGTAATTTCTGAAGATTTTCTGCACCTTAACCTGTATGGGTCACTAGAGTAATATGTCATACACTGGAGCATAATTATAATGGTAAAACTGCAGAGGAAAAAGAGAAATTCATGACATGCACCAAAAAAGCTTGTGAGAAAAACAAACCATCCCTTAAATTTGTAAACAAAAAGGAAAATAACTAAAACTAAAAATAAGGTTTCCAATTTTGCTGGGTTACCTGTGAAGAGTGCCTTTGAAAACCAGAGGGTGTGGTGTTGATTTTAAATATGCAACAAACCAGGATTGCACTATTTCTAGTACTATACAGTTTGGGTTCAGGACACCAATTATGCACCACTTGACCCAGGACTTTTGAGACACTAAAAGCAGTCAGGATGCTGAAAACGATGCCTCAGCACAGTGGCTTGGCATTGCATCTTACCATATGTTGGGCTAATCCATCTCTAACCCCTACAATGATAGGAAATGATCATTTTAAAGTATTTCTAGCACCAGCATAATTATGGGGAATTTGTGTGGCCACAAAAATATGAGCATGAATGAAACAAGAGTTGTGGGTTTTCAGAATTGTATTCCCTTCTTTGGTTCACCTCAGACCCATAAATAAACAGTGCTCATTTGAAAGTTTGCTTTGTTCTCTTTTTTAAACTAAATGGAAATGATAATAAATTCAAGTCTCTGACTAGCTCCTAAACTTTTCTGAAATATTAGGTACATAGAGATATTCATTCCCATCTGGATGTTTTTATAGATATGTATGTATGGGCCCATTAAAATGTCCATAGTGAAGCAATATTAGGAGGTGTTACGTTTCTCAGTATTGATAGACCTGAGGTTTGTAGATCAAGGAGATCTTTAATATACAAGTTTTTTCACAAATTATATGCAGATAGGCCCATCTCAACTAATGTAGGATTTGTAAGATAATTGTTTTTAAATGAAATTATATACAATATATCTCCCAATCCAACTGTCTGACCTAGTATTCATGACCCATTCTTCTACTTTACAAAATTTGATTTTCTTTAAGTGTATTGTTAGGTGTTTAGCGCCCAAGTTGTCACCCCAAAATACATTAAGCTGTATTGGCTTTGAAATTCATGTCTTCATCAAACAAATCTGCATTTATATACAATCATTTCTAAATTACCAAGTTACAATGACATATGTTATTTGGATTGCAAAGTGATCAGCAAGCTATTATGGCTTATATATCTGCTAGACTACAGAAATGAAAGTTTAAGTAAACTTAACATCCTAGGCTTCTTAATTGAGAAAATTGTCTTTTTGTGATTCAAATGATATTTTATTAGTGTGTGAACTCATAGAAAGTAAGAATTTAATCTTATATTTCTTTTATCGGACTTATCTCAGCTATGATACAAGAGTTGTGGGTTTTCAGAATTGTCTTCAATTTCAGAACTCTTTCATCTATCTGTGTAGACAAATGAAAGACTTCTTGGAGAATCAATTGGACTTAATAACAAATTGGTAATAATGCACAAATGAAAGATAGGAAAATGCCAAAGCTTCAAGGCATTTCATACAGCTTTTAAAGTGTTCTCACTGCAGACACTAATCAAAGAGTGATGTGGTTGAGCTAGGGAGAAAGCCAGAGGTGAAGGTGCATGTAAAGTGATTGAAATACCCCAATGAGAGAAACAGTTCTGATTGCATAAATATACTGTCCTCTATAATTAAGTTAACTAACAACTAGAAATCATTCAAATATAATACTCTATTCACCCTCTGGGCTAGGGAAGGCACAACCGTTAAGGTCATGGCTGTAGAAGAACAGGTTTAATTATTCTCTTTTCCACCTGAGGTTATTCCTGGCTCGAGGTGACAAGCATTCCCTTTCCTTGGGTGGATGATGTGGCCGTCTGAAGAATGAGCCAGCAGGGACAGTCCCACAGGACCTTGACATGAATGTTGTCTCACATCTGATTTCTAACCCAGAAGTTAGAGATCCTTCTGCAGCTGTATTTTCTAAATGCAAGACATTAACTGGGTCATCAGAATCAAAGCTAAATATTACAGGGAAGGAAATGACAGAATCTTAGATTGGAATTTACATTTCCTTTCAAAAAGTAGCAAAACTCTTTAGCTTATATTTTTATATACAAAATCTTAATTTATTCTCATTCAACACTGAACTTGTTAGAGGGATATTACTCTACACAACCTCCCAAATAATTAAATGAATAAATTTTTCTGTCATAAGACTTTTACTTCACATGTATAAATTAACCTCATTTTAGGAAATGGCTTTAATCAAATTTAAAGATACTAAAAATTATATGCAAATCAAATGCCATTAAATGAAGTGCTAATTTAAATTCAACAGGAGAGCTCACTGTGTAAGAGAATGATCTATAACAACTTTTATAGTAAGCTGAATGATTTCTTTTATGTTTTCTAAATAAAATTTTAAAATGTGAACTATATCTTAGCCCAAGGTCTGCCTTGAACCTGCTGGAGAAGTCACAACTTTTTTAGTCTGCTAATTCATTCTCCATAAAATTTAAAAATTGGACCAGATAACTCACTTGTTCTCTCAAAGTTAAACAGTTCTGTGATTCATTGCCCTAGTTTTTACATGCAAAATGTTTCAACATATTGTCAATGCTTTGGAAGTTGACAAATGGGACATCCAATTCATATCTTGATCATAATAAAATGCCTATTTTTCTCTAACTTCATTTTGCATGTCTAATCTCCTATCTTTCTCACATCAGTATGCAATCTGTTCTTAGTAAACAAGTCAGTCAAGATGGTAATACTAATTAGATTGAGTAAATATTTGTGTGTATTTTATTGTGATTCAATTAGCAGGAAATTTAAATTGCTGTTGAATATATTTGTACACAGATAAGAGTATATATACATGTATATATATTTTTAGGGCAGTAGTGACTCATCTGAAGAAAATGGAGATGATAGTTCAGAAGAGGAGGAGGAAGAAGAGGTAAGGAATTTTGCAATCTTTTCATAATAAAGCAGACAGCACAAAAAACAAATAGGAAACTAGTCTATTGCAGTCTGGACTCAGCAAATAGCCATTGTCACTTTACTAACTGCCCATAATATCCTATTTTGGATAAGTAGAATTTTATTTAAATTAGGATCCACTAACATGACCTGTTTAAAACACTGTTGCAGTTTGGGGTTGAAGTTACTTACAAATGGTGCTCAAAACCAAAAATGTCTCCCTTTTAAGTAGAAGTAGTATAAAATCTGATAAAAAGCAACAGAAGTAGTATAAAATCTGATAAAAAGCAACAGATAGCATTACTTCTATTTAGGTGGATAGAACATGATGTTAGAAGACAAGTGAATAGTAATCCTAAACTCAGTGCAAGACTTGTTTTAAGGACTGAACTTTAAAATTTAATTTACCAAGAGGGTAATATGTAAAAACCAGCATATCTCCTCTACAATATTATTGTAATTCATCAGCCTTTCATAACCCACAAAATAGGGTTATTCTTTTTAAAAAAATTTCAGGCTTGGTGTGGTGGCTCATGCCTGTAATCCCAACACTCTGAGAGGCCAAGGCGGGCAGAACACTTGAGGTCAGGAGTTTGAGACCAGCCTGGCCAACATGGTGAAACCCTGTCTCTACTAAACATACAAAAATTAGCCAGGTATGGTGGCATGCACCTGTAATTCCTGTCACTCGGGAAGCTGAGACACGAGAATCATTTGAACCCGGAAGGTGGAGGTTGCAGTGAGCCGAGATCCTGTCACTGCACTCCAGTCTGTGCAACAGAGCAAGACTCTGTCACAGAAAAAAAACTAAAACAACAACAAAAAAACTTACGTCTCTTTGGGTAGTAATAAAATTCATAGGTATATAAATATCTTCCCATATAGTTTTACAGATTAGTGTAGTCCCGGGCTAAGAATCATCTACATGTCTTGGAAATTGTGCTACCATGTTTATAACTGACACTCTTGCCTAAGGAAACATACCAATTAGGATGCATCTTTCCCACACAGTCAATTATAGTTACCACTGGTTTAGGAACCTTTTAAATTAAGGTTTTCTCAGGTGCTATTTATGAATGGACAATGATATTCAAAAATGGATCATGTATTAACAGCTATCTTGAAAACAAAATGGTGTGGGAACTTGAAAGGTGACGAATCATTAGTTTGGTATATTTTTAACTATAAAAGTAACATTTCCCGTATCATAATTTATACTAACATCTTGAAGGAAGGCCTTACAAGAATGTTAAGCCAGTACCAGGAAAAATGCCACCCACTAAATCCCACAACATTTCTGCTGGAGTTCCACATAGCAATCTTACACAAGAACTAGGCTAGGGTTATCCATTTAGTTATAGCTATTTGCTGTACAGTGATTGTAAAATTGCCTTGTCAACTACATTTCCCAACTAGATTGCATAACTTTTGGGAGTGGCTCTTCATTTATTGTTGTGGTGGTTGAGGACTGAGGAAGACTAGGACTTCTTTGGGGACTCTGATGAAATCAAGTACACACAAAATTTTGCCAAGGATCTCTGAACTTTTAAGGTCTTCCCAGAACGTATCTGCAGACACATCATGACCATAGGTTAAAATCCCTGCTTTGGGGAGGAGCCATGCTACTCAGTTTTATATCTCTTCATGCTGCCTAGCATAATTTCTTATACATATATGGTGCCCAGTACATATCTGGTGGTTTGGTTTTGAAACTTCAGAGGAATAAATGCAACAAACTTCATTCATTAAAAGTAGTAATGGAAAAGCAGGTAAATAAAACCAGAAGTCTTTCATCCTGAAGAGATTCTGAAACATCTTTTTTCCTCATTCTCTAAAATGTTATTAGCAATTTAGGTTAAATATAGAGTCTCCAGGGATTGTATTTGTATGAGGAGAATACTTAGGCATATTTTCCATTTGGTGATCACACATTTCCTTTTCCCACTCCTAAACTATTTAGCCTCATAAAATAAACTTTTTTTATTTTGAGACGGAGTCTCGCTCTGTTGCCCAGGCTGGAGTTCAGTGGCTTGATCTCGGCTCACTACAAGCTGCACCTCCCAGTTTCACGCCATTCTCCTGCCTCAGCTTCCCGAGTAGCTGGGACTACAGGCGCCCGCCACTACGCCTGGCTAATGTTTTGTATTTTTAGTAGAGATGGGGTTTCACCGTGTTAGCCAGGATGGTCTTGATCTCCTGACCTCGTGATCTGCCCACCTCGGCGTCCCAAAGTGCTGGGATTACAGGAGTGAGCCACCATGCCAGGCCATAAAAGAAACTTTTACTGAAATATACATAATAAAATTATCTTAATTATACATCTCATTGAAATTTCAGAAATTGAACACATAAGTGAAACTAGCACTCATATCAAAAAGCAGTGCATGCCTTGTGTTCCATTCCACCCATTAACAAACCCCTACCAAAGGCAAGCAGTATTTTGACTCTTAATAGATTGACTTTGGCCTGTGTTTGTATATTATAAATGTAGGATCATACATCATTTACTCTTTGTGTGTCACTTCTTCACTCTCAAATTTAGAGATTCATCCATGTTGTTCTGTAGTTGTGGATCATTTATTCTCATTGTCAGTATTTCATTATGTGAATGTACCAAAATGTGTTATTCTTCTGTTGATGGGCACTTAAGTAGTTTCCAAGTTTGGGTGATTACTAAGTGCTGCTATGAACTTTCTAGAACTTATTCTGGTGAACACATACATATTCATTTCTCGAGGCCATTTCACCTAAAAGTGAAATTTCGGAGTCAAAATCTACTGAGGCATATATTCAACCTTAGTAGATGGCAACTAGCTTTCCAAAACAGACATACTCAGGTAAACTCTCACCATCAGTGTATGAGGGTTCTGGTTGCTCCACATTCTCACCAACACTTGCTTCTTTCAGTCTTGTTAGCCAATCTAGTGAGTTGAAAATATCTTTGTAAGCCCAAATTAGTGCTATTTTTCTATCCAATAAAATTTGTGAAGCCTCATACCCATCAACAGTGACCTATTTTCCTATTTAACTCATGTGCAGTGGAACACCCCTAAATAAAGTATCTGGGAAAAGAAAAGGTGTAAGATAAAATATAAAAGTTGGGATATTGGGCCTTTAGTTGTGACCCTACCACCAATAAACTGCTATCTATTTGACCTCATATGAGTCATATAACCCAATCAGATTTTTCAACTGCAAATAGTATATTCTTCTACTCTGGGGATCTTTCTAAGGATAGTAGCATAAATTTCTCCTTCTACCTCTGAAACATCTGTTGGAATAAAGCATAAACATAAAACAATAAACAAACAGCATGGTGTTTTGGGGATATTTGACACAATTAGCTTGGAGACTGTTTGGGGTATACTCTGGTAGTACTGCAACCCACTGAAATAGTGAAATTTACGAATTTGATGAAACAAACGTGGTGCTTTAGTCACTTTGTTTTAATAATAGACAGGCTAAATATTTGTTTGTTTGTTTTAAACTTTAAAAGTTATCACAATCTCTTAAAATGTATTGAAATGAATTCAATTTTCCAGTATTTGTTTAAAGTAAATAAATTGTATATATAGGAAACCTTGAGTTTTAATATTAGCTACAAATTACACTGAGATCAACTCAATTAAAAAACAATTGCCTCACAACATGATATAAAGGCTAAAAGATGAAATATTAAAGATTATAATAGACATTCATTTGAAGAGTATTAATTTTTTAAAACACCTTCATGCAGACTGGGCGCAGTGGCTCATGCCTGTCATCCCAGCACTTTGGGAGGTTGAGGCGGGCAGATCACGAGGTCAAGAGATCGAGATCATCCTGACCAACACGGTGAAACCTCGTTTCTACTAAAAATACAAAAATTAGCTGGGTGTGGTGGCATGTGCCTGTAGTCTCAGCTGCGCAGGAGGCTGAGACAGGAGAATCGCTTGAACCCAGGAGGCAGATGTTGCAGTGAGCCAAGATCACACCACTGCACTCCAGCCTAGCAACAGAGCATGACTCTGTGTAAAAACAAAACAAAACAAAAACTAAAAACCTTCATGCAATAATATATCACTAAGAATTTCTTAGAGTGTTTAGTTTCTTCTTTGTGCAGAAAAAATGATGTGTCAAATGCCTGAAACACAAGTATTTTTTAGTTGATAAAATACAAAGCAGAAATATCTAAAACATATAGTGTGGAGTAAGGAGGATTAAATAACTTGGAGTTGAGATCTTAGAAGTGAGAAGTGCAAATGGCATAAGGGAAGGCAGGCTTTGAGTGATCAGCCAGCTGAGGGATGCAAAATTTTTCCAAATAACAAACCTTCAACAAATGATTCACAGCTCCAGTAAATCTTGAACTATCTTCCAGGTAAAATAATTTTTCTTACCATGAATTTTTTAACAGGAGACTTCAAATGAAGGAGAAAACAATGAAGAATCGAATGAAGATGAAGACTCTGAGGCTGAGAATACCACACTTTCTGCTACAACACTGGGCTATGGAGAGGACGCCACGCTTGCCACAGGGTATCCAGGGTTAGCTGCAATCCAGCTTCCCAAGAAGGTAACAATGGAATTATTCCTCCAAAATGAAATTATTACCATTAATAATAATGTAATGTTCAATCTTTTTTAAACTTTTTTACTGGAGTCTAAGGGTATCCTAACACTACACACATAGTATTTTATACTATCTTCATTAACTTATTGAAAAAGTGAGAGCAGATATAATTTTCCTATTTACAAACAAGAAAATATCTTCTCCCAGGCAAGTTCTCCTACCATGTTATTACACTGACTTTTACATTATAACAGAAGACTAAGAACACACATCTAGGCATGGATAAAAGGTCCTGAGAGATACCATGACATTCCAAGGAAGAGAATTCCAAGACAGAGAAAGTGAGTAGCAAAACGATAGGAAGACTCTCCCCCAGGAAAGGCATTATCTTTAAATAATGGTACACTTTCCCCATCAAAACCCATGACAAAGGGGTTTATCCTGAAGTTTTAAAGCCCCCAATCATTTTGTAAATTAAATTGGTCTTAATTCAAATAAGACGCCTAGAATAAGGCTATCAGTATTGTGTTGCATGAAGTGATGGCCTTAAATTTTACATTTTTCACAGCTAGATTTGGGTTCTTCTTTCAAACGTTTCCTTACAGGCTGGGGATATAACAAGCAAAGCTACAAAAGAGGAGGAAAGTGATGAAGAAGAAGAGGAGGAAGAGGAAGAAAATGAAAACGAAGAAAGCGAAGCAGAAGTGGATGAAAACGAACAAGGCATAAACGGCACCAGTACCAACAGCACAGAGGCAGAAAACGGCAACGGTAGCAGCGGAGGAGACAATGGAGAAGAAGGGGAAGAAGAAAGTGTCACTGGAGCCAATGCAGAAGGCACCACAGCGACCGGAGGGCAGGGCAAGGGCAGCTCTAAGACAACAACCTCTCCAAACGGTGGGTTTGAACCTACAACCCCACCACAAGTCTATAGAACCACTTCCCCACCTTTTGGGAAAACCACCACTGTTGAATATGAGGGGGAGTACGAATACACGGGCGCCAATGAATACGACAATGGATATGAAATCTATGAAAGTGAGAACGGGGAACCTCGTGGGGACAATTACCGAGCCTACGAAGATGAGTACAGCTACTTTAAAGGACAAGGCTACGACGGCTATGATGGTCAGAATTACTACCACCACCAGTGAAGCTCCAGCCTGGGATGAATTCATCCGTTCTGGCTTTGCATCCGGCTACCATTTTCGAAGTTCAACTCAGGAAGGTGCAATATAACAAATGTGCATATTATAATGAGGAATGGTACTACTGTTCCAAATTTTCTGTAATTGCTTCTGCAAAGTAATAGGCTTCTTGTCCCTTTTTTTTCTGGCATGTTATGGAATGATCATTGTAAATCAGGGCCATTTATCAAGCAGTACACCAACTCATAAGATCAAATTTCATTGAATGGTTTGAGGTTGTAGCTCTATAAATAGTAGTTTTTAACATGCCTGTACTATTGCTAACTGCGAAAACATACTCTTTGTACAAGAAGTGCTTCTAAGAATTTCATTGACATTAATGACACTGTATACAATAAATGTGTAGTTTCTTAATCGCACTACCTATGCAACACTGTATATTAGGTTTATCATCTTCATGTATTTTTATGTGACCTGTACGTATATTCTAATCTATGAGTTTTATCACAAATAAAAATGCAATCCTTCAAATGTGTTATAATTAAGAAGAGAAGCGAGAGATTCATAATGGAAAAAGGTGAAACAAATGGAAGACAATTTCACTAAAGAAGAAAAGCTTATTTCCACTATGGTGTAAAACTAAGAGGCACTGTAAACATTTTCTTTTGGCTAAATCAACATAACTAAGACTTTGCCATGCTTATGGGCAGGGTTAGCCATACACATCAGGGGAATGAATGGATCTTATTAGAGTTGCCAGATATAACAAATATATAGGATGCCTATTAAATTTGAATTTCAGATAAACAATGAATAATTTTTAGTATAAGTATACCCCATGCAATATTTGGCCTTTGTGAAATATTTTGGACATAATTATGCTAAATAAATGATTCACTACCTATCTAATACTCAACTTTATTATGTATTTATTTTTTGAGACAGAGTCTCACTCTATCACACAGGCTGGAGTGCAGTGGCGCCATCTCGGCTCATTACAACCTCTGCCTCCTGGCTTCAAGCCATTCTCCTACCTAAGCCTCCTGAGTACCTAGGATTACAGGCAAACACCACCACACCTGGCTAAATTTTTGTATTTTGAGTAGAGACAGGGTTTCACGATGCTGGCCAGGCAGCTGGTCTTGAACTCCTGACCTCAAGTGATCCATCCACCTTGGCCTCTCAAAGTGCTGGGATTACAGGTGTGAGCCACCATGCCCGGCCCTGATACTCAACTTTAACTGAGTGCTTTGTTTATCTGGCAATCCTACTTCTACTTGGCTTAATTTTAGCTGGACAAGAAGTGGAATGAGGTAGAAAAAAACTGTTACACAACACATACACACAAAGGAGGGCTGATATACAAAGACTTAACAGCAAGTCACACCTTGATATAAACCTGAAAACAATTTAAAATGGGAGTAAAGAAGGAAAGTAGATAGAAAGAACAAAAAGAAAAAAAATGCATTCATCTTTTAATTTATTAATTGATAGGATGTACTGAACATCTACAGAGCCAGACAATGTTCACACATTGAGCATATGAAAATGAAGAATACTGTCTTTGGGGTAATTTTAGTCTGTTAGCTACCAGTTATGAGACTTTCCATGCATCATAACATTCATTTTTTCTAACTTTTTTCTTATTATATCTTTATTCCAAAATTTGTTTCTCAAATATTCAAACCACGAATTTAAAAAATTTGGTTTTAAATAAATATATATTTTTTCCCATAAGTTATTAGGGTACAGGTGGTATTTGGTTACATGAGTAAGTTCTTTAGTGGTGATTTGTGAGATTTTGGTGTACCCATCACCCAAGCAGTATACACTGCACCATGTTTGTAGTCTTTCCCTCGCCCCCTCTCACTCTCTCCCCCAAGTCCCCAAGTCCATTGTATCATTCTTATGCCTTTGCATCCTCATGGCTTAGCTCCCACATATCAGTGAGAACATATGATATTTGGTTTTCCAATCCTGAGTTATTCCACTTAGAATAATAGTCTCCAATCTCATCCAGGTCACTGCAAATGCTGTTAATTCATTCCTTTTTATGGCTGCGTAGTATTCCATCATATATATATAGCATGGTTTCTTTATCCACTCATTGATTGATGGACATTTGGGTTGGTTCCACGATTTTGCAATTGTGAATTGTGCTGCTATAAATATACATGTGTTCAAATATGCAATGAATATACGTGTGTTCAAATAATGACTTCTTTTCCTCTGGGTAGATATCCAGTGGTGGGATTGCTGGATCAAACGGTAGCTCTACTTTTAGTTCTTCAAGGAATCTCTACACCCTTTTCCATAGTGGCTGTAGTAGTTTACATTCCCACCAGCAGTGTAGAAGCATTCCATGTTCACCACATACATGCCAACATCTACTGTTTTTTTGATTTTTTGACTTGGGCATTCTTGCAGGAGTAAGGTAGTATGGCATTGTGGTTGTGATTTGCATTTCCCTGATCATTAATGATGTTAAGCATTTTTTCATGTTTTTTAGCCATTTGTACATCTTCTTTTGAGAATTGTCTATTCATATCCTTAGCTCACTTTTTGATGGGATTATTTTTTTCTTACTGATTTGTTTCAATTCGTTGTAGATTCTGGATATTAGTCCTTTGTCAGATGTATAGATTGTGAAGATTTTCTCCTACTTCATGGCTTATCTGTTTATTCTGCTGACTGTTCTTTTTGTCGTGCAAAAGCTCTTTAGTTTAATTAGGTCCCAGCTATTTATCTTTGTTTTTATTGCATTTGCTTTTGGGTTCTTGATCATGAAATCCTTGCTTAAGCAAATATCTAAAAGTTTTTCCAATGTTATCTTCTAGAATTTTTATAGTTTCAGGTCTTAGGTTTAAGTCCTTAATCCATCTTGAGTTGATTTTTGTATAAGGTGAGAGATGAGGATCTAGTGTCATTCTCCTACATGTGGCTTGCCAATTATCCCAGGACCATTTGTTGAAAAGGGTGTCCTTTCCCCACTTTATGTTTTTTTTTTCTTTGTCAAAGATCAATTGGCTGTAAGTATTTGGTTTATTTCTGGGTTCTCTATTCTGTTCTATTGGTCTATGTGCCTATTTTTATACCAGTACCATGCTGTTTTGATGATTATGGCCTTATAGCATAGTTTGAAATCAAGTAGTGTGATGCTTCCAGATTTGATCTTTTTGCTTAGTCTTGCTTTGGCTATGTGAGCTCTTTTTTGGCTCCATATGAATATTAGAATTGTTTTTTCTAATTCTGTGAAGAATGATGGTGGTTTTTTGATGGGGATTGCATTGAATTTGTAGATTGCTTTTGGCAATATGGTCATTTTCACAATATTGATTCTACCCATCCATGAGCATGGGATGTGTCCCATTTATTTGTGTCGTCTATGATTTCTTTCAGCAGTGTTCTGTAGTTTTCCTTATAGAGGTCTTTCCACTCCTTTGTTAGGTATATTCCTAAGGTTTTTTTTTTTGTTTTCTTTTTAGCTATCGTGAAAGGGGTTGAGTTCTTGATTTGATTCTCTGCTTGATCACTGTTGGTGTATAGAAGAGCTACTGATTTGTGTACATTAATCTTGTATGCAGAAACTTTGCTGAATTCTTTTATGAGTTCTAGGAGCTTTCTGGAGGGATCCTTAGGGTTTTCAGAGTAAACAATCATATCCTCAGCAAACAGTGACAGTTAGACTTTCGCTTTACCAATTTGGATGCCCTTTATTTGTTTCTCCTAGCTCTGGCTAGGACTTCCAGTACTATGTTGAAGAGGAGTGGTGAGAGAGCTCATCCTTGTCTTGTTCCAGTTCTCAGAGGGAATGCTTTCAACTTTTCCCTATTCAGTACTATGTTGGCTGTGGGTTTGTCGTAGATGGCTTTTATTACATTAAGGTATGTCCCTTGTATGCCAATTTTGCTGAGAGATTTAATCATAAAGCGATGCTGGATTTTGTCAAATGTTTTTTCTGCATCTATTGAAATAATCATGTGGTTTTTGTTTTTAATTCTGTTTATGTGGTGTATCACATTTATTGACTTGTGTATGTTAAACCACCCCTGCATCCCTGGTATAAAACCCACTTGATCATGGTAGATTATCTTTTGGATATGTTGTTGGATTCAGTTAGCTAATATTTTGTTAAGGATTTTAGCATCTATGTTCATTAAGGATATCAGTCTGTAGTTTTCTTTTTTGGTTGTGTCCTTTCCTGGTTTTGGTATTAGGGTGGTGCTGGCTTCATGGAATAAATTAAGAAGGGCTCCTTTTTTCTCTATCTTGTGGAATAGTGTCAAAAGATTGGTACCAATTATCTGAATGTCTGGTAGAATTCTGCTGTGAATCCATCTGGTCCTGGACTGTTTTTTTTGTTGGTAATTTCTTAATTACAACGTCAATCTCGCTGATGGTTATTGGTTTGTTCAGGGTATCTAATTCTTCCTGATTTAAGCTAGGAGGGTTGTATTTTTCCAAGAATTTATCCGTCTCTTCTAGGTTTTCTAGTTTATGTGTGTAAAGGTGTTGATAGCAGTCTTGAATGATCCTTTGTATTTCAGTGGTGTCAGTTGTAATTTCTGTTTTGTTTCTTGGTGAGGTTATTTGGATTTTCTCTCTTCTTTTCTTGATTAATCTTACTAACAGTCTATCAATTTTATTTATCTTTTCAAAGAACCAGCTTTTTGTTTCATTTATCTTTTGTATTTTTTGTTTGTTTGTTTCAATTTCATTTAGTACTGCTCTGATCTTTGTTATTTCCTTTGTTCTGCTGGGCTTGGGTTTGGTTTGTTCTTGTTTTTCTATTTCCTTGAGGTGTGACCTTGGATTGTCTATTTGTGCTCTTTCAGACTTTTTGATGTAGACATATAGGGCTATGAACTTTCCTCTTAGCACTGCCTTTGCTGTGTCCCAAAGGTTTTGATAGGTTGTGTCATTATTATCCTGTTGATAGGTTGTGTCATCCTTGTCTTGTTCCAGTTCTCAGAGGGAATGCTTTCAAATAATTTTTTAACTTCCATCTTGATTTCATTTTTGACCCAATGCTCATTCAGGATCAGGTTACTTAATTTCCGTGTATTTGCATGGTTTTGAAGGTTCCTTTTGGAGTTGCTTTCCAGTTTTATTCCACTGTGGTCTGAGAGAGTGCTTGATGTAATTTCAATTTTCTTAAATTTATTGAGGCTCATTTTATGGCCTATCATATGGTCTATCTTGGAGAAATTTCCATGCACTGTTGAATAGAATGTGCATTCTGTGATTGTTGGATGAAATGTTCTGTATGTATCTGTTAAGTCCATTTGTTCCATGTTATAGTTTAAATCCATTGTTTCTTTGTTGACTTTCTGTCTTCATGACCTGTCTAGTGCTGTCAGTGGAGTATTGAAGTCCCCCACTATTATTGTTTTGCTGTCTATCTCATTTCTTAGGTCTATTAGGAATTATTTTATAAATTTGGGAGCTCCAGTGTTAGGTTCATATATGTTTAGGATTGTGGTATTTTTCTGTTAGACAAAGCCTTTTACCATTACATAGTGTCCCTCTTTGTCTCTTTTAACCACTGTTACATTAAAGTTTGTTTTGTCTAATATAAGAATAGCTACCCCTGCTCACTTTCGGTGTCCATTTGCTTGAAATGTCTTTTTCCACCCCTTTACTTTAAGTTTATGTGAGTCCTTATGTGTTAAGTGAGTCTCCTGAAGGTAGCAGATAGTTGGTTGGTGAGTTCTTATCCATTCCGCAGTTCTGTGTCTTTTAAGTGGAGCATTTAGGCCATTTACATTCAATGTTAATATTGAAATGTGAGGTACCATTGCATTCATCCTGCTCTTTGTTTCCTGTGTACTTTCGTTTTTGTTTTGTTTTGCTTTTTGCATTTGTTTTTTAACTTGTATTTTTGTTTTATAGATTCTGTGTGATTTATGCTTTAAAGAGGTTCTGTTTTGATGTGTTTCCAGGATTTGTTTCAAGATTTAGAGCTCCTTTTAGCAGTTCTTGTAGTGGTAGCTTGGTAGTGGTGAATTCTCCCAGCATTTGTTTGTCTGAAAACAATTGTATCTTTCCTCCATATATGATGCTTAGTTTTGTTGTATACAAAATTCTTGGCTCATAATTGTTTTGTTTGAGGAGGCTGAAGACAGGGCTCCAATCCCTTCTAGCTTGTAGGGTTTCTGCTGATAATTCTGCTGTTAATCTGATAGGTTTTCCTTTATAGGTTACCTGGTGCTTCTGACTCACAGCTCTTAACATTCTTTCCTTCATCTTAACTTTGGATAACCTGATGACAATGTGCTTAGGTGAAGAGCTTTTTGCAATGAATTTCCCAGGTGTTCTTTGTGCATCTTGCATTTGCAGCCTAGGTATCTAGCAAGAGTGAGGAAGTTTTCCTGTATTATTCTCCCAGTTATGTCTTCCAAGCTTTTAGAATTCTCTTCTTCCTCAGGAACGCCGATTATTCTTAGGTTTGGTGGTTTACATAATCCCAGACTTCTTGGAGCCTTTTTTTATATTTTCTTATGCTTTTTTCTTTGTCTTTGTTGGATTGGGTTAATTCGAAGACCTTGTCTTTGAGCTCTGAATTTCTTTCTTCTATTTGTTCAATAATTCTATTGCTGAGACTTTCCCGTGCATTTCACATTTCTAAAAGTGTGTCCAAAGTTTCCTGAATTTTTTTATTGTTTTTTCTTTAAACTATCTATTTCCTTGAATATTTCTCCCTTCACTTCTTGTATCATTTTTTGGATTTCCTTGCATTGGGCTTCACCATTCTCTGGTCCTCCCCTCCCCTCTAACCCCCGCCCCCACACAATTAGCTTAACTAACCTCCTGAATTTGTTTTCAGGTAAATCAGGTATTTCTTCTCGGTTTGGATCCATTGCTGGTGAACTAGTATGATTTTTGGGGGGGTGTTGAAGAGCTTTGTTTTGTCATATTACCAGTGTTGGTTTTCTGGTTCCTTCTCATTTGGGTAGGCTCTGTCAGAGGGAAAGTCTAGGGCTGAAGACTGTTGTTCAGATTCTTTTGTCTCACAAAGTGTTCCCTCTATGTAGTACTCTCCCCCTTTTCCTATGGATGTGGCTACCTGTGAACCGAACTGCAGTGATTGTTGTCTCTCTTCTGGGTCTAGCTGTCTACCCAGCTCCAAGCTGGTACTGTGGGGTGTCTGCACTGAGTCCTGTGATGTGAACCATCTATGGGTCTCTCAGCCATGGATACCAGTGCCTGTTCCAGTGGAGGTGGCAGAGAGTGCAATGGACTCTGTGGGGGTCCTTAGCTTTGGTGGTTTAATGCTCTATTTTTGTGCTGGTTAGCCTCCGGCCAAGAGGTGGAACTTTCCAGAAAGCATCAGCTGTAGTAGTGTGGAGAGGGACTGGTGGTGGGCAGGGCCCTAGAACTCCCAAGGTTATATGCCCTTTGTCTTCCACTACCAGGGTGGATAGGGAAGGACTATCAGGTGGGGGTGGGGCTAGGCATGTCTGAGCTCAGATTCTCCTTGGGCTAGTCATGCTGCCGCTGTTGTGGGGGATGGTGGATTACGGCTGCCTCTGCTGAGTCATGCAGGTTGTCAGGGAAGTGGGGGAAAGCCGACAGTCACAGGCCTCACCCAGCTCCCATGCAGACCGAAGGGCCAACCTCACTCCCACTGTGTCCCCACCAACATCCCCAAGTCTGTTTCCAGACAGAGAGTTAGATGGGCTTGAAAACCTCCCCAAGGCTATCCGCCTCCCAGATGTGAAAGAAAAGGGCTTTAGTTCTTCCCCAGCCTGTGAAGTTTGCACTCCAGATTCATGCCCTGCCCGGAGTTCTGGCCAGGAGGCTTCCTGCTCCATTCAAATTGTTATGAAGTTCAGCTAGAGAATTCCTTCTTCCTGTGAAGTTTTACCCCCTGCTCTTCTGGCCACTCTTCTGATGGATCTCTGTGGTGCCAGGCAACAATGGGCTGCTTGGGGACTCAGTGAACTCCTAGGGCCTTTTTGCTGCTTCCTCTATCCCTGTATTTCACTGGCTCTCTAACTTGACTCAGCTCCTGGTAAAATCGGAAACCTCTCCCACAAACAGAACTTCAGCTTCTCCCGTGGAGGTGTGTGTTCGGGAGAGGAGGGTTTCTCTTTCCCACTTCCACATTTGGGGCACTCACAGTATTTGAGGTGCCTCCCAGGTCCTGCAGGAGCAGTCCACGTCCTTCAGTGGGTCTGTGGCTCCTGTTGGGATTGTTGGTTTGTTCTTGCAGTCAATCTAGAGCTAAAATTCACAATGCAAGCCTCCACATGCTTCTCTGTCCAGAGCTACAATGTAGTCCTTCCTCTCAACCCGTCCGCCATGATCCTCCGTTTTTGTTATGTTTTGTTTTGTTTTGTTTTTGAGACAGAGTCTCGCTCTGTCACCTAGGCTGGAGTGCAGTAGTGCAATCTTGGCTCACGGCAACCACCATCTCCTGAGTTCAGGCGATTCTTCTGCCTCAGCCTCCTGAGTAGCTGGAATTATAGGCACCCACCACTACACCTGGCTGATTTTTGTATTTTTAGTAGAGGCAAGTTTTGCCATGTTGGCCAGGCCGTTCTCAAATTCCTAACTTCAGGTGATCCACCAGCCTCAGCCTCCCAAAGTGCTAGGATTACAGGTGTGAGCTACCATGCCTGGCCCAATTTTTCCTAACTTTTTATTTTGAAAAATGTCAGGCCTTCAGAAAGGGAAGACTAGAGCACCTATTAGACCTTTCACCTAGATTCACTCATTGTTAATATTTTGCCATATTTATGTTTTTTGGGGGTTTTTTTGAGATGGAGTCTCACTCTGTTGCCAGGCTGGAGTGCAGTGGCGTGGTCTTGGCTCACTACCAGCTCTGCCTCCTGGGTTCAAGCAATTCTCCTGCCTCAGCCTCCCAAGTAGCTAGGATTACAGGCACATGCCACCATGCCCTGCTAATTTTTGTATTTTTAGTAGAGATGGGGTTTCACCATGTTGGCCAGGCTGGTCTTGAACTCCTGACCTCATGATCTGCCCCCCTCAGCCTCACAAAGTGCTGGGATTACAGGCATGAGCCACTGTGCCCAGTGCCATATTTATGTTCTTATTTCTGTGTGCCTCTTTACATATATACATACCTATTAGACTGAGCCCCCATTGCCCACATGGCCATCTGCTCATTGTTAGCTTTCCTCCTCTCCTGCCTCCCTGCCCCACTCTCTAGCGCAGGCTTGCTGAGATCACTTACCAAGTTAACTAGAGGCACCCAGACCCATGTCTCAGTGTCTGCTTTTGAGAAAGCCTAACCTTAGGTGCTATTTCATAATTATCCAGTTTTAAAGCTGAAATCCAAGAATTTTTTCTTTTTTTTTTCCCAAGAGAAGATGCCATTTTCATCACAACATGTTTACATACTCAAGGTAGGAACTTCAACACTTTGCTCCTTCTGACCATACCCATTTGCACAAACATACGCAGTGCTCCCCTGGCCCGCTGGCAGCTCTCCATACCAGAAAGAGGAAAAGGTAGGCTGGTAAGACTCAGGCTTTCAAGTCATTTCAAAACCAATAGCAAAGTAAGACCTGAGGTGCATATAGTTTGAATTTATGTCTTTTGAATGCCTTTCAAGAGAGTTTTGAAATCAGATTAAGACATGCAGGTGGGCAAAACATGTATGTGTGCTGTTTTTAGTCATTGTTGCTGCTTTGTGGAAATGAAATGAAAATCCTGAATGATACTTGTTATTTATCCTAATGTGGCCACCTAGCCTCTTGATGACAGTACCATCTGGCTCCTAGTGAAAGGGACCCTGAGGCCCCGTAAGCCTGCAAGGGTGCTCCATACAAATAGAAGCAGGGGCAACCAGATTTCATAGTCCTGTAAGGATGGCCCAAGAAGGAAGTAAAAGACCCCTGAGCACCATAAAGCTGCAGGGGAGCCCTCATTCATACAGACAGCAGCTGGGCACCATAACCCCAGCGTGCACACCTCATATATGCAGCACAAAACCACTTACGAAAGCAACCACAAATGGCCAACACAGCCCTTACCCAATTCCTAACCAACTAGCCCACACAGTGCCTGCCAAACCAACACCCAGCACTGTCTTTCTCCAATGCAGGACAAAGACTGTGAGTCTTGGCTTTAAAAAAATGTCTCACTCAACTTTCCCGCCAAGTCTTACCTCCCAAAGTCTATCCTCTCTTGGTTGAAATGGATTTCCTTCTTGGCAGTAGAACTTCCACTCATCACTCAGTGCTTAGTCTCAGAGTCTTTTGGTTGGCATATTATTTCACATTTTTAAGCCAGTGAGAAGCCCAATCACGTGACTCATCATGCTTTCCAGGATAACCCATCTAGTTTTGAGTAACTTGGATAATTGGGGTGGGTTTCATAATCTCCACTTCTACCCAAGTGCAGACTCCCAGGACTTTCCCACTCACAACCCGTCAAGCAATTAAGTGGTCCCCGAGCAGCAGTGTGGTTGGTAACAGGGTTACGAAGCTCCTGAATGCAGCTGCTAGGTTCACACACCACACTTCCATAGATTCAGCCAGTAGGGGGACCATGAAGTCAAATACAGTCAGACATTTTATTATGTACACAAAAAACATAAGGACCACCTGTATGGTGTCAGCTCCCTGCATCCCTAATTCCATAGAATGACACTGAATAGAGAGGCCAGATGACAGATGGCACAGGTGGTAGGTCGTTCTGCTGCTGAGGAGTCAGCTCTAACCCTTAGCCAAATAGATGTACTCACAAAGAAGTCTGCAGTTGAACCCTAAGGGAGCAAGGTCAAAAGTCCTGTGCTCAACTGAAACTAAAGAGACGAATGAGAAATGGCCTTGTGGTCATCTTCCACAAGATAGGGAGGTGGGTGGGAACTGCCCATGGCATCTCTTCACCAGCTTGCTTATCCTCTCCTGTTCCAGGAGAAATTGCAGGGTACTTTGCCAAGACTCAGGTTGTACTGCAGTCAATTCGGGTCCCATATGTAATCCATAAAGACATGGTCGGTATGGAGTTGTGCAAGGTTGTCAGGAAGTTGCAGCAGAGCAGCTCCTCTGAATACCTCTTCCAGATCTCAAAGTTTGGGAAGCATTGAGTGTCCTGGATGGTTCAGAAGAAGGCTGGCCACACAGGAGTGCAGACTGGCTAAAAAAAGCTTTTAATGCATCGAAGAGGGTGACTCTTACAAGATAATTCATGGTAGACATGCAGGCCCTCACCAGGCAGTGGTGTGCTCAATGGCTGCTCACCCACTGTGTGGGTGGATGGTCTGTAGGTATCAGTGTGGCCACAGTGTAACTGCTTCTCAAAGATGACTCTGCCCTTTTCCCAGGATCACCCTATATCTTGTCCTCTCATTTCAAGTCCTTCTTACCTCCTTCAACACGATGACTCAATCAATATCCTCTGCAGCTGGTGGCAGACAGGATAGCAGAGGGGACCCATCTTTAATCTGTGAGGGTCACTAAATATCCCTCTCCTTTTCAGTTTATTATTGTGTCATAAATTCTATACCCTGCATCCTTCATAGTTGGCCATGTTGATTTTCTACCACGCTTTCTTTAACCAAAAAGGTAAAACAAACAATACTTTTGCAAAACTAAAGCTTTAGCTTTCAAAATGATTGTTTCTGATGTGGGCTTCAAGAGTCTATTTCAGCAGTAAGAAAACAAATGTTGACTTTCTTTTCATTTGGATCCTTTCTGTCAAAAACTCCAATCCTTCTCCAGGCAAAGTGAATCTCTTTGAATGATGAGGAGAACAAATAGTGGAAGTGTGAGAAAGGCAGAAAAGCATACACACTTTTTTCCTTTTCTTTTGAAAAGGAAAATCTAAAGTAAAGAAACATGAGTCTCGGGTTAAAAAAAAAGAATCAACATGAATTGAAAGTAAACCATGAAGCAACTACTTGGACATTTTGTTTAACCACGTACAGTGTAGGACATATTTTCTGCCCTAGCTCTTTAAAATACTTAGTGGGTTAGAAACTCATTAACTTGATTTGTTGGTTGAAGAATAAAGGTTCTCATGCAAATTACATTCTGTTATATCCTGGTCTTTCTCAGGAGGCTTCTCCCTTGTAACTCATGGTTCCCAGGGTCCAGGAAGATAAGACCACCATTAATATGTCCAGAATTCATCTTATCTCTTTTTAAAATACAAATTCCGCCCTCAATATTTTAGTAAGGGGTCAGCAAGCTTTCACTAAAAAGCAAAAGTCAGCAAACTTCTTTTTTAAAAGACCAGATAGAAAGTATTCTTGGCTTTGCAAGCTATATGGTTTCTGTCACAATTACTCAACTCTGACACTGTAGTGAAAGCAGCCATAGACAATTCGTAAACAAATGAACATGACCGTGTTTCAATAAAACTTTATCTGCCAAAACAGGTGATGAGTCAGATTTGGCCCACAGGCCATAGTTCACTGATCCCCTTTTAGATAATTGTATAAACTATGATCATTTTAAAAATGTTGTTGTCATTAATCACTTAAGAGATAAACTGTATCTTTTTCTCTTTTCTTTGTGTTTTGTTTTGTTTGTTTGTTTGTTTTCAATTTGAAGCTTTGTCCTTTGCTTCAAACTCTGTTTAAAAACTCAGGAACATTTCTGATGTTTGATAGAGCAACCTGTGGATTTTCTCCTTTCTGCAGCTACATATTTATGTATTATTTTTATTTTTTGAGACAGGGTCTTGCTCTGTCACCCAGGCTGGAGTGCAGTGTTGCAATCACAGCTCACTGCAGGCTCGACCTCCCAGGCTCAGGTGATCCTCCTGCCTCAGCGGCCCCAAGAGCTGGGACTACAGGTATGTGCCACCACACCAGGGTAATTTTTGTATTTTTTAGTAGACGAGGTTTTGCGATGCTGCTGAAGCTAGTCTCCATCTCTGGCTCAAGCAATCCATCCTCTGCAGCTATTTGATAAGATGTTTCTGACAGTTCCAGGACCTAGGCACAGCAAGAAGTATTATCTTTGATAAATAATATCTAAAGGTAACTTTTTCACTATACGGTCTTTCAAAATTCTATAACAAGAATGATCAGGTATGTCTCACCACTTAGCCAGCTGAGGGGAAGCTTGATCTTTGTTCTAGCTGTAGGTTAGTTCTGTAAAATCAACAGTGCAACCATTACTCCTGCTACATAAAATGGGCCATGATCAAACCCAGTACACCAAACATTCTGAGAATAACTGTCAGTGAATGCCCAATACCTGAATTGCACCCAGGGCATGTCTTAGGCACACTGTGTTCTCCAAAAATGACTGAAACATTATCTCCCATTCCTCAAGCTATTCTGCAATGTGAGGCTGCCACTTCTCCATCAAGGTGTGAGGCCTATTTCTGTACCTGCTTCAATCTGACAGCTTTGACTAACAAGTGGAGAGTAACTGTGCAACAGTCCCAGGCTTAGGCCACAAAACTAGCCTGTCAATCTCTGCTTTCAATTTACATGGAAACTTTTATTCTTAGACCAACAAATCCAGTTAATTAATTTTTAACCGACTATCTTTTTTTCTTCAACTTTTAAGGTCTGTACATGTGCAGGATGTGCGGGTTTGTTAACGTAGGTAAATGTGTGCCATGGTGATTTACTGCACAGATCATCCTATCACCTAGCTATCAAGCCCAGCATGCATTAGCTATTATTCCTGATACTCTCCCTCCCCCAGCCCCCACCTCCAACAGGCCCCAGTGTGTGTTTTTCCCCTCCCTGTGTCCATGTGTTCCCATTATTCAACTCCCACTTATAAGTGAGAACATGCAGTATTTGGTTTTCTGTTCCTGCACTGGTTTGCTGGGGATCATGGCTTCTGGCTCCATCGATGTCCCTCCAAAGGACATGATCTCGTTCTTTTTTATGGCTGCATAGTATTCCACGGTGTATACGTGCCACATTTTCTTTATCCAGTATATCATTGATGGGCATTTTTATCATTTTCTTTATCCAGTGTATCATTGATGGGCATTCATTTCATGTCTTTGCTGTTGTGAATAGTGCTGCAATAAACATACATGTGCGTGTTACTTTATAATAGAATGCTTTATATTCTTTATATTCTTTTTTTTTTGAGACAGAGTCTTACTCTGTCATCAGGCTGGGGTGCAGTGCCACGATCTCCACTCACTACAACGTCCGCCTCCCGGGTTCAAGGGATTCTCCTGCCTCAGCCTCCCAAGTAGCTGGGACTATAGGTGTGCACCACCACACCCAGCATTTTTTTTTTTTTTTTTTGCTAGAGATGGGGTTTCAACATGTTGGCCAGGATGGTCTCAATCTCTTGACCTCATGCTCTGCTACATTCCTTTGGGTATATACCCAGTAATGGGATTGCGGGGTCAAGTGGTATTTCTGCCTCTGGGTCTTTGAGGAATTGCCACACTGTCTTCCACAATGGTTAACTAATTTATACTCCCACCAACAGTATAAAAGCATTCCTTTTTATCTGCAGCCTCGCCAACATCTGTTGTTTTTTTGACTTTTTAATAACAGTCATTGTGACGTGTGAGATGGTAACTCATTGTGGTTTTGATTTGCATTTCTGTAATGATCAGTGGGGATGTTGAGCTTTTTTTCATATATTTGCTGACCACATGTATGTCTTCTTTTCTGAAGTGTCTAATCATGTTCTTTCCCCACTTTTAATGGGGCTTTTGGTTTTTGTTTTTTTCTTGTAAATTTGTTTAAGTTTCTTGTAGACTCTGGATACTTGACCTTTGTCAGATGGATAGATTGCAAAAATTTTTTCCCATTCCGTGGGTCATCTATTCACTCAGATGATAGATTCTTTTGCTGTGAAGAAGCTCTTTAGTTTAATTAGATCCCATTTCTGACTGAGTATTTTAAATCCTGAGCTACCATATAGGAAGTCCAGCCTATTCTGCAGGAGAGAGTGATTGTGTGGAGAAGCACTGTGGCATATCGGATGTGCGGCTCAGTCAAGTTTTGGGATGACTTTTGCACCCCATCTCTGACTGTGCCATTTGAGAAATCCCAAGTGAGAATCACGCAGCTGAGCCAAGTCAACACACAGAACCTTGAGAGAAAACAGTGAATTTGTATTTCAAACTGCTAAAAGTTTTAAGGTGGTATGTTTACAGCAACAGATAACTGGAACAGGAACTGACAAGCATAGAGAAAATCTGGGTTGGTGAGAATTAAGGAATTCATGAAAAAAGAGATAAAATAAAATGATAACACAATGCAGATAAACATGAAGTTAAAAATAAGCTGAAAAGACGATATACACCCTAATTTGGTAAGAAAATATTAATACATGTTCAATACAATGAATAGCTAGCTCGTAAAAGTCTTCATGTTCTGTATCCTGAGAAGAAGATTCTTGGTCTTGAAAAACAAAACAGCAACCTCTGAAAAAGACTATTATGAGGGTAAGAGATATTTTCCTCTTGAGGTCACACAACAAAGTTTTGCAGCCACTTCCAGCAATGTCACCATGTCCTGAAGGAAAGGGCTAGCATCATTATAATTATATTTTAACTACATCCTCTGAGTTACATTTTAAGGTGGAATAAGACATCTCTCTAATATAAAAATAAAAGCAAATTATATTGACATGTCTTCTCTTTGCTTGTAATAGAGGAATGGGTAAACAAAAAGCCTAGAGGAATGAACACAGCTAACTTCATGCTCTGCTGTGACCCTCCATGATTCTGCATCTGGCTGAAATTTTTATGGCTTCTGTTGAAATTCCCAAATGCTGACAGAAAAAATAATAACTAAAAATAAAATTAATTTGAGGGTAAAGGAGAAAGTTGGTTGTAAGTGATGCTTTAGAAAAGGTGACCTTTTTGAGCTTAGGATGATTATTGATAGTCATGAATGAACATGTTTAAAATGAAAACATTCCTTCTGCTAAAAACAGGGCAAGACTCCCAGCACACTCATTCTGGACTCTATTTTGGATATCAGTGGGAAGTAAATACTTCCATGAAATGCTTAAAGCCTTGACCAATCTAAACATCTGTATGGTAAAGAAGAGATTACTCAACATGGACCCCTCTGTTCTATTCAAAACACTTCAAAGACTTCCCCACTGATACAGGAGGGGAAATACTGTTTATTTGTAATGTATGTAAATTAGAAGATAGAGAGTTATTTTGGCAAGTTAGAACATACAGAAAAGTATATTGTATATGTAAAACAGAGACTTATTTTGGTTAGAACATATGGAAAAGTATATTGTGTAAGTCTGTCTCAAATGATGACAGAGAAATGTGTTACCTTAATAGAGTCAAGAATAAATTGGGGACCATGATAGCAGGGGAAAAAGGACTTCCTAGAATACTAAGTTTAAAAAAAAATGTATACCAAAGCAATTAATCCCAGAGCACAAATACAGAGAAGATGGGTCCTAGAAATAGATGAGAAAATAAAACAAACAAACAAAAAAGCCTTATTCCTGGGTGAGAGTCTAATAGCTGGAACTGATAGTATAGGTTCCTAGTTAGCTAACATTTTATATGATTGTTCACACTCAAGTGATCGATAAGAAATGAAAAACCCATGACAGGATGAAGCATGTTCCATGGAGTACTTCCATCCAGATTCTCTTTGAGGAGCAACTCTGTGTGTCAGTCTGACCCAGCAAAGTCAGGCTAGGTGCATCATTGGTGGAGGTGTCCATTTTTGAACCAGGAACCAGGAACCAGAAAAAAGTTCAAGTGTCCACTTCTTTCCCTTCTCAGTTGTTTCCCATTTTTTTTGTTTTGTGTTGTTTTCCAGTTAAATAGAGATGGTGTGAAGATACATACTTTTTTTACAGACTCCTGGTTTTAACTTTAGTTATTGGTTCCTTAGAAATGCCATGGCAAAACTCTTTATTATACAATAACCTTTAGGAAACTTATATTGAGTTTTTGAAGTTCAATTTCAACACAGAGGGCAAGTTTTAAGAGGGTAGAAGTAAAAATCTCTACTGCACGGAACTTAGGCAAAGGATCATTCTTCTAATTTTTTCCCCAGAATTTCTTCTCTGCAAGCTTCTAGCCAGAATAGGCTCTCATTTTTTTTTTTTTTTTTGCTTTTGTCAATTGTAGGTTCTAAATTTAAAACTCAAGTTGAATTTTTTTATATAGCTTTGAATTCATTTTAGCTTTGAGAGCAGTATATTTAGCTACTGCCAGTTCACCCCTTGGTAGGACTAGTAGCTAAACCAGCCAGTTTTCTCTTAAAACTCTTTAAATTTTCTTATCCTAGAACACAGGTTTTTCTAGATCATAATTAATTTTCCATCACTCAAATGAAAGGGAAATCTTTTTCATGTACACTGAAATTCATTTGAAACTAAGAAAAATGCATTTGAGGAATATCTGAAATTATTTATAAAATTATAGCAATAAAAAAATGAATATTTCCTAAGGCACATATCAAGTGCTTGCTCTTTAACTGGATCATTCAAAATATAAAGTTAATGTTATGAAACCATGTAACAGCTTAAAACACTGCATTATATACACATTATTATAGAAATTCCTGAATTATTTATTGCTTCAATAGCATATCCAAAGTTGAAAATGAGCATTTTTGTGGATTTCACTTGTCTTCCATTTAGAAAGCTCTATATTTCCATTCGGTCTCATAGTTGGCTGAACACTCTTTGTTGCCTTCTTTCCTTCCTTGACTTCCATTCCCTTGTTAGCTCCTTTCTATATCACCCAAATCCTTTTTTTGTTTTTTTTTTGGACTTCACTGAAATTCTGGTCATGGATACTGTGCTCCTTATTTTCAGTTGGAGAAACTGAGGCACAGAAAAGTTGGAGAAACTGAGGCACAGAAAAGTTCAGTTGGAGAAACTGAGGCACAGAAAAGTACAGAAACTTGCCACAGTAAACAGGTGGTAGAGTCAGGATTTGAACTCAAGTCTGTTTGTCCCCAAAGCTACTAGAGTTCTAGAATTCAATATTTCCACTGTCAATGACAATATTCAAATATTCTAAAATCTATGCTTGAATGGTTGTAAGTCAACAGTGGCCCCACCCAATAGCTCAAACCTAGTCCTGGAAAATGTTCTTAAAAGCAGTTCTGTAAAAGCAGAACTACCGTTTGATCCAGTAATCCCATTACTGGGTATATACCCAGAGGAATATAACACATTCTTCCATAAAGACACATGCACATGGATGTTCATTGCAGCACTGTTCACAATGGGAAAGACATGGAATCAACTTAAATGCCTATCAGTGACAGACTGGATAAAGAAAATGTGGTACATATACACCCTGGAATATTATGCAGCTATAAAAATGAAAGAGATCTTGTCCTTTGTGGGAACATGGCTGGAGCTGGAGGCCATTATATTCAGCAAACTAACGCAGGAACAGAAATCCAAATACCACATGTTCTCACTTATAAGTGGGAGCTAAATGATAAGAACTTATGAACACAAAGAAGGAAACAACAGACATTGAGGTCTACTTGAGGGTGGAGGGTGGGAAGAAGGAGAGGAACAGAAAAGATAACTATTGGGTACTGAGCTTAATACCTGGGTGATGTAGTAATATGTACAACAAACCCCAGTGACATGTGTTTATCTACGTAATGAACCTTCACATGTACCTCCAAACCTAAATAAAAATTTTTTTAACAAGAAGACATGAGGTGAGGGAGAGGAGGAAAAGCAGCTCTGGACACTCAAAAGAGAAACTGCAGAATTTAGATATGACAAAAAAAAAAAGAGAGAGAGAGTTAGCTTGACCTAGAAAAGACACCATTTTCTCAGGTAGAACTGATGAAAGACTGTTTTGTTTGTGTTTTATGTTTTGGTTTTTGTCTATTTGGAGGGTTGAGAGAAATTGACAGTTTACACTTAAATCTTATTATATATCATTTGTATATATAATATACAACTGTTAAAAGTGTGTTTCACTGTAGGTAGTTCTTATCACAAAGTATAGGTTAAATAACTCTTACATAATTTCTTATTGATGCTTTAATATGTAGTTGTAATATCAATGACCTTTACAGGTATTATAATATTTTTATATTAAGTGGAACCTCTCAAATTATTACAACAATTATTTTGGTAGCCAGTTTGGGCAAAACAAGAGAGCAGGCAATCACACTGGTAAGGCTTATTCTAATATAGGTTTGTTACTTGTTTCATTAAGAAATTGAGTATCTTAGGAGATATACCTAATGCTAAATGACGAGTTAATGGGTGCAGCACACCAGCATGGCACATGTATACATATGTAACTAACCTGCACATTGTGCACATGTACCCTAAAACTTAAGGTATAATAATAATAAAATAAAATAAAGAAATTGAGTGTCTTAAATTGTCCATCTTATAAAATTCATGTCTAAATCCAAACTCACAATATTTTCCTCAAAACCATTTTCTTCTGCATTTTTTCCAATATGAAGAAAAAATCAACTTTACTCTTCCAGTTGCTCAGGACAAAAACCTTGGTGTCATCCTGATTCTTGATTGTTTTCTCACAGGCCACATCTGGTACCTCAGCGAATCCTATTGCCTTTTTTCCCCAAACTTCTTCAGAATATGACCACGTCTCATCATCCCTTCTGCCGCACTCAGGTTCAAGCCTCCATCATCTCTGGCTGGGATTATTGCAGGAGCTTCCTAGCCATTCTCTCTGCCTTTTTCCTACTTCAGTCACTCCTCAATCATGCCTGTGCTTAAAACCTCCAAGGACTTTTCTTCTTACTCATAGCAATGCCAAAAGCATTGCAATGACCTACAGGTCCTATACCATCTTCCATCTAATACCCTTCTGACTTCATTTGTTGCTATTCCCCTTGCTCAGTCCCTCTAACCAAAGTGGCCTCTTCTGTGTTCCTGGAACAAGTCACAAGGCTTTTATTTCTGGGGCACTATTTTTCTTATTTCTTCTTCCCGGAACAGTCTTCCCATAGACAGTCATATGGCTGCAGGTTTATCTGGGTCTGTTCATGCTGCTACTACAGAATACCACAGACTGGGTAATTTATAAAAAACAGAAATTTATTTCACACAGTTCTGGAGGCTGGGAATTCCACAATCAAGAGGCCAGCATGTTCATTGCCTGGCGAGGGCTGTCTATCTCTTCTTCCAAGATGGCACCTTGCTACTGCATCTCCAGAGGGGACAAATGCTGTGTCTTCACACTGCAGACAAGTGGAAGGGCAAAAAGGGACTAGCTAGTTTCTTTTTGCCCTTTTATAAGGTCACTAATCCCATTCATACCAGGGTCTGCCTTCATGACTTAATCACCTTCTAAAGAGCCCGCCCATCTCTCAATAACGTCACCTTGGGGTTTAAGTTCTAACATAGGAATTTTGGAGGGACACGTACATTGAAACCATAATAAGGTCTTTACTCAAAAGCTGCCTTCTCATTGAGGCCTTCCCAGGACTTCCTATCTAAAATTTCAACCCAGTTTCCCCACCCCCAATGCTTGTTACTCCCCAACAATACTTTTTCTCCTTAGACTTAGTCTATGTCACTATCTAATCTATTTAACTCATTTATCTTATTATCTGTCTCCCTTATTGGATTCTAAGCTCCAGGAAGACAGGGATTTTTTTCTGTCTTGTTTTGTTCACTGCAGTTTTGCCAATGCCTGTCACACAGTAGGCACCTAAAACATTTTTGTTAAATGTTGCTGAATTCCACTTAGATAAAATTGACATCATAAACTTTCTACATAAAAGGATAGCAAAAATGTTTTCCATTTCTAAACTTGTTAGGTATTCAGTCAGTCCTAATTAGCAGTTCTGAAATCAATTTTGATTATCTGACAACATGATGTCCAAACTGAGGTATTTATATTTTCTGTTTATCCCACTTTCTGGAACATTTGATAGCAGCTTTCTACCACAAACACATTTTTAGATTAAAATTACTTCACCCCCTATGGTTATCTGTGGGCACTTGTAACAAATTGTTTGCTAGCGCTGAGTGAGCCAGTGCTGATTGGCCATTGGGAACTCTAACAAACTTTAAATTGCAGCAAAATGCCCAGAGACTTCTAATCCTGCAACAAGAAGCCAGGTACTCTGAAGGTGAAAGATACCAGGTAATTTGGCTTTCATGTTCTTGATAGCAAATAGCTTTATATCATAGTTGTTTACGTTTTTAAGATGCTTGCCACCCAAGTATGGTTTTATTACTTTTGAAAATCTTCTCTACTGAGCAAAACTGTGTAATATTTGGTGCTTTGTTTTATAAAATAGAAAATGTGTTACCATGCTCTAGAAATCATCAACTAAAATTGATGATTTGATAGCAACTTTCTCTTTTTTTTGTTATTAGCACTATCAAGATCCACAGTAACTCAGACTTTAATTATCCTCTATCCCTTCACTTAACAAACTACAATCAGGAAAATCTGATCTTATTCATACTTTGAAACCTCATCTGTGTTGATATTTCTACTGATGAGCATTAAATCATTTCATAAATTACTTACGTTGTCTTGATCTATAAAATGCTTGGAAGGGTAAACTATAGTTAGAATTCAGATCCTTCTAATTGCATTAATTTAGAAAAACACAGCCTAGGATTTTAGAATATATTTAATAGTTATATTTATTTCTCCAAATACCGGCTTTTCCTTGAGATGTTTAAAGATTGCAAGAATATTTCGATTATTTTTTCCCATAAAAACACGTTTTTCTTCAAGAAATCTCAGAGTGGTATAAATATATTGTTTTCACAATATAATAATAAGATCAATAGTCCAAAGACATGTTGACTTTTTTTCCAATGTAATGGCTACTTAAGTGAGCTCACTAGTTAATTCCTGTTGGTATATTTACCAAAATATAAACAAATACCTTTATTTGTAACTAAATGTTAGTATTTTGAACATCATTTTGTTGAGCCCAATATAAAATATGATCTGCCTTGAAGTCAACTGCACATGGATTTTTCTGTAATAAGATAAAAGAATAGAAAGTTATTTAAGGTGGCAGAGAGTCTTGATTAAGAAAACTGGGTCTAGAGCCACATTGCCTGGATACTAATCCCAGTTCTGCCCCTTAATATTTGTGAATTCTAAGACAAGTTATTTGATCTTTTTGTGTCTATTTCCTAATCTATACAACAGGCATAGTAATGCCACCTAACTTGTAGGGTTGTTGTGAGGCTCAAATAATTGAATGCATGCAAAATTCTTCGGCCCAGTGCTTGGCTCATTTTAGTATTCAATAAATGTTAGCTATTAATGTCAGTGTTGCAAAAATTAGTTCACTCTCCAGCCCATGGATGGCTACTAATTCAGACACATTGCTAATGAACATGAGACACAGATTAGGGCACCAGCCCGGAGGCAGATAATCTTTCCTCACAGTGCAGTCTGCTACCCTGACAGACTTAGAGTGTGTTACGAGCCGCTACATCAACTTAATGTCATTTTGAACTACACAAGTAATTAAACAATCTCTTTCTAAAGACAAGAGGAAGAAGAGCTGATGATAGAGCAAATACATGTGTCTATAAAATATATTTCTACCGACTGAATGTACTGTTTTAATGATATTGAATAATTTTCATTTTCACATTGGAATAACTAGACATATGAAAGCTCTTAGATTAAAATGTCCACACTCAGGTATAAGTAAATTATACATAGTCTATACACACACATAAACAAAGGGATATGAACTGCCAAGGGGAAGGGTGTTTATATATTCCTATGTGTTTTATCTCTTCTTATGGCTGCAGTTTATAACTGGCAATGCTTTGCAGTAAGATATTGCTGTCTTTTCACAGAGATTCTCAAAGATGCGAGTTTTTTGTGTGGGACTACTCCTTTTCAGTGTGACCTGGGCAGCACCAGTAAGTATTTACAAATTCAATTATATTTCAGATAACCTCTTGCACTCTTCAATTGTTTTTCTTTCAAGCAACGTCTATTTAAATTAGTAGCATCTACCTAATTCAGTTATTTTAAAAAGAACCAAGCAAACAGAAAGCATCCAGCACTTAACACCCTTAACCAAGGAGGTTCTCAATAAACATGTGCTGAATTATGAGATCTCACAATGTTGCCTTCTAAGGAACACCAAAAACAGTTTTTTTGAGAAAACCAAGAGGCAGCCACAGCATTTCAGATCAGCTGATACTAATGAGTGATACTCAAAGACTCAAATTATAACATGGCAAAATAATCTTTTAATATTTTCCTGAAAACTTAAAGAATTTGACATGAATGTTTTAAAGCTAACCAGCTAGATTTAGTACATAGATAAAAATGCAAAGAGACAAGAACTCTTCTGTATTTCTTGCAACACCCCAATACTGTGGGATCCTACTTGTGATTTTCTCTTCATCAGTGAGGCTAGAGGGGGAACGTAGTACCCCCAAGCTTAACCCAAATCAAACTCCTACTTCCTTGTGTGTCTTTTCTTCCCTCTGACTCACCCAGTTGAATATTCAGGATGTGACCAAATTATCTCATGAAGATGCTGAGTGTTAGTTATTTTCTGCAATGCAGACACAGTGCTAATTAGATAATGTCTGAGCAGCATCCTAACTTATCAGAATAACGTTTTTGGTTGGAGAACCATGGAAACAAACAGTCATCCCATTGCCAATCATACTTATATATAGGTCCTGAGTGAGTGGGTGACTGGTAGGTTAACCAGGCTGATGAGGATGATCAGGGAAGCAGAGGGCTTCATGGAGGGCAGTGGAAGTTGGGGAAATGTGTTCCCTTCTCCGCACACACTCTGTGCAACAAGGGTGTGCAGTACAGTCCTGTGGGGGCTGTACTGCTCACAACACACATTTGCGAGACCCCATGCACAGACCTCACTCAATCAAGGAAGGCCTGGAGGCTCAGGTGCCTCTCCCACCTCTCACGGTGGAAGAATGAGTCTTGCTGACCCGGCTCAAGTCAGCCAGCTGAAGGTTTTATTTTGAGCAACGTATTCCAAGAAACAGCTGGAGTGGGGCTTTCTCATCATTTTCCAGTAAATGTGCTATGTCAACATCGATTCAGTGACCACTGATCAGAAGAGGATGCCAGCTTTCCTCCCCGGAGGCAGACAATGCCATCTCCATTACAGGGCCACATTCAAGCCCAAGACATCTGCCTGGGGGTGTAGGGGGGAGAAGGGAGGGATGCATATTTCAAATGAAAGCAGCTCAGCAAGGATGCAGAGGCAACATTTGTAACTGTGAATCATTAAATATGATTTTTTTTCCAGGTATATAGATGCCATTTTAGTAATTACCTAAATTTTTAAATGATAGATTGGTGGCTTAAGAAATTAGTATATACTCAGCCACTTGCGTACGTCTTAGAATTATAAGCCAAATTCTAAATGATTTTTAAAAGGAAGAAAATGAATGTTTATTAGGCTATGCAATTCAGTTAATATTCATCAAGATGCAGTTAGACTAGAAAGACTCCGTTATAAGTCACAATAAATCAAAACTGTACCGAGGTACTCTATATTGTTAAGTATGTTTCTAATCCATATGTGTGTGTGTGTTCTGTAAGAAGATCCCTGACACCCCATACTATCATTTCTTTCTTTTGCTTACTATCTCCCCATCTCATTTTTATGCTTTCTTTTTCCTATAGTCCAATTTCTAGAACTGTTTGCCCTGTTTTTATATTTTTGAAGAGTGATATAATGGTCCAAATTTATATTCACACGATCATATAAGAATCAACATAAGAAATACAATAAAGGATAAAACTATAAAATATGCCTTGAAGATAATTAATATAAAGTTTAGGAACATTTCCTCTTATTACTAAATGCTTTTTCATATTTAATCATTTAAAAATTTATTATTTTAACCCTGGGACTTTGAGGCAGAAGATTTAAATTAAAATATCTTCTCTACTTCTACTGCAACTACCAACTATGAGTGTAGGCACTTCTGTTTCTTCTACTGCTCATCTTATAAGGGTTACTTTGGGACTCATATGAGATTATAAGTACAAAAGCAGTTTACAAACTATAAAGTGTCCTATAAATAGAAGGTGTTATTGATAAACTATTGTTATTTTCTAGAATGGAATGGATTATCAGGCAGCTATGCCTTGGAGTCCAGCCATGGAGGTGCTTTCTAAACTTCTGAGTTTTATATTTTGAAGATGATTTTATCTGCCAGAGTCCAGTCCAGAAAACAAAATCCACTACAGGAAGCTCAGTAGAGGGACTTTCTAAGGGAAACTAGCTATAAAGTATAAGGAAGAAAAGAAAAGCCAACCAGGGGTGGTGAGACCACCCAAGGATCGAAGCTACTACCAGCCTTAGGGCTGGAAGGAAAAACAAAGATGCTGCTCCTAGGCCCCTGGGTGGGGCAACTAGGACCACAAAGGAGATGTACCTAACTCTAGAGGTGCAGCCCCAAACAGAGAGAGCAGAGAAGGACATACCCTGGCTTCTCTCTCCTTCCACCTTCCAGTCTCATGCCAGGCCTCCTTCACCCAAATCCAGTCTGAATACAGAGGGCAAATGAGCTTGGGAAATGAAGGAATCAGTTCAGACTGAGCTGGAGATACAAAGGAGCTGAGAGCAAGCAGGGGCATTCCCAATATCTTAGCGCAAGCAACAACCTGTCTGTGTTAAACAAAATATAGAAGCTTAATGCTTCTTCAGGAAGAACACTTTCCAGGTAAATAGGACAGCTGGCCTAGGTGGCCCTCTTTCTGTTTACCTCTTTATTCAATCTTTCCCTTAAGGGGTTCTCTCTTTTATATGATTGATCCACCATGATGCCTGCTTCCACTGTAGCACGCTCATTCAAACACGGCCCAGTCCGCCCATTGGTTCCCAGTGCCACATCTGAGATAGGCTAGGAGTTTCTGAAAGAAAGAGGTAAATGAAAAATACTGAGAATTAAAGAACTGTTACATCTATTCCTTTAATAGAACAGTTGCTCTCAGATTTTAGGGTCTCTGTTCTATGTGCTTTCCTGTGGTATGCAAACTTCAGCCCAAAGGACTGGGACAAACTGCCGGGGTCTGTTCTTTCTTCATTTCTGCCCTTTTTGCGCTTCAATAGCTACCCCTCATGCTACGCTACCCTCAAGAAATTTTGACACTTTGTGTCAAACCAAGAAACAGAATTTATCCTAATCTGCTGGCCACCTCCATTTTTCCTTCTCAGAATGTAACATCTGGCAGCAATAAGGTTTTATCCTTAATTGTGATCCTACCGTTCACATGAACGGCTACGGTTTGACTCTCCCTGGGCCATCAGCAGCATCATATCTTAATTCAATATTACAATTACTCGACTTAGACAATTAATGCACACATGTAATTTAAATCGTCAAACTCTGATTTTAGTTCACTTATATTTAACAACTCCCAGTTTGCCAGTGAAAACTTCTTTTTCAGTGGATTCTGATGGCAGCCAAGCCCCTTCATCTGGGGCGCCATCCCTCCCTACTCCCCCACCACACCCACTTATCGGTTGTCTGAGCTTGAATCCAGTTCTGTAGTGGAGACGGCACTGTCTCCCTCTGGGGGCAGAAAGCCGGCACTGTCTTTTGTAATATTGAAACAAATATTAACGCGATGAGTGTGTCAATCTTCTTTTGGTTAGAATGATTTTCCACATTGAATAATACAACCCAGTGAGGGAAAAATAAATGAAACGTTTATTTGAAGAAGTTAATGAAATAGAATGTTCTAGTGGGTGAAGTTTTGTTTCTTGTTTCCTTTCAGACATTTCAACCACAGACTGAGAAAACTAAGCAAAGCTGTGTGGAAGAGCAGAGGGTAAACAGAATTCGTCTTTTCAAATAACTCTATTTCAGCTCTGTAAAGAAAAAGTCAGTAAGAGAAAAGTGTAACTGTCAAAATAGTCTTGGGCACTTTGAATGGAAGTGAAAAATTATACAACATAATGTTGGCACTTTCTAGTCAATCAGGTATTGTAACTCACACACCATGTGTGACAGAAAAGAGGAAACCATTGTGAATAGAGATTTATTTCTCTCCAATATGATTTCTTCCTTCAAATGAAACAATGCTTTGCCAGGCAACCTTCATGGGGCTAAGTGAGTAAGAATTTGGGAACATTGCTACTAGCAAACAATATTTTCCCACACATGTACCTGACAAACACTTTGCTCTCAGAATGATAAATAAGGGAGTAAAGGGGAAGGTGGCTATCAGATCTGAATGGGGAATTCCATGTCCATGGAGTCAGCTTTCCATATGCATCCAGTTAAACGAATCCTCCCTGCTTTGCATGCCACCAAATTGCAGCTTGCTTCTGCCTATCACAGAAAATTACGTTCTAAGAACTAACAATCTTCTGTACTTCATCTCAGCTGAAAATTACAAAGGCCAACATTGCCAGCTTAAAAGCCTGAATGTTCATGCTGTGAGTTTTGCCAATTAGACATCAGACATGAATATTGTAAATCCTGCCTTTCTCCTGGTCCTCTCACCCCCTCCCACCTGAAAATATTTCCACATGCTCCATTTCCATAGACATTTGGTAATAAAATCGATCCACCCTAGGACAGAAAGCAGTTGACAGGCCCTTAGGGAAAACAGATTGAGAGTTACGTAGAAAAGAGAGAAGGAACAAGTTGCTGTCTTCGGGAGCTGGCTAACACACACCCTCCTGTGGTTATAAGAAGTACTACCATTTGTCAGAGGTGGAATTCAACTTCACCCAAGTTTTAAAGTTTCTTATATTATTACAAAGAGCCCAAAAACTTCTTTGTAAGAGATAAAACGTGCCTCAATATAATGTTGTGTTTTTGTAGATAACATACAAGGGTCACCATGAGAAACATGGGCATTACGTTTTTAAGTGTGTTTACATGTCACCTGGGAAGAAAAATCAAACTGATGTAAAGGTAAGCTGAATCTCTGAATAACCATTCTTAGCATGACTAAACCCTGGACTAGCCCTAGAGGAAAATGTAGGGGAGGCGAAGTTTACTTTTGCTTGCTCTGGGGTTTCTGTCTTATGGCTGGCACTTTTGTCCCTTCCCTCACTCCCCAGGCTCCTCAAGCCTCTCTACTACAAAACTCTGGGTCCCAGAATCTTCCTGATCCCCGTTCCATGCCTTGGCCCACATCTCGCTCTGCTTCAGGACCTGTGGCTGCAGGTGTGATACTCATGGACCCCAGGTGCCCATGGACTGCTGTGTTACTGCTTCTGAGTAACATTTGGTGTTTTTAAAGGAAGTTTTCTTGACATATTCTACCATATGCTCTGATGGTGGGGATCTCAGCAGGGGACGGCTAAGAGGAGAAACCATTTTGGCCTAATGAGTGACACATTTTACCGTCTCTTAAATTCATTCCATGGATAACTCCATCTGTGTTGGGTTGCTCAGAAGTAAAAGAATGAGGCCCTTGTCACTACAATGACAATAATTCTTTTCACTCAGTCCCTTCTTGTAGATTCATCGGCCAAAGGGCTGGAAATAGCTTGAAATGCCATCAGCAAAAGGGCTATTTACTTTTTCCAAATCTGGTTTTATTTCCCGTGGAAGTAACAGTTTCCCTTCAGAATGTTATTTTCTTCTGTCATCGATATCCTTTAGATGACATCTCTAAGATTACACCTAACTGTAAATAAGTTAAACATATCCATTTGACAAATATATGTGGAGTTCTTAACTGGTGTGTAAGACACTATACGAGATAAAATGATGGAGAAAACAAAGTCTTTCTCTCCAGGATCTTAGAGTTAGAAAAGAAACAAAAGGCACTTACAAAAATTATTGTAAAACAAGACAGAATGTGGGAGGTACTATGTGAGTAGTACCCAGAAGAAAAAAAAGATCATGCTTTAAGGGCTTGGAGTAGAAAGAAATTAGTTCCTGGCCTCTGGTGTTCATAATGGAAATAACTGCGCTGGACCATGGAGGATGAGTAGGATTTGAGCAAACAGAAGTGAGTGGGTGAGGCCGTTCTCCATGAAAAAACTCATAGGAACCAAAGCATGGAGACAGAAAAGCAGAGCATAGGAAAGCAGCCAGCCAACTTGTACATAGACCATCGAACAGTCAGAAATCATTTAACACAAGCAAATGTAAGAAAAGTTTTTTTCTATTTTTTGATATTTTCTTCAATGCAAAAATAGCCATCATATACCACAGGTTAAAAGTTGTTTCATGTTTTCATTTATAAAATTATTCTACTCAGTCTTCTAATAAAATGCACACAATGCATTAGTGTACATGTTACTTTTTTAAAAGCAGAGAAGCACCAAAAATAAAACATAACTTCCCACTTCAGACAAGGGAGAGAAAAAATTAGGAAGAGATTATTATAATCTACTGAGTTTAGATTTAGTGTTTAACTCAAAAGGTTATCTTAGTAATGAGTAAACAAACAACAATGAACTTGATTGCAAACGAAAACAAATGTCCAAGTAAAACTTTCCAAGACTCAATTACTCAAGTCAAATATTTAAAATACTTTTTATTTAGTGATATACTACAAAGTTTATTTCTATTTTTTTCTTATGGCAAAATCTTATTTCAGAATATACCCACCAATATTAAAAAATTAATGAACAATAATGCCATAACTTTTACAAATAAGTAATTTCAAATTATATTTTACAAATATTACACATTGGCACTTTTGCAGACCATATATTAGCCAGCTTCTTAAAAGTAGAGGGCACTTCTAAAAGCCATTTTTATTTTGAGATTCAAATGTGAGCTGATTCAACAATTTCCCCACTACTTCCAACAGTTAATAAGATACATGTATAAAAGCAGACAGTCCTCTAAGCAGAACAGTACTTCTGTTTGGGAGTGAAAAAAGAGAGAGAGTCCAATCAAAATCTATTTCAGATAACATCCCATCGATGGCTACAAGCTTACAGAACACACAGCTAGCCCAAGGGTGACACTTGGGCAATACAAGAGCAGGGGGGTCCAGAGTTTGTCCATCTTCATCTGCCTCTACAACCAATATTAGAGAAGTACAGAGACTGGGAAAAGAGTTGTGCATCCAGTAATTACATGACTATCATTAACATTACCTAGGAAAGAAACTATCATTCATTAAAGGGCTATGCCCAGTTCTGCATGCTTTACATGCATTATTTAATAAAAATCATTTAATTCTCCCCAAAATACTGAAAGGTAGATATCATTTTTATTTTACAGCTAAAAAAGCTAAGGCTCAGAGAAGTAAAATAATGCTCCCAAGATCACACAGCCCATAAACGGCAGTGAGGCAACTGATTCTAACGCATGTGCTCTTTCCATAGCACAGCTACTCTCGTGAGCACTGGACTGAGGGATTAAGAAAGACTATTTGGCAATTCCTGCCTACTGTTTCACTCGACATATTCCCTATGATCCTGGCTTCCCTGCGTTTGGTTTTTCTATTTTCTTTGCTACCTTCCCTACACACTTGACCAAATACTATGAGCTTCTGGCTGCATGCTCTTTTTCTCTCCATCAGGGAGCTCTCGTGTATTCTGACATCTTTAATGAACACATCTAAGACGTCCACATGCTTGACAAGGCCAACAAATTGAAGTGGTGGTCAAAAAGCACAAAATTGAGCTGTATTAGTAAAAATAGGGCTGTGGTCAAGGCAAGGAAGTGGATGAATGCACCGTGCTTGGGGCTGATCAGGCCACATCAGAGTCAAGGTCTGATTTGGGACCCCACAAACAAAAGAGAATTCATAATCAGGTGATGGGTCTGAACGTAGTCACCTAACACAAGAGAACTGTAGTGTCAACCTGGAGAAGAGAAAGCAGCCAGCGAGTTCGAAGGAAAACAAAACTTTTTCAAATGTTGGGAGGGTTTCATAGGAAGGAGGAAATAACCTTATTAGGTGTTGCATCAGCAAAAATGGATACTAGTTTCAGGTTAAAAATTATTGAAAAAATTACAACTATGTATAAGTGAAACAATAGGATCTGAAAAGTAATAAACAATTAGCGTGTAAGATGCTCAAGGAAAGAAGAGTTGACCATGAGCTATGAAAACTGGGAAGGACTTGTATTGGGACACACCAAGAGCCTGTGATACCCAATTCTCTATCTCTAACTGTATATTGCTTTTTGAGCTCAGGTTCTATATTCCCTTAACATCAATATGTCTAACATTAAAGTCCTTGTCTTTTTCACCCTATCTTCATTTTTACATGTTAACATTCCTGTCCATTTTAGTTATTAAGGCTTTTTCTGCTTGGGCACCAGAAGAAGGGGTTTTTTTCTTTGTAATGTTTTTCTTTGGCGTAATCCTAATCCAAGTGATTACATCTCATTACTGGATACTGCAAAAGCCTCCTACATGTTCTTTCTTACCACTGTTCCTCCTAAATCCTTAATTTTTATTTTGTTAATCTCCTGTGAACTTTCACTAGCTCTTCATACTCCACAAAATAAAACCAAATTCTTCACCCTGGCATTCCATTTTCTACAAGTCTCTGGCACTCTGTTTGTCTGTGCAGGCCTAATTGGATATGATGTCTCTGCCTCACAGACCTACCCCCACCCTCCATACCCCTCAGGATCACTGCCTTTGCCAATAAATATCACCAGATATTGCTTAGAACATGTAGCACCCACCCTAATTTCTTCCATGTTCCAATCTCTCAATAAATATCTCTTCTGTTGATTTCATATTACTCATCAATTCAAAGGCCTATGTAGGGATGTTGTATATTCCAGCTCATCCTGCAATTTGGGGATGAAAAGAAAAAATGACATTTAGTCTGTCTGTAATTGTTCTCTTGCTCAAGAGCTCCTCATGGAGGGGCAAGGGAATGTGCAGAAATTAAATTCAATCTGTTTAAACTTAAGGTTATCTAATAGCTAAAATAGTTATTTAAATAAATCAGTCTCTTTTAGTTAAAAATGCTCAGATCCTCACTCCCCCTCCTTCTCCCTCTAAGACGGCATCCAGCTGTGGCTTACACCATCCACTACATACCATGCACCAAATGGACAAACATGGCTTACACCATAGTGAAGAGGAAGACTTGGAATCTTCAGACATGCACGGAATAATGTTGCCTAACCACTTGAATGCTTCTTGCCCTGCTTCATTCTAAAATGAAGTTGTTGGCTACCATAGCTTAGGATTCACTTAGTATAGTCTTGACTGGGGCCATGGTGACTCAGCCTCTCTTAGCTCCCATGGGCAATTTAGACTTCTCTCTGTTTGAGTATGACTCACATTTGTCCCTAGTATGTACTCCATCTACACTGCTCCTTTTAGAGCCACTTCACTTCCTCTATGGCAACACTCTCTGGAAACTTCCAGACCAGATGCTCAGACACTTCTATATTTAGCCTATGCTACAGAGAAATAGCAAGTGGCATAGGGTATAGTCAATCTCAGCTCTTTCTTCCTGACCACATTGTTCTGCCAAACTTACTGAAAGTTGGCTGCACCCAAGAGTGATAAAACCCAGGATATGAAGCAGCATCTTTACAGATCCTGCCCCTTCCCCCACCAAAAAAAAAGAATGAATTGAAATATAGATATAAATACTTTACTCTCCTCCTCTGCTTTCTCTTTTTCATCCCATTATTCTCCCAGGGACTTTTCTTTTAAATGTCAGAAGACTCTTCTATTTGCAGATTTTCCATTTAAAAAAGAAGCAAGAAAGAAAGGAAAGAAAAAGAAAATACTCCTTTAGGCAGATGAATACCTCTGATGATCAGAATGAAGGAGAGAAAAGAGAAAGAGAGAGAGAGAGAGAACTAATTTTAATATATGAAATCCATTTTACTTGCAATGACTCACTATTCCCACTATGTAGGTTTATTCATATTATGTCTCAGTTGTGTCCTGTTTCCAAACAATTGAATATGCCACTTATTCTTAAAATATTCTCACAATTTCCCTTCTGCATATTTGAATAGTACCCATTTTTCAAGCCTAGTTCATTCTTCTTTCTCCATGAAACCTGATTTGACCATTCTAGAATGACCTCTACCAGTAAACCTCTATTGAGTTAATAGATCCTTTTTATTAAATATCTGGTGGATGGTTTTTATATTGCCTAAGAATTATTATATTTTAAAAATTTTACATAAAATAATCACTTCGTATTGAAAATTGTATTTTAGCAGGAAGAAAAAAACAAAGACAATACTGGTTTTCACCATTTGGGAAAGAGAATAAATCAAGAGCTATCACCTAAAGAAAATATTGTCCAGGAAAGAAAGAAAGATTTGTCCCTTTCTGAAGCCAGTGAGAATAAGGGAAGTAGTAAATCTCAAAATTATTTCACAAATAGACAGAGACTGAATAAAGAATATAGTATCAGTAACAAAGAGAATACTCACAATGGCCTGAGGATGTCAATTTATACTAAGTCAACTGGGAATAAAGGGTTTGAGGATGGAGATGATGCTATCAGCAAACTACATGACCAAGAAGAATATGGCGCAGCTCTCATCAGAAATAACATGCAACATATAATGGGGCCAGTGACTGCGATTAAACTCCTGGAGGAAGAAAACAAAGAGAACACACCTAGGAATGTTCTAAACAAAATTCCAGCAAGTATGAATTATGCTAAAGCACACTCGAAGGATAAAAAGAAGCCTCAAAGAGATTCCCAAGCCCAGAAAAGTCCAGTAAAAAGCAAAAGCACCCATCGTATTCAACACAACATTGACTACCTAAAACATCTCTCAAAAGTCAAAAAAATCCCCAGTGATTTTGAAGGCAGTGGTTATACAGATCTTCAAGAGAGAGGGGACAATGATATATCTCCTTTCAGTGGGGATGGCCAACCTTTTAAGGACATTCCTGGTAAAGGAGAAGCTACTGGTCCTGACCTAGAAGGCAAAGATATTCAAACAGGGTTTGCAGGCCCAAGTGAAGCTGAGAGCACTCATCTTGACACAAAAAAGCCAGGTTATAATGAGATCCCAAAGAGAGAAGAAAATGGTGGAAATACCATTGGAACTAGGGATGAAACTGTGAAAGAGGCAGATGCTGTTGATGTCAGCCTTGTAGAGGGCAGCAACGATATCATGGGTAGTACCAATTTTAAGGAGCTGCCTGGAAGAGAAGGAAACAGAGTGGATGCTGGCAGCCAAAATGCTCACCAAGGGAAGGTTGAGTTTCATTACCCTCCTGCACCCTCAAAAGAGAAAAGAAAAGAAGGCAGTAGTGATGCAACTGAAAGTACCAACTATAATGAAATTCCTAGAAATGGCAAAGGCAGTACCAGAAAGGTTGTAGATCATTCTAATAGGAACCAAGCAACCTTAAATGAAAAACAAAGGTTTCCTAGTAAGGGCAAAAGTCAGGGCCTGCCCATTCCTTCTCGTGGTCTTGATAATGAAATCAAAACGGAAATGGATTCCTTTAATGGCCCCAGTCATGAGAATATAATAACACACAGCAGAAAATATCATTATGTACCCCATAGACAAAATAATTCTACAAGGAATAAGGGTATGCCACACGGGAAAGGCTCCTGGGGTAGACAATCCCATTCCAACAGGAGGTTTAGTTCCCGTAGAAGGGATGACAGTAGTGAGTCATCTGACAGTGGCAGTTCAAGTGAGAGCGATGGTGACTAGTCCACCAGGAGCTCCCAGCGGGGTGACGGTCTGAAGACCTCATCACCTGTGAGTTGATATAGAGGAGAGCCACCTGACAGCTGACCAGGTGAAGAGAGGATAGAGTGAAGAACTGAGTGAGCCAAGAATCCTGGTCTCCTTGGGGGAATTTTTGCTATCTTAATAGTCACAGTATAAAATTCTATTAAAGCTATAATGTTTTTAAGCAAAAAAAATCATTACAGATTTATGAAATAGGTAACATTTGAGTAGGTGTCATTTAAAAATAGTTGGTGAATGTCACAAATGCCTTCTATGTTGTTTGCTCTGTAGACATGAAAATAAACAATATCTCTCGATGATAATTTGTATTAAGTAATCTATAAGAAACTATTGTCTGTGGTGCTTCATTTCAGAGGGAACAAGCTTAGTTCTGCCTCCAGCACAGGGAGTGCCTATGAAATTGATCCACTGGGGAAATCTCAGCTGTGCTCCTCCACCCTCTCTGCTTGAGCCAGCCTTTCCTTTCACCTCTGACCTCCCTCTGTGCTGATAGAGATCCTACTTCCTACCTTCTTCCACTCTTTCCTCTGTTGCACATGTTGCACATATTCTACGGCAAATATTAGCTCCTGAAACAAATCTCCATGTTATCATTTTTCTTGGTTCTACCTCCTTCCAGACAAAGAGGACTGTAAGGTAGAGCGAGGGCAAGAGGGAGAATTTGAGGAGAAACACAAATGCAAAGCCAAGACAAAAACTTAGTTTGAGAAATATCGTTCACTGGCTGATCCCAAATCATTTCCAGACTATTTCTTTCTCTTGTCTTTCAGTGTAGAGGTTTTTCCAGCTAATAATGGCTTTGTGACACTGTTCTGGAAACTAGCCCTAAGTCTCGGTTAGGGAAGGGGGAAGAGCTCTGGAAAGATTTTGCCTCTCCTGATAAGAAGAACTTATATAGCTGGTATACCACCCTTTCTCCTTTCTTGCCCTTTTCTTGGCTTGACATGAACCTGAAGCCTGGAGGAGCAGTCATGTTGTGGCTATGAAGGAAAGGACAAAATAGTCCTAGAGGAGCCACTGAACCAGCTCCATCATCAGCTTCCTGCCTCCAGAATCTTCGTCCTGTGAGAAAAATAATGCTCTTTTTAAGCGACTATTTGGAATTTTTGTTGCTGCTGTTATTGGTGGGTGAATTGAATTTGTAATTGATATACCTCTCCATTCTTGACATTCCTCCAAATGAGGAAGGTCAAGAGAACAAAAGAAAGAGGTAGAGAATAGAGAAAGAAAAGTGCACACATTTTCTCTTTAATATGTAAGTTCCCAAACAACAGAAATCATGACTGAGACAGTCTGGACAGCACCTAGATTATTGAGTTGAATAATGTATGTAGCACAGTCAAGTCAATGTCAGTATATTATGGCACCTTCAAAAAATCTAAACTCCCACATTGGGTAGATAGAGGGTGCTTCATTTACTAAGTGAAAGTGGCAATATAAGCTATTGAATAAATCAGACTCTCAACATACACAAATAGTAATGGCTAACACGATTTGCATAGTTACCATGAGCCATGCTCTGTGAAGTCCTTTTATCTATACAGCTACTCCATAATATGGGTACCATTATTACCCCCATTTACAGATGAAGAAACAGACACAGATCTGTAAGTATTTGCTAGTTAGCTAGGATTTATACCCAAGGAGTCTGGTTCCAGAGTCTTTACTCTTAAACAGTCACTAAACTGCCATATATTGCAAAGATGAATGTACGTAATATACACATACATATATGACTGTGTGTATATATAGATATATATGTATACACACATGTACATAGTGTGTGTATATTCATCCACATAATATGAATATATGTGAGTATATGTGTGTTCATGAGTGCACACACACACACACACACAGAGAAACTTGAAAGAATACAAGGTAGAATCTAAAAACAAGGAATCTTTTTTTCCCTCATTTGTTCCCTATCTTCTGGAAATAATAGATCAGAATCAAGGGAAAGACTTAACATATCACCCAATGTTACCATCAGAATTCCAGAATAAATTATTCCTAGTAATTTGCTTTTTAAAAAAATAAAAGACAATTTGGGGGGAAAAAACTGGAGGCAATTAATGAATTAAAAAAAAGCTTTAAATTGCAGATTAATAAATTGAAATCAAACTGCTACTTATATTTCAGGTTTAGATCAGAGCTTTACATGCGAATGGTTTGATCACATGAAAACACTTGGCGTGCTAAAAGAAAAATATGAACTGATAGAGAAAAATGGATGCTTTCTTTGGGTAAATACAGATGGACCCTTCCAAAAGTCACCTGCCATAGTCTGCTATCTAGTGGAGAAACTGCATATTTCAATTCTCTGATCTGATTTTGGTTCCTCTCTCCAAGCTTCAGTGTTCATGGATATTTCTTCAAAACACTGACAATATTCATATTTTTTTCATCCAGTTAACAGAAACTAGAAGTGTGTCGGCATCCACAATGCATTGCTATTGGATGCAGACGTGGAGGAATTAGTCCAAACACAAAGGACCAGAGATCCACAAGGACAGTCAGTAGTCAGGAGTGAGGCCCATGCCTTATCCAAAGCCATGTTTTAGCCATCAAGCTGCAGTAACCTCAGTTAAAAAAAAAATAGATGACTGTTTCTGAAATTGGGCAAAAAATTTCAGCCTTATGTAGCTGCCTTATAAGGGACGATGGAAATTGACCTAGCCTGCCACCTTGTGCTCAAAATGAAAAGGTCGCTCTACCAGTCCTGCGAGGAGGCTCCGGTTCCGTCATTTACGCGCAGCCCTGGTACTCCCTCCAACCTCACCTTCCTGGACTTCTCTGCTTGTAAATATTTACCTTGATTTTACAATATTAATTAATCTGTTCTTGGCAAGTCTACCAGTCGAGGCAACATATCTGACCTTGTCTGAAATAACATTTAGCTCAGTTGAAAAATATTTATTGAACGACCATCTTTTACAAAATTCTTTGGAGCTCAAAAGAAGAGATGTTCTTGGTCTTTATCAAAACTATAAGTAAGTAGGGAGAAAGACATACGAAAGATACAAGGCAGAATGTGTTAAATAATAGAAATATAAGTAAAGTGAGACAGGAGTTCTGAGAAGAAGATGAACTCTAGCTGAAGGGAAGAGCCAGGAGATAGTAAAATCTATTTTACCTAAATAACGTATTACCCATGTAGAGAGGCTGCAGACAATAAGTCTCACTGGTACATAAGAGCTTCACAGTGGCGACGTTACGTGATCCCATGTGTAGTTCAGAGCTTAAGATAGCTCTCCCCAACCAGTGGATGGGGAAGGAGTGGTGAGCGAGGTAGGGTTCAGGGGAGTTGGAAGGAAGAAGACCAGCCAGGAGGAAGTCACTCAACAGGCTTTCTCTGTGGTCTAGAATAAACATCGTGTTATCTCCTCACTCTGTCTTTAGGGCCTGCCTTTAACTAAGTAGGAGCTCAAGACAGTGTAAGTTTCAAAGACATTATGATGCTTTTACAGAAGTCCACCTTCCAAAAACAACTTCTGTATGAGAAGGTAAACTCTGCTAGTCAAGAGAATGATACTTACAGTCACAGGCGTTAAAATATGGTATTAGACGGCCCAAAGGAAAAGGAGAAGAAATAGATGAGTCTGGATGAATGTCAGGAAGAGAGGAATTGGGGGCTGAAAGAGAAAGGGACAGATAAATGGTTAGAAAAAACTTAATGAGGAAGTCTGGAAAGAAAAGAGAATAAAACTCTGATACAATCTAAATCCGGAAATCCAAATGAGAATAATGTCAAAAACAATGAGTGGACTCACACAAAAGCTGCAAGAAAATCTACCTGAAGCTACGGTTTAGACTTTTGAGAATAAGAACAAGAGGATCTGTTTCATTAAATGAATAATACTTTATCAATTTGTAGGCATATGGTTTAGTGTAACATAGACACTCCCTGTTTAGAAGTGACTCTTGCTGGATTTGAATTTTAAGTGGATTTTTATAATTGTTAAGTTAACAGATTAATAATAGAAGTCAAACAATCTTAAATAATTTTTACTTAAAACAGCATCAGGAAGATAGAAGTATTAGGTTGGTGCAAAAGTAATTGCCATTACTTTTAATGGCAAAAACAGTCATTACTTTTGCACAAACATAATATTATGTGAAGAAAGAAAGTTGTCTATTTAGCAAAGAGGTAATTCTGAGCAGGCCAGCTGGGGCAGATCTTAGACACATTGCATTAATAAGTGAATCGAGTAATATTTGTGATATAAGGCCATGAACAGGGTCCAGGGATTTCCATTTTTAACTGGTCCCTGAAATGATTTTAATGCAAGCCAAAGTTTGAAATCACTAATATGGATGTCTTTCCCAGTGACCTTCAAATCAGTCACCTGGGTCTCCCACAAATCTATGGCTAGTCCAGACCTTCCCCTGTATTAACCTACCATTGCAGGAATGTTTCAGTTTATGATGAAAAATAGCTTGTCCTTGTGGATTATCTTATATCAACAAATAATAAAAATATCATTTAAAGTGAATGTACAAGGCTGGGAGTGGGTGGCACAAGCCTGTAATCCCAGCACTTTAGGAGGCCGAGGTAGGGCAGGTCACCTGAGGTCAGAAGTTCAAGACAAGCCTGGGCAACATGGTGAAACCCCATCCCTATGAAAAATACAAAAATTAGTCTGGCCTAGTGGCGCAGGCCTATAATGCCAGCTACTTAGGAGGCTGAGGCACAAGAATTGCTTGAACCTGGGAGGTGGAGGCTGCAGTGAGCCGAGATCGCGCCGCTGCACTCCAGCCTGGGCCGACAGAGCAAGACTTTGTCTCAAATAAATAAATAAATATTAATTAATTAATTAATTAAGTGAATGTACAGGATAGCATTTAAAAATGGACCTTTACACAGGCTCTTGCAAAACAGAAACTATTCACAGTGCATATACGTGACTTCCCCAACTCACTACTCTGTGGAAAACAATCTGGTGATTGTAGAGCCGTATGTGCCATCGGTCATGTACAAACCGGTCATCCTAACAGGATATGATCACAACCATTCAAAGTTTACATGTCTCTGTAAAAGACAGAACAGAAAGTGTGACAAGGAAACAAAGTAGGAACAGAAAGAGCAAATGTTGAAAGTACAAAGGCGCAAAAGTCACAATATGCTGATTTGAGACTGAGCTTGCTGCCTCATGTTGCGCAAAAGTGTGAGTTCTAGAAGAGCATTCCCTATTAATAGAATCTTCAGTTAGTAGAATTTTAAAGCAATGATCCATAAATTTGTAGTGTTCTACAAAATCTGCCTCTGTCTTGGTTCACTGTTGGTGCTCTGTCTTCCACAAAGATCTGGGCTGATGAAAGGCCCTCCCAGGGAAGAGCCCCTCAGTTGCACCATCATGTTATTCATTAGGGCCAGATGAGTAAAGAAGGGATGTACAAGTGTGAAAGCCCCCCAACATCTGAGCCTACCGGTAGCCAAGAGAAACGAGCCTCCAACCTGGTCTTTCGGCTTCCTCATTTCAGCTTACTCTGGCCTGTTCATCTAACACTTACTAAAAGCATGTGACAGTAAGCTTTGGATCAATTCACATATCTTTCTCTCTCAAAATAATGTTTATAGTTTTCTGATTATGAGAGAAATGAAAAACCCATTATATAAAACTACAAAAAAAGAAAATATCAAGAAAAAATTACACTTTCATCACATTTTTCCTCCCAGTTCTTTTTCTAACTATATACTGACATATATTCTAAGAAAACACTATATTCTTTTAGTGTTCTTTTCTGCTATCTTAATTTGCTCTTTTATCACATTACCAAATATTTTTAAATCATTTTTAAATTTTATTATATATATTTACCACAGTTTGTTCAGTCTACTATTGAAGGATATTTAGCATTTTCCCAGTTTTTCTCTATTATAAACTCTTGTGTTTTTTCAACTTTACTGAGGTATGATTGACAAATAAAAATTGTATATAATGCTTAATCATTCTCTTTAAACGGCTGCATAAAATTTACTGCTTGGATTTACTGTCATTTTTTTAGCCACATCCCTATTGATAGGCATTTAAATGATTTTTAGCCAATCACTATTCAAACAGTGTTACAATAAACATCACTGGTCATATATCTTTGTGTACAACAGTAGGGTAAATGTTTAGCATTACCAAGTCTATCTTAAATATGAGATACAAAGATGCAACACCAAGTTTCATATACCTGAGCAAGTAGGTTCTTAGAGCAAGTAGGTGAATATTGCACTTTACATAAATTTGCCTCTGTGACACTTCCACCTGCACACAATATGCCCCAGGGCAGTTAATTCCAAACACTAGTGACAGGCTAGGTCCAGTGGAGTCATCTGAAGGTCTTTATCAGAAAGCACAACCCCTGGAGCTCCTTCTCCAAAGATTCTGATTCTTTGGTGGGTCCTGGTATTCTGCATTTTAGGAAACTTCCTGGTGACACTAATACACAGCCAGGTTTCAGCAACACTGCCCTAAGAACCCATGTTAAGCTTTTAAAATGGAAAACCAGAAAACAGTCACTAGATGGCAACCTCGCTCACTTTTTGAAAAGCATTTTGAGACAAAGCAAAGAGTTTTAAACTTTCATTCACAATTAAATTTGGAACTGTCTCCCTAAAGAAAGCTTTTTTAAAAAAAAAAACAAACATACAATCAGGTGCCTCTCTTTTATAATGCCCGTATCGTATTACTTTTAAACTCCATAAATAAAAACAAGGGCTCTTTTGTTTGAATAATAACAGCCCTCTCTGGAAACTTAATCTAGTTTTTGTTTGCACACATCTCTCCTATAAAACTCTGAATTTCCTGTTTCCTTAGATAATAAAGTGGAATTTGTCTTTAAAAGTCTCTTTTCTTTCTTACTAATGTCTGAATCTCATTAAAGCCAAGATCAGCTGTGCTTAGTTTTGTGAGGCTAAACCCCCTGACATTAACACGTTGCCATTCTTTTTCTAACTGGCTCTATACGGGTGCAGAGATTCTTGGAAGAAACCTTAGAGATCATCTGGTCCAGTGCTCACCTAAGGCAGGTTCACTGTGTTTCATCCCTAATAGCTGGTCATTTTGCCACTGTTTACATACTTACACTAACAGGGAGTGCATTACCTTACCTTACACTTTTGGTGCTAGGCAGAAAGATGCATTCATTTTCCACATGACATGTTTCCTGTTTTCTATGCTTCTCCTCTTCAAACTAAACATTTTTCAATGACCTTTCATGTGCTCTTTCACCACACTTACCTCCAGTTGGTTGGGCACAATATTCCACATATTGTTTGAACATCTCAGCAGACCATGTAATAGTCTACCCTTTATTCTGGCCACTCAATCCTGTTAATATAGTCTAGGATTGTGATAGACTCCTTAACATCTACAAAATGCCTATGCCAGCACTTGGTCCAAAATACAGGCTGAATTCATATCAGTTTCCCTTTCTCCTTATTTAATTTCTAATTATATAAATACTAACTTCCTCTGGTTTTTGTTTGTTCATGTGCTTACTCCATAAAAAACCGTATTAGACCAGCTCTGCTCTTTGTACCGTATCGTATCATTTATTTTCTGATCCAGCATGCATAATGCTCTATTTCATAATGCTATTTTATCGAAGTTTCTTCAATCTCGATTTTGCGATCCTAAATATTAACTATCACTCCCAGTTCTTGAGATGCAAATACTTCCTGAGTGTTCATGCAGCAGTTTGAAGAAATTTTGAACAAGGCAGAGGGCAGGCTAGGACAGTGCCAGCAGCATATTGATGTTGGCCCCCTTGTAGCCTGATGCTGATCTATTAATCAATACTTTTTGGGTGCAGCTGTTCAGTTAATAATGACTATGGCTCTATTATTAACTAGCCTAGATATGCTCACAAAAGAATTTTGTCAAATGCTTTGCTAATATCAATATGCTGAGCTCTACAGCATTTCCTAAATCTACAAGACCAGCAATAAGATCAAAAATGCAATCGGGCTGGGCACGGTGACTCACACTGTAATCCCAGCACTTTGGGAGGCCAAGATGGGCAGATCATTTGAGTCCAGAAGTTTGAGACCATCCTGGACGACATGGTGAAACCCACTGTCTACAGAAAATACAAAAATTAGCCGGGCGTGGTGGCATGCTCCTGTGGTCCCAGCTACTTAGGAGGCTGAGTCAGGAGAATCGCTTGAAACTAAGAGGCAGAGGTTGCAGTGAGCCGAGATCGCGCCACTGCACTCCAGCCTGGATGACAGAGCAAGGCTCTGTCTCAAAAAAAAAGAAAAAGAAAAAATGAAATCAGAATAGTGACAGTACAGAAAACTGTGATAACGTAGACTTAAAAAAAACTAAAGGTGACTTTCTCTCTTGGAAAGGTGAAATAGATTACAACCAAATTACAACTACAATCCCTGGACACATGTAAAACAGACCCAAGAAAACTCTGAAAGGTGGAGATAATTAAAAAGATGGGCCAGGGACCTTAAGACTCAAGGAATGACAAGGCATTAAGTTTCCCGGGCTTTTTTTGGTCTCATATATCCCAGACTTGGAGCTCCAGATACTGGCAACCCAGAAACACCAAGTACAGACAAAAAAAGCCTGCACACTCTAGCCAAAGGAACAGGAAAGGGGCAGTCCAGCAACGCTGAACACTTTTAGACAATAACCACTCTATGCCAGCCAAACACCACAGAGAAAACTGTGGCCCCAACCCCACCCACACAAGCCAACGCTGAGTGGGGAGCCCAGACTTCCAACCTGGAGACGCAGCCATGAGGTGCCTCAGCCCCGTCACCACCACCACCACCACCTCCGGGGTGGTATCACAGAAGGCTGAGAAGAGAGCTGGTACTCTCATTCCAGCCAGCCTGTAACAAGCAGTTCCTGTGGTATCAATGGAGACCATGAGGACAGCCTGGACTCCACTCTCACTTGGCATCTTCCTGCTGAGGGGGGGCACAGGAGGTCTAGTGGAGAGTTAAGATTTTTACCACTGCTCAGCAGTAACAATGCCACCTACCTACAGTGCCACTGGAGACCATGTGGGGAGCCAGAACTTCCACCCTTTCCCGTAGTAATGAGGAGCCCTCAACACACATGCAAGCACACACACAGGGATGTCAAGGGAGGCCAAGTGGGAAACCTGGGCTTCTATCTCCACCCTTCTAAAGTGGTGTCATAGGAAGCAAAAATAGAAGTTAAATAATACCCAGAGTCTTATAATATGAAAGTACCCAGGATTCAATTGAAAATCCCTCATCATTCAAAGAAACAGGAAGATCTCAAACTGAATGAACAAAGGCAATCAATAGATGCCAACACTGAGTCAGCAGAGATGTTAGAATTTCCTAACAAATTATTGTAAAGCAGCCATCATAGAAATGCTTCAATGCGAAATTTATAAATGCACTTCAAACAAATGAAAAAGTAGAAAGTCTCAGCAAAGAAAGAGAGGATCTAAAGAAGAACCAGATGGAAATGTTAGACATGAAAAAGACAATTATGGAAATGTTGAAAAACTCAGTGGATGGGCTCATTAAAAGAATGGAGGGAACAGAGGAAAAAATCAGTTCAGTAGAAGATAGAACGATTTTTCAACCTGAACACAGAGAAAAAATAGCCTGTAAAAACAAACAAACAAACAAAAAAAAACCACAAGAGCAGAGCTTCAGGGACCTATGGATCTAACACCTGCATCATTGGAGTTCTAGAAGGAGAGGAAAAAAGGGGCAGGGCTGAAAAAGCACTTGAAGAAATAATGGCTGAAAGCTTTCCAAATTGGCAAAAGACAAAAACCTACAGATTTAAATAGGTGGGTGCACTGCAGACAGGATAAACCAATAAACCTACAGAAACCTACAGCAAGCTAGAAAGATCATGCAGATTTCTCGTTTCTGAATGAACAGAGTGAAAGAATCTGATGCATCCATTAGCCGAATTCCTCTAGAGTAAGGTCATCTGATCTCTCAAATAATGAAGGATTCTATTTCCTGACCCAATCAGAAGGTTATAGCTGAGCCTGTCATCAGAACGTTATTACATTCGCCTAAGAGTGAACCTTTCATGCAGGGTGCTTGTTAGAGCCTAAGAGGTTAGAGTGGAGACTTTGTTGTGCCTGAAGGAACAGGCTCTTGGCTGTTTTTGTCTGTTTGCTAATAAATGCTTGAACATGTGGTAGCATTCGGTCTGAGACTTGTTTTCACTGTTGGATACTACTATGGGAGCAAAGCCATGGGTAAAGAATCCCATAGTTCCCGGCCACTCCTAACTATTGGACGTGCCAATGCTTATCAGAACAACCTGATAATTGTGAATAGCTTGATTGACTTAGGTCATTCACAACAATGTAGTACCAAGCATCTCTATTAAAACAAGCAGGCTAAAGAATTAAAACACATTTTATAGGTTACATATTTGGAATACACTAAGCCAGACTTCTTTATTTATGATAATTTATTACTTTTAGGAAAGGCCAAATCATGTGATTTAGATGGGGAGAAATAATACATCAAATCCTACTGTTGTAGGACTTCATACTTAAATATTTGGGTTGAAATTAGGGTAGTGGACACTTGTGTAGAGGCTCCTCGAAGGACTTATAATAAATACAACAAATGAGAGAAACTAAAAGGAAAATTGGAAAACATGAAAACCAAGTGTGAACTATCTGGGAAATACATTCATAGATATCACTAAACCACCTGAAAACTTAGGGTTTTGAAACAAAAAGGACTTTATTTAGCTTGTAGGCCTTTGGCTTGGCTAGGAGGTTCTTCCAGACTGGACTGTTCAGCTGATCTCACCTGGGCTCTCTCACATATCTGTGCTCAGCTGGCTGGTCACGTATAGCCTCACTCCCTCACTCACATGCCTGGTGTTCGGCAGGCTGTTGCCTCAGTTCTCTTGCTCATGACCTTCATCCTCCAGCAGGCTAGCTCAGGCTCAGTCTTGTGACAGTCTCATATTAAGCACTTTCCAATGCCCTGCTTGCCTCGTGGCTGCTAATGACCCACTGGCAAAAACAAATCACAAAGATAAGCCCTGAGACATACAACTACTTAAGCAACAATGACCTAACCAACAAAGGGTGTGGTGAGAGGAGGGGAAACATTGCAGCCATTTTTTCCTCACTCTTAAAAGAGTGTGCCAGCCATGCAAATTATACCAATTTATGTCGATCTTTGTCTGCACTCCTACTGAATAATTTTCTTTCAATGGATAAATATGCCTTCTATTAAACTTTAGTCTGATCCTGCATATAAATTAATTTGCTTCATGATTCAGATTTGAATGAGTTCAAAAAAAGTATAACAGTATGAATTTAATTCATTTATTCAACAAATATCTATTGAGAGCCAACAAGGTACTAGGCATTGAGGACACTGCAATGAACAAAATAAACTAAAATTCCTGCCTTTAAGAGTTTACATTTATGGTGAATACTGGCAATAAACAAGTTATATTAAATAAAATATATACTATACAATACAGCCACAGAAGCTAAGGAAAATACTAAGTTGGAGAAAAAGTCTAAGAACTTGTTGAGAGGGCTAATATTTTGTGTAGAGTGGCAACAAAAACTCAAAATGAACACGTGACTTATGAATACAAATACAACTTCAAAGAAAGTAGGGAAGCCAGCCAAGATGATATAAGATGAAAAAAATGTTCCAAGCAGGGGGGACAGCATATGCAAAGGCCCTGAGGCAGGCATGTGCCTAGCATGTTGAGGAACACCAAGTATGACTTGTGTGGCTGGTACAAAGAGGGTAGTCAGGGTAGAAAGAGATGGGGTTAGAGGTATAATGGAGTTGGGGTCAGGGAGAGTGTCAAAATATAAGATTTAATAGGTCATAGAAAATAGTTTGGCTTTTACGATGAGTGGAATAGGAAGCCATCAGATTGTTTCGAACAAGGCAGTGTCATCATCTTACCTCCATTTTAACAGGATCCCCCAGCTGCTGGGTGAAGACTGGGGCAGAGGCAGAAGCCGCAAGGCAGGTTAGGAAGCTATGGTGACAATCTAGGCAAGAGGAGAGGGTGGCTGGGAGTAACAGTAGGTTTGGAGGGAAGTATTTGGGATCAGGATGTGTTTTGAAGGTAAAGTGAACAGAATTTGCTGGTGGATTGGCTCTGGGGTGTGAGAGCTAGGAAAGACTCAACAATGACTCCCAAGTTTTCAGCCTAAACAGCTTTTGAGGTTGGGAATCCTGTGAGAGAAGCAGGATAGCAATTAATGAATATTAGAAGACTAAATTAAACTTGAAGCTCTTGATGCAAGAGTGGTTTATGCCCCCATCTGTCCTCTTGTCCACTGCAATGCGCACCCAACCAACTCCCAATGCCAGAACTTCACATCCTTGCTAGAGGACTCTTTTGCCAATGGAGTCTACTTTACCACCAACATCCCTGGAAGTGCTGGGGAATTAATGCCCTCCAGGAGCAGCCATCAGCCAGTAACTGGCAGGATTTGATGTATAAATACCCCAAGTTCCCTCACCTTTTGGCTAGGAGAACTAGGAGGTTGTATTTTATACTGGTCCTCAGAATTCTGGAAAGTAAGAATATACTCAAGTTCCCACAGTGGTAGCTGGCTTGATAATAAGTTCTTTGTTGGATTTCTTTATTTATTTGTCTCACTTCCCCATTTCCTTACCTTTGTATCCCTCTCCATCAAAATAAAACAAACAACAACAATAACAAGAGCTAGTAATTGAATCCTTTCTTAGAGTGTTTTTGAACACCCGAAACTACGATAATGCCTATTAGACATCCAAAAGGCAATGCTGTGGAAGAAGATGGACACTTAATCTTTGTGATTTAGGGAACAATCAGGCTAGAGATCTAAATTTCAGAGTCAGCATCATATGGATAGGTTAGGAGTCATAGGAATAGCTGAAATTATCAAGGGAGTGAGTGAAGACCGAAAAGTTCAAACCCTTGATCACACTAAAGCTTAGAGGTCAGAGAACTGAGGAGAAACCAGCAGGAAAAAAAAAAAAGTCAAAGAGGAGAAGCCAGAGAGGTCAGAGGAAACTCAAGGGAATGAAAACACTATTTCCAGTAATTACATGTATTAATACCTGGGTCTTACTGCAGATTGAAAGAACCAGGTTCTCTGCTCTTCCAGGTTCACACTAGAAGTCTACATATTTTAAAAGGCTTTTCAAATATTGCCTAAGCACAATAAAGTTTAATAAACATTGACTCTTAGAAACTCCTGTCTTCCCCTTTTTTGGAGGAGACTGGTGGTGTAAGTAGCATAGAACAAAGCAGCTTTTATTCTGTCCTACTAAGTTCATGACAGAAAAAATTGCTCAACCACAATTGACTTCCAGTAGCTCATCCTGCCACCTAAGCAAATTGTGCCCTCATAATTAGAGGTGATTTTATACATACATATATACAATGTGTGGTGTGTGTGTGTATTTTTAATTAGCTGGATACAGATCTTTTTTCTGGAGCTAAGGTTAACCTGAATTGATAATGTTAGTTGCTAGAGGTTTCACACTCTTGAACTACATCATTAACCCAAAGCAGGTCTGTAGGAACTTCCATTCTTTTTAAGATGTAAAATCATATCAGATAGCAAGACTTCAGCTTTACTTCAATTCTACACATTTTTTTTAAGTAATGACTATATACTACTAAGACTAATTTTTTTTCTTTTTTTTGGAGATGGAGGCTAGCTGTGTTGCCTAGGCTGGAGTTCAGCAGCGCAATCTTAGCTCACTGCAACCTCTGCCTCCCTGGTTTAAGCAATTCTCCTGTGTCAGCCTCCCAAGTAGCTGGGATTACAGGTGCCCACCACCACTCTTGGCTAATTTTTGTATTTTTAGTAGAGATGGGATTTCACCATGTTGGCCAAGCTGGTTTCGAACTCCTGACCTCAAATGATCCGCCCACCTCTGCCTCCCAAAGTGCTGGGATTACAGGCGTGAGCCACTGCACCTGACCTGGTTTTTAAATTACCAATACTTAGGTATCCAAATGAAATCTCTTTGAAATTGTCATCTTGGGAAGTTATATGCTACATTTCTGAACGTCTTTTAGAAATGCCTTCAGAATGCACAGCAAAAGTGTATTTGACTGTCACATCTTTGTTCTCTTATGTGGTCTTGATTTTAGAATTTCCAGTGTCATTAGTACTAATAGTTAACACTATTTCATGAGTCTCATAAATTGATGCCTACAGAGTAGTCCCAAGAATATTTACAGAAAAACATAATACAAGCTTAACAGATTAACATGACCACTTCATAGGCAAAAATAATAAAAAGATGTTGTGATAGTTAATTATATGTGTCGACTTAACAAGGCTAAGGGATGCCCAGATAGCCTGTAAACATTATTTTGAGTATGTCTTTGAGGGTGTTTCTGAAAGAGATCAGCGTTGAATCCATCAGTAGACTTAGTACAGAATATCACCCTCATCAATGCAGGTGGGCACCATCCAATCCATTGAGGGCCTCAACAGAACAAAAAGGTGGCGGAAGTGTAAATTTTCTCTATCTGCTTGATCTGGGCCATCCATCTTCCCCTGCCTTGGGACATGGGTGGACCTGGTTTTTGGACCTTTGGACTCCAGAACTTACACCAGTAGCCCCCCAGGTTCTCAAGCCTTGAGTCTTGGACTGAATTACACCACCAGTTTTCCTGGTTCTCCAGCTGGCTTCAACATATAATGGGGCTTCTTGACCTCCACCATCACATGAGCCAATTCCCATAACAAGTCTCTTCTTGTATATCTGTATATATTCTATTGGTTCTGTGTGTCTGGAGAACCCTGACTAATACAAGTATGCTGTTATTAGTAGAATAAAAAACAGTAGAGATCCACAGAGAGACCGGACTAGTTACATAATTCGTGAAGCCCAGTACTAATGAAAATGCAGCATCTCTTGTTCAAAAAGTAGGGGGAAGTGCTATTAACTACTAAACTACAAAGTTCCTTCCTTGCTTCCACATATTTCATCTGCTCAAGCCCATGCTCCAGCGTCCCATCAGACTTCAGTTATAAACTGTAAGTTTAAAGATAATCAGTAAGAATCTCAGGATGGTAAGACGGGAGAAAGAAACCCAGCGTGGGTCCCTTCTGTGTGGGGGGTTCTGTGTGACAGCCAGCCATACAGAGATGACTTCTATTCAGAAAACACCAGCTTCCACTGATGTATGGGAAAGTTACAAACTCTGTCTTTACTCCTCCTTTTTGCAATCACACGTCTTATATTTTCAGTATTTGTTTCCATTTAGGTAAAAGAGCAAATTCAGGAGGCCAGGAAGAGTGTATTCATTAGGGCAGCACAAGCAGTACCTCTGCAGTGGGGTCAGAGGGAGAGAAGTGCCTGGGGATAACCCCTTCCTGGCTGGCTCACTGAGGCAGGCCAGGAAGTCCAGGAACTGGTAGCTTATTTTACCTCAAGTTCAAACAAACCTTTCCCCTGCAGATGGGTTTCAGCAAACACCATAAAGTCCACTTTATACAAAACTTCATGGAAACACAGTGGGGCAAAACTAGCCTCATCCCCACCCACTCTCTGCCCCACCTCACTTTCTTTGCTTCCTGTGGCTACCATGTCTAATTCAAGGGACAGTCACAAAAATACTGGCTATTAAACATCTTGAGGTTCATTGATATTCTCAGTGTGTTGTAGGTTTCTGCTAAAACACATTGGTGATTTAAAGGAGTCTACCAGCTCTGAAACCAAGTTTCTTAAATTCCATGAAGCAGTTCCACAGGAGTGCTGTCTTACTGTGTCCAGAATTGGTGGGTTCTTGGTCTCACTGACTTCAAGAACGAAGCCGCGGACCCTCGCGGTGAGTGTTACAGTTCGTAAAGGCCGCGTGTCCAGAGTTTGTTCCTTCTGATGTTCGGATGTGTTTGGAGTTTCTTCTTTCTGGTGGGTTCGTGGTCTCGCTGGCTCAGTAGTTTAGCTGCAGACCTTTGCAATGAGTGTTACAGCTCATAAAGACAGTGCAGACCCAAAGGGTGAGCAGCAGCAAGATTTATTGCAAAGACTGGAAGAACAAAGCTTCCACTCTATGGAAGGTGACCCGAGCGGGTTGCCACTGCTGGCTAGGGCAGCCTGCTTTTATTCCCTTATCTGGCCCCACCCACATCCTGCTGATTGGTCCATTTTACAGAGAGCTGATGCGTCTGTTTTACAGAGAGCTGATTGGTCCATTTTGACAGGGTGCTGATTGTTGCTTTTACAATCCCTGAGCTAGACATAAAAGTTCTTCAAGTCCCCACTAGATTAGCTAGACACAGAGCACTGATAGGTGCATTTACAAACCTTGAGCTAGACACAGGGTGCTGATTGGTGTATTTACAATCCCTTAGCTAGACATAAAGGTTCTCCAAGTCCCCACTGGATTAGCTAGACACAGAGCACTGATTGGTGCATTTACAAACCTTGAGCTAGACACAGGGTGCTGATTGGTGTGTTTACAAACCTTGACCTAGACACAGAGTGCTGATTGGTGTATTTACAGTCCCTTAGCTAGACATAAAGGTTCTCCAAGTCCCCACTAGCTAGACACAGAGCACTGATCGGTGCACTTACAAACCTTGAGCTAGACACAGGGTGCTGATTGGTGTGTTCACAAACCCTGAGCTAGACACAGAGTGCTGATTGGTGTATTTACAATCCCTTAGCTAGACACAAAGGTTCTCCAAGTCCCCGCTAGACTCAGGAACCTAGCTGGCTTCACCTAGTGGATCCTGCACTGGACAGCAGGTGGAGCTGCCTGCCTGTCCCGCGCCGTGCACCCACACTCCTCAGTCCCTGGGCTGTGGATGGGACCCAGCTCTGCGGAGTAGGGGGCGGCGCTCGTCCGCCACGCAGGAGCCCACGGTGGTGGGGGGGTGGGAGGGAGACTCAGGCATGGCGGGCTGCAGGTCCGGAGCCCTGCCCCGCAGGGAGGCAGCTGAGGGCCGGCGAGAATTCCAGCACAGCGCCAGGGGGCCGGCACTGCTGGGGGACCTGGCGCACCCTCTGCAGCTGCTGGTCCGGGTGCTAAGCCCCTCACTCCCCGGCCGGCTGCTCAGAGTGCAGGGCCCACTGAACCCACGCCCACCCGGAACTCACGCTGGCCCGCAAGCGCCTCGCCAAGCCTGGTTCCCACCCGCGCCTCTCCCTCCACACCTTCCCGCAAGCTGAGGGAGCCAGATCCGGCCTGGGCTAGCCCAGAGAGGGGCTCCCACGGTGGGGAAGCCCCGAAAGCGGCGGCCTGAAGGGCCCCTCAAGTGCGGCCAGAGTGGGTGCCTAGGCTGAGGAGGCCCCGAGAGCCAGCGAGGGCTGCCAGCAGGCTGTCACCTCTCATTACCTTTTCCGTGGTAATTTTCTCCCTGGCAGGAAACCACTTAGTTCTTTTGTATCTCAGTAGGTCTGGGACTGTTATAATCATGTTGCAGGACTTTTCCTTAATTCAGCTAAAGACAGGGTCCTTGTCATATGGCCACAGAAGTAGGCATGCAGACAATTTGAAGGGTGAGAATAATGGGATTTACTGAGCAAAAAGGAGAAAAAAACAGAGTGAGAGTCCTAGTATAAGCTTCCCGCCTCACAGATTGAATCCCAAATTCCACCCAGGAAGAGGAGGGGTCAGGCTCCTCTCCACTGCAAATGGCACAGACTTCTGTGGTTCCACCCCAGTGCACACTCCTCCCAGTGGGCAGTCTGGTTGGGGATTCTCTGGAGACCCCTTCCCACCTGGCTGTCTCAATTATGTGCTGAATAAAGCTTAACTATATATCATAATAAGAGAAAACAATGTGTAGAGACTATCTGTAAATTTTACCTCTTCCTCCTACCCCCCCCAAAAATTGCAGTCAATTTTAAATGTAACTTTTAACATTGACACACTTTCCTAACTACCTCCAGTGTATATGCCAATAATGAGAGGTTTTGAGTGAAGTTACTGTATTTCTAATCATTAATTTCCGGTTATAGCACATCACAGATTTTCTTAAATCACTTTGAGATACTTCTGGAAGTTCTCAAAAGAGCTTCAAAATAAAACAAACTTTATTTTAATTGATATTAACTACTCGACAGTATTAGGAGAAAGTGAGGATACTATGAAATCAAGTTTTAAGATATGAATTATTCTTTTTACTTCCATAAAATTCTTCCGTCACTACTCCAGTCATGTTGATACCATCTGAATTCAGGTTGTACCAACTATATTTTGCTTTAGTCATTGCTGTTTCCCTCCCAATAAATATCATTCTCTATTGATTAAACCTAAGTATATCAAATGAAATTGATACAATACAATGAAGTTTCAGAATGACCCTGAGGAAGAAACCCTTAGACAAATGAGTTGAACTTTCCAAGAAGTTCCTCAGACAGGGGAGAAAAAAGACAGCAAACTGGTAAAGGAAGAAATTAGAACCGTAAGGACTAAATTTTCCCCAAAGTGAGCTTGAGGTAAAAGGTTTTCCAGTCACAATGAAAACAGAATTTGCCAACAAGGTCATGATCACATCAGACAACTTACAATGGGGAAAAATAAATTTACAGAAAGCCTTGTTTTTTTTTAACCACAAAATTTGGACTATTTCCAAACTACCTCTGGGAAGTGCCTGTCTGCCCTTGACTGTGATGTTGTTCTTTTTTCCTCTCTTCTCTCCCTCAAACCTTCCCAGCACTCAGATGCCAACTTAAGGGTAGCAGGGAAGCACTCAATTGCATTTGAAAGTTCTAACCATGTTTTCTTCCTTTAACTTACATAATTGATTCAGGTGATTTGGGCATTTATCATTGGTAAGGGATTGCTTATTAAATGAATGGGAATACTTGTGCTCCTAATTTAATGCAAAAGCTCTATGCCTTTCTGACCTATGCGGTCTGCATTATTTTTGAAAAGTATAACTTAGTTATTTGTATTGTAATCCATTTAACAAACAACCTCACTGTCGTTGGTACAGTGTAATAAACTTTCTCTGGCAGCCGAAAGACTTTATGCACAATACAATGAGTGATTTTTGAGGACATCCTTGACAGTGGGAAATGGACCATATTGTTGTCCATTTCAGGAAGAATCCTGTGGAAGAAAAATAGAAATCTGAGGACCCCAAACTCACTATGCCAAAAGGAAAAGTCAACCTTGGGAACTGAACCACACAGAACTGCCTCCCATTTTATCCCTAAATAGCAACAAGATAGAAGGCCACCTACCTCCCCAGGGGGACTCCCACACAATTTCCTCATGAGGGAATTTCCTGTGGGCCTCAAGATCTTTACCCTAAAACAGTTCTGTTGAATTTCACCCTGACAATGTATAAACTAACAGGTTATCTTCACAGGTACGGGTCAAAGAACAGGACTGCAAGTCATCCCTCCCTTCGCCTGAGACAAATAATATTCGACTTCTTCCTCTGTGTTTACTTTACCTATGTAAAAATGCAGAGTCACTGAGCAATGCATAATTGACTATTTCTCTAACCCCTCCTTTCACATGTAAAATGTGGATTCAGTGAATGCTGATCAAAGCCTCAAAAGAATGCAACAGCTTGCCCCTTTTATCTGTTCCCCCTGACACCCTACCTCCCGCTGCCTTTTTCCTCTTTTCCCTACTGCCCATTCTTTCCCCTTTAAATATTGAAGTCCCAAACCTCCTTTGAAAAAGCATGGATCACAGATGATCCTGTGATTCTGTGTTCCTATTTCTTGTCCTCAACCTTGGCAAAATAAACCTCTAAAATGATTGAGATGCACCTGAGCCATTTTCTCTGATTTATATTCCTGCTATTTCAAGCTGGTGAATGGAACAAGGTAGACCTCACCTATTTCCCAAGAATGACATTAATTTGCAGCATGATATCTGAAAAATCATTTCTCTACTCTCCATCATTAGAAGATATAGCTCCTTTGGAAGGCCAAGGAAATATGTAGGATGCCTGGTTCCTTTGTAGATATTCTGACACAAGTCTTTGGACTTCTCTAGACTGGTGGCATTCACGTAGGTGGGTGTTCAAAGATGCACAAAGGACAATGTTAATATCTTTTGAGGCAGCTCTCAAGAATTGAAACTGGTCCCTATAGACCAGTCAGCTTAGATGTCTTCTAGGTAATTAAATAAACTCCATAACCCAAATAAAGTCCAGGGTTCATGAAGCCCAGTGTCTAGGTGCTGCTTTCAAAGGAACACAACCATCTGTAGTGGCTTCTAAATAATATGGGCTTAGGGAGTTATATTATTGGAGGGCTACTAAAGGGCCTATAATAGCTGCATTTTTTTGTTGTCGCATTTTACGTAAGACTGAGAAAACACTGATTATTCATCTCAAATAATTGACTTTTTTGATGCCACCACTGAAGTTTAGAAGTCAAAACTAGTCATGTGTAGTTCTAATCCTTACTTGCTTCCTTTGACCAGTGTCAATGGGAATTCTATAAACAGTCCACAGTAATATATGTTTTGAAATTTCCTTTCCCCTTCCTCTTGCACTCAATTTCTCTCCCCATGACTCCCTGAGATCTTTCTTGTCACCAACTGTAAAGGTTTTCCCTGAAGCCTACTGATTTACTATCCCCTTTCTGTCTCTCCTAATTTTTTTGCCATACATAGTAAATCTGACCTTTTATTTATGACTTTTCCCCAACTGTATCTTCTTCTCAGGTTTTTGCCTTCCCAATTAACCTGGTCTACATCAATGTTTCTCAACCTTCTTTTCATTATTGCCTTTCCTAAGAAGACTTTGTAACTCCCTCCCACAGATATACCATATATTTGCTTATGTGCTATATGTATATCTGTGTTTTAGACATAAAAAGAGTATAATTTTTTCACCCCTCAAGAACCAGTCCTCCTTCTTGGGAGCAGTATCATCCCAGCTGAGAATGCATGGTCTCCAACACAGGCAGGATAAGAACAGAGGAGCAGAAATTGACAGGTGAGCAACGCCAGCAAACTGCAAGTATTTTTCATGAGAATTCTAGTTCTATTCCGTTTCTATATATATATTTGGGCATTTGGGTGTACCACTGTAGCCAATGTTAGTCTTAAGCAAAATGGCATAATATAGCTCTCCTTCTTACCTTCTGTCTTCTCCTCTTGTTACCCCTGGATAACTAGTATCCTTCAACACTTTATTTAAAACTCATTCTTACTCCTGCACCCAGTAAACTCCTAAGCATTCAGTATCTCACCCCCATCTGTGAAATAAAAACAGCTAATCTGGCATAATTCTTATATGTGAAGGACTAATCCTACAAAACTGATGTATTTCTCATCTGGGAATCATTTGCATTTTAAAGAACATCTCCTTAAAAAAAAAAAAAGAAAAAAGAAAAATATCTCCCCCATGAGAATTAAGTCTTACTAGTAGTTCAGGCATCATATAAAGCAGGCAGGAAGATCACCCGGAATAAAGGCATTCTCTAAATGCCCCAAAAATCATAAGAAGAGGTCATTCAAGCACCCCTACTCTGCCTCTTCATAATGCCTAGCCTACCGCTGGTACCAAATATCTCTCCCCACTAACATTAACTATTCTTGGAGACTGGAAGCTCAGAGGACAAAGAGCATCTTTAATATCTTTGTATTCACTATATAGCATCTAGTAAATACCTTGTATATTGTTCTTAACTATGTTCTTTAATGTTCTTATTTCATTTTTGGGGGCTTAGAAAACAATATCCCAAAATACACTTTTTTGGACTTCAAACTAACAGCACCTGGGAGTAGCAAATGCTGGGAGGGCTTTCTCTTATCTTCCCTTATCTGACTATGAGAAGTTCTTTTACAAGGAACACAATCATCAGCCAGGGGAGGTTAGCTCACAGGAAAAGAGACTAAAGGTCTAACACGTTGCTCAGAGAGACTTTTACCACAGGCTACAATCTATTCTTCAGAGGGCTGCTACCTGAGAGACTTCATCTACATAATAAGACAAACCTTTGGTTTTAGCACGTTTCTTCCCCTCACTCTCTCATAGCTTGTCACCCTCACCCTCCAGGAGCCCCAGCCCCTATTCCTCTCTGTATGACATAAAAACTTCAGTCATCTTATTCTTCTTTGAGTCATATTTTATGAGGCTCCCATGCATATGCACATAGTAAACCTGTATGCCTTTTCCCCTAATAATCTGTCTACTGTCAGTTTACTCCAGAGACTCAAATTATTGAACCTTCATAGAGAAGCAGGAAAATCTTAACTAATAATTTCTTTTGCATTTTTTTTCTTTTTTTGAGATAGAGTCTCACTCTTGTTGCCCAGGCTGGAGTGCAGTGACACGATCTCAGCTCACTGCAACCTCTACCTCCCAGGTTCAAGCTATTCTCCTGCTTCAGCCTCCCGAGTAGGTGGGATTACAGGTGTGCACCCCCATGCTTGGTTAAATTTTATATTTTTAGTAGAGACAGGGTTTCACCATGTTGGCCAGGCTGGTCTCGAACTCCTGACCTCAAGTGATCCACCCACCTCAGTCTCCCAAAGTGCTGGGATTACAAGCATGAGCCACTGCGCCCAGCCTGCCAATTATTTTTTTATAACATGTAAAGGGAAAGGATAATGTAAAATAGGTTGAGGAGTAGAAAAAGAGGAAATTATTTGTGACTGAATTAATATCTCCAACACTAGTCAAAATTTATCTTAGAAGAGGACTTGATTTTATGACTACAATATGGATTTTCCCCAAACAGTAACTTAAAATAAATATGAGAACCCAAAATCATAGGATCATGGTGTTTTTGAAAGTGCCACTTAGGGTGAAAATGTCTTATGAAAACAAACACTCTTGACTTGCTCTGCCTTTATAAATCAGGAATGAGTATTCCAAACTGATGTAGGAAAACAGCGAAAAAGTTTCTTTAGATCACAAAACTTATATTGTTCTACTTAGAGGTATAACAAGATTACTCCTCAAAGGAAGAATATAATCATGTATTATAAGAAAAATGTATTTTATGAAAGCACTTTAAACAAATGATTTGTACAGAGAATTAAAAATGAAATTATTTATTAAAAAAATGATAATAATAGAGCTGATGGCAAAATAAACCGGGTCTAAATAATACCAGAAAGAGTAAAATCAATGATTATCCATTGAATACCTAAAAACTGTGGGAGACTAACAGAGTGAAGTTGCTCAAGAAGTTAACATCTTGGGGAACCAAAACAAATGCATGTACACTTCTTCATCACAGTGAGTCAAGTGATATCTTGAGACAACATGAGAGGTAACACAGAGTAGTGTACAGCTAACTGGCCAATGCCGGGCTAACTGTTCAAGGAAAGCAGATATTGTTGAGAGTGAAGATGACCAGGGAGAGTTTTCTAGGATGAGATCTGAGACTTGATACCACTTGCTCTTCACAGTCACCTATGTGAAAAAGCACTAGCACAAGCTGGTCTAAGCCAGGATAAGGCCCTGCTGGGAAGAGTGAGTTGGGGGTTACTGAGTATGTTGAGTTTATCATGAATGCAACTCTTGACTGGACCTGGGACATTAAAGGGCAATGAAGCACTTGAAAATTCTGATGACTTCTGTTGTTTATACATTGGAGAAGAATTATATACTGCATAGTCTATGGATGCCACTCTGGCATTCCCTTAGGATCCACAAAATTCCCTCCCTTTTTAAATATAGTAGTAGTGAATTTAGGATTTGGGCTTAGACACATGTGAAAATATGACACAAATCCTTCCTGATGGATACTTCAAAACACCCAGTTATAATTATGTAAACACTGAAAAAACATCACAAAGGAAGTAAGAGGTTTACGTATTAAAATGAACACTAGCATTACCAATGGTACGCAAATATAATTTAAGTCTATTATAAGAAGGTTCAAGATTTATTCCAATTTTTCCTGCCAAATTTTGCTGTCACTTTGTGCTAGGGTATTTAAAGAAAAGAAACGTCTTAAAGAAAGATTTATGTTTTATATTATCCAGGAAGATAATTTTCTATTAATAATTGTCCCCTGGTGACATCCGGAGGCTTGACAAGAGTAATAGGGAGAATGGGGCTAGTGATTAAGAATTATTTGATTTTTCGATTTATCCTCCTTTGATCAAGTTTTCGGGGAACTTCTGAAGTTGACAACTACAGCAGCCCACCAAAGAGGAAATGATTTAGAAAAATAAGAGCTCCAGTGCTAGGGAGGATGTCTTGCAGTTAAATATAGTATACGTGTGTTTCTGAAATTATTCTGAAATATTTTTAAAAGTATTAATACCTAGACAAACTAGGTATGAGCTGGAAAGTCAATAGTGTTGGCTAGTCAACTAGTCAACTAAGAAATTAACTGGCCTTGGGGTAAATGTAGAGCCTTTCCATTCTTTTTTTTTTTTTTCTTTTTTTTTGAGATGGAATCTTGCTCTGTCACCCAGGCTGGAGTGCAGTGGCACAATCTCGGCTCACTGCAACCTCCGCCTCCTGGGTTCAAGTGATTCTTCTGCCTCAGCCTCCCAAGTGGCTGGGACTACAGGCACACGCCACCATACCCAGCTCATTTTTGTATTTTTAGTAGAGACGGGGTTTCACCATATTGGTCAGGCTGGTCTCTAACTCCTGACCTCATGATCTGCCCATCTTGGCCTCCCAAAGTGCTGGGATTACAGGCGTGAGCCACCACGCCTGGCCAAGCCTTTCCATTCTTTTCCTTTTTAATTTATTTACTTCAGAGACTGGAGTAAAATCACAAATACAAAAGAAAGATAACTTCCTTGAAAGTTTAAGCAAACATTTTTCTGCGCATGCCTAATGTGAAAGAAGAGTTGAAGGGTCAACAGGTCTCATATTCACAAAACAGATTCCCTAGAAGGACATCAGAACAATGTTCTCCTAATTAAACAGGAAGATATGCTACAATGGCGCCCTTTAATTTCAAGTCTAGGAAGTTGAGTTGACCATAAACTCAATATGAACCAAAGGTGAGAAATGATATTACAAGCCTAGAAATTATCATAGGCCATTAAAGATATACTCTGATTAGATTGTACCTGCACCTCAATGGGCTGGAAAGTTAAGAGTGAGGAAGAATGAAGGCAGTGAGGCTACTTTCCTTGTAAAAGAGAAGACCAGAGGAACAGTGGCAGTGACTTAAAAAATCTGAAGAGCTGATATGCATTAGGACTGGACATTGTCTATTTATGCAGAGGGCAGCCCTTGTAAGTGGAGATTTTATATTACATGCCTCATTAAGTGTTGTGGACCATGGTTGAAAACTATTAACTTGGGTGAAGTTTCTAGAATTCACAGAAATGGAGATAATTTAATACAGGATTATGAGAAAGTTGAAGTCTTGTGGGAAGTTGAGAATAGTTATCATGCCAATTTTTAGCTCTGCAATGTTTTTAATCAGAAAGAAAGCACTGAATAACAGTATGATATGCTTACCACTGGTCTATTTCAAAAGGTACATTATTCTGTCATTCCTCTGAAATCTAAAAATACCCTCCTTCTTGTATGAATAAAATATTTTATTTAGTCATAATAGTGAAGGAATCTGCAGGCTTTACTTTTATTTAAAAAAAAAAAAAACACTGCTTTTGCCAGTTACAAAAATCTGGAAAATCATAAGCAATACTGTTGGTTGAACTAATCATAAGACTTGGTGCTTCTATTTTTCCCCTTCCCTGCATATTGCTTCAACTTATTGCTTTTTCCTTTGCTAAATATAACTGGCTTCCTGCTATTTTCACAGCTGACTGAAGAATTTCATTAGGAAAGTGGAAAGCTAACACCACCACTCTGATGAATAAAATGGTCAGCTGATATCTCTCCTTGCTCCAGTGGAAAAAATTACAGCTAGAGGTGCTGGGTGACAAAATTGAGTTCATTAAAATAACCAATTAGTGTAATAAGCAAAAGGCAAAGTGTTCTCACTGTTTTCCTGAGGCAGGCAGTTATTAAAATCTCCAGTTAAAAGTATAAGAAGGGATGATTTCTCTTCTTGATTTCAAGCCCATAGTCTTTTAAAATATTACAGATTAGTCTTCCTTGACCCTATGCAGTTCAGTATGTCTCTCCTTTACTGATCAATCCTGCACATTTTTAGTGACTTCTCATTGCCTGCATATCCATATCCCCAGACCAGGCTTCAAGGTCCAGATGTAGCTTTCTATCCTTACCTGCCTTTCTCCCCTACATAAACCCTTCACCCCAACCAAAATAGTCTTTACACCTTTACCCAAGCACACCTTTAAATCCCTGTCATCTTACTCTGGACTGCCAGTCTCACCTCTCCCACCTATTCCAATGTATCAAAGTCCAGCTCACATCTTTCCAACTCTGCCACTGCCAGGTAGTCTCAAATCATTCCCTAGCTAGAACTAATTGGTCCCTGTATCCCTTACATAGTATCATATCTAGTGTTTTCAGCTCCTTTTCATTGACATGGATCATTGATCCAAGAAGCTAAAGTTCCTAGTTGCTGCCCATTGTCAGTGGTTGATTGCCTTCAGCATTAAGAATGAGACTATCCCTCATGATTTAACAATTGCTAGTGATAAGATCTTGCGTGTGAATTAAATGTCCTTACAGAAATATTGAACTCACATAAAATTTTTCCCCATCTTAATTAAAGTTATAGATTATTTTTATTATATTTTACTTTTTGTCTAAAAAGTAATATGCTTACTTTTTATAAAAATTATAGAATTATATACAATTCATAGTAATAGAATTTCATTTCCTACCTGTCCACAAAAGCTGAGTTCATAGACTGTGACCTCCCTATATGAGTACATAAACATTTACTTAATACTTTGTGAAAATTGTAGAGTAGGTCATCATACAAATATAAAATCATTTATTTAGTCAGTTTTCTGCTAAAGGAAATTGAGGAGTTACTTTTTCCTATTTTTAAAATTATAAGTAGTATTATAATAAACATTTTGTTTATGTATTCTTGGACATTTATAAAAATATGTCTATGGAGTAAATTTCTTAGAAGTAGAATTTCTTGTTCATATAGATTTCTGCATTTTTGATATTGAGAGATTGCCAAATCAATATTTTTAAGAAATTTCAACTCTTTCTCCAACCAATAACCTTTACATTGTTTTTCTGCTTAAAATAATAGTTGAATTAAAGATATCAATGCATCACATTATTAAAAAGAAATACAATACTTTGGTACTTATATTCCATAATAATAATTCTAAACCCATGTAGAGTGTCAGGAAACTTCTTGGTAAAAATCTTGAATGAATTCAAAGTTGTATTTGAAGATTTGTGAAAATTTGAGAATTCCTTAGGGACTAGTCAAATATGAATAGGGCCCTGATTCTTGTTAGGACAAGGAAGAACAGAGTGTAAGCCATTCTATTGCCAAAGGGAGATGAAAGTCAATGAGCTAAATATAATATGACCATTCTGCAACTCGAATGAATTAATAGATCTAGACAACTGTCATCAATGCCTGTTAAACTCACAAAAGAGAGACAGCCAGACATCATGTACCTCTTGATGAATCTATACAAAACCACCTACGAAACAGTCATGCACAAAACGTCTTATCTAAATTTGACCTTTTGACAGTATTACTAAGACGCAATCAGAAAAATCTGACAAATGACCCATTTCTTCAACAAACTGCAAAACCAGAAAGAAGAGAGAGAGAACCTATACATTAAAAGAGATTTACAGAGGAATTATCTTAGCCCAGTTAACCCTTGAACAACATGGGGATTAAGTGTGGCAACTCCCAGTTTAGCCAAATACCCATGTATAACTTTTAATTGTCCCAAAATGTAACTACTAATAGCCTATTATTGACTGGAAACCTTGTCAATTGATTAACATATATTTTGTACGTTATATGTATTATACACTGTACTCTTACAATAAAGTAAGCTAGAGAAAATAAAATGTTATTAAGAAAATCATAAGGAAGGTAAAATATATTTCTTGTTCATTAACTTGAAGTGGATCATTATTAAAAAAGTAGATCATCATCTTCATGTTGAGTAGGTTGAGGAGAAGGAAAAGGAAGGGTTGGCCTTGCTGTCTCCAGAGTGGTAGAGGAAGAAGGAAATCCATGTATAAGTGGACCCACACAGTTCAAGTTGTGTTGTTCAAGGATCAAACTGTCTTTGGATCTTGATTCAAACAAACAGTAAAAATAAAATATAAGATAATTAAGGAAATTTAACATTGATTGGTTAATTCAGGAAATTATTATTTTCAGGTGTGATAATGGCATTGTATTTATTTAAAAAGCCCTTACCTTTTAGAAATACATAATAAACTATTTATAAATGAAATGCTACAATGTTTAGGATATGCTTCAAAATAACCTGGGTGGGAGTTCAGGTAGGTCCAGAAATGAAAGCAGCAAGATTGTACTAAAGCTGATCATTGTTGAAGCTGCTTGCAAGGTATATGGAAGTCCATTGTTCTATGCTCTATATTTTCTATATGTTTGAAATTTTCCATAATCAAACATTTAAAAACAGAAAAAGTTTGCATTAAGATGTCATAGAATATTTCTTACTAACTGCTAAGATCCACTTAAAGAGGATGGTTTTAGAAAATTTGAATGCTCCTACACAATGACCACAAGTTCACTAAATTACTGGAGGCTCACTTCCAAGCCCTCTGCCTGTGATTTTAGGCAATAGTAAGAACGAGAGCCAGATGGTATGGGAAACATACTTACAAGTGGGTTCACAAGCCAAACAAAAGCTGTAATTTAGTGGAAGGAACTGACAGTTCTCTTTAGCTTTCAAAATGTTTTTGAACTCAGAAAGGGGCACGTATAGTGCTCCAACACAAACGTGCAATCTTTGGCCCAGACAAATGGATGCTCTTGTGGACAATGTAGAATTTGTCATCTCCTTCACATGGAATGTGCTTTGGTTACGCCATCTTACCACATCCTTCCTTAGAGGGTCCTCTTTTCCTCTTCCACTTTGTGCATCTTCTACCCCCCTCCAGCTTGTACCAGAGGAAAGAAAACATATTATTTTCCTTGCCCAGCTATTCAAACATATCGCTACAAGAAACTGCACTTTAAATACACAATACATTGGGTTACTTCTGACCAGTCTTATTTATTAATTATCTCTTTACTGCAGCCAAAGCCAAGATTGATTCGTTTATCAGAAGCCTTAAAATTGTGTCTCTCTACAGGGTTAGCAGAGCATTCACTGTTTCTTCTTGTTTTTTAATTGAAAACACAACATGAGTGACCTTCAAATGCACCTTTAATTTCCATTTAATCATCATGTTACTCCTTCAACTTCTCTATTTTATTAAATATGTATAAAGTTCATTTAGAAGTCTTAAGGTTAGAGCCCAGAATGTGTGTTATAAATATGTATATTCCAAAGGACAAGACCATGGAATGTAAACAGAAATGGTAAATTCTGGTGTAACAACAGAATTTTTATTTAGTTTTTTACTTTTTCATGCATCGGGTGGGGCAAAAACATTATTTCAATCTTGATGCCAAACATTTTAAAAATGATAATTAATCTAGCTACCACTTCACTCTGTAAACTACTGCCTGCCTGCCGTTCTAAATCCATTGTTGTATTCCACTGGTCTAACATCTATTACCTGGAAATGTTATAACACATACTAACATATAAAAAGCACTCTAGAAATCTGCAGTAAACTGTTTAGTACAACATTTCCCAAACTTACCTGTCCTTTTATTTACAGTATTTATTAATATCCTAAGAGCACATTTTGGACTTGGGAACCTCCTCTCAATCATATTAGAAATATTTTGGGTCAAGGGAAAACTAAGTAAAAAGGATAGAATGGATGAGTAAACTGTATTTTTGAACACTTTCAAGGGGCTTTTATTTGAAAAATGAATGCATGGGCTATTCATTTCTGGGAAGATGGAGTCAGTGTACTTTTCCCTACTCCTCCCAGCACCAACACTTAGGAACCTTGCACATTATCTATAAAACAAACGTAAGGAGACTGACAGGTAGAGAGAATCAGGAAGACAGGCTAGGGAAACTGGGATATGAGACACAGCATGGTGATGAGTTCCCTCCGTTTTCTTTTTGTGTTACGTATACCAGACTTGTAGCTGAAAAAGCCAGCAACTCAGAAATGCAGACAAGAACAGACTCATAACTCATAACTCCCAATGAAAGTCGGCTCTCTCAACTAAGGATGAGGAAAGGGGATATCTAGCAAGAGAGATTTTTTTTTTTTTTGAGACAGGGTCTTGCTCTGTCACTCAGACTGGAGTGCAGTGGTGTGATCATCGCTCTGCAGCCTCAACCTTTCAGGCTCAAGCGACCCTCTCACCTCAGCCTCCTCAGTAGCTGGTACAAACAGGTGCTCACCATGATGCCCGGCTAATTTTTAATTTTTTTTTGTAGAGACGAGGTCTCACTATGTTGCCCAGGTTGGTCTCAAACTCCTAGGCTCAAATGCTTCTCCCCAGTTGGCCTCCCAAAGTGCTGGGATTACAGGTGTAAGCCACCACACCTGGCCAAGACAGAAAACTTTTGCCAATAACTGCTTACTCCAATTAAATACCAGAGAACAACTGTCACCCTCTTCCTATGAATACCAACAGAGGCTCCGTGGAGAGCCAAGACTTGCACCCTGGAGAGGGTGTCACCAGATACCACACTCCCTTCACTAGGTGTGGTCAAAGAAGACTAAGTAGGGATCCAGGACTTTCATTCGTCAGCGTGCAAAGAGCCCAGCACACCCCTTCTCATGGTTTCAGTGGAGGTTGTGTAGGGTGCCTGGACTTGGACTACCCTCACCCAGCAGTAATGAGGCACTCCTCCCCTGCCCTACAGGGGTGGCTTCAGAGGAGGCCTGGTGGAGAGTTAAGACTTTCACCACTGCCCAGTGGTAATCATGCCACTGACCCGTGGTGTCAATGGAGATCACATAGGGAGACAGACTGTCCAGCACTAAGGAGGAGCCCCAACACCTATCAGAGTCTTCTTATGCTTACTTTATATATAATGTCCAATGGAGGCCACATGGGGAATCTGGGCTTCCACCTCCACCAGGCAGTAAGGAGCAGAGGTTTTCTCTGCTAAGACAAAACAAAACAAAAACAATTAAACTATCAAAAATGCCAGTTAAAACAGAGAGTTTGAAAAAGTCTCAGAGTCTCATAAAATAATATGAAAACATCCAGTTTTCAATAAAAATTCACTCATCATACCAAGAAACAAGCTTTCAAGCTGAAAGTAAAAACACAATCAATAAATGTCAACATTGAGATGATAGAGATGTTACAATTATCTAACAGATTTTAAAGCAGCCATGATAAAAATGCTTCAATGAGCAATTACCAATACACTTGAAACACATTTTAAGAAGATAGAAAGCTGCGACAAAGAAATAAAGATATAAAGGAGACCCAAATGAAATGTTAGAACTGAAAAATACAATAACCCTTGGTTATTCAAGATAAATAAGATTTTCAAGATAAAAACCTTGGTGAATGAGCCCAACAACAGGATAGAGGAGACAGAGAAAATAATTAGTGAACTAGAAAATATAATAATATAAATTACTCATTCTGAATCACGGAAAGAAAATAGAAAAAAAGGGGGGTGCACCATGGGGAAGAGTGAGACTATTAAAAAAAATCTAAATGTCTGTTGTTGAAATCTCAGAAGGAGAGACAAATAATGGCTTAAAAAAAACCCCAAATTTGGCATTTGTTGAAAATGTATTTGCTTCCATTATGGTCATTCATTTTCTAAGAAGTCATACCATGTGGAGAATATATTAATTTTAACACCCAAGAGCTGTGTTAATGTTCACAGGTAGCACTGAAGAACTGTTCCCTTTGTGAATGCCTAGAAGATCTCCAAGCTTGGCTACCATCTTCAGTAGTACTATTATTTTTTACTATGTATTCCTTAAAAACTAATGTCAATAGCCATACAAATTTGCCAATTAAAATCAAGCAACACAACAATATTGAGTATTCTGTTGAGTCTTTCACAAAAATAATAGTTTTTTTTTTTAAATGAGCATTTAATATGTGCCTTTTGTATGTAGGGTTCATCTCTTTCTAGAAATTCAGAATTGAATCCAGATCTCCTGGCATTAACATGAGTTGTCTGTAATTGTCACACTAAATTTTTCCACTGTGTACTCTGAAGTACAGCCTGGTACTCTTGAAGTTGGCTGTTTTCATAACTGCCCAGTTTCTGGTACAACAAGAAGAGGCCCTGAGTATGTGTGTGTTCTGTGTCACAAGAACTCTTGAATATCTTTCCAGTCTTGAGGTTTGCTGGATGCCTCTGCTTCCATGCAGATGCTGTAAATGCCCTGAGGACAGGGCCTGTGTCTATCTTGTTCAGCTCTGTTTCTTTGATATACGGTAGGTCCTAAGTAAATGTTTGTAGGATGGGTGGAAAGATAGAAGGATGAATGAGAGAAAAGAAAGAAGGCTGGAAAGATGAATGGAAGGTAGGTGGGTGGAAGGAAGGAAAAAAAGAATTTTCATTTTGGTATTCCTCCCTTGCATTATTAGTAGTTATATTTTTACCATTCTTAAGTGGATATATTTCTGAAGATCTGGGTATTTGGGTATCCCAAGATTTGGGAAGATTTATCAAACAAAATCACACAAATATAGACCAGTTGGAAGGGGTTGGGGAGAGATACCATGAATAATAGTAAAATCAGAATTATATAAAATATAATTTTTTAATATTTCCAATCATCATAATTATCATCACAAATTAATAGCTTAAAATGTGCTTCTAAGAATATCTCTCTTCCCATAACTAGTGTTAATAAACAGATTTGAAAGTATTTATTTAAAGCAAAAACAAAAACAAAAAAAACCCCACATTTGGCAAAAGACAGAACTACAGAATCAAGAGACTGATTAAACCCTATATGGGATAAACCCAAAGAAATTCATAAATATTGTATTGTGAGATATATCATATGTCATGTCTGTATGATATTTCATACACATATACAAATACACACATCACACACATACATTTAAATAATAATCTTTCTATATTAATAAGTATATATACATAAATTATAAATCTCAAGATCCATAAAGCAGTTTTATAAATATATTTTTATGTATATGATGTGTTTATATATATGTGTATATATGTTTGTGTGTAGACACACACATGTATATAGTTCTGGAAAAAGAATAAGGAATACTCCATGTCACACCTACACATATTTTAATAAACCAAATGATAAAGAGAAGAAAGTACAAAAAACATAAATATTTTCATTAGAGAAAAATCAAAATCAGCATTTTGTAGAAGTTTCATTTCATTTAATACTTACAAACATCTTATGAGATAATCATTATCATATTTATTTCACCAGTGAGGAAACTGAGATTTAGAAAAAGTAAGGGAATTACCTAAGGTCATGAAGTCAGCAGATATCGGAGATGAAATTAAATCTCAGGTCTTCTTCCCATCTCCAAGCCTCTGCTATTTTTATCACACTAAACCATGTTATCCAGGCAAATAATAAAATTTTAAATGTGGAAAGGTATTTGAAATTTTCCAATGGCTTCTGCAGATGTTCATTCTTCAAAGTGATCCTGCACATTTGGAAGAGTAGACATTATTCATTCTACTTTACACTTAATGGAACTGAAACAGCAAACATTAATGACTTGCCCAAGGTCAACTGATACATCAGGGCCAAAAGCCAAATCTCCAATTTCCTGAGCTGGCGTTATTTTTCACATCACATTCCTCCCAGTGAAGCTATAAAACAACAATGTCATTGCATCCCTAGGAGTTGTCAAAGGAAAATCTCACCAGCCTTGGGAAGTGGCATTGGGCAGGGAAGGGGTGGGGGTGACACGGCTGTGACACAGAACTAACTGGAGTCCTGGAGGGGAGGGAAACCCTTCCTTCAGGTGAGGCAGTAAGCCACATCCTTGACTATTTGTGTGAACATTCAGAAGAGTTCCCCTGGTACCTTCCACAAGAATTTTTCTTTGGCCTATACTTGTCATTTTTGGTTACAGCAAAATATTTTTCTGAGAATTTTAATTAGATACCCTTTCCTTGACTTCTTGACCTGCCAGTGTTCCTCAGCCCTGCACACTTTTAGATGCTTCCCTATATCCTGGAAGAGGCAATCTTTTCAGTATATTGTCACTATTCACAGTAGTAAAAGTCAAACAATGATAATAACAACAGAAGGATAAAATGAACAGAGGGCTTACTCTATACCTTGCATTACATCAAGTTCTTTACATGGATTACCTCATTGAATCATCAAAACCCACTGTGAGGTAGGTGTCATTATCATCCCCATTTTGCAAAATTAAGAAACTGAGGCATACAGAAGCTAGGTAGTTTACATAAGCCAAACAACTTGCAAGTAGCAGAACCAACAATTGGCTCCAGAGACTCAAACCTTAACTCTGCTGTATGTGACATCATTGATTATCCAACAGTTGCATTTTTATTGACCCCTATTAGGTAAAACGACTACTAGTATTACTAACACTAATAATCATAGTTAACATTGATTGAACACGCATTGTGTATCAAGCACTGGGCTAAGGCTTTACACTTAAAATTCCACTTAATCTTTGTCAACAATTCTATGAGGCAGATATTATCAATATTACAGTCAATTAGCACAGAAAGATTAGGTAACTTATTCAAGGTCACACCGTAAACAATTGGTTTGAATTCAGGAAGTCTATAGTATTAGCATAACTTTTTTAATTTAAATTTTAAAAGAAGAATCTGTGGCCTATTCATAGAATTAAGCTTACTCATTCAAATGTCATTTGAACATTGTTTTAAGAGTGTAGTGATCTACAGTGAGAACACATGGGAACATGGTGGGGAACAACACACACCCTTGGGAGGAGGGAGAGCTTCAGGAAGAAGAGCTAGTGAATGCTAGACTTAACACCTGGGTGATGGGAATGATCTGTGCAGCAAACCATCATGGTACACGTTTACCAATGTAACAAACCCGTACATCCTGCACATGTACCCCAGAACTTAAAAGCTGAAGAAAAAAATAAATAAAAATACAGGGCCAGGAGGTGGCTTACACCTGTAATCCCCAGCACTTTGGGAAGCCAAGGCAGGAGGATTACTTGAGGCCAGGAGTTTGAGACCAGCCTGGGCAACAAAACAAGACTTGTCTCCACAAAAAAAAAAAAAAAAAAAAAAAAAAGAAAGGAAGAAAGAGAAACAAGGAAAGAAAGAAAGGAAAGAAAGAAAGAAAAAAGAGAGAGAGGGAGGGAGGAAGGAAGGAAGGGAAGGAAGGAAGGAAGGAAAGAAGGAAGGAAGGAAAGGAAAGGAAGGAAGGAAATTAAAACAAAAATTTTTTCACCTGGTTAGATAGATGGAAAAAATAATAACAGAATTTATTTTTTGAGACAGTGTCTCTCTCTGTCACCCAGGCTGAAGTACAGTGGTGCAATCTTGGCTCACTGCAACCTCTGCCTCCTGGGTTCAAGTGATTCTTGTGCCTGAGAAGCTGGGATCACAGATGTGCACCACCATGCCTGGCAAAAAGAAACAAACAAACAAAACAAACAGCATAGTGCTCTAACCAGCTAAGTGAACTAGTTCTTAACAAATCCTGAAGACATATCTAATAGCAATCACTTACAAAACATTTCAACAGAAAAGTTTCAGTGTTCCATAGGTGGTAGAGCTCCAAGACCTCTGCAAAGTACCCACTGACAGCAAATATTTCAAATCTCCCCACGGACCCATCCTATCCCACATCATAATTTGCTTTTTACTTAAATGTAGTAGAACATCATCTCTTCTACTCAAAAGCAAAAGAAAATGATCTGAACATTTCATAAGCTATTACAGCTAAGGTATTAAACTTGCCTAAAGGAGTAACAAACAAAAATAGGCTTTCAACTGTGTTTGAGTATTAAGGTTCTTAGAGCCTGGACCTTAATATTCCTATACTTTTAAAGAAAGGAAGAGAAATACATAAATGTATCAGTAGTTTTCTTTTGCTCTATGCAGGTGGGACACTTTCTCTTTGTGGAAACAATGAATTTGGCACAAAACTGAATGAGTCATTTGATTAAGCACAAGTGAATGCCAAGCCTTCTGCTGGAGAAAGAGGTTGGGGGATGAGGAGCAACCAGCTCTAAGTCTTCATGTAGAAAGTAGTATTTGGTGGGAGCTCTGCAACTCAGCAATCATTAAGATGAAGTCAAGGATGGTAACTCAGGGGTGGGCATAGACTGGCATATCCCCTTGGGAGTGGGGAACCTGCAATCCAGGGATAGAGAGAGGCACACCCATCTGGAATTGTACCTGGCCTGCCACCGTCAAGGAGGCTAGAAATAGTTGGCCTTTATGGAGGTGGGAGGCCGGCAGATGTTACAAATATCTTGAATTTGTATCTACTGATATTATGTGTGGAGTTTCATGGGTTTCTTTCCTTACTGCATTATAATTTCCCTCTGTAATTTGTGAGCCTTCTGAAAAGTATTTCTGAAAAGAACTTAGGGGCTCGTGTCCACATTTGAGGAAATCTGCAAGGGAGGAAGAAAGACTGAAAAGTTGGTGATCTGATAGTAAGAGAATGAGTGTGCATATGGGAAGTGGCCAAGGAAACCAACAACGGTCAGACCAGAAATACCAAGAATAAAAGAATCTGATAAAATTACCAGATTCCCATAGTCATGTTTGATGGGAGCCTGGACTATTTGAATATTAAACAGGAGGCTCCTGGAGGCATCTTGGGTAGATTTACTTATTTTTTTCCTATCTTAAAAGATTCCAAATTATTTTTATTATGAACAAATAGTCACTAAGGACTCCACTATCTACACATAGTTGTCTTGGGAAGAATAGGATATAAAGAAACTAGGAAGTGCATGTGGCTCAGAGTTAAAAAGCCTTGGAATTCTATCCAAATTTTGTCCTTCATTTAGCTACTCTGAACCTCAGTTTCATCAGCAGCATGAGACCAATCATACCAAGCTTTGTATTGCTGCTAGGATGAAATCAAGTAATGTATATTAAGTGATGGAGGATTGTATTAGTCTGCTCTCACACTGCTATAAATACCTGAGACTGGATAATTTATAAGAAAAAGAGGTTTAATTGGCTCATGGTTCTGCAGGCTGTACAGGAAGCATGGCTGGGGAGGTCTCAGGAAACATACAATCGTGACGGGAAGCAAAGCAGGAGCAGGCCTCTTACATGAAAGGAGAAGAACACAGAGGTTGTGGGGTGGGGTGCAACACAAATTTTTTTCTTTTTTTTTTGAGATGGAGTCTCCCTGTTGTTGGCCCACGTCAGGGTAAAATGGCATGATCTTGGCTCACTGAAACCTCCGCCTCCGGGTTCCAGCAATTCCCCTGCCTCAGCCTCCTGAGTAGCTGTGATTACAGGTGCCTGCCACCACACCCAGCTAATTTTTGTATTTTAAGTAGAGATGGGGTTTCACCATGTTGGCCAGGCTGGTCTTGAACTCCTGACCTCAGGTGATCCACCCGCCTTGGCCTCCCAAAGTGCTGGGATTACAGTCGTGAGCCACTGTGCCTGGCCGCAACACACTTTTAAACAACCAGATCTCACAAGAACTCAGTCACTATCATAACAACAGTACCAGGAAGGAAATCCATCCCCACCATCCAGTTAACCTCCCACCAGGCCCTCTAACATTGGGGATTACAAATCAACATGATATTTGAGTGGGGACACAGATCCAAATTCTATCAAGGATTTTAACAGTAGAAATGAAAAGCAAATCTAAACAACTAACAAAAAATAAATATTCCTTACAATCATTTATTCAATTTTATGACAAGTCCATTAACATGATTATATATAATACATCATCAGAGGCAATAATGGGAAATATGTGCAGGCCCACATCTTTCCAAAATGCATATTCTGTATTATCTGAATATTTCCTAGCAGACGCTAGAAAAAATAAATGCTCCCCCCCAAAGCAAAGAGTGGTCAAGTGTCCATTTCTTCTTGGTTCTACTATTGCAAGAGGAAGAATTGTTTTCTTTTAGGAAAAAAAAAAATTAGCTTCCTTCAAAGGCATTAAAGAAAAAGGGAAAATAAGGTGGCCATGAATCTTATTCTAGTAAAGTGCACCTGCATAGGTATCTTAAGTAAGTCTTATTTTTTACACTCTTTCTTTACCTGAACTCCCCAATACCTACACACACAAAAAGAAACATATCTCTCTTCCATTGACACACACAAAAAAACTTTACTCACAAAAGAAGCAGAATTGTGTCCTTTTTTTAAAAGTAAATTGATCTCTGCAAGCCATCACTTCCTTGTGCCAGGAACTGGGTTTTAAACCCTATCTTCTCATCTAGGAATTGATTTGTGTTTAAAGGAAAAATAAAGCAGGAGCAGGGACATTTCCTTTTTCACGCTCATTTGAAAAAAACAAAAACAAAAAACTAATGGTGAGGTTCTGCCTGGCCTAAACGCTTTCCAAAGGATACAGTAAGCTCCCACACAAAAAAAACTAATAACTTAAAATTTCCCCCCTCTTGTCCTCATTCGGGCTTAAAATATTACCAAGTATTAATTTTAGTGTTCTGCCTGGCTATTAAATCACAAACCACACTGGCTGGTGAGAAACGAAGAAAGAAAAGAACCGTTATTCACAGGCAAACCAGACAGTCCCACAAATAGCTCTATAAAAGTAAACTAAGTTATAATTTCTCTCTCCCTCATGAGTCAGAAGAGAAAGGTTCTAACTATCCAGCTATGCAAGTTTGGGGTGGGAATTTTTAATTGGACAAGCAAACAGAATTTACTTAGAGATAAGAGATTAGCAGAGAAAGTATGATTGGGTTGGTAAAGATTTGCCTACATTTTCTTTTCTGATAAAACGGCGATACAGAGGCCAGAGAGCCTGAGACCTGATCAGACTTCCAGATGTGTCTCCTGCCACACATGACTGCACAGCACAGACGGTTACACTGTGTCATTCTACCATGTCACCACGCTTTTCTTTCTGCCTTGTCCAACCCCTTTCCCTCCATCTGCTGTCTATGACTTCTCCTTTCTTCCCTCAAAAATTCTCCACTCTCACCCTCCATTGGGCATCTCCCTCTCCAAAGCTCTCAAAACATTGCCCATTTCTATTGTATGGTCTACCCTTATTTGTCTTTCTTAGTGTTCACTGGGCACATCTTCCAACTAGACTTTCGTAAGGTCTGTGAGAATGATGAACTTGTCCTTTCTTATCTTTCAGTTCTCTCATGTGCTTTGAACATGAAATAAGTACACTACGTTTGTTAAACGTTTTCTAATTGTTGTTCTTTTGTTAGTTCATCCTTTTATTTCCACCCCTCTCCCCATACACCATGGAATAAAGCCAAGAATAAAGCTGGAGTAAGGGAGATGAAATGTGAAGTTGCGTGTAGCAGGTGGAGGAAGGAGGGAAGGAGGAAAGCTCGGGGGAGAGGAACAAGGATACATGAAGACAGAAATGTACAGTCAGACTTCCCTGAACTTGAGCCCAAGAGGCAAAGAGATAGAAAACCCAAATAAATTTCATGACAGGGTTGGGCATTTCCTAGAGCAGAAGGAATAATTGCCTGGCTTTCCAGGGAACAGTCAAGAAGAGATCAAGCTTCACAAGGAAACATAACATCCAAAAAGATGCTCCCCAGGATATAACAGAGACACAGTAGTGTGCTGTGATTAGGCAGACAGACAGTCAGATTAGCACTTGTTCTCCTCTCCAAGCTCTCAAGTGTGAGAGAGAAATCCAGAAACTCCAATGTGCCCCAGAGTAGGCACAGAAGAGAGCTGACCAGAGGGATGGAAATCTTGCTGAGGGACAGCCATGGTGAATGAAGTCATAAAGCAGGCAGGCTGGATTAAGGCTGCATGGATGACATGGCAGAGATGCGAAGGACCTACAATGCCAGTAACCCCAGGTAGGGTTAAGGCAGCAGAGGAGGACCACTGGGCCCGACCCAACCAAGAGAATAGGTCACAAATTCACCAGCTGCAGATTTTGTCAGAGGTCAGTAGGGCATTCAGCATCCACCAGAGGCCCCAGCAGAGAGTACAAGAGCAAAGGAATTTTCTTCTTACTTTAACTAAGCAAGTTAGTACTATAGTCAAGTTTAATTGATGTCTGCAGGAGGAATCGCCAAAAAGGAGTAAAACTTGTTTCCAGTTACCAGTACAGAGATTCCCAATTAAAAAAGATATGGGCAGTACAAGGGCCCCACACACTTTCAATCCATGTACCAAATGAAGACAGAATTCACTCCAAGAGGCCACATACACCAAATCCAATCACGGTCAATTTAAGTTCATCATAATGCCACGTTTTGTTGTCACTTGTTTTCTGACTCAATACTTTGCCTAACTTGTACTAACCTGCTCAGGGAAATTGTATCATATTCTCAGAGGTGGAAAGGTCTTGTATAAACAGAAATAACTATTTACGGAAAAGAGTTATAAACTGAGAGTACAACAGGTTCAAGGCTATGGCTTTTGCAGGCTGGAAAAAGTAGTCATATGTAGGTGAGTGTGTTCTCCCCCACCTTAAAGTAGGGCCCTCTTTATCCTTCCACCAAACCAAACAAAAACACACAGACAACAATTGTTCTTTCAAGCATTAGCTCCCAAAAGGCAAATTTGGATGACAATTTCACGGGTGACAGAAACACATATGCCACACAGAAAATAATAATAATAATAAAACCCACTAAACATTTCTGTTTTCTTTCAAATTCCTTGTCAGATGCCAAGTTCAGATTTCTTCCCCTGGCTCAATCCTTCCCCAAGATAGTCTTCAAAATCTCTTCTAGAAAAGTTCACATCTGTCCCTAAATTTGCAAACCACATTAGGAAAATAAAATCCTAAATTCTAAAATGAACCCAGTGGTAATTGAGCAAACATCTCTTGCTCTTTCATCATCAAGGTTCTCTTCCTCATGCCTCCACCCTAAGCAGAAGTCTCCATCCAAAAATAGTGGATTTATTCATAGGGGTACCTAATAAAAGTACATTAGATGCTGCCTATATATTTATAATTGTGTCACATGCACATGGTTGCAGAAATCTGGTTTATAACTTAGGTATGGAATTTAAAACTAGTAAAGTGATTGTATGTTCTCATGTGCCTCAGTTTGTCTCCTGTCTAATGAGACACGAGACATAATGTTGCATGGATTCTCAATGCTTAGGCATATGCATTCATGCTAATATGCATTTTATGTTAATGCCATACTGAAAGACTAGGCACAATCATAGATGCTCAAGTATCACTGATATTATAGGCCCTCTTCCAGCTACAACCTTGATTGTTTTCATATACACATTCTTTCCATCCATATCACATTTTCATTTTTCTCCATTTTTTAAATACATCACAATTTTTTAAATGTGATCCTGTACCTAGCAAGTGGCTTATTCTCTTATTGGTCTCCAAATCAGAGACAGGGAGATGAAACAACTTAGGTAATTCATGAGTATTCCCATCATTTTCTAATGTGAGATATTCTTAAAATTGTCTGGCTTTTGCCCTCAAATAAAGCTGAATTGGAATATCAGTTCTGCCACTTGTTAGTTTATTGATCTTGGATGAGTAAGAATCTCTCTGAGCCACAGTAAAATAATTAATAAAGCTTGTTATTACTTGGAAGAACAACATAACAATTGAGTGCCTACCATAACGTTTGTGTGAAGATTTAATGAGATGATAAATTTAAGTTTCTCAGCCAGTACCTGGCACATAGCAAGTCAGTATGTATAAACTGTCATAAGGCAGGTGCTGGGCTAAAACTTTAATGTCTGTTATTGAATTTAATCCAGACAATACCCCTAGGACCTGCATACTTTACTGTCTCCATTTTAGCCAATGAGGAAACTGAGGTCTAAAAAGGTTAAATCACTTGCCTAGGATCACAAAGTTGAAAATAATGAAGGGGAAATTCAACGCCAACTCTGTTTAACTCCTTTTCTGTGAGATGGGCATAATAATTCTTTCCCTACAGTACTGTTCTCAGGATTAAATGAGCTAATATTGTAACATGTAGCATGTAACATTCACTCAATATGTTTTCATTTGCTTCCTGTTCTGCCCATGTGTAACTCCTGACTTACAATTTATCCCATCAAATTAAAAATTATGAATAACTAAGATCAGAGCAGAATTGAAGGAGACAGAGATGCAAAAACCCTCCAAAAAAATCAATGAATCCAGGAGCTGGTTTTTTTGAAAAAATTAGCAAAATAGATAGACTGCTAGCCAGACTAATAAAAAAGAAAAGAGAGAAGAATCAAATAGACACAATAAAAAATGATAAAGGGGATATCACCACTGATCCCACAGAAATACAAGCTACCATCAGAGAATACTATAAACACCTCTATGCAAATAAACTAGAAAATCTAGAAGAAATGGATAAATTCCTGGACACATACAACCTCCCAATACTAAACGATCAGGGGAACCCAACCCCAATAATTCAACGTTATTTCACGCAGGTCTTTTTCTATTTCCCCTAAGTGTCTGCTGGTCTGAGAAATAAAGGGAAAGAGCACAAAAGAGAGAAATTTTAAAGCTGGGTGTCCAGGGGAGACATCACATGTCGGCAGGTTCCGTGATGCCCCCCAAGCCGTAAAACCAGCAAGTTTTTAATAGTGATTTTGAAAAGGGGGAGGAGTGTACGAATAGGGTGTGGGTCACAGAGATCACGTGCTTCACCAGGTAATAAAATATCACAAGGCAAATGGAGGCAGGGCGAGATCACAGGACCGGGGCGAAATTAAAATTGCTAATGAAGTTTCAGGCGCACATTGTCATTGATAACATCTTATCAGGAGACAGGGTTTGAGAGCAGACAACCGGTCTGACCAAAGTTTATTAGGCAGGAATTTCCTTGTCCTAATAAGCCTGGGAGTGCTACGGGAGACCAGGGCTTATTTCATCCCTTATCTACAACCGTAAAAGACAGACATTCCCAGAGCGGCCATTTCTGAGACCTTCCCTTAGGAACGCATTCTCTTTCTCAGGGCTGTTCCTTGTTGAGAAAAAGAATTCAGCGATATTTCTCCTATTTGCTTTTGAAAGAAGAGAAATATGGTTCTGTTCTGCCCGGCTCTCAGGCAGCCAGACTTAATGGTTATCCCCCTTGTTCCCTGAACATCGCTGTTATCCTGTTCTTTTTTCAAGGTGCCCAGATTTCATATTGTTTAAACAATTTGTGCAGTTAACGCAATCATCACAGGGTCCTGAAGTGACATACATCCTCAGCTACGAAGATGACGGGATTAAGAGATTAAAGACAGGCATAGGAAATCACAAGAGTGTTGATTGGGGAAGCGATAAATGTCCATGAAATCTTCACAATTTATGTTCAGAGATTGCAGTAAAGACAGGCATAAGAAATTATAAAAGTATTAATTTGGGGGAACTAATAAATGTCCATGAAATCTTCACAATTTATGTTCTGCTGCCATGGCTTCATCTGGTCCCTCCATTCAGTTTTGCTGACTTCCCACAACACTAAACCAGGAAAAAGTCAAATACCTGAATAGACTAATAACAAGTTCTGAAATTGAGGCAGTAATTAATAGCCTACCAACCATAAAAAGCACAGGACCAGATGGATTCACAGCTGAATTCTACCAGTGGTACAAAGAGCTGGTACCATTCCTTCTGAAACAATTCCAAACAATTGAAAAGGAAGGACTCCTCCCTAACTCATTTTATGAAGCCAGCATCATCCTGATACCAAAACCTAGCAGAGACACACACAAAAAAGAAAACTTCAGGCCAATATCCCTGATGAACATTGATGTGAAAATCCTCAATACTGGCAAACCAATACTGGCGAACCAAATCCAGCAGCACATTAAAAAATTTATCCACCACAATCAAGTCAGCTGCATCCCTAGGATACAAAGCTGGTTCAACATATGCAAATCAATAAATGTAATCCATCACATAAACAGAAGCAAAGACAAAAACCACATGATTTTCTCAATAGATGCAGAAAAGGCCTTTGATAAAATTCAACATCTCTTCAGGTTAAAAACTTTCAATAAACTAGGTATTGATGGAATATATCTCAAAATAATAAGACCTATCTATGACAAACCTACAGCCAATATCATATTTAATTGGCAAAAGCTGGAAGCATTCCCAAAACTGGTACAAGACACAGATGCCCTCTCTCACCACTCCTATTCAACATAGTATTGGAAGTTCTGGCCAGGGCAATCAGGGAAGATAAATAAAGAGTATTCAAATAGGAAGAGAGGAAGTGAAATTGTCTCTGTTTGCAGATGACATGATCCTACATTTAGAAAACCCCACCATCTGAGCCCAAAAACTCCTTAAGCTGATAAGCAACTTCAGCAAAGTCTCAGGATATAAAATCAATGTGCAAAAATCAAAAGCATTCCTCACACCAAGAATAAATAAGCAGAGAGCCAAATCATGAACAAACTCCTATTAACAATCACTACCAAGAAAATAAAATACCTAAGAATACAGCTAAGATGGGATGTGAAGGACCTCTTCAAGGAGAAATATGAACCACTGCTCAATAAAATAGGAGTGAACACAAACAAATGGAAAAACATTCCATCCTCATGGATAGGAAGAATGAATATTGTGAAAATGGCCATACTGCCCAAAGTAATTTATACATTTGATGCTATTCCCATCAAACTACCATTGACATTCTTCACAGAATTAGAAAAGAACTACTTTAAATTTCATTTGGAATCAAAGAAGGTCTTGTATAGCCAAGACAATCCTAACCAAAAAGAACAAAGCTGGAGGCATCACGCTACCTGACTTCAAACTATACTACAATAATACAGTAAATAAAACAGTGTGATACTGACACCAAAACAGACAAAGACCAATAGAATGGAGCAGAGACCTCAGAAATAATACCACACATCTACAACCATCTGATCTTCAACAAACCTGACAAAAACAAGCAACGGGGAAAAGATCTCCTATTCAATAAATGGTGCTGGGAAAACTGGCTAGCCATATGCAGAAAACTGAAACTGGACCCCTTCCTTACACCTTATACAAAAATTAACTAAGGATGGATTAAAGATGCTCTTGAGTCACTCTGGCACAGCGTTGGTGCTGCCTGGGTATCAGAAAGCAAGCCCACGTTGCTCTCTAGTACGTGTAAGCCTTTTCTTTTCAAGATGCCTGAGGAAGTGCACCATGGAGAGGAGGAGGTGGAGACTTTTGCCTTTCAGGCAGAAATTGCCCAACTCATGTCCCTCATCATCAATACCTTCTATTCCAACAAGGAGATTTTCCATCAGGAGTTGATCTCTAATGCTTCTGATGCCTTGGACAAGATTCACTATGAGAGCCTGACAGACCCTTCGAAGTTGGACAGTGGTAAAGAGCTGAAAATTGACATCATCTCCAACCCTCAGGAATGTACCCTGACTTTGGTAGACACAGGCATTGGCATGACCAAAGCTGATCTCATAAATAATTTGGGAACCATTGCCAAGTCTGGTACTAAAACATGCATGGAGGCTCTTCAGGCTGGTGCAGACATCTCCATGATTGGGCAGTTTGGTGTTGGCTTTTATTCTGCCTACCTGGGGGCAGAGAAAGTCGTTGTGATCACAAAGCATAATGATGATGAACAGTATGCTTGGGAGTCTTCTGCTGGAGGTTCCTTCACTGTGCGTGCTGACCACGGTGAGCCCATTGGCAGGGGTACCAAAGTAATCCTCCATCTTAAAGAAGATCAGACAGAGTACTTAGAAGAGAGGCAGGTCAAAGAAGTAGTGAAGAAGCATTCTCAGTTCATAGGCTATCCCATCACCCTTTATTTGGAGAAGGAACGAGAGAAGGAAATTAGTGATGATGAGGCAGAGGAAGAGAAAGGTGAGAAAGAAGAGGAAGATAAAGATGATGAAGAAAAGCCCAAGATCGAAGATGTGGGTTCAGATGAGGAGGATGACAGCGGTAAGGATAAGAAGAAGAGAATTAAGAAGATCAAAGAGAAATACATTGATCAGGAAGAACTAAACAAGACCAAGCCTATTTGTACCAGAAACCCTGATGACATCACCCAAGAGGAGTATGGAGAATTCTACAAGAGCCTCACCAATGACTGGGAAGACCACTTGGCAGTCAAGCACTTTTCTGTAGAAGGTCAGTTGGAATTCAGGGCATTGCTATTCATTCCTCGTCGGGCTCCGTTTGACCTTTTTGAGAACAAGAAGAAAAAGAACAACATCAAACTGTATGTCCACAGTGTGTTCATCATGGACAGCTGTGATGAGTTGATACCAGAGTATCTCAATTTTATCTGTGGTGTGATTGACTCTGAGGATCTGCCCCTGAACATCTCCCAAGAAATGCACCAGCAGAGCAAAATCTTGAAAGCCATTCGCAAAAACATTGTTAAGAAGTGCCTTGAGCTCTTCTCTGAGCTGGCAGGAGACAAGGAGAATTATAAGAAATTCTATGAGGCATTCTCTAAAAATCTCAAGCTTGGAATCCACGAAGACTCCACTAACAGCCGCCGCCTGTCTGAGCTGCTGCGCTATCACACCTCCCAGTCTGGAGATGAGATGACATTTCTGTCAGAGTATGTTTCTCGCATGAAGGAGACACAGAAGCCCATCTATTACATCACTGGTGAGAGCAAAGAGCAGGTGGCCAACTCAGCTTTTGTGGAGTGAGTGCGGAAACGGGGCTTCGAGGTGGTATATATGACTGAGCCCATTGACGAGTACTGTGTGCAGCAGCTCAAGGAGTTTGATGGGAAGAGCCTGGTCTCAGTTACCAAAGAGGGTCTGGAGCTGCATGAGGATGAGGAGGAGAAGAAGAAGATGGAAGAAAGCAAGGCAAAGTTTGAGAACCTCTGCAAGCTCATGAAAGAAATCTTAGATAAGAAGGTTGAGAAGGTGACAATCTCCAATAGACTGTGTCTTCACCCTGCTGCAGCACCTACGGCTGGACAGCCAATATGGAGCGGATCATGAAAGCCCAGGCACTTCGGGACAGCTCCACCATGGGCTTTATGATGGCCAAAAAAGCACCTGGAGATCAACCCCGACCACCCCATCGTGGAGACGCTGTGGCAGAAGGCTGAGGCCGACAAGAATGATAAGGCAATTAAGGACCTGGTGGTGCTGCTGTTTGAAACCGCCCTGCTATCTTCTGGCTTTTCCCTTGAGGATCCCCAGACCCACTCCAACCACATCTACCACATGATCAAGCTAGGTCTAGGTATTGATGAAGATGAAGTGGCAGCAGAGGAACCCAGTGCTGCAGTTCCTGATGAGATCCCCCCTCTTGAGGGTGATGAGGATGCGTCTCACATGGAAGAAGTCGATTAGTTTAGGAGTTCATAGTTGGAAAACTTGTGCCCTTGTATAGTGTCCCCATGGCTCCCACTGCAGCCTCGAGTGCCCCGTCCCACCTGGCTCCCCCTGCTGGTGTCTAGTGTTTGTTTCTCTCTCCTGTCCTTGTGTTGAAGGCAGGAAACCAAGGGTGTCAAGCCCCATTCCCTCTCTACTCTTGACAGCAGGATTGGATGTTGTGTATTGTGGTGTATTTTATTTTCTTCATTTTGTTCTGAAATTAAAGAATGCAAAATAAAGAATATGCCGTTTTTATGCAAAAAAAAAGATGGATTAAAGACTTAAATGTAAAACCCAAAACCATAAAAACCCTAGAAGAAAACCTAGGCAATACCATTCAGGACATAGGCATGGGAAAGGACTTCATGTCTAAAACACCAAAAGCAATGGCAACAAAAGCCAAAATTGACAAATGTATCTAATTAAACTAAAGAGCTTCTGCACAGCAAAAGAAACTATCATCAGAGTAAACAGGCAACCTACAGAATGGGAGAAAATTTTTGCAATCTACCCATCCGACAAAGGTCTAATACCCAAAATTTACAGGAAACTTAAACAAATTTACAAGAAAAAACAAACAACCGCATCAAAAAGTGGCCAAAGGATACGAATAGACACTTCTCAAAAGAAGACATTTACATGGCCAACAAACATATGAATAAAAGCTCAACATCACTGATCATTAGAGAAATGCAGATCAAAACCACAATGAGATACTATCTCATGCTAGTCAGAATGGCAATTATTAAAAAGTCAAGAAACAATAGATGCTGGCGAGGCTGTGGAGAAATAGGAACACTTTTACACTGTTGGTGGGAATGTAAATTAGTTCAACCATTGTGGAAGACAGTATGGAGATTCTTCAAATATCTAGAACCAGAAATATCATTTGACCCAGCAATCCCATTACTGGGTATATACCCAAAGGAATATAAATCATTCTACTGCTAAGACACGTGCACACATATGTTTATTGCAGCGCTATTTACAATAGGAAAAGCATGGAACCAACCAAAATGCCCATCAATAATAGACTGGATAAAGAAAATGTGGTACATATACACCATGGAATACTATGCAGCCATAAAAAGGAATGAGATCATGTCCTTTGCAGGGACATGGACAAAGCTGGAAGCCATCCTCAGCAAATTAACACAGGAACAGAAAACCAAACACCACACATTCTCACTCATAAGTGGGAGCTGAACAATGAGAACACATGGACACAGGGAGGGGAACAACACATACCAGGGCCTGTGGGGGCTGGGGGGCAAGGGGAGGGAACTTAGACGATGGATGGTTCAATAGGCGCAGCAAACCATCATGGCACGTGTATACTTATGTAACAAACCTGCACATTCTGCACATGTATCCCAGAACTTAAAGTAAAATAAAAATAATCATAATAAATATATAAATAAAAATAAATATTAATGTTATTCCATTGTATTGTTACCTCCAAAAGGCTTCAATTTTGTGAAGGGATTTTTTAAAGTAGAACTATTCATAATTTCATATACAGCAAGTCAATATATATCCACCACATTGCCATATTCCCAATACTCACCAAGATAAATGCAAACCCCAAAGTTTACCATTTACTCATTATCATATTAGACATTCAGATGGTAATCCAAGTAGCAGTTTACTCAGATTAAACACACTAAGCAAGTCAAGATAAGAATATCAAGACTAAATTATTATTTAGAATTATTTTTAAAGGGCTTATTTTTTCCTTTTAAACCATTCTAAAATTAACACATTTTCACTTTCCCCCAGCATCCAGACAATTCTCAGCCTATTAAGTTCTTTTTTCCTGAAGTATTTTTCTGTCCTGAGCTCAATCCTATGTCCTATTAAGTCTGTAATGGTTTCCAGTTACCTATTAAACTACTTAGAAAATCTTTCATCTGACATTCAAAGTCAACCATGATCTTACTCAAAATGAATTTTTCTGCCTTAATCTCTCTCCCTGGTACGTGTTCTACCCTATACCAACTATTATCCAAAAACACTCATTGGCTGTCTTTACTCATAGGATTCTCTGTCTGGCTTACACCAGCTTGTTTAGAAAAGCATGTACTCATTTCAGAACCGTAAATTTCCATATACATAATTCTGTGAGAAAATCAGCTTGCTTTCCAGTTACACATTCATAAGCATTCATATGGTCTAATTACTACAAACCCTTTGTATGCTCTGCATATAAATCGCCAATTAGCTTCCAGTTTAAAAAAATTAGTCCCTTGTGATTTTATGTGAAAATGGGTGACTCACAGCGACCTGCCTGATTTTCATTCATAAGAAACAGTGGCATTGGTGTAGGAGAATGAAAACAGGGAAGGTATGTTGAAATTCTGAGAGGAAGAGGGCCACCCTCCGCTGTGTGAGGCAACTTACACTTCACACCCAGGGGAAGCTGACTCATTTCCTCCCCTCTCCTCAATTACCTCTGAAGCCTTCTCCTCTTTCTTCACCTCGCGCTGAAGCCGCCGCTCTTGCCACTGATTCAGTGAATCACAGAGAGGTCACCCAACCAACCAGGAAGCAAATCTGAGTTAGAGTAGGAGACGAAGAAATATGTTCTCTTTTTTCAATTAGAGAAAAATAAAAGGAAATTCTCCAGTGGGAAGTTTCTACAATTATTAATAGAATTGATGGAACTATACAGTAATTTTTTAAAAAAATCTTCTTATTCAGGTATATGTACACGATGCACTGCATGGTGTACAAATCATAATATGCAACTCAATGAATTTTTACATATCTACGTAGGTATACATGTATCTATGTATGTGTGTTGTGTGTGTGAAAACCATGTGATCCCACCGCCATCAAAAGATACAACACATCCAACATCCAGAACTCTCATGTTCCTTCCCAGTAAATATGCATCATCTGTCCTCACAGAGGTAACTGTTCTGCCTTCTCTAGCCATACATTTGTTTCCCCTGAAACAAATCTTGTTTCTTGACCTTCTCGTCATTGGACTTTAGCACCTACTTTTTTTGTCTGGCTTCTTTCACTCAGTCTTATATCTGTGGAACTCATTCCTATTGTTGTATATAGCAGCAGTTTGTTCTTTTTTATTACCATATAATTTTTCTATTCTCTGGATTTTATAAAAAAGCTGCTATTATGAATGAGACACCGTAAACATTCTTGCACGTCTTTTGGTGGATTTACAAAAACTATGCAACAACCTTTTACCTAATCTTTCTACTTCTGCTTCTCTGCTTCCACCTGGCTTTTGCACCACCATCCCAGGAATCTCCCTCAGTCGGCTGGAACCCCGGCCCAGCACAGAGCTCAACGGGTCCCTCACTGTCAGTGGAGCGCATTATGACTCCAAACGAAACTTTCAAGACCCTACATGACTTGGCCACATCCCACCTCTCCAGGCTTATTTCTTGTCTAATTTCAACATTTATCACCCTCCACAGTCTCCAGTCAAAATACATAGCTCACAATTCTCCACACATGCCCCAAATGTTTGTTTGTGAACATACCAATCCCTCCCTACCCAGAAAGTATCTTCCCACAAATTATAAATATGTGAATTTTAAAAAAAGTGTTTACCTCAGATAATTTTAAAGACATGTTCCTGACATGACTTTAAGGAAAGGTTATTTAAAAAAACATAAATGACTTAAATGGAATTTTCCACTCAATTTGGAAGAAACTAACACCATATAGCTGGGACAATTTTGCTCACAGGTTAAGCTTAGGGGCTTTGAGGAATGCTGGCTCTGCTACTTCCAAGCTGTGTGACTTTGGTTAGAATATTTCACTTTTTTTAGCCTTAGTTTTCTCATCTGAAAAATTGAAGCAGAAACCTCCCTCACAAGATAGTTACAAAGAATAGATAAAATATTGCAAACAAACTACTTAAAACAGTGACATGCACAAAAGAAACATAATAAATAGTATGTATCATTATTAACAAAGAAGTGATACATCTTAGAGGCTAAGAGTAAAAACTTGGGGACCAGATATCCTGGACTCAAATCCCAGTTCCTAGCTTACTAGCTTCCACTTACTAGCTGGATGACTTGGGCACATTGCTAACCAATCTGTGCCACAGTTTCCTCACCTATAAATGGTGACTAGAATAGTACCTTCTTCAGAGAGAGTCATAAGGAATAAAAGAATTAACCTATACAAAGCACTGGATCTGACAAGGTGAGGGAAACATAATTCTCAGCTACTTATAGCCCTGCTATTATTAGATATCAAAAACTGCTATTACCAGTATGTTTAAGAGAATACTATCATTCTTGTAGATTTGAAGTTTTGATAGACAAAGAAAAGACTCAAGGTTATTAACCTAGAGATCTTTCGTTGACACATTATTCCAAATAAGAGAGAAAACTCTATAAAGGCAGACTGGTGGACCCAGAGGTACTATTACTGTGGTATGATTAATAACACATGACAACAGTGTCACAGACTCACACAACAGAGCTACCAACATCCAAGGTGAATTCATATTGTGAAACGGGCATCTTTGAGCATCCTTGTTTCTCACTGACTAGAAGGGTTCTCCACTGGGCAATGGACAGAAGGTAGCGTTTAGTAATTCACACTGACACCATCTATGTGTCCTAAGACCCCTTATCAACTTCATCTTTAGGACCTGATCACCTAAGGAAAGCAGGGCTCCCTAACACTAGCTTCTAAGCTGTACCAGGGTAATCCATACTTTCCAAAGACAAGTAACAAGTTATAAAAAGAATGAGAGAGTAAGGCTGGAGTTCAGTGTCTATGGCTAATAAAATGATTCCTTATTTTATTATTTTATTTCTATTTCACAGATAAATAAACTGAAGCAAGATAAAGTTAAGTAAGTTGTCTATGGCCAAATAACTCAGAAGAAGCAAAACACAGGCTATAAATGCACAAACTTGAATCCATAGCCTAAGCAATTCCCGCATAAAGAGCAAACCTTTTCCTTTTTTTGGTTGGTGGAGATTTCTTACTAGTAACTTCCAACAGATAAAACCCAGTGGAAAAATAAGTTCAGATAAAGAAATTCCTCATATCATTTTAGAGTCCAGTAAAACTAAAAGGTGGGCCAGGTACAATGGCTCATGCCTGCAATCCCAACACTTTGGGAGGCCGAAGCAGGTGGATTGCTTGAGCCCAGGAGTTTCAGACCAGCCTGGGCAACATGACGAAACCCTGTCTCTACAAAAAATACAACAATTAGCCAAGTGTGGTGGCATGTGCCCGTATTCCCAGCTACTTGGGAGGCTGAGGTGAGAGGATTGCTTGAGCCCACGAGATTGTGGCTGCAGTGAGCTGAGGTTACACCACTGCATTCCAGCCTGGGCAACAGAGTGAGACCCTGTCTCAAAACCAAAAATATAAATAAATAAATAAATAAATAAATAAATAAAGGGGGTCAGCTACCTCAGGAGCTATCCTTTCTGTGGACCTCTCTGAGGTACATTTTGTTGACCAATAAGAAATGGAGAGTGAGGGGTCGGGCGTGGTGGCTCATGCCTGTAATCCCAGCACTTTGGGAAGCTGAGGGTCACGAGGTCAGGAGATCGAGACCATCCTAGCTAACACGGGGAAACCCCGTCTCTACTAAAAATACAAAAAATTAGCCAGGCGTAGTGGCGGGCGCCTGTGGTCCCAGCTACTTGGGAGGCTGAGGCAGGAGAATGGCGGGAACCTAGGAGGCGGAACTTGCTGTGAGCCCACATAGCGCCACTGCACTCCAGCCTGGGCGACAGAGCGAGATTCCGTCTCAAGAAACAAGAAAAAAAAAAAAGAAATGGAGAGTGACGGAGAGGGTACAGGAGCAACTTTTGCCCTGATTTCCATGGAAGCTTAATTTTCTTACAAGAAGAAAGAGAATGGACATGTTTAAGGGTAGAGGCTTTGGGGATCACGGAAGTCTGTAGGTAATTTGCAGGTAGTTTTATGATTCTGCTGTCACAAATGTGTCTTTAGAATGCTTCGAGGTTCCATCACTCCCCTCCGTTCCCCTACTTTACCCAATTTTTTACTTCTCCTGAATCATTTTCATTAACATATTCAAAAATTCTGAGTTGAGTTGCTGAAGAGAAAAATTTTGAAACATCTCATTTTGCAGAAAGACAACACTTGTATTTTACTTTAGGGTTGGAAGCTTTCTCAATAAGCCCTGCTAAGACTTACAAATGTTAAAATAAAACCTCCATTTTAAATTTCTAAGGCACAATATTTATTCATAACCTCAATCATCACTTGAAGCATTAATCCACTTAATGGATACCATGTTAAAAATTAGAAAGAGCTCACTATTGTCTCATTGGAAACACTAATACTGACAGAAAAGGGGAAAGACAACTAAACAGAAAAACCACGAAATACTTCCAAAGTGGTATTGCGTTCAAGAAAAGTGGAGAGAGTGTTTTGCGTAGTGGTGAGTGAAGCCAGTTAAGGGCAAGCTTATTTCAATCAGTCACTTGTCGGTGGAGACGGCCTCGTTACCATCTCTCTTTTGGTAGGAAGTGCTTCATGGAGGGAAATAGAGTTTAAGGAAGGAAAGGAGGAGAAAGAAGAATCTATTCAAGGGATGGAAGTGTTACCTAGAAAAAAAGCTTCAAAAAATACGGGACAAGTATTATTTTGTAGAAAGGGAAGTCTAAGATTGCTTCAGAAGACAAACAAGTTGGACCCACTTTAGTGGGCACATCACCTCTCTATGGGATCTCATTCCTCCTGTGTTCACGGCTCCTAGTTCAGGGCATTAGCCCTTTTAAGATATGGGCATTTTCTGAGTAAGTTAATTCACTTTCATGTCCATTGTTCCATAATTCATTCCTGAATTATGAGACTACTCAGTGTTCAATATCAAAGACGACTATTTCAGGGTATATTAAAATCTCTCTCCAGGATTATCATTTTCTGTATACATGTAGGCAACACCTGCTGTATTATTTTCTATTATTAAATTCAGTTTTCTGCACTGAATCACTCTCTCCACAACAATTTCAAGTTCATTGAAGCCAAAGAGCAACAATTGTGCTTCTTTGTTTAATCTCCATAGTACCTGCTCTATGCACATAACACACAATACATCTTGGTAGAATAGATTTACTTCCTTCAATGTTTATTTCCTTTGATGGAAACCGTAATGGTTTCCATTCTAATTTATAAATGTTGCTGTGCTTCATATTTCAAGTGATTGCTCTGAAGAACAGACTAAACCGAAATGCATGAATTTAACAAGAGACGGAGTTCAGGACATAAAAATAAAACCATCCTTCTTGCTTTTAGTTCACATATCAAATCTTGTGATTGTGTAATTAGGGCATATGTAGTATGGAAAATACCTCAAGTTCCTTTTGCAAAGATACTTTTTCCCACTGAGGAAAGAAGATATGTAGAATAATTCCAAAACAGAGAAATTGAAATCTACTAGAATGGGGTATTCATTATTGCAAAATGTTCACTATCTCTTCAGAATGTTCTGCTGTATAGAGATTACCAGAAAGTATAGACTCTGAGCTATAAATATCCTCAAAAAGCCATGGAGCATCTGCTTTTAATTTGTGCCTGGGTGGCTTATACATCAGACGGGAAAACATGCCTGGTTTTAGGAGGTTTGAACAGATGCCATGGAGTAAGTGCCCATTTCCCAGAGTTTGTTGTCATTTTGGTTAGTGAACTCCACCTACCAAGACAAAAATGATCCCTGTGTCTCAGAGGCTCCCCTTTAAAGAAATAGAAAGGAGAGCAACCCTTTTTCCCAGCTCTTCCATGCAGAGATGTTTAAGCCAATGATTTATAAAACACTTTCAACACTTTGTGCATACTATACAGTCTTAATTTTGGTGTTAATTAAACCTTATTTTTGTTGTCTCCTTGCCCTGTATTGATGACTGTTGCATTCTAGATCTTTGTCTGTTCTGTGTTTAACTTCACACAATACCCATTAAGCTGATAAATATTCCATTTGATCATTTTTATGAGTAAATGTAATGTCTTAACAGCTTGAGGTTTAGTTGAATCTTAAATCTGGGCAGCAGTTATCACTGTGTAAGAAAAATTGGGTCAAATTAGAAATTTGCAGAGCTTCTCCTGGTCTTTTCACCCTCCAATTCTGCCTGATATACTATGTCTTCCCACATTTACACTTTGTGCATGTACTGTCAAAAGACCAGGTTGTTGAACCAAGGGATTCTCTTTGTTTTCCTCATGAGGAAAATGAACTTCACAAAATGAGCTTGCTGAAAGTCCCAAATCTCATGAGGTAAAATCTTTCATGATTGATTCTCTGCAGGTATCGAATTTGTTTTCTTGTTGAAAAGCAGGTTAACCAATAATTAGGTGCAACAATTTCTCCACATGGAGCTTATGTGGAAGAAAACTTTCTAAAAAATAACTGTGGTTTATGTTTCCTGTCTGAGGTATGCCTTACATTAACTCCACAAAATATTTAGCTTTTCCTAGCTCAGATCTTGAACAGCTCTCCCAAGACTTTGACCCTTATCAACTCCTTATTACCAAAGAACATTCTTTTATCTTGGGCTCTGGGATGGTATTTATTTGTTGATTAACTATTTTTGGCTAGTATTGACTGAAGACTCATTATATAATGTGTTGAGTAGATTTAAATGGGCAGAGAATACAAAAGGTGCACAATAATCCCATTCCTCAGAAATCGCTGTCATATGGTTGATTACCAAGACAAAACTGACACCCATGGCACAACTCTGGGATAAGTAGAATTGATGAAAAAATCGAAATCTTCCATAGGATTTCAGAGAACCTATTAATGTGAACTGGAGCAGTCAACATGGGTCTTGGGAGAGTATAGACTTGATTTAGACCTTAAAGTATGGAGAGATTTGAGTGGGTAAAAGGAGGTCAAAAGATATTTGCTTCAGATGTGAAAGTAAAGACCAAAAAATGAGATGTTGTTTCTGAGAAACAGTGAGAGACAGGGCTGCAGAGATGAGGGCTTGCTTTTTCAGGTTCCCGAGAGCTGTCCATATGAAAGCTCTTTTGTTGCCTATTTTAGCCTCTTGACCCTTGCTGAAGGACCCCCAAATTTTTTCACTAGGGCACGAAACTAGGACCCTTAATAGCCTGCATGAAAAAGTAAAGTCTAGAGAATTTAAGTTCCCTAGTTACTAAAGAAAATAGTATATTTTGGAAATGTGTTAGTGCCTTGATTCCTTATCTAATCTTTCAGGCATACAGTTTTTTGTTGTTGTTGTTTTTTGTTGTTGTTGTTTTGTGGTTTTTTTTTCTTTTTTTGAGACAGAGTCTTGCTCTGTCGCCCCCTCAGGCTGGAGTACAATGGTACGATCTCGGCTCACTGCAACCTCTGCCTCCTGGGTTCAGGCGATTCTCCCGCCTCAGCCTCCTGAGTAGCTGGGACTAGAGGGGCGTGCCACCACACTCAGCTAATTTTTGTATTTTTAGTAGGGACAGGGTTTTGCCATGTTGGCCAGGCTGGTCTCGAACTCCTGGCCTCAAGTGATCCACCTGCCTCGGCCTCCCAAGTTGCTGGGATTACAGGTGTGAACCACCATGCCTGGCCTCAGCTATACCACATATTTAAAAAAACAAAGCTCCATCTGCATCATTAGTGATGACTGTCAACCTCTATTTCAGATGTGAAGAACAATAGCACAGATGTAGGAGATATGGCTATAAAGTCACAGAAGTGATTCTTCTCTTAAATACAGCAAAACGTCTAGCTTTCAATGGTGTTGACACCTTCAAAGTAGAATCCTTGAAAGGCTATGTGATTATTCTGACGATGCATCCATTCTTCAAGTCAGTTTTAGGATCCTTTTTTTAAAAACTGCTCTGGGAAACCACAGCAGAGCTCTTAGAGTATCTTCCCTAGAGGCAAGTCTTCCATCCTTGCCCCCGATCTCTGCATCGACACCTGCCTGCCTTGCATGCAGACTCTCCCCAGCCTAAATTGAGGCATCTTCCTTTATTGTGTCCCTGCCTGTCCTCTGCCTTTGTCTTATCTTTTGCTTTTGTCCCTACCCCTGCAATCAGACAATGCAAGACAAGGCAGAGGACATGTGGCTTGAATCTGAGGAGACAAACTAAATTCTGAGGCAAGAAGTTGACAATGCAGTGAAATAGAGAGAGGTTAGAGATGCAGGAGAATTAAAAAGATATCATATAAACAACAATCACAGCCAAAAATACTGTGAGGATGGGGTAGCTGGGACATTGTAGGAAATGGAAAGAACATATCGAGTCACAATGGGAACTCAGCACAGACACTAGAATTTGTAAGCTAAAATTACAAACTAAACACAATAACAATTATTGGTATGTCCACTGACTTCCAGTTTACCAGGCCAATTTCTATTCACTTTCCCTAAAGTCAGCTTATCTCTGCAAAACTCTTTTCTAATCTTTTGGGATGCAGAATTGGAGAACAAACAGAATACTGCAGAACCCGAGAGGCAAGAGGAATGGAAGGGCCTAGCAGGAGAGGGGGAATTGCAGTTGGCAAATGAGAATCTATAATCCGTGTCAAAGAGTATAAGGTGTGAAAGAACAGGGATCCCAGAAATATTCCAGAAGGGCCATAAGTATTCACTTTAATGCATTTCATATTATACAATGAACAAATTGATTAACTTTTCAAATATGTTTGGTTAAGAACTGTGCTCCTCGGACAGAACACCAAACTGAGACTGGACCACACATGACAGCTTCAGTGAGGTTACATGATCAGATGCAACTGCTACATTGCACTAGGCCTGTAGGCTATGAGGTACTCACATATGCTTTCCCGCAGGACAGGAATGCCAGTGGTGCTGTTGCTGGCCAGGCATGGAAAGGAGCACTCAGTCCATTTTCCAGTCTATGAGAGCAGACTGCTGACCACCAGTGTGCAAAACAATCAATCCCCCAGATGTCTTGAGCATTTTGAAGTCTATGGAAATCCCAGGGCAACCCTAGAGCTAGAGACTATAGTATCAATGGCATAAGGCATGTTTTCTCTTGTGAGCTCACCTCAACCTCAAAGGAGGAAACACGCACACACATATGCCTGCTTTTCTAAGGCTCTCATTGTGCTTATCCCAAACCACCTCTTCTGTTCATAGGAAAAGAAGAGAATTTACTTACTGTATGTTGCAGGCCTGGAGATGAAGAGCACTCTTAGACTTTTCACTAGAGCACATTTTTCTCACTTTGTTCCTGAGTTTCACATCATCTGTCATGAACAAGAGGTATAACCATATAGCAATAAGATTTTATCTTACTAATATATCATGACATAGAAGTGCAAGTAAATGTTTTATTTCCAGAGGATAACCATGGGTGATTTTACCTTTAATCTCAATATGTTGACCCTGCCTAATTGTTTCTGAAACAACTTTTGGAAGTAACATTCAGAGCTATTATATGAGCATACCAGAAAGTGTCATTTTATAGTGACACCTCATTAGTTATATTTGGTTACAGTGACTTTTAGCCTTTTTTTTTTTTTTTTTTTTCCCAAGACAGAATCTCATGCTGTTGCCCAGACTGGAGTGCAATGGTGCCATCTCAGCTAACTGCAATCTCTGCCTCCCGGGTTCAAGCGATTCTCATGCCTCAGCCTCCCAAGTAGCTGAGATTGCAAGCATGCACCATCATGCTCAGCTAATTTTTGTATTTTTAGTAGAGACAGGGTTTCACCATGTTGGCCAGGCTGGCCTCGAACTCCTGGCCTCAAGTGATCCTCTGGACTTGGCCTCCCAAAGTGCTGGGATTACAGGTATAAGCCACCATGCCTGGCGTTTTAGCCATTTTTAATATCAGGTTAAATATTTAATTTAAATATTATGAGTATAAAAACTTGCCATCAAAGAGGATATTCAAAGAATGAGAAACAGCTTTGACTGCAATTGAAAAGAGAAGTTTCAGCCATGTTTTAAACACTATTAACCTAATTTAAATGAATGCATAGTCTTCCCTGAAGACTGATTCAAACGGGAAAGTCATCATTTTAAAGGTCTACATTTTGGCTCATTGCAGCCTTGACCTCCTGGACTCAGGTAATTCTCCAGCCTCAGCCTCCCAAGTAGCTGGTACTACAGGTGCATGCCACCACAGCAGCTAATTCTTGTATTTTTTGTAGAGATAGGGTTTGCCATGTTTCCCAGACTGGTCTTGAACTCCTGGGCTCAAGTGAGCTGCCTGCCTCATTCTTCCAAAGTGCCGGGAAGGACCAGCCACTGTGCCTGGTCCTTTTGGAGACTGCTGATGCTGGCTTTATTTTTTTAATGCCGAGAAGAAACAATCTCCTGAATGAGTTTTATACAGAAACACAAGCAATATAGCACTTTGCAATCAGACAGAATTTTTTATTCCCAGATATTCATAACATTTAAAGATGGTTATCAAGTAATCAATGCAAAATGTTTGTTGAGAAGTGTTTATTCCAAAGAATAAAACTGTGTTTAAGAGCTTTATTCAGTGTCAAAGCACGTTGGTGGCAGAATGCAAACAGGTAACCTGATTTTCAGATTGAAATATATCCCTGTGCCCTTTTCCTTTAATATGACAAAGTGCCTATAAACCCACAGGGATTTGTTTACAATTATTTTTTCTCACAATTATTTATCTGTAACACCTCCCTTGTGGGGATATTTACAAGATAGTTGGCAGAGAGAGAATAGAGATTGAAACATAATGCTCAAAAAATAAAATAGAAAATGTAAGATTATAAATGACTAATATTCTAATGGAACAATCATATCATAGGCTCCTAATCCCATTCTGAGAAAATAAAAATATCTTTACTTCAGAAAAAATAAAAATGAACTTTTAAATATGGCACAATATTATTTTAAAAAAGAATTAGATTGAAATACTGCCATATATTGTGATGGAAAAATGTGAAGATTTTAAATGAAGAATAAAACCAAATTTGATTCTTCTCTTCTGCTCTCTCCCATCCTGTTTGCCTCTGTTCCTTCCTCTCAAAACCACTGATGCCTGGGACACCCACTGGCGCAGGGGTACAGCCAGGAACAAGTCGCACATGGTCCTTAACATCTTGACACCTTCAAAATTGCAGGAAAGACATATTAGATAACTAGCTGCAAATGTGAGGTGTATAGTGAAATGGAAATATAGTACTTCTTACACAAATGGCCATAAGTAATCTTAGTTTAAGTGAATATTAAGATTGTCAGTCTCCACACCTTACATAAAAAATAAAATCCCGTCTCTCTTCTATGATGGCATCTCATGGCTGCCAGTCATATCTAGAAAATTTCCCCCAGGTATGAATAGAGCAATGATAGGCTCTACTGGCATGATTGCCAGTTCTGTTTAGCAAAAATTTTCACTATTTTTCAATGTTTATTCGTTTAACAGCCAAACCGATTCTTTTTCTGTCCTAAACAGAAATATTTAAACTTTGCCAGCTTTCTTTGAATTTGGAACTGTCAACATATGCTTTTATTCTAAAATATTTCAAGTCAAAAAAAAAAACAACGTGGTAGGATGAGGTGCTGGTATACAGTCTATGGTCCCCCATATGAGTGTGCTAGAGCTATCACCAAAAGTGCCACAAATTGAATAACGACTAAACAACAGAAATATCTGTCTCTCAATTCTGGAGGCTAGAAGTCCAAACTCAAGGGTTGGCGGGGTCATACTCCCTCAGAAACCTGCAGAGGAAGCATCTTCCCCTGGCTTTTCCTAGACTCCAGTGGTTCTCTGGCAATGTTTGGTGCCCTTGGCTTAGAGGTGCATCATTCCCATTCTCCAAGTTCACAGATCATCTTCCCTCTGTGCATCAGGTTCTGTGTCCACATTTCTCCTTTTTACAAAGACACTAGTCATATTAGATTAGGGCCATTCCTAGTAACCTCATTTTACATTGATTACCTCTGGGTAAAGACCCTATTTCCATGCCAGGTGCGGTGGCTCACGCCTGTAATCCCAGCACTTTGGGATGCTGAGGCGGGAGGATCACCTGAGGTCGGGAGTTTGAGACAGCCTGACCATCATGGAGAAACCCTGTCTCTACTAAAAATACAAAATTAGCCAGGCATGGTGGGTATGCCTGTAATCCAGCTACTTGGGAGGCTGAGGCAGGAGAATCACTTGGACCCTGGAGGTGGAGATTGCGGTGAGCCGAAATCGTGCCATTGCACTCTAGCCTGGGCAAGAAGAGCAAAACTCCATCTCAAAAAACAAAAAACAAACAAGACCCTATTTTCAAATAAGGGCACATTCTGCAATACTTCAACCAACAATTCTACCTCTAACAGCCCCAAGCAAAAAGACACATTCTTTATTGACACTTGTATGAAATAACTACTTACCGAACCACTCCACCCTGTACTTATAAATCATCTTTAAGGAAAGCTATGCATTATCTTATCTACTGCTGTAGTTTTTCTCTGTGGTTCATGGGAAGAGTCCTAAAGAGATGAAAGAAAAATTCTTGGTCAAATTTTTCTTTAATATGTGGAAATTTTTATCACTTTGAAAAGAACTTGACAACAGTGGAAAATTCATAAAGGAGCCTTGGTATGTCACCAAACTGGATTTTTATTCTCATCATGACCAAGGTGTGCCTTATGCCTTTATATCCAAGTGACTTTAGCAACTAGATGTGATGAGAAAGACATGATAAGGCATTGGGAAATGTAAAGTCAGCTCTACTATGAGGAAGAACAATAGTAAATAGTTGAATTCAACAAATATTTATTAAGCACAACTATGTGCAGATCCTGTACTAGGTTGTGAGGACACAAAGTTGAATGTAACATGGTCCTGGTTTTCAGAAGCTTATCTCCCTAAATGAAGAAATAAGATAAATATAAAAATACCTATAATACAGGATTTTTTTTTCCAGTGGAGGAAAAGGGAAAATTAAGTAGAACCTTGAAATAGAAGTGTGTTTCCAAAAGTCAAAAATAAAATAATGGTGACTAGAATACCTGTTTTTAGTATTCCATGGTATTTTTAAGTACAGAAATAGTGGTATTTTTGTGATGTAATACCATAACTTAGATGGGGTCTTGCTCACACTCCCTAGCCTCAAGCAAGCCTCCCACCTTGGCTTTCCAAAATGCTGGGATTACAGGTGTGAACCATCACGCTTGGCCTGTAACTTCGGCTTTTAAAATGTAATTTTAATCTTTCACATCTTGAGAGGTACCCGATGATTATCAGTGGCATTCAATTTTTGAATGGAACAAAGATGCACTCATTTGAAAGCATTTCATTCCTCTGTAATCCTGAAAGCTAACCCATCATTCCCACCCACAGCCTGTATACACACTGCTCCTCCTGTATTCCCATCTCTGCATTGACAGCCCCATCCTCCAAAGCACCCAAATGAAAATTTCAACCTTTTCTTTGCCTCACTTGGTGGACACCAAGTCCTGTATAATCCACCTCCTAAGAATCTCTAGAAACTGCCCTGTTCTTCGTCCGCTTTGGCCATCAAGAGTCCTATCTTTTCTTGCCTGGACAATATAATCATTCCAATCAATCAAATCTAAGTGGATTTCTCTGCTTCTTTGAATCTACTTCCTCCTCACAATTATCTACTTTCCCATCCTGTTACCAAAAAGACTTTTCCAAAATGAAATATAATCACATTATGGCCCTGCTTTAAAGCATTGAGTATGTCTTCATTGTCTTCAATATGGAGGAAAAACTCTTTCACAGCCCAGCCTCTGCCTCTCTCCGGAGCTTCATCTCCTACTGTGTTTCCATGCATGCTTCACTGCAGACACCCTGACTGCCTGTGGTATCGTGAACATCCCTTGCCCTCTTACAGGTTTTGTCATGCTAGCCTCCTGCCTAGATTGCCCTTCCTTGCATTCCCTCCTGTATTCATCTCCTGTTGCTGCTGACACAAATCACTGCAAGCTTAGTGGCTTAAAACAGCACTTACGGCCGGGCGCTGTGGCTGACTCCTGTAATCCTAGCACTTTGGGAGGCTGAGGCGGGTGGATCATGAGGTCAGAAGATCGAGACCATCCTGGCTAACAAGGTGAAACCCTGTCTCTACTAAAAGTACAAGAAATCAGCCGGGCGTGGTGGCGGGAGCCTGTAGTCCCAGCTACACGGGAGGCTGAGGCAGGAGAATGGAGATCACACCACTGCACTCCAGCCTGGGCGACAGAGCGAGACTCCGTCTCAAAAAAAAAAAAAAAAAAAAAAAACCCCAGCAACTCACTTATTTCCTTACCATCTCAGCTAAAGTCAAGGTGTTGCAAGGCCAGTTCCTTCTAGATGCTCTGGGAGAGAATCCATTTCCTTGCCTTTCCTAGCTTCTGGAGACCACCGGCATTCCAGGGCTGGTGACACCATTCCAGGGCTGGTGACCCCTTCCTCTGACCTCCTGCTTCCATTGTCACCTCTTCCACTGTCTGCTCCTCTGTTAGCAGATTTCTATCTCCTTTTTATAAGGACTTTTATGTTTACAGAGAAGCCCACCCAGGTAATCTAGAACACTGTGTCTCAAGATCTTAATTTAATCACATTTGCAAAATCCCTTTTGCGATATAAGATAACATTCACAGGCTGTAATGATTAGGCCCTGCTTATTTTCGGGAGCCATTATTCTGCCTAGCACACATATCTTTTTCTACCTCAGCCTTTCAGATGCAGCTTAAACATTTCTTCTTTTCTGGGAAATTTTCTAACATCCTATTCCCTCCCCAATCCCATTACGCCCTCCAGCAATTCCCACTGAGTACCTCACTAATACAACTGTCTGGGTTTGCTTGGGACTAAGGAGGTTCCCAGAACACAAGACTTTCAGTGTTAAAACCAGAAAACTGCCAGACAAACCAGGATGAGGTAGTTACCCTAAGTCCTCACCTTTCTTTCCACATCACCCTCCTTGTAGCACTCAGCACGTGGGATTGTAAGTTAGAATTCTCAGTTCTCTTGCCTTTCTCCTCTGCAAGGCTATGGGTGGGAATGTTTCTTTTGTGTTTCTGATGGTCATGCCTTCGTTTCTGGCATGTGGCAAATGCTCCGTAAAGTGAATGGAGTTTGTGGAGCAGCCCTGCAACAGCAGACATTCTAGGCAAAGTGGAAATTTTCCACCCTGTGACTAGAACAAAAAAACAAAATGAAACAGAACATTAAACACCGGTATGATGTGCTATGTTCTCTTGGGCACTTTTTTCTTTGATTTTCTCATCTATACTTGCAAATTTGAGTAAAATTAGACAGAGTTCTTTGCAAGAACCCAAATATTCGCAGTCTTTGACAGAACACACTGTCTTCAAACAAACAGAGGCTCTACTATTTATAGCTGATTGCTTCACCACTTGTCTTGCCTGTTTTTTTGGATGCCCTTTGCCACGAACAAAGCAGATTGAAAATAGATTTGGGGCCAGGTTCTGGGAGTCTTCTAACATTTCTTTATTCTCTTAAACACTGATAAAATTGACCCATTCTTGGAATTTGCCTCCTGAATGCTGCAGCAGCTGGAGCACCAGACATGTGACTCTCTTTGATATCACTTCTGTCTGTGTGCCCTCCAGCCAACTTTGTTTACCTCTACAAAAGTGCCCTTGAACAAAGGTGCCCTGCAACTTAGAGTTAATGGAAAAGCAACTGAGGTAAACATTAAAAAGTGAGACTCAGACAAAGACATCATTTAACCCGAGCCATCGATTCCACAGTCCCAGTTCAGAGAAAAATCATTTCTATTGCTGAGTAGGAAATATATTTATGCCCTGAAGCCAAATGTGCCTATAATGCTTATGAACAACCACATGAATGGAAACCCTGGACAGAATGAGGGACCAGAATGAATTAAATTCACATCTTCTGTCGCCCACATTTAGAAAGAGAGAAACTAGGAAATTGAAACCTATTTATGTTATGCATCTGCAAAAACAGAAGCTGTATAAGAAGTTACTCCTAATGAATGAGAAAATAAAACGTGAAACTTTAAAATGAGAATCAATTATATTTTATCAGTGTATTTCCAGATCTTTAATAATGAGCTATGCCTTCCATATAGAATTGAATCACATCAATCAAAGTGAAGAACTCAGCACAAAAGAAATTAGAGGGAAATATTTGGAAGACTACAAAAACATAGCGTTGTAAATAAAAGTAAACATATTATTTTGGTTTGGAAAAATATTTCAAACTCTACTTAAGGTTTATAAATCCTTTCTGTAATTCATGATAAAGGGGGAAGCTCTTGATTATTATCCTCAAGACATACACATATCATGTCTACGTGAATGAATCTGAAAACTGTCTGAATGAGGATAACTCCAGAGGTCATGACAGATGAATGACTCATCTACCCAAATGCAGCCACCAGAGCCCTGATTTGAACCCTGGGCATACAGCTTTTTAAACACACCCCAGCATTTGCCTGCAAATGTGTCCTCACAGCTATAATTTCACTTCCAAACTCACTAAAGAGTCATCTATCAATGCACTACTGACTGGTTTTTACACATAGTGAGTTGCAAAGCAGTATTTTAAAACCAGCTATGTAAGAAAACCCATATTTCCCTAGCTTTATGTGCTCTAGAGATATAAGGACATAAAGCTAATGGAAATGAGAAGGAAAAGCAAATCTCCCCTTCCTCCTTCCATCGGATCTGGCTTTCTGGTCACCCTGTTTTATCAGATTAAAATGTAAAATGAGACTAGTGAAGCTGATTTAAATAATCTCTCTCTATCTAACCATGAGAAAAATTGGAAGGCCCAACTAAGGTCACGTTAAATGTTAACTTCTGCCAGGAATTGAGGCTGAAGTTTCACCAGCAGAACAGGAAGTTGCATTCTATAACTGCAGTCAACTTGCCTCTATTGTCTTTACGGAGCACCAGACAACATTAAAAATCCAAAATTGCTAAAAAACAACAAATAACTTCTTTCTCTGTCTTCATGACATATTTTATGTTTTCTTTTTATTTTTTGTCTTTCTGACCCTCTAACTAAGTTGATATTTTACTTCTCGAGTCCCTAAGAACTTACTTTATAGCTTCAGAATTTTAGAGACGGAAGGGGTCATCATCTAAGGTTCCTGAGAAGGCTATAACCTTAGGGGGTGAAAAAGAGAGAAAAATATATTTAAATACGTTTTGTTATCCGATAAACTTACTGACTTGTTTTCCCTTTTATCACAGACTGGATAGAACTTTGTCTAAAATGAACACAGATCCACAGACTATAGCTTGGGAACCCCTGATCTAATTTCATCCCCTAACTGTCAGCTAAAGAAATTAAAACTCAGGGTCACTTGGCCAAGATCACAGAGTTCATTGCTTTTGAAGGGAGCCAGGCTTTAGACACTCAAATCTCTTGACTGTTTAGTGTGTATTCTATCATACGGGCACCACCCCCCGCCAACTCCCTACCCACAAATAAAGCTAATGCTACCATTTTTATATACCACTCATGGTAATCTGGAAAATTAAGTGAAATTATAATGTATTTTAAGCCAAACATATAATTTGATTATAAAAATTAAGACTTTATTCTAGACCTATAATGATTATAAAATTAAAATTATAATTCCATAATTTTATAAATTCTCATATTCACAAAGTAACAATGTCATGCAATGGAATAATTTCATCCAAATTGCAGATGATGCAAAATTAATGCTTTACAACTATTTTATTATGAAGTTAATTAGAAAGCATTATATAAAACTATGGGGACATAATTATCTCAAAAATGAAAAGGAATATTAAAATATATGTCTAGTTAAAAGATTTAAAGATAATATTCCAAAATAACAATGGTTATGTCTGATAGTAATATTCTGGATACTTTTTTCCTTTTGAATGTTTCTATAATTTCACTCTTTTTAAAAATATTCATCTTTCCTTTTGTAATGATAAGAATCAACTACATTTTTAAGTCCAAAGAATAAAAATAAATCCAATATCATGTTTGTGTATGTTATGCCAACATTTTTTTTTTTTTTTTTAAGTAACACAGATGTGTTCATTCAAATAAGTTGACATTTTCATCTTGGTTAGCTGGTTTGATGAAAGTCCAAATCACATGCCAATGAGTAAACTCACTAGCCCATATGACTCAGCTCTGAAAAAGAAAGGCATGTAATTTTGTTTCACAAACATTGAGAAGCAACAGCTTTTGGGGTGGGAGGGGCGCTAGAAACATCCTTTGACCAACATTTATGTGAAATGCATGTGCCAGAAATTATAATGACAGAAAAAGGAATTTGATGTCAAACATTTTAGTAAATTACAATATGTACTCTAGAAACACTTCCTCTAGAAGGAAAACATCCATTTGACTGAATGTGTAATTTCTATTTTTGTAATACAATGTGGGGAGATTATTACAAAAAGTGTATCCAACCATGTGAAGTTTAAAGCATAAATATAAATAATTAGTATCTAGTTTATTTATGAGTTAATAAAACTTTAGAAATCAATTAGAGAAATCATACATTTAATTTCACTTTCCATAATTAAATATGTTAAATTTTTTAAAAAGCTAAAACAATAAAAAATTTTGCAAGGGTAAAAATGAAATTAATACTGTCAAATTCTTTTCTGGCTTCATCTGATATTAAACATTAAACAGATGCCTGGCCTGTTTAAAAAAAAAAATCTTGGATCACAGAAATAAATAGCCTCTGAGAGAATTAAATGGGTTTTTTAAAATGTATTATTCATTTTAACTTTTATGTCAAAATCATTAAAAAACATATACAGGACATAATAATAGATAAGACAAGGGTGACAACAATTGAGATTATAGATGGTCTCCAATTTATGAGGGTTCGACTTACATTTTTCTACTTTAAAATGGTGCCAAAACCATATGCCTTCAGTACACTCCTCAACTTATGATGTGGTTACCTCTGGATAAACCCATTGTAAGTGGAAAATACCATAAGTTGAACTTTACTTACAATATTTCCCACTTACAAGGGGGTTATTGAGATATAACCCCCTTGTAAGTGGAGGAGTATCTGTATTTGAAGGCAAGCTTCAAAAATCCAACTCAAATTGGCTTGAAGAAAATAAGAATTCATCAATTCATATAAATGAAGAAGCAAGGGGTTCTGGCTTCAGGTGTGGCTGGATCTGAGAACCCATAAGACATCTCTAGGACCTGGTTTCTTTCCATCTCCTGAATCTGCTCTTCTTTGCTTTAATTCTGTTACTTATTGTTCCTAAATGCAAACAACAGAAACCAACTATGGATAGTTTAAGCAGAAACTAAATTTACTAAAATATTTTAGCTAGCTCACACTACCTTTGGAAAGATTTGAGAATGAAATTCGGGAACTTGTATCCAGTAACTCAACTGCAAATCAGGTTAAAAACCAACTCACTGGAGATACCATTGCCAGTATAACTGGTCCCAACAGTTCTAGTTCCAGGCACTGGATGCTCCTGCTAGAATCATTGCTATTTGTGCTTCTAGAAATGGGATAAAGCTGCTACTGCCTCCCGAGAATAAAGTCCTTATTTACCTCATTGGCTTCTGATTAAAAGTCTGACAAGAGTGGGTCTGATAGCAAATCCTAGAACACACATATACTGGAGTAAGAAAGACTCAAAGGTAAGAATCTAGCTTCTACAGACAAAGGTGGTCTCATAAATTGGGGAATTCATCAACATAGGAAAGTTGTTCGAAGGTGCTCAGTGGCCAAAAAGAATAACAAATATATGCCACGGATTTTTCCTTGGGCATTATATGCAGCCAAATGGCTATCAGCAGCTCCAAAATCCCCCCAGGTCCAACTCGTACAATGAACACATCTGTGCTTCTTCCTGCTGACCTGGCAAAACACTCATTCCCCCACTGGCTCTGACAATGTTTCATGCCCAAGTCTGAACAAATCACATGGTCAGGGGAATGTGTGCCTTTGATTGGCCAGCACTGAATCACATGCCCACTCCTGGAGATGGAGGCAGTGTTATCCCTACTTGAAGCATTTGAAGTACTTATTCTGAGAGCAGAGAATGCAGCCCTCCAGAGAGAAACTGCTAGATAGTTTCCAAAAGAATGAATGGAAGAAAGAATAGGAGATGAGGAGATGGGTAAAGGCAACAAATGTTGTTTACAAATATTTTGATACCCAAGTTAACTTCTCAGTTCAACCAAGAAACGAAATGAAGTTTCTGGTCAGACCATGTTGTTCTGATTTGGATGATCTTTGATTTGGTCATTCTAATAAGAATAATTGCAATAATAGTACTAAGAATGACACTTGTATGGTGCTAGGTTTCTCTAAGTTACATACATATAAGTTATATATATATATATGAAGTTATATATATAACTTAATTATGTTCTAACTAAACATATGTGTGTGTGTATATATATATATATAAAATCTTCACAACATTTTGCTGTATATTATTACCATCATTTTCTAGATGAAAGGACTGAGACCCAGGATGTTAAATAATTTGATCAAGATCAGATCATTGATTGAGTAACCGGTATTTGAACCCAGGCAGTCTGACTTGAATCCATTCTCTTAACTATATAGTATAAATTCCAAAGAGAGTACATTACCTGTCACTGGTGATCTTTAAGAAGAATCTAGGTAATCGCTAAAGGGAGTTGTGAAAGATATTTTTCTATTTAAAGCAAGATTGATGATCTTTCTCTCCTCTCAGTTGGCTCAGTGCTGAGAAGTGCCTTACGGAGAACCTACAATTATCCCCCTGTGGCCCAGCAGTGTGGGTTCTGCTATCCGGGAGCAGGTCAGGCTGGGAGGACTGTATGACTCATGTTTCCCAGGCTGGCCCATGTGCTAATATGCTCTAGCTTCCTTCAAGGAAAGCTACTTCTGGAAGTTTGTGGCCTGTCTGGGTGTTCGCAGTTATCCCCCACTCCAAAAATTCCCCTGGAATGCCTAACCATTGGCCAGTGAATCCTCATCTCCACATTTCCAAGCAGCTTCTGTAGTCTGGGGCTGCTCAAAGGTCTGCCGTGCATAGATAAAAAGGCTTTGCTAATGTGGTTGACCAGCCTCTCATTCCCCTCTCCTACATCCACATGATGGCAGAGGAGCCACAAATCCTTCCCAAGCCTTGTACACAAATCCGTCAGTCACAATACAAATTGCACTTGAATGACCATCTACTACCAATTACACTAAACTGTCAGTCTCCACATTCACCTGTAGCAATTTTTACTTTTTCCGAACCATTCTCATCATGTCAAATATTGAACCCATGAGAGTAAACTTATGTCCATATGCACTATGAGACGGGCATTGCTGACCTCTACCCAACAAATCATTGCACCTGCTTCTTCCAGCTGACAGAGCCCTGTTCTTGGGACAGGAACTGGAAGTGTCAGATTCAGTTGTTTCAGCTATAAGTCCATTACTGGAAATCCTTGTTTTTTGCAAAATTAGGCCCTAAAGATAACAGAGCTGATTGGAAAAAGAAGGGGTTGGGGGTAAAAGTAGACCTAAAAAAAACGTAGTGGGTATTTCAGAATATAACTTGGACAACTTCGGGCAGGTAGTTAAGATAGCTAGGGCTACTCAAGATATAATAAAATGCATTAAAACAACATGGACTATTCATTTCTGGTTCATGTATTCACATATTGTTCATATATATTATGCTTAAGAAGTCACTTTAAAAAGAGAAAGAAAGAAAGAACAATATGGAATGCATTCCAGAATTCTGAGACAGTGAGGCTGCTGATAGAGTCGGTATAGTGTCAGGCCTCTGAGCCCAAGCTAAGCCATTATATCCCCTGAGACCTGCACATATACATCCAGATGGCCTGAAGTAACTGAAGAACCATAAAAGAAGTGAAAATGGCCTGTTCCTGCCTTAACTGATGGCACTACCTTGTAAAATGCCTTCTCCTGGCTCATCCTGGCTCAAAAGCTCCCCTACTGAGCACCTTGTGTCCCCCACCCCTGCCCGCCAGAGAACAACCCCCTTTGACTGTAATTTTCCTTTACCTACCCAAATCCTATAAAACGGCCCCACCCCATCTCTCTTCGCTGACTCTCTTTTCAGACTAAGCCCACCTGCACTCAGGTGAAATAAACAGCCTTGTTGCTCACACAAAGCCTGTTTGGTGGTCTCTTCACACGGACACGAGTGAAATACAGAAGGAAGTGCAAACCGCCGCAGGCTTAGAGTTGTATGAGATTCAGGAGTAACAGGTGCCCTCACATAAGGGAGTGTCGGGAATAAGCACTCATTTTAAATTTTCTTTCACAAAGTTAAAAAAGGTTCCTGCCTGTACAGCTAAAGGCTTTTACCTTTCCTGCTAAAAGTTGTTATTAATTCTCTCTCCTGCTAGGCTGCTATATTCTGCTCTTTTGCTACACCAACACAGCTTCCAGAGTATATCAACATAATTCCCCTATTTATCAATGCATGTATGTGTACTAATTCATTTTCTGGAAACGGATGTGGCAGAACAGACTGCACCCCCTCTCCGAGGCTGCCTGCAGCTGGCAATGGCCATATGACTTGGTTCTGACCAATGAAATAAATATAGGGAGACTGCTGAGAAAACCTCGAGAAGAACCTCTTCCTTTCCTATTTTACATTTTGTCATATGAGGATATAATACTTGGAGCAACTGATGCCGTTGTATAGCCATGGAGAGAGATACTGCTGCCACACTGATGGTGAAGAAGAGGAGGAGGAGGAGGAGAAGGAGGAGGAGGAGGAGAGAAGGAGGAGGTGAAAAAAAGAAAAGAGAAGAGAGGGAAGGGAAGGGGAGGGGAAGGAAAGGGAGGGAAGGGAGGAGAGGGAAGGGAAGGGAAGAGGAAAAAAGGCAAGAAAAGAGGGGCCAGGTCCTTGATGACAGCATCGAGACACTGAAACAACCCTGGAATTATTTATCTCCAATTCAAACTTTTAAGCCACTTTTGGCTTTATTTTGTTTTATTTATTTTATTTTATTTTTAGAAAGACAGAACCTCACTCCATCACCCAGGCTGGAGTGCGTGGTCATAACTCACTGCAGTCTTGAATTCCTGGGCAAAAGTGAGCCTCCCACCTGAGTCTCCCAACCTAGATAATTTTTTAATTTTTTGTGAAGACTGGAGTCTAGCCATGTTGCCATGGCTGATCTCGAATTCCTGGCCTCCAGCGATCCTCCTGCCTTGGACTCCCAAAGCACTGAGATTACAGGTGTAAGCCACTGTGCCAGGCAGGTCTTATTCTCTTTACCTGCAGCACACCAATATCTCTTGCATTTCCTGTAGACCACTGTGAAAGGAAAATAAATCTTGGAATCTCAAAATCACTAAGCCATGAGTAAAGTCAAGCTGGGAACTATGTCAGGCAAACCTGCCTCTGATTTTATTCCTAAATAAGATAGCTACAAAGATAAGAAGCTACATATCTCCATCACAATTTGCCCACAGGAAATTCCTTGTGGACAAGGACAGACAGAGCTCAAAGTCATCCCTGTGAGGCTCACCTGAGACAAATGCATACCTGATTGCTTCCTCTGCCCTATTGTTTATGTAAAAATGCAGATTCACTAAGTCAGACTAAATTGTGCATTCAGTGGAAGGCTGATCAAGGACTCAAAAGAATGCAACCTTTTGTCTCTTATCTACTTCTAACATGGAAGCCATCACTTCAAGTTGTCCCACCTTCCCAGAATGAACCAATATACATCTTACACATATTGATTGATGTCTCATGTCTCCCTAAAATGTATAAAAGCAAACTGTACCTCTGATCACCTCGGGCACATACTGTCAGGACTTCCTGAGGCTGTGTTATGGGTGTGTCCTTAACCTTGGCAAAATTAACTTTCTAAATTGACTGAGACCTGTCTCCGATATTTGGGGTTCACAGCACTCACAAACCTACTGTACCTGTTTCCTATGGGCCTGTAACAAAGTATCACAGACTGGGTGACTTAAACAACAGAAATTTATTGTCTCACAGTTCTGGAGCCTGGAAGTCCAAGATCAAGGTGTGAGCAGGGTTAGTTCCTTCTAAGAGCTAAGAGAAAAGGATCTGTTCTAGCATCTCTTCTTGGCTTGTAGATAGCGATCTCCTCTCTACGCCTGTTCATACCCAAATTTCCTCTTTTTATATGAATACCAGTCATACTGCATTAGGGCCTACCCTAGTGACCTTATTTTAACTTGATTACCTCTGTAAAGACCCTATCTCCAAATAAGGTTACATTTTGAGATACTTGGGGGAGAGGGCTTTAACATAAGAATTTGAAGGCGAGGGAGACACCATTTAACCCCAAACGCCCACATAATACTCTGAGATCTGGACGAATGTATTCCCCTTTCACATACCTTTGTGAGATGTTAGTTATACAGGTCCACAATCCTTTATCTGAAGCCCTTGGGGCCAGAGGCGTTCGGGAGTTCAGAATTATCTTGATTTTTATAAAGATAATGATATTTATATATGTATATTACAGAAGAGTCTAGGGCATTACCCATAATCAATCATATTGTAAACCAAAAATAAAATTCTAAGCCTCCCAACTGACTGAATGGATCCTTTCTCTCCGCCAAGGGCATTACGAAGTTAACCTGAAAAACTAGTTCAGACTATGATGGGAAGAGGGGACAGCCAAACATCCCTCATTATACTCTCCTCCCTTTGGAATTCAGGCACAACCGACCAGCATTAACATTAAAACAGAGATCTTAAGATTGACAAAATAGGCACTTTGTAGCAATAATATACCAAATTCCAACCTAAGTCTAGTATCTCATCACATGACAGGTAGCAGGCCCTGAAAGAAATCTGAGTATTTTACCCCAAAATATATTTCTTTGACATATTTTGAAATGACCCTGCGAAGCTGTCTCCTATGGGAAAAATCTACATTCTATAGAGAATCCCTTTCAATTTCCAGGTCTTTTCCTGATCCAGGAGAGATTAACTAAGAGTTTGGTAACTTTTGGAGTCTAATAAGAGACATTTTCATCTATTCTCTCTGAAGGCTGCTACCTGGAGGCTTCATCTACATAGTAAGAAGCTTGGCCTCCAAAATCGCTTATCTTAACTCAGACATTCCTTTCTGTTGATTCCAGTTCTTTAGCTAATAACTCTATCAACCAAGTGCTAGTCAGGAAACCTCTGAAGCTACCTATGACTTGAAAGCCTCTGCTTCAAGTTGTCCTGCCTTTCTGGGCCAAGCCAACTTAGGCCTTACATATATCGATTGATGTCTGCCTGTAACTTCTGTCCCCCTAAAATGTACAAAATCAAGCTGTAACCCAACCACCTTAGGTACATGTTCTCAGGACCTCTTGAGACTGTGCCTCGGGCTTTGGTTATTCATATTTGGCTTAGAATAAATCCTTTCAAATATTTTACAAAGTTTGACTCTTTTTCGTCCACAATATTAACCTTATTTCAGTAAAACAAAGAAAGATTCCCGCTACACAAGAGAAAGACTATGAAGACCTTCACAGTAATTCAGCTCAGGTTTTGCTATCCAATGAATTTAAAAAAATGTTTGTTTTCATGCTTTCATAATTTCAGAATTGTAGATAAGGGATTTTGGACCTGAATTGCCTACTCTCTGTCATTTGAAACCTTACTCAGTTTCTAAGTTTGCCCAGCCTTTCTTCCCTGAGCTTTTCCTCCTTCTCTCCTTTCTTCTATGACCAGTTGTTCCATTTCCTGTCTCCTTATCTTCTTTCCTTTCCCAAGACTTTTAGAAGAACAGTTAATTTTTTGTTGATGCCCTTACCAATCTGCACAAGCAAATTTAAGTAGAAACATCTGTACATCCCTTAGTACCTTGAATCAAAAGCCATTGACCTTGTTTAAATCCTAAGAATCCCTTCTGAATCTTTGTGTGCACAGCTACGGCTTCAACAAAATGAGAAACTGACATTTAATCTGTGGGTATACCCCTCACCATTTATTCATTCATTCAACAAATATTCATTGAACACTTGCCATTGTTACCAATGGCAGGTATCTGAGTTACAGCGGTGAATCCAAACTGTAACACTATGAGCCAGGAATTGTTTTAAGTACTTGTTACGCATCTGTGAACAAACAAAAAGATTCCTGCCCTCCTGGGGCATAGTGAAATAAAGAAAGTGAGTATGATATGAAAAGACTTTAGAGAACTCTGAAAATGCCATGAATTAATGCCATGAATTGATGAGTTGTTAGAATCCAGCATAACTGAAATATGAAATCTAAAAATTAATATATCTAATAATTTATAGGTCTGAACCTAAAAATCTATTAAGATAGTTTTGAGGTAGGAATTTACTCTGTGTTACTGCCACTTAAGGAGCTGCCAAGAATTCTCACAAATAATCAAAAAAATCAATCTTTCCTGTCCATCTAATTCTCCAGAGCTTATTGAGATTCCGCAAAGGAAAAAAATAACTCTGGCTGCCCATGGAAATGCAAATTCATGGGACCCTCCCTGCCCTTTCCATTAATGGGCAGCCCAGGTGATTCTTAAGTAGATGACCCTGAGAATCAAACTTTGAAAATTCAAATTGCTCCTCTTCCCTTAGCTAATGACCTATATTAAATTACATTTACTACAAGGAAGGCAGAGTTGCCTTTTGCTCAGGTGTGTCAGCCAGCGGTTAGTTTTTTGTCTTGAAATGCAAATGTTTTATAGCACTTTTTTTCAAGTATGTGTGGCACCCATTCTCAATCCCTGACGGGTTTGAGATGGGTTTGAGATGGGAAGGAGATGGATTTCTATTCAATTAGTTTTTAAATGATATTCTGAAAGAAATGGAGCCTTACTCTTGAAAGGAAGGAAGTATGAAGGGGATTGATAGAGTTGTTCTCTATTTTATTTTGCATCTACAATTTAATTACAACTGCCTTTACGAAGTGACTTCTTAGTCTGATAAATGCAATAACATCTTGATGACTGAGAAAGTGACTCAATAAATTACTGAAAAGCTATCACATTACTTTGCAAACAGACAAAATAGTCAAACAAAAATCAAATTATTACCCTGAGATTTTTGTCATGAGTGTGTTTGACAGTTATACTTGTGTTTCTCTTCTTAATTTTAATTGATGGTCTATGCTAAATTAGAAAAATTAAATATTATATAGACAATTCTTGAATAATAGGGGTTTTCATTAGGCAGTTTGGTTTTAAATTTTCAAATTTTTCTAAGAGTGCATTTGGTTATACACCAAGCTTGTTCAACCTGTGGCCTGCAGGCTGTATGTGACCCAGGACAGCTTAGAATGTGGCTCAACACAAATTAGTATACTTTCTTAAAGCATTATGAGATTTTTTTGTGTGATTTTTTTTTTTTAGCTCATCAGCTGTCAATAGTGTTAGTGTGTTTTATGTGTCGCCCAAGACAACTCTTCTTCTTTAAGTGTGGCCCAGGGAAGCTAAAAGATTGGACACCTCTGTTATACACAATTGTGATCAGAAGTAAGCACCACTCAAGAATGAAATGAAAGTTGTTTTGCATATGACAGGAAATATTTTATTTTACACCAAGTGGATATCCTAGAAAAAAATGGATAAATTACTAGAAAAATGCCATCTACCAAGATTTAATCATGAAATTAAAAGTCTGAACAAACCTACAACAAGTAAGGGACTGAATCAGTAATCAAAAACCTCCCAGAAAAGAAAAGACAAGGACCAGATGGTTTCATTGGAAAATTCTACCAAATATTTAAAGAAACGTTAACACCGATCCTTCTCAAGCTCTTCCAGAAAATTAAAGAGGAGGCAAAACCCAATCTTATTCTCTGAGCCCAAAATTAACCTGACTGCAAAGCCAGATCAATCTGCTATGAGAAAAAAATACTATGAGGTTCAATATCCATGATAAATATTGATGCAAAAATTCTCAATAAAATTCTAGCAGAGTTCAAATGTACATTAAAAGGATTATACACCATGACTAAGTGGGTTTTATCCCTAAGAGGCAAGGATTATTCAACATATAAAAACCAATCAGTGTAATAAACCACATTAACAGAAGAAAGGATAAAAATTACATAATCATCTCAATTGACACAAAAAGCATTTGACAAAATTTTAATGCATTTTTATTATAAAAACACTCAACAAACTAGAAATAGAAATAAATTACCTCAACAAAATAAAGGCCATATATGAAAAGCCCACAGCTAACATCATACTCAATAATGAAAAACTGAAAGCTTTTCCTATAAGAGATCAGGAACAAGGCAAGAATGTCCACTCTCTCCACTTCTATTCAACATAGTACTGGAAGTCCTAGCAATTAGGCAAAAACAATTAGGAAAGAAAAAGAAATACAAGGTATCTAAATTGAAAAGAAAGAAATAAAATTATCTGTTTGCAGATGACATTGTTACTGGAAAAGGATCCCGATCCAGACCCCAGGAAAGGGTTCTTGGACCTTGCACAAGAAAGAATTCGGGGCGAGTTCAAAGAGTAAAGTGAAAGTAAGTTTATTAAAAACCTAAAGAAACAAAAGAATGGCTTACTCCATAGGCAGAGCAGCAGTACAAGTTGCTCGATTGGGTATAGTTATAGTTAATTCTTGATTATATGCTAAACACGGGGTGGATTATTCGTGAGTTTTCTGGGAAAGGGACAGAGATTTCTCAGAACTGAGGGTCCCTCCTCTTTTTAAACTATAGAGGGTAACTTCCAGTCATTGCCATGGCATTTGTGAACTGTCATGGCGCTGGTGGGAGTGTCTTTTAAAATGCTAATGCGTTATAATTGGCATATAATGAGCAGTGAGGACGATTAGAAGTCACTTTCATCATCATCTTGGTTTTGGTGAGTTTTGGCCAGCTTCTTCACCTCATCCTGTTTTATCAGCAAGGTCTTTGTAACTTGTATCTTGTGCTGACTTCCTATCTCATCCTGTGACTAAGAATGCTTAATCTGGGAATGCAGCCCAGTAGGTCTCACCCTTATTTTACCCACCCCGTATTCAAGATGGAGTCACTCTAGTTCAAACGCCTCTGACCATATTTGTAGAGGCCTGTAAGCACTCCACAAAAAAAGCTGTTTAAGCTAATAAATGAATTCAGCAAAGTTGCAAGATACAAAATCAACACACAAAAATCAGTTGCATTTCTATACATTAACAATGAACAATCTTAAAATTAAGAAAAAAATTTCATGTATTATAGCATCAAAAATATATAATACTTAGGAATAAACTTACGCAAGGAGGTGAAAGACTTATACACTAAAAACTACACAGCATTGCTGAAAGAAATTAAAGAAGACACAAATCAATGAAAAAATCCTATTTTCACAGATTGCAAGACTTAATATTATTAAAATATGCAAACTATGTAAAGTAATCTCAGATTCAATGCCATCCCTATGAAATTTCAATGGAATTTTTTAAAAATAAAAAATCCTCAAATTCATATGAAATCTCAAAAGAAGCCTTAGAGTCAAAACAATCCTAAAAGAAATGAGAAAACCAGAAGCCTCACACTTCCTGATTACAAAACATATTACAAAGCCACTGCAATCAAAACAGTATGGTATTGATGTAAAGACAGACATACAGACCAGTGGACCAGAATAGAGTCCAGAGATACATTTTCATGGGGATTGAACCATTTTGCATCACCACTAACAGTGCACAGGGGTTCCAATTTCTCCACATTCTTGCCAGCACTTGTTATTTTCTGGTTTTTGTTTTTGTTTTTGTTTTTGTTTAAATAGCAGCCATGCTAATAGGTATAAAGTGATATCTCACTGTGGCTTTGACATGCATTTTCTAAATAATTAGTGATGTTGAATACCTTTTCATATGCTTATTGGGCATTTGTATATCTCCTATGGAGAAATATATATTTAAGTCCTTTGCCAATTTTTTAAGTTGGGTTATTTTTGTTGTTAAGTTACAGGTGTTCTTTATATATTCTTGATATTGACTCCTTCCCAGAGACACGATTTGCAAATATTTTCTCCCATTCCATAAATTGTCTTTTCACTCTGTTGATTGCTTTCTTTGCTGTGCAGAAGCTTTTTAGTTTGATCTAGTTCCATTTGTCTATTTTTGCTTTCATTGCCTATGCTTTTGGTGTCATAGCCAATAAATCATTGCCAAATTCAGCTTTGTAAAGATTCCTCCCTATTATTTTAGGAGTTTTAAAGTTTCAGGTCTTTAATCCCATTTTGAGTTCATTTTAAAATATGGTATAAGGTAAGACTCCAACTTTATTCTTTTGTACATGGATATTCAGTTTTCTCAATACCATTTGTTGAAGAAAATATTCTTTCCCCATTTTATAGTCTTAGTGCCCTTGTTGAAGATCACTTGACCAGTGGGTATAGAGTCAGTTTTGCAAGATGAAAAGTTCAAGACACCTGCCAAAACAATGAGCTATAGTTAGCATTACTATGCTGTACACTTAAAAATGGTTAAGATGGTAAATTTTACAGTTTTTACCACATTAAAAAAGAAATAAAATATTGCCAGCACCACAGAAGTCCCTTGAAACTATCTGAATCAATTACTTACACCATCCTCAAAGGTAATTATTATATCTAACATTATAATTTAATTTTGCCTGTTCTTGATATTTATATTAAAGGAAATTAATATTATGCTTTGAGATATATCCATGTTGTAGCATGTAGCTGTAGTTTACTCTTTTCTATTGCTGCATGGTATTCCATTCTACTGTTGATGCCTATTTTAGTTATTTCCACTCTAGGTCTATTATAAATAATGCTGCTTTAAACATTCTTGTATATTTCTCTTGTTTCACATGTGCACATATTTCTGTTAAGTACATACCAATGAGCAGAATAGCTAAAAATGGCATAAATAGGGTGACCATCTAACTTGCTTTCTCCAGCAACAGCACCTCTCCGTGCCAATTATCCCAGCATTTTAGCAAGTTTAGCCTTTGTCCTTGTCCTTCCCTCCCTCCCTCCCTTCCTCCCTCCCTCCCTGCTTTCCTCCCTCCCTCCCTCCTTCCTTCCTTGACTTTATTCTTGTGCTCTTTACATTCTAGTTGAAGTCCCTTTTTTTCTCATTGAAACATCTTTGTCACTCAATTTTTTATACCTTAAGTCTTCTTAATGACATAATTCATACTATAAGCAAATAGACTACAAACTACAGCAGCACAGGCTGCCCTGGCAGTAATGAGGCATCGATCAGACTCCTTTAGAAATTATCTGGATCTGGACAGAAGACATTTGCAATAGGCTTAAAAATGTTTCAACATTTCTGCCAGAATAGTCAGAAATAATACATGGTTTGATGAGGGAAATAAAAACTTGGTAGACACATACTTGAAAGAAAGAAAAAGACTCACACCAGTTAGAATGGCAATCATTAAAAAGTCAGGAAACAACAGATGCTGGAGAGGATGTGGAGAAATAAGAACACTTTTACACTGTTGGGAGTGTAAATTAGTTCAACCATTGTGGAAGTCAGTGTGGTGGTTCCTCAAGGTTCTAGAACTAGAAATACCATTTGACCCAGCAATCCTATTACTGGGTATATAGCCAAAGGATTTTAAATCATTCTACTATAAAGATACATGCACACATATGTTTATTGCAGTACTATTCACAATAGCAAAGACTTGGAACCAACCCAAATGTCCATCAATAACAGACTGGATAAATAAAATGTGGCACATATACACCATGGAATACTATGTAGCCATAAAAAAGAATGAGTTCATGTCCTTTGCAGGGACATAGATGAAGCTGGAAACCCTCATTCTCAGCAAACTAACACTAGAACAGAAAACCAAACACTGCATGTTCTCCCTCATAAGTGGGAGTTGAACAATGAGAACACATGGACACAGGGAAGGGAACATCACTCACCAGGGCCTGTTGGGGGGTGGGGGACTAGGGGAGGGATAGCATTAGGGGAAATACCTAATGTAGATGACAGGTTGATGGGTGCAGCAAACCACCATGGCACATGTATACCTATAACAAACCTGCATGTTCTGCACATGTACCGCAGAACTTAAAGTATAATTTTAAAAAAAAGAAAGAAAAGGACTTTCACACAAAACTAAATAAATGACACACAAGAACAAAATTCAGGAGACACATATACAAACATACTCCCTCTTCCTTCTCTACACATAATTCATTATTAAATTTATCTTTGTAGTGAGAGTGTTCTGCCAATGTGATCTCTAGCACTAAAGATTTAATTCCGTGTTTACTCAACTTTGGTCCAGGAAATGCATGTTCTGTGAGATATCAATAAGATTCTCATAAAAGTATTTTCTATTCTAATCAATTGGGGTAGCTTTGCATAGTACATCTACCTACTTCACAAGAAACATATTAAAGGCTCTAGGAATTCCTAGAACAGTAAAGAGACATTAACCAAATATTTAACAAAGTTATTTTGGCTGCTAAATCATGGAACATCTTCTTAATGTCTTACTGAATTGTTCAACAGCTTTGTGTTCCTTTTTGGGAAATGGTAATTTAGTATCAGAGCACAATTCATTTCTAAATCTAGCAATGGGCTAGGAAGATAGAAGGCTCCCCATTATTTTTCCAGGAGTTTCGTCTCACATAACTTAAGGTGTGCTCACTACCTCCTAGTATTTTATCTCCCATAGCATTTTAATTTTATTTTTCTCCTGCACCTTTTAAATTTACTTTTTAAAATTGACAGAGTACATTGCATGTTTTTATCATATACAACATGATGGTGTGAAGTACATATGCATTGTGGAATGGCTAAATCTAGCTAATTAACAAGATGCATTACCTAACATCATTATCATTTTTGTGTTAAGAGCACATAATTTCCACTGTCTTTACATTTTTTTCAAGAATACATTATATCATCATGAACTACAGTCACCTTGTCATAAAATAGTTCTCTTAAAATTTATTCTTCCTATCCAAGTATAATTATGTATCCTTTGACCAACTTCTTCCCATCTCTCCTGCCCGCCAACCATCCCACCGGTAACCACTGTTACCACTGCTCTCTACTTCTATGAGATCAGCTTCTCTAGATTCCACATATCAGTGAGATCATGAGACATATGTTTTTCTGTGTCTGGCTGATTTCATTTAACATAATATCCATTCAGTTCACCCACGATGGTTGCAAATGACATTTTACCTTTTTAAGGCTGATTATTTCATTGTGTATATATACCACATTTTCTTTATCCGTTCATTCATTGATAGACACTTAGATTGATTACATGTCTTTCCCACAACATTTTTAGGCTTGGGAAATCAGATGAGGAATAGACTCTGGTATATGGATATCAGAAATCACAGGTGCTGATTCTGACACTAATAACTGTAACCTCTGAACTCCTGTTACCTTATCTATAGGACGGAGCTAATCCCTGATTTTTAATTTAATATCAACAAATATTAAAAGCTAGTCATCAGGAAATTTTTCTTCTAAAGAAATAGTGGGGCCAGGTGCAGTGGCTCCTGCCAGTAATCTCAGCATTTTGGGAAGCCGAGGTGGGAGAATCACTTGAGCCCAGGAGTTTAAGACCAGCCTGGACAGCACAGTGAAACCCTGCCTCTACAAAAACACACACACACACACACACAAAAATTAGCTGGGCATGCTGGTGCACACCTGTAGTCCCAGCTACTTGGGAGGCTGAGGCAGAAGCATCACCTGACCCCAGGGAGGTCAAGGCTGCAGTGAGCCATGATCACACCACTGCACTCCAGACTCCTGCCTGGGCAACGGAATGAGACCCTGTGAAAAAAAGCAAGAAAGCAAGAAAGAAAACAAGAAAGCCAGAAAGAATGCAAGAAAGCAAGAGAAAGGGAGAGAGAGAGAGAGAGAGAAGGAAAAGAAAGAAAGAGAGAAAAAGAAAGAGAGAGAGAAAGAAGGAAAAAGAAAGCAAGCAAGCAAGCAAGCAAGAAAGAAAGAAAGAAAGAAGAAAGAGACAGAGGGAGGGAGAGAAAGGGAGGAAGGGAGGAAAGGAAGGAAGAAGGAAGGAAGGAAGGAAGGAAAAAAGAAAGACATGATTGACAGATGATTAAAGGTATAAAAATGGACAACAAAATATCAGCAAGTGTTAATTTCTTAAGTCCTGTGAGAAGAGTTAATATAGGATAATGTGGGTGTTTAGATGACTGCTTTTGACTGAATAGCTAGGGAAAGACTCTGAGGAAGTGATATTTCAATGGAAATTTGAAGTACAGGCAGGAAGATCTCGAGGATGAGCACCTCAAGAGAAAGAGCCACTGGGGATCTTAATGCGACTTTGTGCAACAGGGTTGAAGGAGAGTGGGGAGAGATTGGCTTGGAGAGGGAGGCAGACACCAGGTCAAGTATGGCCTTGCAAACCATACTCTTCGGGTTTTATTTCAATTACAATGACAAGGCACTAAAACATTTTAAGCATGAAAGTGACATCACATACCCATCTATGCCATTGAGTGGTTGTAAAGAACAAACTAAGAATGTGCATTCATCAAAATTCCAGTGGGACATACTCAGGCCAGGTAATTTGAGGAGAATTATTTAAAGAGACTATTATGGGCAGGTTTTAAGGAGCAAACCAGAGATAGTTCATTACCCACTGGCTACTAATAGAGGGGAACCTATTACCCCTTAACCCTGAAGGGGTAAGATAGTTTAGTGGCTATCTAAACCCCGAGGAAGTTGTTAGGTGGCCTTTTCCAGTGGAAAAGGGCTGTAGACTTGAGGAAATGGGCATGACCAACCTGCAGCTCTGTGAGAAGAAGGAGCCACAACTTCACTGTCTTCTGCTTCCCACTGGGCAAACCCAATCAGGAGCCAGAGGCAAAGTCCATTGATCAAGATCCACACAGACAATGATAGATGAGGGTGGAGGATGGATCTGGTAGAACAGCAGAAAGGATCCAGCATAGTCTTTCTTCTTGACATCCACTCTCATCCTTTGCCTAGGTGACAACTTTGTGTTCCCAACCAGTTACCATATCTTCAAGGCCAGATCACTTGCAACATAAAAATGTTAGCCATCAGCAGTGCTCTTCATAAAAGGAGTGGGAGGAAACATGGGGACAAGAAACAAAGATCAGAGGACATAGCTGTTAAAATCTCTGCTTCTGTAACTGGTCAGTATGTCTAAGTTGTTAACCACAGCATCTTTCTTCCAATGCCCATTTCATGTTTCCTTATTCTATTAAAGTATCTTGGTTGAATGGATTTTTAACCTGATTGCCTGAGTCAAACTTTAGTCCTACAGGAGCTGAGACATTTGGTGGTCCTATCTTTACTACACTGCCACAGTTTTCTATTGCCAAGGGCCGCGGGGTAATAAAGTCCTAAGTAGCCACAAACCCCACTGGGGTTCCAGAAATAATCCTCCTCATCCCCACTGCATATTTGGTTCTCCTTGGTAATCAGGATCAATCACCCAGCCAGTACATGCAATAAGCTCTTCTCTGTCTTTGCTTCATCAGCTGAAATGGCCAGTGGGCAATCTCAGCTTCTAATTCAATGGAACTATTATTGTATTCTCTTAGGGATTCATTTCTCCCTCTGGTACTATAAACCCACAGAATCCAAGATTGCAAGGATGGGAAGAAAACATTCCCCAAAACAAATATTTGGTATAATAAAGTCCATTCTCACCTCCAGCCCTCGAATCTTGGACATATGGTTTCCCATGCTTGGGAAACCACTTGTTTAATGAATATACTGCATCATATAAATAACACCTTGTCCTCACAAGATTTGTCTCCATATGGTGCCATAAATGAGTCTACATATGCCATTCCACGGGAGACTTACCTGAATATCGTGAATGGTGTCATATCTCAGGTACATATTGCTATAGGCAGATTGAATACTCAGTGACGGCGTAGACAAATCAGTCATGGTGAGACTGAGCCCATATTGGTGAGACCATGCATAGCCTCCATTCCTGCCACCATGTTCATTTTGTATACCTCCATTGACCAACCATATAAACAGCTAGGGAAATAGGCAGGCTGACATCCCTAAAAGAGATCATCTTATCCATTTAATTATTCAAAGCACTCATTCACCACTTGGATGCCCTCTAATGGGCATTTACATGGGGCACAATTATCTTCCCCCTCTGTGCCCATGCTGAGAGGCCCATCACAGACATCTCCCGAGACCTTGTCACACTCTTCTTATTTTGTTCTTTCCAGTTCCTTAACCACTGGCCAATTCACCCTTTGAGCTATCTCCCCTTTCACATTAAATAGACACCCAAAAGACTGCCAAAAATTCTGCCTCCTGAGAACATTTTCTTTCCTTACTATCTTTCAGTGCCACCCATGTGGGGCTGTAACGCAGTGGCTATCCATTTCTGTTAGAGATCCACATGCCATCCATCCATAAGCCACGCCCATTCTTTCTTCTCCTTCAGCTGGTCATAGAGAATTCCCTCAACGAATTGGAGCTGTTGTCCAAGGGAAAAACAAGAGAGTAGTAACAGCAGCTACCAAGGAAGTCTGAGCCACTCACTCACACAGTTTATTTGTGCCTCCAGACCCTTCTTGGCCCTGTCTCATATATAATATTTTCATTTTACACTGGAATGACATGTGCATGTCTAAATTTATGATGCATATTTTCTTATTTTCAAAAGTCAGGTGTTCAGTCTTTGACTCACCCAGCAGCAAACTAAAAGGTGTTTTTCCAGTCAAGAATAGTTGTCAGAAGAGGCCAAGTCTTATTCCAAACAGCTGAGAGTCTCGCTCTGTAAGCCTACCAGAAGCTCTCTATAACATATCTATCTGAAGCTAATGTTTAGTGCCTTGAGTCTAATAGGTCATAAGAGTGAAGCAGCCTAGACTTGCTGAAGAGCCTTTTGTTGCTTTTCTTGGTGTGACCCTACTCAAAACTGGCAGCCTTACAGATTTTCCAGCAAATATTAGGAGCAGCATCCCCATATGTGGTATACGAAGCCTCCCAAATCCAAAGATGCTTACAAAATGCTGTGCCCCCTTCCTTGCAGTGAACCAGGCAAGATGCAGAAACTGATATCTCACTTTAGTAGGGATACTCCAAAGTACCCAAACAAGATGACTGGATACCTAATAACTTTGCCTATGTGACAGGTCCTTGCAATTGAATTGGCACCCTCTAGCATTCATGTGTCTTACTCAAGGCATATAGGTTCTTGACAGTTCCTGCTCATACAGTCCAACTGGCATAATTTCATAAAAGTAATGGACTAGCATAAAGTTCTGTTCCCTCCAAACCACATTATAAGAGAAACAGGTGAGTTGATGTAGATAGCCCTTAGGGAAGTCAGTAAAGTATCCTGCTATCCCTGCAACTTGAAAACAAACTGCTTCTTATTAACTTAGCTGAAAGAGATGTCAAAAAGCATTTGCTAGATCAGTAACTACATACGAGCCAAGGGCTATGTTTTATTTTGCTGTTTCAGTGAAGATACCACATCAACTGCAAGTGGCATTACCATCTTATATCTATGGTAATCTACAGTTATTGACAAATGATCCCCCCAAAATAATATATTAATAAAATTTTCCCCACTGTTATATGGACTCATTAGCCAAGGAATGAGAAGGTCGTTTGGTCAAATGAAAATAACACCTGGCTAATTTTTTCTGAATGCTGGGCACTCTTGCTCAGAGAAGTGTTAATAACTTGTGGATTTCAGGGTTAGAGTGGGAATAAAGTAGTGTCCTATTAGTGGTTGGTGGGGTATTTGAGGCTTTGAGGTCAAAAGGAGATCTGATCTCGCTCCAGGAGGGAGTTGGATTCCCTGAGTTTAAAAGGATGTTTAGGTAGCAGTTTCCATAAAAAGCAGAGTTCTGTGTCCTGTCCAGGGAAACACCCTTGGAAATTGCCAAACTTCTGAGTGGAGTGGCAATGTGGATGTGAAATAAAATCACTAAGCACCCTCACCTCATGCAGGGAAGGTCCTGTTGGCTGAGCTCAGCACAGTGTTGCCAGTGCAAAAGAACTTGGACAATTCGCATTTTAGTGGTGAGCAGGATGGACCAAAAACAGAAGTTGGTTCTTATGCAATCTCCAGAGTCCACAAAAAAATCATTGCATTTGGATGTCCCATTGTCTAGACAGCTCAGAGCTAAGGCAAGTTACTTTATCCATCCACTAAGACCCTCAAAAGTACTTTTTTTGTGGTGTGTATATTTATAAAGCACTTTGAAGCCTTGATATAAAAGTACCCAGAAAGCAGAAGGGTAACCATAATCTAAGAATGAGTTTAAACCTGTGGAGGATCATTCAGGAGTGCACTTTGGAGAGTGAGCCAAGAACTAGCCTTTGTTTCCCTGCACGATTCTGTCAATCTTGCTTTCATGCTTCTTTCTTTAGCTTTTTCATAATAGTCTTAACAGTCATGTCAACACATCACTTATTACATATTGTTAAAAAGGATTACTTTTGGGAGACTGTACTGAAAGGAGAAATTGCTGCCTTTTGCAATTTCCTATTTCTATTCTCCTGGTAGAAAGTCAATAAAATCTTATTTTAAAAAAACTAAAACTAAAATTTTTCACATAATGTTTTTACAAGAAACATTTTTTAACTGGCTCTTGCTATAAAAATAGTGCTGCTCACTCCATCAGTTCTTAATTTAAAACAGATTTTCAACACCCTTAGAGAAGTCAAGTAATTTGCCCAAGGTCTGTGGCTTTCTTCATTATTCCAGCCCCAGCACAAGGAAAATATTCTCTGTTTGGCTCTTCCCAGTTGCATAATGGAGAAAAAACTATCAGGACAATTTTCTTCAGTATGAAGTGGGAAGCTATGTTTTATTGGATTTTTTGAAGACACTCAAGCGTTTCATCTTTTTGACAAAATCAATCGTTCCTCTCTGGTTAGCAAAATAAATGGCAACTTAATTAACTCCATGAATGTTACACTTGAAGTCTGCCTGTCCACACTTTCTTCTTAGGAGTTAAAAAAAAATGCTACAAATCCCTAGGGAATTATTCTTATTTCAGATCACTGAAAACAGCACAAGCATATTTTTTAAGTGTAGAATTGTCCAAAAGAAATTCTATAAAAAATAGTTTCTATTTTTTTTGAGACAGGGTCTTGCTCTGTTGCCCAGGCTGGAGTGCAATGATCATGGCTCACTGCAGCCTCAACCTCCCAGGCTCAAGCCATCCTCCCACCTCAGCCTCCCGAGTAGCTTGGACTACAAGCACGTACCACCATGTCTGGCTTTTTCATTTTTTGTAGAAATGGAGTCTCACTATGTTGCCCGGGCTGGCCTCAAACTCCTGGGCTCAAGCAATCCCCCTGCCTCTGCCTCCCAAAGTCCTGGGATTACAGGCATGAACCACTGCACCCATCCCTCTATTTTTTTAAATTGCCTTGCAAGATACTCATGGAAATACAAAAATGTTAAGGTCATGGCCACAAACTATACAAGGTCCATGTCCTCTATTAAAAAACAAAATGAAAACCAGGCATCAATGTCATTATATGGTACATTCTGGGAGAAGATTTAAAGAAAAACAAAAAGAGAGAGAGACTGCAAATGCTTTTTAAATGCCTCTGGAGACATTGTTTCTCTACTGTACTCCCATTTGTTTTTACTTTTCCATTTGTGGCCTCATAATGATGTAACAGGATCAGGATACATCATTCACCAAAATGACAGGTGAAGGTTTTGCCATCAACATGAGCTCATGCATCAGACAGCAGAAGCTGACTACATTTCTAGATCTGTGATTTTCAAAAGGTAAAAAAAAATAAAAAAAGACACCCTTAAGAATATGATACTCTGGTGGTTTCTGCAGAAGACAAATGGTAGAGAAATGTGAAAACAATATTCTCTGTGATGTTTCCCAGAAAACCTAGAGGTCCATTCTAGATAGCTCAAAGAGGAGTTTGTTAACACATTTATAGGTTTTGCAATGAGTCAATAGTCCAGGCTTATCCTCTGGGATACCAAAACATTAGGGCTACACATAAGCAAGGTCTATAGGAGGTCATTTCTCCCAGGATTCAGTAAATCAATGTCTAAATGTTTTGTTTCTTTCCTTCAGCCAAAATGTGAAGGACTCTATAGGCCCCGAATGCAAATAGAAAGATACAACTAAAATCAGCATGATAAAAAGCATTAGTAGAGAAGCTATTGAATCTACTACTATAAAAAAGAAACTGAGACACCTGGGGGAAGGGGCAGCTGTGGGCGTCAGCAGACTTAAACGATCCTGCCTGCCGGCTCTGAAGAGAGCAGTGAATCTCCCATCACAGCACTCAAGCTCTGATAAGGGACAGACTGCCTCCTCAGCTGGGTCCCTGACCCCCATGCCTCCTGACTGGGAGACACCTCCCAGCAGGGGTCGACAGACATCTCATACAGGAGAGCTCCGGCTGGCATCTGGCAGGTGCCCCTCTGGGATGAAGGTTCCAGAGGAAGGAACAGGCAGCAATCTTTGCTGTTCTGCAGCCTCTGCTGGTGATACTTTGGCAAACAGGGTCTGGAGTGGACCTCTAGCAAACTCCAGCAGACCTGCAGAAGAAGGTCCTGACTATTAGAAGGAAAATCAACAAACAGAAAGCAATAACATCAACATCAACAAACAGGATGCCCACACAAAAACCCCATCCGAAGGTCACCAACATCAAAGACCAAAGGTAGATAAATCCATGAAGATGAGGAAAAACTAGCGCAAAAAGGCTGAAAATTCCAAAACCATAATGCCTCTTCTCCTCCAAAGGATCACAACTCCTCTCCAGCAAGGGAACAAAACTGGGCAGAGGATGAGTTTGATGAATTGACAGAAGTAGGCTACAGAAGGTGGGTAATAACAAACTCCTCTGAACTAAAGGAGAATGTTCTAACCCAATGCAAGGAAGTTGAGAACCTTGATAAAAAGTTACAGGAACTGCTAACTAGAATAACCAGTTTAGAGAAGAACATAAATGACCTGATGGAGCTGAAAAACACAGCATGAGAACATCATGAAGCATACACAAGTATCAATAGCCAAATCGATCAAGCAGAAGAAAGGATATCAGAGATTGAATATCAACTTAATGAAATAAAGCATGAAGACGAGATTAGAGAAAAAAGAATGACAAGGAATGAACAAGACCTCCAAGAAATATGGGACTATATGAAAAGACAAACCCTATGTTTGATTGGTGTACCTGAAAGTGATGGGAGAATGGAACCAAGTTGGAAAACACACTTCAGGATATTACCCAGGAGAACTTCCCCAACCTAGCAAGACAGGCCAACATTCAAATTCAGGAAATACACAGAACATCGCAAAGATACTCCTCGAGAAGAGCAAATTTATCAGATTCACCAAGGTTGAAATGAAGGAAAAAATGTTAAGCGCAGCCAGAGAGGAAGGTCGGGTTACCCACAAAGGGAAGCCCATCAGACTAACAGCAGATCTCTCTGCAGAAGCCCTACAAGCCAGAAGAGAGTGGGGGCCAATATTCAACATTCTTAAAGGAAAGAATTTTTTTTTGTCCAACAAAAATTTAACTTTATATGAGATTTCAGTTTTTGAAATACATAACTCATAGGTAACAAACCTGCATATTCTGCACATGTATCCCAGAACTTAAAGTATAATAAAAATTTTTAAAATTTAAAAAAGATAAAAATAAATGTCAAATTTGGGTACAGACATTCTTTTTCTTCTTATCTCACAAGTTATAACACAATATTCCAATTTATAATTAATAAAACCTTGATTATTTTAAGTGAAAAAACAATGAAGCTGAGTAAACAAGGTGAAATACGGCCTGTTGGGGCACTTCTATCATGGCTTTAATTAAATATTGTCCTACATGAACAGAAAAGAAATTTAATGAAGGTTCATAGTGTTAGCTATATATATTGATAAATTATACATCCATATATATACATGGAGTATGTATTTTTGGATAACCTTAAGAAAAAAGGCATACAGAGGCAGAATGATGGTGTGCTGAAGGCAAATAAGAGCTATCTCACCTGTTTGGCCTTGATGTTGGAGGGGATACTCTCTATCATCCATGCAGCTTTCACCTGGTTAACTCCTGCTTCCCCTTTCAGGTTCTTTGTCTGATGTCCCCAGGTGAGGTTAGGTGTTGTGCTGTGTGCTCTGAGAGCAATGGCATGCTGGTAAATGTCTATAACTGGCTCTTTGAAGGAAAAAAAACCTGATCTGTAGCAATTTCCATGGTGTAAATACTTACACCATGGTTTATCTTGAGCTACCAACATGATGTCATTGAATGAAGAGTTAGGGAAATGTGTGCGGTAGCCAGCATTAACAACAATTCCACCACACAACGACAGCCATAAAGAACCTCAGGAGCAAGATCATCAGGAAATGATGAGGCATTTATTACCTTTGCTTTTTAAGTATAATTTATCTAATTTATTTTCAATATAATTTATCTAATTATAAGTTTACATAACAATTTTTAATAATGTCTGTGTTTAAAATGAGCTTGCAAAATTCCCAGAAATTTAACAGTCAGCTCCCATAAACTGGCAGATGCCACCTCTTCCTTCTATCCCTGTTCCATAGCATCCTGTATTTATCTCACAATAGCACTACCATGATTGATTTTAATTGCTTGTCTTTCTTCCCTGATAGACTTTATTCTTGATGAGGGAAGAGATTCTTTATACCGTGCTGTTGAGCTACCACAGTTCCTGACACATCATGTTTCAGAATTTTGTTTTATAAACAAATGAACAAAATGGATAAACAAATGTCACGGGTACCAGCCCTGGTCTCAGCACTAGCTACCAAGAGCCAGCCTTTGTGTTACTGCCCAGAATGCACCAGCCGACTCTGCACTATGGATTGCATTTCAAAGAATTACTCAAATGTCACCTACCAGAATTCAATGAATTAAGAAAGCTGTAACATACATATATCAAAACACCATGTTGTACATTTAAAATATGTACAATTTTAAAAAGAAAGCTATAACACAACAGAATATAAGTAAAGATAGAGTTTGGATGAATACTATTCAATCCATCCATTTAAGAAAGTTTTTGAGGACCCATGATGTTACAGGCACTAGTGATAAAGCAGTGAACCAAGGAGAAAATTTTCTACCAACATAGGACTCACATCCTAGTGGTAGAGACAGGCAAAAAAATTAACTAATTAATTAATTAATTACTGTCTTACAAAATGCCAAGTAAGGATAAATTCTATGAGGAAACGGAGACAAAATAATAAAGATTGAGAAGTACAAAGATGATGGAGAAAGCCTTCTTGAGGAAGTAGCATCTGTGAAGACACTTGAGTGAGGTGAAGGAACCAGTCACGTGACAATCCGAGGGAATATTCTAGGCAGAAGCACAGGTGATGTGGCACATGGAGCCCAAGCAGTTTGGAGAAATAGGAAAGACATACATATGATTGGAGTGGGGTGCGTTAGGGGAAGAGTGTACATGAGATGAGAGCATAACATGGGGACAGATTATGTAGCGACTTAAAGGTCAAAGAAAAGATTTGGTTTCATCTTGTGCATGTGATGCTGTCAAATTGTCGGAAAAACAGTTTACAATATTTCACCAAAGCAGAATGAGTTGAGTGTACGTGTGTGTGTGTGTGTGTGTGTGTGTGTGTGTGTGTGAACTTTAATCACCATCCTCGGTGCAGTTAGCTAATATTTGTAATATTCTGAGCAGTAATTCACACACAGGCACATTAAGTGTTTGGAAAACCGTAATCAGGAGTACACATTTCAGAGTTGCTTTTAGCAAGTGTTTCTAATTTCCCCATCTAAATCTTCACCAAAATGTTTAAAAAATAGCATTAGGGATATCAGAAATAACCTTACATTGCTGTGATTAGTAGTATTTAATAAGTATAATTGGCTAGAAAGTCTATATAAACACTCTTTTCCTTGCAGGAAAAAGGTGTAAAAATCTGGCAGGCTCAACAGTCTAACATTTACAGGAGGCGGCTGTGGCTCTGAAGTTCTGTTCATCAGGCCTGCGTCTCCCCACCCCACCCCATCCCCTTCTGTCCTAAGTGCACACACATACACACACTTACATTTCATACAAGACCGTTTACCTGATCCTAGTAGATGATTGGCTCATCCTACACTGAAATATTGACAAGGCTGCCTTAAAGTGGATCTTGTGGAGTGACAAAAGGACAAAGGACTGAATGAGATTGAATAAGTGCTTTTATATCTGTTTGCTAATAGTTGCTTATATGTGTGGCAGAATTCTGAACATTCCCATACCCTACCAGGGAGTGAAGCTATGGGGACGAAGACGAATGGCACTCATCCACGTCTAACTGGAGTGGTATAATGTGTGGAAAGTCTGAGGGAGTTGTTGGACAGCATGGTAACATGCCTAACTGGCATTTTAAATTCTCATTTAGAGTAACCGTTATTAATTTTTCAATATTTAAAAGTGCTCAGTAGTAATTAGCACGTAAGCTTCAAACTTTTTTTTTTTTTTTTTTTTTTTTTGAGACGGAGTCTTGCTCTGTCGCCCAGGCTGGAGTGCAGTGGTGCGATCTTGGCTCACTGCAAGCTCTGCCTCCTGGGTTCACATCATTCTCCTGCCTCAGCCTCCCGAGTAGCTGGGACTACAGGCGCCTGCCACCACGCCCGGCTAACTTTTTGTATTTAGTAGAGACGGGGTTTCACCATGTTAGCCAGGATGGTCTTTAGCTCCTGACCTCGTGATCCGCCCACCTCGGCCTCCCAAAGTGCTGGGATTACAAGTGTGAGCCACCGCGCCTGGCCTCAAACTTCTTTGTAAAATAGAACTATAATAAACAATCATCCCCTTCTGAGGAGAAAACTTTGCTGAGGAAGAGTAGACATGAGTAGACTGATATGTGGGTGAAATGGGTGTTCTGCAGAAGGCCTGCACTTTTGAGACCCTAAATCCTTCCAGAACTAAAGATATTTCACATTTTAGTGTTTTTCTGTGAGCAAACTGAAGATTTGCTCAGTATGATGTTATTTACTGTGTTACTTCACACTTCACACTTCACAGAGAACCTCTTTCTGTCACTAGGAAGGCTCAAGTGATAAAAGCAGAATGTTTCATGACTATTACTGCAAAACAAATAGTTATGCTAAAATATTTTTTACAATCCTGGAATCTCTGGGTCAGGAATTCAGGAAGGGCTGGGCTTGGTAGTTCTGGCTTGAGACTGCTCCCGCAATTGCAGCCAAACAATGGCTAGAGCTGGTATAATGAGGACTGGGTTCCTGGGTGATAACCAGGCACCACCACCCCCACTCTGTCCATTTGGTTTCAGAGTTTCTGCATGTGGTCTCTCTGCATGGGCTAGCTTGGGCTTCCTTACAGTATGGCACCTCAGGGAAGGTGGACTGTTTATATGGCAGCTGACTTTTTTTAAAACAAATGTGCCAAGAAAACGTGACAGAAATATGTATTTTTATGACCTCATAAATCACATAGCACCACTTTCAACCAACTCTCTTGGTCAAGGAAGTCACAGAGGCCCTCCATCTTCAAGGAGAGTGGACTTTGAGTCCCCTTTGATGGGAGGGATGGCAACATTACCCTGTAAGGAGAGCACACATGGGATGCTGCAAGATATTGTTGCAGCCATCTTTGGAAAATATAATCTGTAACACAGGACAATATGGGTATGCTGCACACAGACTTGACATCAGTGCCATCATCTTAGTTCGTTTGGGCTGCTATAACACAATCCCATAGACGGGGTGGCATGAACAACAGAGACTTATTTCTCACAGTCTGGAGGCTGGGAAGTCCAGGATCCGGGTGCCAGCATGGTTGGGTTCTGCTGAGGGCTCTCCTTCTGGTTCACAGATGGCCATCTTCTTGCCATGTCCTGACTTGGTGAAAAGGAGAGAGAAGGTGAGCTCACTCCTGCCTCTTCTTAAAACGGCACTAATCCCATCATGAGGGCTCCACCCTCATGACCTAATTGCCTCTGAAAGGCTCCACCATTCCACTGGAAGTTATGGTTTCAACATATGAATTTGGGGTAAGGGGAAGGACACAAACATGCAGTTCAAAACAGCCATTATAACCTGTTTCAAGAAGGATCATAGTACAATAGTTCACGTCCATTTAGCCTTCGCCATGTTCCCAGCACTTGCTAAGTGCCTTATGTGCCTTATCATCATCTTCACAACATTTCTGTGAGGTAGAGATGACTAATTTCTCCATTTTTCTGAGGAGAAACTGGGTTTCAGAGAAATTAAAGTAGCTTGCTGTGGAATGTCCCTACCAACTCAAATCACAATATCATTAAAATAAAGCTGTAAAAACAAAAACACAATAAAAATACTCAATTGATAAAAGGTTTCTCCCTTACATAGTTAGAAAAATATAAATAATAAGGAAAATAACTTTATATTTTTGTTCTGTTTTGTTTTAATAAAATTCTGTTCAGAAATGATCTGATGTATTGATAACTAATCCCTTCAATGTCTTCAGTTTTTATATCTACAGGCAGCGTATTGTTATAAGGTGTCATTAGTATTCAGAATGAGAAAAACACTTTTTAATAAACCCTCCATTAGCTAGAATCCTATGTTCCCTGAGGACTGGAATTCACCATGGTTTTTCCCTAATTTCATTTGGATTAGAAATTTTTGTTGCTTTTTATTCCTATGATCATACAACATAAAAAATGGAAAATCCAGAAAAACTAGACCTTTCCCACTAGCTGATAAATCTTTTGTGAAGAAAATGAATCCTATTTCCTTGTTCTGCTGAACTTTTCTTAGGGGAGTTTTATTAAAGAACCATGCCATTTAAAAGGAAATTTAACTCATCTTTCTAGCCCAGTTTACTCTTATCCTTAGGATTATATGTATAGGGAGAACTCTTCACAGGAAAACATTTTGTCCAGAAAATACCCTCTTCTCTCATCCAAACTCCCTGAAGTGTAAATATAATTATTGGGATCTTAACATGTTATTCACACTACTACTTCTTACACAAAAAAACTCATTTAAAATATTGACAAGGCTTCCATAAAGTGGATTTTGTGGAATGAAAAAAGGACAAATAACTGAATGAGATTGAATAACTGCTTTCATATCTGTTTACTAAAACTTGTTTATACAAATGGTACTTGATATTTAGAATTTCTGAGATAAACCTGAACTTGAATGGAGCACCCCAGCCTTGTGGAGTGGGAATGTCTTTAAGACTTAGGGTCAGCCAGGAGAGGTGGCTCACGCCTGTAATTCCAACACTTTGGGAAGCCAAGGCAGGAGGATCACTTGAGCCCAAGAGGTTGAGACTAGCCTGGCCAACATAGCAAAACCCCATCTCTACCAAAAGTACAAGAATCATCCAGACAGGGGTGGCCCGTGCCTGTGGTCCCAGTTACTTAGGAGGCTGAGTGGGGAGAATCGCCTAAGCCTGTGGAGGTTGAGGCTACAGTAAACCATGATCATGCCACTGCTCAATCGTGATAAAGCTTGAGCAACAGAGTGAAACCCTGTCTCAAAAAATAAACAAATGAAACAAGATTTAGGGTTATTTGGTTAAAAAAAAAACAGGAAAAAAAATCCTTGTTCATTTATTACTTTCAGTATCCGGGTAATGAGAGCAGTTTCACCAGTAATATTTACGTGAGAGCACAATCAGAGGTAATATTAACGTTTATATGGGCACCAAATTGTGGAATAACCCAAAAGGAGATATGTAATTTCATTAGTACATCTCTCCCTGATCCTCATCCAAGCAGAATTCGTTGGATCCTCATTTGTTTATACTGTATCATTTTATCTCTTAACATATTGCATAGTAATCATTTCAAATCCTTGCTAGCCACTTACTTGTTTTGTAACCATAGGAAAAGTACCTAACATTTCTGTGCCACCATTTTCTCATCTGTACAATGGGAATAACAATAAATTTATATCACAGAGTTGTTAGGATGTCTTCATGTTTGATAAATTAACCACTGATTATGTTTGTGTCTCTCTTCTGCACAAAACATTTGGGAAAAAAAGGAATTCAGAAGAACCAAACAAGATTCACCAAGCAGTTAAATACCTAGAAGTTAGTCATATCTTATTATAGAGAGATACATTCAAAAATTCCAGCCCTAGTGACATTTTAACAGGGCCTTGATGATACATGCTAAGATATGCATAAAGGACAATATAATCACAATCAAAGATTTTCTTCCTGAACTGCTCTTCAACCTATGTTTATTTCCTTTGGTCCTTGGCCATCTTGTTTCATTCTCCTACCTCTCCTAATGAATTTTTCATCCTGATTCACTTTTGAACTGTTGTTTAGTTGTTAATGTTCTATTTCTTTTCCAAACCTTTCAGTAGCTTGCTGCTTCCTGAAACAGTATTTCCTAATTTACATTCCTTTGGCATTGACCCAGATCTCCTTCCCTTCAGTGCCTCCCACCAACTACCGTGCACCTCCTCTTGCCATGTATGACCCTGACTGGTATGAATCACCTCTCTCCCTGCCTAAACCAGAAAGGGCTGGACAAGGAGCTAGCCAATATGTAAACCTATGTCAACCAGGATAGGGAGGTAAAATGCAAAATTTAAAAGAGTCATTTTATAAGATTATGAGATTGGGGATAATTACCCACTCCTGCAAATATTCTTTGATTTTAAAAAGGGTCGGGGGAAGGAATATAAATGTGGATAGACCTTACAGTTTTCAAATGTTTGAAGACACAACTAAGAATTTTGATAATTCCAGCCCCTTGTGAGAATTTGAAAAGCAGGAGTGTCTTATATCGGATATTCTTGCACAGCGAAAACAGCAGCGACATAAGAACCTGGCATAAGAACCTGTATGTCAGTCAGGGTCATACATGGCAAGAGGAGGTGCACAGTAGTTGGTGGGAGGCACTGAAGGGAAGGAGATCTGGGGTCAATGCCAGAGGAATGTAAATTAGGAGACACTGTTTCAGGAAGCAGCAAGCTACTGAAAGGTTTGGAAAAGAAATGGAATATTAACAAACGGAAAAACTGTTCAAAAAACAGTTCAGACATAGGTCAAATTCAGGTTCTATCACTAAGTAGCATATGGCTGTGACTTTGACTGAGACCTTCTGCTACAACCTCTCATCTGTAAAATATATTTAATAATATCAACCTTACAGGAATGTTGTAAAGATTAAAGATAATATAGACCAATTGCTCAATAAAGATGACTTGAGTAAATGAGTGCTGAGAGTGCCCTGGAATTGCAAGAAAAGTTCCCAAAAGGGTGGAATCGAAGGAGCAGCTATCAGGATGGGAGAGATTAGGGAAGGAGAGGTTTGGAGAGTCAACTGCATTTCATTGGCTTATACATGTAAGGTAACTGGTACGGACTGGATAACTTTCGTTTAAAAAGAATCCTGAAACCAGTGTATGACCAGCTGACAAGATACTTCCTTTTCTTTCAGAATTAGCTCCTCTACAAATTCTTCTTGTAAAGCAAGTCAGTAAACTCAAGAGAGAATATGTGAAAATGCAAAAGGAAAACCAACCTCAACCAACCCCCACCCATCTAATGGCCCTGTGAGAACTTCAGCACAAAGAGAATAAATCACATTTGTTCCCACTACACACAAAGATTGAGGGTAAAAAGAATCCTACCACAGAACTCATTTATATTATAGAAGAAACTGTAATGTCAAAACTCATTCTGGGGCAAAGCACAGTAATCCAAGCACTTTGGGAGGCTGAGGTGGTAGGATCACTTGAGCCCAAGAGTTCAAGACCAGCCTGGGCAACATGGTGAAACCCTGTCTCTACAAAAAAAAAATACAAACAATTAGCCGGACATGGTGAAGTGCACCTGTAGTCTCAGCTACACAGGAGGCTTGGGTGGGAGGATCACCTAAGCCTGGGAAGTTAAGGCTGCGGTGAGCCATGATCACCCCCACTGCACTCCAGCCTGGGTGACAGAGTAAGAGTCTGTCTGAAAAAAATAAAAATAAATAACTTTCATCTGAAGTCTGAAAGTAGATATCATTTTGTGTTTAACATACAGAGAGGTATTGAATAGAAAACAAAGTTGTTCTGCTTTAGAAATGGGACTAAAATTTGGGGATTGGGGGGTAAAACAAAAGAGGAGAAGACTTGGAAGCTATTATGGGCTGAATTGTGTGTCTCCCAAAATTCATAGATTGAAGCCTGAACCTCCAGAATCTCATAATGTGACTATAATTTGAGATAGGGTCTTGAAAGAGGTAGTTCAGCTTAAAGGAGGTCAATTAAATGAGGGTGGCCCTAATCCAATCTGATTACGTCCTTGTAAGAAGAGATTAGGACACACAGACACTAGGGATGTGTGTGCACACTGGAAGGGCCAGGTGAGGGTGCAGAAAGAGGGCAGCCCCTTGCAAGCCAAGGAGAGAGGCCTCAGGAGAAATCAACCCTGCCTACACCTTGATCTTCAACTCTAGTTCCAGAACTGTAAGAAAATATGTTTCTGTTGTTTCACAGAATACGCCCAGTCTGCGTCCTTTGGTATAGCAGCTCTAGCAGACTAATACTGGAGATGACAGGGAAAGGATGTGAGCAGGAGTGGGCAATGCAGTGACCAAGAGTGAAAGCAAACAAGTCTAAAGAGAGACAGCCAGTAAGAAATGGTGGATAGACAGCCAATGGAGGCCACGGTAGAATCATGATGACTATTATTAAATTTTAACTTTTGGCTGGTAGTCAGTAATACCGTAATTCTACTGTACAACTCCAAAGCTTCAGTATTAGGATGCTATATATAAATATCTTGTGGGGGTTTGTGTGTTTGTTGTTGTTGTTGTTTTAGTCAATGAAGGAATCAAGGCATTGTCTAGAGGAGGGCAAAATGATTTAGAAAAAAGATTGCAGTTGCAAGAAGCGAGAGGGAAGTGAAAACTAAAACTTCAACAGCTACAGATATCAGAGCAAGAGGAGACTATGGAGACTTAAGTTATCCAGGCAGCTGCTCCTGGGACCACTGGTGCAACTGGACAGCATGGAATGAATGCCCTGAGAGACGCTTGGTTTCTGCCTTGAAGGGCCCAGAGGGATTTTGGCATGCCTGGAAAGTGAATTTTAATTTAATTTTTAATTTTTTTAATTTTTAATTTTTTGAGACAAGGGTCTCACTCTGTTGCCCAGGCTGGAGTGCCAGTGGTGCGATCATGGCTCACTGCAGCCTCAGTCCCCTGGACCTAAGTGATCCTCCCACCTCAGCCTCCCAAGTAGCTGGTACTATAGGAAAGCACCACCACACGCCGCTAATTTTTTGGTAGCAATGGGGTTTCACCATGTTGCCCAGGCTGGTCTCAAATTCCTCAAGTGATCTGCCTGCCTCAGCCTCCCACAGCAATGGGATTACAGGCAGAAAGTGAATCTTAAGTAGATAAGAAGAAAGGAAAACGTTTAATACATAGTTATCATTTGGTGTACTACTTTACACTGAATCTCACATTAAAGTAAGACAATTAAATGCATCCACTGTGACTGAGCTCAGATTCCTTCCGAAAAGGTTCAGTGTAGTAGACAGTTAACGTTTTTCAGATTTAACATTAGCAAAAAATAGGAGTTTAGATGCTATATGTTAAATCTGTGCTCTCAAATTTAACAGGTGATAACCCTGATCAGACTTAGACTAGTGTCTCAATACTCATCTTTGCCTTAATATATTGCCATGTGATGAATAATAAATACACTGATACATGATCAATAATAAATACTTTGGCACATTAATGTGAAACATACTCGAAAGAATGAAAATGGACTGAAAAGATTCTTTCTTTGACATTCTAAATACTTCATTACCTCTAAAGCACATGTAACTGTCTTAACTAACATGAAAAAAACAAATTACTGTGGAACGGGGCTACTTATTTTAACATTTCACTTTATTTTTTCAGCCAGGTAGAGAATGATCTCTATGTAAGAAGAATAGAATTTTCCATCTAGTGACGAGATTTTGAAGAATGATTTTTTTTAATTATTGAATTTGTAGTAATTATTATTCCAAACAACTGACTTTTGAGGGCTCAAATACTGATCTTTCAATAATTGTAGTCTCGTCAGTTTCAGTTAGGTTCTCCAGTGTAATTCCTGACTTCTAAGATTGGGATTTGAATTATGCAATTTTTATCAATTCAGCAAAATGTACACATGTGCTGTGGTGAGGGTTTCATCTTTCTGAGGTTATGCTTATGGGCAGGGGAGAGAAAAAAAGATCTCCAATGGATAAACTGTCATTATAGCTTGGTCATAGTGGACTTTCCTAGACTTCTTTTTTACTACTTAAACAGGAAGCTAAAGAGACAAGAACTTTCTTCACAAACCTAACTTCACATATTTTTTTAAAACTGCATAAACCAGAGCCAAAAATAACTGCCTGATAACATCTTCTTTAACTCCAAGTTACTTTCCAAATTATACCTTTTTATAACAGGAAACAAACTATGTTGATTGCATTTTGTACAGGAGTATGCTTTCCATGATTTTCTAAAATAGACTAAAATAGAAATTTTCATAACAGCCTAATTTGAACATAAGTATTTTGCGATTTAACACTATGAACACAATAAGCTACTGTAATACATTTATTATAACATAATGTTGTATCATATATATGTGGGTGTCTGTACATATATATATATAGAGAGAGAGAGAGCAAATATATATATATAGAGAGAGAGAGAGAGTCTCACTCTGTCACCCAGGCTGGAGTGCAGTGGCGAGATCTCTGCTCACTGCAGCCTTGACATCTCAGGATTTAAGTGGTCCTCCCACCTCAGCCTCTTGAGTAGCTGGGAATTCAGGCCTGTGCCACCATGCTTGACTAACTTTTTTGTATTTTTTGTAGAGATATAGTCTTGCTTTGTTGCCCAGGCTGGTCTTAAACTCCTGGGTTCAAGTGATCATCCCACATCGGTCTCCCAAAGTATAAGAATTACAGGCATGAGCCACGGCACCCAGCTGTGTTATATATTTAGTTGTCAGCTTTTTTACAATCAGCTTTCACGCTAGAATTCAAACCCTTTGAAGGCAGGGGCTTTGTTTGGTTTCACTGCAGTTTCATTAACTGAACGAGTGAATTTCTGATTGTTACCTGTACATACTTACGTATCATGTTTCTTTTGCTCTATAAAAATAACTAAATTAATTACATCATAATATGAAGATGGAAAATAAAACATTCCTGCTGTTTCATAATTACAAACCTTAACAGAATTAATCCAAAAAAATTGTATCACTCCTTTAAGCAATACATTGCTTACTAACTGTTTCTCTAGTTTTGGATTCTATGATTTTCAAATACAAAGGAAAATAAACGGAAGGAATAATAATAAAACTACTTGGTAAGTTCATAATTTTCACATGGTGATGGGATAACAAAAAGGGTGCATTTTTCAAAAATGAGGAATTATCTTGTATTGGGTTTTATGTATGTTTTTAAATTGAAATGCATTTATAAACTTTCATATGTATTGTGAACAAAACCAAAATTTAAGTAGAAATGTCTTTAATTTGCAATACATTTTATAATTTAAGCTTTTCAGTGGTCAGTAATTAAGTAAGAAACAGTTTTTATATTTTCTGCATTGGACAAAGTATGCTAAATGATAAGAGTAAATCTACTGTGTCTGGTCAAGCAATATATTCCAGGGAAAAAAAAGGTACTTTTTAAAACCATTTTGACCAATGAAATTAGATGTAGTAGTCAGGCTCTTTTCTCCTAAGGAATGTTCACCAAATTCCAGTCAAACCTGCCTGCATTCAGCTCCTCAAGTACACACCCTAGGTCTTTTATTTTCTTGCAGATTGTGCACATACTGTTCTCTCTCTTCTGGAACATTCTTTTTCTTGCTTTTGTAGCAAACTCCCCCGAATTTTTTATGTCCCAGCTTATATGCATCCCCTCAGAGAGGACTTCCTTGACCACACTATCTAAATAATTCATTTGTAACTATTGAAACTAATTGTTTATTTGGATTTCTTTGTATTATTTTTTTTCCTCTCCTGCCTCTCCCCATCCAAATGAAAGGAAGAACAGATGTTATTTCCCATGAAAAGGAGCATATTTCAAGCTTTATGGTAATTTAGAGGAGAAAGATAATACTTCTTTTCGGATGGCCAGGTAGGTTTTGCAGGACACATGCTGTTTCCTTCCACCACAATGGAATAAATAACATTCCTTCTCATGTATGCTAGCTCATACAGCTAGTGTGACCACTGAGGGAAAAGGGAATAGTTACCCATTGATTCCAGCTTCCTTTCCTCTATCAGCTGTGTGCAATTGCTGCCCATTTGTCAAAATTTCCTGCTTTCACTATGTTCATGTTTTCCTCTCCTTTGCTCATAAACTTGTGAACTCCCTGAAAGTTATGATTAATCACATTTACCTTAGCTACTCAGTATTTGTAGAATACTCCCTTTGAGCATTTGTAGAATGGTGGAGAGTCTCATGGTAGGAGGGAGTCCAAGGACAGTGATGTGGTAGCATTTCACTGGCTACATAAACAAAACCAGAAGAAAGACAGAGATTTGGGCTTTGGATACCCCACAGCAACCGACCTCCCTTCGGGCCCAGGCCCATGATGGCCATTCACTCTCATTACTTTCACTTGCAACCTGTGTGTTTATTTCTAGTTCTGTAAATGTTGCTCTATAATTGTCTTTAATAAATGCTCTGTCACACTTGAGCAGGTGAGGGCGTTAAACTAGCCAAAGGCCAGAGTTGTCTCCAAATTCTGGGGAGAAGGGGTTAGTGTCAAAACACAGCCTGCGTTTGGAATAAATTGTCATAGGTATATCAGTGGGTTTGCTATGAAGACGTAAAAGGAAAATGTGCGGCTGTTTCATGCTTCTTAGCTCAAAATCACAGTGATATACTTTTTATCTTTTCCAAGAAGAATCACATGACCAGCCTCACATTGGCATGCAAACTCATTTCCAGCCACATGAATCAAGTGAGATGGCAACACCAATGCATTTGAGTCAACAAAGGTTAACTTTGTTCTGGAGGGAAAAAGTGTTATCATAAATTCCCTGAAAGTGTGTACGTGATTATTTACCATTTCCTAAACCTGAATACATTTATAAATAGAGCCATTTAGCTATTTTCAATTAAGTCTTTTGTTTCCAGAATTCTTATAGGGGAAATCTTCCATGGACCTTACCAGCTACCAGTCATTATAGCAGAACTTAGAGCCTGCTACAAAATTGGTGTCCCAACAATGACAAAATGGACGTCCCCTCAAAAATGCAACTGGCAGCCTTTTTTGCTGGGTTGATATTTGTTAATGCAAAGATTGGCACCACTATCCATTGGAAGGAAGCAAGGGAGAGACACAGAGACAGAGAGACAAACAAGGAAACAAAGTTTCTATCAATTGTTTTCTATCTAAACTATTTTTTAAAGTTGCATTTGCACTTCTCATGGAAAAGATGATGTAGCATAATTAGGACATGTGCTTATTTCCCTAAACAACTCATAATTTTCCATCTGCAGAAAAATGTCATTTGACTTCAGTAAGCTGAAAACACTCAGGAAGCAAAGGAAACATAAGCTGAATGTTGACCACAGTTTCAGATTTGATATATCCCAATATATTGCCCATCTAAATGCAGTAACTTTATTTTGTTGCAGATTCCCAAGTCCCAGTTATTCTGCATTCTCTGCTATTATAACATACAGTAGCATTTCTCATCATGTATGTGCAGATTGTGCCCAATTAAAAGAGTTTGATTTTTAAATGTTTTTCTATTGCTGCCAATTTGTCAAATTTCTTAGCTATAACTGGTTTTCTCTTCTTTGCTTGTAAGATGGAACACCTGATAAACTAACATGATTTCCTACATTTAATGTCATATATAACTTTATGCATTTATCTAAAATGTATTTCCCATGCTTTGAATTTAGCACAAACTCTAGAATCTCAGGTATTGCTTCTGAGAGATAACATTCAACTTTCAGTGAGGCCTCACTAAGTTCCAGGCACTTGGAACTAAGTAATCTTTGTACGTGTGAGCTCATTTAATCTTTACAACAACATTCTAGAGGAGGTGCTATTTCTGTCCCTATGTACAGAAAGGCCCAGAGAGGTTACAAAGGCCCAGAGAAAGTAAATAGCTTGCTCGAGGTGCCTCGGTTAGGAAGTGACCAATGCAACATTCGAACTAAGGCAGCCTGACCACAAATCCCTTGCTCCTGATGGTAATGCTATAATATAATGTAGAGTAGTGAATGGATCTGTGATTTACGAAAAAAAAAAAATTTTTTTTTTTTTTTTTTTTCAGACGGAGTCTTGCTCTGTCGCCCAGGCTGGAGTGCAGTGGTGCGATCTCGGCTCACTGCAAGCTCCGCCTCCCGGGTTCACGCCATTCTCCAGCCTCAGCCTCCCCAGCAGCCAGGACTACAGGCGCACGCCGCCACGGCCGGCTAATTTTTTATATTTTTAGTAGAGACGGGGCTTCACTGTGTTAGCCAGGATGGTCTCAATCTCCTGACCTTGTGATCCGCCTGCCTCCGCCTCCCAAAGTGCTGGGATTACAGGCGGCCAAAAAAAATTGTTTTTTGGGACAGAGTCTTGCTCACTCACCATGGCTAGAGTGCAGTAGTACAATCATAGCTCACTGCGGCCTTAAATTCTTGGGCTTAGGCAATCCTCCTGCCTCGGCCTCCCAAGTGGCTGGAACTACAGATGCACACCACTGTGCTTGGCTAATTTTTTGTAGAGATGGGGTCTTACTATGTTACTAGAGCTGGTCTTGAGCTCCTCAGCCTCCATAACTGTAAGAAATAAATTCCTTTTCTTTATAAATTTCCCAGTTTCAGGTATTTTGTTATAAGCAACAGAAATGGACTAAGACATCAGTACATTCCCATTTTCTCTTCCACTTTTTTGTGGCTACACATAGTCATCCTTTCCCATCAGAGAGCTATTACTCAATCAAAAAAGTAGAAATTTTAGAACTCATGTAGTAGCTGGTCAGTTATCCAATGATATTACATCATGGGGTTAAGCTTCAAGGAATAGTGTGTTTAAAATTGCAAAAGAAAATACATTACATTAATGTGCAAAGGACCTTGACACAAATGCTCCATGCTTTGGGACATTTATTGAAATTTAGTTGCAGACTATTTCCTTATTGAGTTTTGCTTTTCTGCTTTCCTGGAATGTAGTCATAAAGCCAAATTTGACAAACTTATACTGGTAAATCACATTCTGCCAAATTACATTATTTCTTTATACTCCCACAGAGATGTTTAATGACTATTTAGAAGAATAGAAAAGATGATAAAGACTCAAAAAAATGTAATGTTCAACTTTTATAAAGTATTTTAAAATAATTTCTCAGTTTCGAAAATATTCTTACCTTAAGCACTCATTATATCTTATTAAAAAAAAATTCTAGGATGTGTTAAAAACCACCCCCAAAACAGTAAAGTTTATAAGCTAATAGACATTCACAGCAACTTGCTCTGTTCTTATCCAATTGATACTTTCTTATCTTTAGTCAAAACAATGAACATTTATAACAACTTGGTCTGTTTTTACTAAATTTGGCACTTTCTTACCTTTAGTCATTCCCTCAAAAACTCCTATAACAGGCTTCTCTGTCTATGGAGTAGCCATTCTTTTATTCCTTTAGTTCCTTAATAAACTCGCTTTCACTCTACGGACTTGCTCTGAATTATTTCTTGCATGACATACAAGAACCCTCTCTTGGGGTCTGGATCCAGATCCCTTTCTGGTAACATCTTTCTGGTGACGGAAATTACTATAGTGAGGTACTATAGTGAGGAAGGTACTACAGTGAGGAAACCCCCAACTCAAAGGCTACCTTTGAGTAAGTGATGGGGTCCGGTAGCATCTTCCTGGAAAACCCTGAAGGGACAATATTGAAGATACCCCCGACCCAAGGGAAAATCATCTGTGTGCACCAATTGGCTGACTTTGGGTAAGTAGGGTGCATATACCTGGGTAAAGGATGGAATTGGGTTAGAGGCCCAATTTAGGGGAGTTACAGTCTCTCCTAAAACAGGGTGGGTTAAAGGCCCTTCTTAAGAAAATGCAAGGATGCTTGACCAAACTTGGGTCTGAGGCCCAACTTAGGAAGGTTAGAGTCCTTCCTAAGATTTAGGGAGTTAGAGTCCCCTCTCAGTAAAGTCCCTTTGGCTAAGAATGGGTTTGGCACTATGGGATGTTAACTACTATCCTCTTTGGATTAATCTGCCTTGCACTCTCTGCTGATTGCTATGGGTAACAGAATTAGGCATGCACAGGACCATGGGACATGAGGAGCTTTTTCCTCCCCAAAAGGGGAAACTTGAGAGCTACTGGTTCTGCTGGAAAAGATCCCTTCACTACCAACAAGTGGAAAATGCCATATTTTCCTTTGCTAAATCTGGCATCCCTATTGTGTAAGTCCATTTGTGCTGCTATAACAAAATTCCTAAAATTGGATAATTTATAAAGAACAGACATTTATTTATCACAGTTCTGGAGGCTGGGAAGTCCAAGATGAAGGCACTGGCAGGTTTGGTTGTCTGGTGAGGGCTTCTCTCTGTTTCCAAGATGGTGCCTTGTTAATGTATCTTCCAGAGGACAGAAATGCTGTGTTCTCACTTGGTATAAGGGAGAAGGACACAAGAGGGGCAAACTTCTTCTGTCAAACCCTTTGATAAGGACGCTTAATCCCACTTATGTGAGGGTGGACTCCTCCTGACTCAATCACCTAAAGGCCACAGCTCCCAATACTGTTGAATTGGGGATAAATTTCAGCATGAGTATTGTAGGAGACAAACACATTCAAACTATGGTACTTACCATAGGGTTAAATATAAATTTGTTTTATCATGGGTTAAAAAATGTCTTGATAATCAGATGTATTGAATGGTGATGGCCACCCAATAAGATGTGCTAGGTATCAGTGGAGAAACTAATATTGATCATTCTTATAAATAATCTTTTAAACTTTTTAATAAATTATTTGAATAAAACAATTTAGTTTAAAAATAAATAACTTGGATAGAAAAATCTTGGCTGTTCAGGCACACCATATTCTGAGACCTGGTCCTGCAATTAAGTAAGTATATGCCATTGAAAAATCATTTATCCTCTACAACTTTGTGTTAATAAAATGACCATAATTCCTTTCTTATCATGTTGAGAAGAGGTAGATTCAGTTGTGAAAGTTTCTTTATACCCATTCGTCTCTCACTCTGCTCTGTAGACATAATCATTGCTGACCATTGGATGTGTAGCATTCTCACAATTTTGTATACATTTTTATATGTGGGTGTATGTGCACATGTTCTTTTTTATTTACAAAAATTGAGTCATATTTTACATATTGTACTAAGACTTGCATTTTCATTTAAAAGACTTGGATATCTAAAAACACTTTTATTTATTTAATTTTACTAAATAGGTAGTACTTATTCTTTGAGCTGGGCTGAGTCTAAAATAGCCCACCATGATCCCCAATTTGTGGTATTCATGCCCCCGTATAATTCCCTCCCCTTGAGTGTGGGATGGCCTAACAACTTGTTCTAAGGAATCGAATATGACAAAAATAATGGGATGACATTTTCGTGATTAGGTAACACAAAATTTTGACTTCTGTTTTGCAAGCAGACTCCCCTGTTGCCTTCTCTGCTTGTGTGCTTTGATAAAGCAAGCTGTCATGTTGGAGAACTAGGGATGCCTCCAGCAAACAGATAAGTGGGAACTGAGGCCCTCAGTCCAATAGTCCTCAAGGAACTGAATCCTGCCAACAACTTTGTAAGCTTGAATGAGACTCAACCCTGACTGACACTTTAATAGCAGCTTCGCGAGACACTCTGATACAGAGAACCTAGTTAAGCTGTGCCTGCATTCCTGACCCACAGAAACTCTGAGATAATATATGTATGTTGCTTTAATCTGTTAAACTGGTGGTAATTTGCTACTCAGCAATAGGTAGCTAATGCACACATTATACAAAATTTAAAAGCTATAAAAATTATTTCTCTGAAAATTTGTTTCCCTCCCATTCTTTCCTCTAGCCAATCAGATCCCTTTGCCAGAAGCAAACAAACACTGTTACAAGCATCAATTTAGATAGTCAGTCTGAAAGCACTTCAGATTTTTAAAGGACCATGCATATTAAAGGTACTGATATTATTCTTATTACAATTCAAAGATTTACAAATGATTCTAAGATCTTTGATTAGTGAAAGTGAGATGAGACCAGCCTGGGCAACATAGTCAGACCTCATCTCTACCAAAAAAAAAAAAAATTAGCTGGGCAAGGTGGCACATGGCCTGTAGTCCCAGCTACTCAGGAAGCTGAGGTGGGAGGATCTCTTGAGCCTAGGAGGCCAAGGCAGCAGTGAGTCGTGATTGGGCCACTGCACTCCAGCCTGGATGACTGAGCAAGACCCTGTCTCAAAAAAAAAATTTTTTTTAAAGAAAGTGAGGACAACAGGGATAACTACAGAACTATCTCACAAGAGACTGTAAAGAAAAGGCAAAAAAATTAACAGGTAAGTAACAGACAAGTGTCAGATAAGTTACATGTCAAATGCAAGTAGGATTATTTACACTTGGTATAAATTCAAAGTACAAGATTTTGTAAGATTTTACAAGATTTTGTAAAAGGAACTGTTACTTATTACCAGAAAGGGATCAAAAGATCATTAAATACTTATCCCTAATATCATTGATTCAGTGACCCATGCTGACCATAATGCAAGGCATTATCAGGAGGCATGAAAACAAAAGAGAAAGCATTGCATTGAATGGTTCAGAGCTACGCTCATGCATCTGACACAGTATATGGAATATAGTCCATTGCACCTCAAAACTGACTTGATGTAACTAGAAATGACAGGGTGGGGATGAGGGTGAAGGATTGACTCATATACTTGAGCTAAATAATAGACTAAAATTAAAAAGATATTTCATCTGGAATAGAGGTGAGCAAACTTTTTCTGTCAGAGAGCAAATATTTTAGGCTTTGCAGGCCATACGGTCTCTATCACAACTATGCAACTTTACTGTTATAGCACTAAAGCTACAACATAAACAATGCGTAAATGAATGGGTATGGCCATGTTCCAATAAAACTTCATTTACAAAAATAATCTATGAATGGATTTGGGCAAAGGGCTTTTGAACTCCTGATCTAGAAAGATAAAGACAAATGATGCAAGCAGCTGAAGTCTTTTAGTTTCATCTGATTAAAAGCTTGAACATATCAGAAAGGACCCAGATGCCAAGAAGAAACCCACCTCCCCACCTCATAATGTCAATTCCAGTACTGCTTTCTGAATACATGGAATTGACTGTCATTGAGGGCATCTTTTTTTATTTGAGCTAAATCTGCTCTAATCTTCATTCCTTGTGATTTTCTGCCCTTTTAGAATTAAAGTTGTCTGAGAGCTGAAATGAAGCCACAAGTCAAGGACTATCCCCTTTTTTCTCAATGCCCTGCCTTCCTACCATCTCTCTTCCAGCTGGGTGAGTCTAGGACTGGAATCATAGTGCTAGATAGGAAATACTATTTTTAATAGAGGTCTCATTTTTATCTTTTAGGATTCTTATCACCCTTTTTTTTCAAAAATGCATTTTGGTTAACTGCATGGATACATACAAAGCGTATTTTTAAATCATAACAACTGAAATTAATATTTTTATTTTGTTGTTTCAAAGCAACTAAAATTAACATTTACATGCCAATGTATAGAACTAAATGTTTTATATTTTGTGCAATATTTACTCCAACACTTAGCTTTCTTTTAGAATTCTTTCTGAATTCTTAGCTTTCTTTTAGTAAATTCCTCAACTGTTTACTATATACTTTTATGTTTCACATATTTTTGTTAAAAAAAAACACTCAAATCCTGTGTGTGAAAGAAAGATCTACACACAACCATGTACCCGCTCAAACCTGGTACTGTAGGATAAAAGTTTAATTGATCTTATTTCCTAGTCCTAATCTGCCTGTCCACCTGGTTAACACTCAGGCTAGAAGATAGGACCACAAAAAATAAGTCAGCTGCCAATTTTATAAAACTGCTGTGGAAGTAAAACATGTTTTAGAAAAATAGATTTACTGTATGTAGGATTTCTATCTTCTTAAAAAGTAAAATTTTTATACTCATTTATATTCTAGTCAGGGATTACAAAATGTTTGTAATCTTTGTAATCATCATCTTTATAATCTTTGTAATGAAACTCTGTCACCCTTTTCCTTCTAAATTCAGAATAACATCATCTCTACGATAAACCAGATTCCTAAGAGACCAAGCTTGATGAAACAACATGTATGTTTTAAATCTTACTAGAGGTTAAGACACCACAAGTTCACTTATGTCTGAACCATCTCCTCGTAAACAAAAATAAAGCTGAAACCCCAGTCTGAGATGCTTTGGCACTGTCTAAAAACAGAAAAAGGCCACTTTACTGATCCCAGCCTCCACTTCCTCCCCAACCCAGACAAATGGGTGTACCCACTCTGCTGATATGTCACACATAACCTCTTTTGCTACTTCAGTAAGAACTTTGGCTAACCCCTTAGCCCAGCTATGACCCACAGACCAAAAGACCACCAAAGGTTTAGGAATATCAGTGAAATAAATATACAGGAAAGGGTCAAAGCTTCAGCTCCCAACAATAAACAGTTTCTGACATAACCTACTGTTTCCTTTAATTATGGTCATCTCCATATGAGGATGGTAGAGTGCTTTAAAATTCTTCATGTTTCCTAGAATTTACATCCCACACAATATTTGATCTGGTGAGAGGCAACTAAGACTAAAATTAATCTGTGAACACATCCTTACTAGTAAACAGAAGTCATTCAAAACCTTCAGAGAACACGACTTTAAGTTCTCAAATATAACTAGATGGGTTGATTTTAACTTGGTCTCTTATTTATTTATTTATTTATTTATTTATTTTTATAGAGACAGGGTTTTTGCCATGTTGACCAGGCTGGTCTTGAACTCCTAAGCACAAGCAATCAAAGTGCTGGGATTACAGACTTGAGGACCGAGCCTGGACAATTTAACTTGATCTCTAACTGCCACTGTTTACTTGTTAGAAGGTCAAAAAGCAAAAGGTGTCCAAAAAACAGGTAGCCTAACTAAGAAGTAAAAGCAAATGATGCTGTGCAAACGATTCAGAAGTTGCGAGATGAATTTATCATTTAGTGGAAGGCACCTGTAGCCTCTTTCTTCTCAGAAACAAGCCAACTTAACAATATTTAATTATGTGGTATAGGCAAGATAAAATTCAGATTCCCAGATTCCCAACGTGGGACACTATCCACTAAAACCTATACCACAGCTGATTCTCTTCTTGCAAAAGTGGGAAAAACAAAAACAGAGGATCAAGAGAAGCCCGCTATCCTAATCACTTATTTACTGATATTGCATACCATCTCCTTGTGGAAAAAATTAGTCACATACTTATTGTATAAAATAATCAACTTCAATTTTAACATATTAGTAACCTCACATGAACTTATTCTGGCTTTTAGAAATGGGGGAACAAAAATTAATAGAAAATAGATATAAAGTTATGGCACCATAACTTAAATTCCGTTTCATGAGTCTAGTGACCTGGAACACAGATGATAAAATCCAAAAGCTATGAACTGAGCAATATTATGCATATGGCATTGTGTTAATTAAGGTAACATCTGCTATCGTAACAGATGTCAGACACTAAAGGCAATAGAAACTTATTTCTCATTCATGCTGACGGCAACGGTGGGCCATCCGGAGTGGTTGCTGTCATCTTGCCAGCTGCAGCTGGGAGGCGCCAGCGGTGGTGGCAGGAGCGGCTGCGGGAGCAGTAGTGGCGGGTTGCGGGGGAGGGTATACCCCTGTGCCCTATGTCCAATGTCCGGGAGGCAGCCGACTGCGCGACCTGGACCCTAGCACTGCAGGGCAGGACCCATCCCCAGGCCCAGAGCTTCCGTAGCTCGGACGCTGGCGCCGCGTTGCTGCTCTCACCCTCTGCTGCTGCAGGGAGGACGTGTGGAAGAGGCAGACAGTCCCCGAAGCCCACAGCCCTGGGGGCCACCACGATGGGGCCAGGCCAAGTAGCCCGCGGGCAGGAGAGCAGCTGTCAGGCAGAGAGGGTCCCCAAGGCAGAGCTGGGTCCCGGGCAGTGTGACGCTTGCACACAGAGCGTGGTGGCCGGGCCAAGGCACTGACCTGGGGCGTGCTTCAGGGCCCCATGGCTGGAAGTGGGAGCAGTGCCCGCTTCAAGACCTGGCCAATTTTTGCAGTGACAGCACCCACCCCACCAAGCCAAGTTCCTGCACCTTGGGAGAAGGCTCTGCACAGGGCTGACTGGGGCTGTGTCCAGGGATTCCGTCCCGCATTGAAGTGATCACTGGGCCTAACACTCTCGACTGCCAGGCCGGGCCCCATTCCACTCCCAAAGGGTCCCCCTCAGACAAAGCTGTGAACTGGGTGGGCAAGAGCCCCGCCCTCCCAGGAGCAGGACCTGGGAGTCTGTGCAGTCTGCACCCTAGGGGGCCGGTCTGCTCCTGCTGCCTGGTCTTTCCCCACTCCTGGCACCCAGTCCAATGTTGGAGTGGGGTTGGGGCCAAGCGGGAGAGCTGTCACAGCCCAGCCGGGTGTGTGCATGCTCCGGACAGCACTGACACACCAGCCCCCTGCCACCTCGGCCTCCTCCAGACTTTGGGCACTGATGAGTGTTTCGGGAAGGGAAGTGGAGGTGAGGATGAGGGCAGCTCAGTGCTGGCTTGCAAGTGCCCCTTTGTGCAAGCAGCCTGGGTGCCATGGACAGCCACAGGAGGCAGACCGGCTCCTGGGCAGAAGGGGGCAGGTCCAGGTGCGGCCCCACCTTCAGGCCAGGGAGAGCCTGAAGGCTGGGGGCCAGGCTGCCAGTCCCACAGACTGGAGCGGAGACTTGTGGTGGCTTTTCCAGGCCTGCCCATGGTTGCCCATGGACCAATTGGTGTGCACATCTTCACCTCTGAGGTCCATAAATGCCCTGGGCTCAGCAACACCAGGGCAGAGGATGGAGAGATGAAGGGACAGCCAGCAGCAGAGAGGAGCTACCCGCTCTGCTGAGAACTGAACACTTTTCGGGATGACCTGCCTATATCTCTGATAGGAGCTGAACACTCGTCAGGACACCCTAGCTATGGAGAAGAGCTGCCCACTGTGGGTCTTCTCTGAGGTGTTCTGTTGCTCAATAAAACTCCTCTTCATCTTGCTCACCCTCCACTTGTCTGTGTACCTCATTCTTCCTGGTCACAGGACAAGAACTCAGGGCTTGTGGAATGGTGATGCTAAAAGAGCAGTAACACAAACAGAGCTGAAATATGCCCCTTGTTCGCCACTTTGTGGGCAAAGAGGAGAGAAGAGCTGCAGCCCTTCAGGGATCCCAGACCTGGGATCTCCCTGAGCTAGGGCTGTGACTCCCTTTTTGAGACCCTGTGGTTCCCAGTGTCTCTGAGCCTCTGGGCACCACCGCATTCCCTAGTATGAGCCAGGACAGCTGCTTGTGGTGCGCTTGGTCCAGCTGTAGCCTTGAAGAGAGCTGGTGCCCATGTCGGCACCTGGAGCTTCCTGCCCCGCAGCAGCAGCTGGCGTGTCTGACTGCACAGTGACCAGACCCTATGCTCACTCACACTCCATTGCCACTCCATGCCTGACTAGCGGCCTCCCTTGGAGGCATGGGATCCAGGCCAGTAGCATGAGCTGAACACAGCCTGCCAGGCTGAGTGGGAAGAATGAATCCAGTGGGCCAGAGCAAAACTCAGGCAAAGGCACCACCGGCTGTATGTTTCTGGCCAAAAAAGCAACACTCCAAAGATGCTGTTAACAATACGATATCTAATGCTAGGGTTCCAGATCAGCAGACAGCTCAAGTCATGTTCTCCCTGGGCTCTGCTATCCAGAATGCTTCAGTCCTCTTCATCTGGCAAAAGGGTAAGGAAGAAGACTATGGGGGAGGCACGCTTTTTGAAGATTTTAGGCACTTCTGCCTGTAAGTGAAACACATCACTTTGGTTTACATTCCCTTAGCAAGAACTAGACATATGGCCACATGTAAATGCAAGGGAGGCTGAGAAACATAGTTTCAGCTGGACAGCTGCTTCCCAGCAACTACTCTGAAGACAACACATCTTTGGTGTACAGCCAACAGTACCTGCACAATTATTATGGTAGGTGCTACAAAGAATTCAAATGTAGTAAGGCATAAGACTAACTATGAAACGTGTCTTTTTGTAGAAATATGATACTTGTTAAAATACAATAAGCAATTTGTTCAAAGTTTAGAGAGTCAAGAAAACTAATATTTAAGATCATTATATCTATTAAGTATGAAGCTAATGATATTAACCCAAAATCAGTAGGTGTATGTTTTGAACTGGTGATTCACAGCAGTTTGAGATTAGCAGAGACGTACTGACACTCTGCCACACTGTATGGCTCATGACTATAGCATGGCGTTAGCTGGGTGGCATATGTGAAAAAATTAAGCTTTTGTTCTTATTAGATTTGAACTTGTTAGAGGCAAGATTTTTGAAAATCCTTACAAAATTTCTCTCATCAGTATCATTGGAACCTACAGCTTTTGTTGTATGGTTATTCGGGTTTTTGTTTTTGTTTTTTGTTTTTTTCTTTTCATTTTAACCATGTTTGGTCAAATTTGGATGCTTATAATTTTGATTCACATCTTAGAAGTTAGTCTTTGGGGCCAGGCATGGTGGCTCGCGCTTTCAACCCCAAGACCACTTTGGGAGGCATTTTGGGAGCTGAGGCAGGAGGCTGTTTGAGTCCAGCAGTTTGAGACCAGCCTGGCCAACATAGGGAGACCTCGTCTCTACAAAAATTTAAAAATTAGCCAGATCTGGTGGTGCACACCTATAGTCTCAGCTACCGGGAAGGCTAAGGCAGGAAGAGCGCCTGAGCCTGGGAGGTCGAGGCTACAGTGAGCCGTGATCACACCACTGCACTTCAGCATGGGTGACTGAGAAAGATCTTGTCTCAAATAAATAAATAAATAAGTTTGTCTCTAAATATCAGCTCCTCAACTGAGCTGCATCTTAGCATCCTCTTGAAAGCTTTTCTTAATGCCGATGTGTAAAACTAAACACTTCCTTCCCTGGAACTCTACTGGCCCTGTAAATATACACCTAATATTTGTGCAAAGAGTAAATGCAATCAGGTAAACAGAAGTGACTGGCACATTAAATGGCTTCTATTATAGTTATCTGAAAAAATTGAGGTCATAATACCAAACTTATGTCATCATTATGAATATTAGACAAAATGCATATTTTTAAATCTAGTGCTTTACAGGTGTCCCATAAATATATATACAATTACCATTATTGTTGTTATTATTGTTATTATTTTGAATATGTCTCCTTTTAAAAGGCAAAGACAGAAGTTTTGGGCTCACTCTTTGTTACTGTAGAAAAAGTAAATGTTAAGGGCATAATAATTACAAGAAAATTCACTTGTTTCTTAGGGAGAAAACAAGCAGCAGAAATTGCGTTAAGCGTGAAATGGCTGAAAAGAGGACAAACTGATTCTGGATGACTTGTGAACAATATCATTAGATACAAAGTGAAATTAATAGGTTGTCTAGACTAGTAAAATCCACAGATGCTTGGAAATAAAGGAGATGTGAATGCGGGAAAGAAAAATCTAAAAACATCTCCAGATTATGGCGAAGCCCTATATGCCTGACCTGTTTGGCAGTAAAACTACCCCCAAAAACCACAAGAGGCATTTTCCAGGAAAGAGGCAAGCCAATCTCTTCAGTCAGTTTCTCCTCAATCCCCTACTCTGGGTAATGAAATCTGAAAGAAATTCATGTGACCCATACTGGGAAAATGCCTGTAGAAAACCCATATTGTGGGAGGTAAGAATAAAAAATTCTCAGAACATGAAAGATCGATTTATTAAAATTGTATGTTGGGATTGATTTACCTCCTTTTTAAAACTCAGTTTTATTTTTACTAGTATTATTATAATAATGCTCATTAATTTTTATCTATAATTTAAAATATAGCAAAACACATGATATTTTGCTTAAAAACATCATAACTCTTCGACTTCACCTGTCCCCTGGTCTATTAAAGACTCTTTGTGTTAAAATCTTTCTTCAATGTCAACTTCTCTCAAGAGCATCTCTACTTCTACCATCTGTTTACTCCTCTTGTTGTAATGTCAATATTTTATTCCTCATGAACTTGAAAAGGAAACATAAATCACAGAATTTTAGAGCTGAAATGGACCTCTAAAATAATCCAGATTAACTCTATCAAGGAACTTGAGACCCAGACAAGAGAAAGGATATGCCAGAACCCCGTAGAAAAGAATTTGAGATGGGAGACAAGAAAATCTAGGCTCTTCAAATTCTGCAATGGCATTTGTAAAATGTATATATAAATTATTTTAAGAACCCAGTAGGAGCTCCAGCCTCTTGGAGTTTGTACTAAATGCACATGCTACCTGTGGCTACCATAGGATTAAACATTATTAAAATAATGCTCCTTCATTCACTTGTTCCTCTAAACATTTACAGAGCGCCTAACAGGAAACTGTGGATACAAACATGAATAAATCCCAGTCCCTGACTGCTGGGAGTTTACTTTTTAGCGTGAGGACAAACATTTAAGGCAATAAAGCTTCATCTGTGCTATGCTAGATCAAGTGCAGGCTGAAGAAGGAGTTAAAAAGTGGGAGTTGGTTGTTTCTATTTAGACCAGAAAATGTTTTATAGGGGATGCTCTGATGCATAATGTGCAAATATTTCAGAGACACGTGCGGATGAGACTGGAGGGATATTCTAGATATAAGGACCATGCAATGTGAGTAAAGGCATGGAGACCTGAAATAGAATGACACACTGGGGAACCCACGTGGCTCTGCATGATTGTTTTAGGGAGGACAAGGAGAGAAGTTGGGCAGAAATAAGGCCGGAGAGACAGAAGAATGCCAGACCCCAGAGGACTTTATGTTATGTAAGAAATAGCAATCACCTGGGCAGTCCTTTTTGGGCACAGGAAGCATGCCTGAAGTTCTCAGGTGTAATTCACTCAAGCTGAACCCTACCTCTATTGGAATCTAAAGATGTTTAATTTAGGAGGCCGGGGGTGGTGGTTCATGCCTGTAATCCCAGCACTTTGGGAGGCTGAGGTGGGCCAATCACTTGAGGCCAGGAGTTTGAGACCACCCTGGCCAACGTGATGAAATTTCATCTCTACTAAAAAAAAAAAAAAAAAAAAAAAAATTACCTGGGCATGGTTGTGCATGCCTGTAATCCCAGCTACTCGGGAGGCTGAGGCACAAGAATCGCTTGAACCCAGGAGGCAGAGGTTGCAGTGAGCCAAGATCGTGCCACTGCACTTCAGCCTGGGCGACAGAGTGAGACACTGTCTCAAAAAATAAATAAATATGTTTAATTTGGGGCTTTATGAAAGCAACAGAAAATAATCAGCAAGAATAACTCAATTTATGTAAGAATTATATACATTTCATAATTGAGCTAAATTGCTTCACTGAATAAATATTTTTGGCACATAAACTGCAGAGGGATTAGCATATCATGGAACTTACACTCTATGAGGAATTCAAACATTAAAGAAGAAATCAAATTTTAATATAGAATATTTTAAATTACAGGTTTAAGAAACATAAATGTTATGCCATGGGATGGGGCATTAATGTAAATTATGCCTTGACAAGAATTGTCGAAACAAAAAACCTTAGCCAAGTGTGACCAGAAAAATATCTGACTGAGCTGCTTTTGTTGTCTAGTTTTGCTCCCCTTTCTTCTGATTTTGTTTTCTCTTTTGCACTGAAATTGTCATCTTTTCATATCAACCTTATGATAGATTCTCTACCAAAAATTACTCAAATGTCAGATTTTAAGTAAGAATTCTCATAAACCAATTTCAGAGAATGATTTTCTCCCCTCAGATACATTCTGCAAAATGACTGTCGCTGACTGCTTATTGCCACAGAATGTCTTTTTCTGAACAAACAACGTCCTCCTACAGCTGCTAGACTTTCTTTTTGTGCTTTTCCACCTTGTTCTACCTCCCTCTTTGGGTCCTCTCTGATTACAGCCTCCTGTATTGTTCCCCAGGTTGTTATAGGTCTCGAGTTTATGCTGCTGTGGTTGATGTTGAGTGGGAAGGGGGACTTTCTGTTTGAATCCAATCCCAGAATACCCATCCCTTCAACTCCATTGTGGACACAGGGTCTCTACCATATACCTTCTCTACCCAGGGTGCTGCCAAGTTTACTGTTTAGCCACACTCCCTTAATCTCATTGGTTACTCAAGTTTCAAATTTCCTAGTTGTTTTTCATGAATAAATGGGCTCCATGAGGGTAAGAATGGTGTCATTTAAGAAAAAAAAAAGTTAGTAATTTAAGTACACTTTAAAGAATCTATCATTTAAAGAGCATTAGAATGCCCTCAGAGTTACTAATACTACTTTAATGAAGAAATGCTAGATTCTTGAGTACTGGCAGATATTAGATATCAACATATGAGATATATTCTGAATTCAAGCATAGTGCCTATGCATTGATTCATAAGCAAAAACTGTAAGGTCAGAATTTGTTGTCATAGATGCAGGGCTGAGTGGGTAATCACCAACAATTTATTGAGCACTTACTCCATAACAGTTCTATGGGTCTAAAGCAAAACCTTTTTTCATTTGTTTTAAATTGAAACTAATGTTTACCAATAGTAAGACCACTTTTTCAGGAGCTGATTTTGTTGTCTAAGTTATTGAGCAATGGAATAAAAGGTTTTATAGTGGTTTTGTTTTGTTTTGTTTTTTGTATTTCTGAAATGCTCTAATTTCATCTCTGAACTTGAAAATAGCGCCCTCTTATCATCCACCTTTGCTTGCTACCCAGTGATAAACAATGCCCCTTTTCCCAGTCTAGATAGATGAATGGTGCTAGGCTTCCGATTAGCTTTAATTCCCAACTTCTTCATGACAGATTAGTGGTGTTACCAAAATATCAGAGTCATATCTGAACCTTGACTCAAGGGGAAAAATAATTACCTGTAGAGCTGAAAACGCTGAAATAGTTGGTTACACTTTACTAAGTAAAATATAATTAGAAATGTTCAAATAAACTAGAAGTGAGTTTAATAAAGTTGTCCACCAAAGTAGTGACATTGAACACTTACTTTTTATTATATGGGAATTTTCATATAATTCAGGAAAAAGACCATAAGGCTCTTTGTTTCCATGTGTCCCCTTAGTGTTGTCTATAATTTAAGATCACAAATTACTCTTTGCATTCTAGTTGGACAACTAAACTTTTTTTTACTTTCCACGCACAAGATTTATAGGGAATTTGTGCATTTTGACCTTTTGATTCTAACAACCAATCATTAGCCAATCAAGAATGGAAACTTTGGAAATATTACAGATAGAGCCACTGTGATTTAAATCATTTAACATGTTAATTCTGACAGAAAATCCTACTCAGAAAAAACAACCAGCAGCAGCATGTTTGAGTGCAAACAGCAAGAAACATCAAGAAACATGACCTCCCCGATAGTCAGAATGACGCAGCATCCATTTCCTACTTTACAGAATTGCCTCGCATTATAAATCACTTTATCTTCTCAACTCGGAAGCATCCCAGACACATTCTTTACCCGTGAATTCACAAGCCTTTTCTCTGAGAGAGGCCTTGGGACTAGGAACTTTTTGAATGAGTGTAGAAGTCGGGAAGGAGACAATAGTGTCAACTTGGGATTGCCTAAGGCAACAACAGAGCAAAACAAGAACGCTTTGGTTCTCTGGGTCTCTGTCCCTGATTGCATAGCGGGTCATTGTTGGGAAATATTTCCTCACCTGGCATTCCAAGAAATGGAGATCTCCACAGCTGTATATAGTCCTGTCATTAAATACACGAGTGTTCCATCCCACTAGAATTAAGAAAATTGGTAGAACCAGATTGTGGTCTGAAATCTTTTTTCAGAAATGCTGCCATCGTGTGGCACTGTGGAGCTATGACCAGAAGAGTCCTGAAAAGGGTCATATGGTTCATCTCAAGATGGCTGGGCTCCAGCATAATCTATTCCTATAATTAATTCTAGCTTCATATTGAATCATTCCCGTGGGCACAGAGTAAACTACAGTAAATCCTGTGGAAATTTTGTTGTTTTTAGAATTTTCGGACTTCCCTCCACTAAACTGACAACATGACAAACTTATGCGGGTAATATGTTTAAAGGAAAAAAATAGTTTTTAGAAGCAGAAAAAAGAAGTCTATTTTGCAACTTTATAATCTGTGTGCTTTCTATTTTATAGAGACAGTCATCATCTTATTTATTAAAATGGGTGCTTATTACCTACAAACCAATCATATCAATTCATCTGGAATACATCCAATTTAAGGGAGACATATTTCCCCCTACCAAATGTTCATGAAACCTATGAATTAGCTATACACTATCACTGCAAGACATTATTTAATCTATATTTATATTAAAAGCAGTATTTGGCAAAAGGAAGCTGACACTTTAGGACTAATAAAAACCACAATTACTTTTGCAGCAACCTAATAATAAATAGGACCATTTATTTTTCATCTCAATTACACACAAGTCTTACAATAAAGGTGTAAGGTAAATAAATAGTGCAATCTGCATTTCACAACTGAGAAAGCAGATGAAGATAAGTAATCTCAAGACAATATTAACTATTTTAAAAGGACCCAGAGCTCTGCTGTCCCTGAATTCTGCTCTAATATTCGAACTTTCCCTGTAATTTTCTTTCATTCAAACACCTTTTAAATACCTAGTAAAGTGTTTTTTAATACAGAAATTTTTAAAAATGTTTTTCTTTTTAAGTGGCCTACTTTACATATCCTGGGAGAAAAACTAGAAGAAAAGATGATTCCAAAATCGAATCTGTTCCTTTAGAAATGTGCAAAATTTCCTTATTGATGCATACCATTTAAAGATCTTACATCTACTCTCATTTTAATAACCTATTCTTTTTAAAGACATTACAATTCGTGACTACCTGCCCCTCTTAAAAATTTCATAATAGTTAACACACATATAGTCCTTAAGATACGCAGAGCATTTGCATCTAATATGTGCTAAGCATTGCTAGTTTAACATACTAATTCATTTAAACCGTCAAAAACCCCATGACCTAGGTAATAGTATCTGCATTTCATGGATGAGGAAACAAGGATAGGTAGGCTGGGCGATTTGCCCAAGGTTGCACAGGTCAGCAGTGACACAGCGGAATTCAGAGCCACGGTCTGGCTCCTGAAGCAGCCCTCTCAAGCAGTCATCCTGCTCTCAGTCAGAAACTGCTTTACTTCTGCAACATCTAGAATAAATTACCATTCTTCTATTTTATATAGAATTTTATATTTTAATGTCACTAGTGCCATTTGTCTAAGTAACAAGCTACTGCATACTTGAAATCACAAAGCTAAGCTTGAGTAGTAAAGGACAGAGGCAAGTTTTCTGAACTCCTTGCAGGCTTGAACAATAGCCTTCTGGCTCTTCAATAAGTATAATCATACAGGCAAGAGTGGTTGCAGATATTACCTTTATGTTACTTAAACCTAAAGAAACAAAAATCCATTCTATTTAATTTTACATTAATGTTTTTCCCTACTTTCTCCCTTTTTCATGGGATCCCTAAGTGCTCTTCCTGGATGCTGAATGCCCATCCCATAAACGAAAAAGCTAGTTAATGACATTGTACATAAGTAATGTTTTAACTGTAGATTGTGTGTGTGCGTTTTTGTTTTTTTTTGTTTTAACCACAAAACCAGAGGGGGAAGTGTGGGAGCAGGTGGGCTGGGCAGTGGCAGAAAACCTCATGACACAATCTCTCCGCCTCCCTGTGTTGGTGGAGGATGTCTGCAGCAGCATTTAAATTCTGAGAGGGCTTGGTTGTCAGCAGCAGGAGGAGGAGGCAGAGAGCACAGCATCGTCAGGACCAGACTCGTCTCAGGCCAGTTGCAGCCTTCTCAGCCAAACGCCGACCAAGGTATGGCTTCAGTTTGCTACTGGGTTGTACATTCAGCTGAATTTCATGGAGAAGTCCAAATTCTAAGGAAAAATATTTTTAATTGTAATGCTGTTAAACAGACTTAAATTTTCTAGCCTTTTTAATAAGCAGATTACATACATTGCAGGTCTCCTGGAACAAAGGTGTCTAGATATTTTGAATGCCAATCAAATTTAAAACTTAAAAATACTTCCACTGGGTCCTCAAAAGAACGGAAACCACCACTGCTAATCAGAAAATAGTAAAATTAAATTCCCCTTTGGAATAATTATACCTATATAATTTTCAATGGGTGACTGTGCAGGAATTTAAAAGAAAAGGGATCTTTTACGCTAATGAAACCAATTACAGTGCTATTTTTTAAATGATGTATCTCACTTTTAAGGGGAAGAAAACCCTTTCTGAATATGCCACTGCTAAATTTAGCTGTTAAAATATTCACCAAGATACCTGTATGACACTGTGTAGGCTTATTATTACAAATAGAAAAGCTGTTGGCTATTTTCAATGTTTTCCTTTGAATTTCACATTTTTAGAACATCTTACTTAAATAACAAATTTCAGAGATAGTTTGATTTCACCTAAGTAGCACCTACTTAATAATTAAGCTAAAAGTCACATTTAAAGTACATGTTGGAAAAATGGATAAAGCAAATTTTTTTCTTTTTTTGTGTGTTTTTTCTTCTCTGAAAAGTATTCCCATACTAGCTTATTAATATAATTAAGTTACTGTTGATCTGTTTGTAGGTTTAGAGAGCTAGATATATAAGGTAGTAATGGTATAATTTCTGGAACTCTAAATTTTAAAGTTGAATAAATACAGAATTGCAAAATTTCCCTTTCCCTTGCCTAATAGTGAAAGATGGAGAATAGGTGGCAATATAAATATTAACCTGAAAGACCATAATACTAAAAAGAAAAGGCATCTCTAAGAAGTAGAAAAGATTCTATAGAAAATATATTTTATTTGTGATCATTTTGTAATGTGGTAGTATAAAAAGGTATCACTGTTGTAACCTATGAAGATGTCAACTATTCCTTATGAAATATTTTGCAGGAAAACTCACTACCATGAGAATTGCAGTGATTTGCTTTTGCCTCTTAGGCATCACCTATGCCCTACCAGTGAGTACAGCTGCATCTTAAAGAAAATCCCTGAAAATAACTGAATTGTGTGCTTCCATGTGCTAGGAGGACATTCTTCTAATCTTTCTTCATCTTTTCTGTTTCTAAGGTTAAACAGGCTGATTCTGGAAGTTCTGAGGAAAAGCAGGTAAGCATCTTTTAGGTTTTTATATAGTTAAATCATTTACTCAATTATGGTGAGAGACGCAAGAAACATTTGCTGTGATGTTACTTATCTTCTCAGTCAAATCCATTGGTTTACAAGTATTTATTGACGGCCTCCTATGAATCTAGACCAGTACCAAGCACACTACAGTTTTTAATAAATATAAGTTTGTAAAACCAACCCAGATGTTTTAAATATAATAATGTCTAGGCATGTAAGATGAGTTATATGTAAGATGAGTTATCGCATGTAAAATGAGTTATATGAAGTTGTGTGACTTTTTTTCCATTAGTCCACATACTGATCTAAAAGCAGAAAATTTCAGTTTTTGCTTTGTTTAGTGGATTGCTAAATTTAAAATTCACATTGGATATTAGTCAGAACTGTTTGTATGACCATAATATTCACAATATTGTCTGAGATATTAGCTGAGAAGCCCATTGTGAAAAGAAAGTCTATGTGTGCTGTTTGTATCTATTGTGATTGTCAGCTGATGTTAGATCACATTTTCTAACCAAACATAAGACCAACCAAAGTCTTTATTATAATTATTTGACCAGCACTAAAGATGTACCTACCCCTCCACAACAGATGAAACTGTGCCAGCCAAACAACAAATGGGCATTGTCCCCAGAAGCTTGGACAAAAAGGCACACAGAGTTCAATTCCAGTTGAACAGAATAAAGGCCAAAACAGAGTTGCCTTGGGGGTCACTGCAATTAGATTGCTTAATGAAGACATTAAAAGAAGTATTCTGTATTCGTTTGTTTGTGGAGGGGTGTGTGTGTCTGTTTTTCAACTGATTTGAAAATACAGGTGTTGAATCCTAATAATAAACCAGAAAAATTAACATCTCCAGAGAAGATAGAGGTCATACTATTTGAGGCAAGAATTAGTGCCTTTTTAATAAATGAAAATATGGCAAAGATGCATTTTAGAAGGCACGTGGAGCTATAACAATTTAAGAAATGCATGAAGAGCTCAAGGCTCAGCCTTCTAGAATCCCGGAAACTTAAAGCTAGTAAAAAATTGAGGAAGTCTCTAAGGATATATGTCTGAAAATACACACTGGTTATCTGTGAGTGTTAGGATTACTGGGTGATTTTTAGTCTATTCATTTTGCTTACCTTTATTTTCTTCATATGAGTTTTTAAAAATTATAAATGTAACTTACACATCCATTCTCTCTGAGCCTGTATTACATGTCTCATGAGAATAGATAGATAGATATGAAAAAGTGAAGAGAAAAACTCTGAACTCACCTGGTCCCATTGTTTTTGCATCTTCTTTTTTTTTTTTTTTTTTTGAGATGGAGTCTCGCTCTGTCGCCCAGGCTGGAGTGCAGTGGCGTGATCTCGGCTCACTGCAAGCTCCGCCTCCCAGGTTCACTCCATTCTCCTGAGTAGCTGGGACTACAGGCGACTGCCACCACGCCCGGATAATTTTTTGTATTTTTAGTAGAGACGGGCTTTCACCGTGTTAGCCAGGATGGTTTCCATCTCCTGACCTCGTGATCCACCCTCCTTGGCCTCCCAAAGTGCTGGGATTACAGGCGTGAGCCACTGCGCCCGGCTGTTTTTTCATCTTCTTAAAGCAAGGAACCCCTTCTTTCAGCAAAACCTTTCAGAGAAGCCCAATACGAAGCTCCTCTGGTTAGAGCCAGCCATGAGAGAAATTCCAAGTACTTCTGACTGGTTCTCTCTCTACTCATCCACTCCTTAGGTGGCTGCAGAAGGAACTCTGTGCAACCCCCAGAGTTCTCATTCTCAATGACAGGGAAATGTAATGATTGGCCCTGGATGATTCAGCAGATCAGATGACACTTTACTCAGAGCAATCTCTACTCCTCTGCAGTAGCATATTATCAGTATTTTCCAGATAAATAACTTGGCTAAAGAAAAATCCATTTCATTTACATCTTTGGCACCTTACAGCAATAGAACTTTTGTGCAATGATTTTAATATTATATTTCTACATTGTCTGGTAAGATACATATGGCTATTGAGCACCCAAAATGTGGGCTAGTGCAACTGAGAAACTGAATTTTTATGTTTTTTTTTTTTTTGAGATGGAGTCTTGCTCTGTCACCCAGGCTGGAGTGCAGTGGTGCGATCTTGGCTCACTGCAAGCTCCGCCTCCTGGGTTCACGCCATTCTCCTGCCTCAGCCTCCCGAGTAGCTGGGGGTACAGGTGTCCACCACCACGCCTGGCAATTTTTTTATTTTTATTTTTATTTTTAGTAGAAACTGGGTTTCACTGTGTTAGCCAGGATGTTCTCGATCTCCTGACCTCGTGATCCGCCTGCCTCAGCCTCCCAAAGTGCTGGGATTACAGGGGTGAGCCACCGTGCTTAGCCATTTCATTTTAATTAACTTAAATTTAAATGGCCCCATGTGGTTAGAGGATACTGTATTAGCACAGCCTTAGAGAGTTCCTTCTTGTTCCATGGACTGGACACAATGAAGATCAACAGTAATTAAGGTCACATCTGGTTTAGATATGCTTTATCTGAGAGGAAAATTCAGCCAGCAAACATACAAAAAGAAAGCACAGTGTGAAGTTCAGTGTTAAGAGCTAGTTTGCCTGCGTTTGAACCCTGCCTGGCTCTGCCATTTCCTACCACTTAACTGCACTGTGGCTGAGTTTTCTGATCTGTAAGGTGGGAATAATAATGATACCTATCTCATAGGGGAATGAGAGGATCAAATGAGTTCATATTTGTAAAGCAATTTGAAAGAGTGCCTACCCCACAGTAAGTGCTACATAAGAGTTTGTTAAATGAATCTGCAAGAAAAAAAGGTACCTAAGGGTCCGGGTGACTGTATGCTTGCAGCAAGACTAGTGAAGAATGATTGTTTTTTCCATTCGTCCCTACGTTTCTTTTTTTAATAATGATAAACATGCAACTTTTTTGTAGCTTTACAACAAATACCCAGATGCTGTGGCCACATGGCTAAAGCCTGATCCATCTCAGAAGCAGAATCTCCTAGCCCCACAGGTATTTTTAAACTTCTCATAATTAAACTACAGTGATGAAAGATAGCCACAGTCAGGCCATTTGGGCTGCTCAGATGAATCCTGCCTGCCTGCTGGCAAACATGTGCTTAGGACATTGACTGATCTGCCATGTTGGCTTCTCTCTGTGTTAAGCCATCCACAGACGAGGCTGAAAAATAAAAACTGCTTTGGATTAAAAAGGTTAACTTTTGAATAAAAAAAGGTAGGCATGTGTGATGCACACTAACACGTGCCATTCCTTCTTCAGAATGCTGTGTCCTCTGAAGAAACCAATGACTTTAAACAAGAGGTAAGTTCTCATTTTCAATCAGAGGCCCATCAAGCCTTGAAGAAATGAAAGAAGCCATTGCCTGGATTCTCTTCTGATGAAATTTCATTAGCAAGTTTTCCAGCTAATTGGCAGTCTAAAACTTGCTCATAAAGAAAACATGTATTTACTAAATATCAGAAATACCTGGTTTCCTCGGATAAGTTTAGCATTACAGAAGATGTTTATTAATGCCTGTTATTTGAAACATTAAGCTCTTGCAATTTATTTAAGGTATTTTGTAGATATCTAATATCTAATAAGCATCTAATTAATGCCTATCAAAGCTAAGATTTTGCCTTTAGGAAAGTTTTCTTTCCTAATAAAATAGTTTATTTGACAACTATTCTTTTTATTAGGATCATTCATATATTTGCTAAGCAAAGAGTAAATTTATTTTCCTTAAGATTCAACTTGAATATACTAAGAATATTAAAGCAAGTTAGATAAATTACCCAATATATTTGTCAATTCGAAATTTGATAGACATTTATTGTTTAATTCAATGAACAGTTTTGAGCTGCAGTTTATACACACATGCATAACAGAGTCACCTTTCAATTATCCATGTTAATAGGAAAGGGGTTATAGATTTTGGTACACACATTAAAATATGGATACTCTTCTCTTTTGATAAATCTCATTTCAAATAAAAAACAGTCTCATAACTATGTATCTGTATGTACTACATCACTGAATTTAGTAAATAATGTTTAATATGTATAAGGAAAAACAATATTATTGATATGAAGATTATACTCACATATTTGGCTTGAAAATATCTATAAAAATAATTTTTGTTGGAAAGTAAGAAATGTTCCTCAGAATGTTATTAATCCCTGTGTTAAAAGAGAAATTGGAAGATGCTCACTTTAGCTCCTAAAAGCCATGGTGTGTACTGTGAATGCAAAGATTCTGAAACTAAATAAAAAGAAAGATAGTAAAAGACTAATGTGCTATAAAGGCTAAGGGAAAATAAAAACCCATACATTAATTTTCCTGGCCATCTTAATTTTCAGACCCTTCCAAGTAAGTCCAACGAAAGCCATGACCACATGGACGATGTGGATGATGAAGATGATGATGACCATGTGGACAGCCAGGACTCCATTGACTCGAACGACTCTGATGATGTAGATGACACTGATGATTCTCACCAGTCTGATGAGTCTCACCATTCTGATGAATCCGATGAACTGGTCACTGATTTTCCCACGGACCTGCCAGCAACCGAAGTTTTCACTCCAGTTGAACCCACAGTAGACACATATGATGGCCGAGGTGATAGTGTGGTTTATGGACTGAGGTCAAAATCTAAGAAGTTTCGCAGACCTGACATCCAGGTAAATCCTTTAACAGACACACCTGATGGTTCTGACTAGAGCTCAAGTCTAGGAAACCACAGTTTGCATATTCATTCATCCATTCATCCATTCATTCATCCATTCAGCAAGAATTCATTCATATTCTACTTTATGATCATTGAATACAAATCATTTTCTGCTTGGCGGTTTTTGTAAGTCTACATAATTTCTCTCTAGATTTGATTTTCAAACACAATTCTACTTTTTGAAATCCTGGATCACTTATTTTCAGATTAAAATAAATGGAAAACACCAATTATTTTAAAAATATAATGGTCATGTTTTGAAGTTAAATACCTAAGAGGAATTGTAGTTGCAAATTACACTGAATCCTTAGTCACAGAATCTGGATTTGACATAGCCTTGACGTTTACTATTCTCTTTACTTTTTAACTAACAATTCACTTCCTCTTTATGTAGGTTTCAATATGATGAAAACTACCTTATAGGTTTCATTACATATGTAAGTGATGTACTTATTAAACTAAAAGAGATGACATATGTGAAAGGGCTTGGTAAAGTACTATACAAAGTAACATGCTAGTATTATTTCAGCCAGATTTAGGCAATTTTTAGTATAAGATGGCCTAAAAGCTAGAGAGCAGAAAAGGATTACCATATTCCCATCCTTAGCTGTTCATATAATTCTCCTTCATTTGTGCCGTGATTCAGTACCCTGATGCTACAGACGAGGACATCACCTCACACATGGAAAGCGAGGAGTTGAATGGTGCATACAAGGCCATCCCCGTTGCCCAGGACCTGAACACGCCTTCTGATTGGGACAGCCATGGGAAGGACAGTCATGAAATGAGTCAGCTGGATGACCAAAGTGCTGAAACCCACAGCCACAAGAAGTCCAGATTATATAAGCGGAAAGCCAGTGATGAGAGCAATGAGCATTCCGATGTGATTGATAGTCAGGAACTTTCCAAAGTCAGCCATGAATTCCACAGCCATGAATTTCACAGCCATGAAGATATGCTGGTTGTAGACCCTAAAAGTAAAGAAGAAGATAAACACCTGAAATTTCGCATTTCTCATGAATTAGATAGTGCATCTTCTGAGGTCAATTAAAAGGAGAAAAAAATACAATTTCTCACTTTGCTTTTAGTCGAAAGAAAAAATGCTTTATAGCAAAATGAAAGAGAACATGAAATGCCTCTTTCTCAGTTTATTGGTTGAATGTGTATCTATGTGAGTCTGGAAATAACTAATGTGTTTGATAATTAGTTTAGTTTGTGGCTTCATGGAAACTCCCTGTAAACTAAAAGCTTCAGGGTTATGTCTATGTTCATTCTATAGAAGAAATGCAAACTATCACTGTATTTTAATATTTGTTATTCTCTCATGAATAGAAATTTATGTAGAAGCAAACAAAATACTTTTACCCACTTAAAAAGAGAATATAACATTTTATGTCACTATAATCTTTTGTTTTTTAAGTTAGTGTATATTTTGTTGTGATTATCTTTCTTTTGTGGTGTGAATAAATCTTTTATCTTGAATGTAATAAGAATTTGGTGGTGTCAATTGCTTATTTGTTTTCCCACATTTGTCCAGCAATTAATAAAACATAACCTTTTTTACTGCCTATATAATGTTTTTAAAGGTTTATTTTGGTTTCAATTGATACATAATAATTGTACATATTTATGGGGTATGGTGTGATGTTTTGTTACATATATACATTGTATAATTATCAAAGGGCAATTATCATATCCATCACCTCAAACACTTGTCATTTATTTGTGCTGAGAACATTCAATCCTCTTTTCTAGCTATTTTGAAGTATACGATACATTATTATTGACTATAGTCAAGTTACTTTGCAATAGAATACTAGAATTTATTCCTCCTAGCTAACTGTAACTTTGTACCCATCGACTAACCTCCCCTCATCCACCTTCCCACTCTCCCAGCTGCTGGTAATCACTATTCTACTCTCTACTTCTATGAGGTCAACTTTTCTAGATTCCACATATGAGTGAGATCATGCAGTACTCCTCCTTCTGTGCTTGGCTTATTTAACTTAACATCCTCTAGATTCGCCTATGTTGTCAAAAATACCAAGAGAAAACATGCACAAATTATATATCTAAGAAGGAATTAAAATCCAGAACACATAAGGAACTCAAACAACTTAATATCAAAAAAAAGAAAAAAAAAAGACAACCCAAATAATTCAATTTAAAATGGGCACAAATCTGAATAGACATTTCTCAAAAAAAGACATGCAAATGGCCAACAGGTATATGGAAAAATGCTCAGCATCACTAATCACCAGGCAAATGCAAATCACAACCACAATGAGATATCATCCCACCCAAGTTAAAATGGCTTTTATCAAAGAGACAAAAAATAACAGACACAGGCCAGGATTCGGGGAAAGAAGGACACTCGTACACTGGTGAGAACTGTAAATTAGTACAGCCACTATGAAAAACTGTATGGAGACTTCTCAAAAAAACAAAAATAGAACTACCATATTATTTAGCAATCCCACTGCTGAGCATATAACCAAAAGAAAGCAAATCAATATGTGGAAGAGATATCTGAACTCCCATGTTTATTGCAGCACTGTTCACAATAGCCAAGATGTGCAATAAATGTAAATGTCCCTCATGATGAATAGATAAAGAAAATGTGGTATATACACACAATGGAATACTATTTGGCCATAAAAAGAAATTAAATCCTGTCATTTGCAGCAACATGGATGGAACTGGAGGTCATTATAGTAAGTGAAATAAGACATGCACAAAAAGACAAATATCGCATGTTCTCACCCATATGTGGGAGCTAGAAAAGTGGATCACATAGAGATAGACTGTAAATTGGTGGCTCTACAAGAGGCTGGGGAGGGTGAGGGTAAGGGGAAGATGAAGAAAAGTTGATTAGTGGGTACAAATACACAGTTAGATAGAAGAAATAAGATCTAACATTTGACAGTACGGTAGGGTAACTATCAATAATTTACGGTATATACATTTGTTAAAAACCCTAAAAGACAAGAATTCAAGTGTTCCCAACATAAAGAAAAGATAAATGTTTGAGGAAATGGATATCTCAGTTATGCTCATTGAATCATTACACATTATATGCACGTACAAAAACATCACATGTGCCCCCAAAATACGGACAACTATTACGTATCAATTTTTAAAATAATCAATAAATTTAAAAGGAAACTATAAAGATATTAGATAAATACATGAGTGAGTAACTTCACAGTCTGGGTGTGGAGAAACCTCTTCTAATGATGAGAAGACAATGCCATGCCATAGTCCTTGTAGATATCATTAGTCAGGTGCAGCAGCCCCTTAGGCTCCCAGCATACTTGCTTCAGTGGGCACTTCCTCACACTCACCTGCAGGTGACGGCTGGATTGATGGTGTTGTTCCCGCATGCTTGGCAAGGGGCTTGGCACTGTGCTCAAATCCAAGGGCATGACCAAGTTACTCCTGGAATCACTTATTTGAACAGTGGTACTATTTAACAACTATTCCCTGCACCACTTATCTATTAGTCAGGGTTCATTCAGAAGACAGAAAAGAGACCACTCATTTGAACAGGGAAAATTTAATTTAAAGAATTATTAACTAGAAAGAGGAGATTAACCAGAGAGAATAAGAGAAATAAGAGAATATTAACAATACCATGGGGCTGAAAGTACCCATATAAGGAACAACTTGCAAAAGGAGAGGCCCTTTCCCCAAGCTGAGATTCAGACTTCACTGGAAAGGGTACAGTCACAGCCCAAGGGATGGCAGAGAAGTCTGTGTTATCCTGAGTCAGAGCTGGTCCACAGTGGTCCAACTGGTGGGCTCAGGTTGGAAAACAAGAGACTTCCCACAGGGGTTCCAGCAGACTGAGGCCAGCAAAGAAGGAAAACCATGGGGCAGGCCAGCTGAGCAGGAGGCTAGCTGGAAGGTGAGTGCCACAAGGTGCTCTGTGTGCACAGCAGTGTCCCTCCAGTGCCCTCTACTGACAAAGCTTGCCACTGTGCCAGCTGGCAAAGGAAGCATGTTCACAGGGTCCATCTCCAGCAGTTTCACAGAGCAGGGCAGAGACAATGGATTTGGAGCAGGGAGGCACAAAACTGACAGCTGGCATAGGTCATTGGGGAAAAGGCTGATTCCTCCTAGACAACAAGAGTACAAAAATGAGCCTGGGACATTTTTTCATGATAGGATGAAAGCAAGCACGCAAGGACAAAATGGGGTTATATCCAAGGGACCAAAGAGCAGACTTGCAAGAGGCTTCCATTGGCCAAAAAACTGGGGTAATTTGAGCAATAACAGAATAATGACAGTAACGAATTATAACAAATTGAATTTTTAAAATTCCATTAGTATATAGTGATACTACAAGAGAGCATTAAAGAAGGAAAATTCTTTTTTACAGATGAATGTCAGCTAGTAATAAAACTAGAAGGAATGCTAACATTAAAAAATTATTTCATAACCCCCAAGGAAACAATTCAGGAAGTGATCACTAATGAATGTTAAAATTATTGTGCAGAAGATGATTGAGAACATCTCACTTGGTCTCAGCATATTACCCCACAATTATTTAATAATTCCAAAAGAAAGTGCTTTCAACCAGAGAGATTTGTAGTTACCATCTTTAGCCAATAATTAAACTTAATTTCACAAATGAGACTTGTAGATATGTACCACCCAGTGTGAGGCAATAAGAAATATGCAACATCATCTAAACATTTTTGTAAAAAATGTTTACAAAATCAAATGACTAGAAAACAAGCAAATCCAGAATTTGAGCTACTCTATAATAGAACTGGTCTGAGCTTTTTTTTTCTATCTTTTGAGACGGATTTTCGCTCTTTCACCCAGGCTGGCATGAAGTGGCAAGATCTTGGCTCACTGCAACCTCCCCCCCACCCCGGGTTCAAGTGATTCTCCTGCCTCAGCCTCCCCAGTAGCTGAGATTACAGGCATGAGCCACCGCACCCGGCAGTCTGAACTTTTTAAAAAGCAGAGTTGTTAGATAAAATACAGGATACTGAGTTAAATTTGATTTTCAGATAAATAATAAATTAGCTTTTAGTATGAGCACGGGACATTTTATGCTAAAAGGTGATTCATTGTTTATTTGACATTCAGGTTAACTGAGCACCCTTTTCTAAATTTTCTAAATCTGCCAATCCTACAAAAAAGACAATTTGATAAGAGAAAAAGGGCAAGAGAGGAGATAGTATTCTAGATTAAAAATATACCAGGTATAAAAAGTAAAACATGGGCCGGGCGTGGTGGCTCATGCCTGTAATCCCAACACTTTGGGAGGCCGAGAAGGACAGATCACCTGAGGTGGGGAGTACCCGACCAGCCTGACCAACATGGAGAAACCCCTTCTCTACTAAAAATACAAAATTGGCCAGGTGTGGTGGCACATGCCTGTAATCCCAGCTACTAGGGAGGTTGAGGCAGGAGAATCGCTTGAACCCAGGAGGCGGAGGTTGCGGTGAGCCAAGATTGCACCATTGCACTCCAGCCTGGGCAACAAGAGTGAAACTCCATCTCAAAAAAAAAGGTAAAACATGAACCTTGATTGGCTCCTGGATTGAAAAAGACACACAGCCATAAAAAACCTTTTGGGGACAATTGTGGCAATCTGAATATACACAGTATATTAAATGATATTGTGGAATTACTGATAATTTTCTTAGATGTGATCATTGCATTGTACATGAAAGTGAATGTTCTTACTCTTGAGAGAAATACAATGAAATATTTAGGGATGAAGTGCCGTGGTTTTTGTAATTTACTTTCCAGTGGTTCAGAAAATAATGGCTGGCAGAGGAAATGTGAAGATGTAGGTTAGAAGTTACAAAGTAGCAGACATGGGGAATAAGCAAGTCTAGAGATCCAGTGTACAACATGAAGACTACTATTAATAAAATTGTACAGTATTTGGGATTTCTGCTAAATGAGTAGATTTTAGCTGCTCTTGCCACACACATAAAAAAGGCTATCTATATGAGATGATGGGTATGTTAATTTGCTTCACTACAGAAGCCATTTTACTGTCTATATGTATCCCATAACATCATGTTGTATACCTTAAATATACACAATAAAATTTCTTTTTAGCTTTTTGGAAAGTGGCAACTGAGTCTGTGGATGCTGCCCCAGGAGTGGGAGCTATCATATCCCCTCCTCTTCCAATCCATGTTGCAACCAATAAAGGCTGCTTCTACCGTGTTAAAAAAATTCAATGGTAGGCTGTCATCAGGGGAAAAAAATTAGTAAGAAGTCAGACAAAAGGTATAGAGAAAGAGAAGAAACTATGGGGAAAAGCATATTACTCTTTTAACTTTTCTCAAGGTTTAAAAATGTTCCAAAAATTGGAAGTAGGAGGATAGAGCAGGGAGAACAGAAAAATGTACAATGAATAATGTCCATCAGATAGTGTCTCAGACATAGATACAAAAGTCTGGGAACAATTCCCTCATTATTCACCTCACAAGATCATAAAAAAGGCATTCATAAATTTTTATAAATAAAAAACAGTCAAGACCAATTTCCCATCACCTATGCATTTTTCAATAACCCTGTAGATACTCCCTTTGATGCAGGTCTTCTTTAGTCAGAGAATCTTTTCATCCCTTGCCCATGGCAATGATATGGCCTAACTGTGAATCAAAGTATTTGTCCTGGTTCCTGGCATAGCCTTTTCTCCTCTGCCACCCCCAGTTTTTCAAGTTTCTGGTAACAATGGCTCCAAATCCTGTCTGATTGCAATTATAGCATAATGGCCAAGTTTCCACGGGATTCAGCTTTGTCAGTGGAGCAAGGCAGAGGCAAAGAACTATAATGAGCAATTCTGATATTGACCTGTACTGAGCATGCAAAAATGACCTTAAAAACCTATTTGTAGAGATTAAAGAAAAGATTATTTTCTACTTCACAATTTCATAAGGTGGTTTTTTATACTTCTTCAATTTAGTAGCTCACTTACTGAAGCATAATTATATTCTCCACTCAAAACATCCAGAAAGCATGCATTCTCTAAAACATTGCAAGTTGAACTTCAACATTATTTCAATGCAGTCTCTTTGACTTATCTATTTTATTCTAAATACCATAGTGACTCGTGTTTGACTAATCCAATGTGATTATTTTAATCCAGAGTGTAGATAGATATTGCACATTAGATCCAAATTTCTGATAATATTCTCCCAAAGATGCAAACACATAAGTCCCAAAGACCTATGTAGCTGAATCTGCTCTTCTAGTTACATTGAAAGAGCATAGATCAGCAACCAGAAAAAGAAAAGAGGGGTGGCCTCTGAGGCTCCACCAAAAAAATGTGGGGCAGACCTAAGGGGAAATCTAAAAGTAGGGTGCCAAAGGTGTCCTTAGTATTACTGACATCATTTATAATGTATCGAGGTTTCATTTTGAAGTTATTATTGAGTAAAAGAGCAAAATTCTTGTAAGGAAATGATACATCTAACTTTTTGAAGGTTGAGAGAAAGAGGGAGGGGAGGGCTTACTCCAGGTACAGCTCAAATACTTGAATTTCCCATACATCATCTTCTTTATCATTCCAGATACAGGTGGTGGAGAGGAAGCAGAGCAGGTGCTGACACCATGCAGAATGCAGCCAGGCTGGACTTCGCAGTGCCTCCTGAGACCCCTCGGGTGGTGGTGGGGGTCCAATAAATGATCCAAGTTCCAATCTCAGGAAACTAGAAGAAAAGCCAAACAAACCATCATAGGCAGAAGAAGGGAAATAGTAAAGATATAAGTGAAAACCAATGAAATTGAAAACAGGAAAGCAACAGAGAAAATTAAACAAAAGGCTGGTTTTTGCAAAAAAAATTAATAAAATTGAAAATCTTCTAGTGAGATGGACACAGATAAAAAGAGAGAAGACACAAATCTCCAATATCAGGAATTAAACAGGGGAGATCCCGCAGCCATTAAAGGCTAATAGAGGAAAACTACTGTTATGAGGTGAATGTATTCCCCCAACCCAAAAAGAAATGTTAAAGTCCTAACCCCCAATATCTCAGAATGTGACCTTATTTGGAAACAGGGTCATTGCAGATGGAATTAGTTAAGATGAGGTCATCAAGGAGCAGGGTGGGCTCCTAATCCAGTATTATGATGTCCTTATAGGAAGAGGCCATGTGAGGACAGAGACACACAGGGAGAATGTCATGTGACAACAAAGGCAGAGGTTGGAGTTATGCAGCTACAAGCCAAGAAGTACTGCAGATTGCCAGCAGCCACCAAAGCTAGAAAGAGACAAGCAAGGATTCTCCCCATGGGTCTCGAGGGAGCATGGCCCTGCTGACTCCTTGATTTCAGGCCCTTGCCTCTAGAACTGTGAGACAATACATTTCTGTTGTTTTAAATCACCCTGTTTGTGGTACTCATTACAGCAGCCCTGGAAATCCAATACACTATGAAAAACTTTATACTCATAAATTCAATGACTTAGAAGAAATCGACCAACCCCTTAAAAACCATAAACTATCAAAACTCAGTCAAGAGGAAGCTGATAACCTGGATAGCCTTATAAGTAGTAAAGAAATTCAATTCATAATTTAAAAGTTCCTAAAAAAGAAATCTTCAGGCCCAGACGGTTTCACTGGAGAATTTTACCAAACATTCACAGAAGAATTAACACTAATTTTACACACTGTCTGTCTTCCAGAAAATAGAAGAGAACACTCTCCAATACACTTTATGAGACAAGAATTACTCTGATATCAAAACCAGACAAAGATAGCATCAAAAGAAAAAGAAAGAATAGCATAGATCAATATCTCTCACAAGTGTAGACACAAAAATGTTAGCAAATCAAATTCAACAATAGAAAGAATAATGCACCTCGATCAAGGGGGATTTACTCAGGTATGCAAGGGTTGTTCAGTATTTAAAAATCAAACAATATATTTTATTACATCAAGAAGCTAAAGAATAAAAACCATGATAATATCAATAATGTGGCTAACGTATTTCACAAAATTCAACATCCATTCAAAATTTACCAAAATACAAAAACAAAAACGCCCTGCAACTCTCAGGAACAGAGGGGAAGTTCTTCAGCCTTATAAAGAGCATTTGGGAAAATCTACAGCTAACATCATTCTTAAGGATGAATACTTAAGACTGAATGCTTTTCCTCTAAGATTGGGAAAAAAGCAAGAATGTCACCTCTTGGCCAGGCGCAGTGACTCACGCCTGTAATCCCAGCACTTTGGGTGGCTAAGGTGGGCGGATCACGAGGTCAGGAGATCAAGACCATCCTGGCTAACACGGTGAAATCCCGTCTCTATTAAAAATACAAAAAATTAGCCCGGCGTGGTGGCGGGCACCTGTAGTCCCAGCCACTTGGGAGGCTGAGGCAGGAGAATGGTGTGAACCCTGGAGGCCGGAAGGCAGAACTTGCAGTGAGCCAAGATCGTGCCACTGCACTCCAGCCTGGGCGACAGAGCAGAGGGATAGTCCGTCTCAAAAAAAAAAAGAACGTCACCTCTCATCACTCTTATTCAACACAGCACTACAAGTTGTATGAACTGTAATAAGGCAAGAAGAAGAATTAAAAGGCACACCGATTGGAGAAAAGAAAATGAAACTGTCTCTATTTTCAGATAACATGATTATCTATGTAGAAAACTCTAAGAAATCTACAAAACACTCCTAGAACTAAGAGTTTGGTAAGATTGCAAAATACAGATCAGCTCACAAACATCAACTGAATTCCTATATTGTAACTATCAACAAATGGAAACGAAAATCGAAAACACAATACCATTTACAATTGCTTCAAAGAAAATGAAATACGTAAGTGTCAATCTAAAAAGCAGTGACCTTTTTTGGCACCAGGGACCAATTTCATAGAAGACAATTTTTCCATTGACTGGCAGGAGGTGGAGTGGGGAGGATGGTTTGGGGATGAAACCGTTCCACCTCAGATCATCAGGCATTAGTTAGATTCTCACAAGGAGCATGCAACCTGGATCCGTCGCAGGAGCAGTTCACAGCAGGGTTTGTGTTCTTGTGAGAATCTAATGCCACTGATCTGACAGGAGGTGGAGATCAGGTGGTAATGCCTGCTCGTCCACCACTCCCGTCTCGCTGTGTGGCCCGGTTCCTAAGAGTCCACAGACCAGTACTGGTTTCTGGCCTGGGGGTTGGAGACCCCTGTAATAAAGCATGTACAGAATCTGTATAAAGAAAGTTACAAAATGCTGATTATAAAAAAAAAGACCTAAATACTTGGGGAGACACAACATGTTCACAGATTGGAAGGCTCAACATAGTAAACAGGTCAGTTCTTCCTAAATTGATCTGTAGGCTTAACACGATTCTTATCCAAAAATCATCACCATTTTTTGTAGACATAGAGAAATTTATTCTAAAATTTATATGGGAAGGTAAAGGCTTTAAGAATAACCAAAACAATTTTGAAAAAGAACAATAAATCACTCTTTATGATTTTAAGGCTTACTATGTAGCTACAGTAATCAAGAAGGGGTGGTACTGGCAGGAGAATGGAAACATAGATCAATGGAACAGACTGGAGAACCCAGAAATATATCTACATAAACATGCCCAATTGTTTTTGACAAAAGAAGGAATACAATCTAATAAGGAAGAGGAGATGGTCTTTGCAATAAATAGTGTTGGAGCAATTGAATATCAATAGGCAAAAACAGAAACAAAAACAAAACCCTTAACCTCACACTTTATACAAATATTAACTCAAACTGGATCAGAGACTTAAATGTAAAATATAAAACTATAAAGCTTCTAGAAAAAAAATAGAAGAAAATCTTCAGACCTAGGACTAGGCAAATAGTTCTTAGACGTCACACCAAAGCAATAATCCATAAAAAGAAATAATTATAAATTAGACTTCATAAAAATTTAAACCTTTGCTCTGTGAAACTTCCTGCTAAAAGGAATTACAGACCAGAGAAAATATTTGCAAACCACACATCCTGCAAAGAACTTTTATCTAGAATATAAAGTTCTACACACTAGCTACTCATAGTGCAGAATCCACAAGTTAAAGGGCTTAGTCTCACAAGACTGTCCTCACTTCAGACACCAGTCCTCACCAGTCCTAGGTCTCCAGGGTACCCATAACTGATGTCCAACTTGGCTACAAATACAGGGGTTTCCATGACCTCCTTTCAGATTTAATAATCTGCTGAAAACAACTAAAAAAAATTCAGAAAAACATTTACTCATGTTTACCTGTGATACAGTTTGGCTGTGTCCCCACCCAAATCTCATCTTGAGTTGTAGTTCCCATAATCCCCATATGTCACGGGAGGAACCCAGTGGGAGGTAATTGAATCATGGGGGCAATTACCCCCATGCTGTTCTCGTGATAATGAGTGGGGTCTCCAGAGATCCGATGGTGTTTTTTTTTTTAGACCGAGTTTCACTCTTCACTCTTGTTGCCTAGGCTGGAGTGCAGTGGCATGATCCCGACTCACTGAAACCTTCGCCTCCCAGGTTCAAGCAATTCTCCTGCCTCAGCCTTCCTGAGTAGCTGGGATTACAGGCATGCGCCACCATGCCTGGCTAATTCTGTGTTTTTAGTAGAGACAGGATTTCTCCATGTTGGTCAGGCTGGTCTTGAACTCCCGACCTCAGATGATCCGCCCACCTCGGCCTCCCAAAGTGCTGGGATTACACGTGTGAGCCACCGTGCCTCACTGATCCGATGGTTTTATAAAAGGCATTTCCCGCCCTTCGCTCTGCACTTGTTGCAGCTGCCATGTGAAGAAGTACATGTTTGCTTCCCCTTCTGCCATGATTGTACGTTTCCTGAGGCCTCCCAAGCCATGCTGAACTGTGAGTCAATTAAACCTCTTTCCTTTATAAATCACCCAGTCTCCAGTATGTCTCTATTAGCAGCATGAGAACAGACTAATACAACTGGTTTATTATAAAGGGTACAACTGAGGAACAGCCAAATGACATAGATGCATTAGGCAAGGTATGGGGGAAAGAGGGGTATGCAGAGCTTCCATGCTCTTTCTGAGTGTACTACCCTCCCAGCACCTTGATTTGTTCACCAACCTGGAAGCTTCCTGAAACCTATGCTTTAGGAGGTTTTAATAGAGGTTTTATTGCACAGATATGATTGATTATACCATTGGTCATTCGTGATTGAACACAATCTCCAGCCCCTCTCCCCTTTCCAGAGGTCAGGGAGACAGACTAAAAGTTTCAACTCTCTAACCATGGTTTGCTCTTTCTGGTTACCAGCCCCTGTCCTGAAGCTATCCAGGAACCCTGGCCACCAGTCATCTTATTAGCAAACGAAAGATACTCGCCACTCAGGACAGTCCAAGTGTTTTAGGAGCTGTATGCCTGGAAGCAAGGGCAAAGATGAAATATAGTTTTTATTAAACTACAATAAAGAATTCTCAAAAGTCAAAATTTAAAAATCAAACAATCCAATTAGGGAATGGACAATAGACATGCCCTGACATTTTAACCAAAGAGGATATATAGATGGGAAATAAACACATGAAGAGATGCTCAACGTCCTTAGCCATCAGAGAAAGGCAAGTTAAAATCGAAAGAGCATACCACTACGACACACCTAGCAGAATGACTAAAACTAAAATTAGTGACAACATCAAATGCTGGCAAGGATGTGGAGAAACTGATCACTCATACAGCTGGTAGGAATGTAATATAGCATAATGACTCTGGAAAATACATTGGCATTTTTTTTTAACTTAGACTTACCTATGATCCACAAATTGCACTCTTGGCTATATATCCTAGGGAAATGAAAACTTATTTATTTTCATACAGAAATTTGTATATGTTTAGAGCAGCTTTATTTGTAATAGTCCAAAACTGGAACTACCCAAATGTACTTAAATGGTCAAATGCTTGAACAAACTGTAGCACTGTATGCATTCTATGGAATACTATTCAGCAACAAAAAGGAATGAACTACTGATACACACAACTTGGATGAACCTTGAGGAAATTATTCTGAGTGGAGAAAGCCAATTACAAAAGGACACATAGTGCATGAATTCATTTATATAACATTTGTGAAATAATGTAATTATAGAGATGGAGAACAGATTAGTGGTTGTCAGAGATTAGAGATGGAGGAGATGTAACAGTGTGGCTATAAAGTCGTAACATGAGGTAGTTTTGTGGCGATGATACCTTTATTTTGATGGTGGTGACAGTTATGCAAAGCTACACATGCAATAAAATTGCACAGAGCTATGCACACATGCAATAACTGAAACCTGAGAAAGCTCTATGGATTGTACTGATGTCAATTTTCTGTTTCCAATATTGTACCTGGTTTTATAAGATGTTAACACTGAGGAAGGGTTGATGTAGGGTACACAGGACCTCCCTGTATATTTCTTGGTACCTCTCTGTAAATCTACAGTTATTTCAAAGTAAAAAGTTTAATTACAAAAAAAAGATACATAACTGATCTCCCATCATACCGCCTTTTCTAATTTTCACTAAAATGCCCATGAAGACAGAGAATAAAGAAGATTTACACCAATGAATCATTTGAGTATATCCTAATCTCTCCTAACCAGAAGACAAAAAAGTGTACGCAGATTTTTACTCCAGATTTCCCCAGATTTTGCTTAAGGTAAAAGAAATAAAGAAACAGGAGGAGGAGGGGGAAAAGGGGAAAGAGGAGGACAAAGAGAAGAAGAAGAAGGAAGAGGAGGTGGGGGAGAAGGAAAAAAAGACAGTCAAGGGTGATGTCATGCCTATAGTCCTAGCTACTCAGGAGGCTGAGGCAAGAAGATCCTGTGAGCCCAGGAGGTCAAGGCTTCAGTGAGCTATGACCGCACCACTGCATTCCAACCTCAGAAACAGAGCGAGACCATGTCTCAAAAAAAAAAAAAGAGGAGAGAAGACAAAACCACTTCATACCTGCCCACTGTCTGACGGCTAACTCAAAGATGAAGAACTTGTGCCAACAAGAAAGGGTTGCAGTAATTCCTCCACCTTCCATTAATGAGCTGAAGGACAGTAATGTTCTATACTGGACCCTTTCCCTGGTATCTTTATTTATCAGAGCAGAGATGCCAAATCCCAGAAAACAATTGAGCGGGAAATAGAGATGGAAATAAGCCTACATCAAATTCTAAAAATTAATTTTCCTCCAGATAAAGCAATATATGTGGATTAGAGATAAAAATCTCTAATACCCTGGTAGCAGTATGTGCAAGGATTATACACACACATTTTTTTTTTTTTTTTTGAGATGCAGTTGCTCTGTCACCCAGGCTAGAGTGCAATAGTGCGATGTCGGCTCACTGCAACCTCTGCCTCCCAGGTTCAAGCGATTCTCCCACCTCAGCCTCCCAAGTAGCTGGGACCACAGGTGCGTGCCCCCACGTCTGGCTAAGTTTTGTATTCTTTTAGTAGAGACAGGGTTTCGCCATGTTGGTCAGGCTGGTTTCAAAATCCTGACCTCAGGTGATCCACCACCCACCTTGGCCTCCCAAAGTTCTGGGATTACAGGCATGAGCCACCGCATCTGGCCTACACACACATTTTATGTTGACACATTCTTTATTTACTGGGACATTAGAAAATTACATGTCAAAGAATGCTTAAAGATATCCATTAATAGAGTTTAACAGAGGCCATATAGCTTGCAAAATATGAAGGACAAAATAAAGAAAATGGTACATAAAGCGAAAACTAAATCATTGAATAACAAGAACATATTTTTAAAGAGAAAACACTGAAATAACAGAATGATGAAAGAAATCAATTGTAACAACAAATATAAATAGAAGAAGCCTCTCTGTTAAGACAAAGATTCACATGATGGAAAATAATAATAATAGATCCTACATCATTTTTTGTTTCACTTTGCTTTAGGTGTTTTCCTTACAAATAAAGTAAAACATTTTTAAAGATTTGCAACATTACTGTTAAATAAGAAGTAAAATTTAAAAACAAATAACATGAAATGAAACAAAGAACTTATTCTACATTGTTAAAGATCCAATAAAGATATAACTATCATAAACCACTATGCAGCAAATAACAGACCAACAAAATATTATAAACCAAAAACTATTACAACCACAATGAATAATTAATAAAAACATACGAATAGTGAGAATTTCAACTTATTACTTGGAATCACTTAGATTCGCTTAGAAAATTGGTGACATACTCAGCAGAACAGTTTCACAAGGAGTCATACAAGACAGACCAGCCTTTACTCTAGGCTAGTTTGGTCCTACTATGGAGGCATTGTCCTTCTAAGTATTCTCTTCAACACCTCATACAGTGTAAGATTTCTTCACTTCAGATGACAAAAACTTGAGAAATTTCCCAGTCTATGTGAACATCAGGAATTTTTCCACCTGTTTCTTTCTGGTAGTTCTTTCCCTTGCCTCAGGTGGGTTCCCCAAACGCATGCTCTGAAAACTCAAGGGAAACTCTCTGGAGGTAGCTGGAGCTCTTTCTCTGCACAATACTCTTTTTTTTAGTTCTTTGTGAATTCTGTCCACTTTGACTTTCCCCAAATTCTCAGTGAACTCTGTCTTCTCAATTGAGTGAGACTGATAGCTTGGAATCTCTCTCTAGGGAATCGGTGGAGAAACCATAGGGTTTACTTCCTTTGTTTATCTTCTTTGAAAAATTACTGTTTATACTGCCTGTTGTCCTGTGTTTGAGAACCATCCTTTATAAATTTTGTCTATTTTTTTTAAAGTAAGAGGGTCCCTGTTGCTCCATCAGAGCCAGGAACAGAAATCCATTAAAAATAATTTTAACTTTAAAAAATAATGAAAAATATAAAATAAAATACATGACCATGGAAAAATGAAAAGTGAGCTGGCAGAATTCACAGGAGGAATTAAAGATTTAAATAAATAATTAGGAAAAGAAAAGCCACCTTTGAAACCACAAAATCATGAATGGTACAATAATATGAAGGTCAAGATTTATAAAAATCCTATTAAAAATAAAAATAGAAAATGACAGAAAAAGAAATTAGAAAGGAGATAATACAGAAACATGACACAGTAGCTCAACATATGCATAATAGGTATTGCTAAATTTACAGAATTAATGAAACAGCAGATTATTTGAAATTATAAAAGAAGAAAACCTTGTTAAAATAAGTGAAAATTTGAATTTGCTGATTAAACATGCACAATATCTCCTAGGTAAATAGTTATGCTGAATAATCAACAGAAAGATGTATCCGAGAGCAGGATAACAATAGCAATAATAATAATTTCACTAAACAGACATAACTTTTGGGCCAAATAATAATAATAATAAAATAAAGTCATGTACTCAGCCTGAGAGAAAAACAATGGGTTTAATCTGACCTCCTACTTTTCCCATAACAACATTTAATGGCAGAGGAAAGTGGAGGAATATTTAGAAAATCCTAAAGAGGAGGAGAAAAGATTAAGCCAAAAAATATAATGCCCAATCCATTCGTTTTATGTCTATGGTAACAGAAAGGCCTTCTTAATTTTAAACAGATTTGGGGAATAATGAAGCATTAATGGATTGTTCTTTGAAAACAAACCAAAAAAAAAAACACCTAATAAAAAATCTACTCCAGAAGGATTAAATCAAGAGAAAAAAATTCAAGGAAGAAAAATTCATGTTTGCGAAGTACTGGTAGTAACTAACTATTGGGTACTGTGCTCAGTACCTGGATGACAGGATCTTTCATACCCCAAATCTCAGCATCACACAATATACCCAGGTAACAAACCTGCACATGTACCTCTGAGTCTAAAATAAAAGTTGAAAAAAAAAGAGAAAACTAGCTTTATTTTTAATGGTTTGCTTTAATGTAACAGCAGTGTGTAACTCAGTACAAACATTGAAAGTGATCAGAAAACTCAGGAATTTTGATTATAGGAACTGTGGAATATTCTATATATATCTGAAACTTATAGTTACTTGTTTTAGGATATCCATAATAAAACTCTTTCATGTGGTCTTCTGGGTCATTGTTTTCAGGAATAAGCTTGGTGTATAATATTGAATGCTCTTAGAAGTTGGATCTGCATATTTTCTCTTTTATCTCTATAAATTAAATAATACTAGGAACTATCTTCTATAAAATAGAAATTTAACAATATGTCAATGACTATCTATAAAGATAATATGCTTTTAAAAAAGTACTGGTAGTAAACAATGAAAAATTTAAATATATAAAATAAGTTATATTTACTGTTGTACAACAAAATGAAAGTTTATACACTTTGGCAAATGTAAAAGATATTTATTTTAAAAGGTGTTTGTTGGTAAAAAGTTTACATTTGCTAATATCCTTATCTTTAAGAAGAAAGGTCAAAGGCTACTGTATTAGTCCATTCTCACACTGCTATAAAGCTACTATCCAAGACTGGGTAATTTATAAAGGAAAAAGGTTTAATTGACTCACAGTTCTACATGGCTGGGGAGGCCTCAGGAAACTTACAATCATGGTGGAAGGAGAAGGGGAAGCAAGGACCTTCTTCACCTGGTGGCAGGAGAGACAAGTGAGGATGCAGGAAAAACTGCCATTTATAAAACCATCAGATCTCATGAGAATTCACTCACTGTCACGAGAACAGCACGGGGGAAACTGCCTTCATAATTCAATCACCTCCCTCCCTTGACATGTGGGGATTACAATTGGAGATAAGATTTGAGTGGAGACACAGAGCCAAACTATATCAGCTACTGAAAAAAGTTGATAAATTAAAAAAAAAATTGAAGATAAGCCACAGACTGAGAGAAAATATTTGCAAAAGACCTATCTGATAAAGGACTGTGATTCAAAATATACAAAGAACCCTTAAAGTTCAATAAGAAAATAAGCCACCCGATTGAAAAATAGGCCCAAAAGCCTTACCAGGAAGGGTAGATACCATGACCACAAGGGTAGTTTTTCCTAGGGCAAGGCTTCTCTATTCCACTGAAGACTTGCTGATCCCTGTGATTTCTCCAAATGTGGGAAACTCAACTGCGTAATTTGTGGTAGTAGCATACTGCATTCATGCTTTTCCCTGGTAAATAAAAGGAAAAAAATGAGCCAACAACCTGAACAGACACCTTACCAAAGAAGATATACAGATGGCAACTGAGCATATGAAAAGATGCTCCACATATATGTCAATAAGGAATTGCCAATTAAAACAATGAGATCCAATTGCCCACCCATCTGAATGGCCAAAATCCAAAACACTGATAATGCTACTGCTGTTGAGGATGTGGAAAAAGAACTCTTATTTATTGCTGATGGGAATGCTGTAAATAATATTACAAAGACATGTACCTGTATATTCATTGCAGCACTCTTCATAATAGCAAAGACATAGAGTCAATCTAGGTGCCCATCAATGATGGATTGGATTTTTTAAAACATGGTATGTATACACTATGGAATACTATGAAGCTATGAAAAAGAATAAAATCATGTCCTTTGCAGCAACATGGATGCAGCTGGAGGCCATTATCCTAAACAAATTAACATAGTAGCTGAAAGCCAAATACCACATGTTCTCACTTATAAGTGGGAGCTAACCATTGGGTGCTCATGGATAAACATGGCAACAATAGACAGTGGGGAATACAAGAGGAGGGAGGGACGGAAAGGGGCAAGGGTAAAGTTGAAATAATTTTTTTAATTGTTTAAAAGGATAGTTTTTGGCTCATGGAGTCCAGGGGTGGATCTAGCTTCAATTAGTTCTAACTCGGGGTTCAAATGATGTCCTGAGAACCTGGTCTTTCTCTGTCTCTTTGATCTGCTCTCTTCAAATACAGATTCCTAGGACCTAGCTGAGACATAATGAATCAGAATCCCTAGAAGTTAGACTCCAGAATCTTTATTTAAAATAAAACGAAATAAAAAAACCTTCCCAGAAGAATGTCATAAAGCTCTTATTGGTTAAATGTTTTATCCATGTATAGCAAGCTAGTTACAAGCTTCTTGCAGGCATAAACAACTTCTTTAGCATCCTAATCATATCTAAGAATGTACGAAGTGGACATAAAACAGGTACTCTGCAAAGTCTGGTAGATCTGGGAATGCTGGAAGCCTCATTCATGTTGGCATCAAAAGGTATTTGAAAAAAAATTCTGATAAGCTTTGGAAAAATCTGGGCTAGTGAAAATTGGATTTAAAGTTTTTTTAAAAAATAACTATACCCAAAGAGTATTAGTGAATAAACTAGAGTTGATGAAGAGAAGAGTCTCACACAGTATTTCAAAGAACTCTGTTCTTGGCCCCAATTTGTTCAAAATTCTTTTGAACTTTGATAAAAATATAGATAATAAATATCATATCTGCATCTGACAAAACCAGATGGCACATAATAAAAATGTATTTCATAATGTTCTTGAATAGCATGGCCACCCAAACATTAGTTCAATTTTAGTATTCTTCCACTATCCACATTATAAGTATTTTTTGTATCTCTATTGTTGGCGCCATTTTCCCCCTGAGCATCAACATTTTGGCTGCCAGCTTGTCTGGACTTACATCTTTAAAACTCTAAATCTGGTAGGAAGAAAAGCTTTTCTTTTCCAACAACTGGAAAAAAAATTTCTGGCCTAATTCTTTTTTTAACAGAACAGGATAACATACTCGTGAAATACCATTCACAGGGGCCAAGGGGACGTGATGCTGATTGGCCAAGCCTGAGCTCCACAATCACCACTTGGGAGCTAGCAGTGGTGTCAGCCACACCTGAGACACATACAGGCTAAGAATGGCAGCAGGGGTGGGTAGGTGGGGGTGTCCCCAAGAAAACTTGCACTAGAAAACGGACTGGCTGCTGAGCTGCTAAGAAGCCAGGGTCCCTGCCTTCCAGGAGTTTATGTGCCACTCAGGAAGATGTCTATGTGAACAGATATTTTCAGTATAAGGTGGCAAATGTTGGCATAAAGGTTTACAGGGTAGAGAGGCATGTAAATTCAGGCTGGGAGCCAAGATTGTGTCTATGGAAGGTTCCAGGGAGAGATGAAGTCTGAGTCTAGAAAGATTCCTAAGTTTTTGTGGGTAGAGAAGTTGAGAAATGATCTATGGATGTTTCCAGGCAGTTTAACTATAAGATTTGATCTCGTTGAAGGTAGGAATCATGTCTTATCTTTGTCGCTCTGGAATGCAACACAGTGCCTGGCATGTAGCGGACACTTAATACATGTTTTATAAACATATTAATATTCCTTCATTAGTCCTCAACAAAAATTCTGTGGGGGATTTATAAGATGGGTATTTAACCTCATTATCCAGAGAAGGAAATTGAGATAGAGAGATTAGGTCATCAAGATCACGGTGCCAGCCAATTATGGTGCCAAGATAACCCCACAGAGACAGGGATGTATGCAGGCCAATCCAAACCAAAATTTAGTCACGAAGAAGGCCACAAATCCTAGCTTTATGTTATTAAAGCATCAAAATGAGAAACAAAGTAAAGTCAAAGTCTTACTGTGGTTAGCAGTTCTTCTCATAAAGCCCAAAACAACAGATTTTCTTCTAATGATTTCAGATGTCAAGTGGTAAAAATTGATTTTACAATGTTCTTGAGTAAATAAGTACTGGGGAAAAAAATGAGGAGGAAACATGTTTGTTTGGGTAAATTGCTAAGCAACGCCACACATGCCAGAAACTCCTTTTGGATTTCCTCTCGAGGTGGAGACCGTGAAACCAACGGGTACTTCAGTTTGTGTCTGTTTCATCAGTTCACACTGGAAAATAAAAGCCAAACAGGCAATTCTAATAATACAAGAGTCAGAGGTGTGGAGGCCACTAATATTAAATTAGACTGAACTGTTTAAGGCTGCCTTTTAAAATGGCTCCTTCCAGCATCCACGGTGGCACTAAGACTGAGGTGAGATTTGTGCAGCGTGTCCAGGAAGATCTAGCACACTGATGAAAAAAAATAACAAACGGCAGCCAGGCCATGTTATCTATCCCACTCAATATTTCCAGACCCTAAAGATGATGGAAATTTGTAATGTGACAACAGGATTGTGGAAATGAGATGAAAAAAACTTTGTGCATGTCACTTATTTAATAATGGAAAATTTCTTATTAGAAGTAAGGTCTTCAGATGGGTATTAAAGGAAGGAATTCTGTGGGTAGGGAGAGAAATTTACAGCCTCAGGGCCTGCTTGAGCAAAAGCTGGGCACTCTAAAGGGGAGAAACAAATTAACATAAAAGCACAAAAGGGAACCTTGGTAAGCCAGAAGGAATGAATAAGTATTTGAACAGGAAATATATTAGATGGCTGGTGTTGGGTTTATGAAAATTAAGATTGAAATTAATATTGAAACTCCAAAATGTAAGATTTAGGGTGCAATGGACCACATGCTATTTAAGTGGTATTACACAAAAATTGCTGCGAATTTTTAATGATTACATTTCTTGCAATAATTTGTAAAGAAAATTTTGGGTAAGCACACATATAACTCCGAATTATGTATGTGCAGACACATTTCCAATCAATTTGAATTCTTTTAAGGGTGAGGATATAGTTTCAGGAAGAAGATTTCAGATTCTGTTTTAAATAGGAACTGACACTCTAGAAAGAAAAAAAAAAGGCCTATTTATGTTATCATTAACTATAGTGTCTGTACTCCTCAACATGCATCTGAGGCTTCCCATGATCTGGCCCTACCTACCTTCCCTACCCATGCTAGCCTGGGCAATCTCTCTTCTGAATCCCCTCAAACCCTGTAAAATATAAGCTCACCTCTATGAGAGCTGGGCTTTTCCCCTATTTAATGAATTGCCATCTCTCCTAGTATTGTGCCTGGCATATAGTAGGTGTTTAGTATTTGTTATAGAAGCCTCTAGGATTGGCACGGAGCCCTCCAGAAACTCACAGCCTAGCTGGAACAAAGACATCCACAAAAGCAATTACAATAGATGAAAATAGTTATCATAATTCAGATATAAGAGCTAAGACCACTTCTAAGACTAACAAAGACATCCACAAAAGCAATTATCATAGATGAAAACAGTTATCATGATTAAGATATAAGAGCTAAGATTACTTCTAACACTAATAGCACGTACATTTCAGACGGTGTTCCACATGCTATGGTCTGGGTGTTTGTGTTCCCCCCCATAATTCATACATTGAAATCCTAACCTTCAAAGTGATGGTATAAGGAGGTGGGGCCTCTGAGAGGTGATTACATCATGGGGGTGGAGCCCTCACAAGTGGGATTAGTGCCCTTAGAGAAGCAGCTCAAGGGAGCTCTTTTGCCCCTTCTACCGTAAGACACAGCTAGGAGGCGCAGTCTATGAACCAGAAAGCGACCCTCACCAGACAACAAATCTGCTGGCAGCATGATCTTGGACTGTCCAGCTTCCAGAACTGTGAGAAATAAAGGTTCGTTGTTTATAAGCCACCCAGTACATGATATTTTTTACAGCAGCCCGAATGGACTAAAACACATGTATTAATTCACCTAATCCTCACAACAACCCTATGAGGTAGGCATTATCATTATCCTCATTTTTGGCGGTACAAGGAGATAAAGTGACTTTCCCAAGGTCACACAGCTAGGAAGTAGGGAGCAAAATCGGAATCCAGGCAGTCTGGCTCCAGGGTCCTTACAACGAATTAGTGACTGCAGGCACAAGCATAGAGTAAGTCTTGACTCAAAGACCACTGAATTTTCTTCTAAGTCTGGGATTCCAGATGATTGCTTCACTGGTGCTAACAGTGAAGTATAGAAATGTGGGGGAAATATTTATGAAGCCTCTTCCATTTGGAACACATTGGTGCTTCTCAAATTTTGGATGCCTGAGAATCCCCTGTGAAGATTCAGAATTTCAGGACTGGAATCTGGAAGCTTTTGAGTCAATAAGGTTGGAATGGGGACCCAGTATCTATATTTTTAGCAAGTGCTCCAAGTGATGCTGGAGATCTTCTGATCACAATTTGAAAACATTGTACTAGGCCTACTTTCCAGAGGACCCTTTGGCTCAGATTCTGCATTCTCTTTCCAGGCCTGGCTGTCCTCTGTTGGAATGTGTCTGTAAGAATCCTTTGACTCTGCAGTGCTGGTGGTGCTATTCAGGACATCTTCAGCTTCAGAACTTCCTTGGAAGACAGGCACCATAACCCTTAACCCACTTGGTAATCTCTCATTTTTGGTCTGTCTCCTCTTGAAGGCCAAGGCTGTATCATACTCTGCTCTACATGCCCAGATCTTAATTCAGGGCACAGGAAATGTCTTCAGAATGAACTGATGAATAGCATGAGCTAGGGCTGTGCTCCAGACACACCAGTCTTGCCTTTGAGAAGCTCACAGTTAAGAGAAGAACATGAATATCTAAATTAGTAAACTGCAGGATCAGGTAATAGGTAGCCATAATTAACTAAATATTAGCAGCATGTTATATGTGCCTAGAGAACAAATGAATAATTCGTTAAGGTGGATGGATGGCATGGGAGGCCATGCTAGAGGAGTAGATTAAGGGCTGTTAAAGCTAAATTGTGTCCTCCCCAAAATTTCTGTGTTGAAGTCCTAACTCCCATTACCTCAGAACATGACCATACTTGGAGACAGGGTCTTTACAGAAGTAATGAAGTGAAAACAAGGTCATGAGGGTAGGCCCTAATCCAATATGATGTATAAGAATAGACAATTAGGACACAGACGCATACAGAGGGAAGAGGGAAGATGGCGTGAGGACACAAAAGCGGGGCCATCTGCAAGCCAAGGAGAGAGGCCTCAGAAGAAACCAACTCTGCCACACCTCGTGAGAAAATACATTTTTTTCTTTTCTTTTTCCTTCCTTCCTTCCTTCTTTTTTTCTTCTCTCTCTTTCTTTTATGAGACAGAGTCTCACGCTGTCACTTGGAGTGCAGTAGCCCGATCTCGGCTCACTACATCCTCTGCCTCCCGGGCTCAAGCGATCTTCCCACCTCAGTGTCCCGAGTAGCTGGGACCAAAGTACACACCACAAAGCCTGGCTAATTTTTGTATTTTTTGTAGAGACAAGGTGAGCAAATAAATTTCTGTTAAGCCACCCAGTCTCTGATACTTTGTTATGGCAGCCCTAACAAACAAATACAGGAGCAGATTATGAGAATTTACTAAACCAAACCACAGAAATTAAATTTTATCCTTTCAGCTGCCAGAAGCCCACAGAGGTATCTAAGCATCAACGTGACAAATAAGCAGCTTTGGTTCTGCAATGTAACCTGGAAATAGTGAGGACACCGACGTGGAGAATAGAGATGGAGTTGACAGGGATCAATTGTTCTAATGCGGAATAATGCAAGACATAAGATCAAGCCAGCAGGAATGAGAAAGAGAGATCATATCAGGGAGATATTTGTGGGGCAAAAGTAACAAGAAGATGAGGTGTAGGCGGTGGAGGGTAAACCGCGAGCCTTCCATGAAGAAGAGTGGCCTGGGAAGTGAGGAGGACAGCGAAGCTCCAAACCTCACCTTGGGATACGGGAAGTGAAGCAGGTTCCAGAGAAGGGGACAAGACAATGACTTAGGGTAGGATAAATTTCAGACAATTGCAGAGCATCACGTTAGATGTGTTCAGAAGAGTGGAAAAAAAGTTCTGTGCCTAGGCCCTCATGCAGGATTCTGTTGCTAGAAGTCAGTGCTGGCCGCAGGGAGACCGGAGATAACGGTGGAGGCACCAGCGATCCGAGAGTCCTATGACGAATCCCTGGGATCCACACAATGTGTGGAGCCAGAAGCCAACCAAAGATCGAGAAAGCATCTCCAAACCAGCAGAATCACGGGCAGGAGGCCCGCCAAATGCACAGCAAGTCAGCCTTGGTAGTTTGCAAATGGAAAGATTTCTTTGCCCCGCTGGAGACTTCAGCTCAGGCTGGATGTCGCTAATTCACACCATCTCACCAAAAGGTTCTTTCCCTGCACTTTGGTGAATCGAGGCAGAAGTGGCTGGTGGTTAACGGGGACCCAAGAGTTATCTCAGCGTCGGGCAGGCATCGACAGCTCCAGAAGCCCTTTCCCTGCAGGCGGGCTGGCGAGTGAGCGATTCTCTCCCTTCCCAGGCATGGAACGTGGGCGCCCGCGCCCGGGCTCCGGTTCCACTTGGAACGCGGACTCAGGAGCCGCCGGGCAAGCGCGCAGACCGCGGGGGCGGCTCCCTCGCGCCTCCCGGCTCAGCGCGCCGAGGCGGATGGGCGAGGCGGGGCGAGGCGGGGCGAGGCGGGGCGAGGCGGGGCGAGGCGGGGCGAGGCCAGAGGGAGGCGGGCCAAGGGGGCGGGCGAGGGAAACGCGGGACCGCCGGGAGGTCGGGGGCGGGGAGCAGGAGGCGGCGGGCGCCGGGAAGAAAGGAACATGGCTCCTGAGGCGCACAGTGCCGAGCGCGGCGCCGCGCACCCGCGCGCCGGACGCCAGTGACCGTGATGGTGAACTCCAGTCGCGTGCAGCCTCAGCAGCCCGGGGACGCCAAGCGGCCGCCCGCGCCCCGCGCGCCGGACCCGGGCCGGCTGATGGCTGGCTGCACGGCCGTGGGCGCCAGCCTCGCCGCCCCGGGCGGCCTCCGCGAGCAGCGGGGCCTGGAGATCGAGATGCAGCGCATCCGGCAGGCGGCCGCGCGGGACCCCCCGGCCGGAGCCTCGGCCTCCCCTTCTCCTCCGCTCTCGTCGTGCTCCCGGCAGGCGTGGAGCCGCGATAACCCCGGCTTCGAGGCCGAGGAGGAGGAGGAGGAGGTGGAAGGGGAAGAAGGCGGAATGGTGGTGGAGATGGACGTAGAGTGGCGCCCGGGCAGCCGGAGGTCGGCCGCCTCCTCGGCCGTGAGCTCCGCGGGCGCGCGGGGCCGGGGGCTTGGGGGCTACCACGGCGCCGGCCACCCGAGCGGGAGGCGGCGCCGGCGAGAGGACCAGGGCCCGCCGTGCCCCAGCCCGGTCGGCGGCGGGGACCCGCTGCATCGCCACCTCCCCCTGGACGGGCAGCCGCCCCGAGTGGCCTGGGCGGAAAGGCTGGTTCGCGGGCTGCGAGGTAAGAGCGCGCGACCCGCAGCGGCAGATGCACAAACCAGAACGGCCGGCGCCGGCCGGGGCCATCGCCCGCTGCGGCAGCTCCCCGGGCTCCATCTCGCATCCCGTCTGCGTTCCGCCTCCCTTGAAAGCGCATTCCCCACCTCCGCTAATCCTGTCCTATTTCCGGTACCCAGCGCGAAATTCCACTGCTCTTTTGTTGGTGCACATTTATTGGATACCTCCTTTTTCAGGATATGTCACCATAGTCTTTTTTACTGAAAATTAGTGAAAGCCTAATTAGAGTGAAAGAGTACATCTGGATTTTTTTTTTTCTTGTAGAGGAAAAAATGAACATTACTTGTGTAACTGATGGTAGTTGGAACTGCATATTTGCCAATGTCACAAAATCTAAAGGAAAATGTTATAGTCACCCGTGGTTTCCTTCTTGCCTGGATGCTCCGTTGTCCCGGGCTGAAAAGGGTAGCAGTACAGTACATATAATGTCAAGTTGCGGGAAGAGTGTGGCAGATTGTCATTGATGCATTTTTTTGGTGATGTGTGTGGTTGTTTTGGGGAGTGGGAACTGTTGAGAACACCACAAATAGAATAAAATAATATCCGTGAAGTTATTTGCCCGTTTCTAATTCGAGACATTTTTCTAAAAACAGTTGCAAAGGAAAGATTACATAGTTTTAAAAAAATTTGAAGTATGTTTTTAAATAACTAAATTAATGTTCTTTGAAATTCCACCAAAATGATGAAGTCACCAGATAGCAGCTGATAAAATGTGTCTGAGTCCAGTGCGCCCAGCTCTACAAAAGGCAGAAGAGGAATTTTCAAATTTGCCAGTGCCCAGTAAGAGGACATGAATTTGCCAGTACCAGAGGAAATTCTCTTTACAAATTTTGTCAGAGGTATCCTTGGAAAAGTATTTCATTTGCTTTTACCCTCCAAATTATTTTAATCTATATTTTTAAGAGTTTCCATTCTCAGTTGAGTTTTTCTTGTTCTTCCCCTTCTGTCAGTTTTGAAAGTCTTGCACAAAAACAATCCAGGTGTTGTTACAGCAGTGTGATTAAAACCAGGTCAGGCCTACACTGAAATCCTAGTTCCACCACTCATTAGCTGTATGACCTTGAGCAAGTTACTTAACCTCTCTGATCCCCAATTGTTGGATTTTTTTTTTTTTAAAGAGATAATCATAACACTTAGGCCTTGACTCGTTGGCAGAATTAAATGAGTTAAGACATAAAATGTGCAGCATGTATTTGTCATGTTGTTAGCGCTTCAGAAATATAAATGTAAACATTTTGGTACTTCGTTTATGGAGGTTCTTATACTAGTTAATTTTATTCAAAGCATGGTAGGGAACAAAAGATCCTTTTCGGATAACCTGTGTGAGTTATTTAATAAAACACTAACACTTTTTAAGGTTCAAAACTGGATTAATTATGTTATTTTACACCACTTAAAATGTGCATTTAAAAAATATTCACTGAAGTGAGAGAGAAGTTCCTTTTAAGTTAATAAGTAATGGTAAGTTGCATGATCCTTTTAACTCAGTTTAAGCATTTGATAACACACCTAACCTTGTTTGAATAAACTCAATAACAGAATATAGATAAATAAAATATATATTTCATATGAGTATGTATGTAAATTTATTTCTTTTAAAGAAAAATTTCAGGAAACAAAATGAATAAGCTCATAGTCATAAAACCGCTAGCCAAAGTGTGTCAGTGGTCTGATTTGTAGGAGAGCAGACTCAGGACTCGGGAATTTTTTTTTTTTAAGAGACAGGGTTTCACTCTGTCACTGAGGCTGGAGTGCGGGGAAGGGAACGTAGCTCACTGCGGCCTCAAACTCCTGGGCTCAAGCTGCCCTCCCACCTCAGCTTCCCAAGTAGTTGGGATTACAGGTCCAAGCTGCTGCTCCTAGCTGAAAAGTTTTAATTATATAAAATGTTTAAATAAATTGTTATTCCTTTCTTTTATGAAGAAATATAATTGATATTCTTGTCACTTATTAAATAAGCAACATTTGTTAAATATTTAGCACCTACTGTGAAGATAGCACTGTGCTAGCTGCTATGAATAAACTAGAATAGCATATCACTGTTTTCCTATGGATGAAAACCCAGAAATGTAAAATAAATAGCCATGAATGGGTTGAGATTCCCCCTGCCCCGTTTGGATACTGATGACAGAAATCTTATATGCACTATGTAAGCAGTGCCCTAGGATTAGAACAGAAAGTAACTTGCAATTTTTAAAGGTAGGAGAAATGACTGAAGTTTGGAGTGGTCAGGAGTTTCCCGGGAAGTCTCTTGCCTTTGTGACTTTGTATAACTCCCTCAAACTCTTTGAGCCTGAGCTCCTCATTTATAAAATGGAGGAGTTGAACCTAGCCTCCAAGGTCCTTTCTAGCTTCACCATGCCCTGGTCTGTTGTTTAATGACATGAATCCAAGATGGACAACAAATGGTCGATTTCGCTCCTTCTACAGTAAACAGATCTATCTTCTCAGCAGAAGTAAAATAGTAAAGAAAGAAGACATGTTTGAGGCCTGTTGAGGCCTGTTTGCAGGATGCATTGTATCTAATCAAGGAATTGAGAATGTAGCCCTAAATATTAGGAAGGAGTTGAAAGTTTCTGAGCAGGAACAGAACATGCTGAAAGGAAATTGAGTCAGCAGCATGGTGTACAGGAGAGCTTGGCAGAGAGAAAGAAGGCAAGAAGACCTGTGGGAGGCAGCCAGTAAGGAGGTGAAGAGGGCCTGGACCAAAGGAAGCCAAGAATGACTGAAAGATTTAAAGATGAAACCCAGATTTAAAAGTATCCTCAAGTATTTGTTTATTCTTTTCTTAGCAAATTCTTTTTAGTACAAAGATAAAATATGGCACTCTGAGTCATAAAATTTTCTGAATTTCAGAAGTTGAATGTTTTTCTGAATGTATCAACCTGTTGAAGTCAGTTCCTGTTTGTTATTTTAGGCATATATTCTTGGGCTTTTTTTTTTTTTTTTCTAGAGAAACTATTGAGAGGTGACACCGTGCTGGCAGTCCTCACAGCCCTCGCTCTCGGCACCTCCTCTGCCTGGGCTACCATTTTGGTGGCACTTGACGAGGCCTTCAGCCCACCGCTGCACTGTGGGAGCCCCTTTCTGGGCTGGCCAAGGCTGGAGCCCACTCCCTCAGTTTGCAGGGAGATGTGGAGGGAGAGGCACGAGCGGGAACCAGGGTTGTGTGGGGCGCTTGCAGGCCAGCTGGAGTTCCGGGTGGGCGTGAGCTTGGCGGGCCCCGCACTTGGAGCAGCCAGCCGGCCCTGCTGGCCCCGGGCAATGAGGGACTTAGCACCCGGGCCAGCGGCTGTGGAGGGTATACTGGGTCCCCCAGCAGTGCCAGCCCACCGGCGCTGCGCTCGATTTCTTGCCGAGCCTTAGTTGCCTTCCCGCGGGGCAGGCCTCGGGACTGCAGCCCACCATGCCTGAGCCTTCCCCCACCTCCGTGGGTTCCTGTGCAGCCTGAGCCTCCCCGAAGAGTGCCGCCCCCTGCTCCACGGCGTCCAGTCCCATCGACCACCCAAGGGCTGAGGAGTGCGAGCGCACGGCGCGGGACTGGCAGGCAGCTCCACCTGCAGCCCCAGGTGCGGGATCCACTAGGTGAAGCCAGCTGGGCTCCTGAGTCTGGTGAGGACATGGAGAGTCTTTGTATCTAGTTCAGGGATTGTAAACACACCAATCAGCAGTCTGTATTTAGCTCAAGGTCTGTGAGTGCACCAATCGACACTCTGTATCTAGCTGCTCTGGTGGGGCCTTGGAGAACCTTTATGTCTAGCTCAGGGATTGTAAACACACCAATCGGCACTCTGTATCTAGCTCAAGGTTTGTAAACACAGCAATCAGCACCCTGTGTTTAGCTCAAGGTTTGTGAGTGCACCAGTCGACACTCTGTAGCTAGCTGCTCTGGTGGGGCCTTGGAGAACCTTTATGTCTAGCTCAGGGATTGTAAACACACCAATTGGCACTCTGTATCTAGCTCAAGGTTCGTAAACACACCAATCAGCACCCTGTGTTTAGCTCAAGGTTTGTGAGTGCACCAATCAATACTCTGTATCTAGCTGCTCTGGTGGGGCCTTAGAGAACCTGTGTGTCGAAACTCTGTATCCAACTAATCTGATGGGGACATGGAGAACCTTTGTATCTAGCTCAGGGATTGTAAACGCACCAATCAGTGCCCTGTCAAAACAGGCCACTCGGCTCTACCAATCAGCAGGATGTGGGTGGGGCCAGATAAGAGAATAAAAGCAGGCTGCCCGAGCCAGCATTGGCAACCCGCTTGGGTCCCCTTCCACACTGTGGAAGCTTTGTTCTTTTGCTCTTTGCAATATATCTTGCTACTGCTCACTCTTTGGGTCCACGCTGCTTTTATGAGCTGTAACACTCACCGCGAAGATCTGCAGCTTCACTCCTGAACCCAGCGAGACCACGAGCCCACCAGGAGGAATGAACAACTCCAGACGTGCTGCCTTAAGAGCTGTAACACTCACCGGGAAGGTCTGCAGCTTCACTCCTGAACCAGTGAGACCACGAACCCACCAGAAGGAAGAAACTCCGAACACATCTGAACATCAGAAGGAATAAACTGCAGGCGCGCCACCTTAAGAGCTGTAACACTCAGCATGAGGGTCCGCGGCTTCATTCTTGAAGTCAGTGAGACCAAGAACCCACCAATTCCGGACACATTTTGGCGACCACGAAGGGACTTTCACCTATCACCAAGCGGTGAGACAATCGCCGAGCGGAGAGACTATCGCCTATCGCCAAGTGGTGAGAAAATTGCCTATCGCCAAGCAGTGAGTACCATCGGACCCCTTTCACTTGCTATTCTGTCCTATCTTTCCTTAGAATTTGGGGGCTAAATACCGGGCACCTGTCGGCCAGTTAAAAGCGACTAGCGCGGCCGCCGGACTAAAGACACGGGTGTCAGGCTTTCTGGGAAAGGGCTCTCTAACAACCCCCGACTCTTCAGAGTTGGGACCGTTGGTTTGCCTAGAACCAGCTTCCGCTTTTCCTGTACTTCTGTGCTGAGCCAAGGGTCGACAGAGAGGAAAGCCATGCAGCTCCGGGGTCCCGACAACATGTTGGTTGACCCTGTGGCCATGAGCGGAACTCTCAAAAGCATATCGCCCAAGCGAGACTTGCCCATCTATCCTATCTATCCTGACCCTTGCCCTCTGGGTCCTAATGCCTTCCAGACAAACTTCCTCTTGCCTCTCTTCTCTGAGGTTAGACCCATTTCTAAAAATTGCTACCTGTCTCTGGTGCTTTTCTAGTTTCTCCTATAAGAATGACTGCTAGTATAAACTCCAGGACTCTGTTACCTTCTTTAGGCACCCGGGCTCACCAATCAGAAAGACATAATTTTTGCCCAAAGCCCCGTCATAGTGGGGACTACCTGGAATTTTAGGATTCCTCTTCAGACTAACAGGCCTAACAAAAGCTATTCCTGCAGCTAGGATATGGGGAGCCTCAGAAATTGTATCCTTCCTATTCATATAAGTAAGGACAAAAGGTGTCACTCCTCCAGCCCTGGAGATCCTTTCCCTCCTTCAGGGTATGGCCCTCCACTTCATTTTTGGGGCATAACATCTTTATAGGACAGGGGTAAAGTCCTAATATTAACAGGAGAATGCTTAGGATTCTAACAGGTTTTTGAGAATGCGTCGGTAAGGGCCACTAAATCCGATTTTTCTTGGTCGGTCCTCCTTGTGGTCTAGGAGGACAGGCAAGAGTGCAGGTTTTCGAGAATGCGTCGGTAAGGACCACTAAATCCGACCTTCCTCGGTCCTCCATGTGGTCTGGGAGGAAATCTAGTGTTTCTGCTGCTGCGTCGGTGAGCGCAACTATTCCGATCAGCAGGGTCCAGGGATCGTTGTGGGTTCTTGGTCAGGGAGAGAAACAAAACAAACCAAAACCGCGGGCGGTTTTGTCTTTCAGATGAGAAACACTCAGGCATCAACAGGCTCACCCTTGAAATGCATCCTAAGCCATTGGGACCAATTTGACCCACAAACCCTGAAAAAGAGGTGGCTCATTTTTTTCTGCACTACGGCTTGGCCCCAATATTCTCTTTCTGATGGGGAAAAATGGCCATCTGAGGGAAGTACAAATTACAATACTATCCTGCAGCTTGATCTTTTCTGTAAGAGGAAAGGCAAATGGAGTGAAATACCTTACGTCCAAGCTTTGTTTTCATTGAGGGAGAATACACAACTATGCAAAGCTTGCAATTTACATCCCACAGGAGGACCCCTCAGCTTACCCCCATATCCCAGCCTCCCTATAGCCCCCCTTCCTATTGATGATACTCCTCCTCTAATCTCTCCTGCCCAGAAGGGAATAAGCAAAGAAATCTCCAAAGGTCCACAAAAACCCCCGGGCTATCGGTTATGTCCCCTTCAAGCTGTAGGGGGAGGGGAATTTGACCCAACCTGGGTACATGTCCCCTTCTCCCTCTCTGATTTAAAGCAGATCAAGGCAGACCTGGGGAAGGTTTCAGATGATGCTGATAGGTACATAGATGTCCTACAGGGTCTAGGGCAAACCTTTGACCTCACTTGGAGAGATGTCATGCTACTGTTAGATCAAACCCTGGCCTTTAATGAAAAGAATGCGGCTTTAGCTGCAGCCTGAGAGTTTGGAGATATCTGGTATCTCAGTCAAGTAAATGATAGGATGACAGCCAAAGAAAGGGACAAATTCCCTACTGGTCAGCAAGCCATCCCCAGTATGGATCCCCACTGGGACCTTGACTCAGATCATGGGGACTGGAGTCGTAAACATCTGTTGACCTGTGTTCTAGAAGGACTAAGGAGAATTAGAAAAAAGCCCATGAATTATTCAGTGATGTCCACCATAACTCAGGGAAAGGAACAAAATCCTTCTGCCTTCCTCGAGCGGCTACGAGAGGCCTTAAGAAAATATACTCCCCTGTCACCCGAATCACTCGAGGGTCAATTGATTCTAAAAGATAAGTTTATTACCCAATCAGCTGCAGATATCAGGAGAAAGCTCCAAAAGCAAGCCCTGGGCCCTGAACAAAATCTAGAGACATTATTAAACCTGGCAACCTCGGCGTTCTATAATAGGGACCAAGAGGAACAGACCCAAAAGGAAAAGCGAGATCAGAGAAAGGCTGCAGCCTTAGTCATGGCCCTCAGACAAAGAAACCTTGGTGGTTAAGAGAGTACAGAAAATGAAGCAGGCCAGTCACCTGGTAGAGCTTATTATCAGTGTGGTTTACTAGGACACTTTAAAAAAGATTGTCCAGTGAGAAACAAGCTGCCCCCTCGTCCGTGTCCACTATGCCAAGGCAATCATTGGAAGGTGCACTGCCCCAGAGGATGAAGGTTCCCTGGGGCAGAAACCCCCAACCAGATGATCCAACAACAGGACTGAGGGTGCCCGGGGCAGGTGCCAGCTCATGTCATCACCCTCACTGAGCCCCGGGTATGTTTAACTATTGAGGGCCAGGAAATTGACTTCCTCCTGGACACTGGCGCAGCCTTCTCAGTGTTAATCTCCTGTCCTGGACGACTGTCCTCAAGGTCCGTTACCATCCGAGGAATCCTGGGACAGCCTGTAACCAGGTATTTCTCCCACCTCCTCAGTTGTAATTGGGAAACTTTGCTCTTTTCACATGCCTTTCTTGTTATGCCTGAAGGTCCCACATCCTTATTAGGGAGGGATATACTAGCCAAGGCTGGAGCTATTATCTACATGAATATGGGGAACAAGTTACCCATTTGTTGTCCCCTACTTGAGGAGGGAATCAACCCTGAAGTCTGGGCATTGGAAGGACAATTTGGAAGGGCAAAAAATGCCCACCCAGCCATGCAATGCAAAAACACAAAGAGGTAGGACTCTTACACTGACAAAGCCATGAAAATGGGAAGGAGAGGGGAGAACAGCAGCATAAGCGGCTGGCAGAGGTAGGGAAAGACCAGCAAGAAGGAAAGAGAGAAAGAGAAAGTCAGAGAATGAGACAGAGAGACAGAAAGTCAAAGAGGGAGTCAGAAACAGAGACAAAGAAAAGGAGTCAGAAAAAGAGGGACAGACACAAAAAGTCAAAGAGAGAGTTAAAAAGAGAGGAAGAGACAAAGAAGAAGTCGAAAGAGATGGAAGTAGTAAAGAAAAAACAGTGTACCCTATTCCTTTAAAAGCCAGGGTAAATGTCTATCTACCCAGCCAAGGCATATTCTACTTATGTGGATCTTCAATCCATATCTGCCTCTCAGACAGTTTGCAAGAAATAACGAAATATATCCTTACTTTACAATCTCAAATAGACTCTTTGGCAGCAGTGACTCTCCAAAACCGCCAAGTCCTAGACCTCCTCACTGCTGAGAAAGGAGGACTCTGCACCTTCTTAGGAGAAGAGTGTTGTTTTTACACTAACCAGTCGGGGATAGTACGAGATGCTGCCCCGCGTTTACAGGAAAAGGCTTCTGAAATCAGACAACGCCTTTCAAATTCTTATACCAACCTCTGGAGTTGGGCAACATGGCTTGTCCCCTTTCTAGGTCCTGTGGCAGCCATCTTGCTATTACTTGCCCTTGGGCCCTGTATTTTTAACCTTCTTGTCAAATTTGTTTCCTCTAGAATCGAGGCCATCAAGCTACAGATGGTCTTACAAATGGAACCCCAAATGAGTTCAACTAACAACTTCTACCGAGGACCCCTGGACCGACCCGCTGGCACTTCCCCTGGCCTAGAGAGTTCCCCTCTGAAGGACACCACAACTGCAGGGCCCCTTCTTCACCCCTATCCAGCAGGAAGTAGCTAGAGCGGTCATCGGCCAAATTCCCAACAGCAGTTGGGGTGTCCTGTTTAGAGGGGGGATTGAGAGGTGATACCGTGCTGGCAGTCCTCACAGCCCTCGCTCGCTCTCGGCACCTCCTCTGCCTGGGCTACCATTTGGTGGCACTTGAGGACTTCAGCCCACTGCTGCACTGTGGGAGCCCCTTTCTGGGCTGGCCAAGGCTGGAGCCCACTCCCTCGGCTTGCAGGGAGGTGTGGAGGGAGAGGCGCGAGCGGGAACCGGGGTTGTGTGCGGTGCTTGCGGGCCAGCTGGAGTTCCGGGTGGGCGTGAGCTTGGCGGGCCCCACACTTGGAGCAGCCAGCCGGCCCTGCTGGCCCCGGGCAATGAGGGACTTAGCACCCGGGCCAGCAGCTGTGGAGGGTATACTGGGTCCCCCAGCAGTGCCAGCCCACCGGCGCTGCGCTCGATTTCTCGCGGAGCCTTAGCTGCCTTCCCGCGGGGCAGGCCTCGAGACTGCAGCCCACCATGCCTGAGCCTTCCCCCACCTCCGTGGGTTCCTGTGCAGCCTGAGCCTCCCCGAGGAGCGCCGCCCCCTGCTCCACGGCGTCCAGTCCCATCGACCACCCAAGGGCTGAGGAGTGCGAGCGCACAGCGCGGGACTGGCAGGCAGCTCCACCTGCAGCCCCAGGTGCGGGATCCACTAGGTGAAGCCAGCTGGGCTCCTGAGTCTGGTGAGGACGTGGAGAGTCTTTATATCTAGCTCAGGGATTGTAAACACACCAGTCGGCACTCTGTATTTAGCTCAAGGTCTGTGAGTGCACCAGTCGACACTCTGTATCTAGCTGCTCTGGTGGGGCCTTGGAGAACCTTTATGTCTAGCTCAGGGATTGTAAACACACCAATCGGCACTCTGTATCTAGCTCAAGGTTTGTAAACACAGCAATCAGCACCCTGTGTTTAGCTCAAGGTTTGTGAGTGCACCAATCGACACTCTGTAGCTAGCTGCTCTGATGGGGCCTTGGAGAACATTTATGTCTAGCTCAGAGATTATAAACACACCAATTGGCACTCTGTATCTAGCTCAAGGTTCGTAAACACACCAATCAGCACCCTGTGTTTAGCTCAAGGTTTGTGAATGCACCAATCGACACTCTGTAGCTAGCTGCTCTGGTGGGGCCTTGGAGAACCTTTATGTCTAGCTCAGGGATTGTAAATACACCAATCGGCACTCTGTATCTAGCTCAAGGTTTGTAAACACACCAGTCAGCACCCTGTGTTTAGCTCAAGGTTTGTGAGTGCACCAATCGATACTCTGTATCTAGCTGCTCTGGTGGGGCCTTAGAGAACCTGTGTGTCAAAACTCTGTATCCAACTAATCTGATGGGGATATGGAGAACCTTTGTATCTAGCTCAGGGATTGTAAACGCACCAATCAGCGCCCTGTCAAAACAGGCCACTAGGCTCTACCAATCAGCAGGATGTGGGTGGGGCCAGATAAGAGAATAAAAGCAGGCTGCCCGAGCCAGCATTGGCAACCTGCTCGGGTCCCCTTCCACACTGTGGAAGCTTTGTTCTTTCGCTCTTTGCAATAAATCTTGCTACTGCTCACTCTTTGGGTCCACGCTGCTTTTATGAGCTGTAACACTCACCGCGAAGATCTGCAGCTTCACTCCTGAACCCAGTGAGACCACGAGCCCACCAGGAGGAATGAACAACTCCAGACGTGCTGCCTTAAGAGCTGTAACACTCACCGCAAAGGTCTGCAGCTTCACTCCTGAGCCAGCGAGACTACGAACCCACCAGAAGGAAGAAACTCCGAACGCATCTGAACATCAGAAGGAACAAACTGCAGACGCGCCACCTTAAGAGCTGTAACACTCACCGCGAGGGTCCGCGGCTTCATTCTTGAAGTCAGTGAGACCAAGAACCCACCAATTCCGGACACACTATGAAGTACTAGCTGTACAAGTCAGGGTGGGCTAAGCTGCTAAAACAGATACCTCCCTCCCCTTCAATACCCTGAAGAACAAGAAGTTAATTTTTTGCTCATGTAACATTTCAGAGAGGGTATTCCAGGTTAGCAGCAGCTTTCCCCCATGTGGTTATTACAGGATCCAGGCTTCTTCCCTGCTGGCTCTCCCAGGGCCCTGTCATTGCCTCTGTGGTTTAGGTTCTGGTGGAGAGTGTGAAGGAGGCTTGTCACTGCTGTTTACTTAAAGGCCTTATCCTAGAAATGGCCCACATCACTTTCACTCATGACCCACTGGCCAAGTTCTTAATCATTTAGCCAAGGATACCTACAAGGGAGGCTGGAAAATGTAATGTAGCCATGTGCCCAGGAGGGAAAAAAAATGAATTTCAGCAGATGGCTAGTGATGGCCTCATTAGTGCTCAGGCTCAAATGAAATAATAAGTCGACTCTTATTTCTCCTAAAATAATTGGATCTTGACATTGAAATTGGTGTGCTGATTGTATTTAATAAGTGACCTCCAATGCAATTATTTCATTTTGCCATACTTTATGTAATTTTTATTTTTTCTGCCTTACCTTTCGATGTTTAAAGGGAAGCATAATTAGTTATTGAAAAGGTTATTGAGACTTAAAAAAAGATTTGAACTTGGCTTGGTTGATGCTACCACACAGAAACCGCAAACATCCAACTCAACGCTCTTAGTTGCTGCTCATGATAGTCTATGCACAGTGACTGATGAATTTAGCCTGTCTTGAGGCTTCAAAACTTAGTCTTATGTCATCACCAGCAGAGCATTATCCTAAATTACAGGTTTTCAATGCGGGGGGAGGGGCAGTTTTGCCCCTCAGGGGACATTTGGCAATCTCTGGAGACATTTTTGGTTGTCATACCTGGGGGGATGCCCCTGGCATCTCCTGGGTTGAGGTTAAGGATGCTACTAATCTACAGTGCACAGTACAGCCCCCCCACATACACACACTACAAAGCATTCTCCCACCCAAATTGCCAGGAGTGAGAACTTTGAGAAACCCTGCCCTAGACTGTTAAATTCAAAAAGAAATAATGGTTTATTGCTCACAGTGTGCCAGGCACTGTGTTAAACTCCCTATATTCATAGTTTCGTTTTTATCCTCACAACAACCTGTGAAGAAAGAACTCTCGTCCATCACCACTTTACTGTTGAGGGCACTAAGCCTTCTAGTGGTTAAATGACTTGCCCAGGGCCACAACTATTAGATGTTGCAGTCAGGATTTAATTCCAGGCACTTTGTGTTCAAAGTGTTTCTCATCCACTATGCTATATGCCAGTAATGCCCAAACCTAACTTTAGCCAGCAATTGTCTGCATCTCTTTAGTTTATGAACATTTATTTATTAGGACATGCAGGATAAATCGTACCAACACAGTCCGTGTATCCAGAATTCTAATTGACCTAGGCAGTGGGAGAGCCTGCCTCTCTATTTTTTTTTAAATTGGTGTGAACTATACATAACATAAAATTGGCCATCTTAACCATTTTAAGTATATAATTGAGTGACATTAAGTAGATTTATTATATTATGTAAATGGACTTAACACGATTTATTTCCAGAACTTTTTTATCATCCCAAACAGAAACTCTGTACTCATTAAACAATAACTCCCTGTTTCCCCATTCCCCCTTGCCCCAGACACTAGTAACCTCCGTTCTACTTTCCCTCTCTGTGAGTCTCCCTGTTCTAGCTACCTGATGTAAGTGAAATCAGACCATGTTTGATCTTTTGTGTCTGGCTTATTCACTTAGCATAGTATTTTCAAGGTTTATCCATGCGTGCAAATTCCCTTCCTTTTAATGACTAAATAGTATTTCATTGTGTGTGTACATGTGCACACACAATGAAATACTATTTAGTCATAAAAAGGAAGTTTGTACACATATATACACACACACCAAATTTTGTTTATCCATTCATCAGTTCATGGGCATTTGCGGTTTTTTTCCACCTTTTGACTGTTATGACTTTCCCTTTATTTTTAATCTGAACTTTACTCCATCACTTCCTCACTTTCCTTTTTTATTCACACCATAATTTTGAACAAGCAGACTTTGTATTTTCATTACTCTGGGGATTTTTTTTGAGGGAGGCTTGCTACCCTTTGGGGTTGTGATAAGGTTGTGCCAGTAACAGAATTCATGCAGTCAAAAACATTCATGGGACTTTCTTTTGTGATAGGTACTAGGGATGCAGAGATAAATAATACAAGGTCTCGACCTTCAAGGAGCTCAGGGTTTAGTAGGGAAAACAGAGGTATAAGTAAGTCATTGCAATGCCAGGTCCCAGATATGGGAGGATTCCAACAAAGAGAGGATAAGGCCAGGCACAGCAGCTCATGCCTATAGTCCCAACACTTTGGGAAGCTGAGATGGGAGGATCACTTAAGCCCAGCAGTTCAAGGCTACCCTGGGCAACATAGTGAGTGGCAAAAAATACAAAAATTAGCCAGGCAGGGTGGCACGTGCCTGTAGTCCCAGTTATTTGGGAGTTTGAGGTGGGAGAATCACCTGAGCCTGGGAGATTGAGGCTGCAGTGAGCTGTGATCATGCCGCTGCACTCCAGCCTGGGTGACAGAGTGAGAGCCTGTATCTTAAAAAAAAAAAAAAAGAAAAGAAAGGATCAGATTTACCTGGAGAGGTCAGAGAAGGTTTCCAGAGGGAGTAAAACTTGAGCTTCATTTTGAAGAATGAGGGGGGAATACAAGGAGGGAAAAATAACAGGAACGAGACCTGTTCCTGTTACAGCAAACCTATAACTCCCACCATGGAATGGGCACATTTTCCTGTAGACAGTTGGAGCCAGTGTGGGCTTCAAACCTAGGGGGCTGATATGATCACTTGTCAATCTGAAGATGACTCTTGGAACAATGTAGAGGATAGGGTGAGGTGGGTAGGCTGGTGGCTGACAGACTAGGTCAGGAGAGGGCTGACCAAGAGGAGGAGGGGTGACAAGGGCTGTAACCAAGGCATATGAGCTGGGATGGAAAGAAGCTAGATAGAAGGGAAACAAAAACCATCAGAACTGTGGAACCAACTCCATGGGAGGGATAAGAAGAATGCCTATTCTAGGGTGAAACCCAAATATCTGGCATGGTACCATTAACCCAAACAGAAAGAGTAGATTTCCAGAGAAAGAAAAACAAATTTTGGGGTAGGTGAGTGTGAGCTGTCTAGAGAATATGCAGGTAGAACTACATGTTAACTGTAACATATACTTGTCTGCACCTCAGGAGATGGCTGATTAAGAATTCAGGATTCAGGCCAGGCACAGTGGTATGTGCCTTTAATCCCAGCTGCTTAAGAGACTGAGGCGGGAGGATTGCTTGAGCCTGGGAATCCGAGATCAGCCTGGGCAACATAGCAAGACACTGTCTCAAAAAAAAAAAAAAAATTCAAGATTCTGGAGTCAATATTACTTAAGGTGGCAACTGTCTATTCTATAGAAAATGGACAAATATAGATAAAAAGCCACTTCCCTTTCTAAAAGTGTCCCTGCAATTCAAATGAATACTAGGAAGGATTGTGTTCATTCTTCTAACAAGACTCACATGTGTCTGAGCACAAAAAGAGGATTCTTTTATGATACAAATGCACTGAGAATTTGGTCAGGCTATCACAATGAACTGATAGTTCATATGGATTTGAGTCTTTATACCACTCTGAAATCTGGACCAACTGGGCCTCCTAAGGCCATTTTGCAGATCTGGGCTTGTTTCTGAAGCTACAGACAGGCCTCTTCCAAGCACTCTAAGTGCTCCACAAATAATATTTCTGATTCCCAGAACAACCCCACAAAAAGGTACTCTTACTCCATTTTTAGGTGAGGAAGTGGAGGCTCATGATGTCAGGTAAGCTTTCTGAGCTCCCAAGTGGTTAAGCCCTCAGTTTAATATCATTTGACTCCAAAGCCCTATGTTGCACCATGCCTTGATAATAGGCCATATGGGTTTCATGTATTTCAGATGGGAAAGGTTAGTGTGAGGTGAAAGATCCACAATTAACCTTTTAACCATGGAACTGAAATATTTACAGATGAAGTGATACAATAGCAGGAATTAATTCCAAAATAATTGGGGTGGTACTGGTCCATGGCCTGTTAGGAACTGGGCGGCAGAGCAGGAGGTGAGCAGCAGGCTAGTGAGCATTACTACCTCCTGTCATATCAGCAGTGGCATCAGATGGGTGAGGATGTAAATGAACTGGGATTGGCATTGAGTTGATATTGTTGGATCTAGGTGATAGATTCGTTATTATAATATTCTCTCTTTGTGATATTTCTGATATTTTCTAAAATAAAAAGTTATAGTTATTTATTTAGACGGAGTTTCACTCTTTTGCCCAGGCTGGAGTGCAGTGGTGTGATCTCGGCTCACCGCAGCCTCTGCCTCCCAGGTTCAAGCGATTCTCCTGCCTCAGCCTCCCGAGTAGCTCACCACCACACCCAGCTAACTTTTGTATTTTTAGTAGAGACGAGGTTTCACCATGTTGGATAGGCTGGTCTCAAACTCCTGACCTCAAGTGATCCACCCACCTCGGCCTCCCAGAGTGCTGGGATTATAGGCGTGAGCCAGTGTGCCCAGCCAATAAAAAGTTTTTGAAAGGATTTAGATAAAATAGTTGGGGAAATGGCATTTTTATTCAAAGCCAACTATTTATGTTTGGAATATCTTTTGTGCTTAGAGTTCTCCATTACAGAGTTCCCCAGTGTTCCTATTAATAAGTAACATTGAGCAGAGGAATGCACTGTTTAGATCAGCAGTCCCCAACCTTTTTGGCACCAGGGACTGGTTTCATGGAAGACAATTTTTCCACAGACCTTGGGTGGGAAGTGTTTGGGGATGAAACTGTTCCACCTCAGATCATCAGGCATTAGTGAGATTCTCATAAGGAGCGGGCAATCTAGATTCTTCACATGCGCAGTTCACAATAGGGTTCTCACTCCTGTGAGAATCTAATGCCACCGCTGATCTGACAGGAGGCGGAGCTCGGGCCGTAATGCTCGCTTGCCTTCGGCTCACCTCCTGCTGTGGGGCCCTGTTCCTAACAGGCCATGGACCAGTACCCATCTGCAGCCTGGGGACTGGGGACCCTGCTTTAGATGATGTACTCTGGCTTTGCATTCTGGCATTAGCTAAGCACCCTTTTAAAGGAAATTGGGTCTATACTGTCATTCCGTGTTCTCCCTAACACCTGGAAACATTGAATACCTGCAATGCTGGGAAGCTAACTCCCACCACAACTAGAACAGCTATGGGAAAGACAACAGTTGATTTTGAAGAGTGTCACCAATTTGCACATGATTCCATCCTTAACCATTCTTATCCTATCAGCTCTGCCAAACATGGAGAATAGTTGGCTGCAGAACAGCTATTTTTCCTACTTGTAGATGCAACTATTTCTCACCCACCAGGATGTAAAAGGTCCCTGTACCCTAAGATTGGTCCTACATACACACCCAATGGGAAAATGGGATGAAAAATTTAAAGCAGTAAATATTTGAGGAAGTAGATAGAGTAATTTAGAAAAAGAAAATACACAGGGCCAAGCACAGTGGCTCACATCTGTAATCCCAGCAGTTTGAGAGGCCAAGGCGAGAGGATTGCTTGAGCTCAGGAGTTTGAGGCCAGCCTAGGCAATGTAGTGAGACCCCACCTCTACAAAAAATTAAAAACTTAGTTGGGCTTGGTAGTATGTACCTGTAGTTTAAGAAACTTGGGAGGCGGGTGGTCAAGGCTGCAGTGGGCCATGATTGCGCCAGAGTACTCCAGCCTGGGTGATAGAGTGAGACTCAGTCTCAAAAAAAAAAAAAGACAGACGAAAAGGAAGAAAATATATGGATGTATATCATATAAAAATATAAATAAGGGAGGCCTAGTGCAGTGGCATGCCTGTAATCCCAGCACTTTGGGAGGCTGAAGCAGGAGGATCACTTGAGGCCGAGAATTCGAGACCAGCCTGGGCAACATATTGAGACCTCATCTCTGCAAAAAATCAAAAAATGAGGCAGAAGGATGGCTTGAGCCCAGGAGATCAAGGCTTCAGTGAGCTGTGATCACACCACTACACTCCAGGGTGGGTAACAGAGAGAGACCCTGCCTCAAGATAAATAAATTCATACATACATACATACGTACATACATACATACATACATACATAAGAGGACTTCTTTCTTTCCATTTGAAATGTTTCATTCAAAGGCTAGAATTAAATTGCCGTAGGCCATCACAAGTTTAGCTTGAATATTATTATTTTTTCAAGATGGAGTCTCACTCTGTCACCCAGGCTGGAGTGCAGTGGTGTGATTTTGGCTCACTGCAACCTCTGTCTCCCGGGTTCAAGCGATTCTTCTGCCTCAGCCTCCCATGTAGCTGGGATTACAGGCACCCACCAACACACCTGGCTAAGTTTTGTATTTTTAGTAGAGACGGGGTTTCCCCATGTTGGCCAGACTGGTCTTGAACTCCTGACCTCAAGTGACCTACCCGCCTCAGCCTCCCAAAGTGCTGGGATTATAGGCATGAGCCACTGCACCCAGCCTAGCTTGAAGAAAATTTGATAGGAGTTTGTTTTTTCTATTTATTGGCCAAGCAATACCATGTATAAATATTAAGAATCATAGCTGTTCCTTAGTGCCTAGTTGTTTATAAACCATGGGAAAGAATGAAATCATTGACCAAATGAGACAGGGTAACCATCTTCCCTGGGAGTAAAGAGACTAGCAGTCTCTATTGACATATATTTTAGGCCTATCCTCCAAAAGAAATTTACCCAAAGAAGTGATGTATTTGTGTCCAGGGCTACCGAGCCTAATCTTTGGCTGCCTCTGTGTTATTCTAAGTTGTAATTTTCCATGTCATCTAAATTTGTAATAATTCTTTAATATAATAGTGTTTCAGTGAAGAAACATTCTGCTTGCTGCATTTCTTCTGAGTGAGTAATTCCCTGACAACTACCAGATCTTGGCAGAAGCAAAGTTGGTCATAAGTTATGCTCCACTCTCAGTGTTGGTGAAATGTATGATGCGTAACACAGTGTTTTTGAATTCAGTGCTGATTTTCCTAAAGGACATTTGGAAGGAAAAAAGAAAAGGAAAGGAAATACCCAAATTCAGGAATAGAACTTACATATTATTTTAAGACTTAAAAAATACATGAACACTAATGATGAACTCATTTCTTCAAAGTAAAAGGCCTTATGCTATTTTTTCCCATTTCCCTGTGTGGCTTGATTGTGGCAAAGGTGGCTGTGTGAGTTTCCATTATTGAAGGAGTTAAGGTCTGTGGAATGAAAGCATGAGACAACATGCAAGGACCAGGTTGGTTTCCATTTAACAGCCAACCTAATCTAACTGAAAAGATTGAGAGGTTTGTCTTTTTTGGAAAGTGTTAAGGTTCTTCCAAGTAACCAGCAATGTGACTTTACCACACTGTTCATTAACGGGGGTTTGGATGGCCACCATGTCTGCTGCTGGCTGAGTCCAAAACTGCAGTCACTCTCTCCAGCAAGCTCATGGAGGGTTACGTCATCTTCACTCAGCCAGCCCAACGCTTTTTCCATCTGCTAAAATGTAGAACATGGTTGCTGATTCTACTCTTTCTACAAAGAGAGAGAGGGAACATAGATGAGTTGCTGCTTTTAAAGATTATATGTTAATTGCCGTTTTAAAAATCTGCTAAGCTAAGCATGCTTAGTGTAATCAGTCACCATGGAGTTTTTTAATAGGACAGCTTCTGCTCTTACAGAGCAGAGTTTTTATGCCAGTAGGTTAGAAGTGTAACATGTTTGTATATTGAAGTGATTCTCCAACAAGGACTTCTTTTCATCAGGGGTGACCTAAAAGTTATTACTTGAAATATAATTACATCATGTTCTTAACTGGGTTTAGTAGTAGGATAATTACAGATTGTATCCACCTCAAATAGGAAGAACTGATAAGTTTTGCACAATTATTTAATTCCTCTGTTAGGCCTTCCTTATTTCCTGTTCTCTTTTTAAAATTTGACTAAGATATTGCTAATGGGCTTGGGAACCTATAAAATGATCAGGATTGTTGCCTTATGTTTTGCATGTTTGGGGTAACAGTGGAGCCAGATGTACTCTTAAATAAAAGGTAGGCCTACAAAACCAGTTTCTCAGTTGCATTCAAAATGTGATTAAAAAAAACAAAAAAGGAGAATCTCCCTTATAGGTGAACTATTTAATTTGTGCTTTATTTTCCCTTTTGCCATTCATGAGATTTCTTAAATAAAATGATATCTTTTCTTTTTTTCATTATTATTTTAAAGGTCTCTGGGGAACAAGACTCATGGAGGAAAGCAGCACTAACCGAGAGAAATACCTTAAAAGTGTTTTACGGGAACTGGTCACTTACCTCCTTTTTCTCATAGTCTTGTGCGTCTGTAAGTAGAATATTTCCTTACACTAATGGGAAAGTTTTGAAAAGATTTGACCTATCCAAATCATAATTAAAAGGAAGTGTGTATGCACCAGAGGGGCAAACTCAGAAGTTACCTTCTTACCTTTGTTTTTAATTCTAATATTTTTATTTGGGCACTTGTTTATTGACTATCTTCCTATGATAGAATGCAAGCTTTATAAGAGAAGGGACGTGATTTGTTCTCTGCTGTACCCCCATTTCCCAAAACTGCAGATGCAACAGAAGGCTCTGAAAAATATATAAGAAAGAATTTTTCTAATTGTGACTAAATTGTGACCAAGTGCTAAGTGACTGTGGACTTGCATTTAACACAGGAAGGGAGAGGCAAGGAGTTCAATTCCAATTTAGAATTTGGTCAAGTTCTCTTCTGCACTCTGGTAAACATTAATTAAAAATCAGCATTATCTGACCAGCCAGTTCATCGTCAGTGGTGGTGATTTTCGCTATGAGATATGCGTGGCAACTTGCCAGACACCAAGAAACCAAGTTAGAGGATTTTTGTATTAGATTTCTTAACAATGAATACAGTATCACCATTATTACAGTATCATCATTATTGTCATACTATTATATCAGTTGACATAAGGTCTGCATAAGAATTGTTTCCAAAAAAATGACTTTCCAAATTTAACTTTCAGGAAATACAAATAATGCTACTAATATTGCTTTTATCGGCGTATACATGTAAAATCCCCTTCTTTTGGATTTGGATATGTTGTGTCATTGCCTCATTTTAATTCATTATTTCTTCTCAATCTTTAATAATTGCTGGGCTTTTACTCCACAAGAAGCTTGCTATAGGCCCGTCTCTTTCCCCTTCTTTCCTTCTTTCAGTTTGTCTTCCCATCCTCTGGTAGGAGGAGGGGAGGGATGCCTGAGCTAGACTAGCTGTAGGAACCATTTGTCTCAAAGTCCAGAAAGCCACAGATGATGGATTTGTCCTCTGAATCAAAGGGCGTTCGATGATGGATTTCTGTCATGTCTCATCTAAAGTCTTCGCGAGAACAGATGAAGAAGCAGTTTTATGACCCCAGAGCCTCCTACCAAACTCCTCTGAGAAAAGGGTTCCTTTTTTTTTTTTTTTTTAATTAGAGACAGAGTCTTGATCTGTTTCACAGGCCGGAGTGCAGTGGCACAATCATAGCTCCCTGCAGCCTCGAGCTCCTAGGCTTCAGTGATCCTCCCACCTCAGTCACCCACATAGCTGGGACTACAGCTGCACACCACCATGCCCAGCTAACTTTTAAAACATTTTTGTAGAGGTGGGGTCTCACTTTGCTGCCTATACTGGTCTCCAGCTCCTAGCTTCAAGTGATCCTCCTGCCTCAGAAGTGCTGGGATTATAGGCATGAGCCACTGCACCCAGCCTGGATGTGATATTTTTATGTTTTAAATTGTTAGAGTTTAGAAACTGAGATTGAGTTTGCTGCCTGCATTAAAATGGTGTTTAAACATTAAACTGCAGTGGCCTTAAATATTAACAAGTTGATTAGAATTACTAAGTTCTTTTCAAGCTTTACATATACAGACAAATTTCTTATGCAAAATAGAAGGTAACCCCTGTACATAAGTCTAGAATTTCAGCAGTCCCCAAAACTGACTGAGCATTAGAATCACTCAGCGATTTTAAAATACATATGTAGTTTGCCCAGATCTACTAACAGAGCCTCCATAATGTAGCCTAGAGAAACGAGTTTTCAGATGTAGTGATAAATTTGGAAAGTAAGCCAGAGAAGTAAGCTGAAGACAGAGAGTTTTAGGAAACATGCCTAAAGTCACATAGTGAATTGGTTTTCTTGTTTATTTGAGAATATTGTTGGTTTTTGTTCTTTTTCACACAAATCACATTTTATTTCTTATGTGAGTAGCTATATATTTAAAAATTTTGTTTTTGGAATATTGTAGAATCTCTGGTTAAGAAGGTATCTTAGCAGTCATATGGTCTGACTTCACTGAATGCTAAAATTCTCCTTAAAACATCCCTCTGAGATGGTTACTCATACTGCCTCTGATTGAACAAGAGTCCCAGGTTAAGGGACTTACTTCTTTGAAATCATTCATTTCATTTTTCTACAGCTATGTTAGAAAGTTCGTCCTTCAGTGAAGCCAGAGTCTATCTCTAATAACTTCTACCCAGTTGCACCCTCCAAGCCTACCTATACCAAGTATCTTTTTTCCACATTGCTTTTCCAATTCAGCTCTTCAGAAGTTTGGAGACAAATACCTAATCTCCTCTAAGCCTTCTCCAGGTTAAGCCTTTCCAGTTCATCCAACTGTTGATTATGTGATTGGAGACACAAGTTTGAGTAACTCCCTTGATGGAAAGTCCCTCTGGTGCATGTTCTGTTCATCAGAGTCCCTAAGAAAGCACATGAGCCTCACCATGGTGAGTGGGGCCATGAGATTCCTAAACCAGAGACTACACTGTGGCTTGTGCAACCTACCATGGCCAGACTCATGAGGCTGTCTCATCATATAAATAATTCCTTAGTCTCTTCACCAAAAACTGTGAGGCACTGTGTCCCCCAGCTGTATGTGAGCTAGCCTGGGACCATAGTAGAGGACTCCTCTTTCAACCCTGTTGAATTTCATCTCGTTAGAATCTGCCCATTTTTCCATTCTGTTGAAATTATCTTGGAACTCGATTCATTCATCTCACATCAGCTATTCCCTGAAGCCTCACAGTATCAGCAGAGTTATTATCTATATCCATATCCTTGTAATTTATTAAACTAAAAAAGATTGGTCTAAGAACATCAGTCCATTAATCAAGGCTCTTTGGTTGGAGTTCACTTCATTTTATTATCATCCAGCTCAGAGTGTTCATAAACAAGGTGATAGGAAAGACTTTTCCAAATGCATGTGTGAGTAATTCCACTATTCCTGTGATCTGTGAGCTGTTGACCAGATTAAAAAAGAAGTGAGAATAACCAGGCAAGATTTACTCCTAGCAAAACCTTACTGGCTTCTAGTGACTGAGTCAATTCCCTATTGCTTACCAGCTATCTTTTTAATTACTAGTTTTAAAATCTTGCCAGCAATGTCAATATCAAATGACCAAGAATATCAAACTCATTACTCTGTATGTAAATGAGATAGTGTACTTACCCCTATGCCGTGTGTATTAGGCTGTTCTTGCATTGCCCTAAATACCTGAGACTGGGTAATTTATAAGAAAAGAGGTTTGGCCAGGCACTGTGGCTCATGCCTGTAATCCCAGCACTTTGTCAGGCCGAAACAGGCGTAATGCTTGAGCCAGGAGTTCAAACTTAGCCTGGACAACAAGGTGAAACCCCCTCTCTACAAAAAATACAAAAATTAGCTGGGCATGGTGGCATGCACCTGTAGTCCCAGCTACCCAGGAGGCTGAGGTGGGAAGATTGTTTGAAGCTGGGCATCAGTGATTGCAGTGAGCCATGATTGCAACACTACACTCCATCCAGCCTGGGTGACAGAGCAAGACCCTGTCTAAATAAATAAATAAATAAATAAATAAATAGGAAAGAAAGAAAAGAGATTTAATTGGCTCATGGTTCTGCAGGCTGTAAAGGAAGCATAGCTCCAGCATCTGCTTCTGGGGAGGCCTCAGGAAGCTGTTACTCATGGTGGAAGGTGAAGCAGGAGCTTGCACATTATGTGGCAAAAGCAGGAGCAAGAGAGAGAGAGAGTGGGGCAGGGAAGAAGCCCCACACTTTTAAATGAGCAGATCGCATGAGAAATCACTCGTTACCTCAAGGACAGTACCAAGAGGATGGTACTAAATTATTCCTGAGAAATCCACCCCCATGATCTGATCACCTCGTACCAGGCCCCACCTTCAGCATTGGGGATTACGTTTCAACGTGAGGTTTGGATGGGGACAACATCCAAACTATATCACCTTGCATAGTAGGTAGGGTTTTAGAAAGCAGTTTGACATAGTAAGAAAAGTACAGATTTTTTTTGCATCAGACAGACCTGAGTTAAAATCCCAGCTTCACTGCTAACATGCTAGGTAAATGTGCGCAAGTTAATTAACCTTTCTAAGCCTTTGTTTCCTCACTCGTAAAACAAGTATTTGGAAATATCATTGTGAAGATTAGAAATAATACATGAAAAGATCCTAGGATGCTGTCTGTCATACAGTAATAGTAGTAAGAAGTTATTCTTGCCAAAGATTGTTGAGAATGGCAGAATTATCTCAGTTCTAAGAGCTATAGTTTCTAATTCTTTGAGCACAGAGTCAGATTCATTTGGAGCAGCTAACTGCTCACCAAGAGCTTATTTTCCATCTTACCAATGAGGTTATGTCACCTGTGTTTTAAAAATCAGTCTACTTAACCAAGAGAACAGAAATGACATGAGAATTAAGTAATCTCACTTTCTCTGTAATTTAGGATTTATTCCTACTCGAAACCTGAGAGTTGCTATGAATTCACCATTAAAGCACTTATTAATATACACGGGTTACTGTTATAAATAGCAATAGTATTGCTATTGTGTGGGTTAGGTGTTGAAGTTAAAGAAAGGAATAAAGAATATTTAGAAGATCTTTGAAAACGGTGTCTGGGTACGGTGGCTCATGCCTGTAATCTCAGCATTTTGGGAGGCCGAGGCAGGCAGATCACTTGAGGTCAGGAGTTCAAGACCAGCCTGGGCAACTTGGCGAGACCTTTTCTCTCCAAAATATACAAAAATTAGCTGGGCATGGTGGCATCCACCTGTAATCCCAGCTACTTAGGAGGCTGAAGCACAAGAACCTGGGAGGCAGAGGTTGCAGTGAGCCAAGATTGTACCACTGCACTCCAGCCTGGGCAATAGAGCGAGACTCTGTCTCAAAAAAAAGAAAGAAAAAGAAAGAAAGAAAGAAAGGAGAAAGAAAGGGAAAGGAAAGGAGGAAGGAAGGAAGGAGAGAGAGAGAGAAAGGAAGGAAAGAAAGAAAAAGAAAGAAGGAAAGAAAGAGAGAAGGAAAGGGGAAAAAATGCAAGGAAGGTATTTAGTGAATCTATAATAAAAATATATTAGCCATTTCCTTTTTCTGTGCTCTCTACTCATTCTATAAAATTGAGTAAAAAATCTATAAGTTTAAACACAATAATAGAAATCACAAAAGTTAGCTGAGTCAACATTGTAGAAATGGAATATTTCCGTATGTCAAAGAAATAGGCAACATTAAAAAGCAGAAAGCAATTACAAAAATGATTATAAGAAACATCACAAAGGGTTAATATTTTAACACATTTGAAACTCAAAAATCACTGAGAAAGACAGTAGACTTCCATAAATATTTTATAGAGTAGAAAAAATAGGCCGGGCACAGTGGCTAATGCCTGTAATTCCAGCACTTTGGGAGGCTGAGGAGGGTGGATCACAAGGTCAGGAGTTCAAGACCAGCCTGGCCAAGATGGTGAAACACCATCTCTACTAAAAATACAAAAATTAGCTAGGTGTGGTGGCAGGTGCCTATAATCCCAGCTACTTGGGAGGCTGAGGCAGAGAATTGCTTAAACCCTTAAACCTGGGAGGTGGAGGTTGCAGTGAGCCAAGATCGCACTACTGCATTCCAGCCTGGGCGACAGAATGAGACTCTGTCTCAAAAAAAAAAAAAAAAAGAGAAAGAATCCATGGGCAGGCACAGTGGCTCATGCTTATAATCCCAGTACTCTAGGAAGCCAAGGTGAGAGGATCAATTGAGGCCAGGAGTTCAAGGCCAGCCTGGGCAACATAGTGAGACTTTGTCTCTATTAAAAATTTTAAAATTAGCCAGGCATGGTAACGCACACCTGTAGTCCCAGTTACTTGGGAGCCTGAGGCAGGAGAACTGCTTGAGCCCAAGTTTGAGGCTGCAGTGAGCTATGATTGGACCACTGCACTCTAGCCTGAGCTACAGAGTGAGACCTTGTGTCAAAAAAGTAAAAAAATAAAAATTAGCCAGGCATGGTGGCACATGCCTGTAGTCCCAGCTACTCAGGAGGCTGAGGCAAGAGGATCACTTGAGCCTGGAAGATGGAGACTGCAGTGAGCTGTGGTCATGCCACTGCACTCCAGCCTGGGTGACAGAGCAAGACCCTGTCTCAAAAAAAAATAAAAGAAAATAAAAATAAATAAAATTTATTCAAATACAAAAGTGATATGGTTTGACTCTGTTGCCACCCAAATCTCATCTCCAATTGTAATCCCCATGTATTGATGGAGGTTCCTGTTAGGAGATGATTGGATCATGGGAATGGTTTCCCATATGCTGTTCTCATGATAGTGAGTGAGTTCTCATGAGATCTGGTTGTTTGATAGGTGTCTGTCACTTACCCCTTCTTTTTCTCTCTCCTGCTGCCTTGTGAAGAAGGTGCTTCCTTCTCCTTTGCCTTCCACCATGATTGTAAGTTTCCTGAGGCCTTCCCAGCCATTTGGAACTGTAAGTCAATTAAACCTCTTTCCTTTATAAATTACCCAGTCTCAGGCAGTTTTTTATAGCAGTGTGAAAATGGTCTAATACAGAAACTTGGTACCAGGAGTGGGATACTGCTATAAAAATAACCTGAAAATATGGAAGTGACTCTGGAACTGGGTAACAGGCAGCAGTTGGAACAGTTTGGATGGCTCAGAAGAAGACAGGAAGATGTGGGAAAGTTTGGAACTTCCTAGAGACTTGTTGAATGGCTTTGACCAGTACACTGATAGTGATATGGACAATGAAGTCCAGGCTGAGATGGTCTCAGATGGAGATGAGGAACTTATTGGGAACTGGAGTAAACGTCACTCTTGCATGTTTTAGCAAAGAGACTGGCGGCATTTTCCTCTGCCCTAGAGATCTGTGGAAATTTGAACTTGAGAGACATGATTTAGAGTATCTGGCAGAAGAAATTTCTAAGCACCAAAGCATTCGAGAGGTGACCTGGCTTTTCCTGAAAGCATACAGTTATATGTGCTCACAAAGAGATGGTTTGAAATTGGAACTTACGTTTAAAGGGGAAGCAGAGTGCAACAAAAGTTTAGGGAGTTTACAGCCTGACCATGTGGTAGAAAAGAAAAAACCCATTTTCTGGGGAGAAATTCAAGCTGGCTGGAGAAATTTGCATAAGTAACGAGGAGCCAAATGTAAGTTGCCAAGACAATGGGGAAAATGTCTCCAGGGCATTTCAGAAAATCTTCAGGGCAGACCCTTGCAACACAGGCCTGGAGGCCTAGAAGGGAAAAATGGTTGTGTGAGCCAGGCCCAGGGCCCAACTACTCTGTGCAGCCTTGGGACATGGCACCCTGTGTTCCAGCCACTCCAGCTCCAGCTGTGGTTAAAAGGAGCCAAGGTACAGCTGGACCATTGCTTCAGAGGGTACAAGTCCCAAGCATTGGCAGCTTCCATGTGGTGTTGGGCCTTTGGGTGCACAGAAGACAAAAGTTGAGCTTTGGAAGCCACTGCCTAGATTTCAGAGGATGTATGGAAACACCTCGATGTCCAGGCAGAAGTCTGCTGCCAGGGTGGAGCCTTATGGAGAACCCCTACTAGGGCAATGCAGGGGGGAAATGTGGGGTTGGAGCTCCCACACAGAGTCCCCACTGGGGCACTGCCTCATGGAGCTGTGAGAATAGGACCACCATCCTCCAGACTCCAGAATGGTAGATCCACCAACAGATTGCACTCTGCACTTAGAAAAGCTGCAGACATTCAATGCCAGCCTGTGAAAGCAGCTGCAGGGGCTGTACCCTGCAGAGCCACAGAGGTGGAGCTGTCCAAGGCCATGGGAGCCCACCTCTTGCATTTAGCATGCCCATGTGAGACAAGGGATCAAAGGAGATTTTGGAGATTTAAGATTTAATGAATGCCCTGTCAAGTTTCAGACTTGAATGGGGCCTGTGACCCCTTTGTTTTGGCCAATTTCTCCCATTTGGAATGGGAACATTTACCCAATGCCTGTACCCCCATTGTGTCTTGGAAGTAGCTAACTTGCTTTTGATTTTACAGACTCATAGGAAGAAGGGACTTGCCTTGTCTCAGATGATACTTTGGACTTGAACTTTTGAGTTAACGTTGGAACGACTTAAGACATTCGGGGACTGTTGGGAAGGCATGTTTGGTTTTGAAATGTGAGAAGGACATGAGATTTTGGAGGGGCCAGGGGTAGAATGATATGGTTTGACTCTGTGTCTCCACCCAAATCTCATCTCCAGTTGTAATCCCCATGTGTCAAGGGAGGGACCTGATGGGAGGTGACTGGATCATGGGGGCAGTTTCCCCCATGCTGTTGGCATGATAGTGAGGGACTTCTCATGAGATCTGGTTGTTTGGTAAGTGTCTGGGGCTTCCCCTTTCTCCCTCTCTCTCCTACTGCCTTGTGAAGAAGGTACTTGCTTCTCGTTTGCCTTCTGCCATGATTGTAAGTTTCCTGAGGTCTCCCCAGCCATTCAGAACTGTGAGTCAATTAAACCTCTTCCTGCCTATTCTCAGGCAGTTCTTTATAGCAGTATGAAAATGGACTACTACAGAAAGTATTTAACTTTAAACTCAGTAGTATCCAAAGAAGTAATGAAAATGGAGAAATGAACAACAAAATCATAGTACAATATGGTATGTACTAGGACAGAAAGAGCCCTTTTAAGAAGAGATCTATGTATTTCCATTTATTTATCTCTGAAAGAAGGACACTTTGCCTTGTATTCTGAAAAAGAAAGGAATATTTTATTTTACTTGTAAAAATCTTACAAGGATGCTAGTCTAAATACAATTTTCCTAAGTTGCCAGAGAATCCATGAAGATCGAGTTGATAACAAGATCCTTGAAGTGAAGGTCAGTGAGTTAATCTCACAGCAGCTGCAAGCTAATTCCATTTCCAGTGAAAAATGTCTTGATAGCTCCCCACATATCTTTTCACCACAAACAGTTTCAGTCTTAAGATCCCATGTTGCAATCCATGAGAAGTAACTATTAAGCCTTCAACTATGGCTGGAAGGCTCCTTGCCCTTTCTGATAAATTGACTGGACAAAAACTCAATTTTAAAATGACAAGAAATAGAAGACGTATAGATGTACTTTAAATGTGACCAAGATGGGTTGTGAAAACACAAGACACAATATCCAAAAATGCTGGCAACACAGTACACTGTAGAGTATTGGTTGTTTACCCTTGCTATTGCATGGCTGAGCTTACTGCCACTGCCCAGCATTGCAAGGGCATCAAATTGCCTATCACTAGCCTAGGAAAAGATCAAAATTCAAAATTCTAAGTACAGTTTCTACTGAATGCTTATCACTTTTACACCATTTTAAAGTCAAAAAATCAGTAAGTTGAACCATCATATATCCAAGATTGTCTGTATGTAAATATTATACATCTTTCTCTTACTTTTAAAACAAAATAATAGTAGCCAATACTACCATTCTCAAAAGCACTTGTGTCAACAGCCTTTACCCCTTAAAGATTTTCCTCACAATTTTACAATTGTTACTTATAATTTTCTTTGAAATGTTGACCAAACCTGGATTAAAAGATTTGTGTTGTGACTGTATTTCACAAACTCTCTTGATTCTGCAGTCTCACTTCTGCCTCCTAAAAAGCCCTCACCAAGGTCACTGGGGATGGCTCTTTTCAGCCTCTGTGATCATTCTGTGTCTTCTGTGATCATTCTGCCTCATCAGAGGCTCTCTAATCTGTCTTCTTTCCTATATCGCTCTTGTCCCTATTTTAATCCTAATCATCTATTTCCTGACTTACTCATTCCTTAAGTTGGTCAGTAATTTAATTAAAAACAGATTTAGGCCCTGTCCTTAAATGTGATAAGTGATATGAAAGGAGATGATTGGGGAAAAGGATTTCCCTCAAGGAAGGCCTCTCTGAAGCCTGAAGCAAGAATGAGAACGAGTCAGACGAAGAGAGAATTCTATGAATGAAGGCTCTGAAGCAGGAAAACACTCAGATCATTCCAGAATCACTTAGAAGCCAAGTGAAGCCAGTTCCTGGAGAGCAGATCATCAGATGAAGATGGAAAGGTGACCAGGGACCAGACCTGTAGTTTTGGTGGGCCTTGGTGAGGGATTTACAGTAGGACACCCCATGGTTTAAGTATGAAAGTGACAAGATTCCTTTAAGTTTTAAGAGGCCTCGAAATATGAACCACAGATTAGATGGAAGCTACTCTCCCTGTGTCTGGACTTTTTAGAATTTCCAAGCACTGCTGTTTCTGGAACCAGATTAATACAAGTCACTCTTCAATTTATTTATTTATTTATTTATTTATTTATTTATTTGAGACAGAGCCTCACTCTGTCACCCAGGCTGGAGTGCAGTGGCATGAACACAGCTCACTGCAGCTTGGGGGCTCAAGAGATCCTCCTGCCTCAGCCTCCCATGTAGTTGGGACCACAGGCACACACCACCCAGCTAATTTTATTTGTTGTAGAAATGAGGTCTCATTTTGCTACTCAGGCTGTTCTTGAACTCTTGGGCTCAAGCGATCCTCCTGCAACATCCTCCCAAAGTGCTGGGATCACTCTTCCATTTAACATGCTATCTCAACATCAAGATAAACTTTAAAATCTTTAGATAATAGGCTGGCATTTTACTTAAACGATCTTTACTTAAGTTCTTCAGAACTGCCATTCCCTATATCTGGTTCTTCAACCACATCAAACTACTTGTGATCTCAAAACGCCTCAGCATACACTGTCCTTTCTGTCATTCTAATTCCGCCTCATCCTTCAAAATCAGCTCAAGGGCCAGATCCAGGAAAAAGCTTAGTGGTGCCCACCCGAACCGGCCCCCTCCTTCGAGTTGTGCTGCCATTCGGGCCCACCTCTTCACACAGGATTGTCAGACCAGACCAGCTCATGCGTTCACCGCCCTTGCAGGGATGGGATGCAGCTGTGCACCTCTCAGTGCCGACACCTGGAGAGTCTCACAAAATGTGACAACATGGCCTGTTTCCATTTCTTGTTCACTAGGACTTCTCATTTACTAACACACAGAATTTCCTGTAGTATATCCACTTAATCAGCTCAAGCCTAATAATTCCTTGATTTGGGTATAGTGCTTTGCATTTATATACTGATGGTCTCCAACTTATGATGGTTCGATTTATGGTTTTTCAACTTCATGGTGATGTGAAAGTGATACACATTCTATAGAAACCATACTTTCAATTTTGAATTTTGGTCTTTTTCCAGGCTACCATACTCTAAAGATAGAGCCACAGCTCCCAGTCAGCCATGTGATTATGAGGGTAAGCGACCAATACTCTACAGTGTATTGTATTGCCAGATGGTTTTGCCCAACTAGCCTAATGTAAGTATTCTAAACATGTTTAAGGTAGGCCAGGCCAAGCTGTGTTGTTCATTCAGTAGGTTAGGTATATTAAATGCATTTTCAATTTACAATGGGTTTATCAGGATGTAACTCCACTATAAGTCAAGGATCATCTTGTATAGCACTTTTAATTTATAGAGTCCCTTCAAATGTTTGTTTGTATTTTATTTCCACTGCATCCATGTGAGGATACCATAAGATATACAGCTAGCAAAACAGTTTAGTTTTCCTGTGCAAAGTGATGGCTTCATCTTGTGGCAGATTACCTGGAATACTGCGGCCAAGGCATCTTGGTTCTACTGTCTTTATATCTAGTACAGTTATATTTTTAATGGCAGCTCTGATTTCTTCTTTTGCCCAAGGGTTATTAAGAGAGGGAAAAAATTTAATTTCTTAACAGATATATATATCTATGTCAAGTCATATATTTAATTCAAATCCTTAATATTCCTAGGTAATTTTTGTCTACTTTCTCTGTCAAAGATTGAAAGATACAGGGTTTTCAGTTTCCAACTGTAATTGTAGTTTTGGTAATTCTTTTATTACTAACAGGTATTGCTCTACATATTTTGATTTTCTGTTATTCAATACATGAGAATTCATTACAGTTATATCATCATGTATAGTATAATTTACCAATGTAAAATAACCTTTTTATCAAACTGAGTATTCACCTTATAGTGTCCTCTGTCAGAGGATTATAATACCACTTAAAACCTTTTAAAAAATATTTTGTTCCTGATAATTTTAGCTTTGAGTGGGTTTCTTATAACAATTCTAGAGATGCATTTTTATTTTTTAACCAATACTTAAAGCTTTGTGATTTAGTAAGAGTCTAAACCATTCACATTTCATGCTTTTTTGTCAAATTTCTATTATTTAGTATTTTCCTCTCTTTTATATTTTCCTGTTATTTTCCATTTCTGTTCTTTTGTTAGACTGGAAATTTTTTCTTTGCTTTTTTTATCCTAGTGATTTGGAGTTTATATAATATATACTATTCTACAATACCCTTTATTTGTTTTTAATATTTGAACCTATATTTTTCAACATTATTAAGAATAAAATAGTATTTGTTGCTATTTTGAAATGATAGACCATGTTTTTAAGGCAGGTTGGTGGTTGTTAAGGCACCAGTATCGGCCAGGCATGATGGCTCACACCTGTAATCTCAGTGCTTTGGGAGGCCGAGGTGGGCAGATGTTTGAGCCCAGCACTTTGGCCGATATTGTGGTTTACTGTATTTTGTTTTAGTTTATTTTATGGAAAATGGAAATTCAGTGGTTAAGACAAGGATTAAATAGCAAAAGAAAGATGTGTACATATGTACAGATGTATATGTCCTTTATATGTTTTTTAATACTCTTGTCTCCTTTCTGGTCCTCATTTAAGGTTATCTATTTCATGCAGTAAATTTTTCTTTACAGTTCATTTCATTTAGAGAGTGAATGCTACCTTCCAAGTGGGCTTTCTCCAGTTTCCTTTCAGGGACTTAAAGGAGAAGTGATGTTAACAGTTTTATATTTCCATTGCATTTTACAGTGTGCAGATGTCTTCACATATATTTCTCCATTTGAGCTTCACAAAAGCCCTTGGTATTATTCTAATTATCTAGATTCCAAAATCAGGCTTAGAAGACTTAAATAGTTGTCCAGGATCTCAAGATGCAAGACCCACAATCATGAACAGAGGCAGATGTTCAGGATGGAGGCAAGCTGAAACTCAAAACCAAATCATTGACTCCAAATTCAGGGGTCTTTTAGCTGCCACCTGCATGGGCTCTTGGTGTAGCTGACCACCAGAGTTTGTAGAGCTGTCATTCAGGTGTGCCATGGACTTTCCTGGGACCTGGCACAGGAGAAGGACTGAGTTAATGTTTGCTGATTAAATATCTGTTACAGGCTGGGCGCGGTGGCTCACGACCGTAATCCCAGCACTTTGGGAGGCCGAGCAGGGAGGATCACTTGAGCTCACAAGTTTGAGACCAGCCTGGGCAGCATGGCGAAACCCCATCTCTACAAAAAATTTGAAAATTAGCTGGCCATGGTGATGCATGCTTGTAGTCCCAGGTACTCGGGAAGCTGAGGTGGGAGGATCACATGAGCCCATGAGATTGAGGCTGCAGTGAGCTGAGATGGTGCCACTGCACTCCAGCCTTGGCCATAAAGCCAGACCTTATCTCAAAAAAAAAAAAAAAAAAAAAAAAAAAAGTTACAATAATCATCCCTTCAAAGCTGGAAGGCATTATTTACCTGTCTGTCCAGCAGATGGTGCTACATAACCAAGGGGATCTGTTGCTTGCCCTTGGTGAAGCTATTAAAGCCAATACAGATCTTGAGAATTTCAAAAGCAAAAATCAATACTGGATTATGAGTGCTCTAGGAAAATAAAAAGATAAATTTTCAATTTACATACTTATATATAGTTATACCATATTTATAAATAAAAATATATAAATAATTTATCAAAATTCCTTTTTAACAGCAACAACCACAGTAAACCCACAGGTTAAAAACTCCACAACAGTCTATTAATCAGTCAATCCAAAGTACATTCCAATTCCAAGTTAATTGAAAATAATCAACTTAATCATTTGGTTGGCTCTGAGCAGCCTTCACTGCTTGCTCTTGTGTCATGTTTCTTTCTGTCCTCGATTGGCTATAGACTTACAGACGGCCTTTGCAGAGGATAGTGTACTCATGTCCATCCTTTGCATCCTTTGTGGGAGTTGGCTAGGCAGCACTCTCCCTGGGGACACTATGAACTCCTCTCCTTGAGTGCAGAGATCACGTCTTGTTCATCTTCATGCCCAATACCTTGTTCCATAAATATGAATGGATTACAATTCTAAACTCTTAACTCTGCCCCAAGACAGTTCTGAGAGGTAGTAAGTCATATAACACTTGAAGAGGACTGTTCTTGGCCTAATTACATTAGGTTATAAGATGACAGGTGAGGGAGCCAAACCAGGGGGCCTGGAAATTATTCATACATCTCTAGATACAGTATACAAATTGTGTGTATTATGTGTATTTACTGTGTCATTGATTGCTTCAGATGAACTCCCACACACACTCGTGTTTGGATCATTATTACCTACCCTTCTCCTTAAATAATCTTAATTTCCTATGATGCTTGAAAGGGAAAGAGGGGCCAGGTGTGGTGGTTCACACCTGTAATCCCAGCACTTTGGGAGGCTGAGGCAGGTGTATCACCTGAGGTCTGGAGTTCAAGACCAGCCTGACCAACATGGTGAAACCCTGTCTCTACTAAAAATAAAAAATCAGCTGGGCATGGTAGCACATGCCTGTAATCCCAGCTACTTGGGAGGCTGAAGTGGGAGAATCGCTTGAACCTGGGAGGCGGAGGTTGCAGTGAGCCGAGATCACTCCATTGCACTCCAGACTGGGCAACAACAGTGAAACTCCGTCTCAAAAAAAAAAAAAAAAAAAAGGCAGAGTGGGGGGAAGAGGGCTGCATGAAGGAGAGATTTACTAAATAGTACTTAATCCCAAAATAATTTCTATAGGTTTGAATATGATCCCTGAAATTTATTATAGGTTCAGGTAAGTATTAATCATGGGTATTCAGAACTGTGGTTTAAAAAATGTATAGAACATGTTTCCTTCCCCTTGAAAGGGGGCTAATTATAGGAATTATATTATACCTGCAATCATTAAAGTCCAGAATGAGACAGTACTTGGTAAAGTGCTGAAATTTATAATAAATGCATTATAGCAATCCAGTTAAGGAGGAAGAGCCACCATTATTGAACATTTGTTAAGTGTCAGCCACTGTACTAGATAAATTTTAGTTACTATTTTTATTTAGGCACCAAAAAATCCATGGGATAGTTGGTTATCCCCATCTTACTGAAGAGGAAACTGAAGCTCAGAAAGTTTAAGCAACTTGCACAGGTCGCATAGCAAGTAAGGAGCATGGTCAGGAATCAGACCCTGATCTCCTTTGGTCTACTAAGCTTGTAAAGGATCTTCCCGCCTCCTTCCAAGACCATTCAATATAATCAGTAAATGTCCATGGCAAGGATGTAGTTCAAGTTATAGGGTTCCATTCAAGATTTGATTGGTAGGTGGGAAGCAGAAATGTCTGCGTCAATCAGCATCCTGGAAGAAGGAGATAATGAACTCAAGTGGTGATTAAGGGAAGTTTAATGAAGGGACTGTTTACAGAGATGTGGTGGGGTTAAGAGAACCAACAAGGGGAAGTGATGCACTCAAAAAGTTACCACCTCCAGGCTTTAGGGGATTGGGGGAGGGAGTGGCACAGTGTGAACCTAGTGTGGTTGTGAGAAAAGGGATTCCCTCAGCAGCCATGGCCAAGGTTAGAGTCTCCACTGCCAAATTGCATCCAGGTGGTGAAGGAATGGAGAATAGGGGTGGGGTAACAAACTCTGACCTCGGTATCCCCAAAGGGCAAAGGATTCCAGGTGGTACAGTTCATAAAGATTAGCCTCAGGGCACAGAACAGGGCAGAGAAGAATGGAGAATTGATCTGGAGAAAACAAACAATGGCTTGCCCATGTTACTGCAGGGAGAGCAGACGGTGTGCACAGCAGGAGGGTGGGGAGCCCAGCATATAGCTGTGTTGCGGCCTGTGCAAATCAGCCTCACTGGCATGGAGGATCTGAGCCGAGAGGTGGTGAAAGATGAAATCGAGTAGGCATGTTGGTAGTCCTAAATATCAAGTAAACGTTCCTGATCTTACATTGATACCCAATAGTAAGCCAATTTTGTTTCACATAAGCCAATATTAATATTACATATTTCTTTTATAAGCCAGAGATATAGGGAGATATCCTAGAAGAATGATAGGGGAAAATAAGGCAAGGGTGAGAGAAGACCTTGTGTGGATATTTGTCCAAAATGTTTATCCACAGGAACAATCCCTTCGTGAAGGCTGCTGGTGTGTGAATGTGTGCCGGTTCCTTGGGGCGTTCATTTGGATCTTTCTGTGTTCCAGTGACCTACGGCATGATGAGCTCCAATGTGTACTACTACACCCGGATGATGTCACAGCTCTTCCTAGACACCCCCGTGTCCAAAACGGAGAAAACTAACTTTAAAACTCTGTCTTCCATGGAAGACTTCTGGAAGGTATTTGCAAATAACTTTGAAAGTACCTCTCTATCACAGAAAATTGTGCATTTGGCTTCATCATTTCAATGCATGAGTATCAACAGGACCTGCTTTGCATTTAACACTGTGTGAGACCTAAGTTATGGTGAGTTGTTAGAAGTTACTGTTCCTACTCTCAAAGAGGGGTAAACTAACATTGAGAACTTTGCCTGTGCCTTGCACTGTGCTGAGTGTTTCATATCTTACCTTATTTAATTTCTATAGTCTAATTCTATAAGGTAAGTACTAAGAGTATGCCCTAGTTTGTTAATGAGGAAAATGAGATTCAGGATGCTTAAATGCATATGGTCACATGGCTAGGGAACAAGAAAAATTGATTTTTTTCTAGCCTGACAGCTACTTCTTCATCCTAGTTTGTAATTCATTCCATGAGTCAAGATTCAATAAATATTTATTGAGAATCTCCTAGAATGTAAGGCCAATGAAGGGCAGTGTGGTTTCTTCTGTCTTGCTTCGCCTTTTGTGTTTTGTCTCTTTGTTGATGATGGCATGTATCCCCAGCTCTTAGAACAGTGCTTGATACAAAGTAAGCACATTCTTTCAAAGGTCTGCTGTTGGTGGGGCTTGGTGATTCACGCCTGTAATCCCAGCACTTTGGGAGGCCAAGGCAGGAGGATTGCTTTAGCCCAGGATTTTGAAACCAGCTGGGCACAACATAGTATGACTTTGTCTCTCCAAAAAAATTAAAGAATTAGCAGGGTGTGGTGGCACACACCTGTAGTCCCAGCTACTCAGGAGGCTGAGGTGGGAGAATCACTTGAGCGATTGCTTGAGGTCAAGGCTGCAGTGAGCCATGACCGTGCTACTGCATTCCAGCCGGGGCAACAGAGTGAGACCCTGTCTCGAAAAAAAAATCCAAAAAAAAAAAACCAAAAACAAACAAAAAAGGTCTGCTGTTGGGAAGTTCAACCCAATCCAGCCCCTTCCCAAGTTGTCACAAATTCCAACATGGTTAACAGTATAGCAATGAGTGATACCACAGGAAAAATATTAAACTGATCTGAGGGATATGGGGCTTGGAATCTAAGAAAATTGGAAGGGAAATTGAGAAGGAAATTATTATTTCTCCTTGGGGAGATAGTTTCTGAAATTCTTACTACACCCTGGGGTCAGAGCTGTTGATTTTAAGGATAGAGACAACTGGGTCACAGGAAACTATTCATATATAGAAGTACTTGGCATCCAAAACCACACTTGTATAATATGAATCTTTCACCATCTGAGTAGGGCAAATCAGTCTATCTCTGTTGATCATCTGACAAGGATAGCACACTGAGAAATAGATCTGTCTTCCCTACAGGCATAGCTAGTTGTACAAACTAACAAGAGACTTTTGTATACACATTCCATGATGATAAATGCCAATCTCTAAAGGGACGAGGAGGGATTGGAGAGTTCGCCATACAGCAAAATAGTCTAGACAGGTGAAAGGTCTATCAGATGCCAGGCTGGTAATCAAAACTGTAGCCTTTTCTCTAAACCAAGTTTAGAACCATGATTATGTGGGACATTATTTTAATAACGGAAAGTGGAGTTAATCATGACCCCACCTTTAGTCCAAGAACAAAAATCAGAGCTGCCACGTATTAAGTACCCACTCTGTACCAGGTGCAGTAACTACGCAAAAGATGGGTTTTCCAGATGCAAGAACCTTGGTTCAGAGGACCCTGCTCAAGGCCTCATAGCTAACAAGTGATGGGGCAAGATGCTATCCCAAATCTCTCTGACAACAAAACTCATTCTTATCACTCTACTATTTTCATAGAGTTGCCAAATGCTTGGTTATGCAAACGTTCCAGGCAGGGGCAAGACAGCAGCTGAGCTTGGAACTTTTTCAAAGATGTTTCCTTTGCTTTTAGTTCACAGAAGGCTCCTTATTGGATGGGCTGTACTGGAAGATGCAGCCCAGCAACCAGACTGAAGCTGACAACCGAAGTTTCATCTTCTATGAGAACCTGCTGTTAGGGGTTCCACGAATACGGCAACTCCGAGTCAGAAACGGATCCTGCTCTATCCCCCAGGACTTGAGAGATGAAATTAAAGAGTGCTATGATGTCTACTCTGTCAGTAGTGAAGATAGGGCTCCCTTTGGGCCCCGAAATGGAACCGCGTAAGTGTCTGTGACTCATTGCCACTCGATGATATTCACTCATTTGTTCTCTGACCTCCCACCATTCATTCATTCATTCCCTGACACCTTCACCAAGGCAAAAATAAGTTCAGTGACTCTTCGGTGCTTATATTTAAACCTTGGCCAACTTGACCTTTGACTTCTCAAGTTTTCACTACTTTTTAGCCTTCTTTTAGTTTCTACATGCATATTTTTCAGAAGACTAAATTGTTGACCGTATAACCCCCCAAAAATTAATTATCTGAGCCTTCGAAAATTTCATTTAAGATGCGCTGGGCCCTGTTTTTATAGGTCCAGTAATATCATCCACTAAGTTACTTAAGAGCAAGTTTTCTGGTGCAGGAACTCTTTTTTTATAGGTCTTGCAAACAGTTTTTTGTTCAGAATGGAGTTATTTAATGTGTAAGCTTGTGAGGCAATTTTTTGTTAGGTTTATAGCCCATTTTATTCAAATGTTTGAGATTTTAGGTATATATTTGTACACGTGCATATTTACAGGGGCTTTTTGTACACTTTGGTACCCCTACTTCAAACATCTTGTGTATTAAGGGAGGGCACTTACTATTTTAGAAGTATTGTAGTTATTATAAAGAAACAAGAAGAGCTCCAAGGCCATTTCAGGGTGGGCCTTTGTGGTTGCTGTCCCTGGGTACGTCACTGGTCAGAGTCATCTTCTAAGCTTTGCTCAGCTAATTCTGTCAGTTCATCTAGGTTCTTTTCTTGGAAACTGAGTTGCCCAGAATCCACATTTGTTACTATACAATGGGCAATCACCTTTTCAATTAGTATATTCTTCTTGTACCATCCAGTGTATACTCTATTTAATACCAGAACCCATAAGAAACAAATTTAGTAAAAATCCAGGTTGGGCACAGTTTCTCATGCCTGTAATCCCAGCACTTTGGAAGGCCAAGGCAGACAGATCACTTGAGGTCAGGAGTTCAAGACCAGCCTAGCCAACGTGGTGAAACTGTGACTCTACTAAAAATATAAAAATTAGCTCGGTGTGGTGACATGTGCCTATAGTCACAGCTACTCGGGAGGCTGAGGCAGGAGAATTGCTTGAGCCCGAGTGATGGGGGTTGCAGTGAGCTGAGGTCTCCTCACTGCACTCCAGCCTGGGCAACAGAGCAAGACTCCACCTCAAAAAAAAAAAAAAAAAAAACAAATTTAGTAAAAATCCAGAGCTTTAGAACAAAGGGACTAAGTAGTCTCAAAGGACATTATCATCCAAGTTATGATAGTGATTTTGCTTTCTTTAAAAAAAAAATTTATTACAGATGGAGTCTCTTGATGTTGCCCAGGCTGGCCTCAAACTCCTAGGCTCAAGCAGTCCTCCAGCCTCAGCCTCCCAAGTAGCTGGGACTATAAGAATATGCCACCATGCCCAGCTTTATTTTGCTTTCTAATGTGCCTTTTTGTAGTTCCCGCAAAGCATAAGCATGCCTTCATCTGTGGTACCCTTTCCAATATTTTATTTATCTCACATCACTAATAAGATAAACTTATACAACCACTGCTCTGTGACAGACATTATTTAAGAAGTTATTTCACGCATTATCTCATCTGCCTTCACAAAACAACTCTAAAATAGGTATCATCTCCATTTTATAGATGAAAAAACTGAGGCTCACTTGCCCAAAGTGTCACAGCTAACAAATGGGACTGAGCCAAGATTTAAGCAGCCTGACTCCAAAACCCATGTTTTGTCTACTAAACCTCTTCCATATTAATTCCTCTTTCATATTAATTACGTCGTTAGGGTGGCTTCTCGATGCTCTCAGCTCCCCATCAGTACTTAAGCTTCCTGAGGGCAGGGATTCTATTTTGTTAACTGCTGTATTCTCAAAGCCTTGAACAATGCCTCATATGTAAAGATACTAATAAATATGTGTTGGATGCGTGTATGAATGAGTGATTTCTACTCCAGGGTGGATTGCCAAAGGGGACCTTCCCTGTCATGTCTAAACCATCCCGTTATTCTTCTACATTCTCAAGTCACTCCCATTTCTTCTTCCCTTCAACTCCAAACTTCTTGGAAGAATAGTCTTCATTTGCCACTTCCATTTCCTTACCCTCAATTCACCTCTTAAAGCTTAGGTTCTTGCTTTTGACATCTCACCAGGAAGCTACTAGGGACCTCTAGTTAGCAAATCCACTGAACAAATCTCAGTCTTTATCCCCTTCATCCTGTCTGCAGAAAGTGGCAGTGTTGACTGCTTATTCTTTTGACTTCCACGAAGAACTCTACACTTTGGGATCTTTTAAGTCTGAAACCTCTTTCTCTCACTTCTCTTCTCTTATTCCCAGGTTCTGTATTCGTATCTCCTTCTTTTCTTTCTTTTCTCTCTTTCCCATGACAATCAGATGGCTTCCACTGGCATCTTTATTTGGTGACTCATCATATCTTCAACAATGTGCCAGGCATGTTCCCATTGCTAGAAGTCCCCCCTCTTCTAGCAAGGCCCTTGATGCTGGAGAAACAAAGCAGCAGGAAACAGAAGAAACGTCCTTTCTTCACAGAGCTTGCATTCTAGTGATACAAGACACATTTCTATTCCACCTGGATGTCCCACACCTCTTGTGATTTAATATGCCCCAAACTAAACTCATCGTTTTCTTATGGGATCTGCTCTTTGTTCTGTTAATGGCACTGCCATCTTCCTATTGCCCTGAAAGACTCCAGAGTCATTTTTGAGCCATGTTTCCTCCTTGCCCCAACTTCCAAATCAGTTACCAAGTTCTGCTGGCAGTCACTGTGGTTACAACACTCTCTCACTCCTTCCTTTCCCTTCCCATCTTCACTGAGTGAGTTCAGGCCTCATTACCTCTTGGTTATTGCAGACTTAGCTAATGGAGCTATGTCAGGGGTCCCTAAGACCACCCCCAGGTTCAGTGATTCACTAGAAGGACTCAGCATAGAGGCATCCTTATAGCTAAGGTTTACTATGGTGAAAGGATACAAAAGAAAAGGCACATGGCAATATCTGGGGAAAACCTGGTGTAGGCTTTCAGGAGCCCTTTCCCAGTGAGGTCACATAGGATGTGCTGAATTTCTCCAGGAACAAGTTGTAGCAACATGTGTGAAATGTCTATCAGAGAGATTAATAGAGACTCAGTGCCTGGGGTGTTCACTGGGTACTGGTACTGGTTTATGACTAGCATGTGCCAAAATTCCCGACTCTCAGAAGGAAAGCAGGTGTTGAGTGTAAGCCACATTGCTTATACAAATAGCACAGGCACAGCAAGCCTCTCTTACCGGTCAGGGAAAGTTGAATACCAGTGCAGGGAGCTGTTTATCAGTCAAGTTCCCAGATGCCAGCCAAAGTTCAACCCTGCAAACAGGCCTTCCTAAAGAAAGGCCATCTCAGGCCTGCTGTGTTAACTCTTTTCTGCACATAAGCCCTCTGTTCCTCCCCACTCCAGTCTTCCCTGCTGCCACCAGACCAGCCCTGTTGTGTGCCTCTTAGAACTTTCCCTTCACAGACTCCTTCATGTTTGCCCTTCACAAGCTGACCACGGACCACCTTTCAATCTACCATTCTTTATCTTATGGGAGCCAAACTGAACTACTTCTCGACCAGTGGCTCACGGTTGAAAATGCCTTTCCCATTTGTATTAGTCTGCTCTCACGCTGCTGATAAAGACATACCTGAGACTGGGCAATTTACCAAAGAAAGAGATTTAATGGACTTGCAGTTCCACATGGCTGGGGAGGCCTCACAATCATGGTGGAAGGCGAGGAGCAAGTCACGTCTTACGTGGATGGCAGCAGGCAAAGAGAGAGAGCTTGTGCCGGGAAAATCCTGCTTATAAAACCATCAGATCTCGTGAGACTTACTCACTATCATGAGACCAGCATGGGAAAGACCTGCCCCCATGATTTAATTACCTCCTACCGGGTTTCTCCAAGAAAACATGGGAATTGTGGGAGTTATAATTCAAGATGAGTTTGGTTGGGGACACAGCCAAACCATATCACCATTCACCTGTGCAAGTCCAGACCCTACTCACCTTTCACGGCTCAGGTCCAACACAACTTCTTCCTAAAGCCTTTTCTAATCCGTCCCTCCATCGCCCGATCCCCAAATAAGGACAGCTTTCCTCTGATCTGCCAGCCTAATTTCTTTACTCTTTTGCTTCTTATTATTATACACCTTGTATTTTACTTGTTTAATTATAACTCTTATTTCCCTACTTGCTATAAATTTGGGAGGGAAAGAATCTTTATATCCTCATTAGTGCTAAAGAAGCATCTGTTTTCTAAGAGATCCTCTGAATATTTGTGGATGAAATTCCCAAATGCTGACAATGCCACTTGATGAACTTGTCCCTCTTTTGGCTGTAATTTTCTCTGGGGACCTCAAGTCGTCTAGTCCCTGAGCACAGTTACCCAGAGAAGGCAGCCGTATAAACTGAGCAGAGGCTCTAGAGCAGAGCAGAGGCTCTAGGGACAGACAGCCCTGGCATTGGTCCCGAGTCTGCCCTCAAAAGCTTTGGGACTGCATTGACCTCACTAAGCCTCAGGACCCTCATTCTTAAAGAGGCTAATAACAGTATGAGAATTAACCAAGAAAACACTTATGAACTGCCATGTCAGGCACATTAACCAGCTTGATAGGCCTTAATACATACTTTATTTTACAAGGAACCAGCTGTCCTTGTAATTGCCTCAAGTGTTCCACTGATTGTAACTGTTTGTTTTTTGGTTTTGTTTTGAATCAGTTGGATCTACACAAGTGAAAAAGACTTGAATGGTAGTAGCCACTGGGGAATCATTGCAACTTATAGTGGAGCTGGCTATTATCTGGATTTGTCAAGAACAAGAGAGGAAACAGCTGCACAAGTTGCTAGCCTCAAGAAAAATGTCTGGCTGGACCGAGGAACCAGGGCAACTTTTATTGACTTCTCAGTGTACAACGCCAACATTAACCTGTTCTGTGTGGTCAGGTGTGTACTGAGGACATGCATCCCTCCTATTTCTGTGTAGTTGTACATACATCCTATTCTGGGGTTAGCCAGAAAAACCTTTGCCTGCAGTTAGCTACATGAGGATGCCAAGGACCCAGATGGATAGCAAGGGAGGGGTAAAAACTGAAGGCTTACCAAAATAAAGGATATTTGAGGAAGGGAGTTGGGATCCTAGAATATTATGAGTTGGAAAGAACCATAACTCTGGTCCAAGTTCATCTCAATGCTGGAACTTTTCCAGAAAAAGTATTGTGTTTTTCTAACATCTGTCCTTACCCATTATAAGGTGGTCAGTGCCACATGTTCCATCACCAAGTCCCCCGGCCATCAAATCTTGACTCATTTCCTGGAGTTTCTCACTCTCAGATGAGCCTCTGCTATTAGCACACAAGCACAGTAATTGGAGTGCTTGTAGGATGCTCAGTAGGATACCCAGGTTACCTGCTCATGCTCAGGGCTACCAAAGGCACATAAAGTTCCTTCCACAGATCCTGGGATGTTGCCATGATGACCCCTCTGGGAGATAGTAACGAAAATGACAAAGATTCCACTGGCTTCTCTGGGACTCTTCTTCATTCATTTATTCAGCAAACATTTACTGGACACTTAATATGGGCTAGGCATTGTTCTTGGCTCTTGGGACATGTCAGCAAACAAAATAAAGATCCCCGCCTTTGCAGAGCTTGCATCCAACCAGGAGGAGACAGAGAATAAACATTAAACAATAAATAATACAAATAAATAATGTAGTATATTAGAAGGTAATAGGTACTATTAAAAAGATAGAAAAAGCAGAGCAAGAGGGAGTCAGAGTTCACCCACTTTAATCTTCCTGGTGAGCATGTCAGCAACACCCAAACATCACTAACATGGATTATTGCGTGTATATTTTACACGCAAGATAAGAAGGGTTTATTCTCATAATAGTCTTTGTCATCATTCTTGAGGTTAAGTTCAGTTCTGCTTTACGTGGCTTGTTGGATTGTCCCAGTCCTTGTATTTAACAATGTTTGCAGAAAATAGTACCACATTAAATCAATTATAGGTTATCCCTTATCCAAAATGCTTAAGACCAGAAAGTTTGAGATTTAAGATTTTTTTCAGGTTTTGGAATGTCTGCATATATATAATGAGATATCTTGGGGATGGGACCCAAGTCTAAACACAAAATTCATTTATGTTTCATAAATGAAACTTCATGCACATAGCCTGAAGGAAATTTTGTTTTTCCTTTCGGGATGTTGAATAAACTGTTGTGTGCCTGCCTGTTGACAGTGACCTGTCACATGAAGTCAGGTGTGGAATTTTCCACTCGTGCTGTCATGGCGGTGCTCAGAAAGTTTGGGATTTTGAAGCATTTTATATTTCAGATTTTCGGATTAGAAACACTCAAGCTGTCCTTGCTCACAGTGGCCAAAAAAAAAAAAAGAAAGAAAAGAAATACTCAACCAGTAGTCCAGTAGTAGTTATCACTAGAAATGAATGAAAATCTATTGCAGTTATTATTGAGTTTTTCATAATTATTCCAGTGCAGATAAAAAGAAAAGAATAAAAAGAAAGAGAATAAAAACAGAGAGGCAACTCTGATATTTTAGTAAATTCTATTTATAGAAGGTCTTGAGTATTTCTTTTGCCTCCTCCCTTACTTTAAGAATGAACATTGTTAAGACAACTGCTTCATTTCTCTATACTGTTTTTCTAAGTTTCTGGAAGTGGTTGACTACTGCAGGGCCAGAATGGGCCAGAGAAATGACTTGACAGTTGAAGGCCACTTCCTTCCCTTTTGAGTTCCCAATGAAGCTGTCACATACAAGGCTGTTGGCTTCAGAGTTGCTCTCCTGAGTTTTTGGTTCTCACCCCTACTCTCTAACACATCAAATAGGAAAGAAAGAACAGGAGAACTGACAATGAAAAGGAAGGAAAATTTTCACACTTCTCTGACCAGTTCTAATTTACCATAGTCCTGTTGTTACTTGATTATTGCTCATGCATGTGTCCTGGATGCTCAGGTTCCAGGTGCAGCTACCTGTCCTGTAATGGCAGGGATAATGATGGCTAGTAGCTGACTAAAGGGCTTTTAAATGTCTCAAAATGAAGCAACTAGAGATTCTATTTCTAGTTAGATAAGGAGTCTGTATCGTTAATTGAATCACCCAGCTTTCTCAGTGTGACATCTACAAAATAGGCATTTGACAAGAAAAAAACCTTCAGTCCAGTTATGGTAAAGCAGTAAAGATCAGAGCCATCAGTATGGATATAAAACAGTATATATTTTAGACAATCAGACATCTATTGAGTTCCCACCTATTAACTGTAAGGCTCTGGGAAGAAGAGAGAAAAGTACCCTGGAGGACAAACTATTTGATGCTATTCAGGTGTTACCTAATGAATGAATGAGAGACTCAGTTCCTGTCTTTATATATGTACAAAATATATCCTACTTCTCAACCAGATTACACATGTTTTGAGTGGATGGCTTATATTTCTTTATATTCTTCATGTTGTCTAGTAGAAGGATTTGAATTTAATAGAAGTCCTAGGGCCAGGCACGGTGGCTCACTCCTGTAATTCCAGCACTTTGAAAGGCCCAGGCAGGAGGATGATTTGAGCCCAGGAGTTTGAGACCAACCTGGGCAAAAGGGCAAGACTCAGTCTCTGCCGAAAAAAAAAAAAAAAAATTAGCTGGGCATGGTGCTGCACACTTATAGTCCCAGCTACTCAGGAGGCTAAGGCAGGAGAATCCCTTGAGCCTTGGAATTTGAGGCAGCAGTGAGCTATGATTGCAACACTGCACTCCAGCCTGGGCAACAAAGCGAGTCCCTGTCTATTAAAAAAATAATAACAGAAGTCCTAGAAAAGTTTGTGTGTTGATTTACTTTTACATTAAAAGTATATGGCATGTTGAGCAGCGTAAATATAGAAAAGTATAGGGAAGAGTGAGCAGGAAGTACTCCTTTGGGACTGAAAGACCTCAGGAAGTCTTATTCCTTTGATGGCACAAAATTCTACAAGTATGGAATTATTAGCTATGATAAAAATGTTTTGCCATTAGTTTGGGGGGACTTGTGGTAGCAGTTTCATTACCTTGTAACGCACGAACAGAATAGATGGACATCCATTCCTGGCTATATTCATGTGTTGTCGTTGTTGTTGTTGTTATTGTTTTAATTGTTCTTATTTACATGCAGGTTATTGGTTGAATTCCCAGCAACAGGCGGTGTGATTCCATCTTGGCAGTTTCAGCCTTTAAAGCTGATCCGATATGTCACAACTTTTGATTTCTTCCTGGCAGCCTGTGAGATTATCTTTTGTTTCTTTATCCTTTACTATGTGGTGGAAGAGATATTGGAAATTCGCATTCACAAACTACACTATTTCAGGAGTTTCTGGAATTGTCTGGATGTTGTGATCGTTGTGGTAGGTTTGAGAACACCACCAAATTTCCTATTCTGTTCTACAAGCATGTTAACTAGAGTCTTTGATCTCCTCAGCATTGTGGATCTTGATATTCCCAAAAAAGAATCTAAAAGTCCCCCTCAATTATGTCAACTTCTGTTACTAATTATTTTCTCATTTTGCATGAGTAACTTTTCTGAGTATGAAGTGGAGAGGTATTTACAGTATGCTTTCAGCCACGCTAATAACAAGAATATCTTAGTAATTTATATTTGGCTTTAGTATGCCATATGAGATGTGGAGGAGAAAACAGTTTTTTTCCTTCATTTTTTTCACTAATGATATTTTTCTTCAACTGCTGGTAAAAATCAATTTATATTTTCCTGCACATGTGTAAAGTTACAGCAAGAAAAGCTTGTCGGCCAGGTGTGGTAGGTCATGCCTGTAATCCCAGCACTTTGGGAGGCCAAGGCAGGAGGATCACTTAAGCCCCGGAGTTCAAGACCAGCCAGGGTAACATAGTGAGACCCTGTCTTTACAAAAAAAAAAAATTGTAATTAGTCAGGCATGGTGTCACACACCTGTAGTCTCAGCTATTCCAGAGGCCGAAGTGGGAGGATCATTTGAGCCCAGGAGGTTGAGGCTGCAGTGAGCTATAAATGCACCACTGCACTGCAGCCTGGGTAACAGAGTGAGACCTTGCCTCGAAAAGAAAAGAAAAAAGAAAAATTATCCTGAAAATATTTTGGGCGGCAGAGAAAACTTTCTGCGGTTTAAAATTTTCTACAAATAGTCTACAGAGTCCAAAATGTAAGTTATATTCATCAAAGTTTTCTGTATGAGGTACAAGAAATCAAAGGCAGGCCTTGCATGGTGGCTCATACCTATAATCCCAGCACTTTAGGGAACTGAGGTGTGAGGATCACTTGAGGTCCAGAGTTTGATACCAGCCTGGGCAATGTAGTGAGACCCTATCTCTAAAAAATAAAGATAAAAAATAAATCAAAGACAGAGTCATAATCGAGACCATGACACCATGTAAATTCTGTGTCTGCCCTTGACTCTATTATAACTTGTAAGATTTTTTTCAAGACATTTTCCCTTCATCCTTATCACTTAATTAAGCATCAGTCACTTCCTTCCTGTGGCTTCAGTGTATAAAAGAATTTTTACAAGCTTTTCTCCCTTCAGCAATAACAGGTAACATTTCGCTAAGTCCAATTGTACATTTAAGCATATAACAACATGCTTAATTATTAGATGCTTACAAGCTTTGCTTGGCATAGGTGTACCATGTATTATTCTATGTCTTTCCTTCCCACTATCCTATGATAGCCATTACCTTCTGAAATCTCAGTAAATGATGCACTACCCTGTTAGTATTCTTTCTTCTGTTAGCCCTCCTCATGAGAATTATTCTTTCCCTCATCCCACTCCTAAAAATTCATTTGGCCTTTGTGAAGTATTTAGATCAAGTCATTATTAAACTATTCCCCACTAGAATTATTAATAGTTGATAAAATACGGAAAATACATTATTCATATGTGAGTGAAAGAATACTTAAAGCATAAAAAAGAATATATGAGCATATATTGCATGGCAATAACTGTATTAGCAGCAATAATAATTGTAATAGTAATAATAATAATGGCTAACACCTTAGAAGCTACTGTGTTAGGCATTTCCGGGTGCTTTTCATGGTACAGAAGCTCATTTGTTCCTCATACTAACCCTCTTCACTACTCTGCTACTGCCTCTCAAGCCATGGATATGTGCACTTTAGAAAGAGTTTTTACTTAAAGTAAAAATTCCTGTAGAATAGATGTGTTGACCCCATCAGACCGTGATGCAGTTAGAAGTGCATCCTGTCTTTTATGATGGCCATGTAACATCACACAGATCAAGGTAAACCCTTGATCCCCAAATTCTCAATGTATTAATAATGAACAGAGTTACACAAGAATTTTAGCATTTAAGGAAACAGGAGAGACAATAATACTGGAAATAATTTTTCAGAATATTTCTGTTTGGATTGATGGCAGAGTGCAGGCCATATACATTGACAATTATTCCAGAACACAATTATTGTTTGGAACTATAAGGATGCAAACCCTGCCTCTTGGCTTATATGGATTTACTTATGTTTAGGCCATTGAAATAATGGTAAAAAGGTAAGTATGATATGCTAATTAACAACAGACTTCCTTTTTAGTTTTTTAACCAAAGAACTCAATATCAACAAAAGACTAGTCAGTGGTATTCACCCTTTTTGATCATACACACCTATCAGTGAAAGTTTGACTACACACCCTAATGTATTATCTTTATTTGTAAATTGTGTGCCTACTTTGGTGTAACAGGTACATCCGTAAAACATACACATACATAGAATTTTAAAGATTGGGATAAAAGTTAATACAAACAGAATTCCAAAACTTTCTTACCACCTACCTAGAAGTTGTAACGTTTTTTTCCCATAGCCCAGTGAATTGCCTTGTGCCCGCTTTGGCGACCAGTAGGAAAAAAGACGACGATATCATGGAAATTGTCTCTTTGGCTCAACAGCCACAGCATTTTGCAAGAATTTCTTTGAAAACTTGCTTCACTGTGCTTTTCAATTTTTTTTTTAAACAGCGCTTAATACTGCCGGACAACAATTCAGACAGTGTGCTTTTTGTTTATAAAGAACAAGGAAGGGCTACTGGAATCCCACTTGTCCTTTGAAACATTTGCTGACCAAGTGTAGAAGTGAGGACATGCTTTCTGCTCACCCACAAAACACACCCTGTGCTCCACTGGACCTTCAAACCAATGGAAAGAGCCAACACTTTTTGTTTTATCTAGCCAAAATTTGCTTATGCTTACCCAAAACCTGAAAAGAAATTATATTCTAAATATAAATATAATCACATCTTGAAATCACTTTGAAATTTTCTTTATTTTCCTTTTTTGTTTCCCCAACATATGTTCTGAAGTACACAGGCTGCATCAGTCAGCCATTTGTCCTGAGCAATAGTCTTTCAAAACTAGCAGAATTACTTGAAAAAAAAGAAGACTATTAAGAAATTTAAACTCAAATAATTTATTGACCACTTGCTAGGTTTTACAGGGTAAAATTTTTTTTTTTTTTTTTTTTTTTTTTTTGAGACGGAGTCTCACACTGTCACTCAGGCTGGAGTACAGTGGCATGATCTCGGCTCACTGCAAGCTCTGCCTCCTGGGTTCATGCCATTCTCCCTCCTCAGCCTCCTGAGTAGCTGGGACTACAGGTGCCCGCTACCACGCCCGGCTAATTTTTTGTATTTTTAGTAGAGACAGGGTTTCACCATGTTAGCCAGGATGTTCTCAATCTCCTGACCTCGTGATCCGCCCACCTCAGCCTCCCAAAGTGCTGGGATTACAGGCGTGAACCACCACGCCTGGCCTGACTAATTCATTTATTCAACAAGTGTTTTCTGAGCACCTACTATGTACTTGGCACTGTTCTAGGCACTGGGGATATAGGAATGAACAAAATCACCCAAATCTCTGCCCTCCCAATTTTCTGGTATGGAGAGAAAGTTCTTTTGTAGATAGGGATGAGAATCCCACAGAAAACTCAGGAGTGATGTAACAATGCAAATGCTTACAAAATCTCTTTCCTCATCTTTCATTCCCTATTTGGAAGGAAAGGTTTCAAAGACATTGATGTTGTATAAATGACCATCTTCATAATTTTATAAACATTTGTCCTGTGCAGAGTAAAAACAACTGGACTGCATAACAAATTATACCTAGTGAGAGTTGGGTAAAGAGTTACCATTGGATCCAGTCCACCAACCCAAATGTTTTTCTACATGTATTAGCTGAGATGAGCTCCTCATCTCAGGAGAAGCCTATTCCCACTACAGGCCTTCTTGAGCCTGCTGTGTTCATCATTCCCACCACCAACACAAAAATACGAGATTGGCTCTGGAAATCCTTCACAGATAAGGAAGGAAAGGAAGATGATGAGGTTGGCTTTTTAGCTGTGATCAGCAACCAGGCTGGTCTTTGCTATGAGAATCAATGGGACCATGATCTCGATGGTCATCTCAGGAAGGGAGGGCTAATGAAGTGGTCTCTGGCCATGATTCCTAAGAAGAGAGAATGGACAGCAAAGATCGCAGCACCTGCCACAGCCCACCTGCTGCAGATTCAGACCCCTTGGTGGGGCCAGGTTGTTATGACTAACCCCTAGCACTGTCTACATTTAGTGGTGATGGATGCCAAGGAGGAGGCAGTGTCCCCTTGGATCTGATTGTAAAGCTTAGAACCAAAGCATATGTGGAAAGTTGTAGGGTCATGAGTTAAGGGACAGAAATGAGCAAGAGAGAAGCCGTTGGCTCGTATATTCCCACTGCAGGCCTTCTTGAGCCCTCTGTGTTCATCATTCCCACTGTCTTTCAAGCCCAAGCTCATTCTTTGTTCTCATGGGCACTCATTTTTAGGATATCTTTTGTCCTTCTTCACTTTATGTTGTGTGATACCAACTCTTTAGTAGTTTTTTGTATTATTTAACTTCGTGTGTTTATCTGCTCTTGAGTCTCGAGGGCGGGATTTATGCAGTTTACTTCTGTTTATTCCTCTTAGCCCTTGCACAATGCTGTATACATAGACATCTACTATATTTTTGCTAAACAGAGCAAAGAATGGCTGACAATTGGAGAATGAAGAGAAACCGAAAAATTTTAAATTTAAAAATCACAAAAACAGAAAGCAGGATGAAGGCAAGAAAGCAAGAGGGTGGAAAGTGATTAAAATGAAGGTGGCAGAAAAAACAGAAAGCATTCCTCTTTGAGTTTGAGTCTGTTATAGTGTGATCTCCTGTGTACGCATGTGCGTGTGTGTAATGCATATGTGCACACGCATGCATGCATGCCTTCATTGAGTTTCTATTCCGAACTAAGGAAATGCAAGCAATATATTGTTTTACTTATTTTATGGCAGGGCTTAACACTTTCCATGTGAGTGAGTGACTTTTAAGAATGATGTTGGGTAAGTATAATGGTGAGCCCTTATAATTAATACATTGGTGAAGAAAAATATACTAGTCATATTAAGGTAAGTTTCATATTTGTAAAACACTGTAATAAAATATAAATATTTTGCTTTCCAGCTATCAGTGGTAGCTATAGGAATTCACATATACAGAACATCAAATGTGGAGGTGCTACTACAGTTTCTGGAAGATCAAAGTACTTTCCCCAACTTTGAGCATCTGGCATATTGGCAGATACAGTTCAACAATATAGCTGCTGTCACAGTATTTTTTGTCTGGATTAAGGTAATTTATAAATTTCATGTTCTACATTTTAAATAATATTTTCTTTAAAAAAATGAGTTCCACAAAATCATGGAATACTTGAATTTGAAATTCAAGTGACCAGCCAAAGCTGCTCGATATTTACTTTGTTTTGAGGACAGGGTCTCACTCTGTCACCCAGGCTGGAGTGCAGTGGTATGATTCCAGCTCATTGCAGCCTCGACTTCCCAGGCCCAAGCAATCCTCCCACCTCATCCTCCGAAGTCACTGGGACTACAGGCATGTGCTGCTATACCCAGCTAATTTTTAAATTTTTTTGTAGAGACAAGTTCTCACTATGTTGCCCAGGCTGGTCTTGAACTCCTGGGTTCAAGTAATCCTCCCACCTCAGCCTCCCAAAGTGCTGGGATTACAGGCATGAGCCACCGTGCCAGTCCTCATATTTTACATATAAAGTAAACTATTGAGACTCATGTGATCATTCCTCTCACTGTCAATGACATACTTCTGCTGTCTGAATTAGTGCAAGATCAGTCCCTATAGGTTTTGTTTAACAAATGCAGTAAGAGGCCTTTCAGTGTGTTAGCTGGGCCTGGGATCCCAGGCTGCTAAGAGATGAGATGAACAGGTGAAGGAAAAGGAACTCAGAGAAAGAGAGGGAAGGAGCAGGTGGAGGGAAGGGGAGAGTTGCTGTACTTGGAAACGCTTGCTGGAAGGGATTGCCTCTTTTCCAGGTAGAGGCTGTAAGGGAAGCTTTACCTAGAATTAAGGTTGGAACAGACACTGCCTCCAAATAGTTCCTTGCTCACTCATTTCCTTATTGTCCCAAGATATAATGTGCATTTCCATGTGTGTGAAAGGTTATGACATTTCATATACAATGAGCCTCAATTCTGGAGATGCAGGAAATTTCAATAATTCTCAGGCAGCAGCTGCCATCCCGTCACCAGCACAGGCTCTGATTGTGCGGTCCAGACAGTAAGTACTAGCCACATGTGCCTATTTAAATTCAAATGTAAATTAGTTAAGCTTAAATACAATTAACACCGCAGTTTCTTGGTCCTACTGGCCACACGTTAAGTGTTCAATGGCTATATGTGGCTACTGTCTAGGACAGTGGAAATGTAGAACATTTCCATCATCACAGAACGTTCTCTTGAAAAGCGCTGTTCTAGAAGGTACGTACCCGTTATTTACTTTTCTGAGTTGGTATTCATACCTAGAAGACCTGAGGTTTATCACAAGACATAGACTTGGACCAGGCGCAGTGGCTCATGCCTGTAATCCCAGCATTTTGGGAGGCCAAGATAGGCAGGTCCCCTGAGCCCAGGAGTTTGAGACCAGCCTGGGCAACATGGCAAAACCTCATCTCTACTAAAAATACAAAAATTAGCTGGGGGTGGTGGCACGCGCCTGTGGTCCTAGCTACTTAGGAGGCTTAGGCAGGAGGATTGCTTGAATCCAGAAGGCGGAGGGTGCAGTGAGCCAAGATCGCACCACTGCACTCCAGCCTGGGCAACAGAGTGAGACCCTGTCTCAAAAAGAAAAAAAAATGCATAGACTTTATCTGTATTTCTCATGCTATTTATTTATTGACATGCTTGTTCAAGAGAAACCATCACTAAAGCACAAAACCTTGATCACAACATAGTAATAATAATAGTAATAATCAAATAGCAAAAATAATAATAGTAATAAGAATGTTCTGTGGTGATGGAAATGTTCTCTATTTCCATTGTCCTAGACAGTAGCCACTAGCCACGTATAGGCATGGAACACTTAACATGTGCCTAGTAGGACCAAGGGACTGAATTTTTAATTGTATTTAATCTTATTTAATTTAAATTTGAATTTAGATAGCCACACATGTTTAGATGGCACAGTCAGAGCCTGTGCTGGTGACAGGATGGCAGGTGCTGCCTGAGAATTACTGAAGTTTCCTTGATTATTATTAGTTTAATAATAATAATCAAGATAGTAATAATAATCAAGATCTCAGCTGGGCACAGTGGCTCACGCACTTTGGGAGGCCAAGGCAGGCGGATCACCTGAGGTCGGGTTTGAGACCAGCCTGGCCAACATGGTGAAACGCTGTCCCTACTAAAAATACAAAAAAAAAAATTAGCTGAGTGTGGTGGCACGTGCCTATGATCCCAGCTACTTGGGAGTCTGAGACAGGAGAATTGCTTGAACCCAGGAAGCAGAGGTTGCGGTGAGCTAAATCCTGCCACTGCACTCCAGCCTGAGCAGCACTTCGTCTCAAAAAAAAAAGAAAAAAAAGATCTCAAATGAATTGGGATTGTATTAAGTAATGTGATTACAGCAATCCTCAAAAAATATTTCACTGTGGCCAGTAACAATGTATAACAGACCTTTAAACTTCTAGAGATTTTCCTACTACATGTGTCTCAGGCTGCTGTGTTTTATTTAGTGCTTCTTTTGGAAATGTCTTGCCCTTCGATACTTTATCATGAAGGTCTTTAAGGCAGGGATCATGACTCTACTTTTTTTTTTTTTTGAGACGGAGTCTTGCTCTGTCGCCCAGGCTGGAGTGCAGTGGCGTGATCTTAGCTCACTGCAACTTCCACCTACTGGGTTCACGCCATTCTCCTGCCTCAGCCTCCCGAGTAGCTGGGACTACAGGCGCTTGCCACCACGCCCAGCTAATTTTTTATATTTTTAGTAGAGACAGGGTTTCACCGTATTAGCCAGGATGGTCTCGATCTCCTGACCTCGTGATCCGCCCGCCTCGGCCTCCCAAAATGCTGGGATTACAGGCTTGAGCCACCGCACCCGGCCTCATGACTCTACTTCTAATATCTCATTATGTGCTCTTCCACTGAGGCTTCTACCTAGAGCTGCACAATCTGGGCAGCCATCCTCAGTGCTTTATCTACCAACATGCTCAATATGGCTTTGCAGGGTTCACTGTCTACCAGCAGGGTTCACTATCTACCAACATGCTCAATATTTCTTTGCAGTCAGGCAGAGCAGGCTTTGCAGTTCAGGCAGAGCAGCTGGCTGCAGGCCCCAGCTGACTCCTGGGGATAGAATGCCAATATTTCAGACATTGCAGAGATTTGAGGCAATGTACATAAAGCCATCCACATATAACTGATGCACAATAAATGACAGTTAATATTATGCAACAAGAATTTCCTGGGGGGTTTTATAATTAATTTTTATTTGTGTGGAGTTTTTTCCCTCTTTTTTACTTTAATCCTTTTTGGGGGGAAAGCATCACTAGTCACAGTTCACGGCAGCCTCGACCTCCCAGGCTCAAGCAACCCTCCCACCTCAGCCTCCTGAGTAGCTGAAACCACAAGTGTGTGCCACCACACCTGACTAATTTATTTTTATTTTTTTAGTGAAACAGAATCTTGCCATATTGCCCAGGCTGATCTTAAACTCATGGGCTCAAGCGATCCTCCTGCCTCAGTCTCCCAAAGTGCCGGGATTATAGATGTGAGCCACTGCACTCAGCCTTTTTTTTTTTTAATTGTAGATAGCATAAAACCTACCGTTTTAACCATGCTTAAGTGTACAATTCAGTGGCATTAAGTACATTCACAATGTTGTACAGCCATCGCCATTATGCTGCATTATTTTCAGAACTTTTTCATTATTCTAAACTGAAACTTTGTATCTATTGAACACTAACTCCCAATTCCCCCAGTCCCTGGTAACCTCCATTCTACTTTCTGTCGCTGTGAGTTTGACTATTCTAAATACCTCATTTAAGTGTCATACAGTATTTGTCCTTTTGTGTCAGGCTTATTTCACTTTGCATAATGTTTTCAAGGTTCATCCATGTTGTAACATGTCAGAATTTAATTTCTTTTCAGAATGAAATAATGTTTTATTATATACAGTCACACCACTTTGTTTATCCATTCCGCTATTGATGTCTTCTCTCTCTTACAGCTCTTCAAATTCATCAATTTTAACAGGACCATGAGCCAGCTCTCGACAACCATGTCTCGATGTGCCAAAGACCTGTTTGGCTTTGCTATTATGTTCTTCATTATTTTCCTAGCATATGCTCAGTTGGCATACCTTGTCTTTGGCACTCAGGTCGATGACTTCAGTACTTTCCAAGAGTGTATGTAAGTATATATGAAATTAAGAAGAAAAAATTAATCAGAGTTGTCACTGCTTCTCAAGAATAAATCTTCATATGAGGTTGCTATGTGACCACCGATTATTTAAAACTAGTTATTTTAAATAAGAATTAATTACCTTTTCCCAAAACACTGATCTACCAATGCAAAGAAGACAGTGCATCCTGAAATGCTGATGCTTAAGATAGCAGCCCAAAGTAGTAAAATATAGTTAACAGCGATAGGAAGCCAACACTGTTCTGAAGACTGAGGTTTTCTTTGCACCAAATGCAGATGGTAGCTTCTAGAAGGCTGTTTGCCTATACTCTTACTCCTGTTGAATATTGTTGCCATATATTTAGAACTTCAAGTTATTTTCTAAGGAAAGAAACAAGATATTTCTAATATTCTAAGGTAAACTCAGACCAGTACAAGAATTTTCAGGTTTTTTTCCAAAGATCCCAAATGCGAAATAAAACAACAAAAAGCAGCCAGTGTCAGATTTCTATGCCATTTAGAAAGGAGTTAATTTAAAAAGGAATGGAAGTAATAGGGTTTTGTGCATAGATATCTCTAATTAATATTGCTGTTGATAAAAGTGATTTTGCTAAGACCCAGCACTGACAACACTTGGCCACTTTGATCCCATTTTAAGTACTTGTCAGAATATTGGATCCTTGAACACAAACCATTTTGGGTTTTTTGGGGGTTTTTTGTTTGTTTTTTTGTTTTGTTTTGTTTTTGAGGCAGGGTCTTGCTCTGTTGCCCAGGCTGGAGTGCAGTGGTGCAATCATAGCTCACTGCAGCCTTGAACTCCTAGGCTCAAGCAATCCTGCTGCCTCAGCCTGCTGAGTAGCTGGGACTACAAGTGTATGCCACCATGCCTGGTCAATTTTTTACTTTTTTTATGAGAAGGGATCTCACTGTGTAGCCCAGGGTGGTATTGAAATCCAGGGCCTCACACTGTCCTCTCACCTCAGCTTCCAAAAGTACTGAGATTACAGGCATGAGCCACCACACCAGGCCCTGTTTTTTTTTTTTTTAAGAAATTTTTTAACTTTAGACCCAGGGTGACTGTTGTCAAGGTTTAGAGTTAACATGTTTTACCTAGATTATGTGTTGAAATGTTATAGCCAATTGCTTTATAAGTTATTGAATAATAATTGTATTTTCTTTTTTTTTGAGATGGAGTCTCGTTCCATCGCCCAGGCTGGAGTGCAGTGGTGTAATCACAGCTCACTGCAACCTCTGCCTCCCGGGTTCAAGCGATTCTCCTGCCTCAGTCTTCCAAGTAGCTGAGATTACGGGTGCACGCCACCACGCCCAGCTAATTTTTGTATTTTTAGTAGAGACGGGGTTTCACTATATTGGCCAGGCTGGTCTCGAACTCCTGACCTCGTGATCCGCCTGCCTCGGCCTCCCAAAGTGCTGGGATTACAGACGTGATCCACCGCGCCCGGCCTGTATTTTCTTTTTAACCAAATGGAAATAACCTCTGTAGCAGGAAAGCATTTTATTATTATTGCAGAAGGCTTTAATTGCTGATATAAGTAGCAAGACTTTTTAAATGGGATTGACAATTTTCTATTATTTGGCAGCTACCTATACTGCTAAAAAGGTCCAAAAATATGAAATCATCTTTAAGAAATGTTGCATCAACTACTGGACATTCTTTGTTTTTGTATTGTGGTGTTTTGTTTTATTTTTATAGCTTCACTCAATTCCGTATCATTTTGGGCGATATCAACTTTGCAGAGATTGAGGAAGCTAATCGAGTTTTGGGACCAATTTATTTCACTACATTTGTGTTCTTTATGTTCTTCATTCTTTTGGTATGTACATTTTTATTTATAGTGAGGTTCAATTTAAACTTCATAAATCCTTATCTTCTCTTTTCTCTCACACTTTATGTCCTATCGTTTTTAAATAAAGACCCAGGAAGTAGGAAAAAGTGTGGATGTTGGAAAACTTATTTTCCTTTTATTAATTCACAGTTTTGAGACTCATATCAAATGTCTTTTCTGTGGTCTTTCATTGATCCATATATATGTGTCTATTCAATGCAAAAAAAATTAGATCTCTTCCATGGTCTTTCATTTCTCTCTCTATATATGTATCTATTCAATGCAAAAAAGAAATTAGATCAAGTACAAATTTATAAAGATACCTAAAATAGTGCTTTGCCTAAAAAGTAGAATATGCTTACATGCTTTTTAAACACATATGTCAGCACTTTCGTAGTCACTTGCTAGCATGACTTTTCTCTCTTTCCTCTTTTCTTTTTAAAAAATAAGAATGGAAAAGCAAGCTAGATCTAGATGTCGAGTAATAGTTGAGTGAATCATTGCATGTCAAAATTAGGATATTCTGTTTTAAATTATTTGTATCCCATTCATCTAGAGACTGCCTACAGAGAATATTCAAATAATTCAGTTTAAAACTAAATGTAACAATGAATGGAAATTGCATTAAAATTATTTTCAAAAATAATTTTTTTATTCTCTTGATTTGGTACAAATGAACATTTTTAATGTTTTTGCACTAAGTTAATTAAGATTTTTTTAAGGTGTTTTGTTCTTTTTCTTAACATTTATATATTCACTTGTCTACTGAGAAGGTGTTAAGCCAGCTTAATTTAGGCAGTATTTTTCATCTAAACACTAACAGTCATCTTAAGAACAATTTTCTTAAGAAAATAACATTTTTTCCATTTCAATAAATTGTGTAAAGATCCCTTGAGGAAGGTTAAGTGATCACATTTTCAGTAATTCAGTGTAATAACTCTAAAGTCAGTCCAGGTATTACTGGTTAAGTGTATGGTATTTATTGATTGGGTATTAGATGTACTGTATTAATTTCCTATTTTAAAAATTTTTTTTTTCCGGGGAGACACAGCCTCTGGTATAAAACAAAGGTGTGTTCCCTAGCTGTACTTTAACAGGACTGAAAAGGTCAGGAATATCATTCAAGTTCATATGTATCTTGCTGTATGCATGGATTATGGCTCATTTTTAAACTTATACCTGTTAAGCTTCTTCTTCCTATCATATATTAAAGAAAACAATGGAGAGAAGAATAAGCCTGTGTTACTCTACCATTGACGGTACTTCGGATTCTAGAGTACCTGAATCTCTACTAAGAAGGCAAAAAGCAGGAATCGAGAGTCCTGCACCTGACCCTTCAGTTGATCTCAGGCCACCTAGTTTTCTCCGTTTATCAATCTGCCAAACAAAGGATGGATAGAGTCGTGGCAACTGGAAAGGCTCAAATGTGGAATTGTTTAAATGTGGTCCTTTAGTAGGCAGCCATCTTACCAGATCTAGAGTATTCAGTCATCTTACCAGATCAGTCACCAGAACGTGAAAAGAAGCTCTTAGTTTCTGTCTTTATACTAAAATTGTTTTTTGTACGACTGCACAAAAAAGAATTGTTCTCCTTGCACCTCCCAGAGATATAGATGGATAGATAGATAGATAGATACATACATACATACATACATACATAGACACATACATAGATAGAAGCCTACTTTCAATACAAACCTGTCTTTAAGGAAATGACAAGCTGAGCATAGGGTTGGCCACCTTTCTGAGCTGATTGCCTGGTATTAGTTTATTGCCCCTGTTTAACAAGAAGGCACAGTGTTATGAAGTGGCTCAGCTGAACCAGGATAACCCCACTCTTCCCCACATCAACAGGAAAGACATCCTGGTGCAGATGTCCATATGATAATTCAGGGAACCTCGGGAGACAGGATGGAGAGGAGGGTGAGCTAGCTTCCTCTTCCCACACCTTCAAGAGCCTTTCTCAAGCACTTTCTATTTTTTGAAATCTCTTTAGAGGTCCCAGAGTTTGATCCATTTCAATTAAGGTATTGGCAGGCATTAGTTAACAGCCACTTGGATCAAAAATAGAACATTAGATCCCTGAGTTGGAAGAGAGAAGGTAGAAGGTGTTACTTGGACTGCAATTATCTGCACTTGGAATTGAGCATTTAGTCAAAAACTTATATGTATTCTATATTCTATTCTCATTTCTGCTACAGAATTGTAAACAATATTCTTCCTTAATACAGAGATTCATAGCCCACTAAAATAAGAGCATTCTCATTTGTTCATTTCTCAATCATTTAATAAGTATTTACTAAGCCACTATATCTGTATATATATATTATATATACTGTATAATACACACTGTAGTGTTTTTTGTGGGTTGTGTACTATGAGGTAGTATGTTAGATACTGCCAGTACCGGGGTAAGGAAAACAGCCTGATTCGGCCCTTATGAAGATTCCTCAGACTTGTGGGGAAAACAGACATTATCAAATAGAAATACTTGCAAACCACAGTTATGTGTTAAAAAGGAAAAACAAAGGAAGAGCATGTAAAAAAAAAAAGTGGGGGGGACCTGATCTCCTGGATACAGTGCTTCGAGAAAGTCTGTTGTTGGAAATGCAAACCATTACTACTGTGGAAGGGAAAGGTCAGAAAAATGAACTCACCATTACTGAATAGTAATAGTAGCTATCAATTAGGTTAGCACTTACCTGCATCAAGACCTGTTCTGAGCACTTTACATAGATTGTCTCACTAACCAGCCCAACAAATATGTAAGGGAGATACTATTATTTTTCCCATTTTATTAATGTAAAACAAATAAATAATTCTTTAAAATTAGACTTAGAAAAGTGGAGCGACAATCTTAGCAGTGCTAGGACTGAAATCCAAGTTAGCTTGACTCCAAAGTCTGTCTCTCTTCCAGAAACTTTTTCTTTACCATCTCCCTACTAGGCCTGCTGTATTCCTATTTGCAACAGCCTTTTAAACTCTTTAAAAATGTGTTCTGTAAATTTCATATATGATTATACAAAAAAACTTGGAATAAGCATACAATTCTACTTATCTGTGTTAACCGTTGAAATTTGAAGAGCTTTTTAGAATTCTATACCCTCCAGTAGTGTATGTAAAGCAAAATAATATTAAATAAAATAATCTCACCATTCATAGGTAAATATATTAATATTTTGTTGTATTTTATTCTTGTATCTTTTCACAAAGTATATCATAAAATTTTTCCTGTGGCATGACTTAACGAAGAAAATAATCTTCCCAAAACATGTGGCAGCAAAACTATTAATTTATGACATCAGGCCGGGCACAGTGGCTCACGCCTGCAATCCCAGCACTTTGGGAAGCTGAGGCGGGCAGATCAGTTGAGGCCAGGAGTTTGAGACCAGCCTGGCCAACATGGTGAAACTGTCTCTACTAAAAATACAACAGTTAGCCAGGCGTAGTGGCACATGCCTGTAATCCCAGCTACTCAGGAGGCTGAGACTCAAGAATTGCTTGAACCCAGGAGGCAGAGCTTGCAGTAAGCTGAGGTTGCACCCCTGCACTCCAGCCTGGGCAACACAGTGAGACTCGGTCTCAAAAAAAAAAATTTTTTTTTAATAAATAAATAATAAGTTTACGTCTTCATAAAGCACTCAGATTAGGAAAAAAAGGATAAACAAAAAGGCATGGTCAATTTTTTGATTGATATTTCCAAATTATATTTATGTTTCTTCCTTTAATTTTTGCCCTCCTTTCATTTACAAACAGAATATGTTTTTGGCCATCATCAATGATACTTACTCTGAAGTGAAATCTGACTTGGCACAGCAGAAAGCTGAAATGGAACTCTCAGATCTTATCAGAAAGGTACGAAAAGCCTTAATTCTCAGAATTCTTCTGTTTCTGACATAAAATGAGCATTGTTTCACCCAGATTTTCAAATCAACATTGATCCATTGAAATTGTTTGAAATAAAGAATACATTGCTATATTTCAGGAATAATTTAAATGTTCCCTATCTTGGAGTCTTGATGGATATACTGCTATCTCGAATTTTAATTCTGGGAATCCTTTTATGCCCTGGAATTAAATTCTCAACAATCTTTTGACACTCTAAGAGCTGAGCTGAAGGTTCATCACCTTTATTATTTTGACATCTCCTCTAGCTGGCTCTCACTTCAGGATCCTGAGTTGAGAATAAACTAGAAGGGAAGATTATATAAAGGGATTTCCACCTCTTCTATCTCAATTACCATTTTAAAAAAATAAAAAGTTTTAGAGGAAAATACTTAGTAGTTCACCCTTTACCCTTGATCTTCCACGGCAGTTTTAAAATAAGCAAAGGAAAAGATTCATGAATTCAGGCCATAGCCTGGGGCCTGAGAACTTTTACTTACGCACCTTCTCAGGAAGGGTTTCATTGTTAAATAGAAGGGCAGGACAGGAAAGTTGGGCCTCTTTGTTCTCTCAATGTAACTTCTTTATTTGGTTTAAAGTATAAAACGTATACAACAACAAATAACCACATTCAAAATACACAGTTTGTTTCCCAACATCATTTTGCTAAGTCATAGTGGTTCCTTAACTGTAATTTTTTTTATTAGTCCAAGCCTTAGGATTATGTTGTCTGTGATATATGTTATAATAGAAAACTTAAGCCTCTTAAAACAAAGTCCTTGGGATGGGACCTAAGAGTCACATTATCTTGATTCTGCATAACAGTTGCTTACATTTTAGCAAATCTCCAGTGTGTATGCAAGCACTCCTCACTTGGCACAATTCTGATACACACAAACTTCGGTTACCCCAGTTTTGTTATGTAATACCACCTTCAACAACACAGTTCAAATTTCAGTTATCATAGTATATTAACTCTGAGTAACAGCGCAAAGTACAAACTCCACTGCTAGGTCTTCAGTGTATACATCAGTTACCTGAGTAACAAATGTGCAGGCTGAGCAGGCTCACTGGCCAGTCATGACACTATTTTCAGTCTGTTACTAATTGGTCACTGAACATCTGCTATCCAATTCACAAAGAAAGCATGTAGTGTTGCTTCCTTGTGTTCCAGTAATAAGCCCATGTGACATTTTACAAAAATGGGTAATTGAAAAAGAGAATGGGTGCAGTGGCTCACACATGTTGAGAGGCCAAGGTGGATGGATCACCTGAGGTCAGGAGTTCGAGACCAGCCTGGCCAACATGGTGAAACCCCATCTCTACTAAAAATACAAAATTAGCTGGGTGTGGTGGCAGATGCCTGTAATCCCAGCTACTGGGGAGGCTGAGGCAGGAGAATCGCCTGCACCTAGGAGGTGGAGGTTGCAGTGAGCCAAGATCGCGCCATTGCACTCCAGCCTGGGTAACAACAGCAAAACTCCATCTCAAAAAAAAAAAAAAAGAAAAGAAAAGAAAAAGAGAATGGGCTAGCAAAGAAATGAAAAATGGTAACACTGGAAGTGAAATTCAAAACAGAGTAATGGATTTATAGAAGAAATAGCTGAGTGAAGAAGAAACGGGAGTGTTGACACTGCGATCATTCAAGAGATCCAGATATGGAGCCAGAAGAACTTAGGGCAGGTCTATCAACTTAAATGAGGAAAATAGCTGTGATAAAACGGATGAAGATGTCTTGAGGAAATGGTGCCTGCAAAAAACTTCACATTAAGGGAACTCTTATTAGACATATTTCACAATAATGAAAGTACAAAAGAAAAAATGTTGGGGCTGGACATGGTGGCTCACTCCTGTAATCCCAGCACTTTGAGAGGCCAAGGTGGGTGGATCACTTGAGGCCAGGAAGTCGAGACAAGCCTAATCAACATGGTGAAACCCCGTCTTTATTAAAAATACAAAAATTAGCCAGACATGATGGTGCACACGTGTAATTCCAGCTACTCAACTGGCTGAGGCACGAGAATTGATTGAACCAGGGAGGTGGAGGTTGCAGTAAGCTGAGATTGCACCACTGCAATCCAGCCAGGTGACAGAGTAAGACTGTGTCTCAAAAATAAATAAAAGAAAAGAAAAATATGTTGGAAGCTGATCCACATTTAAGAAGGAATATGACAATTCACTAATGCATAGAAAAGAAGTTCACTCCACATTGTAAAGTGTACAGTGTAATATTATACAATGAAAACAAGGCAAGCGCTGTTAAAAGCACTCTGGATACATTTTTTACAAAGAAATAAAACACTTTCGTTTTTAATGTTTCTAATGTTTTACATTTTAGTGTATTAAATCAATATTAGTTTTCTTCTTTTTTAAGCTCCCTATACATTTATAACTGACACTAAGGGAGTGTTTAATGTTTTGATTAAAAGTTGTAAAGATCACAGAACAATTGTAATTCTTCCCACTGATTATTCAGATCATTTTGCAAAATTTCAGCTTGCATGGTCACTTACAGTGCTGCACTATGTGCAAAGCAAGGTCAGGTCTAAAGTTTGCTAGTGAAAAGTCCTCGGCCAGGGGCAGTGGCTCACCCCTGTAATCCTAGCACTTTGGAAGGCGAGGCAGGCAGATCGCTTGAGCTCCGGAGTTCAACACCAGCCTGGGCAACATGGTGAGACCCTGTCTCTACAAAAAAACAAAATAGCAAGGCGTGGTGACTCGCACCTGTAGTCCCAGCTACTTGTTGGGGGCTGAGTTGGGAAAATCACTTGAGCTCAGGAGGTCGAGGCTGCAGTGAGCCAGAATCATGCCATTGCACTCCTGCCTGGGTTGCAGAGTAAGACCCTGTCTCAAAAAAAGGAAAAATCCTCATCTACATTTCACTGGGTTTTTTGTTTGTTTGTTTGTTTGTTTGTTTATACACACTTAAGGAAATTACTGTCTAGGAGACAGATAATATAAAAAATAAAGATGCAATTCATGATTCGGGTTTCTTGGTATTCCTAAGAACTGTTGCACAGTACTTTATGCTCTGAGGCAGACAACTATCGCATATATAGTAATTTTTGTTTCTATCACATAAACTTGAATACACATATGAGTAAAAGACCCTTAGTTCTTCATGACTTACTGAAAGACCCTGACTTTTTCCATGTAACTCTTCCACAAGTATTTAATGGAAAACTGGATACATTAATTATCCATTCATCCAGCACATACTTGTTGAATGGCCAATGTATACCAGGTTTATAGTAGTTACTACTGTGAATGGAAAGTAAAACAAATGCAAAAGGAGAATACACTAAACCAAGTCTTTTATTTTTTCTCTCTCTGATAGGGCTACCATAAAGCTTTGGTCAAACTAAAACTGAAAAAAAATACCGTGGATGACATTTCAGAGAGTCTGCGGCAAGGAGGAGGCAAGTTAAACTTTGACGAACTTCGACAAGATCTCAAAGGGTGAGAATCATGCTTCCCGAGGTTCTGAAAAATTCCTACTTCTAAAGATAAATTCCTGGTGATAAGAATATTTCTAGCCCAAGGGCTCATACAGATACTTTTTTTTTTTTTTTCCAGAGGCAGGTATCTTTCTGGAACATGTTAAACGAGGAAAACTTGCCCCCATTTGGTGATTTCTCCTTTCCTCCTGCATTTTGATGTCTCTGTGTTTAGGGTGAACTGGGTACAGGGAATGAGTTTTATCTGTATCCTCTCTCTAATTTCAGGAAGGGCCATACTGATGCAGAGATTGAGGCAATATTCACAAAGTATGACCAAGATGGAGACCAAGAGCTGACCGAACATGAACATCAACAGATGAGAGACGACTTGGAGAAAGAGAGGGTGGGTCTGGTTTAGGAGAACCGGATATGATTTGGTACCTACAACACCACAGATGTATCAAACACTATAGAAGTAGTGGGTTATTGAGTCTCTTGCCCATCCCCCACCTCTCTCTCTCTCTCTCTCTCTCTCTCTCTCTCTCTCTCTCTCTCAGTCGGTTTATGTGTTAGTACTCTGTTTATTCCAGAAAGAATATATAACACAATTATGTATAAAAATGGATGGTTAGCATGATATAAAAAAGTCAAAATGAAAAGCAAGCAAAACAAAAGTAAAAATAATGGATTATTAATGAAGCTTAAAAATGCATTCATAAAAACACATATGCTTATTAAGATTGGGCTACAAATTGGGCCCTAAGCTTGCTGGTAATTAGCTTGAAAAGTTCTCTTTTAGTTGCAGAGCCTGAGTAGCTGCAGAGTCCACAATGTCCGTGAGAGTGAAGAAAACAAAAAATGACTTGCCAAGAGATGTGAAATTATTCTGGTTAGTTAGTGGCTATTTAAATTGGTAACTTTTTTTTCTTTTTGAGATGGAGTCTTGCTCTGCCTCCCAGTCTGGAGTGCAGTGGCACAATAGCGACTCACTGCTACCTCCACCTCCCGGGTTCAAGCGATTCTCTTGCCTCAGCCTCACAAGTAGCTAGGACTACAGGCGCACGCCATCATGCCCGGCTAATTTTTGTATTTGTAGTAGACACAGGGTTTCACCATGTTGGTCTCAAACTCCTGACTGCAAGCAATCTGCCCACCTTGGCCTCCCAAAGTGGTGGGATTACAGGCGGTAGCCACCGTGCCTTTCCTAAATTATTAACATTTATAATAAAATTAACAGCCGCCTTCCATTTGAATACTTTTTACAAAATAGTTAAAAATAAACATAAGTGGGCTTTTATAGTCAGAAAAAAAAATTCAAAGCTTTACCATTAACTTTCAAAAATAAATGGTTAAACAACAACAACAAAAATCTGTGGTAGCTGAGGTACAGAGAACACAGATGAATGTTATTACAAAAGCCGCTTTCCTATGAGAAGTCTAGGACAGTGGTTTCTAAATGCCACTCCACAGAACAGTGCTAGTAGGTGACAGACTTCTCCTGTCACTGTGAAATTTAAGCATAAAGAAAATAAGGAAAATTTTTACAGGGCTCTATTTAGACAAAGTTCTTATTCTGACATTACATGCTTCCTACTTAGGAGCTGTTGAATGTATTATCTTTTATGAAAAGAAGGTGATCCAGGTTGAGCATCCCTAACCCAAATATGTGCGTCTCAAATGCTCCAAAACCTAAAACTTCTTGAGCACAAACATGATACTCAAAGGTCATGCTTAAAGGAAATGCTCTCATTGGAGCAGTTTGGATTTTGGGTGTTCAGATTAGGGCTGCTGAACCAGTAAGTATAATGCAAACATTGCAAAATATTTTTGAAAATCTGAAATCCAAAACACTTCTGGTCCCAAGCATTTCAAATAAGGGACACTCAATCTGTAATCTATTTCTTCATTTCTTTATTTATTTTGTTATTATTTTAAGATGGTTCATGGCCCACTGCAGCCTCAAACTCCTAGGCTCAAGTGATCTTCCGACCTCAACCTCCCAGGTAGCTCAGGTAGCTGGGACTGCAGGCATGCATCACCATGCCTGGCTAATTTTTAAAAGATTTTTTTGTGGAGGCAGAGTCTCACCTTGCTGCCCAGGCCAGTCTCGAACTCCTGGCTTCAAGCAGTCCTCCTGCCTCAGCCTCCCAAAGTATTGGGATTACAGGTGTGACCACTATGCCTGGCCCATATTTCTTCATTTAGTTTTTTCTTTGCCTGCTGTGTTTTTAATGTTCTTTCTTGTTCAAACAAAAAGTTGGCTATTCCTTGCTGTTAGTTAAATGTGCCAATCTATGAAACTGAAAAATGCAGGAGTCCCAGCCTGTGTTAAATACAAAGAAATCCCAGGTAAATGGCATGCATCCAGTTTCTGCTTGCCCAAGTCCTTGGTGAGGCTTCTGTGGGGTCTCAGTGTTCTGCTCCTCACTCAGTGACCCCTTGTTCTTCAGGAGGACCTGGATTTGGATCACAGTTCTTTACCACGTCCCATGAGCAGCCGAAGTTTCCCTCGAAGCCTGGATGACTCTGAGGAGGATGATGATGAAGATAGCGGACATAGCTCCAGAAGGAGGGGAAGCATTTCCAGTGGCGTTTCTTACGAAGAGTTTCAAGTGTAAGTATAAATGAATTGGCAGAATTTGCGTTGACAAGAGTCCACATGAGAACAGGCAGTTTCCCTCATCTCTCTGAATTCACTCCTTTCCATTACTAATCATCCAGCTTTTAAAAATGACTTGTACTGGCCGGACGCAGTGGCTCATGCCTGTAATCCCACCACTTTGGGAGGCCGAGGCGGGCAGGTCATGAGGTCAGAAGTTCGAGATGAGCCTGGCCAACATAGTGAAACCCTGGGCATGGTGGTGGGCACCTGTAATCCTAGCTACTTTGGAGGCTAAGGCAAGATAATTGCTTGAACCTGGGAGGCAAAAGTTACAGCAAGCCGAAATCGCACCACTGCACACCAGCCCGGGCGACAGTGCAAGACTCTGTCTCAAAAAAAAACCTTGTCAATTGGTGTTTTGTCTCTTACATAATATGTTTACTATAGGAATTAGCAAATAAGAGCAAAAGAAAACATTAACATTTCCCATACTTCTACGAATGAAAAATGTTTATTAATATATCAGTGTTTGTGTCTCTATTTGCATGTGTTTATCAATGTTTCTATATATTTTTATGGCCTAACATATGGTTCGTCCTGAAGAATGTTCCTTGTGCATTTGAGAAGAATGAATATTCTGCTGTTGTTGAATGGAGTGTTCTGTAGATGTTTATTAGGTCTATTTTGTTTATAGTTTTATTCAGGTCTCTCATTTCCTGGTTGATCTGCCTAGATGTGGTATTCATGTTTGAAAGTGGGGTATTAAAGTCTCCAAGTATTATTAGTTGGAGTTCATCCCTTCAATTCTGTAAGGTTTTGCTTTGTGTATTTTGGAACTCTGTTGTTGGGTGCATACATATTTATAACTAGTATATTTTCCTAATATAGTGACCCTATTTTCTCTCTCAACTTGATGAGGCTAAAGAAAAAAAAGAATTGACCCTGTTTTCATTACAAGATGTTATCCACTTTATCTCTAGTAAAATTCTTTAAGTATTTTTTGTTTGATATTACTGTAACCACTCCAGCTTTCTTTTGGTTGCTGTTTGCATGATAAATCTTTTTCCATCCTTTTACTTTAAACTTATTTATGTCTTTGAGTCTAAAGTATGTCTCTCCTGTAGACAGCATATAATTGGATCTTATCTTTTTATCCAGTTTGACAATTTCTGTTTTTGATTAGATTGCTTAATCCATTCATTTAATGTTATCATTGATATAGTTGATTTCTGTCTGCTATTTTATTTTTTGTTTTCTAGCTTACTTTTTTTTGTTCCTCTTTCACTGCTTTCTTGTACATTAAGTGAATATTTTCAAGTTTAACATTTAAATTTTTTTAATGATTTTTCATTTTTTTAGTCATTTTCTTAGGAGTTGCTCTAAGACTTAGTTTATACAATTAACTTATGAAAAATTACTTCAGATATGTATTAACTGAATCTAGTGAGATATAGAAATATCACTTCTATTTAGCTTTTTTCCTCTTCCCTCTTTTTGTGCTATATATTCATCTATCTATATGTATATATAGTCATCTACATATGTTGCAAATCACATTGTTAGAACAATATTACATTTTTATAACACATTGTATAATATATAGTATATAATTTTATATCTCTTAATGAAGCTGAGAGAAGAGAAAGTATATATTTATAAATTTGTATATTAACCTACTTTTTTACCATTTCTAATTCTCTTCTTTTGCTCCTCTGGATTCAAGTTATCATCTATCGTCATTCTCTTTCTCCAATACAGCTTTGCTACTGCCTACCTCCTATTATTGTCAAATATATTGCATTTCTATTATAGACCTTCAGATCCAACTATGTACATATTTTTACACAACTGCTTTTTAAATCAGTTAAGGAACAAAAGGAGAAATGTACATATATACTATATTTTATACCTACGCAGTTATCTTTACTAGTGTTCTTTGTCTTTTCATGTGAATTCTGATTACAATCTGGAGTCACTTGCTTTCAGCATAAAGAATTTCCTTTAGTATTTTTTGTAAAGCAGGTTTGCTAGCAATGAATTCTTTCATTTTTTGTTTATCTGAGAATGCTTTTCTTTCTCCTTCATTTCCTCTGGCTTGTATTGTTTCTGATGAGAAGACAGCTGCTAATTTTACTGTGGTCCCCTTGTACATGATGACTCAATTTTCTCTCACCACTTTCAAGATTTTTTTGGTTTTGTCTTTCAGTATTTTTACTATGATACGTCTGGGTATAAATCTCTGAGTTCATCCTACTTAGAAAGTGTTTTTTTCTGCTTCTTTCACTTTCTCTTCTCCTTTGGGACCCGCATTATGCATATGCTTAAGGGTATCACATATTTCTCTTAGGCTCTGTTCATTTGTCGTCATTTTTCTTCCCTCTCTGTTCTTCAGAGTGCATAGTCTGTATTGATCTATCTTCAAGTTCACTGACTTGTTCTTCTGTCAGCTTGCTCAGATCTCTGTTGAGTTCCTCTAGTTAGTTAGTTAGTTTTATATATATATAATAGTTATATATATAGTTTTATATATATATATATAGAGAGAGAGAGAGAGAGAGAGACAGGGTCTCACTCCATCACCCAGGCTGGAGTACAGTGGTGTAATCATGGCTGTCTACAGCCTGAACACCTGGGCTCAAATGATCCTACTGCCTCAACCTCCCAAGTAGCTAGGACTACAGGCACATGCTGCCACACCTGGCTAATTTTTTTAAAAAAATTTGTAGAGATGGCATCTTGTTATGTTGCCCAGGTTGGTCTCAAACTGCTGGCCTCAAGTGATTCTCCTGCCTTGGCCTCCCAAAGTGCTGGGATCACAGGTATGAGCCACTGCACTTAGCCTGAATTTTTTATTTATTATACTTTTCAACTCCAGAATTTCTATTTGGTTCTTTTTAGAAATCTCTGTCTCTTTATTCTGTATTTGATGATATCCTGTATTTGATGAGACAATGTCATCATAACTTCCTTTTTTTTTTTTTTTTTAAGAGATAGGGTCTCTCTCTGTCACCCAGGCTAGGCATGATCCTAGCTCACTGCAGCCTCGAATTCCTGAACTCAAGCAATCCTCCCACTTCAGCCTCCCAAGTACCTGACCCTACAGGCATGAGCCACTGTACCCAGCTAATTTTTATTTTTTGTAGAGATGGGGTCTAAGTTGCCCAGGTTGGTCTCAAACTCCTAGGCTCAAGTGATCTCCCTGCTCAGGCGCCCAAAGTGCTGGGATTACAGGCATGAGCCACTGGACCCAGCCTCCTTTATTTCTTTAACCATGGTGGGGTTTTTTTATTATTTGTTTGTTTGTTTTAACCTGTTTGAATATATTTATAATAGGTACTTTCAGGTCTTTGTCTGCTAAGTCTGACATCTGGGCCCTCTCAAAGACAGTTTCAGTTGTCTTTTTTTTTTCTTCTTGTATATGGGAACATTTTCCTGTTTTTCTGTTTTGTTTTTTGTTGTTGTTTTGTTTTGTTGTTGTTGTTGTTAAAGATCGGACATGTTAGATAATATATTGTAGGAACTCTGGATAGTGATTCCCTTTCCTCCCCAGGACTTGTTTTTATTGCTCTTTGCTCGTTTACTTTTTCATACAGTCTGTTTCCCCACAGTGTCTGCCTCTGACTTTATTCCTTAGAGGGCACAGCTGTGGCTGTGTACGTAGTCACTCTGGGAAGACAGTGGTTTTAGCAGGGTGCTCATTAACTTCTCTGACCTCTTTGTTATACCTCCTGCCTCTGTGAGTATTAGACCCAGTTATTACATTTCATTGTTTACTGATTGGTCTATTGTTTTCCAAAATGCCTTGGGATATAATTTGCTCCACAGTCTGATCCACTTAAATTCAGGCCTCTTTGCAGGACTAGTTTTAGAGGCCAGTCTTTTTTTTTTTTTTGAAACAGAGTCTCACTCTGTTGCCAGGCTGGAATGTAGTGGTGCAATCTCAGCTAACTGCAGCCTCAACCTCTCAGGCTCAAGCAATCTTCCCACCTCAGCTTCTCAAGTAGCTAGGACTACAGGTTCACACCACCATGCCTGGTTAATTTTTGCATTTTTTATAGAGATGGGGTTTTACCATGTTGCCCCAGCTGGTCTCAAACTCCTGAATTCAAGCAATCCACCCACCTCAGCCTCACAAAGGGCTGGATTTACAGATATGCACCACCACGCCTGGCCCCTGAGGCCAGTCTTTAACTGTCTTCTTAGCTGTCTCTTTCCCTGGTTCTCTCTGGTGAACTAGCTGGTAATTTGTTTATCTCATGAGGCTACCAGATTCCTCTAAAATGCTTATCCCCACAATCTCCATTGTTTTCAAGAGCATCCTTAGCCTTTAATTTCCTCACACTTTATTCCAAATAAAATCCGTTCACTTGAGAAGAGTTCTATATTCCTATGACCTGTGTCTCCCCATGAGCAAAACTGTGCTACTGCCTTACAGAGCCAGGGACAGTGGCCCACCTCTCTGTGACATCCTGCTTTATAAACAAGTCACTGGGCTCAGATGGCAGTCTCTGATTATCTCACCTTGCTTCTTCTGGCATGGAAACTCCACCCTACAAGTGGGAACTGAGTGGAAGAAGAGAGTCCCATTCCCCTTAGCCACTCTTAACAGGATTAGAACCTCTGCAACATGCATTTAAGAATGGGAACAGGCTGGGCACAGTGGCTCACGCCTGTAATCCTAGCACTTTGGGAGGTCAAGGCAGGAGGATTGCTTGAGCCAGCAGTTCAGGACCAGCCTGTGCAACATGGTGAGACCCTCATCTCTACAAGAAATAGAAAAATTAACTGGGTTGGTTGTGCATACCTGTAATCCCAGCTACTCGGGAGCCGGAAGTGGGAGGATTGCTTGAACCTGGGGGCAGAGGTTGCAGTGAGTCAAGATTACACCACTGCACTCCAGCCTGGGCAACAGAGTGAGACTCTGTCTCAAAAAAAAAAGAAAAAAGAGTAGGAACATTGAGGCTGGGCATGGTGGCTCATGCCTGTAACCCTAGCACTATGGGAGGCTAAGGCAGGAGTATCACTTGACACTTGGAGTTCAAGACCAACCTGGGTAACATAGCGAGACTTTGTCTCTATTAAAAAAAAAAAAAAGCTTTAAAAAACTTTTTTAACAAGAGTGGGAAAGCTGGGCACAGTGGCTCACACCTGTAATCCCAGCACTTTGGAAGGCCAAGGCGGGCGGATCACCTGAGGTCAGGAGTTTGAGACCAGCCTGGCCAACCTGGTGAAACCCCATCTCTACTAAAAAAATACAAAAGTTAGCTGGGCATGGTGGTGCACACCTGTAGTCCCAGCTACTCGGGAGGCTGAGGCAGGAGAATCGCTTGAACCTACGAGGCAGAAGTTGCAGTAAGCTAAGATCACGCCACTGTACTCCAGCCTGGGCGACAGAGCAAGACTCTGTCTCAAAAAAAAAAAAAAAAAAAAAAAGAGTGAAAATGTTAGGATGAGAGATGCTGGCAGCCTGCCCCTCCCTGGGAGATACTGTAGCCCTAGACTGGAAGCTGGGGGAGGAGGGAGCCCTGTGCTCTTAGCTGCACCCATGTGAAGTTGTGCTTCTATCACATGAGCTGGGGACAGGAGAGAAGGCTCAGATTATGGCTTCAGTGCCACAGAATCTCTTCATACAAAAATTTAGCAGATTTTCTTGAATAAATGCTTTTTCATTTGCTGTACACCCTTAAAAGTTTCTAGAAAATTTTAAATATTTGAGTTTTAAAAAATAATTTTCAACAGTTACAGTTGTTTCACTAAAGAGAGAGTCTACAGAACCCTCTTGCCACCATTGCAGAGGTTGTCTTTGGCTTACAAGTTTTTAAAGTATTTGTATACATTTTTTAAGTCCAAAATAATAGAATTGTAAGTGAACATGCTGTTTTCATACTGTTTTTCAAGCTTTATTTAATATATTGTAAATCTAATTCTATTTTATTAAATAGTCTGCCACAGTATAATGTCTGATGTCTCCTCAGAATTTTATTGTATGGATGAACAATGATTATTTAATTTCCTACCAATTGTTGGGTGTTTTTTGTTTGTTTGTTTGTTTGTTTGTTTGTTTTTGAGACTGGGTCTCACTCTGTCACCCAGGCTGGAGTGCAGGAGTGCGGTGGAATGATCACGGCTCACTGCAGCCTCAACATCCCAAGGCTCAGGTGATCCTTCCACCTCAGCCTCCCAAGTAGCTGGGAGTACAGGCACATGCCACCATGCCCACCTGTTTTTTAGAGATGAAGTTTTGCCATCCTACCCAGGCTGGCTCGAACTCCTGGCCTCAAGCGATCTGCACACTTCCGCCTCCCAAAATGCCAGGATTACAGGCATGAGCCATCATGCCATACCCCCTCATCAATTGTTTGACGTAGCCATTTTTCAATGATCCGCAATTAAGAAGCAGCACTCTTTTATAGCCAAAAACTACACATATACTTATATAAAATTTTCCTTTAGAAAATGTTCTAAAAATGGAATGTCTAAATAAAGGGTTAGGCATACAATCTTAAGACTTCTGATATGCGCTGACTTGCAGGAAAGTTAGGCTCCCACCAGCGGCATCCGAGAGTTAATCTGTAAAGCTTGAGACAACTTAGAAAGTGTTTCAAATGATTGTATTGCTTAAGAAAAAAATCTTAGCACTTCCATTTGAAAAGCCAGTGGGGCTGAAAAGACAATGACAAGCACTTTGTCCCTCTGTACTGTGTTTTCCTTGCAGCCTGGTGAGACGAGTGGACCGGATGGAGCATTCCATCGGCAGCATAGTGTCCAAGATCGACGCCGTAATTGTGAAGCTAGAGATTATGGAGCGAGCCAAACTGAAGAGGAGGGAGGTGCTGGGAAGGCTGTTGGATGGGGTGGCCGAGGTAAGTAGTCATGAGCTGAAAACACCACGCTGAGCATGGTGTTATTAATGAAAACTTATGTCGGTGACAGTTGTATTTGAAGTATTGAAGAAGAGTAAAAAAAATTTACATTTATAGAAATTCACAATGATGTTTCCATTTACTCTCATTTTCAGATTTTTTTCTCTGAAACAGAAACACTCTCTATAAAATATCTTTCTATAAAACATCAAGGTAGTCATATTGTCTGACCCTTACGCTGAGATGTTTATCTTTCTCCATAACTACAGATAGAATGATAATCTGGAGGTGTTACTTTCTTAATACTCCATGTGCTAATGGTCCTGCCTTCACTGCACGGTGGAATTAAGTGAAAAATCACTCCAGCAACTCTGAGATTTGCTATTATATGCTGTAAATCTCCAGCCTTACCAAACTACAGATTATTTGGTCCCTGGACTTCCTAAGGCATTTCCTTCTACTGCCCCCAACACCGGTTTCTTTTTCCCTTTTTAGGATGAAAGGCTGGGTCGTGACAGTGAAATCCATAGGGAACAGATGGAACGGCTAGTGCGTGAAGAGTTGGAACGCTGGGAATCCGATGATGCAGCTTCCCAGATCAGTCATGGTTTAGGCACGCCCGTGGGACTAAATGGTCAGCCTCGCCCCAGAAGCTCCCGCCCATCTTCCTCCCAGTCTACAGAAGGCATGGAAGGTGCAGGTGGAAATGGGAGTTCTAATGTCCACGTATGATATGTGTGTTTTAGTATGTGTGTTTCTAATAAGTGAGGAAGCAGCTGTCCTGAATTGCTGTAACGAGCACACTATTTATATGCCCTGACCACCATAGGATGCTAGTCTTTGTGACCGATTGCTAATCTTCTGCACTTTAATTTATTTTATATAAACTTTACCCATGGTTCAAAGATTTTTTTTCTTTTTCTCATGTAAGAAATCTAGGTGTAAATATTGAGTACAGAAAAAGAAATCTTCATGATGTATATTGAGTGGTACGCCGAGTTGCCACCATGACTGAGTCTTCTCAGTTGACAATGAAGTAGCCTTTTAAAGCTAGAAAACTGTCAAAGGGCTTCTGAGTTTCATTTCCAGTCACAAAAATCAGTATTGTTATTTTTTTCCAAGTGTATGAAGGAAAATGGGGCATTCCTTTCCACTCTGGCATAGTTCATGAGCTTAATACATAGCTTTCTTTTAAGAAAGGAGCCTTTTATTTCAACTACCTTCCTGGGGTAAACTTTTCTAAAAGATAAAATGGAAAAGAACTCCAAATCATAGAATGGGTATGTAGTCACTATGATAGAATCTGTGTGAATGGTTAAGATGAATGTTAAATACTATGCTTTTTTGTAAGTTGATCGTATCTGATGTCTATGGGACTAACTGTATCACTTAATTTTTACATTATTTTGGCTCTAATTTGAATAAGCTGAGTAAAACCACCAAAGATCAGTTATAGGATAAAATGGCATCTCTAACCATAACACAGGAGAATTGGAGGGAGCCCTAAGTTGTCACTCAGTTTAATTTCTTTTAATGGTTAGTTTAGCATAAAGATTTATCTACATATTCTTTTTCCCATGTGGCTCTACTCATTTGCAACTGAATTTAATGTTATAACTAATCTAGTAAGACCAACTCACTAAATTTTTAGTATGCACTGAAAGTTTTTATCCAACAATTATGTTCATTTTAAGCAAAATTTTAAGAAAGTTTTGAAATTCATAAAGCATTTGGTGTTAAACTATTTAAAGAATATAGTACTCGGTCAGGTATGATGGCTCACGCCTATAATCCCAGCACTTTGGGAGGCCGAGACAGGCGAATCACTTGAGCCCAGGAGTTCAAGACCAACATGGGCAATGTGGCGAAACTCCATCTCTACAAAAAATGCAAAAATAAAAAACGTAGTACTCCAGTATTCTTCTTGATCCTGTGTTTCAAAACTAGAATTTGTAACCCAAATGGAGCTCAATCTAATAAAAAAGAGGTTTTGGTATTAAAAGTTCATACATTAGACAGTATCAGCCAAAATTTGAGTTAGCAACACTGTTTTCTTTACGACAGGGTCTCACCCAAATTTATGGGGAGAAATCTATTTCTCAAAAAAAAAAATCTTCTTTTACAGAAATGTTGAGTAAGGTGACATTTTGAGAGCTAATAAGCAAAAGAGCATGCAGTGCTGTTGAATAACCCTCACTTGGAGAACCAAGAGAATCCTGTTGTTTAATGCTATATTTTAAATTCACAAGTTGTTCGTTTAACTGGTAGAATGTCAGTCCCATCTTCAATGAGAACATAAGCAAATAGACCTTTCCAGGTTGAAAGTGAAACATACTGGGTTTCTGTTAAGTTTTTCCTCATGGCTTCATCTCTATCTTTACTTTCTCTTGAATATGCTACACAAAGTTCTTTATTACTACATGCTAAAGTTTGCATTCCAGGGATATTGACTGTATGTATTTATGTAGATGTACCATGTTGTTACATGTAAACAAACTTCAATTTGAAGTGCAGCTATTATGTGGTATCCATGTGTATCGACCATGTGCCATATATCAAATATGGTCACTAGAAAGTCTTTTTATGATACTTTTTATTGTACTGTTTTTCATTTCACTTGCAAAATTTTGCAGAATTCCTCCTTTCTAACCATAAATTACATATATTTTTCTTCTTTAGTCATGGAGAATTCCCCCCTCATCTCTTCCCTGTTATCTTTCCCTGTGTACTGGTATTACTAAAAAGACATTACATATGCAAGTCTTTCTCGACAATCAAGAATGTTATTAATGTGTAATACTGAGCACTTTACTTCTTAATAAAAACTTGATATAGTAGCAGATGTGAGAGTTGTCTGTTTTCTAAGTAGTAACAGGTAATGTGCCTTTTATCATGAGACTTTGACTTTGAAAAAGGCACCTTCTCTATGTCCAAAAACATTAATTGGCACATTTCTCTGTTTATTACACCAGCTACACAATTCAGGTACCCAGTTAGCCTTTAAGCGCAGGGCTGTCATTTATGGCATTTTTGTTTTTATTTTCCTGAAATGAAGATTCCAGGGCAGGTGGTTTATTTGAGAGGTGTAGGCAATAGGGATAGTGGAGTGGGAAAGACGGGTAGAAGAAGGGAAGGTGCCAGTAAGGGGCATGTCGTCTAGCTGCATAACAGCATAGGCTGCCAAAGCCTAATTCCTGTGGTAAAATGCTGAGAAACAGTGTAGGACAAACTAGAACAAACAGTTCAGACTTATCCCAGCTGAAGGGCCAGGACTTTGGTTGAAAGACCACTCTGGGAGAATGGTAGTAATTCCCTAGCATGTCCAGTAGACAAAGCAGCCTTTGCTGGCTTCTGAGCAAGCCTGCAGGCAAAGAAATGCAGACACTGGTAGATGAAAACCAGCAGGCATACACTGAAGTGCCACACGGTCAAGGTGCCCACGTTATACACTATGTATGATCACACATTGTTCAATCCTAAGGGATTCCATCCACTTAGAATACTACAAATGGGGCTCCGTGGAGTTGTGCCGCATGGTGACTCTCTATGTAGACCGCCCATAAAACAGTTAAGTTTAAAAGCATAAAGAAAATAGCACTAGGCTAAGACTCCAGTCCCCACTCTATACTTCCTAGTCATGTGATTATGCCAAGACAACTGGTCCAGTTTCTCTGAAGACTCTTATTTCCTCATTTGTCAAATGGGAAAATCAATACTTGTCTCCCTCATAGGATTTTGCTTGTGCAGTAAGAATATATATGTATGAAAGCACTTTAAAGCTGAAATTTCCATTACAAATGGAAGGAGGTACTATGGTACCTAGCTCAGTGACTTGCTCAGCAAGTTACAATCTGTTGAATCAGCAAAAAGGAAAGGAATTCTTGACAACTGCAAATTTGAAAGGTAAATAAAGGAGAATGATGTTGCCAAATGATAACTCAATACTTACTTAAAAGTCTTTTGTGTTTGTATTTCAAAATTGGGCTATTATTTGTACAGTTTTGTGTACTGCTTTTTCACTTCATATTGTATCATAAACATTCCATGAAACCCTGATTTCTATTAATAACTACAGAGTGAATCAATATAAATTAATATTATTTATGAAGGCCGGACACAGTGGTTCACATCTGTAATCCCAGGCCTTTGGGAGACTGAGGCGGGAAAACTGCTTGAGGCCAGGAGTTCCAAGTCCAGCCTGGGCGACACTGCGAGACCCTGTCTCTATAAAAATAAATTATCTGGGCATAGTGGTACATGCCAGCATTCCCAGCTATGCAGCTGAAGCAGAAGGATTGCTTCAGCCCAGGAATTTAAGGTTACAGTGAGCTATGATCACACTACCACTGCATTTCAGCCTGAACTGACACCCTGTCACTAAAATTAAAAAATATATAGAATATACGAATATGTGATACATGTCAATTAATTCGTAAGTTATACATTTTTAATTCATATGAATTACCCAAAATACATCTGCCCTGTTGTTGGACATTTAGATTGTCCCCTTTTTTTATTATTACCTCTAATGCCATGAATAACATATGTCGACATAAATTTTTTTCACATATCTGGTTATTTCTTCATGGAATTCTGTATGGAGAAATATCTGGAAATGTAATAATTAGGTTAATCTATATGAACACATGGTCTTGACACTGGTCGTTGGTCCCTTATCACACCATGTAACGGTAAGAAGGTAAGGGCACGCCATTGAAATGGCAGTATTATTATAAGCCACTTGAGCTCTACTGCATCCAGAGGGATGAAAAAATTGAATATGCTGCACCTTTCATCATGACCCTGCCAAATGGAGGAAGCATTGGGAATATTTGGTCACCCAAGAAAATGGAAGGATCATGGTAAGAGCTATCTTGAAAATATAAGCTATTTTCTATTTATAAGTAATAGTTAAAAGACATCAGTAGCTTGGAAAACAAAACGGCCTTGAGAAATGCAATATTCATTAAGCAATGGAGGCAGCCAGTGCTCCCAGAAAATCCAAACGCCTATGAACTTCAACTCTAAGAGATGTATTGAATGGTCATAGAGCTAATGCTATCAACACAAATGGTTTTATTCATCCTGATCAGTCTATTAGCTTATCAAACAAATCCGAACATACCATTAAGTTGAATGTGCAGTTGCAGGTTCAAAAGTTATTCACTGTTGTCTGTTTAATCTGAGTCCAGTCTTTGAACTTGAGAAAAAACAAACTAGAAACACATGATGAAATTTTCTAATGCCTTATTTATTTTATCCTAGTCTGTTTTTTAAATGAAGAATACACATTTTTTTTTCATTTGATCCAAGCATAAGATTTTAAAGGGTTGAAAAGCAATCCTCCAAGTTTCATGCTGAGTTCAAAATAAAAATGTTTTCATGTTCAGGCCATTATATGTTGCCTGATTTATCTTGAAATCCCTTCCTTTGAATAAGACCAAGCAAAATCTGTTGTCTTTATATAAACCAAAGCAGTTTCTTGGTCAATAATTCTTTTTTACCATTAAGACTGCCAATACAATACATTCTGAGTACATAACAATTTATATGTATATATTTGTGTTTTTTTTCTTTTTTTTTTTTTTGAGACATAGTCTCGTGCTGTCACCCAGGCTGGAGTGCAGTGGTGCGATCTCCACTCACTGCAACTCCGCCTCCCAGGTTCATGCCATTCTCCTGCCTCAGCCTCCTGAGTAGCTGAGACTACAGGCGCCCGACACCACACCCTGCTAATTTTGTTTTTGTATTTTTAGCAGAGACTGGGTTTCACCGTGTTAGCCAGGATGGTCTTGATCTCCTGACCGCGTGATCCGCCCACCTCGGCCTTCCAACACAATTTATATTTTTGAAGGTCCCTTTATGTGTATTGTGCCATATGCTTCTCACATCAGCCCCAATAAATGCTTTAGGCGTTTTATCTTATCCACCACTATTACATGCTCTCCTTCATCTCCAGACTACCCATTCCTGCCATTGCCCTCATAGGGGCCCATTCTGATAATTTTGGATATGTAGAAAAATAAATCCTGTTTATGTGTTTAAATAAATAGATTTATACTATAGACCTTTCTTTTTCTTACAATGCTTTTATTAAGGTGTATTTCTTCTGCAGTGTGTAGCTCTAGCAAGTTATCCTGTTGTTTGTGTAGTACTTCTAGCATGCAGCCACATTTTACATAGTATCCATTACTATCGCGAATGGTTGGCCCTAATTCTATTTCAAAATCTTTGGGCTGGGCATGGTGGCTCAAGCCAGTAATCCTAGCACTTTGGGAGGCTGAGGTGGGTGGATCATTTGAGGCCAGGAATTCATGACCAGCCTGGCCAACATGGCGAAAACCCATCTCTACTAAAAATACAAAAAATTAGCCAGGAGTGGTGGTGAATGCTTGTAGTCCCAGCTGCTCGGGAGGCTGAGGCAGGAGAATTGCTTGAACCCAGGAGGCAGAGGTTAGAGTGAGCCAAGATTGCACCACTGCACTACACTCCAGCCTGGGTGTCAGAGTGAGGCTCTGTCTCAAAAAAAAAAAAAAAAAAGAATCTTTGTAAATTCTCTTATTGACTTTTCATAAGTTTCTCGGTGGATATATAACAGAAGTTGGAGTGCTGAATCCCAGGCATATACTCTACCCAGAACCATCAGGTTGCCCTCCAGAATGACTGCACCAGCCTACAATTCCGTTATATACATGAGAAAACTGGATTTAGCCATACTCTCACCAGCACTGGTACCATCTAGCTTCTTCATCTGTGCTAAATGGACTGTTTTAAAAGTGAGACCTCATTTTATTTTGCATATCTTAGATTCCTAATAAAGTTGAATATCCATCCCCTCAACTAGTCATTAGTCATTGGGGTTTCTCTTTGTAAATTACCTACCAAACCTTTAAAATCTTGCAATTTGATCTAATGGGAAACAAGTATGTTTCTGTTTATTGCCTATTTCTCTGCTGGTCAAGGTCTTTTTATTGTTTGTTACAAGATTCTTGTATTGTTTAAATATTAATCCCTTATCAGTCTGGATCCTGTTAATATCTCTCATCCACCTGATAACTTGCCAACGTTTCCCTCATTTTTATATAGAAAAATTCATCAATGTTTTTGCCTCATTGTTTTGGGGGTCTTCAAGAGACCATGAGGTCACAAAATTTTTATTTATTAAACTTATGGTTTTACCTTTCACATTTAATGTTTTAAATTTGTATAAAAGGTCTGTAGGTATTTTTGTCCACATAATGAGCCAGTTTTGTCAACACTCTATTAAATAAGTCGTTTTACCTTAGTAGCTCATGATGTCAATATATTTCAGATTCATGCGTATATGTGCCTGTTTTTGAACACTTTATCCCGTTCTACTAATCTAGGATTGTTCCTGCACAATGACTTCTATGACTATATCTTTGTAGTATATCTTCAGATGTGGTGAGGTGATGCCTCTCTGGATTTATTTTTTGTTTTGCAAAATCAGACTAAGCTATTTTTGTGAATCATTTTTTTTCCATATAAATGTTAAAATAAGTTTGATAGGTTCCTGAGAGGAAAAAGAAGGAAAAGTCTCACTGAAATTTAATTTGAATTGTGTTGAATATATTGGTTTGAGGAGAATTGACATCTTTACAATATCAGAAACACGATAATGCACCCTTTATTCAGATCTTCCGTCATGTCCTGTGTCTTAAAATTCGTTAAAAATCTTATGCATTGTTTAATATGAATGGTTTTATTGTTACTATAGCTTTACTGTTTTATGGTTTTATTGCTATGATGAACAGAATCTTCTCTTTCATTATCGTTTCTAGTTGGTTATTGCTATTATAAAGGAAATTAATTTACTAATTTTTAAATAAAGGAATCTTACATTCAGCACACTTGTTGAAGTTTTTTACTAGCTCTGGTTCTGTGTTTCTTTAGGTTTTCTTTTCTTTTTCTTTCTTTTTTTGTAGAGACAGGGTCTCACTCTGTTGCCCTAGCTGGAGTGCAGTGGTGATCACAGCTCACTGCAGCCTCAAACTCCGGGCCTCAAGTGATCCTCCTGCCTCAGCATCTTACAGTGCTGGATTAGCAGGCATGAGCCACTGCGCCTGGCCTTCTTTAGGTTTTCTATGTAGAAGACCATCTCATCTGTAAATAAGGACAGTACCATGCTAGAGAGAGGCAGCCAAAGTAGACATGTTTATTTCTCGTCTTAATGAGAATGTGTTTTAGTTTGTGTTTCTCTGAAAGAAGACATAAGACAAGCACTTTGGGTTCAAGTATTTAATAGTTTATTTGGGAGGTGATATTCAAAAACTGGAGTAGGGAACAAAGTAACACAAAAAAGGAGGAAATGCCAGGACGCAGGTGTGTTGCCTAAGCAGCAGGGCCTCAGCTCCTCCTCTGGGAACATGACAGAATGCCCCCCCTGTCTGAAGAACTAAGGCTGGGGCATTTGCCCACTGGCCCCAATCCCTACTGGTTGAGGGGTGCTCCTGGGATGTTACCAGGCTACACTTGCCCACAAGGTGAGCTTCTTTCAGCTTTGGAGAAAGCCCAAGAGCAGAAAGTGAAGAGATGTGTGGTGCAGGGGTGGGATGCTAAGATTTGAGCTCACATGAACTGTCCACCAGAGCTGCAACCAAAATCAGATAGGAGACAGCAATGAAAGTGTCTACTTCAGTCCACCCCTTGCACCATTCAGATCCACTCATGGACACCCTGGACTTTTTGAGGGAGAGGCCAGCTGTAATCTCTAGGTAACACAATACAGGACTAGAACTACCTAGTCCCCATTGCTGCCACTGGTCACACAGCTGTAGTAATAACTTCACCCTCTACTGTCCTTCCAGGAGCTCCCTTGCTCTTGGCTGGTACTTCAACTGTACTAAGCTGCTTGCCTGGTGCGCCAATCTGAACCTTCAATCTCCAGGGCTAAGAGCCCTTGGTTACCTTGCCCTTACAGAGCCGTGGAGCATGGAAACACTGAGTTATCTCTGTGAAATCTCTGCCCAATTATGTAGCAGTAACCCCAGCCTCTCAGGATGACAAACACATCTCCTTTCTCTGCCTGCTCTTCCACAGGTGTGGAAATCCCAGAGACCACGTGGCAGGCAGTATCAGACTCAGTGGAACCCTCACTGTACTTCCAGGTTGGGCACGTCCCCCCATTTTTTAAGTCCAGGGCATCTAAATGGGCAAAGTCTAAAGCTGCAGAAACAGGAGTGTAAATTCTAAAGAGGGGTTAATGGGAATGATATTGAGAGAAGCCAATATTGCTTGATTCATGGACCTGTGTATTCTGTTGGAAGCAGGCAGGAACTACTCGTTTAATGTAGGGATCTGCAAACTTTACACACAGGACTGACAATAACTGTTTTAGGCTTTGTAGGTCATAATGGTCTTTGATGCAACCACTTTGCCATCATAGGGCAAAAACAGCCACAAACACTACAAAAGTGAATGAGCATGGCTGTGTTCCAATAAAGTTGCATTTTCAAAAGCAGACAGTGGGCTAGATTTGGCTGGCAAGCCAGTTTGTTGAACTCTGGCTCAATCCATACAACACATGCTGGAGGATGGTGCCCCAGTTTCCACTGAGGGCATCACCCATGAACTGCCACTAGCATGATGCTTATGACCAGTCATGTCCTGTGGAATATAACAGTAATAGCTAAAAATGCATTGAGCAGGTCCTATGACCAGGTACTTCTAGGCACTTTACATACAGCATCTTACGTAATTTCCATACCCCAATCGTGGTAGATACTATTAGAATCCCTATTTTATGGGTAAGAACATTATAGATTACCCTATGCTAGTCCATCAGAGTTACAGACCTGGTAAGTAAAGGATGACAAGAGGAGGAGAACTGGGGAATCTTGCCTGGGCTTGACTTAGGACTTTTCAACTTTGCAATGCATGAAAGCCATACGCATTCAGTAGTACCATACTTTGAGTACCATACCACCATTCTCTTTTTCACATTCAGTATTCAATGAATTACAGAGATTAGCTGTAGAGGTAAAAAGGCCTCATATTTGCCTCACAGCTCTTACAACTCCTTAGCTTCCACTGACACTCACTGCACCCATTCTGGCTTATGCAGAGGGCATTTTCCAAAGTAACCCACCTCAGGATTGGTCAAGATGCCCCTGATAATAGTGCAGTATTTTCCAGATCTTAGCAAGGAAATAATCTGTGTGACCTCTGGCCAGTTGCAGTCTCTGAAACACAAGTTTCCACATTTGGAAAATGAAAAAGATGGAACAGCTTGAGGTTTTCCAAACAGCACACCGCCAAGCCTCTCATCATTGAGCTGATGCTTCAGACTTTGGTATCTGACAAAGGGAGCCAAGTGAGAGCCCGCATCCTCACTTCGATCAAAGCAGCACTGCTTCCAAGTGTCATTCAGCAGAGGCCCATATACAAACAGGCCCTGAATTGCGAGGGCTTGACTTAGGGCTTTTTAACTTTGCAATGGTACAAAAGCCATGCACATTCAGTAGAACCAGACTTTGAGTATCATACCAACATTCTGTTTTTCACTTTTAGTATTTAATAAATTACAGAGATATTCAACACTTTAATATAAAATCGGCTTTGTGTTAGGGGATTTTGAACTGCAGGGTATGTCAGTGTCCTGAGCGCATTCTTAGGCTAGGCTATCATATTCTGTAGGTTCGATGTATTAAGTGTATTTTTGACTTACAATATGGGATTACCGGAAGGTAACGCCATCGTAAGTCGAGGACCATCTGTACGCTGTTCTATGGGGCTCAGGGGTGGAAGGATGACTCTGCAGCTAAAAAATGATCTGAAGATCAGGTGATGTTAATGGGCTCACTTAGTTCTACTTGTGCTTCTGATATTTAGGTGGATATAAAATGCAATGCATGGCTTTGAACGCAACGGTTACCCAGTGATTGAATGAAGATCAAATTATAACAATGGAAGTTAGTGAGCCTTAACTTCTTATTGCAATCCTAAATAGGTGCTATATTTCCCAAAGAATTACCTAGAATTTCCAGCTTACCTCTGACACAAGGGAGAAAAAAGGTAATACTTTCCTTCCTATTATAGGCATTCTAGATGACCACTGATTCTTATCAGGCAAGCTTTGGAAATTCCACCCTATGTAATCACAAAGAAATGTGCCAGCCTGGGCAACCAAGTGAGACCTTGTCTCTACAAAAAAATTAGCCAGGTGTGGTGGTGTGCACCTATAGTCCCAGCTACTCGGGAGGCTGAGGCGGGAGGATCACTGGAGCCTGGGAGATCGAAGCTGCAGTGAGCTATGATTGAGCCACTGCACTAAAGAACAGAGTGAGATGCTGAAAAAGAAAGAAAGAAAGAAAGAGAGAGAGAGAGAAAGAAAGAGAAAGAAAGAAAAAGAAAGAAAGAAAGAAAGGAAGGAAGGAAGGAAGGAAGGAAGGAAGGGAAAGAAAGAAATTTGAAGGTTTATAGTTTAGAAAATAAGAGTTACTTTGATTTAGAGTATCATTAGGTTCATATTGCTAAGTGGAGGGGAAAAAGTACTCTACAAGTCAACATGCAAGTCAACCATTTATTTAAAGTATGTATACAAACAGGCTGCAAGCCAGATGGTAGCTATGTCTGGTGGGGTTCAAGGCCGGGATCTTTAGTCCACAGAAAATAAACACAAGCCCACAAGACACTGCTCTCTCCTGCATTGTCTTGGTGAAGGTGAGCTGGAGCAACTATTCAGGTTAGCTTGACACACAAATCCCTATGGATGTAGTAGACATTGTTGCGTTGGTCTTAAATCCCAATTCTGTGTTTACCAAGGAACCCTCTGATCTCAGTTTCACACCTGAGAGAATAATGTAACAAGATAATGTCCACATTAACACTTTACTATTTAAATGGCGATTTGGTGCTCTGGGTTACAGATCCTTGATGGGATCACTGGTGTGAATTCATTACTCAGAGAATAGCCATCCTTTTGGATGCACTAAAAAGAAAAATTCCAGGCCGAGTGTGGTCTTACACCTGTAATCTCAGCACTTTGAGAGGCTGAGGCGGGTGGATCACTTGAGACCAGGAGTTTGAGACCAGCCTGGCCAACATGGTGTAACCTCGTCTTTACTAAAAATACAAAAATTAGCTAGGCGTGGTGGCACACACCTGTAGTCCCAGCTACTCAGAAGGCTGAGGCAGGGGAATCACCTGAACCCAGGAGGCTGAGGTTGCGGCAAGCCAAGATCGCACCACCGCACTCCAGCCTGAGACAGAGTGAGACTCCGTCTCAAAAATAAACAATTCCTGAACATGAAAACAAAAAAACAAACAAACAAAAAAAAAAAACAGGCTCTCCCACAAGCCCCGAGGCCAGAAGGTTCCATCTCAACTGATATCAGCCTCTCTTACCCCTCTTACCACACTGCCACCACACAGGACTGAGTGTACTCAGGACAACCTTGAAACTAATGCCAGATGCAGAAACCCACTTTTCGCCTTTTGTCAAAGCAGGGCAGCGAGGTAGGGGAGAGAATGAAGTATCAGGAAGCACTGTGTTTGTTCTATTAAGAAGAAACAGGATTTCAATATTACAACAAATTTTTCAGAACTTTGGTTTATCAGCATATTAGCACATTAACATGCTCTCACATGAAGCAGGAACAACTGTCTACAGCAGGCATCTCTGCAAACTATGGCCTCTGGGCCAGATCTGGTGTTCACTGGCTGTGATGTACAGCCCTCCAGCTAAGTAGAGTTTTTACATTGCTGAAAAATGGTTTTTAACTCTTTTTATAAAGTTGTTTTTTAAAAGAGACAAATAGCAAAAAAAGGACCCTGAGAGAGAAAGTATCAGGCCCTTCTCAGAAAGTTTGTCAACCCCTGGTTTACAGGAATAATGAACTCCCCTCCGTCCTGCCTCCATCTACCAAAACAAAGTCTTAAAAAAAAAAAAAATACACAAGACCAACCAGAAGCACAGGTGGAAAGATGACTTTTTGAACAAAAGACTACCCTTCCCTCCTTGATCTTAGCAACTTTAGTCTGAATTTGCATGACAGAAGATTCAAATTTTTGTAATAAATCAAAATAAATAAATTACAGGGTTGCACTGAGAAATTTAGTGGACATTGAAAAAGTCAAATTGGCTGGCTGCTCTTCTTGAAGGTAGTTGAAAAAAAACAATTTAATGCAAATATCCATGCATGCACAGAACTTTAAAGGTAGAAGAAACTCTCATTTTACAGATGCAGAAAGGAATTTGGGGAATGTAAGTTTCTATGAAAACAAAGAACATGAAATGAAAAAAAAAATTAAGAATTACTTAGTCCTTTTGATATCCATGTGAGGTAGGGAGAGCAATATTCCCAGCATAAGCACAAAAATTATCAAACCAGGACACTAAAAATAATTAAAGAGATGGATATAATTATATAACTTTGAAAACATGTATTTCTTGATTGCATATTTGCTTTATTATATTGATAGACCTAGAAGATATATTTACTCAAACCTTATTTTTAAAATATCTTTCAGAATGCACCATAAGAAACTTGTTTGGATTATATTTTTGTGCATGCACAAAAAAACGGCTGTAATATGAAGTATTTTTTTTACTATGAATACCAGACAAAAGTGTTTAAAATACTATAATGACTTGCAGGTGTTGTCAAGCCAATGACCTTTTATAATCCTACTGCTACATCCAAAAGAAAAGTTCTTTAGACACATTACAGTGAGGTATCATAAAATGCTATATATTGCCACTAAAGAATGCAAAGCAATATAGATAGTATACATTTATAGTATAAACAGTATAAATAGCAACTTACATTCATTTAACTGAGATTTCTTTTATGTTAAACCACATTAAGTCGTCTCCATTATAGATTAGTTCTGACATCCAAGAAAATAAAATCAAAAGAATATATACATAAAACATAAAATGAGCACATAAAATTTACCATCTTAACTATTTTAAAATTAAGGAACATTTTTTAAAGTGTGGCTTATTTTCTTATAAAGTAGAAATTTACTTAAAGATATAGATACCCATATATGATATAAATTATATATAGGATATAAAAATACAGAGAATATATATAATATATAGGGTATATATAATATATATGGATATCTATATCCTTAAGTAAATTTCTACTTTATAAGAAAATAAACCGTACTTTAAAAAAAGTTCCTGGCCGGGCGCACTGGCTCAAGCCTGTAATTCCAGCACTTTGGTACGCCGAAGCGGGTGGATCACGAGGTCAGGAGATGGAGACCATCCTAACACAGTGAAACCCTCTCTCTACTAAAAATACCAAAAAAAAAAAAAAAATTAGCCGGGCGTGGTAGCAGGCGCCTGTAGTCCCAGCTACTACAGGCTGAGGCAGGAGAATGGCGTGAACCCGAGAGGCGGAGCTTGCAGTGAGTCGGGATCGCGCCACTGCGCTGCAGCCTGGGCGACAAAGCCAGACTCTATCTCAAAAAAAAAAAAAAAAAAGTTCCTTAATTTTAAAATGGCTAAGATGGTAAATTTTATGTTATCTGGTTCCTACCACAACAAAAGTATATAAAGGCAATTTTAATATAAAAAGAGAATACATAAAATAGGATATAATTAAATTCTCATTTATTTAAAAAGTTGTTAATAATTTTGGCTGTTTTGTTTCTTTTGAAGTATACTTTGTGTAAAAAGTATAGATAGATATTTCTCTCTGTGTAATAAGGGAAGGGTATATATAGAGAACTGTAAGGCGCAGGTATGTGAAAAGCAGGAATTATACCAAGAACAGGAAAAACTGATTAATCTTCATGATCACATAACCAAGAAAAAAGATAATGTGTTCCAAGATGACGCATTAATCAAATGTCATCCAAAAAGAAAAACGTTCAAAGGTAAAAATATAATGCCATGTTCCCAAATTGATGTTGTGACAGAATGTCAGGGCACCCACTGACAAACTAAATGAATTCCAAGATGACCAGTCTCAGGGCGTCTACACACCAGTGATGCCCCAGCTCAGTTAATTCCTATAAGTGTTGAAAAGTATTTACTTTTAAAAAAGAGGGCTAGATGCAATGTGGTCTCCTGAATTGAATCCTAGAACAATGAAAGAATATTAGTGGAAAAGTGGTGAAATCTGAATATTGTGTGCAGTTTAATTAATAGTGATTGTACCAATGTTAACTTCTTAGCTTTGACAAATGCACCTTGCTATATAAAATGTTAACATTAAGGGAAGCTGAGAAAAGAGTAGACAGGAACTTTCCTCACTATCTTTGCAACTTTTCTGTCAATCTAAAATTATTTCCAAATTAAAAGTTTATTAAAAAGTGGGGAGATAATTAAGTATCAACCTATGCACACAGAAACACAACACTTGGCTGTAGCAATGTTCTCATAACAGCAACAGAGGGGAATACATCAAGTGTCATTTCAAAAATAACCCAGGGGTAAGGAAGGAAGTAGTGACTGGAAGAGTGGCTGAGTGGGCTTTTGTGTGCTACAGTCTTCTATTTCTTGACCCGAATTGGTGGTTGCACATGTGTGTTCATTTTAATTCACTGAACTATACCTTTTGATACATTACCCTTCAACTAAAAAAATAAAATTAAAACATTTCCCTATTACTGATGAAGGTTTGAATGAAGAGAACATAAGGTATATAAGTAGGAAAGAAAACCTATGTAGGGACAGATGTAATAGTTATTAAATCCTAAGTAAAATTTTCAGAGCTTGGAAATTACCAGATCCAGGAGTGGTCAGATTCCTTTATGAAGGTAGATCTGGAGATACTTAAGCCAGATTTTTGTATTTTAGCAAAGTTCCTCAGATGATTCTGACGCACACCTGGATTATAAACCACTGAACTACCCCAAGAAGGTTATGTGACCTTCCAGAGCTAGAATGTTCCAGAAATGGTGCAAGAATTCTATTACTGAACTCCTGGCCCTCTACTCTACCTATAGTTCCAAACCTTCAGCCAAGATTCCTGAGACATTATACCACTAGAGAGAAATATCAGTAAGTTCTATTAACTTTAATGTGCTTATCAAAAAGATTTTTTTTCTATCACGGTGGCTTTTTTAACCCTACAAGACAGAATCTTTTTTCCAACATATTTTCAATTTTACATTTCCAGTATAGCATTAATACATTTGTCATTTATTAAATAATGGCAAACCATAGCATCATAAAGTATTAAGACTGAAGGACTACTAACCCACCTATTCATTTTAAAGATGAGGAAACAAATGCCAGAGACAGTAATAACTTGTCAGGAGTTTCCAGAATTCAATTCTCCTTTTTTAGATTAATAAGTTAGACCAGATTTCTTCCCCATGGTTACTGTCTGAGGAGATTAACTAATATGCAATACATGATATCTTAGGTTCTTTCATGTTTAATTCAGTTTGTTGTGATTTCTGAAAATGTATCTCTTTAAAACAATTGTTGTTGTGCAACAGTGTGATGGCAAGGGAACAGAAAACAACAAAAAAAACTTGATTGAATACTTCAATCAAAGTGCTTCTTTTTTATGTGAGGATAAATCATACTGAATTAAGGGGAAATTTAAGAATATTTTTTAAGAAATAACAATTTCATGTAGGCAATTGTGAGGAAAATAACAAACATACAAGCCAAGGCCACGTGATTCTTCCACAAGCCCCAGGGTGAGAGATCGATGCCCTGCCTTGCCAAATATTCTTCGCCAGTACATCTGAAATTCAACAGAAAGAGAATATAACTTCATTCCTAGCATCTGTCAAATGTTACTCAGTATAGCCACTGTTCCTTAAAGGAGCCTAAAATTTAACCAAGCCTTTAATGATTACCCCTTCAGATGTCATAGCTAACAGTCATTGTGTGCTTACAATTTTGCTAGACACTAACAAGCAACGTGAACCTAACTTAGTTAATTCCTAAAACAATCCAATGTGATAGACATTGTACACACTTAAAAGATGAGGGGACTAAGGTTTAAGGAACTTGACCAGGTTTACAGAGTCATACTTCGAATCACCGAGTTTTTAGCCTACTCAAATTTATTGGTTTCCAAATCTGTAATGCTGCTCTCTCCAAAGGGCAGAAATATTTATCAAGTAATAGTTCCCTTATCCCTGATAAAAAAAAAATCCGCTTAAACAGATGACACCTGTGACCCTTACTAAGCTGATCAAAGCTCTTACAGTACTCTTTACCCTTACAAATTGCCATAAAAAACAACACAGGCTAAGAATTCCAAAACCAGGAAAAGAGGTGTGCATGGGTTTCCTGCCAAAGTCACGTTCTGTCAGCTCTTACACCAAGACTGTGATGAGCATCACAGATGCTCAGGTACAAGACATTCCCAGCAGACTCAGCTATTAGGTTTAAGCCTTAAGTGGTAGCTAGAGTAGAGCAGGATGAACTCCTTGCCACAGGTTAGGAAATCACCTTGTACTAAAATGACCTTGGACAGCCACAGTTACTGCCTGATACCATTTTTGTGCAACTCTTGGGAATTCAGCAATTCAAAAAACATACATAGCCTCTCTTTCACTATAAGAATAGCTTCCTCCTGGCCGGGCGCGTGGCTCACGCCTGTAATCCCAGCACTTTGGGAGGCCGAGGCGGGTGGATCACGAGGTCAGGAGATCAAGACCATCCTGGCTAACACGGTGAAACCCCGTCTCTACTAAAAATACAAAAAATTAGCCGGGTGTGGTGGCAGGCACCTGTAATCCCAGCTACTCAGGAGGCTGAGGAAGGAGAATGGTGTGAACCCAGGAGGTGGAGCTTGCAGTGAGTGGACATTGTGCCACTGCACTCCAGCCTCAGTGACAGAGCAAGACTCCGTTTCAAAATAAAAAAAAAAAAGGAATATCTTCCTTCTTTGTCTTCTGAGGATGAAGCCTCATCTTAAGCTACCATGAAGCCCATGGTCGTTCCTCCTTATCTGGTCCCATTTTTCCCATCCACTTCATCCTGACCACCCTGATCAAGCCAAAAGAGAGGGACAGAATAAAGAAAACCTCTCTGTATAGAGGATTTCCTGTGAATAATTCAAAAGAGTAATTTGTCCTGTTATTCAGAATTATTTATATTCTACTTGAACATTCAGGAGATTGAGGATAATATCAACATTCTCTTTTCTCTCATTAATTTATGTATCAAAATCAAACCATTAGCAATCATAGAAAAGGAATGTGTTACTAAATTCTTAAAACAATATTATCTAGTGTTATTAGTATCTGTTTTAACATTATGTGAAAACAGGGGTTTTTCTCAACTTACTCAAGTGTTTCTTGTTTTTTTAGAGGATAAATCGATTGATAGGGAGTATTCCAAATTAATTTAAAAACAACAACACATGACTATGCGGCCTTTGATTTCATGATGTCTTCCAAATGCACGAGGCAGTGGAAGTGCCAGGATCTTGGCAGAGAAATGTTCACTTTCTTTGTGCTATTGCTGCCTATTTCATTCTTACTACTGTCCATGGGTTGGGCTCAGAAGTATCCGTGAGTTCACGGACCCATAGATTTCATATAATCCATACAGTTCAGGGACCATAAGCCCTTGATAAAATATCAAAGCACCTCACTTCAATCTCAAATGCTCTGAAAACCAAGAATTCAAACCCACAATCTAAATATCAAAAGGATCTTTTAAAAGGCCCAAAACAAACAATAAGAAACAAACATAAGAAATATTGCTGCACGTTAAAGACAATTTTTACTGCGGCAGAATACTGAGGGGTTGTGCCGCGTGTTCATGTGGATTCATGCACAACAACTCACTTTATAGATGAGAAAACGTAGGCTCAGAAAAATTCAGTGCCCCTGGAAGGACTCATACAGATCTAAGCCCAGTGGCCTTTATACATCACACCATGGTAGTAACAAAACTCATTTTGACACTGAACACAAACTTACGTTGCATAGTTACAAGTATTGTTTGCTGTTGCATTGAGTCCTGGGCAGAAGTTTTGTCCCAAAAATTCATTATGCTGCAAAGCCTATAACACAAGTGGGAGCAGGGCAAGGTAAACAGTTTTAAATTTCAAGAAGTTTCCAAAGAGTTATCACAATCATGCCCTCTGAGTTTAATCTTTATTGTTATTTCTAAAAACATATTCACAGTCTTTGTCTCACCAAACCAACTAATGTTATTTTCCCTGGCAATCAAGAAGCCTAGGGTTGGGATTTTGGCTTCCAATACAAAAGAAGTAAAGTATTTTGCCAAAGCGGGAGACCTCTGGCTATACTACACCATAGCTCCTTCCTCCTTCTCTCCCCAATTTTGTAACCCCATAAACATTCTAATTAAAATGATACAGTGGTGCTCAATGAGTATTGTCAATTTACAGTGACAATCTTTTGTTCTTGTTTGTTTTCATTGGAACCACTTGTAATTCTTGGAAGTTAGAAGCTCGGTTATACTATATTAAGACACAGATAGTTTACTTTGGAGTTAATGAGCTTGCAAAAGCCAATATGACTATGCTTATTATATGGTCTTTGTTCTTCTAATTTTCCTTTCATTATAAACATACATATTCTAGTCTCCCAGCCTCTCATTTATTTCCTTATTGAACTGAAACGCAACAATATGCTTTTCATCAATTAGCCAATCTTTCTCCTTTACTAGGAGATATCTCCCCACTCTTCAGCCCTTTAAAGGATGACTGAGGAAAATAGCAAATGACTCCCCAGCCTTGTGTTAACCAAGGCTAACAGGAAATTCTCATTCCTTGCTCCTAAAAGGGAGTTTCTGGATGGGAGACTTTCACAGCTCATGGTCAGGGAAATGAAATGAGGACGCTTGATTTCCATTGTTCCTAGCTTGGGAATGCAGTCACAACGACAGACAAGGAAGACATACCGTAAATCCATATCGTGGAATGCTGAAGTACTGAAGCCATGAGAGCCAAGATGCAATGGTTGTGAGATTGACCAACAGACCTGAAAAAATCTACAAAAAGCAAATACTAAGAGTCAGGCCTGCTTGAGTAATTTCATGCAGAATTCTAGAGAATACCCTCTTCAAGTCCCTACCACCTTGTAAGTACTTCTTTTAAAAGCAACTCTTTACTGAAGTTCTTTCCACTTACTCTAGACACTCACTAAACTCTTCTCCTCTGCATGTGCACATCTCTATATAGCTGAAGTAATTTATGGTTTTAAAGGAAGAACAAAATATCTAATACATATTAGATATTCCATTTAATCAGAAGATCCTCAATTGTCAAGACTATGTACTCAACTTTATTTGTAACTGCACACAATGCAAGGTCAAGAAGCACTGACTATTCTAATGACACAACCACTATGTGTGCTCACCAATACACCTGGCATTGGAAGAACCTATACCAGATAAATCCTGAGCATCACACACCCACTGCACCTCACATGATAAGATTTGTTATTTACAAAGGTTTGCAGTCTATATCCATATGACTTTAGCAAGGATATGAGGTTCTGAATGCAGGCTTAACATAACCCAAAGTCTAGAACTGATACAGAGTATAATGTGGTGAGAGGTAGAGTATAAACTGGATCAGTGCTATCATTTAAAGCTGCCAAAAAGCAATAGCGCAATGGAGATGCCAGGAAGACCTGATGAAGATTGACAAGAGAACTAATTGCCACCACAAGCATACTGGTATACGCATAACAATGATGATGTTGCTGGTATGACAATATATATTCAGACTTGACCTGACCAAGTGCTTAGCATATAACACAGCATCTCTGAGTAAAATACAGTTTTACGACTAGTTTTTAATGTTCTGTATAGAAATCTTTAAATAATAATAAATCAAACAAAACATTTGTATTTGCTGGATGACAGTATGGGAAATATAAACAAGCCTATCACTTCCTCATTAATGTTTGCATTGGTAGTTTTCAAATCCAGAAATGGAAGAATTAAACTATGGCAAGAGTTTGTGCTAATTATTTTTATTTAAAGACATCTACTCCTACTCTAGCAAACAGGACATGTTCCTGTCAAGTATGATGTTGAAGGGGAAAAAAATGTAACTGGTTTCGTTCACCTGTTGATTCCTCTATGTGCAAAATTTAGGGGCATGTAAGATTAGGACTAAGTAACCAAAAAAAAAAAAAAAAAAAAAGATAAGCAGAAACATATTGAATGTCAGGAACGAAACCCAGAAAGGAGGTACTTAGTAGTGTGTGAACTCTGCAATTTTCCAATATTTTTAAAACACTCTTTTTCAAAATACAAGAGGGAGCCAAAATAGACTACTCAAACCATACTCTGTTCTGCTTCTTATGAGGCTTAACGTGTCTTGGAAAACAGTATTATAAATCCAACCAAACCATCTCTGCTGGTGGGTAAACAAGCTAGCAGTTCAATGCTGTATGTGGGAACTTTAAAACAGAAATTAAACATGTAAAAAAAAAAAAATAAGCTAGCAGTTCTCTAATGCCAGCATGAAAGTCGGGCAAATAATCTGTCATTCTCAAGAGAATCTGCCGATCAAATGTCTTCTGGCTTTTGAAATTCCAATTTATTAAGGTTTCATAATATGTCACCAAGAAACACCTTTTAAGAGCTCATAGTAACAATATTAACTAAAATTATTGGAACTACATTAGAACAGTAGCAAAAAAGGTTGGATAAGGGCAAAGAGGAAAGTTAGTATATTCTCTAACATAATCTATTTCAGTAGACGGCCTTAAGTAAAGCAGAGTCCCATTTACAGAATCCTCAAAACAGGCTTTACATGACAGGTGAATGTGCAGGGAGACATGAAGGAAAAAAACAATTCCTTATCAGAGCAAACACAGTTCAGACTCACCATCATAAACACAAAACAGATGGTCATGAGAAGTGTTGCTACAGAAACCACACTCTGACCTGCTGCTATGGCCAGTGCCATAGAACTGGCCGAATAGGCCACCATCATAAGGGTAAACATCATAACGAAGAAGGCGTCTGCCTTTGGCTTCAATCCTTAGTCAGAAAGAGAAGAAGTAGTTAACCCAACTGCCTAGGTCACCGTATGTTTGGGATTGCTTATTATGCAAATTTAATACTAATATTTTGAGAAACTAATATTAGAATGAAAAAAAGTCATCCACTCTCCAACCACCCTGGGTCTCCAATGTTGTGTCTGTCCATGTAACTGCATAAAGTTCTCATATTTTATACCAACTTCATAAGCACTGGTCCTTATAACACTTATGTGCCATTATGTGTAATTACGAACAATTTCTGAGTTCCTGAGATGAAGAGTTACAGGCAGTACAACTAGCCAAAATTCACCTGCCTTCTCTTTTCACAGGAAACTCATCAATAGCACATTCATTTGCCCATACATCCCCACATTACTCATTGTGTGCTGTAACTTTGTGAGTGAAGGGACTGGGACGATCAGGATGCCATGACCTCGCAGTGGTTGTAGTATCTGGGGGAGGGGGAGGGGGCCTCCATAACCCAAGCCTCCCTAGACAGATCACCACATCACTCTGGATTGAAATGGGACTAAATTACATTTCATAAACTGCTTTCTAAACTGTAGTGAGCTAATACTACAGGTAATACAATCTGAAGATTTGAAACAGCCACAAGAACAACAATCAGGAGTCTGGAGATCTAGATCCTAACCCTGATTGTTTAGGACACACCTATTATTTGTCAAATGGAAGGTTTAAGCTCAATCGGTAGTTCTTATCTTATAGTGTCAAAATATATATTTCTGGGGGTTTTGTGTGTGTGCATGTGTGTATCAGTGAAATATATGGAAATGAGATGCAAGGAGCCTGGAGGGAAGCCTGAGCATAATGCACAAATGAGTCTCCACATCTACCAAACAAGTATTTTTTTTTAATTAACAAGCCCCAAAAGTCACCGTCTTTCTCTCATTAAAGAAGCAGGGATGGGGAATATATATTAAATAAATACATATATATATATATTTAATCATTCTATGCATCTCTAAGAGATTAAATATATTTAATCATTCTATATATCTCTAAGTGTGTGTGTGTGTATATATACATATATATAGAGAGAGGGAGAGATAGATAGATAGATAGATAGATAGATAGATAGATAGATAGACAGACAGAAAACATTGATAGGCTATAAATATCCCAGCTTCTCCAGCATAGTCTCAAAGTTTTACAAATTCTTTCCATGTTTGTGTATAACACAAGCATCTCTCAGTAAAGTGTAGTTTTATAAGTGGTTTTAAAAGTTCAGGCTGGGCACATCTGCTCATTCCTGTAATCCCAGCACTTTGGGAGGTTGAGGTAGGAGGACTACTTGAGGCCAGGAGTATAAGACCAGCCTGGGCAATACAGTGAGACCCAATCTTTACCAAAAACTCCATCTTTATGTGTGCCGGTAGTCCTAGCTACTCAGAGGCTGAGGTAGGAGGATCACTGGAGCCCAGGAGGTTGAGGCTGCAGTGAGATATGATCACTACTGCACTCCAGCCTGGGTGACAGAACAAGACCCTGTCTCAAAAAAACAAAACAAAGCAAACAAACAAAAAAGTTCAGTTGGGAAACAGTCTTGAAAAAATAGCTGACAGTGAACAACTATTTCAGAGTGCAAAATGGACAGGTGTTTCCTTATCTCATGGTTTGGTTTATAGTTTTGAGAACCAAAAACATGCTTGCAAGGTGCAACTGACTTCACCCATAGGCAAGACTAAAGACATGTCCTTTTTTGTTTTGTTACATACTTACCTAACATAAAGTACACTATACAGGTAAATATAATACTTGGTAACATCCTCATGGGTAATAAATCAGATAACAGTTTTCCAAGGAAATAAGATGACACTCTGTAGTATCCGCTGATGTATTCATGTCTATAGAACAAAAATACATATCATACATCCCAGATTAGTTTAAGAAGCCACAGGGCAGGCTAGACTTGTCTGTTACAGACCTCTGCTGACAGCAGGGGTCGAACAAGCCAGCTTCCCACATCCTCAGGGCTAGACCCACTATGCATGCCCATGAATACCTTGGGTGCCAGCCTCCCTGGGACAGCATCCCATGAAGCTCTGTGCACAGCCCCTCTTCTCATGACACAGTTCCCTGCTATTGCTGCTCTTTCTATCTCCTGAACACTCAGTCCAGGGAAACAGATTCCACACATCCTCCCTCTCTTCAAAGAATGCTTCTTTTCCTTCTTCGACGTTGGCTTTCCTTGAAGAACAGCACTTCAGTAGCCAATTTTGATAGGAATAGAAGCTTTTCTTTTTCCCTATTTCTGATGAGGAAGTTGGCCTGTTATTCTCCAAGCCCCCCAGTGCAGCTTCAGATGACTAAGCTCTTCTTACTTCTTCTACTCTCAAGTTAAAAAAAGAAAAAGACTTCTTCTTTCAATGATCATGTCTTCCAGCCATACATCCCTGTCAACTACCAAATTGTAATCTTTCCTCTTCCTGACATCTTTCTCCCACAATTCCAAACTCTTCCACTTCCTTCATTATTTCCCTTTCTAATAATTCCTATATGTGACATGTACATTTGGGCAAATGTGATCCATCCTTGAAAAATACCCAGCCTGGGAAACATAGTGAGACCTTCTCTTTACAAAAAAAAAAAAAAAAAATAGCCAGGTGGCCAGGTGCAGTGGCTCACATCTGTAATCCCACCGCTTTGGGAGGCCAAAGGGGGTGGATCACCTGAGGTCAGGAGTTTGAGACCAGCCTGGCCAACATGGCGAAACCCTGTCTCTGCTAAAAATACCAAAAAAATTAGCTGGGTATAGTGGCGGGCGCCTGTAATCCCAGCTACTTGGGAGGCTGAGGCAGGAGAATCGCTTGAACCTGGGAGGTGGAGGTTGCAGTGAGCCAAGATCGCACCATTGCACTCCAGCCTGGGAGACAGAGTGAGACTCTATCTCAAAAAAAAAAATAGCTAGGCATGCCAGTTACTCAGGAGGCTGAGGTGGGAGGACTGCGTAAGCCCCGCAGGTCAAGGCAGCAATGAGCCATGATCATGTCTCTGGACTCCAGCCTGGGAGACAAAGCAAGACCCTGTCTCCAAAAAAAAAAAAAGGAAAATACAAGAAATTAAACCAGGCTGCTCTTTACTGTAAGAATGCCTTCTGGCTCGTGCCACTTCCCTGGTCCACTGAGGGCTAAGCATGGTCACATTCTTTGTCGACTTAATCTCTCCACTTCCAAGTTGCTGCTTAATCTCTACCAAACCCCCCAAACTTTTCTTGTGAAGGTCATCAGTATTTACTAAAAACAAAAGATACTTTTCAGTCCCTTTATTGCTTGCTCTCTCCAACATTTGGATTTTCTGACTGTACTCAAATATAGAAAAGCTCTTTTCTCTGGATATCAGGTCCCAAAGGCTCAGGATTTTCTTCCTTACCTCTGGCTGCTTTTTCTCAATGAATATTGGTAACCCCTATACATATTTTCAAAACATCATGTTGTACATGAACAATATATACAATTTTTATTCACCTATTTAAAAATAATTTTTAAAAAGTACTGGTAATCCTCAGGATCCCATCCTTAGCCCCAACCCCAGATGTAATCAGTCTAACCAATAGCCCCTGCTGCTGGACAGCCCTGTTCCCAGAACAAAGACGTACTCACATGAAGAGCTTCTTCTCTACCACAAAGAGTTCCACGGCCGACACGCTGCTGAAACACTGGTTGGTCGTCAGGAAGAAGAGAACCCCAGCTCTGCCATGAAAAGGGGAACCAAATCACCGCAGTCAACTCAGCATTCTTAGATAGATTTTCTACCCACAAAACTCCACAAATGACAGTGTGTAAAGTTAGGCAGGAAAAAAAGGGAAACTGTTCTGGTTGAAACAGGGAAGCGTGAACCCCATCAAGCCTCTCCCCATCTCTTATGTCTCCACAGTGGTACCCCTGGGACTACATATTATAGCTCATTTTGAAATTCACAGTCTTGGATTGTTGTGGAATGAATTGCGTCTCCCCCCACCAAAATTCATATGTTGAAGCCCCAACCCCCAATGTGATGGTATTTGAAGATGGGTCCTTTGGAAGGTAATTAGGTTCAGATGAGGTTACAGGATAGGGAGGTGGGGAGAGTGTAATGGGAAGAGCGTCCTAATAGGAAGAGACACCAGAGCTCTTGCTCTGCCACACAAGGAACAGCAAGGAGGCAAGTCTGCAAGCCAGGAAGAGGGCCCTCACCAGAACCCAGCAATGCTGGCATCCTGATCTAAGACTTTCAGACTAGAACTGAGAGAAAATGCATTTCTGTTGTTTAAGCCACTTGCTCTATGGTATTTTGGTATGGCAGCCAGGCCAATACATAATTTTAACTAACAAAAATGCCAAGTACCATTCCTAATGTACGAACAGAAAAGTGGTAAGCTAAATAAAGTCTGCAAAGGTTAAGAAATTCAATTAGCCACTTTGATTTTAAAGTTGAACAAAGAATGTAAGTCATGTGGAAGCAAAATGAAAGACAGTGAAGGGACCCTTCAATCAACCCCTTATTATATGCATAATGTACGTGCACCACACCACCATCAGCAGGGCCGTGACATTATCCTTGACCATGCTAAGACAGCCAGCCCTCTATGAGGTTTCCAGAGTGCTCAGAGAAAACCAAGACACTTACTGATAAAGAAAAATCTAATTTGTTTATCGTAATGAAAAGGAACACTATTAGTGCTTGTTTCTCAGTGAAGTAACTGAGATTTAAAAAGGAAAATGTTGGCCGGGCACAGTGGCTCATGCCTGTAATCTCAGCACTATGGGAGGCCGGGTCGGGAGGATCACGAGGTCAGGAGTTCAAGACCAGCCTAACCAACATGGTGAAACCCCACCTCTACTAAAAATACAAAAATTAGCCAGACGTGGTGGCGGATGCCTGTAGTCCCAGCTACTCAGGAGGCTGAGGCAGGAGAATCGCTTGAACCTGGGACGTGGAGGTTGCAGTGAGCTGAGATCGTGCCACTGCACTCTAGCCTGGGCAACAGAGCAAGACACTGTCTCAAAAAAATAAAAAATAAATAAATAAATAAAAAGGAAAATGCTAATCTACACTTTGATACAAATATGAATTTTATGAAAGCGTGCCAACATCCCTGAAACACCATAACAAAATAATATAATTGACAGTAAGGGTGTGAGTTGAAACTGAAAAAGAGGTAAGTGACACATCATTTAAATGGCGTAAAAACAAGAGAACATTTTAAAAAACGCAAAACCAAGTGAACAACACAATTACATTAAAAGAAAAAAAAGAGTCCATAGATACCTAAAGAACAAAGATCTAAGGGAACAGGCTAGGGTCTTTTTTGTTTTATTTTATTTTTAGAGACAGAGTTGCCCTCGGTCACCCAGGCTAGAGTATAGTGGCATGATCATAAACTCACTGCAACTGAGTTGAACTCCTGGCCTCAAGCAATCCTCCCAGCTTGGCCTCCCAAAGTGCTGCAGTTACAAGTGTAAGCCACGGTGCCCAGCCAGAACAGTTTTAAAAGTATGTACATATAATTAAAATGAATGAAAAATAGCCAGGCCTGGTAGACATGCAGTTATCTCACTTTCTGTACACAAATAAACCGAATATCAAGTAAAAAGCTAATTTCAGAACATGGAACATAGCAAAGATTCAATTCAATTTGTTGTCTTAAATCTATCAGTACAGTAATGTTCATAATGATTCTGAAAAAGTAGACAATGGAAACGTTCCTTCTAAATACCAAGATGATTTATTTTAAACACAGTTTTCTCTTATTAAGGAAGTTAATTCATTCTAATTCTTTCAAGGTGGTAATCCACATCTGTTATATCTACTTATTGGTCTGAATATTTTTTATTTTGATTTTTAAAATTATAAATTGGCATATTATGGTTGTATATATTTGTGGGGTACCAAGTTATATGATTCATGAATCATAATTGTGAAATAATTAAATCAAGCTAATTAACACATTCATCGCCTCAAACATTTATTTTTTGTGGTAAAAGTATCTTAAATTTTAGCAATTCTGAAATTTATGTTATTATTTACTGTGTTCACCACATTGTGCAATGTATCTCCAAAGAAAAATCCTTATTCCTCTTGTGTAACTGAGGTTTTGTACCCTTTGACCATCATCTCTCCATTCCCCACACCCCTCTGGCCTCTGGTAACCACATTCTACTGTCTCTTTCAGTTCCATTGTTTCAGATTCCACATTAAGTGAGATTATGTGACATTTCTGTGCTTAGCTTTCTGCGTTTGGCTTATTTCACCTGGCATAATATTCTCCAATTCCATCCATGTTATTGCAAATGGTCTTTTGTTTTTCCGTTGTGTATATATACCACATTTTCTTTAACAAATCAGACCCTTAGGGTGATTCCGTATCTTGGCTATTGTGAACAATGCTGCAATAAATATGAGGGTGCAGAAATTTCTTCAACAAACTGATTTCACATCTTTGGGGTAAATATCTAGAAGTGAGATGACTGGATCTGAATACTATTTTTAAAGTATACCTTTTCCCTTAATATACACGAATTTGTTTAGCTATCACCACAACTCTGTAAAGCAGTTATTCCAGAGGTAGCTATTAATTCAAAGATGCTTGTACTGTACATATGATTAAAACCCAGTTTCTCAGTTACACGGGTTAGAGAAAGAGCAGAGAGTGCTTTCCTCTCTCAGAGAATTCATCCCCAAAGAAGAGAACTAAACCACTGGCCTCGAGCAGTTTTAAATTATGAAGTACTAATATTCACCCCGAACAAAACTTTGAGAACCTCTTTCCAGAGATGATGCTGAAACATTTTTTCCTAATCAATAAATCACTAATCATCCCAGGAGGGATTCAATCATATACATAGGCCACTTTAACATAGTCCAAATGCTTATTTAAAAAATGATAGTGGGGTCAATGGGAGGCAGTGGGAGGAAGAACATCAGGAAAAATAGCTAATGCATACTGGGCTTAACACCAAAGTGATGGACTGATAGGTGTAGCAAACCACCATGGCACACGTTTAACTATGTAGCAAACCTGCGCATCCTGCGCATGTACCCTAGAGCTTTGGGAAAAAAAATAAAAAGATAGCAAGCTTAAGTCAAAAATACAAATTATGAGCCCAGGAGTTCAAAGCTGCAGTGAGCTATGACTGCACCACTGCACACCAGCCTGGGCAATATTGTGAGATTCTATTTCAAAAACAAACAAATTAAAATAAGATTAATGCCCTATTTCTCCAGAAAACATCTGAAGAAACACCTAAAGTTCTTCTTTATTCTCTGGATTTTTCTACCAAGAGCTTTAATGGCCAGATTTCCAGTCCTCTTCAAAGTTCCAGTTGAGGACCAGGTTACTCCGTGTACTCCATGTCCTTTCCAAATGCTTCCTGCTGCACAATATAAAAGGCCCACAGCCTTTAGATCCTGTGATATATTCTGTGCTGGGTTAAGAAATGGCATCTACACGGCACACAAATTATCAATTACTAGCAAGTCTGGAAATAATCCAGATACCTCAGTCCTCAGGGAAAGTAAAAACATGAACAATGACATCACTCTGGTAAACTGCTGTTTAATAATACTCTCATTGTAGAGTAACACTATCTGATTCCATACAAAATAATTTATTTTACTCGAGTGAGGAATCAACTTTTATGCTTATTCTTTAAAAAATAATCAGTCTTTTCCAGACATCAAAATAGGCTGAACATAAGCGTCTTCAACTTTCCTCAATAGTAAAATGGGGACACTATCATCTACCCCCTCTAAATCACTGCGTGGTAACCTGAGACTATGGACAGCAAGCACTACAGAGCACAGTATCTGCCACAAGTGTTCTCCATACATGAAATAACCAGAACTCTGAGGGCTGTGAAATTCCTGAGTGCTTACGTTCAGAATACAATAGTCGATAAAAAGTCCCCTCATAAAATGAGGTTTTTAAGGGCCCACTGTGACTGAAACTAGGTAAGGATCACAACACTAACAAAAGTGCTAACCATATAACAGGAAAAGCTGAGTCCCACCACCATCACACCCATAAGTCAAACATATATATTAAAAAAGTGACAGAAATTAGCTCACAGGCAACGAAAGAAGAAATGGATCAATTGGACTACATCAAAGTTAAAAATGTTTATGCATCAAAGGACACTACCAATACTGAAAAGACAACCCACAGAGTGGGGAAAAATATTTGCAAATCATGTATCTATCTGATAAGGGATTAATATCTCCTCAAAAATATAAAGCACTCCTACAACTTGACAACAAAAAAACAAACAATTCAATTTTAAAATGGGCAAAGGACTTGAATAGACATTTCTCCAAAGATCCAATGGATCTCTACTATTTAAAAGGGAGAAAAAGAAAAGTGTTGGTAAGTATATAGAGAAACTGGAACCCTTGTGCACTGCTGGTAAGAATGTAAAATGGTATGGCCACTGTGGAAGATGGTATAGTAGTTCCTCAAAAAAATTAACAGAATTACTATATGACCCAGAAATTCTAATTCTGGGTATATATCTGAAGAATTGAAAGCGGGAACTAAAATACGGTTTTTTTTGTTTGTTTTTTTAAGAGACAGGGTCGAACTCTGTCACCCAGGCTGGACTGCAGTAGTGCAATCATAGCTCACTGCAACCTAGAACTCCTGGGCTCAAGCAATCCTCCCACCTCAGCCTCCCAAGTAGCTGGGACTACAGACACATGCCACCACACCTGGCTGAAAGAGATAATTTGTACACCTAGGGAGCCCTGTTTACAACAGCCAAAAGCTGAAAGCAACCCAAGTTTCCATCAATAGATGAATGGAAAAACAAAATGTGGTATGTACATACAATGGAATATTATTCAACCTTATAAAGGAAAGAAATCTGACACATGCTACATGAATGAGCCATAAAGACAACATGCTAAAGAAAATAAGTCAGTTATCAAAGAATATCTACTGTATGATTCCACTTATATGAGGGTCTTAGAGTAGTCAAGTTCAGAGACAGAAAGTAGAATGATTGCTGCCAGGGGTTAGGAGAGGCAGATATGAGATGGGAAGTTATTGCTTAATGGGTACAGATATTCCATTTGAGAAGATAAAAAGAATTCTAGAGTTGGATGGTGGTGATAGTTGCATAACAATGTAAATGTACTTAATGCCACTGAACTGTACATTTAAAAATAATTGGGCCAGGTGGAGTGGCTCACGCCTGTAATCCCAGCACTTTGGGAGGCCAAGGTGGGTGGACCCACCTGAGGTCAGGAGTTCAAAGCCAGTCTGGCCAACATGGTGCAACCCCGTCTCTACTAAAAATACAAAAATTAGCTGGGCGTGGTGGCGGATGCCTGTAGTCTCAGCTACTCGGGAGGCTGAGGCAGGAGAATTGCTTGAACCTGGGAGGCGGAGATTGCAGTGAGCTGAGATCGCATCACTGCACTCCAGCCTGGGCAACAGAGCATGACTCTGTCTCAAAAATAAACTGACTCATCCTACCCTCAATAAAAGAATGACATTTACACTATACTTGTCTTAAATTCAAATTCTTAATGGATTTTAATAAGCTTGAAGAAAGTAACAGCATTTTCTTAAAATCAAGATCCAAATTTACTTACCTGTTCTGGATTCCAGTAGAATCATTTTTTAGCCCAAAGTAAATGGCACCTATAACCAGTCCCAGTATGACCGTGACAATGATCTTTTCAAAAAGAAAAATGCAAAAAAAAGGGAAAGAGTTTCAATTAGAGATAAAAACTTACACACACCATTTATTAGTATAATATATATAGTTACATAATCAGATCTCTCCATTAAGATAAACACTCAATGGCTTGGCCAACGTCCCTGGGAGAAAATAAAACAGCATACGTTGTTTAGAATGCTTCCTAAGTTAAAAATTAAGTTATCTGTGGTTTGGGGAGAGTGGTAGGACACAAAGCACACTGCTGGAAAAGCTGGACTTCCTCCCATTGCACCACCCAGCAGTCAGTTCAGGGTCTGCTTCAGGTTACCGAGCTTGTGAATACCACACAGGATAGCAGAGCAATGCAAGTATGTAGCAAAGCAAAGTCCAAGTGCCTAAGAGTTTTGACCCTGAACTGAACTCTCAACCTTTGTGCCAATGAACATGAGTCATTTTATATTTCAAGAGGTTAAAGTGAAAACAGGATATCTTTATTCTTAACATTAAAAATAAATAAAAATTTTAAAGCACACATTAAAAAAATTCTAACAATGGAATTTTGCACAGTGAGGAAATAGGGGTGAGATGGAACCTGCCTATCCAACCTCTAGGGAGTCCATGCCTGCACTGGAAAAGTGCATTGTCACTGTCACCAAAGCATTCCGCCAGCTTTCTCTGTGCACACTCTGCGTGCTTCCACTACCCATCTCCTGTCACTGCTTCCTCATCGCTTCAGCCAGTGAGGCCTATAGCCAATGCTGCAGACCTAAGCTGCCAATTCTTTGCCGTTCTCACCTATCTTCACCACTCAATTGATTTCTATAGCTCCTAAGGAGATTGGACAAACACCACTCTTGTTTCTAAGATAAAGGGTCTCTTAAGGACACTTCAATAAGCAAAGGGTTAAGGGTTATGTTATGATATAATTTATCTGAGAAAATCCTACTTATATTTACTCATGAGTTAAATATTAAAAAACAAGAAATGGGCTGGGCGTGGTGGCTCATGCCTGTAATCTCAGCAATTTGGGAGGCCGAGGGGGCAGATTGCCTGAACTCAGGAGTTTGAGACCAGCCTGGGCAACACAGTGAGACTCCGTCTCTACTAAAAAAAAACACACACACAAAAATTAGCCAGGCATGGTAGTGTACGCCTGTAGTCCCAGCTACTCGGGAGGCTGGGGCACAAGAATCACTTGAACCCTAGAGGTGGAGGTTGCAGCGAGCCAAGATCGTACCACTGCACTTCAGCCTGGGCGACAGAGCGATACTGTCTCAAAAAATAAATTGATAAATAAATAAGAATAAACAAATAAGAAATGGTAATCTAAAGAAGACAAAATATCCTACCATATCTTGGAATCATCAAAGTTAAAAAAAGAAAATCTCAATACTGCAACAGTCTAGTGGTATCAAGATTTAAAGTAACTGATCAAGGACACTTTTGGCATGAAGCAAACCAAACTGCAAAAACAGTACCATGATCTGTGATAACTAGTTTGTGAAGAACCTAGTCTGGAAAGAACATTATTCCAATGTTTCTACTTATGAGTTGTCTTTTAAAATTCACTTAGAAATTTTGGGAGGAAATCCATTATGCTGGCGTATTTTCATTACCCTCCAACAGACCAAGCTTCCAAAATAAATGCAGAGGACTGTATCAACATGCATGCATGTATGTGCATACAAGAGTCTATATTTTCACACAGCAAAACTTTTAAGAATATTCAATTCAGGATTTTTTTTTTTTTTTTTTTTTTTGAGACAGAGTCTCGCACTGTTGCCCTGGCTAGAGTGCAATGGCGCGATCTTGGCTCACTGCAACCTCCAGCTCCCAGGTTCAAGTGACTCTCCCGCCTCAACCTCCCAAGCAACTGGGATTACATGCACCCACCACCAAGCCCAGCTAATTTTTTGTACTTTTAGTAGAGACGGGGTTTCACTATGTTGGCCAGGCTGGTCTCGAACTCCTGACCTCATGATCTGCCCGCCTTGGCCTCCCAAAGCGCTGGGATTACATGCATGAGCCACCACGCCTGGCCCAGACTTTTCAAACTAAACATTCCACATGCTTTGTCAAGTTTTCATTCAAACTTGTTATCTTATACTAACACTGAGTATTATGATTAAGATGTTTCCTAAAAGTTTCAAAGTTCTAAAAATGTTTTCAAAGTCAGCTTTCAAACATATTGACAAAATAATCAATCCTGTAACCTTGGCATGCTTTTATAAGGTGTGTCTGTGTTATTCTTTCTGGCATTAAAGAAAGGAAAACAAACAGGCAAACTAAACAATGCACAATGGAGTGCATAGACCCCATCTGCTTCCAAGGTGAGCTGTTCAGGAAACCCTTGGCACCTTAAATGAACATGCCATCTTCTCATGCAGATAATCCATTCATTCTAAGATTTTCCAAATGCAACCTTTGGAAGATGCATTATCAGAGGCCAAGTTTGAATCATGTAAAGAAATAACTAGTTCAAGCCAAAGTGCAGCTGTAAAGCAACAGATACAAGATTTATCAGTAGAGAGTCATAAAACATTTTAACAACTCAATTTTCAAGAACTCAGAATTAAAACAACATACAAAATCACAAACCATGAATCAGGAATCATTAAGCTATAGCCCACAGGTCAAATAGGGCCAGCCACCTATCTTTGTTCACCTATGAGCTAAGAATGGTTTTTTACTTTATTTTTTATTATTTTTTAGAGAGAAAGTCTCACTCTGTCACTCAGGCTGGAGTGCAGTAGTGTAATCATAGCTCACTGCAGCCTCAAACTTCTGGTCTCAAGGAATCCTCCCACGTCAGCCTTTTGAGTAGCCAGGACTACAGACACGCACCACCACACTTAGCTCATTTTATTAATCATTGAATAAAAAGTCAAGAATAATATTTCTCACAATATAAAATTTATATAAAATTCAAATTTCAGTGACCATGTATAATGTTTTATTGGAATAAAATGAAAATTACCTTTTTTTTTAAGATACGGTCTTGGCCGGGCACAGTGGCTCACGCCTGTAATCCCAGCACTGTGGGGGGCTGAAGCAGGTGGACCCACCTGAGGTCAGGAGTTCGAAGCCAGCCTGGCCAACATGGTGCGACCCTGTCTATACTAAAAATACAAAAATTAGCTGGGCATGGTGGCAGGCGCCCATAGTCCCAGCTACTCGGAAGGCTGAGGCAGGAGAATTGCTTGAACCCGGGAGGCGGAGGTTACAGTGAGCCGAGACCGCACCACTGCACTCCAGCCTGGGCGACAGAGCATGACTCTGTCTCAGAAAAAAAAAGGGGGGGTCTTGCTTTATTGCCCAAGCTGTTCTCACACTCTTGACCTCAAGCATCCTTCTGCCTTGGTCTCCCAAAGTGCTGGGATTATAGGCATGAACCACTGCACCTAGCCGGCCTTTCATTTATTATTGGAATACTGCCATGTTCATTTATTCATGTTATTAGCTTGGCTGCTTTCACACTAAAACGGCAGAGCTGACTACCTGAGACAAAGACCACTTGGTCTGCAAAGCCTAAAATATTTACTACCTGATCCTTTACAACAACAACAACAACAAAAAAAAAAAAAAAAAAAAAAAAAAAAGCCTACTCCTGCCCTAAGCTAATATTCCAGTTTTTCATAAATCTAAACAAAACTTGTCCTGCTAAGCAGATGCTCAGGGAGATACAAGGTTCTTTTCTTAGTCTAAGAGACTGCCTCTGCTCTGAACATGGCTGGAATTCCTTTTGTGAAAGTGAGTTCACTGATGAGGCAGGGAAGCTAAACCTGGAGGCACTAGGTCAGGTGTTAGCATTGGAAGGAAGCCCAGTATCAAAACATGCAGAATCTCAGTGTATGAAAAACAGCTCTGTGTTCTAATTATGCCCTCTCCAGTATTACCACATAGGTGATTTGGACAAGACATTTATAAACCATTTTTTGAAGCAAGATAATTTAAGTTATTTTCCAAGTAAGAAAAACCTAATGCATACATCACACTAAAAGAGCAATTCATTACATCATTTCACTGTTGACAATAAGTAACCCAGGTTGATCCTACCAGACTGATTCCCAAATGATATCAAATCTATGCTCAAAGAATAAAATTTTACCCTTAATTGATAGTATATAAAAGTGCCAATGTTCTGACAGAAACACCAAATTCTAAGTACCAAAAACATGTGGAGCAATTAGTATGGCTCAACTAGGGATACAAGCTCTTAGATATATTTATATATATACTTAATTAGCAGTATGGCTATACATACATATATGTGGCTATACATATATACATATATATACGTAATTAGCAGTATGGCTCAACTAGGGATACAAGCTCTTAGATATATTTTTATATATACTTAAGTATGGAAATTATGATGCACAAGTTTAAACGTCAGTAATATTTTACTAGAGCCAACAATGTGCCATCTTTTAGTACTCAACAGAAACTCAATATTGTTAATAAAAATAACAGCCCCAAAATAACCAGCTAAATTGACTTCTTTGAAGAATGGACCAATGAATTGGGAGTACTAATGTTTTGGGTGACAGAGGGGTTAAGAATAACAGAAAAGGCCAGGCATGGTGGCTCACACTTGTGATCCCAGCACTTTGGGAGGCCAAGGCAGGAGGATCACTTGAGCCCAGGAGATCCAGACCAGGACAACATAGTGAGACCCTGTTTCTACAAAAAATTTAAAAATCAGCCAGGTATTGTGGTGCACGCCTGTAGTCACAGCTACTCGGGAGGCTGAAGTGTGAGGATCACTTGAGCCAAGAGTTTGGGGTTGCAGTGAGCTATGATTGCACCACTGCACTCCAGCATGAGTGACAGAGTGAGACCCAGTCTCTAAAAAAAAAAATGTGTGAAGAAAAGAATAACAAAAACCATGAGGAATAATAATCACCAACTATCACAGAGCCAACCAAGGAATAAAGAAACATTATCTCATTTTGATTAACAGAAAGTTAATCTAACAATGAATAGCCTTGTTCTGTGAACTCAAATTTGCTTACTACATTTGTATCACCTGTAAACTGTCTAAAGAAAGTAAATGATAAGGAACAGCACTTTGCACACAGTCTCTTCCCTTGGAGTGGCCAGCACATACTCCCTTCAGGTGTATTCAGTGACAGTAGGTGAAGGTTTCCCTGATCACCTGATTCAAACTGCAAATCAACCTTCTTCTCCCTACTTCTCTCTTCCTCCCCTTTCTCCACCCCTTCTCTGCTTAAACTTTCCCCATAGTTTCTTCTACCATCTAACATGCTATCTATTTAATTTCTTTATTATTTATCATAATTATCTTCCTCAGAAAATTATCCCATGAGCAGAGGTTTTTTTTTGCCCATTTTGTTCACTACTGAATTCGCATCCTTAAAGCACAGCACAGGCCCTACAAGAACATGTTGAATGAATTAGTGAACAAAAGTGAACTGCTACCAGAAAACCCCAAAATTGGCTGACATTTCTTCCACAATTTCCCAAAAAAAAACATTTTTCTACTCAGACTATTCATTACAGCTTGTCTGAATCAACAAAAATTCTGAGTTAGGTAGTCTAAGAAACCACTAAAAAAAAGAAGCTGGCCAGATGTGGTGCCTCACACCTGTAATCCTAGCACTTTGGGAGACTGAGACAGGAGAATCGCTTGAACCCACGAGTTCAAGACCAGCCTGGGCAACACAGCGAAACCCTGTCTCTACACAAAACACAAAAATTAGCTGGACGTGGTGGGACACGCCTGTAGTCTCAGCTATTCAAGAGGCTGAGGTGTGAGGATCACTTGAGCCCAGGGAGGTCAGGGCTGCAGTGAGCTGAGTTCATGCCACTACACTCCAGCCTGGGCAACAGAGTGAGACTCTGTCTCAAAAAAAGGGAAGCTTTCCAAAAGTAAAACTTAATTGTCCTTTATTTGTTCTGCTGACTGGTTCTATATCCCAGATGGAGTGAAGATAACAAATAACTGGAAGGGTGGGTAGAAGATAAACATATCCTGAAGCAGACCATAACAGAACCACATTGTTCCCATTTGAGTATTTCAAAAGAATCTGCTCGTTACCTGAGCTATAGAGGCCTGGGGATTACCCAGCAAGTTTTTGAATGAACGCTTGGAAACCCATCTGAGTTGATGACAGAAGGAGGTGGTGTAGCTGATCTCCTTGAAGACTGTGATCTTCTTCTTCTTCTCACCCCCGGAAAGTTGATGTAATTCAGCTTTTGTCTCTTTGTAGAAGGAGGAGTTGACATAAATCTCCGCTAATTTTTCTATGAGTGGCTTATCCCGCTTGGAAGGCTCTATGATCTCCGTGGCTTTGCAATCAATGGATAAAAAGGAAACACGAACAAGATAACAACAAATTTAGCCCATTTTTTCTGTGACCCCTTTCTTGGATGCTTCCCTAACACCTTCATTCTAAAGCTTTAGAAAAAAAAAAATAGTCCGGGCACGGTGGCTCATGCCTGTAATCCCAGCACTTTGGGAGGCTGAGGCGGGTGGATTATGAGGTCAGGAGTTCGAGATCAGCCTGACCAACATGGTGAAACCCTGTCTGTACTAAAAATACAAAAAAAACTAGCCTGGCGTGGTGGTGCGTGCCTGTAATCCCAGCCACTCAAGAGGCTGAGGCAAGAGAATCGCTTGAACCAGGGAGGTGGAGGTTGCAGTGAGCTGAGATCACACCACTGCACTTCAGCCTGTGCAAGAGAGCAAGACTCCATCTCAAAAAAGAAAAAATAGAAATAAAAAATTATTAGCTCTGTCATTAGAAAAGTATAACAGGCCAGGCACAGTGGCTTACTCCTGTAATCCCAGTATTTTGCAAGGCAGAGGCAGGAGGATCATGTGAGGCCAGGAATTCAAGACCAGCCTGAGCAACGAAACGAGACCCTGTCTCTATAAAAATATATAAAGTAAGTAATAAATTAAAATATATATTTAAAAAGAGAAAAAGAAACAAAAAGAAAAGTACAGAGAAATAGCCTGTCTGTTGCCATAGTCTTATGAATATAGCAAACAAACTGACGTTTTCCTATTTGACCTTAATTATTTTAAAATAGACTTCTTACCATATAGTTCTAATTCTTAATATAAAATTCTGGTCCTGGCCAGGGGCGGTGGCTCACGCCTGTAATCCCAACACTTTGGGAGGCCAAGGCGGCAGGATCACTTGAGGTCAGGAGTTTGAAACCAGCCTGGCCAACGTGGTGAGACTCCGTCTCTAATAAATATACAAAAATTAGCCAGGCGTGGTGGCACAGGCCTGTAATTCTAGTTGCTCAGGAAGCTGAGGCAGGAGAATGGCTTGAACCCGGGAGGCAGAGGGTTCAGTGAGCCAAGATAGTGCCACTGCACTCCAGCCTGGGTGACAAGAGCTAGATTCCGTCCCAAAAAAAAAAAAAAAAAAAAATCTGGTTGTTGCTTCCTACTATATGCAAATGCACACATTGCCAAGTTTCTTATTTTAAAAACACTATACAAACAGTGAGTATTTTTTAAAATGTTAACTCCCCTTGGAACTGACAACACCATATAAATTCTCATTTATAAACTAAATCAAAAACAACAGCACTCAAAGACAACAAAATATTTGTGTTGACTGGTATCAGAAGACTGCATTAACAGAAATTCACAAAGCCACATTTTAATTAGCCACCACATCGCTAAACTTCAGCCAATTCAATTAGGCAAAAATCTGGGACTGTAACAGATTCATATACCTTTAAAGTCTTCTTCTCTGTTTAATGCCACAGCAGTGGAATCTCCATTAATGATGTCCAAGAAGAAGTCTGCAGGGTTATTATAGGCCTCACAGTGATAACCTATGGAAGAAGGCAGCCCAAAAACACAAACTTGATGGTCTTGGAAAATAAAGAGAACTTACTTTCAGAGGGTGAGGGAGGTGAGGCTAGAGAAGACAGAATCTAATGACTTCTCCTTAACTTTCTTTCTCTCTTCTTCCCACATAATTTTACCCTTTCTTTTTATATATTCAATCACACACACACACTATCTCTCTCTCTCTCTCTCTCTCTCTATATATATATATATATATATAAAATGTATTTATTTTTTTTGAGACAGGGTCTCCCTCTGTCACCCAGGCTGGAATGTGGTGGGGCAATCTTGGTTCACTGAAACCTCTGCCTCCCAAGTTCAAGTGATTCTCCTGCCTCAGCCTCCCAAGTAGCTGGGATTAGAAGCGTGCATGACCACGTCCAGCTAATTTTTGTATTTTCAGTAGAGACACAGTTTTACCATGTTGGCCAGGCTGGTCTCGAACTCCTGGCCTCAAGTGATCCACCTGCCTCAGCCTCCCAAAGTGCTGGGATTACAGGCATGAGCCACTGTGCCCAGCCTATCACACAATATTTCAGCAATTCTTTGTCTCTGGGCCAAAAAAAAAAAAAAAAAGAAAGAAAAGAAAAGGAAACACTCCAAGCCAACCTTGGATTTGCAGGGCATTTTGCATTAGCGCTTGGTCCTTAACTATCATAATTCATGAGACCTGAAATAGCTATCGGTATGCTCTAGTGCTTAACAGTGCTTCCTCAAAAATCTAAATATAGACCCAAGAAAAAAATAACAAAAGCCCAGGTGTGTTCTGCTCTCTGAGTTCACCGACAGAATGCCAGAATGATAGAACCCACATTAGCAATGACTGCTTCCCCACATACTAAATTCAGAGGTTCAGGGCTGGGTGCAGTGGCTCACATCTGTAATCCCAGCACTTCAGGAGGCCGAGACCAGCAAACCACTTGAGCCCAGGACTTCGAGACCAACCTAGCCAACATGGCAAAACCCCATCTCTACTAAAAACACAAAAATTAACCAGGTGCATTGGCTTATGACTATAATCCCAGCTACTAAGGAGTCTGAGGCACAAGAATCACTTGAACCTGGGAGGCGGAGGTTGCAGTGAGCTCTGAAAGCACCACTGCACTCCAGCCTGGGCGACAGAGTGAGACCCCGTCTCAAAGGTAAATTAATTAATTAATTAATTAATTCAGAAATCCAAGTCAACTGCTGTGCTGCTATAATTCCAAATAGAGAACAAATCCCCTGAGCAGTATTCTCTATAGGACATGGCCAGCACAGCACACCTGAACTATTCAGCTTTGGATGATGAGATCATCTGAACTCAGCGTGGCCTGAAGTCTGACTCTTAGTTCATCCCCTTTATTAAAACCTAATTAAGAAACATGGCCAATGAATATCTAAAATTATATTTAAGATCATAGGGAATCATTTATAATCATATCCCAATATCTCTAAAATGAGGCAGACCGCACAATCCATTAAAAAAAAATCGCACATTTCTATCCAAAATTTTAAAAATCACACATTTCAATTTGAAATAAAAAGAACCATGCTGTCCAAGATTGTTAGAAATTTTGGCCCATCTAAGTCAGGTTTAGGACTAACCGCTCTATTGACAGATACCCACCCACTCAAGGGCTAAAGCTGCAATCTATAGTTACCAGAAAATTAAGTAGTGTCTGCCGGGCGCATTGGCTCACACCTGTAATCCCAACACCTTGGGAGGCCACGGCAGATTGCTTTAGCTCAGGAGTTTGAGACCATCCTGGGCAACATGGCAAGACCCCGACTCTACAAAAAATACAAAAATTAGCTAGCCTTGGTGGCATGTGTCTATAGTCCCAGCTGCTTGGGTGAGGTGGGAGGATGGCTTGAGCCCAGGGGGGTTGAGGCTGCAGTGAGTCAAGATTGTGCCACTGCACTCCAGCCTGGGTGACAGAGTGAGATCCTATCTCAAAAGAAAAAAAAAAAAAAAACCTTAAATAAAATTCACTGGGTGCAGTGGCTCACACCTATAATCCCAGCATGTTGGGAGGCCGAGGCGACAGATCAGGAGATCAAGACCATCCTGACTAACATGGTGAAACCCCGTCTCTACTAAAAAAATACAAAAAAATTAGCCGGGCGTGGTGGTGGGCGCCTGTAGTCCCACCTACTCAGGAGGCTGAGGCAGGAGAATGGCGCGAACCTGAGAGGCAGAGCTTGCAGTAAGCCAGGATCACGTCACTGCACTCCAGCCTGGGCAACAGAGCAAGATTCTATCTTAATTTATTTTAAATAAATAAAATTAAGTAGCATCTCCATGAGTGCTCATCAAGGCAGATCAACATCATGTGCAAGGGGAAAAAATTATAAGGCCTCATCTGTTATACGGTCAAGAAGACAATCATATTAGGCCTTTCCAAAAATATTCAAGTGACAGAATAAATGGCTATAAGGCCAACATATTAATTACTGAGCTTTTAAGAAATGGTCACTATAACTAGGCAGCAGAATATAGGCCCAGGAGAAATACACACATGCATGCACATTCAAATAAGACAAGAAAGATACCTAAATAACAAGCTGGTGCTACAAAAATGAAGAAAAATACTAGCACCAAACAGTACAAACACATTTTGAAGTGATAGATTCTCATGGTATGTCTACCCAAAGACCAAACAGCACTTCTGCAGACCCCCTTTGCTCTCCTTCAGGATTCTATTAATGAAGGGTTTTACAGCATAAAAAAAGTCAACCATACCAGCTGATTCAAAGTATCCCAACGCCTCCTGAGCAGGCCCGTGGAACATAAGTCTTCCTGAGGCCAATAAGGTGAGGCTATCAAACAACTTGAAGATGGAATATCGAGGCTGATGAATGGAGAAGATGATTGTTCGTCCCTGCTTAGACATCCTAAGTTAAAAGTGAGACAATAATGAGTCATTAAATATCTGAAACTTGTATTTCTTGGTAAAATACTCTATTCTTGCCTTTAGATTGTTTGCTTCTAGTTCAACTTGACTTTGTCTTACTATCTTTTCATCTCATATTATTTAGCTATAGTTAGGAAACCTAAATTCAATGCTTTTATTAAAACAGAATAGGAATTTTCAGTGTGTTGTATTGACAATCTAGAATCAACTAGAATAGTTATTAAAAATGCAGATTCTAGGACAGTCTTCCCAGACATTGAATTAGAATCTCTGGGAGTAGGTCTAGAGAATCCATATTTTAAGAAGCAACTCAGGTAATCTGCAAGTATTTACAAGTCTGAGAACTAACTATGGACTACCTATTAAACCAATGGTCATATATCTCATTCTGACTTATCATTTATGTCTTCTGGCTCTTTAGAAATTGGTTTTCACTCTTCTGCCCTAATAATGCAATTAACATAACTGAGTACTTACTATGTCTTTGCTAAATACTTTAGAGATAACTTCATTTCAATTTTCACAATATTGTTATGAGGCAGTTTCAATATTATTATTATTACCCTCATTTTATAAATATGTCTTAAAGGATCAAGCAACTGGCCAAGGGATCAGTTAGTAAGAGGCAAGGCTGGGATTTAATCTCTGGTCTAAGTCCATGACCAAAATAGTGCTAAAGTACCTTTTCACAGGAGTTATGACTTACAGGTTGATAAGGTTTGGCTGTGTGCCCACCCAAATCTCACCTTCAATTGTAACAATCCCCACGTATCAAGGGTGGGGTCAGGTGGAGATAAATGAATCATGGGGGCAGTTCCCCCATACTGTTCTCTTGGTACTGAAAAAGTCTCATGAGATCTGATGGTTTTATAAATGAGAGTTCCCCTGCACAAGCTCTATTGCCTGCTGCCACGTACAACGTGCCTTTTCTTCTTCTTTGCCTTTCGTGAAAATTGTGAGATCTCCCCAACCATGTGCAACTGTAAGTCCATGAAACTTCTTTCCTTTATAAATTACCCAGTGTCAGGTATGTCTTTATTAGCAGTGTGAGAACAAACTAATACAGTAAATTGGTACTGGTAGAGCAGGATGCTGCTGTAAGATAGCCAAAAATCTGGTAGCCACCTTGGAACTGGGTAACAGGCAGAGGTTGGAACAGTTTGGAGGGCTAAGAAGAAGTCAGGAAGATGTGGGAAAGTTTGGAACCTCCTAGAGACTTGTTGAATGGCTTTGGCTGAAATGCTGATAGTGATATGGACAATGAAGTCCAGGTTGAGGTGGTCTAAGATGGTGATGAGGAACTTGTTGGGAACTGGAATAAAAGTGACTCTTGCTATGTTTTAGCAAAGAGACTGGTGGCATTTTGCCCCTGCCCTAGAGATTAGTGGAACTATGAACTTGAGAGAGATGATTTAGAGCATCTGGTGGAAGAAATTTCTAAGCAACAAAGCATTCAAGAGGTGACTTCGGTGCTGTTAAAAGCATTCAGTTTTATTCATTCACAAAGATATGGTTTGAAATTGGAACTTAGTTTAAAAGGGAAGTAGAGCATACAAGCTCAGAAAATTTGCAGGCTGATGATGCGATAAAAAAGAAAAACCCATTTTCTGAGGAGAAATTCAAGCCTGCTACAGAAATTTGCATAAGTAATAGGGAGCCAAATGTTAATCACCAAGACAATGGGGAAAATGTCTCCAGGGAATGTCAGAGGTCTTTACAGCAGCTCCTCCCATCATAGGCCCGGAGGCCTAGGAGGAAAAAATGGTTTCCTAGGCCAGGCCCAGAGCCTTGCTGCTTTGTGCAGTCTCAAGACTTGGTACCCTATGTTCCAGCCATGGTTAAAGGGGACCAACAGAGAGTTCTGGCTGTTGTTTTGTAGGATGCAAGCCCCAAGCCTTGGCGGCTTCCATGTGGTGTTAGGCCTGCCCTTTGCCTAGATTTCAGAGGATGTATGGAAATACCTGGATGTCCAGGCAAAAGTCAACTTCAGGGGTGGAGCCCTCATGGAGAACCTCTGCTAGGGCAGTGCAGATGGGAATTGTGGGGTGGGAGCCCCTACACACGGCCCCCATTGGGGCACTGCTTAGTGGAGTAGTGAGAAGAGGGCCATCATCCTTAAGACCCCAGAATGGTATATCCACCAACAGCTTGAACTGTCCGTCTGGAAAAGCCACAGACACTCAATACCAGCCTGTGAAAGCAGCCACAAGAGGGGCTGTACCTGCAAATCCACAAGGCCAGAGCCTCCCAAGGCCCTGGGAGCCTACCTCTTGCATCAGTGTGACTTGGATGTGAGATATGGAATCAAATAAGATAATTTCAGAGCTTTAAGATTTGACTGCCCCTTTGGATTCTGGACTTGCGTGGTACCTGTAGCCCCTTCATTTTGGCCAATTTCTCCCATTTGGAACAGGTGTATTTACCCAATGCCTGTACTCCTATTGTATCTAGGAAGTTACTAACTTGCTTTTGATTTTACAGGCTCATAGGTGGATGGAACTTGCCCTATCTCAGATGAGACTTTAGAATGTGAACTTCTGAGTTAATGATGAAATGAGTTAAGACTTTGGGAGACTGCTGGGAAGGCATGATTGATTTTAAAATGTGAGGACATGAGATTTGGGAGGGAGGGGCCAGGGGCAGAATGATATGTGTCCCCACCCAAATCTCACCTTGAATTGTAATAATATTTGTAATAATTATAATAACAATACACAGGTGGAAGAAGGGCCAAAATCACTGTTCAAAACTGTTACTATTCAAAATATTTTATGTGAAGAGTCACTTCAATTTTAACATTTTCTAAGAACCTACTGTATGCTAGCAGCGTATACAAAGACATTCTGCCTCAAAGAGGATCAGGCCAGTAGGTCAACAATTTCAGTACAATATGAAATAGAAGAAGCCAAGGATTCCTCATAAGCAAAATGGGAGATTCACAACCCAGTCTGAAGATAATACGAGTAGAGTAAAAAAGGCCCAACAGGAGGAAGCTAAGAAGAAAAAGAAAAAGTACTGAAAGTGGAAGAATAAGATGAAAAAGGTGTGAAATAAAAAGGTCTACTCAGAAAACTACAAAATGTTCAGTGTTATAGAGCAGAGAGAGAAAAAAAATGTGTATGTGTGTGTCTGTTGATATTGAGTAAAGAAGCTAAAGAGACAGCAGCAAAACATGCCCAACCCTCCTACACTCTCATCACAGCCATCCTTCCCTACATTCTTACCTGCTTTGTTTTTCTTGATAATGCTTTTCATTTGTTAACTGACTTTCCCTCCAACAGAAGAGGAAGAAATTATTTTGATCATTTCTGAATCCCCTGCCCCAAGAATATCTGGGACACAGTAGTGATAAGATATTAAGTAAAGAATAATGTTCCCATAGCATTTACCTTTTCAGGAGCAAAAGGACAGCATTTGCTGTGCTTGAGTCTAAGCCAGTTGTAGGCTCATCCAAGAACAAGATGGAAGGATCAGTGATAAGCTCCATTCCTATACTAGTCCTTTTTCTTTCTCCTCCAGACACACCACGGATAAACTGAGTTCCAACCTAAGTCACAAATATTATAATTGTCAATGATAACAACCAGTCATTATCGTTTGGTGAGCTTCTAACATGTGCCAACTCCTAAATGAACTTTATCTCATTAAGTTCATTTATTCTGAACAGCAAATAAGTGAATACCTGGTAGAAAAAGTAAGTATCTCTTTTATCAGATGAGTAAACTTAGGTTCAGGTCACAGCTGGTCAGTAACTAAGCCTGATACAAAGCACCTCCTTGGGTGAGGCTACGCCTCACCCAGGAAGCACAAGGGGTGGGGGAAGTCCCTCCCTTAGCCAAGGGAAGCCGTGAGGGACTGTGCCACGAGGGATGGAGTATTCCGGCCCATATACTGTGCTTTTCCCATGGTATTCACAACCCGCAGACCAGAAGATTCCCACGGGTGCCTATACCACCAGGGCCCTGGGTTTCAAGCACACAACTGGGTGGCCATTTGGGCAGACACTGAGATAGCTGCAGGAGTTTTTTTTTCATACCCCAGTGGTGCCTGGAATGCCAGCGAGACAAAACTGTTCACTCCCCTGGAAAAGGGGCTGAAGCCAGGGAGCCAAGTGGTCTAGCCTAGCTCAGTGGATCCCAGCCCCACAGAGCCCAGCAAGCTAAGATCCACTGGCTTGAAATTCTTACTGCCAGCACAGCAGTCTAAAGTCAACCTGGGAAGCTTGAGCTTGGTGCGGGGAGGGGCGTCCACCATTACTGAAGCTTGAGTAGGCCCTCACAGTATAAACAAAGCCACTGGGAAATTCGAACGGGGTGGAGCTGACCACAGCTCGGCAAAGCCACTGTAGCCAGACTGCCTCTCTAGATTCCTCCTCTCTATGCAGGGCATCTCTGAAAGAAAGGCAGCAGCCCCAGTCAGGGATGTATAAATAAAACTCCCACCTCCCTGGGACAGAGCAGCTGAGGTAAGAGGAGGCTGTGGGCACAGCTTCAGCAGACTTAAACGTTCCTGCCTGCTGGCTCTGAAGACAGCAGTGAATCTCCCAGGACAGCACTAGAGCTCTGCTAAGGGACAGATTGCCTCCTCAAGTGGGTCCTTGACCCCTGTGCCTCCTGATTGGGAGACACCTCCCAGCAGGGGTCGACAGACACTTCATACAGGAGAGCTCCAGCTGGCATCTGGTGGGTGCCCCTCTGGGAACAAAGCTTCCAGAGGAAAAAAACAGGCAGCAATCTTTGGGATATCTTGGCTGTTCTACAGCCTCTGCTGGTGATACCCAGGCAAACAGGGTCTGGAGTGGACCTGCAGCAAACTCCAGCAGACCTGCAGCAGAGAGGTCTGACTGTTAGAAGGAAAACTAACGAACAGAAAGGAATAGCATCAACATCAACAAAAAGGACATCCACACCAAAACCCCATCCAAAGGTCACCAGCATCAAAGACCAAAGGTAGATAAATCCATGAAGATGAGGAAAAACCTGTGCAAAAAAGGCAGAATGCCTCTTCTCCTCCAAAGGATCACAACTCCTTGCCAGCAAGGGAACAAAACTGGATGGAGAATGAGTTTGATGAATAGACAGAAGTAGGCTTCAGAAGGTGGGTAATAACAAACTCCTCTGAGCTAAAGGTGCGTATTCTAACCCAATGCAAGGAAGTTAAGAACACTGAAAAAAGGATAGAGGAATGGCTAACTAGAATAACCAGTTTAGAGAAGAACATAAATGACCTGATGAAGCTGAAAAACACAGCACGAGAACTTCGTGAAGCAAACACAAGTATCAATAGCTGAATTGATCAAGCAGAAGAAAGGATATAAGAGATTGAAGATCAACTTAGTGAAATAAAGCGTGAAGACAAGATTAGAGAAAAAAGAATGAAAAGGAACAAACAAAGCCTCCAAGAAATATGGGACTATGTGAAAGGACAAAACCTACGTTTTATTGGTGTACCTGAAAGTGATAGGGAGAATGGAACCAAGTTGGAAAACACTCTTCAGGATATTATCCAGAAGAACTTCCCCAACCTAGCAAGACGGGCCAACATTCTAATTCAGGAAACACGGAGAACACCACAGAGATACTCCTCAAGAAGAACAACCCCAAGACACATAATCATCAGATTCATGAAGGTTGAAATGAAGGAAAAAATGTTAAGGGCAGCCAGAGAGAAAGGTTGTGTTACCAACAAAGGGAAGCCCATCAGACTAACAGCAGATCTCTCTGCAGAAACCCTATAAGTCAGAAGAGAGTGGGGACCAATATTCAAAATTCTTAAAGAAAAGAATTTTTCACCCAGAATTTCATATACAGCCAAACTAAACTTCATAAGTGAAGGAGAAATAAATTCCTTTACAGACAAGCAAGTGCTGAGGGATTTTGTCACCACCAGGCCTACCTTTCAAGAGCTCCTCAAGGAAGCACTAAATATAGAAAGGAAAAACTGGTACCAGTGACTGCAAAAACATACCAAATTGTAAAGACCATCAACACTATGAAGAAACTCCATCAATTAATGGGCAAAATAACCAGCTAACATCATAATGACAGGATCAAATTCACACATAACAATATTAACCTGAAATGTAAATGGGCTAAATGCCCCAGTTAAAAGACACAGACTAGCAAATTGGATAGAGTCAAGACCCATCGGTGTGCAGTATTCAGGAGACCCATCTCACATGAAAGATACACATAGGCTCAAAATAAAGAGATGGAGGAAGATCTACCAAGCAAATGGAAAGCAAAAAAAAGCAGGGGTTGCAATCCCAGTCTCTGATAAAACAGACTTTAAACCAACAAAGATCAAAAAAGACAAAGAAGAGCATTACATAATGGTAAAGAGATCAATGCAACAAGAAGAGCTAACTATCTAAAATCTATATGCACCCAATACAGGAGCACGCAGATTCATAAAGCAAGTCCTTAGAGACCTACAAGGAGACTTAAGACTCCCACACAAAAATAGTGGGAAACTGTAACACCCCACTGTCAATATTAGACAGATCATCGAGATAGAAAACTAACAAGGATATTCAGGACTTGAACTCATCTCTGGACCAAGTGAACCTAATAGACACCTACAGAACTCTCCACCCCAAAGCAATAGAATATACATTCTTCTCAGCACCACATAGCACTTATTCTAAAATTTATCACATAATTGGAAGTAAAACTCTCCTCATCACATGCAAAAGAATGGAAATCATAACCAACAGTCTGTCAGACCACAGTGCAATCAAATTAGAACTCAGGATTAAGAAACTCACTCAAGGCCGGGCATGGTGGCTCATGCCTGTAATCCCAGCACTTCGGAAGGCTGAGGCGGGTGGATCATGAAGTCAGGAGATCAAGACCATCCTGGCTAACACTGTGAAATCCCGTCTCTACTAAAAATACAAAAAATTAGCTGGGCGTGGTGGCGGGCGCATGTAGTCCCAGCTACTCCGGAGACTGAGGCAGGAGAATGGCGTGAACCTGGGAGGCTGAACTTGCAGTGAGCTAAGATCGCACCACTGCATTCAAGCCTGGGCGACAAAGCGAGACTCTGTCTCAAAAAAAAAAAAAACTCACTCAAAACTGCACAACTATGGCTGGGCGTGGTGGCTCACGCCTGTAATCCCAGCACTTTGGGAGGCCAAGGTGGGCGGATCATGAGGTCAGGAGATCAAGACCATCCTGGCTAACGCGGTGAAACACCATCTCTACTAAAAATACAAAAAATTAGCCAGGCGGAGTGGCGGGAGCCTGTAGTCCCAGCTACTCGGGAGGCTGAGGCAGTAGAATGGCATGAACCCAGGAGGCGGAGCTTGCAGTGAGCTGAGATTGCACCATCGCACTCCAGCCTGGGCAACAGAGCGAGACTCTCTGTCTCAAAAACAAAAAACAAAACAAAAAAAAACTGTAGAACTACATGGAAACTGAACAACCTGCTCCTGAATGACTACTGGGTAAATAATGAAATGAAGGCAGAAATAAATAAATTCTTTGAAACCAATGAGAACAAAGACACAACGTACTAGAATCTCTGGGACATAACTAAAGCAGTGTTTAGAGGGAAATTTATAGCACTAAATGCCCACAGGAGAAAGTGGGGAAGATGTAAAATCGACACCCTAACATCACAATTAAAAGAACTAGAGAAGCAATAGCAAACAAGTTCAAAAGCTAGCAGAAGACAAGAAATAACTAAGATCAGAGCAGAACTGAAGGAGATAGAGACAGGAAAAAACTCTTCAAACAAATCAATGAATCCAGGGCTGGTTTTTTGAAAAGTTTAACAGAATACATAGACCACAAGCTAGACTAATAAAGAAGAGAGAAGAATCAAATAGACACAATACATAATGATAAAGGGGATACAATCACTGATCCCACAGAAATACAAACTACCATCATAGAATACTATAAACACCTCTACACAAATAAACTAGAAAATCTAGAAGAAATGGATTTTCCTGGACACATACACCCTCCCAAGACTAATCCAGGAAGAAGTCGAATCACTGAGTAGACCAATAGCAAGTTCTGAAATTGAGGCAATAATTAATACCCTACCAACCAAAAAAGGTCCAGGACCAGACAGATTCACAGCCGAATTCTACCAGAGGTACGAAGAGGAGCTGGTACCATTCCTTCTGAAACTATTCCAAACAATAGAAAAAGAGGAACTTCTTCCTAACTCATTTTATGAGGCCAGCATCATTCTAATACCAAAACCTGGCAGAGACACAACAAAAAAAGAAAATTTCAGGCCAATATCCCTGATCAACATCAATGTGAATATCCTCAATAAACTACTGGCAAACTGAATCGAGCAGCACATCAAAAACCTTATCCACCATGATCAAGTCAGCTTCATCCCTGGGATGCAAGGCTGCTTCAACATATAGAAATCAATAAACGTAATCCATCACATAAATAGAACAAATGATGAAAACCACATGATTATCTCAATAGATGCAGTAAGGCCTTCGATAAAATTCAACACCCCTTCATGCTAAAAACTCTCAATAAACTAGGTATTGATGGAATGTATCTCAAAATAGAAAGAGCTATTTATGACAAACCCACAGCCAATATCATACTGAATGGGCAGACGCTGGAAGCATTCCCTTTGAAAACTGGCACAAGAAAAGGACGCCCTCTCTCACCACTCCTATTCAACATAATATTGGAAGTTCTGGCCAGGGCAATCAGGCAAGAGAAAGAAATAAAGCATATTCAAATAGGAAAAGAGGAAGTCAAATTGTCTCTGTTTGCAGATAACATGATTGTATATTTAGATAAGCCCCTTGTCTCAGCCCAAAATCTCCTTAAGCTGATAAGCAACTTCAGCAAAGTCTCAGGATACAAAATCAATGTGCAAAAATCACAAGCATTCCTATACACCAATAATAGACAAACAGAGAGCCAAATCATGAACTTCCATTCACAATTGGTACAAAGAGAATAAAATACCTAGGAATACAACTTACAAAAGATGTGAAAAACCTCCTCAAGGAGAACTACAAACCACTGCTCAACAAAATAAGAGAGGACACAAACAAATGGAAAAACATTTCATGCTCATGGATAGGAAGAATCAATATCATGAGAATGGCCATACTGCCCAAAGTAATATAGAGATTCAATGCTATCCCCATCAAGCTACCATTAACTTTCTTCACAGAATTAGAAAAAACTACTTTAAATTTCATATGGAACCAAAAAAAAAGCCTGTATAGCCAAGACAATCCTATGCAAAAAGAACAAAGCTGGAGGCATCATGTGACCTGACTTTAAACTATACTACAAGGCTACAGTAGCCAAAACAGCATGGTACTGGTACCAAAACAGATATATAGACCAATGGAACAGAACAGAGGCCTCAGAAATAATGCCACACATCTACAACCATCTGATCTTTGACATACCTGACAAAAACAAGCAACGGGGAAAGGATTCCGTATTTAATAAATGGTGCTGGAAAAACTGGCTAGCCATATGCAGAAAACTGAAACTGGACCCCTTCCTTACACCTCAACTCAAGATGGATTAAAGACTTAAATGTAAGACCTAAAACTGTAAAAAACCCGGAAGAAAACCTAGGCAATACCCTTCAGGACATAGGCATGGGCAAAGACTTCATGACTAAAACACTGAAGGCAATTGCAACAAAAGCCAAAATTGACAAATGGGATCTAATTAAACTAAAGAGCTTCTGCACAGCAAAAAAAAAAAAAAAAAAAAAAGCTATCTTCAGAGTGAACAGGCAACCTACAGAATGGGAGAAAATTTTTGCAATCTATCCATCTGACAAAGGGCTAACATCCAGAAACTACAAAGACCTTAAACAAATTTACGAGATAAACACAACCCCATCAAAAATTGGGCAAAGGATATGAACAGACACTTCTCAAAAGAAGACATTTATGTAGCCAACAAACATATGAAAAAAACTTCATCATCACTGGTCATTCGAGAAATGCAAATCAAAACCACAATGAGATACCATCTCACGCCAGTTAGAATAGTGATCATTAAAAAGTCAGGAAACAACAGATGCTGGAGAGGATGTGGAGAAATAAGAATGCTTTTACACTGTTGATGGGAGTGTAAATTAGTTCAACCATTGTGCAAGACAGTGTGGCAATTCCTCAAGGATCTAGAACCAGAAATACCATTTGACCCAGCAATCCCATTACTGGGTATATACCCAAAGGATTATAAATCATTCTACTATAAAGACACATGCACACATGTATTTATTGCAGCACGATTCACAATAGCAAGACTTGGAACCAACCCAAACGCCCACAATGATAGACTGGATAAAGAAAATGTGGCATACATACACCACGGAATACTATGCAGCCATAAAAAAGAATGAGTTCATGTCCTTTGCAGGGACATGGATGAAGCTGGAAACCATCATTCTCAGCAAACTAACACAGGAACAGAAAACGAAACACCGCATGTTCTCACTCATAAGTGGGAGTTGAACAATGAGAACACATGGACACAGGGAGCGGAATATCACACACTGGGGCCTGTCAGGGTGTCAGGGGCTAGGGATGAGATAGCATTAGGAGAAATACCTAATGTAGATAACGGGTTGAAGGGTGCAGCAAACCACCATAGCACATGTATACATATGTAACAAACCTGCACGTTCTGCACATGTATCCCAGAACTTGAATGAAAGATAAAATTTTTTTAAAAAACACCTGCTTTTAACAGTTTGTTCTTCACCAAGTCAAATATTTAGTTTGAAGTTCAGAATGCTAAAAGATAGGTGACATGGTGAAATCACAGTCTAAAAAGGGAGATAAAGTCAGGAGAAGAAAATGTGAACACAACTATAATTATTAGCCTTCTAACACTCTCTCCCCTCCCAGCCTCCAGGTGGACTTACAGTAAGAGCATGGGCTCTGCAGCTAGGAAAGTTCACTTTCTCTCATACGATATTAACACCTTTTCAATTACCATGAGGCTCCCCAAATTGACCCCATATATACCTAAGGTTAATAACTGGGAAATCTATGTAAATGATATTAATTGTCTCATTATTATATTAATTATACTATAACCATATAATTACTATAGTAACCAGACAATTCACTCTACATTTCTGTTATGTTTAAAATTTCACAAAAAGTAAAATATTTTAAATGTATTGCTTCAATAATTTAGATAAATAAACTAGGAAGTCAATAGCTGTGCCTTCACAGTCTATTTTCCCTAGAAATCCTAACAAGCAACATAGGGCAATGGCTGCCTGAAGGTAAAGAACAGAGTGGAACAAACCACCTTACTGGAAAGATAAAATCAAACAGAACCAAAGCAAAGAAAACCCAGTCACTCATAAAGCAGAAATAAGTAGTGAATGGTGGCATCTCAGAGTTACTCTTCCAAACAAAATACAGTAAAACACCCTGAACAGAAAGGACTGTCAGAAAGCATAATATGAAGTATAGACCATTAGAACATCTCATTCTTCATTGCTTCTAAGTAAGGGATATCACAGGGGATTACACTATAGCCATTACATGCAAAAAGCTCATTTTCACCCAAAGCTTCAAATATCTTCTCAGCAAATCTTCCATACCTATTAATCAATTGTAAAGTTCATTCATTCATCTCATTTTTTTCTTCACGATCCTCTCCAACCCACAAGAGGAGGAGTTACTTTGTCTCTCTTCCCCACAATTCTATCTCTGGAACCTAAAAGACAGCTTAGCATACAAAAGTCTGTAAACATTTGGCAGAAGAAAAAGAGGCAGAGAAGAAGGGAGGGAATGAGAGACAAAACTATCAAAAGAAAGGCTATAAAAAAAAACAGACACTACACAAATGAGAAATAAATCCTAATTTGACCAAATATAATTTTGGAAGTCAAATTATAGGAAACTGAAACACATAGAGCAGGGGTCCCCAACTCCTGGGGAACCAGGATGCACAGCTGGCAAGTGAGCAAAGCTTCATCGGTATTTACAGCCGCTCCCCAATGCTTGCATTACTGCCTGAGCTCCACCTGTCAGGTCAGTGGCGGCATTAGATTCTCATAGGAGCATGAACCCTATTGTGAACTGCACGTACAAGGGATCTAAATTGTGTGTTCCTTATGAGAATCTAATGCCTGATGATGTGTCACTGTTTCCCATCACCCCCAAATGGGACCATCTAGTTGCAGGAAAACAAGCTTAGGGCTCCCACTGATTCCATATTATGATGAGTTGTATAATTATTTCATTATATATTACAATGAAATAATAATAGAAATAAAGTGTACAATAAATGTAATGCACTTGAATTATCCCAAAACCATCCCCCCTACTGTGGTCCACAGAAAAACTGTCTTCCACAAAACTGGTCCCTGGTGCCAAAAGTTGGGGACTGCTGATACATAGCAAGAATCCTTGGACTCTCACCACTTATCAATCCCAGAAATATACCTCAATAGCAATGGAACAAAGTCCCTTGGAGGAAGAGTGACTAAAAGGAGGAAGAGAAAAAAGAGGAAGAAGGAAAGTTAGTGCAGACACGGAATGAGACGTGACTTAAACCATGAGGTGGGGGAGGAGCATAAGGAAAGGCCAGGTGATGAACACTTTCACATACAACACCACATTGCCTCACTTCAGGTGCAGAATTCAACCAATGTGAAGATTTTTTTTCCAGGTTAATTTCCACATTCATGTTATATAACAAGCCGCTTTTCTCATTGTTATGGAAAGCAACCATTTTTGACTACACACATTACAGGAAACTTCTGAATCAGAGTAATTTTATCCACACAGGGGAGGTCCTACTTATGCTACTCATGATGCTTTCAATTTTTCCACATTACCTTGGAGTCTGCCACTTTATCCAGACCTAACTCTTGAATGACCCTGTTAATCCTTTCATTTTTTTCATGATTCTTCATAGTTGTTGGAAGCCGAAGAGCTGCTGAGAACTGTAAGTTTTCTCTCACCGTCAGAGTGCCCATCACAACATCATCCTTAAGGCAAATCGCATTTTAATGAGACATAATAATAATGAGTCTTTTCTAAGACCATGACTGTTTAGTATACATAACATAATCCACAAAGATAACATAATTAAGGTAAAGTTCTAGCTAATGATGAACCTGCAGTTCTGCAAATGACAGTTAACTCCATAGATGTCTGCAAAGCCTGCTACAATCATTTTTCACCCCCTATCTGTACACCCAAATAGAATGCAAGTAATTATGTTAACTACCAGCAGACATTTCCAAACTGCTTCATACAAGGATTTGCCAAAATATCTTTCTAAGCTAGGGGAAAAGAAAGGTGAAGGAAAGGCAAAAAAAGATAACAGTAGTATCTTTTAGGAATGATACAAAAACTAGAATTGGTATCACTGTCCTTACAAGGGCCACATTCCAGATTCTCCCTGCCTTTTCACATAAGCGTCTATGAGAAATTAAGAAAAGCTGCTGTAAAGAACGTCAGCTCTAGGACCATGTCACATAATCAATTGGAAGCACACTGAACTATCAGCCAAAGCGCTTACCCATATAGAAACAGAGGAAACAGAAAATGCAAACCCACTAATACTTACTTGTACCACGTAACCTGAATTACATTTGAAATTGGCAGGTCGCGGTGCTCCATTTATCAAAACATCTCCAGATAATCCACTTGGATCTTTCCTTGCAGCTAAGACATCTAATAACCTATAAGAGGACATATATGTTGTGGGTCTAATAACCTATAAGAGAATGTATATGTTGTGGGGTTTTTTACCTCCAACACACGCTATATATCTCATGGCTACTTTGAATCCAAATTCTGCTTTAGTTAGAAAATTAACTGGTCAAGAAATTCTATGGTTTAACTAAAATTATGCCTTTAAAAATTCTCATCTTTCTCTTTTCATTGTACATTACAATAAAGCCCCAAAACATAAAGCAAGACACCATTGGCTGATCAAGTACAGATCTCCCAAATGGCCCTTCCAGCTATCTGACCTTGGAGGTACTAACACAGGCAATGTGCTCTCTTATCTAAGACTCATGCCTTTACTTACATCTTCTGCTCCCTTTCCCTACTTTTAATATTCTCCCATTCTTTTTCCTCCCTATTAGCTGATAACATGGTCAACGGCTACATATCAATCACCTTATCAAGTCCTATTAGTAAAGCTAACCTAATAAGACTATCTGGTCTTTGGGAAAAAACCACACAACTACAGTTATCCGCAGCACCTAGAACCAGACCTGACATGCATTGCAAATGCTCAATAAATACCTGCTTGCACACAAAAAAAGTGGATTTTAAAAGCACATTAAAAGTGCACAGAAAACGCTTACTTATACTCTCTTATACTCACGAAGATTTGCCTCCACCTGTGGGTCCCAGGATGGCGTTGAGACCAGGTTTCATGATCCCACTGTAAACACGAAAACAGACTGATTTACTATTCCATTTTAAGTCAGGTTCTATTAATTTAGGGTATGCACTGAATATACTCAATGAAGGTTGATGAAATTACAAATAGAAAACAAGCACAAACCAACTCTTAAAGAAAACAAACAAACAAACAAAACAGGTCATGCATGGTGGCTCAGGCCTGTAATCCCAGCACTCTGGGAGACCAAAGTGGAAGGACTGCCTGAGGCCAGGAGTTTGAGACCAGCCTGGGCAACATAGGGAGACACTGTCTCTACTTAAAGAAAAAAAAAAAAAGATTGTTGATTTGATGTGTAATATATAATGGATGTTAATCACTGGTCAAGTCCTACAAGAAAAATGTCATAGATTCCTCTAAATTCCTCTCACTTATTCTTTAACCCATTTATATTTTCTGGAAAATGACATTCAACATTTAACGTTCCTTGAAATAACTAACAGATTCTTGTGAAACATCTCTGTTACACTTACTGCTCTTAACACAGTGTGAAATGAAATACATGGCGTGTTCTGAGTACTGTTTGATGATCAGTACTGTATCTTCAAGTGGTCACATTTGCTACCTAGTCAAATTCTACACAATTAATAAGTGGCTAATTTGTGGAATACTGGTAGAAGTATTCTCACTGCTAAAATCTAATCAGCCCAAGAAACATCTAAGTAGAAATCGAGGCTGGGATAAAGCACTTCAGGATAAAAAGAAAACATGACCGAAAGAAACAAAAGCCTTAATCCATTTAGAAAAGTAAAAGATATATCCTCAAGATATATCATTTTCTTCCTTGTTAAGAGTCAGATAAATACACTGGAAAATTCCAAGTTTAGAAGCAGAAGACATCACTTCGGTAGGGTCATCCTTTAAGAATATGAAGACGTGGTATGTACATAAGCACGTTTCAAGCGAAGTAGATGTCTGAGGGTAGTGAATATTCAGATAGAGAAGGAAGGTGGAAAAAATTATGGCAGCGTTGACTGTGCTGAGACCCAAGAAGACAGCAAATAGTTTGATTTTATCCTAAAGATAGCAAGTAGAATGATAAGTGAAGGAACTGGAGAAAGGAGAATTCGGCCGGGTGTGGTGGCTCACGCCTGTAATCCCAGCACTTCGGGAGGCCAAGGCAGGTGGATTACTTGAGGTCAGGAGTTCTAGACCAGCCTGGCCAACATGGCAAAACCCCGTCTCTACTAAAAATACAAAAATTAGCCAGGCACGGTGGCAGGTGCCTGTAATCCCAGCTACTCGGGAGGCTGAGGCAGGAGAATCACTTGAACCCAGGAGGTGGAGGTTGCAGTGAGCCGAGATCACGTCATTGTACTCCAGCCTGGGCAACAGAGCAAGACTCCGTCTCAAAAAAAAAAAAAAAAAAAAAAAGAAGAAGAAGAAAGGAGAATTCAGGGTGGGGCCTGGCTTGTTCCTTTCAAAACACAGGTACACAGGTGTCTATGCCCATTCTCTCCTTAGAATTGGTAAGTAAGTTACAATATATTCCACAGAGAAAGTAATATCTATTCCAAATGGAAAGTCAAAGCCAAAGACTATTTCATTCTCAAATAATGATTAGCACAGAGGCCAATCCTATGATCCTATACAATTATGGGTGATAAGCTACTGCACCACAGTGCTTAAACCCAAGACTCCCTGAGCATTTACTGCCTGTTGTACTTGAACTGTCACAATTGTACAATGGCTGGTGGGTACCAGGGTGAAATGTAGCTTTCATTTTGCTCATTAACTGGGGTATATCTCACTGAAACACTGCACAAAGACAATGGGAGTTAGGTAAACCAGGAGCAAGATCTAACAGAAAATTCTCTTATTCTTTCGGTGGACTTTTCCCTCTAAATGTGTAAAACAACATACTAATGATTGGGCAAATTTTCAAGGTGCATTTATCTATAGCTCTTCATGCATCTTCTTTATAAACAGCTCCCTAATAACTGCCTCTAAAATCACCATAAGCTTGTTATTCACTAAGGCTCCACTGTCAGAAAAGCTTTCCAGGTTTCTAAAATACCTACTCAAATAAAGACCAAGCAATCCTGAATGATTAACCCAAACCTCAATATGAATGTTCTAAGACAAAGAGCTTGGCTTACTACTTTGGGATGAAACCCTGGCATTACAGAAAACAATAACAATGTCCAGTCATAAATGCCAAGAGTTTCCATCTGGAGCAGTGGCTAATTCCAACTACACCCTCTCAACACAATGATCAAGTATTTACTATGTACATACAAGATATTCTTCTAGGGCATGGGAGAGTTGAGAACAAACAAACAAACAAATGAAAAACAAACTCTGAGCCCTTGTGGAGTTTACATTCTAGTCCAGGGATCAGCAGTTTTCTTAGACAAAGGGTTGTTGGAACAGGGCCGCGCTCATTCCCTTACGTATTACCTAGGGCTGCCTTCATGCTACACCACAGTTGAGTAGTTGCAACACAGACGCATGGCCCACAAAGCTGAAAATGTTTATTAATACTATCTGCCCTTTATCGAAACAGCCTGCTGACCTCTGTTCTAGTCTATGGTCTACAATTCACTGGCCTGCCCACCCCACCCTCCACCCTTCTATCATCCCTGAAACTGCATTCCCCACCCTTATTTATTGCTTTACAGCATTTGCATGCAGGTCAGTGTCCCTCACTATAGAAGTCTGTCAACAAAACAGCATGCCACATTGCTACCACCTCTCACACCCTCCTGCCCATGACATACAGCACAGTTGTTGTAAACCACTGAACATGAACCTGGAACACAGGGAATAAAATTTACCCCCAAATTTCCTGTCACCTCTATTATGTTTTAGTGGATAATGATTAATCCCTTGGTCTTGTTTTGTTTACGGACAAGAGAGGTCAATGCTCACCTCCCTCCCACCCTCCCAACCCTACACACACAAAATTTTCTCTTTCTCAATCACCACGCCCGGGCCCTCCAATTTAGGGTTGGGGCTCCCATTGGGTCTTCTAATCAATCCTTTTATCAGAGTGAAAGTGTGTTCTGAAACCCCCACTAGGCTTTAAGGCTTCCCTGAACTGAGGACTTACCTGTGTCACTAGCATCTTGCACAACGTCCTGCACTAGCAGGCATTCAAAATTTGTTGAATAAATAAATTTCTGCATTTTTATAAATGGGATTACTTCTAAAAAGACAAGGAAAAATGTTTTCACCTTTTAAAAAAAATTGAGAAGAGATAGCTGGAGGGTGGGGAGATTGTTTATATTATGGAATAGGAAAATCAGGAAGTATATCCTTAACATACATCCTTAATGTACTTGCTGATTTTCTTATTCCATAATATAAACAATCTCCCACCCTCTCTAGCCAATTAGAGCTAGATTTTTCACTTTTTGAAATTTTACAAACATGGAAATATAGACAGAATCTTGAGGGTTCAGATCAGAATTGGAGAAATTAATGAGAAGCCATAGGTTTTAATCCATATACAAAGACAGCTATAGAAAGATAAAGATGGAAACTCCCAGGGTGCTGCGGGAATGGTCACCACTGCTCCCCCAGCTCCTCTCCCGCCCGCTTTGGCCAGATCTGTATGCACCTGCACATGGGAGGTAGTTTTTTAAAAAGTTACGCATGTATGTGTATGCATATGTGTGTAGACGTATACGCATACATATATTCTCTAGGTCTCACTCCACTGAGAAAGCCTAGAAGCAATGACATCCCAATAGCAATGAGCATTTTAAACACCCAGATTTTGGTTTTGTAAATGTCTCCTCCATAAAAATCAACAGCTGATTCTAGGTCTGAGGCAGGGTAAGTACACAGTGAGTCTGGAACCGCTTGCTGTGCCAAGTAAATATTCAAAGAATGAGGCAAGGTGGGAGCAACACTTGAGCCCAGGAGTTTGAGATGTGCCTGGGAAACATAGTGAAACCCTATCTCTACAAAAAACTTAAAAGTTAGCTGGAAGTGGTGGCATGTGCCGGTGGTCCCAGCTACTCAGGAGGCTGAGTGATAGGATCACTTGAGCCCAAGAGATGGAGGCTGCAGTGAGCTATGATCATGCCACTGCACTCCAGCGTGGGCAACAAAGTAAGACCTTGTCTCTAATAAAATTTGTTTAATTACAAAAAGAGGCTGGGTGTGGCGGCTCACGCCTGTAATCCCTACGTTTTGGGAGGCCAAGGCAGGTGGATCACCTGAGGTCAGGAGTTTGAGACCAGCCTGGCCAATATGATGAAACCCTGTCTTTACTAAAATACAAAAAATTAGCTGGGCATGGTGGTGGGCACCTGTAATCCCAGCTAGGAGGCTGAGGCAGGAGAATTGCTTGAACCCAGGAGCCGGAAGTTGCAGTGAGCCAAGATCATGCCACTGCACTCCAGCCTGGGCAATAAGAGCAAACCTCTGTCTCAAAAAAATAAAATAAAATAAAATAAGAATGAGGAGATATATCCAAAGAATGAGAGATGGGGAGAGGGAAGAACCCACCTTGAAAGATCGCCCACTGACCAAATCAGGAACAATAAGAGTATGAAGGTAAAACATAATAATGCGTTAATTGAATAAAATACAAATCCCTGACTCTATACTGGTGATAGATGAAGATTTTTCCTTTTAGTAAAACAAACTAAGAGATAATGAAAATAGAAAATCACTGTCTGGCAACTATGATAGTGATGGCTGACTCAGGCAGGAGTCATCCAGTGGGGACTGAAGTTAGTGAAGTTTAATGTAGAATGGAGTTCTGGAATAATGTCAGCTTATCTCTCCTCATAACACTAATCAATTACCAAGGGGAAAGGGTGACATTATAGCCAAGTTTGGCAGACATCAACATGACCAGGTGATCAATTTTAACATCACCAGGGGTGGGATGAGATAAGAAAATACCACGTTGAATGAGACTGAAGAGACAGGATATGGTGGCAGTCAAATATGTGAAGGGCATGGTTGACCCAAGGCCCTGAGGACCCACCACGACCTTCATTACAAGGCTACATTCCCCCTTGGCTGCTCCTGGACAATGTCTGAGTGGTTATATAGGAAAGGGTCGTTTTTTCAGGAACACACACAAAGGAGTTAAGGAGAAGGAAGCACCATGTGGACAGCCTGCACTTACACGGTTCAGAAAAAACAGTAATGACCATGGGAACATGAAGAGAGAAAGTGATGAGAACAAATGCAGTGAAATGTTGGCTGAGAACCTGAATGAAAAGGGTTATGTTCCTGCAAGGTTTAAATTTAACATCAGGCCAGGTGCAGTGGCTCATGCTTATAACCCCAGTGCTTTGGGAGGCCAAGGTGGAAGGATCACTTAAGCCCAGGAGTTCAAGACCAGCCTGGGCAACCTAGGAAGACCCCATCTCCACACACAAAAAATTTTTAATTAGCCAGGCATTGTGGCATCTAGCTACTCCAGAGACTGAGGCAGGAGAATCACTTGAGCCCAGGAGTTTGAGCTTGTAGTGAGCTATGATTGCAGCACCACACTCCAGCTTAAGTGACACAGCAAGACTCCATCTCTAAAAAATAAGTAAATAAATTTGAAATCCTTTCAAAATAAGTTATTAATTAAAAATTTTCCAAGAGTATAATGAATTTCTCTTAAAATAACAGGACATCCACATATCTATGAGAATGAATATATTTTTTCCATAAGATCTTCAGCGTTGGTGAGGGAAAGCTCAAATGCTGGGTATGGAGACAAACAAGCATAAGAGAAGGATTTGTCCTAAGGCAGAAGAATCACAACTTTTTAAATTCTCATGGTCAGACTGTTTTATCTTCTTCCCCCTGCAGAGGAAATCAGGTTATAGTGACCTAGTTCTAGAAGTGAAGTTACAAAATGTCCAGAGGAAAAACCAAAATCAAAATTCTCATAAGTTTTTTTGGAATGTAGATGCTGAATGGTGATGCTGCTATCAAACACAAATCAAAAGTAAGATAAGTGACAGCAGCCCTTCCTCTACCCACAGAAACTGTATTTAGAGTTGGAGCCAGCAGATAGGAGAAAGACTGGAAATACTACAGCCAAAAAAGGTACAGCCTTTCTCATGGATACTTAAACAGGAAATACCAGCAGGAAAAACACCAACCCTTGATGACCTTTCCACTAAAATGTGAAAGAACTGCAAGATCTGACTGCATTTTTATGAGCCCAGTAAGGAACACAGTTCTATTCACGCAGTAAAGACGAACTCATCTATTGCTGAAATGCATGCCATTTGACCATAAAAAATATGCGTGGCCAGGCGCAGCGGCTCACACCCCAGTGCTTTGGGAGGCTGAGGCTGGTGGATCATGAGGTCAAGAGTTCAAGATCAGCCTTGCCAACATGGTGAAACCCCATCTCGACTAAAAATACAAAAATTAGCCAGGCGTGGTGGCACACACCTGTAATCCCAGCTACTCGGGAGGCTGAGGCAGGAGAATCACTTGAACCCGGGAGGTGGAGGTTGCAGTGAGCCGAGATTGTGCTGCTGCACTCCAGCCTGGGTGACAGAGCGAGACTCTGTCTCAAAAAAAAAAAAAAAAAAGAAAAAAAAGTGTGAAGCCTTGAGCAGACGAGACTTCTAGTGCATCAAGTTATTAATCTACTAGCTTTAAAAGATAAGATAAGCAAAATAAATGTACCCTCACAAAGTATGCTTTTTTTTTTTTCTTTTAAGACAGGCTCTCACTTTGCCACCCATTTGTACAGTGGGACAATCATCGCCCACTGCAGCCTTGATCTTCCAGATTCAAGCCATACTCCTGCCTCAGCCTCCAGAGTAGCTGGGATCACAGGCACACGCCACCATGCCCAGCTAATTTTTTGTATTTTCAGTAGAGACTGGGTTTCATTATGTTGGCCAGGATGTTCTCAATCTCTTGACTTCGTGATCCGCCTGCCTCGGCCTCCCAAAATGCTGGGATTACAGGCATGAGCCACCATACGGCCACATGTGGTACATTTTTTTAAAAAGTCTGGCAGTTACTTTGAGAGTTAAACATACACCTAAGATGTGACACAATTATTTCACTCCTAGTTTAGCTAAAACAAATGAAAGCATGTGTCTGTATATCTGTGCAAAGACTTGTACAAAAATGTTCATAGCCAGTCTTGGAAATAGGCAAAACCTGTGAGGTTCACTGTAGGTAAATTAAAAAGCTGTCTCTTTACAAGTTCATGTACATACTTGATATTCGATAATATTTCTTTCTCAACTGGTTTTCGACAAGGTAGAAAGCCACTCTTCACTTTTACTCGATAGCAGATGTTATGAAAACTTAACACAGCTCCTTCAGTAAATGCCTTCAGGTCGTTGGAAGTTGTCGCGGGGAAGCCATTGGTGTTTCCTTGTGACATTGGGATAAAAACTTCGACATTACTGGAAGACATCTGGAGAGTTTTTATCTTTCTGTAGACAGAAAAGCAATAGTAAGTTGATAGTCCAGATAAATGAGATTGCAAACACTAGGTGACAATACATTTAAAACAAGTCCATTTTTAAATGCGCGGCAATGAGTAGCTTCATTTCCAATGAACGGCCCACACCATTGTGATAAGAGCATCCTAAAAACCTAAATGGGAAGACAGGCACAACTTGGAATGCATAAACTCCAATTAGATGTCAAATACTTCCCTAATAAGTAAATGGGTCCTAATAAGTAAATAGGAATAGTATGAAAATTACAAAAAACTGATAAAGCAGGAAAAGGATGGATGAGGGTTAGACTTGTCTGGCTTGAAACCATATTATGATATAAGTCAAGTGCAGGGACAGACTACATGATCATCATCAGAATCTCTGTGTTTTTTTTCAAGACCAGCCTGGCCAACATGGTGAAACCCTGTCTCTACTAATAATACAAAAGTTAGGCAGGTGTGGTGGCATGCGCCTGTAACCGCAGCTACTTGGGAGGCTGAGGCAGGAGAATGGGTTGAACCAGGCAGGCAGAGGTTGCAGTGAGCAGAGATCGTGCCACTGTACTCCAGCCTGAGCGATAGAGCGAGACTCCATCTCAAAACAAAGGGAAAAAAAAGAACCTCTATTTTTTTTTAATTGCGGAGTTTATAGCATCATTATTATCAAAAGGGGCTTAGCCAAGCAGTCAGGAACAGGAGACATTTCTCTGAATTTACAGCTCCAGACTTTATGTCAGAAGTTGTTATGCACCTTCAATCAGCAAAGAAGGTAAACTCCAAAACTGTTTGCAATTACATAATCATTTCCTTAATTAACAAATATATTTAAATTCTAGGGAGATTTAAAGTTAGATACGAAAATCATTAAGTAAATCAAACCAAAAGTTAAGCAAAAATTTAAAACAAAAAGAATATTAAATGTATCAACAAAATGTGAAATATTTCATTAAACGAATTACAAAAGGCCTCAAAAAAGATTTATTCGAGTAAGACCTTAAGATGAGCTTAACAACTTGTAAAACAGGTTTGAAATGTTAACTTCAATAAATGTAGTTTTAATTTTTAAAAGTCAAAGTAATCCATGACAAACTTTCTCTCTGCCTATAATGGAGTTGCTGTTCCCAGACAGTCCTCCTAAGCACAACGACAAAAGTAGACCAAAAAAACTAAGAAGAAACTGTTGAAGAGTTCTGTCTGATAAGAGCAACCAAAGTGGCCAGGACATGAGGAACCAAAATCATGGAATGAAGGGACTAAAGCACTGAAACAAACTCGGCATTCTGCGTGCCCTTTCCTCTTGAGGTGGGTATTTGCACACAAAAACTGTACACACCTGGGGCACAGCTCAGACAAACCAAGCAGGAAGAAGCTGCTAGAAGGAATGAGTCGGCTTACTGTAGCCTCTACTATTTCTGAGCAGATATTTCAGCAGTCTGTCAGCACTAGGGAGACAAAATTTTGTTGAAGTTGAGTGCCTAGCAGAGGAGGAGCCCTGGAAAGAGATCCCAAAAGCATTATGCTCTGGGAATATGGACAAACCAAAAAACCAGCCTCTACTCAATCATGGCGATCTGCTCAGACTGCTAGAAGAAGGTTAAATCCACTCTCTAAGAAGATATCATCCAAATTTTCAATAAAAAATTGCCAGGCATCGGGAATCTCTCTGAATCTGCTGTGATTCTGAAGGCTGCCTGATTCACGAATCATAAGTTTAAAAATAATGAAAAAAATTTTAAAAATTGCCAGGAATGCCAAAAAACAGAACCTGATGTTCCAGAAACGAGAAAATGGAAACAGACCCACAAGTAATCTAGAGTGGAGTTAACAGACATTGACGTTAAAACAAAAGATTGGTGTGTTTAAGAAAATTAAAAGACAGACTCTCACAAAGGAACAAAGATCTACAAAAACAAATGAAAATTAAGAATTCAATAGATGAGTTTAACAGCAGCTTTCCTAGTTTAGACACAAATTAGGAAAGAGAATTTAGTGAACTGGAAGACTAGTATACAGAAAACAGGATGAAAATTATGAATGATGAAAATTATTACCATGAAAGGGGGAAAAATCTCCTAATTAAAAAGAATGAGAACTACATAAAAGAGCATAACAAACATATGGGATAAGATGAAAAAGGTCTGTCATACGCATAACTGGAGACCTGAGAGAAGGGAAAATGCAGCAAAATGGGTACTTAGACAGAATCAGTATTTGAAGAAATACTGGCCAGTATTTTCCAAAACTGACAAAGGTATCAGGCCACAGATTGAAGAAACTCTAGGAACACCAAAGAGGATGAATACAAAAAAAAAAAAAACAAATCTAGGCATATCATAATAAAACTGCCAAAAACCAAAGTTATCTCCTAATAACTGTTTCTGTAATCCAGAAACATAATCATATTTACAAGTCTATTCATTTGGAGTCTGGAAAAGTAGAAACCTTTTAAAGACTGACACCCAACAAATTCAAGGTACATGGCTGGGTTTTAATCTGTGAACACAATGAATGGTAATAATTAGCCAAAATTCTGTTCTCTTGAAGCAGTGAAAGAGAAGGCATAAGTACAGTCAGCAGCCCTGTCCTTGAGTTCTGCATCTGAACATTCAACCAATCGCAAATTGAAAATATTAAAAAATAGGCCAGGCGTGGTGGTTCACACCTGTAATCCCAGCACTTTGGGAGGTCAAGGCAGGCAGATCACTTGAATGCAGGAGTTCGAGACCAGCCTGCACAACATGGTGAAACCCCATCTCTATCAAAAATACAAAAAAGTAGCCGGGTATGGTGGTGCACACCCATGGTTTCAGCTACTCGGGAGGCTGAGGCAGGAGGATCACTTGAGCCCAGGAGGTGGAGATTGCAGTGAGCCGAGATCGTGCCACTGCACTCTAGCCTGGGTGACAGAGTAATACCCCATCTCAAAAAAAATTAATATTTAAAAATAAATATAAATGGATGGCTGTGTCTGTATATAACATATACAGAATTTTTTTATCATTATTTCCTATACAATATAGTATCACAACTATTACCATAACATTTACATTGTATTAGATATTACAAGTAATCTAGAGATGATTTAAAGTATATGGAACAATGCGTGTATGTTATACACAAATGCTATGCCATGTTATGTCAGGAACTTGAGCATATCTGGATTTAGGTGTCCGAGGGGAGTCTTGGAACCAATTCCCCAGGGATCTCTAGAGATAACTGTAATGTATGGACTTCACACCTTTACTTTAAAAAGGTTTTAAACCATCTCCCCAAGTATTCAGAAACCAAAATACACCAATTCCAACACTAGCAATCACTTCTCCTACTGCCATCCCCATTTGATGTTCATTCAGCCACTGAGGAAAAGACTCCTTAAGAGTATCAAATAACTTATTGCTTGAATTTAAATAGCTCACTGACTCAAGACGGAAATTTTAAAGACACTTTTGTGAGGTTTCCACAAATAAAAGGCAACAACTAGAGCTAAAATATCCAAGAAAGAGTGATCACCCATGCCCATACAAGACAGAGGGTAACATTTATAAATACAATCGCAATCTTAGAAGTGCCTGCAGAGAAAGAGTTTGCCTTTCTTGTGATAGGATTAAATGTGTAATTCACATTACTCAGAAGCTGTTTCATTCCTGGCTAGGATTCTAACAATCTTCCTCGGGAGATACAGGGCCTTTAGTCATTCATGAGTCACAAACCAAGTGATTAGACAGGTATAACCAAGACACACCATCAAGCTGAAGCATGTTACATCAAAAAGAAAGGAAAAAAAACCAAACTTTAATTCTAACACCAATATGGAGCAATACACTTACTCTAAGAAAAAAAATAAAGTAAGGATTAAATAAATAAAACATACCAACTCAGCACCAGACTCATCTCAAAGTGCCCGACCTCTAATGAATATAGTATTCTGGGTTTAGGGAACTCTCTAAAAGTAACAACTACCTTCAAGCAAACACCAGTCTTTCCCCATGGTCACAAGCTTTCTGGACATGTTTGCTGGTCTCATTGGATTAGCATCATCTTTTTATATCAAGGAAAATACCCATCACACAACGAGATGTCCCTACAACAAAAATTAACCTCCCACCTGTTACTGTTTCCTTATTTGCAGATTACCTGCTAAGGCTAATCCATTTTTTTTTTTCTCTTTCTGTGTCCTAGACCCCCTGCAAAGCCTCAAGTAAAAGGAAGCCTCCAAATAGCTTTACACTTTACCTGATCCCAGCTGATTCATGTTATTTGGCCTCATTATGTATCTTAGCCAACTCAAAAAGCCCTTTCAAACAAGACAGAAGGGATTTGCATATGGAGATTCTTTCCCCAGCTCTGCTGTCCCTTTCCTGCTGGTCTACCTATATCATTCATACCTCGCCTTTCTTGTTGCTTCCTAACTAGCAAGGCCACATTTTTACTTTTTTTTTTTTTTTTTTTTTGAGATGGAGTACAATGGCATGATCTCGGCTCACTGCAACCTCCGCCTCCCGGGTTCAAGGGATTCTCCTGCCTCAGTCTCCCTAGTAGCTGGGATTATAGGCCAATGCCACAACGCCCAGCTAATTTTTGTATTTTTAGTAGAGACGGAGTTTCACCATGGTGGTCAAGGCTGGTTTCAAACTCCTGACCTCAGGTGATCCGCCCACATCGGCCTCCCAAAGTGCTGGGATTATAGATGTGAGCCACTGCGCCCAGCACATTTTTACTTTTTTGAGAAGTTTAACCATTTGTCTTCAATATATGCTGGTACTCTATTATAAAAATGATAATCTGCATTACAGATAAAATATTTCTCAATTTTTTTACCCTTTATCAAACTCTTAATTGTATAGAACACTCTTTACAATTGGAAAGCTCAAATTGCGCAACTCAAAACAACATTTTCATACAATGAAAACTGAGAATAGGAAAAAAAAAAAAGTGCACAGGTAGAGCCTAAAGTCTTCAGCCTGCCACCTGCCCAGCTGGAACTACTGCATTTGTTGGTAGAAGCCAAGATAGCCTCAAGTTGAGAATTCCAGACTCTACTCTTCCTTTTTTTTTTCCTAGGATGACACTAGTATATGGGGTTGCACTCTACCTCATAGCCATAAGGCATGCTGCATAAGTTACATACCTCTTTAAACTGTTTACTGAGGTTAATCTCAAAAGATAACAATCCTGAGCAATCAAATCACTGTCAGGCGATTGCTACAAGCTTAGCAGTGGAAAGGAAAAGGAACACAAAATCTGAAGTTTAACTGACATAAATTGTCCCTTGTCTTTAAAAGGTATCGTGGTATTTTATTGCCTTTAAAAGGTTGATCCATGGGCTTTCATGTTATATCCGATTTGACAGATTTGTCCTGAGAGGTCCAGTGTTGATTATATTCAGGCCCAAAGCCTGCTTGTATGGTGGTTTCAGAGTTAAACTGGCTAGATGCTCTAGGACCCCACATCATGGCAGCACAGTGATCTGGAGAACGCGGCCTGATTCCTGACAGACAGGAAGAGATCCCATCACAGAAGGGCTGTATGGTCAGTGAGAAGCCACTGAGGCCTTTTAATCAGGAAAGGCTCACAACCCTAATGATGTTTATAAAGGAATACTCTGGGCCACACCAGGTGTGGTGGCTCTCACCTGTAATCTCAGCATTTTGGACAGCTGAGGTGAGCAGATTACTTGAGGTCAGGAGTTTGAGACCACCCTGGCCAACATGGTGAAACCCCGTCTCTACTAAAAATACAAAAATTAGCCAGGCGTGGTGGTGTGCATTTTTGACCCCAGCTACTCGGGAGGCTGAGGCAGGAGAATTGCTTGAGTTCAGGAGGCAGAGATTGCAGTGTGCCAAGATCGCGCTGCTGCACTCCAGCCTGGGTAACAGAGCAAGACCCTGTCTCAATAAATAAATAAAGGAACACTCTGCTATGTGGAGAACAACAGGAGGAGGGAGAGGCAGGTGTGGAAGCAAGGACTAGCGGGGAGGTAACTGCAAAAATCCAGGGGAGCCATGCTTGGATAAGAGAGGCAATGACGGTGGGGACATCAAAGGTTAAGGCTTTGAGAGGGATGAACTTTTGTTAAATCAGAATCAACCAAGACTCTCATGGATGACAAACCTGCCCACCCTCCTTGGGTCTTCAGTTTGCAACAATGTATCGCTGTTAGGTTTTCTTAAATGTTACTTCAGAGAAGAAAAAAATCCTTTTCCATCTCCCCTGTGGGTTCTCTAGCTGGGTTCCTAGAAATTAAACTGGCAACAGACAGGTTAATATGACAAAAAAAAAAAAAAAGTTTCCTTACATAATTAAGTGTGGGAGTTTCATAAACAAATCAGAGTCTAGGACAAATCCATATGATTGAGGCTTTTTTTTTTCTTTTTTCACTACAGAGTCTCACTCTGTTGCCCAGGACGTAGTGCAGTGGTGCGATCTTGGCTCACTGCAACCTCTGCCTCCCAGGTTCAAGCAATTCTCCTGCCTCAGCCTCCCAAGTAGCTGGGACTACAGGCGCCCACCACCACACTTGGCGATTTTTGTATTTTTAGTAGAGATGGGGTTCGCCATGTTGGCCAGGCTGGTCTTGAACTCCCAACCTCAGGTGATCCACCTGCCTCGGCCTCCCAAAGTGCTGGGATTACAGGCGTGAGCCACCGTGCTTGGCTAAAACCCGTTAATTTTTATAACAAATTTAGCCAGGCGTGGTGTTCCACACCTGTGATCCCACCTACTGGGGAGGGTGAGGTGAGAGGATCCCTTGAGGGTCCATGAGACGGAGGCTGCAGTGAATCGTGATTGTGCCACTGGAATCCAGCCTAGGCAACAGAGTAACCCTGTCAAAAAGAAAGAAAAGCAAAGAAAAAGGAGAGAGAAGGAAGGAAGGAAGGGAGGGAGGGAGGGAGGGAAAGAACAGGGGAAAGAAAGGAAGGAAACAGAAAGAAAGAAAGAAGAAAGAAAGGAAAGAAAGAAAGACAGACAGAAAGACAGAGAGAGAGAGAGAAAGAAAGGAGAAGAGAAGAGATAAAAGGAAGGAAAGAACGTAAAAAAGAAAACTAAAAGAATCCATTGAACCCTTCCAGGCACCCTCGCAGGCTTCCCTATAAAAGTCCCAAAGAGCCTGGCACTATTGTGCCTGAAATTCCAGCTGTGAGGCTGAGGCGGGAGGATCTCTTGAGCACAGGAGATCAGCTTGGGCAACATAACAAGACCCTGTCTCAAAAAAAAGTCCCTCAACTCTCTAGCAATATATACCAGTATTTAGATAACAGCTTTAACAATTCAGCATTAAAACGTTCTGCAAGCTTGGGTCACAGAGCATGAACTTTCTTCTTCTTCATGCTCTTTGCTCTTGTGTCTATTCTACACTAAGTACACAGAAAAATGATATTTATGAAAGTATTTCCTTTAGAATTCCTTACAAATCTGCAATTTCTAAAAGTCATATTTGGATTTGAAAATTGAATTTCTCTACAGAGGCTGGATATCATAAAAGCAGGGACCTGATATCTACTATTTTCATTTCCTGCAGAGTTCCTCAGACCCTGTTCTCAATTATTCCTATTAAGTGAAAGATTAAATCAATGTGTCACACTCTGTTGCAAGGTAGCTTAATAAAGATGTAAGCACTAGCAAGATGAAGTCACTAACCATGGTAAGGAGTAGATTTTGACAACTCTTCTACAGAAGTTAAATTCTGGTAAGATTACTGAACTGCCTATAAAATTTAGAGAGTAAAAACACACATAGAGAATAGACTGAGCATGAAATTTGTGAAAGGTAAGGACAAATCCGAAGCAAACCTACCTAAGAACTCAATATGATTAACACAGCTGTAGTTCACAAAAACTACAATTATCCTGTTTCAATGCAGGACATACTTCCAGCCAGGAATGTCCTTCCCCACCTGAATTTCTACAACCTCACATTCCTTTGATAACTGAGAGATTAAGACAGTTCCATCCCTGAAGAAGCACAAGACCTGCGAGGTGGGAGGGTCTAGAAGCAATTTCCTAGAGAAGACAGACCAAGTACAGCTGAATCTTGAACAGCACAGGTTTGAACTACATGGTCCACTTACACGCAGAGAGAAGAATGCCAACCCCATGTATACAGAGGGCTGACTCTGCCTATACACTGGTTCCACAGGGCTGCTTGTGGGACTTGAGTATGCAGGGATTTGGGTATATGCACCCAAAGGGACCACTGTACCCCAAGGGACCACTGTAGATGGGAAAAGAAGAAAGGAGAAGAGAAAAAGCTGTTCTAGTAAAGGAATGCAAAATCCTTAATCGAAAGAGATATGTTGGAACATGTAAACCATTCATGAGGCTGGAGTTTAGTTTTCAGAGGGGGGCAGTAACAAAATGAGGCTAAAAAGGTAAGCAAAGACCATCAAAAGGGTGCTGCATGCCTGATCAGGAGCTAAGACTTGACCCTGGAACTCTGGAGGGTCCCTGACTGCAAGGTCCCAGCTCCACCCTCTCCTCACTCCTATATATCCTGATCCTACAAGATTTTCAGTAAAGCCAGCAAGGTATCTATAGGAAATTAATAACTTACAGAAATTAATACTTATTACCAAGGAAAAGCTGTTTTGGAAAGGATCCTATGCCAACTCTACTCACAGTTCTGCCTAATCTTTGGTTTTTTTAATCATGTTTATTGGAAACCCATCAACAGGAAACAGTATTGTAAACAGTAAAATTCATCCTTTTTAAGAGCACAGTTTTCTGACATTGTAAAGTGTACACAGTCCTGTAACCACTAAAATCAAGACAGATCATTCATGTTACCCCAAAGAAATCCCCTTTGCTTACCACAACCACTAATCAGTTTTCTGTCCCCTTAATTTTTCAGCTTAATCTAAATCCTCTCTTTGAATAGAAACAAATGAACATAAGACCCTACAAGGCTACTGTTTTTTCATTTACATTCCCACAAAAATCTGCAGGAATTCTGCTCATCTGTACAAAAAATAAAATTGAAAAATTAGCCGGGTGTGGTGGCACATGCCTGCAGACCTAGCTACTTGTGAGGCTGAGGCAGGGGGATCCCTTCAGCCCAGGGAGTTCCAGGCTGCAGTGAGTCAAGATCACGCCACTATACTCCAGTCTGGGTGAGAGCAAGATCCTTTCTCTAAAATATAAAAATAAATAAATAAATACATACATACATAAAAGAATTCTGTCCAAATTGGTTTTAATCTGTGATTAGAAAGCCAAAACTTCAGTCTAGAAAATCATCAAATCATAAATGAAATTAGACCAAGTGCAATTTACATGAGTGTTACATCCCAAATTTTCTTAATCTAATCTGCAATTTGGCCAGCAGTTTCCCAGAGGGAACGGAGATGTTCAAATCCTAAGGCTGCCCATAAAATGCTATCCAATCCATCACAGAATGTGTGGGGTTTCAGCTCCTTCTCCCCTTAAACTTCCTAGCCACAAAACCCTGGAGAAACTGCTTAGCCTCTCCAAGCCTGTTTCTCATCTATAAAATTAATTCTGGCTGGGCACAGTGGTTCATGCCTGTAATCCCAGCACTTTGGGAGGCTGAGGCAGGCGGATCACCTGAGGTCGGGAGTTCGAGACCAGCCTGACCAACATGGAGAAACCCTGTCTCTACTAAAAATACAAAATTAGTTGGGCATGGTAGCGCATGCCTGTAACCCCAGCCACTCGGGAGGCTGAGGCAGCAGAATTGCTTGAACCTGGGAGGCAGAGATTGCCGTGAGCCGAGATCGCGCCATTGCAATCCATTCTGGGCAACAAGAGCGAAACTCTGTCTCAAATAATAATAATAATAATAATTCAATATTTACTAGACTTCTATTATCTGGCAGGCACTGGACTTACAGGAGTGAACAAAACAAAACAACAGATAAACATCCCTGCCCTCAGTGAGGTTACATATGAAAAATATCAGTCAACAGTGCTATGGAGAAAAAAAATTAAAGCAAAAGAGGAAGGGTGGGCCAGCAATGGTGGCTCACGCCTGTAATCCCAGCACTTTGGGAGGCCGAAGTGGGTGGATTGCTTGAGGCCCGGAATTTGGAGATCAGCCTGGACGATATGGTGAAACCCTATCTCTATTAAACATACAAAAATTATCCGGGTGTGGTGGCGCATACCTGTAATTCCTGCTACTTGGGAGACTGAGGCACAAGAATTGCTTGAACCCGGGAGGCAGAGAATGCAGTGAGCCAAGGTCACACCAATGCACTCCAACCTCGGCAACAGAGGTGGTCACAGAAGGCCTTTCCAGTGAGGCCCTCGAGCAGAGCTCTGAGGGTGGCCTTCTGGAGGAGCAGTATATGTCCAAGAGCTGGTCTAAGGAACAGCAAAGAGGCCAGTGAGGCTGAAGCAGAGTCAGGGAGGATAAGAGAGCAGGAACTCAGGTTGTATCTACCACTGACCACAGGAAGGACTTTGGCTTTGATCTGAATGACACCGGAAGGCACAGGAAAGTTCTAAGTGAAAAAATCATATCTATATTTAAAGCAGAGGTGTCCAATCTTTCGGCTTCCCTGGGCCACACTGGAAGAAGAATTGTCTTGGGCCACATATAAAACACACTAACACTAACAATAGCTGATGAGCTAAAAAAAAAATCACATAATGTTTTAAGAAAGTTTACTAATTTGTGTTGGGCTGCATTCAAACCCGTCCTGGGCCACATGCAGGTTGGACAAGCTCGGTTTAAAGGATCACTCTGACTTTGGTCATGGGTAGGGACAATGCAGGGAAACCACATAAGAGTCCACCGTAATAATATCAAGAGCCAAGATGAGGACACTGTCCTGCACCCCTCCCTCCATAGCCTATGAGAGCTCCCTGAAGCCTATTTATCTGTGCATGTTCTGCAAAATCACCTGCCCCAAACAATTCCATTTCCTGACCTCCTCTTACATTGCCCAAACTGGGAAAACAAGGCCAAAAATAAATGACAGTGGTTTAGCTTCAGGCACACAGGAAGTGAATAACTCGTTTACATTTAAGAGGGGACTGACTGAGAAGCCCCTATGAATTTAAATAAAAGGAGTAGTGACTGGGGATAGAAGACATAGGCAGGACAGTGGCAGAAGATCTGGGAAAGTCATCACCCTTTCTCTTCTCCCTTTGCAAGGTTGATTCCACCAAATTGGCACTGTGGGAAGATTAGCAGCAGTGAGGTGGGTCATTAGAAAATTTTGGAATCCTAAGCCCCCAGGGGGAAACAAAATCAAGTTGAGTGTGAGTTAGATTTACCCAAAACCACACAGCACTGTGCCTACAACCCAGTCCTTGTTCTCCGTGAGTCTAGTATATGTCAACTACATGAAGATCAATATCCTGCTCCCTTCCAGTTTATAATTCAATCATCAGAATTGCAATAAAAATTGTGAACAGAGGCCAGGTGCAGTGCTCATGCCTGTAATCCCAGCACTTTGGGAGGCCGAGGCGGGTGGATCACGAGGTCAGGAGATCGAGACCATCCTGGCTAACACGGTGAAACCCCGTCTCTACTAAAAATACAAAAAAGTAGCCGGGCGTGGTGGCGGGCGCTTGTAGTCCCAGCTGCTGGGGAGGGTGAGGCAGGAGAATGGCGTGAACCCGGGAGGTGGAGCTTGCAGTGAGCCAAGATGGCGCCACTGCACTCTAGCCTGGGCGACAGAGTGAGACTCTGTCTCAAAAAAAAAAAAAAAAAAAAATTATTAACAGAAAATTAAATGTGAGCAGCAGCATTACTTCTCAAAATTCTGAGACCTACAGTAAAAAACATCATGATCCAGTATACAAAGATATAAAAGAAGGAGCGTGTAATGTGTGTGTACTCCAAAATCATACACGGGCTCATTAATTATTGCAAGGGATCCTCTCTCTAATCCACGGGTACAGTTACCATCTCAGACCAAATAATGTCTCATTATAAACACAGTATTTCTTCATTGCTAGTATGACTAACATAAATATGGGTCTCAAATCCTTTTCTCACTGTGAATTCAATCAACAGATACCAAAATTATAATATTAGAATGTAGTTTAAGCTACTCAGCTAATAAAATGATCCTGGTTTCTTACCAGAGCCTAATAAATAGAAGCTCACATATGCATTATTTGTTTTGGAAGTACTGGCAGGGTTTCATCTGAGAAAAAAATGGGAGCTTTAAAAAATTCCTAAATACTACCAGTTTTACTTCTTTCCCATAAGAGACTGAATCCAAGTTGGCAAATACAGTCAGGTCCTCTATAGTGTTTAAACTTTAAGGCAATACGAATTTTCACTCGCGTCCGTGTGAAGAGACCATCAAACAGGCTTTGTGTGAGCAATAAAGCTTTTTAATCACCTGGGTGCAGGCGGGCTGAGTCCGAAAACAAAATCAGCAAAGGGAGATAGGGGTGGGGCTGTTTTATAAGATTTGGGTAGGTAAAGGAAAAAGTGGGGTTGTTCTCTGGCAGGCAGGGGTGGGGGTCACAAGGTGCTCAGCGGGGGAGCTTTTGAGCCAGAATGAGCCAGGAGAAGGAATTTCACAAGGTAATGTCATCAGTTAAGGCAGGAACAGGCCATTTTCACTTCTTTTGTGGTGGAACATCATCAGTTAAGGCAGGAACCAGCCACCTGGATGTATATGTGCAGGTCACAGGGGATATGATGGCTTAGCTTGGGCTCAGAGGCCTGACATTCCTGTCTTCTTATATTAATAAGAAAAGTAAAACAAAATAGTGGTAAAGTGTTGGTGCAGTGAAAATTTTTGGGGGTGGTATGGAGAGATAATGGGCGATGTTTCTCAGGGCTGCTTTGAGCGAGATTAGGGGAGGCCTGGGAACCTAGAGTGGGAGAGATTAAGCTGAAGGAAGATTTTGTGGTAAGGGGTGATATCGTGGGATTGTTAGAAGAAACAATTGTCGTATATAATTATTGGTGATGGCCTGGATACGGTTTTGTAAGAAGTGAAAAACTAAACAGAATAAGAGAAGGAGAAAAACAGGTATTAAAGGACTAAGATTGGGAGGACCCAGGACATCCAATTAGAGAGTGCCTAAGGAGGTTCAGCATAGCCCTGCCAGCAAAGATGATTTGTTTACTTCAAGAGTTGAGAGTGGCGGTTTGGGGATAGCACCAGGAGGTATCAGCTGTGGTGGCTTGGAGAAACAGTGTAAACTGGCAGTGTAAACAAGAGCAGGGCATTTATGAGTAGTTGGGAACGGTGAATTGGAGTATGACCAGACAGAAGATAGTAGGGATGACAGGTTTTTGGGGGTGCAGTCCAAGTTGGTCTGGTGTCTGGAATGAGACTGGGGCCTAATAAAAAGGAGCATCTATACAGGAGCTCAAAGGGGCTGTACCCTGTAGCATTCCAAGCACAGGTCCGAATTCTGAGAAGGGCAAGTGGTAACAGTATTGTCCAGTCCTTTTTAAGTTAGTGGCTGAGTTTGGTGAGGTGTGTTTTTAAAAGGCCATTAGTCCGTTCTACCTTTCCTGAAGGTTGAGGATGGTAAGGGGTATGAAGGTTTCACTGAATATCAAAAGCCTAAAAAACTGCTTGAGTGATTTGACTAATAAAGGCCGGTCTGCTATCGAACCGTATAGAGGTGGGAAGGCCAAACCGAGGAATTGTGTCTGACAGAAGGGAAGAAATGACCACAGTGGCCTTCTCAGACCCTGTGGGAAAGGCTTCTACTTATCCAGTGAAAATGTCTATCCAGACCAAGATGTATTTTAGTTTCCTGACTCAGGGCATGTGAGTAAAGTCAATTTGCCAGTCCTGGGCAGGGGCAAAACCCCGACCCGAGCTTGATGTGTAGCGAAGGGAGGGGGCCTGAGAAATTCCTGAGGAGTAATAGAATAGCAGATGGAACACTGAGAAGTGATTTCCTTGACAACAGATTTCCACGATGGAAAGGAAATGAGAGGTTCTAAGAGGCAGGCTAGTGGCTTATAACCTACATGGAAGAGGTTATGAAATGATGACAGAATAGAATGGGCCTGTGAGGCTGGAAGGAGATATTTTCCTTGGTCTAAGAACCATTTTCCTTGTGTGGGAAGACATTGATAGGTGGAAGTTTCAGCGGGGAAGTAGGTGGGAGTGACCAATGTGAAGGAGAAAAACCGACCGTGAGAGACAGAAGTTGGAATGCTAGCTGCTTTTTTAGCTAACTTATCAGCATAAGCATTGTCCTGAGCGATGGGATATGATACCTTTTTGATGGCCCTTGTAGTGAATGACTCCAGCTTCCTTTGGAAGTAAAGCGGCTTTGAGAAGCGTTTTTATTAAAGAGGCATTAACGATAGAGGACCCTTGTGTAGTGAGGAAACCGCTTGCATGGTGGTGCAGGATATGGAAGCCATATTTAGAGTCAGTATAAATAGTGACGTGTAGTCCCTTTGCAAGAGTGAGGGCTTGACTTAAGGCAATGAGTTCGGCTTGCTGAGAGGTAGTGGAGCGGGGCAGAGCAGTAGCCTCAATGACAGATGTGGGAGATACTATAGCATAGCCTGCCTTTGCTGGTGAGTGGCAATTAGGCCTGGTGGAACTGCCATCAATAAACCAAGTGTGTTCAGGGTGAGGAACAGGAAAGAAGGAAATATGCGGAAATGGGGTGAATGCCCAGTGGATCAGAGAGATACAGTCATGGGGGTCAGGTGTGGTATCAGGAATACCACAGGTCAGGTGTGGGAGGCCGGATTGAAGTCTGGGCCAGGAACAATGGTAATTGTGGGAGACTCAACAAAGAGTGAGCATAGCTAGAGGAGCCGGGGAGCAGAAAGTATATGCGTCAGGTGTGAGGAAGAAAATAGATTTTGGAAGTTATGAGAGCTGTAGAGAATGAGTTGAGCATAGTTTGTGATTTTGAGGGCCTCTGAAAATATTAGGGCGGCGGCAGCCGCTGCACAGAGACATGATGGCTAGGCTAAAACAGTAAGATCAAGTTGTTTGGACAAAAAGGCTACAGGACGTGATCCTGGTCCTTGTGTAAGAATTCTGACTGCACAGCCCTGCACTTTGGCTGCGTGTAATGAAAAGGGTTGGGATGAGTCAGGGAGAGCTAGGGTGGGGGCAGTCTCTAAAGCTGTCTTCAAGGAATGGAAAGAGGGTGGGGAAAGGATTTAGTATCTATGGGGTCAGCTAGGTTTCCTTTTGTGAGTTTATATAATGGCTTTGTTAGGATGGCGAAACCAGGTATCCAAAGTCGAAAGTATCCAACCATGCCTAGGAAGGAAAGGAGTTGTTGTTTTGTAGAAGGTGTTGGGGTTTGAGAGATCAGTCAGACACGATTGGCAGGAAGAGTACGTCTGTTTTTATGAAGAATTATGCCAAGATAGGTAACAGATGAGGAAGAAATTTGGGTTTGACTGAAGTAATGGGGGCTGTCCGTGAAGCCTTGAGGCAGTACAGAGCCAGGATGAGCCAGGAGGAGGAATTTCACAAGGTAATGTCATCAGTTAAGGCAGGAACCGGCCGTCTGGATGTGTAAGTGCAGGTCATGGGATATGATGGCTTAGCTTGGGCTCAGAGGCCTGACACCAATCTTTTCAGACCTAGCATTTGCTAAGTCACAAACTTTTTATTAAACATAAAAAGTTCAAAAGTAACTCTAGGCCGGGCGCGGTGGCTCACGCCTGTATTCCCAGCACTTGGGGAGGCCGAGGCAGGTGGATCACCCAAAGTCAGGAGTTCAAGACCAGCCTGGCCAACATGGCAAAACCCCGTCTCTACTAAAAACATTAAAAATTAGCTGGGTGTGGTGGCACATGCCTGTAATCCCTGCTACTCAGGAGGCTGAGGCAGGAGAATTGCTTGAACCCAGGAAGCGGAGGTTGCAGTCAGCCGAGATCCCACTGCTGCACTCTGGCCTGGACCAAGACTCCATCTCAAAAAAAAAAAAAAAAAAAAAAAAAAAGGTAACTCTAATAGAACATCCAGTGTCCAGATCTTAGCTTCTAATACCATTCTAAAGCTAAATAACCACAGTGCCTTGGAGAAATGGATCATTCCAAGGTTGGGACATGGAAAATACAAAATAAGCCTGAGCATTCTCTGATGCCAGAAATCAAGAAATGCATTAAAAAAGAAAAAGAGTCCGGGCATGATGGCTCACACCTGTAATCCCAGTACTTTGGGAGGCCAAGGCGGGCAGAGATCACTTGAGGCCAGGAGTTTGAGACCAGCCTGGTCAACATGGAAAACCCCATCTCTACTAAAAAATACAAAAAGTAGCCAAGTGTGGTGCTACATACCTGTAATCCCAGCTACTTGGTAGGCTGAGGCACAAGAATCACTTGAGCCTGGGAGATGGAGGGTGCAGTGAGCCGAGATCATGCCACTGCACTCCAGCCTGGGCGACAAAAGACTCCATCTCAAAAAAAAAAAAAAAAATTAGAAGGAAAAAGAAAAAGCAAGTGTATGTCAAAGTGGCACAGGTGCCAACCTGAAAAAGGTCCCAGTGGTGAAAGCCAGAACAATTTGAGCAGCAAATTAAATACTGATAATATTGGATTATAACCCATATAACAAAACAAATATCCATGAGCCCGTACTGATACAAATAACTGAATCAATGAACAGGAGAGAAGGGTCAACTCTTCCCTACAGAAGGGAATTTTAATTTAAAAATGTAGAAGGAAGAAAATGGGGGTTTGTTTAACCATTAGAAAAAAAAACCCACTAAACATGTTCCACAAATGGATGCTTAAATTAATGAATAAAATTTTAAGGAGAAATGGTAGTCCAGGTTTCTCTCCCAAGATCTCAGATACAAAGCGAATCTGGCAAACAGATTAACATCATACGTAATAAGAAGTATCGGCTAGGGCACAGTGGCTCACGCCTGTAATCCCAGCACTTTGGGAGGCCAAGGCGGGAGGATCACTAGAGGTCAGGAGTTCGAGACCAGCCTAGCCAACATGAAACCCGTCTCTACGAAAAATGCAAAAAATGAGCTGGGCGTGGTGGCAGGCACCTATAATCCCAGCTACTCAGGAGGCTGAGGCAGGAGAATCGCTAGAACCTGGGAAGCAAAGGTTGCAGTGAGCTGAGATCATGCCACTGCACTCCAGTCTGGCCAATAAAGCAAGACTCAGTCTCAAAAAAAAAAAAAAGTATCGACATCATGTACCCAATATGACATACTGAGATGGAAACTTTACTTCTGTGACATTTTTCCCCAAAATGTAGAACATTCATCTAACCATGACACTAAACATCAAGCAAACACAAATTGAGGGGCATTCTACAAATTAACTGACCGGGTCTTCTTCACTAGTGTCAAGGTCCATGAAAAAACAATGAAAGGCTGAAGAACTGTCACAGATCAGAGAAAATTAAGGATATTTAGCAGTTAAATGCAAAGTGAGATCATCGATTGGATCCTGGGCAGAAAAAGGACAGTGGAAAGACAAGTGAAATCCAAATAAAATCTGTAATTTAGTTCGTTGTATTATAGTAGCATGCCCATGTTATTAGTTTTGGCCCTTGTTATGCATGATATTATGGGAACTCTCTGTACTATTTTTTGCAAATTTTCAGTAACTCTCAAATTATTTCACAATTAAAAGTTATTATAAAATAATAAAATAACCAACATCTTTCAATGTTTATAATGGAAGGGTAATGTTAGACTTAACATGCCATCTTTGTCGTTGAAACGTTTCTCATCAAGATCTACACAATCCAGTCAAAGCTGTACTCTGAAAGCACTGTTTTGTAAAGAATATCAATAAAAAACATCTCTTCCTTACTACTCTGGCGTATTTATTTAAGACTAGCTGACATTCAAATGATAAGAGAGCTGTAAGATCCTCCTAAAAACCAAGCTTTAGGGGATATCTCTAGGACTGAGAGGGGAATAAGAGCACTCAACTATCCATAGGAAATTACAAAAGGGAGTTCAATAATTCTTTGGCAAACCATCCAAAGCTTTAAAGGGATTGACCAATAATTTGTCATTTACCTATTTCCAGAATATAAAGGGGATAGGTAAATGACAATATATTGGTCAACCCCTTTAAAATATTAACATCAACAAATGTTTCCTCCACCTGTAGTAACTTCCGTGCTCAGTGGGTTTTTATCCTTCCAATATCAACTTTAATTTCATACATTTGGAGAAAGGCCAAGAGTTTTTACCAACCCACACTTAACACACTATGGGACCCAGAATCAGTTTGCACCAGAGCATCATTTTCTGAAAAACCACTTTGAACTGTCAGTTTTAAACTGCATACCCACTTTCAAATGAAACTGTGAGAGGCTAAAAAACTCAGTCATCTCGTTTCAACGGTTATCTATTTTCTAACAAATATATACACAACGCCCACCAACCTCTCCAGACACACACTCTCAGCGAAACTGGCTTTTACCATTTACTCACTCAGCTTAATAGAGCTCGGTCTTAACCAAAGGCTCAGGATCTCAGGATGCGTGCGCTCGGAGGCAGAGCTTTAACAATCAATGATGTAAATGTTGGGATGAGTCACCCGGACCTTCCAAGCAAACCCTAAAGCAGCAGTTTCCGCTTAACAAGGCCACCAAGCATGTGCACGGTGCGTTCCTAAATCCTCCCCAGCGCCTCCACAGGCTGCCTCCTTGCCGCGTCTCTCAATCTCAGTGGGAGTGGGGGGCACTGCCTCTTCCCTCCTGCGCGCCCAGAACCTTTTGTGTGGGCACAGCACGCAGCCCGCGCGCCGCACAACCGCTTCTCCGAACGACACCGGGCGCGCCCGAGCGCTCCCCTAGCGCGACGGCTGGCGCGGGAGGCGCTGCGACTGGAGGTCACGATGGGAGCCGGCAGGTGGCGGCCTGGGGAGACCAAGACTTCCAAGGGACAGAGCTCAGGCAGCGCTGACACGAACTTCCTAACCCGCGCCTCTGACTGTGGACGGCCAGAGCTGAACGCAGTGGCCCCTCCCCAGCGCCCCGGGTTTCCTCAGGTGGGGGGTTCGCGGGCGGGGGTGAGGCGTGGCCCCGACTGCCGGGCCGCGATAAGTGCCCTGCGACCCGGCTGAAAGTGCACACGTGTCCCGCGGCGCTAAGCCGCCAGCAGGACTGGTACCACCGCCCTCCCTCGGGGCTAGGGTCACCCTGCCGTGACACGCAGGGACAAGCCAAACACTCCTGCCTCCGGGATCGAACGAAATGAACCAGTGTGATTAACTACGAGAATCACCAGGCGCTCATTGGGCTGATCAATACCTCATCTGACCTAGCTGGGTTTGGTCGCCGCCACTGGCCGGAGCGCCGAAGCACCGGGGACGCTGACGCACAGGTTGCCCAGTCACAAGCGCTGCTCGCCCCCAGAGCAAGTTAAATGGGTGGTTTCTGGTGAATGGGAGTCTGAGAAAGTGGATGCTTGCGCCCCAGGGCCTAAAAAAATCAGGGACTGAATCTAACCCAAGGAGGGAAAGGGGAGAAACTTACTGAATGAAAATATTACCATAGTTTAAATGTTACTCTTTACACTCCTGTGACTGACATACTTCTGTGCAATATTCTGATGGTGTGGAAAGGCTAGAAAGTGATTGCGCATGTTCAGGAAACGGGCCATCAGGCTTTGTGAGTGTAGCCATCCCAACATCTACCTGCTGCGTCTACCCTAGGAAATTACTACCTGCATGCAGATATTTTCTGGTTTGCAGTTACAAACAAAAATCATAATATCATTTAAGTTGTTTAAATCAAGACTAGGAATAACTATTAATGGTTCACCCAATGTAGGAAAGTTTTAGCTAGGAAGCCTAGATAAGAAGATTGACTGTATGTAATTTTTTTAAAGAATTTTAAAAATACCATACCGCATGCTTTTTAAAAGAACTTTAAGGTATATATTCATGATGCGCCCAAACATTTGGGTAAAATTATTCTTTTGAATTAATTTCTGTCAGTTTCAAGACCCTTAAAGGCCCATATAGAAATACATATTAGTCATAGTTCATTTTAAGACAAAATTAAGGCCAGCACGGTGGCTCATGCCTGTAATCCCAGCACTTTGGGAGGCTGACGCAGGCAGATCACTTGAGGCCAGGAGTTCGAGACCAGCCTGGCCAACATGGTGAAACCCTGCCTCTACTAAAAATACAAAAGTTAGCTAGGTGTGGTGGCGAGGCTGTAATCCCAGCTACTTGCGAGGCTAAGGAACAAGAAGCGCTTGAACACAGGAGGCAGAGGTTGCAATGACCCGAGATCCCACCACTGCACTCCAGCCTGGACCACAGAGTGAGACTCTGTCTCAAGAAAAAAAAAAAATTAAGATAAAGTTTTCAGACCTGGCCGTTAATGACTGTTTGCAAAAACTGAAAAATCTCCGAAAAATAAATTTTATTTTAATTTTCTTTCTAGCTCACCCAGATAAGTGAAAAGAATAAAATTTTATGATACCAGAAAAAATGAAAACATTTCCAGCAAGATCTGAAGGCAGTACAGGAGGAGACTGAACAAAAATGGAGAAAACACACATGAAATTGATATGAAGCACATTTTTAAAAGTGGATACTTAGTTGAATATAGCATTCTGTAATTATGCAAAGTAAAAACAAATCAAAACCCTATACATAGAGGCCAGGCACGGTGGCTCACGCCTGTAATCCTAGCACTTTGGGAGGCCGAGGCGGGTGGATTACCTGATGTCAGGAGTTCGAGAGCAGCCTGGCCAACATGGTGAAACCCTTCTCTACTAAAAATACAAAAATTAGCGGGGCATGGTGGCTCATGCCTGTAATCCCAGCTACCCAGGAGGCTGAGGCAGGAGAATCGCTGGAGCCAGGGAGGCAGAGGCTGCAGTGAGCCAAGATCATGCCACTGCACTCTAGCGTGGGTGACAACGTGAGACTCCATCTCAGCAACAACAACAAAAAAACCTATACATAGAAAATTGCTGGGCAAGGAGTGACAGCTCACTCCTGTAATCCCAACACTTTGGGAGGCAGAGGCAAAAGAATTGCTTGAGCCCAGGAGTTCAAGACCAGCCTGGGCAACATAGTGAGACCCTATCTCTATTAAAAAAAATATTTTAAATTACACTGGGTGTGATGGCTCACACCTGTAATCCCAGCACTTTGGGAGGAGGCCAGAGGATTGCTTGAGCCCAAGAATTTGAGACAAGCCTAGGCAACACAGGGAGCCCCTGTCTCTACAAACAATTTTTTAAAAATTAGCGGGATGTGATGGCACATGCCTGTGGACCTAGCTATTTGTGGGGCTGAGGTGGAAGGATTGCTTGAGCCCGGGGGTTCAAGGCTGCAGTGAGCCATGATCAGAGTGAGACCCCACTCTAAAAAAAAAAAGAAAGAAAAATAGCAGGAAAGTGTTCATTTGTTCTAGGTAGTAACATGGAATGTCTCTTATCTTGTATTTTAGTGTAATTTTCTAAATTTTATGTAACAAATTTAGAAAATTATAAATTTTATAATGAAAAATGGATTTTGTTTAAAAGTAAAATAAACTGATAAAATATACATATAAAGACATATGACAATACTTAGAGTCCTCACTTCAAATAGGACTAAAACTAAAAAAATTCTTCCTTAATTTAAGTCTAATTTTAAAAATATTTTAGATTGTGATGTTTCATATTTATAGGTCGGTTTATTTGCTAACTAAAGTTATATTGGGAGGCAGTGGTAAATTAAATAAAAATTCAAAATAAAGTTTTATTATTTCCTAACCTCATCGTAATATTTTATCAAATTCTATTTGATAAGTTCAGATTAAAGCCAGCATTTTATAAATGTATTGCATTGTCTAGAAATGAGTCATTTTAACTTGTAAGTTAGCATTGTTTTTGGAGCTAGCCATGGAATTTTAGAGAAAAGGGACCTTCCTCATTAGGTCAGATGTTAGATGACTTTCCTCATTTTACAGATAAGTCACCAGTGCAAAGGAGACTGATTCGCACAAGGTTAAAGGTTAAGTGACTCACAGCCTTCCAAGCCATTGCCCTCTGCCCTCCACCACAGGACCTTTCTTTTATTTTACCAGACAAGAGTCACTGCCCAGTATTTATAAGGCCCCATATTGACACTCCTGCTGAATGCCTGTGCACTAGTTGCAAAGAGCTGGTAAGGCCCCAGTATGCTACATTTCTTAGTGCTTACTCCAAAGGTGAACTCTAGAATTGTCAATTTTCCCCTGGCAAGGTCAGGTTTCAGACAGGATTCACCATGGGCCTGGGGACATTTGGGTTACATATATAACAGATGTATTCAGTCTGAGTATATCTATTTTCATTACCACTCCAAGTTAAGAAAATAACAGTGGAAGAGAGGCTATGTGCACAGTATTCCCCCACAGCCCAGCTCACAGCTATCAGGGCCTTTGACTAATTTGGCAAGAGAAAGTTCAGTCTATAATGGTGCAAACAGTTATTGTAAATAAAATAATAGAAACAGTTTAAAACTCTTCCTAAAGATTTCAGTATAAAAGGAAGGTGAGAGAAAGGAATATAGCTAGAGGCTATCTTAGGGTTCAGAGAAAATATTCATTTGGTTTGAATTAGACAGACTAGAACATGTGTGCATGCCAAGAGGACAAGCCATAAAGAAAGAAAGGGTTATTGGTAGTATCAGGTCCCTTAGGAAGCATAATGGAAGTGGGATCCAGAGGAATTAGAATTAGAAAAGAACAGGAAACTTAAGAATCCCTCACGCTCTTCTTTTCCAAATTGGGCCGGGCAGAATGGCTCCTGCAAAGAAAAGTGGCAAGAAGAAGAAGGGCTATTCTGCCATAAACGAGGTAGTGACCCAAGAATAAGCCACTGGCATTCACAAGCGCATTCATAGAGTGGGCTTCAAGAAGTGTGCCCCTGGGGCACTCAGAGAGATCTGGAAATTTGCCATGAAGGAGATGGGAACTCCAGATGTGTGTGTTAATACCAAGTTCAACAAAGCTGTCTGGGCCAAAGGAATAAGGAATGTTCCATACCGCATCTGTGTGCAGTTGTTCAGAAAATGTAATGAGGGTAAAGATTCACCAAACAAGCTCTATAATTTGGTACATACCTGGTTACCTATATACTTGTTACCATTTTCAAAAATCTACAGATAGTCAATGTGGATGAGAACTAACCACTGAGCATCAAATACATCAAATAAGTTATAAAATTGCCTTTATATATATATATATATTTAAAAAAAGGAAATTGATATGGTTTTGCTGTGTCCCTAGCCAAATCTCATCTTTTTTTTTTTTTGAGATGGAGTCTTGCTCTGTTGCCCAGGCTAGAGTGCAGTGGTGTGATCTCAGCTCACTGCAACCTCTGCCTTGCGGGTTCAAGCGATTCTACTGCCTCAGCCTCCTGAGTAGCTGGGATTACAAGCACGTGCCACCATGCCCAGTAATTTTTGTATTTTTAGTAGAGACAGGATTTCGCCATGTTGGCCAGGCTGGTCTCGAACTCTTGACCTCAGGTGATCCACCACCTCGGCCTCCCAAAGTACTAGGATTACAGGCGTGAGCCACGGCTCCCAGCCCATCTTAAATTGTAGTTCCCATAATCCCCACGTGTTGCGGGAGGGACCTGGTGGGAGGTAATTGAATCACAGGGGTGATTACTTCTATGCTGCTGTTCTGATAGTGAGTTCTCACAAGCTCTGATGGTTTCATAGGGGCTTTCCCCTTTTGCTCGGCACTTCTCCTTCCTGCCACCATGTGAAGAAGGATGTGTTTGCTTCCCCTTCTGCCATGATTGTAAGTTTCCTGAGGCCTCCCTAGCCAGGCCGAACTGTGAGTCAATTAACCTCTTTCCTTTATAAATTACCCAGTCTCAGGTATGTCTTTATTAGCCGCGTGAGAACAGACTAACACAGAAACTTTTTAAAAAATTGTAACAAAAGGGAAGGAAGTTGGATGTATCCTCATGGAGGTAAATGGATTTTTTGTTGTTGTTGATTTTTGTTTTTGAGACAGAGTCTCACTCTTGTTGCCCAGGCTGGAGTGCAGTGGCACAATCTCAGCTCACCACAACCTCCACCTCCTGGGTTCAAGCAATTCTCCTGCCTCAGCCTCCCAAGTAGCTGGGATTACAGGTGCACACCACCATGCCTGGCTAACTTTTGTATTTTTAGTAGAGATGGGATCTCACCATGTTGCCTCAGCTGGTCTCGAACTCCTGGCCTCAAAGGGATCTGCCTGCCTTGGACTCCCAAAGTGCTGGGATTACAGGTGTGAGCCACCACACCCGGCCGAGGTAAATGTTTTAATTAGAGAAAATTGAAATAAATATCTGGCCCATAACTATACTTTCTCTCTGAAGTTGATGGATGTGCTGAGGGTGTGGGTGTGAATGGCTGATTCAGGATTTGGGAAAATGATGAATATTTGAATAGACTTCTATTCGTTTTCTATTGCTGCCATAACAAATAGCCACAAACTTAGTGGTTTAAGACAACACAAGTATGTTACATTTCTATGGGTCAGAAGTCTGAAATGGGTCTAGTGGTCTAAAATCAAAATGTCAGCAGGTCTGTGTTCCTTTCTGGAAGCTTTTCCATCTTGTAGAGGCCACCTGCATTCCTTGGCTCTTGGCCCCTTTCTCCATCTTCAAAGCCAGCAGCATAGCAGCTCTGTGACCCTGCTTCTGTCATCACATCTTTGATTTTCTTCTGCCTCCCTCTTCTACCTGTAAGTATTGTTATTACAATAGGCCCACTGGGTAAGCCAGGATAATCTCCCTATTTTAAAGTTATTTGGGCCAGGTACATTCATTTGGGCAGGCTCACGCCTATAATCCCAGCACTTTGGGAGGCCGAGGCGGGTGGATTACGAGGTCAGGAGTTCAAGACCAGCCTGGCCAACACAGTGAAACACTGTCTCTACTAAAAATACAAAAATTAAGCGGGCATGGTGGCATATGCCTGTAGTCCCAGCTACTCGGGAGGCTGAGGCAGGAGAATCGCTTGAACCCGGGAGGCAGAGGTTGTGGTGAGCCAAGATTGTGCCACTGCACTCCAGCCTGGGCAACAGAGGGAGACTCCATCTCAAAAAAAAAAAAAAAAAAAAGAGAGAGAAAATCATTTGATTAACAATCTTCTTTTCATCTGGAACCTTAATTCTCCTTCACTAAAGTAACCTATCATTCACATTCTAGGGAATAAGACATGGACACCTTTGAGAGGCCATTTTTCTGCTCACCACAAGGCCCCAAGGAAATGGAAGAGGATGCTAATGGAGGGACCCACTGGCACCCACTGAGTTGGTATGAAGAGTATTTTAAACTGAAACATTTAAGACACAGCAGATAGGGAAAGAAGCCTCTCTGGAGCTTCCCTTATTTGATTAAAGCCAGAGCTTTCAGAGAGTGAAGCTGCCATAAATTCCCTCTTGGTGAGCTTCACTGCCAATAAGGAGACTTCACTGCCAGGAAGAAAACTACACTGCCAGGAAGGAGACCACTTGCACCTGAATGACAAATTGCATAACTGAACATAATCACAAATTGTCGTACCATCATTTGTTTCCCTAAAAGCCCATTTGTCTTTCCATAAAAGTATATTTGCTTTCCCATAGATCCCTTTCTCTCCTCCTCCCTTTTCCCATATTATTGGCATATAAATTCTCATCCTAACTGTACAGAGAGCCTCTTCACCTGAACGAGTGTAAATAAACCTTGTCTATTCTCCTGTTAATCCATCTATTGCCAATTAATTTACAGGCCCCCAAGCACTGGACCTAAGTTGGCAGAGGAAGTTTTTCCTCCCAACGCTAATACGAGACATAGAGATCGCACAGCAACACCAAGGCCCCTACTGCTTGGGATGGGACTCTATAAACAGTGGTTTGAAAGCTGCAAATGGGCATGGCTTTCTCATTCACAAAGATGTGAAGGTAAAGGGTTAGATAAATTCTAGGGTACGGTTTTGTTGGGTGAGTAAGGCAATAGAAGGATGAAGCAAAGGAGTCGTGTGAGTGAAGTGATTCATCATCATAGGAAAGCAAAGCCAGGAATAGGCAGAGAGAAAGAAAGTACATGGAGGGGTCACATGGAGATGGCAAAAGTTGAAACAGGAGGATCAGGTCACTGAGTGGGATACTGGCATTTAATATTCACATTCCAGGTTTTGATAAGGTCCCACGGTTTGAACACAAGAGTGAGGTTATGGAAATGGAAGGAAAGTGTATTTGTTTTCTATTGCTTGAGTAACAAATTACCATCAAGTTAATGTCTTAAAACAACACCCATTTATTATCTCCCCATTGTGGAGGTCAGAAGTCTAGGCTAGGTTAGGCTCTGCTCAGGGTATCAACAGGCCAAGTCAAAGTGTCAGCCAGCTGAACTCTTAGCTGGACACTCTTCTCTAAAGAACCAAGCAGAGTAAGGTTGTTGGCAGAATCCATTTCTTTTTGGTTCCAGGACTGAGTTTCCTGTGTCCTTGCTGAATGTCAACCAGGGGCACCCTCAGCTCCTCTTGGCTGCCTCCATTTCTTCCCATGTGGCCCCTCCGCTTTCAAAACAGTTTGAGTCCTTCTCAAACTTCGAACCCAACTGTCCCTTCTGCCTTTTTTTTTTTTTTTTTTTTTTTTTTTGAGATGGAATCTTGCTCTGTTGCCCAGGCTGGAGTGCAATGGCACAATCTCGGCTCACTGCAACCTTCACCTCCCAGGCTCAAGCAATTATCCTGCCTCAGCCTCCCGAGTAGCTGGGACTACAGGCATGTGTCACCATGCCCAGCTAATTTTTGTTATTTTTAGTAGAGACAGCGTTTCACCATATTGGCCAGGCTGGTTTCGAACTCCTGACCTCAGGTGATCCACCCACCTTGGCCTCCCAAAAGTGCTGGGATTATAGGCATGAGCCACCGTGCCCAGGCTCTTTCTGCCTTTTAAAAGGCTTATGTGATTAAATCAGGCCCACCTTTACAATCTTGGTATTTTAGAGTCATCTGACTTAGGACTTTAGTTATAACTTCAAAATCCTTCAGATCAGTACCTAGATTAGTGTTTGATGAAATAACCAGGGAATGAACTGGAGTTGTAGGGGTTAGGGGAGAGGGAGATCTTTAGAATTCTGCCTATCCTGGAGATGGAGTTGAGATCAGAGAGCACAGAAGCTAGGGTGATGGGATGATCATCAAAATAAACACAGAAGTTACCAAGATAGCAATAATCATGGAGAGACAAGACATGTCAAAAAGCAGGTGTCAAAGTCTTTTAGACACGGAAAGTGAACAGAAGGTGGGTTTTACACAGAGAGAGACAGCATCGGGGAGCGGGCAGGGGATTTTGGGGGGAGTAAGAGCCCAGATGCTAGAGCCAGAACACCTTGGTTCATATAATTTGCTTTATACAGCAGACGAGACCAATTAAGAAGTAATTCATTTGGTTATAAAGTTTATTTAGGGCCAGGTGCAGTGGTTCACACCTGTAATCCCAGTACTTTGGGAGGCCGAGGCGGGTGGATCACGAGTTCAGGAGATTGAGACCATCCTGGCCAACATGGTGAAACCCCATCTCTACTAAAAATACAAAAATTAGCTGAACGTGGTGGCATGCGCCTGTAGTCCCAGCTACTCGGGAAGCTGAGGCAGGAGAATCGCTTGAACCCAGGAGGCAGAGGTTGCAGTGAGCTGGGATCTCGCCACTGCACTCCACCCTGGTGACAGAGCTAGGCTTCCTCTCAAAAAAAAAAAAAAAAAAAAATCATTTGGTTATAAAGTTTATTTGGTTATAAAGTTCACTTCTAAAAATTAGATTGCAGTGAAAAAAAAAAAACTACGTATTGATAATTAACCTGCAGAGTCAGATAGAACAGTAGACTATATAACATTTGTCTCTGCAGATTAAGCTAAAAGGTTAAATGTTAAGAATTCACCAAACTACGTTTCAGTACCTATAAAAGTCTTTTGTTTAACTAAATTTTGTAGGGAAGTATAACATACATTAAGTCTTTTGTTTAACTAAATTTTGTAGGGAAGTACAACATACCAAAAAAGTACAGGAAATCTAAGTGGACAGCTTGATATATATTTACGAAGTGAACACACCTGCATACCTGTCACTCAGATTAAAAAAAAAAAAAAAGTGTACTAGCAATGCCACAGAAGCCTCCCTCAAGCTCCATCCCTTCCAAAGGTAACATCTATTACCATTAAAGGTCATCCCTCCCAAAGGTCATCCCATCCATTCTGACTTCTATCATTATATATTAGTTGTGTCTGTTTAAAACTGTATATAAATGAAGTAGTTAACTTTTTTTTTTTTTTGGAGACAGGGTCTCACTCTGTCACGCTGGCTAGAGTGCAGTGGCACAGTCTCAGGATACTGCAGCCATGGCCTCCTGGGTTCAAGCAATTCTCCTGCCTCAGCCTCCTGAGTAGCTGGGATTACAGGCATGCACCACCACGCCTTCTAATTTTTGTATTTTTAGTAGAGATGGGGTTTCACCATGTTGGCCAGGCTGGTCTGGAACTTCTGACCTCGTGATCCACCCATCTCAGCCTCCCAAAGTGCTGTCATTACAGGCATGAGCCATCATGCCCAACCAAGCAAGTAGTTACCATTTTGAGACTGGCTTCTTTTGTTGAATATTATCTGCATGAAATTCATATATTTTGCAGGTCATAAAGGCTTATTCATTCTTATCTTTATGAGGATTCCACTGTATGAGTACAATGTAATTTATTTATCTACTCTTGATGGGCCTTTGGCTCCTTTCCAGTTTGGCAATACACCCTAAAGTGTTAGATAAGAAAAGAGTTCTAATGGTCAGTTAAACCCATCATCCACAAGTATGGCTAAATGGAGGCCCAAAATGTGAAACTATTTTCTCCCTTTGATTATGCTCCAAACGGCACAAACAAAACAGAAAAATAGCAAGAAGATCAGTATTGTAGAGGAAAGTAAGTAAATGATGATTCCGTTTCTCCCTCAAGCAGATGTCATCTAACCCCTCATTAAGCAATGTTTTTTTGAGGGCTCCCTTACATTAGGTCCCATGTTTGGCACTAAAGAAGAGAAACAAGACACAGGTCTAGGCACAGTGGCTCATGCCTGTATTCCCAGCACTTTGAGAGGCCGAGGTGGGTGGATCACCTGAGGTCAGGAGTTCGAGACCAGCCTGGCCAACATGGTGAAACCCTGTCTCTACTAAAAATACAAAAATTAGCCAGGCATGGTGGCATGCACCTGTAGTCCCAGCTACTCGGGAGGCTGAGGCAGGAGAATTGCTTGAACCCGGGAGGTGGAGGTTACAGTGAGCCGAGATTGTGCCACTGCACTCCAGCCTGAGTAGCAGAGTGAGACTCCATCTCAAAAAAAAAAAAAAGCTGCATTTTTAAACTTTTTTTTCTTTCCTCCTTTCCCGCCAGTCTCAAGACACAGCTTTGAAACAAACCACAGATGTGTTTTCTGTTGTCTTGAAATATGCCTTTGAATGTGTTTTAACACTCTATTCCCTTCCCTTTCCCACCTTATGCTCTCATGCCTTATGCACATTTATTTACCTGGATGCTTTTTAAGCTCACATCATACTCATTTATCTGGTCATATATTTCTTTAGAAGCTTCAGGGGCCTAATCCTGACACAAAAAAAGGCACTTCTGGGATTCTCTTCCCAGCCGGAGATGACTTCTAGGCCAGGGTTCACTCCCAGCTAGATATTGACTGCAAGACTGACTGGGATTGATTTGTAACTTGGATGAGCCCACGAAGGTGCTGGCCCCTTCACCAGATGGAACAATAATTCAAGATAGGTTACTGGGGCAAGCCCACGCCACCTGGCACCTACTAGCCCCCTTGCCTCTCCGGCATTCAAAGCCCCTCTTCTGAAATCCCTGTCCTCTCTCCAGAAATTGGAAAGTGGAAATTTTTGTAAAGTATTCTGACCACTTTCCTCCTTGCTGGCAATGGATAATAAAATTCACTCTTTATCATACCTCACTCTTGTTATTTTGTCTTCATTCCACAGGCAGCGAGCAACCGGCTCCTCTTTCAGTTATAAACGTAATGTTTTAGAAAGGTTAATCTTATCAGCCTAAATGCCCATAATTAGCAGATGGGATAAAGAAAATGCACTGGTATATATGTATATACCATGAGGGTGTAAGACATATACACCATGAAGTACTATGCAGCCATAAAAAAGAATGAGATCGTGTCTTACAGGAACATGGATGGAGCCAGAGACTATTATCCTTAGTAAACTAATGCAGGAACAGAAAACCAAATATCACACGTTCTCACTTATAAATGGGAGCTAAAGGATGAGAACTCATGAACACAAAGAAGGAAACAACAGACACTGGGGTCTACTTGAGGGTGGAGGTTGGGAGGAGGGAGAGATGCAGAAAAAATAACTTGGGTACTAGGCTTAATACCTGGTTGATGAAATAACCTGCACCACAAACCCTCATGACACGAGTTTACCTATACAACAAACCTTCACCTATACCCCTGAGCCTAAAGTAAAAGTTAAAAAAAATAATAAAGGTTATTCTGTTCATGTATAGAATGGATGGTGGGATGTAGGAAGGCAGAGATCAGTCTGGAAATTAAAAAAAAAATGATTGAACTAAAGAGATGACTTAAACTGAGAAAAGAGGCATCAAAGAAACATTGTAAATGAAGAATTTACAGAAGCTGGTGACTGACAGAATACTGAAGGTGAAAGACAAAGAAGCTAGAGATGACTTCAAGGTCTGAAAATCTTGGGGTTTCACAAATGGAAATTACGAGGTATAGGAAAGCGTGTCTTACATCTCAGGATATTTCCATATATTGCCTAGTTCAGTGCCTTGAACACAAGGAATACTCAGTAAATATTTGTTGTCTGAATAATAAAAGCGAGCTTATCTTATGTAATTCAGGAACCTATCTACCCTCACCTGAATCTGCCTTGCTGTGAAAAGGGAGAAGAGTTTCATGAAAGACTGACCTTTCATATGATCCATTTCTGACTACTATAAACATTTTATTGCCTATAGAGATAAGATTTTATTTATGGGAGCAATTAAAATTAAAGCACAATCAGCATTAAATAAACTTATGATTCATTATACAGTGACTTGGAATTTTTTCACATCTGGTTGGCATACTTAATGTATGATGTCAACATCTCACCTAAAACTACATTTTAGTCTTCCCTCTGTCATCATAATATTAGACCAAGAAACATTATACTGTGGGTGACAAAACCATCAGCCAATCTATTTTCTTTAATTCTTAATTTTAATTTTTGTGGGTACATAGCAGGTGCATATATTTATGTATACATGAAATGTTTTGATACAGGCATGCAATGTATAATAATCACATAATGTAAAATGGGGTATCCATCTCCTCAAGATTTTATCCTTTGCGTTACGAACAATCCAGTTATACTCATTTCATTATTATAAAATGTACAATGAAATTATTATTGGCTGGGTGTGGTGGCTCACGCCTATAATCCCAGCACTTTGGGAGACCGAGGCTGGTGGATCATCTGAGGTCAGGAGTGCAAGACCAGCCTGGCCAACATGGTGAAACCCTGTCTCTGCTAAAAATACAAACAATTAGCCAGGCGTGGTGGCAGATGCCTGTAATCTCAGCTACTTAGGAAACTGAGGCACGAGAATTGCTTGAACCTGGAAGGCGGAGGTTGTAGTGAACCAAGATAGTGCCACTGCACTCCAGCCTGGGGGATAGAGGGAGACTCTGTCTCCCAAAAAAAAATATATATATATTATTATTGACTATAGTAACCCTACTGTGCTATCAAATACTAGGTCTTATTCATTCTATTTTTTTTGTAGCCGTTAGCCATCCCCACCTCCTTCTCACCCCCTAATACCCTTCCCAATCTCTGATAACCATCCTCCTACTCCCTATCTCCATTTCAGTTGTTTTGATTTTTAGATCCCACAAATGACTGAGAATATGCAATGTTTGCCTTTCTGTGCTTGGCTTATTTCACATAGCATCATGACTTCTAGTTCCATCTATGTTGTTGCAAATAACAGGATCTTATTCTTTTATATGGCTATATAGTACTCCATTATGTATATGTACCACATTTTATTTATCCCTTCATCTGTTGACAAACACTTAGATTGCTTCCTAATTTTGGCTATTGTGAACCATGCTGCAACAAAATGGGAATGCAGATATCCGTTTGATATAATGATTTCCTTTCTTTGGGGTATATACCAAGCAGTGGGATTGCTGGATCATATGGTACCTATATTTTTAGTTTGTTGACGAGCATCCAAAATGTTCTCCATAGTGATTTTACTAATTTACATCCTCACCAACAGTGTACAAGGGTTCGCTTTTCACCACATCCTTGTCAGCATTTGTTATTATCTGTCTTTTGGATAAAAGCCATTTTAACTGAGGTGAGAGGATATCTCATTGTAGTTTTGATTTGCACTTCTCTCATAATCAGTAATGTTGAGCACCTCTTCATATGCCTGTTTGCCATTTGTGTGTTGTCTTTTGAGAAATGGCTATTCAAATCTTTGGTCCATTTTAAAATCAGATCATCAGATTTTTTTTCCTATAGAGTTGTTTGAGCTCCATATATACTCTGAATATTAATCCCTTGTTAGCTAGGTAGTTTGCAAATATTTTCTCCCTCTCTGTGGGTTGTCTCTTCACACTGTTGTTTCATTTGCTGTGCAGAAGCTTTTCTACTTCATATGATCCTATTTGTCCATTTTTGCTTTGGTTGCCAGTGCTCATGGGGTATCACTCAGGAAATTTTTGCTGAGTCCAATCTCATAGAGAGTTTCCCCAGTGTTTTCTTAGAGTACTTTCATAGTTTGAGGTCTTAGATTTAACTCTTTAATCTGTTTTGATTTGAATTTTGTACATGGCAAGAGATAGGGGTCTAGTTTTATTTTTCTGCTTATGGATATCCAGTTTTCCCAGCACCATTTGTTGAAGAGGTGGTCTTTTCCCCAGTGTATGTTCTTGGCACCTTTGTCAAAAGTGAGTTCACTGTAGGTGTGTGGATTTGCTTCTGGGTTCTCTATTCTGCTCCATTTGTCTATATCTACTTTTATGCCAGTATGATTCTATTGGTTACTATATCTCTGTGGTAAAATCAGAAGTCAGGTAATGTTATGTCCTCCAGTTTTGCTCTTTTTGCTGAGGATAGCTTTGGCTATTCTGGCTCCTTTGTGGTTCCATATAAATTTTAGGATTGTTTTTTTCTATTCTAATGAAGAATGGCATTGATATTTTGATAGAAATTGAATTGAATATGTAGATTATTTGGGGTACTATGAACACTTTAATAATATTGATTTTTCCAATCCATGAACATGAAATATCTTTCCATTTTTTGGTGTCCTCTTCAATTTCTTTCATCAGGATTATATAGTTTTCATTGTAGAGATCTTTCACTTCTCTAAGTTAATTCCTGGGTATTTAATTTATTTGTCACTACTGTAAGTGGGATTTCATTTTCAGATTGTTCACTGTTGGTACATAGAAGTACTACTGATTTTTGTATGTTGATTTTGTATCCTGCAACTTTATTGAATTTGTTTATCAGTTCTAATAATTATTTTGTGGAGTCCTTAGGTTTTTCCAAATATAAGATCATCACATCTGCAAACAAGGATAATTTGACTTCTTTCCAATTTGGATGACCTTTATTTCTTGTCTTGACTGATTGCTCTAGCTAGGACTTCCAGTACTATGTTGAATAACAGTGGTGAAAGTGCACATCTTTGTTGTGTTCCAGGTCTTAGAGAAAAGGCTTTCAGTTTCTCCCCGTTCAGTATGTTACTAGCTACGGGTCTGTCATAAATGACTTTCATTATATTGAGGTATGTTCCTTCTATACCCAGTTTTCTAAAAAGGTTTTTGTCATAAAGGGATGTTGAAAGTGATCAAATGCTTTTCCAGCATCAATTGAAATAATCATATGGTTTTTGTCCTTCATTCTGTTAACATGATATATCGCAATGATTGATTTGCATATGTTGAACCATCCTTGCATCCCTAGAATAAATTCCACTTGGTGATAATGAATGATCTTTTTTAATGTATTGTGAGTTCAGCTTGCTAATATTTTGTTGAGGATTTTGCATCAATATTTATCAGAGATATTTCCCTGTAGTTTCATTTTTTTGATGTGTCTTTGATTTTGGTATCAGGGTAACACTGGCCTCACAGAATGAGTTTGGAAGTATTCCCTATTTTTTGAAATAATTTGAGTAGGATTGGTATTAGTTCTTCTTTAAATGTTTGATAGAATTCAGCAATGAAGTCATCGGGTCTAGGCTTTTCTTTAGTGGAGTCTAGTGCACCCAGATACATAAAGCAAATATTATTAGAGCTAAAGAGCTAGGCCCCAGTACAATAATAGCTGGAGACTGCAATACCCCCAAGACCACTGGGTCTTGCTTTTTTTTTTTTTTTTTGAGACAAGAGTTTCACTCTTGTTGACCAGGCTGGAGTGCAATGGCACGATCTCAGCTCACTGCAACCTCCACCTCCCAGGTTCAAGCAATTCTCCTGCCTCAGCCTCCCAAGTAGCTAGGATTACAAGTGTGGCTAATTTTTGTATTTTTAGTAGAGATGGGGTTTTGTCATGTTGGCCAGGGTGGTCTCGAACTCTCGACCTCAGGTGATTCACCCGCCTCAGCCTCCCAAAGTGCTGGGATTACAGGCGTCAGCCACCACACCTGGCCAGGTTTGCTTTTTTTTTTTTTTTTTAATCCATTCAGCCATTCTATGTCTTTTGATTGGAGAATTTGGTCCATTTACATGCAATGTTATTATTGCTAAGTAAGGACTTAGTCCTGCCATTTTATTTATTTTCTTGTTTTTTGTTTGTTTGTTTGTTTGTGGTCTTCTTTCTTTCCTTACTGTTTTCCTTCTAGTAAAGGTGATTTTCTCTGGTGATATGATTTAATTTGTTCCTTTATTTTTCTTGTATTTGTTGTATGTTTTAGGGTTTGGGGTTACTATGAGGCTTGCAAATACTATCTTATAACCCATTATTTCAAGCTGATAAGATTTTTAGATCCCACAAATGAGTGGGATATACCTTCCAGGTCACTAATTCTTTATACAGTTGTATTAACCTCCTGTTTAATCTTCTATCCATTTGAATTCTTAATTTCAATTATCAGGGTTTTAATTTCTATTATTTTTATTTTTAATTTTAGAGATGGGGTCACTCTCTGTTGCCAGGCTGAAGTGCAGTGGCACAATTCATAGCTCACTGCAGCTTCAAACTCCTGGATTCAGGGAAGCCTCCCATCTCAGACTCCAGAGCAGCTGGAACTACAAGCGCATGCCAACATGCCTTGCTAATTTTTTTTTTTATAACTTTTTTGGAGACAGGGTCTCACCACACATTGCCCAGGCTGCTGTCACACTCCTGGCCTCAAGCCATCCTCCCGCCTCAGCCTCCACAGCAGCTGGGACTACAGGCACACACCACCACACCTGGCTAGGGTTTTTATTTCTAAAAGTACTATTTCGTTCTTTTTCAAATTGGCTAATTATCTGATTGTCTCCTGTTCTTCCTCATGTTTTCAATGACGTCTTCACATTTCAAGCAGAGTTATTTACTTTAATTCTGATAATTATAATATCCAAAGTCTTTGTGTTTCTGATTCTATTATCTATGGCTTGCTTGATCTCTTTTTTTATTATTATGAATTTTTTGTTGGCTGCCTCTCTGTAGGAATTCTTTGAGGATTGAGGAGGATACACTTATCTGGGAAAGTTTGTGTTTGCTTTCAGACACCTGGGAATATTACCCATCCTGACAGCCTTTGAATTACAGACATGTGGGGCCCAGCATGATGGCATGTGCCTGTAATCCCAGCTACTCAGAAGGTCAAAGCAGGAGGATCACTTGAGGCCAAAGGAGTTCTAGGCCACAGTGTGCTATGATTGCGCCTGCAAGTAGATTCTGCACTCCAGCCTGGGCAACATGGCAAGACCCCATCTCTAAAATTAAATAAATAAGGCTGGGCACGGTGGCTCATGCCTGTAATCCCAGCACTTGGGAGGCCAAGGCAAGTGGATCACCTGAGGTCAGGAGTTCAAGACCAGCCTGGCCAACATGGTGAAACTCCATGTCTACTAAAAATACAAAAATTAGCTGGGCATGGTGGCAGTTGCCTGTAATCCCAGCTACTCGGGAGGCTGAGGCAGGAGAATCCTTGAACCCGGGAGGCAGAGGTTGCAGTGAGCCAAGATCACACCCCTGCACTTCAGCCTGGGCAACAAGAGCAAAGCTCCGTCTCAAAAAAAAAAAAAAAAAAATTGCTGGGCATGGTGGCTCACGCCTATAATCCCAGCACTTTGGGAGGCGGAGGCGGGTGGATCACCTGAGACCAGCCTGGCCAACCTGGTGAAACCCCGTCTCTACTAAAAATACAAAAATGAACCAGGCACAGTGGCACCCGCCTGTAATCCCAGCTTACTCAGGAGGCTGAAGAAGAAGAATCGCTTGAACCAAGGAGGCGGAGGTTGTAGTGAGCCGAGTCACGCCACTGCACTCCAGCCTGGGAGACAGAGCAAGACTCTGTCTCAGGGAAAAAAAAAAAAATTAATTAATTAATTAAATTAATAAGTAAATAAAGTATAGACTTGTGGTTTTTCAATCATACAAAGAATGTAGATTCAGATCCCAAACCACTTAAGATCTGGCCAGTGGCTACAAATTCTTAGAGGAGGCTTTATTTCTTCTTTTTTTAAACTTCCATTCATAGCCCAGCCCAAGATGGAAATGTTTTCTCTATTTTGCAGGATGGGTTTTTTTTCTGGCTTGCTCATTCTGAGCTCCAGACAGTATGCATGAAGATAAGCTTTCATTCTGTGTGGATTCAGGGCTTTGTCCCCTGTCTTCTCTGTGTAGTGAACTTTTTAGGTCATAAATAGCATTGTAGGGCTCAAGGCACACAGGGACTTTGAAGGGTAGCTTAATTGCCTGGTCTGTGCTCCTGTTCCATTACTGATCTTAGTGGACTCATCTAAACATTGAAAAGCAGTTTTTAACACATTATCAAGTATTTTTCATTATTATGTAGGTCAAGTGGTTTCAGGATTTCTAACATTGCAATATTGCTAAAAATGGAAGTCCTCAATTATATTGGTCATCATATTCACTTTTTCTTGTTATTATGGAAATTTTGAAACATTTCCAAAGTAGAAAGTATAGTATGACAAACCCCTACGTATCAATCATCAACTAGTGGCCAATCTTTGTTTCATTGATACCTGCCTTTTTTCCCTCTTTCCCACAGATTATTTTGAAACAAATTTCAGAAAGCAAACTACTACACAATTGATTTACTTAAGAAATGGAATTATGTTCTGTGTGATTGCATCTAAATAGTTTCATTAACCACATCCTTTTGCCTTCCATTGTTTACTGTAAAATTATGAATCTAAAAACTTGAGTAGATTCAGGTCCAATCACTTGACAATAATGCATTCTAGGTGTTGTATACTTCCATTAGGAAGCTCCGAATGCCTAATTTTATTCATAACTATTTTCAGATATCTATAAAAGATATGGATTCTATTTTTCAAGCAAACCCCAACATTATCACATCTAAACAATGGACAATTTATTTTTACATTTATTTTATTTTGATGGAAGTGCCAGGGATTGAAATTTTCTCAATAGCATGAAATATCCAGTCATTGTTCAAATATCTCTAATTGTTGGCCAGGCATGGTGGCTCATACCTGTAATCCCAACACTTTGGGAGGCTGAGATGGGAAGATTACTTGAGCCCAGGAGTTTGAGAACAGCCTGGGAAATGTAGCAAGACCCTGTTGCTACAAGAAAAAAGAAAACAAATATCACTGATTGTCTCATAATTTTTCATGTTTAAATTTTCAAATCAAAATCCAAATAATGTCCATATTACTTTTGGCCGATGCGTCTCAGACTTGTTTAGTTAAAGGATCTCACTCACACTCTATTTCCCCCTTACAGTTTGTTATGGACAGAAGTGTGTCCTCGAGAAATTCATGTTGAAGTGCTATCTTCAATACCTTAGAATGTAACTGTATTTGTAGACAGGATTTTTGAAGAAGTGATTAAATTAAATGAGGTCTTTAGGGTGGGCCTTAATCCAACCTGACTGGTGTTCTTTTTTTTCTTTTTATTTTACTTTAAGTTCTGGGATACACGTGCAGAATGTGCAGGTTTGTTACATAGGTATACACGTGCCATGGTGGTTTGCTGTACCTATCAACCCATCATCTAGGTTTTAAGCCCCACATGCATTAGGTATTTGTCCTAATGCTTTCCCTCCCCTTGCTCCCTACCCCCCAACAGGCCTTGGTGTGTGATGTTCCCCTCCCTGTGTCCATGTGTTCTCACTGTTCAACTCTCACCTATGAGTGAAAACATGCAGTGTTTGGTTTTCTGTTCCTGTGTTACTTTGCTGAGAATGATGGCTTCCAGCTTCATCCATGTCCCTCCAAAGGACATAAACTCGTTCTTTTTTATGGCCACATAGTATTACAGGCATGCGCCACCATGCCCAGGTAATTTTGTAATTTTAGTAGAGACAGACAGGGTTTCTCCATGTTGGTCAGGCTGGTCTGGAACTCCTGACCTCAGGTGATCCACCCGCCTTAGCCTCCCAAAGTGCTGGGATTATAGGCGTGAGCCACCATGCCCAGCTGATGATAGTTTCTTTTGCTGTGCAGAAGCTCTTTAGTTTAATTAGATCCCATTTGTCAATTTTGGCTTTTGTTGCAATTGCTTTTGGTGTTTTCGTCATGAAGTCTTTGCCCATGCCTGTGTCCTGAATGGTATTGCCTAGGTTTTCTCCTAGGGTTTTTATGGTTTTGGGTTTTACATTTAAGTCTTTCATCTATCTTGAGTTAATTTTTGTATAAGGTGTAAGGAAGGAGTCCAGTTTCAGTTTTCTGCATATGGCTAGCCAGTTTTCCCAGCACCATTTATTAAATAGGGAATCCTTCCCCATTGCTGGTTTTTGTCAGGTTTGTGGTATTCTTATATGAAGAGGAAATTCGGAAACACAAAAAGACAGTGAGAAAATAAATTTCTGTTGTTTAAATCAAGTATTATACTTTATTATGGCAGCCCAGCAAACTACTACACAATTGATTTACTTAAGAAACAGAATTATGTTCTACATGATTGCGTCTAAATAGTTTCATTAACCACATTCTTTTGCCTTCCATTGTTTACTGCAAAATTATAAATCTAAAAACTTGAGTAGATTCAAGTCCAATCATTTGACAAGAGTACATCCTAGGTATTGTATACTTCCATTAGGAAGCTCCAAATGCCTGATTGTCTCTCTTCTTTTGATGATTATTACTAGACCCATTAAGTATTTCATTAGGGGTTACAAATGTGTAGTAGGCTAAATTTATAATTCCTTCTTCATTTATTAGCTGGAAATTTTATTTAAAGAGAATACTTCATTAAGAATTTGTTCACCTCAAGGTCCAGTATGTTCAAAACAGGCAGAGTAACTGCTAGATTCTTTTCCTTTATTTGTTTTCAAAATAACAAGTGTGATTCTGTATCACAATCCAAAGGTGACTGGCCAATGAATTGTTTATCTTCATGGTCTCATGAAATAATGTATTTACTACATTGCGGCTATTCTTACTGATTCCCAAAATATCTTGGCCAGTGGAAGGCCCTTCAAATTGCCTTCAAGTTAGTAGTCTCCGTGTGCATTCTTGCTTTCTAGCATAACAACATGCTCCAGGCTCATTTTTCATTTCCCGCCTCAGATCTGGAACCAACCATTTATCTAAGAAGCTCTGATGCCTTTGAGTGAGAAATAGCATTTAGGAAGCATAATTTGTATTCTTCTATTTTATTTCTGAAATAAAAATATCTGAAGCAAGCACGACGTTAGGTTATGATTGAATAATGGTTGTGGGGATACTACAGACATTTGCTACGTTATTCATCCTTTGTGTGTGTCATGTTTCCAATACTCCATATATAACAACCCTTGTGAAAAATTCCTCACAGAGTTCTTTACAGAAAAATGTTGTTTCTCCTGATGTATTGATAGTAATGATTAGAAAATTCGTCTGTAAATGCTTTGTCTACAGATCTAATTTTTGTGTTTAATTATTATGATTATTCTCGGTTTTTTTTTCTTTTTTGTGGAGACAGGGTCTTGCCATGTTGCCCAGGCTTGTCTTGAACTCCTGGAATCAAGCAATCTACCTGCCTTGGCCTCACAAAATGCTGGGATTACAGGTGTGAGCCACTGCACCCAGCTTGATATGATTATTGATTATTCTTAACCCAGTCTTTACTGATATCATTTCCTCCTCTCCTGTTCTCTTTATAATTAATTTTTTATTTATCTCATGTCATCTTTTATCAACTCCTTTAATGAAAGCTATTAACTTACTTTCAATAGGCAGATAATAAATACAATAATGAAACCAAAGAGAATGCTTTTTTTTTTTTTTTTTTTTGGTGACAGAGTCTCACTCTTTCACTCAGGTTGGAGTGTGATGGCCCAGTTACAGCACACTACAGCCCCAACCCGCTGGACTCAAGTGATCCTCTCACCTCAGCCTCTCACATAGCTGGGACCACAGGCACATGCCAGCACACCTGGCTAATCTTCTTTTTTTTTTTTTTTTTTTTTAAATACAGGGTCTCAATATGTTCCCCAGACTGGTCTTGAGCTCCTGGACTCAAGCAGTCCTCTCGCCTTGGCCTCTTACTTCTGGGATTATAGGTATAAGCCACTGTACCCACCCTCTACAAATTTTAAAGTAAATCTAATTTTAAATGTCACATCTTCCCTAATAATGAAGTCTGCTTATTCTATACTTAATTTCCTGAAGTCATAGTATTTCTCCATGTGCCGTAAATGGTGTCAAGTTATAGCAAGTATTCTCTAGCATTAAAGAAGTCAGGTTAGATAATGTCCACGAACATTAGTTGAAAAATACTGCTTAACATCAAAACCCAGCTAATCAAAAGAGATAAACAGAGCTATGGAAAAGAGAAGCAAAAAGACTGGTAACACATTAAATACATTTATATAAAAATGAATGGCCGGGCGCAGTGGCTCACACCTGTAATCCCAGCCCTTTGGGAGGCCAAGGTGGGCGGATCACAAGGTCAGGAGATCGAGACCATTCTGGCTAATACAGTGAAACCTTGTCTCTACTAAAAATACAAAAAAAATTAGCCGGCATGGTGGCAGGCGCCTGTGGTCCCAGCTACTCGGGAGGCTGAGGCAGGAGAATGGCGTGAACCCGCGAGGCGGAGCTTACAGTGAGCCGAGATTGCGCCACTGCACTCCAACCTGGGCGACAGAGTGAGACTCCGTATCAAAATAAAATAAAAAATAAAAAAAAGAATATTACCCTTGTGGAAATTATGATATATTGTAGAACATGATTGAAATATTATAAACATAAATATTTTTATGTAATAAAAACTAAGCGGGAGAGACAGGAGGTGGAACAAGATCACTGAATTGGAGCCTCCATCAATTGTCCTCCCCACAGGAACACCAAACTGAACCACTATCCACCCCAGAAAGCACCTTCACAATCACCAAAAATCAGATGAACGATCGTAGTATGGGCTTTAACTTCATATCGCCGAAAGCAACACTGAAGAGGGTAGGAAAGACAGTCTTGAATTGCGGACACCACCCCTCCCCAATCTCTCGGCAGTGGCCACTTGCCATGGAGAGAGAATCTGTGTGCTGGGGGAGGGAGAGCACAGTGATTATGGGACTTTGCATTGGAACTCAGTGGTGCCCTGTCATAATGGAAAGGAACACTTCGCACTGGAACTCAGTGCTGCCCTGTCACAGTGGAAAGAACACAGGGCAGAATCAATGCTGATGAAGACAGCATTTAGACCAGAGGTAACCAGAGGGAATTTGCCTATCCCAGTGGTCAGGACCAGAGTTCCAGCAAGCCTTATAACCATGAACTAAAGTGCTCTGGGGTTCTAAATAAACTGGAACGGCAGAATAGGCCACGAAAACAGCAATTCCTGGAAAAGTTTTGGTGCTATGCTGGGCTCAAAACCAGTGGACTTGAAGGGCAACATGACCTAGTAAGACACCAGCTGGGGCAGCTAAGGGAGTGCTTGCACCAACCCTTACCCAAGCTCAGGCAGTGCAGCTCACAGCTCTGGGAGAAACTCCTCCCTTCCACTTGAGCAGGAGCAAGGGAAGAGTAAAGATGACTTTGTCTTGCAACTTCAATACCAGATCAACCACAGTAGAATAGGGAACCAGTCAGAGTTGTGAGGCCCTAGCTCTTGGATAACATTTCTAGAAACACCCTGAGCCAGAAGGGAAATTGCTGCCTTGAAGGGAAAAACACAGTCCTGGCAGGATTTATCACCTGCTGACCAAAGAGCCCTTGGGCCCTCAACAATCAGTAGCAGTACCCAGGCAGTACTTGTTGTGGGCACGGGGTGAGACTCAGAGACTTGCTGGCTTAAGCTGTGACTCAGCACATTCCTAGCTGTGGTGGCTATGAGGAGGGGCTACTTCTGCTTAAGAAAAGGAGTACTCTCAAGTGTAATGAAGACTTTGTCTTGCAGCGTAGGTACTAGCTTAGCACAGTGAGGTAGGGCACCAAATGGGCTCTTGGGGTCCCTGATTCCAGGCCTTGGTTCTTAAACAGTATTTCGGGACCTGCCCTAAGCCAGAGGGGAGCCCACTGCCTGAAGGGAGAGTCCCAAACCTAGCAGCATTCAATACAAGCTGACTGAAGAACCCTGGGGCAGGCAGTACTTGCCACAGGCCTGGGACAGTACTGGGCAGTAGGGAGAGACTCCTCTGCTTGTGGAAATGAGAGGGAAGTGGGAAGGACTTTGTCTTATTGCTTGGGCTCCAGCACAGCCTCAGTGGAATACAGAACCTGGTAGATTCCTGAGGTTTCCAACTGCAGTCCCTGGCTCCCAGACGACATCTATGGACCTCCCCAGGACAGGGAGAACTTGCTGCCCTGAAGGGAAGGACACAACCTGGCTGACTTCACCACCTGCTGATTGTCAAACCCTAACACCTTGAGTCAACATAGGTGGTAGACAGGCAGTGGTTACCATGGGCCTTAGGCAACACCCAGTGCTATGCTGGCTTTAGGTTTGACCTAGTGCAGTCCCAGTGGTGGTGGCCACAGGGGTGCTTGTGTTACCCCTCTCCTAGCTCCAGGTGGCTAAGCATAGAGAGAGAGAGACTCCATTTGTTTGGGAGAAAGTAAAGGAAAAGAACAAGAGTCTCTGCCTGGTAATTCAGAGAATTCTTCCGCATCTTACCCAAGACCACCAGATTTTACCTCTGTGAGTCTGCAAGAGCCATAGCGCAACAGGGCTTGGGGTGCCTCCTAATGCAGATATGACTACAGTGATAAAAAACTTAGATTACAACACTCAACTCCCACCGTACACCTGGAAAGCCTTCCCAAGAAGGATAGGTACAAACAGGCCCAGACTACAATAAATACTTATCTTCAGTGCTCAGATGCTGATGAACATCCTCAAGCATCAAAACCATCCAGGAAAACATGACCTCACCAAATGAACTAAATAAGGCACCAAGGACAAATCATGGAGAGACAGAGAGATATGACCTTTCTTTCAAACAGAAAATTCAAAATGTCTGTTTTCAGGAAATTCAGTGAAATTCAAGATAACACAAAGAAGGAATTTACAATCCTATTTATAGGAATCAGAGTCCTAAAAATGTAACAAAACAATTGAAATAACTAAAAGGAATCAAACAGAAATTATGGAGTTGAAAAATGCAATTGACATACTGAATAATGCATCAGAGGATTTTAGTAGCAGAATTGATCAAGCAGGGAAATAATGAGTGAGCTTGAAGACAGGCTATTTGAAAATACACAGGCAGAGAACACATGCACACATAAAGAATAAAAAAGAACGAAGCATGCCAACAAAATCTAGAACATAGCCTGAAAGGGACAAAGCTAAGAGTTATTGGCCTTAAAAAGGAGATAGAGAGAGGGGGGTAGAAATTTATTCAAAGGAACAATAACAAAGAACTTTTCAAAACTAGAGAAAAATATCAATATTCAGGTAAAAGAAGGTTACAGAACACCAAGCAGATTTAACCCAAATAAGATTACCTCAAGATATTTAATAATCAAACTTCCAAAGATAAAGGATCCTAAAAGCAGCAAGAGAAAGGAAATGAGTAACATATAATGGAGTTCTAATATTCCTGGCAGCAGACTTTTCAGTGGAAATCTACAGGCCAGGAGAGAGTGACATGGCATATTGAAAGTGCTAAAGGAAAAAAACCTGGATCCTAGGATGGTATGTCTGGAGAAAATACCCTTCAAATATGGAAAAATAAAGACTTCCCCAGATAAACAAAAACTGAGGAATTTTATCAACACCAGGCCTATCCTACAAGAAATGATAAAGGGAGTACTGCAATCTGAAAGAAAAAAACATTGGCCAGGTACAGTGGCTCATGCCTATAATCCCAGCACATGGGAGGCCAAGGCAGGAGAATTGTGTGATCCCAGGAGTTCAAGACCAGCCTGGAAAATATAATGAGACCTTGCCTTTACAAAAAAAATTTTAAAATTTTTAAATTTTTTTATGGAAATGGTGGTGTGCACCTGTAGTAGCAGCTAGCTACTCAGGAGGCTGAGGTGGGGGGGCTCACTTTAGCCCAGAAAGTATAGGTTGCAGTGAGCCGAGATCATGCCACTGCACCCTAACCTAGCTAACAGAGTGAGACCCTGTCTCAAAATAAAAGGTATAATAAATAAGGAAAAAAAAAAAGAATGTTAATGAGCAATAAGGAATCACCTGAAGGTACAAAACTTACTGGTAATAATAAGTACACAGAAAACCACAGAATATTATAACACCGTAATTGCAAAGTGTAAACTACTCATATTTTGAGTAGAATGACTAAAAGATAAACCAATGAAAATAACTACAACAACTTTTCAAGACATAAAAAGTATGATATAAATCAAAAAAAACAAAAAGCTAAAAAGTGAGGGGATAAAGTTAAGTGTAGCATTTTTATTAGTTTTCTCTTTGCTTGTTAGTTTGTTTATGCAATCAGTGTTAAGTTGTCATCAGTTTAAAAGAATGGGCTAGCTGGCACGGTGGCTCACGCCTGTAATCCCAGCACTTTCGGAGGCTGAGGCGGGCAGATCATGAGGTCAGGAGTTCAAGACCAGCCTGGCCAACATTGTGAAACCCCATCTCTACTAAAAATACAAAAATTAGACGAGCATGGTGGTGCGTGCCTGTAATCCTAGCTACTTGGGAGGCTGAGGCAGGAGAATCGCTTGAACCCAGGAGGCAGAGGTTGCAGTGAGCCAAGACCATGCCACTGCACTCCAGCCTAGTGACAGAGCAAGACTCCATCTCAAAAAAAAAAAAAAAAAGAATGGGCTATAAGATATTATTTGAAGCCAGGCATGGTGACTCATGTATGTAATTCCAGTACTTTGGGAGGCTGAGGCAGAAGGATTGCTTGAGCCCAAGAGTTCAAGATCAGCCTAGGCAACAGAGGGAGACCCCATACCTACAAAAAATAAAAGAAATAGCCTGGTGTGGTGGTGCACATCTGTGCTCCCAGCTAATCAGAAGGCTGAGGTAAGAAGGTCACTTCAGCCCAGGAGGTTGGGGTTGCAGGTAGCTGTGATTACACCACTGCACTACAGCCTGGGTGACAGAGTGAGACCCTGTGTCAAAATGTATATATTATTTGCAAGCCTCATAGTAACCTCAAATCAAAAAAGATACAACAGATACACAAAAACTAAAAAGAAATTAAAACATACTGCCAGAGAAAATCACTTTGACTAAAAGAAAGGAACGAAGATAAGAAAAAAACAACCACCACCATAAAACAAATAACAAAATGGCAGGACTAAGTCCTTACTTATCAGTAATAACATTGAATGTAAATGGACCAAATTCTCCAATAAAAAGATATAGAGTCGTCAAGTGGATTAAAAAAACAAAACTCAATGATCTGTTGACTGCAAGAAACACTTCACCTATAAAGACACACATAAACTGAAAATAAAGAAATGGAAAAAGACACTCCATACCAATAGAAACCTAAAAAGAGAAGATGTAGCTATGCATATGTAAGACAAAAAATTCGAAAAGACCATTATATAATGATAAAGGGGTCAGTTCAGCAAGAAGATATAACAATTGTAAACATGTATGTACCCAACACCGCAGCACCCAAATATATAAAGCAAATATTATTAGGACTAAAGAGAGAAATACACTCCAATATAACAGCTGGAAACTTCAACACCCCACTCTCAGCATTGGACAGATCTTCCAGATAGAAAATCAACAAAGAAAAATTGAACTTAGTCTGCACAATACACCAAATGAAACTAATAGATATTTACAGAACATTTATCCAACAGCTACAGAATACACATTCTTCTCCTCAGCCATGGATCTTTCTCAAGGATAGACCATATGTTAGGCCACAAAGCAACTCTTTAAAAATTCAAAAAAAAAAAAAAATCACAATTACCTCAAGTATCTTCTCTGACCACAATGGAATAAAACTAGAACTCAACAAGAGGAATTGTGGAAACTATACAAATACATGGAAATTAAACAACATGTGCCTGAATGACTAGTGGGTCAATGAAGAAACTAGTAAGAAAATTAAAAATTTTCTTGAAACAAATGATAATGGAAATACAACATATCAAAACCTATGGGATACAGCAAAAGGAGTACTAAGAGGGAAGTTTATATATGCACCTACATAAAAAGGTAGAAAAACAGCCAGGCGTGGTGGCTCATGCCTGTAATCCTAGCACTTTGGGAGGCCGAAGCAGGCAGATCATGAGGTCAGGAGATTGAGATCATCCTGGCTAACACAGTGAAACCCCGTCTCTACTAAAAATACAAAAAATTAGCTGGGCATGGCAGTGGGCACCTGTAGTCCCAGCTACTCAAGAGGCTGAGGTAGGAGAATCACTTGAACCCAGGAGGCGGAGGTTGCAGTGAGCCGAGATCGCACCACTGCACTCCAGCCTGGGCAACAGAGTGAGACTCTGTCTCAAAAAAAAAAAAAAAAAAAAGTGGAAAAACTTCAAATAAACAACCAAACTATGCATCTTAAAGAACTAGGAGAGGAAGGGCAAACCAAACCCAAAACTGGTAGAAGAAGAGAAATTATGAAGATCAGAGTGAAATAAATGAAACTGAAACAAAGAAAACAATAGACAAAATCAATGAAACTGAAAGTTGGTTTTTTGAAAAGTTAAACAAAATTGACAAACCTTTAGCCAGACTAATGAAGAAAAAAAGAGAAAAGAAACAAATAAATAAAATCAGAGATGAGAAAGGAGACACAACAACTGATACTGCAGAAATTCAAAGGATCATTAGAGTCACTATAAGCAACCATATGAGAATAAATTGGAAAACCTAGAAGAAATAAATTCCTGAATGTACACAACCAACTAAGAATGAACCATAATGAAATCCAAAATGTGAACAGACTAATAACAAGTAATAAGATTGAAGCCATAATAAAAAGTCTCCTAGCAAAGAAAAGCTCAGAATCCAATGACTTCACTGCTGAATTCTAGCAAACATTTAAGGAAAAATGCCAGTTCTACCAAAACTATTCCAAAAAATAGAGGAAGGGGGAATAATTCCAAACTCATCCTATGAGGCCAGTGTTACCTTGATGCCAAAACCAGACAAAGACACATCAAAAAAAAAAAAAAAAACTAGAAGCCAGTATCCTTGATGAATATTGATGAAAAAATCCTTAACAAAATACTAGCAAATCAAATTCAACAATACATTGAAAACATCATTTATCATGACCAAATAGGGTTTATCCCAGTGATGCAAAGATGGTTCAACATATACAAATCCATCAATGTCATACATCATATCAACAGAATGAAGGACAAAGACATGATTATTAAAACAAATGCTGAAAAAGCATTTGCTAACATTCAACATCCCTTCATGATAAAAACCTCCAAAAAACTGGGTATAGAAAGAATATTCCTCAACATAATAAAAGCCATATACAACAGACCCACAGCTAGTATCATACTGAATGGGGAGAAATTAGAAGCCTTTTCTCTAAGATCTGGAACAAAACAAGGATGCCCACTTTCACCACTGTTATTCAACATAGTACTGGAAGTCCTATTTAGAGCAATCAGATAAGAGAAAAAAATAAAGGGCATCCAAATTGAAAAGGAGGAAGTCAAATTATCTTTGCTGGCAGATGATATGATCTCATATTTGGAAAAACTAAAGACTCCAGCAAAAAACTATTAGAATTGACAAATTCAGTAAAGTTGCAGGATACAAAATCAACATACAAAAAATTGGTAGCATTTCTATATGTCAGTAGCAAACAATCTAAAAAATCAAGAAAGTAATCCCATTTACAATAGCTACAAATAAAATAAAATACCTAGGAATTAACTTAATTAAAGGAGTAAAATATCTTTACAATGAAAGTGATAAAATAGCAATGAAAGAAATTGAAGAAGACACCAAAAATGGAAAGATATTCCATGTTCATAGATTGGAAGAATCATTGTTGTTAAAATGTCACATTACCCAAAGAAATCTACAGTTCAATGCAATCCCCATCAAAATACCAATGGCATTTGTCATAAGAATAGAAAAACAAATTCTAAACTTTATATGGAACCTCAAAAGACCCACAATAGGCAAAGCCATCCTGAGCAAAAAGAACAAAACTAGAAAAAACACATTACCTGACATCAAATTATAGTACAGAGCTATAATAACCAAAATGGCAAGGTACTGACATAAAAACACATAGACCAATGGAACAGAATAGAGAAACCAGAAACAATTCCATACATCTACAGTGAATTCATTTTTGACAAAGGTCCCAAGAACATACACTGGGAAAAGAATATCTCTTCAATAAATGATGCTGGGAAAACTGGGTATCTATATTCAGAAGAATGAATCTAGACCCCTATCTCTTACCATATACAAATATCAAATCAAAATGGATTAAAAACTTAAATATAAGACCTCATGGATGGGCGAGGTGGCTCACGCCTGTAATCCCTACACTTTGGGAGGTCAAGGCGGGTGGATCACCTGAGGTCGGGAGTTTAATACCAGCCTGGCCAACATGGTGAAACCCTATCTCTGCTAAAAATACAAAACATTAGCTGGGTGTGGTTGTGGGCACCTGTAATCCCAGCTACTTGTGAGGCGAGGCTGAGGGAGGAGAATTGCTTGAACTCAGGAGGCAGTGGTTGCAGTCAGCTGAGATCGTGCCACTGCACTCCAGCCTGGGCAACAAGAGTGAAACTCTGTCAAAACAAAACAAAACTAAAACTATGAATCTACTAAAAGAACACATTGAGGAAGATCTCCAGGATATTGAAATGGACAACAGTTTTTTTGAGTAATACCCCATGAGCACAGGCAACTAAAGCAAAAATGGATAAATGGGATCACATCAAGTTAAAAACTTCTGCACAGCTAAGAAAATAATCAACAAAGTGAGGAGACAAACCACAGAACCATATTAATGGGAGAAAATATTTGTAAACTACCCATCTGACAAGGGATTAATAACCAGAATGTATAAGGAACTGAAAAAAACTCTATAAAAAACTAATAATCCAATTTAAAAATGGCCAAAATATCTGAACAGACATTTCTCAAAAGAAGACAAACGAATGGCAAATAAGTAAATGAAAAGGTACTCACTATCATTAATCAGAGAAATGCAAATCAAAACTATCATGAGATATCATCTCATCCCAGTTAAAACAGTTTTTATCCAAAAGACAGGTAATAACAAATGCTGTCAAGAATGTGGAGGGAGAAAAGGGAACCCTTGTGCACTGTTGGTGGGAATATATATTAGTCCAACCACTATGGAGAATAGTTTGGAGGTTTCTCAAAAAACTAAAAATAGAACTTACATATGATCCAGGAATCCCACTGCTTGGTATATATCCCCAAAAAAGGAAATCAGTATGACACAGAGATATCTGCACTCCTGTGTTTATATTACAGCACTATTCAGAATAACCAAGATTTGGAAACAGCCCAAGTGTCCATCAGCAGATGAATGGATAAATTTTAAAAATGTGGTACTTATACACAACAGAATACTATTCAGCCACAAAAAAATTAGATCCTGACATCTGCAACAATATAAATGGAATTGAAGGTCATTATGTCAAGTGAAATAAGTCAGGCACAGAAAGACAAACTTCTCATGTTCTCACTTGTTTGCATGAGCTAAAAAATCAAAACAAGTGAACTCATGGAGATAGAGTAGAATGGTGGTTAGCGGCCAGGCACAGTGGCTTATGCCTGTAACTCCAACACCTTGGGAGGTTGATGTGGGAGAATCTCTTGAGTCTGTCTGAGACCAGCCTGGGCAACATAGTGAGACCCCATCTCTATTACATTTTTTTAAATGGTGGTTATAAGCACGGTCGGTGGCTCATGCCGGTAATGCCAGCAATTTGGGAAGCTGAGGCAGGCAGATCACTTGAGGTCAGGAGTTTGAGACAAGCCTGGCTAACATGGTGAAATCCTGTTTCTACTAAAAATACAAAAATTTAGCCGGGCATGGTTGGGGGTGCCTGTAATCCCAGCTCCTCAGGATGCTGAGGCAGGGAGAATTGCTTGAACCCAGGAGGCAGAGGTTGCAGTGAACTGAGACTGCGCCACTGCACTCCAGCCTGGGAGATAGAGCAAGATTCTGTCTCAAAAAAAAAAAAAAAAAAAAAGGTGGTTACCAGAGACTGGGAAGGTAGTGTGGCAAGGGAGAAGTGGGGCTGGTTAATGGGTACAAAAATATAGTTAGATGGAATGAATAAGATCTAGTATTTGATAGCACAACTGGGTGATTACAGGCAACAGTAATTTATTGTACATTTTAAAATAACTAAAAAAATACAATTGGGTTGTCTGTGACACAAAGAAAGGATAAATGTTGACCAGGCCTAGTGGCTCATGCCTGTAATCCCAGCACTTTGGGAGGCCGAGGTGGGCAGATCTCTTGACGTCAGGAGTTCAAGACTAGCCTGGCCAACATGGTGAAACCCCATCTCTATTAAAAATACAAAAATTAGCCAGGCGTGGTGGTGGGTGCCTCTAATCCCAGCTACTCAGGAGGCTGAGGCAGGAGAATTGCTTGAACCCAGGAGGCAGAGGTTGCGGTGAGCCAAGATCATGCCATTGCACTCCAGCCCGGGCAATAGAGCAAGACTCCCTCTCAAAAAATAAATAAATAAATAAATAAATAAAGGATAAATGCTTGAGGTGATGGATATCTCATTTATCCTGATGTGATTATTACATATTGTATGCCTGTGTCAAAATATCTCATGTACACCATAAATATATACACCTACAATGTACCCACAAACATTAAAAATTATATTAAAGGGATGAGCTAATTTAACAATTTGTACTAAGAAGAGTGAATAGAGAAGACACCCTACCAAATGGGGCAGTTTCTTACCAATCTCTGAAAATATGCTACTAACAACACACACAAATATCTTTTGTATCTTATAGTGGTTTCAACTACAGGCAGGATGTTTGGAAATGTCCAGTAGCATTTTTAGTCATCATAGTATCTGGGATTGCTATTGGTATGTGTGGTCATGGGTTGGGGAGGGAAAGCATCCTGTAAAATAAGCAACAGTGTCATAGCCTAAAAAGCATTGCTAAATCCAATGTCATAATGATTTTCTCTTATGTTTTCTTGTAAGAATTTCATAAGTTTAAGTCTTAGATTTAGGTTTTTGATCATTTTTGTATATAGTACTATATAAGGTAAGGGTCCAACTTTATTCTTTCATATGTGGCTATCCAGTTTTCCCAGCCTCATATGTTGAAACATCTGTCCTTCCCCGACTGAATTAGTCTCGGCACCTTTGTTGAAAATCAATTGCCCACATATGCAAAGGTTTATTTCTGGTCACTTTATTCTATTGTATTGGTCTAAATGTCTGTCCTTATGCCCATATGACACTATTTTAATTACAATTAACTTTGTTTTTTTTTTTTAATTTAATAAAGATGGGGTCTCACTATGTTCCCCAGACTGGTTACAAACTCCTGATCCTACCACTTTGGCCTCCCAAAGAGCTGAGATTAGAAGCATGAGCCACCACACCCAGCCATAACTTCGTAATAAGATTTAAAATCAGGAAGTGTGAGACTTCCAACTTTGTTCTTTTCAAGATGATTTTGGCTATTCAGAGTCCCTTACAATTCATTTGAATTTTAGAATGGGTTTTTCTATTTCTACAAAAAATGACCTTAGGAGCTAGATAGGATTGCATCGAATCTGTAGACTGTTGGGTAGTATTGCCATCCTAACAATTTTAGATCTTCCAGGATGCGCAGTGGCTCATGCCTGTAATCCCAGCATTTTGGGAGGACAAGGAAGGCAGATTACTTGAGCTCAGGAGTTCAAGACCAGCCTGGGCAACATGGCAAAACCAGTCGCTACAAAATATACAAAAATTAGCTGGTCTTGGTGGTGCACACCTGTAATCCCAGCTACTCAGGAGGCTGAGGTAGGAGAATCACCTGAACCTGGGAAGCAGAGGCTGCAACGAGCCAAGATCGCGCCACTGGACTCCAGCCTGGGTGACAGAAGCAAGACCCTGTCTAAACAACAACAACAAAAACACAATATTAGATCTTCCAGTTCATGAACACAGGATGTCTTCATATTCATTTACATTTTCTTCAGTCTCTTTCCGCAATGTTTTGAAGTTTGCAGTACACAAATCTTGCGGCTCCTTGATTAAATTTATTTATAAATATTTTACTCTTTTTGATGATATTATGACTTGAGTTGTTCTCTTAGTTTCCACTTTGGATTGATTATTCATTGCTAGAGTATAAAATGCAACCAGGCCAGGTGCAATGACTCATGCCCAGGCCAAGAAGGGAGGATCAGGAGCTTGAGACCAGTCTGGGCAATATAGTAACACACCGTCTCTACAAAAAATTTAAAAATGAGCTGGGTGCGGTGGCACATGCTTGTATTCCCAGCCACTCGGGAGGCTGAGGCAGGAGAATCACTTGAGCCAAGGAGTTCAAGGCTGCAGTGAGTTATGATCATGCCACTGTACTCTAGCCTGGACAACAGAGTGAGACCCTGCATCTAAAAATATAAATAAATAAATAAATAAATAAGAAATAAAATAAAATGCAACTGATTTTTCTGTGTTGATTTTGTATGCCTCTATTTTGCTGAATTTATTTAGTGGCTCTAATTTTCGTGTGTGGAATCTTTAAGGTTTTCAACATAGAGGATTACAACATCTGTGAACAGAGATAATTTTACTTTCTCCTTTCCAATTCAAATGGCTTTCTTTTGGTTGCCTAATTTATCTGGCTACAATTGCTAATACCATGTTGAATGTAAGTGGCAAAATCAGGCACTTGTTAATCATCTTAAGTAAAAAACTTTCAGTTTGATGGTACCATTGATATGAAGTTAGCTGTGGGTTTTTCATATATGGTCTTTATCATGCTGAAGACGCTTCCTTCTATTCCTATTTAGGGTTTTTATCATTAAAAAGAACAGTACATTGTTAATGAATGAATGAATGAAATTAGTTTAAAGGGGTATGAATGAATGAGGTTAATTTAAAGGAATATACAGAAAGAAATGTACATGAGTCATAAATGCAAAGAAGGCATGGGGTGATTTGAGGTAAATATGCAAAGTCACCCCTTATATACTGAACACAATTCCTTTAACTGTAAGAGTTCTTGTTTGTTGGGTTTCTTTTTTCTTTTTAAAACAGTCTTTGAGGTAGATTTCTATTATTAAAGCCTGTTTTTATAGAGTTCAGAGTTCTTCCTTCCTTCTCTTTGATGCCTAATCTCCTTTATCTTCAGCCAGCAAATAAATCTCTAGTGCTATCAGGAAATACTGATTTTCTCACTTTATACCCCTGTCCTATCTGAACTCATCAGTCCCTAATCTCTGTTTGACCTCAAATCCAAACCGTGGGCCTTCAGAAATGCTCTATAAAACCTATTGTACAGGAATTGTAATTAAGTCATTCAACTATCCAGGAGTCTATTTACAAAATTAGGAGGGCATCCTCTTAATCCCAGAAATTGGAATCCTCATACATTGCTGGTAGGAATTTAAAAATGATAAAATCACTTTGGAAAACAGTTTGGCAGTTTCTTTAAAAGCTAAACATATGTTTAACATATGAATCAGCAAATTCATTTCTCAGAATCTGTCCAAGAGAAATGACAGCCTATGTTTACACAAAGGGCTGTAAGCAAATGTTTTACAGTAGCATTATCCATAGCAGCTAAAAACTGGAAACCTGAATATACCCATCAACTGATAAGTGAATAAACAAAATGTGGTATACTTACACAATAAAAAATCATTCAGCAATCAAAATTAATGAAGTACTAATTCATGCTACAAGATGGATAAACCTCAAAAACATGCTAAGTATAATAAAAGTACAAAGCAATTATAGGATTCCATTTAATGAAACATGCAGAAAGGCAAATCTTTATAGCTAAAAAGTTGTGTGGGGCTTTGGGAGGCCGAGGTAGCAGATTACCTGAGCTCAGGCATTCGAGACCAGCCTGGGCAACATGGCAAAATCCCGTCTCTATTAAAAATACAAAAAATTAGCTAGGCATGGTGGCGCATGCCTGTAGTCCCAGCTACCCAGGAAGCCGAGGATGCTGAGACATGAGAATCACTTGAACTCAGGAGGTGGAGGTTGCAGTGAGCCAAGATCGTGTCACTGCACTCCAGCCTGGGCGACAGAGCAAAACTCTGTGTCAAGAAAAAAAAAAAGAAAGAAAGTTGTCTGGGGTTTGGATGGGAAAGAAAAATGACTACAAATGGGCCTGAGGAATCTTTTGGGGGTGATAGAAATGTCCTTAAATTGGATTGGTAATGACTATACTATTCTATAGATTTATTTAAATTCACTGGATTGTGTACTTACAAGAGGTGAAAATTTTGAGACCTAATTTCAATGAAGCTATTTTCCCTTCCCTTTCCCTTTCCCTTTCCCTTTCTTTTCCTTTTTTTGAGACAGAGTCTCACTCCATCGCCCAGGCCCAGGCTGGAGTGCAGTGGCGCAATCTCAGCTCACTACAAGCTCCGCCTTCCGGGTTCAAGTGATTCTCCTGCCTCAGCCTCCCCAGTAGCTGGGATTACAGGCGCCCACCACCAAGCCCAGCTAATTTTTGTATTTTCAGAAGAGACGGGGTTTACCAGGTTGGCTAGGCTGGTCTCAAACTCGTGACCTCAGGTGATCCACCTGCCTCTGTCTCCCAATGTGCTGGGATTACAGGTGTGAGCCACTATGCCTGGCCTTTTTTTTTTTAAACGGAGTCTTGCTCTGTTGCCCAGGTTAGAGTGGAGTGGCGCAATCTCAGCTCACTGCAACCTCTGCCTCCTGGGTTCAAGTGATTCTCCTGTCTCAGCCTCCCAAGTAGCTGGGATTACAAGCACTTACCACTTTGCCTAGCTAATTTTTTGTATTTCTAGTAGAGACAGGGTTTTGCCATGTTGGCCAGGCTGGTCTCAAACTCCTGACCTCAGGTGATCCACCCGCCTCAGCCTCCCAAAGTGCTGGGATTACAGGCGTAAGCCACCGTGCCCAGCCAAAGCTATTTTTTTAAAAGCCAATAAGTGACAATGCGCCCTTTCAAAATATATTAAAAATATATAATTATTTATTTAAAACATTTAAGAAAGTGTATAAAAACACATTTACCATGCCTTCTCACATACTATATACTGAAGTTTAACATATTGGGAACATATATGTTAACTTGTGCTATTTTTATTGGTATCTCAGAATAAATCTTCCCTTGCCATGTCTGTTTAATCAGAACTATAAAATTATAAGATGAACAAAACAACACAACACAAAAACCTAAAATCATTTCTGACCGCTAGTCCATGAGTGAGATTTTTTCTCAATATTGTACAATCAAAACAAATACAGAAATAAATTTCAGAGGCTTACTACAGCTGAAATCAGTGAACCTTTCTCACAAGGTTTTTGTGCTAAAAATACTGTTTTCACTGTATAATTTCCTGATAAGCAAATGTTATAATTTTAGCACCTAAAGTACTTGTATCAATAAATATATTATTATTTTTATATATTATAGTTATGTAATTAATTTTTAAAAGGTTTCTGTTGCTAAAACAAAAAGTATCTGAATTATCCTGGATCATAGGCAATACAATGATATCAAGCTCAACTACATTTTTGCTAGTAGGCTGATTAGAAACAAATTTAGTTGAAAAGAATACCTTAACATCCTGTAAGGCTGCCATAAAGGTAGATGGGATTTTACTTCATATAGCAAAGGTTTGAATTTGTTATTTTATTTTATTTCGAGACAGAGTCTTGCTCTGTTGCCCAGGCTGGAGTGCCATGGTATGATCTTGGCTCACTGCAACCTCCACTTCCTGGGTTCAAGCGATTCTCATGCCTCAGCCTCCCGAATAGCTGGGACTACAGGCATGTGCCACCACACCTGGCTAATTTTTGTATTTTTAATAGAGATGGGGTTTCACCATGTTGGCCAGACTGGCCTTGAACTCCTGACCTCACAAGATCTGCCCGCCTTGGCCTCCCAACCTAATGGGATTACAGGCATAAGCCACCATGCCCGGCCAAAGGTTTGAATTTTTAAAAAACATTTTCAAGATATCAGATGTTCCATTTCGTTTTTCACCTGACATTTCATAGAAACAGAGTGCTCTTTGCCTTTTCCTCTTTCCTGTTGGCTGGAATTCAAGCCCAGGGACTGGAGATCCTGTAGCTACCCTGGACTGTGAAATGACTTTGAGAATGGAAGTCGCATATGGCAAAGCAACAAGACACAAGGAGTGTGGGTGTGGCCAGGCGCTGTGGCTCACGCCTGTAATCTCAGCACTTTGGGAGGCTGAGGTGGGCGGATCACAAGGTCAGGAGATCAAGACCATCCTGGCTAACACGGTGAAACCCCATCTCTACTAAAAATACAAAAAATTAGCCGGGCGTGGTGGCGGGCGCCTGTAGTCCCAGCTACTCAGGAGGCTGAGGCAGGAGAATAGCGTGAACCCGGGAGGCAGAGCTTGCAGTGAGCCGAGATTGTGCCACTGCACTCCAGCCTGGGCGACAGAGCCAGACTGTCTAAATTAATAAATAAATAAATAAATAAGCCGGGTGTGGTGGCGGGCGCCTGTAGTCCCAGCTACTCGGGAGGCTGAGGCAGGAGAATGGCATGAACCTGGGAGGTGGAGCTTGCAGTGAGCCGAGATCTGGCCACTGCACTCCAGCCTGGGCAACAGAGCCAGACTCCGTCTCAAAAAAAAAAAAAAAAAAAGGATTGTGGGTCTTTGAAACCATGAAATTGCTATACTATCTTTGCAGTGACTGCTTCTATATTTCTTGAACATGAAATAAATAAATGTCTATTTTTTTCTTCCACTGTCTTACAGCTAAACTTGATCCTGAGATAGCAATGGTTCAGACAGAAAGAGCTGTAGGCACGAAGGCTGACATAGGAAAGCGCCTGGCATCTTGAAAAGATGGCAAGGTAAATGTAGCTGGAGTACCAGTAATGGGAGGAAAAATGGTAGGAGATAGGGCGGGAGTTAATAGGGAGCCTGATGGTGTAAGGCCTGGTGGCTCACTGGGACTTTGAGCGTTAATTTAGATGTGGGAAGCCATCAGAGAATTTTGAGGAGAAAAATGACCCAACTAGTCTATGTTTTAAAGGAATCTCTTTGTGGAGAATAGACTTATGCCAACGCTTAGAAGTCATCATATGAGTGAAATGAGTATTTATTACAATATTCTCTATACTTCTTTTACACATTTAAAATATTCTACCGCCAGGCCTGGGAGCTCACACCTATAATCCCAGTGCCTTGGGAGGCTAAGGTGGGAGGATCGCTTGAGGCCAGGAGTTCAAGTCTGCAGTGAGCTATGATGGCACCACTGCACTCCAGCATGGGAAACAGAGTGAGACCCTGTCTCTAAAAATAAAAAACAAAATATTCCAGATTATAAAATCTCATGGAAAACTGATCACAATCACGTTTATTAACTGGCCAAAGCTAAAACTGTATCATTCATAACTAATTTTACTGTAACATATCAGAATAAAGAATGTGTTAACTTAGAAGGGTTTGTTCTGGGCTATCCAGAAAACAGATAGGGTCCATATAATGTGTGGTCGGCTTGTTAGCAGCAAAACATATCCTAGTCACGTGGCACCAAAATATGTTAGTAGCAGCCAATCCATACAGGTCTGCAGCAACCTCAGTTCTTGCCTCCTCAGAAGAAAGAATTCGACAGAGGAGCGTAAGGCAGAGTGAGAGAGCAAGACAACTTTTAGAGCAGGAGTAAAAACTTATCAAAAAGCTTTAGGGCAGTAATGAAAGGAAATAAAGTACACTTGGAAGACGGTCAAGTGGGCAACTTGAGAAATCCCATGCACAGTTTGACCTTTGACTTGTGGTTTTATACACTGGCATACTTCTGGGGTCTTATGTCCCTTCTCCCCTGATTCTTCCCTTGGGGTGGGCTGTCTGCATGCACAGTGGCCTGTCAGCACTTGGGTGGGGCCACATGCACAGTGTGTTTACTGAAGTTGTATGCATGCTCAACTGAGGTGTTTTCTCTTACTAGTCAAATGCTCTCAGGAGGCCATATACCAGTTAAACTCGGCATTTTGCCTCTTAGTGCACGTGCTTGATTGAGCCCATTCGCCCAGCTCCTGAGATCTTATCAGGAAGTTGCTGATCACTAGTTTCAGGTGTTTCTATCCATTGGGAGACTACCTTTCCCTGGCGCCAGCTGCAACCAATTACTATTTTGCAGAGCCAGTGTAACAACTGCCTGACCATCACCTGATGGTGGCCTGACATTCCTGGGTTGGGGGTCGGGGACTCTCCTGCCCCGCACATGTCTGACTAACTACTGGAACAGACTAGAGAGCTCTGCATTGGAACTTGCCTCTGGGTTTTACTAACTTGGAGGGTGACTTTGACTAAATCAGTCATTTAACCTTCCTAATCTACCAAAATGTAGTCATCTTTACCTGCAAAGATTTTGTGAGGATTAAGTGCTTAGCATTGTTCATTGTTTCTAGCACAGAATAATCATCCCATAAGTGGTGTCTTCATTATTTTTAATCACAATTACCAGAATCTGAGAACACTTAACTACACTTTTAACACTGAATCAGGGCAATATAAAATTTGCAGGCATAAGGAAGTTTTTCTGTTATGAGTGGAGACAGCTTCACACAAGGATTTTCCATTATTTGATGCAAAAGCTCTCAAGTGCATCTCCTTTTTTTTTTAAATCTGGTAAGTTTGCTTGTGGAAGAAACTTGAGTATCTCAGTCATAGGAATGCCCATAAGAAAACCAATTAATTACCATTCTGATTCATACTTCAATTTCTTCTGATTCATAAATTATTATGAATCAGCAACTATGAACCTCATCAGCACTAGCATACCGAAAAGATCATTTCTGGGCGCACGTTTTACCTCCTGGAACTTTATGATGCTCTTACACTGAAGATTAAAAAAAAAAAAAAAAATCCCGTTTAGCATCGGACTGCGCAGGGGAAATTTAACCATTTTTAAATACACCAGAACATTCTGTTCTTCTTAACAAGACCTGCCTTTAAGAGAAACTATCTTATCAGAGGCTAATCTATTGAGGTTTTATGGGCACTTAAATGACCTTGGTGAAGGGAAATACCCAACCCCAAACCCCTCCAGCCATCCTGTCCTATTTAAGGTGAAAGGTTGGGGAGACTGAGAGGCACTGTGAAATTCACAGCCTAGTGGCACAGGCTTACTAAAAAAACCAAGACCTAATCATAGGACTGTAGAATATTACCCCTACCCCACCACCCCACCTCCCCACCACATCAGGAAAGGCCTACCTACTAGAGTTCTTTTTACCCAGTACATCATGTCTGGCTTTCAACAACAAAAAAAAAATACAAGGCATACTAAAAGGCAAAAAACAGTTTGAATGGACAAAGAATTAGAACCAGACACAGATATTTTAGGAAGAGTAGAATTATCAGAGTGGGAATTAAAAACAACTATGATCAATATGATAAAAGCTCTAATGGGGCCAGGCATAGTAACTCCCACCACATTGGGAGGGTGAGGTGGAAGGACTGCTTGAGTGCAGGAGTTCAAGACCAGCCTGGGCAACGTGGCAAAACCCTGTCTCTACAAAAAATACATAAATTACCTGGGCATGGTGGCATATACCTGTAGTGCTAGCTATTCAGGAGGCTGAGGTAGGAGGATCCCCTGAGGCTGGAGAAGTCAAGGCTGCAGTCAGCAGTGATCATGTGACTGAACTCTAACCTGAGCAACAAAGTAAGACCCTGTCTCAAAATTAAATTAAATTAAAAACTAAAAAAAAATTTTAAATGAGCTGGGTGGGCTGGCATGCGGCTGTAGTCCTAGCTACTTGGGAGACTGAGGCAGGTGGATCAGTCGGGACCTGGGGTTTGAGGCTAGTGAGCTATAATTACATTACCGCACTCCAGCCTGGGTGATACAGTGAGACCATGTCTCAAAAAATAAATAAAAGGCCAGGAGTTCAAGACCAGCCTGGCCAACATCGTGAAACCGTCTCTACTAAGAATACAAAAATTAGCCTGGCGTGGTGGCATATGCTTATAATCCCAGCTACTTGGTAGGATGAAGCATGATAATTGCTTGAACATGGGAGGCACAGGTTGCAGTGAGCCGAAATCGCACCACTGCACTCCAGCCTGAGTGACAGAGCAAGACTGTCTCAAAAAAAAAAAAATCATTTGTTTCCAGCTGGGCATGGTGGCTCATACCTGCACTTTGGGAGGCCGAGGTGGGTGGATAACCTGAGGTTAGGAGTTCAAGACCAACCTGGCCAACATTGTGAAATCCCGTCTCTACTAAAAATACAAAAAACTAGCTGGGCATGGTGGCACGTGCCTGTAATCCTAGCTACTCGGGAGGCTGAGATAGGAGAATAGCTTGAACCCAGGAGGCAGAGGCTGCAGTGAGTTGAGATTGTGCCACTGCACTTCAGCCTGGGTAACAGAGCAAGACTCTGTCTCCAAAAATAAAAATAAAAATAAATAAGTTGGGCATGATGGCTCACACCTATAATCCCAGCACTTTTGGAGACCCAGGCAGGAAAATCAGTTGAAGCTAGGAGTTCAAGACCACCCTGCAGAACATAGCGAGATCCAATCACTACAAAAACTACAAAAAATACCCAGACACAGTGGTGCATGTCTGTAGTCCCAGGTGCTCAGAAAGCTGAGGCAGGAGGATCACTTGAGCCCAGGAGTTTGAGGCTGCAGTGAGCTATGATTATGTCACTGCATTCCAGCCTGGGTGACAAAGGAGTCTATGCCTCTAAAAAAGAAAAATAAATAAATGAAAGCTCCAATGGATAAAGTAGATGGCATGCAATAAGACAGATGGAAATTCTGAGAAAGAGTCAAAAAAATGCTAGAGATTAAAAACACTATGAAGATTGCCATTCATGAGCTTACAAGTTGACTAAACACAGCTGAGGAAAGATACTCTGAGCTTGAGGATGTCCAGTAGAAACTGAAAAGCAAAGAGAAAAAAGACCCAAAAAAGGGGGAGCAAAATATTCAAGAACTGCGGGACAATTATAAAAAATACAGAAAGAGAGAAAGGAACAAAAACTATATATGTATATGTATATATATGTGTGTGTGTGTATATATATATATTTTATTTTTGAGACAGACTCTCGCTCTGTCGCCCAGGCTGGAGTGCAGTGGTGCAATCTCAGCTCACTGCAAGCTCTGCCTCCTGAATTTAAGTGATTCTCCTGCCTCAGCCACCCTAGTAGCTGGGATTACAGGCTTCTGCCACCACACCCAACTAATTTTTGCATTTTTAGTAAAGACGCGGTTTCACCATGTTGGCCAGGCTGGTCTCAAACTCCTGACCTCAGGTGATCCACCCACCTCGGCCTCCCAAAGTGCTGGAATTACAGGCGTGAGCCACTGCGCCCGGCCAAAAACAATATTTGAAGCAATTATGAACTGACAGCTTCTCCCAAATTAATGTTAGATACCAAACTACAGATTCAGGAAACTCAAAGAATACCAGGAAGAATAAATCCTAAGTAAATTACACATAGGTATATCATATTCAAACTACAGAATATCAAAGATAAAGAAAAAATCTTCAATGAAGTCAGAGGGGAAAAATATTCTTAACTATAGAGAAACAAAGATAAGAATTATATCTGACTTATTAGAAATCATGCAAGCAGGAAGAGAATGCAGTATATTTAACATGATGGTAGAAAAATACCACCAACTTAGAGTTCTGCATACTGTGAAATTTCCCTTCAGATTTAAAGAAGAAATAGACTTTCTCAGACAAATAAACATCAGAGGAATTTGTTGTCAGTACATCTGTCTTGCAGAAGTGTTTTTTCAAAGTTATTTTACTTTATTTAGGCCGGGCGCGGTGGCTTACGTCTGTGGTCCCAGCACTTTGGGAGGCTGAGGCGGGCGGATCACAAGGTCAGGAAATCGAGACTATCCTGGCTAACATGGTGAAACCCCGTCTCTACTGAAAATACAAAATAGATTAGCCGGGCGTGGTGGTGGGCGCCTGTGGTCCCAACTACTCCGGGAGGCTGAGGCGGGAGAATGGCGTGAACCCGGGAGGCAGAGCTTGCAGCGAGCGAGATCATGCCACTGCACTCCAGCCTGGGCGATAGAGCGAGACTCCCTCTCAAAAAAAAAAAAGTTATTTTACTTTATTTTATTTTTTAAATAGAAGGCCCGGCATGGTGGCTCATGCCTGTAATCCCAGCAATTTGGGAGGCTGAAGTGGGCAGATCACTTGAGCTCAGGAATTCAAAACCAGCCTGGGCAACATGGCAAAACCCCATCTCTACTAAAAATACAAAAAATTAGCCAGGTGTGGTGACGCACACACTGGTAGTCCTAGCTACCCAGGGGGCTGAGATGAGAGGATCACTTGAGCCTGGGAGGTCAAGTCTGCAGTGAGCCCTGATCATGCCTGTGCACTCCAGCCTGGGCAACAGACTGAGACCCTGTCTCAAAAAACAAACAAACAAAAAATTGGAGACAGGGTCTTACTATGTTGGCCACCCTGGTTTGGAACTCTTGGCCTCAAGTGATCCTCCCACCTCAGCCTCCCAAAGTGCTGGGATTACAGGCATTGGCCACCATGTGTGGCCAAAAGATGTTCTTCAAAGAGAAGAAAATTGATAAAGATCAGAAAATCAATAAAGGTCAGAAAATGAAATCTACATAAAGAAAGGAGAACATTAGTGTGCAGTGGCGGGATCTCGGCTCACTGCAAGGTCCGCCTTCTGGGTTCATGCCATTCCTGTGCCTCAGCCTCCAAAGTAGCTGGGACTACAGGTGCCTGTCACCACGCCCAGCTAATTTTTTGTGTTTTTAGTAGAGACAGGGTTTCACCACGTTAGCCAGGATGGTCTCAATCTCCTGACCTGGTGATCCGCCAGTCTCAGCCTCCCAAAGTGCTAGGATTACAGGTGTGAGGCACTGCGCCCGGCCTACTTTTCTTACTCTTAATTGATCTAACAGATAACTGGTTAAAATAATAATAGCAACAATATACTCAATTGTATATGTAGAAATTTTGAACTAAATAAAAATGAAAATATAATTAACAAAATTCGTGGGATGCAGCAATTGCAATATAAGGGAAATATATGTCATTGGAAACATATATTAGAAAAAAAAGACAAATCCAAAATCAATAATGTGTACTGCCACCTTGGAAAACTAGAAATAGAAGAGCAAATTAAAGACAAATTAAGCAGAAGAAAAGAAACAATAAAAATCAGAAAAAAAAAGAAACTGAAAATCGATAGAGAAAATTAACAAAAAAACAAAAGCCAGTTATTTGAAAAGGTCAATAAAATGTATAAGTCTCCAGTTACACTAACTGCAAAAAAAAAAAAAAAAAAAAGAGAGGACATAATTACTAATATCAGAAATAAAAAAGTAGACATTACCTGGTTGGCCCTGTCAGTAAAAGTTTTTTTAAAAAAAGAGTGGACATCACTTAAAGACCCCACAGACATTAAAAGGATAGTAACAAAACTATTCTCACAAATTTGATAACCTAGATGAAACGGACCAATTCCTTGAAAGTTGCAATCTGCCAAAATTCACACACACAAATTAAACAATCTGTAAAGACCCAGGATTATTTTAAAAATTGAATCAATAATTAATAAACTTCCAAAACAGAAAGTCCCTAGCCCCAGGTAGATTCACTGGCAAATTATATCAAACATTGAAAGAAGCAGCTGTACAGTTCTTTATAATCTCTTTTAGGAGACAGAAATAGAGGGAATTCTTCCTAACTCCCTAGCTACTTAAGGACCAGGGAGGACTATTGTGGGCTCCACCTGAGAGCTGGTTAGAAATGCAATATCTGTGCTTGCTTTGAGAGCACATATACTAAAATTGGAACAATTCAGAGAAGATTAGCATGGCCCCCTACACAAAGATAATACACAAATTTGTGAAGTGTTCCATATTTAATAAAAACACATTTTTTAAAAATGCAGAATCTTGTGCCTCAGCATAAGCCTACACTCAAAACCTGCAAGTTCATCAAGATCCACAAGTCATTCATATGTACATTAAGTGTTAAGAAGCACTGGTCCTCAACCTATCTGCATACTGGAGTCTCCTGGAAGAAATTCTGATTTAATTGGTATGAGTGTGGCAGGGCTTTGGGATTTTTAAAAGCTCCCCAGGCATTTTAAAATTCAGCAATATCTAAAGAGAGGTCTTAGAAGCCAAGATCACAAAATGAATATCGGTGAAGTATCATTTTGCTTACCTCAAAGGGCCTTATCAATGGCACTATTCCATGGGCTGCCATCCAACCTGCTACTAATGGATAAAGTCCCATAATGCCCCATGTCAACTTTTGGCCAAGAAATTTGAGAGTCTAGGCGTTATGTGATGACTCACATCTGTAATCCCATTACCTTGGGAGGTCAAGGCAGGTCGACTGCTTGAGGCCAGGAGCTCAAGACCAACCAGTGCAACATAGGAGGACCCCATCTCTACAATTATATATATATATATTTTAATTAGCTGGGCATGGTAGTGTTGTAGGACTTTCTCCTTAAGATCCTTGTCACACAACCAGGAAAGAGTAGGCTTGCAGACACTTTGAAGGACAAGAAAAATGGAATTTATTGGGTGAAAAGGAGAAACGGAAAACAGGGACTCTAAGCAAAGTGAGAGTTCTGCTAGCTGGTCTCTCGCCTCACAGATTGAATCACAGGTTACCACCCTGGAACAGGAGCGTCCAGGCTCCTCCCCACTGCAAAGGGCTCAAACTTCCCATGGCTCCACCCCGTTCTCCCAGTGTACAGGCTGGTCAGAGGTTCTCCGGGGACCCCTTTATACTTGGCTGTCTCAGTAGTACACACCTGTAATCCTAGCTACTCAGGAGGCTAAAGCAGGAGGATCACTGGAGCCCAGGAGTTGGAGGTTACAGTGAGCCTTGATCGCACCACTGCACTCCAGCCAGGTCAACAGAGAGGGACCCTGTCTCTAAAAATAGTAAATAAATAATAAAATAAATTTGAGAGATTATATTTTTAGAAATATTTGTTTCAATAGTTTAGTAGCACAGAACTTTCTGTACTTTACCTTTTCTCTTTCCCTTCCACCCAAATTCTTTACACTAGTAAGGTAGGTTTCCATTTAAATAGATGTAAATTAATTAATTAAAAATGTTTTATTAGCCTGCTATTAAGCCACAAATTATACTTTAATGAAACTAGTGTTCAGCACAATGCCAGTTTAATGGGGTTCCAACTTAAAACATTGAGGGTAATTCAAAACATTGTATTGCAAATTACTAAGAACTGGAGAGGTGAGAAGAGAGTCGGGGATGGAATTGAGGATGAGGCGAAAAGATGAAAGAACTGAGGGAAAGACCAGAGAAAGGAATACTCCCCTGTTCTTTTTGGTTTTGTAAACTGTTAATGACAAGTGGATTCTAGTAGCTGAATTCAATGATCCAGCGCCCCAGCAAACTGACAGTCATGGCTGGTTTCCATAGTTAACAACATGTAGAACTATTTCTTCAAAGAGGTTTAATTAGAATGTACGAATATTGGAGCTTAAATATAACTTGAGAGCTTTGCCTAAGAAACTTAAACTCAGTCCAGGCGCAGTGGCTCATGCCTGTAATCACTGCACTTTGGGTCACCTGAGGCCATGAGTTTGAGACTAGCCTGGCCAACATGGTGAAACCCTGTCCCTACTAAAAATACAAAAATTAGCTGGGCGTGGTGGCGGGCGCCTGTAATCCCAGCTACTTGGGAGGCTGAAGCAGGAGAATCGCTTGAATCCAGGAGGCAGAGGTTGCAGTGAGCTGAGATCGTGCCATTGCACTCCAGCCTGGGTAACAAAAGCGAAACTCAGTTTCAAAAAAAAAAAAAAAGAAAAGAAACTTAAACTCATGTTTAAGACTTTCCTTAAACATGAGAAGGCAAAAGGGCAACTAAATTTTTCTGATATTATCGGAATAAAATTATTCCAGTGGCACAAGATTTTTTTTTTATAGATTACCCTGAAATACTTACTCTCTACTTTTGTACCAGAAAATCTTAAAGCCACAGCTGGACCAAAGGTATGCCAGCTCCAAACTTTAAAAGAAAAGGTAACTCTTTAAATATAATTATTCCTTTTTGATCACTTTGCAAATTTTCTCTTTCTTCCTCCGTTTCTCTAGTTTTCTTTTCTTCAAGTAGGAAATGATTTTGTTTGCTTTGCAAAGACCTAACACACCTCAGCTGTAAAGAATTCAAGCCGGCTGGGCTTGGTGGCTCATGCCTGTGATCCCAGCTCTTTGGGAGGCCGAGGCGGGAGGATCATGGGGTCAAGAGATCGAGAATACCCCGGCCAACATGGTGAAACCCTGTCTCTACTAAAAATACAAAAAATTAGCCGGGCGTGGTGACAGGCGCCTGTAGTCCCAGCTACTCAGGAGGCTGAGGCAGGAGAGTCGCTTGAACCTGGGAGGTGCAGGTTGCAGTGAGCCGAGATCGTGCCACTGCACTCCAGCCTGGTGACAGAGCAAGACTCCATCTCAAACAAACAAAAAAAAGAATTCAAGCCAGGCAGTTGTCTGCTGCAGAACATATAATATTGATGATATATGTTTAGGGTCCCATTTGGACATGGAGAATAACTTTGCTATAGATATTCAATATAACTAAGAGCATAGGCATAAAATACTCACAGTTGCCAATAATTCCAAGTGTATGCACAAGTTTTGCACATCTTCAATATATTTTAGATCCTAGATCAGTTAGCCTTACTTGGGAATGCAAGAAAGCTTCATTTTATTTTATTTGTTCTTTTGCTTTAAAATAAAGGGAGATAGTTGACAGTGTTTTAAAGGAATAAGAAGACTGGTTGTTTTTGGCAGAAGGGAATTTGTCATTCTCTCCATCAGAGAAGGATTAATTGTATTGTTTTGGAGGCAGTGGGGATTAGGATGGGAATATCTGAATTTCATTATTAGAGTAGGTGGGTGCTGTATAAAAATATACTTGAAACTAAAGTCCCATGCTGTCAAAAGATTTGCCATTTAAGTGCAAAATATGTTTGCAAATCCCGCAAAACAGGAAGACCAGACTGTCTTGAACAACTTGCTCAGTGTCTTGAGAGTACTGCCAATTCTTATTCTTGGCTTTGTTTTCTGAAAGCTGCTTCCTCTTTGGCTAGGAGCTGTTCACCTTTTCCTGAAGCACGTCTACCAACAGGGGCACACTAGGAAATGTCTAATGAATTCCTGTAGTTTTATTTCCTTCAAATTCCACTGGCAGAGAACTTCATAGTGTGGTGAAATCACTAAAGATGTTAGTACTTGGGCTTTTCCCTACAAAATCATTGAAAAGTCTTCCAAACACACCAGCAGATTGCTCTTCCAAGTGTCAGGACAATCTTAATCTTAATCTTAAAATGCATAGCATTAAATCCCTAAGATATGTGTTCCAATTATGTTTTGAATTATGTTTTGAAAGTTGTTTTCTCTGAAAAAGTAGGGATCTAAACTTTTCTTTTCACACTACCTTTCTATATACACACAGACTCCAACTAACTTGGCATTAAAAATAAAAACTATAATAAAAATGACCCATAGATGTACACTTTATTCTGAAAACTTACCATTCTGTTCCACTTTCATAAAGTTACTCTTATGGTCACCAGTCCCATCAGTTCTTCCTTTACAATGTTTGAGAAATCTGTCTCTCTCCATAACCTCTAACCTCACTTTATCTTAGCCCTTTATCATTTTATCTTTTATTTATTTATTTTTTTGTTGAGACAGAGTCTCGCTCTGTCGCCCAGGCTGGAGTGCAGTGGTGTGATCTCAGCTCACTGCAACCTCTGCCTCCCGGGCTCAAGCAATTCTCCTGCATCAGCCCCCAGAGTAGCTGAGACTACAGGTGCGTGCCACCATGCCTGGCTAATTTTTGTATTTTTAGTAGAGATGGGGTTTCCCCATGTTGGCCAGGATGGTCTCGATCTCTTGACCTCATGATCCGCCTGCCTCAGCCTCCCAAAGTGCTGGAATTACAGGCGTGAGCCACCATGCCCAGCCACCGTTTATCATTTTATATCTGGGCTGTCTTCCAAGCTAGTCTCTGCCAACAATACTTCGTTCTCTAATCCAATCTAAACTGTCCTGTACCCTGTCTCCAGTATAATCTTTATTCTAGAACTATCAAACTCTTTCTTCATGTTGTTGCCTGTTGAAAATCTGCTAGTTCTTCTCCCAGCTGAAAGAATCAAGTCCTGGCCAGGCGCAGTGTCCTGTAATCCCAGCATTTTGGGAGGCCAAGATGGGAGCTTTGCTTGAAGCCAGGAGTTCAACACCAGCCTGGGCAATACAGAAAGACCCTGTCTTAAAAAAATAAATGAATCAAGTCCAAACTCCTGACCCTTGGAAGCATGGCCACCACATCCTGATACTACACAGCCTTTTTCCACTCTTTTTCTTCTTTTTTTAAAATTTTTTTGTAGTTGTTTCATTGAAAAAATAAAAATAAAAATGATAGTTGGATGCCATGAAGTAGGTGGCAATGCCTTAACTGTATGCTTGTTGTCAGGCCTGAGGGCCTCTTCCATCCTTGTCAAGAGAAGTGTTAACCTTCTGTCCTTTCATACAATACTCCCCACTCTTCTTTTCTAAGACAGCTAGACATCTCATAATCATGCCTCTTATTTTCTCACTTCCATCCTTCATTCACACTCTTGCTACTCATGCCGTTCCCCGTTGTCATATTTTTAAATCCAATGTATTAATTTTAATACCTAGATCCAGGCCCACCTTCTCCATGAAGCCTTTCTTCACTACCACTCTAGCCCACAGTGGTCTCATCTTCCTTTGAGCTCTTAACATTTATTCTTGAAACAACAAACCCAATAGTCCCATAGATTGGTGCATTTACAAACCTTTAGCTAGACACAGAGCACTGATTGGTGCGTTTACAATCCTTTAGCTAACAGAAAAGTTCCCCAAGTCCCCACCCGACCCAGAAGCCCAGACAACTTCATCTCTCACCACCACAGCCCAGGTAATTTGTGTATTTTCAGTAGAGACGGGGTTTCACCATGTTGGCCAGGCTGCTTTCCAACTCCTGACCTCAGGTGATCCACCCGCCTCGGCCTCCCGAAGTGCTAGGATTACAATAGTGAGCCACTACGCCCAGTCTCAAAGCAGTGCATTCTTATGCATAACAAGTATTTACTGCTTTACTTGAGACCCCTGCCACACTCTTCATAATCCAATGGAGAAATCTCTAGAACATTAAAGAATATTAAAAGACTGGAAAGACGAGCTTTTATTAACTTTTTCTGGACTTTTAACACTACAGAGTTACCAGCTATTACATGAGTTCAATTGGACTTCCTACTTACTGATTTTTTTTAATCACATGTTAACATTATCAGAGGCAGACTCTGTAAAGTGGTATAATATGGTTTCCTGTGACGTGGCATAAACAGGTCTACATCCTAGTCTCCTTCTTTTTAACTGAAATCTTAGTGATATGAAACTGTGGACAACTGGAAAAAAAGTCTTTCTGTTCGAGGACAAATCTGCTATTGGGTGATGAGATATATTAAATTTGAGCTTTTTTGATCTCCTCGAGGGATATTTTTCTTTTTCTTCTCTTGAGACAGAGTCTTGCTGTGTCACCCAGAGCTGGAGTGCAGTGGCATAATCTCAGCTCACTGCAGCCTCGAACTCCTGGGTTCAAGCAGTCCTCCTGCCTCAGCCTCCCTAGTAGGTGAGACTATAGGCATGCCCCAGTATACCTGGCTAATTTTTTTATTTTTAGTAGAGACGAGGTCCCACTATGTTATGCAGGCTAATCTCGAACTCCTGAGCTCAAACAGTCCTCCCACCTGAGCCTCCCAAAGTGCTGGAATTACAGGCATAGCCACTGCACCCAACCTCATTTGTTTTTTTTCAATATCCCTGTCAGGGCACAATGAGGGATATTTCTGTTGGCTGAAAAGTCTATTCAAATGTTTATGTGAATTTTAGAAATTAATATTCGATAACTAAAGTTGTAAATTTAAGACTCTACTTTTTCTTAGGGCTGTAAATTCAGTTTACAAATACTGTTGCTCCATCAGTAGGTGTAGCAAATTTCAGTATTCACTTCCAAGGAATCTCTCAATAATGGGTTGGTCTAATTTATAATCTTAGTTCATTAAACACTTCCAAATACTTTAAACTGTACTTGGAAGTTTAAAACATCCAGTTCCTTAGAGTGTCATTGGGACTGCCCTAGACCACCTCCATGTTCAGAGATTCACTGAAACAATTTACATAATTCAGTATATATAATCATTCTACTCATAGCTAAGATTTATTACTATTACAACAATGTTGCAAGGATACATAGCTGGATGATAAGGGAAAGCTATAGGGAGAGTCGGAGAAATCCATGGGCAAGCTTCCTCAAGCTCTCCCCTTCCCATGAAGGGTCACACAGAGCACACACTTCCCCCAGCAATGAAAATGCAACATGTGTGCAATACTTTGGCCCAGGGAACTCTACTAGAGACTTAGGGCCCAAGGTTTTTAGGAGGGCTGGTCAAGTAGATACACTCTGAAACCAAAATTACAGAGTCTCAGAAGGAAAGAAAGCAAGTGTGTGACCCACCCTTATCAGTTAACTGATAACTGGGGACACTGTGAAGCAACTTCCAGATGCTCCCTAAGAATCAAGCTCAAAAGCAGGCCTTTCTAAGAATAGCAAACTCAAACAGATCTTCTCTGTTAACTTTTTTCTGCATACCAAGGTACTTCCATTTTCTAATTTAAAAAACTAAACTTTCCCAAGTGCTCAAGCAACCCAGACAAAGCAAATAAATTGAAACCATAAATATGGCCAACCTTACTTATTTCAAGTGTCCTACTATTTTCTCCAAACTTGTGGTATTGCAACTTTAAATCAAAGGCATAAATTACTCATTTAATTATAACATTTGAAATTGGACTGACAAAATTGGTCTTAACCAATTAACCTGGGAGGCGGAGGTTACAGTGAGGCGAGATCACACCACTGCACTCCAGCCTGGGTGACAGAGCGAGACTGTCTCAAAAAAACAAAACAAAACAGTTCATACCTTGGCCAAGTGCAGTGGTTTAAGCCTATAATCTCAGCACTTTGGGAGGCCGAGGCAGTCGGATCACCTGAGGTCAGTTCAATACCGGCCTGGCCAACATGGCGAAACCCTGTCTCTACTAAAAATACAAAAATTAGCTGAGAGTGGTGGCGCACACCTACAATTCTAGCTACTCAGGAGACTGAGGCACAAGAATCACTTGAACCAGGGAGGCAGAAGTTGCAGTGAGCAGAGATTGCACCACTGCACTCCAGCCTGGGCGACAGAGCGAGACTCCGTCTCAAAAAAAAAAAAAAAAAACCGAAAAAAAAACCCCCCAAAAAAAACAAAAAACACCAAAAAAACAAAATAAATAAAAACAAAATTCAGGCCAGGTGCGGTGGCTCACGCCTATAATCCCAGCACTTTCAGAGGCTGAGGCAGGTGGATCACCTGAGGTCAGGAGTTTGAGACCAGCCTGGCCAATGTGGTGAAATCCCATCTCTACTAAAATACAAAAATTATCCGGGCGCCGTGGTGAGTGCCTGTAATCCCAGCTACTCAGGAGGCAGAAGAATCGCTTGAACCTGGGAGCTGGAGGTTGCAGTGAGCTGATGTCATGCCACTGCACTCCAGCCTGGCTGGGTGAGAGCAAGACTCCGTCTCAAAAAAAACAAAAAACAAAACAAAAACAAAAAACAAAGTTCATACCTCTTTCTATAAGTAAAAAATAAAAATTTTAAGTGAAAGAAAATATTTTTTTCAGTTTGATTAGCAGGGGTTGTGTTGGTGTTGGCAATGTTATATAAAATAATAAGTAATGATAAGTTTTAGATTCAAGCTACGTGGTAGTAGCAATATACTGTGCTTTTCCTTTGCCAAAGATAACCTAAAGATAAAACTAATAAACAGAATCCTCTCTGCTCTTCACCATTTTCCCCAGTTGTCAGTTATTTTTGACTGAATACGTTTTTTGCTTTTGTACCCTAGTGGTAGATCACTCTTTGAATGCATCTTAAAGATGTGTCTTATAAAACAAAACAAAACAAAATACCCTAAGCATCCTGTATAAGACTATTACCTTGTGGGTATTCCTACAGGTGTAGAATGCTCATGTACATATAAGTTGGTAATAAAATATGTTTTGATTGAATTAGATATAATTAGGTTAAAGATGTAAGTAATGTAAGTAATCCTACACACACACACACACACACACACACACACATATACATATATACGTTTAAGACAGTGCCTCTCTATGTTGCCTAAGCTGGACTGGAACTCCTGAGCTCAAGCAACCTTCCTGCCTCAGCCTCCAGTGGCTGGGACTGCAGGCAGGCACCATTGTGCCTGGCTAGTAATGCAATATTTTTGTGTTCGTTGAAGGAGAGTAAAATAAATTGTAAAATCTATTTGTAATTTATTTTGAAATGCTCTCCCCAGCAGACTTACCTTTGCCTTATTTTCTTGAGGTCCTATTTACATTCATCCCATTCAGTGAGGATGAAGGATGTTGTTCTAAAGCAAAAAGAATGGTAAAAATAAGCCCCATATGGTTAAAAGTGTGCTGGTAGCTATAAATACATACTTTTTCTTTTCTTTTTAAGAGATGGGATCTTGCTCTGTTGCCCAGGCTGGAGTGCAGTGGTACAATCATAGCTCACTGCAGCCTCAAACTCCTAGGTTCAAGCAATTCTCCCAGCTCAGCCCCTGAGTACCTGGGAATATAGGCACTTGCCACCATTAACTGGCTAATATTTTATAGAGACCATCTTGCTTTGTTGCCCACACTGGTCTCGAACTCCTAGCTTCTTCCCAAAATGCTGGAATGACAGGCATAAGCCACCACACCTGACCCATACATACATTTTTTTCAAGGAATACCAGAAGCCAGAGTTGATTTTATTTGCATTTGTTAAGAAGAGGCGCAGATGCCATGTTCTGCCCCTGTATTCCCAGCTACTCAGGAGAATGAGGTGAGAGGATTTCTTGGGGCCAGGAACTCGAGGCTGTAGTGCCCTGTGACTGCACCAGGGATTAGCCACTGCACTCTAGCTTGGGCAACACAGAGAGGCCTGGTCCCTTAAAAAAAAAAAAAAAAAAAAATTGTAAAAGAAGAGAGAGTAGTTTGGCTAATTAAGGAGAGAATGTGCTAAACAGGAGACTTAACAAAAGCCATTTTCATTGTGTATTTTAAAAATTATTTTATTTTAGATTCAGGGTTGCATGTGCTTGTTTGTTACATAAGTAGATTGCACACTGGTGGGGATTGAGCTTCTAGTGTACCCAATGTCCAAATAGTGAACATTGCACCTGATAGGTAATTGTTCAACCCCCGCCCCCCCACTTTTGGAGACCCCAGTGTCTGTTATTTCCATCATCATGTTTTCGTTTTAATTTTCTTTTTGAGATGGAGTCTCACTCTGTTGTCCAGGCTGGAGTGCAATGGCGCGATCTCCGCTCACTGCAACCTCCGCCTCCCAGGTTCAAGTGATTCTTCTGCCTTAACACCCGAGTAGCTGGGACTACAGGATACACCACCACACCTGGGTAATTTTTTTGTATTTTAAGTAGAGACGGGGTTTCACCATGTTAGTCAGGATGGGCTCGATCTCCTGACAACGTGATCCGCCCACCTTTGCCTTCTGAAGTGCTGGGATTACAGGCGTGAGCCACTGTGCCCGGCCAAGAACTCTTTACTTTCAAATGACCAAGATATTTTGGGGAATACAGCAATTCTCTTAACTTGAAGATACAGTCAAACTGGTACTGCACTAAAGGGAAAAATGGGATACGCAATAAATATAACTAGAGATGTGGGCCAGAGGGGAAAGTCTTTCTCAATCCTCTCTTCCAGATAAAATCAAGTTTGGCCATTTTTCTCTTACCTGATTGCAGTCAAAAGCATTTAGAGTGATTTATGGGAATTAGAGCTTTTGGTACACAGCTAGTTCATTCTTAAATTGCCCATGCTTACATAGTGTAGGAGAAGGTGTGAGCCTATGTCCCAATTTATACATCTCGCCCCCAAATAATTATTAGTAGTGGCCTCTTCTCTCTCAAAAGTATGATTGCCCTAGCTTTAGGTGAAAACCAAAAGTAATCATTTGCTGGACTCCGGCGCCCTCTTGTGATTAAAATTTCACTTTCTGATATTGCTTATTCTGAGATGAGAGACTACCAAAAAATATGAACATCCCAAAGTGGATCATCTAATAACTTTCCCCAGAAGATCTCAGCTTTGAATTTCATGTCATTACACTTTAACACTGACTACCCCTGCATGGTTGCTGCCATCTTCAGATTTCAGAAGCATCTCCGGCGTGTATCAGTAATTGTAGCTCCTGGTACTGTCACTCTCTGTGACACTACTTCTGTCTTAATTCTTGGTGAATTCAGTATCTCTGAAAACGATCTCCCCAGCACTCTGGCCTCTGACTCCCTTGAACTTCTCTCCTTCAGTGATCTTGTTCTCCACCCTGCGTTAGCTATGTACTTGCAGATCATGCAATAGAACTTTGTAAGCATAGTCTATCTTTCCACCTAAACCCCTCTAGTAACCCAACTCCGGCAATCCTTTGACCTTGCTCCACCAGGGCCTACAACCCATTAATTACACCAGTATTTCACTGTGCCTCACCCCTCACTGCTTTCTTTAGTCACTATACCTGCCGAAATTCCATGATCATTATAATTACACCCTTGCAAACGCCCTCAGCTCCTCTGCTCCCCTTTTGCTTTGTCACTCGCTTGGCAAAACCACAAACCCTAGTTAAATTCCTGTCTCCCCTGCTCTGTGCCTGTACCCCTGCAGTTGAATGTGGGTGGAGAAAAACACAGAAGAATAATAAATTATCTGATTTTGTGTTTGAATTTTTATTTCTTTTGAGACAGGGTTTTGCCCTGTTACCCAGGCTGGAGAGTGCAGTGGCGAGATCTTAGCCCACTTCAGCCTTTGAACTCTGGGGCCCAAATGATCTTCCCACCTCAGCCTCCTGAGTAGCTGGGACTACCAATGAATGCCACTGCACCGAGCTAATTTTTAAAAATTCTTTGTAGGGACGGGGTCTCACTGTATTGCCCAGGCTGGTCTCACACTCCTGGGCTCAAGCAATCTTCCCGCTTTAGCCTTTCAAACTGTTGGGATTACTGGCTTGAGCCACAAAGACCTGTAATTATCTGATTTTAAATTCTTGATCAAGAATCTCAATGCCGGGACCCTCAGTAATGCCTGACAACTCATACTGTACTTCCCTAGCCCATTCACTCTTCTGTTTCCTATTTCAACACCAAAACATTTTCATCTTTCCCCTCCCATAGTCATTCTCAGATGATAACCTTATGTCCTACCTTACTGAGAAAACTGAAGTAAGCAAAAGAGAGAACTTCAGATTCTGTTCACCATATCGGCCCACCCACCCGCATCCTCTGCCTTCTCTCCTATTACCCTACCCTAGAGGAACTGTCCATGTTACTAAGGCCTAAGGCAATGTCTCTACTTTGCATGAAGTCCCATCCCCTTTTTCCTAACTCAGTAACAGCACTTTTCCCCTTTCTTTTCTATATCATTGCATATATATATATATATATTCCTCTCCACTGATTTATTTCCCCCACAGTATAAACATGCTATATTTCTTTTTGTTTGTTTTTGAGATGGAGTCTTGCTCTGTCACCAGGCTGGAGTGTAGTGGTGCGATCTTGGCTCACTGCAACCTCCGCCTACCGGGTTCAAGCGATTCCCCTGCCTCGGCTTCCTGAGTAGCTGGGACTATAGGCGCATGCCACCATGCCCGGCTAATTTTTTGTATTTTAGTAGAGATGGGGTTTCACCATGTTGGCAAGGATGGTCTTGATCTCCTGACCTTGTGACCTGTGCCCACCTCAGCCTCTCAAAGTGCTGGGATTACAGCCATGAGCCACCATGCCCGGCCTCCTTTTTTTTTTTTTTTTTTTTTTTTGTGAGACAAAGTCTCATTCTGTCACCCAGGTTAGAGTGCAGTGGTGCAATCATAGCTCACTGAAGCCTTGAACTCCTGGGCTCAAGTGGTCCTCCTACCTCAGCCTCCTAAGTAACTGGGACTACAGGCGCACACCACCATGCCTGGCCAATTTCTGTATTTTTTGTAGAGACAAGGTCTTGCTATGTTGCCCAGGCTGGTCTCAAACTCTTGGGCTTAAACAGTCTACCCGCCTCAGCTTCCCAAAGTGCTGGGATTACCACCACTGGCCCACTGTTATCTATTTCCCCCATCCTCAAAAATATTCCTCTTGATTCCACATCTTCCAACTACTGCTCTATCGTTTTGTTCTCTTTTACAACAAAACTCTTCAAAAGATACTCACTTCTCCAATCCCTCCCCCATTCTCTCTCAAATCCACTCCAATCAGAACGATGAGACACATGACGAATTGTTTTAAGCCTTTAAGTTTTAGAGTGGTTTGTTAGGTAGGGATAGATAACTGGAACAATATGCCAGAGAGAGCAGTGCAGGTCTTCTCTAGGAGAAGAGAGAATCTGTATACTGAGAGAGTTGGGCCAGGTGTGGTGGCTCATGCCTGTAATCCCAGCACTTTGGTAGGCTGAGGCAGGAGGATCGCTTGAGCCCAGGAGTTCAAGACCAGCTTGGGCAACAAAGATCCCATCTCTACAAAAAAAGTTTTTTTGTAACGATTCTCCCATCTCAGCCTCCCAAGTAGCTGGGACCAGAGGTACATGCCACCGCACTCAAATCTGTTTTTGTTTGTTTGTTTCCTTGTTTGTTTTTGTAGAGATCAGGTCTTGCTATGTTGCCTAGGCTGAACTCAACTCCTGGGCTCAAGTGATTCTCCTGCCTTGGCCTCCCAAAGTGTTGGGATTATAGGCGAGAGCCACAATGTCTGGCCTACAAAAATTTAAAAAATTATTAGCCATGCAAGGTGGTGCACACCTGTAGTCCCAGCTGTATGGGAGGCTGAGGCAGAAGGATCACTTGAGCCCAGGACGTTGGGGTTTCAGTGAGCCATAATTATGTCACTGCACTCCAGCCTGGGTGACAGAATGAGACAGTCTTAAAAAAATTTTGGAAAAAAAAAAGAGAGAGTTGCATGACTTTGCCAGATATCAGAAGAGGACTGGGGAAGAGCTGAGAGTGTAAATTATAAGGGTATTAGACCAATGGGGATAAAGTATAATATTTAAGCCAAATTAATTGATCTGGGTGTACTCCCCCAGGATTTAGAATATAGCATATTGGCTGGAGTACTGGGGATGGTCCTAACAGTCTGAAAAGGTTAGCCAATGAAATCCTGGACTCAATGATAGTTTGGAGTTAATGAGGTTGAAATGCCAGAAATTCCCTAACATATTATAGACAAAGAGTTACAAAATTCAAGGAAATAGGACTCGGTCCATTATGTTCAATCTTCTCAGCCATTTACTAACTTGACTCTTCTGGTAAGGTTCAAAAAACTCTCCTTTCACTAAGACATGAGGAAGTGCACTAGTGAGTCAGGGACTAGCATGCTCAAGGAGCACTGCAGGTCACAGCTGTTGCTGGACAAGGCTGCAGTGAAAATGTGTGCTTTCATTTCAGTGGGAATAATGGGGTCCTGGCATGTCAAAGGCCAGGTAGTAGCTTCACTGTTAGGGACAACATGGTGCAACTACCACAGTAAACCACAGAGATGGAATAGTAATCAAACTGCTTTGATCTGCTGTGCCCCCTGGCAAGGGCTAATGGATGATGGGGTGCTGAAAAATCATTAATTCACTGCTTCCTAAGATGCTGCTTGACATCTAGGCAGAAAAAAATCTAGGTCCATTAGGCAGAAACCTAACTCGAGTTGCCAAATTGTGCGTTGTACCTAATTCCCAGACCTATGTCAGTTCGGAGACTGAAAGCTCTTCCATCCACCGATGAATACCATGAATCTTCCTTCAAACCAGTGTTTCTCTCAACCTTGGCCCCACTGACATTTTGGGCAGGGTATTTCTTTGTTATGGGGGCTAGCTTGCGCATTATGGATCTGAAAATGATGCTGACACTGACAAGAAGGGGACGACTACACTTAGGCGAAACTGTTAAACCCACTTAGGCGTGACTGCTAAAGACTGTGCTGAAGGGAAATCCTCCCAGTGGACAGAACCTTGAGTGATATATCTGGCTGTTTACTTCATGGCTTAAGGCACAAAGATCTCTAATGACTTATGAGCGGTGGCTACTGGATTGGCTGGCTGGTTGGAGACTTGAAAAAAACTAATTGAAAAATTGGCGATTAGATGGACTATGCATGGACCTTTTGGAATGGACACAGAGGGTGGGAATATTTTTGTGCTGCGTGTACATCCAGTAGATTGTATCACGATGGTAGAGGTTCTCAAAAATCAGATGATCAAGATGATCTATTTTGTGAATGTCAGTAAGCCTCTTTCTCCAGGTATCCCAGTGCTTGTTCAGTGGCTCCGTGTGCAAACTGTGCCAGCATGGAAGGAAGCTACATGTGAGCTAATAACATGGTTTTCCCTCACCAAGGCTGCTCTGACTATACATAACTACTGCTGAATGTCCCATTGACCAACAGCCAAAGTCAACACTAAGCCGCTGATAAGGCACTATTGTCCAGGGTGACCAGATGGCCACCTAGTAGTAGCTGATTGTGTGAACTCTTCCCAACATAAAAAGAACAGCCTTTTATCTTCTCAGGAATAGCTACATATTCTGGATAAAATTTTGCACTGTGGCCAAGCGCAGTGGTTCACGCCTGTAATTCCAGCACTTTGGGAGGCCGAGGAGGGCAGATCACCTGAGGTCAGGAGTTCAAGACCAGCCTGACCAACATGGTGAAACCCCCTCTCTACTAAAAATACAAAAATTACCTGGTCGTGGCAGTGGGCACCTGTAATCCCAGCTACTTGAGAGGCTGAGGCAGGAGAATCACTTGAACCCGGGAGGTGGAGGTTGCAGTGAGCCAAGATCATGCCACTGCACTCTAGCCTGGGTGACAGAGCAAGACTCCGTCTCAAAAAAAAAAAATTTTTTTTTTTACATTTTATTCCCTGCCTGCAGAGCTTCTACTAATACCACTATTATGAAGTTACAGAATGCCTTATCTGTTGCCTTAGTATTCCATATAATATCGTCTGTGATCATGGGCACATATTATGGTAAAAGAGGTCTCATATTCTCAAAATTCAGTATATACCTAGATCTTACAGAGCAGCTGGCTTGATAGAACAGTGAATTGGCCTGCCTAAGGCTTAATTATAGTGTGAGCAGGGATACCCTGCAAGGTTAGGATGTTGTCCTACAGGAAGGGGAAGATACCTTAAACCAGCAGTCAATATTTGCACATAACAAGAATGCATGGAGGCCAGGTGCGGTGGCTCATGTCTATAATCTCAGCACTTTGTGAGGCCGAGGCGAGCGGATCACTTGAGCTCAGGTGTTAAAGACCAGCCTGGCCAACATGGTGAAACCCTGTCTCTACTAAAAATTACAAGAGTATAGTCCCAGCTACACAGGAGGCTGAGGTGGGAGAATTGCTTGAACCCGGTAGGTGGAGGTTGCAGTGAGCCAAGATCACGCCACAGCACTCCAGCCTGGGCAACAGAGTGAAACCCTGCCTTAAAAAAAAAAAAAAAAGAAAAAAAAAAGAATGCATGGATGCATGGGACTAAGCATGGTGGCTCACGCCTGTAATCCCAGCACTCTGGGAAGCTGAGGCAGTGGGGTCTCTTGAAGCCAGGAGTTCAAGGCTACCCTGGGCAACATAGACCCAGACTCTAAAAATAAAATATTAGCAGTGCACAGTAGCATGTTCCTGTAGTCTCAACTACTTAGGAGACTGAAGTGGAAGGATTGCTTGAGCCCAGGTGTTTGAGGCTGCAGTGAGCTATGATCACGCCACTGCACTCCAGACTGGTTGACAGAGTAAGACTGTGTTTCTAAAAATTAAAAAAAAAAAAAAAGGAACTCGTGAGGGTGAGAACCCGGGTACAATGTTTCTGCTATCCTCACTGGTCTCCTAGGTGTTTCTCTAGCATGCTAGACATGTTCCTGCCTCCGTTCCCTCTACCTGAAATACTTTCCTCCCAGATGGCCTCTTCATTCCCTCTCAGTCTTTCTTCAAAGATTTGCTCAAATGTCAACCTCTTAACAAGGCCTACCCCAACCACTCTGTTTAAAATTGCAAAACCTTTCTTTGCCCTCCTGATTACTTCTTACTATGCATCTGTCTGTAACCCTTCTCACCGTCTAACATACATTATTTATTTGTTTATTGTTTATTATTTGTCCCTCTCCCTCTAGAAAGTGAGCTTTGTAACAGCAGGGATTTCTATTTCATTCACCGTTCTATCCCCAGTGACTAACACAGTGCTGGAAACATAGTAGGAACTCAGTAAACATTTCTCTTGTTTTTTAATTAATTTTTTATTTCCCTAAGATTTGGGGAACAGGTGGTATTTGGTTACATGAGTAAGTTCTTTGGTGGTGATTTGTGAAGTTTTGGTGTACCCATCACCGGAGCAGTACACACGGAACCCAATTTGCAATCTTTTATCCCTCACCCCCTTCCCACCCTTTCCCCCGAGTACCCAAAGTCCACTGTGTCATTCTTAAGCCTTTGCATCTTCATAGCTTAGCCCCTACTTATGAGTGAGAACATACGAACATACAATGTTTGGTTTTCCATTCCTGAGTTACTTAGAATAATAGTCTCCAATCCCAATAAACATTTCTTGATTGACTTGAATGACTATCATGAAAGTTCTCAGAGAAGAGTAGACAATATCTCTAGTCTATTATCTTTACCTACGTCATGGGTTGGTTGGTAAAAGGCCTTTTTCTGTAAAAGGCCAGATAGTGAATATTTTAGGCTTGTGGGCCTTGCAGTGTTTTTCCAATCACTCCATGTTGGCACTGTAGCACCAAAGAAGCCATTGACAGTAGGTAAATGAACAGGCGATACATAGAAAGGAAATACGGGAATTGCTGAGGTCCTGGGAATTGGGAACCTGAGCAGGGAGTTGATGTGAAAACTGCATGAAGGGAAATATTTTACACAGATGTGCTTGTACACTTTTCTTCATGACTTCTCACTCCACTATCACGGCTAATACTGTTTTGAAGTTAAATGTTCAGTTTGATTTTTACTTTTGAGTATTGTACATTTAAAATTCCCACAGAGTTCATTTACTAATACAACCTCCAGGTGGAGCCCTTTCTTTTTTCTCAGTACACTATTCCACAAGTATTCACTGAATAGCTGCTATGTGACAAAAACGAAGTGTTAGGATACAGCTTTGAATCAAGCAAAGATCTTATGCTTGAAAAGCTTATATTCTAATGGAGAAGACAGATGATAGCACGTATAAAAAAGGTAATTTCAGATAGTGATATGTTCTACAAGGAAATTACATAGAGCAATAGAAGAGGCTTCCCTGAGGACATGCTATTTAAGCAGAAAACTGAAGAATAAGTAGGAGGCAGACATGCAAATACCTGAGGTTAGAGTTGTTTTATTTTCTTCTACTGTGGTAAAATATTCATAATATAAAAATGTACCATTCAAATCTTTTTTTTTTTTTTTTTTTTTTTGAGACCTAGTCTTGCTCTGTCGCCCAGGCTGGAGTGCAATGGCGTGATCTCCGCTCACTGCAAGCTCCGCCTCCCAGGTTCACGCCATTCTCCTGTCTCAGCCTCCCCAGCAGCTGGGACTACAGGCGCACACCGCCACGCCTGGCTATTTTTTTTGTATTTTTAGTAGAGATGGGGTTTCCCCATGTTAGCCAGGATGATCTCGATCTCCTGACCTCGTGATCCGCCCGTCTCGGCCTCCCAAAGTGCTGGGATTACAGGCTCAAATCATTTTTAAGTGTACTGTTTTATGGCATTAAGTATATTCATTGCTGTGCAACCATCACTACCATCCATCTCTAGAACTTCTTTCATCTTCCAAACTGAAACTTCTTGCCCATTAAACAACTTTTCACTCCACCCTGTCCTCAGTGGCAACCATTCTACTTTCTGTCTCTATGAATTTGACTACCTTCAGTACCTAATATAAGTGGAATCATGTAGAATTTGTCCTTATTTCTGTTAGCATAATGTCTTCAAGGTTCATTCATGCTGCAGTCAGAATTTTCATCCCTTTTGAGGCTGCATAATCCTCCATTCTCTGTGTATACCACATTTTGTTTATTCATTCAACAGTTGATGAACATTAGGGTTGCTTCCACTTTTGGCTGTTGTAAATAATGCTGTTATGTATATGGGTGTATAAACATCTGTCTGAGCCCTTGCTTTCAGTTCTTTTGGGTGTATATCTAGAAGTGGAATTGTGGGATTGTATGGTAATTCTATGGTTAGTTTTTTGAGGAACCACCATACTGTTCTCCACAGTAGCTACACCATTTTACATTCCACCAACAGTGCACAAGAGTTCCAATCTCTCCACATTCTTGCCAACAATTGTTATTTTCAATTTGTGTGTGTATTTCTTTCTTTTTCTAAAATATCTAAAATGTGTTTATTGGGGTGGTTTCCCATTTATCTTGATTCAAAGTGCTTTTACTGCTGCTTCCTCCTGAAGGAGCATCCTTCTGTCAGCCTTGCTTTGCCTCCTGTAGGCTGACAGAGAATGGTAGAGCAGTGATATGGTTTGGCTATGTCCCTACCAAAATCTCATCTTGAATTGTAGTTCCCATAATCCCCATGTGTCATGGGAAGGACCTGGTGGGAGATAATTGAATCATGCGGGCAGTTACCCTCATGCTGTTCTTGTGATGGTAAGTTCTCATGAGATTTGATGGTTTTATTAGGCACTTGCCCACCCCTCTTTGCTCAGCACTTCTCCTTCCTGATAGTGTGTGAAGGACATGTTTGCTTCCCCTTCTGCCATGACTGTAAGCTTCCTGAGGCTTCTCCAGCCCTGTAGAACTGTGAGTCCATTAAACCTCTTCCGTTTATAAATTACCCAGTCTCTGGCTGGGTACCGTGGCTCAAGCCTGTAATCCCAGCACTTTGGGAGGCCAAGGTGGGAGGATCACTTGAGGTCAGGAGTTCAAGACCAGATTGGCCAACATGGTGAAACTCCATCTCTACTAATAATACAAAAATTAGGCAGGTGTGTTAGTGTGGACCTGTATCCCAGCTACTAGGGAGGCTGAGGTACAAGAATCGCTTGAACCTGGGAGGCAGAGGTTGTAGCGAGCTGAGATCACGCCACTGCACTCCAGCCTAGGCAACAGAGTGAAACTGTGTCTCAAAATAAATAAATAAATAAAATAAAAATAAACTACTCAGTCTCGGGTATTTTTTCATAGCAGCATGAGAATGGACTAATACAGTAAATTGGTACCATAGAGAGTGGGTTGCTGCTATAAGGATACCCAAAAATGTGGAAACGACTTTGGAACTGGGTAACAGGCAGAGATTGGAACAGTTTGCAGGGCTCAGAAGAAGACAGGAAAATGTGGGAAAGTTTGGAATTTCCTAGAGACTTGGAGGGCTTAGAAGACAGGAGGATGTGGGAAAGTTTGGAACTTCCTAGAGACTTGTTAAATGGTTTTGACCAAAATGCTGATAGTGATATGGACAATAAAGTCCAGGCTGAGGTGGTCTCAGATGGAGATGAGGAACTTCTTGGGAACTGGAGTAAAGGTCACTCTTGCTATGTAACAAGACTGGTGGCATTTTGTCCCTGCCCTAGAGATCTGTGGAACTTTGAACTTGAGAGAGATGATTTAGGGTATCTGGTGGAAGAAATTTTTAAGCAGCAAAGCATTCAAGAGGAAGCAGAGCATAAAAGTTTGGAAAATTTGCAGCCTGACAATGCAATAGAAAAGAAAACCCTTATTCTGGGGAGAAATTCATGCACACTGAAGAAATTTGCATAAGTAACAAGGAGCTGAATGTTAATCACCAAGACAATGGAGAAAATGTCTCTAGGACATGTCAGAGACCTTCACAGCAGCCCAACCCCTCACAGGCCCTGAAGACTAGGAGGGAAAAATGGTTTCCTGGGCTAGGTCCAGGGCCCTCTTGCTGTGTGCAACCTTGGGACTTGGTGCCCTGCATCCCAGCCACTCCATCTGTGGCTAAAGGGGCCAACGTACAGCTCAGGCCATTGCCTCAGGGGGTGTAAGCCCCAAGCCTTGGCAGTTTCCATATGATGTTGGGCCTGCAGGTGTGCAGAAGTCAAGAATTGAAGACTGGGAACCTCCACCTACATTTCGGAGGAAATGTATGGAAGTATGGAAATGCCTGGATGTCCAGACAGAAGTCTGCTTCTAGGGCAGAGCCTTCATGGAGAACCTCTGCTGGGGCAGTGATATGGTTTGGCTGTGTCCCCACCCAAATCTCATCTTGAATTCCCATGTGTTGTGGGACGGACCTGGTGGGAGGTAATTGAATCATGGGCCACTGTTCTCATGATAGTGAATGGGTCTCATGAGATCTGAGGGTTTAAAAAAATAGGAGTTTCCCTGAATAAGCTCTCTCTTTGCCTGCCACCATCCACATAAGATGTGACTTGCTACTCCTTACCTTCTGCCATGATTGAGGCTCTCCCAGCCATGTGGAAACATGAGTTTGCCATTGAACCTCTTGCCTTTGTAAATTGCCCAGTTTCGGGTATGCCTTTATCAACAGTGTGAAAATGGACTAATACAGGCAGCGTGGAAGGGAAACATGTTGTTGGAGCCCCCACACAGAGTCCCCCATGGGGCATTGCCTAGTGGAGCTATGAGGAGTGGGCCACCGTCCTCCAGACCCCAGAATGGTAGATCCACCAACAGCTTGCCCTGTGCACCCGGAAAAGCTGCAGACACTCAACACCAGCCACGAAAGCAGGAAGGGGGGCTATACCTTGAAAGGCCACAGAGGAAGACCTGCCCAAGGCCATGGGAACCTACCTCTTCCATCAGGGTGACTTGGATGTGAGACATGAAGTCAAAGGAGATCATTTTGGAATGTTAAGGTTTAATGACTGCCCAATTGGATTTCAGACTTGCATGGGGCCTGTAGCCCCTTCACTGTGGCCAATTTGTCCCATTTGGAATGGGTGTGTATAGGAAGTAGCTAATTCGCTTTTGATTTTACAGGCTCATAGGTGGAAGGGACTTGCCTTTTCTCAGATAAGACTTAGGACTTGGACTTTTAGGTTAATGCTGGAATGAGTTAAGACTTTGGGGGACTGTTGGAAGGGCATGATTGTGTTTTAAAATGTGAGGACATGAGATTTGGGAGGGTCAGGTGAGGAATCATATGGTTTGGCTGTGTCCCCACCCAAATCTTATCTTGAATTGTAGTTCCCATAATCCCCACATGTCACGGGAGGGACCCAGTGGGAGGTAATTGAATCATGAGGGCAGTTACCTTCATGCTGTTCTCATGATAGTGAGTTCTCATGAGATCTGATGGTTTTATAAGGGCCTTTCCACCCCCTCACTCTGCACTTCTTGCTGCTGCCATGTGAAGAAGGATGTGTTTGCTTCCCCTTCTGCCATGATTGTAAGTTTACTGAGGCCTTCCCAGCCCTGTGGAACTGTGAGTTAATTAAACCTCTTTCTTTTATAAATTATCCAGTCTCAGGTATTTCTTCATAGCAGTGTGAGAATGGACTAATACAAGCAACCAGCACACACCACTACTGTGTGTGCATGGTTAATGATCATGATGATTATAGCATCCTGGGCATTTCACATCCCTGAAGTAGGAACTGGGGCTCTGTACCAGCCACTTCTTGTATTTCCTCTTTTCCTCATCTGGAGAGGGATGAAGGAGATTTTTTGTAAGAGGTATGTTCACATGGGGAGGTCAGAACCACCAGAAAGGCATTTTTTTTTTTTTTTTGCAAATAATGGTCATCCTTATCGGGGTGAAGTGATATCTCATCATGGTGCTGACTTGCATTTCCCTAGTGACTAGTGATGGTGAGCATCTTTTCATGTGCTTATTAGCCATTTATATATTTTCTTTGAAGAAATGTCTATTCAAGTCATTTGCCTACTTTTTAATCCTTTTTTGTTGTTAAGCTGTAGGAGTTCTTTATGTATTCTGGATATGAACCCATTATCAAATATATAATTTTCTCCCATTCTGTGGGTTGTCTTTTAACTCTCTTGAAAGTGTCCAGACTGGGCACAGTGGCTCACACTTGTAATCCTAGCACTTTGGGGAGCCAAGGCAGGTGGATCACTTGAGCCCAGCCTGGGCATCATAGCAAAACCCCTTCTCTACTAAAAAATGCAAAAAATTATCTGGGTGTGGTGGCGGGTGCCTGTAGTCCCAGCTCCTAGGGAGGCTAAAGTGGGAGGATCACCTGAGCTGGGGAAGTTGAGGCTGAAATGAGCCAAGATGGTGCCACTGCACCCCAGCCTGGGCAATGGGCGTAAGACCCTGTCTCAAAAACAAAAAACAAAAAACAAAAAGCAGAAGATAAAAGACAAGTAAAAAGTGTTCTCTTTTTTGTTTGTTTGTTTTTTTGAAATAGGGTCTCTCTTTGTTGCCCAGGCTGGAATGCAGTGGCATGATCATGACTCACTGCAACCTCGACTTCCTGGGCTCAAGCGATCCTCCTGCTTCAGCCTCTAGAATAGCTGGGACTATAGGTGCCCACCACCACACTGGGCCAAAAGTATCCTCCTTTGATGCATAAAAGTTTTAAATTTTTTTTTAATTTTGATGCAGTCCAATTTATCTAATTTTTATTTTGTTGCCTGTGCAACAAAATCTTGGGCAGTGATACCCAAGAAATCACTGCCACAGCCAATGTCATGAAGCATTCCCCTATGTTATCTTCTAAGAGTTTTGCAGTTTTAGCTCTTTGTGTCTTTGATAGTTTTTGTATAGGGTGTAAGGTAAGGGTGTAAGGTAAGGGTCCAATGTTATTCTTTTGCATGTGGCTATCCAGTTTCCCCAGCACCATTTATTGAAAAGACTGTCCTTTTCCCATCGAATGGTCTTGGCACCTTTGCCAAAAACCACTTGGCCATGTGCGGGGGTTTATTTCAGGGCCTTCTATTCTATTCCATTGATCTGGATGTCTGTCTTTATGTTAGGACCACACTGTTTTGATTACTGTAACTTTATTGAGGGTAGAGTTTTAAATCAGAGGTCACAGCAAGTTCAAAGGGTTACAGCAGGGGTTGGTAAACTTTTTTTTGTAAAGGGCCAGATAGTGAATATTTTGGGCTTCACAGGCTGTATTGTATGGGCTGTGTCACGACTCCTCTACTCTGCCGTTGTAGCACTAAAGCAGTTGTCGACAGTGCATAAACAAGTGGGTATGGCTGTGTTCCAATAAAACTTATTTATAAAAATTAGCAGGAAGGATTTGTCACAAAGGCAGTAGTTTGCCAACCCCTACACTAGAAGTCACAGTTCTGCATTTCCAAAGGCTTGGAGGAAGGCAATGTGATAAGAACAATGGGGAGAGTGAGGCATGATGAGGTTGGAGAAAGGGGCAAGGGCCAGATCACAGAGCCTTGGAGACCACAGCAGGATTTCATCTATTCTTTACCCATTTATTCACCAAATAGCTATCAAGGACCTACTACGAGCTGGGGCTGGGGCTCCATAGGAGGCAGACTGTATCTTAGTTCTCACAGGGCTTTGATGTAGACAGGAAGCATAAGCTGAGTATTTTAATATGGTATCATATGAGTCATGACAGGCTCCTGATGGGATGTCTGCTCAGTGCTTTACCGTACTGCCTTAGTGTATTAGTCCGTTCTCACACTGCTGATAAAGACATACCCAAGACTGGGTAATTTATCAAGAAAAAGAGATTTAATGGACTCACAGTTCCACGTGGCTGGGGAATCCACATGCCTTTCACAATGATGGTGGAGGGCAAAAGGCACATCTTACATGGTGACAGGGAAGACAGAAAATGAGAGCCAAGTGAAAGGGGTTTCCCCTTATAAAACCATCAGATCTTGTGAGACTTATTCACTACCAGGAGAACAGTATGGAGGAAACTGCCCCCATGATTCGATTATCTCCCACTGGGTCCCTCCCACAACACATGGAATTATGGGAGCTACAATTCAAGAAGAGATCTGGGTGGGGACACAGCCAAACCATATCACTTAGTTTAAGTCTTATTATTTCTCTCTGGGATGATTGCAACAGTCTATTCAAACAGGTTTCTGCCTCCAGCCTCACCTTCTTCCTACCTGGCATCTATGCTACAGCAAGAGACATTTCTAAAATGCAATTCTGATTGCACTTCCCAGCTTGAAGCTGTGTTGACGGCTTTTCGTCAATGTCAGAGTCAAGTCCAATCTGTCATAATGATGTGGAAAGCCCTACATAACCAGGCTAGCTGACAGCCCAGGACAATTAGTTCCTCATATTCACACACGTAAGAACATGTTTGACCATGATTAAACCTGGGGCAACACCTACAACCAAGAAGAACATTTGCTATTGGTGTGAATCTTGTTGTTGGTGTTTCTATTGTAAAGTATAATTATTGAGCAAGACTTAGTGATAATCATAGCAAACTCAGAGATACTCTGTGTCCTGCACTGCTAACTCATTTAATCCTCACAACTACACTATGAGGTAGGTAGTATTATTATTCTCATTTTATAGATTAGGCAACTGAGGCATAAGAAGACTAACTTTCCCAGGATCTCATAGCTTGCACATATGATAGCATTAATATTCAAACCCAGGAATTCTGGCATGATAATGTATTATTAACCACCCTAACATGTTCCTTTCAGCAGCAAATATACTAAAATTGGAATGATACAAAGAAGATTAGCTTGGCCCCTGGGCAAGGATGACACGCAAATTCGTGAAGCATTTTATATTTAAAAAGAAAAGCCATGGCTCAAGTCTGTAATCCCAGCACTCTGGGAGACTGAGGTGGGAGAATCATTTGAGCTCGGGAGTTTGAGACCAGCTTGGGCAACGTACCAAGACCCAGCCTCCACAAAAAATTTAAAAATTCGCTGTGTGTGGTGGCACGTGCCTGTGGTCCCAGCTACTCGGGAGGTTGATATGGAAGTCTTGAGGTAGAGGCTGTAGTAAGCCTTGTTCATGCCACTACACTCCCGCCTGGGTGACACAGCAATACCCTGTCTAAAAAATATTTAAAAATAAAAACAAATATCACTCCTGTTATCCCAGCACTTTGGGAGGCTGAGGCGGGTGGATCACCTGAGGTCAGCAGTTTGAGACCAGCCTGGCCAACATGGTGAAACCCTGTCTCTACTAAAAATACAAAAATAAGCCAGGCCTGGTGGCAGGCAACTGTAATTCCAGCTACTAGGGAGGCTAAGGCAGGAGAATTGCTTGAACCCAGGAGATGGAGGTTGCAGTGAGCCAAGATTGCGCCATTGTACTCCAGCTGGCCAACAAGAGAGAAACTCTGTCTCAAAATAAATAAATAAAATAAATAAATAATATACATATACAAAAGTACACTAATACCCCCTCGCTAAACCATAAATGTATTCTTTTAAAATATTGACTGGAGCTGTGACTTTTGTTTGAAGGTGTGATCTCTGAGTGGTGGCACTAAAATCACCTGGGAGCTTATTAGAATGCCAATTCCCACGCCTGGGGCCTGACCTAGGGAAGCAGAATCTCTGGAGTTGGAGCCCAAGGATTTGAGTTTTAGCAAGCTCCCCAGGTGACATCTAAGCCTGAGAAAGTTTGAGAAGCATTACTCTCAAACATTTTTTTCCTGGGGAGTAAAGACCTTAATGGAGACAAAGCTTAAGACAAACAGATGAGTAATTTTGACCAAAAAAAAGTAGAAATAGGATTATTTTTAATGCAAAGATTGCAAATTATGACATAAAGGTTAACAAACCCTTGTACAGACCAAGAGGTCATCAGAGGTCTTGAGAAGATGCTGAGGCCAGAAAAGCACAGGATGCACCTGAACTCGGAGCAAACCAGCGTTGAGTTTGAATCCCAGCACACCCACAGACCAGCTGTGTGCCTTTGGCAAATTGCTTCACTAGGACCTTCGTTTCTCCATTCAGAGGTTGAAATTACAATCTCCTTGACCCATATACTCCAGGAAGGTTGTGAAAAATCAAGGGGATAATGTATGGGACAGTGCTTTGTACAGTTGGATAATGTGGTAATCAGGTTTCATTTTCTGCTGTAACACTGCACTTTCCCTTCTCCTGTTCAGGAAGCAGATGGGATTTTGAGTCTTGTAGTTCCCTAGGGGAACTCTATTTTCTACGGTATCAGCCACAGGAGTAGACAGCCGGACTGAGGGATTACTCCAGGCTTGAGAGAGAGGGAAATGGCCTCATCCGAGAAAATGGTTCCAGAGAGTTGGCAAATGATGGTAGAAACCAGAATGTATGTCTCTAAAGTCATCTGTAGCCTTACAATCTACCCCCAAAAAGTCTAATTCAGACCTGGGATAGCTTAGGCTGATACTCAGCCCCACACAGGCTTACTGCCTACCTGCCATCTGCTGTTGGGTGGGCTGATTACAACTATCTTGTATTCTGATCAGTCAGTGCTTATGCTACAAGGGTTACAGTTTTTCATAACCTCTGATTATAGACCATAATAGAAGGGAATGTTATTTGAAACTTAGTTCAAACAGAAGCGATTCCTGTCTGTCTGGCAGTGGTTCTGAGAGGTGAAGCCAGCTGGACTTCCTGGGTCGAGTGGGGACTTGGAGACCTTTTCTGTCTAGCTAGAGGATTGTAAACGCACCAATCAGCACTCTGTGTCTAGCTAAAGGATTGTAAATGCACCAATCAGCACTCTGTAAAAACACACCAATCAGTACTCTGTGTCTAGCTAAAGGATTGTAAATGCACCAATCAGCACTCTGTAAAAACACACCAATCAGCACTCTGTGTCTAGCTAAAGGATTGTAAACGCACCAATCAGTGCTCTGCGTCTAGCTAAAGGATTGTAAATGCACCAATCAGCACTCTATAAAAATGCACCAATCAGCGCTCTATCTAAAGGATTGTAAACGCACCAATTAGCATTCTGTAAAAATGGACCAATCAGCACTCTGTAAAAGGAACCAATCAGCAGGACATAGGCGGAGCCAAATAAGGGAATAAAAGCTGGCCACCCGAGCCAGCAGTGGCAACCGCTTGGGTCCCCTTCCACACTGTAGAAGGTTTGTTCTTTCGCTCTTCATAATAAATCTTGCTGCTGCTCACTCTTTGGGTCCGCACTACTTTTGTGAGCCATAACACTTGCTGCGAAGGTTTGCAGCTTCATTCTTGAAGTCAGCGAGACCAAGAACCCACCAGAAGGAACCAACTCCAGACACAGTTCCATGGATTCATACCAGGCCTCACCAGGCCTGCACACTCCTCTGACTATCACTTGTATAGCCCTTCCTTGATTTATGACAAACGGCTTCAGCATCTTCACTAGAACAACAAAATTGGCTGGACACAGTGGCTCACACCTGTAATCCCAGCACTTTAGGAGGCCGAGATGGGAGGATCGCATGAGCCCAGGAATTCGAGACCAGCCTGGGCAACATAGTGAGATCCCGTTTCTATAAAAAAATAGAACAACAAAATTTACAACCTACCTACTCTGTCTCTGTCACATTTTTCTAACTAAGAAAGATACAAGCTTCTACTCTAGGAGAACGCCCATGCATGTGTGGGAAAGATTCTATTTCCAGGCTAGGGTTTCTTTTATTCATTTTGTGAAGCTGTGTCTCCTGTCAACTCCTGGCCACCATTCTCCTTTTCTCCCCACTTTTTTCCCATTGCTTTTTTCTCCCCTCAACTGGGGACACAATAGGTATATTTCCTCTCCATTCTCTTTTTTCCTCTTGTCTTGTTTCTTTTGGGTTAAAGGCAACTTTCAGATAACTGTAAATTGTTTAGGACAGGGAACATACTGAATTTAAAGAACACTACCAGGCCTGTTACAGGAGGATAAAATACATTCTATTCCCTAAGCAAACTGATTTTCAACAATGTAATAGATTCATATGCCTTATAATCTTCAACTCCAAATGATAGGAGAAAGAAATCAGCTATTTTTTCTAGCATGCTTTATTATTGTTATTATTATTATTATTATTATTATTATTAGAGACAGAGTTTCGCTCTTGTCACCCAGGCTGGAGTACAATGGCGCGGTCTTGGCTCACTGCAAATGCTGCCTCCTGGGTTTAAGCGATTCTCCTGCCTCAGCCTTCCAAGTAGCTGGGATTAGAGGCATGTGACACCACGCCCAGCTAATTGTTGTATTTTTAGTAAAGACAGGGTTTCACCAGATTGGCCAGGCTTGTCACGAACTCCTGACCTCAGATGATCCACTCTCCTCGGTCTCCCAAAATGCTGGGATTACAGGCATGATTACACTGCACCTGGCCATATATATATATATTTTTTTGAGACAGAGTCTCGCACTGTCGCCGCACCTGGCCATATTTTTAATTTAAGCTGAAATGTTCAAAGTGACCACCAGCCACACCAGATGAGGCATGATATAGGCAGTTAATGCAAAAATTACAAAAGGATTTCTGGCTCTGCTCCAAGTGGCCTATATAATCTAAAGAGAAGCCCAACATCCTCTCTCACTTAGGGGTAATCTGGCTTACCAAACCTAGGATCTGCTTAACAGAAACCCCAAAGCACAGAGATAGCCATCAAAGTAGGTACAACCAGGAAAGGGATGTTGTCTGATTGTCTTCTCAGGTGCTCAATATAAATCATGTGTTCAGCCAAATACCCTTATCCTGCCTACAATCCCCAACCCCTTCCAAAAATGCAAAAAACCGACAGAGTTTGAGCCCTTTTTACTCAAAGTGTGGTCCATAGAGGTCAGCTGAGATGTGCAGAATCAGAGGCCCACCCCAGGCCCCCTGAGTTCTGCAGAGCCTGCGTTTCAGCAAGATCTCCAGGCGATACCTATGCAAGTTAATATATGAGAAGTACCAATTTAAGTGACACATTTGTTAAAGAACATATCAAAAAAGAATAAAGATTTTCTACGAAGTATGAAGATTGGAAAAAACAAAAACAAACAACTCACCTCAGTTATGATGTGTGACGCTGGAAGCAAAGCAGCCCAAATCTCAGTGCAGAGACAGTGGAAATACGGAGAAGATTTCTACACTTGCGAGTTTTCCTAGAGAGACTTCAACCAGGACCCACGCCTACTAAACAGACTAGTATTAGTCCAGGAACTTTCCATCCTGCCTGCTCTTGGGGCAGGAGAAAGAATGAGAGAGGAAACTTGGCAGACCCCAAAGTAGATCCTGCAGCTACCAGGGAACATTGAGGTTTTCCGAGTAAACTAGCCTCCAGGAAATGTCCCGAGTGAAATTAACAGCTCTCCTATCTCCTTGGGTTCCTTTTTTCTCCACTACTAGCTGATTATGAACCACATTTCTTTCTCGATCACTGGGATTCAAACAAAAGACCTAATGGTTCCAGTCAGCGTGGGATCCTCTTCTGGCATTCCTAGCAAGGGGCTAGAAGAAGGGGGAAATTTACATGTCAGAGAGATATTTTTATGTCTTTCTCTTTGTGCCGCGGAATTCTGATGACAGCATCTCCAACACAAACAGCAACTTTATTTTCGAAACGGAAGGATAAAAACCAATTCTAGCAAATGGCTTTGCTTTGTGCGTAAACTTCCTGTGCTTTTTTAACCCTGATGTAACTGAGGGTCTCCTCTCACAGGCCCTGCCTTCTAGCACACACAAAAAAACAACCAAGAAGGACTATGACATAATTTGAAAAGGAAGCGAATTAAACCAAAACAAAGAGTTAGGTTTCAATGCAAAGGCCCACCAGAGATCTAAAGAGGACCGAGAAGCTCTATATTTGGAGCATGCTATACTTTTCATGTTATTCTTTCCTAAACCAAAAGTAAAATAGGAAGTCTAGACTGTGCTAAATAGGCATTTCTCTCTCTCTCTCTCTCTCTCTCTCTCCCTCTCTCTCTCTCTCTGTGTGTGTGGGTGGGTGTGTGTGTGTGTATTTTAGAGACAGGGTCTTGTTATGCTGGCCAGGGTAGTCTCAAACTCCTAGCCTCCAGCAGTCCTCCCACCTCAGCCTCCCAAAGTGTTGGGATCACAGGCATGAGCCACCAAACCTGGCTTTTTTTTTTTTTTTTTTTTTCTGAGGCAGGATCTCACTGTGTCACCCAGGCTGGAGTTAAATAGGCATTTCATATTCTGAAAACATGATAGATGTCAAAAGAAAAAATATGACATTTACTAAGTGCTTCTAATTCCACTGTTTACTGGCCTTGAAAAGCTTCTTAATCCAAGCCTTCCCCAACAATAAAATAGTGATAACAATAATACCTTCCTTACAGAGTTGTCATGATAAATTTCATGAGATTGACAAAATACCGATTACTGAATTTGTCTTGCTGTTAAGTTCTGTTTATATTTAAGTCACTATCCTGATTATTCACTGTGTTGTGCAGTACCTAGGACAAATTAGGCATTTTGTAAATGTTTATTGAAATGAAATGAACGTTTAAAAAATCTTGAAGTAGTTAAGAAATTCCATTTATCTATTTTTATAAATTTATTTTAATATGGTAAAATATGTATAACATAAAATTAGCCATTTGAAACATTTTAAGAGTTCAAGTCAGTAGCATTAATTACATTCACAATGTTGTGTCACCGTCACTATTTCCAAGACTTTTTTGTCACCCCAAACAGATGCTCTGTAATCATTAAGCAATAACTCCGTCAGGGATTTTTTTTTCTGTTTAATTTTAAATTTTTATTTCTTGTAGGTACATAGTAGGTGTATATATTTATGGGGTACATGAGATATTTTCATACAGGCATACAATGTGTAGTAATCTCATCAAGGTAAATGGGGTATCCACCACCTCAAACATTTATCCTTTGTATTATAAGCAATCCAATTATACTTTTTTCATTTTATTTATTTTTTTTTGAGATGGGGTCTCACTCTAATGTCCAGGCTGGAGTGCAGCAGTATGATCTCAGCTCACTGCAACCTCCACCTCCAGGGTTCAAGGATTCCTCCTGCCTCAGCCTCCCAAGTAGCTGGGATTATAGGTGTGTGCCACCACGTGTGACTAATGTGTTTTTGTTATTTTTAAATGGACAATTAAATTATTTTTGACTATAGTCACATTGTTGTGCTAGCAAATACTAGGTCTTAGTTATTTTTTCTAATTATTTTTTGTACCCATGAACCATCCCACTTCCCCCCACCTCCCCAATACTTTTCCCAGCCTCTGGTAACTATTCTTCCACTCTCTATCTCTGTGAGTTCAATTGTTTTAATTTTTAGCTCCCACAAATAAGTAAGAACATGTTACGTTTGTGTCTCTGTGCTTGTTTCACTTAACATAATTACCTTCAGTTCCATCTGTATTGTTGCAAATGATAGGATCTCATTCTCCTTTTTTTTTTTTTGAGACAGTCTCGCTTTGTCACCCAGGCTGGAGTGCAGTGGTGCAAGCTCAGCTCACTGAAAGCTCCACCTTCCGGGTTCATGCCATTCTCCTGCCTCAGCTTCCCAAGCAGTTGGGACTACAGGCGTCTGCCACCATGTAGGTATTTTTAGTAGAGACGGAGTTTCACTGCATTAGCCAGGATGATCTCAATCTCCTGAATTCGTGATCTGCCCACATCGGCCCCCAAAGTGCTGGGATTACAGGCATGAGCCACTGCGCCTGGCCAGATCCCATTCCTTTTCATGGCTGAATAGCACTCCACTGTATATATGTACCACATTTTCTTTATCCATTTGTCTGTTGATGGATACTTGGGTTGCTTCCAAATATTGACTATTGTGAATACAGCTGCAACAAACATAGCAATGCAGATATCTCTTCAATATACAGATTTCTTTTCTTTTAGATTTATACCTAGGAGTGGGATTGCTGGATCATATGGTATCTCTACTTTTAGTTTTTTGAGAAACCTCCAAACTGTTCTCCATAGTGGATGTACTAATTTATGTTCCCACCAACAGTGTATGAGGGCTTTCTTTTCTCCATATCCTCACCAGCATTTATTATTGACTGTCTTTTAGATAAAAGCCAGTTTAACTGGGGTGAGATGATATCTCATTGTAGTTTTGATTTGCATTTCTCTGATGATCAGTGATATTGAGTGCCTTTTCATATACCTGTTTGCCATTTGTATGTCTTCTTTTGAGAAATGTCTATTCAAATCTTTCACCCACTTTATACTTAGGCTATTAGATATTTTTCCTATAGAGTTGTTTGAGCTCCTTGTATATTCTGGTTATTTATTCCATGTCAAATGGATAGTTTACAAATATTTTCTCCCATTCTGTGGGTTGTCTCTTCACTTTGTGGATTGTTTCCTTTGCTGTACAGAAGCTTTTAAATTTGACATGATCCCATCTATCCATTTTTGCTTTGGTTGCCTGTGCTTCTGGGGTATTATTCAGGAAATCTTTGCCCAGTCCCATGTCCTGGAGAGTTTCCTTAAAGTTTTCTTTTGATAGATTCATAGTTTGGGGTCTTTAATCCATTTTGATTTGATTTTTGTATATGGTAAGAGATAGGGGTCCAGTTTCATTCTTCTGCATACAGATATCCAGTTTTCCCCGCACCATTTATTGAAGAGACTGTCCTTTACCCACTATATCTTCTTGGCACCTTTATCAAAAATGAGTGCACCATAGGTGTATGGATTTGTTTCTGGGTTCTCTATTCTGTTGCACTGGTCTATGTGTCTGTTTTTCTGTTTTTGTGCCAGTACCATGATGTTTTGGTTACTATAGCTCTGTAGTATAATTTGAAGTCAGTGTGATTCCTCCAGTTTTTTTGCTTAGGATAGCTTTGGCTATTCTGGGTCTTTTGTGGGTCTATATAAATTTTAGGATTCATTTTTTTTCTGTTTCTATGAAGAATGTCTTGGTATTTTGATAGGGATTGCATTGAATCCGTAGATTGCTTTGGGTAGTATGGACATTTTAACCATACTGATTCTTTGAATCCATGAACATGGAATATCTTTCCCTTTTTTGTATCCTTTTCAATTTCTTGCATCAATATTTTATGGTTTTCATTGTAGAGATCTTTCATTTCTTTGGTTAATTCCTAGGTATTTTATTGTATCTGTAGCTATTGTGAATGGGAATACTTTTTAAATTTCATTTTTAGGTTGTTTGCTGTTGGCATGTAGACATGCTAATGATTTTTGTATGTTGATTTTGTATCCTGCAACATTACTGAATTTGTTTATCAGTTCTAATGGTTTTTTGCTGGAGTTTTTAGTTTTTCCAAATGTAAGATCATATCATCTGCAAACAAGGATAATTTAACTCCTTCCTTTCCAATATGGATGCCCTTTCTTTCTTTCTTTCATCTGATTGTTCCACCTAGGACTTCCGGTACTTCATTGAATAACAGTGGTGAAATTGGAAATTCTTGTCATGTTTCAGATCTTAGAGGAAAAGCTTTCGGTATTTTTCCCATTCAGTATGATGCTAGCTCTGGGTCTGTCATATATGGCTTATATTATGTTGAGATATGTTTCTTCTATACCCATTTTTTTGGGGGAGTTTATCATGAAGGAATGTTAAATTTTATCAAATGCTCTTTCAGCATCAATTGAAATGATCATATGTTTTTTGCCCTTCATTCTGTTGATATGACTTATCACTTAATTGATTTGCATATGTTGAACCATTCTTGCATCCTTGGGATAAATCTCACTTGGTCATGATGAATGATATTTTAATTTGTTTTTGTATTCAATTTGTTAGTATTTTGATGAGGATTTTTGCATCAATATTCATCACTGATAATAGCCTGTCCCTGTTTAAAAAAATATGTCCTTGTCTTTGTGGGGCTTTTTTGGTTTTTGGTGTTGTTTTGTTTTGTTTTGAAACGGGGTCTCACTCTGATGCCCAGGCTGGAGTGTGGTTGCATGATCACAGCTCATTGCAGCCTTGACTTCCCAGGCTCAAGTGATACTCCCACCTCAGCCTCCTGAGTAGCTGGGACTATAGGCATGAACCATCATGCTTGGCTTATTTTTGTATTTTTTGTAAAGATGGGGTTTCACCATGTTTCCCAGGCTGGTATCATTGTGTTTTTGATATGTTTTGACATGTTTTGGTACCAAGGTAATGCTGGCCTTGTAGAATGAATTTGGAAATATTCCCTTTTCCTTTCCTTTTTGGAATAGTTTGAATAGGATAGTATTCGTTTTTCTACCAAGTTTTGGTAGAATTTAGCAATATAGCCATTGAATCCCAGGGTTTTTCTTGCTGGGAGATTTTTCATTACAGCTTTAATCTCATTACTTGCTATTGGTCTGTTCAGGTTTTGGATTTCTTCATGGTTCATTCTTGGTAGGTTATATGTGTCTAGGATTTTTTCATTTCTTCTAGATTTTCCAATTTATTGGCATATAGTTGTTCATGGTAACCATTAATGATCCTTTGAATTTCTGCAGGATTGGCTGAAATGTCTCCTTTTTCATCTCTGATGTTATTTATTTGGGTCTTCTCTCTTTTTTTTTTTTTCATTTGTGTGGCTAAAGGTTTGTCAATTTTGTTTATATTTTCAAAAAATTGGCTTTTTTATTTTGATCTTTTGTATTGTTTTCTTCATTTCATTTATTTCTGCTCTGATCTTTATTATTTCTTTTCTTCTACTAATTTTGGGTTTGGTTTGTTCTTGCTTTTCTAGTTCTTTAAGATGAATCCTTAGGTTGTTTATTTGAAGTTTTTCTTCTTTTTTTGATGTGGCACTTACAGCTGTAAACTTTCCTTTTAGTACTGCTTTAGCTATATCCCATAGGTTTTGGTATGTTGTGTTTCCATTATCATTTGTTTCAAGGAGGTTTTAAATTTTCTTTTAATTTCTTCATTGACTCAGGAGCATATTTTTAAATTTTCTTGTTTTTTGTGTAGTTTCTAAACATTCCTCTTGTTATTGATTTCTAGTTTTATTGCATTGTGGTCAAAGAAGATGGTCCATATTATTTCATTTTTTTGAATGTTTTAAGACTTGTTTTGTGGCCTAACATAATCTATCCTTGAGAACGATCCATGTGTTGAGGAGAAGAATATGTATTCTGCAGCCATTGGATGAAATGTTCTGTAAATATCTATTAGGTTCATTTGGTCTATAGTGGAGATTAAGTCTGATCTTTCTTTGTTGATTTTCTGTCTGGAAGATCTGTTCAGTGATGAAAGTGGGGGGTTGAAGTCTCCAGCTCTTATTGTATTGGATTCTATCTCTTTAGTTCTAATAATATTTGCTTTATATATCTGGGTGCTCTAATGTTGGTGCAGATATATTTCAATTGTTATATACTCTTGCTGAATTGATCCCTATATCATTATATAATGACTTCTTTGTCTGTCCTTAGAGTTTTTGTCTTGAAATCTATTTTGTCTACTCTTTTTTGGTTTCCATTGACATGGAATATCTTTTTCCATCCCTTTCTTTTCATTCTATGTGTGTCTTTTTAAGTGAAGTGTGTTTCTTGTAAAGCAACAGATCATGAGATCTTGTGTTTTCATCCATTCTGCCACGCCGTGTCTTTTTATTAGAGGGTTTTAGTTCATTTATATTCAGTGTTATTATTGATGAGTAAGGACTAACTCCCACCATTTTGTCATTTGTTTTCTGGTTGCTTTTTCCTCCTTTCGTTCCTGCCTGTCTTCCTTTCAACCAAGATAATTTTCTCTGGTAGTATGATTTAATTTGTTGCTTTTTATTTCTTACGTATCTGTTGTATGTTTTCTGATTTGAGGTTACTGTGCAGCTTCCAAATACTATCTTATAACCCACGATTTTAAGCAGATAACAACACTGCTTGTTTAAACAAACAAGCAAAGAGAATAATAAAGACCAATAGTCTACTCCTTAATTTCATCTGCCAACTTTTAAACTTTTTGTTGTTTCTGTTTATATCTCATTGTACCATCTATGTCTTGAAAGCTTGTTGTAGTTATCTTTTTATTGGTTCATCTTTTTAGTATTTCTACTTAAGATTGGAGTAGTTAAGTCTACACTTACAGTGTTATAATATTCTGTGTTTTTCTGTGGTGTTACTATAATATTACCAGTAAGTTTTGTACCTTCAGATGATTTCTTCTTGCTCATTACTGTTCTTTTCTTTCTGATTGAAGTACTCTCTTTAGCATTTCTTGTAGTACAGGTCTAATGTTAATGAAATCCCTCAGCTTTTGTTTGTCTGAAAAAGTATTTCTCTTTCATACTTGAAGGACATTTTTGCCAGATATACTATTCTAGGGTAAGAGTTTTTTTTACATAAGCACTTCAAATATGTTATGCCACTCTCTCCTGGCCTGTACAGTTTCCACTGAAAAGTCTGCTGCCAGACTTATTGGCACTCCATTGTATGTTACTTGTTTCTTCTCTCTTGCTGCTTTTTGAATCTTTCCTTTATTTTTGATCTTTGGGAGTTTGATTATTAAATGCCTTGAGATGTTCTTCTTTGGGTTAAATCTGATTGGTGTTATATAATCTTATATTTGGTTATCAATAACTTTCTGTGGGTTTTGGAAGTTCTGTGTTATTCCTTTGGATAAACTTTCTATCCCTATCTCTTTCTCTAGCTCCTTTTTAAGGCCAGTAACTCTTAGATTTGCCCCTTTGAGGCTAATTTCTAGATCTTCTAGGCATACTTTTTTTTTATTCTTTTGTCTCCTCTGACTGTATATTTTCAAATAGCCTGTCTTCAGGCTCACTAATGCTTTCCTCTGTTTTGATTTATTCTGGTGGTGAAAGACTGATGCATTCTTCACCATGTCAGTTCCATTTTTCAACTCCAGAATTTCTGCTAGATTCTTTTTAATTATTTCAATTTCTTTGTTAAACTTATCTGACAGAATTCTAAATTCCTTTTCTGTGTTATCTTGAATTTCTTTGCATTCCCCCAAACAGCTATTTTGAATTATCTGTCTGAAAGGTCATATATCTCTGCTTCTCCAGGATTGTTCCCTGTTCCCTTATTTAGTTCATTTGGTGAGGTCATGTTTTCCTGGAAGGTCTTGATGCTTGTGGATGTTCATTGGCATTTGGGCATTGAAGAGTCAGATATCTATGGTAGTCTCTGCACTCTTTCCAGGCATTTAAAAGGACTTGGGTGTTGAGATCTAAGACATATCTACATTAGGGGGCATCTCAAGCCCAGTAACACTATGGTTCTTCCAGACTCATAGAGGTACTGCCTTGATAATCTTGGATAATATTTGGAATAATCCTCTGGATTACCAGGCAGATTCTTGTTTCTTTCCTTACTTTCTTCCAAGCAAATGGAGGCTGTCTCTCTGTGATGAGCTGTCTGGAGCTGGGGGTGGGGTGACACAAGCACCCCTGTGGCCACCACCACTGGGACTGTGTTGGGACAGACCTGAAGCTGGCACAGCACTGAGTCTCACCCAAGGCCTGCCGTAACCAGTACCTGGCTACTGCTTATGTTCATTCAAGGCCCTAGGGCTCTGCAATCAGCAGGTGGTAAACCCAGCCAGATTTGTGTCCTTCTCTTCAGGGCAGCAAGTTCCCCTAGACCCCATTCTTTTCCAGAGATGCCATCCATGAACCAGGGACTAGAGTCAAAAATCTTAGTAATCTACCTGGTGCTCTATTCTACCGCAGCTGAGCTAGCACACAAATTATGTGACACAGTTATTTCTTTTTCCTCACCTTTCTACAGGCAGAGGAACCTCACCCATGTCCATTACCTCCACAGGCCCAAGGGGAGTGCTGCCGACCTACCACCGAGATTCACTAAGGCCCAAGGGCTCTTCAGTCAGCTTATGCTGAATGCTGCTAGGTCTGGGACTCACTCTTCGGGGAAATGGTCTACCTTCTGGCCCAGGGAAGGTCCAGAAATTCCATCCAAGAGCCAAGGCCTCTAATTAGGGGCCCCAAGAGCCCACTTGTTACTCTACCCCACTGTTGCTGAGCTGGTACCTAAGGTGCAAGATCAAGTCTTCTTTACTTTTCCCTCAGCTTTTTTCAAGCAAAAGGAGTCTCTCACCATAGCCACCATGGCTGGGACTGTGCTGGGTCACATCTAAAGCCAGCATATCTCTGAGTCTTACCCAAGCTCACGGCAAGTACTGCCTGGGTGCTGCTGCTGATTATTCAGGGCCCAAGGTCTCTTTAATCAGCAGGTGATGATTCCTCTCAGGATAGGTGCTTCCTTTCAAGGCAGTGGATTCCCTCTGGCCTAAGGTATGTCTAGAAATACTGTCTGGGAACTAGGGCCTGGAATGGGGGCTTAATGACCCTGACTAGTGCCCTATCCTACTGCGGCTGAGTTGGTATCCAAGTTGCAAGACAAATTCCTCTTTACTCTTTCCTCTCCTCTCCTCAAGCAGAAGTAAGGCTTCTCCTTTGCAGCTCAGGGCTGTGCTGCCTGGTGTTGCGGGAGGGGTAGTGCAAGCACTCCTGTAGTTGCCCTGGCTGGTGTCTCAGTAGGTCACATGTCCCTCATGTCCACTGGCTACACACCCAGCTCAGCACCAAGACTTGTGTAGGAGTTGCAGTCCTTATTGCCTAAACTGCCTTTCAAGTTTATTTAGGGCCCCAGAGCATTTTAGGCCATAATGATGAGACTTGCTGGAACTCAAGTTCTCACTGTTGGGATGGCCCATTCCCCTCTGGCTAGGGCTAGTCTCAGTGCTCCCTCAGTGGGCAGGCATCATTTGAGCTCAGCCCAGTTTTGCTTTCTGTTGTGACAGAGCAGCTTTGAGTTCAATTGCACCTCACAATCACTGTACTGTCCCTCTCCCAAGTGCACAGATTCTCTCTCTGCACCTGCGGCCACTGCCAGAGGATAGGGGTGGGGTGTCATCAGCAATTCAAGACTGTCTTTCTTACCCTCTTCGGTGCCTTTGTCAGCATTATGAAGTTAAAACCAGGCACTGTGAGTGCTCACCTTATTTTTCATTCTTAGGAAGATGCTTTATTTTATATTATTTCTTTCATGACTGCCTTGCCTGAAGGAAGATGCTTTTTATGTGTAGATAGTTATTAAATTTGGTGTTCCTCTCTGGGGACAATCAGTGGAGCCTTCTATTCACCCATATTGCTCTGCCCTCTCTGTCTGATTTTTTCTGTTTTTTAAAAAATGGGATTTCACTCTGTTGCCCATGCTAAAGTGCTGTGGCATTATCACAGCTCGCTGCAGCCTCAACCTCCTGAGCTCAAGCACACCTCAGCCTCCCAAGTAGCAGGGACCACAGGCTTCCACCACCATGCCTGGCTAGTTTTTCAAATGTTTGACATTTTTTGTACAGATGGGGTCTCATGTTGGCCAGGCTGGTCCCAAACTCCTGGGCTCAAGCAATCTTTCCACCTCAGCTTCCCAAAGTGCTGATATTACAGGCATGAGCCACTGCACCCGGCCAGGGTTTTGTAAATATGAGGATCATTTTTTCATTTGGGAAGACTCCCTCCTTCCTCATGGTAGTATTTGCACTTTAAGTATCCCGGAAGAGAAAGTACAAAATGCCAATAACAACATAGATAGCTCTTTAAAATAAACATATTTTAATCACACAACATAAATCTACATACATTTGAAATATGTGTGAGATTATTTTTTCCCCCCAGAAATGGGGTTTTGCTGTGTTGCTCAGGCTGGTCTCAAACTCCTAGCCTCAAGCAATCCTCCCACCTCAGCTTCCCTAGTAGCTGGGATTACAGGCATGCCCCACTACACCTGGCAGATTATTCTTTATTCCAGGTAGAAACAAAGTTTAGAACAAGCCCTGGTATGAAATTTCTGCCATTTCTGTGGATATATCTAAACTTCTTTATTTATTTATTTATTTATTTTTTGAGAGAGAGTCTAGCTCTGTTGCCCAGGCTAGAATGCAGTGGCATGATCTTGGCTCACTGCAACCTCCACTTACTGGATTCAAGCGATTCTCCTGCCTTAGCCTCCAAAATAGCTGGGATTACAGGCATGCACCACCACACCCAGCTAATTTTTATATTTTTAGTAGAGACGGGGTTTCACAATGTTGGTCAGGCTAGTCTCGAATTCCTGACCTCAGGTGATCCACCTGCCTTGGTCTCCCAAAGTGCTGGGATTACAGGCGTGAGCCACTGCACCCGGCCTAATGATACATGTAAAAGAAGTTCTGATATAGCTATAGAGGTGGTAGGACTTTTATTCTAAGGTTTTTTCTAAACAAAATAAAGCTAACCTGCAAATACAGTTTTAAAGATAATTAACACATATTGAAAGTGAATAACTATGTTTCTAAGGATCAGCTAGACACTGTTCCGGAGACAAAGGGGTGATTTCTGCCCTCCAGGGTTGGTGTCAAGGTTGAGTTGACAAGACTAACACACATGACCTGAAAAGTGTTGGCTGAATGCCACATTGGTTCAGGCTGTAAGTAATTGGAGAAGGGAGCGCAGTGTGGGATGAGGCAAGTTGTGATATCAGATCCTCACTTTCTACTGATGTAGAAAGTGCCAACTTGGCCAAGATGACCAAGTGAACTCAGCAAAGCTGAGAGAAACTGGGCTCCAGCTCTCATGATTCCCATCTATTCCAGAATAATAAATGTTAGATAAGTCCTTCGTTAAGAAGTAACCAAAGACTCTTTTTCCTTTGGGGCAAATCTAAATGATTCCAATTTAGAAAACACACTTTTTTTTCTGACAGAAGATAACACTAGCTTTAATTTTCAAATTTCCTCCCATGTTTCACGTCAAGGAGTTAAGGTCATGCCGCCCCAAAATATGCTGCTTTGGCATGTTAATTATTTTGAGCTGAAGGCACTTGAGAAAGAGCTGACACAGGAAGGGCTCTCTGACCTCCCCTTTTCTACTTAAGCACAGCCATAAAACTTCCCATGAGGAAGGTGCCCTCCTTATACCAGAAAGACAAGAAATCCTTATCACCAGAGACTGGGAATCAACATTGAAATGGATCTGTATAAACAAACTTAATAAATAATCCTTATATCCTACTAGTTTTACCCCCATTCATATATCTCCTAGTCGTTTCCCCACAATTTATTACCTCCAGTCCAAACCGCTTTATCTTGTTTATTTCTTCATAAATGTATAATTTCTTCGTCAAAAATGTTTAAAAAGATTTCTGCTCTGGTCACTTCTTTAGAGCGTCATTTTCTTGTGAAAGCCCATGTACGTGTAAAAATTTCATAAAGCTTGTCTACTTTTCTCCTGTTTATCTGTCTTATGTCTGTTTAATTCTTAGTCCCAACCAGAGAACCTGAGAAGGTAGAGGATAATGTGTTTCCTCCCCAACACATGTAACATGTTATTTTATGTTACTAAATATACTATTAAGACCATTGTAATTCAATATTGAAAGGTAGAAAAGAAAGGAAAGAAGGAAAACCTAGAACCTAAATGCTTACCTGCAAGGGTATGAGTAAATAAAATGCAGCAAATGCACACAATAGAATATTATGCAACAGTTTGAGATAGAAATACATGTGCTATATTGACAAATACCTCCAATACATATTAATTGAAAACAGCAAGCTGCTAATTAACACAGGGCATATAAATTCATCGATATTAAAAGACACAGACAGACACACATACACACACCTCACAAAACAAAAGTATATATTTCTATATGTACCTAGTATTCATTTATTTACAAAATCACCTAGAAGAAACTCTGAAAGACATGCCCCCAAATGGCAACAATCTCTGGGAAGTATGGCATTGGGAGGCAGGATGCAAATATACATCTCTATTATTTAAAGACTTCCCATCCTTTGAGCTGGAGCTGCAAGGTAAAAATAATAACAAATAAATAACAAAAAATATTTCCCAATAGATATTCATGTATTTCCCTGTTTTTCTTAGGGTCAAAATCAAAGAGGGCTGGGTACAGTGGCTCATGCCACTAATCCCAGCACTTTGGGAGGCCAAGGTGGGCAGATCACTTGAGCTCAGGAGTTCAAGACCAGCCTGGGCAACATTGATGGTGGCGGTGGCCTGCCTGGAGGTGGCGGTGGCCTGCCTGGAGTAGCCGGTGTGAGGACACCAGCTGCAGAGAGGGAGGCACAGCCAGGGCTGCATGCACCACAGAACCGACAGGGCCGGGAACAGGTGATCCCAGCAAGAGCCCTATGCTCTACCGAGTTGGTTGGGCGGGAGCCCATGCTCCCGGGTGCAGCTGCAGTCGCCCAGCCATGGCTCTGGACCCAGGCATGCCTGTACTCTCAAGGCCCTGGGAAGCCCTGCAGGCTGTCACTCCCTGTCCTCTTCCCGCTCTCAGCACCTGCCCCCATGGCAGAGCAAAGTGTCCTGTTAACTGAGCCCAGGTGCTGTTGTGACCCGGCCGGGTGTGCACACACTTGGGGCAGCACTGACACACCACCCCCCTGCCACCGCCACCTCAGCCCCCTCCAGAAACTGCTTCTGAGGCTGAAACTTTGGGTGCCAACGAGTACAGGAGGGAGGCCTAGGGGGCTGAGGGCGGCTTGGGGTGGGCCTGCGGACGCCCCTTGCGCAGACACCCTGGGTGCCATGGATAGCATGTTGTTGGTGGTGGGAGACAGGCAGGTTCCTCCGTGGGAAGGGGCGGGTCCCCTGAAGCCTGGGGGATGGGCTGCCAGTTCTGGACAAAGTCTCCCACCCACAGTGAGAACTTCCTTGATACCTTTTGGCAAATCAAGTGGTGCTTTTTCCAGGCATGCCCATGGACCAATCAGCACACACTTCCTCCATTTTGAGCACTTCCTCCATTCTGAGCCTATAAAATCCCTGGAGTCAGCCAGACTCAAGACATTCAGGACGACCTGCCTCTGAACAGGAGCTACCCGCTTCTGGTCTCCTCTCTGCTGAGAGCTGTACTGCCGCTCGATAAAGCTCCTCTCCACCTTGCTCACCCTCCAGCTGTCTGCATAACTTCATTTTCCCTGGAAGCAGGACAAGAACCCTGGACCCACTGAATGGCGGGAGCAAAAGGAGCTGTAACACTTTCCTAGCTGGCTGCCGAGCTGTGGCAGGAGCTAAAGGGGCTGTAACATTATAGCCCTTCTGCCCTCCATGGGCACCAGGCAGCTGTCCCATGTGACAGGAAGCAGTGGTGGGGTGGGGCCAGCCCAGGAGCCCCGGGCTGAAGCAGGGCCCTGGGACTGAAAGAGCCGCAACACAAACGGGCTGAAACACGCTCCCCACCTTCCCCCCCCACGCACCCCCGTCACCCCACCTCACCGTACTGGGACGACGAGGAGAGAAGAGAGGGCTCTCCTTCTGGGAGCCCAGACCTCGGGGCTCTGTGAGTCAGAGTTGGACATGCTGTAATACTCTCTTTGGGACTCTGCGGTTCCTGGCATCTCTGAGCTTTTGGGCGCCACCTGTTCCCCTCGTCCAGACACTGATGCCTGCAGTGGAAGCCCATTGCAATACATCTGGTTCAGCCGCATCCTTGCACAGAGCCAGTGCTTGTGTTGATGCCTGGAGCTTCCTGCCCTGCCACAGCAGCCAGCCTGCCTGGCTATGCACAGTGGCCAGACCCCACGCTCGCTCGCTGTCACAACCCACACCCCTTGCCACTCCATGCCTGGCTGGCTCTTGGCATGCATGGGATCCAGGCTGGTAGTACCAGCCAAGATCAGCCTGCCAGGCCAAGTGGGCGAGCCCAGTGAGCACAAGCAAAACTCAAGCATAAGTGCCACCAGCCACAGAAGCTTCTGGCTGGTGAAGCCACACCCTAAGGATCCTGAGACAACATGGCAAAACCCAGTCTCTACCAAAAATACAAAAATTAGCCGGATGTCACCTGTATTCCCAGCTACTCAGGAGGCTGAGGCAGGAGGATTGCTAGAGCCAGGAGTTGAGGCTGCAGTAAGCCATATTCACACCACTCATACTTAAGCCTGACAGATCGTTCTCCAAAAAATAAAAAATAAAAAGAATCAAAGATCTTCACAATCTGTATTCCCTACCCCCTACTTCTCTGATATCATTTTCCCTTTTACTGATTGATTTTATTTTCCCTTTTACCGATTCCCTACCCATACTTCTCTGATCTCATTTTTCTTTTTACTAATTGTAATCTCCTTGCTAAACCTCAAATATACATGCATTGATGCACCTTAGGGCTTTTGAAAAGGCAGCTCCCTTTGCGAAGAATGCTCTGCCTCTGTTTACCCGTATTGCTCATTAATTCACTTCCTTCAAGTTTTTCAAGTGGTAACTTCTCTGTGAGGCCTACCCTGACTTAATTATAATTCCCTCTACCAGCATTCTCAGTCTGCCTCATCTTATTCTTGTTTATATCATTACTCACCTTCTAACATATTATATAATTTGTTACTTACTATGTTTGTTTTTCTCCTTTCACTAGAATGTAAGCTCTATGAAGGCATGGATTTTTACTTCCTTTGTTCATCAGTGTATCCTTAGTTCTTAGAATTGTGCCCAGTATACCAGTTAGCGCTTGGTAACGTGCTAACTTACAAATCTTCACAAGAATATATTCATGTGTTTTGCATGTTTTTAAAAATCAAAGACTATGAATCAAATATAATCACCAATCATACAAACAAAAAGTTAGAATAAAATGTTTGAGGAGCTCCTGGTTTCTGTGGAACAAAGTTTGAAGATCTCTGGCTTAAAGCAAAATCAGAGAGAGCTCACATTGATTTAGGCACAGCACTTGCAATGCAAACTATTTTACCCTGGAACATCTATTTTTTCAAAACACTGGGAATAAATCAACCATTTCTAGGAGTCTCTGTGAAATCCCCAGGGATTGCTTTTTTGTTTTGTTTTTGTTTGAGACCAGGTCTTGCTCTGTTCACCAGGCTGTAGTGCAGTGGTGCAATCATAGCTCACTGCAGCCTTGAACTCCTGAGCTCAAGAAATCCTTCCACCTCAGTCCCCTGGGTAGCTAGGACTATAGGCACATATCACCATACCCAGCTAATTTTTTTAAAAAAATTTTGTAGAGATGGAGTTTCCCAGGTTGGTCACAAACACCTGGCCTCAAGCAATCCTCCTGCCTCAGCCTCCCAAAGCACTGGGATTACTGCTGTGAGCCACCACACCCAGCCTCTCACCTATTTCTGTCTCTCTATCTCTCTCTCTCCTCTCTCTCTCTCCATCTCTCTCTCTCTCACTTTCCCTCTCTCTCTCTTTTGTAGAGGCAGAGTCTCCCAGTATTGCTCAGGCTGGTCTCAAACTCCTGGGCTCAAGCGATCCTCCCACCTATCTCTTTATTTATTATCAAGATTCGTAATTATTATTTGCAAGCTCTTCAGCACTTGCAGTTTTGACTTCTCATTTTGCCAATTATACTATAAATTTCTGAGAGCTACTGGCCAGATCTTATGCTTCTATAGTCCAATAGTGTGATTCTGTTCACATAGTAATTATTTAATCAAGGCTTTGAAATCAGCATTGTAAACCAAGTGAGAATATAAATGAGCCTATAAACATTACCGCAAATCACACAGAACTTTGAACTTTGAAATACTAAATCTATTTCAATGATTTTTTTCTGAATTTTAAAAGCAAAGCCCCAGAACAGGACATTGGCAACTGACAAGTTTTCCTTGTGAACTCTTCAGATTTGTGTACTGAAAGGAGGTACAAAAGGTGGTACAAACAGCTCTCGGACAGGGAAGCTCAAATCAAAGCTGTATTTTTACTAGACAGACCAACCCCACCTCTGTTTATTACCTGGCGTATGCGTGTGGCTGTTCATAAATGTTTGGGGTCTGAGAATCTAGGTATAAGAAAGTTTATGGTTGGTACCTACATCAGCTTGACAGAGAATAAAGACTTCCAAGAGCACAGCGCTGCCTGATTGGTTGGTTCATTTTCAAAAGGCTGAAGATCTACACAACAAAAGCAGTAAACTTTATATATTTACATAATGAAGCACTTGTATGTTTTTATATACATTTTGTGGCAGAGAAGGCAAAGGAAAATGGCATAAAGTAAGGAGAGATTTTTTTTTTTTTGAGACGGAGTCTTGCTCTGTTACCAGGCTGGAGTGCAGTGGCGCGATCTTTGCTCACTGCAACCTCTGACTTCGGGTTCAAGCGATTCTCCTGCCTCAGCCCCCCAAGTAGCTGGGACTACAGGCACGTGCCACCATGCCCAGCGAATTTTTGTATTTTTAGTAGAGACGGGGTTTCACCATTTTGGCCAGGAATGTCTCGATCTCTTGACCTTGTGATCTGCCTGTCTCAGCCTCCCAAAGTGCTGGGATTACAGGTGTGAGCCACACCGAGCCTGGCCCAGGAGAGATTTTTTAAATAGTAAAAATTATAAACAATCATTGTGCCCCACATTAGAGAATGTGACATAAACTGGCATACAATATCATAATCATAAAAATTAACAAGTATTTGACACATAGCATACATATAAAGTTATCTTAGGTGAAGAAAATCAGAACTTAATAAGAACACATTCACTGATTTTGAAATGTAAGAAAAAATATGAATGAACTGGCAGCTATCAGAAATTGAGAGAAAGAAAATAGGGTGCTTTTTTTTCTTTTTTTTTTTGAGATGGAGTTTCGCTCTTGTTGCGCAGGCTGGAGTGCAATGGCACAATCTCAGCTCACCACAACCTCTGCCCCCCAAGTTCAAGCAATTCTCCTGCCTCAACCTCCCAAGTAGCTGGGATTACCGGCATGCACCACCACACCCTGCTAATTTTGTATTTTTAGTAGAGATGGTGTTTCTCTATGTTGGTCAGGCTGGTCTCGAACTCCCGACCTCAGGTGATCCACCTGTCTCGGCCTCCCAAAGTGCTGAGATTACATGTGTGAGCCACTGCGCCTGGCTGGGGTGCTTTTTTTTTTTTTTTTTTAAACAGGGTCTTACTGTGTTGCCCAGGTTGGCCTCCAACTCCTGAGCTTGAACTCCTGGGCTCAAGGGATCCTCCTGCAAAAGCCTCTGAGTGGCTAGGACAGCAGGCACGTGCCACCATGCCTGGCTCAGAAATAGTGTTTTTGTTGTTGTTGTTTGTTTTTTGTTTTTGAGATGGGGTCTTGCTCTGTGCTCCAGGCTGGAGTGCAGTGGTGTGATCTAGGCTCACAGCAAACTCTGCCTCCTGGTTCAAGTGATTCTCCTGCCTCAGCCTCCTGAGTAGCTGAGATTGTAAGCATGCACCACCATGCTCATCTAATCTTTGTATTTTTAGTAGAGACGGGTTTCACAATGTTGGCCAGGCTGGTCTCGAACTCCTGACCTCAAATGATTGGCCCGCCTCGGCCTCCCAAAGTGCTGGGATTACAGGTGTGAGCCACAGCACCCAGCCAGAAATATGGTTTTAATAGTTATTACTGTTTCTTCCTCTATCGGTTTACTAAATTTCATCACTGTCAGTATTTTTTGAGTGAGAAAGAGGCAAAAGAATATTAAGAAGAAATTTAATCAGTCAGGGAAAGAGATAGTTTAAAAAAGGAAGACAGTAGGAAGATACTAAGAGTAAAAAAGCATATAAGAGAAGAGGGAAAAGCATAGAAACATTTGCTAAAAAAGCAAAACCTAGAGACAGGAACCAGTGGCAGAAAGAGGTATATGTTACTGTGTAGGTTGTATATTAACTTGAATGAATCACAAATGTCTCATGACAACGCTACATGGTATTATAATCATCCTCATTTTTAAATGACAAAACCAAGTGACAGCATGGATTAAATAACTTGCTCTTTTATTCTAGGGGACAGTAGAGGGAGATGAGATTGAGGCAACATCACTCTTTGTTGTTGTTGTTGTTGTTGTTGTTGGGTTCTTAGAGACAGGGTCTTGCTTTGTTGCCCAGGCTGGAATCAGTGGCTCCATCATAGCTCACTGCACCCTCAATCTAGTGGGCTCAAATGATCCTCCCACCTTGGCCTCCCAAAGCACTGGGATTACAGGTATAAGCCACAATGCCTGGCCTAATTTCATGCTCTAAAGCATTTTTTTCACCACCTCTTATGCAAACATGTAAACATTCCAAAAGATAAGTTTCCATCATCCTTTCAAATAGTGACAACTGATTCAGCAATTTAACATAAATCTATTTGCCTTTGTTCTAATATACTTTAATTTTTTTTAAATATTCATTTATTTGTTTGTTTATTTTTGAGACAGAGTCCTGCTGTGTCATCGCCCAGGCTGAAGTGCAGTGGCGTAGTCTCGGCTCACGGCAACCTCCACTCTCAGGTTCAAGTGATTCTTATGCCTCAGCCTCCCAAGTAGCTAAGATTATAGGCATGTGCCACCATGCCCAGCTATTTTTTTTGAGATGGAGTCTCACTCTGTTGCCCAGGCTGGAGTATAGTGCAACCTCTGCCTCCCAGGTTCAAGCGATTCTCCTGCCTAAGCCTCCCAAGTAGCTGGGACTACAGGTGCATGCTACCATGCCTGGCTAATTTTTGTATTTTTAGTAGAGACGGGGTTTCACCATGTTAGCCAGGATTGTCTCAATCTGTTGACCTCGTGATCCATCCACCTTAGCCTCCCAAAGTGCTGGGATTACAGGCGTGAGCCGCCGCGCCCAGCCTTGTATTTTTAGTAGGGACAGGGTTTCACTATGTTGGCCAAACTAGTCTCAAACTCCTGGCCTCAAATGATCCACCTGCCTCAGCCCCCCAGAGTGCTGGGATTATAGGCATGAGCCACCACACCCAGCCTAGACTTTAATTTTTAAGTAATTATTTTTTCCCCAAATAAATTCTAAAGGTTTTCATCTTTGGAAAAATGGCAGTGTGCTCTTTCACCTACACCAAAGAGTATGGTAGAGCATATTCGTTCATTTCTTCATTCATAAATTGCATGCCTATGTGCAGAACTGTGATCGGTACCCTGTGTATATGACAGAATAAAACACACCTGGATACCTGGCTCCCATTCTCCAAGAACTTACACAGTGACTTTTAGGGGTTAATTTGGAAGATGTTCACTGGTTTAGCATCTAATAAACCGTGTAATTTTGAAAACAAGGGGCTAGATTAGAAAACCCAACATTAATATTATCTGATTTTTAAAATGTGGATGTTGGGACAGGGATTCTCTCTAATGAGTTTGGGTTTACGCTTTGGGTTAGACAGGCTGCTCACATTTCTTTGATCCTTAAGAGCAGGCATGGTGTCAGGGAAATATCACAGCGTGAAGATCTTCTTGGCAGGACCTAAGAAGACTCTTAGATTTGTATCTTCTTACGTTATCATCTTTTCATACTTCAGGCATCAATGTCATATTTTGTCAGCTGTGCTGCAAAACTTTCTAGAACTGATTGAACAAGAGCTTCAAACAATGCTGGGCTCACCTACTCCATTTGGTTCTAATTGGAGAAATCTGAGGACCTCATTCTTCTTAGCAACACAGTGATTTTAACTTTTTCCATGATTCATTTTTTTTGGAAGGCTGCCTTCTCAAGTTTCAAAAAAGGCTCAGGAATTACATAACTCTATTCTAAGTTTGTCATTCAGACCCATTGAATGCCTACTATGTGTCAGACCCTGTGGTAATTGTTAGGATTATATAGAAAGAAGACCTAGGCTGGGCGCAGTAGATCACGCCTGTAATCCCAGCACTTTGGGAGGCTGAGGCAGGCAGATCACAAGGTCAGGAGTTTGAGACCAACCTGGCTAACATGCCCCATCTCTACCAAAAATACAAAAATTAGCTGGGCGTGGTGGTGTGCACCTGTAATCCCAGCTACTCGGGAGGCTGAGGCTGGAGAATTGCTTGAACCCGGGAGGCAGAGGTTGCAGTGAGCTGAGATTGGACCATTGCACTCCAGCTCTGGGTGACAGAGCAAGACTCCATCTCAGAAAAAAAAAAAAAAAAAAAAGAAAGAAGACCCAATCCCTGCCCTTAAGGAATTCACAGTCTAAAGGAGAAGCAAGGGAAGGAAACAAAGCATCATAATGCAGGGTAGTGAGTGTTCGAATAGAAGTAAGCATTGGATGTAGGCATACACAAAAGGGGAACTTAGACTGGGAGTCTTAGAACAAACATCTTGGAGGAAATGACATCTGAATTTTGAAGTTTGCCAAGGAAAGAAGCAGGGAGATGAGTTAAAGGGAGAGAGAAAAAAGTGCACTAAATGGGATCAAGCTTAAGAAGTATATTTGTCCATTCTCATGCTGTTGATAAAGACATACCTGAGGCCGGGCGTGGTGGCTCACGCCTGCAATCCCAGCACTTCAGGAGGCCAAGGTGGGCAGATCATGAGGTCAAGAGATCGAGACCATCCTGGCCAACATGATGAAACCCCATCTCTACTAAAAATGCAAAAATTAGCCAGGCATGACCTGTGCCTGTAATCCCAGCTACCCAGGAGCCTGAGGCAGGAGAATCGTTTGAGCCCAGGAGGCAGAGATTGCAGTGAGCTGAGATCGCGCCACTGCACTCCAGCCTGGCAACAGAACGAGGCTCCATGTCAAAAAAAAAAAAAAAAAAAGACACACCTGAGACTGGGTAATTTATAAAGAAAAAGAGGTTCAATGAGCTCACAGTTCCAAGTTGCTGAGGAGGCCTCACAATCATCGCAGAAGGCGAAAGGCATGTCTTTACATGGCAGCAGGCAAGAGAGAATGAGAGCCAAGAGAAAGGGGTTTCCCCTTATAAAACTATCAGATCTCGTGAGACTTATTCACTACCATGAGAACAGTATGGGGGAAACTGCCCCCATGATTCAATTATCTCCCAACAGGTCCCTACCACAACATGTAGGAATTATGGGAGCTACAATTCAAGATGAGATTTGGGTGGGGATACAGCCAAACCATATCAAGAAGGAAAGTTGTAAGTGGAAGAAATGATGCTGGAGCAGTGGCAGGGAATAGATTACAAAGAAAGTGTCTTTCATGCAATGCTAAAGAACTTTAATTTTACCTAGAAGGTGCAATTGGAAGAATGTAAACATAAGCATGCTTTGATCAGTGTGTGAAGAATGGACAAAGGGTGACCCCGAAGACAAGGGAAATCAGTTGGAAAATTCCCGTGTTGTAGTGAGGATGGAGCAGAGGAGACAAATTATAGACATGAAGGAGCAAAGGCTGGTTCCTGGGTTTTGCCTTGGGAGTCTGAATGGGAGGCATTGCCATTCACTACGAGAGGCAAATTAGAAGGAATAGGTTTGGGTGAGAATTCCATTTTAGATATGTTGAGGTGTCTAGAGGCCCTCAATGGCCATTTTCAATCCATGTCTGGATATTTTAGTTGGGAGCTTAGGAGAGAAATCTTGGCTGGGAGTAAAGTGGCAAGTCACCAGCATACAGGTGACAGGTGCAGTCATAACGCTGTATTGCATTTCACAAAGACAGTACACACCATGAGAAGAGGGATGATGGTAGACAATGAGAGGGCAGGGGACTGAGAAGCAACTGCTGGATATTTAGAAGGAAAACCAGAAAAGTAGTGATGGGAAAGATAAGACTGCTTAATGAGAGGGCAGTGGCCAAGAGGGTTAAATGCTAAAGAGCTCATGTAAGTTAAAACTAAAAAGAACCACTGTGTATCTAGCCAATAAGAGGTCAGTGTGGACCTTTGAGACCAATGTTTCACTGGTGTGGTGGAGTCAGAGGACAGAATGCAGGGAATTGAGAAGTGAATGAGAAATGGGAAAGTGAAGCCATAAATGTGGTCAGGGAAGTGTAAAATCCAAGAGTTTGGTTAACTTTAGTCTTGGTCTTGTTTACTTTTACTGTGTTTTCTCCTTCTTGCCCTGACACATTTTCCACTTACTATCTTCCTCCTGGTTTCCAATGAATGGCTGCAGCATTCTCATGTTCCTGCTGGTATTTTTTCATTTACTTATTAATGTGTAAGTACTTATTAACCTTATCTGACTTTTGCAGTGGAAAATAACTGACTTTGCGATGAAATAGGGCTGGGTTTGAATCCCTTGCTAGAGTCCTCAGGGGCTGCTTTTTTTGTTATCTACAGGAGTTTCAATCTATACAGAAATCTTCTCAAACCAGCCAGTGGCTGGGAACTGAGACTGCTGGGCCTGAGGCAGCTCTTTCCTCCACTTCTGCCTCTCTCTGGGAAATGTCTTCTCTCATCTCTGCTATTCTCTGCACTTAACAGTGTGCACGTTTTCTAGAAACCACTAGGCCAGTTTGACATCTATCAATCCTAGCTCCTTCCATTACACAGCTCAGGAGCCCGACCTTCTCTCAGCATAAATTTTTAAGAGAATATGGTTGTTGACTAGCCAAGGATTGACTTTAGGATCGTGTAGTCCAAATAGCAAGAAGTGGCCAGGCGCGGTGGCTCATGTCTGTAATCCCAGCACTTTGGGAGGTGGAGGTGGGACAATAACTTGAGGTCAGGAGTTTGAGATCAGCCTGGCCAACATGGTGAAACCCCATCGCTACTAAAAATACAAAAATTAGCCAGGCGTGGTGGCGCACACCAGTAATCCCAGCTACTTGGGAGGCTGAGGCAGGAGAATCGCTTGAGCCTAGGAAGCGGAGGTTGCAGTGGGCCAAGATTGTGCCACTACACTTTAGCCTGGGAGACAGAGCAAGACTCTGTCTTAAAAAAAAAAAAAAAAGATAGCAATAAGTGTCAGTTGGTACAAACAAGGCCACCAGACCAAACATTTAAGTAAGAGCTATGAGTAAGGGGCAGTTCCCAGGAATGAAGGTTTGAACTGCACAGAAACTGGTGTGGGATTTTGGACAAATCCCTCAATCTTTTCAGTCTTAAATGCAGAGTGAAGTTAAAACTTAGTGGATGCAGGCCAGGGCACAGTAGCCCACACCTGTAATCCCAGCACTTTGAGAGACTCAGGCAGGGGGATCACTTGAGGCCAGGTGTTTGAGACCAGCCTGGACAACATAACAAGGCCCCATCTCTACAAAAAAATTACACCTATAATATAGTTTTAGCTACTCAGGAGGCTGACGTGGGAAGATTCCTTAAGCCCAGGAGTTCAAGGCTGCAGTGAGCTGTGACAGTGCCACTGCACTCCAGCCTGGGTGACAGAGCAAGACTGTATCTCTAAAAAAACAAAAAAATAAAAATCTTAGTGGATGCTGTGTTGTGCGAGAACTCTTTCTCTAGTTGCTAGGAGCGCCGCCAGGGGACAGCTCTCATCTGTCATCCTCTCCAGGTATTTCCTGATGGCAGATGGCAGAAGACAGTCTCCTTGTTCAGTCATGTCCTTTTTCCAAGGACTATCTGCATCCAATTAATGCTTAATGTCGGGGTAATAAAAATCTGTTCCCCAGACCCCCATCAAGTGGGCACAACTCTAAGGGACATTGCAATTCCAGAACTCCCTGCAGAGGACAGTGGGCCCGTCATGACGTGACAGACCAAAGTCTCCCTCTGCCCATTCCTGCTTCTGTCCTTTCCCTGTCGTATGTGTTGTTTCCAAGAGCATTACCTAATAAACTTCCTGCACACTAATCTCAGTCTGAGTCTTCTTCCTAGGGAACCCAACCTGTGACAATACCGTACCTCCATCTTACAATATTTTGGGAAGAAATAAATGAAATAGGACAACTCCTGGGACACCTTAATTGAAAGCTCTTTCTCTGAGCTCTTACCATGAAGTTTTCTGCTACTAAACTTTTTCTTTTTCTTTTTTGTTTTGAGAAAGAGTCTCACTCTGTTGGTGCGATCTTGGCTGACTGCAACCTCCACCGCCCAGGCTCAAGCGATTCTTGTGCCTCAGCCTGCAGAGTAGCTGGGACTACAGGCCTGCACCACCAAACCCGGCTAATTTATTTATTTTTAGTAGAGATGGGGTTTCACCATGTTAGCCAGGCTGGTCTTGAACTCCTGGCCTCAAAAGATCTGCCCCCCTCAGCCTCCCAAAGTGCTGGGATTACAGGAATGGGCCACGGCACCTGGCCTTCTACTACTACTTTTATTAATGCCTTCTGTTCTCCTAGCCTCTACGTATGTGTGTTGTAGAGCACTATTGGCTTCTTTACATTATGCTCCCTTCTTTTTTGTGTGCTCTGCAGTAACTTAAGATTTGCTCCCACATAGTATTTTCCCTTTGGCTAGGGTCAACTTCATGAGCATCAATCCTGTGTAGCTACACAGGGCCCAGCACTTGGAAGGGTCCCATGCTTGATTTAATGCTCTATTCTTGGAATCTTGAAATTCCTTTTCCCTTTTTTTGAGATGGAGTCTGAAGTCTTGCTCCCTGTTGCCCAGGCTGAAGTGCAGTGTCAAGATCACAGCTCACTGCAGCCTCAACCTTCTGGGCTCCAGCAATCCTCCCATCTCAGCCTCCTTAATAGCTGGGACTACAGGCGTGCACCACCACATCTGGCTAATTTTTCTGTTTTTTATAGACACAGGGTTTCACTACATTGTCCAGGCTGGTCTCAAACTCCTGGGCTCAAACAATCCACCCATCTTGGCCTACCAAAGTGCTGGGATTACAGGCATAAGCCACCACACTGGACCCTTTATTAAATTCTTAATAATTTTTTAATAATGGTTCTGCATTTTCATTTTGCACTGGGCTCCACAAAAAACAAAAAAAAACAAAAAAAAAACTAGTCTTGCTTTTGGCTCCCTGCCTCCTAAGATGTGAAATAGATCTCCTGGTCTGGGCTAGAACCTACCCTTGGTGTGTTACCAAAGGCTCAGTGACTTCACTGGTTAGATCCCTGTTGCCTCCAATTCGCTTCACTTGTTCAGATACACACTGCTATCTTTCTGGTATAACTCACTTTCCTCACTTTTCCATCTCCTGACAAAATCTCTCTGGGAAGATAATCAACCACCATTGTCCCCAAGCCCTGCTACAACCACCCTGGTGTCTTCTACAGAAATGTACATAGGTCATAGTTTCTCAATACTTACCACTGGTAGACTGACTTATTAGGCTTCCCTACATGGTCATTTCTAAATCCTGTACTGTTTAGTCATTCTATTCACTCCTTCATACTTGCTCCCCAGTTATATTCATTTGGCTTGTACATTTATGTGACACATTCTCAATTACCATCTCTAATGTTCATTCATCTATTAGGTTAGAGTTTCTGGACTATGTCTTTTTTTTGAGAGAGACAGTCTCGCTCTGTCACCCAGGCTGAAGTGCAGTGGCATGATCTTGGCTCACTGCGACCTCTGCCTCCCAGGTTCAAGCGATTCTCAGGCCTCAGCCTCCTGACTAACTGGGATAACAGGTGCCTGCCACCACACCTGGCTAATTTCTGTATTTTTAGTAAAGACGGGGTTTTGCCATGTTGGCCAGGCTAGTCTCAAACTCCTGGCCTCAAGTGATCCGCCCACCTTGGCCTCCCAAAGTGCTGAGATTACAGGCGTGAGCCACCGCACCCGGCCCATTAGCTCTTTTATATGACTCTTTTATGGCGTTCACAGGATCACATACACAATGTTGCAGTCTGGATGCCAAAAAAACACAGTTAGATTTTTAAAATTGTTTAATGCATGTACTTTATTAGAATATTTTGAACATTGAGATAATGTGATTTTATTCTGCTCACAGTTACTCTAGTACACGGATTTAAAACAATGGTCAAAGCAGCAATTACATTAACTCACTGTAGGAGTCATTATACACTCAGTACTTTGGTAAATTACAAAACAAATGTACACAAGGGCACTTCAGTAGAAATTAAATCAGTTTGGGGACACATCAGGCTGCTAAATTCTGTACTAGAATCCAACAGCAAATGAGTCATTCTTGGAAGTGGAAGAAATCCATGATTTCACAGCCTAGAACACTAAGTATGACCACCAATGCACCATTTCAACCATCTAACAACCAATGGGAGAGTCAATTGTTCTCATCCCAAATGCCAAAAGCAAAAGGCAGGCCATCACAAGTTGGCTTGTTCACCTTGTAAAGACATGACTTTATTTCTGCTTAAGTCATCTATATAAGCGAATCTAATAAATACAATAAAATGTAACCCAACAAAAATCTCATGTCACTTTTTACAGACATGGGTACATGAGAACGATGGAGGTGCTAAAGAAAAATAGAAGCATTTTCTTATTATCATATTACCATGAAATTAAATTTATGTCTGTTCTAAGGAAAGAAACTAAATGTCCTGTTTGATATTGATGAGTAGGCCTACTCATTCTCTACCAAAATCCTAAAAAAAAAATAAAATAAAATTTCACTTAAAAAATAATTTCCGGGCTGGGCACAGTGCTGTAATCCCAGCACTTTGGGAGGCCGAGGCAGGTGGATCACGAGGTCAAGGGATCGAGACCATCCTGGCCTGTATGGTGAAACCCCGTCTCTACTAAAAATACAAAAATTAGCCAGGCATGGTGGCACGCACCTGTAGTCCCAGCTACTCCAGAGGCTGAGGCAGGAGAATCGCTTAAACCCAGGAGGCAGAGTTTGCAGTGAGCCGAGATCGCGCCACTGCACTCCAGCCTGGCGACAGAGCGAGACTCTGTCTCAAGAAAAAAAAAATTCCATCTTTTAGATTATGTGCTAATAATTCTCTTTTAAGTGTTGGAACGGGAAAGTTCACATTATAGAGTACAAAGGATCAAAATGGATCCCTCCAAAATGGACATCCCCCCAGAAAAATGCTTAAGACTTTGAAGCACTTAAGACATACAAAGATCTGGCCAGCTGCGGTGGCTCATGCCTGTAATCCCAGCACTTTGGGAGGCCGAGGTGGGTGGATCACTTGAGGTCAGGAGTTCGAGACCAGCCTGGCCAATATGGCGAAACCCCATCTCTACTAAAAATACAAAAAAAAAAAAAAACCCATCTCTACTAAAAATACAAAAATACAAAAAAATACAAAAAAACTCCAGCCTGGGTGACACAGTGAGACTCCATCTCAAAAAAAAGAAATAAAAAATCTGTAACAAATGAACAGCTGATGGAGAACAGGACAGCGTTTACTTCTGAATCTATAAGGTACTTAAGAACTTATACTTGTGGAAAATCACAATGACAATGAATATTTCACCAAATAGATGGTGGCAAATAGTTTGGCAACACATATTAGAAAGGTAATTTCTATACTACACATAAATGAAAGACAAACCCAACCACAATTGATGTTTTACTACATTAATGTAATTTACACTATACCTATACCCACATGGCAAATTCAGTTATAACTGAAAAACTAGAGCAGTCCCTTTTTTTACTACAATTTGCATATTTTCCAGTATCCTAATACATGTATACTTATCTTTTATAGATTATAATAATCTACATTTAAAATTCCATTTTAATATTGTGGCATGAAAAATACAAACACCAGTACAGTATGTTTTATGCTTACTCAAAGTTAACTGGCTCAGAGTTTTAAAAGCTTTCCCGGATAAAGCAGAGTCAAGTCTACCCTATATCCGCATCCTATAAATTCCTCTTTGTCGAACCTGGCAATCTCAGTGAGCTATGATTGCACCACTGCACTTCAGCCTGGACAACAAAATGAGACTCTGTAACTATAAAAAACAAAAACAGACAAACTTGGCTATCTACCTCAATCCATCAATCACCCTCACGCCTTTGAACTTGACAACATCACTCCTAATCTTAGTTTTTAAAGTAAACAATAGGAATAGTAATATAAAGCATTCAAAACAAAAATGAAACCTGAATATTTGTTTATTTAGTTATTTGAGATGGAGTTTTTGCTCTGCTGTCCAGGCTGGAGTGCAATGGCGCAATCTCGACTCACTGCAACCTCTGCCTCCCAGTTTCAAGCAATTCTCCTTCCTCAGCCTCCCCAGTAGCTGGGATTACAGGCGCCCACCACCATGCCTGGCTAATTTTTGCATTTTTTGGTCGAGACGAGATTTCACCATGTTGGCCAGGCTGGTCTCTAACTCTTGACCTCAGGTGATCCACCTGCCTTGGCCTCCCAAAGTGCTAGGATTACAGGCTTGAGCCACCGCGCCTGGCTGAAACCTGCATCTTTAGAATGCCATTTTTGTGCTTTAGTTTTCCTTTGCCTGTTGGTTTGGAAATTCTCCATGTTCCTAAAGGTAGCTTCCACATTTCTTTTCCAAGAACTGATTAGAAAAAGCAAGATGGTTTCCCGCTTTAGTTGCCTCCCTTTGATTCCTCACCTCTCAGACAACAAACAGAATGTTAATAGTCTTTCCTGTGATGTTTTTCCTTCTTTCACCTAACTTCCCTTGAAAAAAAAAATCGAAATATTTATTTAGCACTTTTTTCAAAGGGCAATTCCTGATTAATATAGGCAGAAAAACTCAAGATTTATCTTCTTCCATTCCCAAAAAGGTAAGATGTGAATATTTATATTGGGCCCTCTCCCTCCTCATACACTTTTACCTAAAGCTTAAAGAAAAAAAAAGTCAACTTAAAAAACAGTTGAAGGTATATACTACATCAACTTTTTCTTTTGTTTCTGCCACAAAATTCCATGTCATTCTTAAGATTCAGTATTTTTCTCACATCCTATTACTTTATATACAAATTGCCATATAGCAATTTTTAACCTATTTCCTCATCTGCTGATAATCACTGGTTCTCCACTATAAGGAAATTGCCCCTAGTTTGTCAAGAGTCCTTAAAAATAATATATCAATAATTTAAAACTGGTGAAAGAGCTATGCAAGATTGTTCCCTTTAATTTTATATTACTCCAAAATATACATATGTTTACATACTCACACATATAACAAATTTACATAGCTTGCAGAAATAAACTACAGAAATAATTCTAAACACACATTTAGAAATTCACATTTTAACAGCAAACTTACATGCAGATAAAGAGAAGTATAGTTTTATACTTCCTAAGTTACATAGCAGGCTGAAATGGAGAATGTTTTAATGTTCATTTTAGATGTATTCTTTCTCCTAAGTTAGAAAATGAACAAAAAGGAGACATAAAACTCAAGCTATGTCTATAGCAGTATCAGTCAATGTGGTATTATTTTTACTAACAAATTATTCAATTGCTTACTCTATACAAAAAGTGATATACACATACTATAATACTATATACAAAACATAAAATAGCGTTAGAGGTAACAAATGAGAACTTCATACAAAATACTTGATTCCATCAGTATTTAACTTTTGACCAGAAGACTCAGGCTGTGCATTCTTTTCTGATATTAAGGAATAGTCACATTTTTATAGTATTCTTAACTACAGAAAAATAAGAATGAATGGAGGGGAGGGCTGATGAGACAGCTGAAATACACATTTATAAATATGTATACAATTTAGTAATGTCATATCATCTGAATTAATTTCTTTTCTTTTTTTTTTTTTTGAGACGGAGTTTCGCTCTTGCCACCCAGGCTGGAGTGCAATGGCATGATCTCAGCTCACTGCAACCCCCGTGTCCCGGGTTCAAGTGATTCCTCCTTCCTCAGCCTCCCGAGTAGCTGGGATTACAGATGGCTGCCACCACGCCCAGTTAATTTTTTTTTTTTTTTTTTTTTGGATTTTTACTAGAGAAGAGGTTTCACCATGTTGGCCAGGCTGGTCTTGAATTCCTGACCTCAGGTAATCTACCCACCTTGGCCTCCCAAAGTGCTGGGATTACAGGCACGAGCCACTGTGCCTGGCCAAATTAATTTCTTTTGCCTGGTTACTTTCACCAGTAAGTGGTCCAGAATACAAAATAACAGAGAACTGTTTTCATACTTATTCCTTGGTACAGTTATTAAAAATAAAAACTTGCATTTTAGGATTAGGGAAGTCTGGAAAAAAAATTTTTTTAAACTTGGAAATCACATATTGAATAGCTGTCAAAATTCAAACTGACTAGTTTTGAAGAACTTCAAAAATGTGTTCAAATTAATAAAGAACAAAAATGATCAAAAGAAACTCATAGCTGCCTAAGAGTCTTAAAAATTATTAATGTGACACTCTCATCTCTCATCAAGTGTATCCAAACCATTTCTCATTTGCTCTTTCCATTTAAAGACTCACAGTAGCTTCACTATACATATATTTATACTGAACATGTACAGCTGAACATAAATATGATGAGTATTTATGAAAAAACTACTATTACGTGGTTTACACTGACTTGTGCACTGATCTAGTGAGTTAGGAGACCTTTTCGATCTTATCAGTTTCTTGACATGCTCAGTGAAAATCTGTTGCACAGAAACTCTAAGTCCCAGCTGGTAATCAGGCCCATCGTCCACTGGAGGCAAAGCTTCTGCTGAATGAGAAGTTGATTTCAGAGTTCTTATATTTTCCCCAGGCACCAAAAGGCACTACTACTGCAGTACTGTTATCCTCAGTACCATACTGTATTGCCTGCAAGGTGTGGTAGGAAGAAAGAGAAAAACATTGGAAATCACAGTCTATACAAAGAGAAATCAGCCTTTCCTTCCTTTGGAAATACCCTTCTCCTAGAAAGCCAAACTGGTCTTATGTGCAGTTACTAACCTACTTATTTCACAATGGTTTGTGATTTTCACCCTGTATTAATGCCCACAAGGATTATTAAATTGCACGTGGAATAACAGATGACCCAAAACAACCATACTAACTATATTCTGCTGTAGCAATTTTGGCAACAGAAACACCAGTGGACTAAAGGGCATCGGTATGCAGCTCCTGAAAATGAAGATACATGTAAAGCATTTAGCGTAGGGAGTGACACACGGTGAGGACTTGATAATTGTTAGCTCTTACCAGGAATTCAATTCCCTTTAGGGAAATTTACCCTAATGGAATAAAAACCTTGGAAATTGAAAGACAAAAAAACTAGCCATAATCATAAGAGAAATACAAATGGCTAATAAGCCTATGCAAATAGCTAACTCTGCCAACAAAGAAAAAAGATAAAAATTTCTACACTAAAATTTGATTTTTCCATCTATTGAATTGGTTAAAAAAAATATGGTAAGAATTTGGAGAAACAAACTGTAGAACATGCTAGTGTAAACTGGCACAGTATTTCTGGAGGATAATTTGGCAAACTTATTAAAAGCTCTAGAACATTGTGTATTCTTTCCTCTAGAAATTTTATTTATTTATTGAGACAGGGTCTTGTTCTGTCACCCAGGCTGGAATGCAGTGGCACGATCTCGGCTCACTGTAGCCTCGACCTCCCAGACTCAGGTGATCTTCCCACCTTAGCCTTCCAAGTAGCTGACACCACAGGCATGTACCACCATGTCCAGATAAGTAAAAAAAATATTTTTTTTGTAGAGACTGGGTCTCGCCATGTTGCCCAAGCTGGTCTTGAACTCCTGGGCTCAGGTAATCTTCCCATCTCAGCCTCCCAAAGCGCTGGGATTACAGGTCTAAGCCACCATACCTGGCCTAAAAATTTTATTTCTAAGGGCTCAAGCAATCCTCCCACCTCATCCTCCCTCATAGCTGGGACTATACATGAATGCCACCACACCTGGATACTATTTCTAAGAATGAAACCTATTTCCTGAAGGAAACAGATATGCACAAATAGACATCAGAATGTTTATTACAGGGCTTCCTCTATAGTGTGGAAAAAATAAACATAAACTAAATTTCTTGACCAGAGGAACTGTTAAATGAATTATGTATAAGAATAAAATGGAACGCTATGCATTCATTACAAATTTCATTACCTTTGTGAATTAGAATGCAAATATCTGCAAGACAGGCAGTTGAAATCAGGAAAGAAGTGTTCATCCATGAAATTGGGCCTATTTCCTCAATTTCATGAATACCCTGTTTAGCACGGGTGAAGGCAGTAACCAAATGAATAATTCATATATTATAATCATGTTTGCCCACCTAAGCAAATAATACTTTTAAAGTAAGGTCTATTATCTTAATTTGGGAAATGCAAAAATAGCTGTTAAATTAAAACATGCCTCTAATATTTTAAATAATACGAAGCATAGTTTATGTTTTCTTTACTGGATATTACCCAGCTTTCTTTTGATTTTAGTTCTGACTGACACACAACCTCATCCCTATGCCTTTTTGTATTTTGTTTTATCTTCTCCATACACCCATTCTGAATAACCAGAAGGTGACTATGCTATATCCTCAAATTGGATATTTGCTTGGAGCACTCTAGTTTAACGGTCAAGTGGTTGGACTTGGGAACCTGGTTGTCTGGGTTTGAAGTCCAGTTCTGCAATTTAATATTTATGACCTTCGGTGATTAACTCTGTAGCCTCTGTAGCCTCTGTACCTGTTTTCCTCATCTGTGAAAAAGGACAATAATAGCTCCAACCTAATAGGGTTATTGTGATGATTACAATATATGTAATTGTACATACTGTACAATACATACAGTAATGAGCTAATACATATGAATATTGTCTGACACATGGCAAGTGAATATTAGTTTACTATTATTATAATTTACCATTGCTGTTACTATCATTTCAAGGTATATACAAAGCCAAAGAATAAACAAAGCACATTTCCTTGGCATATTAAAATTTTAACTTGGGGAAATAAAAATTTTATAACTGGAAATATCATGGAATCAAGTGTAAAATTCACTGCAACACTCAGAAGCTAAAACACAATGCCTGGACTGTCCTTTCCTTCTCCTTGGGACTTTTCAGGCAGAAGCTCTGGGTCACCTGTTCAGTCACTGCATGGGCTGCTTCGTTGGGATCATGGCACTGATTGACAAAGTCACAAATCTCTTGACTATTCACCATAAAGTTAATTCCATCTGTGGTGAGGACCAGGAAGCTGTCATCAGCATGGTGTAACTGCAATCAGAACCAAATGCCTATGATTATAAGCTAGACTCTGCCTTAGCACAATCTTGCTAATTCAAAGATTTTATCTGTTTTGCTAAGCAGTCATCTGTGTAACAGCTTGTAAGCTGATATGGTTTGGCTGTGTCCCCACCCAAATCTCATACTGAATTATAGCTACCATAATTCCCATGTGTTGTAGGAGGGACCTGGTGGGAGGTAACTGAATCATGGCGGTGGGTCTTTCCCATGCCGTTTTCATAATAGTGAAGTCTCACAAGATCTGATGGTTTTATAAAGGGTAGTTCCCCTGTACATGCTCTCTTGGCTGCCACCATGTAAGACATGACTTTGCTCCTCTTTCACCTTCCACCATGATTGTGTGGCCTCCCCAGCCATGTGGAACTGTGAGCCCATTAAACCTCTTTCCTTTATAAACTACCCAGTCTCGAGTATATCTTTATTAGCAGTGTGAGAACAGACCAATACATAGGCAAACAGTGAAAATGTAAAGCCTACATGTTGGGCAAAAGTAGTAACATTTAGAATTAACCAACAAGGATAAAGCTAATATTTAGTTAGTAAAATATAAATAGTAGTTAAAAGTAAAGAGTAAAGAAGTTGCAATCCTCTGAAATCCCATCACCAGAAGTAATCATGCCTAACAATTTAGCAAACACCCTTCAAGATATCTTGATTTAATTCCATAATTTAACATCACAAAGGGAGAATCCAGATAGCCCAATGGTGAGAGGTAGCTCAATGTAATGGTTATGAGTGCTGTCTCTAAGGCCAGGCTTTTAGGATTTGAATCCTGCCTCTATTACCTGGCTGGGTGAGCAGAGGTGCATTGACCTCTGTATGCTTTAGATTTTCCTTGAAAAATGGGGATAGTAGTACTTATTTTGAACAGAGCCCAGCACATAGTAAACTCTGCCTAAGTATCTGTTAGATAAAATGAAGTGGGATATCTATAACACACGATGTGGGATATCTATAGACTTGAAACCCTTCATGCAATTAATTAACAAGTGTTTGCTGCCAGTTTTGGAAGCCTACACTATACTGTGCTAGGGACTATAGTGGCTCAGGAGTTTTAGAGAACTGTCAGCTCATGGACTGGGTGTGTGTTGGGGGGCAGTTCAGGACAATGAGGACACTGATTAGTAGCATGCAAAGGATGCCACAGAAGTAGAGGTGGGCGATTATTTGGCTTGGTGGAAAAGGGAAGTTGGGGCAGCTTCCAAGTGGAGGTGATGCTGGCTGATTGGGTGCAGGTGATGCTGATTGACTGGGTGCAGGTGATGCTGGCTGGGTGCAGGTGATGATGGCTGGGTGCAGGTGTTGCCGGCTGATTGGGTGCAGGTGATGCTGATTGATTGGGTGCAGGTGATGCTGGCTGACTGGGTGCAGGTGATGCTGATTGATTGGGTGCAGGTGATGCTGATTGACTGGGTGCAGGTGATGCTGGCTGATTGGGTGCAGGTGATGTTGGCTGATTGGGTGCAGATGATGCTGGCTGACTGGGTGCAGGTGATGTTGGCTGATTGGGTGCAGATGATGCTGGCTGACTGGGTGCAGGTGATGTTGGCTGATTGGGTGCAGGTGATGCTGATTGACTGGGTGCAGGTGATGCTGGCTGATTGGGTGCAGGTGATGCTGGATGACTGGGTGCGGGTGATGTTGGCTGACTGGGTGCGGGTGATGCTGGCTGACTGGGTACAGGTGAGGCTGATTGGGTGCAGGTGATGCTGGCTGATTGGGTGCAGGTGATGCTGGCTGACTGAGTGCAGGTGATGCTGGCTAATTGGGTGCAGGTGATGCTGGCTGATTGGGTGCAGGTGATGCTAGATGACTGGGTGCAGGTGATGCTAGATGACTGGGTGCAGGCGATGTTGGCTGACTGGGTGCAGGTGATGCTGGCTGATTGGGTGCAGGTGATGCTGGCTGATTGGGTGCGGGTGATGCTGGCTGATTGGGTGTGGGTGATGCTGGCTGACTGGGTGTGGGTGATGCTGGCTGATTGGGTGCAGGTGATGCTGATTGCTTGGGTGCAGGTGATGCTGGCTGATTGGATGCAGGTGATGCTGAGGTGATGCTGGATGACTGGGTCCAGGTGATGCTGCATGATTGAGTGCAGGTGATGCTGGCTGATTGGGTGCAGGTGAGGAAGAACAGCAGGACCATTCCACCAGGAGAATTCCATAGCTGGGGTGAAACAAAAACCTAACACTTCAAACTGAGGGAAACAAAAATATTTTCCCCAAAATATTGAGGATTGCTAAAGTCAAGTCACTGAAAAGGCAGGGGTACACTTCCTCAGCCTCTACTTGCCTGGTGGCAGGACATCAGTCCTTTACTGGAGACAGCACTTGTTTATCGGCCCAGAGAAGGAACCAGCAGGCACCAGAGAAATCTGGGAACAGGTTTTACTATCTCTCCACATTTTCCTGACTTTTAAAAGACTGAAACTGTTTTCTTCTTTATCTTGTCACTATGCAGGATTTATGGCTATTTAAATACAATTTAAGCAAAGCCCCTAAGCCACTGCCTTGAGAGAGAAATACTTTTAACTGAGGCCTTTCCCACACAATGGGTTCAGCACGTGCAAATGTCTGCTTGTTTGCTTGTTGTTGTAGTTAATCTGACTTTTATTTTCAAGAAAGTGTCTCAACTAAGAACCTAAAAAGGGGGAAAAAGAGAATTTGTTTTGTCCTCTACAATAAATTAGGCCAGAATAGTAGCATCTTATTTTACCCGAAAAGTTTTTTTATCCTTCCATAAATTACTCCCTTTTAAAAATCATTTTGGCTTCAGTTAAGGCTTTCAAGAAAGGTGCAGCAGAGACAATCCTACATTCACTCTCTGCAGGTTTATCAAGTGTTTGCAGGTCCTTTCTTACCTTAATCCTCTTAGTTTCAGGTTCTGCTATGACACCACTGGTCTTAAGGTCCAAATCTCCAATACTTCTTGTCATTGCAAGCCTGCCATTTACGTGAGGCTGCCCCAAACTATTCCAAGCTACAAAACCACCACATTTCTTGATCCTGTTAAAAGTTAAATGACAATGGTGTGATATGTAGAAAACCCTTTGGGAGGCCAAGGAGGGCAGATCACGAGGTCAGGAGATCAAGACCATCCTGGCTAACATGGTGAAACCCCGTATCTACTAAAAAACAAAAAATTAGCCAAGCATGTTGGCGGGCGCCTGTAGTCCCAGCTACTCAGGAGGCTGAGGCAGGAGAATGGTGTGAACCCGGGAGGTGGAGCTTGTAGTGAGTCAAGATTGCGCCACTGCACTCCAGCCTGGGTGACAGAGTGAGACTCCATCTCAAAAAAACAAAAAGAAAACTAAGTCACTGTTAAACTTAACCATGACATCAGTTTAAAAACTATTATGAACTAAAAACATCATCCACATAGAATGATATGATGGATCAGTGGTGGTAGTACCTTTCTTTTTCATCTTTTCTTTCTGGAGTATGGTCAATGGTCAGCTTCATGGGTTTTCCTTTTCTACACAAAATAGCCCGGCTGTCCCCAACACTGGCTACAACCAGTTCAATACCATCTCGCAATAGGGCTACTGTTGCAGTAGTCCCAGAGGTCAGAAGAGTTGCTACAAGTATTATGAAAAAAAGAGTACAAGTTAGTGACAGTCAAATGATTGGGTATGGAATTTTTATTACAAAATAAAACACAAGCATGATAAACTAATGCTGGAATATATCATTCTAATTTAACTAGAGCTAAGCAAATAAAATGCAAATGAACTATGTAAGTAACAGCATGCAGAGAAACAAGTATTTAATTCAGTAACAAGGCTCCATGCAAACGGAAAAGTTGCTAACCTAATTTGGCAAACACTGCATCACTATCTACAAATGGCCTCTATTCATATCAAGTAGAGCTGACTTGAACTTATAACAACACCTTCATGGATATCTGGTGTCCGGACTGAAAGTACTAAAATTTAATTAGGTTGGCTATGATGGTGGGATGACTTAGGTCTACCTGAGCCCATGGAGGGAAGCTGACTTTTCTATAGTCTACGGATTTAGAAGGTTTTCTCTTCCATTTTTTACTCCTATCCTGTGAACATATTATCAGTTAGTAGGCTAAGTGAGATATGCCAAGGGTATACCATTTGCATATTCTACCTCTGTATGCTTCTAAAACTGTTTTAATTTTACAAATGTTCATCAAAAAAATCCTAAAGTGGTTACAGGCTCACATTCTTTTCTGTTTATCTTTGTCCTCCCTAGACGTGAAACAAAGTTACAACCATCATTACAGGAGCAGAAAATCTGGGGGAGGGTAGGTGGAGAATGAAGTTCATTCTAGCTTCTCATAAACTTGGTGTAGTTAACACTCCTAACTCCAGAAGGTTGTAATACAAAGAGGTAGTCTCCAAACGCAGGGCAGTACTGCCAGCTGCAACTCCTGGGGTCCTGCTTGGGCCCAGAGCATCCCACGAATATGAATTTTCTCTAATAACAAATAAAATTCATTGTTACTGGGCTTGAGGTCACCGTTTCCTCCATCCAACTCAGACTGCATTTCTGCATCTTCCTTTGATTTCTTCTAACAGTGTCTGCCCTAAGTTCTTTACCACTTGTTAAAAATTGTTAATTTGCATTGAGCCTTGTCAAAAGTGAGAATATTGTGAAAATATGGGCTAAAAAATAAAACAAAGTGGAAGAAATTGGAAAAGATAACTTATTTAAAGCAGGTATTGTCTTTAGTAACACTGTTAACTCTTTAAAACATTCCAAAGATGACTTTGATTTTAAAGGTAGACTTAGGAAAAACGAAGTGCTACTAATTTGACTGATTAAGACTCAATCTTTCCAAGTTTTTTTTTTTCCCCAAAAAGATAAATTTGAAAACTTCATCAGTAATGCATTGGAAGGAGATATATACATAAATAGATTTTTCCAATCAGTATATTAAAATGCCTGCTTTAATCAGAAAAGTAAGATGGAAAAGCATGAATAAACTCTACTTAATCTTTTATAGTCATGCTGAACTTCCTTGAGAAATAACATTTATAGTTGCACTATCTTTCCATTTTTCTCTTGATTTTGGAACTGTCGTGCCAATAATATTTCTGCAATGTTGAAAGATATATTTGTCCACCATATAACATAAATGTTTTAGCATAAGTATCAGTGATATTTATATTACAAATGTTAACTCGTAACTTTAAATTACCCAAACGACTATAAAACAGTGGAATCTTTACAGTTTGACTAACTATGATATTTCAAACGATTTAAAGAGCCAGATAAGGGAACACGGCATTTATTCCGATGCTACCTGTCCCGGGAATTTAATATTCCTTCCGTTTGTTTAAACTATCTACAATAGTTTTCTTAAAAATGGTTTATTATTGGCCACAGTAAAAGAGTTAAAATTTCATAAGTAGAAGTTTAGTTATTTAGGCTTGTAATTTATGGCTCTGTCACCTAGGAATTTTAAGAGTTTGAGTTTTTACCAACCCAACTTCACAGTTCCAAAATCCCAGGATTTATAGGAAAGGCTTCAAAACTAACTGTCAATTCTGATTTGCTAAGCATTTAAGAATGTAAATATTAAATCAGCATTCATTTTCATTTAACATTTAACATGGAAGTAAAAATTCTCACTTTTTGCCCAACAACAAAACTAGAAAACTAAGACATCTTTCAATAAGTTCTTAACACTCACTGGACAATTTCTACTGCAAGTCATCTCAACTAATGGGACAAAGAGATGTGGGAACCTTCCTGTAGTCCAGGCTAGGAACCGCTGGACTCCTTCACCTGGGACAAAATTAAGCAGATCTCTCTTTCCACTGAAGCCCAGCATATAGTGTCCACGGGCTCCAGGTCTAGAGCTGCTGACCAGGCACAGTTCTCTGCCACAAATAACACGCACAGAGGCAAATAGGAATTTCACCCAGGAATTGTGCTCAAACATTACAAACCTGCAACACAGGGGAGAGCAGAGAAAGAGCTGCAAAATAAGGGAAGGGTTTTTTATTTTGGTGAAAATTTAACTAGCAAATTATATAATATTCCAGGAGATGCCAAATCAATTATTCCAAAACTCAGTTTGTTCCAGTTGATGTTATTTTGTAGTTGAGTCTATTTTTTCATCACAGGGTAACACTTCTTTCTTAATTTTGTGGTTTCTAAGGTTGAAAAAACTATATAAAAAAGTATCTGTACCAAGACACATAAATGGTGACACAGACCTACATTTAACACACTCACAAAAACACTCACGCATATACATATTCACTGAAATAATTGGTCTTAAACACAGTAAATCACTACCTTTACTGAGTTAGAAAAAATGCACTGTAAATTTGTTTGGTAGCAATATCACAATTGTCTCAAGAATAGAAAGGTAAATCTACAGTTACAGCATGGAAGAATTTGTATCTGACAAGCAGGATGTAAACTACAGTATACCACCAAATTACTGGGACTTAAATATATATCAAGAAGGAATCAAAGCACCCGCTATACAAGACACATGGAGTAATGCATTTGTTAATGGTGCTTAATGCAGAGACTTAGTACCTAGAAGGCATTTTTGAGTAGAATGATTAATTTAAATTCATTGTTTAAATAAAGGCTAGCGAGACTCATGTTTATAATTTTATAAAATTCACAAAATGAATTATATTTCTGCAGCTCTCTCTTTCCCCCAGTGTTGCAGGTCAACACATCAAAAGAAAAATGATCAAGATTGTGAATGCCAACATAAAGAGCAAAAGCTATACTTTTCAAAGTATAATGACCCCTAGTAATTACTCAATTGTGTAAATAATACTATGTATAAACCAATACAGTTTCAATATTTATTAAAAATGGGTGTTCTAGACTCATGACTCATGAACACCAAAATCAAAGTAATGAGCTGAAGCAGTAGCAGCACAGTAAGAACATCTCATCAATGCTCTCTCTACTTTTTTTTTCTTTTGCCTGTCCCGGCATAGGGGATTCAAAAATGCTGTGTTTACAGCCCTGGTTCTTTTGTAGTTTAATTCTTCCATAAAGAGGTCACAGGATATGAAGAACATAAAAGTTTCTGGTGAGACTCATAATGCCATCAACATCCCCCACTCTGAACGTCAGAGCAAGGCTTCTCTTTTTGTTCCATTTGTCCCTTTCGGAGCTTTGTTGCTTTCAAAGTTTAAGCAATCTGGAAACACTCTGAAGAGCTTATAGGAAATATAGAATTATAACCTAATTTTCTACCATCTAGTTTGTTCTAAGTGGCTATCTGTTTATAAACAACAGACTGGTGGGATATCATCCGGATTTACTGGCTGCTTTTATTAATTGTAAAAGTAGACATTACTGGTATAAATTGAATAAAAAAATTAAAAGATGGTGACGAAATTTGCTACTGATAACTAAGGACAGGTTGAAAATGCATTAACAAAAAAGCAATAAAAATAGCTGACAATTTCTAAAGGGCAAGGGAATCTTGTTCTTGCCATTTCTTGATAAGTGGCATTTTGATTTTATTCATTTCAAAATATCCCCAGCTACAACAGTAAATTATTTTATTTTATTCTACTCAAACAATAAGCTTTTATTATATTTTACAGATCAGTCATCCAGGACATGCTGCGTCTGTGGTTGGCATCGTCTCATTTTTGAAAGGACCAAATACACATAAAAGTCTCTTGCCCACGCTGAACTCGCACATGCCTGGCAGAGAAGAGCTCTCACTAGGTATAACTTGAGTGTGAACTTGCTTGGGCAACAGCAGTGCCATTCAACAGTAAATATTTTAAATGTTAGTAAGATAATTTGAAGTTCTTTATGTAGCTGTAACAGCTTTGGAACTGAAGTTGAGAGGAGATAATAATGTTTTAATTTCACTTAAGAAAGTTAATATGGTAGTGATACAGGAGCTAGAAATAAATTATGTAGGCAGATAGTGAGGGTAAAGGAGTCCTTGGCAAGGCTTCCCTTTTAACAAAAAGCAGCCTCCAAACCATTTCTTTTCTAATAAAGAGCAGCCTGAAAAATTGAGCTGCAAGCATAAATAAGCAAGCTGGAAGCTTGCACAGGTGAATGCCAGCAGCTGTGCCAATAGAAAAGGACTACCTGGGCTGGGCACAATGGCTCACGCCTGTAATCCCAGCACTTTGGGAGGCCAAGGCAGACAGATCACCCGAGGTCGGGAGTTAGAGACCAGCCTGACCAACTTGGCGAAACCCCGCCCCTACTAAAAATACAAAAATTAGGCCGGCATGGTGGCAGGCGCCTGTAATCCCAGGTACTCGGGAGGCTGAGGCAGGGGAATCACTTGAACCTGGGAGGTGGAGGTTGCAGTGAGCTGAAATTGCGCCATTGCACTCTAGCCTGGGAGACTAGAGCGAAACTCTGTCTCAAAAAAAAAAAAAAAAAAGAAAAGAAAAGAAAAGGGCTACCTGGGGCCAAGCATGTTCAATATGTTCCATCTTCCCTTTTCTTTGTCACCATGTGTAAAGAAATGGTCAACATGGTGCTGGCCAGGTAGAGAACCAATCTGCATAATAAAAGATTAGGGTGGGGGTGGCCAGATTCTTGAATGCTCTGCAAATTGCACACCTAGGCCTCATCAGTTTTTCGTGTGCTATGCAAATGGCACATCTGGTCCAACCAATCTTTCGTGCCCTATGTAAATCAGACACTGCCTCCTCAAGCTCATCCATAAAGCCTCCTGCACTTCACCATGGACTAGAAAGCTGTTTGGGACCCCTCTTTTTGCAAGAGAGAGCTTTTCTCTTTCTTTCACCTATAAAGTCTCCACTCTTAACCTCACTCCTTGTGTGTCCTCGTCCTTGATTTTCTTGGCATGAGACAATGAAACTCAAATATTACGCCAGACGAACAATGCTGCTTCAGTAGGACTGAGGGGCACGCCTCTCTTTTATACCTAAAATATCACCATTACTAATTCACTTCTATGGTTTAAGCCTTTTTCAGGTGTCTGCTAACTAAAATTCAAATCCACCCAGGAGTGAGAGCTCATTAAAATGCATACATTTTATTAATAATTTGATTAAATCAGCTATATGATAATCAAAGAAAAAATTACAGTAACTTCAGTGAGAAAGAGTCGGCAGTGGAGCTCTCAGTTCAATCTGAATAATTATTGAGTACCTGCCAGGTTCTATGCAGGGTGCTGCACACTGGAGATTCAAAAATGAATAAGCCACAGTCCTTCACCTCACAGGAAGGGTTCAAGAAGAGGGGAAAGGGGTTAATACTAAAAGAGAAAAGATGAAAGAAACTGGAGAGGGTAAACTGCACTTACTACAAAATTTTGTTTCACTGGCACTGGTCCTATCTATATACATAGGCCGAAAAGAATATTATCCACTCCTATAATACTGTTACTGCTTCAGTTCTTGCTAAAAACTAGTTTTAAACTTAAATAATAACTTTGAAATTTAAAATGACATTTTAAAAAATCCACAAATTGAACAGTTACACAACAAATGACATTCTATCTTTAGTGGCTTTAATGTATTTGATAAAATAGGCCCTAAATATCAAAAGACAATTTTTGCCATCTTTGAAGGCTTTGGCAACTTATTAAGAATAACATTTTTAAATGTTCCCAAAACACTAATTTTTAAAAAACACAGACCAATAAGAATATATAAAAAATAAGATTTTAATAATAAATAACAAGTTTAATAACAAAATAAGATTTAATAACAATATTGTAATAGACTTTTTCTTTTAGTACACACTAAGAGCATCATCCTGTCTTGTTCCATTATACTTTCAAACAAATTACCATTATATGAAAACTACATTTTAAAATATCTTAAGAATGTTCTGGGATCATTACCTCAAAGCATATGATAGAGGAATTAAATTAAATAATGCATTTTAATTTCTTTATTACAAATGAATTAATTTTATTAAGAATAAAAAATATGGAATACTTCATGCATTTGTGTGCCATCCTTGCACAAGGACCATGCTGATCTCTGTATCATTCCAATTTTAGTGTCTGCGCTGCTGAAGTAAGCATATGAATTACATTTTTGTGATTAATTTCTTTATACAACTGTTTAATTGTTTTTGTGACAAAGGTATCTTTAGAAAGTTTCTTTTAAGATAGGCAAGTTAATTAAATTTTTTAAGTTCACAATTCTGTTGAGTTATACTTTATTCAATAATAAAAGGAGTCCTGTCATATTTTACATCAAGTCAATCACCTATTGGTTTAAGCATCTAGATTGACTAGATACTTTTAAAAGAAGCTGATGGCATTGAGAAGGTCAATGTTTTTGGTTGGTGGTCACACGCCTGGGATAAATTTGGACATTCTCATCCAAAAACCTTGCCCAGTAAGCTGTAGCTATTTACAGAACAGCTGGGGCACACCACCGGCACCACAGTCAACAAACATTGTGGTGTGAGACATAGCCAGACTCACAGCTAACTCAGTTATTATGAAATAAGAGCATACCAAAATTCAGGAAGTAATAAAAAGAAAACCATAAGAAAACATTTTATTTCCTCTTTTCCTTCATGTGTTTTAACTATTTGGAACAAGAGCTAAATCTTATGCATAAAGTTTACCTCTTTCAACTTCTGTCTTCTTAAAGGTAAGGGTCCAGTTGAAAGGAAAAAGAAAAATTCCAAAGGAATGAGAGAAAAGAAAATGGGCCTAAATAATCTACAAACTGGAAAACATATCCCTGAACAGAGTGGACTGTAATGTTTTTCTGAGAAGTGTGATAGTAAGGTTCTCAAAAAAAGCTCAGGAAAAAATCTCAAAATGGTAAATAGAGCCATCCCAGAGTTACCTTCTCCTCTCCTCATGAGAGGAGAGAGAGAATGCTGGTGGTCAGGAAAATCCCAGCCCTAACTCTGAACTGACCTTTACCATAATCTTCAGTTCCTTCACTGTGAAATGCAAACAATCTCTATCCTTATGTATTCCAACTGAAGACTGTGCAAATGACATTTCTGTGGTGCACTTGGTTTCTTTTTTTTTTAAGAAAAGGATGAACCAAATACAGATCAAGATTATTGCATGATTCATTTTCAAATCATTTACAAGGTTACATGCACACATTCATTTGGCTGGTACAGAAATTTTCAGGGTTAACTTTAACAGCAAAAGATTTGGGACTAGCTAACTAGAAAATGTTTGCTGAATTTCCTGAAATGGTTTTGATAAATTTAGTCAAAACCAGAAACATTTCACTTTCAAAATTTAAGGACATACAGTACACAAAATTTTAAATTCAGCTAGCATGCCCTTATGCTGAAAATATCACTAGTTACCAGAGAAAAGCTGCAAGATTGAGCTTTTTAAGAAGTGACAGAAAAATATTTTCCTTCTAATTATACAAATTAGTGCATATTAACCATTGTCTTTTTCTATTTAGGACCTATTTGCAATTTTTTCTTGTTGGACAATGACTGTCCTCGCTAGATGTGATTACCCTGTAGTGTATTTCAGCACTTGGTCACCAGATCCATCTAAAAAAAGACCAAAAACCCAAAACAAAACTCACAGTATGGACATTTTGTCCATAAAATGAGCAAACAGATTAAACATTTTAAAAATCTTTTAAAAACTAAAGTACAACATCAGAACTGTTTCGGTGCTTCTCTTTCTGAAAAATTCTCCAACATATCTCATTTAAAAGTGAGGTATTAACATTAATTTGAGTTCTCAACAGCATTTAATGTGATTCTTCATTGAAACTCATTTCTACATAAATCCTTACAAACAATTGTCCATTAAAATCCCCTCCCCCAAAGGACTTAAATTGTTTCCTTTTTACTCCTCCCCCACCCCATGTACTCCCTAGGACCCAAGGAATGTGATAGTTTTACATACCATCAGCAGACAGGCGGGCATGACTCGAAAAGGCTTTATCTATTTCTAGAAAAGCCAAGGTCAACAGAGTTTCCAAGTTCTTCTCCTTAGGAAGCAAATCCCTTTGTGGGGAGGAAAAAAAGAGCCTCAAACAATCATTTTACAATAGGTTTTTCTCCTCACTGTTACTCTAGCTAGCAGTCATTCCACACAATGGGCCTCATGATTTTCCTGTTAAATGCTGAAGACTTACTGGCTAAGGAATACTTATTGAGAATCCACTAAGTATCAGGCACTGTGATAAGCTTTTAAGGGCACAACAATGAAAGTCCAAGTCCTTGTCCTTGAAGAATTGATCTTCACTACCACAACCCTGAGAGGTCAAGAGTTCCTTCCTATTGTGAGTTCTTTCCTGGAATGAGGTATACACAGGAAGTCAAGAAATGGTCACTGGGAAGTCAAAAATAGTCACATGGTCGTAACTCCATCACATGTTCTCCCTCTTTCAATTCTAGCAGTAACGTGATTCTCAAAAATGCATTAATAGTAGTTGAAGTAAATAAACTGAAGAGCTCCAAAACACCTGCATTAAATGCATTTTTCCACACTAATGCCAATCATCCAAAGCTATTTTCAACAAGTCAAGTATTCAAACCTATTCACACCACTTGAAAGAGTAATTACCATTTACTGAAGCACTTATCTGTCCTACACTGATGGGAGTAAATGCTTCTCATAGGTTATCTCATGTACATTATGCCACTTCACTTAAAATGATCACAAATTAAGTGCTATACATTTTGATTAATGCTTTCCCCAGGGGAGTTGTTAAAACATGCATTTCTGAAATTGTGATAACCATAAGTAATAAATGGCACACTTAAACTACTGCTTATTCGTGAAGCAGCAGCATGCAACCACTCAAGTAACTATGTTTACCCTGGAAGCCTCAGCCAAAGGGTGAAAGTTTAAGTAGGAAGTATAGGGGGACTGCAAAGTCAGGAGTGAAAGTCATTGTACATACATAATACATTTCTCCATGTGGGTATGACAGAAATCAGCTGCTGCAGGTCCACCGTGTCCATCATACACTGCAAAGTACAGGACCTCATCTGTCAGCTGAGCGAAGTCAAACCGGTCTTCATTCTCTTTCCGTTTGCCAATCTGTGAGGCGCACCCCACATTTTCCAAGCTGATTTTGGGAATTGGCTTGCCATACTTAATGCTGGGTGGCAGCAGAATTGGCTCATCAATGCGGTTATCCCAGATACCAAAATTGTCCCAGGTAGCTGGACTCCCACTACCGTCTGGGTCAAACCGAGAACACCTAGGCTCTGAAGTGGAGCTGTGGCACGTGGGTGTCGCCCGCCTGTCGTCCTGCAGCAGGCGGGAGCTTAGCAGCACTCTCCTTCTCACCTGGTTCCCACCACTTCTGACCAAAGTAATTAAGGCAGCTGTTGACATAACTCAGCTCCAAAGGACTCAGTGATGAGGGAAAGGTCAATGGAACAATAATGGAATGTCTTCAAGAAAAATGATGCAAGTCACAGGGGACAGAGGGAGAGAGGGGCAGAGGAGGAGAGGGAGAGAGACAGAGAGAGAGAGAGAACATCAGAAATTTTGAATATAACTGATATGTCATCAAATATTACCAAAAATGAAGCTCATAAAGGATTTGACAGAAAATACATATATTTATGTCATATATTGAGTAGGGATCCAATAGCCTACTTCTAAGAACAGTGGATCAAAAATGAATCGATTTTCCTATCGCATTCACAGCATTTAAATTCTATAAAAATTTGACGGTGTGCACATACACAGAACATGTGTCTATTAAGCTTGAAACTGCAATCACTTGTTAAAATGCAGGTTCTGACCCAGTGGCTATGGGGTGGAGTCATTCTGCATTTCTAACCAACACCCTGGTGATACAGAAGCTGCTGGTCCCCAAGTTACACTTCTAGTAGCAAGAACACAGAATACAGGTATAAATAAATATACTTCCCTTCATTAACTCTATTGCTTTCAAGAAAAGGTAGGGGTAAATATTAACAATAGCAACAAAGTCTCTTCAGGAAAAAATAACAGGCTAATAGAATACTTAAAATAGTTCTGTTTCCAAAGAATGGCCAAGTTTTAGCAAAAACATAATCTAGGATAAATCTAAGTTTTATTTTAACATTTCTCAACCTACTAAGCTTTACATACTATATTACTATGGTAAATATAAATTGGTGTGCAAACACCCCAGAGGCACAAAGATAAGCCAGTTTTGATGCTCCCTATCCTGGTAGACTCTCTCACTAGGAGGGTGTGTGGGTATGATCTCAGGAACCTGGCAGCACTGCATTTGTGACAAGCAGCCCTGATTTCTGAACAAGTGATCTATGTATTTACATTCACAACTGCAGTTCTCCTTTCCCCAACCCTAGCAACCCAACGACACTTGAGACTACACTTCTTTGAAACGATTACTTTACACCCCCATTTCTGGACTCCACCCCGAAACTCAATCCTAAAGCCTCTCTTGGCATTACAGGGTGTTACCAGGGGGAATTCCTACCCCACTGCAGGTAGAGCTGTTTCTGGGAATTTTCCATACAAATAAAAAATTTGTCTCCATAGGATTTTGTTCTATTACTTTATTCTTTTAAAATCAACTTGAAAAGATGGCAGAATACTAAGGTTTGATGATGTTGGTGGATGGTCTACAGATATTATATTATTCTCAATCGTATGTTTAAATTATTTCACAATAAAAAATGAACTTGAAAAAATATGTGTTTCCAAAAGGTATAAACATACACAAATGAAACCCAGCTTGAGTGCAGTTATGAGAAAATGCACTACAGATTTCAAACAATTACTTTCAAGTGAATTTTTGGAAATCAGTCTAGCTATGTATAGGGAAGGCCATTACTTCTTTCAGGGGGTAAAACAGGCAAAAGAAAGAATGAGGTTCCAAAGAACATCCTCAGATGTTTATTTGTTTTAATTTCTTGTAGAGATGGGTTCTCACTTTGTTGCCCAGTCTGCTCTTGAACTCCTGGCTTCAAGTGATCCTCTCACCTCAGCCTCCCAAAGTACTGGAATTACAGGCATGCGCCACAGAGACTGGCCTGAATCTTTAGATATTTAAGCAATAAAAAAAATATGAGCTCTGCCGTCACAGAATTTAGAATAAAGATGACCACCAAAACAAGTAATGTATCATCAAAGACTTAGGAAGTCATCCCTTCTTGGCCTTTGGCCAAGATCCTGCATAGAAGGCTGAAATCAATTTCTTTGTAAGACAACATTGTTGGGGGTTGGAGAGTGGCAGAGACACAGCATCTCTGGTTATCAAAGAGAACTAACATGGCCAGACCCGGTGGCTCACACCTGTAATCCCAGCACTTTGAGAGGCCAAGGCGGGCAAATCACTTGAGGCCAAGAGTTGGAGACCAGTGGGCAACTTTGCAAAACCCCATCTTCACTAAAAATACAAAAATTAGTCAGGCATGGTTCCGCATGCCTGTAGTCCCAGCTACTCAGGGGGCGGAGGTGGGAGGACTGCTTGAGCCCAGGAGTTTGAGACTACCCTGGGCAACATGGTGAAACCCTGTCTCTACAAAAAGTACAAAAATGAGGTGGACGGATTGCTTGAGCCTGGGAGGCAGAGGCTGCAGTGAGCCAAGATCACACCACTGCACTCCAGCCTGAGCAATGGAGCAAGACACTGTCTATTTAAAAAAAAAAAAAAGAGAGTGAGAGAGAGAAATAACACATTCCATTGCAAGAGATGTTTGTTCTTTTGCTTCTAATTGAGAGTTAGATTTTATTCAGCAACAATTATGGATTCAAGCCAGCAATGGTGTGTTAAAAAAAATTTTAAAAACCAATTATGTTAACTATAGGTGATGAATTGAGACTTCAAACTATAATACAATCTACCAGGTAATAGAAGTACTAATTATTTGGAGATAATTCCCAAAGTGGCTTTATATCATATAGAAAAAAAAAGAACTTTAAAGAAATACATTTATTAGGAAATATTTGTATTTGAAGAGTTAACTTGAGATTAGCAAAATAGTATTCTTTTGGCTTCGGTCTGAAAGTATATATGCCATATTTAGCCTTGAGCTACTTTGCAGTCATGCACCTACTTTAAACCAGAGTTCTGGAATTACAAATAAATAAATATTAAAGTTTTTCTGCAGCTTTTCTAGTATATTCTTGCTGTTTTATCTCCTCTTTATCCTCCCCCCAATTTTTTTTTTTAAATAATAAAATAGAACTGCATTCTCACAGAGAACAAATATCCACTGGAAACATTTTTAAGAAATGAGATAAAATGCAAATTGAGCAGTTTCTATAAGACTAAAAACCTGCGTATTTTAAAATCAATCATCAACCTGGCATCCTTCCTCGTGTATTGTTTCTATAATCATCTCAGAAAGCAGGCAGTCATAGGAAAACAACTACTTTAAGGCATATTATTGGCAGAGATGAAATGTGACCCAGATATATAGCTAGTTTATAAAAAACAAACAAACAAAAAAACAGGTTGGCATTGCTTAGGTAAACAAGAGATGTTACAAAGTGGCTCCATGTCCTTTTCCATCTGCAATATAATTAAATCATATGAATCCCCTCCATATTCCCTAAGAAACAATTCAAAGGCAGCTGGAGTTCCCAAAGTAAATATCAACTTTGAATTAAACCACACATTAAGAAAAGTTTCCTCCTCCAGAACTCCACAATCGGGATCTGCCATCATAGACCCCACAGCTCTGCAGATGCCCATGGGAATGACTATGCTTTGACCAGCAAGGCAAGGGGAGTAGAACTTGTGATGTGAAAAACAAAAACCTTAAGGAAAAAAAAAGCAATCAGTATTCTCTACAACAAAAAGAGTGGAGAACAAATTAGCACACACCTAAGGATTGTCTTTTGTCAGTTCAGCAATTAAAAACTGGGATGAGTTCATTATTCCGCAAACTAAGAGAGAGAAGGAATCTTTTCAAGTAAGCAGGGGAGATTTAGCTCAATCTTTTGATCGGAAAACATGGCTAGTTTATTTTTATAAACCATTTTAACATTATATTCAATCTTTGGAAGTCAAGTCATCCAAAAGGAAAGCACTGTCTCTGTCAGGAAGGTGCACTGGATTTGAGTTAAACTGTTCTTGTATGTTAAAAGCAGGCCAAAAGGGCAGTTTAAGCACATGCCAAAATTATTCAGGAGTTCTAACGTTCTGAAACCTGCTTAGATTTTATCCCTCTAGAAAAAATATTTTAAGAAAGCATTCCTATCTGCCCATTATGAAGTGGCATTTAGGTATCTACAACTTCCACGATGAGAACGCAGCCCTTTTAAATATTCTTAAACCAAATATTTACCTATCGACCTTTTTAGAAAATCAACTAAGGCATCCCAGTAAATTCAAATAGTATGGAAATTTCCAGAATGTATTTCAGCTAATTTGGACCCCAATACATTCTTTATCAATACCCTGCTAGGAGGAAGGGAAAGAAAATTTACTGCTTTACCTGAGGGGAAAAAAGAAAACAACAATAAAAACTCCAAAGGACTCCCCTTAGCTTTAATGTGAATATGTCTATGTTCAGATGTGTGACTGGAGAAAAGTGTAAAATGTGAGCAGTGAAAAGTACTCAGTATTCTATTCCCATAGATATCTTTTAAGACACGTTAGTAAATATGCATACAAGCCACAGACTATATCCCAAACCTGTAACTTTATAATGCCTTGAAGAACTTTCCTTCACAGTCTATTATGTCACCAGCCACTCTCCTCTCTTCTTTCCTCGTCTCTAAGGATTCCAGTCAAGGAAGTTGCCTAGGTGATCAGTAGTAATGACTAAGGTTGCAATAAAAAATCATTAGCGAGAACTCCCTACTCAAATATTGTAACTAAGGTATTTCATCAGACACACACACACGCACGTGCTGCTCTTCTTCCTGCCACGGCTGCCTAACTAGAATACCACGAACCATGGCTGTTTTTCTTTTTCTTACTGAGACAGGGTCTTGCTCTGTCGCCCAGGCTGGAGTGCAGTGGTGCGATCTCGGCTCACTGCAGCCTCGACCACCCAAGCTCAAGCGATCCTCCCACCTCAGCCTCCGGGGTTAGGACCACAGGCACACGCCACCACGCCCGGGTAATTTTTGTATTTTTTGTAGAGCCGAGGTTTCGCTATGTTGCCCAGGCTGGTCTCGAACTCCTGGGCTGAAGCCCGCTTTGGCCTTCCAAAGTGCTGTGATCACAGGCGTGAGCCATTGCTCCCGGTCTCACTGCTCTTTTTCATGGTCATTGTAATCTGTCACTTTAGTCGCTCATTCTGAAACCGAAGGACAACCTCATTCCTCCGCCCTGACGGAAAGAACCGATGAGGCCTTGCTGCACGTTAACAGTGGGAGGCTCAGAAAAGCCCGTTGAGCTTTAGAGACCGCGAATTTCCTGGCTATTTCCACCTGGAGCCTCTTTGTCACCTCCGATGAATTCTCTCATCTACAGAAAGCGGCTGCTGAAAAAGACATCACCAGCTACAAGGCCTTGAATACTACAGCGCTCCCTGCGCAAAGTAAAACCCAAGTCTTCGGATCAAAACCAGCCGGAGCTGTGCATCCTTCCCGATGCCGGACCTCCTGAAAAGCTCACCTGGGACAGCTCAGGATCCTGGGCTTGGCTCGCTGGCCCTGCCCGGCGAGTGGCCAGGGTGACACACGGTGGGAAGAACACACGCCCGCCTGCCTGCGAAGCCTCGCAAATAGCTGGGCTCCCTCGGCACCTTCCGCCGCCAGGTCTCCGCCTCCCAACATCCCTCTGGGCGTACCAAGCCCGTTGTCGCCACGTTTCCCTCGCCCGGGCGGCGACGCGGCACCCACCCCGCAGCATCCTCGCTTCCGGGGCCCCGGGCAAGGGTCTCCAGTCCCGGCCCACCCACCCTGCCCGCCTCGCGCCGCGCTGGCCCTCCAGCCTGCGGCCACATTCAAGGCCGAGCGCAGTCTGGGCTGGAAACCCGCCGCCCGGGGCGCAGGCAGCCCAGCTGGGCCCCGCCCCACCCCGACGAGCTGCTCACGACCTCCAAAAGGAAGCAAGCGGCGCTCTGAGAACCCAGAGACCGCCGGCCAAGCGCCGACTCGGGGGCTGGGGAACGGAAATCGACGTCTCCCGTTCGCCCTCCCGGGAAACCTTCTCCGTTTACTCTCCATTCCGCGACCGCCAATAAAGAACAGCATACATGGTTAGCAGAAATAAATGAATTGCACTCTCTAGTCTCTTACCTTTGGATTGCTACGTCCCTGAAAAATGTTTTAATTAGCTAACGGAGGGCGGGGGAAGGGCTTTCCTGGTCGGTAAATAAGAGTGCCTTCTCCGTTGTCTCGGATCTCCGAAGCAAGCAGTCAAAGCGGCCACTGCCTTGCCTGCTGGAAATTCTCGAAAATTTTTCTCCCGCAGTTGACCAGATGGAGAGGGAGAAGTCTGTTCCCTCTGACTGACAGCAGATCCGGCCAGTCGGCGCTCGGCGAGTCTGCTGGCCAGCCGCCCGGGCCCTCGATCGCAGCCAATCACAGAAGCCGATGGGAACGAGCCTCCCCGCGGCTATTTGACTTCGCAGGCTTCCAGCTGCGCGGCGGAGCGACGTCACCCTGGGCCAGTGGTGGCTCGCGGCGGCGCCCCGCCCTCCCGAGGTTGGCGCCCCAGCCAAAGAGGGGGCGCGCTTGGGCGGTGGGTGGGGCCGCAAGACTTGGTACCTCGCCAGCGGGCGGAGCGCGGAGGGGGTTTCGCTTCGGGCAAAGGGACTGTGGTTGTGACAGCCAGGAAACCGAGAACGGAATGCCAATACTGCTTAGGCTTAGAGTTTGAAAGGCATCTGATTTCACTGCCATGTCTTTGAAAAGCAGTGCACAGTGCAGTCTTCTTCGTGGCTAAACAGGTATCTTGTGATCTTTCGGGAACGTCTATTCATTCATTAAACAAGTATTTCTGTGTTTATTGAAGGACGTCTTGTATGCTAGGCATTTGCTAGGCACTGGGGATACGCCCCTAACACAGCTAGACACGATAGCTGCCCTCATAGAATTTTCAGTCTAACAAAGAAGAGGGAGAAAACCAACAAGTAAACAAGCACATAGAATAGTAACTAATCATGTCAAGGAAAGAAACAGACATGGTGTGGACACTGGGGGATAACTTCAGATACGGTTGTTATATGAGAACCTTATAAGATGGCATTTAAACCATAAGTCATTCAGCCATGGAACCAATAAAATGATGAATTGTTTTGGGCAGAGGGGACAACAGACAAAGGTCTCTCGGTGGGACAGCCCGGCGTTTTGGAAGAACAGAAAGAAAGCCAAAGTGTCTCCAGCATATTGAGGGAGGGAAAGAGCAGCATGATGTGAGGGAGATGAGGCAGACAGGGGCTTGGAGTTGGCATTACAGTTTAAATTTAATGGGCTTCTATTGAGGCATTCGAAAAAAAGAAGTGAAAGGATCTGGCTTTAGACTTTACATCACTTTGGTTAGTGTGCAAAGAACAGTTAAAATAAGCTATTGGGAAACTGATTAGGAGATTATGACAGATGAAATTTAAGGTGGAAGATGACTTGGATTAAACTATGACAATATCACTGAAGGGAGAGAAAAGCAGAGAGATTAGAGATTTTAAAGATAAATAATTAACTTGATCTGGCATTTTAGTTATTCTAGGCCAGGGACAACTGTTCTGAATCCAGTGCATTTAGTAACCCTGTTAGAGAGTGACTCTCACATTGACGGCTCACAAATTACAGTAATAACCTTGAGTAATATTATATTGAGTTGGCGTCTTTTCATAGACTTCCTGGAGTTTTTCCTTTTTTCTTTCTTTCTTTCTTTTTTTTTTTTTTTTTTTTTTTTTTTTGAGACAGGGTTTTACTCCTGCCCAGGTTGGAGTGCAGTGGCGCTATCTCAGCTCACTGAAACCTCTGCTTCCCAGGCTCAAGTGATCCTCTCACTTCAGCCTCCCAAGTAGCTGGGACTACAGGCACGCTCAACCATACACAGCTAATGTTTACATTTTTTGTAGAGATGGGGCTTCCCCATGTTGCCCAGGCTGGTCTTGAACTCCTGAACTCAAGCAATCCTCCCACCTCGGCCTCCCAAAGTGCTGGGATTACAGGCATGAGCCACTGTACCTGGCCTGGAATTTAAAAAAATAATAATTTTATTGAAATATGTGTCTTAAAAAGTGCACATATCCTAAGTGTAGACAGCTCAATGAATTTTCACAGTCTGCAGACACCTTTGTATCCGGCACCCAGATCAAGGAACAAAACATTATTAATACCTGGGAACCCCATCAACCTGCCTTCCAGGCACTGCCTTCTTCCAAGGGGAGTTTCTATGCTGACTTTCAACAGCATAGGTAGTTTTGCCTATCTTTATACTTGTTATATATAAAGCCATAAAGTATGTGTTCTTTTGTTTTGGGCTACTTGTACTCAACATTACACTTGTGAGATTCTTCCGTATTGTTGTATGCAGTTGTAGATCATTCATTTTGTTTTCCATTTTGTGGATATACTGTAATTTATGAATTCATTCTTCTGATGGACATTAGGGCAGTTTGCCATTTAGAGCCATTATAGATAGTGCTACTATGAGCATTCTACTACATATCTCTTGGTGATGGCCTTTTCATTTGCTTGAGTATTTTGGTAGCTAAGTTACTATTAAGTTTTTAAAAATCTGCTCATCAATAATGTAGTATCGTGTGTTGCAATATCTCAATCATTTGGATCAAAATTTGGTGCAGATAATGAAGGACTTTGCTTTCACAAATGTGAAAAATTTTGGTAACAAGAAAGATGAGGGAAATTTTAAGCTTGGAAGTGTAAAATATTTTGAATTGCCCTGGAGTTTTGACCTTTTTTATAACCACTTGCATGTCCAGCATCTGAGAACATCATGACTTTGCTAAATCCTTGTACCATAACAGACTGGAATCCAGAGTCACATGATAAACAAAGCCACTTAGGCTGTTCTGAAGAATATCTTTGATACTAAAACAGTCCTTGAAATTGCCTTTGAAAATCACACCATTTCACACTCTACCACAGCTCATTAAAATTAAAGCCAGCAGTTTACTTCTTTTGAATTATATGCTTCTGGGTTTTGACTCTCTGAAGCATAGCTAAATACACTACAAAAAGAATTCATGGCCAGCACAGTGGCTCATGCCTGTAATCCCAGCACTTTGAGAGGCCAAGCCTGCAGATCACTTGAGCTGGGAGTTCAAGACTAGCCTGGGCAACATGTCAAAACCTCGGTCTCTACAAAAAAATACAAAAATGAGCCAGGCATGGTGGCGCATATCTGTGATCCCAGCTACTCGGGAGGCTGAGGTGGGAGGATCACCTGAGCCCAGGAGGTCCAGGCTTCAGTGAACCATGATCTCACCACTGTACTCTAGCCTAGGTGACAGAGTGAGACCCTGTCTCAAAAAGAAAAAAATCCTGGGCACAGTGGCTGACGCCTGTAATCCCAGCACTTTGGGAGGCCGAGGCGGGTGGATCACAAGGTTAGGAGATCGAGACCATCCTGGCTAACACGGTGAAACCCCGTCTCCACTAAAAATACAAAAAATTAGCCGGGCGAGGTGGCAGGCGCCTGTAGTCCCAGCTACTCGGGAGGCTGAGGCAGGAGAATGACGTGAACCCAGGAGGCGGAGCTTGCAGTGAGCCGAGATGGCGCTACTGCACTCCAGCCTGGGCGACAGAGCAAGACTCTGTCTCAAAAAAATAAAATAAAATGCACAATTATTGGTACACCAAACCCCCATGAAATGCAGTTTATCTGTATAAGAAACCTGTTCATGTACCCCAGAACCTAAAATAAAAGCTTTTAAAAATGTGAATAATGTGTAAAGGAAATCATTATTTGGTATTTGACAAAAAATTAAAAAATGGAAAAGAATTCACCACAGAGGCTGACTTGGTATGACAGATCACTGCACAATGTACAAAATAATCAAGGGGATACAGCACTCCATACATTCATTAAGTTGAGCTACTTCTTTATTCAGTTTATATTTTATTTTATTTACTTACTTTTTTTAGAGACAGGATCTCCCTGTTTCCCAGGCTGGATTGCAGGGACTATTCACAAGTGTGATAATAGTGCACTATAGCCTTGAACTCCTGGGCTCAAATGATTCTCCTGCCTCACTGGAGTAGCTAGGACTACAGGCATGCACCATTGTGCCCAGCTCAGTTTATATTTTAAAGAATTGGACCATCTGCTGAAAACCACTGGCTATCAGAAAATTATACCCAAAACAATTCATAGGGCTTTGGGTGGGTGGGAGGTATGTATAATTGCAGAATTATTAATATTCACTAATGAATCACTTGTTAAAATTAGATATGGACATTTTTGTATACTCAGAATCAGCAATTTTCTAGAAAAGTATCTGTATGCTACTTTTGGCTTCATGCCTAAAACATGGGCCTGGGATACTAGGATGTGTTTTTTCCACAGTTCAGGCTGCTGTGTCCTGAATTGCTAGCCAAATGTCCCTTCTCTGTGTTACCAGGATAATTGCCAAAACACTGACATAGAGAATTTTTAGGTCTGTTGCAGTTGGCTCATCCCTGTAATCCCACCACTTTTGGAGGCCAAGGCAGGAAGATAGCTTGAGGCCAGGAATTCGAGACCAGCCTGGGCAAGATAGTGAGACCCCTGTTCTACAAAAAAAAAAAAAAAAAAAAAAAAAAAAAGATTAGCCAGACATGTGGTGTATGCCTGTAGTCCCAACTACTTGAGAGGCTGAGGTGGGAGGATTACTTGATCCCAGGAGTTTGGGGTTGCAGTGAGCTATGACCATGCCACTGCACTCCAGCCTGGGCAACAAAGCAAGACCTTGTCTCTTTAAAAAAAAAAAGAGAGAGAGAGAATTTGAAATCTTGTCCTTGGATGCAATTAAACTTGCAGCAATGATTTTATTCTAAAATATGATTGTTGCTTCCCCCACCCTGTATAATTTACCTCTAAAAATTTGGAATAAATAAGCTTCAGGCCAGTCGCAGTGGCTCATATCTGTAATCCCAGCACTCTGGGAGGCTGAGAAGGGTGGATCATTTGAGGTCAGGAGTTCGAGACCAGCCTGACCAACATGGCAAAATGCCGTCTCTACTAAAAATACAAAAATTAGGTGGGTGTGGTGGCATGCACCTGTAATCCCAGCTACTCGGGAGGATGAGGCAGGAGAACTGCTTGAACCTGGGAGGCAGAGGTTGCAGCGAGCCAAGATCATGCCACTGCGCTCCAGCCTGAGCAAAAGAGCAAGATTCTGTCTCAAAAAAAAAAAAAAAACTTCGACCAGTACCAATGCTACAGAGATTTCAAATGTCTTTCCATTTCCACCTCTGATTATTTGACTATTATTCATTCTATTTGACCTTATTCAAGCCTTTAATTGCATGTTTCCCATCAGAGCTGTTGTGAGAACAATCATATTTTGTAAGAAAGGTTATACAAAATTGTGTTTTATTTAAATCACAAATGCTCAAAATCAAGTAAGCGAAATATGATAGTCATTATTAGCATTGTTTGCTAAATATTTACTGTTCTTTATCACCCAAGCCAGTAGTGCCAGGGGAAGGCAGGCACCTGTGAGTTGCCCTGGTCAATGAATTGTGAGTGGAGGTGATGGGGTAATTTTTGAGTGTGAGCATTTCATGTCCCTGTGCAAGACCCTCCAAGGTTCACTCACCTCTGCCATTGCAACCAGCAATGTTCCAGAGAATGGCTGCTCCTTGAATGACTCCAAGGAAGAGGATTCCACTGCCAGCCTATGATAGCCAGGGAACATGAGCAAGAAACAAACCTTTGATGTAGTTTGTTACTGGATCTTAACCTAATTTCATGTATCCTATCTCAACTGATACAAATATTAACCCTAACTTAAAATTAACTTAAAATTGTTTACTTGAATTGTTCTTGGGGTAATTTTAGCCTAAGGGAAATTTTCTTGGGTAATTTCAGCCTAAGGGAAATTAGCCCAAGTAAAAATACATTTATTCAATAAATATTCATGAAGATCATACTATCTATCAGAAACTATGTTAGGCTGTGGATTCATGGCAATAAATGAACAATATAAACATGGTCTCTGCTTTCATGAAAACTGGAAGGAAAATTTGAAGGTAGGCAACTATGTATGATGAATGCTACAAGTGAAAAAGTATAGTGTTATTCAGTGTGGTTGAATATTATACAAAGCTACCAAGAAACAATGGAGAAAGAGAAAACAAGTTCTAATTCAAGAATTATCTTGAAAACATAGAAAACATTCCTTATATTTGAATCTGAAGCCCTTCAGGGCTAACATTGCTTTTGACCCATGTGGGTCCTCAGGCAAATACCCAATTTCCTGTGCCTCTGTTTCATTATCTGTAAAATAGCACTAAATATAACCTGCCCTGGCTAACATACATAATCACTGCCAGAAATCAATTAGATAGAGAACATAAGTGTCCCTTAAAAATAAGCAGTGTTATTATTCTTTGAAGCTTTTACAGTGCATTGAAGAAGCCTATAAATATGCAGTTTAAAAAATTGAAAACCCTATAAAGCAACATACAAACACATTTAAATTAATGTTGTATCCTTCTAGCTGTGGGAAATGGTGCATAATATCACAGTGAAAATTATACCTTGGGTAATCTAAAAGTCAATGTTTATTGCCAAGTAATATCTGCTAGTGCACTGCTATTAGGATATGGCTGAAACAGGCCAAAAATTCCCTTGTAATCCCTGTAAAGAATATTCAATAAATATTTTTCTTGTCAGTGGAATGAAGTGAATGTTTTATCCAAGCTGAACAACAGAAAAATGCACGCAGTATTAAGAGAAACTGCCTTTGTCTTTGAAATCTGTAATGCTGGAAGTGTGTGTGCTTATATCCTACTGGAAATGATGTCCAGTTTTCTAAACTCATTGCTCTCTTCTGAGTCTCTTTTATATTAGAGTTTGGAATATCAAGGTAACATTGTAAGAGATGATGAAAAGCCTGTTTGTCACTGGTTGTCAAGCAACCAAATGCACGTACAAACACACCGCCTTATTTTGTGCAGAGTGGGTGTAGGTGCTGAACTGCTTTTCTATTGGTCAGTTTCTCTTCCAATGGCAGAAAAGAAAGTATTATTTTTCCAGCTAATTGACATACTCTGGGAAAGGAACCAACTATGTTTCTTTCCCTAGCAGTGTTAGATATAGACTTTAAACCAGGGCCAGTTTTATAAGTTATTGTGGCTTTGGGCAATCTAGATTTTATATGCAAAAATACTCCAGAAAAAGTTTAAAAATTCAAATTTTGTGCTATGAGAAATGTGCAAGAGAGATCTGTTTTCTTGAATATACTTTAATATAAGGAAATAAGAATCCACAGTCATTCTCCCACAGTGAAACCAGGAAAGACCTTACCCAGGTCGCAAATGACAGCAAAAATGATGTTCCCTAACCCCACCCTGTCTTCTCATAGACCATATGAAATGATAGGAAGCTGGAATCTGGGAGGAAGGAGAATTACAGCAAAGGAAAAATGGGAAGGGGACCAAGAGAGGGACAGCAGGCTGCCCACATGAGGGACCTCTGTATGGCCTGAAATGTGTTTCAATGTAAAGAGTAAGGGAAAAGATGCTCATTGCTCTTCCAGTAACAAACTGGATACCCCTGTATAATGCAAGGCTGTACTATTTTCTACCTGTTCTCTCTTTCCCTAGTTTCTCCCTCCTCCTAACGAGTCCAACACCTTTTGATACTCTTTTCATCTTACAACATTATTTCACAAAGTTTCACTAGCTCCCCATTTCCAGTAGGGGAAAACAAATCCTAAACTTCTGAGGCTGGTATTCAAACTCTTCCATGGGCTGTTCCTGCCATGCAGCAGGTAGCATTCCTGCTTCTTTGGGTGACTTAAGTCTTTTTCTCTTAAGGACTTCAACTGATTGGTTGAGGGCTACCCCCATACGGAGGATAATCTTCCAGATGAGGTCTACTGATTTAAATATTAGTCCCATCTAAAAATACCTTCACAGCTAGACTGGTGTTGGACAAAATATTAGAGAACCTCAGCCTAGACAAACTGGCAAATAAAATTAACCATGACACTAACCCTTACAAATGCTTCCTCTGTGTAGGTACTATTCTAAATGTTCTACATGTATCAACTCACTTAATCCTTACATTAGCCCTAAGGGAAGGGCCAGTGTTATTATTGTCATCCCCATTTTACAGATGAGGCACAGAGAGAGAGGTTAAGTAACTTGCCTGAGGTCACACAGCTTGTAAATGATGGAGCCGGGATATGAATCCTTGCAGTTTGGCTCTACAGTTTATATTCCTAACTACTGTGCTATTTACCTCTCAAAAATAGAAAATGAAAGCTGAACTGATTGATAGTTTATATGTTCTTCCTGTAAATGTCTTTGTTTGCCCACCATTAACCTCTATTCAATGTCAGTTTTTACAGAAACCTTACATATATCCACACAATAGCCCTTTGATGTAGATAGTACTATCCCAATGTTACAGATGAGGAAATTTTGAGGCACAAAGTTAATGACTTGCCTTAGGCCATACAGTGGAACAGCAGGGATTTTAACCTAGGCCCCTTAGTCTCCAAGGTATATCGTCTTACTACATTGCCTCTCTGTACATAGTTCATCGAGGTTAAACATTTTAAGGATGTTCTGGGCCAGGTGTGGTGGCTCACGTCTGCAATCCAAGTGCTTTGGGAGGCGGCTGAGGCAGTAGGATCACTTGAGCCCAGAACTTAAGAGTGTAGGGAGCTATGGTCACACCACTGCACTCCAACCTGAGTGGCAGAGTGAGACCCCCATCTCTTAAAAAAACAAACAAAAAAAGATGTTCTGAATAATCTCTATTTAAAAGACATTAATTACTTTAACAAAAGTCAGATTTCTGTTTTGATACATTCCACAAATGAAATACACTGTACATAAAGGATAAGTTTCTGACCATTTCATGTACCAGGAAAGAATCAAGTAATGACATGTTATTCAATAAGACTAGAACTTATATTAAGATTTTCTTTATTAATGTATTTTCTTTTTTTTTATTTTCTTTTTTTTTTGAGACTGAGTCTCGCTCTATTCCCCAGGCTGGAGTGCGGTGGCATGATCTTGGCTCACTGCAACCTCTGCCTCCCGGGTTCAAGTGATTATTATGCCTCAGCCTCCTGAGTAGCTGGTATTACAAGCGTGCGCCACCACACCTGGCTAATTTTTGTATTTTTAGTAGAGACGGGGTTTCACCATTTTGGACAGGCTGGTCTCAAACTCCCGACCTCAAGTGATCCGACTGCCTCAGCCTCCCCAAGCGTTGGGATTACAGGCATGAGCCACGACGCCTGGCCTATTTTCTAAAAGAAAGAGAATGAGGAAAGGTGAACTGTCTTAATAATTGACTTCAGTCATCATTTAGCAGCCACAGTGGGTCCTGTGCAATTATATATATACATATATAAACATATTTGCCATCTTAAAGAATTTACAAATCTTGGTTGTACAGGTACTGAACATGAAAAATTATGAGATTTATATGAGAAAATTTGAAAATATAACAAAGCTGCTGAAAATAGGAATGGATAGATCGGAGCTGAAAGAGATCAATAGACATACTAGTGTAGTCATTATTGAGAAACTAACATAGTTGCTCCCAGGAGGTGAGATCCATTATATATTGTGGCATGGACAGCTAAATGTCTAATCTGATTTCCATTTTATGCTTCTTCCTTAGTAACAGAACCCTGATTCTTATATAGGCACATTGCTGACCAAAACGTAAGGTTGTTTTATAACCTTTCCTATAATTAGTCTGGCCGTACTGCTAACTTCAATGCTGATAAGATGTAAGTAAATATATGTGAAATTCCAGAAAGCCACAACACAAGGATGCAGGCATACCTTTCTGTCACTGCTGTCCTGGAACTTAAGAATCATCTTGGATCATGAAGTGACATAGTCGACATGGCAGAGCAGTGCCATCTTCCTTCCAGGGAGGAAGCTGGGTCTCTGGTGAACATGGGGAACCATAATAGCCCTGCACAGGGGTGAAAATATGTGATACCTTTTCTCATTCATCAGAAGGTTTGTGGCTGACACTCCTACAACAAAAGACAAACAAGAGAAAGGTGCAAAAAATTTATTTAATCAAAGTTTTTTGTGACATGGAAGGCTTCAGAAGTGAAAGCCAAAGACCCAGAGAAAACTGTCTATTTGTATGTTTAGGTTCGATGAAAAATGGAGTGCCATGTAGAAATGTGATTGGACAAAAAGAGAATGATCTAATGGTGATAGATTGAGTAGGGAAACCCGGCAAGGCCTATTTGTTCATTCTTCTGGGTCTCTGCATGGCATTCCTTTCTCTCGGGTATAGGACAGCACCTTTCTGGAATGAGGGTTGTATGACCTACTATCAGACCAGGTAGGTCAGAGAATATTTTTATGGCCAGCTCCTACACGGAAAGGCAAGGGAAAGTTAGAATAGTGTTTCTACATTTTATGGCTGGCTTTGGAGGAGACGGATTCTTAGAAAAAAAATTCTGGGCCAGGCGCCATGGCTCACGCCTGTAATCCCAGCATTTTGGGAGGCTGAGGCGGGCAGATCACGAGGTCAGGAGATCAAGACCACCCTGGCTAACAGGGTGAAACCCTGTCTCTACTAAAAATACAAAAAATTAGCCAGGCATGATGGCGGGCGCCTGTAGTCCCAGCTACTGGGCAGACTGAGGCAGGAGAATGGTGTGAACCTGGGAGGCAGAGATCGCGCACTGCACTCCAGCCTGGGCGACAGAGCGAGACTCTGTCTCAAAAAAAAAGAAAAGAAAAAAAGAAAAAAAATTCTGATGGGGGTGATTTGGGTTTTATGCCCAATCTTTGAGCCATTTGAGGGTTAGCATTATAATTTGTCCAGTTGCAGGCCGGGTGTGGTGGCTCATGCTGATAATCCTAGCACTTGATGAGGCCAAGGTGGGAGAATCACTTGAGGTCAGGAGTTCGAGACCAACCTGGGCGACATAGTAAGACCCTGTCTTTACTAAAAAAAATCGAGGTGGCCACTACAAGTGGCACATACCTGTAGTCAGGGGTAAGGAGGGGACATTGTTTGAGCCAGGAGTTCAAGGCTGCAGTAAGCCATAATCATGACACTGTACTCCAGCCAGGGTGACAGAGCAAGACCTCGTCTCAGGAAAAAAGAAAAAAAAAAACAAAACAGGAATTTTTTCTTCCCTTTAGCTTAAAATAACACCAATTTATTATGTTCTTCTACAGTTGAGCTGGGGTTTAGCTGATCTGGGTTTAACTTAGCTGGGCAGCTCTGCATCTCACTGCAGGGCTGCAGGTTGGCTGGATCAACTTTGCCCTCCATGTCTCATTCTTCTTGAACAAGTTCGATACCCGAGGCCTGTTCTTGTGATGATGGCAGAAGCATAAGAGATGGAGAGGAAGCACTCAAGGGTTTTTAACACTTAGACCTGGAACTGGGCACATTGTCATGATGTCTGCATGCCATTGGCTAAAAGGAGTCCCATATCGTTATGGGATCTTTGGGGTGTCACTTTTTTCAGCAGAAACCTGTCTGGCCAGTTGTGCCTTTGCCTGAGTTTGCTCAGACCCACTAGGTTCATTCCACTCACTAGGCCTCGTAGGCTGCTCTTGGCTCATGCTACTGGCCTGAATCCCATGCCTTCCCAGGGATACTGCGTGGAGCAGTGACGGGTGTGTGGGCAAGCATGTGTCCGACCACTGCACAGTCAGACATGCCCCTGCTGCAGCGGGCAGGGGCAGCACAGGTGCTGGCACCCTGCAAGGCTGTGGCTGGACCAGGTACACCACAAGCAGCTTCCACTGCTGGCACTGGGAACATGGTGGCACTCAGAAGCTTGAAGATGCCAGGAATTTTGGGCCCCAAAGAGGGAATCACAGTCCTGGATCAGGGGGCTCCCAAGTCTGGACTCCCCAAAGGGCTGTACTTCTTCTTTCCTTCTCTTTGCCCACAACATTTTGAGCAAGGGGCATGTCTCAGTCCTGTTTGCATTACAACTCTTAGCCTCATTTGGTGGGTCCCAAGTTCTTGTCCTGCACCCAGGAAGAATGAGGTAGGCAGACAAGTAGAGGGTGAGCAAGACGAAGAGGAGCTCTATTGAGTGACAGTAGCTCAGAGGAGACCGTGGAGTGGGTAGCTCCTGTCTGCAGCTGGTCATCCTAATGTCTGCTGCTCTCAGCAGAGAGGAAGCCCTGGAGTGGGTAGCTCCTCTCTGCAGCTGGTTGTCCTGATGTTTGCGTCATGCTGCTGTTCATGGCACCCAGGCTGTAGGTGCCAAGGGGTGCATTCAGACCAGTGCCAACCTGCTTTCAGCATCCCCCCACTTCAGCTTCCCTCCTATGCTTGTCAGCACCCAAAATCTGGAGGGGGCCAAGGCAGCAGGGGGCTGGTGTGTCAACATTGCCCCGAGTGTGTGGACACCCAGCCTGGCTGTGACAGCACCCGGGTTTGGTCCTGACTTTGTTCTGAGATCAGAGCAGGCACCGACAGCAGGGAGAAGCCAGGCAATGGGAGCAGGCATTTCCAAGCCTGTGAGGGCAAGGGTGGCCTTCCAGGGCCCCCAAGAGTGCAGGGATGCCTGGGACCACAGCCCGTTTGGGTGGCTGCAGCTGCACTGGGGAGAATGGGGCTCCTTCCTGCTCCTTGGAACAGGAGGCCTGGGTCTGCAGCCACGGTTTGGAGAGATGCAGCTGTGCCCAGGAGGGTGGGGCTCCTGCCTAGTCCCCAGACCCCAAGAGCACAGGGATGCCCGGATCCGTAGCTGTGACTTGGGTGGTGACAGTCACACACAGGAAGCTCCTGCCCCAACTTGGAAGGATTGGGTCTCCCATTTGTCCTCAGCTCCCACCAGCTTTACGGAGCATGCAGCCCCAGCTGTGCCTCCTTGCTGCAGCCACTGCTCCAGATGGCACACTGCTGCCATCAATATGTAGTAGATTCAACATGACCATAAATCAACTTCAGTTCCTCCCATCAAGAGGTAGAGTTTTCTCCCCCTGCATGTACTCCTTGCCCCTTGAATATGAGCTTGTGACTTCCTTTGACCAATAGAATGTAGTAGAAGTGAAATTTATGCCTTGTAAGCTGTAGTCTAATAAGACCCTTGCAGTCCCATTTACACCCTCTTGGAATGCTACAGCCAAGACAGGAGGATGAGGAAGCCCAGCTCGGATGAACCTCTTTGTGGATGAAAGCCCACATGGAGAGAGGCCCAAGCATCCCAATTTCCTAGCTCAGCTCTCAGCTGACCCAATAACTGGATGTAACTTCATGAGTGAGCCCAGGTGACAGCAGCAAAAGAACCCCTATCCAACCTGCAGAATTGTTGCATAGTTGTTTTAAGCCACTAAATTTGGGGATGGTTTGGGATGCAGCAATAGATAAAGAATACAACATGGCTACGCCAAAGTCAAGAGGCAGGGAAGTATACTCTCCATGTGACAAGTGTGTGGATGCATGGAGGGTGAAGGTTTGAGACCAACAATTCAATCCACTATCATGTGTATCTGAATTTTAATTACTTTAATTCTAGATTGATCTTCAGTTGTTAGTGGCTCCTGACACTGTTGTTTTCTAGCTCCCCACCCATTCTATCTTTGTGATAGCTTATCTATAGTTCTTTCCTTCATGTGCTCACATACTATTCTTCCATCAAGAGGTGAATTCTATTTCTGTACTCTTGAATCTGAGCTGACTGTGACCGCTCTGACAAATAAAATACAGTGAAGTAATCCCTAACCTTTTAGAGGACTAGCAACTTCCACTGCCTGCCTCTTGGAAGTCTGGCACCATGTAAGAAGAACAACTATCCTGACTACTCTGCTATGAGAAAGCAAGTTTTTGGTACCTTATTAAAGAAAAATGATCGCTTACACATATGTGTGGCATCCTCATTAGAGAAAAGGAGTTAGGTTGGTGGGACCAAGGGAAAACAAAAAGAGAAAGCAGATAAGCTATAAGTCTGCCTTTCTTCATGGTCCGGGACACATAGCCCCTCTACACAAATAACTCACAATCATCCCACACCCAGCTATCAGCAGACACCTGCAAGTTAGCTCACCGCAACCTTGGCATTATCAGTACTGCACAAAGCCCTCTTGAGCATACAGCATAAACACTAAGTCTATAAAATCTCCAGCAAGCCTTTGTTTCCTGACAGTCAGCTCTTCTTCTGCTGATTCTACCAGTTGCTCCCTGGCAACATATTTTTATACTTTCTCCAATAAATCTGCCTTTCTTTATCTACAACTGCCTTGGTAAATTATTTTACACACACGCCACTGGTCCAGATAGCCGTTGCTCACCCATGACATTATGTTTAGTGAAGTTCTATTCTGCATTTTCATTTTTTTAAATGGTAGATATTACATTTTGTTTATCTGTTCATCAGTTGATGGACATTTGGGTTGTTTCAACTTCTTAGCTATTATGAATAATGCTGCTATAAACATTCTTATATAGGTGTTGGTGTGGACATGTGATTTCCTGATTTTGGATATTTATCTACAAGTGGAATTGCTAGGCCAGATGATAGCTACTACACATCTTTGCATCCCCTTTCCTACAAGGATAAATAGAGTTTTTTTTTTATTTTTATTTTTTATTTTTTGTAGAAATGGGGTCTTGCCGTTTTGCCCAGGCTGGTCTTGAACTCCTGGGCTCAAGCAATCCTCTCACCTTGGCCTCCCAAAGTGCTGAAATTACAGGCATGAGCTACCACACTCAGCCAAAGATATAAACAGAAAATGTTTGGTGTTAATGCAAACAATGTTGTATATTTATTCCTGGCTCCTATTCTGACTTTGTCTTCTACTCTCCCCAGGGCAGTTCTGCTCTGAGTCCCTCGGCCTCTATAAGAGACAGCTACAGGCCAGGCGCAGTGGCTCACGCCTGTAATCCCAGCACTTTGGGAGGCCGAGGCGGGCGGATCACGAGGTCAGGAGTTCAAGACCAGCCTGGCCAACATGGTGAAACCCGTCTCTACTAAAAATAAAAAAATTACCTGGGCATGGTGGCGTGCGCCTCTAATCCCAGCTACTTGGGAGGCTGAGGCAGGAGAATCGCTTGAACCAGGGAGTCAGAGGTTGTAGTGAGACGAGATCGCCCCACTGCACTCCAGCCTGGCGACAGAGCAAGACTCCATCTCCAAAAAAAAAAAAGAGAAACTACAGGGACCATTCTCTTGCTTCATTCAGATCTCTGGTCGCTGATAATTGTATTAGAGGGAAATTCCCTGATCATTGCTTAAAACAGCTCCCCTTACCATCTATTCCCTTGCCAATCCCCATCTTCAGAGCACTTAGCACCTCGGATATTTACTCATTTATTTATTTATTTATGTCTGCCTTTCCTCAGACTAGCGGGAGGGGTGGATCTTCATTTTATAAATTATTGCATCCATAGCATCTAGAGCAGAGCCCAAGTACTCAATATATATTGGTTAGATAAATTAGTGAGTGAGTGAATGAATTAATTAAGAATCTTCAGTTTCCTTGAGTCCTCTACTGCACTGAGGACTGTCCAGTGGGAAATTATATCAAGCAAACACCATGCAAAGTTGGCCACTATCAGAAAATTCCAAGGGTCATTTGTGGGCCTAGCTGAGTCATGAAAGCAGAAAAGAAAATAGAATTTAAAATTAATCTCACTACTTCTGTTCTCACTTCATGGCATGGTTTCTGTTGCTTTCCTCTTTAGCTACTTAGGGAAAAATTAGGCCTTTTATATCCTTCAATGTTTTCTGTTGTCTACATTAAACATTGTGTGGCAGAGAACAGTGGGGCAAGTAAGAAACCTAGGATCCACTGAAGCCTTAATTGTTCGTCCAAAAAGAGCTCACCTGATTTTATGTATGTGAGTGTTTTTAAAAATACATAAATTTTTTGAGACAGGGTCTCACTCTGGCTGCAGTGCAGTGGTGTGATCTCGACTCACTGCAGCCTCAACCTCCCAAGGTCAAGTGATCCTCCCACCTCAGCTTCCCAAGTATCTGGGACCACGGGTGTGCACCACCATGCCTAGCAAAATTTCATATTTTATGGAGATGTGGTTGGCCATGTTGCCCAGGCTGGTCTCCTAGGCTCAAGCAATCCACCTGCCTGGGCCTCCCAAAGTGCTGGGATTACAAGTGTGAGCTATGGCACCTGGCCTTTAAAAATTCTTAATCCCTGGAAGCACATGTCAACCTGGCTTTGCCCACCAGGTTTTCTTCATCTTACCACAGCTCTCCTTGATATGTTCTTAAAGTCCTTCCTTTCATCTCTCTTTCTTTCTTTGTCATTTGCCCCCACTTTTCTCATCTTCTGCCCCTATTCCAATTCAAGGGTTGATTTAGACAGCTACAATACTAGCAGATGTCTATATTTCTGTGTTACTCTCAATTTTCTGCCACGTAGTTTTTTGTTTGTTTGTTTGTTTTTTGAGATGGAGTCTCACTCTTGTTGCCCAGGCTGGAGTGCAATGGCGCGATCTTGGCTCACTGCAACCTCCGCCTCCTGGGTTCAAGCGATTCTCCTGCCTCAGCCTCCCGAGTAGCTGGGGCTACAGGCATGTGCCACCACGCCTGGCTACTTTTGTATTTTTAGCAGAGATGGAGTTTCACCATGTTGGTCAGGCTGGTCTTAAACTCCTGACCTCAAGAGATCTGCCCACCTCAGCCTCCCAAAGTGCTGGGATTACAGGCATGATCCATCACGCCTGGCCCATATAATTATTTCTTATCTCAGCTTAGTTATATTGAGCAAAATGTTTGTGGACTAGGTGTTGTGCCAAACATTTGCTAGGCCTTAGAGATACTGACATTTTAAAACAATTTCTACTTAGAGTATTTGCAATGTTAGCAGTCTCCACTTTACTCCTTTATGTTGTGATTGCAACCTTCTTGCAACTTCTCTATGGGCTTAAAATAGCTTGGACATAGGTAGTGTTCATTAGTGTGGGAAATTAGTTGAACTGAATTCATAACCAGTCTAGAATCTGCTTTCGAAATTTCTTCCACTCCTTGTCAATCCAATCTACATCTACCCAGTAGTATCCTGTAAGTAGTGGTAGCAGGTTTTTCTGTGGTGGGCAGTCTATCCAAACCTACCACAAAATCCGAGGAAGCTGAGAAGTCAAAGAAAGAGGTTGACAAATCCAATTTCTTAGAAGGAAACATTTAATACAGACTTATGAACAGAAGCCATGTCTATGTCACCAGAGGCAGTGAAAAAAGATGGCAGATCCCCACACTATTACCTCCCAGACCCAGGGTTTATATACCAGAGGTGACGGGCACTCTGGCTTCAGAGGGAATGGGTAGGAATTTTCCCTGAGGGCAGGACTGATGGTAAGTACATGCTCTAACACAAGGGACAATAGATGAGCTGGACATCTCAGAGGCATTCCCAGAACTGAGGTTAATCTGAAGTCAACATGGCGGATTACTGTCCAAGATGGAGTTACTCTGACCTCCCATCTAAGATGAAGTTGTTTTGGCCTTCACATACTGTTCCATTTTTGACATTGAAGCTAAGAGGCAATTAGCCCAAGAAAATATTTGTAAATCATATATCTGATAAGAGGCTTGTATTCAGAACATATAAAGAACTTTTGCAACTCAGTAATGAAAAGACAAATAGCTCAATGAAAAAATGGCTGTACTGGTGGCTGGACTCTGTGGCTCACGCCTGTAATCTCAACACTTTGGGAGGCCGAGGCATCAAGATCCCTTGAGCCCAGGAGTTCGAGACCAGCCTGGGCAACACAGTGAGACTCCCTATCCCCCGACCCCAATCTCTACCAGAAAAAAAAAAAAAAAAAAGCCAGGTGTAGTGGCACATGCCTGTTGTCCTAGCTACTTGGAAGGCTGAAGTGGGAGGACTGCTTGAGCCTGGGAGGTTGAGGCTGCAGGGAGCTGTGATAACGCCATTGAACTCCAGCCTGGGCGACAGTGAGACCCTGTTTCTAAAAAAAAATTTTTTTTTTTTTTTTTTTTTTTTTTTTGAGATGGAGTCTTGCTCTGTCGCCCAGGCTGGAGTGCAGTGGCGCCATCTTGGCTCACTGCAAGCTCCGTCTCCCAGGTTCATGCCATTCTCCTGCCTCAGCCTCCTGAGTAGCTGGGACTACAGGTGCCCGCCACCAAAATTTTTTTGTATTTTTAGTAGAGACGGGGTTTCACCATGTTAGCCAGGATGGTCTCGATCTCCTGACCTCGTGATCCACCCGCCTTGGCCTCCCAAAGTGCTTGGATTACAGGCGTGAGCCACTGCGCCCAGCCAGAAAAATTTTTTTAATGGGGAAGAATCTGAATAGATAGTTCTCCAAAGAAGATATACAAATTGCCAATAACCTAACAAAAAGATGCAACATCATTAGTTATTAGGGAAATGCAAATAAAAATTACAATGAGATACCACTTCACACCTAAAAGGATGGCAGTAATTTTTTAAAATGGACATTAACAAATTGTAGTATAATACGAAATACTTTTGGTCTTTGTCCCCAGTTCCTGTCACAGAGTACCTAAAACCTTTGGTATTTTTTATCTAGGGTGGGGCTCTGAGATAGCCTCAGGATGGGACTGGTCACTAGAAGGACCAAGTGATTAGAGGGTTGAAACTTTCAGCTCTACCCACCAAACTCTGGAAAAGGTGTCAGGGGATTTTATAGCCCATTGGTGAGAAGTGTAGGTGACAACCTACTTGGATTGGTGTTGGAAGTTAGGGGAAGTCTTGTGGGAAACATCCTGTGGGATCTGATACTATCTAGATAGTGTCAGAATTGAATTGAATTGAATTCTCTAGTGGACACCCAGTTGGTGTCCACTAGAGAAGTTGGTGTGTCAGGAAATACCTTTACATATCTGGTCACAGAAGTGTTCTACGTTGAGTGTGTGAGTAGAGAGAAAAAACTTTGCTTTTCCTCTTCACATGAGTGTAGGCAAGGATGTGGAGAAATTCTCATATATTGCTGGTAAGAATACAAAATGGTACAGCCACTGTGGAAAACAGTTTGGCAATATACAAAACATTAAACATAGAGTTACTATTTGACCCATCTGTTCCTAGGTATATACCCAAGAGAAATTAAAACAAATACACATCTCTGTAAAACCATGTACACTTGGCCCTCTACGTCCATGAAGTCCACATCCTTGCATTCAACCATGGATCAAAAATATTTAGGGGAAAAAGGTAAAAAATAATAATATCCTGAAAGCAGATGGGGCATTAAAAAATGATACAATAAACAGTAATAAAAATTAAAAATACAATATACAACTATTTACATAGCATTTACATTGTATGAGGTATTATAAGTAATCTAGAGATGATTTACAGTAGACCAAAGGATGTGTGTAGTTTATATGCAAATACTAAGGGACTTGAGTATCCTTGGATTTTAGTATCCATGGTGGTCCTAGAACCAGTACCCCACAGATACCAAGAGACAACTGGACATGAATGTACATAGCAGATTATCTATAATAGCCAAAAAATGCAAACAACCCAAATGTCTGTCAACCAATGAATGGATAAAGAAAATGTGATACGGTCATAGGATGGAACATTATTCAGCAATAAAAAGGAATAAAAGGCCGGGTGCAGTGGCTCACGCCTGTAATCCCAACACTTTGGGAGGCTTAGGCAGGCGGATCGCTTGAGGTCAGGAGTTCGAGACCAGCCTGGCCAACATGGTGAAACCCTATCTCTACTAAAAATAGAAAAATTAGCTGGGCGTGGTGACACATGCCTACTTGGGAGGCTGAGGCAGGAGAATGGCTTGAACCCAGGAGGTGGAGGTTGCAGTGAGCCAAGATTGCAACATTGCACTCCAGCCTGGGTGACAGAGTGAAACTCCATCTCAACAACAACAACAACAAAAAAGGAATAAGGTACTGATGCATGCTATGACATGGAGGAACCTTGTAACATTATGCTAAGTAAAAGAAACCAGTTTCAAAAGGCCACATACTGTGCCCTTCCGTTTATATGAGATGCTCAGAATAGGAAAATCTGTAGACACAGGAAGTAGATTCATGGTTGTCTAGGCTGAGGAGTCTGGGAGTTTGGGGAGAAATAGGGAGTAAATATTCATGGATACTGGATTTGGAGGGAGTGATGAAAATGTTCTAAAATTGATTGTGGTGACAGTTGCACAACCCTGTGAATATATTTTAAACTATTGAATTATCCACTTTAAATGAGTGAATTATATGGTAGATGAATTATACTTCATAAAAGCTATTGAAAAGTGAGATAGGAGGCTGAGCATCACTCCTATAATCATAGCACTTTGGGAGGCCAAAGTGAGAGGATCACTTGAGCCCAGGAGTTTGAGACCAGCCTGGACAACATAGTGAGACCTCGTCTGTATTAGTTCATTCTCACACTGCTATGAAGAAATACCCGAGACTGGGTAATTTGTAAAGGAAAGACGTTTAATTGACTCACAGTTTCCCATGGCTGGGGAGGCCTCAGGAAACTTATAATCATGGCAGAAGGCAAAGGAGAAGCAGGCACCTTCTTCACATGGCAGCAGGATGGAGTGAGTGCAAGCAGGGGAAATTCCAGACACTTATAAAACCATCAGCTCTCATGAGACTCACTCACTATCAGGAGAACAGCATGGGGGAAACCACCCCCCTAATCTAATTATCTCTATACTTGGTCCCGCCCTTGACACATGGGGATTATGAGGATTACAATTCAAGATGAGATTTTTGGTGGGGATACAGCCAAACCATATCACTGTCTGTACAACAAGTTTTTTTAAAAATTAACCAGTTATGGTTGCACATGCCTGTGGTCCCAGCTACTTTGGAGGCTGAGGTAGGAGGATCACTTGATCATGATTGCACCACTGCACTCCAGTTTGGGTGACACAGAGAGACCCTCTCTCAAAAAAAGAGGAGAAGAAAATATATATTCTATGATCCAACAATTTTGCTCCAGGTATATAGCCCAAAGAAATTTTCACACAGGGCTATATGGGAACATGTGCATAGACGCTTGCTGTATCACAGCTCTGTACAGCTCTGGGTGACAAGGAGCTGGAGGCTATCTGGGGGCTCATCCGTGGGAGAGTGGACAGGTAAAATGTGGTGGGTGTCTATGTTGGAGTCTAATACCTCGGTGAGCAGCATCGGCTTAAATGTAGGCTAAGTGGCATAGATGAGTTTTAAATACATAAGCATTGAGTGGAAAAATGTAAAACCCGGGAGGAGATATATAATACAATACCATTTCCATAAGTTAAAAATGCATGTAGGCTGAGCACAGTGGCTCATGCCTATAATTCCAGCACTTTGAGAGGCTGAGGTAGGAGGACTGCTTGAGCTCAGGAGTGCAAGACTAGTTTGGGCAAACAAAGTGAGACCCCATCTTTACAAAAAAAAAATTTTTTTTTAACTTAGCCAAGTGCAGTGGCACATGCCTGTGGTCCCAGCTAAATGGGAGGCTGAGGCAGGAGGATCGTGTCAGCCCAGTAGATCAAGGCTGCAGTGAGCTGTGTTGCCATGTTCATACCACTGCACTCCAGCCTGAGTAACAGAGTGAGACCCTGTCTCCAAAAAAAAAAGGAAAATGCATACACGTAAATCAATATATTTTGTAATAATACATTGAAATAAAAAGATAGCTCACTCAAATAGAAGTGGCAATTAGTCCTGTGCTTGGATCTCTTTTCCTATGCGTCATAAAAGGTCAGAATATATGGAGCTAGAAAACATCAAAAAGCATCCATCAGTAAGACTGCAGGAGAGATCAGTGCCTTGGATAAGAGGGTGTATGACTTCACCTACAGTTACATAAGCTGAAACAATCAATAAGAATAGATGTTGCAAGATTTTGGCAACATTTTGAGATGGCCTAATGTTTCTTAACTCTTTTAAGGGTCAATAGTGAGGGTTTGTTTCTCCAAAACAACATTTGAACCTTGGTTTCCTGAATTTGAAAATGGTTGGTTTTGTGCTGATCTAAGGAGCTGAACCATTGACTCTACAATGGCCCTTGGTGTGCTCCTTCAGTTTTTCTATCAGCCCAGCTATATACCATAGGCTGGTTTCCTTAAAACAAATGTACCCCTTGTTCACTCCACAACTGCACTTTTTGCATCATTCTGCTCCTAGCATTTCTTCACAGACCTTCCTGCCTAATGTTAAAATGGACTAAGCCGCGTTCCATGGCAGATGGACTTGGTTTCATCTCTTGGTGTCACCATTTATAGCTGAGCGTTGTCAACTTACATAATAAATGGAGAGAAGATCTCTAAAGGAAAATGATATTTATTCAGATATAGGGCATTGCAGTGGGAATATATGTGACATAGTAAACTAATATGCATATTCAGGGAGGTAACGGAAGACAAAAGTTATTTTTTTTTTTGAAAAAAGACATCGTTGTTTTAAGATAATGATCTTTGGCTACCAGCATCAATAACAAGAGTGACTCCAGTCTGACATTGGTCAAGCAGTTGCTGGACAGATGTCCTCACAGAAGTATTTTTTTTTTGTAAGTTTGCAGTGGCCTTTGTGCAAGGTTGCAGTTTTTGCAGTCTTTTGTGATAGTTTTTGTTATCAAATATTTATGCGCAAGAACCCTGTCTTCATAGGATTTTCCAGATCTATTTGTCATGATTTTTGTTAGCGCCAGTTACTCCATTTTGATTCTGACAACTTTCACGTGTCCCCTTTTTGATTAAGATCTTTCTCTGAAAACATCATTGATCAATCATCCTGTAGTTAGATGGTTTTTTTCCCTTACCCACTCTGAGTATGTCGTTACCATGCTAAAGATTTGATTGTTCCTCAGTGCCAGGATGGACCCATTCTGGTTTGGTGGTCTGATTCCACAGTGGAGAGAGTAAATGGCAGCTAGAGTCAGTGTCAAAACCCTTTAAGCCACATTTGAGCAATAAGGGAGGTTTAAAAGGAGTGGCTCTGAGGCTAAGTATACCTGGAGTATACATAATTATACATAATTAAGTTTTATTTTGTCTGTTATATATTCTTTCACTATGAACTCAAAGTGCTAGGCTAGCATTATTCTGTTAGAAGTCATACTTCTTGCCGGGCGTGGGGAGCAGTGACTCACGCCTATAATCCCAGCACTTTGAGAGGCCAAGGCAGGTGGATCACAAGGTCAGGAGATTGAGACCATCCTGGCAAACATGATGAAACCCCATCTCTACTAAAATACAAAAAATTAGCCAGGCATTGTGGTGCACACCTGTAGTCCCAGCTACTCGGGAGGCTGAGGCAGGGGAATCACTTGAACCAGGAGGTGGAGGTTGCAGTGAGTCAAGATTGTGCCACTGCACTCCAGCTGGTGAAAGAGTGAGACTCTGTCTCAAAAAAAAAAAAAAAAAAAAAGAAATCGTACTTCTGCAAAAGTTTAACAAGCAACAAATATAAAGTTTAAAAAGGGAACATATGAAGTAAAATTAATAGTAATATGACAATCCCAGTTTGCATAATGGTTTTGAGCCATAAACCTAGGCTTAAAGGCACCCAATTAAATAAATCAAATGACCATTATCCTGTCAAGTGAAAGCAAAAACTGCAACCTTGCATAAAGGCCAACTCAGGAGACTGAGGTGGGAGGATCTCTTGAGCCCAGGAGGCAGAGGGTGCAGTGAGTCCAAGATTGTGCCAGCCACTTCACTCCAGCCTGGACGAGACAGTGACACCCTCTCTCAAAATAAAGACATACATACATACATAAATACATAAATTTTGGAATTGTTATTCATAAAAATAGAAAAAACAATTCACCGTTTATGTATAGAAATGCTACTAATTTTTGTATGTTGGTTTTGTATCCTGCAACTTTACTGAATTTGCTAATCAATTCTAATAGTTTTTTGGTGGAGTCTTTAGGTTTCTCTAAATATAAGAGCGTATGATCTGCAAACAAGGATAATTTGACTTCTTCCTTTCCAATTTGGATCGCCTTCATTTCTTTGTCTGGTCTAATTGCTCTAACTAAAACTTCCAGTACTATGTTGAATGACAGTGGTGAAAGTGGGCATCCTTGTCATATTCCAGATTTTACAGGAAAGGCTTTCAGTGTTTCTCCATTCAGTATGATGCTAACCATGAGTCTGTCATATATGGTTTTTATTGTGTTGAGGTATATTCTTTCTATACCCAGTTTTTTGATGGTTTTTATCATGAAGAGATGCTGAAGTTTTTGAATCCTTTTTTAATATCAATTGAAATGATCATATCATTTTTGTCCTTCATTCTCGTTGTTGTTATTGTTGTTGTTGTTGTTGTTTTGGGGACAGGGTCTCACTCTGTTGCCCAGGCTTAAGTGCAGTGGTGCAATCTTGGCTCATAGCAATCTCTGCCTCCTGGGCTGAAGCAATCCTCCCACCTCAGCCTCCTGAGTAGCTGAGACTACTGGCATGTGCCACCACACTTGGCTAATTTTTTAATTTTTTGTAGGGACAAGATCTCCCTATATTTCCAAGGCTGGTCTCAAACTCAAAGAGATCCTCCTGCCTCAGCCTCCCCAAGTGTGTGCTTGGATCAGAGACATGAGCCACCACACCAGGCATTTTCCTTCATTCTCTTGATATGATGTATCACATTGATTGAGTAGCATATGTTGAACCATTCTTGCATCCCTGGGATAAATCCCACTTGGTCATGATGAACAACCTTTTTTATGTGTTGTTGAATTTGGTTTGCTATAATAGTATTTTGTTGAGGATTTTTGCACCTACATTCATCAGAGATATTAACCTGTTGTTTTCTTGATGTGTTTTTGTCTGGTTTTGGTATCAGGGTAATACCAACCTTGTAGAATAAGTTTGGAAGTATTCCTTCCTCCTCTATTTTTTAGAATAGTTTGAGTAGGATTAGGTATTTGTTTTTTAAACATTTGGTAAAATTCAACAGTGAAGCCATCTGGTCCTGGGCTTTTCTTTGCTGTGGGGCTTTTCATTACAATTTAGATCTTATTACTTGTTATTTGTGTGTTTGGGTTTTGGATTTCTTCATGGTTCAATCTTAGTAGGTTGTATGTGCCTAGGAATTTATCCATTTCTTTTGGGTTTTCCAATTTATTGGCATATAGTTACTCATAGTAGCTCCCAGTGATCCTTTGAATTTCTGTGGTGTTGATTGTAATGTCCTCTTTTTCATCTCTGATTTTATTTATATGGGTTTTCTCTCTTCTTAGTGTAGCTAAATATTTGCAATTATGTTTATCTTTTGAAAAAAAACCCAACATTTTGTTTCATTGATCCTTTCTATTGTTTTCTTGATTTCAATTTTATTTATTTCTGACCTAGTCTTTATTATTTCTTTTCTTCATTAGTCTGGCTAAAGGTTTGTCAATTTTGTTTATCTTTTCAAAACAACAACTTTTTGTTTCATTGATTTTTTGTGTGCTGTTTTTCATTTCAAATTCATTGATTGCTGCTCTGGTCTTTATTATTGCTTTTTTCTACTAAGTTTGATCCTGTCTCAAACTTAGTAGAAGAATATATACATATTTGAGACAGGATCTTGTTTTGTTTGCCCAGGCTGGAGTTCAATGGGATGATCACAGCTCACTGCAGTCTCGACCTCTTGGGCTCTAGTGATCCTCCAATCTCAGCCTCCGGAGTAGCTGGGACTAAAGTCATGCACCACCACACTTGGCTAATTTGTTATTTCATTTGTTCCAATAAATTTTTAATTTTTTTCCCTTAGTTTCTTCATTGACCCACTGGTCATTCAGGAACATATTCTTTAATTTCCAAGTATTTGTATAGTTTCTAAAATTCCTCTTGTGATTGATTTCTGGTTTTATTACACCATGCTTAGAGAAAATACTTAATATAATTTCGATTTTTTTGAATTTTTAAAGACTGTTTTGTAGTCTAATATATGGCTTATCCTTGCAAATGATCCACATGCTGAGCAGAAGAATGTGTATTCTGCAGCCATTGGATGAAATGCTCTGTAAATATCTATTGGGCTCATTTGGTTTATAGTGCAGATTAAGTTCAACATTTCTTTGTTGATTTTCTGTCTGGAAGATCTGCCCAATGCTAAGAGTGGGATATTGAAGTCTCCAGCTATTAGTGCACTGGGGTCTATTTCTCTCTTTAGCTTTAATAATATTTGCTTTCTATATCTGGGTGTGCCAGTGCTAGGTGCATATAAATTTACAATTGTTACATCCTCTTACTGAAATGATCCCATTAGCATTATATAATGGTCTTCTTTGTCTCCTTTTATGATTTTTATGTTGAAACTTGGGTCCTGGGCTTTTCTTTACAGGGAGGCTTTTTACTATGGCTTTAATCTCATTACTTGTTATTGGTCTATTCAGGTTTTGGATTCCTTCATGGTTCAATCTTGGTAGGTTGTATATATCTAGGAATTTATCCATTTCTTCTAGATTTTCCAATTTATTGGTATACACTTGCTCAGGGTAGTCACCAATTATTCTTTAAATTTCTGTGATAGCAGTTGTAATATCTCCTTTGTCATCCCTGATTTTATTTATTTAGGGTTTCTCTTTTTCTTCATTAGTCTGGCTAAAGTTTGTTAACTTGGTTTATCTTTTCAAAAAATCAACTTTTTGTTGCATTGATTTTTGTGTGTGTCTTCTTCATTTCAAATTCATTGATCGCTGCTCTGATCTTCATTATTACCTTTCTTTTACTAAGTTTGAGGTTGTTTTGCTCTTGCTTCTATAGTTCGTTAAGGTGTGTTTTTAGGTTATTTATTTGAAGTTTTTCTTCTTTTTTGATGTAGGCACTTATAGCTACAAATTTCTCTTTTAGTACTGCTTTTGCTGTATTCCATAGGTTTTGCTATGCTGTGTTTCCATTATCATTTGTTTTAAGAAATTTTTCAATTTTCTTCTTAATTTCTTCATTGATTCACTAGTCCTCCAGGAGCATATTGTTTAATTTCCATGCATCTGTATGATTTCCAAAATTCCTCTTGTTGTTAATTTCTAATTGTATTTCTTTGTGGTCAGAGAAGATGCTTGATATGATTTCAGTTTTTTGAGTGCTTTAAGACTTGTTTTGTGACCTAATACATGGTCTATCCTTGAGAATGATCAATGTACTGAGGAAAAGAATGTATATTCTGCAGACATCGGATGAAATGTTCTGTAACTATCTATCTATTAGGTTCATTTGATCTATAGTGCAGATTAAGTTCAATATTTCCTTAATGAGTTTCTCTCTGGGAGATCTGTCCAATGCTGAAAGGGAAATGTTGAAGACTCCAGATATTATTGTATTGAGGTCTATCTCTCTCTTTAGCTCCAATAATATTTGCTTTATATATCTGGGTGCTCTAGTGTTAGGTGCATATATATTTATAATCATTATATTTTATTGCTGTATTGACCCCTTTCTCATTATATAATGACATTCTTTGTCTCTTTTTAGAGTTTTTGTCTTGAAATCTATTTTGTCTGATATAAGTATAGCTACTCCTGCTCTTTTTGGTTTACACCAGCATGGATATCTTTCTTCATCTCTTTTTTTAAGTCTATATGTATCTTTATAGGTGAAATGTGTTTCTTGTAGGCAACAGATCATGGGGTCTTGTTTTTTCTTCCATTCAGCCACTCTATGTCTTTTGATTGGAGAGTTTAATCAAACAGAAGGAGTCTTCCATTGTAGCCACCACAGCTGGGAATGGTGAGTTGTTATATTTGCTACAATCAATGAGTCTACATTGACACATCATTATCACCCAGAGTTCATAGTTTACATTGAGGTTCATTCTTGGTGTTGTATATTCAATGGGTTTTTATAAACATATACTTATTAAGGACTGCATAGTGCACCATGGTGCTACTGTGTCTGGAATTGGTGGGTTCTTGGTCTCACTGACTTCAAGAATGGAGCCGTGGACCCTCACGGTGAGTGTTACAGTTCTTAAAGGCAGCATGTCCGGAGTTTGTTCCTTCTGATGTTCGGATGTGTTTGGAGTTTCTTCCTTCTGGTGGGTTCGTGGTTTCACTGACTCAGGATCGAAGCTGCAGACCTTCGCAGTGAGTGTTACAGCTCTTAAGGCGGCGCATCTAGAGTTGTTCATTCCACCCGGTGGGTTCGTGGTCTCACTGGCTTCAAGAGTGAAGCCGCAGACCTTCATGGTGAGTGTTACAGCTCATAAAGGCAGTGTGGACTCAAAGAGTGAGCAGCAGCAAGATTTATTGCAAAGAGCGAAAGAACAAAGCTTCCACAGTGTGAAAGGGGACACAAGTGCCTAGCCACTGCTGGCTCGGGCAGCCTGCTTTTATTCTCTTATCTGGCCCCACCCACATCCTGCTGATTAGTCCATTTTACAGAGAGCCAATTGGTCTGTTTTACAGAGAGCTGATTGGTCCGTTTTGACAGGGTGCTGATTGGTGCATTTACAATCCCTGAGCTAGACATAAAAGTTCTCCACCTCCCCACTGGATTAGCTAGATACAGAGTGTCGATTGGTGTATTTACAAACCGTGAGCTAGACACAGAGTGCTGATTGGTGCATTTACAAACCTTGAGCTAGATACAGAATGCCAATTGGTGTATTTATAATCCCTTAGCTAGACATAAAAGTTCTCCAAGTCCCCACCAGAGTAACTAGATACAGAGTGCCGATTGGTGCATTCACAAACCCTGAGCTAGACACAGAGGGCTGATTGGTGCATTTACAAACCTTGAGCTAGATACGGAGTGCCGATTGGTGTTAGACATAAAGATTCTCCAAGTCCCCACCAGAGTAACTAGATACAGAGTGCCGATTGGTGCATTCACAAACCCCGAGCTAGACACAGGGTGCTGATTGGTGTGTTTACAAACCTTGAGCTAGATACAGAGTGCTGATTGGTGTATTTACAATCCCTTAGCTAGACATAAAGATTCTCCAAGTCCCCACCAGACTCAGGAGCCCATCTGGCTTCACCCAGTGGATCCCGCACTGGGCTGCAGGTGGAGCTGCCTGCCAGTCCCATGCAGTGTGCCCGCACTCCTCAGCTCTTGGGTGGTTGATGAGACTGGGCACCCTGGAGCAGGGGGCGGTGCTCGCTGGGGAGGCTCCGGCGGCGCAGGAGCCCACAGCGGGCAGTGGGGGGGTGGAGGCTCAGGCATGGTGGGCTGCAGGTCCCAAGCCCTGCCCTGTGGGGAGGCAGCTAAGGCCCAGCGAGAAGTTGAGCACAGCAGCTGCTGGCCCAGGTGCTAAGCCCCTCACTGCCCAGGGCCACTCAGAGTGCGGGTGGCGGAGCCCACTCCCACCCGGAACTCGCGCTGGCCCACAAGCGCTGTGCGCAGCCCCAGTTCCTGCCTGCGCCTCTCTCTCCACACCTCCCGGCAAGCTGAGGGAGCTGGCTCTGGCCTTGGCCAGCCCAGAAAGGGGCTCCCACAGTGCAGTGGCGGGCTGAAGGGCTCCTCAAGCGCGGCCGGAGTGGGCGCCAAGGCCGAGGAGGCGCCAAGAGTGAGCGAGGGCTGTGAGGGCTGCCAGCATGCTGTCACTTCTCACTATGGTTTCAATATCATTTGTCCCCACCAAAGCTCATGTTGTGGACTGGTCTCCAATGTGACAATGTTGGCAGGGCAGATGGTGTCTCTAAATGATTAGGTCATTAAGATAAATTAATGTCCTTCTCACAAGACAGGGTTAGTTCTCATGGGAATGGATTAGTTTCTGAGAGCCGGTTGTTATAAAGTGAGGGTGCCTTTGTAGCCATTGAAATACAAAAAATAAAATGAAGTTGCCTCTAGTGTTTTGCCCTTTCTCACACAAACCTGGTTCGCCTTCCATTTCTCCATGTTTTGACCAAGCATGAGGTCCTTGTTGGAAGCTGCCAGATGTTGCTGCCTAATCTTGAACTTCCCAGCTTGCAGAACCATGAGCTAAATATATCTCTTTTCTTTATAAACTTCTCAGGCTCAGGGATTCTGTTATAGCAATACAAAATAGACTAATACACATGGTATGTATTTATCATGAGTACTTTATACTTTTATTTGAAAATCCATCTTCAGACTTTTTCTATTATATACAATATAGATAATGCAATATGTGTTAAAATTCTTGCTTTTTAAACTTATAAATCAATATGAAAATAAGATTGATGCATAGAACAATAAAAGAGAATGTGAATAAGTAATTGTAGAAGAAGAAATATAAATGGTCAATATAAAATGAGAAGTTTCTCAACCTCATTAACAATCAATGAAGTGAGAGTTGGAACAAGACATCATTTTTGAGAGCTATAGATTGATGGATATGAAAAAGACTGATAATATCAGGGATGGCACTGCTATAAACTAGGGCTGTAAGGGCAAATTGCTGTACCCTTTTAAGGGGACAGTAGCAATATGTAACAACCGTTAAAATGCACAGACCTTTTGCATTATGTTTAACTTTGTATACCTGCAGTAATAGCATTGTTATATTAAATAGTTCTTATATTTTAGAGATAGATATTGAAATACTATGAAAGAAATTTTATAATAGCTTGGATTGCTTCAACATAGGCTGGTGAGGGTCAGGCGCAGTGACTCACACCTGTAATCCCAGCACTTTGGGAGGCTGAGGTGGGCGGATCACTTGAGGTCAGGAGTTCAAGACCAGCCTGGCCCACATGGTAAAACCCTGTCTCTACTAAAAACACAAAAATCAGCTGGGCTTGGTGGTGCACACCTGTAATCCCAGCTACTCAGGAGGCAGAGGCACAAGAATCACTGGAACCTGGGAGGCGGAGGTTGCAGTGAGCTGAGATCATGCCCCTGGCACTCCAGCCTGGGTGACAGAGTGAGATTCTGTCTCAAAAAACAAAAAACAAAAAACGCTGGTGAGTAAGTGAGGGGAAAGTAGGTAAGAGTATAGATGAAAGAAGTGTGGCCATGAGTTCATGTTTGTTGCATCTGGGTGATGAGTACATTCGAATTATTATACTGTTCTCTTTACTTCTGTGTTTTAAAAAAACTTTTACAGAATAAAATGTTGAGGAAGAAAAATAAAATCTTGCAATTAAATTTTAACACAGCATTTATTTTTGAGAAAATTTATCCTAAGGAGAGAATCAACTAAGTGGGCAAAGATATAGCTACAAAAAGATTCAACATAACTTTCTAATTAAAGCTTCAATCTGGGCATTGAGCTCTTTTTTTTATCTGGGCAAAGAACTAGTTTGACGAGATCCTGAACAGTCAACAAACTGGTGACTCTGGCTCAGGAGAAGACATGCATTTCATATTAAAGGTCAAACACCCGCAGCCTAATCACTTTTTGATAAGTAATATCCAGCAAATGACACCAATTTTAGCTACCTAATAAGATGCATCTTAAGTGAACTCTAAAGAAAGATATGGTGTTCAGAGTTACATACAGTGAAATTATGAAACTAAGTACAGCAGGTCCTTGAATAACATTGTTTTTTTCAATGTCATTGTGTTATGACATTGATAAGGAAAAAAAAAATCAATTCCCAGCTGGGGCCACTGTTTGTGTGGAGTTTACACATTCTCCCCATGTCTGTGTGGGTTTCCTCTGGCTACTCAGTTTCTTTCCACACTCCAAAGATGTGCACGTTAGGTGAGTGGATGTGTCTAAATGTCCTAATCTGAGTGTGGGTGTGTGTGTGAGTGTGCCCTGTGATGGAATGGTGTCCTGCCTGTCCAGCGTTGATTTCCACTTCTCGCCCTGAGCTGCTGAGATAGGTTCCAGCTACCCAAGACCCTGAACTGGAATAAGCGGGTTAGAAAATAAGTGAATACAAGTTATTATAAAATAAATATTCATAAAGTATATGGTAATCATACAAACACACAACAATAAATGATGTGGTATGAAAGTGCTCAGTGAGCCTGCTATATTGGTTATTGTTTGTTTTTTAACTGTGTAGTGGTAGGAGGGGCCTCTTACTAATTTTGCTTTGCAAATACTTTTGATTTAACCACCACCACTACTACTGCTGTCACTCACTGACTCACCAAAAATCAAGTAAATAAATAAGTATCTTACTTGTTTTTATTTACCTGTCTTATCTTTAAACATTTATTTATTTTAATGTTTAATATTAGAAGTGTTTTAGGTCTTTATTTAGAAGTTTGGTGATGTTTCTATGACCAGAAATATGCCATAGAAACATAACTCTTGTTTATATCAATTAGCCTATGGTAAAATTGGTTTCATTATACATTATTTTGCTTAAAGTTGAAGTTCCCAATAACATATTGGTGACATTAAGTGAGAACTTACTGTACAGAAAATTTGCTCAGTTTTACTGTGTGAATATTCTTTTTTTGTTTTGTTTTGAGACAGGATCTCACTGTATCACCTGGGCTGGAGTGCAGGGGTGAGATCATAGCTCACTTCAGTCTTGAACTTCTGGGTTCAAGCAATCCTCCTGCATTGGCTATCCAAGTAGCTAGAACTATAAGTGTACACCACCACATTTGGCTGATTTTTCTTACTTATTTATTTATTTATTTACTTATTTTTTAGAGCTAAGGTCTTGCTATGTTGCCTAGACTGGTTTTGAACTCCTGGGTTGAAGCAATCCTCCCACTTCGGCCTCTCAAAGTGCTGGGATATCAGACATGAGCCACCTGCCATGCTTGGCCTATGTGAGTATTCTTAGTTGTCATTATTTACATTGTACTATAGACTAAATGTTTGTGTCCCTCTAAATTCATATGTTGAAATCCTAACCCCCAATGTGATGGTATTAGCAGGTGGGGGCCTTTTGTAGCTGATTAGTTCATGAGGGTGGAGCTCCCATGAATAGGATCAGTGCCCTGATGAAAGAGACCCCAGGGAGCTTTCTCATCAACTTTCTGCCATGAGAGAAAACTGGGAACTAGGAAGCAGGTTCTCACTAGACATCAAATCTGCCAGTACCTTGATCTTGGACTTCCCAGCCTCCAGAACTGTCCCCCTTATTCATCCCACAGTGGTGAGCACCTAAGATGACTTAGCAACAGTTTTGTACTTTGTATCAAATGCACAAATGCATTCCCACTTGCCCTTTGTGTGTGTGAGTGCATTTCTAACTATTTTCTTTTATGTTCTCTTTTTATTATACTTATGTTCAGTTCACAATTCTTTTTTGTTTTTAAGAGAGTTGGGGGCCAGGCACGGTGGCTCACACCAGTAATCCCAGCACTTTGGGAGGCCAAGGCAGGTGGATTACCTGAGGTCAGGAGTTCAAGACCAGCCTGGCCAACATGCCAAAACCCCATGTCTCTACTAAAAAAAATACAAAAATTAGCTGGGCCTGGTGGCAGTTGCCTGTAATCCCAGCTACTCCAGATAAGTCAACAAACTCTGAAAAGTCAACAAACTGGTAACTCTGGCTCAGAAGGAGGCATGCATTTCATACTTAAAGGTCAAATACCCACAGCCCAATCACTTTTTGATAAATGATATATCCAGCAAATGATATCAATTTTAGCTACCTAATAAGATGAATCCTCAAGAGGTGGAGGCAGGAGAATCACTTGAACCTGGGAGGCAAAGGTTGCAGTGAGCCAAGACTGTGCCACTGCACTCCAGCCTGGGCAACAGAGTGAGACTCTGTCTCCAAAAAAAAAAAAAAAAAAAAAAAGGAGAGAGAGAGATGGGGGTCTCACTCACTCTGTCACTCAGGCTGGAGTGCTGTGATGCAATCATAGCTCACTGCAACTTCAAACTCCTAAACTCAAGCAATCCTCCCAATTCAGCCTACTGAGTACCTGGAACACAAGGCACACACTACCACCTCTGGCCAATTTTTGAATTTTTTGTAGAGACACCATCTTGCTATGATTCCCAGTCTGGTCTCAAACTCCTGGCATCAAGCAATCCTCCTGCCTCAGCCTCTTGAGTAGCTGGGATTACAGTCATGAGCCACTGTGCCCACTTGAATCTTTATTGGATGCCTATTCCTCGAGAAATGCTATAACAAATGTTAGAAATTAAATGATGAGTCAAAACAAAGTCCCTGTCTTTCCTGGGGTTTACAGTAATACTCTCCCCATGAACATCAACAGCAACAGTAACTAATACATATAATTACATGTATTGATTAATTGAATGCTCACATACACATAAAGATATCATTGTCATTATTTTGTCAAGGGGGAAAGGGAGGCACAGACAGCATGAGGAATTTGCCCAGAGTCATATGCTCTAGTGGTGGAGCCTGTATACTGTTTGTCTCTCCTTTACTATATTAACTCTCCCATGAATTGTAAACCAAAAATAAAATTCTAAGGCACCACAACCATCTGAATGGGCCCCTCCTCTCAGCCAGGGGCATTCCAAAGCTAACCTGAAAAATGAGTTCAGGCCATGATGAGAAAAGTGAGCCAAAATGCCTCATTATACCCTCCTCCCTTTTGGAATTACTGATACAAGAGGCTCTTTAAGTCTGATAAGAAATATTTACAATCTATTCTCTCTTAAATCTGCTACCTGGAGGCTTTATCTTCATGATAAAACCTTGGTCTCCACAACCCTTATCATAATCCAGACATTCCTTTCTATTGATAATAACACTTTCAACCAATTGCCAATCAGAAAATTTTTGAATCTGCCTGCGATGTGGAAACCCCCAATTCCAGTTGTTTCACCTTTCTGAACTGAACCAATGTACATCTTACATGTATTAATTGATGTCTCATGTCTCCCTAAAATGTGTAAAACAAAGCTGTGGCCCAACCACCTTAAGCTTATGTTTTCAGGATCTTTTGAGGCTGTGTCATGGGCCATTAGTCACTCATAACTGGCTCAGAATAAATCTCTTCAAATATTTTACAGAGTTTGACTGTTTTCATCGACACAATGTAGATATCATCTGAGATGTTACACTAACCCATTTATTTATTATTCACTCACTACATAGTTATTAAACATCTTTGATGTGCCAAGCATGTGGGGGTGGCTCTGGGCAAACAGAAATATGCTCACTCCCTGTTATTGAGTGAGGCCCATGAACACATAATTCCAGCACAACCTGTTATGTGAAAAGACAAGGTATATATCAAGTGAAATGTAAACAAAGGAGGAAATGACTAACTTTGCCTGGAATTGCTGAGAAAGACTTTGTAGAAGAGAAGATTTTTTATCAGTGTCATGAAGGCTTAATAGCAACTGATTTGTTAAAGAATCATGAAAAGATCAACCCCAAGAAAGAAAAGGAAACATGGAAGGACTTGAACTGGAGTCACGCCAGTACAAGGAGGGTACTAGCAAAGATGAGGTAGGTGGGTGGGAAACAGCAGGACTTCAGGGTAAGACATTCAGTTGAAAACAAAATAATGGTAATTGATCAAACTCAGTGGGGCTTAGGCTGGAGAGTAATGCATGTGGATCTGGTGCCATTTTGAAGGACGTTGTTGAAGGCAAGAGAAAGCGTCCCCTTCACCCTCTGAAGGTTTGCTGAAAATATTTAACAAGAGGACGATTAATAGGAGAAAAGGCATACAAATTTATTTGATCATAGTTTTTCATGACACAGGGGCCTTCAAAATGAAAGCCCTCCACCTCGAGGTTACAGAAAGAATATGGATTCAGAGCACAGCCAAAAACAGGCTATGGTGGTAAACCAGGCTTTAGTGGCAAAACAGGTTATGAGAGAGACAGAACAGGAGGCCTGCCTAGCAAAGTTGGCCTTATTATATAGATGAAACCTCATGGGTAGCAGACAGAATAGATGACAAACTCTTCTTACCTTTGACAAATTCTCTCACCTATAAAGGTGTCAGACTCTTAATCTTTCCTAGATCTGACAAGGGAATCCTGGCTGCATGAATATAGATTCTCTACAGATGTAAATTTCCCCCAGGAAAGACAGCTTTGTAGGGCCAATTCTGTTTGCTGGCCCTCTGGCAGTTATCTCAAAGTATATCAAAGAAAGATATTTTGGGGTAAAATATCTTGATTTCCTTCCACATCAAGGATGAAAGTTGCTGAAGAAAGGAAAAAAATGTTGGTAGCTCTTGTAGTGATCTAAGCAAAAATTGAGGCACTGGAGAGGAGAGTTATTTAGGGGTATGAATCAACAGAGCTTGATTAAGTTTAGGGGGTAAAGGAGTGATTGGGTGACTGAGTGGATAATGGTAACAATCAAAATAGTATCTCAAATTCTACAAGATTCCTTTTGAGCTAGAGTTTGCTCAAAGTACATTCAAAGCAGCATCTGTTGAACTCCAACAGCCCAGAAAAACAATAGCTAACTCACGCATGGCTAAATAGCTCTTAGAATCATAGTGAGTTATTGTTTTGGTTATGTTAATGGATAAATTCAGTTAATCCTCACAAAAACCTCATACAGTAGGTGGGACCATACAAATGAGGAGATCAGTTCAGGAAATTAGAACAGAGAGGTGAACTAACTTAACCAAAGTGATATAGCCACCAAGTGGTGGAGTCTGACTTCCAACACAGTCAGTTTTTATACTGCCTTGTTCGAAGCCTGGGGATAAAGATGGAGGTGGAGTGCTGTCCTGGGAGTGGGGCTGAGGGATGCAGCACTTTACAAGGGCAAACTTTCCTACAAATCACCTTTAAACATCTTTCTTCCTTCTCAAAGTTCACACTCACCCTGGCTGCGAGGTGCTCCCTGCTCCTCGGGGCTACTGCTGTGCTGTTCTTGAGAGCTTACTCCTTCCACCTGACAGTTTCTGTTCCCCTTAGTTCTGAGAAATGTGGCCGTCCTGGCCTAGCACCCTCCTAGGAGAAGTGCAGTCCCCTGCAGATCTTTCTGTTTGTTTGTTTTTCTGGAGAAAACAAGCCCTGCTTTCAATTCAGGGAAAGGTGGAAGGAGAACAGAGGTCTGGGAATGTGAAGAAGCTAAGACAGTGGATTTGATTGGGCACTTGTTTTGTTTGTGGTGTCTCAGGGGTATTCAACTGAAAAGAGAAACCACAGAGATAGGAAGCCAGAAGAGGTTTGAAATTCTTTTGAATTATTACCAAATATTTGCTTTCAGACACTTCGCAGGAGTATTCAAACAGCATCTCCCTGTATGTTGGAAAGCAGCCCCTGTACACAGCTAAATATTTTTTCTAAATAATCTTGAAAAGGAAACTAAACCAATCATGCATCACTGACCAAGATTTTGTCTTTTATTTTTTGAGACGGAGTCTCACTGTGTCACCCAGGCTGGAGTGCGGTGGCATGATTTCAGCTCACTGCAACCTCCGCCTCCCGGGTTCAGGCGATTCTCCTGCCTCAGACTCCTGAGTAGCTGAGATTACAGGTGTGTGCCATCACGCCCATCTAATTTTTGTATTTTTAGTAGAGATGGGGTTTTACCATGTTGGTCAGGCTGGTCTCGAACTCCTGACCTCGTGATCTGCCCGCCTCGGCTTCCCAAAGTACTGGGATTACAGGCGTGAACCACTGCGCTTAGGCTGTCTTTTTTTTTTTTTTTTTTAATAGGATCTGTTCTAAAAGTAATTTATGATTTGCATTCTGAAACTTGCCATTTAGTCAAGTTTAAAGTTTAAAGTTAGTCAAGTTTAAAGACCCATGTAGGAACAAATATCATAAAAGTACAAAAAATTGACCATCGTATGTATGTAAATGTTGTAATTTTTAAAAAGTCTTCATGATAATGAAAAGAATCCATGTTGACCATAGCAAACATAAAATACAGAATTTAAAAAATTCCTCTTACTGTCACATATAAGCACCATTAGCATTTTGGATGTATTCTCTTCCAGACTTCCTGCAATCTCTTTCTTTCTTTTTGATTACTATATTTCTTTATATTTTATTACTACGGTTGTTGCTAGTTTTCCATTTCAGACATAGCTATTTCCTCTACATAATGCATAACCCACTATTTAAAAAAAAAAACTTTGTTTAAAAATGTATAAAATTAACACATTCTCGTCCAAAAAAGAGGTCTTGCAGTGAAAAAGCATATAGGGTCAAAATGATATGTTTCCCTGGTCCCATTCCCCAAGGTAGCCTCAAGCAACAGTTTGATGTAGTTCACAAGTTTTTCCAAAAGCAAAGCCATTCTTGTAAATTTTTCCTCCTCATGTCTATAATCTACATTAATATAAACATATTTTCTCTAGTGTTGTGATCTAGTGTTTTTTTTCCTAACAGTGTTTCAGACAGCTTTTTCACGTCGACCTAAAAGGAAGAGACCTAAGCACCAAATATGATTTTAAAAGTTTACTTGAGCCAAAGTGGGAAGAGCTGCCTGGAAGACTCAGAACCAGGTAGCCTTGGTTATGAGCACCATTTGGCCTGTATTATAAGCAGATTTTTTAAAGGCAAAAAAAGGAGAATAGGGATTGCTAATACAAAGTTGTTTGTCAAGAATTCTTATTGGTTTATAGATATAACATTGATCAGTGATTGGCTATACATTGTTAAGCCATAGGGTGTGGATATAGCATCAGGTTAAGCATTATTAGGTTAAGTTATAGCTATTTGTGGCAATAGCAAGCAGTTTCAAGGGATGAATCCATAGCTCAAAGCGGAGAATAGGACGTATAGCTGTCTCATTTTAATGTCTCTCTGGGCCTGAGGATTTAAAAGACTCACACTCCTAAGATGACAGTTATTTTCTCATTTATGTAATGTGTTAGTAATTATGTCTGGTGAAATGTTGCTAAAACACTGCAACGCAGTTGGCCTTGCTTTGAATGAGCTGGAAGAAGATTTTATATCAGTGTCATTGGAATGCACTGATTCCTTGAATAGTCAGAGACTAATTTTGGTCTAAATTATGTTCTTTCTTTACCTTTATAAAAAATAAGTACACTTTTCATTTTGAATTTTTTTTTTTTTTTTTGAGACAGAGTCTCGCTTTGACACCAGGCTGGAGTGCAGTGGCGTGATCTCAGCTCACTGCAACCTCCACTTCCCAGGTTCAAGCAATTCTTCTGCCTCAGCCTCCCAAGTAGCTGGGATTACAGGGGTGCGCCACCATGCCCAGCTAATTTTTGTATTTTTAGTAGAGACGAGGTTTCACCATGTTGGCCAGGATGGTCTCAATCTCGACCTTGTGATCTGCCCGCCTCAGCCTCCCAAAGTGCCGGGATTACAGGCATGAGCCACAGTGCTCAGCCTGAAATAATTTTTAAAAGTTGCAAAGATAGTACATAGAGTTCCTATATACATTTCACCCAGCTCCCTCTAATGTTAATCTCTTACGTCATCATGGTACATTCATCAAAGCTAAGAAATTGACATTGGCACAATACAATTAACTGTAGACTTTATTTGGATTTCACCAGTTTTTCCACTAATAGTCTTCTATTCCAGGACCCATTCAGGATACCTATTATTTTAGTTACTTTATCTTTTAAGTTACATTGTTTCATTGCCTCTCTATGAAGGATTGTGGGAAGGGGAAGGGGTTAGAGAGAGAATACATACTGATGCATTTGAGATTAAAGGAAATCAAAATACTTTATCCCAAAATATATATTTCCTGGACATAGTTCACAATGGCTATTTAGAAGGGCTGGATGGCTGGGTGTGGTGGCTCATGCTTACAACCCCAGCACTTTGGGAGGCCGAAGTGGGTGGATCGCTTGAGTCCAGGAGTTCAAGACCAGCCTGGGCAACATGGCGAAACCCTACAAAAAATAGAAAAATTAGCCAGGCATGGTGGCGCATACCTGTAGTTCCAGGTACTCAAAGGGCTGAGGCAGGAGGATCACTTGAGCCTTGTGGGACTGTGTTCGTGGAAGTTGCAGTGAGCCAAGATTGGGCCACTGCACTCCAGCCTGGGTGACAAAGGAAGACCCTGTCTCAAAAATAAAATAAAATAAAATAGAAGGGCTGGAAATGGAAGAATAGCTGAAAAGCTGTCTTTTGTAGGAGGAAATTTGCATCTGCAGAGAAACAGCTGCATTGGTGCAGCCTGGCTTTCTCTGAAGCCATCTGGCGTCTGATCTAGGAAGGATTAACTGAGAGTCTGATATTTTAAAGGTCTGAAATAAATGTTACCATCTATTTTCTCTGATGGCTACTATCTGTGAAGTTTCATCTAGAAGGCCACTTTTGCTAGCCACCCATAACCTGTCTTGCCACTATGACCTGATTTAACTACCACCTTAACGTGTTTTTGGTCGTGCTCTGAGCTCCCAGGCTTTGTGTAACTTCAAGATAGTATATAAGCTTCTGTATCCCCATTGGAGGGTTGGCGTAATCACTCTGTGATTTTTCCCCCATGCATGCCAATACATTTGTATATACCTTTTCTCTTACTAATCTTCCTTTCGTCAGTTGATTTTTCAGTGAAACTTCAGGGGGCAAAGGGGAAGTTTTCCCTTGGTCCCTACAAGATCATGTTAGCAACATGAGGTTGCAATCATTAGAGTCCTGGGATTCCTGCTAAATGTTATTTTACTTAGTCATCCTGCCTCCTCCAGGCAAAGGTTTTTGAGGGGTGGCTATACCAAATGTTAGGCAGGCGGATCCTCTGAGGTCAGGAGTTTGAAACCAGCCTGGCCAACATGGTGAAACCCCATCTCTACTAAAAGAATACAAAAATTAGCCAGGTGTGGTGGCACGTACCTGTAGTCCCAGCTACTTGGGAGGCTGAGGCAAGAGAATCGCTTGAACCTGGGAGGCGGAGGTTGCAGTGAGCTCAGATCTCGCCACTGCACTCCAGCCTGGGTAACAAGAGTGAAACTCTGTCTCAAAAAAAAAAAAAAAAAGAAAGAAAAGAAAAGAAAAAGAAATTCTTATGGCATGATTCGAGAGATGAGTGATGTCAGACCTGAGAGCCAAATTGTAGACAACTGCTCCTTAAGAGTAAGGACTATCTCTTGCTTATCTTTCCATCTTCTGTAGCACCTAGTGTTTAGGACTCTACAAAATTGAGCCACCCAGATGACTGTATTCCAAAAACATAAATATGTTTTCTCTCAATCTCTGTGTATTGGATAACTGTTTTGTTTTTTTTTATTTGTTTGTTTCAGGCCCAGTGTTTATTGCTACTTCTACTAAAAGTACTTCATTTTTCTTATTTTCCTGGGGGAACTATTCCCTCCCAGTATTCTACTATGTAGTTCAGATGGAGTTAAATCTACTCACTGGCTCCATAAGTGAGAATGTTATCTAGGCCAGCCTTAGATGAGTAACAAGTTCTCCTGGCCACAGTAATTGGTTCAGAAGTGTTTCCACAAACCAAGCTGAGACAGAGTGGTCAATCCTGGCACTAGGATAAACTTCTGGTTGGTAAGGTGTGGTAGCACATGCCTGCAATCCCAGTGCTTTGGGAGGCTGAGGCAGGAGGGTTGCTTGAGGCCAGAAGTTCAAAAACAGCCTGGACCACACAGCAAGACACCATCTTTACACACACACACCCTCCTTCTGTTGGGTTTGCTACACTAGAATCATAAGCTTGAAGTCACTACGTAGCTGCCTGGGAATGGAATTGCCACAGAAGAAAGAGAGCCTAGGAATGGGTGAGAAAGACAATGTCTTGTTAACATCATTTGAGTGCCCTGAATCAAACTTTCCCGAAGTTCACTCCTTGAACTTTCAGGTATTGAGCCAATCAATCTTTTTCTAAATTTAAACTAATTTGAGTTGGCTTTCTCTCACTTACAACAGGAGTCCTGACATATATCTTTAATGTCACCCTCCACCACTTGATATTGTGAGTGAACAACTTTGAATCTTGGGCTTTGCTTAGCTCTCTATACCCAATGCTAAATGTGATTTCACAATTATGGTTCAGGCCTGTTCAGACTTCTCTATGTCAGAGAGCTTGTGCATGGGTATGATTTAAATCTGTCTGTGTCAGAATAGCCTTGTACAGTTCTGTGCATGAAATGTTTGCTCAGCTAGTCTAGATTAGGATATTCTAGATGTCATCCTTCCTAGGAGACTTCCCTGACTCCCACACTTTCATATATGCCAGATGAAAAGGATCTCTTATAGTTTCTTTGCTTACCCTTACTGTCTTTATATTACCCTAACTGTCTTTGTATTATACAGTTGGCTCTTGAACAATATGGGTTTGAACTGCATGGGTCCAATTATACATGGATTTTCTTCTTCTGCCACCCTAGAGACAACAAGACCAACTTCTCCTCTTTCTCTTCCTCCTTAACCTACTCAATGTGAAGATGTTGAGTATAAAGACTTTGTGGTGATCCATTTCCAGTCAATGAATAGTAAATATATTTTTTCTTCCTTATGATTTTCATAATAACATTTTGTTTCCTCTGGCTTATTTTATATTGTGAAAATATAGTATATAATACGTATAATATAAAAAATTCATGTTAATTAACTTATGTTATCAATAAGGCTTCTAGTCAACAGTAGGCTATTAGTTAAGTTTTGGGTAAATAAAAGTTATATTCAGATTTTTGAGTGTGTGGGGTCAGCATCCCTAGCCCCCACATTATTCAGGGGTCAACTGTAATTGTTTCTTACCTGCTGTCCCAAGTGAAGCTCCTGTTGTCTTTTCCTAAAAATAATCTCTGACACCCAGCCTAGTGATTTACAGAATGGATACTTGATATACAATTATCAAATAAATGAATGGATGAATAATAAATGATAATAATAATTACATAAACTAGGGAAAACTCTTCTCTTTTTCCATACCTTCTCTGTAAAGGCTACAGAAAATCAGTAACTGCATTCAAGAATTCTCCTCATTGATCTTTTTTTCTTTTCTTCTTTTTCTCTTGTCCCAAGCCCTAATCTTGCAAAATAATTAAACTGCAATGCAGTCTTCACATATCTACTCACTGATCTTGAAGCCTTATCTTCCATTCTGTGAGCCACACTTAGAGATAGATATTGATAAACTAAAGTATTCAAAAGCTGGCAACCAGGTGTTAAGTGTTGAAAACATGATAAATGAAGAATAATTGAAGGAGCTAGAAAGTTGAGCTTGGCAAAGGAAGACCTAGGGTAGAGAATATCATTGTTTTCAAAATTTGAAGTGGATAGGAACCAGGGCAAAAATCAAGCCAATAATTTCAGACTGGAGTTCTGTCAGTAGAGAACTTTTAACAGTTAAGATCATCAAAGGTAAAATGAGCTGCTGCAGAACTCCCTGAGCTTCCCACTCTCAGAGGTGCTCCCGGAGGGGTAGAACCCATAGACCATTTGATGGAAAATCTGTACAACAGATTTTTAGATGATGAGAGTCAGGAATTCTAATATCTGGCTCTTACAAAGATATTCTTCTACTTTAAGAACATTAGGCATTTAGGATCTTTTCAAGCACTGGAAGAATCATAGAATCTTCTAATTTTTTAAAAATTTATCTGAACCTCTGATTTTTGTTTAATGAGGCAGTTGGCAGATGAAGAGTTCCACCCTTGCTCCAGTGCTATGCTGATGAAAAAGGCCACTGTGTAGCCAAAAGGTGTGGCTCTGCATTTGGTTAACAGGGCTCAGAAGTATGGGATTGCCCAACGTATGTCCTGCATTCTGCTTAAATTAGCCTTAGGTCTTTATCAGTGTAACCTTTCCTCAATTATGTGTGTATGTTTGTGTGTGTATGTGAGTTTGTGTAATTTTTGCTTATTGTCCTTGGGTGGAAACTGATTAATTAATCATGTAGGCCTTTAGATGAGAACCAAAGACTGTGTTTGGAAAAAAATGATCTAAGGACTACCTGCATCAACGTTTCCTAGAAGCTTCTAATAATGCATATTCCTGGGTCTCACCCAGACTTACTAAATCAGATTCCCTGGGGGTTGGGCCCAGAAATCTACTTCTTCACAAGAAACCCAAGTACTAATCATGAGCTTCAACATTGGAGGGTCCTAACTGTAGAAGGTAGTAGGATGGCAATGAAAGGAACTCCCCTCCTCTGAACACAAACATTATATTTTTGGGCAGAGCTGCAGACTGTTCTCAGATGTAAAAAGGCAGAATGATCCATTAGGAATTGGTTCAGCTGAATTTTTTTTTCACAGTGTTTTTTCTGGGCTCTCACTGTGTTAACAACAATCCACACAGGAGACTTCTGTGACCAAATGAGTGTGAGTTTTTTCGCACACACCAAGCAAGCAAGCAATTCTGCCGGGGACGGTGGCTGAGTGTCCTCCAATCCAATTCTGACGCTATCTACCTGAAGATGCCATCAGACCCCACAGGTTGAGGGGTCGGTCCCACAAGACCCCTCCCCCCATACACACACCAGTTGCAAGTTCAGGCCTCGGGAACTTCTGACCAACTGGCTTCCAGTTGCCATTCCCATGAACCCCTCTTTGGGCTCAATTAATTTGCCAGAGCTGCTCACAGAACTCCGAGAAACACGTTTCCCAGTTTATTATGAAGGATATAGATGAAGAGAAGAGATGCATAGGGTACGGGATGCAGAAAGGAGTGCAAAGCTCCCATGCCTTCTCTGAGAGCAACATCCTCCAGGAACCTCCACATGTCCAGCTATCTGGAAGCTCTCTGAATCCTGAATCCTGTGCTGTGGGGCCTTTGATGGAGATTTCATTAGATAGGCATGATTGACAACCATGTAGACATATGATTAGACAAAAAAAAGTATGATCTAATACCAACAGACTGAACGGGGGATCCCAGCAAGGCCTGTCTGCTCACATTTCTGTTGGCCTCTCTGTGCAACATTCCTTCCTCCAGGGTAGGGGGCAGAGCTCCTTCTGAAATAAGTTATGACCTATAATCAGACAAGGTGGGTCAGAAAATTTCTTTATGGCCAGCTCCAAGACAAAAAAAGAGAAGATTCCTGCCTTGGAGAGAAAAAGGAGCAGGTGAAAGGAGGGCAGGAAAATGTCAGAGAAATTCTGTTTTCTGAGGCCTGATTCTGAAGTTTAAAGTGCCCCAACATTATAACAAGAGCCATAAGGAGTTATGAGCCAGGACCATGAACAAAAACCTATGTATGTGTGTGTGTGTGTGTGTGTGTGTGTGTATATATATGTATATATATGTGTATGTGTGTGTGTGTGTGTGTGTGTGTATTTTACTATGTATATACCCAGACAACCTTCATCCACATCAAGGTATGAAAAATTATCAGTCCTCCATAAGGTACAATCTTTATTGCATTTAAAAATAATATATTTAGGCTGAGTGCAGTGGCTCATGCCTACAGTCCCAGCACTTTGGGAGGCCAAGGTGGGAAGATCACTTGAGCCCAGGAGTTCAAAAGCAGCCTAGGAAACATGGTGAGACTCCATCTCTACAAAAAAAAAAGCATGGTGGCATATGCCTGTGGTCCCAGCTACTTGGGAGGCTGAGGCAGGAGGATCAGTTGAGCCCAGGAGATCAAGGCTACAGTAAGCCAGTATAGAGTTCATGCCACTGCATGCTAGCCTGGGTGACAGAGCAAGACCCTATCTCAAAATAATAACAATAATATATTTAGGCTGGGTTCAGTGGCTTATGCTTGTAATCCCAGCATTTTGGGAGGCCAAGGTGGGAGGATCTCTTGAATCCAGGAGTTCAAGACCAGCCTGGGCAACATACTGAGACCCTGTCTCTATATGTAAATAAATAAATAAATAAATAAATAAATAAATAAATAAAATAAAAACAGTATATTTAAATAATGAAAATAAAACATATTTAAGTATCTAACATGTTAAAATATTTAAATAAAATGTGATCTTACATTATTAAAAATTTGAAAAATTAAGAGAGGAAATAGTCTTCTGTTGTTTCACCACCTTAATAAACTATTTTAATGTCTAGTAACTTCAGTCTTTTCTTCTCATTTTTTTAAGACTAGTCAAGTGGAGCAGTGGGAGTGAAGATGGAACAAAGAAATCCATAAGTGGTTGTGATTAAGTAGTTGTAAACACCAACTGCACTCAGACCAACCCATATTTTTTTTTAATTGTAAACATAGTATATATAAAACTTCAATTCCTGCTTTTTTTTTACCTAACATTATATCATATGCATTTTCCATACTGTTTCACAATTCCTTATATTTGTAATTGTTTAATCCTGCAAAATAATGCTTCGAATGAACATATGATCATTTTCTTAAGTATTCCCCTACTATTAGAAGTGAAGTTTCTTCCAACATTTTTCTCTTTGCTGTGATGAATATTTTTAGGTATAGAGATTTTTCAGTTTGGTAATGAGTTTTTGAAAATCTACTTTACCAAAAACAAAGAAAACCCATGTCTTTCTTTAGTACCTTTGCCAAGATATTACTTTTACTTGATGTTCAACAAGTATAGGATGAAAGTACACAAGTCTGCAAGGGACCTTGGAAGTAACTTGTTTGTCTAATTTCTATAAAATTTCCAGGAGATATCATACAGCTTTAATTTGATCACATCCACTAGTTCTAGCATTGGCATTGCCATATTGATTATGGACACATAAAACTGTTAACTCCTGGAGCCAACCTCTCAGGCTTTCCTACATGAAACCAATGCCACCATCCCACCCGCACTCTAGCACCTTCTGTCCACTGATTTTAGTCATTGACTTGCTCTCTTCCTCTTTCTGTTTGTCGTCTTCCAGTTTGTCTCTTTCATTCCTCCCCTCCCTTCTCTATCCTGCTTTCTGACCCAAGAGGCTGACCTGTATGAACCACATCAGTGATTGGCTGGTGGGCCCCCCCAGCAAAGAGGATGGAGTGAAGTGAGGGTATTTACTTGCTTAATTGCCTCCAGGCTGGGTCACTCACAGCTGGCCATGTCCTTCCATCAAAGATCAGAGCTCTCTCCTCAAGGTAGCCCTCTCCACAAACTTTCTTGAGTTTCTCTTTCTGGGTTTTGTTAACCATTTTCTCAACTTGTCCCTTCATGCCTAGAGGTAATAGCAGGCGGGGAATGCTGTGCTATTCCATTTGGTTTTCCTGCACCCTTCCCATGTTTGTATATAGTCCCTTTCATCAAAGTATTGGGACTGTCCTAATTCGAATGTGCCATCTTTTTTCTGTTTCCTGCTAAGAACTGTTCAACTCACTCTGGATACACTCAATAAATATAACTCAGACTGTCACAATATTGAAGTTGTCACTATATGCTCTGTTGATATCACTGGTCCAGAAAATAATGACATGGCTCACTCTGCTCACCTCTTTAGTTTCCATTTCTGCATTGCTCACTCCCTTCACAATTCCCCGTCAGAATGGGAAAAAAACTTCACTAATAAACTTAGAGATAGAGAGTAGAGTTCGTCCTCAATGGCTTATGGACCAAAAGAGGTTTTTTGTGTGTTCGTTTTTGTTTTTCTTTTTTTCTTTAAAGTTCAGATTGTTCTTCTTAAAAACTCTCGTGTTAGATAAGTGCCCATGCCAGAGCTATTTAAGTAATAGCATGAAAAGATGTTATAAAAACTAGATGTATATTTGTCCTTGGTAGTTGTCTTTCCTTGTTCAATGCCTAGCAGGCTATGATGAAATAACTTGGATAATCATGACTTTAAAAACAATAAGGAGTCAACCTCTCTGAGTGCTCAAGTTATCCTGTGTCTATAAGACAACCTCTTTTAGAAACTGAAGTATTTCTTCCAAGCCTTTGGGAGCACTTTCTGGCAGGTTATTTTCTGAGTGTGCTTAATCTAAGTTGTGTCGACGAAAAGAGTCAAAGTCTGTAAAATATTTGAAGAGATTAATTCTGAGCCAAATATGAGTGACCATGACCTGTGACACAGCCCTCAGGAGGTCCTGAGAACATGCGCCCAAGGTGTCAGGGTGCAGCTTGGTTTTATACATTTTAGGGAGACATGAGACTTCAAATACATTTAAGATATACATTGGTCCAATCCAGAGAGGCAAGACAACTTGAAGGGGGGTGGGGGACTTCCAGATTATAGGTAGATTTAAAGTTTTTCTAATTGGCAATTGGGTGGAAGAGTTATCAATGGATAGAAATGTCTGCCTTGCGATAAGAAGTTATGAAGACCAAAGTTTTATCATGCAGATGAAGTTTCCAGGTAGAGAATAGATAGTCAATGTTTCTCTTCTTTTTTGTTCCCTTGATTCTACCCCCTCCCTCCAAATGTTTCTTTTCAGACTTAAGGTCTGTATTGATGTTAATACTGGAGAGGTGTAATGAGGCATGTCTGATCCCACTTCACGTCATGGCCTGAACCAGTCTTTCAGGTTAAATTTTAAAGTGCCCTGGCTAAGGAGGAAGTCATACAGATGGTTGCGGGGGTTGGAGGGGGGGGTGGCTCAGAATTTTATTTTTGGTTTACATTTGTCATTTTATAGGAAGAATGTTTTTTGAGTAGAATTAAGAAGATACTCACAAGATTAAGGCATAATAGAAATTCCCTCCTTCCTTCCTTCCCTCCCTCCCTCCTTTCTTTCTTTCTTTCTTTTTCTTTCCTTCCTTCCTTCCTTCCCTCCTTCCTTCCTTTCTTTCTTCCTTCCTTCCTTTCCTCCCTCCCTCCTTCCTTTTCTTTCTTTCTTTCCTTCCTTCCTTCTTTCCTTCCTTCCTTCCTTCCTTCCTTCCTTCCATCTTTCTCTCTTTCTTTCTCTGTTTCTTTCTTTCTCTCTTTCTTTCTCAAGACAGGAGTGTGCCCTGTTGCCAAGGCTGGCCTGTGCTCAAGTGATCCACCTGCCTTGGCCTCCCAAACTGCTGGGATCACAGGTGTGAGCCACCATGCCCAGCCAGCATAATAGTACTTCGAAGATAATGATTTCCTTTTACAAGGAACGCTTCAAACTTGATGAAAAGAAAAAGATGGAGAGCTAAGCTATGAGGATGCAAAGGCATGAGAATAATACAATGGACTTTGGGGACTCAGAGGGAAAGGGTGGGAGGCGGGTGAGGGATAAAAGACTACACACTGGGTACAGCGTACACTGCTCAGGTGATGGGTGCACCAAAATCTCAGAAACCACCACTGAAGAACTTATCCATGTAACCAAACACAACCTGTTCCCCAAAAACCTATAGAAAAAAAATTGTATACCATAAATATGTATAATTTTTGTCAATAAAAATTTTTTTAAAGTGAAAAAAAAAGAAAAAGAAGTGAAGGTGTCCCAAGGGTTAACTCAATCCATTATATTATTTTTATATTTATTTATTTATTTATTGAGACATAGTTTCACTCTTGTCACCCAGGCTGGAGTGCAATGGCACGATCTCAGCTCACTGCAACCCCACCTCCCAGGTTCAAGCCATTCTCCTGCCTCAGCCTTCTGAGTAGCTGGGATTATAGGTGTGTGCCATCACACCTGGCTAATTTTTGTATTTTTAGTAGAGATGGGATTTCACCATGTTGGCCAGGCTGGTCTTGAACTCCTGACTTCAGGCGATCTGCCCACTTTGGCCTCCCAAAGTGCTGGGATTACAAGCATGAGCCACCATGCCCAGTCTCAATCCATTATATTATTTTCTTCATGTTTCTTCTTGTGACTTCCACTTGGATCTTACAGAAGAGGGGGTGTGGATCAATAAGACAGAAAAAAGAGGTGAAAGACTGAATCAAGGCCAAGGAAAGCTTGGGCTTCCTCCCAGATATTGGGCAATCTTCTCCTCACTCCTCACTCCTCACTTGCCTTAAGCAATCTCATCAGCTTCCCTGTCTCTAATTACTGCACTACTCATCATAGATGACTCCCCAGTTTAAATCTCTGATACAGACCTATCTGAGCCCCAGCCCCACAAATGCAATTGGTTTCTGACATCTCCAGTGGAGATGTCTCAAAATATCTCCAATTCACGATGTTCCTCCTTACACCTAGGTGTGCTCCTCTTCCTTCCTGTGTTTTCTGAATGAGAAAATGACACCACTTCACCACTGTTCACACAGTGACACCAGTGGAGAAGCCCAATGATCATCCTCAGGACCCCCTCCCTATCGTGCCCTCATCCTCTCCCTCATGCCCTCGTCTCTCCTCATCCACTTTATGTCAGACACAACCACTCTGCCCTTCTCCAGGGCCAACTCTTTTTTTTTTTTTTTTGGAGACAGAGTCTTACTCTGTCACTCAGGCTGGAGTGTGCAGTGGTGTGATCTCAGCTCACTGCAACCTCCACTTTCCTGGTTCAAGCGATTCTCATGCCTCAGCCTCCCAAGTAGCTGGGACTACAGGTGTGTGCCACCATGCTCAGGTAATTTTTGTATTTTTAGTAGAGATGGGGTTTCACCATGTTGACCAAGCTGGTCTTGAACTCCTGACCTCAAGTGATCCACCCGCCTAGGCCTCCCAAAGTGTTGGGATTACAGGTGTGAGCCACCATGTCCAGCCCAGGGCCAACTCTCTAGCCCTGCTTCTGTCAGCTCTTGCCCAGACAACAGCAGTCACCTGCATCCACTCTTCCCAACCTTTCAACTAGTTCTCCATGCTACAGCTGGAGTGACCTTTTTGAAATGTAAATGGAGTAACCGTTTTGAAATAAAATGCACACTTCAGTGACTTCTTATTTCTTTTATCATAAAAATCTTTTAAACTGGTCTGTGAACCACTGCACGTTTTGGTCCTTTCCTACTTCTTCCAACTAATCCTAATTTCAGTTCTACCTCTTACTAACTGGACCTTGCATAAGTTACTTAACTCCTCTATGCCTCAGTTTCTTCATCTGTAAAGCAGGGGTAACAATAGTATTTCCCAATTAGAATTGCCATGAGGATCAACCTAAAGTGCTTAGAATTAACTTAGTAGGTACAATAAATATTAGCTCAATAAATGTTTGCTCAATAAATATTAGCACTTATTAGGACATCTTAGCTGTCTTCGGTCACTGTGACATTTTCTCTCAAAAGTGTTGTCTTACTCTGTTTACATTGCTATAAATAAATGTCTGGGACTGGGTAATTTACAAGGCAAAGACGTTTATTTGGCTCACAGTTCTGCAGGCTGTGTAAGAAGCTTGGTGCCAGCATCTGCTTCTGGTGAGGGCCGCAGCCTCCTTCCACTCATGGCGCAGGAGAAGGGGAGCCAGTGCACAGATCACATGGGGAGAGAGAGTAGGGGAGGTGCCTGGCTCTTTTTACCAACCACCTCTCTCAGGAACTCATAGAGTAAGAACTCACTCATTACTATGAGGACAGCACTAAGCTATTCATGAGGGATCCGCCCCCATGACCCAAACACTTCTCACTGTCCACTTCCAACATTGGGGATCAAATTTCAACATGAGATTCAGAGGGGTCAAACGTCCAAACTAGGTGAGACGCGGTGGCTCATGCCTGTAATCCCTGCACTTTGGGAGGCCGAGGTGGGCAGATCACTTGAGATCAGGAGTTCGAGACCAGCCTAGCCAGCACGGTGAAATCCCATCTCTACTAAAAATACAAAAATTAGCTGGGCATGGTGGCACACACCTGTAACCCCAGCTACTCAGGAGGCTGAGGCATGAGAATTGCTTGAAACCGGGAGGCGGAGATTGCAGTGAACTGAGATTGAGCTACTGCACTCCAGCCTGGGGAGACAGAGTGAGACTCTTTCTTAAAAAAAAAAAAAAAAAAAAAAAAATCCAAACTCTAGCAGGTGTCATACTTCCTTCCACTGTAGGACCTTTGCACATCATGCTGTTCACTCTGAGCACTGCTTCCTTTCATCATTTCCTAGCATTTCTTCCTCCAGGAAGTCTTCTATAATCTCTTTGACTAAAGTTTCTCTATTACACTATTTCATAACATCACATACTTTTCCTTAATAGCACTTATCACAATTATATTTTTACATGTATTTAGGTGATCCTGTGATTGATATCTTTCTCCCCACTGGAACTGAAGTCCACGAGGGTAGGGCAGCAAGGGTAGAATAATTTTTTCCCCTTTAATATCATATTCTCAGTTCATAGCATCTTGCGTGACACAGAGTAAAATAAGTTCTCAATAAACATTAGTTGAATGAATGAAATTAATCTCATTGTACATGAAAAATGTACAATGGGGCTCTCTAGCACATGGTTTGCAGCTGCCTCTTCCCTCTGCCAGACGGCAATACTTGTGTGACTAAGAAAGAAAGGGTTGTGCATGGTGGCTCATACCTGTAATCCCAGCACTTTGGGAGGCTGAGGTGGGACAATCACTTGAGCCCGGGGGTTCAAGATCAACCTGGACAACATGGCAAGACCCTGTCTCTACAGAAAATAAAACAAACAAAAAAATTAGCCAGGTGTGGCAGCGCACATCTGTGGTCCTAGATCTGTGGGAGGTTGAGATGGGAGATTGTTTGAGCCTGGGAGGCAGAGGTTGCAGTGAGCTGTGATTGCACCACTGTACTCAAACCTGAGTGACAGAGTCAGACTGTGTCTCAAAAAAAAAAGAAGAAAGAAAGAGAGACAGAGAAAAAGAAAGAAGGAAGGAAGAAAGGAAGGAAGGAAGATAGGAAGGAAGGGAGTTTCTCAAAGAAGCTCTGCCTCACAATGACCCCCCTATTAAGTTCTCCAGATGTTGATGGTTATCCCCTTTTCTAAGTGTGGGTCATCCCTAAGAAGACTACATGCTAGTAGTCATGTGGTTCCAAAATCAAGACCCTTGATAAGGCCAAATCTATGCATACAGAACAGTAATACCCTCTTTGAAGAATCTTCTGTGAAAGTTTAGTCATTGAAGTTCTGTCTTGAGCAGGAGATGTCAACAAGCTGTAGTCTTGGTACTTTGATTGTCTTCTCAGGCCCAGTTCCAGTTTGCTCCTTTCTTTCTTTTTTTTTTTTTTTTTTTTTTGAGATAGGTTCTTTCTCTACCACCCAAGCTGGAGTGTGGTAGCACAATCATAGTTCATTGCAACCTTGAACTCCTGGGCTCAAAGGATCCTCCTGCCTCAGCCTCCCAAGTAGTTGGGACTACAGCTGTTCACCATCACGTCCTAGTTTGCTCCATTTCAATTGTATCCTTCTTTATGGTGCTACACAAGGGTAAAATAATAACAATAGCTGACATTTATTAGTCATTGGTGCTTGCTATCGTTAGGCACCACGCAAGGCATTCTTTGTATAATATTCTTACTTAGAAAAAAGAATCCTCCTAAGTCAATGCTACTACTATCCCTGTTTTACAGTTAAAACATGGAAATTTAAAGAGATGAAGAAACCGCTTAATATTACATGGCCAGTGAGTGGTAGAAACAGATTTTGATACTCAGGTAGTCTGATGCCACAGCTCACACTTAGGTGTATACTACATCACACTGCCTAGGTACAGTTAGTGATATTTTTCTGATCCTAACTCAACCTCTCATCCAGTGAGATAAGTTCCAAAGACCATTTAAATTGTCTTCTTAAACTGCTAACCACATAGTGAACACAAGTATCATACAACTGGGATTAGAGGGCAAAGTTATCCAAATTAAAAACAAGACTTATCTTGATCTGTGATTGGGCATATCATGAGTGCTGGCACAATGTAGATGCTCAATAAAACTTATTTATTGGATGAATAAATGGATCACACCAGTCACATCCTTATAAACCCTTTAATCAGATTGTGAATATTTTTCCATACAATTTTTCCACAATTCAGGTTCCTCTTCAAAAATATAGAACAAGGAATTTTCTTCTTAATTCACACTCTATGTTCCAAACAATCAGATTATAAATGAACAATCTTGAAATTCATTCATTCATTCCATAACTATTTCTTGACCAAGCTACAGTGTGTCTTGCTTTTTTCCTCCTAGAGAATAGAACTCCTTTTTTTATTCTAGTGACTATTCCATCTGGCCTCTCTTCTGTCTTTTCTCATAGAGGAGGCCTGTCATAGGTAGGCCTGTCCAGTACTTCTCCCTGGGATGCACCAGAGATACCTATGGACTTCACCTGTCATTGGTATCCGCAGCAAGCCTTTCTCTCACAAGCCTAACCTACATTGTACTGCTACACGTACTTTGCTGTAGATGCCATAATGACTGTAATTTTTAGAAATGATTTCTCTCTACAGAGGGAAATTCTTTCATTATAATAAAAAAGTTATTTTCTATTATTATGAAAAAGTACATATTCATTGCATAAAAAATTTTAAATCCCATATAATCCCCCCAAATAACAATTGCAATAGATAATATTAAAAGAGTCTTACTGTATGTTAAGCATGAAGACAACAAAGTTACATTACTGTTTCAATTTTACATATGAGAAAAATCCAGGAATGTGAAGGGGGCTGCTTTAGATCCTCAGCTGGTAAATGGGAGTCTGAATGTAGACTCAGGTCTATCCACTTCAAAAACCAGCATTCTCGACCACTGATGACATCATCTTAAAGGCCAATTAGTATTCTGATGTACAGAGGTACTTAGTGCCTTCTCTGTTATTGGATATTTAGGTTGTTTTTAATTTTTTAATATTAGAATTAGCACTTCAATGAACATTAAACATTTTCTTTGAAGGAAAAATAGTGTTATTGTTCCTTTCAGAATGCATAAATAATATATGCTTACTCTGTTAGTCCATTCAGGCTGCTAAAACAAAATACCTTACACTGGGCAATTTACAAATGACAGAAATGTATTGCTCACAGTTCTGGAGGCCGGGAAGTCCAAGATCAAGGCACCAGCAGATTTGGTGTCTGGTGAGGGCCCATTCTTCATAGTTGGTGCCTTCTGTGTGTCCTCACATGGCAGCAGGGGCAAACAAACTCTCGTTGGTCTCTTTTATAAGAGCATTAATTCCCTTCATGAGGGTGAACGCCTCATGATTTAATCACTTCCCAAAGGCACTACCTCTTAATACCATCACATTGGATATTAAGTTCTAATAACTGTAACCTCAAGTTTACAGTTTGCCAACCTAGGCCAAAGGTAGGGAAAGTATGGTCCATGAGCCAGATCAGGCCTGCTTTCCTCCCCTCTTATTTTTGTATAGCCTCTGAGCTAAGAACAGATTTTTATATTTTTCACTGATTATAAACAGTCAATGAAAAAAAAATACTTTGTAACACATGAAAATTATATGAAATTCAAATTTGAAAGCACAAACAGTTTTTTCACCGTAGCACACTTCTGTGACCAGATGTGTAAAGGTTTTTCCCCACATACTAAGCAAATCTCCAGTGGACGCCAACTGAGTGTCCTATAATTCAATTTAATTCTGATACTATCCACCTGAAGATAACATCAGACCCTACAGGTTAAGGGCCCAGTCCCACAAGACTGCCTGCAATCCAGATGCCAATTAAATGCCCCAGGTTGTAGGGCCAGGTGTGGTGGCTCACGCCTGTAATCCCAGCACTTTGGGAGGCCAAGGCAGGTGGATCACTTGATGTCAGGAGTTCAAGACCAGCCTGGCTAACATGGTGAAATCCCACCTCTACTAAAAATACAAAAAATTAGCTGGGCGTGGTGGCAAGCACCTGTCATCCCAGCTACTCAGGAGGCTGAGGCAGGAGAACTGCTTGAACCCGGGAGGCGGAGGTTGCAGTGGGCCAACATCACGCCATTGCACTCCAGCCTGGGGGACAAGAGTGAAACGCTGTCTCAAAACAAACAAACAAACAAAACAAACAAACAAACAAAGCCCCAGGTTGTTATTTGTGTTTCTGACTGGCTATAAATCAAAGTTCCCTCAACTGCCTCTTCAGATTTGATTAATTTGCTAGTGGCTCACAGAATTCAGGGAAACACTTTCGTTACATTTAATGGTTTATTATAAAGAATAGTACAGGCCAGGCATGGTGGCTCTTGCCTGTAATCCCAGCACTTTTGAGGTTGAGGTGGGCAGATCACTTGAGGTCAGCAGTTCAACACCAGCCTGGACAACATAGTGAAAGCCTGTCTCTAGGAAAAATACAGAAACTAGCTGGATGTGGTGGCGCGTGCCTGTAATCCCAGCTACTCTGGAGGCTGAGGCAGAAGAATCGCTTGAACCTGGGAGGCAGAGGTTGCAGTGAGCCGAGATTGCACCACTGTACTCCAGCCTGCGTGACAAAGTGAGAATCCATCTCAAAAGTAAATAAATAAATAGTATAAAGGATGCAGATGAATAGCCAGATGGAAATGATGAATAGGGCAAGGTATGTGAAAAAGGGCACAGAGCTTCTATGCCCTCTTCGGATATACCACCCTCCAGGTACCTCTATGAGTTCAGCTATCTAGAAGCTCTTCCAACTTAGTCCTTTTGGGTTTTTATGGACTAATTATGATCATCATGTAGACATGACTGATTATGGTTATAGTAATCGAAGGGGATTATTTCCAAGACTCCCACAGATACTAAAATCTAGGTCCTAGAGTTGACCATTGGTGATCAGCTCAACCTTCAGCTTGTCTCCCCTCCCTAGAGATTAAGAGATGTGGCTAAAAGTTCCAACTCTCTAATCATGCCCTAGTTTTTCTGACCAATCCCCATCCTGAAGCTATTTAAGGGCCACCAGTCATCTCATTAGTATACAAAAGATACTCTTACCACTCTAGAGATGCCTTATATTTTAGGAGCTGTATGCTGGGAACCAGGACAGAAACTAAATATAGATTTTTAAAAATTATACCACAGTATAAATAGTTTTATTGGAACACAGCTATGCTCATTCATTTATGTATTATGTGGAGATTTTCATGCTACCATAACAGAGCTGAATAATTGTATTGGGGAATGTGTGGCCCACAAAGCTTGACTATCTGGCCCTATACAGAAGAAGTTTGCTGATCTCTGACTTAGGTAACTGATGTACTTCTCTTATTGCTATTAAATGGGCAGGGTAAATATTAAAAATACATATATTTTAGGGTGGGAGAAAAAAATTAACAGCTAAGGAATTTGGGGGAGTATTTAAGGCCATATTGGAAAGGTACATATATTAATTATTCCCTCCATACAAAAATGACTTTGATATTCAGATTTTAATAATTATCAGATAGCTATAATATGTGGAGTGATGAGAAGTAACATTTTGGACAGATTGCAGTTAGGAAACAGACCCTGGTCAGAAGGTCTTAGACAAAAATCTTAGCACCAAGCTCAGATTATTCCTTCCTGCTTCATTTGTGTTCTACTCACGATGCTTTCAGCTGCCTAGGAATAGCCAGGCAACCAGCTACTACTTTGAGCACCCGGCTAAAATAAGCAGAGACAACTGGAAGGCTTGATGTGAAAAAGAGCTGTTAAAGTGTACACAAGCAAGCTGACTGCCTTATGACTAATACTTGACAGAACCCAGCAAGAGGATATGAGATTGCAGATGGATGACCTCAATCCTGAACAGAAAGGTATGCATGATAATGGAGAGAAAAAAGCCAATGGGGAAAAAAAATCCACCACTATTTTTTTTTTAATAGCCTAACACACACACACAAAACTGGTTTTCCTTTTTCTGTAATGTGTCTATAGAGCTGGCTATTCTGATTAAAGTTGCCCTTGAAAAAGCAATTAACTTAGAGTTTTACTGGAAGTTAAAAATTCCAAGGGGCAAGGAAAAATGAGTGTATGGGAAGCCCAGTCAACAGGTCAGAAGGTACAGCTGGGAGGTTTTAGCATTATGTGCTGTGTGTTTTTTGTTTAAGGGAGAAGCTTATTTGCTCACTGCTATAGTGTGGATGTTTGTCCCCTTCAAATCTTGTGATGGAATCTGATCCCCAGTGTTGGAAGTGGGGCCTAATGGGAGGTGTTTGGGTCATGGGAGCAGATCCCTCATAAATACATTAATGCTGTCTCTGGGAGGGTGAATGCGGGGTATGAGTTCTCACTTTATTAGTTCCTGTGAAAGCTGGTTGTTAAAAAGAACCTAGCATCGCCCCTCTCACTTCAGTGGCAAAGTACACTCCAATACTTTCACCCTGATGAAGTCCTATTCTTTACTTTTATACTCACTCTTTTTCTCGTTCTCGTTCTTATGCCACCCTCTACCTCTCCCCAGCTATCTCTACCACACTATCAATCTCACTCTCTCCTAGCCATTTCTAATCCTTCTTTAACAAACAATTGCTGGCTTTGCATTTCTCTTTCCTCCAAAACGGCCAAGGCCTTGACTTACTCACTGCTGAAAAAGGAGGACTCTGTATATTTTTAAATGAACAGTGTTGTTTTTACCTACATAAATCTGGCCTGGTGTATGACAACATAAAAAAACTCAAGGATAGAGCCCCAAAACTCACCAACCAAGCATTTACAATGAACCCCCTTGGACACTCTCTAATTTGATGTCCTGAGTCCTCCCAATTCTTAGTCTTTTAATACTTATTTTTCTCCTTCTATTATTCGGACCTTGTGTCTTCCGTTTAGTTTCTCAATTCATACAAAACCATATCCAGGCCATCACCGATCATTCTATATGACAAATGCTCCTCCTAACAACCCCACAATATCACCCCTTACCACAAAATCTTCCTTCAGCTTCATCTCTCCCACTCTAGGTTCCCATGCTGACCCTAATGCTGCTCGAAGCAGCCCTGAGAGACATCACCCATTATCTCTCCATACCACCCCCAAAAATTTTCGTTGCCCCAACACTTCAGCACTATTTTATGTCATTTTTCTTATTAATATAAGAAGACAGGAATGTCAGGCCTCTGAGCCCAAGCTAAGCCATCATATCCCCTGTGACCTGCACATATACATCCAGATGACCTGAAGCAAGTGAAGCATCACAAAAGAAGTGAAAATGGCTGGTTCCTGCCTTAACTGATGACATTCCACCATTGTGATTTGTTCCTGCCCCTCCTTAACTGATCAATTAACCTTGTGAAATTCCTTCTTCTGGCTCAGAAGCTCCCCCACTGAGCACCTTGTGACCCCCACCCCTGCCCGCAAGAGAACAACCCCCTTTGACTGTAATTTTCCACTACCCACCCAAACCCTATAAAACTGCCCCACCCCATCTTCCTTGCTGACTATCTTTTCGGACTCAGCCCACCTGCACCCAGGTGATTAAAAAGCTTTATTGCTCAAACAAAGCCTGTTCGGTGGTCTCTTCACACAGGTGTGCATGATACTATGGTTTTGCTTTCTGAGGTTTCAGTTACTTGCAGTTGACCATGTTCCAAAAAAATTAAGTAAATTACCCACAAATAACAATTTGTAAGTTTTAAATTGTACTCCATTCTGAGTAGCATGACAAAATCTTACGCTGTCTGGCTCTGTCCCATTGGGTACGTGAATGATTTCTTTGTCCAGTGTATCCACGCTGTTTAAGGTGGTGGTATCTGCCTGTGAGCCACTTGGCAGCCCTCTTATTTAACAGTTGGACAGTCACAGTATCTCAGTGTTTGTGTTAAGGGAACCCTTCTTTTACTTAAGAATGGCCCCAAAGTGCAAGAGTAGTGATGCTGGCAATTCAGAGATGCCAAAGAGCAGCTGGAAAGTGTTTCCTTTAAGTAAAAGGTAAGTTTTTTACTTAATAAGAAAAAAAATTACGTGCTGATGTTACTACGATCTATAGTAAAAATGAATCTTGTAGCTGTGAAATTGTGAAAAAGGAAGAAGAAATTTATGCCAGTTTTGCTGTCACACCTCATCCCACAATGGGTGCAATGCATTATGGCTGCCATGTGTGATATTACGAGATAAAAAATAGTTCATGGGTGTCAACCTTCCATCCTGCGCTCAGCTCTGCTAGGTATTCTAAGGATTTACAGAGGCTAAGAAATCTCAGACAGAACATAATATGTACAGATAGAAAGCACAAAGAAACAATGACACACTAGCATTGAGAACTCAGTGGAATGTTACTGACAAGTGCAGTAGGAGTTCAGCAAAGAAGAGGAGGCCACTATAGGCAGGTGGAGTCAGAAAAGGGGAATGACCTTGCGGGGTCACTGGAATTTGGATCTGTGGAGAGAAGGGGAGGAGAGATTCTAAAGAGAAGAGTGACAAGATCAGAAGCAGGTACCAAACCATGAACTTGGTTTGTTTAGAGGACAGTGAGGAGATCTTTCTAGTTGACTGTATAGAGGTGGGAAGGCCAAACTGAGGAATTGTGTCTGACAGAAGGGAAGAAATGACCATGGTGGCCTTCTCAGACTCTGTGGGAAAAGGCTCTACCCATCAGTGAAAGTGTCTACCCAGACCAAGAGGTATTTTAGTTTCCTGACTTGGGGCATGTGAGTAAAGTCAATTTGCCAGCCCTGGGCAGGGGCAAATTCTTGAGCTTGATGTGTAGGGAAGAGAGAGGGCCTGAGAAATTCCTGAGGAGTAGTAGAATAGTAGATGGAACATTGAGAAGTGATTTTTTGAGGATGTATTTTTACGATGGAAAGGAAATGAGAGGTTTTAAGAGGCAGGCTAGCGGCTTGTAACTTACATGGAAGAGGTTATGAAATGACGACAGAATAGAACAGGCCTGTGAGGCTGGAAGGAGATATTTTCCTTGGTCCAAGAACCATTTGCTTTGTGTGGGAAGAGATTGATAGGTGGAAGTTTCAGTAAGAGAGTAGGCAGGAGTGACTGATGAGAAGGAGAAAAACTGACCCTGAGGGGCAGAAGTTGGGATGCTAGCTGCTTCTTTAGCTACCTTATCAGCATAAGCATTGCCCTGAGTGATGGGATCTGACACCTTTTGATGGCCCTTACAGTGAATGACTCCAGCTTCTTTTGGAAGTAAAGCGGCCTTGAGAAGAGTTTTTATTAAAGAGGCATTAATGATGGAGGACCATTGCATAGTGAGGAAACCTCTTTCAGCCCATATAACAGCATGGTGGTGCAGGATATGGAAGGCATATTTAGAGTCAGTATAAATATTGACATGCAGTCCCTTTGCAAGAGTGAGGGCCCAAGTTAAGGCAATGAGTTTGGCTTGCTGAGAGGTAGTGGAAGGGGGCAGAGTGGTAGCTTCAATGATAGATGTGGAAGATACTATATCATAGCTTGCCTTTGCTGGTGAGTGGCGATTAGGCCTGGTGGAACTGCCATCAATAAACCAAGTGTGATCAGGGTTAGGAACAGGAAAGAAGGAAATAGGGGGAAATGGAGTGAATGTCAGGTGGATCAGAAAGATACAGTCATGGAGGTCAGCTGTGGTATCAGGAATAATGTGGGAGGCCAGATTGAAGTCTGGGCCAGGAACAATGGTAATTGTGGGAGACTCAACAAAGAGTGAATATAGCCAAAGGAGCCAGGGTCAGAAAGTATATGCGTCAGGTGTAAGGAAGAAAATAGATTTTGGAAGTATGAGAACTGTAGAGAGTGAGTTGAGCATAGTTTGTGATTTTGAGGGCCTCTGAAAGTATTAAAGTAGCGGCAGCTGCTGCATGCAAACACAAGGGCTAGGCTAAAACAGTAAGATTAAGTTGTTTGGGCAGAAAGGCTACAGGGTGCAGTCCGGCTCTTGTGTAAGAATTCTGACTGCATAGCCCTGTACTTTGGCTGTGGGTAATGAAAAAAGTTGGGATGTGTCAGGGAGAGCTAGTGTGGGAGCAGATTTTAGGGCTGTTTTTAAGGAAGAAAGAGGAGTGGGGAAAGGATTTAGGATTATGGAGTCAGCTAGATTTCCTTCTGTGACTTTATATAATGGTTTAGTCAGGATGTTAACACTAGGTATCCAAAGGTGAAAGTATCTAACCATGCCCAAGAAGGAAAGGAGTTGTTGCTTTGTAGAAAGGGTTGGGGTTTGGGAGATTAGCCGGAGAAGATCAGCAGAGAGAGCATGTGTGTTTTTATGAAGAATTATGCTGAGATAGGTAACAGATGAGGAAGAAATTTGGGCTTTGGAGAGGGATATGTGATATCCTTTTGAGAATAGATGTTGGAGGAACAGGAGGGTGTTCTGTTGGGAAGATCTGTAGGAGCGGCTATAAAGTAGAAGGTCGTCAAAATATTTAATAAGGTGAGAAGCAGATGGATGGAAAGAAAGTAAATCATGAGAAAGGGCTTTACTGAAGTAATGGGGGCTGTCCATGAAGACTTGCAGCAGTACAACTCAGGTAAGTTGCTGAGACTGATGGTTGTCAGGGTCAGTCTAAGTGAAAACAAAGAGAGGCTGGGCTGAAGGGTGCAAAGGAATAGTAAAGAAAGCATGTGTGAGATCCAGAACAGAATAATGGGTTGTGCAGGGGTTGTGGAGGGAGGTATTGAGGATAGGAGAGTATATGAGTTTGGCACCATGGGGTGGATAGGCAAGACAATTTGGTTGATAAGGTGCAGATCCTGAACTAACCTGTAAGACTTGTCTGGTTTTTGGACAGGTAAAATGGGGGAATTGTAAGAAGAGTTTATAGGCTTTAAAAGGCCATGCTGTAACAGGCAAGTGATAACAAGCTTTAATCCTTTTAAAGCATGCTGTGGGATGGGGTATTGGCATTGAGCTGGGTAAGGGTGATTGGGTTTTAATGGGATGGAAAGGAGTGCATGATTGATCACAAAGGAAAGAATAGAGGTGTCCTATACTTGTGGATTAAGGTGGGGAGATACAAGGGGAGGATGTGAAGGAGGCTTTGAACTGGGGAAAAGGGCAGCAATGAGGTGTGGCTGTAGAGTAGGAATAGTCAGGGAAGCAGACAATTTAGTTAAAATACCTAGACCTAATAAGGGAACTGGGTAGGTGGGAATAACTAAAAAACAGTGCATAAAAGAATGTTGTCTGAGTTGGCACCAGAGTTGGGGAGTTTTAAGAGGTTTAGAAGCCTGGCTGTCAATACTCACAACAGTTATAGAGGCAAGGGAAACAGGCCCTTGAAAAGAAGGTAATGTGGAGTGGGTAGCCTCCATATTGATTAAGAAGGGGACTTACCCTCCACTGTAAGAGTTACCCAAAGCATCTGTGATGGTCCAGGAGGTTTCTGAGGCAATTGGGCAGCATCAGTCTTCAGCCACTAAGCCGAGAAGATCTGGGAAGGAGTCACTTAGAGAGCCTTGGGCCAGAGTTCCAGGGGGAGTGGTTGCTGGGCAAGTTGGACAATCCAATTTCCAGTGGGGTCCCGCACAGATGGGACATGGCTTAGCAGGAATCCCGGGCTGCGGGCATTCCTGGGCCCAGTGGCCAGATTTCCAGCACTTGAAGCAAGATCCTGGGGGAGGAGGTCCTGAAGGAATGCCTGGCCACTGTGGCTTAGGCGTTTTGAAGTTCTTGTATGCTGGAGATGTAGCTGGGGTTTCTCTCACAGTGGAGGCAAGTAATTGCAACTCTTCTCTATTATTGTACACCTTAAAGGCAAGGTTAATTAAGTCCTCTTGTGGGGTTTGAGGGCCGGAATCTAATTTTTGGAGCTTTATTTAATCTCAGGAGCAGATTGGGTAATAAAATGCATATTGAGAATAAGACAGCCTTCTGGCCTTTCTGGGTCTAGAGCAGTAAAACATCTAAGGGTTGTTGCCAAACAAGTCATGGACTGGGCTGGGTTTTTGTATTTGATGAAAAAGAGCCTAAAAGCTAACTGATTTGGGAAAGGTCTGATAGAGAAAAAGGAGCATTAACCTTGACTATGCCTTTAGCTCCAGCCATCTCTTAAGAGGAAATTGTTGGGCAGGTGAGGGAGGGCTAGTCACAGAACAAAACTGTAAGCCAGGCTGGGTGTGAGGAGGGGAGGTGATAGAAGTATTATAGGATGGGGGAGCAGAGGCTGAGGAAGAATTGAAACCTGGCTCAGCCTAGCAAGGAGCAGCCTGGGGAGGAGAGGAGAGGTCAGATGGGTCCATAGAAAAGGAGGATCCAAAGGGCTCAAAGCTTGGGGTGGAGACTGAAAGAACAGACTGGAGAGAAAGAAGAAAGATTTGGGACGAGTGGCATTGGGAGCAGAGATTAGGAGGGGACTGATGTGTAGAAGAATGCCTGGACATCAGGCACCTCAGACCATTTGCCAATTTTATGACAAGAATTATCTAGATCTTGTAGGATGGAGAAATTGAAAGTGCTGTTTTCTGGCTATTTGGAACCATTGTTGAGTTTGTATTGGGGTCAAGAGGTATTGCAGAAGAAAATAAGGCATTTAGGTTTTAGGTCAGGTGTGAGTTGAAGAGGTTTTAAGTTCTTGAGAACACAGGCTAAGGGAGAAGAAGGAGGAATGGAGGGTGGAAGATTGCCCACAGTGAAGGAGGCAAGCCCAGAGAAAAGAGAGGGTAGAGACATGGAGAGAAGGGGTGGGGGGGATACTTTCCCTCCCAGGGAGGTTGCCTGCCACAAAGGTGAAGGATCAAGGCAGGTGTCCCCACAGTGATCAGACACCTGTGAAATGTGGGTGAATAATCAGGCAGGCATCCCCACAGTGATTAAACACCAAGGGAAGACTGTCTTCCTGAGTCCATGACTGGTGCCGGAGTTTTGGGTTCACAGATAAAACATGTCTCTTCTGTCTCTACCAGAAAGGGAAAGGAACTGAAATTAAGAGAAGGGAGAGATTGAAGGGTGGCACCAAAATTGAAAGGAGAAAGAAGTTGAGGGATAGCGAGAGAGGTTGGAGAAGAGAGTAAAAAGAGGCCACTTACCTAATTTAAAATTGGTGAGATGTTCCTTGGGCTGGTTGGTCTGAGGACCCGAAGTCATAGGTAGATCTTTCTCACTGAGCAAAGAGCAGGAGGACAGAGGATTGATCTCCCAAGGGAGGTCCCCAATCCGAGTCACAGCACCAAATGTCACATGCGTCCATGTGAAGAGACCACCAAACAGGCTTTATGTGAGCAGTAAAGCTTTTTAATCACCTGGGTGCAGGTGGGCTGAGTCTGAAAAGATAGTCAGCAAGGAAGATAGGGGTGGGGCAGTTTCATAGGATTTGGGTAGGTAATGGAAAATTACAGTCAAAGGGGGTTGTTCTCTTGCGGGCAGGGGTGGGGGTCACAAGGTGCTCAGTGGGGGAGCTTCTGAGCCAGGAGAAGGAATTTCACAAGGTTAAGTGATCAGTTAAGGTGGGGCAGGAACAAATCACAATGGTGGAATGTCATCAGTTAAGGCAGGAACCAGCCATTTTCACTTCTTTTGTGATTCTTCACTTGCTTCAGGCCATCTGGATGTATACATGGAGGTCACAGGGGATATGATGGCTTAACTTGGGTTCAGAGGCCTGACACATAGATAAGGGAGGACTACTGTAAAATACAGTTAAACATATAGAATGTCCTCATTATTTGTGTTATGGTCTATAAAGTTATGAACCCCAAAAATTGGAGACAGATCTCAGTTAATTTAGAAAATTTATTTTGCCACAGTTGAGAACACACACCCATGACACAACCTCAGGAAGTCCTGACAACATGTGCCCAAAGTGGTTGGGACACAGCTTAGTTTTATATATTTTAGGAAGACATGAGACATGAATCAATATATGTAAGAAGTACATTGGTTCCATACGGAAAGGCAGGGACAACTCAAGGCAACCTCCCCTCCCCACCCCCCGCCTTGCCCTCCCATCCCCACCCTGGGGGGCTTCCATGTCACAGATAGGTGAGAGATAAATGGTTGCATTTTTTGAGTTTCTGATAAGCCTTTCCAAAAAAGGCAATCAGAACATGCATCTGTCTCTGTGAACAGAGGGATGACTTTGAATAGAATGGGAGGCAGGTGCACCCTGAGCGTTTCCAGCTTGAATTTTCCTTTTAGCTTAGTGATTTTGGGGGGCCCAAGATATTTTCCTTTCACAAAGTTGTTGTGAATACTGAATTAGTGAATGGTGAATCATTGTTCTTAAAGGAAATATAGGGCAAATATCCTGTGAGATCTTTTTGTCAATTGATCAATTGTCACCTTTTTGTCAATTGATCAATATATAACCTGGTTTTATGTGTGTTTCTGTTAACATACCTTAATATATTTGTTAATTTATTTACATTCAACTCACAACCAACAGCACTGTAATTCATGCCTGAACAAAGCTTATCAACTGCATGTATGCTCCACCTATCCTCTGGAAACTGCCTTTCCAAAAATTATATCAGTGAGAAAATTATGGCAGTAAAAGAGATCTGATTGAGCATCTTGCCTTTAGCTGCCATTGATTATTCCTGGGCTTGGATCAAGCTAACTCTGGGAGACATTTAGTTTATAGTTTAAATGATAATAGCCCTCTGGCCTGGCCACATGACCCTTGAGCAGTAAGGAATTATAGAAACTATGCCTACATTTTAGCAGAGTTCAAGCCCCTCCCATAATCCTATTCTTGCAGCCTTTCATTAGACTTACAAAGGTGATTTTGAGTCCCTGTGAAAGGAGGGAATTAGTTTTAGGGAGGGACTGTAATGAGTTGGCTCTGTGTCCCCACCCAAATCTCATGTCAAATTATAATTCCCAACATTGCAGGAGGGACCTGGTGGGAGGTGATTGGATCATGGGGTCGAATTTCCCCTTTGCCTTTCTTGTGATAGTGAGTGAGTTCTCACAAGATCTGCTTGTTTAAAAGTGTATGGCACTTCCCCCTTCACTCTCTCTTCTGTCGCCATGTGAAGATGTGCTTGCTTCTCCTTTGCCTTCTGCCATGATTGTAAGTTTCTTGAGGCCTCCTCAGCCATGGCTCCTGTACAGTCTGTGAAATTGTGAGTCAATTAAAAACCATTTTCTTTATAAACTACACAGTCTCTGGTAGTTCTTTATAGCAATGTGAGAATGGACTAATACAGAGACTATTATCATCCTTACTTTCAAGTTAAACTATAAACTAAGTTCCTCCGAATGTTAGCTTGGCTTACTCCAAGGAATGACAAGGACAGCTTGGAGGTCGGCAGCAAGATGGTGTCAACTACATCAGATTTCTCTTACTGTCATAATTTTGCAAAGGCAGTTTCAGTGGGATTTAGGAAAGTAGATAAAGTTTGTGCCGTTGTTTGTTTATACTGCTATGCATGGTCTTAGTCCTTTTCAGGGTCATAAAACTTCCCCACAACCCCAGAGAGGAATTATGGTAGGTACACTCTTGGTCTCTCTCCTGGGAGTAGAAGCTTCCCTCTAAAGAGAATTTATGGCAGTCGTCATGTCTCAGAAGTTTCTGTGATAGTCAGATAAGGGAAGCTCCAAGAAGGCTTCTTTCTGCATCTGTTGTATCATAAAAGTCTTCAGCTTAAGATAATTTTATACCAACCTAGTGACCCAGGAGGTCCTCACAAAGTCAGTACAGCTAATAGTATTTGAAGGATTGATTTATTCCTGAGCCATAGAGATACATTTTAATTCTGACTCTAGGCTTATCTCATGGGTGGTGGTTCTTAGAATTTTGTTTTGTTTTCTAAGAAAATTTCAAAAAAAATTATAATTTTTATAAAACTAGAGGCACTAGAGTTTCTAGGCAGATCCAACACCAGTCCCTTATCATTTCACTGTTACTACAGCTCCTTATCATCCCTAGTACCTTTCAGATTTTCCTGAAACTTAGAGCTCCCCAGATGTTTGATGATTTAAGTGTATCCTGAGGTTTGCCCTCTCATGGAAGTCCCCATAAACACAAATGGTGACACATTTATCCAAGTTTATGACTCTCTTCTGATGACATGATTTTACATCCATCAGATGCCTCTGCAAGTCTGCCAAATATCACAAGGCAATTCACTAGTGAGAATAAATTCCATAAATTTAATTCAATTATAAATAAGTTCCTGTGCTTTCTTGAGAAAATTAATACGTTTTATGTGTACCAAGAGTGAAGGCTCTGGAGTCAGACTTGTATCATATACCAGCTACAACACTTCTTGGGTGTGTGAGTTACTTTATTCCTTAATGCCTCAGTTCCGTCTTATGTGAAATAAGGATACTAACTCTACCTTCTTGATAGTGTTGCTGTGATGACCCACAGAATAATTCCTGTGAACCTCCAAGGACAGGGCCTGCAACTTAGAAAGCATTTAATGAGTATTAACTAGGGGGAATTAGAAGCAATCATGGTTTGCATTTTTCAGAATTCAACAAGTCAAATCTCTACTGATATGAACATGCTGTTTACTATAGTCCTTCAAAAGTTTTCTATAACTCAACCATTTGAATCGCTACATTCTGATTCAAGTTTTCCTAGATATCACTGTAGGGGCCAACGGGACAACTTCCCATTTGCTTTCTGAACGTTTGATGAGAAATCAGCTCACAAAAGGCAGATTAATTGGAGAAAAAGCATACACATTTTATTAGCATACACATGGGGAACATTACTGAGTGATTACCCAACCCCTGCAATAGAATGCAGAAGCTTAAATGCCATCTTAGGGTTACGAAAAGAATGAGGGCTTGGGCTGTGGCAAAACAGATTATGGAAGGGAGAAAAGAGGAGGCTTGGCTAGCAAAGGTCTTCTAATTATGTAGTTCAAACTTCACAAGTAGCAGTCCTGTTAGAGAATAGATGGCAAATGTTTCTTTCAGACCTTTAAAGGTGTTTCAGACTCTCAGTTAATCCTTCCCAGATCTAGACAAGGGAAGGCCTGGCTTCATCAATGCAGATTTTCTACAGATGCAAATTTCCCCCACAAGATATAACTTTGCAGGGCTACTTGTGTATGCTAGCTCTCTGACAGCCATCTCAAAATATGTCAAAGAAATATATTTTGGGGGATAAAATATTTTGATATCCTTTAGTCCCCACTTTGAAACTTTTAAAAGTTTCACATATTAAAAGCCAAGCTGATTGCTTTGGAGAGATTTTGGTTAGAGGTTGTTATAGAAAAAAAGTGGAAAAAACAATTGGGATGAGCAGAAAAGAGCAAAGTTAAATAGAGAATTCCATGTCTTCTTTAGTCAGTCTCTTAGTTCTGAGGACAGATCAGCTCAATTAATCAGCTGTGTCCCATTCCAGGAGGTGGCATAACGGATGGGCCAGGCCTCTATATATGATGCAGGAAAACAGATCTTTAATAAGAGGCATTTCTATGGATACAGAAGAAAAATTAAGGTTAATGACTGGAGTAGTCTATAGAATAGCTTTTCTGGAGTCTCTGGAGCATCTTTGGATTGCAGTGGCAATCTGACAGGTTACATTTTTAAAAGCCTTGAGGGTGGAAAGCCAAGCCAAGGATTTGCCACCGTACTGTCTTCAATACCTGTACAAATTGGATGAATTTCTCTTTTCTTGAGGTCTAAAAATAACTTGAGGTGCATGGGCCTGTCAGAAAGTTACATTCTCACCACAGCTCAGGAACCTTGTAAAGGAACTGCATAGAAAAAGTACCAGGCCAGTCTGTCCAAGGGATGTCTTAGCAGCTCAATAAAGTCAATGTGAATTCCTTAAAGCAGTCTGTTCATGTCTGAAAATATGCCATTCCAGTCAAAGCCTTGGTAAAATAACCAGTGCCTCTAACTGTGTCTTTTTATTAAAAAGAAAAAAAAAGATTATTATTGAACTTATGCAAATAATTATATTGCCATAAATTAAGAATACTCACAAATAGTTTCCAAATTCTGGAGAAATTAGGTTTAGAGAAAGCTAAATGATTCACATGTGCTCATAAAACTATATTTAACTCAATTGTTATAAGTTATAAATAGCTCAAGGGAGAAAAAAAAAGTTTTTTTGACCATGGAAAACAAAACAAAAAGAATCAGCCATGTTTCAAACCAAAAAAAGCCACAAAACTTATTTCAGTCCTCTATTAATTTAGTCCGATGTAATTAATTCTTGTTCCATTTGATGTTGGGTTAGCAATCTTCATGAATGTATCATCTTTTTAGAGTCCTAGATGTTTTCTACCTAGACCAATGGTATGACCTCTAAAGTTATGAGAAATCTGTATCCAATAATACATGTCAGGTTCCTTTCCATAAATTTCCTTGAAGAAGAAAATTTTGGACTATACCCAATTATAAATTGCTTTTGGAGAAGAAACAAAGTAAAACAATAATTTAACATAATAATTGTAATTATTACCAATAACATATACTAAAACATATCAGAATTTTAGTAATTAAATTTAGTAATTTAATTATCCAAAATTACAATTTTGGAATATATATCAATAACACATTTATATAAATATAACTCAAAGAAACTTAACCACCATTTCTTATTTAACGATGCTTCCCATTTGATTTTAACATATCAAATAAGCCTAATGTGTCTCTCTTGTATTTCTAGGGACCCTAATATCCAAAATGTTAGTTTGAGATAAAAATGACTGAATTTAGAATTAGAAATTTTGTTTTTGGGAAGAATATCAAGTATTAAAGTTTTAAAACACTTGGTCAAAATAGGATTGCAGGTCACTACGATTATCATTTTGGATAAATTAAAATTTTGGATAAACTATCATTTAATTATCTTTTAATTATCCAAAATGATAATTAAAAGATTTCAAAAAGTGGACCAGGCATGGTGGCTCACACCATAATCCCAGCACTTTGAGAGGCCAAAGTGGGCAGATAATTTGAGGTCAGGAGTTTAAGACCAGCCTGGTCAACATGGTGAAACCCCATCTCTACTAAAAATACAAAAATTAGCCAGCTGTGGTGTCAGGCACCTGTAATCCCAGCTACTCAGGAGGCTAAGACAGGAGAATCACTTGAATCCTGGAGGGAGAGGTTGCAGTGAGCCGAGATCAAGCCACTGCACTCCAGCCTGGGGGACAAAGCAAGACTCCATCTCAAAAAAAAAATTTCAAGAGCAAAAATCTTTACTCTTTGATAGTGAAGAGACTCAGTTTCCCCAACAATCATAAGACCTAGTAAAGACACCACAAGTCAAACTTAACCTATTTTTTCTCTCTCTTTCTTTTGCAGTTTCCTTAAGAGGTAAACAAACCTTTTTACTATCTCTTATTATTTACAAAAATCTCGTTTTCTAGAAAACCAAAGTCTACTTTACATCAGTATATTATTATGCTAAAGTTAATTTTAATAAAACCGTATGAACAAATTCAGCCATCTCAGTTTTGACCACAAATTATGATTTCCATAAACCTTTTATAAATTATTCCAAATTTTCCCATTCTCTCATTTCCTCAACTTTCTCTGTTTATTCAGTGTTACCAATTTTCTTATTCTTAAAATTTAAAACAGCTTTTAAAAACCTCTAAACTAGGCAAAATTACTTTTCCTTTAACAAAAACCATACTCTCATGCCTTTTTATAAACTTTTTTATACCAAAAATGCATTTTACTTTTCTTATATACTTCAGCATATAGAATTGCTTTTCTTATATCTAGTAGTTTTAATTACATATGTTAAGTATAATGTTAACTCTTAGTAACACTAATTTTCAGTGAAAAACCTAGGAAAAAAGCAATTTCAATTATGTACCAGATGCAGAGCCTTGAAGACAATGCCTGGAGGATCTAACCCCTCTCAGCACGGCCAAGAGGCATAGCTAGGCCAGGGGGACAGGGCCCAGGTATTGTTCCAGGTTTCACCATGGTCATTTGCCTAGACTTCAGAATCTAAAGGCTCAACTCCAAAGGCATAAGCTTACAAACTATCAAAAAAAGCAAGTATCAAAAAGATCACAGAAGTAACAGGTTTTTTTGTTTTGTTTTGTTTTGTTTTGTTTTTTTGAGACAGAGTCTCACACTGTCACCCAGGCTAGAGTGCAATGGCACAATCTCAACTCACTACAACCTCCGCCTCCTGGGTTCAAGCGATTCTCCTGCCTCAGTCTCCCGAGTAGCTGGGATTACAGGTGCGTGCCAACATGCTCAGCTAATTTTTTAATTTTTAGTAGAGGTGGGGTTTTACCATGTTGGTCAGGCTGGTCTTGAACTCCTAACCTTGTGATCTGCCCACCTCGGCCTCCCAAAGAAGTAACAGTTTTATGACCTTAAATACAGTAGAGACAGTACAAATCTGTCTGACCAATAGATGCAGCAAAAAACTCTAGGTTAAATTATGAAGACATTTCTATTTTATTTTATCAAAATTGTATAACTCTCTTTACCAAAGATTAACAAAACCACATGAACTTGTAAAGCATTAGGGCTTATTTACTTAATTCATGAGTACTCATTTACTTAAAGTCATATAGACAATATATAAACATAGATACGTAGGCATAAAAATAAAGATAGACACAAAGACTTTATATCTTTGACTTAAAATTTTTAGCCATAGATTTCTAAAGCTACCTAGTTTGAAAGGATAGTTGGATTAAAACTGTGCCTTTGTACATGAAAAAGTTAAAGTTTATCTCACATGATCTTAGCCCCTACAGGGTTTTAGAGAAAACAGAGTAACAAATTTACATCTCAAAGCACATAGAGAATTAAATCTTTTTAAGAAGGAATTTGAGAGTGTTATAGGAATATTAGAAATGGATGCCAAGGTTACACAGAAGCATGGGAACTTACCATAGGATTTTATAAGGAGGCCAATTTCATTGATTTTCACTCAGTTTAGTTCTCTGATTGGGAATCAAACCCAGACTGCAGTTGTAAATCACAGGACTACAAAGTGAAGCCACCTTTATTGTGAACCCTGCAGGGGATCACAGCAGGAAGTTTGAGCTTACAAAGGATTTTAACTTTGTTTTAGGCCAGATTTTTGCTGTTTAATTTTGTCAAGAGAATTTCTAAGGCTAGTCATGACACTATTATGTCTCTTTCTTTTAATTTGAGCTTCCATTAACTTTTTAAAATAAAATATCTCTAAATTTTTTTTAATTTAGGAGTTGGCTGGTGTGATGACTCATGCCTGTAATTGCAGCACTTTGGGAGGCTGAGATGGGAGGATCACTTGAAGCCAGGAGTTTGAAACTAGCCTGGGCAGCATAGTGAGACACTGTCTCTACAAAATAATAATAATAATAAATTTAGCCATCATGGTGGCACGCATCTATAGTCCAAGCTATTTGGAAGGCTGAGGCAGGGGATCACTTAGGTGATGAGGAGTTTGAGGCTTTCTTGAGTCGTGATTGCACCACTGCACTCCAGAGCCTGGGTGACACAGCAAGACTCTGTTTCTAACAACAACACACAAATTTAGGAATCTAGTTTAAAGGATACATCTTCTGGCCATTGAATTTCCAATGGTGCATTTATTCCAATAGTGACTCATTCCAATAGCTTCCTTATGGAAAGCCCAGGATCTAATTATCCAGGTTCAGAAGGTATTTTCTCAGAGAGGGCACAGAAGAGGGTGTCCCAAAGATCCTCCCTGAAAAATTAACTTCAAGAATAGGCCAAGACAGCAGAAGAGTCTTGTTGCTCATAGACAGTAACCCACAAATTTGTGGGGGACTGTCAATCACAGACCAGTTACTATGTGACGTCAGGTAGGCCCTTCTGGAATTGGACTTTCCCAGCACTAACCAGTCAAGAAGTGCTGAGGTGACAAAAGCCCTTTATGGATGAGACTTCATATGACAAACTCTCTCAAGAGCTTGACACATTCAGAACAAAGTCTCAGGTTCCCAGCCACTTTCAGACTGACCACCTGACATGACCCAGAAATCATGCACCCCAGACGGTAGAGACCCAGAGAGATTGCTTCCACTTAGTCACAGGTCAAGCTCTTGAGGACATAGAACAAGATGAGAGGGAACCTTATCTGATACCCCTCTTTATGACAGAACAACATAGAAAGACAAAGACCAAGGAAAACACTATTTCTGGGAAGAAAGGGATCAAACAATAGGAACCTTCATACCACAAAGGACTGAAAAGCACGCCAGAGTCTCTATGCCTACAAATATCACACAAATCCTTCTCTCCCATTAATCAAGATTTCAGAGGGGAAAAAGAAACAGTGACCTTTACCATCTGCTTGACAGGATTCTACAGAAAGAGAGAGAGAGAGTGGGTCCAGAGGCATGGCTGATAAGAAATTCTTACCTGATATCAAAAATTAGCCAGGCATAGTAGCAGGCATCTGTAATCCCAGCTACTCAGGAGGCTGAGACAGGAGAATTGCTTGAACCTGCGAGGCGGAGGTTGCAGTAAGCCGAGATCGTGCCATTGCACTCCAGCCTAGGCAACAAGAGTGCAACTCCATCTCAAAAAATAAAATAATAAATTCTTACCCTTATGCTGGCCAATCAGGGCTTAGATTCCCCTCACTGCAGCTTCCAAAAAAAACAGAGCGGCTTTGGTGATCCTGCTCACCAAAACTGTAGGGCAAAGGGAGCACTTCCCCTTTACCCTCAGACAGTTTACAAAAAAGTCAACTCACAAAAGGCAAATTAATGGGAGTACAGGCATACACATTTTATGAACGTATACATGGGGAGCATCACATAGTGATCACCCACCCCTGCCCCAGTGGGGTGCAGAAGCTTATATACCATCTTGTTACAGAAAGAACGGGGACTTGGATCATGGCAAAACAGGTTACGAGGAGAGAAGAGGAGGCCTGGCTAGCAAAGATGGTCTTGTGTTGTAGAGGAAACCTCACAGGTAGCAGCTCTCAGAGAGAATAGGTGGTGTATGTTTCTTTCAGACATGTACAGGTGTCAGATCACGGTGGTGGATCCTTCCTGTATGGTTTTGCACCATCCCCCTGGTGCTGTTGTGATAGTGAGTTCTTAGGAGAGCTGGTTGTTTAAAAGTCCATAGCACCTCCCTTCTCTCTCTCTCTTGCTCTTGCTCCTGCCATATAAAATGCCTGCTCCCCCTTTACCTTCCGCCACAATTTTAAGCTTCCTGAGGCCTCCCCAGAGGGAGAGCAGATGCCAGCATCATGCTTCCTGCACAGCCTGTAGAGCTGTGAGCTGATTAAATCTCTTTTCTTTATAAATTATCCAGTCTCAGGTATTTCTTCATAGCAATGCAAGAATGGACTAATGCAAGCTCTATGGTTAAAATAAGCTTAATTAAAAGCTGATATTATATATATATATATACACACACACAAATATATACATATATGTGTGCACATATATGTGTATATATATATCTTTTCTGCTTTTTCTCTTTGGATCCCATTATGAACATTTTTTTCAGTTGACTGAAACCCTTTTTAAAATTATGTGCTCAATCCCTCTGTTCACGTCCTTTCTTAAGTATTTTTCTCTCATTTACGTTTACTCCTCCCTACTCTGCAAATTCCCCCCACAAAAGCTTAAATACCAACTAAGCTTTGCAAGGCTACTTCTGTTCGCTGTCTCTCTGACAGCTATCCCAAAATATATTTTGAGGTTCAATATTTTTATTTCCCTCAGTATAAACTGGTGATGATTAAGGTCAAAAGTGTGAAGAAATTTCTATAAAAGTTCGTGATACAATGATGAACTCTATTGATAAACACTATCAAGGAAATAGCCTTCTCTCCTGACTTGAATAAACCACTTTATCCTTTCCCTTCAATCTTTCATTGTAGCTCCCATATTGGCACTGCACTCGGGTGGTACAGGAAGGAAGAATGTCTGGAAAGTGGAGTATTTACCTGAAAAACAGATTAAACAGGATACAGAGATAGTTAAAATGATGAGTTTAAGATCCTTCCCCACTCACTAGCATAGAGGCTTGAGAATTAGTTTCAGGTAACTTGTACATGTAAGATTCTCCCCACGGCCTGAAAGCCTAAGGGGATGAGTAACTCCTTCCTGCTCAGGCCCAGTCCCAAGGCGCAAGGCCATTTGGCATCAGCAGCGTATGTCAGCAAGACAGCAGAAGCAGGAAGAGAGCCAACCGGAAGACACCTACCCTGGCCGTAAGACGCGTACCACAGAAGATCCGAGAAAGAGGCCATCTGGGTACAATGTAGCAGTTACATCAGACTAGGACACTTCCTGTTTACAGAAGACTATAAAACCTTTGCCCTGTCCTCACTTGTGGCTGACACCATTTTAGGCCTCAGCCAACCAGCACCCAGGCGCTCATTAAAACAGCATGTTGCTCCACACCACCTTGTGTTGTCTGTTGACACGCTCTCGGGGTTCGAACTGATACAAGAACCTTACAGTAGAAAATAAATGTTTTTGCATAATCTGAGTGAATTATTAGACTCTGCCATCAGCACCATCTTTATAATTGGTAGAGCCCAATGCAAAGGGAAAATGCAAAGCCTCTTGTTCAAAAAGTAAGAAAAAAATGCAATTCAAGGCACTAAAATATAAAGCTTTTTCTTTTCTTCCACAATGTCTTACCTTGTCATGGTATTTTTTTATTTGCTTCTTAATGTTGTTCTAAATAAAGTATCACTTTAAACCACTAGCATCAATTCTACCCTCATCTTTATATTGTGCAATGCCAGTGATGGGTCTCAGGACACAGTACCCCAAAATATGACTCCAGGGAACCAGAATATGCCACGCCAAATATGGCTCTTTGGCATAATAATTATATTGAGCTTGAGAAGTGGCAACAAGGAAGCAGCCCTTGCTCGCTCTTGGTGCCTCCTTGGCCTTGGCATCCGCTCTGGCCACACTCAAGGGGCCCTTCAGCCCGCCACTGCGCTATGAGGGCTGCTCTCTGGGGCTAGCCAAGGCCGGAGCCAGCTCCCTCTGCTCGCCAGAAAGTGTGCAAAGAAAGGTTCCATATATACTGTGGAATACTATGCAGCCATAAAAAATGATGAGTTCATGTCCTTTGTAGGGACATGGATGAAGCTGGAAACCATCATTCTCAGCAAACTATCGCAAGGACAAAAAACGAAACACCGCATGTTCTCACTCATAGGTGGGAATTGAACAATGAGAACACATGGACACAGGAAGGGGAACATCACACACGGGGCCTGTTGTGGGGTGGGGGGAGGGGGGAGGGATAGCATTACGAGATATACCTAATGTTAAATGACGAGAGCACACTAACATGGCACATGTATACATATGTAACCAACTTGCACGTTGTGCACATGTACACTAAAACTTAAAGTATAATTAAAAAAAAAAAAGAAAAAAAGAAAAGAGAGGTGCCGGCGGGAGCCAGGGCTGCACGCGGCACTCGGCGCTCCTGGGCTGGCACGGGTTCCAGGGGAACGCGGGCTCAGCAAGCCCCACACTTGGCGTGGCCAGCTGGCACCTGCTGGGCTTGATCGGAGGCTGAATCCCGTGTGTGGACCACCATTCCCTCTTTGCCAGTATAGCAGGTCTCCATCTCTTTCTCACTTCCCGTCTTTTCCTCTTGATTGTCTGGGACGAGCTCCCTCTGGGCTGTCGGAGTGTCTGGGCTAGGTGCTGCAAAGTCCTGTGATGAGTGCCAGTGAGAGGTGAAGCCAGCTGGGCTTTTGGGATGGGTGGGGACTTAGAGAACTTTTGCGTCTAACTAAGGGTTTGTAAATGCACCAATCAGCACTCTGTCAACATGGACCGATCAGCTCTCTGTAAAACGGACCAATCAGCTCTCTGTAAAATGGACCAATCAGCTCTCTGTAAAATGGACCAATCAGCAGGATGTGGGTAGGGCCAAATAAGGGAATAAAGCACACCACCTGAGCCAGCAGGCAACCCGCTAGGGTCCCTTTCCATGTTGTGGAAGCTTTGTTCTTTCTTCACAATAAATCTTGCTGCTGCTCACTCTTTGGGTCCACGCCAGCTTTTATGAGCTGTAACACTCACCTTGAAGGTCTGCAGCTTCACTCCTGAAGTCAGCCAGACCACAAACCCGCCAGAAGGAAGAAACTCCGGACACGTCCGAACATCGGACGGAACAAACTCCAGACACACCATCTTTAAGAACCATAACACTCACCACCAGGGTCCGTGGCTTCATTCTTGAAGTCAGCGAGACCAAGAACCCACCAATTCCGGACACAAGCTGGTTATTTTGAGAAACTCCAGACACAGGAGTAGCTCTGAAAACAAGGATGAAGGTTGCCCTTTGGTAAGGGAAATTTACATCTATGAAGAAAATATCTGGGAGGTGTCTCCTCTGCACCAGGAAGAGAGGGATGACTAAACCACTAGAGGCTCTTAATCAACGGAGACGGTATCAACTTAAATCTGCATAACAACGCTTATCTTTAAAATGTTTTTCCTGGCCATCTTACCTTAACTGGCTGTTCCCTATACTCTTTTTTTTTTTTCTTTCAGAGAAATGATGGTATTTAAGCCTGAAGTCTAAGACTAAGATCTACTCTAGAGATTTACTAATTTCTCTGGATTATCACCAATGTATACGAGAGGTTTACATGTTATTACATCTCTGTGTGTTTTTTTGTTGTTAGTTTGTCTTTTATTACAGGGAGTCCCAGCTAAGAATTCATGAAAAGTGATGAAGAAAATGATTTTTCCTCCCCATACCAGTTTTAAATGCAAATATAAGAGCATTTAATTAGTACGCAAAATCACCAAAATTGTGCAACTTGTATTTTTTTAGCCCTTATATGCATCTGTATTTCATTCTTATCAGTCTTTCTTTCCACTGAAACACTGCACAAAACTTACTCATCTGTTTTATTTCACTTCTTAATGCCCCACATATTCCACTAACACTCTTACTTTTGGCTTAATGATAAGGAAAGATTGAAAGGGAAAAAAATTATGGGTTGCCCTGTCTTCCCTTTTCTTTCTATGTCATCACTTTCAACTTAAGAGGCTGGCTAATCCTGAGCAGTAATAGGAGTAAGACAATAATAAGGTTCACTTCTTTCCTTTGTGTTTTTGGAATGCCATTGCCTTTTTTCTGTGTTGGAAACAAGTTCTGGTTCAACAGAAGTATGACCTCGGCTGGGTACGGTGTCTCAGTCTGTAATCCCAGTAACCAACTATGGGCAGATCACTTGAAGCCAGTAGTTCAAGACCAGTCTGGCCAACATGGTGAAACCCCGTCTCTACTAAAAATACAAAAATTAGCTGGGTGTGGTGGTGCATGCTTATAATCACAGCTACTTGGGAGGCTGAGGCAGGAAAATTGCTTGCACCTGGGAGGTGGATGTTGCAGCAAGCTGAGATCATGCCACTGCACTTTAGCCTGGGCGACAGAGTGAGACTCCATCTCAAAAAATAAAATAAAATAAAATAAAAATTATATATACATAAAAAGGGTAAGGGCTTGGAGCATGTCCACACAAGTTATGGCAGTAAATCTGGTGGTGGTGGCAAGACAGGTCACAGGAGGAAGAGAAGAGGAGGTTTGCCTAGCAAAGGTGGTCTGGTTATATAGATGAAACCTCACAGGTAGCAGCCCTCAAAGAGAATAGATGGTGAATTTTGATAAATAGATGTCAGACTCTCCATTAACCTTTCCTGAATCTGGACAAGGGAGGGCTTCAAAGAAACCTTGTTTGCTTCCATTGTTTCCTTCACTTTATCTTCTCTACAGATACAAATCTCTCCCACAAAAGACAGCTTTGCAGGGTCACTCTGTCTGCAGGCACCCTGGTCACAAAATATGTCAAAGAAGCATATTTTGAGGTGAATAGTTCAGTTTTCTTCACAATCATGAAGCAGACCCTGCCTACCACTTGTGTCTGGAGAAAATAACTCCAATTCCTTGTTGGTAGGTTGTGGAGTGACTGCTCATTGCCACCTAATATCTTGTCTCTCCTTCCTTCCTTTCTTTTTTTTTTTAAATAGAAACGGGGTCCTATTCTATTGCCCAAGCTGATCTTGAACTCCTGGGCTCAAGCAATCCTCCTGCCTCAGCCTCCCAAAGTGCTGGGATTACAGGCGAGTCACTGCACCTGGCCTCTCCTTCCTTGATAACAGAAATCCAATTTTATTTGGAGTTTAATGTGCTGAGCTAAAAACCACATTTTCAGCAACTTCTGCAGCTGCTATAGCCACATTAGTAAGTTTTGGTTAATTGGATGTGCACAGAAGTGTTTTATGGGATTTCTGGGATAATAGTCTCATTCCTCCTTTTAGTAGCTTTGGAATAGAGTTGTGATAGCTAGAACTCCGTCTGGAATCTTAGAAAGTGAGGAGACCTGCAGGATGAAAGTTAGGTCCTCAAATGAAGCAGAAACATAGAAGGTGACTGAGTCCCTAAAAAACCAAAGCATTGCCACCCGAGCCCTTGGCTGCTTATATTGGGGGAAACTGTCCCCAATATTTCAAGGTAGGTTCTTTCTATTTTCCCTAAGTATTGGCCAATCTGAGAAATAAAGAGAAAGAGTACAAAGAGAGGAATTTTACAGCTGGGCTACCAGGGTGACATCACATATTGGTAGGTCTATGATGCCCACCTGAGCCGCAAAACCAGCAAGTTTTATTAAGGATTTAAAAAGGGGAAGGGGTGTACCAACAGGGAGTAGATCACAAAGATCACATGCTTCAAAGGGCAAAAGGGGGAACAAAGATCACATGCTTCTGAGGCCAATAAAGATCACAAGGCAAAGGACAACGCAAGATCACAAGGCAAAGGGCAGTCAAAAACTCCTGATAAGGGTCTATGTTCAGCTGTGCACGTATTGTCTTGATAAACATCTTAAACAACAGAAAACAGGGTTCGAGAACAGAGAACCAGTCTGACCTCAAATTTACCAGGGTGGGATTTTTTCCCCACCCTAATAAGCCTGAGGGTACTGCAGGAGACCAGGGTGTATTTCAGTCCTTATCTCAACCGCATAAGACAGACACTGCCAGAGCGGCCATTTATAGACCTCCCCCCAGGAATGCAATTCTTTTCCTCGGGTCTTAATATTATATTCCTTACTAAGAAAAAAATTTAGTGAAATCTCTCCTACTTGCACATCCATTTATAGGCTCTCTGCAAGAAGAAAAATATGGCTCTTTTTGCCCAACCCCAAGTCAGAACTTATGGTTGTTTTCCCTTGTTCCCTAAAATCACTGTTATTCTGTTCATTTTCAAGGTGCACTGATTTCATATTGTTCAAATACACATGTTTTACAATCAATTTGTTCACTTAAGGCAATCATCACAGGGTCCTGGAAGATAACAGGATTAAGAGATTAAAGTAAGACAGGTGTAAGAAATTATAAGAGTATTATTAGGGAAGTGATAAATGTCCATGAAATTTTCACAATTTATGTTTCCTCTGCCGCGGCTCCAGCGGGTCCCTCCGTTCGGGGTCCCTGACTTCTTGCAACATGCTTACCTCTGAACTTTTTACCTGTGAAAGAAATAAGCTTGTATTTGTTAAACCATTATTATTTACAGCTTTATTATGTGCAGGTAAAATTAATCTAAACTTGCATGGAAGTCTCCACTAGTTCACCTAGGTTAAGAAATTAAGTTAAATATTTTTTTTTTTTTTTGAGATGGAGTTTTGGTCTTGTTGCCCAGGCTGGAGTGCAGTGATGCAATTTTGGCTCACTGCAACCTCCACCTCCCGGGTTCAAGTGGTTCTCCTGCCTCAGCCTCCCAAGTAGCTGGGATTACAGGCGCCCACCACCACACCCAGCTAATTTTTATATTTTTAGTAGAGACAGGGTTTCACCATGTCGGCCAGGCTGGTCTCGAACTCCTGACCTCAGGTGATCCACCCTCCTCAGCCTCCCAAGCCCTGGGATTACAGGCATGAGCCACTGCGCCTGGCCAAGTTAAACAATTTTTTTTTTCGAGATGGAGTGTCATTCTGTCCCCCAGGCTGGAGTGCAGTGGCGTGATCTCGGCTCATTGAAAGCTCTGCCTCCAGGTTCACACCTTCTCTTGTCTCAGCCTCCCAAGTAGCTGGGACTACAGGCACCCGCCACCAAGCCCAGCTAATTTTTTGTATTTTTTGTAGAGACGGGGTTTCACCGTGTTAGCCAGGATGGTCTCGATCTCCTGACCTCATGATCTGCCCACCTCAGCCTCCCAAAGTGCTGGGATTACAGGTGTGAGCCACCACGCCCCACCAAGATTTTAAACACATGTGTTTTAAACACATCTGAGGCAGTCTTCAGTTTGTTGTTGGGCAATGTGTCATGAAGCCGCTGGTATGAATGACACATATCAATCCTAGAAATGACAATCATTTCTAGGATTCAGAGGCCCTTTTCCTTTATCTTCCCAGGTCAGGACTATTTTCTGGATTTCTGAGATTGCTGATAAATGCAGTATTCTGATAATGACAATGTTGTAGTAGAAATAGTAATAGTAATAATGTAAGTGTAACATTTCTTATTTTTTAAAAGTAATTTAAATATTAAAATTATGCAACAAATTTGGGGTAGACAGCCATAAAAATTCATGTGGATAATTATAAGACTACCCCTGAAAAGAGATGTCAACCATTGACATATATCAACCGTGAAAGAGGAGGCATGATAAGAGATTAAGGTGACTAATACTTCTATCTAGTGTTCGAATTGAAAACTACCATTTCTTGTCTATAAGGACAATGTCGGGTTTTAGCAAATGTTTTCTTTCCCCCAGCTGACTTGTGCTGGGCCATCCTAATTGTCTTGTCCATTTGCGAAAAAAGACAAAAACAACAACAACAACAGAAAAACACTAGATAATATTCCAGGAAGCCACCTGGAGGTGACTGAGATGGCAGCTGGAGTATAATAAAAAACTAAGCGTATTAGGAAGTGTGTTCTATTTTTCATTTGTCTTAAGGGCTGAAACCACAGAGTGTGGGCTTTGAACTCAGAACAATGGAGTTAAAGAGAAGACAGTCTAAGAAGAGAAGGGCGAAAGAACAATGGAGACTTGCAGCGCTCCTACCTCCTCTTAGATGTTCTTCTACTTGCCTCTGGAGGATTTCCCCCAGATTGCTTTTCTACTTCCTCACTGGTCTGTCTATGTCTCCTCAACCCTCACTCCATGACGATCTTTCATAAGCTCACGCTCTCTCATCCCCTTTCTAATGTCCTCCTCACCTCACATTGAGTCAGTGCTGTTTAGTGGAAAGAGGGTTTGATTCTGGGATCCCCTACTTCCTTACTAGTTATCTTGAGCAAATCACTTGAGTTTTCTGAGGCTTGAGTTGTTCATATCTGTACCAGGGTAGATAATACATGGATGATATGTACCTTATAGGGAGGATGCTCAAATTGGACGATGTATTGTGAAAAAGACAGATGTGGTAGGCAGTTGGGACAGTTCATTTTATTTTCCTTTTCTCATTCTCTTCCCTTCCATAAATCACTGTTAGGGGAAAATTAGTAAAAAAAGAAAAATAGGCTACTGGAATAAAATATTAGGTATAAATAATTTTCAAAGTTTGATTTTAGAGGTATGATGACAGTGAATTTCTATTGATTTTCTGTTTTTTCATGTGGGTATTCTTTGATAAAGGGACACTATTCTACTTACTCATCTGCAAGCTCAGGACAAATTACTCTCAGGTCTGTAAGCCCTCTCATGCCTACTACTCTGTGGTTATGAGGACACATGAGGGAAATAGCTGGAAAGATTGTAAAGTCTAAAGTAAATGCTAATGAATAGTAATTATTATATTTTGTTTGCTCCTTGTTATATCTATAGTGGATATTCAGTAAAGATTTCTTATTTTTTTTATTTTTTAAACTTTATTATTATTATTTGAGACAGAGTCTCACTCTGTCGCCCAGGCTGGAGTGCAGTGGTGCCATCTCGACTCAATGCAACCTCTGCCTCCTAGGTTCAAGCGATTCTCCTGCCTCAGCCTCCCAAGTAGCTGGGATTACAGGCGTGCACCATTATGCCCAGGTAATTTGTGTGTTTTTAGTGGACACGGGGTTTTACCATATCGGTCAGGCTGGTCTTGATGTCCTGGCCCCAAGTGATCCACCTACTTCAGCCTCCTGAAATGTTAGGATTACAGGCATGAGCCACTGCACCTGGCCAAGATTTTTTTTTTTAACTATTGACCAAAGATAGAATAATATGGCAATTTAATACGAAACTAGTATTAAATTGGCAGGAGGGATGTGCATTAGTCTGTTCTCATGCTGCTAATAAAGACATACCCAAGACTGGGTAATTTATAAAGGAAAGGTTTAATGGACTCACAGTTCCATATGGCTGGGGAAGCCTCACAATCATGGTGGAAGGCAAAGGAGGAGCAAAGTCCTGTCTTACATAAATGGCAGCAGGGAAGACAGAGAGCATGTGCAGGGAAACTCCCCTTTATAAAACCATCAGATCTTGTGAGACTTATTCACTCTATCACGAGAACAACACAGGAAAGACCCGCTCCGATGATTCAATTACCTCCCACCAGGTCCCTTCCATAACACGTGGGAATTATGGGAGCTACAATTTGAGATTTGGGTGGCGACCCAGCCAAACCATATCAGAATGTGTACAAAAGACATTATTTGTTATAGAGCCTAGAAAAATGAGCCATTTATGTGGTGGAATCTAAGAAAGGCTCCCACAAGGGTGGGCGTGATGGCTCACACCTGTAATCCCAGCACTTTGGGAGGCTGAGGCTGGACAATTACTTGAGGCCAGGAGCTCTAGACCAGCCTGGGCAACATAGTGAGACCCTGTCTCTACAAAAAATTTAAAAATTGGTTGTGCATGGTGACACGCACCTGTAGTCCCAGCTACTTGGGAGGCTTGGGATGGGAGGATCACCTGCACCCAGGAGATCGAGGCTGCAGTGACCATGATTGCACCACTGCACTCCAGCCTCGGGAACACAGTGAGACCCTGTCTCAGAAAGAAAAAAAAAAGAAAGAAAAAGAAAGGCTTCACAGAGATGAGACATTTAAGACATGTTTTTTCATAAAAAGAAATGAGGAAAAGGAAATTCCACAGATAAACCACAGAATGAACAGAGGCGTGGATTTAGGAAAAAGCAAGCATGAAAAGGCAAGTAGCTCATTGTGACAGTAGTCCCTGTGTATGTGTGGTGGGGTGGGGGAGATATATATAACTATAACTGTCAGTGAGGTAAATATAGAAAGGTTTGTTACAAGTGGATAATAGAAGGCCTTTAATTATATGCAAAGGATTTTGTTTTCTTTGTTTTTCTGTAGGCAAAAGGCCTACAACCATTAAGAAAAATAAGTGATGTGATCAGACCTGTGTTTTCCACAGGCAACACTCAGGAGAATAAAAAGGATCCATTTGTGATGCCAGTTGTTAGATATAGAGACATTTAAGATGTTGTTGCCAAAGACCTCAACTCTGGTAGGAGTGATGGAGACAGAAAGAAGTGGATAGAAAATGGGATGTTGATGATATCAGCCAATCGGCAATTAATCCATTAGGGGAGGGTTTTCCTTTTTTGTTTTTTGAAGCAGGGTCTTGCTCTGTCACCCAGGCTAGAGTGCAGTAGAGTGAACACAGCTCACTACAGCCTTGACCTCCTGGGCTCAAGTGATCCTCCCGCTTCAGCCTCCCATGTAGCTAAGACCATAGGTGTGCGCCACCACGCCAGGCTAACTTTTCGATTTTTTGTATAGACAGGGTCTTGCCTTGTTGCCCAAGCTGGTCTTGAACTCCTGGGCTCCAGCTATCCTCCCCTTTGACTTCCCAAATTTTTGGGATTACTGGCGTGAGCCACTGCCCCTGGCCTGAGAGTTTTGCAGGGGCAAGAAAATGTAAGATGAATTGGAGGTTTTTAACTGGAACGGTTTTAAGGAAGTGCCACTAGGGGGCATGAAAGGAAAGATCAGGGAATAAAGAGTGTTCTAAGACTCTTTCAGTAAAAATTAAACAGGCTTTCCAGTCAAATGGATCAGTGTTAATATCCTACCATTTAGGTCAGTGCAGTGGCTAACACTTGTAATCCTAACATTTTGGGAGGCTGAGGCAGGTGGGTCACCTGAGGTCAGGAGTTCAAGACCAGCCTGGCCAACGTGGTGAAACCCTGTCTCCACTAAAAATACAAAAATTAGCTGGGCGTCTTGGCACCTGCCTGTAATTACAGCTACTTGGGAGGCTGAGGCAGAAGAATCACTTGAACCTGGGAGGCAGAAGTTGCAGTAAGCTGAGATCACACCACTGCACTCCAGCCTGGGTGAGTGATACAGTGAGACTCCATCTAAAAAAAAAAACAAACCCTGCCATTTATACACATCATGTAACTTCAAGCAAGTTACTCAAACTCTCTGAGCCTTAATTCCTTACCCACAAAAATGAGAATAATAATAATACTTATTTTTGCATGATTTATATAGAAAATCGTGTTGCTTAACTCCTTAGCATCTGTCTCCGCTTTCTTCCAGCAGCATGCCTTTCATCTGGGATCTGCCTACTCCGCTCAGAAAGTGCATGGATGAGATTCCATCCTGATCCACAAGGTAGACTGACTACCCCATTGGCTTCCACAGTGATTGCCTCAGGGGTAGACACATGGCCCAAATCGGGCGAAGACTTTTGTTTTGAGCAGATTTTTTCTGTACACAGGCTGTGAAGCTGAGAGCTGGATATATATAAAGTTTAGAGCTGCTGTAACCCTCTTGCAATCTCAGAGGAGCTCCTGGAACTGCAAGGTAGGCTGCATGGAACCTGAAGATGAAGCCCTCATAGCAAGAGGCAGAGTGAAGAGACAGAGAAATGGAGTCATTAAGGACATTGGTTAAGTCCTTGTTTACAGTAGTGCCTGTAAGCAGTCATTCTGGTGGATTTTTCAGTTACTTGACTTTAATAATAAACAGTTATGCTGTAATCATAAATACCTCCTAAATGCTCACGTGCTTACAACAACAAAAATTATCTCTTGCTGATGCTACATGGGCTACCTGCAGCTCTGCTTAATTGTTGTTTTTAATCTGGGACTCAGTAAAATAGGGCAATCTGTCTCTAGAAAATCACTTGTTGTAACGGAGGGAAAGAAAAGTAGGAAAAGAAGTGCTCGCTCTAAACTATCTGCCTGAAGTTGCCTCCCACTTTCATGTAATTGGCCAGAACAAATCACATGCTCAAGATTGATTGATGTCACAGGGTGGAGAGGGGCAGCAAAGTTTTTTGAAAAATAATAATGCAATCTACAAGTAAATTTCCCTTTTGCTTAAGTGAGCTTCGGCTATATTTTCTGTCACCTGCAACCAAAAGAATCTTTTTTTTTTTTTTTGGAGACAGAGTCTCACTCTGTCACCCAGGTTGTAGATCAATGACGCCGTCTCAGCTGACTGCAATCTCCGCCTCCCAGGTTCAAGTGATTCTCATACCTCAGCCTCCCAAGTCGAGTAGCTGGGATTACAGGCGCCCTCCAACACACCTGGTTAATTTTTGTATTTTAGTAGAGACGGGTTTTTGCCATATTGGCCAAGCTGGAGAAGCTTAACTAAGGAAAGGTGATGAAAGAATTAGATATTTTATATAAAATCATCAACACATGGTAAGTACTCAAAATATCGGATCTTCTGTTTCCAAGTGCATGAACACAGATTAAGTGAAAATTATCTTTCTTAAAAAAAAAGATGTGCTCAATTTCTTTAATATACATTTTATTCACTTATCTCACTAACATTTATTCAGTTTTTTTTTAAATTTGGCAGACACTGTGCTAGGTGCTGGGAATACAAAATGAGTACAATGCGCTTACATTTTAGTTATTCAGTAGATTTTCTTTTAAGAAATAACAATATGAGGTTTCAGTGTCTTATATTGATAATATCAAACTCTTACAGTCTGAGCATATGGAACATTCTCCAAGGTCGACCATATCTTAGGCCACAAAACAAGACTCAACAAATTTTAAAAAGTAAAAATCATATCAAGTGTCTTTTCTGATCACAGTGGAATAAAACTAGAAATCAATAACAAGAACCTCAGAAACTACACAAACACATGGAAACACAAACAACATGCTTCTGTATGACCAATGGGTCAATGAAGAAATTAAGAAGGAAATTAAAAAATTTCTTAAAACAAATGAAAATGGAAATACAACATACCAAAATCTATGTGATATGGCAAAAACAGTAATAAGAGAGAGGTTTATACCAAAAAACTAAAAAGACATCAAATAAACAAGCTAAAAAATGTACCCCAAGAGACCAGAAAAACAAGAACAAACCAAACCCAACATTAGTAGCAGAAAAGAAAAAATAAATATCAGAGCAGAAATAAATGAAATTGAGACTAAAAAATTACAGAAGACCAACAAAACAAAAAGTTTTCTTGAAAAGATAAAATTGACAAAACTTTAGCTAGACTAAGAAAAAAAGGGAGAGGACCCAAATAAATAAAATCAGAAATGAAAAAGGAAACATAACAGCTAAGACCACAGAAATACAAAGAATCATTAGATACTATTATGAACAACTATATGCCAACAAATTGGAAAACCTAGAAGAAATGAAAAAGTTCCTGGACAAATGCAATCTACCACGACTGAAACATGAAGAAATAGAAAACTTCAACAAACCAGTAACAAGTAACAAGATCAAAGCCATAATAAAAAAAACTCCCATCAAACAGCCCACGACCTGACAGCTTCACTACTAAATTCTACCAAACACTTAAAGAACTAATACCAATCCTACTCAAACTCTGTTAAAAAAAAAAATGAAAAAGGAGAGAATACTTTCAAACTCATTTTACTAGGCCAGCATTACCCTGATACCAAAACCAGACAAGGACACAATAACAAAAACTACAGGCCAATATCCCTGATAAACATAAATACAAAAATCCTCAACAAAATACAAGCAAACCGAATTCAACAACACATTAAAGAGATTATTCACAGTGATCAAGTAGGATTCATCCCAGGGAAGCAAAGATGGTTCAACATACAAGAATCAATAAATGTGATATATCACATTAACAGAAGCAAGAACAAAAACCATATGATCATTTCAATAGATGCTGAGAAAGCATTTGATAAAATTCAACATTCCTTTATGATAAAAAATCAAAAAACTGGGTATAGAAGGAACATATTTCAAAATAATAAAAGCCATATATGACAAACCCACAGCCAATATCATACTGAACTGAAAAACTGGAAAACCTTTCCTCTAAGATCTGAAATAAGACAAGGATGCCCATTTTCACCTTTTTTGTTTTTTGTTTGTTTGTTTGAGACAAGGTCTCACTCTTTCACCCAGGATGGAGTGCAGTGGCGTGATTTCAGCTCACTGCAACCTGTGCTTCCCAGGTTCAAGGGATTCTCCTTCCTCAGCCTCCCGAGTAGTTGAGATTACAGGCATGCACCACCACACCAGGCTAATTTTTGTATTTTTAGTAGAGACGGGGTTTCACCATGTTGGCCAGGCTGGTCTCAAACTCCTGACCTCAGGTGATCCACCCACCTCAGGTTCCCAAATTGCTGGGATTACAGGTGTGAGCCACCACACCCGGCCCACTTTCACCATTTTTATTCAACATAATACTGAAAGTTCTGGCCAAAGCAATTAGGCAAAAGAAAGAAATAAAGAGCATCCAAATTGGAAAGAAAGAAGTTAAATTCGTCTTGTTCACAGATGACATGATATTATATTTAGGAAACCCAAAGACTCTACCAAAAAAACTGTTAGAACTGATAAATTCATTAAAGTGACATGATACAAAATCAACATACAAAACCAGTAGCATTTATATAAACCAACAGCAAACAATATAAAAAAGAATTCAAGAAAGCAATTCCATTTACAATAGCTACAAAGAATATAAAATACTTAAAAATCAATTTAACCAAAATGAGCTATACAAAGAAAACTATAAAACACTGATAAAGAAATTGAAGAGGGTCTGGGCATGGTGGTTCAAACCTATAATCCCAGCACTTTAGGAGGCTGAGGCAGGTGGATCACTTGAGGCCAGGAGTTTGAGACCAACCTAACCATCATGGTGAAACCCTGTCTGTAGTAAAAATACAAAAGTTAGCCAGGCGTGTTGGCACACACATGTAATCTCGGCTACTTGGGAAGCTGAGGCATGAGAATCTGTTGAATCCAGGAGATGGAGGTTGTGGTAAGCCGAGATGGTGCCACTGCGCTCCAGCCTTGGTGACAGAGTGAGACTCTGTCAGAAAGAAGAGAGAAAGAGAGGAAGAGACAGAGAGAAAGGGAGAGAAAGAAAGAGAGAGGAAGGAAGGAAGGAAGGAAAGACAAAAAGTAGAAAGATGTTTAATGCTCATGGATTCAAAGATTCAATATTGTTAAAATATCTATATTATCCAAAGCAATCTATAGATTTAATGCAATTCCCATCAAAATTCCAATGACTTTTTTCAGGGAAATGAAAGTTTTTTTTTTAATAGAAGACCATTAATAGCCAAAGCAATAAGCATAAGAACAAAGCTGTAGGCATCACCCTACCTGTCTTCAAAATGTACTACAAAGCTAGTAACCAAATCAGCATATTAGTATAAAAACAGACACACAGATCAATGGAACAGAATATAGAATTCAGACATAAATCCACACACTTAGAGCCAACTCATTTTTGACAAAGATGCCAAAAATATGTAATGGAGAAAGGACAGTCTCTTCAATAAATGGTGCTGGGAAAACTTCTGCATGCAGAAGAATGAAACTAGACCCCTGGCCGGGCGTGGTGGCTCACACCTGTAATCCCAGCACTTTGGGAGGCTGAGGCGAATGGATCACTTGAGATCAGGAGTTTGAGACCAGCCTAGCCAACATGGCAAAACCCTGTCTCTACTAAAAATATAAAAATTAGACGGGCATGATGGCAGAGGCCTGTAATCTCAGCTACTCAGGAGGCTGAGGCAGGAGAATTGCTTGAACCTGGGAGGTGGAGATTGCAGTGAGCAGAGATTGTGCCATTGCACTCTAGCCTGGGAGACAAGAACAAAACTCCGTCTCAGAAAAAAAGAAAGAAACTAGACCCATATACAAAAATCAAAGTTAATTAAAGACTTAATATAAGACATGAAACTACTAGAAGAAAACATTGGGGAAATGCTTTGGGACATTTGTCTGGGCAAAAAATTTTGTGGAAGATCTCAAAAACACAGGAAACAAAAGCAAAAATAGACCAGTGAGATTACATCAAGCGAAAAAGCTCTACAGCAAAGGAAACAATCAACAAAGTGAAGAGACAACCCACAGAATGGGAGAAAAATATTTGTATACTATCTGTCTGACTAGGGATTAATAACCGTATTATTATAAGAAGCTCAAATAACTCCACAGCAAAAAAAATCTGATTTTAAAATGGGCAAATGATCTGAATGGACATTTCTCAAAAGCAGACATACAAATGGCCAACAAGTATATGAAAAAATGCTCAACATCACTAATCATCATAGAAATGCAAATCAAAACCATAAGATATCATCTCACCGCAGCTAGAATGGCTTTTACCAAAAGATAGGGAATAAGGAATGCTGGTGAGGATGTAAAGAAACGTACGCTGTTGGTGTACATTTCATACATTGTTGGTGGGAATGTAAATTAGTACAGCTACTACGGAGAACAGTATGGAGGTTCCTCAAAAAACTAAAAATAGAAATACCATATGATTCAGCAATTTCACCACTCCATGTATATACAAAAGAAAGGAAATCAATATATCAAAGAGACATCTGCACTCCCACATTTACTGTAGTACTATTCACAATAGCCCAAATTTGGAATCAGGCTAAGTGCCCATCAATAGATGAATGGATAAAGAAAATGTGGTACATATACGTAATGAAATATTGTTCAGCCATAAAAAAAGAATGAAATTCTGTCATTTCTGCAGCAACATGGGTGGAATGGTCATTATGTTAAGTGAAATAAGCCAAGCACAGAAAGACAATTATCATGTGTTTTCACTCATATGTCAGAGAGTTAAAAAAAAGAATCTCATGAAGATAAGGAGTAGATTTTTGGTAACCAGAGCCCAGGAAGAGTAGGGGTAGGGGTGAGGAAAATGAAGAGAGGTTGATTAATGGGTACAAATAATATACAGTTGGATAGAAGAAATAAGACCTGGTGTTCAATAGCTCAGTAGAATGACTATAGGTGTATTTCAAAACCACTAGCCAACAATAATTTGAATTTGAATGTTCCTTTTTTTTTTTTTTTTTTTTTTTTGAGATAGCGTCTGGCTCTGTCGCCCAGGCTGGAGTGCAGTGGCGTGATCTGGGCTCACTGCACCTTCCACCTCCCAGGCTCCAGCCTCAAGCAATCCTCCCACCTCAGCCTCCCATGTAGGTGGGACTACAGGTTTGTGCCACTACACCCAGCTATTTTTTGTAAAGATGGGGTTTCACCATGTTGCCCAGGCTGGTCTCCAACTCCTGAGCTCAAGCAATCCTCCCATCTCCGCCTCCTAAAGTGCTAGGATTATAGGCATGAGCCGCTGTGCCTAGCCCAAGATAAATTACTTAAGGAGATAGATATCCCAATTTGATAATGTGTCAAATGATCATATGTACCCCCAAAACATGTGCATCTATTATGTATCAATAAAAGATTTTTTAGGCCAAGAGTGGTGGCTCACACCTGTAATCCCAGCACTTTGGGAGGCTGAGGCAGGCGGATCACTTGAGGTTAGGAGTTGGAGATCAGCCTGGCCAACATGATGAAACCCTATCTCTACGAAAAGTACAAAAATTAGCCAGGTGTGATAGTGCCTGCCTGTAATCTCAGCTATTCGGGAGGCTGAGGCAGGAGAATCGCTTGAATCGGGGAGGTGGAGGTTGCAGTGAGCTGAGATTGTGCCACTACACTCCAGCCTGGGTGGCAAAGGCAGACTCTGTCTCAAAAAAAAATTTTTTTTTTAAAGAAATAACTTAATATGAGGGCTCAGTGTCTTATGGTAATAATACCAAACTCTTACATTTTGTGCTTGAGAAAAGAAATAAACATTAAGAAATTACTATTCAAAAAAAGGTTATATTTGGTAAACAGCAAAACAGAACCAGAAATATTAATATTCACTGACTCACTACTCATCAATCCAATTCTCCGATATACCCTTATTAGCATCTACCAAGTTCCAGGTACTCTTGAGGTAGAAAAATAAAGAACATTTGTTCTTCTCTTTAAAGAACTTGAAATATGGTCATAAAGAGTGGTGAACTGAAATTATATAAATGGGTTCTATAATAGTTTCTTTTTAAAAAAAATCAATAATGCTGATGATGGCTAACATTGTCAGAGTTACCAAATCTAAAAACCAGTGCTCAGCTGGACATGGTGGCCTATAATCACAGCACTTTGGAAGGCTGAGGTAGGCAGATCACCTGAGGTCAGGAGTTCAAGACCAGCCTGGGCAACATGATGAAACCCCATCTCTTCAAAAAATACAAAAGTTAGCTGGGCATAGTGGCACTTGCCTGTAGTCCCGCTACTTGGGGGGCTAAGGCGGGAGGATCGCTTGAACCTGGGAGGCGGAGGTTGCTGTGAGTTGAGATAGTGCCATTGCACTCCAGCCTGGGTGTTAAGAGCGGAAACTCTATCTCAAACAAAAAAACAAATAAATAAATAAAAATCAGTCCTCAATCCTTAGCTTGCTCCACAAGAAATTGACAGAGTTGATCCTTCCCTTATTCCTTACTTGTTCTGTCTATAACTCCTCCTCCTGGTTTTCCTCCTATGATCAGTCCCTCTAGCCTTTGCTACATTGTTGCCACATTCACCCCCTGGGTGTTCTCATTCAGCCATCTGGCTTGAAGCATCATCTCTACACTGATGGCTCCCAATTTTCTGACTACACCCAAGCTTCTCTCTACAACTCCAAAACAGTTTATCCTATTGCCTTCTTGATTAACAAGCATCTCACAGTTATCATTACCAATCTGTATTCCAGACACACACAGCTCTAAACCTGCACCTTCCTCAGGGTTTCCCAGTCCAGTAGAGTTTACCTTGGAGTAACCCCTAAAGCCAGCCCTGGAGTAATCCCTAATCCCTTTTCTTCTTTCCCCCCCAATTTCTAATTGATCATCAAATCTGTGGACTCTTACTTTCAAAACACGTCTTGAATCTAATAACTTCCCCTCTCCTCCCTTCTAGGATATCACCTGACCTGGTCTCTGAAGTAGTCTCTGCTAACTGGCTTTCTGCTTCCATTTTTGTCCTATTATTTTTCACACAGCAGCCAGATGAATCTTTAAAAACTGAAGTCAGATCACGGCTCTTCTCTATTCAAAACCTTCCAACTGCTTCTTTTCATCCTCTGCCCTTAGGTGTGATCACGACTCATTCCCTCATTTCTCATGTCCCCTGAGCTCTCTGCACAAATATTACTTCATTAGAGAGAGCTTCCCTAATATCATCTCAAATACCAGTGCCTTCCGCCTCCACCCTCTGGTTCCTGTTGTATTTTTCGTTGCCCCTTCATATTACACTATGTGTTTATCTGTTTATGTTCTCTTTCCCTCAGGATAATGTAAACGCATCAAGAGGATCTTGTCTTTCACTAATTGTATTTTCAGGCCGGGCGCAGAGGCTCACGCCTGTAATCCCTGCACTTTGGAAAGCTGAAGGGGTGGATCATTTGAGGTCAGGAGTTCGAGACCAGCCTGGCCAACATGGTGAAACCCCACCTTCACTAAAAATACAAAAATTAGTCGGGCGTCGTGGCGCACGCCTGTAATCCCACCTACTCGGGAGGCTGAGGCAAGAGAATCTCTTGAACCCGTGAGGCGGAGGTTGCAGCGAGCCGAGATGGTGCCACTGCACTCCAGCCTGGGCGACAGAGCGAGACTCCGTCTCAAACAAACAAAAATAAACGTATTTTCAGTGCCAAAAAAGGTCTGGAAGGAGGTGGGCGCTCAGATGCTTTATTAACCACTCTAGATATTATTCTAACACTTTATGTGTCTATTAAATTATCCCAACATATTAGATTTGCTGAATTGCTGTCCATATTTCGTAGATATGATAGCTGAAGCACGGAATCATTAGGTAACTTGCCCAAAGTGGCATTTATGACTCATAAATGGCTTAGGATGCAAACCCAGGTTCATTCCCTGGGACGCCCTCTCTGCTCTTCAGCACTTGAAGCTCAGGCAGCGAGAGTTGACTTGGGGCCAGGGCTGCGCCCCTGGGGCGGGTTGAAGACAGGGTGAGTCTCTTGATATTCAGGAAATCATCGCGCACCCAGTCACCAGCGTTCGGGAGCCTGTCGCAGCGGGACCAACGGAATCCGGAGCAGGCGACAGGGCGCAGAAGCGGGATGTACTTCTGTTGGGGCGCCGACTCCAGGGAGCTGCAGCGCCGGAGGACGGCGGGCAGCCCCGCGGCTGAGCTACTGCAGGCGGCCAGCGGGGAGCGCCACTCTCTGCTGCTGCTGACCAACCACAGGGTCCTCTCGTGCGGAGACAACAGCAGGGGTCAGCTGGGCCGCAGGGGCGCGCAGCGCGGGGAGCTGCCAGGTGAGCGCGGGGCCCCAGGTGCGGGGTGTGAGGATCCCAGTGCATGGGCGCGGGGGCTTGGGTACCGGGCGCAGGGAACCGGGTGCGGAGCGCTGGGATCCGGGTGAGGGGCGCGGGGGGCCCAGGTGCAGGGAGTGGCTCAGATGCTGGGCGCCGCGGGCCAGGCAGGGAGCGGCGCTGGGAGCCTCGGATTCCTCGGGACCCGAAGAGCCACAGGAACCGGGAAAATGGTGCCCTGTGCTACCGAAGAGCAACTTCCTCAGTTTCGTTTTCCCGACGCCCCTCGGATTTGTTTCGGTTTCCAGTTCAAGTTCAAAGCGAAACTGAGAGCCAAAACTAACCTGGTCAGCGCTGCTCTGGAAACAGATGTGGTCCCTCCGGCTTGTCTTGCAGATAAATCCTCGCCTGCGCAGTTCTACCTGGAGAAGGCAGCCTGACCTTACAAACGTGGTTTGTGGGTCGGACACCTGTATCTCCCTTAGAAATGCACTGGGGCATTAAAATATATATAGATATAATAGGCCGGGCGCGGTGGCTCACGCCTGCAATCCCAGCACTTTGGGAGGCCGAGGCGGGCGGATCACGAGGTCAGGAAATCGAGACCATCCTGGCCAATATGATGAAACCCCGTCTCTACTAAAATACAAAAAATTAACTGGGCGTGGTGGCGCGCGCCTGTAGTCCCAGCTACTCGGGAGGGTGAGGCAGGGGAATCGCTTGAACCCGGGAGGCAGAGGTTGCAGTGAGCCGAAATCGCGCCACTGTACTCCAGCCTGGCGACAGAGCAAGACTCTGTCTCAAAAAAATAATAATAATAAATATAAATATTATATATATGAGATAATACAATAATCGTTATGGATTATTGTAGAAATACGAGAAAGAAATCACCATAGCTCCTACACCCAAAGATAACTCCTAACATTTTGATGCATTTTCTCCTTGTCTACTTTTTTCTATGTACATATTTAATCTTTATAAAAATCATGTCATTATAGATTTGTATATGCAGTATTAATGCAACTCTGTACATAATCTGTACAAGATTATGTTTTCATCAAACATAATCTTATGAACATATTACCCTTTTATTGTGTATGTTTTGAAGATATATTTTAAATTGCTGCATAACATTCTAAACTCTGAGAGTACTGTAATTATTCTCTTTTTGTGGAAATTAGATTGTTTCCCACTAGGGGCTTTTATAAATAATACTGATTGATATTCTTGTAAGCAAATATTTGACTACATTTCTGATGACTTGCTGAGAATAGTTTCAAAAGGTGTGTGGAGGAGGAAAATTTTTCCTCTACCCTCTTAGGTTCAGCAGCTGGGTCCTGCAAACTTAAATGACAGAAGACAGATCGACAGGAGAAAAAGCATACAATTTTATTAATCTTTTACATATAGGGGAATTTACATGCTTGGGAATTTAGGGAATAGAAGTGAAACTCAAGTGCTTTGACTTAGGAGCTTGTGTACCACGTTTAACAAAGAAAAGGGGGTTTGGACTTTAAAGGATGATGAACTCAGGGAAAGTGACTAGAAAATACATGGGAAAATCTAATGGAAGATAAGGGTTATTTTAATTAGACTTGTTTACAGGCTCACCTCAGTGCCAAGTCTTCATCTTAGGTGACCCTTCTCTTCTTTTTTTTTTTTGAGATGGGATTTTGCCCTGTTGCCAGGCTGTAGTGCAACGGCACTATCTTGGCTCACTGCAACCTCCGCCTCCCAGGTTCAAACGGTTCTTCTGCCTCAGCCTTCCAAGTAGCTGGGATTACAGGCGCCCACCACCATGCCCAGCTAATTTTTATATTTTTAGTAGAGACGGGGTTTCACCATGTTGGTCAGGCTGGTCTCAAACTCCTGACCTCGTGATCCGCCCACCTCAGCCTCCCAAAGTGCTGGGATTACAGGTATGAGCCACCGCGCCTGGCCAACCCTTCTCTTCTTGGTGCAGGAGATGGGAGCTTCTCACAAAAGGATATTTATGACCTACTTTTAGGTAGATAAGAAGAGAGCAGAGAACTCTTCCTGCATCTGTTGATTCTCAATTGCCTTCAGCTCAAATTCTTATGGTAAAGTAGCATGTTTTCAGGTCTTATCATCTTTATTTGGAAATGAAGGGCAACATGATACTTAACGCCAAATTGTTCTCCAGAAAAATGGTACTAATTTCTATCTTTGTGAGTGCATGAATCTTTGGGAAATTTTAGCCTTGCATAAATTGACAGTAAATAGTTGAAAAAGATAAGATTACAAAGATAAAAGGAAAAACAAAATCTTAAATGTTGCAAAAACTTTACTGGTATGATGTTCTGAACTCCAAACCTCTAATAATTCAGAGACAGACACCTTGGGAAAGCAGTTTAGATTGGCTTGTAGGGAAATGTGATCCGGTTTTCATTTGTGGGTATATTTAGGGCCTCCATAGGGGCATATTTTTCACTTTTCTTTGTAAGAGGATCCAGCACCTGCCTCTCACACTCATGAGGTAGGCTCCTTTCCAATTTCCTTCTGAGCAAGGGATTCACTGCTTTCAGTGTTTAGGGTGGGAAGACAGAATAGCAAAATGGAGGAGATCCCAACTTTTTTCTGGGTCCCTTTATTTTGCTAGGTTTTGCTAGAGAAACATTTGGTCATGTGTCATAGTCCCTAGAAGTTACCCCCTCCATGATGCCTACTCCTTTAAATAACAGACATTAAAAGATAGACTTGGATAATTAAATGTTTTTAAGAGTCAGTTTGAACATTCAGCAGTTCATGAATTGAGCAGCACCAGACCTCAAGCAGTTGGGCTCCACTAAGGGAGGTGCAAGGAGATGCCAGGGGGAACCTTTGATAACGTGTTCCAGGAAGCAAGACAAAGAAAATATTTGATTGGTTAAAGTGGAAAGTCCCTTGTTTGAAGTAGTCAGCAGTTTCTGGTTGGTAAAGTCTCTAGTTAGATGTTAGCTGGAGGTTTCTGATTGGTTAACCTTAAGTTTCGTTTTCCTAGGCTATGATCAACCACTCTGAGTTGGGTTTTGGTTTGCTTAGGTAGGAACCCAAGGTGCTGGAGCCATCTCAACCTAATAGTCTCCTAGTTGATTATTTTAACAGAGCTGTATCCTATAAAGACAGGGTAACATACATTGAATTTACTTCCTTCAGACATTTAGAATGGACTTAAGATCTTGATTTAAAAGACCATTGGAGGAGACAAGAAATCTGGATGATCCTTCTTTTTGAAGAAAAGTGCTGTCTTAAACTTGTGTTAAATTAATAATCTGCGGTGGTGGTTAGGTGGTGTTTTGTTTTGTTTCCCAAAGAACCAATTCAGGCATTGGAAACCCTAATTGTTGATCTTGTGAGCTGCGGGAAGGAGCACTCCCTGGCTGTGTGCCACAAAGGAAGGGTCTTCGCATGGGGAGCTGGTTCTGAAGGGCAGCTGGGAATTGGAGAATTCAAGGAAATAAGTTTCACACCTAAGTAAGTATTTCAACCCACTCCTTCGTTTATTCAATATATATAGTACCATGTGCCAGGCACTGTGCAGGATGCCAGGATACAAGGACAACTATGACAGGCCAGCTGCAGTGGTTCATGTCTGTAACCCCAACACTTTGGAAGGCTAAGGTGGACAGATCACTTGAGGTCAGGAATTTGAGACCAGCCTGGTCAACACTGCGAAAGCCCCTCTCTACAAAAAAACACAAGAAAATTAGCCGGGCATGGTGTCAGGCACCTGCAATCCCAACTACTCAGGAGGCTGAAGCAGGAGAATCGCTTGAACCTGGGAGGCAGAGGTTGCAGTGGTGCTGAAACAGTGCCACTGCACTCCAGCCTGGACAACAGAGGGAGACTCAGTCTCAAAAAAAACAAAAAACAAAAAAAAATGAGTATGACAAACACAGTTCCTAACCTAACCTGAAAGACTACAGTGTAGTGAGGGAAGAAGGGAGGAAAAAACCTACAACACCAATTATTATTTAATTAGAGCAGAGTGAAATGAGATGCGACCCTTTGAGCTTAATCTTATCTCTTGGAATATAACTATGGGGGCCAACTTAGACCTCCAGAGTGGGTATAAAGACCACTGTAAAGTAGAAACATTTGAGCTGCAAAAGATACAGATATAAATCTTACTTGAACTTCCTTTATCACACTAAAACAGAGCCTCCCGAAAATGCAGTTCCCAGTGACTTCCTTGAGTGAGAGTTTCCTGGGAATTCAGTTGTCATTAAGATAGACCACCCATTACCATTACCATCAAAAAGCCCAATAGAACCTTCTATGCTTTCCCACTGAAGTCCCAAAACCCCGCCTTTTATTAAGTTGACATATATAAAACTTTACTTTGGGATATTCTGCAATAGCGAGCACACTTGTAAATAACCTTTGTCTTTTCTCTTGTTAATCTATTGTCAGTTAATTTGCAAGCCCCCAAATATTGGACCAAAGGTGGAAGAGAAGTTGTTTTCTCAACATAACATTTTGGCTTGTCATAAACCACTGGGCCCTAACATTTTACTTAGTAAAGTGGAGGGAAATATCACATTTCCTCACAAACAGTTTCCCAGGACAGATATGACAAGTAGTTGGCTCTGGATTGTGTGTTTGTGAATTACATACTTAGGGGATTTTCAAACGCATGCTTTTTAATATTAGGAAGTGACCTCTCGTTACCTCTTCTGGTCATTAAATTCTAGTAGAGATCAATGTGACTTGGGGAAATGAGCATTGAACTTGGAATGAAAAGACCAGAATTTGAGTCTGGTTCTACAGCGTCATACCTATTTGACCTCTTTGAGTTCCATTAGATTCACCTTATGAAATTGCTGATAGTGGCCAGGCGCAGTGGCTCACGCCTGTAGTCCCAGCACTTTGGCAGGCCAAGGTGGGCGGATCACCTGAGATCAGGATTTTGAGACCAGCCTGGCCAACATGGTGAAACCTCGTCTATACTAAAAATACAAAAAAAATAGCCGGACATTGTGGTGCATGCCTGTAATCCCAGCTACTTGGGAGGCTGAGGCAGTAGAATTACTGGAACTCGGGAGAAGGAGGTGATAGTGAGCCAAGATCGCACCACTGCCCTCCAGCCTGGGTGACAGAGCAAGACTCCATCTGTGAAAAAAAAAAGGAAATTGCTGATAGTTATCTGGTTTTGATCCACAAAAATGGCAATTTTGTATGATTTAACCTAATGATTTCTTTATTAAATTAGGGCTTAAATTAGATGATGAAGATGTTGGTGTTCTATAAATTCTAAGGCCCTATACTACATATGTAGAAAAAATTTATTTTTCTTTTAGGCTATTAAGTGTAGAATAAAATTAGTATATTAGATATTGCATTAAAGTCCAATAACAATGGCTTTTGCATTATATACTGTTTTGGATTCTGTCCTATACCTTTGTACATGTTGATGTCATGTTAAAAACAGTTTGAGGGCTTTGGAATAAAGGTACTACAGAAATACAAGAAAATAAAATGGTTTTCCTGGACCAGATGTATTACTTGAGATACTTTTAAATATCTGTAGACCACTGGACAACTCACTCTAAATAAGGATTAATCAATTTTGTATTATTTGTATTATAGGAAAATAACGACTCTGAATGGTATAAAAATAATACAAGTTTCCTGTGGACACTGCCACTCCCTGGCATTATCAAAAGGTAAGAAACACTTTTTGGATCTGAGTGTGAGTAGGAAGTAATTTTTGGAATAGGAATTATAGCTGCTGATTTTTAATGCACTGGAGTTCATTTAGAAGTTTTTCATTCTCCCGGTTTCATAAGATATATTGTTTTCATATTTTTTTCTCAAATTTCTTGGTCCTAATTATACTCTAAACAGTGCCTAATTCATAGTGCCATAAGGGGCTGTCTCTGGTTATTTGACGTAACTGGCCAACTCTCTCAGAGCTTAGTAGTGGCTTTATTTCCAGCCATTTGCTCTTTATGCTGAATGGCTTGTCCACACTGGCAGACTTATTTGTCTATTTCGCTTAGCTCAAAGAAAGAGAAGTCAAGGTGTCAAAATCATGACTCTATATTTTTTCTTTTTAAAAATTTTTACTTATTTGTCTTTATTGACACATAACAATTGTACATCTACACTTTTTCTACCAACCTCCACCCTCCTTTGTCCACCCTCAATCCAAATTTCTCAATAGAGAGTCTGAAGGAGGAAAAAATTTTCCTCTACCCTCTTATGCGTAGTCTTTGGGAACCTGCAAATTAAATTAACAGAAGACAGATTAAAAGAGAAAGGGCACCCAATTTATCTTTTTTGCTTTTCTTTTTTTTTTTTTTCTTTTTTGAGATGGAGTCTTGCTCTGTCATCCAGGCTGGAGTACCGTGGCATGATCTCAGCTCACTGCAACCACCACCTCCTGGGTTCAAGCAATTCTCCTGCCTCAGCCTCCCAAGTAGCTGGGATCACAGGTGTGCGCCACCATGCCCAGCTAATTTTTGTATTTTTAGTATAGATGAGGTTTCACTATGTTGGCCAGTCTGGTCTCGAACTCCTGACCTCAAGTGATCCACCCGCCTCGGTCTCCCAAAGTGCTGGGATTACAGGCGTGAGCCACTGTGCCTGGTCCCCAATTTTTATTAATATTTTTGTGCACAAGAGTTCACAGAAAATAAGTGAAACTAAAAGTAGTGGTTAGACTTAGGAACTTACATACTGTTTTAACAAAGAAAAGGGAGTTTGGGCTTCAAGGGATAATAAATTGTGGGAAAGTGACTAGGAAATATATAGGGAAACCAAGGGAAGATACAGGATATTTTAGTAAGATTTGTTTATGCAGATTCATCTCAGTGCTGCTTCATCGTCTTCAGTGATAAAAGTTACTCTTCTCTCCCTGGTACGGTTGAGTGGAGATAACTCCACAAAGGGAAACTTATGCCTTGCTTTTAGGCAGATAAGAGAAGGGCAGAAACCTTTTCCTACATCTCTTAACTCTCAATTGCCTTCAACTCAAAACAATCCTTATGCCAAAGTAGCATATTTTGGTGTGGCATATCCTGACCCCCTTCAAAGGACTATAACATTTGTATGCTCCTCAGGTAATGTCTTATGTGTCATTGCAACTGTGCCATGGTCTATGGACAGCTAACATTTATTGGTCATCTTCTATGTACCAGCTGCCATGTTAAATGCTTTGTGTGTGTTTTTTCACATAATTACCTTACAAACACAGGAACTGGGCCGGGCATAGTGGCTCACACCTGTATTTCCAGCACTTAGGGAGGCTGAAGCAGGAGGATAGCTTGAGGCCAGGAGTTTGAGACCAGCCTGGCCAACATAGTGAGATCCTGTCTCTACAAAAACTTGAAAAATTAGCTGGGCATGGTGGTATGCACCTGTAGTTCCAACTAATCAGGGGGCTGAAGTGGGAGGAGTACTTGAGCTCAGGAGTTTGAAGCTGCAGTGAGCTATGATTGTGCCACTGCATTCCAGGCTGGGCGACAGAGTAAGACTGTTTCTAAAAAAGAAAAACAAACAAAAACAGGAGCAGGGTATGATTTATATCCTTATTTCAGAAATGGAAAATATTGAGTTTGGAGACTTTAAATTATTTACCCAAAGTTACACACTAAGAAACAGAATAGTCGGGATTTGAACCTATAGTGTTTAGGTCTCAACCCTAAGTGCTTCACTACTACACTGCACTGACTACAAGTCCAGGGCATATCCCATGGCCATTGTGTGATTCCTTCTACCTGTCATTTCTAGCTCTTTGATCATGGGCAAGTTATTTAACTTGGCTGAGTCTCAATTTTCTCATCTGTAGGAATATTGATACTTAACTTGAAGGTTATTTAGAAGACTGAATGACAGAAGATACCCTGTATACCTTGTACAGTCCTTAGCATATAGCAGAGGCACCATAAATAGGAGCGTCTTTTCCTTCCTCACTCTCCTTCTTAATTATAGACATGGTGTGAATTCTTTCCTTGGGGTACTGACTTACCTTTGCATTGGTCTGGACTGTAAAGGCTGGGCAGAGCCCAGGCATTCAATGCATTTGCTATGGTGAAAGGTGAGTTCTCATAGACCTTCATGAGAGTTTGACGTTTTGCATTTTGCCCTCAAAATTATTTTTAGTGTTAGAAATTAACTTTAGAAGAGTTAAAAAATAAAAGATGTAATAACTTATTAAAAAATCTCTGAGATGTGTTAGCATTTCACTGGGTATATACTTAGGCATTAGATAAGCTTAGATTAGATTTTTTTTTTCTGGCTGGGTGCAGTGGCTCACGCCTGTAATCCCAGCACTCTGGAAGGGGATCACTTGAGGCCAGGAGTTCGAGACCAGCCTAGCCAACATGGTGAAACCCTGTCTCTACTAAAAATACAGGCTGGGCACAGTGGCTCATGCCTGTAATCCCAGGACTTTAGGAAGCCGAGGTGGGTGGATCACCTGAGGTCAGGAGTTTAAGACCAGCCTGGCCAACATGACAAAACCCTGTCTCTACTAAAAATACAAAAATTTACCGGGCATGGTGGCAGGTACCTGCAATCCCAGCTACTCGGGAGACTGAGGCAGGAGAATCACTTGATCCCAGGAGGCAGAGGTTGCAGTGAGCTGGGATTGTGCCATTGTACTCCAGCCTGGGTGACACAGCAAGACTCGTCTCAAAAAAAAAAAAAAAAAAAAAAAAAGGGCAGATTAATAGGAGAAAAGGCATATTAATTTATTTATTAATATGCATAGGGGAGAGCCATAGAGCAATTACCCCAATGCCCCAATGGGGTAGAGACGCTTATATACCATCTTGAGGCAGAGGTGGTCCTGTTGTGTAGATGAAGCCTTACAGGTAGCAGCCCTCAAAGAGAACAGATGGTGAATGTTTCTTCCAGACCTTTAGAGGTGTGGGATTCTCAGTTAATCTTTCCTAGATCAGACACGGGAGGGCCTCAGAGAAAGCCTGCCTGCATCAATGCAGATTTTCTGTACAGGTGCAAATCTCCCACACAAAAGACAGCTTTTTAGCTATGCTTGTGCTTCCAGCCCTAGTAAATAGCCATCTTGAAATATGTTAAAGAAGTGGGATGAGATATATTGGTTTGGTACCCCTTCAAGAGTAAGGGGACAGAGAGTGAGTACCTGGGTGGAGGAAAGGAGTCTTTCTAGTTTATGAGGCGGTCAGGGAAGATATCTCTTAAAAGGTGACATATGAGCAGAAACAAAATGAAAAGGGAGGGAGAGATAGGATGCTAACCATGAAAGAATTACCCAGACACAGGGGCCATGGGGTTGGGGCATGCTCAGAAGTGTACTCCAGGAATAGCAAAGGGTCTTGAGAGGAGTGAGCAGAGGGGGATGAAGTCCGGGAAGTGGGGGTGGGCCAGACTGGTGATGTGGGGTCTGTGATGGGAGTTGGTCCGTCATTGAGTGAGACAGCAAGCTCCTGAAGTATTCAACTGGACTTATATTTTTAAAAGGATCACTCTGGCTACTCTTTGGAGAACAAACTGATGGGGGCAAAGGTTGCCTCGGGGAGATCAGTGAGGTGCTATTGTCATTTTTCAGGAGAGAAATGTTGGTGACTTGGCTAAGGTGGTAGCAGTGGAGAGGTGAGAAATGGTTGGATTCTGGATAGATTTTGAAGGTAGAAGTTTTGAATTTGCTGGGTCGAAGGGTGTAAAAGAGAGGAGTTAAGGATGACTCTAAATTTTTGGCCTGAGCAGCTGAAAGAACACAGTTGCCCTTAACTGGAGGGAGAAGAGTGGACATTGTTTGAAGGGACTTTTGAAGGTGACCTAGACCGCCCCGCTTGCCTTTAGTTGGGATACTTTAATCTCATTTTTTTCTTTATCTCTGTTTTACCTTTTAAAGATTTGTAAAATTAAATAGAAGTAGAATAGAAATAGAAGGAAATCCTACCATTTGCAACTTGGAGGACATCATGCTAAGTGAAATAAGCCAGACACAGAAAGACAAATACCTCATGGTCTCACTTAGATGTGATATCTAAGAAAGTCAAACTCAGCCAGGCATGGTGGCTCATGCCTGTAATCCCAGCACTTTGGGAGGCCGAGGCGGGTGAATCACCTGAGGTCAGGAGTTCGACATCAACCTGGCCAACATGGTGAAACCCCATCTCTGCTAAAAAAAGCACAAAAATTAGCTGGGCGTGGTGGCACGCGTTTGTAATCCCAGCTACTCAGGAGCCTGCAGCAGGAGAGTCACTTGAAACCGGGAGGTGGAGCTTGCAGTGAGCCAAGATCACACCACTACACTCCAGTCTGGACGACAGAATGAAACTCTGTATCAAAAAAAAAAAAAAAAAGAAAGTCAAACTCAATAAAAACAGAGAGTAGAAAGGTAGTTGCCAGGGGCTGGGGGCTTGGGGGAAATCAGAAGATGTGGGTCAAAGGGTATAAACTTTCAGTTATAAGGTGAGTAAGTTTTTAATGTACAGCCATGTGACTGTATAGTTAATAATAGTGCATTGTATACTTGAAGTTTGCTAAGAGGGTAGATCTTAAGTATTCTCACCACACACACACACAAAGGTAACTATGTGAGGTGATGGATATGTTAATTAGCTGATTGCGACAATCATTTAACAATGTGTATGTATTTCAGCTCATCATATTGTATACCTTAAATATATGAAATTTTTATTTGTCAATTATACCTCATTAAAGCCACAAAAATGATTTGTAGAATTAGTAGTTTCTATTTGAATTTGGTATTCTAATACAATTCTTAATTTCTCATCTTTGTTTTTGTAGATAGCCAAGTGTTTTCATGGGGAAAGAACAGCCATGGGCAGCTGGGCTTGGGGAAGGAGTTCCCCTCCCAAGCCAGCCCGCAGAGGGTGAGGTCCCTGGAGGGGATCCCATTGGCTCAGGTGGCTGCCGGAGGGGCTCACAGCTTTGCCCTGTCTCTCTGTGGGACTTCCTTTGGCTGGGGAAGTAACAGTGCGGGGCAGCTGGCCCTCAGTGGGCGTAATGTCCCAGGTAAGGAGATGGTCTTGTTTGTGCAGTAAATCATTCTTTCTTTCCAGGTGGAAGACCAACTTGGCAAAGGGCAGTCTTAATGCTTAAAACAGTGGTTCCCAAACTTGTGACACATTCGAATAACCTAGGGAGCTATATTAGTTTCCTGTTGTAGTGGTAACAAATCATCTCAAACCTAGCAGCTTAAAACAACACAAATGTACTATCGTGTAGTTCTGGAGGTCAGAATTCTGACACAGATCTCACTGTGCTAAAGTCAAGGTGTTGGCAGGTTGCCTTCCTCTCTACAGGCTCTGGGGGAGAATCCATTTTCATGCCTTCCCCAGCTTCTAACGGCCACCTGCATTAATCATAGACCTCTTTCTTCTTCAAAGCTAGCAGTGGCTGATAAGTCTTTCTCAAGTCACATTACTTTCACATAGACTCTTCTGCCTCCCTCTTCCTCAGTTAAAAGACCCTTGATTACAGTGTGCTCACCTGGATAATCCAGGCACATCTCCCTTGTTTTAAGGTCAACTGATTAGCAACTTTAGTTCCGTCGGTTTCTGGAACTTCACTTTGCCATATAACTTATTTACAGGCTCCGGGATTAGGAAGTGGGAGACCATTATTCTTTGAGAGGCCATTATTCTGCCTACTGTAGGATCCTTTAAAAATCCCGATGCCCAGGTCAGACCCCATACCTATTAAATCAGAATGTCTGGGGGTGAAACCCAGAAGCATCTGTCGTCATTAGAGACCTCACAGGTGATTCCAATTTGCAGCAAAGTTTAGAAACTGCTGGATTGGGAGACTGCTAACATTAGGTCAAACAACCAGTTCCTCTAGACAAAAGAACACTTCTCTAAACAACCAGTTCCTCTGAACACAAAACTCATCAAGATGTACTCCCCACAAACTCCATCCTCCTCTATTTAATTCCTTACATTCAGCTAACATATAGTTAACACCTAACCTGTGCCAGTCCCATGCTGAGCACTTATACCTTGTTTCATTTCACCATTTCAGCATTAGCTAAGTTTTTCTTTCCTTTCCTTTCCTTTTCCTTTCCCTCCCCTCCCTCCTCCTTTGCCCTCCCTTTCCCTTTCCTCCCCTCCCCTCCTCCCCCCACCCCTTCTTCCCCTCCCCTCCCCTCCCACCTCCCCTCACACATCCCTTCCCCTATCCTCCTCCCCTCTCCTCCCCTATCCTCATCCCCTACCCTCCCCCATCTCCTCTCCTTCACCCCCTCTCCTCCCCTCCGCTACCTTCCCCTCCCGTCCCCCGTCCCCTCTCCTCCTTCCTCCCTTCCCCCCTTCCCCTCTTCCCCCCTTCCCCCCTTCCCCTCCCTTCCCCTCCCCTGTCTTCCCTTCTCTCCTCTTCTCTTCTCTTCTTTCTTTTCTTTATTCTTTTCTTTTCTTCAGACAGGGTCTCACTGTGTTGCCCAGGCTGGAGTGCAGTGGTGCAATCTCAGCTCACTGGAATCTCAGCTCCTGAGTAGCTGGGACCACAGGCACACACCACCACACCCAGCGAATTTTTGTATTTTTTGTAGTATCAGGCATGAGGGGCTTGAAGCTTAGCTTTCTAGGTCAATAGCCTCGGGGTTTCACCATGTTGCCCAGGCTGGTTTTGAACTCCTGCGCTCAAGTGATCCACCCGCCTCAACCTCCCAAAGTACTGGGATAACGGGTGTGAGACACCATGCCCGGCCAGTTTTTCTTATCATCTCAATTTTTATAATACATTTGCAGAGCATCTATCGTGTGACAGAAAAATGTGAAAATTGTCAGAATCAATATGGAGTCACTTATTTCAAACCCTAATAAAATGGAGTTGGGTGGCCTGGGGGCATGAAGGGAGGATCCTCACACAGATCCGCCTGATAATAACTATCCCAGAGGACTCTACCAAAACCACAACCTTGCAGTTAAGGCCACCTGTATGAGGACATCTTTCCAGTAACAGTGTTTCCTAACTGCTGCCTTGCAATAAGTCCTTGTAACCAATGAACTTCTGTTTCAAAATAACCTACGTGTACTTCTCCTTTTTTGCCTTTAGAAGTTCCCCCTTGCCTCAACCTCCCCAGATATGCCCATGGCCTGCTATGGCATGCATATCCTGGATTGTAATCCCGTCATTCATTCCCAAATAAACTTGTTCTTTGAGAGCCTCTCGGTTGTTACTTTAGGTTGACAAATGAATAGAACAGATGGCAGTAGTATCAGGCATGAGGGTCTTGAAGCTTAGCTTTCTAGGTCAATAGCCTTGGGCATTCCAGAAGATTAGACAGCTTCCAGAAATAAATGTTAAAGGAGCACTTCTTTTTTTTCTTTCCCAAGGTAGGGTTTTTCCTCTGTCTTATACTTCGGATTGTTTACTTTTAAAATTGTGTTAATGAATTATAAAAATAATAAAAGATACCCCTTACATAAAAAATATAAAAAGATATTAAAAATATAAATACTCATGAAATCTGAAAATTATGTTAGTGAATTATAAGAATAATAAAATATATCTCTTACATAAAAAAGAAATATAAAAAGATATTAAAATGTAAATAGTCATGAAATCTGAGTCTGTTTCTTATACTCTAGAGATTCTGCTTTCTTTCAACAGTGCAAAGCAACAAGCCTCTCTCAATTGGTGCACTGAAGAATCTAGGTGTGGTTTATATCAGCTGTGGTGCTGAGCACACTGCTGTGCTTACCCAGGTAATCCAAAACGTGTTGCTATTTTTTTGAGTTCCAGAGAAATGGTAACAAGATACCTATGTACTAATTATTGTTGAAAGACAGAGACATTAGCCCATTTGGGCCACTATAACAAAATACCATAAAAAGAGTGGCTTATGAACAACAGAGATCTATTTCCCATAGTTCTGGAGGCTGGGAAGTCCAAAATCAAGGTGCCAGCAGATTTGATGTCTGATGAGGGCCAAACTTCTCATTCATAGATACCATATTTTCACTGTGTCCTCACATAGTGAAGGGAGTGAGGGGCTCTTCCTGAGCCTCTTTTGTGAGGGCACTAATCCCATTGATGAGGGTTCTGCCTTCATGACCTAATCATTTATCAAAGGCCCCATCTCCTAATATCATGGCATTGAGGGTTAGGATTTCAACATATGAATTCTGGGGGGATGCAAACATTCAGACTGTAGCATAAGATATATATACCAATATCTAGACAGAGCCATTCAGTGTACACATATCTAAAGAGGAGATGTGAACCAAATATAAATCATAAGGTTTTCAAGATATGTAACAAAAGCTAATTTCAGCTTTAGGAAATATCTTTAGATACCTACTAAATTAGTTTAATAGCTGGGTGTGGTGGCTCATGCCTATAATCCCAGCCCTTTGGGAGGCCGAGGTGGGCAGATCACGAGGTCAGGAGTTCAAGACCAGCTTGGCCAACATAGTGAAATCCCATCTCTACTAAAAATACAAAAATTAGCCAGGCATGGTTATGGGTGCCTATAGTCCCAGCTACTTGGGAGGCTGAGGCAGGAGAATCAATTGAACCCAGGAGTCAGAGGTTGCAGTGAGCCAAGATCGTGCCACTGCACTCCAGCCTGGTTGACACAGCGAGACTCTCCTGTCCAAAAAAAAAAAAATTAGGTTAATACAGGAACTAATCCCTTTTAGCAATTATTATTATTATTGGTTTTTTTTTTTGAGACAGAGTCTCACTCAGTCACCCAGGCTGGAGTGCAGTGGTGCAATCTCGGCTCACTGCAACCTCCGCCTCTCAGGTTCAAGCAATTCTCCTGCCTCAGCCTCCCAAGTGGCTGGGATTACAGGCATGTGCCACCACGCCTGGCTAATTTTTGTATTTTTAGTAGAGACAGGGTTTCACCATGTTGGCCAGGCTGGTATCAAACTCCTGACCTCAAATGATCCAACCACCTCAGCCTCCCAAAGTGTTGAGATTACAGGCATGAGCCACTGCGCCTGGCCCCTTTAGCAATTATTCATTGACAATGTGATTCTACAGATAAAAATTATGATAGAAACAACAAAGTAATTTTTACAGTTTTCAATAATCCACTTTACAGCCTAGAACATTATTTCATTTCATTTCTTGCTTGGCATAGGTATGACCCAGCTTCCTGAATGTTTTCTTCCCATTCTTGTCCTCACCATACAATATATTCCAAAGGGATGGATTCTTTCTGGAGCCATAAGGAATAGACTTGAAAACTACTTGTGTAGTTGAAATGTTTGTTTAAAAACTGTATGCCCCCAATTATTTTTATTGTTTGTTTTAAATGTATATCTTAAATTAGAAAACCCTCAATTTTTTGGATTATATTATTCTTAATATAAATAATAAATAGAAATAAAGAGAATAAATAGAAATAAAGAGAAAGCTAGAGTTGTTTGTAATCATAGAATGTTTTGGGAAGACAGTATTTTTAGGAAAATGCTCAGATAAATTCAACCTCATACTTAAATGTTGGTTTTACTCTTGAACCATTTAATTTATCTATTCATTCAATAAAGACTTATTAAGTACCTAATTCTTTCTTTTTCCGCTTTATTATGGCATAATTGACAAATAAAAATTGTATATGTTTATGCTGTACAACATTATGTCTTAATACATGTGTACATTGTGAAATGATTACCACAATCAAGCTAGTTAACATATGCATCACCTCACATAAATATCTTTTTTTGTGATTAGAATCTTTAAGATCTACTCTCTTAGTAATTTTCATATATGAAACACATTATTAACTATAGTCACCATGCTATACAATACATCACCAAAGTGCCCAGTTTTTAAGGAAATGCTAATGATTTTTTTAAAAAAATTTGTGTAGAGATGGGGTCTTGCTATATTGGCCAGGCTAGTCTCAAACTCCTGGCCTCAAGCAATCCTCCTGACATAGCCTCCCAAGGTGCTGGGATTACAGGTGTGAGCTACTGTGCCTGACCCCAGTGATTTTTCATGTTTAAAGTATTTACTTGACATACACTATTAGAAAGAATAAAGGATGTCTCCTATTTATGTAGAGCTTGTGTTTCACAGAGTGCTCCCATATTAACTCTTGTATGACAATCAGTAAGCTTTTAGTTACCTTTTTAAACCTGAAATTAATTTGATTTTTCCTTTGCTAAGCAGGACGGGAAAGTGTTCACATTTGGAGACAATCGCTCTGGACAGCTGGGATACAGCCCCACTCCTGAGAAGAAAGGTCCACAACTTGTGGAAAGAATTGATGGCCTAGTTTCGCAGATAGATTGCGGAAGGTAATATAGGCTTCTTCTTCTTTTTCTTTTTCTTAGCATGTGTAGAAAGTGTTATATTTTATTACTTAGAAATGACTCATATGGAATGTTATCAAACCTTAAAATTCCTGCCTGAAAATTTACTTATTTCAAATATAGTTTAATTTTTCAGTTTTTAATCTTTATTCTAGATATTTTATTTATTTATTAAGAAATAATTGGAAATCTACTGTGTATAGAACACTGTACCAGGTGCTGGAGAATGGGAAGTAGATTGATAAAAATAGCAGAGCTTTCCTGCTTAAGTTGATAAGATGAAATTAAAGTAAATTAATCTCATGCATGCAGAAGATGATGTATATTTACATATATATATTCGGAGTTCTGCATAACATAATTATGAGGACACTTTGAGTGTTTAAATATCTACCCAATGCATTAAAAAAAAATCCAAAAAATAGAAATGCCTGCATTTAGAACACAAATGATAGAAACCATAGTAAAGACCCATCAATAACATTCTATTTTTAAGATTAGTAGTAAGTTAATATTGACTCACCATCTGTTTAGCCACATCCTTTGATGCCCTCTAACACTGACATTGTGATAAGGGAGCTGGGTACTTAGTAAAAGTAAACTGGGTTTTTTGTGTTTGTTATTTTATGTTAAGGGACATCATCTTTCTCAAAAGCCATGAGTGCCTTAGTCTTCATTATGGTGTATTCTCTCTCCTGTAGTTATCACACCCTTGCATATGTGCACACCACTGGTCAGGTGGTATCTTTTGGTCATGGACCAAGTGACACAAGCAAGCCAACTCATCCAGAGGCCCTGACAGAGAACTTTGACATTAGCTGCCTGATTTCTGCTGAAGGTATGAGTCCCATTAATTCATGATTTTGTGTTCATCAGTGCCACTGGAGGAGAACTAGTATTCAGCTTCCTTTCAAAGGGTCCTAGAGAACTATAGTTCCCCTAGTACTTTTATTTTTATTTTTATTTATTTATTTTTTTTGAGATGGAGTTTTGCTCTTGTTGCCCAGGCTGGAGTGCAATGACGTGATCTCGGCTCACCATAACCTCTGCCTCTTGGGTTCAAGCGATTCTCCTGCCTCAGCCTCCTGAGTAGCTGGGATTACAGGCATGCACCACCATGCCTGGCTAATTTTGTATTTTTAACAGAGATGGAGTTTCTCCATGTTGGTCAGACTGGTCTTGAACTCCTGACCTCAGGTGATCCACGCTCCTCGGCCTCCTGAAGTGCTGGGATGAGCCCAGCACCTGGCTCGTGAGCCACCGCACCTGGCTGTACTTTTATGTCTATATAGTGCATTTTTTTCTTATGCAGTGAATCTTAGGGTATTTGGTAATCATTTCTAAAGATTAAGGTAAGTTCAAGACCAGCGTGGCCAACATGGTGAAACCCATCTCTAGTAAAAATACAAAAATTAGCCGGGCGTGGTGGTGCAAGCCTGTAATCCCAGCTACTCGGGAGGCTGAGGCAGGAGAACCGCTTGAACCCAGAAGGTGGAGGTTGCAGTGAGCCGAGATCGTCCAGCCTGGACAACAGGGCTAGACTCTGTCTCAAAAAAATAAAATAAAATAATAAAATAAAAAAGATTAAGGTAATACAGAAGAGGATCCTAACTTGATTACTTAAACATCAGAACAATACACTTTTTTTTTCCATAAAGTGAAAGCAAATTTATTAAGAAAGTAAAGAAGCAACCAGAACAATACACTTTTATATAGTTAATCAAATATCTTCTAAAGCATGGCCACCTGGCTGCATTATGCAAGTGCATGAAAAACTAAATTTTAGACTAAGTGAATATATGACATGTAATCTGATCAAAGCTGATCTTTTATTTCAATATGATGGGAGGGAAGAAAAAGAAAAAAAATTAATCTTTTGACTACGTTTGTAGTCAAAATCCATTTAGGAGAATATAAATTGCCGGTAAGTAAATAAATTTGGCTTGGTAATACATCCGATTTATTTTTACTTCTAAAAACTCTAAGCATGGATTTATGACTTTCTTTTAGACCTTGTGGATGTTCAAGTCAAACACATTTTTGCTGGAACATGTGCCAACTTTGTGACAACTCATCAGGTATCTATTATACTTTTTGTTCCTCTTAAAAATTATTTTTTCTCAAGATTTCAGAGCAGTATTTGAAATACTGTATTATTCATATATATTCAGGTGTTTTACTAAAACAATAAGTTCCTGTATTAGAATGCTTATGAAAAAATATTACGTAATTCTCACTTCCTTATTTGTCAACTTTCCTAACAGATTAGACCCCTCACCACCACCATTTCAGATTTATTTTTTCTTTATTGGTAAGTGGGTATGTTGAATTTGCATCATGTAAATACACATACACATGTAACTTGTGTCAACAGCAGCTGTTTCCATTTTCAGGAGGGAACTGAATTTTCCCTGTCCAGGACTGTGAAGGAAGGGTTTCTGACGTGTCCTGTAGGGAATTTCCCAGTGGCACCTCCTTCAATGGAAGGATTGCCATGTGTGTGAGTGGGCAGGGGTGTGTGTGGCAGGGGTAGCGTGCAGTGTCTCAGCTGTCCTTTGTTGCAAGGATCACATCATCGAGTCCCCAACTCAAGTTTATTGCTTAATAAAATTAATGATGATAGATAACAGTCATGACTAATTTTAACTGCAGTCACCAAGTGTCAGGCAGCAATCGAAGTTCTTCAAATGGATCAAGATGTTTAATGCTCATATCAACTCTTGTTGATTTTATTTTTCACATTCGACAGATGAAAAAACTGTCTCAGAGAGGTGAATTTATGCAAAGTTGCACTGTTAGTAAGTGGTAGAGCTGGATTCAAATCCAGGCAGTCTAACCCAATAGCTTACACCATTATCCACCATGCTATAGTGACTTCCTAATTGTTAACAGGAGGGATTTTATTATTACATTTCTGGGTGAGTTCCAAAATATGTTTATGGAAACAAAAGCCTTCATAGTTATTTTTCTAATTTGTACTTTTTCCTGTTATCAGGAATGTTTTAAAATTGATGTTTAAACTTGATGTTTAAAACATTCCTGATGACAGGAAAAAGTACAAATTAGAAACATAATAGACTCTTTCTGTAGTCCCTGGCACAGAAAGTGGTCAGAGGCAAAGGTTTCTGTGCTGTTGGGATAGTTAGGAGACTATACTTTGGTTGCTCTATCATAGCCATTCAATCAGCCACTCAACAAAAATTGAGACCCTTTTATATATCAGGCTCTGCTCTTGGTGCACTTGGACAAAAGTGAATAATACAGACAAAGTTACCCTCATTCATAGCATTTGGATTCCACAGGCAGGGCCGGACCATAAATATGTAAATGCAAAATAAATAAGATTGTGTTAGAGGCCCGGCATGGTGGCTCACGCCTGTAATCCCAGCACTTTGGGTGGCCGAGGCAGGCGGATCACTTGAGGTCAGGAGTTCGAGACCAGCCTGGCCAATGTGGTGAAACGCCATCTCTAGTAAAAACACAAAAACTAGCTGGGAGTGGTGGTACGAGCCTGTAATCCCAGCTACTTGGGAGGCTGAGGCAGGAGAATTGTTTGAACCCAGGAGTGGAGGTTACAGTGGGCTGAGATTGTGCCACTGCACTCCAGCCTGGGGCACAGAGCAACACTCTGTCTCTAAAAAAAAAAAAAAAAAAAAAAAAAAAAAAAAAAAAAAAAAAAAAATTGTATTAGACAGTGACAAGTACTCTGAAGAAAACACACTGATTGTTTGAGATTGGTGAGGTGGCCTTCTTTAGAAATGTCTGTCAGAAAAGGCCTTGTAGAGGCTGTGACAGTTGAGCAGAGATTTTAGCCATGCTTAGGTCCAGAGAAAGAATGCTCAGAGCAGAGGGAACTGCACACAGAAAGCCTGTGAGGCAAGAATGAGTTTGGTGTGTGTGACAGAAGGCCAGTGAGGCAGAATCATAGGAAGAAAGGACAAAGAGCTCTATAAGATGGAGCCAGTTCTGTAAGCTGGGGTCAGCTATGTGAGGGGGGACCCATCTGAAATGTGCTTGGAAAGGAGACCTAGAGACTGGCCAAACAAGCCAAGAGAAGAAAGCACCCATATGGAGGTCCTCTCTTTTGTTTTTGTTTGTTTGTTTGCTTGTGTTTTTGTTGTTTTGAGACAGGGTCTCACTCTGTTACCCAGGCTGGAGTCTTGGCTCACTGCAGCCTCAAATTCCTAGGCTTAAGCCATCCTCTCGCCTCAGCCTCCCGAGTAGCCAGGGCTACAGGCGCACACCACAATGCCCAGCTAATTTTTGTATTTTTTTTTTTTTTGTAGAGATGGGGTTTCGCCATGTTGCTCAGGCTGGTCTTGAACTCTTGAGCTCAAGTGATCTGCCCACCTTGGCCTGGCAAAATTCTGGGATTACAGGTGTATACCACCGCGCCTGGCTCCTAGTAGTACCTCTTATCTACAGTTTTGCTTTTCACAGTTTCAGTTATCCACATTCAACTGTGGTCTAAAAATATTAAATGGGAAATTCAGAAATAAACAACTCATAAATTTTAAATCACATGTTCTGGGTGGCATGATGAAATCTCACACCATTCCACTTCATCCCTTCATCACAAGAAGTAGGGTGAATACAGTATAATAAGCTATTCTGAGAGAAAGACAGGGGCATCACATTTACATATGTTTTATTGCAGTAAATTGTTATAATTGTTTCATTTTATTATTAGTTATTGGTATTAATCTCTTACTGTGCTTAATTTATACATTAAACTTGATCATATGTATGGATGAACAGGAAAAAACAGTCAATATGGGGTTTGGTATTATTTATGGTTTCAGGCATCCACTGGGGGTCTTGGTGGAACACATCCCCCATGGATAAGGGGGGACTGCTGTATTTCCAGAAGGAGAAAGTGGATAATTCTGTCAAATACAGCCGAGTGGTCAAGTAAGACGAGTGCATAGTTTATTTTTGCTTTGGTAAGATTGTGTTATTGCAGAGGAGAGAGAAGGAAACCTGACCCGAGTGGGCTGGACAGAGAATAGAAGGGGAACAAGTGCAAACAATGCCTGTGACAACTCTGAGAAATTTTGATGTGAAGGAGAGTAGAGAACTGTGAGAGGGTTCCCCATGCTGCATAAGAAAGAGTGAATAGGCCGGGCATGGTGGCTCACGCCTATAATCCCAGCACTTTGGGAGGCCGAGGCGGGTGGATCACAAGGTCAGGAGTTCAAGACCAGCCTGGCCAATATGGTGAAACCCCATCTCTACTAAAAATACAAAAAGTAGCCAGGTGTGGTGGAGGGTGCCTGTAGTCCCAGCTACTTGGGAGGCTGAGGCAGAGAATTGCTTGAACCTGGGAGGCAGAGGTTGCAGTGAGCCGAGATGCGCCACTGCACTCCAGCCTGGGCGACAGAACGAGACTCCATCTCAAAAAAAAAAAAAAGAAAAAGAAAGAGTGAATAATTGCAGAAGCAATGTCTGAGATTAGGAGAGAGGAAACAGAATCTAACACATGATTGAGGGGTTTGAACAGATGTGTTTATTCTGCTGTAATAAGAAACAGTACAGGTGAAGGTAGGTTGATGGTGGGAAGGTGATTAGTTCTTGCTTAATTGCTTCAATTTTCAGTGATGCATAAGACAAGGTCCCCGTCTGAGCATGAGTAAGCAGAGGAGTATGAAAGGTTTAGGAAGAAAAGGAAGGGTTGTGATAGTTGTCTTGGGGAAAAAGCATGTAGCCTTGGAATCCATTAGACAGTATCAGGTGCCCATTTGAAATCTGTGGTCATAGACTTAAAGTGAAATCAGTCTGCACAGTTGTGCAGCTTTCTCCCATGATGTTAGGCTGCTTCAGTTGGATTTTGGAGTAATTCAGAGTCAAGTTTAAATACAGATGGAATTTTGCTAGGTAAGTACAATAGGAAATGGACAAAAGAGTTATAGGTGTGATTATAGTGATGTACCATGGAATCTAAGCTGGGTAAGGAGGACGAAAGAGGGTGATGAATCATGGACAAACAACAGGGCTAATGGATTGGAGATCCGGGTGGACAAAAGAATCTTGGACTGCAGGTTTTACTCTAAAGGAGGTGAATCTGTAAGATGGTGTATGATGGTCAGAGAAGAGAACATTTCCAGTAGAAATTTAGAAGATGGAACAATTGATAATTATAACATCCAGCTTCTCACCTATATCTCGGGCAGTGGTTTTCAACTAGGGGTGATTTCATGCTCCGGGAAATATTTGGCAATGTCTGGAGACATTGTAGTTTGTCATAACTAGGGGAGAGCATGGTATTGGGAGTGGCTGCTACTGGCATCTGGTAGACAGAGGCCAGTGATACCACTAAACATCTTGTGATACACAGGACAGGTGCTCACAACAAACAGTTATCTGACCCAAAATATCAATAGTGTCAGTTTAAAAACCCTGATCCAGGGCATGTGTGGCTGGGGTGGAGCAGAGGAAAATAGTGGAGATGATCAAGAATTGAGAGATGAAGGTGGGAGATAGCTCAGGTTCACCAGTTCTGAAGTAACCAAGAGTGAGGGCAGGAAGGGTGACCACGGGAATCGTGGTGTGAAGAAGACAGCAAGATGCTGAAGCTTTCGATGAATGAAGGGGAGTGACCAGGACAGTGGGAGAAGATTACAAAAGAAGAGGAGGCAGATGACATAGTCTCATGCCGCGCATTTGGGAGGAGCTAGGGATTTTGAAGCAGAAAATGAAGAAATGGTATGTAACTGCCAAGAGGGAGCACCTCATTGTCCCAAGTTTCCTGGGATGTGGGGGGAAAAACTCTTCCTCTTGATCAAACTACGGGGAAAACCCAGGACTCAGATCAAGAAGCTGAAGAGCTTTAAGAGCCGTGGTTACCTGTCTTCTTCAAGAGGTCTTTTATTTCAGCATTAAACCAAAATGATGCAGGATTTCCTGGCTCATAACAAGTGCAGTGGAGGCATAGGTATAAGTTATAGCAGAGTACTAATGCCTTTGGAAGACTGTATTGAAAATGGATTTTTCTTTCCAGACAGTGATTTTTGAAACCCCTGGTTGCGCTATTTGGTCTCAAGTATTATATAGAGCGATGGTTCTCAAAGTGTGATCCCCAAACCAGCAGCATCAGCATCACCGGAATATTTGTTAGATGCAAATTCTCGCACTCTACCCTGACCCACTGAATCAGAAACTATGGGGTGGAGCCCAGCAATCTACTTTAATAAGCCCACCAGAATAACCTACCAGGTGATTTGGATGCATATTACAATTTGAGAGTTACTGACATAAAAGTAAACACTTGTGGGTGATTAAAGGGAAGAAGAAAACTAATTATTGAGTGCCTATTATAATCCCAAAGGTTTTTATACTTACTATAATTGAATCTTAAGAACCCAGATAGGCCGGGCGCAGTGGCTCAAGCCTGTAATCCCAGGACTTTGGGAGGCCGAGGTGGGTGGATCACGAGGTCAGGAGATCGAGACCATCCTGGCTAACACGGTGAAACCCTGTGTCTACTAAAAATACCAAAAAATTAGCTGGGCGTGTTGGCGGGTGCCTGTAGTCCCAGCTACTCGGGAGGCTGAGGCAGGAGAATGGTGTGAACCCGGGAGGCAGAGCTTGCAGTGAGCCGAGATCATGCCACTGCACTCCAGCCTGGGCGACAGAGCAAGACTCTGTCTCAAAAGTAATAATAATAAAATAAAAAATAAAAAAAATTTAAAAAAGAACCCAGAGAGGTAGGTATTATTATCTCTTTTTATTTATTGTGGTAAAATATATATAAATACAATTTGCCATTTTAATCATTGTAAGTATACAATTTAGTGACAGTGACATTAATTACTTTCACAATATTGTTCAACTGTCACCATTATCCATCTCCAAGGCTTTTTCATTACCCCAAACAGAAATTCTGTAACTATTAAATAATAATTCCCCATTCCCTCTCTCCGCCCCCAGCTTTAGGTAATGTTGAATCTACCTTCTGTCTCTATGAATTTGCCTGTTCTAGATACTTCATATAAGTGGAATCATACAATATTTGTCATTTTGCATCTGGCGTATTTCATTCACTTGTCTTCAAAATTCATCCATGTTGTAGCATGTGTCAGAATTTCATTTCATTTTTTTTTTTTTTTGAGACGGAGTTTCGCTCTTGTTGCCCAGGCTGGAGTGCAATGGTATGATCTCGTCTCACTGCAACCTCCACCTGTCAGGCTCAAGCCCCTGCCTCAGCCTCCTGAGTAGCTGGGATTACAGGTGACCACCACCATGCCCAGCTAATTTTTTGTATTTTTAGTAAAGACAAGGTTTCACCATGTTGACCAGGCTGGTTTCAAACTCCTGACCTCAGGTGATCTGCCCGCCTCAGCCTCCCAAAGTGCTGGGATTGCAGGCATGAGCCACTGTGCCGGCCAGAATTTCATTCCTTTAAGGCTGAATAATATTTCATTTTATATATATTTTAAAAATCTATTCATCTGTTTATGGACATGGGTTGTTTCCATCTTTTGGCTATTGTGAATAATGCTGCAGTGAATAATGATCTATAAGTATCTGTCTGAAGCCCTGCGTTCATTTTTTTTTTTTTTTTAATGATGAAACTAAGGCTCAGACCAAGCAAAGTGGCCCAGGCTAGGAGGTGGAATAGCCCCTACCGGTCTGACGCCAAAGCTCCTCCCACCAAATGCTACCACCCAAGAGGGCAGGGCCTATTTACCACCCATGCCAGCTGATTTGCTGTATAATTTACTACTGAACATGTGTGTGTTCCTGATCATTCTTGTTTCTTCCTTCCCTGAAGGATACTAGTTCCACACATGCTCCTGGGAAAACCCTGCCAGAAATAAGCCGAATTAGCCAGTCCATGGCAGAAAAATGGATAGCAGTGAAAAGAAGAAGTACTGAACATGAAGTGGCTAAAAGGTGGCTCTGTCTGATAAATTATAAGCAACTTTTATCTGGTTCTGGGGCTTTGGTCGTTTTATCCTAAGATAGAGGTTTCCGTTTTGTTGTGAAGGTATTTGCATTTTGACCATGATTCTCTTCTACAGCCTCTTAGTGTGACTAGGTCATCAGTGTACTCATTTACAGATATATGGAGGACATGTGATATCCCAGGTGCCTTACTAGGTGAGGGAGTTGCAGGAGTGAATCAAAAAAGCTCACAAAGCCTTCAGTAAGGTGGATTGTTGTTATATCTTCATAGTTTACCCCTTTGGAGTTTTATGAGTTTTGGTTTTCACAGGGATAGGTTTTATTTAAACCTACATGACTTGAGCAAATCCACTATAAAGGGTTTTGGTGAGATTTAGAAATAGTATGAACAAAGTATACCTAGGATTTGGGAGACTCTTAAGAGAGTAGTTATTTTCATTAATAATGATTCCACGTCATCATTTACTTATTCAGACATAATAAGATTTTTAAAAGCCATGCTTTATAGTATGTTGTGACTTACCCCTTGTTATTACTTTTACAGTGAAATTAGAATGATATTTTCATCTCCTGCTTGTCTGACGGCGAGTTTTTTTAAAAAAAGGTAATACTTACATAAGATTTACCTTCATTTAAAACACTGGAAAATATTTAAAATTAAATGTTTCAAGTAAGTTTAATTTGTGAATTTTGTTATTCTTGCCCACAAAGTCCAACACAGAGAACCCTGTAGGTTGTTATAGAATTCTTTCATTTTATAAAGTAATTTTCTATTAGACTACCATAAGTTATAATTCCTAATTAATACTGTTTGCTTCCTTCATACCACTTTACTCTGTTGTCTGATTAGAAGGAATGGTGTTTTTTCAGGATCTTTGTATATACAAGGGATCAGCTAAATCTCACATTGCTTTAGTACTTAAAAGCCAAGAGTACACTTTACAATTTTTACTGTGTATGATCAATTAAAGATAGATCTTATTTATGTTGTCTTTAACTCACTGTTATAGAAGAAAATCTGATTTTACTCCTATTTGGTTTAACATTTGGTCTGATCCAATAGTTGAAACAGTTCCTATAATGCTCAATATTTGAGTCTTCTATTTCTGCTCTTTCCTCTAAGCTCTCCAATATGGCACCTGTGTGTAAAAGGGAAGAGAAGCAGAAATAGCAGTGTAAAGGGTCTTAGGCTGCCCTCTGCTTCTTTGGAGGTTGATGCCTTGCTGATCTGTCTGAAGCTGGTGTAACTCATATGGGTTCTCCTTTGCCTGTCCCTCCCTTGTTAACTTGGCCTTAAGTTTGCTCACTGGTTCAAAATATGGTGATACACATCTTGTACCCACTCCTGGTCACTAGGCGGTACTCACTTAACCCTTGTTGCTATTACTTGCCCTTGTACAACCCTCTTGGCAGTTCTATTAGTTCTTAACCCAGCTGCATTCTCAGTCAGCTTGTAGGACTAGAGGAACTGTTGGATGCCAATAACTTCACCTCAGGCTAATTCTTACTGCATGTGGGAAAATCTTTTCTATGTGAAGATTGTTTTCTTCCTAACATGAAAAAGTATCCATGCTCACTTCCCAGGGGTGAGGAACTCCTAAGATGTCAAAGGCTGCAAAAGAGAATATATTTTAAGGGGGAAATTTATAATACTTTGTTTTAGTACTTGCATACATATTTTAGCCCTAATATTACTATAAATCACTTAATCTAGCAAGGAGAAAATCTTTCTTTCTTTTTTATTATTTATTTATATATTTATTTATTTATTTAGAGATGAAGTCTCACTCTGTCACCCAGGCTGGAGTGCAGTGGTGCAGCTCGGCTCACTGCAACCTCCACCTCCCAGGTTCAAGCTATTCTCCTGCCTCAGCCTCCTGAATAGCTGGGATTACAGGTGTGCGCCACCACACCCAGCTAATTTTTTATATTTTTTGGTAGAGGCGGGGTTTCACCATGTTGACCAGGCTGGTCTCAAACTCCTGACCTCAAGTGATCCACCCACCTTGGCCTCCCAAAGTGCTGGGATTACTGGCATGAGCCACCGTGCCCAGCCTCTTTTTTAAATTTTTATTATTTTTATTTATATTTTTGAGACAGGGTCTCACTCTGTCACCCAGGCTTGAGTGCAGTGGCATGATCTCTGCTCACTGCAGCCTCCGCCTCGTGGGTTCATCTGATTCTTCCACCTCAGCCTCCTGATTAGCTGGGATTACAGGCATGCGCCACCATGCCCAGCTAATTTTTTTGTATTTTTAGTAGAGACAGGGTTTCACCACGTTGGGCCAGGCTGGTCTCGAGCTACTGACCTCAAGTGATCTGCCCACCTCAGCCTCTCAAAGTGCTGGGATTACAGGCATGAGCCACTATGCCTGGCATTTTGTTTGTTTGTTTTGTTTTGTTTAATGTTTAGAGATGGGGTCTTGTGCTGTTGCCCATGCTGTAATGCAGTAGTTTGATCATAGCTCACTGTAGCCTTGAACTCCTGGGCTTGAGCTGTCCTCCCACCTCAGCCTCACAAGTAGCTGGGACTACAAGTGTGCACCACCATGCCTGGCTAGTTTTTTTTTTTTAATTTTTTTGTAGAGACAAGGTCTCCTCTATGTTGCCCAGGCTAGTCTCTTGAACTCCTGGCTTTAAGCAGTCCTCCCACTTTGGTCTCCCAAAGTGTTGGAATTACAGGCATGACCCACTGCAGCTGGCATACAATATTTGATAATGCATTATTTAAAAATTGTTGGGCTTATTGAATGCTGGCCTCTCAAATATCACTAAAACAACTTGTTGATAAGACAGGCCAGAGAGAACAGCACACCTGGACAAAGCTGCAGTAGTGTTTCTGAGAGGAGAGATAAGTTCGGAATTTATTTACAATTGGGAGTCTGGTTTAAGGAGGTCTTTCAATGTGAGAGGGAAGGCTGGAGGTTTGATTTGGACTAGGTAAATGTACAACTATCCAGGATGGGTGCAAACAGCAAGATGAGGATTTTGAGATAAGGGATTCAAAGAATCTATGGGCACAAACTGTTGATGCTCTCTATTGAAGATTTAAATGGGTTTTTCAAGAAGTTCCCATGATGAACAATTGCCATTTGCCTGGGCAAAAGTTTCCTGGAAAAGTAAAGTCATGCTAATAAAAACAGTGGAGTTGCAAAGTTCTGTAAATATGAATGGTAAGGAGGGTAGGGGGTAGGTAGTTCTAGTTCTTAGTGTGCAAACTGAGCATGGGGGAGATGGTTTCCGTTGTCAGATTCAGCACGTAAAATGTTGTTAATATGGCAGCCCAAACTTGATGTAGCCACTACAGAGATAATAAATTGTTATCTACTGTCTTTTAACAAGGAGAACATAAACTGTACATTTTTTATGTCAAGTAAGTTGATTATTTTGAAAGGAGGCAAGCTTTAAGAAAAAGGTTTGTATCTTATATGTAATAAAACAACAAATGACATACGAACTTTAGAAATATCCCTTTCCTTATGTTTATGTGGTTTCTTGCATTTCTTGTATCCAAAGAGGAACTGGAGAAACGACTTCCATTGATGTGGACTTAGAAATGGCAAGAGATACCTTCAAGAAGTTAACAAAAAAGGAATGGATTTCTTCCATGGTAATAGCCAATACTTACTTTAGATATAGAACAAATATGATTGCAGTTTATTTTTGTTGGAAGCTGGGTGAGATGGGAACTATGATTGTCATTGCCCGATGGGTTCTTCCTGCCCACTGCAGAAACAAAAATCGACCCACTGAGACTATGACATTGTAGTAAAGAAAGAGTTTAATTGACATGAGGCTGGCCATGCCATGTGGGAGATAGAATTATTACTCCAATCAATCTCGTGGAGGCTCAGGCTCACAGCTTAGGGGCTTTTCAAAGACAGTTTGGTGGACAGGGGGCTAGGGTAGGGGGCATGCTGACTGGCTGAGTGAGAGATGAAATCATAGGGAATAGAAACTGTCCTCTTGTGCTGAGTCAGTTCCTGGGTGGGGGCCACAGGACTGGCTGATGGGTCCAGGTGGGACCATCCAGTTGTCAGAAATGCAAAAACCTGAAAAGACATCTCAAAAGGCCAATCTTAAGTTCTAAAGTAATGATGTTATTTGCAAGAGTAATTGGGGAAGTTGCAAATCTTATGACCTCCAGAATAATGGCTGATAATTATTTAGAATTCAAGCCCCTCTCATCCTCCTAACTTGGTGAACTTTCATTAGTTTTACCAGAAAAATTCAGTTTTGGGGACAGACTAGTATCATTTAAACTATAAACTAAATTTCTCCCAAAGTTAGCTTGGCTCATGCCCAAGAATGAGAAAAGACAGCCAACCTGTGAGGCTGGAAGCAAGATAGAGTCAACCATGTCAATTTCTCTTACTGTCATACTCTTGCAAAGGTGGTTTTATGATTGGGGCTGGAAGAGGGGGTAGTGTTCATTATGAAATTACTATATTCCAGGTACTTTATTAGGTGCTGAGATTTATTTTCTTATTGAATCCTTAAATGTACAATAGATACAATATTTTTATTTTCAATATAATCAGAGTAATGCTTGAGAGGTGGATAATCTCTAGCATGATATAGGAAAAGAGCATTGGTTTTGGAAGCAGGATAACCTTATCCTGGACTGATCAACTGAAAAGCCACTTCTCTATTCTGAGATGAAACTTACATCTATTTGAGATGAATCTCTGTTACTACTTCATCCTTTCTCTTTGGATCACATTTTCTTTACCTGTTGAATTCATCTTTTAAATCTATTCCAGTTTAATATTGTGTGATTCTGGGTTGTATTGGGAAGAAAATTTTCTTTTCCTCTACTGACTCAGGTTTGAGCTGGTGGAAGGGGTCACTGAAAATTAATAATTAACAGAATCTCTTAGTGCTCAGGATGCTGTAGACTGGGTAGCTTAAACAACAGACATTTATTTCTCACAGTTCTGGAGGCTGGGAAGTCCAAGATCAAGGCACCATCAGGTTTGGTGTCTGGTGAGGGCCTACTTCTTGGTTAATAGATGACCATATTTTCAGTGTCCTCACATGGCAGTGTGAACCCCGAATATCTAAGACAGGTCTCAGTTAATTTAGAAAGTGTATTTTGCCAAGATTGAGGACACACACCTGTGACACAGCCTCAGGAGGTCCTGATGACATGTGCCCAAGGTAGTGGGAGCACAGTTTGGTTTTATACATTTTTGGGAGACATGACACATCAATCTACATATATAAGATGAACATTGGTTTGGTTTGGAAAGGCGGGACAACTCAAAGCAGGGAGGGACCTTCCAGGTCTTAGGTAGATGAGAGAAAAATGGTTGCATGCTTTTGAGTTTCTGATTAGCCTCTCCAAAAGAGGCATCAGATATGCATCTATCTCAGTGAACAGAAGGGTGACTTTGAATAGAATGGGAGGCAGGTTTGCACTAAGCAGTTCCCAGCTTGACTTTTCTCTTTAGCTTAGTGATTTTGAGGCCCCAAGATTTATTTTCCTTTCACAGCAAAAAGGGCAAGAAATCTCTCTGGGGTCTCTTTTGTAAGGGCACTAATCGCATTCATGAGAGCTCCAATCCTGTGACCTAATTACCTACCAAAGGCCCCACCTCTTAATACTATCATCTTGGGGGTTAGGATTTTAACATATGAATTTTGGGGAACACATTTAGCCTTTAGCACAGGAGGAAAAAAACAAGTTTTGTACGCTTGCATGTGGCGCATTCAGATGAAGAGGCTCCCTGAACAGCTAGGGATAAGAATTTATAAACCAACTTAATGGAGGAAAGGGAGAAGGGAGAAAGGGCTCCTATGGGAAGAACAAATGGGATTTTATGGAGACAAATGGAAGGTATGACAGTTTGTAAGAATGTTTGTTTATGCAATTTCTCATCCACATGCAAGTGGTCTGAATGATTGGTCTCCTTTTTAGCAGTGTAGCTCCTCAATGGGGGATGTACAAGAGCTTCATACTAGAAGAGCTCTGCATTAGTTAGATAAAAGAAGCTCCAAAAAGGCATCTCAAATGTCTTCAGTTAGTAAAATAATCTTTATACAATTTTGATGGGTCTGAGTGGGTCCTTATACTTGGAAGGGAAATGGGGAAAGTGTTCCTTAATGTGTAGTAGATACAATATTTTCATTTTCAAGATGAAGTGATAATAGCAAATATTATGAAGTATTGAAGTATATTTCTTAAATGAATTTAGGTGATATGGGAGATAATTTGGGGTGCTCTTCCCAGTGTGAGTTCCAAGGGACATTAGTTTTATAAAAAACCCCATAAAAAGGGTTCTTAATGAAAAAACTTTGGGAACACTCCCTACTATTATGGAGTCATGATACGCGCATTAGGAAATCAAAGATTCTATGACGTCATACACTAAAAGAAATCTCTTTTGACCCTATTTTTCTTGGAGTTATTTGACATTGTGATGCTATTTTCTAGCATAACACCAACTGGCATTCCACAGAAATCATATTTTGCTAGACATGTGAAAAAGCAAATTTTAAGAATTTGAATGTAATAGAAACAATATATAGTACATCACAGTTTATTGTTGCATATGTCACTTATTTACCCTTATGACATGAGAGGCAAACAATGTAATTACAGAACATAGATCTATCAGGTAGAGTAAATATGGCTAGCTGCTATAACAAACAACTTTGAAATATCAGTAGCTTAACACAATATTTTCCAACATCCTAGTCCAACAAGGGTTGGAGGTCAGAGGCACCTTTGCACAGGTTCATTCAGGGCTGACTCAGGCTTCTTTCCAGCATCTCTAGGCCCTGGGGCTGTAAAATCCTCCACTCAATCTTTTGGGTTGGCTAGCAGATGAGGGAAGTGAGTATGGAAGTTCCCATGAGAGGTTTCAGTGGCCTTGCCTTAATGTGTCACACATCACTTTCTCCCACATTGGTGAGCTAAGACTCAGTCACATGGCCCTGCCTAATTGCAGGGGAGCCGGGGGTGCCATCTTCCTATAAACCCAGGAGGAAAAAGAAAAACGACTGGCAAGGTGAACATATGGCATTTTCTCTGCCATGATAGATTTTACTACTATGGTAGTGCCACAGTCACTTTCTAATCGAGTAACCTCTTTCCACTAACTTCCTCTGAGTCTCTCCTTGCTCATCTGTAAAAACAAGGTAAAAAACAAATAAAGCAAAAATTACCTTACAGGATTATCAGTAAGATTAAATAAAATGATTTACATGAGATCACCTGACGCATTGTAAGTACTCAATGAATGTTCAAACAAATATAAAGAATACCATACAAGTTTATTCCCATTAGTATGTTTTTATATACATCCTATTTTAAAAATTTACTTCTGGGCCAGGTACATTGGCTCATGCCTGTAATCCTAGCACTTTGGGAGGCCAAGGGGGGAGTATCACCTGAATCCAAGAGTTTGAGACTGGCCTGGGCAACATAGTGAGACTCCAGCTCTACAAATAATTTTCTAAAATGGGCTGGCTGTGGCAGTGCACTCCACTTAGGAGTCTTGAGGTGGGAGGATTGCCTCAACCCAGGAGCTTGAGGCTGCAGTGAGCTATGATTGAGCCACTGCACTCCAGTTATAATTGAGCCACTACACGCTGAGGTAAAACTTTACCTCTGGATGAAATAAAGAATATAAAAATTTAGAGCTATTTTTCTCTGCAAATTTTTCTACTGATATGTGAGAAAACAGAAAGAAAGAAATGGATATTCTGTGAGGGGAAGGGGACAGCTCTTCCTTCTAGAAGGAGGAATACTAGTGTGACCTGCATACAACATTGCTTTTGAAGGGCTTTGTATTCATTTTGAATCCATAATTCACTCAGTATATCCATGCTCATGAGATTTCACTTTATTTTCTTCAGGGAACCTGATATAAAATGAGGAGGATGGCTCTCATGTACTATATCAGGGGCATTTGGGATGGAAGGAGTGATGGAGTCTCATCAATAGGTTTCAGAATGGTTAAGTGATTATTCTAATTGGAACATGGTGGAGTGAAACCCTTAATTTCATAGCTTGCTTCTCACAATCCTCTGTATCTAATATATCCTGGGTCTGTTCCCTGATCCTATTTTGACCACAGATAACTACGTGTCTCGAGGATGATCTGCTCAGAGCTCTTCCATGCCGTTCTCCACACCAAGAAGCTTTATCAGTTTTCCTCCTGCTCCCAGAATGTCCTGTGATGCACGATTCTAAGAACTGGAAGAACCTGGTGGTTCCATTTGCAAAGGCTGTGTGTGAAATGAGTAAACAATCTTTGCAAGTCCTAAGTAAGTTTTATGTCACTTTATCTGTACTCTCAATATAGTCACTCTCTGAAGTAGACGTTGTAGCGAATTTTTAATAGATTTCAAAATAGACAAGTATTTGAGAACATGGCATGTGAATTATTGAAAAGATTAATAATCTAAAGCTATTATAATTATTAGTTTTATCATACAAAGCAGGTGTAGTTTTTAGACTTGGATGTGGCTTTGACATCAGAGTTTGGTAGCTATAAAGTATTCAATCAAGATAAATCCATACTTTAAAATTTTTTGCTCATGTTATTTTGAAACTTTTGACATTTTGACCAGATGATGAAAAACAAATGTTAAACTTTGTATTATTATTTTTTACTTTATTCAGTACTGTATTATGTCCTTTTATAGCTTTTAGCGTATATTGAAAGTTCAGTGATTACCCGATAACCCAATGGGGTACAGATATTTATATACCCTTCTACATAGAGGAGAGGGGAGGTAGGGAATGTAGACAATTCTTTTGAGAAGTAGTAAATGACTATTAGGGAGAATGAGTGGACCCAGGAAACAGAAATTAACTCGTAAATGATTCTCCTTGGAATTGGAATGAGCCTGAGAAGCAGGCATTATCTTTTGAAAAAGTACATCTAGGTGTGGTTACATTCCTCAGTTGTCTTCTCTGTGACAGATAATGTAATTTCAGAAATGGCATGAAAGGCAATTCTCTTCTCTATAGTGGGTCCAGTCTTAAGGTAGATAAGGGAGTATCAGAGAAAAGCCTTTTCCAGCATCTGCTGACCTTCAAGGGCCTTTAACTTAAAATAATCAGCATACCAGGGTGCCATATTTTGGGGCAAATTTCCCTGGACTCCTTCACTTAAGAGGTACAGAGGGCCAGGCATTGTGGCTTACACCTTAATCCTAGCATTTTGGGAGGCCAAGGTGAGAGAATCTTTTGAGCCCAGGAGGTCGAGGGTAGCCTGGGCAACATAGTGAGACCCCGACTCTACCAATTTTTTTTTTTTTAAATTAGCCATACATGGTGGTACACACCTGTGGTCCCAGCTACTTGGAAGCTGAGGCAGGGGGATCACTTGAGCCCAGGAGTTTAAGGCTGTATTACTGGAAAGGGGTCCCAATCCAGATCCCAAACAAGGGTTCTTAGATATCACACAAGAAATAATTCAGGGACCGTCTATAAAGTGAAAGTAAGTTTATTAAGAAAGTAGAAGAATAAAAAATGGCTACTCCATAGGCAGAGCAGCCCCTCGGGGCTGCTGGTTGCCCATTTTTATGGTTATTTATTGATTATGTGCTGAACAAGGGGTGAATTATTCATACCTCCCCTTTTTAGATCATATAGGGTAACTTCCTGGCATTGCCATGGCATTTGTAAACTGTCGTGGTGCTGGTGAAAGTATAGCAGTGAGGACGACTAGAGGTCACTCTCGTTGCCATCTTGGTTTTGGTGGATTCTAGCCGGCTTCTTTACTGCAAGCTGTTTTATCATCAAGGTCTTTATGACCTGTATCTTGTGCTGACCTCCGATCTCATTCTGTCATCTAGAATGCCTAACTGTCTGGGATTGTAGCCCAGTAGGTCTCAGCCTTATTTTACCCAGCTCCTATTCAAGATGGAGTTGCTCTGGTTCAAATGCCTCTGACAGCTGCAGTAAGCTATCAGCATACCACTGCACTCCAGCCTGGGTGACAGAGCAATACCCTATCTCAAACAAAAACAAAAAGGTACAGAGGATATGTACAATGAAATGTAAGCCACCCAGTTCCCCTCCCAGAAGTGGCTACAGGTTCTAGTTTCTTGTGTAATGTTTGAAAGATATTCTATATATAGAAACATACAAATGTATTATTTCTGTTGTTAATGGTAGCAAACTATTAAAGTTCCTCTTCCACAACTTGCTTTCTCCCACTAAACAGGATATCATGGAGATCATTCCAATAGAGAATCTATAGAACTGCCTCATTCTATTTAATGGCTGAAGAATGTTCTATTGTGAAGCATTTCATTGTACATATATAAATTCACACATGCAGGAAACATTCCAGAAAGCAAAATCACTGAGTCAAATTGTATGTACATTTTTATTTTGAGATATTTTGCCAAATGACCCTCCACAGAGTCAGGGTCATCATATCACCCAATTTGAAGTGGTTGTCATCCACACTGTAGTCTGTATAAATTTCACCCCTAGAGTTGGGAAACCTGTCTGTACTGACAAAGGATGTATCAATTTACACTTCATCAATGAATATGAGAATATTGGTCTGCATACTTTCCAACCATGTTATCAAACTTTGATCTTTGCCATTCTGAGGAAAAAAACCTTTTAATTTTAAGTTGAATTTTTCTTATTAAGAGTGAGACTGTGCCGGTTTTTGCATATCACAGATCACTTTGTATATCATATTCTGTGAACTCTTATTATAGGACCACCAGGTCTGATTTCCTGTTGCACAGTAACAGACCAATACACTGAAAAAGTAGGAGTTGCAGCAGAGAAAGAATTTAATAATTGTAGGGAAACCAAATGAGGAGATGAGAGGAAACCTCAAATATGCCTCTTCAAGAGGTTTGCGGATGGGGTTTTTAAGGGGTCTGGACACAGGTGATGGCCTAAAGTGTGGTGATCACTGATTGGTTGAGAAGTGAGGGGTGAAGTCAGGGATAGGGAGATGAAGAAACTGCATTCCTGCGCTGAGTCGGTTCCTTGGTGAGGGTCTTCAGACCAGTTGGTGTCAGCCATTCTGCTGGAATTTAGGATCTGCAAAATGCCTTAAGTAATTATTGGATAAAAAGGTCCAGTGTCAGAGATTTTATCTGTAGGAACAATGGGAGAGCAGGTGCTCAGTGTGCTGTGTGACTCTGGGTTAGTTATCAGCTCAGGGAAGTGGGTTGAAGTGCACCAGCACACCCTAGTCAATTGACCTCATCAATAACCATAATTCTGCATAAAGCCTGGCTTATAATTCCCATTAACCCTGTGAGAGCGGTTTTGCTATTCTTCCTTCTTTGCTCTTTTCCTATTGGTTGTTAGTATTTTTCTGTTTTATTTTAAGAGATTTTAATTATGAAGGCAATTAATCCTTTATCAATAATACGAATTGAAAGTATTTAGGCTATTAAAAATTTTTTTTTACTTTGTGGTATTTTTGCTATGCAGAATTATTTTAAAAAATTTTAATGTAGCCTACTATATTAATATTTTATTCTATGGTTTCTGGATTTGGGGTCATACTTCAAAAATAATTTATAACTAAAATAATTCCCATCCTCCTACTGAAATTTTTATTATTTTATTTTTATATTTAAATATTTGATCCATATGAAGTTTATCTTGGTTAAACACTATTTTTTCTAGATCATTTTCCAGTTTTCCCCACATATTTATTGAATCTTTTTCATTCCCACTAATATGCAATGCCTCATTTATTATGTATTAAAATTTCGTGTGTATTTGAGTCTACTTATGGAATCTCTATGTGTTTGCTTTTCATTTATCTGGGTAATACTGTTTTAATTACATTTGCTTGATAATGTATTTTAACATCAAATTGATTTGTTTTCTGAGAGCTGTTCTGAGAATTTAAAGGTTCCACATTCCAAATCCATGTTGCAATCCAGTAATATTAAAATATAATTATTGGCTATTTTAAAAAGTACATGGCCATGTACCAGATGTTCATAAAATCCAAAACCATATATAATATTTTTTCATTTTTTACAGATTAAAAACATCCTTGATGCCATTGTATGTGTTTGTGTATTCACCTATGTATGTTTTCAGACTTTATAGATACCCTATACAATTGTCAGTTTGAAAATCATGAAGTCAATCAATTAAGCATAAATGTGAGCCATTAACCAATTTCTTCAAATCCTGAATTTGAGCTTTTCAAAATTCTAATGATACTTAATAAGGGAAAAAAATTTCCACATCTGTGAGCAGTAACAGTTGTGCAGGATATACTTAAAAAAGATATTTATAAATTATGCCATCAGAAATGTAAAATATTATCTATTTCTTACATGAAAGAACCCACTAGAAACAGAGATTTGGGGGGTGGTAGGAAAAACATATTTATCCTGGCTAATTTTACACCCCCCAGAGAAGTGTTGGGCATTTTTGCAAGAATCTTCTCTGAACCCGCTGATCCAGATGCTTAAAGCAGCCATCATCTCTCAGCTGCTTCAGTGGACTGAAACCGAACAGGATCACTGTAATGTTAAAGCTCTTTTAGGAATGATGAAAGAACTGCATAAGGTAAGGGTTACTCTAAAGGAATGTATGTACTATTTTATTTAATCAAAATTCCTTAAGTCTCAACCAATTGGACTTCTAAGAAGTCAAATACAAATCATGAGGAGTCAAATGTTTTTCAGAGGAATATAGAAAAGGGAAATGTTTGGCATAAAATAATTAGGGATTTAAAAGTTAAGAAACTTTAGGAGGACTTAAGATGTTTTGTAATGAACTTCTTTCATTAAGAAAAAGTACACTGTGCTTGTAATTCTAGCTACTCTGGAAGCTGAGGTGAGAGGATGGCTTGAGCCCAGGAATTTGAGGCTGCAGTGAGCTATGATTGTGCCATTGTACCCCAGCCTGGGTGACAGAGCAAAACCACATTTCTTAAAAAAAAAAAAAGTAAAGTACACTGAAGATACTGCTACATGTAACAACATACAACAACATGGATGAATCTCATCAACACAGTGATGAGCAAGAAACACACCAAAAATTACACTCTATGTCTTCTTTTATAAGAATTTTAAAAACAAGCAGAGCTAATCTATAATGACAGAAAGCAGAATGGTGTTACCTCTTGGGAAGGGCAATTGGCTTGGAAGGAGCATAGGGGAACATCCTGGGGCCTGCTAGAAATGTTCCATGTCTTCACCTGGACAGTACTTACCCAAGTGAGTATGTGTGTAAAAGCTCACCAAGCTGCACATTTAAGATTTATGCACTTAGTCAATGTATGTTGTAAGAAAAAAACCCAGAATCACACAGAAAAACCCTCCCTCAAAGTAGGAGCGAGCCAAAAGACCAAAAAATGACTTAGGACAAGCCCAGTTTGATGAGTAGATGTATCTATTAGGACTTACATACAGGGCACTCCTGGACGGCAACAGGACAGCTCTAGCAATCTGTGCTGCCTCCCATCTCTAAACTGCTTTTAAGCAAATTTTCTGGCTCAAAGAGCTACAGTGTTTGAGCCATGAGAATGTTTTTCTTGGTAGGTTCTCAGATACTCTCCAGGATGTTTGGGTTTTCAGGGACACCTGCTCCTCAGCTGGGCACCGTGGCCTTGGCTCATTGCCTGGCCTTCAGGGTTAAGGCACTGGATAAAAACCCTTAAGTAATTTGGTGAGGGACCCATCACACTACACATGTGTGATTTTTTTGTTTGTTTGTTTGTTTTTTTGAGACAGAGTCTAGCCCTGTTGCCCAGGCTGGAGTGCAGTGGTGTGATCTTGGCTCACTGCAACCTCTGCCTCCTGGGTTGAAGTGGTTCACCTGCCTCAGCCTCCGGAATAGCTGGGATTACAGGCACCTGCCACCACACCCAGATAATTTTTGTATGTTTAATAGAGATGGGGTTTCACCATGTTGGCCAGGCGGTCTCAAACTCCTGACCTCAAGTGATCCGCCCGCCTCGCCTCCCAAAGCTCTGGGATTATAGGCATGAGCCACTGTGCCCAGCCCAGATATGTGATTTATAAATGAAACATATATGTTTTATTTGTAACTTAGTAAAAATTAAATAGAAAGGAAGAAAAGTTCACCGAGGACTATGGCCAGAACAAAGAAAAGGCCCAATGGATACTGTTATATCAACTCAGTCTGTCTATATCAGAATATTTGCTAAATCCCACTGTAGAAATATCAAATGAGGCCATTAGGATTTGGTGTCCACGTTCTCTATGGCTGTGTCAACATTAGGGTCACCAAGAATGCAAAGTCTGTTTTAGGAGAGTTACCTAGAGTCAGTGTATCCAGAAGTCACTGGGCGTGGTTACATCATCCTCATTCTGCTTTGGGTGGTAGTCCCAATAAAGAGAAATCAGATTGGACTCTTGACTAGATCTAAAGATTGACACAACCATGTTACAGATGAGTGTCTGAATTCACAGTGATCAGTGATTCGCAGAAGAGCTCTTAAATTCCAGAGATGTAGACCAGAATAATGAGCACTAATGTCTAAGGCACCTAGGGCAGCACTTCTCAAACTTTAATATGCATGCAAGTTACCTGAGATCTTGTTAAAAAATTCAGATTCTGATCCAGTAGGCCTGGGGTGGTGCCTAAGATTCTGAGAAATTCTTAAGTGATGTCATTGCTGATACTTGAAGGATTTATGCTTTGATGTTCTTGTGCCTAGGAAGAAAAGCTATTAAACTATTAATAATGAATTAGTAATTAAGACCACTACACTGTAATTTACTGTCTTAAGCTGCAATTAATAAACATAATATTTGGTCTCGGTTCTGGAATGATCTCTAGTATTGTGGACAATTGGAAGACTATATTTGTTTTACTAATGTTGTGATAGAGAAAGCACAATATTAGGTCATGCTAACTTCAGACATACATCCTAGGACACAAACATTGTCATCAATCCTCTCTCTTCCCCTCTTCCTCTCCCTCAAACATTGTCATCAATCCTCTGTCTTCTCCTCTCCCTCTCCCTCTCCTCTCTCTCTCTCGGCTTTTTTCTTTTTGGGTTTCATTCTCTCTTAATATATATACAGTGTCAGAACAGGCACTGTTTCTTACACTAACTTTCGTTTTCTTTCTAGGTTAAATTTACTTCTTAATAAAATACACCTCTTTCCCTGGTGCTTTGTAGTACTCCTTGTGTTGAAAATCAAGTATTCATTTGGCTGTTAATCTATCCTTGTACCCATACAACACCGTACAAGTTACTGTATCTTTATAATAAATATTGATATGTGATAGAGTAATTTTCAACTTTTATCTTCTCCTTCAGTATTATTGTTAAATATTAACTTTAGAATTACCTTTTTGTTCCAATTCCACAAATTCCATTTGTCGGGCTTTTGATTGTGTCTTTGACCTGGCAGTGAAATGAATCTATAGAACAACTGGAGAGAGAATGACAACTTTACTGAGTCTTCTAAGTCTGATCATGACATAGCTGTCTGTTTATTTAGTTCTGCAGTTTCTTACAATAATATGTTATAGTGGTCTATGTAGAAGTCTTGCAGTCTTTTATTAGATAAATCATGAGTACTTGATATTTTATGTGGTTATATATCTTTTTAAAACAGCTTTATTGAGATACAATTCTCTCATTTAAAATATACAATGTCATGCCTGTAATCCCAGCGCTTTGGGAAGCTGGGGTGGAAAGATTGCTTGAGCTCAGGAGTTCGAGACCAGCCTGGGCAACATAGTGAGACCTTGTCTCTATTTTTTTAAAAATAAAAATAAATAAATAAAATGTGCAATGTAATACTTTTTAGTATATTCATGGAGTTGTATAACCTTTACCACAATCAACTTTACAACATTTTTATCACCCAAAAAGAAGCCCTATGCCCATTAGCAGTCACTCCCCATTCTCCATTCTCCCTCAACTCCCATCCCCTTACTCTCACTCCAGCCCTAGGCAATCACTAATCTACTTTCTGTCTCTACAGATTTGCCTATTCTGGACATTTTATGTAAATGGAATCACACATTATGTAGTCTTTTGTAACTAGCTTTTTTCACTTAGCATAATGTTTTCAGGGTTCATCTATGTTGGAGTATGTATGAGTACTTCATTCTTTTTTATTGATGAATAATATAATGCATTGTATGAAATACCACATTTTATATATCCCTTCCTCAACCGATGGATATTTGGGTTATTTCCACTCTTTGGCTATTATGAATAATGCCGCTATTTAAATGTCTATACAAATTTTTGTGTAGACATGTTTTCATTTCCCGTATATACCCAACAGTGGGACTGCTGGGTCATATGGCAACTCCAGTTTAATCTTGTGAGGAACCAGCAGACTGTTTTCCAAAGCAGCTACACCATTTTGTATTACCACCAGCAATGTATGACAGTTCTAGTTTTTCCACATTCTTTTTTTTTTTTTTTTTTTTGAGACAGATTCTTGCTCTGTTGCCCAGGCTGGAATGCAGTGGCACGATCTCGGCTCACTGCCACCTCCACCTCCCAGGTTCAAGCCATTCTCCTGCCTTAGCTTCCCAAGTAGCTGGCATTACAGGTGTACATCCCACGCCCGGCTAATTTTTGTATTTTTATAGAGACCGGGTTTTACCATGTTGGCCAGACTGGTCCCGAACTCCTGACTTCAAGTAATCCACCCACCTCAGTCTTTCAAAGTGCTAGGATTACAGGCATAAGCCACCGTACCCGACCACTTTTCCACATTCTTGCCAACACTTGTTATTATCTGTCATTTGGATTATAGTCATCCTAGTGAGTGGGAAATGATATCTCCTTGTGATTTTGACTTGTATTTCCTTGATGGCTAATGATGTTGAGCAGTTCATATGCTTATTGCCCATTTCTGTATCTTATTTTGAGAAATGTTTATTTAGGTCTTTTGTCCATTTTTAAATTCGTGTATTGGTCTTATTATTGAGTCATAAGAGTTCTTTACATACAGTTATAAGTCCCTTATCAGATATACGATTTGCTAGTATTTTCCCATGTGTTGTTTTTTCACTTTCACCATGGTGTCTTTATGCACAAATGTTTTTTATTTTGATGATAAATTCATCTACTTTTTCCTCTTAAAAGTTAAATTTTTAACTGTCATTGATGTATAGAAATGCAGTAATTTTTATACATTAAGCTTGTTTTTTAACAATCTTGTTAAATTTACCTACTAAAACTAATCTCTTGACTTCTTTGGATTTTCTCTGTATAGAATCATATAACTTGAAATAATAACAGTTTTGTTCCTATTTATTTTTCTTTACTTATTTCATTGGCTAGGACACCCAGTATAATGTTTTATAACCTTATTCGGATCTCAAAGGGAAAACCTTAACATCCAGTTTTATGTTTTGCTGTGGGATTTTTGTAGATATGTTTTTAAAAGGTTAAGGAAACTTCATTCTATTTCTAGTTTGCTGAGGGCTTTGTTTTTTTCGATCATGAATGGATATTGAATTTTATTAAATGCTTTTTCTGCATACGATGGCAAAATACGATGGCAAAATACACAGATGGGTTTTCAGCTGTTTTAACCTTATCTACTTGAAGTAACACAGCCTGCTCTGTGTTACAAATCTATAATGTGTTATAGATTTCAAAGATTCCATTTGCTGATATTTTGCTTATCATATTTGCATCTATATTCATGAGTGAGACTGGTTTGTTATTTTACTTTCTCATAATGCCCCTGTGAGGTTTCTGGACCAGGTAACGCTAATCTCATGAAATTATTTGGGAAATATTCTTTCTCTATTTTATGTAAAAGATTGTGTAATACTAGCATTTTCCTTAAATGATAGGTAGAACTAATCTATAATCCTTTTGGGTCTGGAAATTTCTTTGTCGAAAGTTTTTTAAATTACGGGTTTAATTTATTTAACAGCCACAGGATTATTGAGATTTTCTATTTTTTTCTTGTATTGCTGGGTATTTCCCCAGGATTTGCCTCTTTATCTAAGTTTTCAAATGTCCTATTTTTATCTTTTTAATCTCATCACAATCTGCAGTTTCGCCCCATTTTTCATTCTTGATACTGGTTTTTTTTGTTTTTTTTTTAAAGTCTTACCAGGAAATTGTTTTTTCTTTTTTAAAGAAGCAGTCTTTTCATTTGTTGATCTTGCTCCTGTATATTTGTTTTTCATTTCCTTAATTTATGTTCTTAAATTTCTTATTTCTCACCTTCTATCATTTGTATTAATTTTTGTGATGGAGGCATTTAGATCATTTAGATCATTGATGCTTCCTTTAGGAAGCCTTCTTGAACCTCTTAAGTCTTTCCCCAATCAGAAACTGTATCCTAAATGCCTGGTAACTTGTTGTTTTTACCTACTAGACCACAGATTGTCCATCTACACCCAAGGGCAGTCTCCTGTTTTTGCAAATACAGTTTTATGGGAATAGATCCACATTCATTTGTGTAAGACAGGACATTTTAATCTAAAGATTTGTCCCATGCTTGACAAAAATAGTGTGTGCCAAATTAGTATTTATTAATTAAGGAACAAAGTGCTGAATTTGTTAAAAGTACCTTGGATTTTTATGGTGCTTTTATTCTCAAAATCTAGAAACTATTTCCAGTAAATCTATGCCCTAAAAATTAGTTTACTAATCCACACTGTCAGCGTCTTATCTTTGACATTTCTTCATGAAAATTAAGGAAATTATAGCTCAGAAAATGGAAACTTTATAGAACTATACTTCATCACTGACAAATGTTTTCAATTTAGAGAGCTTTCTTCTTATCTGTATAACAGCCATACATATATATCTATATATCATAGATTAAATCACTTATTGATAGAAAATGAAATTCACAGGTCATATTCTCTTTAAGGTAAACAAAGCTAACTGTCGACTACCAGAAAATACTTTCAACATAAATGAACTCTCCAACTTATTAAACTTTTGTACAGATAGAAGAAAACAGCTCTTTCGGGATAACCACCTGGTAAGAATAACATTTTTACTTCTGAAAATGTTCATATTTTAAAGGAAGACACATTACTGTAGTATCTGTAAAGGTACTCCTTTGATAAATCAGGATTTGAAATTTTTTTAATTGCAATGATAAATTTGCTAAATTTGATGATCACTGAAAACTTAAATATATTTTAATCATAAAACAAATGAAGTTTTTGAAATTTTGTTTCTAAGTAATTCGGATTCTTACAAACAGATTACTGAGGCCAGGTGCAGTGGCTCACACCTGTAATCCCAGCACTTTGGGAAGCCAATGTGAGCAGACTGCTTGAGTCCCGGAGTTTGAGACCAGCGTGGGCAACATGGTGAAACGCTGTCTCTATCGAAAAAATACAAATACGTGGTAGCACGTATCTGTACTCCCAGCTACTCAAGAGGCTGAGGTGGGAGGATCACTTGAGCCCAGAGAAGGAGGCTTTAGTGAGCCAAGTTTATGCCCCTGCACTCCAGCCTGGGCAACAGAGCAAGAGACTCTGTCTCAAAAAAACAAAGAACCACAAAAACCAGATTCCAAAAAAAAGGCGATAAGGTAAAGGAAGTAAGTTTTTTTTATTGTTTTTAATTATCAAAACTATTATCTCTGTTTATTTTTTAGATACCTGCAGAAACCCCCAGTCCTGTTATTTTCAGTGATTTTCCATTTATCTTTAATTCGCTATCCAAAATTAAATTATTGCAAGCTGATTCATGCATAAAAATGCAGGTATGTATGTCCTAATTTTTAGTATGAAAAATTTCAAACATATATAAAATAGAGATAGTGGTATAATGAATCCCATCACCAAGATTCAGCAATTGTCAACATTTTGCCACACTTTTATCTATCACTTTTTTCTTTTGTTGTTGTTATTGTTTTTGCTGAAGTATTTTACAGCAAATTTCAGTTCCAGTGTCTTTTCACCTGCCCATACTTCAATGCATTATTTCTGGTTGTCTTACTCATGTTCACTGTGAGATTCATGAGTGGTTCAAGCGGCAACCACATGATTCTTTCATTGTTTCTCATTAACCTTTTATTTAATAATTTCATCCATTATTTTCATTAAGGTTTGTGGTATGGCAATACTTCTAATCTTATTCCTTCCAAAGTCATTTCCTGGAATTAGGTAAAAAAGAGCTTTTCCTTATCAGTCAGGGCACTTGGTTCCTCTAAAATGGTTAAAGACCATTCACATAGGAAGGTAGAATAATTAATTCCTATCCCTTTAATTATCAAATGTTGCCAAATTACCCTCTATAGAGTTTGTAAATGCCTCTTCCACATGCTGTGCTCAGCAATGCAGAGTATTATCAAGCTTTGTGATCTTTTCCATTTTGATGAGTTAATCATGATATTTCAGTTTGATTTTAATTTATATTTCTCATTGTTATTTAATGTTCTAGTCCTCACTTTCTTTATATAATATGTATCTATTGTTTTCCTGCCGTGAGCAGTACTGACACTATCCAGTAAACTGTTCTTTCCTTCTCTCTTCCCTCTCCTCCTCTATCCAATTTTAATTGCTATGTTCTTAAGTGCTAATCTTTGGATTAAAAATACCTCCTTAAGCTTCTTGGAGCTTGATTTATAAGCTCCGACTGACATTCTTTTATTCTTAAATAATGTCTATGAGTCAATCAATGAGTTTATTTTGTTTTCCACTTACTTTCACCCTTCTGCTTCTTTTCTGGTAGTTGTATTAGTCCCACATAAGATTTACATACTATTTTGTTTCTTTTATCACCATCAGCCTTAGTTCTCAGTTAAGTATATATAATGTCATCCCCTTATCATGCTAAAACAAATTTTCCAAATTTTTTTTATTGCTGAGGCTTGTTTTCTAGGTCATTCCTCATGAAAAGTTTATATCTATTTAACTATGATACTTATATTTTAAAGACTCATAGGAATCAGAACTTACACCCATTATTGACTTTTATTACTAATTCAAAGGATGCATCTGGGTGAAACATAAGAAGTCTGAGATAGAACATGTACAAGAGAAGCCATTTCAGTTATTCATTCCCTTTTTATACCCCGCTAATTACATGGCTTACATGACATTTTCCAATGTGCCATGCCCCATAAATCCATAAATTCCAGGTTTATTTATAATAAGCAACCTAGACAGACAAGGTATATCCTGCTAGTAGCATTCCACAGGTAAGGGCTGTCCCTCTAGTTACTATTATTATTATTTTGAGACAGAGTTTTGCTCTTGTTGCCCAGGCTGGAGTACAATGGCGCAATCTCGGCTCAGCACAACCTCTGCCTCCAGGGTTCAAGTGATTCTCCTGCCTCAGCCTCCCAAGTAGGTGGGATTACAGGCATGCGCCACCACGCCTGGCTAATTTTGTATTTTTGGTAGAGACAGGGTTTCTCCATGTTGGTCAGGCTGGTCTCGAACTCCCAACCTCAAGTGATCTGCCTGCCTCGGCCTCCCAAAGTGCTGGGATTACAGGCATGAGCCACTGCACCCAGCTTATTATTATTATTATTATTATTATCATCTTGAGACAGAGTCTAGCTCTGTTGCCCAGGCTAGAGTGCAATGGTGCGACCTCTGCTCACTGTAACCTTCACCTCCCAGGTTCAACTGATTCTCCTGCCTCAGTCTCCCAAGTAGCTGGGATTACAGGCACCCACCACACCCAGCTAATTTTTGTATTTTTAGTAGAGATGGGGTTTCACCATGTTGGTCAGGCTGGTCTCGAACTCCTGACCTCAGGTGATCTGCCCGCCTCAGCTTCCCAAAGTGCTGGGATTACAGGCGTGAGCCACGACACCCAGCCTAGTTACTATTATTAGTGTCTATTACCAGCATGTTTACAAATATATTTGACCAGGTCATCTCTTCTTTTATTTCTGAGCCATCTGTTTTTATTTTCCTAACATCCCTGGTAAAGGGAGAAAATAGATTGTCTTTCCTTTCCAAACCTAACTTTCCCATCAGTTTCCCTTAAACAAGACCTTCCCTCTATGGTATTTTCTCCTATAGTCATGTTTCTCTCTGGGTCATTTGTCTATTCTGCTAGTGAGTAGTCGAGGGTTGAGTGGACAATGGACTCAGGCAGATTGCACATTATGAAAGACTAGAAAAAGTCTGAGGACAAGAAAACTCTTACTTTTAGTTGTTATGAGTGAAGCTGGAAAGCTGACTTTACAATCCTGCTGTCCAAAGGAGAGGTAATGGATATAGTTAAAAGTGCAAGCTCCAAATTGGATCACCAATTCATATGTGTAAATGTGAAAAGGTAAAACCAATATATAGAGAACCGGAGTAGAGAAGCTGGAAATTAAGCTAAGAGGCAGGTTTCCCATCCAGCTCTTGGTTATGTAAAAGAAGGTACAGACACCTCTCCCTGCTGTAGTCAGTGGAGGACATTGCTGGCCACAGACCCATGGAACTCAGACCCATGGAACATGTTGCTCAGTAGTCAGTATTGCTGGATGTCGCAGACCTGCAGACTTCTGCAGGGCCACAGGAGGTGATGACCCACCACCAGAAAGGAACAGAGATGGAACTTGTTCCTTTTCCCTACAAATCTGGTGCTTAAAAAAAAAAATCTTACAGAAAAACCAGAAGAATCTAGTAATAACAGACAAATTTCTTAGTATATAATGGTGGCAGATACTCAGGGCAGGGATTTCCCAACCCCAGGGCAATATGCACACTTCTCTGATGTGCTTGTGGAAAGTGAATGTGGGCAAACACACCCAGCCTAGGAACCTGGGGTAGGATAGCTATTATCCACTGGTCTTGCTGTCATGATTTCAGGACAGGCCCTATGAGGGCTACATTGGTTTGAGTTCTAAATCCTCATTTATTGTCCTTGTGATGTAACTGAAGCCCTTGAGGAGTGTTGAAGGTCAAAGCAAGGATAGCAAATCCAACACTAGATTTCTAATCTAAAGAAGTTCAACAGAAACAAGATCAGAGATTAAAGTAGTGAGACAATGTTGAGAATTCAGAAAAGCTAAAGGGAAGTACTTAGAGTGATCAGAAAAGCTAAAAAGAAGTACTATTTAGGGTGACCAGGAGTAATGTTAGATATAAAATGAGGCCACCTGTGGCATATTCTTAAAGTTCCCATGGATGGATCATAGTTATTGGAAAGAGAAGAGTGGATCTTCTCTGAGGAAGTCTGTCTTCTGTCTTTTTCCTACAGCTCACATTATCCGTGAGCTCTTATACTGTCTTTATATTCCTGAGGATTACAATGCTAATGCTCTGTGTCTTAAGACTGCTGGTGGATGAATGTCTCAGCATGTTGAATACCAGTATGGCCTTTAAGCATGATGTTTACTATAATAAATAATCTGAGATAGCTTTTAATAACTTAGCTGTTCATCCATGCTGACTAATCTCCTGTACACAATTCCTAGGTAACCATAGTTTCTTTGGTCCTACAATCACTTCACCTTCCATAAGGCAGATATGTTGTCTGTTTTCTTAAATAATTACAATGTGAGTGTTTATAGCAATGGCAGGATTAAGTGTATACTACACAAAATGTTTATTGGAAATATTAAACAATCCCTGGGATTCCTATGAGGTCAAAAGGAGACGCCAACTAAAAAATTTATTTTTCCAGATGTCAGAAGAGAAAGCATACATGCTTATGCATGAAACAATTCTGCAAAAAAAGGATGAATTTCCTCCATCACCCAGATTTATACTTAGAGTCAGACGAAGTCGCCTGGTTAAAGATGCTCTGCGTCAATTAAGTCAAGCTGAAGCCACTGACTTCTGCAAAGTATTAGTGGTACGGTAAAAAGTCTCATTGAACATTTTTACTTCTGTGGGAGGGATGCATTCATATGATATAATAAATGCTCTCTTAAAAGAGCCTGCATTTGCAGCTATGGTTATCAATCTTTTGGTTTCCAGAATTCCCCTCTTACCCTTCAGAGAATAGCAATGGGATGCTTAATTGCACACTGGGCTATGAGTTAACTATTAGTTACTGATGACTACAAAAATGCTGCATAATGAAACATCCCAAAACTTAAAGGCTCAAAATGACAATAATTTATTTTACAGATCTGCAGTTCAGTGGAGGACCTGCTGATCTAGGCTGAACTCATCTGGGTGGCTTTGCAAATTTTATCTGAGTTTGTGTACATGTCTGAGAGTTGGCTAGGGACTGGCTGACCTAGGCCTGGCTGGAGCAATTTAGCTCTGCTTCCTATGTCTTTCATTCTCCTCCTGGGGCGAGCAAGCATGTTCTTCCCACAGTAGTGCCAGAGGTGCAAGATAGCAAGACCAAACATTGCTTTAGTCAAAGCAGTCATAAAGCTGAACCTAAGTCAAAGGCTAGGGAAATATACACAGCCTCTTCAGTGGGAGGAACTGCAAAGTCATATGCAAAAGACATGGATCACAGAGGGGTGAAGAATTGGGGCTATAACGCAATCAACCTGCTAGAGGAAGGGATACTTTTCCTACATGTTGGCTCTAGTTTCATCACTTAAGACCTTCCACTATATGAGTTTCAATTCTAGCCATCCTTCCTTTTATCCTTTGTGGGTGCTTATAGGGTTTTTATTGTGTGGTACCTCAGGTTATTTGCCCTCTTGAGGCTACAGAATAATGACTAACTCTGTAGGTAAGAGCTGGAGTCTGTCCAGAAGGGAGTGGATTTTCTCGATGTCAGCCATGAGAGGAAGAGTTGGGTTGTTAGAGAAGAAATCAGAACCTGGGAAGTGGGATTCAGAAAAAAAAGGGATTTTCCCAGCATGTGACTCCAATGGAAAACAAAAACTACTTTATAAACCAGGCTTTCTAGTTGTATGTCTCCCTTCATACCTATTTTTCTTTAAATCTTAACTGTAAAGAAATCAGTAGAAAAGTATTCCCCTTATGAGAGATGACCAAGGGGTTAAAAAAAAGTAAACTTCAAGCCAGATCAAATAAAAATACAGACTCTGAACAAGGGCAAGGTTGTCAGGGCCCATCATGAGTGAGTCTTGACATGGACAGACTTGCTAGTATAAATGAGCAGAAATAGGAAAATCAGAAGTAGGTTTGTTATTGAGATATTCAGAAGGGAAAGTGGGGCAGGCCCTTAAACATGATGGTCTATTGATCGAAGCAGCAGTAGATAAGATTTCCCAGGCAAAGAGAGTAGCGAGAGAACAAAAATCTAAGCAACAAAAATTAGTGGTGCTTATCGTTAAAAGGTAAAAGTAAATTACCCAAAAAAGGATGTAGAAAAGAAGTAGTTAGAGACATGGGGGAAAACCAAGATAGTACATAGCCATAAAGTCCAAAGGTAGACAAAGCTTTTAAAAAAAGGGACTGGGACCAGGTGCGGTGGCTCACACCTGTAATCCCAGCACTTTGGGGGGGCCGAGGTGGGCGGATTACCACCTGAGGTCAGGAGTTTGAAACCAGACTGCCCAACATGGCGAAACCCCATCTCTACCAAAAATACAAAAACTAGCTGGGTGCGGTGGTGGGTGCCTGTAATCTCAGCTACTCGGGAGCCTAAGGCAGGAGAATGGCTTGAACCCAGGAGGTGGAGGTTGCAGTAAGCTGAGATCATGCCGTTGCACTCCAGCCTGGGCAGCAGAGTGAGACTCCATCTCAAATAAATAAATAAATAAATAAATAAATAAAAAAGAGGGACTGGTTAATGCTGATTTCTCATTTGAGAGCTATGGGCAATCTGCTCTGCTGGTTCCTGCAAAGGTCTCATGCCCAGGCAGACTGGGAGGGCTGCTTTGCAGAAGCCCAAATAAGAGTAGAGACAGGAGAAACCAAATACTTGTTGACTGGAGCCAGCCAAGGTTGTGAAGTCTGAATGATGAGATGGACAACAAGATGGAATTATCAGGGAATTTAGGGGCCCACGGGTTTGAAGAACATCAAATTTTGGTTTGAGATACTGGTCAATGTAACTGGTAAATGCTAAGTCTTGCTAGAGTCCCCCTTTACTTGGTCCATGTGGCAGTGTAAAGGACGCACATAACAATCCGAGAATAAATAGATTCATGGCCTTCACTGCTCAGCAGCAAACTGAGGGAAGACAGATTGCAAGGAGGTAAGGGCTATGTGATTCTAATAATTCTAGAGACTGCAGGAATGGTCGTTAGAGGTTTAAAACTTCCATAAAGCTCAAAACATTGTATTTTAAGTCAGGATCTGGGACTATGTTCTCTTTCCTTAGGTTGAATTTATTAATGAAATTCGTCCTGAGTCTGGAGGGGTTAGTTCAGAGTTCTTCCACTGTATGTTTGAAGAGATGACCAAGCCAGAATATGGAATGTTCATGTATCCTGAAATGGGTTCCTGCATGTGGTTTCCTGCCAAGGCAAGTCTTTTATTTCTTATGGTTTTTTTTTTCCCCAGAACAGAAAAGGCACCCCATATACTGCAACATTAACACCATAGATAGTGGTGTAAAATTAGGTCATATAGAGCTTTGCTACTTATATTTTGAGTAGTACTTGTATGGTTCACAGAGCAGCAGCTATGGCATCACTTGGGGAGCTGTTAGAAAAGCAGAATCTGAGGCCCTACTCTACACCTACTGAATCAGAACATGTATTTTATAAAATCCTTGGGTGATTCACATGCACATTACATTTTTAATGGTTTTAAGAAACTATACTTGAGATATAATAAACTGCATACATTTAAGGTGTCCAGCTTGGCTCAGCCTGGTGGTTCACACCTGTAATTCCAGGATTTTGAGACACTGAGGTAGGAGGATTGCTTGAGTAGCTGAGACTACAGGCGTCTGTCACACCAGGCTAATTTTTGTATTTTTAGTAGAGACAGCGTTTTGCCATATTGGCCAGGCTGGTCTCAAACTCCTGACCTCAAGTGATCCACCTGCCTCGGCCTCCCAGAGTGTTGGGATTACAGGTGTGAGCCACCACGCCCAGCTGAATCACCTTTTCAGAATGAAAAATTATCTCCAGGATTCTATCAGTCATTTCTGTCCTAATTTAAAACACTTTAGATTACTGCTTCTCAAAATTTAGGAAATAACCTACATATCCATCAGTAGGAGAGCAGGTAAACAAATTGTAGTACATGCTGAGCATCCTGTAATCTGAAAATCCAAAATCTGAAATGCTCTAAAACTGGAATCTTTTTGAGTGCCAACATGATGCCACAAGTGGGAAATTCCACTCATAAGTATTTAATACGAACTTTGTTTCATGCACAAAATTATTTAAAATATTGTTTGAAATTACCTTCAGGCTATGTGTATAAGGTGTATACGAACTATTAATATAAATGAATTTTGTGTTTAGACTTGGGTCCTATCCCCAAGATATCTCACTGTGTTTATGCAAATGTTCCAAATCTGAAAAATTCTGAGATCTGAAACACTGCTGGTCCCAAGCCTTTCGCATAGGGATACTGAGCAGAATCTCGGTATCCCTTTTTTGAGACTCCAGCTCAAAAAAAAAAAGAAAAACAAAAACAGGTGATTAATGTCCAGGTGCGGTGGCTCATGCCTGTAATACCAGCACTTGGGAGGCCGAGGTGGGGGGATTACTTGAGGTCAGGAATTCGAGACCAGCCTGGCCAACCTGGCAAAACATCGTCTCTACTAAAAATACAAAAATTAGCCAGGTGTGGTGGTGCGTGCCTGTAATCCCAGCTACTTGGGAGGCTGAGGCAGGAGAATTGCTTGAACCTAAGAGGCAGAGGTTGCAGTGAGCTGAGACTGGGCCATAGCACTCTAGCCTGGGCGACAGAGTGATACTCTGTTTCAAAAATAAAAGGTGCCTAAAAAGGAAAAAATAAAAATAAAAAAGGTGATTCATGTCTGTAATTATTATATTTTTGTAAAGGTCCTTAAAGTATAAACCTTTTCTTTCTTAAAGTAACAAAAAAATTGAGGCAGGTGGATCACCAGGTCAGGAAATCGAGACCATCCTGGCTAGCATGGTGAAACCCTATCTCTACTAAAAATACAAAAAATTAGCTGGGTGTGGTGGCATGAGCCTGTAGTCCCAGCTACTCAGGAGGCTGAGGCAGGATAATTGCTTGAACCTGGGAGGCAGAGGTTGCAGTGAGCCAAGATCGCACCACTGCCCTCCAGCCTGGGTGACAGAGTGAGACTCCATCTCAAAAAAAAAAAGTAACAAAAAAATTTGTCTTCATTTCTGTATTAGTAACACAGATCATTTAATCTGTGTATGAAATTGTAATTTCATACAATATTTTAAATAATTTTGTGCATGAAACAAAGTTCGTATTAAATAGTTATGAGTGGAACTTCCCACTTGTGGCATCATGTTGGCACTCAAAAAGTTTCCGATTTTAGAGCATTTCAGATTTTGGATTTTCAGATTACAGTTCTAAAAAGAATCACATGTTGAGCTTCTATTGTGTTATGGTTTCAATGCCCCCACCCCCTGAAATTCATGTTAAAACTTAATCCCCAATATGGTAGTCTTGAAAAGGTGTCCTTTAGAGGTACTTGGGTCATGAGAGTTCTGCCCTCATGAATAGATTAATCCACCCATGGATTAATGAGTTAATGGATTAATGGGTTATCATGGGAGTGGAACTGGTGGCTTTGTAAGAAGGGGAAGAGAAACCTGAGATAGCACACTCAGCCCCCTCACCATGTGATGCCCTGTGGAGCCTCAGGACTCTGCAGAGTTCCCATCAGCAAGAAGGCCCTCACCAGATACAACCACTCAGTCTTGGACTTCCCAGCCTCCAGAACTCTAAGAAATACATTCCTTTATAAATTACCTGGTTTCAGATATTCTGTTATAAGCAACAGAAAATGAACTAAGGCATATTTATTAGTCCCCTTTCCCATAAACTTCCAAATTGTTCTTCCAAATGGCAGAAAGGACAGGCAGGAGGAGGAGAAAGATGAATACATGTGAAAAAATACTGAAAGGTGTTTTGTATCTTTTTGAGAACATATGGACCCTCTAAAATATAGGAATGGCTAAGATGTGCCAATGGTACGATTTTTTATTGGTCAATCAGCAAGCATTTATTTAATGTTTCTTGAGGTTCCTACATTGTATTAAATATTGTGGGATATTCAAATTATTACATGACATAATCTCTTTCCTCCTGAAACTCTATAGATGTAGTTGTAGCAATAGGATCAACACACCAGAAACTTTACCAATTGGCTCTAAGTTATAGATTGCTGACTTAATATATAATAGTTTTTGAGAAGCATGACAGGATGGGGAAGGAAGCACTGATGTGGGATCAGAAGCCTAGAGTTCTAATCTTTAGTGATGGTGGGTGTGTCATTTAGCCTCTCTGAGATTTCTGTTTCCTCACCTAGAAAACGGACATCACAATTTCTGCTCTGCCTGCTTTGCAGGGCTATTGTGAAAACAAAACAAAGTAACGTTATGTGAAAGTACCATGAAGGCTTTAGGGCACTACACAAACTTAAGGGATTCTTGGTTAGGAGAGAAAGAAATCAAGAGGGGACTGAAGTGATTGCATTTGAAAGTATAATGGAGAGGCGAAGGCCTGAGGTTGAAGGTGAAGGAATGGGATGAAATGAACTAAAGAGACACAGGTTGGGGATGGAGAGGAGGAAAATAAACCTCACACCAACCTTATGAGGTACAGATGAAGAAACTGAGGCTTAGAGAGATTAAATAAATCAGCCAATGACAGAAAACTAGTAAGTGATCAAGCCAGGATATGAGTTCAGGATTGTCTGATCCCAGAGCTCTTACTCTTAAGCATTATGCTATACTGCTGGATAAAAAACAGAGACAAAAAACAAAAACAAACAAACAAAAAACACCCTGATTTGTATATGGCTCAGTGAAGAGATGAAATCAACTATAACCAAGGGACATATTACAAATTATGGGAAAGAAGACTGATTAGGTTTCAGGGGACCCCTTTGTTGATTACTTGTATTGTACTTAGAACTTATTTTCAAAATTTAAATGCAATTTTAGAATTTATTTTCACAATTTACTCAAATAAATAAATATGGCAACTAGACTGTACCATAGAATATTATGTGAGTGGCCCAAAGTCATGCACCCACTAACAGTAAGGTTGGCATTGGAATTGAATCCCAAAATTTTCAGGCTGTTGATCTACTGTGCTGCAATCATGGCCCGGATAGAGGGAGCCAGTGTTTTCTCTCACCCAGGACTACAAAGTGCAGACAAGACATGCCAACTTCACCAGGCTTCTTTCCTTCTTCCCCTTCTTTCTTCTACCTACCTTCTTGGTCCCCAGCGTCAGTCACCCTCCCTGACCCATATGCTCATCCCTCTAAGCACACCCAAGTTGTGGGGCTGCATTGCCAAAGGGACTGCCACTCATGCGAGGCTCATCTAATATGCCTGGTGACCAATAAATGTATAAAGTGCACCCTTCCTTTCTCAGTGTCATTATCCTACATGAATCTGAAGAGAAAGACTATAAAATTAAATTGTGAAAACCTGATTATATAAAGCTGTCTGAGCATATTTTTTAACATTCCAGATACAACGAATTCATTTATTTAATGTTCTGAACTATCAATTTGTATTCAAAATTATGGAAGAAATTTAATTGTATTATAATCTGTAGAAGAACTTCACATTTTTATTTTCCTGAAGCCCATTTTGTTTTTGATTTTTGACTTTTAGAAAAGGGAACCACATTTTTTTTTACTCATCTAATTATCCCTTTGTATTACTAATTATTTATAATACCTTAGGGATTTTTTTTTTCTTTTCTAGCCTAAACTTGAGAAGAAAAGATATTTCCTCTTTGGAATGCTGTGTGGACTCTCCTTATTCAATTTAAATGTTGCTAACCTTCCTTTCCCACTGGCTCTGTATAAAAAACTTCTGGACCAAAAGCCATCATTGGAAGATTTAAAAGAACTCAGTCCTCGGTTGGGGAAGTAAGTAAATATAATGCTTTTTCAGGACTGTATCTAGTAAGCCTCAGTTGTTTAGACATAAATAATCTTACACACAGAGAGACAGATACGGTCTTCAATTTCAATAATGTATGCTCTTGAGAGGAATTTGAATTTTAGCATGATTTATAATTGAGTAAACCTTCAAAATGGAGGAAAGCTGAATGTTCCTCTAATTATTAACAAGTAGAAGAAACAAGAGTTCTGGCCTGGTCTCTTGACTTTATTCAGGTGGAAACAGTTGCTTCAGAGAGCACAATATATATGTGCATCATCACCCATATAAATATTTATGACTATACAAGGGTGTGTGTGTGTGTGCCTGTGTGTGTGTGTGTGTGTGTAAGTCTAATAAAAAAACTGAAAATATGCTCACCCTAACTAGTAATTCAGGGAATAAATAAAAATGAGATGTCATTTTTCTACTTACAGATTGACACTTATTAAAAAGTTTTTCTTACAGTGTTGGCAAAAAATTGGGGGAAAGGACTCTCTTCTCGTGTACTGTTAGTGTAAGAATATATTGGCTAGATGTGTGCTGGAGCAGGGGTTCTCAGCCTTGGCAATACTGACCTTTTGGCCTGTTTAATTCTTTGTTGTGGGAGACTGTCCTGGGCATTGTGGGATGTTTAGCAGCATTTGGGATCACACCCACTGGATGCCAGTAGCAACCTTCCCTCCAAGTGTGACAACAAAAGATGTCTCCAGACTTTGCTGAATGACCCCTAGGGGACAAAGTCATCCCTGGTTCAGAATCACTGTCTAGAGGAAACAGCTCATTTTTGTAATTTCCATGAAGATGTAGCAGTGTCTACGTGGTAACAATGGTCCAACAAATCAAACTGTAAATAGAGGTAAACTCTAGGGAAAGGGAATGAGAAGATGGAGGATAGGAAATTTATATTATATTTTATACATTTCTATATTATTCATAATTTTTTCCATTTAAAATTACTTGTGAAACTTTATAAGATCAATAAATATAATTTTTAAAACCAAAATCTTCATTAGGAGTTTGCAAGAAGTTCTAAATGATGATGCTGATGACATTGGAGATGCGCTCTGCATACGCTTTTCTGTGAGTACTAATGAAAGCCAAATTATAGTTTAGCTTTAATCTGTTTCTAAAAAATAATTTTTATTATAGTATCTTAAATTTGGGATCCTTTTTTTTTTTTTTTAATTGAGGCAGAGTCTCACTCTGTCACCCAGGCTGGAGTACAATGGTGTGATCTTGGCTCACTGCAGCCTCCGTCTCCTGGGTTCAAGTGATTCTCCTGCCTCAGCCTCCTAAGTAGCTGGGACTATGGGCATGCGACACCATGCCTGGCTAATTTTTGTATTCTTTGTAGAGACGGGTTTTTGCTATGTTGGCCAGGCTGGTCTCTAACTCCTGGCCTCAAGTGATCCACCTGTCTCAGCTTCCCAAAGTGCTAGGATTACAGGGATGAGCCATTGTGCCTGGCCCCTGGGACCTCTTTTTTAAAAGACATTTTATTTCTGTACTGCAAGACTTTCCCCTTATCTTCTTCTCATGTCTATATACTCTCAAATAAAGTGAAGCTATGGTGATTATTCAACTAGTGTAAATAATTTAACAACTAAACGATAATTTAGGCATGAAAGTAATGTACCACATGTACTAGGGTAGGCTTTTTTGCTTTCACATGTATTTACAAGGCTGAACTACATAAAAAATTATTTAGCTCCAAGTTTTCAGTTACATAGGGGAAAATGTATTGGCAATAATGATATTATGGGTGGTTGATTATTCAAACTTACTTTGATATTTGGTACCTGATACATTTTGGTTACAGATACACTGGGACCAAAATGATGTTGACTTAATTCCAAATGGGATCTCCATACCTGTGGACCAAAGCAACAAGTAAGTTTTGACAGCTAGAATATCTGTTTTGAATATACTGTACATAAAATGTTGTATCACTATTATTTAAAAATGTATTTTTAAATATGGTTCACGCCTGTAATCCCAGCAATTTGGGAGGCTGAGGCAGGTGGATCACTTAAGGCCAGGAGTTCAAGACCAGCCGGGCCAACATGGTGAAACCCCGTCTCTACTACAAAAATTAGCCAGGTGTGGTGGCACATGCCTGTAGTCTCAGCTACTCAGGAGGCTGAGGATTGCTTGAACCCAGGAAGTGGAGGTTGCAGTGAGCCGGGATTGTGCAACTGCACTCTAGCCTGGGCAACAGAGTGAGACTATGTCTCAAAAAAAAAAAAAAAAAGTATTTTAGCTTCTCAGGTGATTGTTTTAGCTCCTAATCTTTTAGAAAAAAAGAAGCTTTTAAGATAAAAGAAAAGGAGAAAGAATTCAGGGTTCAATATTTCCTTTGTAGCTCTTTTTACTATTTATTCATTTAGCAAATATTTTTGAGCTCCTATTCTGTACCAGACTCTATTCTAGGTTCTGGAGATACAGTAGTCAAAAAGACAGACAAAATTTGGAGCTTAAATTCCAGTGGGGCAGAAAGACAATACACAAATGAATCATTATTATTTTTAATAGAGATGGAGTCTTGCCATGCTGCCCAGGCTGGTCTCGAATTCCTGAGCTCAGGCAGTCCTCACACCTCAGCCTCCCAAAGTACTGGGATTACAAGGGTGAGCCACCGCACCTGGCCACAAATGAATTATTATGTAATATAATGTCAGATAAGGATGAGCACTCTGAAGAAAATTAAAACCGATTAAGAAACTAGAGAGTTCCAGGTGGTGGTATGCTGGAGCTCACTAGTACCAGCTTGTGAGAGCTGATTGTTAAATTTTCAAAAATGTTAAGAGTTTATTATCAAAGTATTAGTAGCTGAAAATCAGCCATGGTGGGAATATTAACACCACAGAAATTCGCCAATGCTGCAAATATGTGTCCCCTCCCCTCCCACTCCTTTTCAGAGAGCTGGTTGTTAGATATTTACCAGCACACCAATGGTTACAGGGGAAGGCAGACAAGAGTTGATTTAGATAGGCTAGTCCACAAAGGCTGCCCAAAGTGTGGGAGACAATCATGTCTCTGATGGAAATGCCTCCAGTAGCAACCCTGCCATCAGGAAATTAATCATTTAGTAGAAATTACATCCTGTAGTATAAGACAGACCTTGCAGGAATAATTTTCACAAAGTGACAAGTGTTGTGAGAGGGGACAAGCAAAGGAACAGAAGGATCAACCCTGAGAAAGTCTTACTTATATTGAAATCTAATGGATGGTACAAGTTATCAGGTAAAGAAGAAATGCTGCATTCTGTGGCCTAACTACAAAAGAGAGACAAGACCCATGAACTAAAGGTCAGTATGGCCAGAAGTGAAAATGGAAGTGGGAGCTGGGCACCATGGTGCATACTTGTAGTCTCACCTACTCAGGAGGCTGTGGCAGGAGGATCGCTTGAGGCCAGGAGTCCAAGTCCAACCTGGGCAACATAGGGAGACCCCATCTCTTAAAAAAAAGAAAGAAAAAGAAAGGAAAGAGAAAGAAAGAAGGAACAAAGAAAAGGGAAGGGAAAGGGAAAGGGAAGAGGAAGGGAAGGGAAGGAAAGAAAAAATGGAAGTGGGAAGAGGCTGCTTGCTGAGACTGGCAAGGTCAGATAATTGAGGGAGGAGGTAGGGTTGGGAAGGCCTGTTGATCCCTGCTAAGGAGGTTTGGAATTTACCCCAAGGGCAATGGGAAGCCTTTGAAAGACTTTAAGCAAGAGAATGACATATTCAGATTCATGTTTTAAAAAAATCCTCCTGACTGCAGTGAGGAAAGTGAGCCAAATAGTTTTAAACCTTCTGATTATATTTTCTAAATTTCTTTCTTCTAGCTGACCAGGTTTTGGTCACAATACAACATTCTTGTGCTATATAGAAGTAATTTACTTTTCCTTCTCAATAGAAATAAGAACAAAGTATAGAATCTTTTAATCATTGGCCTTTTCCTTTCTTTCTTTCTTTTTTTTTTTTTGCTTCCCTCAAGGAAAGACTATGTTTCTAAGTATATTGATTACATTTTCAACGTCTCTGTAAAAGCAGTTTATGAGGAATTTCAGAGAGGATTTTATAGAGTCTGTGAGAAGGAGATACTTAGACATTTCTACCCGGAAGAACTAATGACAGCAATCATTGGAAATACTGATTATGACTGGAAACAATTTGAACAGGTAGGTGACACCTAAAGTGCCCCAATTTTTCCAAACAACTTCTATATATTCCACCCCACTCAAATCATTTTTCTCCCTCTTTCTCTCAAGAATTCAAAGTATGAGCAAGGATACCAAAAATCACATCCTACTATACAGTTGTTTTGGAAGGCTTTCCACAAACTAACCTTGGATGAAAAGAAAAAATTCCTCTGTAAGTACTGTGGTACTAGATGGACACATAATTATATATCTTTTAAAAAGGTACAGTCTTGTTTAGAATGAAGCCATTGAAGTGGCCTCATTGTCTGGGGTGACACCCAAGGTTCTTTGTCTCATGGCCATGGAGATCAAGGACATGGACACACACAAAGGGTGAGGTATAGAGCAGAAACTTAATAGGCGAAGAAAAGAGAATAGCTCTCTGCTACAGAGAGGGGTCCCAGAAAAATGAGTTGCTGATCTGTGGTGAAATGCAGGGTTTTTTATAGATGAGCTAGTGAGGAGGTGGTGTCTGATCTACATAGGGCATGAAAAATGAGTTAGGACCAGGTGTACCATCCGCATAGGGCACGAATCTCTGGCAGCCCCTACCCAAATCTTTGATTATATAGGTGGGTAGCTACTCCATGGTGCTTATTTCTTTCTTACTGTGCATGTGCTAAAAAAGAGGGGAGGTGGAACCCCCATGGTGGATATGCCTGGTCCCAGGTTGCCCTTTCTATTGGTGGAGCTGCTGGCATTCCCCCGTGCTAGCTTCCAGCCTTCTTATCTATGTTTGCAGCCCGATATTCCAGGCTGCTCTTTGTTAGAAAAGAAGTGATTTCTTGGACTGCTTTTTGTTAGAAGGGAAGTTCTGCTGAGGACTCTTTTGCCCTCACTATCTGCCTAAAATAATTGTCTATCTCTATATCACCATTCTTGCCAGTGGGTCACATGTGTTAGTGGCAGAGCAAGGATGAGAACCCAGGCTCCCTACCTTCTAGACCAGCATTCTTTCTCTTACTCAAGCCTGTTTCTTTTTCTTTTTAAGTAGAGATTTGCTATTTTACTACTTTTTCTACACTGACTTTTTCTGCACCCTCTTTCCTCACTTCAGCTGCCTCCTAAGCCTTTTATCTCACGTTCCTATCTTCATCTAATTATCTAAGTCCTATGATGTTCGAATGATGCAAACTATCTGTTTTATAGTAATATATCATTTAGAATAATGGCAACAACAACTGATGATAATAATAGCAGCAGCAGCATTTACTGCGTGCTTATTCTGTGCCATGCACTATGCTGACTGTTTTGTATCTATTACCTACCTTTTTCCTAACAGCAACTCTATGAGGTAGGTACTATTCTTTTTTCCCCATTTCAGACATGAGGAAAAAGAGGCTTGGAGCATTTAGTAGCTTGCCCATGTTCAGACAGCTGGTAAGTATGGGAACCAGAATAGAATCCATCAGGCTGACTTGAGCACTAAGCTCTGTAGCCTCATGGTATAAGAACTTCTCTTGGTGGGAACCCTAAGGTTTCTCTAGGGCATACTTAATGACTTCTCTCACCATCTCATCCCATTCGTCAGCTCTTCCTGAGTTACACGTCTTTCTTCTTGATATTTTTGTTGCTACTAAGGATGCTGGAGGACAATTCCAACTTGTCCACAGATCCAACCTATTTCTCTATAAGCCCAAGCTGCCTTTCTAATCTTCTCTCTTAATGGGAAACTTTTGATTCAGCCCAGTGGTTCAGCTGTCTGTACACCCCATGAGTTCACTTCTTCCCACCTGTGGCTTTTTCCTGAGCTTTGTCCCCTGCCTTGAAAGCTCAGCCAAATCCTGTCTTGAGAAATAGCCTGGTGTGACCTCTGTGAAGTCTCTCTGACCACTCAGCCTGGTGTTTCTCTCCCTGCTGAATCCTTTAAGCTCCTAACCTCATTCTTCCTAGATGAGCTAAATAAACTTCCTTCTTGCTACTATCTTTTCATGCATATAATTTTCCCCCAACTACACCATGAACTCATTGAGGACAAAGACCAAATATCATAATTTTTCTACACTCAACATGGCCTAGGACAGTTCTCTCTGCCTAAGGACATTCAATAAATACTTACTGAATGAAGTGATTAATTTCCTCTTTTTCATTATGTTTTACTCTTTCTATGAAATAACTTAACCAAATTTTATTCCTTTCTAGTTTTTCTTACAGGACGTGATAGGCTGCATGCAAGAGGCATACAGAAAATGGAAATAGTATTTCGCTGTCCTGAAACTTTCAGTGAAAGAGATCACCCAACATCAATAACTTGTCATTGTATTCTCTACCTCCCTAAGTATTCTACAATGGAAAGAATGGAGGAAGCACTTCAAGTAGCCATCAACAACAACAGAGGATTTGTCTCACCCATGCTCACATAGTCATAATCACCTCTGAGCGACTCAGGGTGGGCTTTCTCACACTTGGATCCTTCTGTTCTTCCTTACACCTAAATAATACAAGAGGTTAATGAATAGTGGTTAGAAGTAGTTGAGGGAGAGGTTGGGGGAATGGGGAGATGATGATGACGGTCAAAGGGCACAAAATCTCACACAAGACTGAGGCAGGAGAATAGGGTCCAGAGATAGGGATCTAAGGATGACTTGGACACACTCCCTGGCACTGAAGAGTCTGAACACTGGCCTGTGATTGGTCCATTCCAGGACCTTCATTTGCATAAGGCATCAAACCACATCAGCCTCTGATTGGCCATGGGCCAAACCTGCACTCTGGCAAATGATTGGTTCATTCCAGGACATTCATTTACATAAGGAGTCAAACCACACCAGTCTTGGATTGGCCGTGAGCCAATTCACCTCAGTCTCTAATTGGCTGTGAGTCAGTCTTTCATTTACATAGGGTGTAACCATCAAGAAACCTCTACAGGGTACTTAAGCCCCAGAAGATTTTGCTACCAGGGCTCTTGAGCCACTTGCTCTAGCCCACTCCCATCCTGTGGAATGTACTTTCACTTTTGCTCCTTCACTGCCTTGTGCTCCAATAAATCCACTCCTTCACCACCTGTTCATGCATGTCACTCAATTCTTTGTTCAACACACCAAGAACCTGTACATCTGATTATCAGAACCCTTAACCTAGTAACATATTTTAGCGAGCCAGTCAGGAGGTAAGCCCAAATTTGGGGATTTATTTTCTTTTATTCTATTGAGATTCCATTTGTGGCCATGGGCTGGAACTAAACTCCACATGGGACTCTCTCTATCTCTCCCCTTCTCTTTCTTTCCCTTTTCCAACTTGGGACCCTTGGCAAACAGCATTCTAAGCACAGAGACAACTGCAGGTCTCTTGCTAGGGCCACTGTCTGGTGAGACTGAAAGGTTTCTGTGTGTAAGCACCTAACCATCATCACCTGCTTCAGGTGGGGTCCTGAGTCCTTTTCTTTTTAGTCCTTCAGCAGCCATTTCCCAGTAGCTCCTTGGTAATTGAGGGCAACTGGCCCAGGCCACTCTCCAGTGTTGCCTGAAAGCCAAAGAGTGAGTGGGATAGCTGCCTGGCCTGGAAGTGGGATTCTTTTCTATCTTTCCTGGTTATAGTTCCTGAGCCCTACATGTGATGCAATTGGCAGTGGCGGCTTGTCCAGGGTGAATACATACACATTTCAGGTGGCTTTAACCCTCCTTTTCTTATGCTAAAATTCCCTCGTGGAGTCAGCCTGTCAGGGAATACAACAAATAGGGGCACAAGATAAATCCCTGCCGCCATGAGGTGCATGTTTTTGCGACTATAATATTATATTTATTTGCTGCTTATGTTGGGATAACATGTTTAGACCAATTAGAGATGTACCCCAAACCCAAAGGGCCAGGGCAATACGTAACTGACTATGGAGGCTCCAACAGCAAACATTAGCCTAAAGGTTACGGACCAACCACTTGGATAGGGAAAGTGCCCTGCTTCTTTTGTAAGGGACCACTTCTAGATCATTTGAGTTGAGTAGATCTGGTACTAAGAGAAGAATCCTGGTGGAGACTCTTGGATCACTGTATAAATTGCACAGTAGTGGATCCATGGGGAAATCTCTGCTCCTGGTTTATCTGGTACAGTCAGAGAGCACTATGCTCCCTTATTGAGAGGCCAGTCTCCAACAAGTTTAAATTAAGCAGTCTGCCATCCCTTGCCCTTCAAACTATAGTTATGACAATGGTTAAGGAAACCATTTGGGAAGAAACTATTATGGCCAGCTACAAGGATGCCAAAAGCCAAGAACCATATCCAAGAATGAAGGGAATCATACTAGGCCATTGTCTATGAAGGGAAAGCATTCAAAGCAGCACTGGTGCCCACCTAAGGTCAGAGATGTCTGACACTCTAAGATTGGACCCCAAAGGGGGACTCCTTGGTAGATCCAATCCTAGGCCACAGCATCTCTGAAGGGGAAGCCCCTAGATGGAGGTTCTGAAGTCTAGTATTAAATCCTCCTCAGAATTTTTTCTCTCTTACAAACAGCAATAGGAAATAATCCATCCATACCACCTGACTCCCCACTCAGCTGCATCCTCAATAATTGGAACCAATTTAACCCTGACAATATAGTAAGGAAATATTTGTGTTTTTTTACTGTAATACCGTTTGGCCCCAGTATCCTCTAGATAGCCAGGAGCAATGGCTAGTCAATAGGAGTCTCAGTCATGACACTATCCTGCAATTAGACTTATTTTGCAAAAGGCAGGGTAAATGGTCAGAAATACCATGTTTAAGCCTTTATGGCCCTGCACCAAAACCCTTCAATTTGTAAGGCTTCCAAATTTTGCCCTCAAAGAGAAAAAATTCCTAAAGTAGAACCGGATGTTATAGATGACCCCTTTCTGCAAGGGCCACCGTTTCTTAGGGGGAACTGCAACCACCTCCATACAACCCCTTGCCAAGTGCTCCTGAGGATCAAACCCAGGAACAGGAGCCGGGAACTCCACTAAGTTTCCCCACACACTTCTAGGGGAACACCTTATTCAATCCCTGTCCAGCTCTATTTCCCCTAAGGGAAGTAGCAGGAGTTGAGGAGCTAATCTAAGTGGAGGCCCCCTTCTCCATAACTGATATACAGCAATGAAAGGATAAGTTAGGAATTTATTCTGAGAACCCCAGGAGATTTGCAGACGGCTTCCAAACTTTAACCTTAGCCTTCGATCTCTCACAGAAAGATGTTCAATGTATCCTGGCAACTTGTTGCACTCCTCTGGAGAAAGAATGTATTTCTGAGGCCGCCCAACGTGAAGCAAACAAGCTGTTTGCCGGAAACTCCAAGGGCAATTGCCTGGGCCCAGATACAGTCCCCATCACTGAGTGGAACTGGAACTATAACACCCCTATGGGAATGAACAACCCAGCCAAATTCCTTGAAGCTCACCTGGGAGGAACGAGAAAGGAAATGACTAAGGCAGTAAATTAAGGGAAATTACACAGGTTAAGGAGGAAAGCTATATTTTATAGTAGATTGGAAAAGGCTTCTAAAAAATACACCAACCTGGACCCTCCCTCTCCTGAAGGCAAAGTACTAATGGCACAGGATTTCATTAGCCAAGCTGCCCTGGACATTAGGCATAAAATCCAGAAGCTACACATGGGACCACAAACTAATCAAAATCAGCTTATTGATACCACCTGCATGGTATATAACAATCGTGATCTGGAGGAAGTGGAAAGGGAATACACTAAAGAAAAATAGCCAAAATTATGGCAACTGTCACTGGTGATGCCCTAAATGCCCAAAAGGCATCCAAGGAAAACCCAAAGGGTCACAAGGACAATGCCGGCAAAAGCTCTGGTTACAAGTGCAAGAAAAATGGGCACTAGGCAAAGGACTGCACTAAGCCCACGCAGGGCCTGTGCTGCCAATGTGAGGGCACCAGTCGCGACCTCTGGCACTGAGATAATTGACTGCCCCTGCTCCCACCAAGGGGCTCCATCAGTCAAAACTCTAGCAGCACATAAGGAGGAATCAGATGAAGACTCATGGGACCCAGGGACATCATCACTACCACTTAGGATCCCTGGGTAACTCTGGACGTCATGGGCACCAAAATTAACTCACATGCCAAGCAGCAGCTTCACTTGGAATGGCTGAATTCTATAGAATATAAATCCCAAATTTCGGGCACATAGCAAAGCCCCTTTACAAGGCAACAAGGGGACCTTAAGATGAGCCAATGGAATGAACCCTAGAAATGAGGGAGACTTTCACCAAGTTAAAATGGGCTCTCAGCCAGGCTCCTGCACTCAGCATTCCAAACCTCACCAAGCCCTTCCTGTATGTAGCAGAAAAGAAAGGCATAGCAGTGGGAGTGCTTACTCAGAAGTTGAGAACAGAGCCTAGGCCCATTGCATACTTTTCTTTTTTGAGATGGAGTCTTGTTCTGTCTCCCAGGCTGGAGTACACTGGCACAATCTCGGTTCACTGCAACCTCCAGCTCCTGGATTCAAGTCATTCTCCTGCCTCAGCCTCCCAAGTAGCTGGGATTACAGGTGCCTGTCACCACCATGCCCCAGCAAATTTTTGTATTTCAGTAGAGACAGGGTTTCACCATGTTGGCCAGGGTGGTCTTGAATTCCTGATCTCAAGCAATCCACCCACCTTGGCCTCCCAAAATGTTGGAATTACAGGTGTGAGCCACTGCGCCCAGTTGTTGCATACTTTTCAAAGAAATAAGATGGTAGCCACCAGGTGGCCCAGCTGCCTGCAGGCAATAGCAGCCACTGCTATTTTGGTTGAAGAAGCTATAAAAATTACTATAGGCTGGCCAGGCGTGGTGGCTCACTCCTGTAATCCCACCACTTTGGGAGGCCAAGGTGGGCGGATCACCTGAGGTCGGGAGTTGGAGACCAGCCTGACCAACGTGGAGAAACCTTGTCTCTACTAAAAATACAAAATTAGCCGGGGGTGCTGGTACATGCCTGTAATCCCAGCTACTCGGGAGGATGAGGCAGGAGAATTGCTTGAACCCAGGAGGCGGAGGTTATGGTGAGCCCAGATCGCACCATTGCACTCCAGCCTGGGCAACAAGAGCAAAACTCCGCCTAAAAAATAAATAAATAAATAAACAAAAATTACTCTAGACCAGCCACAACTCCCCACCAGTCCTAGAGATAAAAGGACATATCTGGATGACAGGAGAAAGATTAAATACGAGGCAGCACTCCTAGATAATCCAGAGATCACAGTTAAGACCTGACCCAGCTCTATTAGTCTGTTCTCATGCTGCTAGTAAAGACATACCCGAGACTGGGTAATTTATAAAGGAAAGAGGTTTAACTGACTCACAGTTCCACATGACTGGGGAGGCCTCACAATCATGGCTGGTGGAAGGCAAAGGAGAAGCAAAGTCATGTCTTACATGGCAGCAGGCAAGACAGTGTGTGCTGGGGAACTCTCTATAAAATCATCAGATCTAGTGAGACTGATTCACTATCATGAGAACAGCATGGAAAGACCCACCCCCATGATTCAATTACCTCCCACCAGGTTGTGGCAGGCCAGTTCTCCCTGACAATCACACAGACAGGCCTGTATATCACTCCAGTTAACACTGACAGATTTCCACAGCACTGCCTTAACATTTAGCAAATAGTTAAGCCTAGGGAAACTGGTGCCCAGACATCAAAGCTACAAATGAAACATATGTCATATGGTCAGCAGGCTTCTCCCTAACCTGGAGCAAGTCAAAATAATAGAGACAGTGTTACATTCCTAGTGCTAGGACCCATCTCGGATAGACGGAATCTGAGACAGTTCAAGGTAACGGTGGCAGCTGTTTGAATAGATTTATTAGAGTCTAAGGCAGCTCTCTGGACCAAGCTGCTAAGGAGATAAGATAGAAATAATCACTCTGGTACCACAGTAGACAGGCCTTGAAGGTACTGGGGCCATTTTAATCAAACTTACCAAGCATTTTTTGCCTCTGACCTTCTAGTTGAAACAAAATTAGTTACAGAGAGACTTAGGCGAATGCTATACTGCACGTAGGCACATAACCCCAACCTATACATGCACTACGAAAATTGTAACACTTTGGGTTGGTCTGGTGGAATTATCTCTGGCCTTCTCCCTGTATCCAGTTACATCAATAAATTCCATTCTTTCCTAGTTTGTCTGCTTCTCCTTATTGGGCCTTGAGAAAACGCAGCCAGACCCAGCTTGGTTCCGGGAACAGGGTCCCTCCCACGACACATGGAAATTATGGGAGCTACAATTCAAGATGAGATATGGGTGGGGACACAGCCAAACCATATCACCAGCCGCACTGCTACCTATGGGCACCATAACCAATCATTCCTGTGAGCAGATCATTGTACACAGATATGGGAGCCAGCCTCTTTTATCTTTTAGATCAGCCTCTTCCAGACCCTGTGGATAACTGGTTTACAGACAGTAGCAGCTTTGTGCTAAATGGGGAGCACCAAGCTAGATACGCAATAGTGAATTACACTATTTTTGAAGTCCAGCTACTGCCCCCAGGCACATTGACACAAAGGCTGAGATCATTGTTCTTACTCAAGCATTAAGGTTGGGACAAGGGGCCGGCACAGTGGCTCACGCCTGTAATCCCAGCACTTTGGGAGGCCGAGGCAAGTAGATCACCTGAGGTCAGGAGTTCAAGACCAGCCTGACCGATATGGTGAACCCCCATCTCTACTAGAAATACAAAAATTAGCCGGGCGTGGTGGTGTGTGCCTGTAGTCCCAGCTACTTGGGAGGCTGAGGCAGGAGAATTGCTTGAACCTGGGAGGCGGAGGTTTCAGTGAATTGAGCTCGTACCACTGCACTCCAGCCTGGGCGACAGAGCAAAACTCTGTCTCAAAAAAAAAAAAGTTGGGACAAGCAAAGAAAGCTAACATCTATACAGATTCTAACTATGCATTTCTTGTGGTTCATTCTCATGCTGCAATTTGGAAAGGGGACTACTTACTAGCAAGCACTCCCCCATAAAACATGGGATTCTTCAGCTATTACAGACAACACTTGCCAGAGGCCATAGCCATTATTCATTGCAAAGGGCACCAAAAGAATCTAACTCCTATAGTGGCAAGGGAACAAAAAGGAATCCAAGGCAGCAGCCCTCAAGGTACAGTCTCAACAAGTTTTAGCACTACTCTTTTTTTATGACCCCCCCAATAGAACCTGAGTACACCTCACAGGAAGAACAGCTAATAAAACAACAAGGAGGAATGAAACAGGGATCTTGGTGGTATAAGGGATCAAAAATAAATCTTCCCCAAGCAGTTCAATGGAAAATCATAAAAGCCCTGCATAACTCTTTCCATGTGGGAAGAGACACAACTTTGGCCATGGTAAACAAGCTCTTCACTGGATCCAACCTAGCTTCCATGGCCAAACAGGTCTGTCAAGCCTGCTCACTGTGTGCATTAAACAACCCAGGAAACAAAGTGCCTCCTTTAATAGAGCCAATCCAAAGAGGGGGAACTTACCCAGGGGAAGACTGGCAATTGGACTTTACCCATATGCCAGCCTGTAAAGGATTCAAGTTTTTACTAGTACTGATAGAAACCTTTATTAGCTGGGTTGAAGTTTACCCTACCAGAACAGAAAAGGCCAATGAAGTAGTGAAAATTCTCTTAAAAGAAATAATCTGGCCAGAGATGATGTCTCACACCTGTAATCCCAATACCTTGGAAAGCTGAGGCAGGCAGATCACTGAGCCAGAAGTTCAAGCCCAGCCTGGGCAACATGGTGAAACCCTGTCTCTACGAAAAACAAAAAAAATTATCTGGGCATGATGGTGCATGCCTGTAATCCCAGCTACTCAGGAGGCTGAGGCACAGGAATCGCTTGAAACAAGGAGGTGGAGGCTGCAGTGAGCCGAGCACACTGCACTCCAGCCTGGGCAACAGAGTGAGGCTCTGTCTCAAAAGAAAAAAAAAAAAGAAAGAAAGAAAGAGAAATAATCCCTTGGTTTGGGCTACCCCAGAGCCTTCAAAATAACAGCTTATCTTTTGTCTTCCAAATAACTCAAGGGGTTGCTAAGGCCCTCAGGATCAAATTTACATTCAGCATGGAGGCCTCCATCCTCCAGGAAAGTAGAAAAGGCTAATCAAACTCTAAAATGGGCATTAGTTAAACTGTGCCAGGAAATGTCAGAGACTTGGGTCGACTTGCTCCCCACATCCCTCTTAAGGATCTGTAATTCCCCTCAAGCAAAAATTAATATGAGCCCATATGAAATATTATATGCAAGGCCATTTTTAACTAATGATCTAATCACTGATCCAGAAACAACCAGTTTAGTAAAATACCTAATTAACCTGGGACAATTTCAGCAGGATTTACAAAAGTTTGGAACCCAGTGGTTCCCTGTACTGGGAACTAACCAGCAACCCAAAATTAGGCCAGGAGGTAAGGTACTGGTAAAAACATGGAAAAAGGGATAATCTGCTCAACAGCTACAACCCAAATGGAAGGAACCATTTTCAGTGGTGCTGGCCACACCTTCCGTGGTCAAAGTACTAGGGTTAGATAATTGGATACATCTTTCCAGCATCAAGCCTGCCATACCAGAAGTTCCTGGACCCCGAATGTGGAACTCCCACCAGCCACTATACCTGTGAACCTGTGGAAGACCTTGAAGTACCTGTTTAAAACAATGGCCAAAAGATAAGTAAAGGCCTACTAACTTTCCTTGGTGTCTTTTCTGTGTGGTCGTGGTAGTTGGGGTAATACTAGTTTTTCTTACATTATTAAACTGCCTTTTCCCAAGCGGGTAGGATCATCTCTGCCCTAGTAGAATCCTATCCTGTAGGACTTAAAGGAAGCAAAATAACAAAAAAGTACATTCATACCCACAATGATTTGCTATAGGCCACACACACTGGGATCATGTATGTTGGGAATTGGCTTAATTCAACAGCAGGGCCTCGATTTACCCTCTGACCATTAGGTGACCCTCAGTATTTACTAAGGACCTTGAATCTAACACAAAGGCTATTAAACACCACCAGCCCAGCCTTGTTTTTTTGGTTTTTTTTTGGGTTCTTTTTAGTAGAAACACGCTTTCACCATGTTGTCCAGGCTGGTCTTGAACCCCTGACCTCAACTGATCTGCTCACCTAGGCCTCCCAAAGTGCTGGGATTAGAGGCACTGTGCGTGGCTGCCAGCCTAGCCTTAGCAAAAACATTGTTGGCTTTGCTTATCCCCATACTCCTCCAGGTACACTGCTATCCCAGTCCCAGCACGATATTGGGCCCTTGAAAAAATGACTTACTACCCTGCCTACAAAGGAGGAACTCTCTTCAAACTAATAAACTTAGATGACTTACACAACCAAATTACAGACATGACAAAGGTTACAATGACAGGACGAGCAGTAAACCTCCTGCAGTCCTATCAGAGCAACCTCTCTAGGGTTACATCCTCAGAAAAGCCCATCTGGGGCCCAATATCAACACACACAGAGCTAGAATTCCAGGTACACTCTGTGTCAAAAGGAGCCAAAAGTCCAGTAAGGTCCTGGGGACCTTGAAGAGTAATCAGTGCAACTACACTCTGGAGATTAATCCCTCACACAATCATGTAAATTACACAATTACTCAAACTACATGATTTAGAATGGTTTTCACGGAAACCATTCCTAGTTAAGGGCACCTTAAAAGATATTCGGTCTAAGTACTGTTAAGGGAAGCCCACTAGCTGTGTCCACACTTTTCCTTGGGAAGACTGCATTAGCCCTGAAATTCACCTCTAGCTGTCTTTTGGTTCCCCAATATGATAATACTCCCGGTTGGTTGTTGGTGGACACCAAGAGCAGCTACCTCCACTGGGAAGATAAAACCACTGGGGCAACCCAACTTTGCAAGGTCCCTTCCCGTCATCAACAGGGGCCACCTTAGCAGGGACCTTAACTACTTGGGAAAGTGAAAATAACAAACTAACCCATATGTTCACCATAGAAAACAATTTCTGTCTTGAAAAACGGGGAGCATTTTTCCTGTGCAGGACCAGCTTCTACTTATGTTTACCTGCCAATTGGACTGGAACTTGTACACTTGTTTATTTAGCCCCTGAAATTAATATAGCTCCCAATAACCAATCTCTCACTATACCTTTGACTGCAACCACCAGACACAAGCAAGCCATCCAACTCATACTCCTTTTAGTAGAGCTGGGAGTAACAGCAGGAATAGGAACAGGAGTTAATGGGCTAGCAACCTCCCTATCCTACTACCAGGGTTTGTCAATTGATTTCATGGAAATCTTGGATGACTTGCTCAAAGTATTGTCATCGGACAAAATCAAATAGGCTCCCTGGCAGTGGTCACTTTGCAAAATAGAAGGGGACTAGACCTCATAACCACTGAGAAGGGAGGCTTATGTCTTTTCCTACAGGAAGAATGCTGTTTGTGTGTCAACCAATCAGGAATAGTAAGGGATGCCACCTGAAAACTAGCTGACTGGGCCGCTAAGATACAACAGCTGTCGGAATCATGGGCTCCTGGTCAAGGTTGCTGGACTGGGGGTCATGGCTCCATCCCCTAGCCAGACCATTGCTAATGGTTATACTGGCCCTGGTCTTTGGACCACGTTTGCTAAACCTTTTAACCAAGTTCATTTTCTCTTGCCTAGAAACCATTTAGCTTCAGATGATTGTGTGACAAGGTTTCCAGCCAGTGCCAGGTAAAGGCACCACCTCTGGCCGTCAAAGTTTACCCGGTCTCCACAAGACAAAGCAAGGCGAGAGTTCTGTGGTCCCCAGTAGGTAAGGCCAGCGTGCTAAATCAGCAGGAAGCAGTTACAGAAGAAAAGACCATCAGTCTCTCTGCCTCCCATAAAGATTTCTAGGGATCATGTCTCTCAGGGGGAAAATGAGGCAGGAGAATAGGACCCAGAAATAGGGAATCTAGGGATAACTTGGACAGACTCCCTGGAACTGAAGAGTCTGCACACTGACCTATGACTGGTCCATTCCAGGACCTTCATTTGCATAAGGTGCCAAACCACATCAGGCTCTGATTGGCCACAGGCCGAACCTGCACTCTGACCAATGATTTGTCCATTCCAGGACATTCATTTGCATAAGGCACCAAACCACACCAGTCTTGGATTGGCCATGGGCCAATTCACCTTGGCATCTAATTGGTCACAAGCCAGTCCTTCATTTACATAGGATGTAACCCACAAGAAACCAAGAAACCTCTAAAGGATACTAAAGCCCCAGAAGACTTCGCTACCAGGGCTCTTGAATCACTTGCTTGAGCCCACTCGCACCCTGTGGAATGTACTTTTGCCTTTGATCCTTCACTGTCTTCCACTTTCTTTTTTTTTTTTTTTTTTTTTTTTGAGATGGAATCTGGCTCTGTCGCCCAGGTTGGAGTGCAGTGGCGCGATCTCGGCTCACTGCAAGCTCCGCCTCCCGGGTTCACGCCATTTTCCTGCCTCAGCCTCCCAAGTAACTGGGTCTACAGGCGTCCGCCACCATGCCCAGCTAATTTTTTTGTATTTTTAGTAGAGACGGGGTTTCACCATGTTAGCCAGGATGGTCTCGATCTCCTGACCTTGTGATCCGCCCATCTCGGCCTCCCAAAGTGCTGGGATTACAGGCGTGAGGCACCGCGCCCAGCCCACTGTCTTCCACTTTCATAAATTCATTCCTTCACTGCTTGTTCATGTGTGTTGTTCAATTCTTTGTTCAATGTGCCAAGAACCTGGACACCTGACCATCAGAACACTTAACCAGGTAACGAGATGAATGTGTTCATTCTTTTTTTTTTGAGTTTGATTGCACAGTGTGGTAAATATAATTAACAATACAGTATTGCACTTTTCAAAATACGAAAGAGATTAAATTTCAAATGTTTTCACCACAAAAATTGTTAAGTGTTTGAGGTGATGGATGTGGGAACTATCTTGATTTAACTATTCCACATTGTTATTCATAAATTATAAGATCGCTTTGTTCCCCATAAATGTATACAATTATAAATTGGCAATTTACAATTTAAAAAAAGAGAATTAGTTGAAAATGTTTGGATAAATAATAAAGTGATGAATCAAGAATAATTTTTTTTTAAGAGACAAGGTCTCACTATGTTGCCAAGGCTGGTCTTGAAATCCTGGGCTCAAGCAATTCTCCTGCCTTGCCTCCCAAGTGCTGGGATTACAGGTGTGAGCCAAGAATAATATTTTTAATAAAACAACATTATGTAAAGCAACATTTCCTATATCCCTAACCTTGCTAGATATATATTTTATATTCAGGAATATCTCTAGAGTTTTTATTTTAGCAAACTGCTGAATAATTTATTTGAAAAATCTGAATGTTAAGGGATTCATTAATTCATTGAATAATTACTTATAGTAGGTACTGTGTGGCAAGTACCATTCTAAAGACACTAGCACTGGCAGGCCATCGACCAGCAGAACAATGCGGAGTTTGGCCAGTGTGGTCGAAGGACAGCCTGGGCCGCTGAGCGGCTCAACTCCAGGGGAAAACCAACTCCCTTCTGCTCCCCCATCTGCTGAGAGCTACTTCCACTCAATAAAACCTTGCACTCATTCTCCAAGCCCACATGTGATCCAATTCTTCCGGTACACCAAGGCAAGAACCTGGGATACAGAAAGCCCTCTGTCCTTGTGACAAGGTAGAGGGTCTAATTGAGCTGGTTAACATAAGTGCCTATAGACAGCAAAACTAAAAAAGCACACAGTAGCACAGCCCACTGGTGCTTCAGGAATAGTAAACATCCACCCCTAGACACTGGCGTGGGGTCGGAGCCCCACAACCTGCCTGTCTGTATGCTCCCCTAGAGGTGTGAGCAGTGGGGCACTGAAGAAGCGAGCCACTCCCACCGTCGCATGCCCTATGAAGGGGACAAGGGAACCTTTCCTGTTTCATTGTTAGAGGTCAAAGCTTTTTCCACAGCCATGCCCAGTCTACATGACTTGCAGTTTTGGCTCTGTTATACCTACAAGGTAACTGGCCATTTTGTTATCAATAGAGTAGGGCCAGTTTGGGCTGGCTCTGAGGTTATAATATACGGCCAACTGAGTTTTGACAGGGATGCCAAGGCAATTCCATGGGGATAGGCAAGCTGGAACAACTGGAAATCCATAAGGAAAAAAATGAACCTTTATTCTTACCTCATACGGATGCAGGAATTTTTGCTCCTTAGCTCAGCCAAAATCCAGGTTCTTGTCTCATGACCAGGAACAATTAGGCATGTGAATACATTGAAAGGTGAAGAGTGGCATTTATTAGAAGAAAGCTCTCAGCAAAAAAACAAGGAGGGTCCTGCCAACAGGCTCCCAGCTCACAGACTGAATAACAGGCCAACACACACAAGCTGAAGACGTCTTGCTCCTCCCGGCTGCATAAGGCTAAATTCCCTCTGGCTGTACCCCACTCTCCCGGTGCAGGTGGGCCCCCAAGTCCCTTGTGGGCATGCCCAGACAAGACCCTGGGCAGGTTTCCTCAGCTGCACAAAAGCTTGTGGGGAAGGTCAGAGATTCTCCAGGGACCCTCCCTTATCTGCCTCCAGCATCGATCAATACTATAAATAATAATTCATTTTAAATATAATGAAGACCAACAATTATAAAACTTCCAGAAGGTAACAAATGAGGAAATCTTATAATCTTGAATTTAGCAAAAATGTCTTAAGTAGGACAAAAAAGGTATGAACTATGTAAAAGAAAAAATGGATAAATTACATCCAAATTTAAAACTTCAGTGCTTCAAAAGACACTTAAAATGAAGAGGCAAGCCACAGACAGGTAGAAAACATTTCAAAACGTATAGCTAATAAAGAACATGGTATGAAACACATAAAGAACTCAAATATAATATATAAAGAACTCTTAGATAAAAAGTCAAGCTAGCTAATAAATAAATGGTCAAAAGATTTGAATACACACTTCACAAAGAAGAGATCCTCCTGCCTTGGCCTAAAAAAGGGCTGGGGTTACAGGCAGGAGCCCACGCCCAGCCTTGTCAGTTGATTTTCGGTGACCCTTCAGAGAGCAAAGGGGAAGTTTTCTCCTGTTCCTTACAACCGACAGGCCCATCAACTGGTGAATGAATAAACTGTGGCATACCCATATGATAGACTACCATTCAGCAATAACACAAAGGAATTACTAATTAAACACAATAGTATGAATCTCAAAGCATTGTGCTAAGTTTAAAAAGCCAGACAGCACTTAGATATGGTTCCGTATGTACGCATTCTAAAAGGCCTAAAGCACATCACTGTTGCCAGGCACCCGGGAGTACGTAGTGGAGCGGGCGCGAGGCGGGGTGGGATGGGGGTGGGGGAGCGGTGGCTGACTGCATAGCTCTGCCCAGTCTTATTCCGGTTTGAGCCCGGCGCATAACGCATTTTTTTTTTCTGATACGGAGTCTCGCTTTGTGGCCCAGGCTGGAGTGCAGTGGCGCAATCTCGGCTCACTGCAAACTCCGCCTCCCGGGTTCCCGCCATTCTCCCACCTCAGCCTCCCGAGTAGCTGGGACTACAGGCGCCCGCCACCACGCCCAGCTAATTTTGTTTTTGTATTTTTAGTAGAGACGGGGGTTTCACCGTGTTAGCCAGAATCGTCTCGATCGCCTGACCTCGTGATCCGCCCGCCTCGGCCTCCCTAAGTGCTGGGATTACAGGCGTGAATCACCGCGCCCGGCCGCGGCGCACAACGCTTAACAAACTTTGGCTTCCGTTATCCCTCCCTCTGGAAATGCGTGTGTCACAGTGCCTCCTAGTGGAACTGCAGCGTTTCCTCGAAAGCCATTCCGTCCAGGAGTTAAGGCAGCCGCTGCCCGCCCGGGGACACTTTCTCAGTCCAGCCCATCGGCCTTTACGCCAGCCAACGACCTGTTGCCTTTGGCCGCCTGCCAAGTCACTCTCATTACAGTTTCCTTTTCCTTTTCGATTCCGCCCCTTAAAAACAACAACAAACATTCTGTTTCGTTTCCCCCTCGAGCTGCAGGCCCCGCCCCCAAACAGCACGTGGTGGGCGTGGCGTCCCCGCAGGGGCGCAGTAGCTGAGGCTGCGGTTCCCCGACGCCACGCAGCTGCGCGCAGCTGGTTCCCGCTCTGGCGCGCGACGCCTGAGGCAGTGGGCGCGCTCAGTCCCGGGACAACGCGTTCTCTCCTCTTGCCTCTGGCCCTGGGACCCCGCAAAGCGGCGATGGAGCGGAGGTCGCGGAGGAAGTCGCGGCGCAACGGGCGCTCGACCGCGGGCCAGGCCGCCGCGTCCCAGCCCGCGAAGTCTCCGGGCGCACAGCTCTGGCTCTTCCCCAGCGCCTCGGGCCTCCACCGCGCGTTGCTCCGGAGGGCCGAGGTGACGCGCCAAATCTGCTGCTCGCCGGGGCGCCTCGCAGTGTTGGAGCGCGGCGGGGCGGGCGTCCAGGTTCACCAGCTGCTCGCCGGGAGCGGCGGCGCCCGGACGCCGAGTGAGTGGGGCTGGTGTGTGAGGGCTGTGAGGGTTGTGAGGGCTATGAGGGCTGTGAGGGGTGAGGGCTGGGGGCTGTAAGGGGCGGGCAGCCAGGGGGTCCGCGCCTGAGGGAGGAGAGCCCAGAAGGCCGCAGACGCGCGCCTGGCTCGGGTCGTTTCGCCGACGGCGCACCTGAGCTCTCTTTTATCCCAGTCAGTGTCAGGCGCGGGGTGAGCGGGATGCTGGCGACCAGCGGATCCTCCACTCAGCAAACTGGCCTGTGCGGGGCATGCGGGCAGCGTCTTCATCCTTTTAGCCAGTCTGGCTTTCTCATAGGTTTCTGTTCAAGTTTGTACCCCCGTCCCCCGCCCGCCGCATCTCCCACTATCTCGTTTGAGAAAGTAGTCACTGCTCCAACTTTGGCAGCCATTCTCAGTGATGGGATTTTACCTTGGCGTTGAGTTGTACTTCTCCCACATTCTCATCGAAGTGGGGGAAATAATTGCCCGCGTTCTCGAAAATTTTGCCCATCTGTGGAGTGAAGAAATTGGTATCTTGCTGCGAGTTTATTTTGCGTTTAACTGCTGGACGTTTGCATTCCTTTTTCGGTAAACTGCCTGTTTATCTTTGCCTGGCTTTTAAAAATTTGAGTTGTTAAATCTTTTTCTTATTTGTATGGAAGAGGTATTTGAATATTGAATAAGAATAGCCTTTTGCCCGTCGTACATGTTGTAATATTTTTCTCACTTTGCGTTTTGTGGATGTTGTTTTTTATTGTGCATTTTTTGGGGGGTAGTCTATCTTTTTCTTTGTCTGTTAAGGAGGCTTATGGATTTTATGTTAGGTTGGAAAGCTATCCACACTCCCAGTGTTTTTAAAAATGTACTCATCTTTATAGTAATTTTAAGGTTTTTTTTTTTAAGTTAAAATTTTTCGTGCGCTTGGAATTTAAGTACTGAGGTAGGAGGGGAGCTAGATTTATTTGCTTTTCCAAATGCTTAGCTGATGTCCCAATACCATTTCTTAATACTTCCTTTTTTTCAACTGATTTGAAATGCTGAGGCTCTTTAAAAGAAACTCTTAGTCTGCTGGGCCATTTCTTATTACCAAACTGTTTTGATTCCCCTGGCATTTGTAATATGGTTTGTGCTTTGAGATTTTTACATGAATAGATTCTATTTCATCAGCACTGAAGATGAAACAAGATCCCAAAACTATCCTAGTTTAATTTTTGTGAACAAATTAAATGAGAGTACATTTTTACTAGTGGACAGTTTAAAATCTCTTAACTTTAGAAAGGGCCAAATTAATGCCAATGAAAAATGTTTTCAACAGCATCCTCTTTAAAGATAGTGCCCCAAACATAATCCTTCCTTTTAAGAATATAGGCATTGGCTTCTACTGGGAACTGTTGGGAAGTGTTTATTACTATTATTTGCTTTTTTGGAGAAAGGAATGTGTTTCAGAATACACTATTTGTTCTTGAAATGAGTTATGTTGTCTTAAAGTTATATTTTCTTATAGACTTTTTCATCTTTGTCATTTCAAATTTCATTTGTCTTCACTTAATAAACAAGAACCTAAAAGCAGATATTTAATTGGATATTCTAAGGGTGTGTTCCATTTACAACAAAGTATACATCAATATTTTTTCTAATTAAAAAAAACTATGTCAAGACAATTGTCATTCCTGATTTGCTTTGCCTACCTGAATTTTCTTAAAGAGAAGTTCATGGTAAGTCAAAGCTTGTCTAGTTGAAATTTTTCCCAGATCTTTTAAGTGTATTATAATGAAGTTAGTAATACAGTGGGTAATAATCAAAGTGATGATAAGTTCCTGGTTGGATTTGCTCTGTAGAATGCATTAAATTAGGAAAAAACATGAAGATACATTCCGTGGACCAAGGAGCAGAGCACATGCTGATTCTCTCATCAGATGGAAAACCATTTGAGTATGACAACTATAGCATGAAACATCTAAGGTAGGGAACTTTTTTCTTCTATTAAAAATTAATTTTAATCAAAAGACAATAATAATTTTGTAGGAAAATGTTTCCATATCTGATTCTTGTCCCCTGCTTTAGATAGTAGCATCTTAAGTAAATAATAAATTCTGCACTGACCAGTAAAGTCCTTACGTCCTCCAGGGCAGGTATCATGTGTTGTTTTGGCATTTAAAGGAAATGATTAAATAGTTTGCCTAGCCCTAAATTGGACTTTCACATTCATTAACTCATTTGATCCTCACAATAATCCTATAAGTTAAATTTCTGGAAATAAAAGTTTTTAACCTAGAAAAAATACACATTATCATGAAATAATTTGTGAGACTTTTCCCTAGTAGATTATATGAATTAGAACTTATTTTCGTCTTGCATTTATTCCTGCATCATAAAATTGTTTGCATAATAATATTATAATTATGTGATGCATATTTTTTCTTAAACCACTAATTAAAACATATAGTATTTAAAAAATAATTTTAGATGTATTGAATGTGATGCAGTAAATTGAAAGTTTTTTCTTGAGCTTCATTTCTGATTAAATACTATTAATAGTTCTAAAATCCATGTTGTAACTTTCATTATGGTGATTAACACAAAATGTATTTTCCTTCATCAGGTTTGAAAGCATTTTTCAAGAAAAAAAAATAATTCAGATCACATGTGGAGATTATCATTCTCTTGCACTCTCAAAAGGTAATTTTTCTGTAATATTAATAGTTTTGTAGAAGTAATACATTGTGTGTATATGTGGAGCCAGTAGAATGTCTATATTTCACTTGTAACAGGACAGAAATACAGTTTTGAATTTGATATGGTTCCGAGTACTATTCTTAAAGCAGATACATAATGAGAGACTTCTTGGATCTGTAAAATGTTCAGGTTTCCATAATTACTATTCCTAAATTTGGTTTCATGTTTTTATTTTTCAAGTATGAAACAGTGAAAATTTTCTGAATAATCAAAACTGTTTTCTCTACATCTGGTACAGGCCTGGGGCCACCCTTTTCCAGAAACTGCTTCCCTTTTCCTAACACTTTTCCAGCTTCCACTCTTCTGGCTCAGAATCCCCTTTTGTGGCCAGGTTGCAGGCCTCTGATATGTTTTAACGTTGCTTTTTGAATTCAAGGATCTCCCTAGCCCTGTAGTATTTCTCGTTTTCTATCAGACACTGTCATGGTGGGAAATGGAAGCAGTGAATATGAATTATTTCCTAAAGAAACTTGACTGTGAGGCCAGGCTTGGTGGCTAATGCCTGTTATCACAGCACTTTGGGAGGCTGAGGTGGAAGGATCACTTGTAGCCAGGAGTTTGAGACCAGCCTGGACAACATGGGGAGACTTCATCGTTACAAAAAAACTTAAAAATTAGCTGGGCATGGTGGCTTGCACCTGTAGTCCCAGCTACTTGGGGAGGGTGAGGCAGGAGGATCCCTTGAGCCCAGGAGTTTGAGGCTGCAGTGAGCCATGATTGTGCCACTGTACTACAGCCTGGGTAACTGAGTGAGACCCTGTCTCAAAAAAAAAAGAAACTTACTGTGAATGAAATAATTAAGATAGAAGTAGGGTAATAGAGGGGAATTCGAAGTCAAGGGAATTTTTGTTAATATATAGGACAGATGTAAACATGTTCATAAGCTGAATAGAATCTGGGATTCAAGGGAAGTTAATAATTAGTGAGTATTTGACCTTCATTGCAAGGCCTGTTGAGATTTGATAGTATGAACTTGTATTGGAAAAAATTGATCATTTGACTCCATTCATTCATGAACAGATATTTCGTATTATCTACTGTGTTCAGATTATGAAGATGAAACACACAAAACCTGCCTTTAAGAAGCCCAGGGTCTAGAGGCGTGTATGTACAAGGGTAAAGGGATATTCAGAGTTTATTACTAGTAAATGACAGTACAGAAAGAATAAAAGTTGGGGCAGCAAGAGAAGAAACTGGTCATGCTCATCATTATATTCCTGGTGGCTGACAGGTGCATGAAAATTGTGTGTGAAGGAGAGGCTCTGCTTCCCACCACATCCTGCACAGTATCTTGCAAAGAGATTCCAGTAAACCTTAATTCTCTGGTGTATTTTTTTAGACTCTATTAGATATTGTCAGCTCTATCAGATAACATCTAAGAACGCTCCCTAAAAAATGTGCTCCATATATTCAGTTAATGGAAAAAGAAACTGACTCGTTCAAGAAACTGTAATTTGAAATTAATTTTACAGTTGTTTATTTGGGATCTTGTAATTTCAAATGAATTTTACAGTTGTTTATTTGGGATCGTTAGGCACATGAGAGAAAAACAGTAGCTCTGGGGTTTTTTGCAGAGGTAGATTGCTTCTGTTTTTCATGGGCCCATCCTCTGAGTGTTTTAAAGTAAATATTTCTTAAATTTGATTTACAATCAAATGTATTATGTTGAAGATATTATTTAATATGTTCAAATAGCTTCACTTTTGAAGTGAGGGATAAGGAAGTGTAATTGTCACTGCTAAAGAGAAGATTCTATGTTTTTCTGTGGCAGACATAGGGTAGCTGAGAGTACCATCAGTGCAAAGGTACAATATTGTGATATTATACTATGTAGAGCATGCATAATGCTTTAGGGTAATATCTGCTGCATTTTAAATTGAATAAAACAGCATTTGCTTTGTTTATGTCAAGGTGGTGAGCTTTTTGCCTGGGGACAGAACCTGCATGGGCAGCTTGGAGTTGGAAGGAAAGTTCCCTCAACCACCACACCACAGATTGTGGAGCACCTCGCAGGAGTACCCTTGGCTCAGATTTCTGCCGGAGAAGCCCACAGCATGGCCTTATCCATGACTGGCAACATTTATTCATGGGGAAAAAATGAATTTGGACAACTAGGCCTGGGCCACACTGAGAGTATGGAACACATTCTCAGATTCCTATTACCAACACATATACTTGTTAGATGAATTTAATGGACCTCCCTGTCAAAAATGGTTCAAATCTTCACTTTCATTTGCACTGCTCTTCCTGATTACCTCTCTGTCTTCAGGGCAGAATCAGTCCAAGAGGCATACATAGTGTGGAAGTTGTTACTGTAATTGAGACATGTTTTAGGGCTGTGTGTGAGATGGGAAAGGGCATTGAATTAGGGATGAGAACCTGGATTCTGATTCCCACTTTGCAGTTTACTAACTGCAAGCCTTGCCCAGTCACTAAACTTTTCTCTAGGCCTCATTTTCTTTTTCTGTCAAGTGACAAGTTTGGATGAGATGACCTTTAAAGCCTTTGCACTTAAAGTCTGTTAGTGTATTATTACAAAAGAATACTAAAATTATATTTAAGAACTCACATATCCTGATCTTATTCTATAAGGTATCAATTAGATCTGTAAACACACAAAAACACACATGAAAAAACATGTAATTTCCATTATTGAACAAAGCCAATGGTGAAATTTCTCATGATCCCAAACAACTCATTAGCGTTTTCAGGTATAAGAAATTCTGCTGCTTTACCCAGCTGTGGTACTGTATGCATTACCCTGGATCACTGGTTACTCATTTGTCCCTGATACAGGGCAATGGTCATTACACAGAATAGCCCATAAGTCAGTGTTAGAAAAATATTCAAAGGAGAGAAGAGAATAAAGCGGTCATTAAACTACTTTGGCTGAATCTCTGAGTGCTTTTGACATGAAAATAATCATGAAGAAAAGAGGTAGTGTGAGGTGATGACACTAGTAGATAATTTGAAAGAAAAAGGAATTGCTATGTTCATTAAAAGTAATTCTAGATGGGTGTTGGAAATATCTAATGTGCTGCAATTAAAGTGAATCAAGTCATAATTGAGAACAGCCTTTGGGAAGTGGTTTGACCATTTCACAGGTGGGTGCCCCTAAGTGTGACCCTTTTGGCCACTGGTCCCACCTTCACCCTGAGGTGTAGAACTTGATCTTAAACATGGCAACATAGAGCCTTTCTTGTCAGAATATCATGAGAACTGTTGTCGCTGGGTTGAGAAGCAGCAGTCCAGGTAACTCCAGTGTGAAACTCAGCATTTCCTTTTGGTCACTTCAGCTATTTTTTTCCTTACATAGGTAAAGATTATCCATCCCTTATTGAAGCACTAGACAATCAGAAAGTTGAATTTCTCGCTTGTGGTGGCTCTCACAGTGCCCTGCTCACACAGGTGGGTGTACCCTTGTCTCTTTTTGGCTGTATTTTTAGAAGAACATTTTGTATGAGAAGTTAGTGTTTCCCAGAGAAGAAAGGTCATCACTTCCTATATATAGGACTGTCCTTCTGATTTTTAGGAGCTTTACTTTGACAGTGCTATTTATTAGTGATTCACTTTGCATCAGTGAATACTACTTTTTTATTTTATTTTTCTAACATCTGATATGACATTCCCTTTCCTTAGGATGGGCTGCTGTTTACTTTTGGTGCTGGAAAACATGGGCAACTTGGTCATAATTCAACACAGAATGAGCTAAGACCCTGTTTGGTGGCTGAGCTTGTTGGGAATAGAGTGACTCAGATAGCATGTGGAAGGTAAGTTATAAAGTATCAATGAGAATTGATAAAATGAGTGCAGCAAACTAGATAGTAATTTAATAAAATTTCTATCAGTTTCTTTAAGATGTATCAAACATTTTCAAATCAGTGAAAATGCTTAATTTATATTATTTAGATAAACATAATACCCCTTTTACTATACATGGTTGTTTTCTTTGATTTTTTTTTTTTTTTTTAATGAGCAGATACAATTCACTTTCTGCTTCTCCTTAGTGAAATACCTTTGTAACTATTCAGGTGCACTTTTGTCTTTAAGAAAAATACGTACGTCATTGTTTATTTGGGAAAAATAAAGCGCAAATCACAAAGGATTATTCATTAATGTAATCACCCTCTCTGACAATGCCTTGTGGCCAACATACTTTTTAATTACCAGAGTTCTTTCATTGTAGCCTGCCCTGATCACGGTAAAGTATAAGACATAGTCAGTGATGGTTCGAGTGAAATATTCCTAATAAGTTTAATTTTCTCAGCTCCTTTTTAGAAAATAAAGGTAAAATGTCTTGCTCAGACTCCTTGGTTTTTTTTAAAGGTTTTTTTTGTTTGTTTGTTTGTTTTCTGAGGCGGAGTATTGCTCTGTCGCCCAGGCTGGAGTGCAGTGATGCAATCTCAGCTCACTGCAACCTCTGCCTCCCAGGCTCAGGTTATTCTCCCACCTCAGCCTCTGGAATAGCTAGGATTACAGGCGTGCACTGCCACAACTGGCTAATGTTTTTATTTTATTTATTTATTTATTTATTTATTTTTGAGATGGAGTCTTGCTCTGTCGCAAAGGCTGGAGTGCGGTGGCGCAATCTCGGCTCACTGCAAGCTCCGCCTCCTGGGTTCACGCCATTCTCCTGCCTCAGCCTCCTGAGTAGCTGGGACTACAGGCGCCTGCCACCACGCCTGGCTAATTTTTTGTATATTTAGTAGAGACGGGGTTTCACCGTGTTAGCCAGGATGGTCTCGATGTCCTGACCTCGTGATCCACCTGCCTCGGCCTCCCAAAGTGCTGGGATTATAGGCATGAGCCACCGCAGCCGGCCACAACCGGCTAATTTTTGTATTTTCAGTAGAGACAGGGTTTCACCATGTTGGCCAGGTTGGTCTTGAACTCCTGACCTCAGGTGATCTGCCTGCCTTGACCCCTCAGAGTGTTGGGATTACAGGGGTGAGCCACCACGCCACTATTTAATTTTTTTGATTATCAGATATATCAGTCCACGTCTTGCCAGAGGAATGTTGGGAGTTGGTAGGGTTAAAGAATATTTTCCCCCATATACACTTATTCTTTTCGGCAGTTTTTCCCTCACTAAACATAGAGAAAAATTCAGACTATTTGAATGTTGGGTTCATTTGTTAGTTTACTGAAACCATTCTTATAAAAAACTAGCATGCATACTTTTAGTCTGTAGGCATATTTTCTTATGATCTTGGAGTAGAATTACATAAATGGGTAATATTATTAAGGTAGACCAAATTATTGGAATATGAGTCTCTTCACCAAAGAAACGTTCTCTTCAATATTTATACCTCATTCAGTATCTCTTAACCAAAGCAGTCTTATCACCTCTTTGGATTCTTCATTACATACAATCCTTTTGAGTAGCATGTATTACAAGAGAAGGAGGCAAGTTGGAGATCTGTCTTAATGCACATCAGGGCAGTACCCCTACTAACAGGACAATTCACTGGAAAGACTCACGAACTTACTAAAAGCTGTTATGCTCATAGTCACATTTATTACAAGAAAAGGATACAAATTAGTACCAGTCAAAGGAAGAAACATAAGGGCAGGGTCTAGGAGGGCTGCAAATGCTGAGCTTGTGGCTGTCACCTCCCCTTGGAGCAGGTGGATGGTGTTATCTCTTCTGGCCTGATAATGTGACAGGATGTACAGAATTTGCCAGCCAATCAGAGAAATTCACCCAAGTTGAGAGTTGTTTTGGTTATTTATTTATTTATTTATTTATTTTTTTGGAGACAGGGTACAGGATGTACATAATCTGCCATCCAGTCAGAGAAGTTCACCCAAGTCAAAAGTTGTTTATGATTTGGTGTTTTTTGTTTGTTTGTTTTTTGAGACAAGGTCTCACTCTGTCACCCAGGCTGGACTGCAGTGGTGCTATCATGGCTTACTGCAGCCTTGACCTCCCAGGCTCAAGCAATCTTCCTGCCTTAGCCTCCTGAGTAGCTGGGACCACAGGTCCGCACTACCATGCCCAGCTAATTTTTAAATTTCTTGTAGAGATAGGGTCTCCTTATATTGGCCAGGCTGGTCTTAAACTTCTGGGTTCAAAGTATCCTACTGCCTTGGCCTCCCAAAGTGCTGGGATCGCAGGCATGAGCCACCACACCCAGCCTAAATTGAGGATTTTTATTGCTGAGGCATGATTGGTTAATCATTGCCCAGGTAGTTGAACTTAATCTCCAGCACTGCCCTCCTGTAGGTCTGATTTACATCACAGGCCAGGAGAGCTCTCCCAGGATCCTGCCATGAATAACAAAGACTCTCCTCTATCACTTGGGAAATTCTGTGGGTTTAGAGGTTACCTCCCAGGAACTGGGCATCAGCCAGACCTCTCTGGGCAAGGCAGATTCCTTGCTACACAACAGTATAGTGGGATATACAAACCAGCAAATCAATAGGAAAATCAGTGTGGTAAAGGTCTTTTGAGAAATTAAGTGGGAACTCAACTGAGTCTTCCAGCATGGAAAGAGAAGGGACTCAGGGATGGTTTCCAAGAGGTGGTGACTCAAACTGATGTTGAAAAATGAGCAGAGGGCAAGGGGAGGTGCTTGTTCCAACAAAGGGAACACCATTTGCCAAAGTATGACATCATAGTCTTGAGTGGCCTTTGGGTTCCAAAGTCTTTTCAGGTACATGTTGTTTTCTTGGTTTCCAGATGGTTTTCATCCTTTAAGAGATGTTTAGTTTCACTCTCACTGGGTAACATAGTTTTGGCAATTTACTGTATTGCTAAACACTCTCATCATTGTGGATAATTAAGAATTGACCATACGTGCTTTTATTTAATAGGTGGCACACACTTGCCTATGTTTCTGATTTGGGAAAGGTCTTTTCCTTTGGTTCTGGAAAAGACGGACAACTGGGAAATGGTGGAACACGTGACCAGCTGATACCGCTTCCAGTAAAAGTATCATCAAGTGAAGAACTCAAACTTGGTAAATTCTATAGGAACATAGGGTTTGGCATAGTATCTTTTTAGAGAAAATGATTTTTCTAACTGGGTAATGTGACAAAGAAAGCAGTATATGACTATGAAGGGAGTTTCTCTAAATATTGGTTTCATATTTTACTGGTAAACAATTCAAGAGTCAGTCTAATTTATTGAGGCAAAATAATTATTCTATATTACTCCTTCAGATTAGGATTAATGTGAATTTAAATGATAAAATAGACAATGGATTCAGAGACATATGCAGCCCTCATTCCAGTTTGCAAAAGACTTACTAATTCTTGTAATTAGTTGTTTACTAATTCTTGTAATTGGTTGGTTGCCCTGGTTAAGTTGATCCACAGTCATATAAAACCCTCAGAATAATGAGCAATCAACATGTACCTGGCACTGAACTGTGCTCAGCACTTACTTGTGTTATCTCACCAATCCTTATAACAGTTCTGGTAGGTGTATTCTGTCACTCCTGTTTTACTAGAGGACAAAGAGGCTTGGAGAGAAAAGGGTTAGCCACTTACTCATGGCCAGTAAGTGGTTTGTCTGGAGTTGAACCCATGCCCTTTATGACCTCAGAGTCTGAGCTCTGAAACACTCCACTATAGAAGCACCTCGGAGCATTTCTGTTACTTGTTTCTGAAAGCCTCGTGGTGACCTCAAGTAATAAAATTTACTCATTTCTTGTGGGAAAACGAACAGAGTTATTTCCTTAAGCAGCATGTGTTATCTTTGATTCCTTATAACCAGTTACATGGGCTTAAAGTACTTATATTCTTTATAGCCAGCAGTTATTGGTTAAATCTTGAAAACATGGTTTTTAGTAATGGGAGTTGAATTAAACTGATAGCATTTAGCTAATCAAATATTTGCATTTTATATATAAATATTTATATTATGTATATTAAACTGATATCACATGTCCACCTTATGAATTACCTGTTTGCCAACTAGACTTTACTCCAAAGTATATGTATTTCAGCTTCTTAATTGGTGGAAAATGTACAAGTTTTGTCTATTTAGAAGATAAGATGACTACGTTTAAGAAGAATCTGAAGTTATTTAAATTGAACATGCATGTTTGTGCCAAATGACTTTCTAAAACTCTTACTTTTTGTGCATCCTTTCAGAAAGCCATACCTCAGAAAAGGAGTTAATACTGATTGCTGGAGGGAATCAAAGCATTTTGCTCTGGATAAAGAAAGAGGTAAAAATAGATCTCCAGGTGTTCTATGACCTGGTATTTTAAGCAAAACTAAGGGTTCTAGTATCCAAGTTTGGTGAATTCCAAAATCATCAGTTTACCAGGCTGACTTTTTGGGGGATAGCTGGACATTACTGATCCTTTATTGTCTAAACTACATCAGTCTTTTCCCACAAAAATCAGCAGATTTTTCTCTGGTGAATGTCTAATCAGTGTGATTTCCATAGACTATACTTACCTTTGGGGGCTACTTGCCAATGATGTTTGGTCAGTTTCCTTGCACTACGGAGTGACAGATTCTAAAAATGACGTTGCAGGCCAGTACTAAGAAAGACCCCAAGGTTCATGGGCTTGCAAATAAAAAGTCCGTAACTTCCCTGCCCTACTTCACCAAGTGAAATCGAGTTCCTCACACTTCTGCACACAGCTCTTTCAGGATCTTCCCTTCCCTTCAAAGGCTGTCTGATGTTCAGTTTAATTCGATTGTATTCGTATAAAGTGCTGAGTGTTGAGGTCCTCAGAGAAATTTACTTTCAGTCTAAGCCCCCTTGGACAAGAAAGTGGCAGCCAGGCAAATGATTGATTACTTATTGGTTGAGTATCACTTTGTGATTGTCCCAGGGCTGTATTACACGTATTTAAAAGTCAGTTTTACCCTCTAGAGTGCTATCTCTGATGTGTCTAAATTATTGTATTTTACTTTCCTGTTTGTTTACAGAATTCCTATGTTAATCTGAAGAGGACAATTCCTACACTGAATGAAGGGACCGTAAAGAGATGGATTGCTGATGTGGAGACTAAACGGTGGCAGAGCACAAAAAGGTACACCCCACAGTCTTGACTCTCTGCTTATATATCACTCTCAAGTATCATTTCCCAAACTGGTTCTGCACAGCAATATGACATTTTGTAGTCAGGGTTTTCCATAGAAACAAACTCATAGGATATGTGTGTATTTCTGTCTCTGTCTCTATCTCTATCTCTATCTCTATCTCTGTCATGTCTGTCTGTCCATCTGTGTATCTATGGAGGGGAGAGAGAGAGAGAGATTATTTTAAGGAATTGGCTCATGAGATTGTAGGGGCTGGCAAGTCCAAAATCTGTAGGGCAGGCCAGCAGGCTGGAGACTCGGGGAAGAGTTGATGTTGCAGCTCAAGTCTGAAGGCAATCTAAAAGCAGAATTTCCTCTTCTTTGGGTGACCTCAGCCTTTTCTCTTAAGGCCTTCAACTGGATGAGGCCCACTCACATTATGGAAGGTGCTTTCTTTTTATTCACTTGTTCAAGTGCTTTACTCAGTTTACCGTTTTACGTGTTAATCTCATCTAAAAAAATACTTTCATAGAAACATCCAGAATAATATTTGACCAAATATCTTGGTACCATGGCCTAGCCAAGTTGACATATAAAACTAACCCATCACAACTAGCATGTAAGCGCCATGAGGACAGCTTTCTTTACTGTAGGGCTTCTCCAGGCCTCTGTTTATGTATATTGTGACTCTCTGGCCAGAAAATACAGTCTATAGTGTTTCCCAGTCCCATTTGATCCTGGAACCATTAGTTTGTGTACCTGTTATTCTTAGCTGAATAATTTGTACCATTCTTCTCTAAACCATAGAACTCCTACTATTCTTACAAACATCATCTTTTAGAAATATTTTTAGGTATGGCTTTCTAATTCTGGAAAATGATTGTACAAAGTAGTTGCACAAAATAGTTGCATCATAATTTGCAGAGCATAAATAATTAAGAACTGTACAACTACTTCTAAGATGAAACTGAGCATACTCCTTCCCCCATTTAATTTCTGGTTATTTATTTCTACTTCAATGGAATAGAAATAAATAGGACTTGCATAGTTGGTGAGGTGGGAGTATTTTGTTTGTTCAAGAAAGTTCTGACCATAAATCAAGCCTTTCCTCTTTATTTGAGGCTTCTCTGAGTGTGTATAAACTTTTTTATTTCTCGTGTTTGCCACTGAAATTTTGAGATTTACCAAACAGAATGGACTTTTAGAAGCCGAGATAATATGCGTACAGATAGGAGACAAATGGAGAGGTTGGAAGGATAGTTATAAGATGTTGTATTTATCATGTCTCATGCTTTAAAGAGGCTGTATGTATGTATACCATGTGATTTGGTTTAACCAGTGTCTTATTACTAATATAGGGAAATCCAAGAGATATTTTCATCTCCTGCTTGTCTAACTGGAAGTTTTTTAAGGAAAAGGTAATATATATAATAAATTAATTGTATTAAATTGTATTAAGAGTACTGTGAAAGAGGATAAAAAAATGATTGGAGGGTAAAATAATTAGCTGTGTGTTCATCCCTTTTTAAAAATTGTTTTTTAAACAAAAGTAAATATATGCTTGCTGTAGAAAATGTCAAAAATACACACAACAAAAAGAAAGTGAAAATCTATCATAATCCATCACTTAAGAGTAATAGCTAGCACTTACATATATGATTATATTTTTTCATGCAAATGTATTCTTGTACAAAAAATGAGATCATACTGGTTTTTTGTTTTTGTTTTTTTGAGACAGGGTCTTGCCCTGTCGTTGCCCATGCTGGAATGCAGTTGTATGATCTTGGCTCATTGTAACCTGTGCCTCCCAGGCTCAAGCAGTCCTCCCACCTCAGCCTGAGTAGCTGGGGCTTCAGACACATGGCACTACACCCAGCTAATTTTTGTATTTTTTTGTAGAGCCAGAGTTTTACCATGTTGGCCAGGCTGGTCTCGAACTCCTGAGCTCAGGCAATCTACCAGCCTTGGCCTCCCCAAGTGCTGGGATTTCAGGTGTAAGCCACCATGCCCAGCTGGATCATATTGTTTATACATTAATGTTTGCCCATTTTACATTTTATTCTATCTTTTTTGGTAATTTTTTTTTTTTTTGAGACAAGGTCTCACTCCATCACCCAGGCTGGAGTTACAGCATCATGGTTCTTGGGCTCAAGCATCATCAAACTCTTGGGCTCAAGAAATACTCCCACCTTAGCCTTCCACGTAGCTGGGACTACAGGCATGTGCCACCACCTCCTAATTTTTTAACTTTTGTAAAGACAGCAGCTTTGCTGTGTTGCCTAGGCTGGTCTTGAACTCCTGGCCTCGAGCAGTCCTCCCACCTCAGCCTCCCAGTGTTGAGATTATAGGTGTGAGCTACCGCACCCAGCCGGTAACATAATTTTAATGGCTGCATGACCTTCCATTAGAAGGTCTTCCATGAGAAGATACTTAAACATTTCATTAATAACTTTATATTGAAGTACTAAGAAATTATTGGTCAGAAGCCCCTTCTTTTGGTTCCCACTTTTCAGTTCATTTAACGGGAAGAAATGGATGTATTTTTTAGAAATGGGAAAAACCTTTATCTTTTTTCTGTCTTCCTTCCTTCCTTCCTGTGGTCCTTCCTTCCTTCCTGTGGTCTTTCCTTTCTTCCTGTGGTCGGTCCTTCCTTCCTTCCTTCCTTCCATCCGTCCTTCCTTCCTTCCTTCCATCCGTCCTTCCTTCCTTCCATCCATCCGTCCTTCCTTCCTTCCTTCCATCCGTCCTTCCTTCCATCCGTGCTTCCATCCGTCCTTCCTTCCTTCCATCCATCCATCCTTCCTTCCTTCCTTCCTTCCTTCCTTCCATCCGTCCTTCCTTCCTTCCTTCCATCCGTCCTTCCTTCCATCCATCCGTCCTTCCTTCCTTCCTTCCTTCCTTCCATCCGTCCTTCCTTCCTTCCTTCCATCCATCCTTCCTTCCTTCCTTCCTTCCATCCGTCCTTCCATCCGTCCTTCCTTCCTTCCATCCGTCCTTCCTTCCTTCCATCCGTCCTTCCTTCCTTCCTTCCGTCCGTCCATCCTTCCTTCCTTCCATCCGTCCTTCCTTCCATCCGTCCTTCCTTCCTTCCTTCCTTCCATCCTTCCTTCCTTCCTTCCTTCCATCCGTCCTTCCTTCCTTCCTTCCATCCGTCCGTCCTTCCTTCCTTCCATCCGTCCTTCCTTCCATCCGTCCTTCCTTCCTTCCTTCCATCCGTCCTTCCTTCCTTCCTTCCATCCGTCCTTCCTTCCTTCCTTCCTTCCATCCGTCCTTCCTTCCTTCCTTCCATCCGTCCTTCCTTCCTTCCTTCCATCCGTCCTTCCTTCCTTCCTTCCATCCGTCCTTCCTTCCTTCCTTCCTTCCATCTGCCCTTCCTTCCTTCCTTGGAAAAATCTTTATCTTTTTTCTATGGCCGCCCTTCCTCCCTCCCTTCCTTCCTCCCTCCCTCCCTCCCTCCCTCCCTCCCTCCTTCCTTCTTTCTTTTCTTTCTTTCTTTCTTTTTCTGAGGCAGGGTCTCGCTCTGTCACCCAGGCTGGAGTACAGTGGCATATTCACAACTCACTGCAGCCTTGACCTCTCAAGCTCAAGTGATTATCCTGTCTCAGCCTCCCTCTGTGGCTATTTTTTTTAAACTGGGAAATATTTATTTTTTTAACCTATTACAGATAAGACAGCATCTGAGTTAAAGTCTTATGGTATATATAGTTAAAGCAGCCTTGATATTTTTTGGTATTTTAGAAAAAATCATGTTGTTTACTACATTGCATTTGTATTTAGACAATTTATTATAGTTATACACTTGAGAAAAAAGGTAATTTTGTTGAAATGGGGCAAACTCTAGAAGAAACTTTGCATCTAGGGAGATAATCTAATAAAAAATTTATCTTTCTTCTACAGAAGAAGTACAGAAATGATGCCTGTTTATTTGGACTTAAATAAAGCAAGAAACATCTTCAAGGAGTTAACCCAAAAGGACTGGATTACTAACATGGTATCTTCAGATTGTTATGTGCAGAAAGAAAATACACCAGAATATTTCTTATGAGAACTCAAAATTTCAGAAGAAATGTTTTGTGTTAAGGGATTCTCCGAGACCTTGTAGCATATTCAGATTAAGTTAAACTCAGATAACATTTAGGAGTTGGCCCTTTTAGAGTGAAATAGTTGGCATGGTAGTCACACAGGTTACAAATATTCTAAATAATGTGTCTGTACACAAACACACATACACATATATGCATACACATTCCTAGAGGGAAGTTTTTCAACTCAGGGCTTTAGGAAGATGATTAAGGATTTGTTGAGATTGGTACACTAGAATAAGAACATTTTATATGCAATCCTTTGAAGCGTAAATGTAGAAATGAGAACATTTTTTCTGATATGAATATCCCTCTCACCAGGGACTGCCTAGATTCTTTGTTTTTTTTTTTCCATTTTACTTTTCTGTAGATTCTAGAATGTTCTTGTTCTTTATGGGATGATTGCTTCCTGTTTCAGCACTGTTACTGCTATCTTTAGGTTTTCTTTTTGCAGGTGCTCCAAACATGCTTCCTTTATTTTTATTTTTATTTTTTTGGAGACAGAGTCTCACTTTGTCGCCCAGGCTGGAGTCCAGTGGTGCGATCTCCGCTTACTGCATGCTTCGTTTATTAATTTAGTTTTTCTTAATGTAGTCTTTGTTATTTCCCTATTTTATTTTACTGGTTGATACAGGGATACTACTTTCTGTTCTTCTCTCCATTTTTTTCTCTCTGGGTCTCACTGTAGTTCCTTCTTTCTTTCTCTCTCCTTCCCTCCTCCCTTCCTTCCTCCCTCTAGCCTCCCCCCATTTTTTAGTCTCTCTCTGTGTTCATATCCCTCTTCTCTTCCCTCTCAATCTTTGATCTTTCATCCTTACTCCTTTCAGCTCCCGCACTTGCTCTGTTTGCCACAACTAGCATTCTCTATTTCAGCTGCAAGTTTTCTCATGCGCTCCTTTCTTTCAAGGAAAGATGGAAAGTTCAGTTCTCTTAACTTTGGCAGAACCACAGCCCCACTGGGGGTCTGAGGTGAAATGGTTCCCTAATTATGTACCTTTATTGGGACTCTGCAACACTTAGTGCTGCCTGTATCAACAACCCAGAAACTACTCTGTGGACTATTTCATCAACATTTGTTAGTGCTCATTTTCTTTTGTTTTCTAAAATCCTCCTGTGGGGGCCAGTTTAACTTCTTTCTGTAAGATTCTGAGTCATTGCTACTAAATACAACCATGGAAAGATTACCAAAAATAGATATAGCCCTTTTGTGCATCTGTGAAGGGAAGGGATTGGATCAGTTCATCATTAAGGGCTCCTTCTGTTTACTAATCATACCTTGATTGTGCCACAAAAAGAACATATGGTATGTAAATGAAATAATCATAGGGCATCCTTGACCTCCATTGTTTCAGAATAAGATGACTGGATTAGAAGACCTGTAATGTTTCTTTCTATCTTGAGGTTCTGCGATACAGACGCTCAGACCTTTGGCAGTGTTCATTTATTCAGCAAACATTTGAATACTTGCTATGTGTTGGGCACTGTAATGATGACTCTTGATGAAGAATGAAAGAGACATACTCCCTGTGCTTTAGAAGCTCATGGTGTATAGTAAGGGAGACAGATACATACATGCATACATTAGTGCAAAGACCTGGTGTGTTTTACACTTCACTGTCTTCGCTAGTGCCTGGCTTAGAATGTAGCCTGTGTGCAATATTTTTGGACGAATTGAGTCGTTACTAGGGCAGTGAATGGTTAGCTCTATTTACTCAAAACAAGTTGCCCAGAGGAATTAAGATTTTACCAGGTGCTCACACATGGAAGGGCATTCGAGGCAGCTAGAAAAGAGTATGCCAAAGCAGTGTGTCAGACAATAGGACTGGCTTGAGGGTATCACGGTCATTCTAAGGGTTTGGAATAGGTGAGGAGGCTTGAGGTTGTGTCTGATGATGAGCAAGGAGGTAGAATGTGTGTGTACTAACAAGATGTTGAAATAGAGTTGTCAGGTATACGTAACTCCAAAGACTGAATCTCACTGTAGGAGTCCAATATAATGTTTTAATATAAAAACAGGTAATTATAACAATTTGTACATTTACAGATATCATTTAGCCTCTATCTCATAATATAATTATTAAGAATTTGGGCTTTGGAGTCAGAAAGATCCAGAGAAATTCCCACTTAGCTGTGTGACCTTGAGCAAGTTACTTACTTTCTCTGAATCACAGATTTCTCATCAGTAAAATAGGATTAATGTCATCTGTGTTAGGGAGAAACTATAATAAGGGTTAAATGACCTAATTAATATATGTACATCACTTAGCACAATAATTGACAAGTAATAAGTATTCCATAAATACTAGCTTATCTTCATAGTGGGATTTTAAACATGATTACTGTGATCTAAGCACACACAACAAAAATTCAGAATTCCATTCCATTTTTTCCTAAACAGTTGCATTCTGAATTGGGGAAACTATAAGGAAATTGGAGGGGCTAGAAACTAGAGTCTGTGGTAGAGACAGTTGCTCTTATGGAAGATAATGAGAATTATGTTAAATTTTGTTCTTGAAGTTGTTGGATTTTGTCTTTTTTTTTTTTTTTTTTGCTTTGTTTTGTTTTTCTGCTTTTTGGAGTTCTGATGCATTTTTACTCTTGAAAAAAGAAACCCAAGGTGTGATAGTGTGAACCAGAGGGTAGAATATGGTACTTATGATTGAGAAGGCTGTTTATTAGTTCTGAATTATCGTTCATTCAGTGTAATTCTTGCACATGTGGTTTTTTTCTTTTTCTTTTCTTTTCTTTTTTTTTTTTTTTTTTTTTTTTTGAGATGGAGTCTTGCTCTGTGCCTGGAGTGCAATGACACAATCTCAGCTCACTGCAGCCTCTGCCTCCCAGGTTCAAGCGATTCTCCTGCCTCAGCCTCCCAAGTAGCTGGGACTACAGGCACGCACCGTCACACCCAGCTAATTTTCGTATTTTAAGTAGAGACAGGGTTTCACCATGTTGGCCAAGATGGTCTCGATCTCCTGACCTTGTGATCCGCCCACCTCGGCCTCCCAAAGTGCTGGTTAGGTGTGCTTGATCTCCTTCATGCACCCTGATAATTGAATGGAGGGAATACTTACTGTATATCCCAAATACCTCCAATATTTTGGAGGCTAGGTGAGAAGGGGTGTAAACAGGGGTTTTAGAAAACTCAATGATTATTCTCATTTAGTAGTAGAATGACATTCCAGCCTCTATACCTTGTTTTATTACCATCAGTTGCACCCTGCTTCTACTGAGTTTTGAATGCCTTTTCCCTGTTCCTTTCTGACCACAGATAACCACCTGCCTCAAAGATAATCTGCTCAAAAGACTTCCATTTCGTTCTCCACCCCAAGAAGCTTTAGAAATTTTCTTCCTTCTCCCAGAATGTCCTGTGATGCATATTTCTAACAACTGGGAGAGCCTTGTGGTTACATTTGCAAAGGTTGTTTGTAAAATGAGTGACCAGTCTTCACTGGTTCTGGGTAAGATTGATCATTTGAAGATACTTTACCTGTCTTCTCAGTGGAAAGACATGTCTAGTAAAGTTATGGCAAAACTTAGATAATTATAGATGTATTCTTTTTTTTTAGTTCGTATTGTTAGCATACTCTAAAGATACTGTAACAATTACCATGGTCATCTGAAATAGATTATTCTAATACTTTTTTAGATTCCTTGGATAGACACATGGCTTTGTCATGATTTCCTTAGTTTCCAACTTTCCACTATGAAAAATTTCACAGAGAAGTTGAAAGAATAGTATAGTATACCATATGCAATAAATGGTGCACCTTGCTGGAGTGCAGTGGTGCAGTCATAGCTCACTGTAATCTTAAACCCCTGGGCTCAAGCGACCAGGATGCTAAGTTCTAAACTTGCAATAGTAATTGTATGTATTCACTGAAAAGTTTATTACAAGTGTGCTTTTGTAATTATGATATATACTGAATACCCATGTACCCTCTACTGTAGAGTCAGCAATAATAAGTATGTTGCCATTTGTGCTTTCTGTTTATGTACAGATTACATTTTATTTTTACTTAACTATTTGAAAATAAGTTGAAGACATGAGATTTCACTCATAATATTTCACCATTCATCTAAGAACACGGAATCTGGCCAGGCATGGTGGCTCATGCCTGTAATCTCAGCACTTTGGGAGGCTGAGGCAGGCAGATCGCCTGAGGTCAGGAGTTCAAGACTAACCTAGGCAACGTGGCAAAACCCTGACTCTACTAAAAATACAAAAATTAGCCGGGCTTGGTGGTGCATGCCTGTAATCCCAGCTACTCGGGAGGCTGAGGCAGGAGAATCGCTTGACTTGAGAGGCAGAGGTTGCATTGTGCCGAGATCGCGCCACTGCACTCCAGCCTGGGCGACAGAGTAAGACTCCGTCCCCAAAAAAAAGAACATGGAATCCTGTATTACCCTGGCATCATTATCATATCTAAGAAAATTAGTCATAATTTTATAATATTATCCAATATCTAGGTCATTCAAACTTCTCTTCTTTTCCCAAAAAAAGTAAAAAGTATTTACAGCTTTTTTTTTTTTAAGAATCTCATTTGAGGCCAGGAGTTCGAGGCCAGCCTGGCCAACATGGTGAAACCCCATCTCTACTAAAAATACAATCAATCGATAGATAGATAGATAGATAGTGAAATCCCATCTCTACTAAAAATACAATCAATCAATGGATAGATAGATAGATAGTGAAACCCCCATCTCTACTAAAAATACAATCAATCAAAAGAAAGGAAAAAGAAAGGGAAGGGAGGGGAGGGGAAGGGAGGGGGAGGGGAGGAAGAGGGGAGGGAAAGGGAAGGGAGGGGGAGGGGATGGAGAGGGGAGGGAAGGGGAAGGGAGGGGGAGGGGATGGAGAGGGGAGGGGAGGGGAAGGGAAGGGGAAGGTGAAGGGAAGGGAACGGAAAGGAAGGGGGGGAAGGGAAAGGGAAAGTGGGGGAGGGGAAGGGGAGGGGAAGGGGAAGGGAGGGGGGAGGGGAAGGGAAGGGGAAGGTGAAGGGAAGGGAACGGAAAGGAAGTGGGGGGGAGGGGAAGGGAAAGGGAAAGTGGGGGAGGGGAAGGGAAGGAGAAGGGAGGGGAAGGGGAAGGGAGAGGAAGGGGAAGGGATGGGAAGGGAAGAAGGAGGGAGGGAGGGAAGGAAGGAATGAAGGAGGAAGGAAGGATGAATCCTGGTCAGTTGTCTTGTAGACTGTCCCACATCCAGATAGTCTGACTGTTTCCTCCTATCCCTGTATTTCCGGTACACTGCAAGTAAGTTCTAGGGGCATGAATAGAGTTTAATGAGATTTTTGGCATACATAGCATATTCAGCTCAAGGAAGTCCATTCTTTATGTTTTATTAAATCTGGATAACATGATAAGTGATGAAAAGCTACTTTAAAATGGTTTTTGTTTTTTAAAATGCTGAAATACGTTTTCTCTGAGAGTTAAACATCTCAGACTGGGAGCACAAAAAGAAAGTTGTGCAATCACAAACAATTTTTAATTTAATTTTTAACACATACTATTTCATCTGCGCAAAGAATGTGATTAATTTTGCTCATATTTTTTCACAAATTAATTACATCAAGTTTGTAGTTCTATTAACTGTAAAGGAACTTTTCCAGGATGTTAAATTATTAGTACTATTTTTTAATAGAGACAGGGCCTCACTGTCACCTAGCTGGAGTACAGTGGTACAATTGTAGCTCACTGTAATCTTTGAACTCCTGGGCTCAAGCAACCAGAAAGTTAAATTCTAAACTTGTAATAGTAATTGTATTTATTCAGTGAAAAATTTATTACAAGTGTGCTTTTGTGATTATAATATATACTAAAATATTTTGTTATGTGTATCAAAAAATACTGGCTACTTTTTACCTTCAACAATCTAAGTAAAATTACATGATAATTATATTTACCTTCCTTGTAAAGGTCAAATATGCAGAGATAGATAATAAAATGGTAGTTACTAGTGGATGGGGGTGGAAAGGAAATGTGGAGATGTAGGTCAAAGGACACAAAGAAGCAGATGTGTAGGATCGACAAGTTTAGAGATCTACTAGACAAGACAACAGGAGGACTATAGTTAATAACATATCGTATTAGGGATTTTATTGTTGTTAAATAAGTAGATGTTAGCTGTTCTTGTTATAAAAAAATTTTTTTTTTTTGAGATGGGATCTTACTCTGTCACCCAGGTTGGAGTGCACTGGCACAATCTCAGCTCACTGCGGCCTCCACCTCCCAGTCTCAAGCGGTTCTCCCACCTCAGCCTCCCGAGTAGCTGGGACCACAGACACATGCCACCACGCCCGGCTAATTTTTTGTATTTTTGGTAGGGACCAGTTTCTCTATGTTGCCCAGGCTGGTCTGGAACTGCTGAGCTCAGACAATCCACCTGCCTTAGCCTCCCAAAGTGCTGGGATTGTAGGTGTGAGCCACCATGCCTGGCCTACCAAAAAATGTTAATTTACTTCACTATAGTAACAATTTTACTATTTATATGTATCCCATTACATTTTGTAGACCTCAAATATACACAATAAGCTGGTGAGGTGGCTCACGCCTATAATCCCAGCACTTTGGGAGGCAGAGGTGGGCAGATTGCCTGAGGTCAGGAGTTCAAGAACAGCCTGGCCAACATGGTGAAACCTTGTCTCTATAAAAATACAAAAATTAGCCAGGCATGGTGGTAGGTGCCTGTAATTCCAGCCACTCAGGAGAGTGAGGCAGGAGAATTGCTTGAACCTGGGAGGCAGAGGTTGTAGTGAGCTGAGATCGTGCCACTGCACTCTAGCCTGGGCAACAGGGTGAGACACTGTCTCAAAAAAAAAAAAAAAAAAAAAAAAACACAATAAAACTCATTTTTAAAATAATTTGCTTTCCTTGTATTCCTCAGAAGAGTATTGGGCAACTCTGCAAGAATCCACTTTCAGCAAACTGGTCCAGATGTTTAAAACAGCCGTCATATGCCAGTTGGATTACTGGGATGAAAGTGCTGAGGAGAATGGTAATGTTCAAGCTCTCCTAGAAATGTTGAAGAAGCTGCACAGGGTAAGAGTTCCTTTAGAAACCTCTGTGTTTTTATCTAGCCATAAAAATTCGCTTCCTTTCAGCTGGCTTGAATCTTAAGCAGACTTATGTGAGACATATGAAGTTTATATTGCTATTTTTTTAATGTTTTTTTTGTAAATTACATCATACATATAAAGGAATATATATAAAATACCTATTTAGAATTCAAAGAAAAATAATAAAATAAACATTAGTGTCCTTACCACCCATGTTAAAAAAATAAAACATTTCCAGTACTTTAGAAATACCTGTGCGCTTTAGAAATACCTGTGTGCCCCTCATGGGTTGCAACCCCTCCGTCTCCCAGAGGTAGTTATGATCTTGGATTTTGGGATAATCATTCCCTTGCTCTTACTGTTTTAGAACTATAGGTATGTATTTCTAGACACTATGATGTTTAATTTTGCTATTTTCAAAATTTCTGTGAATAGAATACATGCTGCTTACACTCCATGTTGTTTTATAAATTTATCCAGATTAATGCTTATGGCTGTATTTCATTCATTTTTACTCTGCAGTATAGTTCATTGTATGAATATACCATACTTTGCTTATCTGTTCCAATATTGACAGATACATATGCTGTTTGCAATTCTTGTGTGTGTTTTTTTTTTTTGTCTTGTTGGGAGTTCCTCTATGAGAAAACATGCTGCTATAAACATTTTTGTTCATATCTCTTGGTTTTCTTGTGTCAAGAGTTGGTTCTGGTTTTCATACCTAATTCTAGAATTGATAAGCTACAGATATGTGTGTGTTGTTCTTTACTGGTAGTGACAAACTCTTCTAAAGCAGTTGGACCAATTTAAATTCTCTCCAGGAGTTGATGAGAATTCCCGTTGCTCCATGTCTGACTTTAACATTTTGAAAATATTTTTGATAGGAAATGATACCAAATTATGGTTTTAATTGTATTTCCCTGGTTCAAATGCACTAGAGCATATTTTCATGTTTATAATTGCAATATTTGTTTCCCCTTCTGTGAAATGCCTGTCCTTGACTTTTGTTCATTTAAATGATGTTTGACTTTTTCTTACTGATTATAGAATTCTTTTATTTTGGATAGTACTCCTTTGTCAATGATATGTGTTGCAAATACTGTATCCTAGTCTTTTGCTTTATGGTGTTTTTTGACAAACTCACATTCTTAATTTTATTGTAGATAAATTTGTCAATCCATTTCTTTTTACTCCTTGTGTCTTGTTTTAAACTTCTTTTCTCCCGTAAAGGGTTTTGATTTGTTCGAGACAGGTTCTCCCTCTGTCATCCAGGCTGGAGTGCAGTGGCGCAGTCTCGGCTCACTGCAACCTCTGCCTCCCAGGCTTCTGTGATCCTCCCTCTTCAGCCTCCAAAGTAGCTTGGACTACATGTGCAAGCCACCACGCCTTGCTAATTTTTGTATTTTTTGTAGAGATGGGGTTTCGCCATGTAGCCCAGGCTGGTCTCGAACTCCTGAGCTCAAATGATTCACCCACCTCAGTCTCCCAAAGTCCTGGTATTACAGGTATGAGCCACTGTGCCCGGCCAATATTTGACTTTTTCTTAGTGCTTACAAGAATTCTTTCTATTTTGGATACTACTCCGTTGTCAATGATATGTGTTGCAAATATTGTATCCTGGTTATAGCTTGTCTTTTGCTTTTATGGTGTTTTTTGGCAAACTCACATTCTTAATTTTAATGTAGATAAATTTGTCTGTCCATTTCTTTATATAATTTTACTCCTTGTGCCTTGTTTTAAACTTTTTTTCTCCCATAAAGGTTTTAAATTATTACCCTAAATCAGGGGTCAGCAGCTTTTTTCTGGAAAGGACCAGATAGTAAATATTTTAGGCTTTATGAGGCATGTGGTTTCTGTCACAACTGCAGCTACTCAGCTGTTCAGGAGTAGCATGAAAGCAACCACAGGCAATACAAAAATGAATGGTCATGGCTATGTTCCAATAAGACTATAAAAATAACAGAGGGCTAGATTAGGTCTCCAAAACTGCCCTTGATAGTCTTCTAAGAGGACAATAGCCAAGGCCAGAGGAAGAGTACAAATGGAGGCCTATATACCATATGTCTAATATTTAAAAGGTTAAAAACCTATCTAACAAACTGTTAAAATAAAATAAAATAAAATATACTGTCCTCCTCTTTTGACAAATAAACCTTCATAATGACAGGGGAGGCCAGGTTTGAATTTAGAAAATTCAGTCTTCTTAAAATTCTACGTTGAAAAGTGGTGGCTTGCTGGGTGTGGTGGCTCGTGCCTGTAATCCCAGCACTTTGCTCGGAGGCTGAGGCAGGCAGATCACAAGGTTAGAAGTTCAAGACCAGCCTGACCAACATAGTGAAACCCCATCTCTACTAAAAATACAAAAGTTAGCTGGGCGTGGTGGCGTGCGCCTGTAATCCCAGCTGCTTGGGAGGCTGAGGCAGGAGAGTCACTTGAATCCAGGAGGCAGAGGTTGTAGTGAGCCAAGATTTCGTCACTGCACTCCGGCCTGGATGACAGAGCAACACTCCATCTCAAAAAAAAAAAGAAAAAGAAAAAGAAAAGAGAAGTGATAGCTGAAATGCAGCCCTCTGCTCTTTTTTTCCTCCATTGGTTTTGTCCCACACCAGAAGGGGTGTCACATGCCCGTATGTGGACACCTCAGCCCATATGTCTGAGTTCCATCCCATCTCCCACCACAGACCCTCCTTAGCCAACCCTGAGACTGGAGGATCTCAGTTGTGACATAGTTCACTCTCTAGAGACCAAGCACGGGGAGAGGCCTGTGTCAGAAGCAGGCTTGGAACCATTTGAACATGGAATCCCAGGTCCTTCGTATATGCAGCCCAATCTAGAAGGGGATGTGTGGGCTGAAAATAGACAGGTCCCCCTGGCCCTGCAGACCCCTTATTCTGGGGGAAGAGGCTTGGCTAGAGGAGAGCCACTGCAAGAACCATGGTCCTAGGGCAGAGGACACTCTTGTCCAGGTCTAAAGGAAATACTGACTTTAGCTTTGCATTTCACAGTTTACTGTTTAATGCAACTGGAAACTTAATGCAAATTTATTTCTATTATTTTTAATATGAAAAAGTTACCCTAATGAAAAAGTTACCCTAATATGAAAAGTTACCCTAATATGAAAAAGTTACCCTAGCACTTATTGAGGATTTCACTTATTGAAATCCTGTCTTTTCTCCATTGATAGGCAGTACAAACTGTTGTGAATCAAGTTTCCGTGTTTGGGATTCAATTTTGGGTCCTTTTGTACCATGGGTCCACTATACCATGGGTCCTTTTGTATGGCTGTACATTAATTGTTCATATCTAGTAAGAGAAGTACCCTAGCCTTGTTTCTGAAGTGCATCTTGAATATTTTTGGCATATACATTTTGCTAAAAATTTACCATATGTATTTCTAAATTGCCTTGTCAAGTATATACAGAAACACACACATACAAAGTCTTATTGAGAATTTGATTGGAATTACATTGAATCTGTATTTAACTATTTATATTTCTGTATTTCACTATGTTGACATCTTTACTGTTGTGAATCTTCATAGCATCTACTTCTCTACTTATTAGTCTTTCAATAAAATTTTGTTATTTTACTATTAAAGTCTGTTTAGTCAAATATATCCCAAGACATTTGCATTTGTTACACTATTATAGTGTCTTAAAAATTATATTATCTGTTATTGGTGTATAGGAATGCATTGATTTTTGAATATTAATTTTTTTTTTTTTTTTTTGAAACAGAGTTGCCCTCTGTTGGCCAGATTGGAGTACAGTGGTATGATCTCTGTTCACTGCAACCTCCACCTCCTGGGTTCAAGTGCTTCTCCTCCCTCAGCCTCCCAAGTAGCTGGGATTACAGGCGTGCACCACCATGCCTGGCTAATTTTTGTATTTTTTGTAGAGATGCGGTTTCACCATGTTGGCCAGGCTGGTCTTGAACTCCTGGCCTAAAGTGATCTGCCCGGCTCTGCCTCCCAAAGTGCTGGGATTGCAGGTGTGAGCCACTGCACCTGGCCTGAATAGTGATTCTTATATTCAGCAAATTTGCCAAATTCTCATGTTATATCTAGAATTTACTTATAGATTCTTTTGAATTTTTTATGTTTTCTTTTTCCAGTCCATATATGTTTTATTATTTTCGTTTGTCTTGCTCTAGCTAGGGCTTCTAATATGATGTTAAATAGAAGTGGGGTAACAGTGGGTACTTATTTGTGATTTTAAAGGAAATTTTTTTTCATGGACTATTCTTAGTTTCCAAAGGAAATGCTTTTAGTATCATTTACTTATAGGGGTTTGTTGTCATTGTTGTTGTTTTGAGTCGGAGTCTCACTCTGTGCCCAGGCTGGAGTGCAGTGGTGCAGTCATGGCTCACTGCAGCCTTGAACTCCTGGGCTCAAGTGATTCTCCAACCTCAGCCTTCTGAGTAGCTGGGACTACAGGAATGCACCACCATGCCCAGCTAATTTTTTCATTTTTGGAGAGACAGGGCCTGACTATGTTGCTCAGGCTGGTCTTGAGCTCCTGGCCTCAAGTGATTCTCCTGCCTTGGCCTTGGTCTCCCAAAGTGCAAGGATTACCCAGGTGAGCCACCACACCAGCCCTATAGGCTTTTTTTTTTTTTTTTTTTTTTTCCTGAGACAGAGTCTCATCCTGTTGCTCAGGCTGGAGTGCAGTGGCACGATCTTGGCTTACTGCAGCCTCTGCCTCCTGGGTTCAAGCTATCGTTGTGCCTCAGCTTCCTGAGTAGCCAGGAATATAGGCACATGCCACCCTGCTCGGCTAATTTTTGAGTTTTTAGTAGAGATGGGGTTTCACCACATTGCCCAGGCTGGTCTCCCAACTCCTGACCTCAAGTGATTTTCCCACCTTGGCCTCCCAAAGTGCTGGGATTGCAGGCATGAGCCACTGCGCCTGGCCTTCTATTAGGTTTTTGAAAATAACCTTTGTAGGTTAAGGATACTTCCCTCCTTTTAGAAATTGTTCCACATTTTAAATCTAAATGAATATTGACTCTCTTTTTTGAAATTCCAGTTATTGACATGTTAGACTTTCTCAGTCTATTTGGCATGTCCCTTAAGCTTTCTGTCATATTTTCCGTCTCATTGTCTCTCTGTACCCCATTCTGGATGGTATTTCTTCAGCCCTATCTTCCAGTTCATGAATTCTCTTTTCAGTGATTTTGGTTGCTATTAATACTGCCTTTTACGTTTTTATTTCAAGTATTAATGTTTTTCATTTCTAGATACTCGAATTTGTTCTTTAAATTTAGTTTCTTGCTCATTATTTATAGTTTCTTCATTCTTTTCACGCTTTCCTTTTATTTATCTGAATATATATGCCTTATAACTCAGGTATCTGAAGTCTTTGCAGGTCAGTTTCTGCTGAATCTTCCTCCTGGTGTCTTTATCTTCATGTATTTTGTGATTTGTGTATGTGTGAGAGCTGTCTGTTTTCCTTGGAACTTTTATCTTTTGGAATTACTTGAGGGCTGGGTTTCTTCACAGAGAATTTTCTTCTGCCAGGCTCCTGGAGATACCACCAGTTTGGTAGTACTTTACATTTTTGGCTTGAAGCTTTTTAGAATTTGGTGGCAAAGTTGAAGGAGAGCTCTTTTGTAATTACAGATCCTGTAGGGGATAATTTTTCCCCAACTCAGCACCATTTGAACTTGGAACAGTTTGCCTTGTGGTCCTGGGGTCAAGGTGGAGGTGGAGTGATTGATAATAGCAGTGGAGGAAAGAGCTTATTCATTTCTAGTTCATCCTTACCTGATGGTTTAACCCTTTTGGGTCTCAGACTTGTGGGGATAACTTCTCCTATGGACTCTCTAATTTGAACAGTCTAGGCTTTGCCTCCTTTCCCCAAAGCCCCAACCATTGAAAATTGAAGTTTACATTCACCAGGTTGGGCAGATGCTCTCAAGGCAAATGCCACTTTCATTTAGTTTTTGACCTGATTATTCCGTATCTACCTAAAAAATCAGTAATGCCTTTAAACATGTTTGTTACAGCTTTTCCTGTATTTCTGGGTGTTTTCAGTGGATCAGGGTACCTAATATATCATACTGCTGAAGAAAAAAATCTACCATACTATTGAAAAACAATGGCTATTTTCAACAATTTTTAAAGGTTTTTTTACAAAAGGGAAAGGTTAATGAAAAATAATTTGTGTTTTGAAAAAATGATAAATTTATTGAAGAGCTCTGGGAAGGTATATTCTAACAAGCTTTTGCCACTTACAAAGAGAATCACAAGAAATACTGAAGCAGCAACAAAAGAAATCTTCAGGGGATCCCGCTTTGTCCTTTGACCCTAATAGATAATATCAGAATATTTGATATTTGTCAGTCTCCCACCTCAGCAGGAGGCCACCAGGAACCATGAAGATGAAGTATGCACTTTCTCTGTGACTCTGGACATCTTTTTTTATTTATTTATTTATTTATTTTATTATTATTATACTTTAAGTTTTAGGGTACATGTGCACAATGTGCAGGTTAGTTACATATGTATACATGTGCCATGCTGGTGTGCTGCACCCATTAACTCGTCATTTAGCATTAGGTATATCTCCTAATGCTATCCCTCCCCCCTCCCCCCACCTCTGGAGATCTTAAGGCTAATAATGATAATGTAAGGACAAGATCATCAGATCCAGAGGGCCATAGTTACAGGGTGAAACAGTCTCACCAGACTTTGGGTGGTAGTACTGGGAGGCCTGGAATATTTGAGGTCTGGACGAGAGTCAATAAGAACATTCTAGACACATGGTTTCGGTGCATACAGCCAAGATGAGTTTTTAGAAGACCACCTGAGAGTAATTTATTTCAGGATAATGCCCATCCAAGTCAAATACTAACAGTCACTAATGTCCGAAGTGTCTAGTGTCATTATTATTCATTGTCTTCACTACATGCCAGGGTGTTCATGTGTCTGTCATAATAACCCTGATCATATCATATGGGATGGAGGGTTGGAAAATTTCCTCTCGGTAGGGGAATGTTCCACAAATGCCTCAGCAGAGTGAATGTCTATAAGTGGTATATTACTAAGTCCTGAAGACTAAGACATGAAGAACTGGACCCCAGAGTACTTTGGGATATTGCATTTTTTTTTCCTTTGGATTGAAAGTTCTTTAAAATTTTCCTATGAATTAAAAATAACTAGAAGTTTATCATTACATCATCAATCTCTACGCTTAAATCTTAGATATTCTTTATGTTCATGAAAATTTGGGGCTTTGGCAGTGGAGGAATTGGATAGAATTTTATTCTGGTCATTATAAGAGTGTTTCATTTACAATTTAATCTATTAATCTAACAGCTATTAAGCAAAATTGTCTTTAAATATAAAACTTTTTCACAAGTCATGTTTTATTTAAGGTAAACCAGATGAAATGTCAACTACCTGAAAGTATTTTCCAAGTAGACGAACTCTTGTACCGTCTCAATTTTTTTGTAGAAGTATGCAGAAGGTACTTGTGGAAAATGACTGTGGTAGGTATAGCATGTTTAAAGGGGGAAATTGATAATCAGTGAGTTAACACAGGCATTTCTTGTCCTCTGCAAAATTGCACAATAGAAATAGCAGGGCTTGTGGGAAACGTTAAGACTCCTCAAAATCTATGCAATTTTTTAGTCAGAGTTCCAGCAGAAAAGTGATTGACACCTTGGGAGATGACTATGGGAGTATGAAAAATGTACAAAAAGGAAAGGGTAGAAATCTGTCTACACTGTGAGTAGAGAAGGACTAGTGGGGCTCTGATACCCTTAAAGTGGTCATAGAAGGCAGTGAGACTCATCAGGAGCCAAGAGCCAAGACCCTGTGGGTAGTGTCTTGGGTGTAAGCACTCCTTTTTTATTTTCTGAAGATACAGTTGAAGGGCTCCTGCTGCCAAGGTAGCAGTTGACCCGAAGTGTTTCTTCCTTTCTCTGAAGGTTATAATTCTCCTTCTAGCACATCAAGTCTTGCCCAGCAAAATTCATGTATGAGCTAACCAGCTACCCATGTTATATCATTCTCCGTTTACCAAATGCAACTGAGCTTATTCACATGGTAGAAACTCAGGTTTCAGCAGAACAGACTCTTTGGGAAAGCATCCAAAGTTTATAATTAATTGCTAAATTAAATGGGCACTAAACATTGTCTTTATATACCTTTCATTGATACATATAAAACACATTTTCTACTACTAGTACTATGGACCAGTAATTTGGATTGCTTTTGTTGGAAGTACTGAGACCTTAAACCATCAGGGATGTAAGGCTATGAGGTAAAGTGTAAGGTTTCTCTGTCCTTTAACTTATCAGAATTATTGTCATTTCCATTTTTAGGACACTTCAGAAAATGTAGAATGCTGTGTCATATTCAGTCACTTTCCATTTATCTTTAATAATCTATCGAAAATTAAACTACTACATACAGACACACTTTTAAAAATAGAGGTATGTATGCCTATTTGTCTTCATTAGCATAAATCACATGCTAAGTGCCTTCTTAATTATGCAGTATTTTGGGGGTGATAAGAGAACCACCTACCAGTGAAACCAATGGTTGTGGCATTCAAGGAGCTTATACTCTAATGAAGAAGGCAAGGCCGACTGTCATAATTTGAATCATCTTCACCTTAAGGCAAATTAGGGCCTTGGTAGCAAGGGATGGAGCTTGGACAACTGGCCTAGTTGTCGGGTTTTTACCTGAAGTTGGCAGTGGCAGCCTGTAGTCTTCTGAATAGTACTCAAAGAGGCATAACAAACTTGGGCTTGACTAGCACCTATGTAAGGAGGCACAATCTAAGGAAAGGATACAGTAGCAGGAATAGAAGTGGCCGAGGATTCCTGAAATTAGGAGCCTAATAAATGGCTACTACTCTGTGATGGTGCCATAATAGAGGTTTGTACAGATTCCCCCCTTTTCTATGTACAGTACTGTTACTAGCCGAGGTGGTTGTGTTTGTAGATATATCCAGCAAAGTGGATGGATATTTTATCAAACGTTAACAAAATATTTTACCACCAAAGTAGTAAAATTGGGCAATTGAAAATTCCCAAGGAATTGTATCAGATAATCCCTGCCTTGTTGCAATTTTATAAGGATTAAATTTGTTAATATAGGTAAAGCATTTAAAACTGCCTCACACAAAGTACCCAAAGGGTTGGGTATTATTATCACTTTTACATATGCAGACATATGTTATAGGTATGTATAATATTCAAACATATGTCCTTAAAGCAGATAGTTTCATGTAATGCATTTACCATAATAGAAATGGGAAATTGATTTATGAGTTCTGAGTATGACTGTAATGAAATATTCAACAAAGGGAAATCAAAGAACAAAAGATAAAAGAACTTTGTTTTGCTTCAACTCTTACAACCTATTCTCTCCTGATTTTAAACAAGGTTCCAGAGATAATTTCATAGAAGTAATATTTGACTACTACTTTTTCTGCTAAAAGCATAGACTTTTTTTTTTCTTTTTTTTTTTTTTTTTGAGAGAGTTTCCCTCTGTCGCCCAGGCTGGAGTGCAGTAGTGTGATCTTGGCTCACTGCAACCTCCACTTCCTGGGTTCAAGCGATTCTCCTGACTCAGCCTCCCGAGTAGCTGGGATTACAGGCGCCTGCTGCCATACCCAGCTAATTTTTGTATTTTTAGTAGAGACAGGGTTTCACCGTGTTGGCCAGGCTGGTCTCGAACTCCTGACCTCAAGTGATCCGCCCGCCTCAGCCTCCCAAAGTGCTGGTGGGATTAACAGGCGTGAGCCACTGTGCCCGGCCCTGAACCATAGACTTTAATGACCTAAAATTGCCATTTGGTTTCAGAATGGACATTCTGTCTGTCTGTCCGTCTCTCCCACTCTCTCTCCCCACTTGTCTCTCTTCGATTAACTTGTTAGGTAAATTCTCCCTTAAAATCTCTTGTCTAGGTTTTTTTTTTCCTGGAGTAGGTTGTTTGGTGACATCTCTCATACCTGGATTTTTTTCCTGCAGCTTGTTTGCTTTCTAAACATCTGAACTTCTCTTCGGAATGAGAGAGCATCATGTTGCAGTGCACTGTTTAAGTGGATACCAATACATCTCTTAGCCTGTTAATAAGTAGCTTTGGTATCTTAAGCATTAATAATTGTGTGTATAGGAGAAAGTGGTCTGATAAAACCTGCAGTTGGTAACTTACTTGCTCATCCAGGTTGGCTCCACAAAGGCTTTGATTCTTCAGGTCCCTTGTTTCCTCTGCTCACTGAGACTAAATACTGATGTTATCATTTATCTTCAGTGGTGCATATAAGGTTCTTTTCATAAATGTGACCTGCACTTATAAGCATAACCAGTTTATTCTGCTTTCCAAATTTTTACTTAAGAGAGGGCCAATGGTAAAATAAAGTGTAATATTTCTGTTTCTGTTTTCCTAGGGTAAAAAACATAAAGCTTATCTTAGGTCGGCAGCAATTGAGGAAGAAAGAGAGTCTGAATTTGCTTTGAGGCCCACGTTTGATCTAACAGTCAGAAGGAATCACTTGATTGAGGATGTTTTGAATCAGCTAAGTCAGTTTGAGAATGAAGACCTGAGGAAAGAGTTATGGGTAAAGTATAATTCTCACTTAATGCTTTTGCTGCCGAGAAAAGAAAAACATAAAAGAAGGTAGCAAATGGTTTCATAGAGAGGAAGTTATCTTCCTTTGCCACAGAGGTTGTTTATTTTAGGGTTCCTCTGATTCCCTAGTTGCCTTTGCGTTTTGGGTGATAGCTGTGGGCACTCAGTATGTTTGGGCTAAGGAGCAGCAGGCAAAGTGGTTGTTCTCCCCACACCCTGCTCAGGTAGATAGTTCAGTGTTGGCCCTAAGAGGTCCAGTCCCTTCTGAGGTCTGGCCTAGCCTGGCTAGCACCACCCTTGAAGGGTTTCAGTGAGATGGTTAGCATAGAGGAGAATTAAGGGATTGTTTTTGTTCTTATGCAGTAACCTAAATTGGCACAGGCATGGTGACTCACACCTGTAATCCCGGCACTTTGGGAGGCTGAAGCAGGTGGATCACCTGAGGTCAGGAGTTCGAGACCAGCCTGGTCAACATGGTGAAACCCTGTCCCTACTAAAAATACAAAAATGAACCGTGTGTGGTGGTGAGCGCCTATAATCCCAGCTACTCAGGAGGGTGAGACATGAGAATCACTTGAACCCAGGAAGCAGAGGTTGCAGTGAGCTGAGATCATGCCACTGCACTCCGGCCTGGGTGACGGAGCGAGACTCTGTCTCAAAAAAAACAACAATAATAATAACCTAAATTGCTTTGTAGAAAAGAGAACTTCCTCTTTAAATCCTACAGTTATTTTGGGGTATAATTGTAGATTTGACCATGTTCGGAAGATCTTTAACTGATTATTTGTTTAATTACCATATAATTTATCTTATTAGTAAATATTTGATACCAAATCATAATGACCAGTAGATCTTTTGAGTGCTGTCCTTGTGGCAAGAATTGTAAGTGCCTTATACCTAATTTTTTAACCCTTTCAACAACACTATGTGGCAGATTCTGTTTTTCCCCCATTTTACAGATGGGGAAACTGAGGTACAGAACTATTAGGTAACTTATCCAAGAATAACCCAACTGATAAGCATCAGAGCCAGGATTTGGGCCCAGCCATTAGGCACTAGACTTTCTGCTTAATGAAGACGGATAAAGATTGGCCTGATAATATTTAGTAAATGTAGTATTTTTGATTGGGGACCCTAGTTTATCACTTCTCCTACTCAGATTAAAGAAAGATTGATTTTACTAAGTCTCAAGATACCGATCTAAAAGCATATTGCACCAGACACAGTGGCTTATGCCTGTAATCCTAGCACTTTAGGAGACCGAGGTGGGTAGATCACCTGAGGTCAGGAATTCGAAACCAACCTGACCAGCATGGTGAAACCCCATCTCTACTAAAAATACAAAAATTAGTTGGGTGTGGTGGTGGGTGCCTGTAATCCCAGCTGCTTGGGAGGCTGAGGCATGAGAATCGCTTGAACTCGGGAGGTGGAGGTTGCAGTGAGCCAAGATTGCCCCACTGCACTCTAGCCTGGGTGACAAAGCAAGATTCTGTCTCAAGGAAAAAAATATATATATTGCAGTTAGAGTTGGCATTTCCATGTATTTTTGCACACAGATAATTGTATAACTCTAATGAACTTGTTATGTGACTCTATGCTTTGCCAGTCAGTCCACTCGATTATTTGAGTTCCACTTTTATATATTGTTCATTCAGTTTTTAAATTCAGGAAACACTCAGCATTTACCATTTGCAGGCTCTGTGTGAGGCATTTTACATGTATGACCCCTGTAATCTTTCTGATAATCTTGTGGGAAAACTGAGGCTTTATGAGATCGGGCAGCTTGTCCTTAGTAAGAAGAGGGAGAAGGGTTTGACACCTGGTCTTGCTACAAAGATTTTTAATATTTCACTATTTCACCAAGAGGAAAGGAAGAGGCAGCATCTAAGTAAAGAAACTGGTAAGAGGAGCTTTCTGGGATGCTAGTGTAACATCTGGGTAGAAATGTTGAACAGGCCTTTGAAAGTGACTGTCAATCAGGAGAGAAAATGCACTGAATCTGAAGGTTAAATACCTATGGGTGATAAACAAAGTTTAAGGAGAAAATGAGCATCCAGGGAAAGAACAGAGAGAAAGGACAGAAGTGTTAGGATAGAACTGTCTGCAATTCTGTTTCTAGAAATTAAGCCAGCAGGAAAAAGAAGAGAGACATAAAACTGTGAAGAGGGCTTCATAAGAGAAAGCAAGGGAGAAGAGTATGTCAAGAAAAAGGACATGATCAGAAGTGGAAAATGAGTTAACAAAATTGAGGAGATGAGATATGAGAAAAAATCCTTGGAGCTTGGGGATTTACAGTTGTTGGTCTTCTTGGAGAGACCCATTTAAGTGGAGAAGTGGGTTTGGAAGTTGGCGTATATCTCTGAAGTTTGGCAAGAGTGGAAGGAGCCCATGTTGTCTGTATTGGAGACAATGTGTTGGGATTTTTTTTTTTTTTCCTTTTAAGGTTAAGGGGGACCTTAACATGTTTGTGAATGGAAGTGAAGTATTCCAAGAAAAGGCAGGAATGGAGGGGTGACTGAAGGAGCAAAGATGGGTTATGATAGCATCCTCTTGGGAGGGATTGGTGTCAGCAGTGGGGGTCCAGCCTCCTTGGGGAGCAAACAGCCACTTCAGCAAACACCTTATGTGTGCTTGGTTTTTTAAATATCATGATTTTTATTATTTATTTATTTATTTTTGAGACAGCGTCTCACTCTGTTGCCCAGGCTGGAGAGCAGTGGTGCGACCTTGGCTCACGGCAACCTTCATCTCCCGGGTTCAAGTGAGTCTCCTGCCTCAGCCTCCTGAGTAGCTGGGATTATAGGTATGCATCACCACACCCAGCTAATTTTTGTATTTTTAGTAGAGACGGGCTTTCACCATGTTGACCAGACTGGTCACGAACTCCTGACTTCACGTGATCTGCCCACCTCAGCCTCCCAAAGTGCTGGGATTACAGGTGTGAGCCACCACGCCCGGCTGATTTTTATTTCTTTCTTTCTGTTTATTTTTATTATACTTGGATTTGATGACTATAATAGTGATGCCAGTAGAGGTCAATTTAGTGGTAAAAACTTTAGGCTCTGGGGTTTGACCAACATAGGATTAAATTTAGGCTGTAGGCTGGGTGTGGTGGCTCATGGCTGTAATCTCAGCACTTTGGGAGGCCGAGGTGGGTGGATCACTTGAGGTCAGGAGTTCAAGAGTAGCCTGGCCAACACAGTGAAACCCCGTCTGTACTTAAAATACAAAAAAATTAGCCAGGCGTGGTGGTGCATATCTGTAATCCCAGCTACTCTGGGGGCTGAGGCAGGAGAATCGCTTAAACCTGGGAGGCGGAGGTTGCAGTGAGCTGAGATCAGACCAGTGCATTCCAGCCTAGACAACAGAGTGAGACTCCATCTCAAAAAACAAAACAAAACAAAAAAACTAGGCTGCACCACCTGACTATTGTATAAACTTAGAAAAATTACTTAAATTCTCAAGGCCTCATTATCTCATAGAATTACTATAGGGATTAAATATGATAATATAAGTAGGATACTTACCTCAGTGCCTTCCAAATACTTGGGTCCACAGTTAATGTTAGTTATTTACTATTATTAAATGAGACTTCATATGTAGCAATATAGAGCCCTGGAAGTGATGTATTATTTGCTCTGTTTCCTCAGGTTTCATTTAGTGGAGAAATTGGGTATGACCTCGGAGGAGTCAAGAAAGAGTTCTTCTACTGTCTGTTTGAAGAGATGATTCAGCCGGAATATGGGATGTTCATGTATCCTGAAGGGGCTTCCTGCATGTGGTTTCCTGTCAAGGTAAGTTCTCTTTTCTTTGCTTAAGGTATTTTGCAACAGAAAAAGTACATCATATACCATAGAAAATTAGTTTGTCTAGACTATTTCATGTTAGGAGAGGAGTTATTGATATAATTGTGGAGATAATGTATAATTCTAATAAGGTGATTATTTTCTTTAAAATGGTGTTTCCTTTTCCTGGGTTCCCATATCTGTCCACATAGAACTCAAGCAATATATTTTTTTGATCATTTATATAACGCATGGATTAAAAAGGAACCCTCTCTTTTTTAGGTACTCATTCTTTGTGTCAGTTCTGTTTTCCTAATGAATTTGAAGACAAAGGCTGTGGAAAGAAATTGTGAAAACTAGTTTATAAGGATTACTGAACCTAATGTATTTTTATTGCTGGTATGCTTTTAGGAACCAAAACTGTGACAGGGATTTATTTGGTTTTTTGTTTGTTTGTTTGTTTTGTTTTGCTTTAGTTTTGAGACAGAATCTCACTCTGTCACCCAGGCTGGAGTGCAGTGCCATGATCTTAACTCACTGCAACCTCCGCCTCCCAGGCTCAAGCCATTCTCCCGCCTCACCCTGGAGGGATTACAGTAACTGGGATTACAGGCTCCTGCCAACACATCTGGGTAGTTTTTGTATTTTTAGTAGAGACGGGGTTTCACCAGTTTGGCCAGGCTGGTCTCAAACTCCTGACCTCAGGTTATCTGTCCACCTTGACCTCCCAAAGTGCTGGGATTACAAGCGTGAGAGTGGCAGGGATTTAAATTGACTTAATGACCAAATATTAGGTTGGTGCAAAAGTAATTGCAGGTTTTGCCTTTACTTTTAATGGCAAAAACTGCAATTACTTTTGCACCAACCTAATATAAACCCTAAACATTCTTATCTCAGGCTTTAAATTTTTCAATTTGAGATTTGATTTTATGAAAGAGGAACAAAGATTTATTTAATATAAATATTTCATTGTACTGGTAAAAACTCATAATACTTTAAGATTTTTTTTTTCGCTTTTCAGCCTAAATTTGAGAAGAAAAGATACTTCTTTTTTGGGGTTCTATGTGGACTTTCCCTGTTCAATTGCAATGTTGCCAACCTCCCTTTCCCACTGGCACTGTTTAAGAAACTTTTGGACCAAATACCGTCATTGGAAGACTTGAAAGAACTCAGTCCTGATTTGGGAAAGTAAGTAAACAGTTCCTGAGAAAGGACCCTATCTAACATATATTTAGGCAAATATTTAAGTACACGCGCTTCATAATATTTTCATGTTCAACAGCACCATTTTAGGTACTTTAGACCAGTTTTAACTTTGACAAGAATTGTTGGATGATAATTTTTTTCTAAAATTAGGAAGTGTTGATTATTCCCATAACTAGTCTTCAATGTTTGCATTAATCTTTCAACTTTTTCTGTGTAGGAACAGTCATGCACAGAATGACTGGTGCAAAATCTACTAGTGATATTTATGTTAAATGTTGTTTCATGTCATCACCTTTAAAATGGAAACTTATTTCTAAGTTAAAAGACAAGCCACCAACTCACCAAAAAATGGCAACAGTAGAAGGGTTTTAATATCCCTGCTGTGTAAAGCATTCCTACACATCCATAAGAAATATTCACAAAGTATCCAAGAAGGCAACCTGGGAAGAAGCAATAGAAATGCTTCCTAAATAAAAATGTCTTCAATCTCACCAGTGCTCATAGAATGCATATTAAAGTGAGAGGCTAATTTATACTTCAAGTTGACAGTGGTTTGAAGTGTTGATGCTATATAGTATTAGCAAGGGCTTGAAAACTTTCATTTTAATTTCAGGTATTATTCATGGAAATATAAATTGGTACTCCTTTTCAGAGAACAGTGTGGCAGGACTTAGCAAAATCAAAACATATTTGCCTTTTCAACGCAACAATTCTACTTCTAGACATTTAACTTTCAGAAATACACAACCATGCAAGGATCAGTGTATAGTAATATATACTGTATTTATAGTTTATAATATAAAGACTCCCTAAATGTCCTTCACTAAGGGAATGATATATTTTTGGTATACTTATGCAAATGGAATACTACAGAGATTTTTATTTTTATTTTTATGTTTTTAAAGAGTAAGAACAGGCCAGGCATGATGGCTCATCCCTGTAATCCCAGCACTGCGGGGAGGCTGAGGCAAGTGGCTTGCTTGAGCCCAGGAGTTTGAGACCAGCCTGGCCAACACAGCGAGACCTCATCTCTACAAAAACAAACAAAAACAACAAAAATTAGCTGGGCGTGGTGGCACATGCCAGGAGGCACACCTCAGGAGGCTGAGGCAGGTGGATAGATTGAGCCCAGGAGGTCGAAGCTGCAGTGAGCCATGATCATACCACTGCACTCCAGCCTGGGCGACAGAAGAAGACCCTGTCTCAATTAAAAAAAAGAATAAGAACAGTAATATGATTCTAGTATTATTATCATCCCTCTTTTACACATTCAGAAACTAAAACTCAGAGAGATTAGGTAACTTGCTCAAGGCCCCATAATGGCAGAACGATGATCTGAACACAATCTGGCTCCAGAGTCTATCAATCATTTATACTAACTGTACTAAGAAGACAAGAAAAAAAAATCAAAAGCACAGGATTTAGAAAGGAGATAAATTTGTCATTATTATTTTGCTGGAAACATCGAAGATAACCTAAATAATAATTATGCCTCAAAAGACTGATAATTAACAATGTACATGAACTAAAAGGTCTTTAAATTTGTATCTTTGTTTCTCAGACTTTTAGGTCTTAAGATTCTCTTAAAAATATTGAGGACTCCAAAGTGCTTTTACTTAGGTTGGTTACATCTGTCAATATTTACAGGATTAGAAATTAAATATTTTAAACAAAGGAATACACAAATACCTGTTAGCTATCAGAGCATTCCACAATATCATATAGCCTCTTGAAAACTCTTCTGTTTACTCACAGCAGAATGTGAAAAGAGGCAAATAACATCTTAATAATGTTATAAAAATAGTTTTGACCTCATGAACTCTGTAAAGGCCCAAGGATTCCCGAGAATTGCTGGTCTGGCTCACATTTTGAGAACCAGTGATCTCTGTGTTTAGTAAAACTCAATTTTAATCCCAGGAGGCTTTTTATTAAACTTGACAACCTGGTTCTAAAATTTATATGGATGAACAAAGGGTCAAAAATAGCCAGAAATAATTCTTAAGGCAAATAAGGATGGAGAACTTGGTCTGTCAGCTATCAAGAATTATTAGAAAGCTGTATTAGTCAGGACAGTATGATGTATGATATTGGTGCAGGTTTTCCAATAGAACAGAAGATAGAGCTCAGAAATGGACCCATGCCTATATGGAACTTTATTAGAGGTGACATATTTGATCAAGGAGAAGAGCAGTACTACTCAATAAATGGAACTGAAAAAAAATGATATCTATCTGGGGGAAAAAAATGAGAGTAGATCCTTGTCTTATGCCATACATGATAATCACCTCCATGTGGATGAAGGATTTAGATATTAAATGCAAAAATCATGAAAATACAGGAGAATGATCTTTCTCACCTTTGAGATTTCTTAAACAAGACATGCAGTGTACCAACAGTAAAGAAAAGATTTAATACATTTAACTGCAATAAGATTAAAGAACTTCTCTGTTCATCAAGAGGGTGTTAGAAAAATGCAAAAGGGAAAGTTCTGTCGGGGGCTGAATGTGTCCCCCACAAAATTCATATTTTGAAGTCTAATTCCCAGTGTGGAGCCCTCATGAGTGGAATTCATTCCCCTATGAAGGAGGCCCAAGGGAGCCTGTTGGCCCCTTCCACCATGAGAGGACACAGAGGGCACCATTGAAAAGGAATGGGTCATCACCTATTTATTCCCTTTAGATTCAAACACCGAATCTGCTGGCACTTTGATCTTGTACTTCCAAGCCTCCAGAACCATGAACAATAAATTTCTATTTATAGATTACCCAGTCTAAGGTATTTTGTTATAGCAGCCTAAGTGGACTAAGGGAAATTGCTACCAAGAAGTGTGGTGTTGGAAGCAACTTTGGAACTGGGTAATCAGTAAGTAGTGGAAGAGTTTTGAGGCGCATGCTAGAAAAATCATGTATTGCCCTATAGAGCAGTTCTGGCAAGGGCTCAGAAGAAGAGGAGACCTCTAGAGAAAACCTTGGTCTTCTTGGAGATTACCTAAGTGGTTGTGATCAGAATGTTAGTAGAAACAGACAATAAAGGCAATTCTGATGAGGTCTCAGATGGAAGTGAGGAACACATTGGAAATTGGAGGAGGTGATCCTTGTTACTATATAAAGTGGCAAAGAATGTGGCTGAATTCTCTTGTATCCTAGTGTTTTGTGGAAAGTAAGATTCTTAACAATGAAATAGGATATTTGGCAGAAGCAATCTCTAAGCAAAGTGGTAAAGGAACAATATGGCTTTTCTTGACTGCTTATACCAACATGCAAGCAGGGAGAATTATTTAAAGTGGAATTTATCATTAGAAAAAAAGCCGAACTTAAAGATTTGGAAATTCTCAGCCTGGCCATGTTGTAAAGAATGCAAACGTGTTTGGAAGACAGCACCAAGGGTGTGGCCAGGTGACTCTTTTTATTAATAAAGAGATTAGTGTGGATGGGTGGAAGCCTGGTGCTATCCATCACGACAATGGAAGAATGACCCCAAAGGCATTTCAGAGATCATTGGGGGCTGTCACTCCCATCATAGGCTCTGAGTGCCAAGGCCTGGAGGACAGAACTATGTCAAGAGTGGCTTTGTGTGCCCACAGGACCTGGACATTTGATGTCCAGCGCTGCCTCAAGTCCCTACTCATTGCATTCTGGCACAGTGCTCCTCAGGTGACCCAGGTGTGACTCCAGTGGCCCCAGGTGTGGGTCACAGTGGCTGTGCCATCTCTGCTGGCACAGAGTGCACAAGCTGTGGGGCCTTAGCTTCTCCCACCTAGATATCAAAGGATACTCCACAGAGCCATGGGGTCCAGGCAGAGAACTGGCACAGGGTTGAGGCGACTGCAGAGACTCCCCACTAAGGCAATGCCTAGTGGAGTCATGGGAGTGAGGCTGCTCTAGAGACCCCAGAAGAGCCACCAGTGTGCAATTCCAGCCTGAGGGAGAATCACAAGCACCCAGTACTAATGTGTGAGAGCCTCCAGGGGTGGGCTGTGCCCAGCAAAGCCATGGGTGTAGGGCTGCCTGGAAACTTAGGAGCCCAACCCCAAACCCAGTGTGTCCTGAAAGTGGGACATTGTGTCAAAGATTATTCTCAAGCCTTAAGATTTAATGTTGCATGCCATTTTGAGTTTTGGACTTAGTTGGGACCTATTACCCCTTTCTTATTTCTATTACTCCCTTTTGAAATGGGAATGTCTATCCTATGCCTGTTCCACTGTTGTATTTAATTTAATTTATTTATTTTAAGACAGAGTCTCGCTCTGTGCCCCAGGCTGGAGTGCAGTGGTGCGGTCTGGGCTCACTGCAACCTCCACCTCCCAGGTTCAAGCGATTCTCGTCCCTCAGCCTCCTGAGTAACTGGAATTACTGGCACATGCCACCATGCCCGGCTAATTTTTGTATTTTTAGTAAAGAGGAGGTTTTGCCATGTTGGCCAGGCTGGTCTCAAACTCTTGACCTCAAGTGATCCACCCACCTCGGCCTCCCAAATTGCTGGGATTACAGGCATGAGCCACTGCACCTGGCCCACCATTGTATTTTAGAAGCAGGTAACTTGTTCGATTTCACAGGATCACAGCTGGAGAACAGTTCACCTCCTTCCCCACAAAAACAAAAACAACCCACAATGAATAAAACATGGTCTGTTACTTCACAATACAGTAATTTAAAAATCCAGTGGCGAAAAACAATCAGTTCAGATTCCACCTTATCCCAGAGGCCTTTCCCAATGTCATGTATCCCTTCAGAAAAATTTAACTGTGCTCTTTTAAGCCTATACTTGTGTGATTTCCATAGTTCTCTGGCTGCACATACCTCACTGTATTGTAGGTGAGACTCCCATCGGCATACCTCACCTTCAAGTCCCAGAGTATTGGCAGTAATATCTTAGTCTCAACTTTACATCCCCATGCCTGCTACAGTAGGGGTTACTTAAATGTTTGTTGAATAAATATTTGAGTGAATGAGCAAATACAATGAGACGTGTTATTTCAAAAGCATGTATAAAGCATCATAGGTTGATAGGATGGAAATAATTTAAAAATTGGTTACTGTCCATTTTGATGTGACCTCTATTCTCACAAATGCCCTGAAACTATTAAGGTAGTCTAATTTCAGGTGTTTCTTAAGCTTGATGATATTGGGACAAGAGGTGCAGAGAAGGTCCTTTGACCCACCTCAGAGTTACTGATACCTGAAATTTAATAGGAGACCTATTCTGTAAGTAAAGTTCAAAAGCTTCAATAAAGGTAACACCAGTTTGAATGAATTTCACTATCAGTGAACGTTAGAATCCTTTTCTAAATAGAAACCTACAATCATTAGGTAGGGAATTTAGGGTAAAGGGACGAGAGCTGTGAAGCAGGCAGGCAGCCTGCAGAATTGCAGACAAGCTTCCTAAATTTGACATGTTTAGTTGAGGTCTGGCCCTGTTTAGACTATCAGTATGCAGAGAAAGAGGTGCTGTGAACTATACCTGACCTCATACCTTCAGAATAGCTATACACTTGACATTTATTTTAGATGCCGTGTCTAGTGATCATGGTTATTACCTTTTTAAAAGCAAGATTATTTTTTCCTTAGGAATTTGCAAACACTTCTGGATGATGAAGGTGATAACTTTGAAGAAGTATTTTACATCCATTTTAATGTGAGTAACAATAAAAGCAGATAACAGATTAGTTTTCATCTGATTAACTCTACATATTTAACTAAACATGTCAACTTTTACTTAAAAAAAAAACCTGAATAAATTAGTGAAAAAGGTATTGTTCTTCATCATGATCTAGGTGCATCAGTTAGATTTTACTGTGTAACAGCCAACCCTAAAACCTAGTACCCTAAAAGAACAAATACAATTTTGTGGGTTTCTGAACTGGACCGACTTGGCTAAGCTGGATGGTCTACAGTGGTGCCACTCACATGCCCAGTCACTGGCAGGCTGGTTGGGTTATAGGGTATCAGCTGGAACAGCTTGTCTCTGTTCCCTGTGGTCTCTCATTCTCCAATAGGCTAGCTGAGGTTTTTGAAGCAAGACTGCAGTGTTTATTCTTTACATGGTGGCCTTAGGGTTACAGAGAGGAAGCCATAGCAAGCCTCACCACACATGCTTCTGCTTCTGTCAGATCCCATTGGCTAAAGTATTTCACGTGGCCATGCCGAGATTCAGTGCTGAAGAGATAGCCTCTCCCCTTGATTGGAAGTGTTGCAAAGCCACTAGGCAAAGGGGCAGGAGAACTAGGATGGGAAGAATTCATGGCCATTTTTGTAAATCTGCCATACTGGGTCTATGCTGTATGAAGTGAATACTGAGATGTAGCAATTTTCCAATTAATTTGTTTAATTTGATCAGTTAAAATAAGAGAATTCAAGCTTTGAAAAAATTTATTCAGTATGATAGGGTGTAATTTTTTTGTTTGTACATTCCTTGCTAGCTTTTATGACAAGAATGTACATTTTAACACATTCTTTTTAGAAAGTATGCTCCAAAGTGTTTTTGTTGATGATAGATTGTTCAGAATTATGTTGGAGATATTATCTGAGTTCATTTGTGGTTACAGGTGCACTGGGACAGAAACGACACAAACTTAATTCCTAATGGAAGTAGCGTAATTGTCAACCAGACTAACAAGTAGGTGCAAAAAATAAAATAGTTTGTATATATACTATTTTTATTTTACTGAGCTCTAAAAATTCCTTTTAGCTCTTTAATTTTTCATTCTCATTAACCATTTTTCACTAAGGCAGAGAAGTTGGTGTGTGTTGTATGTGTTTTGACATATATATCATGGAGTTTATATTGTGGTAAGGAATGGAAATGGCTTTCTCAGAGAGACCTTTCTATTTCCTCCTGTCCAAAATTACAACACCAACATCTATCCCTCTTTATCCACTCATTCTGCTTTTTCTTTTCATATCACACGTTACCTACCTTTAGGGTTTATTTGCTTATTTATTTCTCATTGTTTCTCCAATGATAGTGAATGCGGCAGGGACTTGGTATGTATTCTTCACCACTGTATATTCAGTACCTAGAGTAGTCTACAGTGGTGCCTGGTACATTGCAGGCACATAGTAAGTATTTGTTGAAAAGGTTACTATGATATTTTGACTTCCCAACATCTAATGGAATGCCATTTAAAGCCGTGGAGTTTGGAATTATAGAACCTCCCTTGATAGTTGGTCAGAGTGGCAAAGAGATCTCTAGGAAGCATGCTGGCCTACATCACATCTTTTTCCATGATTTCCTAATCTTTTTTTTTTTAACTTTGTATTGAAGTATAACCTATATAACAGAAAATTGCACAAGTCATAAATGTACAGTTTAGTGAATTTCACAAAGCAAACATGCCTATGTAATTACTGCAAGATCAAGAAATGTAACATTTCCAGCTATATAGTTGTGTATTGTATGAATACGTCACAGTTTATTTATCTGTAGTATTTTTTTTTTCTTTTGAGATGGCGCCTTGCTCTGTCACCCAGGCTGGAGTGCAGTGGCGCAATCTTGGCTCACTGCAACCTCTGCCTCCCGGGTTCAAGCGATTCTCCTGCCTCAGCCTCCCGAGTAGCTGGGACTACAGGTGCCCGCCACCACACACAGCTAATTTTTTGTATTTTTAGTAGAGACAGGGTTTCACCGTGTTAACCAGGATGGTCTCCATCTCCTGACCTTATGATCCACCCACCTCGGCCTCCCAAAGTGCTGGGATTACAGGTGTGAGCCACTGCACCCGGCCTATCTGTAGTATTTTTGACCGACATAGTGTATTTCAAGTTTTGGACTATTATGAATAATGCTCTTGTGAACATTCTTGTACATGTGTTTTGTTTATGTGCAGGCATTTCTGTTGGTATGTAACTGGGAGAAGTGCTTGTTGCCTTGTGGTTACCCCTTGCTCTATGCAGGCAGGATCAATCCTCCTACCTGAAATTCATTTGGATATTGATATGGATGATGCCATATGTATGCCAGAGAGTATGAAAATGTTTAGTACATAATGGGACTTTCTGGGGAGAGCTGGACAGGCACCCAAGCCGATCCGTTTGGCTTAAGTGAAGAGAGAGGCAGGTGGCTTTAGTTTTTATGGTGGTTCCAGCAGGGGGCCAAGGTCAGGGTTCTCATGCAACCCAGAGCATGCATGGGGAAGTTTAAGCCACTCAGCCATCAGTGGGTGCCCAGGGAGTGAGGCTGTGTTGTGCAGATATGGAGGCGAAAGGGGAAAAAGGAGGAGGAGTGGGACTTGAAAGCTGTTAGTAAGCAAACATAAAACATGGAGGCAGACTCATCAGTAGGGTACGACAGTTGTAATTGCTCTATATCCACTCTAATACTATTACTAATCTTTTTTGAATTAGCCATTCTGGTGGGTATATAGTAGTATTCCATTGTGGTTTTAATTTGCATTTCTCTGATTACTAATGTTAAGCACTTTATATGCTTATTGGCTGTTTGGATATCCTCTTTTCAGAAATAATTATTCCTCATCTTTAGTCTATTTTTCTGTTGCTTTTTTTTTCTTGTCAGTTTATGAGAGTTCTAGATGCAGGTCTTTTGTTGGTTATATGTACTGCAGATATCTTCTTATATACTGTGGCTTGTCTTTTCACTTTTTAAATGCATCTTTTGATAACCAAAATTTATAATTGTAATGTAGTCCACTTTATCAATATATTCCTTAATGCATAGTGTTTTTCTGTTTTCTATTTTATGAATACTTCCCTATCCTAGGGCCATGAATATATTCCCCTGTATTTTCTTCTAGAAGCTTACCATTTTATTTCTCACATTTAGATCTATGATTCACTTTAATTGATTTTTTAGTAAGATGCGAGGTATGGTTCAGGTTTTATTTTTTCAGTTTTTGAAACTGATTATATTGAACCTATAGATCAATTTTTGGAAAAAATTGACATCTTAAAATAATGAGGCTTTAATCCATGAATACAGAATCTCCATTTGTTTAAATCATCTTTTGTCATTCTTGAAAAAATGTTAGGTAGTTTTCTATGTAGAGATCTTGTTGCAGTATTCTAAATAGGTTTCTTGGATCATTTATTGTATTTGAATCTTCTCTGTCCTTAAAAATTTTTTGTCTGCTTTTCTGTTAGTTACTGGGAGAGGTATATCAGCATCTATACTATACATGTGGATATGACTGTTTCTTTAAGTTTTGTTAAGTTATTACTAATCACATAACAAATTTTTGAATTGTTTTACCTTCCTGGTATATGACTCGGTTGTCATTAGTAAATGTAGTTTCCTATCCTTGTCTTGTTTGTCTGATTTTAGTATAGCTACACCAGATTCATTTTGGTTGATGTTTGCATAGTGTATCTTTTTCCCTTCTTTGACTTTAATCTATGTTTTCACATTTATGTTATATATGTTATAAGCAGCATATGATGGAGTTGTTATAAAAATTACATTAGGGCCGGGTGCGGTGGCTAACATCTGTAATCCCAGCACTTTGGGAGGCCGAGGCGGGCAAATCACGAGGTCAGGAGTTCGAGAGCAGCCTGGCCAACATGGTAAAAACCCGTCTCTACTAAAAATACAAAAAAATTAGCTGGGCATGGTAGCAGGCAGGTGTAATCCCAGCTACTTGGGAGGCTAAGGCAGGAGAATCTTTTGAACCCAGGAGGTGGAGGTTGCAATGAGCTGAGATCGTGCCACTGCACTCCAGTCCGGGTGACAGTGCGAGACTCCGTATCAAAAAAAAAAAAAAAATTACATTAGATAATCTCTAGTAACTATGACAGTCCATGGCACATGGTAGGTACTCAAAAACTGTTAGGTATTCTAGCTTTTATTTTTAGCCCCTCACCATTTTGTTCAGGATATTGCAGTAAGTGGAAATAACATTTTGTTTTATTAAAGGAGAGACTATGTTTCTAAGTATATCGATTACATTTTCAACGACTCTGTAAAGGCAGTTTATGAAGAATTTCGGAGAGGATTTTATAAAATGTGTGACGAAGACATTATCAAATTATTCCACCCCGAAGAACTGAAGGATGTGATTGTTGGGAATACAGATTATGATTGGAAAACATTTGAAAAGGTACATCATCAAGTCTAAGTTGATTAAATTCAGTTTTCTTTCCTATTTCCTCAATAACTTTTTTTTTGTATTTTCTCTAGAATGCACGTTATGAACCAGGATATAACAGTTCACATCCCACCATAGTGATGTTTTGGAAGGCTTTCCACAAGTTGACTCTGGAAGAAAAGAAAAAATTCCTTGGTAAGTATTATATCAATGAATAGATCTATAATCGTATGTCTTTTTAACGGGATAAAAATTTCCTTTATGATAAGTACCGTTTGCAACAAATCATAGTGTCAGAGCTACACCTAGTCCAATTGAACATCCTCTGTGTCCCAACATCAAAAAACAAATGTTAATATATATAAGCAATCTTTTCCCCTGTGATTTCATCCCTTCTTATTGCTTTTAAAGTTTTTGTTTCTTCATCCGAGCTAAATATCAAGCCTTCTTTCTGTAGCCCTGTCATCATTCACTTATTCAGCCTTTGTGGGATTAACTAAGATATTTTATTTGGCTAATTTTTACTGTTCCTATATTATTAATACTATATTTGCTATTACTGTACGCAGCTATTTTATTTGTATCTTTAGGCTTAATGACTTTCTCATTTTCTATTTCCTTACTTTTGAGAAATATTTATCTTCTGTTTTTATTTTTGTGGGTAACATGTATGTTAGAAGATATTCAGACTTAATAGAAGCCCAGCCTACCTTTCCAGTCTTAACTCCTAGAGGAAATTTTTGTTCCAACCAAATAATCCCATTGTCTGAACACTCCTGAGCTCACCTTGCACCTTCCCACCTCCAGGCCTTTCTCTGAAGTTCCTTCTCCTGCCTTGAACCTCACCTACCTCCTTGTTGCCTTTCTAAACCTTTCCATCCCTAAAGGTCCGGCATAATTCTGAACTCTTGGAAATCCCCTCAGTCATCCCAGCCTGGCTCTCTCTCCTTATTCTCAAGCATAGCATTAACTCAGGAGGCACTTAACTTCATGACACCTCCTTGGGCTGTCTTATACCTTCCAGCTTTTCTCTTGCTATTATGTGTCTTTTTTGTCACAAGAATCTAATATTCCCTGTCAGACTTTAAGCTGCTTGAGGACAGTGACTGTGTGTCAGACATTGTTCGAATACAATCCCCAATGCACTGTCAAATGTAGGACACTGCACATGGGCTCACAATAAAGTTTTGTGAATAAAGAGATTTTTTTCTCTGTAAAGAGATTTTGGTCTCCATGTAAAACAGATTGCCTAATTTTATTCTTCTTTTTAGTATTTCTTACAGGAACTGACAGACTACAAATGAAAGATTTAAATAATATGAAAATAACATTTTGCTGTCCTGAAAGTTGGAATGAAAGAGACCCTATGAGAGCACTGACATGTTTCAGTGTCCTCTTCCTCCCTAAATATTCTACAATGGAAACAGTTGAAGAAGCGCTTCAAGAAGCCATCAACAACAACAGAGGATTTGGCTGACCAGCTTGCTTGTCCAACAGCCTTATTTTGTTGTTGTTGTTATTGTTGTTGTTGTTTCTCTACTTTGTTTTGTTTTAGGCTTTTAGCAGCCTGAAGCCATGGTTTTTCATTTCTGTCTCTAGTGATAAGGAGTAAAGAGGGATGAAGAAGAGGGTTTACTGGCCAGTTAGAACCCGTGACTGTATTCTCTCCCTTGGATATCCCTATGCCTACATCATATTCCTTACCTCTTTTGGGAAATATTTTTCAAAAATAAAATAACTGAAAAATTAACATAAAAGTCTTATTCACTATTCAATGTGTTTACCAGCTCTTTTGGAATTGCTATCATTGCATGTAAGATATATCAATTATAATATAGATTAAGCTGTGTCTCTCACACAATGTTTGCATGACTTGGCCTGAAGAGAGACTCTTTAGCTTAGAAGTTTTTTTTTAAAACTTGTGATTATCTACCCAGTATCTGTTCTCCCCTTCTTTCAGTACGGATGCCCTATATGGTAGAAGTGGCATTGTTCTCAGTCTTTTAAAATCATACATTTCCCCACCTCTCTTCAAGGTAGGGACAGGTGGCAGTGGTGACAGTTATTGGGAGAAGGCTCTGAGGAAGCTTTTTTATTTAAATGGCTGTTATGCTTTTAATGGAGTTAGGTACAAAATGCATCCAAGCAAAAGAATATTGTACATACTCATTAACATAGTGATAAATGTAAATTACGCTTTGATAATGTAAAATACAGTGTGTTAGGCCCCAAAAAGAAACTACAAAGTTAGCTGCAACTTAAGATACTGGAAAGACTCCTTAGGTTTTTTTTTTTCTTTTTTTTTTTTTGTTTGAGACAGTTTCACTCTTGTTGCCCAGGCTGGAGTGCAATGGCACTGTCTCAGCTCATCACAACCTCTACCTCCTGGGTTCAAGTGATTCTCCTACCTCAGCCTCCCAAGTATCTGGGATTACAGGCATGCACCCCCACGCCCAGCTAATTTTGTATTTTTAGTAGAGACGGGGTTTCTCCATGTTGGTCAGGCTGGTCTTGAACTTCCCACCTCAGGTGATGCGCTGGCCTCAGCCTCCCAAAGTGCTGGGATTACAGGCGCGAGCCACCATGTCCGGCCGTCCTTAAGTTTTTTTTACCCATCATCTTTATTATTATAATAGTTCTAAATGATATCTGGGTGGGGCTTAAGGAATAATACAAAGCTCTTTTCAGCTGTGGTTCAAAGAACTTTAGTAAAGCTGTATGACAGTGACATTGTGGGACCATGACATTTTCCCAAAAGTATTTCCAATAACATAGGCAGTTGAGAAGCTTCATAGTTTCAAAGTCTGGAAAGCGGTGAAGATATCTTAGAGAATTTTAAAATATTATAAACCCCATTTCTCTCCTGGAGACTTTTTAAAGCATGGACATGAGTTTAAAGATACTGAGAAAACATCAGTTTTCATAAAGCTTCAATGAACACCCCAAGGTACAAGTGTTGTAAGCAGCCTATTTACTAAAATGTCGCTGCTTTGTACTTTCAGAGGTACAGGTATGCTGTGCTTACAGTGAGAGGACAACTTTATCCCTAGTTAAAAGCACCAGGGGTCAAGTTCAGCTTCCATTTACAGAGGATACACCAGTAATCCCTAGGATAGTGAGTGGTTCAAGTACTGCACTACATTTCCAACATGTCTTACCTATTTGCTCTTAGTCAGCACTGGGGCTCTTTTAAACCCTGTGTAGATCTGTAGAATATTTTGAAAAGAGTCTAAAACTACCTTGAAAAATGGTCTTAAAACAATACAGAGCCCTTCTAAAAGAGCTCACTGGATACTCCAATAACATTTAGAGCAGGGATGTCCAATCTTTTGGCTTCCCTGGGCCACATGGGAAGAAGAAGAATTGTCTTGGGCCACACATAAAATACACTGATAATAGTTGATGAGCTAAAAAAAAAAAAATCACACACAAAAAAATCTCTTAGTGTTTTAAGAAAACTTACAAATTTGTGTTGGGCTACATTCAAAGCCATCCTGGGGCCTGTGGGCCATGGGTTGGACAAGCTTGATTTAGAAAAAGGAATAAAGAAAAAAATTGCAGTAGCTCAGTTTCTTTCAAGTGAAGAAGAAAAATGATGTAAAACTAACATGTAGGCTAAAATGTTTGGTAATTAGTGTCAAAAATTACCAAGGTTATTAGTACATGTTTTGGTAATCACTACTGGCAGGATTAATTTTTTGTGCAAAATATAAATAGAACAGAAAAATTATTTCAGCCTCTAATAGAAGAAAACACAGCAAGAGAAGCAGCTAAAGAACAAAAGGGAAGTTTACTAGCTTTAGAATACAATACACTTCAATTACAGAAATACTTCTTTTTAAAACTACAGTGTTTTAATGTACTTTTAGTAACAACCCAATCTAAGGAGCATGGGAGGCTTGTGAAAAACTCCACCAAGGTGCTACATTTCTAGTGTGGGATGAATTAATACTTCTGTAAAAAGGAAAGAACTGAGTCACCTCAGCATTTTTTGTTTAAATAGTAACTCATAATCCGATGACGTATTTTGCTTCACTAGTTCAAATTTAGGCAGGAAAGGGACTAAGCTAACTGGTCGGACCTGGAAACACAATGATTTGGCAAGCCACAGTCACTTAGCTCATGGATGTGTAATAATCTGCAGAAAAGCTGCTGAACTCTGGTCTGTTCCTTCACATCTGTAAAGGAGTTTGATATAATCACTTCTCTTTCTCGATTTTAAGCTTCATACAGGCAAAGAGATCACAAACTGTAGGGTAGCCATCATGGTCTTGGGGGAAGTTATGTTCCTCTTGTAGGGGTGGATTAAGTAATACTTCCTGGCCCTTCTTCTGAAGTAGCCACTTGTCTTCTCCAGAGGATCACTGGCTGAGGGTGCCCGTCTTCTTTCCTGGCAGGATCCAGTCAGCTGTATTAAAGGGACACCAGGAAGTGATTGTGGGGCTTTTAAGCTTTTGTTGGCCAGCCCTGTCCTCAGTACTTGGGACTTCCTTCCTTATATGGGGGCCCGATTAGCCACTCTGACAAGGGACTGTTGTTTATGACTTGAATCAGCAGTTCTAGAAGGAGCCGTTGCCTTTGATGCCTTAGCTTGTTCTTCTCTTGAAGGACAGGACCACATATTCAGGGAATCTTGATGCTTCTCAGGCTCAGGTTTGGGTTCCACAGGCGTCCCATTATTTTGTCCATCTTTCTTTAGAAGCCACTTACACAGAGCTTCCTTCTCAATTCTCATCATACACTCTGCAAAACTTGTGCAGGGCTCATTGGCTCTGCATATGTCCTCTACTTTATATGGATCCTGATGGTTCTGGACAAGTCAATCCTCAGAAATGATGCTGAGGGTAGACAATAGTTTCTTGGCCTCCAAGTAGTCATTCAGGCACTTCACATTGCCCAGGTTTTTCAAAATCTCTACACTATTGGACTGGTTGCCCCAACAGTTGATATAGGAGTTGGTTTTGACAAGCCAATCATTCACATTGTAGGACTGGAACAAGAATTTAAACTTCTCACTGGTTTCACAACTGCCATTCTCAGGCTTCTCCAGCTTATAGGATTCCTGAGAAGTCACCAGCCACTCAGATAGATCATCGCATTTTGATCAGAAAGCTCTAGATCTTCCACCTTTTCAATTAAATGGAGAAAGAACTGGTAGTAAAATGGCTGTCACTTTAGATAACTTGGTTTTTCAGGAACTTCTTGTTGTTGACTCTTGAGGAGCAAGTTTTCAAAGCCCTTTAGGTTGCCTGAAACATTACTGAAGAAACTGCCGGCTCTGGAAGAAGTCTGTTCTCCAAGGTCTGCTTTTGAGTGAGCCAGTCCTGGGGGGTTGTTCCTGAAGACCACTGGTACGGTTGCTTCCAAGCCATTCCCTGAGAGGGACATCTGTGATGCTGGATGCTGACTTCTGCTCTGGCATTAGGATATAGCCTCTCTTCTCCAGGAAGGGCCTGATATTTGATGAGCTAGCATGAGGCATGAAGTGCTTAGGAATTTGAATGGTCTTGAGAAACCCAAATGTGGTGATAGTCATGCAGAGCAGTTGTGTCTGCTTCAAAGAGCAGGACAGTTTAATCTTCAAACTTAAGGGTCAAACTGCCCAGTCTCTCCAGGCACACAGAGACTTGGCTAGATCTTTGTTTTGGGTGCACTTCAGTTAATGAATAAGACCGTTGAACTGGCCCAATAACCAGTAGAGCTGCTGGGCCTGTGGCTGAAATGTCTCCTCTTTAAGCTGATAGATGAGGTCTAACTGTTCATACAGCCACCTCACAGTTTGTAAGGCATTCTAGGTGACAGCTTATACAACTCTGAATCTGAGCTTTGACTTCTCACAAGTTATCTTTAATTTGCTGTTCGGCCCAGGGAACTCCACCAATAGCAAGTTCCAAGTCCCTCCATGCATTACTACACCTCAAAAGGGGTTCTCTATTACTGGAGTAGCCACTCTGGTCATGTGAGGTATTCATTCTGCTCACTGCTCCAGCTCCCAATCCCTCTCCGGGTGATTCAGGGGGACTTTGAGTGGACAGAGACAGCCCCACACAAAACTCCTGAGGAGTCTTTTTAAAGGGAATCTTTTCAACTGACTGGAACCTTTTTGCTTCCTCCTTTATTCTTTACATAGAACAGTATTACCTACTATTGCTCTGACTCCATGTAAGGAGTCTTGCATCAATCAGCCACATGAGGAACACAATTCTCCTACCCTGAAGACACAGCAACAAGGATGCCAGCTTGAACGAGAGAATAAATCTGCTGGTGTCTTGATCTTGGGCTTCCCAGCCACCAGACTGTGAGATAAATTCCTGTTCTTTAAATTACATAGTCTCAGGTATTCTGTTATAGCGGCACAAAATGGACAAAGACAGACTTGTATCCTACCCACGACATGTAAAGAACTCTCAAAATTCAATAACGAAGACACAGCTCAATTTTAAAATGCGCAAAGATTTGAACAGCCACAAACAGACACAAGAAGATATATCGATGGCAAATAAGCTCAACAACATTTATCATTATGGAACTGCAAATTAAAACCCAAGTAAGGTACCACATCACCCCTATTACCATGGCTAAAATTAAATAGACGTACCAAGTGTTGATGAGGATGTGGAAGAACTAGAACTCTTATACACTGTTGATGGGAATTTAAATGGTTTGACCACTTTGGAAAACTGTTAGGCAGTTTCTTAAAAAGAAATATCTACCATATGATCCTGCTATTCTACTCTTAGGAATTTACCCAAAAGAAATAAAAGTGTGTGTCCATGCAAGGATTACACACAAATGTTCATAGCAGCTTTATTTATAATAGCCAGAAATGGAAAACAACTCAAATGTCTATCAATGGTGAATACATAAATAAATTGTGGTCTGTCCATACTATAGAATAATATTCAGCAATAAAAAGGAATGGACTGTTGACACAACATGCAGGAATCTCAAAATAATTATACTGGGTGAAAGAAGTTAATGATGATTATATCCTGTATGATTCATTTATATAAAATGCCAGACAATGCAAGCTAAAGTATAGTGACAGAAAGCAGATCAGTGGTTGCCTGGGAAAGGGGATGGGGGTGGGGAGGGACAGGAGGGAAGGATTACAGAATGGCACAAGGAAGCTTTGGGGGATGATGGATATGTTCATTATTTCAATGGTGAGAATGGTTTCACAGGTATATACATATCCCAGAATTTGTCGAATTACACACTTTAGATGTGTGTAATTTATTGTATGCCTCTTATATCTCAATAAAGCTGTTTTTAAATTCCAAAGAGAGATGATCTTTCTTATTTTTGTCTACCTTGAGTCTTATACCCGTTCCATGGCCAGGAAAGGCTAAGATGATTGGCAGTTCCCCTAGAATTGCATACGATGGAGAAAGAAATTGAGGAGCTATTCTAAAGAAATAGTTATAGTACAAGCAGCAACTATAAAATTGTAATATGCCTTGGGAAATCTGTCACTGTACACTTTTTGAGTACATAAATGAACATGTATTTCATTTTGTGTGTGTGTGTGTGCCAAGATGGCAAGCTGTTTGCCTGGGGACAGAATTTAGGGCAACTTTGAGTTGAAAGATAATTTGCCTCAGTCCCTAAATTACAAGGATGACTTTTTAAGGAGTTACCTTGGCTCATAGTTTTGTAAGAGATGCTTACAGTACAGGAGAAATAAGAGAGGAACAAGTTTTTGAAACTGGTTAAAGACAATGGTCTGTTAAGAGGGTACAAGGGTCCAATTATGATTAATAAAATAAGATATTCAAGGCCAACGTATAAAACATGCAACCTGAAAGTATTTGAAGGATAGCTCAGAATAGGTAGAAAATGAACAGTGTCTTTCATTTGCTAACACAATAAAACAAATTAATAATAAGACAAGATACAAACTCAAACAACACCAGTGAGTAAATATTTTCCTCTGTTATGAAGTGTTATTTATATTCTCAAGCAGAGAGAAAATGGGATAAAATAGTCTATCTTATTTAATATATATTTTTAAATGTGTGCTAAACTGTGTTTGTTATAGAAGAAAGAGCAATAGTTGTACCTGGTGTGTGATGTCCACCCATTAGACCTAATTTGATAGAGTGGGATCTACCTCTGGAATTTCCTACTTTTTTTTTTTTTTTTTTTTAGATGAAGTCTCACTCTGTCGCCCAGGCTAGAATGCAGTGGCGCGATCTCAACTCACTGCAACCTCTGCCTCCTGGGTTCAAGCGATTCTCCTGCCTCAGCCTCCCAAGTAGCTGGGACTACAGGCACGTGCCACCACGCCCGGCTAATTTTTTTTATTTTTAGTAGAGATGAGGTTTCACCATGTTAGCCAGGATGGTCTCAATCTCCAGACCTCGTGATCCACCTGCCTTGGCCTCCCAAAGTGCTGGGATTACAGGGGTGAGCCACCACGCCCGGCCTGGAACTTCCTACTTGTTAGCCATCTATAAACCCACTTCCATCACCCTTTGTTTCTTTCTCCCTCCCTGTCTCTGAGGAGAGGTGTCTTGTGTTCTATTTGTGCTCTGATTGCATTCCTTTCCGCCTCCAAGACCTCCATCATTTCTCCATGCTTTCCTATATCTTTGTTTTTTGTTTTTTTGTTTTTTGTTTTTGAGACAGAGCCTCGCTCTATTGCCCAGGCTGGAATGCAGTAGTGCGATGCTGGCTCACCACAACCTCTGCCTCCCCACATCCTCTGCTTCCTGGGTTCAAGCGATTCTCATGCCTCAGCCTCCCAAGTAGCTGGAATTACAGGCACGCACACCACACCCAGCTAATTTTTATATTTTTGGTAGAGACAGGGTTTGGCCATGTTGCCTAAGCTGGTCTCAACTCCTGGCCTCAGGTGATCCACCAACCTTGGCCTCCCAAAGTGCTGGGATTACAGGCGTGAGCCACTATGCCCAGCCAGCTTTCCTGTATCTTCTAATCTTCAATTGCTTCACCACAGGCTCTTCCATATCCACATTTCTGCCATTAAGATAATACATTTTAGAATTTTCCTCTTCATTATATATCCCCTTTTTCCTTCTTCCTATTCTTTTTCCTAAAAATCTACAATTAGGAAATTCCTGCCTTAATCTCTCCATGACAGTGTGATCTGCCCTCCAGTCCCCCACTTCTCCCACTCAGACTGCTCCAGTAAAAGTCACAGATGACTTTTTTTGTTGTAAAAATCAACAGAAACTTGTTATTTCCATCTTAAATCATTTCTACTGCATTTGAAACCGTTGACTACTTTCTCCTTGAAACGAGACTGTTGCTCTCCTTTTCTTGACTTATTTTCCATTTCCTTTGTATACTTACACCCCCAACCCCTGGACTCCTGATCAAGTCTATGGCTTCAGTTATTACTGGGCCTGTGGCTAACGTGTCTTCTCTTTAAGCTGATAGATGAGGTCTACCTGTGATACCTGGAGCTATACCTCTGACCTACAGGAATTCATATATTCCAGCACGATAGCCATTTTTCTATATAGTCTATGTCACTACCTGCATGCCCCTTGGCTCTTTAATCTCAACATTTGCAAGGAGAAAATTGTCATTTTTTATTCCAAAAATGTTTTCCCATATTTCACAGCTTGGAGTGATCCCACCTATATCTTCAAGAAGAAGCCTACAGTCATCTTCCATTTCTCCCTCTTTTTTACCACATTCCACATGCAAGTCAAGTTCTAATAATTTTAGTTTTAACATCTCTGTAACCCCACTACTGCCAGTGCTCTAAGCTCAAGATCATCATCTACTGGCTGGGTGCAGTGGCTCACACCTGTAATCCCAGCACTTTGGGAGGTCGAGGCAGGTGGGTCACCCGAGGTCAGGAGTTCGAGACCAGCGTGGCCAACATGGTGAAAACCTGTCTCTACCAAAAATACAATAATTAGCTGGGTATGGTGGCAGATGCCTGTAATCCCAGCTACTCGGGAGGCTGAAGCAGGAGCATTGCTTGAACTCGAGAGGCGGAGGTTGCAGTGAGCTGAGATTGTGCCATTGCACTCCAGCCTGGGCGAGAGAGCAAGACTCAGTCTCAAAAAAAAAAAAAAAAAAAAAATTCTCTTGTCCCATCACTTCATTAGCCTCTCAACATTCTCCTTGTATCTAGACCAACACTGCCCAACAGAGCTTCCTGTGAAGCTGGAAATCTGTATCTGCACTATCCAGTAAGTTGGAGTCCTCTGTAGATAAGGCTTTGTCTTTGAAGAATTTTGAAAAGTAAACACATTCATTGGCAGCAGTGGGAAAAACAGTCTAGAACTGTGCCATCCTATATTGGCTCTTTAATCAAAATTCAATAAATTTAAAAGATTCTCAGTCACATTAGTCACATTTCTAGTACTCAATATCTACATGTGACAAGTGGTTACTGTACTGTAAGTATGAACACTTGCCACAGCAGGGATCTATAACATACAAACCCTCTGGAATGCTGCACGTGCTTTTTTTTCTTTTTCCTTTTTTATGGGAAAAAGAGCCATAGTGTTTATCAGCTGCACAAATCCAAACAATTTAAAAGTCAGGCAATAAATTCTGATTTCACTGACACTGACTATTATTACAGCTCCCAAATCCTTCTTGATGTGCCCTGTGTACAGCGCCAGCCTCATGTCCCACTGTTTGGGCGATTTTGTTATTGTGCAAACATCACAGAGTATACTTACACGCTGTGTTTGTAAGTACACCCTGTGATGTTTGCACAATGCTACAAACCTATACAGCATGTGTACTGTGCTGAACACTGTAGGCAATTGTAACACAATGGTCAATATTTGTATATCTAAAAATAGAAAAGGTACAGTAAAAATATGATATAAAAGATAAAAAATGGTACTAACCATGAATGGAGCTTGCAGGACTGGAAGTGGCTCTAAGTCAGTGAGTGAGTGGTGAATGAATGTGAAGGCTTAGGACATTACACCACTGTAGACTTTATAAACACTGTACTCTTGGGCTACACTAAATTTATTTTAAAAATAAAGCAATTGCTTTACAACATTATGACAGCGATGATGCTACTAGGCGACAGGAATTTTTAGCTCCTAATATAATCTTATGGGACTACCGTTGTATATGTGGTCTGTTGTTACTGGAAACATCATTAAGCAGCCCATAATTCTATTTCAGTTTCCTGAATGGGCCCAGTCTCTTTTCTGTGTTTTCACACATGCTTTTTCTTTTGCCTGGAACCCTCTTCCTATTGCACCACTATCTCTCCCTCTTCCTTACCTCCTTGCTTCAATTCTGCCTCCTCTGTCTTGGTTATTCGTATTCATTTTTCAGGATTCACTTCGGCTGTCATGGCATTCTGCTGGATGCTACCTAGCTCTGCATTTCACCAGTGCACTTGTCTTTCTGCTTCCTTCTGAGGGATCAATTGCCAGTGGTCCCATGAGTTAACCAAAGTGCCATCTAGTGGCAAATGCAGAAGACAACAATTGCTTCCAAATGGGACAAAACTTGGAATAGTGGACAGGCTTTCTCCACCACTACACACAGTAGGGAGAATCTACCGTGGCTCTTGGCTCTCCTAGATAGTTTCACATTTTCTACCTAATTTAAAACTCTCCCTTGGTCTGGAAGTAGGTATCATAATTTTCATCTTACAGATGCAGTCTCAAGTTCAGAGGGGCCTCCTTAAAATCCCCTTCTTTGGGCAGGGCGCGGTGGCTCACGCCTGTAATCCCAGCACTTTGGGAGGCCAAGGCGGGCGGATCACGAGGTCAGGAGATTGAGACCATCCTGCCTAACACGGTGAAAACCCGTCTTTACTAAAAAATACAAAGAATTAGCCGGGCGTGGTGGCGGGCGCCTGTAGTCCCAGCTACTCAGGAGGCTGAGGAAGGAGAATGGCGTGAACCCAGGAGGCAGAGCTTGCAGTGAGCCAAGATTGCACCACTGAACTCCAGCCTGGGCAACAGAGCGAGACTACGTCTCAAAGAAAAAAAAAAAAAAAAATCCCCTTCTTTGCAGGATTGGCCGCAAATAAAGAAGGAGAGTAGGTCACAACAGGCCAGGTTTTGCTCCCTCAGGATGGGAATTTCTCATTTAGAGCTGGTGGGAAGGATCTCATTAACATGTGGTTAAAGATGATTTGTCAGTGATGCAGCTGAGGACACTTAAAAAGAGAATCTTAAGAGTCTCTAAGGAAGCAATAGGTCCCCTGGCATTATTGTGAAGTCAGCGGATTATCGAGGAGGAGGAGTGGGGAAGCGTTTCATTAACGCAGGAATAAGGCAGTGTTCCTCATGGTGGGTTTACAGTGCAACAAATGGAAGTGTTGGGGTCAAAGCCATGGCGTGCAGCATGAGGTACGTAATGGGCAGCTTGTGTCCCAATGAACAGATATGAAGCCAGGATGATTTGCTAGTGAGAAGCTTGGGAAGGAACACTAGAAACCTGTTGAATTCCCAATACAGCGTGTCATATTTCATAGGGTCACTAGAAGTAGCACAATGGGTGGACAAAACTTAGAAGGCGTAAGACCTGCATTCAGTTTTGGCCATGCCTCTAACCAGCATCTGACCTCCAGCAAGTGACCTGGAACCACTGAGCCTTAGGCTGGACACTGAGATACTGCTTTTTAAATTTTCCTCTAACAACTTTATTGAGATATAATTCACATAGCATGTAACTCAGCCATATATAGTGTTCAACTCAACGGTTTTTAGTATCTTCACAGAATTGTGCAAGCATCACCATAGTCAATTTTTCTGTTTGGGTTTTTTTTTTTTTTTTTTTTTGAGACAAGGTCTTGCTCGGTTGCCCAGGCTGGAGTGCAGTGGCATGATCATGGCTCACCACATCCTTGACCTCCTGGGCTAGATCCTCCCACCTCAGCCTCCTGAGTAGCTGGGACAACAGGCACACACCACCATGCCCAGCTAATTTTTTTATTTTTTTATTTTTTTAATTTTTTGTAGAGACAGGGTCTCCCTATGTTGCCCAGGCTGGTCTCGAACTCCCGGGCTCAAGCGGGAGGATCAAGCGATCCTCCCACCTTGGCCTCCCAAATTGCCACCATAGTCCATTTTAGAACATTTTTATCACCCCAAAGAGAAACCTTGTACCCTTTAGCCAAAACTGCACAATCTCCCCCTTCTTCTCCAGCTCTGTGCAGCTACTAATCTACTGTCTGTCTCTAGAGATTGACTATTATGGACATTTCAAATAAATGAAATTAGACTATGTGACCTTTCATAACTGGCTTCTATGACTTAGCATGATGTTTGCAAGGTTCACCCATAGTCTAGCATATATCAGTACTTTATCACTTTATATTGCCAAATATTATTTCATTATATTCATATCACATTTTATATATCCATTCATCAGTTTATGGACATTTGGGTTGTTTCTACTTTTTGGCTATCCTAAATGCTGCTGCTATGAACATTTGCATACAAGCTGTCGTGAATACTTAAGTTCTCACTTCTCTTGAGTATATACCCGGGAGTGAAATTGCTGGGTCATGTGGCAACTCTACATTTGACCTTTTGTGGTCTTGCTGTTTTCCAAAGAAGCTGCAACATTTTATATTCTCACCAGCAGTGTATGAAGGCTTAAGAGGTCTTTTAAAACTGCTGATCTGTTTATAAGAGTGTCAATAAGAGGCTGCGCATGGTGGCTCACTCCTGTAATCCTAGCACTTTGGGAGGCAGAGGAGGGTGGATCACTTGAGGTCAGGAGTTCAGGACCAGCCTCGCCAACATGGTGAAACCTCGTCTCTACTAAAAACACAAAAATTAGCCAGGTGTGGTGTTGCACCCCTGTAATCCCAGCTACTGGGGAGGCTGAGACAGGAGAATCACTTGAACCCAGGAGGCGGAGGTTGCAGCGAGCACAGATTGTGCCACTGTACTCTAGCCTGGGTGAGAGTGAGACTCCGTCTCAAACAACAACAACAGCAACAACAAAAATTGTCGATAAGATATAGAAGCATTACTTTTATCTAACCACATATCAAGTGCTCAATTCCTTTTTCCCTCTTGCTGTGCTATTGTTATGTAATCACACCTGTATGTTACAAACTCAATACTTAGTTATAATTATTTTATATAATCTGATGTCTCTTAAACTGAGAAAAGGACAGCAAGTATATATTTATAGCATTCATTACATATTTATCTCTTATGGTTCTCTACATGTATTCTTATGAATTCAAGTTCCTATCTGGTATCATTTTCGTACTGCAAATACAGCTTTGCTTACCTCCATTTCCTTTGTGATGTTAATGCTAAATGTTATATATGTTACATGCTCCCAAATACAATGCATCTTGCATAAACATGGTTTTTTTCTATAATTGCCCTATAAATAAGAATGATGAAATATGCATTTATACTTTTATAATTACATAATTACCTTTACTATGCTGATGGCCTATACCTCCGAGGAGGCACCATAACCCTCAACTAGGAGCTGGGGGAAGAGCGAGCCCTGTGTTCTTGACTACACCCTCCTGGAGTGGCCATCGCCGAACTGAGAGGGAGCAGAAAAGAAGTGGTTGGTGGGTCAGATGACAAAAACTTGCTGTTCTTATTAAGTTTCAGTAGGTTTCCTTGAATGTTTCTTTATTTAATGAGCTGTACGCCAGTAGTTCAATTTCCAGACCATTTAAATGGTTGTTTCGTTTATAATTTTCACTAGTTAGGCTTGTTTCACTGGTGAGTAGGTCCACAAAGTTCCTCACATGGTCTCTAGAATATCACTTAGTTCTTTACAAGTACCCTCGTGTGTAAAATTTTATTTGATCCTCACCATTTTATGAAACAAGGGTAAGGACTTTTTAGCCCTAAAAATGAGGCCCAGAATGCTAAGTAACTGGCTGAAGTTATAAGGCTTCTCAGAGCCATGTGTTCACTCAGGAGGCACTTACTGCCTGCTCTGTGCTAAACATTAGATTTAAAATGTTCAGCATTTACTGTATAGACAGGAGACAAAAACCCGACAATTGCAGCATAAGGTTAAGTGCTAGAATAAAGCATACGGTGCCTTAAGCAATAAGAAGGGCACTGGCTGGGTGCAGTGGCTCACTCCTGTAATCCCAGCACTTTGGGAGGCCGAGGCGGGTGGATCACTTGAGCCCAGGAGTTGAGACCAGCCTGGACAACATGGTGAAACCCCATCTCTACAAAAAAGTACAAAAAACAATTAGCCAGACATGGTGGCACATGACTGTAGTCCCAGCTACTTGGGAGGCTGAGGTGGGAGAATCACTTGAACTCAGGAGGTGGAGGCTGCAGTGAGCTATGATCGTACCATGCCACTGCACTCAGCCTGGGCAACAAAGTAAGACCCTGTCTCAAAAAAAGGAGGGGGTTGGGTGGCCACCTAGTCCAGTCTTGAATAAGAATTAGAAACTAAGCATTTTGATTTCTCTGTTTTTCTTGTAAATACAAACGACCAAATAGCACAAAATAAAGTGGCACATGGCATGGTAGTTAAGACTGAAGCCAGATGGCTAGATGGTTTACATTTCCATCCAATTATTAGCTATGTTACCTTGGGTAAGTCACTTAATCTCTCTGTGCTTGTTTCCTTATCTATAAAATGGTGCTAATATTACCTACTCTTTAGGGTTATACGATTGAAGACACAGCACTATGTTTATAATTGTACCTGGTATATGTTTATACTGTAACAACTGATTGCTAAATAAATTCTGTTAATGAGAGGATGGTGTTAAATACTAACCTCCCCCAGGGCATTCTTGTCAGTGTTTCCTGAAATAGTAAAACACTCAACTTCCAAAAGCTGAAATTGAAATTGATTTCTTGAGATATAGTATGTACTTGTTTTTCAGAATTGTTTCCTTTTCCCTGACTTGGTTAAGTGTGAGATTTAGGGTTAACTGAAAAGAACAACTCTTCAGGAAATACCTGGGAACCTGTAGTCTTCCAGGTTATCTGTATGTTGCCATAGGGTAATTTTAACATGTTGTTTGTACTACAGTATACCTTAAATTAATTCAAAAGAAAACACATCTAACATGTTTTAATTTTTTGATGCAGAAGAATCACTGTTTACATAAGATTCCAATAAAAATAGTTTATATTCAGTTCTTAGGTTTCTTTGGGTTAACTACTGAAACACACTATACTTCAGAAGTATTGTACTATGCTCGATTAGTCTTGTTGAAAGTTCTAGAAAATCAGGGGCTACTAATATGTTGATGCTCATGCCCTTAGTGGTGTTATTCGGCATCCTGGCAAAATAAACTGAAATGTGGCTCAAATATGGCTCTAAGCTCAACAGGGTACAATCCACTACTTGCAAGTCTTCTCAACCCCCACTTTCCTAGGAAATGATTCTGTTTTGGGTATTAAGTACCTCTCTAAACACAACTACATTTAGTGCAGTTTTACAACTTCCCTTAGTATCATTAACACTTCGGTGACCAAACAAACAAATGACTACTGCAAACTGGTTTATTTTTTATAGGAAAGTGTCAACATCTTTATTGCTAATATAAGCATTTAATGTCAAAGAAATGAAGGTAATTTTACAAACTCAATTTTTGTAAGTACATGAAGTTTCTATTTGATTATGTGGTTTTATATCACATTCGTTCAAATGCATTTCTCTCCCTTAGAGGGACTATTCCAACATCACTCCTTTGGAATTATTTCAGTCATCCCTAACATGTGACTTTACCAAAGACCTTGAAGCTAAACAAACAAGCAAAACAAAATTTCAATGACTCTTAGATGAATGGAATAAGAAAGTCATCACAAGTCAATTAGGGATGTTCATGTCCAAAAAGACACTGTCAAAATGTTTCGTCTGATACAGCAGTTATAAGTCAGAGCCTTCAAAAAACAAGGGCAGAACAAGAGTACAATAAAAGAAGCATCTGCAACTTAAGCTTCCCACAGTCCTAAGCCTGATATGCGCAAAGCAAAGCCTCTTTCCCGCAAACTAAATTCCATCCATTTGAGCTTTCAGAGATCGATGCCCAAGAACTATCATTAATATATACAGCATATTGACTCTAGTTGCATCAATTATGCCTGAAGAGTTTAATACCCATCCAAGTCCAAAGGTGGAAGAATACATACACTGGTATGGTAACAGGCAAGAGCAGGCTGTAAAAGCAAAGGCTGGCTGTGCTAGTGCAGCCCTGTGGGAAGTTTTCTTCCACAGAGGCTGAGTAGAACAGTCCTGCTAAAGAAACCAGTGGAATAAGAACAGTCAACGTAGGAAGAGACAGAAACATTCTTCTCTTCCACTTATTACCTGCCACTGTGTTTTAAAAGGTATATGGTACTAAGAAAAGTTGGCTGTTGCGTTTTTTTTAATTTTTTTAAATTATGAACTAGCGCTGCTCCACTTCTTCTTGCTTCTTACTTTGACGTGTCATCCTAGCTGCCTGTGGTATCATATTAGGAATCCCATCAATGATTGGATAAGCTATTCCCAACTCTTCATTAATCAATTCATTTGTTGATGCTTCATATCTGAGGTGGAAAAAAAAAAAAGAACAAAATGAGTTGTGGGAAAATAAAATGCTTGAAGAGCCTGATTTGCAACAAATACCACCATTTATCCAATTTTTGGTATGGAGTTAATCCCAGAATAGTCTTCTTTAATTCTAAAAGCAACAATAGCCAATTCAACCTTTTATCTTAGAAAAATTCTCTTACAATCTATAATTATTCTCATTTTAGTCAGTTTCTCTCATATTCTCTTTTTCACCTTATTCACAAGTTATTCCTTAATTTTTTTTCATGCTAGTCAGAAAAGATCCCCCTCTCTTATCCAAATATTCCTTCATTACTTTGGTCAACCCCCAAACCATCCCTGTTAATTTACTACTAGAATAAACACTAGAGAAAAATCAACTTCTTCGTTTTAGAATAAATGCTAAGTAGAGAAACTTAACTAATCCATTAGAAGGAAATCACTGGAAAAGGTGAGAGGGCAGAAATGAGGAAACTTTCGAAAGCACTAAGTCTGCAGTGAGCTAGTTATAAAGGTAAATCAAATGGTAATTTCGAGGTTTGAGAAAATTGAATAATATGTTTATTACGGGAAAAAGAAATACGAAAAATTGCTAGTAATCTACCATTCAGAGATAATCACTGATAACATTTTGGTGTTTATGCGATTTCTAATACTAGCATTAGTGTTGTCAATATTCAATTTTGGTAGCTTGGAAACTGTAGAGCTGTCTTCCCAAAAACTAGTTAAAGAGGCTTCTACGAAACCTGCTAGGCCACAACTAAGAGCCACCGGGCAGCAAACACAGCTGAATTGCTTAAGATTGTCAGGCACCAGTTGTACAAGACACTTTCACAAGAATCTGGTGGGTACAACAATACTTTTCATTATCTTGGCTTAAAAACCGGAAGGCTTTGGACTTGTCCTGAATCGCAGTGGTTCATAAACCTGGTGGTACGTTAGAAATAATTTAGGGACCGTTTAAGAACACAAATAAGCTGGGCGTGGGGGCGGCGCCTGTCTCCCGACTCCTGAGGAGGCTGAGGCGGGAGTTCTAGGCCAGTCTGGGCAACGTAGGGGGCACCCTGTCTCTTAAAAGGAAAAAAAAAAAAAAAGAGAAAATACAAATGTTCAGGTCCCATTCCCCGAGCATTCCAAGTCTGCCCGTCTTGGGGGCTGTCGGGGAATCGGCATTTTTAAAACGGTCCCCTGGTGATTGCAACGCGCAGCCAGTCGCGAACCCTAAAACGCTTCGAGCCATTCCCGCAGGCTGGCGATGTGTTCTGGGAGATGTGGGACGCAGCTCCCCTGGCCTCCGGTCTCCCCCGTCCTGCCCGCTGTGCGCCCGGTGAGGACAGAGTCCAGAATATGGCAGCGGAGAGTACTTGACCGACCTACAAGGCCCCAGTGGCTGCGAGAGGCCGCGGTCCACCGCTCCCTTTCCGCCCACCGGGAGGCTGAGAAGGAAGGGCCAACGCCAGCGAGTTACCTGAGCGGCTTCTTGGAGAGCGGGCACACCAGGAACTCCAGCAGCGCCGGATCGAAGGCGCGGGGCAGCTCCTCACTCTTCTTGCCCCGGTCGGCCAAAGGCCGCGACCCCGACGCGTGCAGGCACCTACGGGCGACCGCGGACGGCGGCGCGCGCGTTCCCCGCAGCGCTGAGGCGAGCCTCCAGCGTGCTCCACTCAGCATGGTCTGGCAGCCGGAGACCAGGCCTCACTGCGCCCTTGCCACCCGTGGCCGAGCTCCTGGCTCCCCGTTCGTCCAGGCCAGCCGGCCAGGCCCCGCCCCCTGGTGCTCTGGGAAACGCTGCCGGGGAGTAGGCGGGGCGGGCGCTTTGGTTCCGAGGGTGCTTCTGCTCCGACTGCTTTTCCCACGGGCGTCATCTACAGTCCGGAGGACAGCCCCAGGGCAGAGGCCTCTGGTGGGTGCCCCGCCGCCTTACCAGACTAAAAACTAAACCAGTGTTTAAGTCGAGGTGTCTGGGTTTTCACCGGGGCCTGTCGCAAGGATGCTAGGAAGCCAGTGGCCAGGCCTCAGAGTTGTAGGGAGTTAGGCTTGGACCAGCGTGGTTACCTCCAAGTGAAGTTTCAGACACACTGTTATGTATTGTATTGAATGTATTGTCATGGATGTATTGAAAGCGCTCATTTGTTTCATGTACATCTTTACTATACCATTAGTTTCTGTAATCTTGTTTGGCTTTTTTCTCTCTCATTAAAAAAAGTGAGAACCTGGAAGGAATGGCCTAGGCCCCTGACCCTCCAAAATATATAAATTCTTCCTGCCTGAGACCCAGTCATTGTGAAGTATTTGCGTGATAAAGCACAGCTAATTTACTTCTATAAATGAGCTTGGAGGCCGCAAGGGGCCTAAATAACTGTGTAACAGGCAGATGTGATCTGCCTGTTAAAGATCTATTCAATGAATGGGTGATCCATTCAGTGAATTTGTATCCCAGGTTTGCTTCCGACTCTCCGAGGAAGTGACCATGTTAGATCTCTTTCTTACAGTGTAGTAGATGGGAACTTGGGCTCTGGGGCCTGACAGCTTGGTTCCCTGTCCACAATTAGGAGCTGTATGACTTTGGCAAATGACTTAACTGCTCATTTTCCTTATCTGTATAAGACTAATAATTGTACCTACCCTGTAGGTAGGGCATAAATGTGATTGTGCATTCGAAGAACATTTAGAAAAGTGCCTGGCACAAATTAATGCTCCATTAATGTTGTCTATTTTTATTTTTATTTCATCTAGTTTTTCCATGTCCGAAGACTCAAAGATTCTCATTAGTCATCCACTTTTTCCCTCCGTTCTGCTGAATATCAACCTGAACTTTTTTTTTGCATCACTGGGCATTATCATTTCACACTTTGAGTTCCTGGAGCTGGAAGTACAGAATCCAAAAATATGTTTATATTTTCAAATTTCTCTTCCACTCCAATGTAAAAATAAACTGACAAATGTTTATGTGTTCATCCTAATTTTTTGTTTGTTTTTTGGGCCATCCTGTTTTTTTTAAAAAAAAAACAGTTTATTTTTTGATGTTCTTTGTTCACTAATGCTCAGAAGATTTTCTAAGGTTAATGTAGCTTATAGGATACCAAAAAGGAAACACTTCTACTGGATAGATATTCAAGAGATAATGAAAGTCTCTGGTTGCCTCACCTTCTTTCCCCCACAAAGAAATCTTTCACAGTCATAACTTTCCGTTATTAGAGTTACTAACGGACTAGAGAATAGGGCAGTTATCAGGACATACCCTCAAGGGAAACTACTGTAAAGTTCCTATGTCACCTTCACACTATTTCCGACTAGGGCAGTAGCAGGAATTAATTTTTCAGTTGAAATCAGTTGATACTTTGGGCTCAAGGGAAGGGGTGAGCTGTAGGAAAGATAAGTTTCTGCTTAAGGAGAAACAGCGCTTGACTTCTGCAAGCGCTGAGTGGGCTCAACCCTTGGCCCTTGTTGGGTAGGGGAAGGCACCCATGCTTAAGCCTCAGCTAGCTTGGCTGACATGCCTCAGCTAGCTTGGCTGACAGATCTCTGTCAACTGGGTTTTCTAACCAGTTATAAATAAATTAGTTTCAGTTTGCCTCCACATAGAGGGTTTGAGGCAGTTCAGTTTACTTTATTTAGGGGAAGAACAGAGAGTAACAGCAAAGTATTGAAAACATCCTCAAATTTATAACACCAGAAATCAACAACCAATATTTAAGGAACATATGAATGTATGACTGTCACCATGTGTGTATTGCAACAGATCAAAGCAAAATGTCCCTAAATAGCCCTTAGCAATGAAGAAATACAATTCATTTCTGCCTGTAGTATACTAAGCTAAATGTAGATGATAGGATAGGATCATGGGACTGGAACTGGTCTTTTAAAAGTTGGTCCCTTTTCACTATTCCCATGACTATGACCTTTCCTGTCACACAGGCCTGTGCACAACAACCTGATGGTTTCTGGGCTCAGATACAGTATAGCTGTGTGATCTTGGAGAAGCTACTTAAGTTCTCACCCTCAACCTTCTCACTTGTGAAATACAATAATAATAGTATGTAACTTACAGTGTTTGAACAGACTAAATAAAACAATTCAAGTAAAACAGCACAGGTGCTAACACATTTAAAGAATGTTGTTAGCAATAAAATTATTTATTATGGTGAAACTAGTAAACATTCTGATGAAAAGGGAAAGGGAAAGCACAAGGTACTTCTGGGACACTCTTTTTAACTGAAATGGAACTTTTCTAATTTCTAATATGGATACTATTGAAACACAATTCTTGGATTATCACACACATGAAGTTAGAAATCTGTAGGCAGAAGAGGGGCTGGACTATGTATTTTAACAGAGCCTGTCAATTCCAAATTTGGGGGCATTGAAATTTGTGAACCTGTAATCCAAAGAAATGAGTCAAAATAAATTTTCCACTAGATGGCATCATTTAGTATTTGAACTAACATTTATCTCTGCTTGATCTTTTCTTTCTGTGATTACAAAGATTTACTTTCATTTTGCCAATTTTTCTTAATTTGACAACACTTATTTTTTATTTTTATTTTATTTTCTTGAGACAGATTCTCTCTGTGTCATCCAGGCTGGAGTACAGTGGTGCAGTCGTGACTCACTGCAGCCTTGACCTCCCAGGCTCAAGCAATCCTGGCACGTCAGCCTCCAGGTAGCTGGGACTACAGGTGCATGCCACCACGCCCAGCTAATTTTTGTATTTTCTGTAGAGATGGTGTTTCATGTTGCCCAGGCTTGTCTGGAACTCCTGAGCTCAAGCAATCCACCCACCTTGGCCTCCCAAAGTGCTAGGATTACAGGCATGAGCCACTGTGCCCAGCCCAACATTTATTTTAAAAACAAAAATCATAAAAGTCCTATTAATAAATTTTAATTATAATGAGTTTATTAAAATCAAGTTTCCAATAGATAAATGGACAAAATATTTGAAAAGAAAAATTCACAAAAAAGAAAATACAGCTGATCAATAAACATATTAAAAAATTTTCCTCAATAGTAAAGTAGTAATGCTAGTTTCAGACATCAAAGGAGTTTTGAAATAACTCTAGACATGAAAGTTACCAGCCTTGTCTTGGCCATCTGAAGGATAATCACAAATTCTGTCTGAAGGGCTGAGGACTAGTGCCTGCAAAAGGACCAGAATATCCCAGCATGGGCTCAAGTAGCTTGAAATTATGGAAGCATGTCCTGTCTTTCTTTCTTTTCTTTCTTTCTTTCTTTCTTTTTCTTTCTTTCTTTCTTTCTTTCTTTCTTTCTTTCTTTCTTTCTTTCTTTCTTTCTTTCTTTCTTTCTTTCTTTCTTTCTTTCTTTCTTTCCTTTCTTTCTTTTTTTCTCTCTCTCTCTCTCTTTCTTTCTTTTTTTTTTTTTTGAGACAGGATGTTGCTCTATCTCCCAGGCTGGAGTGCAGTGGCTCCATCATAGCTCACTGCAGCCTTCACCTTCTGGGCTCAAACAATCCTCCCACCTCAGCCTTCCGAGTAGCTGGGACCATAGGCACGCACATGCACCACCACAACCGGCTAATTTTTAAAATTTTTTTTGTAAAGTCAGGGTCTCACTATGTTGTCCAGGCTGGTCTTGAACTCCTGGGCTCAAGTGATCCTCCCGCCTCAGCCTCCCAAAGTCCTGGGATTACAGGCGTGAGCTACCACGCACAGCCCAACTTGCTCTTTTGGTTCTGTGGCTGCTGCACTTATGGGGATGTACCCGCTGATCCACAACAGCTTGGGAGTACTCTTCCATAAGCTCCCCTCCCTCACGCCAGGCAATGTGCTTGTCATCGTGGGCTCCATTATCACGGTGGTTGCCTTCCTGGGCTGCATAGGTTCTGTCAAGAAAAACAGGTGCCTGCTTATGTCCTTGTTCATTCTGCTGCCGATTATCCTCCTTGCTGAGGTGACCTTGGCCATCCTACACTTTGTTTACGAACGGAAGCTGAATGTATAGGTAGCTGAGGGCCTGACGGACAGCATCTACCATTACCACTGGGACAACAGCACCAAGGCGATGTGGGACTCCATCCAGTCATTTCTGCACTGCTGTGGCGTAAATGGCACGAGTGATTGGTCCAGCGGGCAACAAGCATCTTGCCCCTCAGATCCGAAAGTGAAAGGTTGCTATGCAAAAGCGAGACTGTAGTTTCACGCCAATTTCCTGTATATCAGAATCATCACCATCTGTGTATATGTGCAATCCAGGTGGTGAGGATGTCCTTTGCACTGACCCCAAACAGCCAGATTGATAAAACCAGTCAGGCCCTGGGGATGTGACCTGCAACTGCCCTGTGCTGGGGAGACTCGTTTCATCTTTGGAAATCCAAAACCATTTATAGCACGAAGTTCTAAATGGTCACCTGCTGGACTGCCTGTCCTCCACTTCGCTTTTTGGGTCGCTGTCTTATACAGTCAGAAAATAAGGTGTTGGCTAGGGACTTTCCATCTCAGGCAGTGAGACAACCTTTCACCTACTGATGGCAGCAGCCACGTCTCTCAAGGTGGTAACAGTAATACTTGGACATTTTTTTAGACATGAAAGGCCAAGAGAAACTGTGGAACTAATGGCTCAAGATCAAAGAGTGGGCCCAGGATATGAAGTTTTTAACCTTCCCATTGTCAAATTAGTCTCTGGCCTCTGTGTCATGCCCAGTCTGCTCTCCAAAGTCAAGCAAGAGACAAGCTGAAGAGGGTTCTAGGTCCAGGCTCATGGGACCATTGTCACAACCCTGTTTCTCTTTGATGAAGAGTGGTGGCTATAGGAATTACAGAGTGCTCTTTCTCCAAAGGGCAGGGTTTCATTTCCATTTCTTTATTAAGGGCCTCATCAATTTGTTCTGTCTTTCCACAAAAAATTATCCAGTGATTTATATCCTGACTTCAACCAGTTACTTAGTTGATAATCATATGCACAAGACTTCTGGTGTTATTTCTCTATCAGCTAAGGTTTTGTTAATTTATTATTTTGCTCTTTGATAAATAAAAGTGATCTTAATTTTTTGAAAAATCAAAGAAGTTTCCATTTCTCATCTATCAAAATAGTAAATATTTTAAAAATGTAATTCTTAATGTTTATGAATAAATGAATAAAGTATTAATTTATTAATTTATTGAATGTCCACTATGTGGCAGGCATGCACCATTATTCAGATTTAAAAATAAAAACTCATAACAACACAGAAAATTATAATAAGTGAAAAACAAGCAGGACACAAAAATGTATGCACAATGATTATGTTTTTAAACCCAGAACTTCGGCATAGGGACAAAAAACAAATAACAACCAAAATGTTGGCTGAGTGCTGTGGCTTACACCTGTAATCCTGCACGAGGCAGGAGGATTGCTTGAGGCCAGGAGTTCAAGACCAGCCTGAGCAACTTAGCAAGACTCCATTTCTACAAAAAATAAAAAAATTGGCTGTAGCAGTGCCTGCAAGTACTAGCTACTCAGGAGGCTGAGGAAGGAGGATCACTTGAGCCCAGGAGTTCGAGGTTACGTTAAAGTATGATGGCACCACTGCACTCTAGCCTAGGAGACAGAGCAAGACCCTATCTCTAAAAAATAAAAAAACAGGCCAGGCACAGTGGCTCACACTCATAATCCCAGCACTTTGGGAGGCCAAGGCAGGTGGATCACGAGGTCAGGAGTTCAAGACCAGCCTGGCCAAGATGGTGAAACCCCGTCTCTACTAAAAATAGAAAAATTAGCCAGGTGTGGTGGCAGATGCCAGTAATCCCAGTTACTCAGGAGGCTGAGGCAGGAGAATCGCTTGAAACCAGATGGCAGAGGCTGCAGTGAGCTGAGATCACACCGCTGCACTCCAGCCTGGGCAATAGAGAGAGAGAGACTATGTCTCAAAAAAAAAAAAAAAAAAAAATTGGTTCTCTTTAGCTGGTCGAAATATTGCTGAATTGTTCTTTAAATGTTTCTCTATTTAAACTTTTTTATTTAATAAAATAGTTTTAAAATATAAACATTACCAGTTCATAATTGATAAAAGAATACTTTATTTCAAAACTATTGATTTGGTTCAGTAAATATTGATCACTTCCTGTGTTCTCAGATTATATTAGGAGGTGAAAAGGACGGGCATAAAGGCATATAAGATGCTATTCCGGCTAAGCGCGGTGGCTCACACCTGTAATCCAGCACTTTGGGAGGCTGAGGCAGGCAGATCACCTGAGGAGTTCAAGACCATCCTGGCCTGGCCAACATGGTGAAACCCTGTCTCTATTAAAAGTACAAAACATTACCTGGGTGTGGTGGCGGTGCCTATAATCCCAGCTACTCGGGAGGCCGAGGTAAGAGAATTGCTTGAACCAGGGAGGTGGAGGTTGCAGTGAGCTGAGATCGTGCCACTGCACTCCAGCCTAGGCGACAGAGTGAGATTCCGTCTCCAAAAGAAAAAAAAAAAAGCTATCCCTATTTTCAAGACGTTTATAATCTTAAGTGGAGTAAACAGCACAGGATAAAGTTAAATAAAACATTCAGGTTTACATATAATACATTCTTTTGTGCATTCATTCAACATTTGTTGAACTTATACTGTATATGAGGCTCACAAAGAAGGCTGTGCCTAAGGCCTGAGGAGGGCTTAGGGGAGTGTCAGTATAGGTCTCATAGCCGTAACAAATTATTTACTGAGACCTCAGGAGATACCCATTTTATCTCCTTTCTTCATTTTTTAATCCACAAAAACAATTTTAACTTTGCAAGTAGAATATAAAAGTTTGCTAGGCAGAGATGAGTATGATGAGCCATCAATACTATACTACAGCTCAGGTAAGAGTGAATAATACGGACTTGAGTAGATATTGTAGGGCTGCATATTAATATACATTTTAAATGGCTTCTGTGTATAACTATAACATTTCAAAACTGATCATGAAAATGGCCAGGTTTGATCTTAAGCCTAAAAGTTCAACATAATTAAGATATGAATATATGGAAAGAAGAATAGTATTTTATTTTTATTCTTTTTGAGACAGAGTCTCGCTCTGTTGCCCAGGCTAGAATGCAGTGGTGCGATTTCAGCTCACTGCAATCTCTACCTCCCAGGTTCAAGCGATTCTCCTGGCCTCAGCTTCCCAAGCAGCTGGGACCACAGGTGTGCACCACCACGTCACGCCTGGCTAATTTTTTTGTATTTTTAATGGAGATGGGGTTTCACCATGTTGGCCAGTCTGGTCTTGAACTCCTGGCCTCAGGTGATTCGCCCTCTTCAGCCTCCCAAAGTGCTGGGATTATAGGCGTGACCCACCATGCCTGGCAGGAATAGTATTTTTTAAAATTTTTAAAATTTAAAAAATTTTTAATTTAAATTAAATTGTTGTTGTGCTATGTTGCCCAGGTTAGTTGAACTGGCCTCAAGCTGTCCTCCCCCCTCGGCCTCCCAGAGTTCTGGGATTACAGGCATGAGCCACCCTGCGCAGCCAATAGTATTTCTTAATGGGAGTCATCACCACTATTTTGTTCTTTAAAATATCCTATTCATACATATTTTGAAATATAAACTTTAAAAATAAGAAAAGAGGTCACTAAAACTATAAATATATCACAAGCAAATATCCAGATAAGCAACTCCACATGATATTAATTTGTCTATTTAGAACAAATTAAATCAATAAAAAATTGCAGTTCTTTCAAACTCTGCTTGAAATCTGTGGCAGCTGTTGCTCTCTCAACCTCCATCTGAAGATGAGCTGTTGATCTCTCAACACTCCTATTTGAAGAAGTTGGAAAACGAACAAGTACATTTTCCAGACTCCCTTATAGATAGGGTTCTGGCTATGAAATAGACTCTGCCAGCTAGATACACACACGTGAAATTTGAAAGGGAGGCAGAGGTGAGCTTCCTGCAGCAGGGAGAGCTGACACACGGGTTCTGACAGACACAGGATTTGCGTGGGTTAGATGAATGCTGCACTCTCCAGATGCAAGGGGCAGTGTCTTAGTACAGGGCAGCTGCGGCAGCCACAGCAGTGGTTGCAGTAACAGTTTCTTCTGGGTCACAGCTACTAGGGCATTAGCTTAACACCAAAACTCCAGAAGCAGCCCCCTGTTTCTGCTTTTCCAGCCATTTTAATGAATTTATAAACACATAGTTCTGTATATTAAATTCCTATACACTGGAAATTCCTAGAACAATTTCTTTTTCCTACACTGAACCCTGAGTGGTCAACTACCCCAGAGTGTAGATGTGATCATTAAATGAAATATATAAATCACTTAGAATAGTGATTTATATATAATAAAGAATAGTGGCCTGAAACACTCCCAGTAAGAGATATCTATATAGATATATTTATAAAACAGGAGATTTATTACAGGAATTGACTTACACAATTATGGAGGCCTAGAAGTCCCATAATCTGCCTTCCGCAACCTGGAAAACCAGCGGGAGAAAGCTGGTGATGTAACTCAGTCCAAGTCCAAAGGCCTGAGAACCAGGGGAGCCAACAGTGTAGGTCCAGATTGGAGCTCAAAGGCTCTAGAACCCAGAGCACCAGTATCTGAGGGCAGGGGAGTATATATGGCTGTCCCAGCTCAAATGAGAAGCAAATGCACCCTTCCTCCACCTTTTTGTTCCATTCAGGCTCTCATAGGATTGGATGATGTCCATTCACATAAGTGAGGGCAGATCTTCTTTACTCAACCTATAAATTAAAATCCTAATCTCTTCCAGAAAAACACTCACAGACACAAACACGAATAATGTGTTATCAGCTAACTAGGCATCCCTCAGCTCAGTTGAGATGTCACATAAAATTAACCATCGCATTGGCCCATTATAATAGAAAATAAAAGGTCCTGATCAGAATTACTAAAAAGAATGAAGAGTAGAAGTACTAAGAAGTACTCAGGAAAACAGTCATCCTCTGGACGTAGAGTTGTAATATTTAGGAAAACAATGTGGGGAATTTTCTTTTTGCAAGGGTTCAAGGGAGAGCTTGAGGAAGAGGCAAGACAACTTACCTCTTGTACTAATACCATATGTATTAGAGTTCTCTAGAGGGACAGAACTAATAGGATAGATGAATATACGAAACGGACTTTATTAAGGAGAATTGACTCACACGGTCACCAGGTGAAGTCCCACAGTAGGCCATCTGCAAGCTAAAGAGCAAGGAAGCCAGTCCGAGTCCCAAAACCTCAAAAGTAGGGAAGCCGACAGTGCGGCCTTCAGTCTGTGGTCGAAGGCCCGAGAATCCCTGGCGATCCACTGATGTATGTCCAAGAGTCCAAAAGCCGAAGAATTTGGGGCCTGATGTTCGAGGGCAGGAAGCATCCAGCATGGGAGAAAGACGAAGGCCAGAAAACTCAGCAGGTCTGCTCATTCCACCTTCTTCTGCCTGCTTTATTCTACCCACGCTGGCAGGTGATTGGATGGCCCCCACGCACATTGAGGATGAGTCTGCCTCTCCCAGTCCACTGACTGAAATGTTAATCTCCTTTGGCAACACCCTCACAGACACATCCAGGAGCAATGCTCTGCATCCTTCAATCCAATCAAGTCGACACATTATTAACCATCATACCATGGAAAATTCTGATTTTATAAATAAAATTGAAGGGATAAAAGGAGGCAAAATGATGTCACCTGAGACCTATGTGAGTAATTCGATGCTACTCATACTACTATCCCCTGCCCTTTCTCAAGGTTTTCCTTGGCATGATGCAGACTAGCTTGGAAGGGACCGTGTGAGAAACAGCATGCCAGAAGCCTTTGTAATTTCTCTTTCACATCTGCCTGTTCGCCATTTCTTACAATTTGTTTCTTCATAAGTCTTCTGGCTTTCAACACTTTGATCTTAATAGTCACAATTCTAATCTAGGCCTCAGTGATTTAAAGTTGTAGCTAACTTCATATATACTCCTAATTTCTTTATCTCTACTTTTCTAATATTTTTCCCTTTAAAATCCCAATAATAAAAGTTTCTTCTTTATCGTTCTTACTGGCAACTTTGTTCAAAATTTCACAAAAAGAAATGTTATTTGTGCTTGGTTTTAAAGTGCTGTGTACCTTCACTATCACCCAGGTTTCTTAGCTTCTATCTTTTTTTACTCCCTTCCTCCCTCTTTCCACCTCCCATTCCTACTTCTTCTCCACTACCCTCCTGCTAATGGATAAATATGATCCATATCATCTGACAGTGCTTTTCAAATTTGAATATGCATATGAATCACCTGGGAATCTTGTTAAAATGCAAATTCTGACTCATTATGACTAGGATCATACTGAATAGGAGGCTTGAAATCTTTTCTTAACAGCTTCCGTATGCTGCTGCTGAATCGCAGACCACACTTTTAGTAGCAAGACTCCAGAACACTGGTTTTTCAACTGGAATGATTTTGAACCCCAGGAATATTTGGCAATGTGTGGATGCGTTTTTGATGGTTACAACTGGGGTGGTGCTCCTGGGCAGAGGCCAGGGATGCCACCAAGCATCTTACTATGCACAGGACAGCCCCTCACGGCAAAGAATTACCTGGCCCAAAATGTCAACAGTGACCAGGCTGAGGAATCCTGCTCTGGAATGATCTTAAACACTATAAGTATCCAGTGGCATCTTCTATGAGTCTAAACTTTCCAGTCCTCTTCCCTCTACTTAGTCAGTTCCTGTGACTAAAAGGATCTCATATTGCAAGGCTTTTTTCCCCAAAAGTCTACCATTTCCTTTTCCAATTTATTAAATGAAAGTTATGAATGGAATTTTTCATGGCATTAACATGATTTTAAAAGTCTCATGCTCTCAGAAAAAAAAAATTAAGACAGCAAGTTTACAGCTTTGAAATGTGTGATTCTATATGACTTTTTTATTATCCATGTTTAAGCTAGTGCATTATGGTGCCTTCGAAAACAACTGAAGTAATTCTCAAAATAATAATCAATAGGTGTTTTACTTTGTGTGTGTTTCCAATGACTGTTCAGATTGTAGCCATCAAATAGTCCATAGTGTAAAAGGAAACGAACCTCCAAAAGAAGTAGTTTTTTTTGTATTCAGATGAAGAAGATGGGGCTGTTTTAAAAGCTCTTTTATTATAGAAAAGCTGTGTTTTCCATAGTTGAAGAGAGTCAGGAATTTGACAACTTTAACTTGATTTGACTCTCCAGTGATGTAGCTAACACAAGAGTTATTGTATATGAAAAAGATAATTTTTACCAGAATCATGACTAGATGAAAGTAAATTGAGTCCTGAGTATTTTTATTGAAACTATGGTCACAATTCCAAGTTTTTGGAAGTCTGCTTTTCCTAGTTTTCTAAGCCTGTCAGGCATCTTTGGCTGACTCAGAGCCCAACCTTGAACTTACACCTGGCCTGCCAGCACCTAGGGCAGTGCCCTGGGATTCCCACTCTGCCCCTGATTTCATTGCAATGGAAAATACCACTCTTCCTGATTTCATTGCAATGGAAAATACAACTAAATATTTCAGTAGTTTGAGTTTGGTCTAGTCACTGGGGACATTTTATTTTAATGTAAAGATCTTACTGAAAAGTACTTTAGTCACCAACTTAGAGAATTCATAAACTGAAAAATGTTATATAAGGTGACTAAATCAGAATGATCTTCTTAAACTTACTATCCACTCACCTACACTTCCCCAGAAAACTCTCCTTCTTCTGTATTGAACTTAGTAAATGATACCACCAGCCTCTGAGTCACCTGGGCTGAGGTCTGAAGTCATGATGGACTTCATCTTTTCACCTCCCACATCCAATCACATGATGAAGGGCATCTCATGGCAGGAGGACAGGAGCAAGTGTGTCAGCTCAGGTCTCTCTTCCACTTCTTACAAAGCCACCAGTCCCATCATGGGGGTCCCACACAAATGACCTTATCTAATCCCAATTACCTCTCAAAGGCTCCAACTCCAACCAACAGATGAATTTGGCAGTTAAGTTTCCAATACAAGAAATTTGGAGGACATATTCAAACCACAGCACTCCTGAAATCTCTTACAGAAATATTACAGAGTAGAAATAATGCAAATGTTTCTTATGTCATAATGTAAGACAGAAAGATGGGAGTGCATCCCATTCTTGGTTCCATTTCCTTATTACAATAAACACAAATCATCTCATGGGACTAGGATGACCTACCTCAATGCACCTTGCTTTGCATGTGATAGTTTAACAAATTAGTTATTCACCGATGCACTCAAGTGGCCAAGAGCTCCCAGATGATTTCCCTAGGTTTGTGCAAAAGCTTCTGGCACAATGGCTTATGAGGCCCTCCAGAAACTGGCCCCAGCCTGTCTCCAGCTTCTTTTCTCACTGTGGCCACTTCTCATCTTGAATTCAGCCATTCTGAATTATTTGCTGTCCCCATAATAGCCCGTTTCATAGCTCCATGTCTTTTGTTCATGCCATTTCTTCTGCCCAGAATATCTTTACTCCATTGTCCCTCTAAACCACTGCCCGGCTTTTAAGACCCAATTCAAACACAGACTCTTTTACGAAGATTTTTCTAACTCCTACCTTTTCCCTGCTTCCTGGGAACTGACCATCAATCCCTTGTATACAATAGTAAACTACCCCACCCCAATACATACTCACTCACTCACTCACTCACTCTTATTATAACATTTATTACTTCTTTACAAGTATTCGTTTATATGTTTGTTTCCTGTACTAATCTAGAAGATCCTTTAGGTCACATACCATGTGTATTTTATTTCTTTATCCTTAAATCTAGCACAGTGACTGGCATATAGTATATGTTTAATAAACACTTGTAAAATGAATGTAATATGTCTAGTACCAAATGTTGTTCCTCTTAACTTGCCAATAGAAAAAAATACTACACAGTCACAGAATCTGCTTGAAATTTAGCTACCTGTGAAAAGAAAAGCACAATGATTTTTTTTCAATTTAGAGAAATTCAAAACATGTCAACTCTTTCCCAATCTGATTATAATTTTGAGTAATATAAGTTAGGGTGGAGGTGCTAGAAGGAGTACTCTATCAGATCTATCTTCTAAATTCTTTTCTGCCTGGGATTATGTATTTTTAAAACACACACTAAAGTTATAAAAATACAACCAAGAATTCTTATATACTTTCACCTGGATTTCTCAAATTAACAGCTTTCTGTAGCTAGATTTTAAAAAACTGACAGTAACTTGCAGACATGAGGTTCATTTACAATTTAACACTTCAACACTTCAAAACAAAACCAAAACCAAAACAAAATATATTCTCTTACATCACCACAGGACAATTATCGAAATCAGAAAATTAATATTCATACAATATTACTGTATAATTTATGAATTTAAATTTCATCATTTGTTCCATTAATGTATTTTTATAGCAAAAGGAAAAGGATTTCTGGTCCAAGATTCAATCCAGGATGAGACATGACTTTTAGTCATCATGTCTCATTCATCTCTTGTAATCTGAAACAGTTCATTGGTCTTTTCTTATCTTTCATGACCTTGACATTTTGAGGCATTATGGGAAGTTTACTTGCAGCAAGTCTATTCCTCAATTTGGATGTGTCTGATATTTCTTCATGATTAGATTCAGGTAATTTTTTTTTACATTATGCATTTTTTGCCAGGGTACCACAGAAGTAACACTGTGTCATTTTTAGTGCATCCTACCAAGAATTATTACTGGTTATGCTAACCAGTTATTAAAGTGGTCCCTTTAAGTTGTCACTACTGTAAATTAGTTTTCCTCTATGTAATTAATAAGTAGCATACAGGGATGAGGTTATGTTGAAGGCTAAACAAAAGAGAGACCAAGTGTTCCTCTGTGTTCTAAATAGAAATTGTTTAGCTGTGTTATTTGGCCTTCTTAGAGATTACATATAAAAATCAAAAGACTTTAAAATGGTGATCTTCTGACATTTTTAGTGCTTTAGCCACAAAATTATTTATAAAAACAAGATGTAGCTCTGAAATCCATAGTACTGAATATTAAAGCCTTAAGTAAACGGGAGATCTGCATTTAGCAGCTCCTCGGGGATGAAGCTCGAATAGCAGCAGGACCGTTGTTTCTGTGACACTGTGCATTTGGCTCACAGCTAGATCACTCATCAAAAACCCTCTGACAGGAAGATAATGTCCTATGTTATTAGCCATACTTTACAATCAAAGAATAGGTTTATGTTGGTGTTAAATCTGTGAATTCTTACTCTCAGCCTCTTTGTTTGACCCACATATTCTTTAAGGGAGAACTATGTTGAAATGGTACAGGTGATTCGATGGATATTTACCTGTTTTCTGGAGTTAGAAATCTAACACAATAAATGGAAGGTTCTTATTCTTTCAAATGGTTTTGCATCATAGTAAAGGAACCATGCAGTTTGGAGTACAACATTTCTTTCTCTCACTAGATTCAACTGCTAAAGACCTCTTTCACACTGCGATGCTCTTTGAGATGACACTGTACACCATGGAGTATGGTGGTGATAGCTGCCTATTAGTTTGCTAGGCCTGCTATAACAAAGTACCACAGACTGGATGGCTTGAACAACAGACATTTTTTTCTGACAATTCTTGAGGCTAGGTATCAACGTGTTGGCAGGGTTGGTTTCTTCTAAGGCCTCTCTCCTTGGCTTATAGATGGCTGTCGCTCTGTTAACTTCACGTGGTCATCTCTCTGTACATGTCTGTGTCCCAATTTCCTCTTTTTTTTTTTTTTTTTGACAGAGTCTTGCTCTGTCACCCAGGCTGGAGTGCAGTGGTGTGATCTCAGCTCACTGCAAGCTCTGCCTCCTGGGTTTGCGCTATTCTCCTGCCTCAGCCTCCTGAGTAGCTGGAACAACAGGTGCCCACCACCACGCCTGGCTAATTTTTTGTATTTTTAGTAAAGATGGGGTTTCACCATGTTAGCCAGGATGGTCTTGATCTCCTGACCTCGTGATCTGCCCGCCTCGGCCTCCCAAAGTGCTGGGATTACAGGCGTGAGCCACCATGCCCGGCCCAATTTCCTCTTTTTATAAGACATCTGTCATATTGAATCAGGATCCACCCACCATAACCTCATTTTACTTTCATTTCATACCTCTTTAAAAGTCCTATCTCCAGTTGCTTCCAAGATGGCCAAATAGGAACAGCTCCGGTCTGCAACTCCCAGTGTGATCGATGCAGAAGACAGGTGATTTCTGCATTTCCAACTGAGGTACCTGGTTCATCTCACTGGGACTGGTTGGGCAGTGGGTGCAGTCCAAAGAGGACGAGCCAAAGCAGTGTGGGGCATCACCTCACCTGGAAGCGCAAGCTGTCAGGGGATTTCCCTTTCGTAGCCAAGGGAAGCCATGATAGACTGTACCTGGAAAAACGGTACACTCTCGCCCAAATACTGTGCTTTTCCCATGGTCTTAGCAACCGGCAGACCAGGAGATTCCCTCCCATGCCTGGCTCGGCGGGTCCCATGCCCACAGAGCCTTGCTCACTGCTAGCGCAGCAGTCTGAAATCAACCTGCGAGGCTGCAGCCTCGCGGGGAGAGCGGCATCCACCACTGCTGAGGCTTGAGTAGGTAAACAAAGCGGCCAGGAAGCTTGAACTGGGCAGAGCCCACTGCAGCTCAGCAAGGCCTACTGCCTCTATAGACTCCACGTCTGTGGGCAGGGCATAGCTGAACAAAAGGCAGCAGACAACTTCTACAGACTTAGACGTCCCTGTCTGACAGCTCTGAAGAGAGCAGTGGCACGGCGTTAGAGCTCTGAGAACGGACAGACTGCCTCCTCAAGTGGGTCCCTGACTCTTGTGTTGCCTGATTGGGAGACATCTCCCAGTAGGGGGCGACAGACACCTCATACAGGCAGGTGACCGTCTGGGACGAAGCTTCCAGAGGAAGGATCAGGCAGCAATATTTGCTGTTCTGCAATATTTGCTGTTCTGCAGCTTCCGCTGGTGATACCCAGGAAAACAGGGTCTGGAGTGAACCTCCAGCAAACTCCAACAGACCTATAGCTGAGGGCCCTGACTGTTAGAAGGAAAACTAACAAACAGAAAGGAATAGCATCAACATCAATAAAAAGGACATCCACACCAAAACCCTATCTCTAGGTCACCAACATCAAAGATCAAAGGTAGATAAAACCACAAAAATGGGGAGAAACCAGAGCAGAAAAGATGAAAATTCTAAAAACCAGAGCGCCTCTTCTCCTCCAAAGGATTGCACCTCCTTGCCAGCAACAGAACAAAACTGGATGGAGAATGACTTTGATGAGTTGACAGAAGTAGGCTTCAGAAGATAGGTAATAACAAACTTCTCTGAGCTAAAGGAACATGTTCTAACCCATCACAAGGAAGTTAAAAATCTTGAAAAAAGGTTAGACGAATGGCTAACTAGAATAAACAGTGTAGTGTAGAGAAGACTTTAAATGACCTGATGGAGCTGAAAACCACAGCACGAGAACTTCGTGATGCACACACAAGCTTCAATAGCCGATTTGATCAAGTGGAAGAAAGGATATCAGTGATTGAAGATCAAATTAATGAAATAAAGTGAGAAGACAAGTTTAGAGAAAAAAGAGTAGAAAGAAATGAACAAAGCATCCAAGAAATATGGGACTATGTGAAAAGACCAAATCTACATTTGATTGGTGTACCTGAAAGTGACGGGGAGAATGGAACCAAGTTAGAAAACACTCTTCAGGATATTATCAAGGAGAACTTCCCTCACCTAGCAAGGCAGGCCAACATTCAACTTCAGAAAATACGGAGAATACCACAAGATACTCCTTGAGAAGAGCAACCCCAAGACACATAGTTGTCAGATTCACCAAGGTTGAAATGAGGGAAAAAATGTTAAGGGCAGCCAGAGAGAAAGGTCGGGTTACCCACAAGGGAAGCCCATCAGACTAACAGCAGATCTCTCAGTAGAAACTCTACAAGCCAGAAGAGAGTGGGAGCCAATATTCAACATTTTTAAAGAAAAAAATTTTCAACCCAGAATTTCATATCCAGCCAAACCAAGCTTCATAAGTGAAGGAGAAATAAAATACTTTACAGACAAGCAAAGGCTGAGAGATTTTGTCACCACCAGGCCTGCCTTACAAGAGCTCCTGAAGGAAGCACTAAACATGGAAAGGAACAACCAGTACTAGCCACTGCAAAAACATGCCAAATTGTAAAGACCATCGGCGCTAGGAAGAAACTGCATCGATTAATGAGCAAAATAACCAGCTAACATCATAATGACAGGATCAAATCCACACATAACAATATTAACCTTAAATGTAAATGGGCTAAATGCCCCAATTAAGATACAGACTGGCAAATTGGATAAAGAGTCAATACCCATCAGTGTGCTGTATTCAGGAGACCTATCTCAAGTGCAGAGACACACATAGGCTCAAAATAATGGGATGGAGGAAGATCTATCAAGCAAATGGAAAGCAAAAAAAAGCAGAGGTTGCAACTGTAGTCTCTGATGAAACAGACTTTAAACCAACAAAGATCAAAAGAGACAAATAAGGCCATTACAAAATGGTATAGGGATCAATTCAACAAGAAGAGCTAACTATCCTAAATATATATGCACCCTATACAGGAGCACCCAGATTCATAAAGCAAGTCCTTAGAGACCCACAAAGAGACTTAGACTCCCACACAATTACAATGGGAGACTTTAACACCCCACTGTCAATATTAGATCAACAAGACAGAAGGTTAACAAGGATATTCAGGACTTGAACTCAGCTCTGCAACAAGCAGGCCTAATAGACATCTATAGAACTCTCCACCCCAAGTCAACAGAATATACATTCTTCTCAGCACCACATCACATTTATTCTAAAATTGACCACATAATCGGAAGTAAAACACTCCTCAGCAAAAGTAAAAGAACAGAAATCACAACAAACTGTCTCTCAGACCACAGTGCAATCAAATTAGAACTCAGGATTAAGAAACTCACTTAAAACCGTACAACTACATGGAAACTGAACAACCTGCTCCTGAATGACTACTGGGTAAATAACAAAATGAAGGCAGAAATAAAGATGTTCTTTGAAACCAATGAGTACAAAGACACAACATACCAGAATCTCTGGGACACATTTAAAGCAGTGTGTGGAGGGAAGTTTATACCACTAAGTGCCAACAGGAGAAAGCAGGAAAGATCTAAAATCAACACCCTAATATCACAATTAAAAGAACTAGAGAAGCAAGAGCAAACACATTCAAAAGCTAGCAGAAGACAAGAAATAACTAAGATCAGAGCAGAACTGAAGGAGATAGAGCACAAAAAACCCTTCAAAAAATCAATCCAGGAGCTAGTTTTTTGAAAAAATCAGCAAAATAGATAGACCATTAGCAAGATTAATAAAGAAGAAAAGAGAGAAGAATCAAATAGATGCAATAAAAAATGATAAAGGGGATATCACCACCAATCCCAGAGAAATACAAACTACCATCAGAGAATACTATAAACACCTCTACGCAAATAAACTAGAAAATCTACAAGAAATGGATACATTCCTGGACACATACACCCTCCCAAGACTAAACCAGGAAGAAGTTGAATCTCTGAATAGACCAATAACAGGTTCTGAAATTGAGGCAATAATTAATAACCTAACAACCAAAAAAAGTCCAGGACAAGATGGATTCACAGCCGAATTGTACCAGAGGTACAAAGAGGAGCTGGTACCATTCCTTCTGAAACTATTCCAATCAATAGGAACAAAAAGAATCCTCTGTAACTCATTTTACGAGGCCAGCATCATCCTGATATCAAAGCCTGGCAGAGACACAACAAAAAAAGAGAATTTTAGACCAATATCACTGATGAATATCAATGTGAAAATCCTCAATAAAATACTGGGAAACCAAATCCAGCAGCACAGCAAAAAGCTTATCCACCATGATCAACTCGGCTTCATCCCTGGGATGCAAGGCTGTTTCAACACATGCCAATCAAGAAATGTAATCCAACACATAAACAGAACAAACGACAAAAATGACACAATTATCTCAATAGTTGAAGAAAACGCCTTTGACAAAATCCAACAGCCCCTCATGCTAAAAACTCTCAATAAACTAGGTATTGATGGAACGTATCTCAAAATAATAAGAGCTATTTATGATAAACCCACAGCCGATATCATACTGAATGGGCAAAAACTGGAGGCATTCCCTTTGAAAACCGTCACAAGACAAGGATGCCCTCTCTCACCACTCCTATTCAACATAGTGTTGGAAGTTCTGGCCAGGGCAATCAGGCAAGAGAAAGAAATAAAGGGTATTCAGTTAGGAAAAGAGAAAGTCAAATTGTCCCTGTTTGCAAATGACATGATTGTATATTTAGAACATCCCCTCATCTCAGCCCCAAATCTCCTTAAGTTGATAAGCAACTTCAGCAAAGTCTCAAGATACAAAATCAATATGCAAATATCACAAGCATTCCTATACACCAAGAACAGAGAGCCAAATCATGAGTGAACTCACATTCATAATTGCTACACAGAGAATAAAATACCTAGGAATCCAACTTACAAGGGATGTGAAGGACCTCTTCAAGGAGAACTACAAACCACTGCTCAACAAAATAAAAGAGGACACAAACAAATGGAAGAACATTCCATGCTCATGGATAGGAAGAATCAATATCATGAAAATGGCCATACTGCCCATGGTAATTTATAGATTCAATGCCATCCCCATCAAGCTACCATTGACTTTCTTCACAGATTTGGAAAAAAATACTTTAAAGTTCATATGGAACCAAAAAGGAGCCTGCATAGCCAAGTCAATCCTAAGCAAAAAGAACAAAGCTGGAGGCATCACGCTACCTGACTTCAAACTATACTAAGAAACAGCATGGTACTGGCACCAAAACAGATGTATAGACCAATGGAACAGAACAGGGGCCTCAGAAATAACACCACACATCTACAACCATCTGATCTTTGACAAACCTGACAAAAACAAGAAATGGGGAAAGGATTCCCTATTTAATAAATGGTGCTGGGAAAACTGGCTAGCCATATGCAGAAAGCTGAAACTGGGTCCCTTCCTTACACCTTATACAAAAATTAACTCAAGGTGGATTAAAGACTTAAACATAAGATCTAAAACCATAAAAATCCTAGAAGAAAACCTAGGCAATACCATTCAGGACATAGGCATGGGCAAAGACTTCATGACTAAAACACCAAAAGCAATGGCAACAGAAGCCAAAATAGACAAATGGGATCTAATTAAACTAAAGTGCTTCTGCACAGCAAAAGAAACTATCATCCGCACCTACAGAATGGGAGAAAATTTTTGCAATCTATCCATCTGACAAAGGTCTAATATCCAGAATCTACAAGGAATGAAAACAAATTTACAAGAAAAAACCAAACAACCCCTTCAAAAAGTGGACGAAGGATATGAACAGACACTTCTCAAAAGAAGACATTTATGCAGCCAATAAACATGAAAAAAAGCTCATCATCACTGGTCATTAGAGAAATGCAAATCAAAATCACAATGAGATATCATCTCACACCAGTTAGAATGGCGATCTTTAAAAAGTCAGGAAACAACAGGTGCTGAAGAGGATGTGGAGAAATAGGAACACTTTTACACTGTTGGGAGTGTAAATTAGTTCAACCATTGTGGCATACAGCGTGGTGATTCCTCAAGGATCTAGAAGTAGAAATACCATTTGACCCAGCGATCCCATTACTGGGTATATACTCAAAGCATTATAAATCATGCTACTATAAAGACACATGCACACGTATGTTTATTGCGGCACTATTCACAATAGCAAGACTTGGAACCAACCCAAATGTCCATCGATGATAGACTGGATTAAGAAAATGTGGCACATATACACCATGGAATACTATGCAGCCATAAAAAGGATGAGTTCATGTCCTTTGCCAGGACATAGATGAAGCTGCAAACCATCATTCTCAGCAAACTATCACAGGGACATGTTCTCACTCATGTGTGAGAATTGAACAACGAGAACACATGGACACAGGGCAGGGAGCATCACACACTGGGGCCTGTTGGGGGGTGGGATGCTGGGGGAGGGATAGCATTAGGAGAAATATCTAATGTAAATGACGAGTTGATGGGTGCAGCAAACCAACATGGCGCATGTATACCTACGTAACAAGCCTGCATATTGTGCACACGTACCCTAGAACTTAAAGTATAATAATAAAAAAATCCTGTCTCCAAATATTCACACTCTGAGGCACTAGGGGTTAGGACTTCAACATATGAATGGTAGGGGGGACACAGTCCTGTCCATATCACTACTCTTCCAGTCCTACTGGCTTGGTATAAAATATTTTTCTTTCACATTACATGCCTGTATCAAAACATCTCATGTACCCCAGCCATAAATATATGCACCTACTATGTGCCCACAGAAATTAAAAATAACATTTTTTCAATAAAAATAAAATAAAAAATTTTTGGTTATTCTACCAACTTTACAAGGACTTAAAGGGAGCTATCATACATTCCTCATGAGACTTTACAACACATATTTAAATTTATGTAATTATTTAAAGGAAATCATTCCTTTTGAGAAATCTTTTTTTTTTTTTTTTTTAAGATAGGGTCTTGCTCTGTCACCCAGACCAAAGTGCAGTGGCGCAGTCATGGCTCATTGCAGCCTCACCCTCTTGGGCTCAAGTGATCCTACCACTTCAGCATTTCGAGAATTCTTAATGATTAGGGAATTATGTATGAGAAATTTTTTTCTTTTTTAGAGACAGGGTCTAGCTATGTTGCTCAGGCTGGTCTCAAACTCCTGGGCTCAGAGGATCTTCCTACCTCAGCCTCCCAAATAGCTGGGACTAGAGGTGTGCACCACCATGCCTGGTTTCATTTTTAAAGTAATGATGGCTCTAAGAAAAATATCTATTTTCTCTTTTCATATGCTTGAAGAGAACTCAACTATAAAGAGCTTTTAAATCTGAACTTAAAATTCTTCAGGAATAATTCTAAACTAAAATCCAGTGTAAAATTATCCTAATATGCAGATGTAATCATTCAAGTACTCTATATTTCCAGCCTCCTTAATAGTGGTATAAATGTGAATCTCAACCAAATATTTTAGAAGAGACTTCATTGCTCTTTAGGGAAAAAAATCACTTATTAATAGTATAGATTAGGTATACTACACTAAAAACAATCCCTAAATCTTAGTGGCTTAAAAGAACAAGTGTATTTTGTGTTTATGCTATTAGATTGAATTACTTGAAATTTCCAGTATTTCACAATTTTTGAACTAGAGAGACTGTAAATTCATATGGATTGGTGTAATCCATATCAATCACAGAATGATTGGGGTCTCTATTCCATATTGTCTGTACTGAGAGGCACAGTCTAACAGAAGTTCCACCAGCTAGGATATTGCTGGTTACCTTGGCAGAAGGAAAAGAACTGAAGAAAGTACACACATCATTTAACACTGCACCTCTGTTGGTCAAAAAATGTTATGAGGCTGTATCTAACTTCAGCGGGGTAGGATAGTGCTATCCATATGCCAGGAAAAAGGAGAACTTGAATATTATTGACTACGAAATCTGGTAGTGTTTAATGATTGTTTTATATACTTTTTCTAGTTCTTTGTTTCCCCTCCCTCCCTCCCTTCGTCATTTCCTCCTTTCCTTCCTTCCTTCCTTCTTTGTCTTGCTCTGTCACCTAGGCTGGAGTGCAGTGGTGCGATCATGGCTCACTGCAGCCTCAACCTCCTGGGTTTAACTGATTATCCTGCTTCAGACCCCCCAGGGAAGCTGGGACTATAGGCGTGCGCCACCATGCCTGGCTAATCTAGTCCTTTCATGCATTGTGTAACCTGTTTTAATGAAATCATATGGCTCAATTGTGCAGATGATTGTTTTTATTTTTGTTTTCGTGCACTATACAAATTGAAACTCACTGGGCATTGTTAATCCCAGATGAATCTAATGTATTTAAGTAGCCTCTGTCATAGAGTTTCAGAAATAAGTTTTGGACCTTGTTATTAATAAAATAATAGGCTCCCTGAGTTATTATTCTTCAATAATGTGTCATATTCCCCTAGAACATGTGACATAGTTCCTAGGCTAGGGTGATTTTAAAAAACTGTTTCTTGGTCTATAACTGAAATTCCACAACAGACAGTGAAGAAACCATGTTTCAGTACTTCCTTAACCTTTTTTTCTTTCTTTCATCCTAAACTTATATAATACACTATAATTTATAATATAAGGCAATGTTTAAGACAATATTATGTTTAATAATGAAATGGTAGACAGCTTTATTAAATTAGTTGGCCTTATCAGATAAAATATCAATGCTCTAGTGAAATTCCAGTCCTTAATTTTTATTCTTTGCTGGAGTATTGGTATAAGAATTGTCTTAGAATTTTTTGGATAGAAAGTATAACAAGTAGCTAATCACTGCATTATTGTAACACATATCAAAGGAATGTATACTTATAAATTTGTTTAAATAACAGCTTTATTAGGAGAAACTCACATACCATATAATTCACCCTCTTAAAATGTAAAATTTAATGGTTTTAAGTATATTCAGAGTTGCACAGTTATCACTAAGACTCATTTTGGAACATTTTCATTATCTCAGAAAGGGATTCCATACTTATTAGCACTTACTCCCCATTTCTCCAATCCCACTCTACTCGCAGCCCTAGGCAACCACGAATCTACTTTCTCTCTGCTAATTTGCCTATTCTGGATATTTCCTATACATGAAATCAGACAATATGTGATCTTTTGTGACTGGCTTCTTTCATTTAGCATAAAGTTTTTTGTTTGTTTGTTTTTGAGACAGAGTCTTGCTCTGTCACCCAGGCTGGAATGCAGTGGCATTATCTTGGCTAACTGCAACCTGCACCCCTAGGGTTCAAGCCATTCATGTGCCTCAGCCTCCTGAGTAGCTGGGACTATAGTAGCACACCACCATTTCTGGCTAATTTTTGTAGTTTTAGTAGAGATAGGGTTTCACCATGTTAGCCAGGCTGGTGTCGAACTCCTGGCCTTGAATGATCTACCTGCCTCGGCCTCTCAAAGTGCTGGGATTACAGGTAAGAGCCACTGTGCCCAGCCACATTTAGCATAATGTTCTAAAGTTTCATACATGTTTTAGCATGTATCAGTACTTCATTCCTTTTTATTGCCAAATAATATCCCATTGTGTGGATATACCATATTTTATTCATCCGTTCATCAGCTGATACACATTTGGGTTGTTACCAATTTTTGCCTATTATGAATAATGTTGTTATGAACATTTGTGAACAAATTTTTGTATACATGTACATTTTTATTGCACTTGAATATATACCTAGGATTAGAATTGGTGGCCATATAACTCTGTGTTTAATGTTTTAAGAAATTTCCAGACTGTTTTCCAAAGTGGCTGCACCATTTTATCTCTACCAGCAGTATATGAGGATTTTAAATTTTTCCACATTTTTGCAAGGACTTGTTATTATCTTGTCTCCTTGATTATAGTCACTCAGTGCGTGTGATATGGTATCTCCATGTGCTTTTGATTTGCCTTTCCCTGAGAGCCAATGATGTTGAGCATCTTTTTTTCATCTGTTTCTTGGCCATTTGTTTATCCTCTTTGGAGAAATGGCTGCTCAGATCCTTTGCACGTTCTTCAATTGGGTTGCCTTTTTATTATTGAGTTCTAAGAGTTATTATTGAGTTCTATATATTCTGGATACAATTTCATTATCAGATATATGATTTGCAAGTATTTTCTCTCATTCTGTGGGTCATGTTTTCAGTTTTTTTTGTTTTTTTTTTTTTTTTTGAGACAGAATCTCACTCTGTTGCCCAGGCTGGAGGGCAGTGGCGCCATCTCGGCTCATGGCAACCTCTGCCCCCTGGGTTCAAGCGATTCTTCTGCCTCAGCCTTCCAAGTAGCTGGGACTACAGGCGCACACCACCACGCCTGGCTAATTTTTTGTATTTTTTAGTAGAGACAGGGTTTCACCATGTTAGCCAGGATGGTCTTGATCTCCTGACCTCGTGATCCGCCCTCATCAGCCTCCCAAAGTGCTGGGATTACAGGCGTGAGCGACCGCGCCCGGCCCATCTTTTCACTTTCTTAATGGTGTCCTTTGCAGTACAGTTTTTCTATTATTTTCTTTAGTTGCTTGTGCTTTTGGTGTCATATCTAAGAAACTATTGCCTAATCCAAGTTCACAAATATTTATGCCTATATTTTCTTTTAAGAGTTTCATGGTTTTATCTCTTACATTTAGTTCTTAGAACCATTGTCAGTGAAATTTTTATATGATATAAAGTAGAAATAAAAACTTATTCTTTTGCATGTGGATACAATTTGTCCTAGCACCATTTTTGGGGGGGGGTGAGTGTTTAATTTTAATAACTTGCATTATATTATAAATCTCATATATTCCTTAGGTTTTTTACTTAACAGTATCTTTTTTTTAAAAAAAACAGCATTTTAGATTCACGGAGTATATATACAGGTTTGCTCATGGGTATATTGCATAATGCATGCTGGAACCTATCACCCAAATAGTGAACATAGTACCCAATAGGTAGTTTTTCAGCCCTTCCTCTTCTTCCTGCTTTCCCCTTTATGGAGTCCCCAAATAGACATTATTTTCATCTTTATGTCCATGTGAACCCATTGTTTATTTCGCATGTATAAGTGAGAGCATGCGGTATTTGATTTTCTGTTTCTGCACTAATTCACTTAGGATAATGGCCTCCAGTTGCATCCATGTTGATGCAAAGGACACGATTTCATTCTCTTTTATGGCTGTGTAGTATTCCATGGTGTATATGTACCACATTTTCTTTTTTTTTTTTCTTTTGAGACGGAGTCTCGCTCTGTCACCCAGACTGGAGTGCAGTGTCACAATCTCGGTTCACTGCAACCTCTGCCTCCTAGGTTCAAGCGATTATCCTGCCTCAGTGTGAGAAAACATTTTAAATGGTCCATCTTCAAGGCATGATAGAAATCTAAGTACTGGCAGCCAGCCTGAGGATGTGACCAATCACACGGCTCAGGCACCTAGAAAGTCAGGATACACGAACAGGAGGAGGAGTCAGCCCATAAAAGGGAAGAAAGTTTCCTTATTGGGGAATCGAAACTTTAGCAGGGAAGGGGAGTGGAGTATGACCTTATAAGGGGATAATGAAACTTAGGCGACATCTGGGAAGATTATAACCCCATAGTACTCTACCAATGAGGAACTGGGGGAGGGACTTGTGTGCTAGGAGAGAAATTACCTGCTGTGACTGCCCCGGGTGTGCCTGCCTAGCAGAAACCCCGCCTTGCAAGACCACCATTAAAAGTCTCGTTTTCCTCTGCTCTTTGTGTCTCAGAGTCCATTCTTTGGGTTTGGACGGTGAATTTATTTCCCACACTCAGCCTCCCTAGTAGCTGGGATTACAGGCACGTGCCACCATGCGTGGCTAATTTTTGTATTTTAGTAGAGACAGGGTTTCACTAGGTTACCCAGGCAGGTCTTGAATTCCTGACCTCAAGTGATCTACCTATCTCGGCCTCCCAAAGTGCTGGGGTTACAGGCTTAGGCCACCACTACTGGCTCACATTTTCTTTATCCAATCCACAACTGATGGGCACTTTTAAGGATGATGTTAGCTATGGATTTTTCATAGATGCTGTAATTAATCTTTTAAAGAATTTATCGTTGTTACAATCTTCTCTTAAACAGTTTCATTACTTAATACACAACAGCATAATAAAATCTGATGAAATTGAGGTCAACATTAAACAAAGAATAGGGTTACATTTTGTCTCATCTGTAACTACTGGCCACCTTTTTTTGTGTGCTTGCCCTGTCCATAACCTCCACCAAGGGAAACTGACCTACTAATGGGCCCTGTTGTTTCAGAAGCCATATTTGGTATGTGGTGATATCTTCCCTCTTTCCCTACCCTCCAACCACATTTGTTAGACTGGATTAACCATCTGTCTCAGAAACAGCTCATCTTTAGGTGAGACAGTAATCTTTACCCTCTAAGGCCAGATTCAAAAAAATTAATTTGACCAAATGAATTTTTCTCATGAATTGGACGTAAGGAACAAAACTGAATTTGTTACTGGTAGATGGTGTAGCTGAAATCTATCAGACAGAACCCAGACTTGGGAGGCCATAATGGACCATGGGTAACATAATTATGGGGAAATAGAAATCATAAGTAGACAGAAGAAGTTTATTAGCACAGAATAGTAGACACACAGAATTCAGCTGAGTGACACTAACAGCAGAGTTTGTGAGGAAATATTCTTGAACTCCTGCATCTAAGATTTCTAGAAAAAGTTTGAATCCAAAACCAATATCCAGCCTCAATTCTTGAACTTCCATGAATTCCTAGTCTGCTTATTCATCCACATGAGCTAACTTGAAAGGGTCTCTGTTGCTTGTAAACAACAGAGTTGTTGAAACAGAGTAAATGAAATAACTAAAAATACTCAGCGTAAACTTGTCACATTTAATCACATGGGAAAAGAGAATGAAAATTATTTTGGGGTTAGTAAAGGATAAAATTCATGAAAACAATTAAGAAGGAAAATAGGAGAACCTTAGGATCCTTGCCTTTAATAAACCTATGGTGTTAGAAATGCAATTAGCATTCACTAACAGATTCCTATTTAGGAGACAGGACTACAGGCACTACCACCACACCCACCTAATTTTTGTATTTTTAGTACAGACAGGGTTTCACCATGTTGGCCAGGATGGTCTTAATCTCTGGACATCATGGTCTGCCTGCCTTGGCCCTCCAAAGTGCTGGGATTACAGGTATGAGCCACTGCGTGGCCACCATATAATTTCTATACTAAAGTTCACCCGTTCAAGAACTGCTTGAACCTGGGAGGCGGAGGTTGCAGTGAGCTGAGATCACGCCACTGCACTTACTACCTTATTTGGTAAGGGTGTAATAACGAAATTGTTAAAATGGCAATGTGGTGCTTAATAAATTCTTCAAAAAGAAGATTGTTGGGCAGAAACCTTGTTAATGGCAAACAACGCCTAAGGATTTAAAATGGTATCAGCTGGGTGCGGTGGCTCACACCTGTAATCCCAGCACGTTGGGAGGCCAAGATGGATGGATTACAAGGTCAAGAGATCAAGACCATCCTGGCCAACATGGTGAAACCCTGTCTCTACTAAAAATACAAAAATTAGCTGGGCGTCATAGTGTGTGCCAGTAGTCCCACCTACTCGGGAGGCTGAGACAGGAGAATCTTTGAATCCGGGAGGTGGAGGTTGTAATGAGCCGAGATTGCGCCACTGCACTCCAGCCTGGACGATAGAGGGAGACTCCGTCTCCAAAAAAAGGTATCCTGGCAATACTAATTATAGATTAAGTGACAAGAGGCTGTGTCTTGGTAGCAGGCACATAATTTTCAATGAAGAATAAGGTAACTGTGAAGATGAGGTCAATAAAATAATTGAGGTTAATCAGAGTTGGGCTTTAAACAATAATGACTGCTATTTAGTCTTTATGAACAACTGAGGCATAGGTAGCCTACAGTTTTTCCCAGTTGAATTTGATTAAAGCTTCTCAGCTGCCAAATAAAATTAAGGGCTTTACTAATGGAAGATACGCAGAGCTAATAATGGGAAGAATTGGTTGAGAATGGGAAAATTTTTGACATGTTAGAGGAGGATATGAAGAGATAAATAGGATACCTTGACATTTAACTGGGAAACAGATAAGGCCTAGCTCCATGGGTAGAGTCAGAATTATGGTGATTGAGGTGTGGGGCTTATGTCCTATTTATTGGCCTAGTAATAAGTATAGTAATAAGTATACTAAAATGTGCTGCTGCTTCTGTTATTTTGGATGATGATTTTCAGGTAGAATGTTAATTTCCAGGCTTACTCATGCTAATGTTTATGGAGACTCAAACATAGGATTACATCTAGAACTAAACTAAATAAAACAATTATCAGACAGGTGAACTTTAGTATAGAAATTATATGGTGGCCACGCAGTGTCTCATGCCTATAATCCCAGCCCTTTGGGAGGCCAAGGCAGGTAGATCATGAGGTCAAGAGATCGAGACCATCCTGGCCAACATGGTGAAACCCTGTCTGTACTAACAATACAAAAATTAGGTGGGCGTGGTGGTGGTGCCTGTAGTCCCAGCTACTCGGGAGGCTGAGGCAGGAGAACTGCTTGAACCTGGGAGGCAGAGGTTGCAGTGAGCTGAGATTGTGCCACTGCACTCCAGCCTGGTGACAGAGTGAGACTCCGTCTCAAAAAAAAAAAAAAAAAAAAGAAAAAAGAAATTATATGGAGTTGTATGGTATAAACCAACATTTTTAGAGTGTGGAATCAAAAATTTAATTAACTGACAATTTAAATGTAGTGGAGTATGACAGCATAGAAGTTTTGCAGGTTATTATGGGGTAGTTTGAGATATCTTAAAAACACTTGATTTATTTAACATGGAGAAATTTTGTTTACAAGTGGCTGTTGGGTATGCTACAAGTGAAAATTTGATTAAACTAATGGAATTAGGTTGTATGTTTTTATGGCTAATTATCATTAACTGGTAGGTTTGATATAAAAGGGTCTTTTAAAAAGGTATTTTGTGTATTTATTGAAAACAATATTGGCATGTTCTATTGAAATATTTCAAGTGGATATGAAGAATTTCTATATAACCTGAAATAAATTAAAATTTACTTACTATTTTGTATGACAATGGTTGCTGAAGTGAGGATGCAGATAAATCCTATTAGCAGAGATTGAGCAGGAATATTCTATTCTTGGTTAAGTTTGATATGATGAGGATGAGGAGAGAGGAGAATTATAGTGAAAGTTACTCTATATGAAATTGGTGACCTGTTAAGCTCCAGTGAGAAGCTAGTAAGCTGGTAAGGTTATCTAGATGAGAGAATAGACTGGATTGACCAATTAGATATATAATAGGCATGGGGGTCTCCAATTGATAATTGGGTTGGATTTGGGGAGAGGGGTCAGAAGAAGAGTTAAAGGAGCTTTGAAATTGATGATGTTGGAAGCTGTAAAAGTATGACAAAGGACTCACATTTATTTTTGCTTTGTTGATATTTCCATACTATAACTCTTTGGCATGATACATAAAATCATCCTAGCCTTATCAAACATCTTACATTCTCCAATATCCCTCAGTGAAAAATGAAGCATCCTAGGTAGGAGCAACTGTGTTACATAGGACGTGCCCTGGATCTGCTAAACCCCAAGTGTCTTTGTGCAAAGCAATCATTCTGAATACCACCACCTGTTTAGCTGTCCAAAAGCTTTGTGCAAACATTTGCAATAATGGATTAAGACACGAATGAAATGGAGGTAAACCCTAATAGCTCTAAAACCACACTCTTTAGCAGCATTAACAGAAACAAATACTCTTATTTTGAAAGAATTAGTTGGTTGAAACAAACCCATTTAAAGAAAAAAAGCAATTTAGTTACATTCTATAAATATTTATGAGAGCCTATTATGTGAAAGTAATCACTGTGGTAAAAGCTACTTGCTTTTTCTAAAACCTCCCCATCAGATCAGCCACAAGTCCTATAAATTCTACCTGTTCATCCTAGCCTTTACTTAATCCCTTACTTGCACTCAGTCCTAATATCATTACTGACCTGGCTTCCTTACCCTTCTGCAATCTGTCTTCTACTCTACCACCACAGCCATCTTCCTCAGACACCAATTAGATTCTGTTGCCTGCCTGCCATGATTCTTCAGTGGTGTCCTACAGCTTTCAAACTAATTTCAAATTCCTCTCCATGGCACGAAGCCCTTTCTATTTTTTTTTTTAAATAGTGTCAAAGTCTCATTCTGTTGCCCAGGCTGGTCTAAAAATCGTGTCCTCAAACAATTCTCTTGCCTTGGCTTCCCAAAGTGCTGGAATCTTTCCTATTCTTATCTTAGTTTCTTCAGCCTTATTTATCACCACATGGTCTCAAGTACCTTATATTCACATATACTCACACATTTTGCAGTTCTGAAAAATGACCATACATCTCCCCCTTCCTCCATCTATCCCTTTTAGATTCACTTCATTTGGAAAGCTCCCACCTCTTCCTTCCTCTCCCCTTCCCACCTTATCCTTCAATTCCTTTACCTTTCTTTCCCTAGTTTGAGTTGATCACATCTTTGCTAGGCAACCATAGAACCTGATTATACCTCTATCATAATGACTTCCCTATTGATTTGTAGTTGGTTTAACTGTTTGTATCCATCATTGGACTAGAAGTTACTTAATGTTAAGAGCTATTTTTTCTTTTCTATTTCCTTAGTAGTTAGCCTGGCTCATAGCATGGACTCAATAAGTAGTTATAAATACAGTCAAATCTACCTCCTAAATTTCACTTATTTGGGTCTCTTCTTCATCCCTGCTACCTTGTGTTAACTCAGGTTTTCAATAATCATCTAGATTCCTAAAACAACCTCTGTCACCAATATTTTTGGAGGATATTTGTTCTTTATGTTGCTAGCACTGATATATTCACATACGTGTGTGTGTATACAAGTGTATATATGTATATAAATATAGAATAGAACTGATAATTTCATTGAATGACTTAAAAATCATTCTGTGTAGTCTCATTATATAAAGAATAAAGTCCAACTCTAGCAAAGCAGCCAAGGGCTTTCAGATTGGAAAGCCCTTGGATGGAAGCCTTTTTAGGATGGAAAGCCTTTCCTTTTCTAGTCTCATCATTCACCATGACTCATACTCATTGCAGCCACATGTGTTTACCACATTTACTCCAAAAGTGTCTTGTTCTCTAGAGTTAGCTCTGCTGGTACTCTCTTTCGCCTGCTCTATGACTGACACAGGATTTTTCTCAGTCACTTGTCAGCCAGTGATCCCTGGCCAGCAACACCCTTGCCCTCAGGACTTGCTTGGGCCCAGTTCACCACAGAAGATATCCTGTCCCCTCTGCTCACCACACTGTGCCCAGTGGCACCCTGGCATGGGTCCAGAGGCTGTCACAACTGTGTGCTCAGCCCCTGGCAAGAGGAGTTGTGTGAGTGAGCAAGTGCAGGGCCCAGTTGGCCATTCTAAGTGCTGACACAGAAGTGGGCTCCATGTGGTGCTTGAGGCTGGATGATGTGTGTTGCAAGCCACTCCTGTGGTGGACTCCAGCATCCAGACAAGGGGAACACGGTGATGCCCAGGCAGGGGTGCCTGTGACCCCGAAAGCCCAGAGGGGATGTAACAGCATGCTAATTAGCTATTTTAGTCCTGGTGTCTGCAGCCTGATGGATGGCAGCATGTTAACAGCTCTGTCAGCCCCTTGTTCCACCCTGGCCTGCAGCTCCAGGGCTGGCTTGGCCCCACCACTGCTTCTGTTGGTTGGGGTGGCTGCCCTCCACCAGCAGGCATGACATTACAGCCTTCTCTGTACCCATGTTTGGTGGGTCCCAACCTCTTGTCCCATGTCCAAGAAGAATGAGGATACACTGACAATCGAAGAGTGAGGAAGGTGGAGAAGAATTTTATTGAGCAACAAAACAGCTCTTAGCAGAGAGGGGACACATGGGCTGTCAACCTCTCCAGTGTGGCTGGGTCTGGGGCTTTTATGGGCACAAAATGGGGAGGGGTGGGCCATAGGTAGCATTGGAAAAGGTAACATTTGATTGGTTAAAAAGTATTATTCAGAAATAACCAATTGAGAAAGAATGATCAAACAGAAATAAAAGTTTTCACTTCAGGTCTCAGGTTTCAGGCTGTTTTTGGCTTGACAGTGGTGTTTCACTGAGGATCCACCCCTGTCTGCCTAGGATTTGTTTGCCTCCTCTCACTATCACCACTGCTAACTCCTGATCATTCTTTGAGAGACACATCCTCTCATCCTCTCAGATGCACTTCATGCCCCCTGCAGTCTACCCCTTGTCCCCATATCCACTGTGTTGTAATGGTTGCTTTTCTAGTCTTTCTCTCCCATGATTCTTTAATGCCCACATGATTCTTTAATGATAGGGATTTTGTCTTGTTCATTTCTCCAATTTCTGATCAATAAAAATTTGTTGAACAAGTAAATGAAGGACATATTTAATGTAACTAGATATATTAAACTGGAATTTTATTTACTCTTTTATTTTCAATTATACTTTAAAAAAAAAACAACTTTTTGTTTATCTAAGAACCGCCAGTGAGTTTTAGACTGTCAGTTAAACAGCAGGCCCAGAACAGAAGTGTCATATTTATATTTATTCATTTATTCTAAAAAACATTTTTGGGGTGGGCACAATGGCTCACGCCTGTAATCCTAGCACCTTGGGAGGCCAAGGTAGGTAGATCACTTGAGTCTAGGAGTTTGAGACCAGCATGGGCAACACAGCAAAAACCCATCTCTACAAAAAATACAAAGATTAGCCAAGTATGATGACACCTGACTATGGTCCCAGCTACTAGGGATGCTGAGGCTGAGCCCAGGAGGTTGAGAATGCAGTGAGCCATGATTGGGCCACTGCACTCCAGCCTAGGTGACACAGTGAGATCCTGCCTCAGAAATTTTTTTTTTAAATATGGACTATGTTCCGTATTATAAACTCATAAACTATTGCTGGAGTTTATTTTGTTTTCCTTAGCTGTCCAGATGCTATTAGGACAGCTAAGATTTTCTTTTATTAGCAGTGATGCTAGCAAGATAGAAGAATAGGATGGACCAGCCTCATCCCCTCACAGAAACATCAATTTGAACAACTATCTGTTCATAAAAAAATACCTTTATAAGAGCTAAGGAAACGAGGTGTTTCCTTTGCACCTGGGTATAGCAAAGAAATAAGGAAAGACACCCTGAAGAGTGTAGGAAGGACAGCTGAGATTTATAGAAACCTTGTTTATTGAGCATGATGCACTATGCCTATGTTATCTCATGTAATTCATTATGAACTTGCAGGGAAGTATTATCTTCAACTTATAAATGGAGTAAAGTGAGGCTCAAAGAAGTTAAATAATATGTCCAAGGTCACACATGGCCAGGATGCAAACTCCTGCCTGCCTGCCTCCCTAGCCCATTCTCTTTCCACCTTACAGCTTATAAATCACACAATGGAATGTGAGAGGTCATGCTTCTGGACACGAGCTAAGCTTTTTAAAATGGAAAGTCCTATTCATGAGACTCCTCTTCTATTCTCCCCTCATTCCAATAAGCCTTCACTTAATTCTCTCCCACCTATGGACAGCCTCTGAAAAATGCGTCTCTACTGAAAGAAAAGAGAAATTCCTTAAGCCCCAAATTCCTTAGTTTACCTGTTCATTGTTTTTATTATACACCAATTTTAATATTGGAAAATGCATGCTGTCAGGGAATTTGTTCCTTTATATAAATTCATTCCTTCATACTTTAGTTTAAATCATATGTCTTATTAATGTAGTCAATGGAAGGAAAAGAAGCAGAGAGGAAAGGGAGCTGATAATTCAGAGTCCTATGCCAGGAACTATGATAGACCCTTTTAAGATATTAGCTCATTTAATCCTCAACACAATCTTTAGGGGATGTATTGTAATTACCATTTAATAAGTAAGAAAACTGAGGCACAGCTGCCTTAGGTGCAGAGCCGGGATTTGAACTTTTATATCCAAAAAGTCCATAATTCCCCTCCCCTCCCCTCCCCTCCTTTCTCCTCTTTTCTTTTCTTTCCTTTTCGATGGAGTCTCGCTCTGTCACCCAGACTAGAGTGCAGTGGTGCTTGCTGTAACCTCTGCCTCCCAGGTTCAAGTTATTCTTCTGCCTCTGCCTCAGTCTCCCAGTTGCTGAGATTACAGGTGCCCACCACCAAACCCAGTTAACTTTTATATTTTTATTGGAGATGGGGTTTCACCATGTTGGCCAGGCTGGTCTTGAACTCCTGACCTCAAGTGATCTGCCTGCCTTGGCCTCCCAAAGTGCTGGGATTATAGGCATGAACCACCACATCCAGCTCGAAGTCTGTGATTTTTCTACTATGTTGATCATGCATTCACTTACTTATTTAAAAATTCTGTCTGAAACAGCACAAATGGACAATCTAATGTCATACCTCTAGGAACTAGAGAAACAAGAATAAACTACACCCAAACCCAGCAGAAGAAAATAAATAACAAAGATCAGAACAGAACTAAATTAAATTGAAACAAACAAACAAAAAACAATACAAAAGATAAGCGGAACAAAAGGTTGGTTTTCTGAAAGGATAAAAAAATTGATAGACCATTAGTGAGAATAAGAAAAGAGAGAAGATCAAAATAACTTCAATTAGAAGTGAAAATAGAGAAGATCGAAATAAGTTCAATTAGAAATGAAACCGGAGATATTACAACTGATACCACAGAAATACAAAAGTTCTTTCAAGGCTACCATGAATACCTTTACACACACAAACTAGAAAATCTAGATTAAACCAAGAAGAAATAGAAACCCTGAACAAACCAATAACAAGAAGCAAGACTGAATCAGTAATTTCTTTTAAATGCCAACAAAAAAATGGCCAGGGACGGTGGCTAACACCTGTAATCCTAGCACTTTGGGAGGCCAAGGCGAGCAGATCACTTGTGGTCGGGAGTTTGAAACCAGCCTGGCCAATGTGGTGAAACCCTGTCTCTACCAAAAAATATAAAAATTAGCTGGGCATGGTGGTGCGATCCTGTAGTCCCAGCTACTCTGGAGGCTGAGGTGAGAGAATAACTTGAACCTTGGAGGTGGAGGTTTCAGTGAGCTGAGATTACATCACTGCACTCCAGCCTGGATGACAGAGTGAGACCCTGTCTCCAAAAAACAAACAAAAAAAGTTCAGGACAAGATGGATTTATAGCTGAATTATATCGGGCATTCAAAGAACTGGTACCAATCCTACTGAAACTATTCCAAAAGATAGAGAAAGAGGGAACACTTCGTTAATCATTCTGTGAAGCCAGCCAGCATCACCCTAATACTAAAACTAGGAAAGGACATAACAAAAAAGGAAAGCTACAGACCAATACCCAGATGAACATAGACACAAAAATACTCAACAAAATGCCAGCTAACTGAATCCAATGGCACATCAAAATGATAATATATCACGATCAAGTGGATTTCATATCTGGAATGCAGGGATAGTTTAACATATGCAAGTCTATAAATGTGATGCATCAAATAAACAGAATAAAAATAAAAGCCATATGATCATCTCAACAGATGCAGAAAAAACATTCGATAAAATCCAGCGTGACTTTATGATAAAAACCCTCAACAAAATAGGCCTAGAAGGGACTTACTTCAAAGTAATAAAAACTATATATGACAAACCCACTGCCAGCATCATACTGAATGGGGAAAAGTTGAAAGCATCCTACCTAAGAACTGAGACAAGACAAGGATGCCCACTTTCACCACTTCTATTTAACATAGTACTAGAAGTCTTAGCCAGAGCAATCAGACAAGAGAAAGAAATAAAGGACATCCAAATTGGAAAAGAGGAAGTCATATTGTCACTGTTCACTGATGATATGATTGCATACCTAGAAAACCCTAAAGATTCATCCATACAGTTCCTAGATCTGATAAATGGATTGAGTAAAGTCTCAGGATACAAAAGCAATGTGCACAAATCAGCAGCACTGCTGTACACCAGCAGCAATCAAGGTCAGGTTGGTTCAAATCAAGAACTCAATCCTTTTTACAACAGCTACAAAAAATTAAAATACTTAGGAATATACATAAAGAAGGAGGTGAAAGATCTCTACAAGGAAAACTACAAAACACGACTGAAAGAAATAATAGATAACACAAACAAATGGAAACACATCCCATGCTCATGGATGGGTAGACTCAATTTTGTGAAAATGACCATACTGCCAAAAGCAATCTACAGATTCAACACAATTACCATCAAAATACCATCATCATTCTTCACAGAACTAGAAGAAAAATCCTGAAATTCATATGGAACAAATAAAGAGCCTGCATAGCCAAAGCAAGACTAAGCAAAAAGAACAAATCTGGAGGTATCACATTACCCGACTTCAAATTATACTACAAGGCTATGGTTACCAAAACAGCATAGCACTGGTATAAACACAGGCATGTAGACAAATGGAACAGAATAGAGAACCCAGAAATAAAGCCACATACTTACAGCCAACTGATCTTTGACAAGGCATACAAAAACATAAACTGGGGGAAGGACACCCTATTCAATAAATGGTGCTGGGAAAACTGGCAAACCACATGTAGAAGAATGAATCTGGATTTCCATCTCTCACCTTATACAAAACTCAACTCAAGATGGATCAAAAAGTTAAATCTAAGACCTAAAACCATAAAAATTCTAGAATATAACATCAAAAAAGCTCTTCTAGACATTGGCTTATGCAAAGAATTCATGACTTAGACTCCAAAAGCAAAGGCAACAAAAACAAAAATAAATAAACTAAAAAATAAAATAAATTAAATAAAACTAAATAAACTAAAAAGCTTCTGCATAGCAAAAGAAATAATTAGCAGAGTAAACAGACAACCCACAGAGTAGGAGAAAATATTCACAAGCTATGCATCTGACAAAGACTAGTATCCAGAATCTACAAGGAACTCAAACAAATCAGTAAGAAAAAAAACAAAGAATCCCATCAAAAAGTGGGCAAAGGACATGAATAGACAATTCTCAAAAGAAGATATGCAAACAGCCAACAAATATATAACTAAATGCTCAACATCACTGATAATCAGGAAGTGCAAATTCAAACCACAGAGATACCACCTTACTCCTGCAAAAATAGCCATAATTAAAAAGTCAAAAAACGATATTGGCATGGATGTGGTGAAAAGGGAACACTTTTGCAATGCTACTTGGAGTGTATATTAATACAACCACTGTGGAAAACAGTATGGAGATTTCTTAAAGAACTAAAAGTGGATGCCTGGCACAGGGGCTCATGCCTGTAATCCCAGCACTTTGGGAGGCCGAGGCGGGCAGATCACCTGAGGTCAGGAGTTTGAGACCAGCCTGACCAACATGGAGAAAAATACAAAATTTTTCTCATCTCTACTAAAAAAATACAAAATTAGCCAGGCATGGTGGTGCATGCCTGTAATCCCAGCTACTCAGGAGGCTGAGGCAGGAGAATCGCTTGAACCCAGGAGGTGGAGGTTGCGGTGAGCCGAGATCACACCATTGCACTCCAGCCTGGGCAACAAGAGCGAAACTCTGACTCAAAAAAAAAAAAAAAAAAGAACTAAAAGTAGAACTACCATTTGATCCACTCATCCCAGTACCAGGTATCTACCCAAAGGAAAATAAGTCATTTTATGAAAAAGACACATGCACATGCATGTTTATAGCAGCACAATTAGCCATTGCAAAGATGTGGAACCAACCTAAGTGCCCCTCAACCAACGAGTGGATAAAGAAAATGTGGTATATATACACCATGGAATACTACTCAGCCATAAAACAGAATGAAATAATGTCTTTTGTAGCATCTCGGATGGAGATGGAGGCCATTATTCTAAGCAAAGTAACTCAGGAATGGAAAACCAAGTATCATATGTTCTCACTTATAAGTGGGAGCTAAGCTATGAGGATGCAAAGGCATGAGAATGACATAATGGACCTGGCGGACTTGAAGGGGTAGTCTGGGAGGGGAGTGAGGAATAAAACACTACATATTGGGTACAGTGTATGCTACTTGGGTGATGGGTGCACTAAAATCTCAGAAATCACCCTAAAGAACTTATCCATGTAACCAAAAACCACCTGTACCCTGAAAACTTTTGAAATTAAAACAATTTTAGAAATTCTCATTGAGAGGCTGGGCATGGTGGCTCACGCCTGTAATCCCAGCACTTTGGGAGGCCGAGGCGGGTGGATCACAAGGTCAGGAGATCGAGACCATCCTGGCTAACATGGTGAAACCCCATCTCTACTAGAAAAAAAAAAATTAACCTGGCATGGTGGTGGGCGCCTGTAGTCCCAGCTGCTGGGGAGGCTCAGGCAGAAGAATGGCGTGAACCCGGGATGCGGAGCTTGCAGTGAGCCGAGATCATGCCACTGCACTCCAGCCTGGGCAACAGAGTGAGACTCTGTCTCGAAAAAAAAAAAAAAAAAAGGAAATTCTCATTGAGAGATTCTTTTTCTTAAAAATACATTTCACTGTGTATACAGAAGGTATACAACATATTATGGAATATATTGATAGACAGATAGACAGTAAAAAGCTTACTACAGTGAAGCAATAATCCATTTATGCCTGAGGTTGCAATTTTTTGAATTTTTGTAATCAGACCTTGGTGATGACCTTGAGCAGTAGGATATAAATAACTCCCACACGCTTAGCATTCCAATAATGGAACACTAGGCATAAATGGGTTAATGTATCTATTATTTAACATAGTTACTTTTTTTGTTTCTAAACAAAAAATCTCATTTAACATGAATTCCAAATACAGTATAATTTTATTACCTATAATTCTCATGTCTACATTAGATCTCTAGATGTATTCATCCTTCAAAGACATGATACAAAGCAGATATACTTTGTATCCTCTGAACTACATCTCCCCATTTCCTCCACCAAACCCTCCCTGGTAACCACTGTTTTGTTCTCTATCTCTGTATAGTTGTTGTTGTTTTGTTTTGTTTTTATAGATTCCAGATATAAGTGAGATCATGCAATTTATTTTTCTGTGTCTGGCTTATTTCCCTTAGCATAAGTCCAGGCTCATCCATGTTTTAACAAATAGCAAGATCTTTTTATTTCTTGGGGCTGAATAATTGTCCTTTGTATTTGTGTACCACAGTTTCTTTATTCATTCGACCAGTGACAGGCACTTAGGTTGTTTCCATATCTTGGTTATTGTGGATAATGCTGCAATGAACGTGGGAGTGCAGATGTCTTTACAGGGTGATAATTTCATTTCCTTTGTGTATGCACCCAGAAGAAGGATTGCTGGGCCATACAGTAGTTCTATTTTTAATTTCTTTAGAAACCTCCATGTTGTTTTTCATAGCAGCTGTACCAAATCTGCATTTCCACTAACAGCACACAAGAGTTCTCTTCTCTCCACATCCTAGCCAACAGTTGTTATGTTTTGAATTTTTTTTTTTTTTTTTTTTTTTGAGATGGAGTCTTGCTCTGTCGCCCAGGCTGGAGTGCAATGGTGTAATCTTGGCTCACTGCAACCTCCACCTCCCAGGTTCAAGTGATTCTCCTGCTTCAGCCTCCCAAGTAGCTAGGACTATAGGCACGCACCACCAAGCCTGGCTAATTTTTGTATTTTTAGCAGAGATGGGGTTTTACCATGTTGGCCAGGCTGGTCTTGAACTCCTGACCTCAAGTGATCCACCCGCCTCAGCCTCTCAAAGTGCTGGGATTACAGGCATGAGCCACCATGCCTGGCCATCCTTTTTTATAATAGCCATCCTAAGGGGTGTGAGGTGATATCTCATAATGGTTTTGATTTAAATTTCTCTGATGATTAATGATGTTGAGCACCTTTCAATATACCTGTTGATCATTGTTATATCTTCTTTGGAGAACGACTCAGGTCTTTTGCTCATTTTTAAATTGAGTTATTTGCTTTTCCACTATTGAGTTGTATAGGTTCTTTATAAATGTTGAATATTAACCCCTTACCAGGTATATGGTTTGCAAATATTTTTTCCCAAACCATAGGCTTCTATTTCTTTTTGTTGATTATTTCCTTTGCTGTGCAGAAACTTTTTAGTTTGATTTAGTCCAATTTATTTCGTATTGCTTTTGTTGCCTGAGCTTTTGGTGTGATATCCAAAAAATTATTGCCAAGGACAATCTCCAGCAGCTTTTTCTCTATGTTCTCATGTAGGAGTTTTATAGTTTCTAGTCTTTTATTTAGGTTTTTATCCATTTTTATTTGATTTTTGTGTATAGTGTAAGATAAGGGTCCAAATCCATTCTTCTGCCTATAGAAATCCAGTTTTCCTAGCATCATCTACTGAAGAGACTAGCCTCTCTCCATGGTGTTCTCTTGGTGCCCTTGTCAAGTTATGTGACTGTATATGCTTGGATGTATTTCTGGTCTCTCTAACCTGACTCATTCCTCTGTGTGTCTGTTTCTATGCCAGTATATACTGTTTTGATTATTATAGCATTGTAATATAATTTGATAACAGAAAGTATAATGCCTCCAACTTTGTTTTTGCCTCTCACAATTGTTATGGCTATTTGGGGTCTTTTATGGCTCCATATGAATTTTAGGGTTTTGTTTTCTATTTCTGTGAGGAATGCCATTGGGATTTTGTTAGGGATTGCTCACTGAGAGATTATGTGTGACCGCATTGACAATATTAAGATGAGAACTGAACTCAGTATTTTAAGATGACTTATTTTCTAATTGCCTCAGTATTGCTGATTGGCAATTTGTGACATTTGAGCCTTGAGCATAATGGAAACCTGGGCATAATAGGAAAATTAATTTTATTTAATTTCTACCCTAGAATTTTGCTATTTGTCACTTTATTTAATTTAAAAAAATTTTATGGGTACATAGTAGGTATATATATTTATGGGGTACATGGGATATTTTGATACAGGCCTACAATGCATAATAATCACATCAGGGTAAATGGGGTATCAATCATCTCAAGTATTTATCATTTCTTTGTGTTATAAACATTCCAATTATATTCTTTTGGTTATTTTACAATGAACAATAAATTACTGATGACTGTAATCACCCTGTTGTGCTATCAAACACTAGATCTTATTCATTCTAGCTACATTTTTGTACTCATTACCTATCTTCACTTCCCCCCGTCCTTATTACCCTTCCCAACATCTAGTGACCATCATTTTACTGTCCATCTCCACGAGTTCAATTGTTTTAATTTTTAGTTCCCACAAATGAATGAGAACATGCAAAGTTTGTCTTTCTGTGCCTGGTTTATCTCACTTAACATAATGTCCTCAAGTTCCATCCATGCTGTTGTAAATGACAGGATCTCATTCTTTTTTATGGCTAAATAGTACTACATTTTCTTTATCCATTCATCTGTTGATGGACACTTAGGTTGCTTCCAAATCTTGGTTATTGTGAATAGTGTTTCAATAAACATGAGAGTACAGATATCTTTGGAATGTACTGATTTCCATTCTTTTGGGTATTTACCTAGCAGTCGGATTGCTGGATCACATGGCACTTCTATTTTTAGTTTTTTGAGGAACCTCCATACTGTTCTCCATAGTGGCTGTACTCATTTACCCTCCCACCAACGGTGTACAAGGGTTCCCTTTTTTCTACATCCTCACCCCAGCATGTGTTATTGCCTGTCTTTTGGATGAATGCCATTTTAATTGGGGTGAGATGATATCTCATTGTAATTTTGATTTGCATTTTTCTGGTGATCAGTAATGTTGAGCACCTTTTCATATACCTGTTTGCCATTTGTATGTCTTATTTTGAGAAATGTCTATTCAGATCTTTTGCTCACTTTTAATCAAATTATTGGATTTTTTTTCCTATAGAGTTGTTTGAGCTCCTCATGTATTCATTCTAGTTATTAATCCTTTGACAGATGGGTAGTTTGCAGATATTTTCTCCTATTCTTTGAGTTGTCTCTTCACTTTGTTGATTGTATCCTTTGCTGTGCCTTTTTAACTTGATGTGATCCCATTTGTCCATTTTTTGCTTTAATTGCCTGTGCTTTGGGGGTATTACTAAAGAAAGTTTTGCCCAGACCAATGTCCTGGAGAGTTTTCCCAATATTTTCTTGTAGTAGTTTTATAGTTTGAGGTATTAGATTCAAGACTTTAATCCATTTTTATTTGATTTTTCCATATGGCAAGAGATGGTGGTCTAGTTTCATTCTTCTGCATATGGATATCCAGTTTTCTCAGCACCATTTATGAAGAGACTGTCCTTCCCCCAATGTGTATTCTTGATACTTCTGTGAAAAATGAATTCACTGTAGATGTATGGATTTATTTCTGTGTTCTCTATTCTGTTCTATTGGTTTATGTGTCCGTTTTTATGCCAGTCCCAGCCTGCTTTGGTTACAATAGCTCTGTAGTATAATTTGAAGTCAGGTAATATGATTTCTCCAGTTTTGTTTCTTTTCCTTGGGATGGCTTTGGCTATTCTGGATCTTTTGTAGTTCCATATAAATGTTAGGATTATTTTTTCTACATATGTAAAGAATGTCATTGGTATTTTGATAGGCGTTGCATTGAATCTGTAGATTGCTTTGGGTAGCATGGACATTTTAACAATATTGATTATTCCAATTCATGTACATGGAATATCTTTCCAACTTTCATGTCCTCCTCAATTTCTTGAATCAGTGTTTTATAGTTTCCATCATAGAGATCTTTCATTTCTTTGGTTAGTTCTTAAGTGTCTTATTTTATCTGTAGCTATTGTAAATCAGGTTACTTTGTTGATTTCTTTTTCAGATTGTTCACTGTTGGCATATATGCCAATAGAAATGCTACTGATTTAATAGAAATGCTACTGATTTTTGTATCCTGAAACTTACTGAATTTGTTTATCAGTGCTAATAGTTTTTTGGTGGAGTCTTTTCCAATTACAAGATCATGTGATTTGCAAATAAGGATCATTTGACTTCTTTCTTTCCAATTTGGATGCCTTTTATTTCTTTGTTTTCTCTGATTGCTCTAGCTAGGACTTCCAGTACTATACTGAATAAGAAAGGTGAAAGTGGGCATCCTTATCACGTTCTAGATAAAGAAAAGACTTTCAGTTGTTCCTAGCTGTGGGTCTGTTGTATATGAATTTTATTATATTGAAATATGTTCCTTCCTTTTCTTCTTTTTTTTTTTTTTAGACAGAGTTTTGCTCTTGTTGCCAAGGCTGGAGTGCGGTGGCATGATCTCGGCTCACAGCAACCTCCACCTCCTGGGTTCAAGCGATTCTCCTGCCTCAGCCTCCAAGTAGCTGGGATTACAGGCATGCACCACCACGCCTGGCTAATTTTGTATTTTTAGTAGAGACAGGGTTTCACCATGCTGACCAGGCTGATCTCCAACTCCCGACCTCAGGTGATCCACCCACCTCAGCCTCCCAAAGTGCTGGGATTACAGGCGTGAGCCACCATGCCCAGCCTTCCTTTTATATCCAGTTTTTTTTGAGGATTTTTATCATGAAGAAATGTTGAATTTTATCAAATGCTTTTTCTACATCAATTGAAATGATTGTATGGTTTTCATCCTTCATTCTGTTGATATAATCTATCACATGGATTGATTTGTGTATGTGGAACCATCCTTGCATCCCTAGGATAAATCCTATTTGGTCCTAATGAATTATCTTTTTAATGTTTTGTTGAATTTGATTTGCTAACATTTTGTTGAGGATTTTTAAATCAAGGTTCACCAGATATATTGGCCTGTAGTTTTCTTTTTTGACATGTCTTTGTCTGGTTTTAGTATCAAAGTAATACTGGCCTCACAGAATGAGTTTGGAAGTACTCCCTTCTCTATTTAGTTTGACTAGAATTGGTATTAGTTCTTCCTTAAGTGTTTAGCAAAATTCAGCAGTGATGCCATCAAGTGTCAGGCTAATCTTTGCTGGGTGACTTTTTATTATGACTTCAATCTTGTTGCTTGTTATTGGTCTATTCATGTTTTGGATTTCTTCATGGTTCAGTCTTGGTAGGTTGCATTTGTCCAGGAATATAGTTGCTCATAGCAGTCTCTAATGACCCTTTGAATTTCTGTGGTATCAGTTGCAATGTCGCCTTTTTCATCTCTAATTTTATCTGTTTGAGTTTTCTCTCTTTTTTCTTAGTCTGGCTAAAGATTCGTTGAGTTTATCTTTTCAAAAAACCAAATTCTTGTTGTTGATTTCAGAATTTTTAAATTCCATTTTTATTTATCTCTGCTCTGATCTTTATTATTTCATTTCTTCTGCTAATTTTAAGTTTGGGTTGCTATTTTCTACTTCTTTAAGGTGCATCATTAGGTTGTTCATTTGAAGTTTTTCCACCTTTTTATGTAGGTGGTTATTGCTATAAATTTTCCTCTTAGTACTGGTTTCACTGTACCCCATAGGTTTTTGTATGTTCTGTTTCCATTTTTATTTGTTTTAAGAAAAATTTTTACTTCCTTCTTAATTTCTTCATTGACCCAATATGCTTCTGGTCATTCAGGAGCATATTGTTTAATTTCCTTGTGTTTGTATAGTTTCCAATGTTCCTTTCGTTATTGACTTCTAGTATTATTCCATTGTGATCAGAGAAAATACTTGATATAATTTCAATTTTACAAAATTTTAGGAGTTGTTTTGTGGCCTTATTCTCAAGGATATGTTCTATCCTTGAGAATGACCCATGTGCTGAGGAGAAAAATGTGTATTCTACAGCAATTGGATAAAATGTTCTGTAGATATCTATTAGGTCCATTTGGTCTACAGTAGGATTAAGTCCAATGTTGCTTTGTTGATTTTCTGTCTGGATGATGTGTCCAATGCTGAAAGTGGGGTGTTGAAGTCTGGCTATTATTGTATTGGGATCTATCTCTCTCTTTAGCTGTAATAATGTTTGCTTTATATACCTTTGTGCACTAGTGTTGGGTTCATATATATTTACAATTGTTATATCTTCTTGCTGAATTGATCCCTTTATCATTATACAATGATTTTGTCTCTTTTTATAGTTTTTGTCTTGAAATCTATTTTGTCTGATATAAGTATGGCTACTCCTACTCTTTTTTGGTTTCCATTGGCATGGAATATTTTTTTCCATCCCTTTATTTTCAGTTTATATGTGTCTTTATAGGCAAAGTACGTTTCTTGTAGGCAACAGATTGCCAGGTCTTTTTTTTTTTTTTTTTTTTTATTCATTCAGCCACTCTATTTCTTTTCATTGGATAATTTAGTTCATTTACATTCAATATTATTGATAAGTATAGACTTACTCCTGCCATTTTGTTGTTTAATAAAGATTTGCCCAGGCAAACAAAAGCTGAGGGTTTTCATCCACATCAGACTTATCCTACAAGAAATGTTTTGTGGTCTCCTTTCCTTCCTTTCTGTCTTCCTTTTAGTGAAGGTGATTTTCTCTGGTGGTATAATTTCTTGCTTTTTATTTTTTGTGTATCTGTTGCATGTTTTTTTTCAACTCTTGTTTCCAACTTTTATTTTAAGTTCAGGGGTACAAGTGTAGGTTTGTTACATAGGTAAATTTGTGTCATGGGGTTTGTTGTACAGATTATTTCATCACCCATGTATTAAGCCCATTACCCATTTTTATTTTTCCTGATCCTCTCCCTCCTTCCATCCTTCACCCTCCAAAAGGCCTCAGTGTGTATTGTTCTCCTCTATGTGTCCATGTGTTCTCATTATTTAGCTCCCACTTATAAGTCAGAAAATGCAGTATTTGGTTTTCTGTTTCTGTGTTTGTTTTATGTTTTTTGATTTGGGGTTACCACAAGGCTTGCAATGCAAATACTATCTTAGAACCCATTATTTTAACCTGATGAGAGCTTAATACTGATTGCAAAAACAAACTAATAAACAAGCTAAGAGAAAAAGAATAAAAACTCTACACTTTAACTTCCTTCCCCCCTTTGCTTTTTAACTTCTTCTATTTATATCTTATTGTACTCTATATCTTGAAGGGATGTTGTAGCTATTTTTGATCAGCTCATCTTTCAGTCTTTCTATTCAAGATATGTGTAGTTTACATGCCACAGTTCAGTGTTATAATATTATGTTTGCTGTGTACTTATATTACCAGTGAGTTTTGTACCTTCACATGATTTATTGTTGTTAACATCCTTTTCTCTCCTACTGAAGAACTCCCTTTAACATTTCTTGTAGGATAAGTCTGATGTGGATGAAAACCTTCAGCTTTTATTTGCCTGGGAAAATCTTTATTTCTCCTTCATGTTTGAAAGATATTTTTACTGGATATACTACTCTAGGATACATTTTTTCCTTTGGTACTTTATTTATTTGAGACAAGGTTTCACTGTGTCACTGAGGCTGAAGTGCAGTGGCACAATCACAGCTCATTGCAGCCTTGACCTCCTGGGCTCAGGTGATTCTCCCACCTCAGCCTCTCAAGTTTCTAGGACTACAGGTGTGCACCACCGCATCTGGCTAATTTTTGTTTTTTGTTTTTTTGTGGAGTTGGGTTTCACTATGTTGCCCAGGTTGGTCTCAAACTCTTGGGCTCAAGTGATCCACCTGCCTTAGCCTCCCAAAGTGGTGGAATTACAGGCATAAGCCACCATACCTGGCTTCTCAGCACTTTAAATATATCATGCCACTCTCTCCTGGCCTGTAAGTTTCCACTGAGAAGTCTGCTGTCAGATGTATTGGAGCTCATTTGTATGTTATTTGTTTCATTTCCCTTGCTGCTTTTAGGATCCTTTCTTTATCCTTGACCTTTGGGAGTTTGATTATTAAATGCCTTGAGGTAGTCTTATTTAGGTTAAATCTGCTTGGTTTTCTATAACCTTCTCGTACTTGGTATCTTTCTCTAGGTTTGGAAGGTTCTCCGTTATTAGCCCTTTGAATAAACTTTCTACCCTGATCTTTCTACCTCCTCTTTAAGGCCAATAACTCTTAGATTTACCCCTTTGAGACCATTTTCTAGATCTTGTAGGTGTACTTCATTCTTTCTTATTCTTTTTTCTTTTGTCTCCTCTGATTGTGTATTTTTAAATAGCCTGTCTTTAAACTCACCTAATTCTTTCTCTGCTTGATCAATTTTGCTTTTGAGAGACTCTGATACATTCTTCAGTACGTCAATTGAATTTCTCAGCTCTAGAATTTGTGCTTAGGTTTTTAAAACTTATTTCAATCTCTTTGTTAAATTTATCTGATAGGATTCTGAATTCATCCTCTATGTTATCTTGAATTTCACTGAGCTTCCTCAAAACGGCTGTATTGAATTATCTTTCTGAAAGGTCATGTATCTCTGTTTATCCAAGACTGGTCACTGGTATCTTGTTCAGTTTGTTTGGTGAGGTCATGTTTTCCTGGATGGTCTTGATACTTCTTGATGCTTGGGCATTGAAAAGCTCTGTATTTATTTTAATCTTCACAGTCTGGGCTTATTTGTACACATCTTTCTTGGGAAGGCTTGCCAAGTATTTAAAGCAAATTGATTGTTGAGAACTAAGTATTTGGTCACTGCAGCCAAATTTGTATTAGTGGCCACCCCAAAGCTAGTAATGCTGCAACTCTTGCAGACTCACAGAGGTATTGCCTTAGTTGTCTTGTGTAACGTAAGGCAGAATTTCCAGGATTATTAGACAGAGATTCTTGTTTTCTTCCATTACTTTCCCCAGACAAACAGAGTCTCTCTCTCCATGCTGAGCAGGCTGAAGCTGAAGTGATATAAACACCCCTGTGGCCACGACCACTGGATCAGACCTGAAGCCAGCACAGCACTGGGTCTCTCTCTAGGCCTGTGACAATCACTGCCTGGCCATTGCCTATGTTCATTCAAGGCCCAAGGGCTCTTCAGTTAGCAGGTGTGAGTCCCGCCAGGCTTCTGTCCTTCTCTTCATGGCGGCAAGCCCCCGTCTGGCTTGGGATGGGTCCAGAAATGTCATCCACAAGCCAGGGCCCGGAGTTGGGAACTTTAGGAATCTACACGGTGCTGTATTCTACTGTGGCTGAGCAGGCACCTAAGCTGCAAGATGAAGTCCTTCTCACTCTTCTTTTTTCTTTTCTCAAGAAGAAGGAATCTCTCCCTGCAGCCACCACAGTTAGAAATCTCCTGAAGCCAGCATGACACTGGGTCTCACTGGAGGCCCATGATGAGACTTGTGTGGGTACCACTGATGTTTATTCAAGGACCAAGGGCTCTTTAGTCAGCAGGTGATGAATCCTGCTTGGAGGGCCCTTTCCTTCAAGGCAGTGGGTTGTCTTTTGGCCCAGAGTGTGTCTAGAAGTGCCATCTGGGAGCTAGTGCCTGGAATGGGAGCCTCAGGACTTTTCCTGGTGCCCTTTTCTACTGCAGCTGAGCTGGTACCCAAGTTGCAAGACAAAGTCCTATCTACTATCCCTTCTCCTCTCCTCAAGCAGAAAGAAGGAGTACCTCTTAAAGCTGTGAGCTGTGCTGCCTATGGTTGGAGGAGGAGTGATGTAAACACTCCCTTGGCCACCCCAGCTGGTGTCTCACTAGGTCACATGCACCCCAAGTCCACTGGTTCTGAGCCCACCACAGCACCAGGACCTGCCCAGGAATTACAGTCCTTGTGACCTAGACTGCCTTTCAAAGATATTTAAGACCTCAGAGCACTTTAGCCTGTGGTGGTGGGGCTAGCTGGAACTCAAGTTCTGACCACTGGGATGGACAATTCCCATCTGGCTAGAGTTGGTCAAAATGCTCCCTCCATGTGTGCTGACTGAATTCTTCCCTGTGTTGCTTTCCGCTGTGATAGGCAGCACTGAGTTCCAATGGAAAGTCCCACAATCCCGGCACTCTCCTTTCCCCAAGCACACAGATTCACCATCCACGCTATGAAGCTGCTACCTGGGGATGGGAGAGGGGTGGCATCTATAATTCAAGACTGTCCTTCCTACCCCCTTAAGTGACTCTTTCCTTACATGCTGTTAAACCCAGGTACTGTGATTGCTCACTTGATTTTTGGTTCTTATGAAGGTACTTTCTTATGTGGATAGCTGTTCATTTTGGTATTCCTGCAGGGAAGATGATCACTGGAGGCTTCCATTCAGCCATCTTGCTCCACCTCTATTTGTTACTTTCAATATATGTGGTTTGTATCATTTAACTTTTCTCCTTAAGTATACTCCTTTGAAGTTATTCTTATTAATTTGCCCCCATTTGTTTGTAGCCATATATCCATGTATCCATGAAAGTCACTACGTGTGCCCTGAACCTTGATCCTCAGCCCTTCAGGTCATGCACATCATCTTTCCCTTCCCTAAGGATTTGGCTGGGAGGATTTCCATGTGTGCAAGCCAGGCAGCCTCCCTAGCGCTCCAGGTTGCCTGTTCTTTGGAACTGGCCAGCTCCTGCTCACATAGGGCTGCACATGCATCCAGGAGTATGTGGTGAAGTGAGAGGCGGAAGTTCCCTTTGGTTTCTCTATCGGTTGTCGTGCTGCTCCCTAATTTAATTCCAAGTGGGTGGGAACATGTCTATGTCCAGTGCAGTGCCCGCTTCCTCTTATTTTTGTTTTTTAGCATTTTAGTCTCCACACCACACCTTTCCAGGGTGGCAGATAGGTAGGAGAAAGGAAGCAAAGACAAGGACTGAGCAGGTGTGGTTGAGAACCATGATGGCTTGTTTCATTTTTCTTCAAGTCATTGGCATTCCTAAAATGTTTCCCTGGCATGCATAGTATGAGGAGTGGATATAGAAGTAATTAGTTTCAGGTTTCAAATTATTCAAAGTGGGATAGTATACAGTTATTTTCATTTTTCTCAATAAAAAATAAGAAACATAAATTCTGAAAAACAACTCTGACAAGTGTGGATTTGAGAGAAGTGTTCATGAACTTGTGAAAGAAAAAATAATTTTCTCAGTAATGAAACAATCTTAGTCAGAGGGTTACTATCTTATACAAATGCTTCAAAAATGCAATGACAACTTTATTACATTAAAAAATCAATTGAAAAATATAGTGCACTCTCCTATCTGTCCTGCCTTCCCCTGTTTTTGTTTCAGTGATCCCAAAATCAGATTGTGGTTAATTCTTTCATCCACCGAACACATTTATTGAGTATCTCTTGTCTCCCAGGAAGTGGGTACACAGTAGTGATTAGTCCAGATATGGCTCCTGCCTTCATGGAGTTTAGCTGATGTTAGTTAATATTTTATTGTATACTCACTTTGTGCTAGACATTTAATGGCATCATCTTATTTAATTCTCACATCGACCTTGCGAGGTAAGTACTATTATTATTCCTATTTTATTTTATTTTTATTTATTTATTTATTTATTTATTTTGAGACTGAGTCTCGCTGTTGCCCAGGCTTGAGTGCACTGCAAGCTCCGCCTCCCGGGTTCACACCATTCTCCTGCCTTAGCCTCCTGAGTAGCTGGGACTACAGGTGCCCACCACCACCCCCAGCTAATTTTTTTTTGTATTTTTTTAGTACAGACGGGGTTTCACCGTGTTAGCCAGGATGGTCTCCATCTCCTGAACTTGTGATCCACCCGCTTCGGCCTCCCAAAATGCTGGGATTACAGGTGTGAGCCACCGTACCCGGCCTCCTATTTTATTTTTTCAGAGATGGGGTCTCACTGTGTTGTTCAGGCTGGAGTGCAGTGGTCAGTCCCAGGTGCCATCATAGTGCACTACAACTCTAAGCTTCTAGGTTCAAGGGATCCTCCTGCCTCAGTCTCTCAAGTGGCTGAGACTATAGGTGTATGTGCCAAGGCACCTGGCTCATCCCTAGTTTAGAGATGAGAAAAACGATCCTTAGGGAAATTAAGTATCATAACTAGTAAACAAGTCATCTGTGGGAATAAACAGATAATATACAAATTAGTAATGGGAATGTCCCTAAAGGTAAGTGGGATGATACATGTTTTAGGGCAATGGTAACCTTTTTAGACTTTGAATGTCCATGGCCCTAAATTAAGTAGCAAAAGAAGAAACTAGTCTTGGTTTGAAAATGTATTCAAAATTTCTTCTGAACTCTCATTCACTCTTTCTTTTTTCCCCCAGATCCTGGAAGGACAGATTTGGTATGCAAACTAGAGAGCCCAGGTGCAAAGTCTTAGGTATATCTATTCATAGTCTTTACACATGCATGTGTTTAATATCCTTATAGCTGGAACCCCATTATTCCTTATAGGCCTTTGACGTCCTTAGGCTTGTGAGATTTGTTGGTCCAAAAATCTGTCATCCTTACCAATTGCCATTTGGGAGTCCCCAAACAACCTATATTTGTGGTATAATCTGACTCCAGTTTGAATATAGTTTATAAGTATTTTGTCTGTATACAAACAGTTATCATCTGAGACTACTTTACTCCATCTCAATCAAATGAAAAAAACATGGCAAGTCTGTGAGTTGGTGTTATGGGCTGAACGGTGTCCCCCTAAAATTCATATGTTGCAGTCTTAACCCCTGGTGCCTCAGAATGTGACTATATTTGGAGAGGGGGTCTTCCGAGAGGTAATTAAGTTAAAGTAAGGTCATCAGAGTGGGCCCTAATCCAATATGACTGATGTCTTTATAAGATAAGAAAATTAGGACACAGACATGTGTGGAAGGAAGGACCAAGTGAATTCACAGGGAGAAGAGGGCCACACACAAGCCAAGCAGAGAGGTCTCAGAAGAAACCAACCTTGCTGGGCACAGTGGCTCATGGCTGTTATCCCAACACTTTGGGAGGCCAAGGTGGGAAGATCACTTGAGGCCAGGAGTTGAAGACCAGCCCAGACAACATAGTGAGACCTCATCTCCAAAAAAGTGTATTCTTTTAATTAGCCAGGTGTGGTGGCACCCACCTGTGGTCCCAGCTACTTGGGCAGCTGAGGCGGGAGGATCGTTTGAGGCCAGGAGTTTCAGGCTGCAGTGAGCTGTGACCGTCACTACACTCCAGCCTGGGTGACAGAGCAAAACCCTGCCTCAAAAAAAAAAAAACAAAAAACAAAAACAAAACATGTATATGGCCTCAGGCCATCTTCTAACCAAAAATCAATTTATCAATATGTAAAATTGATATAATTGCAGTCTCTTGGCCGAGTGTGGTGGCTCACGCCTGTAATCCCAGCACTTTGGGAGGCCAAGGCAGGTGTATCACGAGGTCAGGAGATTGAGACCATCCTGGCCAACATGGTGAAACCCTGTCTCTACTAAAATATAAAAAATTAGCCGGGTGTGGTGGCATGCACCTGTAGTCCCAGCTACTCGGGAGGCTGAGGCAGGGGAATTGCTTGAACTCAGGAGGCAGAGGTTGCAGTGAGCCAAGAGCGTACCACTGCACTCCAGCCTGGCAATCTGGCAATAGAGCAAGACTCTGTCTCAAAATAATAATAATAATAATAATAATAATAATAATAATAGCAGTCTTTTCTTTCATGAAGCCTATAATTAAAGTTATATAAATGGGGAAAACTTAATCATAAACTGAAAATTCATAAATTCTTTAAAAATTGGTTAACAGATTCTCTTATCTGAAAAGTTATATTTTGGAGATATTTCTCCCTTGTGTATCAGATACAGAAACTATGGAGCAAAACAATACAAGGAGAAAAAGAACAGGAAAAGAATTCACTGGATTTTAATTAAAATGTCATTTGTTGAGTGTTGCACTTCTCTAGAGTGAAAGGCATGTATATGTTATAAAAACTAATTAAGACTGCTTTTTGTTCACAAAGAGAAACAGCTGGATTTTAACATCTGAATGTATTCAAGATCAGTGTTCACTGAGAAAAAGAAAATCCATAGCCATTTGGAGAAGAAAACAAAAATTTAGCTTACTCATCCGTCATTAAAAAACATTCTTTGTGTGCACATGGGACATAAAGCTCATCAGGTTTAGAATCCAGCCACGATTCCAGTCATTATATAGCTCAATCTCTTGATTAGATGACATTTTAACTGAACATTTAAAATCTGAAGTTAGAAATATGCACAATATAACCATTTATTTACACTGCTACGAGTCAGTGTCACTAGGGACCCATGAAGCATGGACTGTTTCCTACTTTGACTTCTGGAATTCTGGGATAAATGATAGGATGGTGACCTAAACAGTTCAGAGCTTCCCTTCACCCTGTCATCTGTGCATTGGTTTGAAACGTAATGCTAAATTCTCTGAGAATGAATCTTAGAAAAGGCAAATCTTCACTATAGATTCACTGACAGTCCCAAAGGAGATTCCCATGCCTTAATCTGCCCTTTCCAAAACAAGCCAGCAGAAAGAGTAAAAAGAAAGATAATGATTTAAAACAGCACCTGGCTCACAGCCCTGACAGCCTTTCCTAGCTGTCAGTGAAAAGACCTGTGATGGTCCAGAAAATGTGAAAATGTCACATTCCCCCTTCCAAAAATGGTAAGATTCGTTAGTCTGTTGCTAGGATCTAAAAAGCATTTCCATCATTCGTAAAGCAACAAAACACAACTGAAAAATAAATACACCCAAATTTTACTGTCAGAAACGGAATGATCCTTCCTAATTGAAAGTAGAACTAAAATCCTTCTTTCTCCCTCTGCCATGCCTGAAATGTGCAGGCACTACTTTCTGAGGCAGCCAGATCACAGGTTTCCCTATCCCCATCTACCTCTACCTCCTCTGCCCCCAAAATCAATCTATAGCCATTTGAAAATTGCGGCTCCCTGAAAGCAACTGGGCAGAATCTAGGAAGAATTAAAATGGCCCACTGCATCCTGGCATGTAAAAATCCCACCACATTCCTAACACCAGAGGGAGTGATAGGAAGAAGGGACAAGGATAGGGGAAGTCCTGTGGCAGTGCACAGAGGTTGCAGCTTTATGCATATTCCATCTTTTCAAAGTATTAGGGATCTGGGAAGTAAAGGAAGGAGAATACAATGTCCGATCTAATGTCTTGTAATGCCAGATTATTGTAATATTACAATTTCTACTTAAAGTTAGTTAATAGTTATTATTATTTTTAATTGTGGTAAAATACATACAACATAAAATTTACCATCTTAACCATTTTAAAGTGTACAGTTCAATGGTATTAAGTACATTCATATTGTTGTGCAACCATCACCACCATCTATTTCCAGAATCTTTCACCTGCAAAATGGAAACTCTGTGCTCATTAAACAACCACTCTCTATTTCCTCTTCCTCCAGGCCCTGACAATCATTCTACTTTCTGTCTTCATAAATTTGACTGCTTTAGATACGTTATAGCAGTGGAATCATACAATATTTATCTTTTTGTGACTTTTATTTCACTTTAGCATAATGTCCTCAAGGTTCATCCATGTGGTAGAGTGTGTCTGATACTACCTTTCGAAGGCCGAATATTCCATTGTATGCATATACCACCTTTCGTTTATCCATTCAACAGCTGATAGACACAAGTTACTTCTACCTTTTGGCTATTGTGAATAATGCTGCCGTGAACATGGGTCTACAAAGATCTCTTTGAGACCTTGCTTTCAGTTCTTTTGGGTAAATACCCAGGAGTAGAATTGCTGGGTCATATGGAATTAATAATTATATTTAATACTTTCAGAATATTAAAAAAACTTTGCATGGCTATTATAGACTGTTTATTTTAAAGCTCATGTAGACAGATATACAGCTTCAGCTCTGGATATATTTAACTGAGTCTGAGGTCTCCTTTATCAAATCTGATTTTCAATGATAGACAGTGCCAATTTTTGAAAAGCCTTTATTGGAATAGTAAAGATACTAAATGCCAATTACCTATTGAAAACTATCTTTTGGCAGAACACCAGTGAAGATACACTTCTGTATCCTCCTCTATAGGATTTTTTCTTTTCACATAATGAAATGCATATTCTAGTAGAGTTGGGATATACAAATAGCATGTTAATGTGATTATGCTAAAAACCATGTTCCCTAAGAGTTTAAAAGCTGAATACTGATTTGGTCTCAGTGTCATTCTAGAGCTCCTCCTTAGCCTGTCAAAGCTGACAAGCATCAACAGCTGACACAGAGATGATGTCACTTGCTCTCTTTTGCTCCCCCATCTAAAATAAAAGTCAGTGGTACAAGGCTGCACTGTTTTAAGAGTCAACTCTCTACAACAATAGAATTTAAGAGCTTCAGCAATAACAAAGAGCCATCATCTATAGTGAAGTTTTTGGGACTTTTCCTTCCTGAAGTACCTTGTACAAGCATCAGACATTTTTACATTAGATATTCAGTAAAAACATCATTTGCTTTACAGGATGTTCATATTTGTAGAAGATATTAATTTATCACTATCAATTGATGCATGAATTTGAAATGGGAATCTCAGAACTTTATTCCACATTCATTTAATATTTCATTTCAATTAACCAAATCCTCTATTGTTGTAAGAACTGAGTGGTTAGGATGTTACAGGACTGCCATCAAACCCGGTTCAATTTGTATCCATTAATTCAACAAATACTGCCTATTTTCTTAGGCAGTATGCTAGGTGCTGGGTAGATGGTGGTAAGCAAAATGAAGCGTAGATACTCCCTTAAGGACCTTATACTTTTAGAGGATGACCTGTATTTCTATTCTAACTTGTTCCTTCCTCAATCGTTTTGACCTTAATAAAGGACAGCACTATCTTAACCAGCTGCTCAAGCCAGCAATCCAGGACTTTTCTTTGATTTTCCCACTCCCAACCCTCTACTCCTAGCTGTTTTCTCTTCTACCTTCAAATTAGCTCTTGACTCCATCTACTTCTCTTCATCTCTACAGCCATCATGTGAACCCAAGCTACTACCATTCTAGCCCAGATTACTTCAATATCCTCCATAACCTCCTGGTTGGTCTTTATAATTCTACTGCTGCTCCCCTTCCACCCTTGCCGTCTTTCCAGGTGCCTGTGATCTGTATAAAACCTTCCAGTGGCTTCTCATTGAATGTCCAATAAAATCAAGGTCCCCAGAAGGGTCTGCATGATATGTCTCTGCTCTTTTCTCTAAATTTACCTCCTGCCACCCCTTCTGCCCACTGTGCTCCAGCCATGCTGACAATCCTGCAATCCTTTCAGTGCCTTGACATGACAAGCTCTTCCCAGCCTCAGAACTTTCACACATGCTGTTCCCTCTCCCAGGGATGCTCTTCTCCCACCTGGCAACTCTTCACATCCTTAAGGTTTTGACTTAAATGTTTTCTCTTCAGGGAAGAATTCGCAGAAAATGCTAGATAGGTCTCCCCATTAATGTGTGCGTGTGTGTGTGTCAGGGTGGGGAGGTGGTGGTGGTTACCTAATCAAGGCCTCTGCTATTTTTTTGGATCATTTCTTCAAAATTAATTTTAAAATGCTCTTAGTACAGATATTTTCCCACTTGGATGTTGCCTTTTAACCTTTTTATAGAGTTTTCTGCTTTAAGTTTCATATAATAAAGCCCATCAATCTTTTCCATTTTGTTTCATGGTACCATGCTTACAGACTCCTTCCCCTCCACAAAATTTTGTACTTACTCAGTTTTTTTCTGAAACTTTTGTCGTTATTTCTCAAATTTATCTGGAATTTATTTTGCTATACGGTGTAAGGGAGGAATTTATCTTTTTTCCCCCAATTTTTGGCCATGGCAATTTCTTCTCTCCTCTAAGGAGGAGGAGCTGCTGCTAAAGATTGGTAGAGTTAAAGGACACTATTGAGGCCATGCTTTGAGTAGAGTCTTGTGGAAGGGGTATACAACTGTAGTGGACATTAAAATAGCAAGATCTAAGTTGTGGATTTGAGCTATGGGGCAGATGTAGAGAAAATAGGCCTCTGTTTTGGTTCAAGGTCCTTTAGACTAATGAAGTTTAGGCAAAGCTACTTCTTACCCAAGTTCCAAACAAGTACCCTAAAGTTCCACACTGAGGTTTGGCATTAAAGCCTTATCTAATAGCAAGTTTTTTTATTTGCTTAATCCTCTGTGCATGTATTTTCCTTGTGGACCTTAAGGGGAGAAGTTACTGACGTAGATCAGGGACTTAGCTATTTCTGGCCAAAACCCATATTAACTACAATTTCACATTTTCAACCTTAATTATACATTTGTCTTTAAAAGCACATTTTATTATATTACCTTCAATCAAATGAATATTTATATAAGTGCCACATATATATTTGACTAAACTTTTTTTTTGCATCAGAACAAAAGATATCTTATACTATGTATATATATGTGTGTATGTGTGGGTACATATATACATATATATATAAAATAGGCTTGTAATACCAAAGGTAGTTGCCAATAATAGCTACTGAATAGTGGTTGACTTAATTTATATTTAGCAATTAGTGGAAAAATTTGCTTTTCTGTCTCCATAAACAGATTTACGTTATAAATTGGCACCATAGAATGGTGATATCAAATGACAGTACTGTTTGAGGAAACAATTCAAAAGGTAAGAAAGGGTTATTTCTTGGTCAAATTAGTTTCTGGCACTATTCACAGAATTGTACTATAAGTGAACTTTAGAGCTTCAAATGACTTTAGAGATCATTAAATACAATCTCTTCATTTTTCAGATTATCAATCATGGGTAAAGGAGGTGATGTGACAGGCAGATTCTAAAACACTAGAAGATTTGTTCCTTCAGCCAATATTTAATGAAGCCCAGCTGTTTGCCAAGCATTGTCTTTAGGTGTTTCCACAATGAATTAAGCATGAATCTCTCTACACAGTTAATAGGAGTGTAAACAGTTTAAGAGAAAAGGAGGTATTCACTTATATAATAAGAATGAGAAACAGAAATGTCAAGGACTATATCAATGTTGTGAAAATAATATCAGATTGTCCCTTTACATTATTATAATTATCATCACCACAACAATAGTGATAAAAATGTATCTATTGAGCCTCCAATGTATATGGCATAATGTATAAGAAGTAGTTGTAATTGGCTTGAGCATGGTTGCTCATGCCTGTAATTCTGGCACTTTGGGAGGATGAGGCAGGTGGATCACTTGAGGTCAGGAGTTCAAGACCAGCCTGGCCAACATGGTGAAACCCCATCTCTACTAAAAATACAAAAATTAGCTGGGCGTGGAGGGGGGCGCCTGTAGTCCCAGCTACTCGGGAGGCTGAGGCAGGAGAATTGCTTGAACCCAGGGGGTGGAGGTTGCAGTGAGCTAAGATCATGCCACTGCACTCCAGCCTGGGCAACAAAGCGAGACTCCATCATAAAAAAAAAAAAAAGAAATAGTCGGAATCTTCAAGGAATTTTTAATATAACAAAGGATTTAGGTCATATATTAAAGAAGGCAAATAAGAAGAAAAAGGAGGAGGAGGTAACACTACGTGCTAAGTATCTTAAATGCTTTGTTATCTCTTTGAACCCTCATCATAATCCTATAATTAGGGCATAAATATTGTCAGTTTTATAGACAAGAAAACAGAGGCTTGGGAAAGGGAAATGACTTGTCTAAGATCATATAGTGGGAAAGAGGCAGAGACAGGATCTATACCCAGTAGCATGTGATAAATGCTAGAGGCATCACCCCAACAAAAAATGCTGTAGGAAGTAAAAGAAAGTAGAAACATTGTGACTCGGAACTGTTGAGATGAAGTCATGGAAGAGGTGGGACTTATGTAAACTTTAGCATAATGGCAGAATTTTGGAGGCAAGAAGGGGGTATGATCTGAACAAATAATTGGTTTATATAGGTTGTGGGACAGTGTGGAGATTAGTTTGTTAAGAGTGGGCTGGGCGCAGTGGCTCATGCCTGTAATCCCAGCATTTTGGGAGGCCAAGACGGGTGGATCCCTGAGGTCAGGAGTTCGAGACCAGCTTGGCCAACGTGGTGAAACCCTGTCTCTACTAAAATATATATCTATATCTATCTATCTATCTATCTATCTATCTATCTATCTATCTATCTATATGAAAATCAGCCAGGTGTGGTGGCACATGCCTATAATCCCAGCTACTTAGGAGGCTGAGGCAGAAGAATTGCTTGAGCCTGGGAGGCGGAAGTTGCAGTGGGCCGAGATGGCATCACTGCAATCCAGTCTGGGTGATAGAGTGAGACTCCATCTGAAAAAACAAACAAACAAAAGAGTGACCAATGCCAGCCTAAGGTAAACTAGGTTCAGGGCCTTGGAATGGGTATGGGGAATAGGACGAAGAACTAAGTTTTAATGAATATTTGTTATTGGTATGTAGAATGGACGGGGAATTGGGAGAGAGGCTGGGGTCAGGAAAACCAGTTTAGGAAATGTTGAACTAGTTCAGTGGTACAGATAAGGACCAGAAGTAGGGTTGAGGAAGAGGTGATATTATAGAGTACAGTGGGCTGAATAATGCATCCCTCTCTGCCAAGATATCTATGTCCTAATCCCCAGAACCTGTGCATATGTTTTTTTAAATGCAAATATGATTAAAAATGTTGAGATAAGGAGACTATCCTGGATTAACATGGTTAACCCAATGTAATCATGAGGGTCTTTACATTAAAGAATCGGGAGAGTCGAAGTTAGGAGAAGGTGATATAAAGCCATGAACTGTTAAATATGGGAGGCTTCTAAAAGCTGGAAAAGGCAAGGAGTGGATTATCTCCTGGAGTCTCCAGAGGGAAGCCAGCCTTGTCAATATGTTGATGTTAGCCTGATAAGACTCATTTCAGACTTCTAGCCTCCAGAATCTGTAAAATAATAAATTTTGTGTTGTTTTAGGCCACTAAGTTTGGAGTCATTTGTTACAGCAGCAATAGGAAACCAATAAATAGAGGAAGGGATGGATGTGAAAGACATTATAAAGAAAAAACGACAGTGTTTGATGATTGGGTGAGAGGAAAAGAGTAAAGGACCCAGGTAATTTCAAGATTCTGAACCCGGATTATGAAGGCAACGAAAGTGGAATTAGTCCAGGTGCAGTGGATCATGCCTGTAATCCCAGGACTTTGGGAGGCTGAGGCGGGTGCATCGCTTGAGGTCAGGAGTTCAAGACCAGCCTGGCCAACAGGATGAAACCCTGTTTCTACTAAAAATACAAAAATTAGCCAGGTGTGGTGGTGGGCACCTGTGATCCCCAGCTACTCGGGAGGCTGAGGCAGGAGAATCCAGGAGGCAGAGGTTCTAGTGAGCTGAGATCACACCACTGCACTCCAGCCTGGACAAAAGAGGGAGACTGTCTCAATTTAAAAAAAGAAAAAAATAAGGAAGTGGAATTAATTTTCTGGGGGAAAGATGAATTCAATTCTATATACTCTGAATTGAGTTCAAGAGTAGGCACCCAAAATCAAGTTAATCTTATATGAGGGTTTGATTTTGGGTCTTCAGGAAGGAGTCATTAGGTGGTAAATGCTGCTCCCACATAGTACAATGATGCTTATATCCTTCAGTTACAGATGATGTCACTTCAATTATAATTCTCTTCTATGAGAGAATGGCCAAATATGAAGCCTTATCGTATTTGGGTATGAATGAATTTATCAGATTCTTTTATTGAAAGATTTGGTAAGAGGTTGAGGCAGAGGCTCATAATGAGGGAAGAGGAGTGTATTAGGTCCGTCCCTAAATGCAGAGAATCCATGAATACTCCTAGAATGGTGTTCATAATTGTATGAGTATATGCATCATTTTCTGAAGAAAACATGTATAACTTTCATCAGATTCCTGAAGGGGATAGATAACCAAAAAAGAAAGTTAAGTATGGTGCTCTAATGGCATGGGACATCAGAGGGCAAAGGAGGAAGGGAAGAGGGAAAGAGAAAATAGAAAGGTTAACACATGAAAACCCCCCTTCTTTTGCTGCAGCTTGGTAGTGATAATTCCTGCTTCTCTTTTCCCTTACTAGACCCATTTCAGGGATTCTTGTGTTTCTAGAGCCAGCTTGTAAAAAGGCTGCAGAACCTATTGTGTTGAGAGTTATTTTATTTGCTAAAAATATATTCTTCCTTTCTTTCTTTTTATTTATGTATTATTATTATTATTATTTTTTGAGACGGAGTTTTGCTCTTGTTGCCCAGGCTGGAGTGCAATGGCATGATCTGGGCTCACTGCAACTGCCTCCTGGGTTCAAGTGATTTTCCTGCCTCAGCCTCCTGAGTAGCTGGGATTACAGATGCCCATGACCATGCCTGGCTAATTTTTTTTTTTTTTTGTATTTTTAGCAGAGACAGGGTTTTGCCATGTTGGCCAGGCTGGTCTCGAACTCCTGACCTCAGGTGATCTGCTCGCCTTGGCCTCCTAAAGTGTTGGGATTACAGGTGTGTGCCAACCCGCCCGGCCCTCTTTCTTTTTATTTTTTTAAAAATAATAGAGAGAGGGTCTCAGCATGTTGCCCACACTGGTCTTGAACTCCTGGGCCCAAGTGATCTGCCTGCCTTGGCCTCCCAAAGTGCTGGGATTATAGGCATGAGCCACTGCCCGTGGCCTGAAAATATTTCCTTAAAAGATTTTATTTCAGTGTTTTACAGAATATTTATCTATGTTTTTTATAGAATTTTTCTGAATACAACAAATACTAATATCTTCACAAAATGGATATTAAAATAACTCAATAAATAATATCACTGGTAATCTCTTTTCAAAGACTAGTTGAGACATAAAAAAGGTAGCTTCTAATTAGCAGCAATTATTTCTTATTCAGTGGAATCATCAAGAGTTGCCCACTTGATGTCTAACTGAAATGTTTCTATAGTTAAATCTGATGTCAACCCCATACACTAAAGACATCCTTCTCAATGCATATTAGATTAAGCATAGCCAAGTTCACTGGATGCTTCAAAGGCTGACCTGGGATCAGAATCTATCCCCTAAGCAATTTATTTAGATAACTGGTTTTCTATTTCTGTACAGATTAAAATGAATAGTTTTCATTTTGTTTTACAGTATAACATTGAAGCTTTAAAAAAATTTTTTTTAATGTCAAGATTTCCTTTTGATATAGAGAGGAATGGACTAGGTCTGCACTTGATGAGTTTCCTATGGGTATGATTAATTTTCATCAGTCCTCTCCATAGACAATGTTGGGGCTCAGAAAACTATATCCCAAAATATGGTGCTTTGGCATGCTGAATGCTTTGAACAAAAGGGATTAAAAGGCCTCAGAAATAAACTTCAGAACCAAGGTCTCTCTCTCTCTCTGACCTGCTGCTCCCCATCTTCCCTTCCAATGTGCAGGGATGGGTTTTCTCTGAAGTTCCCATATTTGATTGAGGGAAGTTCTTTTAAAAGAAATGCAACTGTCTTAAACTCCCTCCCTAGGAATTGCATCAAACAACCAGTCAAGATTAGTCAGGAGTGAAGATTAAAAGTCATCACCATGCCCAGACAGGCTATTCTTATTCTTCTGGAGGCTGCTCTGAAACTTTTTTATTAACCTGAGAGACTTTATTTACATAATGGGCCAACCTTTGTTCACAGTGCAGTTCTGCCCCTCTCCTTCCTGTAACTTGCTGCCACCTTCCCTAGAGCACAGAGAAACTTTGTCCCAGGCTACTGTCTGTCCTTTGGAACCATTAATTTTACCTAAAAATCATTTACTCTTTCTCCAAATTGCCTACATCCCCCACTTCCCTCTCTCCTATGAAGAGGGTATTTAAACTTCAACCATCTGGCTCTTCCTCGAGTCTCATATTTTGTGTGCCTCTTGTGCACATGTACACATTAATAAATTTGTATGCCTTCTCCTGTTAATTTGTTTATTGTCAATTTATTTCAGCAGACTCAATTACAGAACTTCCAGAGGGAAAGTTTAAAATTCCTTACAACATGAAGTTTTACCTGAACATTCAGAGTCTTGCTTTATGGTATAAATTATATTTCAATAAGAAAGTAGGCCAGGCACGGTGGCTCACACCTGTAATCTCAGCACTTGGGGAGGCCGAGGCGGGTGGATCACGAGGTCAGGAGATTGAGATCATCCTGGCCAACATGGTAAAACCCTGTCTCTACTAAAAATACAAAAATTAGCCGGGCATGGTGGTGGGCACCTGTAATTCCAGCTACTTGGGAGGCTAAGACAGGAGAATTGCTTGAACCCAGGAGGTGGAGGTTGCAGTGAGCTGAGATTGCACCACACCACTGCACTCCAGCCTGGATACAGAGTGAGACTCCTTCTCAAAAAAAAAAAAAAGTAAAAAAAATGTAATTTTATGTAATTATTTTTCAGCTTCTACTATGATAAATTAGAAAGAGTACCTGCTCTGATGTAATATCAAAGAAAATATAAAGGCTTGTCTTTGAAATGACTAGGACTTCATCAAGGTCGAGGCTTATATAAGTTTAATCTTATAAATCTACATGCTTTCTGTGTGAAACTGATATGGAGCTATGATTTGACTGATATTCTAACAAAATCACAGGTGGAGAGGGGCGCTTTGTAAAACAGATTTGGCTAACCTACATTTGCTTGCAAAGGGATTTCAGTGCTTATTGGAAAGCTCTAGCCAGGGAGTACAGCTCCCCACATACCTTGACTAAAAATAGACTTTGTCAGATTGGAAATGTCATTCTTTTTGATTGAGTTGACACTTTGGGAAGAACACACATGGAGCTCTGAGAGGAAGGGAACTCTGGACTAGGAGGATGCCAGAGCAGTCAGTCAATTCTGGCAATTAACCTGGTGACAGATGCCACAGCTACACTACATTGAATCCTATAACTGATGCTTTTTTAAGCATCATAGTTACCTTTTATATTACTTTGCTAGGGCTACTATATTAAAGAATCACAAACTGGGTGGCTTAACACAATAGGAATTTATTATCTCACAATCCTGAAGGCTAGAAGTTTGAAATCAAGGTGTCAGCAATATTGGTTTCTTCTGGAAGCTCTGAGGGAGAATCTGTTCTGTGCCTCTCTTCTTACTTCTGGTGGTGGCTTGGTGTTCTTTGGCTTATAGATGCATTACTCATCTTAACCAATGACATCTGCAACAACCCTATTTCCAAATAAGTGCACATTCTGAGATTCCAGGCAGACATGAATTTGAAGGGAAATTATTTAACTGACTACACATTCTAAGCCATTTACCCTCAGAAACATCAGCACAGTTAATTAGAACACAGCTAACATGGCCCGGGGTGCATGTTCCATTCTAGGTATTGGGCAAGTCATTTAAATTGATTCTATGTTGACAGTTATGTACCTACTGTTATCATTTGAATGTTGTCCCCTCCAAAGCTCATGTTGAAATTAAATTGCCATTGTAACAGTATTAAGAGGTAGGATCTTAGAGAGGTGCTTAGGCCATGAGGGCTTAGTTGTCACAGCGGGGGATTAAGGCCATTTAAAAAGGGTGAGTTTGTGCCTCTTTGCTTTTCTGCTCTTCCACCACATGAGGACACAGAGTTCCTCTCTCTTTACCTTTTGGCCATTTGTTAACACAGCAAGAAGGCCTTTGCCAGATGCCAGCACCTTGATAATGAATTTCCTAGCCTCCAGACTGTGAGCCAGTAAGTTTCTGTTCACTATAAATTACCCCATCTGTGGTATTCTAGTATAGCAGCACAAAATGGACTAAGAGACATATCTTGAAATGTTATCCAGTTAATTCAAGAGGGATCTGGGTGACAACTTGAATGGAATAGCATATTCCACCCATAAAGGTTGTGTCTTTGTATGTTAAGGCTACTATAATAAAATGCCATACATAGACTAGATAGCTTATAAACAGAAATTTATTTCTCATAGTTCTGGAGGGTGAGAAGTTCAAGATCAAGGCACTAGCAGATTTGGTGTCAGGTAAGGACCTCTTGCTGGTCCACAGATGGTGCCTTCTCACTGTGTCCTCACATGGTGGAAGGGGCTAGCTACCTCTATAGGGTCTCTTTTATGTGGGCACTAATTCTAGTCACAAGGGCTCAACCTTCATGATGTAATCACCTACAAAAGTCCCACACCTCCAAATACCATCACCCTGGGGGCTAGGATTTCAACATATGAATTTAGTGGGGACACAAATATTCAACCATAGCAGGTTACAAAAGTACTCAAAGTACATGTCCATCTTGTAGTTGGTTAGTAGGTGGTTTTCCTATATAAAGCATGGGGCACATTGATGAAGTGACTGATAGTGAAGGTGATTGGACCATGATGGATAATATAAATCATGACACTAAGTTTTCTTTTTGAGAAACGGACAATAAAATGTCTTCTCTGGCTATCATTCTATTGCTGATGAGACAAATTTCGACACTTTGCTTTTTTTTTTTTTGCTATGGAACTTGGTGAAATATTGACTCACTTTTATTGGCTTGTGCATGTGTACTAAAGATGAAAATGATGAACAACAATTTGAGTTTGTATAGAACTTCCTTTCTGGAAACTTTATTTTTGGCAAGTATGTGGCAGGGGTGGGGGAAATCTATGATACCAAACAAAATTTTGGCAAAGGAACAACAACCCTAATCATAAATTTTTAGGCATTTAGGTGATTTTTGATATGAATATTTAAAAAGATGTTAACCTAAGCTAATGTTCAGATGTGTATACATTGCTTTTTACTTAACTAGAAGATTTTAACATTTTTCTTTGTTTGTATTTCACGTATATCAGTAATGACTTAAAATGACTTATAAAATTAATAAGAAAGATTTAAAAAAAATTACTGGTAAGGGGGCTAGAGAGAAGCCACTCAGATATTGTGTGTGTGTTTGGCTGGTGCCATCTTTTGTTAGGGAAACTTGGCAAACTACAAAATCTTAAGAGTCTGCATTCTATCTGACCTAGCAATTCCACTTTTAGGAATTCATCTTACTGATATAATCAAGGGTGAGGCCAAATATTTAGATATATTCACTGTGTTTAGCTATGTTGCACAATTGTTTATAACAGTAAAGAATTGAAAGCAATTTAAACATTCAACAGGGGGAAGTTGGTTAAATGACAGCATATCCGTTTTGTGTATGCCATGCAATTGTTTAAAATGATGTTGCGGAATAGTATATGATTCTATTAAAGATGTTCAATATATGCTGTTCAATTCAGAGAGATGAATGATAAATATTATGTGTAGAATAAGCCGCTTTTTTTTCTTTCTTTCTTTTTTTTTTTTTTTTTGCGACGGAGTTTCGCTCTTGTTGCCCAGGCTGGAGTGTAATGGCATGATCTCAGCTCACCGCAACCTCCACCTTCTGGGTTCAAGTGATTCTCCTGCCTCAGCCTCCCGAGTAGCTGGAATTATAGGCATGTGCCACCATGCCCGGCTAATTTTGTCTTTTTAGTAGAGACGGAGTTTCCGCCATGTTGGCTAGGCTGATCTCGAACTCCCAACCTCAGGTGATCCACCCGCCTCGGCCTCCCAAAGTGCTGGGATTACAGGCATGAGCCACCACGCCTGGCCGAATAAGCCACTTTTTAAAATGTATATGTATGCATTGGGAAATGCCAAACTATCAAGAACTAAATGTGGTCAGTGAAAAGCACAGATCATTTCACTTTCTTCTTTTCTCTTAAATATGTATTTAAGAGAATGTGTTAAATATGTATTTAACACATTTCATATAGCAAATATATTTTACATTTGTGAAGAGAAAAACAAGTTGCTTTTCATTTTTTTAAGTAGGTAAGGAAATGAGTACAATGGGAAAAATGATATAAGAAAGTTAAAATGAACCTTGAGGTTACTTCTAAAAACGCAAGCAATAAGATTCTGTACAGATGGGCCACACATTTTGCTCTAGGCTTTGGAGAGCCAACAGAAAGAGATAAACAGAGTCAATTACAGTATCTATAGTATCTGTGACAAGAATAATCTGTTAACAACTTAAAAGTAAATACAATGGCAGATTTCACTGGACTTTTACCTATATGTAGGCTGAAAATAAAATGCTGAAGGTCAATAGAAAGTTAAATACCAGTTTACCTTTATAAAAAGGTGGCCGTAAAGTCTGGAAACACAGACAATGTTATTTTATTTTTTACAGACTTAAGTAAATTATATTATAGTATATATTGATTTTACACATTGAACTCCCTGATTACTTACTTCTTCTGAGGTATGCTAAAGGTACAGGTTTATTCAGGAGAAATCAGAGGGAGAAATCAACTGAGGCAACACATTGCAGCTGATTTTGCTTTTGCTTGGATTGGGAAAAATGTTGTATCAATGCACCATGCTTTGTAACATGAGCATTGTTACAAGGGACAACACAATTCACATATCATGTAATGTCACTGAACATATCATGTAATGTCACTAAACATATTATGTAATAACAACAAACCATTTATTAGGTATATTTGCTGTGTTTACAGATTTTTATGGCCAACCTATAAAGCTGTCTAATATTGTTATAGGTATGCCCTCTTGAAATTCCACAGGTTCACTTTAGCTTTTCTAGGAAATAATAAAATTCCTTAAATTTCCTTTGACCCAGATTTAGTATAACTTCAAAGGAAGGAGATTTTTTTTCACATTTATGATTTTATTTTGGTTTTACACAAGTAAATTTTGGAAGACTATGTTTCTCTGCCTCTAGAAGGGTGAAACAGCTGCCTGATTTTTGGCAGTTACATGCATGCATTCTATGCAGCTACACGATGACAAACATGACCTTTGCTGCTTTTGCCCAAGCACTTATTTTGCCAGTCCAGTCATAGTGAAATGTGGGATGCCATTTCTAAGAGCACATATTAAGGGACCTTTTAAAAGGAGGAAGCTTCATGAAATATTTCACTTCCTAAAGGCATTATTGGATGAAATCTTCAGAGACCAGCTAATGCTCAACTTAAAGGTTTTCTTAGAAAATGTTCAACCATCCAATCCTGTTATCATTAATACATTTTAATTTATATGAAAACAGTGAGTTTCTCATAATTAAGATAAGATTCTTATGCTTCATCCAAATGGCTTGATAGGAAAAAAATGCAAACAAACCATGAATAGTTTCAAGGAAGATAGAGAAATAATCATAATGGCTGTAAGCTCTTTGTAGTCAGGAATGATGCTTCTTGTCTAACAGTACTACAGGTGGAACATATTCAATAATATTAAAAGATTATTTGATGGTAATACTGATTTACCATAATGTTTTTGTTCTAAGTTATTTCACATTAATAAATCAAGGCTGTGTGTTACAGGACAGTTTTTAATAAGTTTAGTCTGGGTATAGATAGACTGATTTTTCCATTAAGTACTGACTAGACTGAGAAAATAAGTACTTCTTTTGGAGGTGGGGGACCAAGAAACACCTTTGTCATTACATAACCATACAAGGTACACATACTTTTTACTTGTCAAATAATCAGTCAGTGCTTTTCCCTCCTAAAGATATTTATTCTTCAATGGTGTATCTGAGAGACAGAATGTCCTGGGTAGCCTGTTTTTTTCCACATATTTCATCCAAGATATCAGAAATCTATCTCTTTCAAAGTTTACCAAGTAAATATTTGTCTGCAAGGCAAGTAAATTAAACACAGGGAAGAAAGGAAAACAATTATCATTAAATAGTATTACCATTCTATTGAAAAATTGTTTCATTTCAAAATAGATGTAAGTAGTTTAAGAAGTGAATGGTAACTAATGGAGGAAATCAGCATGTGTTCAGGTAGAAGAGCAGCAGCCCTGGGCACCATCCCCTTGCCACTGGGCATACCTTGTCTAACCAGTGATAGAGCTGAACCACATGGTCCTGTCCCCCTGTCAAAAGTTATGGTTAGTTTAATCCCTGCTCCTCGGGAGGCTAAGGCAGCAGGATTGCTTGAGTCCAGGAGTTTGAAGCCAGCCTGGGCAACATAGAAAGATCCTGTCTCTTAAAAAAAATGTTATGATTATATGTGTGTGTGTGTGTGTGTGCGTGTGTGTGCGTGAGTGTGTGTGTATTTGGAGTCTCCTCTGTCATCCAGGCTGGAGTGCAGTGGTGCCATCAAAGCTCAATGCAACCTCGAATTCCTATGCTCAAGCTATTCTCTCACTTCAGCCTCCCAAGTAGCTAGGACTACAGGTGTGCCCCACCATGCCTATTTTTATTTTTTGGAGAGACAGGGTCTCACTATGTTGCCCAGACTGGTCTCAAACTCCTGGCCTCAAGCGATGCTCTTGCCTCAGCCTGTAACCCAAAGCCCTGGGATTACAGGGGCATGAGCCTAGAATTTATTAAGCCTTTTATTTTTAACATGAATGTTTTTATTTTATAAAATTTATATAGGTTAGCAAGTATATATTCCTTGGTACAATTATTTGGTTAATGTTTGTCTCGCCTTTCACGGCAACAAAGACCGTACTGTTTTGCTTACCAGTGTATTCACAGGCGCTGACGTTATTGTAGGTGCTCAGTATATAGTACGTTTGTTAGAGAATATACAAGAATGCAGAAAGAAATGGATGGAAGACAGGGCTATAGAAATGGAAGGAAAAAGTAAACCATGGCCTCTTCAAAACAGTTTACATATCTGCTGTTAAGACTATTGTTGATGCTGGAGCCATTTAAAGCCATTTTGAAGCGGGACATGCTTGCTAAGGAAATTGTCATTATATGTTGTCCCAGTGAAAAAAATAAATTGAAGTACTGTGGTATCTTTACTGTTCTATGTAAGTTCTCAGGGTTTGGCTATTTATTTGGTAAAAGAAGCTTACAGTATCCTAACTTGTTATTTATACATCGCTCCTACCCCATGTCTAGGCTTGAGTCTTTGATAACCATCCTTTTCCTCAAGATGAAATTTCATATGAAAAACACTTGAGCCGGCTGGCGCGGAGGCTCACGCCTGTAATCCCAGCACTTTGGGAGGCCGAGGTGGGCAGATGATTTGAGGTCAGGAGTTCTAAACCGGCCTGGCCAACATGGTGAAATCCTGCCCCTACTAAAAGTACAAAAATGAGCTGGGTGTGGTGGTGAGCGCCTGTAATCCCAGCTACTCGGGAGGCTGAGGCAGGAGAATTGCTTGAGCCGGGGAGGTGGATGCTGCAGTGAGCAGAGATCGCGCCACTGCACTCCATCCCAGGCAACTGAGCGAGACTCCGTCTCAAAAAAACAAAAAAACGCCAGGCGCGGTGGCTCACGCCTGTAATCCCAGCACTTTGGGAGGCCGAAGTGGGCGGATCACGAGGTCAGGAGATTGAGACCATCCTGGCTAGCATGGTGAAACCCCGTCTCTACTAAAAACACAAAAATTAGCCGGGCGTTGTGGTGGGCGTGTGTAGTCCCAGTTACTCGGGAGGCTGCGACAGGAGACTGGCGTGAACCCGGGAGGCGGTGCTTGCAGTGAGCCGAGTTTGCGCCACTGCACTCCAGCCTGGGCGACAGAGCGAGACTCCGTCTCAAAAACAAAAAACAAAAAAACAACAACAAAAAAAGAAAAACACTTGAGCCATGGGCCAGACATATCAACTCAAACACTGATTGATTACAAACCTCATATGTGACACATAACAATAGGATCTCTCACTTTCTCCTTTGCAAGTACCGGATTCCTTCCTCTTCCTACCAGACTCCTCTTTGGGCATTTAACCAGTTCTTTCGCCAACAGCATCTCTAAATTGGGATTGCATCTTTGTAATAGACTAAACTTTTGTGAAACTGCCACATATCTGGAATATAAGTGAATTGTGTTACTCTTGTCCCCAGTGTTTCTTTTTTCTTTTTCTTTTCTTTTCTTTTTTTTTTTTTTTGAGACAAGGTTTCATTCTGTTGCCCAGGCTGGAGTAAGTACAGTGGCTTGATTTCAGCTTACTGCAACCTCCGCCTTCCAGGTTCCAGTGATTCTCCTGCCTCAGCCTCCTGAGTAGCTGGGACTACAGGTGCACACCACCCTACTTGGCTAATTTTGGTATTTTTTTTGTAGAGACAAGGTTTCACCATGTTGGCCAGGCTGGTCTCGAACTCCTGACCTCAAGTGATCCACCGGCTTCGGCCTCCCAAAGTGCTGAGATTACAGGCGTGAGCCACCACGCCTGGCCGTCCCCAGTGTTTCTAAACGTGTCAAGTGTGATCCAAATTTCAAAGTTTTGTATTTTTTCTTAGATGACCTGATAACTTAAGATTCTGCTTTTTTAGCTTTCTTGTCTCAGTGTACTGGACAATTTGCATTATTTCACGGAGGGCTCAACACTGTCAGTCAGCCAACAACGTCTCATCCCCAGGATACACCACTCCTTGAAACTTTCTTTTCTACTTGGTCAGTCTGTTAGGTTCTCAGGACAAGCGATTGCAGACCTGAGGTGATTTGAATGTCCTTGGTAAGAATCTATCCTCAAAGGGCCTTCCTGGTTCAAATGCCAGTATGGAAATTCTTCCACTGGGAGAGTTATTCCTTTGGATTAAAGCAGTACTGTGCCAGTGTTCTGCATTTTACATTTAAGGGGGGCAGACACATGAAGTCACCTTTCTGAGGTTTTCTGCAAAAGATTAGCTGTGGATCAGATCAGGTCTAGGGCAAGTATGAAAGCACTAGTGACCTTGGGGAGGAGGAGGAAGCTCTGGGATTCGGCGCTAGGGAAAAGTGGAAGAGGATAAACTTTTAAAAAATCCGTTACTGGGTATAGGCCACAGGGTGTCTTTCAGATTACAAGATTTTAAGATCTGGTGCCCAAAGACTCTTCTTGCTATGCTCCCCCTGCGTCCACCCTCCAGCCTCCCCCAGGCCCGCCTTTCTTCCGCAGCCCCGTGCCGGTCTTCGATCCCCACCTCTCCAGAAGGGCGCCGGCTGCTGCCGCGGACCTCCTTCCCCGCCTCTCCCATCGCGCAGCGCCGCGGGCCAGCGCCGCGCTTCCTACAGTCCTACGAAGTGGAGTAAAGCAGAAGACTAGCGCACTCTCCCTCAATTGTCACCCTCCAGCTTTTTCCCCCGTGCCCAAGGCTTTCGGTTACCTCTTCATAAATAATAAAAACCAGAGTCCAGAACCCGAAAAGGCAACCGCTGATCGGTCCAGCTCGCTTCCCCGCCAGTGAAAAGCAATCTTATTTCAGCGTCAACGCTCTATGTCTTGCAGTCCGATCTCGGCTGACACACCCGTGCCGCTGTCCCCGCGCCGGGCCCTCGAGTCCTGTCACCTCCGGCCGCCTGCGCCTGGCTTTGGGGCCTGGGCCTCTCCCCTCCTCCCGCCCGCGGACCTTGCCGCCCCGCCTCCAGCCCGTGCCACGGCGGCCGCCATTGGCGCGGGCCCTCCCGAGAACGGCGCCCATTGGCCCGGTGCGAAGCCATTCACCCAGCGCATTCCGCCGCCCGCAGGCTTGCGGGGAAACTTCCTTATTATTGTGACGCCGAAAACGGAGAAACCCCGGGTCCGGCGAGAGGGGCTGTGACAGTCGGAGTCCCAAGCTGCGGTTCGGCTGCTGCCGAGGTGCGCAGGGCGGGGGCCGGGGTTCCAGGGAGGAGGGTACCGCGGAGCTGCAGCCGCGCTGGGCCGCGTTCCGCCTGGCACTGCTGTCAGCGCGCGGCTCCCGGAGGGGCGGCTGCGGCTCCTCCCGTGACTCCGGCGGCGGCGGCGGCTGCAGGCACCTCCAGCGACGACCTGGGTCTGGGGCGCGGGGAGTTTGGGGCGCGGCGCCCTTAGGACCCTGCGTGCTCGTCCCTGGCGTTCTCGTGGGCTCGCCCTCCGGTCAGAGAGCCCCGCGCAGGGAAAGGCGAGACAAGCCTTCAAAATGGGAGCGCCTCCCGCCCGCGCTCGGCCGCCCTGCCGCCCTGCCGCCCTGCCGCCCTGCCGCCCTGCCGCCCTGCCGCCCTGCCGCCCTGCCGCCCTGCCGCCCTGGAGGAATTGCGACGCAGAAAGTCAAAACGAGGATAGTGCCTACGCTCGCCCCCTGCCCCTATTTAAATTCTGGGGTTCCAGGGACCTCCGTGCAGTGAGGAGCGCGGACGCTTTCAATTGAAATGGGAGCTGGCGAGGCCCTGGCATTTTGGGGAACCTCAGCGGCCGCGAGGAGTTTGCGCCGAGGACGCGGTGCACGGCGTCCGCGATGACAGCGCCGGCAGGGCTGCGGGGCCCGGCACCACCCACTTCGCGGAGGCCGGGCCGGCTCTCCTCTCCGGGGTCCGCCTCCTGGGCGGGGCCGGGGGCGAGGGTGTGTGCGGACACGTGTGTACGGGTGTGTGTGTGTGCGCTGACACGTCGGTGCGGACCGGCGCGGGGGTGTCAGGAGCTGGGACGGCCGGGGGGCAGGTGAGACTTGAGTCATTTGTGAATGTGTGGAGTGGGCAAACTAGGGCAACCAGACCTAGAGGAGCATGTGTAACCTGAAACGTGAGCCTATAGAGACAGTGCCTATTGCGACTGTGCACGGAATATGTGTATGCAGCGTGAGCTCCAGGGAATAAGTATTTGAACTTTGTTGTTGGTCTGTCACTGTTTCTGGCTGTTTTCTGATTGCATTTTACATTAGCTTTCAAATGAGCCCAATTAGGAAGTACCTTAAATTCAGAGAAAAGCCTTCCAGGATTTTGCTTGCATTCATCACGCATAGAATGCTTTGGGAAAGACGATTCAAGAGCTCTCTTCCATTTTTATGTGTCTTCTGGTTCTTTCTACAAATAAGAAGCTATTTCTAGAACCTTTTATTTGATAATTAGATAAGATCAAGTGAGCTGATTTTTCAACTCTAGACTTGAGAGAAATAAAAAAATAAAAAGTTTTAAATGCAGTGATAGGGTATCATGTTTTAGTCGGCAGATTACTGTGAAGCTGTCTCCTTTTGTACTTTCCTTTACCCTGGGGGAGGAGGGAATAGCATTATAAATCAGAAAAGCAAAGTACATGGATTGCATATCCTAAAGCAGAATAATTGAATTACATATTCTACATCGTAGTCGTACCCCCTTCGAGGCTAGGAACTTTCTGTAAAAAGTATAATGCAGGGAACAAGGAGGACAGGTTAGAAACCTCTTTGGCAGAACTCCTTTGGCATGAAAAACAAAATTAGCACATTAGCACTAGCATCCAGTTCTTGTTCAGTAAGTAGCTGGAGTTTACTTTTTGAAAAAGAAACAGGGATTTCAGAATGTTGCAGGTTGTGTGGTTGAAGCCATTCGTTATAGCATTTCATTCTGAAGACCAAATTTAAATTTCTTAAGATTTGTATGGCCAATTAAAAACTTTTTTTATACTTAATGAGAGTAGTAGTACCCCTACTGGAGACACAAGATAGTTATGCTTCAGTTTTATAAATAAAAGTACTGTTCTCCAGATTGAATGGAATTTTCTGCATAGAGAGGTAGAAATAAAGTTATGACAATAATTTCTTTCGAGATGAGGGGTCTCGCTCTGTTGCACAGGCTGGAGTGCACTGGTGCGATCTCGGCTCACTGCAACCTCCGCCTCCCAGGCTCAAGCGAATCCCCCACCTTAGCCTCCAAAGTAGCTGGGACCACAGGCGTGCACCACCATACCCAGCTAATTTTTTGTAGTTTTTGGTTTCGCCAAAAGACGAAACGGGGTTTTGCCATGTTGCCCAGGCTGATCTCCAACCCCTGGGCTCAGGCTGTCCACCCGCCTGGGCCTCCTAAAGTGCTTGACAAAAATGTCTTAAAATCATGGAGGACTTTTTCTTTTGAGATACTTTAGGTACCTCTCTGAGATGATCTCTTCTCATTTTGCATGATGGAGGATGTGGTAATAAAAAGGGAAAGACCGGGTGCAGTGACTGGCCGGGCGCAGTGGCTCACACCTGTAATCCCAGCACTTTGGGAGGCTTGAGACAGGTGGATCACTTGAGGTCAGGAGTTGGAGACCAGCCTGACCAACATGGTGAAACCCCTTCTCTACTAAAAATACAAAAATTAGCTGGGCGTGGTGGCGGGTGCCTGTAATCCCAGCTACTTGGGAGGCTGAGGCAGGAGAATCGCTTGAACCTGGGAGGCAGAGGTTGCAATGAGCCGAGATCGGCCACTGCACTCCAGCCTGGGTGAAAGAGCCAGACTCTGTCTCAAAAAAAAAAAAAAAAGAAAAGGAATGAAAGGAGACAGTCTTCATAAACAGTTGTGGCAAAACAAACTGCTATAATATGTGTCGTACATGGAAAAATAAAGAAAATAGACAAAATTAAATTATTTTCCAAAAATTTCTCTAACAAAAATAGGAGATTTTAAAGTAATTCCATTTTTACTATCCCTATCAAATGTCAGGAATTTTTATAAGGTGGTATCTATATCTCTAGTTCACTTTTAGAGGTGATCGATGTCTTTGTAACTGGTTAGAGGTTATCTTACTGGTATTTAACCAAACTCCTGTCTTGAGATACAATGCGTGGGGAATATTCAAGATTGAGTAATTTAAAGATATTTTTATTTTCAGAGGTTAACTCTTGTCTTTTTGTTTACAGTAACATGAAGACACAACAGAGTTCCATACTAATGTTATTTATTATTTCTTTAACTTGCAGAACTGCAAGGTGTGGAATATTTCTGGCTTCTAGTCCAATGCCAAGTGTGTGACCTGTGGTGAGTTACTTAATTTTTCTGGAGCTCAGTTTTTTCATCTTGTAAATGGAGTCCTTTACATACATTATCCTGTTTAATACTGTCATCAACTCAAGCTAGGGTAGCTACCTAGAGAGGGACCTAAACAAATCTCAGTGCCTTCCTGCTGCTGTAAGATAGTGAAGAGAACAAGGTGAGCCCAAGAAGTAGGAGACCTGGTTTCTGGTCTCTGCTTCAAGCACTTAATTCTTTTTTTTTTGAGACGGAGTCTCGCTGTTGCCCACGCTGGAGTGCGGTGGGGGGATCTCGGCTCGCTGCAGGCTCCGCCCCCCAGGGTTCACGCCATTCTCCTGCCTCAGCCTGCCGAGTAGCTGGGACTACAGGCGGCCCGCCACCTCGCTCGGGGTTTCACTGTGTTAGCCAGGATGGTCTTGATCTCCTGACCTCGTGATCGGCCCGCCTCAGCCTTCCAAAGTGCTGGGATTACAGGCGTGAGCCACCGCGCCTGGCCAAGCACTTAATTCTTAGAGGACCAAAGTTACTTGGCCTCTGAAGGCCTTAGCTGCCATTAAAATGAATTTAGGAATGTGAGTCTCTTGCTTAGAGGTTAGATCAAATGGACTTTTAATAAGGTGGTAAATTTGATAATATAACTCTGTCCCCTTTAGACATTTACTCCATTTAGAAATAGTACTTGTTGGTGGCAGGGACATGTGTTTCTGTGTAAGTGAACTGGTTTTATTATTACTCAGGGTGGGGAATCTTTAACATGATCTGGAAAATAAAAGTGGTTACAAGTTGAGATGGTGGAAATTCAGGTTTTCTAAGAATGGGGGTCAGTTCACTAGGCATTTATCAAGCCTCTACTGTGCTCTTGTACTCTGCTGAGAATGGAAGGCACAAAGAGGAGTAAAACCTGGTTCCTTCATGGAGAAACTCCCAGTCTGCACGTGGACAGGGTGTTAGTGGAGGAGGTAGGAGAAGCAGCCATACTGCCTCAACAGCGCTTTCCATTTTTGTTTGTTTTGTGAAGTATTTGTAAGCATAAAATAATGCATGTCATATATGTTAAGAAACAACAATAAAAGGACAGAAGCAGAATATCAGCCATGCTATTGAAATGTCTCCCTTTGTTCTCCTTCCAGATTGTTCCCTCTATTCCTACTGCCTCCGCAATCATTACCCTGTATTTTGTGTTTGTGATTTGCTTTTCTTCATAGCTTCGTTACCACTGATGATTCTTAATCTCCAAATAATATATTTGTTGTAGTTGTGTTTGAACTTTGTAAAAATGCATCATACTGTGAATTCTTCTGTGACTCAACACTTTTTAAGATTTAGTTACAATGATGCTTATAGATGGAGTTTATTTTTTACTGCTGTACAGTGTTCTATTTTATGCATGTGCCACACTGTATCTGTTTTCTTATTGATGGATATTTGTTTTTTGCTTTTTTCCTATTTCAAATAATGCTGGAACGAACATTCTTATACATGTATCTTGGTGCATATGTTCATGAGTTTCTCACTGCATTGGACTGTAAGATAGCCACTAGTCATGTGGGGCCACTTACATTAAAATTTATGAAAATGAAATATTAACTATTTCAGTTCTTCACTTGTATTAGTCACATTTCAAGTACTCAATAGCCACATATACCTACTGGCTACCATAGTGGACAGTGCAAATATATAGCATTTCCATTATCGCAGAAAGTTCCAAGTTTCCAGATTTTACTTATCTTTGTATCTCCATTTATTAGTATAGTACAGGAGCACCATAGATGCTTAATAAGTTGGACAATGCTGGTCATATGCCCAGCAGTGAAATTACTGTGTGGGGAGGTATCCACATCTTCATCTTCACTGGAGAATGCCAACTTGTTTTGCCAAGTGCTTATGCCAGTTTATATTCCCACCAGCTGTCTATGAGGGTCCTGGCTGTTGTATATCCTTGACTTGGTATTGTTAAGACTTTTCAATTCTTGCCAGTCTGGTTGGTGTCTTTTGAAGGCAGTCCACAGCTTAAGCAGACTGCAGAGAAGTCATTCTTCCAGCTTCACAAAGCCTAGCACACCACCTTTGAGGGATGATCCGGGGAAGGGTAGGAATGTTTCCTGTGTTGGCTGAGAGGGTCAGAGGACCAAAGTCCAGCTAAAGTGGAGGAGAGAGAAAACAGCAAGGAGTGGATTCACGTTGTTGAAAACTTCTCTTTTCCTTTTATGACATTTCTCTCTTTGCTAGGAACATTTTTGATAACAAGGCAAGTCATTAAAATGAATCTTCTTTGTTACCAGAGTTAATTCTGCCTTTTAGTTTTGGCCCTACATTTATTTAAAGCCTGAATTTGGGGAGTATCTGCAAAGCACTGAAAGTTTTGGACATTGTCTTTTCCTGCTGTTGAAAGAGACCCTCTTCATATATACAACATTCAGGTAATTGCTTCTAAGCTTACTTGAAAGGAAGCTTATCCCTATTTTAAATGAGATTAGAAGTCCTGCCTGAGTGTTATTTTGGTCTCAGTGCCTTTCAAACAAAGGGATAAGAATGAGTTGTTCGGCTGCTGTGTGCATAGTCGCATAGTCTTATTATAAGACAAAGTTTAGGAATTGAAGGTTGTCTTTTAGCATTTAACTCACTAGAGCTAGTAAAAAGAGATTTATCTCCCCACCGCCCTCCACCCATGGCCTCTCCAGAATTTAAAAGCAAATGCACACAAAAAAACTTCCTCCTATCAACCTCAAATCCCTTTCATGAAAGTTATGGCAGATGGTTGTGATGCTGCTTTGCTGTAGTGCAGATTTGGCAGAATGCAGCTAGTGCTAATTGCAGTGAGGAAGACAGGAGTCACAATCCCAGCCTCTTTTGGGAATTGTCGTGTCTGCTGAAATCTCAAAGAAGAGCACTAGGAGTAGGAGTAACATTGACTAAAGCAGGTGACATTTACTGGTCACTTACTACTACATGCCAGGCACCATGCTAAGCCCTTTTTACATGCATTTTCTCATTAATCCTGACAACACTCTAGCACCTTCTCCTGATTTTGGAGCTTAAGGTGGGTAAACATCTTTCCTCAGGTTTCACAGCTAACGTGGTTAATGTAGGGCTTGGATTTTAGTTCCTTTGACCCTGAAGCTCTGCTAAGATTATCTTGAATCTCTTACCAAGAATAGATGAGAAGGACTCAGGAAAGTGCTAGGTAGACATCGAGAGAAAGTTGTACTTCAAAAGTGGTCCTTCCTTTTGTTTTGTCATGGGGAAATAAGAGGCAGGAAATGCAGCCAAGGGGGGCTGGTGTAGGTGCTGAGGGAAGTGTAGTCCTATATTTTGCAGCGAATTTCATAATTGTGTAGAAGGAAAATAAAAGATTCTGCTCTTCTAGGAGCAAGCAAGAGAGTGAATGAGGAAAAATGGGTGTAAGGACCTTGGAGATCAAAATGCCCAGCGATGCAGACCGTTGCTGAAACTAGACCTTTAAAGTCATGGACATCAGCAGCTACAAGATTTAGGGGTCCAACTGGAGTGTACTTTGAAGTGAAAGCTGTGCTAATGGCTGGCTTCTCTCCAATGCGTTGAACTTCTCTCCTGAAAGTTAGATGATTTTAATTGTCTTCTTCTTTAGTTCCGGCAGAGCATTGTGATGACCTAGACCATATTTATAGTTAGGATTGATAGTTTATTCACAGGTACACATCTTATTTGTGGTTGCTATTTAATTCTCTTGGTAGGCAGTTTTTATTTGACCAGTTGAAGATTCCATTACTGTAACTCAGTTGGGAAGAATTTTTGAAGTTTTCTTGAACAATAGTCCTTTTTATTATCTTTTTTCATAAATTGTTTTTACTAGTCAGTCAGGGATGAGGCCATACTTCAGGCAGTTTACACAGGATTGTGCTTGGCCAAAGCACCCAGAACTCAGATGACTCTCAAGGACTGACTCATGCCAGATAAACTACAAAAAGCTGATAGACCCAGGACGCCAAATTAATAATGAGAATTAGAAATCCTAATAAGACTGAGATGCTTTGGTTACTTGGTCACAGTTTCTATCCCTGTAGTAGAATCTGCCCTAGAAACCAAGTTATTTAAGGTTGCTTGCTAAGCAAGGCAATTGGTTGGGTGAATTTAATGACAACTGTTATGGAATCTGATCCACCCATCCACTTTTAGGAAAGAATTACTTAGCGGATCAGATAGCCAGGTTGACTGATCAGGGTCCCTGTTTTCTCTGGAGAGTGGTGCAGACACATTGGGAAGTCTGGCCTTTTGGTTATCTACTTTCTAAGCGCCTTACTATACAGCACAGCATAGTGTCTCTTTCTTTTCCTTTACTTCATCTTTTTTTTGTTAGTTTCACTTTCTTCATCTGTAAATTAGAGATAATGGCAGTACCTGTCTCATAGAAGATGAAATGAGCTAACATTTGTGAAGCACATAGAAAAGTACCAGACTCAGAGTAAGCTCAAATTGGGTCTTATCTGCTGTTATTATTAAGAATGTCATTATTAATATTATCAGTCAGGAGTTTCTTTCTATTGCAAGTGAAAGAAACCTGATTCAAACAAGCATAAATAAATAAGCTTAAGTAAACAAAGAAGGGACTTGTTATACTCTGTATATAGTTAGGTTCTGTAAAGTCATGGTGAATACCATATTAGTGAATACAGAGCCATTGTTTCTAAGGAAATACAGGGTTAGGTTCCTGCAGGCTCTGGTCAAGAGATTTTTATCAGCCAGCTGACGCATAACCTTTTTTTATGTGTGTTTCTGTCTAGACAGCCTATTTAATATATATGTCTTACTAATATACACAATATTTCTTGGTAATAAAACACTAGTTGAGAAGGGTTTAACATTTTCTTGACCCTGTGTAATGTGACAGTGTTTTTGGCTTTTAGCCTCGCATCAGTGCTATCCACTGTGATTTTTATTTTTTATGGGTTGTCATCTCATGAATCCACAGATTTAATTGCTTTTCCATTGTATTTATAGCTTCATTATGTACTCTGGATATTACTTTAGCTGTCTCCAGGGGAGGCCACACATACAGATCAGCAGATTTCCTGTTCTGTTTTTTGAATGTACTCACTTGTTGATTCATTAACATTGAACTCACAGCCAACACTATAACTCATGCATGAAAGAAACTTACCTGGTACACATTTTTTTCTCTGTAAGGCACATCACAACCTTCTTGCATCTAAGAACACTAGAAGGTAGGAGAGATAAGACAAATTTATGAAATACTAAAAATGAAAAAATCCATTAATGTGGATAATAGCAATTGAGCAAATTGGGAAAAATAAATTATTTCTAGATTATGTGAGCTTGCTGGTCTATTTAAATGTGTATCATTAGACCACCAACCACCACCACCACTACCCTGCCAGTTTTTCATTTTATTTCTACTTCCCTCTCCACAATCTTTGTAGTTAATTCAAAGAATAACATTTAATCTTAATACTTTTTTAGTGTAGAGTCTGGACAAGGAATAAAAATCTTGGGAAGAAGCAGAACTTTCTGTTTAAGACAGCAAATTGAGATTCAGTTTTATATTTTATTTTGGGCCTTTTCATGCCTTTCCCAAAAGCCTCAAGAGTTCAAAGCATACCTCAGGATTACAATAAGGCAGTTTTAAAATTGTTATATACGAATTAAGGTCATTGAGTTAAAGCCAAAGTACTGTAATTGTTGTCAAGAGAGGTTGAAAGTATGAGCTTCCTCTGTGTTGTAATCTTTAATTTGTAGCCATTTGGGCATGCTTTTACCTTGGGAGAAAGAAGTTTGTCATTTTAAAAGCTGACTTTGCATAGAATAGCCAATTAGCTGTCTCCTTCATATGTTGACAGTTCTCTCCTGTAGATTGGCTGATATATTCAGCTTTGATGTGTTCTCCTAGTATTATAATTCAAAGTAAGTCTTCACCATTTCCATTAGAATCCATCCTCTTTTCATTAGGATGAAATGAATGTACCAATGAAAAGATTAGGTAAGACACCTTTGAAGTCTGCAATCTTGTCTTGAAATCCTGGTATTTTGACCTGTAGGACCTAGAACAGTGATTCTTAATATGGAGAGAGTAGCATGTTTAAGAACTATGATTAGAAAATGATATTCAGAATTATAATTAAAATGTATATTTGGAAACCGGCTGGGCTCCGTGGCTCACACCTGTAGTCCAAGCACTTTGGGAGGCCAAAGCGGGCCAATTACTGGAGGTCAGGAGTTCAAGACCAGCCTGGCCAACATGGCGAAACCCTGTCTCTACTAAAATACCAAAAAAATAGCGGGGTGTGGTGGCACACACCTATAATCCCAGCTACTTCAGAGACTGAGGCAGGAGAATTGCTTGAACCTGTGAGGCATAGGTTGCAGCGAGCTGAGATTGCGCCACTGCACTCCAGCCTGGGAGACAGAGCGAGACTTGGTCTCCAAAAGAAAAAAAAAAAAGTATGTTTGGAAACTGAAATGTAATCTGAATGTCCTTAAGACCAATCTTCTGCATTGCTTGTTTGTTTTTAAGATGGGTCTCGCTCTGTTGCCCAGGCTGGAGTGCAGTAGTACGATCACAGCTCACTGAAACCTTGACCTCCTAGGCTCAAACGATCCTCTCACCCCAGCCCCCCAAGTAGCTGGGACTACAGGTGTGTGCTACCACACTTGGCTGATTTTATTAATTTTTTTGTGGAGATAAGGTCTCACTGTGTTGCCCAGGCTGGTCTCAAACTCCTGGGCTTAAGCTGTCCTCTCACCTTGGCCTCCCAAAGTGTTAGGATCACAGGCGTGAGCCACTGTGCCTGGTCACTATTTTCTTTAATATCCAGATAAAGTGATTAAAGCCCAAGGCGATGCTGATTAGAGATTTAGTGTCTTCCTCAAATTTCTAAGAATTTCTGAGGGGAAGAAGAACATTTAGGTTCTCTTATCATGGCTCATCCAAAACTCTTGCTCAGTTGTCAGTCTTCAGGCGGGGCTCTGAGGGCTTATTTTCAAGGTTCTTTTTAATTCATGCTTGGCAAAATACAGTTATTGTAAGGGTGTTGTGTCTTAAATTTGATAGAAGGTTTGGGATTCTCAAAAGTAGTTACAGAACGGGCAACAAGTTCAAACTGAGCGTTAGACACCACTGTTCTCAAAATTCATCTGCTGTTCTCTGCCATGGAGAATCTACTGTTTACTGGCCAGGTTCTAAACTTGCAGCCATGTTACAGGCTTCAATCGCTTTCTGTTTTTCTTTTTTTTTTTTTTTTTTTGAGGTGGAGTTTCGCTCTTGTTGCACAGGCTGGAGTGCAATGGCGCCATCTTGGCTCACTTCAACCTCTGCCACCTGGGTTCAAGCGATTCTTGTGCCTCAGCCTCCTGAGTAGCTGGGATTATGGGCGCCTGCCACCACACCCGACTAATTTTTGTATTTTTAGTAGAGATGGGGTTTCACCATGTTGGTCAGGCTGGTCTCGAACTCCTGACCTCAGGTGATCCATCTGCCTTGGCCTCCCAAAGTGCTGGGATTACAGGTGTGAGCCACCATGCCCGGCCAATTGCTGTCTCTTAATTTGCTATCTTAAATAGGAGCATCTACTATTTTATAAGGCATGCTTGGGATTTCCCCCATCTACTTTCGTCTCTAAATCTTGGACCTTTCTTTCAAAACCAGAGAGGTGCATGGGGTATTTTCCCGAACAGAAGATCCACCCACTTAAGATTTCCAACTTTACCAATAGTCAGAACTTTTGAAGTTATAATATTTCATTTCTGATCAAAGCATTAGATAAAGCTTCCCCTCTTATGTCTTTGTAAGCAAAAATAAAATATTGAAATAATTGATACCTTTCCCATATTAAACTCTAGAGGTTGTTCCCTCCTCCTTTCTGTTGTAAAAAAAATACTTTTGTGCCTATTATGTTGGTAATGACAATTCTCACAATTAAACTCAAGAAAGCCTTATTGGCTGATGTGGACCCACAAAAGCAGTAGACATGTAGCAAGAGATAGGAGATCTAAAGACAATTAAAAAATCTTTATTGGGATATAATTCACATACCGTAAAATTTACTTTTTTTTTTTTTGATACTGAATTTTGCTCGTTGCCCAAGCTGGAGTGCAATGGCGTGACCTCAGCTCACTGCAACCTCTGTCTCCCGGGTTCAAGCGATTCTCCTGCCTCAGCCTCTCGAGTAGCTGGAGTACAGGCACGCGCCACCGCGCCTGGCTAATTTTGTATTTTTAGTAGAGACGGGGTCTCCCCATGTTGGTCAGGCTGGTCTGGAACTCCCGACCTCAGGTGATCCGCCTGCCTTGGCCTCCCAAAGTGCTGGGATTACAGGCATGAGCCACCACGCCTGGCCTAAAATTTAGCTATTTAAAGTATAAAATTTAGGGCTTTTTAATATATTTACCATGTTTTAAAAACATCACCACAACCTAAATTTAGAACATTTTACCACTTTCTAAAAGGACAGGTACAGTCACTCTCCATTCTCCTCTTTCCCTCCAGTCCTAGGCAGACACTAGTCTATTTTCTAGTCTATTTTCTATTGCCTGTTCTATACATTTCATGTAAACGGAATCATATAATTTGTGGACTTTTGTGATTGGATTCTTTTACTTAGCGTAATATATTCACTGTTCATCCATATTGCAGCCAAATAATATCCCATTGTATAGGTATACCATGTTTTATTTAACCATTCATCAGTTGATGAACATTTTGGTTATTTCCTTTCAATATTGTGTATAATGCTGTTGTGAACATTCCTTTATAAGTTTTTGTGTGGACGTAGTCTTGCAGTTCTCTTGGGTTTATAACTAGTAGTGAAATTGCAGGATCATATGGTATCTCTATGTTTAGTCTTTTCAGGAACTGCCAGACATTTTTACAAGCCAATGTAAGATGGTTCTAATAGCCCCACATTATCACCAACACTTGTTGTTACCTGGCCATCCTTGTGGTGTGAATTGGTAGCGAGAGATGAGATTTTTTTTGTTTGTATGAAAGGGAAACATGAATTGTTAAAAGGTAATGAAACTTTAGGCTAGGGTCAGTAATCAGGCAAAAATTGATTACCTGCTAAATAGAAGAGGTCTGTGTTATACTGTGGTCTCTGTTGAAGGAGATTAAAATCTGTTTGGGGAGTTAAGTTATAAAGATATAAAGAGAAAGCTACCAGTTAGGCAGTATAGTAGACATGTCAGGGGGATGCAGGCTGACTGTCGCTGCAACAATCCCAGAGTCTCTCAGGTAGGAAGTGAGGCTTGACTCAAATCTGGAACCAAGGGTAAAAGGGAATGGCAGAGAAGATAACATTTTTTTTTTTTTTCTATTTCTCATCTTCACTTCAAGTGGTGAAATACTACTAACCAATCTAATATTAGGGTACCTAAAGGAGTTAATTGGTTCAAAAACTTTTAAAACAGTAAATAAGCAGAAAATTCAAAGGAATGATGCATTGAGAAAGGATAAGGTGAAGTCTCGAGAGTAATTTCAAAACTGTTACTAACTTAATGGTTTGCAAGATTGTTTCAGCCCTTCTCCTATACTCAGTATTCTTTAGCAGTGATCTGAAAACCGTATTGTCTGTTCACTCATTCATTTAAACAAACACAATTTATTTAAACTTCTTTTTTAAACTCTGATTAAAATACAAAATAGCATCATTATAACATAACTGCTTTCAACAGTATTAATATGTTTTATTTCGAGTTGTAAGATATCTGAAGAATATTAAGGGGAGGGTTATTTTTTAAATTGGTTACATTCATTACTTGATTTTCTATGACCTATTTCTTTTTAATTAAAAAATAATTTTTTTTAACTCTCTCCTAGGCTACATGATTCCCTGAAAGATAAGAACAATGTTATGTTGGGGATATTGGTCTTTGGGCCAACCTGGTATCAGCACCAACCTGCAGGGAATTGTGGCTGAGCCCCAGGTGTGTGGGTTCATATCTGACAGAAGTGTCAAGGAAGTGGCGTGTGGGGGAAACCACTCTGTGTTCCTGCTGGAAGATGGGGAAGTTTACACGTGTGGTTTGAACACCAAGGGGCAGCTGGGCCATGAGAGGGAAGGAAACAAGCCAGGTAAGTGTACCTTGTCTGTCTTGATTATTGGTGAGAATGGAAAGTTGGAGGACACAACGGCAGAGGGCCCAGTTGGAGCTTTCTCCACCAAGTGTTCGGTTTTCAGGGAGGCTCTTTTGAACGGTGCAGGGATTCCTTCCTGTTTGGAACCCTTGTGTCTGATTCAAGCCTTTTGATGGAAAAACAGACTTTTCTTTTCTTTTTTTTTTTTTTTTTTTGAGATAGGGTCTCGCTCTGTCGCCCAGGCTTGAGTGCAGTGGCGAGATCTTGGCTCACTGCAACCTCCACCTCCCAGGTTCAGGCGATTTTCATGCCTCAGCCACCTGACTAGCTGGGATTACAGACATGCACCACCACAAGACTTTTTATTTTTCATCTTATTAGAGAACATATGTAATATCAGCTGGGGAGGGGAGGTGACTAGTTAGTTCAGAGTTAGAATAAAATAGATTTTGCCCATTGTATTAGTCGGTTTTCACACTGCTGATAAGACATACCCAAGACTGGGCAGTTTAGAAAAGAAAGAGGTTTATTGGATTTACAGTTCCACGTGGCTGGGGAGGCCTCACAATCATGGCAGAAGGTGAAAGGCATGTTTCACATGGCAGCAGACAAGAGAAGAGAGCTTGTGCAGGGAGACTCCCATTTTTAAAACCATCAGATCTCATGAGACTCATTCACTATTATGAGAACAGCACAGGAAAGACCTGCCCCCATAATTCAATTACCTCCCACTGGGTCCCTCCCATAACATGTGGGAATTCAAGATGAGATTTGGGTGGGGACACAGCCAAACCATATCATCCAGTAATTTAATGCTGAGAATTATGACAGTTTTTTGAATAGGTAATCCTCACATAATCACTATCAGAAACTTTACTTCCTGATTACCTATATTCATTCCTTTGTTTCTGCAACATGCTCTTACATGTTTTGTGCTAAGCAATGTGATTGGTGTTATGAGTGGAGGGATGAATGAGATATGGTGATGATGTGGCTGCAGTGATCCCTATGGCAAATGCTGTCATGCAAGTCTGTGTTATGTAAGTTGAAGAATACACCAGAGGTGTAGGGGAGGGGAGATTGGTTCTGCCTTTGGGCGTTGAGTAGCACTTTGGGGGGTGTGTGTGTGTGTGTGTGTGTATGCATGTGCACTTGGGTGTATGAATGAAAGTGGCAGCATCACTAAACTTATTGCACACCTGATACCCAGTGATGTGGATATAAAGGTGCAATACTTGTTCAGGGCATGTTGAATAGTGTGGTGAGACTGGGAAGAGAGGGTGATGATGGAAGAGGATAAGCTGGAAAGGTAGTGGGGCTAATTCGTTTCCTTAAATTTCAGTGCTTTTAATTGATTTATAACAGGTGCTACACAATTTTAAGCTTGTTGATTTTATTCTTTTCCACCTATTTTTACATTTTTTTTTGAGACAGGATCTGGTTGTGTCGCCCAGGCTGGAGTGCAGTGGTGCCATCTTGAGTCACTGCAACCTCCGCCTCCTGGGCTGCAGATATCCTTCCAGTCTCAGTCTCCTGATTAGCTACAACTATAGGCATGTGCCAATACACCTGCTAATTTTTTAATTTTTGTTTTAGTAGAGATGGAGTTTTGCCATGTTGTCCAGGCTGGTCTCAAACTCTTGAGCTGAAGCAATCTGCCTGCCTTGGCCTCCCAAAGTGCTGGCATTACAGGTGTGAGCCACTGTTCCTGGCCCTATTTTTACTTTTAAAGAATCTAAGTTTGACTTTCAGTATATGTGTAGCATGGATTTATAAGGTCCTCTTAGTAGTGAGGATGTGTAAATAAGTCTTCTTTTGATGAGAAATTTTAAGGTAGGGTCTTAAATTGTGACCACATATTTGTCACACTAGCATAGGTGTTTGCCCCTTTTTTTGTTACCTGCCATTCTTTTCATTCAATACAGATCATTCCAGACACTGAAGCTTCATTAAAGAATAACCTTACAGTTTTTTCTAGATGATTTTACCGTTTTATTTGGCATCAATATGAATTAAATTTTTTCTGTGACACTGTCTCCCTCTTCTCTCACGTTTATTATTCCCTTCCATAGTAAGTGACTGTGTTCCGTAGTTTCCCTGCCCAAAATGTCAGTGTAAATTTATAATCGTTAATTTTTATGTTGACCATTGGAAAGAGGGCTGCAGGGCTTAGGCACAATTGTGAAGGATGTGAAGTGTGGTTGATGGGCTTCCAATTCCTCATTCTTTGCCACCAGGTTCCTTCAGGAAGCCTGCTGTGAGACATGCACCAGGCCTACTCATCTAGGGGCAGTACCCCATGTTCTAGTCAGGGATTTCTTAACCTGTGGACCCTGAAATCTTGGGATTTCAAGGAAGGGGTTTGTAGAGTCATCTACAGATGAACACCCTTCCATGTACAGTGCACTCAGTACTAAGGTTTTCAAATGATTCTGTTGTTTACTAAAATGAAAATTCAGTTGAAAATGACACTAATTCAGAAATTAGTAAATCCTATTTATTGTGTATTTTACCAATTAATAGAATACAAAGGTATCATATACAACTACCATGGAGGTGGCAGGAAGAAGATTGACTTTTACAAATGGTCTTCATACTGGAACAGATTAAAAACCAAGTCTTCTTTCTTTTCCTCCTGTTAAAACTCACTTGTGTCTCACATTAAGCTCCTAAATGTGCCCTCTGTTTCCCTAGGCCAGAGCTGGTGTCTAACAAGTAATGCATTTGGAGGGTCATGGCCCAACAGTATGCTCTTTCCTGTGGGAATGTCTACATTCAGCCAGGATTTAGGAACTTCACTCCAATGATCTTTGAAGGACTTGTACCACTCTAGCCAGCCTTTGAAGGGAACTGGGAAGAGATCTTTCTAGTCCTCCCTTAGAGGCAGCAAGGTTATGGTGAAGTTTGGAATCAGATAAAACTAATGGAGGCATTACATCTCTAATCTAAAATGGGGATTATAGTCTAGGTGTGGTGGCACACACCTGTAATCCCATCACTTTCGGAGGCCAAGGCCAGAGGATTGCTTGCCAAGGAGTTGGGGACCAGCCTGGGCAACATACAGATGCCAAAAAAAAAAAAAAAAAAAAAAAAAAAATTAGCTGGGCATGGTGGTGTGTTGTTCCTGCTACTTGGGAGATTGAGGTTGGAAGGTCGCTTGAGCCCTGGAGATCAAAACTGCGGTGAGCTGTGATTGCATCATTGCACTCCAGCCTGGGCAACAGAGCAAGACTCTGTCTCAAAACAAAACAAACAACAACAACAAAAAACCCCAAAATAAATAAATAAATAAAAATGGGGATTATAATACTCTTTCACAGGTAATCTGTGTAAATATTGAATGCAGTGTCTGGCAGTTTTATATCATGCCTCAGAAATTATGCTACCGTGCAGTTTCACCATCCCGTGTAAAGGCTGATACTGTCTCTGGAGTTACAGGGAAAGAAGCCTAAGCTGGGAGTTTGAGAACTGGGATCTAGTTTTTTATCTACCAGGAAATAATTGCGTGGCCCTGGGCAAGTTTCTTCCTATTTCTGAGTCACAGTTCCCTTCCCTGTAAAAGGAGTAGACTTCCTGTTCTAATCAGATAGTTCTTGGTGAAGAGGATTCACATGATAAAGAAGACACCACAAAACTGCTGGTAGTGTTACAGACAGAGAAATATGTTACAGGAAAGGGGTCCCGATCCAGACCCCAGGAGAGGGTTCTTGGCTCTCTCAAGAAAGAATTCAGGGCAAGTCCGCGGTACAAAATGAAAACAAGTTTATTAAGAGAGTAAAGGAATAAAAGAATGGCTACTCCATAGACAGAGCCCTCAGGGCTGCTGATTGCGTATTTTTATGGTTAGTTCTTGATGATATGCTAAACAAGGTGTGGATTATTCATGCCTCCCCTTTTTAGACCATATAGGGTAACTTCCTGCCACTGCCATGGCATTTGTAAACTGTCATGGCGCTGGTGGGAGTGTAGCAGTGAGGACAACCAGAGCTCACTCTCGTGGCCATTTTGGTTTTAGTGGGTTTTGGCTGGCTCCTTTACTGTAACCTGTTTTATCAGCAAGGTCTTTATGACCTGTATTTTGTGTTGACTTCCTATCTCATCCTGTGACTTAGAATGCCTTACCCGGGCCAGGTGCAGTGGCTCACACCTGTAATCCCTGCACATTGGGAGGCCAAGCTGGGTGGATCACGAGGTCAGGAGTCCGAGACCAGCCTGACCAACATGGTGAAACCCCATTTCTACTAAAAGTACAAAAATTAGCCGGGCATGGTGACGTGTGCCTGTAATCCCAGTTACTCAGGAGGCTAAGGGAGGAGAATTGCTTGAACCCGGGAGGCAGAGGTTGCAGTGAGCCGAGATCACGCCACTGCACTCCAGCCTGGGGGACAGAGCGAGACTCCGTCTCAAAAAAAAAAAAAAAAAAAAAGAACGCCTTACTCATCTGGAAATACAGCCTAGTAGGTTTCAGCCTCATTTTACCCAGCTCTTGTTTAAGATGGAGTTGCTCTGGTTCACACGCCTCTGACAGTAGCCAGTGATGGCCACCCTCTTCCCACCCTCCTTATCTGTCTTCTCTGTGGCTTGGTCTTCTATCAGGCAGCCTCACTGCAGAGTCAGGTGCTCAGATATGCCTCACTGCACACCTTGGTCTTGGAACTTGGGTGAGAGGATTCACCCTGGGGTAGCAGCTGGGAAAGGAAGCAAAAACCTCGCAGAACAATGATAGCAAAGATCTGTAGAAGGCATCATAATGAATACATCTGAGTGCAACCAGACATTTCTCCAGCACAGCCTCCTGATGCAGCTCCAAGGAGCTAATGGTAGGTGTTGCTGGGCCTCTGGATGTGCGTGAGCTCTGGCAAAGCAGCCGCACTGCGTCTGTCTGCATACTGGGTCAGCTGGCCCTCAGTCATCCTGCAGACGCCCTCCCCAGCAGGGCTGAGTGACTGCAAGAAACCCAAGCTAGAGGTGTGCCAAGAAGGCTTTGGGATTCAGCCTCGGAATCCAGCCCATGCTTGTGATCTAAATTTGGAATAAGGCAGGCTCTAGTGTAAATTACAAGAGATTCCAGAAATTTCTGTTGTTGGTTAAGCTTGTCTGTTAATTATAAACTCCATAGCAGCTTGGAATAATGCCTCTTTGAATGGAAAGATTATGTGGGTGGGTGCCTCCCTCTCTTCATTTAACTTTTTCATTGGTAGGTGTGTTCTAAATCTGGATACGATTTGCGTTTGTTTTTAATGAGTGGGAAGAAGAGAGTGAACTTGTTTTCTGTGTTTGCTTATTGAGAACCATGACCTGGAGGGCTGCTAGACATAGAAGGGAAGTCTGTGGCAGGCCTAGTTCGTTACAGGTATCTGTTGGTCTTGGCCCACAGGAGTGCTACCCCCAAGTAGCTTCTGTGCCATTTGGGAAGGGAACATGATGGAAGGCCCCTTCCTTAAAAGAGGATTTTTCTGGGGGTTATGGGCAGGTCTGTGATTTCAACTTGGTATCATTGCCCAGATCGGTTGACTTTGAAATATGAAGGATTTTAAAAAGTGAGTGTATGACTGTTTCCTCTAAGGCTTTGAGAGTGTGAAGAAGTGAGTTGAAGGAGTTAATTACATGGTGGCCTACCTCCAAGGGGCGTACAGAGTTTTGAACCCAAGTGGCAAACTTAAGTTTCTTTTTCTTGCTTTGCAGTACTGGCTGTGAATGGAGTAATGCCAGACCATCAACACTTACTTTGCTGATTGGACTTGTTAATATTTCTAGTCCTAGCAGGGCATCCACCAGCATGGGTATGGTCATCTAGCACTAGTCTGGAGGAGGATTTATTTCATTGCCTTGAAACTTTGTTTCCTGATAAAATGCAAACAACCCTGGGAGCCACATAATCTGACCTTGCTGAGGGGAAGGAAAGTTGAAAGAAGGTAGTGGTGTAGGAGATGCACCTGGACAAGTCTTCTAATGTGTGCCTTGATTCTGTCCTGCTAGTCATCATATACCATGTTATATACTCTGTCTCTAACTGGTTCAGCTGCAAGGCACATCAATTCATTTTTTTGGGATGCATTCTGTAGATGTGCCAGAGCAATGATAGAAAGCACTTCTCAGTGATTCTAAGGATTTTGGACATCCTTTTTTTCCTTCTTAAGAATATGTAACAGTTAACTATTGCTGTTGCTGACCCTGAGACTACTGTGGTTTCTTTGTACTCTCATTTCTGTACTTCTCACATTAGCAATACCCTTATGTGACCAACTGTGTGTGTGTGTGTGTGTGTGGTAAGAAGGAGGCATTTCAAAGACACATCAAATTCTGAAACTCCTGGTTATTCAGGCCCCAGATATTTTCCCAGTGTGTCAGGCAGCACACAGAGTTCTAGCTTAGGTGTGTCCATGACTCATTTGTGATTTGGCCAAGGGCAAAGAGGCCTGTGATTCCCAGAAGCATTTTTCAGATGCAGTATATTAAGCCCCATCTAAACTCAATGTCCAACTTTAAAAAAAAGTATTGGATTATAAGTCTTTTGCACATTCCTCTCTCACATGACTTTTCTCTCCTTCATTCTCACCTTTGCATTCTGACATATACCTCCTCCCTCCCCCACAAAGCAGACAGAGTTTTGTGATTGGAGTCATCATAGGGTTATTATTAATTTCCTTATGGTTTTTGTCCATGAATTTATTTTATAATTTTCTAAGACATAAAGTTACAGAGCTGGCATTTTAGGAAGTCTTGTGTGCCTTCCCCCACTTTTTTTTTTTTTTTTTTAAATAAAGCAAGCAAACAAAACATGAGCTTTTTTTTCCTGAATGTTATTTTTTATAAGTGACTAAGTGGACATTAATTAAATCTTGAGCTCTTTTATTAAACTAGAGACTGGTTGTCCATAGAAATAATTCAATAAATACCTTAATTTACCATGCCTCTCATATTCCTACCCAGCCACATTGTAAACAGTACTCTTCAGCTAAATGAATAGTTCTTCTTTCCTCATACATACTCTGATTTCTAATATTGGGATTTTAGGGTAAGCTAATCTCTGTGTTATTAGGGATATCTGAACTTACATAAATGTCTTCTAATCTTTCTCGCTATCTTGAATAGACAAGAACCGTGGTAGGGGCAGTTATTTAGTGTAATCTAATTTGATTCTGCTAAATTTTAAAATTCTCTGTATACATACCAGGAAATCTTCTTATAGCAGAGCCCAAGGGTAACAATTTATAAGCAAACGCTAACATTTCTGTGCAACTCTATTTGATTCATTTCTGTGATTGGTTCCTTTTACTTTCTCCTGAGTTAGTTTCCCTCTTGCAGGTAATTTAATCCAATTCACATTCGCCCTTTGTATTCAGTCTAAGTATTTCCATAATGCCCATCACCATATGTAACAGCTTTCCTGCTGTTTGATAAATGAGGTTTATAAAGCAGAACATCCAAAAGCTTCAATTCCCAAACTGTGGTTCCTTCTAACCGTGTAGAAGTAATGGTTTCAACCAGCTTCTCAGGTTGCTCTCAGGCATCTGAAGGGCGCAATAACTCTGTCATGTTAATCAGCTCTTGCTGAAAAGCAAACCAGCTGAGCTGAAAGGAAATAGAAGGGACTCTGTAATGACTTCCTGTTATTGAAGTGCATGTTTCTATGGGCATAACGCTGATATAAAAGGCAGAATGTGCCATAGCAAATGTTCAGATCTCAACATTGCACTTGTTAGGGCCCCATATATTCCTTATTAGGAATGGCAGGTGGTTCAGGAGACTGCGCACCCCTTTCTGATTTTGGTGATAATGGTTATAATCAAAACTAGTAGGATGTCCTGCCTCCTTTGATAGCTAGATAGATGACTTTCTGGTTCAGAGGTCTAAGGATCAGGAGAAACTATCATTTAATAATTTTATTCTGGGATAATTGATCGGAATTTTTTTTTCTGTCTGTGATACTCAGCCTACATTCTATAAAGATACTTGAGTGTTTTAGAAAATGTGTACTTATTAATGAGCATACTTGTTAGTGTGAGGTATTTGTGACTTTTAAAAAAACCTGCAGTATTACTTTTAAGTAATTAACAAAATGGTTTGCTTTGTGAAACAAGAATTTTAGTTAATTTGTTAATTATAAAAGTGGTTAATGATACATATATAAGCTCTCTTTATCTCTGATATGCTTAGCATTTTTAAGCTGATTAATCCTCATGATAGCCTTGTAAAGTAGGTCAGTATTATTATCCAAGGTATATGTAAAGGAGAAAAGAAAAGGGAGTTGAGTTTGAGTCTTGCTTGAGTACTGACGGTTTGGGTTTAATAATCCTAGAATTTTGTTCACAGACATTTTTGTAACCTCAGGCTGATTGAGAATGGCTGATAAGATTTTATTGTCAAACTTGTTTACATTTAATTTCCACTCAGTACTTATTAAAGAAACAAAAATGATATAAACTTGCCCACCCAGAAGTTTGTATTCCTTAATTTATTGGTTAAATACAAATATGATCAAGGTACTTTGGTAAAAGGTACTAAGAAACAATTCCCTTTTTATCTTGAAAACCATTAGACTACTGTTTGTCAGCTGCCTTTTTAAGCTCTTTTGAGCACCAAATAAAAAGCACACATGATAATTCATATTTCAGGCTGATGTATTTTGTCTTGCTATTTGCCTCTTGTTCTTTGTTTTTTTTATTTTCTTGAATTATTTACTTCTTATTCAGTCACTGATTCAGCAGATATTTACTGAGTGACTAAACTTCTAGATTCCTCATTTGTTTTAAATACTCTTACAACACAACAAATTAGTGTAGATCCCACCCTTTGGGCATTTGTAGACCAGGTGAGAATATAAGATACACCCAAAAAGGTTATATCATGCAGTTCAGCAGGTGTCAAACAGGTGATATAGGTCCTATGTGTGTCAAATTAAGTGTTGTCCTGCAGTGAAGAGATAGGTCACCAACAGTACTGAATTCTGAATTCTAACAAATGTCATCTTCTATACCTACACACATTATAAGGTTCACATTTATCTTAAGTTTGTGAGCTTGTTGGAGGAGTGAATTGTAACATTTCGGAGAAGGGGCAGCTTTGGAGATGGTTTCAGGATTCTAGGGATGTTCAGCGATTTTTGTAAATCCACCCTTTAATTCTGAATTTTTGTGTTACAATAGCAGTTTTTTAGTTTGGCAATTTTAATGATTTCATCTAGGTTGGTGATCTATGATCTTTATAGATCTAGGGTAGGTAGAATGTTGTAGTTTATCAGCCTGAATGGGGTATATCTGGTCAGCTGATATTTTACATCTCTTCAAGGGCTACTGGAATTCTTTGTATGTCTTTTTGAGTGAATGCCATTTGATAGCATGTAATGTTGAAATCTTTGATAACCCTCTAACAGATGTATGGTCTCATATCCTTGTAGACTTTCAATCATTTTTTCACTTATTATTAAAATATGCATTGAAATTTCTATTATAATTATTAACTGACTTGCAACAACTGAAATCATGATTGTGAATAATTTTAGAGTATTAGCTAATTATGGAGGGAGTATAATGAATAAGAGCATGGACTAGCTGTGTGACTTGGAGAAAGTTGCTTAAACTCTACATGTCTTAGTTTCCTTAGTTGTAAATGTAGATAATAATATCTACCTATTAGGGTTGTGAAGATTTAATACGTTGCATATCAGATACTTGGAATAATGCTTGGCTTATAGTAAACACTCAAGTAGTACTAGCTATTATTATTTATTCTTATTTTTAATTTGAAAAAATAATTGCTGATCTCTATTTCATTCCAATTTTAGTGTATATGCTGCCAAAGCAAGCACTAGCTATTATCATTATTTGTAGTAGCAGTAGTAGTAATTTGTGTTGACACTTTTCATTACAACTGTTTTGATCCTGCTATTCCAGCATATTAACAAATTAATAAATTCAAGACAAATACATACAGTTTCTAGATGTATACAAACATATACGTCTATAAATTGTGTTGATCACTTTTATAGATTCCCTTAATACTGCAGGATCTGATGAAATGGACATTCAGGTGAGGAAGATGTTATAAGTTAGGGTTGTTAAGGGAGTGTTTATATTATGTTCATTTTTATTTTAGGTTTTAAAGGATAAGTCTATTTTCTTTATTTTCAGTTTTTGCAGTTCTTTACTTTATTGTTCCCATGAAAAGTACTTTACATATGTTGGGTACACTGTAAAACTGATTATCCACATATGGACATGCATACATACATCTTCTCTCTATGCAGTTGTTACCATTACTTCCAGCATTCTCATCCAAAATGGCAAAGATAAGGGAATCAAATTAGGTTGCTGTGGACACTGTGGTACACCAGGGACTACTTTATGGTGCTCCTGAAAGTCTTGTAGTGGTTTGGCAACAGTTAGCTGGGTAGTATGATCTTGTCATAGGCTTAGTAAATAGAGTGCAATCCACTGGCTCCTAGCCCAGCTGAAATCTTTGGGCAGTTACTTTAGACTTCCAGTTAGCTGTGATGGGGGTGAATCTTTGAATGGAGATATAAATGACCTGAAAGAATGGAAGTGATTTTCCTTTCTGCATCCTGCAGTTGCCTAAGAAGAGATCACTCTGGAGTCTAAACCTACATGATCTCTGTTTTTTTTTTTTTTTTTTTTTAGTGGTAATGTATTAGTTGCTATGCTTTCAGTTTCAAGTAACAACAGAATGCGAAGCTGTGTCATGAACAGTGAGTAAAATTTATCATCTCACATGAGAAGAGATATTTCTAGGATAGGCTAAGTCAGTAGCATAGTCGCCTCATGTGTTTCCCATCTTTCTGTTCTGGAGTGGAATTTTGTAGTGATGCAGAGATTTATTCTTCCTGCCAAATCTCTAGCCCACTGGTGTGGGTGTAAGATTTTTCTGGGCCTCATTTAAAGCCTGCAAATATTCCCCAAGTGCTTTACCAGCCAGGGTCAGCCTTGCCACTATGCCATGTTTTTTTGGGTGCCAGAATTGGCTTATTATGTTGAAAGTATTATTTTCTCTCATGATATTTTTCTCCTTTAATACTCTTCACTATTGAAATGCCTGTAGGCCCAGCTTCCCAGGAGTTTGAGGCCAGCCTGTGCAATGTAGTAAGACCCTGTCTCCAAAAAAAAAAAAAAATTGAGAACCTTCCCTGAGGACAAGTCACAACAGCATCTCAGCCTGTTGACTCCTTTTGGGAGTTGTTCGTACTGCTAGGAAGAGGGTTATAAGGCTCTATCTCATTTTCTTCTTTTCAAAGTCATACTAATAAGAGCTTGCAGAGAGCCCTTAACAACAACAACAACAAAAACAAACAAACAAAATCCCCAACATTTTCCACTTCATATAGGTTTGTGATTAATTAGTTTATCACATTAAAGGAGTCTTTAATTTATTGGTTTGGAATTGACCTCATACTATATGAACTGTGCTGATCATGATGAAATTAAGTAGATTGTGCTGATTGAGACAGCAAGTTCTACATTCTGCCTATACACAGAGGCTGTTTGGGCACAAAGTCAAAATAGGGAGGCCAGGTGCAGTGGCTCACGCCTGTAAGCCCAGCACTTTGGGAGGCTGAGGCAGGTGGATCACGAGGTCAGGAGATCGAGACCATCCTGGCTAACATGGTGAAACCTCATCTTTACTAAAGATACACAAAATTAGCAGGGCGTGGTGGTGGGCGCCTGTAATCCCAGCTACTCGGGAGGCTGAGGCAGGAGAATGACGTGAACCTGGGAGGCAGAGCTTGACATGAACCTGGGAGGCAGAGCTTGCCGTGAGCCAAGATCGCACCACTGTACTCCAGCCTGGGTGACAGAGCGAGACTCCGTCTAAAAGAAAAAAAAGAAAAAAAAAAAACAGGGAGCACAGAAAAGTGGGGACCATTATGCCCTTAGGCAGCAAGTCCCCTGGTTTCCCTCAAGGAAGTGGAGGCAGCAGGCAGGCAGTGAATGCTGGGTCTCCTCCAGGACGAGCTGGAAGCGAGGATGTTGAGAAAAAGCTGGAGAGAAAGGAACGATAGGAAAATGGAGATAACAGTTGTGCTGAACTCACCAGGAGGCACAAGTCATGTTCTCCTTTCCATTCAGATGAGGAAAGAAGGCTGAACTAATTATGGAATGTTTTTATTTTCTTTGAGGTGCTATATAATAGGGATACATTAAACCAGGTTAGCCATGAATGAGAAACTGGAAGTTTATTGCAATGTCTTTATGAGTGCCAGCCTGTGCTTTATTCATCTTTCTGTTCTTCATGACTCCCTAAGGGTAGCTTTTAAAGTAGAAAAGCAATGGGGAATGCCTTTAGTATTTGCAGTGTAGAGATATTAGTGGTGAATGGGCATATAGTCATTCTGGCTATTAGAGGCTTTCCACTGATCACAGAGGGTATAATTCAGATTGGCTAGCTACCTTTCCCCTTTCTTCTCTACCCTTCTAATTTGTCATAAAGCCTTTGCTACTCTTTCATATAGAGTGGAACTCATCTTTGGTCAAGGATTTGTAAAGAGCTGGTTTTTTTATTTCTGAACTGATAAAATGTGATTAGGAGTGGGAAGGGGTGGGTCAGTGCCTGGTGAGGAAAGAGAGATCTTTCCCTTACCTCAGGTCACTGGACGTAGGTTGAGTGGAGGGAAGGTACCAGTACATTCCACCTAAGGTTGGGCAGGACCTCTGTACCCACAGAATTCCTTTTCCTCAGCATTTTATGAACTCAAGAAAAACAAAACAAAGTCTTGTTTCATCTCCTTACTGCCACCATTTTGTTAAACCACTTTATGAATTACCATTTAACTGCCTTGATTTAGATATTTTGGGTCAGAAAACAACTAACACTATTTTTGAGTTTGTTCAGTTTAAATGAACCATCAGCTTTGGCAGGCCATACCTGTTCCAGCCAAACAGAGGTGTCTGGAGACCTTCTTAGACTGACCTTGTGTGTCCAGCCAGGGGAGCTGTAGTGCCTGTGGATGGAATTAACCCATAAAATTGCATGACAGGAAAGACTGGAGGGAGCCAGAGACTTCAGAATTTATTCATCCTTTTCTGTTTTTAGTTTGTTTGCTCTGTGTTCCTTCCTGTGGCTGGTCATCCTGGCAAGGTAGAGCCACAGGCCAAGAAGGAGCCATGTCTTGAATTCTTTTCACGTTTTCTGTTGTTCCTCTTCCCTTAGATCATTCTTGACTCTGAATTTTATATGTCACTGCTCTGTGTAATTTGCATATTTATATAAAGTACTAGGACACTTTGACTTATTTTTAGTCAGGCTTTTATGCAGAATTTATTTCTGGTCAAGACTGCATGGCTGCCCAGGTCAGTCAGGCATATGATAACAGGGCATTTCAGTGGGAAATGATGGTTTACTTAATAAATGGTGTTGGTATAAGTGGCTGTTCACCTGGCATACAGAACTAGACTCCCTGCCTCTCTCCATATTCTAAAGTAAATTCCAGATGTGTGAAAGACATGAATGTAAAAAATAAAACTATAAAAATAATAGGAAAAAAAATTAGGGGAATGTGTTTACAACCGTGAGGGTTTCAATGTGGTCCTGAAGCCATAAGAGAAATGATTGGCAGGTTTGCATGAAATTTTAAAATTTCCTATGGCCTAAGGCATCCCATAACGAAGCCAAAAGGTGAGTGATAGACTGGGAGAAATAACTGCCAGACATTGACAGACAAAGATTTCATATTTCTAATATGCTAGAGTGCCTTTAATTTGATAAGAAAAAGATAAGCAATCCTGTAATAAAATGGACATTTTACAAAGGAGTGCCTGTAAATGGCCAGTGAATTTATGCAAATATGTTCAGGGAAATAGGAATGAAAATGAGATTCCACTTTTTCATCATCCATTTGATTGGCAAGAAATTTTTAAAAGAGTAATACCTAGTGATCACTCATGTAGGAAAATGGGTTGTGCTGATTGAGCAGGTGTGAGCTGCTACAATCTTGTAATACAGTCAACTGGCTGTTTTTAGTAAAATTGAAAATGTTCATACCTTTTGAATGAACAGTTCCATTTTTAGGAAGCTTTTGCAAATAAAAATGTTAATATATAGCATAAGGAAATGTTTCCAAGTATGCTTATTGCAGCAATGCTGTTAATGGCAAAATAACAGAAATAGCCTGCTCATCCTCTAGGGAATAGATTGAATAAATGTAACGGGTCACAAGATAAAGTTTTAAGTAGGATCTTTATACTGTTGACTCACAAATTATCTTCAGCCTCAACTACTTAATTTCAGACTTGATATTGACTTAAATTCTTAACTTGGATATGTAATTGCTACCTTAAACCTAACATATTCAAAGCCACACTGTTTTTTCTCCCTTAAACCTGTTTCTTACCCTGTTTTCTTCATCTCTGTAAATGGCCTTTCCATTCTTCAGGCCAAAAACCTTGGAGTCATCCCTGATTTGTTTTGTCTTCTTCTCTCACATTCCACATCTAATTTTTCAAGAAAACCCCCATCTACATAGGCTCTATCTTGAGAATATATATTCAGGATCTCATACCTCTTCCTACCCCTCTCCCTGTCTCTCTGGTCCAAGTTACCATCATATCTCGCCTGGATCATTGCAGTAATTTCTAATTGTTGTGCCTGTTTCCTCCCTTAATCCCTCTCTCCACAGAGTAATCATATTATCCCTCTCCCCAAAATCTTCCAGTGCTTTCTCAGCTCATCTCTTATGGCTCTTCCCTGGCATACTCTGTTCCTCTGGCTTCATTGGTCCCTCCTCAGAGTGTTTACCCTGCTATTCTGTAACTTGGGAACTATCTGGGACCTATGTTCCTCTGGTTCCTATGTGCCTGATGCTTTTATTCCTTCAAGTCTCTGCTCCCATGGCACCTTATTAGAGATGCCTCCATTTACTACCCTGTGTTTCCTACCCTTCCCAGCCCTGTATCTCCCTTCCTTGCTTTGGGGCATTTATCCCTATCTGATATTATTCAGTCAGTCACAATCAATACCTCTCCTCTCTCTTTTGTTTGTTTAAGCTCCACGAGAATAAAGGCATTGTTTTGTATCCTCAACACCTAGAACATTGTGTGGCACATAGTGAGTGCAGGTTTCAGCAAGTTTTTTTTTTTTGAGTTGGAGTCTCGCTCTGTCACCCAGGCTGGAGTGCAGTGGTACGATCTTAGCTTACTGCCACCTCCACCTCCTGGGTTCAAGCGATTCTCCTGCCTCAGCCTCCTGAGTAGCTGGGATTACAGGTGCCCGCCACCATGCCTGGCTAGCTTTTGTACTTTTAGTAGAGACAGGGTTTTGCCATGTTGGCCAGGCTGGTCTCAAACTCCTGACCTCAGGTGATCTACCCACTTGGCCTCTCAAAATGCTGGGATTACAGGTGTAAGCCACCGTGCCTGGCCTCAGTAAGTATTTTTTGGATAAATGAATGATTATATTGTGAAGCAAAAACTTTCTAATTAAGGAGTATAGAATCTTTTTGTTTTGTTTTGTTTTACAAATAAAATCAAGCCCAAACTCTATTTTATAGAATTATTTTCCTTTAATTTTTCCTTCCTATGTCTGGTATGTGGAATTCATTTCTAGACAGGATCACACAGTTTTTGTTGTCAGGCATTTGCTTGATGGCCTGTAATGGTCTGCATGTCTTACATATGTGAAGCTGAGGAGAAAGAAAGGTCACCCCTAGAAATTCTGCCTGCATTACTGCAGCAGGTTTGTCTGATTTGTGAAATTGGTTGGAATTATGCCAGTGGTGCTAGGGACACAAATATGTTGAATATTGACATCCTACAGTGTGTTAGTTCCCTTACCTAAATATGTATAAAGTTTCTTTTATAACCCTAAAACTGTAAGTATTCTGAAATTAGAAGCAATATGATTATATCTGCAGTAGATAATTGTACTTGCATGGCCATGACAGCCTGTGCACTCAAGTTTGGACCCATCCTCCACTCTGACACATCTTTGTTTTATAATAACAGTTATTGAGATACAATTTGCATACCACATGACTTACCCATTTAACATGTACAATTCAATGGTTTTTAGTATATTCACGGAGTTGTATAATCATCACCACAATCAATTTTAGAACATTTTCATCTCTTCAAAAAGAAACCACCCATACCCATTAGCAGTCACTTACCTTTCCTCTTCAGCCCTGGACAACCATTAATCTACTTTCTGTTTCTATAGATTTGCTTATTTTGAACATTTCATGTAAATGAGATGATACGATATGTGGTCTTCTGTGACTGGCTTCTTTAATTTAGCATTTTCCAGGTCCATCCATGTTGTAGCATGTATCAGTACTTAATTCTTTCTTATTCCCAAATAATATCCAATTGTATGGATATACCACATTTTGTTTATACTTTTATCAATTGATAGACATTTGGGTGGTTTTAGGTTTTTGGCTATTATGAATAATGCTGCTGTGAACGTTTTTACACAATTTTTTGTGTGGACACATGTTTTCATTTCTCCTAGGTATGTACCTAGGAGTGGAATTGTTGGGTTATATGGTAACTCTGCGTTTAGCCTTTGAAGGAACCTTCAGATTGTTCTCTAAAGTGATTGCACCATTTTAAATTCTCACAAGAAGTGTGTGAGGGCCCGAGAGATCTTTTCAAAATGCAGATCTGTTTGGCTGGGTGTGGTGGCTCACGCCTGTAATCCCAGCATTTTGGGAGGCTGAAGTGGGCGGATCACAAGGTCAGGAGTTTGAGACCATCCTGGCCAACATGGTGAAACCCCATTTCTACTAAAAACATAAAAATTAGCTGGGTGTGATGGTGTGTGCCTGTAATCCCAGCTACTCGGGAGGCTGAGGCAGGAGAATCACTTGAACCCGGGAGGCAGAGATTGCAGTGAGCTGAAATTGCATCACTGCACTCCAGCCTTGTGACAGAGTGAGACTCCATCACAAAAAACAAAAACAGAAATGCAGATCTGTTGATAAGAGTGCCTATCTCATAGGGTTATTGTGAGGATTAATTGAGATAAAACGTATAAAGCTCTTAAAACAGTGCCTGGCATGTAGAAAGCAGTCAGTAAGTCCTGGCTATTCTTATTATTGATATAGTGGGTGCTCTATGTATAAGCTAGTTTCTTATGTAATGATGAAACTTAACATCAGATTCACCTGGGCAACTTCAGATTTCTGGTCGTCCTGAAGTTTTCTGATGCAAGTGGCTAGGATGGACTCACATCAGTCATGTTTGTTCAGAAAAAGTTTCGCAAGGGATTCTGATGCTCATTTTTTGTTGTGAATCACTGCTTTAAAGACTCCACTCTGGGTGTTGCCTCTAGGAAGCTGTCCTTGGGCCTACTTAGGCTGGTTTGATTACTCATCCTCTGTCCTCCCATAATGTGTTATGCATAATTTTGTTACTGGATTTACCTCACTATACTGTAATTTTTAAATCTGTCATCTGTTATAGCCTTTGAGTCACTTTGGATGAATGAATGAATAGCTCATTATCACTCAAGGCACATCTTGGATATTACCTCTTCCAAGAAGCCTTTCCTAACTCTCTCTGTCTCCCACTCGCAGTCTGGATTCGTTGTCCCTCACGTGGGCTACCATTCAAACCTGCATGTTTCTTTTATTACACTATTGTGATAAACGTTGACCATCAGTACATATGTCTTGTTTTCCTCGTCAGTCAAGGGAGCATGGGTGCAGAACCACATGTTATTTATCTTTTCACCCCTAGTATTTATAAAGAATCTTGTATATGATAAATCATATATTTTTTGGTGTGTATGTGCTTTATTATTTTAAAATCAACTTTATTTAGATAATTTACACGCAGTAGGATTCACCAATTTTAAATGTACAATTTAATGAGTTTTGACAGTCATTGAATCAGGCAACCACTACCACAATCATGATAGCATTTCCATCACCCCCAAAACTTCTCATTTCCCTTTATGTCAATTTAACATCCACACCAACTGTTTTGTTCCCCCTGCTTTTTGTCACTATAGTTTTGACTTATCTAGAACTTTGTATAAATGGAATCACATATTATGTAGTCTTTTGTGTCTGACTTCTTAGAATAATGCTCTTGAGGTTGATCCACACTGTTGCACATGTCAGTAGGTTTTTGTGTTTTATTACTGGATGGTACTCCCATTTTATGGAAAGACCCACCAGTTCATGGACATTTGAGTATTTTCCCCAGTTTCGGGTTGTTTTGAATAAAACTGTTATGAACATTCAATTACAAATCTTTGTGTAGACATATGTTTTCATTTTTCATGAATAAACTCCTAGAAGTGAATTGCTGGTTCATATGGTAAGTGTATGTTCCACTTTATAAGAAACTGCCAGTAATTTATGAGAGTTCTAGTTGCTCCTCACCATCACTTGCTATTGTCAGTCTTTTAAATTTTAGCCATCCAAGTTGGTATGTAGTGGAATCTCATTGTCATTTTAATATACACTTCCTTAATGACTAATGAACTTGAACAGCTTTTTTTGTGCTTAGTTTTGCCATTTGGGTATCTTATCTTTTGCAGAGTGTATGTTCAAATATTTGTCCTTTAAAGAAAACCAAATTGCTTGTCTTACAATGTTCTTTATATGGTCAGTATACAGATCTTTTATCAGAGAGATGTTTTACAAATATTTCCTTCCAATCTGGTTTTCGTTTTCGTTTTCTTAACAGTGCCTTTTGAAGATCAAAAGTTTAATTTTGATGAAGTCCAATTTTCAGTTTTTACTTTCACAGTTTATGCTTTTTGTGTCCTAAGAATTTTACCTAACTCACAGTCATCATGATTGTTTTCCTAAGTTTTCTTCTTGAAATTTTATAGTTTAGATCTTACATTTAGGCCTATGATCCATTTCAAATTAAAATTTTATATGTAGGTGATATAATGGTCAAGGTTCGTTTTTTTGCATATGGATACCCAATTTTCAGCATCATTATTGAAAAGACTGTATTTCTCCCTGCTCCCTTGCATTATCCTGGAACCTATGGAAGACAGTTGGCTGTGTGTGCTCGTCTTTTTGTGGACCCTGTATTCTGTTCATCTACATGTCTTTCCTTAGTATTACACTGCGTTGATTACTGTAGCTTTATAGTAAATCTTGGAAGTATGTAGTTGCAGATAGTATAAATTCTACACCTTTGTTTTTATTTTTCAGAATTTTTTTTGGCTATTCTTGGTCTTTTGATTTTGCATGTAAGAGCAGCTTTTCAATTTTGGAAGAAAAGCTACTGGGATTTTCATTAGAATTGCACTTAATCTGTAGATCAATTTGGGGAGAATTTACATTTTAACAATGTTGAATCTTTGATTCATGAACATGGTGTGTCTCTATATTTTAGGTCTTCTTTAATTTTTCTCAGCAATATTTTTTACTTCTCAGTATACAGGTCTTACACATGTTTCATTTTTAAATATTTCATATTTTTATGTTATACATGGTATTTTTAAACAATCTAATTTCTAGTATTTTGTTAGTATTTAGAAATATGATTGATTTTTGTATATTGATCTTGAATTACTTTGTTAAACTCTCTTATTAGCTCTATTAGCTTTTTTTTCTGTATAGTCTTAGGATTTTCATAATGTGTATAAATCAAGCTGTGTGCCTATTATTTCATTTTCTTGCCTTATCTCACTTGGCTTATTTCACTCATTTGCCTTATTTTACTGGTATAGTAATGAATAGAAGTGGCAAAAGTGTACATCCTCACCTTGTTCCTGATGAATGGGAAAGCATTCATCTTTCACCATTAAGTGTGATGTTAATAGTAGGGTTTTCATGGATGTCCTTTATCAAGGTGAGGAAGTTTCTTGATATTTAGTGATTTTTTTTAAAATAAAAAATTTGCGTTTTTTTCAAATGTTATTTCCAAACCTTTTGCAGTGATTGTGTGGCTTTTTATTTTCAGTCTGTTAAGATGGTAAATTGCATTGATTATGTTTGAGTATGAAGCCAACCTCTCATTCCTGGAATAAATCTCACTTGGTAATTTTTATATATTACTGTTTTTGATTTCTTAAATTGTGACAAGGATTTGTGCATCTCTGTTTATGAGGCTTATTGGTTTTCTTGTAATGTCTTTGGTTTTATTATTAGGGTAATGCTGGCCTCATGGAATGAGGTGAAAAGTGTTCCTTCTGTTTTCTAGAAGAGTTTGTTTATGTTAATTTATATTCTTTCTTTCTTTCTTTCCTTTTCCTTCTTTTCTTTTCTTTTTTTGAGACAAGATCTCTCAAAAGTCCAAGGCTGGTCTTGAACTCCTGGGATCTAGTGATCCTCCCACCTCAACCTCCCAAGAAGCTGGGACTACAGGTGTGCACCACTGTGCCTGGCTCCATGTTTTTATTACTTATAGACTTATTATAGATTATTATTTCTTCCTTAAATGGCTGGTAGAGTCACTGTTGAAGCCATCTGGCCCTAGAGCTTTCTTTGTGGGGATATTTTATTTTACTTTATTATTTGTTTTTTCAGCTTTATTGAGGTATTAATGACAAAAATGGTATGTTCAAGGTATATAAGGTGACATTTTGATATACATATACATTGTAAAGTGATTATTTGTGGAGACATTTTATATTATAATTTCAATTTCTTTAAAAGATATAGGACTACTTATCTTTTTCTTCTTAGGTGAGCTTTCTTAGTTCATGTCTTTTGAGGAATTTGCCCACTTCATCTAAGTTGTCAAATTTGTTGACATAAAATTGTTTATAATATTCCATTATCCTCTTAGTGTCTGTAAGATCTGTTTTTCTGGTATAGCACTTGTATCTTCATTTCCTGGTTAGCCTGGGTAGATATTAATAAATTTTATTAATCTTTTTAAATAATAAGTTTTTGGTTTCAATGATTTTTCTTATTCTTTTTGTTTGTTTTGTTTTCTGTTTCAGTGATTTTTGCTGTTAATTATTTTCTTCTGTTCACTTTGTGTTTAATTTACTGTATTCTTTCTAGTTTCTTAGTGTGGAAACCTAAATCACTGATTTATAACTTTTCTTTTATTCTAACAAGTATTTTATGCTAAAATATCCTTTTAAGTATCATTTTAACTGTATCCCACAAACTTTAATTCCATGTGTTTTTGTTTTTATTTAGTTTAAAATACTTTGTAATAATTCCTGTATAATTTCTTCTTTGACACATGGGTTATGAGAAGTACGTAGTTTAATATCTAAATATGTGGCAGTTTTGCTGCTATCTTTCATTTAATTATTTCTAGTTTAATTTTTCTTTCATCAGAGTACAGTTAGCTCTCCAGATCCACAAGTTCTGCATACATGGATTCAAGCAACCACAGATTGAAAATATTTAGGGAAAAAAAAATTACAACAATAAAAATAATACAGATTTTAAAAACAATATACTATAGTTATTTATATGGCATTTACATTATATTAGGTATTATAATTAATTTAGAGATTATTTGAAGTATATAGGAGGATGTGTGTAGGTTATATGCAAATACTGTGACATTTTATACAAGGAATTTTATATAAGGAATTTGAGCATCTATGGATTTTGGTATCTATGGGGTGTCCTGGAACCAATCCCCCACAAATACTGAGGGACAAGTGTACATATTTTGTATGATTTCAGTCCTCTTAAATTTACTGGCCGGGCATGGTGTTCACAGCTGTAATCCCAGCACTTTGGGAGGCCGAGGCGGGCAGATCACCTGAGATCAGGAGTTTGAGACCAGCCTGGCTGACATGGTGAAACCCTGTTTCTACTAAAAATACAAAAAAGTAGCCAGGTATGGTGGCGCGTGCCTGTAATCCCAGCTACTCGGGAGGCTGAGGCTGGAGAATTGCTCGAACCTGGGAGGCGGAGGTTGCAGTGAGCCGAGATCATGCCATTGCACTTCAGCTTGGGCAACAAATGCGAAACTCCATCTCAAAAAAAAAAAAGAAAACTTACTCTGAGATTTGTTTTACGGCCCAAAATATGGTCTGTCTTAGTGAATGTTCTAAGTGCATCAATGATCAAAAAGAATGTGCATTGTGCTGTTCATGGGTGGAGCGTATTTAGAAATGTCAATTAGTTGAAGTTGGATGATAGTATGTTGTTCATGTCTTCTATACCTTACAAATTTTGTATCTGCTTACTGTATTGATTACTGAGAGAGTAGTATTAAAATTTTTGATTACCATTGTTGATTTATTTCTTCTTTTGGCTCTATAAGTTTTTGCTACATCAATTTTTAAGCTCTGTAGTTAGGACTTACACATTTAAGGTTGTTAGGTCTTAATGAGTTGATCCTTTTAACATCAAGAAATGTTACTCTTTGTCCCTAGTAATATTCAATGTTTTGAAATCCACCTTGCCTGATAGAAATAACTTTAGCTTTCTCTTGATTAGTGTTAGCATGGTAATCTTTTTCTCACCTTTTAATTTTTCTACCTTTTATTTACAGGGTTTTTTTTTTTTTAAAGGCAGCATATAGTTGTGTCTCACACATTCATCCAATCTGACTCTCTCTTTTCTAGTTGGAGTTCTTATATATACATATATTTTTAAGAGAAAAATTGACAGAAGACTGCAATTTTAGAGATAAAGTAGATGGATTCCAATGCAGGGATGTTTTGCCTGCAGTGATAAAATGTTATCATATTATCAAATATTTCACATTTGCTGTAGAAATTGAGTGGGATTAACTAGCAAGCCCCTCTGGAAGCATCTCATCTTGCATTATAATCTATAGCGATATTGTTTGTAAAATAACATACAGTTTAAAATAGTAAAAAACAATCTGCAGGCTTGGGAATGACCTCTTACTTAATCACATTGAATGAATATGGTCTGAATAGTTGAAAAAATTGTGAATAGAGGAGGGAAGTGGTAAGAAGTCCTTTCAAAAACCTTAAAAACAGGGCTGGGCGCGGTGGCTCATGGCTGTAATCCTGGGACTTGGGGAGGCCGAGGCGGTTGCATTGCTTGAGGCCAGGAATTTGAGATCAGCCTGGCCAACGTGGTGAAACCCGTCTTTACTAAAAATATGAAAATTAGCCACATGGTGGCATGTGCCAGTAATCCCAGCCACTTGGGAGACTAGATTGAACCTGGGAGGTGGAGGTTGCAGTGAGCCGAGATTGTGCTGCTGTACTCCAGCCTGGGCGACAGAGACTCTGGCTCAAAACAAAACAAAACAAAACTTAAAAGTAATTCCACATTACAAAAGTAATACATATGTGTTTATTGCTCACCAATTAAATACCTGTAAACTAAAATAGGCAAATAAAAAATTCTCTTTAATTCTACCACTCTGAACAAAAACAACATTGGTATTTCTTTGGTTTATATCTTTCCAGTAATTTTTTTTAACAGCAATGTAATTTTTAAAATGAGGTCATATCAGAAATACCACTTTATAACCTACTTTTCCACTTACTATCTCATAATTTTCTGTGATGGTCATATTCATACTGATCTATATCAGCCTTTTTAATGACTATGTATTTCATTTTATAGGATATAATCCTAGTTTCTAATTTTTTTCCTGTTAATGCAGTGTACATTATTTCTTTAGGATATATTTGTAGAAGTACAACTGCTAGATCAAAAGACATTCAAAATTCTAAGGCTGGTGGTATGTTATAAAAATGCCAGCCTTAAAGTTTGTACTGATAGATAGTATACTAACATTGGGTGTAACTTTTTTGGGAGAAATAGATTGGATTTATATCATAACTTTAATTTCCAGTTCTTCATTTTTTTGAAAGGCTAATAAACTTATCTCTATATCTTTTGGTTAATCAAAGATAATTTTTATATTTATTACCAACAGTTTAAATGCAAAGTCAAATATAGAGATTTTTTACATAGCCTGTTTTTGTAAAGAATTGGAATGGTGAGTATTTGTTGTGATTTTACAGTTAAACTATGTCAGCTTCTCAGTGTGTATTTTGTGACTTAGTATAGAGAGCTTTTTATTCTTTTTTAGGTCAGTCTGTGGGTATTGACTGCCTTCCAAGGAGGCCAAAGTTAAAATATTTGAGCTCTAAGTAGGCAGAATAGTGCCAGTGAATAAGTATAGCATGTGGTGAAAATTGGGAGGGGTAGATTTTTATTCTGAGTGAGAATAAATCTTCTGTTTATGTTAGTGGATCTAGCACAGATTAATTTATTTTCTAAATGGACCTGTCTTGTTTCTGTTACTTCTCTGATATTGTACCCTTGGAAAATGTTTTAGTGTCTCCATTATTCACCATTTCTCCCATAAAGAGTGATGATGCTTTGAAATGTCTGTGAGCTTCCCCAGTGATTTAAAAATGAAATGGTTTATGTTTCCCCCTCCTTTGATATGACTTATAGCACTGGAATTTGTGACTTTTTTGGTAGTCATTTAAGACATTTTAAAGCCTGACTTTATTGATTTTGATTTTGATTATTACAGACATTTTATAGTCAACAAGTGTTTTCTAGCATTTCTTTAATGTTATATGCTTGCATTAAGATACATGAAACTGCCTTCCTGGAGCTTACACTCTAGTTCTTGTATGTACCCAAGCAGGCTGTGGTTGTATGGAAGCCGGTGCTGTAGTTTTACAGAAAAGGAAAGATCTGTGAAGGATAAAGCATTCATGATAGCATGTGAGCTGAAGGGACTATTAGTATTTTCACCTGAGAATTATGATTTCAGTCCTCTTAGAGGAGTATTAAATTATTACCTGGAGGATTTATGCATTTAACTATAACAAAATTATATATACTACTGTACCACCACTGCAGGGGACCTCTCTGTTTTTAGGATTTCCTCTGTCGGAACCCATAGGTGGTTTTCTTATTTTTATTCTTTATTAAAAATCCCTTTAAAGCATTAGATTATGCCATGGTTGGCAATTCTGAGTTCCTGAAAATAACTGAGTCACTGCAGCTGATCTTATTCTGACTAGTGGAATGCTAGTGACTCAAAACTACAAAGTCTACTCCCCTCCCATTCCCTGTGACAGGGCTCCATATGTTATTATTGACTTCGTCAGTATATCTAGCTTATTGCATCTGAAAGCATACATAGTAAATTTAGATTTATGGCTTTAAGAAGAAAATATATTCAGAAACATTTTTCATAGTATTTGTTTTAGAGTTTTGTGTGTATACATTAAGGGCCAAGGTTAAATTCACCTGTCACTGAACTGAGAAGTACTACTCTGGGCCAGGCGTGGTGGCTCACAGTAATCCCAGCACTTTGGGAGGCTGAGGTAGGCAGATCACTTGAGGTCAGGAGTTCGAGACCAGCCTGGCCAACATGGTGAAACCCCGCCTGTACTAAAAATGCAAAAATTAGCCAGACATTGTGGTGCGTGCCTGTAGTCTCAACTACTTGAGAGGCTGAGGCAGGAGAATCACTTGAACCCAGGAGGCAGAGGTTACAGTGAGCTGAGATTGTGCCACTGCACTCCAGGGCCTGGGTGACATAGTGAGATTCTGTCTCAAAAAAAGAAAAGAAATACTACTGTAAATTCTTATCATAACTAATCTTTCTCTCTGATTCTTTGGTTGAAAAGATTTGGCTTAATGATTGTTTAAAGTTGGTCAGTAATACTTGGTATTAAGCAAGTGAGTGTTTGATATGTTCAGATAACTTAAATGAAGCATTAGATGCTGATGGATACTCTCTACTTCCAGGAATCTAGCCCTTTACTATATAGAAAGATTAAACCCATATTTAGTTTTTGAAACATTCATGGGAGAGCTGTGCCTTTATTTTTTCATTTAGCCAAATTGAACAAAGACAGTTTTCGGACTTTCTCTGATATTTAAAAGGACACAAAGCAGGGAGAAAAAAGTCTTATTTAAAAAATCTGGCCCTGATTTTCCAGTTCTGGGAAGGATGGATAAGTACATGCCTTCCTGTCTTCGATTGTATGCAACTATAAAACCTGGACAGAATGCCTGGAACGACTATTTGATAACTGTGAAAAACAAATAGTGGCAGGCAGATTGGGAAAGAAGACCAGAACTTGAAGTACCACTAAGCTGGCAATGAGTTCACCATTTTTTCCCCTCTTATCCTCCTGCCATTTGGCCCTGGAGGCAAAAGTCCATAGGCTAGAGGACTAAAAAGGAACCCCAAGAAACCTGGAAGTATTTGGGAGATCACAGAGAGCCCATGAATGCAACTCCATATAGTTATCCATGAACTCTTTGGCTCGCCTCTGTGTTCTGCATGCGTGGATTTATTCTACTTTAGCATATAAATGATCTTGAGAGCTGAACTAATAGATAACCACTCAGGCTGGCCACTCTGTGGTGTACACAGGGCACACATCTGAAAAGCTGTGCAAAGGCTTTGAAAACTAAAAATTGTTAACATTCCCCAGAAGACCCAGAATCTTGTAACGTAATATCCAAAATGTTCATGGTACAATCCAAAATTATTCAGCATAGGAAAAACCAGGAAAATTTCAACTTGCATGGGAAGAGACAATGGATGCCAATGTGGGATAATGTAGATGTTGGAATTATCTGACAAACTTTAAAGCATGTAGTATACAAATATTTCAACAAGCTGGCCCAAATACTCATGAAACAAATGGAGAAACAAAGTTCTCAGGCAAGAAATAGATGATGTGAAGAGGAATCAAATACCATAACTAAAATGAGAAGCTCACTGCATGGCCTCAGTAGCAGAACAGAGGTGACAGAGGAAAGAATCAATGAAGTTGAAGATAGAACAGTAGAAATTATGCAGTCTGAATGACAGAGATAATAAAGATGAGAAAACAAATGAACAGAGTTTCAGGGACCTGTGGAATGAGAACAAAAAGTCTAATATGTCTTTAGAGTCCCAGCCGGAGAGGACAAAGGATGTAGTGCAAAACTGGAAAGTTTCCAAGTTGGCAGAAGACATAAACCTACAAATTCTAGAAGCCCAGTGAACCCAAGCAAGATAAACCCAAAGAAACCTGCATTCAGACACATCATAATCAAACTTCTAAAAATTAAGACAAAGAAAATACTTCAAAGCCCAGAGAAAAACAACACATTACATATAAGGAAACAATGATTCAGAAGACTGTGGATTTCACACCAGAAACCCTGGAGGCCATAAGGAAGTGGCATAGCAGAGCATAGAAAGAAGAGAATTGTAAACTTAGAATTCTCTATCCAGCAAAAATAGCCTTTATAAATGAAGGTGAAACAAAGGCAGTTTTAGATGAAGGAAAAGTCAGAGTTCAACTAGCAGGGCTGTACTAAATAATAGCAAAATGAAGTTTTTCAGACAGAAGGGAAATGATATCAGAAAGAATAGTGGCACGTCAAGAATGAAGAAGAGCAACAGAAATAGCAGATTTATCTGGGAATATAATACACTCTTGAGTTCTCCAGTGTATATTTCATGGTTCAAAGCATATTTAAGATTACTGTAACTTAAAGGGGGGATGGTAAAGTAACCTATATGGTGGTAGGGTTTCTTCCTTGTAATATATTTTGCATTGTAAAAATGTTGATTCTAAGTAAGCTCTGAAAAGATAATTATTGTAATTCCTGGAACAATCACTTAAAAAGCTATACCAAGTAATATAGTAGAAAACACAATAGATACATTAAAATGGAATACTAAAATTATTTAACACAAAAGAAGGCAAGAAAGAGGAAATGAAAAACCAAGGAAATAATAACAAAATAGGTAAAAATCCAAATATAGCAATGATTATATTAAATAGAAATAGTCTAAACAAAACAACCCAAATACAGAGATTATCCTGTTAGACTCTAAAAAAACCCCAGCAAATTACTGTGCATAAGAAATTGACTTCAAAAATAATGATATTGGAAGATTATTAAAAGTAAAAGAATACAAAACATATATTATGCAAACGTTAATCATAATTAACGTTTAGTGAGTAAAGCTTAAAGTAGGCAAAGAAAGTGACCAGGAATACAGAGGAATGTTACATAGTGATTAAATGGTCAATTCGAGGGGGGCGGGGCCAAGATGGCCGATTGGAAGCTCCCATGGAAAAGATCCAAAACAGTGTATTAATCTTGCACCGGCAACCAAGGTATCCAGGTTTGGTCATTAGGACTGACTAGGCAGCCGGCATGACCCACAGAGAGGAAGGAAGAGCAGTGTGGTGCGGCGGCCCACCTGAGAGCCACACAGGGCAGGGGAGCCCCCACCCTTAGCCAAGGGAGGTGGTTAGTGAGTGTGCTACCCAGCCTTGGGAACCGTGCTTTTTCCATGGAACTGTGCAACCCACAGATCAGAAGGTCCCACTCATGAGCCCATGCTACTGGGGCCTTGGGTCCCAACCATGGAGCCGTGCAGATTCTCACTGGGCTAGAATTGGCCTAAGCCAGCCAAATCCCCAGGGGAAGGGGCAGCCACCACCACTGCTGTGGCTGCCTGCTGTCTAAGCCACCTAAGCTCCTTGCAGGAGGGGTGGCAGCCAACACTGCAGCTTCAGGGCTTCCTTGCAGGAACTCCATCTCCAACTAGGCGCTAAGGGACAGAACTCTGATCTCCCTGGGCCTGAACCCCTAGGGGGAGGGATGGCCGTAGTCTCTGTGGACCAGCAGACTTAGTCTTTCCTCCTGCGAGCACTGATGAATCTGGGCAGCCCAGATGAGTGAGTTTTCCCCGAGCACAGCACACCCCCTCCACCAAGGGATAGCCAAAGAGCTTTGTTAAATGGGCCCTGCTTCCTGTGCCACCCAACTGGGTGAGACCCCCACCCCCTGACCCCGCCAACAGGGATTGTCAGACATCCTATACAGGAGCATCCCTACTGGCATCAGGTGAGTGCCCCTTGAGGTCAGAGATCCCAGAGGAAGGAGCAGGCACCCGTCTCCGCTCTTCTCCAGTCTCCTCAAGTGACATTTCCAGACGCAGGAGTGAACCAGATGAATAGGGCTTGAAGTGAACCCTCAGCAAACCGCAGCAGCCCTGCAGAAGAGGGACCTGACTATTGAAAGAAAAACAAACAGAAAGTAACAACAACAGTTGCAACAAAAAAGTCCCCACAAAAACCTCATCCAAGGATTAGCAGGCTCAAAGATTGAAACTAGACAAACTCATGAGGATGAGAAAGAATCAATGAAAAAACGCTGAAAACCCAAAAGGCAGAGTGCCTCTTCTCTAAATGATCACAACGCCTCTCCAGCAAGGGCGCAGAACTGTACAGAGAATGAGATGGATGAATTGACAGAAATAGGCTTCAGAAGGTGGGTAACAACAAACTTCGCTGAGGTAAAGGAGCATGTTCTAACCCAAAACAAAGAAGCTAAGAACGTTGATAAAAGATTAGAGAGCTGCTAACTAGAATAACCGGTTTAAAGAGGAACGTAAACGACCTGATGGAGCTGAAAAATGCAACGTGAGAACTTCGTGAAGCATACACAAGTATCAATAGCTGAATCAGTCAAGCAGAAGAAAGAATATCAGAGATGGAAGACTTTCTTGCTGAAATAAGACAGGCCGACAAGATTAGAGAAAAAATAATGAAAAGGAATGAACAAAACCTCTGAGAAATATGGGACCGAACCTAAGACTGATTGGAGTACCTGAAAGAGACAGGGAGAATGGAACCAAGTTGGAAAACACACTTCAGGATATTATCCAGGAGAACTTTCGTAACCTAGCAAGACAGGACAACATTCAAATTAGGAAGTACAGAGAACTCCACTAAGATACTCTATGAGAAGATCAACTGTAAGGCACATAATCATCAGATTCACCAAGGTCAAAATGAAGGAAAAAATGTTAAGGGCAGCCAGCGAGAAAGGCCATGTCACCTACAAAGGGAAGCCCACCAGACTAACAGCAGACCTCTCAGCAGAAACCCTACAAGCCAGAAGAGAGTGGGGGTCAATATTCAACATTTTTAAAGAAAACAATTTTCAACCCAGAATTTCATATCTGGCCAAATTAAGCTTCATAAGCTAAGGAGAAATAAAATCCTTTTCAGATAAGCAAATGCTGAGGGAATTTGTCACCACCAGGCCTGCCTTACAAGAGCTCCTGAAGGAAGCACTAAATGTGGAAAGGAAAAACCAGTACCAGCCACTGCAAAGCACACAAAAATATAAAGACTAATGACATTATGAAGAAACGGCGTCAATTACTGTGCAGAATAACCAGCTAGCGTCATGATGACAGGATCAAATTCACACATAACAGTATTAACCTTAAATGTGTATAGGCTAAATGCCCCAATTAAAAGATATAGACTGGCAAATTGGATAGAGTCAAGACCCATTGGTGTGCTGTATTCAAGAGACCCATCTCATGTGCAAAGACACACATAGACTCAAAATAAAGGGTTGGAGGAAAATGTATCCAGCAAATGGAAAGTGGAAAAAAGCAGGGGTTGCAATCCTAGTCTTTGACAGAACAGACTTTAAACCAACCAAGATCAGAAAAGACAAAGGGCATTACATAATGGTAAAGGGATCAATTCAACAAGAAGAGCTAACTATCCTAAATATATATGCACCCAGTATGGGAGCACCCAGATTCATAAAACAAGTTCTTAGAGACCTACAAAGAGAGTTAGACTCCCACACAATAATAGTGGGAGAATGTAACACCCTACTGTCAATGTTAGATCAACGAGACAGGCAATTAACAAGGATATTCAGGACTCGAACTGAGCTCTGGATCAAGTGGACCTAATAGATATCTACAGAACTCTCACCCCAAAACAACAGAGTATACATTCTTGTCAGTGCCACATGGCACTTACTCTAAAATTGACCACATAGTTGGAAGTAAAACACACCTCAGCAAATGCAAAATAACTGAAATCGTAACAGTCTCTCAGACCATAGTGCAATCAAATTAGAAATCAGAATTAAGAAACTCACTCAAAACCACACAACTGGCCAGGTGCGATGGCTCATGCCGGGGTGGGCCAGATTGCCTGAGCTCAGGAGGTGGGTGGATTGCCTGAGCTCAGGAGTTCATGACCAGCCTGGGCAAAACAGCGAAACCCCATCTCTACTAAAATACAAAAATTAGCCAGGTGTGGCAGTGTGAGCCTGTAGTCCCAGCTACTCGGGAGGCTGAGGTAGGAGAATTGCTTGAATCCGGGAAGCAGAGGTTGCAATGGGCTGAGATTGTACCACTGCACTCCAGCCTGGGCGGCAGAGTGAGATGCCATCTCAAAAACAAACAAACAGGCCAGGCACGGTGGCTCACGCCTGTAATCCCAGCACTTTGGGAGACCGAGGCAGGTGGATCACGAGGTCAGGAGATCGAGACCATCCTGGCTAACACGATGAAACCCCGTCTCTACTAAAAATACAAAAAAATTAGCCGGGCATGATGGCGGACGCCTGTAGTCCCAGCTACTCAGGAGGCTGAGGCGGGAGAATGGCATGAACCCAGGAGGCAGAGCTTGCAGTGAGCTGAGATCGCGCCACTGCACTCCAGCCTGGGCCACAGAGCGAGACTCTGTCTCCAGACAAACAAACAAAAAGCCACACAACTACATGGAAATTGAACAACCTGCTCCTGAATGACTTCTGGGTAAATAATGAAATTAAGGCAGAAATCAAGAAGTTATTTGAAACCAATGAGGACAAAGAAGGAATGTACCAGAATCTCTGGGACACAGCTAAAGAAAGCAGTGTTAAGAGGGAAATTTATAGCACTAAATGCCCACATCAGAAAGCTAGAAAGATCTCAAATCAACACCCTAACATCACAACTAAAAGAACTAGAGAAGCAAGAGCAAACAAATCCAAAAACTAGCAGGAGACAAGAAATAACTAAGATCAGAGTGGAACTGAAGGAGATAGAGACATGAAAAACCCTTCAAAAAAATCATTGAATCCAGGAGCTGGTTTTTTGAAAAAATTAATAAAATAGACCACCAGCTAGACTAATAAAGAAGAAAAGAGAGAAGAATTAAATTGACACAGTAAAAACGATAAAGAGCTATCACCACTGATCCCACAGAAATACAAACTACCATCAGAGAATACTATTAACACCTCCATGCAAATAAACTAGAAAATCTAGAAGAAATGGACAAATTCCTGGACACATACACCCTCCCAAGACTAAAGCAGGAAGAAGTTGAATCCCTGAATAGACCAAAACAAGTTCTGAAATTGAGTCAGTAATAAATACCCTACTAACCAAACAAAGTCCAAGACCAGAGAGATTCACAGCTGAATTCTACCAGAGGTACAAAGAGGAGCTGGTATCATTCCTTCAGAAACTATTCTAAACAATTGAAAAGGAGGGACTCCTCTCTAACTAATTTTATGAGGCTAGCATCATCCTGAGACCAAAACCTGGCAGAGACACAACAAAAAAAAAGAAAATTTCAGGCCAGTATCCTTGATGAACATCAATGTGAAAATCCTCAATAAAATACTGGCAAACCAAATCCAGCAGCACATCAAAAAGCTTATCCACCACGATCAAGTCAGCTTCATCCTGGGATGCAAGGCTGGTTCACCATATGCAAATCAATAAATGTAATCCATCACATAAACAGAACCAATGATAAAACCGCATGATTATCTCAAAAGATGCAGAAAAAGCCTTTGATAAAATTCAACATCCCTTCATGTTAAAAACTCTCAATAAACTAGGTATTGATGGAACATATCTCAAAATAATAGGAGTTATTTATGACAAACCCACAGCCAGTATCGTACTGAATGGGCAAAAGCTGGAAGCATTCCCTTTGAAAACTGGCACAAGACAAGGGTGCCATCTTTCACCACTCCTATTTAACATAGTATTGGAAGTTCTGGTCAGGGCAGTCAATCAAGAAAAAGAAATAAAGGGTACTCAAATAAGAAGGGAGGAAGTCAAATTGTCTCTGTTTGTAGACGACATGATACTATATTTAGAAAACCCCATCATCTCAGCCCAAAAACGCCTTGAGCCGATAAGCAACTTGGGCAAAGTCTCAGGATATAAAATGAATGTGAAAAAATCACAAGCATTCCTATACAGCAGCAATGGAAAAGCAGAGAGCCAAATAATGAATGAACTCCCATTCACAGTTGTTACAAAGAGAATAAAATACCTAGGAATACAGCTAACAAGGGACATAAAGGACCTCTTCAAGGAGAACTACAAACCACTTCTCAAGGAAATAAGAGAGGACACAAACAAATGGAAAAACATTCCATCCTCATGGATAGGAAGAATCAGTATCATGAAAATGGTCATACTGCCCAAAGTAATTTATAGATTCAGTGCTATTCCCATCAAACTATCATTAAAATTCTTCAAAGATTTAGAAAAAACTGCTTTAAAATTCATATGGAACCAAAAGAGAGCCCACATAGTCAAGGCAATCCTAAGCAGAAAGAACAAAGCTGGGAGCATCATGTTACCTGACTTCAAACTATACTACAAGGCTACAGTAACCAAAACAGCATGGTACTAGTACCAAAACAGACTTATAGACAATGGAACAGAATAGAGACCTTAGAAATAACACCACACATCTGCAACCATATGACCTTCAACAAACCTGACAAAAACAAACAATGGGGAAAGGATTTTCTATTTAATAAATGGTGTTGGGAAAACTGGCTAGCATATACTGTAAACCAAAACTGGACCCCTTCCCTACACCTTATACAAAAATTAACTCAAGATGGATTAAAGACTTAAATGTAAAACCCCAAACCATAAAAACTCTAGAAGAAAACCCAGGCAATACCATTCAGGATATAGGCATGGGCAAGGACTTTATCACAAAAATGCTGAAAGCAGTTGCAACAAAAGCCAAAATTGACAAATGGGATCTAATTAAACTAAAGAGTTTCTTTACAGCAAAAGAAACTCATGAGTGAACAGGCAACCTACAAAATGGAAGAAAATATTTGCACCCTACCCATCTGACAAAGGTCTAATATCTAGAATCTACAAGGAACTTAAAGAAATTTACAAGAAAAAAAAAACCCCTTCATAAAGTGGGCAAAGGATATGAACAGACAATTCAATAAGGAAGACATTTATGCAGCCAACAAACATGAAAAAAGCTCAACATTGCTGATCATCAGAGAAATGCAGATCAAAACCACAATGAGATACCATCTCACGCCAGTCAGAATGGCGATTATTAAAAAGTTGAGAAACAATAGATGCTGGCGAGGCTATGGAGAAATAGAAATGCTTTTACACTGTTGGTGGGAGTGTAAATTAGTTCAATTATTGTGGAAGACATTGTGGTGATTCCTCAAGGATCTAGAACCAGAAATACCATTTGACTCAGCAATCCCATTACTGGGTATATACCCAAAGGAATACAGATCATTCTACTAAAAAGACAGATGCACACGTATGTTTATTGCAGCACTATTTATGATAGAAAAGACATGGAACCAACCCAAATGCCCATCAATGATAGACTGGAAAAAGAAAATGTGATACATATACACCATGGAATCCTATGCAGCCATGAAAAGGAATGAGATCATGTCCTTTGTCAGGACATTGATGAAGCTGGAAGCCATCATTCTCAGCAAACTAACACAGGAACAGAAAACCAAACACCACATGTTCTCACTCATAAGTGGGAGTTGAACAATGAGAACACATGGACACAGGCAGGGGAACAACATACACTGGGGCCTTTTGGTGGGGAGCGAGGGAAGGGAGAGCATCAGGACAAATAGGTAATACATGTGGAGCTTAAAACAAGTGACGGGTTAATAGGTGCAGCAAACCACCATGGCACATGTATACCTATTTAACAAACCTGCACGTTCTGCACTTGTGTCCTGGAACTTAAAGGAGAAAAAATAAATAAATAAGATCAGTTCAGCAGGAAAACATAGGAATCCCAAATGTGTGTATACCTAACAACTGAGCTTCAAAATACTTGAAACAAAAACTTACAGAAATAAAAGGAAAAATAGACAAATCTAAAAATTATGTTTGGAGACTTTTTACTCTTTTTTGTGATAAATAGAACTAACAGATAGAACATCATCAAGAATATAGAAGTGCACCATCAAGCGGACTAGATATGATTGATATTTATTGAACATTCTATCCAACAGCAGAATACACACTTTTTTCAACTGCCTATAGAACATTCATCAAGATAGACCATATTTTGAGTCATAACACAAACGTGAACAAATTTTAAAGGATTGCAATAATTAAAAGTATGTTCTCTCACTATACTGGAATTCAACTAGAAATTAATAACAGAAAAATAACAAGAAAGTCTTCAAACTCTTAGATTAAAATTAAGCAGCAGCCTTATAAATAATCAATGGGTCAAAGAGGAAGTCTCAAGGGAAATTTAAAAATATTTTGAACTGAACAAAAATGAAAATATGGTTTGTCAAAATTTGTGGGATGTAGCTTGAAGCAGTGCTTAGAGAGAACTTTGTGGCATTAAAAGCTTATTTAGAAAGAAAAGTATTCAATCAATAATTTAAGCCTTCACTTACAAAATGAGAAAAGTATTAAGAGCATAATAAATGGAAGGTAAGTACAAGGAAAGAAATAATGATGAAAGTAGAAATTAGTGTTATTGAAGATAGAAGAAGAATAGAGAAAATCAATGGAACCAAAAGCTAGCTCTTTGAAAAGATCAATAAAATGATAAACCTTTAGCCAGAGAGTCAAAGAGAACAAAAGAAAACGTAAGTTACCAGTATCAGTGAAACAGAGGATATCATTACCCTGCAGGCCCTGCAGACATTAAAAGCTTTGTAATGGAATCTGACAACAGTTCTCTCTATATACATTTAACAGCTTGGATCAAATGGACAATTCTTCCAAAACCAGAAACTATCAAAACTCAACCAAGATGCTATAGATAATCTAAATAGGTTATCTATAACTATAAAGAATAGAATTCATGGTTTAAAGCCTTAAAAAGAAGTTCCCCTTGGCTGGGCACGGTGCTCATGCCTGTAATCCCAGCACTTTGGGAGGCTGAGGTGGGCAGGTCACTTGAGACCAGGAGTTCAAGACCAGGCTGGCCAACATACTGTATTTTTAGTGAAACTCTATCTCTACTAAAAATAAAAAAAATTAACTTGGGCATGGTGGTGCATGCCTGTAATCTCTGCTACTCGGGAGGCTGAGGCAGGAGAATTACTTGAACCCAGGAGGTGGAGGTTGCAGTGAGCCGAGATCACACCACTGCACTCCAGCTGGGGCAGACAGAGCGAGACTCTGTCTCAAAAAAAAAAAAAAAAAAGAAAGGAAGAAATCTCTAGACCTCCAGACTCACGTGGTTTCTCTGCCAAATGTTATCAAGCATTTAGATAAGAAATGACACTGATGAAATAAAATCTGCTTTAAACAATAGGAAAAACAGTCTAAAGAAGAAACTCACATGGTTGTGTCAGTTGATACAGAAAACAGAATTTGACATTATGCAGCATCCATTTATGATAAGAACTCTCATGAGGAACACACTAGAAGTAGAAGAAAACTTTTTCAACCTGATGAAAGACATCTACCAACAAATCTTATGGCTATGTCAAACAGTGTTGAAAGATTGCATTCTTTCAGTTCATTTGGGGTGCTATAACAAAAATATCAAAAACTTGTTGGCTTATAAAGAACAAACAGTTCTTTATACAGTTCTGGAGGCTGGAAACTTCAAGGCCAAGGTGCCAACAGATTTGGTGTCTGCCGAGCACTGTCATCCTCATAGATGGTACCTTTTTAGCTCTATCTTCATACAGTGAAAGGGGCTAGCTAGCCAGCCCTCTATGGTCTCTTTTATAAAGGCACTAATCTCAACCATGAGGGCTTTGCCCTCATGACCTTATCACTTCCCAAAAGGCTGCAATACCTAACACCATCACTTTGAGGGTGATTTCAGCATATAGGTTTTGGGGGATTCAAACATTCAGACCATTGAACATAGCAAGGATGTCCACTCTCACTACTGCTATTCAACATCATGCTAGAAGTCCTAGCCAGTGTAATAAGGAAAGAATGGGGGCGGGGGGTGTGTGGGTGGTGGGGGGAAGCAAACAAATTGGAAAGGAAGAAAAAAAACCGTCTCTATTCTCAGAAAAAATTCTTTCTATTAAAAATTGCAGTGTCTACATTGAAAATTAAAAAACTATTAGTTAAATTTGTATGATTTAAGATCAATACACAAAAATCTACTATATCTATATATTAACAATATGCAATTGGAAACTGGAATAAAAAATACAATTTATAATAGTTCCAAACAAATAAAATACTTAGGTATAACTTTAACAAAACATATATAAGATTTATATGCTGAAAACTACAAAAGTCTGGTAGAAGAAATCCAAGACCTCTGTAACTGGAGAGGCATATTGTGTTCGTGGATTAAGGCCCTTAACGTATTATAGTAAATATTTCAGTTCTTCTCAAGTTGACTTACAGATTTAACACAATTTCAGCTAAACTTCCCGTAGGATTCTTTTTTTGTAGATATAGACAAGCCAATTATAAAGTTTATATGGGAAGGTAAAGGATCTAGAATACCTGAAGCAATTTTGAAAAATAAGAATAAAGTTGAAGGAATCACCTGATTTTAAGGCTTACTATAGAAGTATAGTAATTCAGGGTATGTGGTACTGACAGGGGTGTAGACGCAGTCCAATAGAACAGAATAAAGCCCAGAAATATATCCACACAAATGTGGTTAATTGACTTTTGATAGAAATGTAAAAGAGATTCCATATAGAAAGGATTTTGTTAGTTGTTTTTAGCAAAGGGTAGTGGAACACTTGGACATTCATACCTTAAAAAAAAGAACCTTGATCTGAATCTCACAGCTTTTTAAAACAATTAACTCAAAATGAATCACAGATCTCAATGTAAAATGTGAGTCAATAAAGCTTTCAGAAGAAAGCAGAGGAGAAATTCTTCATAACCTGAGGATAGGCAGAGAGTTCTTAGACATGACACCAAAATCATAATCCATAAAGGAAAAAGTTGTTAAAGTAGACTTATCTATGAGTGTGTTAAGAGAATGAAAAGACAGTCTACAGGCTGGGAGAAATTATTTGCAAATCATGTATCTGAGAAAGGATTTGTATCCAGAATATATTTAAAAAACAACTCAACAATAGTGAAATAAAAATTTAATTTTAAAAATTGGCAAGAACTTTGAACAGACATTTATCCAAAGAGGATGGATGGCAAATAAGAACATGAAAAGATGTTTGACATCTTTAGCCACTAGAGAAATGCAAATTAAAACCGTGATGAAATACCATTATACTTCTTAGAATGGGTAAAATTAAATACTGATAATAGCAAGTGTTGGCAAGGATGCAGAGCAACTGGAACTCTCATAATTGCTGGTGTTAATGCAAAATGGGATGGCCATTCTAGAAAATGATTTGGCAGGTTTTTTTTTTCTTTTTTTTAAATAAACATATATTTACCACATAACCTAGCAATCTCACACCTAGGTATTTATTCCAGTGTTAGGAAAACTTATTGTCATACAATAAGCTGTATATGAATGTTCATTGCATCTCTATTTATAATCACTAAAAACTGGGAACAGTGCTCTGTAGTTCATCCATTATACAGTGGAATACTCCTCACCAATAAAAGGAACAAACTGTTGATACATGCAACCGCTTAATTGAATCTCAGAGGCATCATGAGTAAAACAATCCAGTTTCAAAGAGTTAGACACTATATGATTCCATTTACATGAAAGTATAAAAAACTCAAAACTATAGTGAGAGAAAACAGATTGTTGTTGTCAGGGGTTAAGGATGAGGAGAGGATGCAATTATAAGGAATAGCATGAAGAACATTTTTGGGGTGATGGGACTGTTCTGTATCTTGATTGTGGTGGTAGTCACATGTGTTTGAATTCATAGACTTGTACACCAAAAAAAGGTCAAGTTTATTCTATGATAATTAAACATTTTTTAAAGCTGACTCTGGTTTCAGTGCCTTGGCTCAGAAACAAGATAGAATATCTCTTATGGAAATAGTCCAGATACCCCAAAATGTTTAGACCAAAGTAATTAATTAAGAAAGAAATTGGAATATGGCTTTGGAAAAGGACCTTTCAGATACAGAAACAAACAAAATGAGGGAAAGAGAGCTTAGTCATGTTGTGGGAGGCAGGGAGACTTTAGGATGAAAATTAGATACCAGGCCATCTTCTGTGTTGGGAACTGCAGAGGAACTTGGATGTATAATATTTTGTTTTGAGTGGTTTGCTGAGATACAGTGTATCTCCATCACCCAGACTTTCAATAAAAGTCTGCTGCACCCCACAGACTGGGCTGATAGTATTTTGGAGAAAAAGCAGTCCGGAGAGCAGAGTATAGCAGCAGGAGGAAAGATGTGCAGGAGGGTAAGAGTTCAGTGGGAACAGGAAATCAAGAGTTAGGGTGAATGTGAGGACTTAGAATGTGCAGAATGGTAGGATGAAGAACTGGGTTTCCTACAGTATGTCTCTGTCTTGTTTTCTACTATGAAAAAAAGTATAATTGTAGAGTTGACAATTTGTGGAAAAGCAGAAAGGAGACATCTAAGTGGTGAAAGTTTAACCCTCTTTGTACTACCAACTGCTTACATTTATTTTATGGTAGTTTTATTAAAAACTTAGTGCCAACTGTTAATCACTAATTTTGTATATACTGTATATAGTAGTCCCTCCTTATCTGCAGGGGATGTGTTCCAAGACCCCCACTAGATACCTGAAACCTTGGATAGTACCAAATTCTATATATACTATGCTTTTTCAATCTGATAACGGGGGCAGCTACTAAGGGACTAACAGGCAGGGAGCATATACAGCATGGATACGCTGGACAAAGGGATGGTTCATGTCCCAGGCAGAGCGCGACAGTGAGAGATTTCATCACATGACTCAGAATGGTATGCAATTTAAAACTTACGAGTTGCTTATTTCTGGAAATTTCTACTTAATATTTTTTCACTGCACTGATCGCAGGCAACTGAAACTCTGGAAAGCAAAACCTCAGATACGGGGGAACTACTGTCCTTTCTACCCAGATGCTGATATTATTAACTGTAAGCCATTGGATGTGTTTCTCATGTGAACAGACGATGAGGAAAAAGTTAGTTTTCCATTATCCATAAATAGGGTATTCACTTTGTAGGTTACTTTTACCAATTTAAAATCTATCTAATTCTTTTCCAGAGGAAAGACAATATAGCTTAGTTAAGTATAATGGGCTTTGAAGTCAGACAGACCTGGTGTCCATCCCAGTTCCACCAATCATTAGTTGTGAGCCTTGGCCAAATTACATCCTCTTTCTGAGCTGAGGACAACAACCCTGTGCCCTTGCCTCACAGGGTTGTTGCAAGGCTTAAGAATCTGCATCATCCATCTACCCCCTAGACTCATATCATTCTTCTCAGTTATCATCTTTTGGTGGTTAAATGACAAATTTACTATTAACTCAAAAAACATTAAAAAATTATGATGGGCTCAAGAGCTAAGTAGAACTAACCCTAATAATGCAAGTCCAGCTGAACTGCTGACTTGCTGTAAGCAGCACTCCACATTGGCCACTGTGCTGCCCTACCTACCATGACTTGTTCAGAACTGGAAACATTACTAAAGAGTTTAAAAAACTTTAAAGTGTTGCTGTGAAAAGTTCAAAGAGAAAGTGTACTTTTATCCTCAAAAAATACCAAATGCTTCTTCAGTGTGTTTAGTTATTTTAATGTGTGGGTTGAGGTTCCATCATCATCTGCAAAATATAGTGTATAGTCTTGACGGAATGAATCAGAAGAGACTGCATGTGAAAATGAATCAGAGGGCACTTCCCCCTGAATGTGCCCAAGTGGGGCAGGGGTGTCTTCAGAGAGGGGAGTGAATGAGGCATTCATCAGCACACCGGGCTGACCTAGGGGGTAGATTCTAGAAGAGGGATTATAGTTCCACAGTGACAGATCTCCAGCCTGAATTAGACGAGCGCAGTTTTCTGGCTAGAAGAAATAGAATAAGTAAGACTTGTGTAATCAGTGGTTTGGTTCTCCATCAACATTTGCATTGCTGAACAGTATTTCTACCTTTGTGGCTGCAGGTTTTATTGTTGTGGTGAGGGTAGCTGGATTTCCAGTTGTTGCTATTGTCCATCTTCTTTAACCTCTACTCACTACTTGCTTCCCAACTCAGCCTTGCACCAGGCACAAATAATAGTCCTTTACCTTGCAAAAATGTCCCTGTAAGGAATGCTATCAAAGGAGCTCAGGTGGGGCTGGTGAGTGATGGGACAGGAATTGGTTTGCCTAGAGATTGACGTGACTGGGAGTCAATGGTCATTGGAATCCAGGTGTTCCCTTTTGAGGCTACTAAGCTGTAGTAAAGACAAGATCAAGAAAGGGATGCTATTGAGAGACTGAGGGAAAGAAAACGGCAGACAGATCAGTGCGACAGTGTCCTGTCAGGATAGTGGGGAAAATTTAGTGTTGTGTTAGGCCATATACTAACATTCAGACAGGTAAGGCTGCTAGTTAGTAGCAGGAAGGTTAGGTACCAAGAGACAGGCCTCAGTTGTGAATAAGGCATCAGGCTAGGTCCCAGGCCTAGAGAACAGAAAAGCCGTCCAAGTCCTGGAATTGGTACAAGGAGGAAATTTGGTTAGAGTGGAGTCTGAGCCACCTGGGCTCCTTTGATAGCGTTCCTTACATTTTTGCAAGGTAAAGATAGGACTATTCTTTGTGCCTGGTGCAAGGCTGAGTTGGGAAGTAAGTAGTGAGCAGAGGTTAAAGAAGATGGACAATGGGAACAATAGGAATTACAGAATCTTTCTATTTATTATGGTAATTTCTCTGGCATGAGCATATTTTCAGTTAAAAAAGTTGTTATTGTTTTGAAGGAATATATTTATGCAAACTGTGTTCAGGTTAAATAACAGTTCCCTGCCTCACCTGTCCTTATCTTGAATCTCACTCCCTATCATTTCAACTCTTTAGCTTTTTTTTTTTTTTTTGCTGCTTACCTTTATGTTTCTAAATAACATGCTTGTAATATTATTTCTTTATTTTTTTTCAATATTGGACATAATCTGGAAACTTCACACTGGCAAAGATTAGAGTTCTGTTATATTCTCTACCCACCCTTTCCTCTTCCTCACCACCAGACACTCATCCTTCCCCAAAGAGTTAATCTTTTAAATAAAATTTGACAATTATTAACTATGGAAAGTATTTTTGTTTGGTTATTATGATTGCATGTACCATGATTGCTTTTCTTTCTCATAAATCATTTAGTTTTCCCTGAAGTTACTGACTTTAAATTTTTTTTCCCCACAGTAACCTCTGTATCTCTGGTAGAATTATAAAACTCATAATGCTCTAAAACTCTTTTAAATAGTGTTTTCTTTTTCACCTTGGAGACATCCCTCCACCTTTGCTTTGTAGGCATGCTACATAGCTGTCTGGAAAGGTTCTTCACCTCCTTCCTGGCTGTGTAAGATTTCTGGTTCCTAAATCCCGAGTTCTTTGTTTTGGAGGCATATCTTCCAGTAGCTTTCTGAGAAAAGCAGTATGGGAGGTAAAATATTTTGAGAGCTTTACATGCTCCAGAACTGCCCTTTTGCTCCCCTTGCCTCACATTTCATTCACAGCTGATGTATTGAATTCTTGATTGGATGTTACTTTCCTTCAGAATTGTGAGGGCATCCCTCCATTGTCTTAGAGTTTTCGGTGTTGCTTCTGAGCAGTATGATGCCATTCTGATCCCTGTTCTATTGTATATAAACACGTTCTTTTCTAGAAACTTTTAGACTCTTTCTTGTTATTCTGAAATTTCAAGATGAAGGGTTCTACAGTAGGTATTTTGTTGGTCATTATTCTGGGCACTTAATAGATCCTTTCAGTGTGAAATTTTCTTGTGATTTTTTTGAAATGTTTATATCTTGTGTCTTCTCCATTCTCTTTCTGGATGTTGGACCTCTTGGAACAATCCTCTAATTTCTTATCTTTTTTCCCCTTCTGATTTTCTCTTTGCTTTTTTCTTCTATTTCCTAGAAAATCTCTTCATTTCTAACTTTCAATCCTGCTTTTGAAGGTTTTTTTTTTTTGAATTTATGCTGCCACATTTTTGGTTTCCAAGATATTTCTGTTGGTTTGTTTTTTGAATAATACTTTCCTATAGCACTCTCTTTCTAGTTCATGAGTGGAAATATCTTCTTTGATTTCTCAAAAGACTTTTAAGAAACTTTGCTCCCTGCATGATCTGTTTTTTCAGAGTTCATTTCCTTCTGTTTGTGTTGCTCTTTGCCTTTCATGTTTAAGTTTTCCTCACACATAGGGTGATCCTTGTCTGGCCTTTTACATTTAAGGGTGAGGTGCTAAAATGTGAGTGGAGCTGTGTGTGTATGGGTGATTCTTGTTGATTGATGGGAAGCTAGACATTTCATTGAGGGATGCACAAATGTCACTATCTGTGGATCTTGTCTTTTGGGCCAGTTTTCCCAGAGAGAGATCCTTCTGTTTCCTGGCTGGATACATACAACACTGTGTTCCAGAATTGAGGGGAGAAAGTTGTTTAGAATTCTGAGTGTGTTTGTATGTGGGGGGAGAGGGTCTCATTGTTCCAGGCAGAGTTTCACTCACTCCCGCTACTTTTAGGAATATGTTTCATTTCCACTCAACATTTAGGCCTCTTGGATAGAACATCTCCGAATAGTACAGGCTTCTCCCTGGAGAGAGAAGCACCAGGCACATGGCTGTATAGGTTCAGGGAACATCTGGGATATGTGTGCTACTATAGTTATGTGTGTTACCCCGGGTCTCCGAATGTAAATTGATAGAGTTTAGAAATATGTGAAATTTATAATTTCTATAAATATTCAGATTAAGTGGTTCTTGTTAAAAAATAAAACCGCCTAGGAAGATAATCCTGTGTAATGGTAGCAGTATTCCTGTTTCTGGGTTGTACATTTTTCTCCTCCAATTTGTCTCTTTCAGAACAAATTGGAGCTCTGGCAGATCAGCACATCATTCATGTGGCATGTGGCGAGTCCCACAGTCTGGCCCTCAGTGACCGAGGCCAGCTGTTTTCTTGGGGTGCAGGGAGTGATGGTCAGCTAGGACTCATGACTACTGAAGATTCTGTGGCAGTGCCCAGGTAAGAAGGTTTTCAAATGTCAGTCGTTTTAAATGCTATTTTCTGCTGTTGATTTGTTAGACTCCTTGTTTTTCTTCTGTTTTCTTCATTTAATTGCTATTTCCTTTGTGCCACTCCTGTGCCTTATACTATTAAAACACTTGTCACAAAAGTTGCAATTATTTATAGAAGTGTCCGTCTCTGTTTCAAAAATGTGAGTCGGTTGGGAACTGTACTTTATTTATTCTAGTAGCCTGGTTGCTTGCTGAGTGCCTGGCAGTCGATAAATGTTTGAATGAAAAAGACATCTTTCACAGCATAGGCTTATTAACCTTCAACTGAAAATTGCAAGTCCGAATTACCAATTAAGTACTTTAAAATAGAATCACAAAGCTGACCTGTTACTCTGATAGGCCAAATCACCTTAAGCATTACAAACAGCTAAAATACCAGATATACATAGATTCTTTAATGCAAAAATATTAATACAGTAGGTTTTGAGTCTCTTGAAGATTTACTTAAATCTAAACCTTAGATGATTTAGCTAAGTATCTAATAGTTGCCACTAAGAGAACATCCCAAATATTGAAGTTACTTTCAAATGGACTTTTTAGTGGTGTTGTCTCAGTTTGTTGAAGGTTCTTAATGATCAAAGAGCTGCCATTTTATTTCCTTTATTTGATTCTTACTCCTTTGTGCTACAAATGTTCCACATGCCACTACTGTAGTACACATTCTTTGTAATTGTTTATTTAATATCTGTTTTTACTACAAAGATGTGAGCTATTAATGGCAGGATAATTGGATGATTTATTTTAGCATCACCATTGCTAGGAGTGCCTGTCACATACATTGCTGAGTACAAATTTAATAAATGGCCTCTCCTCTGCCTAATTATCGTCCCCTTTAAAGAACAGCATATTCTTCTTCCTCTTCTTTTTTGCCCTTCTTAGATTTTTGTCTCTTTAATCAAAAGTTGTGTTAAATAAGAGGACCGTGGAGGTAAGAGATTTGATTCAGTTCCTGATTTAGGACAGGTAATGTCTTAGATTCATTTCTTCCAAAAATTAATTTAATTTTGTGGGGAGAGGAAGAGTGGCAGTAAGAAAAAAGAAGTGCTAGATGTTATGCTGTGTGTAATGTTAGGGAAAATATTTATAACATTAATGTCAAAAATATTTCATTTGTTGATGACCAAAACACAATTAAGGTTTTTAACGGCATTTCATTTTGAAAAATGAAGAAATCTGTGCTACAGTAGTAGCTTAATATTCATTATTCATTTTCAAGTTATGGATGACTTTCAAGACTTTGATTTGTATATAGTTTTCTATTGTAAGTTAATTGAAATAAATTCATTAATTTATACCTTTGTATTGTGGAAAGTAACATAGCTTTGATATCAAACAAGCCTTGGATTCCAGTACTGGCTCTTTTACTTGTAAGGTGAATGACCTTGAGCAGGTTAACTTTTCTAAGCCTCAGTTTCCTAACTTAAAAATGGAATTACTTACTGTGTACCTTACAGGGTTATGGGGAGGATAGAAGGGGACAAGTAGGTAAAATACAGTATGTGCTTGCACTATATGGACCCCCTCTTCCCCACCTCAAGGGTACAATTTCTCTATTATCTATCTTTGTTCTTCTGACCTGCTTCTTTTCTGCAACTGATTGTGACAAGAGTAATGGTGATGGGGAATTGTTGAAGCAATTCTCTGCCTCAGCCTCCCGAGTAGCTGGGATTACAGGCATGTGCCACAGCGCCCGGCTATTTTTTTTTTGTATTTTTAGTAGAGATGGGTTTCACCATATTGGCCAGGCTGGTCTCGAACTCCTGACCTCAGGTGATAAGCCACCTTGGCCTCCCAAAGTGCTGAGATTACAGGCATGAGCCACTGTGCCTGGCCTTAAAAAGACTTTTAGGCAAGATGATGTTATTTATTACTGATATTTTATTTAATTGGGAATATTTCTGATAATTGTGTTTGTGTGTGAGTATCTATCTGAAAAAGAAAGCCTTTTCTGTTTTAGGTTAATACAAAAACTGAACCAGCAAACAATATTACAAGTTTCCTGTGGCAACTGGCATTGCTTGGCTCTTGCGTCTGGTAAAGTAACATTAAACATATGCTAATGCTATGTTAATTTTGAAAACATTTCTCTTTGTCTTTTTCTGTGATATTATCTAACTCAAAACTTTGAATTAACTGGTTAGGGTCTATGCATTGCTGTTGGACAGTGACAGTTCTCAGATGGGCTTTGCATAGCTCATCCTTTTCTCAGGGTGTGGATGATGAAGTAGGTGGTCATCATTGCTGCTCCAACTTTCACAGGGGAAGATGAGCAGGGGGCAAGACCATACCTAGGTGTTCTGAGCATGGAGAAGATTGATTTTTCTTAGCGACAGCCAGCTCTCAAGCTACATTCCACTATCAAGCTCCCAAATGAATGGAAAAGAAGGAGTTGGAGAAACCTAAATAAATCTGCACTTATGTGTCCTGCTTGATTATCTGCAGAGTAGACCAAGTGGTCATAGCTGGACCTCCCGAAGTCTTGCATCTCGTAGTCTTAGTGTGGTCAGAACTAGTGTGATCTTGCTTAAGCCTGGTAATTGGCCTGTTCGAAATGGAATTTACTTATACATTTAATATTTTCTGTGTATAAATTTTAATAGCCTTTGAAGGGCAGTAAGACTCAGCTTACCTCTCCGTTATATCACTTGGGAGTTTTGGTTTTGGCAGTCCGACAGCATGAAGTATCTCTGTTCTTTTGCTCTTGGGTGGGTTTGGTGTTGGGGGGCAACTGGCAAATGACCCTAATAACTAGATTATTTTTGTGTGTGGAGCATGTATCATTTTATGGTAATACCAGTTATCCTGTTATTTCAGATGGCCAGTTCTTCACCTGGGGAAAGAACAGCCATGGGCAGCTTGGCTTAGGGAAGGAGTTCCCCTCCCAAGCCAGCCCGCAGAGGGTGAGGTCCCTGGAGGGGATCCCACTGGCTCAGGTGGCTGCCGGAGGGGCTCACAGCTTTGCCCTGTCTCTCTCAGGAGCTGTTTTTGGCTGGGGGATGAATAATGCAGGACAGCTAGGGCTCAGTGATGAAAAAGGTAGGTAAACCATTCATATGTATGTATTTAGTCTAAAAGCACATTCATTTAACACATGCTTCTTGAGGATCTACTATGTGCTAGCCCCATGTGAGATACTAAGGGAGCAGCAGTGAACAAAATAGAGAACATCCTCATCTTAGTGGAGACTGTATTCTAGTGAGTGGAGGTGCAACAAAACCAGTAAATACACAGGGTTTGAGAGTGCAGCTTCCTGCTTTACATAAGGTGGTGAGGAAGGGCCCCTCTGATAGAAAATGTTTGAGCAGAACCTGTAGGAAATCAGGTGGGAGATGGGACATGTAGATGTCTGGGTGAAAAATGTTCCTGTCAGAACTGGGTGTGCAAAGGTGCTCATGTGGGAAGAGATGTAGTTGGAGAGAAGGGGAAAAGTAGCATAGCTGCAGGTCAGAGAGGTCGTGTAGACCCAGTTATGCAGGGCCCTGAGGGGCAGGGTGAGGATTTAGCTGGTTTTCTCAGTGAGAGGGGAAGACCCTGAGGGTTTGGAGGAGAAGCGTGATCCACTTTGGCTTTGGCTGTAGTGGGTCCAGGGGGAAGCTGCAAGACCAGCTCGGAGGTTGTGGGAGTAAAGTCAGATTTTAAACGTATTTTGAAGATGAGGCCAGTTGGTTTTGTTCACTGTTGGATGTGTGGTTTGAGATAAAGGAACAGCCGGAAGGGCAAAATGACTGTTTCTGAAATGGGGAGAAAGAACTGTGTGTAGTAAAGTGAGCTGGAGAGTGGGCAGGGTTGGAGAGTGCAGGGAAACCATGAGGTAGGTTTTAGGTAAATTAAAACTGACAAGTCTGTTGGATATCGAAGTACAGATGCAGGCAGGAAACTGAACATGCGTCAGGAATCCAAAATTCATGCCAAGATAGTTGTGTATATTTCATCTTAAAGGCAAATGGTAGTGATATTCTGATATTTAATTTATTCTAGATCGAGAATCTCCATGCCATGTAAAACTCTTACGCACGCAAAAAGTTGTCTATATTAGTTGTGGAGAAGAACACACAGCAGTTCTCACAAAGGTAAGGAGCTCAGGGTATGCTGCTTTGGTGCTGGGGATAAGATGGGTGATTAGAATTGCTTGATTATGTTAGTGTAGTGATGGTGTATGATTGATTACAGTATTGTGGCTTGAACTTGAATGCTGTCTTTTATGTGGGTTTGTTGTTTTCCAAAGGAATAGGAAAAGATTACTTTTTTGTATGTCTCTGTTATCCTCTTTGGTAATCTTGTAGATTATATATATATATAAAATGTAGATTATATATATAAATATAATGTATATATTTATATATAAAATGTAGATTTAAATATATATAAATCTACATTTTATATATATATTTATATGTATAAATTCCTTGGTTCTTTATGGAACAAAGATAGCACTTTGTTATTTTTATTTGTTATTTTATATATATATTATATATTATATATAATATATATAAAATGATGTCCTATGTTCCTTTAAAACAAGTCATTTAAATATGTAAAAAAGAAACAGCAATTTATTAATGTTTTAAAATAATCGTGTTTCTTTTGCTTCTAAATACATTCTAGAGAGAATGAAAATGTATTTTTATATTGAACAAATATTATTCTAGGTTCACTTTGATAAAATGCCTTAACATTTATTTAAATACAGCTGTTAAAAAAACAGCTTACTTACCAAGGAATTTGTAGAGCACTTAATTTCTTATATGTGAATGATCATGTAAAATCATCTCATTTAGCCTAGCTCCTTGTTTCTCCTTTTTTAAAATTTTGCTTCCTAACACATCATTGTACTTTTAAACAATTTTAAAAATTTACAGAAGGCATACATTCCTTTGAGCAGTGCTATCTTTGTTCCATAAAGATGCAGTCTGAAATTCCCTTTTTATTATTTTTCTATTTAATGAACATCCTTACAAAGTGATTTTGGCCAAGTGTCAAGTGAATGTAGTGCTCTTGTGCACATTGTTGTGATAGGCATTTTGTATACAGGTTTTAGAGGTGTACCCTTAAAGATACAGTGAAGTCCTATGGTGTTTGTTCCTTGTTAGAGTGGAGGTGTGTTTACCTTTGGCGCTGGTTCCTATGGGCAACTTGGACACGACTCCATGAATGATGAGGTTAATCCTAGAAGAGTTCTAGAGCTGATGGGTAGTGAAGTAACTCAGATTGCTTGTGGCAGGTGAGTGTTCCTCAAAGCTTGCTTGTATTCACTAGGACCCAGAAATTGGTCTTATCTTTGTAGTGATGAAGAATGTGATTATACCTAGTCACCGTCATTTTAAGAGATCTTAACTGCATGCACGCCTATGGTAAAATGTGGAGAAAGACCTTGGTAGAGTGTGGCAAGGAAGGGTTTTAGATAAGCAGAGCAACACGGAGACATTGGGCTTCTTTTGGGATAAAGAGTAGCAGGATGTGGGGAAGGGATAAAGAAAGGAAAAGTGAGAGAGTCCCAAAGAACTTCTTGGAGATTTTTGCCTGAGTCTACCCTGCTTCTCTCCCTTCATCTTAGAGGCCACATGCAGCAGATCATTCAGCTCTTTCCTGACTTGCCACCCTCCTCATGATCTAGAGTGTTAGAGGATAGTATTATGGAGAGCAGCCGCTGCAAGAAGAGTCACGTGTTAACATGGGGAAGGCTCTATAGGAGCACCCTGTGCTGTGCACATGGGGAAGTTAAAAGTCAGAGTCAGAGTGTACATCCACATTAGTAGAAACTATGCTGATGAGTTAAATTATTTTTTCACAGACAACATACCCTAGCCTTCGTGCCTTCTTCCGGACTCATCTATGCGTTTGGTTGTGGAGCAAGAGGTCAATTAGGAACTGGGCACACTTGTAATGTTAAGTGTCCATCCCCTGTCAAGGGTTACTGGGCTGCCCACAGTGGCCAGCTTTCAGCCCGAGCTGGTAAGAATGATTGTCTCTGGAATTTAATGGTATTTTAAGTGATGAAAACAGTTGTTTACAGAATATGTATCTGTTACTTACTTTGAGGTCTTTTGGAGGGAATGAAGATAAGGTATTTTTTAACATCAATTAATAATTTCAATACTTACTATGCATGAAGCTGTATAGTTGAGATCCTAGAGAATAAATAAAGCAGGAAATACTGTTGTGTTAGGCCGTTCTTGCATTGCTATAAAGAGCACCTGAAACAGGGTGATTTATGAAGAAAAGAGTTTTAATTGGCTCACAGTTCTGCAGGCTCTACAGGGAGCATGATACAGCCATCTGCTTGGCTTCTGGGGAGGCCTCAGGAATCTTACAGTCATGGCAGAAGACAAAGAAGGAGCAGACACTTCACATGGCAGAAGCAGGAGCAAGAGAAAGAGTGGAGGGGAGGTGCCATACATTTTACACCACCAGATCTCATGTGAACTCAGAGCAAGAGCTCACTTATCACCAAGGGGATGGCCCAAGCCATTCATGAAGGATCCGCCCTCATGATCTAAACACATCCCACCATGCTCCACCTCCAACATTGGGGGTTACTGCAATTCAACATGAGTTTTGACCAGAACATACATTCAAACTACACCAGTTATTTTGTTTCCACAGACCTTGGTGGTGGTGTATACATTTTATTGTTGTTGCTAATAATGACAGTTCGCGTGTATTGAATGCTTAATGACGTTTCATTACTATGCAAAGCACTCAAAATAACCTAAGAACTAGTTAGTGGTTATTATCCCCATGTTAGAGGTAAGGGAACAAAGTCTTAAGGAGGTCAAGTAATTTGCCCAAGATCACACAGATTCTGGAGGCAGGATTTAAACCGAGGTCATTCTAAATCCTGTGTACTATGTTACCTCTACTTTGCTGCTGGCGTTTTGGTATATAACATGATGTGATTTCTTTTTATGCCATTTTTTTTCTTCCGTTAAAAAATAGTTAAATAGCAGTCTTGGTTTCATTGGAAATCAAGGTAAGGCAGTCATTAATATTGAATGACTGCTTCACCTTGAAATAATAAATCTGAGGCTGAAATGGAGCTAGAGAATCATTAAAAGGAAGTGTAATTTAATAATTAATTTTGATTTTGAAGTCGATAAAGTGACACACTTATGGCTTGATCAGGAATTTGTTTGAAACAGTAACTATCATAAATTTTAGTACTGGATTATAAGAAACTCAAGGACACAGACAAACTTTTCCTTTTTGTAAACCTAGCATATAGCACAGGACCTGGCATGAACTTGTCACTCAGTAGACATTTTTGGAATGAATATATGAGCATCTGAAATGTAGTGCAACTTAAAATATAAATAAACAAGATTTTGTTTGGGTGATGTTCCCAAAAGCAAAAGAATGGCTTTGTGTCCTTTTCTCTGTAATTTGTAAATTCTTTTCTCCAAGACATTGTACTCACATATGGAATACATTTATTTAGAAAGTTTACCAACTCAAGTGTTTTTTGGTTATTTCGAAACCACAAATTTTTGAAGTTGAATTATAACCTGACTTCCATGGTCCTAAATTTGTGCTTGGATGTTTGCCAAAATGATTTTATAACATAAGCAGGTAAATGTCGGTTATGTAAATGACATGGTTTTAGGAACCCTCTTGGTAATGTGGGAGCACAGAGGAAGGCATGGAGGAGTATTGTGGTTAGAGGAAGTTTGAGCTGTGCCTCGAAGGATGATTTGGAGTTAGCCAGGTGTAGAGGACTGTGAGGGAGTTGGTGTGAGCACCACCAAGGTGCAGTTCCAGAGGCACATTCAGGTTATGCTCTCGGTGGGCACATTCATGGAGAATCCCATGTGCTAGGGACAGCAGAGGGAGGAGGCACGAGATGTGAAATAGTGTGCTGTATTAGAAATAAAGGCAACGTGGTAGTGGGAGAATGTCACCGTGGACACAGGGTGATGGGAGGTAAAGCAGGGAGCAGGAAATGGAGGTCCTTCCATGGCAAGATTCGTCCTGATGGGGCCTGGGCCCAGCACACTCACATGCTGAATTATTTGTTACCATAAAGAAATGTTACCATTTCAAATTTCAGGTCAGTGGCATGACAGAGTTAGAATGAAAAAGAGAAACTAGGTCAGGATTCACTGGCAGTTGGGGAGGGGCAGAAGAAGAGTTAGGGTGGAGGATACCATTTTATATATTTATTTTTAATTGAAGTAGAAACAGTCCTAGGCAGTGAGCTGGAGGAGAAGATTTCTTACTTCTGTGACACAATTAAAATGAATAGGTGCCCACTCTGAAGTGTATTCTGCAACAGTAGAAAAGGGGATCAAGGAGAAATTTCAATTAATGAAAAATATGCTTTCGGAATTTTTTTTTTTGACAGATCGCTTTAAATATCATATCGTTAAGCAGATCTTCTCTGGAGGAGACCAAACTTTTGTACTTTGCTCCAAATACGAGGTAAAATTTTTCTTGTGACTCTTATTTCCAGGAAGGAATAATAGCGAACCAATATTTATTTTAACAAGTAATTACAACGTAAAGAGCAATGTTACTCTTTGTTTCTACCAATCCTGTGTTATTTCTAAAATAAGCAAACTAAATCTGGAAGAAGTTGTCTCCATTTGGCTCCCTTGAAGTGCCAACAATTCTCCTGGAATTATGGAGTTCTAATTTATAATTTGAAATTATTTATTTATATTTGTACTTGTTCCAGAAACACTGTAAAGGATGCCTAGGGAGTTTGTGCTTACTTTGGCATTATTTGATTTTCCATTTCTTTTCTTCCTTGTTAAGTGGCAACAAATGCTGGGTATTTGAGAACTTGGTGGGATTCTTTGTTTGATGTGATTGAGTATATATATGTATGTAAGAGATACCACAATTTTCAGATGTATTTTATTATTTGTAATCTGCTTATGACATGACACCAAAATTTCCCTCTCATTGTCTCCTGCATCACTGTAGTGGATAAAGACAGTGTGACATTGTCTTTCTGCCTGAAGGTAGAGTGTGGATCCAGGTTTCTGTGACAGGGCTCGAATTCCTTCCACTCTTCCTTGCTGGGGGAATTCAGTCTGAAAAAACTCCACAGATTTGTTGTCAGTGCTGCACTCCTTCCCCTGTGCTTTCTCTCCTCTCTTCTCTTCTCCTTCCCCACCCTTCCTGCTTTTATTCAGCAAGCATTTCAACAGGACCAGCTCAGAGTGGTGCATGGATCCTTATACTGTCCTGGAGGAGCAAGGGAATGGGCTGTTAATGATGAAAAAGGAGTCAGAATTGACTGGGAAGAAAATGCGCAACTGTGAAAAGCAGGGGCTCTTTCCGTCTTGGAAACTTTCTCTATTAGTTTGATACTTAGCTGTCTTTAAGTACACAAAGTATTTGCCTTCTAGTCATTCTGATTCTATGATTAGGTTGGAAAAGGTCCTGGGTGGAGCCCAAGGCCGTAGGCTGGACGGCTAAAGCTGATGATTAGCTATTTTCCAGGTCAGGTGCCTGAAGAAGGTGGCTTAGTGCTACCATCTGGCGTAATTTGGAACTGCTGCCTTAGACTTATTTTAGACCCAGCCTCAGAGTGTGTATTACAGACAAATCCTGAGGAAAGCTGAGGTTTTTCTTTGTTTCTTCAAGATGTCAATAAAACAAAATACAAAAGGCACTGACTCTGTGGAGGATAATCAGTTTTTGTGCATAAGTAGTAGAGTTTTAAGTATTTATTTCCCCTAGAAACTAGTATTGAATAGTATTATTCAATAGTATCCAACTTTAATTTTCCTGTGAAATTTAACATGAAATTTAGTTTTCTCTTGTAAATATAGTATATGATATATGTAACTGATTTTTATTATTGTAATCAACACCTTGGGCCTGGAAAACAACACACTGATGAGAAGGAAGTGAAGTAGCATACTATTAGAGAGGCAGGGCAGGTTAAAGTTTAAACAACTGGAAAGAGGGATAGGTATGCATGAAAAGTGTAAGATCACAAAGAAAAAGGAAAGTAAACATTACTTAAGAAGATGTTGCTCTTTCTTTTGAAACTGAAACCTATGCACATTTACTTAAACTATTAACCAGAGATGATTATTTAGATACAGAGGCTGATCAAATCGTATGCTTACCCTGTTACCATATCACTTAAACAACCAAGAAAAAGCACCTGTATAGTTACAGCCTCTTTTTTTTTTTTTTTTTTTTTTTTGAGATGGAGTCTTGCTTTGTCGCCCAGGCTGGGGTACAATGGCGTGATCCTGGCTCACTGCAACCTCCACCTCCTGGTTTCAAGCAATTCTCCTGCCTCAGCGTTCTGAGTAGCTGGGATTACAGGCGTCCGCTACCATGCCTGGGTAATTTTTTTTGTATTTTTAGTAGAGACCAGTTTCACCATGTTGGCCAGGCTGGTTTTGAACTCTTGACCTCAAGTGATCTACCCTCCTCGGCCTCCCAAAGTGCTAGGATTACAGGCGTGATCCACCACACCCGGCCATAGCCTCTATTTTTATAAAAGTCTGACTCATTCATTACTGCCAGGCCTTAGGTGAAAGAAGGGAGGGAAGGAGTTATATTCAGATACCCCTTTGCTACACTGATTCTAGGTCTTGGGAATTTAGTGAATGTAAACCATAGCATCTCCTTTTCCTGTCGTTTTGTTCCCTGGATAGAATTGAAGAGGGAATGTGGTTGGGATTGTTAGAATTGTGTGTGCATGTGTGTGTGTTTGTGTGTGTGTCTATCTCATAATCTTCTTTTTCCTGGAACAGTGATTCTTAACCTTGGCTGCCTACTGGAATCACCTGGGAGCGCTACAAAATACTGATGACTCTAGAGATTCTGATTTAATTGGTCTGGAGTATGACTTGGTCATCAGGATTATTGAACGCTCCCATGGTGATTCAAAGTCCAGCCAAAGTTGAGAAACACTGACCTAAGAGCAATTTTTCCTTTTTTGCCTGTATGTATTAAAGACAGGAAGAATGATGTTTTTTCTTGGTTCTTTAAGTGATTCTGAACTTGTACTTTACCCAAGGCATCTCTGGTTTATTGGACATGTGATGAGGAATGAGAAAATAGTTCCAAGTCTTTATTTTATTGTAGGTTTGTGTTAGAATTGATTTTCAGCTGCCCCTTTGAATGGGTGAAATAAATAAAATTTACATAACAACAGTGGTTTTACAAGGAGGTGGAAAGACAATCTTTGTGTGTACTCCAGCATCCGCTTTGGATTATGGGTTTTCTATATGTACTTCAAGATGATTTTTGTTCTCTCAATAGATATCTGTGGCCATTTTAATGTAGAATAGTTATCAATAACCAGATGATCACAAACTTTGTCAGGCATCTCTGTTTTATTACATGCTCTACTCCTTCCTCCCATAATGATACCTTAACTTGAAGCTATGGGAAGGTAACCAAGAAAATTTACTTTGAAAGTTATGTTTTTATGTGTAGGTACAAAGGAGAAAAAAACCTCATGAGCTGATGAATGAGTGCTTTAATATTACCTTTTTCCTCTTCACTGGAGACAAGAATAGGAGTATAAAGCACCATCAGCCTTTTCTTAGTTCTCGATCAAGAACAAGGCTTGGGGAAAATAAGTTGAAAACAAGCAATTTTAGAAAAGGAAAGTGCTTATTATGTTTTTTTTTTTTCTTTAATCTCACTGAATAAAAGATGTACAGTGTTGGGCAACATTTGGAATTTTCAAGGACATACATTATTAACATCTTTTTCTGCCATTTTTCTTAAAATAGCTTTATACTTGAAGCAAGAAATTAAGAGTCATTGTTTTTATAGGTTATTTGTCATATAGATTATAACTGAACTCTGGCTCTTTTGTAATACATTTTGTTGAAGTTTGGTGGACATTTATGGCAGATGACTAATACCTTAAAAACCTGCTGGTACGGTGATTCAAAGCAAAGGGGAAAGAAGTCTGGGAAAGTTGTACTGAGTTGTTTCTCTGGGAAACAGACCCGAGACTCAAAGGTTTTTGGGAGAGTGCTCTCTAGAAGAACATCTACTGAGGGATGAAGGAGGCAGGATTGCACAGAGGGAGGGGTTGAAATGCAATTCAGTTATAACAGAGGCCTCAGCCAGTCCCATGAGGAGCACTGAAGTTGTGATGGTCCTTCAGCCAGTCCTGAGCTGAGGCAAGCGGGCTGGACCTTTACACCATGCCTCTACCTGCCATTGGATGTGATAGTGAAGCAACAGTCAATGCCAAGTCCTGGACAGCAACCCAGCTGGGATCTGTCAGGAGCCTCCATTCTGAAGGGTGGAGGGGATCTGGGCAGCACACCGCAGCATTTAGATCTTAAGTGAAACGTAAAATGGAGAATATGTGGGAGAAAGGAGAGGAGACAAGATCCATGCTACATAATTTCTTCTTTTTACTGTTACATTTAATTCTCCAGAATTATTCTCCTGCTGTTGACTTCAGGACTATGAACCAAGCACATTATACCAGTTTAATAAATGATGAAACCATAGCTGTTTGGAGGCAAAAACTCTCAGAACACAACAATGCAAATACAATCAAGTATGTGGCTTCTTGTCTTCATTTTTTTTTTCCACAAAGTATGTTACAACTTTTTAGCTTAGTGTGATTTTCCCTACTTGCATATTGATACTGTGAATGTAAGTGGGGTTTTACATTATAGGGAATCGTGGTATTTTTTTTGGTTACTATTTCAGGGTTGATCTCCTTAGCCCCAGATAGCATAATGGATGGATCCCCAATTCTCACACACAGTATATGCCTCAACCTGTCTTGTTTATTGTATGATCTTAAAAATCCTGACTGATGAAGGCCTGAGTTGGTGATTCTGCTAAGAGAGCTTAGCGTTATGGTTGTGTAACTGCTAAGAGAGCTTATCGTTATGGTTTTGGAAGTGTATGCATATTCCAAAACATCCCAAATCTGAGACAGCTGTTATCTTACCTAATCTTACTAATTTCTAGCATTTTCCTATTCATAATGATTGAGATGGTAATTCAGAGTCATGTAGAAAAAAAACCCAACAGTAAGTAGGATTGGGACCTTTTATCAAATTTAAAGGACAATTTTCCTTTGCACATTTTTACACATTTTCATTGGCTTTCCTTAGCCTCTCCACTTTTTTCTGCAAAGTCTGATTCTTGGGAAGAGTAAATCAAGCTCTGTGCACTAAGTTGTGGTTATTCCCAGAAACGTACATAATGGTTCCTGCATTATGACATAGATTGTAGTGGGCCAAATGACCAGGACTCTACACTTTGAGGCACTTGAGCTGGTAACTTTGTGAGTGAGAGAGCATTAGGAACTCCCTAGAGCAGCTCTGTGGCAGTCTTCAGAATCCCTCTAACCTTAGGGTGGCTCTGCCAAGGAGCTCAGGCTGAAGGGTCGCAGGGGAGAGGAGATGAGGGCTAGCTGGGGTCCAGCAAGGGAAACGGTGACACTTTACCATTAGTTCTCTGTTTTCTTATTTATAAAATAAATGGATGGAAGAAATGATCTTTAAAGATCTTTCCTGACCTAAATTCTGTGATTAACAGAAACTACTGTAATCCCCTCCCCAGCCGTATATTTGTGTTATTCTTTCCCTTTTCCTTACACTGAATGGAAAGGCCCAGGGTTCCTGATGTCCAGTTTCATTTTGGGTCCTCAGAATTAGCTGTTTCCCCAGAGCTTGTATAATAGAAGGTAATGGGAATAAGCACTTGTTTCACTATTTTTTAATTTCCATCTCAGATATGCAGCAAAATAGAAGTAGTTTTTCAGTTATTAATTTGTAAAGATAATTTCTGTGTTCGGGAAGTAACAGCTTGGCTTCTCTTTTTTGGTTTTATTCTGTGTTTCTCTTTGGAGTTTAGATAGGGCACTTCTTAGATGGTTGGTGGTAGAAAAATATTCAAGGACATTATTGGGACAAGAGGTTTTCTTTCAGGGGCTTTGATATTCTTTTTTTTTCCTAACATGGAAAACTTAAGTTCTTCTTCATTTTGAGATGTGACATCCTGTTTTTCTAAAGCAAATGTACATTTTCCAAAGCTTCAGCTGACAAAGAGCTGCTATTAATGAAATCCTTGAGTAGATGATTATTGTTGTTGCTTAAATAACCATTTATTTGTAATGATTAAAGGCTTCCCCCTCCCTTCTTTTCTTTGAGCAGTGGTGTTGTTCAGATATTGTCTTCTGCAGCCTGTTGGAATGGAAGTTTTCTTGAAAAAAAGTAAGTGACTTAGAGCCTTAAAAAACCCTCATGTGTACCTGTAGTCTCAGCTATTTGGAAGGCTGACACAGGAGGATTGCTTGAGTTTAGGAGTTTGGGGCTTTAGGATGCTATGATCATGCCTGTGAATAGCCATTGAATTCCAGCCTGGACAACATAGTGAGGCCCCATCTTTTTTAAAAAAAGTTTCTTAAAACCCCACATGTGATGCAAATACTTATTCAGCAAAGGCTGTGAAAGACTTTTCTTCTCTTTGATGGTGGTTGGCCTTAATTTAATGAGTAAGCTGATGATTTGCACAAAAATTGGAATGCCTAATAATGGTAATGAGAGGACTTCAGGAAGAGCAATGCTGATTCATACCTGGATGGCAGAAAAGCAGATTACTGAGAGAGACTGTATCTCAGAAATAATTGGTAGAATCATCAGTAAGATTTTCAGAGTATTCTAAGATGTGTCATAATTTTAAATTCTTAATTCCTCACATAATTTTCTTGGTTTCTTTGGTTTGCTTTCCCATAGTTCTTAAATTTTTATCATTTTTTATTTTTTTCTCTCAAAAGGAGTGAATTTCAGAGAGTAATTCTAAGGAGGCTTCAGGGGCTCCTTGGATTTAGGTCCAGCCCAGCTCACCAGAGAATTATATTTGAGGTTGAACTCCCCAGTAGTAAATAGAATGTTTATTTGCTTAGCCTTATCCCTTCTGCAAATATCTCCCTCAGGAACCTGATGCAGCAAAAGGGTCTTGTCATGGGTTTGGATCTTTGGTAATCCCAAGTCCTAATTATTTCTCAGTCCTTTCTGCCAGTGACCAGGCTAATGAGATCTCAAGATGAATTAGACTTCATTTCTGTGTGTGAATCCCACCCCTACCCCTCGATCCCTGTGTTAGTCGAGGTTCTTCAGAGAAATGGAACAAATGGGAGAGAGATAAATAGATAGATGGATATATCTAGAGAGAGGGAGAGGAAGAGAGGGGATTTACTACGGGAATTGGTTCGCCTGATTATGGAGGTTGAAAGATCCTGCCATAGGCATCTGTAATCTGGAGAACCAGGCGAGCCAGCATCATAGCTTAGTATAAGTCCAAAGGCCTGAGAACCAGGGAAGCTGATGGTGTAACTCTGTCTGAGGCTGAAGGCCTGAGAAATGGGTGGGGGCTGCTGGTGTAAGTATTGGAGTGCAAAGAGCACAGAACCTGGAGTTCTGATGTACAAGGGCAGGAGAAGAAGGATGTCCTAGTTCCAGAAGACAGAGAGAAAGAATTTGTCTTTGCTCTGCCTTTTTGTTCTGGGCTTTCAGCTGACTGGGTGGTGCCTACCCACACTGGATGAGGATGGATTTTCTTTACTTAATCACTAATTCAAATGCCAATCTCTTACAGAAAACTTACCCAGACATACCCAGAAATAATACTTTACCAGCTATCTGGGTATTCCTTAATCTAGTCATGTTGACTCCTAAATTCAGCCATCACCACCCCCTCCCCACAAATGAGTCCCTAACTGGGTTGCAGGAGGTCACTTCAGAAACTCTCTTTGGTTACATTTAGAGATTATAAAGTCATTTACTTTTATAATTAAGGCAGCTGGGATGAGCTCACACAATTCATTTCATATTTAGTAATTAGTTTTTTCCTCTAGGGAAAGATATTCTGGATTATGCTGATGTTGGCCTTCCAGAACAGGGGTTCTCAACCAGGGTGATTTTGCTCCTCAAAGGACATTTGGCAATTTCTGGTGACATTTTTGGTTGGTACAATGGGGAGGGACTTGCTATTGGCATCCAGTGGGTAGAACCCAGGGATGCTGCTAAACATCCTTCATTCCCACCTGCCCAACAAAGAATCCTCTGGCCCCAAAAGTCAGTAGTACCAAGGTTGAGAAACCCTGTTCTAGATGGATAGCTTTCATGACATTTGGGAAGGGCTCTTGGCCAGACTTGTTAGGTTATTCATCCTTAGTATCACAGATTTCGTATAGAGTTGTGGGGAAAGCCTTTTATTTTTTTTTCAAACTGACATCTGTATATTTCAGAAAGTCTACTCCTGTAGCGTACATAGGATGCATCACAGGAAACCAATCAAAATGAAGACAAGATTTACAAAGCAATAAATACGTATAGATAAAACATTTTGTTTTTGTTTCTCAACAGCATAGCAAAAAGTACCTGTAGGCATATGGAAAATTACATATGGGAAACCAGAATTCATTTCCATATTTTGGGCAGATTTATTTTAAAAATAATAACAACAACAACAAAAGACCCAAAAAACAAAGTATAAGCAATTTATCTTCATTTGAGCATAGGGGTTCCAATACATATAATTATGATTTTTTAAAATGTTGGAAACTCTTTTATGTTTTCAAAAATTATAACATTGCTTGTCAGAGTGTATTAAAATGATCTGAATGTGTCCATTACTCAAAAACAGAAGCCTGCTTTGCAAATAGATATCTCTTTTGTAAATTAACAGATGTGGTAGGTTCAAGAGTGGGATATATGAGATATTCTCTAAGTCTCAAAAATGCTAAGATTTTATTTAAGGTTAAAAAAATGATTTAGTTGCTAGAAAGTTAAAAATAGTAGCAATGAAATTAGTCCTTGGGTGAATATAATTGTATCCTTTGTGTTAACGATGAGAGACATTAACTTTGCATTTACTATAGATCATTTTTATTTTAAATACTTCGTTAAGAAAGGCTTTCAACAAGGAAGTTCTATTGTCATTTGTTGATGAGTGGACCAGTTTGCACAGGGGATGTTATTTGCACCAAGCCACAGCATCTACATCTAGTTCAATGAGCCACAAAAACAGAAAAAAACCAAAAAACACAAGACGAAATCAGGGAAATAATTATTTGTTTATAAACTTCAAGATAGCCTTAACTTGATATGACGGTCCTTGTACTTTGACTTGAAGGAAAACAGATTTAAAAATTTGAAAATTCTTGTAAAAGGAATTCCAGTGTGGTTTATTCTTTGTGAAAGAATAATATTCTGTATTTTGGGTTTATTATTTTGAGATTTATGCCAAGTGTAGTATTTTTGTGGATCTTATCTGCCAGATCAAATTTAAATCTGATTAGTAAGAACACAGTATTTTACTTGTTTATAATTCCTATCAGAGTGTTTGCTTTTTCTTTTATTACATACCTTTTTGATTTTATTTGTTTAGAATTGATGAACATTTTAAAACGAGTCCCAAAATCCCTGGGATTGACCTGAACTCAACTAGGGTGTTATTTGAGAAGTTAATGAACTCTCAGCACTCCATGATTCTAGAACAGGTATGTTTCTTATATTTGTAAAGTGCATTCTTAAAAATGCGTTTTTGTATTGATGAATTCAACTTCAAGAGAAAAAGAGTAAGATGAAAAAGTGAAAGTCTCCAAATGTTAATTTTGTAAAGTATTTACTTTGGGAATTAGACCTACCTTTTGCTTTCTTTTGGCTTAAACCTTTCCAAGGCAATGCCCCTCTAGAATATACAGTTTGCACTGGCAGGGATCCTTGGCTTTTCTTTTCATGGATGTGTACTGAGGGCCTAGACCAGTGTCAGGCTCATAGTAGGTTCTCAGTGCATAGTGAATGAATGAGAGTTGAGAGTCTATCAAATAGCTTATGAACTTAGAGAAAGTTAACTAGATCTCAAGTATGTTTGAATTTCTCATTACTCTTTTCCCTCATACAGATTTTGAACAGTTTTGAAAGTTGTCTGATTCCCCAGTTGTCAAGCTCACCACCAGATGTTGAAGCCATGAGAATCTATTTAATACTACCTGAGTTTCCCCTACTCCAGGATTCCAAGTATTATATAACATTGACTATTCCCTTGGCTATGGCCATTCTTCGGCTGGATACAAACCCCAGCAAAGTACTAGGTGAATTTGCTAACCTCAATATCAGTGGTTTTATGGTCATTTGTTTTGTTGGTGTGACTCCTGGCTCTCAGTGGATTGAGATCCAAGAATCTATTTGTTGCCATTTAATATCCTTAACACTTAAAACCTTTTTTTCTTTGCTGTTAATTTTTAGCTAACCCTATTTTCAAGTTGAAAATAAAACCATTATTTAGATTATTTGAAATGACTCATGCCAGAATAATCTTGATTTTATAGTATTCACAAACCTAATTTATTTAACTTGAAACTATTTTTTTTCTACCACATTGGCTTATAGTAAATAGGACCTCAGTATTACTGTACGTTGGTCTTTCTCCTATGTCTAATTTAGGGGGTGGGAGTGAAGTGAACAGTTTCGGTGACACAGAGGTTTCCAAAAAAGGAGAGGAAGAAAATGACCTAGTGTGGACTTACCAAATGTTTGTTTTGTTTTTCTTTTTTAGGACAGTTGAGTCCACACTGATTTTTGCAGGCTCCGGACACTTTGCTGAGATAAAAACCTTCCGTTCCTCAGTGATTTGGAGAGTGTCTTTCATGGGAGTAGCACCTGAAATGTTTTTATTAATCAAGTGCAGGAAGTCTATCACCTGGCTTTTTACTTTTTTCCCCCCTGGTAAATTTCGTTAGGTGTCATTGCAGCTCAGTAACTTCTGTGTTCCAGATGGACTGGGATGTTACTTGAGTGTGGTCTCACCATGAATAAAGAGATTGTGTTCCTGAAGGTGGAATACTGGCTTTTCTATATTGCCTCCACCTTTGTAGAAGAGATAAAAACAGAAATAATAATGAAAGCACTAGTAAATGTTAGTACTTGATTTTTTTTAAGATCAAAAGCCTTTTGGGGGCACATTTTCTCAGGTGTTCTAGTTGATGTGAAACAGAGAAGTGGCAATATCAGAAGAAATCGTACCTGACTTTCAAGTTTTAGAGTTGTTCATTTTTATTTTTCCAGGCTGGACAATACAAAGAGAACATAATTGTTCAATTTTACACTTAATTTATTTTTAACTTCTAATTATTGATGTTTAAAAGAATACCCCAAAGTAGAGAGTATGCTACAGGTAGTCACCACACAAATTCAGCAGTTGTCAGTATTTTGCCCATTTTATTTCATCTGTCCCTCGCCCTCACCACCTTTTTATTTTTTGTTGGAGTATTTTAAAGGAAATCTCAGACATACCATTTCATTCTTTAAGTATTTCAGTATGGCCGAGTTTATTTCCAACGAAGTATAAGCTAGTGGTATAATCTTCTTGTCTGGTTATGGGAAAGCATTTTTTGGTGAGAAATAAAAATGTTAGTTTTTCAACTAATGATACCTCTTAAAGGGAAGGGAATGGTTGCCATATTGGTGCTGCTTCTAGAGTATGTGGTGTGTCATCCTTTGCATTTCTGCTTCAGGATTTAGTGATGGCTGAAAGCGCTAGGACGTAAGAATGCTTTTTGTATTAATACATTGGGCATCACTCCTGCCCAAAATATGTGTATCTTGTCCACATGTAGTCTGGAATTGGACTTTTAAGTTAACCTTCAGATTGAGTCTTTGCAAAAAATCAGACCAGGCTTTACAAAAAAAGCTCCAGGGATTCTTGTACAGCTGTTGTTCTCCCCAAAAAGGTTTTAATGGATTCTTTTTAAAGTCAGTTTTGGGAAAATGTGTTTTAGACTAATGTTTATCTTCTAGACAAAGCAATTTTTAACTGGCAGGCAGAAGACATAAATACTTGCCCAAGATTACATGTTGAAATATGTCTTTTCTTTCTAAAGATAACTGGTGGTCTCAGGTATGCCCGAAATATTTCATGAAGCTGGTAAACCTCTATAAAGGTGCAGTCCTTTATCTACTGAGGGGAAGAAAGACATTCTTAATTCCCGTACTGTTTAACAATTATATCACAGCAGCTCTCAAACTCTTGGAGAAGTTATATAAGGTGAGCATAGGAGGTGCTAGTGGGGAGGGGGTGATTAGATGGTAGGGTAAAATGTCCTAGTGAGATGTTCTCTGGGAAGCCATGTTTCAGTTGTCTGTATTTTGTTCTTCATTAGGTAAATCTTAAAGTGAAGCATGTGGAATATGATACATTTTACATTCCTGAGATTTCCAATCTCGTGGACATTCAGGAAGACTACCTCATGTGGTTCTTGCATCAAGCAGGGATGGTAAGAATTCATAAAGCATGTTTTAAAGCTTTAGTCTTTTTATAAGAAAAGCATATGTGAGCTGTATAATATGTCTTTGACTTTGATGTCAGTGTCTCACCTATTCTTCGTCCAGCTGGCCTTTTGCATTCTAGAAACTTGGAAGTGCTTTAAGTAATCATCAATGTTATAAGGAGTCATAAATGAGTAGTCACCCAGAATGTTACACATTTTATCAGTTGCCCCCTTTAAAAAAATCAGAGTGTCTAAAGTAGTCAGATTCACAGAAACAGAAAGTAGAATGGTGATTGCTAGGGGCTGGAGGCAGGGGAAAATGGAGAGTTGCTATTTAATGAGTATAGCTTCAGTTTTGCAAGATAAGAAAGTTTGGAGATCCAATTGTACACCAGTGTGAATATACTTAACACTGCTGAACTGTACACTTAAAAATGCTTAAGATGGTACGTGTTATGTTAGGTTTTTTTTAAACCATAATTTTAAAAAAAGACACATACAAATATGAATTTTTAGCTTTCCTCGAAACTTGGAAGATCTGGCAGCACGACCTGTCTTCCCATATGACACCAAATGGCTGGAGTTCAAGAGTGACTCTTTAGATGAGGCTTATGTATATGCCACAATTCCCACTGCAGGTTAATTTATCCCTGACATTGAGGAAGGATCATTTGCTAATTATCATCTTCTGACAGCCTACTCCAGTCATCATATGTCAGCTACCTGGACCCTGTAGGCCCCTTCTGATTGAGAATTATGTATGTGAAAGTGTCACACATCCCTGACCAAGTGCTATCTCACCGTATTTTAGATATGCCATTCAGGGGCCTGCGGATTCCTGCCTACCACCTCTGGCGTGGCAGGAACTGCTCCTTTTGATAGCACACCGGCTTGGGATATATGCAGGGCTCTTTAGGATCTCCCGTCTGTGGAGTATGTGCAAATTTGAGTTAGGTCAGAAAACAGAATGATAATTTGGTTACTGTATTTTGTGAAACCATGCGCAGCAGATTTGAGGTGAGTCCTTGCCAGTGTAGCAGGTTCATCACCAATATTAGGGCAATATTTTTCCTGTGGGGTTTTTGGAAGTCAGCAGTTGTCTCCAAAAGCAAGGCATTTAAATAGGCTGATCTAATTGAACAAGCAGGATTGTTTTCTTTGTCAAATAATAGATGATGAATGCTAGACACAATGTTGTATTTTTTTCTCTAGAGACTTAAAAAATGCATACAGTGTTTTATTTTTAAATAAGATTTTATGATTACCCTGAGAAAACAAAATACTTTTTTTTTGAGACAAGGTCTGGCTCTGTTACCCAGGCTGGAGTACAGTGGTACCATCTTGGCTCACTGCAACCTCTGCTTCCCAGGCTCAAGCCATTCTCCCACCTCAGCCTTCCGAGTAGCTGGGACTACAGGTGCGTGCCATCACACCTGGCTAATTTTTGTATTTTTTGTAGAGGTGGGGTTTTGTGATGTTTACCAAGCTGGCCTTGAACTCATGAGCTCAAGTGATTCACCAGCCTTGGCCTCCCAAAGTGCTGGGATTACAGGGGTAAGCCACTGTGCCTGGCCAGGAAAATACTTTTTAATATAAATGAGTTAGAGTGTTCTAAATGGGTTGACTTGGGAAATTTAACATGGAGGCTAGTAATGAACTCTGTTTTCACTTTCAAATTTAGGAATTATTAAAAAATAAGCCCTTCTGTTTTATCAATTTATGAATAATTATTTACTGAATGATAACATTATGAGCGGAAAAATAAGCCTGATGAATTATTTAGGCCAACTGCTTTGTTTCTAGATGAGGAAATGGAAGTTAAACAATTTTTCCACTAATTTCATTAGCAATAAAAGTCAATTCTTCTGATTTCTCATCTACCCTTTCTGTGACTTGATGCTGAATAAAATAAGTCTAACAAATTGTAGTTCTTTTTTTACTCTGAAAAAGAAGTTGCTCATGTTAAAATCTAGATTATTATGACAGTAGTCTCTGAGTAGAGATATTTAAGTAACTTTTACAATATTTTAAACTTCCTTTCTCTTAACATTTGATAAACAAATATCTTATCAGATCTTGAATAACAAATGCTCATCTCTTCAATAACTATAATAGTTATTAAAGAAATATAGAAAATTACATGAAACTAGTATGTGGCCTTTTGTGATTTTTGTGGAATTTTTTTTATTGTATGAGGTACAATGCTATTAGAAATTGAATTTTAAATGTCTTGATATTTTGAAGTTTAATTTAAAATACTAAAGCTATTTCATATGTTATTTTTGTTGATTTTAACTACTTTTAAATAATAAATGGATTTTTTTGATGTGTGTTGGCGTTTTTAGCTTGTTACTAGCTGAGGCTGTGTAGTATATTGTTGAGCACATGCTCCAGTCAAAAAGACCTGGGTTCAGTTCCCCACTCTGGTCTAATGGCCGTGGCCTTAGACAAGTTACCTAATTTCTATAGGACCGCATCCTCTTTTGTGAATAAGAATTATAACAGATTGTGGAAATTAAATGGGAGAAAGCATGGAAAGACCTTGCTTAGCAGAGTACTTATCATATAATAAGCCCTCAATAACTATTTTTCACTAAGCAGTTCTTGAGCACCTAATGTGTGCCGTCTGCCTGCTAGTCACGGAGTGGAAACATGTATGGATATGGTGTCTACCTTTGCAGAGTGTTTAGCCCAGAAGCAGCAGTGAAAAATTCCAAAGGAATCTAACACGTGTGCAGAAGGAACATTCTAAAATGGCTGATTTTTACTCCTTTTAAAGAAGAGGTGGTAGTGGTTCCTTTACTTCAGTCAGTAACTTGCCATTATCTGCACTTAAAAACCAAATAGCACAGAGTGAGTGAGTGGTGGGCTCCTCTAGAGGGCAGCACAAGTGGGGAAAGTCAGTGCCACAATGTAAATCCTTCAAAAATAAAAGCTAAATAAAGCTCGACATCTTGCTGTATGTGTTAAAGGAGACGCAGCCAGGCAGTGTTTTGTCCCCAGTTATGAGTATTGTGCACGTGTGAGACAAGACAGGCCCTAAGGCAGGGGAGGCTGTATTTCTTCTCCAGCACTGCAGGTGTGCGTGTGGTGCCTCCTGCCCCACTTGAAGCCACATTTAGGAAATGTTGACTTCGTATTTAAAAAATATGATATTCCCAATTTTTCTGTTCTATCCCATTTACTTATTCATTTCTTCTATTTCATATACTTTAAAAATGAGCTTAGGTCACAGCACAGCCCCGTTTCAGGCAGGGAGACTTGAAATATGGTCCACTAGTACTTTACTAGTTTTAAGTCTGTGATACTCATTTTTGAGGAGTGGATAGTCCAAGACAAGTAGCCTCTCAGGAGATAATCATATATCTTATCAGTTCATATGCATCCTTCTAGGTTATGAATAGCAATAGTGGCACAAAATCATGCAGATTTATTTTCTATAATATGGAAATACCAGTGTGAGTACAATTTCTAAAATATTCAGTATTCACAGAATAAAAATTAACGAAATTAAATTATTATATATCAAATACAAAAACTTACAGACTTATGAAAAGTCTGTGGATGTATAAGCAGACCTTTGTTACAGATTCGCGGCTTCTTTTGACTGAATACCGCTCCATCCTTTGCCTTCCTTAGAGCTGGCACTTCTGTTTTGTAAGGCTTCCATATCTTCCTGCCTGCCTCGCTGGCTCACCTGAGACTTCTCTAGACCACCAGCTCTGGGCAGTGTCTCTCTGGCTTTGGCTGTGGCTCCTAACTTAGGCAGTTTTGGATTTCTTCCCAGCCATCCCACTCAACAGAGAGAATGGTGACCCTGCCCTCAATTTAACTCCTCCCCTTCTCCAGTAGAGAGATCAGCCCACTTCCAAAACTGGGTTCCTTCACCTCTGGGGTGTGGGAAGGGGTCAGGTGAGGGATGCTGGGAGGGAATACGAGCTGCAGAAGGTGGGTATTTAAGGGGTGCAGGGAGGCTGAAGGTGGGGGTTACAGGAAGAGGGTTGGGGGAGAGAGTCAGAGAACAGGAGTGGGACTGGAAAGAGCCAAGGAATACAGACAAAACTGCTGATTGATGTCTGAAATAACTGCATTACACCAACTAAAATGTCAGTATGTACTTAATAATGCCAGAACTGTTTTTATTATCACCTCTTCCATAGTCGCTTTTATATTTGAAATATCTAAAACTTTATCTTGCTTTATAGACCAACACACTTTCAAGATCTGTCTTTTCCCTTGAGAATAGGCAGATAATGCTTTGCATAAACTAATCTCTTCTGAGAAACAGATTAGGAAATTGTGAATATTGGCACCAGTTTTAAGCCTACTTTCTTTCCTAGGATGCTTATATCTTTTGTAGGTACCTAGACTAGAAGATGACTTAGCTTTCTATAGTGCCGTTTTATGGTGTGGTTTTGTTTTTTTGTTTTTAGTCATCTTGATTTCTAACTTCAAAGTAATTGGATATGTAGGCATGAGAGTGAGTAAGATTGGTCTGGATTATATATGCAGGATTTCATACCTGATCTCACTGGACTGGAATTGTTTCTTCAATTAGTGTTTCTCTGTCTAGAGAAATGTGCCAAAATCCCTGGAGGAACCTAGTTATAAAGGGTTAACAGGGTAGATTTTAATTAAAATTGCTTTTAAATGATTTTATTTAAATATCCATAAGGACAAAAGGAGGCACATGCTGCTTATTCATATACTACTGATATAGTACAATTATAAAACCAAACCAAATTTATAAATTAAATACAAACAAAACTCTAACAGCAATAAAATGCAGATTAGCCTTATTGATTTTATGTGATAATCAAACATGTCTTACTGAACCCAAACCCCAGTTGCATTGTGGATGTGGCCTGCCTGCTGTCAGGTCCTGGTGCTTGAGTTCCACCGCCCATCTGGCTGGGATGACTCACCTCTGTTTTCTCCTTCAACTGCTGTTAAACTATGTTTATGCAGCAAGCCAGGACTGCATTGGCCTTTTCTTAGGTGCAGATGGACATCCACATGCCAAGACTGCTTCTCTCTTTTCTCACTACACCTGGACAATTAAATAATAACATGATGCCAATGCAGTTATTCAAACAAATGTAACTTAATATGTTTTACTAATTTTGTTTAGGATATCATTAAGAAATATATAGAGCACTCCCAGATCTCTGAGAATACACCCATGGTTTTCTCTTTGAGAATTCTTGCTACAGATCAACATGACCTATATTGTTGATTTTTTTTTGTTTCTATTAAGTTAATATTAAGTTAATGTTTGTTACGTAACTTAACAAAAAGTGAAACTATAACATATCTCCTAGATGTCCTTCATTGTGGTTGTGGGTTTTTACCATTACTCCCCTCCAAAGTTTATTCACAGGTGCATTCACATGTTGATGGAATGCATTCTGTAGGCCAAGTACTAGTCTAAATGCTGAGTCAGCGACAGCTTACTAGATAAAGTCCTTTTTAGAAGCACCTGAAATTCTTTCCAAATACTTGGTTTCTCCTAAGAGTAGCAGCCTGTGTGTGTGTGTGTGTGTGTGTAGGAAGATGCAACATCATTTAACAAATAAAATCTAATTTGTATTGTCCACTTTACCCAACAAAAATTAACCTGTGAAGACAAGGTTGTAAAGCTCCTGTTTTGGAATTAGATTTCTTATAAAAGAGAATTCTATTAATGCTGTGAATTGTGGAGAGTTAGGGACATGCCCTTTAACGGTCATAAGAAAATATCTTTTAATTGCTTTTGCTCTTTTTCTCATTCTGTGGCCATCAAAACATCTTTTCCCTCAAAATTTAGTCAGCCATTCAAATGGTGTTAGTTCTATGGCCAGTAGTCAGATTGGTTCTGTGTTTTGTTATTTATATTTTACTTTTGGAGGGATTAAAATTCAGTTTTTACAATTTAAGTAAGAGACTTTTTATTTTTCTTTACACAGAAGGCTAGACCATCAATAATACAGGTAAATGATCCTTTTTAAATTTGCTTTTATATTTTTCCAGCTATACTTTCTGTGGAATAGTATAATACTGTCAATAATGTGCTTTATTCTAGGATACTGTAACACTTTGTTCCTACCCTTTCATCTTTGATGCCCAAGCCAAGACTAAAATGTTACAGACAGATGCTGAACTACAGATGCAGGTATCATATTTTAGAAATTATTTCTTCTTTTTAATGTGTTTCTCCCATTCTAGACATTCAGTTGTAATTTTTTCTAGTGGGAGAAAACATATTTGGTTGAAATTCCATTATAATTCTTAAAACTGTTTGAAACTTTTCAGTAATTTTGTGTTGAATATAACACACATAGGTGAATACACATTTATGTAGATTAGAGATTGGCAAAAGGACGACTTAGTAAATGTTTTAAGCTTTGGGGACCGTATGGTCTCTGTTAAAACTATTCTACTCTCTTTTAGCACAAAAGCAGTGATAGACAATATATAAATGAATGAGCATGGCTATATTCCAACAAAACTTTATGTATGTTGAAATTTGCATATTATATAATTTTTACATGTGGTGAAAGATTATTCTTCATTTAATTTTTTTCACCCATTAAAAAAATGTAGAAACCATACCGGGCGCAGTGGCTCGTGCCTATAATCCTAACACTTTGGGAGGCCAAGGCAGGCTTATCAGAGGTCAGGAGGTCAAGACCAGCCTGGCCAACGTGGTGAAACCCTGTCTCTAAATACAAAACTTAGTTGGCCATGGTGGCGCCCACCTGTAATCTCAGCTACTCGGGAGGCTGAGACAGGAAAATCACTTGAACCCGGGATGTGGAGGTTTCAGTGAGCTGAGATTGCGCCACCGCATTCCAGCCTGGGCGACAGAGCAAGACTCTGTCTCAAAAAAAAAAAAAAATAGAAACCATTATTAGTTCAAGAGCTATGCAAAAACAGACAGCAGGCTGGATTTGATGTGTGGGGCCTCAGTTTGCTGACTCCTGACATAGAGAATTAAATGGAACTTGGGAATTCTTTGTTGAATAAAAACTTGTTATAGAGATTTATTTAATAATTTATTTTAAATACACATTTTTATTATAAAGTATAATTGATTTTGACAAGCCACAGAAACATTTGTGAATTAGCGGCTCAAATCCTCCAATTCCTACCATTGGTAGATATAGATATATAACTTCATTTATCTTTCCCTCTCCATCTCTCTGACTGTCTGCTTGTCTGTCTCTTTCCAGCTCTGACTGCATCTATCTATATATATGTTTTCATATTGCTATATCTGTGATATTGACAGTTTAGAGGTTTTCAAGAGAAATGAACATTTTTCAAAGAATAACTCTTTTTAACAAGTGGTTATTAGCTTTCTTTTCCTGCCATTTTGAAAGTTGTGGTTTTTACCCACTTTCTACCATGTTTCTTCAAGCGTGATACTATTTTAGTATTAATCAGCTAGTTTAAGTCACTTTCCTGGACCTGGTTATAAATCATATGATTCATAAACTGTTTTAGTTAATTTCTGTGAGTCCAGATTAGAAAGACTTGTGTGCTGTGTAAACATAAGTAACTTAGAAAATCTGTGGAAGTTAAGAGGGAAAAAAATTAACAAAACAGAGATACAGTCAGCGCCCCCAAGTCCAGAAGCACAGCTGACTGCTCTCCCAACTCACACGTGTGCTCTGAGTAATTGTGTTCTTGACTGTGCCATTCCAGGTGGCAGTCAATGGAGCCAACCTGCAGAATGTCTTCATGCTTCTCACCCTGGAGCCTCTGCTGGCCAGAAGCCCCTTCCTGGTCCTTCACGTTCGCAGGAACAACCTTGTTGGAGATGCCCTAAGAGAGCTGAGCATTCATTCTGATATTGATTTGAAAAAGCCTCTCAAAGTGAGTTCCTTCAGGATATTCCTCTAAATACCTTCGCAATTTTTCTTTGAACAGTGTTGATTAAGCAGCAGTGATCTTATTAAAATTGTGGGGTGCAGCCATTCTTTCATTCATTTTGCAAGAATTTAATCACCTCCTTTTGTCAAATCACCAAACAGAACACCTCAATATAACATTGGATAAAAATGCCAGTGGATTATTTGAAAGATTAAGAGTGCTTTCTTTGTCTTCTGCTGTCTTTGGTGTACCAGTTCCAGCTCTATCAAAAACAAGCAAACAACAACAAAAACGAAAGCTTTGACTAATTACCGCTATTAAGCTATCATTTAGGAAGATTGTGGATATCAAAGATTTAAGAGAAAGAAGGTAAAATAGGAAAATGGAAAGGTAGTAAAATCATCCGGGAAGCTATTGGCCTATTATGAGAGGCACACCTAGTACCTGCAAATTATTAAATGAAAAAAAATTTCTCTCTCCATATATCATGCATATTTCCAGGGCTTGGCATAATGCTTGGTACACAGTAGGTATTCCAGAAATACTTAGTGAATTATTTGAAATTGTTTAAAGTCATTCATCTTTTCCCTCAGACAACTTCCATATCCCTATTGCTAATCTTGTTAAGAGTTCCACTTTCAGAAATGTAATAGGCATGAAATGAACTGATCATCTCCGTAATATTGTTACCCTTTCCAAAATTTCTAATAAGTAGCATCAGTCACATCAATCTGCCTGGTTGTTCTCCCCAGAATTTCTGGGTTATATTTTTGACACAGCTTTTCTTTTTGCCCTGTTTTCAGTAGGTAATTCAGGTGAGGCAGTTCTTGCTTTGTAGCAGTATTCTTCTGGCATCTGTGTAATCCAGGTCCTAGTCTCTGTCCCACTTTTACTCTTGTCCTGCTCTAGGCAATCTTGAAGACAGCCACAAGTGTAAGCTTTGTTGAATGCTGTTTTTAGCTCTGTGCCCGAGTCATTATCTATGAAATGGGGATGATAATAGTACCCTATGTATAAGGCTGTTCTGAGGATTAGGTTTACAGGGTTTAAGAGCTGGTATGTAGTAAACTCCATGTCATTTGTTGATTTGCTGTAGTTGTTACTGTTAATAACCATTATGTATCCAGCATGCCCACTTCCACTCCCTCACGGAGCCCATGTCTGTGTCTGATTAGAATACCCTCTTCTCTTCTACATGCAGCAGTTACTTCAAGAACTCTATTGAGAGTGATTTCTCCCAGAAAGTGTTCTTGAATTTATTCAAGTTAAATGAAAAATCATTTTTTTCTATGTGCCAGAATATTTACCTCTCATTATATATTTGACTCTTTAAAAATAAAAAGTATTCTCTGCTTCTTTTATGTTTGTCTTTCTGCCCTTAAGTAGATGGTAGACTTTTTTTTTTTTTTTTTTTTTTTTGGTCTGAGTTTCACTCTTTATTGCCCAGGCTGGAGTGCAGTGGTGTGATCTCGGCTCACTGCACCCTCTGCCTCCCAGATTCAAGCGACACTCCTGTCTCAGCCTCCCGAGTAGTGGATTACAGGTGCCCACCACCACGCCAGACTCATTTTTGTATTTTTAGTAGAGACAGGGTTTCACCATGTTTGCCAGGCTGGTCTCGAACTCTTGACCTCAGGTGATCTGCCTGCCTTGGCCTCCCAAAGTGCTAGGATTACAGGCGTGAGCCACCACGCCCAGCCAATAGATAGTATACTTTCTAAGGACACATGGTAAATTTCTGACTTCCTTTGTATCCCTTGAAGCACCTAGTAAAAATTGTATGTATCTATAAGTACCTTGTTAAAACTTTACCAGCAATAATCAACAGACACACCTTGCAGTTTTCATTGCATCAGTGTGTATTCTTTGTTATGCTTTCCTTCCTTTGTCCTGAGTTTAGAAAATGGTCTGCTAAAAAGAGATAAAATTTGTCATAGATTTCCCTGAAGCATTAATTCTATTCTATTATTTTAAGGTAATCTTTGATGGTGAAGAAGCAGTGGATGCTGGTGGTGTTACAAAGGAATTTTTTCTTTTGCTGTTAAAAGAGCTTTTGAATCCCATCTATGGAATGTTTACCTACTATCAAGATTCAAATCTCTTGTGGTTTTCAGATACGGTGAGTAAGTGGTGTCACAATTAAACAGATGGATTAAATTAAACTTTCTTTTTGTTGTCAGACCAATCCCCTAACATCTAACTTTGCAAAGGGGAACATAACAAGGATAATAATTCAAAATATTTATAAGTAATTAAAATGTTTGTCCAGTCTTCATATATACTTGTTGCCAAGACCTCACAGTGCATTTTGTGAGCCATCAGTCCCATTTCCATTTCTAGTAGGTAAGATCCAAGTCTTGTTATCGAGAAGGGTAAAAGGAAACAGTGTGATAAATTGGTTTTGTGACATGTGGAAGGTCAATAATCAAATATGTCTGATTTTAAGAACTATGATAATATCACACCCATACATATGCATGCACACTTTATTTTTGAAACTTCAGTAGGAGAGCTAAGTTTTTAAAGGCGTTCTAATTTCAATCAGACTGTCATTTACATTTTTTTCTATGAGAGTTTTCTTCCTAGATCTGCACCATACCAAAAGGTAGCCACTAGCCACTAGCCACATGTGGCTATTTATATATTATTTATTTAAAAGTAAGTAACAGCAAAGATTCATTTGCTCTGTGGTACTAGCCACATTTCCTGTGCCTAGTAGACACATGTAGCCAGTGGCTACCATATAAGATGGGACAGAATAGAATGTTTCTATCATGGCTGAAAGTTCTGTTGGATAGCCCTGCTCTAGATGATTGTGAGCTGTTCTCTGTATCACTAGGTACAAATGCTTAACTCTGTCTACATCGCATCTTTAAGGGATAACAACTTTTGTCAGGGTGTTTCTTTGCTACAGAAGGTAACTAAATATTAACGAGACCTTTATTCTTTTATTTTGAAAATATTTTAAGGAAAATGGTAGAATGTTTGAAGGCCAGAAACATTGCATTTCTTTTTAACACATTTGTATATGTCCTAAAAAGTGTTTTGTAGAGCACAACTGGTTTCATTTGATTGGTATAACCTGTGGACTAGCTATCTACAACTCCACTGTGGTTGATCTCCACTTTCCATTGGCTCTCTACAAGAAGTTACTCAACGTAAAGCCTGGCTTGGAAGACTTAAAGGAGTTGTCACCCACTGAAGGAAGGTACAAAGCTAAAAGGCGATTGGTATCTGAAACTGTTGTGGCTGCCTCTGGCATGAGGATTAAAGGTTGAAAATACCATCTGTACAAATCTGAGTTTATTGCATCCTGTGGTTAGACCCTGTTATGTGTGTTTTGTCTAAGATGTAGCTGTACGGCTACTTGCTTGAGACATTGCCTGTGTTATCGGTACAGTATCGGTATCCGAGGGTTATTAGTTCCAGGACACCCTGCAGATAAAAAAATCCACATGTGCTCAAGTCCTGCAGAGGTCCTAGAAGAACCCATGGATTGGAAAAGTTGACCTTCCATATCCTTGGGTTTTACACCCTGCAAATACTGTATTTTCTTTCTTTAATTAAACTGTTTTTGTTGTTGAGGCAAAATAGATACACATATTTTGGGGGTACATGTGATAATATAATACATTATATAATTTGTAAAGTTCAAACCAGTGTAACTGGGATATCCATCACCTTAAATATTTCTCTTTATGTTAGAAACACTCGAATTATTCTATTTTGAAATATACAATAGATTATTGTAAACTATGGTCATCCTACTGATCTATCAAATACTAGGTCGTATTTCTTCTATCAAAATGTAATTTGTGCCCATCAGTCAACCTCTCTGCAAATACTATAATTTTGATTGGCCTTTGGTTGAATCCATGGATGTGGAACATATGGATATGAAGGGCCAACTCTATTTTATTTTTTAAACTGCCAAATAATGTTTCATTATATGGATATACCACATTTTATTTATCCATTCATCAGTTGATGGACATTGGGTTGTTTCCAATTTTGACTATTATGAATAATGCTGCCGTGAACATTTGTGCACAAGTTTTTGTACAAATGCAAGTTTGCATTTCTCTTGGTATATGCCTAGAAGTAGAATTGCTGAGTAACTCTGTATTTATCCTTTTGAGGAACTTCCACAATGTTTCCAAAGTAGTAGAGCCACATTTATTTTTATTTTTATTTATTTTTTTTATTATACTTTAAGTTTTAGGGTACATGTGCACAACGTGCAGGTTAGTTACATATGTATACATGTGCCATGTTGGTGTGCTGCACCCATTAACTCGTCATTTAACATTAGATATATCTCCTAATGCTATCCCTCCCCCCTCCCCCCACCCCACAACAGGCCCCGGTGTGTGATGTTCCCCTTCCTGTGTCCATGTGTTCTCATTGTTCAATTCCCACCTATGAGTGAGAACATGCGGTGTTTGGTTTTTTGTCCTTGCGATAGTTTGCTGAGAATGATGGTTTCCAGCTTCATCCATGTCCCTGCAAAGGACATGAACTCATCATTTTTTATGGCTGCATAGTATTCCATGGTGTATATGTGCCACATTTTCTTAATCCAGTCTATCATTGTTGGACATTGGGTTGGTTCCAAGTCTTTGCTATTGTGAATAGTGCCGCAATAAACATACGTGTGCATGTGTCTTTATAGCAGCATGATTTATAATCCTTTGGGTATATACCCAGTAATGGGATGGCTGGGTCAAATGGTATTTCTAGTTCAAGATCCCTGAGGAATCGCCACACTGACTTCCACAAGGGTTGAACTAGTTTACAGTCCCACCAACAGTGTAAAAGTGTTCCTATTTCTCCACATCCTCTCCAGCACCTGTTGTTTCCTGACTTTTTGATGATCGCCATTCTAACTGGTGTGAGATGGTATCTTATTGTGGTTTTGATTTGCATTTCTCTGATGACCAGTGATGATGAGCATTTTTTCATGTGTCTTTTGGCTGCATAAATGTCTTCTTTTGAGAAGTGTCTGTTCATATCCTTCATCCACTTGTTGATGGGGCTGTTTTATGTTATGTTATTCTCTTTCTGGCTCTTAAAATTCCTTTTATTCTTGAGTTTCTCTGTATTGATTTTGGGTCACATCAGATCAAGTATATAAAAGGACAACTTTAATGGGAGGGAACATCTTTTTGTAGAGAAGGGATACTGATGAAGGTACCCTCCATAAATGAGAGCATCCCTCTTGTATAGGACACCAATAATGAGAAACTGTAAAGGATGGGAGGACACACAGAGTGGAAGAAAAAACTTAGAAGTAATACTAAAAAGTGGCACAGGAGACCCAGACAGTGTTAATTTTTTGGTAACTGAAAGAAAAGCATAGAGAGAAAACAGAAATGTGTGTCCCTTACTTTGCTTATGTGGCTGAGAATTATGTATTTCAAGTAATGACTTTGGCTGATTAACTGGTGGCAGATTTAAATTCCACACTAGGACTTTTCTTTCCAGGCAACTCTTGATAGAATTGCAAGACTGGAGCTCACTGAAGAAGAAAGTGTGAATGAGATCTAGTTATAAGAATGTATTCTCTTGAGAGCTAGGATATGATTGTTGTTGTCATAAACATATTCTTCTTTTAAGAGTACGTTTTTTTCATTATTCTTTAGTTAGTGTGACAGAGATAATAAAGTGTTTTTACCAAGCTTGTCTAACCCTCGGCCTGCAGGCTGTGTGTGGTCCAGGATGGCTTTGAATGCAGCCCAACACAAACTCACAAACTTTCTTAAAACATCATGAGATTTTTTTGCAATTTTTCTTCTTTAGTTCATTAGCTATCATTAGTGTTAGTGTACCACTGCTCAAAGAAATAAGAGACAACACAAACAAATGGAAAGAAATTCCATGCTCATGGATAGGAAGAATCAATATTGTGAAAATGGCCTACTTCCCAAAGTAATTTATAGATTCAGTACGATTCCCATCAAGCTACCATTGACTTCCTGTTCAGAATTAGAAAAAACTACTTTAAATTTCATATGGAACCATAAAAGAGCCCATATAGCCAAGACAATCCTAAGCAAAAGCAAAGCTGGAGACGTTACACTACTTGACTTCAAACTATACTACAAGGCTATAGTAACCAAAACAACATGGTACTGGTACCAAAACAGATATATAGACCAATAGAACAGAACAGAGACCTCAGAAATAATACCACACATCTACAATCATCTGATTTTTGACAAACCTGACAAAAACAAGCAATGAGGAAAGGATTCCCTATTTAATAAATGGTGCTGGGAAAACTGGCTAGCCATATGCAGAAAACAGAAACTGGACCCCTTCCTTACACCTTATACAAAAATTAACTCAAGATGGATTAAAGACTTAAATGTAAAAACCCAAAACCATAAAAACCCTAGAAGAAAATCTAGGCAATACCATTCAGGACATAGGCATGGGCAAAGACTTTATGACTAAAACACCAAAAGCAAGGGCAACAAAAGCCAAAATTGACAAATCGGATCTAATCGAACTAAAGAGCTTCTGCACAGCAAAACAAACTATCAGCAGAGGGAACAGAAAACCTATAGAATGGGGAAAATTTTTGCAATCTATCCATCTGACGAAAGTCTAATATCCAGAATCTACAAGGAACTTAAGAAAATTTACAAGAAAAAAACAACCCCATCAAAAAGTGGGCAAAGGATACGAACAGATGCTTCTCAAAAGAAGACTTTTTTAAAAAAAAACATGGAACGCTTCACGAATTTGTGTGTCATCCTTGCGCAGGGGCCATGCTAATCTTCTCTGTATCCTTCCAATTTTAGTATATGTGCTGCTGAAGCAAACACAAAAGAAGACATTTATGTGGCCAACAAACCTATGAAAAAAAGCTCATCATCACTGGTCATTAGAGAAATGCAAATCAAAACCACAATGAGATACCATCTCACGCTAGTCAGAATGGAGATTATTAAAAAGTCAGGAAACAACAGATGCTGGCAAGGCTCTGAAGAAATAGGAATGCTTTTACACTGTTGGTGGGAGTGTAAATTAGTTCAACCATTGTGGAAGACAGTGTGGCGATTCCACAGGGATCTAGAACCAGAAATACCATTTGACCCAGCTGTCCCATTACTGAGTATATATCCAAAGGATTATAAATCATTCTACTATAAGGACACATGCACACACGTATGTTTATTGCAGCATTATTTACAATAGCAAAGACTTGGAACCAACCCAAATGCCCATCAATGATAGACTGGATAAAGAAAACATGGCACATACACACCATGGAATACTATGCAGCCATAAAAATGAATGAGTATATGTCCTTTGCAGGGACATGGATGAAGCTGGAAGCCATCATTCTTAGCAAGCTAACACAGGAACAGAAAACCAAACACCGCATGTTCTCACTTATAAGTGGGAGTTGAACAATGAGAACATGTGGACACAGGGAGGGGAACATCACACACTGGGGCCTGTCGGGTGGTGGAGGGGGAAGGGGAGGGAGAGCATTAGGACAAATACCTAATGCATGTGGGGCTTAAAACCTAGATGACAGGTTGATAGGTGCAGCAAACCACCATAGCACATGTATACCTATGTAACAAACCTGCACGTTCTGCACATGTATCCCAGAACTTAAAGTAAAATAATAATAATAATAATAAAGCCAGTCTGACTGGGTGAAAAAAAAGTAAAGATGTGTTTTCTTCAATATATATTTTATCTGTGTACTGCTAATAAAACCAGACTTACTTTTATGTCTCTTCAGTCTCAAGGAAGAAAAAAATATTTAAAAAGAAGCTCTTTTTTCACTGGTTAACATTAGGGAGAAGGTGAACAACTATGACAGTTTTCTTGGCTTGTGAATTTTTGGAGTGTCTGAAATCAATCATTTAAAATTATATTGTTGAAGACAGTTAGCAGTGTTTTATGCTGAATTACACGGAGATAGTATATTTTTATGGACACATTTGGCATGTAAAATATCAGCTTGTTATGCCTGTGGAATGCATAACCTCTCAAATACAACTTATTTTCCTCTCTCCATCTCTTAAAAAAAAATTAATGTGAGTGTATTTTACATGTGGCCCAAGGCAATTCTTCTTCCAATGTGGCCTGGGGAAGCCAAAAGATTGGGCACCCCTGGTCTTTACTATATAGAGACTTCTGCGTTAACAAGTAAGCCATTAAGATTCCTCAGTGGATGTGGTGACTTTGTGGCTTTTTAAATTTTGTATGATGGAAGGATTATTTTACTAATGCATAAGCCAGTGAAGCTGGCTGGAGGGCCCCTGCAATACCATCTCCTCATTTATATGTATACACACACACTTGCAAGCTACACCAGAGTTAAGAGGACCCAAGTATGTCAGATTAAAAATCCATCTGAATTTCTTTTCAAGTCTAATAAGATTTGTCGGTAAGAAGAGAGAATAATTAATGAATATTTTGTAGGTCTAGTGCCATAATTCTCTGCAAGGTACATTATTTTCTGTCCGTCTGGATTTATGTTTATTCCAGAATCTTCTTTCATAGTTTTTCCTTGGAAATTGTCTGGACATGTAACTGAAGTAGAAACACTGTTGCAGCAGTGTCTGACTTGCTACTTTTCGTTTTCTGTCATTCTATGATTAGGAGTCTCCAAGAGCTTTTAGATTACCCCGGGGAGGATGTGGAGGAGACTTTCTGCCTCAACTTCACGGTAAGAATTTCCACAGTTTACTTAGGATTGTGGCTACCTCTCTTACCATCATTAGAGTGATAATTACCATTAGTTCTTCTTCAAATCATAGAAAAAAGTCAGAGACTTCTTTGAATCAAATTATTTTTATCATAGTGTCTTGAGTGTTATAGGGGTTCAGTGAGTGTGTTGAATAAATGAATGAATGATTAATCTGTGCACTTAGGAAAATTATTGAAGAAATGATCCTTCCTACTCTTGACACATATTCTTGAGTTCGTGTCATTTTCTCCTTGATTGCATTTATTGGCAACTCCATGTCCTAAAACAAAAGATGTTTTTTAACATGCTAATGTTTTCTGACTCAAGTTCTGATTATTCTCCCACTAATTTTCTGTAATAGTTATGAAACTACATTTGTTCCTAAAGCCTCTCTCGGTCATTTGAGTTCTAGAAAGATGAATGGTCAACAAAATTGAAATATTTCTTTTTTCCACCTTAAATATAGATCTGCCGAGAAAGCTATGGAGTGATTGAACAGAAGAAGCTCATACCTGGGGGAGATAATGTGACTGTGTGCAGGGATAACAGGTTAGTCCTGACCTTGGACTGCTGCAGATGCTGCTACTTCATATTTCTGCAGTTTTACATTTAAGACCAAAATAAAAATTACTTTTTAATATTAATACCTTCTTCAGAGGAGGTAATGGTGATAAGGGCAAGAATTTACAGATTTTAAATAATTTTTAAAGCAGAGCAAGCACCAGGCCTAGATTCAGGAGATGACTGTTTTAGTTCTAGAGCTGCATCTTTTTGGCTTTGAGCAAGTTACGTAAACTGGTTTCAGTTTTCTCATCTGCCAAATGGGGATTATAATCACTGTCCTCTCTACTTTATGGGATGGCTGTGAGAATGAAATGAGATAATTTACAGGAAAATACTTTGGAATGAATGAACTCCTAGCATCTAGCACAGAGTTTCTAGTATCTAACAGAGTGCCTGGCACAAAAATACTCAAAAAATATGTGTTGAATAAATGAATTGTATAAAGGTGCTTACTATCACTGCTATTTTACTGCTGAATGATTTGTCATAGAGTCTGGATCATAACAACAAATTCAGGTACATTTGATTTTTCAGGATGATTCATAATCTCTGAGTTAACTCTTTAGAGGAGAGAAGATAATTTTGCTTACTTTTATATTAAATTGTGCTAATCTGCATGAAATCAATTTACTTTATAAACACTGAGTGCCCACTGTGTGCCAGCCATATTGCTGGGTATAGAGGGTGAATAACTTCTATCCTTAGAAGCTTGGGATTAGTTGAGAAGGGTCAATGTATGGAATAATTGCGATAGAATCCAGTGTATGTGATAGAAGTTGTAGCCCAGGTACCACGGTACTAGGGTAAGAGGCTACAACACTTTTATCAGACATTAAAAAATGCAAGTTGGAGGAAACATTTTAGGCACCAGATGAGTCGGGACTCTCCAGTTTGACACATGACAGAGAATGTTGGGTACTTGTGGAGTGGGGACTTGTGTACGGGTGAAGGGAGACTATAGTAGCATCAGAGTGGAGGTTATCAAGGCCTTGAACTGCACTTGGAGTAGAACATGGTTGGTTTCTATTTTAGAAAGATTACTTTGAGGGTCATGTGGAAATAGACCATGTGCAGGGATACCCATTAGGAGGCTTTTAAGGTAGCTCAGGTAAAGGATGTTAACAGCCAGAATGAAGGCAGTGGGAAACAGAGTTGGTTATATAACCAAATAGGAGCTAGTGTCTGATTATATATGGATGGCATGAGAGAGCCATATATTGATAATAATGCTGAGGTTTCTAATTCAAACACTAACTAATAGGAAACAGAGTCTATAAAGCAGGTTCAAGGGAAAGTTCCATTTTGAATATATTGATTTTGATATGTCTTTGTGATACCCAGGTGATTGTGTTTAGAGCAGAAAATTTATATATCTCAATAAAGAAGTCTTATATGAATATTTTTTAATTAGTTATGTGAGCCTCAATCACTATTAAATTTGAGGTCACTTACAGCAAGAATCAACAAGAAAGAAGTGGTGAAATGAAAAACAAGGACAAGGAAAACGTAATTTCTTAGAGGAGCTATGTAAGTTAGAATAACATGCAGACTCTTGAGGATTTGAGCATAATTTGCACATAGACTAGCATTGAAACTTCCTGGCTTAAGGAAAGAGCAAGTAGGGGGTGGGAAAGGTGAGAGAATGACAGTCTTTCTTTGGAAGCCTTTAAAGAGGAAAGCAAAGTTTCATTTAAGCTATGAAAAAAGATACAGATGTGGAGAAACTAGACGGTGTTTGTATGCATGCAGGAAAATTAAGTAAAACTCACTCTGGACTTTTATTGGCTTCTTCCTCTAAATAGTTGGGAAGATGCAATTGGAGATCCTATTAAATTAACTCTATCCAAGTGATCTATCTTGATTTTCTTCCATAATCTTTCCTTTTGAAAATAGGAATGGGCTGGATGCAGTGGCTCATGCCTGTAATCCCAGAACTTTGGGAGGCCAAGGTGGGTGAATTGCTTGAGCTCAGAAGTTCAAGACCAGCGTGGGCAAGATAGCAAAACCAAGTCTCTACAAAAAAGTACAAAAAAAAAAAAAATTAGCCAGATGTGTGGCAGTGCACATCTGTAGTTCCAGCTACTCAGGAGGCAAAGGTGGGAGGATCACTTGAGCTTGGAAAGTGGAGGCTGTAGTGAGCCATGATCATGCCTCTGCACTCCAGCCTGGACAACAAAGCAAGACCTCATCTCCCCCTCCCTGCAAAAAAAAAAAAAAAAAAAAAAAAAAAAAAAAAAAAAAGATAGAAAAATATTGACAGACTTCTTTCATCCTTGACTACTTTTTTTTTTTTTTTTTTTTTTTTCCGAGACAGAGTCTCACTCTGTCTCCAAGGCTGGAGTGCAATTGTGCCATCTCGGCTCACTGCAACCTTCACCTCCTGGGTTCAAGTGATTCTTCTGCCTCGGCCTCCCGCATAACTAGGATTACAGGTGTGTACCACCATGCCCGGCTAATTTTTGTATTTTTAGTAGAGACGGGGTTTTGCCATGTTGGCCAGGCTGGTCTCGAACTCCTGACCTGAGCTGATCTGCCCGCCTCGGCCTCCCAAAGTGCTGGGATTACAGGCATGAGCCACCGCTCCTGGCCCATCCTTGACATTTTAACAAACAATTCGAAGCTAGTGTGATCTCATACAGCATTCAGTAACCGTTTTTTTTTTTTTTTGTCATGTAAACCTTCCAGACTATCCAAGAAGCCTCAGCTTTGGGGAAAGTGAGCTATAGTATCAGAGTTGAGTGAAATGATGCAGAAGCCACCCAGACACCCAACAAAACTGGCTTCAGTTGATGGAATTATCTTGGCTCTAGAAACCTAATATAGAGGCTAGTCTTGATTCAAGTAAGAATGTTGCAATCAAAACCATTGATAAGAATCTCTTGGGGCTAGAAGCAGTTTCCTTTATATAACATTGGTACTTTTGTTAACAGTAAATAATTTATTTTCAGGATGTTTATTTCCTTAATAAGAACAGGCTTTTTATTCCATATAATAAGATAATGTTTTTAGAATTGGGAAATTTATGGCAGATCATAAAGCAGATTTGTTAGCCCAGCTGATTTGTCTTCCTTCCTGGTTTTGGGGATTGCTTTATAACATTGTGGATGCGTGTAAGTACGTATGTAGATACATACGTAGCCTTTCAAACAATGTCTTAGCTTTTGCATTAAGTTTCAGACAAGATAATGTGTGCATCATTTGTTAGAAGCTAACAGTGGGATAGGCAAGCATCCTGAGGAAGGGGAACATTCAGAGCGTCCTCATTCTCTGCTGAGTCATCATAATGCTCTGTGAGTATGATCCAGTGGCTGGGGAAATGAATGACCTAGTGCAGGAATAGGCAGTTGGCAATGTAGTCTGCAATTGAGGCAGTGGCCAGAACTTATTACTCCTTTTCATATCTTTGTCAAGTTATTTCTCTTAGCATATTTTTTGTCTCTTTTTTTTTTTTCTTTCTGAGTCTGAATTTTTCTCTTTCTGTTTCTCCATTTCTCTCTCCCTGTCACTCTCACTGTCTTTCTCCTTATTCAACAGACATTTCTTTGAATCAACAATTGAATTGACTCAACAGTTGTGGGAGAAACTGCAGGAATAGTAAAATATAACACAGTTTGTTTAGGGTGATAAGCTGTTCTCAGATGCAACCATAAATGGAATATGAAGACTAAATTGGGTGGTTGAATCTGAAGGCGTTCAGAGAAGTCAGCTTGGACAGATGCATCTGGGAGGACAGATACGAGATAGAGCTAAGTTTGGAAGCCTACTAAGATTTGGATACTAGAAAGTAGAGAAGAGGATATAAACGTGAAAGGTGCTCTGTAAAGGGATGGAAAAATCTGAGTTGTCGTTTCAGACAGAGAAATTTTGATTGCATTTTACTGTGTTCAAGATGTAGAGAACAACTTCTGTACTAGGTAGAAATTTAGATTTTGGTTTTTCAGAGTACTCATTGAGTACACTGTGAACTCATCCATGCTGCTTTAGGCACTGATGTACATGTCTTTGTCACTCAGTGACAGGCAGGAGACCCTGTTGCTGTCACAGTTACCTGTTTGTCTTCGTTTGGGCTGCTGTAAAAAAGTACGATAAACTGGATGGCTTATAAACAACACAAATGTATTTGTCACGTTCTGGAGGCTGGAAGTCCAAGATTAGGCTGCCAGCATGGTTAGGTTCTGGCGAGGGCCTTCTTCCACGTTGCAGACTGCTGACTTCTCGTTGTATCCTAGCATGGTAGACAGCAGCGATGGGAAGCAAGCTTTCATGACTCTTATACGGACACCAGTCCCATTCATGGTTACTGCTGTACTCTTTACTATAGCTGTTTTGGTTAGGGACCACCAGAAAAAGACATGAGTGAACTTTTTTTTCTTTTCATTTTATGCTGCACAAAATAGAAATCTTACCAACAAAGTACATTGAGGTCCTGGTAAGAAAGGCTGTATGAAGTTATAAAAGATTGATCATTATAGTCATTATTTCCTTGGCTGTATGCCATAATGTAGTCATTGGCAGTCCTAAATTATATGACTAAGAAAATGAAAGAGCTGTAAGAAGAATACCTACTGGACTTTTAACTTAGGCAGTTGTATACACAGATACTTCTGGCATTGAGGCTGTTTTTGTTAACAGTAAGATATTTGCTGGCATTGCTGCCCCAGGGGAAAATGCCAGAGGAATACCAATTCTGTATTCATAATTTATTCCATTTCATTTGGTTTTAAAATGCTTTCTATCCTTGGACAGAACCTACACAGTCAAATGAGTTGTAGGCATCCAGGTAAAAGAACATCTGTGGCTGATTACTGGTGGCTGCATCATAGACAAATCTTGCCACCAGCTGGTAGTCACATCTGGATAATACTATATCACATGACTACTCATGGTTAAGCATTTCTTATGGTCTATAACATGGTGTTATTACCATTAGTGAAAAACCCATATATCATTCTAGATTCCCTAAAATTTACCTTAATTTGATGCAATCAAATTAAATGCAATTGCTGTCTTCCCATTTTCCCCATGTTAAAAAAGAAACGGATGACACACACATGGGGCTGGGGGGTGGGGCAGTGGGGGGCAGAGAGTAGAGTAAAAAGATCACATAGTAAGAAATGCCAAACTTAAGGTAAATGCTTCAAAGGGCATCTAGATTCCGTAGTGAGAACCTGAGAATAAAACTCATGCATGACAAACACTTCTTGCTCCTTAAGATCTACTTCAGGACCGCTGGCAGACTTCAGTTGATCTTTCAGGATTGTTTCTGAGGATTGCAGTCTTTAAGATCTGCATTGTATTTGCACTGGACTATTACAGGAACAGCAGAATTAAAATACCAGTAACACTTCTTGAGTGCTTACCATGCGTCAGACACTATTTGAAATATTTTACATGTAAGCCTCCCCATTTACTGATGAGGAAACTAAGGCACAGACAGGCATAAGTCTCTTGTTCAAGGTTACACAGCTAGAAGTCCAGGATTCTAAACCAGAGCCAGGATTCAAAGCCAGGTGGTTTGAGTTAGACTGCGCTCCATTGGCATCAGCATATGGCCTCTCAGGGGCTAAGGCTGGGGCTCAAGAGTTCCCATCCTCCTTTCCCCCTAGGAAGAAAAATGACTTTGAAGACTTTGCTGTTTTTTGTTTCAGGCCGACTAGGTAATGTTTTTAAAAAGCAAAATTGGAATAGTTAAAAACATAACTAATATACGTATGAAATGGAATGTCTGAATTTTTAAACTTAGGTGAAGACAATGCTTATATTTAAAATGCTATTTCAAAGTCCTCATGAATGCCCTTAATAGTGACTGCATGGTCTGCTATGTGAATGTGTATTTTTCTGTTTCTTCACTGTTGAATATTTGGCTTGTTTGTATGTTCTTTTTTATTCCTCTTTTTTCTCTTCCCCACCACCACCATTTTTAATAAGACTATATCAAGCATCTTTTGTGTATAAAGGATTTTGTGCCTTTAAATTTGCTTTTTAATGATAAGGTCTCAGGGGTGAAATGGAATTAAAATGTATGACATTTGAATTTGTTGGTAGATATTTTTGATAAATTGATTTTGCTAATGAATTATACTCCCTTGTATGTCATTATCACCATTTCACCCAGTCCTTAGAAACATGGTGTGTATTCTTTAAAAAAAAAAAAAAAAAAGTTGCATTTCTTTCACACATAGGCTACTTTACATACTCTACACAGTATTGATGTATTTTACTGCTGTTTACCTCTAAAATATTTGTTTAAAAAATGAATTAACTAGAAGGTTAATTCATTTGTGGTTGCACAGCATTGTGAATGTACAAAATGCCACTGAATTGTTACCTTTAAAATGGTTAATTTTATGTTATGCGAATTTCACCTCAATAAAAAGTGTGTATGTGTGTGTATATGTGTAAATGTGTCTATGTGTATGCATTCAGTGTACATTCTCAGGCAGAGAGAGCTGCCATGCCAGTTTTCACAGTAAGCATCGGCATGCCAGTTTTCTGCATAACACTCAGAGAGTTGGTTGTGTATTGCATGCTGCGTTTCTTTCTGCCAGTTATTTTGTGTTTTGTTGACTAATTTTGGCCTATGATAGGTTAAAATGGTTTATGAATGATAGTGTTTGACCTACCTTGAAGCAAGGGTATCCTGCTAGATGTTAACATGTAGGTTTTTGGGTTGCCAGAGAAACTACCAAATAAGCAGTCCAGGAAACAATATAAAGATTAGCCCAGTTAGGAAATGGCAGAAATCGCTTGACATCACAAACATCCCTGTATCCTTAGAGAAGTGGCCAACAATTCTCTAAGCTAGAAAACCCCATAGCTAAAGTCTTATCATAAACAAAAGAAAGATTGCTGGCCAGAGCACATAGCTAGGAACGCTTGTCTCTAGACCCTGCCAGAGCCCTGGCTCACCTAGTGCTGCAGGTTCAGGAACACGCAGCACTAGGTGAGTTCTTTCTGCCTCAGGCAGGGTTTGCAGTCTTTCCTCTTTTTAGAGACTCTGCTGATTTCCTTTATGTATTTCTCTAGTAGGACTTAATAATTTTCATATGATTCATAGGATCTCTTCATTATGTGTATGACTATTAACCCTTTACCATCCATATTTATTGTAGGTTTTATCCTCTGTTTTTGGTTTTGAAAATGTAGAGTGTCTTTAACTCTGTGATTTCTTAATTTTTGTGTTGTCATGTGTGTTATTTCTTTTGGTCTTATATCACTCTAATCCTAGCCATTCCCTGTCCAGTAATTGATATTTAATATATTTTCTTCAATTAGTCTGTAGTCTGAGGTAAAAATCTAAACTGTTTCCAAATTGCTAAAGGTTTTGTTAGCTGTTCTTAAGGTGAACATTATGGTAATTATATTAGGTTCCAGATCCAGTTTGAGTTTTCGTTAGAATTGTGATAAAAGTTAATTTGGGAAGAACTGACATTTTTGTGATATTCAATCTTACTATCCAAAGGCTTATGTTATGTTTATTTGTTTTTTATTTTTACATAGGTTATACACATTTCTTATTAGAGGTTTTATAAATGTTTTGATTTCTTATTTTTACTGTGAGAGCCTTTCACATATATTTTGATCATTATTAGTGCCTATAAATGGTTATTGGTTTTTGTGTATTTATCTGATAACTGGTCAATTCATCAAACTTATTAAATTGAATTGTTTTCCAGTTGATTATCTTGGGTTTTCTATATGTAAAAAACATTTCCCAATACTTATGCCTCTTAGTTGTGTTTCAATCATTTTTGCTTTTTACTGGACCCAGAAAAATAGTAAAATGATAGTCTTTCTCATTCCTGGATATAAGAAATGAATATTAAATTTTATTAGATTTTTTCTCTATTAAGATAATCATATGATTAAGATAATCAGAACTTCGTATGTAATATATTATTCTGATTTTCTCTTTTGGTTGGCCTGAGCATAAGGAAGATTAACATTACCTTAAGGTTGTTTGTACTCAACAATCTGTTGTTATTAGCAACAGGTCAGTGCTGCCTTCCATTCCCTAGGATAAAGCAATATAATTTTGCTTCTTTGTAATTTTAACCCTTCGGGGAAAAGGAAGCAAATGGCATCTGATTTTTTAATTTTTCTGGAGTCCAGTTTTTTAAAAAAACTTTCTGCTTCATTAAGAATGAAGCAAACATAAAGTTGAAATTGCCTTTTTTATCCTTTCTGGGAGATGATAAAAACCTGATATTATATTGAGGAAACCAAAACAAGATAGTTTAATTTCCTGCATTTCTGAATTAAAGGCCACATTCTTCTCTCATAATAAGGAATCATAAACATAGGGAGGGATGTAGTGATGTCCGTTTCTCCCATTTTGTAACAGGAGAGAAGGAGGATTGAATTTCCAATCACTGTCTTTATCTTTCATGTAATAATAATAGCTAAGAATTATTCAGTACTTATATGGTTTGGACGCTATTCTATAGGCTTTATATGTATTAATCCATTTGCTCTTCATAGTAACCCATGAGGAAGGGACTATTCCTATTCCCTTTTGTAGATGAGGAGAAACTGAGCACTGAGAGTATTAGCTGAGTTGCCTAAGGTACATTACTAATAGGAGGCAGAGCTGGGATTTGAATACAGGCAGTCACAGTACGAAGTCTTTTGTATATATTTTTTGAAAATACTGTTTTATTAACACCACAGTGATAAACAACTTTAAGCTTATGTTTCTTTATAGATCACTGGCTCACACATAATTCAAAACCCACACAGAAGCTAAGAGTCTTTACATTAAATATATTCTTCCTAAAAATCCTTACTGTATGCATCTGTCCTCAAGCAGTAAAATTTGATTATGCACCATTTTATAATTAATATGTCACATTTACATAGCAAAATAATGAAGGCACAGCTAATACAAGCAAACTTAAACCCTTTCTACTTCTGAGCAGGGGGTAGGGGCACACACTTGGATTGGTTCTTCAAGTATATGTTTTTTCCAAACATTAGCTTCAGTGAAGAGTTCTGATGATTTTCACAGCTACACCCTAAAAGCTACATGACAGAAAGACGTCACAAGGCTCAAAGTACATAACGCTGGATACACATGCTTTACAGAATTTGCTACATTCTACATCTCTTCAAGTAAATTAATATTTCTAAAACGCTAGGTAAAGTGATTTAATACTTAAACACATTTGGGGTATTTTTTACGTATTTGTAAATAGGCACTACTAAGAAAACACAAACATGAGATTGTAACTAATGAGTACATATGTTGACAGTATTTTACAGGTTTTACACCCTCCTTCTTGGAACCATGTTGCTTCTCTAAATTCAAATACTCAAAACATTTTTCAGAACTTGAAATGGCAGTTTTCCTGGCCTTATTAACAGTAGTGTCATGATCTCCATTGCAGTCTTCCTCAATGCCATCAATCTCCTGTGAAGTGTAAAGCTGATGTCTGCGTTACAAAAGCAAAGTCTCAAAGATGACGTTTTTCTTGGGTTCTGCCTTCTCTGCACTGCGAAATGTCATGAGTAAAGAAATTTAAGAATTAAGCACTGAGAACGTGTTCAGTCATGGCTTGGGTGTTCCATGTGTAGCGTATGCTGTGTGATGAATGGGTTTCAAAGTGACGTTCTTTACTTCGCATCTACTAACACCCTTTGTAAACCTCAGTCCTCAGAGAAGAGACCATGAAAACATAATTTTGGGCTTAATTCGGTTTTCTTTGACACCTTTTGATGTATTTATTATGTTCAAAATAAAAGTCTAATTTGAATTGAGCTGGCCAGGATCTAATTGCTTCAATTTAATCTATTTTAGGAATGTCAGAATAAATTCACATTGTATTTTGGTCAAAAACCTGAGCCTTTTTAAGTCCACCAATATTCTGGGAAAAACAAAACCAGGCTTTTTTCTTCGTGGGCTTTCTCTTCATCCACCTCTGCCCCCCTTACTTCTTGGCGTCATCAGGCATCTCGGCGTGGGCATCGTCATGTTTGGCCCCCGCGGCAGCCTCTGCCGCAGCCTCCTCCTCCTCCTCCTCTTCTTCCCCCTCCTCCTCGTCATCCTCGTACTCCTCTTCCTCCTCCTCCTCCCCCTCCAAGGTCCATGCACACCCCTCCATCTCGCCGGTGAGCTCTTGGATCTTGGCGAGTAGGGGCTTATAGATGTCATTATACTTTTTTTCCAGAGCCTGAAATTCCTTATCAAATTTGGCTTCTATCTTATCGCATCGCTTCTGCAGCTTTTTGAGGGCCAGGACTCGGCATTTCACCGAATTAGGCAGGCTCTCGATAAAGTCATTTTTCGGCTTTGGGGCATTCTCTGCAGGGGTCTGGGGTTCCTCAGCCATCTCACCAGCCGCGCTGTCAGGGTCACCAGCCGCGCTGTCACAGTCTCCACCCTGCGCACCGCCTTCCGCCATTACCTCCTCCGCCGCTGCCTCCGCTGCCGCCGCCGCCTGGCTAGGCTCCGCAGGCCCCTGGTTTTCCGAGTCGGCCATGTTAGAGGAGAAGCCGCAGAGGTCTAGGAGGGCTCCCGCAGAGGCCCTGCACCCGAGCTGGTCCAGAGAGATCTTGCGGATGCGGCAAGTGGCAGTGACGCGCGGCCGCGGGAATGACGTTGGCTGCGGCCCCGCCTCCTGCTTTCGCGGCACTTGACTGGCTTCCCACTATCAGCTGACGGCCGTGCGCTCATACTGCACCAGATTCCTCCTGTTGCTACCCTGACATCTTATGGGCCCTCAACACCCGCCTGTTGGACAGACACCCTGTTCCCAGCCCACCCATGTACCCACCCCCCTGTAGAGCTGGGCTGGGAGTGTCAGTGGCTGCCCGAGGTGCTTCTTCAGGAACTGCATAGATGGCCTCAGACCGTTTTCCGTGTGCTCCTCACCCCCATCCAGGCCCTTCTACAAATGCCAGTGCATATGTCTTCGCTTTCCTCTGCATCTCTCTCCATAGCTGGCGTTTGATCACCTCTTAGATTCCTCCACATTCCTCTCCATGCAGTGGAGGAACGGGCAAGCTGGCTCCATTCCACCCCTTTGGGGACTTGGGGTGCATGTGTGTGGATAGGGCAGCTTGCATATCTAAGCTCTGTACCTGTGTGTCCACCCAGCACCCCCTTGGCCATCCCACACACCTAGCGGCACATATCCTGGTGTCAAGGTCGTCTCTCAGCAGGACGCCCCTGGAAGCAGTTTTGGAGCCATTTGGGTAGGAAATCTCAGAGTTCCCGGTGTCCTGGTGTGTGTTCTAGAAAATCCTACAGAATCTTTGGCCTGTGGGAAGGACTAAAGCTTGAGGAGGGCTGAAAAAAAGCAAGTCTCTCTAAAGCATGGGGCCCAGGGCCAAGGCCCCCTCTTATCTTGGTTAAAGCATGTGCCATCTATCCCACCCGGCTCACGTTCGTCTCCCGGCCTTCCCCCGACACCGTCTGCTTCCCTGCCTTCCCCACTATCTGTTTTCACACCTTTCCATACCACGTCTTCTCCCTCCCTCCTGCCCCTCCCCTGCACTGTCTTATGCCCCACCTTCTGCCCGTCTTCTTCCCCGCCTTCTTCCCCACTCACTGCCTCCTTCCTCACCCTCTTCTTCCTCACCCTCCTCACCTTCTTCTTCCCCACCCTCCTCACCCTCTTCTTCCCCACTCACTGCCTCCTTCCTCACCCTCTTCTTCCCCACCTTCCTCACCCTCTTCTTCCCCACCTTCCTCACCCTCTTCTTCCCCACTCACTGCCTCCTTCCTCATCCTCTTCTTCCCCACCCTCCTCACCCTCTTCTTCCCCACTCACTGCCTCCTTCCTCACCCTCTTCTTCCCCACCCTCCTCACCCTCTTCTTCCCCACCCTCCTCACCCTCTTCTTCCCCCACCTTCCTCACCCTCTTCTTCCCCCACCTTCCTCACCCTCTTCTTCCCCCACCTTCCTCACCCTCTTCTTCACCCACCTTCCTCACCCTCTTCTTCCCCACCCTCCTCACCCTCTTCTTCCCCACCTTCCTCACCCTCTTCTTCCCCACCCTCCTCACCCTCTTCTTCCCCACCCTCCTCACCCTCTTCTTCCCCACCTTCCTCACCCTCTTCTTCCCCACCCTCCTCACCCTCTTCTTCCCCACCCTCCTCACCCTCTTCTTCCCCACCCTCCTCACCCTCTTCTTCCCCACCCTCCTCACCCTCTTCTTCCCCACCCTCCTCACCCTCTTCTTCCCCACCCTCCTCACCCTCTTCTTCCCCACCTTCCTCACCCTCTTCTTCCCCACCCTCCTCACCCTCTTCTTCCCCACCCTCCTCACCCTCTTCTTCCCCACCTTCCTCACCCTCTTCTTCCCCACCTTCCTCACCCTCTTCTTCCCCACCTTCCTCACCCTCTTCTTCCCCACCCTCCTCACCCTCTTCTTCCCCACCCTCCTCACCCTCTTCTTCCCCACCCTCCTCACCCTCTTCTTCCCCCACCCTCCTCACCCTCTTCTTCCCCCACCCTCCTCACCCTCTTCTTCCCCCACCTTCCTCACCCTCTTCTTCCTCACCCTCCTCACCTTCTTCTTCCCCATCCTCCTCACCCTCTTCTTCCCCACCCTCCTCACCCTCTTCTTCCTCACCCTCCTCACCTTCTTCTTCCCTCATCTTCCTCACCCTCTTCTTCCCCCACCCTCCTCACCCTCTTCTTCCCCACCCACTGCCTTCTTCCTCACCTTCCCCTCCCGAACTTTTTCCTCACTCTCCTCACCCTCTTCTTCCTCACCCTCTTCACCCTCTTCTTCCCCATCCTCCTCACCCTCTTCTTCCCCACCCCCAGCCCCACCCTCTTCCCATCCACCCCCAGCCCCGCCCTCTTCCTCCCCACCAACCCACCCAGCCCCACCCCACTCATCCACTCACCCCTACCCTCTTCTTCCCCACCCACCCACCCCTACCCTCTTCTTCCCCACCCACCCACCCCTACCCTCTTCTTCCCCACCCACCCACCCAGCCCCACCGTCTTCCTCCCCACCCACCCACCCAGCCCCACCGTCTTCCTCCCCACCCACCCACCCAGCCCCACCGTCTTCCTCCCCACCCACCCACCCAGCCCCACCGTCTTCCTCCCCACCCACCCACCCAGCCCCACCGTCTTCCTCCCTCCCCACCCACCCACCCAGCCCCACCGTCTTCCTCCCTCCCCACCCACCCACCCAGCCCCACCGTCTTCCTCCCCACCCACCCACCCAGCCCCACCGTCTTCCTCCCCACCCACCCACCCAGCCCCACCGTCTTCCTCCCCACCCACCCACCCAGCCCCACCGTCTTCCTCCCCACCCACCCACCCAGCCCCACCGTCTTCTTCCCCACCCACCCACCCAGCCCCACCGTCTTCCTCCCCACCCACCCACCCAGCCCCACCGTCTTCCTATATTCTTCTCCACCTTCCCCCACGGTCTTCCCCACCTTCCCCCAACCGTCTTCTTTACCTTGCTCACCATCTTCTTACTGGCTCACTGTCTTCTTTGCCTTCTTTCCCACTCCCATATATCATCTCTTTTGATGGCTACAGCTACCTTGAGATAAGGAATGATGTTTCTCATTTTACAGATAGTAAACTTAGAAGCAAATACAGTGAAATCATCTTACTGCATGTATCACTTAATTGACAGATTCAGGGGCAGAAAACAGGCCTTTTGACCCCTATAGTATGGAAGTTGTGACAGACTTTAAAAAAAATCCCACATTTTGGTTAAATTCATTTGACTAACTTAACTTGCTTGAAATATTTAGGGCATGTTCATCTTTCAAGATTTTTATTTTCCTGTCTCAACAGATCTTAAAACTTAGTGTTAAACTAGACTGTTTTTAAAAAAGTCTGGCTTATTGAGGTATCATTTACATAACAGTAAAATTTGCCCTTTTGGGGGTGCTTTCACAAGCAAATACAGTAAACACTGTAGTAATCAAGATATAGAACAGTAAATAGCCCCCTAAAAGTCCCTTGTGGCCCTTCCCCAACATCCAGCCCTGGTGAGCACTGTGCTGTTCTCTGTCTCAGTACTTCTGTTTTATCCAGAATGTCAGGTAAATTGAATCATATGAATGTAGCCATTTGAGCCTGGCTTTTTTTACTAGCAGAGTACATTTGAGATTGATTTATGTTGTTGTATATATATTAGTAAATTTATTTTTTATTATTTTTTATTTTACTTTTTATTATTGGGTAGTATTCCCATTTGTGTTGTTTGCAGTTTTTCATAATTGTGAATAATGCTGTGATCATTCATCTACCAGTTTCTCTATGAGCATGGACTTTTATTTCTCTTGGGTAGATACCTAGCAGTGGGATTGCTGGGTCATACAGTAAATGTATGCTTAACTTCATAAGAAGCTGCCACACTGTTTTCCAAAGTGGCTTTAGTCTGTTTAGTGTTGCTAAAAAGGAAGACCAGAGGCTGCTAGCTAAAAGGTTCAAGATTGGGTATGTAGATGGTGAGAGTCTCAGGCTGCTTCCTGAGACTGTTGAGCTATTTCTACCAATAGTCTCTTAAGTGAAATCTAGGTTTTTCTATCAAGCTCCTCAAAACTCTTTCAGGCTCTACCTATTTCCTAGTTTCAAAGGCACATCTACATTTTTAGGTATTTGCTGTTGTAGTACTGTACTTCTTAGTACCGAAATCTATATGTTAGTGTTCTCCAGAGAAACAGAACCAACAGGGTGTGAGGCCGAGGGGGGTGGGGGCAGGGAGGGATTTATTTTAAAGAATTGGTTCATGTGATTGTGGGGGCTGTCAAACCCGAAATCTGCAGGGTAGGCTGTCAGGCTAGAAATTCTGGCAATAGTTAATATTTAAATCTTGAGTCCAAAGACAGTCTGGAGGCAGAATTCTTTCCTCTTTGGAGGACCTCAAGTCTTTTTCTCTTAAGGCCTTCAACTGATTGGATATGGCCTACCCACATTATGGAGGGTAACCTGCTTTACTCAAAGTCGATGAATTTAAATGTTCATCCTGACTAAAAAAAAATCTTAACAACATCCAGACTGGTGTTTGACCAAACAACATAGCCTAGCCAAGTTGACCTATAAAATTAACCATCACAGTCTGTAATAAAAATTGTTGTGATGGTGTTTCTCTTGGGTAATTGTATCAGAAAAATGTCATTAGTTTAGTGTAATGGGTTTCAGAGAAGTGAGGTGTTATATACGGTGTGAGAAACTTTCAGCTTCAATGATTAACGTGTACAATAATCTTTTTACATTAGTGCCTTTATTTTAAAGATTGCACACTTATACCATTTTAAAAATGGGGAAAGGGAGGCTTACTAGTTAGATACAGAAGGTGGCAGAGCCTGGATTTGAACCCCTGTCTGCCTCACTTATCCACTGTATTACACCATTTGTTGGCTAGTTATTGGTGTGGATGGTGAACATGTAAAAAGTATCTGCTTGGAGGAAACCCAATAATTCAAATGTAGCTTTATGAAGTATTAAATTACAGTGATGGATAAGTAGTAAATAACTATCTTCATGATGTGAAGTTTTAAGATTGTTTTTAATCTAAAATACAAAAAGTTAATGTGACAAATATTTGCATATATGATCCACAGTCAACAGGTATTTGCTTCAGATTTTTTAATAAAAGAAAAAAATTACTGATACCACTGTACATACCCTTAATTCCATTCCCCTCTTCCCACCCTTCTTTCTTACACAGACAAAACTCTTATGAATTTGATATGGTTTTTTTATGTTTTTATACTTTTTATAATAAACATGTGTGTTAAAACAGATTTTTTTTTTTTTTTTTTTTTTTTTTTTGAGATAGGGTCTTGCTTTGTCACCCGGGCTGAAGTACAGTGGCGTGATCATGGCTCACTGCAGCCTTGACCTCCTGGGCTCAGGCAATCCTCCCACCTCAGCCTTCTGAGCAGCTGGGACTACAGGCATGCACCACCAGGCCTGGCTAATTTTTTGTAGAGACTGGGTCTCGCCATGTTGCCCAGGCTGGTTTTGAATTCTGGGCTGAAGCCATCTGCCTGCCTCAGCCTCCCAAAGTGCTGGGATTATAGGCATGAGCCACCATACCTGGCTAGACAAAGATCTTTTTACATTAATGTCTTTGTTTTTAAAAATGAACACATCTTATGTATGCATCATATTTATAATTTCATACTCATAAGCAAAATCTCATATCCATAAACAATACGATAATACTAGCTAATATTTACAAAGCAATTGTTATACATGAGCCTTGGTTTAAGCACTCTTACATGTATTCACTCATTTAATCCTAAAGCAGTCTCATGAGTTATCTACTCTTACTCTCCCCATTTTACAAATGAGGACACAGAGGCATGGAGAAATTAAATAACTTGCCCAAGGGTCACAAGCTCTAAGTGACAGAGCTACTACCTTTTATAAGTAGCATTGTTTTAAGTGTTAAAACACAACTTACATAAATGCCATCATATTTTACTGAACATGCAAATACTCGATTTTCACTCAGCATTGTTCTTGAGATTCTATTCATTTTGCTAAGTATAGATATAGTTAATTCCATCAAAGTGCTCTGCTTCATGGTTTCCATCATATGACTCTACCATCTTTTCCTTGTCCACATTCATATTAATGGATATTTAGTTTTGTTTCTCTAAATTCTCTATATTACAAGAAAATGCTGCAGTAAACTTCCCTGCACTCATCTTCTTGTGCACATATGTTAGCATCTCTGCATTACCTACCCGCTAGCACAGTGGCATGGTCAAGGGTATTTACATTTTCAACTTCTCTAGATAATGACAGAATTTCCCCCCAAAATGTTTCTGTCTAGGTTCACAGTTTATATTTCCACTTGTGAGAGACCGAATATACCTATGGACAATGGCCAGGCCATATATAAATAAACATGGAGCTGAGACCCACAATCTGCAGCAAGCTGCCCAGGAAACCAACCTCTTATCTGCAATAAGCAGCCCAGGAAGCCAGCCTGCTATAAGTCAGACTTGCAGGCAGGCTGATTGCCATCTCTCTCAATAACTTCTGTAACGGTGGGCCCAAATAGGCCAGGATGTGATTAATAATCAGCAACTTCCCTAATTTTTGTTCCTACTTCCAACTTAGGGCCAACCAGAGAAAGCCAAATACACACCCTTAGCCAGTCACATAGGATGCCTCACTTCTAGTGAGCCCACCTGCAGCTTCCCCAGGCTAGCAGCCTCCAATCAGAGTGTACCTGAAGCCTTCCCTCTTTCCACTGTAAAGCTTTTCCACTCCTCTGCTTGACTTTGAGTCTCTGCCACAACACAAGTGACAGTGGCTGACTCTCTTGCTATAGCGCTCTGAAAAAATAGCCTTCGCTCTTCTCATTTGGTTGATCTTTATATATTTCCATGGTTGTGATATGTGGTTCCCATCATTTCAGTTTATCTTCCTACCAGCTGCCTATGAGGTTTCCGTTTTCCCCACACCTTCACCATATTGATATAATCTGATTTTTAAACTTAGGCCAGTCTGATGAGTGCAAATGACAATTCACTCGTCTTCATTTGCATTTGCCTGATTATTACTGAGATGGAGCCATTATTTGAGATGGTTCTTCCAAGAGGTAAAGGTTTTATAAATAAGGAAGTATAAAATGAACCTTTTAAAATAGGTGAGGATACAAATATCAAGTGGTTTATCTTTATTTGTTTCTGAGGATAGGGAAAGTGGCCTAGAACTGTTATCTTAGACTTTTTATTTTAAGCAGAAAAGGTCTTATTATTTTTTCCACACTAAATTTTAAGCAGGACTTTTAACATGAAAACTGGAATACCTCAAGTAAAGCCAGTAGTTTAGTTCTATGTACCTGGCCTTCTCCCCTTCCTATCTGGCTTATCCTGCCTTGGATCACCTGAGGCACTTGGTGGAATGTTAGGGCTGGGGATGGAGAGGGAGGAGAGGAGAGCTGGTAAACTATATGATGCCTTAGGATGCCTCCTGATGTGAGAATTTGATGAAATTCCATTTTTTATCACTCCCAATCTCAGTGTAGAAGAGTAACTTCATAAGCTTTACAAGACTTTGAGCTAAATGTATTGATTTCTTTTGTGTTCTGGCAGGCAGGAATTTGTGGATGCTTATGTGAATTATGTCTTCCAAATCTCAGTTCATGAATGGTACACAGCCTTCTCTAGTGGCTTCCTAAAGGTGTGTGGTGGCAAAGTACTTGAGCTCTTCCAGCCTTCAGAACTGAGGGCTATGATGGTGGGGAACAGCAACTACAACTGGGAAGAACTGGAAGAGGTAAGCACAAAAGATCCTTTAACTCCTTTAACTCCGGCAAAGCAGCAGCAGCCTGGGGAGGTGTTCCCAGAACCTGGTCTTGTTCCAAGCATACTGTGGTTGAGTTAGATTTAGAGGTGTCCTGTATCTCAGCACTTATTTCTTAGCCTCAAATGCAAATGATATATAATGTCCACTATAATATTCTTCCAAGATACATTTTTTTCTTTTTCTCTTTTTTTGGACAGACTGCCATCTACAAGGGAGATTACTCGGCCACACATCCCACTGTAAAACTATTTTGGGAAACATTTCATGAGTTTCCACTGGAAAAGAAGAAGAAGTTTCTCTGTAAGTATCAGTAATCTCAATATGGTATTTGTCTACATTTTAGTCTTACATACAGTATAGGATGATATGCTCCACAGCTGAGGCTTAACTCATTTAAATGGTAAAGACCAGGTAATTCACTATGTGTATGCTTTTTGTCTTAATGATATCTCAGGCACAATATAGGTTGTTAATCGAGCTCTGTTGCCTAACAAGAGGGGTTGCATGAAAGGAAGAAAAGAAACATCTCACTAATTTTTCTTTTCTTTCTTTTTTTTTTTTTTGAGACAGAGTCTTACGCTGTTGCCCAGGCTGGAGTGCAGTGGTGTGATCTCAGCTCACTGCAACCTCTGCCTCCTGGGTTCAAGTGATTCTCATGCCTCAGCCTCCCAAGTAGGTAGGACTACAGGCACCTGCCACCATGCCCGGCGGATTTTTGTATTTTTAGTAGAGATGGGGTTTCACCATGTTGCCCAGACTGGTCCTGGTCTTGAACTCCTGACCTCAAGTGATCTGCCTGTTTTGGCCTCCCAAAATGCTGGGATTACAGGTGTGAGCCACCACTCCCGGCCTGATTTTTAAATTATTCTAAAAATACCAATTATTTTATATGTAAGTTATTCAAGTATTACATTTATGAAGTCAAATTGTTTGGATTAACCTCTCTTATCTCTCTAGCCTTTAAAATACATTACAAAGTATCCAGATGGAACTGGGAAGGTGTGATTTATAGCAGCTTTATTGGGCTATAATTTATCTACCATACTCATTTAAAGTGTATATTTCAGTATACACACAGTTGTGAAACTATCACACAGTCAATTGTAGAATACATTCATAACCTCAAAAAAGAAACCCCATACCTATTAGCAGTCATTCTCCATTTCTTCCCAACTCCCCCACCAGTCTTTCTGTCTCTATGGATTTGCCTATTCTGGATATTTCATGCAAATTGAATCACACAATATGTAGACCTTTGTGGCTGGCTGAATGACATTTGAGAAGGGTAATAATACCTTTGGAAAGGAGAATGAATTCTAATTTACATGAACAAATTCAGCCTTTTAAAAATAGTTGAAATATTTCTCAGTTTGTGTCTGTGTGTAATCAGCATCAGAAATTAGCTAGTGCATAGTACAGAATTTTAGTCATGTAAAATCAAAGCACAGGTTTGATAGGCAGTCTATTTTGCTTTATAAGATGGAGCATATATTAGTATTAATGTAGGACTTAACAGGTTCTGCTGCTCACATGGGAGCAAGGATGAGAGGAAGTGGAGATCTTACACAAGAATTCTTAAAAAGAGGGACCACTTTTCCTCTGCCTGGCTGCGTTGGCTATTGAGAAGCAGTAGTGGAAGAGCTGAATGACAGGTTAAGGTTTGCCAAGTGAGCTTGTAGGGCTCTGACATTCAAGAGATGCCTGCTCATGGTCCTGGGATTTCCCTAGAAAACGGCACTTTCTGTTCATTAGACTCATGGAAATGTTTGTTAACTCTGGAGATTTTTGGCAAGAAAGTTTATGTATCACAGCCTCAGGGAATGGCAGGTTATTTGAAAGTGCTTCTTAACTAATGATTTTCTTATAGTAGTTTCCAGCAATTCAACTATGAGAATGTTGTTCAGCACTAGAAAACAAGGAAAGACAGCTGGCTGTCTTTGTCTGTCTCCCTCTCTCTCTTTTGCCAAGTCACAGTGCATGTCACAAGAGTGCAATGTCTAACATAATATTTGGGTCAGCTCTTCGGGTTTAAGAAAAATGGAGACATGGAAAGGAGAGCAAATAGATCCTAAATGGAATTCCGTAGACAAGGTGGCACAGGCATCAGGCACTTGAGGTGAGAGCAGACCTTGAGGTCAGAGACTTCAGTCTTCTTCCTGTTTTCCCCTTAAGATCAGCTCCTGTTTTCCTATGACAACAATTCCTTCCCTCTTTGATTTTGTGAAATCTCCTAACATTTGTGAGGGCATACATTTGATTGAGGCCTTTTTTTTTCTTAAGGGCATCTAAGCATCATTCCACAGGATGCATATTGGCACATAAATGTAATTGTACTTCTCATGCAAGCCACAGGGTGTCATGCCTTCCTCTCCTGTTGCTAGAAGGATCTCTGAGATCCATTTTCCGTTTGCTTAGCTGCTAATGCCATTTCTCATTCTCCCCAGTGTTCCTGACAGGCAGCGATCGGATTCCCATCTATGGCATGGCCAGTCTGCAGATTGTCATCCAGTCCACAGCCAGCGGGGAGGAGTACTTGCCGGTGGCCCACACTTGCTACAACCTTCTTGACCTCCCCAAGTACAGCAGCAAAGAGATTCTGAGTGCCCGGCTGACCCAGGCCCTTGACAACTATGAAGGGTTTAGTTTGGCCTGAGGCTCCTCAGCTTGTCCAGTATTTCCCTTCGTTCCTCAGTGTCCACATTGAGGCCTATACAGAAAATCATGGGGAGTGATTTCTATTTTTTTATTGTCTAAGTGGGTTGGGACTTTTAAATACTGAGCCTGGTTGATATGTTTCTGGGATTGTATAGCAGTAAACAACCTTTTTGAAAAATTAGAGGTTGGGGATGGGGTGAAAAATTGGCCCTCGTATGGGAGGTGTTTTTGTTTTTGTTTTAAACCAAACTACCCAGTATTCCTTGCACTTGTGAATGTGTTGCACTCTGCTGGATGAAATGTCAGTGGATTTTTAAACTTTAATTTCCCAAATGTCTCTCTCAGCCCTGATCTTTTCTCACAGTGCTTCCTTGTCCTTCTCTTAACTTCTCATTCCTCTTTAAGAATGATTTAGACTGACCCGTCCTTTCTTATCTGTGCATGCAAGAACATCACCTTCCTCTGTACACTTGGAAATGCCTCTGGCTTGTTGCAGCCCTCCTTTAACCCAAAGGAGGAAAGGACTACTTCAGAAACTCCCAATTCCAAAAAGCTGAGTCTGGGTCCATTATTTTGGCAGAACTCCTAAGAATTTATGGGAGCCTATATAAACATATCTTGCTTTTAAAAAGTTCTTGAGGGAATAGCAACTTTCCCATGGCTGTGCCTATTTCCTAGACGTTTTAAAAGATGTGCAGAGCAGCTTAGCATTCATTGCAGCTGAGCCTAATTTTTTCTTGCTCATCCTTGTCCCTTTGACAATAAGGTTAATTGATAGACCCACCTCTTCCACTCTCGCTTTTGGAGCAAGTTGCATTGACTATTTTGAGTCTCTATATTGTCCAAGAAAAGTAGAAATAATAAATTTACTTTCCCTTTTTCTATCACCTTATGTCCTCTACCATTTTCTCCTTCCTCCCTTCCCTTATTTTCTCCTTTTCGTACCCTGCGTCCTCCCTGATTTTCCTTTCGTTTCTTCTTTATTTTGTCCCATTCTCTGTTACTTGACTCAGTGCTCCCTTCCTCTCCTCTCCTTCTAGTGGATGCATGCAGCCTTTTTTCAATTTTTATTTAAATTGAAAAATTTTTACTCAGATTTTTTTTCCTCTTCCCTAATTGCTAAGATTTAAGGACATTCTTTATTATGAAACTTTATCACGTTCGAAATGTTTGTTTACAGTGGGATTTTAGGGGGGATTGTGTTTAAATCAAATATATGTATTTTAAAAATAATGACATGCTCAACCTTCCTCATCATGGAGTAAGAAAATTCTACATGATTAAAGAATCCATGTAAGTCTAATTTTAAATTCCTAGTAACTAGAGACGACTTATTTATATAAAATGAAGTATTTATGAACTGTGATAAAGCATCAAATCTTGATGAAGGATTGTAGATTTTTGCTTTTTCTTTTTGTTTTTAAAACTTATTCCAATTGCTAAATTGGTAGTTTTTCAGTCTTTATAAATACAGGATTAAAAATATATATACAGTTATATGAAATATATATACAGTTATTTTCTATGTGTGTGCATATAGTTCAATATTATGCAATAAATTTGGTGTTTTAACTTAAAACTATTTCTTATTGTACTTGCAGAATGGATAGCTTGCTTTCAGTACAAGCATTAGGTCATATACTCAGATAATCTAATAGAAGGTCAGATTTGATTCCTGCATAAGAAAGTAGAGCCAAGTGCTGCAGAAATGGAGAAGAAAGCAGGGGCAAGGAGCTGATGGCATTAAGGAAGAATGAAGTTTTTGAAGGTTGGGATGGACGAAAAGGTGTTTCTCATGGAGAGGGATGCTTTAGCAAAGGCTCAAACATTGGGGCATATTTAGGCAAGAACCAGGAACAGTTTGCAGGGAACATCAGAGGAAATAGGCAAATAATAGTAAATAATGGTAAGTAAGACTTGGGAGAAAGAAGGTAGATTTGGGGCTGAGGAACTAGCCTAACACTGGAACTTTAGTAGTAGCCAAGTAGGATTTGTTTCAGTGTTCAGAACCTGAGGGTGATAAGACCTGAGCTGGGTCTTAAGAAGGAAAATGTGGATGGTCTAAATCTGGAGGTATTGAGGTGGGAAGGACTGAAGCAGAAAGACAGGAGCTGAGACAGCAGTGACAGTGGCAGCAGCAGAACTAGAGAAGAGTGTCTGAGGAGAGGTAGGGGGAGTGAGTGGAGGGGGTAGGAGCCTGCAGGGAGAAAGAGGCACTAAAGGTGGATCAGAGACTGGTTCATTTAATGATTGGTGATTGTTAGGCCACTTAAGCACACCAAAAGTTTGTGAGACACAGCAAAAAAAAAAAAAAAAAAAAAAAAAGATTTTAAGTAAATTGGTAAAGCAAGTAAAATGTATTGTTTTGCCAGATTAAAAAGGTGGTTTAAAGGTGGTAAAGAGAATAGGAGCTTTCCATTAATAAGCTCCATTCAACATTTAATAATCTACATAGGTGCTACATTTGAGGGGTTAAAAACAAACCCCAATACATTTAATTTTGCACAGAAATTGCCAAATTATTTTAACTAACTTTGAGGCCTCAGAATTCTCATCCATGAAATGAGATTGGATCAGATAATTTCTAAGGTTACTTTGAGCTCTAAAATTTTATAATTCCATTACTGAGAGAGTGCCTGAACATAGAGATACCCAATACATATTTCTAAAGATTAGTTGCATGAATGAAATCTTGTGCTGCTTCTAAAACACTATGATTTTTCTAAGATAGTTTCCTTTTCCCCTTCGTTACCAATGCTTTAGAAGACTTACATCTTCTGCATAGGCATTTCTGGATTTGCCTACCCACCTACCAACCTTCCCTCCCCTGAAAACTTTCAGATGCTTCTTCATTGTTTTAGTCATTTACCACTTTAATGAATCTGGCAACTTTATTGTGAGTGGGGATCAATGACAGTGTAATGAGGCAATTAGCAAATTCTGATAGTTCCATCTACTCCATATGAAAGTCTCTTGATGTTTTATATGGTACTCTTATTAATAATCCCAGAGAGCAGGGGTTGGCAAACTATGGCCCATGGGCTAAAATGGTTTTTACGTTTTAAAAGGGTTGAAAACTTTAAAAATGGAAGGATACATGACAGAGACTGGATGGCCTACAATGCCTAACATATTATGTAGCCCTTTACAGAAAAAAACTTACCAATCCTTATGAGACCAGACTTGCAAAAATCACAGTAACAGAGTGAAAAACCTTCTTGAAGTGTTAGGAGGAACTTGAGTCATAATTTGATGTTGAATCAGAGAGAACAACTGTTTGGGCTTATTTGCCTCAGAGGTAAGAAAATCAAGTTTTAACTAAGATTAACCCACAGAAGTCGATATTAATACTAAGGTTTCGACCTAATGATAACTAACCTGTATTAATTGTGTGCAGTGTACCAGACCCGTATGAGATCCTGCACCAACATTTGCTATGCACTAACTAGTTTAATTGCCATTACCAGGGTCCTCCTGGCTCTGCTATTTACTCGCTGTTTGACCTTGGGCAGTTTTCTTAACCTCTCTATGTCTCATTTTCTTCCTCTTCAAAATGAGAACAGAAATAGTGCCTACCTCATGGAGTTGTTGTGAGGATTAAATGAATTAATGGAAAGCATATAGAATAGCGCTTAGCACAAAATAAGCTCTCAGTAATTAGAATTTACCATTATTATCCCAGTTTTTCACATGAAGGAATTAATGTTTAGAGAAAATAGTTGCTCATTATCACAAAATAGTGGGACCTGGACTTGACCATTAATCTGTGTTATGCCCAGCTGCTAGAGATGGGCAACAAATTGGACTAAGGCTGCTCAGTAGCCAAATAAAAAGGAATGTTGTAATGTGGCAGGTAACTTCTTTGACCACATATCTGCAAAGACATCACACTGAGTTCCACGTATCTGCAAAGACATCACACTGAGTTTTGTTTTGCTGCCAGTGTGCAATTCAGTAGTGATCAGTGCAGTTCTCATGTCATTTGCAGTGGGTCTCAAGTGAAGCTGGAGGTCTCTGTTGGTAGTTAGTAGCCAGGAACCAGGTATGCTTAATGCCTTGCATTGCATAGAACAATTCCTCCTTACCCTGCCCAAGATGCCAGTGGGCACTGCTATGGTCTGAATGTTTGTTTCCCTCTTAAAATTTATGTGTTGAAACCTAACCCCCAAGATGATGGTATTAGGAGGTGAGGTCTTTGGGAGGTGATTATATCATGAGGGCAAAACCCTCACGAGTGGTATTAGTTCCCTTATAAAAGAGAACCCAGAGAGGTGCCTTGCCCTCCCTACCATGTGAGGACACAGCAAGAAGGCACAATCTGTGAGAAAGTAGGCCCTCGCCAGACACCACCAGTGCTTTGATCTTGGATTTCCCAGCCTCCAGAACTGTGAAAAATAAATTTCTGTTGTAAATTACCTAGTGTTTGGCATTTTGTTATAGTGGCTTGACTGGACTAAGACAGGCCCCTTTGTAAAACACTGAGAGAGGGATGGACTTCATACCCTTTAGGGGATCCTTCTCTGTAGAATTCTTTTTTTCAGAAGACAATTTTTTTCTTTTATTAATAAGCTTTTTATTTTTGAATACTTTTTTATTGGTACATAGTTGCACATATTATGGGGTACTTGTGATATTTTGATACAAGCATACAATGCATAATGATTAAATCCGGGTAATTAAGATATCAAAACATCTATCATTTCTTTTTGTTGGTTACATTCCAAATCTTCTAGCTATTTTTAAACATACAATTAATTATTAACTATAGCCACCCTATTGTGCTATCAAACAGTAGAGCTTATTCCATCTAACTGTATTTTTGTACCCATTAACCAACCCCTTTTTATCCCTCTCCTCCTAGTATTTGCCCAGCCTCTGGTAACTATCATTCTATTCTCTACCTCCATGAGAGCAACTTTCTTAGCTCCCACATATGAATGAGAACATGCAATATTTGTCTTTCTGTGCCTGGCTTATTTCAGTTAACATCGTGACCTCCAGTTCCATCCATGTTGCTGCAAATGGTAAGATTTCATTCTTTTTTCATGACTGAATAATATTCCCTCATGTTTATAGGCCACATTTTCTTTATCCATTCATCTGTTGATGGATACTTAGGTTGAGTCTATATTGTGGTTATTGTGAACAGTGCTGCAACAAACTTGGGAATGCAGATGTCTTTTTGACACACTGATTTCCTTTCAAATTTTGGGCATATACGCAGTAGTGGGATTGCTGGATCATATAGTAGATCTATTTTTAGTTTTTTGAGGAATCTCCCTACTGTTTTCTATACTGGCACTAATTTACATTCCCACCAAAGGGTGTGAGCATTCCCCTTTCTCTGCATTCCTGCCAGTGTCTGTTATTTTTTGTCTTTTAGATAACAGCCATTTTAATAAGGATGAGATGGTATCTTACTGTGGTTTTGATTTTCATTTCCCTCATTATTAGTGATATTCGGTATTTTTTCAAATACATATTGGCTATTTATATGTCTTCTTTTGAGAAATGTCTATTTAGATCATTTGCCCATTTCTAAATCACATTTTTTTTTACTCTTGAATTGTTTGAGTTCTTTATACATTCTGTTTAATCTTTTATTGGATAGACAGTTTGCAAATATCTCCTCCCATTCTGTAGGTTGTATCTTTACTCTGTTGATTGTTCCCATGCCTGTGCAGAAGCTTTTTAGCTTTATGTAATCATATTTATCTATTCTTGCTGTTGCTGCCTGTGCTTTTGAGGTCTTACCCAAAAAATCTTTGCTCAGACCAGTGCCCTGAAGCATTTCCCCAATGTTTTTCTTCTAGTAGTTTTATATAATAGTTTCAGGTCTTAATTTCATCCATTTCTATTTGTTTTTTATACATAGTGAGAGGTATGGAATCTAGTTTCATTCTTCTACATATGAATATCCAGTTTTCTCAGCAGCAGTTATTGAAGAGGCTGTCCTTTCTCTAATGTATGTTCTTGGCACCATTGTCAAAAATGACTTGGTTGTAAACATGTGAATTTATTTCTGGGTTCTCTATTCTGTTCTATCGGTCTATGTATGTGCCTGTTTTCATGCCAGTACCATGTTGTTCTGGTTTGTATGGCTTTGTAGTTTTTTTTTTTTTTTTGAGATGGAGTCTCACTCTGTCACCCAGGCTGGAGTGCAGTGGCATGATCTTGGCTCACTGCAAGCTCCACCTCCTGGGTTCACGCCATTCTTCTGCCTCAGCCTCCCAAATAGCTGGGACTACAGGTGCCCACCACCATACCTGGCTAATTTTTGTATTTTTAGTAGAGACAGGGTTTCACCGTGTTGGCCAAGATGGTCTCGATCTCCTGACCTCATGATCCACCCGCCTCGGCCTCCCAAAGTGCTGGGATTACAGGCATGAGCCACCGTGCCCTGCCTGCAGTATATTTTTAAGTCAGGTAATGTGATGCCTTCAGCTTTTTTTTCCTCAGGGTTGCTTTGGCTATTAGGAGTCTTTTGTGATACATATGAATTTTAGAATAGTTTTTTTTATTTCTGTGAAGAATTTTATTGGTATTTTAATAGGGCTTGCATTGAATCTGTAGATTGCCTTGGGTACTATAGATATTTAACAGTATTAGCTCTTTCAATCTATGAGCATGGGAAATGTTTCCATTTATTTTTGTCTTCTTCCATTTCTTTCATCAGTGTTTTATGTTTTCATTATAGAGATCCTTCACTTTGGTTAAATTTATTCCTGGGTATTTAATTTTTTGTAGCTATTGTAAATAGGATTGTTTTCTTGATTTCTTTTTCAAATTGTTAGCTATTGGTATATAGAAATGCTACTGATTTTTGTATGTTGATTTTGTATCCTGTAACTGTACTAAATTTTTCAGTTCTAATAGTTTTTGGTGGAGTCTTTAGATTTTTCTAAATATGAGATCATGTTGCCTGTGAACAAGGATAATTTGGCTTCTTCCTCTCCAATTTGGATGCCGCTTCTTTCTTGCCTAATTGCCCTGGCTAGGACTTCTAGTACTGTGTTGAATAAAAGTGGTGAAAGTGGGCATCTTTATCTTCTTCCAGATCTTTGAGGAAAGGTTTTCAGTTTTCCTCTTATTATGGAGACAGAGTCTTGCTCTGTCACCCAGGCTAGAGTCTGGTGGTATGATCTTGTTTCACTGCAACCTCTGCCTCCTGGGCTCAAGCAATCCTCCCATCTCAGCCTTCTGAGTAGCTGGGACTACAGTTGTGAGCCACCAACACCCAGCTAATTTTTGTATTTTTTGTAGAGACAGGGTTTTGCCACATATATGGCCTTTATTGTTTTAAAGTATGTTCCTTGTATACCTAGTTTTTTGATAGTTTTTATTATGAAGGGATGTTGAATTTTAATGAATACTTTATTCAGCACCTGTTGAAATGATTTTATGGTTTTTCTTGATTCTGTTAATGTGATGTATTGTGTTTATTGATTTGTGTATGTTTAACCATCCTTGCATCTTTGGGATGAATCTTACTTGATCATGTGAGATCTTTCTAATGTGTTGTTGAATTTAGTTTGCTTGTATTTTTTTGAGGATTTTTTGCATCTATGTTCATCAGAGATATCAGATCATTTTTTTTTTATATCCTTGTATAACAGGGTAATGCTGGCCTCATAGAAGTATTCCCTTCTCTTTAATTCTCTAGAATAGTTTGGATAGAAATGGTATTAGCTCTTCTTTAAATGTTTGGTAGAATTCAACAGTGAGTCTGTCAGGTTCTGGGTTTTTTTTTGTTTTGTTTTGATTTGTTTTTTTTGATGGGAGGATTTATTACTGGTACAATCTTGTTACTCATTGTTGGTCTTACAGGTTTCGTATTTCTGCATAGTTCAATCCTGGTAGGTTATATGTATTTAGGAATTTATCTTTTTTTCCTAGGTTTTCTAATTTGTTGTCATATAGTTCATAATGGTCCTAATGATTCTTTATATTTTTGTGGTATAAGTTGTAATGTCTTCTTTTTTTTCTCTGATTTTATTTATTTGGGCCTTCTCACTTTTTTTCTTAAATAGTCTATGTAATGGTTTGTTGATTTTGCTTATTTTTTTAAAAAAACAACTTTTGTTCTTCTGTATTTTTTTTAGTCTCAATTTATTTCTGCTCTGATCTTTATTATTTCTTTCCTTCTACTAATTTTGGGTTTGGTTTGTTCTTGCTTTTCTGTTTCCTTGAGGTGCATGGTTAGATTGTTTATTTGAAATACTTCTATTTTTTGATGGAGGTGTTTATTCCTATAAACTTCCCCATTAGAACTGTTTTTGCTGTATCACATAGGTTTTGGTATGTTGTGCTTACATTTTCATTTGTCACAAGGAATTTTTAGATTTCCTTTTAAATTTCTTCATAGACCCATTGATTGTTCAGAAGCATGTTAATTTTCATGAATTTGTACAGTTTCCAACATTATTTCTGTTATTGATTTCTAGTTTTATTCCATTGTGGTCAGAAAAGATACTTGATATGATTTCAACTTTTAAAAATTTGTTGGCTGGGCGTGGTGGCTCACGCCTGTAATCCCAACACTTTGGGAGGCCGAGGTGGGCAGATCACAAAGTCAGGAGATCGAGACCATCCTGGCTAACATGGTGAAACCCCGTCTCTAGTAAAAATGCAAAAAATTAGCCAGGTGTGGTGGCAGGCACCTGTAGTCCCAGCTACTCGGGAGGCTGAGGCAGGAGAATGGAGTGAACCCGGGAGGTGGAGCTTACAGTGAGCCGAGATGGCACCACTGCACTCCAGCCTGGGCAAAAGAGCGAGACTCCATCTCAAAAAATAAATAAATAAATAAATAAAAATAAAAATTTGTTAAAAATCGGGTCTGTCTTGAAGAATGTTCCATTTGCTTTTGAGAAAAATATGTATTCTGCAGCTGTTCGATGGAGTGTTCTGTAAGTGTCTATTAGGTCTGTTTGATATGAAATGCAATTTAACTCCAATGTTCCTTGTTAATTTTCTGTCAGAATTACCTGCCCATTGCTGAAAGTGAGGTATTGAAGTCCTCTATTATTGTATTGCATTCAATTTCTCCCTTTAGGTTTATTAATATTGGTATTATATATTTGGGTGCACTGATGTTGGATACATATTACAATTGTTACATCCTCTTGCTGAATTGACCCCTTTATCATTATAAAGGGATCCTTTTTGTCTGTTTTTTTTTTTTAACCATTCTTAATCTGATATAATTGTAGCTACTCCTGCTCTTTTTTGGTTTTCATTTGCATGGAATATCTTTTTCCATATCTTCGCTTTCAGTCTGGGTGTCTTTAGAGTCAAGACTTATTGATAGTTAAGGGTTTACTACTGCCATTTTGTTACTTGTTTCTAGGTTGTTTTGTAGATCCTTTCTTCTGTTTTTCCTTTCTTCCTATATTTCTTTGTGATTAAGTGATTTCCTCTAGTAACATGTTTTGATTCTATGCTCTTTATTTTTAGCACATCTATTATAGGTTTTGCTTTGTGGTTACCAAGAGGCTTACAAAAACATCTAAGGATTGTAACAGGTTATTTTAAACTGATAATGATTTAACTTTTATTACAAGGAAAACTATGAAAAATAAACTCTAGTCTAATCCACCCCCCACATTTTGACTCTTTGTTAAAAAATTTACGTATTTTTATATTGCCTGTCCTTAACCAATTTGTACAGTTATTATTGTTTTTAATGGTTTTGTCTTTTAGTTTTCAGACTTGTGATATAAGTGGTTTACTTTCCACATTTACAGTATTATTCTGATTTTGTCTGTTTTATTACTTTTACCAGTGAGTTTTATACCTTCAGATGTCTTGTTTATTTTATTACTTTTTTTTTTTTTTAGTAGAGATGGGATTTTGCTATGTTGGCCATGCTGGTCTTAAACTCTTGGCCTCGAATGATCCGCCCACCTCAGCCTCCCAAAGTGCTGGGATTACAGGTATGAGTCACCATGTCCAGCTAGATGTTTTCCTGTTACATGATAGCACCCATTATATTCAGATTGCAGAACTCTGTTTAGCATTTCTTATAAAATGGGTATGGTGTTGATTAATTCCCTCAGCTTTTGTATGTATGTTTGTGTTTCTTATCCTTTGTGTTTTAAGGATAGCTTTGCTGGGTAGGGTATTCTTGGTTGACATTTTCTTCAGCACTTTGAATATAACATCATGCCCTTTCCTAGCCTGTAGGGTTTCCACTGAGAAGTCTGCTGAAAGCTGTATTGGATGTGATATGTTTCTTTTGTCTTGCTGATTGGAGTTTTTCTCTCTTTGTCTTTGATTTCTGCTAATTTGATTATGATGCGCCTTGGGGAGAATTCCTCTTTCATTTGAATTTGATTGGTGACTTCTCAGCTCCTGTACCTGGATGCCGTTCGTCTTTCTCTAAATTTGGGAAATTTTCAGCCATTTGTTCTTTAAATATACTTTCTAGGCCTTTTTTTTCCTTGTCTGCTGTGGGAATTCCAATTACATGGAGGTAGTACACTTGGTGGTGTAACATAATTTTTTGTAAGCCTTCTTCACTGTTTTCATTCTCTTTTCTGTTTACTCCTCTGACTGGGTAATTTCATATGTTCTGGCTTGAAGCTTGCTAATTATTTCCTCTGTTTAATCAAGTCTGCTGTTAAAGCTTTCTCAGGAGTTTTTCAGTTCAGTTATTGTATTCTTAGTTTTAGGATTTCTCTTTGATTTCTTTTAATTTTTTCTGTTTCTTTGTCATTGTCTCTTTTTGTTTCTGGATTGTTTTTCAAATTTCACTTCCCATTCTGGGGAGGACTTATATTGAGCACCGGAACTAAACTACTGTACTGGAATGAACTTGTTGCCCTGTTGTCATTTCCAGTCTCGCAAAGGCACAGTGAATATCAAAAATTAAATGATGTTCTGGAACTAAATTGCTGGCTTGCCATTGTTTCCTTGTCTGGGGAAGACTTATAGCAAATACCAGAGTTTAAATGCTGCCCTGAAACAATACTGCTGCCCTGCCGTTGTTTTCCAGTCTGGGGAAGACTTAAATGGGCACTGGAACTTAATCTCGACCTTTTAGTTGTTTCTGAGTTAGAGGAAGACTCCACTCACGCACCTGGGATTTGTGGAAAACCCAGCTGGGGATTTGGGCCTTCCTCTGGATTGTGCCCCTGAGGCACTATGGTCCTGGCCAGTTTGTTTAACTTGGCATCCCCACTGATCAGAGTGCTGAGATCAGCTTTCTGTGATGAACACCCAGGTCATTGTTTCCAACTCACCCCAAGTAGTTAAGCTTTCCTGACACTCCCAATGGTTCTGATCGAATAGGACCAGAATGGACTTCCCATGAAGATTCCTAGACCAGTGGGGAGATTGAATATTCACCTCCAATTCCCTCCTTCACTAGCAACCATGGGGGTCTAGGGAAAATCTCTGCGAGTGGCACTATGCCAGCTTAGGGGAAGGGGTGGCACAGTGTGAAATGACTGTTCATCCTAACTGTCATGGCTTCTCTCAATTCTGTGTGCCTTGGTGGTTTCTCTGCTTCCCCCCTGAGTTCTGGTATATTCATGGTGGTATTCTTGTCATTGAATGGTTTCTAATTGTATTTTTGTCAGGGACATGACGCTGGGGGATTGTCTGTTCCACCATCTTGCTAATATCACTCTGAAACTCTATTTTTGAATAATTTTAGATCTATAGAAAAGTAGCAGAAATAATACAGAGTTATTTGCTTTTTCACTCAGTATCCCCAAATGTTAACATAGCACCATGGTATAGTTATCAACACCAAGGAACCAATATTGGGAAATTACTATTCACGAAACTTCACTCTTTTTTTTGGATTTTACCAGTTTTTCCACTGATGTCTGTCCCAAGGTCTGATTGAGGATCCCACAGTGCATGTATTTCAACAGGCTTTTAGTAAATATTGGGATTCCAGGCTTTGTCTCTGGCTAGATATGAGAGTACAAATCCTCTGTGCCCCTCCACCTCCCCAGGCAGTCATGCTGTACAATCTTGGGACATAGGGTAAAGTGAAGGGCCTCTTCGGGCAGGCAGGTAAGTCATCAGGCCACTCCATGGGCCCTGGGAGACCATCAGCACACAGTTGGGCCCTTCCTCAGCAAGCAGCTCTGTGTTCTCAGCAGTAGGAATGAGTAAGCATTGAGGCCTCAATAGTTGGCAAAAAGCAGAGCTTCCTGTGGGAAAAATACTTTGAATAAGGAAGAAAAAGGAGATTTGTATTATATAAGTTTGGCTGTCTCTAATTTAAAGAAAGTTAAACTTTATTGCACAACGACTACTAGTTCTTTCTTCTTCTTCCTTCTCCTCCTCCTCCTTCTTCTCCTCCTCCTTCTCCTCTTCCTTCTTTTTCTCTTGTCTCCTCCTCCTTCTCCTTGTCCTTCTTTTTCTCCTTCTCCTCCTCCTCCTTCCCTTCTCCTCCTCCTTCTTTTTCTCCTCCTCCTCCTTCCCTTCTCCTTCTCCTCCTTTTCTCCTCCTCCTCCTCTTCTTTCCCTTCTCCTTCTTCTCCTCCTTCTCCCCCTTCTCCTTCTCCTCCTCCTTCTCCTTCTTCTTTCTTCTCCTCCTCCTCCTCCTTCTCCTCCTCCACCTTCTTTTCTCCTGTCCTCCTCCTTCTCCTTTTCTTTCTTCTTCTTCTCCTCCTTCTCTTCCTTCTCATTCTTCCCCTTCTTCTTTTCCTTCGTTTCTTCCTCCCCTCCGCCTCCTCTCAAATTTAGTTTTCCACGGAATCCCCCGTCCTTTGGAAATTTTTTTTTTTTTTGCTTAGTATCTGTTCATTTCTCCCAGAATCATAGTTTGGAATTAATGGACAAATAGTAGTTAATCAGATGATAGAGATTAAAGTGAAGGGAGGGCATACACTGGAATAGCAAAATATATTTGCAGTGAAACCCGATGAATAGAATACTTCATGTTAGGGTCAAGTATTGGAGGAAAAACAAATACTTTCATTAAAATCAAAGCTACTCTTCAGAATTTCATTATTTTCTTTTAATGAGAAATGTATGTGTTGGTCGTCTTGTCGTCTTTGACTCTTAAAATGTAACCAAGCAAATTTTAAACTATATCTCTAAAGTGCCTAAGTGTGATGCCTACGTTGCCTTTAACTTAACTTCGTTAGTGGCAGAGGTTCCATGAGTTATGAGTACTCTGCTCTGTGAATGTCTCCATTTTTGAGGTGCCTTTGTGGAGTATTGATAGGAACCATTCCTGGGCTCCACTTAACAGACTTCTGTTGGGGAATAGGATCTCACAAAGCAGAACAGGAGTTTGTGATAAGGAAGAGGACAAAGAGAGCAGGTCCTTGTGTTCTTCAAAAACGGTGAACATTATCCTACTGATTTTGGACCAAGGGAGTTCTCCAGTGGGAAGTGACACAGAACCTACCACAGTGCCTTCCAATCCAGGTTTTTGGTAATGAGTGATGAATGAATCCCATGAGAGCAGAGCCCCGTGGAGCGGGTGGCAAATGTTGCTCTCTGACTACAGTTCTCTGCTTAGGGATGCTGACACAGACTGCCTCAGATGCAGGCAGGGCTGCTTGTCCACACTTATCAGGCATGGATTTGCATTAACATCTGTAGTGCCCTTTACTTGTGCAGTGAGATACTGGGATATACAACAGAATAGGTGCTGGAAGAGGCATCCACTACAGTGTGGGCAGACTCTTTGGATCTGTATTAATAACAGCCTCTCCCATGGATTATCTAGTCCAGGCTTTGGTGCTTTATTTCCTCCCAAAATAATGGAGTGTGTACTCCTTAGTTATGTGTAGCACCAAGAAAATTAATCCAGATGTCATCTTTTTTTTTTTTCCCCTCCAGTGTGGCTGGATACTTGGCAGGGCACACAGTCACATGGTCTTCAGATCTTCTAAAAGCTGATTTTCCTGGGCCTAATCCCATGAGAGTTGGAGACAGTCTATGATAATTACTGATTCAGCTCCTGCTGGTGTTGAACTTACTGAGAAACTTAAACAAGAATTAAAATACACACCCACACACCCCTCAGATGGAGCCAAACACTAAACAAGATTAGTCTTTCTTGGTCACCTTTTCTTTAGGATTAGGAGGATCAGAAAGCAAGAGCAGATTCTGAAACATTGTAACCCCATTCCCCACTGGGTCATAAGAGGCTGGTGCTCTTGAGGACAAAGGTCGGCAGCAGGTGCCAACTAGGTACTGGCTTGTGGTCCCAGCAGAGCTGGCCTGCCACAGCCCAAGCGTCTTGTTTTGATTAAAAAATGAGTCTCTTGGCCTTTCATGCCTGGGCTTTCTCCAGAACTCAGATGTTTGTGAACCAGGTTCAAGGACTCTGAAGTTCAAGTCACTGGCAGATTGGAGAAAAGACCTAGAAGTTCTAAGTGTCTGAGGTAATGAGAGGAGGGACGCAAAGCCTCATTCAATGAGACTGCAAAGTCACCTGAATGGGAAAGCTTGCCCTATTGTTGGCCTCGGCAATGGCACCTTCAGGTTGTCCCCTGTACGGGTTGATGAGGGAGTGGAGGACCCCAGGTCCCTTCTTAGTGTCAGCCTTGGCCACAGGTTTCGATGAAATTTAGTATGTTGATTAGGAGCTGCCAAAATCAGAGCAACTCCCCCCACAAGCGGACGTTTAGTTTTCAGTTGTTAAAAATACACCCTGAGACAGAAATTTTGGGACACTTAAGTGACTTTGAAATCCATCCAAAGGTTACTCTGTTCCTTCACTCCACATAGCTCAGGCATTTCCATGTTGGTCTCAGCTGCCATCTCAATGGTTTATTCTTTTTACTTGTCGGAGCAGATCTGGACCTCCCAAAATGTTTTGGGGAGAAGTAGGCTTAGAGGGGTTTTCCCTGCTCTGTGAGAGAAGGAATTTAGCAAGGATTAATTTTTCTAAGAAGGTGGCACAAGTTCTGATGTGACTTGCTGGAAAATAGTAATAGTCACAGTTTATCTTATTCCCCCAAGAGAATGGGATGATGTTCCCATGGAATCTTGCTCATGCTGCTAGCAATAACTTGTATTCTCTTTCGGATTCATACAAACAAGGATCAGAGGGTGATGGTGGGGGAAATGATACCAGGAAATACAGTTCGTTTTTTGCAGGGATTCAGAATGTGTTGCTGGACTTCAAGATAGGAAGAATCTTTGCCTTGATGGCTGATGATAGTAACCACCCCACCTACCATCATCTATTAAGGATTTACTGTGTGGTCACTTTACAGTCATCCAAGTAAATTTTCATAATCACCTGATTACATGGGTACCGCTTTTCAGAAAAAGAAACAGATTTCTGGAGGGTAAGTAACCCAAATCGTACAGCTGAGCCATCTGTCTGCATCTCAAGCATTGAGGCAGCATTCGGCCTCCGAGGGTGTTGTCAAATGTGCTGGTCTCTGTTAACTCAGGGTTTTGGATTAATTGGTGGAGCTGCTTATTTCCACAAACACCCAGGATGCAGTCTGCACCCTCTATTTAAAGTGAGGTCCCTGGACCAGCAACATAGCAGCACCTGGCTGCTTGTCAGCAATGCAGAACATCAGGCACTCCCTGGAGCTACAGCACAAGATCCCCAGGCAGGCACATGTGCATCCAAGTTTGAGCCGCACTGCTTTCTGCTACTACGGAGGAATATATCCTTTACTCTCTCCCTCCCCTTTGTCTCATCTTGTCTGGTACTTTTAAATTATTTAAAAGTTATAGAAAATCATGTGTCTCAAAATGACTTACCAAGAAATACTCAAAGCTGTAGGATCAGAAGCTTGACATGAAGATTTCTGTGCATCTTTGAATTGCTTTACAGAAATTAAAGAAAAATCCAGACATCTAAAAGATTATAATTTCAGAATTCATAGTAACATGGGGATCTTCTTGGTGTCAGAACTGAGTTCTTGCTGAGGTTTGCATTGGGCCCTGTCTCCGGGCAGCTGCAGCATAACACGGAGTCACCCTTGCTGTCTAAGCCTTGTGGCTGGAGGAGAAGAGTGAGGACCAAGCTGTCAACAATCCCAGACCTGCCAAGCCCCATTTGTCTGTGTGCCTGCCAGGATTCTAAGACTGCATTTGGGAATTCTGACTTTTCCTGAATGTGAAATTCTGTGTATATATAGCCTTGGTGAGCTGACCCAGTCAGGGATGACTCTGATGTCCTTTGTCTTACAGGATTCAGAATCCATGGCTACAAGAGGTAGTAAGGCCACTGGGAGGGCCTGCCTCTCCTCAGCCCACCCCCACCCCGTGTGGGTCTCCATTCTGAAATTTCCATTCAGGTACTTCACAGTTCTGCAAATTATGATGGGACTAGAAGTGAAGACATTGTTGGGGGGTTCAGAGGACATCAGACTTTGTACTAGGCTGTGGAACCTGGTGTACTTGGGCTTGTGTAACTTTCTGGTCCCTCATGAAAGAGGCAACATCAGAAGATTGAAGAAAATGAGAGTCACTAAAAATAGCTTGTCGTTTCTGCCCAAATTTTATTACTTGAGCCCAGAGTTACCAGAATTATTCAGGATGAGCTTCAGTTTTGGCAGGACAGCATTAACTTGCATCTGTGTTAGCAGTATTACATCTTTGTACTCTGAAGTCAGACAGATCTGAGTTTGAATCCTTGTTTTAGCACTAGGACCTTATTCCAGTCTTTTTTATTTTTTAATTCCAGGCTTAGCATATTCCTAATGGTTACTTTCTGTCACTTAGAGGATGTATAGCAGCACATAAAGGACACTGCATGCCTACCCACCATGGGAGCTTTGTGTCCCCAGCTGTCAGGTGGGGCATGGAGCTCCTGCTGCCCAACTCTCCAGGCTATTCGAGGCCTGAGCGAGGAGGGCACACTTGGCCAGGGATAGGAACAGGCAGTGCAAAAGGCGAGGTGCTCCCTCCACACGACTGAAATGTGTCTTTCTGCAAGTCTCTCAGTTCTCTGGTGGCCTTACTAGTTTCAGAATAGTAAATGGCTAATGTATTTATTCATGATGGCCTCATTGGCTTTGGAGATGTACTTAATTTTTAAAAATTTGTTTTAATGTCCTCATTTCTGCGCTTCTCCAGCGCTTTCTATGAATTTTTTAAAGGCAACTGAGCCATGAGAGCACAAGCCCATTTTTCTAGCTGCAAAACGGACATGCCTGAAGTGTATGCTCAGCTCGCACCACCTTCCAGTGCCCTGCCTGGAGATAGAACAACAAAACTTAATCCTCAGGAGGCTTCTGAGGGGCTCCAGGGAGTCATAGGATTACTTAAAGAAGGGAAAGGTCAGACCCTGATCCTGATGCCACTGTCAAAAATTCTAGCACTTTCATAGTTTAAAATATTTTACATTTATACAAAATAGTCATGTATAAAATGTTTTTTGTTCAGTTTACATTTTTAAAAAGGACAATGGTAATTTCAAATGCCTTCTTACATGTCATGTAAATATTGTTAGGAGCCCATATTTTTTACAAAAACTATTTGTGGAGATTTTCATGACTGTATAGGTGTTTTCAGTTGGAGGATTTGCCAAACCTGTGTTTTGAGGCACACAGATGATCTCTGCTTGGGAAAGTGGCCAGTGCCACTGTGCAGTGCCCAGCATTTATACGTGACTCTGGTTTGGTGTGTGCTGTGTTGGTCACCACTTAAAGTAGAGCCAGTGTGCACAATTTGAATATATAAAAATTTGAAAATATGTTTAGCCAGTCTACTCTTTAGTACATTTTGAGTGTCAAGTGGAAAAAAAACAGTAAAAGGAAATTAATGAAGGAGAGGAAAGCACTTTCTGAGTTCTGTCAAACACAAGAGCTTCAGAGGAAACAGTGCTTCAAGACTGTAGTATAGTTTGTCCCTCCTCATTGATTTAACTAAGTGGATACTGAAAAAATATCACAGAGGTATTGATCTTGGTGCAGAAACCACCTCTCCCTGACTAGGGGAAAATAAGCTAGCAAGCAGTGTGTCAGGAAGACCCCTCTTGAAAGCAAAACAGAATTTAGACTACAGCTAGCTTTCATAAAGCTGTTAACAGTTTATGGTGTTCAACTGTAAATATACCACCAAAAGCATAAGGTGTTACTCTTAAGAAAATGGCATCTTTATCAGATTAAAAAGCTCTAAAACCAAAAATTATCCAAAGTTAAACTCTGTGATCAGTTCTGGACACAGGGCCCAATTCTGTTTCTTGAGAACTAGGCAACCCCTGGGCAGAACCAGCTTGATTAGCACCATGGCCATCCCTTTATGCTGATAATAAACCTAAATATTCACCTTATGAGGAATTCTAAGCTCAACCACATTTACAAATGCTCAGCCCTCGGGGTTCCAAGACTGCTGGTCTTGGGACACCTTAGTGCGGCATTTATGACACAATACAGCTTTCAGGCATTTGTCCTTGGCTGGAAATGTCACACCTGGGAGCAGGCACACCCTGCAAGAGGCTATTCCGCTGCCACCCAAGCAATGAATTATGATGAGACAAAGCAAAAATTACACTGATGTTAGAGACATCACTGATCCCTGCAATGAATAATCATCATCTTTTGACTTTGAACTGGTAGGCAAATGGAAGAAATCTTAACAGCTGACAACATCCTAGCTGGTAATTAAAAAAATAATTAGTACTCCAGTTTGAAATTTGATTTGGTCTTTCACGGAAATGTTCCCTCACTTGGGAGGTCACCAAAATTGTGCTAGCTTTTTTAATTTTTATTTTTTTTAAAGCAGCACAGGACAAACTTCTACCATCTTGAAAAATTTCTAAGCTGTCCCTTATCCTAAATCTTGCACCTACAAGTCTTAGAAAGTGAATCTGAACTAAATGATTCAAAGATGAAATGTAATGATATCATACTTAATATAAACATCTATTTCAATGTTTACGCCAGACTGAACACAATAAAAGTACTTATGAAAATTATAAGTCTGTCTGCCCTCTTTAATTCTTAAGTTTACTTACACTTATGAAATAACTCTTGACATGTATTTTGTTGGCATGTGCTAATAAACACATATTCCCAAGACAGACAGACAGCAAAGGCAAAATCTCAGTCCAGAGCCTTCTGTCTTTGTGAAGCCAATTAAGACACCGCCTCTAGTGCCTGGAGATTCTGGGCTGCAGAAATGGTTGCTGGGGAACACATCTCCCTTGGCAGAGCCAGAAACCACTGACAGACATTTCTTCAAATAAGATCTAGTGTGAAAAGGGCTTCCCCTCATTTCATCTGGGCTCCATTCCATGAAGAATATAAAGTTAGTGGAAATTACAAAGGAAAACACAACATCTCATACACAATTTATTTTATATAACTAACTTGGTGTTTTCTTTTATTGAATCATACAAATTCAAATGGGGATTCCTGAATAAATCTTTTGTTAATTTACCTTTGGCAGAAACAACAGATTCCAAAACAATTAGTAGCATCTCATTTATTTGTAGCTTAAAAAAAAAATTCTGTAGCGTATTTTCCAAAAACATAGTCTTAAACAAATGTGCTTTAAAAGCTAACTGGTAATGATCTGATTAATATCATAGCTTATTTAAGAGAGCTATTACTTAAAGGACAGACTAGACATGTATTTTTAAAAAAACAATTTTTGGTCATGTGAATGATTCATGTTCAGATTTCAAAAATAGGAAACATCCTAAAGTGCATCATTTTATTTATAATCTCATTCCTTGAAATTATAGCAATCTGCAATGTAAACAGTAGAGCAAAGAATTCCAAACTATATTTTTATGTACATTTAAACCTGTAGGATTATGTACCGTCTTTGTGTGTGGATTAAAACCAGGGCACTTCCAACACACAGCTCAAGCTTCCATACGATTAAGAGCAAACTTAAAGGCATTCTTTTTCCCCATCTTTAACATTCAGCTGACAGAGGAGAGCTGCTACCTCACTTCAGCAATGGAAAATGTTGCTGTAAATCCCATCGGACCAGCCAGTTTCTCACGACCCTTTAAAACTGAAAACGGGTCAGTATAGTTTTACATTCTTCTTCTTTTCTTAAAACTGTGCCCTTTCAGAAGGCAACTTTCAAAACATACAGGAGGGTGCCTCTGCTGTGTGTTCATACTGTAACACGTCGTCAAAGGCAGAGCTCCTGAAGCACCTTCTCTGGTCAGCCGTGGCAGGCGAGCAGACGCCTGGGCTCGGCCTCGCAAAGCACAAAGGTGGACCCAGAACCCACTGTCCTTGGCGCAGGAGTTAAAAAAGTAACAGCAAATCACGAGGCGACATCAAGCACACTGAAGAGATGGATGATTTGGTGTCTTACATTTCCTGGTCCCTCCAAAATGTCTAATATAGACAGTTTTGTGACAAAGTCTTTGAAAAAAATTATAATTGGCCACACAGCATGACTTTCTTTTTATACGTGATCTCGAAAATAGTGTGATTTAGATTCTGCCTTGGGCTGAGCTCTGAGGGCTACATTTACCTGTCAGTTTGGGGATTTTAGTGCAGATTTTTTTTTTAAAAAAAATTAAACTCTGGTAAGTACTCAGGAGGCTGAGAACACAGGCCCCTTCTCTCCCCGATCCTCTGTATGCAGGCTGACTTAAGCCCCTTTATGTTTGGCTAGTGCCACAACAAAACAGCCCCAAACAGGTTGCATGCTGGCCTGGCTTGGTGTTTGACGATAAAATCTGAGACTGGTAAGTGCAGTCAGTGTTCAGGAAAGAATCTCCAGGCTCTTCTCCCATCACCTGGTTTTAAAATCAGCATTCATACAGCTGCTTACCATCTCTCTGTCTTCTGCAGATGACCCGGTCCTAGGCAGGGACCAAAATTCCTTGTCAGCTGAGGAAGTCCTGAAGAAACACCCTGAAGATGATGACTGCACTGCCATCGTGGGCAGATGCAGCTTCCATCTACCTGAGGGCTGAAGGGGAAAACCTTTCACACATGTGAGGAAGGCGCAGCTCTGTGGAAAGGTCACTAGAATGGCAGCGGCAGCAAATAGGGCTCCAATGCACGTTTGCACTTAACTGGGTCCAAGGAGAGCATGGCCCTCCACAGCAAGTTTGCTCTATAGAATAAAGTCCTGAGCTTGTTTTTATCACAGTTAGACAGAGAATGGTCTCATGTTTCTCAGTTATCCAGGGAAGAACAGTGTATATTCTCTGTAGATGAGTGTTGTCTAATGTAGTGATTCATCTCTGCTAGTGTTAGGAAAGCTCCACTACTGTGTGTGTGTGTGTGTGTGTGTGTGTGTGTGTGCACGCGCGCACGCATGTGCACATACTGCAATCTTGACTTTCCAATTACAAAATGCCTAAGTCAGGTCACATTGTCTTCTTCCAGCCAGTTTCTAAGGCAGGCAATGGAAACAGGAGCCGATGCCAAATGGTCTAGAGGCAGAAGGGCTGCATGCTTTGCAGGGCCAGCCCCAAGGCTGCCTTCCAGAGCTGCACTTTCTCTGGAGACAGTAAACTCTCACCACAGCTGCCAGCCCCCTGTGCTTGGCCATGCCCCTCACATGGACTTGGAATCAGTGTCTCTCTTGCTGATGAGCACCTCCAGGAGCCTCAGTTTCGCCTTTATGTGCTTATATTCACTGTATTCTTCAGCCATAGGAGTGCGGTCTTCCTTCTGGACATTTCTAATGCAAATAAAGGAAAAAGGGGTCTGAGGATCATTTTCTGTCTTTGCTAGATACTATTCATCGGGCAAATTATCATTGTGTAGAAACTTTGCAGTTTATCAACTTTTAGAATCAGTGTTGCCGAGTGGCCCTTGGTCTCAAGACTGGGGCTGGATTTAGACAAGTAATGAAAATGTTTCACCCAGAAGGCAACATGCAACTGAGTTTTTATATAGTTAATCTGGCATCTGGTATGATAAGAAGGCTAAGAAATGCAGAAATTCTCTCTGCTAAGTATGAATTCACATTGAGCTCTCATACACCAAAATCCTTTATTCATACTTAATGTTTTCTCATTCTTATATATTTAATCTTGTGAAATTTTAAATTTTTAATTAGCAACTAACTGGTCCACCCACAACTTATTTTTGTTTTTCCAAAACCAGATAGTTAATACTCCTACTTATCATAAAACAGTCTTAGAATTCAGCAGCTGGATTACATAATACTATTATAATAAGCCTTTATTACTGAGTAACTTTACATACATAATATTTATATGCACAAGTATTTGAGAGCTTATAGGTCAAGCCCTGTGCTAAGTACTTTGTACCCATGATCTGATAGAACCCTTATAACACCTTGATGAGATGGAGCCATTTTCTACACACTACACACGATGAAACCAGCACAGGAAATCAGATAACTTGCCTGCTCTTGGCCACCACGCGGTGCGCTGCTGCTTTGTGTTTTATGGGAAATTGCACATGGCAAACATTCAAACATAGGCTTCCTGCCTTTATTATTAAAGGGCAAATGTGGGTAAGGAGGGTAGCATGGGGCTTGATTTGTTCAATGACCTAAAAATAAACTGATCTTATTCATACCCTGCCTTGTTCTAGGAAAGTATTCTAGTGGCTTTTCAGCAGAGGGCAGGGCAAGGAACAGGTGCTCAGGAATCGGAGCATCTGGCACGCAGGGCCCCACTGCACTCTGAGGGGCTTCACTCTCCTCAGACACGAAGTCATGGAGCCAGAGCTTATCTCCTAAGTCCCTCACAGTTCTAAACTTTGACAATTAAGTTAACATCCTCCATTGACATTTTCTTAAAACCTGGGTGGTTTGCATAATTCTACATGTATAAGATATCTGTGCATAATGTGACTTAGAATAATATAAAAAAGGATAAACCAAAAAATAGGCTTAGATAAAAGACTGGAAAGATACACATCAAAACATTAATTCTGACTTGTCTTTGGTTATTATTGTTTTGGGAATTACTACTTAAATTTGCTTACTTATATTTTCTAAATACTGTGCAATGGGTGGGAAATGAAAAGCAAGTGTTTAGGTATAAAAATATATGAGACATATCCAAATCAGAGATCCTAAAAGTAAATTCATACAATAATTGTTAAACTAAACTGAAATACAATATATTTTAAATGACAAAGTTAATTTTTATGGTGCTTTTATTTCCCCAAACTTTCAAGAAGTATAAAAGAGGACTCAAGAGAAACAATACTTACATAGCTTCAGTAATCTGGGTTAAAACCAATTTAAAACGATAAAACCTAACTCCAATGTAAGAGATGCAAATCTGTTCCTGGTTCTTTCCTCAGGCTCCTACTGTGACTTTCGGTAAGATGTTTTGTGTGCTGTTGCTTGTAAACATGAAAGACTAAATTGTGCCTTAAAAATCACTGGCGAGAGGCAGCCCATCAACCGGGTAGATTTACTGCTTTTCTTTTCTTTGTTTTTTTTTGAGACAAAGTCTTGCTCTGTAGCCCAGGCTGCAGTGCAGTGGCGTGATCTCGGCTCACTGCAACCTTGGCCTCCCGGATTCAAGTGATTCTCCTGCCTCAGCCTCCAGAGTAGCTGGGATTACAGGCCCGTGCCACTGCACCCGGCTGATTTTTTGTATTTTTAGTAGAGACGGGGTTTCACCATGTTGGTCAGGCTGGTCTTGAACTCCTAACCTCATGTAATCCACCTGCCTTGGCCTCCCAAAGTGCTAGGATTACAGGCGTGAGCCACCGCGCCTGGCTGACTTACTGCTTTTCATACATATTTTTCATTTAAACTTGGCAATTATCACCTTCATTTTTGAAATGAGCTTGAAAAATCAGTAATACTTAGATCTCTCTCTCCCTTGTTTCTCTAGCTCCTTTTATTTAGAAATGAAGTCTCACTCTATTGCCCAGAATAGAGTGCAGTAGCAGACCACAGCTCCCTGCAGCCTCAAACTCCTGGGTTCAAGCAATCCTCCTGCCTTAGCCTCCCAAGTAGCTAGAGCTACAGGTGTGCCACTACGGCCACTTGGCTAACCTCTAGCTTCTTAAGAAAAAAGCGTTGGTGCCACCACCAGTGGGAAACGCAGCTTCCTGCTGCTCGCTGTAGATAAAAATTTGATGGGACAGGTTCGTTTCATAAATGTCAGCTGAATCTGCATTAGTCTTGGGCATTACCCAAAGAGCATTTCTTCTGGGAGGTCCACACAAATCCCATCATCTCACAGTCAACCTCTAAGGGTCCCTGGGCACAAACCCAAGGACCAGGTTACAGGGAGGATGCAGAAGAGTCCCCCCTTTGAAGGCATTCCACAGATCTGACAGAAAAACAAGAGGGATGGGTGTGTGTGGTGCGGCAGGGGGGAAGGGAGGGCGGGAGAAGACAGGCACTACCTTCCGTTCTGTCTGAAAAAGTTGTCTTCAAAATCCCGAAGTTTCTTTCGAATCCTTTTCTTTTCTTCTCTCATTTCCTGGAGGTGTTCCAGGAGTTCAGGTCTAAGAGAGAGGGAGCATTGCAAGGAAATTAAGTTAAATTTGAGTTGTCATAAATGTAATGAATGTGTAACTCAACAGGAGCTGTGCAGAAAGGGGAGGCAAGTAAATGCAGAAACTGCTGAGGGCATTGAGGGGCCGTGGAAATGGATGTTTTCCATTTCCTGAAAGCCAAACATGCTGGCAACAGATCCAGCTTCTGGGGGTTCCTGCTACTTGGGAATTCTTAGGCCTTGTGAAATCCCATCGCACTTTGTCATAATTTTTCTTTGAAAGAAAGAGATGACATCTGTGCTCAGCGTGTGTTAAGTGATGGGCTGTGATGTACAGAACCACACAATGCCCTTTAGAGAGAGAATTTCTGGTTGTTTAAACAAGACTTAAAAGTTCCCTCAAATAACATGGGCTGAAGCATATAAAAAAAGAAATTAAAAAAAAATCACTGTTTTATCCAGATATACCCCAGGTAGTCACTTGTATTTTATCAGCTAATTTATTTAGATACAAAGGCTAAGATAATATTTAAGAGAGCTATTTTTACCAAAACATTTCACCACCACCACCAAAATGACATACATTGAGGCAGCATGGAGATTTGAAAGTCCTGTGTCCTGGCTGCATTTTGATGGTATTTTATCATCCATTGGGGAAATAAACCCATCAGCATCATCTTCGAATTGGTCCAGAAAGCATCGTGCACTGAAATCGGTTTTCAGAGTGACCATGAAGTCTGGCTTCACATTGCTATCATCTTCTGACCCTTCCTCTTCTTCCTGGAGATACACAGCAACCCCAATAAAAATCTGGTCACTTTTTGGGGCACACTTTCATTACAAGTATCATTTAATAATCGTTTAATTATCAGACTCCATATAGTTTCTTCTGTATCTACATTTAGCAACACATATGTACATTAGAGATATATTATTGAATATCTGTATTCAATATAAATATACACATTTAATAACACAAACAATGTAGCCACTCAACAGAGAAAACAGACTGCAAAACTATTTTAAAATGAATGTACAGCATGTTAATAGTTGTCAGGTTGGGGGTAAGAAGGAACAACCGTCATAATTTATAACCTAAATCAGATGAACTAAAAGGATCCAAAAATTTCCAGCTCTGTGACGGTACAAAACAAAATTCATCACCAGTAACCCGTACTTTAAAGGATTCTACTACTTGGGTATCTCAGATGGCTTTAAAAAAAAAAAAATCAGTCTGAACATTTTCTGAAATGAAACAATACAACATTTCTATTTAAGAATTGAGATTAGAAAATATTTTATGGCTGCTTAATGCACAAAATTTAAGAAGACTGAAACATATTATATTCTCATGACTGAAATAAGAAAACTCAAGCTTTTCCAAAGAACTTCCAAGGGCCACATCTGTATTTTTCGGCATACAAGATTCTAAGAAAGTATGATATTCTCGGTCTGTATTGATAATGCAAATAGAAAAATAATAAAGCCAAATCAGCATTTCTTAGAGCCAATTTAAGGCTATGTAAGCCTAAGGAAAAGATAATATCAGAGTGTGAAGATTTCAAAACAAGTGATGTACTGCCAAAAGGTAGTCAGACCACAGAGAATAACTTACTATCCTAAAAAATTTAAGAATTGGTTCAGAATACAGCCACATAAAAAATGGTATGTATAGCATCAATTATTACAGGTAAACCAAATGGCTTCCATGCCAGTGCAGCAAAAAAATCTCAGGAGGCAGCAGCAGTTCCTGCTGGAGGGCAAAGTGCAAATGGTTCATGGTACATTTTGGTATATTTAATAATGGTGTTTCTGAAGAGAAATAATGTGAATAAACAAGCAGCCAAACAAAGCAAAACGAAAAAGTACTATCATATAACTGATACCAAAGTATTGCTATGAAAATAAAATTGGCAAAAGCTAGGTGGCTTTTCCAGATTGTCTCAGCTGTGACTTCGGACCTTGAGTCTCTTTAAATTGTTAAAAACATTTAAAAGTTTACAAAGTAAAATTGACTTTTTAAATGAATACGTTTCTTTTTGTTTTAGTAAGAGTAATAACAATTCCCATCGACGTACTTTTGATAAAAATTGAGATAATGTATGTCAGGTACCTCATAAGGCACACCTGGGACACCGGCTGTGCACATCAGTTTTCTGCTCCCTCTCTTCCTTCCCCCTCCCCTGGATAAGGAAGACAGGGTAGAAGTATCTGACCATAACTCAGTGAAGGCAGGAATTGGGGCCTATCTGTTTACTGCTGTCCCCAGAGCTTGGCCAATGCTTGCATATGGCCAATAAATGGCTGTTAAGCAGTCTAGTAATTCACTTTGAAAAGAGAACTACAAAAAACTACTATTAGAAGAGCATAAACACCTGGGACAGCTAACCGAGTTACAATAAGAACTTAACGGCCTTTAATGAAATCAGGTGTCTAGGCCTTATCAATTATATCCCAAAGTCCTGAGAGAACTTAAAAATGTGTAAGTGTGCCTTGCACATAGTGAGCACTCATTATTTTTTGAGATAAATGTAACAAAATTACTCTCAGTAGCCTTTGAAAATCACGAGGAAAAATAGCAAATAGATTTTCAAATAAGACAGTCATCATAAGTGTTGTAGATACTGGGTAGATTCTAGAAGGAATTAATACATAGATAATATATAAGCAATTGGGAAGAATCAGTGATCAACTGATGAGACTGGTTCCTTAAAAATCAGTCATGAAAACGAACCATTTTTCCTTTTTTGATAGATGTAGTATTTGGATTTCAATAACCAGGTAAGCAGACCCTACGAAAGGAAAGCTGGCTTCCCAAATTTCTGCTGAGTAATGACTAAAGGGTGACATGAACCTGAAGGGCAGTCTACAGCAGCCCCTCCACCTGACCCTGCCTTACTCAGTATCTGAGTCACTTGGACAAAGAAAAGGCATATTTCAAAATGTACAGATAATACAAAGCAGGTAGGGATATCTGATATGTTGGAATACAAAAGCTAGATTTAGTGTATTTCCTACAGCTGAAATAGAAGTATGAGATGTAACAAATTGGAAAAATTCAAGGCCCTATAATTAGGAAAAAGAAGAGCTGGATACGTTAGTGGCAATGCACAAGTATACAGCAAAGCAAGAGTCAGGGCCATATGCCAGGGCCATGAGCAGTGGTTCTCAGTGAAGGTGATCTGTTCCCTTGGGGACATCGGGCAATGTCTGGAAACATTTTTGGCTGTCACGACTGGTGAAGGGGTGGTGGTGGCACACTACTGGCCTCTAGTGGGTGGAGTCCAGGGACTCTGGTAAGCATCCCACAAAGCACAGGGCAGTGCTGCACAACAGTTACCCAGCCCCAAATGTCGGCAGTGCTGAGGCTGAGACACCCTATCCTCAGAAAGGCCAAAATGAATTCCCAATACCTTGTCAGTTGCATAGGCAAGAAATTGGAGGCATGAAACGGTCTCAGTCATCCAGATCAATGTAAGAACTAGTCTTTGGTCCACTGTCCTGGTTAAGCCATATCCAGATTAATGTCCAGTTCTGGGTATCAGTTTTAACAGCAACACTGATAAACTGGTGTGTGTGCACACAGCAGAGCTAGGAGACCACTGAAAGGTCTGGAACCCGTATCACATAAGGAAGAGTAAGAGGAACTTGGATAACAGATTGTCATAGGGTGTGTGGTGAAAGTGGGCAGGGCAGGTGACTGTAAATACAGGCAGTGCTCTCAGGGAAGAAGCAGTATGTCTATTTCATGTTGCTCCAAAGGGCAAAACTAAGCCTATGGGATAGAATGTAATAAATTGATAATAGCTATGAATATTATAATTTCAACTATTTTCATTAACTTTTTGTATTTATCAAACCTATACATTTTAAATTACATATTATGTAGTTAACAAAGATAATTATAAAACCAATAATAGAAGTTATCAGCTATTATTGATACTTATGTAGTGAGTGACGTAATTCCTTCCATTGCTGTAAACTTTTTAAGCTTGGGGATGGAATCTCTCTGTAGGGACAATGTCTCTATTCTGCCAGAGAAGTTTTAGAGGAGATTCTTATGTTGGCTAGGAGAACTGACTAGATGATCTCTAGGTTTCTTTGGGTTGGAAAATCTAGGCCTTCAGAACTGAGCTAGCTGTAGTTCATATACAGCTGGTTCGTTCCCAAAAGCATTTAAAACCAGGGGTGAGTTTTGGAGAAACCACTTAGATACAATCTTATCTGCACACACACCAAATTCTAAATTGGAATTGCCAAGAATTAGTACAGTCCAAATACTTTCTAATAGGCCTGGCCAACAGGAACAAAATGAACCAAAAGACAGCACTGTTTACAAAAGCAAAGTAGTCATTGCAAAATTATCTGAAATTTTGACCATGATGTGGGCCAGGAGATAAACCACAGCCAAAATATACTTGTGAAAAAAAATTAAGCTAAAGGATAAGAATGGGAAAAATGTCTTTTATAAAAAAGAGCATCATTAGGTTATCTGCAATTCATTTGGTGAAACCATTATTAAGTGTCTACATTTTGGATGTGTTCAAGAACACATTTTTAATCTAGTAACGGTTCTATTGCATGCTGCTAAGAGAAACATGCTAATTTTCATACACACAATTACCCAGATTTCTCCAATTACTGTGGTTTCATTCTCGGGTGACATTACCAGCCAGACAAAATTTGTCTTTCATTAACATTAAGGCTTATTGTAAGAAAATAGCTCTAATTTTTAAAGACACAATATAGTATACTGGCCCAAATTGCAAGTACCGTGTTTAGAGTATTTTCATAAAATAAGTTCTACTTAATACAGTGAGCACAGTCATTGCCTAATACCATAAAATTCGGCATATGATGTATTAAGATCTGCAAAAGGCAAGAAAAGGAATACATAAAAGAAGACTTTATAGCTTGTGGTGCCTTACCTCAGACAAGAAAATGGAGAAGTTCTCAACTGGTTTCCCTAAGTAGACAAGAGGCCCCCATATACTGAAATAATCATTCCTAACTACAGCACGTAAATGATCACCTCAGGCTCGGAACTATCACAGAAATATGACAAGTGAAACTCTTAAAACTCACTTCTGCTTCAGGTGTTTAACTCTTGCTTTCGAGTTAAATGACTGTTAGAAAAACAATCACTAATTTTTAAAAAATGATTGCCTTTGATTTTTCATCTCTAGAGTTCTGTATAAGGCAGTCCAGTTTGTTCAGTTGTCTAGAAACAAAAACATGAAAGAGGCTGATCCTAGTACGGGCCAATTAGGGTCCCACAGAGACACGCTGATCTATGGGCACAGATTGCATCTCCCATTCTGGCAAAAGTAGCCACCGATGACAAGGATTATCTGTACAAAATCCATATTACTGGAAAAGAAATAAGGACATATGTTCTGGCAGCTATCAGTCATTCACAGCACCTCATTCGTAGATTAAGAGCAGATTTTAAAATTAGTTCTGGGGACTAAATGTGCTATGAGAAAGTCAAGAAGGTAAAAAGCCGGAAATACTGCACCTGCAAATCTGTCAAAGACTACTAAGATATTTGTAGAAGTACAATTTTTCATTGTTTTATATGTTTATAGATATATTTCCTATGTTAATTTTGATTTTTCTATAAACATTATATGAGATTCCTTTTAAAGTTGGTCTAATGAGCTAATTTAAGATTTTGGAATACAGAAAAATCCATTCCCCAAATACAGAAAACAAAACCAAACGAAAAGCACTGTGGACAACAAAACCAAACAAAATAATCCCTGAAAGCAAAGTAAAAACAAAACAAACAACAACAGACAATACAAAAAAGTGGGGGGAATAAAATGAAACCAAAGAAATCAGCTAAATGAAACTGGAGAAATCAGCACTCTTTAGAGGGAACTGTTCAAAGTTGGTTATATGCAGCTACTGATTTTTAGGGAATGCTATAAGCCACCACCAAAAGGCCCGATCACACCCCCTTTCCATTCACCGGAGGGGAGGGGAGGAGGGAGGGAATTGGTGCGGATTTAGCAATGGGTTAGCAGCTGGGGTCTTCACCTTTATCTCCTTGAAGAAGGAAGCAGTTTCGCCCTCGATAATTGGCTGCAGCAAAGGGCTTCTCCGCTTGCTGGAGGGGGAACCCTGTGACAGGTGTTAACAAGTAGGTTACATTCCGAACCCCTTTCCCTTTCCCTCCAGCTCTCGGCCTCCTCTGACCTCACCAGTATTTATTAACTTTTAACTCTGCATTCTTACCCCTCCCTGCCAAACACTCCCAGGAAAACCTGAAACAACAAAACTTATTTTTCCAAGTTGCTGCTTCCCTTCAGCGCCCACACACATAAATCAAGGAGGACAGAGTACAGCAAGAACAGCACAGGAGTATATTCGGCAGACACGCAGAAGAAACCCGAGGAGAAACACCTGCCTCTCATCGCTGACCCTGCCAATCACAGTAACCACAAGAACACTTCGGCTGTAGTCAGCTAAGGAGAATCACATAAGCTCAGAAAGCAATACAAAGGGGAGCTGACTTCTCTGTTGCACGTTCACCCTACTTAGGGACACTAAGGGTTCCTGCCTGGAGAATGAAAACAACTCCTTAGATCTAATCGTTTTATTTGTTAGTTTAGGACATTCCTCCAGAATACATTAAAGTGGCTTTCTTCAAATACACCTGCCTGAGATCTCTGGACCCTCCTTTCTTCATTAAATACATTGTTAAAAGAAATAGACAATATTCTAGGCCTAGAAATAAGAAGGGCATTTAAGGCCGGGCCAGACAAGAGCAGCAGCTAAAATGATTATGTATTGCAACGGCAACATCAAAGTGAGTTTGTGTCTGCTAAAGAGCCTAAAAGCCAGCAGAGGAGATGGGAGCACTGAAACAGAGGCAACTGTTTCCCCAAGAGATGGACAGGGCAGAACACCCTACTCATAAGCTGGGGGTGGAAATGCTGAGACTGGGATGAGGGATGGGAGCAGGTGGCTGGGCCCTAAAGACTTCCTGTCACTGAAGGCAAGCTGCTGCTCCCTACTCTTGACAAAATCAAAAGCCAGGAGCCAAAAGCAGGAAAGTTTAAGGATGGTGGCCACTGACAGCAACTTCAATGAGTAGCCTCCTTTCCTACACCTTGCCACATCCTCCAAGAAGGGCCTCTCTCTTGTTTCTCAGAGGATTTTCTCCCTGGACACAATTCCCAAGGGAGTTATCCCTCTCTTGGATGGCAGGGACTATGAGCAGAGGGCCTTGGGACCAGAGCGGCACTCTTTGGAGTGAAGAGGCCTGGAGAAAGTGCAGCCCTACCCCCTTGGTGCTCCATCTCTGGCCCAGTATATCTGATGGATGTACATGCCTTTTGGGCAAAGCACGTCCTCCAAAAGGGAAAAATAAATTCTATCAGCTTCAGATTTGCCCATTTTTAACAAATGTAGCCTCAGGGGTCTTTGATAAAGTCTTCATTTCTCAAGCTTGTGGGCCATGGATAGTAATGGCTGATTCAGCAATTAAAGTCTATTCTTTAATGAGAAAGCAGGTTAGGGCCCTATTCATATATCCAGGGCCCATTCAAGCGGAAAGGTGTTGTACCAGCCACGGGAAGGTATTCTACTCACAATGATGGGTATGGTGTTAGCTCGGGACAGGATCTGTTTGACCAGCCGGTACCTGTCATATAGTGGCTTCATCACCTGCCGTTCGTTCTTTGTTACCTGAAAAGCAAGAATGAGAGCTATGAGAAGCCTGCTGCTGGGAGTCATGAGCAGCTGTCTAAGCATGCTCTGGGCCTTTGTAATTCTAGAGAAACTCCAGATGATGCAACTTAAGTCTTACTACCCCACAGAATTTATTTAAACTGATAATATTATTTATTCAATAAATATTCAGATTACCTAGTTCAGCTGCAGATCAGTGGAAGTCACTCCACTGGTAGTATTGCTTTTTCTAAATCCAAACTAGGATCATTCTTAGGTTCCTGCTTCCTGCTTAAAACTCCTCAAGGTTCAGAGTTCCCAGATGACTATTTTCTGAGCCCAGGGAAAGTGAAAGCGTATATTTGCTATAAGACATATCATGTAGGCCGGGCATGGTGGATCATGCCTGTAATCCCAGCACTTTGGGAGGCTGAGGTTGGCAGATCACCTGAGGTCAGGAGTTCGAGACCAGCCTGGCCAACATGGTGAAACCCCGTCTCTACTAAAAAATACAAAAACAAAAGAAAAAATTAGCTGGGTGTGGTGGTGGGTGCAGTGAGCTGAGATCACACAACTGCACTCCAGCCTGGATGACAGAGAAAGACTGTCTCAAAAAAAAAAAAAAATTACATATCATATAGTTCATTTACTTGTCTTTCTCCTTTATGAAATTATGTTTCTAAGAACAAGATTCTGGCAAACAGTGGGTATTCAAGGAACATTTGATGAAAAATACATGAACTGATTCATCTGTGTATCCCTAAAATCTGGCACAGGGCTAAAAAGTGTTTAAAGGACTGATTCTCCAGGAAGTGGGGAGGAATCATACTCAACTCCCTGGTATAGTATTGGAAGCTCCTCATACTCTATCTGCTGTTTCTCCTCCCCATCATACTTCAAGCTTCAGAAATAAAGTAGGTTGTCTCAACCTTCTTGTCTAATTCCCTCTACCCTGCCATGGCTTCCTCTTTGCTCTTTTGTTTGGCAAATTCCAGATGAAGAGCCACTTCTCTGTGCAGTCTTCTTCCAACATCCCCCATTCTGGGAGACTCACCCATTCTCTCCTTTGTGTCACCACCCTGCCCCGTGCATACCCTGTAATTTCATAAACGCTTTTATACTCTACTGTAGCGATATGTTGACACGTGTCTCCTCCTTGAGACTGTAGCCCCTTGAGAGAAGGAGTTTATATTTTTGTATCCCTAGTAACTATTTCAGTGCTTGACATCATGGAAATAGTCCATAAATATCAGTCAAATGAGTGAATAAATATTTCAAACATAAATAGGTGTGCCTGATTCACAGATGCAGTCCCATTGGTTACTTAAATGGGGAATGAGATGAAGTATCTTTGTTTCAAGTTAGCTGTTTGTCTCCTGCATTCTCTTACTATTTCACATATAATAAGGCAAGAGTTTTAGAGGTAAGGAAGGCAAGTAGCATTAGCTTTGACCATTTCTTTTACGGGTTTTTTGAGCCTTCAACTTCAAAGATGACTCTGGATTATGAAGAAATGGATGATCCTTTGTTGCCTTTTGTATTTGTCTTTCTCAAAGTGATCAACAGCAAGTGTGCTTTGGATAAACTTGACAAGTAAGAATAAGATCAAGAAGAATAACAGCCTTTTATTTCTTGCACTTCTGTTATCAGATAACTAACGGGCAATTGGTACTTTCCTGCTTCTACTATCTACTATACCATGAGGAGTTTTATAATTTTATAAACAATGACTATCAAAACTAGAAGGGACCCAAATTATTTTACAGAAAAAGACTAAGGATCAAACCACAGATGTCACCCGCTATACACCTACCACAGAGCTGAAATGAAAAGACTGTGTCTAGTGCTGGCAGGGATGTTGAACATCTGGAACTTTCCTTCACTGCTGGTAAGAGTGAAACACTTCAGAAAACTATTTGGCAGTACCTACTAAAGCTGAACTTATGATCCATCAATTCCACTCTTAAGTATATACCAAACAAAGGTGGCCTTAAGTTCATCAGAAGACATATGTAAGAATGCTCATAGCAGCACTATAATCCCAAACTGGAAATAGTCCCAAACTGGAAATTGCCCATATGCCCATCAGTGGTAGAATAAAGTATGTTCCCCAAATTAAATACTACACAGCAATGAGAATAAGTGAATCACAGCTATATGCAACATCATGGATTAACCTCATAATAATAAAGCTGAGTAAATTATGCCAGACACAAAATATACTGTCAGATTCCACTTACATAAAGGTCAAAAATAAGAAAAATCCACAGAGTTAGATGATAGTGGTTTTCCTCTGTGGAAACTTGAGTCATGGTACTGACGAAGGGAACATGAGCAAGGCTTCTGGAGGATTGGCAACATTTTGTTTTTTGATCTGGGTGCTGGTTACCTGAGTGTGTTTACTTTGTGAAATTTCATCAAGACATATGTTTATAATTTGGGCTCTTTTCTGCATTTATGTTATACAGGATAAGCATCCCAAATCTGCAAATCCAAAACTTTTTGAGTACTGACATGATGCCAAAAGGAAACGTTCATTGGAACATTTTGAATTTCAGATTTTGGGATTTGGGATGCTCAATCAGTATAATGCAAATATTCCAAAATCTGAAAAAATCCAAAATCTGAAACACTTCTGGTCCCAAGCATTTTGTATAAGGGATACTCAACCTGTACTTCAACAAAAGTGCAACAACAGCCACAAATAAGTGTGAGGAACAGAAATGAAATGACTTGTACAATGTCACATGTAAAATGACAGAATTTAGGACTGAGACACATGAAATAATCTTTTAAACACAAGATATAGAATATGTTGCAGATGAGATTAAGGTGCATCCTAATGTCAGCACGTGACACATGGTGAAATATAATGTGCAAGATAAACAATAGACAGTTGAGTAACCAAAGACATACTAAAAATAGAAATAGGAACCAGCCAGCATCCCCACTGTGAACTAGCATCCATTACTAGTTATTTGGCAGAAACATCTTTGGACTGTAACAGAAGACCAAAGTAAAACCAACCAGCTATGACAAATTTGACAGAAACCAATCTCCTTTCTTACTCTTTGTTCAAAAACGAAGTTTTCTACTTGGAGTAGATAAGGAAGATCACTGGCTTAATTCTTTGGCTCATGACATTGATATTTAGATTTTCTACAAATTGCTCATGTTTTCAATTAGTGACCCCCAGGAACTAATCACCTGTGAGTGATCTGACAAAATCCAGTGTTTTTGACTATGGAGAGTTAAAACTCATGATTCCACAAAACCATTGTCATTTAACAGAAGCACCAAAAATATCAAAGATCTTTAAGTCTGAGGTAAGAGAAAGTTAAGAATAACGACCTGATTTTTATCATAGTCATTTTCATAATATATATTTGAAGCCAAAGGCTCAGTGATACTAAAAGTTAATGCAACTTTTACCCATCATAATAATGATCAGTGTTCAGTTTGTGAGTGGGGTCAAAATTTAATCCATAGTTATATGAACAAAGCAGGACCTTTGCTGAACTGTCAAAAAAGAACTATTAAATCTAACCACAGGAAAACCGTTTGAGTTGACATCTCTTATTCTTGACTCATCAGCTGCTCAGGGATTCTGCTGCCCACCAAGAATAGGACTCTGAATGAGCTACTGATCTTCTCTCAGCCTCAGTTTCCTGGTGGTAAATTGCTGAATTCAAATTAGAAAATCTTTATGCTTCCTAATTGCTTGGAAATGACTTTAGGCCAGGCATGTAGTATATTATCTCTTCAAAATACTTTCACTCCTCTAGCTTCAAAACTTTATTTAAAGTGATAGTGCTGAATGGTCTTCCAATATGTGGAACTAGGGTTATCATTAAGATGTATTTTTGCACATAAGTCAAACAACATAAATATCCAGATGTGAAGATCTAAGGGGAGAAAGCAGCACTTCCACTCTGTCTTTCCTTGTGATTCAAATAAATTGTCATTTACTGGTCTTTTACTACCCTATTTGGTTGTCCCGTAAATTTCGGATATTTCAAAACACAAAGGGAACACTAGCCAATAATTATCCACATTTAATTAATGGCAAGTCTTGAACAGAAATCAGAAAGGCCTGATTAGGCAGCTGCATTTGTCTGTCTTTATCTTTTGTGATGGTTTTGGTCTTAGCCTCAAATAAAACTCTTCTCTACTGAAACATCAGTTTAGTTGCTGTCATCTGACAAAACCACAAAGGTGAAAGGTAAAATGAACATATTTACTTTAAAGATAAATTAGAACTATGAAATATTAAGAGCTAGAAAAGCCTTATTTTTTAGATGATAAAATTAAGCACCAGAGAGGGTAATGATTTGCTCAAGGCCACAGAGATGGGTGCAGATCCCAGGTGTATGAACTTCCAGTTGTTTTCTTTCACAAATAAGGAGTAGGATCTTTAACCGTGATGATTTTTGGATCTGGGATGCTCAATCAATAGCGCATCAATACAGCATCATCAATATAGTGCAGTTAATATAGCATAGAGATGTAGCATTATTCTCTAATAGGGTTTGGCCAAGTTCTCTTCATAATATAAAGAATTCTGCCTTCCAAGCTGAGAGTTTGCCTATACTGAATTTACAAAAATCTGTGCTTATGAACAGTGTCATAGAAATACAACTTTGTGAGAAATTATGTCATAGACAAACTATGCGGCCTCAAACCCTCCTTAGTAAAACAAGAAGTAGTTTGAGTTTGTGTGTGAGGGGTATACCTCTGAATCATCAAACTGCTAGAAGGAGAAGACAAAATGGGATGGATTCTTATAAGTGCTGCATTCTTGGCTTATTAATTTGAAAAATGGCAATTCTGTCTTCGTTATCAGGTTATCATAATAGACTGTATAAAGATCAGAAAATCCAAAACAGCAGCTAACTGAAGGAGAAGATTTATAAATGGTTCCAGAATTAGCATTTAAATTTGAACATGGCTGTATTTAGGGTCCTCAAGGTTTAAAAACGTAAGATTAAAATACTCCATTGAGGAAGATCAGATGGAGTATGCTTCTGGTTCTGATCAGGTAACCCATTCTCTCCCCTCTATGGTCATTATCAAATAGTGGGATACACAGACAGTAATACAGTGACATGTAGTTATTTACTGCACTTCTGTGACATGGTCTTTTGATGAGAAGATTCTTAAATATTGAAGAGGATGCACTTTAATAATAATAGGGAATTATATGCCTGTGTATAAATGAGTGTTTTTGTGTTTATATATGTGTAACTCTGCAGAGTGCCCCCAGAGTGCCCTGAGAAAGCAAACAGCTTTGCTAAAAATGTACAGAAGCAGCTGATTACAGTTTTGGCCTAAGACTTTAGTAGTTAGTGCCCTTTTAAATCAGTATCTGTAGACTCAGAAAAAAATCCATTGAGTTTTGAGCACCTGCTTTTCTAAAAAATTGGGGTTTGGAACAACAGTTTAACTCTGGAAGTACATGTATTTTTCTTCTAAGAAGAGTGTTGTCCACATGGTATTTACAGTCCAGGGTCCATGGTAACACCACAAATCTAAGAATTAAAAGTTTACTCTTTGATTTTTTTTCAGACTGGCCAGATATCAAATGAACTCTGCTTTTCCTGAGGAGGTTGGAGCATCATGTTCCAAACAGAGTGAGGCAGAGAGTTTGGCCCTGGACCAGAAATGAATGACACTCAAATTTCCTAGAGCATCTGTTCCCTGCCCTATGAGATGCTAGAATCCGGACCCACCTGAAAGAGTGATGAAAGGGAATAATAAGGCAGGGCCAAGAATAATAGTTCATATTCTTAATGATAAGAGGGCTATGAAATGCACATTCTTTCACCTGATTTAATCATTTAATCAGAAGGAGGCCACAGAGAGTAGAACATGTAATTGTAACAGAAGTGAAAACTATCATTTACTGTGCAAACCCAGTAAAAGCCACCCCACCCCACTTCCTCAGTGACAGACATCCTGCAGGTAAGTATATACAGATAAACGTCTGTGTGTGTGTGTCTGTAACATCATTTAATCTCCTTGGCAATCTATAACAGATACCTATTATATAGACAAAGCACCAAGGCTCTGAGAGGTTACCTAAGCAGCCCAAAGTCATAGAGCTAATCTCCATGGTGCTGAGTTTTGAATCTGGGTCTGCCAATTCTACGTGTCTGACCCAGTCCAGGCTGAATGAGGGAATCTGTTCCCAACTCAGAGCAACAAATACTACAACACACAAAATACTCAATTGGCAGCAAGGTTAAGTCTATCTAGAACACAGCTGTGAGCTCTTAAGGACCTTGGGCATGGAAGTCCTTAAAGGTGTCTATCAATGTCATAACCCAAATCCACAGAAGTAAAAGAGGAAATGTTCAAGAAGGAAAGCACACCTACTCCATGAGGCCTACCAGACGGCTACAAAGAGATCTATACTTCAGGGTTCTGAGCCTATTGTGGAGAAGGAGTGTCTCTCTGATAAAAGTTCACTTCTGCCTCTACACATTTTGAATATTCCAGTGGAGAAGGAGAAAGTTTCATAATGTATTTGAGCTCTAGAGCATTTACTATTTGGTTCAATGCCTTTAAAAAAAAAATCCCAAACAAAGCTTGGCTGAAACATGAACATTATCCCAGAGTGTCAGTATTTTTCCACTGCAGGGACAGGCCAGCAGAAGAAATCATCATCAGTGCCAGCATTTTTTTTTTTTTTTTTTTTTTTTACATTTAAACCTGATAAATTCAGAATTAAAATGCCACCAAGGAGACATTCTACAGTTATTGGGCCTGTGTCATATGTCAGGTCTTGTGCTAGACACTGAGGACTGGGGTCACCACTAGGTGAACAAAGCCCAGAATCCCAGACCTCCTACACCTTAGAGTCTAGTGAATTATTCTGGAACCTTCTTTATTTAAAAGAGCATATTTTAGATGAAAAGACTATCATATAGTCATGGCCAAGACTGAAAAAGAGATCTATACTTTTTGGCTATATAAAAATAATCAGTGAACCTAAACTTCATGCTTCCTTATACCTGCTTTTAAAAATTTGTTTTGTTAGGTCTCTGACAACATTATGAACGAAAGGTTATTAACAGTGACTGACAAGAAGGGTGTCTGATGAAAAGTTCTTCAAGGAAGAGATCAGAAGCCTATCATGCTACCGTTTCCCCCACAGCTAACAACAAACATTCAAGCAATGCTTGCTGAACAGCAAGCCACCTCAAATGCTTCCCGTTGTTATGAAAAGGCAAAGCCATATTTTGGATTCCTCACACTTCTGGTTCTGAATGGCAGCTGGAACTTCTTTATAAACAAACACTAGTTGCATTGCATTGCAGAGAGATTGAATTTTAAGGCAGATCATTCTAGTTTAACACCTTTCATTTTATGGATGAGGAAGCCTACAGTGACAGCTTATTGGGGGAGACCTAGGGACAGGGAAGTCTTCAAACTGCAGGGGTCTTTATGCCCTACACTCTGCCCCTCCAACCCCTGGCCCCTCCACCATTCCTTCCTTTAAAGTGGTACATTAATGACTAAATTTTAGTTGCAAACAAATTTTTCACTGGAATCCAAGTAAGTTCAACATCTACTAGATAGAACTTTCTTATTGGTTAAGGCTTCAGAAAGCTTAGTTATGGTGTAAATATATAGTAACCTCCTTTATCCTAAAACTAAAGAAAGCAAACATTACGGAACCCCATTTGTAAAATACTGAACATAGAAAATCCATTTCTAAAGCCAGATAATTGACCCCAATCAGAAAATTTACTATATCACATACCGGCCGTCCATGAATGCTTTCATAATATAACAGAGCCTTCTGCAGAGCCACTTTCTCATTAGCAATCTGGTCTTTGGTCATATCCTGTATAAACACAGGGATAGAGAATTGAAAGAGAGGAAAATGTTTGTGAACATTCCAACTTCTTTACTTAAATTACTAAAGCAAGGCTAAAAAGAACCCTCATATAACAGCTCTCCCTAGCTCTATCCAAAGTTCATTTAGAAATGGGCTACTCCTGAGCTCTTGGGAGAAACGTGGCCAGCACAGCAGAATCATCATCAGCCACTTGGATGTCCCTCATGGCAGCAAAGGTACGGTGAACACTGAGGTAAGCAGGGCTGTGAGGCACATGGGGCTTAGCTTAATGGCCCAAGCAATGACGACGGTTATACGTTACATGGTCCCAAAGGTTTGTCTCTAATCCTTCTACCTCAGAGTCACAAAACCAGCTATTAACCTAAACAAGTTCATTCTGTAATCTATACAATAGAGTTTTGTTTTCAATCTGTAGTCAAAAACCAAAGCACCCACAGTTAACGCACTCTGCAGTTGTTTCATCAGCTTCTCTAGACACGTAACAGCCTGGAAGGCTTAACAAGGCATCATCTTCCCACTGGAATTCACGTGGCATGCCCTGTGTCTCTACCACATTGACTGCAATGGCTTAGGGCTTAGCACTTCACAGAATCATCGCACCTTAATGTCCTCAGGGCGGCTGCCTTCCGCTCGCTTCTCCTGGAGCTTCCTCTGAATAGATTCCAATGTGGCTTCAACACTGGGCTTTATTGCTTTATCCACCAGCTCTTGCTTCTTCTCATCTTCTTTCTCAAGTTGGGAACCAAAACTCTTGGGGAGTGTGTTGCTTCGCTGCCGCATCCTGGGAGTTAGGTCCTCTTCAGATATCTTTAGTTTTGATTCTAGTTGAGAAGATTTGGGGGTAGAGATATATGAGATTATTTATTTACGTATTTATTTATTTATTTGAGACAGAGTCTCGCTCTGTCACCCAGGTTGGAGTGCGGTGGCACGATCTCGGCTCACTGCAAGCTCCGCCTCCCGGGTTCCCGCCATTCTCCTGCCTCAGTCTCCCGAGCAGCTGGGACTACAGGCGCCCACCACCACGCCCGGCTAATTTTTTTTTGTATTTTTAGTAGAGACGGGGTTTCACCATGTTAGCCAGGATGGTCTCGATCTCCTGACCTCGTGATCCGCCTGCCTCGGTCTCCCAAAGTGCTGGGATTACAGGCGTGAGCCACTGCGCCCGGCCTGATACATGAGATTTGATGTCTGCCCAACACAAATTGTTTTTCTGTAGTATCAATAACTTACTCTTTTTTCAGAGAGTATCTAGTTACAGTATCAGTAGAAATCCCTGAATTATTATGTAAAACCTGAGAGAATGGTAACATCTTCTTTGATTACATGGAATGTTTCCCTAACACTAATTGCTGAGAAAGCTTTAGCCGCATCAGCCTGTATGATGCTCTCAGAATGTGGCATCCTTGCTCCTTCAGTGGTTAAAGGTATTTAGTGATCTAATGCCCAACCACTGGCCAACCTTTTCTGTATGACTTACATACCTTATTCTGAAATCAGGTTCACTTTGTATTCTATTTAGTTGTTTACATGACTGTGTCTCTGAAAAGATAGGAATCTCTTTGAGGGATGGAGGCCATACCCTTTGCAGATTCATCTCCGTGTCTACTTGTTTGCTTCTACCACCACAGCAAATGGAGACTTGGATTAAACAGGTGTTTGAGAGATGCTGACTTGAAACCATCATCCTTCTATTAGTGATCCAGGGAAATGAAGAAATGTTGCAGAATTCACCTCTTAGCTGATCTGGTTGCCCTATGACTGAGACCACGTGAAGACCTGGGGAAGTGGTCACTCTGAATAGCTGAGAGTGCTGGGAAGCATCTTTAAGGACCGGGGAACACCTGGCTTGTTATACAGAAGCCACAGTTCCAGAATTTTACCCACCTTTAAGTTGTCTCCGGAATTTGGCAAGGTCATTTGTCCATTTCAGAACCTCTGGATTGGCTGCTTTGTCACTGTGGGAAGGCTGAGAAAAGGAAGTCTAGAGTAAATGCTTTGGAACTGGAGCAGGGAAAGGAAGAAGTGTTTGATGATCATTTTTGTTTTAAATAGGAAGGAAAAGTTGAGCCCCATCAGAATAAGAAATTAAACACGACCAATCAGAGCAAATGTCACAAATGTAATTCCATTATCCTTCTTTATATTTGGTTATTGTGATGCTTTCAAAAAATTCCTCAGGGGCAAAATGCATCTTTATGATCAGTGACTTCTCTGAGGTCCATGATCCCCTTGCCATTATTTGTAGGGTTCAACCTGTAAGACGAACAGTGTAGAAAACAGAGGGGTATATGATGTTTTGCTCAGCAACCATCACAAAAATGCCTTTTTGCCACTCTTGTGGTACAGAGCTGAGAGCAGAACGAGCTCAGTGCTAATGAGATTTCAGAAGATAATATTGAATTAAATTTTAGTCAAACAAAGGATTTCATTCAACAATTTCTCCAGTTCCTGCTTACTGATTAATTTATAAAATGTAGACTTAAGCTTTCATTTTTTTTTTTTTTTTGTAAGAATACACTTGTGCAAGGAAAATGCTGATACATGACTGGGGTTTATCAGGGTGTACTATCCAGGGTTTACTGCCTTTTTGTTGTAAGATTCCCTAGAAGTCTCCCTTAACCTTTCATCGTTTCTTTGAGTTGTTGAAACGCTGCCATGTCCAGGGAGAGGATGAGGTGAAAAGAACAGTGTGAGGGGACACTTACTCTGTACTTCTTCTCTTCTTCGAATCTATCTTCAAACTTCCGGATCTTCTTTTTAAGGCTCTGAATCCTTCGTGTGAGCTGGGCAGGTGTCAGGTCCTCTTGCTCATCATCATAGGACCCCAGAGAGGAGCTTCGCCGCCTGTGAAGAGTACAACTTGGGTCAGTTTCCCCAGGAGCAGTCACTGCTTGCCTAGAGAGGCCCTGGGGAAGTGGGACACCATGTGGCATGTGGTGGTGGGGTGGGAGGCAGCACGGAGACAAAACAGCCTCTCTCCTCTTGAATAAAAGACACTTGAGTGATCCATTGGAGCTCGGTATGTCCCACCTATTAAGTACATCTAGGCTTTCTAGCTCACATTTATAATTAGCAAAGTAGGACTGAACATCAACCTTTCCTGTGGGCCCAAAAGAGCTGAACTGGAGAGAGCTTTGGAAAGGAGATGCTAAGAAAATTCAATATGTGATGTTGCAGTTGGGCCACAGTTCAAATGGGAAACTACAACATGGCCTGTGTCCTAGGATGGAGAATTTCAAATATGTTGCTCCACAGGCTCACGACTTAATTAAAAAAAATTATTCACTATCAGTGCCATTCCTGTCTTTTCTGATGTTGTGGGGATGATGCATTTGCCTATCAGCAACACAGAGAAACATACCTCATGAAAGAATGAGAGTTTGGTGGGGAAGGAGGCACTTCTGTGTCATCCAGGTATTGTCTGCTCTGCCCGTAAGCGTAGAACCGAGGAGAGAGCATGGGGTCACTGTCTTCGTCCAGCAGCTGACGGATCAGACGCCCAGCCTGCGGCGAGAGGTGGGCTTCATCAGAGTCACTGTTCTCCCGCTGCCAGGAGGAGAAAGCAGGGATAGGCTCTGGAAAATAAGGGTAGTAAGAGGTCAGGACTGTTCCTGAAAGAGGTCAGGGTTGTTCTTTAAAACACAAGTGTTTCCCAGGCTTCCCAGATGCTTTAGGAAGCTGCCCATTGAATCGTTTCTCATTTTACAGCTAAGTTCCAGACTAAGGACACCGCGCCCCAACTGAAATCACCAATATGTCTGACAGCCATCATCTGTCTACCTCTCGTTTCCATTCTCACTGGCTTTCCAAAGAGAATTTGCTAGGCTACCCTAAGGAGCAGCCTTGAAGGGGGGAAGCCCAGTTAATTAGTGATAAAAACTCTTCCACGTGATGGCATCAATGAAAAGAAAATGTGCATGCCTGTAATCCCAGCACTTTGGGAGGCCAAGGCGGGCGGATCACCTGAGGTCAGGAGTTTGAGACCAGCCTGGCCAACATGGTGAAACCCCATCTCTACTAAAAATATAAAATTTAGCTGGGCGTGGTGGCGGATGCCTGTAATCCCAGCTAGTGGGGACGCTGAGGCATGAGAATCGCTTGATCCCAGGAGGTGGAGTTTGCAGTGAGCAGAGATTGCGCCACTGCACTCCAGCCTGGGTGACAGAGTGAGACTTTGTCTCAACAAACAAACAAACAAACAAAAACAAAGAAAAGAAAATGTGTTGATGGGGGAGATATTTGGTATCACGGCTGTACATCCCTCACTAAACAACCGAGGAGTCAAGCTAAGGAACCACATCAATCTTGAGAGAGCCTATGTATTTAGGAGTTTATAACTTCCCTTGAGGTCATCCATTAAGCTGTTTTGTGTGCTTCTGCTTAAGTGTGTTGGGATTAGCACATTTAAGATGCATGCTTTGCGCTTGAAACTTCAGAAGGTGCTCAAGACTCCAGTTAGAGTGAGATGCATACATAAATTAGCCAACAGAAGAAAAACGAACACCTTACAAAGGACAAATCTGTACAAATCAGTTTAGATAATCTGTAAAAAAAAAAAAAAAAAAAACAACAACAAAAAAACACGCTCAGCACAAAATCTTGATCTGTCATTTAGGGAGGGAAGAGGGCAACTGTCTACTTCTATTTACTGCAAGACTTACCTCAGTAGACTCCTTTCCTCATTAAACAAAATCCTATCTAAAAGAGTTAAAAAACAGATGTCGATGATATAAGGTATTTCATTTGTAATGTCTGCATTATAGAATGAGTTAAGCTTGAAATTTACTTGTGGATTACTGTGATTTACACAAGGGTACAATTTGGCTATGATCTTAAACTCTGGGATTCCTAGACTTTGAATCATGGAACAGTTGCTCCTCTACCTATCATACTATAAAATGTGCAAAACGATCTTCAATAAGTGCTTATTCAGGCTTCTATTTAAAAATATATAATCCTAGAATGTTACAGCTGGGTGTGACTTCATACCTCAACTAATTTTGTGATTTCTCAATCCTGGCCGCACATTAAAGTCACACAGGGAAATATAAATGGCTACCAGCATGCAGGCTCCTCATACTATCCAAGTCAACAATATTTAGGTGAGGGTCCATATATGTACCCCTCACACACACAAGTTTAAAAGCTGTCCAGGTGATGCTCATGTGCAGCCAGGTTTGAGAACGATTGATCCAACCCAGCAGGTGACAGATAAGGAAACTGAAACCCCAAGAGGTGGGTCTAGAAGCTAAGTCTCCTGACTTCCAGATCAGTGCTTCAACTTAGAATGTGCCAAGTGCTTCCATAAGAGTGGCAACTTTCTGAGATTTTAGTAGACCCCATATAATAGGGAGGATAAGCACATTAATTAAAAAAATTAACTTTATATGGAATGAAGTCCACAGGTTCTCGAAATTTAAAGAGAACTAGGTTATCTGGAAACGCAGATAAAAATACAAATATTTTAAGAAATGAAAGCAGTGTTAAAGACAGATTCGTATCTATTGAGGCTCAAAAAGTGGCAGAGGACATGCTGGTAGATGTGCCTGGCTAAAGCTGGACACGAACAGGAGGTGTTTCATCATTTGTACTAACACTATCAGTCTGCTCCTCCTAAGTGGTAGGACTTGGGCACAAGCAGCTCAAACCGCCAACATAAAAGAATAAAAAATGGACTGAGAGGCGAAGTAAGGAGGGGGGACTGGAAAGCAACCACTAGAAAAAATAAAACATGTCAGCTGCAGAAAATGGAACTATTAAACTGACCAGCTTGCATCTTCTCTGTCATGATATTTCATAAGACACCAGTAATTTTCTGCAAGGACTTTCCCCATGAGAGGGAAAGGGTTAAGATGGCTTGAACAGTAATGCAGCAGGCAATAAGCTCACCGCCAAGTGGCAAAGCAGCAAAGCAACTGCGGGCAGGGCACGAAGCTTTCCTGGGGACAGAGGGCTTTGGCAAAGCAAAGTCTGATGTTGATATTGGCATATGAGTGTGCTGGTTAGTTTGACATTTCTATTCATAAAATCTTAGTTTAAAAGGTGTTACCTTACATCCTGAAGCCCTTTAATGTGTTAGAATCTAGCAGAATATCTCCTTAAAAATGTTATAACTCATCTTTAAGTTTTCAACTAGGTGGTCTCTGTGTATACAAATTTTTACTTATAAGAGTGTGTTATAAGATAAACTGATCTTGAATTCACTATAAAATGTTAATCATGGAACTGAATAATCATTATTTGATGCTTTGTGGCTAATGGCAGGGCCATCCATCAGTTTTCTTGTTTGTTAACACAGCTTTATTTTGTGGCTTTATTCTTGATCAGTTGCTTTACTGACAAGGAGATCAAATGTGTCTGTCCTTTTCCTAGCGTCTCCCGTGGTATACAGGAAATACACAGCTGCAGTAATTCTAGCTTATCAGTGACATTTTCTCCTAAAGCATATAGTTAGGGTGAATGAATTCACTTATTTTAAAATGAGAAATGTAAAACTATATGAGTTTCAACTCTAATAAAAAGGTATGCATGTAGAACAGAAGTGAAAGGTTTCTCATCTATGTAACACAAAATGCTTACCTGATTCTCTCCTTTTTCTCTCTTTTCTGTTATTCGATAGTCTTATAATTTAAGGCTTCTATTCAAAAGAGTTATAAAATGACATGTAATACACAGTTCAGTATAACTAAGGGATCAATAAAACTGTTCCCCATTTTAGTTTGAAATGATCTAAAAGCACAAGGCTCACGTTTTGATAGTTGGCACTCAACTAGAACAATAACAAATAACTAAATAAGGTAGTGTGGTAGAAAACAGGTCCAATTTCACTGCCTGCCTAGAGAGCCGGTTTTGAGGATGTATTCACTGACCATTCCCTGACCATTCCCAATTGCTACTTTGGGAAATATTTTATATTTTAACTAGCAATTCTAGAGCAAGGAAAGAGATAGGGATGTTGCAAGAAAATTATTTAAAGGGAAAAACAGGAGGGATGTGAGGCTTCACACTGGACTGTCTTGCTAAACCACCACATAAAATAAATGCATTTTCATATCTAGACCAAAGTTCCTTGTGTACAGTTAGTTTTGCTTTTAGTCATGTGTCTTGTCACAGTGAACTCTGGACATAAGTATGACATGCCTCTCTATTAAAAATTAATCCACCCAGGTCAGTTGACATCGCAGCAGGTCGGAAATAACAGAGATAAAAGCTGCATGCTTGCTACTGAAGTAATGAAAAAAAGACTAGGCCCTGGGGGAGTTCCAGTTCAGACACTATAGTACACATGGATATAACGGAAATTTTCTGTAGAAAGAGGGAACATATCTCTGAGTAATGCTAACATGGTCACTGGGACATAGCTACTCTCTGCTTAGCTGGCTGGATCCACTTACTATACAAAAGAAAACCGGGTACTGGGATGATTGATTTCTCAGAAATCTGCACAGAATTAAGGGGGCCGCTGTTTTCCACATTCCCTTTCCAACTATATTATTTAGAGCCATTTACTCCTTGGCAAGATGTAACCATTTTTCCGCTCAGCTGAGCTAGGAGGTACTTGGACATCTCAGACATAGAAAGATGTAAGCCTCATGGTGGAGGCTCTTTACTGGAAGAATTTTATAAAATTTTCTTTAGTGTTCCAAAATTTAACTTTAGAACAATGTTCATCCTATGAAATTGTTCAATTAGTCTTGTTAACCAACAGAGTTAGAAAGAACCAGAGTAGTCAGTTTTATCAATCACAAATGTAATCCTTACATTTATCTGCTTTGTCCGTTTGCAAAGTTAATAAGCAAACCCTTAATAGCTCCATTTAAATCATTAATAAATGTGTGGAACAGGATAGGGCTGAGGACTTTTTACCTAATGAGAATATCCCCATTTGAGTTGACTTTGATCCATTTATCTACACATTTAAGAACAGCTGCTTAATCAGTTACTAATTCACTACCCTACCTGTCTTCTCTCCCACTTTTCTGACAGTCAGGCTATCATTAAGGCCCGGTCAAAGGCCCAGGTGAAGTCTTTTCAAATGCACCATTTCCCCAATCTAAAGTCTAGTATTAATAATATCAAAGAAAGAAAGGAGGTTGGTGTGACATGGTTAATCCTTAATAAATCTGTAGAGGACCTAGTAATACCAATTCCTCTTGTGTTCAGAGCCATCCATGGCCATTCGGTAAACTGCGCTCTGGTTTCAAAGAAGGCAAACTTAGGCTGATTTTTCCTGAAACTATACTTGGAAATATTTATGGAAGATAAAACTGACACTCACATAGTGCCTACTATGAGCCCATACTGTGCTGTGCACTTAGCATATTTTAGCTCATTTAATCCTTGCAATAAACTTATTAAGTAGATACTACTGTATCTACTATTCATTATTACCTACTGTTACCATCCTATTTAAAGATGGGAAAATTAAGGTGAAAACCAGAGCAAGTTTACTAACTTGTCGCAAAGCTGATAAGCAGCAGAGCCAGGATTTGAACCCAGGGAATCTGGCTTGTAACCACTTTGATCTATTGCCCGCAAGGATATAAAACTGACATTGTTTAGAAAGAGGCATCAGGTGCAAATGAGGAGACTTTGTTACTTTGAATCATCATTTTGCTTCTTTTGGCCTCAGTATTCTCATCTGTATAACAGGAAGGTTCAAGTGGAAGATCTTTTAAGATCTCTTGTTTTTCTATGATACTTTTAGAGAATTTCCTTTCCAAAGTTATTTTCAACAAGCAGTAAGTGATGAGTTAGATATATGAAGTATCTTATGCCCTTTTAAAAATACCACCCATCTCCATTTTTTGAAATGGGGTATTGTTATGTTGCCCAGGCTGGTTTTGAACTCCTGGGCTGAAGTGATCCTCCTGCTTCAGCCCCTTAAGTAGTAGGGACTACAGGCGCATACCACCATGCCTGGCTTAAAATGCCCCTTTAAATTTAATTTCATCAGGACATACTGAATAGAGTAGCTGACTGCTTAAACCCCAGTGCTTACACAAGGAGTATCCTCAAATCAACATAATTGACTGCTTGGGAACATTCTAATTATGCAACTCTGAAGAGCTTTAACTAACACAGAATAGTACATTAAATCTGTATATTCATTTAACTCCGGTGATTGGAAATCCTAGTAATAATAGTCATGTGGCTAAATCAAATAATAAAACAGCTATGTATATTTAAAAAGGATAAAGTATGCTTAGTATTTGCCAATAAGCATGACCAGACTCGGATCCTACATTCACTTTGCGAGAGTTCCATTCCACATGTCCTACGGAATCTATTTATTAGTTTCATTTCCCTTTTTGTTTCCTTGATACTGAGCCCCAGAAGCCAATGAACATCATTTTCGTGTGGAGGGGCAGTACTTAGTGAATAGCCTGCTGGTGCTCGCCTCTGCAGTTAAGTATTGCTTCACCTGACATTCTGCGATTCCACATTAATGTGAGAGTATGAGCTATGGTATGGGGATGGGAAGGAGCAACCAAACCAAAAAAGAGGGGATGGTGGCTTGAAGACTGTTGATGGGGGCTTGTAGGTGGATACTGGTTCAGGAGGTTTTTGGTAATTATGACTTTTGTTTACATATTTTGTTGCACTGGCTTCACATTCACAAATTCGTGCAAAGTTTATTCCTTACTGGAAAGACACAATTTTCTTATTTTAGCTATAAAAAATGTGATATTTTAGTGATCAGGCTTATTGCTCTCATTTTATGCAAAAATTCCTTTACTTTCATTATACTTATAGCTATATTAATGCTATAATGTAACGTGGAAAGTTACAATAAGTACATAAGCTTTAAAAAAAAAAAAGGTCACTGAAAGCAGTAATCAAATGATCAGAATGGCCTTGATGTGAATTCATGTAGATTTTAAAGATATGTACGTTCAATGACAAACACAGTAATTGGCAAAACAAAAACAAAAAAAGTGAAAGTTATTTCAAAAACTACTTGGAATACACAATCCACTTTCCCAAGCCTATTGAAATGCAATGTATTTTTTTCCAATAACTTTTAAAAAAATCCATCTAGATTTCTAAAATGAAATGTTGGTTCCTTCAATTATTATCTGAAGGAAAATTCTTTATGTTAATAAAATAGTTTTAAGGAAACTATAAACTGGCTTTCAGTCACTGAAGAGTATTCTCAGCTTTATATCAGCATTATTTAAGTGGCTGAGAGAGACGATAAATTTATGACTAACCAAGATAAAAATAACAAACTGAGTCCATTTCAGGAGAAAGAAAAAAATGTGGCTAATTTGAATTCTAACCAAAAATCCTAGTTTTTATCTAGAGCTTTAGGGTAGACCATATCACTACGACGCAAATATAACATTTAGTTTTTGGTTACTGTATTTTTCTTTTATTTGGGTAACAGTGACTACTATGGGACTTTTTTGGGGGGAGGTGGGGACACAGGTTGTTTTTAATGTATGAATTAAAAACTAACGTGATTATTTCACAGTACTCAAAAATGAAAGAACAGAAAGGTACTCAGGAATATACAACTGAAATTACAAATTAAACAACCCTGCGTTTTGCTGCTCAGTGAATACATTTTGAGCTGAAAATATCTGACAAAATCTGAAATCCACTGCCTAATTATATAAAAATAACTAGAACAGGTTTCTTAGATTTCAAGGACAGAACTAGAATAAAAAACAGTTTGTTTTCACTAAAGCCCTGGATTCCAGAAATGGGGTTTACTCTTTTTCACCTGGTGGTCTTTTCAGCTCTTGATCCTTCATCTGAGGTCATTGACATAACTTCTTGGTTAAGAAAGAGAGGAAAGGGGGTAGGGAGAGAAGACAAGGAGATCCACGTGCTGAAACGGGATTGATTTTTCACAGCTAAGACCCCCTGGTAAGTCACGGTGTTAAGTCATCCTGCTGTATTGGAATCAGGTGCACGATTTTTCCCTCCTTGCAGCCGTCACGCACACACTGTATAGAGGTAGACTGGCATTTATTTTGGATCCACATTGGTATGTGTTTGGATGCAGACACATGGATAATGAAAGAATAAGCAGCTTGATAAAACTGTTGCAATATCCTCCCTGAAACACAATTATGACAAGGCTACTCTCTTCTTCCTCGCAAGTACATTTCTAACGTTTTCACCAAAAGTCTCTAGGAAAAAAAACCAACCTAAAGCACTCACTGTATTACAAGCTTTCAGTAAGATGCATGTATTCAGTGTTCTTTTTGATAAGCAAATCCCTCAAATTTGCTAACCTGAAAAAAAAATCTATCCATAAAAACAAACATAGAAACAAAGCAAACCAAAACGGGAAGGAGATTTCATGAAAGAGGCAGGCGACTGGCATGCAGCAGTGGGAAGATCGCGCCACAGAAGGTAGAAATCCTAAAAGCACACCGGTTCCTTATTACTCTGCTTGGTACTATGAGGGGGAAAGACATGCACATATCAGCACTCCTGGTGAGTCACAAAGAAAAAAAAAAGGCCTGCAAGGTGAAACTATGATAAAGGGCAAGCATATTTTCTTTCTTAGATTGCAACTGCCCTCAGCAACATTTACCCTGAGGTATTCCTATGACAGGTTGAGGATTTTGGGTCATTTGGAAATGCAGTTACTTCTGCATGCATAGCTCTTTCACCCACACTCTCACACAGTTACATGCCTCTCATTTGTGCTTATTTATATATGCTTTAATGATAGCAAATCATCCACGTATCAGACAACCCTACCTTCCCAGTTCTTTTCATCACACAATGCAGTCAGGTCCAACTGGGGCACTTCAGAGACAAAGCTCTCCTCCTGGTCACCGGCATCTTGATTCCTCTGCTGTTTGGTGTCAGATAGGCTGGGATGCTCCTGGATCTTCATTGTGGGGCTCTGCAATAACAGCACAATGTCCCCAAATATCTACTGCTCACCAAAACCCAAAAACGTCTGCAGCAATTCCACTCCTTCAGGATAAAACCTTCCAAGTCACAGCTGCTAATGCATCCAGCACAGAAATAAAAATCACGGCTTGATGCCCCCCAGATCCTAGCTGGCCACTTGCATGCAGAAAGCAACTGTCCATCTGTGCTCCTTTAACTTTCCCCAGGCTGCTCTTCCCGATAACTGCAGGCAGCTGACAGTCTTGGTGATTACTGATTGGGGCCAGGAATGAGGGAAAGGAGTTTGGTGTTTTCTTAAAGGAGTATGGCTCTCCTGACTGTAAACAACAACAACAACGAAAACCGGGCTACTGCTGTTGCTAAGGCTGTAGTAGCAACATGGTGTCTTTCGCAGGTGGACTTCTTTGCCCCTTAGGTAAACAGTCCTGCAAGCCAAGAACAGAGGCTGTGTACGTGAAAGCTCCCCTGCCGGCCCTGGCTGCTTAGATCAATTAAGCGGGGCTAGCTGCACATTCCCAGATTTCCTGTGGTTGTTTTCTCACTGAGTATTGGGAGAACAGACTATTTATGGAGGAGCTCTGGGTATTAAAGCATTGTTGCGCAAATTCAAACAGCACAAGGGATTGGCGTCTCATCTCAGCTAGCAGTAAAGAATACGGACTCTGGAAATGAGCCAAAATTACACAGGGAGCAATTTTTTTTTTTAAGTAAAAAGTCAAGAGCTGGCAAGTCAGTGATGCATAATTCATGTCTTACAAATATGCAACTGTCACTTGTTTTCCTACTATTCATCTACTCTGAATATTAAATACTTGGCTACACTTGGTTTTGCTTATTGGTGGCACCCACACCAGGCTAGGACATCTGAGGGATGGAGAAATCCTCCCCAAAAGGCTGATATTCAAATTAATAATTTTATGTTTAAACAAACTGCACTGGAATTAATTTTTTTTTAAACCTTGCTCTCTGGGTAATTTGTAAATTCAACCATTGTCACTCTTCCCTGTCTCATACAATTATAAACAAAAGTGTTTATGAAACAGTTTGCTCACAAATATATTCCTTAAGTAGCACAGATGGGTATACAAGATTTTCTTTAGGAGTAACTAGAAGATACTACCATTAAATGAAAAAACTAAAAACATCTGGAAATCATAAGTGATTTCATTAATGTATGAGAAACGTTCCTATGCTTAAAGCACTACATAAGACTTGCAGCTACTTTTAATAGCTACCCAACCCACTTTGAAATCATCAGGGAATAGCCAGGGCTTTTTACTATTATATTTCCATGAAATGATGCATGGAGACATATTTTCTTCACATATGGGATAAAATGAAATACCATCAATCGGGTCCTGATGAGCTACTAAAGTCTTATAGAAATGCCAAGTATATCTAGAGATTTAAGATAGTTGAAAAATGCAGTTTGTTTACTGGGGAAAAAGCCAGATTAGGCATTTATGTCACAAAAAGTATTTTTCCCTTAAGCTAAAGCCTGAGTGGACCAGGGTTAAATGCCCAAATCTAGTTCTCAGCTTTTTAAGTTACAAAGCCACTCAGTTACCAATCATGAGTGTGCCTGGGTTGCGAGGGAGGGGTTGTGGGCGGGGGGAAGCAAAAGAGAGTAAGAATATGCATACAGCAAATAAGCATTTTCTCAAAAAGATTTATAATGCTTATTACCTTTACAGACATCAAAAAATACTAGAAATATGATTTCATTTTTGAAGTATGGTATTTCCTTCACGAGGAACATACATCAAGTCATTTAAGCCCTCATGCCATGGAAAGGACAAGGGTTTTGCTTACAGGCAGAGCTGGGTTTGAAGCGTGGCTTTGACATTTACTAGCCTGGTGCCCTGGCTGAGTTGCTTCCCTTCTCAGAGCCTCCATTACCTAACATTTAAAATGGCATAAGTGATACCAATTTTGCAAAGTTCTTTTGAAGATCTGTCAGAAGGTATGAAGGGCCTTCAGCATGGTGTCTGGGGGCAGGAGAGACACAAATGGAAGCCATCATTCTTTCTCTACTACTATTTGACACCGTATGAAGACAAATGAATAAAACACTGGCACACTTCAAAATTGCTAGAGAGAGGAATAGGAGACAAGGCAAATACAATTGCAATTTGAGGGGAAGCATACTACAACAAAGGATGGAAGACAATGTTAAATGCATTATGAAAAAATATTAGTGAAAAGAGCCACTAGTGTATCCATCATGAATCAGCAACAGAAATTTTGATCTGGGGGCAGATAGGTGTGGGCTGGAAGGGTGAGGGAGGACGGCACATCACACAGAAGGAAGGAGGAATAACAAGTGCAAATGCAGGCATGAGAGCGTGGCAGGCTGGGCCACAGCAAGAGAAGAGTTTCAGGGTGACCAGCCCTTAGGACAGGAAGGGGGAATGGGACATGACAGGGGTGTCAACTAAGTAGATGCTGGACTGTGAAAGGCCTCATATGCCGGGCTAAGTATTATATACTTATATATTCAATAGATATTATGGCATACTAGGGCTGCCTATTATGTCTCTAGAGATACAAAGATAAAACTTATTAATTCAAAAGAAATGATTTTTCAGGACCTACTATTTGCTAGATGTTTTTTTCACACACTGGGGAAACTATGGTGGACAAAATAAAATCTCTGTCATAATGAGTCTTACAGAGAAGATAGTTAATCAACTAAAAACTGTTAGGGCTCTGGAGAAAAATAAAGGGGTATTAAAAGTAAAAGAAAAATAAAGTAAGAGGGATGTTGGTGGTAGCAGTTGAGGCCTCTGTTTTATATTGAGTGGTCAGGGACGGTCTCTGTGATAAAGTGACAGGAAGTGAGAAAGTGGGCCATTTGTGGAAAGAGCATTCCAGGAAGAAAGAAGACAAGTGCAAAGGCCCTGAGGCATAGTCAGTTTTTCCATGGTCCAGGAATAGTACAGAGGTCAGTGTTTCTAGAATCCAGCAAAGGACAGCCAGAGCCACCATAAACAGAGGATGAGGATGTGTCATATATAATGAGGCATTAGGTCATTCACATCATAGACCTATGTCAGCTTACATGAGCTTCTGTACTTCCTGGCTGATTTGTGGCACAGCAGTGGAGAGATCCCTCCTACACAAACCTACACCAGCTGGCACAGCCCTGGACACACTAAGCACAGCACACCCTAACTGTATGTGGAAATGCATGTACAGGCTGGCCCTGTCCTGCTGTGCTCCCATCAATCCCTGAGGTTGCTTTCTTACTTGCCCAAGTCCCAACTTTTGGCCCTGCTGGTCTATGATGTGACAGGGTTGCCTTGCCTGGGGCTCCAGACTGCTGATGGTTTTTTTTGCATGTGGGTGCCAGGGAGGCTGTCCTATGTCCTATGGCCCATGGTGAAGTTCTTCAGGCTCCGTAAACACTAGCATAAAAACTGCTGTGCCTTCAAATGTTAGCCTAGTCTGGGTGAAGCACCCTGCCCAGTTGCTCCATCCTCTCTAACAGGGCGCTTCATATAGTATTGCAAATATTATCTGTTTCTCCTACTAGATCATTAAGGTTAAAATGTCAAAAGCATTCTCAAATATAAAAATATTTTTGGTTTCAACTTTTGTTGTTTACATGTCTAATATCTTCTGTTAAATCACAAAGTAAGTAAATTAATTTCACAATTTTCAACTCTAAGATCCTTGTACTGTGATGTCATACACTAAACATTGTCAAAAATGCTGCACTATATGAAAACACACCAAATATTTGTGTATTGAAACAAATTTAGTGTTTGGCTCTTAGGTGAGACAACAGAGTATGGCATATTAGGATGGGTTTTAGAGGCAGAGACTCATGTTTAGATACTAGCTTTACTAGCTGCAAGACTTTCAGTGAGTAAATTTCTTTGAACTTCAGCTTTTTTGTTTTTCCTCAAATACAGGAACAAGACTTTGTAAGGTTTGTAAAGATTAAATTGAAAAACGTGTATAAAACAGCCTATAGGAACTATAAACAATGCTACTTCCATTTATACCCTACCTCCCTTTCCCATTCGTTCATTCATTCATTCACACATTTGGCAAGCGTTTATTGAACACATATATGTCCTTGGCACTGGAATTTAGTAGCAAGCAAGATAAGGGATTTGGTGCAGGACAGAGACACTGAACATACAAGTGCCAAGTATCACGTGTGTTATAAAAGAAACGTAGGATGCTAGGGGGCAAATATGAAGAGAGCTCATCTCTCCTGGGGCCTCAGGTAACATTTCACATTCAGGTCAAGGAGCCATTAATTATGAAGCTATCAGTCTAATCTTTGCCAAGACTTGTCCCTGTCCAGCTGGACCTACCTTTTTCTATCCCCAGACTTTATTTGATCCTGCTCTTTCTCTGGCTTCAAATAGTTGGTGAATTTTTGTTTTACTCCTTCCATTGCCCTGCACAGGATATAGTTAAGTGGCCTAATAGTTTATCAGAGCCGGGAATGACAATATCAGAAAGTATGCTGTATAATGCAGTTTGCACAGGAAGAAACTACAGTATTAACAGAAGAACTACACAGAGCCATAAACATTTCTTGTTTGGCCTGACAATAAAGGAAAGTGGAAATAAATTTTCAAAATCCATGTGAACTCCAAAGCTTCATTAGGCTTTGGCTATTGGATTGATTTGGAAGCGAATTTGAAGTAAATAGAGCTTGTTAATTTTTCTGGTTATAATATTAAAACAAAGTCCTAAAGCTTCCATGAAAACAGTGAAGTCAAAGTAACAGTCATCCATTCCATAAATACTTTTCAGAAATTCACTTTTTCAGGGCAAATAAAAGCCTGCACTTAATATCTTGTGATAACTAATATTAACTCTCAGTCTTGATTGAAAAGCCTTGTCTTCTCTCCTTCTTTCTCTCTTCTCTTTTCCTTTTTTTTGAAGCAGGATAAGAAACATGGAACTAGTCTTTTTTTTTAAATTATGAATGTCTTGTTTGTTATCAAAGGTATGCTTCTAAGCTCTCTTAAGCAGTAGGCTTAGAAAGCATAAAGAATGTAAAAATATTTTGAAAGAACTTAACACTTCACTGACCTTGTAATTCTGACATAAAATGATCTCTCCCAGATAGTGTAATTCCCTCTCATGCAGTTCATAGTTCTTACTTGTTTTGACTTCTCAGCAGAGATTCATTGTAAGGTTTTAGTTTTAATATTCTGGATTTTATAGAGAAGTATAAAATATTTTCATCATAGAAAATATTCAAAAATAAATTGAAGCGTAAAGTATAAACTCCCTTGGAAACAGAACTCTGAAAATCTGTAATTTCAGGGATATCTTTTAGAATCTAGAAATTGCTAGTTTTAAGGATGACCTCTCTTCTGGATACTTGTAGTTTGTTAAAAGAGTTAATAATACACAGAAGAACAAAGACTCTAGATTTTGCATGCCCAGGGAGCAGTGTGCTAGGCTCTTCCTTATGTTATTTCATTTCACATTGCCCAGATAGGATATTTTATTAAAATGTCAGCCTTTCTAAACCTTCCTGAAGAAATTGTACTTTAATTTTGGACATTTCAAAGTGACTCTTGACTTTTTTTCTCATTGCCAGTGTGTCACTAAACAAATTTTAATCCAAACCACATAAGGAACTCTTATGAAATAGAAATGGGTAACTATTATTGACCAATGCCCATTTGAGATCTCAGGAGAATCTCTTTTTGGACAATATTAGTTGCATAATTAAAATAAATTAAAAAGATATGAAACAAAGGGATAAGCCCATGTTCACTTTCAACACATACCTTCAAACAAAACACATTAAAGGCTGCAAACTGATTATTTAAAAACTGGGGTCACAGTTGTAACTTCATTTGCCTTTGAGCAGCAGATCTAAGAGAAGCCTCTCTCTGCCTGTCTCTAAAGAGCATTTCTGAGGCTGAAAATAAATGTTCCTCATTCTAATGGAAATAGTAGTCCTCCGAAAAAAAATCACCTTTCCCCAAGAGCTATTGTTTGCTATGTTATCTTATGTGAATCTGAGAGTTTACAAGGAGAATTTTAAATGAAAATATCAATAAGGACAAAGTCTGTCTTAATGGAAAACAAAATTAGAAATATTACAATATATATTCAATAGCAGGCATGTAAAATCTGATGTCTCAATCTTATGCAATGAGACCTGAAACAAAATAAATACTGGTTAAACAGAACTCTAGGAGGAGTAACCAAAGTATAGATTTATTTTTCATCACTGAAAATGAAAGATTATTGATGTTTTTACTAGAAAACTAGATTAAAGATTGGGTGGTGTAAGTTTTAGGAAGTACTACATATATTAAAAAGTAATAACTAACAGCACACTGAAACAAGGGAAAAAGCTTTACAAAATGGAAAACAGTTCTTTTCACTGTCTTTCATGGATAATAACAAAATAAATTTCCTTCAGTGAAAGAAGCACATGCTTTCACAAGTAGAAATCATCCCAATCTTGTGGAATGATGTCTTATTTTTCTCCTTTGGTGCAGCTGTGGTAGAAAGGTGACATGGAGAGCTTAGTCCAGATTTTAGTTCACCACCTAATTTTATCTCCTAACTGAAACCATCATGTTATTATTAGTGAATGCCTAAGCAGTGCCAGCAGTGGCACTGGGCACGATTAGTGGCTGCACATGGGTAACACACATAAGAAGAGGACTTGGCACATGGAAGAAGGATGTGAGATTGTTTCCCCATGATTCATCCACTGCCTGGGGAGCTGTCCACCAAAGACCAAGGCAGACTGAGTTCAGTTTAGTTTGCCATTTAGTTTGTGTGCTACTTGGAATTTATGAGTTAATGCTATGAAGTCCATCCACAAAAGTTACTTTTATTCCCTTTTATCTCATAAAAGAAAACAGGCATAAAAGGAAAGAACTGAGGAAACCTCTCCAGGAGACTGGCAAAGCGATTTCCTTAAAATCATGTTAGATAGGAGATGAGTAGGTGCTTGCTGTGAGCAGACGAAGATGGCAGTGAAAGGATAAAACCATAAAAAACAAAACACAACTTGACAGTATCATGGGGTAAACATGATCTTTAAAAAGATGCCTAGAGACAAGGAAAGAATGTCAGCTTGTTGCTTGGGTCCCAAGGAATGAGGCAAAAATGAGTTGGAAATAGATGAAAAAAGTGGCTCAGAAGCTGTGAGGTCAGCAAGAGGAAGCATTCCCCTCCTATTATCTGGCTAAATTATCTGGTGAAGAAGTATATATAAGACAAGAATTGAATACAGGAGATATGAGGAGTCTACAGCATTAGCGTGTGTTCAGGGAGTGGGGATTAGTTTCTAAGAATTTTATGCACATTTTTAATGATAATACAATTTTCTAAGAGGGTCTGTAGCTTTCTGATTTTTAAGCTGCTATGCTGTAAAACTCCATGGGGGAATAGACTGTGGTTGTCATTAAATCCCAGCTCCTAGCACAGTACCTGTACCTAGTAGGATTTAATATATGTTGTTGAATAAATCCATCAGTGAATTAGGTCAGTGCCCAACAGAGATTAAGAATGATTGGGTTAGAGGGAACGTTCTCTTTATATCAAGAGTCAGAATTTAAGAGTAGGTTAAGAAAAACTTTAATTCTTGAAAAGCAAAACTGATAAGATTGAAGGTGGAGTTGGAAGTATTTGGAGGCAGCAGATTGCATACACATACATGAATTAAAAATGAGGCGCAGCACACTGAATGGAAGCTGGACTTGGGAGCAAGGGAAACCAAATACTTGGGTCAGCGTGGCGATGCCTGAGAGGACAAGTAGGAGATCAGGAAAGTAAATGAAACTTGAAGATACAGACGACATAAGGGAGGTGAGAGACTTTTCTTCTCCAATGTTTATTTAAGATGAGAGACGAAACTCAGCAAACAAATTGGATTAAGTAACTCAAAGTGAATTTGTGTTAATTTGAAGATTCATGACCTAATCCTTGTGACTAAGACTCACTACCTATATATTTCAATCACTTAAAAAATGCATCAAATTGTGGAAAATAAAACCAGTAGCTTTGGCTTTTTGTTTGTTTTACTTTATAGAAAATCTAAAGAGAAATCCCTGTGCTATTAAAGTTTATCATCATAAGCAAAACAAAATAATTCACAAAGGAAAATAATGGAGCTCTTATGATTTCTCAAGGAATCTTTAAGTTTGGTATTTGCCTTTCTAATCAATCACAGTCATATTACTTATCTCAATGTCCCTTATTGGCAGACTAATATTTCAGAGGTACACTCAAGAGTGTATGAACATCCCCATCACAGTCTTACTCTTGCTTGTTAGCTACTCACCTCAAAATGCTGAGTGTGTCCACCATCTTTTTCATTTCCTTTCCTATAAATAATGGCAACAACAAAAAAATCATAAAATATCTACTTGTTTTATAACAATGTTTTTCATCCACTGATATTATGATTTTAAGAGTATGTTGAGTAGCTCTAAGCCAAATACTTATGCAATTCAAAAACAAAACACAAAACAAAAAATTAATCAAAACAAAGCAAACTGGAAACACAAATAAACATGACTATAGTTATTTGCCTTCAATAGCACTGTGATAGATTTTCTATTCTAAGCATTTTCCTTGCTATAAATTATTGCTGGTAAATATATAGTCCTTTAATTCCATTCTTTTTAGTTCTTATAATTCACATTGCATTACATGAAAAAAACCTTTTCCTGCCCTTGGAAAGAATATTAGGAGACAATTCTAAAATTACCTTTCATCGGACATCCATTCAAAATCATCAGGTCCAGTTCTCTCATGAGATCGTGTGGAATTGAGACTTTCCATATTCTGTAACAGAACCATTATTGGTTGCCTAATAGGAATGGTAAGAAATATGCAACGCAGACCCTCCTTTCTTTAAAATAGAAAAATCAAATAATATGTATATATAAACTAATTCTAGTCCTCATATTTTTATCTTTGTTTAAACTAGTAAAATTATGACAGTTTATTATATCCTGCTTGCATAGAATTGTGTATTGAACTTTATCATCCTTTTAACAAAGATATGTGACAGCATCACAGAAATGGCCATTGTGCCCTATAATGTCTCTCTTAGGTATTATCCACATTGGACAGCTAAATAGCAAAACCCAGATTGTTAGAGAATCAGGGTGGGTCAGACTTAGAATTGAGGAATCTGACATCGAATCTCATCAGAAACTGATGTAACATTTACTCTCTCTCTCTCTATCTATATATATAAGAACGTATATATACATATGCACACACATTTATGTATATTCAGTGTACATTGATAAGATTGAAGGTGGAGTATACACATATATGTATATATATATACATATATATGCACACACACATATACATACTCAGTGTATACTGCCAATATTATGTAGAGTAACATGTAGCTTATACCTAAGCTGTAAAATATCAGCTTAAATAAACAGAAATGAAAATTTAAGAACCTTTCTTTTTACAATATTTAATGTTAATCTTTATATCAGCCAAGATGGAAAAAGTAAAGACAGAAAACCTAATTTGAATAGTATGTATTTTCAGCTGACCAGGTGGGGTTAATGCTTACCAGGAGGCATATATGTAAGATATCTTTGACTGCCTCTGTGAATATGGCCAATGCTTTCTAAATATCATTCAGGTGACTGGCACAGAATAAGTAAGCCATTTCCTTGAAGGGAGATTACAAAAGAGCAAACAAGAGAATATCTGAATTCAGCAAACTCAAAAACATAGCTGCCTTGGAAATTTGGACCTGAATTTTGTTGAACTCAGATTTATATCTGCATTAAAAGGATATTAAGCATAATCCACTCATCCTGTGTCATCAAAGTAAATTATACATATATGAAAGCAACATATGTTCATCTACCTATCAATAACATCCCGTTATAATAAAACCCTTTACTAAGTAAATCTAAGGTTCACAATAATCCCATGAAATTGACATTTACAACGATCTCCACAAAATAAACACATAGAGCAGAAAACTAATCTTTGACTTCATAGATAGCTGAATTATTTTCCATTTATGTTGGTTTCGCCAATTTGCCTGGAATTCTCAGTTTGACACCCTGGGCTCCATTAAAGAATAGAAACAAAGGGAGATAATATAACATAATAGTTATGACGGTGGCTCTGACTCAGAATACTTGGGTTAGAATTCCAGTTCCACCATTTGCCAATTATATGACCCTACTTGAGCCTTAATTTCCTCATCTGGAAAATGAAGATGGCAACAATAGTTAACATAGGGTGGTCATGAGGATGAAATAAAATGATATGTAAAGTACTAGAATAATGACGGGCGTGGTGGCTCACACCTGTAATCCCAGCACTTTGGGAGGCTGAGGTGGGCAGATCATGAGGTCAAGAGATCGAGACCATCCTAACCAACATAGTGAAACCCCATCTCTACTAAAAATACAAAAATTAGCTGGGTGTAGTGGCACGTGCCTGTAGTCCCAGCTACTTGGGAGGCTGAGGCAGGAGAATTGCTTGAACCTGGGAGGTGGAGCTTGCAGTGAGCCGAGATGCACCACTGCACTCCAGCCTGGCGACAGAGTGAGACTCTGTCTCAAAAAAAAAAAAAAAAAAAACAACAAAAGTATAGAATAATGCCTGGTACATTTAATGAATATTATTATTAATATAATTAATGAATTGTTGATGTTATTGTTTCTGAAGCTATAATATCTCCAAGGAAAATATTTTATTGTTATTTGTTATAATATCTTCAAGATATTTGTTATAATATCTCCAAGGAAAATATTTTACTGTTACTTGTTCACAGTTAAGACACTGTCCCAAAAACAGGAAATACAGTGTTTGTGTCTGCCATTAGAATACTAGAATACTGAGCATTAATTTACACAGTTAGATAATTTTAGAATGGATCTGAGAAATTAAAAATTACAACATTCAATTATATTCATACCTCTAAAGTTTGAGTTAGAAGAGGCCTTTATAAAATGGCTCCCATTAAATCAAGAATAATTGCTCTTATTACCTGAATGTGACTTTCCTGATGAAGAGGGTTGTATCTATGACAAAGAATCTTTGTTCCCATTGGTAATCTTCAACAGATTATCAGAATCTTTAGTGTAAGATCTAGTGCAATAGTATTAGGTTTTCCTAAAGCTCTGAAACATTAATTCCAAAGGAAAGCACAACCCTCTATCTTCAGATCACTTCACAACAGTGTCAATGAAATGATACATTCATAATTACATGTAAACGACTATTTCCAAAGAACTAAACATTTTCAGATCGAGGCTAAGAAATATTCAGATCCTTCCTGTAGGAGACAGCTTAAAAGAAAAAATAAATAAAAAAGAAATATTCAGGAAGAATAAGAGTAAATAGAAAATAAACCATAATAGCATTATATAAATTTAGAGATACTTCATTTAGAAGATGTTAGAAGATTGATTTTTTTTTTCCTAAACAGAGGAACCAAAATGTAATTGATACAGGTGTTAGGAACTACAGAATAAAGTTAGTTAGGTCACACAATAGAAAGCTTTGCAAAAAGCAGCTGTGAGATGTGAGAAAGCTTAGCTGATCTCCAGTGTTAAAACAAGTATTAACTTCAACTCCATCCTTACCACTTTTTACATGTTTTATCCATATGTTTAAGAACTCTCTAATGATTTGAGGTTTTGTAGACGTAGTTCACAAAGGCTGATTTCCAGTATTGTTCAATATTCTTCTCTAAGGCTTTTTAGTAATTCTAATTGTCATGTTATTTCTGTACATATTTGAGACTGCTGAATATTCATTGTCTGGTTTCACTAAAACAGCATGCAGGTACACAGTGTTCCTTTCCTAAGGTAGCTGGGTTGCACCTATACCTTTTGGAAATGGAAAATCTGAAGAATGTTACAACCTGGAAAGCATTTTTTTTTTCAGAATGAAACTAACAAGGGTAGTAAATATCTATGAGTACAGTAACAAAACTATGTATTTCCATGGGCACAATACATTTTGTAGATTCTAATTTGTATTCTTTGTCTTGGGGTTAGGGAGGAATGATTAAGATAAAGAAATAGATCAGTAATCTCTCTACTTCACTAAGATGAGGGGAGGGAAAAGTGTAATGTACAGGTCAAAATAATGCTGAAATGCAGAATGCTTTTGAGAAGTATGCCATTAGACCTTCAAATGTGCTGTAGGTGCTAATAGTACTTGTCTTACAAGAAAATATGAGTCATTGTCTTTTGAAGGTTTTAAACTGTTTTATGTCCCAAACACATCCCTATCAGGCGTGGTAAAAGAGTAGTCCATTAATGTTTTCATTGATTAGAGGTTGAAGTAATAGAATATTGTGGAAGTGTTTTATTGCATTAACTTTTATTTTAATTCATCTTCTAAATTTTGGATCTTTTAAACGTAATAGGTAATTTTAAAAAAGCAGCAAAGAACAAGATTGTGACTTTAGGTCTAATTTAATAAAGTTGCTTCTTGTATTGCAATTATTTTCAACCAGATAAAGCCTAGTTTATAATCCATAAAATTTTGACTCATGTAAGTCCTATCAATGACTTTCAAAACACAGATTCACTATGACATAATTTATTTTGATAATTTTGGGGTGTCAGAGGAACTAAACTTTAAAAACCATTCTCCTTAATTATAAAGATAACCTCAAGTCTAAAAGAGCAAAAGCCTTGATAAAAGTTCATTTTAGACTGTGGAATTTATTTTTGATTATTTTTCTTTCTCCCTCTCTGTGCTGGTGTTGAAAGCCAGGCTCAAAACCTGTTTGACCACTGACTGAAGCACTTAAAAACACTTGGAACAAAAGCAAATTCATCTTCTAAAACTGTAAAATGCTGACAAAACCTTACTAGAGGACACACAAAAATGCCTCTCTCAATATACAAACAGCTCAATCTGAAGGCTACAGGAATGCTGTTAGTCAAAACAGGTTCATTATTCTAACCTTGAGCTCTAAGAGAAGGAGAATATTTGATAGACTCTTGTTAAGAAAGGATTAATGGCATATTTGAATTCCTTTTTGTACCCTTTTGTACATTTTATGTTTTATTGCTTAAAATTGTATAAGCTCATTCATATTCAAAAAGAACTACTGGTATCATAAAGGATGCCTATGAAACAGTTTGCTAGCTGTCCACCCAAACCCATGCTACACTTCTTCCACCGTAATAAAGTAGCTAGATGTCCAGCAACAATACATTTCCCAGCCTGTCTCGTGATCTGGCACAACCATGTGACTAACTGTTCTCCAATGGGATGTGAGAAGTGATATATGTGGCTTCCAGACCTGGCCAATACAATGCTTCACCAGGTACAGACACTCCTCAACTTACCATGGAGGTTATATCCCAATAAACCCATGGTAATTAGAAAATATCATAAGCCAAAAATGCATTTAGTACACTTAACCTACTGAACAGCATAGCTTAGCCTAGCCTAAACATGGTCAGAACACTTACATTAGCTTACAATTGGGCAAAATCATCTAACAGAAAGCCCATTTTATAACAAAAGTGTTGAATATCTCATGTAATTTACCAAATACTATACTTACTGAAAGTAAAAAATCAGATGGTTGTATGGATACTCAAAGTACAGCTTCTACTGAATATGTATAGCCTTCTTTCCTTACTCAATAGTACACAAAAGAAACGAATCCTAGATGTGTGTGTAAACATGAGGAGACTGATATAAGTTAGAAGAGTATTCACTTTTCATAGATGAAAGGTGGGCTGTGGTTAGAACACAAAGATGGACCTTTGGTGTTATGCAAAGGAGGCAGTGGGGGAAAGCTGTTGGAGTTCTTGATGAGATGGTCTTTAGATCAAAGTGATTTATGATCACACCACTCCACTTGTCCATTAGGTTCCACCCCCTATCACTGACTCAAGAACATTGCTCCTGCAATGGATTCTCTTGCATCGTCATCTCCTCCTCTCTATCGGCTTGTCTTACACAAATATTCTGTAACATCACTGCCTTCTAAAGACTGTCTTCATCTTGTATTCTCTCCAACTGCTACCTTGTTTTTCTTCCCCCTTGTAGGGCAAAACCTGTTCAAAGACTTTCCATACTTGTAGTATCCAACTCATTTCCTCTTAGGCTTTCTTGAACCCACTTAATCAGGCTCTTCCTGCCTCTTCCCACCAATAGAGCTCCCATCAAGGTAGCTGTGGGTTAGCTAGATATATGTGAAATTATCACTCACTCCCTATTCCAATTTCTTTCTTCTAATTTTCTCTGGACCTAAATCTAATGAGGCTCTTGCCTCCATGTTGCCTGGAGATTGGCAGCGGCTCCTTCTTAGTCCCTTGTGGTGCTCCCTTCTCATCTGCTTACCCCCTAAATGTTGGTAGGTCTCAGAGCTTAGTCCTTGGACCCTTTCTTTTTACCCTTTGTACTCAGTCCTTTGGTGTCAGCTTATCCACTCTCAAGGCTTTAAAAACCAACTGTGTGCCAAAGACTTCCAAAATTATTTATTTCATCTCTCCCTCAACCTCCAGATTAATATATCTAACTGCCTACTTGAATTCTTTACTAGATTATGTCAATTATTTTACTTTAGTCCTTATCCATTTCTCATCACCCCATGCACTATACTTAACACAGTTGCCAGAGTGATCCTTTCATAAGGTATGTCACAAAATGGCTTCCTTCACCTCTCAAGCCTTTGTGGCTCCTCATTCTACTTAAGGTAACTGCTAAAGTACTAAAAATGGCTATGAAGCTTTAGGTGATCAGGGCCTCTGCTACATCTTTGACCTCATCTCCTACAATGCTCCTTTCAACTCTGTTCTAACCATGGCCACCTCTTGCCTGTCCTCAAAGGCTCAGCATGCTGCTCCCTCTGCCTGGATTTTCTCTCCCCAGATATCCTGATGGCTCATTCCCTCACCTCCTTCAGGTCTCTGCACAAGCATCATTTTCAGTGAGGCCTGACTTGAATGTCCTCTACAATATCGATCCTTTACCTCTTACCACTTTCCATCCTCTTTACCCTGCCTTATTTCTCTCCACAGCATGTATTGCCATCTAACTAGATATTTCTTTCTTATCTATCTAATTTTATGAGACTGTAAACTTCAGGAAGGCAGAGGTGTGTCTGTTTTAATCACATTGTGTCCTTAGTGTTGAAAATAGTGCTTGTCATATAGTTAGTTGTTGTGTGATTGAAGGAATAAATAATTTTAAGTCAGTAGTTCACATTGTTGGGCTTTTTTACATTATATTTGATACCACCCAGAAAATCATGGTCATGTGGTTTTTGACAGGAGTTCTTGCTGAGTTGTGTTACACTGAAAACAATAGTTGAAAATTGCTGCATTACGTAGATAATTGTTTTGTAGCAGCAAACATGTTCTGGAGAGGAAAGTGAATAGGGGCTTGGAGACATGTTGGCTGGCTGTTTCAATATCCAGACTAGTTACAATAAGAGCCTCAACTATGTAATGGCAATGCAAAAAGGGAAAGGAGATGCACATAATATTTTTTTTAAAAGCATAATCAACTAAATTTGACACATGATTGAAATGTTGAAGGAAGGATGGAGGTGAGGAAAAGGAAAGGACTTGGAAAATGACTAAGGAGACGATGATGTGATTGAATCAGATGGGACTCTTGAATGAAAAAGAGATTGAGGAGAAGATGATGAGTTTGGTTTCAACATGTTGACTTTAAAGTATTCTCTGGGGTGAACTGCAGACAGAATCCATCAAATGTTAATTTGTAAGTCATTTGTAGAGAGGTGACAACTGAAACCATGGAACTGGAGAAGCTCTAAAAGTTCAGATAGAAAAGAGATATGAGACAAAAATCTAGGTAACATTTAATTCCAAGCATGATTTATGGGAGCTTAGACAGGGAAGGATACAGCAAAGAAAACAGTCATTGTGGTATGAGGACAAGGAGAGGTCAGCATCATTCAGACCAAGGGAGAAAGGGTTCAGACAAAGAGCCACAAAGTATCAAACACCCCAAGGCCTTGAGGAGGCCAAGAACTAGATGAAGTCATAGCACAGGGACTAGTCATAGCACAAAAGACCAGTAGAGACATTAAGAAAGGTTCTGTAGAGAATGGGGTTGGGGTTGGGGTTGGGGATGGAATCTAGACTATAGGGATTGATGTATAAATATGAAAAGAAGAATGGGGTCTGGGCATGGCACCTCACTCCTGTAATCCCAGCACTTTGGGAGGCTGAGGTGGGAGGATCATTTGAGGCCAGAAGTGTGAGACCAGCCTGGGCAACATAGTGAAACTCTGTCTCTACAAAAAATTTTAAAAATTAGCTGGGTATGGTGGCACATGCCTATGGTCCTGGCTACTTGGGAGGCTGGGGCAGGAGGATCCCTTAAGCCCAGGAGTTGGATGTTGCAGTGAGCTTTGATCACGCCACTGTACTCCAGGCTGGATGACAGAGTGAGACTCTGCCTCTTAAAAAAACATAGAAGAACTGAAACTAACAAGTACAGACTGTTCAAAATGTGTGATGGTAAAATGAAAAAAAGGGATTGGCCATCAGAGCAGAGGGAGCAGAAACATATTTACTGTGTTCAGTTTTACCTATTCTTTAGCACATTTAGTTGCATTTAAATCTCACAAAAAACCACAATCTCACAAAAAAACTGCTATTTTACAGATGAAGTAAAAGGCTAAGTAACGTGCTTTACTTGCCATAGCTATGAAGTGAGATAGTTAGAACTGAAATTCAGGTATGATTACAAGACCTATTCTTCTTTCTTGAACCTTGACTGAGATTTCATGTACACATGAAACTAAAAGGAAGTTGTTCATAGATAAGAGACCTATAGACTTTGTTTTTATTTTTATATATTAAATGTAATATTATAGAATTCATATAATCACACAGAACATATTTGGAGAGAAGAGAAACAATTACCTCTAATACTACTGCCACCACCATAATACAATCACACAATCACTTTTAGCTATATATCCTTTTAGCCTTTTTTCCTAGGAATGAATATATCATACATATATATGCATGCACTGTAGATGTTGCTTCATAACCTATTTTTATATTGAAGGGCAGTACAGCGGAATCCCAGCTCCACCACTTATGTGTGACCTAGTTATTTAATCTCCTATGCCTAATTTTCCTCATGATTAGAATGGGAATAATAATATCTACCTATGGATTATTGGGAGGATTAAAATTGAGAATACATGAAAAGCACTTAAAATATAACTTGTCAAATATTTTCTATTTTATTATATAATCTTCATAACTATAATTTTGAATCATTGCAGAATATTTTACTGAGTTGACATACAAATGTTACTCATCTGCTCTTCTACTTCTGAACACTTAAATTGCTTCTGATTTTCCATGATTATAAATAGCCTTGCGGTGAGCAAATTAATATATATGGTTTTTTTGATATTTAAGATTATGGACCTAGTGGCTGGGTGTGGTGGCTCATGCCTGTAATCCCAGCACTTTGGGAAGCTGAGGCCGGCAGATAGTTGAGGTCAGGAGTTTGGGACCAGCCCGGCCAACATGGTGAAACCCCATCTCTACTAAAATACAAAAATTAGCTGGGCATAGTGGTGTGCACCTGTAAACCCTGCTACTCAGGAGGCTGAGGCATGAGAATCACTTGAACCCGGGAGGGGGAGGTTGCAGTGAGCTGAGATCGTGTCACTGCACTCCAGCTGGGCAATAAGAGTGAAACTCCATCTCAAACAAACAAACAAAAAGGATTATGCACCTAGAACAGAGTAGCAGAAGTAGGATTACTGGATAAAATGCATGAATGTGTTGTGATTTTTGACTCAAAGTATTAAACTCTGCCCTAGAGCGGAAGTTTGGAGATAGAGACTTTTTTTTTTAGGCCAATGGAGATGAGCCAATAGAGAGGAAGTGTGCATGTGTAAATATGTTTTTATGCCAGTGTGAGGTAGGCTGGGAGATGGATGTAAAAAATAGAATTTCCAAAGATACTTTTCACCTTAGAGGTTAGTTTTAGAATTTAGGAAACTTTGTCATTTGAGCAGATAAGAAAATAAAATAGGCAGAGAGCTAGAGAAATTTGGAAGTGAAGTGAGGGAAGTTGAAACAGAAGCTGGTTATTTCACCTCTTCAAAGTAAAAGAGGAGATAAGGTTTTCTTCTGAGAGAGAAGGAAGGGCACAGATATGAGCTTGGGGTTTAAGGAAAGAGAAAGGTTGAAATTGTGGCAATAATTCGAGATGAGGCAGTGCAGTCTGATGCCCAGACTGATACCTCACTGCCCCTGATTTCTGAGCTCTGAATTATCTGTAGTTTCTCGGTCTCTGCTGGTCATGATATCCTCGAGAGGCAAAGGACAGAGGGAGAAAGGAGCCAGATAGTTCCCACTGTAAAGACACCAAATATGTAAGACACTTTTCCAGATCTACACCATATTCTCCTCTTTGGCTGTGCTGTGGGCCAGCAAGATCACTGTGGAGCCATTTACTCACTGTCTTCAGTTACTCTCCTACCATCTTCTCCTGAAAATGGCTCTTGCTCCCATCTTTCTACCAACACTATTCTTACTAAGATCACCAGGGAGCTACATTTTTCTAATTTCAATGGTTGAACTCGCAGTCTTCTACTTGACCTATCATCTGATTCTCCTTCCTCTTTGAGTCCCTTGGTTACTTGGCTTCTAAGACACCAAACTTCCCTCATTTTTCTTCTAGTTTTCTGGCTGCTGCTTCTTAAGTTTCCTCAGCTGGCTTCTTATCTCCCCATTTTCTGCCTCAAGGCCTTGTGCGAAGGCCTTTTCTATCCACATTCACTCCCTTGGTTATCTCAGCCAGTGTGTGGCTTTAAATGTCATTTACAATGCTCATGACTCCCACATTTGTATCTCTAAGGAGGACATTCTCCTGAAACTCTAGGCCCAGAAGCCCAGTTACCTCTCTAATATCTCTTCTCTTAGATGTCTAATGGGAAGCTCAGTCTTTCCATGTCAGAAACTGAGCTTAGGATATGACTCCCAAAACGTTTATCTTCCTCATCTCAGTAAATTGGCAACACCAGTCTCCTAGCTGCTCAGGACAAAAATCTTGGAATCATCTTTGACTCCTCTTTTGCTTTCATATCCCACATTGAATCTTTCAGGTGATTTTGTCAATTCTATCTTCAAAATACATTCACTTTCTTACCCCACCTCTTGACCATGGCAGTGCACAACTCCAGGGGGAACCATTCATATTTTAGTTGATGGGAACAGTGCTCTCTAGACCAGTGAAGGGTACAGCCCGTGAGTCCATATAGCTGGCTCTTGTATCACCTCAGTTCAAGCCATCATCATCTCAAACCCAGATGACTGTAATGATTCCTACCTGGTCTCTCTGCTTCTGCCCTTGCCTGCTAATTGTCTATTTTCAACAAAGCATCACCAAATTTAAGTAAGCCAGGTCACTGTTCTACTGAGAACTCAATGGCTTCTCATCTCATCCAGAATAAAGGAGGGGTCCTTACAATGATCTATAAAGACCTATTTAACGTGCCCTGCTTTCCATTCCCTCTTTCACTTTGCTCACTCTTTTCCAACCATAATGGTGTCTCTGTGGTTCCTTGAATAGTCCAGAAAACAATTGCCTCAGAGCCCTTGCACCTGTGATTCCATCAGTAAGTCCTGCTTCCTTACTTCCTCTAGTTCTTTATACTCAAGTGTCAAATTCTTGGAGAGGTCTCCTCTGATTATTCCATTTAAAACTGCATCCCTTGCCCCCTCACAGGTTCCTGTCCCCATTCCCTGCATTTTTTTTTTCTTTCTAGTTGTTATCACTACCTAATATACTTTATTCTTTACTTATTTATCTTGGTTATTGTCTGTTTCCCTGACTAGAATGTAAGCTCCAGGAAGGCAGGAATTGTTACCTGTTTTTTTCACTACTGTATCCACAGGATCTAAACTATTTCCTGCCACACAGATGACATATAATTATGTATAATTTTTTTAAGCTATAGAAACAAATGTTTGGTCAGAATGTAAAGAACTTAAAATGGGCTAGGGAAAGGTTTTGGAGGAAAGTTGGGGAAAGTAGAATTAGAAGGTTAAAAATAAGGGGGAAGTGAAGATACACAACTTAACATTCAGGATGCAGTCTTAATATTAGTTGTCGTTTTGTTCCCTGGCTCTTTGCTTTGTGGTTACTTGCGAAGATTAGATTTTTAAATTCATGGAATATAAGAGTTGGAAAACATCTTTGAGAACACCCTTACTTTACAGATGAGGAAGTTTTTCTTCTAAGTTGTATTGGCAGGGTTTTAAGTTATTCATTGCAACAAAGACACGGTCCACTGAGCTCACATGTGACATGCACAATACTGGAATGCGGAAACTGGCAATTGAGGTAGGGGCAAATTCTTTCACATAAAAAACCCCAAATGGAATTAGGATCTTCCATCCCAATGTTTTTCAGCACAGACCATGTCCATAGTTTTATCAGTAAACACATATTCTAAGGAGTAAATGTACTTTTCCACTTCTATTAACTATTACCATCTAACTAACTTAAGACACTATTCCTGGTGGAAAAAATTAATGGGTTAAATGAATGTAAAAAGGGATTCAAACTGAGAAGCCTGCTTCATAGCTTCTTTTCACACTATAAAGCCAAGTCTCAGACTTTCAGTCACCAGATATCTCTCTGGCAGGTAAGCAAATCATGGGCCAATTAGAGAGCTAATGAAGTTAATACCATTTCTTTTATTTAAATATTTACTTTTAACAACAAAAATGAAATCATCAGTGTTAAAAAATAGGGTGTCATGATTCCAAACTTCAAATTCTTTATTTTGAGAATTGTACGAGACATAAGTCTGAGGTAGATGATTATTTCTGTTCACTATAGCTGATCAGTTTACTTCCAGAAACGATGCATCGAGACATTATGGGGGAAAAAAAATCCTAGATTTGCATTTACCCATATTTTACTTATGGAAAAATTAGAAATCTTGTCCAAGCACATGCCACAATTGACAATGAGAAAATAGGTGGCCCATGAATTTTATTGAATGTATGAAAAACACAGCATGGAGCTAAAAACTGGTCAGAGACAAAGTACATCAGACGATTTGCACACTAAACAGTAGGAGAAGATATTGCCTATTTTTATTAGGGATTCCAGTTCATGTCACGTTATAAAATTTATCTTCAGGTTTTTGGGTTTGTTGTTGTTTTTTTTAACTAAAGGGACAGACTTTGTGGCTTATTTTTCAGAGAAACTAATGCATAAAGGAAGAAGGATGATGAATGTTAATAGTTATACTGAACAAATATTTAGCCATTGGTTAAACCACTTGTAAAAACTTATACTATGTATTGAATTAGTGATCCAAGATTCAGGTCTGAGGCAACTACATAGGGATTAATTTCTTTTTGTTTCTGATTAACTTGGAAGAAAATACTTTAAAAGAGTATAGATTTGAAACGAAATTTCTGAACATGAAGAGATTTCTGAACATGAAGATAGCTGATCCTCTTTCACTGTGTATTTCACCTTGCTTTAAGTTCATTCATTAATTTATAAAACATATTCACTTAGACAAGAACAAACAGAATGGGGAAAAAGAAGAAAAAATGCTTTATTGGCAATTTTATTTCAAAAACAAAATTTAAAAATGCTTGAAAAAAAGAGAAAAAAACAATGGAAATCAGAGTGTGTGGTGTCTCTTATTCCTTTGTAGAATATAATATTTCTCGGCCTTAATTTTTGTATTTATTAAAAAGAAATACAAATATATATACACTTAGTAGCTCTAAGGTCTCTTCCATAACTCATATTCTATAATGTTATAAAACTGAAGACTGAAATTACTTTTAATTTTTTTACAAAGCAAAGAAAAGAGATGTAATATTTCCTAACAAGTAAAACTTTATAGACATATTCACTTACCACAAGACCGTCTTGATTGTCATGAAGCTCAGAAAGTTTAGTACTGGATTTCTGACGTTTAGGCTTGCTCCTTTCTCCAGCACAACCAGAAGTATTTTCGTGTACTTTTTCGACTTCCTGAGTATTCAAAATACAATCATCAAGGTGGTTGAACCCAGAAGGAATATTTTCTTTGTTGGTAAGTCCCCTTGAATTGAGAAAAAAGCTTAATTTTATTTTAAAAGATCAAATGGTCATTTAATGATACTCTAACTATATCATATCATACCTAGAAAATCCAAAGAGTGCCCAGAAATTCCAGTTTGCATCTCTGATCAAAATCTGAGCAGAGTGCCACTCCTGGGACTGCTTGGTGCCAAATAAATCACACTGAAAGAGAAATAATTCCTAGAGGCAAATTGGCAAGGGCTGTTTCTACCAATGGACAGCTTTTGTATTTTACCAAAAGTAATTTGTATTCAAACAGGGAGAACAGTGCAAGTTTATACAGAAATTTCCTATTATTCACAGTAGATGTTTAAATATATATATATTTAAAATTTATAAATTCATACAGTGTATGGAGAAAAATCTAAAAAGGAATTGTATCTTCCATTTTAGTAGTGTAGAAATGTGTATCGAACAATGAGAACACATGGACACAGGAAGGGGAACATCACACTCCGGGGACTGTTGTGGTGTGGGGGGAGGGGGGAGGGATAGCATTAGGAGATATACCTAATGCTAAATGACGAGTTAATGGGTGCAGCACACCAACATGGCACATGTATACATATGTAACAAACCTGCACATTGTGCACATGTACCCTAAAACTTAAAGTATAATAATAATAAAATAAAAAAATTAAAAATTAAAAGAAATGTGTATTTCAATCTCACTGAATTATTAATAGATAATCTTAGTAGAAATTATATGTTAATAAAAACTATGGAATACAAAGCATTTTAACTGAAATCTGGATTTGTTACTTCCAAGTACAGCCCTCTTTCATGACATAGTTGTAGAAGTAGATATGAATGTCATAATTATAGAATTTAATTGATTTGATGTTCATGAAACAGTTTTAAGTATTAATATCTTAAGCATTCCTATAATAGGTTTTCACAAGAGTAAATTAGCAAACTGAGTTAAAAAAAAAAAGAAACAATATCATGGAACAAATAAAACCATCAGCACAGCACCATGGCTTGGTAAGGAACAAATAAATGAGACTTTATTCTCCTCCTTCACGGTACGAGTGAGTTAATGTACCTCCCCAAACACCTAAAACTGTATCTTGAAATAAATGAATTCTAAAGAGTAAAAATACATATCATATTTTACTATTGGCTCAACCATATCCCAAAATGAAAGATAACATTAAATATTTATTCTGAAATCTAAATTCATATCTTTAGACAGGGTATAACAGAGGCAAAATTATGAATTAAATACTATCATAATATTTTCAAAGTTATACTATCTTTGGTAATTTTTAACACTCTATATTTTAGTCTTTTTGCTACAACTTTAATGTGAAAATATATATTTAGTAAAATTATATAAAAGATTTATGCACATTTATAAGAGATATTCTAAGTACAAAGTAATTGAAGACAGGAGGAGAAGCTGACAGGGACTAAATGCAAGCACTTATACTCATGCACATGCCCCTCAGTCTCTCCCCTCCACGCACTGAGAGCAGTACCTTCTGTGGGTGGCTGGATCAATTTGGTGTAATTCTAAAACTCAAAAATTATTTATTTTACTATTTAAATTCTATCTTCTTATCACTCTTCATAGTTTTCCTGGCCTTTTTTTCTGTTTGTTTTTTATTTATTTTTCATTTTTGTGTGTACACGGTAGGTGTATATACGTAAATTATGGGGTACATGAGATATTTTGATACAGGCATGCAATGCATAATAATTACATTAAGGTAAATGAGGTATCCATTCCATCAGGCACCTATTCTTTGTATTACAAACAATCCAATTACGCTCTTTTAGATATTTTTAATGTATAATTAATTTATTTTTTATTCTAATCACCCTGTTGCCCCACCAAATACTAGGTCTTTTGCAAACTATGTTTTCGTATCCATTAACCTAGCTTTTGGGGTATATGTCCACTTATAACTTTTTTTTTTCATTTTTATTTTTACTTATTTATTTTTTGAGACAGAGTCTTGCTCTGTCGCCCAGGCTGGAGTGCAGTGGTGCGATCTCGGCTCACTGCAACCTCGACCTCCCAGGTTCAAGCGATTCTCCTGCCTCAGCCTCCTGAGTAGCTGGGACTACAGGCATGCACCACCAGCTGGCTAATTTTTGTATTTTTAGTAGAGATGGGGTTTCATCATATTGGCCAGGCTGTTCTCAAACTCCTGCCCGCCTTGGCCTCCCAAAGTGCTGGGATTACAGGCATGAGCCACTGCGCCTCGCCCCAATTATAACCTTTAAATGGAGGACCTTTTATGCTTTAAAGCTAGTATGGACTGACTTACGTACCCTCAAAATTCACATTTTGAAGTCCTAATCCCCAATGTGACCATATTTGGAGACAGGGCCTTTAAGGAGGTAAATAAGGTTAAAAGAGTAATAAGGGTGGGACCCTAATCCAATAGAACTAATGTCCTTGTAAGAAGAGGGAGAGACATCAGGAGTGTGCACACAGGGGAAGGGGCATGTGCGGACACAGTGAAAAGGTAGCCATCTGCATGCCAATGTGAGAGGCCTCAACAGAAACGGACACTTCTAGCACCTTGACCTTGAACTTACAGCTTCTAGAACTGTCAGAAGATAAGTTTTTGTTGTTTAAGCCACCCAGTCGGTGGTATTTTGTTATGGCAGCCCAAGCAGACTAAAGACAACAGCTAAAAACCATTTTTAAAAATAAGAAAGTAAAGTTTATTTTACGATCTTTTTGAATAGTGAATGAATGACTAGAAAAAATCCTGTCAAAATAAGTATATGAAAATCTGACCATGCTGTTGTGCTCATGGACAAATCCTGTTCTCCTCCGAGGGAAGTCTTTGCTTTTACGTGCATCCACACGTCTCTTCTACTTCACTTTGTGAACTCTAATTTCAATTACACTATAGATCCATGAGCCTGGGTGCGGTATCTGTTTTTCATCATTGAATCACCTTATAGTACTGGGTGCTCAATTATCACTGTTGAAGACTTCGGAGGCACTTTATTTAGATACAGCTCTGTATAAAACACATGGTTGTATTTCTTTAAATCTAATCTTAGATGGAGCAGGTGTACTCAATTCCTTCCTGCAATATTCTGTCAGATTTCAATCACATTTGACATAACTTGGATTTGACTGAACTTAGATCTCTGGACCTCTCACTTTCATTACCTAGATTTATTTCCATATTTTTTCAGGATTTCCTCCTCACCCCTACATACCTACTTAATGTCCTGGCAATGCTGAACTATTTATTATTCCCCAAATATAGCATGCTTTTCTTTTACTTTGCAGTAGGATTTTAATATAGTCTTTATATAACAAAGAAACATTTGGATCAATTTTCCAGTTCACTGTGTTTTTAGAAGATTGAAAATCATTTTCACTTAAATGATGCTTTGCTTTTAAAAAATATTTATTATGATTTTTTTCAAACATATACAGAAGTAGAGACACTATCACAACAGACTTCCATATACCCATCACCAAAATTTCACATTTCTGTAAACTTGGCAGATAGTAGATTTTTTTACTAAATGAATTTAGCTGAATATTTTTACATAATGAAGATTTTATTATTACATAATGAAGATTAATTTGCTACAAAATCGTAGCAAACGGTAATATAGGTCTGATTATATTTCCTTTAGAATTCAGACAAATAACAAATCATTTGTACCTATGAATGAAGTTATTTGTAGTCTTTTTCTATCTTTGGTACTGCTAGTTCAGAAATGGGCCATGATGACTTTAGTATGACTTTACTGACCCTTTTACTCATCTTGAAATATAGTCATCATTGGCTTCTTCAAGAATATGTTTTAATTTGTTGCATCTCTAAGTTACTAGAGGCAAAATAATAGATAATAATATAAATAGATTTCTATGTTTCTAAACACTTTTTAACCACTTCATAAAGCTTATAGTTTTGAATAGAATATTACAGCCTAACTTAATCTTTCCTTATTTTTTGAGTAAAGACTTGTGAAAAATCTTAAATGAATCAATTGTATAGAAGCATATACTATGACAAACTCATTGACTGTAGGCTATATTAATGATTCTTGATCTTCTTATAATTTATGACATGTTCATGACTCTCCTGGAGATACTGGAGAAGACCTTTATGGCGGCTCATTGAAAGGAAGGTTAAAAAAGAAATCTAAGACCAAAGAGGAGATGCTGAAAGAATCAGTCTGCTGGAAAAGTATTTCAAGCAAGCAGATGAGCAAAAGGAAAGAGTGGAGCTGGGAAGAAACAAGTGGAATGACAGCACTGGATCAAAGTAGGTGAGTGAAAGGATGACAGAACCCAGCATGAAGATAAGGGGAGAGGGGTTGCAGGAAATGACTACTGACCTATGGTCAAAGCTGGGCCAGACAAAATTAGTGGATCTGGGGGTTTTGAGAGATAAGGGTCTCACTCTTCCAAAGACCTGGAGAGCTAAGAGAAGCCGTTCAGTGTGGGCTGGGAGTTGAAGGACTATCAAGACACGATTGTGTCATAGTGTGCCAGGTTAGGTACTGTTTGTACCCCAAGATTCTCTCACTCAATGTCCAACTGTGATTTGACCAGAAGGAGTGGTGAAGGGAATAGTAAGAGAAGAACAATTAAGGGAAAGGCTAGGGCTTCAGGGGTATAGTCTTCATACCATCACTCAGCTACCATTCCCCATCTCCTTTTGTTCTCCTGATATTGCTAGTAAAAAACAATCAAGATAACTTATGCAAGAAATGTCCCTGGGCTTGGGAAGCTCTCTATTTAAATTCTTCAGGAGAGGTGAGGCTGTGTTTCACATTTCCCTGCCCTGTCTGGCCCCTATCTGTTTTCACCTCCACTGTCCTCCCCCAGACCTGCTGCCAAGCATCCACCAACAGCACCATCACTCTGTGTTCTCTCTCATGCTCCCCACCACTTCCCACCTCCACCTGCTAGCCCTCTGTCCAAACAAAGAGGGTGGAAAGCAGGATATCGTGACACACTGAGGATATTTTTAAAATGCAAAGTGTTGCTACATACGCCTCAGCAAAAAATGAGGCAGAGGATAAGAACAGTGTTAAATGAATAATTTGTGCTTTTTCTATAACATATTAGAGGTAGTACACAAACTAATTATACTTCTAAACACTTTCTATAAACATGTCACTAGCTAATTTTAAATGTAAATATCTCATGTCATGCCACAGGAGAAGAAATGTAAATATCTCCTGTATTATACTTTTTCTATTTTCTAAATGGAATATTACAACTATTCTATCCACCAGCTCCATGAAAATTTATTTTAAAAGTACTGCATATGCTACTTGTAAATCAGTGGGTTATATTATTGATACTGCTTTATTTCTAAAATTACATTTGCTAATATAGCCCTTAAACATCTCTGTGAGGTATAGCATGAAACTTATTTATACTGTTTATCTTTTGTGTTTTTCTTTAAGTGAAAAAGTTTTTTTTCTTTTTCCATAAAGGGTTTAATGTAGATTATGAGTCTAAGTGAAAAGGAATGAGAATGAGGGGTGTGGGACTATTATATATTCATAAAAATTAAAAATTAAGAAAAGAAAGAAAAAGAATGAGGGAGGCTAGGGTCTGATTCAGTTTAGATTCTGACATTTAATAAGGAGTTCAAAACAACAACCATAAAGAGGCTAAAGCCCATAGTCAATAAAAATAACTTTGGAACTTTCAGGGAAAATATATGAATATCTGTACAGTCTATTCTCTATATAAATTTATTTTCCTTGACAATTTAAATCATGATTATTAAATAATATAAATGGTAATTGTTCATCTGTATTTTATTAAATCTTTTTTCATGGAGAATAAAGCTCTTTGTAACACTATTCTTAAAATTCATACTATGGGAATGCCTTAAAATTAGTGATTATTATAATAAACAACCTAAGCTTTTCATTTTTTGAGTAGACTTAAGCCCAACCTTTCTTATACTAAAACATAATCAAATGTCAGAGTATTATAGTGATATCTGACTACTTAATCACATAAATATAAGGGAGAAACCAGCTGCTTCATAAACAAGTCTAAATAGTCAACTTAATGTTGTCTAGCAAGAAAAAAGATGCCTCTGGACAAGCATATGGTAACTTTCTCTGCCCATGGTTCAGAATCCCTCTATATAAGGTATTTATGAGGCAGTCACAGGGTGTATTCAATCAGAGGTGGCTTCTAACAACATACCACATGTCTGGATGAAACGGAAATATTAATGCAATTACCTATGAATTCCAAATGTAGCTAAGTTTAGAATGGACAAACTGATAACTCTTAAAGTTTTAACCTAAATACTGAAATGGGAGAGGACCAGGAGGTATGACTATAACACAGTGACTAATTTGGGTGTATATTCCTTTTAAAAAGAGAAAAATCAAGTAAGAGGAAGAATCAATGCCAACTCACTTGTCTTTCCCACGTCGAACTTCATCCTGTTCCTTGGACTGGCGGCGGCGCTGTCTGGCAGATATGGCAGAAGATGCTGATGGTGTTCCAGATTCCGAGTCCTCTGAACTTTGACCTCCAGAGTTATTAACATCAAAAAGATGTTGTTCTACAGCTGATCGGATGGTTCTTTCTAAGAGTCTGGCAAAAAAGAATGCAGAGTCATTCAAGCAGTCAAGTTCATCACTGATCACCTTAAAAAATATGTGCCTACAGTTTTGGGAACATCTGTATTTCCAGTGGAAGGTCTTTAGAACTTCATGAGCAAAGAGAGATGATGAGGCACTAATCTAAAAAATATCTGCATTATGTGTTAAAACCAAAACTAAACAAAAACAATTCTGCCAATTTAACAACTTTCTCATCTTTGTGAAGCCAGTATTGCTGAAATGCTCATGGCAAGTCTAGCAATAATTACAAGGCATTCAGGAAACAGGGGTCAATTAATATAAGGAAGAATGAGAAAAGATTTTTTTTGCCCTCATAGAATAATAGTAGACCTATTTTAACAAAGGCAATTTCATACCAATTCTACAGAGGAAGAGAGAGTGATTTGCAAAGCAAACTGGCACAAATAATTTTATGATGCCTATTATTTATTTAGAATCTAAGACAAAATTATATGAAAATAATGATATTTTGGGAAAAAACTCACCAGAACAATTAGAACTCATAACAGCATGGCATAATCTTTCCTAACCTCTATTCAATTAAATTGTGATGTTTTTGCTGCTATAAAGACACATGCACACGTATGTTTATTGCCGCATTATTCACAATAGCAAAGACTTGGAACCAACCCAAATGTCCAACAATGATAGACTGGATTAAGAAAATGTGGCACATCTACACCATGGAATACTATGCAGCCATAAGAAATGATGAGTTCATGTCCTTTGTAGGGACATGGATGAAATTGGAAATCATCATTCTCAGTAAACTATCGCAAGAACAAAAAACCAAACACCGCATATTCTCACTCATAGGTGGGAATTGAACAATGAGAACACATGGACACAGGAAGGGGAACATCACACTTCAGGGACTGTTGTGGGTTGGGGGGAGGGGGGAGGGATAACATTGGGAGATATACCTAATGCTAGATGACGAGTTGGTGGGTGCAGTGCACCAGCATGGCACATGTATACATATGTAACTTACTGCACATTGGGCACATGTACCATAAAACCTAAAGTATAATAATAATAATAATAATAATAATTACAATAAAAGAAAAAAAAAACAAAAAAACAAAACAAAAAAAAAAGAAATAAAAGGAAAGATGTTCAAAAGACAAAAAAAAAAAAAAAAAAAAAAAAATTGTGATGTTTGTAATTAAAGTTGTATTCATGCAAACACCCCAAAACATATTATTGAAATTGGAAGGATAGATTTACTTTGTTCAACATGAGGAAAACACATAAGCACAAAGCACTGAAAAGTGCATGGTAAGCTAGAAATGGAATCATTTTTAAAACTGTAGAATCTTTCAAGGTGTGTAAACCTTTTAGCACCACATTATTTCCAAATAAGATGGTATGGAAAGCTCTTAACTCAGACTCCTCAAACCATGTTTTTCCTTGCTTGAAAAAGAACTATATATATATTCTAAATGCTTAGGCTGAGAAGTAGCATTTACTTAAACTGTGTTTTGAGAACTTAACTAATTTCAGATTTTTCAAATGCAGTTTTATAATCGACTCATAGTTATCTTATTCAAATTTTATTAAAAATATTTTAAGATAATGAGGAAGTATAGTCCAACTAACTTGGGCATTAGAACTTTTATACATAGAACTCCATGTCTCAAATGATTAAAGATTATTTAATCGCAGTACAGAGGATTGTGAGTAACTTAATATACACATAAGAGATGTACATAATATATAAATAACATATTCATGAGGATGCCATAAAATGCATTACATCAGAGGTGGCTTCCTACAACATACCAAACATCCAGATGAAACTGAAATATCTAAACAGAACAACCCTGCACTTTTTCCAAGCTGTACAAGACCCATAAGGAAAGGTTATTAGGAAATGAAAAAGGCAAGAACATGTCAGCCTTGGTGCAGTTCTTGAATATCTTTGAAACTGACAAAGCTAAAGGAGGTCAATCCTGCCCTCTGATTGTTTTCTCTCCCAACAAGGAATTAAGAAAATGGAAATCCATCCTGTTAGATCCAAATTCATTTCAACTAGGGATTCTTCTAATTCTTCTCTCTTCTCCCTATCACACCACGTCTACCCCACCTCCTACACCTGATCCTTGCCAAAAGAAGATACTCCATAGAGGCCCACTCATGTCCCAGCAAGTAAGGAGAACAGGTAGGTGTGATGGAAACATATGTGGGCAAGGAGCTGTTCCGTCATTCAATGACTATTTATTTAGTGCCTAATATATGCCAGGAACTTTTCTAGGCAGTAGGGAGATAGCAATGAACATGACAGACAAGCTCCTTGTATTTACAGAGCTTACACTCCTGTAGGGCAAGATAGATAATAAAGAAATAATGTAATTTCCAATAGTAAGAAGTTCTCTAAAACACTGAGTAAAGTGGTGGCAAGTGAATATGAGTAGTTAGGAATAGAATCCTGGATAAGATGACACTTGAACAAGGAGTGAATGAGAAGAAAGTGCTGGCCAGGCTGAGGAACAGCCAACACAAAGGCTCTGAGGCAGCAACAAGGTTGGCCCTCCGTGGGAACAGCAGGTCATGTGGCTGAAGTGTAATGAGCAATATGGTCAGAGGCATTAGCAAGGACTGATAACTGGAGTTTACGTTTAGTCTAAGTGTCAGTGGAAGACTTTGGAGGAAATGGCATGTGATGACATAATTAAGAGAGTACCGCCACTGCCCTGTGGACCAGGGACTTGTTGCTATCACTAATTTGCTTTCTTTTCTGCATCCCTGTTAGACTGTAACATCCCTGAAGACAGGGCCTAACGCGTCCTTGACATTACACATCTAACATGCGCCTGACGTGTTGCAGGCACTCAGTCAGTGTAGGTTCAGTCAAATGAACTAAGTAGGGAGTAAAGACATGATTAATGGTTTAACCTTTAATTACATTATCCATTGCAAGATGCCTCCCAAAGCGCATTAGACTATTTGCTAATATTAATTGATCCTGGCGTTATTTTTAATGAAGTAAACAGAAAGCTCATATTTTCCAATGTTGGAGTTGTCTGTAGGAATACACATACAGAAGCTCAAATAAGAATACCTATGTAGTCCTCTCCTCCATATAGTTTCAAGGTCACTGGCTGCTTATTATCTGAATCTTCCAATACTGTACACCATTAGAGTTGCTTTTTTTTTTCTGTTTAATAAGTGGGACAGGGCATTTAAAAAAAAAAACCCAAAGCCCCAAAACCCAACCCAAATAACTTACTCTCCAGTTGCAGACACATTGCTGACTTGGGGTACATGAGCACTGCAGAAAAGAAGCAAAGAGAAAGAAAGTCAGGTTAGATGAAAGATCAGAGATGATGAACCAAACATGTGAAGCGAATCGCAGGCTGAAAGAAATTAGCTCAGTCCCAAGTGATCCTCAAAACAATCTTTAACCATCCAATGAAAGATGCTCATTTTCACTTGTTTCTAGAAAGGGAGATGGCCCTGCTTGCTTATAACAGTGGCTTTTTCTCCTTTTAAAAGTTGTCCAAGGCAGACAATTCTATAACTAAATTTGGAAAACCATCTCTTAGCTGTCAACCTATTGCCACAGCAGCCCTAGTTCAAGGTCTTTTCATTTTCCTAAAATGTTAAGTGTGGCCAAGTGCCTTCGTGCCACCTACTTCACCTATTTTTATCTTTCCCCAGCCCAAATCCATTCCCTTCCTTCTCCTCTTAGGCCAGGAAACAGAACATCTTTCTAAAACTCTGCTCTCAACAGGCAGAGGGCAATGGGGACCACAGGGATAGAGAACAAGGAACCAATATTGTTTTCTATATGACTATTTCTAAACCATCTTTTCGAAGCCACATTTTCTTCCTAAGTTTCTCAGGATGGAAAGCATCTCCAGCTCTGTAATGTGTCGCTTAACATCTAATTTACAGTGTTTTTGTTGAGCACTTACAAATTTTCATGATTTTCCCATTTTTTTAAAGCCTGAATTCTTTTAAAAGTATTGAGAAGTGGTCAACACAAAGTAGAATGATAAAATTACAAAACACTATCAGGTTAGCACGCTTCAGAACTTTCCCCCTCATGCCTGCACTTATGTTCACATAACCACAATGAGTGTTGAGGCTGGCAGCTATTTTAATTGTATTAACACATTACATTCTCACAATCTGCCCTCTAGTGTTTAGTTGGCTTGTGAATCAAGACTTAAAAGTGCCTATCCTTTTAAAAAAAGAGGTTAAATATTGAGCAGATTTGAGACAATCCTTAGTCGTGTCAAACTATAGTTCTACCTAATAGTCCTAATAGTTCTTTTCTTTCTTTGTAGAAGACATTCAAAGAAAATCAAAGTTGTTAAGGACCAACATTGATAGTTGTCTTTCAATTACTCCAAACATTCTAATTTATACGATATAATTTTCAACATATGAATATGTTGCTTGGGAATCATCTGTCAGGTTTTTCTCCCATGTAAGTGTATATCTCATCTCTTTCAATGTAGAATCTCAAAGCCTCAAGGGACTGTATAATATTTCTCATTTTCTTTCATCACACTCCCTCCCACTACCACCACCATCATGTCTTCCATAGTACTCATTATCCCAGAGGTGATCAAAAAATGTTTACTCTTTCACCCAAGATAATTTTCTTTAGTTAAAGCTGTAGCTCTTTGTTATGGCCACAGACAAACCCAGAAAAACCACGTAAAATCATGTGATTAGGTAGAAGGGAAGCTAATTCAAATAAGTATTAAATAATTAAGAAGATAAGTAAATAAATACAAACACCCTAAGACTTACTGAGTACTTACTATGTTCCAGACACTGTGCTAAGTACTTTTACTTAGATTTTTTTTTTCACTTATTATTTACAATAATCCTATGAAGAGGTACTACTGTTTTCCCTGTTTTCAGATGAAGAGGTTAGAAAGGTTAAATAACCTACCCACAGCCATAGAACCAAGAAATAAGATGAGCTAGGATTTGAACCAAGAAAGGTTTTAGCTCAGAGTCTAAGCTCTTAATCACTCCACTAGCTTGTCTTTCAATCCATTACTCACTACAGTCATCTTTGGATATGGAGGCCTGGCCTTAGGTATTTTACTTTGCTTTTAATTACAACAATTTCTCGTCTGCCTCACAATGCCTGTTATTCACAGTGGTTCCCAGGCTACATAACCAACAATAAACCCCTTTCTGCTTTCTGTCTTTAACTGGAACAAGCAGTCCTTGCTTTTGCTACTTTGTGGCTCACCCTCTGTAAATTCAACAATATATAATTAACTCCTATACTCCACTTCTCAGTACAGTCACACAACCTTGGTTTTGAGAGCAGGGACCCATGTGAGTAATGACTCGGGGAAAACCCAGAAGAGAGTAAAGAATGTGGATCTGCTAGATGCTAAAAAACATTCCAAAGACATGTCATTAGCCTGTTAGTCCTCTATGCCATCTCAGAATGAAGACATGTATTTCCTCTCCTCCTTTCCACATCCTTTTGAACTGTCTTCTTTTTGACTATTAAAGCAGATCCTGATGTTTTGATGTTCATTTTCTATGGAGGGAGGGTGAAGGAAGAAAGGCAAGAAAGAAAAAGACAAGGAAACAACAAACAAGATGAGGTTCTGAGATTTCTAACTCTTTAAATAAGTGCTTTTTCATTCTTAATATGCATAGGAATCACCTTGGCGCTTGTTAATACAGACTGTGATTCAGCAGGTCTAGGTCTTGGGAAGGGGAAGCTGAGACTGCATTTCTAATAAATTCCTCAGTGATTCTAATACTGTTGGTTTGTGGAAGACACTGAGTGGCAGAGGCTCTATATCTTCGCAACTAAAATTCTTCAAAACTTCAATTACTTAAATATCCCAATAATGATTTTTAAATATTGTAATCTAAGTAATGAAGGTATGATACGGAAAACTCATGTTAACCTCAGTGAATAAAAGTCAACACATTGAAATTTCTCTAACAGCTTAGAGAAAAATGACCTGAACCATCTAAATCAGTTGTACAGCACATTTCTCAGAATACAAAAGTAAATGAATAAATCAATAATAAAACCAAGTAATTAAATCATATTCATATTTTTGGTAGTATATTTATTTTAGGACAGTTTCAGAATAAAGTGTGATGTTTTTAATAGTCCATTGGAATTTCTGGTATATTTAACTAGTCTATAATTTCAGGTTCTTTTAATAGAATTCCTATAAACAAAGCATTATGAGAAGATATTTTCCATTGGTAATCAGAAAAGAAAGTTCTGGTCTTGGCTCTGCAGTTGATTAGACAAAATCACTGGCAGGTTTTTGGTTAGCTTGGCTGCATTGGGTTGGTTTCTTCACATAGAAAATGAAAGGTCTGGCTAGTGATCTCTGTGGTTTCTTTTACCTATAAAAGAAACCTCAAAAAATTGTTCTATCTCAGGTTCAAGCTTACTGCCTAAAGTTTACATGATTACAAAAGGTTATGACTGCATATTTAGTTTTATGACATAGTATCAGATAAATTTATGGTTTATTAGATTTCAAAATAACTTTGGTATTTAGTCAGGCATCCACCGCCATAGTTCCTGTCGGATGTACTTAACAATTCACTCTTAACAAAATTTTAAAGAATATTTAACAAAAGCAATAGAGATTTCTTCCATAATTAAGACACTAACAAAAAGGCAATAAGCATTTAAAGAATAAGCAAATAAGCCAAAGTGAAAGATAAAGAAATTTCCTTCTTCATCTGTATGTAGCTTGCTTTTTATCCTCTTCGGAGAGATAAGAATAATGAATTTTTTTCAGCATCCTTGACTGATTTGCTAAGAAAATTTCTGACTTATGCATTATAAACAGTTGGATATGGAAGCGTTCATTTCCTAATGTTGACAAAGCAAGTATTTAAAATGGAAAGAAAGATGCTCACTCATATGCAGATCCCAGTTGTATGGCCAAATTCAAACCTAAGCCTACTGTTACTGATGATGCAACTGAATATTCTATTGGTATGGTCATTTAAAATAGATTCTAAGCCTACTTTGAAATATATTCTATGACATATTGAAATATCTTTAGTCTTTATTTTTACTAACAAAACCCAAACTATATTTCCTTAAGCCAATTATGCTCAGCAATATTAGTCTGTAAAATTTGCATGTGATAAGATGCACAGATGCCTGTTGACAAGTGATTCTTTAATTAAATCTCTTGATTTGAAATAAAAAAGCATACATTTAAAAAGAGGTTTCAAATCTACAAAATGGAGACATCTTGAAAAGCATGTGTTCTCTTTTCTGTGCGTTGTCTTATTTCAGTATGTTCTCCTCTATGGCATATAAAATCCTGCCTGTAAAATATTACCGTTTTATTAGGAAACATGAGGTCTAACAAAATTATCAGTTTCTCTAGGATATGATATTTAAATTTACTCTTTTTTTTAATTGAGCAAGGATTAAAAAGACAATTATGAGATGTTTGCTTAAATAAACCTAAGGATAAATCTCATGTAACAATCATCAAAATAGCCTAAAATTCTTAATTTGTTAATTTAACAAAATATAGTATTTTTAGTATCATCTTAAAATATGATAAGTTGATATGCAGCATCAACATTATACATATATAACAATGCACATATTTGTTATGGTATAATGGCTTTCTAAATTAAATTTTGTTCATAATTTTAGTGCATTCTTCATGGTGTCATACATTAAAACAATTCAATCCTCAATATTTATTCCTTTTGTTTTAACCTCTAGCTATGATTACCATATGCAGAACTTTAGTGGAACATTTGTAGGTATTTAAACTCTGATAAAAGTTGCATCATCCTTTTGCATCATTAAAGACATTTTGGGTAGCCTCAAATCTTGGTTTAAAATTGCATACTGTGCATAATATACTAGAATATAAATTGAAAACATACTACATGGATATAACTCAAAAAGAGGAAAATATTTATCCTCATACCTTCTCTAATTCATGTTTCCTATTCTTTTAAATAGACTGATTTGAAGAAAAAATTACTCTTCACAGCTATATCTTAATACTATATTAAATTTATTCTAACAAATCAAATATAACCCATCAAAATGTCAGAATACTCATCTTTTATAAAGCTTCTTTTGACAATTATTGATGTTTTCAATTTTATATATTTAGTATGTTTTAGCATAAAAAGAAATTGAAAGTTTTTTTAGTTTTTACACTAAGGTCTATATTAACAAAATTATAAAATGCAATGGATAATTCACTTATATACTGTATTCCTTTTCCATTTTACAGAAAATTGAAGATCAGAGAAGTTAAGTATCTAAGTTTACACAGCTCCATTCTATCTATATAGTTTGGCTTCAGAGTATGTCCTCGATACTCTGAACAATCTTTTTTCTCAAATAATGCTGCTATTTGCATAAATTGTTGGCTATACCTCTAGTTATTTCATTAGAATTAGGTTACTAAAAGTGCTTTTTTTGATTCAAATAGATTTTCTCCAAATTTATATAATGCAGAAAATTTTTATTTCATCTAGGTTTTCATGTTTATTAGTTTCAAAATGCATGAAGTGTTCTCTAATCTTTGAAAAAATTATTATACCCTTACAGGAAACTTCAGTTATGATTGTTAGTATCATCTCTCATTTTTAAGCTTATCAAGAATTTTCTATCTTGTAATTTTCATTTTTAGTCTCAAAGAACCAGCTCCCGAATTCAAGTATCAGTTCTGCTCGTTTTCTGTTTTCTTTTATTATTAATGAATTATTTTAGGTTTCAAAGAGGTTGCTTTTTCTTCCTTTCTATAACTTCCTTATTCTGAACGTGTGGCTGATTTATCTTCAATCTTGTGTTAGGTTACCTCTTAAAATAAGTTTAGACTTTATTCTATAAATTTTGATATATACTTTTTCTTTATTTTCTTAACAGTATGCACTTGAGATTCTTATTTACTCTTTGAGTTATCCCCTTCATCCTGCCCCCTTACAAGAGTTTTCATTGGTTGATTGAAAGTTTTTGTCATTAATTACACTGTGGTCAGAAATTATTCGCTATCAAAATTTCTGCTCTTTAAGAAGTTTTAAAGATAGCTGAATAATTTTTATAAAGTAGCAGAAATGCTTGATTGAGCTCTATTTATATTATGCAGCTTCACATATGTATATAGGTGCTCATTTATTTGAAATCTTATTAATTTTACAAAATTCTCAATGCTATCTATCCTGTAAATTTTGTTACGGACATATAGTTATATGTATAAGTCCTATATTTCAAATGCGTTTACTTGTTTACCCTTGATAATGTAAGAATTTAAATTTATATGATTTGATAATACCGTAAGTCTAGATAATAAAGTAAGTCCAGTTTGTCTTTTCTAACAAATTTGGCCTTCAACTTCAGTTGTCTGTTAACATTTATCAGATATGTTTATCTTTTTATTATTGATCTTTCTGTGCCACTTTGTTTTAGGTATGACTCTTTTGCAAATGGTATAGTTCAACTAGGTTTTTTTTTTTTTTTTAGTATTTTAGCTTTTCTCAAATAATTTAATCCACTTACATTTATTGTCCTAGCTGATTTGTTCTAGTATTGTTTTTGCTTTGTACTTTCTAATTTGGGAACTTGCTTTTCCTTTGGTTTCTGACATTGCTCTTATCTTTTGAAGGCATTCTGAATATAGGAATCCTATGCACAATTCTACTATGGTTGCTTTTCAGGCCCATATTTCTCTCATTATTATTAAAAATATGGCAAAAACTGCAATTACTTTCACATCAACCTAATAAAATAAGAAAAGAAACAAAAAAACCTCTTGACAGCTGCTTCTATTTTCCTGTTTATGTAAGACAAGAAAATTATAGTTTCATTACTTTCTTTGCCTTTCCACCAATGCTTATAATCAGAGCTCTACTTCCTACTAATTTTTTTTTTAATTTATCTCTCAATTAGCTGGGCATACACTATACTTGTATTTTTACAAATATGTTTCTTCATTCGAATTATAGTTTTCAGATTGGCTTTTCAATCTCTGACTTTCACATCTAACATTATTACTCTGACAGTTTTGTGGGTTTTTTTTTTGAGACAGTGTCTTGCTCTGTCACCCAGGCTGGAGGGAGTACAGTGGCATTATCATAGCTCACTGAAATCTCAAACTCCTGGGCTCAAGCAATCCTCTTGCTTCGGCCTCACAAGAAACTGGTGTACATCAACAAACCTGGGCAATTTATATATTTTCTTATAGAGACAGAGTCTTGCTATGTTGCCCAGGTTGGTCTCAGACTCCTGGTTTCAAGAGATCTTCCCACTTTGGCCTCCGAAAGTGCTGGGATTACAGGAGAGAACTACTGTGTCCAGCCTGTCAACGTAGTTTTTATCTTTATCCTGTTTCTTTTTATTCCAGAAGGGCGTCTCCGGTTTCTCTTTCATCATGTATTTGACTGATTTTTAATCATTTCTGTTCTTTACTGCCTTCAACATAGTTTTTAAAGTCTCTTCTAAAACATTTCTAGGGTTGTTTTTCCCTCCTCATTTCAGCTGTTCTTTCTGTATCCCCAGCCTTTCAATTCCAAGGCTACTCTGCTTTATTGGCTTCCTACTGTTTCAAAAAGGTTTATGTCCTTGAGCATTTTTTGAGAAGATTAACCATATTAGTTCTCAAGTCTTCATCTGAATTTTATAAAAATCAATTCTCTAGATTCTGTTTTTATGCTGAGTCATTGAGGCAAATCATCCTTTCCCCTAGTTTGTAATTTCTCTTCATAGGTCCCAAATAGTTTCTTTGTGTTTAGTGGTTCTTAAGGTGGAACAATCAATCTAGGCAGAACCAGTTCTAACAACCTGGGTAGGTAGATTTTTCTTAGTTTATATGATTGTCCACTTGGCTGTGAGCAGATGGCTCCTCCTGGATTTAGATTTGAAAAGCCAGTATCTGAATCTGCCCTAGAATAATCTATAATGCCTACTTAGGTGGACTTGCTTTTTGGTCCAATTTTATGATTATGCTGGAGAATTGGAAACAAATTTGTGGTTTGTTTTGGGGTAGTGTACGCTTGAAAGCACATATAAAAATCCAATAATCTTCTTGCCTTTATCCCTTTCTCAAATGCTTTTGCTAGGTGACTGAGCATCCCAGGAGAAGAATCCCTTTCCTCCCCATTGTTTTGTACACTGAGTATTCTTGTCTGAATGGATATTGAAATAAAAAAGCTGATGAGGGCAGAGAGGTGAAAAACAATAAAAACACAACTCGGCTCTAGATGGTTCAGAAAATAAGTTTCTGCTCAGTTGAGGAAATGTCACTAGCTTTTCTGGTTAGTGCAATAGACAGTAGAAGAAAGCCAAGTCAGTTTTTCCTCCCTTCCTTTTCTCTTTGTGGCTATCTGTATTGTTTAGATGGCAGAACATGAAGTCTGCAAGGTAAAAATATGTTTCTCCGTCCACGCCACAGATGATGTGACGTTTGACGTGGCTTTTCTTTATCATTGCTACAGAGCTGTCTCTAGAGTTTGTCTTTTATATCATCATTGGATATTAAATAGAAAGCTGGGAGTATTGTATCAGGCAAAAGCAGTCTGCTACCTGTTTAAACTAGAGGCTTACATTTTATTAAAATCTGAAGTTCTACAAAGAGAAGTCCACAGAGAGGCAGGGAAACTGAGGAATGAAGTAACAAGAGACCTAGGCAGAATGGATATAAAGGTGTAATTTTCTACAAGTGAATTCTTCTTTATCATGCTGAGGTATAAAGAGGTAAAAATATGAAGTAAAGCATTTAAAATGTATATAATTTATCTTTCTCAGTATAGCTTTAAACATATGCTTAATATTTTTATTAACATTGTTAGAATTAAACCCAGAATCTATACTTATATCTTACTATGCAAAAAGTAAATAAATAAAAAATAATGACTGGTGATTCTCAGATCAAGAACTCAATAATGAGTCTTAAAAATTGTATGACAAACAGTAGTAAACTTTGTAGCCATTCCTCAGTTATACTGTTGGTCTGGTTCTGTGTAGGCACTAGCACAACTTGAGACTTAGAATCCTGACCAATGAGACACAAACATCTTTAAAGAAATCCACATACTTCATAACTAAAGGATGGCTATTATTAAAAAAACAAAATACCAAGTATTGACAAAAATATGGACAAATTGGAACTGTGTACTTTAGTTGTGGAAATGTAAAACAATGTAGCTGCTAGGGTAAATAGTATGGAAGTTTCTCAACAAATTAAACGTAGAACTACCATATGCTCCAACAATTCCACTTTTTTTTTTTTTAATTATTAGACAGAGTCTTGCTCTGTTGCCAGGCTGGAGTGCAGTGGCACAATCTCGGCTCACTGCAACCTCCGCCTTCTGGGTTCAAGGGATTCCCTTGTCTCAGCCTCCTGAGTAGCTGGGACTACAGGTGCACGCCACCACGCATGGCTAATTTTTTGTATTTTAGTAGAGACTGGGTTTCGCCATGTTTTCCACGATGGTCTTGATCTCCTGACCTTGTAACCTACCCGCCTCGGCCTCCCAAAGTGCTGGGATTACAGGCGTGAGCCACTGTGCCTGGCCCCAACAACTCCACTGCTGAGTATATACCCAAAAGAAATGAAAGCAAGGACTTGGACAGATATTTGTACATCCATGTTCATAGCAGCATTATTCACAATGCCCAAAAGATGGAAGCAACCTAAGTGTCCATTGACAGGTGAAAGGATAAACAAAATGTAATATATACATAGATGGAAATATTATTCAGCCTTCAAAAGGAAGAAAATTCTGACACATGCTACAAATGGATGTACCCCGAGGTATGCTAAGTAAAATATGCCAGTCACAAAAGGACAAAGACTGTAAGATCCCACTCATATGAGGTACCCGGAGTAGTCAAATTCTTAAAGACAGAGAGTGAAATGGTGGTTGCCAGGGGATAGGGAAAGGAGGAAATGAGAAATTAGTGTTTAGTGAGTACAGAATTTCAGTTTTGCAAGATACAAAGAGTTCTGAAGATGGATGGTGATGACAGTTGTATAACAATGAGAATGTACTTAATGCCACTGAACTGTACATTTAAAAATGGCTAAGATGGCAACCTTTGTTTATATTTTACCATAATACAAAAACCAAAACCAAAACAACAGAGCTCCACAGGCAGAGGGGATGTGCCCCCTCCGTTTAGAAACACTATTCTGGCCAGGCGTGGTAGCTCGCGCCTGTAATCCCAGCACTTTGGGAGGCTGAGATGGGCAGATCACTTGAGGTCAGGAGTTTGAGGCCAGCCTAGCCAACATAGTGAAACCCTGTCTCTACTAAAAATATAAAAATTAGCCAGTCGTAGTGGCGGGTGCCTGTAATCCCAGCTACTCCGGAGGCTGAGGCAGGAGAATCGCTTGAACCTGGGAGGTGGAGGTTGCAGTGAGCCGAGATTGTGCCACTACACTCCAGCCTGGGCAACAGAGTGACACTCCATCTCAGAAACAAAAACATTAAAAAAAAAAAAAGAAAAAGAAACACTATTATAATAAAAAGGAAAACAAATATTTTTAATAAGTAGTTGTGTCTAAAGACATCCAGATACCTAGCTGACTTTATCATCTTGCTAAAAAAGTAGATATTTAAATAAACAGCTTGCTTGTTTGTTCCACTTCTTAGTAGCCTAAAACAGGGTTTTGAATAAATATAATGTCTGGTATGCTACACTTCTCCAAAACTCTCCCATGTGATAATGAAGGATTTTTACCTTAAAATAATCATTTAGAAAACATACAATATGCTTCTTAAGGAGAAAAACAAACTATTAAAAGTTAAAGCTAATGAAGCATAATACAAAAAAAAATCACAAACATACAAATTCTAGCGTAGGTTGTTCGGAAAGCCATTCCTCAGAAAAACTACCTAAAAATGCTTTAGAAAGAAGTTTTCTACATATCAGGAATAGAAGTGGTATGGTATAATATTCAGATCCCATCTAAATATCAGGTAATATTTTAATTTGAATTTAGCCAAAGTCATTTTTTTCTTTAACATAAATGTACAGTTATGAGACTGAGAAAATCGATAGTTCCCAGTCTCTAGCAATTAAAAATTAACCAAATTAGAAACAGTAAGTCTATCTGCAAAACAGCTAACTTAGAAATAAATCCATCTGATGCTCCTTCAGGAAAATTAGAAAACAGATGAAACACCAAAGCTGACCTTAATCCAAATTTGCTAAATTAATAATTTAGCCTCAGTTTGCACTGTGAGTATTAAAACTTGGGCTGATATTTTGAAAGATGGTCAATTCCAGGATTTTCATGGAGCACTAAATGAGAAAAGGAAAAGAGAGGAAGATCAGTGCACCTGCTAGAAGACAGGTGTTATGTAAGCAAGGACCAAGGTTCAGATGCCAGGTGAGTTATTTAGAGCCCAATGAACAAAACTGGTATACAGCCCCTGAAGCACACATCCTCAGATTTTGATAAAGCACATTAAACACAGGTTCTACGTATGCAAATTATATGTATAATCCAGGAATTTGTAAAGAAGGAGTTCAAGGATAGAAGTCTGATGAAATGGGATAAGGATGGGATCTGATCCTGCTCATAGGAGCATGAAAGTGGTGTAGGGGAGGTGGGAGCTGGTAGAGATGAGGAGATGCAGCAAGAGGAGATGCAGAACCCGAGTCTTAGTGGAAACCAAACACCGAAATCCAAACTCAGGCTTGCAGACACTGAAAACTCAGGCAAACAGAAGTAGAGCAGCAACGGATCCTAGACAGATTTGACTGGAGGCCAGGTAAAAGAATGCAGACAATAAAAGGTTGAACATGGCACAGAAGAACACCACCACCAAGTTGTTTTGATGCTCAGCTGAGCAACTGAGGTAGGGGCCCTGTTGTTTGGGATTCCAGCCTAAAATATAAAAGAGAACAGGGTATGAACATCCTGGACAAGAACGTTCTCCACTTAAGTTTGCAGGTCATGTTTATTCTGCTGTAGTCTTACTAAGGGTTTGGCATAACCTATTTTTCCCTTTCATTTTCCTAATCATTTCAACTGGGCTGGTAATCCCTAATAAGCGTCTGGGGAACAATGACACTTACTGTTTCAGCTCCTATAACTGCAATTAACTTGCTACATGGAATGGTAGCAGGTGTAGATTGATAGCTACTGTTTCCTTCCTTTGCAAAAAATGACAAATGGCTCTGTGGTGAGTTAAGTTGGAGGAGTTCTGAAATTAGAGATGACAGAGTTATCAGAGAAGATATTTGATTTAGAATAAAAATACGAGTGTGTGTCTGTTTATAACAGCCCTACCTTATTACAGAAAGGACTGAAGGTAACTGAAATATATGCTAGACTAACATAGGATTCAGGCATGACTGTTCAATGAGAATATCACATTATAGAAACTGAAATTCCATAAGGTGATAACAAGAGCAACATAATGACTGAAACGGCCTCTCTGGTTCCCTGTTCCTGCATCCCTTTCTTCTCCCCTAGCCACAGCAAGGTCCTGGGACCTCCACTAGTGTGCACTGTGGCCTCTTCACACGCTCTCCGTCTGCGTTCTCTATCCCAGACATAGACTCTGTCCTGTTATATACAATCCATCTCTTCTCCACTCCAGTAGCAGGATTCCCATGTGATCTCCTGTACCCGAGGGCCGCTATGGGTCATCTACCCTCCTTCCTTTGAGACTGGAGGCCTGCTCTGCTCTCATCTTCTGTCTGTTCTGATCTGCACTCTCTGAAGACTGTCCACTCACAGACTTGTAGCCACTGAGTTTTGCTGTTCCACCTCTTTATGCTGGACCTTTTAGAATTAACCACCAAACTGAATATTCCACTGCTGACCAGCTTTCCCAGCCCTATCTGCTCCATGGCTGCTTATGGCTGGATCTACTTCTGGTGAGTACCCCTCTCAGCAGACGTGTCTTATGTCTTGATTGGGCCTACTTTTGAAATTCTAATTTCAGGCTAAATAATTACTACTTTTGCATTTGTGAAATAGTTCTGCTTAGTTTAAATCTCCATCATATGAAAAGAATGCCTGCTGGTAACTTCTCCTTTTTCTACCATAAATGTGGGCCAGTATGCATATTCATTCTCTTTTTCCCCATAATTTTATCATATTTAATTTTTATGACTCAACATTGAAAAAATAAAGTAGCTTCTATTAAGAGTCCAGTAAATATATTATTGATTTTCTTTTACTCTATTTTCTTGTACTTTCATTCTGCAAGTACAAGACATTCAGAGAAATAAGTTCTCATTCGTTGGCATGATCCAGTGCTAAAGTCTCCTATACTATGTAAAACTAAATTTCCATTAATATATAATAAGCATTTGTTGATATTACTGTATTTATATAATGAATATCAGACTCACTACATGCTCAGCAACATCCTGATGTGTTCACAGGAATTGCATAGTTGAGATACCCTATGAACCAGAGTATGCTGATTTGGTTGGCAGGAAACCAGGATGAAAAAAATGGACCACGTTGTCTCATACTGAAACCTCAAATGTTCCCTCTCTTGCCATAAAGTGATTATGCAATATGCTGCAAGTCACTAAAGGGTAAACACTATTAAAAAGCAGTTACTTGGCTAAGCCTGAAGTCCTATTACACATTTCTGAAGTACTAGTGGTTGAATTATAGCCTAAATCCATTCTGGGACTATTTCAACAAGTCAGATTCAAAAATAAATAAATAAACAAATTCTGTATTACATCTCCTGACATTTCTTTTAAAAAGCAGTAGACTTCAGGCCAGGCGCGGTGGCTCATGCCTGTAATCCCAGCACTTAGGGAGGCTGAGGCGGGTGGATCACGAGGTCAGGAGTTCAAGACCAGCCTGGCCAAGCTGGTGAAACCCCGTCTCTACTAAAAATACAAAAATTAGCTGGGTGTGGTGGTGGGTGCCTGTAACCCAGCTACTTGGGAGGCTGAGGCAGAGAATTGCTTAAACCCGGGAGGCGGAGGTTGAAGTGAGTCAAGATCATGCCACTGCAATCCAGCCTGGGCGACAGTGAGACTCCATCAAAAATAAATAAATAAATAAAATAAAAAGCAGTATACTTCAGGAAATATTTTAAAAAACAAACATCAGCATTATTTTACATGCATATATACTTTTCAAATATATTTTCTAAGCCTCTGAAGTGGGTAGGTAGTAAGAAAAGACATGCAATAAGGAAGACTTGATTCTAGGCTATATCTCAGATGACTCACTGGAAAACCCTATCAGTACAGCATTCAATCACCAGAGAGAAGTGATCTTGAATTCTGTTAATTTACCTGCTTTAACATTGTTACTCTGGGTTTGTAAGTTTTAGAAAATCATCTTAAACCCTATAAACTTGCTGAATATTTAGTTTCCTTCTCTGCTATGGCATAGAAAATGATGTAACACAACCCAAGGCTTTATCTGTGAGTGGGTCTTGTACCCATTTGCCCCCACTAACCTATGCATATGTATATGTATAAAATAGAGATTTTTAACTTTGCTTACAGCCTAATCATCGGGCAGTTTTTAAATTAAAATGATCACCTTGGCACTTTCGAATTTAAAACAAAATGTCTTATTTTAGTTGTTTCAACTATATTAGACATTTAAAAAAAATTTCTTGAACCAAAGGGGAAAATACAGTAAGGTGAAGAGCTCCAGCAAGTTAGTCTGGCCACAGTAATGAATGTTCTATTGAAAGAGATTAAAATGAGCAAATAAACCCAAAGAAGCCTTAACCCTCCTTTATTCCCTGTAGTAGACCAACAAAAATCAAATAAATACCTCAAATAGAAAGGTGACAGAGGTCTTTCATCTTCCTGTGAACTAAAAGGAAAATAAATTTTGAATTAATATAATGTCTGTTAATATGACATGTCAATTTTACTAAAAATGTTCTACCTGTCAAAAATGTTGATTTAGCACATTAAAGCCAATCTCATGATGGAGTAAGGTTAGTAAAACACGATCCACCTCAGACCCAGCCAAGGTCAATTACTTCTTGTCAGGATACCATCAAGTGAGGCTTCTCTCAAGATCAGCTAAGACAGAAGTAATTCACATCACACTTTCAAGAGGAAGCTTTTTACTGCCTTATTCTAGAGGCCCAATTCAAGTATTTGTATATTACACATAAACCCTTAAAATCATTACATACTAATTTATCTCAACAAAGCTGACTGCAGCTTATTAACATGATGATGAAAATAAGAAACAACCAACAAAACATTCCTGTTAAGAACGAGCCACTTCAGGAATGATTCCCTAGCAATGAAGAGCACATCAGTAAACAGCACCATACTCACGGGCTCTTTGTCCTTCTATAGTTACTCTACCAAGTATTAACTAGTGTGTATAAAATGAAAGGACCTAAATGAAATCATTAAAAAGTTTAAGTTCCTCAAACAACACAGACAAAATATTAAGCTTAATACATTGAAAGTTAATTTTTTTTTTTTTTTTTTAAGAGACAAGGTCTCACTCTGTTGGCCAGGCTAGAGTGCACTGGTACGATCGTGGTTCACTGTAGCCACAAACTCCCAAGCTCAAGTGATCCTCCCACGTCACCCTTTGGGGTATCTGGGACCACAGACACGTGCTACCATGCCAGGCTAGTTTTTTATTTTTTGTGGAGACAGAGTCTCACTATGTTGCCCATGCTGGTCTTGAACTCCTGGGCTCCAGTGATCCTCCCGCCTCAGCCTCCCAAAGTGCCGGGATTACAAACATGAGCCACAATGCCTGGCCTAGAAATTTAATTTTTAAAATGTAACATATATGCCATATTTTCTTTTCCTTTCTTTAGCATGTTTTATTTTTCCTAATAAATGATCTCAAAGTATAGAATGAATCCCTCCCCCTTGCGGTCCACTGGAATGATCTTTGAACTTTTAAAATTATGCACTCATAAAACTTGCTTTTCAGTAGCCACTCCCCTCAAATATATAACTGATTAAATATATAACTATATTATGTACATCATTAAATAGATAAAAGTAGAAAGATAAAGTATTAAATAAAATGAAAATGAAGGTCTAATATTTTCTTTTGTACCCCTAGGGTTCCTCTTGGATATCACCTGGGATGTACACCACCTTACCGCATCTGGGAAAGCAACTAATTAACTGCAGCATTCTCTTTCTCTCTCTTTTTGCTTATTTTTAATTTTCTTAAGCATCATTCATGAAAAGAGAAAAGTCTGCTTCGACTGATAGTAGTAAACTTGCAGTCAATAAACTCTTATTACAGAGTTATACTGCAAAACACACACAAGCAAACAAAATCCGGTCCTGGAAGTTGAATAGGTCTTAACATTTTAGAAGGAATACGGAACATAAAATGTGACACACTGTTTTTCATTCTCTCATGATTTGGGTTTCCAATTTCAACACTGATCAGCTGTTCTAATGCCTATGTTGCCAAATATCTTAATGTTTATAACTAATGGTGTTAACTCTTCCCAGGTGAGGGGTAAGTGATGGGCTGTAATGTGGATGGGCTGAGGGCAAAGCTTGTACAATTAGGTTGCAGGGTTGAAGAGTTAGAGGGGACAACACCTGGGAAATGTCCAGGTGCCCAGGAAGAAACCACCTGAAACAGCGCTATTATAGGAGGTGACTACTTTTAAGTCAACCTGACAGAAGTCGCTTACACATTTGACTTCCAAATACTCCTAGAAAATACCAAACAAAACAATTATAGAAATGTTAGAACTGGGTTTCCTGATCAAGAAACTGATCATTATGCCAAAGAAACACTATGCCAAACAAACAAAAAAACCTGCCACTAAAAACCTATAATGATTTTGTTATTCTAGGAAAGGCCTCCATATTTTGTAAAATTAGTACTACATACTTTCTTTGCCCAGAACAGATCCTTTACTCTTAACATGCAGCAAACTGAAGGAAAATTAACATGGTTACTGTAACATTCTTTGATGTGCATTCAATTAGCAATATGCTTGATTTTCTTAAGTGCTTTTGAGAGATGATTTAAATAGTTCAGGGCTCTGAACACAGCTGTTCATGTGTCTTAGCTATTTGTGTGTGTCTGTGTGCTAAATTTCTTTGCAGCAAACAGAAGCAATACTTTTTTCCTTTCATCTCCCTCACAAATTTCATATCAATTATGACTGCCGGCCAGATCCTACCACAGGTCCTACATTAATTATCTCAATTAGATCCTCACAAAACTTTCCTGGTACTGGCTTCTTGCTCCTTCTTTAATTCAGGTGAGAAAAGCAGTCTCAGAGTGAGTACATAACTCATTCAGATGATGCAGCTAGTGATGTGTAAATTACTGTATTACATGTTAGTTTATTTTTCTTACTTATTGTTTTCCCTTCATTTTTAACCTATCAAAGTACAGCGAGATGACTAGGTTAGTGAAGAAAATGCATTCGATGGCCAATCTGCATTCCAGCAGCCACAACAAGATCTCATGGACTTGATAAGCTCCTTGTCATGCTTCTGATTATGGCAACTCTACATCACCTTAGTCAAAGTCCATTCGTAATGCATTATGCCTGACAGCACTTATAAGGTGATTAATTTATTAAAATATACTGGCACGATGTCAAGAATGTCTCTTGATAGAAACACAAGATTTTAATCATAAGAAAATATTTTATCTGGCCTGCATTTGCACAAAGTAAATTCATCAATGAAAGACAAAATAAGAAATTCTTAATTTGGCTATGCCCCAGAATTTTGACCAGTTTTTGTTCTGAAAAAGAAAATGTAAGCACTGAAATTTAAGTAAAATAAAGCAGAGTCAGTATTACATTTAGTCAACAATCAGCAGTTAACAGTGGAGCAATCCATGCACAGTCCCTGAGAAAAATATAATTTGGAAAGAAAATGAGGGTAAATAAATCAATTTTTATTTTAAAAGCATATTTCTCTTTTCTCTTTCATAAAAGTACCCTTTTCTGGGATTTAGTAATACAATCTAAACAAAGGCATAAATTTTGAGACAACTAAATCATTGATTTCAAATTGATTAAGCCAACTAATTTTAGAAATAAATTTAATGCATTGACTTCAAAGGCAATTTTAAAGACAAATGGCCAAGGACAATTCTTCCAAATAAAATCAACAAAATAAACTTTTCCACAAAATGTACAAACCAGAATGCACACTTGAAAAAATTACCATTTTTATATAGCTGTACAAAGATATTGTACTATTACTACAGGCTCCAAAACATCTTTAACAAAGATTATTTACACCTATTTCTGTTTTTGTGTCAATCTGTCATGTTCAATCATACTAAAGGATTTTGCCTAAATTCTAACTTGAGCATAATTTGTCATAATTTTTTCCTAAAGATGAAATTGAGAATTAATTCTGATTCACTTTTAATTTTTAAAAATAAGCACATGTTCTGTGAATGAAGAAGGAAGTGTGTGTCATGAAATTAAACCAATGACAAATTGAAACAACTTAGAATTCATTTGATTTCCTCCTTGGTTACCAGTAACAACTCCGTGTTTTAATTATTTCCTATTTGCTGACTCTCAATAATGGCCAAGCTTAAGCAGCCAATTACAAGTAGTTTACTTAAAAAAAAAAAATCAAACATACACTGAGAGATCTGGGCAATCACCTCATTTATGTGATTATGCTTAATGTTCTCAGATACGTGGTACTATATTCTCAAAATAACTGCTTGTGGGAAGAACATTTATCATATAGACCTAAATAATAGTCTAAATCTAAGAAGCTACAACTGAGAATGCCAATAACTTAGACAATTTTATCTAAGTTTTAGCAGAGTCCTGTCTAACTTATTTTTTATACAGCTTGACATTGGTTAATGCACATAAATAAATGAGACCTAGACTGATAATCTCTTCATGAGTTACCCTAATTTCTAAACTGGAGCCACAGAATGCAGTGCAATGCCTATCAGTTTAATTATACAGCAAGCTAAAGGAAATCATGAAAGGCATAGTGTTGTATATGTCTAAGAAAAACCAAATAACGTTGGGAGAATTCCCAGGGCAAGTACCCAGAATGGACCTTCAATTACTCGATCAAACCACCATTCCATTCCATTCCCTTTTTAACTCTCCAATTACTTCAACTTTCTAATTGGTTAATGTGGCTGGCTACCAAAAAATTAACATAATTTGCATATTTAGCCACACACTTTAAATATATTTCTAAGTGGTTTGAGACAGAAGAAATAGTTTGTAAGTGTTCCTTGAATACTGAAAAGTACAGAAAAACAAGTAAATGCTAAGAATTCGGTCCCATTCATTGAAGAAACTAGAAAAACCATGCATGAGGCTTAAAAAACAAAACAAGGAGCAAAAGAGAGAAAGAAAGTGAGGGACAAGTAAAAGAAAAGTATAAAGTAAACATTTTTTCAGGAACTCAGGCATTTTCCACATGTGCTACAGAATGTAAGGGGAGGAATTTTCTTAGAGAATGATAAGTGAAGTTAGCACATTTTCCTTTCCTTCCTTGTTCTCAAAACATAAAGTGCAACACATGTACTTGAGCATTTTCAATTTATCCACAGTCTCAGTCGTTAACCATGCCCCTTGCCAACTGGGGAGGTACGTGGCCGCCACTGTTCTGTTGCTTAGGTTTTTGGTTTGGTCCCAATCAAGAACATTAAAAAAAAAAAAGTCCCTGTGGGTTTTTTTTTGTTTTGTTTTGTTTTTCTGGAAAACAAACGTAAGAGTTTTCGGATCAGTTCATAACTGTTTGCAGCTGTAATTTGTTGGGGGTGGGGGATATTTTACAATTCTTTTTTGTAAACCCAGGCAGCTTTTAGTTTTATTATTTGCACTTTGTGCCTAAGAACACAACTCTTAGCCAGTAGAAATACAAATTATTGCAGTTCAAGGGCAAATAGATTTTCCAGACCAAAGGTTAAATGCAAAGAGCTGAAGTTGTTAGTATTCACAGAACAGAAATTTTTAACTAACAGTAAGAGGCATTATTCTGAAGGCAAAACAAATAGACAAAAAGACTTCCAAAGATTTAGATTTTATTCCAATAAGATAGAAAAATATTTCTACCATTTTTTGTCTGTCTAGTGGAAATCTGAAATATACTGTTATCAGCTGAATTATGTCACCCCAAAAATATACACTGAAACCATAATCCCTCATACTTTAGAAAGTTATCTTATTTAGAAACAGGGTCTTGACAGAGATGATCAAATTAAAATAAAGTCATTAAGATGGGCCTGAATCTAATATGACTAATGTCCCTATAAAAAGGGGAAATTTGGACACAGAGACAGATATGCACCCAGGCAGAATATCATGTGAAGATTGGAGTTATGCTGCCCCAAGCAATGGAACTACTTGAAGCTAGGGAAGAGGCCTGGAACATATCAAATTCAGATAGAAAAACATGCCTAACAAAGGTGCTTCAATCTTTCTTACACAAAGGTTATGCTCTGAAAGTTCATTTACAGGAATGCTAAGACTATAATCAATTTCCCATACTGACATGGGGATTTGGTTTCCAGGCCTGTATTCAAAAGTCTATCTAACCTCTCATTCAAGTGAACTATCCTCATAAGCAGTTGAGATACAATATTTTTTAAAAGTTTTAATGATGATTCAGTTAGAAACACATTTTATATCACGACAGTATACATACATATAAATCAGATATAAATTTCACAAAAATTATTCTTAGTTTGCTGAGATATTTTCTATTTTGTTATTAATATTGGTCACATCCTGCTAAATTGGCTTTATGACCACTAATAGGTCATGATGCATAGAATTAAAAAATACTGTTCTAGAACACTATGCTAAATACACATCTCCCTTGCTTGCTATATAATGCACACTGAATGAATGCTGATGAATTAAGATCTATGTTCTCACAAGACAAAGGGAAAAAACTCTTTCTTTCTCTGTCCTACTGCCAAAATCAGTTCTGGGCCAAAGAAGTACAGATTTTGCTGAGTGTAGATGGTAAAGAAAAGCAGAGAGAAAATGGGTCTGGATATGCCCAGTAGTGGGCATGATGACATAGCTGTGGAAGGCCAGGAGGAGCTGACAGAATATCTCCAAATCTCTCTTAAATAGTTTTTCCCTAGTTACACCACAGGATGGTGTCAAGAATGAGACTCAGAGAGACAGTGAAAGAGATCATTTTGCACAGGACATGGCCTCCATGGCTCTTCCTTATTTGTACGACTGTGGCATTCTTTATCACCTATTCTGTCTTCTACAATCAAAGAAATATTATACTTACAGAAAACTAAGGATCATCTCATTCCATTTCAATCCTACCCACTCTGCTAGTGCCAGCTCTGAATGCCCTTCTGATTAACAGCTTGCAATGTCTAAGAAATTGCATGGAGGTAGGGGTATGTGCATGCGGGGGGAAAAGGAACAGAGTTCTTAAGTGCGGGGTGGGAAGAGGAGTTGCTTTACCTTCCGTTTGTTTTGCATCTCTTTCTACAGCTAGAAGGTGAAAAGTGAACCATGACTGCCTGCTGATTGACTGACAGTGCACTTCTCAGGGAATCCTGGCTGAGACATGTGTAGAAGTCACAGAATAGAATCTTATTCTTGTTATAGTATTTACAAGCCAACTGTTTTCCTTAAAGACTTTTATCCCTGCTAGAGTTTAAATGTGTCTCCCAAAGTTTATGTGTTAGAAACTTGATTCCCAATGAAACAGTGTTGAGAGGTGGAACCTTTAAGAGGTGATTACGTAATGAGGGCTCTGCCCTCAAGAATGGATTAATGCTGTTATTGTGGGAGTGGGTTGGTTAGTATAGGAGTACGTTCCTGGTAAAAGGATGAGTTTGACACTCTCCCCCCTGCTCACTGAGTTCACTTTCTTGCCCTTCTGCCTTCTGCCACAGGATGACAGAGCTAGAAGGCCCTTGTCAGATGTGAGACCTTTGAGCTTGGACTTCCCAGCCTCCAGAACTGTTTAAGAAACAAGTCTCTGTTCATTATAAATATCCAGCCCGTGGTATTCTGTTATAGTGGCACAAAATGGACTAAGACAATCTTTTACCTGCATATTTGATCAATTACCAAATTGTATGGATTATGTCTCAAAAAAAGGATGTGTCTCTTGAGTCGGATCTCTCCTTTCCATTTCTACTGTATTAGTCTTTCACAGGGGCAATACTATTTCCTTGTTTTTCACACTAGTTCATCCTTAGCCTCTCCTACTTCCCCACTGCATTTGGGATAAAAATCCAAATGCCTAAATCTGGCACATGAAGTCCCTCCCAATTGCAACCCAACATATCTCTACAAACCTCATTGCACTTTTGCAACTCTTTCCATTTGTACATGTTGTTCTTTCTACCTTAAATCCTTTCTCCACCTCTCTCTGCCTGGTAAATACTTCATCTCTCAGTTCAAGTGTCATCTAATCTGGGAAGCCATCTCTAGCACCCTGGAGAGGGAGTTGCTTCTTCCTCCAGGCTTCAAGACACTTTGTTCATAGCTATAACTGAGTGCTTAGCACATAACACTGAAATTCATGAGCTCAGAGGCTTGTCTCATTTCCAGATTTGTCGTTATCTTTGTAACACCAGCACCTAGCTAGGTACCAAGAACACTGCATGTGCTTAGTAAATGGCTGTTGAATAAAATCACTATCATCAAGATTTTGCTGAGTGCTTGCAGTAGTGTTTGATTAAATATTTTGAAAACATACTGTTTATAATTTGTAAAACTAATTTTGCCTAGGAGCATTCTCTGATATCTGTACATTGATTATTTTAAATTTTCTTTTTCTCATCTATTCAAAACTTAATGAATCTGCAGCTGTGCCATGGGTTTTCTCCCATCCTTACTTAAAGAAAATCATTTCTTTTTTCCAACTGCACAATTAGAGGTGGGAGCTTTGCCATTATGCCCATAATTTTAACACTGTACTCTTTGTGGTATACAGAGAACCCAGAAAATGATATGTTCGGGCAAGGTAATGTTTGAGTATGGCCTTGCCACACACTATATCTGTTTGTTCTGGCTTGAGAGTAGGGGAAAAAAAAATTATTTCACTTCACGCCAAACACAAAGATTGTTTGAGGTTTGAAGAAATTTTGGGCAGCTGGAAGCTTTCATTTGTCTTTGAGATCTTGTTCAGAAAAGTGATGTTTATCATTATCATAAACATAAAAACATTGTCTTATGGAGGCAGTAATTTAGAATGTAAAATACAGTAACGTTCTTTGGGGGGATGAAATTAGTTGATGAGAAAATATTTTTATAACATTAGTAAATAAAGTATTTTCAAATCTTTAGTCACTGAAACAAAATCAGAACAATAAGGGGATACCTGTAGAAGGAAAGAAGGAAAAAGAAAATTGTTTTTGCTAACTTCTTTCAATTATTACCTTATTGCAAATTTATTAAGGGTTTGTTAACACAGTTTTAACAGATATATAATTTCCCAAACTGTTAACTCTGAATGTGGAATTCTTGAGACAAAGATGTGCAGAAGGCATGCAAATTATCCTGTCATCCTCTCCCGAACACCCCTCACCTCAGCCGGAGGAGGACTGTGCACAGAAAAATGGGTCAAGGCTTCTTTCTGACATCATCTTGACTTTCCGCTGCTTTTTAGGATGATGAGCAGCAACTGGAAAGTGAATGAAGGTTTGATGTCAACCTACACCTGGGCTTTGGGCGCTTCCACAACCATGGGCAGCTGCTCATACGGGAAACATTTTCTGAGTGTATTAGAATCCATGATCGATACACAGGCTAAGAAAACACAATCCCAACCTTCACGAATTTACAGGCTAGCAGAGAAATGGAAACCTGAAATTTGATTATTATAAAAAAAGGGATACATAACTACCATTGATTGAGAGCTCACCATAAAAAGCCAGGCTTTGTGCTAAGCGTTTACGTGTATTATCTCATTCAATCCTCAAAGACATCATGGAGGAAGGAATTACTAACCAGATTTTTCAGATAAGAAGAACAAGTTTTAGAAAGGTTAATTAACAGGCTGAAGGCCATAGAGGCAGTCAACGGCTGAGGTTCCAATCCAAGTCTGAAGCCAGAGCTCCAGCCCTTCCACTCTGAAGCACTATGCAGTCTGGCAGATTAGCTGAGGCTCAGTTAGATAAGCCACACAGGGAGTGAATTTTGAGGGTCACGTAGGCATTTTTTTGGGAGAAAGATAACGGACAGGAGGAGAACTATGAGAGAGAGAGAGAGAGAGAAGAGAACGTGCTTTGAAAGCATGGGAGAATTAACAACTCGGCAGGTGTGGCAATTGAGGGCGTTCAGCACCAGGGGCGCAGCAGTGACCTACCAGAAAGCTGACACTGGAGAAACAGGCAGGCTCTTGTGTTTCTATCAAGTCAAGGAGTTGAAAAAAAAGGAAAGTCACTTATAAAAATAAAACACAGTGTATCAATGGTCTACTCAGGCCAGCATTTAGTTTCTAATTTTAGTTTCAAGAGTTATTTTAACCTAGACAGCAAAATTAGTTTCTTTTTGTAATCATTTTGCGGACTACAAAATACTGATATCTATTATGTTTTTTTCTAAACGCTTAATTTTTTCTCTAGCCTTTCAGTTCCATTCCTTTAATATGATCTGAGTAAAGCAGTTCAATTCTTTATTTTTATTTCTAGTAAGTTCAAGTTTTCTGAAGTCTTTTTTTTGGGGGGAGCGTGACAGGGTCTTAATCTGTCATCTAGGCTGGAGTACAGTGGCATGATCATACCTCACTGCAGCCTCAAACTCCTGGGCTAGACTGACCCTCCTACCTCAAGTTGTAGGTAGGACTACAGGCATATGCCACCATGCACAGATAATTTTTTAAAAAAATTTTGTAGAGACAGAGTCTCACTATGTTGCCCAGGCTGGTCTCCAACTCCTGGTTTCCAGCGATCCTGCTGCCTCTGCCTACCAAAGCACTGGGATTACAGGTGTGAGCCACCGCACCCAGCTTCCCTGAGTTTTATTCTTAGATTTGATGAGAAGATACCATGTTTTCCTGAGCTTGGTCTTTAAAGGTATTATAAAACATATGTCTTAAACCACCTCCCCCACCTCATTATTTTCACTTTGTTACTTAGGCACCTTAATTTTAAAGAGCAACTTCCGAGGCTTCTGCCTATCTTATTTTTACCACCCCTGGCCCCACTATTTCCCATTAACATGTCTTTTCTCATGCAAAAACTAAAATCAATTTGCATATCTGGCTTTGGGATAATTTGCACAAGGGTTATAATGTACTATACTTTGGTTCTGGAGTCCGGTATTTGTTTAGCAACAATATTTTAAGTCTATACTTGATATCAGAAGTCAAATTTATTTTAGAGCTTATCTTAAAATGATGGTTTAAAATTTGAAAGGGATTTTAAATTTAGAAATATAGACAAATCTCTTTGCAAGAAAAGGACATAGATTGAAAGATTCATTTACAGTTTTTAAAGTGTACTCATGTGTACTTGGTCAAAACAAAGTTCATCTGCCATTTTTATGTGTAAAAACTGACTTGTCATAATTTCCTTCAGTGTACCCCTATCAGCTGAGATACTGTGTGACCTGAAAATGTTTATTATCATCTGAAAACTTTAAAATATTTATTAGAAATTCAATTTTGAACTATGTTTATTTAGAAAAATTAAAGAAGACTGAATGTAACATTGCTCTTAACATTTTCCATTGACAGAAGTATGTTTATCCCCAGTGTATAAACTACTCAGTGTCTATGACAAAACATTCCTCCAAATACAAAATATTAATAGTTGCTATCTGTACTAGGAATAAGAGAATCCAAGTTCTTTTTCTAAAAAAAAAAAAATCAAAGGTAAATTCAACTTTTTTGAATAAATATCTTAAAAAAAAACAAAGTAGAATTAATTCCAGATAATTACAAAATAGTCTTTTATCCTTTCTATCATTATATAAGAAAAAAGAAGCAGAAGAGGAAACCTTCCTATTTCGATGTACATATAAAACAGGAACTTCATTTTCCTTAAACTGCATTAATGAATACAGTAACTCTAGGAAATAAACTAAAAACTATTTCCTCTTTCTCAAGGTAAATATCAAATACTCTGCAATGTAAACAGAAGTAGTGTTCCAAATTATTTTTTCTTTGTACTATAGGAATGCTTATATAATAACTAAGGGTGAGTAAATTACTTGCAATTTTTTAGTATAAGAATATTCCTAGAAATTTATATGGAAAGCTTTAGAAATTATGTGGACAATAGTGTTCTGATATGCTCCCATTAAATTTCTCTGTAGTCTCCAATTCAACAAGTATTTACTGAGTACCTGCTACGTGCCTAACATAAAAACAACTTAAGCTGCCCTGTCCCGAGTCACTTTTAATCTGTAGTGCAGTAAGTGTCTATATAGTAGAGTTCAATGCTAATGGGAGGAAGGTCAGGAGTTCAGTTTCCTCTGCCAGTTAGCTAGTTTTTATCTTTTGAATGACAATAGACTCTTCCCTTTACTAAGCTTCTAATGGGGGAAAACTCCACTATTAATCCCAAATACATGCCATGATCATCAACTTCGTATACAAATGGCTATTCTTTAGACATGTGTGTAGAGTGTTTTCCATTTGTTTCTACATATGTCACTGAGCAAGTCATTTTGTTTCCCTGTGTTTGAGTTCAGTCATCTGGAAAATGGACGCTATGATTTACATTATCTTTAGGGATCCATTTGGCTCTAAAATAGAGTGTATATTTTCATAATTCCCAAAAGTTACTTTTGCATATGTTAATAGCAGCATTATTCATAACAGCCAAAAGGTGGAAATAACCCAAATGTCCATCAACTGATGAATGGGTAAACAAAATTTGCTACATCCATATATCATAATATTATTCAGCCATAAAAAAGAATCAAGTATTGATACATGCCACAACATGGATGAATCTTGAAAACATTATACCAAGGGAAAGAAACTACTCACAAAAGATTACCTATGATATGATTACATGCAAACTGATGATATGATTACATGCAAACTGTACAACTCTGCGAATATACTCAAAACTATTGAATTGTATATTTGTATGATATGTGAATTATATCTCAATAAAGCTGTTAAAAAATTATTTCTGTAGCCAAGCATGGTGGCTCATGCCTGTAATCCCAGCATTTTGGGAGGCTGAGGCGGGTAGATCACTTGAGGTCAGGAGTTTGAGACTAGCCTGGCCAACATGGTAAAACCTTGTCTCACGAAAAATATAAAAATTAGCTGGGCATGGTGGTGCATGCCTGTAGTCCCAGCTACTCAGGAGGGTGAGGCAGGGGAATTGCTTGAACCCAGGAGGCAGAGGTTGCAGTGAGCTAAGATCGTGCCACTGCACTCCAGCCTGGGGGACAGAGCAAGACTCTGTCTCAAAAAAAAAAAAAAGAAAAAAAAGTTATTTCTAGTTCTTCTTATGGTAAGAATAAATAGTGCATTAAAAATGTTTAATACAGAACATACTATTCCATTGGGAATCTTTTCTGCACCACAGACAAATGTAAGTTTCATAGGAAAAAATAGGGTGAAAGCTTTGAGAGTTTCAAGAAATTTGGTTCAATTCTATTTTCAACAGTACTTCCTGCAAACCATTCCAGAGGTCATCTTCCAATATTGATGCGATGAAATGCACTGCAATGATATAGCACTAACTGAACTGCGCTAAGCACTTTTGCATTGATGGAATTGAAAATGTATTGCAAGCATAAGAAGACAAAACTAAAAGAAAAGTAACATACCCTTTACATCTGAGTAGTTTCATCATTTACAAAACAAACAAAACAAAACAAAACAAAACCCACAAAACCAAAACTATCACTTTTTGTTTTTCTTGAGACAGAGTCTTCCACTGTTGCCCAGACTGGAGTGCAGTGGCGTGAACTCAGCTCACTGCAACCTCTAACTCCAGGGTTCAGGTGATTCTTGTGCCTCAGCCTCCCAAGTAGCTGGGATTACAGGAGCATGCCAGCACGCCCAGATAATTTTTTTTTTTGTTTTTCTTTTTGTATTTTTAGTAGAGACAGATTTCACCACGTTGGCCAGGCTGGTCTCAAACTCCTGACCTCCAGTGATCCCCCCCGGACTTGGCCTTCCAGAGTGCTGGGATTACAGACATGAGCCACCGTGCCTGGTCCTATCACATTCTTTAACTCCAAAATTTCCCTCATAAAATAAGTACCTTGGGTGGTATCATCTCTTACAGACAATGAAAATGACCTGCTCAAATTCATATATGGCCAGCTAGCTGTCAGTGTCTGTATATGTTTTCTGATGGCAAGTTTACCACTGGTTTGCACTGAATAGCCAACATCTTTACTTTTTCAGTGGTTTAGACAGGATGATCCTAAAATTTGAAAATATTCTCACCTTAGTTCATGTTATCTTCTTTATTTGGAGTAATTAGCAAATATTTGGGCTCCATGGGTAATTCAACCATCATGTGAGAACACAGCCCACAGAGATCTTATTTGTTCTCAATGACAGTGATGAAGCATAAATTCAGACACACAACCCATAGGCACTGGCCCAGATTTAAAGTGAGGCAGCTTTTAACTCCCTCCTAGACTGTGTTTGTGGAGGGAGGGGGCAGTGCCAGGAGTGCTACCAGAGTGCCAACAAGTTAGGAAAACCAGACTTCTAGATAAATTAACTGAAGGGTGTCATCTCCACAAGCAGTAGAGGGCTCTCTAACACCACACAGAAACTCACAAGCTGGCCCAACATTACCTGGGTTCTTCCCTGGTGAACTCCCATACCAACCCCATGTTATCAACGTTTACGTTGGCAAAAGGATATTCTATTCTAAAGACCAATGCTTGGGAAGAACTGATGAATTCTACTGATAAGAAGCTTCAGTGAAACTTTTAGATATTGGGTCACTAATACATGTTTATTAATCGTCTTCCTTTAAGTCTTTCTCGAAGAAGAGCCACTACAATTTGGAATTATGATGTGCTTCACCATCATAAAACAAATATTCGATAATATACACTGGATATCATTATTTGCTACATGAAAAAAATAATTACATAGACATGATTGATTTCAGCTTCTCACTTTGGTAGACAAACCCAGGAAAGAACAGGATGCCAACACATGAAAGCAGATGTCAATGCACTGAAATCAAAGGAATCCACATCAAACATCAGCACTCACAGGTTCATAACTTCATCTCATCTGCCATCATTATTCCTTGTGGATATAAATTCAGTTAGTTTACCGGAAAGTTAGTCTAGCAAATGAAAATATTGCAATGAAAGTTGAGAGTTTTGTCATAGCTATGACTCAGAGTTAAAATTTTGTATCTTAGCCTGCTTGAGTCTTTCTATACATAAAATAGAGATCCTTACCTACAGACCCACATTATCTAAGGGGAAGAAAACTCAATGAAATACGAATTGTACAAACAGCCTGTGGTACAAACTAAGCCTGAGATCTGACAAAACAGATTATCTCATTAGAGACAGAAGGTAAATTTAGTCACCTGAGAAAACTTATATTTCAATTCTTAGTTTAATATAGTTTCCCTTTATTTCTGATATTATTTTATTTTTCTCAAGGAACTTTTTCCGATGGTAAGAATATCCATATAAGTTGATATACTATGTTGAGTTTCATTATTAGCTATAAGTAGTATGTAAATATTTTAGTATTTTAAAAAATAACTGGGACTGTTTAATTATCTCAATAGAGATAGTTAATAAGATCCTGTCTTTAAGCCATGTAGTGAATCATTAAGAACTGAGGACTTTACAGAAGGTTGTAATTTAAACATTCAGCCTCTGCCATGTTTTTTCTAAAGATCATGAGTTTCTAAACAGCCAACTCCATCCTGGAAACTCTGCCAATAACATTCAGTAATAAACAGATAGCAAGACACATTTTATTTCATTTTTAGTTTTTGACCTTATCTGTTATTCTCATCTTGGCTACAGATTAGCAGTAACAACATATCTTCTATACACTGTCACAATACGCTAAGAAAGGCTAAAGAGGCATTTATGAAAACTGTAAGTTAAGTAGACATTAGGGTACAAACATGCCCCTAATAAAATCACACACTTACACGGGGTTAAATAATACACAGGATAATATTATCCATCTAGGCACATCTCTGTTATTACTATGCTAATCATACTGTGTATTACCGAATTCACCGCATGGTACTGTAATTGTCTGGTAATGTGTCTGCATCGTAACTAGCATGTGACCTCTTTGAAGGAGAGCTGTGTCTTAATTACCTTAGGATCACTGGCAGTACAGAGTAGTGTTCAGTCAAAGAGAAAATATTAAACAACACTCTAAGTATGTTTTGTTTTAATAGGTAAAACTGACAATTTAGGAAATAAAAGCATCAATTATGAAAAAATCCTCACATAAGGTCAGATATTAAATATGCTATTTGGAGATGTTGAGTAGTATAATGCTAGATTCCTATATATGCCAGCTGTCACTAGCTTTATACGTGCTATAATCATTAACTAGAATTTAGATCAGTGTTTCTCTACGGGTGGACCATCTGCATTAGATTTAGGAAGCTTGTTAAAATGCAGATACTCTCTCTGCTACCTCCAGATTTGGATGCAGTGAGTCTAGGGAAGGAGAGCAACAGGAAGGATTTGATTTTAAAAATAAGTTCCTTAGGTAATTCTCATGCACTCGAAGTATGAGAAGCATTGAACTCTCTGCTAAATACAAATAGTGAGCATGAATTTCTTTAGCTGCTATTTAAAGCTATTCTTTTACACATCCAGTTTCAATGTAGTTTTTATCCCTTGGTGCTCTTAAACAGAATGGAACAAAGCACTCCTTCCAAGAATACTGCTAAGGCTCTGGAACCTTCCTGCTTCAGGCCCATAACGGTGGGGAGAGTCTGCAATAGTCATCATTACCATGAGAGTCACAGAAATCAATAGCCAAAGATATCAAACTGGGATTTGAAGAAACAATTACACGTAAGGGCGGGAAAGTTTTCTACATAGATGCTTAAATTCACAAGGCACACTTAAAAAAGACAACCGCACAAACCTGGTCCTTACCTTCAGGAGGTTTATAATCAAAGGTAGGTACAGGCTGGCAGTAAAGATTGCAGGGAAATCAGTCAAATTAAACTCTAAGAGCTGGGTAAACATTGCGGCAGTGAATGCACGTAACAGCGCTCTTCAGAATGGTAATGCAAAGAAACAAAAGTAGCAACTCAACATTCTTGAATGCAAATTCAAATTATTCCTGCATTTATTCCTACTAGGTTCATTAATCATGACTAAAAATACAAAATAATTTCCAGGAAATAATGATGGTTTTATTTTAGCTTTAATCGTTTTGATTGCCTAAACAATGTTTTAACAGTATAAAGATCTATTTTCTTCTTAACAGTTATTAGAGCATCAAGTGGCTGGCTATTACAGAGTTCAGTAGTAGCCAATATTCTTATCTAGAATACAATTCGCTTTTTAAAACCCTTAAGAACTGATGTCATTATAAGGGGAAAAATGTCTCCAACTTTAAAGTTGGAAACCAAATCAAGACTCCACAAAGTGTTTTAGTCTCTCACAAGCTTTAAGCATGTGGACATTTTCACTGAGTTCACGTAGAAAAATTTTAGATATATTTGTAAACCACTTTCTGCTCCCTTGGATTCTTAATTTTTACAAAACGAACTCTTTGGACACCCCCATCAGGTTCCCATGACAGTGTCCTTGTTAGTACAGTGAAGGAAAAATGACTATACTGTTTTATCTCACTGTAAGTATCTGTAGAAACCATTTTGCAAATAAGCAATGTTTTAAACCTTATTTTTCATTGCTAAAACAAAAACATTCACTGAAATATTTGTGGCATGGTTTTTAAAAATGAAATTAGTTTTTGTCTAGTTTTTTTATCCTTAAATAAACCGCATTTACTATTTGATTTAGAAATTTTTTTTACTAATAAAACCTTCTATAGTTTTCCTAAATGAAATTTCTATGGAATGAAATGCCACTGCATGTAAAGCAGTTGAAGTTGAAATAGGATAATATGATTAGCAAAAGTAATGTTTAAAATCCTAAAATGTGACCTTGGGCAGCCCTGAGGCCCTCTCCATGCCTACATTCTTCACTTCTTAGTTCACCAACAGTGTTCTTTTTCATAAGCCCCTTTGTTTAAATTTACCTTTCTCTGCTTTGGTATAACTCCTTCGCTCCCCCCAGGCCCACAATCTATATTATAATCATGAAGGAACAAAAACAGTCTTGCGCTCAATCATTCTTACTAAGCAGTTTTAAAAAATGCTATTTGTGTAATAAATCTGTCTGGAATTATTGAAGGGGAAATGTTATCCTTAACATTTATTCTCACATATTATGATGTACTTATTCATGGAAAATCGTTGCCTAGATCTAAACTCCAGAAGAGAAGAATCTTGTGATACATTTTAAAAAAGTCTTCAGCCTATCAACATCCTTTAAAATAGCCTTAGCAGAAACACTGCTAAGAAGCTGATTCAGTTTTTATTATAAACTCGCTCATTATACTTCTCAGTCTATGTTTTTCTTCAGATTTCAAAGGTATTTTCTTATATTCATTTCCATTCAGAGAAGGAGATAACTAAATACAATAATCAAGTGAAAAAGATAAGTTGGGCAAAATGTCAGTAAAAGAGCAGTATAATATTTAAATTTTTCTGTTCTTAGGGAGGAACCATATGTACAATGGACTCTATACACTTTGCAGCATGTTACTAAAAGATGCCAAGTACTGGCAAAGTTATATGGCTTGACACCACTCAAAAAATACAGAGCAGAATAAAATAAAATAGGAGTGAATACTACCTTTGCAGAGGCATGATTTCACAAGCCATTCTCGTATGTAAATTTGCAAGGGAATCTCACAACTGTCTCTTCCACGGCAAGTTTGGTCGTCTGTACAGTGAACGTCTTCTTACAGTGGCTAAGCTGGGTTGGGGGCATGAGGCTGCACCGCACGGCTGGAGAAACAACTTGCTCTGCAGTTGGCCAGTCTACTGCTGCTCTCAGCCTCCAAACTTCTTCAGGCAATGCTATTTTATCGGCTGCTTCTCTACATTTACACTGCAGTCCACTTTGACCTTTTGTTCCAGGGAAGCAGCTGAACCACCGGGCCAATCAGAGCAGCAGCTGCTGCAGCACTAAAGGCGCTCCTCCTCCTCCCCCGCACCCTACTCCTTCTGCTCCTCAATGGTCCCTCCTCCTCCTCTTCCTCCTCCTCCTTCTTTCCTCCTGCTCCTGCTCCTCAGTGGGCTTGCCTAGTTCTGGTAACTTGAAACTTTCCTCTGAGCAGTTCCACAGACAAGATTTTCAGTCTGGGGCAAGCAACCAATAACTGCAGCAAGAGCCAAGAGCCCTGTACTTCTCAACATTACAGAGACTGCCAGCAAGGATTCCATTTGTCAAGGAAAGACACTGCCCACGAAACTAAAGGTTTCTGTAGCAGAAGGCAAGAGTTATGTTGCGTCCCCTTTCTTCCTTAAAACAAAACAAAACAAAACAAAAACACTAGCCTTGAAAGGCGTGAGACTTTTCTAGAAGGAAAGCATGCCTCTAGACCCTTGCCCTACCCACATGTATTTCCTGCTGATGTTTGTTTACACTGCGGTGGTTACTAGTCACTGGTGACATCACCCAGCGCACGTAGCTCCACTTCTGGGGAGGATACGTGCCCTAAGTCTCTGCCCAAGTTCTTAAGGGATCAGAATCCACTCTCATGAAAATTGTTTCAACTTACTATTTCTGCATTTTATTCTTATAAAACTGAATGTGTTTACACAGTTATTTTTCTCCGTGAACATCAACAGCATTTTGGAGGGGTTGCTTTTTATTTTTCTTTTTTTTAATAGGTAACACAAAATCAGTTTTTCCATGAAGTCTTCTAAATATTTGTTAATTATCACCTTCCCCTTATAATTTCTTCTTTGGTGTGGAATACCAGGGTGTTATTTTTAGGAACATAATTCCTAATCCATAGATTTTATACATTTTAAGAAAAATAGCAGAAATATATTTACATGATATTTTTTTCACATCATGAGTTGTAAAAAATTACAACATCGTCCAGACCATCGCTTCTAGTAGTAGAAGGAACATGACATTCAGAAACAGTGAGGGCTTGTAGGCATGAGGTATCCCCTTCCCCTGTAATTTTTCCCCAATTTTATATAGATCACTCATAATTCTGAATTTAGAACACAAGTTCCTATTTATTATAAGGCATCTGCTTTTCTTTGCTATACCTGCTAATAAAAACATTTTCATTGTCTGACTAAATAATCTGTGTTTATGAAAATAGATGTGCCATCCTAAAACTATCATCATACATGATTATCAGTAACTGAAATCAGCCTTTTAAAACAAAAGGAGTTGATTTAACCCCAAACTTATTTCAACTGAAATTGTCTATACTTTTTTGATTCTAGATTTATGAATTCTAATTTGATTTTCTAGTAACATAACTTAGTTCCGTATATTTGCATACCATTTTTATTTTAAAAAATGACTTTAACTCTTGCTTAACACTTTATTATTTATTTATTTATTTATTTTTGAGATGGAGTCTTGCTCTGTCACCCAGGCTGGAGTGCTGTGGCACAATCTTGGCTCACTGCAACCTCCACCTCCTGGGTTCAAGCGATTCTCCTTTCTCAGCCTCCCAAGTAGCTGGAATTACAGGCGCCCGCCACCATGCCTGGCTAATTTTTGTGGTTTTAGTAGAGATGGGGTTTCACCATATTGGCCAGGCTGGTCTCGAACTCCTGACCTCAGGTGATCCACCCACCTCGGCCTCCCAAAATGCTGGGATTACAGGCGTATGCTTAACACTTTAAATAGCTGCTCGAGGTAGAAAATCACAATTATACATCATAATATCTACTTTATTGATGAGTAAACTTGGTACTAGAAAATAACCTGTTCAAATTTACATGGAAAGGTAGTGGCAGAACAGAACTGGAATTGGGATTTCTCCTGTCTACTCTGGAACTTGCTGCTATATAGAGGAACTGTGGAACCACAGTGCTGACTCTATTCTGTGTGAAATTTTTTTTTTTTTGGGATGGAATCTTGCTCTGTCACCCAGGCTGGAGTGCAGTGGCGTGATCTCAGCTCACTGCAATCTCCGCCTCCCAGGTTCGAGTGATTTTCCTGTCTTAGCCTCCTGAGTAGCTGGGATTACAGGTGCTCGCCACCACGCCCCACTAATTTTTGTATTTTTAGTAGAGATGGGGTTTCACCATGTTGGTCAGGCTGGTCTCAAACTCCTGACCTCAAATGATCCACCTGCCTCAGCCTCCCAAAGTACTGAGATTACAGGCGTGAGCCACCACGCCTGGCATGAATGTTTTAAATATCTTATACAAATATTTTCAGAAATAGTTGACATTCAAGTGACAGAAATATTATTTTGTCGTTTTTGAATTTTATGAACACATTAATACTACCTGGCTAAAATACACATAAAAGCTCAATAATAAAGGACCCAGCATTAAAAAAAATGTTAAGTTGAACTACAACACTCAATACATTCAAAATATGTTAAACTGAATTGCAATTTACATTTAATATTAGATTTCACATATATTTCCTAATAAATTAAGTTGCCCTATCAACATTCCTCTAACATGCCACATTACATAAAATGTCAATGTTTTTTAAAAAAATTAATTAATGCTATAACTCAATAGCTACATGCTTTTTCCAGTCTCCATCATTTATAACAATTCCTCCTTTTTATGGTTTTTGATCTATTTTGGGGGCATTATTTGATAATCGTTTCTGAATTTGTACCTGATTGCAGCCCCGTCTCTCTACCCCAGCCACTGCCAGAGTTCTTGATCACTTAAATACCTTTCTTATTTCTATTTCTAACATCCTCTTGTCAGCGCATACTCAGGAGTGGGAATGCCATTCATGACCTCTGTCACTTCTAATTTTTCAAACACAGTATTTCAACTGCATTTCCCTGGCTACATTTCCCTTTCACTGAGCCCCTTAATGTGCATCTCTCTTAACCCCCACTACTTCTCCCTCTCCCATTCCTCTGCCTTTTCACTTAGCTCTCTGTTCAGCTCCAACTGTTTTGTGATGTCCACAGAGGATAGCCTGCAATCAAACCAACTGGCACGTAGGGTAAAAAACAAAAACAAAAACATAAACAAAACAAAACAAAAAAAACCAAAACCCATTCCTGACCCTCCTAAGCATTTAGTTATTTCTAAAATGGGTTCCCTAGCATCTTCCACTTCTTCCCCCTTTATAAGTCCTGCCATCTGGGCTGTTTATTGCCAGAGTGCTAACGATTACAAAAGAAAATCTCATAACTTGGTAACTAGTTATACTAAAAATTCATAATACTTAAACTTAGTTTGAACCACAATACTGTGTTACAACCTTTTTTATTATCTTTGACTGTTCACTGCATTCCTGCTTCAAATCTTCTCCAGTGCCACAAAACAGAACCTCTCTCACTCACTAATTATTTCACCTGCCAATTGGCTGAGAAAATCAAGATCATCAAATACAAGCGAGTGCCTTTGGTCTTCTCTGCTCCACCTACCACCCCTGTTCCCACTCCAACACACATCTTGCCTCACTCTTTTTGACTTCCTCTTGGTTTAGGAGAAAGGGTCCTCACATATAGGTCTCAAGCCTCTTATCTGTGTATTGGATCTCATCATTTTCTCCTTCCTCTGGAAGAAACCTGGTCTCTCCTACATCTTAAATCTGCCCCTCGCTATTCGCTTCTCCTCCCTTCTGACAGGCAACCAAGTGAGTGTCCCTCAGTATTAGAAAGTGCTTCTCAGCAGTCCTACCCTCTGGTGCTGCAGAGCTATTTCCCTCTTCCTTCCCACTTACAGACTTCCCCCAAATCTATCTCTGCTGCCTCCACTTCCTCATAACTTACTTATTCCTCCATCCCATGCCAATGGACTTCGACCTTTACCACTTTTCCAAAACTGCTTTTAAGGCCATGAAGGGTCTTTTGATCATTAAATCCAAATGCCTTTTCTTAGATCCTCTCCTACTCTTGACTTTTCTGAAACACTCACCTTCAGTTTTCTGAAAGTCTTTGGTTCTCTGTGATCTTTCTTGGGAATTCACCAAACCTTCCTGATTAACATTCGCCTTTTATTTCATCTGTCTTTCCTCCTCATTTAGCCCTGCCTCCAAGCCTAACACCATTCAATACATGCATTCAATAAATTGGGCGCTGGAATTACACCTCTGGGGCCTGGATCCTGACTTCACCCCTGACAGGCAGTGCAAACTTGGGCAGGTTGTTTAAAAGCTCTGAGGCTGCTCTGAGGAATAAATGAGGCCATGCATGTAAAATACATAGAATAGTGCCTTCAAATAGTTAAGTGCTCAATAATTATTAGTATTATCAACCCAATCAAACATTCAAGACTTCATATTATCTGATCTCCAAATTTCTCTTCCTCCTGGCCCTTCTTGATAATGATGTAATTATTCCCTTTGTGAATCAGATTCAAACCATGAGTCATCTTTACTCCTCTCTCTCCTCTCCTACCCTCAACCAAATCTATTGATTGACCTGTCATGTTTCTTCAATCAATCTGCCTAGGTTATCTGTACTCTTAGGATAACGTTCAAAATATTCTTTCTGCCACCATAGCACACATTTCACTATTAGTCAACTTCCTACCATGCTTGTGATTTGGTAACTCATTTTTGTACTCAAAAACTTCAATAGCTCCCAACTACCTCTTACATGAACCCCAATCGTTTTAATGTGATGATTACAACATTCCACCTATTAACCCCAATTTGCCTCTCCAGTTCAGCTGCTTAAACCTCCCCTGAGGAAACAACTCCAGACATGCCTGGGTCACTATTTTCAAATCTGCCCTGAACTTTTCTATCCTAAATATTTGCTCATGCTGTTCCCTCTGTCTGGAATATTTTCCCATTTCATTCCCTTCAGGAAAAATCCTACCTATACTTTAGGTCTAGGCTAACTGAAAGAAATCTTTTTTTGTTTGTTTTTGAGACAGGGTCTCTCTCTGTTGTCCAGGCTGGAGTGTAATGGCAGGCACCATCACAGCTCACTGCAGCCTTTACCTCCTGGGCTCAAGTGTGCTTCCCACCTCAGCCTCCTGAGTAGCTGAGACCACAGGTGCATGCTAAAATGCCTGGATAATTTATTTTTTGTAGAGATGAGGTTCTTACTATGTTGCCCAGGCTGGTCTTGAACTCCTGGGCTCAAGCAGTCCTCTCACCTTGGCCTCTCAAAGTGTTGGGATTACAGGTGTGAGCCACTATGTTTGGCCAAAGAAATCTCTTGACCTTTTAAAGTCATACAGCCCTTTGTATTGATGATGATATTTATCTTTTTTTCCTGTACAGTTTTATTATTATTTGAATCTACTGTATATATTATCTTCCTTTTGGAATGCAAGTTTTCCACAACAGGAACTGTATCTTTCCTGCAGCCCTGACACAGAACACTCAATAAGTGCAGAATGAATTAATGGATACATCAATTACTCTTCTATAGATTCTGAAGTATAGCTCCTTTTATTAGATTTAAACTTATCAAGCAATATTCTACCCACTTTTTAACACTTTCTACTGTAGGGCTACACATAAGATAAACTGGATGCCACATGTAGGTTCAAATGAAAAATAATACTAACAAATAACTGGCTTAAGGAATAAACTACCTGGGTTATACATTGATGTGCAATCACAGATGTGCTAAAAGTAAGATTCTATCCAAAACTTCTGAAATCTTTTAAGCATTCTACATTATCCAGTTTCTCCTAGGTTGTCAATTTCCTTTTCCACGTTTTAGCTGGCTTGCAGATTTCTAATTTTCTTACATAACTTCTTCAGCAGATTCCAAGTGTTTGGCAATATCTGCATTTGCTCTTGTCCTATCAAGAGCAACAAAAACCATGTGGCTGTGTTTCTTTTAATTTCAACATCAAGTGAAAACAACCAAAGAACCAAGAACATTTCTTGGCCACAGTGATGTATTTTCAGATATTGTTTTAAAATCAGATAGGTTTATTTCCTAAGATATAATGATATATTAAAATAATTTATTTCTTACAAGTTTGATAAGAAGGTCCTTCTAGCCTAAGCAACATAGTGAGATCTCATCCCTACAAAAAAGAAAATTAGCAAGGTATGGTGGTATGTGCCTGTGGTCTCAGCTGCTTGGGAGGCTGAGGTGGGAGGATCGCTTCAGCCCAGGAAGCTGAAGCTGCAGTGAGCCATGATTGTGCCACTGCACTCCAGCCTAGGTGACAGAGTGAGTCTCAGGCAGGAGTTCTTCCTCATATTCTTGTCAATCTTTGTAAAACACACTAAGGAGCAATGCCCTCCAAAAGATACATGGTATTTATAAATGGTAAGGACTAAATCTAACATGAGTTATTTAGAATCATGAAGCCAAGATTTTTAGTGCATATATAATTTAGATATTCTGGTGTTGTTATACAAGATCCTGAGTAAACTAGTTTTCCAGCAAACTGTGTTAAAACACTAGTGGATTTCTGGGCTTATAGGACAATATTGTCATCATTACCAACAACAACAAAACATCAATAAAAAAGGGAGAAGAAACCAGAGGAGTGCGTGTAGGTAAAGCAGCAAGTATTTATTGTGAATTTATGCTGTGCTCATTTTAACAGATGTGGAAATGAAGAAGTCAATTAATGTGAATGCTCAGCTAGTAAGTGGCTGACATGGAGCCAGTATCTAAATGCTAGTGTCCATACCTTTTCCACCATTCGATAGCCCCTCAAGATAATAAAGTATTATCCTTACTGATATATGTATTATTAGTTGGATATGGGAAATAAAGAATCCTTTCTTCTCACCTGAGGTTTATATTGATATGTGTGTGTGTGCATATATATATTCAATAATGGCTACACAGTCTTACATAATGGCTTTCTGAACACTGAGGCATACACTGGACCATAACAAACTTCTTCTGCTACTGAGTGGCAGAAGCCAGTTGAAGTGGAGGAAGGATGTGGTGCAGGTGGGGTGTTAGAGGAAAGAGGAAGGTGCAAAGAAAAAACAGATGGAAAATCAAGTTTTAAATCGTATTCTTAATTGTATTCCTCTTTAAAAAACTAATATATGGAAATAACAGGTGGTATGTGAGTTGTTTTATGTAAGGAAGCTCAAGTATTTCTTAAGGAATAATTACAAAACCATATAAAAAGCTTGGTTTAGAAAGCAAACAGTGATACTCAAGCTGAGGCTAACAGGAATAATGGATTTCTAGTTAGGTACTACTATTTTCTTGAGTAACAGTGAAATAAATGTGCTCGCATTACTGAAGGCCAAAATAAAAACAATAAAATCATCATAATTTAATGTGTTTCCTCATTTATTTATCAGATTTACCCAGTCTATATAAGATTGCAGAAGAAAAATATCCCATAGAGATAGAAATTATATCATTGTTTTTTCAAAGACACTCCTCTTTAATTCTGATGATGTATCTTGCTTTTAAAACTGATACGGGCTTACTTCATTAAAATCTATCTGAGTAGGCTTGCTGGACTCCCAAATGGCTCACAGTGTTCATTCATTTGGATTCTAAAATCTCGTCAAGCTGTCAGTGAAGAGGGGAGGGAAGAGCTGCTAAGAGAGATGGGGTTTAAAGGCCTCCACAGCTGGAAGTGCATGATTCAGGGTTCCCTTCTTCACCAACTAACTGGCTCCAATATTTCAAACACAGAAAATAAGATTCAAAACATTCCCCAAAAAGATTAAGTACTGATTTCAAATCAAAAGACAAGCATTTATTCATGGTACATGAAGTAGCAAAGTTGTACAGAAATTCATGTGGATGCTTTTTTTTTTTAAGTGAATTTCTTGTAAGAACTGAGGGACTATAAAATTCTCCATAAAAAGTGGTTAAAAATAAAATTTTCGAGACAACTTATGTAATTGTTCCTCAACTTTCTGGGACAGGGAAAAATCCACAGTTTTGCCAGATGGACTTCCAGTTAGTGATTATTGCCAATAAATAAGTGCTTCAAGCACATTTTCCTGGAATGGGACTCTCTGGGCATGACTTTCTCCAAATCTCCCGTGGGAGTCAGGATAATAGTGTTTCTGTTCTCATAAAATAAGTCATGTCCCACACAACAGCTGCTACCACACCTGAGATCAGCTGCCTTAAATTGTCCCCTTGAACTTTCACCTTGTTAAATGATATTTCCTGACAGCGGAGAAGCAGGCTTTAGCAGGGCTTCCTTAGAGACATGTCAAAATTATTTAGTGTGATATGGTAACTGACTGGCTGATTCTATGTCTATAAAACATAAAATAAACTCTTCATATTTCTGAGACATGAAATACCAAGCACAAGCATAAAAATCTCTTAATGTCAATATACTGGCTGGTAAATAATTTGCTTTAACACCAAGTGAAGTGTTTTTATTTGAATTGACCCTGTAAATAAATAAGTGAAAATATATTTAAAATAAAAATAAGGGGAAGTAATAATTATTTGGGTTATCAAGAATAAGTCCAGGAATATAGCTAACAAGGGAAATGAAGGACCTCTTTAAGGAGAAGTACAAACCACTGCTCAAAGAAATCAGAGAGGACACAAACAAATGGAAAAACATCTCATGTTCATGGATAGGAAGAATCAGTATCGTGAAAATGGCCACACTGCCCAAAGTACTTTATAGATTCAATACTATTCTCATTAAACTAACACTGACATTCTTCACAGAATTAGAATTTTTTTTTTTTAATTCATATGGAACCAAAAAAGAGCCCAAATAGCCAAGACGATTTCAAGCAAAAAGAACAAAGCTGGAAGTATCACGCTACCTGACTTTATACTGCAAGGCTACAGTGACCAAAACAGCATGGTACTGGTACAAAAACAGACACATAGACCAATGGAACAGAACAGAGAACTCAGAAATAACACTGCACACCTAAAACCGTCTGATCTTCAATAAACCTGACAAAAGCAAGCAATGGGGAAAGGACTCCCTATTTAATAAATGGTGCTGGGAGAACTGGCTAGCCATATGCAGAAAACTGAAACTGGACCCCTTCCTTACACCTTATACAAAAATTAACTCAAAATGGATTAAATATTTAAATGTAAAACCCAAAACTATAAAATCCCTAGAAGAAAATCTTGGCAATACCATTCAGGACATAGGCATGGGCGAATATTTCATGATGAAAACACCAAAAGCAATTGCAACAAAAGCAAAAATTGACAAATGGGATCTAATTAAACTAAAGAGCTTCTGCACAGCAAAAGAAACTATCATCAGAGTGAACAGACAACCTACAGAATAGGAGAATATTTTTGCAATCTATCCAATTGACAAAGGTCTAATATCAAGTCTACGAGGAACTTAAACAAATTTACAAGAAAAAAACCAACCCCATTAAAAAGTGGGCAAAAGACATGAACAGACACTACTCAAAAGAAGAGGTTTATGTGGCCAACAAACAAACATGAAAAAAAGCTCAACATCACTCATCATTAGAGAAATGCAAATCAAAACCACAATGAGATACCATCTCATGACAGTCAGAATAGTGATTATTAAAAAGTCAAGAAACAAGAGAGGCTGGCAAGGTTAAGGAGAAAAAGGAACACGTTTACACTGTTGGTGGAAATGCAAACTAGTTCAACCATTGTGGAAGACAGTGTGGTGATTCCTCAAAGATCTAGAACAGAAATACCATTTGACTCAGCAATCCCATTAGTGGGTATATACACCCCAAAATATAAATCATTTTATTATAAAGATACATGCATATGTATGTTCACCACAGCACTATTCACAATAGCAAAGACATGGAATGAACCCAAATGCCCATCAATGATAGACTGGATAAAGAAAATGTGGTTTACATACTCCATGGAATGCTATGCAGTCGTAAAAAGGAACAAGATAGTGTCCTTTTTAGGGACATGGATGGAGCCAGAAGCCATTATCCATAGAAAACTAACGCAGAAACAGAAAATCAAATACCAAATGTTCTCACGTATAAGTGGGAGCTGAACGAAGAGAACACATGGACACTGGGAGCAGAACAACATACATTGGGGCCTGTTGGAGGGAGGGAGTGCATCAGGAAAAACAGCTAATGCACGCGGGGCTTAATACGTAGGTGATGGGTTGACAGGTGCAGCAAACCACCATGGCATACGTTTACCTACATAAACCTGCACACCCTGCACATGTACCCGGAACTTAAAAAACAAATAAGCAATGAATAGCACCTCAGTGAGTTAAAGCCTTCTGCCTTATTTTGTTCATTAAACATTTTCTTTTGAAAAATCGAAGTATTAAAAAAAGAATAGGTCCTATTTTAAAAATTACAGTATTAGTCCTTAAAGTGTCAAACTCCGACTGCATTTTAGATGATCTGATTTAAAAACAAAAACAAAAACAAAACAAAATATTTTAAAAATCCACATAAAAATCCAAGACTGAACATGGTGGCTCATGCCTGTAATCCCAGCACTTTAGGAGGCCAAGGCAGGTGGATCACTTGAGGTCAGGAGTTCGAGACCAGCCTGGTTAACATGGTGAAACCCCATCTCTACTAAAAATACAAAAACTAGCCAGATGTGATGGTGCGTGCCTATAATCCCAGCTACTCGGAAGGCTGAGGGAGGAGAATCGCTTGAACCTGGGAAGCGGAGTTTGCAGTGAGCTGAGATCATGCCACTGCACTCCAGCCTGGGTGATAGAGTGAGACTCCGTCTTAAAAAAAAAATCCAATTTATTTAATTTATTAATTTAATTTAATTTTACGAGACAGAGTCTCACTGTGTCACCCAGGGCTCACTGAGACCTCTGTCTCCCAGACTCAAGCAATTTTCCCACCTCAGGCTCCCAAGTAGCTGGCTCTACAGGTGCACACCACCAGGCTTGGCTTTTTTTTTTTTTTTTTTACTTTTTTTTGTAGAGATAAGGTCTCACTATGTTGCCTAAGTTGGTCTCAAACTCCTTCACTCAAGTGGTCCTCCTGCCTCAGCCTCCCAAAGGGCTGGGATTATAGGCGTGAGCCACCATGCCTGGCAAAAAAAAAAAAAAAAAAAAAGAAAAAAAATCCATTTCAGAAAATTAGACTCAGTGCATCAAATAATTGTTTATATGTTTATATTATCTTTTCTTAGTGTCATTCATGTATAGAGCATTATTAGAATTTGAAACCAAAAATCTTTTTTTCCTCATTGAATTTTGGTGAGGAAATATATAAGTGGAAAAAAGAAAATTTCAAATAAATTAGGAAATAAGCTAGACATAAATTAATGAAGCAAGCCAATAAAACTAGTGAATCCCCAAAGAAGCACTGAAATTAACTCACTATGTAAATAAAGAAAATGCATTGTACTAAGCATTTCATTATGCATATCAAAACATCATGTTTTACACTCTAAATATATACAATAAAAATACTAAGTAGAAAAAAATGCATTAAAACAAATGATAATTCCACAATAATTCTCCAAAATACTACTTTAAGAAGACAACTTTAAAACAAATCAATCCAATTTTAAAACTTTAAAAAGTCTAGTGAAATAATTTTAACAACTGTAAATACCTCTGGAAATAATATCATCCTAGACTTCAAATCACTGTCTACAAAACAAATAGTACAGAATTTGGCCAAACCAAGTGATACCTGAATGAATACTTTGTTAATAAAAGTTTAAATGAAATACTATTATCTCTCTCTTCCTTCCCTGTCCATTAGTCTATTACCACTACTCTTCTCTTCCATTCCCCTTCACCCTCCCTTTCCCGCATTTAAATTTGTATTAACCTCTGTATTACAGCTTTTTTTTTTCCTAATGAATTTTACTCATTTTGGTCTTGTTCACCTTAAATTCAGATTGTACAGAATTGATCTCCCCAAATACTGCTTTAATCATGTCACAAAGCTTTGATTGCTTTCCATAGCCTACAATGTAAAATCTAAATTCCACACATGCTCAGCAGACCTGGTATTCTCCTCCTCTACAGACACATACAGGGACTGGGGGCCCAGCTGAATGAACCACTTTGCCCCCTATCGTGCCCTGGTTTCCCATCACTAGTTTTTGTTTAGGTCTTTCTCCTAGCCTGGAATATCCTCCCTAGCTCATACCCATCCATCAAAACAAAATTCATCCTCTCTCAGCTTCTCACGCCTATTCTGATTTGTCCATTCAGAGGATTTTACCCTCCTGAATGACTGAAGTCACAATTGCAAGTCACAAAGCAGCTCAGTTATCACTCTACATCAGTGGTCCCCAACCTTTTTGCCACCAGGGACTGGTTTAATGGAGGACAACTTTTCCACAGACTAGAGGGTGGGTAGTTTCAGGATGATTCAAGTGATTACATTTATTGTGCAGTTTATTTCTATTATTATTATTGCATTGTAATATATAGTGAAATAATTATACAATTAATCATAATGTAAAATCAGTGGGAGCCCTGAGTTTGTTTTCCTGCAACTAGATTGTCCCATCTGGGGAAGATGGGCGACAGTGACAGATCATCAGGCATTAGATTCACATAAGGAATGTGCAACCTAGATCCCTTGCATGTGTAGTTCACAATAGGATTTGCATTCCTATGAGAATTTAATGCAGCTGTTGGTCTGACAGGAGGCGGAGCTCAAGCAGTAGTGCTAGTGATGGGGAGAGGCTGTAAATAAAGATGAGGCTTCACTCACTCACCTGCTGCTCACCTCCTAGTGTGGCCTGGTTCTTAATAGAGCCTGTGGGTTGGGAACCCCTGCTCTACATAAGTTCTCTAAAACATGACAATTAACACTTCCTCCTTGAAGCATCTGTCATCCATCCTTGACTTAAAACAAATTTTTTTTTTGCATTATAAATTATGCAGTATATGTTCATTGTAGAAAAAATTTAAAAATATAGACAAGATTAAAGTTAAACACAATCCCATTGCTTCCATATCCAGTGTTTAACAAAATTCTATATTCTTTCATTGTAAAAAATTCATATATAAAAGATAGGACAATGTGAATGTACTTAATACTACTGAACTGCATACTTAAAATGATTAAAATGGTAAATTTTGTTATATATACATTACCACAATAAAAAAGATTATGCAATATGTACTGTTTTGTAACACTATTTTTCATTTAGTAGTCAGTAATACATTTCTATGACATTTCTAGTCCTTAAAAGTATTTTTAGTGGTTATACTGTATAGCAGAAATTCTCAAATTATGGCCCAAGTACCCTTGGAGGTTCTTGAGACTCTCTTGGGAGGATCTGCAAGGTATAAAAATTGTCATAGTAAAATACTAAGATGTCATCTACTTTTTTCACTCTGATTCATTTATGAATGTACAGTCAAGCTTTCTAAAATATGGCAACAGATTTAATGCAGAAGCAGATATGAGAATCCAGCTGTCTTCTATTAATATTAAGCCAGTTGTTAGAGCTTGGCAAAAATGGAAAACAATGCGATCTTCTCACTCTTTTTCATTTAAAAAATGTAGTTATATTTAATAAATGGTCCAGGTGCGGTGGCTCATGCCTGTAATCCCAGAACTTTGGGAGGCTGAGGCGGGTGGATCACCTGAGGTCGGGAGTTTGAGACCAGCCTGCCAACATGGTGAAACCCCGTCTCTACTAAAAATACAACAATTAGCTGAGCATGGTGGCGGGTGTTTGTAATCCCAGCTATTTGGGAGGCTGAGGCAGGAGAATCACTTGAACCTGGGAGGTGGAGGTTGCGGAGGGCTGAGATTGTGCCACTGCACTCCAGCCTGGGCGACAGAGTGAGACTCCATCTCAAGAAAAAAAAATTATGTTAAAATGATGATTATTTTTATTTTACTTTTTTGAAACGAAGTTTCACTCTTGTCGCCCAGGCTGGAGTGCAATGGCACGATCTCCACTCACCACAACCTCTGCCCTGCCGGTTTAAGTGATTCTCCTGCCTCAGCCTCCTGAGTAGCTGGGATTACAGGCATGCACCACCACGCCCAGCTAATTTTGTATTTTTAGTAGAGACGGTGTTTCTCCCATGTTGGTCAGGCTGGTCTTGAACTCCAGACCTCAGGTGATCCACTCACCTTGGCCTCCCAAAGTGCTGGGATTACAGGTGTGAGCCACTGTGCCTGACCAAAATGATTATTTTTAAATAGTGATAAATACATATTAAAACTGTTTATTTTTCAGTTATATCTATATGTTAATAGATATAGCCCATGTAAATGAAATTTCTTTGTGTTCTCAGTAAAGTTTAAGAATATAGTCAGCCTTTGCTGGGCTCGGTGGCTCACGTCTGTAATCCCAGCACTTTGGGAGGCCGAGGCGGGCAGATCACCTGAGGCTGGGAGTTCGAGACCAGCCTGACTAACATGGAGAAAGCCCGTCTCTACTAAAAATACAAAAAAAATTAGCCAGGTGCGGTGGCACATGCCCGTAATCCCAGCTACTTGGGAGGCTGAGGCAGGAGAATCGCTTGAGCCTGGGAGGCGGAGGTTGCGGTGAGCCGAGATCACACCATTGCACTCCAGCCTGGGCAACAAGAGGGAAACTCAGTCTCAAAAAAAAAAAAGCAAAACAAAACAAAACAAAATTATGTTAAAATGATTATTTTTAAATAGCGATAAATACATATTAAAAGTCTTTCTTTTTCAGTTATATCTATATGTCAATAGATATAGCCCACATAAATGAAATTTCTTTGTGTTCTCAGTAACATTTAAGAATACAGTTGGCCTTTTGTGTCCATGGGTTCCACATCTATGGATTCAACCAACCTAAGATCAACAATATTTGGGAAAAAAATGCTTCTTTATTGAACATGCACAGACTTTCTTTTCTTGTAATTATTCCCTAAACAATACAACTCTTTAAATAGCATTTACATTGTATTAGGTATTATAAGTAATCTAGAGATGATTTAGAGTATACAGGAAGATGTGCATAGGTTATATGCAAGTATGTCATTTATATCAGGGACTTAAGTTGTCCATGAATTTCGGTACCCACAGGAGGTCCTGAAACCTAATCCCCCAGGGATATACCTACGCATAACAATATACCAAAGAGGCTTGAAACAAAAGTTTTGAAGACTGCTGTTGTGCAGCAAAATATAATTTGTAACAGCTTATTTTATGACTCCATATTATTAAGCATTGAATATGGAAAAGAAGTGCTAAAATAAAAGTGCCATGAACAAAAATCTTGAAGCTCTATCTTTCAGCCCATTGAGAATGATATCTGTAGAATAATTTCTGGGATAATTAATGAGTGTAAAAGAAAATACATATTTTGGCCGGGCGCGGTGGCTCATGCCTGTAATCCCAGCACTTTGGGAGGCCGAGGCGGGCGGATCACGAGGTCAGGAGATCGAGACCACGGTGAAACCCCGTCTCTACTAAAAAATACAAAAAAATTAGCTGGGCGTGGTGGCAGGTGCCTGTAGTCCCAGCTCCTCGGGAGGCTGAAGCAGGAGAATGGCGTGAACCCAGGAGGCAGAGCTTGCAGTGAGCCGAGATTGCGCCACTGCACTCCAGCCTGGGCGACACAGCAAGACTCCGTCTCAAAAAAAAAAAGAAAAAGAAAATACACATTTTTAGCTGCTTGATAAATAATGACAAATTTCACTGCAGTACTTGCACTTTTACCTGCAGCTAGTGTTTATTTCCTTCTGTGCTCATAAACATTGGAAGATGCAGCTCCTTATAGTTGCAGATTAAATTTCTCTGATTATTAGTGAGATTACACTTACTTCTACTGTTGTGAATTTCCTGTTCACAGCATTTTTTCATTTTTCCCTTGTTTGTGTTTTTTTAATTGTTTTACTTGTGTTCTCTCTATATAAAGAATATTAAATGTTCTCTTTATATAATGCAAATACTCTTATCATCATGTTATTTATTTTGTTCCTGGGCTTTTATTTTTGACATTCAGAATTCTAAAAATGTTATACTGTGAAACCTCTTTTTTTAACTCTACACTTAGAAACTCCTTTCCAGCTCCATTATAACATATATACCCATATTGTCTTTCAATACTTTTGCTATTTTATTTTTATGTTTAAATATGTAATCCACCTGGTATGGGTTATAGATCTAACAGCAATTATTTATAAAATAGCCTCTTAGTTTTTACAGATTTATTAAAAAAAAGCCAAACCTTATTTTTAAAAATAAAGCACATATCTATTTATTCATTCAACAGGTACTCTTTAAGGCAATAGAGTGTATAGAGGAGTAAATAAAATTGAATTTCCTGCCTTTATGGAGCTTACAATCTCATGGAATAGACAGTCAATAGACAAAGGAAAAATATGTAAATTAGGAGTGTAAATTAGGAATTCTATTGTGTGTAGATTGAATGTGAGATGCTTGTTAAATATTGAAGTGGACTTGTTCAACTGGCAGGGGCATATAAGATGTGCAGTTTTGGCTGGGCACAGTGGCTCACACCTGTAATCCCAATACTTTGGGAGGCTGAGGCGGGAGGATCACTTGAGGCCAGGAGTTTGAGACCAGCCTGGTCAACATAGTGAGACAAAACAAAAAAAGAAAAGTGCAGTCTCACAGAGCCCATACTCAGAAGGGCCCTATGCTTTGCTGTCAACATCTTAACATTTTTAATAATTGTTAAATCTGCCCCCCAACGTTGTCCTGGGGGGTGGAGGATGGGGAGAACAAACTAAGTAGCTGGTCTTGCCAACTGGATATAACTGCCTGGAATATAATGAAGAGGCTAGAGCTAGAAGTATAATTTTTGGAGGCTTATGAGTAAAGATAGCGTTTAAAATCATAGAACTGAATGAAAGCACCCAGGAATGAGTATAGGTTGAGAGGACGTCAGCGGACTGAGACTTGGGGTTCTCTAAATTTGAGAAGTCCGAAAAGAAGAAAGCTTATACAAAAGAGACTAAGAAAAGATACCCAGGAAGGTCAGAGGAAAACCAGGAGACTGTAATGTTACATTAAGCAAAGTGAAGAAAGTGCTTCAAAAAGGAGTGATCAGTTGGGTCAAATAGTGCTGAGAGATAGAGTAAGATGAGAACAGTAGACTGACCTTTGGATTTGCCATGATAGAGGTTGTTGTTCTTAACAAGAACACATTAAGTGGTGTGTGGGTTGAAGAATGAGAGGAAAGGATATAAAGACAGCAAGTACATACAATCCTTTATCAGAGATTTGCTCCAATGGAGAAGAGGGATATGGTTTCTAGAGAGGGATTACAAAAATGTTGAGAGCTATTTATTGCATATTTCTTTGCTGATGGGACTAGTCTAGAAAAAAAGGGGTAAGTGATGATATAAAGGAGGGAGGTAGCCTCCAACATAGCCCTTGAGCGAGAGGGAATGAGACTCAGAGTACACATACGAGAATACACATACATGACCCTAGAGAGGTGCGGGTTCAGCTCATCCACTGTAATGGGAGAGAAGGCAGAGTATAAGGATGCAGATGTGAATATGTTGGTAGATTTGGGAAGTAGGAGGATAAGAGCAGTCTTTCCTGATTGCTGCTTGAAAAAAATAAAAACCTCTGGACTGTGCTATTATATTTTGTAGATCTAAACCATGCTCATATCTCTATTGAACTGAAAGTTAATGTTCTCAGAAAATGAAGGTGGGAGGGAGAAGAGTAAGAATCCTAAATTAGTTTTTTGAAAAATCAGGTTCAGATTTTTGACAAGAGGGTCAAAACACCCCATGGGAAGATAATATTCTTTTCAGCAAATGGTGCTGGGACAACTGGATATACACATGCAAAAGAATGAAACTAGACTCATACCATACAGCATATGTAAAAACTAACTCAAAATGGATCAAAGACCTAAATGTAAAAACTAAAACTATAAAACTCTTAGAAAAAAACTCAGATGTAAATCTTCATGATCTTACATTATGCAACAGTTTATTAGATGTGACATCAACATTATAAACAAGAAAATAATAGATTAATTGGCCTTCATCAAAATTAAAAATTTTGTGCTTCAAAGGACACTATCAAAAAATTGAAAAGACACCGGGTGCGGTGGCTCATGCCTGTAATCCCAGCACTTTGGGAGGCTGAGCCAGGCCGATCACAAGGTCAGGAGTTCAAGACCAGCCTGACCAACATGGTGAAACCTGTCTTTACTAGAAATACAAAAATTAGCCAGGCATGGTGGCACGTGCCTGTAATCCCAGCTACTCAGGAGGCTGAGGCAGGAGAACCGTTTGAACCCGGGAGGCGGAGGTTGCAGTGAGCCGAGATCACGCCACTGCACTCCAGCCTGGGTGACAGAGTGAGACTCTGTCTCAAAAAAAAAAAAAAAAATTGAAAAGACAATCCATAGAATATGAGAAAATATTTGCATATCATATATCTGATAAGGGTCTTATATCCAGAATAAAGAATTAACAGAGAATTTGATAAGACATTTATGTAAAGAAGATATAGAAATGGCCACTAAACATATGAAACGATGTTCAACATCATTATTCATTAGGGCAATGCAAATCAAAACACAATGAGACATCGCTTCACATCCAGTAGGATGGCTATAATAAAAAAACAGACGATAACAATTGTTGGTGAAGATGTAGTGAAACTGGAACCATCAAACATTGCTGAAAGGAATGCAAAATCAGGCAGCTGCTTTGTCATTCCTCAAAAAAGTTAAACACAGAGTTAACATATGACTCAGCAATTCCACCCCTAGGCTTATACCCAAGAGAACTGAAAATATATGCCCATACGAAGGCTTCTACAGAAATGTTCATCCTAGCATTATTCATAACAGCCAAAAAGTAGATCCAACCCAAATGTCCATCAACTAATGAGTGGATAAGCAAAATGTGGTTCATACATACAATGAAATATTTATTTATTCAGACATAAAAAGGAGTGAAGTACTGATACATGCTACAACATGGATGAGCCTTCAAAACATATGCTAAGTGAAAGAAGAGAGACACAAAAGAACACATACTATGTGATTCTATTTATATAAAATGTGCAAGAGTTAGAGGGAACTTCATAGACAAGAAGAAATTTAAACTGACTGTTGACAAAGTGGGAGAAGGACACTCCAGATAAAAGGGAAAAATGTTAGCAGAGATACGGAACTGTGAAACTACTGGGAAACATTTGAAATAATGTGGTTGTATGTAGCTCAGATATAGAATGAAGAACCATAGAAGCGTAAACCAGGAAGGCAGGCTTAGCCAGATTTTTTAAAGACCTTTGAAGACCTTGAACTTCATTCAACAAATCCTCTTTGCTTTTACATCACTTCTATTGTGCTGCTTTTAAACATCTTTCTATATATATTATTGTTAATCACGTATAAGTTTGTCTCAATTAATGGACTGGTAGACATCTAACAATACACACCACACCTTAGTTATGTCTGGCCCCTCAGGGCCCAGTGCATATGTGCAGTACATAGATTGTGCCCAATAACAATCTGTTAACTTTGAATTACTAAAATAAATCCAGCTAAGATCACAGAAGTCCAGATATACTCTGTTGATCTAAATGCCACTAGAAATTATCTGAAGATATGACAATACATTTCTTTACCATTACTTATCTACCATTTCATCAACTACTCATACTGTAAACAGAATTAGAAAAAAACATTTAATTGAAGTTTGGATTCCAGTAAAATGTCAAAATTCAAGTAGTCATAGCAATTGTATTGAAGGGCAGATTTTGGTGCATGAGTAAAGAATAATTTGTTCTTTAATAATCAAAATACTGAGAGAAATATCGGAGACTTTTATTTGAAAAGGAGACTGAAGTTAAGCCTAGAAAATATTTTTAATAGATATTTCACTTACATGAAATAGTTTATCTAAGGCCTTGGGATATTTTTTCATGGGAGCTAGTGGCGGTCAAGAATAAATTACAAAATGGTCTGCATGCAAAGACAGAGTTAGGTATTTCTTCTAATCCAGTTTGAGGGGTTGGGGCCCTTTTCGAGTCTACCTTTCAATACATCTTTCTTATGAAAGCCAGAGAGTGGAAACATCTCAGGAAATGGCAGTTCTGCAGGGGAATTGCGTGCTGATGCGCACGCTGTGCTTTTCACAAGGCAGCCTGAGACGCTCCCTCATTCATACAGGTGCTACTTTAGCTGCTCCTGCAGTCGGCTATATTTGGTAATTTTTCAAATTATATTGTACATGTGATTATAAATCTTGTATCTAAGAATCCTTGCTTCATTTCAGCTTCAGTAGTCAATTAAAAAATTCTGAAACTTGGCTCCAAGTAGCAGAGAGTGAAACACTGTAAGGGAACAAACACATGTTCAGGAAGTAATTGGAGTGCCCTTTATGAAGTACAAACACAGGATAGTTATGACTGCTTTTTTTGCTGGCTGGACTTCAGAAATGAAGTCAGTTATATTTAATTGCAGATTAGATACCTTGAAGGGCAATGGTTACAGTTAATGTTGTTGAACACTGATTCATGATTAATATTGCTGAAAGTTTGATTCTCATGAAATGCACTATTGTAATACATTATTAAATTATAAAGTGTTCTTTGACAAGTGTCAGAAGGCACAAACTTTCTGCCACAAGTGCAGAGAGCTGCAGAGAAATATTACGAGCCTTGTAAAACAATGGATTTCTCCCAGATAGATAGACAGACATGCAACAAGATGGACAGCAACGATGTGGGGACAATGAGACCGCACGGCTATCCTGACTTCTGTAGTATCTCTAAGGGTGTGCAGTACAGGGTTGCCTTGGGTCAGTACTTTCCAAGGACCTGAAGAGAGAAAACTGACACATTAAAAAATTATATTATTTTAGAGTCAGACTTCAATCTCTAACCTAGGTCTAGGTCAGCTAGATGAAGAAAGGTCAGTGTTCTCATCTGACAGTGGAATTCAAATTCAAATTGGGCACATATAACAATATCACAATAACAACTAGGGCAACAGCAACTGAGTACATGCCCCCTCAGTACTAGCGTGGACACAAAGGAGACCTAAGATACAGTCTCTCTTCTTCAGAAACTCATAATCAGGTTGGAAAGAAAATATAAACACATACTTTTTATGTGGGAAAGGAACTCAAAGTAAAAGTCAGGTAGGAAATAATAGTGAAATAATCACAGCCTGAAACTGTATTTAATCTCAGCCTGACTCTGTAATAACTACATGATCTTGGATAATTCACCTAACTCAATAAATATTTGTGAAATGAACAACCTTTTCAGAATCATGGGTTCTTCACCCAAGGTCATTTTGCAGATCTGACATTATTATTACAGGGCTGCCTGACAGAAGTGTGATATAGCCAAAAAATGTTATACATAGGGTTATTATAATTTGTAATGCAAATATCAAGACAAAATATGACACATGATCGGATCATGAAGAGACTATCTGGAACCAAGATAGTCCTGGAAAGTGTGGGTTCTCTGATGGCTCTAGGTATGAGGAAAAGACAAGCATAGAGTTGGGGGAAAGACAGCTGGAGAGGCAGGTAGAGGGCAGAGCAAGGGGTTCCTTTTAGGCTAGGCACAAGTAAGCCACTACATAGTTCTGAGCAGGAGTGAAGTCTGTTTAAACTCCTGTGTCTGCAGAGATGGTAAGGGGTGAGGAAGCTGTGGGCCCAAATAAAGACAGTGAGCAGTGAGGTTGTCAAAGAGCATTCTGGAGTTGGCTGGCTATGACTGGATGACAGGGGTAGGGAGTAGGGGAAGGGTTTGGGTTATCCGAGAGACTGGGAAGACAAGTCAGCTAGTTAGAGTGACATGAATGTGGCTCAGTAGAAAATTCTAAATGGTAAATACAGAACCAGAAGTCATCATATATAGAGTTAAGAGTTGAAGACAAAGGCACTGGAATAATTTGTGTGACAAAAATGAATCCAGTACGTTAGTGGAATGGATAAAATGTAATAATTATCTAACCACAAGGTGATGGAGACCTACATTAGGGTTGAGATCATGAGGAAAGGGATGTTGGAGACATTGAAAAAAAACACTGACAAGGTTTGGTGATTGATGATAGAAAAGGTTTTGAGTCTGGTGGTTGGGACAACGAAATACAGAACCAAGTTGAGAGGGAAAAATGAGAGTGAGTTCTGTTTGGGCATAGTGAGTTTAAGGTACATCCTGAAGTGGAGATTGTCTGGCAGCCACTGGAGACTTAGGACTCAGCTCAGGCCTGAGATACTGATTTTTTATTTTTTCCTTCTGTGGCACTAGATTAGCCATGGAAGGAACAGCAGACAGACAGAGCAGACAGCCCAGGAAGGAAACTTTGAGGACGCTCCATTTTGGACAGAAGGGCGAGGGAAGGAACATCGCAGCAGGAGGAAGCAATACAGGAAATAGAATTTTCAAGAATTTGTGAAGCACCACAATACATTTACTAAAATGAATTTCAAAAAAAATTGAAAAAATGTGTGAGATACATTCCTGGGGAAATCCATAGAAATAAGTCTGGGAGAACACATTATCAAACCTGTAATAGCAGTTACCCCTGGGGGAGAAAGAGTGAATTAGAATAGTGAAGCAAGAGAATCAAAGGAAACTTTAGCCATCAGTGATGTATCAAATTTTTTAAGAAGAATGTATTTCCTAAATAATGAAAAAGTATTGGGAAAAGGAATAAATAGATAAGAAAGTACTTTTAGAATAGAACAACTCTCATCTGAAACACACTCTCCCACGGTAAGATTTATTTTTAATATACATTGAAAAGTGATTTATTATGTTTCCCCCATTTATTTATCAAATTAAGAACACATCTGTAACATAAGCAAAGACATTTTCTTTATATATTCTTCATATTATTTTAGATAAATACTCGGCATAGTGGTAGCTATTTCTTTATTCTCATTATAGAAAATAAAAACATTTAATATTAATCTCTTTATGAGACACCCGAGTACAAAACTTTCATTAATTGTCAGCTTATCTATAGTACCTTGAAAGAAGGCCATGAAGTTCTGTTTACACTCAAACCTAATGACAATTTTCCTAGAGTCACAGAGCTTGTCTTAATCCCAGTAGCAAACTGGTTAACTTTTCTGCTTACAAACAATGGAACTATGATTTTTTATGAAACTTCCAAGATGTTTCAGCTTATTCTTTCTGTTTTAACATCTCCCTGAAATACTGATTACTTCAATAACTTTTGATTACAGTACAGTAAGCTACAAATTGGAATCCTGCCAGGATGAGAAAACAAAGAGCTTTTCCCCCCTCTTCCTCTCCCTCCTTAGGAATCACCTTTCATGAGAACCTGACCTTTATTCCTGCCACCATGCTCTGATGTAGTCAAAGAAAAGTATGAAGGACAAAAATCTCTTAAAATGTAACAAACATTAACTCTCTCTGCAGACAGCATTGGCTTAATAACAATGGCTGTATTTTAGCATTTTGCAATCAAGTGACATTCTTGTTAAAGCATGTCCCTCCTCACTCCAACATTTTTTGCATTTGTATTTGTTTAAACAGTATTATTGAGGTATATTTTACAAATCATAAAACCCACCTATTTCTACAATTCAGTGACTTTTAGTAACTTTACCAAGTGATTCTACCATTTAAGACTAGGACAAATAATAAATTGTTAAGTAGAAGATTTGGAGAAAGATTTTGTGGGCTCTGTGTATTTTCCACACATGCACATTTATTTTTAAATTTAAAATATATGAACTAGCCAATAACTTGTTCTGGCAAGTAATTGCAAATGAAAATGGCTTCATAATTTCATTTTTGAAATAAAAATATGATTATGTTATGTTACACATTTAACATGATTTGGTTACTTCAAAGATATATAAAGGATTTAAAATTTATTTTTAATTATCTCCAATTATCTTTTGATAATTTACCTCACAAGGAGGTAAATGAAACTAAAAAGTAAACATCTCTTCACAGATACAGTAGATCTATGGGTAGAGACAGGAAGTTGAAAAAGTTTCTGTGTGCTAGAGGTGGCCAGGTTAAACATGGATAACGTTGTTGTATCTAGACTTTTAAGGTTGTCTGGCTCTACTTTTAGAAACTAGAAAGTTAGGCTGGACATGGTGGTTCATGCCTGTAATCCCAGCACTTTGAGAGGCCAAGGTAATTAGATTGGTGGATCGCTTGAGCTCAGGAAGTCAAGGCTGCAGTGAGCTGAGATTGCACCATTGCACTCTAGCCTGGGCGATAGAGTGAAAGCCTGTCTTAAAAAACAAACAAACTAGAAAAAATATAAGAAATTTATAAATACAGCTAAGCATTTGTTTTAACTGGGGATAATATATGTCAACCAGAAGAACAAATAGTTGCTACAGCAATGGCTAGCTATGCCTTCTCTCCATAACCTCACTTCTTGATTTGTATCTCAGAAATACTGATTCATTCTCCAAAAGGAGAGTCTTGTTAACTTGGAAGCAGGAAACTTATTTTCATTTTCTGATTGGATGAATAAAAACTACATAAACAACAGGCTGGGCACGGTGGCTCACGCCTGTAATCCCAGCACTTTGGGAGGCTGAGGCGGGCAGATCACGAGGTCAGGAGATTGAGACCATCCTGGCTGACATGGTGAAACCCCGTCTCTACTAAAAAAAATACAAAAAAATTAGCTGGGCGTGGTGGCGGGCGCCTGTAGTCCCAGCTACTCGGGAGGCTGAGGCAGGAGAATGGCGTGAACCCAGGAGGTGGAGCTTGCAGTGGTGAGCAGAGATCGAGCCACTGCACTCCAGCCTGGGTGACTGAGTGAGACTCTGTCTCAAAAAAAAAAAAAAAAATTACATAAACAACAAACATTTGAATTTTTCTTCTCACTATTTCACTTAAGGCATTTTTGACATAATTCTTTACAAGGTAATTTGGCAAAATAACATTGACACTAGCTCTTGTCACCTAGCCACTTGACTCTGATTTTTAAACTAGAGAAGAAAACTGTAAAGAGGACCAGTATTTTGTATCTGTGCCCCTTATTCTTTTCCAACTGTTCCTCATTGGCCAAGGCTAATTTTTCTATTGCTTATGACCTTCTCTCTCCACCATGCAGAAGGTGTCCTTCCCAGCACTGTTTGTTCACAGAAGCTATAATGTGAAAAGTGTCCTTGTGGTTGTACAGCGCCCAAGCTGCCTTACACAAGATATGGCCACCTGGTCTCTGGATTCCCTCCTGGAGGTCCTTGTTCTATTACCTCCTGGCTTGCAACATCAGCTTCTCCTCTCCACTGGCTCTGCCCGTTAAGCATCTAAACCTGCCTACATTTGATTCATTAAAATATTTAAAAACCCCAGATGAAACACAATAAACATTGAAAAACTCCAACCATTTCTGGACCAAGCCCTCCTGTAAGCAGTAGTCTGTTCTCTTCCACACCTTCAAGGGACAAAGACTCGTCCACACCTGCTAGTTCTCAGTAAGTGACAATGACTTTGGGAAGGCTCTTACTTGCACTGAATTGCTCCAAAGGCCTGTTTGCTGGTCTCCCAGCACCTCTTATTATTTCCATTCATCTTTCCTTGTTCCTTTCCTTTCCATGGTTGTCATGGGATCTTTGATAAGACACAAATCAATTTATATCATTTTTCTACTTATATTCCTAGAATTACTCCCTATTGTTTTCAAGAGAAAATCCAAACATGGGATATAGTTTTTCATGATCTGACCTATTTAGCTTGGTCTCTTAATTCACCTTTACCTTCCTCTACATTCCACATTATAAACTGCAGATGTCCTGAATCCACTGCAACACTTGCAGTTCTCCCCCAAATTGTCCTCACTGCCCTGAATGTCCTCACACTTGTTGCTTTTTCTTCCAGGGGCACCCTTATCTCTATTTCCCTGCCTGATAAACTCATATGTGTTTTGTATTGTATTTGAATTGTATTTTATGTTTCTATGTATTTTGAATTGTATTTTATGTTTCTCAAGAGATGCGCCTGAATCTTATTTATGATTTCAGTGTCTAGTACATAATAGGCATATATAGTAAGTGTGTCTTTAAGGCAAATTATTGAATTTTTATTCATTCATCTTCTATCTCCCCAAGTGGGAGATTTACATCTTTCCAGTAAATGCCACATAACTAGATTTCAATAAAGATTAACATCTGTTGAAGGAACCAACACTGCAATTGCCTCCAAACTCTACCTCTTCCAGTCTATCCTGCAAACTGATGGAAGGTTACTTTTCCTAATATACTAACTCCCTATGGTATCTATCACCTCCTCTACCCAGCTCAAACTTTCATTGGCTTCGTATTACCTCTGGGATAAAATTGAGGTTCTCCTATTTTGGTTCTTTTGCATTTGCTATTATCTCTGCCTGGAATGCTCTTTCCTTGATTTTTACAGACTTTCTCCCCCTCCTTATGTCTCAGAACAAACTTTTCCTGACTACTCAAACTAAAATGATCTTTGCATCAGTCTATTAGACTGTTATAATTTCTTAATACCTTTCATTTATTAGAGCTGAAATCATCTTCCTCACAGTCCTTTTTTCTATTATGTCTCTCTATTGCTTTCCTCATTAGAATGTACGGTTCCTTAACACAGGGGCCTCGCTGGTTTTGTTCATTGCTCTGCATCTCCAGTCTTAAAGCAGTTCCTGGAACAAGTGGTTAACCACTCAAACATTTGTTCAATGAATGAAAGAATGAAAAAATACTTGAACCAGGCATTCAAGGTCCTCTACGACCTGGCCTCACTACACCTTTCCAGCCTTATCTCAACTAATTCCAGTTTACAATTCCAAAATACCTGTTATACCTCCGAAATAAGCATATCTATAATACTCTTGTCTTCTTTCTCTTCCTATCTAAATTATCTTCATCATCTGAATTATCTTCATCAGATCCAGCTCAAATGCTATGTCTTCTATAAGGCAATACAAAGTGGCAAGCTCCTTAACTAAATTATTTCTCTGTTTAATGTCTTCTTTCAACTTCCTGGAGTATTTTTATTTTAAAAATAGGTTATAAGTTATAATAGAAGATATTATTACAATGAAAATTATATAATTTCTGGAATTATAGTAATGCTAGTAGTAAATAAAATTCAAGCTAGTAGCAAATAAAATTCAAGCCCAAATTTACCTATTTTAAGAAAATTGTGGCTGGGTGCGGTGGCTCATGCCTGTAATCCCAGCACTTTGGGAGGCCAAGGTAGGGGGATCATTTGAGGTCAGGAGTTTGAGACCAGCCTGACCAACAAGGTGAAACCTCATCTCTACTAAAAATACAAAAAAATTAGCCGGGCATGGTGGCACACACCCGTAGTCCTAGCTACTCGGGAGGCTGAGGCAGGAGAATTGCTTGAATCTGGGAGGTGGAGGTTGCAGTGAGTCGAGACTGCATCACTGTACTCCAGCCTGGGCAACAAAGCCAGACGCTGTCTCAAAAAAAATTGCAGTTTTTTTTCTTCAAGTATCAGAGAAGTCTGCTTTCAGTTATAATGTGCAACGTACTGGTTAAAAAGCGACATTCAAAATTAGTTTGTGAGAGTTGGTTCTAGTGACAACTTTGATCTCCACTTTAAATTGCAGATAATATTTTCCACTGAACATACTATGAAAAAGCATCCAAAAATAACAATTAAACTTTAACTGTGAGCCTAACATAACTTCTGTTGATTAAATCACTTGTTTCAATCTGGAAAACAAAACAATTAGAATGCTTCTGTGATAAGAACTATTAGTCAGAAAATTCTCAAAACATAGAGTGAATTTAAATATGTTTACTGATCTATGTCCTGTAAACTCCAGTGGTAGATCAATGCAGAAATATCTACATATGTGGGCCTAAACATAAGAGCGGATAATGCAATATGGATTGTGTAGATAAAGAAAACATGCCAACCTGGGTACCAACTTGGCACTGATAGCATCCTCTGCTGAATTCATGTCTTCCAAGCAGGATTTTCTACGACTTAGCCGCAAGCTGAGCTGAGGAATGCCATCAGATAGCTCTGGTTGCAGTACTCTGTGGGCCTGAATAGATCCCTCACTCCTGGATTTTGGGATCTAGAAGGAAAAAAAAGAGGGGTGGGGGAGAGCTAGATAAATGTTAAAGCCTTTCAAATTAAGTTTTTGAAAAAAGACAATTTATTCCAATTTTGCAATAATCCAATTTATAACACCCCAGAAAAATATCAAGTGAAAAATTAAATTTAAACTACATATAAAAATGATATAGCAAAGGGCACAGGGAAGGGGAGATACGAATATTTCCAAGGAGAACATTCAAACCTTATATACCCCATACCCTACCAAGAAGATTTCTATTCTGACAGAAATCTTCCCCAGGCCCACCCCTCCTTAGAATAATCATTCTACGTAATGAGAAATGATATGGGAGTATGTCAGACCAGCAACTTGGATTGAAGGAAATAAAAAATAGTTGGAAAGAGGCAGGAAAAAAAAGAGCTAAGAACCACTGGAATAAAGGATGCCAGTGTCTGAAAGGTATTCAGAAATATTTACTACCAATAAGCAAAACACACATTTGCTGATGGTTTCTATTGTAGCCCTCTTTTGTAGGGCAAAGTAAGATCTAATAAAATTTTGATTAAGGTAATAAATAGGAAAAACACAAGCTTTTTAGTTTTCTTTTATCTTGGAATGCATAGGCAACACATGTCCCAAATGAATCCCGGGGGTACTGACTTCTCAGACTGTGTCTGAAGTTATGTTCCCTCTAGCCACCAAAATACCTTCATGTTCTCTTATTTTAGATCAGAATGAATATGAATACAATCAATATTCTTTTCCTTTAAAATGTAAAAAATATTATGCCAAAATTGTAGGAAAAATTAGAAACCTCAGATCAATTGTATTTGGTACACTGGAAGCTTTTTCTTGTCTCTAGGATTTTTCCCATGCTTGTCCTTACATCTGGAATGTCATGTGCTCATCGCTGGCCACTCAACTGCTTAAAACCAAACCAATCCTAACTTCCTTTGAGGCTGAGATAACTCCAGTGGACTTTCTCTAATTAACTTCAGGTCTTTTTTTTTTTTTTTTTTTTTTTTTTGAGACAGAGTCTCGCTCTGTCACCCAGGCTGCTGTAGCGCAGTGGCGTGATCTTGGCTCACTGCAACCTCCACCTCCTGGGTTCAGCCTCCTGAGTAGGTGGGATTACAGGCATGCACTACCAAGCCAGGGTAATTTTTGTATTTTTTGTAGGGACGTGGTTTCACCATGTTGGCCTGGCCGGTCTCAAACTCCTGACTTCAAGTTATCTGCCCACCTCGGCGGCCTCCCAAAGTGCTGGGATTACATGAGCCACGGCGTCTGGACTTAACTTCAGGTCTTAATGACCTATCCCAACTCTGAATTTCCATAACACACTACCACATAGTCTACCCTTGATTACACATTGCCTGACACTTTAATCTGAGTTTTCTCATGTTTCTAGGTCATATGGTCTCAATGGGTTCTCTGCAAATAGAGATTATAGTCTCCTCCTATTGTTTATCTCTTTCTCTCTCCTTGCTTTTATTCTTCTTATTAACATTTTTACCATAAAGTCTAACAAAGTTTTGGATCTATTAGTAAATACTTCTTGTGAGACAATCCACTTGTCAACCACAAGGTATTCTTAAGACATTGACTATTCTGGAGGATAGTCAATAAAACAGATAATTTTTAAAAGTAATATGGGAATAATTATGAACATAAATATTGAATGAATTCATGCCTCTATGAAGATTATATAAAAACAATATATGAAGAAATATGTACAATTATGACTTGTCAATTAAAAATAACATTAATTTACAAAACCAAACAACACACACAAACAAAATATATGAACATAATTTGGCAAAAAGGTATATTTAGGATAGAGCGAAGTGAACACTCAATAAAAGCTAGGTTTTATTATTATTGTTGTTACATAAAATTTGCCCAAATCTGGTGACTGCCAATGAATTTTTCATGACATTTCTTTGTAGAGCATTCTTAAGCTCATAAAATCAGGAAAGCAAGGAAAAAATTTTTAAATATTATAAACTTACAAAAACATTTCTGTAGTCCATATTTGCCAAGACTGACTTTTTTATTGACAAAATTATATATATTCATCCTGTACAACATGTTGTTCTGAAATATGTATACACCGTGGAACAGCTAAACAGATAATTAACATATGTATTACCTCACATACATTTTTTGTGGTGAGAAAACTTAAAATCTACTCTTTTAGCAATTTTCAAGAATACTAAGAATACTTTTTTTAAAAAACATCAATAGCAAGAACATGAAAGTAAAAATATATGCTATTATATATTTCATTAAGGAGCTCCTTTTGCATGTGATTATTTTTCATAAGAGTAGACATGAAAAATCAATAAAAACACTGAAAATGCAGTAAGATTTCAAACTAATTAGCCAAAAATCTCACATTTAGACTTAGTTCCCTGCCCATATTAAAGCAAGCACAAGGACAGTTGTTTGACAACATTTCACGGTGTTAAAATAAGGAGACTGTGATGGTTAATATTGAGTGTCAACTTGATTGAAGGATGCAAAGTATCGTTCCTGGGTGTGTCTGTGAGTCAGTGGACTCCATTTGAGTCAGTGGACTGGGAGGAGCAGACCCAGCCTCAGTCTGGGTGGGCACCATCTAGCCAGCTGCCAGCTCAGCTAGGATAAAAGCAGGCAGAGGAACGTGGAATGACTAGACTGGCTGAGTCTTCTAGCCTCCATCTTTCTCCTGTGGTAGATGCTTCCTGCCCTTGAATATCGGACTCCAAGTTCTTCAGCTTTTGGACTCTTGGACTTACACCAGTTGTTTGCCAGGGGCTCTTGGGCCTTTGGCCACAGATTGAAGGCTCCACTATCGGCTTCCCTACTTTTGAGGTTTTGGGACTCAGACTGGCTTCCAGGCTCCTTAGCTTGCAGACAGCCTTTTGTGGGACTTCACCTTGTGATCGTGTGAGTCAATTCTCCTAACAAACTCCTCTTCATAATAAACATCTATCCTATTGGTTCTGTCCCTCTAGTGAACTCTGACTAATATAAAAGAAAACTCCATGCTTTTATGAAACATATTCTAAGTGAGGGGAAGACAGACAAGAAGTGGGCCCAGGAGGCCATTTAGACCCACCTTATCTCGGCAAGAGTTGCTAGTGGCTCCATGAGGCTCAGGCAAGCCCTGCTGGTCAGGGACTCCAAATCGCGCCAACAGTCTTACTGTAATAAATGGAGTGAATGTGCTGGAGAGACGTACCTGCAGCCTCTCTCATAACATGTGGCTGAAGCAGGAAAATGGCCAAGGGTTGGGGATACAGACTGGGGAGGCCAGCTTTCTCTTTCCACTGTAGTTATAACTGACATCCACTAGTTCACACCACACTTTGCTTCTTTCTTTTAGTCATTTCTTCATTTATTTGATCATTTAGTAACTTTTGTATGTGAAGGTAAAAACTATAAAATCCCCCAAACCACCTATGATGAACACTTTGCTCATAAGAATTCTGCCACTGGCTATTTGAGATAAAGATCTAGGTATATGCTGTGTGATTTATGTGTACAATTAAAATACAAACAATTCCAGGAATCTCAAAAAGAGTACATTCCATGCATGTATCTGCAGGTGTGCAGTAGCTCTAATTGTGGCATTTTTAAGGTACTTTAGTATTTAACATGCCATGGGAATAAAAACAAAGGAATGTTCTTTGAGACAGTAAAATTAGAAAACATTCTCTTAAATCTTGGTGCTGCTGCTGTTATAATTAATATTTACTGAGCACTTATCCTGTGCCAGGCATGGTTCCAAGAGATTTACATAAACCAACCCATTTAATTCTCACAAGCACCCAAGGAGTCAAGAGCTGTTATTATTATCATTTGAAAGATGAGGAAACTGAGGCACAAAAAATTTCATTTGTTCCAATGAGTAAGTGGCAGAGTTACCATCAGAACCCAGATAGGCCTCAGTACCTGGGCTTAACCACTGGTCTATATACTTGGCTACATGTTAAATGTTGGAATTGCAAGAATAAATGGCATTTTAAATGAAAGTCATACTACCTACCATAATGCAACCATTTTCTTTTTTCTTTTTTGGGTATTATAAGTTAAATTTTTCTTTTCTTTCAATTTATTTCTCTGGCACCTGTTGAAGCATTCTAGAAACATAGCCTTAGGAAAAGAAATCGAATTTGAGGACAAAACTAGATGGAAGATATGTTCATCATATTTTTATTTATAATAGAATGAAAATGTAAGCATTCTAAATAACCAAATTACTATCATACGTAAATTATGGCATATCCACATGATAAAGGATTACTCAGCCATTAAAATACTTACAAGGTTTTAAATAAGATAGTAAAGTACTTTTTATGAGATATAGTATGAGCCAGTTTAGCAAATAAAAATGCAAAAGGAGGTAGATATATACCTCCAATAAAACTAGGGTCATCATACTTAAAACACACATAATTTGTTTTGAAAGTCAGAAAACAAATTGTCACAGTCAACACTAAAAATATTTTAAGATGGTCTAATCTTTAAAAATTGAATAAGGAACCCATCACCAAAAAAAAAAAAATTATGTGATACCAGGCACTAATTCACCCTGATAAATTAATGTGAATGAAAATAAAAAAGACATTAAAATATCATGCCTCAGTCTTAATTTTTATATATTGCCCTCATATAACTGTGATGATACAACAGTAAGCTGTAAGTATAGGCTCTCTGTTCCATGGGAGAGTGTAGAGTACAAATTATCTGCCATGCTAAGTGGACATGAAGCAGGAGGGATTTCGTTTACTGGACAGCTTCTTTCCCTTGTGGAGGAGTAGAAGGTTTCTCCACTTAAAAGTTTCTTCCCAGAAAAGTAATGTGCTTGTGAGTCAACTGGAGGAAAATTTAAAATTAATAATTTAGTAAGCTATTATGAGACAGTATTGTTAGTAAGTAATTTTTAAAAGCTTAGGCATAATAAACTGATAGTTTAGTCTTAGGAGTCACCCTAAGCACTGTTCAGCTGCTGTGCTGGCATTTTGAAAGTACTAAAACTCTAAGTGTGGACTGGGCATGGTGGCTCACACCTGTAATCCTAGCACTTTGGGAGGCCAAGATGGGGGCATTGCTTGAGACCAGGAGGTCGAGACAAGCCTCAGCGACATAGTGAGACCCTGTCTCTACAAAATAATTTTTTTTTAAAAAAAATAGCCAGGCCTTGTAGAGTCCACCTGTAGTCCCAACTACTTGGGAAGCTGAGGTGGGAGAATGGCTTGAGCCCAGGAGGTTGAGGCTGCAGTGAGCTGTGACCATGCCACTGCACTCTCATCTGTGTGACAGAGTGAGACCCTGTCTCAACATCCCCACCTCCAAAACAAACAAACAAACAAACAAAAAATCAAAAAAACCCAAAAAACCCAAACTCTACCTGTGTTCTTTTCACGGACTCTATATTCTTCATCAGGTACTTTGAGAAGTGATTAGAAAAGGACAGAAAATTATATTCAAGGCTGAAATGATTATGAAAGATTGAGATCGAAGGACAAAAGGAGTAGCACTAATTTTTAACACTTAGACTTTCTAAAGAAAGTTAACTAGTCCTCCTCATTATCTTTGGCCTTTTCTCTCCTCCACCTGTCACTTGTATGGAAGATGGCAAAGCTTCTTGCCTCTCTTTCATGTTCGTCAAACTCATAATCTTCATAAGAAGAAATGTGAAATAACAAAGTACCAGAAAAGAGATGCTTAGTTCTGAATTTGCAAAAAAAAAAAGATACATAGTTTTAATTTAAAGACTACAAAAACTCCAAGTCATAAAAAAGCCTTTGTTTTTGCTTAAAAAAACTTTCATTTAGCTTTCCAGAAAAGAGATTTGTTTACTAAACTGCTGCTACTCTCCTCATAGATAATTTAATGAATCTCTTCTGTGCCAGCCACAGTGCTAGCTAATTAATGTTCCATTTTTTTCTGAGAAAATTATTAACATGCTTTAGGGAATATATATTTTTAGGAGGGGAGTAGTTTCTTACACATGCTTATCTTTTTTTATAATAGTAAAAATGGGACAATGTTAAACAAAGTTATAACTAATTAAAATCTCATCTTGATCCAAGTTTTAGAGCAAGTCTGTATTCTGTATTTCAGCATAACTCAATTTAACTTTGTTAGAAAAATCACTCATATATGAGAAAAAAGAAATTTTATACTTTTCAAAAAGTTTATGTTGAGGCCAAGCGTGGTGGCTCACCTCTGTAATTCCAGCACTTTGGGAGGCCAAGGTGGGTGGATCACTTGAGGCCAGGAGTTCGAGACCAGCCTGGCCAACATGGTGAAACCCTGTCAGTACTAAAAATAAAAAAATTAGCCAGGTATGGTGGCGCATGCCTGCAATACCAGCTACTCAGGTGGCTGAGGCAGGAGAATTGCTTGAACCTGGGAGGCAGAGGTTGCAGTGAGTGAAGATCGTGCCACTGCACTCCAGCCAGGGCAACATAGCAAGATTCTGTCTCAAAAAAAAAAGCTTATCTTGAAATATAAGAGATCAAATCAATTACAGGTTCACAGTGTGGCCCAAGCAAGTAACACTCCTTAGTTCTTTGTTTTCCTCAACTCTGCCCCTCTTAGCTCCTCTCTCTTCTGTAAACTGGGAAGTACCATTCCAGCAGAAATGTTTGTGGGTTTTGTTAACTGCTATAGCCCTGCCTCATAGAATAGCACTTAGCAAACAGTAGGTGACCATTAAATGTTTGTATAATGACTAAGAAACTAAATAATAGCATCTACTTTCTTCCTAGAAACACTGAAATGTTAACAATCAGCTGATACTATAAAACATATTAATTCTATTGTGTTAACATTGCTCTTATTTTAGAACTTTCATTTATATTCAGTTTCAAAATCTGCCACTTAAAAATAGTGACGGTACAGAGATCACAAGAATCTGAATTTATAGAGTAAAAGAATTATTAATGCATGACTATGAGTCAAGAAACTACATTGGCTCTAACTATATGGCCCCATGGTAGAGCCATCTGTCCTCAGACTTGGGTTCAAGGAAGCCTCACCTTTTAGAAGCTACTCGGGTAAATCTGTACATGGTAGTAGGGTGAGGTTGCTTATTAATTTTGACATAGTTCCATCTGCTATTTTACAAAGTTATTTGTTCAATTCTCTGACTTTAAGTCTTTTATCAGGAAAAAATTCAGTCAAAAAGTAATCATTTAAACTGAGCAGTGTAGGAATTAAGGTAGAAGACTTTAACAAATTTTCATTCTGTTACATAAAATTTAGCAGTAAAACATTTCATTTTGTATATTAATGTTCACAGCTGCATTACTCATGGTAGCCAAAAAGTAGAAACAACTCAAATGTCCATCAATTGACATATGGATAAGCAAAATGTGGTATATCTGTAGGTTGGAATACGATCAGTCATGAAAGGAGTGAAGTACATGATAGAGCATAGATGAATCCTGAAAACATTATGCCAAGTGAAAGAAGGCAGAAACAAAAGGACACATATTGTATAATTCCATTGGCAGGAAATGTCTAGAACATGCAAATCCAGAGAGACGAAAAATAGATTAGTGGCTGGCAGGGGATGGAGGAGGGGAAGTAACTGCAAATGGGTATGGGGTTTCTTTTGAGGGTAATGAAACGTTCTGAAATTAGATATTGTTGATGGTTGCATAACTTTGTAAATATATGAAAAACCACTGAATTGTAACCTTAAAAGGGTGAGTTTTACAGTATATAAATTATATCTCAATAAAGCTGTCACAACAAAGAGGAAGGAGAGATCAAGTGTGTCAAACGCCGCTGACAGGGCGAATAATGAAATCTGAGAACTGACCACTGAATTTGGCAATGTGCTGTTTCATTTTGTAGGAGGGATTGATTAGAGTGGGTTCCAGGCAAAAAAAGAGGAAGTGAAAACACAGAGCTTAAATAATTCTTTTTTTTCTTTCTCCATTTTCGAAGGAGAGCTTATGTAATTCTTTCGAGCAGTGCTGCTGTGAAGAATAGCAGAGGAAAGAGGCGATTGCTAAAGAGGGCTGAAGAGTCAAAGGAGGGTTGTTTTTCTTTTCAAATAAGATGGAAAACATTATAGCATATTTCTATGCAAATGGGAATGATTCAGTAGACAGACATCAAACTGGTGACCCAGGAGAGGGAGGAGGAAGGAGGAAAAATTGGGGGAGAGAGTTCTTGAGTGGGTGAGACGGGATGGGATCATGCACACAGGGGAGGAGCCAATCTTAGTCAGGACTCTCAGGCCGTCCAGGAGATGGGAAGAAAGAAGGAAGAACACTGTGGGCCCAGAGGCAGGTGGTGGAGGGATACGAGGGTGGGAGCAGGTGGATGCTGTCTCTTGATGTTCTCAGTGAAACAGCAAGTGAGGTCATCCTCTGAGTGTGAAGGAGTGAAGGAAGTGATGCTGGAGGCATAATGGCCAAGGAGAATGTATGAAGGAGGTGCTTACAAGAGAGGAAGCATGAAGGGCTTGAGGGGAAGGAGCAGGACTGCCAGCATGAGGGCCCTTTTGAGGTTGAGAGTCATGTCCTTAGACCAGGACCTCAGCTTAGTTGTGTGGGTTTCACCAGCTGCATCCAGCTACTAAGATAGGCAAGGAGTGGGTATAGTGTTGTTTTTAGAGGGGGCTGGGATTTTAAGGTAGCAGACACTATTAGCTTCTTTATTCTGGTGCTGTAATAGCTTGTTTCCACATGTTGTCCTTATTAGAGTGAGTGATTTCCAAGTGTGTCTTTTTCATTTTTGTATCTCCTGCCTGTAAGTCTTCAACACAGAAGAGGCAATTAATGAATATTCAAAATAATATTTTCCTTATAAAAACAAATTCAGTAATTCCTTTGTTGCTTCTTTCCCCCTCCCTTGCCGCCTCAAACAAACAGCTGATGCAATGTATTTATAAATCATATATTATAAAGCTATAGCTAGTTTTTCCTTACAGGTTTCTTTATACTTAAGTGGAGCAAAAATAATACGTTCAAAAAATAATTGCATTGTGTTCTTCTGAGTACTCATTAAATAAGTTCATCAAAGCACTAATTAAACATGAAAACCTGATTAATGTGTTCTTAAAATGTTATCTCACTCTTCTAGCATAAATATTATGGGGAAAAATTAAGCAGCCCAGGTTTCTCCCAAGAATGAGCATTAACGCCCCAGGGAAGGATGAGAATACTCAGGATTCTGTGCTGTAAGACTTACACTGTTCAGCAGTAGTTGAGCTGCTTCTTCTGGAAAACTTCTAGAAATCATTCTTTCGTCTATGATTGTGAATAGTAATTATCTGGTGATCTGTTTGCATTTCTATGATATATCCACAAGTGAAGGTACATTTGGGTTGTGGGGAAGAAGCACCTCCCACATTCCCTCAATAATAGTGAAGGGATGTTGGATTGAAAGGTTCTTCTGAAGGTGCTGTTTTGGGGAACAGGACAGCACATTTGTATCTGTGTGTATTTGTGAATGTGTACTGTGAGCATGACGCCAGAAAATGATTAAAGGGATAAAACAAATGCCATTTATTCCTAATCCAAGCTTTCTTTTAATGTAGGCCCTACTATAAACAAGGGAAGCTGATGGAATGTTTTATGCTCCTTTTGCCAAACTCTGAGACTAATGAACCCTGTCCACAAAGCCAGCTGGAAATTGTAAGGCCAAGAGTCACTGAGGGTTCCTCCATTAGGGCGCCGCTCATTGTGACAAGGCCATGAGGCATTACCAGTTATTTTACAAAATGTGCATTCTCAATGAACTAAAGCCGTTTCTGTTGTCATACATATAGGTGAACACTTTATTTTATAACATATTCATTTATAGGGAGAAATTGGCTTTAAACTCTCTTTTTCTCCATTGCCAGCTGCATGATGTGGAGTAAGTCCCTTAACTTCTCTGAGGCTCAGCTGCCTCATCTGTATAATGAAAAACCTACACCTCACAAGGTATTATAAAAATTAAACGACATCTTTGGGAGTCTGAGGCGCGCGAATCACCTGAGGTCAGGAGTTTGTGACCAGCCTGGTCAACATGGCAAAACCCCATCTCTACTAAAAATACAAAAATTAGCCGAGCATGGTCGTGCATGCCTGTAATCCCAGCTACTCAGGAGGCTGAGGCAGGAAAATTGCTTGGATCCAGGAGGCAAAGGTTGCAATGAGCCAAGATCATGCCACTGCACTCCAGCCTGGGCAACAGAGAAAGACTCCATCTCAAAAAAAAAAAAAAAACAAAACTAAAAGAAAGAATCCATGTATCATTAGTGCCTGGAATAGACTGGGCACATAATAAATGACAGAAGTGAGAGTTATTAATTTTCATAATTAATAAAATAATAAAGACTGTGGAACTTGGGAAGGCAAGTCATTATCAAACTATCCTAGTGGTTTATTCTTAAATAGCATTCTTCAAATTCAACAACAATTTAATAAGCATTTACCAAATGACTATCACATGCTGAGCCTTGGACTAGGCCCTGACATCGTTAATGATGCTGGCTGTAGTCTTAAAGAAGTAGATAGTCTAGCAAGAAAACAGGCACATGGACTCCTACCTCCAGTAATAAGCATAATTGCAATAATAGCTAACTGTTGAGTGCTTACTATATGGTAGGCATAATATTTAAACATTATCTATCTATCTATCTATTCTCATTTTCAATTTTAAAAACCCTATGAAATAGGTACTACTATTTCCATTTTAAAGGTAGTAGAACAGAGATATAGAAAATTTAAGGAGCCTGCCCAAAGTCACATAGATAGTAAGTGATGAATCTAGGATTTGACTTGTGGCAATCTGATAACAGAAACAGCAATCTTAACTACTATTTCACACTGTCTCTCATATTTTTAAAAACATTCAATAGCAACAGATATTTATGGAGCACTTACTACCTGTGAATACTAAGGATACAAGAGAGACTAAATTAGACTTGATTTCTGCACTCTAGAGCTTGTAGTCTAGTGGGGAAGACAAACATTAATCATGTAATTGCATGAATATATACATATGAGCTATGATAAATGTTAGGAAAAACTTATAGGTGTTAAGTAATGACTGTATAATGTATTTTTATATAATGTATATATACAATGTTATTTGAGAATACACATAAGGTACACCACTAATTCTGCTGTAGGCAGATAGAGGTAAGGAGCGAAGGCTTCCAGATAATGAAAACAGAGGGAGCAAAGGCATAAAATAAGAAATCTGAAATGAGTGGGCATGGAAGGATATAAAGAGATGGTGGCAAGAGTTGGGACTAGAAGGTTGGGCTGGACTCAGACTGTTAAAGGCAATGTATACCATGCTAAAGGGTTTGACCTTTATTTGTTATTCAGTAGGCAACAAAGCATTTTATAACAGTTATTATGTCCATGATGTGGAGAAAAAACTAGGCTCAGTTTTTGGACTGAAATTCTCCCAAACACTAATCTTTGTTGATAAAATATAAGGCCCTGGATTACATACATACCTTTCATCTTCTAACTTTGATGCTCACTAAAGAGGTCTTGTGTAATGGACAATTATTAGTTGCTTTCTCAGTGCTCATATGCCTCCTTCTTCTGTCCCGATGCCCACAGTTAGTGTACACGTATTACGAACCACTTTTTTATGTGTAAAAATAAATAAACAATAATAAAACGTATAAGGAAGTTTGGGCAGATCCATGAGTTGCCAGGCTAGTTAGCAGTCTTTATCATTCTACGTGAATAATATAGTCATTAAGAGAGACTTCTGACTGGGACATCATGAGGAAAAAAAAAACTATGTTTTTCTTTCCTTTTTTATTTTTTCTTCCTTCATTTAGCCAAAGAAAAGATGGGCGCGACAAATATATATATATATATATATATATATATATATATATATATATATATATGTATATATTTGGTCTTAGTCCCTGGTTCCTGATATAAGATCTTCTAAAACCCTTGGACTGTCCAGTGATGAGTACCTTTTTGCATATTAATGAGATGATTTGAGGCTGAAAACCACTAGAAAGCTTCAGGATGAGGACTGGCTGCCAGAGGAACTAACCATGTGATTAGAGGGTGGGAACTTACAGCCTGTAGAGAGGGGAAAGGGGCTGGAGACAGAATTCAATCACCAATGACCAATGCTTTAATTAATCATGCCCACCTAATGGAACCTCCATAAAAAGCCTAAACAATGGGCTTTGGAGAGCTTCCAGGTTGGTGAACACATGGAGGTGCTGCGAGGGTGGTGTGCCCAGAAGGGGCACTGAAGCTCTGTGCCCTCCCCCATACCATGTCCTAAGCATCTCTTTCATTTGGCTGTTCCTGAGTTGTATCCTTTAAAATAAACTGGTAAGTATAGCTAGGGCGCTTTTCTAAGTTCTGTGAACTGTTCTAGCAAATTATCAAACCTGAAGTTGGGGCCATGGAACCCCTGATTTATAGCCAGTTTGTCAGAAGTTTAAGTCACAACCTGGGACTTACATCTGAAATTGGGGACAGTCTTGTGGCATTTGACTTGCGGGGACTATGCTAATGCCAGGCAGTTAGTGCCAAAACTGAGTTAAATTGTCAGACACCCAGTTCTTGTCTGCAGATAATTGGAGAATTGCTTGGTATGCAAAACTCACACATTTGGTGTCAGAAGTGTTGGGAGGATGTAGAAAGAAGAGTTTTGTTTATGTTTTTTTCTTTTAATGGGATAAAGGGATGTGAGCTTCCTGATAACAAGTGAATAAATAAAGGCCTGGATAGAGTCATCAGGGTAAGTTTCCACTTAAAGGATTTCACATGAAGCAGAAAACAAACAAGTTCAAATTCAAACTTTCATGATGTTCTCAGAATTCAAACTGTAAATCTGAAGAAGATAATCAAACAGGGTTGTCTTTACAATCAAGAAGTAAACAAAAAAATTGGAATATATTGTGATAATAGAATTCGAGAGGAAGAATAAATCATTCATTCATTCAACAGTCAGTCAATATGTTAGAATCTAGATACGCAAAGGTGAACACCTTACAACCCTATTCTGAAAGAGCTTATACTCTACTGAAAGGTAAAAAGAGAAGTAGTCAAAGGAATGCTATATTGATATGGACCACAATAGAAGTGATCCTTTCCAATCAGGGAGAAGGATGCCAGGAAAGGTTCCAAAGAGTCATTTACAAGATTAGTGTTTGACAGGTAGATGTGGATGTTGGTGGAACTTCCAATAAATTTCTTTAACCCTTCTCTAAATAAAACCTTTCTTTCAGAGTTATTAAATCAAGATGATTGCTAGCATTTCATTGTGTTTGTGATCTTATTTATTTATTTATTTTTGAGACAGAGTCTTGCTCTGTCACCAGCCTGGAGTGAAGTGGCGCGATCTCAGCTCACTGCAAGCTCCACCTCCCAGGTTCAAGCTATTCTCCTCCCTCAGCCTCCTGAGTAGCTGGGACTACAGGCACGTGCCACCACACCCGGCTAATTTTTTGTATTTTAGTAGAGATGGGGTTTCACCATGTTTGCCAGGATGGTCTCCATCTCCTGACCTCATGATCTGCCTGCCTCAGCCTCCTAAAGTGCTGAGATTACAGGCATAAGCCACCATGCCCGGCCATTTGTGATCTTTTAACAAGGAGTTACCTATGATTTTGTGCTCTGCTTTATGAGCATGTGCTATTTTTAATAGAGCTTTTCTTAAAAACAAACAAACGAACAAAATGTCCCTTTCTCTGTCATTCATAAGTGTAAGTAGTTAAATGGAAGGGTGGTCACTACTAAGTCTCCAGGCATAAAACCTAGTATATTCTCCCAAATATATCTAGCTATTAAGTGACTACAGAGCATCACAGGGTATTTCAAAGGAGTAATCAACAACTTGTGAAAAATATCAGGAAAAATTTTCACCTACAGCCACTCCAAGAGGAAAAAGAAAGTATCTGCGAAAAAATATAATTGGATTCCTTGGGACATATTTACATGGATTAAGCAAATATGAGTCAAAAACAAAATAAAAGCAGAAGAAACACTGATAAAAATTGTAGTAAATTTTTGAAAATTTATTTTTCCTATTTACATCGTCTGTTATTATTTTTGCCTTAGCCTGTATCTCAGGAAAAGCCATATTGAGAAATGATTCACTCTAAAAGTGACTCATTAGATGGAAATGTAAAGGAAGAACCAGTGTGATTTCTTAATTAAAGGAATTTTAAGCATAGTGTTGGTCAGTTAGGCACAATTATTTAAAAAAGCAAAATATTAAACAATCAGGAATATAATTTTGAAGTAAAATAAATTCATCTGCTTGCAGATAGTAAATAGTTTATACCTTATAGCTAATATGTAAATTTTAAAATGACAACATAGTTGTAAAATAGGCCCAAAAGAATACAAAATAATTTCAACCATGTAAGTTCTCAGTTTTAGTGTCTAGTAACGGTAACAGCAAATCATGATATTGAATAATGATGATAAAAACTCAGATGTTTACATCAATCTACGGCACTTATGCTCCTACATTAGGAGCTGGCAAACTTTTTCTGTAAAGGGCCAGATAGTAAATATTTAGGGTTCATGGATTACATGGTCACTTTTGCAACTACTCAGCTCTGCCGTGGGCAGCATGAAAGTAGCCATAGACAATATATAAACAAATGGGCAAGGCTGTGTTCCTACAAAACTACTGACAAAAATAGATGCTACGCTGGATTTGGCTTGTGGGCCACTTTGTGCTCACCCAAATTCTAACATCATTCATTTCTTTTAACTTTTTCCTTTGCCTCTCTCTCTTTTTCTTTCTTTTTTTTTTTTGAGACAGAGTCTCACTCTGTTGCTTAGGCTGGAGTGCAGTGGCACAGTCCGCCTCTTGGGTTCAAGCGATTTTCATGCATCAGCCTCCCAAGTAGCTGGGATTACAGGCACGAGCCACCATGTCCCGCTAATTTTTGTATACATATATTTTTTTGAGATGGAATCTTGCTCTTATCGCCCTGGCTGGAGTGTAATGGCATGATCTTGGCTCACTGAAACCTCTGCCACCTGGGTTCAAGCGTTCTCCTGCCTCAGCCTCCCGAGTAGCTGGGATTACAGGCGCCTGCCACCACGGCCAGCTAGTTTTTGTATTTTTAGTAGAGACAGGGTTTTGCCATGTTGGCCAGGCTGGTCAGGCTGGTCTTGAACTCCTGACCTCGTGATCCACCCATCTCAACCTCCCAAAGTGCTGGGATTTTTTACAAGCGTGAGCCACTGCGCCCGGCCTAATTTTTGTATTTTTAGTAGAGACAGAGTTTTGCCATGTTGCCCAGGCTGGTCTAGAACTCCTGACCTCAAGTTCAGCCTGCCTTGGCCTCCCAAAGTTCTGGGATTATAGGCGTGAGTGACCGCGCCCGGCCCTTTTGCTTCTATTTTTACAATCATCAAAGGGCCAACCTTGCACATAAAATTTTCTATTTATTTTAAATTATTAGATCTGACCCAACTGTATCTATGTAATTAACTTTTCAAATATGCATAGTCCAGAATACAAAAAAAATCCTCAATTCCAATGGAAATCAGGAACATTTTATATCCCAATCAAGGAAATACCAATCCACATCTATCAAGTAGGTAAATATTTAAGGTTGATAGTGCCCTATGCTTGATAGTTTGTAGAGCAGTTGGAACCTCTATACTTTATTAGTGAAAATACCACTAAATAGAATGCTTTAGAGAGAAATATGGCAACATACACTCTTACTGAAAATGTGTAGAGACTTTAATATTTCACTCCTACCTACATATCCTGATGAAATGTTAATATAATGTTTTAAACTATTTTTAATTAAAAATTGAACATAATCCAAATATGGGCAAAGGGTAAATACATGTGGCATAGTCATAGAAGAGAATCTCATAAAGCTGTTAGGTAAATATACAGTAGATTCTCATTATGTGTGGTAGTTATGTTCTATAAAGTTGCCATGAACACTGAATTAGTAAATACTGAATCATTGCCCCTAGAGGAAATACAGGTTCCTGTGAGCCTCTGGTCACATTTTTCTCAAATGATCAAGACATAATGTTGTTTTGTGTGTCTTTCTGTGTTTAAATACACCTTATTTAATATACTTGTTGGTTTATTAACACCAAACTCACAAATAACAGTGCTGTAACTCATGCCTGAACAAAGCTTATCTTAAACACCTGTCCTCCACTTACCCTCCGGAAGTCACATCACAGCCTTCTTGTGCTTTAGAAACATTAGACAGCCCTTCAGCATATACTTGGGAACCATTTTAAAGAGGAAATTATGAACAGAAAGCACAACATGTAAAAAAACATGACTAAATAGAACACGAAAAGGACACCTGTTTACAGGATGACAGCTGTCAAGAAGGCGGGTCATCACCTTATTTGACCTCGGCTGAGAATATGCATTTCTCATTACTCGAATTTTTTTGCCCCCGGCATGTTCACAAATGACTGCAAAAGGACTGTAAGTATTGACTTTGGGGTTACCAATACATTTGAGCGAGCAGGCAAATTCACAAATATAGAAGCCACAATTAATGAGGACTACTGTACTATATTTTGCATGTTTCAACATAGATCTATCTTAAAAAAACACTGAGGGGAATGAAGCAAGTTGGAGAAGGATATGTACAGTATGATACTTCAACAAATTTGTGCACATGTGATAGAAATATAAAAACATTTAGGGAAATGGTAGATACCAACTTTAGGATATGGGTATGTAGGGGGAGAAAAACTAACCACAACAGTTAATTGAAAAGAAAAGTGGTGGCTCAAAGGGCAACATGCAATGGAAATGTTATTAAAAACTAGAAATGCTTTTTGAAACTTCGAGGAAAATAATTACATTTTATTGTACTGAAACTCACTTCTAGAGTTTCCAAACAGAGAAGGTAAGATTGATTTTGCCAACGATGTTAAAATATCAATACTAAACTTGCCTCTGTTTTCTGATCTTGAAAAAAAAGATGATCTGCAGGCAGTCTTTCATTTTTGCTAATTTCTAATCAATAAATATGCTGCTGTGCTTTATCTGCCTTGTCAAAGTCTATAATGAATACCCAAACAAAAATTTTTCATGCTGGTCTTAGCACTTCATGAGCAGAGGCCCCAACATTATATTAAAATCTCACAAACTCCATGCCCCCAAAAACTTATCCTCTTCCCAGTCATTGAGTAAGTGCTCTTTCCTTTAGTTCTCACCTTGATGAAGGCATGAACCATCCACCCACTTGGATCTGGAAGTCATCCCTCTATGTTTCCTTGCCACTTACCAAGTCCAGCTTTTATCTGTTTACTTTCCTTCCCTACCTATCACTTTAGTTTGGGCCCTTCCCACTTCTCATTTGGATTATAGCTTCCTAACTAGTCTCCCTTTCAGTCCACTCTCTCTCTTGCCAGGGGTGATCTGATCTTATCTCCTGATTAAAACTGTTCAGTGGGTTTTCACCTCCTATAGTCTATAATCCATACTCTTTGGTCTCACATTAATGGCTCCAGACTATTTCCGCAGGTTCATTGCCTGCTATTTTCCTAGACACACCGCACCCTGTAAACCAAGATTTATACATGTCTATAAACATGCACATTCTTTCCTTAGTTTGCTAATTAAACTACAGAGATGATTATGATCCCTCATTTATGCACCAAATTCCATCCATACACCAATAATTCTTAATTTTTATCTTTGTCCAGACATCTCTTCTGAGTTCCAAATGTAAATTCAATCATGATCGTCAATCAGCATATACATTTAGAAGATGGTAAAACTAAAGCACAAAGAAGTTATGGAGCACACAGCAGGGCTAGGACTCAAACCATTAGACTATATGGTCTCCAATCAGCTAGTTACCTATACCAGGAACCTGAGAGTCATCTTTATCTCAAACAAGTCTACTTCACCTTCATCCATTCCAGCCTTTCATATATCATTGCCTGGACAACTCTAATTGCTTTGTAATTGGTTTTCTCACTTCCACTTTTGCCTTCTTCTGATTATATTCACCATACAGAAGCCAGATTTATATTTTTAAGCAGAAATTTAATTACAGTTGTCCTTGTTTAAAATTTGTCAATGGTTTTTCATTTCATTTTGGAGATGTTCTCAAATTCTTGGCAGCCTTTCTCCAGCCTTTGTGGAGGCAAGTACTTTTGCTTCTCTCGCTGGGCTTCAGCCTCCTGCAGTGGCCTCCCTTCAGTTATCCAGTCCCAGGGCCTTATCACATGCTGTGACAATATCAGAAATGTGCATATTACCATTCCTCACTACTCCCACGTGCTTTGGTCTCAAAAGAAAGGTAGCTTCCTTCAAGAGGCCTTCCCTGATGTATCAGCTTAAATCAGGCATCCTTGTTATATACTCTCAGGGCACTTTACTTTCCTTCTAAGCAATTTACACAATTACTAACTAAACACTTGAATGTTAGTTTACATTGCTTGCTAGTCTGAAGATTCTATGTATCAACTTCAACTATCAACTATCAACTTCAATATCTGAATTCTTGGATTCTAGTTCAATACCTGGCATGTGATAGACAATTATGTATTCTGAAAAAAATAATTCAGACTAAATGCCTGATATGACAAAGAGATCATCAAAACAGACAAGACTGCATGAAAAGACAAAAGGACTAACAAGGTAAATTATTCAGAACATGCAAGCAAAATCAATATGTGACCAGATGAAATAGGACCAATCACAAAATATGCCTAATTTATGTAATTTATATTCTCTCTAATTATGTCAGCTTTCAAAATCCAAGATTAACTTTAAGCTGAGACTTTGGCAATTTAAATTCAACTTGTTACTACCCTGAGCCTTTGATCTAAAGCACATTATTTCTCTGTGCTTCCTTTTTCCTTAAAGTAACTAAACATTTCTGTTGTAAAAAAAAAAAAAAAAAAAAATGAACAGCAATGGGCATTCTAAGAGTGAAAACAAGATGGCTGAATAGGAACAGCTCCGGTCTGCAGCTCCCAGCGTGATCGATGCAGAAGACGGGTGATTTCTGCATTTCCAACTGAGGTACCTGGTTCATCTCACTGGGACTCATTGGACAGCCGGTGCAGCCCACGGAGGGCGAGCTGAAGCAGGGCAGGGCATCGCCTCACCAGGGAAGCGCAAGGGGTTGGGGGATTTCCCTTTCCTAGCCAAGAAAAGCCGTGACAGACTGTACCTGGAAAATCAGGTCACTCTGCCCTAATACTGCACTTTTCCAACAGTCTTAGCATACGGCACACCAGGAGATTATACCCCGCGCCTGGCTTGGTGGGGTCCCACACCCACAGAGCCTTGCTCATCGCTAGTGCAGCGTCTGAGATCGAACTGCAAGGTGAAAGCCTGGCTGGGGGAGGGGCATCTGCCATTGCTGAGGCTTGAGTAGGTAAACAAAGCGGCCAGGAAGCTCGAACTGGTTGGAGCCTACCACACAGCCTGCCTCTGTAGACTCTACATCTGGGAGCAGGGCACAGCTGAACAAAAGGCAGCAGAAACGTCTGCAGACTTAAACGTCCCTGTCTGACAGCTCTGAAGACAGCAGTGATTCTTCTAGCACGGTGTTTGAGCTCTGAGAACAGACAGATTGCCTCCTCAAGTGGGTCCCTGAACCCCATGTAGCCTAACTGGGAGACATCTCCCAGTAGGGGGCAACTGACACCTCATACAGCCAGGTGCCCCTCTGAGATGAAGCTTCCAGAGGAAGGATCAGGCAGCAACATTTGCTGTTCTGCAATATTTGCTGTTCTGCAGCCTCCGCTGGTGATACCCAGGCAAACAGGTTGGAGTGGACCTCCAGCAAACTCCAACAGACCTGCAGCTGAGGGACCTGACTGTTAGAAGGAAAACTAACAAACAGAAAGGAATAGCATCAACATCAACAATGAGGACATCCACACCAAAACCCCATTTATAGGTCACCATCATTAAAGACTAAAGGTAGATAGAACCACAAAGATGGGGAGAAACCAGAGCAGAAAAGCTGAAAATTCTAAAAACCAGAGTGCCTCTTCTCCTCCAAAGGATCACAGCTCCTTGGCAGCAAAGAAACAAAGCTGGATGGAGAATGACTTTGATGAACTGACAGAAGTAGGCTTCAGAAGGTCGGTAATAACAAACTTCTTCGAGCTAAAGGAGGATGTTTCGACCCATCGTAAGGAAGCTAAAATCCTTGAATAAAGATTAGATGAATGGCTAACTAGAATACACAGTGTAGAGAAGACCTTAAAGGACCTGATGGAGCTGAAAACCATGGCACAAGAACCATGTGATGCATGCACAAGCTTCAGTAGCCGATTCGATCAACTGGAAGAAAGGGTATCAGTGATGGAAGATCAAATGAATGAAATGAAGCAAGAAGAGAAGTTTAGAGAAAAAAGAGTAAAAAGAAACAAACAAAGCCTCCAAGAAATATGAGACTATGTGAAAAGACCAAATCTACATTTGATTGGTGTACCTGAAAGTGACAGGGAGAATGGAACCAAGCTGGAAAACACTCTTCAGGATATTATCCAGGAGAATTCCCCAGCCTAGCAAGGCAGGCCAACATTCAAATTCAGGAAATACAGAGAATACTACAAAGATACTCCTCGAGAAGAGCAACCCCAAAACACATAATTGTCAGATTCACCAAGGTTGAAATGAAGGAAAAAATGTTAACGGCAGCCAGAGAGAAAGGTCGGGTTACCAAAAAGGGAAGCCCATCAGACTAACAGCAGATCTCTCGACAGAAACTCTACAAGCCAGAAGAGAGTGGGGACCAATATTCAACATTCTTAAAGAAAAGAATTTTCAACCCAGAATTTCATATCCAGCCAAACTAAGCTTCACAAGTGAAGGAGAAATAAAATACTCTACAGACAAGCAAAGGCTGAGAGATTTTGTCACCACCAGGCCTGCCTTACAAGAGCTCCTGAAGGAAGCACTAAACATGGAAAGGAACAACCAGTACCAGCCACTGCAAAAACATGCCAAATTGTAAAGACCATCAACGCTAGGAAGAAACTGCATCAACTAACAGGCAAAATAACCAGCTAACATCATAATGACAGGATCAAATTCACACATAACAATATTAACCTTAAATGTAAGTAGGATAAATGCCTCAATTAAAAGACACAGATTGGATAAAGAGTCAAGACCCATCAGTGTGCTGTATTCAGTAGACCCATCTCACTTGCAGAGACATACATAGGCTCAAAATAAAGGGATGGAGGAAGATCTACCAAGCAAATGGAAAGCCAATAAAAGCAGGGGTTGCAATCCTAGTCTCTGATAAAACAGACTTTAAACAAACAAAGATCAAAAGAGACAAAGAAGGCCATTACATAATGGTAAAGGGATCAATTCAACAAGAAGAGTTAACTATCCTAAATATAAATGCACCCAATACAGGAGCAGCCAGATTCACAAAGCAAGTCCTTAGATGCCTACAAAGAGATGTAGACCCCCACACAATAATAATGGGAGACTTTTAACACCCCACTGTGAATATCAGACAGATCAGTGAGACGGAAGGTTAACAAGGATATCCAGGACTTGAACTCAGCTCTGCACCAAGCAGACCTAATAGACATCTACAGAACTCTCCACCTCAAATCAACAGAATATACATTCTTCTCAGCACCACATCACACTTATTCCAAAATTGACCATATAGTTGGAAGTAAAGCACTCCTCAGCAAATGTAAAAGAACAGAAATCACAACAAACTGTCTCTCAAACCACAGTGCAATCAAATTAGAACTCAGGATTTAAAAACTCACTCACAACCACACTCCTATATGGAAACTGAACAACTTGCTCCTGAATGACTACTGGGCAAATAATGAAATGAAGGCAGAAATAAAGACGTTCTTTGAAACCAATGAGAACAAAGACACAACATACCAGGATCTCTGGGACACATTTAAAGCAGTGTGTAGAGGGAAATTTATAGCACTAAATGCCCATAAGAGAAAGCAGGAAAGATCTAAAATTGACACCCTAACATCACAATTAAAATAACTAGAGAAGCAAGAGCAAACACATTCAAAAGCTAGCAGAAGGCAAGAAATAACCAAGATCAGAGCAGAACTAAAGGAGATATAGACATAAAAAACCTTTCAAAAAATCAATGAATCCGGGAGCTGGTTTTTTGAAAAGATCAACAAAATTGACAGACCGCTAGCAAGACTAATAAAGAAGAAAAGAGAGAAGAATCAAATAGACGCAACAAAAAATTATAAAGGGGATATCACCACCGATCCCACAGAAATACAAACTACCATCAGAGAATACTATAAATACCTCTAGGCAAATAAACTAGAATATCTAGAAGAAATGGATAAATTCCTGGACACATACACTCTCCCAAGACTAACCCAGGAAGAAGTTGAATCGCTGAATAGACCAATAACAGCCTCTGAAATTGAGGCAATAATTAATAGCCTACCAACCAAAAAAAGTCCAGGACCAGATGGATTCACGGCAGAATTCTTCCAGAGGTACAAAGTGGAGCTGGTACCATTCCTTCTGAAACTATTCCAACAGAAAAAGAGGGAATCCTCCTTAACTCATTTTAGGAGGCCAGCATCATCCTTATACCAAAGCCTGGCAGAAACACAACAACAAAAAAGAGAATTTTAGACCAATATCCTTGATGAACGTCGACGCAAAAATCCTCAATAAAATACTGGCAAACCAAATCCAGCAGCACATCAAAAAGCTTATCCACCAAAATCAAGTTGGCGTCATCCCTGGGATGCAAGGCTGGTTCAACAAATGCAAATCAAACGTAATCCATCACATAAACAGAACCAAAAACAAAAACCATATGATTATCTCAATAGATGCAGAAAAGACCTTCGAAAAAATTCAACACTGCTTCATGCTAAAAAAAACTCTCAATAAACTAGGTACTGATGGAACATATCTCAAAATAATAAGAGCTATTTATGACAAACCCACAGCCAATATTATACTGAATGGCCAAAAACGGAAGCATTCCCTTTGAAAACTGGCACAAGACAGGGATGCCCTCTCTCACCACTCCTATTCAATATAGGGTTGGAAGTTCTGGCCAGGGCAATCAGGCAAGAGAAAAAAATAAAGGGTATTCAATTAGGAAAAGAGGAAGTCAAAGTGTCTCTGTTTGCAGATGACATGACTGTATATTTAGAAAACCCCATTGTCTCAGCCCAAAATCTCCTTAAGCTGATAAGAAACTTCAGCAAAGTCTCAGGATACAAAATCAATGTGCAAAAATCACAAGCATCCCTATACACAAATAACAGACAGAGAGCCAAATCATGAGTGAACTCCCATTCACAATTGCTTCAAAGAGAATAAAATACCTAGGAATCCAACTTACAAGGGATGTGAAGGACCTCTTCAAGGAGAACTACAAATTACTGCTGAATGAAATAAAAGAAGACACAAACAAATGGAAGAACATTCCATGCTCATGCATAGGAAGAATCAATATTGTGAAAATGGCCATACTGCCCAAGGTAATTTATAGATTCAATGCCATCCCCATCAACCTACCAATGACTTTCTTCACAGAATTGGAAAAAACTACTTTAAAGTTCATATGGAACCAAGAAAGAGCCCGCATAGCCAAGACAATCCTAAGCAAAAAGAACAAAGCTGGAGGCATCATGCTACCTGATTTCAAACTATACTACAAGGCTACAGTAACCAAAATAGCATGGTACTGGTACCAAAACAGATATATAGACCAATGGAACAGAACAGAGGCCTCAGAAATAACACTGCACATCTACAACCATATGATCTTTGACAAACCTGACAAAAACAAGAAATGGGGAAAGGATTCCCTATTTAACAAATGGTGCTGGGAAAACTGGCTAGCCATATGCAGGAAGCTGAAACTGGATCCCTTGCTTACACCTTACACAAAAATTAATTCAAGATGGATTAAAGACTTAAATGTTAGACCTAAAACCATAAAAACCCTAGAAGAAAATCTAGGCAATACCATTCAGGACATAGGCATGGGCAAAGACTTCATGGCTAAAACACCAAAAGCAATGTCCACAAAAGCCAAAATAGACAAATGGGATCTAATTAAACTAAAGATCTTCTGCACAGTAAAAGAAACTATCATCAGAGTGAACAGGCAACCTACAGAATGGGAGAAAATTTTTGCAATCTACTCATCTGACAAAGAGCTAATATCCAGAATCTACAAAGAACTTAAACAAATTTACAAGAATAAATCAAACAACCCCATCAAAAAGTGGGCAAAGGATATAACAGACACTTCTCAAAAGAATAGATTTATGCAGCCAACAGACAGATGAAAAAATGCTCATCATCACTGGTCATCAGAGAAATGCAAATCAAAACCACAATGAGATACCATCTCACACCAGTCAGAATGGCGATCATTAAAAAGTCAGGAAACAACAGGTGCTGGAGAGAATGTGGAGAAATAGGAATGCTTTTACACTGTTGGTGGGAGTGTAAACTAGTTCAGCCACTGTGGAAGACAGTGTGGTGATTCCTCAAGGATCTAGAACTAGAAATACCATTCGACCCAGCGATCCCATTATTGGATATATACCCAAAGGATTATAAATCATGCTACTATAAAGATACTTGCACACGTATGTTTATTGTGGCACTATTCACAACAACAAAGACTTGAAAACAACCCAAATGTCCAACAATGATAGACTGGATTAAGAAAATGTGGCACATATACACCATGGAATACTATGCAGCCATGAAAAAGGATGAATTCATGTCCTTTGTAGGGACATGGGTGAAGCTGGAAACCATCACTCTGAGCAAACTATCGCAAGGACAGAAAACCAAACACTGCATGTTCTCACTCATAGGTGAGAACTGAACAATGAGAACACTTGGACATAGGGTGGGGAACATCACACACCGGGGCCTGTTGTGGGCTGGGTGGCTGGGGGAGGGATAGCATTAGGAGAAATACCTAATGTAAATGACGAGTTAATGGGTGCAGCACGCCAACATGGCACAGGTATACATATGTAACCAACCTGCACATTGTGCATATGTACCCTAGAACTTAAAAGTATAATAATAATAAAAAAAAAGAATTGCATTCTAATGCAAGCTTAAAAGAAAAAAGAAAAAAAATGAACAGCAATGACTAAAATTTTAACTGGAGAAGAAGATAGTTTGTGAAAAGTACACTATCACCACTCTGTAGTATCAGTGAAACGGAGGAATAAAAAGCAACTCTGCCCAATATCAGACTAACATAATAATAAAAAACAATGTAAAACAGAATTTTTTTCTTATTGGTCATTCTGTTCTAAAATCCATTCTATAGGACCATAGTCAGATTTGTCTTCTTAATATACACCTACCCCCTGGTCACGTCACTTCTTTTTTTTTTTGAGACAGAGTCTCACTGTGTCGCCCAGGCTGGAGTGCAGTGGCGCAATCTCGGCTCACTGCAAGCTCTGCCTCCTGGGTTCACGCCATTCTCCTGCCTCAGCCTCCCAAGTAGCTGGGACTACAGGCACCCGCCACCACGCCCGGCTAATTTTTTGTATTTTTAGTAGAGACGGGTTTCACCGTGTTAGCCAGGATGGTCTCGATTTCCTGACCTCGTGATCCACCCGCTTCAGCCTCCCAGAGTGCTGGGATTACAGGCGTGAGCCACTGCGCCCGGCCCGCGTCACTTCTTTATTAACATTCACTGCCAATATTTTTAAAATATAATTAATTCACATAGCTACTTAAGTGAAAACACTGAGATTATGATTGAGAACTAAATGGGAAAAGTACATTGAACTGGAAAATATTTCACAAAACAGAAAATATAAATTGTAAGCTTACATATGGAAATACATAGAATTTCATTATCAATAAAGTTATAAATTCAGAACACGGTCTTCTTTTTGGTGCTTTTGCTCATATACAAGTTTTAATTATAATGCCTAATATTGAGTCTGATGTATGCAACTGATACCGTTATGTTTTTTAGTGGCAGAGTAAATTTTTGCAATTCTTTAGCAAAAATTTAATTTAGTGTTAGGTTTAAACACCATAAATATGTTTATAACCTTTGAACTACTGAATTTGCTTCTAGCAATCTAACCTGAGAAAATAATTCTAAGAAATAAATCTTATGCTAAAATTGTTTGACCAAACAGTATTTATCATATTGAATAACACTGTAACACTAAAAACATCTGAAATATAGCAGTCTGGGAATGACCCATCATTATCATTATGAGGTCTGAACTATTGTAGAAAGTCCTGATAATAATATGTTAAGGGGAAAAAAACAGAAAATAAAATGCTTGCAAAATTTGAATATATCTTTCTTAAATATATTCACATACGTGTAGGAAAAGAGGCAAAATATCATACATCAAAATGCTAAGAGTGATTAATAGTGGCAGAGAAAGGGAGGTTGGCTCTTTGTTTCTTTCCTCTACTGTCTATTTTTGGTTTTTGCTTTGTTGCAATGTTATTTCACATCTATAATGAAGAAAAGTTAACTAAAATATCTTTAGTAGCTCCCCATTGTTTTCCAATAAGATTTAAATTTATGAGTACCAATTTCCTATTCAAAGTCTTCAGTCTACTTCCACTTTCTCCTTGAATCTTCTACTTCCCACCTCTTATATTGTACATAGCCCTTAACAAGGCCCCTCGCAGTGGGATCAGTGGTGGTGCTCATTCTGAGTTTATTTAGTGAAATGAACAAATTCTTTCTCTTTGTGAACATTTTCTGACATACTCCCTCTTGGGAAGTAAAACATTATAGTTAAAGAAATTTGGTACTTTTTGGCTGGGTGCGGTGGCTCACGCCTGGAATCCCAGCACTTTGGAAGGCCGAGGCGGGCGGATCACGAGGTCAGGAAATCAAGACCATCCTGGCTAACATGGTGAAACCCCGTCTCTACTAAAAAATACAAAAAATCAGCCGGGCGTGGTGGCTGGTGCCTGTAGTCCCAGCTACAGGAGGCTGAGGCAGGAGAATGGCGTGAACCCGGGAGGCGGAGCTTGCAGTGAGCCGACATTGCGCCACTGCACTCCAGCCCGGGCGACAGAGTGAGACTCCATCTCAAAAAAAAAAAAGAAATTTGATACTTTTTGAGATTCTATTTCTGTAAAAGGATTGTTTATCAAAGCAGTAATTTATTTAATTTGGAAATAGGAATTAAAGTCATTGAGAGCACTATACTAGTAATGCATTTTTTTTCCTCTTTTAGACATAGATTAAGGAGCCTGTTTATTTTCTGCTTATCATGTCTAAAATTAGAAAATACAGTTATTTTAATAAATCAATTTAAAGGAGTCAAAAAATTATATTCTACATATAGAACTTTGTTTTCTTATTTAAAATTCATTCCATTAACACTTGGCATAAAAGTAAACTTGAACATTCTCAATATCGGTTTTCAATATAATTACTAGGTACAGCTAATAATTTAGGATTGTGAGAATTAACACAATATTTAGTGATTGCCTTAAGAATCTTCTCTAGCATTTGTAGGTAATTTAAGGCCCATAAATTCTGGGTACAAGAGTCCCCAGTAGACTTGACATCTGCATCCAATAGTGTAGGGGACTGAATAAACATCTGTTATCACAATGAGCACAAAGTACAAACTTATGGAGCCTGATAGTATGAAACTCAACATGTAATTTTCCACAGCAATATCCACATTGTAGGTAAGGTGTTAGATTCCTAGGATATCCTACTAAAGTCTATTTAGCTAATTACTTTGTGAGTTTGGTAGGCTGGCCTGATAGGAAACTGTATTCTAAACAGCATGGTTGATATATAAAATGGTCTTTAGAATGAATGTTGGGAATAAGTTGTGTGCAATCAGACACCTTTATATACAAAACACATCTAATATTGGTAGCTGAGAATAGTTGCTTTCATGATGGAGAACAATTAATACAGCCACTATAAAAGCAATATAGAGCTTTAGCACTTAAGAAAGGCTCTGAGACACAGGTTAAGAGGTAAGAACAAAAAAGACCCTTTCACTAATCCCTAGATGCTTACTAAGTTCCAGGCAGTACATCCAATTATTTAGATCTATTATTAATAACTTTGATTCTCACAAAAACTCTGCAAAGCAGGTAGTATAACATGCTATAGCATATAAGACTAGAAAAGTGGGAGGTAATATAAGGCTAAAGAGTTTATGCTTTAGCATCAAATATATCTGATATGTATTATACGCACAATCTTGGTTAAGTTAGCTAGCCTCTCTAAGCCTGTTTTCTTACCTATTAAAAAAAAAAAGAAGGAAAATATGGTAGAATGTTACTGCTGCTCACCAAATATTGGTAAAGTCATCCTTCCTTCTAGGCACATCCTAGGGTTGTACTGTCTGACTGTGGTGGGGGTGGAGGTGCGGCATGTGATTAGCTCTGGCCAATGAGTTCTGAGCAGAAGGAATGGAGTTACTTCTGGACCACCAGAGCATTGCATTGTTACTGCAAGGTCTTACAGAACTCTTTCCTTTTCCTTGGGTACAATAACTGGTTACATTTGCGAGGGGCTGCTCTGTTAGGCCAGGTGCCTGAGTGACCAGCAAGAGCAGAGTCTCCCTGTTAATCTAAATTGGGCAGGCAGCATAAACAAGAAAAAAAATGTTGTCTTAAGCCATTAAGATAATGGGATTGTTTATTACTGAAGTATAACAAAGACTATTCAGACTGAATTTTTATTCTATAGTGTTGTGAGCATTTAATGAAGTAATATGAGAAGTATTTTTCAGTGTTTAGCATACAGTAAATACTTAAGTAACACCTACCTATATTATTATTATATATTATTATTCCTCTCTAATAAATTAGAATACTGAAAATATAAAATCCAAGTGAAGCTCCCACTTAGAAGGAGAGAGCAGCATGTGGAGACTCACATTGTGAACTTTTGCTCCTAGAACTACCACAGGAACATAGCAGGAAAGCCAAGAGAATCCACAGACCCTTTGAAGGAAGTGGATTGCTGCTGTAGGCTCCAGGAGACAGCTGAAAAACTCTGAGTGCCCAAAGTGTGAAAGTGTGAAAGGCGAACCGTCCAGCCCCAAACACACACCCTCACTGGGAAACCTGAAGGTCCAGATGACAGGAGAAGGTTTGACTTTCCTGGAGCTGAGACAAATTTAGAGAGCCAAGCGAAATACAAGAGTAGAGGAAGCAGCGGGAAGAGCTCTGTGGGCACTCTTAGTCCACAGGGAAGCCATTTCTGACTTTGTCTTATAGGGGTTCTTGGGCAGGACTGCCAGAGGAACTGGGAAAAAACCACAGGGAGAAGGAAACTTCTAGCTGAACTTCACAACAATTTCCACCGAACGCAGAGTTTCCTGGACAGAACCTGGGGAAGGGGGCATTGGAATCAGGAGTGCAGACACAGCACAGAAGCCCTGGCAGGTGGGGAGGCGCAAACCATGAAAGCCCTGCTTGCTTTCTCAGCCGGGAGGCTGGCAGCCTGGGGCAAATTCTCAGCCCTGCTTACCAGCTGCCTGGAAATAAACTCAGTGCTGTTGTGGTTGGCGGGGGGGCGGTGGGGCGGGGGGCGGCACAGTGGGAGTGAGACTGGCCTTTTGGGCTGCGTGGGAGGTGAGTGCGGCCTGTAACTGCTGGCTTTTCCCCACTCCCTTGGGGACCTGAATGAGGCAGCAGAGGCAGCCATAATTCCCCTAGGAACATAACTCCATTGGCCTGAGAACCATGCCCCTATCCCTGACAGCAGCCACAGCAAGTCCCGCCCAAGAAAAGTCTGAGCCTAACCCTGCCCCCACCTGATGGTCTTTCTCTACCAGCCCTGGTAGCTGAAGACAATGGACATAATTTCTTGGGAGCTCTATGGCGCTGCTCACTGCCTAATCCTCCCTATACTGCCACAGCTAATGCTCTCTTGAAACTGCCACCTCCTGGCTGGAAGCCAACCAAATAAAACTAGCCCAATAAACAAAACTACAAATAAGGACTCTCACAGAGCTCACTTCACTCTCCTACTACTTTCACTGAAGTGGGGGCTCGTATCCATGGCTGAGAGACCTAAAAACAGTTCACATCACAGGACTGTGTGCAGACACTCCCAGTACTAGCCTGGAGCCTGGTAGCTCCACTGGGTGACTAGATCCAGAAAAGGAGTAACAATCACAGCAGTTCAGCTCTCAGAAAGCCACATCCTTAGGGGAAGTGGGAGAGCTGCACATCAAGGAACACCCCATGGGAAAAAAGCATATAAACAGTTGACCTTGAGCTCCAGATCTTCCCTCTGACATAGTCTACCCAAATGAGAAGCAAACAGAAAAACAATTCTGGTAATATAACAACACGAGGTTCTTTAACACCCCCAAGAGATCACGCTAGCTCACCAGGAATGGATCCAAACCAAGAAGAAATCTCTGAATTGCCAGAAAAAGAATTCAGAAGGTTGATTAATAAGCTAATCAAGGAGGCACTAGAGAAAGGTGAAATCTAACTTAATGAAATTAAAAAAATGATATAACATATGAAGGGAAAAATCTTCAGTGAAATAGCATAAATAAAAAACAATCACAACTTCTGGAAATGAAGGACACACTTAGAGAAATGGAAAATATACTGGAATGTGTCAGCGACAGAATCAAACAAGTAGAAGAAGGAATTTCAGAGCTCAAAGTAAAGGCTTTCAAATTAACTCAATCCAACAGAGACAAAGAAAAAATAATTTAAAAAAAATGAACAAAGACTCCAATAATTTTGGGATTATGTTAAATGACCAAACCTAACCATAATTGTTGTTCCCGAGGAAGATGACAAATCTAAAACTTGGGAAAATATATTTGAGGGAATAACTGAGGAAAACTTCCCTGGCCTTGCTAGAGATCTAGATATCCAAATACAAGAAGCTCAAAGAACATCTGGGAAATTTGTCACGAAAAGATTATCACCTAGGCACATAGTCATAAGGTAATCTAAAGTCAAGATGAAGGAAAGAAAATTAAGAGCTGTGAAGCAAAGCATTAGTTAACCTATAAAGGAAAACCTATCAGATTAACAGCAGATTTCTCAGCAGAATCCCTACAAGCTAGAAGGGATTGGGGCTTATCTTTAGACTGCTTAAACAAAGTAATTATTAGCCAAGAATTTTGTATCCAGTGAAACTAAGCTTCATAAAGGAAGGAAAGATACGGACTTTTTCAGACAATGCTGTATTGTCTTTTTCAAACAATACAATCTTTTTCAGACAATGCTGAGATAATTCACCACTACCAAGCCAGCACTACAAGAAAGGCTAAAAGGAGCTCTAAATTTTGAAAATATAGCAACATAGAACCTCCTTAAAGCATAAATCTCACACCACCTACAAAACAAAAACACAATGGAAAAAAAAAACAAGGTCTTCAGGCAACAAACAGCATGATGAATAGAACACTACCTCACATCTCAATACTAATGTTGAATGTAAATGGCATAAATGCTCAACTTAAAATACACACAATGGCAGAACGGATAAGAATTCACCAACCAACTATCTGCTATCTTCAAGAGACTCACCTAACACATAAGGACTCACATAAACTTAATGTAAAGGGTTGGAAAAAGATATTTAATGCAAATGGAAAACAAAACAAGCAGGAGTAGCTATTCTTATATCAGACAAAACAAACTTTAAAGCAATAGCAGTTAAAAAAGACAGAGGGATATTATATAATGATTAAAGGACTTGTTCAACAGGAAAATATCACAATCCTAAATATAAATGTATCTACCACTGGAGCTCCCAAATTTATAAAATAGTTGCTACTACACCTAAGAAATAAGATAGACAGCAATACAATAATAGTCAGAGACTTCAATATTCCACTGACAGGACTAGACAGGTCATCAAGACAGAAAGTTAACAAAGAAACACTGGATTTAAACTATACCTTAAAACAAACAGACTTAAAAGATATTTACAGAACATTCTACTAAACAACTAGAGAATATACATTCTATTCATCAACACATGGAACATTTTCCAAGATATACCATATGATAAGCCACAAAACAAGTATCAGTAAATTTAAGAAGATTGAAATATATCAAGTATGTTCTCAAGCCACAGTGGAATAAAATTGGAAATCAACTCCAAAAGAACCCTCAAAACCATGCAAATACATGGAAATTTAACAATCTGCTCCTGAATGATCACTGGGTCAACAATGAAATCAAGATGGAAATTAAAAAATTCATTGAACTCAATGATAATAGTGACACAACCTATCAAAACCTCTGTAATACAGCAAAGGTGGTGCTAAGGGGAAAGTTCATAGCCTTAAATGCCTACATTAAAAAGTCTGAAAGAGAACAAAGAGACAATCTAAGGTCACACCTCAAGGAACTGGAGAAACAAGAACAAACTAAACTCAAACCCAGCAGAAGAAAATAAATAACGAAGATCAGAGCAGAACTAAATGAAATAGAAACAAACAAAAATACAAAAGATAAATGAAACAAAAATCTGGTTCTTTGAAAAAATAAATAAAATTGATAGACCATTAGTGAGACTAACCACAAAAAGAGAGAAGATCCAAATAAGTTCAATTATAAATGAAATAAGAGGTATTACAATTGATACCACAGAAATACAAAAGATCATTGAAGGCTACGATAAACACGTTTACACACATAAACTAGAAAACAAGAGGAGATGGATAAATTCCTGGAAACAGACTACCCTCCTAGATTATACCAGGAAGAAATAGAAACTCTGCACAGACGAATAACAAGCAGCAAGATTGAAATGGTAATAAAAAATTGCCAAAAAAAAAGTCCAGGAAAAGATGGATTTACAGCTGAATTCTGTCAAACATTCAAAGAAGAATTGGTACCAATCCTATTGACACTATTCCACAAGATAGAGAAGGAAGGAATCCTCCCAATATCATTTTATGAAGCCAGTATCACCCTAATACCAAAACCAGGAAAGGACATAACAAAAAAAAGAAAACTACAGACCAATATCCCTGATGAACACAGATGCAAAAATCCTTAAGCTAACCAAATCCAACAGCATATCAAAAAGATAACCCACTATGATCAAGTGGGTTTCACACCAGGGATGCAGAGATGGCTTAACATATGCACGTCAATAAATGTGATACACCACATAAACAGAATTAAAACCAGAAATCACATGATCAGCTCAATAGATGCACAAAAAGTATTTGACAAAATCCATCATCACTTTATTATTAAAACCCTCAGCAAAATTGGCATAGAAGAGGCATACCTTAATGTAATAAAACCATCTATGACAAACCCACAGCCAACATTATACTGAATGAGGAAAAGTCGAAAGCATTCTCCCTAAGAACTGAAAACAAGACAGGGATGCCCATTCTCTTCACTTCTATTCAACATAGTACTGAAGTCCTAGCCAGAGCAATTAGACAAGTGAAAGAAAGAAAGCAGAACCAAACTGCTGAAGAGGAATCAAACTGTCGCTGTATGCTGATGATCTGATTGTATGTCTAAGAACCCTAAAGAGTTCTCCAAAAAGCTCCTAGAACTGATAAATGAATTCAGCAAAGTTTCAGGAAACAAAATTAATGCACACAAATCAGTAGCTGTGCTATACACCAACAGCAACCAAAATGAGAATAAAATCAAGAACCCAACCCCTTTTAGAATAGCTGTAAAAAAATAAAATAAAATACTTAGGAATATACCTAACCAAGGAGGTGAAAGACCTCTACAAGGAAAACTATAAAACACTGCTGAAAGAAATCACAGATGGCACAAACAAATGGAAACACATCCTCTTCTCGGATAGGTAGAATCAATATTGTGAAAATGACCATACTGCCGAAAGCAATCTACAAATTCAATGTAATTCCCATCAAAATACCACCAGTTGTTCTTAACAGAACTAGAAAAAAAAATCTGAAAATTCATATGGAATCAAAAAAGAGCCTGAATGGCCAATCCAAAACTAAGCAAAAAGAACAAATCTAGAGGCATCACGTTACCCAACCTCAAACTATACTATAAGGCCATAGTCATCAAAACAGCATGGTAGTGGTATAAAAATAGGCACACAGACCAATGAAACAGGATAGAGAACCCAGAAATAATGCCAAATACAGCCAATGGATCTTCAATGAAGCAAACTAAAACATAAAGTGGAGAAAGGACACCCTATTCAACAAATAGTGCTGGGATAATTGGCAAGCCACATGTAGAAGAATGAAACCAGATCCTCATCTCTCACCTTTTACAAAAATCAATTCAAGATGCATCAAAGACTTAAATCTAAGACCTGAGCCCATACAAATTCTAGAAGATAACATTGGAAAACCCCTTCTAGACATTGGCTTAGGCAAAGACTTCATGACCAAGAACCCAAAAGCATATGCAACAAAAACAAAGATAAATAGATGGGACCTAATTATACTAAAAAGCTTTTGCACAGCAAAAGAAACAATCAGCAGAGTAAACAGACAACCCACAGAGTAGGAGAAAATCTTTGCAATCTATACATCTGACAAAGGACTAATATCCAGAATATACAAGGATCCAAACAAATTAGCAAAAAAAAAAAAAATCACACAATCCTGTCAAAAAGTGGGCTAAAGGCATGAATAGACAATTCTCAAAAGAAGATATACAAATGGCCAATAAACATATGAAAAAATGCTCAACATCACTAATGACCAGGGAAATGCAAATCAAAACCACAACGTGATACCACCTTACTCCTGCAAGAATGGCCATAAGCAAAAAATAAAAAAATAATAGACTTTGGCATGGATGTGGTGAAAATGGAACACTTTTACACTGCTGGTGGGAATGAACACTAGTACAACTACCATGGTGTAGAGTGTGGAGATTCCTTAAAGCACTAAAAGTAAATCTACCATTTGATCCAGCAATCCCACTACTGGGTATCTACCCAGAGGAAAGTAAGTCATTAAACAAAAATAATACTTCCACACGCATGTTTATAGCAGCACACTTTGCAATTGCAAAAATATGGAGCCAGCCCAAATGCCTACCAATCAATGAGTGGATAAGGAAATTTTGGTGGCTGGGCGTGGTGGCTCACACCTGTAATACCAGCACTTTGGGAGGTCGAGGCAGGCAGATCACCTGAGGTCAGGAGTTTGAAACCAGCCTGGCCAACATGGTGAAACCCCATCTCTACTAGAATTACAAAATTAGCCAGGCATGCTGGCACGCACCTGTAGTCCCAGTTACTCAGGAGGCTGAGGCAGGAGAATCGCTTGAACCCAGGAGGCAGAGGTTGCAGTGAGCCAAGATTGTACCACTGCACTCCAGCCTGGACGACAAGAGTGAGACTTCATCTTAAAAAGAAAAAAAAAGAAAGAAATTATGGTATATAGGCCTGGCGCAGTGGCTCATGCCTGTAATCCCAGCACTTTGGGAGGCTGAGTTGGGTGGATCACTTGAGGTCAAGAGTTTGAGACCAGCCTGGCCAACATGATGAAACCCCGTCTCTACTAATAATACAAAAATTAGCTGGGCATGGTGATGCATGCCTGTAATCCCAGCTATTCGGGAGGCTGAAGCACGACAATCGCTTGAACCCAGGAGGTGGAGGTTGCAGTGGGCTGAGATCATGCCATTGCACTCCAGCCTAGGCCACAAGAGTGAAACTCTATCTCAAAAAAAAAAAAAGAAATAAATTACGGTATATATATTACCCATGGAATACTACTCAGCCATAAAAAGGAACAAAATAATGGCATTCGCAACAACCTGGATGGAATTAGAGACCATTATTCTAAATGGAAGTAACTTAGGAATGGAAAACCAAACATCGTATGTTCTCATTCATAAGTGGGAGCTAAGCTCTGAGGATGCAAAGGCATAAGAATGATACAACGGACTTTCGGGACTTGGGGAAAGAGTGGGAGGGGGTGAGGGATAAAAGACTACACATTGGGTACAGTGTACACTGTTCATGTGATAGGTGTACCAAAATCTCAGAAATCACCACTAAAGAACTTATTCATGTAACCAAACACCACCTGTTCCCCCAAAAACCTATTGAAATAATAAATAAAGAAATACATTTTTGAAAAATCCAATTGAAGATAAACTACAAACAAAAAAATTTTAGAATACTGAGATAACTAAATATTCTGTAATGAGCTCAAGGATACATTACTATTAAGCGACAGTTGCTTTTGTAAGGCTTTGAAGCCAAAGATCTTTCATTCTCTAGTCATCTGACCCAGCAAAAAATAACTCTCTGGTAATTATCATTTGGTTCACATATGTACCTTTCTTTTTTTTTTTTTTTTTTTTTTTTTTGAGACAGAGTCTCCCTCTGTTGCCCAGGCTGGAGTGCAGTGGCGTGATCTCGGCTCACTGCAGCCTTTGCCTCCCGGGATCAAGTGATTCTCTTGACTCAGCCTCCCGAATAGCTGGGATTCCAGATGCGTGCCACCATGCCCAGATAATTTTTTTTGTATTTTTAGTAGAGACAGGGTTTCACTATGTTGGCCAGGCTAGTCTCAAACTCCTGGCCTCCAGTGATCTGCTTGCCTTGGCCTCCCAAAGTGCTGGGATTACAGGCGTGAGCCACTGCGCCTGATCCATATGTGCGTTTCTTGTTATTTTTCTAAAACCTCTCTGAGACAAGAAAATAAATTTCCCTTTATTCTTTAAATTTGTTTTATGTTTGTTTGCTCTTGATTTTGTTTAGTAAATTTTGTCAGACAGCAAGGCAATCTTTATGCAAGATTTAAAAATCAAACCACTCTACAATTTGGCTGCAGCCTATTTTTCAGAATTTATCTTCTAATACTTCCCTTCATCAACCTTCTACCCATTATAGACTGGTCTATCAACTCTGCTCAAAGCATATGATGCTCATTTTCTCCTTATACTCTTTGCTTATGTCGTTCTAACTGAAATCTTTCCTCTGGCCAGTTTCCAGTTCTTCTTTTTAAATTTTCTACTTAAATTCTGTCTCCTCCATGAAGCCAGCTCTAATCAATTTAACAGCACATACGGTTTATTCTGCTTATTTGAAACATAATTTCATATAATTTTTATAAGATAGCTTTGTACTGCCAGGCTTAAAGCCCAGAAACTGTATTTCCCAGAATCTTCTGCCAGTAGGATTCTGGTAAATGTCTTCCAGTGAGAGGATTTCTCTCGAGATTTGAAAGGCAGAGGAAAAGACAATGCTACTTTGGGTATTATAGCTGGCACATGGACCTGACTGAGAGCAAACAGATCAAAAGTCAATTTTTACATTTTTGAGTGAACTTACTGTCAACTTCCTTCAAGCCACAACAAACCAACTAAGCAACTACCACTACTATCATTAAAAGTAAATAAATAAATAAATCAGCCCAGACTAAACAAGCCTTTGTCGTTCAAGGCTTAAAACAATCCCTGAGGCTAGGCGTGGTGGCTCACGCCTGTAATCCCAGAATTTTGGGAGGCTGAGGCAGGTGGATCACAAGGTCAGGAGATCGAGACCATCCTGGCTATCACAGTGAAACCCCGTCTCTACTAAAAATACAAAAAAACAAAACAAAACAAAAAAAAACATTAGCTGGGTGTGTTGGCGGGCGCCTGTAGTCCCAGCTACTCGGGAGGCTGAGGCAGGAGAATGGCGTGAACCCGGGAGGCGGAGCTTGCAGTGAGCCAAGATCACGCCACTGCACTCCAGCCTGGGTGACAGAGTGCCTGGGTGACAGAGTGAGACTCCGTCTCCAAAAAAAAAAAAAAAAATTCCTCGAGTCACCAGACTTTCATGAACAGTAGGAAAGCTGCACAGCTGAAAGAACACACTCCCTCTACCCACTCCCAGGGGAATAATGACAAGGAGGAGAATCGCAGAGGGTGAAGGCAGCAGCCAGAAAGAAAACAGACAATGGAACTCCTCACAGAAAACAGAATTTAGGTCTAATCAGGGAGCCTCCACTACTTTCTGTGCGTGTGTGTGTGTGTGTACTGAAGTGTGAATGGGATTGTTGTGTGGTTATACTGTCCCATTTGTATATGGGTGAAGTGTGAATGGGATTGTTGAGTGTGGTTATACTGTCCCATTTGTATATGGCGATATGTGTGTGGAGGGAGGGACAGGCAATTCGTCTTTTTATTTCATAGATTCTCAGACCAAGAAGAGCCATGTCTAGACCAGATGGAGTACTCATGTATTACCAGGAAATTCTGGTCTTGTAAGCTGGTTGTAATGACTGCTTGGTTCTTTGGATTTTCATCTTTGTAGAGGGAGTAAATGTGTTTCTTGCATGATAAAAGAAATAGAAAAATATAGGTGGCAAACAGGAGGGTGAGTTGTGGCAATAATACTATGTATTCATCAACTCCTATTTCATTCCCTCTTCTTGTGCTCACTGGAAGATGACATTTCCCAGACTTCCAAGAATGTTACTGAGTTCTGGAATGTAAGTAGAAGGGATAAGTATTACTTCTGTGCTGTGGCGGTTATGGACCTGTGAACTCTGCACACGCCTTCTATCTTCTTTTTCAGTGTCCATTTCAGAGGGCATGTTTTCAGACGAAACCGGTAGAAGATGGAAGCAGCCTGTGACTAGAATCACTGCTTAGGGTCTTGCTGCCTAGGAATCCCACTCCACCTGCAACAGACTGTGAAAGAACCGAGAAATACACTGATTTTGAACATAGCCCATACTATAATGGGGACGTTTGTTACAGCAGTTAGCATTAAAAACCTTGGCTAGGCATTGGTCATAATTGTAGAACAGAGCAAATGAAGGGAAACTGGAACATAGAGGTCAGTGAGAACTTTAGGGTTAATGAAAAATGAGGGCAACCAGGATAGTTTGGTTTTTTGCCAAATAGGAAGGTGAAACCAAGGTAGATTGGAGGTCAGAAAATCAGTCCAGCACATGTGATGTTTTCATTTAGTTGCCTGTATGTCTGTCTGGTCTCCAGCTCAGCCTGGCTCCTTGAGGTAAGAGGCAGTGGCTGTTCACCTTTGCATCCCAGCACCTGGCATAGAATAGATGGGATGAAATGTTCAAACTGAGCCTAAGCTTCAGGGTGCTTATCAAAGCAGGGAAGATACGTGAGAGGAGATGATTCAGGTCCAGGGCAGGTCAGGTATCTAAACACAGTTTCTTAGGAAGCTGGATCCTCCGAACCAGGGAGAACAAGCTGGATATGGACTGGATTTCCCAGCAGTACTGATCTAGAGACTCTCATAGAGTCCCTTTTATTCTTTGGCCTAGGGTTACAACTGCTTATAGCATCTGGAAAGACTCAACACCTCAAAAGAGACTTTCAGTAGATAGAGCAAATACACTCATGGAATTGATAATTAAGCTTCAATATCACAACACATAAGTACCATATTTAAAATATATGTCTATGGAGGAAAAGCTGACAGACAGAAAAAAACCAAAGATCTCTATATGGACAATAGATGCAGAAAAGAAAGGAAATAACAATCAAAGATCAATGAAATAGGAAACAAAGATACAGTAGAGAATCAACAAAAATAAAAGCTGGTTCTCTGAAAGTATAATTAAAATAGACAAATTTCTAGCATGCCTAATCAGGAGCAAAAAAGAGAAGGTCTCAAAAGAGAATACTACAAATGAAAAGAAGTTTGTAATTACAGCTAGAATATTTTAAAAATAAGAGTTAACATTAAAATATTTATGCTGATAAATTTAATTACTTAAAATAGACAATTTCCTAGAAAACTTATCAAAACAAATTCAGAACAGAAACATGAATAGACCTATATCCATAAAAGAAATTGATTATTAAAAGCCATTTACCAAAAACAAATAAAAAACAAAAACATCAACAACAAATAAGCCAATAAACACTACCAGACCCAGAAAGTTTTATCAGTACGTTATACCAAATATTAAAGCAATTGATAGTCCCAATCTCAAATTGTTTCAGAGATTAGAAAAAAGGGACTTGGGCCAGGCACGGCAGCTCACGCCTGTAATCTCAGCACGTTGAGAGGCTGAGGCAGATGGATCACTTGAGCTTAGGAGTTTGAGACTAGCCTGGACAACATGGCAAAACCGCATCTCTACAAAAAATACAAAAATTAACCAGGTGTGGTGGCACATGGCTGTAGTTCCAGCTACTCAGGAGGCTGAATTGGGAGGCATGAACATGGGAGATTGAGGCTGCAGTGAGCTGTGATCATGCCACTGCCCTCCAGCCTGGGTGAGACAGAGAGAACCTGCCTCAAGAAAAAGAAAAAAGAGTAAGAAAAAAAGAAGAGGGACTCTCTCCAATTCACTTTATTAGGCTGTACAACATTTATACCAAAAGTATGTAGAACAAAACACACTTAGAAACATGGATACAACCATACTAAACAAAAAATCAGCTACTCAAAACCCATAAGATATTTAAAAATATGTATCCAGGCCAGGTTGAGAACTGGTTTATTCCAGTGATACAATCTTGGTTGAAGGTTAGAAGAATCTATCAATAAAACTCCTCACAATAAAAGAGTAAAAGAGAAAAGCCATACAATTATCTTAACAGATGCAGAAGAAAATATTGCTAAAATTTAACTCATTTAAGACAAAAACTCTTAGCAAACTACAGATATGAGAGAGCCTCCTTAAGGTCATAAAGCATAACTACCAAACATAGCAAATGTCATAAACCCAGTAATAAGCAGATATATAAAAGAAAACAGATATAAAAACATACTGGCTGGGCACAGTGGCTTAGCCTGTAATCCCAGCACTTTGGGAGGCCGAGGTGGGAGGAGTGCTTAAAGCCAGGAGTTTGAGACCCACCTGGACAATGATGTGAGACCCTGTCTCTACAAAAAATAAAACAATTAGCTGGGCATGGTGGCCACTTGTAGTCTAAGTTATTCGGGAGGCTGAGGCAGGCAGATTGTTTAAACTCAGGAGGCTGAGGTTTCAGTGAGCTAAGATTGAGCCGCTGCACTCCAGCCCGGGCCACAGACAGAGCAAGATCCTGTCTTCTTCTTTTTTTGAGATGGAGTCTGGCTCTGTCGCCCAGGCTGGAGTGCAGTGGCGAGATCTCGGTTCACTGCAAGCTGTCCACTTCCCGGGTTCACACCATTCTCCTGCCTCAGCCTCCCAAGTAGCTGGGACTACAGGCGCCCAACACCATGCCTGGCTAATTTTTTGTATTTTTAGTAGAGATGGGGTTTCACCATGTTAGCCAGGATGGTCTCGATCTCCTGACCTTGTGATCTGCCCGCCTCGGCCTTCCAAAGTGCTGGGATTACAGGCGTGAGCCACTGTGCCCAGCCCTGTCTTCTAAAAGAAAGAAACAACAACAAAAATACTGACACTAACTACTTTCATACAACATAAAAGTAGCAGTTGAATAATTTATTTGTTCACTTTCAAGTCTTTATTAAGGGCCCACTATGTGTCTGGCATTCTGAAATAATTATTTTTTTAAGTGCCAAGATCATACTTAAAAGTCAGATGTAGAAATTTTCCCTTAAAATCTGGGAGTAAGTCAAGGAGGCATGCTATCACCGCTTTTACCTAACCTTGTACTGAAAGCACTACCAACACAGCAGGACAAAACCAAAAGAAAGAAAAAAAGAAAACAAGTTAAATGATAAAAGGCTTGAAAAAGAATAAACAATGCTCATTATTTTTCACTGATATTACATTATTTTTAGTTGATACAACATTGATTTATTTGATCATATTAAAAAAATCTTTTATACATTAAAAGGTACTATATTCAATTATGAAAAGAAAACCAAAAAACTGAGAAAAGGTACTTTGAATACATACAACTGATAACAGCTAACAAACAAACTCTTACAAATCATTAAAAAAGTGATAATCCAATAGTAAAACTGTCAGTGATAGAAGAAAGCAGCACACAAATGAATCATCACAGATATGATCAAAGCTTAATAAACATATGGCAACATAAACATATGAAAAGCTGCCCATTTGTATTAATCAGGATAGACTTCATTATGATGAGTTTACAAATTAAACCCCAAATCTCAGTAGCTTCACAAAACAGAGATTTATTTTTTGGTCATGACACAGATCCAAAGCAGGTTGACAGGGGGCTCTGCTCCACAAAGAAACGAAAAGGTCTGTGCTCCACTGTGCAGCTGCCGTACAATAAGAAACAGTTCAGGCTGGGTGCAGTGGCTCACGCCTGTAATCCCAGCACTTTGGGAGGCCAAGGCCGGCGGATCACGAGGTCAGGAGATTGAGACCATCTTGGCTAACACGGTGAAACCCCGTCTCTACTAAAAATACAAAAAATTAGCCGGGCGTGGTGGCGGGCGCCTGTAGTCCCAGCTACTCAGGAGGCTGAGGCAGGAGAATAGCGTGAACCCGGGAGGCAGAGCTTGCAGTGAGCCGAGATTGTGCCACTGCACCCCAGCCTGGGCGACAGAGCCAGACTGTCTAAATTAATAAATAAATAAATACATAAATAAATAAATAAATAAATAAGCCGGGTGTGGTGGCGGGCGCCTGTAGTCCCAGCTACAGCTACTCGGGAGGCTGAGGAAGGAGAATGGCGTGAACCCGGGAGGCGGAGCTTGCAGTGAGCCGAGATCGCGCCACTGCACACCAGCCAGGCTGATGGAGCGAGACTCCGTCTCAAAAAAAAAAAAAAAAAAAGAAACGGTTCGAGAGTTATGCAAAAGCTTTTGAATTCTCTCCTGAAGTAACACTATATTGAGCGAAAGTAGTTGACTGGCCCGACCTAACTGCGGGGCTGGGAAACACATGGATATTCAGTGTCTCTGGCACAACTAGAAATTAGTGCAATCCAAATTAAGGCAATAGCAAGATGCATCTTATAACCATTAGGTTGAGGAAAAGCAGTAACAACAAAAACTCCTATTACCAAGGACTGGTGAGGATGTGAAAAATGGAAGCAATCATATACAGATGTTAGCATGTAAATTGATGCAACATCCTAAGAGCATTTGTAATGTCCTGACAACTTAAAGATGCACATGCTTACGATCTAATATTTCCACATGTGCATAGAATGAGTCACATGAAAATTATTCACTTAAAAATGTTTGTAATAGCCAACTATTGGAAGTGACTTAAATATTGGAGACAATCTAAGTATTGGGGAAAAATTAGAATAACAACCATATTCTTACTGAAAGTTAATATTGACAGCATATTGAACAGAAAAAAAATGAAGCCACAGAAGGCAACACACTGTGTACTATTTTTATATAATGTTTTAAAACATGCAAAGACTATAACATATATTATGTATAAATATATATATAGATATGCAGTGTTCCTATAATAACATGTATGGAAATGATAAACATTAATTTTATTTTTATTTTTTGAGACAGAGTCTCACTCTGTCACTCAGGCTGGAGTGTAGGGGTGATCTCGGCTCACTGCAACCTCAGCCTCCCAGGTTCAAGCAATTCTTGTGCCTCAACCTCCTAAGTAGCTGAGATTACAGGCGTGCGCCACCATGGCTGGCTAATTTTTGTATTTTGACTAGAGACAGGGTTTTGCCAAGTTGGCCAGGCTGGTCTAGAACTCCTGGGCTAAAGTGATCCACTCGCCTCAGCCTCCTATAGTGCTGGAATTACAGGCATAAGCCACCACACCTGGCCTAATTTAATTTTTCAATAGTGTTAATTTGAGAGAGGAAAGATGGTACATTAGGATGTATCAGTCATATCCTTTAATTCTAAAGCTACTTATATCCTTTAATTCTACTATAGGTAATAAAATCTAAGAAAATAATACTATTCCATATTCAAAAGTTATTCTTTATTAACACATATAGTTGTGCTTTTTATACTAATGATAAATTAGAAAGTCTCAAATATTCAAAATGGCTAAATATGATATGACAACACATGAAATATTACGATTAGATGAGATAATATACATTAAGTAGTTAGTACAATGCTTGGCACTTGACTGATGTTAGTTATCATCATCACCACCATTATTTCTGTTACTACTAATACTATTACTTTTACTAAAACAGTAAGCATATAAACTAGGTTGATGCATGGAAACCCATAACGTAAATAATGTTAACTGGAAAAAGGAGAATACTAATTATAATATATATGTTAATGAAAGAAACATAAAATGTATGCATGCCCATTAACACTGATTTTAAAATAACTTGGAAACTTGGTAAAATTCAATGTTTATTAAGTTATTTTAGGAACTGTATATTTAAAAAATTATATGGTCACTAACTTTTCTCAAAACCTTACATTATTTTAAGTATCTGGTTTACTTTGCACAGGCATTTTTAAAAACATTAAAGAAAAAATAACTGTGACATCTCATCTCATTATTGAATAAAATCTCTTCTTAAATGATTCATAGTTCCTGAAAACATTAAGCTTTGAAAAGAAAAACAAGTTAACAATTTCTTCTACTCCATAACTGTTTGCTTGACAACTATACTATCTTTATCCCACATCTTATAGTTAATATGACTCTGTTTAATAAAAGAAACATCTATGAAAGCATTAGGAGAATGCAATAACTAACCAAAACTATCATGTGCTTATAATTTTAATTTTTATCAGTACATTTTGTATCCCCTGATAAAAGTCAAAATGGAAATAGATCATTGTTTATTTTATACCTTCATACTAGCACTGAATAAATCTGATATTTATCCTCATAAAATGACCTACCTTGAATTTTTTGGTAAGGTTAAGAATGCAGCAACTATTGTGTGAAGTCTAGAGCATACCCCAAGGGAAAAGAGAAGGAAGATCGTTTTCTTCCCTCAGTTCATTCGATCCTCTTCAGGGTTTATATATTGAACAAAGTAAACGGGTTGTGAGGCTTAGAGCCATAGCACCTGTGTCTGGTAGAAGAAAATTTTGTCTCCTCTCCTAACAACTATACTACGTTACAAGGAGCTGTGTCTTTCTACATTCTATACCTCTTTATCTAAAAATCTATTTGATGTTCTCTTCTGTGTCATCCATTCCAATTATTTGTTGGCATATATAGTCTATGCAGTATTGGTCATGGAATAGCTACACAAGTAAGTCTTTGAGCTAGCAGGGCTGGGAATCATTACTCATCCAGAAGTGCCATGGCACTGTGTAATACAGGTATCTTTTTCATCCTGGACTCAAATTAAGATGTGGCTTTCCTACCTAAGGAAAAGAAATATAACACTTTTCATTGCTCAAGAGCAGAGACACCAGCTGGCAGAGGGAACACACGTACGGACAGATGGCTTAGATGACAGAGACATCTCCAGAGCTAATGGACATAAGCCATTTCTGGATTACCATTTTACATCTCTAGCCCATATAGGGATCAGAAATACTTAACCGTCCAAGGCAAATACGGCTGTAACAACAGATGTCTGAGAAAGACAGCAGTGGAGGCCAAATGGAGTACCATTAATACCAAGGATATACATCACCCTCACAGCTCACTAAGTCGCCCTAGAAAGAACACACTAACCATATTTTGAAGGTGTTCTCAGTTTTAGCTTTCAAAGATCAACTGGAGAAAAAAAGATGTTAAGATAAAATCTTGGTGACAGAGTTAGTACCTTAATAATCTCTTATAGTTCACAGGCTCTGCCTCATTTCTGAGATTTGACATTACAAAGATAATCACCCCAAACTAAGTGGAGTTTAGTTTGCTCATGTAAACTTAAACTCATCCATGTAAGGCCACAAAGAAGCTAGTCACAAACCAAGACTTAACCACTGAAGTAATTTCTCTATGGAATTAGTTGGTTATAAACCATACAGCCAGATAGATGAAAGGGAGGATAATAAGTACACATTAATTATGATTCTTTACATAAATAACATGTTACAAATGGGACTAATTTCATGAGAGTAATAGAATCGCTTCAAAACATTTTTATGACTAGTTTCAAGAGTATATTTCATTTAGGAAGTGATTCATCTAAGGTCTCATCACCTCAAAGTAGTCGATACATATATAGTTAATAAGCAAATGTTACCTAAAAATGTTCCTCAAATCCCAAGTTTTTTTCCCAAAATGCATTTGTTTAGTGAGTATATTTTTGAAATTGAATGTTTACTAATTGTACAGTAAACCAAATTTCTACTACACATTTGAATTAATCATCTGTAAGTTTGGACATGCAAATATTTCAGTAAAAAAGACATAAAAAATAGTTTGAGTCAAGAAAGGAAACCATAATAGATAGTTGAAATAATTTTCCAGAAAAAAATCAAAGCATAACAAGTTTTATAAGGAAATATTTTTTCTTTAAAAATAAATCATATACTCTTGCCATAAATTAAACACTAATAGCTCAACGCTGCTCTTGAATTGTCTTTGGAAATAAAACTACAATTTTTTTTAGTAACTTCCTATTAAAATCAGAAAATAGTTTTTAAAAAATTTTGCCTGCAGTGAATTCAAAAAAGTTGGGAGAATATATTGTCTTAGAACTGGAGAAAAAGTAGCTTTATAAATGTCATTGTGGCTAATAATAAAAAAATTAAAAAAATAGATGTTGGCATGGATGTGGTAAAAAGGGAACACTTCTACACCACTGGTGGGAATGTAAACTAGTACAACCACTATGGAAAACAGTATGGTGATTCCTTAAAGAACTAAAAGCAGAACTACCATTTGATCCAGTAATCCCACTACTAGGTATCTACCCAAAGGAAAATAAGTCATTATACAAAATGATACTTTCACAGGCATGTTTGTAGCAGCACAATTCACAACTGCAAAAATATGGAACCAGCCCAAATGCCCATCAATCAATGAGTAAAGAAACTGTGGTGTGTGTGTGTGTCTGTGTGTGTGTCTGTGTGTGTATGTATATATATACACACACACATACATATATATATACACATATATATATGATGAAATACTATTCAGCCATAAAAAAGAATGGATTAATGGGATTTGCAGCAATGTGGATGAGACTGGAGACTATTATTCTAAGTGAACTAACTCAGTAATGGAAAACCAAACATTGTTCTCACTCATAAGTGGGAGCTAAGCTCTGAGGATGCAAAGGGATAAGAATGATACAATGGACTTTGGGGGAAAGGGTGGGAAGGAGTTGAGGGATAAAAGGCTACAAATTGGGTGCAGTGTATACTGCTTGGGTGATAAGTGAACCAAAATCTCACAAATCACCACTAAAGAACTTACTCATGTAACCCAATACCACTTGTTCCCTAAAAACTTATGGAAAGAAAATAAGTAAGTAAGTAAGTAAGTAAATAAATAAATAAATAAATAAATAAATGTCATGGTGGCTAGTTAGGAGTATTATATATACTTAGTAAGTAGGCATTCTATTCAAATGAAAAGATTAAAGATTAGAAAAGTGATAGGATATAAAACTAATACAATTACTTTTCTGGGTAGACAAACAAATGATCAAATTCTCATGAAACATTTTGGATTAAAGAAGTTTTTCTATGCTGAAAACTCAAAAAACTAGACTGTCTCTTCTCCAAATGACTGCAACACCTCTCCAGCAAAGGCACAGAACTGGGTGGAGGCTGAGATGGCTGAATTGACAGAAGTAGGCTTCAGAAGATGGGTAATAAAGAACTTTAGTGAGCTAAAGGAGCATGTTGTAACCCACTGCAAAGAAGCTAAGAATCATAATAAAACAATACAGGAGCTGATAGCCAGAACAGCCAGTTTAGAGAGGAACATAACTGACCTGATGGAAGTGAATAACACAATACAAGAAATTCACAATGCAATCACAAGTATCAATGCAGAATAGACCAAGTGGAGGAAAGAATATTAGAGCTTGAAGATTCCCTTTCTGAAATAAGACAGGCAGACAAGAATACAGAAAAAAGAATGAAAATGAATAAACAAAACCTCTGAGATATATGGGATTATGTAAAGAGGTCAAACCTATAACTGACTAGGGTACCTGAAAGAGATGAGGAGAATGGAACCAAGTTGGAAAACATACTTCATATGCTGAAAAACATATATCATCCAGGAGAACTTCCCTAACTTAACAAGACAGGCCAACATTCAAATTCAGGAAATCCAGAGAACCTCAGTAAGATACTCCATAAGAAGATCAATGCCAAGACACATAATCATCAGATCCTCCAAGGGCAAAATGAAAGAAAAAATGTTAAGGGCAGCCAAGGAGAAAGGCCAGGTCACCTACAAAGGGAAGCCTGTCAGACTAACCACGGACCTCTCAGTGGAAACTCTACAAGCCAGAAGAGATTAGGTACCAATATTCAACATTCTTAAAGAAAAGAATTTCTAACCCAGAATTTCATATCTGACCAAACTAAACTTCATAAGGAAAGGAGAAATAAGATCCTTTGCAGACAAGCAAATTCTAAGGGAATTTGTCACCACCAGGCCTGCCTTGCAAGGACTCCTGAAGGAAGCACAAACTGTGGGAAAGAAAAACTGTTACCAGCCAGTACAAAACCACACTGAAGTACACAGATTAGTGATACTATAAAGCAACCACATAAACAAGTCTGTAAAATAAGCAGCTGGCATCAGAATGATAGGATCAAATTCACACATAACAATACTAACCTTAAATGTAAATGGGCTAAATGCCCCAATTAAATGACACAGAATGGCAAGCTGAATAAGAGTCACGACCCATCAGTATGCTGTCTTCAAGAGACCTATATCCTGTGCAAAGACACACATAGGGTCAAAATAAAGGGATGGAGGAAAATTTCCAAGCAAATGGAAAACAGAAAAAGCAGTGGTTGCAATCCTAGCTTCTGACAAAACAGGCTTTAAACCAACAATGATAAAAAGACAAAGAAGAGCATTACATAATGGAAAATGGTTCAAGTCAACAAGAATAGCTAACTATCCTAATTATATATGCACCCAATACAGGAGCACCCAGATTCATAAAGCAAGTTCTTAAAGACCTACAAAGAGACTTAGACCCCCTCACAATAATAGTGGGAGCTTTAACATGCCACTGAAAATATTAGACAGATCATCGAGACAGAAAATTAACAAAGATAGTCAAGACCTGAACTCAGCTCTGGATCAAGCAGACCTGATAGATACCTACAGAACTCTCCACCCACAAACAACAGAATATATATTCTTCTCATCGCCACACAGCACTTACTTTAATATTGATCACACAATTGGCATAATCGGAAGTAAAACACTCCTCAACAAATGCAGAAGAAATGAAATCATAACAGTCTTTCAGACCACAGTGCAATCAAATTAGAACTCAAGATTAAGAAATTCACTCGAAACCACACAGCTACATGGAAATTGAACAACCTGCTCCTGAATGACACTTGGGTAAATAATGAAATTAAGGCAAAAATCATTAAGTTCTTTGAAACTAACGAGAAGAAAGAAACAATGTACCAGAATCTCTGGGACTCAGCTAAAGCAGTGGTAAGAGGGAAATTTATAGCACTAAATGCCTAACATCACAACTAAAAGAACTAGAGAACCAAGAGCAAACAAACCCCAAAGCGAGCAGAAGACAAGATATAACCAGTATCAGAGTGGAACTGAAAGAGGCAGAGACATGAAAAACCCTTCAAAAAAAATCAACAAATCCAGGAGCTGCTTTTTTGAAAAAATTAGCTAGACCACTAGCTAGACTAATAAAGAATAAAAGAAAGAAGAATCAAATAATCAGAAATAATAAGGGGGATATCACCAGTGACCCCACAGAAATACAACCAACCAGAGAATACTATATAACAACAGAGAATATTATAAACACCACTATGCACATAAACTAGAAAATCTAGAAGAAATGTTTAAAATCCTAGACACATACACCCTCCCAAGACTGAAACAGGATGAAATTGAATCTCTGAATAGACCAATAATGAGTTCTGAAATTGAGGCAGTAAGAAAATAGCCTACAACCAAAAACAGCCCAGGACCAGAAAGATTCGCAGCTGAATTCTACCAGAGTTACAAAGAAGAGGTGGTACCATTTCTATTGAAACTACTCCAAAAAATTGAAAAGGAGGGACTCCTCCCTAACTCGTATGAGGCCAGCATCATCCTGATACCAAAACCTGGCAGAGATACAACAAAAAAAGAAAACTTCAGGCCAATATCCCTGATGAACATTGATGCAAAAGTTGTCAATAAAACACTGGCAAACCAAATCCAGCAACACATCAAAAAGTATATGCACCATGATCAAGTCAGCTTCATCCCTGGGATGCAAGGTTGGTTCAACATGTGCAAATCAGTAAATGTGATTCATCACATAAACAGTACTAAAGAAAAAAAAAACACTTGATTATCTCAATAGATGCAGAAGGGGCCTTTGATAAAATTCAACATACTTCATGTTAAAAACTTTGAATAAACTAGGTATTGAAGGAATATACCTCAAAATAATAAGAGCCATGTATGACAAACCCACAGCCAATATCATACTGAATGAGCAAAAGCTGGAAGCATTGCCCTTGAAAACTGACACAAGACAAGGATGCCCTCTCTCACCACTCCTATTCAACATAATATCAGAAGTTCTGGTCAGGGCAATCTGGCAAGAGAAAGAAATAAACGGTATTCAAATAGGAAGAGAGAAAGTCAAACTATCCCTGTTTGCATATGACATGATCCTATATCCAGAAAACCCCATTATTTCACACAAAAAGCTTCTTAAGCTGATAAGCAACTTCAGCAAAGTCTCAGGATACAAAAGAAATGTGCAAAAATCATAGCATTCCTACTCACCAACAGAGCCAAATAATGAATGAACTCCCATTCACAATTGCTACAAAAAGAATAAAATACCTAGGAATACAGCTAACAAGGGAAGTGAAGGACCTCTTCAAGGAGAACTACAAACCACTGCTCAAAGAAATCAGAGAGGACACAAACAAATATAAAAACATCCCATGCTCACGGATAGGAAGAATCAGTATCATGAAAATACTCAGACTGCTCAAAGTAGTTTATAGATTCAATGCTATTCCCACTAAACTATCATTGATGTTCTTCAGAGAATTAGAAAACAACTATTGTAAAATTGATATGGAACCAAACATACAAGACAAGCCTAAGCAAAAAGAACAAAGCTGGAGGTATCATGCTACCTGACTTCAAACTATAGTACAAGGCTACAGTAACCAAAACAGCATGGTACTGGTACAAAAACAACATAGTACTGGTACAAAAACAGACACATAGACCCATGGAACAGAATAGAGAAGTTAGAAATAAGACCGAACACCTACAATTATCTCATCTATGACAAAACTGACAAAAGCAAACTATGGGAAAATGATTCTCTAATAAATGGTGCTGAGAGAACAGGCTAGCCATATGCCAAATATTGAAACTGGGCCCCTTCCTTACACCTTATACAAAAATTAACTCAAAATGGATTGAAGACTTCTAGGATTTTTAGAGTTTTGGGTTTTACATTTGTTGTAAACACTTTACAAGAAAATCTAGGCAATACCATTCAGGACATAAGCATGGGCAAAGATTTTACGATGAAAACGCCAAAAGCAATTGCAACATAAGCAAAAATTGACAAATGGGATCTAATTAAACTAAAGAGCCTTTGCACAGCAAAAGAAACTGTCACTATAGTGAACACACAACCTACAGAATGGGAGAAAATGTTTGTAACTTATCCATCTGACAAAGGTCTAACATCAAGTCTACAAGGAACTTAAAACACATTTATAAGAAAAAAAATCCTATTAAAAAGTGAGCAAAGAACATGAACAGGCACTTCTCAAAAGAAGACATTTATGTGGCCAACAATCAGGAAAATAAACTCAACATCACTGATCATTAGACACATGCAAATCAAAACCACAATGAGATACCATCTCATGCCAGTCAGAATGGCTATTATTAAAAAGTCAAGAAAGAACAGATGCTGATGAGGTTGCAGAGAAAAAGAAATGCTTTTACACTGTTGGTGGAAGTGTAAATTAGTTCAACCATTGTGGCAGAGAGTATGGTGATTCCTCAAAGATCTAGAACCAGGAGACCACATGGACACCAGGAGGGGAATAACACACACTGGGACCTGTCAGTGGGGCAGCTTAGGGTGAGGGAATAAGCAAGAATACCTAATGGCTGCTGGGCTTAATATCTAGGTGATGGTAGGAGATCTATGCAGCAAACCACCATGTCACACATTTACCTATGTAACAAGTCTGTACATCCTGCACCTGTACCTCTGAACCTAAAATCAAAGTTGAAGAAAAAAAAGAAATTTTTCTTTTCACTGGCGAAACAATTATGTGCATTTTGATTTTTTCTTACTAAGGGAAACAAAATTTTACACATTAATGCCTTTATGCTATCATATCTATAATAGTTCTTATTTTTTCTTGTTAAAATCTATGTAAATACTTTCCATTGATTATGTGTTCCTCATAATTATGAAACATCAATAAAGTGATTTTTATTTTAAAAAATTACAGCTGAACATTTTACTTTACGCCCAGAAGTGAAAATGCATCTCATGCATTTATATTATGCTTAGAGGTGCCCTAGGAAGATCTATTGCCCTTGACTATTTCCTATGTTGGAGGCTAGAAAAAATTTTATGTATGTATGTATGTGTGTATGTATGTATGCATGTATGTATGAATGAGATGGAGTCTCATTCTTGTTTCCCAGGCTGGAGTGCAAAGGCATGGTCTCAACTCGCTGCAACCTCTGCCTCTGAGGTTCAAGCAGTTCTTTCTGCCTCAGCCTCCCAATTAGCTGGGATTACAGGAGCCCGCCACCCAATCCTGGCTAATTTTTTTTGTATTTTTAGTACAGACGGGGTTTCAACATGTTGGCCAGGCTGGTCCTTTTTCTTTCTTTCTTAACAGTGAACGTTTTGGCATTTTACTTTTTATATATTTCTTTTCAAAATTTTTTATTTTACGTTTGGGAGTACATGTGAAGGTTACATAGGTAAACATGCGTCACAAGGGTTTGTTGTACATATTATCACATCCCAGGTATTAAGCCCAGTACCCGATACTTATCTTTTCTGTTCCTCTTCCTCCTTCCACCCTCCACCCTCGAGGAGGTCCCAGTGTCTGTTGTTCCCTTCTTTGTGTTCACAAGTTCTTATCATTTAGCTCCTATTTATAAGTGAGAACATGTGGTATTTGGTTTTCTATTCCTGCGTTAGTTTACCAAGCATGATAGCCTCCAGCTCCATCAATGTTCCTGCAAAAGGCATGGTCTCATAGAAACAATTGTTATTGAACAGAAGTAAAACCATCTACTAAAAATTATCACTATCTGTTCAGTAATAGGAGTGTCCAAAGAATTTTTGGCTGAATACAAGCATGGATTAAAGGTACTACACAAAAAGTGCTTTTATACCACCAGATCCTCCCACAACACTCCCTCATGCCTACTTCCCTGCAAAAACAAACAAATAAAAAACCAAAAGGGCTGAAGCAAATGCAAGCAACAGAACATGGAAACAGGAGAGCATAAAGAAACATGCTGGCCAGGCGTGGTGGCTCACGCCTGTAATCCCAGCACTTTGGGAGGCCGAGACAAGCAGATCACCTGAGGTCAGGAGTTTGAGACCAGCCTGGCCAATATGGCAAAACCCCCTCTCTACTAAAAATACAAAAATTAGCTGGGCATGGTGGTGTGCACCTGTAGTCCGAGCTACCCCGGAGACTGATGCAGGAGAACTGCCTGAACCTGGGAGGCGGAGGTTGCAGTGAGCCGAGATTGCGCCACTGCACTCCAGCCTGGACGATAAAGCAAGACTCTGTCTCAAAACAAACAAACAAACAAACAAAAACAAACAACAACAAAAACCAAAGAACCATGCTAAAGATTTCACATGGTGGCCTACAGAGAAAACATAGTTGACCTTGGTTTTTGGAGGTGGTTTTGGCATGTCTCTTTCTAAGCCTCTTGTTAAAAGGATGGACGGGGAGTTCTTATAAGAGGCCTCCTACAAAAGAAGTATAAAGGAACATTAGAGATTAAAGAACACTGACCCTAATAAAAAATTACAAAGTAGTGAAAAACAATTTTTAAGAGAGAGCATTTCTGGATTGAGTTGTTCACATCAGAAGCTGGTGAAATTGTAGTACGGAGTCAAAACTTTTCCTCTTACTTGTCATATACAACAATAAAGTAAGATAAGATGGTGATGGAGTAGGTGAGAGATATACAGTACATATATTCAGAGATGATCATTAAAAATCGTATCTGCACTATTATGTCATTTTATCACATACATATCCACTATAGACAGCTTGCTCTTCTTTTGAGAAGTGAATAGTTAAATCTCCAAAATATCAACCAACAAACTTAAAGTCGCCAACATTCCCCACATTTTACAGATGGATTCTGACTCTTTACATACTTGATCTTAAACAATTTCCTTCAGATAATTTACCAAACCACTATTAAATGGTGATAGTTTTGTATTAACACCCTTTGGAAGAATATATGGTATCTGTTTCCAGAATTATTAAACCTCCAAGTCCTTGGTTCACACCAAAACAACATTTGCCAAAATAATGGCAGAAATTACAAGGAGGCAGCTGAGGCAGAGCTGTATAGATTTATTATTTATTCATACATGATGAACAGAAATGACAGTAATCTTGTTTGTTTTGTTGTTTCAATAATGCAAAGCCTCACTTCCGAATAGCCATTAACTTGGATAAGCTTTCCATAGATGATTCCATCTCCAAATTAAGATAGGAAAATAATACATAAAAGGAAAATTATAGGCAACAAGAAGGCTAAGGAGAAAGTCAGTTAGATTTTTTTCACTTATTCCATAATCCTCCATATCCCATTTCTTTCCCAACACTCCTGCCATTCAATCATCTAAATCATACATTTTTTTAAAGTTTAGTTTATGGCTAATTTGTTATAATCTTTTAAACATAATTTTAGTCTACATACTTCAGAATATTACTAAAATTTGCTAGACTTATATTCATTTATTTCTAAAGGGAACAATATATTATTAGGATAAAATGTCCCTAAAGAAAGTGACAACACTACTTATTATTAATAAAGATTGAATCTTATGATGTATTGGGCACTGCTAAAGACTCTGCATTTATAATGCCGTTTTTATGCCCAATAGCCCTATGAGCTAGTAACTATTATCATCATCTCCCCTTTAAGGCTAACACGATGCAGGCTTACAGAAGTTAAGTAAACTTGCCCAAGGTCACACAGGACTCAAAGATTGTTCTGTAAAACATTAGGGCCTGAGTTCTTAATACCTTTATATATTACTCATCTTCGATATACTATACTTGGCATCTTAAACCACTAAGTTGTGGAGCCATAGCATTTTAAAGCCAAAAGAGTTTTGCAAAGGTCAACTAGTCGGCCTCCCTGATTTTACAGATGAGGGACTTGGATTCTAAGGTGATGTGTCCAAGATCACATAGACAGTGGCAAAGCTGAGACTCATGTCTGGACCACAAAGCAGTACACAGCACATGTTCTCAGGTTTGTGCTAGGGACAAACATTCCCAGATGCATAGGGGATTGGAAGCCTCTTCTAAGCTGGGGAGTAGCTGCAGGTACTGCCAACACTCTCAGCTGCCTGTGGCCTCACGTAGCCATTATGTAAGCACCAAAGGGTACATTTCAGAGATCCCTAAATAAGTGTGCATTCCGGTCTTAACCCTTTCCCACTAGTTACAGCACCTGCTGGTGGTAAGCTGCTTTCTGGAAATAGTGAATGAACCCATTCCCGCTTCTGACTCACTGTGAGAGGGATAAACTATATCCAGCATGACATTTAGGAGAGCCAACTGCATAATACATTGCGTAATTTGACTATGCTTGGATAACACAATTATGCTTTATGCTTGTACCCGTTTTTTAAACTACTGGTATGTAAATGCTAGAATATGATGAAAAGAAACAAGGCTGACTATTAAGGGAAATTAGTAGAAATGTCTGATTTTTGTCTATGACTGTCTGAGTGTTTACAAATGCCTATAATTCTTTCTTCCTTATGCATAAAACAGAAGTGACAGTATTTCTTTATTCTATTTTCCAGCCCTGTCTCTGTGAATTAATGGGCACAAGGCTGACAGTCAACTTTTCCCTATAAGACTCTGAAAGCATTTTTTCTAAACTTCTATTTGCAAATGTAACCTACATGAATTATATTTACTTTTTGTTTTATTACTTTAAACTTAGACAATACAGACAAAGTAAAGTTTAGCAGTCTGAGAATGAACTGGCAGATAAGAGATCTAGCTCAAGGAAGAAGTAGTATTTATTGATGAAAAGACAAGCCAGCACCCGTTCAGTGTTGCGTTCCCAGTGCCCCATCACAATGGTACTGAAACAGCAGCTCCCACCCTTGCAGCAAGCAGCGAGCAAGGGGGCTGCAGAGCCACAGGACACAGGTAACACCTTCCTGTAAGGCCCTTGGTACTTAGATATCTGGAGAAAAGTTAAATAATTCAACTAGTAACCTAAGCAAATAACTGGTGATAACTTAATGTGTTCTTTTAAAACATATATTATGCAGTTAAGTATGAAATATTAAGATAAAACATTTTATAAACCTTTATAAAGCCATTTATATTTGTACATACGTATCTGAGAAAGTTGAAAATTTATGTCCACAGCAAAAACATAAACACAAATGCAAATAGTAGAATTATTCATAATAGCCTAAAAGTGGTGACAATCCAAATGCCCACTAATTGATGAATGGATAAACAAGACATGGTATAGTCACATAATAGAATATTCTTCAGCTATAAAAAGGAATAAAGTACTGACACCTGCTACAACATGAATGAACCTTGAAAACATGCTAAGTGAAAGAATACAGACACAAAAGGATATATATTGTGCGATTCCAGTTATATGAAATGTCCAGAATAGGCAAATACTTAGTGACAGAAAGTAGACTGGTTCTTGCCAGGGGTTGGGAGGAGTGGGGAATGTGGAGTGACTGCTAATGGGTCTGATGTACATGAGGTTTTTTGTTTTTTGTTTTTTTTTTTTTTTGAGATGGAGTCTTGCTCTGTTGCCAGGCTGGAGTGTAGTGGCGTGATCCTGGCTCACTGCAACCTCTGCCTCCCAGGTTCAAGCAATTCTCCTGTCTCAGCCTCTGGAGTAGCTGGGACTACAGGTGTGTGCCACCATGCCCAGCTAATTTTTGTATTTTAAGTAGAGATGGGGTTTCTCCATGTTGACCAGGATGGTCTCTATCTCTTGACCTTGTGATCCACCCACCTCAGCCTCCCAAAGTGCTGGGATTACAGGAGTGAGCCACCGTGCCCGGCTGAGGTTTCCTTTTAGGGTGATAAAAATATTCTGGAATTAGGTAATGGTGATGATTGCACAGTTTTGTGAACACACACAAAGCCATAGATTGTATACTTTATAAGAGTGAATTTCAATGGTATGTGAATTATATCTAAATTTTTTACAAAGCCATGTAAAGAACGTTCCCACATTCTCAAGGCAAAAGAGACCTTGGGTTTGTGTTCAAACTCTTCCTTTAGAAGAACTTTTTGGAAAAAGTTTGGAGGGTGATGTTGTGTCTCTAAGTGTTAAACTGTATGTAGGCATGAAAATTTATTCAACAAATATCAACTGAATCTTATTACTAGTTGGAATGGGTGGTATTCCAATGCTGGGCACTGGAGAATGAAGTGTCAAACTGGACATTAATAGATCACATAGGGTATATTTATATTTATTTTAAACATTTGGTCTACTTACATGAGACTTTTGACTGAACCGATTGCTCACTTTAACGACCTTTGCACAACACCTACTTGCTTAAACCAGCTGTGTGATGGTATCATGAGAACACCAGTTAAAAATACAATAAGGAAGGAAAAAAATAACCTTGTTTATCATGGCTTCTTTTGCCTTACTATTCAACTACTAATGACATTTAAAAATAGGAAAGCACTCACTGTCCCCTCAGCCTTGCACACTACTTCCACAGCTCTTTTAAGGTTTGGTTGCTTGTTTCATTCAGGTCTTTGCTCAATTTCACTGGAGCAGGTTCTCTTCCCAGGATGCCACCTGGGAAGGGATATTAATCACTACCTCTCTCCTCTTCCACTTGTTGCTCTCTATCCCCTACCCTATTTTATGTTTCTCCATAGCCCTTAGAAATATCCGACCTTAAACTTACTGGTTTTAATTCTTTTTTTTTTTTTTTTTTTTTTGAGATGGAGTCTCGCTCTGTCACCAGGTTGAAGTGCAGTGGTGCCATCTCAGCTCACTGCAACTTCTGCCTCCTGGGTTCAAGCGATTCTCCTGCCTCAGCCTCCTGAGTAGCTGGGACTACAGGCACGTATCACCATGCCCAGCTAATTTTTGTATTTTTAGTAGAGATGGGGTTTCACCATGTTGGCCAGGATGGTCTCGATCTCTTGACCTCGTGATCTGCCTGACTCAGCTTCCCAAAGTGCTGGGATTACAGGCGTGAGCCACCACGCCCAGCTGCTTTTAATTCTTTATTGTCCATCTCACCCTACTCTATGAGAGGACTTGGTCAGTCTTCTTCATAAATACATTATATCCACAGAGCCTACAACTAGGTTTGGCACATAGTAGGAGCTCAATTGTTGAGTGACTGAGTAAACCGATTGAATAAAATCCCCTTCCAAACCACTTGTGCATTCCTTCTGCTTTTAGTCCCTTCTTAATTCCCTTCTTAAATTCCCTTTATGATCCTTCGTTCTCTTGCTAATACCCTTAATTTCCTTCCTCCGGCCTCCAATCATTGCATTCACCTCACAAAAGTACAATGTTGGATGAATCCAGCTATATGCCTTCTCTGTGCTGGGAACGGAGCAGCTCAAAGTGGCTGGAAAAAATTACAGAATTGGTTGATTGGTTTCACATTAAATTTATGACCAAAAACTTTAGATGGGCCCTCTACCTCATGTACAGCAATTCTGCTATACTTCTTGCGTAACTTGATTTTCCACTTTCCAAGATGATATTTCTTGTCTTTCCCTCTCTTCTCAAACCCCTTTCTTTCCATTCTTGCTTAATACCTCTTTGGAAAAACAGAAACATCAGAGCAGAAGCTACTCATTGCCACACCATCAAATCTGCAAACCTAGCTGAAATCATTCGATCCTCTCTGCCTTCCCTGTTGTTGCAAGGAGAGATAAGACTGGTTGTATCAAAGAGCAATTCCCTCCACATGCACAGTGGATCTCATCTCTTCTCACCTCCCCAAAGGCTGCTCCTTCAATGGTCTCCTGTCACTCCCTTCCCCACTATGACCATTCCCATCAATCACAAGCATGCTCTGCAGTCATATCTTCTCGTTTTTGTTTGTTTATTTTTAAAAGATACTTCCTTAATCCTACATCTCCCATTAGCTATGGTCCTACTTGCTTCCCTTCATAGCAAATTCCTTTAAAACGGCCATCTTCACTCACTTTCTCTACTTCCTCACCTCCAATTCATTCTTCAATGCCCTAAGATGTGGTCTTTGTCTCACTATTTCACAGAATCTGCCAAAACAGTCACAGCTCAGCCTCCGTCTTACTCTTGTTCTTAGTAACATTTAAAGAAGGTGACTATTCTTGAATTACTCTCTTCTCTTAGCTTCCATGACATCACTGGTAGGTGGCTTTTGATGGTTAAATTTAGGTGTCAACTTGACTAAATGAAGAGATGTCCAAAGAGTTGGCAAAACATTATTTCTGGATATGTCTGTGAGGGTGTTCTGGAAGAGGCCGGCATTTGAATTAATGGGCTGAGTAAGGAAGATCCACCCTCACCAAATGTCGCAGGCACCATCCAATTGGCTGAGGACATACATAGAACAGAAAGGCAGAGGAAAGGTGAATTTGCTCTCTCTCCTAGAGCTGGGGCACCCATCTTCCCCTGCTCTTGGACATTAAAACTCCAGGTTCTGCAGCCTTTGGACTCTGGACTTGCACCATCAGCCTCCCAGCCTCTCAAGCTTTTGGACTTAGACTGAGCCATGCGACCAGCTTCCCTGGTTCACCAGAGCTTGCAAACAGCATATTATAGAGCTCTTCAGCCTCCAAAATCATGTGAGTCAAACCCCATAACAAATCACCTCTCTCTTTACACACATACACACACACATACACACACACACACACACCTCCTATTGGTTTTGTTTCTCTGGAAAACCTTGAACAATATACAGGGGGAAAACATTTTCCTACTCACCCAGACCAACTCCATACAGTTGGCTGCTGCGCTCCTCCTCTAGACAACAAAGTTACAGTTACATATCTATTGGTTATTGGTTTATTTTCTGAATCCTCTACTAAAGAGAAGTCTAAGCCTGGGCAACCTAGTGAGACTCTGTCTCTGCAAAAACAATAAAGTAAAATTAGGCAGGCATGGTGGCACATTCCTGTAGTCCTAGATACTCAGGAGACTGAGGCAGGAGGATCCATTGAGCCCAAGAGGTCCAGCCTGCAGTGAGCTGTGATCACACCACTGCACTCCAGCCAGGGTGACAGAGCAAGACAGAAGAAAGAAGAAGAAAGAAGGAAGAAGAGGAGGAGGAGGAAGAAGAAGAAGAAGAAGAAGTAGTAGAAGTAGTAGTAGTAGAGGAAAGAGGGAAGAAGAGGAAGAAGAAGAAGAGGAGGAGGAGGAAGAAGAGGAAGAGGAAGAAGAAGAGGAGGAAGAGGAAGAAGAGGAAGAAGAAGAAGGAGGAGGAGGAAGAAGAGGAAGAGGAAGAAGAAGAGGAGGAAGAGGAAGAAGAGCAGGAGGAAGAAGAAGAAGAGGAAGAGGAGGAGGAAGAAGAGAGGAGGAGGAGGAGGAAGAAGAAAGAAGAAAGAAGAAGAAGGCGGCAAATAATATGTCTCCTTTTACTACTGTGATCACAATTCCATAGAGAAGTGCCTGGTATAGCAGGAACTCAATAAATGTGTGTTGAATAAATGAATGAAGGAAGTCGGAGTGACTCAAGAGCTGATACAGAGAAGTCTTCTTTTCTCAAATGATATGAAATCATTTACCTTCATGGCTTTTAAATACAACCAATATATAATGTTGCCCAAATTTGTGTCTCTGTCTCTAATGTTTCTCCTGAGCTCACATTACTTACATCTAACTGCCTAACTGGCAACTCTACACTTAGTATGTTCAAACTTGAGCTTATAAATTATCAGCAAAAAAATTCTGTCAGTCTGAGGTTGCAGTGAGCTGAGACCATGCCATTGCACTCCAGCCTGGATGACAGGGCGAGACTCCATCTCAAAAAAAAAAAGAAAAAAAAACTGTCAGTCTTTGAGTCTTCCTTAGATTAGCAAATGTCACCTAGTTGCTCAGGACAGTCTTAGGAATCTACCTTGATTCCTCCCTTTCCCATACCTCTTGCATTCAACCCGCCAAGTGCAGTCAGTACTATCTCCAAAATAAACTGAAATCGGTCTACTCTTCCCTATGTGCATAGTCACCCCAATCATAACCATCATTGTTCACCTAAATTATTTCAAACATCTTGCCTTCTACAAGCGTTGTACATGTAAATCAGACGATGTCACTTCTCCACCCTAAATCTTCCAATGATATATCATTATTCCTACAATAAAATCCAAATTCCTTACCATGACCTACACAGTCCCAATGATCTAGCTCTTGCCTATGTCTCTAATCTCATACCATTTGCCCTCTCCTCGTTATGCCCCAGCCACCACGGCCTTCTTTTCTGTCCTTCAAATACCCCGAGTCCCTTCCAGACTTCCAGCATTTGCCCTTCTTATTCCTTCTCCCTGGAATGCTTTTCCACACTGCTCTAGCATAGCTGTGTATTCATTCTTATCTTTCAGTTCCCATGTCACCTCCTCAGAGAGGCCATCTTTAACAACTTTATCTAAAGTGGCTCCTCTAACTATGCTCTTTTCTTCTTAACAGGCTTCATCTTCAACCACAGTACTTACTTTAATTTGTTATTGATTGTCTACCACTCCAAGAAGTCTTTAGGGCTCATGAGAGGTAAAGATATTTGATCAGTGTATTCTAGTATTCAGTGTATATTTAATAAATATTTTTTGAATGAACAAATAAAACTGTCAACTTCTACATTTCCCTTCCTTTTAGTATTAATTCCCAACCATTAGAGAATTTTGGTGGACTCTGTGATATTAGGAACAAGATAATAACACATTTTCCTATTTCTGATGGATGAGGATAGATATAAAAGAAGCTACATTATGACAGGGAGGAACTGCATTTGGTGTGCTGGGGTCAAACTCACAACAGTTGATTTGGTCAGATTTGGTGATCTGGAGAGCAGAAGACAGAGAGCAATACTGATAGGATTACAAACTGAAGTAGCAAAGGTCCATGGCTGAGGCCTCTTATAGGAAAGCACATGTAGAATAGTGCTACTTTGCATATAACCAGGGTCCAATACATATGACCGGCAGATTACAGACCACTCTTTACAACCCCATAGAAGTCTCTTCTGAAATTCATCTGTATCTCAAAATGAATCTCAATTTGATTGACTGAAAAAAGCAGATTTTCTTAAAACTCAAAAGAAATATAATGTTATCTTTACATTAATGAAAGGAATAAACTGAATTTTAAAATAGCACTTTCTAGATCTTCACTATATATTTTTGGAAAAACTCTGTAATTTTCTGGCTTGGCCCAGGGAAGTAGAAATGGGAGGATGGGAAGTAGTGAAATTCTACATAGAATTTCGAACTAATTATAATTACTTTATGAACTGCAACAATAATATTCACAGGTAGAACCTTATGAATTATATACCTTAAGAAACACATTATAATTTTAATTGTGTTTAAGTCTATTAAAAATTGCCCTACAGAAAATGGCAACCAGTCATTTCCATGTAAAGAAAGAAATGAAAATGAATTGCAGCAGGGGTGGTCAAATTTTATTGGTCAAGCTTTATTGTCAAGTGCTATGGTTTGAGTATTTGTCCTCTCCAAAAGTCATGTTGAAATTTAAGCCCCAAAGTGGCAGTGTTGAGAGGGCCTTTAAGCAGTGATTGGGTTTTAAGAACTCTGCCCTCACGAATAGATTAATTCATTTGTGGATTAATAAATTAATGGGTTAATGAATTAATGGGTTATTATGGGAGCAAGATTAATGGCTTTTGTGTCCTCTCTTGCCATGTGACCTCTGCACATGCCAGCTCCCCTTCCCCTTTCCACCATGAGTGGAAGCAGCCTGAAGCCCTCGCCAGAAGCAGATGCTGGTGCTATGCTTCTTGTACAGCCTGCAGAACTGTGAGCCAAAGAAACCTCTTATCTTTATAAATTAAAAAGAAGAAGAGGAAGAGAGATTTGAACTAGCACACTTAGCCCCCTAACTATGTGATGCCCTGTACCACCTAGAGCAAGAAGGCCCTCACCAGATATAGCACCTTGAGCTTGGACTTCTCAGTCTCCAAAACTATAAAGAATAAATTACTTTTCTTTATAAATTATTCCATTTCAGATATTCTGTTACATGCAAGGGAAGATGGACAAAGACATCAAGCATCATTAAGCTCTAAAGTTTGGACTCTCAGTCTCAATATTATTATAATCCAATATAGAGTTTTCCTTCAGCTCCTATATCACCTCTTTGGAGACGCTCCATCTAACAACTTCATCAAAAAAAGCTTTCTCTAGTTATGTTTTTCAACCTGCTTTACTTCTGCTACAGTACTTATTGAGTTGAGATTGGTTTAGGTGTCCATGTGTTGCTCTGATCTATTCCTAATATCTGTGCTTTCCTTTGATCATCTAACCCACCATCCTTTCTCATTTAACAGTCTTGACTTAGAGAAGCTCTGCTTTTTATTTATTTGCACAGAGGTTTAAATAATGATCCACTACCATATGCAAGTGTGCAAGAGTGTGACTCAGGGCCTTTGTACTTGCTGTTCCTTCTGCTTAGGATGCTCTTCCTCCAAAAGTTTGTATGGCTTGCTCTACCACGTCATTTAGATCTGTACTCAAATGCTACCTAGCCTAGGGGCCTTCCTTCACTTCTCTACATAAAAAAGCTCCCCAGCTCCCTTCTCTCATATATGGTACCATTAATTTCAAGAGTGTATCATGGTTTAATTTTTTTTTTTTTTGCAGAATCTGTCATCAGATGACATAGTAACTTCCTTAATTGTTTATTGTCTGTGCCCCACCCCACTAAAAGGTAAGCATGAGAGCAGGTATTATTTTTAAAATTCACTGCTATTTTTAAAGCTCATAGAATACCAGCTGGCTAATAGGCATTCAACAAATGCTTGAATAACTGAATAGACTGATGAGTCAAAAACAACCTCTTCTGACTCCTCTACTTCAGTTTATCCTACACATGGATGCCAAATTAATTTTTCCTACTTTATTACTCTTAGTCTGTTTTGTGTTGCTATAAAGGAATACCTGAAGCTGGGTAATTTATAAAGAAAAAAGATTTATTTGGCTCATTCTGGAAAGTTAAGTTTGGGCATCTGCGTATGGTGAGTGCCTCGTGAAGGAAGGCAAAAGGGAGCCAACCTGTGTAGAGATCATATGGCAAGGGGGAGGTGCCAGGCTCTTTTTAATAACCAGCTCTTGCAGAAACTAATACAGTGAGAACTCACTCACTTCCAAGGGAGGGCATTAATCTATTCATGAGGAATCCACCCCCATGACCCAAACACCCCCCATTAGGTCCCACCTCCAATGCTGAGGACCAAGTTTCCACATGAGATTTGGTGGAGACAAACAAACCACATCCAAATCATAGCCAACTCTAATTCAAGTTACTCCTTTCCTGGAAACTTTTAATTACTGCTGCCCATCATCAAATTTAAATTCTTATTCCTGCCATCCAATACCTTTCAACCCACCCTTCTTGTCATATCTACCCTACATGAACATTATAATTGCGGTCACTTGTTTCTTGCGCCAATTACTTACGTGCTTATCCCATTTTCCATCCTTGACCTCAGATGCTTAAAGGACTTTTCAATCTTTTCTCTCTTTATGGTGCTGAAGTAGACAATTAATATTTTTGCATGTCTAATACTCATTCTCCCTTCTTTGGAGGAAGATGTATTTTTAGGAAACCACTCTTCTCCTATTGGATAAAGTGTTTCAATAAAAGTGTATCTCTGATGAACAGTTGCATATGTCTTCCAAGAACTTCCAAATATCAATCAGATACCCATTCACTATAATTTTGACCAGAAATGAGAAGACTCAAAAACTGAGAATAGCTAAAGCCAACTCTCCCAGTGGCAGTCTGTTGAAGACACTGTTCAGCTCTCACACTGCCTGCTGCCCAGAACTTTATAGCTGTCTTAGTTAAGTGTCCTCTGGGAAGTCTGGTTTGTAGAAATTCCTTTCCTTTCCTTTTCTTTTGTCAATTTTACCCAGAGTTGGTTTTTGTTGTTTTCAACTAAAGAAAGTACTTTGAGTTACACAAATACTTATTATAGTGCCTTTTATATTGTGGGCACCCAAGAGAAAATTTTGAATTGAAATAGTGCAGCATCGATGGTAATGATAATCAAATTAATAAACAACACTGGCTATCACTTATATAGTAGTTACTACATGCACGGGTTTCTTCTAAGTGCTTATTACACATTTACTCATTTGATCTTCACAAGGACCCTATGAAATATATGCTTTTACTATCCAAATTTCATATGTAAGGAAAGTGAGGTACAGAGAGTATGAGTAACTTGTCTAAGGTCCTACATTTAGTAAGTGGCAACACTGGAATTTGAAGCCAGGCAATCTGTCTCCAAAACCTGCTCTCACCTGCACAGAATACTGCCTCTCCTGAACAGTCCTTCCTATTTAATGAGATCAGGAAACAATGCAAGTTAGGTAAGTCCCAAAGTAAACTAAAGCAGGGAATCATAACAAATAATCTTTTGTGTACAATCTTTCTTGTACAAGCCACAATCATAATGCATCACCTATATATTGGAGTGAAAATACATGGAGTGAAAATATGAAGCCTTTAATCATTATCAGGTCTTTCCTAAGTATTCAACTAAGCTTTGCGGCAGTGGCAACGCTTTGTGTACACCATATCATTTCCTCATCTTCTCCCTCTGGGCATCAGGAAAACCATTTTCAGTCTCCCTTCCAGTTAGATTGGGAGCCACATGACGAGCCACTTCTAGGTCTGGCCATAAAAATATTCCAAATTATTTTCATCCTCCTCTTTCCCTGATAAGGCAAACTTTGATGGTAGCTGGTCTAAGATGAGGAGGGCTCCTCAACCCACTGTACTGCAAAGTGAATGAGAAATATATTTTGACTGTGTTAAGCCACCAAGGTTTTATAATCTTTTACAGAACCTTCCATTAACTACTCTGACACTATTTTCCCATAAATAGCTATATTGTTGTATTCACACTACATTTGTTTAAATTATATAAGTACCATAAAAAACAATAATTGGCATAAACAGGTTTGGAAACAAACACGATTGACTCCTGGTTAGCATACAGTAAAACTGGTATTGAGCAGGTGTATAAGACAGTCACCTATTAGTCACAAGTATTCAGGGTTTCCATGTACAGCAGTCAGCATGTCTTAAAAAGGAAGGCACAGAATTGATTCACCTGGCAAATTAGGTAGTTGGAAGTCTGTGAAGCAAACTTTTATTGTATGCACTAGAGATGTGAACAATTATTAACGCTCAGAATAGTTACTATGACTTCCTTGAAGGAAATTTGAGTTAACTTTCACTTAGATAAATGTGTTGTAATTTAATAGACGTTTTGAGTAAATATAAAGAACTAGAATAAGTGTTTTAGAAGATACAAGAATGTATGAGTTGATTCACAACTTAAAGAGAAATGCCAATGTATAAGTAAATATGAGATATTGTTCTCACCCTAGAAAAGTTTACAATGCAACATGAGAGGAAAAAAAACCCCAACTTATCCAAGGCAGAATGTTCTAACAGAAGGAGAAAGAAAGTGCCACAAGACAACAAAGGAGATGAGGATTAACTGTACCTGGAGGATGGAGAGGGCTTCACGGAGGGGTGGAATCTGAGATGTCTCAGTTGGACCTGCACCAACTTTAACCAGAAGCAGAACTTGCCATGAGGATTGAGAGCAAGTAGTTTATGCGGGTGGTTCTGCGGTGGAATGGGGGTGATAAGAGAGGGAGGAAGGGAGCCAACAAGAAATGTCACTATTAAGCTCCCACAGTGGTTCTGAAGCTTTAATTTAGGGGAGAGCTCGGGGAACAGTGTAAAACACACACCCCAGAATAATTCCAATCAAGGAGTAAAGCAGCTGGGAATTTACACCCCCACAGTTTTCAGCCATGGGTAAGGCTTACCCCCATCCCTGGAAGGATGTTCATTTCTAGGCACTTCCAGCCCACAGAAGTATAACTTCCATCCTGAGGAGATCAACTGAAGAAAATATCAGAAATTCAGTTTTATAGAAAACATAAGTGATCTTTAAAAACCTCAAATATTCGCTTGCCATTTACTGAGTGCCTCCTATTTGCCAAATATACACAGTATAATGATTTAAAGTAGCAACAGTATAATGATTTAAAGTAGTCAACTTCTTTAAAAAACAGTTCCAAAGTTTTGCCATCTCACTGGAAACAGTTTAAAGGATACACAGCATAATGGCGTCTTCATAAGCAAAAGCAATTTAGTCTGTCTTCTGTTAATTATTCCTTATAATATGAAAGAATGTATTATCTGGCAATGTGTTACATCTAATGATTCATGAGAAGACATGACTTTCTAGTGTTTACCTACAATCGCTCTATAAAACAAAATGTCTGGGGAGAAGAAATTAACAGCAATCTAAATTGTAAATATATGAGTATGATCTAAAAATTGGAGCCATAAAGCATTCCAAACTATGAAGTAACTTTTAATATTACTTTTATTACTTAATGCTTTACACTTCTTGTTAATCTAATTAGTTTCTACTACTAAAAGGTACCTGTTTGAGTAATTCAAGCAAACAACCCTCTACCATGCTATTAAAAATTTAACTTTTATATAATTAGGGGGACAGGTGCATATTTCTTACATGCATATATTACACAGTGGTGAAGTCTGGGCTTTTAGTGTGTGTACACACATCTACACCCACCCACCCACACACACACAATTTTCTTTATCCAATTCTCCCTTGATGGACGCTAAGGTTAATTCTATCTTTGTTATCATGAATAGTGCTATCCCAATCCATAAGACTGGGATGTTTTTCCATTTGCTTGTGTCATCTACAGTTTTTTTCCACTGGTGTTTTTTAGTTCTCCTGATAGAGATCTTTCACCTTCTTGTTTAAATATATTCCTATGTATTTTTTTGTGTGTGTAGCTACTGTAAATGGGATTTCCTTCTTGATTTGGTACTCAGCTAGGTCCTTAATGGTATATAGAAATGCTACTGATTTCTGTACATCAAATTTGTATCTCGAGCCTTTACCAAATCTAAGAGTTTTTTGGTGGAGCCTTTAGGGATTTCTAGATATAAGATTGTATAATCAATGAACAGGGATAATTTGACTTACTCTACTCCAATTTGGATGCCTTTTTTTTTTTAATCTTGCTTGATTGCTCTGGTGAGTCCATCTGGTTCCAGGCTTTTTTTTTTTTTCTCTTGGTAGAATTTTTTTTATTACTGATTCAATTTTTCTACTTATTGTTGGTCTGTTCAGGAGTGCTATTTATTTCTGGTTCAATTTCAGAAAGTTGTATGTTTCTAGGAATTTATCTATTTCCTCTAGGTTTTCTAGTTTGTGAGCCTATAGTTGTTCATAATAGTCTTTGATGATTTTTTTTATTTCTATGGTGTAAGTTGTTATGTTTCCTTTTTCATTTCTGATTGCGTGTTTATCTGGATCTTCTCCCTTCTTTTCTTGGTTAGTCTAGTGAGTGGTCTATCGATTTTGTTTGTCTTTTCGAATAACCAACTTTTCATTTCATTGGTCCTTTGTATTTTTGGGGGATCTCTTATTTAGTTCTATTCTGATCTTTTGTTATTTCCTTTCTTTTGCAAACTTGGGATTTGCTTTGTTCTTGTTTTTCTAGTTCCTTGAGGTGTGAAGTTAGGTTGTTAATTTTTTTAATGTAGGCATTTAATGCCACAAACTTCCCTCTTAGCACTATTTTTGCTGTATCCTGTGTATGGTGTGTTTTCATTTTCATCTGATTCAAAAAATTTAAAATTTCTGTCTTAATTTCTTCATTGACCCAGTGATCATTCAGGAGCATGTTGTTTAATTTCCATGTGTCTGTATAGTTTCTGAAGTTCCTTTTGGTATTAATTTCTAGTTTTTATTCCACTGTGGTCTGAGAAAATACTTGATATCATTTTGATTTTTAAAAATTTATAAAGATTTGTTTTGTGGCCCAACCATGTGGTCTGTCTCAGAGAATGTTCCATGTGCTGATGAGAAGAATGTATATTCCATAGTTATTGGATAGAATGTTCTGCGAATGTCTGCTAAGTCCATTTAGTCAAAAGTCCAACTTAAGTCTAATGTTTCTTTGTTAATTTTCTGTCTCAATGATCTGTCTATTGCTGTCCCTATTATTACTATATTGCTGTCTATTTCTTTATGCCTAGAAATATTTGTTTTGTGACTCTGGGTATTCCAGTGTAGGGTTCCCAGGGTATATCTTGCTGAATTGATCCCTTTATCATTACATAAAACCTTATTTGTCATTTATTACTGTTTTTGATTTAAAGTTTGTTTTATCTGATATAAGTATAGCTACTCCTGCTTGCTTTTGGTTTCTGTTTGCCTGGAATATCTTTTTCTATTATTGAACTTTCAGCCTATGTGTCTTTTTACATGTAAGGTGGGTTTCTTGTTGGCAGCATATAGTTGGATCATGCTTTTGTTTTTTTAATCCAGTCTGCCAATCTGTATCTTTTAAGAGGAACGTTTAATCCATTTACATTCAAGGTTAATATTTATATGTGAGGCTTTGATCCTGTCATATTGTTAATTGTTTTCGAATTGTTTTATAAATTCTTTGTTTCTTTTTCTCTTTTTGTCTTTGTGATTTGATGAAATTATCATGTTGCCATTTGATTCTTCTCTCTTCCTCCTTTCTGTGATTGCTTTGTAAGAACTGTGAGTTTCATATTTCCAGGTGTTTTCATGATAGTGAACATTAACTTTTCATTTCCATTTTTAAGACCCCTTTGGCCATTTCCTGTAGGGCCAGTCTAGTGGTCACAGATTGTCTGAGCATTTGCTTGTCTGATAAAAACTTTAGTTCTCCTTCATCTATGAAGCGTATTCTGGAAGGATATAAAATTCTTGGCTGATAGTTTTTTTTTCTTTCAGCACTTTGAAAGTGCCATCCTATTCTCTTGTGGCCTGTAAGGTTCCTGCTGAAATGTCCGATGTTAGACTGAAGGGGTTTCTTATATTGATAACTAGACTTTTTTCTCTGGCTAATTTGAAAATTCCTTCTTTCACTTTTACTTTAGACATTCTGAATATAATATGCCATGGTGTAGTCTTTTTTGCAATGTATTTTCCTGGAGATTGCTAGGACACCTATATCTGGATGTCTAACTTTCTTGCTAGATTTGCGAAGTTTTCATTTATTTCCTTAAATAGATTTTCTAAACTTTTTTTACCCCTCTTCCCCCTCAGGAATGCCAATAATTTGTAAGTTCAGTCACTTTCTGTAGTTCCATATGTCTTGAAGGCTTTGTTCATCTTTTTTTCCTTTTTTTTTTCTTTTTATCTGACTGGATTATTTCAAAAGACCTGTCTTCAAGTTCTGAGATTCTTTCTCCTACTTGGTCAAGTCTATTATTGGAGCTTTCAAATGTATTCTGTATTTGCTTCAATGCATTTTTTTAATTCCAAAATTTCTGCTTTGTTTTTTGTTTTTGAGACAGGCTCTCTCTCTGTCACTCAGGCTGGAACACAGTGGTGCAAACACAGCTCACTGCAGCCTCAATTTTCTGGTCTCAAGTGATCCTCCCACCTTGGCCTCTTGAGTAGCTGGGACTACAGGTGTGTACCACCATGCCCAGCTAGTTTTTGAATTGTTTTGTAAAGACAGGGTCTTGCCATGTTGCCCAAGCTGGTCTTGAACTCCTAAGCTCAAGTGATCCTCCTGCTTCAGCCTCCCAAAGTGCTGGGATTATACAGGTAAGCCACTGAGCTCATTTTTTTTTTAAGATATCAATCTCCTGGTACATTTCACATTCATATCCTGAACTGATTTTCTGATTTCTTTGTACTGGTTTTCAGAATTATCTTGCATCTCATTGAGCTTCTTTAAAACCAATATTTTGAATTCCTCATCTGGCATTTTGAGGAATTTTGTTTTGATGCGGATCTGTTACTGGACACTTGTTGTGTCCTCTGGTGGTGTCGTATTTCCATGCTTTTTCATGTTTTTTTATGTCCTTCCTTTGATAATTACACATCTGGTATAGTAGTCACTTGTTCCCATTTTTAAAAATTGCTTTTGTGGGGGGGAATTTTGTTCTGAAGATGTAGTTTTCTGGTTGAGTAGCATACTTTGGCTTGGATTTTGGGCGCCTGAGGTAGTATAATCTTTGTATGACACTCAGCAATACACAGGGTCAGTGGCATCTGTGATTTCCTAGGTGGCTTAGAGTAGTTATTAGGTGAGGCTGTGGTGAAGCTTTGCTGGGGACTTGGACATCAACTAAGCCAGTATTTGGGCCCTGGTGGTGGCAGCAATGGAGTAAGTGTCCCTGTTTTTAGGCCCCAGAGCAGCTTACTCTAGCTTGCTCCAGCATTAGTGGGTCCTGGAGGGCTGATTCTTGGGCCTCCTGGTGGCTTTCATAGAAGCTAGTTGTGAGAGTGTTGGGCTACATGTGTGAGTGGGCTCTTAAGGTCCTAGGCAACTGAAGTGGTGTGGGTGATGGCATAGCAGTGGTGGAGCAACCCACTGGCCCCCAAATGGTCTGTGTTAATGTTGCTGAAAGCAACAGTGAGTAGGGCAGCCTATTCTCCAGTCCCACAGCCACCTATAGCAAGGTGATATGTATTGTCCTAAACTTAGGAGAGCTTGCTCTTCCCTGTCCTTCCCATGGCTAGGTGATGAGTGCAGCCATGTTGCCTCAAACTTGGCTTAATGGTGAGGCACAGCCTAGTGTTAAACTCTCAAAATGGTGCCTTGGGCCTGGGACCAGAAAGAGTGGGGTCCCTCTCAGGCAAGAAGCCTGGACAAGAAGCTGTGGGGAGTGCGGTCCACTCACATCTCAGTCTCAACAGCAGCTCACAGCAGGGTGGCAGGGACCCTCCCATGGGTGCATGGGAGTGCCTAGTTTCCCCTCTGTCTCCTTGGAACAATGTGGTGGCAGCAGCTGTATCTGTAGATGATGGGTATCTAGGCTTCTCTCAAAGTGGCATCCAGATGAGGCTGCTCTAGGCTTGGATGCCTGTGGGATTCTGTGTGGGTTCCCTTTCTGGAGTTCCATATGTCAGGGTAAAGGCCCCAGCGGGTTGAGAGCTTTTCCCATATCCAAAACTATAAAAGCCTGTTCCAGAGTGTGGAGCCCTGGGGGTTTCTCTTTCACTGTTTCCCCATGCCCAGGAGCCTCTCCTGGCTCTCAGTCAGTCCCTGGCCATGCAGGCTGCCTCAAACCCTCTCCTTACTTATCTCTGGTGTTTCCCATCTCTTCTCTTGGGAATCCTAGTGTCTTCTCATAGACAATCTGTTCAAAATGTATCTACTTACTATTCTGTGTGAAGGAGACATATACTACTGGGTCTATTCAGCCATCTTGATCTCAACTCTATGATCTGTCATGCTATTTAATCATTGCATTTTAAAAATACATCATTTAACTGTTTTTAACCTCCAAACTCAGAATCTATCTAAAAATTATAACTCACGATCAAAAGAAGGATTTGTTCTGAAGAAAGGAGCAAATGAATTCTAAATAAGTGCTACCTCTGAGTTTCATAAATGCTCAAAATGATAACATAGATTTTGGTGGGTACAAGCTAGTCATTCTCACTACGTAAGTTTACCTACACAAAAGGAGAGATAATCCAATCAGATTACAAAGAAGCAAACAACAAAAAACCAAAAACATCTTTTATTTCCTGTTATAACTCCCCTGCTGCTCAGAAGTTTATAATATTCTTGAGGGGCTACAGAAGAGGTTAGGAATAGTGAAGACATATAGGATTCAGAAGAACAGAGTTCAACTACTTACCTGACACTGACACTAAGTTGCTACAGTACATACTCATTAAATGAAAACACATATAAAAGCTCATGGCACTGATGGCCTAAGTTAAATCTCTAAGATTTTGGTTATTTCTCTACTTTGCCTCTAATCAGTACTTTCTTGATTTCAAAACCCAGCTCTGTCATTTACTGTTGTGTGATCTTAAGCAATTTACTCTTATATTTCCTCATCTGTAAACCAGTATTAAGATCAATTACTTGTGAGGTTACTGTCGGTAGCAAATGAGATACATATATAGAAGAATTTGGCACAATGTCCAGCACAAAGCCCTATTCTCTCTTTTGCCCCTGTGTTCCTACACTGAGTTTGTTTGTTTCTTTTAGACTGTAAGGTCCCCCAAGGACAGGGACATCTCTTATTTATTTTCTGAAGCTCTCCAGCACTTAGTACAGAGCTTTGCCTAGAGTAGTTTTGCATTAAATAAGAAAAAAGTGAACAAACATTTGTTGAAGTTAACTGTGCTTAGGCTGTGGCCCTAAATGAAAATGGAGACACATGCAATGTTTTTGAGCATGAAAAAGATATGGGAAATGGTTTGGGAAGTTTCTGTGATGTATCAGTTTATATGGTAAGTGACTTTGATTCTACATAAACAATATTAATTTTTTTGACCTGAAAGTCAAATATACAAAAAAATGAGCTTTGTGGTCAAACTTGCCATAACATTTATTAATGTGAGCACTTCCTTCAAACGAATCACTATGGAAGGCCATTCTAATATTTTGCTTTGCTCAGAGCATTTGTTAGTAACTGTTTTGAGAGTTTGCTTAAAAGTCATATAAGAAAATCAACATAATTATTTTAGAGCCAGATTTAAATTTTAAACCCAAAAGTTAACATATAATCAGCACTCCTCAACTTAGTGATATGCCATAGGTTAAAATGACTATTGATTACTTCCCACAATCAAATAAAGCATTAGAGTACAAAGATTTCCCAGTCCAATGATATACAGAAAAATATGGTATATGAATGACATATATATGCTCTGAAGACAACTTTAAAATTCCAAAAGATACAATGAGCAATAGCAACACTGTCTAATAAAGGAAGTCTTATAATATGTTTATCTGGAATAGGTTCATATTCATCTAGATATTTCTAGATAGATATTTAGCAATATGCTAATCACATTATTTTATAGGATGCATATACATGAGGTTTGCATGAACCCTATTACATATATATTCATAACACTTATACACAAACTGGACAACCAGACAAACCAGGCTCATAGACTCCTGTCCCCCTCAATATCTGCCACCCTTCTGGGTAAATTCTGGGTCAATAAGGACAAACCATCAATATCTTTATCTCCCATCTCTTTACCATCTCCTTTCCCATAATTTTCTCTTCTCCTTCACTTTAGTCCCTCATGCTCATAAACACAATCTAAGCCTTATTTTCACTCCAGATAGCTCAACCTCCAAAATCAGTAATGCAAACCTCCTATTTCCTGTTTTCAGCCCCTATTCTTCTAGCTTGCTTGCTCATCTACTTCTGCCTCAAACATTCTTTAGCCTAACTACAGTCTCTAGTACCTCCTTTTGTATTGCTGTTGTATATCCTAGCTTACCTTCGGATCTTCTCATCACCTTCCATGCCCAATTTATCATTGTTTTTACCTGGACTACTGTAATAAACTCCTAATAGATTGCCCTACTTCTGCCTATCCCTCTCAAGAGCCTAGTAATCTTTTTAATACAGAAGTCACAACATTGCACTCTTCTGCTTAATACTGACGAATAGCTTCACTTAGAGTAAAAGTCAAAGTCCTCAAAATGATCTATGAATAGACACAATCTGCTGATCCCTTGTTTCCTTTGTGGCCTCATTTCCTTTCAATTCCATCTTGCTCATGGTAACCCAACTGTACTGGCCTCTCAACTGCTCATCAGACCAGGTATATTCACATCTCAAGGCCTTTGTACTGCTCTTCTCCTTGCCTGGAATACTCTTCTCTCAAGTGTCTTCATGGCTTGCTCCTTTGCTTCCTTCAAGTCTCTACTCAAACGTCTTCTTGTCAATGAAGTATTTTAACTGTCCTATTTAAAAAAGCAAATGCCACTCCTCTACTTCTGCCCTTCCCTGCTTTATTTTACTTCACAGAATATATCACTATCTGACATACTACATATTTTCTTTTCTTTTTTATTGGCTGTTGTTTATTGTATTTCCATTAGAATATAAGAATCATAAGGGCAGAGATTTTCATCTATTGTTCACTGTGCCTAGAACAATGCTTCACTCCTAGTAGGCACCGAATAATTATTAACACTTGGATTTAATGAATTCAATGTATAGTCCATGGCCCATTATTTTATCCATACTTTTCTCACTAAATTTTGTGTATGTAAATATCTAGATGATTAAGTTAAATATCTGGATGATTAGGTATCTGGATGATTAAGTTAAGCCCCATTCTTGAATGGGGCTTCACTAATGTCTGGGTTTAGAACACCTTCTGAAGAGAAAACCTAGAATTATCCTGCAGCTAGAGAAATTAGACTGTGGCTGTTAGATGCCTACTAGAAAGATGTGCTTCTCCTAACCCAGTTATTCAGAAATACAGCCGTGACCTTTCATTTTGACAAAATAAAAATGTTTCTATGTAAATTCCCTTCTTGAAACCTATAAAAACAAAATTAATGAAAGAGAGAAAAGAAACCTCCAACTTAAGTGAAGTAAGAGATGGCCATAACTGTGGACCACTGACTGTGAAGACTATCTGCCAAATTCAACAAAATGTAGGCTAAAATGCCAAGGGCCAACATATACATTCTCATATTTCTCCAAATGTCACAGTGCTAAGAGGTCTATCCAAAATTTCCTTCACTGGGGTAACTAGATCTGGTCAACATTGCCAAACCATTGCAGAATCTGGAAAAACTCTGTAGGGACCTAGGTTCACTCCCAAAGAATGGCAGGGAAAGCAAAGTTGAAGGGGAAGTCATACTGACAAAACTTTTCCCCTTGTTGTTACCTTGGCCTTCAGACAGAGGAAGCCTGTCTTGAAGTGAGGCTGATGAATGTGCTGTAGACGCCATGATCAATTTTGCAGCTACTGACCAGAGTCAGCTGAACAGAAACAGACATTAGGCTTTGATAGCCTATGACAGAAAAAGACTCCATCTTCCAATACTCTGGTCACAGTTCTTCATCTAGGTCCAAATACAACCGAACATATTTCTCTGGGCCCAAATCTCCATTTCGCATGCAAGAATATACAAGAAACTTCATTCAACACTTTATGACTCTGTTCTCCAAACTGGGATATACAGAGGTATGTCAGTGTTTATGTTTAGTCCTTTTCTCCCCTTAAAAGACTTATATCTAAGTCATTTACATGAGACTTGCCTTATTCTCAACTCATATATTTTATGTCCCTGTTACTCTTGGGTCTTTATCATTTACTTTGCGCCCATTTCCTATCTTTATATTCATCCTTCCAAAAACTGAACTCATGTGAAAAAATGAACAGAAAGATAACTTTTCTTTAATTACCTTCTCATTTTTCTTCTTTTTGAGTATATCAATGGTTTCATTCGGAGATTCTCAATTTCTTTTAAACCCATCTACCTTTTAGTTTCTATCTAATGTTTCTATGATCTTCACAATTTCCAAAAAAGTCTGTTTTCTAAGCATTGTCAATGTTTACATATCTAAATGTGGCTAACATATTCTCCTTTTATTACTATGAACTCTAAAATGGCATTGGCACATCCTTTTGAAATGATTTCCGTAACTTCTATTTCATCCTTACTTGTTAGGATTAAGTCCAGAGAATCACACCCCTTGTCACATTCTCTACTTTCTCAAAGAAGAGACTATCAGCAAGATCAGTTAAAAAAATGCATCAAAATTCTGCTTTGGCAGAATGACACTTCCAGAGAATATAAATGCAGTTTCTAATCATGGCATTTATCTGCCTCTAGGCCGATCTGAAACTTACATTAAAAGAGCAGCATTTTATATTCTTCTTCATCTACCTACGACATCTGTATTTGGCTCCCACAGAATTATGTCTTATATTATATTCTCATACTATGTTCTCCACCAGCCTTAAACCTAGTCACTCAAGGATTTCCAAGCAGGGCACTCTTCCACAGATCTCAACAGGTGTTATTTTACTTGCACAGCAAATAACATCTGTGTTAGTCTGTTTGTGTTGCTATAAAGAAATACTTAAGGCTGGCTAATTTATTTTAAAAAGAGGTTTAACTGACTCACAGTTCAGCAGGCCATACAGAACATCTGCCTCTAGTGAGGCCTCAGGAAGCTCACAATCACGGCAGAAGACGAAGGGGAGCAGGCATATCACATGGTGAGAGTGGGAGCAACAGCGAGGGGGGGAAGTGCCACACACTTTTAAACAAGCAGGTCTCGTGTGAACTCACAGCAAGAACTCACTCATCACCAAGGGGATGGCACTAAGTCATTCACGAAGTATCCGCCCTCATGATCCAAACACCTCCCACCAGGCCCCAGCTCCAACACCAGGTTCTACGTTTCAATGTGAGATTTGGAGGGGACAAACATCCAAACCATATCAACTCTCCATTGGCATATTCCAGCAATTAGCTTTATCTCAGCAAGTTTGCCCTGCCTAAGATTATATTTATCTATTTCCATTATACTTCAGGTTCACCTTATTATTTTATCTGCCCTAGTAAAAAGGTATGAGTGTTAAAAATTGTTTATAAGAGATTTTTAAAATCTTTTATTTTTAATTATCATTATGGGTCCTCTAATAGTTGTACATATTTATGGGATATATGTGATTGAGAGATGCTGCTGAAACAAAGTTAATTACCTTTTAACATTTTAAAAAGAGATCATTTTCAAAGTACTATAGGCACTAGAGGAACAAACTTGAGGGCAATTTTTTTCTATTTAAAAAATCATTTATTTTAACTTTTCTGAGGCAAAACTGAAGTAATGTTGTTTTCTTATTTTTTCTCGTGAATCACTGACATTTTTTTCAGCTACTATGTTACTTCTAACTCAGATTTACAACTGATAGTCTCCAATTATCTCATTTTATCATTTTAACTGAGCAAACTAGAAAATCTAGTTTTAGATCCTTTCGTAGGATGCTACTTGATACCCATACCATTTTAACCTTTCTTCAAAGTCATGGCCTCAACTGGGAGAAGAGATGAAAACATTCCTTTAAGTGCCCAAACCAAGTGCCTCTGATTTTATCACTCATTGCTATATGAATCAGCAAAGAGTATGTTATGGTCTGTAAACCTGATAAGCTTCAAGAAACCTCCTGAGGAAATCTCATACCAGCTCCATCATGATTTACCTCAATATAAATGAGGACGAAATACGACAACTTCCTTATTTTCCCACATCTGGAGGATTTGTTTGGATGTTTACCCTCTGATTCTCAATTCTAGGTCTTTGGAGACCTACAGGCATTTACCTAATATATACAGGGTATATTATAAAATTATCAATGTATAAAAAGATTTAGATAGTATTGTCAAGGACTCCTTTATAGGTTTTTAAAATATTCTCCTTTACTGATGATTGTTACCAAAAACTAATATATGGGACTTAGAATCTGAGGTTGGGCTTCAAATTGTGCCAGACACAAAAGAGACAAAAAGACACAGTAATATTGTCTTCAGGAATTTGCAGTCTAGTTAGTAAGCTAGCACTCCTGATCACAGCCATATGCACTTACTCCTGCTGTAACATCAGGCTTCTGTAGTAAGGGTGGTGCGGCCAGTTGACCAGAGCACTGGGCTCATGCAAGTGTTTTTGAGATGACTTTATAGCAACAAGAAAACATAAAATTGCTATTATTCTTGAATTTTAGAAGGCTATATTTCAATTTAATAAGCATTTGAAATAACAGATTTCATAAGAAGGATTCACTATACACAGGAATAATAATCTGAGGGTTATATCTATATGGAATTTTTATGAGAAAGAATTAAATAAAATCTTCTGTCCAAAATTATAGCAATATTGAAAATTAAAAACCAAGTTGCTTACTTTTACTATGATAAGCCTAGCCAGGTTTTCACATCTCAGATGATCATTTTCTGTATACTCTACTTCAAACAGGGTATTGTAATTTTCTAGAATTTTAGCCATTATCTTGTTGCACAGGTCCTGTTCCTTCATGCCTTCAAGCCCAGGTGGCACACTAGAAACAAGAAAGGGAAAGAGAGGAATTACTTAGTAAACACAACAATGCCTGCTAGCTGACTCAGACTTGTATTTTGAAATCTCCTGAATAATTAGCCTTATAGGGATGCATGGGATTTTCAACAAGCTCTTTGGTAACATGCATGACATTGTTGGGGCAATTGGAGAGTTCCCAAGTTCTGAATCAATAGCTTGGGCTGAATAAGAAAAATACAGGCTGTTCAGGAAGAAGATAGAGATGAACACTGAGGCCAGTAGTACTCTGAATATATTAAAAATTATTACACATAATATTTATATAAAAGTAAAAAAAGAATGAGGGTTTTCATAACAGAAATAGCCACACAAATAATAGCAACACTATCTTTATTTAAGGATTTCTTAGATAATGCACAAAAAGTACAAACCTTAAAGGTAGAAATGAATACTTCTGGGGAAAAATAATGATAATTGTTGAGCTAAGTGATGAGCACATGGAAGGTCTATTACACTATTCTCTCTTCTTTTAAATGTACTTAAAATTTTTCACAATAAAAATAGTTGAAAATATATCTGAACACAGAATATCCCATAAACAAGGTAAAAAGACAATTTACTGGTAAACTTCTTCAGTAACATGTATAACTGACAAAGATTAGTAGTTACACTATGTAAAGAACTCCTACTAATTAATAGGTAAGTCCAAAAGAAAAAGAGATGAAAGACATGAGTTGGAAATGTTGCAGAATAGTTAATAACCTTATGAAAAGATACTTAGCTTCACTGAATAACCAGAGAAATACATTTAAAAAGCACCACTTAGGTCTCGTTTACTATTTATGTGTATTAATTTTCTGAGGCTGTTGTAACAAATTACCATAAACTAAGTGGCTTAAAACAACAGAAAGTATTGTCTTCGAGTTCTGGAGGCCAAAAGAACAAAATCAGTATCACTGGGGCAAAATCAAGGTGTCAGCTGGGCTATACTCCCTGTGAAAGCTCTAGGGGAGAAGCTGTTCCTTGCCTCCCCTGGCTTCTGGTGGCTGCCAGCATTGCTTGACTATAGGTGCGTCACATCTATCTTTAACGAGGGCCAGCATCTGCAAATCTCTCTCTGCTCCATCATCACATGGCCTTCTCTACATGTGATTAAGCTCCCTCTAGCCCATTCTTATAAGGATACACGTGACTGCACTTCATGTCCACTCCCCTATCCCTCAAAAATTCAGGATAATCCTTATATCTCAAGATCCCTATCTTAATCACATCTGCAAAGATTCTGTTTTCCAAATAAGGTAACATTTACACATTCCAGGGATTATGACTGATATCTTTAGGAGATACTATTTAACCTACTAGACTATCTTGGGATACACACCCTAAGGTCTCCTACACTTGGGTGTAGATAGAACCTGTGACTTGCATCTGATCAGTATGATTTGGCAAAGGTGATAGGATGTCACTCCCATGATTATGTTACAATAGATGAAACTCAGAAAACTGAAGTGAGAGATTCTCCCATCGGCCTTAAAGATATAAGCAGTCAAGTTGTGAGACAGCTGTAAGAGGATCACATGGCAGGGAACTATGGGACTTCAGGGGGGCTACAGACATAAGAACACAGTAAGATGCTAGGGTCCTTAGTTATGCAGCTGCAAAGAAATGAACTCTGCCAACAACTTGAACGAGCTTGGAAGCAAATTATTCCCCAAACTCAAGCCTTTAGATGAAAATGCAACCCGGTTAATACTGTGAATTTGGCACTGTAAGATCAAGAGCAGATGATTCAGTTAAGTTGTGCCCAGATTCCTGACCCCTAGAAATTGTGAGATAGCAAATGTTTGTTGTTTTAAGCCACTAAATGTGTGGTAATGTGTTACACTACCCTACAGAGCTTGGTACCTGGAAAGGGGATGCTGCTGTAACAAATATCCAAAATGTGGAAGTGGCTTGGGAACTGGGTAGTGGAAGGAGACTGGGCAGCATCACAGAGAAGGCCTAAAATGCCTTGAACCAGTTCTCAACTGACCCCTGGACCTTAAGGACACCACTGATGAGGGCTCAGAAGGAAATGAGGAATATGTTACTGGAAATTGGAGCAATGGAGACCCTTGTGATGGTGGCAGAAAACTTAGGGAAATTGTATCCTATAGTTATGTGAGAAGATCAACCTGTAAGCAATAGCCTTAGATATACGGTTAACATTATTTGCAAGCAATGGTTTGAAAGTGCCACCTAGTTTCTTCTTACCACTTACAGTAAAATGCAAGAGGAGAAAGAGAAAGACATTGAGAGAACTTATACAAAAATGAAAGGGGACATGATTTTAAAAATTTTCAGACTCTCCAAATAGAAAAGACACTAAAATTAAGAAATTCACTGTCAAGAAAGCAAGCTCTATAGAAAAAGTTGAGGGTGTGACTATATAGACTTTTGCTAAAACCTCAGAAAGATCAAAAGCTGGTCTTATGCAGTCAGGCAAAGGTCCCTTTCAAGTGATGAAGGGTGTGCCTCACAGATCCTGTCGCTCAAATCAGAGGGCCTCTAGGAACTGAAAAGCATCATCCCTCAGCCATTTTAGCATGAGATGGAAAAGGGATTATTTTTAGAAGATCTGTGGATATGCCTTTCTCATAATGAAGTGAATCTCTATAAAATACACAGAAGACTCACAAAGTTTTTGAAAAATTTATTTCAGCCAAAACACTGCCAACGTGGAATCAAAGGGACAGAGGGATACAAAATGAAAGGATGATGTTGGCACCCCCAAATTCTATTGGCAGGAAGCAGGTTGATAAAACTACTCAGCTGCAAACATGAGTAGTTTCACTAAAAATAAATCATGATTTAGAGGGCAGAACCAAGAATCTAGAGGGCTATTACACAAAAATCATAGGAGACCATTGTTTTGGACTAAGCACAACAAACCAGATTAAAAATCGAAATGGAGTCACCCATGCTAAAATTCCACATCACCAAATCAAAATTAAGTTGTTATCTGACTTTCTAAAATCAGGAAAGAGAGAAAATATCCAATTTCCCAAACAAGAGCTTCAATTGGCATGAATAGTGAAGTTTCCTGTTTTAATCCTTAACCTGAAACAACCTAATGTTAACCAAACAGTTATTTATTCTATTGTTGTGTCTCCCAGCTCCCACCATACAAGGAAAGTAACTTTAAAATGACAGATCCACTTTTTGTTCTTTGCTTCTGCTTTCTTAAGTCCTTTATCTGTCTATAAAACCAACCTTGTTCGACTCATTGGGACACTTATTCTACTTAATGGAATGAAGTATTGCATGATTCTAGAATTGCAAATAAAGCCAATTCAGATCTTTAAACTAAATTTGTTGTAATTTTGTCTTCTGACAGATACGGTGACCAGTGAAGGGACCTCAATGAAGAAGGTTACTGATGTCTCTGAGACTCCTTGAGGAACACAGAAAAGATGCTGCTAACCTCCCCTTTAAGTGGTGGGGGGTGGGTCCCCTGTCTTCCTCCTGGAGCCCTGAGAATCATGTGTAAGTTCCTCTCAGGTCTGGGCTCTGCTCTCTTTTGTATTTGAGTACTCTGATCCCTTTGGCTTTTGGGGTACCAACAGGTAGTTTGTGCTATGACAGGGCACATAACCTTTAGTTTGCAGTGACTGAAGAATCACTGGCAAAAAAAGCTGAAGTTTTTAAGGTAACTGCCGTCAGTTGCACTAAGTGGTTATTACTGCAGGGGGGCTCTTTATTTCTTCTTTTCTTGTGTGCTGAGATTTCAGTGCCAAAGCCATCTTGGCTCTAAGACCCAAGATCCAACATAAAAATGAGATCCCTAATTTCTAAAGATGTCAGTACTCTGCCTTCTGGTACACCTGACTTTCTCATGAATAAAAATTATGGCCACAGAAGCTGCAAAGAATTACAAAAGTGGCAAAATCTTACTAAGATAATTCAGAATTACAATGGTCATTATATGAAATATCCTAGATGAAAAAAACTGTTCTTCTAAGGGGTGCACTTGAATCCCAGCCTCTTGAATTAGGCAGAGAGAATGGGATTGTTATTCTAATTGACATTTAGAAATGTCAATGAGGCTGGGCATGGTGGCTCATGCCTGTAATCTCAGCACTTTGGGAGGCTGAGGTGGGCGGATCACCTGAGGTTAGGAGTTTGAGACCAGACTGGACAACATGGTGAAACCCCGTCTCTACTAAAAATACAAGCATTAGCTGGGTGTGGTGGTGCAGGCCTGTCATTCCAGCTACTTGGGAGGCTGAGGGATGAGGATCACTTGAACCCAGGAGGCGGAGGTTGCGGTGAGCCGAGATCACGCCATCGCACTCCAGCCAGGGTGACAGAGCGAGACTCCATCTCAAAAAATAAATAAATAAATAGCAGTGTCAAAAAAAATAGGGTTCTAAAATTGCTTTTTAAGAAAGGTATTGTGAAGGCTAATAAAAAGCTAACAATGCAAGATATCACCCATACCAAAGACGGTAAAGCCCACCTGACTCCTACTGCTCCCTTCTTTCCTACCTTGCCTGAATATTCATAGGATACTAACTCTCTGAATTGCCTATCTTCTTTGAAAAAAATAGTCTCCTTACAAGGTGAAAAATTGAGGCTTGATATCAACAATACACTGATGCAAAACTAGTATTTGGTTTCCTGTTTTAAAACAAGGTTTTCTTTAGTATTTATCTGCTCTTAGTAAAAAATGGTGAGAACTTCTAGGTAACTGGCCTAGGAAACAAATAATCTGAGTCTTATCAAAATAATCCCTGTACCTCATATTTTCCTTCTTAGCTTATTGATTACTTAGGAAAACTTAATCTCGTCTCTACTAAAAGAGTTAAGGTTTTCCACAACTATATGACTTCTTTTGAAATCTTACAATTATCACTTTGGTTAAATGAATGACTATTATTCACAGTGATTTGTGATCCTATATTGAGAAGTGTTTTGAACTTTTAGTTTTGACAAACTTCCCAAAATTGAATTCAAAATTAAGTCATTTTGATCACAAACTAACTTTTGAACATTCCAGAAGGGCTCCTTAAAGTCTAAAAGAGAAATATTAAATCAATTAGGCTTATTTGAGATGTTAAATTATATGTGGAAACACTGTCAAATAAGAAATGATGTTTAATCTTTGAGTTCCAATTGTATGGATATGTTATTAATATGTGCTCCAAAAACTATATGAGATTTCTATAAATCTGTTGTGCTATCAATCATAACTTTATGTTAAAATGTTGTACACCACAGAAATAACCAAACTCCCTTGTCAACTGTATCATTATTATAAAGGATTCTCATCATGGTTTTAACACGGCCATTTTAAATCCTGTCCACAGTTAATTGCTTTATTCTGATGCCTTTCTAAAAGCTTTCTGTAAACAACTATAATCTTAAAGCATTGTGTCTTCAAGATGATTCACAGAAAAGATGGGAGGAACTCTAGCAAGTTCAGGTTTCTGCTAACCTTGAGATAACACTGGACTGGGTGAGAATTTCTAGAACTCTAATATAGAAACTGATGAGTTTGTGAAACTGCTAAATAAGCTCAAATACAGCAAGAATTAATTACATGAGACTAAATGAACTGATGAAGAAGAATTATGAATTTTTAAAGCTTTTAAAAAATTTGAAACATTGCTGGTTCTTTTAATGCTTTGTTTTTCAGATTTAAGGACACATTTTTTTTTTCTCTTTTAAACTATCCATAGTTTACAGCAATTTGGTAAAGGATACTTCTGTAAACAAAAATGGAAACATTTGTTTCTCCTCCCTACCTGACACCTCTGAAATTCAAAAACTATACTATGTTTTATTTTTACAGCACTATGATTATTTGCCTAAGTTCAATAAGAATTTGCTCTTGCTGGGCATGGTGGCTCAAACGTGCAATCTCAACTACTTTGAAGACTGTGTGGGAGGTGGACTTGAGGCCAGGAGTTTGAGATCATCCTGGGCAACATAGTGAGACCCGCATTTTAAAAATTAGCTGGGCATGATGGCATGCGCCTATGGTTCCAGCTACCCAGGAGGCTGACGTTCCAGCTACCCAGGAGGACCTCTTGAGCTTAGAAGTTTGAAGCTGCAGCAAGCTATGATCATACCACTACACTGCAGCCCCAGCGATAGAGCAAGACCCTAGTTCCTCTTTAAAAAAAAAGAATTTGCTCTCTTTATAACATGACGTAACTGGAAACATTGGTTTTCTTACCAAGGGTTTGACTGGAATGTCCTATTTGAACATGTGGATAGACTGCCTAGCTTCAAGGGTTCCCTGCCTTATAGCCAGTGAGTAAAAAGTTGCCACTTCCTGGCAGGCCCAGGAACCTCAAGATATTAGATGCTGTAGGCAAAGTCTGATGTCTGCATTGGTTTGACTTCCTAGAGTTAAGATGCATAGTGGCTCACGCCTATAATCCTAGCACTTTGGGAGGCCGAGGCAGGTAGATCACCTGAGGTCAGGAGTTTGAGACCCAACTGGCCAACATGGTGAAACCCTGTCTCTACTAAAAGTACAAAAAATTAGCTGGGCGTGGTGGTGGGTGCCTATAGTCCCAGCTACTCGAGAGGCTGAGGCAGAACAATTGCTTGAATCCAGAAGGCAGAGTTTGCAGTGAGCCGAGATCATGCCATTGCACTCCAGCCTCGGCAACAAGAGCAAGACTCTGTCTCAAAAAAAAAAGTTCAATCTGAGATTCCTTGTCAAAATTCTACCAAAGCAAACGTAAAAGGAACCTATGTGGGTTATTCTTGCTGCACTTATGTAAATACCTAAGGGCAATTTTTATGAGACTAAACTTATTTTGCAAACAAATTAGTCTTACGCTGATTATCTTTGGTAGAAATGGGGGTGACTGTAGAGAGAAAAATTATGTTTCAAAAGAAAACTACATTATACCTGTAATTAGATTGTAGCTCTGTTCATTGTTTTTGAGTTTTTATTATCAACTGTAGACTGAACTGGATCCTAAATTCTTCCAGTTTCCTCCAAAATCTGGCTACAGCTAAGAACAAAAACTGCTAAACTGGACAACTCAACATAAATTTCAAGGGACAAGTCTCATGCCTGATATGTGAACTACATGCAGAGTTGAATATAATGCCTGCTAGCACAACCAGAGACATTCAACTGCAAATCAGGGTGAGAAGTTGCCAACTTCATGCTGTGGAGTTTTTCCCAAGATGCATGGAATGAGACTCCCTATTGTAGTAAGACTCTTGCCCCTCTTAATTTTTCCATATGTAGGCCTGCTTCTTTCTCTTGGAAGTGTAAAGCTGTAGTTAGAATTCCCCAATCAGTAGTTTTTGGGGGTCACTTGACAAGGTTGGATCTCTCATATCAAACCCAAATATTTATACAATCTAAGAGATCCTATAGTGCACCTAGTGCGAAGCTTTAGCAACATCCCTAATGCGACTGTTTGTTCAAATTGTACTAGTGGTCTGTGAGAAATGGGTAAGTTCTTCTTCAAAGATGATAAAAAGTCACATTTTCTTACTATAAGATTGCGACCACTATTAGCATATATACATATATACTATGTGGTTGTATATATATATACTACGTATTCTATGTGTGTGTTTGTATATATATACACATAGAATACATATATACTATGTATTCTATGTGTGTGTATATACACATACTATATATATATAGTATATATTATATGCATAGTATATATATACACATAGTATGTATGTGTGTGTATATATATGTGTATGTGTATATATATATATATGTAATCCAAATCAGCTGTCCTAGCTTGCTCTGGCATGCCTGGACAGAACTACACAAGCCCCAGCCCATAGTACATGCCATACCTTATTTGGAGATGCTTTCTTAACCATCCCTGGGCAACTTCCTTTTCTTTCTTTGTGCTATTCCCCTTACCTAATTAACAAAGTTTTAAGCTAATAGCCAATCGGGTAAAGTGTAAAATGTGACGTCCTATTCCAGCCAATGGAAACTGGACATAGCAGTAGGGCAGATGCATCAGGTTATAAATAACTCAGTCTCCTTTGTTTGGTGCGCTCTTGTGGCTGGATAGCTATTAAGTAGCACCCTTTCTGCAGAAAGTAAAGCTGGCCTTGCTGAGAGATCATCTGCTCCCATGTTAATTCTTTTTTTTTTTTTTTTTGACACCAAAAACTTCATTCCCAACATGGTCTCTTTTATAGAATTAGCACCCTCTGCTTTAATTTAACCCATTCCTGGGATGCCAGATGATAGAATTACTACCTACTTATTTGAAAAGGTAGTAAACAAAAAAGAAAATAAGGAAAATAAAAAAAAATCACTACCTACTAACTGAACCTGGAGGAATCTGTGCAGTTGCTGACACTTCTTGCTGCATATAGATAAATATGCTGGGTATTGGAGAGACTCAGTTACAAAACATTAACAAACGGGCTACTTGGTTAAAACAGGTAAATTCCTTGTCTGGCTCAGCTGTTTTTTTATTTATTTGATTTTAGTTGGTTTGGTTTATAAGGACTCTGGCTAAGGAGCCAGAGTTATTATCAGTTATTATCCTCCTGAAAGTAATAGTACCAGTCTCCCTAGTACACTGTGTTCCCTTAAAAACTTCCAAGTGCTTGCATAAAGCTATCCTTCAAATGTCAAATGGAGTCTTTTCAGCTGGAATGACAAAAACTCAAAGAAATGCAAGATCATAAATACACCATAACCTATGAAGGACATGTTGAAACTGGAAACCCAGCACAACTGAAAGCAGCACTATTGACCTAGGCAAATAGGTCAGGCTTTGGCCTGACCAAAAGGGGAAAATTATTAAATAAAAATTATAAGAGGCCATTGTTTTGGATTAAGCACCTGCACAAGGCCCAAGATGACCAGCCTAAAATTCAAAAATGAAGTCCCAGCTGGGAGCAGTGGCTCATGCCTATAATCCCAGCACTTTGAGAGGCTGAGGTGGGCAGATCACTTGAGGCCAAGAGTTCAAGACCAGGCTGGCCAACATGGTAAAACCCTGTCTCTACCAAAAAATATAAAAAATTAGTCGGGCGTGGTAGCATGCACCTGTAGTCCCAGCTACTTGGGAGGCTGAGGCACGAGAATGTGTTGAACCTGGGAGGCAGATTGCAGTGAGCTATGATCACGCCACTACATTCCAGCTTGGGCGACAGACAGAAACTGTCTCAAAACAACAACAACAAAAAACACACAGAAATGAAGTCACCCATGCTAAAGTTTCACATAACTAAAACCAAGTTTTTACCTGACTGCCAGAAAAATCAGGAGAGAGAGATAGCCTAATTTCCCAAACAGGCCAGTTTCAATTGGCATAATAGTAAATTTCTGTCTGTTCTGATCTTTAACCTATATTTTTGGCTACCTGTTCCTGCCATACAAGGAAAGTAACTTTGAAACTACCAATCCACTTTTTCTTTGTTTCTGCTTTTTTTAGCCTTTTTATTGCCTATGAAGCCAACTTCCTCTGCTTGATTTCCTAGGACACTTATTCTATAATAGAATGAAGTACTGCCTGATAATAGAATCCCAAATACAGCTAACTGAGATCTTTACAGTAAATTTGTTACAATTTTGTGTTTTGATGAGTAAAGTTGAAAGTCATAGATAGATATTCTCAGGCCTTGAGAGGCTGGTCCTCAGAGGCTGAAATTACAAAGACGGGTTATCTATTAAGTACAGACATACATTATACATACAGATATATACTATATTAATGGTGTTAAAATTTAATGGAGGCAAGGGATGATTAGGAAAAAAAGCCTAAAAAGGCTCTTTAAAAGAACAATAATGCAAAAAAGATGGAGAAACACTGCTCTGGTCCCTCCAGTATACTACTATGAATGTTAAACACTGGCTCCTAATATAAGATCAACCTAGAGGTAACTAAACAATGCAGAAAAGAGCAGAGCTCTTGGAACAAGGGGCTAGCTGGAAGGGTCAAGGGATGTATTCAGGATCCTGCATTAGAAAATGGGGGCTTAGGTTCTGGCTCCACAACTCATATAGTGTAGACTTTGGAAAGCTCTTTAATTTAAACACTAGTTTCTTCTATTATAAAATAGAACTGTTGATAATATTAATGTTGTAGAGATCTTACGAAGATCAAATTCTTAAAAAAAGGAAGGTTTGCAAAACTATGGGGTTAGAAAACAGTCAGAAGTTGCCAGTGGCTGGGGTAAGAGGAGGAGTCAACTAAAAGGGACATGAAGGAATTGTTTGGAATGATGGAAATGGCCTGTATCTTTTTTTTTTTTTTTTTTTTTTGAGACAGAGTCTCACTCTATCACCCAGGCTGGAGTGCAGTGGCATGATCTCAGCTCACTGCAACCTCTGCCTCCTGGGTTCAAGCAATTCTCCTGCCTCAGCTTCCTGAGTAGCTGGGATTACAGGTACATGCCACCACGCCTGGCTAAATTTTGTATTTTTAGTAGAGGCGGGGTTTCACCATTTTGGCCAGGCTGGTCTCGAACTCCCGTCCTCAGATGATCCAACCACCTCAGCCTCCCAAAGTTCTGGGATTACAGGCATGAGCCACCGTGCCAGCCTGAGCTGTATCTTAATTGTAGTAGTGGTTATGACTGTCTGAGAGCAATATACTAAAAAAGATGCATTTTATAGCATGTAGATTGTACTTCAGGAAAACTAACTCTCTAAAATAATGCTTTGCAAACTGGTATTAAACTAGATCTTTCTAGTCCTGATCTCTCTTGAGAATCAAAGTTCGAGACTAAACATTTATTCACTGTAAATATCAATTTGCTAAGTTTCTAGACATTCTTTCTACCTACACTATTTTTTTTTACAAAACTAATATTTTTGTAGTTTTCTTCATCTTTATTTCTAGCCTTGCTATTCAACATATTAGTAATCCTCACCTTTGTTTCATTGATGACTTTTATGTGTATAAGCCTTCTATGTCTTAATCTAAGTCATTAATAAAAAGGCCTAATAAGTAAATAAAGAGCAATAAGATACTTAATTTGTAACACCTCTTGGTATTGGCATCATTTGATTAAGCAATACCCTTACAATGATTGTTCACCCAAGCCCGAATACACCTAATTGCATTATCACCTGATCAAATTGCTCCATCTTGTCCACATAAATTCCATGCAGATACTATGTCCTTAATTGATTTGCAATTAAAAAAATGCTGACACACTGGAACATTCTCCCTTATGTAGTTCCTTGCCAGAAAAAGAAAAAAAAATCTATTATTGAAAGCAATCACTTGAGGCCAGGTTTAACAACCATTTCAAAGATGCAAAAGTTTCCAAATTTGTACTCTCCTGTCTCTGAATCATTTTAATGGTCCTATATTCCTTAATATGTTATACATGAAAATTCAGTATAAACAAAAAGCCAGAAGATTTTTTTAAAAGATAACATTCAATTATAAAGTTCCTAATGTTTCTTAGAATTGAGGTGAGGCAATGGAAACTAAAATTTCCAGAACTGTTTTTGTACCTGGCCCCACCCTTGGCAATCTTCCCCTTCTGAAGAATTATTGACATTGGTGTTTCCAGGAACTCAATTTATATTATGTATGTCAGCTTCCATTTTTCCCTCACATTATAGAGTTTATAAACAGTTCCACTTGTTAATCCAACTGATGAGTGCTTCTCAAAAGCACTACAGAACATAAAACGTCATAAGTGAAAGCTCTCGAGTACTACATCAACAATTACCCAGCCATGTCTACATAGTAATCAATATTTTGGATACGCTGGAAAAATTGACATAAATTTCTGAGATATTTTCAAATGCCCTTAGGTTTGAAATCAAGTTACCAATCATTTGGGTGGATAAGTAATTTTTAAAGTTTTATACTGGATAACTAGATATGTTTCAACCTATTTTAGACACACAGTCTCAACAAAATTAGTAAAAAAGTAGTAAGTAATTATTATTCTTAAGGATAATTACTATTAAATTTGCAATGATAAAAATCAGTCATTTTTTTTTAAGAGACAAGGTCTTGTTATGTTGCCCAGGCTGGAGTGGTGATCATTGCACACTACCACCTTGAACTCCTAGGCTCAGGCAATCCTCCTGCCTCAGCCTCCCGAGTAGCTGGGACTACAGGTGTGCACGGCTGTACCCAGCTAAAAATTGGATCAAATTTAATTGATATATTTAACTGATATTTAATTGTGCCACCATGCCCAGCTAAAAATCAGATCACTATTAATTGATATATAGAAGTACATGATAATTGGGATATAATTACTATCATTTTTAGTTTTCAAAACATTTGTATGTTATATTACAACAGAGTAACTCCTATGTGTCTTACAGAAAAGCCATCAATAGTATAGAAGCAAGAAGAATACTGAGGTAAAGAGGTGGATGGGCTTTTTCTAATCCACTACCAGAAAAAAGAGTGACAGTGTTAGCATCTTGAAGATAGATGTATACTATTTATCTGAAATAGTCACAATTAGAAAGGAGCTGATTTATTCCAGATGAAGAAGAGTGGTCTAACTTAAAATACGGGTGAATTTTTCTATAATTCCCATTTTTATACAAGGATGTGGCTGATGTGAAAGCAGCACATTAAATTAACAGTGATGGGTCGATAACTCAATGGTGGCCAACCTGGAAGAGTTATCAATTCTGTTATGGCCATCAGCTGTTATTAAACCGCAAGACCCGTAGGCAGTAAGGGCATCTGTGAAGTTTCAGAGAACCTGCATTAGATAGAGCAACAAAAATATTACAAGACAAGACATGTAAAGGGAGGTGGGGCTCAGGTATGAAGGTGTAAACCCGGTTTCCGGCTCCTCTGTTATGCTGTAGGCTGGGAGGAGCAATGGGCTTAAGGGCCAGAACAACCGTGCCCCTGGGCTGCTGCTACTGTTTATTATATGTGTCACCTTGGACACGTGACCTCTCTGGAAACCTTCCTATTTTGAAAATCTGGGTTTTGTCCTAGATGATATATCAGATCCCCTCCATTTCTTTAATTCTACTTTTCTGAAGAAGCAGACGATGGGGTGGGGCGAGTGGTAGACTTCTGATGACTTTAGAACTCCAGTTATTGAATAAATGAGCAGGTGGTTGTGTGGATGAGTTCTATCAACTCTGGCAAAATTAAAAACATTTTTAGAAACTCAACTTCAGGACAACTTCTCATTTTAAAGCAGGAGGGAAAATATCATTTTTCCTTTAAATAAACTCAGGATCTTGCTTATAGAAACTTTTCAAATTAATGGTTAAAAGAGAATATAAGTCTCAGTGTTCAGATTACTTATAAATTTTATGTTTACCAAAAGTGATTAGGATCAAACTTTTAGCAGTCTGAATGCCTCAAGTAACTTTTAGTTTTATTTTTCATTATTTTCTCCCCTGCACCTTGGGGTCCAAGACATAACAATACATTTTCAACCTCAGAACTCATGATGCTGAGTTTTTCCTTCTTTACTTACTAAATCCTATCCATCTTCCAATGTTCAATTAAAGTCCTGTTCCTCTCTCCCATCAAAATCAATTACTTCTTTCTTATTCTCAAAGAATTTGTTTAACCTTTGATCACAGCATTTATTAGAGTCTCTTATATATCATAATTTGTTGTGAGGGTATTTATCGCCATTGCCTTGTATCTTAAGGGCAGGGAGTCTCTCCAACTCATCTTATATTTCCAACAGAGCCTAGTACTATGCAAGACTTACAGGGAACTAAAATTTACATACTCTTAGAAATTAAACTTATTAATACTTTCATAGTTCCTTTTCAACTTATTTAAAAAGTTACTTTCCTCTTTGTACATATATGGGCAACATGCTCCTAGGGTACAGTGTAAAATATAGTGTAAAGAATATACCCATTGTTCTTATCATTTGTGTTAGAATAAATAGCATATATGACACCTTTCCTCTCTAATGGTAATATTCCCCGAATCAGGAAGTTATACGCCAAACCAGCAATCTTTTATATAAACAGCCGTTGAGATGGAACAACCAGAATGCTTCCAAATGGGCTAAATAAACATTGGCAAGGCCTGTCAGGGTAATAAATACCAAGAAACACATGTTCTTCACCAAGAGCTCAGCCTGTAATGTTACTAAAAATAAAGACAAACTTGCCTCCTTCATTGCTATAGTATTGATCCATTTGCAAGTCTCAGTGGGGTTGCATAATGGTGGCTATCAAAACAGAGAGAAAACAGCTCAGTGTCTCAACATTATTTTAATAGTAGTTTGAAACTTCATTCCATGCCCAGCTTCATGCTGTTTGACAGCAGTAAGGCCTAAACTTGCCAATCCTCATACATCTTAGTTAAAACTGAAAATGTACCAAGAAAAGATCATATTATTCTTATTTTGTTCTGTACTATGTATAGGTACATGTAGTTCATTCTAAACCTTAGTCCACTGAATACCACAGAAAAGCTTCTTTAAGTAGCAAACTTGAGGCCGGGTACAGTGGCTCATGCCTGTAATCCCAGCACTTTGGGAGGCCGAGGTGGGTGGATCCCTTGAGGTCGGGAGTTCAAGACCAGCCTGGCCAACGTGGTGAAACCCCATCTCTACTAAAAATACAAAAATTAGCTGGGTGTGTTGACGCACATCTGTAATCCCAGCTACTCAGGAGGCTGAGGAAGGAGAATCGCTTGAACCCGGGAGGCAGAGGTTGCAGTGAGTCGAGATCGTGCCACTGCACTCCAGCATGGGTGACAGAGTGAGACTCTGTCTCAAATAAATAAATAAATAAATAAATAGTAGCAAACTTGACTAATTTGAATTTCAGCTCTTTCCCTTTGTAAATAAATATTTTACAGCATCACTGAGATATAATTAACATCTTATACAACTCACCCATTTACAGTGTACAATTCAATGCTTTTAGTATATTCAGACTAGTACATCCATCATCACAATCAATTTTAGAACATTTTCCTTATGCCAAGAAGAAACTTCCCTCTCAGCTGGGTGTGGTGGCTCACGCCTGTAATCCCAGCACTTTGGGATGCCAAGGCGGGCAGACCACCTGAGGTCAGGAGTTCGAGACCAGCCTGGCCAACATGGTGAAACCCCGTCTCTACTAAAAGTACAAAAATTAGCCGGGCGTGGTGGCAGGCGCCTGTAATCCCAGCTACTCGGGAGGCTTAGGCAGGAGAATCGCTTGAACCCAGGAGGCAGAGGTTGCAGTGAGCCAAGATCACGCCACTGCACTCCAGCCTGGGTGACAGAGCGAGACTCTGTCTCAAAAACAAACAAAAACGACAACAACAAATAAAACCCCACATAACATAAACTTTAACATTTTAACCATTTTTAACTATACAATTAGCAGCATAAGGTACATTCACATAGCGGTGAAACAGATCTCCAAAACCTTTTCATCTGGCAAAACTGAAACTCTACACCCATTAACCAACTTCCTCTTTCTCCCTCCTCCCAGCTCCTCATAACCACTACTCTGTTTCTATGAATTTTATGATTTTAGGTACCTCATATAAGTGGAATCACACAGTATGTGTCTTTTTTGACTGGTTTATTTCACTGAGCATAACATCCCAAGGCTCATCCATTTCCTTCCTTTGTATGGCTGAAAAATATTCTATTGTATGTATATACCAAATTTGTTTGTCTATTCATTCACTGATGGACATTTGGGTTGCTTCCACCTCTTGACTGTTGTGTCTTACCTCTTCTTGTACATATTTTTAAAAAGCAATCAGGTGCTTAAATAACAGGACACGAAACAACAGAATAAGAACAATGCAAAAATTCTGGTCAGCCTCTACCCAAACCAAAATGAGCCAAAGTGTTTGGAAATGATAAACATTTCGTGAGTATGTTTACTTCTGAAAAAAAATAAATTGTTAGACTCCATGAATTCAGTTGGTCTGCTTATAGCTAAGTTAAGGTAGGTCTTGAGATAATCCGAAATAAGACAACCTAATTGGTCAACACATAATATTAATATGAGGTGCTATATATTCCTGTATTCTTCATCCAATGAACATTTTCTTCATTTCAAAAGCTTAATACTTATTAACAAAAGTGAAAATGAATCTGTGATCACAATCTTACTCTGCTCTTTAAAGCAGGCCAGAGATACACAGGAGAATGCTCCTGTCCAAAAAGAGTTAGAATACTTTTCTGTGCAGTAAACTGCCATCTATCCATCCATAAATCCATCCATTCATCCATCAATCAACCAAAGTGTTAGAGGCTAGGCTAGTCAATGACACTTCTAAGATGGGTAAACCAGATTCTTGCCCTAAAAAGTTTACAAATAAGGTCAAGGGAGGAGCCAGAAAGAGGATAAATGTTAACAGGCTTAAACAACTATACAAAAAATAATAGGAATACAAAACAGAAATATGTTCAAAATGCTATGAGAATGGCCGGGAGTGCTGGCTCATGCCTATAATCCCAGCACTTTGGGAGACCCGAGGTGGGCAGATTGCCTGAGCTCAGGAGTTCGTGACCGGCCTGGGCAACACGGCAAAAACCTCGTCTCTACTTAAAATTCAAAAATTAGCCAGGTATGGTGGTGTGCGCCTATAATCCCAGCTACTCAGGAGGCTGAGGCAGGAGAACCGCTTGAACCCGGGAGGCAGAGGTTGCAGTGAGCAGAGATTGTGCCACTGTACTCCAGCCTGGGCGACAGAGCAAGACTTCATCTCAAAAAAAAAAAAGAAAAAATGTTATGAGAACTCCAAGAAAAGTAGTCGTTGCTTGTTATTCCCATCACCATCATTTCCCTCTTTTCTGGTTATTGTCTTGATTTTAATCCCATCAGGATATTACTGTCAGGTCAAGTCAGGGCGGTTAAAGAAACTCCACAGAGCTTCCTTCATACCTCACCGTTTTATAACTCTCACAAATATTTTCTTAAGATTGAATGTACTTTTAATGGCTAGAACTAACCATATTATAGTTAGAATGTGTTTTTATTATGCTTAGAATTGTTTTCAGAATGTAGAATTACATATTAATTAGAATTAAATATCATTATATTTATTTATTATATTGTTATATTTCCCTTCAGTTTTGATAACAACAGAGCACCAGGGAAAAGACCTCTATTAGCCTCAAATTAAATTCAGAAAACCAATACAATCTACTGAATACACATAGTCTGCTATGATTGTAAGTTTCCTGAGGCCTCCCCAGCCATGTTGAACTGTGAGTCAATTAAACCTCTTTCCTTCATAAATTACCCAGTCTCAGGTATGTCTTTATTAGCAGCGTGAGAACAAACTAACACAGTAAATTGGTACCGGGTAGTGGGGCGCTGCTGTAAAGATACCCAAAAAATGTGAATGTAACTTTGGAATTGGTAACAGGCAGAGGTTGGAACACTTTGGAGGGCTCAGAGGACAGGAAGACACAGGAAAATTTGGAACTTCCTAGAGACTTATTGGATGGCTTTGACCAAAATGCTGATAGTGATATGGATAATAAAGTCCAGGCTGAGGTGGTCTCAGATAGAAATGAGGAATTTTGGGGGAAGTGGGACAAAGGTGACTCATTATGCTTTAGCAAAGAGACTGGCAGCACTTTGCCCTTGCCCTAGAGATCTGTGGAGCTTTGAACTTGAGAGAGATGGTTTGGAATTGGAACTTATGTTTAAAAGGGAAGCAGAGCATAAAAGTTTGGGAAATTTGCAGCCTGATGATGCAATAGAAAAGAAAAACCCATTTTCTGAGGAGAAATTCAAGCAGGCTGCAGAAATTTGCATAAGTAGCAAGGAGCCTAATGTTAATCCCCAAGGAAAAAAAAATGTAAACATTTATAAGGTAAACTAGTTACAGTAAGTTAAGGTTAATTTATTATGGCAGAAAGAATTGTTTAAAATATATTTAGTGTAGCCTAAGTGTACCATCTTTTTAAAGTCTACAGTAGTGTACAGTAATGTCCTACGCCTTCCCTTCTACTCACCACTCACTCATTGACTCACTCAGAGCAACTTCCAGTTCTGCAAACTCCATTCAGGATAGGTGCCTGATGTAGGTGTACCTTTTTAAAATCTGTTATATCACATTTTTCTATACTTTTGTTAGTTTAGATATGTTCAGATAAACAAATACCATTGTACTACAATTGCCTACAGTATTCAGTACAGTAACATTCTGTACATTTTTACAGACTAGGAGCAATAGACTATATTATATAGTCTAGGTGTGTGGTAGGTTATACCTCTCAGTTAATATAAGTATACTCTGTGATGCTCACACATGTACGAAATTGTCTAATGACGCGTTTCTCAACATGACTGTATACTTCAATAAAGCTATTATTTAAAAAAAGATGAAGAAACACCAAAGAACTTAAGGAATTTATCCAAGGTCACTATACTAGATTTCTATTGCTGATGTAACAAATTACCACAAACTTAGTGGCTTAAAACAACACAAATTTATTATCTTGGAGTTCTAGAGGCCAGAAGCCCAAAGTATGTCTCAGTAGGCCAAAAAAGTAGGTCTTAACAGGGCTCAGGTCCTTCCTAGGGGAGAATCTGTTACCCTCACTTTCTAGCTTCTAGAGATCTCCTGCATTCCTTAGCTTGTGGCATCCTCTCACAACACACCTTCTTATCTGACTCTCTGGCCACCTATAATGGCCCTTGTGATTATATTGGGCTTATAATATAGTTTGGATTGTCCCCGCCCAAATTTCAGGTTGAATTATAACCCCAAATTTTGGAGGTGGGACCTGGTGGGAGGTGTTTGGATCATGAGAACAGATCCCTCTTGAATGGCTTGAGCTATCCCCATGGTGATAAGTGAGTTCTCACTCTGAGTTCACATGAAATCTAGTTATTTAAAAGTGTGTGGGTCGGGTGCAGTGGCTCACGCCTGTAATCCCAGAACTTTGAAAGCCTGAGGTGGGCAGATTGCCTGAGGTCAGGAGTTGGAGACCAGCCTGGCTAACATGGTGAAATGCCATCTCTACTGAAAATATGAAAATTAGCCGGGCATGGAGGCACATGCCTGTAGTCCCATCTACTCAGGAGGCTGAGGCAGGAGAATCACTTCAACCTGGGAGGTGGAGGTTGCAGTGAGCCAAGGAGATTGCACCACTGCACTCCAGCCTGCATGACAGAGCGAGATTCTGTCTCAAAAAAAAAAGTGTGTGGCACCTCCCTCCCACCCTACATCTCTCACTTGCCTCTGCTTTCTCCATGTAAGCTTCCTGAGGCTTCCCTAGAAGCTGACCTGATGCCAGCACCATATTTCCTACAGAACTTGCAGAATGATGAGCCAATTAGACCTCTTTTCTTCATAAATTACCCAGTCTCAGATATTTCTTTATAGCAATGCAAGAACAGCCTAACACAGAAAATTGGTACCAAGGATGAGCATTGCTATAAAGACACCTGAAAATGTGGAAGTGACTTTGGAACTGGGTAACAGGTAGAGGTTGGAAGAGTTTGGAGGACACAGAAGAAGACAGGAAGATAAGGGAATGTATGGAATTTCTTAGAGATTTGTTAAGTGGTTGTGACCAAAATGCTGACAGAAATACGGACGTTGAAGGTCAGGGAAATGAGATCTCAGATGGAAATGAGGAACTTATTGAGAACTGGAGTAAAGGTCACCCATGTTATGCCTTAGCAAGGAACTTGGCTGCATTCTGCTCATGCTTTAGGGAATTTGTGGAAGTTTGAACTTTAGAGTGAAGATTTAGGGTATCTGGTGGAAGAAATTTCTAAGCAACAAAGTGTTCAAAATGTGGCTTGGTTATTTCTAACAACCTATGCTCAGATGTGACAGCAAAGAAATGACTAAAAGTTGGATTTATATTTAAAAGGGAAGCAGAGCATAAAAGTTTGGAAAATTTGCAGCCTGGCCAAGTGTCAGAGGGAAAAAAAAAAACTTTTTCAGGAGAAGATTTCAAGCAGGCTTTGGAGCAACCACTTGCTAGAGAAATTTGCAGACTAAAAGGAGCCAAGTGCTAACAGCCAATACAATGAGCAAAATGCCTCAAGGGCACTTCAGAGATCTGCTTGGCAGCCCCTCCCATCACAGGCCCAGAGGCCTAGGAAAGAAGAATGGTTTCCTGGGCCATGTCCAGGGCCCTGCTACCCTGCACCGCCTCAGGACACTGCTGCCTGCATCTCAGCCACTCCAGCTCCAGCTCCAGCTCCACCTCTGGCTCAAAGGGGCCCAGGTACAGCTTAAGCTGATACTTTGGAGCCTCTGGACACTGCTCCCTGCATCTCAGCTACTGCAGCTCCAGCTCCAGCCATAGCTCAAAGGAGCCCAGGTACAGCTTGAGCTGACACTTTGGAGAATGCAAGCTGTAAGTCTTGGTGGCTTCTATATGGTGTTAAGCCTGCAGGTTCACAGAATACAAGAGTTAAGGAGGTCTGGCAGCCTCTGCCTAGATGTCAGAGGATGCATGAGAAAGCCTGGTTGTCCAGGCAGAAGCCCGCTGCAGGGGTGGAGCCCTCAGAGAGAACTTCTACTAGGACAGTGCGGAGGGAAAAGGTGGAGTTGGAGCCCCCCAACAGAGTCCCCACTAGGGCACTGTCTAGTGCAGCTGTGGGAAGAGGGCTACCACTCTCCAGATCCCAGAATGGTAAATCCAATGGCAGCTTGCAACCTCAAGGCAGAAAAGCGACAGATGCTCAACATCCTGTGAGTTTAGCCATGGGGGCTATACCCTGCAAAGCCACAAGGGCAGGGCTGCCCAAGGCCTTAGGATCCCACCTCTGGCATGAGCGTGCCCTGGATGTGGGACATGAAGTCAAAGGAGATTATTTTGGAACTTTACAATTTAATGACTGCCCTGCTGCGTTTCACACTTGCTTTTGGTTGATTTTTCCCATTTAGAATGGTAATGTTTACCTAATGCATATACCCCATTGTATCTTGAAATTAAATAACTTGTTTTTGATTTTACAAGCTCATAAGTGAAAGGGACATGCCTTGTCTCAGATGATGATTTTGGACTTTTGAGTTAATGTTGAAATGAGTTAAGACTTTGGGGGATTATTGGGAAGGCATGACTGTATTTTGCAATGTGAAAAGGACATGAGATTTGGGAGGGGCCAGGGGCAGAATGATATAGTTTGAATATTTGTCCCCACCCAAATCTCATATTGAAATGTAATCTCCAGTGTTGGTGGTGGCGCTTGGTGGGAAGTGTTTGATCATGGGGGACGGATCCCTCATGAATGGTTTGGGCCATCCCCTTGGTGATGAGTGAACTCTCACTCTGAGTTCACATGAGATCTGGTCGTTTAAAAGGACGTGGCATCTCCTTGCCTCTGCCACTCTCTCATTTGCTCCTGCCTTTGCAATGTGATGTGCCTGCTACCCCTTTTCCTTCTGCTATGATTATAAGCTTCCTGAGGCTTCCCTAGAAGCCCAGCTGATGCCAGTACCATGCTTCCTACAAAGGTTGCAGAACTACGGGCCAATTAAACCTATTTCCTTCACAAAATACTCAGTCTCAGGTATTTCTTTATAGCAATGCAAGAATGGCTTAACAGAGCCCACATGGATAATCCAGAGTAATCTTCCTATCTCAAGATCTTTTACTTAATAACATCTGCAAAGTCCCTTTTATCCATGTTAAGTAACATATTTACAGGTTCCGGAAATTAGGATATCAGCATCTTGTGGCGGTAAGGGGGTGAGGGGATGTTGTTATTCTGTCTACCACAGTCATTTCACTAGGCAGGTTTAAAACCAAATCCAAACCCACGCACTCAGAGCACCTGCTTGCTTAACTACCGCATCCTTACTCTTCCATTATACACAGTAGAAGTTGCCTGGTTCTCGGCAAGAAGGCACTTAAATCGCTTTGAGAATGACTTTTCAAAATACACTGGACCCTCAGAAAGAAAGGATTCTGGGTTGTAGAAAGTCATCTCCCTCTCCTGAGTTCTACAGGCAACTGTCTTAAATTCAAAGTAGCACTGAAGGGCAATTCCCATGTGGAAATATCTATACCAAGGCAGGAGTAATGTCCCACCTCTTTGCAATAAACAAATGAAAATGCTATAGGAAATCCTTCAGGAAAATAATGTCAGTTTTTGTCACTATGTGTTTCTCTTTTTTGCTTTATTAAAAAATAACACAATTTTCAACATCCTGAAGCCTATTTGATTTTTCAGTGAGAAAGACAGTTTTTAATATTTTTTGTCCTAGTTGTGAGTGAGATATAACTGAAGATATGAGAAAAAGTGATGATTAGGTTCAATTACAAAACAACAGAAAAACAGAGGGATACAAGTTAGCCTGCCCAAATAATTGAAGCAATCCCTTGGTTCTACTTCTTCAGTATCATCTCCTTCAAAGAAAGAGAAAATACACAAAAGTGCACAACAATAAACTGAATTTTTCCGCCACAACAACAAAACCTCATTTGAAGTATTAAGATGACTATGTAAGCACTCTCAGCAAGAGGAGAGAAGAGAAAAGAATGAAGAAGCTAGCAGTTAGTAAGAAACACACAGAGGTATCCTCAATTCCCTTTTAAACTACAACCCAAATGTAGGGCTTCCTTTTAAGTGTGACAGGCATTGTCTTTTGCAAAGTTGCTTCCTGAATAGATTTACAGGAAGCAGCTTTGTTTTACCATTGCTGAAAACACGTAACAATTTACATTTGCAAAGCAGAAATTGTGCAAACCCTAACAAAAGCAACAGTTACTAATTAGAAAAACGTCAACTCCAGTGAGAGGAAAATTCATAAAGAAACTTTAACAAAATTATATTTATGGAAATTGATGACTTGCCTCCTTAAGAAGCACAGAAAGTGCATTTGTATTAATTCTTAACACTTTTTAAAGAGGTGCCCTCTTACAGTTTTTAGACCAAAAGTTCATTTTTAAGTCAGGATTTAGAATTCAGAATGGACTTTCTAATAAAAATAGCTATAGAAATGGTGACTAAATTTGAACGTTAGCCTAGAACGATCAATAAAAGCCATAAAAGTTTTGAAATACTCTTCACTTGAAATGGAAAAACAAACAACACAGAAAATATAGTTGCAATGAAAGCTTTAAAACAAAATACACATTTAAAAATAGAATAAGTTAAGTTTACCTATAATAACTCATTCACTGAACAAATAATACCTATATTTGCCAAGAAAAGAGATACATAAAAACAAATCCTCAGCTTTGTGGAACTTGCCTTTTTTTTTTTTTTTTTTTTTTTTTTTGAGACTGAGTCTTGCTCTGTCATCCAGGCTGGAGTGCAATAGCATGATCTCAACTCACTGCAACCTCCACCTGCTGGGTTCAAGCAATTCTCCTACCTCAGCCTCCCAAGCAGCTGGGACTGCAGGCGTGCACCACAATGCCCGGCTAATTTTTTGTATTTTTAGTAGAGATGGGTTTTCGCCTTGTTGGCCAGGCTGATCTCGAACTCCTGACCTCGTGATCTGCTCGCCTCGGCCTCCCAGAGTGTTGGGATTACAGGCATGAGCCACCGTGCCTGGCCAGAACTTGCCTTTTGGTGGTGTGTGGAAGAAGCAGTAGGGAACATAAAATAAATAAATGTATGACATGATAGATGTTGACTGTATCTCATAGACAAAGACTTGAGGGTCTAACTCAACGGAATGTTTTGGGATTCAGTTCATTTTAAAGGGCTGCAAAAACAGCTTTTTATTTTAACGTGGTTTAACTTCACTTTTATGGATTCTTTTAATCTTATATATAGCAGGTATTTTATCAAGCCATGGAAAGTGAATGGGGAAAAATTGGTTAAGTTCAATTATAAAAATTATAAAAATGATTAAGTTCAATTATAAAACAATAGAAAATTAGGGAAATGGAGGGAAAGAGGGAAGAGAGAGAAAGGGAAAGAAGAGAGTCAGGGAAAGAAGGTAACTGGGTAGGAGTCAGAAGAGAGAGTGAATGGCAATAGTAAAAAGCCAGACCTCATAAATATGTACAATTATTATTTGTCAATTTAAAAAATAAGTAAAAAAGTAAAAAGAAATGAAACCTCAGCAAAAATGTCACAGAGGATATTTGAGTCTCCTTTTAACAGATTTCAAACACAGTGTTATCACATTAGTAGAGACACATGAACTATATGGATTTTAATACAAATTACTTAAATATTTCACAAAAAAAGAGAGAAGGAAAGGATGAACGAGATTTAGGAAATTCGGAACCAGCATTTGTATGAAGGGGATTTACTAAAGGAGAGTAAACCAATTCAAGGTCTGTGAAAGTGCAAGGATAAGAGAAAAAACTTAACATTTACACAATTTTCCAAAGAGGAAAGAAGGAGGTGGGGAAAACAGAGAGTTTCACAGAACAGAACAGGGAATTTGGCTGCAATCTGAGTAAGGGGTGGTCAGCTGCAGGGAGGCTCCAGAGTGGCGGGAGCAAGGGGTTGTATGGTTTATCAACCAGGAGTCACTGCTATTTGGTGGGCGGGGAGAGACAGAGAGAGAGCATATGTGTGTGTCAAGTCAAAGAGTCATCTAATAAACTGTGTAGACTTTAATTTCATCACATGACTAGAAGTTAGTGAAATATTTATGGGATGTGCACCACTCAGAACAATATCAACCTTTCTGGCCACTGAAATGTGAGTGCATAATAGTCCCCAATTGACAGCAACCTAAATGTTCATTAAGAAAGAATTAAGTAAATTCTAAAACATAAGAGAATACTATGACAACTACTACAACAGTGGTATAAAGATTAACATTAGTTGACATGGAAGATGTTCATGACATATTATTTAAATAAGATTAGTAACACAGTAGCATGTATGAATATTTCCTATATGTAAAAATGCATTTTAATTTCTGTGTAGAGATTTCTAAAAGGATGTTCAGAAAAATATCAATGGGTCACTAGGTGATTTTTACTTTTTTTCTTTTTGCCTTTTTGGGTATAATTTTAATTATTTACAAGAAGCAAGTATCATTTTTATGAAACTAATGTTACTTAACAAAAATTTAAAATTGATGAGGTTATATGCTTCTGTGAAGCTTAACAATGTGATAACAGTGTCATTAACACACCCAGACCCAACAAACAACTTTTAATAAGATATTCCCTTGCTTTACAACAACGGGTTGGCTACCCAAAGAGAGATTACCAAGAGTTTCATTTGAAATCTTTTTTTTTTTGAGACTGAGTTTCGCTCTGTCACCCAGGCTGGAGTGCAGTGGTGTGATCTCAGCTCACTGCAACCTCCATCTCCCGGGTTCAAGCGATTCTCATGCCTCAGCCTCCCTGGTAGCTAGGATTATAGGCACCTGCCACCATGCCCAGCTAATTTTTGTATTTTTATTAGAGATGGGGTTTCACCATGTAGGCTGGGATGGTCTCGAACTCCTGACCTCAGGCGATCCACCTGCCTTGGCCTCCCAAAGTGCTGGGATTACAGCCATGAGCCACTGCACCCAGCCCATTTGAGATCTTTTTAGTAGGGATGAGATAATACCTCTATAGAATGGTTGCAAATTTCCCTGGAGTAATAAGACAAGGGTCTCTTTTCAAAGATTTTTAAAAACCTCCACAATTATATTTCATAGCTCCTTGTTCATATATTTTAGGGACCAGTCTATTAGTTGTTGCTAAAACTTATAAATAATATGGTAAGATACTTGTATTATTTGAAACATACTATACTCAATTTAAGAGTGTTTCAAGCTTGCAGGCACCCACTTTACTTAAGTACCAGTGTAAACAGGTCAGCTGATGGGTGTGCCACTGAAGAAATGAATGCTCAGTGTAAACAGTTTGGGGTACAGTACACTCCTCAGGCAGGTCCCACTGAACAATAGCACTAAAGAAAAAGAAAAGTTGTAAACAACTCCCCATGCGCCAAAAAACTCAACAGGTTTGACTTCATTTAACCCAAGCAAAAACTTCTGAACAGTCAACATAAAGTAGCTGCAATCTGCCTAGTTAGGTTAGGCAATAGGATGTAGTCACAGAGTGGATCTGCATTTCTTTCATACTGCTGAGAATAATGAGAAGAGTTAATGTATATGTAAACAGCTGGCTCAATTCAGTCCAACAAATATTTACCAAACACTTATTGCTTTCTTCGCCTGTGGGAAGTACTTCAGAGAATACCATGGGTAAGGGCAAGATAGCCTCTCCCCTAAAGGAGCTTATATTATGGTATAAATAACATAATTAATAGAATGTTTCTATAAGAAAGATACAAACTAATGCAAGGTAGGTCATTGTGTATTTTTGGAGGTAGTTTGTTGTTTTGGGATTAAAAAATATTATTAGGAAAGATCTCCTAGAGGAGGTAGTATTTGATACAGGATTTAAGGACTGGGTAGCATAATTATTAAACTAGATTTTTCTGGAATTTTTTTTTTTTTTACACAGCACCATCTAGTCATAATGAATCACCACACTAACACAGAATGAATCATAAACTAACATGTAATGAGTCACCAAACTAACATACACTCTGCTCTTTTTTTTTTTTTTTTTGGAGTCTCACTCTGTCACCCAGGCTGGAGTGAAGTGGTGCTACCTTGGCTCACTGCAACGTCCACATCCCTGGTCGAAGTGATTCTCCTGTCTCAGCCTCTGGAGTAGCTAAGATCACAGGCACGCACCACTGCACCTGACTAATTTTTGTATTTTTAGTAAAGACAGGGTTTCACCACATTGGCCAGGCTGGTCTCGAACTCCTGACCCCAAGTGATTCGTCCGCCTTGGCCTCCCAAAGTGCTGGGATTACAGGCATGAGCCACCGCGCCCGGCCCACTCTGCTCTTCTTGATAAGACAAAATATATAATAGAAAATCTAAAAAGATATATTTGTGTGCTGGTATTAGTTTTCTTATGGCCTCTTCTGGCATAATGGGGGGAAAATCACACAGAACAACTCTACATCTTTTACATCTTCTTTCCTTTTATAATTGAACAGGCAAGACTAAGGCAAGACCTTGCCTAATATGATAAATGGTACAATTTGAGCAGTTGTAGCATTCCTGTCATAGACAATGAGCATTAGGCCATTCCTCACCAAGTGGAAGAAACAGTGCCTTTCACTGAGAGAGAGACATAGAAAGGAAAGGCATCTGCTGATTACTCATGAACTATATAAGGTGATCCAAAGCAGACTCTGGGTTTGTTGCTGTGCAGACAGCACTCCCAACTCTAGGATGGTCCTCTATCAACAAGAACACAGCAGACTTCTCTCAATTAAACAAAATGTTCTTCTTTACATTACAAAGGTCAGACATTGGGACAGAATGGAAAGCAATTATCAATCCACTTAAAATGTCATGAAGGCAGAAAAAAATGTTCAAATCACAAATTTTGTGATTTAAATACTGAATACCTAAAACACTGAAAAGAAACCTGAAAATAGGCAAAACTATCTTATATGAAGTTTTTTAATTTAAAAAAAAACAAGATGAAATTTGCCATCTTAATAATTTTTAAGTGTAGAGTTCAGTAGTCTTATTTATATCCACATCATTGTACGACAGATCTCCAGAACATTTTCATCTTGCAAACTTAAACTCCATATCCATTAAACAAATCTCCTTTTTCCAATGCCCCTAAGCCCCTGGTAACCACCATTCTACCGTTTCTGTGAATCTGACTACTTTAGATTCTTCATATAAGTGGAGTCATACAGTATTTGTCTTTTTGTGACTAGCTTAGTTCACTGAGCATAACATTGTCAAGGTTCATCCATGTTGTAGTATGTGACAGGATTTCCTTTTTGAGGCTGAATAATACTCTCTTGTGTGCATATACTAATTTGTTTACCCGTGCATCCATCCATGGACACTTGGATTATTACCATCTCTTGGCTATTGTAATGCAGCTATGAACACAGGTGTGCAAATATCTCTTTGAGACCCTGCTTTCAACTCTTTTGGATATATTTACCCAGAAGTGGATCATGTGGTAGTTCTATTTTTAATTTTTGGAGGAATGAGGTGAAGACATATTATATAGTTTTTGACCACTAATGTGATTGTTGAAACTGGACCCCTATTTATTAAATTCTAATTAATTAGAAAAGATGACCGGCAAGAGCAATGGGAAGAAAACTCAGTGGGTCAAGCACTGTACCCACATAATTAGGAAAAACAAATAAACCAAACTTTAATCAGCAGTTCAGTTATTCCCACTGTGGGCAGGAGGTTGGTAATGGGGACAGAAAGGAAGGGAAATTCTTTTGGAGATGAAATCAGTTGATACTTGTTTATTACCAGGAGTTCCATGCTTGTGTTTTTCCAGGTATCACGTCTCTTAAACAGTGCCTAGTGCTGCCATGTGGAGGACACTGGCTGAGTGAGACAGGCTGTGGTGTTAGTGTGTGTGTGTTTACTTTCCACAATTACAGTCCACAGTCATACTGACTTTTCCTGTTTATCCCTTTCCACAGAAGACCTGCCATAATTTGCAGGGTCTAGCAAGTAGTTAGAAAGGTTTGTTGACTAAATGTGGAAGATTGGTAAGCCTCTGGGTACAATGGCCAAGAAGGGAAGATAAAACGAACTATTTGCATCATCTCTGATACAAAGCACCCGCCTCAGGGACTTGAATATCCTAGTTATTAAAACTGCATTCAACTCTTGGCCACATCACCTACTTGCAAACAAAGGTCATCATCTGATTAAGAAATACTTTTCCTCCTGTTTGCTCAGAACACACCTTCTAAAGTTTCAACTTTGTAACACTTATGTTCTAAACAATTAGGGATAAAAGAAGAGGCCAGACAACCATTGTTTTCCAACATAGCAAGTACAAAAATATAGAATCAGTAGCAAGGTAAAATTGACTCTGAAAAAAGCTTTCAAATTCTTTCTTCGCTATGACCTAGAATCAGGTGGGGATACAGTAATTACTTACTCTACAATGATTTCGTTTTCAGTTTAGAGTACTTGGCAATTGTTCATAATCTTTTTTTCTGCCCTATATGCCCCAGAGGATATACACTGTTCTTTCTTAATAACAAGGGAATCATAGACAATAATTTCCAAAAGTGTTTTGGACGTTTCTATTCCATTAATCCCCTTTTCTCCCACCCCACTTTCTTCCATATTTCTTACTTCATGTTCCTGCCCTGTTCTCCATATGCAGCAAAATAGGTATTTAAACAAAATAGACAGAAGAGCTTAAATCATTGCCTGAATTTTTTTTAAAGGATGGAGTGGCATTAATTTTGCCTCCACATTCATTCTCAAACTATTATTTATTTTTCAACAGAAATGTCTATAATGCTGTTAGGGATTTTGGGGTCAAATAAAGGAATACAACCAGCTTCTTCTATCAAAGGAGATACATTTTAACTAAGGGGGTATGAAATACTTGTAAGGAAATTAAATAATAATGTCATCAATTTAAAAGATGTTCCAAAGAGGTCATATCATTGAATGCTATTAAGTCTTCAGTGACAGTATTAACTAACATTAAAAGACACATAATTTCCACCTCAGATTATCAAATCAAATCAATTTCTCAAAAATCTCACAAAAAAACAAAATCTCACAAGTCACCACTAAAGAACTTACTCATGTAAGCAAATACCATCTGTTTCCCCAAAACCTATGGAAATAAAAAATTTAAAAGAAAAAGATAAGACTCCAGGATAATTTTCATAATTTCTGTGTTAAATATACGAAGCTGGGATCAGAAAAGTGACTTGTCCAGGCAGCACAGATTTTCAGTGGCAAAGATGGGACTGAAGTCCAGGATCTTGATTGTTTGCCAATACAGGATGAACAGCTCATGTGTAGAAATGATCAGGAGAGGCTTCCTAGGTGATGAATGCAAGCAACTTGGCTCTAAAAGATGGCTACCAGATAAACTCATAGATAGGTTCAGGTAGAAGGTCAGGATGGGAAAATAAGGGCACCCTGATTGGAAGAAACATGTGAACAATGCATATAAGTGAATTTCCTAACATTTTCCAAAACCACAGATCTATTTCTGGAACATGCCAAGCTTATCCTCATCTTTGAACTTTTGCACTGAACATTTCCTCTACCTGGAAACAAAACAAAAGGTAACACTTACTGAGTGTATACCATGTACAGGTACTTTACATGTTTTAATTCATTTAATCCTCCAATCTCTATCATGTGGGCACCATTATTTTGCTCTTATTACTTTACTTATTACAGAGGAGGAAACAAACTCAGAAAGGCTAAGAAAACTGTCCTAGGGCATAGAGATAGTGAATGCCAGAGCCTGGACTGGAATCCAGTCAGTCTAGTGCTGAAGCCTATGCTCTGAAGTGTTTTCTAGCCTGCTCACATTTCTGCTCTCTGTAGGGCTGACTTCTGCTACTTTAGATCTCAGTGTCGATATCAGTTCTACAAAAAGACAATCTCTGGATTCCCAACCAAAACTGGTCACCCAGCCTCTTGCTATCACATCACCCTATTTCAGTCATAAAACAGTGCTGGTCATAGAGAAGGCACTCAATAAATATTTGCTGAACGTATGAGGATTATGAAAAGCTTGTTACGATTACTAGAATTTTAGCACTAGACAGTCCCCTTGAAAAAATATATTTCATCTTCCTTGTTTACATCTGAGAAAACCTGGATGAAAAGACATAAAACATAAATGAGTAACTTCCAAAATCTACCTCAGTCCCTAGATTTTCCTCTAATATAATATAATTACAGTTGCCCATCTTTAGATTCTTATGGATGGCTCCTGGAAAATAGTAGAGGAGATGAGGCTACACAAGCACCAAATCATTAAAGGCTTTGAATGCCATGGAAGAGAAAATATCACTAAATAAAGGTCTTGGAAGCAAGAGAGAGATGATCTGAGATATATATATATATATATATATATATATGTAAGATATATCTGATACATAATAATCATATATCAGATATATAGATATACTATATATTATATATTTGATAGATATGATATATTTGATATATCTACATAATACATATCTGATATATCTATATTTTAGCCTTAATAAATTTAAAAAATTAAGTATTATATAGACTGATCTTCAATTAGAAAGAAATTAAAATTTAACAAAAAGTTAAGTAAACAACTATATATTTGGAATAAAACACACTGCTAAATAACGAGGTTAAAGAAGAAGTCATAATTGAAATTTTAAAAAATTTCAGAACTCAGTGATAATGAAACAAAAGATAGCAAACTCTGTGGGACAGATGGCTTAATACGTTAGAAAATGAACCAAAAAATAAACTCAAAGAGAGGGATAATAAAAATGAGATGAAATTAATGACTTGGAAATAATAACAGAGTAGAAAAAAATGATCAAAGCCATAAGTTAATTCTTTGAAAAAGCACAAATGTTGGCCGGGCGCAGTGGCTCACGCCTGTAATCACAGCACTTCGGGAGGCTGAGGCCGGTGGATCACGAGGTCAGGAGATCAAGACCATCCTGGCTAACATGGTGAAACCCTGTCTCTACTAAAAATACAAAAAAATTAGCCGGGCGTGGTGGCGGGTGCCTGTAGGCAGGAGAAGCTGAAGCAGGAGAATGACATGAGGCAGGAGAATGGCATGAACCCGGGAGGCGGAGCTTCCAGGGAGCCGAGATTGCGCCACTGCACTCCAGCCTGGGCGACAGAGCGAGACTCTGTCTCAAAAAGAAAAAAAAAAAAAAAAAGGTACAAAAGTCATCAAGGGGGATATTTAGTTAATAGAAGGCTACCTTGTATTAGGGCTTAGTAATTGTCTTTTGGATAACAACAAATGAACAAACTGTCTTCTCCCAAGTGATGCTTTTCGTTTTCATTCAAGCATGTATTTGGCAGTCTTCATAGACTTTTAGGTATATTTTTATTATTTACTTTTTAGAATTAGTAAAATAATGAACTGTTCTGCAAGACTGGGACTTTTTAAAAATGGCTCTGGGACCCTTTATTTGCTAAATACATGAATTTTAAATATTTTTCAAGTTGGGGTCTCACTCTGTCACCCAGGCTGGCATGCAGTGGCATGATCATGGCTCACTGCAGCCTTGAACTCCTTGGCTCAAGAGAACCTCCTGCCTTATCCTCCCAAGTAGCTGGGACTATAAGCTTTGTTTTATTCTTTACTTTTTAGAGACAGAGTCTCACTGTGTTGCCCAATCTGGTCTCAAGCAATCCTGGCCTCAAGCAATCCTCCCACCAGCCTTCTGAGTTGCTGAGATTACAGGCATGAGCCACCGCGCCTGGAACACTTCTACTGTTTTTAATATCAAATTACTGCAAGGAAAAGGAAACTAGTTGAAACCCTAACATAATGAGAATATAAAGAAAACTTTAATTTACACATATCAAATTTAGAAGACCAGAGTGCTGCCACAGTTCAAAACTTTTCTACATCTCCTTCGATAACAATAATCCTAATTCTTTGCTGCTTGTATCATTTGTGTCATTCATGTCGCTTATACGTGAGCATACATAAACATATATATACACATAATTAAATATATTGTTACTATTATTTTGAATAAACTGTTATCCATTAGATAAGAAAAATACTTTTTTTACCTTAACTCATTGCTTCTGATGCTCTTCCTTTCTTTATGTAGATACAAGTTTCTGACTTACACCATTTTCCTTCTCCCTAAGAATTTTTAACATTTCTTGCAAAGCAGGTCTACTGTCAACAAATTCCCTCAATTTTTGTTTGTCTGAAAAAGTTTCTGCTTCTCCTTCACTTTTTTTTTTTTTTTGAGACAGAGTCTTGCTCTGTTGCTCAGGCTGGATTGCAGTGGTGCAATCTCGCCTCACTGTAACCTCTACCTCCCAGGTTCAAGCAATTCTCCTGCCTCAGCCTCCTGAGTAGCTGGGACTACAGGGGCGCGCCACCACGCCTGGCTAATTTTGGTATTTTAGTAGAGACAGGGTTTCACCATATTGGCCAGGCTGGTCTCAAATTCCTGACCTCAAGTGACCCACCCACTTTGGCCTCCCAAAGTGCTAGGATTACAGGTGTGAGCCATTGTGCCCAGCCCCTCCTTCACTTTTTTTTTTTTTTTTTTTTTTTTGAGACAGAGTCTCGCTCTGTTGCCCAGGCTGGAGTGCAGTGGTGTGATCTTGGCTCACTGCAGCCTCTGCCTCCCAGTCAAGAGATTCTTGTGCCTTAGCCTCCCAAGTAGCTGGGACTACAGGTGTGCACCACCACACCTGGCTAATTTTTGTATTTTTTGGTAGAGATGGGGTTTCACCATGTCAGCCAGCATGGTCTCGAACTCCTGACTTCAGGTGATCCATCTGCCTTGACCTCCCAAAGTACTGGGATTACAGGCATGAGCCACTGTGCCTGGCCTCCTTCACTTTTGGGTATAATTTTATAGGGTACAACGTTCTACTTTAAGGATTGTCTCTCAACACTTTAAATATTTTATCCACACTCTTCTTGCATGCATGGTTTCAGAGAAGTCAGATGTAGAGCTTACCTCTTTGCTTCTCTATAGGTAAAGTGTTTTATTCTTCTGGCTTCTTTCAGAACTTTTGATCTTCTGCAGTTTGAAATGATAAGCCTAGGCATAATTTTTTTTTGTCATTTATCTCGCTTGGTATTCTCTGAGCTTATTGGATCTCTGGTTTAGTGAATGGAAATTCTCAGTCATTATTGTTTCAAATATTTCTTCTGTTCCTTTCTCTATTTCTTCTACTTCTGGGATTCTAATTATGTGTATGTTATACCTTTTACAGTTATACCACAATAATTGGATATTCTATTCCATGTTTTTCAGTCTTTTTTCTCTTCGCTTTTCAGTTTTGGAGGTTTCTATTGAAATGTCCTCAAGCTCAGAAATTCTTTCCTCAGCCATGCCCAGCCTACTAATGAGCCCTTTAAATGCATTCTTCATTTCTGTGTCAGTGATTTTGATTTCTAGCATTGTTTTTGGTTCTTTCTTAGAATTTCCATCTCTCTGCTTACAATCCCATCTGTTCTTGCATTCTGTCTACTTTATCCATTAGGGCCCTTATCCTATTAATATAATTGTTTTAAATCATAGTATGATAATTCCAACATCCCTGCCTTGTCCAGGTCTGATTTTGATGCTTGCTCTGTCACTTTAACCTATGTTTTTGTTTCTTTTAGTCTGCTCTGTGATTTTTTTCATGATGGCTGGACATGATGTACTGAGTAAAGAGAACTGCTGTAAATCGGCCTTTAATAATGTGATGTCAAGGTACTAGGAGAGGGGAAGAGTTCTACAGCCCCATGATTAGGTCTGTCTTTTAGTAAGCCTGTGCCCCTCAACTGTAAACTTCACAAGTGATTCTCAGTTTTTCCTACCCATACATGGGACAGGATGACTGGATGGGGCTGGAATTGGGTATTTTCCTTCCCCCAGGTCAGTTAGGCCCTGAGAAATCCCTGGCAGGTTAGGCTCTGCTTAAATAGCTTTTCTCGAAGGCAACCCTTTAAGAGCAAAATGCTCTAGTATATTTCAGATTGGTTCCTTTTCTCCTCCCCATGTCAGAAGCATGAAGGGATTTTTCTTCAGTATTCACTGTGAGAATCGGGTAGAGTTTCAGGAGGCAAAACTCCCAAAATTATGGAGTTCTCCAGATGACTCAGTGGCCCTAGAGTTAACTGACAGACTTATCCACTGAGAACTTCCAGCAATTTGTCAGCTACAGTTCAGGCTGTACTACCCTTCCTTGCTGGTTTCCACTGGGGCAAATAGTGATTCTCTGTATCTGCCTGTCTGTCTGACCAATTTTGGGGCACTTGTTTTCCCTGTGACCTCAATACTCTTCCAAATCTAAGAAGTGCTGTTGATTTTTCAGTTTGTTCAGCTTTTTACTTGTTGTTAGGAACAAGTGGTGATTCCAAGCTCCTTAAATGCTAGACCAGGAACCAGAAGTCACGTGATTTATTTTTTAATTTTTAATTTTTTTGAGACAGATTCTCATTCTGTTGCCCAGGCTGGAGTGCAATGGTGCGATCTCGGCTCACTGCAACCTCCGCCTCCTGGGTTCACGCAATTCTCTGCCTCAGCCTCCTGAGTAGCTGGGATTACAGGCACCCGCCACTATGATCTGCTAATTTTATATTTTAAACAATGCAGTGTGGATTTGGATTTGGGTTGGTGAGACCAAAGAGGGGAAACTAGTTAAGAAGTTATCAAAACCAGAGAAGAAAGAGATGACGAGAGCTTGGGGTCTGTGGAATGCACTAAAAATGGGAGAGTTCAGAGTTAGATAAGTTGGAATGAAACACAAGCTAGTTCTCTGGCATAGACATTCATATATTCACACAGTCAGCATCTCTATTATTAACACCACTACAGCACTTATCACAACTGTAAATCAGTAATTACATAAGGAGCCTTCTTCCCCAAAGGCATGAACCATGTTGTTTGGCTGACATCTGGGATACTGCCTGCTGGCATATAGTATGTACTCAAAAAATATTTGGTAATTTAATACATTTACCAAATAAGTAAATTAATGATAAACTTGTAGAAAAATAAAATCATATAAAAATCTTAATGCTCAAAAGAAATTCACATATCACCTAGTAGAAAATAGAGGATTAGAAAAACTGTGTGACTTTCTTAAAGTCACAAAGCTGACTAGTAACAGAGGACAGAGGAGAATCCTGTTTCCCCAAGACTGAATCTCCATAGTAACGTCGTCAGAGAAAATAAAAGATAGCTGTGCAAGTAGAAGGTAGACACAGGGTTGAGATAATAATTCTGGAGATTATTACATAAGTGCACACACATACTCCCACATATAATGTTGAGAATAAAAATTTGCCACTGAATTCTGTGAATACCTAATAAACATGCCTCAATATATTTATTTTTGTGTGTATGTACCTAAATTTTCTACTTGTCATCACTGAATGATGCTGCAAGGAGTTTAAAGGGTCAACAGCCATTTTCAAGATTACTCTTGAATAAGACATATGGTACTAATTTTCATTTTGAAGTCTTATACACAGCAATCAAACTGCATTACTAAAATAATTTTGCATTCACTTGAATTTTCTTTTAGAAGCATGGAAAATGAGAAACAAAGAATTGCCAAAATCCGTATTTGCTTTTTCTCTGCAAACAGTATTCATTTTAAATGCTTTCTTCCATTTTTGAAAGTTGTACTTAACAATGGACTCTGTGCACACATGGGCCACATCAAGGCAAATGATACAATGAAGGTCATTAATTCCACAAATAACCCACGATGAGTGAGATAAAGTATGGTACAGTAAATAACATCTGTAGTATTATCTTGAGAAAATGTGTGCTCTAAAGGACAAAACACCAGTCCAGGAGTCAGAAGACATTTTATTCTTAGTCTTGCCATAATTAGTTATATAATTTGTGGCCAATCATTGACACCCACCCACCAGCCATTTTATAGAGCCTTAGGTCATCCTTTGTTAAATAAAATGTACTACGCTGCTCTCTTCCCAAGACAGATAAAAGGAATAAGTAAGATTGTGAATGTAGAAGTCCTTTGAAACCATGTTTGAAAGAAAACATGCAGTTTCATTTTTAAAAATAGTATTAGCAGAGTAGTGTTGATGAGTTTTGGCTGAGCCTTTCTCTTTAATGAATAACTGGCTGACTTAAAGGATCTTGAATTTACGATAAACTATATATCTCTCCTGATGACCATTAACTGCCAAGCAGATGTTATTGCTTAATCACTGCATTCTCACAGATAATGATGGACTCAAGGGATTATTTTTACAAGAATAAGAAACCTTTGACTCTGGCCTCATCAGCAACATTCAACAACTAAGGCTGGTTATTCACTAGAGAGATGCAGTAGTCCTCTATGATCTGCAGGAGATACGTTCCAAGAACCTGAATACAGGATGAAACTGTGAATAGTATCAAACTCTATATATTGTATATTTCTTCCTATACAGTCCTGTGCCACATGACATTTTGTCAACAACAAACCAAATATATGAGGATGATTCCATAAGTTTATAATGAAACTGAAAAATTTGTATTGTCGGCTGATGTCACAGCCATCAAAATGTCATACAGCAATTATTTTGTTATAAATTTAGTGTAGCCTAAGTGTACAGTGTTTATAAAGTCTACAGTAGTGTACAGGAATGTCCCAGGCCTTAATATTTACTCACCACTGACTCACACAGAGCAATTTCCAGTCCTACAAGTTCCATTCAGGGTAAGTGCCCTACACAGGTGTACCATTTTTTATCTTTTATAGTGTATTTTTATTGTACCTTTTCTTTGTTTAGATATGGTTAGATACACAAATGCTCACCATTGTATTACAACTGCCTATAGCATTCAGTACAGTAACATGGTGTACAGGTGTGTAGCCTAGGAGCAATAGTCTATACCTTATAGCTTAGGTGTGTAGTAGACTATACCATCTACGTTTGTGTAAGCACACTCTATGATATTCACACAATGACAAAATCAGCTAACAATGATGGATGTCTCAGAACATATCCCTGTTGTTAAGCGATATGTCACTGTAAATATGTATCCATAATAAAGTTGAATTTATAAATGAGGTACAGTAAGAGGTTAACAACAACAACTAATAATAAAATAGAACAATTACAACCATATGCCATCATGACTACTCTTGTGTTTGGGGTGATTAAGTTAAAAAAGGGTTACTTGAACACAAGCCCTGAAATATCACACCAGTCCATTTAATAACCAAGATGCCTACTAAGTAATGGACAGGTAGGCAGCACATACAGCGTGGATACGATGTGCAAAGAGATGAAACCATAGAAAGTGAAACTGAAAATAAAGGGATACCACTGTCTATTCCAGGGAAGAGTTCACATATTCTAAAAACTCTGCATCACCCTGGTGAGGTAAAACACCTGCAAATCACTTACTTCATTCACCGTTTCTCTTATCAGCACTAACCTAAAATTTACTGACTGGAGATTACCAGGAAAAAAAAAATCACTGCTCCCTTGTACTATAACAAAGTACATTATTATTTCATATAGAAATTCAAATTACAATGCATATTTTTCAAAACAATTGATTGCTAATCCACATATATTACAATCAAGCAATTAGCTTACGGAGTAATCATTTGTAGATCTAAGGTTATTCTACTGTCTTCTTTTCAGTGAGACCAAGGTCAAAAAGTATCCTTTCTAATTACTTTTTGTTTTGAAAACTAAGACTTGAATCATCATTACTAACACTAATAGCTGAGTGATAAAGTTTGCTCCATCTTCCTCACATAGAATATCTGGAGGAAGACTATATATGGAGCATATAAAGTTATAAAACATCATGAGTCCCAGAAAAAAATAACTGAACATCTAGAGGATAATGTATAATATCATCTCCAATCAGTAATATTTAATTTTTTTTACGTGATACAAACTCATGTTCTCACCTGAACCCAAGGAATAATAGACTTCACATTACTCTAAGACTGTATTATATAAAACTACAGTATTTGACCATTTTGAACTAGAAAAATAGCAGTTTTACATGGTTCAATCTAATACCTACAACCACCTCACCAAGAGACAATGATAACATAGAAATCCTTGTGCACCAGTTTGGGCTTTTCCTCTCTAAAAAGTAAGGATTACTTTCTTGCCTAGTTCTCAGTTTTAACTGAAACAGATCAAGAAGTGTTACAAGTTCTATTTTAACTCTGTAATCCTAAATAATACTTTCTACACTTCAGTTTTATAATCTATAAAAGTCTAAAAGTAACAGCTATGTTTATGGATTTACCACGAGGAATAGATAACTGAAGATACACTTTTTAATACACACAGAACTTAATAAGTACAAGTCTGTCATCTTCTATACAAAAATTCCTGGCTGTAAGTAAAATAAAAAAAATGCTGTAAACTAAAGGATTTGAATGACACAGGAAATATTTATAACCTAATGTTGTGTTTAAAAAGCACAATTAAGGCTGGGCACGGTGGCTCACGCCTGTAATCCCAGCACTTTGGGAGGCTGAGGTGGGCAGATCACAAGGTCAGGAGATCAAGACCATCCTGGCTAACACGGTGAAACCCCGTTTCTACTAAAAATATAAAAACAAAATTAGCTGGGCGTGGTGGCGCCTGTAGTCCCAGCTACTAGGGAGGCTGAGGCGGGAGAATGGTGTGAACCCAGGAGCTTGCAGTGAGCCAAGATCATGCCACTGCACTCCAGCCTGGGGCAACAGAGCAAGACTCCATCTCAAAAAAAAAAAAAAAAGAGGCACAATTAAAAAGGTATATAAAACATAACTGATTAAAATTTTAAAAATGTATACACAGGGAAACGCTGGAAGAAAATAGATTTAAAAATTTAAAGCTATTATATCTAAGTAATAGGATTAGTGGGTAACTTTTTACTGTATACTTTACAATTTTGTGTTTTTTCAAGCTCCTAGAATTTAAGGAAGTAAAAATAAATAAGTTTGAAACTGGACTAAGTGGGGCAGATACATCATTTTATTAGATCAAAGACTCAACATTAAAACATTTCATCTACACTGAGTTAAATCTAAAAAAAACTCAATGCAAATTTTGAAACCTAGAAAATAATCATGAGATTCTTCTGGGAAAACACATATACACAATTACCCAGGAAAATTCTGAAAAAGTATATTGTTCCTGATACTCAAATATAAAAGGTATAATTCTAGCACCAGAGAAGCCGATAAATCATAGTAGTACAGCAGAGCCCCTATAAGACCAAAATATATTTAGGAACTTCATATAGTGACAAAAGTGACATTGTGAATTACTTGGTAGAGTATGAATTCTTCTTTATTGTTGTTTAGTTAGCAAGGTAATTGTTTGAGTGAAAAATTAAATCCTTAAGTCATAATGTATTCCAAAGCATTAATCGCTTTCACTAGGATTTGGGATCTAAATATTAAAATATTATAAATATGCTAAGATGAAATATGTGACTATTTAATAACTTTTAGATTACCAACTCATACCTTTTATAATAATTTCCACACTTTTAAGATTTAAATACTAAGAAAAATGAAACTGCAAAAAAACTAAGAGACAATATAAATAAATACTCTTCTATCCTTGAGGTAGAAGGCCTTTTAAAGATAACATCAGGCCGGGCGCGATGGCTCACGCCTGTAATCCCAGCACTTTGGGAAGCGAAGGCGGGCAGATCACGAGGTCAGGAGATTTTGAGACCATCCTGGCTAACACGGTGAAACCCCGTCTCTACTAAAAATACAAAAAATTAGCCGGGCGTGGTGGTGGACGCCTGTAGTCCCAGCTGCTGGGGAGGCTGAGGCAGGAAAATGGCGTAAACCCGGGAGGCGGAGCTTGCAGTGAGCCGAGATCCGGCCACTGCACTCCAGCCTGGGCGACAGGGCGAGACTCCGTCTCAAAAAAAAAAAAGATAACATCAAACCCAAGCAACACAAATTGATATAAAGAATTAACAAAATCTTTAAACTTCTTATGGCAACAATTAAAAAGCTTCAAAAATAAGTCATAAGCTCAGAGAAATATTTTCAAGGTTCAAAAATAAATCATAAGCTCAGAGAAATATTTCCAATACACAACAATACATTAATAGTTGTATTAAGAAAAGGAACTCCTACAAATCAGTCATAAAAAAGACGAGCACCAGCTTAGGAAAACTCAAGGAAGAGAGTGAAAAGCAATGTACAAAAGAACTACATGGGAAAATACGCTTTTAAACATGTTAACCTTACAGTAATTAAATAAGCAAAAATGTCAAAAGAAACAATTTCATTTATTATATTGGCAAATATTAAAAGGAATAATATGAGTACTAGAGAAAGTATGAGAAAGGAGACACATTCACGTATTGCTGCTCACAGCATGAACTGGTGTGACCTTTCTAGAGCACAAATTTGATGATATGCATACCCTTTAACCAGCAACTTTAATTCTAAAAGTACACCCAACGAAAATAATTAGGTAAGTGTGAAAAATGTATGTTCAAGAATAGTTCCTGCAATGCTGTTTATAAGGGAAACAGTTATTAAGTGGTGATTAAGAGTTTGGAGCTGAGGAGCTAGACCTTTCGATTCAGAATCCTGACTCTAACCTCTTACTAGTCATGTGACCTTATGCAAGTTAAACTTTCTATGCTTCAAGTTTCCTCATGAGTAGAGATAATAATAGTACTTGCCTCATAGGGTTTTGAGGATAAAATGAAGAAATATATACAAAGCATCTATAACATTACCAGGAACCTAGTAAGAACTCAATAAATATTGCCTATTATTATTATTGCCAAGAAAAAAAAGTAATTGGCCAGGCATGGTGGCTCACCCCTGTAATCCTAGCATTTTTGGAGGCCGAGGCAGGTGGATCATCAGGTCAGGAGTTCAAGACCAGCCTGACCAACATGGTGAAACCCCGTCTCTACTAAAAATACAAAAATTAGCCAGGTGTGGTGGCACGTGTCTGTAATCCTAGCTACTCGAGAGGCTGAGGCAGAAGAATCGCTTGAACCCGGGAGGTGGAGGTTGCAGTGAGCAGAAATCATGCCACTGCACTCCAGCCTGGGTGACTCCAACTCAAAAAACCAAGAAGTAATTAATTTTTCTAATTGCATTCTAAATGCAATTTATAAAATGGCTTAAATAAATTGTATTGCTCAAAAGATCAGAATACTATGCTGTCATTAAAAATGATGATGTAGAATTACATGTACAAGTATGAGACATGCCATGATAAACAATAGTAAGTTTTTAAATAAAGGTTATAAAGTAGTATTACTTTATTATCCCATCTTTAATCATGTGAGCATGCAGAGAAAACAAGATGAAGGCACATAAGCTGACGTGGGGATTAAGTCTGGTTTATAAGCTGACGTGTGAACAGGGATTAAGTCTGGTTAGTAGAATAACAGATGGTTTTTATTTTTATCTTTATATTGTGGGGGGTTTTGTTTGAAAACATTTTGTTTGGCCATGAGCATATGTTACTTTTGTAATAAAAACAAATGTATACACATTTTGAAAAGAAATGGTAAGTAGTAAGCCAATTATCACAGTTACAAGTGGCAGTAGGATTGCCAGCACAGAACTACAGGCAATGAAGTAGGTGCTACATAGGGCTGGTGCAGATTTAGGCAGAGAAAGGCCAAACTTTCCAATCACCCATTCTTTAATATTCCAAAAACATATTTATAGAGAATATCAATAACAAATGTAATTATGCTAAAAATTAAGGGAAAATTTTGCATTTTATAAACAGACAACAGGTTATAAATATATAAATATGTGATCCTAGGGCTTGGGCTTAATTTTTAAAAATTTCAACTATTTATACTTTTCAATCCAAATTACCAGTTTCTAAAAGTAACTTTTGGGTTGCAAACCAAATATAGCTGCTTAACAGCAGTTAGCAGGTAAAATGACAGCAACATTATAATATCTGGTTATACATCATGTTCATGTCTACAAATTTAGCTGATATCATCTAATATTTAATGGTGTAAATATTATACCAGTAAATTAAACGCTAACTTATTGTGTTGTTTTTCTGCAAGATTTGAAGACCAATAGCAGTTTTAAAACTTTTTTGCTGCTGCCACTAAGAAAAAATGTAACATCTTGGATAGAAGAATAAGTGGAAGGGCTTAACATTCAAAATACAAAACTAATTTATCTTTGAAAGTTTCAGGAATACCTACAAAATTACTTTTTATCTTATTGGTTAGTACTGAAACACTTGTTTCAAGGAATAGAATTAATTTACCTATCTATAGACAAAAGGCACAAGACGCAGAGATATGAAGCAAAATTTGATCAAAATGACTTACTCATCAGTACAATAGCAAATTTAATTATTAGAGATTAAAGACATACATGTTATCAAATTGTACGAACTAAGTGTGCACAATGAGTTTAATGCAAAGTGCCAAGAGTACTAACAGACAAACAAAAAACCCAGAACCAAAAGCCGAGGCTTTGGTCTGTTCATCAATATCACTTAATCAGATTTTTAAATACACTCTAAACAATGGCAAATAAAAAATATTTACGTATTTCTAATATAATGAATCTCATGCATACCCAATGTTATCCTTAAATATTCTTAAAGTATAAAATCTCTCACCTAATCTTAAGAAAATAGATTTTCCTAATGTATCAGAACAATCTGCTATATCATTAGGAACACAGTGCCTTAGAGCAGATCCTCAAGAAACCCAAAGAAAACAAGGCAATGATGAGGATGTTGGTGTATTACTTTGACAGCAGGGATACCAGGCAGGGTGGGTGAGAAAAGGAGGCAAGCAGGGATGTGAAATAATGTAAAGTATGCATAGCTCTTTCACAAAGAACTACAAAGACACATAACAGTTTGCTCAACAGATGCTTTGCTTGGCAGTCTGGAATTCCCCAGATAAGCTGCAAGGAGAAGCCATGGGATGAAGAAATATTTAATGTGTTCCATGGGAAGAAGAAAAAATGTCCATGTTTCCTCCTGACTCCTATTTAACTGTTCTAGATTTCCAGGTTGCCATATCCCATGCCTCTGATACCCTATCAGGAATTAAGATCCAAGTCTAGGGTTCAAAAGTGATGGCAGAAGCCAGAAACTCTGCTTGTTGACCCAGCTATAAGGCAGAAGCCAAGGAGAAGAATCCAGCATTCCCAAGGCAGGAGAAAGGTCCAAGCCTGGTGGAAGCAGATTGGTCTGAGAGGCGGGTAGAGCCAAGGCAATCTGAGGAAATCAGAAGGTGTCTGATACAAGTACTAAGTTGAAGAAGTTGGCTTGTGTTGAGAAATTTTACTGGGCAAGAACATTTTCTATTCCATTAAATATTAACAAGCATACTCAATACTGTAAGAAGCTTGTTCTAAGTGAGAACTATGACAACTGAGGTTAAGAGCAATGTCATGTCTTCCATCTCATGTTTCTAAAGAGCCCAGTTCATTAACTAGTACGATGGGCAGAGCCCATAAAACCTGATCTTTCCCTTAATACAATTTTAAAGGTATTTAATTAAATGCACATGGATTCCAACTCTGCCAATTGCTTACTATGTATGAAGACTTTCTCTTACAGTCTCACTTAAATTTCAAAGCAAACTCTGTGGGTCCTGTTTTACAAAAATTTAACAGGAAAATAAACAATGCAGGTCAAATCTACCTGCATTAGTAGAATAAGGACTACTAATGGGCAGAATAAGAACTAGACTAACTTCCTTTTATATGTCATGCTATCCAAACCACTGAAAATCCAATACTCATTTTAATAACTATCAAAACTGATGGAAGCAATTCCTGCTAATTTCTAAGAATGATAAAGTATTCAGGAGGACTTTTATTTGTCTTAGAAACTGGGATATTGGGAATTTCCTTAGAAAAATCATATACAACATATATAGCTCACAGTCCAAGGTTTAATTAATTTTTAAAAGAAAATATTTATGTAGTGACTCTGTGAGGTGATGCCCAGGTGTCTCCTTCATGCCAGAAGTATTCATTATCCACCCCTTCCCACTGAAAGTGCTGCCTGCTTATGGCTCATGGCTAAGTCCTTCTTCTGAGACCACACCATGTCCCTGGCACAGCTCACCTCCAGTGATAGATGGAAATGGGGTAAGGAGACTAAACCCTTTGATTCAACTAGGGATTTATCTGAAAGGTCATCCCATCTTCTAAGCTCCCCTGGGACTGAATGAATCCTGTGTTACAACTTGATGGCAGTTCAACTTCTGCCTAATCCTACCTTCCTCTGTTCCTTATAGGTATAAGGAAAGAATGGTTCCAAAAAGTACTACCCAATAAAACTTCTGCTTGAAAACTTAGTCTCAGAGTTATACCTTGGATAACCCAACCTATTATATGAAGTGGTAAAATAACAGTGAAAATGAGGAGACAAAGTAATACTGAGAGGAAAATTAGAGTTTTAAGTGTGATTATGATGGATAAAAGAGACTAAAAATAAATAAGTATTCAACAAGGAAAAATAAAACCTGAGCACCTAATAGGAAAATGGCAAAAGATACAAACAGGTATATGAGGAAAAAGACAGATGGCCCTTAAACACAAGTAAAAATGTTTAGTTTCATTTATAAGAAAGCACATGCAAATTAAAACTATGTTGGTATTAGCAATGAGCAATCTGAAAATAAAACTGAGAAAACAATTACATCTAGAATAGCATCTAAAAGAAAAAGATACTTAAGAATAGATTTAACAAAATAATTGCAAAACTTGTACCCTGAAAACCATGAAACGTTATTGAAACAAATTAAAGACCTAAGTAAATGGAGAAATATTTCATGCTCATATATTGGGAGATTTAATTTTGCTAAAATGGCAATAGAGTACTCTCCAAATTGGTCTCCAGATTCAACAGAACATCCTATCACAATATTAACTTTTTTGTAGAAATGTACAAACTGATCCTAAAATTTGTATAGAAATACAACGAACCCAGACTAGCCAAAATAATTCTGAAAAGAAGAACAAACTTGGAGTATTGAAACTTCATGATTTCAAAACTCATTAAAAAGCTATAGAATTATCAAAATACTATGGTACTGACAGAAGAATAGATATACAGATCAATGGAATAGAACTATGAGTTCAGATATAAGCCCCAATAATTGTGGTCAACTTATTTTTAACAAGAGTGCTGAGATAATTCAATGGGGAAAAGCAATCTTCAACAAATGATGCTGGGACAACTGGACAGCCACATGCAGAAGAATGAAGTTAGACTCCTGTATACCATTCACAAAAGTTAACTCCAAAATAGCTCCATAGACCTAAACATAACAGTCATAACTATAAAACTCCTAGAAGATGAATAAATCTTCATGATCTTGGTTAGCCAAAACTTTCTCAGGTACAACACAAAAAGCATAAGTGACAAAAGAAAAAACAGATACACTGGACTCCATCAAAAATAAAAACCTCTGTGCTTAAAAGGACACGATCAAGAAAATGAAAAGGCAACTTATAGAATAGGAGAAAATATTTACTAGTCCTGTACCTGATAAGGAATTTATATGCAAAGTATATAAACAACTCTTATAACTCAACAACAAAGACAAGTAAATCAACTTAAAAATAGGCAGAAGATCTGAATAAACATTTCTCCAAAAATATACAAATGGCCAATAAGCACAAGAAAATATTCAATGTCATTAGTAATCAGGGAAATGCAAATCAAAACCAAAATGAAATAGTGTTTCATACCCACAGGAATGGAATCAAAAAGATATTAACAAGGATGTAGAGAAATTGGTTCGCCCATACATTGCTGATGGGAATGTACATGGCCGTGCGTCTTTCTCTTCATATATTTTTGTCTTTTGCCATTTTCCTATTAGGTCCTCAGGTTTTATTTTTCTTTGAATATTTATTTTATTTTAGTCTCTTTTTGCATGATAAGCACATCCCATTGCTGATGGGAATATATGAGGTAACAAATGCATGAGGGAATATAAAATGGTGCAGCCACTTCAGTAAATATTTTGGTAGTTCCTCAAAATTTTAAACAGTTACCATGAGACCCAACAATTCTACTCCTAGTTATATACCCAAGAGAAATGAACACATAATTCTACACATGGACATGTACACAAACGTTCACAGCAGCATCATTCGAAATAGCCAGAAACTAGAAGTAACACAAATACCCATCAACTAACGAGTTGATAAACACATCAACTGGTATGTCTCTACACTGAAACATTATTCTGCCATAAAAGGAATGATGTACTGACACATGCTACAAAATGGATGAGCCTTGAAAACATTTTGCTAAGTGAAAGAGTACAGTCAGAAAAGAACACATATTGTATGATTCCATTTATATGAAATGTCCAGAATAGGCAACTCTCTAGACACAGAAAGTAGATGAGTGGTTGCCTAGAGCCAGGTTGTTGTGGGGAGTGATTGGGAAGAAATGGGAAGTGACTGCTAACAGTACAGCATTTCTTTTGGGGGTGATGAAAGTATTCTCAAAGTGACTGTGGTGATGGTTACAGAATTCTGTATCTATTCAAAACCAACAAATTATATACATCACATGGCAAATTGTGTGGTATATAAACGGTGTCTCAATAAAACTCTTAAAACTTAAAAAATCCACACTGGGATATCACATCTGACCTATCAGACTGGCAAGACTTCAAAATTTTTACGAAATCTTCTTGGCAAGACTGAAAAACGGACACTCTTGCATGCTGCTAATAGACATGTAACACTGACTCATCCTCTATGGAGGGGGATTGGGGCTATCTAATGATATAGAGGCATTTGTTCTTTGACCCAAAAATCTGATATTTAGGAATTAATCTTGGTGATACATATGCACAAGTTTATTTGATGTGGGATCATATCTAACAGTAAAAGATGGGAAACAAATGACCATCAGAAAAGTATCATTGACTAAAACTTACTTTGTCCAAGCAATGAAGTAATACACAAACACAAAAAAGAATTTAAAAAAAACTGTTGGAATGATCTCTAAGATTTGCAGATAAAAAGCAAAGTTAAAAACAGTGTAAGGAACACATAGAAATAAGAATGCACACATATAGACATCACATAATACACAAAATGTAACTACATATACACACTTATTTTACCAAAAGAAACATTGAAGGATAAGCCAGAAACTAATAAAAATGTTTTCCAAAGACAGCAAGAGGTTGAACAGTATAGAAAGAATAATGATAAAAGGGAAACTTCTGAGTAAACCTCTTTCTCTTTACATAATTTTCACTTTTTTTTTTTTTTTTTTTTTTTGAGATTGAGTCTCACCCTATCTCCCAGGCTGGAGTACAGTGGCACAATATCAGCTTACTGTAACCTCCACCTCCCGGGTTCAAGTGACTCTCATGCCTCAGCCTCTCAAGTAGCTGTGATTACAGGCACCTGCCACCACGCCTGGCTAATTTTTGTATTTTTAGTAGAGATCTGGTTTCACCATGTTGGCCAGGCTGGTCTCGAACTCCTGACCCCAAGTGATCTGACTGCCTCAGCCTCCCAAAGTGGTGGGATTACAGGCATGAGCCACTGCGCCTGGCCAATTTTCACTTTTAAGCCACGTAAATGTTATAAAAATTTAAACAAAATTACATTGAAAAGGAAAAGAAGCTCTGCATTCTAAAATTGGAAATGGATTGAAACAAGTGAACTCAACTATATGCCAAATGGCAAAGACAACCACCCTTTACTTTGAATGCATTCTCCTCGCCAGATATAGGGACAATACGGACTGCCAGGATGTCTTAAACATTACTCAGTGGTTTCCCTGATGTTGTGACACTTTATTTATATCTATACATAAAATACACATTTTATGTATGTTGTAGAGAAAAGCAAATAAATATTCTTATTTTTTAGGAAGCAAGATTTTCACTGTCAGAGTATAGAGTTGCAAATATGAAATCAAAGTTGTTAAGAAAGAATATAATAATGTTAAAATTAAACTCAAAATATCAATATAAATCCATTATTTCTTCCATTCAGTCATTCCATCATTCCAGTATTCATTTCTTTCTTTATTTCCTTGCTCTAGAAGTCATTAAGACCTAGATGCAAATAACTTGGCACCCAGATCTTGGCTTCTAAATATAATTCTTCTATAAAAGAAACCAAAGCCTCTTGGAGAAATGGTTAATTCCATCCTGAGACATCATCTTTAGCTGGAAAGGTAGGAAATACTATTACAGCGTTTTGTCAAAAGGACACAGCTGCCAGCCTAAAGGGACTCCCACAACTGCCAAATTTGGGATAATTTGAGCACAGGAAAATTTAATGTTGTTCATTCCCCACTGACAAGGGAAAGCTCTTCTTTAGAGAATATCACTAAAGGAAAAAGAAAAAAAAATACTAGTAGATTTTAAAAATCAACATTCTACAACCCAAAAAGAAAAAACTGAATCAGGCTAGGATTTTCAATAGACAATCAAACTGATAGTGAATAGGGAGGAATATACATTTGCGTGATGCCCAAGTAGTCACCTAATGAATTACTTGCTAACTGCAAAGGGAATGCCACAGCCTTACAATAGAGAGATTTGAAAGTGGTGACTTTAACTAATAAAGCAAACTAAGCATCAATAAGTGTGAGACAACTTAACATTACATGGCTTCTAATGGGATGCAACATTAAGGATACAATATCACTGATAAAGTATTCTGGCCAAAAAACTTAATCTGAGGCCGGGCGCAGTGGCTCACGCTTGTAATCCCAGCACTTTGGGAGGCTGAGGCGGGCGGATCACGAGGTCAGGAGATCGAGACCAGGGTGAAGCCCCGTCTCTACTAAAAATACAAAAAATTAGCCAGGCGTGGTGGCGGGCGCCTGTAGTCCCAGCTACTCCTGAGGCTGAGGCAGGAGAATGGCGTGAACCCAGGTGGTGGAGCTTGCAGTGAGCCGAGATCGCGCCACTGCACTCCAGCCTCGGTGACAGTGAGACTCCTCTCAAAAAAAAAAACAAAAAACTTAATCTGAATATAACTTGACTTATATATGGCTTATAGATTATAATAGATTCAGAGGACAGAAAAACGACTTAACCACACAAGAAAATAATCAGACAAATCCACACTGTACAATATTCCACAGGATGATGTCTGGTTTCTTGAAAACTCAATGTGGTTGCATCAGGAAAAACAGCTAATGTATGCTGTGCTTAACACCTAGGTGTTGCAGCAAACCACCATGGCACATGTCTACCTATGTAACAAACCTGCACATCCTGCACATGTATCCAGGAACTTAACATTAAATTAAATGAAATTTTTTTCAAAAGTCAATGTGGTTGAAAAAAAAAGTTGTGGTTAAATACAAACAAAACAACAGTGTGGGCACCCCTGCACATGGGTGTGCACACACGGAAAGTCTGTTCTTTATTAAGACATACTAAAGAGGCCTAACAACCAAGTAGAATGGATGAACCATTGGATCCTCTTCTGAGAAAAATAAATTGTGACAAATTGGGATACTTGAATGGACTCTCCAAATGATATGATGGAACTGTCCATTTTCTTAGGCATAATAAGTATATTATGGTTATGTAGCAAAAATTCCTCATTTTTAAGGATGCATTATTAAGTATTTAACAGTGAAATAGCTGAGGTCTGCAACTTAGTTTCAAATGGTTCAACAAAAAATACATATTTACATATAGACAGAGATAAAGTGCATTTGTTTTATCTAGCTAACGAGAAAATGTATAATCATTATGCTCCTTCAAATTGTATGACTGAAATTTTTCATATTATGAAAACAGGAGAAAAGCTTGAAAAAACCAGTTAAGTTCTAGTAAATTGATAAATATGAAAATAGGAGTTAATGAAATAGAAAAATTTTAAGGCAAATTTATTCAATAAAGTTAAAAATGGATTATTTGAGAAGAATAATAAATAGACAAAAAGCTCGGCTACTCTGGCCAAGATAAATAGTGAGAAGGCAAAATTAACATTAGAAAAGAGAAAGAAGATGTAACAACAGACAATAAAATTTAAAAATTTAAACGAATTATTGTATAACCTTGTACCACATACATTTCAAAAGCTACATGAGGGTCGGGCCTATAATCCCAGAACTTTGGGAGGCGGAGGTGGGAGGATCACTTGAGGTCAAGAATTCGAGACCAGCCTGGCCAACACGGTGAAACCCTGTCTCTACTAAAAACCCCAAAATTAGCCGGGCATGGTGGCGGGCGCCTATAATCCCAGCTACTCAAGAGACTGAGGCAGGAGAATCGCATGAACCCAGGAGGCAGAGGTTTCAGTGAGCTGAGATCTCACCACTGCACTCCAACCTGAGCGACAGAGCCAGAGTCTGTCTCAAAATAAACAAACAAAAAGCTACATTAAATGACTGATCAGTTAGGTAAATGGAATTTGTCAAGAATACTAAAACTAGCTAAGCATTAGTTTAAAAACCTGAGTTGGCCAGGCACAGTGGCTCACGCCCATAATCCCACCACTTAGGGAGGTCGCGGCAGGTGGATTGCTTGAGCCCAGGAGTTTGAGACCAGCCTGGGCAACATGGTGAAACTCCTTCTCTACAAAAAATACAAAAATTAATTGGGCATGGTGCCATGTGCCTGCAGTCCCAGCTACTCAGGAGGCTGAAGTGGGAGGATTGCTTGAGCCCAGAGGGTGGAGGTTGCAGTGAGCCGAGATCGTACCACTGCACTCTAGCCTGGGTAACAGAGCAAGACTGTCTCAAAAAGAACAAAACAGGTTAAACTGGTATATTTTATTTTATGTATATTTTACAACAATAGAAAAAATTAGAACCTATAATAAATACTCATTACTTATTGATATTCTGACTGATTAACTGGAGCAGATTACCAGAAATTCCAGATCAAGCCCAATTTCTAAGTTAGTAATGAGGTAAGGATCTGTGTTTAATGCTTACCAAATGAGCATTCCATTTACAAATTCATTTTTACTTGTTCTAGAATCTAGGTTTCGGAATTATTCAACAGTTTCCTACTTATACCTTTCTCACATGTAAGTCACCAAACAAAGGTTTACTGGGCAGAACAAATATAAGAACAAATATAGACTTTTTACTATCATGGAGCTTCTGAATAAGACAAAAAATTAGTGGATCCTGCATCTGAGATATTTATTCACGAGACCCTAACGTATCCTATGAAATGCCATTATTTAAAAGTTAACAGTTAACACCTTTAGAATTACAATCAGGATAGTTATTACAGTAGAACTTCTACCCAAATTAGGCTATGAATGACCTGGAACCCTGTAGTCACTAGGATCTAAGCCAGAATCTATATTTAGACAGTCATTCTGAGGACTGTAATATTACTAGTTCTGGGCAGCTGAATAAGCCTGTATATTAATTAAGTGGAGAAGTAGATATGCTATTAAAAAAAAAAGTTGCTGAGTTTCTGAGAGCTTTTGGAGTGTAAATGTTCTCTCTCTCTTAACTAGAAGGAATGTATTTGATATCAGAGGTGATTAATAGGAGAGTTAAAAGCAAAGTCCCTGGATTGCAGGATCACGTTTCACATATCAAAAATTAAAGAGCTTTATGGAATAAGAAGGAGAATAAAATATGAAGCTTTACAAAAGTTCCTGTGGCTAGCAACAAAGAATCTACTAAAATAGACTAGTTTATTTCCAGTAAATGAAGCTGAGGTTATATTTTTCTGATACTGGCATAGTCTGTTCATAATTTTCCATCTATTGGCAATAATTTGAACTTTATTACTATTTTAAAAATTATTCACTATGTCATACTCTTTCTCTTTCTGCTAATCAACATTTCTGATTACAGATTTTTTTAAATACCCCTTTTAATTAAAATATAACTTATTTCCAGATTTTTAAATAAGGCTATTTGATTTACTGCAAATTATAGTTTTGTAAAAAGGGCATAGCTACCTTCTTCAAACTGGGATGAAAAACAAGGCTAACATGCCCAAGAACAAGATACAACTTCTCCAAAATAAGCTGGCTGAATTTTCAGACTGAAATATGCTTCTATATCCCAGTAATTTCAGACAGTAGTAAACACAAAGGGGGACATGATGATATTAACAGTAAAACTCCACTAACTTACCGAAAGCAATTTGGCCCAAATACAGTGGCGAGATTGTGAACATTCATGCGATTCTGCACATGATGCTTGGCTACTTTTGTCAAGAACTGGCAAAGGTACTTGAGGAGGCAGTAGTGGGTGTCTGGCAGCTCTTTTATTAAGTCTCTTAAGCTACTCTCCTGAACATCATTTCTGCCATCTGGAAAAAAAAAGAATAAAAATGTTCTCAGGTATATTTCACAGTAACAACAACAAAAGCACATAGGTGTAATACACTCTAACATTTTATTCAGAAAAAACCTCTTGAGAGACTGAGATAGGACTTGTGTATTTGACTTTATGTTAAAGAATTACTAACTTATTGTAGTCCCAGCTACTCAGGAGGCTGAGGCAGGAGAATGGCATGAAGCCGGGAGGTGGAGCTTGCAGTGAGCCGAGATTGCACCACTGCACTCCAGCCTGGGCGACAGGGAGAGACTCCATCTCAAAATAAAAAATAATAACAATAGAAAAAAGAATTACTAACTTATGCAAGAAATATAAAAAAACCACAAGGTTTATTCAGTGCACAAAATGGGTTTGTGTTTCAATTTAATGTTTTCGTCCCCAAATTAAGACAATGGTTAGGTTTTTGATCCACAGTGGAATCTTCCATTTGATTTTTGTCTTCAAGTTTGTCAAAACCAGGATTCTTCTGAATAAAATTTGATATGAGAGACCTTCAAGGGACATCATGGGGGATGCTAAACTTAGTGATCAAGATACTGTACACAGAGAAAACTGAAGGAAACTTTTAATTCCTAAACAGCTTTTTAATCTTGACAAAGATTATCTCCTTGACCAATCTCTAGTCAGACTTCTCTGAGCTTTTTTTCACCTAAGCCCTGTTCTGGGCATGTCCTCAAGAGTCCACTTTTAGTAAGAATACTGCTAAGTCAGTTCAGCCAAGATCTCCACCCTTCATATCTGATAACCCTCCATATCTGACCAAATTACTCATTTCCTACCATCCTCCAAATGATGTCTGATCACCTTAGCCTGCCTTCAGCAAGAAACTTGTTAGGTCTGTTTAGCCATAATCTCTCCTGACCCTTGAGGTTTCCTGTTAGTAATTTTCCACCCACTGACTGCTGCCTATCCCAACTCTGGTATATGGTCATGTAATTCCCACTTTCCCTTGTATTCCAAGTTGAGCCCAATCTCTCTGCCCCGCTGCAAAACCCCAAATGCAGTAGTCCCTCTAGCTATCATAATAGTCCTGAATAAAGATTGCCTTACCATTCTTTAACAAGTGTCAGAATGAATAACTTTTTTTTTTCTTCTTCTTTTTTTTTTTTTTTTAAGGAGTCTTGCTCTTGTCACCCAGGCTGGAGTGCCGTGACACAATCTCAGCTCACTGCAACCTCTGCCTCCTGGGTTCAAGCGATTCTCGTGTCTCAGCCTCTTGAGTAGCTGGGATTGATTACAGGTGTGCACCACCATGCCCAGCTAATTTTTGTATTTTTAGTAGAGACGGCATTTCACCATGTTGGCCAGGCTGGGGCCTCCCAAAGTGTTGGAATTACAGGCGTGACCCACCGCACCCGGCCAGAATAACTTTTTCTTTAACAATATCTAACATGTCATATAGTTCAGAATTTGATATATATTTCTCATACAAAAGACTAATAACCCAGCATACACCCCAAAATGTCTAACGATATATCAAAATTCATAGGCATACATATGAAAAGTTTCTCTCAAGTCTCAAAGATTTGTTTTGCCAATACTTAAATATAGTAAAATTGCTAAGTTTTGTGACTTTGTGTAATGCTTTCTCTCGGAAAAAAAAAATATATTTTATAACAAATACAGTAGTTTAGAGGAATGACTACAATCCATTACTTTGACATCTAAGAGAATAAAAATGTAATTCAGTTATAATTAATAAGCAGTTGTATTGCCTACATAAGTCAGCTTTAGCTAGTTAAGTGAAGAAGAAACAGAAAAATGAGGGAAATGAGATACAAAATCAGAGAATTAATCAGTGTTACAAAGCACCTGGATAACATAATGCTACAGACAGGAAGCGAAAACATACAGCAAATCAGACACAGTGACATTGAGAGGCTTCAGAGCACAAGATCAGAATGAAGGCTCAAGTCACTTCTGGGGTGAGGAACCTGGTTCTGCTACCTACTACTTATGTGACCTACGTTGTATTGTTTATAATGGCTATTTTCCACTGCACTATGACCTTAAATAGCAGGGATATACAAGATATTGAAATAATTAAGTAGGAGTGATTAAGAACTAATTGGAGATACCCATTTCTCATGCCCTTATATTATGAAAATAAACAAATAATGAACCAAGAGAAAATGTTCTGCCTTCTTTTTTATGGTGACTAATTCAAAGTGAGTCTATGGGATGTTTTCATGGGTGTTTGCTCTCTGTTTAAAATTGTGGTCTCATTGTCAGCATTTAAAGATAACAAGCAACAGCATTACAACAGCCTTGATAATTAGCCTCTGGCCTTCTGGCTCTGAAATGAAACCTCAAACCATAAAGCAGGCAATGTGTAAAGATATCAGGTCTAATAAAATGAAGATTCAAAATAGTTATGAATTTATGACAATAACATCTTTGAAAAAGCAGCAGCATTTTCATCATTTTCCAATTTCTGAAATATGATAAACAATTTTTCCAGGAAATAAAACAGCCAAACAATGGGAAGGGAGACAGATGTATTTAGAGAGTTTCATGTTTAGCAAAATGACATAAAATCGTTTATGGCGGCTGGGCGCGGTGGCTCACGCCTGTAATCCCAGCACTTTGGGAGGCTGAGGTGGGCAGATCACGAGGTCAGGAGTTCAAGACCAGCCTGACCAACATGATGAAACCCTGTCTCTACTAAAAATAACAAAAAGTAGCCAGGCATGGTGGCATGCACCTGTAATCCCAGCTACTCAGGAGGCTGAGGCAGGAGAATCGCTTGAACCTGGGAAGCGGAGGTTGCAGTGAGCCAAGATCGTGCTACTGCACTCCAGCCTGGGCGACAGAGCAAGACCCTGCCTCAAAAAAAAAAAAAAAAAAAAATCATTTATGGCCTGAATGGAAGAATCACAAAATATATTCTGAAAAGTCAAAAGTAACAGAGAAATATCTTTTATCTACCTTCTTCCATTTCCACAGCATTTTTGTTTCCTGTGATGGAAGATAGATTCACGGATTCCTGGATTCACCCACTGGACAAGGATGCGAGCGTCCTCTACATCAGTGGCTTTGACAGCAGCACACCCACATTTATAATTTACCTCTTGAATCCCTGTTCAAATATACTGACAGTACAGTAAAGACCTTAATTTATTAGCATGACATTTTGCCTCATGTCTTTTCATACAGGTTAATTATGTATCTGCATTTTGTAAAGTGTTTCTGGAAATATCTGGTAAATATTACCATTACTGCCAGCCTGCTGCAACCCTACAAATAAGATTTCCTACATATGAGAATAATAACTGCTCAACACCTTCAGAGGAGGCTTGTAGAAGAATGCCTAGGGTAGCAGCATGGGGGCAGTGGTGGTACAAATGTGCCTATTAGGAAGATGCCTTCTGACGCTTGCGAGAAAGGAGGCTCATAATAATTGGCAGGGTGTGGTGGCTCATGCCTGTAATTCCAGCACTTTAGGAGGCCAAGGTGGGCGGATTGCTTCAGCCCAGGAGTTTGAGACCAGCCCGGGCAACATAGCGAAACCCCGTCTCTACAAAAAATACAAAAATTAGCTGGGCATGGTGGCACATGCCTGTAGTCCAAGCTACTTGGGAGGCTGAAATGGGAGGATCGCTTGAGCTTCAGGAAGTCAAAGCAGAAGTGAACCATGATCATACCACTGCACTCCAGCCTGGGTGACAGAGTGAGACCCTGTCAAAAAAAAAAAAAAAAAAATTTCCTAATAATTACTTTGCTATGGCTTTATTGTCTGATTTATTCACATCTAAATACAATAAACACTGCCTTATACATTCACGTTCTTGTATTTATATTGATAATTATGATGGCTCACTTAAGGTGTCACATTATAAAAGTTTGCAATGCTTCTATTTTTGTTTATATGCATCCAAAATGTATATTTGTTACACAAATATACAAACAGTATATTTGTTTATCATACACTTTCTATGTGTCTAACATTCTTCAACACCACGGGGAAGGCATTAAACAATGCTGTGATGGTTAATATTGAGTGTCAACTTGACTGGATTGAAGGATGCAAAGTATTGTTCCTGGGTGTGTCTGTGAGGGTGTTGCCAAAGGAGATTAACATTTGAGTCGGTGGACTGGGAGAGGCAGACTCACCCTCAGTCTGGGTGGGCACCATCTAATCAGCTGCCAGCAGAGGAACACAGAAGGACTAGACTGGCTGAGTCTTCTGCCCTCCATCTCTCTCCCTTTCTGGATGCTTCCTGCCCTTGAACATCAGACTTCAAGTTCTTCAGCTTTTGGACCCTTGGTCTTACACCAGACCCACTCTTGGACCCTCGGATTTTCCAGGAGCTCTTGGGCCTTCAGCCACAGACTGAAGGCTGTGCTGTGGGCTTCCCTACTTTTGAGATTTTGGGACTCGGACTGGCTTCCTGGCTCCTCAGCTTGCAGATGGGCTATTGTGGGACTTCACCTTGTGATCATGTGAGCCAATACTCCTTAATAAGCTATATACCCATCTATTCCATTAGTTCTGTCCCTTTACAGAACCCTGACTAATACAAAAGCAAACTCCATGCTTTTATGAAACATATTCTAATCGAGGGGAAGACAGACAATTAAAAAATGTTTAAAATATATATGAAGTGGTAACATACATGCTATGAAGAAACAGAAAGCAGGATAAAGTGGAGTAAAGCAGAGTGATGTCGGGGTACAAGATGTTATTTCACTCAATATGGTCAGGGAGGCCCCTCTGATACCATGACTTTTGAGCAGAGCTGAAATAAATAAGGAAGTGTGTAGTAGGCAAGGAAACAGCACACCCAAAGGGCCTGAGGTGGATGTCCTGGGGCTGGGGCCAAGTGGTGGTGGGTGGGGTGAGTAGCAGGAGATGAAATGGGGAGACAATGCAGAGAGGGAAAGGACAGATCATTACTGTCTGATTAAATTTGACTAAAAGCTATGGTCTTTTCTTGTTTTGTTTTGTTTACTGTGTGAGGGTTTTGAGCTGTGGGGAGACATGATCTGTCTTGAGGACCACTCTGGCTGCTCTGCTGAGTCTAGACTGTAGGGGCACAGTTGAAAGCAGCAAGATTACTTAAGAGGTTACTGTAACCATCAAGAAGGAAACGGCCTGGGGCCTGGATCAGGCTGATGCTGATGGGATGGTTAGACGTGGGGGCGGATTCAGAATGCAGTTTAAATTTGTCTTGTGTTGGAAGTTGTTTCATTCATTTAATCATTCCGAAAACATTTACTGAGTGACTACTCTGTTCCAGGCACCATTCTAAGCATTTGAGATAAATCTGTAAACAAAATAAACAGAAAATCCCTACCCTCATGGAGCCTACCATCTAGCAGGTGAGACATTAGGCAATAAATATAGTGACAGGGCTAGGGGAATTGGGAGTACTTGGACCAGGGTGAAGGCTAGTGATAGAGATTATAAATAAGATTGACAGGAAGGTCTCCTTGAAATGTAGTTGATGTCTCCAGCTAAAGTAAAAAAAAAATCTATAAACTGGCAAATATAAGCTCTTTTAGAGTTGGTGGTTGAGTTTCAACCATCTTTTAAACACCCTCCGTGCCTTGCATAGTAAAAGCGCTCAAGACATTGTTTTAAAGAATGATACGCATTTTTAAGACACACAGTAAGACAAACTGGCATAGGAATACAGTACATCTATATTTCAAATATATTTTAAAGAAATGTGGAATAATTTAGTCCATTTATAGAATTTGCTGAGTTGGATGGAATATTACTGTTAGGTAGGAATCAGATTACAGATAGTATCTAAATAGAAGAAAAAGCTCCTTTAGTGGTCACAGGGAAAGGACACTCAGCAACAAAATTCCATAAAAGGGCCTCAGAAACAGAAGTGAAATGCACCTCTGCAGATGTATTAACATATGTTAACTGCTTTAAACTTGTTAAATTGGAATAAAAACTAGGATCATATGTTATAAGTCGTAAGTCCAAAAATTCTAAGAAAACTTTGCAGATGGAAATAATGGTTCACAATTAAAATAGTCATCATTTTCTTTGACATCAATCTTAGGACAAACACTATCTCTCTCCATTAGTGAAAAGTGCTACTTCAAATTATTCAAGTTTTCTTGAAAGTTCTCATTTGTTGTTGGCTGCATTTGACCCATTTCTCAAGCTAAAATTCAAACATTCAACTAGCACAGTATACATAGCATACAGACAAATCTACTCAGCACTTGAAAACTGTACCATAAATACTTTTGTTCCAGGTTAAGCAGCAAACATTGAACCATGTGACAAATATTTGCTCTCACTAAAAAAAAAAAAAATTATAATTATAATCAGCAATGCTATACCTGTATCACAAGATATATCACAGGATGGCACCTAACTCTAATCTTGACATGTATCCTAGTGTTTGTCACATGACTGGACTTTTCAATGACCATGAAGTTATACTGTATTCATAATCTTAGCCTCAAGGAAAGAATAATATAAAGTAACTGACAAAATGCTAATCTCTATCATGATATATCTCAGAGCCATGAGAAGGTCAACCATTAAGACAACCAAAATACTTAGCCTCATGGTGCCAGATTTGTCAAAGTAGCTTCCCCCATCCCCCTGCCTCATTAAACCTCACAAAATGTTTTATGAAAACTTGCTAATCTATTAGATATTAATAGTATAATGAGCTGTTGCCGACTTTGCAGATTAAGAGAGGTCATAAACTCGACAACACGGGCAGCCTCTAGAAACTGAGAAACCAGCAAAGAAACAGAGACTTCAGCCTTACAACTGCATGGAACTGAATTTTGCCAACAATGTGAATGAGTCTGGGAGTAGATTCCCCCCAGAACACCCAGAACAGTCATACAGGAGCCTAGACTGTCACCTTGATCTTGGCCCTGTGAGATTTAGAGTAGAGGAACCAGTTGAGCCCACACACTTCTCACCCACAGTACAGTGAGATAATAAATTTGCAATGCATTAAGTCACTAAGTTCGTGGTAATCTGTTATGGTAGCAATAGGAGTAGTTCCCCATTTGGAGATGACTAGACTGAAATATAGAGATTGATTAGCCTGTCCACATTCACCCAGGTACCAAATAGCTGAACTACAATTTAAATCCAAGTGCCCAGGACCTCATAACATACAATTTGATCAGCATACTCTTACAAAGTTAGCTATTATTATCATTATTACAGAGTAGCTAACACCATGTCTCATGTATGTAAATATTTAAGAAATGTTCCCTGAATCAATCAATCAATAAGCAAATCCGTTGTGTAGTGGAGAGGTGGGAATCTTAATTAATTTGTGAGAAACTATAGCTTCGTAAGTTCTCAGGGCTTGTGGAGAAATAAAATTTTAATAGAAGCCTATAAGGCTGCATGGGCACAAAATATAAACTACATAAGAATAAACAAAACATGAATTATATTTCTTTCTAAATATGTATTTACAGAAGAATGAGAAAAATAATCATGAAATGCCAGCTGTACAGAATCAAACTGGGTTTTCCTCCACATTTCATTCCCCAAGACTGGAATCACTTCTCTGGAGTGATGAGAAGCTTATATAGGCAACAGAATTTCATTTTCCTATGCAAAAAGAGGGGTTATATTTCTTACAAATCTCTTACAACCTCATGACCATGATATGGTTCTCAAAGGCCTCACACAAATTTCTCAAAGGGCAGACTGATAAAGTGACTAATAAAAATTAATAAATTACCATCTATTCTTAGAGGTTATTAGTGAAACTACAAATCTTATCATTCTGATTAGATTCTGCAAAATGCAGAGGTATGTTTATTGCCAAATTAGTCAATATTTATACTGATCCTCCTGTTCCCAGAGAGAACCTGTATGTTCAAGTAAGAGCAAAGGCCTGCAGGAAGAACAAAGAATTAGGTGATATTTTACACTTTAGTCCTATAGCCAAAACAAACTCCTGATAATGCCTAAATAGTATCTCAGCATATTTATTTTGTTAGTATTTATTGGGTACTGAATGCTTGTCAGTGGGGACAGGTGGTGTACATAAAAATATAAAATAGTCTAAATTATAAAGCTGGAACCTCATATCTACACTAAAGGTTAGACACAAGCATTTAGCAGCTGAAGAACTTATTTGTATGAGAATTTATGTACCGAGGAGACTGGAAAAAACAAATAGCATATAGGACAGAGAGCCTCACACAATGTAAAATGCTAATCTGAAACAATATTGGCAGTATCTCAGCTAATAAAACTAGACTTTCTCCATAAATCTAGCACTACATTAAATGGGCCTAGTACAGTAAATATATAGTTTCAGATGAAATCATACTACCACCAGTTGGTTTTTTTCTAGGCACTACTGGTTAAATGCTCAGCTATAAGTGGCCTGTAAGTGGATTTGGTGTCATATGAGTTAAACCAAGCCCAGAGTTACTTAAGACTATTTGTATGTCCTCTTACCCCTCCTTTCTCCCTTAAGGGCCTCAAATTGTTTATGGACTCATTGTAAAAGGTTGATTATTTCCATGGGTTCAGTAAAGCAGGTGTTCAAAACACGGCTTGACACAGTTAGGGCAGAGCTCTAAGTGGCTAGTAAGCTAATCATCTGGCAATCCCTTCAACTGATATTCTTTAACCAAATTTTTAATATTTTTATGTAGATTGATTTTCTATTAATACAGGTTGTATACTTTTTAAATAACTCACTTGTTGACTACGTCTTTTCTTCTTCCAACATAAAAGCATTACTAAAAAAACAAAGAACTTACTGGGGATTTCACCCAGCTCACAATTAATTCCATAATATCCCCAATAGGCCTCTTCTTGGCCTTGGAGCTGCTGGGTATCCTGCTTTTCCTCTTCAAGCCTATAATCTTTCTAAAACTATGTTAGAAAATAGTTACTCAAAATAAAGTTACAGGTACATACTCGAGAGAAATGAAAGCATATATCCACACAAAAACTTGTACATAAATGTTCATAACAGCAAAAAAATGGAAATAACCATTTCCATTACAGGTAGATACTCAAGAGAAATGAAAGATATATCCACACAAAAACTTGTACATAAATGTTCATAACAGCAAAAAAATGGAAATAACCCAAATTTCCATCAACATATGAATGGATAAGTAAAATATGGTATATTCATACAATAGAATATTAACCAGCCATAGGAATGCAGTACTGATATATGTGACACCACAGATGAAGCTTGAAACATTATGCTAGATCAAAGAAGCCAGTCACAAAGTACCACATACTGTGTGATTCCATTTATGAAATGTCCATAGAAGCAAATGTTTATAGAAAGAAAGTAAACTGGTCTTTGCCTAAGGATGTGGGTGGTGGGAGGAGGGAGGAATGGGGAGTGACTGCTAATGGGCATAGGGTTTCTTTCTGGGGTCATAAAAATGTTCGAAAGTTAGATAATGGTGATGGTTGCACTGTGTGAATAGATAAAAAACCACTGAATTTTACACTTTAAGAAGGTCAATTTATGGTAGGTAATTGATATACCAATAAAGCTGTTATAAAGAAATTCTGTTGACTTCAAAATCAAGCATGGGAAAAAATCAAGCATGGAAAAAGAAAGTTAGAGGAGACCTTTCAGATAAAGATGACAGATCATTTCAGTTAAAGATGAGTGTACCTACTTTTCCTCCTAATATCCCACTAAAATGACAATTTTTTTAAAAGAATAAGTCCTCAAGGATAAAGAGAATAGCCTAAAACATGACAGTAGATGGAAGATTTTAACAAATGTCCATATGCACGCACACATGTGCACACAATCATGTTTCAAGATGAGTTGTTCTTATATAGAACAATTTGCTCAGTCATGGCTTCCCTTTCCAAGCTTACACAACCTCACCCACTAGTTAATACTATCTCACAGAGTCAAATGCCATATAAGGAAAATAAAGATGCATATGTGTACCCAGCAAAGAAAAGATCATCTAGTTATCAGGACCTACAATCTCAGAGGTCATGGGTGGTTATAGATACAAATAAGGTTCTTCCTGTCACATGGATCTGGATGAGACCAGTCCAATTGGAACACTGCCAAAATGTATGAAGTCATCTGTGGAAACCTGGGTTTCCTGCCACCACATTTCCAATTTATTCCAGTGGAGGCTTTGTGCTGCTGATTGATTGGTACCTTGGGCAAATACGTAGACATCAAACCTTTAATTTTGCTCTGGGTTTAAGTCTTTACTGAGAAAAAAAGAATAGTGTATACGTTTGGCATTGCTCATAGAAAACCCAAAAGATACACACTGAAAATGGAAAGGTTAAATTTTGTAGTTTAATATAATTATTCTGTTTCTCACAGAAACAGATATTTGTATAAGTTGAGTAATTTCAAAAGAAAAGAAGCTTCCCAGTAAAAAGAAATTACCCTAGGGAAGGAAATATGTCATATGCTTGTTATGGAGTTCATACTATCCAAGAAATGACAATTCATAACTAGTATCTGGCCAACATTATTCACGTGGTATTGTAAAATTTGCAAGTCGAAACCACTCAGCTAATCTCAACACAATACAGATGGCATCAAGATAGTGTAGATAAAAGACAGGCTTGACTCCAAGGTATCTAGTGAGTTCCTCATATAATGAAGAAAGAGAAAGCCCTAAGGCTTAGGTACAAATTAGCTTATTAAATTAGATTTATTTACAATTAGCCACTGTGCTGATTAAAATGGCCCTATTATTAGGGTGGTTTTCTTAAGAAAAACAGTTACTGTCTAAATTATCAAATGCGCATAAGCATTTGATAAAATTCACAGGCCCTTAACTCTCACATGTTGTTTGCACAGCTGCTATTATAAAATTCTGTCTCATTTAAAATCAAATATGGGTTGTGGGGGTAAAAAAAAAAAAAAAAAGGCAAGGGAGAATTTCCATTTAAAGAGACAGATTGATTATATGTGTTTATCTAGTCTTCCCAAGGCTCCACTGAAATGACAGTAAAATAATACTTAAAAAGTATAAGCACCCAATGGCAAAAAAAAAAAAAAGAAAAGAAAAGAAAAGAAAAGAACAGCAGAGAAAACAGAAGAGTATGAGATTTTAAAGACATTTGGAAGTGGATGCAAGTGACTGGAAACAGATTGTTTACAAGCCTGTCAGGCTCAGCAAGTCCTCCAACACCGCCTGCATCCAGGCAGGCATGTGCTCAGACAGGAGTGCTGAGGCTTAGTCTCCGGGTAATATCAAAGGATTCTTGAATACCTGAGATAGTTAAGGACTAGCATGAGAAACACATTTGAAAATGTGAGATTAGTGAAAAGTCTGCTAAGAAATAAGGAGTCATTATTTCCTTACTGATGGGAAGTAAGCATACTACTTCCCACCTCCCCCAAGCCCTGCTCTTGATGAACTCAGTAGCTGAAGAGAAAAAGATGTTCACATACTGATATTTGGGCATCCCCAAATGACACAGCTAAATTTCTCATTTTTCTATCTAATCCTTCCAAAGTGAAGTGTGCCAAGAGACAAGCCCCTGATCCCATTTACAAAATGTTATCCTCAAATCAAAACAGCTAAGAATCACTTTATGTTTGAGTAAAGACAAAAAGAAAACCCATAAACAGATAATACAGAGAAAAGAAGAAAATTTAAACAAGTACAGCGTAACAACAAACCATTGTTAGTATCCTCAGAAAAGTAAGACGAGAATGTTCTAAAAGAGTATGGTGTTTTGCAAGAGGAATCAAAGGCAAGGTTATTTTGGATATTAAAAATAGAAAAGCTAAAATAAAAAAATAGGTTTGGCAGGAAAATAAATGAGGAAATTTCACAGAAAACAGAATTAAAAGACAGTGATAAGTCATTTAAAGAAACTATAATATAGGAAGGATAATACAAGAAAATTTCCAAGACCAAAAGAAAATACTTTCCAATCTGATGGAACTCATGGAATGTTTAACATAATGGGTAGAAAAAAGACTCCAGGAAATAGTAGGTCCAGGAAAAAACACTGGTGAGGGAAAACTCAAGATAACATCTACAACCAATACAGGTGGGAGCAGAAAATAAAAAGGGCCCCAAAGAGGAATCACCACAGAAATAAAGAATGGATAAATTACTTACTTTTTTTAAGTTAACAGTGGAGTTGTTGGAACAATTTGGAAAAAAAAACTGCATCAAGTTTATAGAAAATTATGTAAGCGGGCTACGCATGGTGGCTCACACCTGTAATCCCAGCACTTTGAGAGGCTGAGGTGGGCAGATCACTTGAGTTCAGGAGTTCAAGACCAGCCTGGCCAACATGGGGAAACCCTGTCTCTACTAAAAATATAAAAATTAGCTAGGTATGTTGGTGCACACCTGTAATCCCAGATACCTAGGAGACTGAGGCAGCAGAATCATGGTTATAGGTGTGCGGGAGGTGGAGGCTGCAGTGAGCAGAGGTTGCAGGGAGCTGAGACCCCACACCACTGCACTCCAGCCTGAGTGACACAATGAATGGGGAAAAAAGAAAAATATATATATATACATGTAAGTAAAAAAAAAAGACAAATATTGTCAGAAAATATCTCACACACCATATACCCTGTTAAATAATTATTCAGTCACACATTAATTATAAATTTAACTAAATTTGTGATATATCAATATTCGAAGAAATTGTTGGGAGTAAGTGGCAAAGCAACAGAGTGAATTCCATCTATTTTATAAGCAGAAGTGATGAGATATCTGAAAGTGGATAATCAAGATTTAACACTATATTATCAAATGGAAGCAAATACCAAAACGACAGCTAAACCAGTTAAAAGTTATTCATTCTGAGAAAGAACTGAGGGCTGCCAAAGGGTATGGTAGGGATCTGCTGGTTTTCTTTTCTTTTTTTGTAGAGACAGGGTCTCACTATGTTGTTCAGGCTGGTCTCAAACTACAGGCCTCAAGCAATCCTCCTACCTTGGCATCGCAAAGTGCTGGAATTATATAGTCATAAGCTACCACACCTGGCCAGGGTCTGCTGGTTTTTTCTTTTCTTTTTTGTAAGATTGAGTCTCACTTTGTTGCCCAGGCTGGAGTGCAGTGGTGCAATCTCAGCTCATTGCAATCTCCACCTCCCAATTCAAACAACTCCCGTGCTTCAGCCTTCCAAGTAGCAGGGATTACAGGCATGTACCACCAGGCCTGGCTAATTTTTGTATTTTTAGTAGAGATGGGGTCTTGCCATGTCAGCCAGGCTGGTCTCAAACTCCTGGCATCAAGTGATCCACCCACCTCAGCCTCCCAGAGTGCTGGGATTGCAGGCGTGAGCCACCGAATCCAGCCCATCTTGTGTTATCAACTTAGCCAACGATGAGAAAGTTCAAGCACAGTTTCAATTAATTTCGGCAAGGATTTTGAAATCTTCCTCTTAACTCCAAGTTGAATTCATTTCTTTTTTCCCTTTTCCTTCTCCTTTCTAATCATTAGGCAGGTAAGTACACTTATTCTTCCGTAACTCTTTTGTAAATATTCGAAGAGAAAGGGAAGTTAGAATAGAGAAAGTGTAAAGAGACGAATTTTAAGCTTAAAGTAGAAAAAATGAGGAGAATCACACTAAAATGACTTTTCTTTTTATAACCAAGAAAGCAATGGACAGGAGTGAAGGCTGAGGATGAGATGGGACATAAGCATTGGGAAGGGAGATTCCATTAAAAATATGGATGCCCATGTTCCATCCCCCTAATGATTTTATTGGCCTGCAATGTGACTTGATCTCTGAAAGTTTTCTAAGCTTTCTAGAAAATTTTTTTTAACTTTTATTTTAGGTTTGGGGGTGCACGTGAAGGTTTGTTACATAGGTAAACTCATGTCATGTCTTTTTTTTTGGTACAGATTATTTAATCACCCAGATATTAAGCCCAGTACCCAACTGTTATCTTTCCTGTTCCTCTCCCTCCACTCACCCTCCATCCTCAAGTAGACCTAGTGTCTGTTGTTTACTTCTTTGTGTTCATAAGTTCTTATCATTTAGCTCCCACTTATAAGTGAGAACAAGCAGCATTTGGTTTTCTGTTTCGATGTTAGTTTGCTAAGGCTCATAGCCCCTAGCTCCATCCATGTTCCCATGAAAGACATGATCTTATTCTTTTTTATGGCTGCATAATATCCCATAGTGTATATGTATCATATTTTCTTTATCCAATCTATCATTGATGGCATTTAGGTTGATTCCATGTCTTTGCTATTGTGAATAGTGCTGCAAATGAAAATTCACATGCATGTGTCTTTACGGTAAAATGATTTCTATTGTTCTGGGTATATACCTAGTAATGAGATTTGCTGGGTTGAATGGTAGTTCTGTCTTTAGGTCTTTGAGGAATTGCCACACTACTTTCCACAACGGTTGAACAAATTTACACTCCCATCAACAGTGTATAAGGATTCCCTTTTCTCTACAACCTCATCAGCATCTGTTAATTTTTGACTTCTTAGTAATAGCCACTCTGACTGGTGTGAGATGATATCTCATTGTGGTTCTGATTTGTATTTCTCTAATGATCAGTGATGTTGAGCTTTTTTCATATGCTTATTGGCTGCATGACGTCTTCTTTTGAGAAGTGTCTGTTCATGTCCTTTGCCCACTTTTTAATGGGGTTGTTTTTCTTTTGTAAATTTGTTTAGCTTCCTTATAGAGGCTGGATATTAAACCTCTGTCAGATGCATAGTTTGCAAAAATTTTCTCCTATTCTATAGGTTGTCTGTTTACTCTGTTGATAGTTTCTTTTGCTGTGCAGAAGCTCTTAAGTTTAATTAGATCCCAGTTATCAATTTTTGCTTTTGTTGTGATTGTTTTTGGTCTTTGTCATGAAACCTTTGCCCTTTCCTATATCCAGATGGTATTGCCTAGGTTGTCTTCCAGGGTTTTTATAGTTTTGGGTTTTACATTTAAGTCTATAATCCATCTTGAGCTGAATTTTGTATACGGTGTAAAGAACGGGTCCAGCTTCAGTCTTCTGAATATGGCTAGCCAGCTATCCCAGCATCATTTATTGAATAGGGAGTCTCTTCCCCATTGCTTGTTTTTGTCAGCTTTGTTGAAGACCATATGGTCATAGGTGTGCAGCCTTATTTCTGGGCTCTCTATTCTGTTCCATTGGTCTATGTGCCTTCCAAGGCAATTCTTATAGGCTGCAACTGTTGAGAAGCACTGACCTAGCACTTATTAAATATTTAGTATGTGACTGGCATTATTCCAAGTTCTTTAGTATCTTTCAATATCCACAATAACCTCAGGAAGTAGACACTACTGCTATTGAGAGGGAAGAATTCCCTGCGCCCCTCTGTGGGACTTGCAACAGGGGTGTGGCTTGCTTACTCAAACCCCTTGTGGGAGGAGGAGCATGCAGGCAAGCAGGTGCTGGGGCCAGAGCGAGCACTTTTGGGCTCCACCCCCAAGGTAGCGTCTAGGGGTATGTTACAATTAACGGTCTTTTAGCAGTTGCCATCCATGGACGGCTAAGTGTTAACCAGCTCAGTGGAGAGTCAGTGTGACAGCCTTTTACACCCTGCCCTCTTGGTACCCCGGTCCTTGTCTGGCAACCAGGAAGAGACAGATCACATGAATTTGAAGGATGGTGAATGCGGATTTTTTATTAAGCAGTGGAAGGTGGCTCTCAGCGGAAGGAGAGCTAGACAGGGGATGGTGCAGGAGGAAGGTAATCTTTCCCTGAAGCTCTGCTGTCTCCAGCTGGGCTCCTCTCCAAAGTTAAGCCGCGTCTATCCATAGTCTCAGACACTCAGTCACTTCTTCTCCTCTCGACATTCAGCCACTTGTCCTTCTGCCAGCCGAGGTCTGGGGTTCATATGGGCACAGGATAGGGGGGCAGGACAGACCAGAAAGCAACATTCAGGCACAAAAACAGGAATGCCTGCTCTAATTTAGGGCCACAGGTCCAGGCTTGAGGGTGCAGCCCTCACTAGGGACTCCGCTCTCCTGCCTCCTGTCCATATCATTATCTCCATTTAACAGGGAAACTAAGTGTGGTGATTTAAAAATGCCTACAAAGTTTGACACATTTCCCTTAAAAAGATGGAGCCTAATTTCCCTCCCCTTGAATACAGACCAAATTAATGACTTGCCCCTAACAAACAGGGCAGAGTGATTCTATCTGACTTCTAGAGCTAAAAGGACAGCTTCCATCTCTGTTGAACTGCACGCTCCAGGAGAAGCCAACTACCATGTTAAGATAACATTCAAGAAGCCATCTGAAGAAGCCCACAGAAAAAGGAATTAAGGCCTCTCACCAAGACCCAGTGTTAAATTGTCATCCATGTGAGTAAGCCACCTTGGAAAAAGATCCTTGAGCCCCAGTCAAGCTTTCACATACCTGTAGCCCCTGCCAACCTCTTGACCACAACTTTCAGAGACCTTGAACCAGAACTGCCCAGGTAAACCACACTTGAATTCTTGACCCACAGAAACTGTGAGAGAAGATACATGTTTACTGATTTAAGCCACTAAATTTTGGAGTCATTGTTATACAGAAATACATTAACAGATACACTAGGGCACAAAAAGGGTAAGTAACTTGGCCATACTAATGCAGAGAGCAAATGGCAAACCGAGATTTGAAATCTATCGGAATGGAGCCAGAGCCTATGCTCTAAGGCACATGCTATAAGCACTTTCTTCAAAATGGAGATTATACTGCCAGTATCACATTAGAGCTGGTGCTAAGATTAAAAGAGATGATATAAGCAAAATATCTACTAGGTATTAAACTAAGCAATAAGTAGTCACCTAATGGCACCCATTACTGTCATCATCACTCGAACAAGTATATTCTCAAAAAGGATCAATATTAAACACAAAAAACACCTCAGTATCATTTTTTCCACAGCATGTCATTTGTTTTAAACTTTTTCCTTACTTCTAAATTCACTAGACATTAAGGATTTCCGAGACAGAAACAAATCAATGCTGTAATAATTTATATCCCAGAGACTATCTAATTAACATCCCACTGCAGGCTTTTTTACTGTTTTTCACTCAAACATTTATCAAATTTGATAAATTTTAAAAAGCACAGTGTTATGGACTAAATTTTGTCCAAAATTCACAGATTGATGCCCTAATCCCCAATGTGCCCATAGTGGAAGACAGCACCTTTAAGGAGGCAAGGAAGGTTAAATGAGGCCACAAGGGTTGGCTCCTGATCAAATAGGGCTGGTGTCCCTGTAAGAAGAGAAAGAGATATCAGGAGTACTCCAGCACAGACAAAAGGCTATGTGAGGACACAGCAAGAAAGTGACGACATCTGCAAGGAAAGAAAAGAGCCCTCACCAGAAACTACTGCCAGCACCTTGATCTTGGACTTCCAGCCACCAGAACTGCGAGAAAATAAGTTTCTGTTGTTTTAGCCACCCAGTCTGTATCATTCTGTTCTGGTGGCCCTAGCTGATTAATATAAGCAGTAGAAAATAAAAAGGCTGGGCTTTGGAGCCAGGGAGATCCCAACTCTGCACAATCTACCTGCTTGTTCTTTGGCAAGTAACTTGCCCTCACTGAGCTGAGCTTCACTTTCTTTTTTTTTTTTTTCTTTTTTATTATTATTATTATTATACTTTAGGCTCTATGGTACATGTGCGCAACGTGCAGGTAAATTACATATGTATACATGTGCCATGCTGGTGCGCTGCACCCACCAACTCGTCATCTAGCATTAGGTATATCTCCCAATGCTATCCCTCCCCCCTCCCCCCACCCCACAACAGTCCCCGAAGTGTGATGTTCCCCTTCCTGTGTCCATGTGTTTTCATTGTTCAATTCCCACCTATGAGTGAGAATATGCGGTGTTTGGTTTTTTGTTCTTGCGACAGTTTACTGAGAATGGTGATTTCCAATTTCATCCATGTCCCTACAAAGGACATGAACTCATCATTTTTTATGGCTGCACAGTATTCCACGGTGTATATGTGCCACATTTTCTTAATCCAGTCTATCATTGTTGGACATTTGGGTTGGTTCCAAGTCTTTGCTATTGTGAATAATGCTGCAATAAACATACGTGTGCATGTGTCTTTATAGCAGCATGATTTATAGTCACTTTCTTTATCTATGAAATATTTGTAGGAATAGCTGTAATAGAGATAAAAACACAAACACAAGTAAAGCACCTAGGCAAAATCTTGACCCAAAACAGGCACTTAAATTGTGATTAAAGAAATAAATAAATTAGTTTATTGTCATCTATTTATATCTACAATATTGTCCAAACATAATTGATGCTCAGAATTATAAACACTGACGAGTCTACAAAGATGACTATGAAATGCACATCTTTAGTCCTAATCCCTCTCATAAGCACTGACCTTCATTTTACTCATCCATTTAAAATGAACTCCTCGTCATGGCCCCCAAATAATCTTCCTTTGTTAACTTCCACTATGTTTATTACAGGATCAATTGTCCAGATGTCACATCAGGATCTTTCCCTTTCTTCAAAATAAAAAATAAAAAAAAAAGCACGATCTCTGAGACAGATATTTAATAAAGTCTCCACCACGAAATCATCAGATCCTATTGTGAAATTAAATTAAATAATTCAAACTAAAAGCTGTTGGAACTTTAAATTATTTGAGCCTTAAGAGAAATGAGAATATGTGGCCTGAGTCACGTAGCATGCAGTTGTAACTTCTGCTTCTCTGATTATAGATTAACTTTCCTCTGTATTCCTGTACTGCAGATGATTAGGAAAGACCCAAATGTACCAGAGATAAGACTCCCTTCAACACCATTACCTCTCCTTACAGAATGTTAAAGCAGTCTTCCCTGGGCTGTAACAAGCTATAATCAATCAAATTTCTATAATGCATGTGCTATGAGCTATGCAAGGTTAGAGATAACCAGGTCCACACATTTCTGTGTCTTTCCACAGTGTCAGGCTTTTATTAATGTTATTCCAATCACAAAAGCCATGAGCTACATGGAATTCCCAAGAAGGCAATTTTCCTTAGTACTTCCTGTTAATTTGGTAGTCAGAGTTGTGGGGACACAGGCTCAAACCACTCCACAACTCAGTCAATATTGCAAACCATATATAATAGTAAACTTCAGCAATGTATAAATAACGTTAAACATTCCACAACAAAGTAACATTTAATATCAAGAGGAAGAAGAGACAGGAGAAAAGGGCTGACAAACCAGTCCAGGGAGAGTGAAGAAGACCAAAGGAGTCCTAGTCTGGGTTGAGCCGTCTGTTGGTCTTGCAAGGAAGAGTATTTTAGGTGGCAGAACCTTCGGCAACAGATGCCAAGCTCTTAATCATGAGTAACTACAAGACAGTGTCAGTTAAGACGGCCCTTTTGAGCTACTGAAGACCTAATCTTTTATAGTCACAGAGTCCTTTGGTGAGAACTGGTAGGAACTGGTGCCTGTTTGTGTCCATATCAGGTTGGACACAATCTTTATTTTTTATTTGTTTATTAAGCAAAAGATCTTATCCTTGTCGGCAATGTGTCCTGTGAAATATAAAATAGAGTCGTTTTCTAAGATGGAGATAGTTATGTCAGGGGTTCTCTATACAGTATGTACTGACCTTGTATGGAAAAATTTGAAACCCTGCTAAACTACTCTGCCTCTGTCTATATAAGTAAAACTTTAACCTCTCTACTTTGAACCTCTGTCCCCATTCCTTTGGAGTCTGTGTTTCCCGAGTGGTTATCCCCAGGCTTTGTACCGAATAAACTCTAAACTTAATCATATTTTCTGAATTTCATCATTTAAGGTTGACACTACCAAGTGTAACAGACAGCACCTGAGCCTTTGGGCTAAGTCCCAAATTTGCCTGGAGGTAGGCAAAGAGCATTAGGCAGCCACAGAAAGTTCCTAGAAAGTTGAAGACTGTCTCTTCCTTTCAGGACAAAAGATCAGGTCTGAGGAGCTGAAGCACTTTAAAATGTAAAAGTGCTACCCTGTGTACAGATAGAAAAGAAAAGATTTGAATAACTGAAGACAAAGGAACAGTAGTTGCCTCTGGCCTTATCTAAACATTAAGTTTGCAGGGATCTTTCCCTGGTGCTACTATAACCTCACCTCACAAATTTCTTCCTGATTATTAGTATGTATTCACAACCATCTGATAAACTGGCCCTCTGCCATCATGTGGTTCTGTGGACCCCATCAAAGGTACAGACACCAGGGTCAGGCCACCAGACTACGCCTTCCTAACACACTTTCTCAGGTCATCTCAAAACCTCTGACTTTTCTTACCCTCATTATCTTTTTTTTTTTTTCTGAGATGGAGTCTCGCTCTGTTGCCCAGGCTGAAGTGCAGTGGTGCGATCTCGGTTCACTGCAACCTCCATCTCCTGGCTCAAGTGATTCTCCTGCCTCAGCCTTCTGAGTAGCTGGGATTACAGGCACCTGCCACCACGCCCGGCTAATTTTTGTATTTTTAGTAGAAACAGGGTTTCCCCATGTTGGCCAGGCTGCCCTCAAACTCCTGACCTCAGGTGATCCTCCCATCTTGGCCTTCCAAAATGCTGGGATTACAGATGTGAGCCACGATGCCTGGCCATCCTCATTATCTTAATAATTACCAGCTACGATGTTCTGTTCATGTTTTCTGTCTGTCTCTGGTAACCTTCCTTTAAAATCCCATGATGAGTTTCTTTTTGGAATGATGACAAAGAAAGTATTGGCACTGGATAGTGGTGATGGTTGCACAACACTGAGATTATACTTGATGTCACTGAATTGTACTTAAAAATGGTTAAAATGGTAAATGCTATGTTACATATATATTTACAACAATTTAAAAAATTTCCATTGCCAACTATTTATCTGATACAGATGGTTGTAGGACTATGACCTAGATTTCTATTAGCCTTCTAGATGTTCTCTCTGCATGTAGCATCTTCCCATCTAACCATCTTACACAGCACTGCCTAACATACTGCTTCTATTATATGAGATCTTTCTTAAACATTTTATTATTTATATATAAATATTAATTTCTTGACACTAATATTCAAGACCCTATACCACCTAACCTCAACCTACTTTTTCAATAGTATCTTTTGCTAATCTCTTCTAGCTACAGATAGCTCTGTCAGATAATTCTGTCTTACAGTGTTTTTGCTCATGCCCTTAACTCACTTAAAAGATTTTCCTCTCCATACAAGTTAATGTTGTCTCCAATCTTATTTTTCCCACAAAGTGTTTTCTGACCACCATAATCCAGGCTGGTTTTCTTCCCTCCTTGTTAGTTACCACTGACTGGATGTTTTTATTGTTCATTTAAAGCACTATTGTAGAATATATACAACATATCTTCTACTTCCTCAATTAAATCACACACTCCTTAAAATTAAGATGTTTAATTTTTCATTTCTTTGTATTACTCAGTATCTATTTAGAAGTTACTAAAAAAAATACTGATGGAGGATCTAATTCCAAGTCATCAAATAACAATAAAAATACTCAACTATGATCTAGAACTACTTACATTTATATTAGAGAAGAATTTTCCACAGGGAACAGTCAATTAAAAATATTTCTAGTTAATCCTAAATTAAATGAATCCTCTTCTGCAATCTTTTTATGGCTTACAATTCACACCTATTTCCAAAACATACATATGATTACAAAAATAAAAAGTACATATACTACTGCCCTACCAACATAAGGATAAAAGATCAAAAGGCATGGAATACACCACACTGAGATAATCATACTATAAACCTTGATTGAGGAAGATGAGTTGCTGTAGTCAGAGAGAAGCCTAACATGGCAATAGGAAAGGATGATCACTGAAGGTCCCTTCGAGTGTGTCTCTTAAATATGAATTGTCTAAACCTCTGAGAGGGGTTGTGAGGCCTCTGAAAGAAGTGAAAGGTTCTGGAAGAAATCAAATAGAGAAAGAAGTCTTTGATAAAAATCTGTCATGCAGGTATACTGATTTGTTAACTAAAACCCATACGATCTCAGAGCTTCAGACATCAGACACATCCAAAGTGGATAATTTGTTATAGAAATGAATGAATTTAAACAGTTTTCTCCCATGGAGGGCCACTGTTCATCTACAAGATGTTAGGGGTCAGGGAAGCTTACAGACATCCAGACTGTTCTCGCTGGCAGTTTGGTTTAGCCTAAATGTCTGAAAAAATACTTAGGGCTCCAGAACTCCATCCTATAAAGCATGGAAGACAGGACTTTGATCTGAAAAATTTTAAGCATATTCAACTATGAAATCACTTGCTCTTTACACAGGATATAATTCAAAGACCTACAACAACATTAAAAAAAAAGAAATGTAGCATTGAGTTGTGACAGAATACTAAGAAAACAATTTAATCTGTTATTATGAGGATGGATTTATGAAAGCAGGGTAGTCACCCCTGAGGAAATTACATCAAAACAACTTTATCATATATTAATGTATAGTAGAAAGGGTGGGAGATGAGAATACTGTTTACTGGCAAGCGCAGCATCTGCTCTTAATGGGCATTAAAAGCAAAACCCATTCAACTATGTGTAAAGAGCTTTACCATCCCTGGCTTCAGGGTGCTCAGTTGCAACGTCCACCCTGTACTATAAGGGTACCTCAGACAGGATAAACAAGAAACACAGTAATCCTTTCTATCTTTCATCTGAAATATGAAAGAAGGAAGTTTATTTTATAGAGACAATAAAATATATACATATATAACACAGTATATATATATATATCACAGTGTATATATATATAACATAGTATATACATATATATATAAGTGTGTGTGTATATATATATATATATATAAAAACACAGTAACCCTTTTTACCTATCTTCTATCTGAATTATGAAAGAATAAGTTTATTTTATAGAGGCTATATTGTCTGATGCCTAATGCATACATTATTCCCTCTATTTGGCAGCTTACATAACTAGTAGTTGCTCAATTATAGTCACGCACTGCATAATGATGTTTTGGTCACTGAGGGACTCCATATATGACTATGGTCCTATAAGATTATAATGGAGCTGAAAAATTCCTATTGCCCAGTGATGTCATAGCCATCATAACGTCCTACTGCAACATATTACTTCTGTGTTTGTGGTGATGCTGGTGTAAACAAACCTACTGGCTTCCAGTCCTATAAAGGTATAGCATACACAATTACACTCGGTACATAATACTTGATAACAATAATAAATGACTATGTTACTGGTTTATGTAGTTACTATACAGCAAGTATAATGACATTTCGTTCAAAGTCATTTTGTTCTAATGCTGATGAGAAAAAAATAATCAATTCCCAGCCAAAGCCACTGTCTATGCAGAGTTTGTGCCTTCTCCCCAGGTCTGCATGAGTTTTCTCTGGGTACAAAGATGGGCATGACCAGTTAATCAGCATGTCTAAATGTTCCCAGTCTGAGTGAGTGTTGGCATGGGGGTGAGTACACCCTGTTGTGCAATAATGTCCTATTCAGGGTCGACTCCCGCCTTGCGCCTGAGCTGCTGGGGTAGGTTCCACCCACTCACGACCCTGAATTGGAAAAGGCAGGTTAGAAAATGAATGAATGAATAAATGAATGAATACAAATGATTGTAAAATAAAAATCTGTAGACAATAATCCTACAAATGCATGACAATAAATGATGCAGTAGGAATGCACTCAGTGAGCCTGCCATATCTGTCATTGATTTTGAACTATGTGGTGGGAAGAGGTGCTGCTGACAACTTTTACTTCACAAATACCTATTCCTTGATTTAACCCATCACCACTATGACAGCCATCACTCACTATTTACCAAAAACTGGGGAAATAATTCTTATTTTTTAAAAAGTATTTCTTAAATGTAGGTGTACCTCACATTTATTTCAATGTTTAATAACAGAAGTGTTCTGGGTCTTCAATTAGAAGTTTGGTGATGTTTTTGTAACCAGAATCATGCCATCAGAACTTAACTATTGTGGGAAGTCAGGGACCCCGAAGGAGGGATCGGCTGAAGCCATGGCAGAAGAACATAAATTGTGAAGATTTCATGGACATTTATTAGTTCCCCAAATTAATACTTTCATAATTTCTTACACCTGCCTTTACTGCAATCTCTGAACATAAATTGTGAAGATTTCATGTACATTTATCACTTCCCCAATCAATATTCTTGTGATTTCCTATGCCTGTCTTTACTCTAATCTCTTAATCCTGTCATCTTCATAAACTGAGGATGTATGTCGCCTCAGGACCCTGCGATGACTGCATTAACTGCACAAATTGTTTAAACAATATGAAATCTGGGCACCTTGAAAAAAGAACAGGATAACAGCAATGCTCAGGGAACCAAGGGAGATAACCATTAGGTCTGGCTGCCTGAGAGCTGGGTGGAACAGAGCCATATTTCTCTTCTTTCAAAAGCAATAGGAGAAATATCGCTGAATTCTTTTTCTCTGCAAGGAACAGCCCTGAGAAAGGGAATGCATTCCTAGGGGGTGGTCTCTAAAATGGCCGCTCTGGGAATATCTGTCTTTTATGGTTGCAGATAAGGGATGAAATAAGCCCCAGTCTCCGGTAGCGCTCCCAGGCCTATTAGGACGAGGAAATTCCTGCCTAATAAATTTTGGTCAGACCGGTTGTCTGCTCTCAAACCCTGTCTCCTGATAAGACGTTATCAATGACAATGTGTGCCTGAAACTTCATTAACAATTTTAATTTCGCCCCAGTCCTGTGATCTCGCCCTGCCTCCATTTGCCTTGTGATATTTTATTACCTGGTGAAGCACGTGATCTCTGTGACCCACACCCTATTTGTACACTCCCTCCCCCTTTTGAAAATCACTAATAAAAACTTGCTGGTTTTGTGCCTTGCGGGGGCATCACGGAACCTGCTGACAGGTGATGTCTCCCCCGGACACCCAGCTTTAAAATTTCTCTCTTTTGTATTCTTTTTTCCTTTATTTCTCAGACCGGCTGACACTTAGGAAAAATACAAAAGGACTCACATTGAATTATCGGGGGCGGGTTACCCTGATACTTAACTTTTGTTTGTATCAATCTGCCTGTGATACAATTTATTTCTCAATATATCATTTTGCTTAAAGTTGCAGTTTCCAAGAAACTGTCAACAACATTAAGTGAAAACTTACTATACTATACATTTTATTATTTTAGAGTGTACCCATTCTATTTATATATATATGTATAAAGTGCATTTTAGAGTGTACTCATCCTATTTATATGTATGAAGTTTATATATATATAAAATTAACTGTAACACAGACTCAGATACACATATACATATATACGTGTATGTTAACTGCAACACAGACTCAGATAAACATATACATATATACATGTGTATGTTAACTATAACACAGACTTAGATACACATATACATATACATACATATATACATGTGTATGTTAACTATAACGCAGACTCAGATACACATAAACATACATATATACACATGTGTATATTAACTGTAACACAGACTCAGATACACATATATATATACATACATACATATATATATACACACATGTGTATGTTAACTGTAACACACTCAGGCAGGTACTATGGGAGGTATTCCATAAGAAGGCATTGCTATTGTAGGAGATGGCAGTTCCACGAGTGTTACTGTTCCTGAAGACTTTCCATTGGAACAAGATATGGAGGTGGAAGGTAGTAATATTGATGATTCTGACTCTGTAGGCCTAGACTCACATCTGTGCTTATGTCTTAGTTTAAAAAAAAAAAACAATTTTACAAAGTAAAAAAAGAAAAAAGAAAATTTTAAAAATAGAAAAATATTAAAATTATATGAAGAAAACAATTTGTAGAGCTATGCAAGGTATTTGTATTTTAAGCTAAGTGTTATTTTAAAAGAATCAAAAGGTTTTTAAAAGTTAAAAAGTTATAAAGTAAAAAAGTTACAGTACGCTAAGGTCTATTACTGAAGACAAAACAAATTTTTAAGTAAATTTAGTTTAGCTTACGTGTACAAGATTTATAAAGCCTACAGTGGTGCAGTAATCTCCTAGGCCTTCACATTCACTCACCACTCACTCACTAACTCACCCAGAGCAACTTCTAGTCCTGCAAGCTCCATTCATGGTAAATGCCCTAGACAGGTGTACCATTTAAAAAAATCTTTTATACTATATTTTTACTGTACCTTTTCTGTTTTCTTTTTTATTTTTATTTCTTTTGAGACAGGGTTTCACTCTGTCACTCAGGCTGGAGTGCAGTGGTATGATTATGGCTCACTGCAGCCTCGACTTTCTAGGCTCAAGTGATCCTCCCACCTCAGCCTCCTGAGTAGCTGGGACTACAGGTGCATGCCTCCATGCCCTGCTAATTTTTTAATTTTCTGTAGAGATGCGGTTTTGCCATGTCGCTCAGGCTGATCTTAAACTCCTGGGCTCCAGCAATCTGCCCACCTCAGCTCCCAAAAGTGCTGGGTTACAGACATAAGCCACAGGCCAGGCCTACTGTACCTTTTCCATTCTTAGATATGTTGAGATACACAAGTGTTTTCTACTGCATTACAACTGCCTACAGTATTCAGTACAGTAACATGCTGTATAGGTTTGTTGCCTAGAAGCAATAGACTATGCCATATAGCCTAGGTGTGTAGTAGGCTATACAATCTAGGCTTGTGTAAGTATACTCTATGATGTTCACACAACAATGAAATCACCTAATAATGTATTTTTCAGAACGTATTTATGTCATTGATGCTTAACTGTAATTTTTTTTTAATGAATGACTCAAATCTAACCAGAGACTTCAAGGGAATGGAAGAATAATGCTAACACAGCAAAAATTTAACCTCTCTTCCCATTCAAAATTTGTTACCTGTGCATAACCTCACATAACCTAAAGGCTGACTATACAATGAGTTTTGCTTTCAGAATGATACTGCTTGCTTTTATGATGCCTATCAACTTTTTGATGACTGAGGAACCATGTCATAAAGAATATGGCAACTCACAAAGACCTAAACGATAACAAAATATTTCTATAAATAGTAATAAAAATAATAAAACAGTACATTCTTATATCAAATGAAAACTATTCTGGAAATGTGATAAAAGCCTTTGGAATTTACAGGATTTTTGAGTACTAAGAATACTTAATAATACAGAATACTACAGAATAATATTAAGAATACTAAAGATATCTGACTACCAAATATTTTGCATTAAGCACAAAATATTTGTCAACTCCTGTAGACATTATTTTACAATAATTTTCCAAACTTTATCTCAAAACTTCCCATCCCTATGGATAAAATATTCCTTGTAAAAAGGATTTAATGTTTCCAAATAGGAGGAATGGTCACCTTTATGAAGGAATGGTTATCTTCATACATATCGTGAAAAAGTTCATACAGTTTCCAATTAACAAGCCTCAAACATGTCACTCACTGACATATAAAGCTTAAAAGCACTGTTGACGACCAGAACAAACTGTTCTGCAAATTTGCTTTCATATTTTATCATTGTTTTCAATAAAATACAATGTTTAATAATTCAATGATTTTATGCCTTTTCAAAAAATAAAATCATTTTTTTCAAAAATGAAGTAGCTAAGATTACAAAAAATAATAGGTTTGAAAATAGGTAAAACTTCTGGGATTTTTCCTGTTGCATCATTGTTAAGGACTGAATTGTGTTCCCTCCAAAATGTATATGTTGAAGCTCTAACCTCCATACCTCAGAGTGTGATTGTATTTGGGGCCTTTAAAGAGGTAATTAAGGTTAAATTAGATTATAATAGGGGTCCCTAATCCAACAGGACTAGTGTCCTTATAAGAAGAGGAAGAGACATCAGGAGAGTGCACACAGAGGAAAGGCCACGTGCGGACACAGTGAGAAGGCAGCCATCTGCACACCCAAGAGAGAGGCCTCAGGAGAAACCAGCGCTGCTGCTGGCACCTTGATCTTGGACTTACAGGCTCCAGGACTGTGAGAAATAAATTTCTCTCGTTTAGGCTTGTAACATCCAGTCTGCGGTATTTTGTTAGGGCAGATGTAGCAAATTAATACAATTTGGGGTTGAGGCCTCAAGGATAAAAATAAAGGTTGTGATGGGCCCACTCATTCTAAGCAAAAATGCTAGATGAGCTATATAGAACTTGTTAAGGTGAGACCAAACCCAGGTCTGGAGGCCTTGGGCCATCAACAGGCCATAAAGATATTTAAGCAGGAAATTCAATGTTAAAATTTGAAGTTAAAAATTAGAGAGTAAGGATTTCTTTAAAGGGAGAGACTTGCTAGAGAAATATAATGCTTCCTCTAACTTTCCCAAGCCAAGTGAGGGGCATCAGATCATCACTTGGGTAGTCTGAAGAGTCTAAAACCCGTCAAAGAGTCTAATGCAGATAGTCTGGCTATGGGTGCCCTGGGCGGCAGCACAAGAAGGCAGGGCTCTGCCTTGTGACTGACCTCCATTTCAAGAATGTGGCAAAGATGTGTTTCCTGAGGACTGCCCAGGTACTCTGAAGAAAGAAATAAGACATGAGTAATATTCCAAAAGGATTGCCTGGAGGTCACCACGGGAGGCCAGGGGCTGCAGAGAAGTGAGAAGAGGCCAGGGCAGGAGGCATTGCTGATATGAGGGCCTGGGGGAGCTACAGACAGGTCTCCCTCCCTAGGGGATGGCAAGTGGAGGTAGTTAGCGTCCTCTTCTGATACAACCATACTACTTTTAGCTAATATTTCAAAATGGTCTTTCATGGGGTAAAATATTTCTGGTACTTTCTTACTTGTCCTATCTGGCCTTCTCACTTATCCTGTTCTTTAGCATACTACATGCGAATAGGCACATCACTGCTGTAAAGGAATGTGGCTTTAGGTAACATCCTTAATCTGGCAACTAATACTTTTGGAAATATATTTTCTCCTTTCTTCTCTAATTTGGGAAAAATAATAAAATAAATGGTTTTAAGGGTAAACCATTTTTCTTACAGCACTTAGGAGGGAGAACTCAATAATGATTATGCCTATAATTACTACACTTAAAAAGCGAGTTCCTGGCCAGGTGCAGTGGTTCATGCCTGTAATCCCAGCTCTTGGGGAAGCCGAGATGGGTGGATCACCTGAGGTCAGGAGTTTGAGACCAGCCTGGCCAACAGGGTGAAACCCCAACTCTACTAAAAATACAAAAGTTAGCCGGGCATGGTGGTGGGTGCCTGTAATCTCAGCTACTCGGGAGGCTGAGGTAGGAGAATTGCTTGAACCCAGGAGGCAGAAGTTGCAGTGAGCCAAGATCGTGCCACTGCACTGGGTGACAAGAGTGAAACTACATCTCAAAAAAAAAAAAAAACAAAAAAGCAAGTTCTTTCATATGAAATCACTTAATACTACAGTCAAAAATCAATTTTTACCTCACAAAATGAACAAAATTATTTTAGGACTCAATCTTGCTTAGGAAAAAAAGCAAGTACACCAGTGAGCTTTCAGTCTCAAAGGTCACTAAGCAACCACAATTTAATGAATATTTCCTTTATTGTTCTCTAATGTTTTCTAAATTATTCTTGATCTCACTCCTTTTATGACAGTCATTAGTCAGAAAAACATGTCTTTGGACCAAAAGCATCAGGGCTTTTCAATATTATGTTACTGAAGTAGTCACATGTTAATGGTATCAGAAATTTCATTTAATAACGGTATTTCATAATCGGTCTAGTATGATTTTACATAGGAGATGAGGGCCTGGAGTAAAATAACAAGGTGGTAGTTATGGAAAGACCACAAATACTTAAACGTTTTTTAAATTTTAAATATTTAGTATGTTTACTAAAAATAAAACTGGGTTTTTTTTCTGACTTTTTTTTTTTTTTTTTTTGTAGAGATGGGGGTCTTGCTTGGTTGCCCACGGTGGTCTTCAACTCCTGGCTTCAAGCAATCTTTCTACCTCAGCCTCCCAAAGTGTTGGGAGTATAGGTGTGGGCCACCGTGCCTGGCCTAATAAAGTTGTTTTAACTCCTAAAGGATTTATTGTACTAACCCTGAAAGAGTTGAATGAACCGAGGCTGCAACGCCGAGGTGATTAGACTGTCGGGCAGCTCCCTCAGAAACAGCTTCAACAGACTGGCTGCTGAGCAGACATCACCGTCCTTCCCGAGCTCCACGGGCACTCCACTCTCGAACTTCAGTCGAAGTTGTTCCACCACCTTCACATTACCATTCACCCTAAAAAGACCTTCTTGGGTAAGTCCTGGAAGAGCAAAGTAGACACAGAAAATAAATAGGTTTCTCACAGACATGAAATGTAAAGAATGATAGCAACACAAAGAAAGAAATCTCAGCATATGATTCTCTCAACACTGTAATTATCAATCATTGTGTAATTTTCACATTTTGTAAAACTTTCCTTAGAATAATAAATGTTCATATCCACTGCATGTCAACTGAAAAGATCATATATGATTGGTATAAAACCCGGCCTCTAAAAATAAGGCTATGGCATATATAAACATAGAGCAAAATAGAGTACACAAAGAAATTTCATTGATATAATCTTCTAGAGCACATAACAAAAACTTACTCAGGGCTCTAACAGCAGCTTAACACTTCATGAACAACTACTTTTTAAATTACATGTATTTAAGAAACTTTTAAACTCTATGTGATTACCTGTGTAATAGTTTAAGAAATAAGGGGTAGTTTTTCAGTTATCACTAAATTCAAAATGTAAGACTCTAGGAAACTATAAAGTGGTATAAGACAAGATCCTTGCCTTCAGTCAGTTGATGGGGGATATCAGTGTCAGCTGAGGTTATCAGAGAAGGCCTCCTGGAGGAGGTAAACTTAACCTTTGGCTAAAGCAACACAGAGGGGCTGGAGCTGTTGTGCTGTGAAACCAATGAAGCTTGAGCTTCAGGGCCCCGCATTTTCTTGGGCCCTTTACAAGCTCTGTCCCTAATCCTGTATTCTTAGTATCATATTCTTTTTCTTAAAGAAGTCTCAGAAGATTAGGCATCTGGACTCACAAAACCTTGATCTACCCCTGACAAAGATAAATAAAAATATGAATTGAGAAGTAGACACAGGATAACATAAAGAAAGGTAGGCAGAGGACAATGTGGGGTGCCTAGGTCAAAGAATGATGGGATAATAAAATGGAGAAACAGGAAAGGGTCTGTGACAAGTTAAAGAGTGAAGGCTTTATCACTGGAGCATTAAGTGAGGAAAAAGACAAAATATAATCAGGGTTTTAGGAAGATTTAGCTAGCTAAGAAGTAGAGTATGGAGAGGGCTTGCTTATGGAAACTATTTTCTATTTTAAGGTAGTAAACTGAGATTATGGTGGAAAAGAAGTGAAAAACAAAGAATAAAGATGATTTGGTAACTTGGTTCAAAAGGGAGAGGGAAAGGGTTGAAAGGTAACCTTAAGGTTTTGAAAAGTAGGAATACAGGAAAAAAAAAAACACTGTAAAAAATTAGGTTAGTGGGTAGGGATAGGAGAGTAGCTGGTTTAGGGCAGAAGATAATGATTTCCAGCTTAGTGTGCTATACACCATATAAGCGAGTGTGTCAGGCAGTAGAGGACTTTGAAAGTGTAAGAAACAATCTTTCTAAGAAAGAGCAGGCCAAGATTTAACGTGACATTCTTGAGAGTCTAATGGTGAATGTTAGCAATGACGTAATGACATTGAAGCCTATCAGGATTTTTTAGAGGGGAGGTGATAATTTATATCACCCTTTGCTTCTTTCCCTTAACTGCCAATTGTATTGCTCTTTTTAAAGCAAAAGAGGAAGCTAATTTCATTTTATTTTATAATCTGATAAAATACTTTATAAGCTCTTTAATTCAACAAACATACAAGTGCCTGACATTATGTTAGGTAATAAAAAAAAAAATCAATCGTGAGAAAAAAAATTCAACACTATCATTACCCTCATGGACTTTGAAGTCTGGTGAGATGTTTGTGTTCTTCCACGTATACATATTATTTGGCTGTGAAGAAAATCAATATCAAAAGTTGATATGAATTTTAGCTCCAATTCTGAAAAAAATTGTGACACTAGGGATGATATTAAAAGTATTTAACAATGACTATGACCAGGGCACCACCTAAATGGAAGAGATACCAGTTGGTCTGTGTGGCAGACAGCTTCTAAAATAGTTCCCATGATCCCCACTTCTCGTACCACACCCATTATAATCCCCTCTACTTGAGGGTGGGCCGGACCTAGTGACTTGCTTCTAACAACAGAATACAGCAAATGTGATGCCATGTCATATTTTGAGATTAAGTTATAAAAGACTGACAATCCATCATGCTTCTCTCTCTTTCTCTCTCTCTCCCCCTCTCTCTGTGTGTCTAATGTACTTTATTAGCTACTGGCCATGGCCAAAGAACTAAAGGTGGTCTCTGGCCAACGACCAGTGAATAACTGAAAACCCTCAGGTCAACAGCTCACAAGTAACAGAATCCTGCCAACAACCACATGAATGAGCTTGGGAGGGAATTTTTCCCCTGTTGAGTCCTGATATGACTGAAGCCTTGGCTGACACCATGATCACGGCCTTGTAACTCTAAGACAGAGAACACAACTAAGATGTGTCTGGATTCCTGACTGACAGAAACTGTGAGATAATGATAAATACTATTGTTTTAATCTACTATGTTTTGGGGTAATTTGTTATGCAGCAAATGGATAACGAATACGATACGCATTTCCCTTAAGTTCCGTGGAATATCAGGTTCTATTGGGAGATGCCAGCTTAATCGTTTAAAGCTTTCAAGGTCTGTCTCCTCTACTCTACAAAAATTTATCTTTAGCTTCAGAAACTTATCCAACAATCAAGCAGCTAGCATCCAACACAAAGGCATTCCATCCTTGGTCAAAGCTGAAATCCTGAAAATTTAGAGTTTTGTTTCCTGTTCCTATATTTACCCAGCTGCTTAACCTAACCTTGCCTTCTGTTTTTGGCCTAGCAAATGCCCTTTAGATCTGATTTCACATGATGTTGTTGTTTTTTTTTGTTTGTTTGTTTGTTTTTTTTTAGCTTTGACCTTAGTCTTTCTTTTCCAACAAGGTTTTTTTGAACCTTCCCCCAAATAAATATACTTCCAGCAATTTCAGAAAACACTACCCAGCTCCAAGAACTGTCTGTGGTCCTCAAGCCTCCTGATCCCACTGGACCAAACTAGCAGTCATATAAGGTACAAATAGAAGTGACTGAATTTAATACGCCTCAATAATATTTTCCTGTCTCTGTCCCATTTATCTGAACAACTCTTTTCCCTCAGGAATATCTCCCACCCACAACTCTTATGATAATTAGTGATGTTCAACTAGGGAAAGTTTATATCCTGGGCATGAATATATCACATTCTGAGAAGAAGAATCCATACAGTTTTTTAAAGCCTCTTATGGGGCTAGAATATATCCAATACCCACATGAGGCTTACCAGACCATATAACCTTTAAATTTTCCTACTCTAAAATTGAAGAAAGTTATGACTGTAACAAAAATATTCAGAAAAAGGGGTATTTGGATGACTTCATGAAGCATAGTTACTCTCATACATTTCAGAGCTCCTATTATATTTGATTTTAGGCTATGTGCTAATTATCACAAAACAGCAACTTAATAGTGGTTTAGAAATGAAGAAAAATTATATAAGCTAATGTCTACATCACTGAAAGATACTTTTCTGTACAACTGAAATATTTCTTTCAAAATAGTATGAATATTAAAAACAGAATATGCCATTAGAAACAGAATATGCCAGAAGTCACAATTTGCCTAACAGCACACTTTGGCCAGGAAGTAGTATGACAATAAGTAAGCACATTCTGACACCTGGTGGTGACTTGAGACTCTACACTGTGGGTTACAACGGCATAACCTATAGCATCTTCATACTAAACTAAGAGAAAGAAGCCGTTAACACTGTCAGCGAGAAAAAGAGTTTAAAGACTATATGCTTTATAAGTTATAATGTATATACTTTTAAAAGAAAATATCCAAAATCTGCTTAAAGGGCTTGATATAGGCCTTTCTGTCTTAAAATTCCTTTACAATAATAGTTTACCTTCATGCCAAATTGTTAAATTGCATTTATGTGAAACAATAATAAAGCATAACCAAAATACCAACCTATGATTGAATTACATGAACGGTCACCCCTATAGTCCCATTCCCATGCCTGACACAGTGTTTACTGTGTATCACAGGTGTACAGTAAATGTTTGTTGACGTGAAAAAACTGCAAAGTAATTAAATAAAACAAATTGAAGTATTATGCCCTCAAGCTTTATACTACCCTTCAAACTTACGCAATTTCTTTGGTTTATTAACATGATAGTTTCAAATACAAGAAGGGGCTTGTGTTTGTCTACATAGTAATTAACTACATAGCCTTTCAAAATACAGGTGCCAGGCCTACCTGAGCTTGCCCAGTCAAGATTCTGATTCAGTAGACATGAGGTGTGGGCAATGCACGTGTATTATGAAGATTCCACTAGTGATTCTATTTCACATCCCTCATTAAGAGCGACTGATTTAACTTAATAAAATGTTTAGTTTGCATTACCCGAATACACCCTGTTAAAGTATAATTAACAGTATGCTAAGGAGGGGCAGAAGAAAATAAATCCCTAATTTAAATTTTGCCAAAATGTTCATATGTTGATGGTGTGAGTGTAAATTGTTTCAGCTCTGATAGAGTTCATTACACATGCACATATCCTCTGACCATCCAGGAGTTCACTTCCAGGAAGGTAGTCTATGCACACGCTCGTATGTGCTTGAAATGCCATATGCTAAAGGTTAACCATGGAATCATTGTTTGTAAACAACAGCAGACTGGAAACAATCCATTTGCCCATCAGTATGGGACTGCTTAAAGACATGATATATACATATGGTAGAACAGTGTGCAGAGGAAAAGAAAATAATTAAAAATGAGTAAAGCTCTTTATGCAATATGGAACAATCTCCAAAATACACTGATATTTAAAAGATTCAGAACAGTATGCAATATTTGTGATAAAAGGGAAAAAAGAACACACAGACGTATACTTATATATACACGAAACATCTTAAGAAGATACCAGAAATGGGTATAGCAATACTGTTTTAGAGAGAGAAAACAAAGGTCAGGAGACACTTTGTAGGGATAGACTTTTCACCATATACTCTCCTATATTTTTAACCACGTAAGTTTATTAACTATTCAAAAAATATTAAAATTTTTAAAAATTAAAAATGTAAAATTTTTTACACAATCAAAGTATGATCAAGAGACTATTATCCAATTAACGTTGAGAGAAAGAACACTGATTATGCCAAAACCAAAATACTATTTTAGGTACCCATAGTTGGACATCTAAATGAACCATACAACCCTACTTAACAGATGAAATGAATGATCTAAAAATCCATTTGTATCTAACTCAGTGGGATACACAGCCTTACTCAAAACCAAGTATGTAAATAAATCCTGTTAAAGCTGGTTGTAGGTTGGTCAGGCTGGTCTCGATCTCCTGACCTTGTGATCCGCCTGCCTCGGCCTCCCAAAGTGCTGGAATTACAGGCGTGAGCCACTGCGCCCGGCCACTTCTTCTTTTCTTCTCTCTTTTCTTCCCCATGTTGCCCTTCCTTTAAAATAGTTACTTTTTCTCCCTCTCCTCCCTCTCCCTCTCCCTCTCCCCCTCCCCCTCCCCTTTCTTCGGTCTCCCTCTCCTTCTTTTTTCCTCTCCCCCCTCTCCCCTTTCTTCGGTCTCCCTCTCCTTTTTTCCCCTCCCCTTTCTTTGGTCTCCCTCTCCTTTTTTCGGTCTCCCTCTGTTGCTGAAGCTGGACTGTACTGCCATGATCTCGGCTGGCTGCAACCTCCCTGCCTCGGGCTCCTGCGATTCTCCTGCCCCGGCCTGCTGAGTGCCTGGGATTGCAGGCGTGCCTGACTGCCACGCCTGACTGGTTTTTGTATTTTTGGTGGAGATGGGGTTTCGCGTGTTGACCGGGCTGGTCTCCAGCTCCTGGCCTCCAGTGATCTGCCCGCCTCGGCCTCCCGAGGTGCTGGGATTGCAGACAGAGTCTCGCTCACTCAATGCTCAATGTTGCTCAGGCTGGAGTGCAGTGGTGTGATCTCCGCTCGCTACAACCTCCACCTCCCAACCGCCTGCCTTGGCCTCCTAAAGTGCTAAGATTACAGCCTCTGCCCCACCGCCACCCAGTCTAGGAAGTGAGGAGCGCCTCTGCCCGGCCGCCCCGTCTAGGAAGTGAGGAGCGTCTCTGCCTGGCCGCCCATCATCTAGGATGTGAGGAGCGCCTCTGCCCGGCCGCCATCCCGTATAGGAAGTGAGGAGCGTCTCTGCCCGGCCGCCCATCGTCTGGGATGTGAGGAGCGCCTCTGCCCGGCTGCCCCGTCTGGGAAGTGAGGAGCACCTCTGCCTGGCCACCCCGTCTGGGAAGTGAGGAGCACCTCTGCCCGGCCGCCCTGTCTGGGAAGTGAGGAGCGCCTCTGCCCGGCCGCCCCGTCTGGGAAGTGAGGAGCGCCTCTGCCCGGCCACCCCGTCTGGGAAGTGAGGAGCACCTCTGCCAGGCCGCCCTGTCTGGGAAGTAAAGAGCGCCTCTGCCCGGCCGCCCCGTCTGGGATGTGAGGAGTGCCTCTGCCCGGCCACCCCGTCTGGGATGTGAGGAGCGCCTCTGCCCGACTGCCCCGTCTGGGAATTGAGGAGCGCCTCTGCCCGGCCGCCACCCCGTCTGGGAGGAAATGAGGAGCGCCTCTGCCCGGCCGCCCCGTCTGAGAAGTGAGGAGCGCCTCTGCCCGGCCGCCCCGTCTGGGAAGTGAGGAGCGCCTCTGCCCGGCCGCCCATCGTCTAGGATGTGAGGAGCGCCTCTGCCCAGCCGCCATCCCGTATAGGAAGTGAGGAGCGTCTCTGCCCGGCCGCCATCATCTGGGATGTGAGGAGCGCCTCTGCCCGGCCGCCCCGTCTGGGAGGTGAGGAGCGCCTCTGCCCGGCCGCCCCGTCTGGGAAGTGAGGAGGACCTCTGCCCGGCCACCCCATCTGGGATGTGAGGAGCGCCTCTGCCCGGCCACCCCGTCTGGGAAGTGAGGAGCGCCTCTGCCCGGCCGCCCCATCTGGGAGGTGAGGAGCACCTCTGCCTGGCTGCCACCCCGTCTGGGAGGAAGTGAGGAGCGCCTCTGCCCAGCCGCCCCGTCTGGGAGGTGAGGAGCACCTCTGCCTGGCTGCCACCCCGTCTGGGAGGAAATGAGGAACGCCTCTGCCCGGCCGCCCCATCTGGGAGGTGAGGAGCGCCTCTGCCAGGCCGCCCTGTCTGGGAGGTGAGGAGCGCCTCTGCCTGGCTGCCACCCCGTTTGGGAGGAAGAAAGGAGCGCCTCTGCCCGGCCGCCCCGTCTGGGATGTGAGGAGCGCCTCTGCCTGGCTGCCCCATCTGGGAAGTGAGGAGCGCCTCTGCCCGGCCGCCCCGTCTGGGAGGTGAGGAGCGCCTCTGCCCGGCCGCCCTGTCTGGGAGGTGAGGAGCGCCTCTGCCCGGCCGCCCTGTCTGGGAGGTGTACCCAACAGCTCCGAACAGACAGCGACCATGGGGAGCGGGCCATGAGGACGATGACGGTTTTGTTGAAAAGAAGGGGGGGAAGTGTGGGGAAAGGAAGGAGAGATCAGATTGTTGCTGTGTCTGTGTAGAAAGAGGTGGGCATAGGAGACTCCATTTTGTTCTGACTAGGAGAAATTCTTCTGCCTTGGGATGCTGTTGATCTATGGCCTTTCCCCCAGCCCCCTGCTCTCTGAAACGTGCTGTGTCAACTCAGGGTTAAATGGATTAAGGGCGGTGCAAGATGTGCTTTGTTAAACAGATGCTTGAAGGCAGGATGCTCTTTAAGAGTCATCACCACTCCCTAATCTCAAGTACCCAGGGACACAAACACTGCAGAAGGCCGCAGAGTCCTCTGCCTAGGAAAACCAGAGACCTTTGTTCATGTGTTTATCTCCTGACCTTCTCTCCACTATTATCCTATGACCCTGCCATATCCCCCTCTCCGAGAAACACCCAAGAATGATCAATAAATACTTAATTAAAAAAAAAAAAGAAGAAAAAAGAAAAAAAAAAGCTGGTTGTAACTCCTGGCTTCAAGATTTTGTAGGCCAGACTTCCATCTTCCTGTCATGCTATGTGTAACAGTTTGTGTTTAACTGTTTGAAGCATTTGAATAAATCCAGAGCTGTTTTCTGAGAATCTGGCCTTTTTGCAATTTATCTTCCTTTAATAAGGAGAAAAATTCTACAGAGTAAGAACAGAAACCTGGCTCTTAAGTTTTCAGAAAAAAAATGTAATTTTGTCATAAAGAACTGCCTGAGAGTGGGTAATTTATAAAAGAAAGAGGTTTAACTGACTCACAGTTCAGCATGGCTGGGGAGGCCTCAGGAAACTTACAATCATGGCAGAAGGCAAAGGGAAAGCGAGGCACCTTCTTCACAAGGCAGCAGGAAGGAGAAGAAGTGCTGAGTGAAGGGGGAAGAGCCCTTTGTGAAACCATCAGATCTCTTGAGAACTCATTCACTATCAGAGAACAGCCTGGGGAAACCACCCCCATGATTCAATTACTTCCACTTGGTGTCTCCCTTGACACGTGGGGATTAGGGGATTATAATTCAAGATAAGATTTGGGTGGGGACACAAAGCCTAACCATATCAGTCATCTACATGCCTAGTAACCAAAGCAGATAGATGTTTTTTCAATTAACATCTAACCATCAGCAGAATGAATAATCTGCCATAGAGTCCCTGTCAAAAGTTTATACATGTTCCTATAGAGGAACATGTGATGAGTGCTTCTCACTCATTTCCAATAAATGATTCTTATCAGAAAGGGAGAAGAGACTTGTAATCCTGGAAAGATATGGCCTGAAACAAATTACTCAAATTACAGTAGACCCACTGTAATTTGAGTAATTACGGCAGGGGATATGTTCCAAGACTGCCAGTGGATGCCTGAAACCTTGGATAGTACCAAACCCTATATATACTGTTTTTTTTTCCTATACATACATATCTATGATAAAGTTTAATTTAAAAAGTAGGCATAGTAAGAGATTAACAACAACAACTAATAATAAAACAGAATAGAGCCAGGTGCAATGGCTCACATCTATAATCGAAGCTACTTAAGAGGCTGAAGTGGAAGGACTGTTTGAAGCCAGGAGTTCAAACCAGCCTGGACAACATGGTGAGACCTGCCTCTAAAAAAATTTTTTTTAATTAGCAGGTTACAGTGGCACATGCCTGTATAATGCTAGCTATTCAGAAGGCTGTGGTGGGAAGATTATTTGAACCGTGGAATATGAGGCTGCAATGAGTTATGATCACATCATGGCATTCCACCCTGGACAACAGAGAAAGACTCTGTCCCTTTAAAAAAAAAAAAAAAAAAAAGCAACACAATAGAAAAAATGGGAGAGATTTGTTCTTACCATAGATCTTAGCAACCTCAGCATACAATTTTTTTTCTTCCTTTATTAAGTCGAGAACTCACCTTTTCAATTAAAAGAAGCACTTCATGGCTTCTCTTTGGCATATCCGAATTGCCAGCATTATTATTCTTGCACTTTGGGGCCATTATTAAGTAGAATAAGAGTCACCTGAACACAAGCACTGTGATACCACAATGATCGATCTGCAAATTGAGGCCACTACTAAGTGACTAATAGGCAGGTGGCATATACACATGGATACACTGGACAAGGGGAGGATTCAGGTCCCAAGCGGCAGGATGGCTGGAGATCTCATCATGCTACTGAGAAGGCTACACCATTTAAAACTGATGAATTGGTGGCCGGGTGCAGTGGCTCAGGCCTGGAATCCCAGCACTTTGGGAGGCCAAGGCAGGCAGATCACCTGAGGTCAGGAGTTCAAGACCAGCCTGGCCAACATGGTGAAATCCCATCTCTACGAATAATACAAAAAAAAAAAAATAGCTGGGTGTGCACCTGTAATCCCAGCTACTTGGGAGGCTGAGGCAGGAGAATTGCTTGAATCCGGGAGGTAGAGGTTGCAGTGAGCCGAGATTACGCCATTGCACTACAGCCTGGGCTACAAAAGCTAACCTCCGTCTCAAAAAAAAAAAAAAGCCCCCAAAAACTGATGAATTGTTTATTTCTAGAATTTTCCAGTTAGTATTTTTGGACCATGATTGGTCACAGGTAAGAGTGAAACCTTAGAAAACCAAACCATGCATAACAGGGGGGACTACTGTACAGAATATTTTTGAGGCCTCAAGTTTTACATTTAAAAATCCCTTCATGGCTGAGCATCATGGCTCATGCCTATAATCCCAACACTTTGGGAGGCTGAGGTGGGAGAATCGCTTGAGCCCAGGAGTTCAGAACCGGCTGGGACAACATTGGGAGAACCTGTCTCTACAAATAAAAATAAAAATTAAAAAAATCAGGCAGTGTGGTGGAACACACCTGTGGTCCCAGCTACTCGAGAGGCTAAGAAAGGAAGATCACTTGAGCCCTAAAGTATGAGATTACAGTGAGCTATGATCATATCACTGCACTCTGGCCTGGGTAACAGAGCAAGATCCTATCCCTTAAAAAAAGATGTAGGGAACATGGAAGCATTCTCTCAAATTATCCAGACTTGTGATTTATTTTAAACAAAATCATCAAAAAGCTGTGGGCTTCATAGCTCTCAATAACTAAATGAGATATAATTTATCTTTTTACTGTGTAATGTACTATATTATTCTCCAAATGTTTTACATGCTTAATTTTATCATTCCAAAAATAAGTGAAACCACCCCCCACCACCCTGCATAGTAAGCTTTACATTATAGTTTTTTGATGTCTCTCCTAAGTGTATGAGGATAGTCAAGGCATTGAATAAGTTCATGATTGACCTCAGGTAAAAGAGATACCCAAAAACGTGTTTGATTACATTAAAAATTATTGAATATCAGTTGGAATTTAATTAATCTAGCAAACTGACTATTAATATTACAACAGTGTATTTTAGGAATTTGTAGTTAGGAAACATTCCAAACTAGAAATCTCTATAATTAAAGTGATTGCTCTATGGTTAATCAAATTAGTACTGTCAAGATCATGTTAAGCAGTAATGCCCTTTTTTAAATGAAAAGTATATTACACAATAACTTAATATTCTAACGAAGGTGCTTTAGAGGACAGTCTAATCATACATCATGAAATAATTCACACAAATAATTTGTTTATGCAAGGGACTGTGAAAATGAACAGACTAAAGCATGACTTAACTCACCATGCTGCGTCAAATATTCCACTATACTCCACACTACTGCTGGAATGCCATTCTCGGTGAGCCCCTGCCGTTGAAGTTCTTGGAGACTGACTCCAAATAACTTCTGATAGGTAAAATCCTTCTGTTCATTTAATGGCACTGCCACTATCTTTTTCATGTCTTCTTTCAGCCGAACCGCTGCTTTACTTTGCTTAAAAGAGCGTAAGAAAAAAGAGCAGTCAGTCATATTTACCACAGGAGGTTGCATGGTTACAACAGAAACACCTGAATTAAAATGTGTTTGAAGATGAATAGTTGTGGTCTTATTTTTACTTCAACTCAAATCAAAATCTCTAACATCTCTCACATGTTGCTCAGATATAATGGTTAAAAGGAGTGAAAAGTAATGAAAAACCTAAAGCCACAAATGAAGTGTGCAGCTAAGAGAGGGAGCAATACACTGCCGTATCTAAGATATATTACTACAGTAACTAAGGGGTGTGACTCAGCAGTACCTGGTTAACAGGAAAATAAAACATTTATAAGAACAGTGAAACGCCAGGCAGATCCTGAAACAATGAGATGTTTCTAAAGACAAAAATTTGTCTCGGTGTCATTTTAAGGTAGCTTTAATTTAAAGTGTCAGAAGAAAAAATTACAATAACCATTCTTCATGTATAATGACCATTATAGTTCTCTGATTTGATTACATCTGTAAATATCTCAGTAATCTTCTGGAACATGATATCAACTCAGTTCTTACTGAGGTTCAAAATGCCCTCAAATCTTTGAAACAACAACATTTAGGTAGTTGCAATTTTAAATTTTCAACAAGATTGTATTATATATATTATAAATAAAAATGCAACTTAGATTCAATTACCTCAAGTTAATAACATAATGAAAAATTCATAAGAGTTTGTTTCTTCCTTGTAATAAAAATCTGCATCCAAGCAAAGAGGAATTTTTTAAGCATGTGTCTTATATAAATGTTATTATATATGTTAATAAATCCTAACACTGAAAAGAGAGATGGCAAAATGCGAACGGTCTTATCTGGGGGCAGAGGCTAAAATTGGAGGAAACTTCCACTTTTTGAGAATGAATGTAGCAGCTTACCAATGTGGAAATACTATTAAATGACTTAAATCACCAACATTTAGTCACCAAAGAATCCTAAGAATAGAAACATTACGTTCAATCTAGAGTTGAGGAAGCAAAAACCAGAGTTAAGTTATTTGGTAAAAGTCAGAGAACTAGTAAGAGACAGTTTCATCTTGCTCTAGGTCCATGTTCCTCTCCTTAATTTATAATAGATTTATATTAATGTTACAGTGCAGTTTATGTACAATTATAGTGACAAACTTATAAATGCTATATGTGACAATTACAAGTTAATTCTACAATCTTTGAGTAGGATACTTGTAAGCTCAATTTGATTTTAAATTGTATAATCTACAGAATCAGGTCAGCTTTTACTAACATATCTGCATCTTTTGTAGGTCATATTTGAAAGCCATATTTCTCCAGTGAAATTTCAGCCAATGTAAAGGTACAATACAGATTTAGTATCTATTAATATTATAAACAAGTCATGGGGTAGCTACTATGGAGTAGTAGCAGTATGGGCAAAACCCATGATCTCTGTTACCAAGGAAATTATGATTTTGTTAATTAAGTCAAACTTGTAACAGTTAATAATTTCTTTTTCTTGTAGGTTTATAAATATATCAATCTCCTTCAACTGAATCCATGGGAAATTTCAACCAGGTATATCTGGTGAGCAAGCAGCTAAAAAATAACCAGTAATAACAAAACTTAAAAAAAAATTTCAAGTGTAGCATTAAAAACAGCTGACAGTGAACTTAAATTATATAAATTTTATCTTATTTTATCTGCTTACACAGAGAATACAGCATAGTGGTTTAGAGCATAGACTATGGAACAAGACTGGATCGAATCCCATTCTGACTCTCATTAGCTATAACCTTGCACATGTCATATAACTTCTGTGTACCTCAATTTCCTCATCTATAAAATGGGAATACCAAGAGTTTGTATGTCATAGAAATGTACAAGGTAGAAATGAGTTCATTTATGTAAAGGAGTAAGAACAGTGCCTGGCATACTCATTGAGTACTGATTGTCATAATCCTTTTCCTTCTCCTCCTCTTTCTTCTAGGAATTATTATTCTGATTTCTTCTTAAAGTAATGGAAAGTTAATTAATCATTCCTGTGGTAAGTATCTCTATAAAGGTTACTTTTTTAAAAGGGAAACATGGTTGAGACACATTTCATTGCTGAATATTCTGATGACCTAATTACTATTCTCCATACATCTCTAATTTTCTAAAATCTGTAAGTATGACCTTTGAATGAAGATAAAATAACTTTATATGTACTTATCACAATTCCTTGATTTATTCCTAGAAATTCACAAGGTTTTCTTAGAAATTCTGTCTATATTTGAGTTTAAAACCTTGAATTAGGGCCAGGCATGGTGGTTCACACCTGTAATCCCAGCACTTTGGGAGGCCAAGGCGGGCGGATCATGAGGTCAGGAGATCGAGACCATCCTGGCCAACATGGTGAAACCCCATCTCTGCTAAAAATACAAAAAATAAAAATAAAATAAATAAAAAAAATTAGCCAGGCATGGTGGTGGGCACCTGTAGTCCCAGCAACTCAGAAGGCTGAGGCAGGAGAATGGCGTGAACCTGGGAGGTGGAGCTTGCAGTGTGCTGAGATCACACCACTGCACTCCAGCCTGGGCGACAGAGCGAGACTCTGTCTCAAAAAAAAATAAAGTTACTAATTAAGGTATTCTGAGTCTACCTTAACTGTTTAAACTTTTGTTTGCATATAAATTCCCATGCATCACTTGAGTGTGAAGACTGGACTATCTGGAGCATATTCATGGGTGTGTGTGTGTGTTTGTGTGTGTATAAAAACAATATAGGTTCCCACATAACAAAGACAACCAGAGAACCTTAAGGTTTTACTGTTAGAGTAATCCTTAGGGGCCTTCTAATTCTTATACTATCGCCTTAGAAGTAAGAAAATCAGGACCTAAAAAGTTGTGGTTTCAGTCAAAAAGGGCTGTGCCTAGAGTCCAGATCTCCTGAGTTTTATACCAGTATACTTTTTTATAATTAAGTACTGGTGACCTTGTTGATGCCTTTACTTTTGTTGGAAAATAGGATAGTTAACAAAATACACTGATTGTAGTAAATATTTATTGTGGTTTGGGGACACTTAGTCTCCACTTGTCCTTTTTCCAAATAACAAATCCAGACTGTGTTTTGGGGAATGACTGCATGTTCACTGTGAACAGCTTTGATAACAATACTACTCAAAAGGATTGCCTTGCCTCTAGAAAAGACGGGGCTCAGTCTCTCCACCAGGTGAATCAGATTCCCTTCTCCTGCATACCACTGAAACTTGACTGGCTTATCATAAAGACAGAAAATGGGTACTACTGTAGTACTCTAACAAGATGGGTGGTCGCATTTGCCATCTGCATCACTGCAGCTGATATGGTCCTTCATCGACTCTTTCTGACATTGTTCATTCTTCCACTGTTCATTCCATTTGGTAAGCTGCTCCAGTAACTTTCCAGTAAAGTGTCTTTATGCTGAAATTAGCCAGAACTCATTTCTGTTCTGTAACAACACACACACACACACACACTCTCTCTCTCTAATTGATTAAAATACCTAGAAAAAAATTTAAATTATCAGAGAAAATCAAAAATTAAAGTTTTAAAAGATAAGAAAAAAATCAAAATGATAATGACAGTGAACTTTTATGGAGTCTTTACTGTCTATGCCAGTCAGGGCTGCCAATACTTCAAATGGCTTCACTCATTAAATCCTATAAAAAAGAAACTCTAGGAAGGAAGATACTTTTGTGATTCCCACTTCAGAAAAGGCACAGAGATGCCGTAAATTGCTCCAGTTCGCATAAGGAAGTGGTGCAACCAGGAGTCACACTCAGGCAAGCAAGCTGAGTCCCGGGGCCACAGTCTTAACACTGTCTCCAAATAGATAGTGGTGAGAATAAAAACACATGCTGTAAAGATAAGTGCACTTGCTAGAAATGAGAAACAAATTCCATATTCTTGTAGTAGAGAAAAATAGTTATTTACATGTTTCATGGTCTCTTTAATACAAAGTAAGGTATGTTCAGAAGCAACATCAATAATTATGATATTAGGACCTGAATAAAGACAGCTTTCATCAATACAGTAAATAGGACAAATTTCAGAAGCCTTGAGTTTTTATAATAGCTAACACATAGAAGGGACTGATTGTATCACAGACACTGTTGTACATGGTTTAAAACTAATGTCTCTCGAAAATAAACAAGGGGAAAGGGCCCCCATTCAATAAATGGTGCTGGGAAAACTGGCTAACCATATGCAGAATACTGAAACTGGACCCCTACCTTTCACCATATACAAAAATTAACTCAAAATGAATTAAAGACTTAAGTGTAAGACTTCAAACTATAAAAATCCTGGAAGAAACCCTAGAAAATATCCTTGGGAACATCAGGCTAGGCAAAAAATTTATGACTGAGTCTTCAAAAGCAAATGCAACAAAACCAAAATGTAACAATTGGGACCTAATTAAACTAAAGAGCTTCTGCACAGCAAAAGAAACTATCAACAGAGTAAACAGACAGCCTACAGAATGGGAGGAAATATTTGCAAACTATGCATCCAAGAAAGGACTAATATCTAGAATCAATAAGGAATTTACACCAATCAACAAGAATAAAATAAATAACCCCATTAAAAATGAGCAGAGGACAAGAACAGACACTTCCTAAAAGAAGACATATAAGCAGCAACAAACATGAAAAGATGCTCAACATCACTCATCATTAGAGAAACACAAATCAAAACCACAATGAGATCTCACCTCACAGCAGTCAGAATGGCTATAATTAAAAAGTCGAAAAACAACAGATGTTGTCAGGGTTGCAGAGAAAAGTGTACATTTATATGCTGTTGGTAAGAATGTAAATTAGTTTATCCCCTGTGAAAAGCAGTTTAGTGATTTCTCAAAGAACTAAAAATAGAACTACCATTTAACCCAGCGATCCTATCACTGGGTAGTATACATCAAAGGAAAATAAATCGGCTGGGCACAATGGCTCATACCTGTAATCTCAGCACTTTGGGAGGCCAAGGCAGATGGATCACCTGGGGTCAGGAGTTTGAGACCAACATGGCGAAACCCCATCTCTACTAAAAATACAAAAATTAGCCAGGTGTGGTGGTGAGTGCCTGTAATCCTAGCTACTTGGGAGGCTGAGGCAGGAGAATCACTTGAACCTGGGAGGTGGAGGTTGCAATGAGCTGAGATCACATCACTGCACTCCAGCCTGGGTGACAGAGTGAGACTACGTTTCAAAAGAAAAAAGAAAACAAATCGTCCTAACAAAAAGATACCTGTGCTCATATGTTTATTGCAACACTGTTCATAATATCAAAGACATGGAATGAATTTGGGTGCCCATGAGTGGTGGAATGGATAAAGAAAATGTAGTACACATAAACCACGGAATACAACGCAGCCATAAAAAAGAATGAAATCATGTCCTCTGCAGCAACATGGATGCAGCTGGAGGCCAGTATCCTAAGCAAACTAATGCAGAAACAGAAAACCAAATACAGCATGTTCTCACATATAGTGGGAGCGAAACACTGGGTACAGAAAAAGGGAGGAGAGAGGGAGAGGGAAAAGGGCTGAAAAAGTTCCTATTGGGTATTATGTTCACTGTTTGGGTGACAGAATCAATAGAAGCCCAAACCTCAGCATCATGTAATATACCCTTGTAACAAACCTGCACATGTACCCTGAATCTAAAATTTAAAAGACAAAAAATAAAAAATTAATGTGTCTAAGTCTCCAAATCACTTTATCAGTATGTACTCTTAGCTATTTCCATTGGGATGAGAAAGTTAAAGCACAAGAACAACAAAAAGGATAGAAAGAAAGAAAAGAAAAGAAAGGAAGGAAGAAGGAGAGGGGAGGGGAGGAAAGGGGAGGGGAGGAAAGGGAGAAAAAGAAAAAGGAAAATTGAGGTGCCAGGAAAAGAAACTTGCCTAAATTTACATGGTGATATGGTTTACATTTGTGTCCCTGCCCAAATCTCATGTGGAATTGTAATCTCCAATGTTAGAAGAAGGGCTGGGTGGGAGGCGACTGGATCATGGGGGAGGATTTCTCCCTTGCTGTTCTTGTGATAGTGAGTGAGTCCTCACAAGATCTGGTTGTTTAAAAGTATGTAGCACCTCCTCCTTTCCTCTCTTCCTCTTTCTCTGGCCATGTAAAACATGCTTGTTTTTCCTTTGCCTTCACCATAATTGTAAGTTTCCTGAGGTCTCCCAAGCCTTGTATCCTGTACAGCCTGCAGAACTGTGAGCCATTTAAACATCTTTTCTTTATAAATTATCCAGTCTCAGGTAAGGACATGAGATTTGTGAAGGGCCAGGCACAGAATGATATAATTTGGATTTGAGTCACAACCCACATTTACAGCAATGTGAGAACAGACTAATACAGCAAATGTGGTACCTAGGAGTGGGCATTGCTATAAAGATACCTCAAAATGTGAAAGCAGCTTTGGAAGTGGGTAATGTTCAGAGGTTGGAACAGTTTGGAGGGTACAGAAGAAGAAAGGAAGATGACGGAAAGTTTGGAACTTTCTAGAAACTTGTTGAATGGTTGTGATCAAAATGCTGATAGTGATGTGGACAATGAAGTCCAGGCTGAGGAGGTCTCAGATGGAGATAAGGAACTTATTGAGAACTAGAGTAAAGGTTACTCTTGTTATGCTTTAGCAAAGGAAGTGGCAGCATTTTGCCCCTTCTCTAGGGATCTGTGAAACTTTGAACTTAAGAGAGATGATTTAGGGTATCAGGAGGAAGAAGTTTCAAAGCAGCAAACCACTCGAGATTTGACCTGGCTGCTTCTAACAGTGTATGGTCATATACATGAGCAAAGAGATTATCTGAAACTCGAACTTATATTTATTAATAAAAGGAAAACAGAGCATAAAAGTTTAGAAAATTTCCAGCCTGATCATGTCGTAGAAAATAAAACTCCATTTTCTAGGGAGGAATTCAAGCCAGTTGCAGAAATTTGCAGCTGAACATTCAGAGGAACTGAACGTTAACAGCCAAGGCAATGGGGAAAATGTCTCAAAGGCATTTCAGAGATCTTCACAGCAGCCCCTCCCATCACAGGGCTGGAGGCCTAGGAGGGAAGAATGGTTTCCTGGGCCAGGCCCAGGGCCCTGTTGCTCTGCTCAAACTCAGGACACTGGTCCCCGTGTCCCAATCACTCCAGCTCCAGCCATGGCTAAAAGGGCCCAAGATACGTCTCAGGCCACTGCTCCAGAGGGTACAGGCCATAAGCCTTGGTGGCTTCCACATATTAAGCCTATGGGTGCACAGAGGGCAAAAGTTGAGGCTTAGGAACCTCCATCTAGATTTCAGAGGATGTTTGGAAACTCCTCAATGTCCAGGCAGCAGTCTGCTGCAGGGATGGAGCCCTCATGGAGAACCTCTACTAGGGCAATGCAGAGGGGAAATGTGAGATTGGAGCCCCCACACAAGAGTCCCCACTGGGACACTGCCTAGTGGAGCTGAGAGAAGAGGACCACCATCTCCCAGGACCCAGAATGGTAGATCCACCGACAGCTTGCATCATGTGCCTGGAAAAGCTGTAGGCAATCAATGCCATCCCAGGAAAGCAACTGAGGGGCTGTACCCTATAGAGCCATATGGGCAGAGATGCCCAAGTCCTTGGGAGCCCACACCTTGCATCAGGGTGGCCTGGATGTGAGACATGGAGTGAAAGAAGAGTATTTTTGAGCTCTAAGATTTAATGACTGCCCTGCTGGGTTTCAAACTTGCACAGGGCTTGTAGCCCCTTTGTTTTGGCTGATTTCTGCCTTTTGAAATGGATGTATTTACCTAACATCTGTACCCCATTTTATCTTGGAAGAAACTAACTTGCTAAAAAAAAAACAACTTGGTTTTGATTTTACAGGCTCATAGGCAGAAGGGACTTGCCTTGTCTCAGATGCAACTTTGGACTGGACTTTTGAGTTAATGCTGAAATGAATTAAGACTCGGGGGACTGTTGAGAAGGAATGATTGTATTTTTTATTTTCATCTTTATTTTTGAGATGGAGTCTAGCTCTGGAATGATTGTATTTTGCAATGTTAGAACGACATGAGATTTAAGAAGGGCCAGGGACAGAAGGATATAATTTGGATTTGAGTCACCACCCCACATCTCATCTTGAATTGTAATCCCCAGTGTTGGAGAAGGGGCCTGGTGGGAGGTAATTAGACTAGCGGGGTGGATGGTAATAGTGAGTCAGTTCTCACAAGATCTGGTTGTTTAAAAGTGTGTAGCACCTCCCTCTTTCCTCTCTTCCTCCTCTTCTGGCCATGTAAGATGAACCTGCTTCCCCTTCACCTACCACTATGATTGTAAGTTTCCTCAGGCCTTCCCAGCCATACTTCCTTACAGCCTGTGGAACCAGGAGACAATTAAACCTCTTTTCTTTATAAAGCACCCAGTCTCAGGGAGTTCTTCATATCAATGTGAGAACAGACTAATACACATAGCTAGTAAGGTTTAGAGCCAGAACATAACCCCAGATCCTTAAAGGCTCCAGTGCATGAGCTTTTAATGATGACACACTATGGTATCGCCAGAACCTTTAATATTGGCAGCTCTGCGAGGGCCCAAGGGGGCCAACATTACCTGTATGCAGCTCTGTTTAACTTAATACAAAATCCAATTTTAGACTACTGAAATCAATGGCCTGTATTTCCTTATGGTGATCCTTCACAAATTTAAAGCCCATATATTTAAAGTACTTTGAAGAATAATCAGATTACATTGCTGGTTAAATTCAGAACCATGTGCTCCAAGACTCTTTGGAACTGTAGCTAGGGTTAATAAATCTAACAAGGAATATACATAAGATAGAAAGCCACCCCATCACCAAATAAAAGTAGTGCAAGGAAAGTACCAGGTGGTCCTGAGACATCTCACTCCAGAAAGCAATAAAAAAAATGCTCAAGGCCTAAGGGGACATGTCCACAAGACCTATGAGCCAGTGTAATGGAATCCCACTGGGCAAATTTAGGAGAGTTAGAGCACCAAGAGTAACCACTGTAAATAATAACATGTTTAGTTAACCTAAATTTTTTATTAATACATATAACCTATGTATTAACATATTTAATACACTAATAACATAGTATATTAAAAATCCCTGAATCTGTAATAAGTGAGAGAAAGGGGTAAAAAAGTTAAGGCCTTCTTTACAGAAGAATGCTGCAGTTAAATGTAGAAGGAATGACAATTAGAAAACCACCATTTTTTCTCACAAATCACTTAATAAATAATGTAAGCAAGGATAATCAGCAGCTGCCAAAACACCAGATGAAAGGTTGTTGGAGAATAAGATTTTCATAGTGTCAAAAAGATTACCTCACAGATTATACACTCATTGCAAAGAAAAAATTCACTATTACAATTATATCTGGCTGTAATCACCTTAACTCGTTACCCAAAAGATACAATTTATCATTACTAATCATGAGAGGACTTCTCATCATGTGCTCCTGATGTGATGCATTATAAAGAACACATAAGTTATGAAGTATTCTTGCTAAAAACCTTTAAGGTGATGCTCACTAGCTTGTAAACCTAACTTCTAGTTTACAGTAAATACAGAAGCTAGAAGAAAAAGTTAAAAGAGACTGTGAAAAAAGAAACAAATCCAGAAGGAGGGACATTCTAACACAGTATCAGCCTGGACTTCTCAAAACATCAATGTCATGAGGGAAAGATTGGTTCTAGATTTCAAGTAAGTTAAAATATACAACCTTCAAATGTAATATATGAATCTTGATTGTTTCCCCATTTATTAAAGAAAAACATGGATACATGTCATCATGCATTTTACCAAATTCACAGAATGCATAACACAAACAGGGAAACCTAATGTAAACTATGAGATCTACTTAATAATAATGTATCAATATTGGCTCATCAATTATAACAAATGTGCCACACCAATGCAAGATGATAATAATAGAAGAAACTGGGAAGTAAGGACAAAGAATTATGTGGGAACTTTGTACTTCCTAGTCATTTTCTGTAAATGTAAAACTGCTCAAAAAAAGTCTACTCATTTTTAAAAGCAAAATTAGGCCAGGTGTGGTGGCTCATGCCTATAATGCCAGCACTTTGGGAGGCCGAGGCAGAAGGATCACTTGAGGCAAGGAGTTTGAGACCTTTATATAAGCATAACTGACATCAAAAAAAGGGGTAAGAGTTGTTCAAGACGAGCCTGGGCAACAAAGTGAGATCCCATCTCTTCCAAAAAAAAATTTTTTAAATTATCTGGGCATGATGGCTAATCCTCCCACCACAGCTTCTCAGGAGGCTGTGGCAGAAAGATCACTTGAGCCCAGGAGTTTGAAGCTGCAGTGAGCTACGATCATACCACTGAACTCCAGCTCGGGTGACAGAGCAAGACACTGTCTCTTTAAAAAAAAAAAAAAGCAAAAATAAAAACAGCCAATTGTCTCATCAGGACAACTGGGAAAATGTGAAAATGTATTGGATATTAGACAGTGTAACTTTAAATATTTTAGGTATAATAACATATCATAACATCACGTAAGAACTAATTTATTCCAGCTATAGTATTCCTTATCCTTATGAGGTGCATGCTGAAACAGGAATGCAATGTAATGATGTCTTCAAATACTAAAATATTTCAAACACAAAGTGTCTATGCCTGTATATATATTGTATATATGCATACGTATACAAACATACAAAGAGACAGAGGGAATGAGTACAAATATCACAGAATGCTGACTTTTAAATCTAAGTGGGCAGTATACAGAGTGCCCTTTCAACTTTTATGAATGCTTGATATTTTTTATTAATAAAAAATTTGGAAAAAATAGGAATCCCTCAAAGAGACTCCCAGCTAACAAAGAGTTATACCTTATACCAATTTTTTGACAGCATAAGAGGAAAAGGAACATGTTCTTTCCAAATTGCAATTTAAAAATTAACAATAACAATTGTAGGATTACTATTTTATAGAGACATAGACAATCATATTAGCTTGGATAAGGTTGGCATCATTGGGAAAGGACTAGATCTGAAATTAGGGCACTTGAGTTTGAATCCTGGTTTTGCCATTGACTGGTATAGTCTCCCAGGGAATGTCAGCCTCTTTGGTGAATGTGCAGCTTTGGAAAAGAGAAAACCCAAAAATAAAGAAGGATGACCCATGCGGTCTGTGATGGTTAATATTGAGTGTCAACTTGACTGGATTGAAGGATGCAAAGTATTATTCCTGAGTGTGTCTGTGGAGGTGTTGCCAAATGAGATTAACATTTGAGTCAGTGGACTGGGAGAGGCAGACCCACCCTCAGTCTGGGTGGGCACCATCTAATCAGCTGCCAGCAGAGGAACACGGAAGGACCAGACTGGCTGAGTCTTCTGCCCTCCATCTCTCTCCCATTCTGGATGCTTCCTGCCCTTGAACATCAGACTTCAAGTTCTTCAGCTTTTGGACCCTTAGTCTTACACCAGACCCATTCTTGGACCCTTGGATTTTCCAGGAGCTCTCGGGCCTTCAGCCACCTACTTAAAAGTGTTATGAGTGTGAGTATAAGGGAGATAAAGAGAGGTGTTAATGAGTACAAACATACAGTTAGAAGGAATACATTCTAATGATTGATAGCAGAGTAGGATGACTATAGTTAACAAGTATTGTGTATTTCAAAACAGCTAGAAGAAAGGACTTGAAATGTTCCCAACACATAGAAATGATAAATACTTGAGGTGATCAAGTCAAATACCTTGACTTGATCATTACACAGCCAATGAATTTAATAAAATATCACATGTACCTCATAAATATGTACAAACATTATGTATCAACAAAATTCTTATGAGAGTTTAATTAACCCATTTATGCCGAAGGTTGCAAATTTTTCTTGCTAAAAATCAGACCTGAATGATGACTTTAAGCAGTAGGATATAAATAACTCCCACAAGCTTAGCGTTCCAATAATGGAACACTAGGCATAAATGGGTTAAATAATGTATGTAAAAGCATTTCTCACACAGTGAGAAGAGAGTTAATGCTGAAAACATTGATTAAAAATTTCTCTGTGGTGACCAATTCTTTAAAAGGATACTGTGGCAGGTCAGGCACGGTGGCTCATGCCTATAATCCCAGCACTTTGGGAAGCTGAGGGGGGTGGATCACTCGAGGCCAGGAGTTCGAGACCAGCCTGGCCAACATGGTGAAACTCCTTCTCTACTAAAAATATAAAAATTAGTCGGGTGTGGTGGTGGGCACCTGTAATCCCAGCTACTCCAGAGGCTGAGGCACAAAAATTGCTTGAACCTGGGCAGTAGAGGTTGCAGTGAGCCGAGATCATGCCACTGCACTCCAGCCTGGGTGACAGAGCAAGACTCTGCCTCAAAAAAAAGAGAAAAGAATACTGTGGCAGAGTTTGCAGTTGCCTATTGATGGGTGTTTATCTTCCTTAGTAAGACAACTCTGATTTTGTTTGCGCTGATAGGGAACAAAGTGCTCAGTTAAAATGTACCCAGCCTTCATTGCAGCACATCTTTGATGGACATATGTATATGTTTGATGAACAAGATGTAAATAGATGTTGCTGGGACCATCAGAAAAACTCCTTAAAAGGGGAGCAATACAGTCTTTTCCCCATGTCCCTGTTTTCTGCCTAGATCACAGATACAACGACCAATAGCCATGTTGTAATTAAGTAGCAACCCAGAAGCTAAGCTCTAAGTACAGTAAAATAGAAAAAAAGGACTTGTAGCCTGATGACGTAATAGAGGCACATGTCCACCTTGGAATAGCTAGCTATGGACTTATTTTATGTGAGAATCCCCAAATAGTGCTCTGTCAGAAAGTCAATTATTTACTGAATACATTGTTAAATCAAGGAAATCTGAAGCCGTCTAAAAATCAATTTTCTAAATCTAGTACATTAATTTTAAAAACTCAAAGCAGTTCATAGATATCTTATTCATTACCCTTACAGAAACATTTCATAGCATATACGGTTATTTATGTGCATTGTAGATCCAAGACAATAGCTCTTAACTTAGAATCCATGAATCATGAGACCCTGAAAGTACATAAAATATAATTGTTTTAGAAATCATATTCTCAAAGAGGTCTATGATCTGAAAAATAAAGATCCAACAATCTTTAAACATTCACAGAAAAGTAAAGTTTAAGAAAAGATTTTTAAACGATAATCCATTTAAATTTCTGTTTATGTTTTTTTCGATTTAGCCCATTGATTTCTTTATCCAAAAAATTATTTAAAATTGCTTAAATTGCCTTATAGCTCACAAATTAAGTTCAACTAATTTATTCAAATTAGACTAAAAACATTCTACTAAAAAACACTCTATGTACTTAGTACTGTTGAAATGTTCAAGAACGTATTAAAGACAAATCCATTAAAAATGTTATCACTTCTTCTGAAACCACACAGATGAAGACGATGAAGAAAAGTAACAGAAAAGCTATAAACTCTGATTTGTATATGTGATGCCAAAGGTGAAGATGGTGTGGAAAGCTTATGGCAAACATCACATCAGCACTGGGGCAGGAGTCTAGAAAGGACCAGCAGTGGAAAGCTTTCAAACTCTCCTACAAATACTTACCACCTGAAAGATAGAGCACACTGTCAGAAGGAGCCGAACAAGACTCAGATGATTAGAGAAAAGGAGGGAGAAGGTACAGAAAATACCTACAGGCACACCAAGGTGGCAGATATCAGGAAGCATTAGAAAAATACACTAACTAAGAGTGAGTGCATCACCTTGGGAGGCAAGTTTATGAAGAAAAGACAACAGAGCTCTCTTGACCCAGGCCAGCTTCTGAGAGGCAAAGGAGAGGTGGGCAAACAGAGGGGCTGTATTAAGAAAACAGTCATTTTTGTAGCAATAGAGGGGGGAAACTCCTGAGCTGTGAAACCTGAAAGGCTACTTTGGCCCGTTATCACTATACCCCATAGGAAACTCTTGCTACTAACCTGCAAAAATTCATCTCACTCAGTATGAGTAGGAAAAAAGGATCATGGACAGCATTTATATAGAAACAGCACTTTTTTAAGTATAAAAAAGCATCACAATCTTCCTACAACAACTCATCAGAAAAATGCTGCCAAGAAGCAGACGGAAACTATAACCCAACAAAAAGAACAAAATTTTAATAAGGATGTGACAACAGAAGCACAGACAACAACAAAAAGACAAATTGAACATCAAAACTAAAAATGTTTGTGCATCAAAAGACACCATGGCCAGGAGCAGTGGCTCATGCCTGTAATCCCAACACTTTGAGAGACTGAGGCAGGAGGATTGCTTGAGTCCAGAAGTTCAAGACAGTCTGGGCAACATAGCAAGACCCTGTCTCTACAAAATACAATCAATCAATCAATCAGCAAGCAAGCAAGCTGGGCATGGTGGCACACACCTATAGTCCCAGCTACTCAGGAGGCTGAGGTGGATGGACTGCTTGAGCCCAGGAGGTCGAGGCTACAGTGAGCCATGATCTCACCACTGCACTCCAGCCTTGGCTACAAAGTGAGACCATATCAAAAAAAAAAAAAAAAAGACACTAACAACAGAGTGAAAAGACACAACACATAGAATAGAATCCTATAGAATAGGGGAAAATATTTGCAATTCATATATCTGAATACATACTCAAAATATGTAAAGAATTGCAACAATTCAACAACAAAAAATAGCCCAGTTCGAAAATTAACAAAGGACGTGTATAATCATTTTTCCAAACAAGACATAATGTGGCTAATAAGCACATTAAAAGATGCTCAACATCACTAGTCTTTAGGGCAATGAGAATCAAAACCACAATGAGATATCACTCCATACCAATTAGGATGGCTATTATAAAAATGAAAGAAAGAAAATAACAAGTATTGGTTAAGAGGTGGAAAAGTTGTAACCCCTGTGCATCATCAGTGGAAATATAAAGTAGAACAGCCAAAGTGGGAAACAGCTAAATGGTTCCTCAAAAAGTTAAACATAGATTTACTATATTATCCAATGATTCCCCTTCTGGGTACATACTCTGAAAGCAGCGACTCAAACAAACATTTGTTCAACAATGTTCATAGCAGCGTTATTCACGACAGCCAAAAAGTAGAAACAATCTAAATTGTTTCACAACAGATGAAAGGATAAATAAAAGGTAGAATATACATAAAATGGAATATTATTCAGGCTTGAAAAGGAATGAACTTCTGACATGCTACAAGATGGATGAACCCTGAAAGCATTATGCAAAGTGAATAAATCAGACACAAAAAGACAAAAATTGTCTAGTTCCACTAATATGAGATACCTAGGCTAGGCAAACGTATAGAGACAGAGTGAAGAACAATGGCTACCAGGGGCTGGGAGCTGGGAGAAATAGGAAGTTATTGTTTTATGGTTATAAAGTTTATGTTGGAGGTGATAAAAAGTTCTTGAAATGGATAGTGGTAGTGATGTACAACATTGTGAATATGCTTAATCTTACAGAATTATATATCTAAAATGGTTAAAATAGTAAATTTTATGTTATGTATATTTTATCACAATAAAAAAAGTTAAAGAATTGATCACAATGATGAAAGAACACAAATCAGAAATGAAAAAATTCAGGGAAAAGGTGATCAGATCATAGGAGAAAGTGAAGCGGAGACTGGTGGAACTCAGGAAAGGGGGAAGAGGAAAAAACATTTCAGAAGTGAAGACTAAATTATAAGAACACAAAGAAGAACAGAAACTGTTCACCTCAGTAAGGGGCAGAGAGGAAATGAGGAAAGTAGATACAATGAAACATTTTTAGAAATCATAATGATTTGAGAGCTACAGAAAGCAGCTAACTGATGCCACTTTATGCCCCATTTCCACGCTTTGGAATCCCCAATGAAGAAAATCAAACAATGGAATAGAATATGTAAAGACGTAATTCACAAAATCTTTGTTTAAACAGAAGTGCTTTGAGTTTACATATTGAAAGGCACATCACAACCCAGAACAGTCCACACAAAGATATATTATAAGGAAATTATTAGACTAACAATAAAGAATCTTTTGCACAGCCAAGCAAAAATCATGCACTATGTAATAAAAGAAAAATAAGAGTGGCCTCAAATTTATAGATTGCAATATTTGGCCTTGGCAGAATATGAAAGGCTTACAAAATATTTATGGAAAGAAAGTATGAGCCAAGGCAGGGCATGGTGGCTCACGCCTGTAATCCTAGCACTTTGGGAGGCCAAAGTGGGTGGATTACCTGAGGTTGGGAGTTTGAGACCACTCTGACCAACATGGAGAAACCCCGTCTCTACTAATAATACAAAAATTAGCTGGGCATGGTGACGCATGCCTGTAATCCCAGCTACTCGGGAGGCTGAGGCACAAGAATCCCTTGAACCTGGGAGGCGGAGGTTATGGTGAGCCAAGATTGCGCCATTGCACTCCAGCCTGGGCAACAAGAGCAAAACTCCATCTCAAAAAAAAAAAAAAAATAAAAGAAAAAAGAAAAGAAAAGAAAGTATGAGCCAAATTTAATAATCAGCCAAGCGGTCCTTCAACTATAAAAGCTACAATTTGAATAGACAAAGGCTAAGAGAATACGTACACCTGAACCTTCCTTGTCCAAACTACCAGAGAACAAACTTTAACGAATTAATTAAAGGCTGGGAAAGTTTGATGAAAAGACCAGCAAAAAAATTAAAAATAAAATAAAAATATAACAATGTAATATGAAGAAGAAATGAAAAACCTGTAACAGTTATACTCAAAAGAGAAGATTTGAGGTTGGAACATATTCAGGTTTTAAAAGAGCTGCCACGTGGTTCAGACGGTAGGAGAAAGTAAATGGCAGTTACATGGAGACACGTTTTAAGACATATAAAGAAGAAATAACAGTCACTTCTATTGATGGAATAGATTTTCTCAGAAGGTAGTGAAATTCCTAGTAATCAAAGATGGGCAAAAATCATAATGTGATACCATTTGTTATCCATTCTACTCACAGAAATTTTTAAAAAAGAAAAGAGTGGCCAGGAACAGTAGCTCATGCCTGTAATCCTACTGCTTTGGGAGGCCAAGACAGGCAGACTGCTTGAGCCCAGGAGTGCAAGACCAGCCTGAGCAATATAGCAAAACCTCTTTTCTGCAAAAAATACAAAAATTAGCTGGGTGTAGAAGCATGCGCCTATAATCCCAGGTACTCAGGAGGCTGAGCCTAGGCTCACTTGAGCCTAGGAGGTTGAGGCTGCAGCGAGCCATGCTCACACCACTGCACTCCAGTCTGGGTGACAAAGTGAGGCCCTATCTCAAAAAGAAAAAAAAAGTAACTCAAAGAGTTGAGTAAAAAACCAAAGAGTAATGAAAATAAATTTTTTAAGTAAAAAAAAGAAACAGAAAAAAGAGAAACGGATGTTGGAAAGAAGTATAGGTGGGATCTAAAGTGGCTCAAATTTCTGGAAGGCAATTTGGCAGAGCCCAGCAAAAGCTGGAGCTTCTTCATAGGTCATTCTCTCTCCAATCAGGCTCCGAACACAGGGGAAGGGCAAGTAACAGTGAGCAGGACTCATATCTTATACAAAGGGACTGCCAGATATTTGCAGTATACTGTTATTGGGGGTGGGGTGGGGAGAAGGCTATAAAACTCATGTCAAGCATAATCTGTTTTTATAAGTCTATATGATCACAGAAAAACTTTAGAAGGACATATACAAATATATTCAGTGGTTTTTTTTTTAGGGGGTTGTCAAATCTTGAATAATGCTAATTTTCTTCTCTTAAGTTACATGCAGTTCCTCATTTTATACTCCAGACATGTGTTACTATCACAACAAGAAAATTAAAGGTCATTATAAAAAGTTAAATTCTCTATATAAACACAATTCAAGACCTATTGCTGAATTCCATGATGGTAGAGTGAAGAGGTCTGCAAATACTCTCCTAAAAAAATGTACAAAACCAGACCAAACAAAAAAAGTTTCAGGGCTCTAGACATTGATCACAGATATAAAAATTAAATTGAGAAACATTTATTCATGAATGGGAGATGAAGTGTACTTAAGAATAGTGGGAGTTTGCAGCACTCTTGCCTAGGCCTATTCCCAACCCCTCCATGCCCTAGGCTGGGTTGGCACAGTAGCGTTACCACAGGGGGAACCAGCAGTGAAAACTAGCGGCTTTGGTGATTTGGAAGAGAGGACAAAAACCCCACACCCAGTGGATCAGGTATCTAATAAAGGACTTGTATCCAGAACATAAAGAACTTTTATAATTCAATAAAACCAAAATGACACAACTAAGAAACAGGCAAAAGATATGAAAACACATTTAGCTGAAGAAGATATACAATGGCTAATCTGCATATGAAAATATGCCCAATATCATTAGTCATGAAGAAATTAAGATAGCACTACTAACTCACTACAATGGTTATAAGAAAAAAACTAACAATACTATATATTGGCAAGGATATAGAGAAACCAGAACCCTCATTCATCACTGGTGAGAATATAAAATGGTACAACCACTTTGGAAAAGGTTGGCAGTTTCTTAAAATGTTAAATGCAAAATTACCACACAACCCGATAATTCTACTCCTAGGTACCTACCCAAAAGAAATGAAAATCCATATTCACAGAAAGACTTGACTTGTATATTAATGTTCTTAGCAGCATTATTGATAATAATCAAAATCAGAAACAACCCAAGGATCTATCAGTGAATGAATAAATAAAATTTGATATATCATAAACAGAATATTATTCAATAATAAAAATGATATGCTAATACATGCTACAACATGGATGAACCTCAAAAACATTATGCTAAGTGAAAAAAGCTGATCACAAGAGAACATATAAGTTCCACTTATATCAAATGTCCTGAAAAGGCAAATGTATAGTGACATAAAGCAAATTAGTGGTTGTCCTGTGGGGGTGGGGAGGGATGGTGGGAATGTTCTAGAAACGGATTTTGGTGATGCTTGCACAATTGGTCAATTTACTAAAAGTCATTAAACTGTACAGTTTTAATGAGTATACATTATGGTATGTAAGTTATACCTCAAAAGAGCTGTTGATAAAATAGAAAAGAAAGTCAACAAGTGCTTGGTAACTTCCTGTCAAAATAAGACTGTCAGTAGAAATAATATATTAATATTAATATTTTTGAAAGATTCCATATTCTTCAGTCTAATAACATATTATTGCTTTTCAATAATCCTAGATGAAATAGATAACTTTTGAAGTGGGTCACTTTTAAGTGATTACTACTGCTACACTAATGTACAAAAAACCTGGAAGCACAGAAACATTTGTATGCTTAGAATCCTTTGGTTATTTGGAAAAAGGTGGAAAGCTGTTAATGTCACTATTTTACATCTTTTGTTCATCATTTTTGGCAGTTTTAACAAAGACAAAGAAGATTTAAACAGAAAAGAACCATATTGTGGGAGGTCACTATGAATTAAACCTGAAAAAATGTTCTTGGAAAGATTATTCTTGCCATCATTTCTCACACATTCACTGGAATGTAAAGTTAAAAACAGAATAGTGTTTTGAATTTTTATAAAATTACAAAGACTCGGGCTGGGTGCAGTGGCTCATGCCTATAATTCCAGTGCTTTGGGAGGACGAGGTGGGAGGATTGCTTGAGCCCAGGGGTTTGAGGCTGTAGTGAGCTATGATCTCACTACTGCACTCCAGCCTGGGCGAAAAAGCAGGACCCTAACTCAAAAAAAAAAAATTACCAAGACGCATTGAAAGTTAATGACCTTAATGCAGTAGGAGAATTACAGCATTACAGTGTTAAATGAAGACTCACTTGTTTATACATAAGTTTCAGAAAAGTCAAATGTGCTGAAAACTAGGCACAGTGTAAACCACAGGAAAAAAAATCTGTGACATCATTTCTTTACATTTTAACTAAAACTTCCTTCCTAAACATTAAAGAAATATTTGGAATTTAACCACAAAAGTAAATTAATTGCTTATTATAAGGCAACTTTATATCAAAATTCTCTTTCAACAACTGTTTTTCTTTAGCATATCATTTTCACTGCCACTGTCTACATTTTTCATAGAATAAAACATTTGACTGAGTTCTATTGCATTGCTATTTTGTTTTGTTTTGAGACGGAGTCTTGCACTGTTGCCCAGGCTGGAGTGCAGTGGTGCATCTCAGCTCACTGCAACCTCCACCTCCCAGGTTCAAGTGATTCTCCTTGCCTCAGCTTCCCAAGTAGCTGGGATTACAGGCACCTGCCACCACACCCTGCTAATTTTTTTTGCTTTTCAGTAGAGATGGGAATTCACTATGTTGGCTAGGCTAGTCTCGAACTCCTGACCTCGTGATCCACCTGCCTCAGCCTCCCAAAGTGCTGAGATTACAGGCGTGAGCCACCACGCCCGGCCTATTGTATTATTTTAAGTAATGTATATATTTTCATATAGTGAAATGGAGTAAAAATTTAATAATTCTGTAATAATGTTCTCTAATTATCTCGTTTTTAAGAGTCTCTAATATTTTCACTTTCTGATTTGCCAAAATATTAAGTTAACTTGAAAAAAGAAGGTACCATAAAAATAAATAAAAAGTACCATAATGTTCTTTTGAAATTGATTAAACTACTGAATTGGTAGAAAAATTAACACAGCTAGTATGGATATATTTACTAACCTTCTTCAGAAAGACATTCCTCAATCTGCCGGGCGCGGTGGCTCACGCCTGTAATCCCAGCACTTTGGGAGGCCGAGGTGGGTGGATCACAAGGTCAGGAGATTGAGACCACAGTGAAACCCCATCTCTCTGTTTGCAGATGACATGATAGTATATCTAGAAAACCCCATTGTCTCAGCCCAAAATCTCCTTAAGCTGATAAGCAACTTCAGCAAAGTCTCAGGATACAAAATCAATGTGCAAAAATCACAAGCATTCTTATACATCAGTAACAGACAGACAGAGAGCCAAATCATGAGTGAACTCCCATTCACAATTGCTTCAAAGAGAATAAAATACCTAGGAATCCAACTTACAAGGGATGTGAAAGACCTCTTCAAGGAGAACTACAAACCACTGCTCAAGGAAATAAAAGAGGATACAAACAAATGGAAGAACATTCCATGCTCATGGGTAGGAAGAATCAATATCATGAAAATGGCCATCCTTCCCAAGGTAATTTACAGATTCAATGCCATCCCCATCAAGCTACCAATGACTTTCTTCACAGAATTGGAAAAAACTACTTTAAAGTTCATATGGAACCAAAAAAGAGCCCGCATCGCCAAGTCAATCCTAAGCCAAAAGAACAAAGCTGGAGGCATCACACTACCTGACTTCAAACTATACTACAAGGCTACAGTAACCAAAACAGCATGGTACTGGTACCAAAACAGAGATATAGATCAATGGAACAGAACAGAGCCCTCAGAAATAATGCCACATATCTACAACTATCTGATCTTTGACAAACCTGACAAAAACAAGAAATGGGGAAAGGATTCCCTATTTAATAAATGGTGCTGGGAAAACTGGCTAGCCATATGTAGAAAGCTGAAACTGGATCCCTTCCTTACACCTTATACAAAAATCAATTCAAGATGGATTAAAGACTTAAATGTTAGACCTGAAACCATAAAAACCCTAGAAGAAAACCTAGGCATTACCATTCAGGACATAGGCCTGGGCAAGGACTTCATGTCTAAAACACCAAAAGCAATGGCAACAAAAGCCAAAATTGACAAATGGGATCTAATTAAACTCAAGAGCTTCTGCACAGCAAAAGAAACTACCATCAGAGTGAACAGGCAACCTACAAAATGGGAGAAAATTTTCGCAACCTACTCATCTGACAAAGGGCTAATATCCAGAATCTACAATGAACTCAAACAAATTTACAAGAAAAAAACAAACAACCCCATCAAAAAGTGGGCGAAGGACATGAACAGACACTTCTCAAAAGAAGACATTTATGCAGCCAAAAAACACATGAAAAAATGCTCACCATCACTGGCCATCAGAGAAATGCAAATCAAAACCACAATGAGATACCATCTCACACCAGTTAGAATGGCAATCATTAAAAAGTCAGGAAACAACAGGTGCTGGAGAGGATGTGGAGAAATAGGAACACTTTTACACTGTTGGTGGGATTGTAAACTAGTTCAACCCTTGTGGAAGTCAGTGTGGCGATTCCTCAGGGATCTAGAACTAGAAATTCCATTCGACCCAGCCATCCCATTACTGGGTATATACCCAAAGGACTATAAATCATGCTGCTATAAAGACACATGCACTCGTATGTTTATTGCCACATTATTCACAATAGCAAAGACTTGGAACCAACCCAAATGTCCAACAATGATAGACTGGATTAAGAAAATGTGGCACATATACACCATGGAATACTATGCAGCCATAAAAAATGATGAGTTCATGTCCTTTGTAGGGACATGGATGAAATTGGAAATCATCATTCTCAGTAAACTATCGCAAGAACAAAAAACCAAACACCGCATATTCTCACTCATAGGTGGGAATTGAACAATGAGAACACATGGACACAGGAAGGGGAACATCACACTTCGGGGACTGTTGTGGGGTGGGGGGAGGGGGGAGGGATAGCATTGAGAGATATACCTAATGCTAGATGACGAGTTGGTGGGTGCAGCACACTAGCATGGCACATGTATACATATGTAACTTACCTGCACATTGCGCACATGTACCATAAAACCTAAAGTATAATAATAATAATAATAATAATAATAAAAAAAAGATTAAAAAAAAAAAATTAGCTGGGCGCGGTGGCGGGCACCTGTAGTCCCAGCTACTCGGCAGGCTGAGGCAGGAGAATGGCATGAACCCGGGAGGCGGAGCTTGCAGTGAGCTGAGACCGCGCCACCGCACTCCAGCCTGGGTAACAGAGTGAGACTCCGTCTCAAAAAAAAAAAAAAAAGAAAGAAAGACATTCCTCAATCCAAAAGTTTTTTTCTTTAATTCACATATATACTATTATTTTTATGATTTCACTTTCATATTTACATTCTCATCCATCTGTGGTTTAAATCATAAGGAAGAAACCCAACCAATTACTTTTCTCCAATCATTAGCCATTACAAAATTGTTTTGTTATTTTAATATCTGATAGGGTAGCCCCTCCAAGCTTAACATTCTTAAAGGGGGTAGCTGAAATAATTCAAAGTTGGAGTAAAGTAAAACATGGAATTCTTTCCCATGAACCATTCATTTGAATGATTTTTTTAAATCTCCAGTCTGCCTATTAAGGTTAATTATATAACTTATATAAGTTTAATTATACTATTACTCACTGCAGTATCACTATTTAAACCACTGTAAAATCGTATTTGCAGATAACAGCTAAAGTATGCTTTCTTATAGTTTCCATTCCAGGAACTCTGGACAAAAACTTCTTCCTTGTCTCTGAAATTTAATTTTCCTAATTCAGTTTTAAGATTTACATCACACTGAGAGTACGTTGCACCAGAAAAGAAGAGGTTCTCTTCCATCACAGGGTTTTGTCATTGCCCGGGGCCCCAAGAAGCACTTGAAGCCTGTTGCAGCGCTGAAGCATTGGATGCTCCACAAACTAACGGGTATATTTGCACCTTGTCCATTGACAGGTCCCCACAAGCTGAGAGAATGTCTTCCCCTGATTGTCTTCCTCAGGAATAGACTCAAGTATGCGTTGACTGGAGATGAGATATATATGCAGTCCTTCATCAAAACTGATGGTAAGGTTCGAGTGGACAGCACATACCCTGCTGGATTCATGGATGTCATCAGCATTGAGAAGACAGGTGAACATTTCCACCTGGTCTATGACACCAAGGGCTGTTTTGCCGTTCACCGCATCACAGTGGAAGAGGCAAAGTACAAGTTGCGCAAAGTAAGGAAGATTACTGTGGGATGAAGGGAATCCCACACCTGGTGACTCATGATGCTTGAACCATCCGCTACCCAAATCCTCTCATCAAGATGAACGAAACTGTGCAGACTGATTTAGGGACTGGCAAGATAATCAACTTTACCAAATTCGACATGGGCAATATGTATACGTATGGTGATTGATGGAGCCAACCTCGGTCGTCTTGGTGTGATCACCAACAGGGAGACATCCTGGTTCGTTTGATGTGGTGCATGTCAAGGATGCCAATGGCAACAGCTTTGTCATGAGGGTTTCCAACATTTTTGTCTTTGGCAATGGTAATCAGCCTTGGATTTCCCTGCTTAGGGGAAAGGGCATCGACTTACTATTGTGGATGAGAGAGACAAGTGGCTGGCCACCAAACAGAGCAGTGGCTAAATTACAGTAGCAGCATATCTTTTTTCTTTGCACAAATAAACAGTGAATTCTTGTTTAAAAGAAAAAAAGATTTAGATCACATTAATCTAACTCTTGGTCTTAACATAGTCTTTGTTACCCAATTAGCCCATTCTTTCACTTTCTATGCTGCTTCATGCTGGTGGGCACTTCCTACCACTATCATTAAAGCTTACTTATGCTGACTCTCACTCAAAACAACTGACCCTAAAATAAATCTAGATTCTAGTGATTTTACCCATACCCTCTCACAGCTTCTTAACACTAATTTGTAACTAAGTAATTGACCACACACTATGGTCTGTTATAGCAGCCTGAAGAGACTAAGACACCATGCTTTCGTTTGACTTCTGAATTCTGTATAACATAGATGAAAATTCTACTTGCACTACAAGTTTACAGAAGAAAATATATAATGCCTTTGCCTTTCATTAACCTACTCTTCCTCCAATACTTCATTTATTGGCTTATTGTGTAGAGAAGCACAACCAAATGTTTAATTCTGTTTAAAGTTTGGTCTAAATCCAATAATATAAACAGTTTCTTCAGATCACAGAGTTCCTTTCATTTTATTTAAAATAAAGTACAATGAATCAATAGTAACAGTATTAAGGAAACCACCAAAAGGCAAGACACAAAGTAGCCTGTCATTTCACAAAGGTAAAATTTTTAGAATGCTACATAGCTTACAATGTATTTTCACATTATTGTTTGATTTGATGTACACAACAATCCAATTTAGGCTACTATTATCCCTATTTGATAGGTGAAGAAAGTGAGAGAGGTTAAGTATCTTGCCCAAGTTCAAAAAGCCGGTAAGTGGTCTACCCAAGACTCAAAGCAAAGCTATGTCTCCTGCCCTCAAATCCTGCCCCCGTTCATTTCATGAAAAACTTTCCCAAACCACAGAATAGCAAGGCATTGTAAGATGAAGTATATCGATTAGACGTTTTTGACTGCAAGTAATTGAAATTCCAGCTCAAACTGGCTAAAATACTAATGACATTTATTATCATATTATAGTAATACAAAGGAGTTCAGTAGAAGGAAGACTCTAAGTTGGTGGATTCAGTGGTTCAAGGATATCACCACTATTCTACCATCCATCACTGTATAAAGTCTTCATCCTTAGGCTACCTTTATCCATTGGTTAGATGTCTGCCAGCAGCACCTGGAGTGTGTAATTCCTTATAGGGAAATAGACTGTTAATATTCCATGGAATATTTGTCTACATTTCCCAACTACCTTTACATTTAGATGGGAACATGTGACTAGGTCAAAGCAATGAACTGTGAGGAGAATAGAGGCGAGTCACTTCCAGGATGAGACAGATAAAAGCATCTGCACCTCATCCATCTCTTACTTTCTCTGATGTAACCTCGGAGGATTCAGGGTCACAAGTTAAGGTAGCAAATACTCCACACAACGAAAGCAGCCTGGTACCAGAGTGGCCAGATGGAGGAGAGCTCTGTCAGCCTGCATTGGACTTTGATTAATCTGTAAATAAATCTTTGTTTCATACTGGGATTCTAGTTTGACTGTTGTGACATTTGGCATTAATTACCCTAATGCGGATTGCATGGCTACCTGAAGGAAAGCCACACACTGGCCAGCCTGCACATGATCTGAGATGGAATATGTGTCACCTGCATTGACTGCATGCAATTTTATGGTAAGAGAATTTCTATAGTATTTAGTTGGACACTCAAAAGAGAAAAGTAGAAAATATTTACAATTATACTGCTAAATCTTACTAGATGGGAAACTGCAATTTTTACAAAAAGAACCATCAGGGCCAGGCGCGATGGCTCACACCTGTAATCCCAGTACTTTGGGAGGCCAAGGCGGGCAGATCACGAGGTCAGAAGATCGAGGCCATCCTGGCTAACATGGTGAAACCCTGTGTCTACTAAAAATACAAAAAAATTAGCTGGGCGTGGTGGCAGGTGCCTGTAGTCCCAGCTGCTCGGGAGGCTGACGCAGGAGAATGGTGTGAACTCGGGAGGCGGAGCTTGCAGTGAGCCGAGATTGCGCCACTGCACTCCAGCCTGGGCGACAGAGCGAGACACTGTCTTAAAAAAAAAAAAAAAAAGACGTAGGCTTGCTCTGTCACCCAGGCTGGAGTGGTGCAGTGGCGCGATCTGGGTCACTGCAAGCTCTGCCTCCCAGGTTCCCGCCATTCTCCTGCGTCAGCCTCCCGAGCAGCTGGGACTACAGGCGCCGGCTGCCACGCCCAGCTAATTTTTTTCCACCCGCTAATTTTTTTGTATTTTTAGTAGAGACGGGGTTTCACCGTGTTAGCCAGAATGGCCTCAATCTCCTGACCTCGTGATCCGCCCGCCTCGGCCTCCCAAAGTGCTGGGATTACAGACATGAGCCACCGCGCCCGGCCAAGATAAAATGTTTTACAGTCATGTCCTTGGTCTTCAAATGACTTATCTAAAAATAAAATACACTTAGGTGAAACTTCTAAATCTAGAGAATGGGTTTCTGTTTTGAGCAACATTAATTTAACAACTACTACTGTCTAGCCCAGAGCAAGAGGCAAGAAATACAAATAAGATACGATCTTTTCTATCTAAACTTTACAGTCTGCTACTGAGAAAGACAGATAGTACAGGGAAGTTGAACAGATGGTCAGATATTACCTAAAATCTATCAAGATAGCACCACACTGCTTACTAATGACTAGGATCAGACTGTAGTCAGTGACAAAAACCAGGACTTGCCAGGTATGGAAGTCTCCAAACAAAACTCAAGTTCTTTCTTTCTTCTTCTTCTCTTTTTTTTTTTCTTTTTTTGAGGCAGAGTCTCACAAGCTCTGTCGCCCATGCTGGAGTGCAGTGGTATGATCTCTGCAACCCTGCCCCTGGGTTCAAGAGAACCTTATGCATCAGCTTCCTGAGAAGCTGGGACCACAGGTGTTTGCCACCACTCCCAGCTAATTTTTTTTGTATTTGTAGTAGAGATGGGGTTTTGTCATGTTGGCCACATTGGTCTTGAACTCCTGGCCTTAAGTGATCCACCAGCATTGGCATCCCAAAGTGCTGGGATTACAGGTGTGAGCCACTGTGCCTGGACAAAACTCATGTTCTTTCTAAAACTCCAAATAAAAAACAGTTTTTTACAAAAATCAAGAAATTAATCTTGGTATTTAGAAAACCTAACTGTAGTCTGTGTGGGATGAATCTGATACCAAACATCAAACTAGAACTAAAGCCAGGTATGGTGGCTCATACCTGTAACCCTAGCGCTTTGGGAGGCTGAGGCGGGTGGATCACCTGAGGTCAGGAGTTCAAGACTAGCCTGGCCAACATGGTGAAACCCTGTCTCTACTAAAAATACAAAAATCAGCTGGGTGTGGTGGTGGGTGCCTGTAATCCCAGCTACACAGGAGGCTGAAGCAGGAGAATTGTTTGAACTCAGGAGGTGGAGGTTAGAGTGAGCTGAGATCATACTACTGCACTCCAGCCTGGGCAACAGAGCAAGACTCCTATCTCCAAAAAAAAAAAAGAACTACAAAGATAACCATCATGGTCTTGAATCTTGAACTTATGCAATATTTGTTCATTGTACTACCTAAGAAAATTTGATTCTACTAAATAGAGAACAAGAGAAACAATGAGGAGGACAGATACAACTACATATAGGTAATATGCAAGGAAGTAGCTTAACAGACTTAACAGACTGTCTTAATCTGTTCAGACTGCTACAACAAAAAATACCATAGACTGGATGTGCTTATAAACTAAAGAAGTTTATTTCTCACAGTTCTAGAGGCTGGGAAGTCCAAGATCCAAGACACCCACAGATTCAGTGTCTAATGAGGGCTGGCTTTCTGGTTCCATAAATGGCTATCTTTTTGCTGTTTCTTTACATGGCAGAGGGGTCAAAGAACTCTCTGGGGTCTCTTTTATAGGGGTAATAGTCCCATTCATGAGGGTACCACATTCATGACCTAATCGCCTCCCAAAGTCCTCAATTCCAAATATCATCACATTGGAGAATAGGTTTCAACATGTGAATTTTGGAGGTACAAACATTTACTCTATGGCATTCCAACTCTGTTCCTCCAAAATTCGTATCCCTTTTGCATGCAAAATACATTCATTCCATCTCAACAGTCCCTAAAATCGTAACTCACTCCAGCATCAACTCAAAAGTCTAACATCCAAAGTCTCATCTAAATATCATCTAAATCAACTATGGGTAAGACTCAAGGTACAATTCATACAGAGGCAAACTCCTCTCTAGCTGTGAGCCTGTGAAATCAAACAAGTTATGTGCTTCCAAAATACAAAGGTGGGTCAGGCATAGGATAAACACTCCCATTCAAAAAGGGGAAATAGAAAAGAAGAAAGGAATGGCAGGTCCTGAAAAAAATCCAAAACCCAATGGAACAAATTTCATTAGACCTTAAGGCTCAAGAATAAACCTTTTTGGCTCAATCTCTGACCTTCAGGCCACTGGGACCTGCCTCCACATCTTTGCTGGGCAGAGGTTGAGCCCCTAAGTCTCTAGGTGCTCCTGCCCCCGTGGCTTTGGTGGGTTGGTCCTGCAGCAACTCTCTGCCTAAATCTCACACTGTGGCTCTGTGAAATGTTGGTCCTATCCTTGAAATCTATGCAGAGGCAGCCAGGCTACTATGTCTCATGCACTCTGGGCACCGGCAGAGACAGCTCTATGTGGTCACTAAAATTTGCTGCCTGTACCCTTTGGAAGGACAGCCACCTTGCTTCACTGGGCCTTTTGGAGCCACAATGGGGTAGCTATGAAGTGTGGCACTAGAGTGTGGGAGCTGAGCCTAAGATGTAAGGAGGTTCTGGGTAGCACTTTCTGAAGTCCCACAAGCACCAGGCACAGTAGTCCCTCCTTTGAAACTACTCTGCCTTCAAGGAACTTGCACTCTGGGCCTGGGATGAGAGTAATAGCTCTGAGGATTTTTAAACTGCCTTTGAGGTAATTCTTCCATTGTCTTGGAGAATAGCTCCTGGCTTCTGTTGACATGGCTGATACATATTAATTTCCTTATAAAACAATGGCTTGGCCACACTTTTAGTGTTCCCCACCTAGAACTCCCTCTCCCCACTGGCTATCTTATTTTTAATAATATCAATAGGCTGAGAATTTTCCAAGTCTTTAAGTTCTGCTTCCTTTCTGATTAACAACTCCATCTTTAGGTCATTTATCCCTTCTTACATATGTACAAAGAACCATATGCCAGTCAGGAGAAACCAAGGGGGAGGAAACTGCTTATAGTAAACTATAATCTCATCAAATAACCAAGAAAAATTAACCATCAGAAAAGAGACTAAAAGTTGTCACCATATCCACAATGACTTTTCATCTATTCTTCTGAGTAAACTATAAGCAGTTAAACAGTTATAAGCAGTGAGGAGAAACCAAGCCACCATTTCAGCACTTTACTTAGAAATTGCTTCAGTTAAATATCCAATTTCATTGCTCACAAGTTCTTCCTTCCACAAAATACTAGAACACAAAGACAATTCAGTCAAATTCTTCACCACTTTATAACAAAAAATCATGTTTCCTCCAGTTTCCAACAACATGTTCCTCATTCCCATCTGTGACCTCATCAGAATGGTGTTTGCCATACATCTTTCCATGAACTGATAATTACCATGATCAGGAAAGGCTGATGTGGCAGAGAAGGCAAGAGCAACAGGACATTTGAACGTTAAGTAACACAGAATTCAGGGAGTGTGGTCCTTTCCTCCCACTTAAGCCCTCTCAAAGAAGATAAACCTAACCTCATTCTTTTCTTCTTTCTTCTTGCTGTGATTTAAGTTGATTCAATAAATCCCATGAATGGCATATTTTAATTTGGTAAATGACCTTTCTGTAACGCGACTGTACATTCCTGCTGGCGCTATGGGATACATGGAAGGTAGTTGATGGTACCAGGTGGTAAGACTACAGGAGCAGAGGTCCCCAAGTTAGAGAGAAAGGCTACGAGGCCTGGGACATTCTTGAAATTATCAGCACCAGCATGAACTGGGGACAAATCAGGTGGGGTGGACTGTTAGGCACTGATATTACCAAGAGAACCAATTCACAAATTGACCAGTCATAGATTTGAGACCTAAATTCACCAGAAATCATAATATCCATAGTATAAGAACCTACACATGCATTTCAACTCTTCCTTCTTCATCCACTAGAATATGCAAACTCCCACTTTCAGCCCACCAATCTTTAATATATCCTGATGCCACATTGGATAGAACAGCAGGAGAAGCAGAAAATCTGACTCAGGATTCACCTGAGAGAAACAAAATCATCCAAAAGTGACATTTAAAACTAGAAGGGACTAAAATAACATGAATTGGCAACTGTAATTCCCTACACCACCTCAGAATAGGTGGTTTACTGAAAATAAAATAGATTTGTTACAGTAAAGCAGCTAAATTTTCTTTGTACACATGACTGGCAACACATTTTTGAGCCTACAACAGTATCATGAGCAGCAAAATTTCTTAACACCAACAACATGGCAAAGCGTTTAAAAAAGAAAAGAAACGAGGAAGATAAAGTAGGTGAGTCAATGGACATAGAAACTGAGTTTATTGGAACCAATCTGTGTCCCACTTCAAGAGTCCACACACACACACACACACACACACACACACACACTACAAATATCTAGTACTCATTATACAGTCTGAAGTATTAATATCTTCAGCAGCAGGATATTTCAGCAGTTGCTACATATATGTACAAGTACGTAAGTCCCAAATGTTGGGGTTCAAAAAGCTATACCCCAAAATATGGTGCTTTGGCATGCTGGGTATTCTTAGTTAAAATGTCTCAGAAATAAGCCTCAGAACCAAGGTCTCTCTCTGCCTTTCCACTCTCCTGCCCTGCCCTCAGTCTTTCTTTTTCTTTCCTAAAGCACTGAGAGTGACTCTCTCTGGAATTTCCTTACCTGATTAAGGAAGCTTCTTTCCAAAAGAAATGCAATTGTCTTAAGACCTACTTCCTGAGAATCTCATCAAATAACCAGGAAAAATTAACCATCAGAAAAGAGACTAAAAGTTGTCACCATATCCACACTGACTTTTCATCTATTCTTCTGAGGATAACTCCAAGAGATTGGCTGGGAGACTTTATCTGCATAAAAACGCAGCCTTCATTCACAGTGAAGTTCCACCCCTCACCTTTCCACCACCTCACCATAGCTCAGGGAAACGTTGTCCCAGGTCATTGCTCTTTGAACCCATTCATTCACTTTAAAAATTATTTACTACCTCTCTAAAATTACCTGCAGCTCCCTACTTCTCTCTTCCCCCAAAAGAAGGCATTTAAGCTTCAACCACCTGGCCCTTCTTTGAATCTCATATTTGAGGGACTTTCATATCCATATACACATTAATAAATTTGGAACTCTTTTTCTCCTACTAATCTATTGCCAGTTGTTTCAATAAAATTGCAGAAAGGGCAGAGGAAAAGCTTTCTCTTCACTCCTACACAAAGTAAAAAGTAGTGTATCAGCTCATTGAATGTATTAATGTGTGACTTAGTTCTCCCTTTTTTGTCACGATGTTTAAAATTTTTTTTGTTGTTGTTCTCCAAAAGCTATCTTTTTCCAGACATGCTACGGTACAACTGTTGAAAATGTATTTCCTCCTACAGTAAAACTGAGACACAGCACAATCAAAGGCCAGCCTTAAGGAGAAGGGTAGAAATGATTAAGAATTACTCATCTACCAGAGTGAATAATCTCTTAAACTGTGTGATTTTTATGTCAACTTTAACTGAAATTTTATACATGCTTTGGATATAAATTAAGGGAAAATATAAAGTTTTATACATGAGTCAGTGTGCATTCCAGTCAAGGTAGAGATCAATATATTGCAGGTCAAGGGAAAGAAGTAAAGATCTAATCAGACAATCAGAGATGACTACCAATCTTCATGACCAATAGGTCAATCTGCTGCCTCATTCTACACATTTTCAGTTCCATATTGTTTCTTTTATAAAGCTAGAAAAAATAGAAGGGCCACCTCTGCAGTAAAATAAAAGTCAGTATTTTACACATAGATAAATCAGATTTTGAAGGAAACTCTTTGGGGTGATAAAAAAAAGAATAACCACATGGATACCTGGATGCTACTAAGCCTCAGAGTTAAAAGGAAGACAGAGTGACACACAGGGCACTGAAAAGTTTTGAGCCTGGAAACAAGGTCATCCTGCAGTTTCACTAAGAAAACTTAATCTATAGGGCTGGTCTACCATCTGGTGACCATTTGGTGACCATTTGGTGTCTGTGAGTCAAAAATTGCCCAGATATTTCTAAACATTTCAGAAGCTACAGCAAATTGCAGCTCTTTCTGAAACACACACGAAAAAGGAGGATCTGGCCTGAGTGTGATTTTTTAGGTGAGCAGTTAAGGTGATAATGAGGAAGAAGATATTTCTCATTTAATACATTTCAGAAAATAAAATGTCCCTATGGAATACAGTGGCAACTTGAAATATAAATATGTGTAATTCTCATACAGATATATGCATTTTCTATATAGTACAATCAAAATTTAAATTACAGCATTCTGTAAATTATATAATTGACAATTTTTTATTATTACAAAAGGTTTTGTACAAGCACCAGCAGAATAATTTAGAAATTCATGAATTCTAAAAATTTTAAAACCCCAGAAATATGCACATTTTCCCAAGGATTTTATTTCAGTGTTATTTATTAATGCTACTGTGTTATAACAACCATTCATTTCTACAGTTTAAGGATATACAAACATCTATCAACCGAGCTTTTCCACCATCACTTTCAGCAATCATGCTGAAACAGAAACTCCAGAATTACTAAACGAAAATAGAAATAGAAAACAGAAAAATGTCACACACATACTCAAAAGTAATAAATTAATGGTTACTTCAATTCCTTCTCAAGCTAGCCACAAGATTTCTCTAATAGCTATAATGAAGCATTCATGTTTAACTATTCAGGGACAAGAAAGTCTAAAATGCTTGAAAGTGCTCTACTTTAAATCAAGTTGACTTAACGGAATAAATCAGCATGCATCTTTCACCTTTTTTGGAAACTACAGTGCACAAATATGCTGAATGCCATCCCAAATCCTGCCTAATACCCATTTAAGTAGATAGAAATTTAAGTAACAAATCTTTCCCCACCTCCTGGGAAGGAAAAATAAGTTACACAAACATCTCATCAAAACAAGGAAGGCAAGGCCCTCTCCTAAAAACTGGCAGTAAACACAGAAAGACAGAAGAAGGCCTGTACTTACACAGATGGCTAGAGCTCCTGCCCCCATTCTCTCAGGAAGCGTCTGGAAGAACTGAGGAAGACCAGAGGAAAATATTAAAACGACAGCAAAATACTAACATTCCATTCAGCACATATTCTTTGATGTGAAAAACAGCTCCCAATCCAAAGGCCCCAAGGTAAGTGAAGAGCAGCTTCTAACATTTTAGGAAGAGTGGTTTTGCTTCTCTTTCCGCTGAACCCACATGGCTGGAAGGACTGCCTGGAGTTGAAATTTGATCCACAGCCTCAGTGCTGGCAAGTAGAGGGAGTCACGTGACACGGGTCTTAAGTCGCTGACATCTTTTTTTCAAACCTGACTCCCTAGATCCTACACACAGGCTTCTTTGGCTCAGAAAACTGCCAGTCACCTGGTGGCATTCATTAATAGGACCAACAGTGCATAAAGTGAAAACACAGACTTGCTTCCCAGATTCCGCACAGCTCTAAGAAAAATGTACGTATTCAGACTCAGGTTTAAAACTGCAGGCACATTATTCATTTTTTCTGAGGCAGTTTTCTCTTCTACTCTTCCTTAGAAACCAGCTAAATTCTACCAAAATTTTCTTCCTTCCATCCTATCCCATCAGAATTGTTTTAAATGAAAATGCTCTATTTTATGTAGCTGTTACTACTTCTAATTATGTATGAGTTGCCTTATAAAAATATACTGATGAAAAACATAAACAACATACTTCTAGACAGCCATAATTCTACATATGTGATTTGCAGTCTGAAAAATTAGCTGACTTTTCAATAACTTTCTCTTCTACTTGCTGTCACTAGAAAATTTGATAGATTTTAAAATTTCCAACTAATAGCTAAAATAGCCACTTCAGGTAAGCCAAAAGGAAACTATCCTATTTTTATTTTTGTTACCATTTTTTCTGTCAATTTGTTTTTCTTTTATCTTTTGCTGTACCTATTGACCCATCCTCTAAGTTCTCTCCCCTCACCCCCAACCTCCCAACAGGTCCTGATGTGTGTTGTTTCCCCTCTTTGTGTCCATGTGTTCTCAATGTTCAACTCCCACTTATGAGTGAGAACATGGCGTGTTTGGTTTTCTGTTCCTGTGGTAGTTTGCTGAGGATGATGGCTTCTAGCTTCATACATGTCCCTGCAAAAGACATGATCTTGTTCCTTTTTATGGCTGCATAGTATTCCATGGTGTATATGTACCACATTTTCTTTATCCAGTCTATCATTAATGGCCATTTGAGTTGGTTCCATGTCTTTGTTATTGTAAACAGTGCTGCAATAAACATATATGTGTATGTGTCTTTATAGCAGAATGACTTATACTCCTTTGGGTATATACCCAGTAACGGGATTGCGGGGTCAAATGCTATTTCTGGTTCTAGATCCTTGAGGAATCTCCATACTGTCTTCCACAATGGTTGAACTAATTACATTCCCACGGACAGTGTAAAAGCGTTCCTATTTCTCCACATCCTCTCCAGCATCTGTTGTTTCCTGACTTTTCAATAATTGCCATTCTAACTGGCATGAGATAGTATCTCATTGTGGTTTTGATTTGCATTTCTCTGATGATCAGTGATGTTGAGCTTTTCTTCATAGGTTCGTTGGCCACATAAATGTCTTCTTTTGAGAAGTGTCTGTTCATATCCTTTGCCCACTTTTTGATGGGGTAGTTTGTCTTTTTCCTGTAAATTTGTTTAAGTTCCTTGTAGATTCTGGATATGAGACCTTTGTCAGATGCATAGTTTGCAAATATTTTCTCCCATTCTGTAGGTTGCCTGTTCACTCTGATGATAGTTTCTTTTGCTGTGCAGAAGCTCTTTAGTTTAATTAGATCCTATTTGTCAATTTTGGCTTCTGTTGCCATTGCTTTTAGCATTTTTGTCTTTGCCCATGCCTATGCCCTGAATGGTATTGCCTAGGTTTTCTTCTAGGGTTTTTATAGTTTTGGGTTTTACATTTAAGTCTTTAATCCATCTTGAGATAATTTTTGTATAAGGTCTAAGGAAGGGGTCCAGTTTCAGTTTTTTGCATATAACTAGCCAGTTTCCCCAGCACCATTTACTGAATGGGAGATCATTTTCGCATTGCTTGTTTTTGTCAGGTTTGACAAAGATTAGATGGTTGTACATGTGTGGTGTTATTTCTGAGGTCTCTGTTCTGCTCCATTGGTCTGTATGTCTGTTTTGGTACCAGTACTGTGCTGTTTTGGTTACTGTAGCCTTGTAGTATAGTTTGAAGTCAGGTAGCATGATGCCTCCTGCTTTGTTCTTTCTGCTTAGGATTGTCTTGTCTATATGGGGTCTTCTTTGATTCTGGATGAAATTTAAAATAGTTTTTCTAATCTGTGAAGAATGTCAATGGTAGTTTGATGGGAATAGCATTGAATCTACAGATTACTTTCGGCAGTAGGGCCATTTTCATGATCATGATTCTTCCTATCCATGAGGATAGAATGTTTTTCCATTTGTTTGTGTTCTCTCTTATTTCCTTGAGCAGTGGTTTGTAGTTCTCCTTGAAGAGGTCCTTCACATCCCTTGATAGCTGTATACCTATGTATTTTATTCTCTTTGTAGGGATTGTGAATGGGAGTTCATTCATGATTTGCCTCTCTGCTTGCCTATTGTTGGTGTAAATGAATGCTTGTGATTTTTATACATTGATTTTGTATCCTGAAACCTTGCTGAAGTTCCTTATCAGTTCAAGAAGCTTTGGGGCTGAGATGATGGGGCTTCCTAAATATAAAATCACATCATATGCAAACAAAGATAACTTGATTTCTTCTCTTCCTATTTGAATACCCTTTATTTCTTTCTCTTGTTTGATTGCCTTGGCCAGAACTTCCAATACTATGTTGAATACGAGTGGTGAGAGAGGGCATCCTTGTCTTGTACCAGTTTTCAAAGGGAATGCTTCCAGCTTTTGCCCATTCAATATGATATTGGCTGTGGATCTGTCATAAATAGCTTTTATTATTTTGAGATCTGTTCCATCAATACCTAGTTTAGTTAGAGTTTTTAACATGAAGGGACGTTGAATTTTATCAAAGGCCTTTTCTGCATCTGTTGAGATAATCATGTGGTTTTTGTCTTTGGTTCTGTTTATGTGATGGATTATATTTATTGATTTGTGTATGTTGAACCAGCCTTGCATCCCAGAGATGAAGCCGACTTGATCGTGGTGGATAAGTTTTTTGATGTGCTCTTGGATTCGGTTTGCCAGTATTTTACTGAGGATTTTTCACATCAGTGTTCATCTATGGTATTGGCCTGAAGTTTTTTTGTTGTTGTTGTTGTTTATTCCCGGTTTTGGTACCAGGATGATGCTGGCTTCATAAAATGAGTTAAGGAGGAGTCCCTCCTTCTAAATTGTTTAGAATAGTTTCGGAAGGAATGGTACCAGCTCCTCTTTGTATTTCTGGTAGAATTCAGCTGTGAATCCATCTGGTCCTGGGCGTTTTTGGTTGGTAGGCTATTAATTACTACATCAATTTCAGGCTTGTTATTGGTCTATGCAGGGATTCAACTTCTTCCTGGTTCAGTCTTGGTAAGGTATATGCATCCAGGAGTTTAATCATTTCTTCTAAATATTCTAGTTCGTTTGCATAGAGGTGTTTGTAGTATTCTCTGATGGTAGTTTGTATTTCTGTAGGATCAGTGGTGATATCCCTTTTATCATTTTTTATTGTGTCTATTTGATTCTTCCTTCTCTGTTTTCTTCTTTATTAGTCTAGCCAGCAGTCTATCTATTTTGTTAATTTTTTTTAAAAAAAAACAAGCTTCTGGATTTATTTTTTTGGAGGGTTTTTCACGTCTCTGTCTCCTTCAATTCTTCTCTGATCTTAGTTATTTCTTGTCTTACGCTAGCTTTTGGATTAGTTTCCTCTTGCCTCTCTAACTCTTTTAATTGTGATGTTAGGGTGTCAATTTGAGATCTTTGTAGCTTTCTGATGTGGACATTTAGTGCTATAAATTTCCCTCTTAACACTGCTTTAGCTGTGTCCCAGAGATTTTGGTACATTCTTTGTTCTCATTGGTTTCAAAGAACTTCTTTGAATTTCTGCCTTAATTTCATTATTTACTCAGAAGTCATTCAGGAGCAGGCTGTTCAATTTCCATGAAATTGTGTGGTTTTGAGTGAGTTTATTAATCCTGAGTTCTAATTTGATTGCACTGAGAGACTGTTTATGATTTCAGTTCTTTTACATTTGCTGAGGAGTGTTTTACTTCCAATTACTTCCAATTACATGGTAAATTTTAGAATAATTGCCATGTGGCACTGAGAACAATTTATAGTCTGTTTATTTGGGGTAGAGAGTTCTGTAGACATCTACTAGGTCCACTTGATCCAGAGCTGAGTTCAAATCCTGAATATCCTTGTTAATTTTCTGTCTCTTTGATCTGTCTAATACTGATAGTGAGATGTTAAAGTCTTCCACTATTATTGTGTGGGAGTCTAAGTCTCTTTGTAGGTCTCTAAGAACTTGTTTTCTGAATCTGGGTGCTTCTGTATTGGGTGCATATATATTCAGAATAGTTAGCTCTTCTTGTTGAATTGTTCCCTTTACCAATATGTAATGCCCTTCCTTGTCTTTTTTATCTTTGTTGGTTTAAAGTCTGTTTTGTCAAAGACTAGGATTGCCACCCCTGGTTTTTGTTTTGTTTTGTTTTTTGTTTTTTTTGCTTTCCATTTGCTTGGCAAATTTTCCTCCATCCCTTTATTTTGAGCCTGTGTGTGGCTTTGCATGTAAGATGGGTCTCTTGAATACAGCACACTGATGGGTCTTGACTCCTTATCCAATTTGCCAGTCTATGTCTTTTAATGGGGGCATTTAGCCCATTTACATTTAAGATTAGTATTGTTAAGTGTGAATTTGATCCTGTCATCATGGTGCTATTTGATTATTTTGCACACTAGTTAATGCAGTTTCTTTGTAGTGTCATTGGTCTTTATATTTTGGTGTGTTTTTGCAGTGGTTGGTACTGGTTTTTCCTTTCCATATTTAGTGCTTCTTTCAGGAGCTCTTGAAGGGCAGGCCTGGTGGTAACAAAATCCCTCAGCATTTGCTTGTCTGGAAAGGATTTTATTTCTCCTTTGCTTATGAAGCTTAGTTTGGCTGGATGTGAACTTCTGTGTTGAAAATTCTTTCTTAAAGATTGTTGAATATTGACCCCAATCTCTTCTAGCTTGTAGAGTTTCTGCTGAGAGTTCTGCTGTTAGTCTCATGGGCTTCCTTTTGTAGGTAAACTGGCCTTTCACTCTGGGTGCCCTTAACAGTTTTTCCTTCACTTTGACCTTCAAGAATCTGATGATTGTGTGTCTTGTGGTTGCTCTTCTCATGGAGTGTCTTAGTGGTGTTCTATGTATTTCCTGAATTTGCATGTTGGCCTGTCTTGCTAGCTTGGGGAAGTTCTGGATAATATCCTGAATTGTGTTTTCCAGCTTGTTTCCATTCTCCCCTTCTCCTTCTGGTACTCTAATCAATTGTACGTTCAGTATTTTCATGAAGTCCCATATTTTTTGGAGGCTTTGTTCATTCCTTTTCATTATTTTTTCCCTACTCTCGTATGCATATCTTATTTCAGCAAGGTGGTCTTCAAACTCTGATATCCTTTCTTCCTCTTGGTCAATTCAGCTACTGATACTTACGTATGCTTTATGAAGTACTCATGCTGTTTTTTTCAGCTCCATTAGGTCATTTATGTTCCTCTCTAAACTGGTTATTCTAGTTACCAATTCCTGTAACCTTTTATCAAAGTTCTTAGCTTCTTTGCATTGGGTTATAACATGCTCCTTTAGCTCACCATAGTTTTTTATTACTCATCTTCTGAAGCCTACTTCTGTCAATTCGTCCGTCTCATCCTCTATCCAGTTCTGCGCCCTTGATGGAGAGATGTGATCATTTGGAGGAAAAGAGGCACTCTGGCCTTTTGGGTTTTCAGCATTTTTTTGTTCATTCTTTCTTATCCTTGTGAGTTTGTCTAGTTTCAGTCTTTGAGGCTGCAGACCCTTGGATGGGGTTTTTGGGGGGCCTTTTTGTTGTTGAAGCTGTTGCTGTTGCTTTCTGCTTGTTTTTCTTTCAGTAGTCAGGTCCCTTTTCTGTAGGGCTGCTGCAGTTTGCTGGGGGTTTGCTTCAGACCTTATTCATCGGATTCACTCCCATGCCTGGAGATGTCACTCAAGGAGGCTGGAGAGCAGCAAAGATGGGTACTTGCTCCTTCTTCTGGGACCTCTGACCTCGAGGGGCACCAACCTATTGCCAGTAGGATTGATCCCGTATAGGATGTCTGACAACCCCTGTTGGAGGGTCTCACCCAGTTGGGTGGCATGGGGAGCAGGAACCCTTTAATGAAGCACTTTGTCCCTTGGTGGAGAGGGTGTATTTCGCTAGGGCAAAACCCACTTGTCTGGGTTGCCTGGATTCCTCAGAACTACCAGGAGGAGAGGCTAAGTCTGCTGGTCCACAGAGACTGTGGCCACCCCTCCCACTATGGGCTTGGGCCCCAGGAGATCCAAATTCTGTCCCTGAGCCTCTGGCTGGAGTTATTGGAGATCCTGCAGGGAAGACCCGCCCACTGAGGAAGGATGGGTCAGGGTTAAACCTGAAGAGGCACTCTAGCTGCTGACTGCCACAGCTGGTTTGTTGGGCTGTGGGGACAAGTCGTGGGACCAAGCTGTCCAGCCTCCCTGGCTCTAGCAGGGGAAAAGTGCAGCCTCAAGCTATAGAAATGAGTGCCACCCTTCCTTGGCCCAGGGAGTTTAGCGTGTTAGGCTGTTGTGAGTCTCAGTGCTGGCTGCTGCAAAAATTAACATATCTACTTCCAATATATTTTCTATGCTTGTTAAAAAACATAATGCAGATCTAATTTATCATAATTTTATATCCTAATTTTTTTCACTTAAAATTGTATCAGAGGCATGCATGCTCCCATGTTACTAACACTATAAGCAAATTAAATCAGAAGTGGTATTACTTTTTGTACACACAACAGTTTCCTTAGTAATTCTCCCATTTTTAGACATTTACAGTTTCTTATTTTATCTGTGTGCAACAGTAAGTAATGCTTTGCCCTTGCTCTGATTCTTTTCTTGTAAAGATTCCTGAAAGTGAAATTTCTGGAATACAAAGAACATGAATGTGGGCTGGGCCAGCGCTCCTGACATGCACTGGCTCTGGCAGTTTCTATTCTATAAGCTACCCTACCCAAGAATGAATATTTTATAAAATATTTCCTAATATTTTAAACTATTCAGTAAGTGAAAATGGTTTCTCAGTTTTACACTTACATTCCTTTTTCTTTTCAGTGAAATTAATGATATAAAAAATCCTCATTAGCCATTTATATTTTCTGTTCTGTGAACTGTTTTCATTTTTTTTCCACTTATCAACTGGAATCTCATCATAGTCTCTTTTATTGGATGTTAAGTCAAACTAAATTTGGCCTCAGAAAGCCTCCAGACTCACAAACTGGAGTTCTTATGAATAAACCACAACCTAACTTTGTAGGCAAACAAGCTGAAAACCTAACTTAGGAGTATGCTTCTGTAACAATAGCTGGGTCTCATAGCTGGGTCTCAGCCAATCCCAGCAGCCATACCTTAACCATTTTCAGAAAAACGGGCTAACCTTACTAGAGACAACTTAAAATTAACATGGCCACAGTGGGGAAGTTTTAATTGGGATAAAATTATTTATATGAAATGTATATTAGGAAAAAAAATGAAAAACCCACAAAAACAATGGGATGTATTATTTAATTGGTATGCAGAGCATCTACAAGACTAAATAAATTTAAAACTGCCTCCTTAAAATATTCTTTGCAAAAAACAAATAAGCTTAAGTAACAGATGAAAGAGGACTATACTCTGCATAAACTAACCCCAACTGTTCCCTCTCTTTATCCAACTCTACCTAAATACTCTGAGTGTCCACTAACCTCTTTGCTAAATTACCCTTTCACCCTGAAGATGGTGATAAGAGAAGTTAGACTCCATACAAAGCAAGGCCCTCTGATCAGCCAGGCCTTTCTGCCATAACCTTTACTCATGGTCTAAGCTTAGAGCCATGGTAAAGGACTTCCTTAATCTAAGGGAAAATCCTCAAAACTTTACTAATGAATGTAGAATCCTCATAGGAGCTTATGATCCAGGACTCCCTAATCTTTGCCAGTTTACTCACGTGGTATTAGGGCTTTACGAAGCGTGAAAATGAATCATAGGGGCAGAATGGGACAAATGCGAGGAAGGTATTAAAGACTCCTCCAAAACCTCCTCATGGGGAGGGCCAAAATGAGCTAGAAAAATTGCTGAAAACCATTTAAATTCAATCATAAGATTCTTCCACAAAAAATTGATTGGTTCATCACACAATCTTTCAGGCAAAAAGGATGACCCAGTTTCAGATTACGGAATTCACTTAGAAACACTATTTGTGAAACACTCTGGGCTCAAAATACAACAAGTATTTCCTGCAGGGACTGAAACAGCATTAACTGTTGTATTTATAAATGCACTCTGTCCTAAACTTAGTAGTTTAATTAAAAAACATAAACTAGGATGGGAAATTACAGATATGACTAAATGGTTGGCCTTAGCTGAACATTTTGAGAGGACTCTAGAGCAAGAAAAAACCCAAAAAGCTAACAAGCCTATGTCACTCCAATTACAACAGTTACCAAGACTAAAGGGACTTTCTCATTTTTATTTTAAATCACAATCAGGAGGTCCTACAACAAGAAATTCTTTATCCCAAGGTGTCTCCACCCTGTACACTGGAAAAGAGATGGTTGGGTTTTATATCAGTCCACCAATAAGCCTCCTTTTAGACCACTAGAGAGAGCCCAAGAGATTTTAACTCTCATGATGATAATCAACACGTAAGAGGTTCTAAGGTATTCTCCAGCAAACTGTTCCTAATAATACTCTTAAATAAACATAAAGAAACAAGTTAAAATAAGTGGAGAGTCTTGTACAATCCTGGTGGATACTAGAGCAACCTTATCTATCATAAATCCCACTTTAATACATGAAAAAATCCCTTAGAGTAAGAAGGTCATTTCTGTGCTGGAGTTTCGAATCAAGCTCAAGAAGTTCCCATATCTGAACCTGTGCAATTGACTTTAGGGTCATTTAAAAAATATATATATATTTTACCATGTGATAATGCTCCAGAAAACTTGCCAGGGCAAGACTTAGTTTCAAAGCCAAAAGAGCATATAAAATTCTCCTCTGGCTGGGTATGGTGGCTGATGCCTGTAATCCCAGCACTTCAGGAAGGTGAAGTGGAAGGATTACTTGAGCTCAGGACTTCAAGATCAGCCTGGGCAATATTGCAAGACCTTGTCTCAATTAAAAAAAAATTCTCGGCCAGGTGCAGTGGCTCACACCTGTAATCCCAGCACTTTGGGAGGCCAAGGTGGGTGGATCACCTGTGGTTGGGAGCTCGAGAGCAGCCTGATCAACATGGAGAAATCCCATCTCTACTAAAAATACAAAATTAGCCTGGCATGGTGGTGCATGCGTAATCCCAGCTACTTGGGAGGCTGAGGCAGGAAAATAGCTTGAACTTGGGAGGTGGAGGTTGCAGTGAGCCAAGATCACTTATTGCACTCCAGCCTAGGCAACAAGAGCAAAGCTCCGTCTCAAAAAAAAAAAAAAAAAAAAATTCTCCTCGGAGGGAGACTAATGTTAGAGTTTCTGGACTCTCCTGAACCAGAAATATTATGCTCGCTACAGCTAGAAATTGGTAAGTTTGAAATTCAGACTTATAATACCCCTGACCTATTTAAAATACCTGAATGTTTATGGGTCTCTTCCTCAACTGATATAGGGAGGATTAAAAGTGTGGAACTTATAAAAGTTCAAGTAGATCATTCTAAACCTTGGCCTAAATTACCCCAATATCCACTAAAATCTGAAGCAATTCAAGGGCCCTCACCAACTGCAGAAGATTTAATTAAACAAAGACTTACAATTCTGTGTACCAGTCCTTGTGACACTCAAATTCTACCACTTAAAAAAATCAATGAAAGAGGCCGGAGATTTGTTCAAGATTTACAGGAAATTAATAAAAGTGTAATACTAAGGTTTCCTGTAGTCCCAAATCCTAATACTTTTATTATCTAATTCCCTTGCTGATTCAAAGTGGTTGACAATAATAGACCTCTATTCAGCCTTCTTCAGCATTCCAATTCATAGAGTCGACACTTGTTTGCTTTCATTGGAAAAATCAGCAGTACACCCAGACTGTAATGGGTTTATTGAAGCCTCTTCATATTTTTCCCAGGCATTGCATCAGGACTTTATAACCCTATAGTTTCCTGAAATACTCCTCTTATTCAGTATGTAGATGACCTGTTGTTATAATCTCCCACTAAAGATCTCTGAAATTGACTCAATTTACTTTTTACAGCAACTAACATAAAGGTCACAAAGTTTCAGTGAAAAAACTGCAGTGTTCAGAAGAAAAAGTTCATTATTTGGGACATGACTTGACGCTAAAAGGATTTCTTTCTTGCTGAGAGAATAAAAACTATTCAAAGTTTTCCTTAGCCTGCAACCAAAAGACAATTAAGAGATTTTCTTGGTCTTGCAGGATATTGCTGGGTCACAAATTTTTCCTTAATGGCATCATCATTGTGTAGCTCATTAGAAAGGCAATACCAGAGCCTTTGGGAAAATAGTCATGGGTAGGCTTTTAGCCAAATGAAATTGGCCTTAAAACAGCCCCTAGCTTTAGGACTTCCTAATTATACTAAATATTTTACTTTGTTTGTCCATGAACATAACAATCAGGCATTAGGAGTTCTTACCCAAGAACATGAAGGCAAAATAGGCCCACTGCATATTATAGCCTGCAACTAAACTCAGTAGCTAAAGCATAGCCTAATTGCTTAAAAGCAGTAGCAGCAGCAGCTATGTTGGTAGAAGCTTAATCTGAGCTGATTTCAGGGAATGAAGATAATTTGCAAGTTCCACATGCTGTGGAAAATCTATTAAATTCCAACCAAACTCAGCATTTTTCAGCAATCAAACTAACATGAAATTCTCCTATCTCCTTCCAGTCTCCACCTAAAATGCTACAGTCTACTTAATCCTGCTATTCTATTCTCTCTGCCTGATGATGGTGAAGGTCACAAATACATTACGTGTAGCATCAGAAATAGTGGCCCATCGCATTGATTAAAATACTCTGCTGGATAATCCTGCACTAATACTTTTTGTTCAGGGGTCCCATGCCTAAAACTCAGAAGGAAAATATCAGGCAGGCTATGTCCTTACCACGCAAAATGAGCTAACAGAGAAGGAAACTCTTCCTCAATTTAAGTCAGCTCAACCTGTGGAGCTGTTTGCTCTCTCCAGAGTTCATTGTATAGCTAAAGGCAAGTCAGTAAATACTTATGCAGACAGTAGATATGCTTTTGAAGTAGTACATGATTTGGACACATTATGGAAACACTAAAAGTTCTCACTTCTTGTGGAAACCCCATCAAAAACGGACTCCAACTAGATAAACTCCTTTCTGCTATCCTGTTACTATTACAGATTGCCATTAAGATAAAAGCCCATACTTGTAAAACTGCACCTAAATATCAAGGCATGTCCTAGCAGATTTTTATGCTAAATCAGCTAGTGATGAAACTGTTAGAATATGTAATTTGAATAACTCCATATGATTGATCCAAGTCTACTCTCTTATGATGACCTATTTAATAAACACTACAATTAATCTGATTTGGAAAAACAAAATTGGTATCTAACTGGATATAAATTTGTTGTTAAGGGTAGACTCACAGAGGGCCTTCCTAAGTCTTTGAAGCTTCCATTGTTAAAAGTTCTGTACTCTATAACTCATTATGGAATAGACACAATTGGCATGACTTCCCAAATTGCTAAAATAGTTTACAACCTATGTTTGGGTTGTCAAACTTGTAATCCAGGGAAAACAATCGAGACTTCAGGTGGCATATTTCCACCACTGATGGATCATTTCAACATTTCCAGATGGACTTCATTCAGTTGCCACCCTCACTGGTATCAGTACTTTCTTGTAATAGTCTGTATGTTTTCTAATTAGGTAGAGGCTTCCCCAAGTAGAAAAGCTGCTGCTGTCACAGTAGCAAAGAAATTATTAGAAAATGTATTTCCTGGCCAGGTGCAGTGGCTCATGCCTGTAATCCCAGCACTTTGGGAGGCCGAGGCGGGTGGATCACGAGGTCAGGAGTTGGAGACCAGCCTGATCAACATGGTGAAACCCCATCTCTACTAAAAATGCAAAAATTAGCCAGGCGTGGTGGCACATGCCTGTAATCCCAGCTACTCAGGAGGCTGAGGTGGGAGAATCACTTGAACCCAGGAGGCGGAGGTTTGCAGTGAGCCAAGATCACATCATTGCACTCCAACCTGGGCAACAGAGCGAGACTCCGTCTCAGAAAAAAAAAGAAAGAAAATGTATTTCCTTTATGGGATATCCCTGAGGAAATCTCCAGTAACGGGGAAACTCATTCTACTGGGTTATGGAGTTAAATAAGGTACTACAGGCACAATGGTCTCAGCCAATCCCAGCAGCCATACCTCACCAAGTCACTGTTCAAAACAAGTTAAAATAAGGAAAATGCTGAGCTGTAACCAGTCCTGCTGCTTCTGTACCTCACTTCTGTTTTCTGTGTGTCTGGCATGCTCTGCACCCCCACCTTACAGTTCTTGCCCTATGCATCTCTTTCTGTATCCTTTATAACCACTAACTTAGCCACTTTCCTTTTCCTGTTCACAAATCTTATCGACCATGCAGCAGCCCTGAAGTCTCAACCTGTTTAGATTCTGGGGGCTATTTCAGTATGAATCATTTTTGATTCTTTTTTCTTGCTCAATTAAGCTCAAATTTAATGTTTAAAGTTTTTCTTTTAACATAGGGTCACTGCATGGATTAAATAATACAGTCCATAAAAAGCACTTATATAGTACCTGGAAAATGGTAATAAAAACTAACATTTTTGGATGCTTATTACATGATTTGATTATATATCTATTTGGAATTTATTTTGAAATACAGTAAAATATGAGGATCTAAACTGATTTTTTTACTTTTCATCTAACTACTACAACTCAGATGTGCTAACAATCTTTAGAATCCAATCTTTCTGATACTATTGGATCCTGTTCTCCCTGTTAGCTGTGGCTGAGCCCATTGTTCTCCAGTTACAGACTAAATTTCTTGCCCTTTCACATAGATAGATATGGCCATGTAATCATGTACTCATTAGCAGAATGTGAATGCATAAGTATTTGCAACTTTTGTGTCACATGCTTAAAAGAAAACCCCCTTACTACACATTTCTTCTCTTTCCCTTTTATCACAAGCTGCAATGCAGGTGGGCTAGAAACCTAGCTTCAATCACTGAGAAGAAGGACAATGTCCCAGGGGATGACAGAGTAATTAAACGGAAGGAATCTAGATCCTTGAATAACCTTACGAAGTACAGCTGCCTTGCAATCCTAGCCCAACTAGACTCTTACATGAGAAAAAGATAAAACTCTCATATATGCTATTGTGTGTATATGTATAGTGGTCAGTATATTTGGCTAATATACTAACAAAATGATAGAGCCCAATTTGTTGAGCAAATTTCCCATTTTCCAATTATTTCATATTATTGAAACTACATATGAAATTCATATACAAACACAATGCCTACACATGCACATACCAGGGTCTTTTTCAAGCTAATACATTTTATCTGTTTTTCTTTCTTCTAGTCTATCATAACATTTGAATAAGTATATCATTAAATATCACTTAAATATCTGATAAAAATAGCCCTCTCTTATCCATATTTTTCAAAATTTTATTGCTTTTCTTCCCAATAAATTCTTCATGATAAATTTCAGAAACATTCAGTAAAGGTAGAACAAGTTAGAGCATGTGATATTGTGATATAATAAGAAATATGTATTAAGTCTTCACTCCTGATTTCTGGCACAGAGCTCCTAAAACCCTTAGAATTTTCTGAGTGACAGGGTGATAGCAGAATCTTTTGTTAAAATATTTGGTATTAGTCTATGGTTCCTACCACAAGATCTTTGAAGACCCCTGGAATCTCTGGAGTGATGAGTATATTTTGTATGCTAAAGAGATGACTAGTGGCTGGGGGCCCCTATAGCTTCAGGATGGGGGCTGGTACAGGATGGCTTCAGGATAGCTTGAAGGCATGATTAGAGGATTGAACCTTTCAGCCCCACCCCTGACACCTGGGGAGGGAAAAGAGGCTGGAGATTCAGTCAATCACCAATGGCCAGTGATTTAATCAACCAAGCCTGCATACTGAAACCTCCATAAAACCCCTGAAATAATGGGGTTGGGAGACCTTCCAGGTTGGTGAACACATGGTTGTACTGGGAGAGTGGCATGTCTGGCATGCTCTGCACCCCCACCCTACAGTCTTTGCCCTATGCATCTCTTTCTGTATCCTTTATAACCACCAACTTAAGTAAACTCTTCCTGAGTTATGTGAACCATTCTAGAAAATTATCAAACACAAGCAGAGACTCACAAGAATCCCCATTTACGGCTGAGAAGTACAGGAAGCTTTGTAGGAGTCTTGTGGGACATCTGAAGTGGGAGCAGTCTCACAGGACTGAACCCTTAGCTTGTGAGATATGATACTCACTCCAGATAGTGCCAGAATTGAACTGAATTCTGGAACACCCAGCTGGTATTGGAGAATTGGTTGGTGTGGAGAAAAAACTCCACATTTGGTGTCAGCAGATCATAGCACAAAAATTACACATCTTGTCATTGTTTCTCATAGGTATACATACATCTTATATTATTTCTAATATATTATTTATGTTATTTATAATAGGTATATACAAATTATTTTAACTATTATTTCCTAAGGCTGATATTAGGATTTTAAAAATCAAGTCTTAATTTTCATAACTTCTTATACCATTATAAAGTAAAATTAGCCCTGTGCCTACCAAATTTTTATCTGTAATTATTATTCTCTGTGATGTGCATGGTGAGATCTTGGCTCACTGCAACCTCCACCTCCCAGGTTCAAGTGATTCTCCTGCCTCAGCCTCCCGAGTAGCTGGGATTACAGGTGCCCACCACCACGGCCAGCTAATTTTTTGTATTTTCAGTAGACAAGGAGTTTCGCCATTTTGGCCAGGCTGGTCTTGAACTCCTGCCCTCAGGTGGTCCATCTGCATGGGCCTCCCAAAGTGCTGAGACTACAGGCGTGAGCCACTGCGCCTGACATAGTATTCTTTCAACAAAGGTTAAGTGAGCACCTATCCACTGCCTGAGTGTGCTAGGAGTGGAAGCAAGTACTCCCATGAGGGGTTGGCGGAGCTGATGAATAAAGTACCAGCAGCACAGTAAAAACAATAATGAAGAACTTCTGCAGGAATAGCACCACCTTAATGGAATTTCCTAAGGCTATATTGTCTATACTTCCAGGCTCTCCTGCAATTCCTTGTAAAGAAATTGAGTGGAGTAGGTGAGGCTGGGCAGAGGCACTGCAGGGGAAGGGAATCTCCTCGATCTTGTTCACTTAGCTGAACACCCCCATAGGCACCCTTCCTGGACGAGGGGTAGGTCGAAGATTCTTGCCAAAGGACTGTCATCTCCTTTTCTCAAAGGACATGGATGTCTGTGAACTAACAATCGATCAGGACACCCTCTGCGTGTGGCCACTGCTTTGCTGGGGTGTGTGGGAGTGGACCATGAGGTAGGAATCCGCTTTCCCCAACAGCAGCAGCTGCTCCATGTCACTCCAGCATTCTACAGGCATCTAGTTGACCTCACAGCCTGGAATCTGGCATCTCAAGAAACTGGCATTGGGATGGCCCCTGAGGATGACCACTCTCTGGCTCTGCCCCACAATGCTCACAGAAGGGGCGATGAAGTGGTGAGACCACACAGTGTCCCTTGGGAGATTCAGAGGGTTAGAGACTAGAGAACAAAGAAGTTCAGAGAACATACTACCTGCTGCCATCTGGAATGTGGCAGGTGACACTGGAACTGAGTTTACAGGCTGGATGGAATCTAGGGAAAGAGGTGCTGGGACTAAGGTTGAGAGCACCATCTGCTTGGCCAATTGTCAAAGCAGGTTTAGCTGCTGGGTTTCAGAAATGTCAACATGTCAAAGGGAATGTGCACTGGGAATCTGGGGGAGACACATTCCAGTGCTTTTCTAACTAAACAGTATTTTGATAAAATTTTTATCATATCTTTGTGAACTCAAATGACTAATGTTTCAATAAGCAATTTAAAAAGAGACTTTTGTCCCCATGACAACGTTTTAGGTCCTGTTAAATAAAACCCATCAACACCTTAAAAAAGAAAAAGAAAACACCCTGAATAGGCCATTGAAGAAAAAGCACTAACTAAAAGACACTGTGCACTTCAAATAATGTTTGTTTTTCCATGGAACATATCTGAAATTAGAGTCTGAAATATTTTTTCCTGACCCCAAAATGTACACAAATGATGTTAGAGCTCAATTAAGCCCAGAAAGGTCTCTTAGGTGTCATATACTTAATATTGAGTCCTGAGTATTGATTTACAAAGAACTTTAAGATATACAAGCCACAGCCAAGACATGTGCTGATATGAGTTACTACTTTTTCTCCAGAAAGGATACAGAAATTTTAAAAAGTGCTTTTCTGACTAGCCCACTATGGTGAGCTAATTTCATAACCACTCCTGGAAATTCTGAAATACTGCAGCAAGACAAAAGATGTCCAATTTTCAAGAAGATCTTCCCTGAGTACCCTGGAAGAGGGAGTCAAGGTGACTTTGTAATTCAGGGTCAGGTCCCAAGGACACTGTCACTGAAACCAGCCTCTGACCTGGGAAAACTGGGGACTGCCTCTTAATGGAGGAAGCTAAAAGAGCCAGCCTAGTCTCTAGCCTCCAAAATAGTGAAAAATGCTTCAAAGCCAGGCTTTATGGTATTAGCTAACAGAGCTATCAGTCTTCAAAGCACCAAATCTCTTCAGCTTGAGTAGAAATAATGGTTTTCAGAAGAGCAGTGGCCTACAGAGACAGTACTGTCGGCCGTGTAGCAGGGATCAGAAAGCATCATGGGAGGTGCAGAGGTGGGTATGGTAGCAACAGCATGAACCACCCTAAGCCACATTGGAAACAGGGAGTTAGAGGCTTTTTCCTCCAAACCCAGCCACTCTGGGCCCCAACTATGGCCCCATCCCAGCTCTTTCTCACCGAGTATACCAGCTTGGACCAGAATCAGCAGTATCGCACCTGACAGGATGGAAGTCAGTCAGCAAATATTTAATAGTGATGTACTCTCTTTGGACCAGTCAGGAAGTTGATATTTTGGTTTTCCAATCTTGAAAGTAGATACACCTGAAAGATTACTTTCTAGGCCAGGGTCAGCACACTACAGCCTGTGAGCCAAATCCAGCCACACCCACGTTTATGTAAGTGTATGTGTCTGCTTTGGCACCCACAATGGCAGAGTTGAGCAGCTGCAACAGAGATGGAGCTTGTGGCCCGCAAAGCCTAAAATATTTGCTGTCTGACTGCTTATAGAGAAAGTTTGCCAACTCTTGATCTAGGCTTTTCAGGAACATTAGTGGGCATGAGAGTCCTCCTATTCACATAGAGGTACTAGTCTATACACTTAGGTTGTTTGGAAAATAGCAGGAAATAGGTCTTGGGTTTGTTAATCTACTGTGTTACAAAAGCCCTATTACCTGAAGTTGGGCCTATTCTTACTTTCTCTGCATTTTTTGAAAGATCTCCCTGAAAAAGGTCAGTTCACAATCTGATGACCAATCTCTGTTCTGAATTCTATAGGTATTCCTATCCTATGTTGCGGGGCAGCGGGGGATCCTCACACTCTTAGGAAAAAATCAATTATTCTGTAGCTATGAAAACAGAGAGCATAACTAATTATAAACATGTTCAATCAACTGGCAATTTGCCTCAATAAACTCACTTTTGCAAGCCCACCAATCAGTGACAACCCCTCACTCTGGCCAACCAAGAATGAGTTCACTTCATGCCTCACTTGGAGCACCAAATAAAACATAAAAAAGGGTGGTCTGATAAATACGTCCCTGAGTGCCAGCCAATCAACAGCCATCTCACTTGAGTGACTACTCTCCTTCAGACGATCTCAATCCATTCAGGCATTTGCTCAAACACCTGAAAATCCACCAATCCTAATTTCCACACTTGCCAAAAACCCTATACAGTAGTACCCCCAATCCACAGTTTCATTTATCTGCAATCAACTGTGGTCTGAAATAGGTAAGTACAATATAATAAGATATTTACAGAAAGAGAGAGAGAGAGAAAGAGACCATATTTGTGTAACTTTTATTATAACACATTGTTATAATTGTTCTATTATTAGTTATTGTTAATCTCTTACTGTGCCTAATTTATAAATTAAAGTTTATCACAAGTTAGTAAGTATAGGGAAAACAGTATATATGGGGTTCAGTACTATCTGCGGTTTCAGGCATCCACTGGGAGTCTTGAAACATATCCCTCACAGACAAGAGGGGACTGCTGTATGGGATCAACACTCTACTATACTCAGAAAAGCCTGCCTGACCAGCATGGCTTTCCCTTACTACAATAGTCCATAAATTCGCTTTCTCTTTTTATTTGAGGTACTTAATATTGGTCTCATCATTCTTTGACACAATCCATAGTTTAGACACCCCAATTCCATGGGCCATTATTTAAGCTCCATTGTTTGGCCTGCATTTCTATTACTTCCTCACTAGCTTGCCTTACTAGTACTCCTCCTTCCAGCCCTATTTACCCCACAATCATAATGTTTGATATGACATTTGTTGAGGCCATTCTGCTCAATACTGTTCCCTATCTTCCTCTGGAAGCCAAAGCAGATCCACTATGCCAGTCTCCATATAAGCATCAGAATTCAGCCCCCTAAAAAATGGGCAAGGGAGTTGACTTAGGAATTGAAAGCACTATATCTGTAATGATCACCCAAACCTCAGGTCTGGTAAACAAAGGAACAGCTGCATTTTCTTTTGAAAACAGTTTTCGTTATTTTTCCCCATAGGTTTGCTAAAGCTATAATTCAACTTTTTCATTTTATAAGACATTATGTACTCATTACCATTCTAGGAATTATGGTTAAATGGAGTATAGGAAATGGTGTATTACTTGAGCTGCAAAGTATATGGCTAAAAATTTAGGACACAAGTTGCAAGTCCTGGGGACGCATTCTGTTTGGCCATTTTGTCTCACCTGCATAGTGATTTAAAAGTTCATATACCTAAGTGGAAATTACTATTGGTAGCAATCAACACTTAATACCTATTGTTCTTCACTCTGCCAGCTTCACAGTTTATGATTACCTCATGCCCCCTGCAGGAACTTAGGTTTTAATCCTTCAATTAGCAAATACAATACACTAAGTTGTATAATCAATTTTAGAATTTGTGCTCTTAGTACTTGTGAATTCGAATTCAGAAAAAATGTAATAGATGGAAGTGAAAGTAGCTAGAGCTACAAGAAAGTAGGTGTTGCACTGACTTATAAGGAAGTCATAGATTAGGATGTGCTATGGTTTGAAAGTATCCCCCAAAAAGCATGTGTTGAAATATAATCCCCAAAGCAATAGTATTAAGACGTGGGTCCTAATGAGAGGTGATAGGCAATGCGCACTCTGCCTTCATAAATGGATTAATGCCATTGTCATGAGATGGGTTTGTTATCACAGGAGTTGGTTTCTTATAAAGGGGATGAGTTTGGCCCCCTTCTCTCTCTCTTTCTCAAGGTCCTTGCCTTCTACATTCCACCACGGGATGATGCAGCAAGAAGGTCCTTGCAAGATGCCAGATCCTTGATCTTGGACTTCCCAGCCTCCAGAACAGTGAGGAAATACATTTTTCTTCTTTATAAATTACCCAGTCTGTTACAGCAGCATAAAGTGGACTAAGACAGGATGGCAGAAGCGGGAGAGGGCATTCCAGTATGGTTCTGTATGATGAGCACAGAGATAGACATGAACATGAAAAGAAAGGGCTTTAAATATCAGAATAAGAAATCTAGGCTGGATCTCATAAACAATTGGGAACCATGGTAGGTTCTTAAATAGAATGAGTAGCTCAATGAAAGTAGTGCCAGATTAATCTGGAAGTCTGGAATATGCTACAATGAGAAGGAGACTTATTACAGATAAATGGACCCTATTAATAATTCACCTGACAAGATGATTTGAATTTAGATTGTCATGTAGCAGAATGAGCCACAGACAAAACTCCTCAGACACCGAGTTAAAGAAGGAAGAGGTTTATTTGGCCGGGAGCATCGGCAAGACTCCTGTCACAAGAGCCAAGCTCCCCAAGTGAGCAATTCTTGCCCCTTTTAAGGGCTCACAACTCTAAGGGGGTCCATGTGAGGGGGTCGTAATCGATTGAGCAAGTAAGGGGTATGTGACTGGGGGCTGCATGCACTGATAATCAGATTGGAACAGAACAGGACAGGGATTTTCACAGTGCTTTTCCATACAATGTCTGGAATCTATAGATAACATAACCAGTTAGGTCAGGGGTCGATCTTTAACTACCAGGTGCCGGGCTGTCTGCCTGTGGATTTCATTTCTGCCTTTTAGTTTTTACTTCTTCTTTGGAGGCAGAAATTGGGCATAAGACAATATGAGGGGTGGTCTCCTCCCTTATTCCCCCCACTTTGAGACTCTCACTCATTTTATTAGTGGGAGTTCTCACTTTCACCTTTACTACCTATGTCTTCCTGCATGCCAGATCGATAGTGATTTATCTAGTACACTTGTGCTGAAGCATTCTGGTGAACTAGAGTAGCGATGAAACCTTTTACCATTTGAATGAGTATAGGTAGTAAATAACGGATCAGTAAGCAGGTTCCTATTACTACTATAATTATTATTATAAGAGTTTTAAATCTTCCTAGCACTAGGAACCATTTTTAAACATGGACTCAGGGTCAAATCCATGCCACACTTGTAGAGGCACATGTGCCAGTTTTGTCATGTCTTTAACTATATCTTCAACTACTTGCCCCTGATCATCTATGTGCAGGCAGCAATTGGTAAAGTTAAATTTTCTACAGACTTCTCTTTTAGCTGCTAGCAAGTAGTCGAGAGTCAATCTATTTTGATAGATAGCATTCCTCATCTGAGTTTCTTGCCAGGCCAGAATAGTCAAGGCTCTGCCGGTCTTATTAGTGATTATTTCTAAGACATGTTGTAACTGTATGACTCGGTTGAGCATGTAAATGGGGGTCCGGTATCCTTACGAGCTATCTTGTGCCTAAGTAGCAGGCCTATAATATTGTATGATTCTCTCAGGGGGCTATTTATTATCTTTCTTATTTTTTTTTCTTTTGGCTAATACTTTACTCGTATCATTTATGAGCCCCCACCAGTCTTCAGTTCTTAACCTTATTTTAAAAACTGTGGTCATGGGAGGCTCAGATGGGTCATAACACACATCAGGTTGGTCATTTCCTGGGCTACATACCTTGTATAGAATAACATTTTACAAACAAGTTTTTTTTAGAGTTTCAGTACATTTATAATAACCATAAAATAATAGGACCGTAGCAACTTTTTGTCCTACCTCAGTGACTTGATGTATACACTGGGAACAGTCCTCAGTCTGAGGAAGGTCAGTTGAAGTCGTTACTGTACAAGTTCAAATTTTAAGGAAAATGAGTCCCGTGATGAGTTTCCTCATGCTTCAGCCGTGTGTGGACCAGTCAGCTTCCAGGTGTGACTAGAGCAGGGCTTGCCGTCTTCTTCAGAGTCACTTTGCAGGGGTTGGCGAAGCTGTTCCCACCCACGTACAGCTCCCAGTCTACTGATGTTTAAGGATGGTCCCGGAGGTTGGGCCCACTAGAATTAACTGAGTCCAATACCTCTACACAGTTACGTTCAACTGGGCTCTCTGATACCAGGAGCAAGGTGACGGGTAAACTTCAATGGTTATGCAGGGATTTTCACAGAGCAAGCTTTGGTATCTAGTTAGTCCAGCATTCGTGAGCTAATAATGTCCTTTGGTATTTATTAAAGTCACCACAGCATGGGGGGACTTTATGTTTAGGTTTTGCCCAAGAGTTAGCCTATCTGCTTCTTGTGCTAACAGGGCCATTGCTGCCAGGGCTCTTAGACATGGCGGCCAACCTTTGGAAACCCCAACTAGTTGTTTTGAGAGATAGGCCACTGGCCTTGGCCATGGCCTCACAGTCTGGGTTAAAACTCTAACTGCCATTTTTTTCTCTTTCTGACACATAGGGTGTAAAGGGTTTTGTCAGGTCAGGTGGCCCCAGGGTTGGGGCTGACATGAGTTTTTTTTTTTTTTTTTTTTTTTTTTTTAACTCATGAAAAGCGTGTTGCTGTTGGTTGCAAAAGATATAGTTTATCTAATCTACATTTTTATTAACTGTCACCCACTAAAATATTGACTTAAATCCTGTAGCTATTTGATTTCAAGCTTTAAATTGATCTGGTATTCCTTGCAGGGCTCCAATTGCATCTAAATAGATGTGAGAGTTGAAAGACCCACAAGGGGCTTCTCTCGCTTTACGATGTCTTATTTTTTTTTTCCTCTGTTTGATGAAATGCCAGGGTGAAAGGGATAGCCAAATGGACTAAAGCACAAGTGCCACCCTAGTTATTCGGCAGGGTGCCCAGTAAAGGTTCACCACAATACCACCACACATCCGCTCGGGGATGAACAAGGGCTAATTGATAAGCTCTTAAAAATTCTTAAGCTCATCGCATCCCTTCAGGTCTCCAAGGAATGCTAAGTTTCCTCCCTGCCATGAGAGACATGAAGTGAACTTAGTGTTGAGAGACGGAAGCTGGATGGCCCTTGGGGGCTGCCCCACAGGGTGCCAGACTTTGGGATATAGCAGAGAGAGAGCTTGGCATGATTTATCACTCCAGGCTGTACAATCCTGGAAAAGAGCTACCATGCAGCCTATGCCTGGTCGACTGAAGGACCACCTTAGTGGAAGGGGGGACAATCTGGGTCTCTGGCCTGCCATGTGTACAAGCATAACAATTGCTTTTCTTTAACGTGCAGATGGAATATTTGATCCATTTTAACCAGGCATTTGCATCTTGGTATCCTGTCTTAATTGCTAAAGTTTGTTTTAAGTCTTTAACTTCTATGATCCTCTAGTAAAATGAATGTATGATTTTAGGAAATTATAAAAACTGGTTGGGGCAGTCCATCCTTGCTCTTTAGTGGTCCACAGAATGTTGGGCCAACTATGGCATAAAAGCTCTACATTGGGGGCAAGACTCCTGGTTGGCACTGGGGTCTTTATTGAAATTTCCCTGGATTAAATGGCCCTAGTTTACTAATGCCCAGTCTAAGGAGAGTCAGGAGGGACAGAAGTACTTTTCTGAAGTAGAGAGCTGTCTTTGACTTGGCAAGTCTCCACAGGGTGTAACAAGGCAAGCATTAAAGTCAATTGAGGCGAAATTGACTTGGTTATGTTAATAACTACATGGTCAGCAATAGAATGAGGAAAGAAGAAAGAGTAATAGAATAGATTAAAAGAGTTAAATTTTTCTTAGCTTTAGTTTGGTAGGGTTTTCCCCTGGGACTATGGCCCATGACTCTGGAGGGGGTGGTGCTTTCTTGACTCGGCTGTGATGAGTCCATCCTTTTTTTGCTGTATGGACAGCAGTCTTGGTGGTTAGCAGCACAAGGTAGGGTCCTTTCCAGGCTGGCTCGAGTTTTTCTTCTTTCCACCTTTTGATGAAAACGTGATCTTCAGGTTGGTGCTGGTTTACCAGAAATTCTAGGGGTGGTACATGTGCTAAAAGACTTTTAGTTTTTGAGAGAAAGGAAAGTGGAAGATAAACCAAGTATGTAATTTTTAAGAAACTGACCTTTTGTTTTAAATGTGGGGACCTTGGCGGTGGACTTTATAGTCCTTAGTGACTTTTTACTGAGAAATTTCCTTTAGCATCTGTTTTTATTAGTTTTTAAACCAAAGAAAGCCAAATACCATTTTACATTTAATAATGCTTCCTGTATGATTTTTACACCAGAAAAGTAAAATTTTACCTTTATATTAGTGTGTTATTAATGTTAAACCTAATTTTAATAAAACTTTGTAGACATATTTATTCAATTTTTAATATTTGACTATAAGGTAAGATTTTATAGAGTCTTTAACCTTTTATAATTTTTGCTAAAGAGCAGGTTGGTACTTTAAGAAAAACCTGTTATATGCTTTTATTTTAATGTCCAGTTTACAGAAAAACTGGATGATACCTCCTTAACTTTAGCCAATGTTTACACACAGAATTTTTTTTCAATTAACATTTTAAAACTTGATTAAACCTTTAAAACAAAATATACAGATTTTTAACCTTTTAATGTAGGTAAAACTTTACATTCTTATGCCTCCTTATAATTCTTCTACTAAAAGTATATTTTACTTTCTTTATATACCTTGCACATAAACTGTTTCTTTAATAGTTTTACATTTAGGAGGCCTAATTACTTTTAAATTATACAACATTTCTTGCATGAATTTCGTTTTATAACCTTTTTTTTCTTTCACGACTTTCGCAGGCAATTCTTCAACATGCTTCAACTTTCTGACTTATTACAAATATTTCTTTCTTTAAACAACCAGTTAACTTATTTCAGGACAAGAATTTACCATATAATACTCCTTTTACATAAATTCCGCCGCCCCCGTTTTTCTTTTCTTTTTTTTGAAGATGATAACCATTTTTTTCCATAAAAGCGAAATCCTTTTATGTCTGTGGACTAGACTGTCTGAGGCCACAAGAATAGAAGTAAGTATAATACATGTTACACTGTTAACTTTTAGCAAACTTTACTTTTGTTGAAAACCTTGTAAGTTTGGGATTTGAATTATCCTTTGCTATTAAAAAGACCTTGTTTTGTCCAAATTAACTTAGAATTGGTATAGATGGCTTTTTGTTTTTTCCTAACAGAATAGCCCCATACTTTTTTTTTTTTTTTGAGATGGAGTCTCGCTCTGTCAGCCAGGCTGGAGTGCAGTGGCACCATCTCGGCTCACTGCAAGCTCCGCCTCCTGGGTTCACGCCATTCTCCTGCCTCAGCCTCCCAAGTTGCTGGGACTATAGGCGCCCGCCACCACGCCAGGCTAATTTTTTTGTATTTTTAGTAGAGACAGGGTTTCACTGTGTTAGCCAGGATGGTCTCGATCTCCTGACCTCGTGATCTGCCTGTCTCGGCCTCCCAAAGTGCTGGGATTACAGGCGTGAGCCATCGCGCCCAGCCCATACTTTAAGATTTTTGAGTTAGTAAGCTACTTTTTTGCTTTTTTGATTTAGGATAGCTCTGAACTGAACTAGTGAGGTGTGCTCACAATGAGGTTTCTCTAAAAGTTATCATTATTATTATTTTACTTTTTTTCTGTTAGCAAAGCAGTTGCTGCTACAGATTGAATGCATTTGGGACATCCACGGGTTACTGGGTTAAGGATTTTTCAATAGGAAGGCCTCAGTGCTTTCAGGATACACCCTTGTTTACACTGACAACAAAGTGGTATTGGAGTGTTATAGGGTTAGGGAAAATACCTTCAATTATCAATTATAGGTTTTAAATTTACCTTGGCTTTTAAAGGAATAGGGTACATTTTTTTTCCTAACTACTTGTATATCTCTCCCTTTCTCTTCTCTCTCTCTTTCTCCTTTCTGCCTCTCTCTCTCTCTTCTCTGTCTCTCTCTCCTCTCTGTCTCTGCCAGCCACTTATGCTGCAGTTCTCTCAACCACTGTGGAGGGATCTAAAACCAGCTGTAACCAAGCATCTATGTACGGGTGCCCTGGCTTTACAGGTTACCTTGTGCCATACCTTTGAAACAAGGGACCTGTCCAGGCTTCCTTCTGATGGCCAACCTACCTCTAATGCTGGCCAGTCTATTTTACATAAAGTTCTAAGTTTTCCTGGTGTCACAGTCTCCATTAAATCCCTTTTTGAAAATTTTCAACATAGTTCCTAGTAGGGTGGGCTTATTTGTGCCTAACCCATGCTTCTTCAAGACAAAACACCACACTCACACCACACACACACCACAAAACAAAGAACAGGTAAAAAGGGCACACACACACGCTTTTGCAGTTTATACAAAACCAAAATCAGAGTATCCAGAAATCCAAGCCAGGTCAAAACCAAAACCAAAGTATCAAGCAATCCAAGTCAAGTCAAAAACGAAAACCAAAGTGCTGGTACAGGCACACCACGGGTTATCAGGCCATGCTTCCACTCAAATGGAGTGGGCAAGTTCCCAAGACCATTCCTGTCAAGCAATTCAAACCAAGTCAAAACCAAAACCGAAACCAAAGTGCCAATAAAGGCATTTGGTGGGTGATCAGGCCACACTTCCACTCAAATGGAGTGGGCAAGTTCCAAAGACTAGCCTTACCAAGTTTTAGATGTCCAGACTCCAAGTGCCCGGTCCTTCCTGGTGTTCGCTCACTGTGTTGATCCTCCATGAGGGCCTGCCACACACTGCTCTGGCGAGGCGTCCCACCGGGGCAAATGCCTACCCGGGCATTTGCTCTCTGGAGCGCTTTCAGGATCCGCGTTGCTCAGGCTGGCCGGAGTGCCCTGTAGGGATGTTCCACAGGGCAGGCTTAAGCTCCTAAGGAGCTGCCTCAACCATCCGCCAGTCACCTCGCTTCCCAGTCAGGGAACCAAGAAATGTAGCAGGACGAGCTGCAGACAAAACTCCTCAGACACCGAATTAAAGAAGGAAGAGGTTTATTTGGCCAGGAGCATTGGCAAGACTCCTGTCACAAGAGCCAAGCCCCTAGAGCGAGCAATTTTTGTCCCTTTTAAGGGCTCACAACTCTAAGGGGGTCTGTGTGAGAGGGCCGTGACAGATTGAGCAAGGAGGGGGTACATGACTGGGGGCTGCATGCACCAATAATCAGATCGGAACAGAAAAGGACAGGGATTTTCACAGTGCTTTTCCATACAATGTCTGGAATCTATAGAATAACATAACCAGTTAGGTCAGGGGTCGATCTTTAACTACCAGGTGCTGGGCTGTCTGCCTGTGGATTTCATTTCTGCCTTTTAGTTTTTACTTCTTTTTTCTTTGAAGGCAGAAATTGGGCATAAGACAATATGAGGGGTAGCCTCCTCCCTTAATCAGGATAAATCACATATATTTTGAAGTAAGAACTGATAACTGATAAGACTGATAACTGACTCTGTGTACGAGACAAACAGATGCCATGCTAGTCAAGGAAAGAGAAGCTTAAAAAATGAGTCTAAGTTTGTTGTCCAGAACACTGGAGTAATGACTAATAATTCAGTCTGTCTTAGAAAGTTCCCATTTTTGCTTGTTGACTGAATGTAATTATTAATAGTGTCTCCTTTCACTCTTAAAACTGCTGTGGGAGAGTTGAGGCCAAATGAAGTAGCAGCAAAGACTGTTTCCAGGTGTCAGAAGGAGTACTCCCCTCCCCAGGATCCTAAGATGTGAGACATCAAGACTTCTATCTAAATAGGCAGACCTGAATACCACAGACAACATGTCTGGGGTTGACACTGAACTCAAGCTGTTAAGGGCTGAGGCCTGTGCTATTTAAGCATTCATATTAGGAGAAAAACCACAATAATCAAGAACAAAATAATCAAAAATATAATTCAGAAAAAATGTAATCAACAGAAGTAGGCCCAGTTATAGAATATGCACACAAGGACTTTAAGAACATTATTATAAGATATTTTAAAGAATTTACAGGAAAAGATGGATATAAGTAGTAAGGCAGTATTAATATATTTCATGAAATAAATAGAACTTTTTAAAAAAAATCCAAATGAAAAAATCCTAGAACTAAAAAATGAAATATCAAAAATCAAAACTTCATTGGAAGGCTTAATAGCAGATTGGACACTGCAGAAGAATGGCTCAGTGAACCTGAGGATATATCAGTAGAAATTTTCTAAATGGAGGCAGAAAGATCAAAATACCTTAAAAGAAGAAAGAAAGAATATCAGTAACCTGGAAGATAAGATCAAGTAGTCTAATCAGAGTCACAGAAAGAGCTATAAGAGAGAACTAGGCTCAAAAAAAAAATGAAAATAAGGACTAACATTTTTCAAAGCTGATAACAAAACATTAACCTTTGGCCCTACATACTCCAGGATAAAGAAAAGTGCACAAGTTTTCAATGAACTTCTAAAAATAAAAGTGTATTAGTCAGGGTTCTCCAGAGAAACAGAACCAATAGGATATATAGAGAGATATGTCAAAAGAGATTCATTATGAGGAATTGGCTCATGTGGTTACAGAGGCTAGTAAGTCCTACAATATGCCATCTATAAGCTGGAGGTCCAGGAAATCTGGTGTTTCTGTTCAAGTCCAAACCTGAAGGCCTGAAAACAAGTGGCACCAATGGTGTAAGTCCCAGTCTGAGTCCGAAAGCCTGAGAACCAGGAGCACAGAAGTCCAAGGACAGAAGATGAATGCCCCAGTTCAAGCAGAGAAAGTGAATTTACCCTTCTTCCACCTTTTTGTTCTAGTCAGTTCCTCAAAAGATTACATGTTTGCTCACAGCTGTGAAGATGTATCTTCTTATTCAGACTGATTCAAATGCTAATCTCTTCCAGAAATATTCTCACAGACGCACACAAAAATGATGTTTTCCCAGCTATCTGGGCATCCCTTAGCCAAGTCAAATAGACATACAAAATTAACCATCACAGAAAGTTAAAGAGAAAACCTTAAAAACAACTGGAGAAAGACAGTTAGTTTTAGTGGAACAACAACAAGAACAAAAACTCTCTTATGAGAAATAATGGAGACCAGAAAACAATGGATTTATATATGTATGTATGTATGTATGGATGGATGGATGTGTGTACATACATACATATATAAATCCACACATACACACATATATACACACATACATACATATATATAAAGTGCTTTGAAGGAAGGGGACTTACAAAACTAGAATTATACATCCAGGGAAAATATTCTTCAAACAATCCAGGTAAAATTTAAAAACATGTCAGATAAGTAAAAGCTAAGTAAATATGTCACCAGTAAATTCGCACTAGTGAAATGCAAAAAGAAGTTTTTTGTGTGAAGGGAAGTAATAGCAGATGAAAGAATGGATCTGCACAAATGAAAGAGGAATGCTAGAAATGGTACATATGTGGAAGCAGATTTGATTCTGAGCAGAGCTGTGGTGTTTTGTTTGTTGTTTTGTGGGATAATGGCAAACAGAGACAGCTCAACAATGAACTGTGGGGTCATAAAGGGACTGTGGTCGGCTTCATCATCATGCTTTAGCATCTCCTTAAAAAGCTATATAAGATCACAGGAGCTTAAAACTTGAATTTCAGCCCTCATCACGTCAGATTTTCTTGGGAGGTGATGACATAGTCAGTGATCCTTGGATTTTGTTAGTTCTCTAATTTGTGGGCAGAAATTTACACTCAATATCAACTATATAGAGAAAGAGAGAAAACACACAAATATACAATTTACCAAAGTATTTGAAATGTAAAATTCTTTAAGTTTAGCCACCTTAAAAGAGAGTAGGATGACCTAGAATCAAGAGATGCCCACCTTTGTAAGGAGTGATCAAGAACAGCAAAAAGGGAGGCAAATGGTGAAAAGTTAAATGGGTCCAACTCTGTACTTGGGGATGAAATACCTTTAAAAAACAAGAACTAATAGAAGAAAAAACTAAATATTCAGACTTAGATGAAACTCTAACTTTTTAAGTATAATAATATCACTAGAACATAAACCAAAGTCCATGATGTCACCAGGAACTTTTCCAAATAGAGCATTCAACAACATTCAGATATGGTCCTTTATGTGTCTTCACTGGGCAGATGGTTCACCACCCTCCACATATATTTTCACCTTGGCAATCAGGCTTTATTCCTCCACCTATAATTCCAACTCAAATCATCCAGTTCATGAGAGGAAGACTTCCAGAAAGTATGTACGGATAATCCAAGGAACACTTCTCCGGGATTTTCTGGACTACCACATCCTTAAGCAACAATAAGAAATGTCTATCCACCAAGGGGATTTCTTGTTTTCCTCTTTCAAATGTGTAATTTTCTTTCAGCATTCCAGCATCCTAAATAATAACAGCAAGCCACCAGCAGTTTTGACTCATTCTTCAAACAAACTTATTTCATAAATGCAGAACCACAAGAGGCCGGGTGCAATGGCTCACACCTGTAATCCCAGCACTTTAGGCAGCTGAAGGGAGTGGATCCCTTGAGCCCAGGAGTTTGGGATCAGCCTGGGCAACATGGCAAAACCCTGTCTCTACAAAAAATTAGCCAAGCATGGTGGTGCATATCTGTAGTCTCAGCTATTCAGGAGACTGAGGTGGGAGGATCACCTGAGCCCAGGAAGTCGAGGTTGCAGTGAGCCATGATTGTGCCACTGTACTCTAGCCTAAGTGACAGAGTGAGACTTTGTCTCAAAAAAAAAAAAAAAAAAACACAAGAAACTTGAAACTTTTTGTCCCTCCTCAAAAGTAAACTATAATTCTCCTTATTTTCTGTCTAGGAAACTGTATTACTTAAGTGATTATGCCTTAGATAATGAAAGCTTTATAGAAATACCAATTGTTAAGTTGGCATTTAAAAAATAAGTTTGATTTAAATTTTTTAAATGGTTATAAAGATAATTGCCCCACTTTGGACTATGTATTATATGGTTACCCTACTAATGGAACAAATCAATTAACTGTGAAACAGAAAGTGATTCTTGGTTTCAGGCAGACTCCAGAAATCAGTCACATGGTAGGAGAAAATTTCAGTAGGGAGAGTACATTAGGATCATTTTCATGTATATTTTCTGAAAGGCTGCTGCAGTCTTCTCTGGCTTCTTTAACTCCTCTCCAGAAAATCACTATGCCTATTTATTCTGTTTCTGCAAAATTTTTCAGATCTATTTCCTCTGTTCCCACAGCCATTTTTAAAATTCAGGACCTCACCAGCATTCCTCTGGTACCCAACTACACCATATATTTTTGAATCAAAGTTGATTATGCTACTTTCCTGTGATTTCTCTTTCTTGTTAAGTCTAGGGCCTCCATTCATCAACGGTTGTGGAGGATCTGTGATCACCATGTAATAGTATTTGAATTTGGGGTGTATGTGCATTAAAGTGAGCATCCATCTTAATCTTTTTAACCTTTTACAAGAATAAAAGTTGCTGGGCTATAGATTAAATTTCAAAGTTCTTAGCACAGCTTTTTAGGTTTTTCAAAATCTAATCCCATACTAGCATTTTTTCCATTATACACCTTAAATTCTGGCCTTCAGGCTTGAGGTAGGCTGAATAATGCCTCTCCTCCCCCCAGAGATGTCCACATCCTAATCCTCAGAACCTTGGAATACATCACCTTGCATGGTTAAAGGGACTTTGCAGATGGGATTAAGTTAAGAATCTTGAGATGGGGAGACTATGTTGGATTATCTGGATCCAATTTAATCACATGGGTCCTTATAAGAAGGAGGCAGGAAGGTCAGAGTCAGAGAAAGAAATGTGACCATAGAGACAGTGATCTATTCTTAGGTTTGAAAATGTGATCCTGCTGGCTTGAAGATGGAGGAAGAGGCCATGAGCCAAGGAATGCAGGTGGCCTCTAGAAGCTGGAAAAGGCAAGGACTCCCCTAGAGCATCAAGAAAGACCTTGATTTTAGCCCAAGTGCCACTGATTTCACTCTGACCTCCAGAACTACAGGAGAATAAAGTTGTGCTGTTTTAAGTCATTAAGTTTGTGGTAATGGCTATAGCAATAAGGAAACTAATACATTGTTGCTCCACAAATTAAACAAGGTATATATTTTCCCACTTCAGAACCTTTGTTCATGATCTTACATTTCCTAGTAGAAAAGTCCTTATATCCTTTTTCTGCTTGGAGAATTCATACACATATTTCAATGCCCAGAACCAATGTCACTAGATTTACTAACATCACTCCTTTATGTGTGCATATTTATGGTTTAAACCATTAGTATAACATTTGCACGTGGCATTATTACTGTTTGCAAACCTATCTTTATTACCAAATTCCCTGAAGAACAGGGCAGTATCTTCTCTCTCTCTCTCACTCTGTGTGTGTGTGTGTGTGTGTGTGTGTGTGTGTGTGTGTGTGTGTGTGTGTATGTGTGGTGTTCCCAGTAAGCTTCTTGTTTGTTTTTTGAGACAAACAAGAAGACTCACTCTGTCATCCAGGCTGGAGTGCAGTGGCATGATCACAGCTCACTGCAGCCTCAACCTCCAAGGCTCAAGTGATCCTCCCAGCTCAGTCTCCCGAGTAGCTGGGACTACAAGAGTGCACCATCACACCCAGCTAATTTTTAATTTTTGTAGAGATGGGGATTGTGCCATGTTGCCCAGGCTGGTATCAAACTCCTGGGCTCAAGCGATCCTTATGCCTCAGCCTCCCAAAGTGTTGGGTTTACAGGCATATGCTACCATGCCCAGTCCCTTGCAAGCTTCTTAACATACACATTTGTACAATCAATACATTGAACACGTGGTAATAAATCTGAGTTGCTTCTGGAAACACTCTGGGAGCTATTTAAAAGTTAGGTCAAGAAACAAGAACTACATGAGTGTCATCAGAAAAAGAGGTGAAATATACGAGCACAGATATTATTTCTAAGGGATTTTAGAGGAAGAAGTTCAGAGAGCTGAAAAAGGAAGAACAGTCAGGAATAATAAATGTGTAAAGAGAAATTAGTCAGACAGAGAAGGAAAAAATAGGAGTACAGTGCTCCTGGAAAAATATGTTTGTAAACCCTTAATAACTGGGTCCTTAATTTCAACCTCTTTTTATCAGGAAGAATTTATTGAATTTTTTTGAGCCTTACCTCTGAATAAGGTTAACTGAAATTCTTGAACCAATTACTTTTGACTTTTTTTTAAGACACAGTCAATTCTTGAATGTATTTTCATTTTTAAAACTGGCTGGCACAGTGTCTATGAAATAATGCTGTTTATATTCTTCAAGAAAAGAATCCAAAACTGATTTTCAGAAAGTAAAAAACAAAGCCAAAAAACTTATTTCAAAAAAAGAGTCATGAGCAATACAAGAGAATACATATTTTGAATAATAATACCCAGAACCAGAATTAGAAGGTATTTTTAATTTGTGAGAGAGTATAGGGAACATTTATTACCATTCATTTATTACCAAGGGCTTTCATATATATCTCATTTAGTTATCAGAACAATTTCATAGTATATGTATTATTATTCAAATGTGTCAAATGAGAGACTAAGACTTAGAGAAGTTCAGACTTGTACAGTCAGTAATGGACAAAGACAGGTTTTTTTATTATTATTATTATTATACTTTAAGTTCTGGGATACATGTGCAGAATGTACAGGTTTGTTACATAGGTATAAACATACCATGGTGGGTTTGCTGCACCCATCAACCCATCATGTACATTAGGTATTTCTCCTAATGCTATCCCTCCTGTAGCCCCCCACCCCCCTACAGGCCCTGGTGTGTGATGTTCCCCTCCCTGTGTCCATGTGTTCTCATTGTTCAACTCCCTCTTGGTTTTCTGTTCCTGTGTTTGTTTGCTGAGAATGATGGTTTCCACCTTCATCCATGTCCCTGAAAGGAAACGAATGCATCCTTTTTTATGGCTGCATAGTATTCCATGGTGTATATGTGCCACATTTTCTTTTATTTTTTTTTTGAGATGGAGTCTCGCTCTGTCGCCCAGGCTGGAGTGCAGTGGCGCAATCTTGGCTCACTGCAAGCTCCGCCTCCTGGGTTCACGCCATTCTCCTGCCTCAGCCTCCCGAGTAGCTGGGACTACAGGTACCCGCTACCACGCCCGGCTAATTTTTGTGTTTTTTAGTAGAGATGGGGTTTCACCTTGTTAGCCAGGATGGTCTTGATCTCCTGACCTCATGATCCACCTGCCTCAGCCTCCCAAAGTGCTCGGATTACAGCTGTGAGCCACCGCGCCCAGCCACCACATTTTCTTTATCCAGTCTATCATTGATGGGCATTTGAGTTGGTCCCAAGACTTTGCTATTGTGAGCAGTGCTGCAATAAACATACGTGTGCATGTGTTTTTATAGTAGAATGATTTATAATCCTTTGGGTATATACCCAGTAATGGGATTGCTGGGTCAAATCACACTTCTAGTTCTAAATCCTTGAAGAATCACCACACTATCTTCTGCAATGGTTGAAATAATTTACACTCCCACCAATGGTGTAAAAGCATTCTTATTTCTCCACATCCTCTCCAGCATCTATTGTTTCTGATTTTTTTCATGATCACCATTCTAACTGGCGTGAGATGGTATCTCATTGTGGTTTTGATTTGCATTTCTCTAATGACTAGTAGTTAGGAGCTTTAATAGTTTTGTTGAATGCATAAATGTCTTCTTCTGAGAAGTGTCTGTTCATATCCTTCACCCACTTTTTGACACGGTTTTTTTTCTTGTAAATTTGATTAAGTTCTTTGTAGATTCTGGATATTAGCCCTTTGTCAGAGAGATTGCAAAAAGTTTCTCCCATTCTCTAGGTTGCCTGTTCACTCTGATGATAGTTTCTCTTGCTATGCAGAAGCTCTTTAGTTTAATTAAATCTCATGTGTCAATTTTGGCTTTTGTTGACATTGCTTTTGGTGTTTTAGTCATGAAGTCTTCGCCCATGCCTATGTCCTGAATGGTATTCCCTAGGTTTTCTTCGAGGCTTTTTATGGTTTTAGGTCTTATGTTTAACTCTTTAATCAATCTTGAGTTAATTTTTGTATAAAGTTCAAGGAAGGGGTCCAGTTTCAGTTTTTCTGCATATGGCTAGCCAGTTTTCCCAACACCATTCATTAAATAGGAAATCCTTTCCCCATTGCTTTTTTTTGGCAGGTTTCTCAAAGATTAGATGGTTGTAGATGTGCAGTGTTATTTCTGAGGCCTCTGTTCTGTTCCATTGGTTTATATATTTGTTTTGGTACCAGTGCCATTCTGTGTTGGTTACTGTAGGCTTGCAGTATAGTTTGAAGTCAGGTAGCGTGATGCCTCCAGCTTTGTTCTTTTTGCTTAGGATTGTCTTGGCTATATGGGCTCTTTTTTGGTTCCATATGAGATTTAAAGTAGTTGTTTCTAATTCTGTGAAGAAAGTCAAAGGTAGCTTGATGGGGATAGCATTGAATCTATAAATTACTTTGAGCAGTATGGCCATTTTCACAATATTGATTCTTCGTATCCATGAGGATAGAATGTTTTTCCATTTGTTTGTGTCCTCTCTCATTTCCTTGAGCAGTGGTTTGCAGCTCTCCTTGAAGAGCTCCTTCATATCCCTTGTAGGTTGTATTCCTAGGTATTTTATTCTCTTGGTAGCAATTGTGAATGGGAGTTCACTCAGGATTTGGCTCTCTGTCTATTATTGGTATATTGGAATGCTTATGATTTTTGCACATTGATTTTGTATCCTGAGACTTTGCTGAAGTTGCTTACCAGTTTAAGGAGATTTTGGGCTGAGACAATTGGGTTTTCTAAATATACCATCACGTCATCTGCAAGCAGAGACAATTTGACTTCCTCTCCTCCTATTTGAATATCCTTTATTGCTTTCTCTTGCCTGACTGCCCTGGCCAGAACTTCCAATCCTATGGTGAGTAGGAGTGGTGAGAGAGGGCATCCCTGTCTTGTGCCAGTTTTCAAAGGGAATGCTTCCAGCTTTTGCCTGTATGATATTGGCTGTGGGTTTGTCATAAATAGCTCTAATTATTTTGAGATATGTTCCATCAATATCTAGTTTATTGAGAGTTTTTAGCATGAAGGGCTGTTGAATTTTATCGAAGGCCTTTTCTGCATCTATTGAGATAATCATGTGGTTTTTGTCATTGGTTCTGTTTATGTGATGGATTACATTTATTGATTTGCATATGTTGGACCAGCCTTGCATCCCTGGGATGAAGCCAACTTGATCATGATGGATAAGCTTTTTGACGTGCTGCTGGATTCGGTTTGCCAGTATTTTATTGAGGATCTTCACATTGATGTTCATCAGGGATATTGGCCTGAAAGTTTTTTTTTGTTGTTGTGTCTCTGCCAGGTTTTGGTATCAGGATAATGCTGGCTTCATAAAATGAGTTAGGGAGGATTCCTTCTTTCTCTATTGTTTGGAATAGTTTCAGAACAAATGGTACCAGCTCCTCTTTATACCTCTGGTAGAATTCAGCTGTGAATGTGTCTGGTCCTGGGCTTTTTTTTGGTTGGTAGGCTATTAATTACTGCCTCAATTACAGAACTTGCTATTGGTGTATACTCAGGGATTCAACTTCTTCCTGGTTTAGTCTTAGGTGGGTGTGTGTGTCCAGGAATTTATCCATTTCTTCTAGATTTTCTAGTTTATTTGCATAGAGGTGTTTATAGTATTCTCTGATGGTAGTTTGTATTTCTGTAGGATCAGTGGTGATATACCCTTTACAATTTTTTATTGCGTCTATTTTATTCTTCTCTCTTTTCTTCTTTATCAGTCTGGCCAGCGGTCTATCTATTTTGTTAATCTTTTCAGAAAACCAGCTCCTGGATTCATTGATTTTTTGAAGGGTTTTTTTGTGTTTCTATCTCCTTCAGTTCTGCTCTGATCTTAGTTGTCTCTTGTCTTCTGCTAGCTTTTGAATTTGTTTGCTCTTGCTTCTCTAGTTTTTTAAATTGTGATGTTAGGGTGTCAATTTTAGATCTTTCCCACTTTCTGATGTGGGCATTTAGTGCTATAAATTTCCCTCTAAACACTCTTTAGCTGTGTCCCAGAGATCCTTGTACGTTGTGTCTTTGTTCTTATTAGTTTCAAAGAACAGTTATTTCTGCCTTAATTTCATTATTTATCCAGTAGTCATTCAGGAGCAAATTGTTCAGTTTCCACGTAGTTGTGTGGTTTTGAGTAAGTTTCTTAATCCTGATTAAGAATTTGCACTGTGGTCTGAGAGACTGTTTATGATTTCCATTCTTTTGCATTTGCTGAGGAGTGTTTTACTTCCAATTATGTGGTCAATTTTAGAATAGGTGCGATATGGTGCTGAGAAGAATGTCTATTCTGTTGATTTGGGGTGGAGAGTTCTGTAGATATCTATTAGGTCTGCTTGGTCCAGAGCTGAGGTCAAGTCCTGAATATCCTTGTTAATTTTCTGTCTCGTTGATCTGTCTAATACTGACAGTGGGGTGTTATAGTCTCCCATTATTATTGTATGGGAGTCTAAGTCTCTTTGTAGGTCTCTAAGAACGTGTTTTATGAATCTGGGTGCTCCTGTATTGGGTGCATAAATATTTAGGATAGTTTGCTCTTCTTGTTGCACTGACCCCTATACCATTATATAATGCCCTTCTTTGTCTCTTTTGATCTTTGTTGGTTTAAAGTTTGCTTTATCAGAGACTAGGATTGCAAACCCTACTTTTTTTTGCTTTCCTTTTGCTTGGTAAATATTCCTCCATCCCTTTATTTTGAGCCTATGTGTGTCTCTGCATGTGAGATGGGTCTCCTGAATACACCACACTGATGGGTCTTGACTCTTTTTTTTTTTCTTTTTTTTTTTTTTTTACATTTTCTTTTTATTATTATTATTATTATACTTTAGGTTTTATGGTACATGTGCGCAATGTGCAGGTAAGTTACATATGTATACATGTGCCATGCTGGTGCGCTGCACCCACTAACTCGTCATCTAGCATTAGGTATATCTCCCAATGCTATCCCTCCCCCATCCCCCCACCCCACAACAGTCCCCAAAGTGTGATGTTCCCCTTCCTGTGTCCATGTGTTCTCATTGTTCAATTCCCACCTATGAGTGAGAATATGCAGTGTTTGGTTTTTTCTTCTTGCGATAGTTTACTGAGAATGATGATTTCCAATTTCATCCATGTCCCTACAAAGGACATGAACTCATCATTTTTGATGGCTGCATAGTATTCCATGGTGTATATGTGCCACATTTTCTTAATCCAGTCTATCATTGTTGGACATCTGGGTTGGTTCCAAGTCTTTGCTATTGTGAATAATGCCTCAATAAACATACGTGTGCATGTGTCTTTATAGCAGCATGATTTATAGTCCTTTGGGTATATACCCAGTAATGGGATGGCTGGGTCGAATGGAATTTCTAGTTCTAGATCCTTGAGGAATCGCCACACTGACTTCCACAATGGTTGAACTAGTTTACAGTCCCACCAACAGTGTAAAAGTGTTCCTATTTCTCCACATCCTCTCCAGCACCTGTTGTTTCCTGACTTTTTAATGATTGCCATTCTAACTGGTGTGAGATGGTATCTCATTGTGGTTTTGATTTGCATTTCTCTGATGGCCAGTGATGGTGAGCATTTTTTCATGTGTTTTTTGGCTGCATAAATGTCTTCTTTTGAGAAGTGTCTGTTCATGTCCTTTGCCCACTTTTTGATGGGGTTGTTTGTTTTTTTCTTGTAAATTTGTTTGAGTTCATTGTAGATTCTGGATATTAGCCCTTTGTCAGATGAGTAGGTTGCGAAAATTTTCTCCCATTTTGTAGGTTGCCTGTTCACTCTGGTGGTAGTTTCCTTTGCTGTGCAGAAGCTCTTTAGTTTAATTAGATCCCATTTGTCAATTTTGGCTTTTGTACAGAACAGAGCCCTCAGAAATAATGCCACATATCTACAACTATCTGATCTTTGACAAACCTGAGAAAAACAAGAAATGGGGAAAGGATTCCCTATTTAATAAGTGGTGCTGGGAAAACTGGCTAGCCATATGGAGAAAGCTGAAACTGGATCCCTTCCTTACACCTTATACAAAAATCAATTCAAGATGGATTAAAGACTTAAATATTAGATCTAAAACCATAAAAACCCTAGAAGAAAACCTAGGCATTACCATTCAGGACATAGGCATGGGCAAAGACTTCATGTCTTTTTTTTTTTTTTAAACAGAGTCTTGCTCTGTCACCCAGGATGGAGTGCAGTGGTGCTATCTCGGCTCACTGCAAGCTCCACCTCCCGGGTTCACACCATTCTCCTACCTCAGCCTCCCGAGTAGCTGGGACTACAGGCACCCGCCACCATGCCCGGCTAATTTTTTGTAGTTTAGGTAGAGATGGGTTTTCACCATGTTAGCCAGGATGGTCTCGATCTCCTGACCTCATGATCCACCCACCTGGTCTTGACTCTTTATCCAATTTGCCAGTCTGTGACTTTTAATTGGGGCATTTAGCCCATTTATATTTAAGGTTAATATTGTTATGTATGAATTTGAAACTGTCATCGTGATGCTAGCTGGTTATTTTGCCCATTAGTTGATACAATTTCTTCATAGTGTAGATAATCTTTACAATTTGGTATGTTTTTGCAGTGGCTAGTGCCAGTTTTCCCTTTCCATATTTACTGCTTCCTTCAGGAGCTCTTGTAAGGCAGGCCTGGTGGTGACAAGATCTCTCAGCATTTCCTTGTCTGTAAAGGATTTTATTTCTCCTTTGCTTACGAAGCTTAGTTTGGCTGGATATGAAATTCTGGGTTGAAAATTCTTTTCGTTAAGAATGTTGAATATTGGACCCCACTGTCTTCTGACTTATAAGATTTCTGCAGAGAGATTCACTGTTAGTCTGATGGGCTTCCCTTTGTGGGTAACCTGACCTTCCTCTCTGGCTGCCCTTAACATTTTTTCCTTCATTTCAACCTTGGTGACTCTGATGATTATGTGTCTTGGGGTTGCTCTTCTCAAGGAGTATCTTTGTGGTGTTCTTTGTATTTCCTGAGTTTGAATGTTGGCCTGTCTTGCTAGGTTGGGGAAGTTCTCCTGGATAATATCCTGAAGTGTGTTTTCCAACTTGGTTCCATTCTCCCCATCACTTTCAGGTACACCAATCAAATGTAGGTTTGGTCTTTTCACATAGTCCCATATTTCTTGGAGTCTTTGTTCTTTACTTTTCATTCTTTTTTCTCTAATCTTGTCTGCATCCTTTATTTCATTAAGTTGATCTTCAATCTCTGATATCCTGTCTTCCAGTTGATCAATTCAGCTATTGATACTTGTGAATGCTTCACGAAGTTCTCATGCTGTGTTTTTCAGCTCCGTCAGGTCATTTATGTTCTTCTCTGAATCCCTTCGAATGGGGTTTCTGTGTGGACATCCTTTTTTCTGATCTCGATGCTATTCCTTTCTATTTGTTAGTTTTCCTTCTAACAGTCAGACCCCTCTGCTGCAGGTCTGGTGGAGTTTGCTGGAGGTCCACTCCAGACTCTGTTTGCCTGGGTATCACCAGCAGAGGCTGCAGAATAGCAAAGATTGCTGCCTGCTCCTTCCTCTAGAAGCTTTGTTCCAGACGGGCACCCACAAGATGCCAGCAGGAGCTCCTCTGTATAAGGTGTCCGTCGACTCCTGCTGGGAGGTGTCTCCCAGTCAGGAGGCACGGGGGTCAGGGACCCAGTTGAGGAGGCCGCCTGTCCCTTAGCAGAGCTCGAGCGCTGTGCTGGGAGATCTGCTGCTCTCTTTAGAGCTGGCAGGCACGAACGTTTAAGTCTGCTGAAGCTGCACCCACAGCTGCCCCTTCCCCCAGGTGCTCTGTCCCAGAGAGAGGAGAATTTGATCTATAAGCCCCTGATTGGGGCTCCTGCCTTTCTTTCAAAGAAAGAAAGCTGTGGTGGGCTCCACCGAGTTCAAACTTCTGGGCAGCTTTGTTTACGCTGTTAGGGGAAAACCACCTACTCAAGCCTCAGTAACGGTGGGCGCCTCTCCCCCCACCAAGCTGGAGCATCCCAGGCCCAACTTCAGACTGCTGTGCTGGCAGCGAGAATTTCAAGCCAGTGGATCTTAGCTTGCTGGGCTCCGTGAGGTGTGATCCACTGACATAGACCATTTGGCTCCCTGGCTTCAGCCCACTTTCCAGGGGAGTGAACAGTTCTGTCTTTCTAGCATTCCAGGAGCCACTGGAGTATGAAAAAAAAAAAAAAAAAACTCCTGCAGCTAGATCAGTGTCTGCCCAAACGGCTGCCCAGTTTTGTGCCTGAAACTCAGGGCCCTGGTGGCAGAGGCATTCTAGGGAATCTCCTGTTCTGTGGGTTGCGAAGACCATGGGAAAAGTGTAGTATCTGGGCCAGAGTGTCCGGTTCCTCAAGTCACAGTTCCTCACAGTTTCCCTTGGCCAGGGGAAGGAGTTCCCTGCCCCCTTGTACTTCCTTAGTGAGGCGACGCCCCGTTCTGCTTGGCTCGCCTTCCATGGGCTGCACCCACTGTCTAACCAGTCCCAATGAGATGAGCTAGGTACCTCAGTTGGAAATGCAGAAATCACTGCCTTCTGTGTTGATCTCACTGGGAGCGGCCGATTGGAGCTGCTCTTATTCAGTCATGTTGGAAGAACCTCCCAAAGACAGGTTTTAAATCCATGCTTCTCTGACTGAAATCTGTGTATGTTAAGAAGCTTACAAGATTTTGGTTTTGTTTTTTACTTTCTGAAAAGGAGTTTTGAATTTTTTAAATGCATTAAATTAATATCAGTAAATCCCTCTCTTCGGAACAGATCTGATTTCCAGTTATGATTAGGCTTAGGGTAATGATGTATAATGAACATCACTGTCAATTGCAATTGGGGACCAATATCCCAACTGACAAAAACATTATATACACAAATCATATTAGTAATAGAGGTGTCCTCAAGAGTTAGTTTTTTTAATATTAAAAACAAGGAATTTTGCATGCATTTTCTTAATCAATATGAAAAAAAGCTAGGATATAAATGCATTATTTCCATTTTATGATGAAACACATTTGAAATTCATAGAAATCAAATCACACAGCTGGAAAGAGGTACAATCAGAATAGAACAGAAACACAATAGTGCACTTATTTATTCATTCAACGATCAAATATTTATTAAGAGCATCCCATGTGTCATAGACTACTGCACACACTATGCTCCTCTCCAGTGGATTTTTCAATAAATAAAACACAATTCTAAAAGCCTTAAAACTGATATGATTTATAATATGCTAGGATATCCTGACTGTCAGGAAAGATGGAGGGGGCATTGCTTTAGGACTCGTGTGCATTCATGCACCAGCTGTTGAGGCTCAGGAACCGATATCCCAAAATATGGTGCTCTGACTTGCTGAACTGAAGAAAAAGCCTCAAGGTCTCTCTGATCATTCCCTTCCTCTTCCATTCTCCCAATCCTCTGTCTGTCCCAAAGCACAGGATGGAGTCCCTGAAGTTCCCTTATCTGCCCAAAGTCCGAATCTTCCAAAGAAGAAAACAATGACCTCTAGTCCCTTCCCTGAGTTTTTATTAACTAAGCTCATACTGAGGGAAGAAAGACTGAAGTCTAACATACCTGGACAGATTTTTGTCACAGACCATTGTCTCTTCTGTGGCCCCAACAGACTTTGTCCCAGACCAGTATATGTTCTTCAAGCCCATAATTCCCCTAAAATTCAATTCCCCTAAAAATCATTTACTACCCACCTCAAATCATCCACACTTCCTCCATCTCTCTTTCCCCTAAGAAGGGTATATAACCATCTGTACCCCATTGTGTGGTGAGGTTATCACTCTGTGGTTCTCCCCCTAAGCATGTTAATAAATTTGTATGCCATTTCACCTATTAATCTGCCTTTTGTCCGCTGACTTTCAGCAAACCTTCAGAGGGTAAAGGGAAAGTTTTCCCTTTGTCTCAACACAGTTAACTGCTTAATAACAATGTTTCATATTACTATAGTTACAACAACAGTTCAATTATTATTTATGGACATAAATTGCTGCTAAATCATTGTTTTATAACATGTTTGTTCCTCTTCATTGGGTTACAGCAAAACTCCTAATGGCCAAGCAATTACCTACTTTAGTTTGCGATAAATCAATTTCCTAGTCACTTACATCACAGAGTATCAAACTATACAAAGGGGAGGAAATCTTTCAGCTCAAAAAAAAAGGAAGGAGCTGGATACAGTGGCTCACGCCTGTAATCCCAGCACTTTGGGAGGCCAAGGTAGGTGGATTGCTTCAGCCCAGGAGTTCAAGACCAGCCTGGGCAACAGGATGAAATCTCATTTCTACAAAAAATACAAAAATTAGCTGAATGTGGTGATGCACACCTGTGGTCCCAGCTACTCAGGAAGCTGAGGTGGGAGGATTACCTGAGCCTGAGAGGTTGAGGCTGCAGTGAGCCGAGATTACGCCACTGCACTCCAGCCTGGGTGACACAGCGAGACCCTGTCTCAAAAAAAAAAAAAAAAAAAGGTTGGGGGAGGAAGGAATAAAGGAAGGAAAAAGGGAGGGACAGAGGGGAAGGAGGAAGGGAGGTAAAGCCCCACTACTGCATGTGAACCATCCATCAGAAAAAAAACTATCTAAAAACTTTTTTGTGACAGTGGCAATGAAAAATTAACTAAAATCACCTATTGGTTAAAAAAAAAACTCAGAAAAATAAACAAGGTTAGTGCAAAAGTAATTCCTGTGTTATAGTAGCAGATGTTGTATAAATAAGTAAGCCTGTTTTATTTCTTTTTAACACTATGGAAAACTACCCATTAAAATAAGAAAAAATTCAAATATAATCAATTTCAAAACACGAATTTATTAATCCAATAAACCTTTCCTAACCACAGCAATAATGTAATCAGTGTATCAATTTTGGCACACTGCCAATAGGGACCTTCAGAGAGGCTATAAATACCTTCAGATACCTTCAGACAGGCTATAAATCTGCCAAAGACACAGTATATGTAATATGCTGTGATTCAGGATTAAAACACAGGCAGAAAATGTGCATCTGTTTTGGATTAATGAGAATTTTCAACAGACAATCTTCAGGTAGTTTTGTGAATCCCCTTTTAATTACAACTCTCTCTCTCTCTCTCTCTCTATATATATATATATATATGATGGAATATATATATATATATATATTCCATTCTTGCAAATAGTCTACAATTCATCATGGGTATATAAATTAATCTGGCATTTCTCACTGTAGTTGGCTTTTAGCTATCTATATCTCTTTTCAAAGCCTACTTAGGAGCTTAAGAAAATGTGAGTACTTCCTTCAGGTTGGAAGATCTAGGAAATAATAAAATCATAGCTAGTATTAGTGCTTATGATGTGTTGGGCACTCTGCAAAACAATGTATACATACCATTTCAGTTCATTCTTCAAAAACAAAAAAAATCAGTACAATCTTTATTCCCATTTTCCATAAGCGAAAGATTTTATATAGCCAGCCCAAAGTTCCATAGGTGGTAGGTGGCAGTCAGAAGTACAAACCAAAGACTGTTTCAGGAACCATAAGCTTTATCACTAAGATGCACTGCCTGTCAAGTCTCTTAATTTTAGTTTACTCTACATGTTTCCAAACAATCGTGAAGATAATTATAATATAAAAAGAGACTCACCATTAAAACATACTTAAAATAGAACTTAATGGATAGGAGAAGAAAAGTGGTAAGAATTCAAGGGGAATTAATAGAGCAAGTAAACACAAAATAAAGCATACAGATTTATAGAAGTCAATGTTAAAATGGACATATCTAGTTCTTGTGTCAGACAAAAGAAGTCAAATTTCATCTGGTCATATTTTTCATTAAATATAGCCAGGCTTTATCAAATAAATCCTGAAATAAAATGATAGAGTACATCATGAACAGTATGTTCAACATCAGTTGGGCTAAATACAGAGATAATTCTCAGAAGTTTATTTCTTATGCTTCCCCTCTAAGAAAGCCAATAGGGAAACAGTAAATTGCAACATTTAACATAGAACTATTACAACCCAAATAAAAACCAGGTAAAGGACCTGAAGAGACATTTCTCCAAAAAAAGACATGCATATGGTCAATAAGCACACGACATGAAGCTCAATATCATTAGCCATCAGGGAAATGCAAATCAAAACCACAGTGAGATACTACTTTACACCCACTGGGATGGTTGTAATAAAAAAGACAGATGATAACAAGTGTTGGTGAGAATGTGGAGAATTTGGAAGCCTCATACATTTTTTGTAAAATAATCTAGCTGCTTTAGAAAATATTTCCTTAGGAGATTAAACAGAGAGTTACCATACGATCAAGCAATTATAGTCATAGTTATATACCCAAGAGAAATGAAGACATATGTCCACACAAAAACTTGTACATGAATGTTCATAGACAAACGGCAGAAACCAAGAAACTGATGAAGGAATACATAAAATGTGATCTATCCATATAGTGGAATATTATTCAGCAGTAAAGAAAATGATATACTGATACATGCTACAAAATGATGAACCTTGAAAACATGCTAAATGAAAGACACATATTATATGATTCTGTTTATATAAAATATCTAAAATAGAGACATAAAGTAGGTTAGTGGTTGTCAAGAGCAGAAGGGAGTGTTGGGGGCAACGGGGTGTTACTGCTAATGGTACAGGATTTGTATGAGTGAAGAAAAGTTGAGAAACCTGTCTAAAATTGATTGGAGTTTAAGAAACACTATCATGAAGCACTGAAGGGATTATTTTGATGGACAAGCATTCAAGCCAGGTGTTAATATAGTTATGGGTCACATAATGACATTTCAGTCAATGACAGACTGAGTATATGATGGTGGTCCCATAAGATTATAATATCATATTTTCACTGTACTTTTTCTATGTTTAGATATACTTAGACACACAAATAGTTAACATTGTGTTACAACTGCCTACAGGATTTGTACAGTACAGTAGAGTTCACAGCCCAGAGGCAACAAATTATACCATATAACTTAGGTGTGTGGTAGGCTATACCATCTAGGTTTGTATAAGTACACTCTATGACATTCACACAATGATGCAATTGCCTAAAAACACATTTCTCCAAACACATCCCCATCATTAAGCAACAGATGACTGTAATTGTCTTTCTCAAGCATAAGAGAATCTCAAGAAGGTAGAATTATGTCATGATACATTTAACCAAATGAATAAGGAATAGCTGTAAGCCTAAATGAGTTCATCTACCAAGGATTATTAAATTTTTTTGGATCATGAATCCTTTGAGAATGTGTTGAATGCTATGAACAAGGTAGGCATGGTATTTACCCTATGAAACCTAAATAACTTTGTGGAAATCAACATCAGAGGAGGACCTTCCATGACTGGTGAAACAAGACAAAAACAAGATCACCTCATAAGCTTGCTTGAGTAGAAATTTAACAAGGGAATAGGGGAAAAATACTGTGTAACCACAAAAATAACCAAACATCCCGCTCTCCTGGATAACTTCTTTAGTGACAGCTCTGGCCTCTCTCTGTTCCTCTAGCTTCCTAGATAAAAATTTGTAATATACCCAATACCCAAATTGCTTCTGCTTTCTGACAACACCCAGTCGAGAACAGATTCTTTCTTGAACCTTCCCTAAAATCACCTTAGCTAAGCCCAAATCCTACAATAAACCTCTCTTGACTCCCTCTTAATGAGATATCCATTGTTTTCCAAGGTATGACTCTCCCTTGCTAGAGCAGTAAGCCTAGTTTTGGTTACAAATGTGTTCTTGGTGGTATTTGGCTAATGAGAATCACAATATAATATTTATAATACATTACTGCAAAAAGCATGTATAAAAGTACATATATAGAGAGCCAAGCACAGCGAATCAGCCCAGAAATTCCAGCACTTTGGGAGGCCAAGGTGGGAGGATTGCTTGAGGCCAGGAGTTCGAGACCAGCCTGGGCAACAAAGCAAGAGCCTATCTGTACAAAAAATAAAAATTAGCTTGGTCTGGTGGTGCATGCCTCTAGTCCTAGCCACTCGGGAGGCTAAGGTGGGACTACAGGATAGTTAAATTGATATAAGAAAGGTAATGGAGGCTAGGCATGGTGGCGCATGCCGGTAATCTCAGCACTTTGGGAGAGCAAGGCGGGTGGATCACCTGAGGTCAGGAGTTCGAGACCAGCCTGACCAACGTGGTGAAACCTCATCTCTACTAAAAATACAAAAATTACCTGGGCACGGTGGCTGGGCATGGTGGCAGACGCCTGTAATCCCAACTACTCAGGAGGCTGAGGCAGGAGAATCACTTGAAGCTGGGAGGCAGAGTTTGCAGTGAGCCGAGATCACACCACTGCACTCCAGCCTGGGCAACAAGGAAGAAACTCTGTCTCAAACAAACAAAAGTAATGGATATACAGTAAAATGTTAAGAATAGTTATCTCTATATGTTGGCATTATTATTTTCCTTTTTGCTTCTCTGTATCTTATCTTGTTCTTCAAAAGATTGTGTACAATTTAATAAGAAGAAAAAAGAGGAGGAAAAAGAAAAACTCCCTTCCAAAAGAATATGTTATAAGGGAGGAATTTTATATTTAAACAGTTGTTGACTATAAAAGGTTTTCAAACTTTGGTGTAATAGAATCACATGGGATGATCACTGAAAATAAAGATTCCTGGGCTTCATCCCTGGTGTGAGCCCAGGAAATCTATATATTGGACTCCAGGTGATTCCAACCCACAGGGTTTGAAGAGCAACCTTGATAATGTGGCTTTGGGGACAAAGTAGGACTTGGAAGGATGTACGCATGTACAGAGGAAGAAGAAAGCTTCCCAGGCTAAAGAGGAAGCATGAAAAGCTCAAAATTATGAAGCTGCATGTGCTGAGGAGAGGGAGAATGAGTGGTGTGATGCATGATGGGCTCTCAGTTAACCTGACCTTACCAACCTGGGACAGAATTGAGGGCTCCTCTAAAGAATGTTGGAAATTGGGCAGGCTTGCAAAGGTAAGCAGGGTATATAATTTTCATTCACACTTCCTACTCATATTTCTCATACCACTCAGCCAATTCACTGGTTTCTTCAATTTACATCTAAGTGATTTTCAGGAAACGAGTCTCACTTTTCTTTAAGCATCGCCACCAATAATTTTCACTTCTTTTTTAAATCCCACTAAATCTTTTCTTACCTTTAAGAATAGATAGAACTCATTCTCTTACCTTTGCCTATGCTCCCAGCCATCTGAAAACCTACCATCCACCAGCCAACCAAGAAACAAAGAAAACAAAACAAAGTTTAAAAGTTCCCCACTGGGCATCTATATGACTCAAGAGTCTCAGAACTCACTATCTTTCAGTATTGTAACTTACCAACTTTTTAAAAATGATCTGGGATTTTCCAGTGAGTAATCAGAATTTTCACTTGTGTCTAGACATTTTCAAGTGGAAAAGTGTCCCTACCTTTATGCAAAAGGATATTTTTTTCTATTTATATTTTCTATATATATTTTCTAATTAAGGCTCATCTATAATACGAAGTAAAATAATGTTTGAGCTGAAAGAGATGTCAAAGGAAAAGCTTTCACTTTACTGACGAGAACCATTTCACATCCTGTTTTCCCTAACACAGGGTCCCCAACACCCAGGCCACAGACCAGTGTGGTCGGGTCAGTGGCCTGTCAGGAACCGGGCTGCACAGCAGGAGGTGAGTGGCAGATGGGCAAGTATTATGGCCTGAGCTCCACCTCCTTTCATGTGAGCAGCAGCATTAGATTCTCACAGAAGCTCGAACCCTATCGTGAACTGCGCATGAGAGGGATCTAGTTGTACGCTCCTTATAAGAATCTAATGCCTGATGATCTAAGGTGGAACAGTTTCATCCCGAAAGCATCCGCCACCTCCTCCATTGTGGAAAGTTTGTCCTCCATGAAACCAGTCCCTGGTGCCGAAAAGGTTGGGGACCACTGCCCTAACAGACCCATATCCCCCTGCATACTCCAAAAGAAGAATAAATTATATTTTATCCAGAAAATTCCCCCCAATATTTTATGTCCCTTAAGGTAAGTAAGAGTAAATGGTTTTTGTGCAAACCACTGATTTATTATTGGCACTAAATAATTAAGTTACTAAAGGCAAATACTATTCTATATTAAATAAGTTTATTACACATAGAATAATAGCATTGTGATAAAAAAAATTCATGTCTTTTTTTTTTTTTTTTTTTTTTTTTTTTTGAGGCAGGGTCTCACTTTGTCACCCAGCCTGGAGTACAGTGGCATGAACATGGCTCACTGCAGCCTAGACTTCCTGGGGTCAAGCAATCCTCCCACCTCAGCACCCCCCAGCAGCTCGACTACAAGCATGTACTACTACACCTGGCTAATTTTTGTATTTTTTGTAGAGGCGGGGCTTCGCCTCTTGTTGCCTAGGCCAGTCTGATACTCCTGAGCTCAAGTGATCTGCCCGCCTTGGCCTCCCAAAGTGCTGGGATTACAGGCGTGAGCCACCATGTCTGGCCCATGTCCTCATCTTAAGCTTATTAGGTATCATAAAACAAAAATCTTCAAGTGAATGAGAATCAATTATAAAGTAAATGGAAACCAAAAACAAAAAAGGAGTCCCTTAAAAACTAAGAATGTAAATCTACCTAGAGATATCCTATTCTACTACAAAGCTATCTTGCATAAGGAATACTACTAATAATTCAAAGTCCATGTAAGGTATTTGTATGTCTGTATTATCTCAGAAGAACAGAAAATTTAGGGCTTGTAATGATAAGAAACAATCTAATTTCAGGTGATTTGGGACAGTTTTCAGAAAACTCTTATTCCAATGAAGCAAATGAACACTATTGCAGACTTGCAGTGCTTTCATGAGTAGAAAGCCATTTTTCTTAGTTAATGTTAAATATTCCATTTTAATAAATAACTTTAATTTTGCAGGAATAAATAATTACAGTATACTTTTTCTTCTTTTCATGTCTTTGACATAAATACTTCTATTGTGATAGCATGGGCAGAGCATGGAGCTTTAAACCCAAACATAACTGGGCTCAAATCCCTGTTCTGCTACCTACATTTGAGCCTTTCTTTTCTTTTCTTTTTTTTTTGAGACAGAGTCTCACTCTATTGCCCAGGCTAGAGTGCAGTACGCGAGCTCGGCTCCCGGGTCCAAGCAATTCTCCTCCCTCAGCCTCCTGAGCAGCTGAGATTACAGGCACACGCCACCACTCCCAGCTAATTTTTTGTATTTTAGTAAAGACGGGATTTCACCGTGTTGCCCATGCTGGTCGCAAACTCCTGAGCTCAAGCAATCTGCCTGCCTTGGCCTCCCAAAGTGCTGGGATTACAGGTGTGAGCCACCACACCCAGCCTAGACTTTATTTTCTTGTACATAAAACATAGGTAACATCTACCTCATAGTACTGTTACAAGGATTAAGAGAGTTGCACATATGTAGAAAAAAGACACATATGGGTGACAGAACTTCCCAATGACTGAAATGCCTTTTCATTAGAGATAAACCACAGTGAATGGTAAGGGAAGTTAGAAAAGAGATAAAAGAATACAAAATTGCTCTGCATAATGAAGTGAAAAAAATCTTGAGTGTTCACAAGCAGGTGAGAAGGAAAAAAAAAGAGAGGGGACCCTGAGATAGAAAAATGGGGGAAGAAAGAAAAGAATGGCATAGCAAGATGGAAGGATGCTGTGACCCAAAGAGAAGAACTGACAATAGGAAGTTCCCTGTGGCCAACTGGGCTCTTAATAAAACAATAATGCTGTGGTATAATATGAAATATATTTGGGTTTTTCCCCACATCCTGCCACAGAGCTCCTAAAACCCTTGGGATTTCCTGAATGTTAGGAGTGTCTTTTGACATTTATACCAACCCTCTTTTGATGGTACCTGAGTTTATGCTAATGCAGTGACTTAGGGTGAGGCCCCTAGATAACCTCAGCATTAGGCTGGTCAGCAGAAAGACCAAATGATTAGAAGGCTGGAACTTTCAGCCCCACTCACTGGCATCTGGGAAGGGGATTGGGCTGGAGATGAAGCTCTATAAAAACACTTGGACGACAAATCTGATAAGCTTCCAGGTTGAGCACATCCAGTGCTGAGAAGGTGGCAAGCCCAGGGAGGGCATGGAAGCTCCGTGCCTCCCACCCTGCCACATCTTGCCCCTATACATCTTTTCCATTTGGCTGGTCCTGAGTTTTATCCCTCATAATAAACCAGCAAATGCAAGTAACATGTTTCCTTGAGTTCAGTGAGGATCTGCCCTAGCAAATTAATGGAACACAAGCAGGGGCACCATGGGAATCCCAACTTACAGCTAGTCCTTCAGAAGTATAGGTGGCAACTGTAAGGGAAATGGCTGTGCTGCAGTCAAGAGTAGGCTGAGGTAAACTTTTGGTGCTGCATGACACAGTGGGACTGGAGCACAGGCACACAATCCCGTGCAGTATATAATCACAGTTGCGTAACCATGTTATGGGTGGGCTCATCACCTGGCTTTGAGCCACCATTTTCTGTAATATAACTGCACTGCTAACTCTGTAAGAGAGAGCTGGGCCACCTTGCAGGTGGCCAGGAGGGGAGCCAGGAAGCAGCAAGTGCACTGGGGAGCACAGCTACAGGCATGCAGGTGGCAGGAGCTGCAAAGCCAGTGCTGAGAAGGGCTATGGCGCAGCTACAGGTGTGGGGGTGGCTGAGACAAAGGCTGATGGAGAGAGAGAGAATAAAGCCATATCCCAGCTGCCTACAGTGCCCCGAGTGTTTTTTCAACTACCCGCCACCCATCCACCAACTCCCCTCTGACCCCAGCTCAGGTTGGAACCTGACAATTGGTGTAGTCAGCAGGATTCCGAGGTGAGTGTGTCCTCAGCCCCCAGTGATCCTGGGTTGGCTATGTGGCTGTGCTGCTAGGATGGGCTCCAGTAGAAACATGCGCAGCAGTGGACGGGTCCCCTGTGAGCATGGAGAAGGTGCTGAAACACCTGGAAGCGCACAGCACCGAGAAGAGCGTGCCTTTGCCACCAGAGTCAGATGGGCATTTTTGACTGCACTATGGTCAGTGCATGGCCACTCTCTGCAGGATGCAGCACAGGTGAGGGACCTTCAGATGCAAGCCAAGCACCTGGAGGGCCAGATACACAGTTTGGAATAAGAATTGGGAACTGCCATAAGTGATGGCTTGAGCCCGCCCTCCCGGCTGGACATTCCCACTTGGTCTGATACTGAGGGGAAAGAACGCCTACTGCGCGCTCACCCTATGGTCCACCAGAAAATAGAGCATGAATAGCCACTTGGGCCCAAAAAGCAGACCCAGGGATCCCCTACCGTGGTGGAGCATGCTTCATATAGTGCCTACACCCCCAGTGATTTGTGGGAGTTAGGCAAACAGTGTTGGCACCGTCTGGGGGAGCCCCTACCCACGTGGGAAGTGCTGGTAACTTTGTGGAGACAATTGACCCCAAAGCAGCAATTCTGGAAATGCCCACCCAGACAGATGCTCTGGCTCAAGGACTACTTACAGACAGACAAAGGTATAGAGCCTTTTGTGTTTGATTAGGGAGCTGGCTGAGATGCCCGGCTCGGGGGGACACCAGATGACCAGAGGCCACATGTGGAAATAGCAATCCACTGGTCCCCCACCAATGTACAGCAGGATGCTGGTAGACATTGGCACAGATTGTAGTCTTGTCTATGGGAGCCCGGATAAGTTTCCGGGTAAAGCTGCATACATAAATGGCTATGGAGGCTAGTCAGTGAAAGTGAAACCTGTATCTTTGCATCTTGGCATTGGCCACTTGGCTCCGTGTTTATACTATGTATGTCTCTCCCATACCTGAATATATTCTGGGGGTGGATATTTTACACTGCTTGGCAGCTGTGCTATCTATCACAGATTTGATGGACCACTTGATGATGGAACTGGGACAGTACCACTATGTGGTGGACTTGGCGAACGCATTCTTCTCAATTGACATTGCTCTAGAGAGCCAGGAACAGTTCACCTTCACATGGGAAGGATGACAATGGACTTTGACAGTGTTGCTCCAGGACTATGTGTGTAGCCCCACCGATATGTCATGGCCTTGTTGTCACAGATTTAATCACCTGGAAATGTCCAAAGAGAGTCCCCTATTCCATTATATTGATGATATTATGCTAACCTCTGGTTCTCTTGCAGATTTAGAAGTGGCAGCACCTCTCTTGCAACATTTGGCAGCAAGCGGTTGGGCTGCATGTCAATGAATCTCAGATCCCAGGGCCTGGATTGACTGTCAAATTCTTAAGAGTTATCTGGTTGGGTAAGACGAAAGCCATATCAGAGGCCATCATAGACAAAATCCAGGCACATCCCTGGCCCACCACTGTGAGGCAGCTGCAGACTTTTATGGGCCTCTTGGGGTACTGGGGGGCATTTGTGCCCCATTTGGCTCAGATGATAAAACTGTTGTACCAGTTGACAAAAAAGGAGGCTACCCAGGATTGGGATAAGGAGGTTGAGACAGCCTTTCTGGCAGCCAAGCAGGCTATTCAGCTACAAGTGCAGGCCCTACAAGTGATTAACCAGGGGTACCAATTTGAACTCGATGTGCATGTGATCACAGATGATTCTGGCTGGGGCCTATGTCAGCGCATGGACTGCTTTAGAATGCCAGGAGGCTTTTGGTTCCAACTTTGGAAGGCAGCTGAGCTTCAGTATTCACTGATAGAGAAGCAGTTAGCAGCTGCATATGCTGCCCTTCAGGCTTATGAGAGTGTGACGGGATGGACTACAGTCATCATGCAGACAACTTACCCAATAGTAGGGTGGATATGTTCACGGGTAATGACTCCCTGTACTGGGATGGCACAGACATCCACTTTAGCAAAGTGGGGTGTCTACTTAGAACAGCAGAGTCCTCTGAGTACAAGCCCCTTTTAGCAGAACTGCAAGAAGTCTTGGGACCTGTAGTCCTGATGCAATATAAGGCTATGGGTCAGCCTGAGGTACCCCTAAACCCTGAGCCATCACTGTTTAAAGAGGGGCACCCCACCCCATCCCCCATGGGGTATGATATATGGATGGGCCCAACTGGGGTGCCACTGCTGCCTGGACCACTGTCGTATGCAGTTCAGCCTAGTACTGACACCATATGGTTTGATGCCGGGTGTGGACAAAGTAGTCAGTGGGCCAAACTCAGGACAATGTGAATGGTGGTCACCAAAGAGTGACACCTATGATAATCTGCACGGATAGCTGAGCAGTTTATTAAGGCTTAACCTTGTGGTTAACTACCTGGAAGTTACAGAATTGGCTAGTTGGTCACTGGACCATTTGGGGCGGGGCCATGTGGCAAGGCCTATGGGAGAAAGGATGACTTCCTCCAACCAGTTATGGTGACAAACGGTAATTTGTTGTTGCCTGCCTCAGTGTCCCTAAAGGTAGGGGAACAAAAACCTGGTTTTGGCCATGGACCCTCCAAGCCACCCGCTGCAGATGGATGGCCATCGTAGCCCCCTGGAAGGAGGGCTTGGGAATTTAATGTATGGCCTCTGATATGGTTTAGCTGTGTCCCCATCCAAATCTCAACTTGAATTGTATCTCTCAGAATTCCCATGTGTTGTGGGAGGGACCCAAGGAGAGGTAATTGTATCATGGGGGCCAGTCTTTCCCGTGCTATTCCCGTGATAGTGAGTAAGTCTCATGAGATGGGCTTAACAGGGGTTTCTGCTTTTGCTTCTTCCTCATTTTCTCTTGCTGCCACTATTTAAGAAGTGCCTTTCACCTCCTACCATGATTCTGAGGCCTCACCAGCCATGTGGAACTGTAAGTCCAGTTAAACCTCTTTTTCTTCCCAGTCTCAGGTATGTCTTTATCAGCAGCATGAAAACAGATTAATACAGCCTCTGTGATTGACCATTTGTAGGGGAATGGCCAAGGAAGGAATCCTCCTCCAGGGCACATATGTACTGCTGCTGTGGCCTATGGGTCCAGGGTGCTGCCCTATGGACACATTTCTCCACTAAGAGGACTCCCTTGGCCTAGGGGATGGAGTGTAAGGGAAATAGCTGCACTGCAGACAAGAGTTGGTGGAGTTAAACATCTAGTGCTGCATGACACAGTGGGACTGGAGCGCAGGTGCACAATCCTGTGCGTTACATAATCACAGTTATGTAACCACATTATGGGTGGGCTCATCAACTGGCTTTGAGCCACTATTGTCTGTGAGTAATATCATGCACTGCTAACTCTGTAAGAGAGAGCTGGGCCACCTTGCAGTTGGCTGGGAGGGGAGCCAGGAAGCGGCAAGCACACTGGGGAGCTCAGCTACAGGCGTGGGGGTGGCAGGAGCGGTGGAGCCAGCGCTGAGAGTGGCTGCAGCTGGAGCAGGTGGCCAAAACAAAGGCTGACAGAGAGAGAGAGAGAGAGAGAATAAAGCTGTATCTCAACTGCTTATGGTCCCCCAAGTGTCCTTTCAACTACCCGACACCCATCCACCAACTCCCCTCAGACCCCAGCTGGGCTTGGAACCTGACAACAACCTACTACTTGCAATTGGAATTTGAAGTTGGGGGGACACTCCAGGCAGATGGTATCAGAATTGAAATGAATTATAGGATACCCAGCTGTGTCCAGTGGAGAACTGCTTGGTGTGTGCTGTGTTGAGCGTATAGTACATGAGAAAGAGTAAGGCAACTTTGCCTTAGGCACCCAACATTCTCATTTTTTTTTGTACCTACATTTTTAAGAAATAGGCTTTATTCTTTAGAACGGTTTTAGGTTCTAAAATTCCACAGAAGATACGGAGATTTCCCATATACTCCCTGCCCCCACACATCCATAACCTCCCCATTATCAATATTGCCCACCAGAGTGGAACATCAGTTACAATTGATGAACCTACCTTGAAACATTTTTATCACAGAGTCCATAGTTTCCATTAGGGTTCACTCTTAGTGTCGTACATTCTGTGCATCTGAACAAATGTTTAATGACATGTGCCCAGCATTACAGTTGTACAGAGTAGTTTCACCACCTTAAGAATCTATTATTGGCCAGGCAGGATGGCACATGCCTGTAATCCCAGCACTTTTGACGGCCAAGGTGGGAGGATCACTTGAGCCCAGGGGTTTGAGACCAGCTCTGGCAACATAGCAAGACCTCATCTCTACAAAAAATACAAAAATTACCTGGGCATGATGGCACGCACCTGTAGCCTACAGTCTCAGCTACTCGGGAGGCTGAGGCAGAAGGACTGCTTGAGCCTAGGTGTTGAGGCTGCAGTGAGCCCAAGCCATGGTCGTACCACTGCACTCTAGCCTGGACAACAGAGAGAAGCCCTGTCTCAAAAATACATATATATACACATACATATATTCTTATTATACATATATGTGTATATACATATATGTATATACACACACGTGTGTATATATATACATATTCTTAACATTCTAAGTCCTCTCCCCCTTGTGCTGTAATATGTCTGCCACAACTAGACACCCCTTCCTCCAACAAAAGGAGAAAGTTTGCCCAATAAAACTGTTTTGTGTAAAGACACAATTGCCTTGAGTAAAATCTTAGTAAAAGTCTACTAAATACGATTGCCTTGAGTCAAGCGGTGTTTTGAGAAAATCTAGAAATGTGGGCTGTTTCCAGATTTGAACTCACACAAGGTGATAAAAAGGGAACAGCTATAAGACATAAAACAGCAAACAGGAGAATCCAGGAGGAACAGAGAAAAATGCAAATGGTATCTGGAAGAAAATTAAATTCTAGAGATATTGTGGAAAAGAGAGGAAGAGTAAGGGGCAGGATTCCTTTGTATTTAAATATCCTGGGACAGAGCGACTCCAGTAGACTTGGGGGAGAGGGGGAAAGGCAGGCAGCTGACATCTGGTTACAGGCTGCCTCATTTCCACATGGGTGGCAGTCGGCAAAGTGCTGTTCTAGCAGTGTTTCACGCTCTTCACAGGTATCAGGGAAAATAAGAATATTTTTTAAAGTTATATAAAACTGCCATGAAGTAAGTTATAATCTACGCAAAATAGGCAACCAGGATTTCCAGAAAGGGACTGGCTTGTTGGAAGCCAAATGGAGGGCAGGGAAGAGGGGAGGTCTAAAAGCAGGTATTCTCCAAAAGCCACTTACAACCTCACAACATAACTAGATCAAAGAATTTCTGTCATGCCAGATAGTGGAAGGCTGCTATGTTGAGAAAGGCAATTGAGCAGTTTTGGCGGCGGAGTCAAACAGAAGGCTTAGAATCAACATCTGTTTTCTACAGTATGCTCGTTTTGATTTCCATCTCCAAGTTTCTGAAATTCCAGAAACAGTATATGGCCTTGTCAAAGAAACGACGAATTACTATGTTACTTTGTGTTAGCGAAAAGGTTACATTTATGTTCATGTGAAAGAGATAATTCACTGAAGAATTTTCAATTTTTCAAACTGTGATACGCACACACAAGACGGAAAGGAAGGCAGCCAGACCGCGTTTCCCAGGAAACAGGTGCTGCAAGGTGGAGGTGCACCGCTCCCTCCTCCAGGAAGGCGGTGACCCTTCCGCAGGTGTCTCCATTGGAAACAAATAAAGGGAATATCGGTCAAAGCGCAATTCCCTGATTCCACTTGAGAAGCCCCGGGCGTCGAGGCACGGCAGGAAATTTACCACGACACGCCTCCCACTGGCTCCCGCGTCTCCCAGGTGCTGTCGATTTCGCAAAGGGTCCGTCTCTACAGCGACTGTGAGGAGTTTCGGAGCATCAGCACCGGGGAGCGCTGACTCGACACTCGGCTCTACCGCAGCCCGCCGCGCCTCAGCCCCCTGGGCTTGTCGGGTTGGGTGTTGCCAAGCGAACGCCCCAGCTCCTGCCCGGAACCCACGTCCGCCGGCTCCTACCATGCCTCATGATCCTCACTCGGGCTAGCACTTTCCACGCGCGCTGACTCTGGGCTCCGACACCTGGACCGCCTCCGCAAGGCGGCGCGGCTGCTGTTTGTAAACACGCCCCACGTGCGCTCGCCCTGCCCCATTCGCAGCCCGCTTCCGGCACGCGAGGATCCTCCGCTTTCCTCCCCAGCACTGGTGGGGGTGAGATTTTAAAATTTCCCCCTAGGGAGAAAAGAGCCTCGTCGGCAGAGCCGGGCCACTGGGAAAAGCGCCAGGACAAGGTGAGCGTGTGCCGCCCCCTGCCGGCCAGGGAGGCACTGGGGCACCGACACGGCCAGGCGGTGAGTGGAACCCACGCGGCGCCTAGAGACGCACCCCTGCCGGGCCCCGCCCCTCCCGCCCGCTCGCCAGAGTCCCCTCCCCCGGGCCGCGTGCGCTCACCCGCGCAGGCCCCGCCCCCTCGCCGGCACAACGTTCTGCGGGGGCGCGCGCGTGCTCTCTAATCCCCCGCCTTCCGGCTCCGGCGGCGACGCTCGTCCCTCTCCGCTCGTCCCTCGCCGCTGCTGGGCCACCAGTGCCAGCCTGCCTCAGGAGACTCCATTTGCGCTTACTGTGGTCTGGGGGCCGCGCAGGCGGTCCCAGGGCGATGCCCGGGGCCGGCGGACTGGCGTTCCCTGTGCCAAGCGGCCGCCCGCTGGCTGGCTGGCTGCAGCAGTGACACCCTGGTCGCCGGCGTCCAGGCGGAATCCGGGCTCCCTCCGCGGGAGGAAAGACGTCCCGCGCTCTGAAGCTCGCCCAGCGGGGAGAGGCCCTCGCTAACACGGCTTCTCTCTGACCTCTTAATTTCAGGAGGTAGGCTCTTCAGGTCCCTCTCTCTGTCACCCCAGATTATGCCTAAAAGCATTATTTGTCGTATTTAGCTATCACATTGATAGGAGGCGTTAATTTCCTCAACATAGTTGCAGGATAGATGTGGATAGTGCCACAGATCCTGATGTTGAATTGAAAGAAAATGTTTTTGGTATTTTCCTTTAGGTTTCGGAGCCTCCGAGTATCTATACAGCCCCCACAGGAACTGCTTCTATTGGTCCATCGAGGATCGTCTTTCACCAGGATTATTGTAACATCATCTTCACCGAGCCTGCCACCCCATAGCCTCTACCTTGGGTCCTCATTTCCACCGATGCAGTTTTTTTGATGCTTTCTTTAGTAATGTGACATCACATGTCCACTATCCTCCTTTCCAGCTGCCAAATCTAGTAGGTTTAAGTCGCTTTTAAAGTAGAGAGTTTTCTGCCTGTTCCACTTTTACCTTATTTGCACTGTTCACTTCTGTCCGGGTCATCTTCTCTTGCGTATGATTTCCACAAGCACTCACTTGCGCAACCTATAGCAGAGTACGTGCCTAGAGAGACAGGATTCCATACAATCCACTGCTTGACAAAGACCACATAGTCAGAGGGTGAGTTTTCCCATTGTATTTTCCTGTATGTCAAGTTTGCAAGTCCTCTCTTGACTTAAACTGTTTACCCCCTAGCACATTTCCTAAAATACTTCCACCTGAGATTTAGTGGCTATTTTGGCAAAAAACATTACCTGCAAGGATGGCAAGAATTGAGTATGCAATAGAACTGTTTTAGAAGCCTTACCAGTACAGTTTCTAGCCTCTAGTGTGATTGCACTTCATGAAAGACCCTAAACCCTGAGGAGGAAGAAAGAAAGAAGAGTTAATTGGCGCTGGGCTTTGTTGTAGGAAGTTTGTAAGTTTTAAAATAGCAAGTAGATTCATGTAGACCTGGTCAGGAAATTGGTCACTATCCATCTAGGCCCTAGAAGTGAGAGGAGGACTCTTACGACCTCATTTTCTAGTTGCTTTTGTATTCAAATCTTAGTTGTTAATTATCTTGTTCTAGTAATCACCTAAAATATTAGACACTTAAAATGTTGGGGAAACGTAAGCGTGTGGTGTTGACGATTAAGGACAAGCTTGACATTATTAAGAAACTTGAGGAAGGCATCTCTTTCAAAAAACTTTCTGTGGTGTACGGAATTGGTGAATCCACAGTTCGTGATATTAAAAAGAACAGAGAAAGGATTATAAACTATGCAAACAGTTCAGATCCTACCAGTGGGGTATCCAAACGTAAATCTATGAAGTCATCAACATATGAGGAGCTTGATAGAGTTATGATAGAGTGGTTTAACCAACAGAAAACAGATGGGATTCCAGTGTCCGGAACGATTTGTGCAAAACAAGCCAAGTTCTTTTTTGATGCTTTGGGAATGGAAGGTGATTTTAATGCATCATCAGGCTGGCTAACTCGATTTAAGCAGCGCCATGGTATTCCAAAGGCTGCTGGTAAAGGAACAAAATTAAAAGGAGATGAAACTGCTGCCAGAGAATTTTGTGGTAGCTTTCAGGAATTTGTTGAAAAAGAGAATCTACAACCAGAGCAAATTTATGGTGCTGATCAAACTGGATTGTTCTGGAAATGTCTACCGTCAAGGACATTAACTCTTGAAACTGACCAAAGTACTTCTGGGTGTAGGTCAAGCAGAGAGAGAATCATCATTATGTGTTGCGCAAATGCCACAGGTTTACACAAACTTAATCTTTGTGTTGTGGGGAAGGCCAAAAAGCCCCGCGCATTCAAAGGCACTGACCTTTCAAACCTTCCTGTGACATATTACAGTCAAAAAGGTGCATGGATAGAACAGTCTGTTTTCAGACAGTGGTTTGAAAAGTACTTTGTGCCACAGGTACAGAAGCATTTGAAATCCAAGGGATTTTTAGAAAAAGCAGTGCTTCTTTTAGATTTCCCCCCAGCACGTCCAAATGAAGAAATGTTGAGTTCAGATGATGGCAGAATAATTGTGAAGTATTTGCCACCAAATGTCACAAGTCTGATCCAACCAATGAGCCAGGGAGTTCTAGCCACTGTAAAAAGATACTATCGAGCAGGACTTCTCCAGAAATACATGGATGAAGGAATTGACCCAAAAATATTTTGGAAGAACTTGACAGTGTTGGATGCAATTTATGAAGTGTCAAGAGCTTGGAACATGGTAAAATCAAGTACCATAACCAAAGCATGGAAAAAACTTTTCCCTGGCAATGAAGAGAATTCAGGTATGAACATTGATGAAGGAGCCATTTTAGCAGCTAATTTAGCAACAGTTTTACAAAACACAGAAGAATGTGAACATGTTGACATTGAGAATATTGATCAGTGGTTCGACTCTCGGAGCAATGACTCAAGCTGTCAGGTGCTGACTGACAGTGAAAGTGCTGAGGACCAGACCAAGGCTGCTGAGCAAAAGCCTTCCAGTAAGAGTAGAAAAACAGAACTGAATCCAGAGAAGCAGATTAGCCATAAAGCGGCACTTGAATGGACTGAAAATTTACTGGATTATCTTGAACAACAAGACGACATGCTTCTGTCTGATAAATTGGTATTAAGGAGGCTTCGGACCATAATAAGAAAAAAACAGAAGATCCAAAATAACAAAAATCATTAATAAGGCTCTTAAGTATTTCTGTGTATTTGCATCTTCGTGACTGTCTATCTGCAGTGAAACTTTGCTTGTTTGAAGTCCTGTGGATTCCAAAGCCAAATACATTTTATAAATGATTTTGGAATTAGGTGTCAGTTTGGATTACTTAAATTACAACTCTTTAATGTTGACTCTAGTCATTGGGCATTGACATGTAACTTGTCTTTCTACTGTTTCTAATATGTATTATATTAATTAGATCATAAGGTACCTGAGGCCAGGGATCTTGTGTCTGTTGTGCCTGAATTCGGCATGTCTAATAAAGGCCCATGCACACTATAGGCACTCAATAAAACTTACATTTTTATGATTTTTCTTTGAAGCTGAACTTCCAAATTGAAATATGTTGGGGATAAGTTTCCATTTCCACAGCTTTTCCACTGCTGAAAAGAAAAGTTCAGCAAAAATTGCGCTTGAAGTATTTCACTGCGACTGCAGAGAACTGAAGGAAAATAGTCTAAAGCCTTAAATATTGCATTTCTGTACTAGCAGTATTTGGGCAATTAGCAATTCAGATCAACCATCCCTTGAGAATGGTAAAGGAAGAGAAGTATGATTTAAATGTCCCAGAAAAAGGATTTGCACTTCATTTTTTTTCCATCCGATAAGAGGGAGTGTTCCTAAATAGTTGTGGAAAGAATCCCATTCCTGTTCCAGGAAAACAGATTTCAGTTCCCAAACCATTGCAGTTAGAAGAGGTAAGCGTTACATTTTATCATCTGTCTTTTGGGTTCTTTATAGATGCCAGTAGTTTTTCTCTTTAATAAGCTATTTGATGTTTATGTAACATTTGAAAGCTTACAAAGTATGTATGTCATTTGCTTTCATACAGCATTTTTTGTGAAAACTAATACTGAGAATATAAGCATACATCTAATTTGTGGAACCAGCACACAAACAGTAGACTAACATAAAGTAGAACATGAAGAGAGGCACTGTAGAGGAGTGCAGCTGCTGTGTGACCATCGGCAAATTACTTAACCCCCCCATCTGTTAAATACAAGTAATACCTGCCTCAGAGTTTTGTGAGGTGTAAATGAGTTGACATATGGATTTTAAATAATAGGGGCTTATAATAGGGCCAATGCAGAATAACATTGAATGTTAGCTATTACTGCCATTGTGGATATTGAGTTTCAGTAGTATGCTAAACAGATCCAATGTGTTACTCAAAGTGCGGTTGCTGCATTTGGAAAACCCTTCCAAGGAAGTGAGATAAAAGAGATACAAGTGGCCATGCGCGGTGGCTCACGCCTGTAATCCCAGCACTTTGGGAGGCCAAGGCAGGTGGATCATCTGAGGTCAGGAGTTCAAGACCAGTCTGGCCAACATGGTGAAACCCCGTCTCTACTAAAAATAGAAAAAATTAGCGGGGCATGGTGGCATGCCCCTGTAATCCCAGCTACTCAGGAGGCTGAGGTAGGAGGATCGCTTGAACCCAGGAGGCAGAGGTTGCAGTGAGCTGTGATCACGCCACTGCACTCCAGCCTGAAACTCTCAGAAAGAAAAGAAGAAAAGATACAAGTAATTAGTTTCAGCAGAAATGCAATAATGATTTCTTTCATTGAAAACTGACGAGTTACTCTAATTGAAAAATCACTTACCACCCCCTGGTAGGCTTTGTGATGTATGCAGGCATTTAAGATATCTTAGGAGGAGTTATAACAGGAAATGGGAATGGAATTGTAATTTGTTTGGTCCAGTTCTGTTAGCACTTTGCTAATAAACAGATGTTGGCTTTGTTCATAGAAGAAAATCTTAATATTGGCATAATAATAAAATACCTTTACAGTGGATAAGATAGCAATAAGCAAGACACTTGGACTATTTTATCTAACTAAAGTAACACGGGATAAGTAGAAAAAGCAAAAGAAATGTCATGGGAGACAGTGGTTATAGTAATTAGGCCCAGCTGTATATAGGGAGCTTGTCATTTGGTTTGAGGGGAATTTAGAGCCCACATCTGATTATTTTTCTTTCGTGAGGATTATCATCAGTGTCTTGAGCTGAGGCTCTGAATTCTAGAATAGCTTTTTCAGAAGACCTCTCAGAATATACTTTCTTTGGATAATTCATACATCATTATTAAAACACTTTCCTCAGTTTACACAGTTTCACCTACCTGATAGCCTTGAGGAAATACAACCCTGCAAGATAAGTCCTGAGGCTATTTGGCTTCCTGGAGACCAAGGATTCTAAAACTTGATAAGGGTAATGACTTACATTTGAACACTGCTTTGCATTTTCACATTGCTTTTTGCTAACACAAACTTAAACTTTGTTCAGTCATGACACAACTGGTTTGGTCTCATGTTATATCATTAATCATAATATAAATTATGCATTCTCATTCCACATTTCATTGTAATACAAAATCTTAACCTCCTTGAGATATTGTAATAGTTCCTCTAGAAAGACACATCATGGTAATCTTGGTTAACACTTGCCCCTTATGTGTACCCTAGTTTGAAAAGCAGACATATGTACTCTCATTTGACTTTGTACACCTTAAAGGAAATACCTACAAATTCTGATTATTGGTTAATAATTCTGACTATTGGTTAATTTTAAAAATGTATATGTTTTTTAGAGGAACCTGAGAGGCTAACAGAACTCAGACTAAATGGACAAAGTATTTGGCAACTAAGCATGCTTTTTTCATAAAACTGCAGAGTGTGAATATTTACTATTTCATAATTCAGTCTCAGAGTAATACAGGGGTTGGTTGGAGAACTGGGCACTAAATATAGAGTTGACAGGCCAGGATCAGAAGCCGTAGTCAATTTAAGCAGAATGATAGGGAGGACCCTGTACTCCAAAATTAGATATATTCGGGAGGGCTGTGTTCACGTATCACCTTAATATTTTCACAAATTGACTTTTTTTTTTTTAATATACACACTATACATGTTAAGCAATAATATCTACAGAATTGCAGGTCTCATGTGCCAACTGGGGTCTTTGTCTAATTCAAGTTAAACATAAGAATTATAATTTTTAAACTTGCCAAACTAAACCTTAAAATCAATTTTGTATACCTCATCTGCACACTTTAGAAACACTAGCCAAGCAGAAGGGGTAGGGTTGTTGAAGGTTAACAGATTGGAATGCAAACTCCAGCTTCTCCGCTCTATATAGATAAACTTAGCAGCATTCTGGACCTCTCTGAACCTCAGTTTCCCCATATGTGAAAGAGTTGAAAGGTAAGCAGTGACATTCCAGGCATTCATAAACACCAGCTATTAAGCAATCCTACAGCTGTACATTGAGAACCCCTGGTCTTCAGGCTTACCCTGGAGAAATCATCACAGCTCTTCTCTCACAGAGACTGTGTAGACCCCCAGGAAGCCCAGGCATCTCCATTGAGGTCCAGGGCACTGACCCATCTCTGGGAATGCTGGCTGGGGTGTATGCATAGGTGGGCAGGCAGCATTGAGTTCCCCAGACCCCAAGGACTGTAGCTGTCAGTCACTACAGGGGCCCATCTGTAAAAAAGTTGAGTTACAGATAAACTTGTAACATCTAGTTTCTTCTAAGACCAACAAAAATGATACCTAATTATTTCCTGCATTTCAGAATATGTTGATCTTCTGGAACTTACTTACAAGGAAAGTCACCTTCGAGTGTAAAAAAAGATAAACTCAAGGCAGTTTTACTCATCTGTTGAAGCCTTGACCTGAACTCAAGTGATCCTCCCACCTCAGACTCCCACGTAACTGGGACTACAGGAGTATGCCACCACGCCCGGCTAATTTTTTTTTTCTTTTCTTTTTTTTTTCTTGTGAGCCAGAGTCTCACTCTGTTGCCCAGGCTGGAGTGCAGTGGCGCGATCTCAGCTCACTGCAACCTCTGCCTCGTGGGTTCAAGCGGTTCTCCTGCCTCAGCCTCCTGAGTAGCTGGGACTACAGGTGCCCGCCACCATGCCTGGCTAATTTTTTGTATTTTAAGTAGAGATGGGGTCTCACTATGTTGCCCAGTCTGGTCTCAACTCGGCTTAAACGATCTTTCTGCCTTGGCCTCTCAAAGTGCTGGGATTACAGGCATGAGCCACTGCACCCAGCCCATAATACTATTCATTCCTTGAACACATACATACTTTTTACTAATTTAGGAGAAAAAATAGAGTAATCCTTACCAAATTACTCAAAATCTTATCTTTAAAGACATGCTGCTTTATTCCTTTTAAATATGTAAAGTAGGCCGGGCGCGTTGGCTCATGCCTGTAATCCCAGCACTTTGGGAGGCCGAGGTGGGTGGATCACGAGGTCAGGAGATCAAGACCATCCTGGCTAACACGTGAAACCCTGTCTCTACTAAAAATACAAAAAAATTAGCCAGGTATGGTGGCGGGCGCCTGTAGTCCCAGCTACTTGGGAGGCTGAGGCAGGAGAATCGCTTGAACCCAGGAGGCAGAGGTTGCAGTGAGCCGAGACCGTACCACTGCATGTCTCGGTGCAGTGACAGCCTGGGTGACAGAGCAAGACTCCGTCTCAAAAAAAGACAAAATATATACATATATATATAGTATATATGTAAATATATATGTAGTATGTGTTTAAATATATATATATAAAGTAAATTGAAGAGCTAACAAAATGTAGTCAAATAGTGGTTTTACTGGCCATACTTCTAATGATTTGTATGTAAATTAATTCTGGTAAGAAGTTTTTAGATTCAAGAACAGTTGTTTTTCCTGTTTATTTGTAGTATCCACAATGGGTTTTTGTTTATTTGTTTGTTTTTCTATATTTTATTCAGAGTTCCTTGGTTTGAACCTGGTGTCCTTTTCCTGTTCCAGGCATCCATCCAGGATACCACATTATGTTTAGTCATTGTGTGTTCTTAGACTCCTCTTGGCTGTACTAGTTTCTTAGAATTTCCTCGTTTTTGATTGTCTGGACATGATGACCTTGACAGTTTTGAGGAGAAGTGGTCACGTATTTTGTAGAATGTCCCTCATACGATAAAATTTTTTTTAGTTCTTTATGCATTTCTTGCCCCCACTAACACAAAATAGACTGTGAAAGTGCCATGATTAAAGATACATTAAAGTAGAAGTATGAGAGAAAGATAAATTCTTATAAGAATCTGAGAAGGCTTTTCATCACAAGTAACGTTGTCCATGAAGTAATTAGTTGTGTTTGTGATAGGATAGGGGGTGTCACGTGAAAATCAAGAGTGCAGGTCATATTCTAGTAACAGACTAATAGAATTGCAATGTGATGCGAGTAAGGTGCAATTAGAAGTAACAGTGTAAAGTTTGGCAGGGGCCTGAGAGCTTTTTTCCCTCCTGACACCAAATAAATGGTATCTTTTCCAACAACACTTCTCTAACTCTCTGACATCAACTAGGTGTCCTACAGTTCTGACACTAACTACCCAGAATTAGCATCAGATTCCATATATTCAAGGGCTCAGTCCCACAAGATTGCCCTCATTTCTGATGCCAGTTGCAAGTATTAGGCCCCCAGATTAGTCAGGGGTTCTCCCAGTACTTCCTCAGACTTGATAATTTACCAGAATGACTCATAAGAGCCCAGGAAAGTGCTGCACTTACTAGTAGTTTATTCTAAAGGATACAAATGAACAAGCGATACATAGGGTGAGGTCTAGAAGGGTCCTGAGTGCAAGCTTTATCCCTTTGGAGTTGGGATGTACCATCCTTCTAGTACGTGGATGTGTTCACCAACTCAGAAGCTCCCTAAATGCCAGAGGCATTATCGATGGCCAAGCTTTTCTTTTGTCCCATATCGATGCCAGGGGTGGTGTGGCTGGCTGCCCTGGGTCCATCATGTTCCTCAGTGGGACCCCTATGGCCAAGGGATTTAGAGTCAGAAGACTTACAGCCAATTAAATGTTTTAGACCAAATGGGAATGGAGGTGGGCAGGTGCTCAGAAAACTCCTTTAATTAAGCAACATAAGAGACCAAAACCAAAAGCCAAAAAACCAGGTTACAAAATTGACTTGTTTATATCGATAGTGCCTCTGGCATATGTTGACCATAAAAGGAATATGAACTAAAAAAATCCTAAGCCTCCCGACAGACTGAATGGACCCCCTCTTGACCAAAGGGGATCCCCAAAACCCTGAAAATCTATCAGGGTATGGTAGGAAGTGGGCATTGGACACACCTCATTGTGCCCCACCCCTCTTTGGAATTTAGGCACAAGTGACCACCACTAACATTAAAATAGAGATAATAAGACTGACAAAACTGACTCTTGTAACAACCAAATACCAAATTATAAACAGGATCTAAGACCATGCAGGCAAGGGTTAAGTGATACACGCCTACACTAGAAGAGTAAGCTGGCCGGGCGCAGTGGCTCACGCCTGTAATCCCAGCACTTTGGGAGGCTGAGGCAGGTGGATCATGAGGTCAGGAGATCGAGATCATCTTGGCTAACACAGTGAAACCCCGTCCCTACTAAAAAAAAAATACAAAAAGTTAGCCGGGTGTGGTGGCGGGCGCCTGTAGTTCCAGCTACTCTGGATGCTGAGGCAGGAGAATGATGTGAACCCAGGAGGCGGAGCTTGCAGTGACCCGAGATCGCGCCACCGCACTCCAGCCTGGGCGACAGAGCAAGACTCCGTCTCAAAAAAAAAAAAAGAAAAAAAAAAGTAAGCTGTGTTCTAGCTGCTACAAGGGTTTTCTTTTTCTCTAACAGTCAGACAAGCTCTGACCTCAAGCTCACTGGCCCCCAGCCCCTGTTCCATCAGCCATAACTACAGATTTAATTAACACGAGACTGACTTTAGTAATTTTCACCTGATAGAAGACCACGGACTATGGGCTAGTTCTAGCTGGTTTACAGGAATTGCATACTTGCATGCCTTTCTGCCCTGAAAAGACCTTTTAATGTGTAGGACCTAATTGTAATACGTTTAAGTATTAAGTCTTCACCCCAAAATAACATGGGTCATATGTTACATGCATATTTGTTGAATGCACATGTGTCAGGACCACCTTCATGAATATTCCTAGCCCCTCCTGCAACCTGTTAAATATGTAAGTTTAGCCAACCTGTTGTCATATTCCCATAGGACCTCCAAGCACAATTGATAGTGGAGAATGTGCACTATAATTAAGACTGAGTGGTATGTGTACATCCTAGATGATTCTGGAAACAAAGCCTCAGCCCTATGAGACATGCACAAGCAAATTAATGCTATGTCTTATCCCACAATGTCCTAAGTCAATGGCTCTCCTCATGGTTTGGATCAGGCCCCTCTTGGTGAAAAAAAAGTTGCTCATAATTTTAGCCATGATTATAGGGCTAGGATTATTCTGCTGCTGTAGACTCTATTGCAGTTACACACTCACCATGATGCTCTAGCAGATCTCTTCCTTAAGCCCATGGACTTACAAATATTTTCCACTCCAAGTGGTGAGGTTCCATTCCACTGCACCTTAACTGCACCCCGTTTCAGCAGGAAGTAGCTAGATGGAGCACATCACCCCCTTTCCATAGAAATGAAATGGAACTTGACAGTGGGGAGTTGTAATCAATCTCAGCTTTAAAATGTATTTTAAAGCCCTTCCCACTAGCCTTAAAGTGTATTTAAAAGGTTTTTTTCCTTTTTCTTTCTCTCCTTCCCCCTGGACACTCCCTTATACCATGACCTTAATATGTTTATACGTGCTTATCTAACTGTATGCTTGCTTAGAAATTCCAGGGGCTGGCTGGGCGCGGTGGCTTACGCCTGTAATCCCAGCACTTTGGGAGGCTGAGGTGGGCGGATCACAGGAGATCGAGACCATCCTGGCTAACACGGTGAAACCCCGTCTCTACTAAAAATACAAAAAAAAAAAAATTAGCCGGGCGTGGTGGCGGGCGCCTGTACTCCCAGCTGCTCTGGAGGCTGAGGGAGGAGAATGGCGTGAACCCGGGAGGCGGATCTTGCGGTGAGCCGAGATTGCACCACTGCACTCCAGCCTGGGGGACAGGGCGAGACTCCGTCTCAAAAAAAAAACCAAAAAAAAAAGAAAAGAAATTCCAGGGGCTGATCTTGAAACAGCCCAGGCCTGGAGACCCAGCTGCAGATTACCTCAAGATGGTTAATCTACAACCTGGTCGTAGTCGACATGGGATCAACTAGTACTCCAGGTGGACAGTAATTCAAGATAGTCATCCGAACAAGACATGCAGACCTGCACTCTGTGCGATTCCTGCGTGTTTCCCACACCAGATTTCCCCTTTATAAACCCCTTCAGTCAGCCTTAAAATTTGAGTTATCATTTTGAGACTCGAGTCCGGACATGTCCTCAACTGCTAGCATTTTATTAAAACTGCTTTCCTTTCACCACACTTGGCCTCTCATGTATCTGGCTTTTCAAACTGTGAATAGCCAGACCTAAGTTCTGTTATAGGACAATACCTTCACAAGGAAAATGTGTTCCCTACTTTTAGGCAAACGAGAGGAGAGCAGAGAACACTTCCTGCATCTGTTGATTCTCAGTTGCCTTCAGCTCAAATAATCCTTATGCCGAAGTGGCATGTTTTTGGGTGGCATGACCTGAACCCCTTCAGTCCTTAGTAGTTTCTTAGCTTCTCAGAATCACAAATCTTTTCTCTTTTTTTTCCTTTCCTTTCCGAAGTAGCCTGGCTCTTGCAGGTGAAAACCTTGCTTTCCAGATTATTGTTTCTGCTGCACTTTTTTTTTTTCCCCCTTCGGTCTACTTTGAAAGTCAAAGCTAAGCAAAGACTTCGTTATTCTCACCATTATTTGTGTTTTCCCTGAAGCAGTCAGGCTATAGGACAAGAATTACTGGGAATGAGAAGTGTGTTGGCTTTTATTTTTAAGATTCTGTATTTTCACCTCAGAAAAAAAATTATCCCACATTCTGTAAATTTGGATCTCCCAGAGATAGATCACCCAGAGCGTAGAGCCTTCCGTCATCTCAGGGAGAATCCCTCTCCATTATACATTTTCACTCCCGCTTTCAGCAAGACAAATTCCTCTTTGTTTCATGCACTTCAATTCAGCAAGCAAGCAACTTTTAGCACTTGTGCAAGTAACCTTTGTATCTCACCCTCTACCCCAGGCAGCTTAGAAAATATTTTTTTCCTTGACAGACAGTCATCTTAAAAGAATTCTAGAGTCAGCTATTAGAAAAGCAAACAAACTTGTTCTCCACTTCCTTATACTGTACCTGTCTGCTCTCCTGTTTCAGTGAATAGAGAAGGCCTCAGAGCTTCATGGTGCTGGATACACCAGTACAGAGTTGTTAAAAGGAAAGGAAGGAGTCTTCTTTACCTTTCTTAAGCTCTAAGTAACATTGTGAGTGAAAATATCATCAGGCAAAGAATTATCTATGCATTATGTTAACTTAGTAAAATGTCCTTGCAGGCACAGAAAAACACAAAAGGTCTGGACAGCTTTATAAAATAAGTAGATTTGTAAACCATTTAAAAGAGGATGGAAAGTGAAGTCTGATGGGGCAATGGAACACACACTGGGGCTTGAGGCCTCGGTGTACATGGTCCCTTCTCTTGCCTCTTAGGACAGGCTCTCAGCTGCCAGCTCTGCGACCTTTGTCACTACAGATCCCACCCACCCTTTTTTTTTTTTTTTTTTTTTTTTTGAAACGGAGTCTCACTCTGTCGCCCAGGCTGGAGTGCAGTGGCGCGATCTTGGCTCACTGCAACCTCTGCCTCCTGGGTTCAGGCAATTCTCCTGCCTCAGCCTCCTGAGTAGCTGGGACTACAGGTGTGCGCAACCACACCTGGCTAATTTTTTGTATTTTTAGTAGAGACGGGGTTTCACCGTGTTAGCCAGGATGGTCTTGATCTCCCGACCTTGTGATCTGCCCCCCTCGGCCTCCCAAAGCGCCACCCAGCTTCTTTCTCCCCACTCCTGCCTGGTGACCACTGCCAGCTTCCTTCCCTGGCAGGGGCCTGGACACAAATTCACAGAGGTTGAGGTTGGGTATGCTGCCCAAGGGCATATTGGGTAAGGCATGGCAGGAGGTATTTTGCCCCAGGCTGATAGTACTGTGGTGCATTAGGTGGGGATTGGCTGGGATGAGCAGTTCACTCACCCCAGTCCAGGTACTGAGCAGCTCTGACAGGTTGTAATCTCTTGGTAGTCACCCATTGCTCTGGGTTGGGAAGGCAGACACATGGGAAGGGGAGATTGGCTTTCCCACCCCTAGCCAGGACAAGGTGCATTAGTGTGGCAGTGGACTGCAGGGTGGGCACAGGCACCTGTGAGGGTCTGCACTTGTCCAGCAAATGTACCTGTGCCCAAAGGTGTGTGACATTAAATAGCAAATTTAAAAAACCAGCATGATAGGTCCAAAGAGAGACTGCAGAAGAAAGGGAAATGCTTATGTATTAGTACCTTTAACAATACCTTTATTTTAAGGGGCCCCATATTTTCATTTTGCACTGAGCCCTGCAAATTAGGTAGCCAACTCTGCTTTCCACTATTTCACATCCCACATTCAGGGAATAAAAGTCTCAATATAGAGGACTGTAGAGAGTAAAGGAGAATCAATATGGGTATACAGCCTTCTTACAGCACTGGGAGCAATATATTTGCAGGGTACCATCATTTTCATAAATTGCATTGCAGGGTACTTCAGGTTTTTAAAAATAAATTCCCATCCAGCAATTAACAGACATAAGAGATCCCACTTCAGTCCAGCATAGCCACACTACACATTGGCTTAGGACATTCACAGCCACCTCTAAATGAGGTCTAGATAAGAAAGAAAATCTTGGAACACCCAAGTGGATAGTGAAAGGGATAACATTCTATATACCCTTCAACCAACAAATAAATAATGTACCCTAATAGCTCTGTGTTGTGGGGAGGGAGAAAGGATACAGCCTATGAAAATTATTATGAAAGTTCAGAGTTAAGAGCATGCAGTGGATTTTCTTTGCAAAACAGAAACAACCTATAGAAAATATGCACTTTTCTTCATTAAGATGCAAAAATACATGGGCTCTATGAAGCAATGCTGAAGATACACATTCAGCAGACTGAGATGGTGAGTTAACCAAAATGAGCAACTTTCCAGGAAAGCAAAAATAGAGTATCAGAATTAAAGTCTTCATTGGAGATGGTAAGGAGCAAGATTAACATTGTAAAATATTCAATTAGTAATTTTCATGATAAACTCAAAACAATTTCCCAGAATGCAGAAGATAAGGTTGAGAAAAGCAGGTTGGTTGGTTTCCTGTTTGAATATGAACTGGAGGAAAAGAGCAGAAGCCCCTTACTCAAGCTCTACCTTACCTAACTCTCAGCCAGTCAGTAACAAAAGATCCAAGAAGCTATCAAATGCAAGTTCTTACTGGAGGGGGCTAGGGACTTCCTCAGGGCTCTGTAGACAGACTCCAACCCCTTCCTCCTTTTAATGCTAAAAATCTTGCCTGGGGTAGAGACTTATAATGCTGATGCAGCATACAATGTATGAAGAAGTATGTTGAGCCACTGCAGAAATGCTAGAAAAACTCCTATACATGCCATGATGTAATCCTTCCCTGTAGAAAGGCCCTATAAAACATACCCACACACTATCCTCAGGGATTAACCCATTCCCCTTTCCTTTCAGTGCTGACTTCCTTGTGCACAAGCTGAATAAAACTCTTTTGTTGCTGTGTTTGGTGATCTCTCTTGATTTCTGTCATGGGAGATCTCAAGAACCCAGGGCACCAGTAACAAGGTCACGGAATAAAAATGATGTGACAGAAAGTAAACAACCCAAACTCTAAATTTGCAATAATCAAAATTAAATTCCATAATATGCTTGAACTGAAAAGAGGAATAGGTACTGGGAATACTAATTACTGAATAGCAGAGAATATCAATGGAGAGAGATTGTTCATTTTAAACTATCAAGACAGCTCACAAAGCATCCAGTCAGAAAAAGTTACACACACACACACACACACACACACACACACACACACACACACACACACACACACACACAATCAGTTTGTCTTCAGGTTGCTTTGTAGCTCAAGTGATAGAAGAGATTGATGACTCTCCATAGATTTTAAGGGAGAAGAGTTGTAAGCAAATGATTTTATACCCACCCAGGTTGTTATTCTTGTGTAAAGGCAACAGAAAATTATTCTGTCTTATGCAAGAGTTCAGAGTTCAGCAATTTATCATACCACCTATGTAACCTACCTCAAATTAAAAAACAATATATAAACTCTAGCAGACTAAAAATTGAAAAACACAAGAAACTGTTAGCCTTGTAAAAAAAAATGGCAGTTAGTTTTAAAACCATTTAAATATAGTTATCTAATTGTAAGTACAGCTACAATAGTAAGACATAAAATATAAAAATAAGAAATGTAAACTATAAAAATATGAAATAAGAAAAATAACTTGGAAAGGAAAAGCCCTTAAAATATAAGCTATGATGTTGTTTTAGCAATATTGTCTGAGTATAGAAATCCCAGATTGTGTTAACAAAGACCCAGAATGGACTGGGAAAATAAAAGCATGGTAATGTTTTTAATGAACATAGGGAGAGTGAAAAATGTCTAATACTTTGCTCTAGTATTAAGTTAAACCAAACAGGCTGGGCGTGGTGGCTCATACCTGTAATCCCAGCACTTTGGGAGGCCACGGGGGGGCAGATCAGTTGGGGTCAGGAGTTCCAGACCAGCCTGGCCAACATGGTGAAACCCCATCTCAAGTAAAAATACAAAAATTAGCTGGGCATGGTGATGCATGCCTGTAATCCTACCTACTTGGGAGGCTGAGGCAGGAGAATCTCCTGAACCCAGGAGGCAGAGGTTTCAGTGAGCTGAGATTGCGCCATTGTACCCCAGGCTGGGTGATAGAGTGAGACTCAGTCTAAAAAACAAACAAACAAAACACCATATGCTGTTTATAGGAGACATATCTAAGCAAAAGGTCACACAACATTTTAAAGTAAAGAAAGAACAAATAAACTGAAAGTTAGGAGTGGCAATATACTAACAAAGTAAAATTTTAAGCAAAAAGCAAGTTTGACAAGAATGATTATCTTATATAAATGATAGGCATAATGATGGTGATAATAATAAAGCTGTGTTTTATAAATAAATACTTAAAGGGATAAAGCAAAAATAATTAGTCATATAGGATAAATTGATAGAAACATTAATGGAATTATTTAACATTCTGTTTTTGACAGATCAAGAAGATAAACAATAAATGATATAGAGTGTTTGAACAATAAACGCAGCAAGATCACAAATTTTACCTCATACTACAATTTGGATATATAATGAGAAATATAATTTCTTTATTTCATTTGTGATTAATCTGGCTTCCTAATACCTGAAGTTCCAATTTGTAACTGAGGCAAGAAATGTAAATATCTAATCTCTCTTAAGTCTTAGTTTACTCTGATAATTTAAATAGTACTTGTAGGTTCTGTTTAGTGCCTCTCTGATAAAAATATTTGGTCTCTCAAGTGGCTCATCCATTCCCCTAATTTTCTCCTCAAGGCAGCACGTGGGTATATGGAAAAGGGGTATGCAGCTTCATCAGCCTCTCAGCATTGCCATGAAGGTGAAATCCTCAGGCTCAGGTGCTCTCCTTGAACTCCCGTCTGTTATCTCTGGTCTTTGGAGAAATGTCTGTGCTCTTTCTGGCTGTATACTTGCCCTGCCGACCTTTACCCTTAAAGACTGAACCTGGTGTCAATAGTGGGTTGGCTTTTCACTGCCTTAGTCACTGGCCGTTAGTGACTGCTTAGCTGAGACTGTCTCACCTTGGCTCTCACTGGTGCCATAAGCCCATTACATGTTTGGGTTTGACTCCCATTTGGCCCCAGCTAGACTGCAGCCCTTGACACAGAGCTATCCATTGCATCCGTTGGCCATGGCGAATCCTCTCTAGCAGCTTTCTGAACCTCATCTAATTCTGTGATCCAAGGTGGTTTAGGGAAGCTAAACAGGATGGCCTACCTCTATCTGCCTGTTTTTATAGATGTTAAAAAAATTAGGAGGCCATTAGGCTGCATCCTGGGTTCCTACATAAGCAAACTGAAACCCAACTCAGAGTAACTCGACCAATCAGAAACTGCCAACAAAGCTCTAATTGGGAGCTGTACCAATCAAAAACCTTCAACTAACCTCCAGCTAGAGACTCTCCACCTTAAACAGTAAAATAGTTTCTTTGTCTTGCTTTCATGAACCCCTTATAAAAGTTCTATCTTCATGCCTCCTTGGTGAAGCCCAAACTGCTTGTGATTTGGTGCTTTCATGAATTGCTGTCTGCTCAAATAGACTCTTTGAAATTGTAATGGCCCTAAGCTTATCTTTTAACACAGGTCAGTTTGTCAAGAATCAACTAGTCGAATGACCAATTGCCAAATTTAATACATTTACTTATTTACCAGAAATGTTTTATTTTCCTACTTCTGAAGGTTACTGCAAACAGTTTTAAAGTCTATGAAGTTTTAGTTGGCAGGTTTCCGTTTTCTCTTTGTAGCATTTTAAGGAATAACCAGGTTGTTGAAACCTGAGTTATAGAGTGGTTTTGGTTTAGTGCATGTATCTACTACTCAGGAAAGTTTATTTCAACATTTTAGCATTTTTAGGACATAGGGTCAATCTTCTCTTATTCTTTCTCTGTAATTTCATATTTATAATGAATAAATATCAGATTTAGAGTGCTAATCTTAAAATAGAGCTCATTTACCAAAAGCTTGCACTTTTTCACTTTAATAAATTCTGCTTTGCAGTGCACACTATACATATCAACAGAATAACTTTAAGAATCATACTATTCCTTTAGGGTTTTTTTATGAAAGCCAAAGCGTCATAGACCAAAACAAACACAAAGTAGGTAAAGCCTTAAATTCTTAAGAATTTTTATTTAAACAAAGCACTTTTTAAGGCCACTGATGTTTATTTTTCAAATTCTATGTGGTGACTTGTGGGGGACAGGAATGCAGATTATGAAAATGCTAGCCTTTGTTAGCAAGATACGTAGCACAAAGTCAAGAGCCATCTACCTAGTAAATGTTAGTAAGAACGTTCATATGCTGTGAACTTTTATGATGTTACATAGAACATTGAAATTCAACCAATACAGCAGGCATTCATAAACTCTTGATGAGGTAGTTGACTAGATTGACAAAAGAGAAAGAAAGGTTGGAGCTAGAAAGTCAGATCTGGAATTCAGTCACATAGAATTGCTAGTTTAAATCATGAAACTGGCTATGATCACTGAAGAAGAATGTAAGAAGTGAAAATGTCAAGAATTGAACTTTCAATACCTACACTTAAAGAGTACCAAGACATATAAAGGCATAGGAGTGACAGAAAGGAAAAAAGTGAAGGGAATATAAATAGAAAAATACAGAGAAGAAACAAAGATAACCCCAGAGAACCTAGAGATAGAAATTGAGAAGACACACATAAGTGAGAAGCAGAAGTGTAAATGTTTGAAGAAGTAATAAAAGAGGGATTTGAAATGCAGAGAGAGAGAGAGAGAACAGGTCTCTGTCCTTTGAGGGAGAAGCTTGGAGAAGGAGAATGATGAAATGTACTTCTTACAATCATTGTCTTCAACTTCACTTATTTGTCAATGCCCTTAAATGAGGTATGTACACATAGCAGAGCTGTAATAAAAAGCAAGATATTCAAAAGCAGTTGGAGATTGTTTAGCTTCCTATTTCTAAATTTCCCTACTCCAGTTAAGCCAGCTTATTCTCATCCTGGGCACTATCTGACACTCTAAACCTAGATTTGGTTCTAGAATACTCACCTTAGGCAGCTAATTTTAACACTTTCTCTTGAGGCCATTTTTATTGCCATTCTTCTAAACATAACCTTATCTTCTTTTGTGGCTGACAGTTTCCCTCTTTTCTTCTTTGTTCTTGCTACTCTTCATTGTATCATTCATTTTAGCACTTTTTTGAATACCTACAATGTGCCCTAACATTTAAGGTCCAGGACAGGAGGGACCTTAAATGCCTTGGCAATTTTGTTACACAGTCCCTGAACAGTCCTGGCAGATAGAACATGTTCAATAAATATTGGTTGATTGAATGAATTAGCACAATATTGAGCACTGTATACATGATTAAGATAAAAGTTCTATTCTCAAAGAATTTACAATAAAGGAGTAGGAGAGCATCATTTATTCAAATAACTACAGTAAATAATTGCCTAATAAAATCAATGCAATAAGAGACTGTCTAGGAGTGTGGGCTCATGGAAGCCAGGAAAGAGTACATTTCAGGAAAAAGAAGTGATACACAGAGAGCAAGTAAAAGGAGGACTAAGAAAAGTCGATTGGATTTAACAAGAAAGTCATTGACCACCTGTACAGAAGATTAGATTCCTTGAATGACGCTTGTGCTGAAAACAACTAAAAATGCTAGATAAAATATTTAAAAAGTGCTCACTTTGGCAGCACATATACTAAAATTGGAACAATACAGAGAAGACTAGCATGGCCCCTGTAAATTAAAATTTTAAAAAAGAGAAAACGCTATCATTTTAAATGTATCACTGAGCTGACAAAAAAGTATAGAATCTGCATAGATTAAAACAACTAGAAGTGAAAATCATTGCCATTTTATATAAAATACAAACACACACACATACACATATAACTTACCTCTGTTGGAAGTCAGAGTATAATTATTCCTGATAGAGTTAGTGGCTGCAAAGGAGATTGAGGGAAGGATTGCTAATGTTCCTTCTCTTGATTTAGGTGGTGGTTATGTAGAAGTATTCAGTTGTGAAAAATTCATTCAGCTTTCACATATACTCAGAATATTTGCACTGCTTTGTGCTTTTTTTCAGTAAAAGTTTACTTTTTTTTTTTTTTTTTTTAAGATAAAACAACCACAAAAAAAGTGGGTAGACTAGGTGGTAAGTGAATACCCAAGCTGGCTTTTGACTGGAGGTTATATGCCCAATCCTGGTAATTTTCAGATTCTGTTTTGACAGCTGTGGGAGTTACTAGGGAACTATAATTTAGAGCCTGTCCAAGATGGAAATGCAGGAGGAAGTCTCCTATAAGGTTGAGACCACAAAAGACTACACAGTGAAAGAGAATTAGAAATAAACTTGTAGCACAGGAGAGGCAGCAAGACAATGTTCTTAAGCTTGGCTTTTGGTGGGAGGAATAAAAACATCTTGCCTGAGAATTTGAAAATGGGAGCCTGACTGCAGGTAGATTTGCACTGTGAACTTAACTCTAGGTGTTGTTCCCAAACCATCAAGCTGAGCATTTAATTTAAGATGGTAGTGCTTGCAGGAGATTGGTAGGAGTAAACCCAAATCCTCTCTGAAGGAATACAACTTTTATATGGGCCTCAAAGAATTTCCATGGATAAACTTCCAGAGAACAAGAGCTCACAAGGCACTGTGAGTAAGCACCAGCAGGAGCAGCGGAAAGCAGAATCAGATCTGCTCAGACTGCAGTTCCTGAATTTATTGTGCAGTGAATGTAAAAGTAGCAAAGTTTAGGTATAGAATATAAAAAATAGCAAAACTAATTTAATTTGATTTATTTTTTGAGATGGAGTCTTGCTCTGTCGCCCAGGTTGGAGTGCAGTGGCGCGCTCTCAGCTCACTGCAACCTCTGCCTCCTGGGTTCGAGTGATTCTCCTGTCAGCCTCCTGAGTAGCTGGGATTACAGGTGTGCACCACCACTGCCGGCTAATTTTTGTATTTTTAGTAGAGACAGGGTTTTGCCATGTTGGCCAGGCTGGTCTCGAACTCCTGACCTCAGGTGATCCACCTACCTCAGCCTCCCAAAATGCTTGAATTACAGGCGTGAGCCACTGTGCCTGGCTGCAAAATTTATTTTAAACGGAGGCTTTAAAATATGAGCGAAGAATAGGAGAGACTTAAAAAGATAAAGCAGATTTGAAAAGGAACTAAATGGGACTCTGAAAAATAAAATGTGGTGATCAACATAGTAATTACAATTAAGTTACTGTGACCCTTGTCAGAGCAAGATCAGAGGGAAGGGTGTAGTATCCAAAGGCTAGTCAGTTGAAGAGTTAATGGCAGTGAATAAACTCTGCATATATGTGTTATGTGCTGTTCTGTATGCCCATAACCTTTTAAAGTTTAAAAATATTAAATAGGAGATAATGAGAGATGAAAAATAAGAATGCCAAGTGCAGACTATTTCTAGTAGCTTTCAGTGGTGACAAAACTTAGTGATGGTGATGAGGAAATCCCTACTTCCCTCATTGTATTTTACTACTTCCAGATACCAATTCTGCTTCTCTCTCTTTGACTAAAGGAAAAGGAGAGATGCAGGAAAGGGAGGGAGAGTGGGAAGATGAGGGAAAGGGGAAAATAGAATAGGAATAAGAAAAAAAAGAGAGTTGAAAGGGATAGGAGAGAGGAGAAACCCATTGTCTACATTGAATGATCCCCTTCTCCCTGTGCTGGATTTTAACTATGGCAATGGAGAAAAATAAAATGGTGGAGAAAGAAACAGTGAACATGTGAAGCACATCCTAAATCAGTCACTTTGAAAATTAGCATTATATTAAGATTTAATTTTTTCCACTGTAAATAACAAATTTCATTTAAAAAACCTAACACTAACCTAATGCTCTCTAATTTCAGTTTTCAACTAGAAAAACTGGATTTGAACTTAACCAAAATTGACAAGCTCTAGTCTGCAAAACTTGAAACACCCCTACCTCTTATTGAATAGTAAAAAGTAGAAAATAGGGCATTCAGTTGTCAGTTTGAATTACTTTTCCTTTTTTCACGTTTTTATTTTTAACATAGTTTAGGCCTCTCAGAGAGCTGGGCCTAGGGCAAGGGGAAGAGGGATATAGCACACTATTAGAGTTCATAGCTCCATAGACACATAATTCATCTTCTTGACTTTGTAGTGCAAAAGGTTAAGCATTTATTGTATCCAATTACTTTGAATGTATTTCAACGTCAGGTAATTTTGAAAAAGTACAATGTAATTTTTACACAAACAACTCTGCCCATTATAGTTCTTCTCAAAAAAACAAGTCAATGCATTTTTCAAATTAGAAAAATAACAGCATAATTATATAATTAAAAGTAGTATTTCTCAACTCTAGTTATTGTGTTCAGGTTCTTGGCATTTTGAACAAAGAATTGGACAAAACTTGCAAACAAAGCAAGGAAAGAATGAAGCAACAAAAGCAGAGACTTATTGAAAATAAAAGCACACTCCACAGGGTGAGAGTGGGCCGAAGCAAGTGGCTCAAGGGCGTGGTTACAGAATTTTCTGGGGATTAACTACCCGCTAGAGGTTTCCCATTGGTTACTTGGTGTACTCCATCAGTAAATGAAGTAGTGGCCCGTGATCAGTCTGGTTAGTTGCAGAAAGTGACCAATCAGAGGCTGAAGTGAAGTTACAAAGTTATACTCCTGTGCAAAAGAAGACTTGGCCCACAACCAACCTGATTGGTTGTGGGAGGGGACCAATCAGAGGTACATTCAGTTTTTCGTCTGCCACACAGAAAAGGTGGCGGTGGAAAGGGAGTAGCCTCTGGTCCTTTTGTTACTTGGGCATGGAAAGTTGGGGTTTTCATTTTGATTTAGTTCTAGGAAGTCAGTGTGAATTGGCCTTAGGTTCCCTGCCTCCAGACCCTAATCTCCTGCCTCAAGGCATCACTTAATGATGGGACTATGTTCTGAGAAATGTGTCATTAGTAATTTTGTCGTTGTGTGAACATCATACACACACCTAGATGGTATAGCCTACTACACACCTAGGCTATGTGGTGTAGCCTATGGCTCCTAGGTTACAAACCTGCACAGCTTGTTACTGTTGTAATACAAGAGTCAGTGTTTGTGTATCTAAATATAAAAAAGTACAGTAAAAATACAATATAAAAGGTAAATAAAAATGGTACACCTGTATAGGACACTTACCATGAATGGAGCTTGCAGGATTGGAAGTTGCTGGGTGATTCGATAAGTGAGTGGTGAGTGAATGGGAAGGCCTAGGACATTACTGTACACTACTGTACACTTTATAAACACTGCACACTTAGGCTACGCTAAATTTATAAAACAAATTTATTCTTTTTGTCTAAGAATAAATTCAGCTTAGCTTACTGTAACTTTTTTACTTTATAAACTTTTTAACTTAAAAAAATTTTTGACTCCTTTGTAATAACACTTAGCTTAAAACATAAGCACACTGTATAGTTATACAAAAATATTTTCTTTCTTTATATCCTTCTTCTATAAGCTTTTTTTCTATTTTCAAAATCATTTATTTACTTTTTAAACTTTTGTTAAAAACAAAGACACAAACACACACATATTAACACAAACGCGAAGGCAACAATATAATTCTTTTAGCTAATCTATTTTTCCCCCTTTGGCTATTCAAGGTTACAAAACCAGAGGCTGGGAAAATGGAATTGTACTAAAACTCCCACAAAAAGATGTCTAGAAGTCTTGTTGCTTCAGATGCAGCAAAACAACATCTGATTGGCAAGGGGCCACTTTGGTTTTTCTCCTGTTTGGCTAGCATCCTAAACTTAGTTTTCACAGTGTTCTGTCCCTATTTAACACTGTGTTGTGGAAAGGCAAAATAGTGAGGTGGTAAAGAACATGGACTGTGGATTCTGACTGCCTGGGTTGGAATTCTCGCTCTGTCACACACTGGTCATGTGATCTTACCCTCCATCTCTGTTTCCTCACTTACAAAACGAGGAGAATCCTAAGACCTGCCTCACAGGATTGGTATGTGGATTAAGTGAATTAGCATATGTAAAGTGCTTAGAACAATGCTTAGCACGTAGTAAATAGTATTGCATAAACACACACAAGCACACAATGTAGTAATTTCTCACGTTTTGTGTAATCGAACTGGGATAATGACTTTATGATTCCCTTATATAACTATAAAGAAATATTTCATTATCTGAATTAGCTTATTCATTGAGGACTATTAAAATGTAAGGGATAAACTGGATATCTAACATACATGTGAACTTTCTACTTCTTCCACTTATGTCTATTAGAATTATTAAGTGTATTTGCGCTTGATAGATATTTTACAATGTGGGTATAACAATCCACAGGTAGCATAAAAGTAAAGGGGAATGATAATGGTCTTTCTTGTTTTCTAGTGACAGCTTCCCCCCAGTAGTATTCTTTTTTTTTTTTTTTTTGGAACACATATTGGCAATGGGAATATAAAGACCTGAAGGAAGCTCTCTCCCTAGCTTCAAGGAAAGCCACAGGATACTTAGGGAATTAAAGAATGATAAAAGGAAGAATATCATGAGACACCTGGGAGTCTTGTTCTTTATCATTTGCTCTTGACACATGAATTTCCAAAACACGTGTCATTTCTCAGCCAGGACAGAACTGTAATAATTTGTTCTAGTTCTCACATGCATTCTTTATGATGAGAAATCTGAAGTTATCCTCACCTTTGTTCCTGTATATGTAACAAGGCTTTCTTCTCTGGTTCCTAGGATCTTCTCTTTATCATTAGTTTGGGGAAATTTGATTTGTGCCTTGCTATAATTTTCTTCATGTTGCTTGTGCCTGGGTTGGTTGAATTTCTTGGATCTGAGGTTGTTACAACATATTGCTTTCTTCACAGAGAGATACCCCTGTAGATGGAGTGATATAAGTTCTGAATGATACTACAAAATGGTTGGCTTTGTTAAATAAAGACCAATTCATGCCATAATGTTTTAAAAATTGTGTTATTATTTGGACAAAGATTACATACATCTCCTGCTACATATAGAAATCTGTGGCTTAGCGAGGAAGGATTTGCAACAGTATGCTTTAGCTAACTGGTGGACTGGATTGCATGAGTATTTTCAAGGTAGGCCAGCTTTTGCTGAGTATTTTGAATAAGAAGGTGGTGGCTACAGCAATGAACTACTTAGCAAATATTTTTCATCACATGAACCAGTTGAATGAGTATTTATAAGACCTTGGAGAAAGTGGTATGATTTCAAGTGACAAGATTCTTTGATTTATATAAATCTGAATTGTTAGAAAAATTATATTGCAATGGCAAATTTTAAAATTTTCCCACTGCTACTTGGGTTTAAGAATGAGGAAAGATATTAGGAAGAGTTAAATTTCATAGAAAGTCACCTTGAAGAACCACAGAACAAAATGGCACGGTATTTTTTCTTTCTTTCAACGCAAAGGTGAAAAACCTTTTCTCTGAATCTTCTACTGCTACTCTACAGTTTGAGAATCTGACTTTGAAAGAGGAAAAATAACTTAGTAAGCTGCCATCTGATCATGCAGTCAAGATAAGGCTTACTGATCTGCTCCTAGACAACTTCTGGATTTCTGTGAATGAAGAGTATCCTGCTAGTCACAGGAAAGCAATAAACATTCTGCTGCATTTTTTTCAATTCATTACATATGTGAACAAGTTTGGTTTGTTTAACAATCATCATGAGCAAGGAAAAATATCAACTCATTTTCGTTGAAATGTCATCCATGTGTGTTTATCGCAAGTTTGATCCAGAATTGTATTATTGTACAGCAGAAAAATAGCACAAGTTTCAAGTTACTTTGTTCTTTGTTTCTAGTTTCAAAAGTAACAAATTTTATGCATAGGTATATAGAGGAGATATAAAAATTCGACACATATATAATTATTATGATCATATCTGCTAGTCTTGAGCTTAATCATGTTACTCAGGAAGAAAATAATTTTTTGAAAGCTTTATTAAAAAGTGTGTCTTAGGGTATACTTTTATTCATATTCTGTGGCTTATGGTTTTAATAGTTGTACTAATTGCACTGTCTAATTTACATGTTGTAAATAACATTAACTAAATCAACATAACCTTTTTTTTTAATCAACTTTTATTTTAAGTTCTGGGGTACATGTGCAGGATGTGCAAGTTTGTCACATAGGTAAACGTGTGCCATGATGGTTTGCTGCACAGATCAGCCCATCACCCAGGTATTAGGCCCAGCACCCATTAGCTGTTTTTCCTGATGCCGTCCCTCCCCTCTCCCCCCACAGGTCCCAGTGTGTGTTCTTCTTCTCCATCAACGTAACTTTTATTCAAATTAAATCAATCAAGCCTACCTTTAGAAAAAGTAAATTACAACTTTTTGGCTTAAACTTGCTAGTTAACAGAAATTTATTGTTTGCCTTATATGTTTTTTAATAACTTATGAAAAAGAAAGTAAAATATTACTTTCAAGAAATGTAAGCTAAACTTTTTTTTTTTCAAGACAGTTTTGGGAAAAAGTCATTTTTAGTTTTAAATAGGGGAAACAAACCTTAATCTACCATATAGCACAAAGCGTACCTTCTCAGCTACTTGTAGAGTAGGACTTGATGGCAAACCTTTAGGCTTTCTGAGATGCAGAGGCCATAAGAATGCAGCTTGCAGACCTCCACCTATAGGGAACTCAGCCCCGCTGCCGTGCTCTGCACTCCATTGCGGGGTTGGTGCTAAGGCCACGCTTCCCAGGGACTGCTCCTGGCTGGTGACTGAGTACAGGAGGAATGGTATGGCAGGCCATTTCTGCATGTCATTAGACCCCTGTGATGGCTGACTTTGGCTCCCCGATAGCCTTGCTAACCCCACCTCAGACCTCATGGCAGTCGAGGCTACTCAACACCCCACCTTTCTTCCTTCTTCCCTCAGTCGGGGTCCTACATGCTTCATGGTCTGATGGCTTTCCCAGGCCTCCAGTCTCCCTTGTGTTTTCTCTCTAAGGTATTTCCCTTAATAAAATCCTTACCTGTTTAAATCCAATCTTGGTTTCTTGGATAACTTGGACTAACCATTGGATATGGTTTAAAAATCAAGTAGTAAATAAAAATAAAAGGGAAGCTAAGTTTTCTTTATCTATTGTACCAATTTATGTTAGGGTTGATGTCTTTTATGGTGAAGGAGAAGCACACAGAAAAACTAAGCTAATAAGGTATCCATAGAAAAAGATAATTTGTTTCTCAAAAAGGGATTGACAATTATTGGATTATTATATCTATTGCTTATCATCACAGTAATATTCTGTGATTAGCAGATATTAAGAACATTTATGTAAGGATTTCCTGATACTGGAAAATTATTTCAAGAATTTCTCCAGGGTAAAAAGACTGAGAAAGGCTACTCCAGGCTACTTCTGATATGCCTCAGTTCAGTCTCATTTGACTTTCTGGGTGTTACATTTTGTGATGAAACTGAAATAGTTTGCTCCCACTTTGGAGCTCAAAGTAGCTGAATCCAATTCTTGCCAACACAGAATCCCATTCTGAAAGCCATCTGGACTGGGCCCAGTGGCTCATACCTGTAATCCCAACACTTTGGGAGGCCAACAGTTTGGGAGGCCAGGAGTTTGAGACCAGCCTAGGCAACACAGTGAGACCCCATCTCTACAAAAACAATTTTTAAAAATTAGCCAGGTGTGGTGACATGCACCTGTAGTCCTACCTACTTGGGAGGCAGAGGTAGGAGGATTGCTTGATCAAGGCTGCAATGAGCTATGATCACACCTACTGCACTCCAGCCTGGGTGACAGAGTGAGACCTTGTCTCTAAAAAAATTAAAAATAAAAATAAAGCTATTTTTTTTTTCTACCTGCCCCTTTATGTGACTTACGGAGTCTCTAATGGAGTCTAACTATACTACAGAGTTAAAAAGCTAGATTCTAGCCCTAGAGGGATTACAAATTTTACAAGGTTATTAAGACAAAATTTATGTACAGGGGCAATATAAGACTACTGTTCACAGATTTAGAAAAGAAATCAAAATTTGGGTGTTAAACATGGCAAAAAATCCTAATTGCTACAATTGGGACTCAAGATCCGGGCCAGGAGAGGAGCAAAGTATAGTATTTAAGAACATCTTGGGTGGGTATGGTGGCTCATGCCTATAATCCCATCCCTTGGAGAGGCTGAGGAGAGAGGATTGCTTCAGCCCAGGAGTCCCAGACCAGCCTGGGCAACGAAATGAGACCTCGGCTCTACAGAACAATTTAAAAATTAGCCAGGTATGGTGGCATGTTCCTGTAGTCCTGGCTACTTGGGAGGCAAAGGCAGGAGGATGGTTTGAGCCCAGGATGTCAAGGCTACAGTGAGCCGTGATCGTGCCACTGCACTCTAGTCTGGGCAACAGAACAAGACTCTGCCTCATAAACAAAAAACAAAACAAAAATCCTTGGTTTGATCACTGACTGGCTGTATGACATGTGGCAAGTTACAGTCTCTCTTTAGTTTTCTTATCTATGAAAATAGAAATAGTCATACCTACTTAGGAGAATTAAATAAAAAATCTATGTAAAGTGCTTATCACATAGTAAATAAAAATCTATGTAAAGTGCCTAGCACATAGTAACCACTTAATAAAGGGTAATTTTCATCATTAACAAGGATGATTTGATACAAGTTTTCATCTTAGTGCTATACTATATAGTCATTTTGCATTCTGCTTTGGGATCAAGTTCTTTTCATAAATTATTATTATTTTTAAAACCCAGGTAAATATGAAAAAAAAATCAAAGATACCTAGGCTCCCACAGTTCGGTGTGCTCATTTTCACTTGATGCTCCTACTTGAAATCCCTCATCTCCTCAGCTCTCCACAGTATCCTTAAGCCTGGAACTTCTTCATTCATCTTCTTCAGAGAATAAGTGTTTGAGGGGAGACAAAGGGATAGGTGGTTGCTGGGAGGAAAGAGGGGTAGCTGCTTCCTTGCCTGGGGTAGGATAGGAAACCTAGCTATGTTAGTCAGGGTTCCACAGAGAGACAGAACCAATAGAATATACATGTAAATACATATAAATATATGAGAGGGGATTTCTTAGGGGAATTGGCTCATGTGGTTATGGAGGCTGAAAAATCCCCAAGACAGGCTGTCTGAAAATTGGGGCCCGCAGGATGCTGGGGGCATGACTCAGTCCAAGTGTGAAGGTCTCAACATCAGCGCCACTGGTGGTGTAACTCTCAGTCCAAGGCCAAAGATCTGAGAACCTGGGGTGAGGGGCAGCTGGTGTTAAGTCCTAGAGTCTAAGGGCCAGGGAGCCTGGGTTTCTGACATCCAAGAGGAGGAGGAGTGTATCTCAGCTCCAGGAACTTGAAAGACACATTCACCTGTCCTCTGTGTTTGTTCTCTCCTGGCCCCCAGCCAATTGGATGATGTTTGCCCACACTAAGGGTGGATTTTCTCCACCTAGTCCACTCAGGACTCACATGCTAATCTTGGAAAACACCGCAGAGACGCACACCAAGATCGTGCTTTAACAGGTTTCCAGGTATTCCTTAAGCCGGACAAGTGTGATGACAATTAATCATCAAACTGGCCAGTCAAGCATTTTGTATACAATTTTTTGGTAAGTTTTCCATTTTCAGATCCTGACTTCACACCTGAAGTACTTCACAATCTGAAGTAGCTGTGCCTCTCTGGGCACAGGGCGAAAGTGCTCACTTCTTCTCTGGAGTAAAACTCCTCTGTAGGTTTTCAGGTTGCCACTTCTTCCACTCTGTTAAACTCATTACTTCTGCTCCATCTCCTTTCCATTTTCTGAGAATTTGTTGAAATGTTGTTTCCTGTAGTCTCCCCTACCATTCATTTTGTCCTTGTGAGTTAATAATTTAAAAAAATTTCTTTCCCTCCATTTCAGAAAGATTTGGAGGATGGGGAGAGAAGATAAACTTATATGGTCAATCATCATTTTAAACTTGAAGTGGAAGTTAGATTCTAATATCAGCTCGTAAGGTGAAAATTTCATTTGACTGAATTAATCTTAAACCCATATAAAATGGAAAGAAAAGTATCATTAAATGTTATAATCACAGTCATTTTGATGAGGAGCCGTTTACTGTGAGAGGCACGTGGGGCCTTAGGCTTAGGAGCAGCAGACTCCCATCTGTCTCCTATTTTAGGCTCCCCACAGGATATAGTCTTATAGATGGGCATGGCAAGTGAAATTGACCATGCTATTTGTTACTTTTTAGGCTTGTACTTTAATTTTTCACTTCTGAGTCTCTAAATAAACAAAATTTACAGTTTACATTTATTTACATTTTATCATAAGTGTAAAACTCCGCTATTGTTTCTCAAATCCTTCTTTAAAGAGACAGTTTGCTAAAAAAGAATCCAAGCTGAAAATACAGACAGAGGTTAAAAAGTCTTACTTAACACAGGGAGAGAGAGCTGGTAGTTACCAGCTAAGGTCAGGACAAAACTAGAAAGGGACAGAGCCTGAATCAGAACAAACTTTTTCTATTCTGTGGACTCAGTTTCAGAGTTAAAGAATCAAATACAAATTGTGAGGAGACTTAGAGCAAGAACTGTTCTGGTTTTCCACTGCATGCCTAATAATGTGAATGAATTTCATTTTGCATCTTTATACATAATAATCTGAAATAAAATGAGATTAACATTTAAATGAGAAAATATATAAGAACTTTATGCTTTAATCATACTCTTTACATAGCTCATTTAATCTTCACAATAATTCAGTAAAGTAGGTATCATTATTGTCCTAATTTTAATGATGGGTAAAGTAAGGCTTAAAGAGGTTGAATAACCTTCTTCAGGTCACACAGTGGCAGGACAAGATTTTGTGATTGTTTTTTACCACTGCACCCTCTATTTGCTAAACAATGTGATCACAATGGCCAACACTTAATAACTATTGCCTCTAAATATAAGTTCATAGTTCTTGGAATGGACAAATTTTTAAGCAAAAAAGGAAAAGTGAATAGGAGAGAATAATATTTTGTTCTTGTCACCAACTCATCAAAAATAAATGATGATGACAATGAACTCAGAAAGTTTTCTGAACATCTAGATGAGAGGTTTGCTCAAACCTGGACTCAAACATCACACTGGTCTAATATTGCTGTTTTCCAGCCTTAAATGTGGAAAAGTAGTTATTAGAACTAGTTTTTTTTTAAAGTGTTCAGTTTTATTTCAAACTTACAGTGCTTTGGATTTACCCATGTTAGTGAAAACTTTTTGCACACTGGCAATCTACTCCAAAACGACTTAGCTGAAAATGCTAAACTGCCAATGGCAGTAATGTCGTTAATTAAGTCTCTCACTTATAAAAACCAAAACAACAGCCTCTCTTCTCCCCTGACTCCCATCCAACACTACTTTAAAATGTATTTCAGTTCATATTTTTAGACTAATCTAGTACCAGATATAGAAAAATAAGACCCCAAACCTCAAATTATATCAAGACCAGCTATCATATTTTATTTTTACAACCTGAACTTTTTATGTTTCTAGTTGACAGAAACCTTATGACCAAAGGTATCACTTTTGAAGAAAAAATGTTTGTTTTATCTATAGGAAGGCTTGCATAATAAATCAAGATTAATATGATTATAACATGTCTTTGACAAAACGAAGTTTTTTTCTAATATGAAATGATACTTGTTTGGGATCAAGTAGTGAAGCTATTTTGCTCAGGAAATCACTAACTGGCTTAACTGGATATGTATTAATGTCACAATGGTCAGTTTCGTTTTACAGCACTTTCTTGACACCCACATGTTTTAAAAAGTCAGCAATGTAATAATAAAATATTTATAATGAGCTATTAAAAGAAATCTGCAGAGTATAATGTTAAGTATTTTCTTTAGAATTTAATTCAGAAAGCATTTGTAGGCTTAAAATATGTTTTCTCTAAAAATATATATCTTATTATGTGCATTCAGTTAGAAAAATATTATGACCAGTTTGGTGACTTTGACCTGTTTCAGTTCCTAAAAATATCTGCCAGTAATGTCCCAATACCTTCAAAAAGAATGGTCATTGAAAGCATTCTTTCTTTGCCTATAGCATTGCTACTGCATGCAAAATTGAACTGCCTTCCATTTCTGAATATTCCATTTTTAACACAAATTATAATTGCTTATAAAACATTTCTAAAAAAAAAGCATAACTGTGAAAAATAATATACCACTTACCATAGAATAAAGAATGAAATTAAAAGATAAGTGCAATTAAATTTAATCTAAATGGGTCATGAATTAAAACACAGCAGTTTGCCAATGCACTGCATACAAAACAGAATCAGGAAACCAGATGTAAATTGTTAATTACAAAAACATATGTCATCAGGGCACTTGGAACTCTCAGTTCACTCACAAATATAACTTTTAGGCATATTAGCAAAAAATGGACTCTAATATCATAGACATCTGTGCCAAGGCTTTTTATATCTTAACATATTTTGTTTAGTTTTAAAATAATGACCCAATTAGAAATTTTAAGCAAGCTAAAAGAACAGAGTTGCAATTGCAATTTAAAAATCTAATAATTCTTTTTTAGCATTGAGCATACATTGATGCATAATTTTAAGGCCATTTAAAAGAAATATTCAAATCAATAAATGGTAATATTTACATCTTATTGTGCCTACATGTTATAAGCAACTAATAGTTTTGGTTTACAAAATAATTTAATTTTACTAAGAGGGCTAGTTAGAAATCTTTGGCCAAAAGAATTGTATTCTCTAAGATAACAAAAGTCCTCTAAAGAAGAATGAATTACTTAGTAGTTGTAGGAAGCACATTTCTTTATCATTAATTCAAATGCATTTTACATTTTCCTGTTTGAAGAATACATTTATATTTACAGTTAAATAGACACTCTCTAAAAATTATGTTTAGATAACTGATATGGTTTGGCTCTGTGTCCTCACCCAAGTCTCACCTTGAATTCTAATAATCCCCACATGTCAAGGGAAGGACCAGGTGGAGATAATTGAATCATTGGGGTGGTTTCCCCCATGCTGTTCTTGTGATAGTGAGTTCTCACAAGATCTGAGTTTTATAAGGGGCTTCCCCCATTGGTTGGCACTCATTCTCTCTCCTGATGCTCTGTGAAGGGTGTCTTCCATCACGATTGTAAGTTTCCTGAGGCCTCCCTAGCAATGCGGAACTGTGAGTCAATTAAACCTCTTTTCTTTATAAATTACCCAGTCTTGGGTATTTCTTCATAGCAGCATGAGAACGGATTAATACAATAAGCTCACACCAAAATATTAATAGTTTATTGGCCAATTTCCCACGTGCTCAACGTCTTATTTCTAGTTAGCATCATTTCATAATGTAGTGATTTTTTTTTTAACTTTTACTTTAGGTTCAGAGGTACATGCGCAGGTTTGTTATATAGGTTAATTATGTGTCATGGAGTTTGGCGTAGAGATTACTTCATCACCCAGGTACTAAGCATAGTACATATTAGGTCATTTTTCAATCCTCACCCTCCTCCTACCTTCCACCCTCAAGTAGGCCCCAGTGTCTGTTGTTCCCTTCTTTGTGTTCACATGTACTTAATGTTTGGCTCCCACTTATAAATGAGAACATGCAGTATTTGTTTTCTGTTCCTATGTTAGTTCACTTAGGACAATGACCTCCAGTTCATGTTGCTGTGAAGGACATGATCTTCTTCTTTTTTATGACTGCATAGTATTCCATAGTGTATATGTACCACATTTTCTTTATCCAGTCTACCACTGATGGACAATTAGGTTGATTCTATGCCTTTGCTCTTGTAAATAGTGCTGCAGTGAACATACATGTGCATGTGTCTTTATGGTAGAATGATTTGTATTCCTTTGGGTATATTCCTAATAATGTGATTGCTGGGTCAAATGGTAATTCTGTTCTGAGTGCGTTGAGAAATCAACAAACTGCTTTCCACAGTGACTGAACTAATTTACATTCCCATCAGCGGTGTATAAGCATTTCCTTTTCTCTGCAACCTTGCCAGCATCTGTTGTTTTTTGACTTTTTAATAATAGCCATTCTGACTTTTGTGAAATGGTATCTCGTTGTGGTTTTGATTTTCATTTCTCTAATAATAGTGATGTTGAGCATTTTTTCATATGCTTGTTGGTCATGTGTATGCTGTCTTTTGAAAAGTGTCTGTTCATGTCCTTTGCCCACTTTTTAATGGGGTTGTTTGTTTTTTGATTATTAATTTGTGTAAGTTCTTTATAGATTCTGGACATTAGACTTTTGTCAGATTGTCAGACTCATAGTTTACAAATATTTTCTCTCATTCTGTAGGTTGTCTGTTTATTCTGTTAATAGTAAACTCTTTCTGTACAGAAGCTCTTCAGTTTAATTAGGTCCCATTTGTCAGTTTTTACATAATGCAATGATCTTTTAATCTCTTTCATGTAAAAAGTTGGTCAGACTTGTTTTTTTTCCTTAATAAAACTTGCTTAAAGAGCCATAAGAAATTGGATGTCTGAGGGGACTTCAACAAGCTTGTGAAAAAAAAAAGAATTAAAAGATAAAAATAAAAAATGGAAACTCTATTTCTCAACATAAACTCCATTTAAGTTTAAGACACTTTTGTAAGTGATACCAGCCATTTAGCCCATTCATAAAGAATTGGAGGATGCGAGAATTTAACCATTTAGTGGAGTCTTTTGACATAATTAACTAAAGAAAGACATGTGCCCTTTAGAGATTTTTCAAGATTAAGAAACAAAAAGAAGTCAGAAGAAGCCAAATCAGGACTGTAAGATGGATGCTGCCTAATAATTTCTCAGTGCAGATCTTGCAAAATTGTTATTGTTTGATGAGATAAATGAGCTGGAGCATTGTTGTGGTGGAGAAGGACTATTGTGAAGATTTCCTGGGCATTTTTTTCTGCTAAAACTTTGACTAATTTTCTCAACACACTCTCATAAGAAGCAGATGGTATTGTTCACTAGCCATCCAGAAAGTCAACAGGAAAAATGCCTTGAGCATCCTGAGAAATGGTTACCATCACCTTTGCTCTGGACCGGTTTTGCTTTGACTGGACCACTTGTACCTCTTGGTAGCCATTACTTTGATTGTGCTTTGTCTTCAGTCATGTTCTATCTCCTGTTACAGTTCTTTTAAAAAATGCGTCAGGATTTTGATCTCACTTTAAATTTCCCTTGAAAGCTCTGCCTTTGTCTGCAGCTGACCTAGGCACAACAATTTTGGCATCCATTGAGTGGAAAGTTTGCTCAACTTTAATTTTCAGTCAGAATTGTGTAAGCTGAACCAATTAAGATGTCGACAGTGTTGTCTGTTGTTTCTGCTGTTAATAATCAATTCTCTTCAGTTACAGCATGAATAAGATTAATTTTTTCCTGACAAATTAATGTGGATGGTTTGCCACTGTGGGATTCATCTTCAACATTGTCTCATCCCTTCTTAAAACCAGTTATCCATTTGTAAACTGCTGATTTCTTTAGGCCATTGTTCCCATAAACTTTTTTTTTGTTTTTTGTGACAGAGTCTCGCTGTCACCCAGGCTGGAGTGCCATGGCATGATCTCAGCTCACTACAACCTCCGCCTCCCGGGTTCAAGCAATTCTTCTGTCTCAGCTTCCTGTGTAGGTGGGACTACAGGCACCTGCCACCATGCCAGGCAATTTTTGTATTTTTTGTAGAGATGGGGTTTCACTATATTGGTCAGGCTGGTCTTGAACTCCTGATCTCAGGTGATCCTCCCACCTTGGCCTCTCAAAGTGCTGGGATTACAGGTGTGAGCCACCGTGCATGGCCATAAACTTTTTTATAAATCATCAATGATTTCACCATTCTTCCACCCAAGCTTCATCATAAATGTGATGTTTGTTCTTAGTTCAGTTTCAACAGAATTCATGTTGCTCTGAAAGGGGCTCTTTTCAAACTGATGTCTTACCCTCTTAGTGCCTCAAACTAAATCCTGTTCAGATGTGTTATGACAAGTTAGTATGAGTTTGTTTTGGTGCAAAAAAGTTTGAAATCTATGAATATTTTTTTCATAATATACCTTTTCCTTGAAGTTTTTGAAGTTTCTGTTATTACTAAACACATCAGCCAGCCTTTAAAAAATAATCTGTACAGTTCTTCTCTTTTGCTAATTAACGTTTTGATTTCTGATATGCACGAATGACTGTTTTTATGTCATATCATGGTAATATGTTTTGCTTCGCCACTAGAATATAAATGCAAGGATATTTCATGGCAATTAAGAGCACAGCTTTTTGTGGCAGACTACTTGGTTCAAATCTTAGTTTTGCCACTTAATAGTTGTGTGGCTTTGATCAAGTTACTTAATCTCTTTGTGCCCCAGTTTCTTCAACTGTAAAATGAGAATAACAATAATACTTATACTGTAGACTGATAAAAGGAATTATTAATTAATACAGGTCAAACATTTAGAACAGTATTTCAAAACTAGTAAGCTCTAAAAAATCTACACTTTTATGAATATGAATATTTATTCCTATAATACTTTATTTACAAAGATACCGACCCAGCCAGCTAGGCAAAAGTTCATCTTAATCAATACCTGTAAATTTCCTGATGGTTCCAATAAACTATATCTTGCTTTTTGTATTAGTCTGTTCTCGTGCTGCTAATAAAGACATACTCAAGATTGGGAAATTTATAAAAGAAAGAGGTTTAATGGATTCACAGTTCCATTGCAGGATCTTTGGGATGTTGCTTTTCTGGCTGGAAACCTTTGTGGCTGGTGGCACCTTTGCTTGAGTTCTTGTCCTGTGTCTGGGAAGAATAAGGTACACAGACAGGGTGGAAGGTGAACAAGATGAAGAGGAGCTTCCTTGAGTATTATAACAGCTCAGAGGAGACCTGCAGTGGGTGGCTCCTCTCTGCCAGCAGGTCATCCAATTGTCTCTGCAGCTCTCAGTGAAGAGGGCAGCTCCTCTCTGCAGCTGGTTGTCCCATTGTCTCTCCATCGTCTGCCCTGCTCTGGTTGAGCCCGGGGCTTTTATGGGGCCTCAGAGGAGGAGGAAGTATGGGCTGATTTATCCAGGGACAGCCATGGGTGGGCCCAGGAAAAAGCACCCTGAGTTCCCCCTCTGGTTTGCAGAACTGGCAGCCCAGCCCCAGGCTTCAGGTCTATCCTAGCCTGAAGGTAGACTTCACTGGGGACCCACCTCCTTCCACCCAGGAGCATGTCTGCCTCCCCAGTCATCCATGGGGCTCAGGCTGCTGGCACCAAGGAGCAACTGCAGGCCAGTGCCCAGCCATCCTCAGTGCCCCCTCAGCTTCCCTTCCCATGTTCCTACATGCCCAAAGTCTGAAGCGGGCTGAGGCATTAGGGGGCTGGCATGTCAGCACTGCCCTGAGTGTGTGCACACCCTTCTGGGCTGTGACAACATCCAAGCTTGGCCCCAACCCCACTTGGAGATGCCCCAAGAGTGCGGGTATCCCTGGGTCTGCCAGTGGGCTGCAGCTGCTTGCAGGGAGGTGGGGTGGGGGGGCAGCTGCAGCTATGCTGGGCTGGGCTCCTGCTTACTCTCAGCTTCCAAGAGCACAGGTATGCCCAGTTGCAGCCGCAGCTTGGGCAGCTGCAGTTGCACTGGGGGAGCTCCTTCTTTGCCAACTTGGAAGGGGCAGGGCCCCTGCCTGTCCCCGGGTCCCACCAAGATCTATGGAGCATGGCACCCAGCCACAACCCCTTGCAGCCTGGGGTGGGGGCGCCAGGTCCTCACTGGGCCTGAGCTGGTATCTGGGGCAGGACAATGTTGACGCAAGCTCCTCATGTGGCTCCAGTGCTCCGGGGCAGCGTGGAGCTCCCCCTTGCTCTCGTGTGATCCAGCCCCATTACGGTGGCCCCCAGGATGGCAGGCTGCGGAAAGGGGACTGTCTGCCTCCTATCATGCCCTCCCTGTAGATGCCAGTGTGATGGCAGTGGCCTCACCAGATGGCCCACTGCTGCCATCAGTTCCACATGGCTGGGGAGGACTCATGATCATGGTGGAAGGCAAAGGAGAAGCAAAGGCATGGCTTACCTGGTGGCAGGCAAGAGAAAGCGTGCAGGAGAACTCCCCTGTATAAAAGCATCAGATCTAGTGAGACTTATTCACTATCACAAGAACAGCATGGGAAAGACCCACCCCCATGATTCAATTACCTCCCACCAGCTCCCTCCCATGACACCTGGGAGCTATGGGAGCTACAATTCAAGATGAGATTTGGGTTGGAACACAACCAAACAATGTCACCTATACAAGTGATGAAAGTCCTGTATGACATTTATTTCAGTTCCTGGTCTTTGACAAAACTTTAAATCTAGTGTACTCACTGAATTTATTCTGGAGGAGGGAAATGTATTGTTATGGATTGAATTGTGTACCTTTCAAAAAATACTTTGTAGTCCTAACCCCCAGTACCTCAGAATGTTACCTTATTTGGATGTAGGGTCTTTGCAGATTTAACCAGGTTAAGGTGAGGGATTTAATTCAATATGATTGGTGTCCTTATAAGAAGGGGAAACTTGGACATAGACATGGACAGAGGGAAGATAATGTGAAGACACACAGGGAGGGTGGCCATGGGACTGGAGTTATACATCTACAAGCCAGGAATGCGTAGGATCACCAGCAAACACGAGAGGCTAGAAGAGGCAAGGAAGGATTCTCTTCTAGACTGTCAGAATGGTTGTGGCCCTGCCGACACCTTTATTTCAAACTTCCAGCCTCTAGAACTGTGAGACAATAAATTTCTGTTGGTGTAAGCCACCCAGCTGTTGGTACTTGGTTACAGCACCTGTAGGAAACTCATAAATATAATACAGATTTATCCATTTTCTGATTACTTTTTCTCACATTTAACCAAAAACTGAGGAGGCTACAATTAATTATTCCTTTTTGCTCCCCCTGAGGATTGTGCACAATGGATCAGAAGAAACAAATACTTAAATTTCTAGGTGTAAATGAATTAATGAAATTATTTTTGAATAATAATATTCAAAATGAGTGAAATTATTCAAAATAATTTGAATATTATTATTCAAAAATGAGTGAAAAGCAGGCCAACAAATGACTTAAAAATGTTATAGGCTGGGCGTGGTGGCTCATGCCTGTAATCCTAGCAGTTTTGGAGTCCGAGGTGGGCAGATCACTTGAGGTCAGGAGTTCGAGACCAGCCTGGCCAACATGGTGAAACCCTGTCTCTATTAAAACTAGAAAAATTAGCTGCATGTGGTGACATGTGCCTATAATCCCAGCTACTCAGGAGGCTGAGACAGGAGAATTGCTTGAACCTGGGAGGCAGAGGTTGCAGTGAACGGAGATCACGCCATTGCACTCCAGCCTGGGGGACAAGAGCAAAACACTGTCTCAAAAAAAGAAAAAAAAAATTACAAGGTGCTTTGGCCTGAGTAATTTTCATTTTATGTGTTCTTACTCATATGCTTTCTAAGGGATGTCTTTCTTAATATCTTTTTTAACTACCACTGCTAGCTTTGAAAATAATATATTTTTATATTCTATGAGAGACAAATGCACCTGTAAATTAAGCTATCTTTAGCTCCTAAATTGTCCACCACAGTCATAGAACCACACACTGGTTAATTTAGCACGGAATTAACAGATCAAGTTGTGTTCAACTGCTTCATTTCTCAAAGAGGAAATCGAGGTCAACAGAGGTTAAGTAGTAACTTAGTCTTTTGATGCACAGTGTTGCGGGAAGTCAGGGACCCCAAACGGAGGGACTGGCTGAAGCCACGGCAGAAGAACGTGGATTGTGGAGATTTCATGAACATTTATTAGTTCCCCAAATTAATACTTTTATAATTAGTTCCCCAAATTAATACTTTTATAATTTCTTATGCCTGTCTTTACTGCAATCTCTAAACATAAATTGTAAAGATTTCATGGACACTTATCACTTCCCCAGTCAATACCCTTGTGATTTCCAATGCCTATCTTTACTTTAATCTCTTAATCCTGTCAGCTGAGGAGGATGTATGTCGCCTCAGGACCATGTGATAATTGTGTTAACTGTACAAATTGTACAGCATGTGTGTTTGAGCAATATGAAATTTGGGCACCTTGAAAAAAGAACAGGATAACAGCAGTTGTTCAGGGAATAAGAGAGATAACCTTAAACTCTGACCGCCAGTGAGCCGGGTGGAACAGAGCCATATTTCTCTTCTTTCAAAAGCAAATGGAAGAAATATCGCTGAATTCTTTTTCTCAGCATGGAACATCCCTGGGAAAGAGAATACGCGCCTGGAGGTATAGGTTTATAAACAGCCCCCCCGGGTGCGCCTGTCTCTTATGGTCGAGACTGCAGGGGTGAAATAGACTTCAGTCTCCCATAGCGCTCCCAGGCTTATTAGGAAGAGGAAATTCCCACCTAATAAATTTTGGTCAGACCGGTTGATCTCAAAACCCTGTCTCCTGATAAGATGTTATCAATGACAATGGTGCCCGAAACTTCATTAGCAATTTTAATTTCGCCCTGGTCCTGTGGTCCTGTGATCTTACCCTGCCTCCACTTGCCTTGTGATATTCTATTACCTTGTAAAGTACTTGATGTCTGTGACCCACACCTATTCGCACACTCCCTCGCCTTTTGAAAATCCCTAATAAAAACTTGCTGGTTTTTGTGGCTTGTGGGGCATCATGGAACCTACCGACATGTAATGTCTCCCCCAGATGCCCAACTTTAAAATTTCTCTCTTCTGTAGTCTGTCCCTTTATTTCTCAAGCTGGTTGACGCTTAAGGAAAATAGAAAAGAACCTACATGAAAATCGGGGCAGGTTCTCCGATAGCACAGTCTAAAGATTGTACTTACAGCCTTTTTTTTTTTCTGTTTCTTAGTACTAGAGAGTTAATGTTTTAAATTACATTTAAAAGATCAGATTTTGCTAGATCTTTTTAACAGTCTTCTTTATAGCTTGTAGAATAGTGGCCTTTTAAAAAGTAAGTGATAAATAACTGTTTATTGGGGAAGAATTCTTATTTGCTAGTTATCCTGAAGCTGTAAACAAACTTGCTGTAAGTACTTATATAGGATGTGGTTGTATATGACTTATCTGTTCTTGTTAGAGGCATAACAGCAGGAAGCCAGGGCACAAGAAGTCTACACTGCATTCCCAGGACAGAAGGCTTTCATAGAGTATCTGGGTGGCTAAGGTAGAAGGAAAATTTCTAAATTAGGCATCAGGTAGAAGTTGGCCCTAATTTTCAGAAGCACAGAGACATTTTTATTATGTCCTCATATCCTATCATAGCTGAATTTGAAAATACAGGGTGAGGAGGTCATGAGAAAGGTCAACAAACCAAAATAGGAGAGAATCTAAGAAAAACTACCAAGATTTTAAAAAGATAAAAGGCATAACATCTTTAATGAATGACTGTCTAGGGCTATTAGTCAATTCATAGCTCACAGATTCTCTGTGGGAGTTAATAGTTTAATATCTATTTAAGCTACAGTTACTTAGAGATCTTTCCTCAACCTCAAATAATATTTGCTTCAAATAATAATTTTAAACTTAGGAAAAGGGAGATGTTGGTCAAAGGGTACAAGGTTTTTGTTAGGAGGAATAATTTTTTGAGATCTGTTGCTTAGCATGGTGACTATAGTTAATAATGTAATGTGTATTTCACAATTGCTAAGAGAGTAGATTTTAAATGTTTACATCACACACAAAAACAAGTATGTGTGAGATATGTTAACTAGCTTGATTTAATTATTCCATAACATGTATATATATATCAAAATATGACATTGTCCCCCATAAATATATGCAGTTATTATTTGTCAATTAAAAATAAAAATTTAAAAATAAATTTACTTTCTTCTAGGAATTGTGCTAATCACTTTATAAATGTCTTTCTTAAAGCAACAAAACTATAAGAAATTACAATTATTGTCTTCATTTTACAGTAATAAAAATAAATCTCAGAGAGTTAAAAAAAGAAAAAACTTGCCTAATGTTGCATTGTTAGCAAATGGCTGGGCCAAGATTTACACTTAGATCTGTTTAACTCCAGTGAGTATTTCCATTCATTATATAATCATGGGGTTGATCGAATCCCTGACTGGGCATCTTTCTCGTCTCCCTGCTGTGAGGTAACATATGCGCCCTCCTGCTGTTTAAGCACTTGAGTCACCTTCCTCATCTGGAGTCAGCTTTCAGTATAATCTTTTCTTCCTGCAGGCCTTAGAGATTTGGTCTGCTCACCTTTCTTCTTTCCAGCTGTCACCACCAATTCTCCTTCCCGTGGTTCATCTACTAGAATTCTGGGGTAGGATGGAGATTGTCCTCTTTTCCTCTTGTTACTTCAACAACAGCCAGAACAAAAACTTCAAATTTTTAATGAGGATCTCACTAGCTAGCAACTTCAAGATATAATATAATAATATTAGCAATCACTTCTGTGCTTCACTACTAGAAGCTTACTTTGCTATTAAATTTATTATTCATAATTATTTTGGCATATGTTCTTATGCCACTTATATGGCGATGAGTAGAGTTTTAGTCTGATTTACAATTATAATTTCCTAACCCCTGCTCTTTCTGTAGGCTTGCAAATGCTCCGATTTATCTTCCTATAGCTGATGCTTGAAAGAGAATAAAAGATATTACAGAAGATCACACATATCAAGATTTACATTTTAAGAAATAAATGAAAGAAGAGATTCCTTGCCTTTAATGAGAATGGCTAATATTTATGGAGTACTTAATATTTTAAATGCTTTCCATATAAAAGTCATGATGATTATCTGCATTTTACTGATGGAGAAATCAAAGCACAGCACCTTTGCAAGGATACGAGTAAGTTATGGAAATAAGGTTCAAACACAGGTCTGTATAAGAGATGCATTAAGCTGCTTCTTAAAAACACCATAGAAACACAAATCATGAGTATTATGTAAAGAACAAATTTCATTGTTTGTATTTTTTAATCCTGCAATTCCTTTGAATCTTATTAGTTTGTTTTCACATTTGTGGTATTGTTTGATGTTGTTGAAAACGGATCTCATTTTACTCTAAAAAGTTTATAGTTAAATAATAGATGAATTGCTCTGTAAATGTGAATTTCTAAATTTAGTTATTGTGGGGCTAGTGGTTTAGCTAGTGCTTTTGAGGTCCTTGGTTTAAATTAGGATTTCTAAGTTTAAACTTCAAAAAACATACACTTGCCTTTTGTCTTCTGGATTCCATGATAAATACAAGCAGATAACACATATGATTAAGCTACAGCTATACAATCAGTTTTACAGTCCTCTTCTTATATACCTTATTAATTGAAATCCCTGTCTTACTGTGGTTAAGTGTATTTTCTATGGGTTAAACCCTTAAAATACATCAAACATTCTGGATGAATTAATCATCTCTATACAGATTTTTTTTCTGTAGCCTTTTTTTGAGGAAAAGAGCAAAAACACCCTCTCACATAACCCCCAAAACAAAATTGGCACTGATTTAAGAACCTGTTATTTGTCTTTAATGGACAGTTTTATACAAATGTGTTCAGTAAACTGTGCATAGTTCTTTTAACAGAATGGCTCTGTAATCTCAGGAAAGTTTTTTTTTTTCCAAGAGAAATGAAGATTATTTGTCCAACAGTATGTTCATTTTCCATTAAAAATACATTATACTGCCTAAAATGTCTCCCCACTAATGATCATAAATTAACTTGAAAAGACTCATGAGTTTGTAATATAGGTGACATTGGTCTAACAAGCTTATCTTTTATCCAACCTCATTAGGTTCTTTAGATAATTTTTTAAATGCTTTGATAAATATAACAGAACATATGATATGTAATGAGAAATATTTTAAAGGTCATTAATTAAAAGCAAAAATCAATGTTGCTACTAAATTCTAAGGCCATTTTTTAGAAAAAGATTATCTTATCAATATCTGTTCCAGCATGAGATCATTTCCCCCTAATTTATGGTGAATTTAGGTTCAAAACACTATCAGAGGGAAGAGGTTGATAGAGCTTAGTCTGTGGCATTTAAAGACTCAAAGTCAAAACACAGGCTATCCCTGTGGAAGTGTCTGCAAAATGCCAAGCATCCAGAGCAGTGCTGACCAATCGGCATCTTGTAGCCATATTTGGCTATTTATTTTTAAATTAACTAAAATGAAATACTATTAGAAATTCACTTTTTTAATTGCACTAGACACATTTCAAATTCATAATAGCCATCATCACAGGAAGTCCTACTGGACATCACTGATTCAGAGGGCTCAAGCAATACTCCCACCCCAGCCCCCTGAGTAGCTAGGACAACAGGCAAGACCCACCATTCCTGGCTATTTTTTTGTTTTATTTTTATTATTATTTTTTGAGACAGGGTCTCACTCTGTCACCCAGGCTGGAGTGGAGTGGCATGATCACGGCTCACTGCAGCCTCTACCTCTTGGGCTCAGGTGATCCTCCCACCTCCGCCTCCCAAGCAGCTAGGACTACTGGTGCGAGCCACCATGCCAGGCTAATTATTGTATGTTTTTGTAAATATGAGGTTTCATCATTTTGCTCAGGCTGGTATTTTTATTTTTTGTAGAGATGGGGTTTCACTATGTTGCCCAGGCTTGTCTGACCTCCTGGGCTCAAGAGAGTCTCCTGCCTCAGCCTCTCAAAGTGCTGAGATCACAGGTGTGAGCCACCATGCCCTGGCCTTTAGACAGATTCTTAATGTTCATCAAGGTGTTTGGTAACACATAAAAGTAACAATGAGTTATTTTTCCCAAGCCTGGAAAATTGAGATAAAATAAAAATAACTTTATTTTTCATTCAACAAAACTTTAATAAAACTCAATACACTAGGAACTAGTTAAACAAAGATGAAGAAAGTGTGATTTCTGACTTGAGAGGATTACAGTCTTGTGGATGAGCTGGAAAAACATCCAGTCATTATACAATGTGGTTTTTATTAAAATGATGTTACATACCAAACAAAGTCATTAGTTCTGTCTGAAGGAACCGAGGAAGACCTCAAATAGGAGATGATAGTTGAGCTATTACAGTAACAAAGTTATTTTTTAAAAATAATATACATTCATAACACAAAATAAAAGGGTCAGTCTTTCCTGATGTCTGTATGAGTAAATTTGAGAATGGCCCTGAATCCGAGACAGTATGTCCCATTAACATTCTGCTGCATACCCTTGTGCAGATATTTCCACTGAATACTGTTCTAAAGCTATGTACTGGATTTTATGAATATAACTTGATCTAGTGTGCAGTTTTTTGGGAAATTCTGGACTAGCAACAAGAACTAGTATGACCCATGTGATGCTGGACATAAAGCAATTAAACAGTAAAAAGCCTGAGCACTCCTAAGCTTGCGCTACCAGGCCATGATTAATGGTGTCACATGGAGAATGTCAAAGGGCCACGGAGTGAGTGGCTCCATCTCCAGTGTGACTCTTGCAGATTTTCAAATGTCCCTCTCAACTCCGCGGCTTGAGGAGAATGTTGATCATGCCCAAGAGAATGCTGGACTAGGAGAGTAAAAGAACAGAAGGCAACATGGCGAAACCCCCGTCTCCACTGAAAATCCAAAAATTAACCGGGTATGGTGACGTGGGCCTATAATCCCAGCTATCTAGGAGGCTGAGGCAGGAGAGTCGCTGGAACCCAGGGGCAGAGGCTGCAGTGAGCCGAGATTGCACCACTGCACTCCAGCCTGGGCAACAGAGCAAGACTGAAAAAAAAAAAAAAAAGAACAGAGGGCTCAGGCTGAGAAAACCAAAGATTATTGTTTCTGAAGACCTTTCAGCGTGGATGCTGTGGGACAGAAGTGCAATATGGCATGCGAGGAATCCTGGGATGGGCTTGAGGGATCTAGATAGAATCAGCACAGAGACTATCCCTTTAGTAGCCTGGCTAAGTACAGTTATCCGTTTCTTAAGTGATAAGGATTGGAAATTAATTAGCCATTATAGAATGTAGTATATAAATATGGATGGGTGTTTGTATCAGTCAGGGTTCAGTCAGAGAAGCAGAGCCATTAGGATGTACATATATATCGTAATGTAGTTATTTAACCATTAGAGTTTGTTTATATATATAATTATATATAAAGCAAAATTATATATAATATATAATATTAATATTATATATAATTATATATTATATATTATATAAAATTATATATAATATATAATTATATTAATATTATATATTATATATAAAATTATATATTATATTAATAATATACTATAATTGTATTATATATAAAATAAACTCTAATGGTTAGCCTAATAACTACATTAGGATATAGATCTCCTATATAGTAATATATAATTATATATAATATATAATATATAATATTATATATTATATATAAAACAAAATATATACATATCTGTAATAATCAGATATTTGCTACGGGAATTTAATTTTATGCAATGCTGGGAGCTGGTAAACCAGTCTCTGTAAACATGTCACCTTTGTGTCTGATGTTAAGAGTTTGAAGTCTGCAGAGCAGGCAGTAGGGAAGGGAAGAGAGATGGTAAGTGGAGGAGAGCAAGAACAAGCTGTAACCCACAGCATGAGCTCAAGCACATGAGGATAGACAGAAACCTATGTCAGTTCTGTCTCTGACCCGGAGGGTCTTGTGGAAGCTATGACCCATTATGATGGAGCTGAACAAGTACCCGGACCATGGGAATGAAGCTGAATCTTCTTTGGCTGTGTGATGAATTTGCCCCTGGGCCATGATATATTATGACTGACTGCGAGGCTTCTGAGAGCACTATCCACTATACAAAGCTTAGCACACCTGTCAGCACATATTCATCTCTTATTCAATATTTGTTGAAAGAATAATAAAGTGTGTGTGTGTGTGTGTGTATGTGTGTGAGAGAGAGGGAGGGAGGGAGAGAGAGAGAGACGGAGAGAAAGAGAAAGAGAGAAGAAAGAAGGAAGAAAGATTAGCAAAGAAAAGGAGAAGGGAAGGAAAAAGAAAGAAATGTACAAGGTCGCTGAATCATCCAAAGACAAATCTTGGGCTAAAATCCAGGTAATTTAGACAGTTCCTTAAGAAAGCAAACAAAACAACACATCAACACATATATTTCGTTGACATATACTTGATAATATATAATATTAAAATATCAGAAATATCCAATAGTTCATTACATTATGGTGTATAAAATTAATATTTATGAGAGAAAAATTAATGTTTTGTTCTTCAGAAATATGTTATTCAAAGAACCTTTTCATGGATTCATAGGGTTTCCATGAAGATTTGATTTTGATAGTTTCGATGTGTTGTTTTTCTTTGTTTAGTGATCAAATATAATCTACATTAAGGGTCAGGAATGATTACTTTGGAGTCTCTGGAGCTCCAGGGGTCTATGGATAGAATTCAGTGGCCATGAACTTAGATAGGAAAAAAAGGACCAATTTTTTACACTAATTTCTAACTGTAATAAAACATTTCCTTCAATTATGAATACAGCATAGGCAACAGACCACAATAGTATCAGCCTGTGTGACATACATTTTCAGATCATATTACTGTTGTTGCAGATGTCTCAAAATATGTGTACACTATCAGCTCAAAATCATAGTAGTTATTAGATTAACCACTACATTTTGTTACTGATATGTTAATTAAACACACAGATTAGTCTAATACATTTGTCATTTTAAATCTCTTGATAACTATATTTCAATAGTTTCCTTTCTAAATCTAGTGTTTTGTTTTATGCATTTAAAAACATTATTATGAAAAAAGGCCCATACGTTGTCAAAGAGTCCCATGAGCACACAAAAGATTAAGAAACCCTGGCTTTCATAAGGACAAAATGTCTCCCTTCATTGCAGTATTTTTTTCTGATTAGTATTCTAGAGATGCCAATGACAAATAATGGTGCTTACAGGCATTGTACACAAGGTGGCAGCACATTATTGTTTCATTTCCAAAAATCAAATTTCCTCATTCCTGGCCATAACTGGATGCTAAGTGTAAACACTAAGATAAGGTAATACATTTTTAGCAAATAGATTTTGATATTTTTCAGCCTTCTAGTTTATATTAATATTCTCTTTTCTGTGCAATATATAGCACACATAAGATGTTTCTATTTAATAAAAAAGTTTCTCAGTTTGAGACATACAAAAAGCAATTAAATTATGTTCAGAACTATTCCTCAATATGTTTTCTAAATACAGTCCCACCCCCACCCCCCCACACACACACAACCACCAAAATTCTTATGAAGAAAGACTTTTTATAAATTACCCTTTGGGTAATTTATGAATTACATAAAACTTTCCTCCCCAATATATACCAGACTCTCTCTAATTAAAATTTGTGATGTTTTAATTGAAAAAGAAAAGGAGGGGTGGTAGAGCTCACTAAAGGATTGTTGGTGCAACAGATTACAAAATGGCTCTAATTCCTCATTCCTGCAATGAAAAGGCACAGTTTATTTCTCCATCTCTTGAATTTGAATTGTTCTTGGGACTTGCTCTGGCCAGTAGAATGTGTTTCCTTTTGCTCTCTGCTTTCAGGACTGGGCACTGAGCTTACTTGTATTTGCATCTCATGAGAGAACATGCCTGAGTTAGTCTGCTGGAAGGATGTGAGAGACACATGGTATATGAGACCTGTTAAGACAAGCTGGATTCTCCTAGCCGGATAAAACTTAGAAAAATGAGATCCCCACCAATAGTCAGTCTACACCCAGGCAAATGGGAGAGGCCAGTTGAGGCCAGAAGAATCACCCAGCCTAAGTCTCCGAACTGCAGCTGATTCCAGATGTATGAGCAATAAATACACTGTTTTTAGCCATTGAATTTTGTCGTGCTGTTTTTGTCCAGCATTATTTGTAGAATAGGTAATGGTTGTAAGGTCTTCTTTATTTCTAACTCTGTACAAGTGCATGACTGGTCCACATATCTTTCAACAAAATATACCTGTGACCCAGCATTCCACTGAATCACATATTTTGGCATACATAACATTTACTGAGTGTTTCTATCCACTTAGTAGATCTAGTTTTGACTTAACGTATAGGAAGTCAAGGTCGAGGAAGAAATTGGGTTTTGGGAGAGGAATGTGTTATAGGCGAAATGTCTGTAGCTCCACCCACCTCCCCAAATTTATATGTTGAAGACTTTAACCCCCAATATGGTAGTATTTGGAGATGAGGCTTTTGGAAGGTGATTTGTTTTAGATGAGGTCTCGAGGGTGGGGCCCCATGGCCCTTATAAATAGAGACACAAGAGAGAGTTCTCTCTCCCTTGTGCACAGAGAAGGGGTCATGTGAGTACACAGTGAGAAGGTGGCTCCCTCTATACAAGCCAGGAGAAGAGGCCTCAGAATAAAACCTACCTTCCTGACCTTGATTTTGGACCTCCTAGTCTCTGGAACTGTGAGAAATAAATTTGTATTGTTGACACTACCAAGCCTGGGGTATTTTGTGATGGCATCCAGAACTCACTAATACAGAATGGAAAGACAAAATAAGGGAAAAGTGATAACGAACAACTATTCAGTGTTTTCCAGCATTCTAAAGATTTTAATATAATTTCATTAGATTTCTTACAACTAAGTGAGGTAGATACTATTACCAACAACCTCATTTTATTTACAGATGAAAAATGACAAAGAAAGACTAAATAACATGTCCAAGACTTCATGGCTAATAAGTGGCAAAGTCAGAATTTGAATCAAAGATAATCTATCTCTAGAAGCTGTGTTTTTAACTGTTATTTCATACGGCTAGGAAATGAGCAGTGGCAAACAAAGACAGGAAGAGAAAAACTCAGTGATAAACACTGTGTTGTCTGGTGCATTACACACTGCCACGAAGTATGCCAAAGCAGTATGGCATGCTGCTTTGTTGAAGATATGAGGAGACATGTTTTACTGTATATAATAAAGCAACATTCTACGTACACTTGCAGGCTTGAATAAGAAGACATTTAAAAACATTTATCCAGCATTGTTTCATATCAAATACATATAGGATGGATGTACAAATTGCCTATGTTATTAGTTCTACCTACAAGGTGGCAGAATAACTTGATAATTAGGCCTGCTATTCTTAATTGGCCAGGTAGAACATCTGAAATATGGAAAAATGATTTTCCCTGGCTAGACAAGGAGTTGCTGCTCTCTTCATTTAAGCAAGAATGTATTATAAAATTCTGCCTCACTCTGACAGACTAACTGGAGGAGAGAGGCCTCCCTGAGCAAATTGACCATCCCACTGAAAGTACCCTTCTGCTCCAGAGTATGTAGAAGACAAATAAGAAAATTTCCAGTTTATTTGGAGGTGTGAAGAAGGTCTGAGAATTGAGAGCCTCTGTGCCTTCCAGAAGGTCCTTGTTTTCAGGAAGAGAGTGGATGCTATTGCGAGGTTGCACAGTGACTTGATAATATGGTAAATTTTCAGCAGATTAGAGCCCCAGTATGAGACAAGGGAAAGAACAAGGTTTGGGGAGTGGAGAAAAGGGGGAGACCATGAACTGAGGGTGCAAGAGAATAGTCTATGGCCACATCAGCCTTAGGTGCTTCAGCAGCCAACATAGTCAAGACAGAGACCTCCCCAAAATGAGGTGGGACAAGCTCCAGCTTAGAGAAGGGCCAGCAAAGATGACACGTCAATGCAGATATTAGATGGGCACCCACACACGTATTATGTAAACTTCTCCCTAGATCCAAACCCCTTTCTGGGGAGAACAAGGGAAGGGGAGGACAAGTAAGAGGTGATGTTGTCCAGATATGAAGTTTGGAGTTTGAATGGACTGAGTTCCCAAGAGGTTAGGAGTTATGCAGAAAGTGACTACTTTGCCTTTAATTGGCAAGTTCAATGAGTCTCATTTTCTGCATCCCCTTCCCACATCAACCAAATAAAGGATGTATGAGCAAGCTGAGCTTAGTTGTAAACAAGAGAAATTTCTGGCCTTATTTGTTGTGACTATAAAAAATAAAGCTGCCATATATCCAAAACACAAGCCACTTTCCTACCAAGTATTCAGTCTGCTATATACCCTGCAACGTTAATCTGTTTTGTTTGTTTTCACAAATTCTGTCTGATACTTGCTTTGTACAATATTGACAGAGATTCTGATCAGAGGAAAAGAAGTGTTGACATAATTTTATACACATGTCAATCATCATTTTGAAAAGGTACTAACACACTTACATTATGAACATGAAAAAATATTTTTCTAAAATGCAATTAGAAGATACTAAATATTAATGCATTTGTATTAGTTATTGCTGCATAACAAATCACTTAAAACAAAGTGGGTGAAAACGATAATAATTATTTATTATCTCACAGTTTCAGTGGGTCAAGCATTCAAAGAGAGCACAGTTGGCAGGGTTTGTCTCTGCTCTACAAGGTCTGGGGCCTCAGCTGGAAGATTTGAAGGCTGAAGGGCTGAAATTGTCAAGGGCGTGACTTGAGCTGGAGGGTATACTTCCTACGTGACTCTCTCACATGACTGACAAGTTGCTTGCTCTACAGGGCTGCTTGAGTGTGCTCATGACATATCAGGTGCTTTTCTCCAGAGTGAATGATCCAAGAGTTTAAAGCAGAAGCTGCAATAATTTTTAGGACCTATCTTAAGAAGTCTTATACTGTCACTTCTGCAGGATTCCACTTGTCACATAGGCCAGCCTGATTCTGTGTGGGTGGAGACTACACAGGGATATTGTATTAGTTAGCTGTTGCTGTGTTGCAGATTACCTTGAAATTTAGCAGCTTAAAGCAACAAATATTAATGTTATCTTAGAGTTTCTGTTGCATCAGGAATCCAGGATCAGCTTAGCTGGGTGGTTCTGGTTTAGGATCTTGTACGCAGTTGCAGTCAACCTGTCAGTTAGGGCTGTAGTCGTCTGAAGTTCCGCTGGGGCTCAAGAACTGCTTCCAAGCTCTCTCATGTGTTAATAGGCTTCAGTTCCTTGCCATAGGGGCCTCTCCTTCGGCTGCTTGGGTTTCCTTATTACATTACAGCTCGCTTTCCCCAGAATGAGCAATGCAAAAGACAGAAACAAAGGGCACAAGATAGAAGCTATGGTCTTTTATGACCTAATATTGGAAGTAACATACTGTATTCGTTTCCTATTGCTGCTGTGACAAATAGCACTAACTTAGTAACTTAAACAGCATGAATATATTGTCTTATAGTTCTGAAGATCCCAAGTCCAGAATGGGTTTCACTGTGCTAAAATCAAGATGTTGACAGGACTGTGTTCCTTTCAGAGAATTCAGGAGAGAATCCAGAGGCTCCTTCATTTTTGCACTTCTAGAGGACATCTGCATTTTTTTTTTTTTTTGGCTTGTAACTCCTTTCTCTACCTTCAAAGCCATCAGCATAGCACTTTTAAATCTCTCTCACTCTGACTTTATTCCATCTTTTAAGGATCCTTTGAATTACATTGTGCCCACCCAGATAATCCAGGATAATCTCCCTATTACAAAAATTCTTAATTTAGTCACATTGGAAAAATCCATTTTGCCATGTAATGTGATATTCAACATATTCAAGGCTTAGGATGTGGGGCTTAAGATATGGACATATTTGGGGAGCTATTATCCTGCCTACCACACATACCATCACTTTTGCCATATCCTATGGATCACACAGACCAACCCTGGTATAACGCAGGAGGGGACTACACAAGAAAATGCCAGGAGATGGAGCTCATTGTGGCTATTTGGAGGCTGGCTACAACCACTTTTTTTTTTTTTTTTGAGACAAGGTCTCCTTCTGTCACCCAGGTTGGAGTGCAGTGGTGTGACCTCGGCTCACTGCAACCTCTGACTCTTGGGCTCAAGCGATCATCCTACTTCAGCCTCCCAAGTAGCTGGGACTACAGGCTCAAGCCACCACCACCAACTAATTTTTGTATTTTTTGTGGAGATGGGGTTTTACCATGTTGCCCACGCCAGTCATACCACAATAGTTTTTGTATAATCATTATATAACTTTGAAAAGTATTACTTATGGCTTTAAAATACAATATTGAAATTAAAACTTCATACAACTGTTAACATTTTGTTTTTATTAGATGGAGAATAATAATGATGATGATGATAAAATAATAATACCTATCATTATTGAGTTCCTGATACATGCCGGGCACTATACTAAGCTCTTCATAGAACATTTCTAATTTTGAAATATGAGAGATCAATGATTCTTAAAAATCATTTTACAGATGAAGAAATAAGTTCAGAGAAGCTAAATGATTTGAGTAAGTTCACATAATAACAGTAGGTACAGCAAGAGTTTGAATATACTTTGGTCAAGTGTTGGAATATGTGGTTTCCTGTCCCATCACTAACTATCCATCATCTAATATAACGAATTCAATGCTCATGACCCAGTTTTTCACATAGTCATTACTCGACTACAGGTTCTTTAACTGTATGTATAATTCTGAAAGAGTAGAGAATCACAGCTATTCATGTAATTTATTGCCAACCTATAGATGGCACTTTTGTGCAACTGGAAGCTCAATACATGTAAGGTACCTCAATTCTAAACTTATACCAAAAATAATTGTCATGTCAGAAAACTAAATCCTCATCCATTTAAACAGCTTACCATTGTTCTTGGCTATATTAAAGTAAAATAAGAGAAACAGTCCCATATAAAGATTGTCTAAATAAATTCTGATGTAGTCACATAAGCCACCCACTGAGACAACATAAAAGAAGATCCTTTAGATTTAGGGATATCTTCAATTTACCAAACATCTACAATGGTCCATTTTGTGAAATACCAAAGTCCTATCTAAGGACAAGGATAGGAATCCTCTCTACTACCTTTTTTTCACTCTTTTTTCATTCTATTTATATAGAGTCTTTTCAGTAACAAATATTCACCTCATTTTTCTTAGTCGACCATCTTGAATAGCTCATTGGAACAACACTCCTGGAGAGTTATTTTAATTTTAAATGGCCCTATTATGTTCCCATACATAATCCCATATCTAAAGTAGTACCACATGGTTCCAGGAGATGTTCTTGGAGGTATCCTGGAGGGATTATTATGGCGAAAAGTGGGCTCAGAGTTAACCTTTTCAAGATGGATGCAACAAATAAAACTGATCTGCATCATAGTGGGAGAAATTAATGCTATGAGTAAAGGGCATTATGAAACAATGAGTCATTTACTCCTGTGTTCCTGTGTAACTAAATGAGGGAATACTTTATCTACCAAATTTCAAATAAAATTTCATAGACAGACTCTCCTCTTTATTCTCTTGGTTTTTGCCGATCCACTTAACAGATAATGTCTTTAAAGGATCTGTGTTTCACTTTTGTCCAGTTTTTCTGGCTATTCATCACTTTCAGGCACAGATTATTTCATCTGTACATTTATTTATTAATACAGTCAAGAAATACAGAATGAAGACCTTCTACATATAAAGACCTACATTAGGTATTGGTACAAGGTCAGGGCTTCAAAGATTAATTTGGCATAACTCCCTTCCCTCAGGGGTCCATGGCTAATTTGTGGCATGAATGCCATTATTTAACTTTGCGCCATGGTGACATTGGACCACAAAACTCTTTCCAGTGACTGCAAAATCCTTCTTAACGTCGCACTCATAGCAACTACTACCAAAATGAGGTTTGCAGAGGGAAAAAATAGAAACATTCAGATAATTGCCACCTGATAGAGATATAAGCACTACCATGTCTGTAAGGGGAAAAAAGCCATAGTCCTCACTTCACAGATAATTGCCACCTGATAGAGATATAAGCACTACCATGTCTGTAAGGCGAAAAAAGCCATAGTCCTCATCTTCATAGACCTTCTGTCTCAATGCGAGTTATAGTTCCAACTGTCAAAGAGGAAGACTACTAGAACTCTCAGTAAGACAAGCTACAAGATGCTCACATATAGGAGAAAGCCTTAAAAACACTGAGAGAGGCAAACAAACGCAAATGGTTAAAATGCTATAGTTGTCTTATACTCAACAGAAGCCATAAGAAAGGGAGTTAATAATTTATGGGTGCCTAGAATGTGCCAGGACTTTGCTAAATTTTCCACATATATTTGATCATTTAATCCTCTCAATGACTGTATGAGACAGGAATATCCCTCAAACAGGTTAGGTGGCTTTTCCTATCACACATTTGATAAGTGATGGGGGTTATATTTCAGAACCAATCTTGGGTAATTCCCAAAGCCTATCTCTCTGCACTACATTGAATGGTCATATTAATCGGGTAAACTTTCTACTTTTAGAATTTGAGAAACCCAAATTGGGTTGGAAAAACAAGATATACATTGTGTTCAAGTACATTTGTTGAGGTGCTGGAGAAGCTGAGTTTCAGCATTAATGCTTTTTCAGCTACATCCTCTACACAGAAATGGGTGTACAAGATGTACCCAAGATTCACTGGTTTCTTTCCAGCTCAAATTTACAATATAAACTATTCCAGCTCTCAAATGTCTATGATGTACAAAATATCTAGTCTTTGACTAAAAAGGGACACAATTTAAAGTTCTCATATGCTAAAGATAGCTACCTCATGAAAGGTACGATAGTTTAATGGGGTAAACTTAATGGTATTGAAATCAGGTAAAATCTTCCTTAACCACTTGATAACTATGGGATGTTAGACAAATCATTTAATATACTTGGGAAAAAAGAATAAGCGAAGCCTGATTTTTCTTCCTATCTAGGAAGACGTTTTCCTTTATCTTCTTTATCTGATACTGGGGAGGAAGGAAATTTGAGCTGACACCCAAGGGAAAGGGAAGAAAACAAAACATTTATTTATTTACTCCTTCATTGATTATTCAACCAACAGATATTTATTGTAGATTGTATACAATTATAGGTATATGTCTTAGATAATTAAAATGTATGTATGTACACACCACAAAACCTGTATGCAATTGTTCATAGTAGCATTATTCATAATAGCCAAGAGCGGAAACAACCCAAATACCCACCGAATGGATGTATAAAGTGTGATACAGCCATACACAATGACTAACAATGTGCCAGCCACCATGGTGTTTGCATGTGTTACCTCACTAATTCCTGTTGGAAGGCCTTAGGAAAGGGTTTTGTGTCCTCATCTTATTCATGAGAAAACAGAGAATCTGAAAGGATAAATGATTGTGGGTAGAAGAAACACTGGACTAGGGGTCAGGAAACTTGGATTCTAGATGCACCTTTTTACTAACACACTATGGAACATGAGAAAATTCTCTGTAACAAGTTTTATGTTTTAGAGAAAAAGAGACCTGAAACATGTGACCTTGAAGGCAGCATAACTCCGTTTTTGCTACTTGAGTGATGAGTCCACCTCTTGCATTTGCCTTGGCTTTTTTTTTTCTCCTTACATTTAATTTATATTCTTTTTTCCTCTATTTTATTTTACTATTATTGCTATTGGATTAATCTAATCTGAAGTTTTAAAGTAGAGATAAGAAATGTAGGATATTTGAGTCAATGAAAAAGGTCTCATTACCTTTGGACCAGAATGCAAATACAGTGTAGGCAGGAACATGCCTCATGTTTAGCTTCGGGTTCTCCTATAACATAATGTTCTTATTGCTGCTGCTGCTAAATTTAGGGAGAACTATGCCTAATGGGAATTCCAAATTTATCTAGTTTAGGAAATAATTCTTTTTCTTATATAAATTACTGAGTTGACAATATGAACCAAAAGAAGAACCATTAATAATATTTCAGAAACTGGTACTGAGAATAGTCTTATTTCATATATATAAAAAATATATATTTATATAATAGGTTCAGATTAATTAAATACCATAAAATTCATGTTTTAGAAGTGCATACTACCATGGTTTTAGATATTCACAGAGTTGTGCAACCATCACAACTATCTATTAGTAATTGCTCCCCATTCATCTTTCCCCCAGCCTCTGGCAACCACTCAGTACTTTCAGTCTCTATAGATTTGCCTGCCATGGACCATTCATATAAATGCAATCATACATTATGTGGATTTTTGGAATTGGCCTTTCTCACTTGGCATAACGTATTCAAAGTTCATCCATGCTGTAGGAGGTATTGGTACTTCATTCCTTTTCGTTGCTGAATAATATTTCATTGTATGGCTATATCATACTTCATGGACCCATTCGGTGGACATTTGGGTACTTTCCACTCTTGGCTGTTATAAATAATGATACGATGAACAATTGTGTGCAGGTTTTGTGGTGTGTACGTACATACACTTTAATTATCTCTGACATATACCTAGGAGTGAATTCTTGGATCATAGGATAATTTAATGTTTAATTTTTTGAGGAACTGCTAAACTCTTTTCCAATGTGACTGCATCACTTTGTGCCAGGCTTCTTGGTAAGTATGATTATTATAGTAAATAGATAATTTTAATTTCTAGAGTAACAATAAACATCTAGCAAGTTTATATACCAAAAAATCCATTTCCTAGAGTTCACTATTAATGAGCTGGAGAAATTGAGTTTTTGATCCTTAAAACTGAGGCCACATCCTAGACCCATGGCTACCAAAGTACTTTCTTCCCCTGTGAGCAGAGGAAATATTCAAAATATCAAGTATGGCATGGGTACTGACCGGTGGGAATGGATTCACTTACTGATACAGAGTCCCTGGCAGTGAATACCAGGGCTGCTGGACCCATGTATGTATGTCTCAAATGCTCATAAGCCTTGTCAATCAGCTGGCGGGCCTCTCTTCACATTTGATTCATTTAAACTACAATGCTCTTCTATTCTGAGTGTGTAAGATTTGCAAAGAAAACCAACATTAGCAAGCTACCTATTGGAGTTAGCAAATTCTAACTCCAATAGGTAGCTTCTAGAGAGGTATACTCTCTATTGTCTTGAACAGTTCTAGCCCATGTAAAATAATAATAATAACTTTAAAAGGTAATAATCTGTTAAAATGCATGTAACCAGAAAGTCTAAAATTAAAAAGAAGCAAATAACTCCAATCTTGATGAAAGGGAGGATGATGTGCTAAATAACTTTATCAGTTTTTTATTTTTGAATTTTATTTTTTCTGAAATTTGATAATTGAATCTCAGTGTTTTGGTGACATCATTCTTATTCCATACCATAAATTACTAAACTATTAAATTTTTGTTGAATGTTATTATGCACAAAGTTTTCTCTTTTATATTTATATATACTACATTACTCACATTATACTGAATTATGAATAAAACTGAATTTTGAAAAGAAGGAAAATTGGGGACATTGTTTTACTTAATACATATTACATACTATACTAATGTTTTTACTGTGGAAACTGTTTCCATATTGGTATACACCCAAATTTATCTTTTATGTTATCTGGTATATAATTTTACCAATAATATATTATTATATAACTAAATGTGCCTATATTTGAAAAAATTATTTTGCTATCTTAGAGGAAGAGTCTTTCTATTATTTATAATCTAGAATAAAATAAAAAATTCAGAAAATTAACTACATGGAAATAAACATACGGCAAAATATCCTAAGCAGAACCAAAAGCCAAATATTCAAAGAAATAAGAACATATATAATTCATATTAGAGATAGGGTTAATTTTCCTATTATATACAAAACTAGAAATAGATAAGAAAAAGACAACAAAAAATCCAACAGAAAAATGGACAAAAGATTTAAAGAGATTCTCCTACCTCGGCCTCCCAAGTAGCTGGGACTACAGGCACACACCACTGTGCCCCACTAGCAAGCAGCTTGTGAGCATATAAAAATATACTTAACTTCATTCACGCATAAAAGGTGTGCAAGTTAAACCAAACTGATACCATTTTCCCATTTATTAGATTGTTACATATCTGGATGTTTGATAACACAATGTGTACATTGTTACAGGCACCATGGAGGGCAACTTGGTGATTGTATCTAAACTACAAATGTAATCCTTTGATCCAGAGATTGTACATCTAGTAATATGTCATTCACATACATTTGAACATGCTCCAAAAGACATATGAAAGATTATTCATTGCAGAATGTTTGTAAAAGCAAAAGATGGGGAATAACCTAAATGCCCATCAACAGAACACTGGTTAAATAAATTATAGTAACTTATATAATGCAACATTATATATAAGCTTCAAAGAAGAATACTCAAGCCATTTGAATGTGGAAAAGATCTCTAAGGTAAGGTGCAGAACACTATGCATTGCATACTATCTTTTGTGTAAAAGGGGGAAATAAGAATATATATTTGTATTTTCTTGTTTCTGTATAAAGAAATTTTGAAAGCATATACAGATTGAGCATCCCAAATCTCAAAATAGAGTCCAAAATCCAAAACACTTCTGATCCCAAGCATTTCAGACAAGAGATACTCAATGTGTAAGTAAACTATTTACAGAAGAGGTAAATTGAGTGGATAAGGGCAAGGATGTGAGGGAGATTATTCACTGTTTATTTTGCATGATGTTATTTGAAAAATATATGTATATAACCCAAGTGCTAATTCAAGGTCTTCTTATTTCCTAAATTTAGTGTACTGCAAAATGTAATTCTTTCATTGCATCTGCTAGACTCTATGGAATCAAGTACGCCAAGAATAAGAGTATAGATATCCAGCAAATGAAATCCAAGATAACTAGAGGAACTACCATGGAAAATATCACTGTTTCTCAACTCTGCTTCACAGATCATTTTGTGAGTTTAGCAGACAGAATCTCTGATTTAAAAATCCACAGGCTTAAAAAATCAAACTGAATCCATAGGTCTTACAAATTTTGACAGTCCAAGAAGCTAGAAGATGCAGGGGTAGTGTGTATCATGGTAGTGTTTGTGACGTCTGAGGGCCACAATCATACCTTACATTTAAAATTTCATGAAGAATTGGAGTTAAAACTCCGACCTCATGCCTTCAGGCCTGAGTCTTTTTCTCTTGCCATGTTTATTATTAAACTCATGTACAATATAGTTGAGGAGAATTTTTAAAAATAACCCAGAAACAGTAAAATTGCTTCCTTTTATACCAGAACATACATTAAAAAAATGGGGACAGAAAATCAGCTTTTGTTACTTTCAGAATCCTAGTGACAAATTTTGGAATGATGCAGTAACATAAAATACATACTTTCTATCTCCTTCTGCTGCCTTTGTCTCATTTAGAAATTTGTCCAGTAGGAACTCTTTGATATAACAAGTCCACTATCAAACAGATGGTTTCAAACTGCTCTTTTGTTCTTGAAACTGGCAATTATTTTGTCCCTGTGTGCTTGAGGTCTGGATAGGAATGATTTTTTCACAGCTATCAAGCACAACATGAATGAACAGAGGCTTTCATTTACTGGCAATAGACAGCAAGAGTGGAAATCTCTATTGCACATATTTCAATGTTGTCGTATAAAACAGTATTTCTTTTTATCAGCAAGTGGTTTATAAATGTCGACAGCACCCCAAAACAAACAGCCTGGTTTATAACAACATATTTGGTGGTGTTTTCAATTTGTAATATTCATTGCCAGGCTTAAAGTATTATGCTCATGTTTCAAGTAAACTGTTTAATTAAAGTTTAAACAAGGGGTTCCAGAGCTTTAATAGCAAAGCATTTTATTAGAAAGCAAGGTCATGGACTCTTAAAAAATTAATGAAGTATGACCACCTTATGCCAAATAAATAAAGAACTGTATATAAGATCTTGCCTGATATTATAGCTCTTGCATTCTGAAAATCATGTGTAAATACTGACCTAACATCATATTTCATGAACCATATTTTATATTTACTTCCTCATTTATTTAATTAACAACAGATACCCCTAGGTTTGAAGTCAAGTTCTGACACTTGGAAGCTACTTGACTTCTCTGAGTCTCAGTTTCTTGGACCATAAAATAAGGACAACATCACTTAGCTTGCGGGGTTGATGTGGAATTTAATAGGGAATATATGAAATGCCACAGTGCCCAGTACATGGTAGATACTGACAGATCCTACTTGTTGTTTCTCCTGTTATTTCTGTGGCATACTCACACTCAATAAACACACTCACCCAGACGTTATTAGAAGTCAAGCGATTTGGCAAAGAAAAGAGGGGAAGCACACATTCCTAAATGGAGTAAAAACCTTTACTTCAGGCTGGGCAAGGAGCCCAGGAGTTTGAGACCAGCCTGGGCAACATGGTGAAATCCTGTCTCTGGAAAAAAACAAAAAAAAAAAAAAAGAGAGAGAGAACCTTTACTTCAGCTTCTGCATTTTTCATACAAACCAAGTCTAACAGGATAAGAGTTAGTATTTAGAATTTAAACGGAAACCTTTGGTAACCATGACTCTTGGCATCTTTGAAATATCGATATAATACCAATAATATCTATGAAGAAACTGAGTTCCCAACACTATTTTATGTCACACTTAAATCTGACAGTCTCATTCAACAAATAGTGAAATCCTGCCAATTCTTATTTATTTATTTATTTATTTATTTATTTATTGATAGAAACAGGATCTTGCTCTGTCACCCAGGCTGGAGTGTGGTGGCACAGTCACAGCTCACTGCAGTCTCAAAATCCTGGGCTCAAGCCATCCTCCGTCTCAGTATCCTGAGTGGGTAGGACCACAAGCACGCACCACCAGTCCTGGCTAATTTTTTATTTTTTGCAGAATTAGGACCTTGCTATGTCACTCAGGCTGGTCTCGAACTCTTCCTGGTCCCAGGTGATCCTCCCACCTTGGCCTCCCAAATTGCTGAAAGTACAAGTGTGAGCCACTACACCCAGTCCTATTAATATCTTAATGTCTTTCCTCTAAGAAGAGGCATTACTGTGTAAGGAAAGGACACATTTTACTACTGAAATCCCATCCTTTTTAATAGTCCTAATATGTTATTTAAGTACATTCTACTTGAGGCAGAATCAACATGTTCTGCAGTTTTGGAATCAAAGAGTTGTATACTCAAATCACTCCCTCGCATGGTACCTGTGTGACACTGTAAGCAAAAGACAGTCTTTGGGCCATAGTTCTTCATCAGTAAAATGGACTACCTACCTCATGATGTTGTGAGGATTAAGGGAGATAATATACATTAAACTTTCATCTCTTTGACTTCAACACAGCAATTATCCAAGGAAGGGAGTTGTTACTATCCTTAAGTATTCCAGACATTAGTTTTAGTCTAAGTTTCCAGTTGATGGGTATTCTTTCCAAATACTTTAGCTCCAGACTAAAGCAAAAAGGTCATTTGGTGAATATGGTGTGCTAATTCTGAAGGGTGAGGGAGAGGTGCTTTTAAGATAAAAATTAGGAGTGCAGGAGAAATTATCCAGTTTGTAGATAAGTGCTCTTGATAGGAGCAGCACAACAAAAGCGTACTTATCTCTGGCTTGTCTAAACAGACAAGCCGGCTTCCAGACCCTCCCAAGGTCAAGTTCAGAAAGTCAGCAGTGGGAGGTTGAGGTTGGAAGCCTCATGTGAACATCAAGAATAAGTCAAGTGCTCTCACCTTTCTGAAAGCAGGGAGAGAAAGTACAAGAGGCCTTTGTTAATGAGACAGGAAAATCATAGCCTGAAAATGCTGACAATGACATTTCAAAAGTCTCAATTCCTTAGTAATAGGCAAGAACATGTGAAGAAGGAGAAAAAAATTCTCTGAAGTTTTAAAAAGAAGAAAATGATCAAGTATCTGTGATATGTGAGAACTTTATCTTGCAAGGTTACTTCAGTTCACGTTTCCTAAATGGGGACACCTCTGCAGAGGGAACACGAGGCTTTTCTTGTGAGGCGCTTTGCTGGTAATTTGTGACTCTGACAAATGCCATCTGATTGACAGCCCTGCCCATCCCCCGTTAGGCAGTCAGAGATATACGGAAAACACAGAGTCTTCCAAGTCTAAGTTCACTTAGAAAATGCCAAAGGGGGCCGGGTGAGGTGGCACATGCCTGTAATCCCAGCACTTTGGGAGGCCGAGGCGGGTGGATCATCTGAGGTCACAAGTTCGAGACCAGCCTGACCACATGGTGAAACCCCATTTCTACTAAAAATACAAAAATTAGCTGGGTGTGGTGCCTGTAATCCCAGCTACTCAGGAGGCTGAGGCAGGAGGCAGGAGAATCGCTTGAACCCAGGAGGCAGAGGTTGCAGTGAGCCGAGATCATGCCATTGAACTCCAGCCTGGGCGACAGAGCAAGACTCCAACTCAAAAAAAAAAAAAAAAAAGCCAAAGGTTTTTTCACACTCTCCATTCCCTCACACTCTCTAACTCTGCTCTCTGGTTGCTGATGTATGGGAGGCCCAAGGAGAAGTGGCCACTGAGGCCGCCACCTGCTTGTGGGAGACACTGAGGGGGACCAGTCAGCCTTCCAGGTACATCCTGAACACAGAAGCAGATAGGATCTTCATTTTCATCAGCCTCAGAGAGAGACCCGATGCTCTCCATCCTCACTCTGCCCCCTTCTTGAGCAATCACGCCTTCATTTCTTTCCTTTTCTGTTACCGTTAGTTAGCCAGGCATGAGCAGGGCAGAAGAGGGCTCTTCTCCCACTCACCAGGAATGTCAGTCAATCATTGGTGATGGTTTCCCAGTTACCACATTGCCTCCCTAAACGTGATAACTCAGCAGCCGGTGCCAGGGAGAGACAATCTCCTGATGGTCCTGATGTCCTGTGGACAATCTCCTGATGGTCCACATTAAAGTGTTAATTGAATGCAGGTGCCAGGGAGAAGCAAAAAGGGTATCCAATAAAATGTCAGATATTGGGCGAGTGAGCCCAGGCATGCCCATTAAGAGACAAAATGGAGGAGTATGACCTTCCGGGGCCACTCTACTGGAAAAGGGAAGAAAGCCTCAGATGGGCATGAGTACAACTTCCTAAACACGCTGGCAGTCTCACCTCCCAAGCTAAGGAGGGCACTGCGCATGCGGGCAGCCCACTCTAAGGGAAGAATCATGGGAAAGAGGCACAAAACGTCAGGAGTAGGCCAGTGTATAAAGTCCTAGGATCAAGGTTAAACGTCACACTTGACCTTCATAGTGCCCACTTGGGTCTCTTCCAAGTGTACCTTCCTTTCTTTCCTGCTCTAAAGCTTTTTAATACACTTCTACTCCTGCTGAGAAACTTGCCTTGGTCTCTTTTTCTGCCTTATGCCCCTCAGTCAAATTCTTCTGAGGAGGCAAGAACTGAGGTTGCTGCAGACTGGTATGGATTCGTCCCCGGTAACTCAGATACTTTCCACCCCTAACATGTCTACCATCATCTGTCCACAAAACCTCTGGAATCCTTCATAACTACATCCCTTGCCCTGAGAAATTCCTCCTGTTTATCCATCTTCCCTCTTTCCCAACCTCAGTCCTTCTCTCTAGGGTCTGAATCCTAAATAGTCTCTCTGTCAGTTTAATGTCTGAGGAATCAGTTGGTGCAATACTATCTAGGCTCCCCAGGCTATAATCCTGAACTCCATTGTCACATTCATAACAAAGCAAGCTGCCTGTGAAGGAGCATGGGACCACATTCTTACATCTTAAGAAGGAAAATCAGGTGAATGATCAGGCAGTTGAAGTGGGAGACTTATCTGCCTTTGCACAGTTAGGATAGCTGTGCTGCTGTTGTTTGCTGTCTCTGTTTACTGCTGAAGGGTTAGAAACATCTCCACACAGAGAAAAGGAACAGGTGGCTTCCCATACCCACTCTCCCCACCTAGTCAAGAACCCTGGGTCAAGGTACAGAAGAACATGGCAGATGGCCCAGAAAGGATTTGGAACAGGGAGCCAACAAGCTCAGAATCACAAAGGATACGCAGAGGAAGTAGAGACTCAGGTGTACTCAGAACTGGCACAGAAATAAACTTGGGCCACATGATAAATGGAAAAAAAAGGGCAATTGTCTTAAGTTAAAGGTGCTTTTCTTCTTTGGGTTGAATTAAAAATCACAAAAAGCATGGAGGATTTATTAATATATGCCTTTGTTTAAGGATAGTATCTTTTTTTTCAAATAAAACAATGTCTTTAAAGAGGACTAAGATTGCAAATGAATGCTTTTAAAGAAATGCAGGAGGATAAATTAGAAAGCAGGAAACAATGTAAACAAATATTTGTGTCCAATTACTGAAAGTGTTTCAATAATCATGGATAAAGTGGCCTTTAAGCAATCATGATACAGCTAAAAAAGACAATTTTAGCAAAGAAGAGAGAGTTGCCGAGTTCTACAGGGGATAACAAAAGTATATTAGAAATAGATACACTTGCATCCACTTATAGTATAAATTGCTATGAATTGAGATGCAGCATTCTGAAGAAAGTGGCATAGAATTCTGGAACAGAGCTTGAGTGGAGAGTGGTTCTGTCCTTGCATCTCTGTGATTTTCAGTTTTTTTTAACCCCTCTGGGCCACAGGTCCTCATCAGTAAAAGGAGGTGGCTGGGGCTTAGATCATCTCAAGGTCCTTCCTGTTCTAGAGTTATTTATTTGTTAAGATGTATTAAGAAAGCATCGTAAAAGTGTAATTAGCCTAAAATTTGGGTGTCTGTCCTGTCCTTTCATACCTTATCAAGGGATTCCTTGGCCCTTTTCCTGAAAAACTCCTTAATGGAGCTATTACATTGTGAATTTTGGACAGAGCTAGACCTGGAATAGGTGTCAACTTTGTCGCGTACTGGCAGTGTGACTATGAACAAAGGACATGGGCTCTTTGAGTCTATGATGAAGATCAGTAAAATGCATTATTTACCTCAGGGGGTGATAGGAATAAAATGACATCTATCACATACAGAGTTTAGCATAGCATTTGGCCCTCAGTGAACAAACAATAAATGATATGTTATAAACTATATGTTGTACCTGTAATGTGCAAAGTACATGAAAGAGTCCACATGGGTGCCAGCTCTGGAACCAGACTTCTTGGGTTCAAACTCTCCTCTGCCATTTCTTAACTATGCGGCCTTGGGAAGATTACTTAAATTCCTCGCAGCGCAATTTCCTCATTTGTAAAATAGAGATTATAACAGTATTTACCAAATTTGGTTGTTGTTAGGTATGAATTAGTTAATAATAAAATTGTTAGAACAGTGGCTAGCTCAGGGCAGGTGGTATTAAAGAAAATACTCAGATCATCTTTTAATTAGAGGCCAAAGGCCAGAATATACTTAAACAAACAAACAAACAAAAATTTTTTAGAATTAGCAGCTTAAAATGTAAATACTTTTACTTACTTTAAGGCACCTCCTGCTCAAAACTTTCCCTTTTTTATTTCTTAATTTTTTTTGTTTTGTTTTTTGTTTTGTTTTAGAGAGAGAATGTTGCTGTGCCACCTAGGCTGGAGTGCAGTGGCACAATCACAGCTGACTGCAGCCTCAAAATCCCGGCTCAAGCACTCCTCTTACCTCAGCCTCATAAGTAGCTGGGACTACAGGCATGTATCACTAAGACTGGCTAATTTTTCAATATCTTTTTTAGAAATGGGGTCCCCTAGATTGCCATGGCTGGTCTTGAGCTCCTGGCCTTGACTGATCCTCCTGCCTTGGCTTCCCATATTGCTGGAATTACAGGTGTGAGTCACTGTGCCTGGCTTCAAAACCTTTAAACAAGTATTTGTTTTCTAGCGGGCAATCTGAATGCCATCAGGATTGGGGATGGGAGCCATGGTGACTGCTTAGGAAGTTCTTCCTCTAATCAAGTTAGACAGAACTGGCTCTAAAGTCCTGGCTGTCAAATGTTATCTCTAATTAGTATGCATCCTTTCCAGCATGATATTAGAAACCATAAGATGAAATTAGTTGCCTTTGTGTTACTAAAATAATAGGTAAAATATTACATGCAATGAATTTTGTGACATTTCACATTTAGTCTTTGGGCTCAGGGCATTTAAGATGAAGCTCTGACCTTTCCTTCTTGCATCTTAGAAATGGTCTTGATTATCCATTTATTTGAAAATGCGCATGACTCACAAGTCAACAGAGCTCTATGCCTCATTCTCTGATCCTGTTTTGTGGCTGAGTTAGAACAATAATTTAGCTCTCTTTGGTGTGGTATGAGGCTTTTGGTGAAGAACATTGAGTTCAAGTATTAGTGAGATAAAAGATTAGTGAGATGAAAGAGATTTTAATAGATGTGATTTCAGGTAGATGGAGATTCATAATACCGATTAAAAAGTCAACTGTCTTCTGTGATATAACTTATTTTAATGAACTCATCTAAAATTATAGAGAGTGATATCAGACTTGCACAACTATATTCCAGTCAACAGGCAATAAAATGATGAGGCATAATTTTTTGAATTATAAGGGTATCCCCAAAACTACTGCTTTATGCCCCAAGAAGCAGATTTTAAAATTCTGAAGGTACTAAATGTGTGAAAATTCATTTTGCTAATGTTTCCTTTCACTGTGTTTTCAGGAGGGAAAATGTTCATAATAATCAACTACTTTGATCTCAAAAGTCCCTTTCAGCTATAAAATTCTGACCTTTTTTTTTTTCTTTTCTTTTTGGAGACAGAATCTGTCCATGAGGCTGGAGTGTAGTGGCCCCTCCCTGCTTATTGCAGCCTTGACCTCCCCGGGCTCAAGTGATCCTCCCACTTCAGCCTCCCAGGCAGCGGAGACCATAGGCATATGCCCCCAACCCTGGCTAATGACTGATTTTTTGAACATCCACATCTCATAAGGCACTTTCACCAATGTTGGCTGTTATACCAAATGCCGAAACAGGCTCCAGAGCCTCCCAGGGAATATTCCTCCTCACAAGAATGTATGCTGTCTCCAATTACTGTAGTATTCTGCAAGTGACCCATTGTGACTTCAGGGACAATTGACTCTACTGTTATGAAGTTGCTACTAAAATAAAGCAGATTTTTTTGAAATATTCATTACCAATCTTTTTAACGTTCACAAATCTTGGGAGAGCCTCTTTTGCTGAATCCTTTTCTTGGATCTACTTTATTATGAACATCTAAAAATTCAGACCAGTCTTGACATCATTCAAACATCAGAGACAGGAAGTATCTTATGGTTATTTTAAGAAATATGAGAGCACAGTGTTTGGCATTCAGTTGGTGCTCACTGAATAGTATTTGAATCAATAAATTTAAGTTTTACAGACCTAGGAATGAATATAGGGGTAAGGAGAACAAATACTGGAATAGGTCAAAGGTGCCATTTGTGATACTGAAGGAAGAGTGTTCACAATTAATGGTTGCCAGCAAAGATGCTCTTCAAATTGGGCACATTTCAATGAAGAGACTTAATTAATGTATACCCTATTTCTGTATAAGTAGATAAAACATGTCAAAGAAAATGAAAGACTCTGCTTTTGCTTTACAAATAAAATAAGTAGAAGATTTTCATGTTAATTTTGTAATCTTTTATATACAAGTCTTTGGACTCAATATTTTTGAAAAGGAACATAAATCTGTTTTATCTTTAGAGAACATCTTGTTTTTCAATCATTTAAAATGCCATGATATGCTTTCTGGGATTCAAGGCATGATCATATGTTAATGTCTGCTCAATAAAGCATGAAATTCTATAAATACTTTTTACTTCTGTTGATCAGCCATCTGAGTGAAAAAGAGGCAAGTGTGAAAATAAATTCCACTATTGCTTTCCTAGGCTCCCACACTTGTGCCCTATCTGTAATGCTGCCATTAGGACTCAACGTGATCTAGTGAAGAACGGAGGAGCTTCGTAGCGGGGACATAATATTTAGAATTCTAGCCTAGCCATTTTCTAGCAGGCCTTCTGCATGCTACTTAACCATTCCCAGGTCTCCATTTCTGTCTTTGAAAATGAGAATAATATTTATACCATAGGGTTATTACACACATTGCCTAGCATATTGTAGCTTTTAAAAAACTTTTTATTTTGAATTAATTTTAGGCTTACAGAAAAGTTGCAAAAGAAGTACAGAGAGTTCTATGTGAGGAGGTTTTTATTTTAAAACCAGTGTTAATTTCCTCCTGTTCCTATCAATGTAAATTTAATCTATGTGTTTCTACTTCAAAAGCAAAGCTGGAGCTTCAAATTTCTCCTTCCTTTTGATTTGGCTTCCTCAGTACATCTCTCTCTCCCTCTCTTTCTTTTTAAATAGATTTACTTTTTTGAGATGTTTTAGGTTCACAGCAAAATTGAGCAGAAAGTACAGAGATTTCCCATATAACCCCTGTACTCACACAAGAAAAGCCTCCCCAACTATCAACATCCCACACCAGAGTGGTACATTTGTTATAGGCAGTGAACCTACAATGACACATCATTATCACCCAGAGTCCATAATTTACTCTTTTTTTTTTTTGCTTTTTTTTTTTTTTTTTTAAGACAGGGTCTTGCTCTGTCACCCAGGCTGGAGTGCAGTGTTGCCATCATTGCTCACTGCAGCCTCGACCTCCTGGACTCAATCGATCCTCCCACCTCAGTCTCCTGAGTAGCTGGGAGTACAGGCACACACCACCTTGCCTGGCTAATTTTTGTGTTTTCTGTAGAGATGGGGCTCGGCCATGTTGCCCAGGCTGGTCTTGAACTCCTGGGCTCAAGCAATCTGCCACCCTTGGCCTTCCAAAGAGCTGGGATTATAGGCATGAGCCACCATGCCAGGTCTATAGTTCACTCTTGGTGTTGTACATTCTATGAGTTTTGACAATGTAAAATGATACACACCACACATTTTAGTACCTTATAAAACGTTTCATTGTCCTAAAAATCCTCTGTGCTCTGCCTATTCATCCCTCTCTCCTCTAACCCCTGTCAACCACTAACCTTTTTTATTATCTCCATAATTTTGCCTTTTCCAGAGTGTTATAGAGGTGCAATCATACAATATGTAACCTTTTCAGACTGGCACTTAATAGTGTGCATTTAAATTTCCTCTGCATTTTTTCAGGGTTTTTCATGGCTTTTCATTTCTTCTTAGCACTGAATAATATTCCATTGTATAGAGTGTATCATGGTTAATCCACTTACCTACTGAAGGGCATTTTGGTTGCTCCTAGGTTTTAGCAAATATGAATAAAGCTGCCATAAATACCCATGTGTAGATTTTTGTGGGGACACAAATTTTCAACTCCTTTTGATAAAAACCAGGGTCATGATAGCTGGATTGTATAGTAAGAGTATGTGTGGTTTTATTTTAAAAAACTGTCAAACTGTGTGGCAAAGTAGCTTTACCATTTTGCATTCCCACCAGCAATAAATGACACTTCCTCTTGTTCCACATCCTCTTCAACATTTGGTATTGTTAGTGTTTTGGATTTCTGCCATTCTAATAGGTATGTAGTGGTATCTTGTGTTTCAAACATATGTTTTTTAGTGCTTGAACTCTTGAGTAGTCAAAACCTTTTTCTTTAGGAAACCTCTGGGCTCTTACATAAATCAATAGGTCAAACTCATAAATCAAGGGAGACTGGAGTTTCACCTTAGTTAATACACTGGCGATCCAAGTATGGTACTGGATGATATTGATTTGGACAGTGCTAAAGTATTATCTTAAATTAAGGGCATTTGCCATCCCAGAAACAATCTAGTTGTGGTAAGCAAGGGCTTTGGAAACATTTCAGACATCTGGGTTTGAATCTTTACTCCTCCCTTTACAAATAGTGCAATGGACAAGTTAATGAAATTCTCTAAGCTAGTTCCTCATTTAAAAATGAAGATAACAGGCCGGGCGCAGTGGCTCATGCCTGTAATCTCAGCACTTTGGGAGGCTGAGGCGGGCGGATCACGAGGTCAGGAGATCAAGACCATCCTGGCTAACATGGTGAAACCCCATCTCTACTAAAAATACAAAAAAAATTAGCTGGGCATGGTGGCGGGCACCTGTAGTCCCAGCTACTTGGGAGGCTGAGGTAGGAGAATGGTGTGAACTCGGGAGGCAGAGCTTGCAGTGAGCTGAGATCACGCCACTGGACTCCAGCCTGGGAGGCAGAGTGAGACTCTGTCTCAAAAAAAAAAAAAAATGAAGATAATAATACACACTTCATAAAGTAATATATGTAAATTTATGGATTTTAAGCTTTTAGGGTAGTATAAACAATGTATTTTTGTTTTTTATTATTAGTGACAAATTATGAAAAACTTATCAGAAATTTTAGTATGGAATGTAGTTTTTTTTTTTTTTTTCTTGCAGATCAATTCCACAGGAAGTAATATACTTCTTGAATGTGTTGGGTTACTTTCCACAATGTCTGGAAGTATTAGAAATTTCATCTCAAACCTCTGTAGTAGCAATTTCAGCTAACAGTGGGCTCAAGTGAGGATAAAATTGTGAATGGTTGGCTATCACAAGGTAAAGCAATCCTGTAGATAGCAGATTTGGCCATAGTCCAAAAATACAGTCGAGGTGCTACTTCCAGTAGCCGGAAAGTGAGTTTAAAATTTTTGACAACATTGTACAGAGGATACAACTTGGAAAAAGTCAGCATCATCTAATTAACTTATGCTAACATTATGATGAAATATCTTCTCAATTTTATGTTCCCTTTACACATAGATGTTTCTTCAGCTTTTTTGAGGTATAATTCACAAATAAAAATTGTGCATATTTCTGGTATACATGTTTTGATAGATGTATACATTGTGAAATGAATACCACAATCAAGCTAATTAACATATCCATCACCATCACCTCACATAGTTATTCTTTTTTGTGTGTACGTGGTGAAATTTAAAATCTACTCTTAGCAGTTTTCAAGGACATAATACATTTTTATTAACTGTAGTCACCATGCTGTGCAATAGAGCTCCAGAATTTGTTCATACTGTCTAACTGAAACTTGTATCCTTTAAATAACATCTTCTCAGCCATCCCCTCATCTCCAGGCCCTGGTAACCACTATTCTACTCTCTGCTTCTTTGAATTCAACTTTTTAAAGAGTTCACATACAAGTGAGATCATGAAGTGTTTGTCTTTCTCTGCCTGGCTTAGTTCACTTAATGTAATGGCCAGTTTTGTCCAGGTTGTTGCAAATGACAGAATTTCCTTTTTTTCTAAGGCAGAATAATATTTCATTGCGTATATAAGCCACATTTTCCTTATTTATTCATCCATTGACGGACACTTTGGTTGATTCCATATATCTTGGCTATTGTGACTAATGCTGCAACGAACATGGGAGCACAGCTATGTTTTTGATAGACTGATTTCATTTCCTTTACTTGTTTACCCAGAAGTAGGAATTGCTAGATCTCATGGGAGTGTTATTTTTAATTTTTTGAGGAACTCCATACTGTTTTCCATGACAGCTATACTAATTTACATTCCTACCAACAGTGTACAAGAGTTGTCTTTTCTCTACATCTTGTTATCTTTCATCTTCTTGATAATAGCTATTCTTGCAAGTGTGAGACGATATCATATTGTGGTTTGAATATGCATATCCCTGATGATTAGTGATGCTGAACATTTGTTTTATATACCTCTTAGCCATTTCTGTATCTTCTTTCGAGAAATGTGTATTCAGGTTCTTTGCTCATTTCTAAATTGGATTTTATTTGTTTTCTTGCTAGTGAGTTGTTTGAGTTTTTTCATGTATGTTGGACATTATCCCCTTAACAGATATGCAGTGTGCAAATATTTTCTCCCATTCTGAATGTTGTCTCTTCACCCTGTTGATTTCTTCCTTTGCTATGCAGAAACTTTTTAGTTTGATGTAATCCAATTTGCCTATTTTTGCTTTTGTTGCCTGTGCTGTTGGGGTTATAGCCAAAAAATCATTGCCTAGACCAATGTCAAGAAGCCTTTTCCCTAGGTTTTTATCTAGTAGTTTTACAGTTTCAGGTCTTACATTAATTGAGTTGATTGTTGTATATGGTGTGAGATAAGGGTCCAATTTCATTCTTCTGTATGTGGATATTTAGTTTTCCCAACATCATATATTGGAGACTATCCTTTCCCCATTGTGTTCTTGGTAGCTTTGTTGAAGATCAATTTGCCATAAACACATGGATTTATTTCCTGGCTCTCTATTCAACCTTCTTCAAACTTCTCCACATATTCTTAAAAGGTCATATAATATGAAGTTTAAATTTTTTTAGTGTAGTTTTCATCTCTATATTAAAACAAAAAATACCGTATCTCATGCAATGGAAAGACAAAGATAGTTTGATTTTGGTGGATGAAGAGATTCTGTGCCAAATTTTTTCTTTTGGAGAAAAGGAAGAAACTAACATTTTCTGGCTTTTACTATCTATAGACTTTCTTTTCCTTAACAGAGTAATTTGTTTCTGAAAACCCTTTCTTAGAAGAAAACCTAACTTGAAACTTCAATTACTATTAAAGGATATCTGTAAATTTTTAATGCACATCTGAGTCCCCAAACAAAAACCATTTGTTCCAAAAACATTACATTCTATTAAAATGGAAAGCACACGCAGGGGAAGGTGAGGCAACTTTAAGATCTGCAACTGCAGAAAGCTGTTCTTAACCCAGCACTGGAGGGACAATGGGAAAAGGTGTTTTCACCAAAGCCTAGGCCAGCAGCCTCAACAGCTGGAATCCAGAAGAGATCCTACTGGAATGGTTACCTCCCTGTATCTTCTCTTCTCACCTTTCTATCTTCCCTCAGTGCTTCCTATTGTCTAAAATTACCCAGAAGCAAGTTGGGAATGGAGTTTGGGAAAACATTCCCAGGGTTTAGCTTCCTATGGTACAGAGAAGAGCTGGGAGAGAAGGCAAATGGATCAGAGAGCAAACAGGTAAATAACTGGCACAATCACATAGCAAAGTAGTGTCCCAGCTGAAACACCTAAGATACAAAGTAGTTCTAAATGCAGCTAAGCCAAAGTAGGAGTATTCAGTGAAACACTTCATACAGAAGAATTCTTACAGCCTATTTGGATTTTTTTTCGGTACTTTACTGCATTAGATATTGAATTAATTACTTTACATCTGCTAATTCGTTTAACCCTCCATTAGGGGTTAGGTGCTATTATTCATTTAAAACAGAAAAAGTAAGGCTTAACAAGATAAAGTAATTTTCCCAAAATTATTCAGTTAATTAAGCAACACAACTGAGATTTGAACCAAGCTCCTGCAGGCTCCCATGCTCTTTCCGTTACATCATGATATAAAAATAATTTACCTCCAAATAAGTGTAATATGCCTAGCAACATAAATATATATACTGAGAAGTTTGAGCTACATCAACTAAAAATTATAATTTACTTAATCAAATTAGATAAAACTAATATGAATCCAGAATATTTGGTCTCAGATTTATGTTTTCTCAACATTTCCCTCAAATCATTTAGGGAGCTTGTAATTAATTTATATTTCTAGGCTTCACTTCAGACATACTGAGATTTCCTGGGAGCAGTACCTGGGGAGCTGCATTTGAAATAAGGTCCTCACTGGATTTTTAAGCACCTTAACATTTAACAATCCCTATACTGTCTCTGTATTTGGTCATACTAACTATACTAACAAGGATTATTATTATTATTATTATTATTATTATTATTATTTTTGAGATGGAATCTCGCTCTGTTACCCAGGCTGGAGTGCAGTGGCACGATCTCTGCTCACTGCAACCTCTGCCTCCCAGGTTCAAGCGATTCTCCTGCCTCAGCCTCCTGAGTAGCTGGGATTACAGGCATGCGCCACCACGCCCGGCTAATTTTTGTATTTTTAGTAGAGACAGGGTTTCACCATGTTGGTCATGCTGGTCTTGAACCCCTGACATCATGATCCACCTGCCTCGGCCTCCCAAAGTGCTGGGATTACAGGGGTGAGCTATCGTGCCCGGCCACAAGGATTATTTTTAAATAGCTTTCCTTTAAAAAAAAAAAATTCAAAATCAACCAAAATGGAAAAAAACCCCAAAAACCCAAAACACCCAAGAATCAACAATCTACTATCTGCTTATGGAGCCTTAATTCAAAGATGATGCGGCTATTCAGGTTGGGAGTACAGTTGACCATTGAACAACAAGACTTTGAACTGCGTGGGTCCACTTCTATACAGACTTTTTTCAATAAATCTGCCTGCTTCTACTGTCTTGCCTTCTAACCACCTCAACCTGTTCTACCCCTGCCATCTGAGACAGCAAGACCAACCCTTCCTCTTCCTCCACCTTCTCAGCCTACTCAATGTGAAGACAATGAGGATGAAGACCTTTATGATGGTCCACTTCTACTTAATGAATAGTAAATATATTTTCTCTTATGATTTTTTAAATAGAATTTTCTTTTATGTGGCTTTACTGTAAGATTCCAGCATGTAATAAATATATGTTAATCGACTGTTTATGTTATCAGTAAGGCTTGCAGTCAACAGTAGGCTATAAATAGTTACATTTTGGGGGAGTGAAAATTATATGCAGTTTTTTTTTATCATTATACTTTAAGTTCTGGGATACATGTGCAGAAGGTGCAGGTTTGTTACATAGGTATACATGTGCTATGGTGGTTTGCTGCACCCGTCAACCCATTATCTAGGTTTTAAGCCCTGCATGCATTAGGTATTTCTCCTAATGCTATCCCTCCCCTTGCCCCCCATTCCCCAATGGGCTCCAGTGTGTGATGTTCCCCTCCCTGTGTCCATGTGTTCTCATTGTTCAACTCCCACTTATGACTGAGAATATGTGGTGTTTGGTTTTCTGTTCCTGTGGTAGTTTGCTGAGAACGATGGTTCCCAGCTTCATTTATGTCCCTGCAAAGCATATGAACCCATTCTTTTTTATGGCTGCATCATATTCCATGGTGTATACTAGCCACATTTTCTTTATCCAGTCTATCATTGATGAGCATTTGGGTTGGTTCCAAGTCTTTGCTATTGTAAATAGTACTGCAATAAGCATATGTGTGCATGTGTCTTTATAATAGAATGATTTATAATCCTTTGGGTATATACTCAGTAATGGGATTGCTGGGTCAAATGGTATTTCTAGTTATAGATCCTTGAGGAATTGCCACACTGTTTTCTGCAATGGTTGAACTAATTTACACTCCCACCAACAGTGTACAAGCATTCCTATTTCTCCACACCCTCGCCAGCATCTACTGCTTCCAGACTTGTTAATAATCACCATTCTAACTGGCATGAGATGGTATCTCATTGTGGTTTTGATTTGCATTTCTCTAATGACCAGTGATGATGAGCTTTTTTTCATGTTTGTTGGCTGCATAAATGTCTTCTTTTGACAAGTGTCTGTTCATATTCCTCATCCACTTTTTGATGGGGTTGTTTGTTTTTTCTTGTAAATTTGTTTTCTTTCCTTGTAGATTCTGGATATTAGACATTTGTCAGATGGATAGATTGCAAAAATTTTCTCCCATTCTGTAGGTTGCCTGTTCACTCTGATGATAGTTTCTCTTGCAGTGCAGAAGCTCTTTAGTTTAATTAGATCCCATTTGTCAGTTTTGGCTTTCGTTGCAATTGCTTTTGGTGTTTTAGTCATGAAGTCTTTGCCCATGCCTATGTCCTGAATGGTATTACTTAGGTTTTCTTCTAGGGTTTTTGTGGTTTTAAGTCTTACGTTTAAGTCTTTAATTCATCTTGAGTTAATTTTTGTATAAGGTGTAAGGATGGGGGGTCCAGTTTCAGTTTTCTGCATATGGCTAGCCAGTTTTCCCAATACCATTTATTAAATAGGGAATCGTTTCCCCATTGCTTGTTTTTGTCAGGTTGTTAAAGATCAGATGGTTGTAGATGTGTGGTGTTATTTCTGAGGCCTCTGTTCTGTGCCATTGGTCTGTATATCTATTTGGTACCAGTACCATGCTGTCTTGGTTACTGTAGCCTTGTAGTATAGTTTGAAGTCAGGTAGTCTGACGCCTCCAGCTTTGTTCTTTTTGCTTAGGATTGTCTTGGCTATATGGGCTCTTTTTTTGGTTATGAAATTTAAAGTAGTTTTTTCTAATTCTGTGAAGAAAGTCAATAGTAGCTTGGTGGGAATAGCACTGAATCTATAAATTACTTTGGGCAGTGTGGCCATTTTCACAATATTGATTCTTCCTATCCTTAAGCATGGAATTTTTTTCCATTTGTGTCCTGTCTTATTTCCTTGAGCAGTGGTTTGTAGTTCTCCTTGAAAAGGTCCTTCACGTCCCTTGTAGGTTGTATTCCTAGGTATTTTATTTTCTTTGTAGCAATTGTGAAAGGGAGTTCACTTATGATTTGATTCTCTGTTTGCCTATTATTGGTGATTTTTGCACATTGCTTTGTATCCTGAGACTTTGCTGAAGTTACTTATCAGCTTAGGACATTTTTGGGCTGAGATGATGGGGTTTTCTAAATATACAATTATGTCATCTGCAAACAGAGACAATTTCATTTTCTCTCTTCCTATTTGAATACCCTTTATTTCTTTCTCTCGGCTCATTACCCTGGTCAGAACTGCCAATACTTTGGTGAATAGGAGTGGTGAGAGAGGGCATCCTTGTCTTGTGCCAGTTTTCATAGGAAATGCTTCCAGCTTTTGCCCATTCAGTATGATATTGGTTATGGGTTTGTCATAAATAGCCCTTATTATTTTGAGATATGTGCCATCAATACCTAGTTTATTGAGAGTTTTTAGCCTGAAGGGGTGTTGAATTTTTCAAAGGCATTTTCTGCATCTATTGAGATAATCATGTGGTTTTTGTCATTGGTTCTGTTTATGTGATGGATTACGTTTATTGATTTGCGTATGTTGACCAGCCCTGCATCCTAGGGTTGAAGCCAACTTAATTGTGGTGGATAAGCTTTTGATGTGTTGCTGACTCCTGTTTGCCAGTATTTTCTGAGGATTTTCGCATCGATGTTCATCAGGGGTATTGGCCTGAAAGTTTCTTTTTCTGTTGTCTCTGCTAGGTTTTTATATCAGGATGATGCTGGCCTCATAAAATGGTTTAGGGAGGAGTCCCTCTTTTTCTATTGTTTGAAATAGTTTCAGAAGGAATGGTACCAGCTCCTATTTGTACCTTTGGTAGAATTTGGCTGTGAATCTGTCTGGTCCTGGGCTTTTGTTGGTTGGTAGGCTATTAATTACTGCCTCAATGTTTGGTCTATTCAGGGATTCAACTTTTTCCTGGTTTAGTCTTGAAAGGGTGTATGTGTCCAGAAATTTATCCATTTCTTCTAGATTTTCTAGTTTACTTGTGTAGAGGTGTTTATAGTATTCTCTGATGGTAGTTTGTATTTCTGTGGGATCAGTGGTGATATCCCCTTTATCATTTTTTATTGTGTCTATTTGATTCTTCTCTCTTTTCTTCTTTTTATTATTATTATTATTATTATGATTATTATTATACTTTAGGTTTTATGGTACATGTGCGCAATGTGCAGGTAAGTTACATATGTATACATGTGCCATGCTGGTGCGCTGCACCCACCAACTCGTCATCTAGCATTAGGTATATCTCCCAATGCTATCCCTCCCCCCTCCCCCCACCCCACAACAGTCCCCACAGTGTGATGTTCCCCTTCCTGTGTCCGTGTGTTCTCATTGTTCAGTTCCCACCTATGAGTGAGAATATGCGGTGTTTGGTTTTTTGTTCTTGTGATAGTTTACTGAGAATGATGATTTCCAATTTCATCCATGTCCCTACAAAGGACATGAACTCATCATTTTTTATGGCTGCATAGTATTCCATGGTGTATATGTGCCACATTTTCTTAATCCAGTCTATCATTGTTGGACATTTGGGTTGGTTCCAAGTCTTTGCTATTGTGAATAATGCGGCAATAAACATACGTGTGCATGTGTCTTTATAGCAGCATGATTTATAGTCCTTTGGGTATATACCCAGTAATGGGATGGCTGGGTCGAATGGAATTTCTAGTTCTAGATCCCTGAGGAATCGCCACACTGACTTCCACAATGGTTGAACTAGTTTACAGTCCCACCAACAGTGTAAAAGTGTTCCTATTTCTCCACATCCTCTCCAGCACCTGTTGTTTCCTGACTTTTTAATGATCGCCATTCTAACTGGTGTGAGATGGTATCTCATTGTGGTTTTGATTTGCATTTCTCTGATGGCCAGTGATGGTGAGCATTTTTTCATGTGTTTTTTGGCTGCATAAATGTCTTCTTTTGAGAAGTGTCTGTTCATGTCCTTCGCCCACTTTTTGATGGGATTGATTGTTTTTTTCTTGTAAATTTGTTGGAGTTCATTGTAGATTCTGGATATTAGCCCTTTGTCAGATGAGTAGGTTGCGAAAATTTTCTCCCATTTTGTAGGTTGCCTGTTCACTCTGATGGTAGTTTCCTTTGCTGTGCAGAAGCTCTTTAGTTTAATTAGATCACATTTGTCAATTTTGGCTTTTGTTGCCATTGCTTTTGGTGTTTTAGACATGAAGTCCTTGCCCATGCCTATGTCCTGAATGGTAATGCCTAGGTTTTCTTCTAGGGTTTTTATGGTTTCAGGTCTAACATTTAAGTCTTTAATCCATCTTGAATTGATTTTTGTATAAGGTGTAAGGAAGGGATCCAGTTTCAGCTTTCTACATATGGCTAGCCAGTTTTCCCAGCACCATTTATTAAATAGGGAATCCTTTCCCCATTTCTTGTTTTTGTCAGGTTTGTCAAAGATCAGATAGTTGTAGATATGTGGCATTATTTCTGAGGGCTCTGTTCTGTTCCATTGATCTATATCTCTGTTTTGGTACCAGTACCATGCTGTTTTGGTTACTGTAGCCTTGTAGTATAGTTTGAAGTCAGGTAGTGTGATGCCTCCAGCTTTGTTCTCTTGGCTTAGGATTGACTTGGCGATGCGGGCTCTTTTTTGGTTCCATATGAACTTTAAAGTAGTTTTTTCCAATTCTGTGAAGAAAGTCATTGGTAGCTTGATGGGGATGGCATTGAATCTGTAAATTACCTTGGGAAGCATGGCCATTTTCATGATATTGATTCTTCCTACCCATGAGCACGGAATGTTCTTCCATTTGTTTGTATCCTCTTTTATTTCCTTGAGCAGTGGTTTGTAGTTCTCCTTGAAGAGGTCTTTCACATCCCTTGTAAGTTGGATTCCTAGGTATTTTATTCTCTTTGAAGCAATTGTGAATGGGAGTTCACTCATGATTTGGCTCTCTGTTTGTCTGTTATTGGTGTATAAGAATGCTTGTGATTTTTGCACATTGATTTTGTATCCTGAGACTTTGCTGAAGTTGCTTATCAGCTTAAGGAGATTTTGGGCTGAGACAATGGAGTTTTCTAGATATACTATCATGTCATCTGCAAACAGGGACAATTTGACTTCCTCTTTTCCTAATTGAATACCCTTGATTTCCTTCTCCTGCCTAATTGCCCTGGCCAGAACTTCCAACACTATGTTGAATAGAAGTGGTGAGAGAGGGCATCCCTGTCTTGTGCCAGTTTTCAAAGGGAATGCTTCCAGTTTTTGCCCATTCAGTATGATATTGGCTGTGGGTTTGTCATAAATAGCTCTTATTATTTTGAGATACATCCCATCAATTCCTAATTTATTGAGAGTTTTTAGCATGAAGGGTTGTTGAATTTTGTCAAAGGCCTTTTCTGCATCTATTGAGATAATCATGTGGTTTTTGTCTTTGGTTCTGTTTATATGCTGGAGTACATTTATTGATTTGCGTATATTGAACCAGCCTTGCATCCCAGGGATGAAGCCCACTTGATCATGGTGGATAAGCTTTTTGATGTGCTGCTGGATTCTGTTTGCCAGTATTTTATTGAGGATTTTTGCATCAATGTTCATCAAGGATATTGGTCTAAAATTCTCTTTTTTTGTTGTGTCTCTGCCCGGCTTTGGTATCAGGATGATGCTGGCCTCATCAAATGAGTTAGGGAGGATTCCCTCTTTTTCTATTGATTGGAATAGTTTCAGAAGGAATGGTACCAGCTCCTCCTTGTACCTCTGGTAGAATTCAGCTGTGAACCCATCTGGTCCTGGACTTTTTTTGGTTGGTAAGCTATTGATTATTGCCACAATTTCAGCTCCTGTTATTGGTCTATTCAGAGATTCAACTTCTTCCTGGTTTAGTCTTGGGAGAGTGTATGTGTTGAGGAATTTATCCATTTCTTCTAGATTTTCTAGTTTATTTGCATAGAGGTGTTTGTAATATTCTCTGAGGGTAGTTTGTATTTCTGTGGGATCGGTGGTGATATCCCCTTTATCATTTTTTATTGCATCTATTTGATTCTTCTCTCTTTTTTTCTTTATTAATCTTGCTAGCGGTCTATCAATTTTGTTGATCCTTTCAAAAAACCAGCTCCTGGATTCATTAATTTTTTGAAGGGTTTTTTGTGTCTCTATTTCCTTCAGTTCTGCTCTGATTTTAGTTATTTCTTGCCTTCTGCTAGCTTTTGAATGTGTTTGCTCTTGCTTTTCTAGTTCTTTTAATTGTGATGTTAGGGTGTCAATTTTGGATCTTTCCTGCTTTCTCTCGTGGGCATTTAGTGCTATAAATTTCCCTCTACACACTGCTTTGAATGCATCCCAGAGATTCTGGTATGTTGTGTCTTGGTTCTCGTTGGTTTCAAAGAACATCTTTATTTCTGCCTTCATTTCGTTGTGTACCCAGTAGTCATTCAGGAGCAGGTTGTTCAGTTTCCACATAGTTGAGCGGTTTTGAGTGAGATTCTTAATCCTGAGTTCTAGCTTGATTGCACTGTGATCTGAGAGACAGTTTGTTACAATTTCTGTTCTTTTACATTTATTGAGGAGAGCTTTACTTCCAAGTATATGGTCAATTTTGGAATAGGTGTGGTGTGGTGCTGAAAAAAATGTATATTCTGTTGATTTGGGGTGGAGAGTTCTGTAGATGTCTATTAGGTCTGCTTGGTGCAGAGCTGAGTTCAATTCCTGGGTATCCTTGTTGACTTTCTGTCTCGTTGATCCGTCTAATGTTGACAGTGGGGTGTTAAAGTCTCCCATTATTAATGTGTGGGAGTCTAAGTCTCTTTGTAGGTCACTCAGGACTTGCTTTATGAATCTGGGTGCTCCTGTATTGGGTGCATATATATTTAGGATAGTTAGCTCTTCTTGTTGAATTAATCCCTTTACCATTATGTAATGGCCTTCTTTGTCTCTTTTGATCTTTGTTGGTTTAAAGTCTGTTTTATCAGAGACTAGGATTGCAACCCCTGCCTTTTTTTGTTTTCCATTTGCTTGGTAGATCTTCCTCCATCCTTTTATTTTGAGCCTATGTGTGTCTCTGCACGTGAGATGGGTTTCCTGAATACAGCACACTGATGGGTCTTGAGTCTTTATCCAATTTGCCAGTCTGTGTCTTTTAATTGGAGCATTTAGTCCATTTACATTTAAAGTTAATATTGTTATGTGTGAATGTGATCCTGTCATTATGATGTTAGCTGGATATTTTGCTCGTTAGTTGATGCAGTCTCTTCCTAGTCTCGATGGTCTTTACATTTCGGTATGATTTTGCAGTGGCTGGTACCGGTTGTGCCTTTCCATGTTTAGCGCTTCCTTCAGGAGCTCTTTTAGGGCAGGCCTTGTGGTGACAAAAATCTCTCAGCATTTGCTTGTCTGTAAAGTATTTTATTTCTCCTTCACTTATGAAGCTTAGTTTGGCAGGATATGAAATTCTGGGCTGAAAATTCTTTTCTTTAAGAATGTTGAATATTGGCCCCCACTCTCTTCTGGCTTGTAGGGTTTCTGCCGAGAGATCCACTGTTAGTCTGATGGGCTTCCCTTTGATGGTAACCCGACCTTTCTCTCTGGCTGCCCTTAACATTTTTTCCTTCATTTCAACTTTGGTGAATCTGACAATTATGTGTCTTGGAGTTGCTCTTCTCGAGGAGTATCTTTGTGGCGTTCTCTGTATTTCCTGAATCTGAATGTTGGCCTGCCTTGCTAGATTGGGGAAGTTCTCCTGGATAATATCCTGCAGAGTGTTTTCCAGCTTGTTTCTATTATCCCCGTCACTTTCAGGTACACCAATCAGACGTAGATTTGGTCTTTTCACATAGTCCCACATTTCTTGGAGGCTTTGATTGTTTCTTTTTATTCTTTTTTCTCTGAACTTCCCTTCTCGCTTCATTTCATTCATTTCATCTTCCAGGGCTGATACCCTTTCTTCCATTTGATCGCATCGGCTCCTGAGGCTTCTGCATTCTTCACGTAGTTCTCGAGCCTTGGTTTTCAGCTCCATCAGCTCCTTTAAGCACTTCTCTGTATTGGTTATTCTAGTTATACATTCTTCTAAATTTTTTTCAAAGTTTTCAACTTCTTTGCCTTTGGTTTGAATATCCTCCCGTAGCTCAGAGTAATTTGATCATCTGAAGCCTTCTTCTCTCAGCTCGTCAAAGTCATTCTCCGTCCAGCTTTGTTCCGTTGCTGGTGAGGAACTGCGTTCCTTTGGAGGAGGAGAGGTACTCTGGTTTTTAGAGTTTCCAGTTTTTCTGCTCTGTTTTTTCCCCATCTTTGTGGTTTTATCTACTTTTGGTCTTTGATGATGGTGATGTACAGATGGGTTTTTGGTGTGGATGTCCTTTCTGTTAGTTTTCCTTCTAACAGACAGAACCCTCAGCTGCAGGTCTGTTGGAGTACCTGGCCGGCCATGTGAGGTGTCAGTCTGCCCCTGCTGGGGGGTGCCTCCCAGTTAGGCTGCTCGGGGGTCAGGGGTCAGGGACCTACTTGAGGAGGCAGTCAGCCTGTTCTCAGATCTCCAGCTGCGTGCTGGGAGAACCACTGCTCTCCTCACAGCTGTCAGACAGGGACATTTAAGTCTGCAGAGGTTACTGCTGTCTTTTTGTTTGTCTGTGCCCTGCCCCCAGAGGTGGAGCCTACAGAGGCAGGCAGGCCTCCTTGAGCTGTGGTGGGCTCCACCCAGTTCAAGCTTCCAGGCTGCTTTGTTTACCTAAGCGAGCCTGGGCAATGGCGGGCGCCCCTCCCCCAGCCTCGCTGCCGACTTGTTGTTTGATCTCAGACTGCTGTGCTAGCAATCAGCGAGACTCTGTGGGCGTAGGACCCTCTGAGCCAGATGCGGGCTATACTCTCCTGGGGCACCGTTTCCTAAGCCCGTCGGAAAAGCACAGTATTCGGGTGGGAGTGGCCCGATTTTCCAGGTGCCGTCTGTCACCCCTGGAAAGGGAACTCCCTGACCCCTTGCACTTCCCGAGTGAGGCAATGCCTCGCCCCTGCTTCGGCTGGCGCATGGTGCGCTCACCCACTGACCTGCGCCCACTGTCTGGCACTCCCTAGTGAGATGAACACGGTACCTCAGATGGAAATGCAGAAATCACCCGTCTTCTGCGTAGCTTGCGCTGGGAGCTGTAGACCGGAGCTGTTCCTATTCGGCCATCTTGGCTCCTCCCCCAACTCTTTTCTTCTTTATTAGTCTGGTTAGCACTCTATTTTGTTAACCTTTTCAAAAAACCAACCCCTGGATTCATTTATTTTTTGAAGGGCTCTCGTGTCTCTATCTCCTTCAGTTGTGCTCTGATCTTAGTTATTTCTTGTCTTCTGCTAGCTTTTGACTTTGTTCGCTCTTGCTTCTCTAGTTCTGTTAATTGTGATGTTAGTTTGTCGATTTTAGATCTTTCCCACTTTCTGATGTGGGCATTTAGTGCTACAAATTTCCCTCTTAACGCTGCTTTGGGTGTGTCCCAGAGATTCTGGTACATTGTGTCTTTGTTCTCATTGGTTTCAAATAACTTATTTATTTCTGCCTTAATTTCGTTATTTACCCAGTAGTCATTCAGGAGCAGGTTGTTCAGTTTCCATTTAGTTGTGTGATTTTGCATGAGTTTCTTAATCCTCGGCTCTAATTTGATTGTCTGAGAGGCTTTTTGTTATGATTTCCATTCTTTTGCATTTGCTGAGGAGTGTTTTACTTCCAATTATGTGGTTGATTTTAGAGTAAGTGCTAAGTGGTGCTGAGAAGAATGTATACCCTGTTGACTTGGGGTGGAAAGTTCTGTAGATGTCTATTAGGTCTGCTTGGTCCAGTGCTGAGTTCAAGTCGTGAATATCCTTGTTAATTTTCTGTCTTGTTGATATGTCTAATATTGACAGTGGGGTGTTAAAGTCTCCTACTATTATTGTCTGGGAGTCTAAGTCTCTTTGTAGGTCTCTAAGAACTTGTTTTATGAATCTGGGTGCTCATGTTTTGGGTGCATGTATATTTAGGATAGTTAGCTCTTCTTGCTGCATTGTTCCCTTTACCATTATGTAATGCCCCTTTTTGTCTTTTTTGAGCTTTGCTGGTTTAAAGTCTGTTTTATCAGAGACTAGGATTGCAACCCCTGCTTTTTGTTGCTTTCCATTTGCTTGGTAAATAGTCCTCCATCCCTTTATTTTGAGCCTACGTGTTTCTCTGCACATGAAACGGATCTCCTGAATACAGCACACAGATGGGTCTTGACTCTTTATCCAACTTGCCAGTCTGTGTTTTTTAATTGGGGCATTTAGTCCATTTACATTTAAGGTTGATATTGTTATGTGTGAATTTGATCCTGTCATCATGATTCTACCTGGTTATTTTGCACATTAGTTGATGCAGTTTATTCATAGTGTGGTTGGTCTTTATATTTGGTATGTTTTTGCAGTGTCTGGTACCAGTTTTTCTTTCCATATTTAGTGCTTCCTTCAGGAGCTCTTGTAAGGCAGGCCTGGTGGTGACAAAAGCATTTGCTTGTCTGTAAAGGATTTTATTTCTCCTTTGCTTATGAAGCTTAGTTCGGCTGGATATGAAATTCTGGGTTGAAAATTCTTTTCTCTAAGAATGTTGAATATTGGTCCCCACCCGCTTCTGGCTTGTAGGGTTTCTGCAGACAGATCTGCTGTTAGTCTGATGGGCTTCCTTTTGTAGGTAAGCTTACCTTTCTCTCTGGCTGCCCTTAACATTTTTTCCTTCATTTCAACCTTGGTGAATCTGATAAGTATGTGATTCCACCAAATATATAAAAGTTTGGGACTTTAATTGTCTTAAAATACTTACATTTCATTTTTATTCTTCCAATATTGCTCTCAGTCTTATATATTAGATATATGATATATTTAAAAATCATACAATATGTTCATATATAACATATATATAATATATATGCCCCCCCATGTACACACAACATCTAATACAAATCACAGAACATTTACTCATTTAATTGTTCAACAAAAATTTTTTTTTGGACACCTACAATCTGTAGATAGTGTCATAGGCTCTTGGGTTGTATCAGTGAAAAAGTAAAAAACTTCTACCCTAGTGGAGCTTGCGTTTTAGCAGATGGAGACAATAAACAATAAGCATAATACGTAACTAAATTATAAAGTATATTAGAAGGCAGCAAGTGCTACTGAATAGAATAAAAGACAAGGCAGAATAACAGGGATGAGTGGGTTGAAGCTTTTAATCAGAGTGGTCAGTGTAGGCCTCCTTTGAGCAAAGCCTTGAAGAAGTTGGAAATAAGTTACTTGAGTTTTATAAATATGATCATATATACTATACAAAATACAATCCCTATTGCTATTATTCTCTTCCACATTTAATTTTTCTAAGGTGAATGAATTTTCCTTTATTATGTATGTATCTTCTCCTTTTTGGACTCCAATCTTGTTGAGAGAAAGAAGTGAGCCTTATTCTGTCTTTCTTTTTCAAGCCCCTAGGTCTATGCTTTGTATAATATTTGGAGATTATGAATTGAATTGTTTAATAAGATATGTTTAGAAACTGAAACATCTAATGACAGTTTTGGCAATAGGATTTTAATTATTAAAATAAAAACAAACCATTGCCATTTTTCTTGAACTTGTTTCTTTAACACTCTGTATAAAAACATCCAGTGCAGCCAGGCATGGTGGTGTGCACCTGTAATCTCAGCACTTTGGGAGGCCGAGGCAGGTGGATCACTTGAGGCCAGGAGTTTGAGACCAGCCTGGCCGAATTGAACAATGAGAACACATGGACACAGGAAGGGGAACATCACATTTCGGGGACTGTTGTGGGGTGGGGGGAGGGGGGAGGGGGGAGGGATAGCATTGGGAGATATACCTAATACTAGATGACGAGTTAGTGGGTGCAGCGCACCAGCATGGCACATGTATACATATGTAACTAACCTGCACATTGCGCACATGTACCATAAAACCTAAAGTATAATAATAAAAAAAAATAAAATTAAATTAAAAAAAAACCCATTTCTACTAAAACTACAAAAATTAGCTGGGCGTGGTGGTGCACGCTTGTAGTCCCACCTACTCAGGAGGCTGAGGTGGGAGGATCTTTTGAACCCAGGAGGTGGAGTTTGCAGTTAGCCAAGATCATGCCACTGCACTCCAGCCTGAGCAACAGAGCGAGACTCTGTCTCGAACAACAACAACAGCAGCAACAAAAAACATATCCAGTGAATTTCCAATTTTCCTGTTTTTTTAGGACTGGAGAAAGTATTATCAATAATGGAGTCCTAGTATGCACAGAGGGAGATAGAATAAGTCCTAACTTTGTTTTTTCATCTTAAAAAAATAATTAATAGTATATATCATCACAAGTAGCCTACAAATGTAAATATGAAACAGGCAAGTAATAAAAATCCAGGATCTTCAATCCATACAAGTTTTTAAGAGGATAACTTAGACTCTAGGGTTTTGAGTAGTGGATATAATTCTTGGGTGTTTGGACACTTACTACACTCTCACAATGTAGGCTCCTTACAATTTCATTAGAGCCAAGAGAGACAGAGAGCAAAAGAAAGAAAGAGGAGTTAATTTACAGGTAATAGTCATAACTGGAATATTTCATAAAAAGAAGTCAAACACCTTTGGAGATGGAGTTGATGAAGTAAACTTTGAGAAACTGTAGACAGAGAGATGCAAAGAAATAATCATTCCAACTATAGGCAATAATGTCTATGAGGAAGATGCATGAGAAAGAGAAGATTAGCAAAATACTGCAGAGCAGTAAAATAAAATACCCTATGTCACTGGGCATGGTGGCTCACACGTTGTAATCCCAGCACTTTGAGAAGCCAAGGGGGAGGGTCATTTGAGCCCAGGAGTTCGAGACCAGCTTGGGCTGGTAACAAAGTGAGACCTTGTCACTACAAAAAATAAAAAAAATTAGCCTGGCGTGGTGGAGCATGCCTGTGGTCCCAGCTACATGGAAGGCTGAGGCAGGAGGGTCGCTTGAGCACAAGGAGGTCGAGGCTGTAATTGCACCACTACACTCTAGGCTGGGTGACAGAGGGAGACCCTGTCTTAAAACATAAATAAATAATAATAAATATACCCTATGTCTATATATCTGTATCTGTATCCACATCCATAACTATGTCTGGAACAAATATGAACATACACAAATCTGTGTCCTAATCTGTCTTTTCAAATAAGTCCTCCAACATCCTTATGATAATTGGAAGCGAATAGCAGAAGCACACTCCATTATTTGTGCTTTGTTGTGTGTAATATAAATATATCCAAAATTCAAAATTAATTTAATAGTAAACTACATAAAAGTTGTGGCTATTGTAGCAATCTTTTTTTTTTTTAGATGAAGTCTTGCTCTTGTTGCTCAGGCTGGAGTGCAATAGTGCGATCTCAGCTCACTGCAACCTCCGCCTCCCAGATTCAAGCGATTCTTCTGCCTCCCCGAGCAGCTGGGATTACAGGCACCTGCCACCACACCCAGCTAATTTTTGTATTTTTAGTAGGGATGGGGTTTCACCATGTTGACCAGGCTGGTCTCAAACTCCTGACCTCAGGCGATCCACCCGCCTCGGCCTCCCAAAGTGCTGGGATTACAGGCATGAGCCACCATGCCTGGCCCTGTTGTAAAAATTCTTAACTAGTGATCATTCTCATTTAATTTTTTTTGTCCTTATAGAAACCTGTCAGATATAATTAAAGATACACTTTGGAACATGGCAGTCCAGGCTTTGTTACTCAGAACTGACAGTTCAGTTAAGCACCATCCTCATAGAATGTTGCCTCTACAAGTTGTGCTTCTGATGGCACGTTAAGTATTTTAGAAGTAATGATAAAAGAAAAGAGAAAGATTTACAGTCAATTCCCTCAACCTATGTAACCAACACAGTAAACAACAACAAAACCCACAAGATCCTTTCAAAGGGTAGGTTATTACTTATTTCTTTCTTGGCATACATTTGGACTTTAGCCCAAGAGTGGTCTTGAAAGTTAGTAATCCCTTATTAACATTTTGTTACTTGGTTTCCATCTGTGAGAATGCTAAAAGCAAAATTAAAATTAAAAAGATGCTAGGGAAGTTGCTAAGCACTTTGATATGAGGGCTGCACGGTATCAGCAGGCTGCAGTCTGATCTGGATGTGTCTGACACAGCAGCTATTGGAATATGTACGAAGAATTTCTGAGAAATCTGTAGGAAATGCCTTGTAAATTATCGACAACAATTCCGACCTTTGCTCACCGATCAGGAACAGCCACCAAAATGACAGTAAAACATTCTCCACAGCCACCTGGAGAAATTCCAGAAGTCTCAGTAGAGCCACAGGAAAAAGGGGTTTTCCTGCCTGTATTGGAACTAAATTTATGGAAAGGAGTAACAACTAAGGAACAGCATAAACTTATGATACTTACTGGCTTCTTCCCAAGAGAATACAAATGAACAGAAAATTCAAAGAGCACAGATATACTTTCTTCTGTCTTTACCTTTTTAAAAATATGTAAAATTATCAAGTTTCATTTTAGCTCTTTCAAAAGACTAGTGCTCATTAATTAAAAGGGAGAATAAAAAATAGCTACCACAAGCTTGGAGCAATTACGTATCTTTCTTTCTCTTTCTGAATAAACAAAATTTTCACTTTATTCACAGTGCACAGAGAAACATAGTTTTGAGCTCAATTTTCCTTCCATTCTGCCCAGATTTTTGCAGTGAATTTGAAACAGTGATTTCTTTTTGTACTCCTTTTACCAACAAAAATGAATTTAAAGGATAATCTTTTGACCCTAGTAGTTGATGGCTTTAAAAGTGCTGGAATTTCAGGAAAAACTGTGTTATATAAATTTTAATATTGTCAGGTTGTTCTTTGACAATATATTATTTTAGATATGCTGTTTTGGGGAATCACATAGAGAAAAAAACACATTTTAGGAAAAATGAAATTGTGTTAAGAAACTATTATTTACTTGTTACTGAATTGGTAAATGCTTATTGAGTACCTGCCACAAGCTGGGCATGTGATTAGATACTATGCAATCTTTAAATAATATGACATTCATGATCCAATGCAGTATTCAAAGAATTATATGACGTTTCCGTTAATCAGGCCATATTTGTGGTGGCACTGGGTTTGAATTCAGGCTTTACATTTAATAGCTGTATGGCCTCGAGCAAGATGTTTAAACTGTTTAAGCCTCGGTTTGCTCATCTGTAAAATAAGAATAGAAATAGTACCTACCTCATTGGGTTGTTGTGACACTTAAATGAAATAATATATATGGCATAAAGATACTAATTTATTTTTAATTTTCCTTCATGACTAAAAATCAGCAGGAATGTAATGGTTAACTTTTTATTTCCTTTTTCTTCCCTCTTTCTTCTCATCTCCTTCCCTCCTCTTCCCTCTTTTGTCCTCTTCCTCTTTCTCTCCAAAGCAGCGTACATATTTTGGTGTAGATGGTGGGATGGGGTGTGAAGATAATTTCATTTTATGGCTTTTCTTGTGTGTGTGTGTAAACTTGAGCTCATTGTGGGAAATATACTATAGAAAGAAAAGGAAAACAGAAGTAACAGGAAGGAGGAGAAAGATTTTTCCTAGACTGGGAAAGATTTTTCCTAGCCCAGAGATATGTGAGTCCCATGATGAGCAGGAACTTGAGTCCAGATCTGTGGCAGTGGCGAGAGGTGGCATGACCTTGGTAGGCGCTCACACGGTGCTCCCTGTAGGTGGGGCCTGGCACCCAGACTTCCAGCCTCTCAACATCCCTACAGCCAGGCTTGGCATGGACATGCTAGAACTGCCTGTTTTCAAAAGACCAAAGTGTTTCAACAATTTTATGAGAGTTTATAGTAAATAGCTGTCATAAAAGTGGGCCAGGTGATAGAGATTGGTCCTCATTTTCTGGAAATCCCATAAACCTTACATATTTTTTGGTGATCTTGGGAAGAAAGAAGTACCCATCAATAATTACTGCGATTGAATTCCTAGTCAGTTTGGCAGAAATTTGGTTTGGCATATAATTTAATTTGATTTCAAGGCTGTAAGTATATATAACTTTCCAAATAGCAGGTACATGTATATAAAGCATTCAAGATAGTACCTGGCAAATAGTAAGCACTTAATAAATGACACCTATTACAATGGCATCTTTAATTCCCATAGAAAACATTTTATTACTTTAATCTTTCTAAGGTTGTAGCTGCTTGCAAAGGTTGTTAAGTTTCCTGTGCTACATGAATCACCAATATCTGAGTAGTTCATGTGCTCTCATGTATTGTATAATGGACAATGGCATCCCAGTTGCAGCACAATAAGAATGTATATCACATCCAGTTTAAATTGAGCGTTCCAAGTATTTTAAGATATGGAATGGGAGTTGTCAATTATATGGAGCTATCACTCCATTATCAACCAAGATTCCAATGCATATGCTAACGTCAATGAGTTAGAGATTCCAGAGTAAGACAGTTAATAGACATGTGAGTTTCTCCCTGCTCTCCTATAATTGAGCTTTGAGGCCTTATGCTGAACAGAAGTTATCTAGGTGGAATGGAATAAATCCCCAGGGTTTCTAACCAAGTCCAAGTCTAACCCAGCTGCAGGAAAGCTCATTTAACTTGCAGACCTTTGCATCAGCTTCTCACAAGCTCCTCCTTCCTGAGGATTGTGTTCTCAGCATTCATCTCTCACCCTCACCATGGAACCGTACTCTGATGAGCATCTAAGAGACACAGAAACTCAGAAATGAAACTATGTGGCTCTGGCACTGCTGACATAGAATCACTGACATCTCAAATATCAGAATTCTCAAAGAGAAATATGTAAACTCCCTATTCCCGTAATTGCTCAAATTACTATCTTTGAACACTTATATATTTCTCTGTTGGACCTGATTAAAGTACCAAGAATTATATTTTACTAAGTGTTCTAAAATGAACATTTGAAAAGCCTCACGTTAAACTAAAATCCCTATTTGTTCTGTAGAAGTTTGCCTTTTGGATAGAGCATGGGAAAATCCGAACTAAACAAACAGGTGAGAAAATAGAGGCAAAGAGAGGTCAGAGTCATAGGGTTAAACACTGGCAAAGCACGAGTTTAGACTCAGACAGTCTGGCTCTAAGCCCTGATTTGACCATTGTGTTGTACGTTTGTTTGATTGCTATTTACACTCACATTTCACCTTTTCCAAGTTGCTTATTGATGCCCTTTGCCCATTGTTCTGTTTTCCTCAGAGATATGTAACAGTCCTTGGAATGTTAAACTTTTGCCATATACTTGTTGCAAATAGTTTTCCTAGATTGTCCTTTATGCTTTACGTTGTTGTGTGTTATGTGTTTTGAGGGTTTTAAAATTTTGATATTTAAAATGTTTTTGAGCCTTTTGACGCATTTAAAAAGCATTTTAACTTCTCAAATCACAAAAATATTTGTCTTTTTCATTTATAAATTATTTTTTCCTTTTTTAACTTTAATTCTTGAATCTGTATGGAATTCATTTTGGCAAAAGATAAATCTCCAACTGAATTTTTTCTCCCAAATGACTATGCAGTAGTCAAAAAAGAAGTTCATTGATTAATAAATCTTTTAACACTGATTTAAGTTACAGCTTTTGTCATCTATTAAATCCTCTCATAGAGTTGGGTCTCTGTCAATACCATTTGACTAAACTTAAACTGCATTGTTTCATGCATTTTTTCATGATTTTATTTTTATACCCTGTAATAGCCAGTACCAAAGGTCCCTACTTCATTATTCTTTTCCGGAAAGAAATTGCCTGTTTTGACTCAATGATATGGTTTGGATTTGTGTCCCTTTCCAAATCTCATGCCCAGTTGTAATCCCCAGTGTTAGAGGAGGGGACTGGTGGGAGGTGATTGGATCACGGGGGCAGACTCCCCCTTGCTGTTCTCATGATAGCCAGTGAGTGCTCAGGAGATCTGGCTGTTTAAAAGTGTGTAGCCCTGCCCCTTTCTCTCTTTCGCTCCTGCTCCAGCTGTGTAAGATGTACCTGCTTCCCCTTCACCTTCCTCCATGACTGTAAGCTTCCTGAGGCCTCCCCAGCCATGCTTCCTCTACAGCTTGTGGAACCCTGAGCCAATTAAACATCTTTTCTTTATAAATTACCCAGTCTCAGATAGTTCTTTATAGCAATGTGAGAATGGACTAATACACTGAATATTTGTGTTCCTTGCCAAATTAGTACATTTAAATCTTAATCCCCACTGTGATGGTCTTAGGAGGTGGAGACTTTGGGAGGTGATTAGGTCTTGAGGGTACAGCCTTCATGAATGGGATTAGAGTGCTTATAAAAGAGACCCCAGAAAGCTCTCTAATCCTCTTGCTGTCACGTTAGGGTACAATGAGGAGTCAGGAGTCTGCAACATGGAAGAGGGCTCTCACCAGAACCCGATCACGCTGGCACCCTAATTTTAAGTTTCCAGGCTCCAGAACTGTAGGAAATAAATCTCTGCTGTTTATAAGCCACCCAGTTTATAGGACTTTGTTGTGGCATCCCAAACTAAGATACTGACTGCCCTTTCTCTAAATGTGTTATTCCAGGAAAATTTAAGAGTAATTTTAGAAACAAGATCTCCTGTATACCCAAGTTCCAGTGAAATTTTTATAGGAACTGCATTGATATCATTAAGTTGATTGATTTGGATGAAACTGAAATCTTTAAATTATCAAATTTTGTCATCCAAGAACATGAGTTTTTTCATTCATTCAAGTCTTTTAATAGAGTTTTAATCATAGGTTTTCCACATTTCTTACTAAATCTGTTCATAGATTTTGTTTTATCTGGTTATTATGAATAATATCTTTTCCTTTTTTGTATTTTCTGATTGCTGTTTTACAAAGGCAAGTTTTTGATTTTTTTTAGTGCATTTTGAAATAAATACTAATTAAACTATTTTAAATAATAACTAACTGTGTTATTGAGCCCTCTTTTTTTATTATACTTTAAATTTTAGGGTACATGTGCACAACATGCAGGTTTGTTACATATGTATACATGTGCCATGTTGGTGTGCTGCACCCATTAACTCGTCATTTAACATTAGGTATATCTCCCAGTGCTATCCCTCCCCCCTCCCCCCACCCCACAACAAACCCCAGTGTGTGATGTTTCCCTTCCTGTGTCCTGTGTTCTCATTGTTCAATTCCCACCTATGAGTGAGAACATGCGGTGTTTGGTTTTTTGTCCTTGTGATAGTTTGCTGAGAATGATGGTTTCCAGCTTCATCCATGTCCCTACAAAGGACATGAACTCATCATTTTTTTGTGGCTGCATAGTATTCCATGGTATATATGTGCCACATTCTCTTAATCCAGTCTATCATTGTTGGACATTTGGGTTGGTTCCAAGTCTTTGCTATTGTGAATAGTGCCGCAATAAACATACGTGTGCATGTGTCTTTATAGCAGCATGATTTATAGACCTTTGGGTATATACCCAGTAATGGGATGGCTGGGTCAAATGGTATTTCTAGTTCTAGATCTCTGAGGAATCGCCACACTGACTTCCACAATGGTTGAACTAGTTTACAGTCCCACCAACAGCGTAAAAGTGTTCCTATTTCTCCACATCCTCTCCAGCACCTGTTTTTTCCTGACTTTTTAATGATCGCCATTCTAACTGGTGTGAGATGGTATCTCGTTGTGGTTTTGATTTGCATTTCTCTGATGGCCAGTGATGATGAGCCTAGTTTCATGTGTCTTTTGGCTGCATAAATGTCTTCTTTTGAGAAGTGTCTGTTCATATCCTTCACCCACTTTTTGATGGGGTTGTTTGTTTTTTTCTTGTAAATTTGTTTGAGTTCATTGTAGATTCTGGATATTAGCCCTTTGTCAGATGAGTAGATTGCAAAAATTTTCTCCCATTTTGTAGGTTGCCTGTTCACTCTGATGGTAGTTTCTTTTGCTGTGCAGAAGTTCTTTAGTTTAATTAGATCCCATTTGTCAATTTTGGCTTTTGTTGCCATTGCTTTTGGCGTTTTAGATGTGAAGTCCTTGCCCATGCCTATGTCCTGAATGGTATTGCCTAGGTTTTCTTCTAGGGTTTTTATGGTTTTAGGTCTAACATTTAAGTCTTTAATCCATATTGAATTAATTTTTGTATAAGGTGTAAGGAAGGGATCCAGTTTCAGCTTTCTCCGTATGGCTAGCCAGTTTTCCCAGCACCATTTGTTAAATAGGGAATCCTTTCCCCATTTCTTGTTTTTGTCAGGTTTGTCAAAGATTAGATAGTTGTAGACATGTGGCATTATTTCTGAGGGCTCTGTTGTGTTCCATTGGTCTATATGTCTGTTTTGGTACTGGTACCATGCTGTTTTGGTTACTGTAGCCTTGTAGTATAGTTTGAAGTCAGGTAGCATGATGCCTCCAGCTTTGTTCTTTTGGCTTAGGATTGACTTTGCAATGAGAGCTCTTTTTTGGTTCCATATGAACTTTAAAGTAGTTTTTTCCAATTCTGTGAAGAAAGTCATTGGTAGCTTGATGGAGATGGCATTGATGTACAAAAATCACAAGCATTCTTATACACCAATAACAGACAAACAGAGAGACAAATCATGAGTGAACTCCCATTCACAATTGCTTCAAAGAGAATAAAATACCTAGGAATCCAACTTACAAGGGATGTGAAGGACCTCTTCAAGAAGCCCTCTTTTTATTTCTAAATGTTTTTCAGTAGCTTTTTTTTGGGTTTTCAAGTCGACAAATATATTACCTGCCATAATGGTACTTACTGTCTTATATGTATGTTTATGTATGTATACTTTCATATATATCCTTTACCTTTTTGAGTATAATTATATTAGTTAGCATTTCCAAGTTTACTGTAAGTGAGCAGCCATTTTTACAGTAGACTTGAAATTTTTGATTAATTTGATATTAATGAGATTTTACTATAGTAGCATTTTTCAACTTATTAAAAGCCATAGCCCCTAAGTACCTTATCATTCTATATTTTGTGTATCTCACACTGAAGAAAATATTGTCAATTTTGCTTTCTGGTGATTTTTAAAACTGTGAAAACAATTTGTAAACGGAATATATATATTTTTCGAATGTATTTCTTTCCCATCCATCCCTATTCCCATCCTATATACTCTGGCAGACTGGGGCTGGAGGTTCTGGTTAAGAATCAGCATTCAGCTTTTAACCATATAGCATGGTTCCAGTTGTTTGCTGGATCTTAAGGTATTTTTAAAGGTCTGGTTAGTTATTTTAAATGTATCTTATAATTTCGAACTATCACCATATTACTGGAATGAACTCCACATGACATGATGTAGTATTCTTTTAATATTTTTTTAACATAGCATGAGATTTAAGGGTTTCATTTTAAAGAAATTTCCTGTAGATCCTCTCAGTATGTAACAAATCAAAAACCTCTTAACAAGATGGTTTCAAGAAAAGTGATTTAAATACTTGATTAGCTATTTAGAGTCAATATTTGATCAATTAGAAGTAAAAGGAAAGGCAGAAACTGTAACATTATAAGTGAAAAAAGAAATCTAAATTACCAAAAGCTGAGCTACATACATTTCTATGTATTAAATAACTTTGAATGTAACTATCTGGGGGCTAATTCACTGAGGTAAATGCTCTGATGGGCCATCAAGACAAAGCACCCAGAAGTTTAAAATGGTGGAGTTTACTAAATCTTTAACCTACCAAACAACAAACAGTGAAAACTACTTTATTCCAGCAAGAATCTTGTTTTGCAAAAAAAATTTAAAACAATATTGTGTTAGTCCGTTCTCATGCTGCTATAAGGACATGCTGAAGACTGGGTAATTTATAAAGGAAGGAGATTTAATTGACTCACAGTTCAGCATGGCTGGAGAGGCCTCACGAAATTTACAATCAGCATAAGAGGAAGCAAACACATCCTTCTTCACATGGTGGAAGCAAGGAGAAGTACAGAGTGAAGGGTGGGGGAAGCCGCTTATAAAACCAACGGATCTCGTGAGAACTCACTCACTATCACAAGAACAGCATGGAGGTAACCATTCCCGTGATTCAATTACCTCCCACTGGTTCCCTCCCATGACCTGTGGGGATTATGGGAACTACAGCTCAAGGTGAGATTTGGGCTGGGACACAGCCAAACCATATCAAAGATTTAGTATCAGCTTGGAGAAATAAAAATTTCATAGACATCTTCTAAACTTCTATCTGCTGCTTTAAGTTTAAATCAGATTAATTTTAGCAGGAAAATAGCCAGTTATCTGTGCATAATTGAGACTGAGTTAGCCAGCACTTTCCAAGACACCTCTTGTGGTTGTCATTTTCTGTTGGCCCATTCAACTCCGAAGTCTAGTTTAGTTATCTAAGTTAGTTGGACTAGTTGCAATACAGTTACCAGATTATCCAGTTATAGTAGACGGCCAGATGACTTATTTATTTTTCTCTTGGCAGGAGGAGAACTGAGAGGGTGGAGAAATGGGTTAAGTTAAAAAATTCTTAGAGATTTACTTCTTAGGAAATTGAAATTTCTGAGGAAATGAATATATTTCTAGCTTTCTGGATAAATATCCATTCTTTCATTTACTTGTAAGCCCTGCAAGATAAATTAAAAAATAAAATGAAATTAATTTAGAAGAGTTAACATCAGCTAATTTAGTGTACTGAAAAATTTTGATAAGCCAGTATCCTCATGCCAAAGAACAGAGCTGTTGCAGTATTTTGATAGATGAATATATATTTATTGACATTGGTGGTATAGAACCACAGTCACCACTTAATTGAATTTATTTCAGTTGGGGAAATAATTGTTTAGTTTCCTCTTAGCATGATGGGCGGGTATTGTCATCTCCTGGCTTGATGGTACTAGTACAACTTTACTTGATGGAATAAAACAACGAATCTGAAGAGGAGGTAAAAGTCAGAAAAGTAAAAAAGAAAAAGTCAGAAAAGTAAGAAGTAGAACTGTGAAGAATGATTGTCTTAATGTTAGGGTTAGAAAAGAAACTTCTAAACTCATTATATTTTTTTAAAAATCACTTGGAAACTGTTATGGGACAAATCATGTTCTCCCAAATTCATATGTTGAAGTCCTAACCCCTATAACCTGGGAATGTGACTGTGTTTAGAGACAGGGTCTTTAAATAGATAATTAAGGTAACATGAGGTTATATGGGTGGACCTTAATCTAATATAACTGGTATCTTTATAAAAAGAAAAGATAAGAACACAGACAGCAGAGAGGAAAGACCACATAAAGACACAGGGAGAAGACATCCATCTACAACCAAGGAGCGAGGCCTCAGGGGAAACCACCCTGCTGACACCTTGACCTGGGACTTTCAGCCTCCAGAACTGCAAGAAAATAACATTTCTGTTGCTTCTGCCACCCACTCAGTGGTACCTTCTTATGGCACCCCTTGCCAATGAATACATATGGGGCAAAGTTCTTACTTAGCTGAGATAAAAGTGAACAAACATAATACTCCAAAGAGAAGTGATATGAAATTATGCATGATTCCATATTCTCTTTTCTCCTGATGAAACTCTACTTCCTATTTGATTGCTCTTATAAATCTGGCATCTGTCCAGTATTGAATAGTGTCACGGAGAGACGGAGAGGCCAATTACACTGTTTTGAGTACTCGTGAGTCCTAGGGCGACTGTGGCTCCAGGCCAGGGTTTCCAGGGTTCACCTTGTTAAATCTAAGTAGTCCTCTTTCAGTGGTTAAAGGACAGAGGATGCTAAGGCTGGAGTACTCTGGAAGGAGACCCAATCTTAGGAGGATCGACAGGAGATTCACAGGCGTATCAGTGGCTTGGTGCATGTCAATTCAAATTGCAGATTCCTTGGTACCCTTTACATCTAAGTGGAGCTTTCTGAACTTAAAATCCCTCTTAAAACCCTGCCTTGTCTCCTTTTGTCATTAAGAAACATTGATGCGCACAAATGAGCAGTAAGGGCACACTGGCTTCATCTGTGTTTCTTCCCTCTTTCTAATGGCACCATCAAAGGCAAAATGGATTGAAATAAATAAAGATTGTATTTTATTGTATTGCCTCAGGCAACTAAGTCAGATGGGTATCTGTAGAAATGATGTATTTTCTGATTCTGCCATGCATTTGCTTCAATCTTCCTATCAAAAGTGAGGCTTATTTTTGTAACAACAGAATTCTTGCAATATAGCTAATGTGGTGTGATCCTCAGTGATTTACTGAATAGAAGTTTGTCTTACTAGACAAGTTACTTGGCCTGAAGGCAAATATGTTACCGTGTTATCTGTCCATGCTGAAGAGCAAATATAAAATGATGTCTGTGCATATGAAAGAGAATAAAAACAGGCTTTGATAGGGCAACTGCTTTATCAAGTATTCTGTGCCACCTGCCTTTTTTGCATTTTTTGATGCAGAAATCTGAGTTACTATTGGCTTCCAGTAACATTAATAGAGTGTAAGCATTTGATAACTTAATCACGTTTGCTTTAAGCACATTTGGAGTAAGGGGTTCTTTCTATTTAGATTTTACTAACACTTTTGCAAACCGTGGTCCCCAGTATGCAACAAACTTACCAGGAAGCATGGTGAGATCACATCACCAGTAAATGGCAGCATATGAGATCCTTTCTTTGTTTACATATTTTCTTGTTTCTTACACTGTTTTTCATGAGTCCTTAAGTCCTTATACAAACTTTGGTTTTGGCAATCCAAATAGGGATTAAGGGATCTGACTAAATTTCAGCCTATAATGGATGCTGAAATATTGATGCATTAAAATTCCCCTGGAAATATAATGAAATGGAGAAAATGATACTCATTAGAGTTCTTCTCATGGAGATGTTCTCTGTACAATTGGAAGGAGCACTTTGATATTGAACTCTCTAGTAGCAATGCAACCAATGTGTTCTTGGTTGCATGCAGGGTTTTATTTTGCTAAGTAGGGTATGTGAATTTGGGGCCAGAGTGGAATTGCTAGAGATAATAAGAGAAAGGGCAAACTGCAGCAGTGATGCATCATCACCTGTTTTCCATGAAGCTTTTGGCATCACCTCAAAATAAATATTAGACAAATGCTTCAAAATAGCAGTGTGACTATCTATAAAAATAACATACATGGCCCAACAGAAACACAGGGAAAAGATATAAATTGGAAGATCACATAACAGCAACCCAAGAAGCAAATATATACATAAAAAGATGCTCAACCACACTGGTTATCAGAGAAATGCTAATTAAAACCAGAGATATTGTTTCATACTAATCACATAGTCAAAAATTAAAAGCCTGGTAATATTAGGATATGAAGTTCATTATAATATTTTCTATAATTTTTGGTTTGTCTGTGAAATATTTCAACACAAATGAATTTGAAATAAAAGAATATTGATTTGAAGGGATGTTGTCTCAGCCTATGTAAACCACTTGTCATTTGGCCTTTTATCACTATCTTATGTGAAAGACTTTCTGATATTCCAGTTTCCATGCATTAAGCTACCGAATATCTTCACTAAAATTCCTCCTAGGCACTGGCATTTTAGGTTCCAGGCATTTTGTGAGGAGCTGAAGGACTTAGAGCTGATGGTGTAGGTGCTGGAAATGGAAGCAGGTTCCCAAAACCAGACTAGATGTTTGTTCCGTTTTCTTCTGAGAAATTTCAGAAATAAAAAGTTACAGATTTTATGTTGGGTTGCATATCTTCATGATTCTTAATAACAAGGCCAGAATTATTAAGCAATGCACTTTGGATTTAGGCGAGAAGTCAAATAAAAATATATTAAAGACCAAAAGAGGAAATTATTGCAGACAATACTATATGTTTACCAAATCATTTCATTCTCCTATAATGTACACAGGGAGACTATGTTGGCAACCATACTTGTTACTGCTTGTGAATATGTGACTGAGTTCTGGGTAAGGTGATTTTTGCTAATTCTAGACTTGGCCACAAAATATCTTGTGCCATCTTCTTCTGTATCTTTCCCTGTTCATATGTCTGGCAATGGAGGACTATGAGATGGTGGAACAACCTCATGGAAGGAATCTGGATTGCTTAGTCATGACCTGGAGTAGAGCCACCCAGGACAGCAAGACAACAAGGAATACCTACATTGGGACTATATGTATATGCAAAAAAGTCTTTGTAGTGCTAAATCACTAAGATTTTGGGGTTGTACCAGGAATTTTCCAGTAATTTCTTATGGTAAGATATGTTGTCTTAAATGTCCTAGGAGGCTCTTTAAATGTGCCAAGACAGCTACCACTTATTTTAGAATAATTTAACTATTAGTTACACATTTAAAATAAACAGCTTTGAAATGACACATTCTGTTTTCCTCCTGCCATTGTCACTATAGAGAAGGAACAATGCCAAAAATACAAGATGCTGTATGAACAAATAACATGAAAGCTGGAAATGAAACTAGATTTTTGAACTTGACTACATATCCCTCAAGGTTAGATGTTAGTATAGACTATTTCCTTTGACATATTAAGGGTGAATAATTCCCAGGAAAATGCAAGGATCGGGCTTGCTTTTTCTAGCCATGGTGGCTCATCAAAACACATTTCTTATTGCTAGGACTCCTTAGATTTTACCAGTTTTAATCTTGGATTATGGCTGTCATGAAGAGTTGGCGTTTTAAAGATATTCTTTATATTGAAGAATTTTTACTTTTCAAGTAGGATAATGAAATGAAAAATATTTGAGATGTAATAAATTTGGTGGGATGAATCTGAGCAGTTCACACCATTTAGATACTGAGAGGAACATAGGCCCCCTGAGACTGAAAACAAATAACCGTGGGATGGTAGATGACAGCCTTTCCAACATGTGCGGTCATGACTCAATTCAAACACTTTTTGGCCATCCCTGCCACACTGCCACCATCTCTCGCCTGGATTATTTAATAGCTTCTGGACCGTTCTGCCTGCTGCTGCCTTTGCTCATGGCTTCCTGTGTCACTCAGAGTAAAAGTCAACCCATAAAATGGCTTCCAGGTTTTACACCATCTGTGTCCTTCTCCTCCCCGCATTCATTTCTCACCTCAACAACAGTCCCTTATCCCTGCACTCACTTTGCTCCAGCCACGCTGACTTCCTTGCTCTTTCTAGAATATATCAGCCATGAATGACCTCAGGGCATGGAATTTGCTGCTTTCTCTATTTGGAACACTCTTCCCTCTGTGGATTGAATGTCACTCCGATGTCACTTCATCAGTGAGACCTTCTCTGACCACCCTAAATATAGCAAACCCTTTCCCAGCACCCTGTCCTCTGGAGCACATTCTTCCACTCACCGTCCCAGTGGGTGCTCCTAATGTTCTCTACTCTTTATATTTTCCCCTGTACTGCATATTACCACTTGACATTTTTATGTTTTTAAAATTTTTTTATTTTACTTTAAGTTCTGGGATACATGTGCTGAACGTGCAGGTTTATTACATAGGTATGCATGTGCCACGGTGGTTTGCTGCACCCATCAACCCATCATCTAGGTTTTAAGCTCAGCATGCATTAGGTATTTGTCCTAGTGCTCCCTCTCCCCTTGCCCCCGACTCCCCACCAAGCCCCGGTGTGTGATGTTCCCTGTGTCTGTGTGTGCTCATTGTTCAGCTCCTACCTCTGAGTGAGAATATGTAGTGTTTGGTTTTCTGTTCCTGTGTTAGGTTGCTGAGAATGATGGTTTCCAGCTTCATCCATGTCCCTGCAAAGGACGTGAACTCATTCTTTTTTATGTCTGCATAGTATTCCATGGTGTGTATGTGCCACATTTTCTTTATCCAGTCTATCATTGATGGGCATTTGGGTTGGTTCCAAGTCCTTGCTATTGTGAACAGTGCTGCAGTAAACATACGTGTGGATGTGTCTTTATAGTAAAATGATTTATAATCCTTTGGGTATACACCCAGTAATGGGATTGCTGGGTCAAATGATATTTCTGGTTCCATATCCTTGAGGAAACACCACACTGTCTTCCACAATGGTAGAACTAATTAACACTCACAACAGTGTAAAAAGTTCCTATTTCTCCACATCCTCACCAGCATCTACTGTTTCCAGACTTTAATACTCACGATTCTAACTGGTGTGAGATGGTATCTCATTGCGGTTTTGATTTGCATTTCTCTAACAACCAGTAATGATGATAAGCTTTTGTTCATATGTTTGTTGTCCACATAAATGTCTTCTTTTGAGAAATGTCTGTTCATATCCTTTGCCCACTTTTTGATGGTTTTTTTTTCTTGTAAATTTGTTTAAGTCCCTTGTTGATTCTGGACACTAGATCATGTTTTTTTGTCTCTCTTTTAAAAACCATCTTAACCATTTTTAAGTGTACAGTTTAGTAGGATTAAGTATATTCACATTGTTGTGCAACAGATCTCTAGAACTTTAATTTTGCAAAATTGAAACTCTAAACCTATTAAACACTAATTCTTCCTCCTTCCGGCCCTTGGCAACCACCTTTCTATTTTCTGTTTCTATGATTTTGAACATGTTAGATACTTAATATAAGTGGAATCATATAGTATTTATCTTTTATGGCTGGATTATTTTGCTTAGCGTAATGTCTTCAAGGTTCATCAATCTTATAACATGTAATAGGATTTTCTTCTTTTTTCAGGCTATGTAATATTCCATGGTGGGTATACATCACATTTTCTTTACCCATCATTTGTTGATGGACACTGGGGTTGCTTCTGCTTCTTGGCAATTGTGAATAATGCTGCAATAAATACAGGTGTGAGAATATCTTTAGAGAGCTTGCTTTGAATTCTTTTGGATATGTACCCAGAAGGGAGATTTATCTCTTTTTAACTATCTATTCTGCCATCCCCAGAATGTAAGCCCCAAAAGGAAGGGAAGCTCTTTTATTCAATACTACATGCCCAGTGCCTATACAGGAACATGCAAAACATGCCTGTTGAACAAACAAGTGAATATTATCTCTTTATTTGAAAACTTTCTGCCTTTCTACTAGGGTGCAAGCTCTCTGAGGGCAGCAATACTTACTGTTTTGTTTACTGCAGTGGCCTTGGTACCAAGAACAGCTCTTGGTTTGTGGTAGGCTCTTGTCCTAGTCTGTTTTGTGTTGCTATTAAGGAGTACCTGAGGCTGAGTAATTTATAAAGAAAGTGGTTTTTTGGCTTATGGTTCTGTAGACTGTATACATGTATACAAGAAGCATAGTATTGGCATGTCTCATGAGGACCTCAGGTTGCCTCCACTCATGGTGGAAGGTGAAGTGGAGCCAGTGTGTGCAGAGATCACATGGTGAGGGAGTAAAAGAGATGGAGGAATGTTGGCCCCTTTATTTTAACAACCAGCTTTTGCGGGAACTTCTCTCACCCCTGAGGAAGGGCACTAATCTATTAATAAGGGATCCACTCCCGTGACCCAAACACCTCCCATTAGGTTCCATCTCCAACACTGGGGATCAAATTTCAACATGAGGATTGAAGGGGACAAATATCCAAACCATATAGCTCTCAAAAATATTATACATATTTTTAAATGAAAAAAATTAATGTTCTTACATGAGCAGACAGGTAACAGAGGAGCAAATATAAGTTGCCCAGAAAAATCTGAAAAACAAAAAAATTATTCTATCTAGAGATAAAAATACAAACTTACATGAGACCATTTTGCCCTATCAAATTAATACTTTTTCATGCATGTGTTTTAAGCTTTAAACTTAAAAGGGAAGTCATGAGAATAGTACAATGAGCTGAATTTCAGCTGCATTTGCCTTTGTTAGAATTTTTGTCAAATTTGCTTCTCTCTCTGTCTCCCTCTCTCAATGTTTATTCATTTATTTTGCTGTACTATTTGAATTTGATGCAGATATCATGACCCTTCATCTTTAAATACTTTGGCCTGTACCTTGTAAGAAAAAGGAAATTCTTGTACATAATCATTATTTAAAACTACCCTTAGATAAATTGTCATTAATATAATACTACTATATAATTGTAGCCTGTATTAGCTCATTTTCATGCTGCTGATAAGGACATACCCAAGACTGGATAATTTATAAAGAAAAAGAGGTTTAATGGACTCACATTTCCACATGGTTGGGGAGGCCTTACAATCATGATGGAAGAAAAAAGGCACATCTTACATGGAGGCAGACAATAGAGAATGAGAACCAAGTGAAAGGGGTTTCCTCTTATAAAACAATCAGAGCTCATGAGACTTATTCACTACTATGAGAACAGTATGTGGGAAACTGGGAAAACTGTCCCCATGATTCAATTATCTCCCACTGGCTCCATTCCACAACACATGGGAATTATAAGAGCTACAATTCAAGATGAGATTTCGCTGGGGACACAGCCAAACCATATCATAGCCCCTATTCAGATTTTCCTACTTGTCCCAACCATGTTCTTTATTAGTATCTTTAAAAAAATCCAAGATCTACTCAAGGGTCATTCTTTGCATTTACTTGTAATGTTCCTCTAAGTCTCCTTTAATCTAAAACAGTTTTCCAGCCACTTTTTCCTCTTTCATGACATTGGCATTTTTTTAAAGTCCTTGCCAGTTGCTTTGCACAATGTCTCTCAATTAGGATTTGTTTGATTGCTTCTTTACCATTATATTCAGGTTAATCATTTTTGCAGGAATATTACAAAATTGGTATTGCATTCCCAGTGCCTCATATTAGGAGCATATAATATCAGTTTGTCCCAAATTTTTAAAAAGTTAAATTTAACCTCAGATTTAGCAAAAGTGCAGTTTATAGGCACTCATATACTGCTGTGTACTTCCATATTATCAATTAAAAAAACTTGTATGAATTTTAGACAGCATGTTTAGCAAATAAGTATTTTCTTTTGGAGGAAGAAAGATCAACTGTTTTCTCCTCCCCTCCAGTGAAGGAGAAACTGAAAAGTTTGCCAAGTAGACGCTGTGGACATTAGCTAAGAGAATTATAAATTTGAGATTCTGAGCACTGCAGCAGTTCTTGTCATTGTCCTTGGACAAGTTATTTAGTTGTTGGTTGCCTTGTTTTATCTTCAAAATCATGGGAAATCATGCCTGCTGCTTACCTAATCTCTCTCACAAAGGTACTGGTGGTCTGGGCCAAACAAAGGCATTCAAAGGGGTGCTAATTTTGTAATGTAGATAAAAGACATGCAGAGGCAACACTCTAGTATTATACAGACTGTTTTCATAATTAGCTTAATAGCGTTTTTTGGAAGCTGCAATTTCAGTGTATTGTACATTTACTAAAAAATAAACAACAGATGAGGCTGGGATGAGCATATCCTCAAGAGCAAATAATACCCTTATCTCCAAAATCTTTCCAGTAGTGAAGAATCTACACTCTTAAATGCAATCCTGTAATTATAATTAAGTCCCATTTATTATGAAAAATTAATTGGCCTTTTGCACGAAAGTGGTGTATCAGTTTAATGGATCAAAGCCTATTAGACTGGATATTGTCATGATTCCAGATGTGAAGGTGTCGGGATGATGGCATTGTAATTATTACACTAGTATCTGTGTAGAAAACAGACACTGTGTAGCTGAACAAGATTAATTATACTTTAGCCAATTATTTTTTAGATAAGGTCTACATAACTGTAAAAAATGCACATAACTGCTAGTCAAGGTGTTCTTTCTTCCTCATTGTCTTTCTTGGGGTTAGTTATTGACAAAGGATAGTGCTCCATGCAGCAACTTGTTCTCCCAGATCTCATGTACCAAAAAGACACAAAGGGCATTCTTTTGGTTGTCCCTTTCTTCCAGACCTTGGCTGTTTTACCATTGTGAAGCTTAGTCATCTAGCTAGAGCCTCCAAAATCCCATTTCTGCCAATAATCTGATGTTCTAACCTTTTGTCCATGTTTATTCAACATCTTGCTGACCCATCTGCCCCAATTCATGCAATTGGAAATTTCAAAGTATATAGTTAGAAAGATAGATTGAAAAATAGATAGATAGATAGATAGATAGATAGATAGATAGATAGATAGATAGAGATATGGTTTGGCTTTGTGTCCCCATCCAAATCTCATCTCAAATTGTAATGCACTGGTGGGAGGTGATTGGATCATGGGGACGGTTTCCCCCATACTGTTCTTGTGATAGTGAGTGAGTTCTCATGAGATTATCTTATAAGAGCTTTTTCCCCTTTGCTCTCTCCCTCTTTCCAGCTGCCTTTTGAAGAGGTGCCTGCTTCCTCTTCACCTTCTGCCATGATTGTAAGTTTCCTGAGGCCTCCCCAGCCATGCAGAACTGTAAGTCAATTAAACCTCTTTTGTTTATTAATTACCCAGTCTCAGGTAGTATCTTTATAGCAGTGTGAGAATGGACTAATACAGGTAGCTAGCTAGGTAGATTATTATAGGACCAGCTTCATGAGTATGCAACCTGTGCAGTCATACAGAGCTGTGCTTAGAAGGACCTATTACATGGTACAATGCTCTGCTATTGCCATCTTGAAGTTCTTAATTTTTTAACAAAGTGCCTGCAGTTTTATTCTGCTCTGGGCCCCACAAATTATATAGGCAGTCTTGACATTTGTTACAAGTTGAGTTTCCCAGGAAGGAGATTCTGAGGTGGAGATTAGCAGAGGTTTACTGGGGATTGCTCTTTGTGTTGCCACTTCTGGAAGTGAAAGAAAGGAAGAGCACTGAGCAAAGGGAGGAGCTGATATTCTGATATAAGCAAAGGGAGGAGCTGAGTTCTGATGTGGTCTTGATGGAGACCTCAATAACCCCATAAAAAACTCTGATGCTAGGATGGCCTTTCAGAATTCTTCCAAATTGAGGCAAGGGAGCCAGGAAATTATACAACTATGTTACCCGGTCATTGGATGTGGGACTTCCCAAGAAAGGAACATGGCCTTGGGAGAGCTGAATCTCTTTTCAGCCAAGGAAATTCCAAAGGCAGCTTACAGCTGAAGGCTATCTCAGCAGCTGGGGGAATGTTGGCAGTTCAGCACAACATCCACCTCAACTATCCATTCAACAATTTGGCCTTTAGGTCTTTTTCAAATGCCATTCATCCAATAACCTCAAAACATTCCTTGGCACTTTGTCAATGCAGGGACCTGCTTTACATTAGAAATCTTCATGTCCATGTCCTCCCACAACTGCTGTGGCTGAGTTGATGTATGTTCACCATATAACTCCCTTTTCTGGGGACAAAGGCAGACTACATTTTCCTTGTATTTAGGTTGAAACTGAGTCCTTGTCAACAGAAATGTAAGTGGATATAATGGGCCACTTCCCATCTGAGACAGTTAAGTGTGGATATGGGTGCTTCCTACTTTTTTTATTTTTTCTCCATTGGTTGGCTGTAAAGATCTCCAAGACTGGGCAGAGTTACAAGATAGAAGCAGCTCAGGACTAAGTCACCTTTGGAGGAAAGCCTTGAGGGAGAACTACGTTTACCATATTGGACTGTGATGAAAGTGACTGGAGCACTGCTCTTCTTTAAGTCAAACCAAATCAAAACAACTCCATAATACCCTCCAGGAAACTTCAGACTTTTAATTTCTGCTTGTATTTCCCCAAAGCTGTCAGTTCCTCTTGGCTGTCTGCCTTCACAAGCCAGTCTGCAAATAATAGTTGATGAAAAGCAATCTTTCATCTACACCTTTATTTGCTTTGCACATTTTTCTCCTGCTGTGTTCCCTCAGCAAAACCCAGCTGAAGAGCAATTCAGCAACCCATTTTTTTTTTACTCCAATGCCAGAATGGCTGAGGATTGCTGGAGACAATCACACAATTTATCTGACTAACATCACTGAAAAGTCGTGATTTCCATTCTCGGTGGAGTCTTTAGCATTGCCTGGAAGTCCTGGGTCAGAATCCTCCTCCTCAATTACCTCAAAAACCTTTTCCCAGTTTACCCCTCTCATATGTTCTCTACTCAGTCCCTATCCCACTTAATTTTGGAATCTTGCTTTCTTTTCAGAAAAAAAAGATGCTCTATGAAGAAACTTTCTCTAACTTCCTTTAACTATAAACTTTTGAACCATACTCAAGACAGACATGGAGCAGAAGGTGTGATTTTCCCCTTTAAATTTTTCTTCTTTGTGTTTTGAAATGAAATTACAAATTAAACTTGCCTTTGAGTTCCCATTCACCAGGGTTGTGAAAAATTCAATCACATTTTTGTCCTGAGATTGATCAAGGATCCTAGGAACTTGTGTGGGGCCTGGCCCATTGGGACTTCATCTGTTATGGTTGCTGATGATACTTCAGGGTCCAAACCTGAAGCCTGGCAGCCGCATTATTTTGTTTCTACCTTCTGCTTGTACTCTGAGAGGTGGAGTATTTCTCTGCCTGATGTCCAGCATCCCTAGATTGGCCATATCTCATTCTCCTCTGAGTTTCAACCACCTCCTGAGATGCTCTTGAAGACTGGGTAGTGGGAGTGGGTGGCAGTGGTGGTGGGGAGCGTCATCTAGGTTTCTCTCTAGACAAGCCAACACCTCCATGCCTTCCAAGTTTAGGAAAATTCCATTACCATTCTTCTCTGTTTCAGCCTCTCCTCTTAAAGTTATTCAGCCTATCTCCCTACTTGCCAAAGAAATGACCTAGTATTGACTCTCTCAGTGCATTCCAGCTTTCAAACACAAAAACCGGGGTCACTCTGTCTTCAAGAAACTTCTGCTTTCTGCTTCCACTATGCAAATGCCCCTAAGGAAGAGAACACAAATGCTTGGCCACCTCATTGGGGAGAAAAATTTAATAAGATCAGATTCCAACTTCATAAATTTGTCACTTATTTTGCTACACTTAATTGCATCTATCTCCTTCCTCCCTTTCTTTAGGCTTAAGACAATTTCTTAAACTTTACCTGTATCTGTTCCCTTTCTTCTCCTCTGAAACATTAATAAGAAATGTCTTTTCTTTTTACAGCATCTTCAATGTTTCTCTCTCTTCTTCCATCACTCTGGAAACATGTTCCAGTCTCCTTCTGTCAAAAAATTGTCCTTCAACCCCATGTCCCTCTTGAGGCTTTCCACTACTCTCTTCTTTTTTATACCCAGACATTCTCAGTCAGTCTTCACTTCCTTGTCTTGCATTCACTTCTCAAAACCCTTTTATCTGCCTTCTGACCACGATTCATTGAAAGTACATCTGCTAAGATGACTTGTGACTTCCAGTTGCCAATGCCAGTTAGATAAAAAAATTAATTCTTATTTCACTAGACTATCTTAATGCATTTAAAATTACTGATTGGCTGTCTTTCTGGAGGCTGTCTACATGGTTTCTGCTTAACTCCAGTCTTTCTCTGACCCCTTGGAGGGCTCCTCTTCCTCTGGGGGCCTTTTACATATTGGTGATTCCAAGGGATTGAACAAGAATCACTGCTTTCCTCATTGTGCTCAACCTTCCTGAGTTATTTCATCCACTCCCATGTTTCTTTTTTTAAATAGGTAAAAATTGGGTCAAAAATTTATATCCAGAGGTCTACTAAATAAAAAACTCCAACCCTAAGCTCTCTGCAAAGGCTCAGATGTTCATATCCAGTGGTTTACTGGGCATTTGTTCTGGGTGAGAAAAAAATTTACTCTCAGAAACCCCCAAGTAGACATATATGGCAAAGTCCTACCACTTTGTTATGACATTTGTATATTGATTTAAAATATTGCCTCAGAGATATTACAAAAGTATATATATGAATATTTTAGAGACATTCACCAACCTTGCATGAATAGAATATAAGAGTTTAATGAGTTCTATAGGCTGTAACCTTTGTAATGGTGTTCTAAGCTGGATCCCATGGGCCTGAAGTGTCCCATGGGCCTCAGGCAGTCCAGATTCTTTGATACCATATGATTAAAACAAATGCTAGCCAAAGCTTGTCTCTGGAATGGCTTTACACTCGCCTCAGGTGAAGCTTTTCATGAAAAGTATTTTTGGAGCTGAAGGATAAAGAGCTGAGACTTCGTTATTTTCTTTTTCTCATCATTGTTAAAGAACAGGTTACACAACTGGGCTGTGCCTGTTTGCTAATTGTGGCAGATTGTATTTGCCAGAGCCAGCCAGCACAGATTGTATTTTCCCCCAGAAAGATGTGACCTTGTCATTCTCCCAGTAAGATACAGAAGCCTCTTTCTTTACCCCGTTGAATCTGGAGAAGGCCTGTGGATGCTCTGGTGATAGAATACTAGCCTGGCAGTTTCTGCTTCCAATTGCCATGCTGTGGGGGGCCCAAGCTCTGTGGAGAGAATGTGCGTAGGTGTCCCGGCCCCAGCTAAGCTCCCAGCCAAAGTCATCATCAAAAACCAGCCATGTGAGTAGCCATCTTGGATATTTGCTTCAATTCATCCTCCAGAACCCCACAGGAATGACCCCTGAAAGTCCTTAAGAACAAACAATCCGGCTGAGATTGGTCATATGTCAGAATTGTAAGAGGTAATAATCAAATTGTTTTCAACCCATTAGGTCTTAGGGTGGTTTGTTATGAGAATGGATAGCCAGAACACTAATAAATGTCTGTCTGTGCTACAGAGTTTGATGTGAGACCTGCTTTGTTTATAACCTAGCATTGAAGTTTTAGGGAGGTTTAGTCCTTACCCCCTACCTCTAAACATTCTTGGTTATTGAGATATAACAAAAAGAACATTAGAGTTGTACGTGACCAAGTTGACTTGGGTAGATAAGGTATTTTCCCCAGTGCTAATACAGCAAGAATTTCAAGGTCCATAGCTCAAATCTTAGGCCTGTGTGATGTGGTTTGTGGAATAGCAGAACTGTGGCTTCAAATATTACCATAAGTTACTGGTACTGACATGGCTTAGAGTACAAAGCCAACAAGCCCATAGATTCATAATTCTTTTGTCCTAGTGGGCAAAATTTCCATATACATTGCTAAGACAGTGCTTTTTTAATGCATCTCCTTAAGATAAAAGGAGAAAAGGAGGAAATATGTCAGCCATTTGCATCCTTATCTTTGTATTGCTTATTTGCTGCTTCAGAAGTGAGCCAAGCAGAAGCAACCTTGCATGAGTCCAAGTCAATATTCTCACCCATTCTTGAACCTGGACCAGGTGGCCTAATGCAATACATCCACCTGAACACTCCACAGGCATCTCAAATGCATTGTGTTCCAAACAGGCATGTCATATTTCCTCCTAAACATACTGCTATTATTATCTTCTCTATCTCAGTAGGTGTTAATCTTCCACCTGTTCACCAGATTGCTCTTTCTACCTTACTTGGCACTTCCAAACAATACTTGAGGCCATCTAATATGACTTCCTAAACAGTTTTTAGGAATCCCTCCCAAATGCTGTGTCAAGAGTCTGTCCTTGATAGTGCTTCGCCTGGATCTCCTGAGTCACCTCCCTGCCTCCTCTCAGCTAGCATGGTAAGCTACCCACCATGTAAATCTGACCAGGTCATTTCCTAGCCTTAAATCCATTGTCCTAAAGGCAGCACACTGGCATCCTTGCCCATCTCCCACGCCTCATTTCTCACCACCTGTGTGGTCTGAACTTTCATGCTGTTTTTTTTCTTTTTAACCTTTTTTTAGAATGCCTTTCCTGCTCACCAAGCTCCTTCTTGCCTTAGTGCCTCTTTGCTCATGCTCTTCTCTGCTCGACATAGCTTCTCTCCGTGCCCTTTCCCACCTTCTCTGTTTTCATGTTGGGTAGTTTCCACTCATTCCTTGGAATATTAGAGCTTTAAAAAGTCCTTATGCATAGGCAACACCCCAGAATTTATGTCAGTGAATTAAAAAATATAGGAATCTGAGTTTTAATAATCAGTTTCCCAGGTGACTTCCATGGAAGCTATGGCTGAGAACACTGCTTTAGAGTCAGGTTAGTCATCCTCTCTCCAAGGATGCCTTATCTGATCTGACACTCCTTTTCTCCTCAGATTGAAATGCTCTTTTATGATCCCATAATATTCTATAGCATCTCTATTATTGCACATTCCAGAATGCATTATAATGAGCTGTTTACAAGTTTGTCTCCCTAGAGGATATGAGCTCCTTTAGGGTAGGAGCTGTGGTTTCACTGTAGTTTGTATTTTCAGTATTTAGCTTAGTGACTGGTAGGTACCAAATGTTCAACCGGCCTTTATGAAAGAACAAATGAATGAGAGAACAACTAAGCTTAGGCTAATAAACATTTTCAGAATATTCATATATAAGTAAGTGAAATTGTCCTCCTGTTTCACTCCAGTGCTGTTCCTTTTTTTTTTTTTTTTTTAGCTCCAAAGCACCTAGGCATAAAAAATAAGGTTGGAATAAATAAAGTATGTTTTATTAATTTTGGAATGAAGATGATATGGTTCAGATCTGCGTCCCCACCAAATCTCATGTCGAGTTGTAATTCCCAGTGTTGGAGGTGGGGCCTGATGGGAGGTGATTGGATCATTGGGTGTATTTCTCATGAATGGTTTAGCACCATCCTTTTGGTGTTGTCATCCTTGCGATGGTGAGTTCTCGTGCCATCTGGTCATTTACAAGTGTGTAGTCCCTCCCCACACCTGCTCTTGAGCTTGCCATGTAAGAGTCCTGTTTCTCCTTTGCCTTCCCCCACAATTCTAAGTTTCCTGAGGCCTTCCCGGAAGCTGAGCAGATGCCAGCGTTATGCTTCTTGTACAACCTGTGGAACTGTGAGCCAATTAAACCTCTTTTCTTTATAAATTACCCAGTCTCAGGTATTTCTTTATAGCAATGCGAGAACAGACTATTACAGAAGATATTAACAAAGTTGTGCAAACACTGTGAGTTTTGAGCAGGGTCCCCTTGAAAAGGTACTGACAGGTCCAGGAATGGGACCCAAGCTAGTGAGCTGGCAATGGAAGGTAAGGTCCTGCCTCACAGAGAGAGATAGAAAAGGGAAAGATTTAGTATTTACTCAGTATCTTTGTAGAAAAAACGTCATTTATTTGCTGTAGGTTGACAAGAAACTTCAAAAGGATGGGCTAGATACAATATAAATATGTACCTTTAAGAGTTGAAAATTGTATAAAAAGGACAACGCTAATTTAGAGCAGAATACTGGTAAAATGAGAATGTTTGACAAACATATAAACCTGCGAAACCATACTCTGAAACCACTTCACTTCACTAACCCATTTTTGAGCACTCACATTTCAAGTTTCTGTGAACTTCAACAAGAATGCCCCTGTGCCAAGAAACTTAGTTAATAATAATGATAATGGGAACCACAATAGTATACATATTTTGAGCATCAACTATGTGCCAAATATTGTCCAAAGATCTTTATGTGTGTGTCATCTAATCTTCCCAATAACTTATGGTTAACTTATTATCCTCACTTTTTTTAGATGAAGTGTACAAGGCTTAGGGAAAGTAAGTCATTTTACCTAGGTTGGTAGAATTAGGATTTAAACTCTTATTTTTCTGGTTCTAACCCATTCTGCCTCCCTAATGGGTGAGATTAAACATACACAAATGCCACCTAATAGGTGAGATTAAACATATAGTGATAAGATTTAGAATGTGCTATACGAAATTTAAAAAGTCCATCAGAGAATGTACTATAAAATTTTAGTTCTAACCAAGGGTATAGAAGCAGACATCGTGGGGAAGGTAATATCGGTTAATAAGTCTAACACGAGGAGTAATTTTTCCCATTGTTCTGAGTTTATTAACTCTCCTGAAATTTTTTCTTTAGAAAGTATTTATTACAGTCATATTCTGCATAAAGACATTTTGGTCAATGATAGACCACATAAATGCTATACCCTTAAGATTATAATACCATATTTTTACTGTACCTTTTCTATGTTTAAATGCTCAAATACTTACCATTGTATTTCAATTGCCTACAGTATTCAGTACAGTAACATGCCATGCAGGTTTGTAGCCTAGGAGCAATAGGCTATACCAGGGGTCCTCAATTCCTGGACCATAGACCAGTACCAGTACTGGGCCGCACAGCAGTCGGTGAGCAGTGGGCAAGCAGCATTGCCACCTGAGCTCCACCTCCTGTTTCAGGTCAACGGCAGCATTAAATTCTCATAGGAGCGCTAACCCTATTGTGAATTGTGCATGCGGGGGATCTAGGTAGGTCACACGCTTCTTATGAGAATCTAACAATGCCAGATGATCTGAGGTCAAACAGTTTCATCCAAGACCATTCCCACCCCCTACTCCCATCCATGGAAAAATTGTCTTCCATGAAACTGGTCCCTGGTGTCAAAAAGTTTGGGGACCGCTGGGCTATACCATATAGCCTAGGTGTGCAGGAGGCGATACCATCTGGATTTGTGTAAGTGAGCTCTATGATGTTTGCACAATGATAAAATTGCCTAATGATGCATTTCTCTGAATGTATCCCAGCATTAAATGACACATGGCTGTATATTTGGATTTACAGAAGACTTGTGTGGGAGACCAGAATATGCCTTACCATAGCATGAAGGACTGTTGAGTTGAAGGCATTTAAGAAGAAACAGATACAGCAGAGCTCTCTGCCCTCCCTCTATTTGCCTGAAAGCAGGACATAGATTTATAAACACAAAAGGTATTCTGCCCCTACCCTTTGTTCTTCCCCAGAGCAAGAACAAAGGTTAACCCCTGAAGAGAGCTTTAGACCCTCATCTGCCTGAAGATGATACCAGAGGAATTTATATTAGCAAGCTTTACTCACTAGTCTTTATCTGCCATATATTTACCTTTCCCCACTTTGCTGTCCATAGAAACTCAGAGTTATTTTCTTTTGTGTTGTTACTTCTCTTAGAATTGAAAATGCCGTATAAGCCAGAATTCAAAGCCAACTCTTTGAGCACTACTAATTCTCTGGGTGTCTTCCACGTTTGTATGAAATATATATGTTAATAAACTTCTGTTTGTTTTTCTCTTGTCTTTTGTAACAGAATTCTGTGTTCCAACCACAAAAGTAAAGGGTTATGATTTTCCCTCTAAACTTGCAAACAATACACATAGAATTTGTGTCTATCCTTCACCCAATTTCCCCATCATCTTATATATCCTTGGCACAACTAGAAAATTAATATTGGTACAACACTATCACTAAACTATAGGTTTTATTCAAATTTCTCCATTTTTCCACTAATATTCTTTTTCTGTTCCAGGCTCCAAGAAATGGAATTTTATTAAAAGATGGAAGAGGAGGATATTTGAGAGAAGGGGAAGTACCTAACACTGAAAACTAATACAGTCCAGGATACACAGAAGATGATCAATAACACTTATTCAATCTAAATTACCCTATCAGCAAGTAGAGAATTCTCTCTCTGGATTGCTGTTTTCTTTCCTGCCAGTCAGCTCTGTCAGGTTGAATAGAAAGTCATAAATAAAGAGGAAAAGAATTCATTTTGTGCCCTTGCTGCACTGTTGCTTTTTCCTACTGTACCACCAGTAATAGAAAACTAGGCTGTGCATTTCAGTGCTAACGCACTCCAATGGCTTTTCTGTCTTGGCCTTCTAGCTTTTGCCTCATTGCATCACACTACTGACTGGAGAAAAATATGCCAGTCTGTGCTGTGTTTCCCCAGATAACTTTTTTATTTTGCAGGGTAGAAAGAACTGATGATAATGTACTCTATAAAAAAGGGATAAACAAAGGCATTTTCATCAAGGACCTTCTTTCTAAAAGGCTTTCCAAATAGCCTATTTTAAAAAATGAACAAACACCCATAAACCCACAGAACAACAGTACACTAGACATACATTTAAAGAGTATGTCTCCATTAAAAACAGCTATGTCAGAAACAGGCACCTGAGTTTCTGGGGAAATATACATGATAGAAAATCTTAAACCTGGCCAAGTTCTCCACGTTGATCTTCTTTGTTCTTGTAGGATTTGATGACATTCAACCATGGTCATCTACTTTTCCATCTTGTTCTACAGGTGGACTATCTATCTATATATTTTTAAAAGACAGCCAGGAAAAATTGATTGATTAAGAAAGGTTTTCTTAACCTTTATTTGTGGTAAGAACATTTAAGATCTCTCTTAGAAAATTTCAAGTAAAAACACAGTATTGTTAACTCCAGTCACCATACTGTATATTAAATTTAGATCCCCAGAACTTACTCGTATATTAGATTTAGATCCCCAGAACTTACTCATCTTATAACTGAAAGTTTATACACTTTGACCAATATCTCCTTATTTCCCTCAGTCCCTTACCCCTGGCAAACACCACGCTACTTTCTATTTCTATGTGTTTACCTTTTTTAGGTTCCCTATATAAGTGAGACCATATAGCGTTTGTTTTTCTGATTGTTTTTTTAAATGAAAGAGCTAGGGCCAACTTCCATTCTTTGACTTAAAGATTAAAAAGCGTGGATATATTGTGGTATGACCTAAGGCACAGGCTGCAAGCTAGAGGTGCCCATGTGATCATGGACAATGGTGCACAGGTCACTAGTCATCACTATTTCCTGTCATTGGTGGGACTGCAAACTAGCACATTTTTAGTGACATTACTCATAAGCACACTGTGGTTGTTTAAATTGGTAGGGATGATAATGAGAGTAATTTGTGGGTAATTAAGTCTCTCCTTTCCACCTGACAGTTATGCAAACTAGAAGGAGATGAACAGCATAGTTATGTGTTTCTTCAACTAAGAAACATTTCATAAGAATTTTGAGTAATGTGGGTAGGTGATTAAAATGTTAAAGTGGAAAAAGTTAGAAACTTATGTTTTTAAAAAAGTTTTATTGAGGTGTAATTTACATACCATAAAGTTCACCCATTTTAAGCATACAATTCAGTGAATTTTAGTATATTTACAGAGTTGTACAATCATCACAATCTAGTTTTAGAACATTTCCATTATTCAAAAAAAAAATTTGTGTCCATTTACAGTTACTCCCGATTTCCACCTCCAGTCCTAGGCAGCCACTAATCTAGTTTCTGTCTCTATATACGGTTTTTATCTTTCCAGGACATTTCATTTAAATAAAATCATACAGTGGGTGTTCTCTTGTGTCTGGCTTCTTTCATCAAGAATGTTTTGAGGTCCATCCACGCTGTATATCAGCACTTCATTCCTTTCCATTGCTGAATAATTCTCTATTCTGTGGCTAGATCATATTTTATTTGTTCACTCATTATTGGATATTGGGGTTATTTCCAGGTTTTGACCAATGTGAATAATGCTCCCATGAATATTTGTGTGCAAGTTTTTATGACACTGAAGAGTGAAATTTCTGGCCGGGCATGGTGGCTAACGCCTGTAATCCCAGCACTTTGGGAGGCTGAGGCAGGTGGATCACCTGAGGTCAGGAGTTCCAGACCAGCCTGGCCAACATGGTGAAACTCCATCTCTACCAAAAATACAAAAGTTAGCTGGGCATGGTGGCTCACGCCTGTAGTCCCAGCTACTTGGCTGAGACATGAGAATCGTTTGAACCTGGGAGGTGGAGATTGCAGTGAGCTGAGATCACGCCACTGCACTCTAGCCTAGGCAACAGATTGAGACTCGGTCTCAAAAAAAAAAAAAAAAAAGAGTGAAATTGCTAGGTCATATGGTAAGTCAATGTTTAACTTTTTAAAGAAATTGACAAGCTGTTTTCTGAAATGGCTGTGCTATTTTATATTCTCACCAGCAACGTATGAGATTCCAGTTTCTCCACATCTATGGCAAGACCTGTTATTGCGTGGCTTTTTATTATGCTTATCTTAGTGAGTTTAAAAAAAAAGGTATCTCATTGTGGTTTTGATTTTGTACTTCCCTAATGAATAATGATGTGGAGTATATTTTCATGTTACAATTGGCTTATTGGTATAATTTATTGGCATTGGTCATTTGGCTAAATGTCTGTTCAACTCCTTTACTCATTTTTAAATTGGGTTATTTGCTTATTCATCTCCTTTTTACCTCCAGGATGGAAGCACTATTTCAATTTTTTTTTTTTTGAGATGGAATTTTGCTCTTATTGCCATGGCTGGAGTGCAATGGCGCGATCTCGGCTCACCGCAACCTCTGCCTCCCGGGTTCAAGCGATTCTCCTGTCTCAGCCTCCCGAGTAGCTGGGACTAGAGGCATGTGCCACCACGCTTGGCTGGTTTTGTATTTTTAGTAGAGATTTCTCCATGTTGGTCAGGCTGGTCTCAAACTCCTGACCTCAGGAGATCCACCAGCCTTGACCTCCCAAAGTGCTCGGGTTACAGGCGTGAGCCACCGCACCCGGCCAGCACTAGGTCAAATTTTAAGGTCATTATTCCTTTGCATTTAAAAAATTGTTTTCCACCACATATTCCTAAATAACACATTGTTTTGTTTTGCTTCTTTTTGAGCTTTATAAAAATGGATTTATACTGTATGGAGTCTTTAATATAAAATTCTGAGTGTCTTCCTAAATTAAGTTTTCATGTTGGGCAAAAACAATTGTTTTCCAACGATGGTACTATGATATTTAAAGCAGAAAGTTATCTTTAAGAAAGAAAAGATTACAAATGGGAACACAGGGCTGCTGATTCTTGTCTTTTGGAAGATTTAATGGAGTTATCATAAGTGGGGTATAAGAACAACAAAAAGATGTTCTTAGGATTTATGAAAATCAACTCTTGCACTCATTTGATACTAGGTAGGTCTATCCTGCAGATATATATATTTTTCATTTTGTGAGACTAATTTTCGTAGCTTTCATGTCTCTTCCTCACGCCAAATATGTTAATTACATCTCTTGTTAATTTCAGTGCTTTTAACATGCTGTTTCCTATCTGACACGGATTTAGAAAACAGATAATCTAGAATTGTGATAAGGATTAGACTGAATAGGCTCTGATTATGAGTCTGAGGGATTCCCTCTGGGATAAGTTAATGAGCTTTAGCACATGGACTTTGTGACATTTGTTTTGGTTGCAGAGGCCTCTTTTTGTTTCCTTCCTTATTCTCAACTTTTACTGAACAGAAATGTAGGAGTATGGACTTGAAAACAAACACATTTGGTTTTGAGTCCTTGCTCTGTCATCTTACTGATTTTTTTTTAAAGAATAAATCACTCCATCAGAAAAATTCTCTAAATGAGGATAGGAATGTATTGATCACAGTATGACATAATATAAGATGATATCTTTAAAGCACTCAATAACTTATAAATATTATTATCCTTTTAATATATAAAGAGGCTTATCAACATCAAACTCTTAAATTGCTCTTTGGTGACATCTGAGAGTAGGAAAAATAAAAAGAGTTTAGACAATAAAATACAAAAATTAGTCTCGTGAGCTGAAAAAAAAAATCCTGCAGTATAGAACTACCTAGAGACAGACTGTACTTCATAGATAAGATATATAATGCTTATTAGACAGGACAAGGGAGGAAAAATTGAGAATAAGTATTGGATTTGTTGGAAGTGATAGTGGTAGGAATGGTGATAGGGAAAAAGTACTCCAGGAAAGTTAGATAAGAAAAACTTTCACATTCCTGGTGAGCAAGTTGATGTCAGAAGTTTTATCATCAAGAAAAAAAAGTTCTGTAGGGGGGCTTAAGCATAACATAGCTCAGGGTTCTCAAATTTGATTACCACCAAGACTTCCTTTTATTACTTTTCCCTCCATCTACTCCATTGAATAAACTGGTTTACCAAGAGAGCTGATCTATCAGTGAATTAATAGGTAATGTGCATGGGAGAACAGAATTTGGAGGGGGAAAGATTTTTTCTCCTTTTCCTCTCCAGATAATAAAGACAGGATGAGTTTGGGGCAGCAGAGACCATAAGATAGAGAGGTTAAGAGGAGGTTTAGCTCTCAGTTTGGCCAAGGTTTATGGGTTTTCTCTGAGCCTTACGTAGAGACACCATTATTTTTGCTTATGTGCTGAATTGAGTTTAGCTTAAGTGCAGTAAAACTATAGGGTTCACTAGCTCAAGGGTCTTTAGGCATTGGAAAGTCAGGGAGACAACTTCATGGGCTTGGCAGACGATCCCCAGAAAGTACCTGGAGCTGTGGTAATGGTATTTATGATGGATTTGCAGACAGCAGAAACCATCTAAAAGCTAGGAGGGGAAGAATACAATTTTAGTGTTTTGTGGGCATTTGTGTAACTCCCCAGGGATTCTCAGAAGTAGCCATGCGAAATATACTTAAGGAGGTAGCTGATAATTGTACAGATGAGCGTGATAAATCAGATAAATTTTGGCTTAAATCATGATGTATGGTTATTCAAACCCACAGAGAGGTAAGAGCTCAAGGTTTTTGAATTATGTAAATAATTTATTTTTTCAAATATGTTAATCTAGAACAAAAGTAATTATAATTATGCAATTATAATTAAATTATTTAGAAATATGTTATTTTAGTTAGCATACACATTACCATTCATGCATGGGTCTCTTGTAGGGCATAGATCTTTCTATTCCATTCTAGAATAGCTGTGTGTTAAAGAAGATAACTCAGAGGCGTGAGTGGATTGTACAGCAGTCAGCTATGCTTGTAGCCTATTTTGCCCATCTCATCTCTAAAGATAAAATACTTCAGTTTTTTTGGGTGGAATTGGTGAAGAGACAGATATCTCAGGCTTGTGGCAGAATGTCACTTTGGCAATTAATGGGGAAAGCAAAGATCCACAGCTTACTTACCACTAGTTAAGAAGTCACAGTACAGACCTAAGGAGAAGAAAGATCTAGCATGGTGCAGGCTGGAGCAGACAGGGTGGAGGCTGTAGCAACTAGCCGATGGGGCATTTATGGGCTTAGTTGTGTGAACAAATGTGAACTTGAAAGAGTCAATCCTTCAAAATGGATCCCAAGTGGCTAACTGGGCCTAAATTTAAAATAGAGCCAAGGAGCTATTTGCTAACTAAAGGTCACACACATACTCTGAGTTGCACAAAAACCACACTTTTTTTAACTTTGGGACTTTCAGAGCTCACATGAACCAGCCAGTCAGAGCCTGGCTCTATCAGTCAATCAGAACTCAGCTGTGTCAGCCAATCAGAAATAAGGAAGTTTGAATCCTTTCTTTGCATAAAAGGACCTGCTTGGGAAGCTGGGCTGAAGCCTTTGCTATAAAACCCATACTCTTTCTTTGTTCTCTGGAACCACCTTTGTTTTACACCTAAGGCTGTGTCTCACCAGTTTGCAAACTGTTCACTGGAATAAAGACTCTTTCCTTCAAATTCCTTTTCAGAGAACTTTTGTTCACAGTTGGCAGCAGGGAGAGTGGAGGGGAACTACCTCTAGGGCCTACCAAGGAGTTTCAGAGACAGGTCATCCAGACCTTTCCAGCAGAGGGCAGTCACAGCTTGGTTTTTCCTCAAGCAATCGGTGGCTTAATTCCTCGGGTTTCACTGCCCTGGCAAGGCTAACTCCAGGTTCCAACGCTTAGGGTAGGGCAGTTCCCTCTCTTTTTCTCTAATCCATGGATACGGAAAAGGCTTTTATTGAGGTCTCAAATTCCAGAGAAGACCTTGGCGATATTGTAACTACATTTTTTTTTCATACAGGGTACAGAAATGAAGATATATCCAAGTAGATTTTCTTTTTGCTTCCCTGCTCTCAAGTTTGATCAACGATCATGTTGGAACGTGTCTGTTCAGAATTTAATATGATTTAGACAAAGGCTTTAAGTTATGGTTGCTTAATTGAAAGTTTCTTGCAAAAGAGAAAAAATACAGACGTTTGAAGGTGGAAAACTTTAAGAGATTTAAGAAATATATGAGGAAACTCCTTTTCCCCCTCCACCAGCTTGAGGAACTTCAAACACCTAGAAGGCATTTATTATTCAAATAATTATTTTGTTAGTGATTACTGATAATTTATTAAAGTCCATAGTCCAGAAATCTGTTAGTTAACTTTATATTTAAAAATTAAAATGGAATGTTATGCCATTCTTACCAACAACAAGGTTTTAGATAACGATGTAGTATAAATGATTTCAATTAATTACTGTTTCCTTCTCTTATTTACATTTAGGATTCAATCTTTATTTTTGCCAAATTATTAAAAATTTTTTTTCCGTTTCATTAGGGAATTTAGTTTAAGAGACTTAACCTCGCAATCAACTTCCAAGCAGACAGTTCATTACAAAGTCTTACACAGTGCATTCTTAATTTAAATATTATTCATTTCTAGCTGAACTTTCACGAATGATGTAAAGTTATTAGTTACTGATACTACAGCTGAGTAAAGTAAGTCTTTGGTTCCAACTGAACCAGAAGAGAAAGGTCATTATATTTCTAAGAACTGGGCCCGCCTTACCTTTGGAGGAAGGGTACGACAGAGCATAGATTTTATGTTCTAAAGATGGCGGTACCAATATAATTATCAAACTCGCATGCTTTCCTTACAAGGCGATTGACACACTTCTAAGTGGGGTTTGTTTTCTCCCCTTGAATCTAGGCAGGGCTTGTAACTGCCTTGACTAATGGAGTATCTCAGAAAGGATGCTACACAATTTCTAGTGCTAGTTCATAAATGGGATGTAGTTTCTGCCTGTGTCTACTGGAGGGACATATAGGAATTGTGTGCCAGGTACAGGCGACATCAAGGAGTGGTGTTGATAGCTACAAACGCTAACACTTTTAAGGTGTCAGCTTATATTATAGGCAGCGTGTGGGCTTAGAAGATTTTAATATTACTCCTATTCATGTTAGGGGGATAGAAACCCTCTGAAATCTATAGATTGAATAGTCAAATTGTGAAAATAGGATTTCTCTCTGGCTCTTTTAAATTAAACTGGGATAATTTTGGTTTTGAAGACTCTTCAATATCCCAAGAGTATAGTAGAGACTAAAAAAGAAAACCCAGGCCACCGTAACATTGCCTGTTTCCATGACTAAGACATGCACTAAACACAGATAAGCATTATGAAACAGAACTGTACAACTTTTGACCATGTAGGACAAGGTTGGAAAAATAAATATGTTGTCTCTCAAGAACTTGAAAGGATGCATTAGATAGATTTAGACCAATGGCATAATTTATTATTCATTCTTGTTGCTTCTTTAATGTTCATCAATAACCAGGCAAGACGTGGACAGTGAGGAGCCCTGTTCTCTGAACAGGGCTGCTAATGAATTGATATCTGCTGTCACAAGAGTGCAATCACTAAATTGCATCTGCCTCGAATCCTGACATACCAAATTCCTGATGGCTATGTGAGAACACTCCTTCTACACTGTAGTTCCTAGTGTGGGGGTGTGAGCATACCAAGCACTTCAAGGCAAACCGAGTTAGAAGACACCCAAGGTGAGCACGATGAGAAGTAGATTCCTGTTTTAGACCAATTTTGTGTTGATCCACATAACTTCTCCACTGAAGAATATAATGTGATTTATTGTTTTTGTATTAGGAAACATTGAACACTGGTAGGCCATTTTTTTTCTGCACTGACATCTGGCATTCTTTGTTATATATATGTTCCATAGATCACAAACACAATAGGTAAAAGCAAAAGGAAACAATGGGCCTTATACGTTTTGTAGGAAAAAAAAAGCACTCTTAAAAATTATTTTGAATCAGATGTATCTTCCTCAACTACTGGTTCCAAACATGATTTAGGGGTTCTGAATAATGAAAGTTCATCTCTCCATGTCATATATCATACTGTATCATCTCCTCATATTATATATATATATAATATAATACATAAATTTTTTTCTTTTCAGTGTTCATTCACACAATGATTTTTCATGTTACAGTCCACTTAAAAGTATCACATCTAATCAATTATGTGACCTAAAAAAAATTACATTAGTAAAAATTTACCTATGTGGTGGGTATTATGTGTCCAGTGACAAATAACTTATGACATTATAATATAAGAAACTATAAATATACAGGAGTGCAAATATACACACAGACAGTGTGTACGGTGTTCTTTTATTTCCATCCTTTATCTTCATGATTGAACTATGTAGGCAGGGACAGTGCTCAACTTCTGGGCTCCTAAAGTAACTGATAATGGCTCTACCATGGCCCTACTCATATTGCTGTGTTTAGTGGTTTACGTATCTGGGAGCCTCTGCAGGGTAAGTTGAGGGTCATTCAAATTTCTAATACATGTTGGGTGCAGGTGCTTAATATATGTCTATTGAGTAAAAGAGTGGTTCTGATTTCATTTTCTTAGAATCCATTTTGGGTTCTAGGATTCAGATTCAGGTTGACATTTGACCTAGTGTAGAAAAATTCTCCCAAATATAGGCAGAGCTGGTTATTATGCCCTGGAAAGTTTTCAGAAGGAGATATGATCTGTTCTTATTTTTTCTAAATTGACCAGTTATCTAGCAAGTCATCTGTGTCAGTGCTTATTTCTTTAGTGTTTCTGATACTTTTCCCAAAGAGTACTAATGCATTGTGTTTGTGACTTCCTTTCCTTCCTTTATAAAAACATTTATTTTTAAAAATTTCTCCCTAGCTTTATTGAGATATAATTAACAAATAAAAATTTTATGTCTTAAGGGTGCACAACATGTTTTGATATACATACACATTGTGAAGTGATGACCGCAATCAAGCCTTCCTTCTTCACCTGTGTCAGATGTGTTTCTGGCTCCTGTTTTGTTGCAATGTGCCTCCTTTGAAAATAGATAAAAAATTGTCACAAAATGAAATGATTGCATCACCTTTAAATTTATAATTACTTTAAAGCCCTACCTTGGGCCAATGTTACTAAGATTAGTATCTTTAAATGAGCGGTTCACCTTCAAGGGAAAAAGGAAATTATATTAGGTCTCAGTTCTTTCATCAAGGAGCCTGGTGGCAAAATTAAACACTTATTTATACTTTCCAATAATTTTATTAATTATTTGCAAATATGCTCAAGGCTTGTTCATATATTTTATGAATTGCATGTATAACGTTTATAAAAATTTAACTTAATTATTAAAACACTAGTGAGCGTAGAAAGCAATCTCATTTGCCACAATCTCATTTGCTACACGAGACAATACGTAGCCTTTAATTTGTACAACTGTACTTCAGATTGAACATAAAATGCCTTCATACACCCATATGTTGTTTTCTTTTCCCAAGAAAAGGGCAAATAATTTTATAGCTTTTCTCTTTTATATCTTTACATCATTTCTTAATGTTTTCCTATGTTTTATGTAGTCGACATAAAATTGTGGTTAATGTGAATATGAGGTTTGCATAGAGTATGAGTGGATATTTTGATGGCTTAATCTGTCTTTTTTCTTTTCTGCCACTTTATATATTATTTAGAGGAAATATATCTGAGTGATCCTTATTTACTTTCTAAAAATAATTCTTCCCCTTTTTATATTCTGACTTTGATTTAGGGAAAGTTGTTACTATATTAGTGACATCAAATAATTCTCTGAGTTACTGAAACATTGAGTTACTAAAACATTGTAATGGTCAATAGGAGAATGTATCAGGTAGGTCACAAGGAGAAAACCATTAGGTTATATTCAAGTAGTATTTAACATCCTGATAATCACTTTTGTTTTTATCAGCATGTCAGTGTACAATAATGCAGTGCCTAGTTAGGTGCCTGGATGATGACACCCGGCTTGAGCGGTTTGAGTCTTGGTGCCACCATTTACTCACTATATGCTCCAATCTGCATTTTGGCTCGACATCTATAAAATAGGCACAATAATAATAATAATGTTTACATTGTAGGTTATTGTGAAGCTTAATAAGATAATTGATATGATTTGGCTATGTGTCCCCACCCAAATCTCATCTCAAATTGTAATCCCCATATGTCAAGGGAGCGACCTATAATCCCCATATGTCAAGGGAGGGAGGTGATTGGATCATGGGGGCAGTTTCCCCATGCTGTTCTTGTGATAGTGAGTGGGTTTTCACGAGATCTGATGGTCTTAAAAGATTCTGGCATTTCCCCTGCTTGCACTTCTCTCCTCTGCTGCCATGTGAAGAAGGTTCTTGCTTCCCCTTCACCTAAGCCATAGTTGTAAGTTCCCTGAGGCCTCCCCAGCCATGTGGAACTGTGAGTCCTTTCCTTTATAAATTAGCCAGTGCCAGGTAGTAGAGGGTAGAAGAGTTTGGAGGGGTCAGAAGAAGATAGAACAATGTGAGAAAGTCTGGAACTTGTTAGAGACTTGTTAAATGGTTTTGACCAAAATGCTGTTAGTGATGTGGACAATGAAATCCAGGCCGAGGTGGTCTCAAATGGAGATGAGGAACTTACTAGGAACGGGAGTAAAGGTCACTCTTGCTATGCTTTAGCAAAGAGACTGGTGGCATTTGCACTTGCCCTACAGATCTGTGTAACTTTGAATTTGAGAGAGATGGTTTAGGGTATCTGGTGGAAGAAATTTTTAAGCAACAAAGCATTCAAGAGGTGACAGAGCATAAAAGTTTGGAAAATTTGCAGGCTGACAATCTGATAGAAAAGAAAAACCCATTTCGGGGAGAAATTCAAGCTGGCTGCAGAAATTTGCATAAGTAATGAGGAGCCAAATGTTAATCACCAAGACAATGGGGAAAATGTCTCCAGGGCACAGGGCATGTCAGTGACCTTCACGGCAGCCCCTCCCAGCATTCTATGTATAAGAAACATAGAATAATGTCTAGTATGTAGTAAACACTTAATATAACTCAGCCATTATTATTAATAATTGAAACAGTCTGGACAAAATATCAAAGCATAATCACTTATGATATGGTTTGACTGTGTCCCCACCCAAATCTTGAATTGTAGCTCCCATAATTCCCATGTGTCATGGGAGGGACTTGGTAAGACATAATTGAATCATGAGGGCGGGTCTTTCTGGTGCTTTTCTCATGATAGTGAATAAGTCTCATGAGATATGATGGTTTTATAAAGGAAAGTTCCTCTGCAAGTGCTCTCTCCCTTGCCTGCCACCTTGTAAGACATGACTTTGCTCCTCATTTGCCTTCCGCCATGATTGTGAGGCCTCCCCAGCCATGTGGAACTGTGAGTCCATTAATCCTCTTTCCTTTATAAATTACCCAGTCTCAGGTATGTCTTTCTTTATTAGCAGTGTGAAAACAGACTGATACAATTTATATATAAATTTAGTTGTGACCAGAGACAAATAATACTGTCTTATTTTGTGAATGGGGAAAATGAGGCATATAATTTCATGAAATATTTATACATGAAGACATCTGTGACAAGTTAGTACCTATTTTACATCAGTAGCTTCTCTTTTACTGAAAATGACACTTTATCATGTAGTAAAGAAAATCATATATACATATGATCTACACTATTTACACAAAGAAATGCTTTTCAAATTTTATGCAGTGTTATCCCTAAAGGTGGGTAAGAATAGTAAACTTATAAAACTGCAGGGTAGAGGGGAATTGATGAAGAAAACCAGCCAAAGAAAAATCTGTCTAAAATCTCCTGTTTTATCATTTGAAGACTGTGAATTTGTCCTTTGATGCCTGTATCAGTCAGCTTCTGGCAGGAGACAGCTGTCATTTTCAAACTGGGTAATTGAGGAAAGTGTTATAAAGAGATTATTTATAAAGGTATAGGTAGGTTTTTGGGCAATCACAAAGTAATAGCACAGTACTGTCTAGTGACAAAGTGGGGTCAGACACATTGCTCTTAGGCCTGACGAGTCAAAGGGAAGGAGGAGTTGACAGGACCCAGCCTAATGGAGAGATCTGCCTGGTAGGGGTTCTGACTTTGTTGAGCTTGACATGGCCAATGTGAGGCATCCTATTAGGGGTTGGGGGGATTCAGGAAACAAATGCTCCAACCTTACTCTCCTCCCTGCCACCACCTCTAGCCAGCACTTCTGAATGGCTGAATGCAATGGATAGCAGGATGGCAAGGGAGCCTGTTGAATCTGCCAATGCAAGTCAGCCTCCACGTGAATAGGACAAGATGAACAAGGGTGAAGAATGGATAGAGAAGAGCAAATGAAAGATATCCAGTACAATAAATTTATGTTTGCTACAATATTAAAATGACTTCAGCATTTACTCATTAAAACTACCATCACATTTTTCAGTAAAATTGATGCTTCAGGACAGAAGGGTTTGTGTGTCCTGGTTTGGGTAGCATGGACATAAGCAAGTCCTTTACTACAAAATTGATCTTTGGCAATTTTGAATCCCTAATTGAGTTGAATGGTGTTGTATTAGTTTTCTGTGGCCACACAATGAACTACTGCAAACTTAGCAACTTAATATAATGTAAATTCATTATCTCACAATTTCTGTAGTCCAGGCAGGCTAGCTTCATTCTCTGGTTAGGGTTTTGTCTGGCTGAAATCAAGGAGACCGTCAGGGCTGCAGTCTTCACCTGAGCTTGGGTGTCCTCTTCCAAGATGGTTGTTGGCAGAATTGATTTCCTTGCAATTGTATAATTGCATTCCTGTTTCCCTTCTAGCTATCAGCGGGGATCACTCTCAGCTCCTAGAGGTTGTCTGCAATTCCTGCAAATGTGGCCTCCATAGGCAGTTCACAAGGATGTTTGCTTTCTCCTAGGCCAGCTGGAGCATCTCTCTGACTTCCTCTTCTGGAACCAGCAGGAGAATACTCTGTTTTTTAATGGGCTCATGTGATTATGTGAGGCCCACCCGGATAATCTCCCTAATTACAACCTGTATTACATCCAGCAGTGATTGAATAACTGGGAAAAGATGTGTGCACACCAGAGGCTGGGAATCTTGGGGAGCATCTTCAGGTTTTGCCTACCATAGTGGGCCTTAAAAAAATTGCAGCACTCTTTCTTTCCACTCCCTGTGGAGGATCTGATGTTGTTGCTGACCTCTAAAACTTATGCTAACTTTGGGGCCTCTAGACGAGCAGGAGCCACAAATGTAGACGCCTTTAGGGGCTAAGTAGATCTCATAATCACGGTAAGGTCATCATTAGTGACAACATTTATTTCAGTTTTGGGTACGCTTCTTGATTCAGTCACAGGTCATTCAAAATTGCAAATATAGTCTCAATTCAAATTTAAAATGCCAAGTCTCATGTAATAATCATGTAAGTAATACTGTAATACTTGTTTATAACTCAGGGTTCCCTCCTTACCAACCCTATAGACCTACATTGGGGAGAGGGTTGTGATTTTGATTCTTTTCTCTTTCCATCCCTAGAGATTCCATTTCTGCCAAATAATCTGGTTGAAGACCAGGGAGGGAGAAGAAGAAAGAGGGTCTGGAAAGGTCACACTTTCCTGAATGCTGCACTCTGCCTGTGGCAGGTGTTTACATTGAACTCCTCTCATGGGCTTCCAGGTTCTCTTTGGAGAATCTTTCCCCTACAGCCTCACTCAGACACTGATATGGTTAAGCTTTTTGTCCCCACCCAAATCTCATCTTGAATTGTAACCTCCATAACCCCGTGTCAAGGGAGAGAGCAGGTGGAGGTAATCAAATCATGGGGTTGGTTTCCCCCGCTGTTCTTGTGTTAATGAGTGAGTTGTCACAAGATCTGATGGTTTTATGAGGGGCTCTTCCCCCTTCGCTCAGCAATTCTCCTTCCTGCCGCCTTGTGAAGAAGGTGCCTTGCTTCCCCTTTGGCTTCTGCCATGATTGTAAGTTTCCTGAGCCCTCCCCTGCCATGCTGAACTGTTAATCAATTAAGCCTTTTTCTTTACAAGTTACTCAGTCTCGGGTAGTTCTTTATAGCAGTATGAAAACAGACTAATACACACACTCCCACATCACCAGGTATCTCCAACTGGAAGATCTCTTAATACAGGGGAAGGACCCTCTTCTAACTCTTGCACATAAAGCTCTTAATTCAACTCCCGTGAATCTGGAAGGTTTCCCCCAGCAACATTAAACTGTGGGGATTAGAGATTTGTTAGTGAAGTTTAGCATATTTTCATATGTTTATGATGCTTGCTTATATAGTTTGAGTAATCTATTTTATTGCTCATCTTTTAAAACTAATTTGTAGGTGTTCTTTCTATTTGCTGGATTCCAGTACATGACTTCTCTTTCAATTTGTCTATGAAGTCTTTTTATCAAAGTTTTAAGTGTTAATGTAGGTAAATTTACCAATTTGGTTTCCCCTTTCCTCCCTTTTTGAATTGGTAATATTTTATTAGTACTTAACTTTATGTTTTAGAAATCACATTTAATGTGACCCAGTTAAACTTAATTAAAATCTTTTCCTAATTCTTAAAGGTCTGACAATTTTACATGTTGGAAAGTATTTCCCTCATGCTTTAAACAAAAAAGAAAAATACTTTTAAAGTCACAGTTTATGTATCTCACAGTCATACATTAAAACCATTCTTAGGCCAGGAGCGGCGGCTCATGCCTGTAATCTCAGCACTTTGGGAGGCTGAGGTGGGTGGATCATGAGGTCACGAGATCGAGACCATCCTGCCTAACACAGTGAAATCCCGTCTCTACCAAAAATACAAAAAATTAGCCGGACGTGGTGGCGGGTGCCTGTAGTCCCAGCTACTCAGGAGGCTGAGGCAGGAGAATGGCGTGAATCCAGGAGGTGGAGCTTGCAGTGAGCTGAGATCGCACCACTGCACACTCCAGCCTAGGTGACAGAGCGAGACTCTGAGGGAAAACAAAACAAAACAAAACAAAACCAAAAAAACATTCTTAGTATTTATCCAGATTTATTAAAAGTTTATTAAATAGGATAAAATGGCAAAATTTAAGGCTTTTAACAATTGAGTGGTAAAGTTCAAGTGGAAGAAAGCAAAACTCAGAGGAGTAAGAGAAGAAAAGAAAAATATTTTGCCTATGCCATTTAATTCCCACAAATTTGCAAAGTGAGCATTGTTATTCTCAGTTTCCAGATGAATGCACTGAAGTAATTTGGATATTTATCCTCTCCAAATTTCATGTTGAAATTTGGAGGTGTGGTCTGGTGAGAGGTGCTTTGGTTTACTCAGCCAAATAATTTAGCTTGTTTGATTCAAAGCTGAGATTTGAACCCAGGGTCCTTTGATTCCAAGCCCAGATATTTACCACAATATCTCTGTGATCATCCAATTTATATGTCTCAAGTATCTGTGCCATTGAAAAATTGTAAAACTGTGCATGTATACATTATACCTCCTAAGGTTGAGACATAGATGGAAGTGCCCAGCAAAACGTTTGGCACAAAGGCATTATTTTTTGTTTTGGCTTTGGGCTAAAAAAATATAGATAACAAGCAAATGCTTTCAGGCCCTTTAAGAAGTCTTATCTTGCTTTTAAACACCTATAATATCTTTGGCAATGACATTCTGCTTATTATTATTTTTAATGGCAGGTCAAGGCTCTTCTGCAGTTTGATTGAGAGATGTCAAGCGGGACTAAAAAAGGTGTAGGGAAATACCATTCTTGAGATGCCAGTACTCCCACCAGAAATCTCTGCAAGCACTTTCAGCTTCCATCCAGACAATTTGAATTTCAACTATGTTAGACCTCTGTGATATATTTAGAAAAACCAGCTTCAGAACACTGTTAAGGTAGTTACAAGGGTCTAAACATTTTAGAACTCTGTAAATTAGCTCAGTGGTTGTGTAGAATGGTGTTGAAGAAAATTTAATAATGTTGGCATTCAGAAGTTCATTAAGAATGTGTGTGCTATGGTCTAAATGTCTGTATCCCTCCAAAACTCATGTTGAAATCTGAACTCCCAAGGCGATGGTGTTAGAAAGTGGGGGCTTTGGGTGGTGATTAGATGGTGGTCACAGAGCCCTCATGAGTGAGATTAGTGCCCTTTTGAAAGTGGCCTGGGAGGGGACCCTTCATCCCTTTTACTGTGTGAGGACACAGCAAACAGGCACCGCAGGTGAGCCGGCAAGTAGGCCCTCACCAGACACCAAATTGGCCTTGATTTTGGAGTTCCCAGCTTTCAAAACTGTAAGAAATAAATTTATTTACAAGCCTCCCAGTTTATGATACTTTATTATAGCAGCCCAGATAAACTCAGACAGGGTGGTTGACCAAAAGTGATCTTATATTGTTTACAAAAGGCAAACCCTTCACAAGAAACAAGAGGTATTTTGAGCTCACAATCAGTCCAGTGAAGCAAGATTATGCTAAGAAGGATGTTCTTCTGTTTGCTACTCAACATTGAAGATGTGAAGAATGAGAACATTTGGCTGGAAATGGCACCTAATGAAACAAACACCCACTGGTGGTACATAAACAGCTATAGGCATAAGACAAACTATCTCAGCCCTTCTGAGACTTGCAAGATCTAACTTCTCCAGGCAAGGCATTTATATCTTTGGACATGCATGAGGTTTTAATTTGGCCAAGAATAAATGTCTAAGTATGCAAGAGTTAGAGAATGGCAGCCACAGGGCACCATTTTAGGTTAAAATAGTGTGCATTTATACACACACACAACAGTTGGAGGGAAATTATGGCTCTTGGAAATTTTGAAGCAATCACTGTTGAAAGTTCATGGGAAATTCACTAAATCATTGTTTTGAGATTTGGGTTTCATATATCTTGTACCTCTCCTTCTTTACAGATCCTTGATGAATTGAAGATACTCAAGGAGGTAAAAAGGGATCAAATTGTAGTGCTAGTTTTACTACTGGTCAAGTCAAACTGGGGGATATGGCTGGGCTTTCCATCTCCTTCTAGGAATCCAGACTGCAGGATCCCAATTTATCTTCTCAGGAGTAGGCAGAAAGGCTGGAACTACACAGGGTACACCTGATGGCTCTGGGTAAGAGGCATCTAAGCTTGAACAATAAGGCAATCTAAGTGCCCTGGACCCCTACCCAGCCCTGTTACCCCATCCCCGCCTGTATTTTCACAATGCTCAGCTCTCATCATTCTCACCAAACAACACACACACAACACACAAACACACACACACTCTGCTCTGCCAAGTAAAGGAAAAACCTCGCTTTTGATGACCAGGAGGCATTGTTGATTCTATGGGAATTCTATTTTAATTAAATAAAAAAGTTCTTTCATTGCAAATACTTCCAGTTCCACTGCAGATTCCTAGCAGAAGTTGTCACATGGAAAATCAACTGATTCTGCGCATTCATGGTTAAAAGAACGATTTCAATAGCAGTGGAAACAACAATAACATCAACAAAAAACAGAATAAATTGTATCTATATTACATTTATTATGAAAAGTGAGATGCAAAAAAATCATATTCTAATTTTTTGAGGGTAAAATTGAGTCATTAGTTGAATTTCAGAATTTTAAGCATCCATTCAAAAACCAAATCCAAAATGAAGGTGTAAGTATATGTAATTCCAAAATCTTACTTCAACTTTGTATAAATTATAACATTTCTTCTTTTTTCTAGGAAATGAAGTTTTATTGGTCAATATCTGGAGATGAGAACTTTCTTAAATGATTTTATGACCTTTGTGTATAGACATTATAAAAAAACCTTTATATTTTAATATTAATACATTCATAAATGGACGTTCCAGTTTGAATATTTTTTCTTTTAATATTATACCACACTTTTGATGTTTCTTAGTTGAGTATTTACACACATAAATGATTCTCACATTGAAAACTGCAATTTTTAAGTTATAATTTTTCTGGGTATTATTTAAATTAATACACATCTTTCAAAAATAATCACATAAATTTATCTTTTAAGCAACCATAAGTATTGACAAACATCAAGATTTCAGGTATGCTACACTTATAAACATGTATACTTTTAGTATTTAAAAAACACTGCCACAATAGTTGTCATTGTAGTGTTCTTACAGCTGGTTAATCTTTGATTTTTATTTAATATACAACAATGGCACATTCATTCTCTAAAACATGAACATGTTTTTAAATGTTATTCTTAACTTTCTACTGAGAAGTGGTTGTTTGCACTTTGCCAAATGGAATTCTCTACCAAGGGGTGATTCTGGTATTTCCATTCATATTTTCTTTCCATTCATATTTTCTTTTTTTTTGAGACGGAGTCTTGCCTTGTCGCCCAGGCTGGAGTGCAATGGTGCGATCTTGGCTCACTGCAATCTCTGCCTCCCAGGTTGAAGTGATTCTCCCGCTTCAGCCTCCTGAGTAGCTGAGATTATAGGCACACACCACTACGCCCGGCTAATTTTTGTATTTTTAGTAGAGATGGGTTTTGCCATGTTGGCCAGGCTGGTCTTGAACTCCTGACCTCAGGTGATCCACCTGCCTTGGCCTCCCAAAGTGCTGGGATTGCAGGCGTGAGCCACCCCGCTCAGCCTCCATGCATATTTTCAATCTGATACCCAGCCAACATAATTTTTAGTGTCAAGGATTCAAGGTCAAATTGTGTTAGGTTTTAAGAACCAGGTCAGACTTTTTGATCCCTAATAGAGCACTTCCTTTGAGAAGAAATGAGATAAATTCGAACAATATCAATTAACTGGTTGGAATTGTGATAAGCTGACAAATCTTGTCCAGAGTTGACACTTGCCAGCTAATGATTCTAACGTTGTTACCTAGTCCACACAGTATCACCTGTTATTGATAATACTAATTTTTTATTTGAGTCCATCTTAAGGAACTCAAGACATGAGGCAATTTAAGTGCCCTGGAACCCCACCCAAGTTCATATCCTATTATCTCACCAATATCATCTGTGATTTTTTTCATTTAAATCTTTGACTTCTCTTCAGTGTTGGTAAGCATAGTTTTGCTGAGCTCAAGAGAAGAATGGCTGTGATCATATCCACTTTGAGTGATTATACATGCTTGAAATCTAGGGATCCATTTCCAAAAAATGTAGGGCTTTTATTGGTTTGTGCCAATCAACACATTGATACATGTCCAAAAGGAGTCTCCAAAACATAATTGGTTTTCATTACTGTTTGCCATTGCCAGATATAAAATTAGGTGCTTAAAGAACAGCATTAATTCTCTGTAGCTACTCAGTTACCAGTCTGTGCTTCAGATGCTGGACTTTTCTAAGCACAAAATCTGCTACCAGGCAGTAACACCATTAAATAGGGGGCATCTGATCCAATAATAATATTTGTAAAACAGAGCAGTCATGGAAATATGCAGCTTTCAATTAGTGGTTTTAATTTGTGATTTATTTGAATATACTAGTATAAATAAAATGTATTATGTGTGCATATATATGTGGATAAGCTATTTACATTTTTATGTGTAGAAAATGAAAATACATATTGATTAGCCCTTTTGAGGCTTTTGAACAACTGTTTCATCTTCCTTCTTTCCTGCAACTGCTTTGAGGATTTAGATAATCATACAAGGTATGTACACAATCACACCCATAGTATGTACATCCTAGTCACACACTTAACACAGAAAGGATGTGTGAGGAATGTAAATTATCCCAGTGGTCAAAGAACTGACCTTACCTGTGACTAATGGCATGGTTAATTAGCCCTGACATATTTAATAATATGCCAATGTACTGATTACTATATTCAGCCTTTGTGATAATTATGTTACCTACTCAAGGAGATGATAAAAAAAAAAACAAATCAAACAGCCCTTTCTGACCTTCAAAAATAAAAGGACAAATTCTGTTACTGAATACATGTGCACACTTTTGTTGGCTTTATTCATGTATGTACATATGCCTGCCTGAATACAGAAATTGGCCTTTAAATGGGATACGACAAGTTTTTTTTACACATAAAAATAGAAAACTGATCACTCAGACTGTACACACTCACAGAATGTATTGACATACCACGACCAGCTACAGTATTATGCACGACATATTGTTCACACATTAGTACAGCAGAGATACACACATTTAGAAAATTAGTAATTGCTAGCATATATTTTTCTTATTTTCAGGCTGTGTTGACCTTTTTCAACCTTAATAAAAGGTATCTCCAGGGGCCCTTAAAACAAGAATTAGTCTTTCCTCTCCTCTAGGGATTGGGGGGTATGACTATAATACTGCAATCTCCTGATATACCAGCATCATTTTAAGACACGATGGAAAACATTAGGAAAAATAAGTTACGTAAAGATGTGATCTAAAATAAATGTTAAGGAATCTAAACTAAAATCATTAAGGATGCCGATTAACATGAGTAAGCCCTTTCTATTCATTTTATATAGTTTGCTCTACACACTGCCTTTACATGTTATTAAAAGCAATGATATGAATCAGAAAAAAAACTGTTTAACTGCTCAAGAGTTTTTCTAAAGAAAGACAATTTTTAAAGCAACAAAGAACAATACTAGCAGCAATGTCAAAAAGCAAGCTATAATTTTTGCCCCAGAAATAAATGAATGACATCTCCATAGTTAAGAGATCAAGAAAGCTGTTAGCATTTCTCTCCCATTTAATTCTTTCTAACATCATTAAATCACTGGGGTGTCTCATCATAGTTATCACTGTGCAGGTTGATCATCAGTATCCTATTCTAAAGTGTAAAATGTGTGATTTTTATTCCTACTATTTTGCAGCCAATTAATTTTGAGCTTGAATCCAGAAAGATACTTGATGAAGAGTTAGCATTTAGAAGTGCCCATCTGGAGCATCATTTTCTGTAAGGCATCATTTGAAGCCTCTTTGGATATAAGATCTCATGTTTTAGTGATTTTACATCCGGGAGCCCATTTTTTCACAGCTAAAGCTGGTAATCCTCTGGGCAGAGTTAACTGAATTGCTTTCTACATGCTAGTGTCCAGAAAGAGTAATTACCATAAGTTTAAAGTCTCCATTTCAACAGAACTTCTGGTTGCAGCTGTCTTTGAGTTTTAAGCCAGCAAGACTTTGAGTGGCTCCTCTTCCCTCTGGGCTTGCGTAAAAACATAGATGCCAACTGTATCCTTACTAACGCTCGTTAGTGCTGTGCCTCTTTATGAAGCTTCTAAACAAGATTTTCCAGGAAGAAAGCAGAAACTATGCCTTCGCTTATTTTATCCTGTGGGTTACAGTCAGTCTTCATAAAGCAAACCATCATTATATAATGGTGTGCCCATAATAGATGCATTTGCTGGTATAACTGCCTCTTTTTGGCACATTATTGCTTGGCTTTAATTTCATAGTCAACAGTCTTTAGTCTCATTATTAGTATCTGAGATATTTGTGTCTTAAAAAAACTTGTAAATAACATCTTGTTGCACCATTCTGGCCACCACAAGTCATTTCACCAAGGTCCAAGGTTATTTGAATGTTGTTTATAATTATCATCACTTACCTAACAGCCAAAAGTAATGTTTCAGGATTGTTTGTTGCTGCTATCTATACATATATACAGATGTACTGGATTTACTTTGAGAGAGGTTATTTTGTTGTGGCAAGTGAGTAGTTTAGCTGGTGACTGTTCACAGTTAAAAGTAGCTGTAATGACCTCTGGCAGATGCCACTGATCACTTGGGAGACAGGATTTTTCCACTTCAATCCATCTTCATTTATGTCCTTGGTCATTGCAAACCCAGCTTATTTGATTTCTGCAGCCAAGGAGAATTGTTTTCTTTCCAAGAGTAGGATAAAGTTCATGGAAATCTGTTTCAGTATTTACAAGACTATTTTTTTTCCCATTTGCAAAAATGTCTAAAATTTTGTAGACATCCTTAAGCCCATGTGTCTGGACAGATGACATTTGTAATTGCTCAGCCAGTTGAAGAATTTCATTAAGAAGGATATCGTTACAAGGATGGACAGGAGATTCAGCATATCCCCTGTTATTTGCCAGGTGGCGGCAGCTGACCCGAATTTGGAGAGAATCAACCAAAAAGGGCCATGCACAACATCAAGAAGCATTGCTAACAGAAAACAAAATGCTCAGATACATGTGTAAAATAACAAACACTAAAGGGGATGTTTGACTTCTGATTTCACCATGTAGACAAAAACAGTGTGGGAATAAGGTAGTCGGCTCACTTATCCAAGATACTGCTGAGTTCACTGTTCTATCACAAAGGGAAATTCACAGGCCTCATTTCTCAAACACCACTTAGAACAAAGCAGGAGAGAGTAAACAGCATCCTCTCCATGGCAGCATTACAGATAATTAGTAAATCAGGCAGGTAGAGGTCTACACAAGGCTACAAGTGCCCAGTTTTCAATAAAAACACATATACATATATGCAAACCTTATCCTAATGTATTGTTTTTCTTTATACTGATTCATAAAAGTAGACAAGGGATGTGGTTAATTATGTGTTACTAGGAGTAGACAAAATTTCAAACACTTGGCACAATATGTAGGAGGAAGAGAAGACACACATTTCACACATTTTGGCAGCAAAACAGTAACAAAGTGGATGCAGAAAAGGCCAAACAATTTATATTAACAGCACACTTGCATATATCCTCTGTAAACACATTTTAAAGTAACATCATACTCTCTTCTTGGTATGCTATATATAGGGATTCCCAGAATGACAGGCATTCCCAGAAATGAGAGGAAAAACATTAGTATAAGCAAGGAACAGTGAAACCTCAATATGCTAGAATACAAACAAATGCTATTTTCCTCTTCTGCTTTCTACTTTAAGACAGCAAGCTCCTATTATGAATTTGAATTTGGTTCTGAAATCCAGCTTCTAAGGTATATGTTACACATGCATATTTAGTTCAATTTATTTCAATTTTTATGTTTGACTTTATAACACGGTGAACACTGGTTTTCAAAACAGTATCAGAGAATTCTCAAGATTAAAAAAATTATCAAAGATCAAATTACATTCAATATAGGTGAACTTATCAAGGCAGGAAACATACTAACACATTTTATAAATATTTCATTTCAGACGTGAACAAAAAGGTTTCTGGTTAACCTTGACTTAACAGGATGTTCAACTTTTGCCAGTGACCCAAAACACAGAGGTTAATCAATATTTTACTCTATGTAAAGTAGTTGGTTTGTGGCATTCAAAGTCAATAATCCAGAAATACATAATTAGAAAAGCATTCAAGATAAACATATGACAGCTGAAGCTGTCACATTTTTCTCATGGTCATAAAAACAGAATAATCAATCTTTAAATTAAAAATTTTAGTATTCACTTGTTAAGTGGTATAGCATCTTAATATTTTAAATGTTGAATTGTCTTCCAGACATGGAGTTCTAACTCATCTTTTTACTACTGGTTTAAGGAATATTTTCTATTTCTTGATTCAATAAAATACTTCCTCCATATATTTCAAAAATAAAATGCATGAAAAAGAACCAAATCATATCTAAGAGAAATGAAGGGTAAAACCAAACAACTTTCAACCCAATGTGTGTCATGCAGGTAAAGTAAAGAAAAAACTGAGCAAGTTCCAAGAGTCTGCCACGAAAACTGTTTTGCAACTTCATCTGTTGAATGAACCTTAGGTTTCACAAATAAGGTATACTAAATGCCTAATGCTATGTCACAGATTGAAGTGAAGGAAAATTCTCAAATAAGGTTTTATTGTGAGAGTAACTTAGGGGAGATATCACAATATAAAAATGCTGTTGTCTTGAATAGGTCCCTGTCTTATTTATCCATCTGAAGATATATTTCTGTTATTGTCCTTAAAAGCTGTTCGTTCTATAGGATTTAATCAGCCACAAAACAAACAATATTTTTGTAATATTTTGTGACAATCTCTTGAGTGTTGTAGAAGTGAAGAATTTGGTTCTAGCACCCAAGAAAACCAGTTAAACTTAGTACATTAAACACATTTTCTTAAAGTTTTGATAGGCATAACCACAATAGCAAATCTAGCAATTTTAATGTATTTAATGTGAGACAAATGCTAACAACTCTCTCAGGCCTCTGCTTCATTTAACTGTTTACAAATCATGTGGTTACTCTAAAGTCATGAAAATAAATATTATTATCAGATGCGAAATTCCTTATTCTCGCCTATTTTAATGCAGGGACAGCCTGTTCTAGCCACTTCACAGCAGAGGATTACCTGGGGCCACCCATCTGGAGTAGGCACTGTGGACAGCTGCCACTGTGTACACAGGCTGTACTCTGTGTATACACAGCATGTATGCCCATGTGGGAGGCAGAAGCCAGCTAGCAAGAGCTAGCAGAGAGATTATGTCCTGGCAGAGGCATCTGAGACAGAAGTGACACAAACACAACTACAAATGAGTATTTAAGGCCCAAAGAGAGAGTATTAGGCTAAATCTCTAATCATTAATAGTAATTTGCTTGGTAATTTGATGGAAATTTCGACATTACATAGTATTCTTAATAGACACCAATAGGTAAGAAACTGAAAAATGTGCCTTATTAAAAAATTCCTTCTAATTTCCAAATAGAACAACTGTAACAACTCTCAGGCTCTGAGAATACTGGTCCATGTATGCAAGCTTTGTCTACAGTTAAATTGCTTCAAAATAAATCCAAGGCTTTTTACTAATTTAGATTGTGTCAAGTGTAGCTTGTGCTAAGTTCAGGAATGATTTTTTTTTCCTGCATATGTTCAGAATGTGCAAAACAGAATTAAAGTGAAAAAAGCCAGAACAGATACTGTGAATCGACTGTACCCACGGGACACGAGAGTCTCTAGAGAGAATACCTACGGTTAGGTACTCTTTTCTAGCTCATTACGGGGAATGAGTTCAAAGAAAGCAACCAGTGCCCCTCCAGCCTCTTAAGTCTGGTTTTCTAAACGCAAAATGGAGACCAGCACTCCCCCAACAATGTCTGCAGGAAGGGAAGCCTTCCCAGGGCCATTGTTCATTCTTCCTTTCCACACTAACCCAGTTCTCAAGCCGATGCTGCTCATCCAGGCCAGTGCCTTGGAGGATACTCATGTGTCTCAGGACACACGTCTCTTCTGGAGACACAGGAGGGCTGAGGTCCCAGGAAGTATAATCCACCCAAATCACAAGCCATGTTTTTGTAAAGGCCTCTTCTTTCATTGGGTTTGAAGGATATTATGGATATTTCTCTTAAAATCAATAAGTTTGCAGAAGTTACCTTTTTACTCCAGAGTATATACTTAAGCAATTAGATGACAGTAGTCTATGTACAAAAATTGTAAGGAAGCTCACATTCTAATTTGGTGTTGACTACATTTGTTACTGGAAGTTACTGAACCCAATTAAAAAAAATCACTAATTGCATCCTGTTTACAGGAGTCTAAATTAAACATTGTTTTTGTTACTTATGAGGCTTTTATCATCACAGAAAAAGCAGTGTTTGGTAATCTGCTATTTATAGTTCCTGACCAGAACCTTGGCATTCTCAGTACAGTATCACTGGAGAACACCTGAACAATATCAATTTAGTATTATCCATAATTTGATGACTCTTTTCAAGAATTCAGTCCCATGTACTTCCTCTAGGGTAAGAAAATATGAATATGTCTGGTCAGAATCACAGAGATGTGTCTTGCCTTTAGTGCAGGAAAATGTGTCTATATAAATACATGTTTAATGTAGGCAGTTTTCATAGTCAAAAGCTTAGCTAATGTTCCTAATATAACTTTCTTATATTTATTAACAGCAATAAGAAGGTTTATAAAAAGAGTTGCCTGCAGATGTTTACAAACATTAATTCATATTTTGTATTTTATACATTTAACTGCTTTTATTTAATGTTATCTGGCCTAGGAATGAATCAAATTTGTTCTCATTTTTTTCATTATGGTTCTTATCATATGGTTCTATTTAAAATTTGTGTGGTTACAGCATTCTTACTGCAATAGGACTAGAAATTATAACAATGTTTTTGCCAATAGTGTTTTTGCTACTTTCAATATGAAGCAGGGATTTTAATGGAAATACTATTGTGTGATAAACTGAGGCAGTAATACAAAATAATACATGTATAATGATATAATAATGCTATTTCTATGAACAACATCATATTTTTAAAAACCCAGTGAGCATTATTTTCAATTTGTTAAGGTTGCAAACCTTCAGTGAAGCTTGTTTCTCTTCTCTTGTTCCTTCTTTCAAATTGAAATGACATTTTTATTTATAGAGCTCCAGGTCAAAGGATCTAACAATTTTTAATAGCAATTTCCTATAGTGAATACTTGCTTTTTCTTCCTAGTCTTGCAGCAAAAAACTAAGCAAGCTTTGACATAGAGGGACACATGTGAATACCGTAAATTTATACACAAACTCCCATAAGTACTCCCTTTCAATCTAAGACAGAAGAAGGAGCAGGGCGGACGCAGCAGTTGGGGCGTCGGAAGTTCTGCAGCATGGACTGGAAAACACTGTGCTGCCTTCCTTTGAGCTTCTTATTTGAAGAAGTATCTGAGGAAATGGATCTCCGGGTCTGGCTATTTTGAGTTTTGATTAATTTCTCATGTTCCCTGATTTGTCTTTGTAAATGGTTCTGGATCGCGATTCCCAGGGACTCTGCATCCAAGGATGCACCATATACTTCCCAGGTCATTCCCTGCTCATCCCACACGACGTCCCTGACACGCTTGGACTGTTTCAGCTGGAGCTTGGAGTCTGTGCCAAGCTGCTTTTTCTTATCTCCTGGAGCGAGTCCTACCTGAGCAGCAGCTGCTGTCACATTTAACTTTTGCTCCTTGAGGAACTCGCTGACGCGGCTAGGCCTGCGTGGGCTGGCTTTGACGGAGCGAGATGGGGTCTTCTTGCCGGAACCTGGGCTGGAGTCACCCATGGGATCAGATGGCAGGCTCAGGCTGGTGGCTGTTTTGGTCTGTCTGTTTTCTTCTAAGGTGCTCTCCTGGTTCTTCCTAATTGGGGAGGGTGTAGGATTAGCAGCTGATTCTGTGCCTCCACTTTCTTGAGATTTAGGATCGAGCAGTAGGGCTTTGGCATCAGAGGTATCAGTGCCAGTAGACTCTTTTTCTTTTACTACCTGAGGAGATGCAGGCTTCTTTTCCCTTGCATCTCCTTTATTAGTGGGATCCAAGCTCCCAGAATGATCAGCTTTGCTGATAGAGCCACAAGAGTCAGATAGTTTGCAATCTGGGTCTGTTTTGTGGCCGTTTGTGGTTTTCTCTGCAAACTCAGATGGCCTGGTTTCAAATTTCCCCAATCCATAACTTGTTTCAGGTTGACTGCATGCACTGATAGAAATCTGGTCAATGGCGGTAGCTTTCAGGGAGCTAGAATTAGTACCTGCGAGCTTTTTAGCAGTTGACTCTTCCCTTGCTGGAGTCATTCCTGCTAACCTCCCATCTTCTTTACACGTATGCTGGGCATTACCGGAGACCAAATTGATTGATGAGGTTTTAAGGACCCCACCTGGTAGGCTCACTAGTTTATTTTCCCGTTGGAAAGCTGTAGACACAGCTGCAGCTGCCTGAATGTGCACCTGTGGCATGATGCCAGGGCACTGGCTGGACTCCTGGGGGGCTAGCGTGCTGTCAGAGAGCTCCAGTGTGTGGCTCCCACTGCTGTGGCAAATGACATGCAGCTGCTCTTGTTCAAAATGCTCAGGAGCAGGGCTTTCCTTCAGAAATGCAGTGAGGATACTGGGGCTGGTGGAGACGGATCTGCTCTCGACACTCGCCACTGCCTGCACCTCCGCATCTTGCCAAGCCCTGCTGGGAACTTCCTTGATTTCACTTTCAGCTTGGTTGGTCATCGTACTGGCTTCTTTGAACCTTGACATCTGATGCTGTGCTGGCAGTGGCACCTTCTCTGGACCTGGGGGACATGCCGAAGGTTCGCTAGTGAGGGGGGTTGGTTGAGGTGTCACAGAAATTGTGCCTTGGGGGCCCGAGGCAGTGACAGAGGGCTGCTTGTTCTCTGAACATCCAGATTCTCTAGTTAGAGGTTTAGAGGACCTTATTTCAGAGTCACAGATGGCTCCCTGCCTTTCTCCTTCAGGTCCACCTACAGGAGAGGATGAGTGACTGACCACCCTGGCTGCTGTCACTGGAGTCTGCACTGTTCCCTGGATTGTTTCTGGAGAAGGAATCTCACAGGACACCTGATCTTTGCTGCTACTGAGCATGCCTCCCACAGGACAACTTGGTTTCTCAGGTTGCTCTCTATTTGAGGTTCTCTGTGATCTCAGCAGGGAATCTTCAGGCATGGATGAGGTGATGGCATTGGGCTGATCACCTGGGATGGACTGGCAGGTGTGCTGATTGGCGGGCATTGTCAATGGTGTGTGTATAAGATCCCTTCCTGCTGCAGAACTCGGGGCTGATGCTGTGGGCTGGCTGCTCCCTGGCAGCTGGGGATTGCCGGGAGAGTTGAATGTGGCAGGTGCTTTCTCCACTTCATTGAAGACACCAGGAGAAGACATATCCGGTTGGGTGGTCTCATGCTCACAAACCTGCATCAGGGCTTCGGCAGCTGCCCTGGGGCTGAGGTCTGGTTCTGCAGGGGCACCTGAAAAGCCATTGGCATTCTTACACAGGAGAGCTGGTCGATGCCGAGGTGAGGCAGCCTGTGGCTCTCCTAGATCCTCTTCTTTTCCGGAAGCTGCAATCAGGGATGTTTTAGCTGATCTCAGAGGGTCAGGTACAGTCCCCATGGAATTTCTCTCTTCAGTAGCACTCCAGAGCTCTCTTGAGTAGTGTTCCCACTGGTGGGGGAGGGGAGCGCAGTCAGAGCTCAGAGTGATGACACAGTCAGGGATGATTCCTCTGAAGAACCAGCCTGTGAATCAAGGAAACAGCATCATTAATACAGTACGTCGCTTAAGGATTGAAAAATAAACCAAACTGTCATTTTTATAAGAGCACATTAAAAACTTTTCTTCCCATACCTGTTGATATAAAAATAGACATTGTGGGGAGGGAGAAGAAAAAAATTAATAAAAATAGACTTGAAAAGATTTTGAAAAAAATTATAATTACAAAAATATTATGTTGATACATTAGTTTCTGCTTGCATCCCACTAATGTCTAGCAAATAGGTTTTTCATGTATCTACCTAAGTTTGCTAACTACCTCAAAAGTTATTGGTGTAATCTGATTTAGCAGATGTCAGAAAATCCTGTAAAGCCACTCTAATTAAATCAATAAGTAAGTATTGAAATAGGCATAAACAGATATGTGAAATAAGAAATCTAGGGATAGATTCAAATATAAATGGGGACTTAATCTATGACAAAAGAGGTATTACAATTTGGTGGTGAAAGGCTGAGTTATTTCATAGAAGGAGCTGGCAAACTGTTTATTCATCTGGAAGAAAAGAAAAGTAGATGTTTATATTATACCAATTCCAAAAATAAATCCTAGATGGATGCAGTGGATTAAAGGTTAAAATATAAAATAAATAAATAAAATCATATAAGCAAACCTAGGAATCATAAATGTAATCTAGAGACAGGTGAGCTAGGCTTTTTCTGAGATGGTAGAAACACTGTAAGAGAAAACATAAACATAGGTAACTAAATAAAACTCAAAACCTGAATTTTATGGCATGACAAAAGATGCTATAAAAAATACAAGATGTTTGGGGGAAATAAAAACTGTATAACCCTAGCGGGCAGGCAAAAATGCCTATGATATAGCAGGAGCTCTTTAACATTTACAAGGAGACCAAATAATCCATTGGAAAAATGGATAACAAATATAAAAACATAGTTTACAAGATACGAAATTTAAATAATCATCAAGCTTATGAAAAGATGATCAAATTCATTTGTAGTCAAATAATGCAAATAAAGTAACAATGAATTTTACTTCATACCAGTTGCATCTGCAAAATCTTAAAAAAAAAATAGACTTTTAATAGTAAGGCCTAGGGAGACCTAGCAAAAGGAAGTATTTTTATTAATTGTAGGTGCAAATAAATATATATTGTTACAGCTTTCTTATGGAGGCAGTTTAATTTTTAAAACTATAAATACACATTTCCTTGTGTATTTATACCAACTGTATCAATGATACCAACTCTATCAACAGAAATAGAAACACCAACATATATGAATATGGGGATGTTTCCTGAAGTACTATTTGTAGAAGAAAAACAGACTGGTCTTTATAAACAGGGGGAATGATAGGATAAGTCATGACATATTTCTACTACAGAGTATTATGCAACCAGTAAAGTAAATAATTCAGCTATAACTTTACATGAAAGAGATTTCCTCAAGGTATGACTGAATGAGAAAAACAAGGTCCAGAAAACAGCATATACATTTTCATTTTTGTAAAACAATGACCTAAAACACTGCATACGTATGCACACAAACAGGCACACACACAGATATGTCTGTGTATGATGACATAAATTCTAAAAAACATTTGGAATGAGACATATTAGGTGTTAAATAGAGGGAGAGTGATAAGTTGGGGACAGAGAGGGGAGATGAAAGTACCCAAAGGTGGAAAATGCTGAATTTTAAAAATCTGAAATGATTTAGGGCATATGATTATGTAAAATTACATGTGTGTGTTTATGTATAAACTTTTTTTTTCTTTTTTGAGACAGGGTCTTACTCTGTCACCTAGGCTGGAGTTCAGGAATGCAGTCATGGCTCACCGCAGCCTCGACCTCCCAGGCTCAAGCTATCTTCCCACCTCGGCCTCCCAAGTAGCTGGAACTACAGGTGAATGCCACCATGCTCAGCTAATTTTTAATTTTTTTGTAGAGACAGAGTCTCTCCATGTTGCCCAGGGTAGTCTTGAACTCCTGGACTCAAGTGATCCTCCTGCCTCAGCCTCTGAAAGTGCTAGGATTATAGGTGGAAGCCCATGGACCTGGCCTACAAGCATTTTTTAGAAAGGATAACTAGACACTAGGTCATGTGGATAAAGCAATGGGTCAGAAATTAGTGGATGACTGTGTTTTAATATTTATCATTAATAAGCCATGTTACTTCAGGCTAATCACTTAATCTTTCTGAACCCCAAATTAACTCACTGGCAAAATGAATTAATGATTTCTGAGGATCTTTCCAGCTCCAAAATTCAAGGATTCCACTTCTTTGCACATGATGAATAATACATCAAACTATACGATCTTCACTCAGGCTACAAAGTGTCAAAATAAGGCAAAATCAAATCCTGTTGGGCCTAGATTTTGAAAATACATAATTTTATCTTTTAGCTCAATGTAATCCAGCTGATCTACTATCACATAAGATCTAACAATAAATAGAATGCATTTTCTCCTCTAAACAAACTCTTCCTTCTAACTTCCTTCTTTATATGAATAGGTTGAATATTTTCCCATCCCTGGTCTTAACTGCTTTCTGCTCAAACCATCTCTGTAGGTTTCTATTCTATTTCTTCCTTACCCCAGTATTCTGTTGCAAAATCACTTGCTCTGCCCCAGCCAGTCTTTCACTGTGTTTTGCATTTGTGTTTATTATACTTTTCCTCCCACTGTCTGCCTTCCTCATCCTCAAAAAGCCTACCCGTTCTTCAAGGCCCCACTTAGATTCCATTTTTTTTCTGAAGTCCTCTAAAGCCTTCAAGTTATGAAGTCTCTCTTTTCTCAAAAAAAAAAAAAAAAACTCTTACAGGTTTGTTGGTTGTCTGTGTCCTTTGTATTGTTCTTTTCATGCACTGTTTTTGCACCACTGTTACTTATATAAATGCCTCATTTTTCCAAAAACACTTCAAGCCCCAGAAGGAAAAGAAAGAAGCCTATTGATTCTTTTCTGTTGACTCCACAGGACACAGTGCAGGGTCTTGTGCATAAAAAGTTGTTAATTGATCCTGTTACCCTAAAATGGCCATTATTGCAGCTCTGCCAAATGTCAAACTTACAGGAAAATTTGATCCATGGCATGAAATGTTAATAAAAACATAATGTAAAAGAGTGCTTTTGGAAGGGATAAAATGGTGTTATCTTACTTATTAAACTTTATGTATCTGTAATCCAGGTTTAGATAACTAAAACCAAGAACACTGAACACCTGCTATGAAAAGTTGGAAGGTCTCATAAAGCCAGGAACACAGAATATCTCCTGTGTTGTAAGGCTGGTGCCAAGGAAGCTAATTCGCCAAAGAGGACTATAAAACATGAACAGCTCAAAGTCCAGCAACTGAAAGTTAAAAGATTTAGATGAAGATGACTTCACAAAACTCTCAGAAGTCCATTGTGTTTACTTCCATTTCCAACACATAGCTAACTTTTAGTTTAACTTTGAAAGTGTATTTTATTTCATTTGCTTTGCTAATAGAGGTTTAATTGTCCATCAACTGAAGATCAAGAAGAAAAGCCCAAATTGCTTGGCTAACACCTGGCACTTGAAATCTCTGTATTTATGCATAGATAACAAATCAATACTACTCTCCAATCTGTCTGCTAATGGAATTGTCACAGCATCTCCCTGAGCCCAGAAGAGACTCGCCGAAGTTCTGAACCAACACTCCTTCCCTTCCTCACTGAATGGCAGAAATCTATGGGCTCCAGTAGGTCAGACAAATCGGACATTTAAAAAGTATAACTACTTGCTGGTTTAGAGTGGGGAGTATGTGTCTTTATCATCAACCAGAGTCCATTATGGTAAGATTTAATAACTTGCACTAAAAATGAGGTGCAAACAGGTGGCCCCCAGACTTAATGAGTCCCTCCTACAGAAGGGTGTGTTGCATCTGTGTGTGTGTGTGTGTGTGTGTGTGTGTGTGTGTAGTGTGTGTCCTGCATGGTTTTCTCTTCCTCTTTCCTTTCCTCTTCCCTTTCCCTCTCTTTTTCCTTCTTTCTCTTTTTTTAAACTTTTTTTTTTTAAGTTCAGAGGTAAATGTGTAGGTTTGTTACATGGGTAAACTCATGTCACAGGGGTTTGCTGAACAGATTATTTCATCACCCAGGTATTAAGCCTAGTACCCGTTAGTTAGTTTTTTTCTGATCCTCTCCCTCCTCCAGCTCTCCACCCTCTGATAGGCCTTAGTGTCTGTTGTTCTCCTGTATGTGTCCATGTGTTCTCATTATTTAGCTCCCACTTAAAAGTGAGAATATGCAGTATTTGATTTTCTGTTCCTGCATTAGTTTGCTAAGGATAATGGCCTGCAGCTCCATCCATGTTTCTGCAAAAGACATGATCTCATTCTTTTTTTACGGCTGCGTAGTATTCCATGGTGTATACGTATCACATTTTCTTTATCCAGTCTATCATTGTTGGGCATTTAGGTTGATTCCATGTCTTTGCTATTGTGAATAGTGCTGCAATGAACATACACATGCATGTGTCTTTACCACAGAATGATTTATAATCCTTTGGAATATACACCGTAATGGAATTGCTGGGTTGAATGGTAGTTCTGTTTTTAGGTATTTGAGGAATCGCCACACTGTTTTCCACAATGATGGAACTCTTTCCCTTTTCCCTTCCCTTTCTTTTCCTTCTTTTTCTTTTGAATTGAAGAGATCTTTCATAAAAATCCAGATTTCTCCCTTGCCTCTATTTATTGTAAGGTTTGCATTTCCACAGGGCAACCACTAGGTGGCGCTGAGAAGAACTGTCCCCCTTGATGGGCGTGGACTCTCCAAGTGACCAGGAGTCCTGTTACACTTGTTAACATTACTTACCTGGGGTTGTGTGTGCAGCTGGGTTTGAAGACCTTGCTCTAAGAGTACTGACAGTAGACTTCCCACTCTAATTTGCAGGCCTCTGAGGGCAGTCTGATGTTGTGTTTAAGAACATGGACTCTGGGGCAGACTCCTTGGATTAGAATATCAGTTCCACTACCTAGCTTTAGCTCTGTGTGCTTGGGCAAGTAACTCAACCTCTCAGGGCCCCAGTTTAATCTATAAACTGAGGATAATAATAGTACAGCCTCACTGGGTTGTCATGAGGAATAGATTTGGCCTTTAGAACAAACAGCATCTTGGCACATATTAAGCACCATAAAAGTGTTAGCCTCTTTTAGAAACCTTGGTATTTAAGCTTTTATCTGTGTTAAAGTAAAAGTTATTCTGACACTTGTTAAAATGGTAAGAAGCCTTTATTCAGGACTTTTGTGATGGGTATCAAGAATATTGCAGTAGAGTAGAGAGATGGGGCTCAAATTCAAATACAGCAAGAACAAGTAGAGATATTTAGCCAAGGAGAGGGTTGTGGTGGGGGGCAGGCGTGTCAGTGGATTTAAAATTACTAAGAGGAGACATCAAGTGAAGGGGGATTTTTGCTAAACCACTTAACAAATTCTTGCTGAAATCATGGTTGACCAAAGTGATCAGATGTCAGGGACGGGGAATTCTCTCTAAGCTGACTCAGCAAGATTCTTGCTAAAATTGGACTTTGCAAAAGATGAACACAGATGCCTAAGGTCAAGACCTGGTTGAGAAGAGGGCTCAGAAAATAAAGATTTTCTTAAAAGACTCTCTGCAACATTATAACTTCTTCCTGAATTGAGCAGAAATCACACAGAAGCTAATGGTACCTCTAAGTGAATTTATCTTTAAGTTTAATGGGAACCGTATCCTTGACAGCAGACTCTTTTGGCACCTATTCTTAAAATCGTGAGCAAAGACTTAAAGCCTTGTTCTGGTAATACAGCAAGACTGCAGGGTAAACATTATCCACCTTTTACAGGGAGGGAAACTGAGGCCCAGAGGCTAAGTAACCCACTCAAGGTGGAATACCTGTAATTCCTATTGAACTGAATTCTAATGGATATGAATGCCTAGGCCCTTCCTATGCTGCTTCCTTATTAACTGTAACCATGAGAAGAAAATGGAAAGAAAGAAAAAATTTTAAAATTTTTATAGATAGCTATATATCTATATATATCTCCCTAGAGGAGAAGGAAACTTCTATTTGCAAGTGATTTGCAATCCAGGGGCAGCCTAGATGGCATTAACATCCACTACAGTGCCATTCATAACTGGTCACCTTAGGAAAAGTCCAGCCAGCTTGTTGAAAGCTGACACTGCCACTGCCCATTCTGAAAATAGTGAGTTCCGCTACTATGCCACACTGCATATTTTCATAACAGACACCTGCACTTAATAAGAGAGGCAGCAGGGAATCTCAGCCCTTTGTGACTTCCCCCAAAGCCATGCTGATGGGAAGAGCATTAAGCAGAACGGATGGGGAGAGGCGTGGTGGCCCTGGACCGACAGGAGGCTGATGTAGTGCAGGTCATAGTGATAATCCTGTGGGCAGCAATTACCTTAGCCCACTTCAGAACCACTGCACTGCTAGAACAAGGGCTCCAGGATGTCATCATGCCTCTTTAGTGATATTAAATGAGAGTTACAGGGACCTCAGTGAGCACCTTTCTTTCCAGCCATCGGACAGCTGTTTTTAGTAATCAGATAGCTCATGCAAAGACCCTCAGAGAACAGCAAGGCAAAAAGTAAGAGATGACTAATCCTCAAGAAAAGAGTAAAGAAAAAACATCATCTGGCATCCTATTCAATCTGATCTAATTGCTCCCTTTAATTGGGAACTTTTGCCTGGATCTTTTGCATTCTGAACCCAGCAGATTCTGCCAGTGCAGAGTTTGAAGGAGAAGTGATTCAATCCCAGGAAACAGCCACAGGCTGGGAAGAGCAGTCCCTTCTTCTTTCTTTAAAAACATCATACCGGGGCACTAATAGCTGCCTAAAATGCACTTTTTGAAGACATTAGCTGAAAAATTGTTTTGTCCCTTCAGACTGTGGCTAAAGCAAGTCAAAATGGCTGAAGAGAAAGGAAGACTGCTTTGCTTAGTGCTACTAACAGTGTCATGTGGACTTTCAATTATAATGGTCACTTTAATAAAAGGCTCATGAGAAACAAGCTGCATCCCTTCTCCCCATCCAGTTGGTCTTTTCAAAATTGTTCTAGAAAAACGAGTGCATGGCCTGTTATCTTACTGAATTCCACTGTAAGCAGGACTGGATAAAAACCAATAGGTTAAAAAAAAAAGGGCTTTAAGAAGCCCGATGACCCTAAATATTCCCCCTCTTTTGTCAAATACAATTTGAACAGATGGCTTCTAAATTCACAACAGATTAGAATCATGGGACAGCATGCACTTATTTCTTGCTTTCTCTATTGCAGACACTGTTCTGTATGTGAACTCATTTACTCCTTAGAACAGCTCTACAAGGATGGTCTTACTATGTGCCCTGCTTTGCAGATCTGGAATCTGAGGCAAGGTCACACCACTAGTGAGTTGTGCAGACCGAATTTAAATCCAGACCATCTGGCTCCTGAGTCCACATTGTTAACCAGTTTTACACAGGGAAGAAAGACCTTTTTTTATTTTTAATTTTGTGGAGGCAAACTCAATGACTTGGACAAGCAGCATCATCAGACAATAAGAACAGTAACAGAAAACTCAAAAAGCATAGTGGTATAGGAACATTCCTTTAAACCCTATTACTAACCCAAGCTAATAAAGGTCAATTAGGCAATACAGAAATCCATGCTCTTCATAATGATTAATCCAATTTGGACATTTTAAGAGCCACAGACTCTTCTGAGAAGTTGATGAAAACTATGAACCCTCTAGAATCACATGCATGTACGTGTACACACACATATTTGCAGATCATTTTAGAAGGTTTACGCTCGGTGTTTTAGGGGAGGGAAAATTCTTTTTCCTCTTACCTTCCGAGGTTCTCTGGCTGGAGCCCTGAGAACCTAGGAAGGTAGTAGGAAAAAGAATTTCCAGACAAAAGCCAGATTATCAAAAGAAAAGCATATAACTGTATTTAACATAAGCTTTATGTGACATAGAAGCCTTCATAAGAAAATGAAGACTTGTAGAAATGGTTAAGCCTGAGCATTTTTTTTTTTTTTTTGAGACAGAGTCTTGCTCTGTCACCAGGGTGGAGTGCAGTGGCACCATCCTGCAACCTCCACCTCCGGGGTTCAAGCAATTCTCGTGCCTCAGCCTCCCGAGTAGCTGGGATTACAGGCACGCGCCACCACACCCAGCTAATTTTTGTATTTTTAGTAGAGATGGGGTTTCATCATGTTAGCCAGGATGGTCTCCATCTCCTGACCTCATGATCCGCCCCCTCGACCTCCCAAAGTGCTGGGATTACAGGCTTGAGCCACTGTGCCTGGCCAAACCTGAAAATTTTTATAGTAGGGTTGATGAAGAGTGGAAAATCATGGAAAAATGTGATAAGACAAATGGGCAGGAGCTAAGAAGAGTAAACTGCAGGAAACTTAGCAAGGCCTGTTCCTTCGACTCCACTTGGATTCCCTCTGGATATGGGGAGGGCGCCCCTCACATGAGGGTCGTATGACCTGCTTTGGAGAGAAAGGGGCATGAGAGTCCTTCCCGTACTTGCCATTTCTCAAATTCCTTCAGCTTAAAATAGTCACTATGCCAAGGCGCCCTATGTCAGGGTAGTGTGTTCTGAGCCCTGTCACTGGCAGCCTTTCCAGGGCTGCACATTAGTATCCTTTTCTCTATGGCATTAGAAAATGTCACAAAATAAAATGGACCTGCTTCAACACTTGTTATGAGCTCAAATGAAATAAGTTAAACACTTAGCATGCTACTTAGAATATAATAAACAATCATGAGTTATTATTCTTAAAAATTAGTATTTTGGCATAATTCACCTATGGAGGCAGGAATTATGCAATATATTTTACAGAGAGTCCATCTTACATGGTCCAACATTTAAATAAGTTTACTATATGTTACCCCAAACCCCAATCTAAAGACTACCACTTGAAGAAGTAACATTTAGCTAACTTGAAAATTAACACACAATGAGCTTTATTCTTTTACAATCAGGTGGGAGGAATAGACTTTTTGGTCCGTTTTCAACAAAAATATTTTTTAAAAAACTTGAACTCTTCTCCAGAAGAGGTGATTAAAACATTTAGGTTTGTTATTCTTTCCTTCTCTAATCAAGCTGGATCTTATCATCTACTTGGTTTGCCTGACAAATATTCAAATCTGAATATTTTCTTCTTTTGCAACTCAGCTTTGAAGGACTTCAATTGCAAGCTTATTTTAATTGCAAAGAGAATGCAACAGGATCTCAGGGCTAAGTGGTGGTTAAACAACACACTAATAGAAGTAAACTAGGCAGCCTCCATTTGCATGTTTTTGCACTTGCATTTTAAAATCCTGTGTTAGATATGATCAAAGCTGTTCTGCATCCCAATTTTCTACAGGATATATTTAGCACCAGTAAAGTGCCACTCAGCCTTACAAACAAGTATTCTTGTCCTTGCCGCATTCTTGACCTTACTGATCTTGCTGCCTTTTTCCCTGGCTGCCACACTGTCCCCACTACCACCCGCAACTGTTCCAGGTTCGCATTAAAACAAGTCTTCCACTCCACTTGCTTGCCTTTCGGCAAAGGCATCTTCCAAATGCAGAGGTGGACACCTAAGTGGGAGATCCCTGCTATGCCGTAATAGGCTAAGAGCTTATTGGTAATTTCTGCTTTTAGCTCACATCAGACACCACCAAGTCAGACACCACCAAGTTCAAGCAGTTCTCTTGCCTCAGCCTCCTGAGTAGCTGGGATTACAGACGTGTGCCACCACACCTGGCTAATTTTTTTGTATTTTTAATAGAGAAGGGGTTTCGCCATGTTGGCCAGGCTGGTCTCGAACTCCTGACCTCAGGTGATCTGCCCGCCTCAGGCTCCCAAAGTGCTGGGATTACAGGCGTGAGCCACTGCGCCTGGCCCTACTTGGGTCTTTAATCACATTGGAGGATGGAAAAATGTCTGGTGGCAATATATATACAGTGAGGAATCCACAGGGAAAGGGAGCTGTTCACTGAGATGGTGCCTTGGGGCTCTTCTGCTCTTAGAGAACACAGAGAAACCCAGGAATAGGCAAAGTTGTGAAGTAGATTCCTCAGGGTCTTGTGGTCTATACCTGCTCTGTGCTCCCCATTTGCTGTTTGCAAGGAGAACCAGCCTGCCTGAGAGAATGTGGGGTGCTCTGCTCTTGAGAATGAATAGCTTCTTTGCTGGGGCCACAATCTTCAGGTTTGATCTGTCAGTTGTGATTAAAAAAGCGAGGAAGAGAAGGAAAGAACCCATCACTCTCTTGCTTTACAGTCTGTAAAACATTAAGTTAGGCATCGCGAGTATATAAAGGTTTTGCTTTTTGCCCTTAAGGAAATATCAATCTTTTTGAGGAGACAAGACCAATTCAATCAGAAGCTACAAGTGAGCAAGAGTGTATATAATTAAGTGGCTTAATGCAGTGGTAATACACTACTTTATAGATGTTCAAATCAGGGAAAAGGCCAATATTTCTAATTCAATTGACGTTTCCTGTATAGCTATTCTGTAGGCTAGAAAAAGTTGCCCCTATGTAAGTCTAAAGAAAAGTGAACATTTGAAATAAGAGAAAGATGAATCAAGTAAGGATGAAAAAGAATGGTCTTTGATTAAAGATAAAATAATCCCTTAAATCACACGAAGACAATTATGAAATACTGTTGACATCCATTCATTTATTTAATAAGCTAACTGCCTTTTTGTGCCAGATATTCAGTATACAAATATAAATAAGACACACTTATGTCTCTGAGGAGCTCACACTTCCTGCATTAAACAGAATTAAAGTGTTGTAAAAGAAACAAAACACAACCCCCCCAATGTCCTATAGAAGTACAGAGGATTTGTCATTTTATTCAGCATAGATCTTAAATTAGAGTGGAGAATCCTAAGCTTTGTAAGACGTATTTAATATGATCAAGAGGAGCTAGATGTTAATCTAGGGTAGAGTTTCTCACCCTGGAACTATCGACATTTTGGACCAGATAGCTTGTAGTGGGGAAGGGAAGAAAGGTGGATTGTCCTATGCACTGTAGGATGTTTAGCAGCGCAATCCTGGCCTCCCCTCCGTAGATCCCAGTAGTGCCCCCACTTCCAGCTGTGACAATCAAAAATGTCTCCAGACATTTCTGGGAGGACGTAATTGTCCCTGATTGAGAGAACCACTGATCCAGGAGGTTAGCATATTTACCTTTGATAGACAGAAACATCCTTAGAATGAATGCCTGTGAGTTGATGTAAGAGAACTTATTCCAGCTGGATATGACTTAATGACATAGTTTTCGGCTCTCAAGTCAAAGAGAGCACTTCTCATACTCTACCTGTGAGAATGCAAGTTAGTCGAATTCCTATAAAGAACAATTTGGCAATGTTTATCAAAAATACCAGGTTGTATACACACTGACTCTGCAATTCCACCTCAGGTACTAATGTTGTGAGTAAACTAAATAAATGTGCTAATTGATAAATGCACAAGGTTTTTCACTACATGAAATAACAAAAGATTAGAAGCAATTTAAATGTCCATTAATAGGAAGTTAGTTATAAAAATTATGCTATTTTGATGTAGTGAATACTAAGCAGCCATACTCAATAATGAGGAAGCTCTTTAAGAATTGATATGGGGCTGGGTGAGGTGGCTCCAGCTGTAATTCTAGGACTTTGGGAGGCTGTAGGGGGGTGGATAGCCTGAGCTTAGGAGTTCAAGACCAGCCTGGACAACATGGTGAAACCCCGTCTCTACTAAAAATACACATACACACACACACACACAAATTAGCCTGGCATGGTGGCAGGCGCCTGTGGTCCCAGCTACTTGGTTGGGAGGCTGAGGTGGTGGAACTGTTTGAGCCTGGGAGGCAGAGGTTGCAGTGAGCTGAGATGGTGCCACTGCACTCCAGCCCAGATGATGGAGTGAGACCCAGTCTCAAAAAAAAAAAAAAAAAAAAAAAAAGAATTGATATGGAATAATCTCCGAAATACATTTTTAGGTAAAACAGCAACTAAAAACAAAAATCCAATAATAATAATAATAAAATTTCAAGATACAGGCATATTTTGTATGCTACCATTTGTATTAAGAAGAGAAAAATGAGTATCTTTGCTTGTAGACATATAAAATATTGCTGCAAGGATAAATAAAAAAATTGCTATCAGAGAAGGAAAATGGTGCTTGGGGGACAGAATGGATGAAACATTTTTCGCTTAATATCCTTTTGTATTTTTGGAATTTTAAACTACATGAAATTATTACCTACTCAAAAATAATAAAAAAATTTAAGGCCTGGTGCTCCTCACCTAGGCAAAACTGAGCAAGCATGCACGCTGAAGTTTCTGTCAGTGATGATGGATTTGTGCTGGTCTACGCTTCAACACCCATTCCATCTGCTCTTTGCTGTGCGGGGAGGTCAACCTGGCCATGCAACTAAGGAAACCATAATTTTCTTATCCGTCTTGGTTATCTAAAAGCTCCAAGCTGGGCAATGTGAGTAGTTTTCAAAGTCAACAGCTGAGAAATGCTTTTTAAAGTAATGTCTGTTAGGCCACAAAATAAAAGTTTACTTAAGTTCCTTTTCCCAGACTTTCTGACTCCTGTTTATTAGTTGATTTCTCTGCCCTGCCCACCCCCCGCCATCCGCCTACTTTCCTATTCCTGGTAGTTCTGGCAGTTGGTTTTCAAATCATACATTCCTCAAACAATAAATCCAAAGATGACCTAAGACAAACAACTACGAAATTAAGTCAAAACATCAATAAAAGTGATTAAGAAAAAAATGCACTTATTTTTATTTCTCTAGTCTATATTTTGGGAATTGACTAAATGTCAACATACATAATTTAGAAAACATATTTTAATTGCCAGTTATCAAATCCACCTCTTCTGTCAGTACTGGGCTTAACTGAATTTATCATATCTCATGAAAGCGCAATATTATACTAACTGGTCTCATTTAGTCAATGCTAAACACTTACCCTCCACTTGCTGCTAATGTTACCTTTGTAAAACAAACAAATATGCCACTTCTCCGTGCAAAAAAAATTTTAACGGTTCCCCATTCACCTACAAAATAAGATGTATACATTTTGGCACAGTTTAAAATAATGTCCTTCACTATCTGATCCATTTCATTTTCTGATTGGTATGTTCTCTTATTGAGATAGCCAGGTGGGAGGGGGGTCCTGGGAGAATCTCCAACCAGCCTGTGCACTGGCAGGAATGTGCACTGGGGTGGAGCCCCAGGAAGTCTGCACCATTTGCCGCAGGGAGGAGCCTGGCCCCTCCTCTTCCTGTGTGAAACCTGGGACTCAAACGGCCAGGCAGGAAGCACTGTAGCAGGGACTCAGGCCTTTGGAGTGTCCCTGTTTCCCCTTTTTCTTCCTTTTCACTCAATAAAACCCTGTCTTACTAACCATTAAAATTGCCTGTGAGCCTGAATTTTCGTAGCTGTAGGACAAAGTACCCCATCTTTAGCTGAACTAAGGAAAAGTCCTGCAGCATTATTGTCATTTGTCAGACTCTGTTATTTACGTATCTGAAAACAAGCTTCAAAGAAGGATTATGGTCTTCATTTTACAGATGAGGAAACTGAGGCCCAGAGAATTTCAGCTCATCAAAGGTGCACATTTACTAAGTAGCAGAGTTGAAATTCAAAACCAAGTCTGACTCCCAAACTCATGTTCTTAAGTGTCTCCAAGAGTACAGAATGGGAAATAAACATGAACTCATGATGTATGGGGATAAAAGAAAATATAGACAAAAGGGGTAAATTTCAAAAGCATTTTTGAAAGGTAATTTCGCCCCAAGATCTTTTCTGATAACATCAAACAGTAGCAATTGTTCCATTTCTCTTCTTCTACATCAGTTTGTTTTACCAACCTCAGGACACTTTGCACATATTGCATCTTCTATAGTTTTGATGTTTGTCTTTCCAAACCTCATGTTGAAATTTAATCCCCAGTGTTGGAGGTGGGGCCTAGTGAGATGTGTTTAGGTCATGGGGGTGGATTCCTTGTGAATAATGTCCTCCCTTGCAGATGAATGAGTTCTCTATTAGTTCCCATGAGAGCTGATAGATAAAAAGAGCCTGGCACCTACTGCCCCTCTCTTGCTTCCTCTCTCCCCATTTGATCTCTGCACACACTGGCTCCCTTTTGCCTTCTACCATGAGTGGAAGCAGCCTGAAGCCTTCCCCAGAAGCAGACACTGGTCCCAGGCTTTTTGTACAACCTGCAGAACTGTGAGTGAAATAAACCTCTTTTCTTAATAAATTACCTAGCCTCAGGTATTCCTTTATAACAACACAAACAAACTAAGCCTTATACTTGGTTCTTTTTTGGCTGCCTTCTCTTCCCTGCATACATGGGGAAGACAGTTCTAGGCAGAGGGTGCAGCTAGTGCAAAGGCCTTATGCAAGAGCTCATGGGGAAGAGTGAGGAGTTCAGAATGGCAGCTGGAGCCAAGCAGGTGAGGACAGAATAAGGGGCAAGATTAGAGATACAAGGTGGAGGGATCATGCAGGGCTTTGCTCATGTGTCCATTTGCAAAGAGGTTCCTGCACACCAAGCTACTGTTAAACTGCAAGTCCACTGACTTCCACTCTCTGCCACTTCTGAAGCCCAGCTGAAATTACTATTTTTTCCATGACATTAATCACCTAAAATACCAAAACATTTACCCATTTATTGTGAATATTATATATGAAATGTCTTCCCCTGCTGGAATGCAGGCTTCAAGGGGGCAAAATTTTATCTTTTTTTGCTCATTGATACCCTAAGTGCCTAGATCAGGGAACAGCCCATAATAAGCTCTCAGCAAACATCTGTTAAATTAATAAATACTGCCTTTTGTGTTTTAGCCTGCATTTGTAGTATGCTACCATTTTTATGGTTTTCAGTTAGCTTTTACTAATTGCACTCAAAGATAGATTTTTCTCTAAGGACATATATAGGCGAGGTAATCATACTTCCTGGGTGTTTTGGGGATAATTATAGTTCAAATACTAAGCAATACTGCCACCATAATTCTTCTTATACTATTCTCAATTTTCACTTAAGATACGGTTTTAACATAAAGGGATATATATCAGTGTTTTGAGGGGCTAATTTAAATAATAAATTCTATTCCTCTAAAGTCATCTGCTATGGAGACAGGAAATTTCTAATTCTGTTTGTAGATAGGGTACATCTTATTTGGGGACTTGTAAGCAACTGATTATAATACCCCTTTTTGTTTAAAATACTTTGGAAAAAATGTAATAATAAATACATTTACAGAAAAATACCCAAAATTAAACAATATTCTTTCAAATTTGTCTTTCTAACCTAGGGAATACTTTTGGATGTTCTGGAACATTTAAAACTTGTGATGAGTTCATTAGGGTAATAGTGGCTAGGAACATATGTTGACCTTGCAAACTACTATGCTTTAGAACAAAGCTAAACATTAAAATATTGTTTCCCTTCCAAAAAATTTCAGCTGATGCTTATTTATTATACTATACCACTGGAATTATTGGACTTTTCTTCCTTCCTTCCACCCTTCCTTCCTTCCTTTTTTCCTTTCTTCCCTTGCTCCTCCTTTTTATGTTGGCAGAGGCCTAATATAATTTATTTGCCAATATTTTATAATAGAATAAATATGCTCTTTTTCATTACTTACTTTGTAACAATGTAATATAGTTTGTAACTAAAATGATAAGATATGACCATTTTTAAACTGCTTCTTAGGAGAAGTTGAAATGCATGCAGGGGTGAGCTCCACCACATTATGTAATACCATACTCAGGTAAATTAACACAAAGCACCGTATTTTTGTGTATTTAATGTCAAAGATTAAGAATAATGTTCAGTTGTTGTAAGGGTGGGGTGCAGTATTCTCAGTACTGCTTATAGGAACACAGATTAACCAATTGATTAAGAACACTACAAATATCTATACCCTTTGAGCCAGTAATTCTACCCCTTGGAATTGAATTTAAGATAGTAAACAAAATAACTGGTTAGGGTTTATGAACAATGAAGTTCATTGTAGGGTTATACAGAAGAAACTTGCTCAATAACCTGCCCCTAACAGACAGACAAGCTTTCTGTTCCCAAAGTAGGACTTCCTGAAGACGCCATGGCTCAAGGAATCCTGGCAGCTGGTGGGCCTCTCTCTGGCAGGCCTGCCCAGTACCTGTCACTGATATTGCATGAGACCAAGAGTAAGTGGCTCTTCATAAACTTATGCATGCCACTTACTCTTGTTCTTTTCACCATATAATTTGACTACAATTACATTATATAAAAAGGATGAAGCATGAGTTCAAAAAGTGTTCTTGCTCCTTTGAAATGAAGTTGAATGGTTTGGGAAAACTTGACAAAGGTGGGTTGCTAAAACCAAGTTGCTATTGAATTAAGGGTGAGTGAGACAGCTATAAAAGATAGGAAAATCATTGTAAACACCTAACATTCTTATTCTTAATTACAACTGCGTCTCTCTATTGTAACAAAATGGAAGCAGAAAAATATTGAGGTTCCATAGTGAGTTTCTGTAAGAAAGATGATCCAAAACTCCAATCAATGAATCCATTCTCAAAGAAGACATCTGGCCTTATAAATGATTAGTGAATGATATAAACTCACTAAATCCTTAGTGAATGATACAAATTCAAGTGTTTTAAGTTGAAAGAAAAACCTTAGGAATATATGTGTCATTTTTATAATTCTTAATTTTCACTAATTTTTGATAAATTATATCAATAAATTATGATGCTATAGGCTGCAATAAATTTATATCTAACATAACATGTAGAGAAAATATACGTGTAGAAAAAATATTAGAAGGAAGTAGACTAAGTGTCAGCTGGTTACCATAGGGTGGGGTTATGGGTGATTTTTAAAACTATTCTTTTGTATTTGAAAAACTCTGGAAACATAGTCTTATTTCAACTGTGTAAAATGTAGCAAAATGTAAAGAAGGGTAAGACTGGGAAAACAAGATTCCTACCAAGTCGAACCCCATAGCCAAGAGGTTTCCCATTTTATAACCCTTGTTAAAACTTCCGAGTTAACCACCGCTAAGAATATTCATGGTGCAAAATTGAGAAGGGTGTTCCTCTCTGCAATTGCACTTTTGAATCTTGTTTTATCTCAATGCACTCTCTGGATTTTCCAATATTACACCAGTTCTTACTTTGTTTAAACCAGTTCTACACACGGGTATCAAGTATGTAATTAGGCTGTACTAGATATCTGGGAAGAAATCTGGGGTTAGACCTGCCTCGTTGAGGTACCTTTATTATATGTTGCTGCTTGAGAGTACTAACCAGCTTTAGAAGGTTCACTGTGACCCTGACATGGAGGCACATGATGCTTCTGGTTCAACAGCATTCAAATGCCTTTTTTAGGAGTTGCTTATCACTGCTCCTCATTGGTCCCTAACATTATTTCTTGTCTGGGCCCCAGTCCATCTCTGGCTTTTGGTGTAAGCCACATAGATGCCACAGTCTCTTTTACTTCTGAATTTAGGATCTATTATCTCTTCTTTTGTTATTAATGTCTATAAGTGCTACATGCATTTGAGTTGGACTTTAAATGATAGGGAAGATTTCAACTGTACAGGAGGGAGGACATCAGAGAAACCTACACAAAGAAAGGTGCAGATGTTGGGGGAATATTCCACTTATTCAGGAAAGGGTGGGTTGTCCTGAAAGCTTCAGCATAGTATATTCTGACTTATCAGATTGCGTGATGTTTGTAAAACCATAATACTGGGATGTAGTTACACAAAAGTGGCTATTACTGGGAGACAACAAACATCTTAGATTGAGTAAAACTGGAAAGCCTTAATAGCCCCAACAAGTTTGGGCTTTTGTGGTGGGCAATAGGAAGTTACTAGAGGTTTTCCAACAGACCGGTGAAACAATTAGAAAACTTAAAAAGGAAGTAGTTTTAAAGTTGCACTGATTAGCAGGGGAAAGTCCCAGGTAGAGTGATCAACTATGAGGCTATTTCCACACAAGAGATAGGAAAGAATCCATCAATGTTGTTAGTAAGAAGACAAAGAGAAAAGAGATATGGAAATTATTACAGAAGTGGCATTGGCAGCATTTAATGACTGGTGGCATGTAGGAAGCAAGGCTAGAAAAAGAATCAGGGATGATTCTAAGATTTCAAACCAGAGTGAATAAGAGAATGTTGGAGAGACTGCAAAGATGGTTCAAGCACAGGGAACAAGGCTAGATTAGAAGATGTCTTTGGGCGGCTATGCCAAGGGTAGGTAAAAGGCACAGGCAGGGCACCTCTGCTACCCCTCCCAAATCCCCCCACAACTCACTTCAAATAAATGTATAGTCCAATAAAAGCAGTGTACTTCCTATGAAGGCACCCCTTCCAACTGAGATGATCCTGAAATTCCCTTTTATGTAAAAATTCTGAAGCCACTACTGAAGTATACAAGTGTAGAAAGATGGGAATAGCGGGCCCACAACCAATTGTGTGGTGGAGCTGGCTCACAGAGCTAGTTGTGTTCATCTCTTTCCAACCCCATGATCAGTGACATCATGTAGGTAGCTTGAAATTGGGCCACTGAGGGAATATTCACACCCCAGAATTTGGCAAGCTCTCTAAATTCAGGCACTTTTCCCCCAGAAAGCCAGTTGTTAAATATTTATATCTCTCTTGAGGAACTGGCTATGAAAGCAAGAAAAATAGTGAAGTATTACATAACCCTTGAATGACTGTTAAGATAAACTTTAAGAATAACAGCTGGAAGAAGAAAAAGGAGAAGCTCATGAGTTTGAGGTATGATTGATATGCATGGCTATGAAGGTTCATGACAGGTGGGATGGCAGATTTATTCCCATGCAGAAGGGATCTCCAAATATTTCTAGGTTAGTCATTGGTACCTTGAGGAAAAATTTTCTTCTGATTTTATAAACAATGTTTAATACTCTGGTACAAATAATGTTTTTCATAGATGAGTATTGTTTCTGCTTCTCATTCTTCCTGTTAGAATGGTCCTGCTGGGTTTCCTTTACAAATTAGATGAATACTTCAATTGAGCAATAATGAATTTCTTCAGCAGGCTAGCCTGCTGAATGTGGGAAGCAATTATTAAGGAGATAGCAAATCACCATGGTAGTATATTACTAAACTTCTCTTTCAGGGCATCTTTTCAGAACTAGATCTGTGTTACAACGTCCACACCGCCCCCTCTACAAGCCCCATCTGCGCAGTCTTTCTCCTACCTCCTCCAAAAGGCTAGTGTATTTTGTACTCACTCTTTTCATAATGAATCATTGCTAAGGCTTAATCCTTCAACTGTGAAATTTATTACAAAAATTGTTCACTAGAGCAGGCAAGATACAAGAAATGATTATATCTAACTGACATTTTGCTTGGATTAAGGTTAAGATACCCATTATTTAGAACCATATTCTCCTATACAAGACAAAATACGGTTCTTCAAACCTACTCAACTGTTGAAAAAACCGTGAGGATTGTGCAATAGGAATTTCCATTTCATCTTCAAGAAAGATGATTAAGTGCTACAAAACAATCCAATCTCTTTCTATGTGGTTGAGCACATAACTGGTGCTCAAAAATGTTTGTGGAAAGACTGGAATATTTTCCTGTAACAGTAGGGTTCCATCACACTAAGCTTTAAATCAAATACTTGTGGAACTAAGAGAATAAATGTCCTTTTAACTTAAAATAATTTCTTCAACTGTTGGATTAATTTACTCAATCAATAATGTGCAAATCTTGAGTATTAATTCTCTTAGCTTAAGTGTCTTTAATTCTCATTTAAGGAGAAAATATTTAGCATGATTTGTCGATTCATTACCATTTTAAAGTTACCAAAACAGAATACATGGTGACATTAAAAAGTATAAAGAAAGTGACAAGAGAGATATGATGAATTTATTCACCATAAAAAGGGCAAAAGGAACAGGAGAAATAAAGATATAAAAGCTTCCCTTTGTCTAGTGGTGGTACAGCTTCTCAGGAATGAAGATGGTAGATTAATATTGATGACTTGTAAGGTTGATATAAAAAATCTGGTGACTGAGTAAGTCTCTCTGCAATTCTCTTTTATGGCGAAAAAAAAAAAAAAACCCAAAAGTGAGTTAACTGATATCAAATAACTTATCAAAGTTGCCAGACAAATGTATACCTCTCTGAGTCTGGAAATACAAATGACTCAACTATTTCTTATTCTTTCAACTGTATTCTTTTTCCTCTATGTGTTTACCGTATTTGGCATTTTAATTTTTTTGTTTGCTATGATATCTCTCATATATATATATATATATATATATATATATATGCAGCCTCAATCTCCTGGCTCAAGTGATCCTCCCACCTCCACCTCCCAGTAGCTGGTACTTTAGGGGCACACCACTGCACCTGGCTAATTTTTTTCGCATTTGAAGAGAGGAGGTTTCACCAGGTTGCCCAGGCTGGTTTGCTATAAATTTCGTGCATCAAGGTACACATAGGAGAAACAATAACTAATTAGACATATTGCTAAGGGCCAAGTGAATGAAAGAAAACAAAAAGTACTATGCAGAAATTGGAACTTGGTGCAGCCTAGAAGAATAAATATGCATTGTGGAAGTGGTGACTGAAACAGAAGACAAACATTTCATAGGCTACAATGCTCAGGGATAGGTACCATGGTCAGGCTGTGAAGCGGAAGGATCTGACTAGTGTTTTGAATACAATGTGTCAGACTATGGGAAGTTGATTAGTGGCCTGAAGAGGATACATCCCATCCTAGAGGTTAGCAATATATTATGATGTGGGAACATATTTTGTTGAACAGTTACTATGCTCTAGGTGTTTTTATGTTCTAAAGATTTCATAAGCATTATCTTATTGAAACTTCACAATAATCCTAGGAGGTAGAACTCATTTAACTCATATTTTATAGTCAATGAAACTGAAGCTCAGAAAATTTAATCAATTTGCCCAAAGTCAAATAGCTACTAAGAAATACTACTGACTTTAGAGCCTGCATTCTTTGTAAGCTTATTGACATGGTACCGTGATAGGAATGGCAGGATCAAAGACCCATTGCCAGTGCATGGTATAGACATACCATCATCCAGGACCCCCTTTGGACACCAAAATCCACGGATGCTCAAGCCCCTTAAACAAAACGTAGTATTTGCATATAACCTACCCACATCCTTCCACGTATTTTACGTTTTTTCTGGATTACTTATAATACCAAATACAATGTAAATGCTACGTAAAGAGTTGTTATATGGTATTTTAAAAACTTGTATTTTTTTATTATTGTATTGCTATTTTTTATGTTTTTTTTGAGGAATATTTTTGATCCATGGTTGGAGGAATCCATGGATGTGAAATTCATGGATAGAGAGGGTTGGCTGTATTAGGGGTAGTGGAGTAAAGGAGATGGACAAATGGTTAAAACAATAGTCTGGACAAGCAATAAGAAGGGCAGTAGAGAAAGAAAGACAAGGATGTAATACATGTTTTGAAGCCAGAATGATCGGAACTTGCTCTCTGCTACAGACTGAATATTTGTGTTTCTCCACAACTCATGTTGAAATCTCAAACCCAATGTGATAGTTATTTGGAGGTGGGGCCTTTGGGAGGTGATTAGGTTATGAGGTTAGGGACCTAATGAATGAGATTATTGCTTTTATAAAAGAGACGCCAGAGTGCTCCAAAAACCTCTTTCCACCATGTGAGGATGCGGCAAGAAGACAGCTGTCAATGAACCAGAAAGGGGACCTTCTCGAGACACTGACTGCCGGAACCTTGACCTTGGACTTTCCAGCCTCCAGAAATAAATTTCTGTTGTTTGTAAGCTATGCAGTCTGTGGTATTCTGTTACAGCAGCCTGAAAGGACTAAGACTTTCAGGTTATGGAGGGTGGTGGAGGAAACAAGAACCTGGAAATGAGGCCTGTATCTTAGTGGGAAGGCTGTAAAAGTTGGGTTTCTAGAAAAAGACTGCAGGAAATGAGTGGAAAGCGGAAGGCAATAGATTCACAAAATGGTAATCGCTGGTGTTGGGCACTGAGTGGGATCATGCCTACCATACCACACACATCTCTGCTGACTCCATAAGCAATTTCCTTTTGAAGATTCATGATCGGTCATACCAGAGTGGCAATCACGATTATCACTGCACTTACCAGTTTAGAATTTATGAAAATGAAATTTTCTTTTGACATTCTCCATTACTCTTTGAGCATTTAACTCAAACTCCCATTTCCCCTGAATTTGTTTGGTACTTTTCTGATGGTATGTTTCTAATTGTTTTAAAATGACTGTGGTTAGTACAACTTTTGCTTTAATGGAATATTTAGGCTATCACAAACACTCTCTGTGAATCAGCTATACCAGTGGATTTCATGCTTTTTTGACACCATCCAGTGTAAAAAAAAATGATATAACAACCCAGTACACACATTCATATTCAACCACCTACCTATTTTACCAAAATCAAAGGTTAATAAAACAACACTTATCTACTGATATTCTCTATTCAATTCTATTCCATTTAAAAATGCTCACAGAAACTCACCAAATTGATATCCATAGTCACCCACAGATTGAAAACAGCAAGCTTAATTCAGAGCCCCATCCAAATAGGTAACCATCAGCTTGGGCCCTCTGGTATCTATCACAGAATCTAGCTCATAGAGCTTTAGAAGTGTTGAAAATGAGAAAGAAGGAATGAACCACATTTTTTTTTGTAGATCATTTATTTTTCTTAATTTAAGAAACATTCAGTAAATGCATTACATGGCAATCTCACTAAGTTTATGCCATCTGAAAATTTAGTAAACTTGTTCCCAATCCCAAATGATAACCCCAGTTATAGCTTTAATGCAATCACCACTAAAAATTGGAGCTCAAATCTACAAATTGGGGTTCACATCTCCTGAAGGTCATATTCATGACAAAGCAGAATATTGCATCAATTTAGAACGTAACATTAATTGATATAGAATTTCAACAAGCTGCAAAAAACAGTTAATCTGAAGCCAAACAGATTTATGGCAACAGAGCCTCACCACTCCTACCTCTGTAATTGCTAGAACATATACTAATGTTAAAAAACATGCCTCGGTCAGGCGCAGTTGCTCAGACCTGTAATCCCAGGACTTTGGGAGGCCAAGGTGAGTGGATCATGAGGTCAGGAGTTCAAGACCAGTTCAAGACCTGGCCAAGATGGTGAAACCCTGTCTCTACTAAAAATACAAAAATTAGTGGGCACCTGTAATCCCAGGTGCGCGGTGGCGGGCACCTGTAATCCCAGCTACTCCAGAGGCTGAGGCAGGGAATTGCTTGAACCAGGGAGGCAGAGGTTGCAGTGAGCCAAGATGGGGCCATTGCATTCCAGCTTGGGCGACAGAGTGAGACTCCGTCTCATACAAACAAGCAAACAAACAAACAAACACATGCCTCATGATTACAGAAACACTTTTTTCATAGGCGCTCTATTCCAGCAAGCAAATCTCTGTGATATGACCTCACGAACCCCCTGGAAATGACCTGTGTGTACAACACCCATGACTAATATGTTATGGTATGTGTCCCTCCTTCCAAATGGCAGATCTTCCTCACTGTTATATCCAATGCCAGTTTAATCTAGTCCAATTAATTAATTGGACTAGTGTACTAAGTGCTAAAGTGGGCACTGAGGATACGACATGAATAAACATAGACTCTGCCCTCAAGAAGCGTAGTATGAAGTCAGAAAGGGAGATGTTTAAACAAATGATAATTCCAGAGTGGGAAAGACAGACAATGAGAAGATGAGACAAATGGGGGAACAGGGCTTTACCAAGACAGACAAAGACTCTGCCCGATGAGTGGTGTCATTTCTCTCATGAGAAAGAATCTAGCACTTACAGCAACACGCCAAATAAACGATTGGTAATAGAAGACAAAATAACCCCGAAGTGCTATTTAACTGTGTTGTTGTCAAGGTGAAATATGTTTGTGTTTAATTGTGCTTGTTGAAATGAAACATGTTTATTTTTGCCTGTTGTTGCTATCCTTACTAAGGTGTGCGATAACAGCAAGGGAGCTGAAATGTTTATTTGGAAGTTCTCAAAGTATAGTTCCTGGGCTTTTTAGGGTTCCAGGGTCTCTTTCCAGGGGGTTCGTGACGTCAAAATTTCTCTCATAATTGTACTAAAAGTTACTTGCCTTTTTGACTATGTTGATATTTGCACTGACTGGACAAAAGGGTAATTATTTGATAGTACTCATGTTGATTTTCACAGTGTCCCTGAAGGCATGTCCAAAAGAAAACTTGCAGCAAGGCAACACAGGGCAATGGGGAAAACACTGTTATTTAGAAGACACAGACTTGATTTTTTTGGAGCCTCAGTATCTTCATCTGGGAAATGAGAAGGTTGGCCTGGATTTTGGATCCCAAACTTAGTTTTGCAGCAGAATGATCTGGAAGGCTTTAAAAAAATTACAGGTGTCAGGAACTTGTAGGACGAGACAGAGATTGGGCCTTCTGGGATGATGCTGTGGGTGGGGAAGGGTAGAAAGGACTACATTTGTCAGCAATTGTCTCCCAACCCCTTGTCTTTCCAGTGTTGCCTGCCTTCCTGATAACCTTTCAGAGCTAATTAGATTGGTACTGAGGTAGAGGAGTGACGACAGGTAGCTGCTGTCCTACTCCAGAAAAGATCCATTACTGACAGGTAAATGAGGAGGCGTGGATGGCTGGTGTTTGTCACCAAATATGAACACTGAGGCAGGATGGGTTTAGGAGCTGTGGATGTGCCCAGAAAAGCTTCAGCCTCTTTGGCAAGCACTGTGTTCTGGTAGCTTCTATATTTTCCAATAATGGACCAAGTAACTCTGTGTGTGTGTGTGTGTGCGCGCATCCACACGCATGTGCAAAGTGTATGGTATGTGAGCCCACACACAGGGGATGGGTGGGAAGCAATTACCCTAAGAGTAAAGCAATGACTTTGTTTGCAAAGAAGGCTCAATTGCAAGACAGGTTTAGCCCTGTGATTTGGGTAATAGAACAAAAGCTGCGTATCTAATTTGAAATTTTTACCGATAATGTCTATATTTTGCTAGTCAAGGTATTCTAATCAATGTTAAAATAATAGTACTCTGCCGAGAGACAACAGCCACTCAATGCCGGATTGAGTTAACACATTCCTTGACCTTAGGTTATGTAGGTATCTTGGAATCAGTAGAAAAAGAGAATCAAAACAGACATAAAAGACAAAAGGATAGCTTTCCTCTTCCTTCTTCAGAACAGACTCCCTGACAGTTCGGTAAGATCTGCTCTGGCAGTTTGGTGCCCTGGCTAACAAGATAATAATTGCATACACTCTTGGAGGAGCAGAATGCAGCTCTCCTTTCTCCTCTCACCCATTTACTACCAGCCCTGCAAAGAGCTGCCCAAGAAATGGTTGTGTAACCTTTGACTCGGTTGTTATTTTTTCCTTCCTTTAATGAAGTAGACCTTTGTTTGCCTCCTTGTCCACGTCACCAGCAATGACGAACTATAATGCCGTCATGGTAATGCAATCTGGGATACCGATCAGATGGGTTAATATTTGCCAACACATTTCACAAAGAAAAAACTCCAATCTGCCTAACTCACCTTAACGGGGGTCAGTTTTATGCGGAGCTCCCGGTTCCATAATGAATAATGCCTACAATTAACCTAGGCCAGGCCGATTTAATTTCAAGGAAAAGTTCTGCGAGTTTTACCCGCCTCCAGAGAACTGAATTCCAGGAAATTCTTGCTATAATTAGTAGAATAGGGATAAACAGTAGTACTTTTCTCTGAGCCCAGAGCCCATCTTGTCCCTCGCCACACAACAAATAATATAGGGTATTTTTTGATGATAACGATGAATTTTGAATAGACCAACCATTCTTTAACAGATATTTATTTAGTACCTACTATGCACCAGATATCATGTACAATTTTATTTTATATAATTTTTACTTCTCTTCTTATTTATTCTACAACTTGTCTATGCACTGCTCTTTAGGTGTCTTTAAAATATTTATTTTAGTAAGATTATGGTAGTTCTTGTTGATGATATTCTAATTCATCTTTTAATGGAATCTTTCTTAATTACAGACCCCTTTCATTAGTTAATACTGCACTAGTCACTTCAATTATCACCTAGATTTTGAATTTTGCTTTTGCTTATCATTTATATGTGCAGAGAGACTAGTTGAAAAAGACACCATCAGCAATTTATTTTGAAAAACTAGCTATCTCTCTAGTGTTCCTCTACAGAAAGTACAGGTAATCTGTTACACATGAGACATATAGCCTCCCCTCACCTGAAATCCTTGAAAGGTAAAAGAAGAAGATAATGTGAATGCATTGCAAACTATTAAGAAATGAAGGAAGAAGCTAGAGACTATTATTCTAGTCAGGCATATTAGCACAGTACAGTGTTTCCCAGTCACTTTCCTATTACCCCATGATGGGAGTTCAAAGTTGATGGCATCGTTTCTCCTACTCTCATTTGTGGAGGGGACAACGTTGGCTGGGTGGTGCTTCACCTACTGAGAATCTAGCAGTATGAGATGAGCTCTTGCAGCTCTAGTTGGAACTCATAATTAATATTCCTATATGGGGGTGGGAGGAGGACATGTCCAATGAAATGAAAGCTCATAAAGATATGTGTCAAATATGCTGGTTTAGGTGGACCTATGTATAACAATGTACATTAAAAAAAGATAATTTTAATGTCTTTTTTTTTCCTTTCAACTATTTATTCTGATACACAAGCTTTTCACACACATCTTGGGAGGAGTCTTCAGTCCAAACAAAGAATTTTTCTCCTAGAACCATTAAAGTTGGAGGGTGCTGTGGCCTCAGAACAATCTATTTTCTATTGTAGTGGCTTTTGGGGCATGGCTGGCTTCTCAAAATAGTTTAGAAAGTTTAGATCCAGGCTCAAATGGTAACCACAGTGGCCAGTATTCCCTTCATTTGTGGGCTAAATTCATGAGAAAGCTGACAGAATTTGTCCAGGTGTGAGGCATGAGTGACGTGCAGGAGCGGAATGTCCATCCCCAAGGAGTGGTCTGCAGTCCACAGACTGGGCGTGCCAGGGAAGGGACCAGGACCCCCAGGGAAAGCAGGACTGAATGTTTCCTGTTCACTATCCCTGGCTGCTGACCCTCATTCCACCCACCAGGTCTACAGCTTGGCTTTGCCCCTTTTGTCACAGGACCTTATATGGTCAGTGGGCAATGCTGACCTTCAGGCTACTTGTCTGCAACAAGGAGACTGCCATGTCTGCCCCGTCTGCCAACTGCTGAGTCACCTGATGTGGACATCTTAGTAATTCCAAACTCCTTTTTCATCCTCTGCCTTTGGGTGTCTGAGCCTTCTGGGCCCACTGTCTTGTCACCAGTTGCCCACTGTTTGACTCAGAAAGCTCAGCCTTCGTCACTGGAGTCCATCTAGTTTCACGCTATGGTCACTGATGACCTTGATGTGGAGGGATCCAAAGAACTTTCTGCCCTCGTCTTAGTTGACCTCTTGGCAACATGTGCAGGTTTCTTCCTTGAAATATGTGCTTCTATTGGCCTCCATGATCCACACAGCCTGTTCGTTTTCTTCCGTCTTTCTGCCTGGTTCATCTTGGGTAGTTCCTGCTCCTCAGCTCAGATCTATACCTTGGTGTTTTTCACTACCCCCTATTTTCCCTGGGTGATCTCTCCCAATCCCACAGCTTTATAATCCCATGTATCAGTTAGCTATTGCTGCAATATTGCTGTGTAACAGACTACCTTGAAACTCAGTGTCAGACAGAAGTTGGCACTTTCTGAGTGAGGAAAGTGAGGCTCAGCGAGAAAAATGAACCTCTCGGGGACATGAGTGACATGAGTTCCAAATCAGATTTCCAGTTCACTGTATTTTCTACTGTGTTCTGAACTTAAAGAAAGGATCGATCATTATCTGTCTCTTTCTATGAATAGCTAATGAGCTACCATATTTCAAAAAATTTTCAAAAATCTCTCCCTTATTTTTGTTCTCCAAAATTCTGTAAAAACATGCCATTAGTGTCTCTCATTGACTTCCTTTATCTGATTCTTAAATGAGAGCTTTCGTTCATTTGCCACAGCGATAATGACATATTTAAATTCTCCTTCTTTTTCCAAATTGTCAAAAATAATCAGTTTCTATAAAATTATTAATTATGTCTACATTTTCAAGTTCAGTACAATAAAATGTTACTAATTTGGAATGAAGGAGGCATCCATTAGGATTCTTTGGCGGCACACAGAAGCAAATGATCCTGGCTAGCATACAGACAGGAAGAATTTATTAGAATAATAATAACCAGCACCTATAGCACTTACTTTGATTAGGCACCATTCTAAGCACTGGACTCATTAATTTCTAGATTAATGCCTATATAGTAGGTACTGCTATTGGCCCCACTTTACAGATGAGGAAGCCAAGGCACATAGAAGTTAAGTAACTTGCTCCAGGTTGTGCAGTTAGGGTATGGCTAAATATGGATTTGAACCCAAGCTGTGTAGCTCCAGAGTCTTAGGCACTACAGCCTGTCCAAGGATCTGGGGTAGTCACAGAATTGAGGGGAAACCTATGGAAGCAGGTTCAAAGAGGGTAGAAACCAGGTCATGGTAGAGGCCTGTCACTGGAAGAAACTCTAATCACCCTCATCTCCCAAATCCTTGATTCCATTTAAAGGCTCCAGATACAAATTCCTGGGAGAGAGGCCCAGTTAGGCCTTGATGAGGAGAAGGCAGGGCAGCTTGACTGGCAGTTTCACCAAGGCTGAGCACAGAGGGAAGAACCGATTCCCCTAGAGAAGACAGGAGTGTTGTAAAAAGAAAACAATGAATTTGGGAGGTTGGACAGCAAAACACTGCCCATTACATGGAGCATGAAGGAAAGGAGATTTTTATTTCATATGAACAAATAGCTCATAATAGCAGTTGTGTGAGAAATTCCTCAACTGCCTTTAAAACGTGTCCTCAGTAGACTCCTTTATTTGGAAGAGATGTCCCAACTTTTTCCTGTCTCACCACCCACACCCTGCCACCATGGCCATACCCTAACTGCTCTATAGAGCCCATGTGTTCCCACTTCAGTTGGATGACAGCGTGCTCAAGCCTCTATCATCAGGGAAAAGTCTTTCCTGGCCCATGTAGCTACTGACTTACATATAGCTCTGCCTTCCTCACAATTCGACTTCTTAAAAAGACAGTCTACAATCCCCACACTCCCCACTTCTTGCAGAGTTACTCCCAAATCTACTATCATGTTGTTTCTTTGTCATTTCTGCCATTCCACTGAAACTGCCCTTACTCAAGCCACAAATCACTGGACTTTGCCAAAACAAATGAACATGTTTCTCCCCTTATCTTTGTTGACTTCTCTGCAGCACTCCATATTCTGACACTGTCCTCTGGAAGCTCTTATCTGCACTAGGCTCTTACTTGGTTTTCCTCTTTTCTCTACAGAAGTCTCCTCCTTAATGCCGTTCTTCAGTTCTTTTTTCTCAGTTCATTTCCTAAATGTTGGCATTTTCCAGACCTGCTGTTCTTCTCACTCTATACACTCAACCTGGAAGACCTAATTACTTATATGTTCATAAATCTCAAAATTCATCTTCAGCCAGAGCTCCCTTATTGATCTCCAAAATAGCAACTCTCCATTTAGAAGTCCTATTGATATCTCAAATTAAATATGTCCAAAACTCATCCGTTTTCACTTCTAAGCTTGTTCTTCCTTCTTAATTATCTCAGCGAATGTCATCTGCATCTTCTCGTCCATGCCAGAAACTTCAAAGTCATTCTCGCCTCTCTCTCCTCATTGCTCACATCCAACTAAACACCAAGTCTTATGGATCCTTCCTTTGTAATATCTCCTATGTCTACCCACCTCCTCTCTAGTCTTCCTACTGATATAATGTAGGCTCTATCATTTATTGCCAGAAATAAGCCTTCTTAAGTGATCTCTCTGCCTCTGATCTGTACCTTCTTCAATTCTCTAAATTGCTGCTGGAGAAATTTTTCTAAAATGCAAATATGATCATGCAAGTCTCAGAATTAAAATCCTTTTATGGTACCCACATATTTCAAGATGAAGTTCACATTCTTGAGTTTGGCATACAAGTAAGATGAGGCTTCTGTTGCCTCTTAAGCTTCATGTCTCTTGTTAGGTCCTCCAGAGCCTTTCAATACAACCATAAGGAAGGATCAATGGTTGCTCAAATACGTCATGGCCTCTCTGCCTTCTTCCAGGCTGCTTCCTGTTTCTTGAATGCTCTCTACTGTGTTGGACACTGTCTCCTAAAATTCAGGTCCACCTAGAACCGGCGAATGTGATTTTATTTGAAAATAGGTTTTTGTAGATATCATCAAGTTAGGACAAGGTCATACAGGGTTAGGGTGGGCCCTAAATCCAATATGACAGGTGTCCTTATAAGAAATAAATTTGGACATAGACACAGACACACAAGCAAGAAGAGAAGAAAGTCCTGTGGAAACTAAAACAGAGATTGGAGTGATGCATCTATTAACCAAAAAATGCCAAGGATTGCTGGCAACTACCAGAAGTTAGAAGAGGGGCATTGTATTAGGCTATTCCTGCATTGCTATAAAGGAGTAGCTGAGACTGGGCAATTTATAAAGAAAAGAGGTTGAGTTGGCTCACAAGTTCTTCAGTCTTTATGGGAAGCATGGTGCCGGCATCTGCTATGTTTCTGGAGAGGCCTCTGGAAGCTTACAGTCATGTTGGAAGGTGAAGGGGGGGATAAGCACATCACATAGCCAGAGTAGGAGCAAGACAGAGAGCAAGGTCCCACATAGTTTCATGTTTTGTTTTTTGTGTTTTTTTTAGATAGAGTCTCGCTCTTGTCACCCAAGCTGGAGTACAATAACGTGAACTCGGCTCACTGCAACCTCCACTTCCTGGGTTTAAGCGATTCCCCTGCCTCAGCCTTCCAAGTAGCTGGGATTACAGGCACCTGCCACCACACCTGGCTAATTTTTGTATTTTTAGTAGAGACAGGGTTTTGCCATGTTGGCCAGGCTGGTCTTGAACTTGTGACCTCGTGATCTGCCCATCTCAGCCTCCCAAAGTGCTGGGATTACAGGTGTGAGCCACTGCACCCAGCCGCCACATAGTTTTAAACAGTCAGATCTCACTTCTCACAGAGAAGTCACTCACTGTCGTGAAGACAGCACTAAGAGGATGGTACTAAACCATGCATGAGAAATCTGCCCCATGATCCGATCACCTCCCACCAGACCCCACCTCCAACACTGGGGATTACATTTCAACATGAGATTTAGGCGGGGACACAGATCCAATCTATAACAGACATGGAACAAATTATCCCTTAGAGCGACTGGAAGGAACTAACCCTGCTGACACCTTGATCTCAGATGATTAGCCCACAGAACAAGGACAGAACACATTTCTGTTGTTTTAAGCCATCCAGTTTGTGGTATTTTGTTATGGCCGCTCTAGGAAACTAAAATACCCTCTCTACTCTTTCTTGCATTGCTAATAATCTCAACACAACTCAGCATTTTCTTCTATGGGAAGCCTTCCTTGCACTTTCCCATCCCTAAACCATTCCCCCTTAATTACAAGTCTTTCCTCTGTTGTCTCATTGCATTCTAAAGATCTTTATTATAATGCATTGCTATGCCATCATTTTTTTTTTTTTTTTTGGTTTCTTTAGTAAGAGTACTGTAGAGAGTGAGTGGGTGCCTACCTGGTGGTCTCAGTATCCTGCATGCTGCTGGCAAGAAGAAAAAGAAGTACAGTTACTGTTTGGTGAATGCTAACATGCCTCTAAAGAAATGTGATTTTTATTTCGTTCAAATGGAGTATTACAAATCATTAAGTAGAGTGGACATGTTAATAGGAAAAATAAAATCTCACATAAGGCCAATGTGTATAATGTGTTGCCAACAAAATTACTGTAACATAAAAGAATAGAAGTTTCTACTACTGAAGTTAACTATATTCACTAGCAATGATGAGAATTATGTCCATCCTATCTCAAATCATGAATTATTTGCTTTGAATTTATTTTACTGTTTTGAATAGTAGTTTATAACAAAAATCAATGTCATATGAGTATCTAAATAATAGAAATATCCTTTGTAAACAATAAGATACTGGGAGTCAGGAATGTTTCCAACATGCCTTGTTACCTTGACCCTCAAGGGGTTGTAATCTCTCACCTGCTTCAGCGGTGTGCATCTATTATTGGGATAAACTCACAGGTTTATAAGCCTCATTAGGAAAGGAAGGATCCAAAGTGTGTAGAACAAGCTTGTCCTTATGCAGTCCAGGGCAGTTTTGAACATAGCCCAGCACAAATCTGTAAACTTTCTTAAAACATATGTGATTTTTTTGCAATTTTTTTTTGTTTTTTTAGCTGATCAGCTATTGTTAGTGTGTTTTATGCGTTGCCCAAGACAATTCTTCTTCCAGTGTGGCCCAGGGAAGCCAAAAGACTGGACAACCCTGGTGTAGAATATTAATCGGACAAATCACTTGTCAGAAGTATGGGGTTTTTACCCACTAAAAACTACCTCTTCGTGGCCTGAGGTGGCTCAGACAGCTATCTCCACTTTGCTGTCATGGGAACTATGAATCACAGTCTCAGAGTCTATATCGAAGACCTCACAAATCTGTGGAAATTTGCCTAATAAAAATATAATAAGCTGGACTTTTAAGAATTCACTAATTTGATGACTTGCCACACATGCAATTATGTTACCCTCAGATGGTAATGGAGGACTGTTTTTCTGAAAGTGATAAGAACATTATGCACATATGTTCGGGCCTAAAAAGACCAATTGTTATTAATATTAACAAAGATAGCCAAGGCCTTTTGTGTTTTGTTTGTAAAATCCCTTGCTTCATTGAGGGCTATGAGAGGGAGTAAAGCCAGGCCTTCAGAGTAATTATTTTTCTTATTCACTCAACTCATGCAGCTAAACAACAGGCCTATGTAGCACAAACATGAAACATTACTTTTTAGGCTATCCCAAATTGTTTAACACACACAATGTGCCAGGCCTGTGGTGGGTTCTAGAGAGCCACAAAGACTCAATCCCTGCCTTCAGAAGCTCACATCTACTGGGGAGAAAGGTGATTTCACTGCCACAGATTTCAATGGTAACACAAGAGAAGAATGACTCATTCCAACTTTTGCAATCAGGGAAAGCTTCCGGGGAACGAGTGGAGATCTGCTGCAAAACAGGGAAGGAAAAAAATACCAGGAACAGAGTAAGTAATCACACAGATTATGGTACACACAAGGTGGGTGGAATCTGCCAGTCCTCACCTTCAGGAAGTTCCTATCTAGTGGGGGAGGCAGAAACATAATGGGAGACTGGACTACAGTATAATGGTGAGCCCTTTGGTAGAGCTCGGCATAGGGTGTTATGAGTGCACAATGCTGGCACACGTAAGAGAAGGCCCACCCAAGGCCTCTGAGTGTAAGCAACAGCAATGCTGCCTTGAAAACTAAGCAGGACTTCACCAGTGGGGAGGAAAGGGCATTTCAGGTGCATATGGACAAAGCATGAACAGATATATAGGCAGCCTACTGGGGAAGTGGTTGAGGGTGGGGTGGGGCTGGAACAATATTTAGTTGGCGTGGCTGCAGCTCCGGATGTAAGATATAGGGCTATAGGGTGTGACAAAGTAAAACTGCGGGGTGCTTTGTAAGCGGAACTGTGAGAAGTAGGGCACTGGCAGCAGGAACTGAGGGAAGGATGGACCTGGAAATACTGAAGAGGTCAAATCAGCTGTGCCCTCTGATTGAATGCGAAGGATGAAAGAATGGAAGGATCCAAGGTTTTAAGACAAGGCAGAAAAGCAACTGTGTTGAGGTAAATGCTATGACAGATGGTATCACAGGGTACCCACCACAAGCTGGTGAGGTAAGAGCCTCAGCAGGATTCTGGAAAGGTGTGCTGGGCAGGATGAGCCCTGAAGGATGGGGAGTCAGCCAGGTGAAGGAATGGGTGAGTGGAAGAGGCCACTAAAGCAAATGAACGGCATGAGCAGAGACGGGAGGCTGAAGACCACACGCTGGAGGACTGCCAGCCATTCAGAATTACTGTCCCTTACCTTCTGGAAACATTTCACTGTGTGAGAGGCACAGTGGTTAACAATGCCTCTAGGATCAGATTATTCAGGTTCACATCTGGTTGGCCACTTATAAGCTGTGTGGCCTCAGGCAAATTAGTTGACTCCCCAGTGCCCAAGGTTTGTAACACTTGCCACCCAGGAATGAAAATAACACCTTGCTCTAGGACTGTTGTGCGCTCTTAGAAGAGAGTTTCGCACACAGGTTAGCTAGTAGCAACAGCAATAATATTAGTGATCATGGTAGTAGAATTACTTGGGCTTTCTTACTAACAGGAACTCACCACCAGGTCTACCTTCCAAGTCCACTGCTCCTTCCCTAGCTCCCTTTTCTTACCCTGAAATCGCCTTTGCAAAAATTATATCAGTGAGAATATTATGGCAGTGGGGGAGATCTGATCTAGCCAACCCACTCCCCATTCCTTGCCTTTAGCTTTCAAGCTGCCTTAATTATTCCTGGACTTAGGCCTAGGCCTAGCTAACTTTTAGACATTTAGGTTATAGTTTAAATGAGAATAATGAGACCATCAGGCTAGGGGAAGGAGAGGAGCCTGAATTCTGCTAATAGGCTGTTCACAAGATATGCAACTTCCCCAATTACTCCTGCAAATAACATCACCAACGTAGAGTGGCCTTTTGAGATATCTTTTCAGGCTTTTTGCATGTCTGACACTGATGGCTCCACCTGGTCCTGCCAAACTGCTCCTGTGGCCCCACAGAGGAGTGACTCAGCTCAAGAGGACAGACAGCTTTGACTCCCTATGATTTCATCTCCACCCCAACCAATCAGCAGCAAGCACCTAGCCACTCTCACCCCTTCCCCCAAACTGCCTTTGAAAAATCCCTACCCTATACAGGGCGGGGTCTGTTGGGGGGTCGGGGGGCGGGGGAGGGATAGTATTAGGAGAAATACCTAATGTAAATGACGAGTTGATGGGTGCAGCAAACCAACATGGCACCTGTATACCTAGGTAACAAACCTGTACGTTGTGCACATGTACCCTAGAACTTATAATAATTTTAAAAAAAGAAAAATCCCTAAACATATGAGCCTTTATGAGATTGATTTGAGTAATAACTTTGTCTACCATGTGGCATGGCCAATCTCTCATCAATTAAACTCTTTCTTTACTGCAATGCCATGGTCTTTATTTGTGCAGTGGGCAGGAAGAACCCCCTGGGTGGTTACAACCCCATCTACTCCACAATCATAGAATAACCAAAAGATCATGCTTTATAACATGACATTTTGATTCTGAAAATGTGTTGGACACCTCAGGCTGCATCACAAATATCTCAACTTCCTGTTCTGTCACCCAATTCACTTCTTTTTACTTTTCCCAAATTTTACTATCTCCTTTCTCCACAATTACTCCTAAAATATTCTTCTGTAAACAAACTGAAACTGACAGAGATGGGGAAAAGGCATGCAAAGTAAATCAGTATATCCAAGAAGAACTGGCTTCATGAACTGGTGTTTGGGAGGGAATTACTATGGATAAGTAGCTTGTTAGAATGCTCATTCTTTTGCCTAAATCTCTAACTCTGCTACTCCAACTGCTTAATTTATCCTCAGGGGAAAGAAAAGCCATATACTAGTTCTTCATTTGGATTAATCATTTTCTAGCCTGACTTCCTCAGTTGCAAAGACTGTCAGCTCTCTCACTTTTTCTTTTGCAGAACATATCGTTTTCTTTAACTTTTAGACATTTTCCTTCTTGCAGAGGTTGCTCAATTACATGTGTATGTATATATATATATGTAAACTAAGATGACATATTAATTTGTTAATAAAAATTAAGAAAAATAATGCTTGAGTAGTTGTGATATTCTCTGACTGTTTTAACAACGGTAGTGAAAGGAGGCAGAAGTTAGGAGGAACACCAACTTGCAAAACATAAGAATGTTTCAACTAAACTATGGTTTTTGCTGACGGTCTTATTAAAGTTGTACAGATGGTATCAGGCAGACGGTGTTCATTACAACTATGGTATAATGATGGTCTGCAAAATCTTTTGCTTGTTCTTTGTCTGGGACCTGCTTGGGAACAGCTTTGGTATTTCCCTTTCAGCCAAGTTTGCCTTTCGTTGGTGCTTTCCTACACTGTGTCTTTATCACAGCGGGTATTTCTCTTTGTCAGAGAATCTACCTCATCATATTCAGAAAGCTTACTTTAAAAAGTTTTATAGTTCTCTTGCCTTTTATCTTTGTGTTTTTTAGAATGTGACTCCCATTCAATTTTTTTTTTGTTTCTTATGTACATATCCTTTTATACATTAATTTTCTCTTTTTCCTTTGAGAAAACAAGACTCTCAAAAAAGAAAAGTCACCCATTAATGATAGGAAAAATATTTTCTTTCTCCCATTACAATGAAGACACCAAGACACTTAAAACAACACACGAAAAGAAATAACTATTAATCTTACAAGGATTTAGAAGGTAGTACCCCCAAAATACTTAGAAAGCAAATTATTTTTGAATTCTACTACTCCAGCTGGACCCAGTGGTATGTGTCTGTATTTCCAGGTACTTGGGAGGATGTGGCAGGAGGATCACTTGAGCCCAGGAGTTTGAGGCTATAGTGAGCTATGATCATGCCTGTGAATAGCCACTGCACTTCACTCTGGGTAACATAAGGAGACCCTCTCTCTAAAAAAACAAACAACTACTCTGCCCTCAGAATCTTGAGGAATTCAGTAGTTAACTCAATAGAAAACTGAAATGAATTCAAGAACTATTTATTAAGGCTTCTTATGTATAAGACATTGTGCTAAATTCTGTGGGGGCTATACAAAGATATATACAAGACATACAAAACTGGCCTCCAAAACTAAATATTTCAGGGAAGATACACCATGAAAAATCACTCTTGTACTAGACATGTAGAGAAAAATGCCATGAGAGAGCAAGAAAGCAAATGATTAATTAATATTAGGATGAATTTAAAAGGTATTTTGGAGGTATTTGGCAGAGATTTTAAAAAATGCATATAATTTTATTTCTTTAAGCTATTGAAATTTTGGGGTTGTATATGTTACAACCCGTGGTTAATACAATGAAACTGACCAAATTGAACTATGTGCTATTTCCTAGCACAGCATAAATATTCGAGTTGGGTTTTAAAAGCTGAGCCTTTGGGCAGAGGGAAGAGGCTAAGGAAAGATTCAAAGGCAGGGAGGTACAGACTTACTGTGGTCCCTGTGGTACATTGTTACCTGGAACTTAAAAGTATATGCAGGAAGAGCTGGGATGGGAAGAAAATGGGCTGGGGCTTGGGATACTCATTGGGAAATTCAGTTCTAGACACAAGCCTATTATGAATAGACTTCAATGCCAGGTTAAGAAAATGGATTTAATTCCAGAAACTATTTCAAAGTTCTAACCCTGAAACGAGTAAAACATGAATGACTCCATTAAATAAAATGTGGAATGAAAAAGAAGAGAGAAATGTTGGGAGTGTTTAGAAGTGTTATTGAATATTAGGAAAACCATAATAAATCCTAAAATTAAGAAAGACTGACAGGTTGGGGCCATGATAATCTTGATTTTTACCGACCCCTGCAAATATGGAAGAAAATTTGCACTAGTTTCAGTGTCAGGCCAGTAAACCTATATCATATAATGACCAAAAAAATTGTTTTCATCAATTTTCTTGGGAGTGCTCATGATTTTTGACTGATCATTTGAACACATGGAATAATGTACTGTCTAATTTCGGTGCCTCAAGGGCCCGTGCAGTTCACAGAATCTTGCTCCTGGCATTGGATAGTTTTTCCCAGAGCAGTGGCAGATGTCCCTGAGCCGTGTCTGTTTTCTCTCTGTGACTTCTTAACTGCATACATTTTTAAGGTGGCCGATTTGAGAAAAGACATGTGATCCCAAAGAAAGGTTTTTTGTTTTTTTCTTTGCAAAGCCAACTAGCTCTTGCTTGGCTTTCTATATCAAGAATAAAATATAATCAGTATGACACAAATAGACTTGATGGTTGTTCTATGCTGTCTTGGTCACTCATTTATGAGAAATTGTTGAAAGGGTATATATTAAACCAATATTCTCTTCAACTTTTTCCTTTTCACAAATGATTTTCTGGGTCAATTAAGTTTGCATAAATGCAAACTTCAGGAGTGAAATTCAGGTTTAATATATTCTACATGAGGGCAGCAGGCAGCTGATGAGCAAGTTGTTCTTATTCTGTGTACCTTGATAGGATTCAACTTTGGCCTGGATGAGGGGAATTTGTTTTCCATGCAGGGCACTCTCATGAGAGTTTCAGAAAAACAATATGCTCTTGTCAGAACAGTATGCAGTTCTTCTAAAACTGGGGCTGAACTACATTTTACCCTTTAAAGGTCAGGAGATATTATTATGCAGCAAATTTAGCCTATGATTTATCTTAAAAAGGAACCATCACATATAACCCTCACCAGATCTGGGTAACGTTAAAAATGAGAATAAATTTCAATAACAGTACTAATAATAGCTCCTCCTGTGTATAAGAGATGGCACTCAGCACTGTCACTTATTTACCTCCACAACAAGCCCACAGGCAGGCATTAGTTTTTCAGTTTTAAGATCAAGAAACAGAATTTTATTCTTCATCTACCTTGAACTCATGGCATTGTTTTCACCACTGGTTACCTCTCTGACATTTTCCTATGTCGACTTTTCTTTCCACTTTCAGATCATCCCTTTGTAGGCTTAGATCAAACTAATTCCTTCTTTGACCTGAAATGTTGGTTTTACTGAAAATTCTCTCCTTCAGGCCTCTTCTTTCCTGTCCTTGATAATCTCTAATCTTAGGATATCTAATGGTACTGACCTTAATTGCTCTCAATCCAGGCATCTCCCTTTCCTCATGTGCCTGGTCGTCTTCTATTATATAATAAGTGCGGGCCAGATATCTGACCTGCATATTCTGCCAGGGTCCCAAATAATATCCACCACTAGATTCAACATCATTCTGCCAAAACAAACTTTCCCTCTTGACATCACTAATTCTGTTAATGGCACCAACGTTCTCCAAGTCAAAACCTGAAGTCATTTTGACAGCTTTTGTCCCTTACCTCCTAGAGTCATAGAGTCACCAACTCCTGTGGCATCTCTCTCCAGAAACATTTGCAACTATCTTTCTGACAGCCGAGACTCAAATGCCAATAATTTGAGTCTCTATATAATTTACATTCATATAGCTCTTTAAAATAAAACAAGCTCCCACAGATACTACTTCTTATAATTTCCACACTAACCTCACAGATACAAAAGCTGAGGTTTCAGAAATGTATGAATTTTGTTACACAGTGTAGAAGCAAAGTGAGGACTTGATCCCAGGTCTTCTGATTCCTGTTTTCCAGGTGTAATAGTCCAACAACTGCCTGTACCTTCATGCATGAGGCACAGCTGCCTTAGACACAGTTTTTCCACTGCTCCAATGCAGCTTATGTAATCACTAATAGTGACTGTCTAATAATCATTGTTAAATGACATCTTTTTTAAAACACAGATCTGATCACATCACTCTCAGCTCAAAAGTCTGTCAGTAACTTCTTAGACTGAAAAATGTTCAAATCACTTAACCTGGCACTCTCCAGTTTGTTTCCAACACCATTTTGAAACATTGCTTCCCATATCCTCCCATACTACAGCCAAGCTGAACTATTCTCAGTGTTTTTGTTTTGTTTTGTTTTTGAGACAGGGACTCACTCTGTCACCCAGGCTGGAGGGCAGTGGCACACATTAGACTCCAGCCTGGGCGACAGAGTGAGACCTGGACTACAGGTATGCGTCAGCATGCCCGGCTAATTTCTGTATTTTTTTGTAGAGACAGAGTTTTGCCATGTTGCCCAGGCTGGCCTCAAACTCCTGAGGCTCAACCCATCCTCTTGCATAGGCCTCCCAAAGTGCTGGGATTACAGGAGTGAGCCACTGCACCTGGCCCTACTCTCAGTGTTTCAAATACGCTTGAAGCATTTGCCTGCATTCCTCTGCTCAGGCCATGCCCCCTGGACTGCCTTCTCTGCCTTTGAAAATGCTGACTGTTCTTTCTTTTATTCATTAATTAACACCAAAGCATTGATGGAGCAATAGTGTATCAGGGACTGGGCTAGGTATGGAAAAAAGCCGGTGAATAAGGCAGGAAGGATCCATTTCTCAAAGGGCTTAGGATCCGCTGGAAGCATTAAGTTTCAGGACAAATGCCATACTCTCCACAAAATAACCCGTTCCTGATACCCTCGGCAGGAAGTGAGGACTTTCTCTTCTCCACAGCCATAGTACAGTGAGGAAACCTCGATTATAGGATTTACCATAATCTGACTGAATTAGTTATTGAGGCATATGTCTTATCTCTCATGCTATAAGCTCCATTTTTGATAGGAACTCTAAGAAGCTCCCTATTTAGCCCTCACAGCATGTAGTGCAGGACTTCTCATTTAATAAGACCTCAATCAACAATATTGGAATAAATAATTTCTCTCAGCTTCTGTGAGTATGAGGTTGGGGAGAGACTGCCGCATGCCCCATTCACACACAAACAGCAGAGGACAGTGAGCACACGCTACTCCCACACACGCTCACCAGATGGTGAACATAACATTATTTTAGGCAACAGAACTGTCAGCTGACATCCAGGGTCCCATGATACTTGCCTCCATCCATTTAAAGAGATGTTTGAGACAGAAACTAACCCAAGATTTCTGGACATCAGAGTGCAAATCTGTTCAGAGAGCACATTTTTCTGTGTCAATAAACAGAGAGCAGGATTAATATCTCCTCCATATGCCTGCTTTTCGGACCTCAGAACTAGGAGGACGCTATATTCCTGACCATGATTTGGGACTGGATTTTTTCTTTAAGAATTAACACAAGTCTCATACAGTTACATTTACTCTTTTTGGTGTACAGGTCTATGAGTTTTGACAAATGCTTCTGTGTAACCACCACCACAATCAAGACAAAATAATTTCCATTGCTCCCCACCAAGAAATTCCCCTTCATGACACTTTGTAGTCAAACTCTCCTCACCTTTAATGCGGACCTCTTTCTCCACCTGCATAGTTTTGTGTTCTCCAGAATGTCACATAAATGTAAAAGCACCTAGTTGTTTCAGTCTGGCTTCTTTAATTAGCATAATGTACTTGACATTCATCCTTGTTGTTGTGCATATCAATACTTTGTTCCTTTTTATTTCTGGACATTGTTTCACCACATGAATGTGCCACTGTTTGTTTATTCATTTACTAGTTGAGGGACATTTGAGTTATTTCCTATTTTTGGAGATTATGAATAAAGCCACTATAAATAAGTTTTTATGTTATCATAGGTTTTCCTGTCACTTAGCTAGATAGGAGTGGTCATATGGTAAGTGAACGTTTAACTTTATAAGAAACTGACAAAATGTTTTCCATGGTGTCTCTACCATATTTTGTATTCTCACTAGTAACATAGCAGCATTCCAGTTGCTTCATATCCTTACCAACACTTGGTACTGTCAGGGCTTTTTTTTTTTTTTTTTCTTTTTCTCTGCTGTTCTTAGTATATAGTGTGGGATGGAATTTTAACATTTCTTCTTTTTAGAACCAAAATATTTCTACTTTGATACTTAGCCCACATTCAGTTTTTCCTCCTCTCCCTTCATTTGGTTCTTTGTATTAGCTCTCCCACTAGACTAAAGGTTTCTTTGTGGGTAAGGAAAAACTCCTAGTCATCTTTGTGTACATGAAGCTCTGCCACCCCTTCCCAAGTGCAGGGATTTGCAAATAACACATGCTACTTAAATAAATGCTTCTATGTGATCAGATTAGATTATTAGATTAACACATACAGTGACACAATTAATACATCCAAAGGCTAATCTAGTATTGGCTAATTTTGTCAACTGGGGAACACCAAAAGAATTTTAATAAAACTATATACTTTCTTCCCTTTTTATGAATTTTTCCATTTTCATTTATATGTCTGAAAAAACAGATTTCTGTTTTCTTGCTTTACCAAGGGCTAAATTGGAAAATATATTTGGGATTGTGAAATATTTGTGTAATACATTTCTTGTGCTTATACAAAAGACAAGATTGTTATTACTGGTACTTAAGTAAGAAATTAAGAGTTATTAATTAATTAACTTCACAAATTAGATCACATATATTTCAATGTGTTTTTTAGGTGAGAGAGAAGAAATTGGAATTACAGAGGGGACCTGATCTGTACATACTATTTGTCAAGTGAGTTGGGGCAAAAAAGAGGTTGAGGGTCACCGATAAAGACTCAAAGAATCTTGAAAATGGAAAGGTTCTCAGAAGATACAGAGGCCAATCTCCATTTAAATGCTATAGCCATTTATTGATGGCTATAGCATCTGGCTTCCACCACTGGTAAACTCACCACTTCATACAGCACCAATTCACACATCCTTACAAGCAAGAGACTCAAAACAAAACAATAAATAAAAGAAACATGGGGGAGGCAACTTCTTAACTGAACTTTCATTTTTCTGTAACATTATATTATATAAACCTTCTGTAGCACCTACAGAAATCTAAAAATAGAGATTAGAATCTATTGTGGCAGAAAATAAGTTTGTCACTACATCAACCAGCCACATGGGAGTTAATCTCATTAACTTTTATATTGCAGGATGATGCATACCTTGGAGAGATGAGTTCAGTGGTAAATGACATGAATCTTGGGATTTCTTTACATTAATATCTACTTCTTCTGAAACTTCAGTTTTTGAATGGAAGTAAACCAACAAGTTCTAGTTGTGTATAGAAGAAAATTTGCATAAGTCTATAGAAGTCTATATAAGAAAACTTCTTAAACATAGTTCATGAACAGCACGGATTAGCTATCCTTCAGCTGGAAGGTTTCTTGGAGAACTTAAAAGCAAGGGACTTTCTGCAGAAATGACTGCAAACATTTCTCCTTTTATGGGCTAGCATCCTCTATGGTGGTTTTATACCACTGTCTTACATCTGATGGAAACTCATTCCCAGAATTCCCTTTCCTAAATCGTTCTTCATTCCAGTTGGCTACAAGGGAAATTCGTGTGACCTTTGGAAGGTAAAAGTGAAACAGCAGTATTCTGCTCTGAAGGTCAGTGTAGTCAGCAAGTGCAGCTCACTGACCTCCCAGCTCACCTTGTCCATGTCAGGCAGCAGCCAGGCTGCCGGAACTTTGGCTCCCCACAAATCTCCTCTTTTGGTTTCTGGGCCAGGTGCACAAATGGCTTTGCAGTGAAGAGTGCCAGTCCCTTTTGGGCTGTTCAAGTCAGGGTCATTGAGGCTGGAGAAGTATGAGTCAAATACAAGTTCCAGTTTATCTTTATGGGTTTCATTTTCTCCTGCAGATTCTAGTTTGCCCTTGCTCAGCTCTACTTCAAATCTAGCTTTTCTTCCCAGTTGCCAGCTCTGCTAACCTATGATGACTTTAGCTCCATACCAGATGTGAAAGCAACTGCAAAGCTCTCACAATTGTGCAAGGTCTAAAACTGAAAATAAATCCATTATTCCATATTACCATAGTGGTTCTGCTTTTCTAAGTGATAGGGATTCCACTAAATCTTTTCTATTCAGAATACGTACTTGGTTAAAAATATTCTTTTGTGCTGCCTTTCTTTTTTAAAATTTATGATATTGTCAAATGAAATAGTACTAATGTACTGAGCCTAAGTATGTTATTTTATTCTCCCTTGTTTTGGGGATAGGGACTTGGAATATGCTCTTTTACACAATTCCTCTCAAAACTGGTAAGCCGAGGAATTGGGAGTCTGTTCCATAACCAGAGAATACCGAAAAACTAACAATTAATTTGAACTTCGGCATAATAATGAGTTAAAAACTACTTGAGTGAATTAGCTGCTTCTTCGAAATTTGTTTTAATGTGACACTTGGAAAGCTATGTCACTCATGATGAAATCTAAACATTAAAATTTTGAAAACAGGCTGGGCATGGTGGCTCACATTTGTAATCTCAGCACTTTGGGAGGCAAAGGTGGGAGGATCAGTTGAGCCCAGGAGTTTAAGACCAGCCTGCGCAACAAAATGAGACCCACCTCGTCTAAGAAAGAGAATTGAAACCAATTTCAGTTAATCAATTTTTATCATAATGTATGTGCATTGAGAATAAATAATTACTGCCATGAAGCACTTCGACCTTTTTACTTAAATTCCTAATGTTGTACATAATTTCTGAAGATTTTATGGTCTTTAAAGGCAGGGATGCATCTTCTCATTTTTACATCCTCCCATACTGGCACACAGATAAGTCCTTATTAAACATCAATTGAACTAAGTAAAGAACACATTTCAGCTTCCTGTTTTTTACAAAAAAGAAAAGAGCAGCAGGGTGTGAGCAAACAACCACAACCAACTACATCCTCTGATGCTTTTCTCACTATTATATAGAAACTCCAGCAGGAAACCACTGCTATATCCTTTTCACCACTATAGCAAAATCTTATGAATTAAAGGCAAGCATAAAACAGCTCCATTGACATCACATAAACGTTTGTGACAATTTATACTCACCACACTCAAGTGCTTTAAAACATCTTAACAAAGTTTCTCAAGGACAAATTCCCAAGGAAAAATAATCATATACTTTAACCACGTGTTCGGAGTTTAATTATATGAAAAAGCACTAAGCACTATTGAAACTTGTTGCCCCTCTCAATGTAGCTGATGTTTACAAAAAGGTCAAAAAACTGACAAGTGTTAAAGTTCCTCATATGACTCAGACTTATAAAGATTTCTAACAGACCCAAGATGTATTAACGACTACTCCAAAACACGAAAGTACTAATTTTTTCCCTTTGTATTCAAAACGACCCAAGAATTAGGCATTTCTAGCTAGGAAATGTAGACCCCCCTTTTTCCATTCTCACACATTATGCACTCATATGTACAGCAACACACATTTTAAATTTGTAATGTGAGCCTTGATAATGCATTTTATCAATGAAGGAGTCTTCCATTGAAGATCTCTTATTCGTCCAAGAACTACAAAGACAAGATGATGGCAGAAGTCCAGGCCTTTCATTCAAGGGCTTTAACTTCAGTGTGAAACACAGACAAACATATTCATTTTACACAGAAGTCAGAGGTCTAGAACTCTGTAGCTTTCTTGCATGCCCACATTCCCTAAGCTCTCCATAGGGCGTAGGGCTAAATGACTACATGTGTAAATGAATGAAGGCATACATGCTTGGTGATGATGAAGAGGGAGAGATAAGAAGGGCCTGTTTTGATTTCAACAAAGGCAGAAAGGGCCTAAAATTCAGAAAATGAGCCCATGAATGAAGAAGAAAACAAGCAAGATTTTAAAAAACAAGTGGTGGGGCATCAGAGCTAGAATTGATCTTAGGGATTTCTGGACCAGCCCTCTCATTTCTAGAGAGAACCTGAGGTGCCGTGAGCAATGACATGACTTCATGTACCACTTTCAGGGACTGTGACATTTGTGTACCCATTTCATGATTTTAGCCTCATGTGCTGCCTATCTAAACCATTTTTTTTAAACTCAATATTTTTCATTCAATTGACTTTAACTGGTGCACTGATTGAAAACATTAGCCTTGTCCTAAAAAATAATATCTGTGAAATTACAGGTTTGATGTACTGGTTATATTATTTTTCATAGCATATGTTTTTAAAAGTATACTTTGAAATGTGTTCTGAACATATTTCTACATTTAAATAAATTCATAAGTATTAAAATCCAAAGCAAATCTGTATACTACCTAAGATCCTCTCACAGGTCACTGCTGGAAATGTGCACTCTGAAAAGCAGTGCCCTCTACTGTGTTATCTCCGGGAACAAAGAGTTTGAATTCTGAAATGACATGAGGTGGTAAAGACATTCCAGAGTGATTAAAAGGGTCCAGTAATAAGACTAATGCCTCTAGGTGATTTCTGTCCATTTTCTTTTACTAGAAAAAAAAATCAATTGCTTATTAAGGAACTAAAAAAATAAGGCAGAAATCATGGCTTTTTTCAGTTATTGGATTTTCACTTTCCAAATGGACAGACAGGTATATTCATCCTCCTACCAAGTACCATTAATTCATTAGAACTACAGTTTTAAGAAGGAATTTGTCGGAAATAGGCCTCCTGTGTGTGGATTACCTTTTCTTTTCTTAGTATTCCATTTGCAATGAGAACACTTAGCTGTAAGCTATAATAAGGAATTGCTTAACTTTCATAAGTAAATGAATGTCTATGATTAAAACATCAATCACGGAAACACTAGTTCTATAAATAGTTTCTAGGTCCGAAGTCCATAGGCAGTTAAACAAGACACATGTTTGTTTTTTCTTGTTTGTGTGTGTCTGTGTGTGTGTGCGTATGTGTATGTGTGGGTGTGCACGCACATGTGACATAAGAAACACATTTGGTTTTTCTTTTGAGAAACAAAAAAATGTTATTTGCTGAACATATGTGTTACCTGGTATTTTGATAAAAAGTTATGTTTGCCAATTTTATCACCTATGCAATGATCTATAAAATTTTAACCTAAAATACCTGTCCTTGAACTCACCCTGTTTTTTTTTTAAATGTCTTATCACTGATTTAGAAGATTTCACATTTGTTTTTTAAGCAACACAAGATGAAATCCAAGATAGAAGACAGAAGTCCATAAAATCGTACTGAGTCCTTACATTTTGACCCACTGTGATTTGCATCACCAACAGAGTCCTGCAGTGTAGCGTAGCGGTGAAGCTCATGGCCTTTGACATTGAACGACTGAATTCACACAGCTCCATTACCATCTGTGGGACTTTGGGCAAGTTATGTTATCTATTTCCTCATCTGTAGAATGGGGAATTATTAATGTGCTATTATTTAGTAGTACAAACCTCAGAGATTTCTTTAAAGGAGAAGTGGTTTTAGCAAGATGTCACTGGCAGATAAGCCTGAAGAATAAAATTTTGAAAGATTTATACATATCTGTAATCTAGCCCTCACCCATTTCCTTTGGAAAGTAGATGGATATATATGGAGACATGTATTAGGGTTCTCTTATGCTCTAGAATCAAGATGGCAAAGTGCCTCAAGTGTTTTTTTGTTTTGTTTCTTGTTCACTCTTTAATGAATTTTAAACCTTCTTCCCGCATGTGTTTAGTTGGTCTTTCATTCTCTTCCACTCATCATCATTGATTCTATAATGGAGGCTCCATCTCTTTTCTTTTATTTCCCATACCCCACCAGTCTCTGCGCTCCAAGGCAAATGAGGTTCTCCTCCCAGTCGGGGCAAATACACAGAGATGGAATCACTTACTAGGCATTTCAGAGGCATGAATTACCACTTAAACTTCCAAGGTTGAAGCCCTGGAGAGGGAGACCAATGGAGAGTGGTGAGCACCTCCTCAGGATAAAAAGATAGCAAGAAGGCATGGGGTATTTCACAGAACAGCTACGTAAACAGCTGGGTATTTACAGTCCCATTGGAATAGGTACATTCCCCAATAATGATCTGACTCAAGATCATTCCCCAAGGGTGGAAGAGCTTCCTGAGAGTCTAAGCAATTATCTAAAACAGTGGCCCTTAAGCAGTCTTAAAATACACTCGTGTATCACAAACAATTTATGAGCAATGATAAAGTACCAATGACAGCAAATTATTTATTAAAGTATAATTTAGAGCCGTTTTCTCTAATGAATTATATTAACCTCAAAAATCAAGTTATTTCTATAATAATGTCACTCTTACTCATTTCACTGGCATGTGTGGATATTTTCTTGAATAGGAAAAAAATGGAAATGAAGTTACACTGAGGTTCTGGTATCCTCATGAGAAAGAAATTTCTCATAGTACACAGACCAGCAGACTCTTATAAGAATTCTACATCTTATATCTGTTCCGTTTTTGTCACTTCTGCTACTCTCTACTTCTTAGTTGTTTTTAGGAGAACTAAGTCAAAAATGCATGTGTCTGTCACTTTATTTTCTACAACATTAAGGAAGTGGAGTATGGGAAAGACATATTGTTTTCAAGTTAGCTTGGCAGGGAGGAAAGGAACCCAGGTGTGGCAAGCAGGTGGTGAAGCTGTGAAGAGGAACGGAAATGAAGCTGAATTGCTTGGCATACAGGAAGGAAGAAAGAGGTACAGGGCTGCTTGGTTAGGACAGAGGAGGGACCCAGGTTGTTAGGCTACCAGGGGAATTCTCTGAGATCGTGACCAGGAAAAGAGCCCATTCTAATCTTGTTGAACTATATTTATTACTAAGCTTATTCCCGTTGTCTGGGAATTATTTGAGAGTTCAGACTATGTATTATTCAATTTTGAGTCCCTAGCACACAAAACAGGATTTTACATACATATATATATATGTGTATATATATATGTATATGTGTGTGTGTGTGTGTATATATATATATATATATCTCAAGTACTTGATACAGATTTATTAAATGATCCAAAGAATTCACCTTTCTTAAACCAGGGCCCTCTACCAACCCCATTTCACATTCTATCTCTCACCTCCTAAATAAATTCCTATTTCCAGTTGGAGGAAAGCTTTGATTCAATTTGCAAAGTAGAAGGAGCTGACATGCCCTCAATCCAGTCCAGCTCAGGTTATTAACTTTTCCCCTCCCTCTCGGAGACTCAGATTTCATCACTCAAAAGCCACAAACCCCAGAGGGAGGATTTTTTAAAAACCTATCATTATAGTTCTAAACATCAAAATAGCCACCAGGGGAATAGCAGAACAGTTTCTTCATAAAACAGCATAAACATTTCAGTGAACTAAATTTGTGTTTTAAATGGCACTTTCAGAAAAATAACTTTATCTCTAAAGACTTTTAACACCTATGGTCTTATATATATTATCAGTTCATTACAGTGACAGGACGCCTGATACTTAAACACAGCCACTATTCTATAAGGAAATGCCACTCGCTCCAAAGAAAGCGTAGAGTCGATGTGGCACTGTGTCCTCTGTTAGTTTCGATTGGTACTATTCTCGGCACTGTCTTCTTGGAGTGAAGCTGTTGAAACACCGACACTTTAGGATTAATAATTAGATGAGGGGATGTTTTTAGAAATAAAGTAGGAGGCACGAAGTGGGGGTGGTATGCAGCGAAGTGTGCATGAGGAAGGAAAGTGGCAGCAGAAGTTGAGAAGGCATGAGAGATTTCAGAGCGCTATGAAGACAGCTTTCCCTACCGAAGAGATCTGCCTGAGTTTTCCATCTTGTTGCCTCAAAAGGGCATTTGTCTTTATTTGCAACATGAATAAATCAACCCTGATGCAGCCACCTCATTTTTTAGCCATAGTAACAGAGCAGTTCTACACAATCAAGTGGCCAGACTGTGCAGTGATCTGCCTAGCCTCAGAGAGGGGTTGCAAACACAGCCTACTGCAATCATTAACTGAGCATTTCTAGGCTATACAGAAACACAAGTTGGGATATGAGTTGATACTACTCCTGAAAGTTTACCTCAACTGCCAGGCCTGCTAAATAAAATGCAGCATCACTTGAAAGACTGAGATACACTCTGGACTTTCAGGAAGCTATGCAAGTTTGGTCTATATATAAAAAGTTATACATAAGATAAAGATATGGTGCATTTAAAAATACATAAAGCAATCCAGTGTGAGATCTCAGTCATTGGTCTTTAAGGTAAAGAAAAAATAAATTACATTATTGTTAAAACTGCTAATATTTTTTATTTGCCACTTGTGGTACAGTAAAAAGCAAGCAAGTACACAGATGAAAAACTCCGTTATTCTTTAACAGACTACGTTAACTCAATTTTTATTCATTAAACTTTCACAGACTCTACATATTTTGATATTGCAAAATTTTTAGACCCTCACTATGGTTGATGGGGGTTAACTATGTTTGGTGCCATTACCTTTCTGCTTTGTAGACACATCAATTTCATGAGTACAGTCATAGCATTTTGGAGCTCAACGGTACTTAGGGAACACCTAAGTAGTCCAGACTTTGCAGACTCAATACCTACAGGTTTGGGGTAGTAACACAACTAAGTGAAGCTGTTGGGCACAAGTGACTTGTATAAATGCTCAATGTCAGTGAGACATTGAGAAGTGGTGACTACAGCGAAGTAATGAAGTAGCATATATATTGCTGTTCAGCTCCAGCCTAGAGAATGTGGGTGAGGGCTTCATTTTTTATAATAGATCTGATGTTTAAACACTGGCTTAATTAAAAAATAAATACCTGGAGGCCACAGTTTTCCTGCTAGGCCCACAGACTGCCAGTTTTCAATTCTGATTTGGTACATACATCTCCAAATCTGAGGCCCAGACAGGTAAAGTGAAGCGTATCAGGTCTCTCAGATGCTCACAGCAAAGCTTTCTTCTGCTCTGAGAATCCACTTGGGTAGACAATCCCTCATGTGAAAGGAGACTGTAAGTGCATTTTCATTCACTTAATCAGAGCTCAGCCCCTTTCCCTGACAATGACAGACTTCTGCTCTCTGACTGTTTTCAGAACATGTTCGACATGAAAACAAGAACAATCATCCATACCCACTTTGTCATAAGCAATTTTTACTCAACCAAGGATGCAGGTGAAAATGAACATGCATTTACTAACTTACTAACTTTAGCTCTGACTACAATTTTTACCGGAATTTAAAATTCTTAATTTTAATTAACAATTACAATTTTAGCTGCTTCATCTTTATCTGCATTTTTCAAGGAGAAATACCTTATAGAAAAATTCAAAGAAAGGCATGCTTAATTAACAATACGACTAAGTATAAATTTAAGAATCATGCTATGTATAAAACAAATTAAAAACAGGTCTTCAGAATTACAAAAGTTTTGCTGCAATCATGGAGCTTTAAACCATGCTTTGAGTGGATTGAGAAACTAATTTAGAGTGAAGGAATGAGCATTTCAAGGTGATATAATGCCAAAGACAAAGATCAAACTCCAAGAAAGTGGAATTCACAGTGAGTAAAATGTCTTTTGCATTTTTGAACAATTTTAAAAAAATGTATACTGAGAAAGCACATTCATATCACAGAGTAAAAAGGAAGAAACACAATAAAAACTTCTATGTTATATTCAGCATATCTGTCCTGTACAGTCATAATTCAGAATAAAGACACAGAGGCAATGCAAAATTTCAAATCCTGATAATATTTGCAGGCTATTACATTTTAGAAAAATTGTCAACAAGAATTGAAACAAAAAATGCTCCGATTACTCAGAAAATATAGTTCACACAAACACTTCACTCCCTCAGGCATTTCATTTAACCAAAGTTATACATTACAAAGAAAGAGAAGAGTCTCCCATAGACACAATATGGTTATTTTAATTTTATGCTATTTAGAAATCAATAACAACTGATTTCTGAAAAACAATCAAGAATCTATTAACATAAAGCATCTGATTATTCTTCATAAACCAGATCTCCCACTTGGATGGACTATTTGCAATTCAAGTTTTAAAAAAATTCTCTGTAACTCTTTTTTCCTCCAGAAAATTAACAGATGCAAATGTGATTGTCAAAGGAGCTTTGGAGACAGATCTCTGTCCTCCAGCTGTCCATTACTGAATTAGCAACAATGCGGAGGTCCCCGGAGATGCCTGACATTGTGAGTTTTTACTCTCTGGCCTCTAGAATTTTTTTAAGGGTTCTCTTGCTTCTGTAAGTGTCACAAAGCTGTGACTCCTGACTAAACCAATCCTCTAGAGGTGGCTTGGTATCCACACTATTTAGGATCCAAGAATTAAAAATTTTAAATGGAATCTGGTGTGTAAGGCCAAGAAATTGTCTTGTCTTAGATCACCCAGCTGATCCCCACGATATTTCTGCTACGCTGGACCCTTGGGACAGAGATGAGATCATGGCATTGTCATTTAGAAAGACTTACTGAACTGACTCTCAATTTTGGAGGAAGGGGTGCATAGTAACTGATTCTCCTCCCTCACCATGGAGAAGACTCTTGGACATTGTCTTCAGGTCCTGGTTCTTTTCCCCTTAGCCAAGAATTAGCGGGGAATTAGAAAGAGGAGTTCTGGATTTTTAGCTTCAGCTCTATTAGTGACTAGAAACAGTTATTAACTTCCCTGGGACTCATCTGTAATCATTTTATTTCTTTGTAAATAAAGGCAATGGTTTCCAAATCTGGGTACTGGAATCCTTTTGGGACCTTTATAAAAATACAGATTTCTAAGCCCCACCTCCAGATTCAGATTCAGATTCAGATTAGGGTCATTTATAACTGTCTGGTAATAATAATTGGGGCCCCACATTATGCTGCTAGATTCAAAATAAAGCCAATAATTTAATTACCAACATGAGCAATTAGAAAGCTGTTACTATGTTGCCAACTCCAATATGCCCAGTTAAAAAGCTGTGAAAACTTTTCTCACTGGCATTCAAGACAGTGCGTAATTCAAATTGTAAGAGTATATACATTTTCTCTCTGAAATTCAGTAATTTCAGAATTTCAATCCAAATGCAGACTCTAAATGTTTTTATTATTCCAGACTTGACTCTTATGTGAAAAAAGTTAGATTATCACTAATTTGAACACTCTGATACAGATAAGAAAGAGGTCCAAGTCATTTTTATTTTTTTAAAAAAAGCAAAGTTCCATATTTGGTTGCACTCCAAATCAACTAATTCAAGCAGATGAATCTCTGACTTAAGTGGCACTGGTCTTCTGTTTAAAGGTATAGCTTCATCTAAAAGGGTGAAAATATCACAAAATTGTTCTATTCCAGAGAAAAGACAGCAAGAGCTGAATGAAGCCCACCAAGAAAATGTTCAGGAACACAAGTAAAGGTTTTCTTCTCTAACTTTGTCTCCTCAGAATAACTGTTAGGGTACAGCAAAACACAAGAATAAATTTTCTAGAAATGCATACAAACATATTTAAATATCTAACTAAGAAGATGGACAAGTCATAGAGCAACTGACGAAAAGAAAATATGGCAGATGCTGCCCTTCCTTTACGAGTTCATGGCTACCAAGCGATCTGGTTCATCTTCACAGCCTGTCAGTTCCTCACATGACCACCTCGGCCTTCTGCGCCAACGACTGTAGTTGCATTCTGAGAAATGAAATAATCACGCCACAGTGTGGTGTATCTCGTAATGTCAATAGTTCAACAGTAAGGTTCAACTGAACAAGGCCTAACCAGTAAATTACTGCAAAATAAATAAAAAGATGGCAGGAAATGGCAGATTTATGATGTTATGGCCACTCTGGCTAGATTTTCTTAAAGTAGCAGTATTAGGAAAATAGATCTTAGTCATAAAATAATTAACAACTCCAAAAAGGTCAAATATACAGAGCTAGAGAATAAAACAGTGATTACCAGGGTGAAGATAGTCAGGGGAGGAAAAGGGGGCATCCAGGTCAAAGGATACAAAGTAGTAGATACAAAAGATGATGTATACATTATTTGGTTCCACTACAGACACCGTCACCATTTTACATTTTATGTATATAATGTATACCATTATATATGTTTATATATAAAAAATATATAAAATATGTATATATGTATATATATATAAAATATATATAAAATATGTATGTATGTATCTTATAACATCATGTTGTATACTTTAAATATACACAATGAAATTTATTTTTTAAAAAGTAACTCATGTAATATTTCAGTCCAAGCAGAAATTCTACTGCAATTCTCTTCCAACTTGATATTTATTTTTTCTTTTCTAAATGATTCTTAAATATAACTGCCATTACTCCCTCATTCGTTGTTTCCTCCTTCTATAGACACGAGATCAGCACCCCTTCCTCACTGCCCAGCCAGATCCATCCATCTTTTATAAACTAACTCAAGATCCCCCTCCTCCTTGAAGCCTTTCCAGATTAATTCAGTCCCCAAGGATCTTGCTCTCTGAGTTTACTGCCACGCACTCAGTAAATCGTAAGTCTTGCCTTCCTCAGTCAGGCAATTATGCTATTCAGAATATTGCGGAAAATGCTTGTCTATCAGATCTGTCAGATCTCTTGGTCGGCTCTTGGCATCTTGCAAACTGGGAACGTCTCTTCTTTGTATCACTTAAAGCAGTAGCTTTCAGACTTTTTGGAACATGATGTATAATGAGGTATACATTTTTTATCACAGTCCATTATGCAGGTGTGCACACACACACACATATGTATATATATTTAAGGAATTTCATGAACAATACTTACTCTTCTGTTTTAGTCTTTTATTTTTCAAAAATAAAAATGCTGATCAGACTCACTAAACTGACTTCACAGTGTGCTAGTTTGAAAAGCGCCATTCTTGAAGGGCACTTAATGATTACTATGGGATTACTGTAACTATTTCTCTCATTTAAAAAATAATTTTTAAAAATGTATGTGGCCTTTGGGGTCTATTTAGCCTGTGTTCCTGAGTTACTTGCTGGTTCAGTCCGTTTTTTACACTATCATATGTTTGCCTTTTGGAGTCATCTAGGACAAATAAATACTTAGAATATGCACTCTTTGTCATTCTTTTCCCCTGAGCCCTATTCTCATAAAAATAAGAATCCTTGAATTTTTATAACTCATTTCTATAAAATTCAAACCTCTATTCCCTCATTCTCTCTCTTATTTTTCTAATATGCAAAGTAGGTGGTAGACATTTGTAGATGAAATATTTGAGCCAAAAATAATTAAGACTTTTCCCCCTTTAAGCAGCCTATTGTAAATTAAGGTAAATATAATTTCTAGATATTTGAAGAATATAAATTTGGGTAATCTGAATACCATAGATCCTCAAAATGAATGCATTCACCTAAGTCACCCAGATAAAATGGTTTACTGACCAGATGAGTTGGCAGGCCTTTTGGACTTCAGTTTGTAGGTGGATCCTGCTGCCCTCTCTATTCTCATCTTATCTTTATGTACTCACACTGTTTTTCAACCACTTGGAGCTATGTATTTTCCTTGGTCTCTGCTTATTTTGGTCCCCATGCCAGGAATGTCCTTCCCTCTCTTCTTCACTGGGCTAGGTCCTTTCATCTTTCAGGTCCATGGGAAACTCTCCTTATTCTCTCCACCTCTACCCTGGCCTCCACAGCACCCTGTCAGGGCACTCCACCAGCGGTTGCTGGCAGTGTCCCTCCCAAGTTTTGCAGGCTGAGACTATGTATTGTTTATTCTTCTATTCCACAATCTAGGACCATGTCTAGTCCAGGAATAAATATATGTTGAATGTATCAACATATATTCATGAAAAAGTGAATGAATGAGTGCATAAAGGGCAGGAGCAGCTGCCAATGAAAGAGCTCAAATATAAGCTGTGACTAGAATCATGTGTCCTCCTTCTCTGAGCCCAATATTTTATAATTTTGTGGTTCCAGGACCAATATTTCCGTGTTTCCTGCAGGCTGCAGATTTTGCAACTGGAAATTCAAACACTGAAGGATAGCTGGATCTAAATATAGTCTTTTAAGTATGTTGAGGCATAATTAAGAAAATGTTGCAGGAACAAATAATTAAGCATATTGGGCAATTCTTTTGAGGCAATTAAAACACTCAAATTTCAAAACAGCTTGCTGGAATCCAGCCTGCCCTCCAATTGACACTGATCTGACTCATATAACGCTTCAGTCCTCTACTTCCCATGTGAAGCTGATGCACTTGTGATTTTGTCCTAATCATTTTCGTAGAAGTCTAGTTAGTGATTAGGTGAAGACTCACCACACCACAACACACTGTACATGGCTCTCCATGAGTTCCTCTGCTGTTTCCAAAATAAATTTCAATCATATAACATCCAGACTTGCAATTGCAATTGCTGGGTTTTTTTTCTCTTTTGAATCAATAACCTATTCCCCTGATTAAAGACACACAGAACTTGAAAAACTAAACACACACAAAAACTCGAAAAGTGTTCTTCCTGCTTCTATTTCAAAAGAACATTCTCTAACGCAAACTCCTGTCTTTTGCAGATAGCAGCAGAGATTTTCTGCTTTGGGCTGTGACTCATGTACCTTTATTCCCACAATTGTTACTCAGGGCAGGCCAATGGTGAGCACAATGCGAAAAGAAAGAATAGTTTATAACTGGAAAATAAGCACATTCGGGCGAAGTACACTCAAAGCATTATCAAAGTAAAATATGCAGCAGCACCAACAAGAGCAAACAAAAGCCCACGCAGGAGATGTGTAAATATTTCATGAAGCAAAGCCTTAATCAACCCTCTCTCCCAAATCTTGCTGGTGTTGTAAACACTTCAGTTTCTTCTAGTCCCACCGTGACCCAGATACCTTGCGAAAACAAAATAAAAACATAGTCCAATGGATCTTTAAACAAATGTGTTGTGAAAATATTTAGATGGAGCATACCCAAGTACCGCTTTAACCAAGAGGAAGAAGACACCTTACTCAAAGGTGGGTGCTTCTTGAGTGACTGCTCAGAGCTCCGTTTCTCCCCTCCCCCTCCAAGCCCTTGCCTTTTGCCCACCTCCTCGGCTGCTTTGTGGACATTCACATCGTCTTAACCTTGAACTGCCTACACCCCAAGCAGTGATTTCTCCCAATGCCCCTCCAGAAAGCCCTTGAAACCTGGTCTGGATTCGATGCCTTCCCATTACCCAAAATTCACTTCCCAGTAGCATATTAAGTACCTCTCCTTTTTTCCCTCTTTCACTGTCCATTGTTGCGTCTGAAATGATGCCTACATCGTTTCCATCTGCCTGGAGAGCACGAAGATCTTCTGTGTGTGTTGGCTGACAGGCTCCTTCAGACCTCTTCTAAAGCCCATCTTGAAAGAACCGTTTATCACCTCTAGTCTCTACCCTGATTTAATGTGGTTCCAAAGTTCGCCTCTATTAGTGAACACGTCTCTACAACGATTTCCCTTTATCAACCCCTGCCCGCCCTTCCTCTTTTCTCTGCCTACCTCAAGAAAACCTATTTACATATGCATTTATGTATGTGTGTGTATACATACACATACATACACCCATATGTAATATATATTTCTATGATGTTTTGACCTTAAAGGGGATAAGCATAGGAAAATGAGATAAATGTTACACACACACACACACACACACACACACACACACACACACACACACACACACACCCCTCATATTCGGATATTCGCAGTGTGCAGACCCGATTGATTATAAATCCCCCTGCCCACGATCAGCAGGCGTCTTCTCCCATTTACCTTCAAAGCCAGAGCCAAAGAGAGCAATGACCTTGCAGAGAAATTCATCACCTGCGAGAAAGACTGCCCCTCCTAGAGCGCAGAATGGGACGGAGACAAGAGCAACAGGCAAAGGATCCCTGGGCAAAATGTGGGACCGAATCCCTTCCGCATCCCTACAGAGCACACCACCAGGCTCCGGTCCCCCGCGCTGGCTGCCGGGTGGAGGTGCGCAGGGGGCGTCTCCTACCTGCTCTGCCCGGCTCCGCGGCGCGGCGGGGCCACTGCCTGCGCTGTGGCGGGGGCTTCCCGTCGCATATCCCAAGCACCGTCTCTCGGCGCCACACCGATGGCTCCGGCGGGCCCGCGAGCTGAGGTCCTTCTCAGCCCGGTCCCGGAGCGAGCTCCGTGCGTTCAGGAACCGAAATTACTATGCCAAGAGCAGAGGCGGCGCGCAGCAGTCGGGCGTAGACCGAGGGGGCTGCCCCCACCGCGGGGCTGCAGACGCCGCCGCCGCCCCCGCCGTGCGCAGAGCCAGTTTAGAGGTGAGAGTTCACTTGCCCGACTGTTCATCCGTCAGGCCTGGGGTGCACCCATCTGTCCAGCGCTGCCCAGCCTGAGCATCCGACAGAGGGACGACAGCTTTGCAGGCGGCGGCGGCGGCAGCAGCAGCAGCAGCGGCGGCAGCAGGAGGCCGAGCTCCGCCCCCTCCAAACCCCCTCCCCCGCCTTCCCGGTCCTGGGGGAAAGTGTTGCAGCCCCGGCTGCTGAGCGCCGGGTCGGGAGCTAGGAAGGGTCTGGTGGGTTGTGATTCTGCACCCCTGGAGACCAGAGACAGATGGAAAGTTAAGAAGGGATTAAGGAATAGGGCTGGGGGCCCAGAGCGATTTAGCAGGCATTCTGGCCCTTGCTCCCTCCCACGGGTCACCAGACTCCATGGCTGAGTCTAGACTCTAGCAGAAGGTTTCCAGTAAAGCCACGTGCAGTGAAGATCTGAAAGCAAGATCATCCGATAAGTAATATGTTTTGCAAAATGTACAGTATCCTGCGTATTCGGAGAGGCACTGCTGACCGTGTTCCTGTCCCCACCCCCTTCCCCCTACCCCATGGGCTTGGAGGGCTTTGAGGGCTTTGGAAATCTTCCCTGTTGAGCAGTTCCAGAATCCTGAATGGATGTGTAGTATGGTTAGCAGCTGTAGATGGTGCAAAATGTTACGATGAAAAAAGCTTCATTATTAACTGGGTATTTGTTGGAAGGCTCTGTGAAAAATGCCTTACATACAGCCTCAGCCTCTTTAATTCTTACTACAACCCATTGAGGTGCCTCACCATGTGGATGAGGAAACAGGCTTGTATGATCTAAACATTTTGCTTGAGGTCACACAGTAGTAACCTGCTCAGCTGGGATTCAAACCAATCCAAAATATATCCTCTCAACTAGTACACAGCACTCACCTAGGGGGTCTTGTTAAAATGCTGATTGTGATCCAGTAGGTCTGGGGTAGGGACTAAGGAAACGCTGTTTTAATTTTTTTTTTTTTTTTTTGAGACGGAGTCTCCCTCTGTCTCCTAGGCTGGAGTGCAGTGGCGTGATCTCGGCTCACTGCGAGCTCCGCCTCTCGGGCGTCAAGCGATTCTCCTGCCTCAGCCTCCCAAGTAGCTGGGATTACAGGCGCCCACCACCACGCCTGGCTAATTTTTGAATTTTTAGTAGAGACAGGGTTTCTCCACATTGGCCAGGCTGGTCTGGAACACCTGACCTCAGGTGATCTGCCCGCCTCGGCCTCCCAAAGTGCTGGAATTACAGGCGTGAGCCATGCCTGGCCCAGGATAGGCATTTCTAACAAGTTCCCAGGTAATGCCCATGCTACTGGCCAAAAGATCAAACTTTGTGGCACTATTCACAATAGCAAAGACTTGCAACCAACCCAAATGTCCATCAATGATAGACTGGATTAAGAAAATGTGGCACATGTATACCATGGAATACTATGCAGCCACAAAAAATGATGAGTTCATGTCCTTTGTAGGGACATGGGTGAAGCTGGAAGCCATCATTCTCAGCAAACTGTCGCAAGAACAAAAAAACAAACACCGCATGTTCTCACTCATAGGTGGGAATTGAACAATAAGAACACATGGACATAGGAAGGGGAACATCACACACCCGGGCCTGTTGTGGGATAGGGGGAGGGGGCAGGGATAGCATTAGGAGATATACCTAATGTAAATGAGAAGTTAATGGGTGCAGCACACCAACATGGCGCATGTATACATATGTAACAAACCTGCATGTTGTGCACATGTACTCTAGAACTTAAAGTATATTTAAAAAAAAAAAAATCAAACTTTCTAAGCCACTAGATCAGGGATTTTAAATAAGTTTCTTCTTTTATGCCAGGTGTAGTTAATTGATAGCTGCTTCCTGAAGGTGGGTTAAGAAGGATTCTCAGGCTCTGTCTGGGTTCTCCGGCTAGCCATGTTCATTTTGGTTGAAGATGAAGGGAGCTGGGTCATCTTCCCTACACTAGGCCGCTTCTAAAAGGACATCTTTATTACAGGAGTGGTTGTGGCATAATATTTATGTCATCATAGTACTCGTATCATAAATATGCTAAGCACAGATGTCTTTATTCCAGTTCTCCCTCTCATTAAGCAAACTAAGCCAAAGTTTTAGGCCTAAATTTGTATAGGATGAAACACTTTACAAAGTGCTCATGTGAATAATTTTATTTGTCTTTATACAACACAGTAAGGCAGATATAATGTCACTTTACAGGAAAGGAAACTGAGATAGGGTGACTTTCCTGAGATTATACAATTAATATATTATATGTGTGGTAGGGACTAGATTGCAACCTATCTCTAGTTCTGTCTAGGGCTGTTTTTACTATCTTACTGTATTCATTTCCTCTTGCTGCCAACAAAGTACCACCAACTGAATAAAATACAGATTTATTACTAACAGTTCTGGAAGTCAGACATCTGAAAATGGATCTTTTAGAGTTGAAATCAAAGGCCCGCAGGGGCTGTGCACTCTTTCTGGAGACTGAGGGGAATCACCTGTTCCCTCTTTGTCTTTTCTGGCTTCTAGAGGCTGCCTGCATTCCTTGGTTGGAGATCTCTAACCTCTACTTCTCTTGCCTCATCTCCTCCAAGTCTGATCCTCCTGCATCCCTCCTGGAAGGACCCTTGTAATGACATGGGGTCCACCTGGGTAATCCAGAGTAATCTCCCTATTTCAATGTTCTTAATCACATCTGCAAAGTCCCTTTGCCATGTAAGATAACATATTCATAGGTCCCAGGGTGTAGATATCATTGGGGAGGGTCATTATTCTGTCTATCAAAACCACATTTAGTACTTATTCTGTAGTTTCTACCAGACCTTATTCATCCTTCTCCTCTGTTTCATTTCTCAGACTGCTGGGAGGTTTTTACAGCTCAAAAATTCACAGGAAAGTTATTCAAGAGACAACAATAACAAATCAGTATTGACAAGAAATACCTCAAAGTCATGAAAAATCATGAAAAGGACACATAGGATTATGATCATGAAAAAGACATATAAGATGTACAGCTGCTTTTGGTCTGACTGACACTGAGATGATCCTTGAGGGACATCCTAAATACAATTAAAGGACCTCTTTAGCAATACAAAGGTTTTAAAAATTCTGCTACTCAAACAGTACACAGTTCCATGATGAATAAGGTGATTCAAAACTCATGCAGAATTGAGTACAACACCAAATTCTAAACAGGGTGATGGTTTTCGGAGTGATGATACACGTTAAATCAGTCCATCAAACAAAATCAACAAATGCTATTGAATGCCTTTTGTACTCAAAGCATTTATAGAAAGACTGATATATGGAAGTTTGTCATTTCATTGGGAACACACAATTTATGAAAAATGAAATCATAAAGGATTTAAACAGAAGAAACAATAGAAGTGACTTGAGCTGGTACATGATTAATTGCTAAGTGAATTAGATGAAGTGAACATTCCATTTGCAAGTTAGGTTTATCCAGGAGAATGGAGACAAAACTAGAAATGTAGGTTGGAAGTTTGTGTTGTAAGGATCTTAAATGTCAAGCTAAGGAGTTTAGGCTTAATCCACAGTAATAATAATGGTAATAATACATTATGTTCACACAGTGCCAAGTAATTTACTAAGTGCTTTTTACGTATTTTCAGTCATTTGACCTCCTCTTCTCTCCCCCTAGACAAGCAGGCCAGTGCATGGGGGAGTGCGTACACACACACACACACGCACACCCACACGCAATATGGGAAAGGAAATGCAAGCCTCTTATCAAAGAGACTTTCTTGACCATTCTATATAAATTATCAGCTCCCCTCAACACTTACCTGGCATACTTTCTATCCCCCTTACCCTGCTTTATGTTTTTCTGTTGAACTTAGTACTACAGCTTAATTGGTATACATTTGCTTATTGTATATCTACCTTCGGTGGGATGGAGATCTTTGGCTCTTTTGTACACTGCCGTATTTCTATTGCCTAAAACAGTGTCCAACACTTATTAAATGCTCAGTAAATATTTGTTACTGAATTATTACTCTCAGTTTGCAAATTAGGGAACCAAAATCCCCGACATTTAAGTGAACCTTTACAATGTCCTACAGCTATTTAGCGGCTTTACCAAGACTAAAATCCAGTGTCCAGCCCAGTGCTTTTTGGACAGTGTGTTTCCTTTCCAAGTGAAAGTGTTAGTGGTGTTTAAACAGGAACAGCAATGAATTTTTAAAATATAAGAATTTGAGACTAGAATCTTCTCTAAATGTCACATCTTTCCTAAAAACTTCATCAGTTTAACTGGATTGGCAAGAAGAATTGGCAGGACAGAGTTACCAACAGTGGATTCTGGAGGGCTGCCATTGGTTCTGAGTTATTTGGCACTGAGTAATACTGTAAGTTGCTTTGTAATTTTTTCAAGTTAATTTGTGTGTGCACATCTTGACACTTGGTATTACAGGCTCTCTGGGCACAGGGACCATCACTTTTAATTCCTTTATATCCCTGCCTTCTGCCCAGTACTGGACTCAAAATAGACTTGTCACTGAATGACTACAAGAAGACTGCCATCTTTCTAAAAATCACATCTTTACAAACTGCACACAAGGCTGGAAGAAACAGAACCTCAGTGAAGACAACAGCTTTTATACATTTATATTTATATTTTTTTTTCATGGAGGAAAAATATATTTTCTAGAACCCATTGCCTTCCCTTGAACCATTGGCCAGAATGTGGTCACTAGATCACTCAAGGAGGCTGTGGAAATAAGCATCTAGCATGCAGCCATGGTCTTGCCTTGCTTTTTCTAGGCTAGACATCTTGCTGCCTAAATTAAAACTGAGCTTGTGTTGGTAAGGGAGAAGGAAGGCAGGTTGTAGGATCATCCCATAGCAGTGTCTTCCCCAGAGAATCAGTGGAGAAACACTGAAGGCTAACATTAAGGTCCATTTTGATATTACCTGAGTGTGCCTGGATTTCTGGAAGATCATGGCAAGCATATAAGTCAGGCTCCTGTTTCTTCCCTCTTTTCTCCCTCCTGTGCTCCCTCCCTAACTCCTTCCTTCCTCCCTGCCTCCCTTCCCCACTTATTCCCTTTCTTCTTTCCTTCCTCCCCTTCTTCTCTCTCCACCCCTTTCTCTTTGTTACTAAATAAGGCTTCTCCAGCATCAATTTTTGGTCATACTTAGTACTCCATTGTACGTTTAATCAATGCCCTATTGTTGAGTGTTTAGATTGTCTCCATCTGGAATACTCTTAACATAGGCTTGTTCGACTGATTGGATAATAGATACTCGAATCACTCCTTGTCTTACTTTCTCATCTTTTGCGGCTCCTAATTTTACATGTTCCATTCCTGCAATAGTAGTTTTTATAACACACTAATATATTGTTCCACAACAACATGAATTTGTTATTTGTGCCCCAACCTAACTCCTCCTGAAATTCCCTTTCCTCGTAGTCACTTGTGTTATTCAGGGTTCTGCAGAGAAACAGAACCACTAGGAGATATATAGATATAATGAAAGAGAGGTATGATGTTGATGGCTCACTTGAATATGGAGGCTGCCATCTGTAAGTTGGAGGCCCAGGAAAGCTGGTGGTATAGTTCCAGTCCAAACCCAAAGGTCCAAGAACCAGGAGTACTGATGTCCAAGGCGAGGAGAAGATGGATGTCCCAGCTCAAGACAAGAGCACATTTGTCTTTCCACTGACTTTTTATTCTATTCAGGACATCAACTGATGAATGGAAACATAAAATGCGGTATGTATATATATATATAAATACACATATACATAAAACGCGGTATATATATGTATATATATAATATTTGGCAAAAAAAGAGTGAAATGATATTATATTAATATAATAATGATATTAATATATGCTCCAGTTTGAAAACGGACAACAGACATTTCTGTAAAGAAGACATAAAAATGGCCAATAAGCACATAAAATGATGCTCAACATCATTAGCCATTAGGGAAATGCAAATCAAAACCATAATAAAGTTTAAAGTACCACCTTATACCCATTAAGATGTCTATTATCAAAAACCAGAAAATAGCAAGTGCTAGTGAGGATATGGGGAAACTGAACACTCACACATGACTCATGGGCATGAAGAATGGTGAAGCTACTTTAGTTACCATATGACCCAGCAATTCAATCCTGAGTATATACCCTTGAGAAAGGAAAACATATGTCCATACAAAAACTTGTACATAAATGTTCATGGCAACATTATAAGTGATATCCACACAGTATAACCAACTCAAATATTTACCAAATGATGGATGAATGGATAAGTAAAATGTGGCATATTTATAAAATGGAATTTTGTTCAGAAATAAAAGAAACAAAGTATTGATACATGCTACAGCATGGATGAACCTTGAAATCACTACACTAAGTTAAAAAAAAAAGCCAGTCGCAAAAGACCACATACTGCAGAATTCCATTAATATAAAATATCCAGAATAGGCAGATCGATTGGACAGAAAGTAGATTAGTGTTTGCCTAGGGCAGTAAGGCTGGGGAAAAGAGGGAATGGGAGCTGACTTCTAATGGGTATGAGATTTTTGTTGGGGTGATGAAATGTTCTAAAATTAGATTACGGTAATGGTTTCACAACCCTGTGGATGAAGTAAAACAATGAATTGTACATATTAGAAGGGTGAATTGTATAGTATGTGAGTTATATCTCAATAAAGCTTCTTGAAAATATTATTTAAACAACTAGTTTAGCCTGACAGAATACTTTTTAAGAATTCTTAACTACCATTACACTTAGGCTGAGCTCACTCAGCAACCTTTTAATCTCTAACTCAGTTTCCCTGGTATATTACCTGATCAATGACACTTATCCTGCCAAAATGTCAACTTATATAAATAAATTGATTCTCTGTTTTTCATGTCCTTCTCTTATAGGTTTTTCCAGTCCAAATAATTTTCCCAGAGTGTGATCACACTTGGAGTGAACTGATAGAATTGACTTTAGCAAACCACACAACAAAACACCTGGCCTGTGTTAATCTCACACAGCTACTACATCCCCAAGGGACCCTACCTAAAACAGCCCATGAGCCAACCAGTTGGCCTCTTGTTCTGTCTTCTTGACAAGTCTAATCTTCCATATATTAAATAGGATATTATTTTTTACTGCAGAACTATAAATATTTCCGGTAGAAACGTGGTATCACATAACAAGAGAAAAATAAAGCAAAATAAATTAAAACTAAAATATAGTTCTAGAACAATGCAAGAATAAACAGTGATTTGGCATTCAGCACCATTTATCAGTTAATGACTGAGTTAATGAATGAACTCATGTCATAAGCATAATGTTTATGGATTGATGAATGTGTTCAGTTTGCCCCAGATTGGTTAAGTTTGTCTGGTTATAATGAAATTGGACCACTCAATCAGTATGACTGGAATTATACTCTGCAAACACGGTGCCTCCTAGATTGTAGAAGATGGAAAGTCTGATTTACCCAATAAATCTTCTAGAATGGTACCTCAAAGAAATTTAGAACCTCAAAAAAGTGGTTCTCTATATCCTATTTTTTCTGTTGCTTATTACACAGAAAATATATATATGCATATAGGGATCCATAAACCTAGATACAAAAATAATATGTTTTATTTTATATAGATTGAAGGTATCTCTGATAAGATTACATTTGTCTAAATGCTGCCAGATTTTATGGAAATGTTTTATACACATGAAAGATAAATACAAAAAAGCCTTGTCTAGTTAACAAAAACACTTAATTCTTCTAATCATCTAATTGAAAATAATTTCAATTTGTTATTTCCAGGAATGGCTTGTCTCTCTAATTATCCATTTACTATAGGAAATCTCCATGTTTGTAGAAGTTGAATCACAATGCCTATCAATATGAAGTGGGTTCTTTTTCCCTACAGCAATAGTGTTGTAATTAGGCCTGTCTTCTCTGATCATGAATACACTAATAAAATAACCCAGAGTTTAAAAACTAACACTGTTTCATAGAAACAAATACTAAAATCTCTGCAGTCATTTAAAATAAGGCTATGTTCTAAAATCTAGAAAAATAATATAAATAAGTTGTGTACATCAACTATTCAAGGAATCCCAATGTACTACAATGTATATATATAACCCTTAACAATTTTAACACACACTCACATTACTTATTTAAAACAAATATTCCAGCTCTAATAGCCATTGTTTTAATTATACATGATTCAAGGATTAATTCTGTTTGCATTCTTGTGATTCAGAAGATGATGGAGGAAATAATGTTTTGTCAAATTTGCACTGAAACTGCTTAGGGAAGTTTGCATAATTTTTTTTCTTGATTTCCTACAGCAAGAAGAAGCCTTAAAAATTATTGAAAAGTTCTGACTAGCAAACATTTGTTAAGATTCTACAATATGCCAGACACAGTATATTAGGCAACGAAGACACAAAGTTGAGTAATATGTAGCCTTGCCCTGGTCTTGTAGCAGATTTCCAAACAAGTATGAGTTATGCATGAGGCTCTATAGGGCACAGGGCAGCTAGAGTTTTGGGAAGAGAGAGGATCCTTGAAGTGAGGATTTAAATGTGAGATAAAAATGGGTTAGTGAGGTGAGGAAGTGGAATGAACAGGAGATAATTTAGAGAGTGGATAATTCAGGCTCTGCTCAAGATTGGGTCATCAGAAAATAGGGTTATTATAATGTGCACATATTTGAAGTGCTTATTAAGAAACATAATTCATTAAATAAAATGCCTACTGAGTGTTTTATTACGTACTGGGCAATAGGTTGTAGGTGCTGCAAACATGATGATTAATGAGACAGTAAAAAATCTCTGACCTTTTGGAAGTTAAACTCTAGTGTGGCAAACAGATAAAAATTGAATATACAAATAAATGTATGCCATAATGTCAGAGAGTAATAAATGTCATAAAAGAAAAAAGCAGGGTCAGGGCCTGGAAAGTGACGGGGTGCTATTTTAAATTGAGGGGTGAAAGGTTAAGGAAATCCTCTCTAAAGAGGCGGTTTTGAGCAGAGACCTGAATGAAGTTAGGGGGCAAGCCATGTGACTGTCTAATGAGGAAGAGCATTGCAGATACTACGAACACCCTGTACAAAATCTCTGAGGCAGGACCATGGCTTGGTATGCTTATGGATCAGCAAAGAGGCCAAAGTGTCAGGAGCAACCTAAATGAGTAGACGAATAACAGGAAATGAGTTGGCAGAAGTGGCTAGCTTATTTAAAGTCTTTGAATTTACCAAAGCTATTTTTTCTACTTCCTAATTAGGTAGCTATACTGTATTTCTCAGCATGCCTTGCAGTTAGGTGTATAGACACATGAAAGATTTCTGCCTAATGGAATGCATCACTTTCAGACTTACTCATATAAATGTTGTGCGTGATTCTGTCTTCTGTTTGCTAGCCAGATGCACAGGATCCCACAGAAGACCCAAAGGCCCTGGGGAGTCCTGGGTCTCCAACCACTTAACTAGGAATATTTACATTGCACTTTGTATAAGCACAAAATGCAGTTAATTACACTAAGTCACCAAGATGTGGGGGCTCTCACTAATAAAGCTTTGGAATAATTACGGTTTAAAAAGAAGTGTTTAATAAAGCTGACACTTGAGTTTATTGTTTTTTTATTCTTTATCCTACATCCCCCAGATTAGACAACTCTAGAGAAGCAAAGTGGCCACAGAAGATCAATTTGAACTTTTTTGTTTTAAAGAGAAGAGGGATGGTCATCTTACTTGTTTTAGTGATGCGGAGAGGTGCAGACATCAACTTCCAGGGTGCGAGGGTCCTCAGCTGCAGCCTCCACCCACAGTTGCCTCTACCCGATTCTTTTCCTGTCCAGTTCCAACACAAATAGCAGGAATGATCAGAACAAATCAGAAAAAGAAAAATATAGTTATCTATTAGACAGAACTGAAGTTGGATCACTTCCTTTATAAGTAAAAAAAGATGATATGAGAAAAGCACTTGTGTATTGAAGAATTTGGCTCATTAATTAATAAATTCACCTTAAAATTTGCATAATGCTTTCCCTGCCTCTTCATCTTTTGGGTGCAGACATGTGGCTAAGATCCCAACAATATTTTAAAAGATTTCTTTTTTCTCCCTGTGGAAATGGTCCCCTAGCTGCATTTTAAATCTGCCCGTCTTTGGCAATTTTTTTTTTTTTTTTTTGAGACGGAGTTTTGCTCTTTTGCCCAGACTGGAGTGCAATGGTGTGATCTTGGCTCACTGCAACCTCTGCCTCCCGGTTCAAGCAATTCTCCTGCCTCAGCCTCCTGAGTAGCTGAGATGACAGGCATGCGTCACCACGCTCGGCTTATTTTGTATTTTTAGTAGACATGGAGTTTCTCCATGTTGGTCAGGCTGGTCTCAAACTCCTGACCTCAGGTGATCTGCCCGCCTCAGCCTCCCAAATTGCTGGAATGACAGGCATGAGCCACCGTGCCCAACAGTCTTTGGCAAATTTAAAATGAAGTGCCATGGCACTATCAAGCATTGGGTGCTTTATTTTATTTTTTATTGTGCATGTACTCTGTTTCTGGCACTCTTCTAGGTACTTAAAACACAAAACTCCCTGCTCTTGTAGAGCTCAGAAGAAAAAAGGTGTTTGATTATATTAAATAATATGACTTGGTTTGGTTTCACTTTTTGTATTAGTTTCCAATTACCATAGTTAGAAATTACCACAAGCTTAGTGGCTAAAAATAGCACAAATTTATTCTCTTACAGTTCTGGAATGAGGCCTATGGCACTAAAATCGAGGGTTTGGCAAGGCTGGTTCCTTCAGGAGGCCCCAGGAAAGCACCTGTGCTTTGTCTCTTCCAGCTTTTAGAGGCTGCTGGTATTCCTTGGCTGGTGACTACATCACTCCAATCTCTGCTTCTATAATCAGATTATCCTCTCTTCTGTCTGACCTTCCTGTGTCCTTCTCATAAAGAAGCCTTGGGATTTTATTCAGGCTCACTGGAATAATCACAGATAACCTCATCACAAGATCACTAACTTAATCACATTTGCAAAGTGTCTTTTGCAATGGAAAATAACATATTCACAGGCTCTGGGGATTAGAATATGGATATTTTTGGGGAAAGGGAGCATGGTGTTTAGGCTACCACACTTTTTCAATATTTAAGACCAAAGAAAGTATTTTCTTTTTGGGAAAGCTTCAGACAAATCGTTTTGTAGAAGAATGATTCCATTCTCTTTCTCACAGATTGCAGGTAGACCACTAGAGTATGAAGGCATGTGTGAGTTCCATTATGCTATGGGAGCAGGGTGTTCAGAGATTCAGTTCTATTACATTGTTGTCTGGTGATCTCCAGCAAATTCTTTAGTCTCTGTGACCCTTGGTTTCTTCATCTTTCCACAGCAGTGATAATGGTACCTCTGTCAACTGTTGTCTGTTGTCTGAAGATCAGCTGAGATAACTATGAAAACCAGTTGACATACTGTGGGTGGAGTTTCTCAAACTCTCATACACAAATTTCTAGGGAATTAGTAGATACTTTTTAATAAATTTTTGATTCTCTGGATTTACATGCAATTTTTGTTCATATATATGAACATGGGGGAAATATTATCTCTATTTTTAATTATATTTTCTGAGTGTATATATTTTTCAAATACCAAAAATCATTGCACTGGATAATTATAATAACATTTCTCTTTTTCTTTCAACTTCTCTAGGAATGGAATAGTTATATTCCCTTCCTTCATCAAAACCACAAAATTGACACAGGAAAACTCTTCTGATTGAACACTAATATCTGGAAACCATAGTGGTACATCCTTTTCTCTTTCTACAATGGTAATTTCTGGAACACAGGACACACCCTGTTTAAAGTAGATGACATGCTTACCGAAAACATCAATATCCCCACGATATTGTTGCACTTGAAGTTTTATGCCCTGTTCCAACTTCCACTACTCCACTGAAGGGGACAAGTATGACTTTCACCACTGATAACAATTTAGCCTTGATCTGCCTGGATTACTCATCACATTCCCAACTACATGCTTCAGAATTCTTCAAGTCCGCCTATCCTCACTTTGCCAGCACTCACTGCCATTTTTTTCTACCTGCCCTACTCACCCCAACTCACTGAATCATGAGTGGCTTTGTAGACTAAAGTGATTTGAATGGAGGCATTTTGTTGAATCCCTGTTCATGGCTTGCTTATTCTAGGACACAATATGTCCTTAAAACTGTGGCAGTGTGATACAATCTTATAATCTTACCACATTGTATGATAGATTGCAAGTTCCATTAGAGTGGAGCTCATATTTTGTCTACTTCCTTATCCTTGACACTGGATTTCATGCCTAGAAGTGCTCAGGAAATATTTTTTCATATTAAATAAAACATTTATTAATTTCAAACCCATTGTTTTTTTTCCCTCAGGAAACCTATCTTACTTTCTATTTTCTTTTTTATTAATGGCATCACCCTCTAAACCGACATCTAAGTTTGAAACTGTGGTAATTTATGTCGGGATCAATAGACTATGGCCCTCAGGCCAACTCCAGCTGCCACCTGTTTTTGTCAGTGAAGTTTAATTAGAACACACCAGAGTTGAGTAGTTATGACAGAGACTGCAAAGGCTAAAATATTTTCTATCTTGCCCTGTATATGGAAAATATTTGCCAACTGCTAAGTTATGTGATAATGCCCAGCCATGTTACCTCCTGTCCATATTACTTTCTTAAATATGAATCATCTTCCTGATTCTTTCTCAACTCACCCTTAATCCCCACTTATATCAGGTGCTTCCTCATTGTTGAACTCTCCATAAGACAAGAACAATAGATGTGAGCCCCTGAGGACAGGAATCCAGTCATATTTACCTCACATCCTCAACTGAACTCAGTAACAGTTGCTTGTGTGAAGTACGTTCTCTAAATATCTGACCAAATATCTCACTGTCTGTGGTCATCTCTAGGCTTTCCTCTAGGTATTTCACGTAGAGCACAAAGTTATTTAAAAGATATTTACCTACACCTTTAGAAGCCTCTGCACAAATAGATGTTTCAGGGCTTATTAAAGGAGAATCTTCACAGTGGGCAAAAAGCTCGGAAATGGCATTGTGGAAAATACAATGAGAAAATTATGCAAAGAGATAAGAGTAAAATAACACTGATTTTCTGTAGCACTTTTAATGATTGTGAGTGTATTGTCTAGCAACTAAATAATCAATAACAGGAAGGAAAGGAAAATCTATGTGGCATGGAGTGGTATTTTTCAACTTTTATCTGAAAAAAAAACCCTGCTAATATAAAAATGAGTGCAGAGTAAACTTACTTTGCAGTATTAAGAAATACATGTTTTATGCTGGACTGGCTGAATGACATTATTAACCTGCAGAGGTTAAGATCCATGAGATCAAAGGATTTATAAAATTTTTCTCTTTCAGGACCCTCTCCAGATTTTAACCATGGGAAGGGTTGGTCTTCTCATCCTCTAGGTTGTCAGTGGAGGAAGACTTAAAACCGAGGAACCTATTTCCTCCTATATTCTATTGTTCTTGTGACAGAAACTGAAGCTTCATAGGGCTTCCTAGAGTGTAAAGGGACCTCTTTGTTGTTCAATTTCAGAACTTTATGGGCATACATGTAAACCTTTTGGACAACATGTTTCTGTCACAAAATGGCTACAAAATAGCATTTAAATTATCAGGGCAATGAGAAAAATGGACTTATCCCAAACCTGAGCTGATTACTATGCAAAGAAGTAAAAGGACAAGAAAGGTTGTCTCAGAGTAGGAATGGTTGGTAGGTAGGCATGGAGGGATACAGGGGCAAGAGTGTTTATTTGTTTTCTCTTTTGAATATTTTTTCCTAATTGTTGCAACATGGGCTGATTTTGCAATTCACAAGAGATTTTAATACTAAAAACTTCTAAAGATGACAAATAGCCCGCTATGAGCCTGGAGATGAGTATTTAAAAATTCTAAAATATAGATATATCTCAGTTAATCAAAATTTGATCAAAATAATAAAATATGCACATATCACAGAGACTTACACAAATACATGCATGTATTTGCCTGCCTATCAATTTCTATCTATCGATCTATCTATCTAATCAGCTATCACTCTATAATAAATATCAATTTCAGAGCATTGTCGACAACTATGCATAGTTTAAAAACTATAATTATAGGCTGGGTGCAGTGGCTCACACCTGTAATTCCAGCACTTTGGGAGGCTGAGGCGGGTGGATTGCTTGAGCCCAGGGGTTCCAGACCAGCCTGGGTAATATGGTGAAACCTTGTCTCTACGAGAAATAAAAAAGTTAAAAATAAAATTAGCCAGATGTGGTGGCACACGCCTGTCATCCCAGCTACCCAGGAGGCTGAGATGAAAGGATTGCTTGAGCCTGGCAGGTCAAGGCTGCAGTGAGCAGTGATGGTGTCACTGCACTCCAGCCTGGGCGACAAAATGAGACCCTGTCTCAAAACAAACAAACAGACAAAAAATCTATAGTTACAATAGTAATGAAGCCTGTACAGGTTAGAGTGAACAGTAACAATATTTTTTAATATGCTGCTTAATAGTTGAGACCCAGGAAACAGACATTATACATTTTTCACTCATAGGTTACAAAGCACGTACTCTTTACCTTTTAGTCCATTCCAATCTATAATTGCCTTTGAGAGTCAATAGGCCCAGTCCTGTAAGGGTAAAGATAACAGTTTAATGCATCACTAGAACCAGAGAGAAAAGGCAATGGATTCAGAAATATTTCTTTACTGATTTAATATATGAACCAACTCAATTATTAATCTCACTAAAAACATAAGGCCTAATTTCTCTTGGGCAATATATCAATGTTACAAGATTGTTGAATAACCCTGGACAAGATTAACTTCTATGTTATTGTGAAGGGTAGGTCAATTTCTATTGCAGAGGGAGTCAACATAATTATGTAATATTTTAAAAGGAGTTAAGAGACAGTAATATATCTCTGATCCTGAGTCTCTGTATATACCTTATTCTAACTAGAAACTACTCCTCTGACAGCTCATGTTTAAATCTTATTAGGTATACACTTAAAATTATACCAAAACTCCACCCTGCCAACCGCACTATTACCCTCATCACCTCCTACATTCCTTCTATCTTACTTAGTATTTCTAAAACCTTTTTAATCTTATTGTTTCCTTCTCCCACTCTATCCCAAAGTTAGTACTTATTTTTGCTCCACTTTTTTTGGATTTGAATATTATTCTGATTAAGAAGTGTCAAGCTTCAATCTCTAAGTTTTCCTTTGCTCAAACATCTTCTTCAACCCACTCAAATGCTTATCTCATCAGGGTCCCCATATGCCCTGCTGAGCTGGAAAGTCTAGGAATGTGGATTTTGCTGTATTTCTTATTGAAAATGTAGGCTGCAGCTTAAGTGAAATGCACAACTTCCCCAGCTCTTCGTTATTTCAACCCGAACAATGTAAAGAAAGCAAGCTATCTCCAAGGCCAGAGCAAGAGCAATTTCTCTGAGGGTGGAAGTCATTTCCAAACCTTCAATTTAGGTATAATGTAGCCAGAAGATGGGGACTGTAAACCAGAATAGGGTTAGAAGAGAGGAGAAATCTCTAAAGATCCCCCGAATCAAATGAAACACAAGTGGAAGGTAACAGGAAGTTACCTTACCTGTGTGACTTTGGGCAAATTCTGGACTTCTCAGACTTATCACCTATAAAGGGTGCATCATAAGACCTATTGTGTAGGTTTCTCACGAGACTGGAAATAGCACGTAGCCCAGTGCCTAGCATATAGGTAGAACTCATTTAATAGCAGTTATTGTTATTATTCTTTGTTTTGCAGAGACCAGGGCTTGTAAATGAATTAAGAAAGAGTTAAAATTTCCAGAGGCATTGTGGCAAACATATACTTACCCTGGGGTATCAAGTAAATGTGGGGGGGAGTCTAAAGAGCTTGGCTCTGACAGGGGTAGTCTTTAGTACACAATTAGAAAGCTATCCCCATTAAATCTACTAATATTTTTCTCACAAAGGCTCCCAAATGCCCTGCCAACTTTGAGAGTCTAGTGGTACGTATTTCACTGTTCTTCCTATTGAAAATGTAGAATATAGGTTAAATAAAATTCACAACTAAAAGCAACAGTCTGCCTCTCTTGATCCACTAAACAATTGCCTCTCCTCAGAGACATGTTTTCTATTTTAACTAAAAAGTGTCCTACTGGAGCTGTACTCCAATGGCACCTCATAACTTCTATTTTCTGTTGGGGTATCTACAATGTAACTGTGAGGTTAACCCCAAGTTAGGGCAGAAGATGGCTTTGTTCCTTCAAGTACCATAGGCATGGGGACATGACAGGCAGGTTACTGTGTTTCTTTCCAAAGGCCAATTGTATGACATTATTAAGTTAAGGAATTTAGGAATGTCTTGCAGATTTTCATTATTTGGACTTTTGAAATAGTTTGCCTTACTCCATTTGGAGAAAGTCACCTACACAGAACTCTGAAACACAAGAAAATGACAGAGACAGTGAGGTCCCTGGAGCTGGCCTCACTTTTTCAGGTCGCACTACGTAGAGCCTGTTGACCACTGATAGTGATGGTGGTCGGGGAACAGTACCACTGGGTTCTGCTTTTCCTCTGACAAGGCATCTGATCTCAGACAAATCACAGTCTATCTGAGTCTCATATTTTTCACCCAAAAAATATGGGAGTTGGACTAGATGTCTACATTCCTTCTAGCCCTAACATTATATCAACATCATTATTTGTATTCTTGATCTGACCCTTCACATCCTCCAGGGACCCTAGATGTAGGAAATGAAAATTGGACAGGAAGTTAGGAGTCCTGTTCTCTTAATAGTCAGTGGAGTGATGATAGTCACCTCATACTCTCTGGGCCTTGACTTCCTCTTTTGTAATGAAGTTCAGTGAAGAGCAAACAAGGCAAATTCTTTGCCCCGACAGTAGGTCTGTGGGATGTGGGGGAGAATGCATAGGGCAGATGATGTCAATGTCCTTTCCACTTCTTGAATTCTCTGAGTCATCTTAGACACTCTGTCCACCATTAGTCAACCAAAGCTGAAATTAGAAGATTTCATGAAATCTAAATTCCTGGGTTTTTTGTTGTTCTATGTTAGTTTTATTTTTTGTTTTTGTTTTTGTTTTTGTTAGCAGCTCTTCACAAGTAGAAAGAAAGGCTGGCTGGTAAGAAGATGATGACTCCTAAAATATTTTAAAAATCAGTCTCCTGATATCATATAAAAGGACTTCTTATAAACCCAGGAATCAAAACAATTCACAAAAGAACAGAATTTCACTGCAGAATTGTGTCTTATCTGTCTCTACTGCAAGAGTTTAATGAGCAACATTTGTTTAATGTTACTTTAAATTCTAGCCCTTATTTGTTAAGAAAAACAAAGAGCAGAAAAACCACATTGGGTTACTGTATATTATTAGTCTTATTGATTGCTACTTCTCAGAATCACAAGAACAATTAATCTTAGTGATCAAAGAAAGGTGGTGCATTGCTATTTACCACTGGGTAATATATATGAATGCAATTGACTGCCCCTCCCAGTGCAGAGAACCCTGTGGGTTAGGAAGGACATGCCATTGTTTTCTGTTTAGTAGACATCTATTGGTATATAAGAAATCGAATTATCTTCTGTTCACATTTCAATTAAGTAGCAAGGAAGATAAACAAATAAAGCTAAATATAGCTTTGCAGAAAAAACTCTTTTCGGTTGTCTTCTTCAAAATTTCCCAAGCTCAGGCTGCTGTAAGAAATATGAACTAGAATCCTTTCTTCCAAGTTGTGTATATCGAGAGGCCACTAGCTTCCATTTTATAGATTATCTGCAATCAGCTCAATTGAGTCATTAATGGGTAGAGGCATTGTAGCTGTGTATGAATAAGAAAAAGAATGTGTGAATAAAATTGATAGGCTATGACTTTTAAAAACATAGTATTTATCCTTATGAATTCCTTACGATTCCTCAGTACACAGTATGTTGGCCCCAAGGAATTCTTGTTGTTTCTAACACAATTATTAATTTCTCTGTTGTTTCTGTTGTGACACATGTAATATCAAAGTATGAATAGCTAGAAGTGTCTTAATTTTTTTCTTGATAATGCTTTACTGTTTATAAGTACATAAAACACATCCAGGGGCCCAGTGAGATTTCATAGTCATTATTAATGATAGGAAGGTTGATATAGAAAGGGCTTCTTCTATTAAATGCTTTGGTGAAAGATGGTTTTTAAAATTTTTTCTTGGAATTTTTTCTTAATGCAAGGGCCATCCATTCAATACATTTATCCAATATATTTAGCCTCCTGCCAACCCCTGTTCAAGTTGCTATATTTGATGCTAATGTTTATCCGTTTCCCCTTCACATATTTGACAATTCTAGAAGATAACAGCAATGAATAAAACTGTCTTCATGGAGCTTACAGACTAATTACATAAAATAAGAGCTAAAGCTGATGGCACAGTGAAAAACTAGGAGCATTTCATTTGTAAGCTCTTTTTATTTATTTATTTTACTATAAGTCTGGGATACATATGCAGAACACGCAGGTTTGTTACATAGGTATACATGTGCCATGGTGGTTTGCTTCACCTATCAACCCGTCATCTAGGTTTTAAGCCCCGCATGCATTAGGTATTTGTCCTAATGCTCTCCCTCCCCTTGCCCCCAAACCCCCGACAGGCTTGTGATCACACACTGGGGCCAGAAGTATCTTTAAATAGGGTTCTGGTATTCTTAAAAAGTTAAATCAATAATTCAGTTATTCTTAGGATCTCAAAAATATAAACTTTCTAAAGACATCATCTTTTGTTTTAAAAGTATAAACTTAGCTCATTACAAAAAAAGAAAGAAAAGAAACAGTGATTTACTTAAGAAAGAAAGCTGACTTGGGTGCTTTAGTGATAAATGTAACTTTCCTTGAATGAAGAAAAGAATATCTTTCTGAAGATTTCCACTTTATAAGTTTCATTTCTTTTTCTCAAGTACTTTCTTCAGAGATTTATGATTAAATCTCTTCAGAATCCCTGATTAATTCCCTTCAGAAGACATCAGAAGCCAGGTAAATGGAGAAGTAGAAGGAATATCTTGCCAGAAGTACCTAGGTCTTCTCTGCGTTGTGTCAAATCAGCCAAGTGAGTCGTGTGTTTTAAACCTTGGTGTTTGGCTATTGCAGTATAAAATAATTATCATGAGCCTTGACTGAGGGACCCTAATAGGGCCTCTGAGGCATCATCTGGAGGGCAAAAACATCCTTGAAGAAAGGGGCATAAGCTCATTTGGAGCATTCTGAGAAGTCTCAGTGGATATAAACTAGTGTGCATGGTAACCCTTATATTGCTAGACTGTGGGGCACTTGGGAACATTTACAATTTCTACAATAATTGCAATAGTTATTTCCTTGATTTTCTGGTCCTTTCCCCAGAATTCTCACTGAGATACCAGCACTCTCCTTTCTTTCTCTCTCACTGAGAGAGCCCTGGGGACCCCATGTTCTTTCTCAGTGGCTGCTACTTAGATCACCCCAGGCCAGTCACTGTTATTGCTGCTGCTGCTACTTTCATTCAGTGGTCTTGTTGCTCTCTCTCCCTATCAATACTTTGACTTGCTGTCAGAACTTCTGCTATTGGTACCAGCAATATTGGAGGGAAGTATTTCCATTACCAATTAATGCTTTCTGGACCTCCAAGGGTCAAATTTTCAGCTTTATCTTTACTAATACCACATTAGGAATTTCGAACATGATTGCCAAAGCCCAAGAGTAACACAGCAAACATATTCCTCGCCGGTGATTGCTCAGTAACAGAAAATGGGCATATGTTTGCCGTATTTTGACATCCTAAGATCCCTACCTTCTCTATATTATACATCTGCAGCCTCTCCTCCTAGCCTCCCTTTTGATGTGAGTGTGCTAACATCATCAACCTGAAGTTCAGGCCCAAAGTTTCCTTCCCCAAAGCCCAGATAATCTTTCCAAAAGAACTCTGGGAGGTACTGTCTGAGTCTCCAGACTCTCCGAGACAAATATAGCGATTAGAATTCATATTAATTTTTTATTTCTTCTGTAACAAATTACTACATATGTAGTGACTTGAAACAACACAAATTTATTATCTTATATTTTGTTGGTCAGAAGCCTGGTGTGGGTCTCATTAGACTAAAATCAAGATGCCAGCAGTCTGTTTCTTTTTGGAGGCTCCAGGGGAGAATATTGTTCTCAGGTTGTTGGCAGAATTCAGTTCCTTGTAGTTGGAGGACTGAGGTTCTCATTTTCTTCCTGCCTGCTGAAAGTCATTCTTAGCTTCTAGAGGACACACATTCTTTGACTCATGGCCCACTTCCTCCATCTTCAAAGGGAAAGTATGCTCCATGTTAGAATTTTTTGATTAATATATTGAGATAAAGAAAAAAATAGATATTTATTAGGTCATTAAATGAAGAAGTCTAGGTGGCTTCAGGCACAGGTGGATCCAGGGTTTCAAACAGATCTTCAGGAATTTGCCACTTTTCATCACTTGGTGCTCCTTTTCTCTGTGCTAATTACAAATTCAGGTAGGTTATCTCTTTGTCTGTAGGCTTTTGCCTCATCATTCAATTAACTCCAGTGGAAAGAAAGGTTCTTTTTCTTGTGCATTCCATCAAAAGTTTGGGGAACAATTCTTTTACCCTGCAAGGTTATAGGATCATCTTGGAAACAGTCACCTTGTGTCAGGGTAATACAGTTCTTTGATTGGCTAGACCCAGTCAAAATCCAGACTCAAAATCCTAACCAAAATTCCCAGGTCTGGAGCCAGGAGATGGGGTAGACCCATTTTAGTCATCTGGATTGAGGGTGCATAGAGGTGCTATTTGTTACCTGATGTGGGTGTGAATGCTAAACAGGCAAGAACAACAGATGTCTACAGTTGCTTCTCGGAATTCTGGGGAAACATCACATCGAGATGTAATATCTGAAGATAAAAATATAAGTTGCAGAAGTAAGAGAAAACAGAAGTAGTAGGTAGTCTTTAGAAAAATGCACATTATAAATTATCATGTGAATAAAACAAAGTGACTTTTATCTGTCATGTAAATATTACACACCCTCCAATATTCTATCTGTTCAACTTCAAGCAAAGTATTTAATCTCAAGTTTCTCATATGTAAAGTAAAGATAATATCAATTACCTTTTGGAGTCGTTGTAAGGACTCGAGATGATGCTTGTAAGGAATGCACTTCTGTGTCTGGCATTGTAGTTGGTGTTCAATGAATGACAGCTATCATTATCATCATGGTTATTATTTTAATGAATCTCAGCCTTTCTCATTCCTGAAGAACAGTTTGAACTCACCACACTTCTATATCTGTTTTCCTTGAGGGTAATTAAGCTACTTATAATGGCCTTGCTTTAATTGTCAGACTTGAAATAAAATTTTTATCAATTTGCTCTGAAGCCATTAGGCCTTTATTTATTGATTCAGGTCTAAGGAAAACCCCAGAAGTCTTAAACAGAGCAATGCTGATTGAGGTTAATTTTACTTTCACATAAACCAAACGCCTTAAAGTGAGGTGGGACTGGCAATGTTGCTGACATGAAATTCACGTCCTTCTGAGGTGTTCTGTCACTGCTGCTGTTCATCAAAATCCAGTTTTATTTTATCAACCAAGAGGCATATGATTCTGAAACTATATATCTCACTTCTCAATTCCAGTTCTTACAGAATGGTTTCTCCTACTGAAAAGTAGGATTGCTAAGGCCTGAGGCATGGTCTGGGTAGCAGGCTGCTGGAGTGGGTATCAAGATGGAGTCTGTGTGGAGATTAGGCCCACGCAGATCAGGGGATGGGGTGGGCAGGAAGTGCTGTGGATTCATGTGCTGCGAGATTCGCTCAGGATTCTCCCTGAGGGGGCCAGTTATTGGGCAGATAATGGCACAACTTAATCCATGTTCCAGTAGAGAGTGGAACTGGAGGTCTTGACACTCTTCCTGTCCTTATCCTGATGTTCTCAGGGTCAAGAAAGGGCTCAGGCCTGTGGGGACCCTGTAGTACACACTGAGTGTTAGTTCCTATGACTGTAACAAGTTTTCACAAATTTGGTGGCTCAAAGCAACACAGAGTTATTATCTCACAGTTCAAGAGTCAGAAGTCTAAAATGAGTTGGCATGGCTGTGCTCCTTCTGGAGGCTCGAAGAGAAAAATTGATTTCCTTGCCTTTTCCAGCTGTATTCATTGGCTGTGGCCCCTTCCTGCCTACTCCATTCCCTTATCTGCACCTTCAAATCCCTTTCTCTGTTGAGCTCTGCTTCCATCATCACATCTCCTACTCGGACTCTCCTGCCTCTTTCACTTACAAGGACTCTTGTGATTATATCATAATGACAGTCCAGGGTAATCTCCCATCTCAACATCCTTAATTTAAGCCCATCTGCAAAGTCTCTTTATCATGTTAGGTAACATATCCACAGGTTCTGGGGATTACAATGTGGTCATCTTTGGTGGGAGGGCATTATTCAGCCAACCACACCCCATCCTAAATATAGGCTCAGCTATTTAATTCAAGGGCAAAAATATTAAATTCCCCTTGCAAGAGAAACCAAGAAACATCACAGAGAAATAATAATTTTTTGCGCAGAAGTCGTTACTAGTCCCCAGGATCCTCAGTGTGTGCTTACAACACACAACAGCAGGGATATGAGTCTTATTGTGACATATTAATTTTTAGGACATTTTCCTTTTTAAAAAAGATCTTATCAATGCCCAGAGAGGATTGGCTGATATGAAGAAAAAATTGGTAGATATGGTAGATATGAACAAGAGACTATTTTTTAAAACTTTTATAAAATCATGGTCATTTATGGGCATAACATGAATCTTCCATTTTACCCAGACCTCAGTTAGGGGTTGTATTAGTTTACTAGGCTTCCCTAACAAAGTACCACAGACCGGGTAGTGAAACAACAGAAATGTGTTTCCTTACACTTCTACAGGCTAGAAATCTGAGATCAAGGTGACAGTACGATTGATTTCTTTCTAGGTCTTCCTCCTTGGTCTGTCTTCTCCTTGTGCCTTTACCTGGTCTTCCCTCTGTGCCTGTCTGCGTCCCTAATCTCCTCTTCTTATGAAGACATCCGTCTTGTTAGACTAAGGCCCATCCATATGACCTTATTTTAAACTATTTGCCTCTTTTAAAATCTCATCTCGAAATATAGTCACACTTTGAGATGCTAGGGGTTAGGACTTTACCATATGAATTTTGCAGGGACACAATCTAGCCCAGAGCAGTGATCAACCAAATTTACTGTTTTACATTATCTTTTGGTGGAGTAATTTGTTCCTGCTGCAACTGTCTCTCTTCCTGGCAAACCCAGAGAGAAGGGTTGACATAGGGGTTAGCTTCCTTGCAGACACCAGGTGTTATTTCCAGACCTTGCCATCATCAGCCAGTGCCATAGTGAAACCAAAATAAGATTGATCCAGTCTGAGTCCATGTCTTTGTCAAAGTTACACAGAACCTTGGGGATTTAGAAGTTATCACGGAAAGTTATTTAAAGCTATCCAAGCTGTTATCTGTTCCCTTTTTAAGTGTTCATATTAACTCACAATTCTGTTAAAACAGGGGGTTATATTCTTTGGCTTTTCCTGTTTTAGTCATTTTATTTTCATATGTAGTGGGGTGGTTACTTAAAATTATTGCTTAGAAATGCAGAAATATAGTTTTATTTTCTGTACCTGAACTCACCTTACCCATAAGACCTCCGACTCTGGTCAAGAATGAGGAGAAACTTTAAGTTGCCCGTTCAAGTTTTCTCAGCCATTTTCGGTTTAAATCTTCCTCTTTTCCAGGGTGAGTCAGTGCTTCTGCTTCCTTCCCTTCCCCAGGATGAGATCCAGACCCTGAATGGAGAAGCGAGCGGGAAGGCTCCTAGTCCTCCCTCTGTCCTCTTGTCCTTTCTATTCCTTGAGGTGTCTCATGCCCAGGGTTGAATTTGCTATGTAGTTAATGAAGCTTAAACTTCAGAGCTTCTCATTTGCAGGCCTTCCTCTGAGCTCTTAGAAAAGGCCTTAATGATGGATTCACATGGTCATAGCTTTTGTCACATTAATGAAAGTAAAACACTTTAACAGCAATTGATTGAGACACTGTTGCCCGCCACTTGACCTCCCCTCCACTAAAGCTGTCTGCCGTGTAAAGTGGCTTTGGAGTGGCTGTAAGAATATTGGTCATCTAAGGGGAAGGTGACATGGGGATACCCTCAGTTTGCATTTAGTGTGATGTGTTTATATGGTTTGGAGTCACTTTCACAAATGGTTAAGTTATATGCTGGACAACCTTTGGTAGTAATGGCTTCCAAAAATATTCTTGTCACTTGCTGTACCCACTTACAATGTGCAGGGCTGGAGTGGTATCATGATATACTACCTAGAATGCCTGGCACCAGAAGTGTGTTGGGAATGGAGGAGAAAAAGGCTTGGGAAAAGCCTATAGAAGTTTCCTCCAGTCATCAGTGGGGTAAAATAGGAAACAGAGGATTCAATTCTCACTGACAACTGGACATACAAAAGTTTTCTCAGGCCAGGAATATACTGAATAATGTAGCATATATACTTGTAAATGTCATGCATACATATATTTTTTCTGATGGAAATTATGCAAAATGGAACTTAGAATTTCTGTGTTTGTAGGACACAGGTACATCTGTGCATGAAGTCATGGGTTTTATGCTTTCCAATTATCAATAATAAAAAAGTCAATCAAGCATACTTGAGGAGAATGTGAATTATCTACCTTTTTATCCTCTCTATAGAAAATATTACAAAACAATTATCCTATGAAGAGGTGATCAAAGAGTATGCAGTACAAAATGTAGGAAAAATGTCTTACTAAGGTATAAACAAATAATTAATAAAAATGTTATCTAGATTTGTGAGACTTGTAGTATTTGTAAGCTTTCTTATATTTTTTTCTCTATTAAAAAAAATTCACTTTTGGCCAGGCACAGTGGCTCAGGCCTGTAATCTCAGCACTCTGGGAGGCTGAGGTGGGAGAAGTGCTTGAGGCCAGGAGTTCGAGGCCAGTCTGGCCAACATGGTGAAACCCTGTCTTTACTAAAAATACAAAAACTAGCCGGATATGGTGGCACATGTCTGTAATCTCAGTTACTCGGGTGGCTGAGGCAGGAGAATTGCTTGATCCTGGGAGGCAAAGGTTGCAGTGAGCTGAGATGGTGCCACTGCACTCCAGCTTGGGCAACAGAGAGAGACTCCATCTCAAAATAAATAAATAAATATTCACTTTCATTCTTAGAATGATATTGATCACTTTGTATACTTTTTTCTTAAAGTGGGCTCCTAAAATTCTATATGCCTCAGGCCCTGTGGATCTTACCTGGCCTTCTGTATACCCCTTGATCAGTGAACATTGAGTGCTGACACGAGGGGCCCTGGACCCCAACCTGAGGCAGCTTATTCTGCATTCTCAGTGTCCAGACCCCAGAAATGTCCTGGCCAGTGTTCCCTGAGCAGCAGCATTTCAGCACACTTCTGTCCATTTCTGAATTTCAGAAGCACTTGATGCCTCAGTGACATTCAGGATGCCCCACTGGCACCACGGGCATGTGAAGTGTGGGGAGCAGAGGGCACGCGACTCCAAGGCCCCTTTCAGAGCAAACACTCCATGCCAGTGCACCCACCAGTGTTGGGATGTGTGCGTGCACGTGTGCTTGGTGGGGGTGGAGGTGGGCCTAGGGACCTTTGTGAAGTCATCTATTTCTTTTTATTAAACAGGGCTGCACTTCATTCAGTGTTGAAAGGAAGACATGATGAGATGGGACAATCAGGTTTTGAGCGAATGCTTGACTTGGCATAAGACCAATTTTATTAGCCAAGAATGACAAGACACATTGAACAGAGGTGTCAGACTTGTGAGAAGTATATAAAATAGGATTCCAGAGCAGAGAGGGCAGCTGAACAAATGAAGAAAGTGACCCCTGCTCAGCTTGTGCACTTAGTTTCTGTCCCTGGAATCAGACACAGTGAGAATCAGAAACATTTCCTTAATACAACAAAGTAATCACATCATGATGCCCAAGAAAGAGACTGGCACCATATGGAACATTCTATAAGTGTGAGGCCATCTTGACCCAGCCTCCTTTGCCTTGGAAGTTCTAAACATGTCTGGAAATTTGTTGATCTACCCCCTCCAAGTGTTTGGATCTCGGAAGGCAGACCAGTCTTATTCCTACCGACACTCTCCAAGCACCTCCTCCCAACTTCAGGACCAGCTTCTATAGCACTGTGGTGTAATTTTTGAGAGCACAAAATGGAGATAAATCAAAGGGGTCAAATACCAGCACCATCAATTACAAGCTGTGTAATCTTGAGTAAATTACTTAACCTCTCTGAGCTTCAGTTTTCTTATCTGTACAAAAGATTGCTATAAGGATGAATAAGTTCATACATGTAAACTACTTGGAATACAAAATGTGTATGTTTTAACTATTATAATCCCCTCACTGTAGGACATGCACTTGTACCATATATTCTTCCTCTTTTCTGGCCTATGACTTAGAGTGAAAACAATGTGGTCAGGCCTTCAAGCTTTGTTCCCTAATGTTTAAAAAGAAGCTTTTGGGATTTAGAACATTCTTTTCTATCTCAAAGACTGAGTAGTTACATTCAAAAGCCCGGATTTCAGGGCTATTGTTCCTGAGATGGACTTCAAGTGCCTATTTTGGAAGTCTAGAAATGAACATAGATTTTTAGCTTCTGCGTGCATCCCAGCTATAAAGATACTAAACTTCTCTGAGGCAATAGGCACTGCTGGCTAAAAAGAGAAAGATCATGAGCAAAGATGAAAAAAGGGGCAGTAATTAAAGTAATAATATATTTCAAAATGCTACACAAATAATAATGAAGGAGAACAAACATTTAAAATTTCCTTTAAAAGTGCCAGGTGTCAGGCCATGAAATATATATATATATGTATATATATATATGTTATATATATATGTTAACATATATATATGTTATATATATGTTAACATATATATATGTTATATATATGTATATATATATATGTTATATATATATGTTAACATATATATATGTTATATATATGTTAACATATATATGTTATATATATGTTAACATATATATGTTATATATATGTATATATGTATGTATGTATATATATGTATGTGTATATATATATGTTAACTTCATCTTTGCAACCACCTATTATATGCATAGTTTTATTTTACTGGTGAGTAAACAAAGGTTTGTAGAGTTTTGCTACCGCTCAAACAATACAGTGTGATAAGGGATAGGCTATGATTCGAGCTGAAGTTTTGCTTCCAAGGACACGGTCTTTCCACTCATTGTTCCTGGTACCCCACCCCCTGCTCTCTAAAATTCAATTCTCTGAAAGAAAAGCATCTGACTGGAAAACAGCATTTTCTATCAAGAGGTTTCCATCATCAGCTGGGAATGTATCAATTGTGGGGAGCATCTTCCTGAACCTTCAAAGCCTTTTCTCTGTCAGAAGAGAAATCTCGACCTCATCAGAATCTAGGGTACTGTTTCCATCTGCAAGTTTGACATCTCAATGTGATTAGGTAGGTAGTCAATTCTAATTAACTCTCCTCTTCCAGCCAATTCTGCCAATACATTGGTTGTATTTTAAAAATTCAGACAATTCTTTTGGAAAAACATCATTCCATCTCTCTCCAAATACTTGTTACTTTGACTCTAAGACCTCATCTTTATTCTCATCACAAATTCCTCAGAAGAACGGTTAAATTGATTTTGCATAAGATGGTGACAATGAAATTTTGTTTACTTCAGAATGGAAATACAGACATCAAATATATGAACTCATTGCTCTGGCTAACATTGAAAATCAGCACCATACAAACTGTCATATGATTTCAATCTTAATCCCAGGTGAGATTGTGAGGAAGACAAAATTTGCTTTTTATGGCCCACTCCCTCCTTTCCCTCCATCTGCCACCTTGCCTTTATATCTCACCAACCATGTTGTATCTAACATTCACATTCATTCTTTACTTCTTTCTTCCAAGACCTGGTTGCAGGGAAGAGTCTGGTAGACTCACTCATGCTAATGCCGTTGGATCCCAGCTTGCCCCTTATAGATTCTTTCTTAGTTTCCCATATGTAGATTCATAAACATGCTTGTCTCCCTCTCACCTTCCATCCTTCTTTTAGGATTGTTTCTCCTCTTGTCTTCAATTTAATTATAAGGGAGTTAGGAAGCATCTAAATTCTTTCCATTTTACCACATGGAAAGGTTTAAAAATAGATAATTCTGCTCACAGTCACACGATCATTTATCAATGTTCTGCAAGTTCTGGTTAAGGTAGTAAGACTTAAATAGAAGTAAGTTGTGCATAAGTTTTGTAAAAGTGAAGACAACATTATTTTTATTTGTAGGTACGAAGACATACCTAGAAAATACATGTGACTAAAGTCAAAAAGTATTATGATAAAAAAGTTTAGTAAAATGATATGTATGAAAACCATGTAACAATAAATGTGGGTTATTCCAAAAATTCCCATTTAGAAAATATAATGAAAGATGAGCTCATTCACAGTATTGGCAAAATACTTGAAATAAGATAGAAATAAACTTATCAAGAACCACAAGGCTTATATGAAGCAAGCTAATTATTATTATTATTATTATTGTTATTATTATTATTATTATTATTATACTTTACGTTTTAGGGTACATGTGCACAATGTGCAGGTTAGTTACATATGTATACATGTGCCATGCTGGTGTGCTGCACCCAGTAACTCATCATTTAGCGTTAGGTATATCTCCTAATGCTATCCCTTCCCCCTCCCCCCACCCCACAACAGTCCCCAGAGTGTGATGTTCCCCTTCTTGTGTCCATGTGTTCTCATTGTTCAATTCCCACCTATGAGTGAGAACATGTGGTGTTTGGTTTTTTGTCCTTGTGATAGTTTACTGAGAATATGATTTCCAATTTCATCCATGTCCCTACAAAGGACATGAACTCATCATTTATTATGGCTGCATAGTATTCCATGGTGTATATGTGCCACATTTTCTTAATCCAGTCTATCATTGGTGGACATTTGGGTTGGTTCCAAGTCTTTGCTCTTGTCAATAGTGCCGCAATAAACATACGTGTGCATGTGTCTTTATAGCAGCATGATTTATAGTCCTTTGGGTATATACCCAGTAATGGGATGGCTGGGTCAAATGGTATTTCTAGTTCTAGATCCTTGAGGAATCACCACAATGACTTCCACAATGGTTGAACTAGTTTACAGTCCCACCAACAGTGTAAAAGTGTTCCTATTTCTCCACATCCTCTCCAGCACCTGTTGTTTCCTGACTTTTTAATGATTGCCATTGTAACTGGTGTGAGATGGTATCTCATTGTGGTTTTGATTTGCATTTCTCTGATGGCCAGTGATGGTGAGCATTTTTTCATGTGTTTTTTGGCTGCATAAATGTCTTCTTTTGAGAAGTGTCTGTTCATGTCCTTCGCCCACTTTTTAATGGGGTTGTTTGTTTTTTCTTGTAAATTTGTTTGAGTTCATTGTAGATTCTGGATATTAGCCCTTTGTCAGATGAGTAGATTGAAAAAATTTTCTGCCATTCTGTAGGTTGCCTGTTCACTCTGATGGTAGTTTCTTTTGCTGTGCAGAAGCTCTTCAGTTTAATTAGATCCCATTTCTTAATTTTGGCTTTTGTTGCCATTGCTTTTGGTGTTTTAGACATGAAGTCCTTGCCCATGCCTGTGTCCTGAATGGTAATGCCTAGGTTTTCTTCTAGGGTTTTTATGGTTTTAGGTCTAACGTTGAAGTCTTTAATCCATCTTGAATTAATTTTTGTATAAGGTGTAAGGAAGGGATCCAGTTTCAGCTTTCTACATATGGCTAGCCAGTTTTCCCAGCACCATTTGTTAAATAGGGAATCCTTTCCCCATTTCTTGTTTTTGTCAGGTTTGTCAAAGATCAGATAGTTGTAGATATGCGGCGTTATTTCTGAGGGCTCTGTTCTGTTGCATTGATCTATATCTCTGTTTTGGTACCAGTACCATGCTGTTTTGGTTACTGTAGCCTTGTAGTATAGTTTGAAGTCAGGTAACGTGATGCCTCCAGCTTTGTTCTTTTGGCTTAGGATTGACTTGGTGATGCAGGCTCTTTTTTGGTTCCATATGAACTTTAAAGTAGTTTTTTCCAATTCTGTGAAGAAAGTCATTGGTAGCTTGATGGGGATGGCATTGAATCTAAAAATTACCTTGGGCAGTATGGCCATTTTCACAATATTGATTCTTCCTACCCATGAGCATGGAATATTCTTCCATTTGTTTGTATCCTCTTTTATTTCCTTGAGCAGTGGTTTGTAGTTCTCCTTGAAGAGGTCCTTCACATCCCTTGTAAGTTGGATTCCTAGAATAATTGCTTATTCTCTTTGAAGCAATTGTGAATGGGAGTTCACTCATGATTTGGCTCTCTGTTTGTCTGTTATTGGTGTATAAGAATGCTTGTGATTTTTGTACATTGATTTTGTATCCTGAGACTTTGCTGAAGTTGCTTATCAGCTAAAGGAGATTTTGGGCTGAGACAATGGGGTTTTCTAGATATACAATCATGTCATCTGCAAACAGGGACAATTTGACTTCTTCTTTTCCTAATTGAATACCCTTTATTTCCTTCTCCTGCCAATTGCCCTGGCCAGAACTTCCAACACTGTGTTGAATAGGAGTGGTGAGAGAGGGCATCCCTGTCTTGTGCCAGTTTTCAAAGGGAATGCTTCCAGTTTTTGGCCATTCAGTATGATATTGGCTGTGGGTTTGTCATAGATAGCTCTTATTATTTTGAGATACGTCCCATCAATACCTAATTTATTGAGAGTTTTTAGCATGAAGAGTTGTTGAATTTTATCAAAGGCCTTTTCTGCATCTATTGAGATAATCATGTGGTTTTTGTCTTTGGTTCTGTTTATATGCTGGATTACTTTTATTGATTTGCATATATTGAAGCAGCCTTGCATCCCAGGGATGAAGCCCACTTGATCATGGTGGATAAGCTATTTGATGTGCTGCTGGATTCAGTTTGCCAGTATTTTATTAAGGATTTTTGCATCAACATTCAACAAGGGTATTGGTCTAAAATTCTCTTTTTTGGTTGTGTCTCTGCCCGGCTTTGGTATCAGGATGATGCTGGCCTCATAAAATGAGTTCAGGAGGATTCCCTCTTTTTCTACTGATTGGAATAGTTTCAGAAGGAATGGTACCAATTCCTCCTTGTACCTCTGGTAGAATTCGGGTGTGAATCCATCTGGTCCTGGACTCTTTTTGGTTGGTAAGTTATTGATTATTGCCACAATTTCAGCTCCTGTTATTGGTCTATTCAGAGATTCAACTTCTTCCTGGTTTACTCTTGGGAGGGTGTATGTGTCGAGGAATTTATCCATTTCTTCTAGATTTTCTAGTTTATTTGCGTAGAGGTGTTTGTAGTATTCTCTGATGGCAGTTTGTATTTCTGTGGGATCGGTGGTGATATCCCCTTTATCATCTTTTATTGCATCTATTTGATTCTTCTCTCTTTTCTTCTTTATTAGTCTTGCTAGCAGTCTATCAATTTTGTTGATCCTTTCAAAAAACCAGCTCCTGGATTCATTAATTTTTTGAAGGGTTTTTTGTGTCTGTATTTCCTTCAGTTCTGCTCTTTTAGTTATTTCTTGCCTTCTGCTGGCTTTTGAATGTGTTTGCTCTTGCTTTTCTAGTTCTTTTAATTGTGATGTTAGGGTGTCAATTTTGGATCTTTCCTGCTTTCTCTTGTGGACATTTAGTGCTATAAATTTCCCTCTACACACTGCTTTGAATGTGTCCCAGAGATTCTGGTATGTTGTGTCTTTGTTCTTGTTGGTTTCAAAGAACATCTTTATTCCTGCCTTCATTTCATTATGTACCCAGTAGTCATTCAGGAGCAGGTTGTTCAGTTTCCATGTAGTTGAGTGGTTTTGAGTGAGTTTCTTAATCTTAAGTTCTAGTTTGATTGCACTGTGGTCTGAGAGACAGTTTGTTATAATTTTTGTTCTTTTACATTTGCTGAGGAGAGCTTTACTTCCAACTGTGTGGTCAATTTTGGAATAGGTGTAGTGTGGTGCTGAAAAAAATGTATATTCTGTTGATTTGGGGTGGAGAGTTCTGTAGATGTCTATGAGGTCCACTTGGTGCAGAGCTGAGTTCAATTCCTGGGTATCCTTGTTAACTTTCTGTCTCGTTGATCTGTCTAATGTTGACAGTGGGGTGTTAAAGTCTCCCATTATTATTGTGTGGGAGTCTAAGTCTCTTTGTAGGTCACTCAGGACTTGCTTTATGAATCTGGGTGCTCCTGTATTGGGTGCATATATATTTAGGATAGTTAGCTCTTCTTGTTGAATTGATCCCTTTACCATTATGTAATGGCCTTCTTTGTCTCTTTTGATCATTGTTGGTTTAAAGTCTGTTTTATCCGAGACTAGGATTGCAACCCCTGCCTTTTTTTGTTTTCCATTTGCTTGGTAGATCTTCCTCCATCCTTTTATTTTGAGCCTATGTGTGTCTCTGCACGTGAGATGGGTTTCCTTAATACACCACACTGATGGGTCTTGACTCTTTATCCAATTTGCCAGTCTGTGTCTTTTAATTGGAGCATTTAGTCCATTTACATTTAAAGTTAATATTGTTATGTGTGAATTTGATCCTGTCATTATGATGTTAGCTGGTTATTTTGCCCATTAGTTGATGCAGTTTCTTCCTAGCCTCGATGGTCTTTACAATTTGGCATGATTTTGCAGTGGCTGGTACTGGTTGTGCCTGTCCATGTTTAGTGCTTCCTTCAGGAGCTCTTGTAGGGCAGGCCTGGTGGTGACAAAATCTCTCAGCATTTGCTTGTCTGTAAAGGATTTTATTTCTCCTTCACTTATAAGCTTAGTTTGGCTGGATATGAAATTCTGGGTTGAAAATTCTTTTCTTTAAGAATGTTGAATATTGGCCCCCACTCTCTTCTGGCTTGTAGAGTTTCTGCTGAGAGATCCGCTGTTAGTCTGATGGGCTTCCCTTTGTGGGTAAACTGACCTTTCTCTCTGGCTGCTCTTAACATTTTTTCCTTCATTTCAACTTTGGTGAATCTGACAATTATGTGTCTTGGAGTTGCTCTCCTCGAGGAGTATCTATGTGACGTTCTCTGTATTTCCTGAATCTGAATGTTGGCCTGCCTTGCTAGACTGGGGAAGTTCTCCTGGATAATATCCTGCAGAGTGTTTTCCAACTTGTTTCCATTCTCCCCGTCACTTTCAGGTACACCAATCAGACGTAGATTTGGTCTTTTCACATAATCCCATATTTCTTGGAGGCTTTGTTCGTTTCTTTTTATTCTTTTTTCTCTGAACTTCCCTTCTCACTTCATTTCATTCATTTCATCTTCCATCACTGATACTCTGTCTTCCAGTTGATCGCATGGGCTCCTGAGGCTTCTGCATTCTTCACATAGTTCTCAAGCCTTGGCTTTCAGCTCCATCAGCTCCTTTAAGCACTTCTCTGTATTGGTTATTCTATTTATACATTCCTCTAAATTTTTTCAAAGTTTTCAACTTCTTTGCCTTTGGTTTGAATTTCCTCCTGTAGCTCGGAGTAGTTTGATCATCTGAAGCCTTCTTCTCTCAACTTTTCAAAGTCATTCTCCATCCAGCTTTGTTCCGTTGCTGGTGAGGAGCTGCGTTCCTTTGGAGGAGGAGAGGCGCTCTGCTTTTTAGAGTTTCCAGTTTTTCTGCTGTTTTTTCCCCATCTTTGTGGTTTTATCTACTTTTGGTCTTTGATGATGGTGAGGTACAGATGGGTTTTTGGTGTGGATGTCCTTTCTGTTTGTTAGTTTTCCTTCTAACAGACAGGACCCTCAGCTGCAGGTCTGTTGGCATTTGCTAGAGGTCCACTCCAGACCCTGTCTGCCTGGGTACCAGCAGCAGTGTCTGGAGAACAGCGGATTTTCGTGAACCACGAATGCTGCTGTCTGATTGTTCCTCTGGAAGTTTTGTCTCAGAGGAGTACCCAGCCGTGTGAGGTGTCAGTCTGCCCCTACTGGGGGGTGCCTCCCAGTTAGGCTGCTCTGGGGTCAGGGGTCAGGGACCCACTTGAGGAGTCAGTCTGCCCGTTCTCAGATCTCCAGCTGTGTGCTGGGAGAACCACTGCTCTCTTCAAAGCTGTCAGACAGGGACATTTCGAAGCAAACTAATTTTTTTTAAATGAATAGACAATATACCTAGAAGAGAATTGGAGAAACATGGCTTCCTCTATATATGAGGAGTCTGTATATGCCAATGTTTTTTTCTTCTAAATAAATATATACACAAACATAATTCCAATAAATATTCAAATGGGATTAAAAATCAACTTTGCAAATGCTTACAATGTTTGTCCAGAAAAATAGACAGACAAAAACAAATAAATAAAAATAAACAAAAATAAATAAATAACAACAACAAAAAAAATAAACAAAAAAATAAACTAAGTTTATTCCTAATAAAACTTAGTAAGGTTATAAAAGTTTAAATAAAGTATTGCATGCCAAGAATTTGAGATTGATTAGGATTTTAATAAATCACTACTTTTATATATGTTCATTTAGTACTTACATGTTATAGAATTTCCGTAAGTCTTAGTAGCATGTTAAAATGAAGTCATGCTAACATTATTTTCCAAGTTATAGTGACTTAGTCTCTGCCTTTGATACTGAAGGACTTCTTCCATCCCCTGGCAAAGTCACCAGTAGTTATTTCTGGGATGTCAGGGTGTGTCACGTGGTGGCTCGTGTTCTTCATTGAGTCACATCACCACGACCTCTGCTGCTGGTATTCTTTATAGGAATCCCCCAAGATGGCTTCTCTGAGCCCACAGACTGCCAAAGCCCTCTCAGTGAGCAATGACAAAGTTGGGAGGACCCAGTGCAGTAACATTTATGCCCACAGCCTCAGGTGTATTTCACGAAAACATCTCCTGACCCTTCTGATCTTAATTCCCCTCATCATCAGGGCATGAATTTAGCTCCTCAAGCCAGAGAGAGGTAGATCTGAGTCATCTTGTCTTACCCAGCCATGTCCCTCCATCTTTCTTCTTTATTTCTTCTTTGACTTCTCCATTTTATTTCAGTCCCAAATAAAAACCCCCATGCTCATCAAATCATGCAAATAGGATAGGTTACTAGTTCATCAAACAGGCAGATTCTGAGTCCAAGTTTATGCTCAACAGAGGCACTGTGCTGTAAAAGAATAATCTTAACTGTATCATAAATCACTTATAAACAGTGAGTTATTATAGTGTATTAGAGGCTAGGCAGAGTACATAGGCTAAAAAGTCATGGTTTCTGTCCTCAAAGAAACTTATTGTCCAGGAGTCACAGTTATTATTTCACTAGGATATCAGGAGATGGCATATCAAGTGCATTTCTAAAATACATAAACTATATTTTCCTACTTTACCAAATTAAATGCATTATAAAAGAGCAATTAAATTGAGTCTGTCATGACTTGTTCTCAGTTAAGCGCCTAGAATTCTTTATTCCATTCTTTATGTTCTTAAAATTCATTTGTTTGTATTTCTGAGAATCCACATCAAACTACAAGAATGCAGTAAAAAAATCAAAACAAGGCTGTTGCCAATCTTTTAGTAGTTTTCCTGTTCTCTGCAGATCTTCAAAAGTGTTTCACTGTCTGCCACACTCTGTTAATACCTTTGAAATGATATACTAGACAAGATGCCGTCACTTTGAAAATAATCATGTGATTTCTTACACGATCTCTACCTCTATTTTGGATTGACATGACATAGTTATCAAATAAACATCTCATTGATCATAGACTTTTAACTGGCAGTTGTGTTATGTACAAAGGAAAACTGGCAAACAAAACATGGTCTTATTCAAAGGTGTCTTGGTTTAGTGGAGAAGATAGGTTTAATAAACAAATAATGAAGATGATGATAAAGATGATAGTGACTATGATATGATATGATAATGATAGAAGTACAATAGGCAGAAGAATACTGTTTATTCAATAAGTGGTGATGGGCTAATTGGCTCTTTAGCTGATCTCCATCTCACACCATACCCCAAATCAATTCTGGATGAATTATAGATTTAAATGTGAAAGTTAAAGCATAACATCTTTATACCTCGGGTAGAAAAATATTTCATAATCCCCTCTTGAAGCCATGTGCTCAGGACAGCATTCTTTTAGACCACATATTGTGAATACATGGGATTCTACAATGAGACTCATGCCCAGCCCTATCTATTTTCTTGAGAGTCAAGAGACAAGTTTCAATTTCTGCCACCAAGTTTGCAGAATGAAATGGGTACAGTTTTAAAGGGAAGTGATCCCCAACCACATGTGTAAAATGTCTTATTATTATCATTTTATCTCCCCTCAAGTATAAAAGAGTCAGAAGAGCCAGCTTGAAAACTGGGGAGAGTCAGGATGCTCACTATCCACAATAGCTTTTTTTATGTGCTGCTGAAAGAGAGATGCAAGAGCCGGAATCAAAGATTTGTAACCACGAGAGATGAGACTAGCTGTGATTCAGGGAGAAAAAGCAAGAGTTTAATGAGCATTGCAAATGTAAGCACAATTGTGAAGGGAATTGGGTCAAGGATTGAAATATGGGCTATGTGGGGCAGATTAGGAAATGAAGTCATTTAATAAAATGTGTTGGAATGTCGTTTTATTGTGATGTCCTGTTAAAACATCAGGTAAGGTTGGACCTTATTCATGCCAAGTGTGTATCCCTCCTGTTCTCTCTCTTTCTTTTTTTATTTCTCTCTTTCTTGAAGGCAGATGTAAAAACTTACTTCCATTAGAGATCCAATTCTAGTCAGGGTTATAGTTTTTTTCCAGACAAAGCACCTTCCCAAAACTCTTGCTATTTTCTTCTAATGTTGAACTGGGTTGGTCAACCTGAAAGACTCTTAAATCTTTTCTTTTCAACCAAAATTAATTCCTGAACCAAAGTGATCTGTCAGCCAGTTACATCTGAATTACCTGGGGTAATTGTTAATTAAAATGCAAATTTCTGGTTTTGCTTGAGGCTCCCTGAATCAGAATCTCCTAGAAGTAGGTTCTAGGAATCTGTATTTTAAACAAGCCCTGTTGATGATTCTCAGGAATTCTCAACTGGTAAGTAACTCTCGTAAGTGTCTTTTCTCAGCTCTTCTTTTCTCTTGGCTTGGCCTCATCTCTTTAAGTCTCCAGAGCTGAAGATATTTTCTAGGCAGAGGATACACCACCAACAGAAAAACAAAACAAACAACTAATATGATCTTCTTAAAAACGTCAGACTGTGTTACTTTCCAATTTTAAAATATTCAATGTCTTCCCAATGAACTGGGAATACAATATTTCCATGGCTACATGCCCTTCATTTCTGATCTCATTCTCTACTACTTCATCTTTTCTGCCTTGATATCCTCTGATTATGCTGGCATAGGATCAGATCCTTGAACCTGCCAGGATTGTTTCTGTCCGGGAGCCTTTGAGGTTACTCACTCTCTGCATGGAAAACATTTTCCATGTCTTCCTACTGCTGGCACCATCATCATTCAGATCTCAGATCCTGCTTTACCTCAAGAAGCCCCTGATTTCCCTTTCTTGTATGTGCGTGTGCATATACATATGTGTGCTCCACTTGTCATTGTCCAGTATATCAGACTATTTAAAGTTTACTTTCTGGCATTTATCACTTCTGAAATCAACTAATCAATCAATTAATCACTTTTTCTTTCTATCCTTTTTAAAGAAAACTGACCTGTCTCCCCGCTTCCCAGCTGCAAATGAATGAAAGAAGAATCTTCATGTGTGTTAATCATTGCTATGCTTTTAGTGCCTAAAGTGGTGCTTGGCACACAGTAAGTTTCTATAATTACTTAGTGAAGGTTGAATTAAAAATACCAAAAGTTCAAGACATTAAAGGATTCTTATGGTCCGCAAATAAACCCTCAAACCATAATGCCTTCAGTTCTCCTAATTTTATAATTGCTCCCTTTTCTACCCAAGTATCTTACCTCCAGTCTTGTAATATCTGCCCGTAATTATGTATGAAGGAAGAAGGACAAAGACCTAGATAATATAATGTGTAATTTGGCAAATGAGACCTTACACTTTAATATGGAAGCTAAATGGCAAATAGTGTCAATGTAATTCCCTACATATAAAAAAAAGATATGGACCTTAAATTAATTAATCAATTAAATCATTAATTCAACAAGTATGTATTGCTAACCAATTCTGTGCCGGGCCCTCTCCTAGGCAGTTAGAATACATGAGTAAGCACAACAATGACTCCTGCTCATGGAGTTTACTCATATTCCTACCTGGTAGCTAGAACATGAGAATCTTCAAGTTGTGGAGAGCTTGTCTTCCATCCTGATTTATCTTCCTCAAATGTTTATTTGTAAATAATAGTTTTTGCTTAAAAACCTTAACTCTTCTTAGATATGCAAATAAGTTGCTCTGAAATACACATTTCTAATTATCTCCAAAATATCATGCATTATAAATTGAGGCAGGATGCGGTGGCTCTTACCTGTAATCCCAGCACACTGGGAGGCTGAGGCAGGAGGATCACTTGAGCCCAGGAGTTTGAGACCAACCTAGGCAACATAGCAAGACCCCATCTCTACAAATAATTTAAAAATATTAGCTGGGCATGATGGCATGTGCCTGTAGTCCCAGCTACTCAAAATTCTGAGGTGGAAGGAGCCTAGGAGATCCAGCCTGGGTGACAGAGTAAGACCCTGTCTCAAAAAAAACGAATATATATACCTATATTATTTCCAACAGAAAATTATCTGCATAGCAATAGTTGTGGAAGTTAAGAAAGTAGATGAACTCAGAGGAAGAGTAGATTACAGCAATTAGGGGATAAAAATGCCATTCAGTTATTAGGTCATTGTTCTTCTTTATTCACTGACAATATCTATGAGTTTAACATTAATGTTAGAAAAAATTACTTGAACAAAACTCATAGCTGAACTTCAATTCCATAGAGAGGTATTTATGTATATAAAACGATATAGATTTATGTATATAAAATGATATATAAAATGATATTTTGAAAATTTAATTCTATCTCATCTGCAAATCTGAGGAATTAATACAAAATTTGAGATAAAGATTAAAATTCATTAAACATTTTTATCAACATATAGAAGGATAGATTTTTAAAATGCCAATCATTTAAACAAACCAAAGCACACATTCTTTATACACTAGAAAGACATGATCAAGCCATCTTTTATTCCTCTAGGTAGAAGAAAGGACCACTCTCCTTCTTGCCATCCTCAGTGTTGTACAGAACACTTATAAATATCTATTTTTCATTCTGTTACAGAGAGTAATATGCAAATGGGAATGGGATGAGGTATAGAAAAATGGGAACTGTCAGTGCTTTTTCTCTAGGTACCAGTGGCTGGATGATTTTGCACTTGTGCCCTTTTAATAAACAACTCAAAAGCTGAGAAGAGGGGAGGACAGAACAAACATTGTTATGTTAATTAACTAATTAATTAATTTTAGTTTTAATTTTTTTTGAGACCAAGTCTCCCTCTGTCGCCCAGGCTAGAGTGCAGTGATGCAATCTTGGCTCACTGAAACCTCTGCCCCCTGAGTTCAGGCGATTCTTGTGCCTCAGTCTCCCAAGTAGCTGGGATTACAGGTGCACGCCACCACACTTGGTTAATTTTGTATTTTTTGTAGAGATGGGGTTTTGTCATGTTGTTTAGGCTGGTATCGAACTCCTGGCCTCAAGTGATCTGCCTGTCTTGGCCTCCCAAAGCGCTGGCTGGGATTACAGGCATAAGCCATGCCTGGCAGAATTAATTTTTTTTATTTTTAATTGACAAATAAAAATGATATGTATTTATCATGTACAACATGATGTTTTGAAATATGTATACATTGTGGAATAGCTAAATCGAGCTAATTAACGTATGCATTACCACATGCGGTTATCTTTTTTGTTGTTGTTGTTGTAAGAACACTTAAAATTGATCTCAGCAATTTTCAAGAATACAATACATTATTATTATCTATAGCTACCATGTTGTACAATAGATTTCTTGAACTTACTCCTTTTATCTAACTGAAATTTTGAGTCCTTTGTCCAACATCTTCCCCAGCCTTCCCCCAGCCACTGGTAACCATGATTCCACTCTCCACTTCTATAAGGTCAACTATTTTAGATTCCATATGTAAGTGAGATCGTACAGTGTTTGTTTCTCTTTGTTTTAATTTTTATTTACTTTATTTATATTGACACTTATTAGATGTACATATTTTTGGGGGTACATGTGATAATTGAATTTTTTTTTTTACTATTGAGTTTTTTGAGCTCCTTATAGATTGAGTATTTATGAATCCCTTTTCAGATGGCTAGTTTGCCAATCTTTCCCCCATTCTGTGGGTTGTCTCTTCATTTTGTTGATTATTTCCTTTATCTTCTATTCTGTTCCATTGGTCTATGTGTCTGTTTTTAGGTGAGTATCATGATGATTTGGTACTATAACTTTGTAGTATATTTTGAAGTGAGGTAGTGTGAAGCTTCCAGCTTTGTTCTTTTTTCTCAGAATTGCTATGGCTAGGCAGGGTAGTTTTTGTGACATATAAATTTTAGGATTAATGTTTCTATTGCTGTGAAGAATGTCATTGGTATTTTGATAGAAATCGTCTTGAATTGGTAAATTACTTTGGGTAGTATTGTCATTTTAACAATATTAATTTTCAATTCCATGAGCATGGAATATCTTTCATTTGTTTGTGTCCTCTTCAATTTCTTTCAACAGTGTTTTATAGTATTTCTTGTATAGATCTTTCACATCTTTGGTTAAATTGATTCCAAGTATTTTATATTCTTTGTAGCTATTGTAATTGGGATTGCTTTCTTGATTTCATTTTTAGATTGTTTGCTATTGGTTTATATCAATGCTACTGATTTTTGTTTTGTTGATTTTATATCCTGTACCTTTGCTGAACTTTTCAGTTCTGACAGTTTTCCTATGGAGTCTGTACATATTTCTAAATATAAGATCATGTTATCTGTGTACAAGGCTAATTTGACTTCTTTTCCAGCTTGGATGTCCTTTATTTCTTTCTCTTGCCTAATTGCCCTGACTGGGACTTCCAGTATTATGTTGAACAAAAGTGGTGAAAGTGGGCATCCTTGTCTTGTACAGATCTTAGAGAAAATACTTTCAATTTTTCCCGTCAGTATTATATTGGCTATGGATTTGTCATATGTGGTTTTAATTATTTTGCAGTATGTTTTTTCTAAGCCCAGTTTGTTGAGGGTTTTTAATCATAAAGTGTTATTGAATTTCATCAAATGTTTTTCCAGCATCTATTGAAACAACCATAAAGGTTTGTTCTTGTTTCTGTTAACATGATGTATCCCATTTATTGATTTGCATATGTTGAAACATCCTTGCATCTCTGGGATGAATCCCACTTGATCATAATGAATGATCTTTTTAATGTATTCTTGAATTGGTTTGCAGTATTTTGTTGAGGATTTTTGCATCTATGTTCATCAGTGATATTGGCCTGTAGTTTTCTTTTGTGTTGTGTTTTTGTCTGGTTTTGATATTAGGGTAATGCTGGCCACATGTAATGAATTTGGAAGTATTCTCTCCTCAATTTTTTTGAAGAGTTTGAATAGAATTGCTATTAACTCTTAAGTGTTTGGTAAAATTCAATAGTGAAACCATCACATCCGGGGCTTTTCTTTGCTGAGAGAGTTTTTATTACAGCTTCAATCTTGTTACTTGTTATAGGTTTGTTAAAGTTTTTAAATTTCTTCACGGTTCAATCTTGGTAGGTTTTATGTGTCCAGAAATTTATCCATTTCTTCCAGGTTTTCCAATTTGTTGGCATATATTTGTGCATAATAGACATTCGTTCTATGTATTTCTGTAGTCTCAGCTTTTACGTCTCATTTTTCATTTCTGATTTTATTTATTTGGGTGTTTTCCTTTTTTCTTAGTCTAGCTAAAGGTTTGTCAATTTAATCTTTTCAAAAAACCAACTTTTTGCTTTATATTGTTTACTTAGTCTCAATTTCTTTTATTTCTGTTCTAGTATTTATTATTTCTTGCCTTCTCCTAATTTGGGGTTTGGTTTGTGCTTGCTTTTCTATTTCCTTGAGGTATATCATTAGATTGTTTATTTAAGTTATTTCAATTTTCTTTATGTAGGTGTTTATTGCTATAAACTACTCTCTCCATACCACTTTTGCTGTATCCCATAGATTTTGGTATGTGGTATTTCCATTTTAATTCGTTTAGAGGCTTTCTAAATTTCATTCTTAATGTCTTCATTGATTCATTCGTCATTCAGAAGCATGTTGTTGAATTTCCATGTACTTGTGTAGTTTCTAAGGTCCCTCTTGTTGTTGATTTCTACTTTTATTCCAATGTGGTCAGAAAATACACTTTATATAATTTCTACTTTTTTGAATTTTTTCAGACTTATTTCGTGGCCTAAAGTGTTGTCTAATCTAGAGAATGTTCCATGTGCTGATGAAAGGAATGTGTATTCTGCAGCAGTTGGGTAAGATGTTCTGTAAAGGTCAGTTAGGCCTTTTTGGTCTAGTATGGAGTTTAACTCCAATGTTTCTTTGTTGATGTTCTGTATGGATGAACTGTCTCTTACTGAGAGTGAGGTGTTGAAATCTCTTACTGCTATTGTATTGCAGTCTTTCTCTCCCTTTAGATCTATTAATGTTTGCGTTATATACTCAGGAGCTCTGATGTTGGATGCATATATATTTATAATTGTTATATCCTCTTGTTAAATTGATCTTTTTATTATTATATAGTTACTTTCTTTGTCTCTTTTTCTAGCCCTTGACTTGTAGTCTATTTTAGCAGATATAAATATAGCTACTCCTGCTCTTTTTTGGTTTCCACTTGCATGGAATGTCTTTTTCCATACTTTCACTTTTAGTTACATGTGTCTTTGTAGGTGAGGTGAGTTTCTTGTAGGCACCGTATAATTGGGTTTTTTTTTTCTTAATCCATTCATTCACTTTATGTATTTTAATTGGAGAATTCATTCTATTTATATTCAGCGTTACTGTTGATAAGCAATACTTACCTTTGATAAGAAAAACTTACTACTGATATTTTATTCCTCATTTTCTGGTTGTTTTGTAACTCGAGTCTTTTCCTTCATTTCTTTCATACTGAAATCTTTTGTGGTTAAGTGATTTTCTTTCTAAGTATGTTTTAATTTATTTAGTTTGTATTTTTAGTATCTATTATAGAATTTTGCATTGCAAATACTATGTGGCTTACAGAAACCATCTCATAGATATAACAAGTTATTTTAAAGAGATGACAATTGATATGTTTTGCGTATTTGTCGTCTCCAAATCTCATGTTGAAATATAATCCCCAGTGTTGAAGGTAAGGCCTGGTGGGAGATGTCTAGATCATGGGGACAGATCCCTCATCAATGGCTTAGTGTCATCCCCTTGGTGATGAGTGAGTCACTCTGAGTTCATGTGAGATCTGATTGTTTGTAAGTGTGTAGCACTTCTCCCCTCTTTTTCTTGCTCCTACTCACACCATATGACATGCCTGCTCCGCCTTCACCTTCTGCCATGACTACAGACTTCTTGAGGCCCTCATCAAAAGCTTAGCAAATGCCAGCACTGCGCTTCCTGTACAGTCTGTGGAATTGTGAGCCAATTAAACTTCTTCTCCATTAAATTGCCTGGCCTCAGATATTTATTTATAACAACACAAAAATGGCCTAATACAACAACTTATCTTAGATCACAAAAAAGAATACAAAAAAAAGCAACAAAAAAGTTTATTATTTAGCTGCACCCCAGTCCTTCTCCAATCCATTTGACTGTTTGTCATCTCAATTTACATTTTTTTTTGAGACAGGGTCTCACTCTGTCATCCAGGCTGGAGTGCAGTGGTGTGATTATGGCTCACTGAAGCCTCTAACTCCAAGGCTCAAGTGTTTCTCCCACCTCAGTCTCCTGAGTCACTAGCACTATAGTGGGTGCATTCCACCACATCTGGCTAATGTTTTAATTTTTTGTAGAGATGGGGCCTTGCTATGTTGTCCAGGTAGGTCTTGGCCTTCTGACCTCAAGCAATCCCCCTGCCTTGACCTCCCAAAGTCCTGGGATTACAGGCATGAGCTACAGTGTCCAGTCTCAATTTATATATTTTTATACTGCCTATTTCTTAATAGGTTGCAGTAGTTATTGTTTTTGATAGATTTGTCTTATAGGCATCTTACTAGAGTTGTAAGTGGATTTCACACCATAATTACAGTATGGGAGTATTCTGGGGTTGTCTATGTTGTTTTCCAGTGGGTTTTATACCTTCGAGTGTTTTCTTTTTACATATTAGGGATTTTTTTCTTTCTGATTGAAGAACTTCCTTTAGCATTTCTTATAAGATGGGGCTGGTTGTATGAGTTCTTTCAACTTTTGTTTATCTAGAAAAGACTGTATACCTCCTTTATATTTTAAAGATAGCTTGTCTGGATAAGATATTCTTGCATGGCAGTTTTTTTTGTTTGTTTGTTTCAACACTTTGAAAATGTTGTTCTACTCGCTCCTGGCCTATGTGGTTTCTGTTTAGCACTCTGTTGCCAGATGAATTGAAGTTCTTTTTTATGTATGTTATTAGCTTCTTTTCTCTTGCTGCCTTTAGGATCTTCCCTCTCTTTGTCCTTGACCTTTGAGAATTTGATGATTAAACTCTCAAAGTTTAAACATTGTCTGCCTTGGGATATTCTTGTTGGGGTCAGATCTGTTTGGTGTTTTCTGACTTTCTTGTACCTAGATATTTGTATCTTTCTCGAGTTTTGGGAAATTGTCAGTTATTATTTCCTTAAATAAGCTTTCTATCCCTTGCTGTTGCTTGGCTCCCTCTTGAATGCCAATATTTTTTAGATTTTTTTTTTAGGTAACTATCTGTATCTTGTAGGCAATCTTCATTTATTTTTATTCTTTTTTTCTTCTTTGTATTTTCAAATAGCTTGTCTTCTAATTCTCTGATTCTTTCCTCTTCTAGATCTAGTCTGCTGTTGAGAGCCTCTGATGAATTTTTCTGTTTAGCAAATATATTTCTCAGTTCCAGCACTTCAGTTTGATTTTTAAAATTATTTTAATCTTTCTGTTAAATTTTTATGATAAATTTCCAAATTCCTCTTCTGTGTTATCTTGGAAATCACTGAGTCTCCTTAAAACTGCTGTTTTGAATTCTTGTGCCAGGGAGCTCATATATCACTATCTTGTTAGTGTTAGTCACTGGTTTATTGCTTTGTTTATTTGGGGAAGTCATGATTTCCTCTTTGCTATCATTTCTTGTAGATGTACATCTATGTCTTTGCATTGAAGGATTATTTATTTATTCCAGTCTTCTCTGTCTGGCTTGGTTTGGTTTTTATTGGATATGTTTGCTTAAGAATTATTTAGAATTTACCTGTTGAATTCCTTTTTTTTTCTCTCCTAGGTCATGGCCCCCTCTTCAGTACTAATGGTGCCTTAAGTCCAGGTTTGCTTTGGCTCTAGTAAATGATAGGAGTCCTATTCTGCCTTCTGAATGTGGAGGTCCAAAGGAGGATATCCCAGTAGTGTGAAAAGGCTGGCTAGGAGTTCGTGCCCAGGAGAACTGTGAAACATACTTCCTACAGCGTGGTACTGCTGAACAGTCACTCTGATTTGGCATCTCCTTTAGTTGAGTCACAGAGCAGTTTCCAAGGCTGGAAATGGTAGTCCTACCTCTCACCTTTGTCTCTGGCTGTCCTCAGGGATATGTCTTCCTTCAGGAACTCATGATGCCTCCTGTGGTTTGAAGCACAGACAGGTCTCCCGTCAAAGAATCCAGGATTGTGTGGAAGGTAGTTTTCCACCTTGACCTCACTTTTTCCACTTTAGAAACCACAAGTTATGGGAAATTTTCTATGGACTTGGTGCTGGGAAGATTTAGGGGAGGGATTTCATGGATATAAAACAATCTGATTCTCTTTTTTTATTATTATACTTTAAGTTTTAGGGTACATGTGCACAACGTGCAGGTTGGTTACATATGTATACATCTGCCATGTTGGTGTGCTGCACCCATTAACTCATCATTTACATTAGGTATATCTCCTAATGCTATCCCTCCTCCGTCCCCGCAACCCACAACAGGCCCCAGTGTGTGATGTTCCCCTTCCTGTGTCCAAGTGTTCTCATTGTTCAATTCCCACCCATGAGTGAGAACGTGTGGTGTTTGGTTTTTTGTCCTTGCGATAGTTTGCTGAGAATGATGGTTTCCAGCTTCATCCATGTCCCTACAAAGGACATGAACTCATCATTTTTTATGGCTGCACAGTACTCCATGGTGTATAAGTGCCACATTTTCTTAATCCAGTCTATCATTGTTGGACATTTGGGTTGGTTCCAAGTCTTTGCTCTTGTCAATAGTGCTGCAGTAAACATACATGTGCATGTGTCTTTATAGCAGCGTGATTTATAATCCTTTGGGTATATACCCAGTTAATGGGATGGCTGGGTCAAATGGTATTTCTAGTTCTAGATCCTTGAGGAATCACCACAATGACTTCCACAATGGTTGAACTAGTTTACAGTCCCACCAACAGTGTAAAAGCGTTCCTATTTCTCTACATCCTCTCCAGCACCTGTTGTTTCCTGACTTTTTAATGATCGCCATTCTAACTGGTGTGAGATGGTATCTCATTGTGGTTTTGATTTGCATTTCTCTGATGGCCAGTGATGATGAGCACTTTTCACATGTCTGTTGTCTGCATAAATGTCTTCTTTTGAGAAGTGTCTGTTCATATCCTTCACTCACTTTTTGATGGGGTTGTTTGATTTTTTCTTGTAAATTTGTTTAAGTTCTTTGTAGATTCTGGATATTAGCCCTTTGTCAGATGGGTAGATTGCAAAAATTTTCTCCCATTCTGTAGGTTGCCTGTTCACTCTGATAACAGCTTCTTTTGCTGTGCAGAAGCTCTTTAGTTTAATTAGATCCCATTTGTCAATTTTGGCTTTTGTTGCTGTTGCTTTTGGTGTTTTAGACATGAAGTCCTTGCCCATGCCTATGTCCTGAATGGTATTACCTAGGTTTTCTTCTAGGGTTTTTGTGGTTTTAGGTCTAACATGTAAGTCTTTAATCCATCTTGAATTAATTTTTGTATAAGGTGTAAGGAAAGGATCCAGTTTCAGCTTTCTGCATATGGCTAGCCAGTTTTCCCAATACCATTTATTAAATAGGGAACCCTTTCTCCATTTCTTGTTTTTGTCAGGTTTGTCAAAGATCAGATGGTTATAGATGTGTGGCATTATTTCTGATTGCTCTGTTCCGTTCCATTGATCTATATCTCTGTTTTGGTACCAGTACCATGCTGTTTTGGTTACTGCAGCCTTATAGTATAGTTTGAAGTCAGGTAGCACGATGCCTCCAGCTTTGTTCTTTTGGCTTAGGATTGTCTTGGCAGTGCAGACTCTTTTTCGGTTTCAGATGAACTTTAAAGTAGTTTTTTTCCAATTCTGTGAAGAAAGTCATTGGTAGCTTGATGGGGATAGCATTGAATCTATAAATTACCTTGGGCAGTATGGCCATTTTCATGATATTGACTCTTCCTATCCATGAGCATGGAATGCTCTTCCAAAAAATCTGATTCTCTTACCGTCTGCTCAGGGTTTTTTAACTTCTCTGTGGCCCCAGAACTGACTCATTCTCATATTCGAGTTCTGGGACATTGCTGGTGATAATCATGGTGCTATATATTTGTTTTTGGTTTTCTTTAGTGGGACTAAAGCCAGCTTACATTTATAACACTATTTTGGAACTGGAAGTCCCCCGATATTGTTCTTTCGAATAGTGCAAAGCCTGACTTCTATTGTGCGTTGGGCCTGTGCAGCTTATGTTGCATTTAGGGTACTGTTTCTCTTTTAAAATATGGGTCTAGACTCTACCCTCTATAAGAATAAATGCTTATCTTTGGAAGAGATATGTAAGTCCAATTCAACAGGTACTCCTGGAAGATAAGCAAAAATCTTGATTCCTCACTTGATACCAGAATGTACCAAAGCCCTCTGGACTACCTAGAACTTCCTTTTCCCAGTCCAGAGATTTGTCTGAACTAAATAATCATGATGCTGGGAAATGTGTTGTTGAGTACAACTCTCTTTCATGTGTTATCTGCTGATATGAGCAAATTTTAAAACAACACCAACTTGGGGTAGAGGGTGAGTTTCCTCACAACGGTTTAGAATACATGTTATCTGCCATTCTTTCCAATGCTGGTGACCTGAGGACAGGAAAACAAAGCGGCAAGATACCCAAAACACTGAATGTTAAAGGTCATCTTTTTGATGCTTATCTCTTAGAGTACTAAAAATTAAAATCAGATCACATGCACTGTTAAAAGTGTTTTCCTTTGCAATGTTCAAATTTATTGTACTTAACCCTTCAGTAAGTTCTGATACACCATGAAGTTATGATGGCGATGTGGAAAATAAAGGGATGTGTTAGTAACTAAACACCAGGCACACCTCATATTTACCTCTCTCCTGATATCCATGAAGAAGATCCTATTATAGCTCAGAAGTTCAAGGTAGACCCATCAGCGAATGAACTGTGGCCCCGGCAAGCTGAAACAGGTGGGGAGAAGCATCTGCTAAGGATTGGCAGCTAGCTGGCAGGAAGATGGTTCAGGAACAAGTACTAGACAAACCTCCTCTTTCCCAACTTAAGCTAGAAGAAAGTAACAATGGAAGAGAGAGGATACTGACACTCAGATCACAAACCAGTTGAGGTAAACTCTCAAAATAAAAGCCTTTAAATCAAATACACTTTTGTCTTTTCTAGAATTTGTGACTTTTTAGAATTTGATATATGTTATCACTTATCATACTTTCAGTCAAGACTAGCAGTAAATATTCAATCACATTAAGAATGTTGATCTGGGAAAATGATCAATATTGATGCACTGTAGCAAAAGAGACAAGCCAGGTAGTACTTACTGTCACTCTAAATGAAGTATGGCTGCCAAAGTAGTCAATAAAAGAAAAGAATACCACAATAACAGTTGACAGCATGTCTTAACTCAGTAACATGCAGTCTATTCAAAGAATAATTATTATTGGTACAGCAAGTAAATTAGTAATATCATGCATGGCCAGCTGATTCTGAACTTTGTTAGAGTCTATTAAACTTGAGGATTTAAGTGATTTGATAACACACTAATTTAATCTTGAATATATCCAGCTGCTCCAAAGGCAGCACACATAGTACAGAAGAGACAAAAAGACGAAGATGTGACTTTGAGTCTGAGGAGCTACAGAGGGTAGTCAGTTACAAAAACAAGTCCAAGAGCTTGACTGCCTGGGTTCAAATTCCAAGTGCACTTGATCTTTCCAAATTTAGTGTTCTTGCCTATAAGATGGGGATAAAATTAGTACCTATTACAAGAGGTTTTTGTAAGGAATAGCTGAGATAATTTATGTAATGCCTTTAAAGGGTATAGTGTAAGTGTTTAATAATGTTTACAGATGATCAACATTGCCATAAAAAGCATTTATTTGCCCACATAATTATATCCAAGAAAATTAAAATAAAAAGTGGATTCTATAATGAGCCACACGATCAAACCAAACTAAATCTCACTGCTTCATTAATTTTCTCCCACATACTTCTAACACTATGTCTATAAAGGCAAAGCCAAATGAAATGCTACGCATGCATTTGTTTATTATCAATAATCATAGCATGTAATTTATTTTTTGGACATTTCGTAATTTTTTATTACAAAGTAATTCAAAATCATACATTATAAAATGCATTCACATAGTACAGAAGCACATTGTAGTAAAATGTTGAAGTCCTTTTATTATTTTCCCCTTCACTCCCCTAATCACCCTAGTGATAGTACTGTTTCTTAAAATAACTTTTAAGTATATATGTGTGCGTGCATATGTGTGTGTGATTTATATTGTAATGTGTATGTCATCATGATTATATTTTATAATTATGTTACATATAACATAATTTAATCTTTTTAAAGTTAATAGAATTATCCTAAATAAATTGTTATTTGATATGTTTTTTTATTTAACTTTCTTTTTTCTTGGTGACCTTTCCATGGCAGTGCAAGTGAACATAGCTCATTATTTTTGGATATAATACATCGTTTTAAAATATAAAGTAATATGCAGTCATGTGTCACTTAACACAGGGATATGTTCTGAGAACATACACTAACAATTCATTGTTAGGACATTTTGTCATTGTGTGAACATCACAGAGTGTATTTACACAAGCCTAGATTGTGTAGCCTAGGCTATATGCTATATAAACCTGTGTGGCATGTTGCTGTGTTGAATACTGCAGGCAATTGTAACACAATGGTGAATATTTGTGTATTTAAACATATTTAAAGACAGAAAAGGTACCATAAATATGTAGTATAAAAAATTATAAATAACACATCTGTATATGGCACTTACCATGAATGGAGCTTGCAGGATTGGAGATTGCTCTGGGTAAGTCAGTGAGTGAGTGGTGAGTGAATATGAAGGCCTTGAACATTCCTGTACACTATGTAGACTATATAAACACTGTACACCTAGGCTACACTAAATTTATAAAAATTATTTTTTTCTTTAATAGCAAATTAACCTTACCTTACTATAACTTTACTTTATAAACTTTTAAATAATTTTTTAACTTTTTGACTCCCTTACAATAACACTTAGCTTAAAACATGAACGTATTGGCCAGGCGTGGTGGCTCACGCCTGTAATACCAGCACTTTGGGAGGCCGAGGCGGGCAGATCACGAGGTCAGGAGATCGAGACCATTCTGGCTAACACGGTGAAACCCCGTCTCTACTAAAAGTACAAAAAAATTAGCCGGGCACGGTGGCTGGTGCCTATAGTCCCAGCTGCTGGGGAGGCTGAGGCAAAAGAATGGCGTGAACCCGGGATGCGGCGCTTGCAGTGAGCCGAGATTGCGCCACTGCACTCCAGCCTGGGCGACAGAGCGAGATTCCATCTCAAAAAAAAAAAAGAACAAATTGTACAACTGACCAAAATACTTTTTTCTTCACAATCTTATTCTATAAGCTTTTTAAATTTTTTAACCTTAAATTTTTTTTCTGTAAAAACTAAAACATAAACACACACTAATGTGTGCAGGTCTATGCCTACACAGGGTCAGGATCATCAATGTCACTGTCATCTACCACCGCATCTTGTCCCACCAGAAGGTCTTCAGGGATGGTAACACCCATGGAGCTGTCATCTCCTGTGATAACAGTGTCTTCCTCTGGATACCTCCTGAAAGGCCTGCCTAAGGCTCTGCTACAGTTAACTGTAAGTAAGTAGGAGTAAAATACACGCTAAAATAACAATAAAAAGAGTAGTATAGTAAATACATAAACCAGTGACACAGTCATATATTATTATCAAGCACTATATACTGTACACAACTATACTGCTATAGTTTTATATGATTGACAGTGTAGTAGGTTTATTTACACTAGCATTATCACAAACACATGACTAATGCCTTGTGCTACAATGTTATGATGGCTACAATGTCACTAGGTGTTAGGAATTTTTCAGCTCCATTATAATCTAAGGAGAGCACCATTGCACATGTGGTTCCTCATTGACCAAAAGGTCATTGTAACTGTATAGAGAGAGTATATACAACTGTATATAACTGCACTATATTCCACAATGTGGGTACTCTACACTTTAGCCATTTTCCATTTATGAGTAGTTTGCATACTTCCAATTTTTCATTATTTCAAACAACGCTATACATACAGTTTTGAGTTTATGTAGGAAAACTGTTTTAGAACTACATAAGATTTGCACGTTTATGGTTTTGAATGATCCTGCCAAATTACCCTACAGTTTTGGAGTCTCAACCATGATATACAAAAGCGTTTCCCCGCACTCTGGCCAGCAGTGCATGGAGGGACAGTTCAAAATCTTCCACTCTAATATTGTTTTATTATTTGTTAATTATTTTTATTATTTTTCATTTTGAAGTATTTCTTCCTTTTTTGTCTCTTGGTATTTTTAAAAAGTAAATTGCTTCTTCATATGTTTTGCTTTCTCATTGTGTCATCTTTTTCTCGGAGTTGAAGCTCCTTAGGTATTTTAAATATTAATCCTTTTAAAAATATATGTTGCAAGTATTTTCCCATGATTTATTTGCATTTTATAATTGTGTTTATGTTGCTTGATTTTATGATGTTGGGGAATTATATCTTATTTAAGATGGCCTCCGCAACCAGTATTCTAAATTAGCTCCTATATTTTGTTCTAGTATTTGAAGCAAAGGAGAGAGGTCCTTGGTGAGAAGTTCAGTTTAAATTGTGGCTCTGCCATTTATCAGCTATGTGTCTCTAGGAAAGGCACTTAGACTCTTCAGATTATAAATAATTTGCAAAATATCTTGCATTAACCCTTATTTGGAATTAACTACAAATTTTACTGATGTATTCGCTCACTGTTTATTTTAAAATCATATTGTACTTAGTATTTGTTAATTGTGAAATATTTGACTATTATGAAACATTCTAAACATACAGAAAAATGTGGAGAAAAATAAAAGACAGACTTGAGTAATTATGTAACAGGTTTATCAAATCTTGAGATTTTTGCCATATCAATTTCTTACACATGTGAAAAAAAATTAGACACAGTTGAAGACTCTGTGTACCTCTCCCTGGCCCTACTGCCTTACCCGCTCCCTGTAGCCATGCAGTGCTGTGCTTTATTTCCCATGCCGTTTTAAGTATTTTGAACACACGCACAGACACACACACATACACACACACAAAATTGTTTCGTGTTTTTTTGTTTTTGTTTTGTTGTTTTGTTTTTTTTTGAGACTTAGTCTCATACTGTCGCCCAGGCTGGAGTGCAGTGACACAATCTCAGCTCACTGCAACCTCCACCTCCCAGTTTCAAGCGATTCTCCTGCCTCAGCCTCCCAAGTAGTTGGGATTACAGGCGCCCCGCCACCACGCCCAGCTAATTTTTGTATTTTTAGTAGAGACGTGGTTTCACTGTGTTGGCCAGGCTGGTCTTAAACTCTTGACCTCGTGATCCGTCCGCCTTGGCCTCCCAAAGTGCTGGAATTACAGGTGTGAGCCACTGCGCCTGGCCAGTTTTGTGTATTTTTATACTTTAAGAAGTGGTATTATACTATTACACAATTTTGCAGCTTGTTTTTTTTTTTTGAGATTTATTTTTGTTGCTTTAAGTGGCTCCAGCTTGTTTTTATACCTATTATATAGTATTTGAGGCATTAAATCACAATTTATCAATTTGGTTGAAATTTACCATCATTTATTTATCCTTCTCTTGATTGAGGTTTTAGTTTTAAATTGCTTTATTTTATTTATTATTTTGCTGTTTAAATAACCCTGTTATGTCTTCTTGAGAGTATGTTTTAGGTTTCCGAGGCTAAATATCTAGACATAGAATTGCTGGGTATATGCACACTTTCCGCTGAAATCATTAAAATAGATATTAAATGGATATGGCCATATTGCTCTTCAAAGAGGTGGAACCAATTTTCACTCACTCCTAGAGCATATGTACTTTCTATTTTTTTTGTATCCTCATTACAAATATTTTCTGAACTCACTACTTTAAAGTTTTGATTTTTACATTTAAGTTTTTAATTCACGTGGGAATGCTTTTATCTTTGTAAAAAGTGAGGTAGATTCCCATATGGCTAATCAATAACCCCAGCACCATTTATTGACTAGTTCATTCCTTCCCCAATGATTTGTACCACTTTAGTTATCCATCAAGCTTTCCTAAATGCCTTCTGGGCTCTCTTCCAGGTTCCACAGCACCGTTTGTCTTTCCTTGTCCTAGACCACAATTGTCTTAATTACTCCACCTTGTTATGACTTGCTATCGGAAAAGGGAAGCCCCTATTTTGTTTTTCTTCAACATTTTCTATTTTCCTTGTCCGTTATTCTCCTATATACATTTTAGAATTGACTTGATAGTCTAAAATTGACCACAGTTGTTGGAGCCATTAAAACTATAGACCTAGAGTATTTTTGGAAGAATAGGACATTTTAATATATATGTTCTTATTTTTCCTCTTTCTTTCTTTCTTTCTCTTTCTTTCTTCCTTCATTTCTTTCTTTCTTTCTTTCCTTTTCTTTCTCTTTCTTCCTTTCTTTCTTTTTCTTTCTTTCTTTCTTTCTTTCTCTCCCTCCCTCCATCTTTTTCTTCCTTCCTTCCTTCCTTCCTTCCTTCTTTCTTTCTTTCTTTCTTTCTTTCTTTCTTTCTTTCTTTCTTTCTTTCTTTCTTTCTTTCCCTCTCTTTCTCTCTCTTCTTTCTTTCCTTTCTTTCTTTCATCTCCGTCTCCCCTGTCTCCCTCTCCATCTCCCCTGTCTCTCTCCCTTTCCTTCCAATCCCTTCATAGAAGCACCTGGTTGATGGACGTTGGAATTCTTAGACCTATGCTCCATGCATCATCTTCTAACTGTTCTTTCATATTTATGATGATTTTGCTTTTTTTTCTATTTATTTGGGGTAATATCTAAGGCTGATTTTTCAACTGTGTTTCGTTTTCTATTCTTCCCACTTATTGATCATTTTAATAATTTCTTTCTCTTAGCAGCCTTATTCTTAATGGATGAATTAACCTTTTGAATTTTTCAGAAGTTACTGGTTTTGCTGATTTTCAAATGCTCCTTGGTTGCTTTAGGGCGTTAGTTCTTTTGTTTATGGATTTTATTAGCTTTCTTTCATGTCATTGCATTTGCTCAAATGATTGCTGAATATTCATTAGTCTTTTCTACCTAGAGTTGATATTTTGGACTGCTGTTGGCAGCAGAATATTTCAGTGTTCAAAGGAAAGTTTATGTTTTCCTGGAAGTGAACACAGATTCAACAAGAGACTTCATTCCTTGTCTATATGTGTGCATGTGTGTGTACATGTGTGTGCATGTAGCAAAAACATGGCCAGGTTAGCTTTCTTTTAGGGAATACTTGTTATGTATTTTCTAAGTGCAGGACCTTTATGTCCTTATGGGTGCACTAAGTCCCCTGAGGCACAATCCTGCTTCTCTATTTTCAATGTCCTTATGGGTGCACTAAGTCCCCTGGGGCACAATCCTGCTTCTCTATTTTCAATGTCCTAATGTCCTCATGTCTGCACTAAGTCTCCTGGAGCGCAATCCTGCTTCTCTCTTCCCAGTGTCCTCATGGCTGCACGAAGTCCCCTGGGGCGCAATCCTGATTCTCTGTCCTCGAGCTCCCATTTTATTGGCTCTAAATGTGGTCTTAGCTGAAGGCCAGTTGCTGAGAGTCAGCTTCTGGAAAAGAGATTGGCCCAGCCAACAAGAAAACTACTCTTTTAGGCCCCCGTTGCCTTTCCATTTAACATTACTTAATGATTCAGCACTGTTGCCTTTCTCCAACAGTTCACTGTCATCAGAAACATCTTTCTGTTCTCATGTGCTGAGGACACATTTCACGGCTTGACAGGATTGCTGAGTATTTGTTATATCACTGTAATATGATTTCTTGAAAGAAAAGAGATAAAGCCAGACATCCTGAGCCAGAAGTGTTTAGTCAACAGTTTAGAATTGAGTAATAACGTCATTTCCATTGTGTTCTGTGCTGTCATCAGAATTCAGTGAGATAATACGTTCTCTGCACTGAAAACCCATGTCATAAGTTTGTATTTTCCACAGGACTGAGAACAATAAGTACTTTTACTGTTGAATAGCTAAAACCACCTTTTTTCAAAAACAGATTAACTCCTCCAAATTATCTAGATAAATGTTCCAAAATCTTCCACTTATTGTTTCAAAATTTATAGTGTTTTTTGCCTTCTCAAAATATCATCTTTCTGTTTTCAAAACTAAGCTGAGAAATATTCTCAGCTTTTGAATTGTAATGCGATGTTTTTGTTTTTTCTTTTTTTTCTAATTTCTAGTACGCAGGAGTTAGACCAATGAGCACTAAGAGTTCTTGGAATAGGGTGTACGTAGAGGTACCTTAAATATAAGGCTCCAAATGGAGGCTTAGGGTAATTCCTTCCATTTGCAGCCTATATTCAATACTTTTCTATTTCATTTATAATGTTACGCTCCTGTGGGACAATGGACATACCTCTATTCTAGAATTTCTCCAGTCTGTTGTATTTAGATTGTGAGTACCCCAAGGGTGTTTACATTTTCATTGTTAATACTATAAGGAGAAAAAATGTCTGTAAAATATCTGTCACTCAATAATTATTCTCTAAATGAATCAATCATATTTTTAAAAACATATTTCTCTGCTATACCAAGTATAAATGGCTCAAGCAAAGTGGAAGCTTTAAAATAACCATTTTGAATTTCTAAACAAAAATTTAAATAGCTCCAATAGCTTAGTACTCACATTAAGAAGAATCTACTTGACAACTTAAAAAGGTTTTGTTTCTGAGCTGGTGGTTAGCTAATTAACTTGATCTAATCACATTATTGAATTGTGTATTTAGAACAAAGATCTGCCTCAGCAAATATTTTAACATGTTATTTTAGATTCTGATATGTGCACTCAGCTTTGAGAAAATATGCAGGTTCTTTGATTACATTTTGAATAAAAAAACGGGCAATTAAAATTTATGGTTGTGAGGAGATGGAGAACTGGGAGAGTCTCCCTTTATTATATTTTCTTCCTAAGCATAAATCATTATAATTGCTTTTGAAATAAACACAAATATGACTCAACAGTCTTATCAGCTATGGCTTCAACCCCCAAGATTTACTGTGCGGCCCTATGAGAATCATAAGTAGCTAAGAAACTCACTTAGGAATTGATGACAACAAAGTAACCTTTTGTGTACCACTGACATGGGCCTACTGTGATCATTACTAGAAAGCTGTAGTAACTGCTGCAGACCTGCATTGCTATGGGACAATGAAAATACCTCATGTAGATTCAGCATCATTTCTATGTGATAAATCATTTTGACGGAATTACCAAGGTTTGATTTTGTTTGAAATGTACTGATCAGATAATGGATGCCGTGGGTTAGCTGATGGGTAAGAGCGGCATCATTAATTGTTTCCTGGTGGCTGTTCAGGGCAGCACTGAGGGGCTGTCTCTGTTAGGGATGTGATTCCATATTGACAGCACTTAAAAAAACCCAAATCAGTAAATAGCCAGGGGAACTTTTGTTTGAAAAGAAAAAAAACCCTCCAGGATACGATTCATGAATCAAATTTTTGATAAGTGTAAACTTTGTGGATGGCTTTTTACAAATGTTATTTCTATGACCCCCCATTGCCTACCCCCACTTTGTCTCCCCGTTAATAAAGCACTATGCACCTCATACACCATACAATTATTTATCCATTACAGGCACAGCTTGGTGAAGATGATTTAACTCCCTTCCCAATTAAATGGAAATTGAGACATGAGAAAGTCCAATGATGATTTGTGTTTGTAGCCAATCTTAGATGTCAAAATTCCAAGTAATAGTAAACCTATTTCTACAACGCTGTCTCCAGCAACCAATGTGTGGTTATATAAATGGCACATCATCCAAGAAATATAATGTGGATGTAGACAAGAATGTATCTTCAATCTATTATTTTCCTACAATTCACTATGCTCTCCATTTCAAGATAATTAAGACATTTGTCATTTTTATTCTGTAATTTTGGTTTGTATTAGATGAAATGTCATCATTTCTCAGAACATCTTGATTTCCTTATTTTGCCAAGTGACAGGTTTAGTTTCTGTATCCTCCAGATGTGCTCTCTTAAAATGGCTAAATTAAAATTTCCTGCCATTCTTCCCTGAGACTTCATCATTTTGGTAAGCTCCTGAAATTGGCAAGTCAGGAAACCAAACTCCCTCCTCTCCAAGCAAAGAATGCTTGTGTTGTGGAGCAGATCTGCAGACACAGATTGTAATCCCTGCTCCACTTAAGACTTGCTAAGCCATGTTTGTAAGTCATTAAACTACAGTGAGTCTTCATTTATTAAGTGGATTACTTCCTGACCTCGATGTGTCCTCTAAAATGAACCTGAAGAACTTTGTGCTTTGTAAGTATCTCATAATATGTTTGGCAATAAAGCAGCATGGTGCAAAAGAACTCTATTAAAATTGTGTTAGCAGAGGCAAGTAATCAAATTTTATAAGTGGAGGAATAGAAGAGTACTAAAAAAAAACAAAGATGCTGACTAATACTAAACCCCAATGCTTTCAAAACAATGTGATAAAAGTAAAAAAAAAAAAAAACCAAAAAACTTAGATTTTATTCATACTTTTAAGTAAAATAACCTAAATATACTTAAGCTTTATGTATCCAGTTTCATAGAAGCATAAATTTGCATGATTGGAATGGATTTCTGCAACTATTTAATCCAATTACTGTCTCCATCTCACTGTCATTAGATATTTGTATCTTTTTTAATAGTTTCCTTGATAAAAGATTAGTTAGCTGCAACTGAAATATCACTAATGATACAAACTTTATTATCTACATACAACTAGCTGCTTGAAAATTCCTTCAAATTTTGCTTTCTTATAACTTCTACTCACTGATATCTGTTTTGCCCTCCGAGGAAACAGGAAAAAAATATCAAAACAGCTGTATTCTCTACACTTATGCCTTTTACAGTTGACCATAATTATTACAGTACCAAATGTTTTAGTTCTCAAAAGATTTTCCTTCTTTTGTGGCATTCCGTGGCATTATTCTGTCTCCCCTTAGCGCTCACTGCTAACACTATCCACTTCATATGTGTCTTTCTAAAGGATTTGGGTCAGATTAGTGTGAACTCCAGGGACTTCAGGAATGGTCCAAGCAGTCAGGACCTGATCAGCATATTCTCCAGGCTCCATTATATTGTGAACTAACAGAACTTCACCTGCCAAGACACAGGGCTAAAGAGTGATCCTTCCTTTTGTCTCTTTCAGATAGGTCCTCCCAAAGGATGGGTGCCTTCATTCACTCAAAGAATACCTTGTGAGTACATGCAATTATCAGACATTTTTCTATGTGTTAGAGATCTATAGTGGACTAGACTCTCATGGAGTTCAGTCTAGAAGAGGAAAAAGAAAAAAAAGTTAGAATTTGGAACTCCCTAAGTAAAAAGTCAGGTGCGAAAATGGACAGTAATTCATAAAGTGGGGAATATAAATTAGATTAGGTAGTTCATGAAGTTGTCTTTGGGGAGAGGCCGTTTCAGGTTAGTTCTGAAGGGAGAAGAGTAGCAAGTCATCCATCATGTAATTAAAGCGGCCTCCTGTCACTCTGCAAGTCTTGTGCTCCAGTGCGTGTAGTAGCTTTGCTCTTCTAGGGTGACTGTCTTCAATGGCTGCCAACTCCTCTGGACCATATGGAAGGGCTGTGGTCTGTGCTACCAGAACTCCAGCTGAGCTTCTCACCTGGGTGCAAAGAGCTTTCTCTACAGTCTGTATTAATTTCCTAGGGCTGCCTTAACAAAGTACCACAAATTCAGATGGCTTAAAACAACAGAAAATTGTTGCCTCATAGTTGTGAAGGCTAGAAATCCAAAATCAAGATTTCAACAGGGCCATGCTTCCTCTGAAGGCTTTGAGCAAATCCTCCCTTGACTCTTCTGGCTTCTGGTGAGTGCCCACCATCCTTTGTGCTCCTTGATTAGTAGATGCCTCACTCCTATCTCTGCCTCTCTAGTCACATGGCCTTCTCCCTGGTTCTGTGGCCAAATTCAATGACAAGAGTCATTGAATCAAGATCCACCTTAATCTAGTATGGCCTTATCTTAACTTTATTACATCTGCAAAGACACTATTTCCAAAATAGGTCATGATCACAGATACGGGGGTCAGGATTTGAATGTATCTTTTTCAGGGATGTAATTTAATCTACAACAATGTTCCCATATACATTGAAGAGCTTTGTGCTGACAGTAGATGGGACTTCTTTTTTCAGTAAACTTCTCTTTAACTATCAAGGAAAACTTTCTTATTATTATGTCTAGCTTTTTTTTTTGGAGGAAGCTCCCTTAAAACAAGCAAACAAAAATCTTGCTTGGGCCCCTAGTGACAGAATTGTTTCTCAATAAAAAAAATTTTTTTAACCATAATCCTCTCAATCCCAGAGAGAAAACTGCCCTGGGAACCAGAGCAGATAAATGATGGAGTGAAACATTGAAGTGGGGGCTCAACTGGCTATTGCACTAAGAGAGGAAGAAGGGAAATTAATTTTTTCTTTTTCTTCTTTTTTTTTTTGGGTTGAAGTCTTGCTCTGTCACCCAGGCTGGAGTGCAATGGTACGATCTCAGCTCACTGCAACCTCTGCCTCCGGGGTTCAAGTGATTCTCCTGCCTCAGCCTCCCTAGTAGCTGGGATTACAGCTAGCCCATCGCCATGCCCAGCTATCTTTTTTTGTGTGTTTTTAGTAGAGATGAGGTTTCACTATGCTAGCCAGGCTGGTCTCAAACTACTGACCTCAGGTGATTCACCCGCTTCAGCCTCCCAAAGTGCTGGGATTACAGGCGTGAGCCACCGTGCCCGGCTGGAAAATTTATTTTTTCAATCTGTCCTCACATTTTTAGAACACTTTAAATTATTACGTGAATATACGTGTACAAGTGTGTACATATGATGATATAACTATGTCTGTGGGTGGGTGTGTTTTTGAAATTTGTGGTAGATGCAAGTTTTATGATTATTGGAAAGATAAATTGCAGAGTGGAGCAGCAATAAGTCAAGAGACCCAATCCCAGCCCTATTTGTATTTTTGTTTATTAAGAAAATTTTCTACTACTACTGCATCATCAATCATAAGATGCATATTTTAGTTATATTTTAACATCTTCAAGATCAGGATGTGTCTTACAAATGAAAGTGTTTTCCAGTCCTTGTTGGTCAGGGGGGCAGTTAGCACGGGCTATCATTGACTTTAAGTGCATGAATGCAGAAATAGATTTACATATTTTTATGGCCACTTCAGTTGAGTTATGTGCATTATTGAGATCACACATGCTGAATTTAATTGCCATTGCTAATGTCTCCAAAAAGATTACAGTGTACCTTAGCTTTGCAATTAAAATTTATTGCATGTGGAGAAAAGTGAAAACAGAAATGTGAAAAATAAACCTATGTCTAAATAATGCTAAAAGGACCCTTTCGATAAGTGTGAAACAAAATTTTTGTATAAGCAAGCCTTGCATTGTAGTTTAACTGGTAATATTTTGTCTTAATAGTACATAAAATAATGGCTCATCTTCAATAAATGGCATCTTAGAGTCAAGGAAATGCAGTAATTTATTCCCTCAAGTACAGTGAAACATAAGCTCTTCAAAATGCAGGCTTTCATAACTTCCCAACTTCTAGACTAATAGCTAAGAACAAAAATCTCTTTGGTAGTGAGTAAATAGCATTTGAAGACTCAGGGAAAAATGACTATAGCTGATAAAAATCTAAAGATTCAGAATCCCATTCATCTTAAGAATCCCATTAATACCACCTTGGTCCAAACCATCATCATTTCTCACTGGAGCAATCACGACAGCCTCCAAAATGGCCTCTCTGCAAACCCTCCAATGGCTTCTCATTGCATTCAGAAGAAAATCTAAATATCTTGACAGTAACCTGCAAGGCTCCACCTTCTTGAACTGGCCCTGGCCAGCTGACTGGCCTGATCTCTTCCTCCCCTCCTCTTTCATGGCGATTCAGCCACAGTGACCTCTTTCTGTTTCTCTTTTTGGCTTTTCGTCAAGCCCTCGGTTTACTGCCTTCATACTGGCTATTCTCTCATCTTGCAATCTTCTCCTTCCAGGTCTTCCAATGACTTGCTGTTTCTTGTCATTCAACTCAGAGGGGATGATCTCAGAGAGACCTTCCTTATCCATTTAATATAAAATAGTCTTTAGTTTATATCATACTGTTTTATTTTCATAGCATGTGTATCACTCTGAAAGTATTTAATTTGTCCACTTCTTAGTTGTCTGTCTTCCTTTCCCATAAAGTGTAACTGCACCAGAGGTGGAGACAGCAGGGGCTTGTCTGCCTTTCCACTGCTATGTCCTAACACTATACTGTTACTGTTTGTTGAATGACCAAATAGATAAAGTGTAACTGGACAGTTTAACATGAAGGAAAAATGCTTTAATTGGCTGGGATGCTCTATAAAAGCCAGTCTACATAAAAATCAAAAAGCACTTCAGAAGCAATTGGAAGCTTAAGAAACAAAAAATGAAACATTGTAAAGAAATGGAAGCAAAGAGTAGTGGAATCCAGCCATGATGGAGTGACTTAGCCACAGATTAGGATTGGGTATGTTGATGACATGTAATAAACACTGACATTGGAGAAGAGAGACAGACAACAGAGCAGCTTGGAAGTCTTGAGATGAGGAGCACGCACCTGTTACACGCAAAGCCCTCATGGCAGTGAATGTGCTCCACTCCAGGCTGCCAGACAGCTGAGCTTGGTAGTCAGCGGCCAGGAAGTGGCATTCACGTAGAATACAGTGGTGTTAATAATGCTTTACATTTCCAAAGCATTACTAGCAAAGTCAAAAGCCTATGAGGGCCAGGGCAGGTAACATGAATGAGGGAAGCAGGCTGGGTCAGGCAAGCTCACGCCCCATTTAAAGGGACCAGCTGCTACTCAGCAGCGATGGCAGCCCTGTGGGCATTCAGGCCAAGCATGATGAGATATTCTCATTTTCCTAGAAAGGACAGATATCTGGATTTTTATAAAAAATTTTTCTACATTTCAATATTGGGAACAAAATCAACTTACAAAAACACACCATGAATGAAACAAAAGCAGATCTGTAGTCTAAATCTAACCCACAGGTCACTAGCTTGCAACCTCTACCTCATAATTTTGAAAATTCTACTTCAGTATTATCTTTTCTGAAATATCCAAGGACCTTAAAAATAAATAAGTACAAAATTTAAAATTTTGATTATGGAATGAGCACATTCTTATTTTGGAAGTAGAATTTGAGAGTACAGAAAAGCATAAAAATTTGGAAACAAAAAAGCTAGTGTTCCTATGCCAGATAACATTCTGATGTATGCTTTTCTATAATTAAGATTAATGATCACTGATAAAATATATATGTACTTACCCACTCACAAATATTCTTACATGTGTAGGCACATCATGTTTTATTGTACTTCACTTTATTGCACCTCATAGATATTGTAATTTTTACAACTCAAAGGTTTATGGCAACCTCACAATGGGCAAGTCTACCAGCACCATTTTTCCAACAGCATGTGCTCACTTTATGTCTGTGTTACATTTGGGTAATTCTCGGAATGTTTCAAACTTTTTCATTATTCTTATATCTGTTATGGTGATCTATGATCAGTGATCATTGGCGTTACTATTGTAATTGTTTTGGGACACCACAAACCATGTCCATATAAAGTTGCAAACTTAATTGATTAATGTTGTATGTGTTCTGACTTCTCCAACGACCCTTGGGCCTTCCTATTCCCTGAGACATAACAATATTGAAATGAGGCCAATTAATAACCCTACCATAAACTCTAAGTGTTCAAGCGAAAGGAAGAGTCACAGGTCTTGCACTGTAAATCAAAAGCTAGAGATGAGTAAGCTTAGTGAGCAAGATATGTCGAAAGCTGAGATAGGCAAAAGTTAGGTCTCATGTACCAAACAGTTAGCCAAGTTGTGAACACAAAGGTAAAGTCCTTGAAGTAAAAGTGCGATTTCAGTGAACACAGAACGATAAGAAAGCAAAACAACTTTATTGCTGATATGGAGAAGTTTGAGTGTCTGGATAGAAAATCAAAACAGCCACATTTTCTTAAGCCAAAGCCTAATCTAGAGCAAGAATCCAACTCTCTTCAATTCTGTGAAGGCCGAGAGAGGTAAATAAGCTGCAGAAGAAAAATTGGAAGCTAGTAAGGGTTAGTTCATGAACATTAACAAAAGAAGCCATCTCTATAACATAAAAGTACCCAGTGAAATAGCAAGAAGTAATGCAGAAGCTGCAGCCAGGTTATCAGAAGATCTAGTTAAGATCATTGGTGAAGGTGGCTACACTAAAAACCAGACTTTCAATGTAGACAAAACAGTCTCCTACTTGGAGAAGATGCCATGCAGGACTTTTATAGCTAGAGAGGAGAAGTCACTGGTTTGCTTCAAAGCTTCCAAGGACAGGCTGATCACTTGTTAGGGACTAATGCAGCTGGTGACTTTAAGTTGAAGCCAGTGCTCATTTACCATTCTGAAAATCCTAGGGCTCTTTAGAATTATGTGATAATTTACTCTGCCTGTGCTCAATAAATGGAACAACAAAGTGTGGGTGACAGCACATCTGTTCATAGTGTGGGTTACTGAATATTTTAAGCATACTGTTGAGACGTACTGCTCAGAAAAAAAGAGATGCCTATCAAAATATTATTGCTCATTGACAAGGCACCTGGTCAAACAAGAGCTCTGATGGAGAGGTACAAGGAGATTAAAGCTGTTTCATGCCTTCTATCAGAACATCCATTCTTCAGTCCATGGATTAAGAAGTAATTTTGACACTCAGGTTCTCTTATTTAAGAAATACAGTTTGTAAACCTATAGTTTCCATACAGAGTGATTCCTCTGTTTGATCTGGGCAAAGTACATTGAAAACCTTCAGAAAAGGATTAACCTTTCTAGTTGTCATTCAGAACATTCCTGATTCATGAGAGGAAGTCAAAATATCAACATTAACAGGAGTTTGGAAGAAGTTGGTTCCAATCCTCATGGATGATTTTGAGGGGCATAAGATGGGGAAGTAACTGCAGATATGGCAGAAATAGTAAGAGAACTAGAATTAGTAGTATAACCTGAGGATGTGACTGAATTGCTGTAATCTTATGTAAAACTTCAATAGATGGGGGGTTGCTTCTTATGGATGAGAAAAGGAAGTGGTTTCTTGAAATAGAATCTACTCTAGGTGAAGATGCCATGAACATTGTTAAAATGATGAAAAAGACTTTAGAATATTACATAAGCTTTGTTGGAAAAGCAGTGGCAGGGTTTGAGAGGATTGACTCCATTTTGAAAAAAGTTCTACTGTGGGTAAAATGCTATCAAACAGCCTAGCAAGCTACAGAGAAATCTTTCATGAAAGGAAGAGTCAACGGATGCAGCAAACTTTATTGTTGTCTTATTTTAAGAAATTGCCACAGCTACCCCAGCCTTCAGTAACCACCACCCTGATCAGTCAGCAGCCATCAACATCAAGACAAGACCCTACACCAGCAAAAAGTTTATGACTTTCTGAAGGCTCAAATGATCTTTAGCAATTTTTAGCAATAAAGTATTTTTAAATTATTTACATTGTTGTTTTAGATATAATAAATTGCACAGTTAATAGGCTATAGTATAGTGTAAACATAAATTTCAGATGCACTGGGAAACCAAAAAGTTTGAGTGATTTGCTTTATTGTAATATTTGCCTTATTGCAGTGTCCTGGCCCTCAATTAACAATATCTCTGAAGTAGGCCTGTACATAGATAGCTAGATAGCTTTATGTCCTGTTTTCTCTCTTATCGTTAGATTATAATATTAAAACATTTCCTTGTTATTTACATTTCTTATGAATATTATTTTAAAAGCTGCAAAGTATTCCATTGTAATCATGTATTATCATTTATTTAAAGTTTTCTTTATTTTGGATGTTGACGTTGCTTCCATTTTTACTAGGACAACTTAATGAACATCTTTATGCCTAAATATTGGTTTGTATTCCACATTATTTCATTAGATGCGATTGCCAGAAGTAGAATTATTAAGTGAAATGTTGATGAATGAAACCAAATTAATCCAAAATATTTTGTCACAAAATCTACTTTCAAGAGCAGTTTTGAAAATACTTAACATATTCCTTTCCATCATTAAAAAATAAGGAGACGTAAGACTTTCCTACTTGCTACAAATTTATTTAATTACCAGTAAGAGTGATTATATTTTATATGCTGATTAGCTACCACATATGTTGAAGCCAGCTTAATTTTTGTGCTTTGTAGGAAAATCTCTTTTTTCCCCCCTTGGTTGGGTGATGGTTAACCTTTTTTCTTTATACTTGAAATTAAAATTACTATAATATATCTATATTAAAATTAATTTTCCGTGGAACACAATGAAAGTTTTCATTGTACCTACACAGGCTTCCATTCAGTTCAGCAATGATTTCCTTATATTCTATTATTACGTTTCCTATTCTCATGTTTGGTCTTTAGTAACATGCATGATTTATAGGTTGGCTTCTCTGTTTTCTCTCTTATTTCATTTTATCTATTAATTTGGTTGTTAATACCATTTAATGCAGTTTTCCACCTTTAATGTTTTGTTTTTTGATTGCCACCAATGCTGACTTTAAATTTGTTGCTGTATTTGGGGGATTTTCATATTATTTTCCCATTGTATTCAGTTCCTTTTTCACTACTGTTTTCATCTTAAGCCTTTCTCTTCCTATGAATTCCTTCTTTCCCTAAGAGGCCCTTCTTTCTCATATCCCCTTGAATGCATCAAACATTTTCTAAAAGCTCCTGTAGCTCCTAGAACATTTGGCTTTGTGCCTCTATCCTATTAGTAAGAATAATTGTGTCAAAATACAGGGACAAAAGACAGGGCACGTGGGCTCTTCACCACAAGGCCACATTTCTGCTTGCAATTCACATTCCACTTCCAACTTTTAGTGGAAGTGTGTCAGTTTCTGTGTCATGTCAGGTTCTCTGAGAAGCAGATGCCAAGATGGAGTTAGGGATATGAGAGATTTATTATAAGTTTTGTCCATGAAAGCTAAAGAGGAGCGGCAAGAGGAGTAGGAAAAACCATCACAGGGCAATTCAGGTCCGAATCCTGTGAGAGGAAAGGATGATGGGAGGAGAATTGGGTAGAAAGAGTTTCAGAGTGTGGTGTCAGGTCCGAGAGCATTTTGGCCAGCCACGGGGCAGTTTCTCTAGAGCAGAAAGTACCCATCAGAGGAGTCTTACATTGGGTAGAAATTGGCAGGTCTCAGTCCCTCTACCGTGCATGTCATTGGCTGGGGGTTACCTGGGGACAGCAGGTGAGAGAGAGGGGTCTCTGTAGGGGACCTGAAGGCACTGCAGCAGGAGAGAAACTTGCAGCAGTATGTCTTGAAGGAAGGTCCAAGGAAACTCCACCCTAGCTGCCACAGAAGGTAACCAGAAAATCAACACCCTTCAATCTAAACATTTCAGTTTCTCATCCCAACATATCCTAGTTACTAAAGATGTTTTTCTAGTCTTTTCTGGAGGTGGCATTTCCTCCCACATGAAGCAGCAAGAGTGAGCAATGGCCAGGAGGTTTGACAAGACCCAGCAGACTTCATGACATGTTGATAGTCCATTATCTTCCCTGAGCACTACATAATACTGCTCTATCACTTGACCTAGGTCACTGGTTTCAGTTAATTCTCAAATCTTTTCTACAGCGCCTTTTTGCATAATCTGCCTGTTCCCTTTTCTAATTTTCTCTACTTCCAGGGCTGATGTCAATTTACAACAGAGAAATGATTGTTGGTTATGTCCTCTTTTTGTGCCATCTTCATCTGAAGAGTTTAACCATTTTGAATCACATCAACTTACTCCAATTTAATGCTCTCTAAGGCATTCCACTATGTTTAAAATTAACACCCAACTTCTTACCATGGTGTACAAGATCCTACGTGATCTGCCTTCTCACCTTGTCTTCTTTTGCTGATTCTCATTACTCATCATAATCTAAACTCCTTGGCTTTCTTACATTTCCTTGACTACCTGAAACTCTATCTGGGCTCGAGATTCTTCTGCTTCTATCAGTTTTCCTCCAGAGCTTTGCGCCATGAGACTTCTGTTCTCAAGTATCAGTGCCTCAGAAGCCTTCTCTGACCTCCCTACTTAAAATACAACCTCCACCCTCTACCACCACCACTGTCTATTTTCTTAGCATGCTTCCTGGTCATCCTGTCCCCTTCCCTGATCATACTGTCATCAGTTTTGCCCTGCATTTTATTGCTACTTTGTATCAGCTCTTTTGTAGGGTTGGCACCGACATTCAGGATACTCTGTATAAGTTAGATCAAATGAGACCTAATCCATGCTAGAGCAAGGTGGGAGATGTCAAGGCTTCTAAGGAATTTGAAAGAGTTAACCAGTCTGAGCTACACCGCTGCCTGGATCTGATTCTCGACACTGGTGTTTCATCATCTGGAATTATACCATTTACATGTTGTCTTATTTAATATGTCTTCCCCATCAAGAAAGGAAGTGCCAGAATGTCAAGAGCTGTGTTTGTGGCATAAACTTCTGTATGCCTGACCCTCCAACAGTAACTGGCACATGGAAGGCATATCAATAAATATTTATTTAGTAAATGAATGAGTGAATAATGGAGGAAAGTCTTTGTCTGAAGGAAGTATATTTTATATTCACAGCACAGCTTCTCAAACCTCAGCTATATGCATGGTGATCACAATAACTTTGACAGAGAGGACTTAGAGAAGATATTACAGAAGGTCTTGTGAGGAATATCAGAACACACATTGTTAAATGAGGGATATCATCAACATAAGGAAATGCAGATTGGGCATTGTGGCATGTAGCCAATTTAGCTAGTGACTCTGCAGCCAAGGCTGGTGCAGGTTTGGAATGCTGATCCTTCCAGAGCTGTCTATTTTCATTTCTCTTCTAGGCCTCCCTATGGCCTCCAACCATGCTAGCTTGTCCTTCCTTTCCGCTTTCACTATCTGACCTCCAAAGGAACAATGTTTTCCTCCCCTGTTGGGCTCTGCTCTATTTTCTGTGTCCTGACTAAAATTGCCTATTGAACGGTCACATTATAGCATGCATTTTGCCACCTTATACACATTTGAATTTTTAAAACAACTTTCATGGGACTTGTTTTTTAGTTTCACGCTGGGAAATTTTCCAAAACCGATGGAATCAAAATAAAATCTATGTTGGACTAAATTTTTCTCAGCACCGCCACTTCTAAATGCATACCTCTCTCATTTGCATTGAAATTCCAGCAACTCCAGTCATTTGTTTCTTAGATATTTCCCTAAAACATTATGATCTTCTCGGAGAAGATGGACCATTTCTTCTCATCATGTTAGAATATTTTAAACCCGAATGTGAACATGTGGCTCAGCTCTAGTTGCTTTGGTGATGATATCTGGTAGACATATATGGTTTATTTCTTTGGAATTCCACATTCAGAGAGAGACTATTTAAGGCAAAACGAAAACAAAAACCCAACACAGAAACAATATGTGAATTAGGAAAACGTGCTGATTGTCTTTTCCATTTAAAAGCTCTTTCACTGTAGGAAAATATGACTTAGGGAGTACACTTGAAGGTCTGTAGCAGCGCCTGTTGCATGTTGCTTATTTTAGAGGCAGAGGCGTGGAGTGTGGAGCCCTCTTCATGGACTGAAGTATCCAGGTTACTTTTTCTATGAGTGTGTAACATTCTGCCAACCGAGGAAATCCAGTGGTGTAACATATGCTGTAATCAGAGTCTGGCTTCGGGGAAATTGAAAACATGATTTGCAATTTTTTAGTCTGATACCAAGAGCTCTTCAGTTTGAAGAGAAACAAAATGAGCTTTATTATTCTGTGGCTGCTCTGACTGAGTAACCTTCGTCTCCATTTTTTGCTCTCTAATAAATTACCTCTGATTAATCTTGCAGATTTTTATGCAAGCAGGATTGGAGCAGAAAAAAAAAGTCGTTTGTGTTAAGCAGTGATGGGTTATTCTTATTAATTGATTAAGCTGCCCTGAGTTGTTTTTGGAATCATAAGAAGGTAAATATCATGAATTGATGATTACATTGCCATTCAATAGATGTCATGCAGTATTTTTTACTTCATAAATTTGTGTAAAAATGCAATGTTTGTTTCATGTATAAGGAAAAAGAGCAAAAGGTCTTTCACAGATTTTGAGAATGAGGGGGAACCATGTCGTTTCCAAGGATAACAATGCCTTTTTCCATGTCATTCCCTGCAATAGTGCACAGCATCTCAGGTTGTCAGCAACAATAGTGCAAGATGCCTGGTGCTTCATGCCTCAAAGCCTACTGCTACTGTCTTTCTAATTAGTCTCTGGTAAGTTATGGAGAGAGCAGATAGACAGGCTCTTGGGTGACAATATGCTTCATCACTCAGGCATATAATAAATATGCTCATTAGCATTACCTGGTTTTTAAAATAGTAAGTTATGCACTCTGTATTTGGCCAAACTTGAAATTCTTCTAGAACCATGTAGTCCCTCCCATAGTCAAAAATATTTCAACTACTATTTTAATGGATATTGTAAGTAAAACTGTATTAGCGCCTTTTAATGAAGACATATTTGGAGACATTATATTTGGTCAGATGGTTGGATATTCAAGCCCTTCCTTGTTCTGGAATTCTATGTGACTGTGGGCAATTTAGTGCATCTCTATTACTAAGTGTGTAAAATGAGGATAACTATAGCTAACAGAAGGGTGGCTGTGTGGATTAAGTAACATAAAGGATGTAAACTTCTTGGCCCAGTGTCTGGGATTTAGAAGCAATTAATAAATGAATTCACTCATCAATGTTTACTGGGGACTTAGTATGTACCAGTCATTGTTCTAGACCTGTGCTGTCTAATATGATAAGCCACTAACCACAGGCAGCTATTGAGCACCTAAAATGTGTCTAGTCCAAGTTGAAGTGTGCTGTAAGTATAAGATATATGTGGATTTCAAAGATTTGAAATAAAGGAAGTAAAATATTATGTTAATACTTTGCTACTTACTAGATGTTCAAGTAATATTTTGGATATATTATGGTAAATTAATAAGTTATGAAGATTAATTTCATGTTTCTTTTTTAATGTGTTTACTGAAACATTTAAAATTATATAAGTAGCTCACATTCGTGGTGCACACACATTACATTTCTTGTGGACAGTGCTGGTCTAGATGCTGAAGTAAAAGCGAACCAGAAAACATCTTTGCTATCGTAGAGCTTGCTTAGATATCAAAAAGGGGGGATACATAATACAACATGAATGAATAAATACAGCCAGTCTTCATTATTTGCAGATTCTGTGCTTGCTAATTCATCTACTTGCTAAAGTATACTTGTAATCTCCAAAATTAACAATTATAACACCTTTGTGGTCTTTCACACATCGGCACAGAATGACAAAAAATTTGAGTCACCCTGCACACATTCTCAGCTGAGGTTAGTCAAGGCAGTCCTCTCTGCATTCTTGTTTTAACCCTCATAATGTAAAGTGGGCTTTTTTGTGTGTTCTACTTGGTGCAACATTTTTCACATTTTTGTGCTTTCTGTTGATTTTGCTGTTTACACCGCCCCCTGAGAGTAGTGCTGAAGTGCTGTCTAGTGTTCCTAAGCACAACAAGGCTGTGATGTGCCTAAAACAGAGAGAATATGTGTGTTAGATAAGCTGCTTTCTGGTATGAGTTATAGTGCTGTTGGCTAGGAGTTCAATGTTAATGAATCAACAATATGTATTAAATCACATCTTTCAACAGAAACACACACAAAACAAGGTTATATATTGATCAGTTGACAAACATTTTGTCTCCAGAGACTCATAGGAACCTCACCCTATATTTTCTCTTAGGAGCAATGGTTCAGTGTCTGCTAATGCAGTATTCACAGAAGCTTTATAGAACATAAGTACCATGATTAATAATCATTGATTTTATATACTATAATCTCAAGTACTCATAAGTGCTATTAAGTAGAGTATGGGGATAGAAAAAGGGATGGATGAGGCCGGGTGTGGGAGCTCACACCTGTAATCCCGCACTTTGAGAGGCTGAGGCAGGCGGATCACTTTCAGCCCAGGAGTTCGAGACCAGCCTGAGCAACATAGTGAAACCAAATCTCTACAAAAAACACACAAAAAATTATCCAGGCATGGTAGTGTGCACCTGTGGTCCCAGCTACTTGGGAGGCTGAGGTGGGAGGATCACTTGAGCTCAGGAGGCAGAGGTTTCAGTGAGCCAAGATCACACCTCTGCACTCCAGCCTGGGTGACAGAGTGAGATCTTGTCTCAAAAAAAAAAAAAAGAAAAAAGAAAGAGAGAAATGGTTGTGATAATTTAGGAAGGACAGTGTGGAAGTCTCACTGAGGTTGCAGAATTTTAGAAAATGAACTTGGGGTCAGCTGGTGGCTGGATCATTCATGCCAGTAAGCCATCTGATGCTTTTGCTTTGCTCAAGCTATTTCTTCTCCCTATAATTTTCTTGTCCTCAGAACAATTCCCCCTTCCTTGCTTTTCCTATTGCCTTTTAAAGAAAAATGTCAAAAGCAAAATTAATTCACAGATTATTCTTTAAAATAAAGTAGTAAAACAATAGAAAATAAGAAAATAAGGGTATGGCAACAACCCCTCCAACTTGGTAAACAAAATTGCCGTAAGAATCCAACAAGAATCTTTATGGGAATTGGAAATCATTAAATAAAATATACCACATCTTGAGTGATTAGAAGGCTTTGGAAGATGTGATTAGAAGGCTTTGGAGCATTTTGAGGGGGCGATAAGCTCATATTTACATTTTAAAACATCATTCAGGCATCAAGAGAATAAGCTTTCAGGAGAAAAAAATGAAAACGGAGACAAGTTAGGTGGTAAGAGAATGAAATGATGTAAATAAAGCCCTTAGCCCAGTGCCTGGTACATAGTAAGTGCTCAGTGCATGTTAATGATTACTGTTATTCCTAATGATTCTACTTCCTCTCATTTCCATTCTCAACTTGATTTTCCTTTCCACTGGCCATGTAGTGTAGTCCCAGGGTGCTTGCCAATTCTGAGAGTGCTGTTATCATTAGGTTATGAATCTCTAAAATCTGTTCCTGGTTTCTTTCTGAACAAGGAAGTTAGCCTTCAATGCTTTATCCATGATCCTCTCTTATGAATAAATTCTGAATTAAACCTCATTTGACACTCAAGATGTGATATATTTTATTTAATGATTTCCAATTCCCATAAAGATTCTTGTTGGATTCTTACGGCAATTTTGTTTACCAAGTTGGAGGGGTTGTTGCTATACCCTTATTTGTTTTACTCCTTTATTTTAAATAATAATCCATCAATTAATTTTGCTTTTGATCTTTTTCTTTAAAAGACAATAGAAAAAGCAAGGAAGGGGAAATTGTTCAGAGGACAAACAGTAGACACTGAAAGCGTTCTATATTCTGACTATCTTGGTGTATATCTTTCCATAGACCCACAGGAGATGCTCTAAGTCCTCGATAGAGGCTTTCTGTCAATTTTTTTTCTTTATCTAGAAAAGACTAATTGACTAAATTAAATTTACCTTGGGATAATTTATAGGACTCAAGGCTATATTACTTCTGCAGGAGAGCAATGATGCTAGTTTCAATGAGAATCCAAAAGTATCTTTTAAAAGTCCTCTGTGCATTCTAGTTTTTAGAATGTTTTAAGCCCTTATGATGCTGTTGAGTCCAAAGCTTGTACTCCTTGCTGCAAGAAAGCCAATAAGTTGAGCGACAAGGTGTTGAGGCAAGTAAAGTGACTTTATTTCAGAGAGCTAGTAAGCCAAGAAGATATAGGACTAATGCCCTAAAGAACCACATTAAGTTAATAGAATTTTAGGCTCCTTTTATGTTAGGGGAGGGGGGAACAAAGAGGGGGTTAAAGTCAAAAGGTAACTGGTGCCTATGGACATCTGGGCATCAGGAGGGGTGTGAAGAGGTTGCAAAACTTGTTTGTGGTTAACTGCTTGTCAGGTCCACCTTGTTTCTATAAATCTTGGACAGAATTGTTAGTTGTGTGCATACTTCCTTATCTCCTCACAGGCCTCTTTCAAAAGAGAAATAGTCATTAGTTCTAAAGTTAAAATATGTAAACTCTTTCCATTTTCAGTTTGGCCTACATGTAGGCATAAGCCAAGGCAGTTAGCCTGTGAGGATAGAAGCAAGATGAAGTCAGTGATGTCAGATTTCTCTCACTGTTACAATGAGATGATTTCATACACTGACCTCTTTGTATTCCCTTTATGGTGAAGCATGCCTAGCATTCACAGGAAAGGGGAGGGACACAAAGATGCAGAAAATACGACTTCTGCTCTCAAGAGCCTTTCACATGAGAAGGAAGAGTCAAGACAAATGCTGTATAATGCAAGGTGTTACGGGAAGGTAGACAAAATAATGAAAATGTTCTTTTATATCTGTTATTAGTGCAAGTGTCTATGGAAGAACTCTTATTTGAGTAATGAAGGAAATAAAAATATTTTACCCTAAAATATATTTTTGACATATTTTGAGATGGTTGTTTAGGGAGCCAGCAAACAGAAGTCATCCTGCAAAGCTGTCTTTTGCAGGGGAGATTTGCATCTACGCAGAATCTGCATTGATATAGCCAGGCTTTCTCTGAAGATTTCCCTTGTCTGGATCTAGGAAGGAGTAAGAGGGTCTGATACCTTTAAAGGTCTAAAATAAATATTTACTGTCTATTCTTTCTGAAGCCTGCTACCTGTGAGATTTCATTTACATTACAAGACCACCTTGCTAGCCAGGTCTTATCTACCTGTTTTGCTACAATCCATCTCCCACTCTTTCTGTAAACTCAAGGTGGTATACGAGCTTCTAAACCTTGTTGTGGGATGGGCAATCACTCTGCGCTTCTCCCCTGTGTGCATATTAATAAATTTGTATGCCCTTTTCCCAATTAATCTGCCTTTTGTCAGTTGATTTTTCAGCTAACTTTCAGAGGACAAAGGGAAAGTTTTTTCCTTGGACCCTACAGTAGTCATTGCAGATGGGTCCAATTTTGGTACGTGAAGTTATGAAAGATAAAAGAGAACATGGGCATTATAGGGAGAATAAATAGCTTGAGCAAAAGTAAAGGCATCAGGGAATACTGTGAGTCCAGGAAATAACAAATACACCAATAATTAGAGTGAAATATAGACTGCTCCTAGGCATCATCTTGAAATTTTCTTACTTTCATTTTCATGACTTTTTTTATTGCAAAGGAGGCCATTAATTGCTTGCTGTCCTAAAAATAAGCAATATGTACATTTCATTCTTCAATCTAGATGTCAAAGAATACCAGCTGTCATCTAATTTAAAATATATTTTCCATTTATATATTTCCTTTACCACTGTATAAGGGGACTTCACAAAGTTCAGGTAAATGTGTATTTTGACAAAACTGTGCATAGATTTCAACTTTTTTTGCACCAAAATAAACTTGTACTAACTTGTTATAATATGTCTGAATAGAATCTAGTTTGAGGCACTAACAAGAATAAGACATAAGTTTGAAAAGAGACTCATTCAGAGCAATGTGAATTCTGCTAAAATCAAAGCAAGAACAAACATAAAATTTATGGTGAAACTTAGGTGGAAGAATGGTGAAATCATTGATGCTTTAAAAAAGTTTATGGAAACAATGACTCAAAGAAAGCAGCAGTTTACAAAATAAATAACTCCTTTTAGGAAGAGATGAGGTGATATCAAAGATGAAGTCCACAGTGGCAGACCACTCACATAATTTGTAAGGATAAGATTAAGCTTGTTTATGTCCTAATTGAAGAGGACTGATGATTAACAGCAGAAACAAAAGCCAACACCATAGACACCTCAATTGTTCATCTTACACAGTTCTGACTGAAAAATTAAAGGTGAGAAGACTTTCCACTCAATAGATGCCAAAAGCATTGTGCCCAGGTAAGCTGCAGATAAGAGCAGAGCTTTCAATGGAAATTTTAAACAAGTGGGCTCAAGATCTTGAAGCATTTTTTCAAATAATTGTAACAGGAGATGAACATGGCTTTACCAGTACAATCCTGAAGACAAAGCACAATCAAAGCAATGGCTACCAAGAAGTGGAAGTGGTCCCACCAAAGCAAAAGTGAACCAGCCAAGAGCAAAGGTCATGGCATCAGCTTTTTTGGGATGCTCAAGGCACTTTGCTTGTTGACTTTCTTGAGGGCTCCCAAATGAAAACACTTGCTTATTATCAGAGTGTTTTGAGAAAGTCATCCAAAGTTTTAGCAGAAAAATGCCCGGGAAAGCTATACCAGAGAGTCCTTCTCCACCATGACAATGTCACTGTTTCTTCTCATCAAGCAAGAACAATTATGAGTTTTGATGGAAATCATTAAGAATTCACCTTATAGTCTTGAATTGGTTTTTTTAACTCCTTTCCTGCCCTAATCTTAAAAAGTATTTAAGAGGCACACATTTTTCTTCCTTTAATAATGTAAAAAAGCCTGCATCAACATGGTTAAAGTCCCAGGACCCTCAGCTCTATAGGGATGGACTAAAAGTGTCATAAACTTAATGGAGCTTATGTTGAGAAATAAAGTTATAATTATATTTTTATTTTTTAATTCTACCTTTCCTCCCTCTTTTTGAAATCCTCTTATATTTTGCTTATTGGAGATAATTTTTTTCTTCAGTACTTCATGTTTGTGATTTGAAAATAATATTTATGGTATATTTTTAGTGAGTAGAAGGTAGGAGTGATTACTATTAAAACAAAGTTGCAGAAATGGATGCTAAGGTGAAAAACAATAGGAAATTTATTGATTAATGATCTACTTTTTTCTTCAATTTTCTACTTGGCTCATTTATTTGACACACATTCTCATTAATAACATTGGGACATGAAAATCAGATCAACCTGGATTAAATTCTAGCTCTGCCATTCACTAGATTTATAACCTTCGGCAGATATCTCAACCTCTCTGAGCCTCAGTTTTTTTTATGTGTAAATGGGGATGGCAAATATAGGGATTGTGACGAAAGTAGAACATTCTAAATGTTTCTCCTCAGCTGTACAGCAAATGCAAGCTTGAAACCATCCAGTGGCCTCCTTTTTGAACACTTGTCTAAATGCTTTATTGCCCCACTATAAAAAGAGATGCTTTATGCTTTAGGGAGACTGGTACAGATGCCCCTAGATATTAAAATAAGACAGGAGAGTCTGGCTTCCTAGGGAGTTCTGAAGTGCTCCAGGTGGCACGGTTCTTGATCTCCTTGACTTTCTATGAATTACATTCTCTCAGACTCCTGCTTTCTTCTTAATGCTGAATGACATCCCTCCAAAAATGAGAGGGGCAACATTATCTTACATCTTAGTCTTCTCTGACTTTTAAAAAAATATGGCTTTCCCATCTCAGATTTCTCACTATTGGAGAAGGCAATACCAGCTGCTTCCCTTTCTACAATGTTGTCTATTGTTCTACCTTGGATAACTTCTCTGCTTACAACAAACAGGAAGCAGATGTGGTAGCAATAGATCCAGTTCATTATCTGGATAAAAATTTGACTTGGCAGCAGTTCACCTTGGAGTTGCCAAGTCAAATGCAACAAAGTGTATGTAATTTGATTAAATAAAATATGGAGTTTCCTTCTGCTGACCACTCCCTCATTCCCTTACCTTGCTTAGGAGTAGCTGGGGCTCCAGGCAACCCTGTGAGGGAAGTTTCTGATGATTAGTGCAGCCCAGCAGAAGTGTCATTAGAGTTTATTCGCCTGCCCTCCAGCTGCCAACTTTTCACTTCAAGTTGCTCAGGCATCTCAAGTTAGCCTGTCCCAAGCTGAGCTCTCAATTTTCTTCCTGAAGCCTATGATTACTAGGGGACTCTATCTCAGTAAACATCCACCTAAACATTTGAATCGGAATCTTTGGATTCATTCTTGATTCCTCCATCTTTTTTTTTTCTAAATATAATCCATCGCAAAGTCCAGTCATTCTATCTTCAAAATCATCTGCCCATTCCTCAAGCACAGCCCTAGTCCAGCCACCATCATCTCTCACCTGGATGCTGAAATCACCCCTGCAGTCTCCCTGTGTCTTCTTAGCTGCATTTTTTTTTTTTTTATCTCCAGCTCATTCACCACACCACATTGACAGTGTTCTTCTAAGAATTTAAGCCTTATCACATCTTTCTCCTGCTAAAAGCCCTTTATTGGCTTCTATTACATTTAGAATTAAGTCCAAATTTCTTACCATAATCTTCAAGGTCTTGTATTACTACTTCCATCTCCCCAGCTTCCTCTCCTCCCACCCTCCCCATATTTGTCTCTGTTCCAGCCATTCATGCAGTGTCTCCTTCATTTCCTTTAGCCAGCTGTATTAGTCTGTTCTTACACTGCTAATAAGACATACCAGAGGCTGGGTAATTTAAAAAGAAAAAGAAGTTTAATGGACACATAGTTCCACATAGCTGGGGAAGCGTCACAATCATGGTGGAATGTGAAGGAGGAGCAAATGCACATCTTACATGGCAGCAGGCAAGAGAGCGTGTGCAGGGGAACTGCCCTTTATAAAACCATCAGATCTCATAATACTTATTCACTATCACAAGAACAGCACAGGAAAAACCTGCCCCTATGATTCAATTACCTTCCACTGGGTCCCTCCCATGTCACGTGGGGATTATGGGAGCTACAATTCAAGATGAGATTTAGGTGGGGACATAGCCAAACCATATCACCAGCCAAGCTTTTCCTTTCCCAGAGCCCTGGACTGGAAGACTCCCTCTGTCCTTTCATATCGATGGCCTGCTCTCTCTCTCCCTCTTTCTTTCTTTCTTTCTTTCTTTCTTTCTTTCTTTCTTTCCTTCTTTCTTTCTTTCCTCCTTCCTTCCTTCCTTCCTCCCTTCTTTCCTTCCTTCCTTCCTTCCCTCCTTCCTCTCCTTCCTTTGTTCCTTCCTTCCTTCTTTCAAAAATTTTTTTTTGCTGTGGTTCTAAGTTAGAAATACATAAACTCCTTTCTTTTTTCCTTTCCTTTCCTTTTCCTCCTTCCCCTTCCTTTCCTTTTCCCTTTTCCCTTCCCTTCTCTTCCTTTCCCATCCCTTCCCTTTCTCTCCCTTTCCTTTCCCTCCCTCCACCTCTTTACTTTCCAAAATAGCTGGTCTCCACCTATTGGGTTAATTTCTTGATCTACTGATGGGTATTGCCTTACAGTTACAAAAATTAAAATAAAAGCATACCTCCAAAATAACTTTGTACTTGAACATACTGGAGTGTACCAGAGTCTCCCTCACAATATAGTTGTTAATGGTTATGTACTTAAAGTAAACTTTGAATAAGCACATCAGCTAAGACTTAGAATTTTCTGCCAATAACTTTAAGAACCCTGATGCAGGGAATCAATAACCCAGCACTGAATGGTGTGAGACAAGAGAAATGTAGGCCACACACTGAGGATCAATAGAAATTAATAAACATAAAAAGAAAAAAAATGTATTGCACCAGAAAAATTGGCCAAGAGTGTAAATGTGCTCCTTAGTCAAGAGTTAATATCAGAAGCACATTTTATTCTTTTATTTGTTGTTTATTAAATCAACATTTTTGAAAGCTCTGGACCGTGGGTAGAAATAAGACATTCCCTGCCTTTAAGAAGCTTATAGTAAAGCATATTATTTGTGGCTTAGTATATAGTAATAATATAGAATATGTAATAAATTCACTGGAAAGGAAAACACTATATAGTTCACATTCCACATTATGGTTTTGGTTGTTTTCAATTAATCATTTTTGTTAGCTGGGTTAAGTCCCGAGTCAGGAACACTGCTCTAGGTATTGTCCATGGATATTTAGACTATGTGGACACCAAATCACTACTGTATTCAAGATCCTGTTAGATAAGAGTGAAGAGATAGAGCAAGTTAAACCTTTAAAATGAAGCTGATTTTAAGTTTATTTCTTTTTGGGAATATTATATATCATGCTTGTACATATTAAGTATATCATTTTAAAAGATGACAGTTTTCCTATGAGATTTTTACACAATTGTTGAATTTCACAATATTCTTATACTGCTCAATTTAGAAATCCATTAGCTATTACCTTTAATTGATTTTTAATTTGATCAGTGCCTGCTTACCCCCAAATAATTATAAACTCTTTAAAGATAGGACTTTATTCTCATTTTTAACATGTTTTCCATATTTCTTCTGTGAGTATAAAATATAGAACAAGTATTAAATGAAATTATGCTCATTAAATGAAAACAGGTGGAAAATTGTTCTCCTTCCTGAAAACAGGAGCTGGAGCCATGGCTTGCGTGAAGATAAGTTTAAGGTTAAGGTTAACCTTATATTAACATATAGTATAAAGTTTCTTTTACAAATACAGAGGTGGAAGGAAATGAGGGGAAAATAATGATTCTTCTTGTGTTAAATGATTTCTTTGTTTCCTGAATAATTGGCACCTTGGTGCTAGTCCCAGAATTTACCCCCCATTCGCTATGACTAATATAGGCCCTGAAGTAACAAAGAATATATGAAGACTATTGTATTGGTTTCCTGGGGCTGCCATATAAATGATTGCAAGCTGGGCAGCTTAAACAATACAGTTTATTGTCTCATAGTTCTGGAGATTAAAAGTCTGAAATCAAGGTGTCAGCAGGGTTCCTTTTGAGGGTTGTGTGAAAGAATCTGTTCCATTCCTCTCTCTTAGTTTCTGGTGGTTTACTGGCAATCTTCAGTGTCCCTGGGCTTGTATATGGCGATTTTCTTCCTATGTGTTCATATCATCTTCCCTCTGGGCATGTCGATGTCTGTGTCCAAATTTCCCCTTTTTTATAAAGACATAGGGTCCACCCTAATGAGCACATTTTAACTTAATCACACGCAAAGACCCTCTTTCCAAATAATGTCACATTCACAGGTGCTAGGAGTTAGGACTTAAACATCTTTTGTGGGCAACACAATTCAACCCATAACAACTTTTTTTTTTTTTTTGAGACACAGTCTCTCCCTCTGTCACCCAGGCTGGAGTGCAGTGGCATGATCCTGGCTCACTTCAACCTCCACCTCCCAGGTTCAAGCAATTCTCCTGCCTCAGCCTCCTGAGCAGCTGGGACTACAGGCGTGTTCCACCACACCTGGCTAATTTTTGTATTTTTAGTAGAGATGGAGTTTCACCATGTTCACCAGGCTGGTGTCTCGAACTCCTGGCCTCAAGTGATTCACCCACCATGGCCTCCCAAAGTGCTGAGATTACAGGTGCGAGCCACGTAACAAGTATTTTCTAAGAAGTCTCCTTGATTTTATTAAGAACATCACCTCCACCATGCTGAGAGAGTTAGACAAAATCCCTGTTCATGCTTGACTTACAGAGAGAAATTTACCTACATTTTACTGTGAATTCTAAAGGCTCTTCCAATTCTTGCTGCTCTTTTTAAAAAGGATTTTGTCTACGTGATTATCCCATGGTTTAAAGTAATATCAGATAGACCATGTCTAGACCCCTGGTACTCCATGTCTTGCATGAAACATCTTATCTAGATTTTATTACTATGTGTACCCTTGCTTATAGGCAAGAAGTCATAAGGAAAACTGGGGACATCACAGGTATCTGGAAGCAACAGGAAAAAAATAGAATATCTATTAGAAAAATACATAGCAGGTCAAGACTGTTCTGTTTCCTTGAGGAGAATATGTTATGCTGAATATCTACAAAGGAATGAAGAAGATTCAGAAGTGTTTCATTGCTAGGTTCACTTAGCTTCTGGCATCCATTGCATCAGGTCCTGCCACTTGAAGCAGTTAACACAAAACAAACCTAGTACATGAGGGTGATGAAAACTGACCTACCATAAATATATACACTTTTATTTTCCAGAGAAGCAATTATAGATGGTCTCTTGTACCTACTCCTGCTGGTAACTAGGGGCAAGCACATTAAGAGGGAAATGAAATGGAGGCATGTTAACTGGCCCACATGGGTATGGGTCTCATTTGTGACATGTGCTAATCTGCTAATGTGAACAGCAGGAGGATATGACCAAAGCCCAGATATAACACTATTCATAGAGGATATTACTAACTGGAAGTTTGTCCTGTAAATACACCAAAAAAAAGGCCAGGTGTTCACATCATGATGGGAGATCTTAGAGGAATAGGGTGAGAGAAAGAAAGGGGAGATTTAACTTCAGGTACGATTTCTGTGTTTATTAGATGTCTTTGTATATATTTTCTTCAAAACTAGCTCATGATTTTAGATAGAAACCCAGTCTATCTGGAAATACATCATTTGACTTTTCTGTCTATTCATCATAGAAATCACACTGAAATATTTTCCAGGTAGTTTTGAGTGAAATATACTTGTATAGATATAATAGAATGATGATACTTTATATCATCATAATATCAATACAAATAAAGCTTATTAGTTAAAAGCTTAAAATCTGGAGCCAGAATGCCTGGGTTTGACTACCAGCCTTTCACTTGGTAGCTGTAGAAACTGAGAAAGATAATTAACTTCACTCTGCCTCTCCTCTCTTCTTTGTGAAAAGGGGATAATAATAGTATCTACCTCATGTAGTCATTGTTAGAATTAAATTACTTAATATACTTAGGCTAAAATGCCAGTATATACTTAGAACAGTGTCTAGCAAAGCATAAAATGTGCTCGTGTCGGTAGTAAGCATTTAAGGAGTTTCAACAGAGCCATGTGTTTTGAATTTTGATTTCAAGGAGTTTATATCACAACTTGGGAAGCAATTAGGTTTAAACACGTGTACTTGGAGAGCAATAAAAGACAGTTATGCAGATGTCATTATTTTCCAAGAGTTGTATATTGTTTTCAAAGATGACCACACCCTTTCTCCCCTTCTCTTCCCATTTTCCTCTTCAAAGTGACTTTGCTGCTCATCTCACCAAGAAAATGGAGACTAATTTCCCTGACCCTTGAATCTAGGCTGGTTTTGTGATTTATTCTGGCAAATGGAATGAGGTGGATGTGAGGTTATGTTGAGTTCTGGAGCCTAGGTGTTTAGATGCATTGTGGCTTCCTCCGTAACTGGCTTAGCACTCTGTCCTGGGACTTCCATAGAATGAAGTTGGTCTAGCCAGCTGGAGGATGAGAGGCCCATGGAGGAAAATGGAGATGCCGTAACCAATACCAGCACCGGCTGTCAGACATGTGGGTGGGGTCATCTAGGATCTTTCTGCCCAGCTGACACTCAAGCATGTGCAGCCACATGAGTGACCCCAGGTGAGACCAGCCAAAGAACTATGCAGAACAATGACAAACAGCAACCTGCATTTGTAAGCTGAGTTTGGGGGTAGTTTGTTCCACATTGATAGGTAACTGAAACTCCAAATAATACAGAGCGAAATGCAATTGTAATGAAAAGTTTAGAGAAGGAGGTGTCATAACATGAGGACATGGGTAATCCATGGAAAAGCTTCATGAAAGATATGCTATTTTAACTTGCCTTGGAAGATAAAGAGGAGATGGATCGCTTGGGAGGAAGAATCAAGTATCTAAGCTAAGGAAGCAACATAAGCAAAGGAATTTCAGAGAGCAATAATAAGGCATGCTCGTATGTATTCAGGGGATTAGGAATGGGAATATGAGGGTCAGGGAGGAAATCAGACCAATCGACAAGTTTTGTGGTAGACTGTAGTGAGAGGTAAAATTGTTAAGAAAATTATGAACAGGTTTTAAAACCAGTCAGAAATGCCAATGTGATTTTTAAAAATGTCTTCTCCCTTATAACACTTCCTATTTTATATTAGTTCTGTATTTGACAAATATTTATTGAATGGCTATTATGTTAGGCACTGCAGTAGACTGGTTGAATAATGACTTCCCCAAATTCATGTTCACCTGAAACCTGGGAATGTGACCTTATTTGAAAATAGCTTCTTTGCCTATGCAATCAAGTTGAGATGCATCATACTGGATTAGGATGCATCCCTAAATCCAATGACTGGTGTCCTTATAAGGAAGGGAAGCTTTTGTTATAGAGAGACAAAGACATAGAGGGACAGAGGGAAGAAGGCCATGTGTCAAAGGCAGCAGAGAGTAAAGTGTTGGAGCTACAAGCCAAGGAATAGCAGAAGTTGGGAGAGAGGCCTGGAGCAGCTGCTTTCTCAGAGCCTCCAGAAAGAACCAGTCCTGATGACACCTTGGTTTTGAACTTCTAGCCTCCAGAACTACGAGAGAATACATTTCTGTTATTTTAAGCCACCTTGATTCTGATAATTTGTTTCACCAGCCCTGGGAAGTGAATATCGAACGTTTCTGGGTGCTGAAGTTACAACAGGCAACAAAACATAAAAATTCCCACAAATTCCCTTTCCTCCTAGACTGTAAACTCCTGGAGGGAAGATCTTATTCTTCCTGATCTTTTTTTTTTTTTATACCTTGTACTTCCTTATGTACTGTAGATACTCAAAACATAAAGGCTTGATGACCAGTGCACTAGATAATGAGGATCCATGACAAGATATTGAAGCAGCAGGGTGGAATTGAGATAGCACAAGTTCAAATATTGGCTCCACTGATCATTAGCTATGGGTGATCTCGAGTAGGTTATTAACCTTTCTGATGCTTGCTTCCATCACCTATAAAACAGGAATCCTCATAACTGCCTCATGCTATTAATCGAGAGGACTTCATGGGGTAACATGTGTCAAGTGCCAAAGTCATGGTTAGCTGCCCAATAAATTTGTTTTTTTCTTTTCCCATCCCTATAATAGGATACTGAAAGAAACATTTTAGGAAGTAGGGTATCAGGTGGATTTGCGAAAAGGGGAGGGCTTTAGGGCACTTGTTTTTGATACAATAGAAGGAGCCTGGATTGAAATGAGGAGAGCATGGATTGGGGTGAGAATCATGTGAACTGAGAGGAGAGGACAAACACAGAAATGTATCTAAGGAAGGATCTATAGAATTTAACTACTAGTTGAAGAAGAGAGGAAAAAAATAAAGTGAAAAAACAAACATTCACCCAGATGCTTAACATAGTAGTCTGAGATCATGACAATGTTAAGGACATAGTCAGGGGAATTGAGAAATCTGGTTATTAAACCTGAGAGATAAGTTTGGCTTCGTTCAGGTTGAGTGATGACAGGACAGAAAAGTGATGCCTTAGAGACCAAAATGAGGCAGCAGTGGAAAAGAGAGTTAGAAATGTAGATTTGATGTTCATCTGAAGACTGGTGGCAACAGAAGCCATGAAAGTAGGTGATTTCACTGAAGGAGACAGTATATATAGGAAGAAACCCAAGGGGTCAGAGCAGAGTCTTCAGAAGGAAAAAGAAGGACCAACAGTTGAGAATAAGGAAATGTTGCAGATTCCATGGTAAAATGAATCCTTTGACTTATCAATGGTGATTAAAATTTCACTTGAAAGAAAGCTGTAGTTCTTCATGTCCAGGTGTCACAGACCATCAGAAAAATGTTTAGAGTTACTCTAAAGAATTTAGCTACCTTTAATGAATATCTTGATTTACAAAATTGTATGTTCATTCTAACTCTTTAGATAAATCTGTGAATTGCAGAAAAAGCTGTAAGACAATGTAGACATTTACTCTTTCTTAGCCTTAGTTGGAAAAGACAATGTCAAGCATGTACTTTTTTCTTTCCGGTTTGTAAGTTTCCATGATTCTTTGAACTAGTCGAAAACATAACAGCTGTAGCAAAATGCTTTGTGATTAAATGTAGGTAAGTGGCATATTTTTGTTTCCACCTCTGCTAGGTTCATTTTAGAATTTAGACATGTGTAGGTATATATTTAGTGTCTAGAGGGACAGACCTTCCAGAAGTCTATTCTGCGAGTCTGAGAAACGTCCTAGAAAGGAACTTCCATTGAGAAAGATGTTGAATTCATGAAAGATTCAAGGCCATGGCTGGTGTGGAAACAGTTGGGTAATTACGAGTGTGTGTGGCCCACATGGTCCTTTGTTCTTGTCCTTTATGGCACACACATCTTGTAATTTTCCAATACAAATCCCAGGGATTTGCACTATGTGCCTGAGCCCTGACACGGAAGCCAATGGGAACAACACAACAACACAATGATTTCCTTCAAGTCTCTGAGACAATGAAAACACAAGGCAACACTCTTGAGGCCCAGGAAAGGAGGTAATGATACAGAGTCATTTCCTCGGCCTTTTCAGCAACAATGTGGAGACAATGGCAGCTGTAGAGACACTAGTAACCTTCAATCAATCACTGGTGGCCTCAGTATAAGAAAGGAAAAATGTGGCAGCACATTTGACAGGCAATGACTTGATGGAGAACAGAGGACTTAAAAGGAAATGAAATGAAAAGTAGGGAGGCTGGAGCCTGTCACCATCTGCTAACTCCAACAAAGACAGTAGCACTTTGACTCGTAAGTATAGCATTTCGTTTAAAACCTTTGTAGACTCAACCTGCCAAAAATTCATTTCTGTTAATTTATAAAATATTCTTTCTTTCTTTTTCTGGCTACATTTCTACCATCCAGTAGAATAAGAATGCTGTATTACAGAGCCAAATGTTTCAAATTCTAGTTTAGAAACCATACTTCTTATAAAAGAGTATAACTGCATCATCTCTGGGAAATTTATAAACCTATGATGTAATGCTGAAATTTTATGATTTTACATATATTAGCTTTCATGTGTATTCTGTGCTGGCAGTAGTTTTCTGCTGGCCATAAGGAAGAACTATTTTAATTAACTCTGAAAATAAATCCATATCAATTAAAGATGTGTGCGCATGCACACACACATGTACATCAAGCATACACACACGTACATCAAGCATACATACACACGTACATCAAGCATACATACACAGAATTCTTACTCAGAAATAAGTCTATTTTGTGCAGTTGAATCACAGCTCTTGGCCCATAAAAGTGCTCAATATTATTAATATCATCATGTCTATTATTAAGAAATGTCACTGGCTTACAAATATGCCCTATTGAGAAGTAAGAGGTACATTGTCATGGTTATTGTTTGATACCCTAAAAAAGTGGATCAGGGCAGAATCAGTCAATTGGTGTTGCTTTTGTCAGTTAATGGTTGGTGAATAGAGTCACTTTAAGACAAACCATATGCAGTAGGAGAGATAGACATGCTCCTGGCACTTTGCCTCAAGAACCCCTCTATCCAGCTTAGTCTCTTGTTCCAGGCTGTTCATCATGTAAATCCTGGAGACTACATTCTTCTAGGAAGAAGTGGTACAGTCTAGTGTCTTGATTCCAGAAGCCCCATAGGTTTGAATCCCAGCTCCACCCATTGCTAGTTGTGTAACCTTGGGCAATTTATTTAATCTCTTTGTGATTTATTTTCTTCATCTATAAAATGAGGCTCATGAGAACACCTAGCTCATGGGGCTACTGTGAAAATTAAAAATGTTAATACAAGCATGCAGCATATAGTAAGCCCTTGTTCTAAGTTCTTCATATTACATGATGGTATCCTGGCCTCTCCTTTGGTAATGATTCCAATCTATTAGACTTCAGCTGTGCTCAGTCCTCCTCCCTCTATCCCCTTTTGTATTCCCTGTTCACTCTCATGCTAGCTTGTTAGCATTTCTGATTCCTTCTGAAGGGCTGCTCTCTCTCTTAGTCTATGACATACCTATTAATACTTGGTGACTGAGGTTGAGCTACTTGGGTTCTAAGTGAGGGTTTCATGAGTCAGAATAAGAAAAGATCCCAAAGATCATGACACTCTATGGACTCTCCATGGATTATTTTCTCTTTCCTGACAACCTGAAAATGTTGATTATTTCCTGATGATTGCATAAAGAACCAAATATTGCAGAACAAAAAGGTTGTGCTGCCAACACTTCTTAGAGAAAAAAGAGAATTACATGGAAGATTGTTTTTCGAAAAAGAGAGTGTTATTATAAGACATTGTTTATTTAAATATTGGCAAATACAGACAGAAGATAGTGACAAAAAGCAACACTATTTGCATGTTCATAGATTTTAACTTAACAATTTTGGTTAATTGAAAGCAATGTGAAACACAGTCACAAAGTAGTGTAAGGTAACAATCTTAACACTTCTTAGGCTTGGAATGGTGCTAAGTGTCTTAGAATTGCTGGGGAGATAACAAACAGAAAGGACATCCACACCAAAACCTCATCTGTACATCACCATCATCAAAGACCAAAGGTAGATAAAACCACAAAGATGGGGAAAAAACAGAACAGAAAAACTGAAAATTCTAAAAATCAGAGCACCTCTCCTCCTCCAAAGGAACACAGCTCCTCACCAGCAATGGAACAAAACTGGATGGAGAATGACTTTGACGAGTTGAGAGAAGAAGGCTTCAGACGATCAAACTTCTCCGAGCTAAAGGAGGAAGTTTGAACCCATCGCAAATAAGTTAAAAACCTTGAAAAAAGATTAGATGAATGGCTAACTAGAATAACCAATGCAGAGAAGTCCTTAAAGGACCTGATGGAGCTGAAAACCATGGCATTAGAACTACGTGACAAATGCACAAGCTTCAGTAGCCAATTCAATCAACTGGAAGAAAAGGTATCAGAGATTGAAGATCAAATGAATGAAATGAAGCGATAAGAGAAGTTTCGAGAAAAAAGAATAAAAAGAGATGAACAAAGCCTCCAAGAAATATGGGACTATGTGAAAAGACCAAATCTACGTCTGATTGGTGTACCTGAAAGTGAGAGGAGAATGGAACCAAGTTGGAAAACACCCTGCAGGATATTATCCAGGAGAAATTCCCCAACTTAGCAAGGCAGGCCAACATTCAAATTCAGGAAATACAGAGAATGCCACAAAGATACTCCTCAAGAAGAGCAACTCCAAGACACATAATTGTCAGATTCACCAAAGTTGAAATGAAGGAAAAATGTTAAGGGCAGCCAGAGAGAAATGTCGGGTTACCCACAAAGGGAAGCCCATCAGACTAACAGCTGATCTCTCAGCAGAAACTCTACAAGCCAGAAGAGAGTGGGGGCCGATATTCAACATTCTTAAAGAAAAGAATTTTCAACCCAGAATTTCATATCCAGCCAAACTAAGCTTCATAAGGGAAGGAGAAATAAAATCCTTTATAGACAAGCAAATGCTGAGAGATTTTGTCACCACCAGGCCTGCCCTACAAGAGCTCCTGAAGGAAGCACTAAACATGGAAAGGAACAATCAATACCAGCCACTGCAAAAACATGCCAAATTGTAAAGACCATCGATGCTAGGAAGAAACTGCATCAATTAATGAGCAAAATAACCAGCTAAAATCATCATGACAGGATCAAATTCAAACCAACAATATTAACCTTAAATATAAATGGGCTAAATGCTCCAATTAAAAGACACAGACTGGCAAACTGGATAAAGAGTCAAGACCCATCAGTGTGCTGTATTCAGGACACCCATCTCACGTGCAGAGACACACATAGGCTCAAAATAAAGGGATGGAGGAAGATCTACCAAGCAAATGGAAAACAAAAAAAGGCAGGGGTTGCAATCCTAGTCTCTGATAAAAAGACTTTAAACCAACAAAGATCAAAAGAGAGAAAGAAGGCAATTACATAATGGTAAAGGGATCAATTCAACAAGAAGAGCTAACTATCCTAAATATATATGCACCCAATACAGGAGCACCCAGATTCATAAAGCTAGTCCTTAGAGACCTACAAAGAGACTTAGACTCCCACACAATAATAATGGTAGACTTTAACACCCCACTGTCAACATCAGACAGATCAACGAGACAGAAAGTTAACAAGGATTCCCAGGAACTGAACTCAGCTCTGCACCAAGCGGACCTAATAGACATCTAAAGAACTCTCCACTCCACATCAAAAGAGTATACATTCTTCTCAGCACCACACCACACCTATTTCAAAATTGACCACATAGTTGGAAGTAAAGCACTCCTCAGCAAATGTAAAAGAACAGAAATTATAACAAACTGTCTCTCAGACCACAGTGCAATCAAACTAGAACTCAGGATTAAGAAACTCACTCAAAACCACTCAACTACATGGAAACTGAACAACCTGCTCCTGAATGATTACTGGGTACATAATGAAATGAAGGCAGAAATAAAGATGTTCTTTGAAACCAATGAGAACAAAGACACAACATACTAGACTCTCTAGCACACATTTAAAACAGTGTGTAGAGGGAAATTTATAGCACTAAATGCCCACAAGAGAAAGCAGGAAAGATCTAAAATGGACACCCTAACATCACAATTAAAAGAACTAGAGAAGCGAGAGCAAACACTTTCAAAAGCTAGCAGAAGGCAAGAAATAACTAAGATCAGAGCAGAACCGAAGGAGATAGAGACACAAAAAACCCTTCAAAAAATCAGTGAATCCTGAAGCTGGTTTTTTGAAAAGATCAACAAAATTGATAGACCACTAGCAAGACTAATAAAGAAGAAAAGAGAGAAGAATCAAATAGACAGAATAAAAAATGATAAAGGGGATGTCACCACTGATCCCACAGAAACACAAACTACCATCAGAGAATACTATAAACACCTCTATGCAAATAAACTAGAAAATCTAGAAGAAACGGATAAATTCTTCAACACACACACCCTCCCAAGACTAAACCAGGAAGAAGTTGAATCTCTTAATAGACCAATAACAGGCTCTGAAATTGAGGCAATAATTAATAGCTTAGCAACCAAAAAAAGTCCAGGACCAGATGGATTCCCAGCCGAATTCTACCAGAGGTACAAGGAGGAACTGGTACCATTCCTTCTGAAACTATTCCAATCAATAGAAAAAGAGGGAATCCTCCCTAACTCATTTGATGAGGCCAGCATCATCCTGATACCAAAGCCTGGCAGAGACACAACCAAAAAAGAGAATTTTAGACCAATATCCTTGATGAACATCGATGCAAAAATCCTCAATAAAATACTGGCAAACAGAATCCAGCAGCACATCAAAAAGTTTATCCACCATGATCAAGTGAGCTTCATCCCTGGGATGCAAGGTTGGTTCAATGTACGAAAATCAATAAATGTAATCCAGCATATAAACAGAACCAAAGACAAAAACCACATGATTATCTCAACAGATGCAGAAAAGGCCTTTGACAAAATTCAACAACACTTCATTCTAAAAACTCTCAATAAATTAGGTATTGATGGGACATATCTCATAATAATAAGAGCTATCTATGACAAACCCACAGCCAATATCATACTGAATGGGCAAAAGCTGGAAGCATTCCCTTTGAAAACTGGCACAAGACAGGGATGCCCTCTCTCACCACTCCTATTCAACATAGTGTTGGAAGTTCTGGCCAGGGCAATCAGGCTTGAGAAAGAAATAAAGGGTATTCAGTTAGGAAAAGAAGAAGTCAAATTGTCCCTGTTTGCAGATGACATGATTGTATATCTAGAAAACCCCATTGTCTCAGCCCAAAATCTCCTTTAGCTGATAAGCAACTTCAGCAAAGTCTCAGGACACAAAATCAATGTACAAAAATCACAAGCATTCTTATACACCAATAACAGACAAACAGAGAGCTAAATCATGAGTGAACTCCCATTCACAATTGCTTCAAAGAGAATAAGCAATTATTCTAAGAATCCAACTTACAAGGGACGTGAAGGACCTCTTCAAGGAGAACTACAAACCACTGCTCAATGAAATAAAAGAGGATACAAACAAATGGAAGAACATTCCATGCTCATGGGTAGGAAGAATCAATATCGTGAAAATGGCCATACTGCCCAAGGTAATTTATAGATTCAATGCCATCCCCATCAAGCTACCAATGACTTTCTTCACAGAATTGGAAAAAACTACTTTAAAGTTCATATGGAACCAAAAAAGAGCCCGCATCACCAAGTCAATCCTAAGCCAAAAGAACAAAGCTGGAGGCATCAGACTACCTGACTTCAAACTATACTACAAGGCTACAGTAACCAAAACAGCATGGTACTGGTACCAAAACAGAGATATAGATCAATGCAACAGAACAGAGCCCTCAGAAATAATGCCGCATATCTACAACTATCTGATCTTTGACAAACCTGACAAAAACAAGAAATGGGGAAAGGATTCCCTATTTAACAAATGGTGCTGGGAAAACTGGCTAGCCATATGTAGAAAGCTGAAACTGGATCCCTTTCTTACACCTTATACAAAAATTAATTCAAGATGGATTAAAGACTTCAACGTTAGACCTAAAACCATAAAAACTCTAGAAGAAAACCTAGGCATTACCATTCAGGACATAGGCATGGGCAAGGACTTCATGTCTAAAACACCAAAAGCAATGGCAACCAAAGCCAAAATTGACAAATGGGATCTAATTAAACTCAAGAGCTTCTGCACGGCAAAAGAAACTACCATCAGAGTGAACAGGCAACCTACAGAATGGCAGAAAATTTTTTCAATCTACTCATCTGACAAAGGGCTAATATCCAGAATCTACAATGAACTCAAACAAATTTACAAGAAAAAAACAAACAACCCCATTAAAAAGTGAGCGAAGGACATGAACAGACACTTCTCAAAAGAAGACATTTATGCAGCCAAAAAACACATGAAAAAATGCTCGCCATCACTGGCCATCAGAGAAATGCAAATCAAAACCACAATGAGATACCACCTCACACCAGTTAGAATGGCAATCATTAAAAAGTCAGGAAACAACAGGTGCTGGAGAGGATGTGGAGAAATAGGAACATTTTACACTGTTGGGACTGTAAACTAGTTCAACCATTGTGGAAGTCAGTGTGGCGATTCCTCAGGGATCTAGAACTAGAAATTCCATTCGACCCAGCCATCCCATTACTGGGTATATACCCAAAGGACTATAAATCATGCTGCTATAAAGACACATGCACACGTATGTTTATTGTGGCACTATTCACAATAGCAAAGACTTGGAACCAACCCAAATGTCCACCAATGATAGACTGGATTAAGAAAATGTAGCACATATACACCATGGAATATTATGCAGCCATAATAAATGATGAGTTCATGTCCTTTGTAGGGACATGGATGAAACTGGAAATCATCATTCTCAGTAAACTATCACAAGGACAAAAAACCAAACACCACATGTTCTGACTCATAGGTGGGAATTGAACAATGAGAACACATGGACACAGGAAGGGGAACATCACACTCTGGGGACTGTTGTGGGGTAGGGGGAGGGGGAAGGGATAGTATTAGGTGATATACCTAATGCTAAATGACGAGTTAATGGGTGCAGCACACCAGCATGGCACATGTATACATATGTAACTAACCTGCACATTGTGCACATGTACCCTAAAACTTAAAGTATAATAATAATAATAATAATAAAAATTAGTTTGCTTCATATAAGCCTTGTGGTTCTTGATAAGTTTATTTCTATCATATTTCAAGTATTACTTGAAAGTAGTTTTTTCCAATTCTGTGAAGAAAGTCATTGGTAGCTTGATGGGGATGGCATTGAATCTATAAATTACCTTGGGCAGTATGGCCATTTTCACGATATTGATTCTTCCTATCCATGAGCATGGAATGTTCTTCCATTTGTTTGTGTCCTCTTTTATTTTGTTGAACAGTGGTTCTGGGTCATATACTGGTTCTAGAAACTGTCCTTTAGAGTGTTCTAAGACTGCCTCATAAGCACAAGTCTGTTCACATTTTTCTCATAATAAAAATGACCAATCATTAATTTCTCATTGATGAAATCAGAAAGTGATAATTTTTCTTTTAAAATGATAATACAGTATTCTATAATTGGTCAGTAATTTTAATTCAAACATGCTTATATCTAAGACACTCAACAATTTGTATACCATATACATTTTATTAAGAACCTACTTTGTGCCAAACAGACACTGTTCTAGATGTTAGTAATAGAGCTGATAACAGAAAAGTAAGGTTCTTGAATTTGTGTAATTTATATTCTCTTGGTGTCAGTGAGAAGGCAGCTAACAGAAAAACAAACAAATGTACTAAGTAAAAAAAAAAAGACTGAAGCCAAAAAAATCAAATAAGGATAACCATAATGCAGGAAATTAAAATAGGATGACTGGACAGCTACTTTCGATTAAGTAGTTGGGACTGCTCCAAAGAAGTTACATGATCTGAAAGAAAAAGGAAAAGTCAAGTGTGAAAAGATCAAGGAAAACGTTTTCCACATAGAAGAAATAAGCGCAAATGTCATAAGCCAGAAAGTGGACATGAGATGTTTAAGGATGACTCATGTTGGCAGGTGCAAGGAGGAAGGGAGACAAAAGTCAAGGAGGTCACAGAGGTAGACAAGCGCGTGGTTCTTTATAAGGCAGCTCAGCAGTTTGGGTTTTCTTTTGAAGGTCGGAAATCGCTCGGGATTAAAAAGGAATGGGATGACATGATCTGGTTTACATTGCATATCCCCTCTGACTACTATGTGGAGAATTGTAGAGGGGATTATAAAGGAGCAAGGGAAAAAGCAAGAGATCAGTTAGGGGGAGACAGGGTGATAATGGATATGGAAAGGAGTAGATGATGTGGGATGGGTTTTGGTGGTAGACTCAACAGGACTTGATGGATTGAATGTGGAGCATGAAGAAGCATGCCTAGGTTTCGGACTCCAGCGACTGGGTAGATGGCCATATCATTTACTGGGGAATTTTGAAGTGAAAGAAGTTTGTGGAAAAAACAAATAAATAGTCATTTTTGGGCTGTGTCAGTTTTGAGCTATTTACTAGAAAACCTTATTTAGATATTGAGTAGGATTTAGACATATAAATCTGTAGCTCCAGAAGCAGACCAAAGCTAGAGAAGTAGTTTTGAGAATCATCACAAATTGATGGTATCTAAAATGATCGGCTTGGAAGAAGGCACAAAGAAAGAGTGTGTGGATAGAGAAAAAAGCGGGGGATCCAGACAGTTGCACTGTGCTGGGTGATGTCAGCATTTGGTGTTTATCAGGGAATAAAAAGAGAGCAAAGGAGACTCAGAAGGAGTGAGCTGTGAGGGGAGAGGAAAACTAGGAAGTGCGTTTTTTCCATAACCAAAAATAAAAACACTTTCAAAAATAAAAGAGTAGTCATTATAAACATGGAGGTCACCAGTAACCTTGATTAGAGCAGGCATAGTAGACTGGTAGGGGCAGAAAGGCTGAAGAGAGGGTGTGGGGTGGAGAAGCAAAAGCCAGTGCTTCTGGACTGCTCTTTAAGGAAGAAGCTGTGCTGTGAAAGGAGCTAAGAAATGGGACAGAAGCTGGAGTGGGTTGGGGTTTTTTTAATTAAAGAGAGGAAATATTCAACATGTTTTAGATAAATGGCAATAATTTATTAGAGAGGCAGAAACTGCTGCAAGATAGGAAGTAATTGCAGGAAAAGAGTCCTTAAAAACAAAAGGAGAGGTCTCTACAACACAAGTGCAAGAGTTGGCCTTGGATAGGAGCAGAGCTATTTCACGCATATTAATAGAAGGGTAGGCTGATTGCTTCAAGAGGCAAAGATGCATGAGCTATTGTCTGATATTTCTATTTTTTTGGTTAATTATGAGGCAAGCTTGTCAGCAGACTGAGCGTTAGAGGAAAAGGAAGGCAGGAGGTCTGAAGATATAATAATAGTGAGTGAAACAGTCATTTAGAAGAGTTGCATGATAAACATGGTTTTGGGCAGTGTTGCATGCCCCTTTGGGTTTTGCGACCATGCATTCAAAGTCAGTACGAGTGTGTTTTTTTCCAGGAGAAACTGCTTGGTTTCAAGCTCAGACTGGGTGTGTTAGCTAAATTTAATTAGGACTGAGATTGGACCAAGTGAGTACGATACAGAAATTAGTGAGAGGAATAGCTAAGGTTTTGGTAATGAATTATTTGAATGATGGACCATGAAATTTAAGCTCTAGCTAAGGAGAAAAGTGAGCATGTGAGGAGGGTAATAAATAGTGGAAAAGCTGTAGAGGCTATGAACTGGAGACTTTAAGTGAGGTTGAAAAATAGTTGAGACGGGTTGCTAAGCAAGAAGACTGAAAAAATAGAAGTGGTTGGGCATTTTTCCCTCCCTTTGGTGCATAATATTGAAACAAAGCATCTGGTAATATAGTGAGATCCTTTTGACATCAAATACAGAAAAATAAGACACTCCGAGATAAGCTAAGTGGCTAGATGAGACTTAACTGTATTTGACTAAAATTTTTAAAGATACAGCAAGAAGAGATAATTTAGGAAGTCAGTGCATTTTGGATTGTTAGAGCTTTAAGAAACATTTTTTTGTTTTACATTCTTGATCAGCAACCAAAACTTCTCATTAGTCATTCAATTATACCTGAAATTTGGCCTTCCCCTAACTCTTAGATATTCTTTTGCCTTCCTGTCTATGTTCAGAATAGGAGTAGAGAAACTTTTCAGTGGAAAAATTCACACTGAGTTTTGGCTTTGTTCCATATTTATGTTGTCATATTAATTTTAAGGTTTTAAGATTAAATTAGACATGAAGCCAAAAAAAAAAAAAGACAGAGAAGTTTATATCATGGGACTTGCCAGAGTCAAATGCTCCAATTCAGTATCATGCAGTTACTTTCCTTCCCAGATCTATCTTGATTGAGACTCGTTTGTCAGAGAAGACACATTTTTATACAGACTAAAATGAAACAAAATGCTTTTTTAGTGCAAGGGTTAACATTACCCTCAGAAAGAACAGCCACGGCAACCAGGAGACCCTCTGTTCTCAATGTATAAATAGCTTTACTCTCTGATTTCTTCTGTGACTATTTGTAGAACATGAGGGATCTAGAATATGGCCAGTCTGGCATCCAATGCCATATAGAGCAGACAAACCTAAATCATTAAAGCCATCTCTAATCCTAACCTAAAAGTACTCTGAAACCATAGAATTATGTTAGTAAGTTTAATTTAAAACTGCGCATTTAACATTTACTTATAAAATGCTATATAAAATTGACGTATTCTCTTTCTACTCCAACTTTAACTTAAAATATATACACTCATTCACAGACACACACACACGCATACACACAAGACATGCACATACATATTGAGTGCAAATTTCTGTCTTAGGGAGTGTCTGAAACCTTAATTAGGATGACTGAAGATAGGGGCATTATCGTTACGTATAACACTCAGGCTTTCTTATGCCGATTTCCTTAAAGGCCTGTGGTGATGGGACTTTTCCTCTGCTGGATGGAAGACATCTGTTCCCTGGTAAGGCTTATCTTACTTATCATTTATTTGATATCCACTCCCCCTGTGGCACATTCCTGAACCATTCTCTATTGAATTATTTTTCTCGGTAATTAAAGCACACTTTATGTTATAGCATCTTAAAAGGATGTTGTTAATATCTAAAATAGACTGATTTGTGTTCACTACTTTTCATTCCATGCCTCCCAGTAAGGTAGGTGCCAACAGGAAGAGAAATAATGGCAAAGAGCTAGCCGCAGGAATGAGATAAAGAAGGAAAGTGTCTAGCCAAAGTAGAAATGGGATAATTGTCCCTTAATATGTCATTCTTGTTCTATCCATTATCCTGGTGAGTAGGAGGAGAGTGGCCTGTGTGATGGGGGTTGGTGGTAGCAGTTGAGGGCTAGGTCCGCTGTCAACCAGGGACCCCTCCTGGAGCACTGCCCATGGCCTGAAAGGGTATTGGTGCAAAAGAGGGGAGTTAGGTTGGTGAGGGCTGATGGCATTTAACTCAAGATGTGCAAATGAAAGGCACTGAGAACAACATAAATTATCCCTTAGATATGAAAAAGCCCCATCCTAGGTGTTATTAGCTCCATTTCACAGAAGATAAGGTGGTGGCGTTAATCCAATAAAATATAAGCCTATTTGGTTTCAAAGCCAGGTTCATGCTCCTCTATGACACTGCAGAAAGCCCAAAGTCCTAGATTGAAGTCAAGACTGGGGCATATCTTCAGCTAATGGAATCCAGGAGCATGGAGTTAAGTGCAAGTCAGTTGTGCACATATCGAATATATATATATATGTATACTTTTTTTTTTTTTTTTGAGACAGGGTCTCACTCTGTCACTCAGGCTGGAGTGCAGTGATGAGATCATGGCTTCCTGCATCCTTGACTTCCCCATGCTCAAGCCATCCTCTCACCCCAGCCACCTGAGTAGCCGGGACTACAGGCATGCACCACCACACCCGGCAAATTTTTGTATTCTTTGTAGAGATGGGGTTTCACTGTACATGTTTTTAATTGCAATTTGTAGGTCTGAGTTTTATTTGTTTAATGTAGTCCACCCTCTCTGGGTTTTGACTTTTAAGGATCGTGCAACATTAACATGTAGAAAACTTCCAAATGACTTATATTTGACTTTGGAATGCCCGGAGTTTAATATTTTGGATATTAACGATACTTTTAGCAAAACAAAAATTCCAAAGTGAGGACTGTATTTCTCTTCCACTCTGATAAAGAGGTCACTTAGAATAAAAGGGAAAGTGCTAAAGTGTATGTCTACACTGCCCAATTTGATAGTCATTGGCCTTATGTGTCTATTGAGCACTGAAAGTGTGCCTAGTTCAAATTGAAATGTGCTATAAGTGTAAAATACACACCAGATTTTGAAGACATAGCTTGCAAAAGGTATAAACTGATTAAAAATGTTATTGATTACATATTGAAGTACAATAATGTGGATGTATTCATCAAAATAAAATGTATCATTAAAATTAATATTACATGTGGCTATTAGAAAATTTTAAATGACATACATGGTTTGCATCTGTGGCTGGCATCATATTTCTATTGGACAGTGCTGGTCTATATTATCCCAAACTCTACTCCTCTATGTGTATATTCCATGATGTATTCTAGTTTCCATGCATTTTCCAGTTCAGGGAATGCTCAGTTATGTATTATACACACAATATACGCCGTACTTTTCTCTCTAAGATATATTCCAGTTTGCCATGTATTTCCTAGCTGTGGAAACGTCAAGTTACATATTACCTCTTTATCTCTATGGTCCAAGATACATCAACATCTGATACTTTCCCTGGCAAATGTGAAAGTGGTTTCTAAACTCTGAAGAAGAATTTTGCTAAGACTATAGGTAAACAAAATAATGCAACCAAGGCATGCTGCTACATGTCGTTAGTTAATATTTTAACTAGGTGGAAATTTAAGCTGGTTTTTATTTATTCCTCCCTTCACTTATTCATTTATTCCATAGATGTGCCTATTCATTTATTCCATAGACATTAATGAGGGCTATCTGTAAAAGGTGGCTTCTATGTTAGCTCCAGACCACAGAGACTGAAGACGTCCAAAAAATGCGAGGCACACTGTCCAGTTGTTGAAAATGTCTTGTATAAATTACTCATGATTGCAATCATTCTCAGCACATGGCTTTGGGCATTCATTTGTGTATTCATTAAAACATAGGAACTACCTGATTTTTTTATGTATCTGTATACAGCCCAGGAGACATCTCACATCTTAAAGAAGGAAATAGGCCCTGGATTTTATTTTTCCATAAAAGGAAATGTTCCCTAGGCTTTAGAGCAACAGAAAAACTGCCTGCAATATTTTTGGCTCTGTTAAGGGTTATATAATATTTTAAAAGGATTGCTGCTGTCCATTTTAATATATTCTGTTGGAGACCTTTGTACCTTTGAGGTTTGTCATCGTAAACAATACATCTAATAAATAAGCTGAGGCAGTCATAAAAATAGACGATCTCTCATACTTCACCTGGTTTCTTCACTGAATTGGATTTCCACCTGTTTTCTCATATCTGCATTTTCTCTCTCTGTTAAATATAAATATTTTTTGAGTGTTATTTTGAAAAGATGTATTAAAAACCATCAAGTATGATGAAGTGAGTGGATATAAAAAGTCCATGTACCTAAATTTACTATTGACAGACAGTAAATTATTTTCTTTTAAAGGTCTGTTGTCAGAAAAATTTTAGGCTACAGTCCAAAGTAATCAAAGCCCAAATCATAGTTAACACTAGACATTAAAACAAGTTACTATTGCCTAAAAATATATGATACTTTCTTTGTGTATAGGAATAGATCCATTATAGAAGGACTTCCAATCTCCTTGTGGGCAACAACTCTAAATACGCACACCCCAGCCTCAGTGGATGTCAGAGAAACTGCTTCAAGGCTAGAACTACCCAGATAAGGCACTCAGTTTTAGTGGCAAAAACATATAATCAGTATGAATTATTCCTTAACATTTGGGCATGTAAACATCAGATTGTATTTTTTCTAAATAAAATTAAATATGATACAGGCCTCATTCTCTTGCCCTTTGGAATTTCTCAAGCGAAGTTGTTTTTTATTTTTATTTTTTGAGTAGTGAGGTCCTCTGTCATGTTCTTAAAAAAACTCTAGGGCCTCTTGAATTCATTAGGGTATCAGCTAGACTAAAGTGATAGAGATCGATAAATTCAGAGGCTTGTACAAGTTAGAAACGTTTCTTTCTCACATAAGCTGCTGAGTAAGTGGCCAAGGGTGACTAGGTCATGAGGACAGAACCCTCAGGAATGGATTTAGTGCCTTTCTGAAAGAGGCCTGGGGAGGCTGTTTGCCCATTCTGCTATGTGAGAACATTGCAAGAGGTTGCCATCTATGAGGAACAGGCCCTCATCAGACACTGAATCTGCTGGCACCTTAATCTTGAACTTCTCAGCATGAGCAATTAATTCTGTTGTTTATATATTATCTAGTTGAAGGTATTTTGTCATTGCAGTCTGAATGGACTAAGACACGGTCCATCTGAAGCAGGCTACTCGACCTCTTGGTATTCATTTAATGGGCATTGATCTATCTGTGTGGCCAGCTTTGTCAGCTTCTGGAAACAATATGGCAATAGGGTTCTAGGCTCTGCCATTTGGAAACCTTCTGCCCTCATGTCTCTCAGTTTGCTGAAAACAATTATTTCCTGGGTTTGTGCCACTTTCTTATTCCTAAATCCTTCAAATTCCAGTCTTTGTACCCACTAATTCTGAGACAATTTGATTCTATTCTTCATAGGCCCCTGAACTCTCCAAGGATATAAGTAAAAATTTTTTTTCAGAATAATAAAACAAAATGAATTTTAACTCTCCCTAGGATTAATAAAATTATAATTATTAAACTGGAAGTCACAAACTGGCAGCTGTGGACAGACTAAGCCCATTAATGTCTTTCTTTTGTTTATTCTACATTTTATTGTGGTTATTAAATTGAATTGCTTATCAACATTTTTTAAAAGTCCATATTTGTGGCTTCTCATGGAAATCTGAAAGATATGGAATGTGGAAACTGTGGGCTTGTATTCCCCTAGGCGTGGAGCTGAATAGCAGCTGTCTTATTGTGAAAGACCATGCCATATCACCATTCACAAACACCTGACCTGCATCACTCAGTCATATTATCTGCCTAGCCCAAGGAGGAATTTTCTTTGAGATGCCGCTTAGAGCAAAGAGAGCTGGCTCTTGTGCAAGGGAGAGGGAAAAATAATTAAAATTAATTTTTATCTTCTTTTGAGTGTCTACAAAGCAAAAATCGGGGCAAAAATTATTAGGTACCGCACAAGCCCCCCTGAAAAACTAAATTTAACAGTATTTTGCTATTAATAATATTGTGCGAGTATATAAGAAATGTTAGCACATGAAAAGCAAAAGAAAAGCACAGTGATCCAACTATGGTGACAGCCTACATCTTCCAGTAAAAAAAAACACTACTACAAAGACTGAAACAAACAGATTATAAAAGATACCAATTTATTTTCACTTGGCTGAAAAATCAAAGAACTTCAAGTAGAAATTCTAGGAGTATGCTAATTTTAATAATAAGAAAACATAGGAAGAAGTTATTTTCACTTTTCCCCAATCATAATTCTAAAGGAAAGTCTGCAATGGTTTACTACTTGTTTCTCTTACGTTGAATCTCGGTGAGCTCTTCTAAATTGTGTGTTGGTTCATATCCTATCTATTATTTCAATTCTCTGTGATTTTCTTGTAAGACAATGATAAATACATATTGAATAATCAGTCCTTTGCAGTATTCATTCAAAAAAGTTATTTTAACATATATGCCAGGCACTTTGCTTGGTTCTGGAAATTCAAGGATGAATAAGACAAACCGTTCTGAGGTTGCATATATGGATAAGCCAGTAACACCCACAAAACATCTTGTAAATTACCATACTATGGGATATTTAATTCTATATGTTCTATCAACTGGGTATTAATAACCTAATTAATAACCTTTTCATCAATGATGCCAAAAATAAAGAACAAACAATTTAAAATAATTTAAGCTGGTTCTGTAGAATTAGCCTTCCAGCAATGGTAAGCCTCGAGATAGAAAATGCCCTCGTAATACAACAAATCATGGGAAAATTGGGTCGGAGCATTCACACATTGCAGAGGAGAATTTAAGGTGAAGCTTAGGTTTTTGAGTGCTGGGAGTGTTCAGAGTTATAGAATGTTCTAGATGAGAAAGTGGAGTCAGGATGCCAATAGGAAGAATTTCTATGTAATCATTTGTGATAAATTGCCTTAAATATTTTAGAATTTAAGGATCTGAGTCTTCAAGCTTCCATAATTATTGTTCTTTGTTTTCTCATTCTAAATGAATATTAAATTTTACCTTAATTTTGCATTTATAATTGTGTGTCCTTTTTCTTAAAGACCCTTTTCCTCCCCTTCTTATATTGACTTCAGGTCCCACAAAACCTGAATCTGCCTGTTGTGTGGACATCATAGTGAGAGTAGAACTGATAGAAATAACTTGAGTATGAGGCATTTTTGAACACTTTAATGAATGACCAGAAGAGATACTGTTTTAAAATTGCAAACAGAATGGCAGCATACATGTTTATCTGGGATCTCTTTTCTTTTCCAATTCTCTGCTTCAGTGACTTAGGCTGCTTTAGTGGCAGACCTGAAGTTGTGTATAAATTCCTTAGTATCCTGAAAAAGAAGGAATTCACGTGGGGCCAAGTTGATGAAGGCCCATGAGCTCTGCTGGAGGCTTTCCTTTCCAGCAGACTCTGAGGCAAAGACCACCATCCTTCTAGAGAAAGTTCCTAGCCAACCAGGCACTTAATTCACTTCTGTGCTTAGAACAGAATTATCACTCAGATGTCATCATCCCTGTGGAAAAGCGCATGATCCCAGAGATGCTGGCAGCCTCAGAGGATATTTCATTGTTGGGTTAAATTGAGCCCATTTCCTGGGGTTAGACGAAGACCTCTCCCACCTTCCCCTCACAATCAGAGTAAACTTTACACCTTGAGACCCCAGTTTGTCTACTTGTCTTTCTACTGGAAAAGAAACTTTCATTTTTACTTCATTACTACAAATTCCTTTCTGGATTTGCTCATCTGAATAGATGCTGAGGTAACCACGTGCCCTGACACCAGGAGGTAAAGTAGTGACACGGTTTTTTTAAGGGGCTCAGTAACTTGATGGAGGAAGACCAAGTACAATATCAGATTGGATGGCTGCTACTAAAACAAAATTAATTACGGTAACAGAAGTGCATTATGCTAAAATAATGAAGATATTAAAGCAGATAAGATTGCTGAAAGGAAAAAAAATAACTTTCTGGAATAAAAAAAAATAGAATGCCTTCACTTGGTTTCCAGAAAACTGTATTCACTTTGCAATGGGCCAAATGTTAGTGTCACACCAAAGCTCATTCACTGAAATCCTCCTAATCTTCAATGTCATGGTATTAGGAAGCGCGAATTTGGGGAGGTTATTAGGTCATGAGGGTGGATCTCTGAGGAATGGGATTTGTGTCCTTATAAAGGGGACCCCAGAGAGGGCCCTCACCCTTTTCCCACTATGTGAGGATACAGTAGGAAAACAGCTGACTGTAGCTAGGAAGAGGATCCTCACCAGAATGCCTCAACCATGCTGGCACCTTGATCAAGGGCTTCCAGCCTCTAGAAGAGCAAGAAATGTATTTCCATTGTTTACAGGCAACCCAATCGATGATATTTTTGTTGCATCAGCTCAAATGGACTAAGACATTTTTGTTTATCCGTCTGTCTTTTCTCAGTCTCTTCTGATGGATTCCCCTCTTCTTCCAGAGCTCAAACCTTTGTCATTGTCATTATTGAAACTAACCTCCATATGCAACTCTTTATGCCAGCTATGCCCAAATTGATATCCCAACTGAAACCTCTCTCCTGAATTCCAGACTTACGCATCTGAAGTAGAGAGAAGAGTGTCCCCCAACTCCCCAAGTGATGTCCTTACCCTAATCTGTGAAACTTGTGAATATGTTACCTGATATGGCAAAAGGGGCTTTGCAGATGTGATTAAGGTTGAAGGCCTTGAAATGGTCAGATTATCGTGCATTTTGTAGGTAAACCCAATCTAGTCACATGAGTCCTGAAGCATGGAAGTGGAAGAGAGAGGAAGGGGTCAGAGAGAGGACAGGAAAGAACGCAAGAGAGATGTGAAGCATGGAAAGGATTGCCTCTTTTATTGCTGGCTGGAAGTTGGAGAAGGAGGGTAACAAAGCCAGGCATGTGGCTGACCTCTTGAAATTGGGAACGGCCCTTTGCAGACAGCCTGCAAGCAGACAGGAATCTCAGTCCTACAAGTGCAAAAACTGAATTCTGCCAACAACTTGAATTAGCAGGAAATTGATTCTCTCCTAAGGCCTCCAGAAAGCAATGCAGCCTTGCCCACAGCTGGAGATTGGCCTGGTAAGATCCATGTTGGACTTCTAACCTACAGAACTGTAAGATAATAAATTTGTGTCGTTTTAAACCACTAAGTTAGTGGTAACTTGTTACAGCAGCAATAGAGAACTAATACAATACCCAACTGCCAACTTGACATCTCCATTTAGATATTCAATAGACATTTTAAACTCAGCACATCTAAAATTGAAGTCTTGGCTGGGTGTGGTGGTTCACACCTGTGATCCCAGCAATTTGGGAGGCCAAGGTGGGAGGACCAGTTGAGCCCAGGAATTCAAAGTCAGACTGGGTACCATAGTGAGACCCCATCTCAAAAACAAAAACTGGTTAACATAGTAAAATTGAAGTCTTGTTCTTCCCCAAAACACCTGTTCTACCTATGGACTTGCATATCTCAGTTAATGACAATTTTGTTTTTCTGATTGCACAGGCCAGAAGCCAGGGAGTCATGCTTGATTCCTCTTTTTCTCACACAATCCATAGTCAGTCTGCTAGGGAATTTTATGTATTCCGTCTTAGAATATGTCCATGCCTCACCTTTCCCAGTATCACTACTCTGTTGCCAAGTGTCATTATCTTTCACCTAAATTACTGCAAAATTCTCCCTATGAGTCTTCCTCTTTAATACTTGACCCTGAGAGCCTGTTTTCAACAGAGTAGACAGTGAGCCTGTTAAAACATGTCACATCATATGACTCCTGTGCTCAAAATCCTGCAACGGCATTTCACTGAGAATAAAAGCCACTAGAGGGGACACAGGGCCCTAAATTATCCACTCCAGCCTCCCGTGCTATTTCTTTTTTTGTTTTCTGACTTCATCTCCTGTTGATGCTTTCCATTACTCACTCTTCTCCAGCCACATTGGTACCCAAATTAGACACTTTCTCACCTTATGGTCAAGGTCAGTTCACTTGTTCTCTCAATCAAGGAAGCTCTCCTCCAAGGTATCACTGTGGGAACTGCCTGACCTCCTTCACATCGTTACTCAAGTCTCAATCTCCCAGTGAGGCCTACTCTGCCAATTTAATACAACCTTCTGCCTTCCTGCATTTTTTTAAGTCTCTCTTTCCTTACTTTTATTTTTTCCTTCTCTTCCTTAGCACTTACCACTTACTAATATGTTAAATAATAAACTTAATTTTATGTTTATTGTTGATATCTGTCTTTCCCCACTAAATTATAAGCTTTGCATAGGTAGGAATAGTTACCTGTTTTATTTATTGATATATCCTAAGACCCTTGATTAGTGCCAGGAACACTAGAGATGTGCAGCAGCTATTTGTTGAATAAATATGCAATTAAAAAAACAGTAGAGGAAATGAAAACAAAAAGAAAATGGACCTTGCTGAACTGAATTAATAATCTAGAAGATTGGATTGATGTACACCCTCACAACATAGAGCAAAGAATACTAAGAAATGGGAATCATAATTTAAAAGACAAGAGATAAGGTAGCTAGATTCAGGAGTTTAATATGCAAATAATAGTAAGTTTAAAAGGAGAAAGAGGAACAGATGGAGGGGAAGCAATAACAGGAAGAAAAAATATCCTGAGCTGAAAAAGTCTTGCATTTTTAGATCAAACTAGCAAGAACCTTTTATCTTTTGAGAGAATTTGACAGACCAAATAGCCAAAGAATAAGTAAATATGTAAAGAATTTGAGTACTAAAATTTAAAGACTAATTATCTATAGCTATGTCTATTTCTATATCCTACAAACAGAGAATACATGGTCTTTCTTTTCTTTTGGCTTTGAGACACTTAAAAACATTACTCACACTTGAGAACTAATAGAAGAGTTGATTAAATTGTTGGTGGATTTGGATGCGGTGGAGGATGTGGGGACAGACATAGGAGTCTTATTCCACTTAGCTTGGCTCTGGCACTTTTGCTCATTTGTTACATAAATGTAGTCAAATTACTCAACCTCTCTAAGCCTTGATTTACTGTAAAAGTGGGAAAAAAACCTGTTTGACAGAACTCCTGTATGTGAAAATGAGTAAATGCTTTTACAAGATCTAACACAGTGCCTGGCATGCTTTTGGAAGTCGGCAAAGAGTAATTATTGTTATTGGTAACTGGGAGTTGTGATAGTAGGGAACTTAGATAATGTCTTAGGAGACCAAATTTAGATGCTTTCATCCCTGTTATTGAGATAACTTTGAAAACAATTTCTACAGAGTTCTCAATGGAAGGCAGCAAGGAAAGTAGGTAAACAAGACCTACGGCAAAATAATTGAACTCTTAAAATTGGCAAATAACCATCATTGATGAGACATATTTTAAAATAAGCACTCTTGCATAGCATGCATTTCAAAATTATCAGTGACAATTTAGAATGTTTTATAATGTATTAATTCCACGTTACAGTCACAGTAGTGGAATTGAAAGATTTGATACTCTTTTCTAATAATTTACTAACGGTCTCTCAGGAAATGATTTGAGTAATGGAAAAATTCAGGTTGAAACTGCGTTTAAGGGCATTAAGTATCCTTTAGTCAAAGTAGTTAAAGCTATACTAAATAGTTTCATAATTATTTAATGGCTCTAATCTGCTTTTTTAAAATGGAGGTGGTTTAGTGTAACTTACTGAAGTGAATTCTTGGTTATTAGCCCAAAGACAAAAGGTAAGATACCTGCATAAGTTAGAAAATTTCAGGGAGATTGGGGCATCACAGACTCATTTTCTTCATTCTCCTAAGTACTGAATCATCCACCCACAGTCTGCTAGTGTTGAGGAATGCAGGAAAAGCAAGACAGTGTTGGGATTGCTTTGCTCATTTTGATAGCCCCAGCACCAAGCACCGAAGGGAACACATTGTGGGCATTTGTAAAACACTTACTAATGGAAAGAATCATGAAAGAATGAAGAATAGATGAATCTTAATGGCACAGAGCCCAAGGTCATGTCAGGAAACCCCTTCTCCAACCCTGCTTCCTTTCCTATCAGACAGTGATTGAATTTCCAGACCTTAATGTCGTTTATCAGCTGGGCTTCTGAAACCTGTTTAATGGCTTCTGTGATGCAGTTTCTTCCTGTTCCGGATTGTTTGAGCTCCATATATAGGGGGTACCAATCATCATTTCAGAGACATCAGTATAATAGGCCCAATGGGAGAATGATATGGCAATTTCTAAATTTCCTAGAAGGATCGCTCAGGAGGATGGGCTTGAGCAGGCTGCCTTCCATGTCACACCACCACTGGGCACATTTTGTTTTTTGGCAACTGCCCCAACAGGGTAAGTAAACTAAAATTCCCCAAAGAAACCGTACTGATGAAAGCCATTCAGAGTTTCATAGTATTGCTAAGAAATGTTCCTTTTTAATCTTAAGGCGGAAAAAGAAAATATCTGAGTGAATATCCAATTTTATGTATTTGTTTATATAAAATAGTATCCAGCAATGTAAACTGCTTTGTTTAGGTATGTGTAATAATGGGCTCCTTGAGGAATTATGAAGCAGTTTTGCAAATTATCAGGCAAGTCTGCTGTTATTGGAGACAGTTCCTCCTCTGACCAGCTTGGCTTAATCTGGATCCCACAAGGCAGCAGTCTTTCCTAAGCTTCACCTATTCTGATTTGCCAAATGCTTTTCTTAATCATCTGGTGCTACCAGATGTCAGAATTCCCTGCTGCTATCTCAAGTATTGGTAGTCTCTCACTTGTGGTAAATATAGCTCATGTTGATTCAGTTGGCTTGTGTTCTGAACAGCTGGATGAGTATCAGGGGGCTTGGGAAAAAGGCTGAACTCGTCCTGAAGAGTCCTGAGAGACTTGGTCACAGCTGAAAGATTGAGTGCCTGAAAGAGCCCAAATAACCGCAAAACTTGTATCTTACACAAAATTTCCCTATAAAATGGAATCCTTCCGCCCCCATTTCTAGGTAAGCTTTATCTGTGCTTGCAACGTGATACGGAAGGCTGACACTTACCCTCTGTGTCCCTTCATTATAAATTACCACCATGGAAATATTCATCACAATGCTTTTTCTTCTTAACAAGATTTGCCTGGGTCATCTGCTCCTCTGGTGATCTCAATGCGTGGTTCTTGGATGCCCTGCATTAGTATCGCTTGAGTTGCCTGTGACAAATATAGATTCCAGGGCTTTTCTCAGATTATTAGAATCAGAATCCAAAATTTTAAAGTAGCTCTCATTAATTGAGCACTAACTTGTGCCAGGCTATGTTCTGTGTACTATTATACGTAATATGCTATTATATAATGTATAACACATGACTATATTGTTATATCTGGTGTCTTCTGAGTTACTGAGAAACCAAAGACACAGCTCCTCAAAGTGAGAGATGCCTGTCGCCCATCCTACAAACCTAGGCTGTCCAATGGGACATGTGTTTAGAATCCAAGTTCTGAGAACCTACATTTTAAACAAGCTTCCTGGATATTTTTATGTACACTAAATCTGAGAACTACATGCATAAATTCAGCTCCAGGAAGTTAGGATTCAGGTCTATTTTGTTCCCTGTGGTATATTCGGCACATAACAAAATATCTGGCAGGCAATAGTGTTTTATTTTATTTTTAAAATAAAACGTACAACTAATTCTCAAATATTCCTTCCTTTTTATTTTGAGGATCCTTCTAAATGGTGGAAAGACAAATATACTACATTCTGTAAAGTAAAAGACAGATAATCTTGTTTTTAGATGTATTTTCAACTTTTGTAAAATGGCTCCTGTGAGTAGATTATCTTGCTTGCCAAGAGCCTATTTTTACAAGTGTTTTTCAATTTACATCACTGGGTAACTCTACAAGCATCATAGCTTTGCTGAAATAATGTTAGAAATGAAGCGAACAATAGGGTTGGGTGTCTTCTGAGTTACTGAGAAACCAGAGATACAGCTCCCCGAAGTGAGAGATGCCTGCCCCGCATCCTGCAAAGCTAGGCTGTCCAATGGGGCGTGTGTCTAGTACATAATTCTCCTGGAAGAATTAGCAGAGTGAGTTGAGACTTTCAATTCAGCACCTATAGAATTCAATAGCTCATGAAGGACTGTGTTTTCTAGAAAAAAAAATGGGATGAGGAACAGGGTAGAGGAATTTACTCTCAAGAAGAAATGCTTTTGACATGTTTTTCTAACCTCCATCAGCTGACCTTTTCCAAGAAAAGAAATACATTTAATTTGATTTCCAGATTTGTGATCTATGCAACTTATTTATAGTTACTTTGTCCTGTAGGCCTAAAGAATTTAGAATATAATAGAAGTGGCAATGTTAAAATCCCAAAGTCAAGCCTTAATAATCATAGAAGATTGTGGGCATTCCTGGCTAGAGATTAATTTGGCACTATTTCAAACTAATATTCTTGAAAATGTTAAAGTATCTGTCATTAATTGAGCACTACTTGTGCCAGGCTATGTTCTGTGTACTATTATATGTAATATACTATTATATGTAACGTACTACTGTATCGTAACATTCTATTATTTGTACTATTGTATGTATTGTTCTATGTACTGCATTAGTACATTTAACCTTCTCAACATTTCTATTCAGAATGTGCTGTTATTTTCAGACAAGGAAATAAAAGTAATGAGAAGTTAAATTGTCCAGCACCCTCCTCCTCCTATGTGGTCATGTGACCCCCAGGGACTCCAACTCAGGCACTCTTAGTTCTGCTACTCTAGTGAAGGGCAGGGAACGAGTCTCCTGGGAGGTAGTTCTAATGCCTATGCTCCTGGGAACCTAACTGAAGCCCTGCCACTGCTCATTTGTCTCCCCTTTCTAAAATCATCTATTACTCCAGCCTGCTTTTTTTTTTTTCTTGGTGGGTGAACAGGGTTTCTCTACCAATTTCCCCCAGGGGCTTGTTACATATTCCTTTTATTATACTTACTATTCTCTGAGGTGACTTCCGGTAAATTCAACTTTCTTCATTCCCTAATATTGCCAGTGATGCTTTCACAAACCGTATAGTATAGTATTCTGTGCTGGGTTAAAAAGCTGCCCACAAAAAAAAAAAAAAAAAAAGCATTTAAACCTAACTGCCCTTAAAGTCTAGGCAAGCTTGAGACATTTTGATGCAAGACCCTATTCCTAATGGTCACAAAGAATACTGAATGAACGCTGGTGAATGAGAGGACAGGAGAATTGTTTTGGGTTGATATGGATGCAGACTGCTAATGTGATTGGTTTGTGTTTTTTTCCTACTTAGCCTACTTAGTGAGGGATTCATAATAGACAGTCCTGAATAGTTGATATCCCTAGAAGATAGACCAAAGAGGATATAGCCCTGCAGGGAAGGCTTCCACTGTCCTTTCTGCATGCAAATGCAAGATTCTGAGGCCTAGCGATTACAAAATGGGCAATTGACAGACTTTATACTTGTAGTATAATAGACTTGAAGAAACCTCAATTGACTCCAATTTTAAAGATGATTTTTAGTGCTGATGTACATGTGTCTGGCACTTTCCACCCTCTCTGAGGTATGTCTGAAAAATAGGAAGGAAGTAAGTTTGGTTTTCTATGAAAACACAGTTCCACATAAACTACAGAACTTTTTTGAAGTGCCAAATGCACACTTAGCCTGAATCTAGTAATTTGATTCTCCTGACCAAATCTATTTGCCATAAATATTCTCATAACAATAGCCAGCCAAGTGTGTTTGAGAAGTAGCAGTTATCTCTGGTTTGAGTGCTGTGTCTTTAGGTTCTTGGGAACTGTAGGTAATATCCAACAGTAATGTACTTGTAACTGTGTCCAGTATCATTACTGAAATTTAAATTTACTTTATGCTAAGAATTGATTTTTAAATATCCCTCATCATAAGGACTGGTTGTAGAGACACTAGAGAATCATGACGTTGACTGCTTTAACCAATACTGAGCACTCACCATATACTAAGCTTTGTATAATTTTTGGTGCTACCGTACTAACTTGAGTTAAATATGGTCTAGTCTCATTTCCTAAGGAGTTCATGGAAACAGATGTATAAATGAAATGGTTTCAGGAAAGATCAAGGAAAGCTTCACAGAGAAAGTGGCACTTCCACAGGGTTTCAAAAAGTAAGTTTGCATTCTCCAGGTAGATCTAAGGAAGAAAGAGGAGGAATAAAAACACTTGAGTGCCGATCACAGTAATGTGAGTGGAGGAGGCCTATGAGGCTAAGGTCAATGGGATTTGTGATAGATGCTGGGAGGAAAATCTAGAAAAGGAATTTGAAGGGTCTTGAATGCCATATGAATGAGTTCAGATTTTCCCTGTAGGCAATGGAGAAACACTGAAGGGCTTTAATCAGTGTAGTGACATACTTACATTAAGGTTTTAGAAAGATTACTCTAGTTGCAGTAGAAGCAGGAATTGTGGTGGTCATGCTGAAGACTGAGTGAGTGCTTAAAGGATTATAATTATACTTATAAATGACATAATCATAATAAAATGGTTTACATGAGAGATAATATTAAACAGAAGAAAATTTTAGTAATAAAGATGGAAAGGACAAAAGACATTTGAGACATTTGACTCCTGTTTCTTAAATTAGTAGATGTTCAAGTTTTTTTCAAGCATTTTAATCTTCTAACCCTCTAAGAAAACTTATCTGAAATACTTATATATTAAATGAATAAGTCGTATTTTGTTAATAAATGTAATATGGAAATTCAAACATGTATTTACTTATAATAAACTCGATTACTAAAATCAATGTAGCTGATATACTAAAGACAAATTTGCTAATAAATTCTATGATTACAGATGAGAATTACTGAACTTTATCAATATTAACATATAATTTACTGAAAATATTTTAACTTGCATATACTGGACTCTTAAAAATAAGTAGTTATAAAGGGGTAAATGATCATTGCTTTAAAAAAATTAGGTAACTTTGAAACATTAGATACCTCCAATTACATTGATTTGGAAGCTTGAAGGACCAGTATTTGAAATGTTTGTGTCAAAAATGTATCATTAATAATATTGAAAAATGCTTGAATTCTCCATAATAAATGTGAAAGTCTAAAATGGAGTGCTTAAAATATAAAAGTATTAATTTACCTATGATATTATATTCTTGCTATGTGATGTATTACGCATTCACTTGTTATCGCACAACCGATTTTTGGCTAGGAGTAGTACATTCCCTGAAGGAGTGCTCCTAAGTCTTGCCAGCATTTGTTTGAGAGTAGCACACATAAGCTTTAGTAATAATCTTTCTTGCACATTTCTATGTGAACAGACATGGGCAGGTCTGATTTCTAAGAACGGCTAATGTAGAATGATTCTCTTCCTAATCAATGGTCATTTGTCTGGGGTGAGTTCTAGAATTGGTATTTTTAAAGAGTGCCCTGCATGAGTCTTTCATGAGGCCAGTATTGGAAAGCCTGGTTCTTTCTGGCCAGCCTTATTTTGGGTGCCAGGGAAACATATGCAGTGGGAGAGAAAAATAAAGACTAATTCTACATGTTGCTTAAGTGCTAAGAAAAACAAAACAAAAAAGGGACAGCATATAAAATACTATGCTGGCTTGATATGTGAGTAATTAAATCTGATGTTGATATTATTCTGATAAAGTTACAGTGATTATAATTTTGGAGAAGGAGGGAGAGGCTTTCAGTGGATTCCTGAAAGTGATGATGGTTGAGCTGGGAGTAGGTTTCTCTCAGTGGAGAGGAAATAGTATGAATAAAAGTACGACATTTTGAGATGTAGGTAGTCATCCTCTGGTTTTGATACTGGCCAAAGATGCTTAGGCACTTCAGAGGTTTTCTGGCCCATCTTTCTAATCCTGAGCATAACTTCCCAAAATGGATCTATGGTGTCTCTCATGGCACCCCGTTTATGCTGGGAGGCCTAGATTTTCTCAGTAACTTCATTATAATTATAAAGAGCATTAACTCTTTAAGATAATAATGCATGAGTAGATATAATTTCATAAATGGAATTGGTAGAGCTTGAAAAGTTAATGCACTTTCCCAAGTTAGCATCTTAGTTACTTTTCAAAAGCAGAACAAAAACCATTGCTTGTCAGAGTAAAATATAAAGCAAAGAACTCCTTTTCCCCGTGAGGTCTAATAGAGCAAATCACCTACAAGGAAGACATTATTTTTTGCCTGAAAGATAGGAGTGTGTGGTGAGTCATGAATCAATAAAAACATTACCATAAGCTATTTAGTGATTCATCTGTTTCTTATTTCTAAAATAGGCTTCAAACAGAAGAACATTTTACTTATATCCTCAGATTGTGCTCTGAGATGCACTTATAAAATTCTAGGGTCAAACTTTACATTTGACTGCTAGAATAAAATTCCCATTGATCCAAAACTCCAGGGAATTTGTGGTTTGCAGAAGAAAGGTAATAATACCCATTTCTCTGCTTCCATTTGAGAAAGTTTTTAGATTTTCTTTTCTCTGTAATTAAATGAAATTGGATCTTACTTTTCATACTTTACTATTTTTGAAAAGTAGATTGCTAAATGTGGCAAACTGTATTTTCCAAAAATGGCCAAAGCAATATTCCCAGGACAAAGTGTTCTAGAACTTACCATTCCTCTGTCAAGAAGAAGAGTCTATTTCCTTTCCCATTGACACTAGGAAGGCCTTGTGACCACGTAGATTAAAAGAATGTGTATGAGTGACACAGTGTGTCTGTTTCTCTACTCTTCTCTCTTGACCTTGGGTGGACCTTTTTGACCACCTCTGTGAATAAAATGCGGTGAAAGTAATGCTTGTGAGGTTCAGGCAGAAAAAGTCGTACAGCATCTGCCTGGTTCTCTCACTCTTGGGAAGCTTGCCCTTAGAATTCAGCCACCACGTTGTGAGGAAGCAGAGGCCACATGGAGGTCCCACATGTATATGTTCTGGTTGACAAGCCAGCTATTGTCCTGGCTAACAGCTAATACTGGCTGTCAAACATGGAAGTGAGCAAATCATCTGATGTTTCCAGATCCTTGCATTTGAGCCATTCTAGCTGAGGCCAAGATATCACTACCTCATTCTGCTTAAACTGCAGATTTGGGAATAAAATAAGTCATTTTACTTTAAGCCACTAAGCTTTGGGGTGGTTTTCTACACAGCAATAGATAATTGGAACACTAAACAATAGCAATGAATAAGCAGAATTTTTTTTGCATTTCAAGATGTTTCTCAAGATTTAAACAATGGGACTTTAAATAAATTAAAAGATGTATTAATCAATAAGTCAATTGTAAAGTAGCAGAAAGAAGATTGAACAACTACTCTGGAACAGAAGCAGAGGAATCCGTTTCAGAATTAGCTCCTATTTTCAACCTCCCAACCTCCCATCCCTCTCCATCTCCTAAGTTGATACAGAACTATATGCCTGACATTTAATAGTCAATTGATTTAGGGAAAAATAGGGCTCAGAATTTAGTTAAGGATAGCCAAACTTGTACCTGACTGATTTTCCCCAGGCATTCTGTTTATTGATATGTAATAAATACAAGTCACAAGAAATGGTGCAAGTTCTCTTCATAGGATCCTCTTTCTTCTCATTGTGAACAGATATGCTGCAGAAACCCAATGAACAACTTTTCCAGTGCATTTCTCCCCAGTGTAGAGCAGGCCTTCTTAATCTGTTCAACCTGCTAATAACAAAATACCATAAGCTGGGTAACTTATAAACAACAGAAATTTATTTCTCATACCTCTGGAGGCTGTGAAATCCAAAATCAAGATGCCAGCAGATTCAGTGGCTGGTGAGGGCCTGCTCCTTATAGATGGTGCCTTCTAGCTGTGTCCTCACATGGTGGAAGGGTAAAGAAATTCCGTTGGGCTCTTTTATAAGGGCACTAATCTCGTTCATAAGGGCTCCATCTTATGACCTCATCACCACCCAAAGATCCTACCTCTTAATACTATTGCACTGGGGATGAAGTTTTAACAGGAATTTTGTGAGACCACAAACATTCAGACCATAGCACTCACCCATACCCCAGCCTTTTTGCCATCCCTTCTTGCAGCTAATCTTAAGTTACCACTCTTTCAGTTCTTTTTTTAGAGTTGCTAGTGCTAATGAGGGATATCTTGGCTACAGTGACACTAAATCACTCTGCACTAATTTCAGATGAATATTCACTGTTACTCAGCAAGCCTTTTAAAAATTCAGTCCCTGATGACTTCTTCTTGAATTGCTAATAATTTAGAAGTTAGTTGTTCCAGACTTTTCAAAATCCTCTGATCATACTGTGAACTTCTAAGAGATGATCTAAGTCCTTTTACATGAAGTTAGAGGCTTTTAGGATTCACTTTCCTTCTACTGTGACTCAGTATCTCTACATAACAACAGCTTTGCCCCTACACCCTTAACTACAGCTTGGAACATCCATCTGTCTCCACTGATGTCTATTTTCTTCCAATGCAGAAAGGTAGGAAGGATATCACCTTTGACCTCCTTCTGTTTTGCCATCCAAATCTTACCTCTGTATCCCTCTGCCTGAACAGGGTCTCCTTGGGGCAGGGCACTGTTACTCAGCACTGGTCTTGCTGTGTCTAAAACACACGCACACACACACACACACACACACACCCCCAGACACACACTGGAAGAGACTCCGAGAGAAAGGAAAAAAAAAGAAACGTTCTCCAAAGACATTGTGGATAATAATGTGGATTTTAGATTTTGTAGAAGGTGTCACAGAGCTACAGAAATATGTATACTTCACACTTAACTCAGAACATTTTCCTAAAGATCATCTTCAAATATATTTCTCTTTTCTCCAGGTGGCCACTGTTACCCCTTCACCATTTCTTTTTGTCTATCACTGTTCCCTTTAGCCCCCTACTTTTTCCCCCTCTTTTGGCTGCTCTAGCTCTTTTGTGGCACTCCCAGAAATTCTTTCCAGCATTTTCCTTGTAGAAAATAATTTAATCTCTCTTTGTTCTCCTATTTGTATTTCCATCCACTATCCAGCTTAACACAACAAAATCTTGTCCTTGAAATCCAGCATTCCTGAAAGATGAAAGGAGGAAGGGTGGACACAAGTTATTCAGTATGTTCTGATTCCATGCATCATTTCAGTCTTATATTGTCCCCTCGACGTGCGTGCCCCTTTGTCTTTCTCTTCCCTTTCACTTTTAGATCCAGCTTTCTTGCAGAAAGTCTGATTTCTCTGCTCCTACATATTATAAACCTGCAGGGTCAGGCCTGTGATTGTCCAGAGTTGCCTATTACTAGCTGGACACATTTGTCGAATTCAGAAATAAAACAGAAGAGGCCTGTTGTGGCTGTAAGTCGCCTGCTTCCCAACCATGTATTTATTATAATAAAGTTGATATTTTAATATCTATCTTTCTGATCTTGGTGGAATTTGAATCCAGGAGTGGAAAAGAAGTGTGTTATTTTGTGGGTTTTCTAAATTTGAAAGTTAAAAATTATACAAGGCACTAAAGTTTTCATTTCAAAGCAGGTAAACACTATGTAAAAAAGAAAGTATGCTATTATACCTAAATGTTTCTTTCTTTCCTGTCTTGATCCTTTTGGATGTCTAAATTTTTATATCTCACTTTCATGGTGTAGCTGACTAAGCCATTAGTAACTTCAAGAAAGTGTTCTATTTTTACAAAAGGATGTTTTCCTAACATGTGCTCTATCCATGCCCAATGAGTACTTGGTAGCCACCCAAATGCAAGCCAATTTCCATAGTGGTAATTAATGACCACACTGCTATTCCTATCACATTCAACTCTATGTCTCAATTAATATTCCCAACATATGGTGGCCTAATGAATCATTGTATCTAGAATGGTGTGTCTGTCCAAACCAGTGGTTCAAGAGGGCATACTTGATTCACTTTGGGAGCTTTATAAACTATGCAAGAACATTCTTCCCTTCCCTTGCACAATATTCTAGCCACCTTATGGTCAGAGTAATCACCAATTAGGTTAGAAAACAGACTGTAGATTCTTCATTTGGCTTATTTATATTTCCTATGCTTGTACATGTCTTCTGATTTCTAAGACTTGGGTAACTTATTATTTTATTCTAATTTCTTTCCTATTTTTTAAATATGCATTAAATTGGTCTTTTGTGGATTGATAGTGCATACCACCTAAGAGTGTGGGCTTTTACAATAGTAGTGAAAAGTAGATTAAAGTATCCGCCCTGCTTCTGTGTGAATTTTGTTAACCCCTGGTTTCTTTATGTATAAAATGGAGAGAGTAGGAATATCTTTCTCATAGGAATACTTTTAAGATTAAAAAACAAAAAGAGATGATGCATATAAAATGCTAGGCAAAATATGCAACTCAAATGTATGGGCAGTGGCAAGCATTCAATAAGATATTAGGTATTATTGTTGTTATTATCATTAGTTTGTGTTAATTCAAGAAGAGAGTTTGTTTTTCACTCTTTTCCTAATCACCTTTTATTATATCTTACATTCTATGTTGCTGCCAAACCCTGAAGGGACTTTAAATAATTCCCCATCTCCCAGCCTGGGTGACAGAGGGAGACTCTGTCTCTAAAATTAACAATAATAATAATAATAATAATAATAATAATTCTCCATTTCTTTCAAGGGAAAGATTCACAACACCATCAGCCTCAATTGGAATTAGTTAACAACCATGCCAGCTGCATGACAATGGACAATTTATCTCGCATGACTCTTTCAATAAATATTTTTGAGTGCCTGGTCATTGAACTAGGTCCTATAAGATCCCTTTCCTGAAATGGTGTCATTTGTTTAAGAATATTTTACTATTTAAGTCTGGCCTTCTCTAATTATTTCATATTAGTATGTGTGTCTGTATAAGAAACAGTGAGGGGCCGGGCGTGGTGGCTTATGCCTGTAATCCCAGCACTTTGGGAGACTGAGGTGGGAGGATTGCTTGAGTCCAGGAGTTTGAGATCAGGCTGGGCAACATAGTGAGACCTCATCTCTACAAAAAAATTAAAAAATTAGCTGGGCATAATGGTGCATGCCTGTGGTCCCAGTTACTGAGAAGGCTTAGGTGGGAGGATGGCTTGAGCCGTAATTTACACTACACTCCAGCCTGAGCCACAGAGTGAGACTCTGTCTTAAAAAAAGAAAAAATGAAACCAAAAATTAATGAACTGATCTCATTCGATCTCGGATAAGTCATAGCATGGAAGATTTCAGTGACAATTTACCTATTCAATAATGAATATTTCCATACAAATGTTACTCTTATCCATCTTCCATGCCTTACTAAGAATTAGAGTTACCAGCTAAAATGCAGGATGCCTAGTTAAATTTTAATTTCAGATAAAAATATAAATAATTTCTTAACATAGCTATGTCCCAAATATTGCAAGGGACATAATTCTGCAACATCACTTGTTGTTTATTTGAAATTCAAATTTAGTTGCATGTGCTGTGTTTTTATTTGCTAAATCTGAATTTCTGTTAATGCAAGTAGAAAGGAGACTTAAAAACTAAAATAATGGTAATGCATTTAGCCCGATTGCTGGATTTAGAGATTGCAAGGCCATGCTATTCTCTTTTGTTAATTTGTATATTATTTTTTAAAAAACTTGATCAACCAGTTATTTGCCATGGTTGAAGAAAAGGCTGCCTGGGCTCATTCACTTTGTGGTTAGAGGATACATACCTTAAATCTACAAATACAGGACAAGAATGTTGTTGGCTGTCATGCTAGTCAGGCTTAAATGATGTAGTATCAAAGGCCCAATTCAAGCCCTGCTGTCTTTCCAGGGGCCCTAAACCCTGCCCTGCTTTCTCTTAGCTTCCTGAATCCTATCTGTGTACAGTTCCTCCATTGATTTCTCAGGCTTCATCTGGAGTTCCACATGGGTAGTGCTGACAGGGTCAGATTAACACATCATACACAGAAATAGCTCCACACATAGATTGCTGACTAAAGGCTATAAGATCAGCACTTAAAAGTGACTTTTACCCATAATTTAGCTGTCAACTTCATTTCTGTGAGCTCAGACTTAATGGCCATGTAACATAAACCTCAATTTTAGAATAAATTAATTTTTTTCTGTGCCTGTTTCCATAAATGAGAAAACAGAACTCCCTTTCTCCATTCCATGGTACACAATTTTGGCTTTTATTCTGTGACTATCCAGTCACCTTTACTGCAATGAAGGTATCTTTGCTTGGCCTTTGGTTCTGCCATGTAAACCAGCAGAAGGGCCAAGGTAAGTCATGGCAACTATGTACTGAGCTGGATAAAATGAAAGAAAATGAATCATCTGCCATACTGTCAATTGGGAGAACTGATAAAGCAGAAAATAATGATGAACCAGGTGTGCCCTTCTCCAGACAATTAAGTGCATGTTTTCTCTTAAAATCACCTATCTGGAGAAAAGGCATAAACTGTTGCCAATTAAAGCAAGTCTTCTGGAAATGTCTACATTGTCTCCTGGAAAGGTGACCTAAATAAACACTCAGCAATGCATTTCCACGGGAAACAAGATTGATGCTGGCCTATCTCTTGGGCATAACACCCAATGGTGGAAACAATAAATATGAAGGATTAGGTGGCTGGATCTGTTTCTACAAAATAACATTCGCATTGAGGCCATATTATTATGAAAAATAAGGATAAAAGGTAATTGATTTTCAAAATTTGAGGATCATAAAAGAGGAAAGGCTGGTGTATACATATATATGAATCAGTTACTTTCTCAGAAAAATTGAAGAATGATTACAATATAGTTAAAATTTGCATCTTATTTTATAAATAATTTAATGCATAGTGAACTCTAGAATAATATACATCCTTATACATATGAAAGACATATTATATAAACCAAATATACACATGACACTTTGCATAGATGTATGTGTGTATTCAACAGTACATTTTACTCTGAGAGAGGATTTGGCAAACCACAGCCCACAGGTTGGATGCTTGCTTTTTAAAATATAGATTTATTAGAACACAGCCATGCCCATTTGTTTATGTATGGTTGATGGCACCTTTCCCGATATACAGCAGACTTGAATGGTTCCAACAGAGACTGCAGGACCCAAAGAACCTAAAATGTTTACCTGGCCCTTTATTTTAAAAATTCTAAGACATGGTTATGCTAGCTATAAAAATCATGTCTGGTTTAATGATTTTATAACATGAAATTCTATTTAGTTATTCATTGTTGGCAGAGGAAGATGAAAGACTGCCAGCTACTAGGGAAAGATTTTAATGTGTATGGAGATAAATAGAAGAAACTTTCTTCTTTATATCTACTCCAACTTTCTTCTCCTCTTTATAATTCTGTGTTTTTTTCTTGCCTTATATTTCCCTTTCATTTTTATCTTATTATTCTATGTGTATCTTCACTTGTCATTTATGACCATTCTATGTTTTATCCATTTTCCACATATATTTTTATAGTGGGAATTTTGGGGTCATGTGAAAGCACAGGAACTTTTTGCATGGAAGATCTATCCATCCATCTCCACATGAGCAGTATTGAAAACTTCCCACCTCCAGTGAACTAAAAAAATGAACTGAGTCAGATAAATAGTCCTCTGCACAGTTTTCCTTACATTTGTTTTAATGTTCTGTAGTAGAAAATCAGGAAGAATTCTGTTTGGTTCAGTGTACCTGTAACAAGCTTTGGCTTTGATCCAGGTAATTTTTCAGATACTGGTGTCTCAAAGACAAATAAAATAAGGTGTATAACCTTTGTTGTTCTCTCTTACACATCTTGTACTTTATTCTAAATGCTTAGGATAATTTGTACTTTGTGTGTGCAATCGTGTGTGTTTGAGTTGGATCTTGTACTAAACTGTAACCTCCATGAAGACAGGGAGGATGTTCATTTTGCTTACTCTTTTATTGTCAGTGCCTGCCATAATTATAAGTCCTCTAAGAATATTTATTGAATTACTTTAATGAATGATGGAGAAGGCCACCAAAACATTTTAATAATTGGAATGAGAAGGTCATGTAAATCTTAGACAGATCATTCTGGTCGTATTTTGAAACTTAGGTGGATCAGACTACAGACTGCAAGTTAGTTCTTCTAGTTGATCTTTCTTGTGCAGCGGAACGAAATAAGATATTTCTGGAATTCCTCAATTTGGGGGTAGGAAGGGCATGAACTTAGAAAGAAGTAGTTCTTTAACTCAGTCTGGTTTTTTGCCACACAATAGTTGCCACCTTTCTCCACCTACTCAGGTGTGCCTCTTATTCCCCAACTACAGCTTTGAATCTATTACCAAGCCCAGCTTCGACAAGATGTACTTGAGCAGCTCTAATCTGCCTCTGAGCTTTACCCAAGTTAGGTAATCAGGATTCTACGTTGTTCTAGGAGCTATGCCATGATAGACGCTTTAGGCATCATGATAGGTTCTACGGAGAAAATGATGAATAAGACAGATGCTGCCCTGCCACAATCTAGAAAGGGAGAAAAATTGAAATACCAATGATGCTAACATTAGTATTGAGTGATAAGTGCAATAATAGAGTTATGTATCTGTTGTAGAGGCGGCAGAGAAGAAAGAATGTTTATGCCTGTGTTATGGATATTTAAAAGGCTTATAGAGGAGGAAGCACTGGGTTTATGTTTTCAAAAGCAAACAGAATTTTTCAGGTTCAATAGTAGGTGATATGCAAACTGAAAGTAGATATTCAGGCAGAATAAATATAAAAAGACATGAAGGAATTAAGTTTGTCATGCTTTTTAATAACGAGTCCACTGTGTTGGTTCCTCTTCTCAGATCTTGATTCTTGTAACTTGCCAAAATTCCATTCTTTTCTTGGGCTCTGTTTTAATGTTGGGATTCTGTAGGAAAATGGGGTTCTTCTCCTGAATATCAATCCTGTTTCATAGTGGCCATTAGACTTCTCTGATATTGTCTGCCAGTCTTAGATCATGATTCTAAAAGTCACCTGTCTCAAATCCGCCATTTCTGTGTCTACTTTTTTCTTGGAGCCTATTGGTCTAAAGTGAGACGCTGCGACTCTTGGATACTGAGATTTGCCTCTGTCATAGATCAAGCTGTCTCTCAGATATATAGCCTTAGTTAAAGATTCTGGCTCAAGTGATTTATACAGGAGCAACCCCAGGAAAAACAAGCAAGAGAGTGGAAGGAGAGAATAGAAAAGGAAAAAAAGCCAAGCAATGGTGTGATTTCAGGTGTGGCTTCAGGCTCAGCCTGATCCTGTGGGGGAACTCTGTAGCATAAATTACATTTCAGGGTTTGTCTTATCTTTAGACAAAAGAGCTAGGATTTTGTACGCTCATACTAATCAGTCATTGGCTCCAGGCAGCCATGGTAGTCAGCGAGTGGGGAGCCTAAGCTACCAAGCACTCCCAAGTGAGATAACGGCAGTTTTCAAGGGTGGACACTAGAAAGTCATAGGTTCTAGTTGTTAGCAGAATGGCAATCCAAAGATGAAGAATGCTGGTAAAGGGATGAGAAGGGTGAGGTACAGTGTCCACTGTGGACTCCCACAAAGTCTTCCCCAAGTTCATGCCTGTGATGCCTGGTGAGTGGGATGCTTCAGGTCTCCAAATGTCTCAGAATTTTCCTTCCTGACATAATTAGCTGGACTCCTTTGTCTGTGCCAAGTGTCCACATAAAACGCTTGCATTCCTGGAAAGCTATTGTATAGTTTGCTATAAAGGATGCCTGAGACTGGGTAATTTATAAAGAAAAGAGGTTTATTTGGCTCACAGTTTTGCAGGTTGTACAGAAAGCATGGCATCATTATCTGGTTCTAGTGCAGGCCTCAGGAAACTTAGAATCATGGCAAAAGGTGAAGGGGAAGCAGGCATATCAGATGGTAAGTGAGGAAGCAAGAAAGAGAGGAGGAGGTGCTAAGCTCTTTGTAACAATCAGATCTCACGGTTACTCATTACCATGGAGGGGGCACCAAGACATTCATGAGGGATTCACCGCATGACCCAAACACCTCCCACCAGGTCCCACCTCCAATGTTGGGGATAACATTTAAACATGAGACTGGGAGGGGACAAATATCCAAACTATATCAGCTATAGTTCCTTCAAGGACGGGAAAGAAACTGAGAATGTTCTTGCTACTTAGGGGACTAGTAAAATTTCAGATGATCAGAGAGCATTTGGTTCATATCAAAACAGCATTCCATACTGAAAACAGAATTTGAAACTTTCATATGCACAAAAGAAAGACAAGATTGATCTTTGGATTTGAAAAACGTAGGCTGCTTCCTGATCAGTATCCCAAGGCAGAATAAAGTATTTTCAGGATATTTTGCATTCAGATGTATTATGCTCCAAATTCAATTCTTTTGATTAGAAGATTTAGGCTTGCTATAATATAAAAGCAAGTGTAGGACGTGGCTACACAGCTTGAATAATTTTTGCAACTTCAACAAGAATTTTTGAATATTTTAAACCATGATTCTTACTTGTACTATATGATTAGTAATTAGAAGTAATTTGGAAAAAAGCGTGTGCCGTTTTCTCTATTATTCCTATGAGGATTATCATTATAGTGATTTTCTTTCCTTTCTCTGAAATAAAATATTTTAAAAGCTCAAATTATAGGACTTATAAAAATGTACATTTGTACATTTCTTTTATGAAAAAGAGACAAATAATAATGATGTAATCATATGGTAAGAATTTGTTGAAATCAACAACTTTCAGGTCAAATTAGAGAGCTAGCATTGATATAACCCAGTATCTAGCATCACTTCCCACTCTTAAATTACAGTAATTGATATTTATAATTACTAGTGTGGCATAGGTACTGTTGTGAACCAGATGGGTTAACTTGTACTTATTATCATTTAAATATATTCTATTTTTACTCTATTTTTTAGAAAATTGGTAATCTATGTACAATAATTCTTACCTAATGAGACTATTCAATTTTCCATTTTGTGTCATTCTGGATAAATGGGCACTGGCTCTATCTTTGTTTCTGTCATACCATGTTTGTGGTGATGTCATACTCCAATTTTAAAGATAATTTTATTTATCACACCGGAATTGGCCAATGCCTGGAAAGGTTACATCTGTAAAGTAAACATAAAACACTGTGGAGCCAAGTGGAGCCCAAATGATCTGTTTACATTTAAGATTGATTTTTTAAAACCTCATTTCCTTGTTTTGTTACAGATGGCAGTGGAAAAAACAATAGAATTTCTGAATGAAAAAAATTCCCAGATTTCTATGTTGTAAAAGCAGGTCCTGGACATTCTTCCTGTTCATCTAGGGAGATGCTGGCATCCACTTTGTTATCTGGAGGTAGGCCTTGATACTTGGATGTTTCTTCAAACACAAGATGGTAGCAGGAAAAAGGAAATAATGTGTGGAATTGACATGGAGGGAAACTGTAGTAGGAGAAGAGAAAATTTGTTAGCTAAGATTATGCTGCTATTCATACACATTTGTGAGTATAGATTACTTTTCTCCATGTTATAATGCTGATAACTTGATGAAAATAGCAAATAAAAAGTAGCATTATTCTTCTGTACCCAACAAATGTTTTTGACACTACTATATGGACAATGTTGCTTTTTGACTTACCTTGTTCCATTTGAATAATAATTAAGAAAAACATAGATGGGCCAGGCACGGTGGTTCACGCTGTAATCCCAACACTTTGGGAGGCCAAGGTGGGCAGATCACTTGAGCCCAGAAGTTTGAGACCTGCCTGGGCAACATTGTGAAACTCCATTTCTACAAAAATACAAAAATTAGCTGGGGGTGGTGGCACATACTTGTAGTCTCAGCTACTTGGGGGGCTGAGGCAGGAGGATCACTTGAACCTGGGAGGCTGAGGTTGCAGTGAGCTGAGATGGCATCACTGCACTCCAGCCTGGGCAACACAGTGAAACACTGTCTCAAAAAAAAAAAAAAAAAAAAAGAGAAAAGAAAAATATAGATGGATGATTAATCAGACATTTTATTACTTACCTTGGTAAATTCGCAGTTTTAAGACTTTATGTTAGATAGTAGAGTATGAGCAAGTTGGTGGTCTTTTAAGAAACATCTGTAAGATTTTATTTCATAATCTTTTCAGAGTCATCATTCATAGTTGAGTTCATCAGGTGTGACTTAAATGGCCTGTAAATTAAAGAAACAATTCTTTAATATTTTCCTATTTAGAGGGTGGATCCTCATTTGACCTTTTATATTAAGAGCTATAATAAGAAGAGGAATGATGACTTTTTCCAGCACTCCTGAACAATGTGTCAAGATATATCTGCACAGAATTTCACAAAACGTCAGGGGCATTGTCTCCCTTTGGTAAACTCTAAATGTGGCACATAGAAGGTCTTCTTTTAGCAGTTACTGTGGATATGAAGCTGGATATTGATTTAACAAAATATTTTCATATTAAAGAAATGTTTTATACATTCGAACACATGATGTGTTCTAAAAAGTGTTCATTGATGCCTAGAGAACAAGGATTTTAATTTAATTTCCCCATCAAATAATATCTCAAAGCAAGTTATCTATCTGGACCAGACTTTGCCTCCTATTCACAGTGGTAGTAGCTTAAATTGTAAAAGATCTATTTTTAGTTATTGAAATATGGCCCCCCACAGAACCAGTCGCTGATGGACTTTACTAGGCTTCTTCAGTGTTTCCTAAGAGGCAAATACCCTGGAAATTATTCATAGCACAGCTGTTATATCCAACAGCCAACTCATCAGGAATTTTTGTTGGCTTGACCTGCAAAATGTATCCAGAATTTGACAACTTTTTACCATTTCTGTCACCGTCTTCCAGGACACCATCACCTCTCACTTGGATTGTTGCCATAGTCTTCTAACTGGTTTTCCTGCTTCTAAACTCCCTTCCTCTAAGTTCATAGTCAACACAGCAGAAAGAATAATTCTTTGAAAACATAAGTGAGATATCATTGCTCCTCTGTGTAAACGCTTGAGCCCTTATCACTCTGAATGTCAGCTAGAACCGTTACTGCAGCCTCACTGCTCTACATGGCCTGTTTTCCTCTCCCCATCACCTCTTTGACTTGTTATCCCAGGAACTGCCCCTCTCTTGCCCTCCATCTCCTCTTCACCAGGCCACCGGCCTCCTCATTCTTCCTGCCTTGGAGCTGTTTCCTTGTCTGGAAGTTTCTTCCTCCAGATGTCTGCATGGTCCACTCTAACATTTGTTTCAACTCTTTGCTCAAATGTTCAAATGTCATACTCTCATTGAGGCTGCCTTTACATCTCTACCTCATCCGACTTCCCCACTGGGCATTCCCAGTTCCTTTAACCTGCTCTTTTTTTGTCCTTGCTGTAGCACTTACTTATTTTTTTTTTTCTATCTCCTCCTTCCACCTCTACTAGATTGTGAGCTACATGACGACAGAGATTTTGACCATTTTGTCCAATGACATACCGCCAGGGTCTAGCACATTATAGATGCCCAATAGATATTTGTTTAATAAGTGAATTAGGCCAGGTTAGGTAGCTCATGCCTGTAATCCCAGCACTTTGGGAGGCCAAGGCATACAGATCGCTTGAGTCCAGGAGTTCAAGACCAGCCTGGGCAACACAGTGAGACCCCTGCCTCTACAAAAAAAGAAAAATAGTCAGGCACTGTGGCACATGCCTGTAGTCCCAGCTACTCTGGAGGGTATTCTGGAGGTAGGAGGATCACTTGAGCCTGGGAGGTTGAGGCTGCAGTGAGCCATGATCACACCATTGGACTCCAGCCTGGGCAACAGAGGAAGACCCTTTCTCCAACAAAACAAAAAAGAAAAAAAAAAAAAGAGAATCCATTGCTATTTTATGTCCGTGACATAAAAGAGTGCGTGGGGTCACCATAACATGAACTACTACCTTCTGCTGAAATGTGCTGGTGTCTTTGAGAAGGCACCAATAAATAGCTCCTTCCTGCCTGGCCGAGGTTTAAACCAATTGATAGACAAAGCTAAGTTTCAGCAGGCAGAGGACAAAATATTAATATCATCTTAACTGAAAGGACTGGTAGAAAGACATACTTATTTCTGTAGGCAAGTCAGTTATCTAATACTGAACCTCCGCCCCAAATAGATACATGTGTCTACAGAACAGCACTGACCCATGACATCTCTTCCAACAAAAGCAGAATAGGCAGAGCAGAATTTCCACTCCCAGGAATAGGAAAGAGAAAGAAACTGTGCTGTCCATGCATTTTTCACCTGCATATATTCACCACTCATTGTTTTCTTTCTTGGAGTTGGGGGAGGTGGAGCAATTGGGGTGGGATAGAGGAGTGTGAGATGAGGGCATGGGGAGAGGTCAGTGGTGTTACTCCAATAAATATCCCATCATATAGAAGAAAACATTAGACATGGAAGTGAAGTGATGTCTCCTAATAATATCTATATTTTTTGTCTTTTGAAATTTGTTCCTTTTGGTTAAAATTAGTATATCTGAGATATTTAGAATGTTAATTTGCTGTCGGCAAACTCAGAGAGATGAAAAGTCAGTCCATGTGGTTGGTATGGAAAGAATTGCTGAAAATATAAAACTGAGACCTAACCTATCAGCAGTCAGGGAAGAGTTAGGGGAAGATTATGTTTTAAATTGGAGATCCTTCAGTGACTCCCCAGTACTAATAATATTTCAAATATCTTCAAATCACAGGCCACTCTTTAGGTATTCCTCAAGGTAATGAGAGGCACATCATCAAGGAGGCACAGGTTTTGGGTGTTTCTTATGTACTAAGAACTGGGGATAACAATAGCGCACAAAATAAATATAGTCCTTGTCTTCACAGAATCTAATGGGGAAGAAGTGTGAGTATAAGTAAATATAGAGTGAAAATAGCATATTAATAGTACCAGAAGCCCGGGTGCAGTGGCTCATGCCTGTAATCCCAGCACTTTGGGAGGCCAAGGTGGGCAGATCACCTGAGGTCAGGTGTTTGAGACTAGCCTGACCAACATGGTGACACTCAGTCTCTACTGAAAATACAAAAATTAGCTGGGCATGGTGGCACACGCCTGTAATCCCAGCTACCTGGGAGGCTGAGACAGGAGAACTGCTTGAACCCAGGAGGCAGAGGTTGCAGTGAGCCGAGATCGCACCACTGCACTCCAGCCTGGGCAACAGAGCGAGATTCCATCTTAGAAAAAAAAAAAGCACCAGAAATATGTGCGAATTGAGGCTGAAGGTGAGAAACTTTACTCCTTTATTGTTTACAGACTACCCGTATGTTCCAGGGACAGGATTAAGTGCAGAGGATATAAAGATAAGATAATCCTGCCCTCAGAAAACAGAAAGTTTAAAATGGGAGAGATAGAGCAGGTAGTTAAATAAGCAGGTCATTAAAATACAATGTAACATATAATGTGTCTTAGCCTGTACATGGAACTATGCTGACCCAGAAGAAAAATACCTTAATTCAGGTTTAGGTTTCAAGAAGACTTATTGGAGAGGTGAGTTACAGCAATAAAATAGAAATAGGAAAGGAAAATGCAAGTGCATTAGAAGATAGAGTTGAGATGCTTACTCAGAATGTATCAGAGTGAGTGATGAAGAGACGAAAACATGGAATGGGAGAGTAAGGGATGGGTAAGACAGCATTAGAGTAAAAGGACGAGAAAAGAGAAAAAATTAAGGAAAGGTGATAGCTCAAATTTTTCCAGAATAAAATGACTAGAGTTCCTCAGATTTAAAAATCACAATGCTTTCTAATCAGCAAAACTAAATACAAATTACATGCATACATAAGGATGAAACTTCAGAACAATTTAAAAAAGTGAAAATTGAAAAACCAAGTATAGAAGAAATAGGTTATCTACAAGGAATAACAATAGAATTCTCACAAGCAACGATACCTGCCAGAAAACATTTGACTCTTATCTTCAAAGGAGAGTAGAAAAACAGCTTCCAGGCTAGCATTCTATTCCCATTGAAGCTATCATTCAAAAGGGAGAATAAAATAAAGCCACTTCCAGACATATGAGGATTAAGTATTTATAATTCATGGACCCTTTAGGAAAGTACTCTAGAGCAGGGGTTCCCAACCCTGTGCCATGGACCCCGGCCTATTAGGAACCAGGTGGCACAGCAGGAGGTGAGCAGGGGGCCAGGGAGCATTACCGCCTCAGCTCCGCCTCCTGTCAGATCAGCAGCTGCATTAGATTCTCATAGAAGCGCTAACCGTATTATGAACCGCACATGCGAGGGATCTAGGTTGCATGCTCCTTATAAGAATCTAATGCCTGATGATCTGAGGTAGAACTGTTTCATCCCCAAACCATGCCATTGTACCCCCACCCCCATCCATGAAAAAACTATCTTCCAAGAAACCAGTCCCTGGTGCCAAAAAGTTGGGGACTGCTGCTCTAAAGGATGAAATCCCACACAGAAAAAAGAATACGTGCACAAATCCACAGTAATCAAGGGAGCAGGGACAAGTGGGGGGCCTGGTGTGGCTGAAGGTCTGGGGGAAGGGAGAGATCAGCAGTGGCCTGTGACTCTGGCTGCTCTTGTCCTTTAGGGGAGATCTGGGCTTTCCCTGAAGGCTCAGAGTGATCAAAGGGTCTCAGCAGGGTGAGGACATGTTTAGATTTATGCTGTAGTAAGATCACTGTGGCAGAGGGTAGAGAATATGTTGTTGCCACTGAGGCCAGTTGGGAATAATGGGTGTAATTTAATGAGAAATGATTAGGGCCTGGATGAAGGTGAGGCAGGGAGGAAAATGGTCAGATGCTGGAATTGTTAAGGCGGTAGGTCCTCAGGACTCAGTAAGCGATTCAGTGTGGGGAGAAAGAAAGAAGGCATCAAGCAGGCAATTGTTTTACTAAGGCAGCTTCCATGGAGTCCAATAGCAGTGAGAGGAGCAATGGGAGATGAGAGTGGAAACACTGATAACCCTGTTAAGAATGATCTGTGAAGCAGTGGCAAGACTTAGAGTAGTAGCCAGAGGACGATCAGAGGGAAGAAAGATTTTAGGTTGGAAGGCTTAATGAGCAAGTGGGGAAGACAAATAAGAGAAGCAAAAAATGAAGATATACAGAGAGGTTCAGAGATACCTGATAGAACAAGGGCCTGGGCAGGTAAGAGGAAGTAGAGAGCCTTATATACAAGGAAACATAGAGAAGGATGCATGCTGTGGTACGAATGCATCCCCCAAAGTTTATGTATTGGAAACTTAATCCCCAGTGCCACAGTGTTGAGAGCTGAGACTTTAAAGAGATGAACGGGTCTCAAGGGCTCTGCCCTCATGAATGTATTAATGCCGTTATCATTGGAGTGGGTTATCACGGGAGTGGGTTCCTGATAAAAGGATGAGTTTGTCCTCCCCTACCTTCTCATAGCAACAGGCCATCCCAGATACAAGCCCCTCGATGTTGGGCATTCCAGCCTCCTGTAAAAAATAAATTTATTTTCTTTATAAACCACCCAGTCTTAGGTATTCTGTTGTTGCAGCACAAAACGTAGTAAGATAGGGCAGATGGAAGAAACTGACAACCCCCTTGTCCTTTGTAAGTAGCACCATGACTGGCACACAGCAGTGATGAATAAATGCTGAGTGAATTAATGAATCAGTGCATAAAAGAATAGAAAGATAGATGATGGATATATTCAGGCAGGCTCCAGAACTTAGTATACGAACTCTCAAAGGCTAGCATGTTTTCAAGTTAGGAATGGCAGACCTCTAGTGGCCAAAAAGAAAAGTCAGCAATCTAATGGCTGAGAACAAAATTTGCATAAGATGGTTTGGGTAAATGCACTTGCAAAAGAATAAGTACATAAAGCATTGCTTTACAAAGAGTTTTTATCATACCTAATTTTGGCTGTGCTCAGTTTCTTAGAAATAGGACTTAATAGCACATGCATGATGAGTTCGCTTTTGTAATTAACTGCTTAGAGTGAATGCCTTATGGAAATGAAGCCAGTAATCTTTTAATTATGATTAACATTTCTTTTTAATGCCTGCAGGAGGGAAATAATTACTCATATGTGGAATTTCATGCTACAAGCTACATAAGATACAAAGTAGCTGTTCATTTTGAAATAGAGAAAAGGGGAAAGAGAAAATCATAACCAAATAAACCTTTAGTTACAGAAATCTCAAATATGATGAAAAGAGTGTATTTAAAAATGACAACAGCAACACATATTTTTAAAAATATTAAACTGTAAAAACAAGGTTAACAGACCATTTTAGTCCTTAAAAATTAAATAATGCCCTAATGTCAAATTATTTGGAGTTAGCTCAAGGAGGAATTATTTGTTGATGCAAACTATGGTTCTTTTAGGAGCCTGAGTGCTTTCTAATAGAGATCAAGTTGAGTTGATCCTATATTAATCACAATCAAAGAAAATGTTTGGCAGCTATTCCAGGTTAATTAACTACATAAGGTCTCCAGTTTGTAAATCAGAAAGGTATTATAGGTGACTACTTAAGGATGCTTCAGTTTTTCTATTACAACAATTTTATTTACAATGTACAGTGTCTTAGGTAAACGAAAGAAGAATATAATTTTATGTGGTAATTGTGTGCAGCTGGTGAGGTGGGGGGTGAGAGAATTAGGAAATATTAGATATGAGAGTATACATGTGGGAACTTTTCTAATCCTTGACTGCAGAATTTAAAATGATTGAAGAAATTACCCTCTTTTGCCTGAGTTAGCAGAACTGAAATCAGCTTCTGAGGAAAGTTCTTTGGGATTTCTTGTTTGTTTCTGAATCTTTTTAAATGTTTAATTCAATACCACTGTATTTGAGAATAAACATTATTAAAATGTCATAATGACTCTTTAGACTATTTTAAGCTGCCATATAGAGAGTGTTTGCATTTTTTATCAGCCCTGATCTGCCAGGGACTTAGTCATTAGGCATCATTGCATAATTAAATAACAATAAATAATTATAAATAAATGTTTCAAATTTGATACCAATAAGAGCAGAAATCTGGGAGCAAGTAAAAAAGGGTTTCCAAGCAATATTTAGACAACTGTAATAAAAATATCTAATAAAAGGGCAGCTCACACCCACAAAAATGAGTAGTTATCGCTGGATTTAATAGATGATTTTATTCTGCTTTATTTCTATTGCATATATGTCCAAAGTTCTCTGCATTGAGCATTACGTCATTTTAAAATGACTTAAAAAACAAAACAAACAAAAAAAAGCAAGAGTTCAGCATCATTTGTTGACTAGAAACTGTTGCATGGCTGCTACAGATGCTACTGTCCTTTTGGTCACATTCTGCAACATCTCTTGCTATTCTGAGCCATCCAGAGCGATTCTACATACACCTCTAGACAATAATACAAATTTTCCAGAACAGTATGATGATGTTAGCCATTGCTTAATCATTTTTTACATTTAGGGAGAAGCTACAGGAAATTTGGAAATGCTAAGGGACATTTCAAGACTTCGCAGAAAGTAGCTGTATCAGGAACAAGAAGGCAGGAGGAGCCTGGGGAAAGCCTCACATTTGATTCAACAGAGTTCCAACCTTAGGAAAGCTGGACTCTCAAACACGTCTGTTTCAGTATGCAGCCATATTCACGCCTAGATGCAGGACTGATATGGTTCCCTCCTCCATAATGCTGTTTACTCTGCACCACAGAGTTCCCTGGGCCTGTGTGAAAAACCCCACACTTCACTGGGGTGTTTGCTTTTGGTCCTTTCCTCTTTTCCTTCCTTTCTTCCTTTCGCCCTCCCTTTTTCTTTCCTTTTGTTTTCCTCTCTGCCCCTTAACAATTAAGTGTTATTCTCAAAATAGGAGAAGATGGCAAGTTCAGATTTGTAACTGCTAGATATGATATTTTTGTATCTTTTTCTTTAGTGAACTCTCATTTATTTATCTAACAAATATTTATTTGCTCACAAATATTAAAGCACAATTGCTTTTATTGAAAGAATCTGTCTAATAAATAGTAATTCAAAAAAGAAAAGAAAGGTTTCTGACTTCAATAAATTTACAATCTAGTGGAAAAGACCAAAAGTAAACAAATAATCTCCCCAAATAATTTTTTTTTTTTTTTGAGACGGAGTCTCACTCTGTTGCCCAGGCTGGAGTGGAATGGTGTGATCTCGGCTCACTGCAACCTCCACCTCCTGGGTTCAAGCAATTCTCCTGCCTCAGCCTCCTGAGTAGCTGGGACTACAGGTGTGTAGTTCGGCTAATTTTTTGTATTTTTAGTAGAGATGGGATTTCACCATGTTAGCCAGGATGGTCTCGATCTCCTGACCTCATGATCTGCCTGCCTCGGCCTCCCAAAGTGCTGGGATTACAGGCGTGAGCCACTGCACCCAGCCCCAAATAATTTTTATTACGATTTTGGATGCATACTATGACAGGACAGCACAGGGGTGTGAGTGACGATGGGGATATCAGAAAATACCCGTGAGGATGTGACATTTATCCTCAGACCTAAAGTAATGGTTCTCAACTGGGCTATTTTGACAATGTCTGGAAACATTTTTGGTTATCACAACTGGGAGGAAGGATTTACATTTCCTGATCATGTAGTGTGACTTTTTTTTTTTTTTTTTTTGAGACAGAGTCTTGCTCTGTCGCCCAGGCTGGAATGCAGTGGCCTGATCTCCGCTCACTGCAACCTCCACCTCCCAGGTTCAAACGATTCCCCTGCCTCAGCCTCCCAAGTACCTGGGATTACAGGTGCCTACCACCAAGGCTGGCTAATTTTCATATTTTTAGTAGAGACTGGGTTTCACCATTTTGGCCAGGCTGGTCTTGAACTCCTGACCTCAAGTGATCCGTCCGCCTTGGCCTTCCAAAGTGCTGGAATTACAGGCGTGAGCCACTGCACCCAGTCACATAGTGTGACTTTGATTTGTGTCTCCATAACAGGAATATTTTCAAAATAAATCAACTATTTTATTCCCCATAAGTTATATTTATTTTTGTATATTAATTATTAATTGTTATAAGTTATATAAATTATACTGTCCTGGGTCTCTGTATCCATTGAGTAGGCTTCGATTGTTTCAGGGTGAGGACAGAACCTAACATAGAGAAGTCACTGCTCAGCTTCGAATGTCAAATTAGACATTTTTTGAGCACTCAGAAAAACAATTGCCTTGGATATCATAACTTTTAGAGAAAGGAAAGTTTTCTCGGAATATAATAATTTCCTTTCATATAATCAAGACACCTATATATGATTCATATCATAGTGTTTTACTATAAGACATTTGTAAATTGAAAGACAGTTACGAGGCCCCATCAGACAGGAAGGAGTAGAAAGTCCTGATGCTGAGGCTTAAAAACCACGGAAAGGAAGAGGAAAGCAAAGCAATCTACTCTGGGTGTCCTTGCTTTGTCCTTGGCAGTGCTGGGGCGGCGGTGGTGGTGGGTGGTGCTGGGGAGGGCCTCTGAAGCACTGAGATCATGTTGGGGAAATCCAAGGCAATTGGAGGCTTCTGGGTTTCCCAGTGGGTGGTCTGAAAAACGATGACGATTTCTTAGAGTAACCACAGGGTGGCAGAGCATCGCAAATGACTTTGAGAGGCTTTTGAGTGCTGGGGTAAAAATGGCCGCAGGAGATGCTCTAGTTCACAGGCTTGAAGTAGTGCTGAGACAAGAAACGAAGTAACCCTGGGACGGAGACCTGACTGATAGACCACACAAACTGGAGTCACGGGCAGACCTCAGAGCATCGTTATTGAGAGCTGGGGAGGGCTGAGGCAGCCGGCGGGCATCAGGTCTTCACCTCAGCGTAGAGCGGAATGTGAGGCACACCTCTGGATGCCTCAGGAGCCGGTGCAGAGGAACGGAGGCCCTCCGAGTTCTGGATACACAGTTTCTACTCTACACCACTTACACCACCTGGGACCTTAAATCACCCTGGCAAAAGGGAAGGAAACCTTGAGAGGAGGGTGGCGAAGGGCATCATATCTGAAACCCATGGCAGTAACTCAAAAGACGTGAATTATCCAGAAAGAGGCTATTTAAACTAGAAAAGACTGAATTACTTATTGACAAGCCTGTTTTGTTTTTTTCCCTCCTGTCAATGGTAATGGGGGCTTAAAAGCAAGATAAAGTCAGAGAAAATAAAGAAAAATACACTGTGTGTGTGTGTGTGTGTGTGTGTGTGTGTGTGTGTGTGTGTGCGCGTGCATTTGGGTCGTTTCAGAAGTAGTAAGTAAATTTACACACCACTGTATTGGAAAGCTGACATAGAATTCCTAAGGAAGTAGGGACGCTACCCAGCTACATCATCCTATCATAAGACACAGGGCGGTCTACTAAAACTGTACTTCATATTCTAATATTTGCCTGAGGTACAACACACAATATCAAGAATACTAGAGGGAAAACTGATTTGTTCATTTGGGAAAGGTTTATTTCTTATGTTTATTCTGGGCACTGTAGGTCAAAACAGGACTATCTAGACATGACTCTTAATTCAAAAAGATTTTAGAAAAAAGACGTGCATTATTAATCAATGTAACATAATGAAAAGATAGGCTGTATTGTACACTCATTAGGAATGCAGACCCCAGGAACAAATTGCTTGGGTTTGATCCCAGCTCTCCCATTTAAGACTCCGCATGTTACTTAACCTCTCCATATAAAGAACAAGTTTAGTTTCCATAGAAAGAGCAACTTTAGTTTCCATAAAGACCAAGCTTAGTTTCCACAAGTTTAGTTTCCATATGAAGGCAGTGGCTGCCTTATAGGATTGAGTTAATAAATGCAAAGCACAGAAAACACCTGACAGATAATAAGACCTAATAAATACTGATATCATTGTCATTAGCCATAGTAGTAGACGTAGTAATATTAATAGTAGTCATAGTGAAAGTAACAGTGGATGAGGTAGTTATAATTACCCAAAGGAAAATGAAGATAAAGGGTTCTGGCGATTACTCATAAGGGAGATTATTTCCAGTTGAAGGATCAGGGAAGATTTTGAGGGAGGTGGCATTTGATTAGGGCTTTGAACATGTTATTGTTCAGTTCTCCTAATAACACTTGAGGATAGGAGACATGCAGGGAATACAATAACTTGACCAAAGGAGAGACACAGGAAGTACTAGGAATGAGTGAAAAACAAAGAAAGTCAGCAGAGAGCAGTTGCCTACTGATATTCCGGCATGGTGGGTGAAGCCATCAATGCTTCTGTTTTCCCTCTTCCATAGACTGCTAATGTGATAAAGAAAGAGAAATAATGGTTTCCAGCATTCATTGAAAGTGGCTCATTTTCTCCTGAATCAATCTTTCGTAACATAATCAAGTCTGTGCTGCAAGGCCTGCTCCAGAGCCCGGTTCACTATATTTTAGGATTGGCCAGCACTCATGGGAATCAGAGGTGAGAGGAGAAAGTGGATTTTAGGTCCACATTCAAGACCTTGACTGAGAGTTTGGAGGATTTTGTCATTGAAGAAAAGGTAATTGGAGTAACAGCTTCCAGCATCTTTGCTCTTCATTTTTAAACCCCTTTCCACATATATCCCATCTCTCAGAGACTCTTCTACTCCCCAAATTTGCTTTTTAATGATGTACTTAGTAGGCATTTGTATGAAGATTTTTACTCCCTCAGGAGCAATTTTATGCTAAATTTATTTTCTAATATTAAGTGTCTTATATTAAAGGAAATTCAGTTGAAAATAGCAGAATAGGAAAATGTGAGTGAGGAAGGTATTTCCGGGGAATTTTAGTAATTCCTAGTAAGCCATCATGCCATATAGTAATATTTAGATACCTTATTTGCACCACCTTGGGCCAAAATTACACTTTCTATAAGTTTTAGTGATATAATACTTAATTTTCCTTTGTAAATTATAGAGTTTTGTTGAATTAAGAATTAATTTCAATTTTTAAATATTTGTTATAAGTATTAAAATTCATTATTTTTTCTTATAAAAAAGTCATCTGTGTGTGCTTATGTGTTTGTAAAGCTGGAAAAAGCACAAGGGAATAAAATTTAAAAATGAAATTCATCTATTAAGTCATCACTAAGTGACATTAATGGTTTGGAGCATGTCCTCCTTTTTCTCTCTTTATTTTCTTCTTTACAAAAATTGTATCACTGGGTGTGTCAGCCTGAATACTGTCTTCCCATAGATGTCCATGTATGAGGGGACTTCAAAAATTTCATGGAGAAAAATGAAATTAAAAGACAAAAGCATTCTTATAAACAGGCTTTTTGTTTTTAACAAAAGAAAAAGATGAAAATTTTAAAAAAATTAAGCTTTTTTTCTTAACATAAATTTCATGAAGTTCAAGACACTTTTGTAAATTAAGATACAGGCCATTTGATCTATTCTTAAAGAATTGGCAGTCCTGGGAATTTAACCATGTGACTGCAGTCTTTTTTACAGTATTTACATTATTAACTGAAGAAGAATGGGTGCCCTTTCAGGATTTTTTTTTTTTTTTTTGACACAGGGTTTCACTTTGCCACTCAGGCTGGAGGGCAGTGGCATGATCACTGCTCACTGCAGCCTCAACCTCCTGGGCTCAAGCAATTCTCCTGCCTCAGCCTCCTGAGTAGCTGGAACTACAGGTGTGCACCACCACACCCAACTAATTTAATTTTTTTTGTAGAGACAAGGTCTCACTTTGTTGCCCAGGCTTGTCTCAAACTCCTGGATTCAAGTGATCCTCCTGCCTTGGCCTCCCAAAGTGCTGGGATTATAGGCATGAGCCTCCACACTTGGCCCCTTTAAGGATTTTTTAGGATTAGAAAACAAAAACAATTCAGAATAAGGCAAATCAGAACTGTAAGGTGGATGCCTAATGATTTGTCATCAAACTCTCATAAAAAATTGCCCTTGTTTGATGAGAGGAGGAGCATTGTCATGATGGAGAAGGACTATTGAGTGAAGCATTTCCAGGCATTTTTCTGCTAAAGCTTTGGCTAACTTCCTCAAAACACTCTCATAATAAGGAGACATTATCATTCTTCACACCTCCAGAAAGTCAACAGGCAAAATACATTGAGCATCTAAAAAAACTGGTATCATGACCTTTGTTCTTGAGCAGTCCACTTTTGCTTTGACTGGATCACTTCATCTCTTGGTAGCCACTGCTGTGATTGTGCTTTGTCTTCAGGATTGTACTGGTAAAGCTGTGCCTTATTTCCTGTTACAGTTCTTCAAAGATATTCTTCAGGATCTTGATCCCGTTGTTTAAACTTTCCATTGAAAGCTCTATTTTTGTCTGCAGCTGATCTGGGTGCAATAATTTTAGCACCCATTGAGTGTAAAGTTGGCTCAGCTTTAATTTTTTAGTCAGAACTGTGTAAGCTGAACCAGTTGAGATATCTATGGTATCAGCTATTATTTCTTCTGTTAATCATCAGTCCTCCTTGATTAGGGCATCAACAAGGTGAATTTTTTCCTTGCAAATTGATGTGGATGATCTGCCACTGCAAGCTTCATCTTCAATATTGTCTCATCCCTTCTTAAAATGAATTCTCCATTTATGAACTACTGATTTCTTTGGAACACTTTCTCCATATGTTTTTCAAAAATTATCAATGGTTTCACCATTCTTCCACCAAAGTTTCACCATAAATTTGATTTTGCTCTTGCTTAAATTTTAGCAAAAGTATTACTCTGAACAGGGCTCTTTTCAAACTGATGTCTTATTCTTCTTAGTACCTCAACTAGATCATGTTTAAACATGTTATAACAAGTTGGTATGAGTTTACTTTAGTTAAAAAATGCAAATGCAATCCAGCATAATTGTTTCATAACTTAATGAACTCTTGAAGATGCCTTGTACAATCCCTAGAACCTGAGAATATCTTATATGGCAAAAGATTCTTGCAGATCTGATAGATATGAGGAGATTATTTTGGATTATTGGGGTGGCTCCAATGTAATCACAAGGCATGAGAGGGAGTAAGGGAGATTAAAAAAGAGAAGAAGGTTATGTGATGATAGAAGCAGAGATTGGAGTGATGTAGCCATGAACCAAGGAGTACCAACAGCTTCTTGATACTGGAAGAGGCAAGAAATGAATTCTCCCCTGGAGACTCCAGGAGGCACCAGGCATCCTGGATTTTTATTTAAGACTCATTTTGTATTTCTGACCTTCAGAACTGTATGAAAATAATTTTTTTAACCATCAAGTCTGTGCTAATTTGTTACAGTGGCAATAGAAAACCAATATGCTTGAAAACAGTCAAGACACAAGTAAAAGAAAATCTGACTCAACCTGACTTAAAGTAATATGGATCTGTTAATTCACTAAATTGGAAAGTCTAGAGGTCGAGCAGCCTTGAAGTGTGGTATAATCTACAGGTTTATCATGTTATCAGAGCTACAGTTGCGTTTCCCTGGGATTCTCTCTGTTTTGCCCTCTTCTCTGAGTTGTTTCCTTTGTCCTTAAAGTGGTTTCCCACAGGCCAGCCTTCTCAGCAATCCTTCCAAGATTCAGTCTGATGAGACAGACTTAGGCCACTTATCTGAACCAATCAGCATGAGAACCTGTCACTGTGAGGCAAAGAAACTATGTGAATCACTTCGTTTTTGTTACATTGTCTACAGGATTCAGGAGAAGAAAGAGCTTCCCTACAACTACAGGGATCCACAAATGGAAATCAGGCACTAATGGGAAAAGCAGAATGGATTCTGGAGACAAACACAAATGTCTGCAGAATACTCCTTAAGCTACCCAGTAGCCATACATATTCTCCTTTAAACACATGTCTTAAAAATGTATAACCTTCTACATGGAATATACACACCCCACCACAAAAAAACACAAACCCAAAATTGATCCAGTTACTGAATTCAAATTTTAAGAGCTCTGATGGGACCCAAAGCCACACATATTACACATCACATTTTTGGAGAATATGATCTATATTTACATGGCTTTTGTATTTGACTGATTGCATTATTCCAGGAGAGTCTTGCCTGGAAGATGAAGTGGCAAATAACTTTCCTTAACTTACCCTTATCAGGGTATCTCAAATAGATCACACAATTGTGATTGTTAGATTGTTCACTATTCGAGGCTTGCTTCAAAACTTTCCCCTTGCTGGGTCCACCAAACCTAAATTATCAGGCATTCGCACTAAAATATAACCAGATGCATTAAACCAGAATCAAAACTTCAATTAATATTTTGCCTTTAACCTTCTTATTCTAACACACTAATAATAAACCTTCAAGGTCTAGTTTATTTATGGCAGTAGAAAATAAATGTGGCTTTGCTTTATCAACAAGTTATTTTGGGGATCTCTTCAGGGAGTGAGCAGTTGACCTTTAGTAAGTTTCATTCCTTTTCATTGGGTCCAAATATAGTTTCTCACGATTCATTAATTTATGGCTAAATGGACAATTATCTATATAAAACACATCTGTATTAGTTCATTTTTGCATTGCTATAAAGAACTACCTGAGACAGGGTAATTTATGAAGAAAAGAGGTTTAATTGACTGACATTTCCACAAGCTGTATAGGAGGCATGGATGGGGAGGCCTCAGAAAACTTACAATCATGGTGGAAAGTGAGGAGGAGGAGGCACTTGTTCACATGGCCAGAGCAGGAGGAAGAGAAAGCTAACGGGGAGGTGCTACACACTTTTAAACAACCAGATATGGTGAGAACTTACTCACTATCATGAGAACAGCAAGGGGGAAACCCACACCCATTATCCAATCACCTCCCACCAGGCCCCTTCTCCAACACTAGGGATTACAATTTGAGATGAGATTTGGGCAGGGACACAAACCCAAACCACATCATTCCACCCTAGCCTCACAAATCTCATGCCCTTCTCACATTGTAAAATAAAATCCTCCCTTCACAACAGCCCACCAAGTCTTAACTCATTTCAGCATTAACTCAAAAGTCCAGAGTTCAGAGTTTCATCTGAGACAAGGCAAGTCTTTTCTGTCTATGAGCCTATAAAATCAAAGCAAGTTAGTTACTTCCAAGATACAATGGGGGTACAGGCATTGGCTAAATACACTCATTCTAAGAGGGAAAAATTGGCCAAAACAAAGGAACTGCAGGCCCCATGCAAGTCTGAAACCTAGCAGGGTATTCATTAAATCTTAAATTTTCAAAATAATCTCCTTTGACTCCATGTCTCACATCCAGGCAACACTGTTGCAAGATCTTGGGCAGCTCCACCCCTGTAGCTCTGTGGGGTACAGCTCCTGTGGCTGCTTTCATAGGCTGTCACTGAGTGCCTGCAGCTTTTCCAGGTGCACAATGCAAGCTGTCGATGCATCTACTATTATTGGGTCTGGAAGATGGTGGCCCTCTTCTCACAGATCCACTAGGAAATGCTCCAGTGGGGACTCTGTGTGGGGACTCCAACCCCACATTTCCTCTCTGCACTGCCCCAGTAGAGGTTCTCCATGAGGGCTCTGAACCTGCAGCAGACTTCTGCCTATATGTTCAGGCATTTCTATACATCCTCTGAAATCTAGGTGGAGGCTCCCAAGCCTCAACTCTCACAATTTGCATACCTGCAGGCTTAACACCATGTGAAAGTCACCAAGATTTATAGCTTGCACTCTCTGAAGCAACAGCCTGAGCTGTACCATTGCTCCTTTTAGCCATGACTGGAGCTGGAGTAGCCACGATGGAGGGCACCATGCCCCAAGGCTACACAGAACAGCAGGGCCCTGGGCCTGGCCCACAAAACCATTCTTTCCTCCTAGGCCTCCAGGCCTCTGATGGGAGGGGCTGCTGTGAAGTTCTCTGAAATGTTTTGAAGACATTTTTCTCATTGTTTTGACTATTAACAATCTGCTTCTCTTTACTTATGCAAATTTCTGCAGCCAGTTTGAATTCTTCTTCAGAAAATGAGTTTTTCTTTTCTACCATATGGTCAGGTGCAAATTTTTCAAACGTGTGTGCTCTGCTTACCTTTTTAAATATAAGTTCCAGTTTCAGATCATCTCTTTGCTTACACATATGACCATATGCTGTTAGAAGCAGCGAGACCACATTTTGAATGCTTTGCTGCTTGAAATTTCTTCCACCAGAAACCTTAAATCATTGCTCTCAAGTTCAAAGTTCCACAGATATCTAGAGCAGGGACACAAGAATGACTTTTACTCAAGTTCCCAATAAGTTCCTCGTATCCAACTGAGACCACATCAGCCTGGACTTCATTTTCCGTACCACTATCAGCGTTTTGGTCATGACAATTTAACAAGACTTGCAAGTTCCAAACTTTCCCTCATCTTCCTGTCTTCTTCTGAGCCCTCCAAACCATTCCATTCTCTGCTTGTTACCCAGTTCCAAAGTCACTTCCACATTTTCAGGTATCTTTATAGCAACACTCCACTCCTGGTACCAATTTTCCATATTAGTCTATTCTTGTATTGCTATAAAGAATTACTTGAGAATGGGTAATTTTTAAAGAAAAGAGATTTAATTGACTCACAGTTCCACAGGCTGTATAGGAAGCATGGCTGGCTACCCAGGAGGCCTTAGGAAACTTACAGTCATGGTGGAAAGCAAAGGAAGGAGGAACTTCTTTAAATAACCAGAGTAGGAAGAAGAGAGAGCAAAGGGGGAGGTGCTACACACCTTTAAACAACTAGATCTCAGGAGAACTCACTCATTATCACAAGAACAGCAAGGGGAAAATCCACCTCCATGATCCAATCACCACCCACCAGGCCCCTTCTCCAATACTGGGGAATATTACAATTTGACATGAGATTTGGGTGGGGACACAAATCCAAACCATGTCAACATCTGATGATACAATTATGCAGAAAGAAAAGAATACCTGAAACAAAACTCCCACTGGGAAAAGAAGAAACATCAAATAGGGATAACTGGTCCATAGCAAATGCGATGCTCTTCTGGGGAAGACTCCCTGACCTGTGAGTTCCTTAGTTTGCTAATCTGGTCACCACTGATTTAGCTTTGTGAGAGGATTTTTTTTTCTACTGTCTTTGAGAGTCATCTCCAAGATGGGCATTGAGTATATCACCCCTCTCCCTATGCTGCTTGGGGTCTCATTTCCTATTGCAGTGAATTAAGAAATATAGACATTGCATCCAAGGCCTAAGAAACCACAAGCTTGGAGTTTATTTGGCAATACAGCTCCATGAAAAGTTTAGAGGCTTCCAGGCGATTTGTTTTCTATTAGTTTCATAATCAGCAGCCAAAGTCAGCGATCTTGATGGGTTGTAATCTTGAAGTCAAGTTCTGGCCATCAGAGTGTCTTTCGTGGTGTCTTACTGCTTTGCTTGTTCCTTTAGTGCTATGGTTCTCAAAGTGTGGATCCTGCGCCAGCAGCAGAATCTTGGGAATTTGTTACAAATGCATTCTGGGGTCTTGTCCCAGACCTACTTTGAAACTCTTGGGGAGATGCACAGCCATTTGTGTTTTACTAAGCTGTCAAGGTGATTCTGGTACTTGATAAAGTTTGGGATCATGGCTTTAGTTATTGCCATTTTGCAACAATCCAAAACAATAAGCTGGGGTAAGAAAGTCCCATTAAAATCCTCTCTTTCTGTGGGCTGTATGTGAGCAGTTTACTCTTGAGGGAAATGATTAGCCTTTTTCTTTCTTAGAAATAGGAGATAATTATGGAGGCCTGTATTAAGGTAAGACAGTAGCAGCATGCTCCTAACTAATAGTCGTATCTTAAGTTGTCATCCCTTTCCTTTATTAGGACTCTTGTTTGTGGTTAATAACTACATTTCCAGTATTTCAAGATTCCTGACTCTTAAGTCAACTGAATAGAAGTCAAACTTAGAGTTTCTCTAAGCAATGTCTTATTTTCTTCCCTCATGATTTTAGATGCTAGCATAAACTCTATTTTCTCTGTCTCAAGCAGGAATTTATTGAATATCATAAAAAGTAGTCAACACACTCTAACACTCTAATTTTTTTTCTCCTAAGTCCTTTAAATGCTAAAATTTCAATGTACATGATCTGGTTCTCAAGGGTAGAAAAAACAAAAATTATTATTATTTTTGCTACCTATAACTATAACTGCAATCTTCCAACCACTGAAGAGAGTGGTTTCACTGGCCTCCACCAATCTTTTTAGCTCAGCCAAGACCTCATTTTAGAGTTTCAGAATGTTAGCCTCATTCTGGGTCCCAATTTCTGTTTCAAAAATCTTACTTCCAAACAATAGAAACCAAATGTGGTTATCTTATAGGGAAAAAAAATGTGGAAAAGAGGGAAAGTGTGGAAAAGAAAGAAAGTTATTTCCTTTGAGTTTATTGGAACAAAATGGGGCCCTGTAGACTCACCTGAAGGCTTGAAGTCTGGGGAATAAGACAGGGAAAATGGACAGGATCAAAGGGAGATGACGATGAATTGGTGGAAAGAGTAGCCAAGGTTATGCTGCAGGATGGGTCATGTCAGTTTGCCACCACTACTGAGTGCTGCTGGCACTGCTTTGTGGCTGCTGAGATGATCCGACAGCAACTTATCCCATGTTTTTGGCAAGACATTTACAGTCTAAGTGCCAGGGTAAGCTTCTAGTCAGATCAGCTTAGAACATGTGCCCCTTTCTGACTAATATAAGAAGGTATAGGAGGATCTGGGTCCTCTTATGTTCCATATGACTCCAGAGATCATACAGTAGTATGAATAATATTGAGAATGAATGTTGGGAAGTAAAAATTATTGACACATATACTCTATATCACACCTTTCTATCTAGCAATGTATCAATAGTATACCTCGTCAAATTTGTTTTTACAATTAAAAATTTTTCAAGATCAGGATTACATATTCATAATTCCATTGTGATACCTTGACATGGAGGCACAATATAGTGATCATTGATTTATACAAAATATTTGCACTTAGAAAGCTCTAGTGATCACAAATCTTTTCTGTATTATATTCATAGGGAAGAAAATCTGTAAACTATCTTATATCAAAAATTATTGGTTTTGAATGCCATGTTTGGGTAAATTTTTTTCAATATCAAGAATTTCTACTTTTATATTTCATTTATATTTAAGATTATTATTTGAGATGTGGTAACATCATGAATGAAAAAGGGATCAATGAAATGACAAAAGAGAGAAAGGGAAAGAGAGAGAGATGGGCAGTGGAAAGGAAAAAGGAAGGAAGAAAAATGTTAACATTTACTGAGTACTGTGCAACTTTCTTTTACATAAATTATCTCAATCTTCTGAATAACTCTCAACCATTTAAATCTGCAGAACACATTTTTCAAATGAAATTTTGCATCATAACAAAGCAGATAACTCCTGAATGAGTAGCTCTGGATAAATAGTTGAGGGAACAGGTAGCGTCTTCATCACCTTTTAGATGACACTCAGCATTATTAAAAAATATATTAACCAATTTATATTAAAAAAAGATTAAACTTCAATCACTGTAGTTTTGGCAGTTGAGTCAATTATCTTATATTCTTACTCTTCACAGATTGGTTAACACATACATCAAGTTTGTGTCCATAGTTAACTTTTTCATGTTACATAAGATTTAAATTTAATGTTTTACGTGTGGAATAAAATATTATTTATACCCGATAAATAAATTTTATGCATTCACACACACACACGCACCTACACATAAACTCAATAAACCAAAACACTATATTACCCATAATTTATCATGCCTGTTATGTATAAGGAGAATTCTATGTGCAGTTGCTCCTAAACATGAAACCATTTACCAGATGAAGCAGTTACTGTTTCAGTTACTATGAACCAGTCCCTCACAGATAATCTCTAGGCCATTTCACAGTTTTAAAAAATGACAGACTAAGGTCAGATTCCGAGGGCTGAAAAAAGTATATACGAGGTTGAAAGCAATAATCTGTACATATTACAGAAATAGCTGCCAGTTAAAAGCAGTAGAAGTAGAATTATCAAAAACACAAGGTATGATTTTGTCACTTTCATTTTTAGAAAAAAAGGGGGAAGTTTATAAGTGTTTGTTTTACCACCGAAATACCCCATTAGAGCCCCATCTCATGGATATCATTATTCTGTAAGAAAAAACTGCTCTGTTTGTGAATTATAGACATGAATACATTCACAGCAAAATGCCTGTCAGTTGAAATATATGCTATAGTTTTTCTCACCACTTGCGCTGGTTTCTCTTTAAAACAGCAGGACATGCTCTTGAGGGGATCCTGGGGCAATTTCTTCATCTACTCCCCACATTCAAAAATCTCAGTTGCGGTTTGAAATTTTTTTTACCAACTATAGATAGACTTTGATGGCACACTTAAAAATGAGTCATGGGAAAATTAACTCTGGACTTAAAATCATTTAAGATACTACAAATATCTAATATCAAAGCAAGTAAAAACATAACTATCTCAATATAAGTAGAAGAAGAAATCTGGACCTAGAAGCTGCCAGAGATTGGTGGTTATTACTACTGTAGGTGTATCTCAGGAGCTGACACATGATACACTTGCATCTACAAGAGGCCCTCACTGGCTTTCCTGTACTTCCTTGGCTTCCATTCAATCTCATATTCAGACTAGCTAACAGCATTTACTCAAAATGCAATTCTAGTCATATTATCTTACTCCTTAAATCTTCCATTGTGTTTGGGATAAAATGAAAAATCCTTAGCATGACTTCCATGCTCCTTTATAACAGATATTCCTGTGTCTCCCTTTTCTGAATCCCAGGCATTATGCTTTCTCACCCCTCTGCCTGGAATGTGCTTCTTCCCATGTTTTGTCAGTCTGCTCCTACTCTGGTATCAGCAGAAGCACTTCTCCCTCAGGAAAGCTTTTCTTGGCCCCTCAGACCTATGGGGATGATATAGGAAAATAAACAAGGGAATGCTTCTTCAGAAGGCATTGATCACTGTAGAGAAACGTGAAGAGTAACAGTGGGGGTGTTATTTTGCATAGGATGAAGAAGGAAGGCCTTGCTGATAAAAGTACCATTTGAGCAGAGACCTGAAAGGATTGGAGACAAAATGTGCAGCTCTCTGGAGAAAGAGAGTCCAGGCAGAGGCAGCAGCTGGTGCAACGGCCCTGAGGTAAGATGGATTTGATGTTTGAGGAAGAGCAAGAAGGCCAATATGGCAGGCACCAAGTGAAGGAAGAGAGCATGGGAAGCACTAGAAGAAAAACTCAAGAGAACATGTAGATACCACGGTAAGAAGTTCAGATTTTGATCTTAAACAAGAGGAAGGGCCGGAGTGAAGCAAATGAAGGGGTAAATACGGGGAGATGAGGCTGGAGCAGGGATGGGTTAGTACAGTGCAAGTAGGAAACCAAGATAAGGCCTTTGGTTCTCCCTCTGAGTTAAGACGCAATGGCAGCCGGGCGCAGTGGCTCACGCCTGTAATCCCAGCACTTTGGGAGGCCGAGGCGGATGGATCACGAAGTCAGGAGATCGAGACCATCCTGGCTAACACGGTGAAACCCCGTCTCTACTAAAAATACAAAAAATTAGCTGGGCGTGGTGGCGGGCGCTTGTAGGCCCAGCTACTCGGGAGGCTGAGGCAGGAGAATGGCGTGAACCCAGTGGGGCGGAGCCTGCAGTGAGCCGAGATCTCGCCACTGCACTCCAGCCTGGGAGACAGAGCGAGACTCCGTCTTCAAAAAAAAAAAAAAAAAAAAAAAAAGACGCAATGGTATTGGTTGGCTAAATCAGAAGAGAAACAACCAATCTGTTGGTTGGCTTAAGCAGAAGAGAAACATAATTCACATATATTTTGAATGATCACTCTAGCTGCTATGTTAAAAACAGAATCGATGGGGAAAGAGTAGGGTCAGGGAGCCTAGTTAGGTAGCTATTACAATAGTCCTGAAAAGCATGACTGTGACTGCCCAGGGGTGGTAGAAGGGCTGACTAATGCCTGGGGTCTGAATTTACTTTGAAGATAGAGCCAACAGAATTTGTTAATATGAGGTGGGAGAAGTGTCAAGAATTATTCCAGTTCTTTGGTCTGAGCAACTACACAGACTATGGAATAGAGTGGTCCTACACTACAAAGAAGAAAACTGAGAGAAGCTCTTGAAAGGGTGGGATGTAGAAAGGGGCTGCTGCTGCTGATGGTGATGAAATAAAGAATTCCCCTTAGAACATGCTGAGTTCAAGATAACTACTGGGGAACCAAATAGAGAGATCTAGTTGAGAGTCAGATACAAAAATTCAGAGTTTAGCAGAGAAGTTCCAGGCTAGAGGTATACATTTTTGGGTCATCTGAAAATAGATGGTATTTAAAGACTAAAACTAAATGACATTATTTTGGGAGCAAGTATAGACTGAAGAAAGGTCAGAAGACATCCAGGCACTCCAAACTTTAGAGGTTGGCAAGATAAGGAGGAGCCAACAAAAATTAGACTTGTTTATGAGCTAGATGTTCACCCCAGAAATTGGTGTTCAGAGACTAGGTGAAGAAGAATGGATTTGAACAAATAGGGAGAGGTCAATTGTTTCAAATGTTCTGATGGATTGAATAAGATGATATTGAAGACTTGAACTTTGGATTTGGTGACAATGGCTTTGATAAGAGGAGTTTTGAAGATAAAACCTTGACTGGAGTGAGTTTTAAAGAGAATGAGAACAAAACTATAGAGATGGTAAAAAGGTCTGTGGTTGCTGGGGTTTGGAGGAGAGAAAGAGGAAGGGACAAATGGTACAGCACTAGAGATTTTTAGAGCAGTGAAACTATTCAGTATAATGCTGTAATGGTGGATACATGACATTTTCTATTTGTCAAAACTCATAGAACTGTACAACACAGTGAACCCTTATGTAAATGTTTGACGTTAACAATAATATCAATATCAATTCATCAATTGGAACAAATATACCACACTAATGAAAGATGTTAATAAAAGGGGAAAGTGGGGGCAAGAGGCAAACAGAGAGTATGTGTACAGGAGCTTTCTGTACTTTCTGCTCAATTTTTCTGTAAACCTAAAAGTACTCTAAAACTAAATCCTATTAATTAAAAATGAGGAGAAGGAATAAGAGGAGAGGATGTTTAGACAATTCAGTGCGCAGGTTACTAAGCTGTTGTCTCTCAGCTTCTAACCCACCCAGGCTGGAGCTGGAACTATGATGACCACATTAATCCTTGGCTTGCTGGCTCCCTGTCAGAATCTGTTGACAGAGGACCCATAGGAAGACTGGAAGGCTGAAAAAGGGAGAAGGGACTTTCTCACGTGTTTGCTCTCTGATCCTGCTCAGCTTCGTCACAGCAAAGGCTTCTCATGTTGGCAGCTGGTAGATCAATTCCCATAGCAGCATTTGATTCCTGTTTAGTTTTTTCCACACTCCCAGAACCAGACTCATTGACCAATCAGAGATATCTGCACCACCCAATCAATGTCCCATCTGTCTGACTCCCAGCTGTGCAATCTTGTCTCCCCAGCATCCCCTGGTCCCTTACTTACTAAGGTCTCAGGAACTATAGTAGGATTTCTAGCAAGCACTAAGGACTTTCTTATCAGTTGTCACACATACATCATGAGCATGTATACTTGTTTAGCTTCTGTCTTCCCAAGACAATTGTAATTTCTGTTAAGAAAGGGGTCATGTCTCTCCAATTCACTGTTGCAGTCCCAGGATTAGCACAGTCGCAGGACCTGTGTAGGGCTCAGTCTATATAAATTAAGAAATAAACTATTTGAAAGGAATGGGGGAACATATTCATTTTCTAGGGCTGCCTTAACAAATTTCCAGAAACTAGATGTCTTAAAACCACAGAAATTCACAGTCTCACATCTCTGGAGGTTAGAAGTCCAAAATCAAGGTCTTTACAGGGCTGTGCTCTCTCTCAAGCCTCTGAGGGAGATCCTTCTTCACCTTTTCCAGCTTCTGGTAGCCCAAGGTGTTCCTTGGCTTGTCGCACCACAACTCCAATCTCAGCCTCCATCTTCCCATATGGTGGTCTCTCCTCTCTGTCAGTGTGTCTTTGTGTTTTCATAGGGTGGTTCACCTCCTAGTGTCTGTTATCTCCTCTTCTAAGGGCACCAGACACATTGGATTAGTGCCCACTCTAATTGGGGATGATCTCACCTTAACTTGATTACATCTGCAAAGACCCTGTTTCTGAATAAGGTTTCATTCATCAGCACGGGGAGTTAGGAAGTCAGTGTACCATTTTAGAAGACAGAATCTAAGCCATAGCAGGCAGTACAGAGAAGATGAAGATGGGTAGGGAAGAGAAAGGTAAAGAAAAGAATATCTGAGTTAAGGTAGTTTTATTTAAGACCTACTTGCCTTAAAATTATGTCTGACTACATCTATCTATCTATGTATCCACCCATATTTTAGTTCATAGTATTTTGATATGGTATATTTTTTGGAGGGACAGAGACTATTTTAATTCCTGATACTCAATGAAGATTTAGTATGACTATACACACATGATTATAAATAGAGGTGTATAAAATGCATGGCATTATATGGTTACATATAGTAAACCTTTAAAATACACAGTGTATAGACAAACATTGCACAATGTATGAACTCTCAGCTCCTTTAAAATCTTCAGCAATCTCATGATTAAACTGATAGTAAAATTCGTGATTGATATTGTTGTCCACCTGATCTTTCCTAGATACATTGTTTTTCATTTCTGGTGTAATTAAGTGGATATTTGTTCATGAGTCACATTCTGTTCTACGTGTAGACACACACACACACACACACAAGAATGAGGTGATGGGAAAAGATTATCTGAAATTGAGTCTAATGACATTGTCAAAATAAAACTTGGCCATAGACTGCCAGGTTAATTTCAGGTAAACATGTTATGAAAAACAAATCCGATTAAAAGAAAGGTATAAAGATATTAACTTTTCTTTTTAAGATTTTTGTTTTCCAATAACATGTTTAGCTTACTTGTAAAAGAGTCACTTAGCTTACTTAGATTCACCATTAATTATAAGCAGTGCTACTTAATGGTTCAGGAGGATAATTTATCTGACATTACCAAACATGCCTGATGTGAGTTGTAAGACTTACAGCGGTTCAAGGGTTTAAAGAAAGTGCTTAATGCCAAAGCTCACACACACTTCAGGTTCTGTATGAGAAAGTGACACAGACTGAAAACAATTACTAAGAAGACTTTGTTACATTCTATTCTGTGAGTTTTGCTTCCCCAAAGGGTCTAATACTGCTATAGAAGGAAAAGTCTATATTGAAATATTTTAAATTCTGAATTTGGAGTGAGGGAAAATTTGTAAACTATAAAAATAATTTTTAAATAATTATTTAAAAACTTGAAAAATAACTTTATATTGACAAGAGATTGACCTTTTAAATATTTACACAATAATCATGTCATAGTATTTATAGTTTATAATTTTACAAAACATTAATGATTAAAGCTTTGCATTTCTCTTCCTAGGAATTGTTGATTTTTACTTTGTAATAATTATTCAACTCTAATTCTTTATTTTATTTAGTATTTTACTTTCTTAAAGCCCCAAAGTGTTCCATTTTCCCTAAATTTAATATGTCTTTTAGTTCTCAACGTATGTGTAGGCTTTTAATAACCTGCCAGAAAATGACTCTGGCTTTCCTTTACATGAACATAGAAAGAAAAATTTGGGGGTCTCTTATGACATTTCTCATCTTTATTTATGTTATGAATTACTTGTTGATGATAAATATTCTGCATAATTTTAGAAACCACATGAAACGAAGAGAAAGTAATTAAAGCTTTTGAGCTCTAGAGAAGTATTAATTTATGTCCACTCCCCAAGAATATTTACTTTTTACAGTCTGTACAGTGTGAGAGAGAAAGCTAAAATATATGAAAAAGCATTTATTACCATTCGTTCATGTATTTCCTTAATTTATTCATTCATTCCAGTACTTTACAAAATATTAGGATATTAATCTTGTGTTCAAGTAACTGACTTTCTTCTAGGACAGAGATAAGTTATTAATAAAAATGAGAACTGGCCAGGTGTGGTGGCTCATGTCTGTAATCCCAGCACTTTGGGAGGGTGAGGTGGGTGGATCACCTGAGTTCAGGAGTTTGAGACCAGCCTGGCCAGCCTGGCCAAAATGGTGAAACCCCGTCTTTACAAAAATACAAAAAATTAGCCAGGTGTGGTGGCGGGCACTTGTAATCTCAGCTACTCTGGAGAATGAGGCAGGAAAATCGCTTGAATCCGGGAGGCAGAGGTTGCAGTGGGCAAAGATCACGCCACTGCACTCCAGCCTGGGCAACAAGAGTGAAACTCCATCTCCCCGCCAAAAAAAAAGAGAACTGAAATGAAGTTTTTCAAATCCTTGTTCCTTGTATTTATTCCAATTTCACTTAAACAAAAGCACCTCCAGAATACTGTTTAGGGATCTTAGTCTACTATCTTCCTTATTCTATTATTTCAGTTTTGTGCCTCTGTTTTTTTTTTTTTTCATATTTCTGCTGTCATTTAATTTTATTCTTCATACATATGAACTGTATATAGAATATTTATATCTCATTATTAGGAAAGTTTATTTGGGTAAGAGTCCTGTTAAATATCTCTGGTTTTTAGTTAAGTCTTTGGAAACATTATGCCTTGGAAGTAAAGTCAAATCAAAATAGACCAGGCTTTACAGAGAATTAAACACAGCTTCAAATAATCATACTTCCTCTAAATGCCTGCCAGAGAAACAATATATCCTCTTTGGATGAAAAGAACGCTATCTTCAAAACTTTGTTTTTTGTTTTTGTTTTTATTTTTTAATACACAATATCTCTCATTCAGTAAAAAAATCATTGAATGTGTCAGAAAACAAGACCAAGTCACTGAAAGCAAGAGAAAGAATTCACCAGAAATATATCAAATATATCTAATTTATATACTGGAGTTATCAAGCACAGATTTTAAATAACTGTTATTAATACATTTGAGAAAATAGATAGTAAGGTAGAGAATTTCACTGAAAAACTAGAATCTATAGAAAAAAATCACACATAAATTCTAGAACAGAAAATCAAAATAACTAAAATTAATAACTCAATAGTTGGGTCTTCAGCAGATTGGACAGAGTAGGAGAAAAGATTAGAGAATTGGAAGATAGACTACTAGAAACTATATGACATAAAGCTCAGAGTAAAAAAAGTATGGAAAATACAGAATGCAGTGTGGGAGATTTATATGTCAAGGTAAAAAGGCTCTGTGTCGACGTGTGTAAGAGTCACCCAAAATCAGTATTTCTGAACCATTCTGAGGATAAAATTTTACATGATACTACAAAAGAATTACCGTACTAGCCAGTGGGTATAATCTGCTCACCAGGCCACCCTCTTAGAATCAGGTCATCCTCGTGGGCTCCAGAAGCTGTCTCCAGGGCCCAGGATAACTCTACAGGTGTGATTGTTGGAAACCTGCAGGCATCTGGTTTACCACAATGAATGGGCTAGAGAGTCAGTGAGTACACCCAAGGGGAGCAATGGGAATCTGACCCACTCAAGTTCTACTATGGGCTCCTGCCTGGATAACACTGCAGACTCTGGCTGATTCCAGCCACCAGGGTGTGACTATAAAAATTTTTAAAAAGGCGCTCTGAAGTGGCAGAATTGCAGGGCAGAGAAAGGAAAATAGGTGTGGGGCTACTAGGATCTCTTTCTACCCACAGAACACTTCTTCTCATACCAAAGGCATGGGGGTTTTCCTCAAACCAACAACCAATTCTCCAACTGTAGGACACCATTGAGTGTCCTACAATTTAATTCAATTGTGATGCTAACTACCTGGAATTAGGATCAGCTCCCACAATTTAAGGGCTCGGTCACACCACAGACTCCACTGTTTAGGGTTTTTATGCAATGTCCATTATGTAGGCATGACTGAGTAGATCATTGATCACTGATGATTAACTCAATCTCCAGCCCCTCTTATCTCCCCAAAGGCTGGGGGATGGGGCTGAAAGTTTCAACCCTCTAATCAACGGTTGATTCCTCTAGCAACAAGCTCTCATGCTGAAGGTATCTGGAAGTCCATCAAGAGTCATCTTATTAGTAGAAACTCAGGTATGGTTGAAAGAGGCTTATTATGAATAACAAAAGATGGTCCTCTGAACCCTATCTCTCAGGAACTTCCAAGGGTTTTAGAAGCTCTGTGTCCAGAATTGGGCATAAAAACCAAATATTATAACAAAATACAAGGGTTTTAGAAGCTTTGTGCCAGGAACTATGGATGAAGCCCAACTATGTATTTCTTATTATATCACAATATCAAGAGGTCCAGGTCAGTGGGCCCACTTATTTGGGTGGAAGGGAGGTAGTGAAAGTTTTAATGATCACTTAGGTGCAGGTGACCTAACCCAAGCCAATGAGAATGATTCCTTGAGTTTTACTTGAATTATTGGGGAAGAAATTTCTTCCCACTAAAAATTTTAAATTCGTTAAATGTAAGCTTATAGATGTTATTGCCCATTTTCGCTACCACTGAGATGAATATAATTGAGAAAGAAGCCAGCGAAGTGCAAAACAAAACCAAGAGGTAGAGAGGAAAAATTAGTATCCCTGAAGACAATGATTAAACTACTGGGTCAAACCATACTGCCCCTAGTTTATTCCAGAAATTTACAGGTATATGAGCCAGTGTGTTTCCTTATTCACTTAAACCAGGTAGATTTGGACTTTCCTTACTTGAAACAGAGAGCTTTCACTCGGAGGCACAAGGTTTTTATCTTTGTCATTTCCTCTTGGGTGAGGATATTGTGGGCTGTTTTCAGTAGGACTGCTCCTCCCTGCCCAAGTCATGGAGCAGAGCAGAATCTAAAAGGTGACAGACTCCCCGGGAATTATAGTGACTTTTACACCCATCTAAATTTGTTTACAGGATATATTTGTGGGGCGACAATAACTATAAAACATGAATGTGGAACTCAAGCAAAATGTCTAGATTAAGATACAAGTTTTGGAAGCACTGTCATCATAGGAAGTTAAGTTTAGGCATTGTATGAGATATACAGTAAGAAGAAATGCTTGGGCTTGGACATAGACTACAGGAAGCTAATACTTAACAGGGAGCTAGAAGAAAAGAGTTAATGAAAATGAGAGACTGATCTGAGAAGTAAGAGAAAACCCAGGAGTGAACAATGAGGAAAAAAAAAGAACGGTTTGTGTGATCAAAAGTAGAGGAGAAATGACATGAGGCTCTTGGACTTAGCATTTAAATATTGTATTTGGCAACTTGAGTTAACTAAAGACCTTTAAGAGAGGAGTTTTGTTAGAGGAAAAAGATGAAAAAAGATTTTAGAGGTTGAGGTGCACACGAGTGTATCAATTAAGTTTGGCTCAAATAAAAACAATAATTTGGGTATGCATAAAATCTTAAAATATATTTCTTTTTCTGAGGAATTCTTAATATTAACAATGATTGCATTTTTCTTTAATATCAACTTGAGATTCATTTCTGTGAACTTTATTTGACTGCAAGACCTTAAAAATAATTAGTAAATAATTCTTATTTATCTAAGAAATTCCTAAGCTTATCAGAAGTCATAAAATCAGAAAACAACTGAACTTCCATACACTTCTTACACATATTCTTGCATAAACATGTATATAAAAGATCAACTAATTAAAATCAATGTGGTGTATGCACTGAGCTATATTTTCTTAAAATGTTGTATATTTTTTGAAACTAAAGTTTAAAGCTTTAAATAACACAGTAGTTCCCCCTTAGTCACAGTTTTGTTTTCCAGTTTCAGTTACCCATGTTAACTGTGGTCTGAAAATATTAAATGGAAAATTCTAGAAGTAAACAATGCATACATCTTAAATTGTGCATCATTCTAAGCAGCATGATGAAATCTTGCAACGGCCCATGCTTTCCCTCCTGAGACTTGACTTCCCTTTGTCTGGCATTGTCCATTATTACTTAGTAGCTGTCTTGGTTATCAGATCAATTGTTGCAGTATTGTATCACTGTGCTCAAGTAACTCTTACTTTACTTAATAATGGCCCCAACGCACAAGAGTAGTGTGCCTAATTTATAAATTAAACTTTATTATAAGTATGTATGTATAGGAAGAGACATAGTATATATAGTGTTCGGTACTATGTGCAGTTTCAGGCAACCATACAGGGTCTTGTAAAATAGCTCCTGTAAATTGGGGTGAGGGCTATTGTGTTATCTAAACTTACATAGTTTATGACTTATATGAATATTTACATGCATTCAATGGTATATTAATAAATAAAAGAAACTAAAGTACAAGTAAAAATGGACTATTGGTAACTTAAGAGAAAACCCAGCCAAGTAATAATGAAGCAAAACAAAAAGGTAGATGTTCATTTCACTCTTTTATGAAAGGTATCAGGAGAGCTGGTATGGAACTGCATGATTATCTGGTTCTCAGGCTTTTTTATCTTCCTACTCCACTGTGTTTCGTCACGGCTATCATCTTGAAGATTTTTTCATTGTCCAAGATGGTTGCTGGAGCTCTGGCCACTGCACCTGTATTCCAGACAGGAGGAAGGAGAAAGAACTAATGGCAAGAAAGTACATGTCAATATTGTAAACTTAGTTGATGACACTTTTTTTTAAAAAGTCCACCTAACTTCTGCTTAGAACCCATTGAAGATCAACAGTGATCAGAAAGACTGGGAAATAAAGTATTTCAGGTGGGCATTGATCAGGGAGCAGTTAGATACAAAGAACAGGAGTGTGGATACTGGATAGGCAGCTAGAACTCTCTATCTCAATGAGGACTGGTATAGGATGAATGAAAATGCACTATATTTTCTAAGAAGTTTGGCAGAGATTATGAGGAAGTATGTTGAATAGAACTGGAGAGAATAGAAATTTTTAGAGTAAGAGAGACTTAATGTTTTTGTGTGTTGAAGTGAAGAATGTATAAGACAGAGTGCAAATAATTGATGGAGCAAGGCCCTGGGAGAGGTGAGAGACAGGCACGAAGAGCACAGGAATCTTTTTACTGGTTCCTTGAGGTTCCATTCAAATCAACGTCAAGGTAGTCTGCAATATATTGTTAACACGTGGAACCCATCTGCCTTGCATGAGAACTTAATGATAGAGGTATAATACTTTAATTTTGCTTGAATATACTTTGCAAACATCATTTGCAAGGGTGTCATGTCCTTTATTGTAAAGAATAAGCTGTTTAACAAAAAAAGGATTGTTCTTCACAGGTTTGAGTAAAAAATCATGACAAATAAAAGTTTTCTGGGTGAAATTTAAAAATATTTAGACATGTGTACATATATATGTAGAAAGCTGGCATAAAATAATATTTTTTGAATAAATGCTCCTTTGGATAATTAGCATATCTAATACATTGTTTTCAAAATAAGCATTTGTGTTCTTTTTATTTACTCTCTGGCATACACAACCACACACACACATAAACATGCACACATTTACTTTTAAAAATGTATAAGTTGTTAAAAAGCAGGGTATATGGCAATAGCCTCTGTAGCTTAAGAGTCTTTTGATCATTTCCTGGCAAATGTGATATAATATCTTATTCCTCGTACTCAGAATCACCAGTTCCAAATGCTGTATTCTAATAACCTATGACAGCATAAATAATTTGTCGTTTTCCAACTTCCCCATCCCACAATTTTAAAAAGGAGGATAAATAGAATATTTAACATGAATATTATCAGCTTTCTAACTTGTGGACAACAGGTAATCTTTTATTTCTTTTTTAGATTGAAAAATTTAAAGATGTTAAGTCCTTCTTCGGTTGTCCACATTATGTGTAAAAATAATTTCTTATTTTACATGGTCAGAAGTACTACAGCAGTATTTCTAAAGTTTAATGAATATGCATTTGCTTTCTTTGTGCTTAAAGTATGAATTAGTTCATCTGGCTTTATTTTAGGTTCATTCAGTGACTGAAGTTATTGGCTAAAATGGTAATTTAGCAATCCCCATGTTTTCCACAGTTAAAAAATCTGTATAATTTGAAGTTTAATTCAAATGGTTTTGGCATTTTTATCAAAGGCTAACTCTTTTCAAAAGGTTTGTTGAAGTGTGCAGCTTAAGAGAGACAAAAATCTGACAGGAGCGGTGACTCACGCCTGTAATCCCAGCACTCTGGGAGGCCAAGGAGGGCGGATCACCTGAGGTTAGGGGTTCGAGACCAGCCTGGCCAACATGGTGAAACCCCGTCTCTACTAAAAATACAAAAATTAGCCACGCGTGGTGGCAGGCTTCTGTAATCCCAGCTACTCGGGAGGCTGAGGCAGGAGAATCACTTGAACCCAGGAGGCTGTAGTGAGCTGAGATGGCGCCATTGTACTCCAGCCTGGGTGACAAGAGTAAGACTCCATCTCAAAAAAAAAGAGAGAGACAAAAATCTAGTCCATGGATCCATTTCTATTTGTCAGATTGTTTAAAATCCTCAGTATTTTCAATGAAGTACTTTGAGGCTTGAGTTATAATGACTAAAAGATGATGATATTCATATTAACATGGAGATGTCACCATCACTACACATGCTCAATCAGCTTGAGTCAATCACTGTACCCTCTTACTCTCTTTCTCTACTCCAGATTGGTTCCTGGCAAGTAAGAAATGTGGAGGAAGGGAGAGAGGAGAAAGGGTAGAAGAGAAAAAGAGATAATAAAAGAGAGAAAGAGGGAGGAATGTTGGAATAAATGGGAAGAACTCCTTTGATTTATAGGCATAATATTTTAGAGGAAGATAAAATAAATTCTAGATAAACTTTTTTCATTATTTTACTTCTTTCTTTAAATGTTCTTATAGTCTCCCACTTATCTCAGTTGCTCCAGCCACAATTCAACTTTGCCTCAATTCCCTTATTACTTATTGTGTCTTTCAGTAGTCCACATCACTTTTGTTATGGCTTCTTATGGTTTCTTTTCATTTTTTTTTTTTTTAGATAGGGTCTCACTATGTTGTCCAGGCTGGTCTCAAACTCCTGGCCTCAAGTGATTTTTTTCACCTCAGCCTCCCAAGTAGCTGGGATTACAGGCCTGAACCAGTGTGTCTGGCTGTGTTACAGTTTTTTAAGTATGAAATTTTCTTTTCCAGCAGACCTGTTTCATAAGACGGATTATGCCTCATTTATCTTTATAAATCTTATGTACTTAAAACAATACTAGCCACATAGGATGTGCCCATTAAATATTTGCTGGGCTAAAACATGAACTCATAAAGCTTTCTAGGAGCTTTGGAGTCCATTAGAATTAGAAATATTTAAAGAATGGTAATGGGACAATAAGTATCTTCATTAATTGTCATTATATCAACAAACACGATAATAATAAATTTTCAGGTCTTTTCAGTTGTCTTTTATTTATGTTATTTTTAAATTTAAAACATTCACAGCAAATCTTGCTTTTTCACTTCTTTATAATAGTAATATATTGCTGATACAAAAGAAACCTATCTGAGTACAGATAGGTTGTAAAGTCAATATCAACAGAGAATGTGTGTAATCAAATTCATTACCTTGAACAGTTTAGAATCTACATATAATAAAGGAAACCAAGTAAATCACTATTTCTAACAACAACAATCCTAAACCTAAAACAAAGGTATACTTCAACAACAAGAGAGAAGTGAAGGAAGATAGATACAAAGAGAAAAAGACACAATGAATTTCTTTGCTTGACTTTTCAAGAATGTGTCTGGATACTAGTGCCAACAACAGGAAGAAAAGAATCTGCTATGGTCTGAATTTGTTCCGCCAAAAAGCATGTGGTGTAAACTTAATACCCAGTGCTACAGCATTGGGAAGTGTGACCTTTAGGAGGTGATTAGGCCATGAGGGCATGTCCTCTGAGTGGATTAATGCTGTCATCAATGAGTGGGTTCCTTAAAAAAGAATGAGTTCAGCCTTCTCTTGCTCTCTTTCTCTCACCCTCTCACCTTCCACCATGGAATGGTGCCCCAAGAAGTCTCTTGCAAGATACTGGCACCCTGATATTGGACTTCCCGGCCTCCAGAACTGTGAGCCAATAAATTTGTTTTACTATAAATTATCAAGCCTGTGGTATTCTATAATAGCAGGACAAAATGAACTAAGAAAATGCCTCTGCTGACTTTGAGGGTTGAATTTAATTCTAAACTATTTTGGTAAGAAAATAAGCATTGTGGGGACAGGTACTAGCATAGGCATTATTACAAATTCAACCCTAAAACAATGAAATAGAATAGAAATTATAGAATAAACCTTTACATTTTTGGCTAGTACCTTTTCCACCAGTACGCCAGGACAATTCAATGGGAGAAAGGATAGTCTTTTCAAAAAATGGGACAACATGAAAAAGAATGACATTAAAACCCATACCTCACACCATATACAAAAATTAATTGAAAAGTGGATCATAGACCCAAAGGTAAGAGCTAACACTGTAAAATTCTTAGAAAAAGTAGGACTACATTTTTGTGACCTTGGATTAGGTAATGGTTTCTTAGAAATAACACCAAAAGCACAAGTTACCAAAAAAAAAAAAACCCACAAAAAATAAATTGGACTTTATCAAAATTAAAAGCTTTTGTGCTTCAAAGGAAACAATCAAGAAAGTGAAGACAACTCACAGGGAGAGAAAACATTAGCAAATCATAAACTGATAAGGGAGTGGCATCCAGAATATATGACAAACTGTTACAGCTCAATAATAGAAAGACAAATAATCCAACTTGAAGAAAAGATTTGAACAAACATATCTGCAAAGAAGACAAACAAATGGCCAATAAATATATGAAAAGATGCTCACCCTCATTAGTCATTAAGGAAATGCAAATTAAAACAACAGTGAGATACTACCTCACAACTACTAAGACAAAGCTATGGTTTGAATACGTCCCCTTCAAAATTCATGTTGCAACTTAACTAACCTCTATTATGGTGTAATTAAGATATGGGCCCTTTAGGAAGTGATTAAGTTGTGATGGCTCTGCCTGCATGAATGGATTAGTGCCTTATAAAAGGGCTTAGGCTCTTTTTTTGCCCTTCTGTCTTCTTCCATTTGAAGATGCTACCATGAGAAGACACCATCAGTGGAACAGGCCCTCACCAGACACTAAATCTACCAGTGCCCAGTTCTTGGACTTTGCAGCCTCCAGAACTATAAGAAATAAATTTCTATTGTTTACAAATTACTGAGTCTCAGGTATTTTTTTACAGCAGCATAAAGGAACTAAGACAGATAGCTGTATCAAGAAAGACAGACAATAACAAATGTTGACAAGAACATGAAGAAATTGGAATCACCATACAAGGCTGGTGGGATTTTAAAATGGCTCAGTCACTTTGGAAAACATTTTGGCGTTCCTCAGAATTTTAACCTAGAGTTTCTATCTGACCCAGAATATTCTACTCCTTGTTATAGATCCATGATTTAAAGTATGTGTCCAAATAAAAACTTGAATAAAAACTATGAATAAAAATATTCAGCCAGGTGCAGTGGCTCACACCTGTAATCCCAGCACTTTGGGAGGCTGAGGTGAGTGGATCACAAGGTCAGAAGATCAAGACCATCCCGGCCAAAATGGTGAAACCCCATCTCTACTAAAAATACAAAAATTAGCTGGGCATGGTGGCACGCACCTGTAGTCCCAGCTGCTCAGGAGGCTGAGGCAGGAGAATCACTTGAATCCAGGATGCGGAGGCTGCAGTGAGCTGAGATCATGCCACTGCACTCCAGCCTGGGCAACAGAGCGAGACTCTGTCTCAAAAAAAAATATTCATAGCAACATTATTCTAAATAGTCCAACAGCAGAAACAATCCAAATGCCTATCAACTGATGAATAGATAAGTAAAATGTGGTATTTCCATAAAATAAAATATTATTCAGCAGTAAAAAGGAATAAAGTACTGTCACCTCCTGCAACATAGATGAAACTTGAAAACATTAAGTTAAGTGAAAGAATCTACTCACAAAAGGCAAATCTATAGAGATAGAAAGTACCTTAGATTGCAAGGAGCTAGGGGAGGGTGGGAATGGGGTGTGACTATAATAAGTATGTGTTTCTTTTTGGAGTGATAAAATGTTTTAAAATTAGATGTTGGTGATGAATGCATAACTGTTAATCTACTATAACTCGCTGAATTGTACACTTCAAAATGGTTAATTTTATATGTCTATTATATCCCAATAAAGTTCTTAAAACAAACTAAACTAAAAATAGTAACAGTTCAAACTAAGACATTTAAAATGTTTCTCTGTTTATTGAATAAAGCCCAATTTCTAGTTTAATAAATATTATATGTAAGACAAGCGAACTAAAGAGATGATCTCTAAGGTTGTCTCCAGAAATACAATTTAGATTTCATGATTCTATAATTTTATACTGAAATCTAAAAAAAAAAAACTATCCACTTGTGATCAGTATGTGTCTCTAATTGAAGTTCTCTGTCTCTTTGTCTCTGCTTCTCTCTCCCTCACTTCCTCCCTCCCTGCTCTCTCTTAATGTATTTCTTGATTTATTGAGAGTAAGAAGATTCAAAGCAGGGATAAGAGACATCAAATTCACCTTTTATATAACATTTAAAGCTCAGTACTTTTTAAATAAATACAATCAAATTTTAATAATGTAGGCAGAGAAGTTCAAATGAAAGCATAGATTTGCTCAGAAAATCTGAAGTTTCCATAGATAACATTATTATTAAATTTTTATATATTTAAAACAAAAAAGTAAAAAAGGTCAATTTACTTGCATGCTCATTCATGATCATTGTTTGATTTGATCCCATGGTAAGTAATTTCATAAATAGAACTCACCAACTATACAAGCTCACTATAGTGATCAACTTGGCTATAAAAAGCATTCTAACATCATCAGTTGGAAATATGTTTTAGGAAATGGCAATTTATTTTTACATTGGATTGTAAACTAAAACTCAAATCAAATTAATGTATTTACTGAATGTCTCTCAGAGGAAATATTAAGAAGTCTAAAATAAATGGTTTCAACCCCAAGAAAGTTTATAAGTTTCTCTCTAGTTCAGAAGATCCTTGTCAAACCCCTGTTAATCCTTCAAGATCCACACCACTCTTCTCTGAAATCTTTTTTGCTTCTTGTAGACAGACATGGTTAGGTGTGTTGCATCTTTCATTAATGATTGTTTTAAATATTGATATTATCTATTTACATGTCTGCCTGCCTCTCTGGGTCTTGAGCTCCAGGGTAGTGACCTTATCTTTTATTAATTGATTTATGTGAAAGATATATATCAAATACCTACTATCATGTTGGGCACATGATGGTAAAACTTTTAGTCAAATGGTACATAAAAAATAGGGATTGCAAGGCCACTAATTCAGTAATTTCTTCTCAGACTTGCAAGTAAAAATGTAACACTTTTATTTTCTGCAAAAGACCCTATTTCAGAATATAAATAAAGGTCTCAATTTCTTCCAGCATAAATCTCTTTGGTTTGTTTTAGGTTTTTTTGTGCAAGTTTTCAGTCCTTTAGATTTCCTCATTTTCCCTCTGATCTAATTTCAGGTGATTTCTGAGTTTTTTTGGAGACTCAAAAGTACCTTGTAGGAATAGGAGAAAATGGTTTTGAAGACACACTGAGTCATAGGAATCCTTGCCAGTTTTCTGAGAAGCATGCAGTCATACCAACCCCTGACGGCTATCCACTGGATGTGACCACTTCTGTATAGTGTTTTGAGACATTATGTTGGCACCTACTCTGAAGTGGTTCTAGTCACTTGCCTCAATGTTGAAATCCCAGAATATTTCAGCCATGACCCTCCAGCCTTTGTCAGTCCATTGGCCTCCTCAGTATTCTCTATCTCAGATCGTGGGAACACTTCTGGATCCATATGTACAGGACATGGAGAGACAGTGCATTTATTTAGATTTTTAGATTTTTCTAGTTCAGAGCCTCTTTGCATTAATGTTGTTGGTTCTAGGCTAGCTTGGGTGCCAAGTCAAATTCTGGGCTTCTCACAGAGTCCTGAAGCTTCAGCAAAGCTGTACCAGGGAAGCAGACCATCATCATTGACCTTGTATTTAATTTCTTCAGAGCTGGATCCTATTGGCAGTTGTCATATGCTTTCCTTTAACCCCGAGTCCATGATGACAAATGAGTTGCACCAAGAAAAATCATCTAATCTGGAAAGCATACGTTAAGTATATTGAATAGGCATTTACATACCATTGTGATAGGTTTTTAATAGCCCCACCATTTAATCCTATACTTAGCATATAATTGGTGTACAACAGATGAATTTTTAGCCTTAACATTTTTTAAAATTTCGTGATAATTTTAGACACACAGAAGAGATGCAAAAAGTAGTACAGAGTCTATTTTATATATTTTTTACCCAGCTTATCCTTATGCCAACATCTTACACAGCCAAAGAATAAAATGATCGAACCTAGGAAATTAACCTTGGTAGTATGCTATTAATGAAACTACAGAATTTATTCAGATTTCACCATTTTTTCACTACTTTATTTTATTATTTTTGGTTCAGGATCCAATTTAAAACCTCACACTGTACATAGCTGCTGAATGTCCTTAGCCTCTTCCAATCTGAGATGATTGCTCAGTCTTTCCTTGTCTTGTTTTTAATATCACTGAAGAGCAGTTATTTTATAGAACTTTGCTCCATTTGGGTTTGTTAGATTTTTTATTGATTATATTAAGGCTATGCATTATTAAGAAGAATAATGCATGTCAATGTCATTTACCTCTGATGATATGAACTTCTGAATGCATCATATCAGAAGTAAATGACATTGATATGTCTTATTACTGATTATATTAATCTTGATCACTTGGAGTCTACCCGGTTTTTCCATTGTAAAGTTGCTGTTTTTCTCTTTGTGATTACAAAATATTTTGAGAGAGATACTTTGTGATTGCAGTGGATTGAATATTTATGTTCCTTCCAAATTTATGTCCTGAAATTCTAACACCCAAGGTCATGGTATTTGGGAGTGGGGCCTTTGGGAGGTGATTAGGTCATTTGGGTGGAGCCCTCAAGAATGGGATTAGTGCTATTGTAAAAGAGACTTCAGAGAGATTGCTTGCCCCTTCAGCCATGCAAGGTTACAATGAGAAGACAGCTTTTTATGAGGAGGTGGGTCCTCACCAGACACTGAATCTGCCAGTGTGTTTATCTTAGACTTACTGGCCTTCAGAACTGTTGAAAAATACATTTCTGTTGTTTATAAGACACACAGTCTATAATCATTTGTTAATGAAATCCAAATGGACAGACAGTGACTATGCAAAATCTTATTTCTACTTAAATTTTACCTATCAATTTTAGGATCCATCACTAATCCTGCATAAGTCAATTATTACTGTGGTGTTCTAGCAATGACTTTCTATTTTCTATTTGCCTTATGCCTTTTAAGTTTTTAATTAGAAATATTTTGTAAGGATGATTTGTCTCTTTTCCTCTACTGATTTATTTATTCAGTTATTTTTTTATATCAGAATGAATATTTATTTCATTCTTTGGGTTACAATACAATACTATCATTACTTTTTTTGTTTCTCAAATTGTCCTAATTTTGGCTATTGGGATCTTTTTTCAGGTTGTCTCTTTTGCCCTTTGAATATGCTTTTATATTTTATTTGCTCATTTTTAATTACTTTCTTACTCTCCAGTATCACAAATTGTTCCAGGATTGTTTATATTTTTCCTGCCATAACCCTGAAATGAATCATTTTTCCAAGGAACCAAAGTTCCTTTTATGAGAGCATGATATTTAGAAATGAAGCTCTTTGCTGCTGGCATGATACTTCTTCTAGCACCTTTTAATGCATACAACTGGAGATACATGTATTACCCTAACTCATGCCTACAAACATAAGGCATGAGCCTCATATTTGTTTATCTACATTTGCAGATATTTGAAAATCATGAGTTCATACTGATATCTCCATCTCTAATCCAGTACCAGTAGTTCATTCCAGCATCCACCCTTTCCTTATTTGTAACTTCTTCCTTTGACAGTGAGAAACTCAGCTTTCACTATCTACACTATATTTACTTATTAGCTCAACACTACTATAAAATATGAAATGAAACCCATACCTCTGTAAGAGACTAACTTGCCAACTGTAGCAGGAATTAGCAACCTATGGCTCACAAGCCACATCTGACCCTGTATTTGTTTTTATAAATAAAGTGTTGTTAAAACATAGCCACACTCATTTATTTATGTATTGTCTATGGCTGCCTTTGTGCTCCAACAGCAGTGTTGAGAAGTGGTAATGGAGACTATATGACCCACAAAGTCTAACATATTTACTATCTTGTTTTTTACTCAAAAAGTTTGCCAACCCCTACACTAGAGCACAGTGTTAGTGTACATTACTTTTTCTTAAATTCTTTTTATTATTATTATACTTTAAGTTTTAGGGTACATGTGCACAATGTGCAGGTTAGTTACATATGTATACATGTGCCATGCTGGAGCTGACTTAAATAACTTTGGTAAGCAGATATGTGATGGTATATTTTTAAAGACAAAAAGTAATGTAGTGTACATGGAGATACACGTATTACCCTAACTCATGCCTACAAACATAAGGCATGAGCCTCATATTTGTTTGTCTACATTTGCAGTTATTTGAAAATCATGAGTTCATACTGATATCTCCATCTCTAATCCAGTACCAGTAGTTCATTCCAGCATCCACCCTTTCCTTATTTGTAACTTCTTCCTTTGACAGTGAGAAACTGTCAAAGTGTACATTACTTTTTGTAATGTACAAAAGTAATGTAAAGTAGTGTACATTACTTTTTGTCTTTAAAATATACCGTCACATATCTGCTTACCAAAGTTACTTAAGTCAGCTCCTTTCTTCCTCATGTCCTTTAGTGTGATCATGTGATTCATCTGTAATACAGCTAGATTTATTTGGCAGTTTGCATTCCACTCCTCCACACATCCTGTTTGATTTTTAAAAAAGGAACGTGCAGTAAAATTCACTCTTTGCGACTTACGTTTCTGTGAGTTTGACAAATGCAATGAGTCATGTGTCCACAGTCACAGTTTCATACAGAACAGTTTTCTCATCCCCCAAGTTCCCAGTTGCTCCTAATTTATATTCACCTCTCCCATCATTCGTCTACCACCGGCAACCATTAAGCTACTTTCTATTCCTATAGTTTTGCCTTTTCCAGAGTGTTTATTAATGAAACTATACAAAATGAGCCTTTTAATGTCTGACTTATTTCACTTAGCAAAGTGTATTTAAAACCCAAGCATGTTGTGCTAAAATATTTACTACCTGGTCCTTTACAGGAAAACATTTACCTATCCCTATTGTAAAGAATAGAAAGGAGTGGAAGTATATGGGTGACCTTGTTGGTGACATAATATAGAAAGCAAAGAGGAAATGAAAAATTGTTCCATAATTTCAACTTTGGGTTACTGAGAGCATGTTTTACCTTAATAAAAATAGGAAGTCCTGTATTTGGGCTTTTCTCAAATGGCCAGACACCTTTGTGTAATTTACCACTATGTAAAGCTAAAATAATGAACAGTAAGTAGTCATGAGTTTGCTATGCGCAAATCCTATGAAATACATCAGTTTTAAGATTAGTTGCTGGGGAATGGAAAGCACTCAGTGGTAGGAGTTGGGATGCAAACATAGAAGAAAGGGTTTCTGTGTCGTTTGGCCTGTACAATTTTGTCTGTCTAAAAAAGGGTTGTTCAGAAAGCTCCTCATAAGGCAACAATAGAAGTCATTTCATAATATTTTATTTTTTTTTCAGATAACATATTGTGATGGTTAACTTTATGTGCTAATATGACTGGAACATGGGATATCCAGGTAGCTAGGAAAATATTTCTGAGTGTATCTGTGATGGTGGTTTTGGAGGAGATTAGTATTTGGGTCAGTAGACTCAGTAAAGAAGATCCACCCTCAACAATATAGGCTGGCATCATGCAGTCCATTGAGGGCCCATATCAAACCAAAAGGTAGGGGGCAAATTCTGTTTCTCTCTTCTTGAGCTGGGACATCCATCTGCTTATACCCTCGCACATCAGAGCCTTCAGACACTGGGACTTACACCAGCGCCAGTGTCTGACTTGGCCCCAGACTGTGAGATCCATCATCTGCTCTCCTGCTTCTTTGGCCTTGGTACTCAGTCTGAATTACACCACCAGTTTTTCTGGGTCTGAGGGCATATTGTGGGACTTCTCAGCCTCCATAATCACATGAGCCAATTCTTATAAATCTTTCTCTTATATATCTGCATATGTCCTATTGGTTCTGTTTCTCTGGAGAACCCTGACTAATACACATATTATTATTCTAAAATTTCAAATGGTAGAGAGAAAGTGAAAGTAACCTTGCAATTTCACATTCTCAGGAATAACCACTATTAACCTGTTGGTAATTTCTTTCAGAATTTCTTATGCATGTAGAGATAGAGGGAGAGATAGAGATATAACTGTGCCATAACATTCTCCCTTAGCTGCATTTTAAAGTAATATATTGTTTATGTCTTTTAAAAGAATACATTCAGTCCTATTTTATTATTTTTTAATGACTGCATAATATTCATTTATATAATTGTACTGTTATTTATATAACCAGTCAATTTTTTTCTTCTTTTTCTGGAGAGAGGGTCTTGCCATATTGCCCAGGCTGGTCCCAAACTCCTGGACTCAAGCAGGCCTCCTGCCTCAGCCTCCCAAAGTGTTTGGATTATAGGCACAAGCCAGAACACCTGGCCCAGTCAATTTTTGATATTAATATAGATAATGTCTTAACATAGATAACAAACTTAATAATAGCTAAGTTTTCACCGTTAAAACATAAAAAGGACCACTTTATGCAAAAATATTCATTCGTAATTCCAGCACTATTTTCCTAACATAAAAAGTTAAAAATATGACATTTTATATTTTGTGTTTTGCAAGAAGTTTTCATTAGTATTATGAGATATCTTTAAATACCTTTATAAAACTTATTTTCATTTTTGATCATTTGGTACTTATCAAATACCACAATGTACTATTAGTTCTTATATGAGTCTCATCTCAGTATAACCAACTAGTAAAAGTTATTTGAGACTACTGTCTTTTAAATCTAATTCACATCACCCAGATATTGATTCTATTGTGCTATAAGCTTCTTACAATCAATAAACACAGGAAATGGAAAAATCTAACATTTGTAATACATGACTCTCATCCTCCTACCATATGAAAAATTTGTAGTAGTTTCATGAATAGTGCATTTCTATTTCTGAACTGTGACTATTTGGTTTTCCTTACTACAGTGAAAGACCTAGTCCTGGATGTCTAATCTTTTGGCTACCCTGGGCCACACTGGAAGAAGAATTGTCTTGGGCCACTGTATTAGTCAGGGTTCTCTAGAGGGAGAGAACTAATAGGATAGATATGTACATAAAAGTGAGTTTATTAAGTGTTAACTCACACAATTACAAGGTCCCGCAATAGGCCATCTGCAGGCTAAGGAGCAAGGAAGCCAGTCCAAGTCCCAAAACTGAAGAACTTGGAGTCTGATGTTTGAAGGCAGGAAGCATCCAGCATGGGAGAAAGATGTAGGCTTGAAGCTTAGGCCAGTCTAGTCTTTTCACATTTTTCTGCCGGCTTTATATTCTAGCCTTGCTGGCAGCTGATCAGATTGTGCCAATCCAGATTAAGGGTGGGTCTGCCTTTCCCAGCCCACTGACTCAAATGTTAATCTCCTTTGGCAACACCCTCACAGACACACCCAGGATCATTACTTTGCATCCTTCAATCCAGTCAAGTTGACACTCAGTATTAACCATCACAGCCACACATAAAATACACTAACACTAACTATAGCTGATGAGTGAAAAAAAAAAAAAGGTTCATGCATAAACCTCATAATGTTTTAAGAAAGTTTATGAATGGGGCCACATTCAAAGCCGTCCTGGGCCACATGCAGCCCACGGGCTGCCACAGGTTGGAGAAACTTGACATAGTCATTTATCTAGTTGCTTAATCCAGAAAACTGGTTTTTCTTCTTCTTAATGTTTCTGGGATTATCCATGTATCTCTATTCCCAGTATTATTTTTAGTACGTTCCGTTCTCCCACAAGACTCCAACAGCTTCCTAATTGTTCTACCTGTCTCTGACTATGCCCTAATACAATCATTCACTTTATTATAGCTAGAGACCTAGACAAAAAAGGAATTTGAGACTAGATTCTGGCTCCTGCTTATCTCTCAGCCTCATCCCAACTTTTCTCTTCCTGTACTCCACATTGAAGACATTCCAAAATAGTACTCAGACTCTAAATATACAATATTTTCTGGTGCTTCTGTATTATAGTGAAGGCCTGAAATTTTAGAAGGGCCTTGAGTGGCCTAACAACAAGTTATCCTCCCCCTCTGCTTCTGCAATAAGCTCCCCTAGCCAAATAACCCTCCTGTCATGGGGACCAGGCACAATCCCTATGTTCCCTGGCTTCATTTTTGTGCCAGCTCACAAAATTATTCAAAGAAGCCACTCACATCCTTCCATAGGAAGCAGGGTTCACCCTACCCTCTTGTTACTACAAAGCCCCCCACAGCCCCTGCTTGTTCATTGATTCCCAAGTGCACCTCCACGTAGCCCTCTGTGGTTTAGGATGTCCTTCTCCCCTGGGCTCTGAGTATATGTGATTAATAAACTCCTGTCAGTCTTATCTGTTCAATGGCAGGTATTGTGTTTTCAGCCATTTCCTTAACCCTAGGGGAGGAATCCCTTCCTCATCAACAGGGTGAAGAAGAGGTGAATACAACATGGGTATGCTATATTTCCTATGTTTTGGAAGAAAGTTTCCATTTATCTTGCTAAATTCTAGTCATCCATTGGGACTCAGTATTGAAATGGTATACCTTGTCTCTCTTAATAACCCAACCTCTGCACTTTAATCAAATTAAAGCCTTTTTAAAATGCCCCTGACACACTGCTTCAATCTGAGAAACCTTTAGCGGGGAGGAGAGTGTGGATACTTCTCCATTTCCTTACCTTGTTCTGATCCTTCTTGCCATCACTTGGCCCACAAGGCTGCTCGTGCAACTTCCTGGATTGGTTCTGGAGGGAGAAAAGAAGATGTGAAAAACATCTTAGTTGAAAGAGGCAGATACAATTTGGTATTTAGTGTCCTCTGATTATGGCAGATTCCCAGGGCTCATTTTTTTTTTTCTGGAATATTGTTGTGGCTTTCTTAGATTTTCTCCCTTTGGAAAAACATCAAAATTCAGTTTTTGTGTGTGGGGAATGTTTCTGTGACAGTTATTCCCTACATTCCCCTGTCTCCCAGCAGCTTCTCCATTGGACAGTGTATCTACAGCCTCTTCTTGCTAAAGGCTCCTCCTTCCTGGCAGCAAATGCTCTTGAAGAGGAGTGTCCCATTAAAAGAGCATGTCAGGTTCTTTCCTATAAAACCCACTTCTCAACATAAAAATTACACCTCTCTGACCAACCACTGATGGAAAATAGAGCCTTCTTTCTTTACAGATCCAGGTACAAACTTCCACTTCTGAATTTCTCAGGTGTGAAGCAAACACCAAATGTTTATATCTCTAAACTTTAGAGGACAAATATCAAATTATCTGGGCAGCACCTTGGAAGATCCACTTAGTAGCTGTAAGGTCAGGACAAACACCTTGTTTCTTAGCCACATAATAGAAATAGGTAAAATGCCACTGCATCTGGGCAACTTATTTTAAAGAAATTCTCTCTTTAGTTAGGTTTCTTCAACTTTTTACAACCTGCAAATATTTGAATGTGTCTTGCAAATTTCACGTGTTGGAAACTGAATCCCCAAATTCATATGTTGATTGGAAATGAGACCTTTAGGAGGTAATTAGAATTAGATAAGGTCATCAGGGTGAGGCCTTTGGTATGGGGCTGGTGACTATAAGAATAGGAAGACAGACCTGAGCTGACACACATGCTGTCACCCTCTAGCCATGTGATGCCCTCCATCATGTTGTGATGCTGCAAGAAGACCCTACCAGATGCCAGCACCATGCCCTTGGACTTCCTAGCCTCTAGAACTGTAATAAATAAATTTTATTTTTTAACCCGAGAGGCGGAGGTTGCAGTGAGCCAAGATTGTGACATTGCACTCCAGCTTGGGCCACAGAGCGAGACTCGGTCTTAATAAACAAATAAATAAATAAATCACCTAATCTGTGATATTCTTTTACAACCTGTATAGAATACAAACCAAGACGTATTTTCAAATCAGGGAATGAGTCAATAAGTGCAAAAATATTTTTTACTACCTACTTTGCAGTCCTACATAGATGATTTAGCAAGATACTTTGAAATGGAGGGCAGCTGGCATGTATGGTTCTGTTTTCCTTTTGGGCCTGGCATGAAACTGAAGCATATTAAGTCTCATTTTAATATCCTGCTATATTTTGTACCTAAATTTTATTTTCTACAACATTAATTAATTTATATTCTTAGCAGTCTGACTAGATCTTTTTCTATATAAAAAAGTTAATTGCCAATGAACTTGCTACATTAACCAAAGATTTTGAAGAAAAATTAATAATTTGGTTAAAACTATGTTGAGCATATATTTTCTAAGCTTATTCATACTGGAAACTGCAAGGTTTTATGTTGAATCATATGTTCCATGATCATTTCAAAATAAATAACCATTTTAATAATGTTTGTGATGGGTTTTTAAAATAGGTCACACCTTGTTTGGCATTTTAATTCCTCATGCATCAGTGGCAACATCAAAGGCAAGTTTTTCTCTTTTATCGTAAATGATTTTGTTTGGATTCTCTGAATCTCGAATGAGGTCATGATGAGCATTAGGAGTTCTGAGGAGGCCTCTCAAGCTCCTGCGGTTGTATGAAAAGTTTGTGTGTAAAATTATAAATTATTATAGTGCAACTTAATCCTAGAAGGACAGTGCCCCAAGACAATTTAAAAAATCAACATATATTTTGGTGAAAGGAAGCTGAGTAATGTAAAACAAACATACTAATAAACAAAAATCCAGCACTCATTGTATATCAAAATAATTGTGTTTATTTTCACATTCTACAAAGGATTTGACTTGACTTACAGAAATACATTGTGTACAATAAGATTTTTTTTTAAAAAGGACTTTGAGTTTGAACCTGAATACATATAGTCAAAATGTTCCTCCTTTTAAAGAAATCACAAGAGGGCAACAAGAAGATAATTGAACAGAAATCACTTCTTTGGTAAAACCAGCTGACAGATAAACCCCAGATTCAAAAATAGTTGGAAAGGATTCCATAAACAATGAAGGTCAAACAGCAGGGCTGGAATCAAGGAGATTGACAAAATAATATATTTTCAATAATCTCAGAGAGGGAAAGTATGATCCAAAACTTACAATATATATAAAGTGTGATCCAAAACTTAGAATATATACAAAAAAGATTAATAAATTCAACTCCATAAAACAGTGATGATGATGATGATATTGATAAAATTCTGCAAGGTAAAATATCTTGAAGAAAAGTGACCAATTGGAAAATATATTTGCAGCTACTACATTCAAAAGTGTAGTTTTCCTAATATAAAAAGAACTCTAAAAAATCATTAAGGAAAAGGTCATCAATCCAATAGAAAAGGGCAAATAATACAAATTAGCAGAAAATAAAAATGGATCTTAATCACGAAAAGCTGCCTGACTTCACTTACAATAAGAGAATACTATCACCATGATACTGTTTCTCACCAGTCAAATTGGCAAATATAATAAAAATGTAGCATATCAGTTTGGGAATGTAAATTGAGAATACTTGTATAGAATACCTTTTGGAAGAAAACCTTCAAAATTAAAAATTTTTTATGTGTGTAAAATAATAATACATTTGTAAGATTATTCATTATATTACTCTTTGAAATGGCAAAAGGTTGAAAACAACCCTAATGTTATTAGTACATGTCATATTAAATAAATTATGGAATAGCCAAATTTTGGTACAGCATTCTGAAACTGGAATACTAAGCAGTTATAAAGAAGAATGTAGAAGATCTTTATGTCCTTATAGGAAACTACATTACATATATTGTTAAAAGTATCTAGCAAAAGGTAGAATCATGTGTATGGCTTGCTCCATTCCTTCAGAAAAGAAGAAAAGAAAAAGTATACACACAGTGGTCTTAGAAGACCACTGATAGAATAGAAAAGAAACTGACAATATTTTTTTTCTTCATGGGAGTAGGGGGTATGAGTAGCTGAAGGACAGAAGAGTGAAGATAACTTTTCATGTATACATTTTTATATCAGTTGAAACACTCAAAATTTATATTATATTTGTATTTATATTATATATTCAAGTAAATAAAGGCAAAATCAAGCAACAATAATGACAATATGTACACTTATGATCTTGCACAATTATTAACGGAGTGCCTCTCTGATCTGAGCATCCTTTTGGCCAGGGAAAATGAAAGTATAAAATCAATATCTAAGTTTGTTTTACCCACAATACAGAACAAGGATTTTCTAGTCTCCAAAGCCTAAGGAAAAAATTTAATTTTTGACTGGAAACATACCATATTTTTGTTAAAATTGCTGGAAGGGCCCAATCTGTATGGCCTCTGACCTCCCACTTCTTTAAATTGATAATATTATTAGTTTGTGACATTCCATTTAAAATCTAATGTAGTTATCTACTTCACAAATTATAAGTTTGGTTTCTCTTACAACATTCCACATGATATATATGACAATGCCTGCAATTTAATGGAATTTACTCTGAATATCTCTGGTACTTCAGCACCTATAGAAAAGTATTTTCTTAATTATGGCCTATAGAGAGGAGTCAACTGAATATGCCAACAATTTTAAATTTGTTAATCAAAAATTACCTTTTAAAATTATTTCAGTGAAAGAAAAAATGTTAAAGGCAGCCAGAGAGAAAGGTCCGGTCACTTACAGATGGAAGCCCATCAGACTAACAGTGCACCTCTCAGCAAAAACCCTACAAGATGCGGGGACAATATTCAACATTCTTAAAGAAAAGAATTTGCAACCCAGAATTTCATATTCAGCCAAACTAAGCTTCATAAGCAAAGGAGAAATAAGATCCTTTTCGAACAAGCAAATGCTGAGAGAATGCGTCAACGCCAAGCCTGCCTTGCAAGAGCTCCTGAAGGAGGCACTAAATATAGAAAGGAAAAACCCATTACCAGCCAGTACAAAAACACACTGAAGTACACAGACCAGTGACACTATGAAGCAAGCACATAAACAAGTCTGCAAAATAACCAGCTAGCATCATGATGACAGGATCAAATCCACACATAACAATACTAACCTTAAATGTAAATGGGCTAAATGCCTCTAATTAAATGACAGAGAATGGCAAGCTGGATAAAGAGCCAAGACCCATCTGTCTTTGAGAGACCCATCTTATGTGCAAAGACACACATAGGCTCAAAATAAAGGGAAATTTACCAAGGGAATAGAAAACAGAAAACAGAAGGGGTCACAATCCTAGTTTCTGACAAAACAGACTTTAAACCAACAAAGATCAAAAAAGACAGATAAGGGCATTACATAATGGTAAAGGGTTCAATTCAAGAAGAAGAACCAACTATCCTAAATATATATGCATCCAATACAGGGGCACCCAAATCATAAATCATAAATTTCTTGGAGACCTACAAAGAGACTTAGACTCCCATACAATAATAGTAGGAGACTTTAACACCACACTAACAATATTAGATCATTGAGACAGAAAATTAACAGATATTTAGGACATGAACTCAGCTTTGGATCAAGCAGACCTGGTAGATATCTACAGGACTCTCCACACAAAAACACAGAATATACATTCTTCTCATTGCCACATGGCACTTACTCTAAAATTGATCACCTAATGGGAAGTAAAACACTCCTCAGCAAATTGAAAAGAACTGAAATCATAACAGTCTCTCAGACCACAGCACAATCAAATTGGAACTCAAGATTAAGAAACTCACTCAAAACCACACAAGTACATGGAAATTGAACAACCTGATCCTGAATGACTCCTGGATAAGTAATGAAATTATGGCAGAAATCAAGAAGTTCTTTGAAACTAATGAGACCAAAGAGACAATGTACCAGAATCTCTGGGATGCAGCTAAGATACTTATAAGAGGGAAATTTATAGCACTAAATGCCCACATCAAAAAGCCAGAAAGATCTCAAACCAACAACCTATCATCACAACTAAAAGAACTAGAGAACCAGGAGCAAACAAACCCCAAAGCTAGCAGAAGACAAGAAATAACCAAGATCAGAGTGGAACTGAAGGAGGCAGAGACACAAAAAACTCTTCAAAAAATCAATGAATCCCAGGAGCTGGCTTTTTGAAAAAATTAATAAACTAGATAGACCACTAGCTAGACTAATAAAGAAGAAAACAGAGAAGAATCAAATAGACACAATCAGAAATGATAAAGGGGATATGACCACTGACTCCACAAAAATACAACAACCATCAGAGAATACTATAAACACCTCTATGCACATAAACTAGAAAATCTAGAAGAAATTGATAAATTACTGGATACATACACCCTCCCAAGACTAAACCAGGAAGAAATTGAATCCCTGAATATACCAATAACAAGTTGTGAAATTGAGGCAGTAATAAATAGCCTAACAACCAAAAAAAGCCTAGGACCAGAGACAGTCACATCTGAACTCTACCAGAGGTACAAAGAGGAGCTGGTATCATTTCTTTTGAAACTATTCCAAACAATTGAAAAGGAGGGACTCCTCAGTAACTCATTTGATGAGGCCAGCATCATCCTGATACCAAAACCTGGCAGAGATACAACCAAAAAAGAAAACTTCAGGCCAATATTCCTAATGAACGTTGATGCAAAAATCCTGAATTAAATACTAGCAAACCAAATCCAGCAGCATATCAAAAAGCTTATCCACCACGATCAAGTTGGCTTCATCCTTGGGAGGGATGCAAGGTTGGTTCAACATCTGCAAATCAGTAAAAACTGGATAATCAATAAGCTGGACCTTTTCCTTATACCTTACACAAAAATTAACTGAAGATGGATTAAAGACTTAAATGTCAAACCCAAAACTGTAAAAACCCTAGAAGAAAATCTAGGCAATACCATTCAGGACATAGGGACAGGCAAAGATTTCATGATGAAAACAGCAAAAGCAATTGCAACAAAAGCAAAAATTGACAAATGGGGTCTAATTAAACTAAAGAGCTTCTGCACAGCAAAAGAAACTATCATTAGAGTGAACAGACAACCTACAGAATGGGAGAAAAATTTTGCAATCAATCCATTTGACAAAGTTCTAATATCCAGAGTCTACAAGGAACTTAAACAAATTTACAAGAAAAAAAATAAATGACCTCATTAAAAAGTGGGCAAAGGACATTAACAGACAATTCTTAAAAGAAGACATTCATGAGGCCAACAAATGTTATGAAAAAAAGCTCAACATCACTGATCATTAGAAAAATGCAAATCAAAACCACAATAAGATACCATCTCATGCCAGTCAGAATGGCATTATTAAAAAGTCAAGAGACAACAGATGCTGGCAAGGCTGCAGAGAGAAAGGAATGCTTTTACACTGTTGGTGGGAGTGTAAATTAGTTCAACCATTGTGTAAGACGGTGTGGTGATTCCTCAAGGACCTAGAACCAGAAATACCATTTGACCAGGCAATCCCATTACTGGGTATATACTCAAAGGTATATAAATAATTCCATTATAAATATACATGCACATGTATGTTCATTGCAGCACTACTCACAATAGCAAAGACATGGAATCAACCTAAATGCCCATCAATGATAGACTGGATAAAGAAAACGTGGTACATGTAAATTGTGGAATACTATGCAGCCATAAAAAGGAATGAGATCATTTCCTTTGCAGAGAAATGGATGAAGCTGGAAGCCACCATCCTCAGCAAACTGACGCAGGAACAGAAAACCAAACACCATATATTCTCACTCATAAGTAGGAGCTGAACAATAAGAACACATGTACACAGAGAAGAGAACAACACACACTGGGCTTGTCAGTGGGGCAGGGAGAAAGAGAGCATCAGGACAAATAATTAATGCATATGGGCCTTAATACCTAGATGACAGGTAGATAAGTGCAGCAAATCACCATGGCACACATTTACCTACGTAACAAACCTGCACGTTCTGCACATGTATCCCAGAACCTAAAATAAAATAAAAATAAAAAACAAAATGTGATACATGTACATCATGGAATACTATACAGCCATAAAAAGCAATGAGATCATGTCCTTTGAAGGGACATGGATGGAGCTGGAAGCCATTATCCTTAGCAAACTAACACAGAAACAGAAAACCAAACGCCGCATGTTTTCACTTATAATTGGGAGCTGAATGATGAGAATACATGAACACGTGGGAGGAAACAATGCACACTGGGGCCTGTTGTAGCGGGGAGACAGGAGGGAGAGCATCAGGAAGAATAACTAATGGATGCTGGACTTAATACCTAGGTAATGGGTTGATAGGTGCAGCAGACCACCATAGCACATGTTTACCTATGTAACAAACCTGCACATCCTGCACATGTACCCTGAAACTTAAAAGTTGAAAAAAAAAAAAACGAAAAAAGAAGGCAAGAATGGAGAGACAAGGGAATATAAAATAGACAAGAAAAATAGAAAGCACTGAATAAGATGATAAATTTAAACGAAAATATATCATCCTTTACGTTAAATCAAATGATTTCAGAAAGGCATTTAAATTTAAAAACGTAAAAATAATAAAATTATATTTTAAAAATATACTTTTCAGGAAAATTCCAGTGACATGGTATTAGAGACAGATATCACTAAAAAAATTTATTTAAGAAAATGGATATGTACCAAGAATATTTATTCTGCTTATATTATCTTTTAAAGTTCAGAAAATGAAATGAATACAAAGAAGTTTTAAATATTTTGTTTCAGTTGTACAGATATGTATTTTTCTTTTTAGAAAAAAATAACTTTTTTTTAAGGAGCACTATGTAAAAAAGTATTTTTTCACTCTCAAAGCTGTCCTGATTGGTCAACAAATGACATGGCCACTCTTCTTAAATCATCTCCTTTAGATGCAGCCAGCTCTGTCAGTAGATGGCAGTCCTGACAATGTGATCTAAGGGAGAGTGAAGCAGGTGGGAATACCAGTTCAAAGCAAGTGGACCAAGCTGAAATTATGGAGAGAACTGTGACTTATTCATGGTCATTTTACCTACTTACTGTAGACTTGTGCAGAGCCCAAATTAAGCTCGTTGATTCATGCAAACATTTTAATAATTAGTTCTAGAAATGTGAAAAATCTTTATAATTCCTTTTATTAGTTGAAATTGTCCTATTTTCCTTGAGATCACGAACTAAAAAGAACATATGGTGACTTAATTTTACAATAAGCTGAGATTAGTAGAAGAATAGTGATAGATGATTTAAAAAATTTACAAACTCATAGACTGAAACCTCAAGATTGTGTTTGTTTGACCTAGTGTTTAAAACCCAAAACTTGATATAGTGGAAAAATGGTTAGTTATTGCTAGAATTAGGATGAAAATTAAATTCTAGGCAGAATCTCAAGTAGCATGTATATTTATGATTTGCAGTTGAATTGTCAACTGAATTTAATTAGCTGTGAATATTTTGGGGCCTATATATTGGGTATTTCAAAACTGTTGTTTCTGTATTTTGTTGACAGGTCACAGAAAGGATTATTTCACACTTTAAGAGAAAGTGACTCAGGGTTCTCGGAAGGTGGGTGAGAGTGACTAAGTCTGGGTGAAGTCTCCTCCTGCCTCTTTGCCTTTTCCTATGCTATTATTTTCCTACCTTCCATAGTCCGGGGAGATGACCGATGGATTCCCAGGATACTCCTTTACTTACTACAAGTGATCAAGGAAATTCAAAGACTGAATATGATAAAATGTATTTGGGGAGGAAATGTAAACTATTTTAAAATTGATAGTAAGTATAAGAAGTAATTTCTGAGGACAAAATGGTGGTTGTCTAACAGGGGTCCCCGATCCCCGGGCCGTGGACTGGTACCAGTTTGCGGACTGTTAGGACCTGGGCAGCACAGCAGGAGGCAAGTGGCAGGTGAGTGAGCATTCCCACCTGAGCTCCCCCTCTTGTCAGATCAGCCTTGGCATTCGATTCTCATAGAAGAGTGAACCCTATTATGAACTGCGCAGGCGAGGGATCTAGGTGGTGCACTCCTTATGAGAACCTAATGCCTGATAATCTGAGATGGAACAGTTTCATCCCGAAACCATCCCTGCTGGCCTGTGGAAAAATTGTCTCCCATGAAACCAGTCCCTGGTGCCAAAAAGGTTGGGGACCACTGGTCTGTAATTTGTAATATTTAGAGAAATTGGGGAAAACAAAGATTTTTCAGAATCCAAAGTGTAAACTGATCTAGTGTAAAAGATTTATAGCAAATAACAGACCCAAAAGTCTTAGTTTAAGGCCAGTAAGAAATCAAAATTATAAGAAGAATGAGGCTAGGGTAAACCCAACCCAGGAAAATAGCTCTGAGTAGACGCTAAAAGGAATTTGACTTGAGAGGCAGATATGAAAATACTTCTCTACTGTGATCTAAGGATCTGAAATGAGCAACTCAATTTTCCTGGTGAAAATATTCAAACTCCTTCGTTTGCAATTCAGTGCCCTTTACGAGATGGCCCAACCTCTGTTTGTTTCCTAGTCACTTCTTTCACAGCCAGTGTGTATCCAATGAGTAGACCTATGGGCCACTCTTGTCTGTGCCTTCCTGCTGCCATGGTGACATGGGTTTTGAATTTCTCTTTACCTAGATTACCTATACCTCCACTTTGAAAATAAACACACTGCTCATATTTGACCAAATGGATCAGTTTGTCCATAAAATTTCCTCTGATTCCCTCAGCTGGAAGTACTCTTGCTTTCTAAATCCTAAATTCATGCTAAGTATCTCATCTGGTCACTTAATGCATTCTGTTTTGGTTTCAACTGTTGATGCATTCTTTTGCTACGCTGTAAACCCTTAAGAGATAACATATATTTTATGTTCATAGGCAAGCCAACCTTGCTGATAAATATTCACAGAATAATTAAGATTACCATATATAATTATTATCACATAATTGTTAAATTAAATATGTAATTACTAAATCACATAAAGATAATCATGTATGTATATATGTATTTATTGATATGGGTTATTCCTTTCAAGCAGGTTATTGGGTCTCAGGGTCATTTAAATAAAAGGATATTGAGGACTGAAAAGGAAGTCACAATAGGAAAGGAGTTGCTTAATAGTTTTACCTGCTCATGTAACATTGCACGAGACTCTAGTTTTGTTTATTTCAACCATATATGTTTTTTCTCCTACCATGAACTTTGAAATGGCTGTCTGTCTACTAGATTACAATGCATAAGAAGAATAAGATTAGAAGAATAAGCATTTTTGTTTGTTTGTTTGCTTGAACTTGAATTTTAGGTTCAGAGATACATGTGCAGGTTTGTTATATAGGTATGTTGTGTGTCATGGGGTTTTGGTGTAAGATTATGTTTTCACCCAGGTAATAGGTTGAGTACCCAATAGGTAGTTTTTTGACCCTCTCCCTCCTCCTATCCTCCATCCTCGAGTAGGCCCTAGTGTCCATGGTTTCCTTTTTCTGTGTCCATGTGTTCTCAATGTTTAGCTCCCACTTATTAGAACATGTGATATTTGGTTTTCTGTTCCTGTGTTAGTTCACTTAGGATAATGGCCTCTGGATCCATCTATGATGCTGTAAAGGACATAACCTCATTCTTTTTATGGCTGCATAGTATTCCATTGTGTATATGTGCCACATTTTCTTTATCCAGTCTACCATTGATGGTCTTTTAGGTCGATTCCATGTCTTTGCTATTCCTATCAAACTACCAATGACGTTCTTCACAGAATTAGAAAAAACTATGTTTGTTTTTTAAGAACTGGAGAACCATAGTCAACTGGGGGAAGTATCTTCTCACCTGTTAACCAGACTGGGTGAGACTAGGCTGTTTTACGGGACCTGAGATCTTCCTATTTTGAACTTTTCTTTGGGAGTTAGATGATTTTATCACCTTACATTGGTAAAAGTGTCTTGCAGAATACCTGCAAATAATGAACACTCAATTAAAAAGTGGTTTACTTTGTTGTTGATTTACCATATGCCTCAGAGATTTTCCTAGTTATAATCAAGAGCTATGAAGTATGTAAATGTTTTTCAAACCATCACTTGTGGAACAGAGCCAAAGGATTGAGATAGAGCGTAATTAGGAGTGTGTATAAATGATGCCTATTTTCTGGTGCATATTAGATAATTGTGCTTATTTTTTACAGCTAGAACAGGTACTAGAAAGTAAAGTTGACCACCTATTAGGAGCTTTAATTGCCTTTAAAATTCAAGTTCTACTGTAAATATTACTATTATAATATTGATAATATTTTAATCAGCCCTCAGATGTAGCTGTCTTTAAATACAAGAGAATGTACTTAAATATCCACTTTAATGTCATTCCTAATATTAGACCAGAGTTTTAGCAAAGTTATTAAGTTGAAATGCAATCTTTAAACTATTTGCCAGAACATTAAGTCAGAATTTGCCAGTTCAGGTCAATATTTCTATGACACAATGCATATGGAAATTATTTAAATATCTTTACTTTTTAAAATGAGGACTATTTATATTGAGAAGAAATATCAAAAAAGTTATAGCATTGTAAATACAAAAAGAAGAAGAAGTAACAGCTAGATACACTCTAAGCAGCTCAACTATCATTCCTAGAATGACTCCACAGCACTTTTCCCTTTGTACAGTAGATGTCACCAAAAGTTAAAGATGCCTGAGTAATAGATGCTCTTGGTACAAAGAAGAAATGTTTAACTATTATTTGAATCTAACTGTGAAAAATGCTAGAGGGCAAAACGTGCTTTTTCATAAGCATGTCACACTGATGCCTTTATCTATTACATGCAATGTTTCTTCCCATTGGACATATTCAACCCTCCTGAAAAGACAATGTATTTTATTTGTTTTTACTCTCTTTTTCTTTCAACCTTGGAATTCCATTTATGTTTTTATATGCGGTCTGAAGGCTCTAAGAATTAAAAATATATCATTCATTAAAGGTAAATCAGCTAATTTCTATACACGTCTGAGATTCTCAGGTAAAAGGTGTTATGTGAGATGCATGCCTAATTGCAATATGTTCCAAATGATTGTATTTTTCTTTTAAACGGGGGCAGAAGACTCTCCATATACTATCATTAATGCCAACATCATTATATTAGAATATTATATCTGATAGTCAATTGAGGGTTGCTGGGAGCTACCTTTCTCCAGTAGGAAGCGCAGAAAGGGGAAAAGGGCCTCCTAGCGCTTCCTCAACTTACTGAAGGCTGACTGATTCCAACCTTACACTGATGGTTTGATCCCAGGACAACAGCTGCAAAATATCTCAACCCCTGGGGCTAAGATAAGAAAGCTCAGGGGTGAGAGGATCCTATCTCCCCAACCTCTGCAACCGCATACCTTGAAGAATTCAAATTCAGTTGCCACAGCCCTAGGCCTCCTAGAAAAATTGGACTATCAACAAATTAGGGAGATCTAGGGGGCTCCCATAATGGGCTCACTCAGAAGACTTTTCAGATCACAGTCACTTCTCCACCAGTTCAGGGTCCCAAATGTTCTAATACAGACATCATCAGCTCAAATGCCTCTGGGATCCAGGCAAGTAACATAAATGTCTGAATTGGTCTAGACTGCCAACCCCACCATAAGGTATTTCAGTTCAAACTTTATCAAAGCTATTTCCACACAAATAAAAATCTGTAAGCCAGATTTCCCCCAGGCCCTTAGCTTTTGACCCCTGCTCTAACTGAATCAGGGTTTTAAGAAAGCAGCCAGGCCAGGGAAGTGGCTCATGCCTGTAATCCCAGCACTTTGGGAGGCCGAGGCGGGCGGATCACGAGGTCAGGAGATCAAGACCATCCTGGCTAATATGGTGAAACCCCGTCTCTACTAAAAATACAAAAAAATTAGCCGGGCGTGGTGGCGGGCGCCTGTAGTCCCAGCTACTCGGGAGGCTGAGGCAGGAGAATGGCATAAACCTGGGAGGAGGCAGAGCTTGCAGGGAGCCGAGATTGCGCCACTGCACTGGAGCCTGGATGACGGAGTGAGACTCCCTTTCAAAAAAAAAAAAAAAAAGAAAGCAGCCAAAGCATTTTGCAGGCAGACTGAGCTTGCATTCTAATGAAATTCCTGTGACAATTTTTTCATATAACCATATAGGTAAATTATAAAGAAGATAGAGGAGAGTTCTCGTATCAGTTTTACTTTCTCCTCACTAAGAACTTCGAGATGATTTCTACTTAGAACAGCTGGGGCTCCATCTGGGTTGCCTTCGGCCTGGTGCCAGACCTTACTTATTTCCTAGTTCTGAAATCCAAAACGTTATCAATTAGTTCAGTAAAAGGTCCTGTCAAACGTTGTCTGTCTGAGTTAACTGCACTAGTGAAATATTTTATTGAATATTATTTTACAGCACATTTATAAATGAAGAATGTTGTTTTTGGAAAAAGAGTACAATGCAAATTCAGCTAGAATAGCTTATATTTCACTATTTTGAAATCATTGAATTCCAATAAAAGCTTGAGCGAGCTTTTAATCTACTCTTTCCCTGTAAATAAGCTACAATAAAAATGTGGCAAAAAATTAGACATAGCATTCACGATGTCTCCACTCAAAACTTTTTTCCACATTCTTTTCTATTCTTGGCAGCTATGTAAAGTTTTTGACAGTTATTTGCACTTAATATTTATCAAATGTTGCTACAGAAGTCTCATAAATAACAATTTAGTTATTGCCCAATAATACTTCATCGAATTGATAGGCCAGAATTTAATTAATCATTTCTTATTGCCAAGTAGCTAGGTTTTGTTCTGTTATAAGTAAATCTGCAATGAATAGAAATATTGGTTCTTTTAGATAATCTTTAGGAAAATTCCCTAGAGTGAGATTACTGCATTGAAAGAGACTTTTATGTAATTTTTGGAACCCAGAGTAAAAGTGGTTTCTAAAATGGTATCAATGTACATATACACATTACCATAAATTATTTTATTATACACATTAGGATAAATTATTACCTTATTTTTCACTGTGTATATTTATTAGGTATGTTTTCCAAATTTTAATGAAAATTTTATTTACTTTTTCAATTTTTTTGTTTACTAATTTTTCCTTATATGTGCTCGCATTTTATCTTTTCAATTTTGTTTTTTTCTGAAAATATTTTATTAGCCTTTTACCTTTTATTTTGGTTACGATATATTTCATTTTAAAGACACAATAGTTATATGTAGGAAAATCTGCTTTTTTTTTTCTTTATGGCATCTTTCCCCTCTTTTATCAAGATTTTTAATGAGACCAGTTTCCTGCAAGGTTTTCCATTAATTAGTTTATATAATTCTTCCTGACAGCCAAGCTGTGGGTAACTTCCGTATTTAGTTATTAATCTACTAGCATTGTAGGGAGGGCATATGATAAAAATTACCATTAATAATTCTCATTAACTTTGAAACACTTGCTACACTATACTGTTTAGTGTCTTAACAAATTTTATTGACAGTAACTAAAAATAAGAATTTGTTAATAATTGAAAACAGTAAAATTCAACACAGTGCTACTCAGCTCTGTTGAATTTTAGACTATGTTTTTTTCCTCTGGAGCTTAGTATTTACATACCAAGGGACAAATTCTTTTGAAAAATTTTTCTCCCAAAGTGACAAAATCAATCACTACTTTATAGAACATACAGCTTGTCTTAACCAAACAACTAATTTTCAATACTAGTTTCTAATTGGTTGTTTAAAATGTTAACATTTAGTTTCAAGTTAGTTTGCTCTTTTTTCAAAAGACCAGCGGAAGCCACATGATTTATGAGTTTGTTTGTATAGATATTGTAGGAAAACACTGGGTTCTTGTGACACGACCAGGAAAGATTAGGCTCGCAGACACTTTGAAGGGTGAGGGGGAACGAAATGTATTGGGAGAAAAGGAAAAAAACTCAGCAAAGCGATAAGAGTTCCTGTTAACAGGCCTCCATCTCACAGACTGAATCCCAGGTCACCGCCCAGGACCAGGAGAGCCTAGGCCAGGCTTCTCCTTCCTGCAAACAGCAGAACTTCCCGAGGCCCCACCGCGGCCTCTCAGTGCGCAGCCTCTCTTTCCTTCTTCAGAAAGAATAAGGGGTGGGGTGGGAGGGGGTGTGGTGGCGGGATAGGGAGGGTGTTGGTGGGGGTGGGGGTTGCGGGCGGTGGGAAAAGGGCTGGCTTCATCAGGGACTGGCAGTTCAGTTTTTCAGTCTTCAGGCTGTTTTAGGCTTGAACGCAGGGTTTAACCTGGGGGGATGGGGGTCGGGGTGAGAGGTGACAGTGTGCTGGCAGTCCTCACAGCCCTTGCTTGCTCTCGGTGCCTCCTCTGCCTGGGCTCCCACTTTGGCGGCACTTAAGGAGCCCTTCAGCCCGCCGCTGCACTGTGGGAGCCCCTTTCTGGGCTGGCCAACGCCTGAGCCGGCTCCCTCAGCTTGCCGGGAGGTGTGGAGGGAGAGGCAGGGCGGGAACCGGGGCTGCGCGTGGTGCTTGCGGGCCAGTGCGAGTTCCGGCTGGGCGTGGGCTTGGCAGGCCCCACACTCGGAGCCGCCGGCCGGCCGGCCCCGCTGGCCCGGGCAGTGAGGGGCTTAGCACCTGGGCCAACAGCTGCTGTGCTCAATTTCTCGCCTGGCCTTAGCTGCCTTCCTGCAGGGCAGCGCTGGGGACCTGCAGCCCGCCATGCCTGAACCTCCCCCCTCCTCCTTGGGCTCCTGTGCTGCCAGAGCCTCCCTGACGAGCGCCACCCCCTGCTCCAGGGTGCCCAGTCCCATGGACCACCCGAGGGCTGGGAGTGCCGGCGCAGGGTGCAGGACTGGCAGGCAGCTCTACCTGCAGCCCCTGTGCGGGATCCACTGGGTGAAGCCAGCCAGGCTCCTGAGTCTGGTGGGGACTTGGAGAACCTTTATGTCTAGCTCAGGGATTGTAAATACACACCAATCGGCACTCTGTATCTAGCTCAAGGTTTGTAAACACACCAATCAGCACCCTGTGTCTAGCTCAGGGTTTGTGAATGCACCAATGGACACTGTATCTAGCTACTCTGGTGGGGACTTGGAGAACCTTCCTGTGGACACTCTGTATCTAGCTAATCTGGTGGGGAGGTGGAGAATCTTTGTGTCTAGCTCAGGGATTGTAAACGCACCAATCAGCGCCCTGTCAAAACAGACCACTGGGCTCTACCAATCAGCAGGATGTGGGTGGGGCCAGATAAGAGAATAAAAGCAGGCTGCTGGCGCCAGCAGTGGCAACTCTCGCTCTGGTCCACTCCCACACTGTAGGAACTTTGTTCTTTCCTCTTTGCAATAAATCTTGCTACTGCTCACTCTTTGGGTCCGCACTGCCTTTATGAGCTGTAACACTCACTGCGAAGGTCTGCAGCTTCACTCCGGAAGCCAGCGAGACCGCGAGCCCACCGAGAGGAACAAACAACTCCAGACGCGCCGCCTTAAGAGCTGTAACACCGCGAAGGTCCGCAGCTTCGCTCTTGAGCCAGCGAGACCACGAACCCACCAGAAGGAAGAAACTCCAAACACATCCGAGCATCAGTAGGAACAAACTCTGGACACGCCACCTTTAAGAACTGTAACACTCACCGCGAGGGTCCGCGGCTTCGTTCTTGAAGTCAGTGAGACCAAGAACCCACCAATTCCGGACACGGGGACTTGGCTGCTTCCTGTTTGTATCATAGACGCAGCTGGCCTTAGAATATTACATTTATGGATGAAAGAATGATAGTGTTATTTTATGGAAGAATTTAAGAAGATGTTGCGGTATCATCGACTTTGTAAGTGTGAAATGTTTCTACTATTCCACTCACAATTCATTTCAGGAAATATTTGATTTAGAAAGAGATTTACTACAATTTGCTGGGTCTTCCCAAATAACCCTCTCGACAATTATTAGTATCTTAGGCTTAGCAACTCACTCAAATAGACTAAAATAGACTGAATATTTGCTTAGGTCTTCACATATTTCAGACATATTTTTCTCTTGTTGGTCTTCCTCAGTAACATCTAGTGATCTCCAAATCAAGAGATAAGAGAAACCAAGCATGCCTGGAAGAGACATTTCTTAAAGGTCACCTACAGATCAATACCCACAAAAAGCAAACCACAAATTAATGGAAAGTCATGACAGAAATCATTGCCTTTCTCATTAGGCCCTCTGCTGACTGCCTGTTACGTATGAGATCCACCCTGATTTATTCTAAGCCCTAGACTGCATAGGCTGGTGCTTATTGTCATGGTCATTATAAGCCATTATTATTCATTCCTAGAGTGCAAATGAGCCTCTTATCCTTTAATTCTTCCCTAGGAAAGCACCCCAAGGGAACCATAATTTGCAAAAAATTGGCCTCCTGATTTCTTTTTGCCTAATGAGTTTAATTTTCGGCTTTGAAAAGGAGAAAGCTAAAGGGACTTGAAACCTACAATGTTAATTCTAATTGATCACTTCGAAGACCTTTTACATTCATAGATGACTGAATCTCAGGGTCAGAAAGTATCTTAAGGGTCTTCTACTCAAGGCACACTAGACTCAGGAGACTGCTGTGAGAAAGAAAAAGAAATCTAGCTTATCTGTCTGTGGGAGATGCTAGAAACAGGGAAACATGAAGGCATAAATAAACAGAGATGTTCCAAGCCTTTTTGAGATCAATATATTTTACTCAGGAAATCTTTATAAAAATGCATTTCTTTGTAAAGACCCTGAAAGATTTATTTCTTGGGTATTACAAGTGAACTTGGTTAGTGAAGTGAAGTATTGAGAAATAGGCGATCCACAGCTTAATAGAAATATTGAACCTCCTAAAATGTCATAGAGAAAAACAGTTTAAGGTTAAGGGTGAAGTGACAGATGTTGCACTATGGCAACTTTGATTATAAAATTATTTATTTTTGTTTTGTGAAATCTTCATTTGCCAAACTGCTGATTCTTGAAAATTGGCATAATTCCAATATTTTCCTTCAGAAACTGAAACCATTTTTGTTCTTTTTCCCATCTTTGGAGGAAGTCCTCTTAAAATGTAGAATTCATATTAATGTAACAGTCTGCAATATCTGCTCAATTCATGGTAGCCCTCTGATGAAATACTCCGGATATATAGGAATTACCATCATTGACTTCTAGGTTTTATTTGACAGAAAATTCAAGGAGAAGCTGGAATACTTTGTCTCTTTAGCAGTTATATGCTTGGCCTTTCATAGCTATGACTAATACATATACAGTCATGTGTTGCACAATGACATGCTGGTCAATGATGGGCTGTATAAACAATGGTGGTACCATAAGATTATAATGATGCCAAGAAATTCCTACTGCCTAGTGACGTTCCAGTGTTGCGGGAAAGAAGCCCCTTTCCAGACCCCAAAAGCGGGGTTCTTGGATCTTGTGCAAGAAAAGAATTTGGACTGAGTTCACAGAGCAAAGTAAAAGCAAGTTTATTAAGAAAGCAAGGAATGAAAGAATAGCTACTCCATAGACAGAGCAGGGCATTCCCAGAAGCAGGGGAGGAACACATCCACATTAGGTACAATGCTTGTTTGCCCGTAAGGTAAGAAAACAAAGTATCATGGAAGAGATGTGCTCTACTACAAAGGCTGTGACAAAAAGATTGTTAATCGGTATATAACTACTGTCTTAATAATCTATATTTTTATCTTTAAAGTGAAACAAACTAAAAATGCTTTTGTTCTTAAGATATTGGGACATCAAGACATTTCCCGGGTCTGTTATTTCCTGCCAGACCCAGGACTTAACAGACCCAGGATATAACAGACCCAACTGTAAATATCCTGTGACTAAGAATGCTAACCTCCTGGGAATGCAACCCAGTAGGTCTCAGCCTCATTTTACCCAGCCTCTTTTCAAGATGGAGTCACTCTGGTTTGAATGCCTCTGATAGTAGCATAACGCATTATTCATATGTCTGTGCTGATGCTGGTGTAAACAAACCTCCTGCACTGCCAGTTGTATAAAAGTATAGCACATACATTATAGTACATAATATTTGATAATGATAATAAACAACTATGTTATTGGTTTCTGTAAGTACTGTAATTGTACTTGTTATTTTACAGTGTACTCCTACATATATATATACATATATAAAAATTAAATGTAAAGCAGCTTTAGGCAGGTCCTTCAGGAGGTATTCCAGAGGAAGCTATGGTTACAGGAGATGACAGCTCCATGCATGTTATTGCCCATGAAAATCTTCTAGTAGGACAAGATGTGGAGGTGGAAGATAGTGATATTGATGATCCTGATCCCGTGTAAGCCTAGGCTAATGTATGTGTTTGTGTCTTAGTTTTTAACAAAATTTTTAAAAAGTAAAAATTAAGAATTTTAAAAATAGGAAAAGCTTGTAGACTAAAGATGTAAATAATTTTTTTACAGCTGTACAATGCATTTGTGTTTTAAGCTAAATGTTATTATGTAAGTCAAAAAAGTTTAAAAAATTAAGAAATGTATGAATAAAAAAGTTACAGTAATTTAAGATTAATTATTATTAAAGAAAGAAAAATTTCTAAAAATAAATTTGGTGTAACCAAAGTGTACAGTATTTATAAAGTCTACAGTAGTGTAGAGTAATGGCCTAGGCCTTCACATTTATGCACGGCTCGCACATTGATTCACGCAGAGCAACTTCCAGTCCTTCAAGCTCCATTCATAGGAGGTGCCCTGTATATGTGTACCATTTTTCATCTTTTGTATTGTATTTTTACTGTACTGTTTCTATGTTTAGGTATGTCAATACCCACTAGTGTATTACAACTGCCTGTAGTATTCAGTACAGTAACATGCTGTACAGGTTTGTAGCCTAGGAGCAATAGGCTATACCAACTAGCCTAGGTGTGTAGTAGGTTATACCATCTAGGTTGTATAAGTACACTCTAGGATGTTCACAAAATGACAACAATGCCTAGCAACACATTTCTCAGTATGTTTCCCTGTTGTTAAGCGACTCACGACTGTATTTTAAATTTAGAGCATCTTTTCTGAAGAAAATGGTTTAGGAAATATATAGTCAGAATATGTCATTTTAGGGGGCTGTTCTACCCCTCACAATGTTTTAGGATTATCATTAATTTTTTCCTGTGATCCAACCCCATATTTCTTCAAGCAAACAAAATTATATCTAAACACACTATCTGTATATTTAGAGCTCTTGTCTTGCTTTGTTTAATTGCTTGTACGTGAAAATGTCTTCATTTATTTTTTGTTTCAATAGCTTTCTAGTTTATTTTGTTTTAATAGACTTCTAGTTTATTAGCCAGTGTTTCAAGATAGCAAGACTAGGTTTCTATACTGCCAGCTACAATTATTTGAATGTCTTCTACACTCTTTCTCATGGGTCTTTACATTGCAGTCTCAAATTTACCTGCAGATAACCACTTTATATCTCCTTTTTTGACCTTCTTCTTTGTAATGGCTAATTTTATGTGTCAGCTTGACTGGGCCATGGGATACCCAGAGAGCTGGTTAAAGATTATTTCTGCATGTGTCTTTGAGGACATTTCTGGAAGAGGCTAGTGTTTGAATCAGTGGACTGAGTAAAGCAGATGTTCTTCCCCAGTGTGGGTGGGCATTATCAAAACCATTCAGGGCCTGAATAGAACAAAAAGGCAGAGGAAGTTTGAATTTACTCTCTGCCTGACTCCTTGAGCTTGGAATGGATCTACTCCTCTCAGCACTCCTAGTTCTCAGCTTTCAGGCCCACATTGTATTCTATACCATGGCCCTCCAGCTCTCAGGCCTTCCTTCAAAAAACACCACTGGCTTTCCTGCATCTCTCAGATTGTGGGATTTCTCCACCTCTATCATTGTGTGAGATAATACTTTAAAATAAAATCTATTTATATATTGGTTCTGTTTCTCTGGGGAACCCTGAATAATACATTCTTTACCTCGTATTCACAGAGTAAAAGTTAAGTGTTCATCTACCTTTGGACTAATTTCTCATGTACAATTTCTATTAACTTACCATTAAGTGTTCCAATCCTAAGTGACTGAATTCTTTTCGCCAGATGTATTCTGAGCCCATACTAGGTATGAAGCATCAGACTAGGCTCTGATAGAATATTTCATGGAGACAATGCCATTTAAACTGATCTTCAGGGATGAGTAGAATTTGATGGCAGATTTTTTGCTGGGAAAGTTCCTTGGGTGAGGGTAACAATTAAAGCAAAGTCATGTCAGTGGAAAAGTCTTCAGACTATGTTGGGGAACAGCCAATAAACTAGACAAATGGGAGTACAGGATTTATGAAGGGGAATAATAAGTAAAAATACTAGAATAACAAGTTTAGGCCAGGTTGTGGAGTGTGTATGTTTGTGTATTTGTAATTTTAAAAGCATATATAAGCAAAAACTAGTAAACAAATAGATGCAAAAATTAAAGAAATTTTTACTTATAAAAAGTTGCAAGCTTAATACGTAGAACTTTGATTTTCTTCAATCATTAGAAAGTAACTTGCGGACCTGATAGCCCATGATCACAAGTACTTTGTTATGCATTTCATATAAAAAAAGGACTTTCCTTTATACAACCATTCAACCATCCAAATATGGAAATAAATACCACTATTTATCTAATCCTTAGACTTCATTCAGATTTTCCCAGTTATCCCAACAATGTACTATATAGTGAAAGGATGCTGCTTAAAATCAGATTCTTTTGGGTATTTCTGGGTATTTCAGACACTCACATGTTCTGAGTGTTTCAAGCTACCAAGAATTTTTTTCTATAAGGACACTGCTTGTACACCTATGGAGATAATAGCCCCATTTGGGGGCTGTGTGCAGTGGGCTAGGAAGGAATTGTTAGACTTGTTCCTGAGAGCCTCATTTTGGCTCAGATCACTCCAGCATTGTGTTCCTAGTATATCACAAAAATTTCTCTATAAAATCAATGTATTTTTTCTTGTAGGAATTTTATCTTAATAACTTTTATAGGAGACCATGAGGTCTCGACTAGACAACAAAGTGAGGACATTCTGAGTGGTATTTGGCATCTCTCCTCCGAAGCCAGGTAATGCAGTCTTTCTCAGGAGGTTATCCAGGTGGGCTCTTGGTCAGCTCCATGCGTCTTCCAGATGAGTCTATGTGTCTGAATGCTCATGATGACAATGCAGAAAATCCCCACTCTTCTTCACTAGAGCACATTTGAATTGTCTGGAGAAAAGGTTTGAAATTTTAAGCTAACTGGCTTATAACTTGTATTTAATCCAAACTGTGGAATAGAAATACAGTCATGGAATTATGCTGAAGAAAAGAATGTAAGGAATGTTCTCTATTACCTTAATTCCCCTTACTCCAGGGTTCCCACAGGCCTATGCAGGACTCAACCTTAGTGTTGATCTTGGTTGGTCTGTGGTCTACCCACAAATAGATGTTCACCTGGCAGCAGACAACAGAGGTGGGGAACCTCCCACCATAACATCTACATTCACTGCAGGGTCGCATGAGGGCTTTTGTCAGGGCTGAAGTCATTCTGTGTAGTTTGGTTAGACTTCAGATCATTCAAGTTTTCTCTTTTAATTATAGCAATATTTTCATCTTATTAACAGTACATTTTTAGGTCAGAAAATGATTTTCATTTCATTGTCAAGGCAATTTGTGATAAAAATTGAAATAATGCCCAGCATGATTTAAAGTTTTAACTCTTAAAATCTTTGAGTTCTAATTATACTGAGTTAAATAAATTTCAAAGCTGTGTGGGTCTCCATGTTGTGAATACACCTGGCTATGATATCTCTATTACTGTATTTTTCATGATCTTATGTATTTCCTTACTTTCATCTGATTTGGGTGGAAGATGGAGTTAGAAGCATCAAAAGTTACATAGTGGAATTTTATCAGACTCTGTGGCTGTCTCCTCTCAGTGCCTCATTAGGGAAGATGTAGCTTTTTTGAAGCTGGCTGCAAAGCATCATGCCAATTCCCTGCTGGCATGGTTGGATCATGGCAAGGACAGGAAGAAAAGCAAAGGAAAATTATTGGTGACCCAAAGCTGTTGTGACATTCAGGAAAAAAAAACAATTGTCCCAATGGGACCTTTGTAACTGAACTCCAAGGTTTGTAGACTTATGTTTAAATAACATTGGATTCACCTTTCAAAGTATATTGTTATTTTAAAAACACAAATGTGAAACATAAGCCTCTACATATGTTTATAAAACATATAAACACTAACATAGAAAAGAAGAATGAGAATATTTCCATTTTATCTATGTTGCAAGTGGGAGAGGTGCTTCATTGTGATTTATAAAGGGAAGTTTAAAGAGTAGAATTTCCAGTGTTGCTTGCCAGGCTCTTCTTTCAGGAAATGTCCTTCCATCATCTCAAATAAGAGTTCCCTGTTCCCAACCTTTGACATTTACTGGTAGAATGTTTGGACATCACAGTAGAACAGAATGTTTTACTTTGTTAAAAGGAAATATATCACTTATTGTACTAGTTTTGGATGACGCTTATGGATAAAGGGCAATTCCTTATAAAAGTGCTAACAATGTAATTCCATAGGTGTATAGTAACGGTTTGATCTTTAAAATGCGTGCTAAATTGTTTTACTAAATTCTATTGACTTATTTTTTTAATTTTTTTTTTTTGTGTGTGTGTGTGTACGGAGACGGGGTCTCACATGTTGCCAGAGCTGTTCTCAAACTCCTAAGCTCAAGCAATCCTCCTGCCTTGGCCTCCCAAAGTGCTGGGATTGCAGGCATGAGCCACCATGCCCAGTTGACTTATTTTTTTTTTAGGTCACACCAAAAAGGAAAAATCACATGTTAAATAGAGTGAAATCTATTATAGCAGACATTTGTATTACTTAAGTTCTAGTTGGGCCATAGAATTCTTTCCCTGCACATCACTCGATACAGCAAAGTAGGAGATACTTGATATCTCATATCTTACATGGTTTCTAGTCCATCAGAATATCACCATGTCGTTTTCAAATGGTATCTCCAAGAGGCATATTTCTGCTTTGTATTATTGAACGTCCCTGGGGTTAAAAATTTAGGTATAGTGAATTAAAGCTTCTGTAAGTCAGATTTCCATTTGCTGTGAAATAAAGATAATAACTGTTAGGTCCACTCCAGAGATTTGTAGTGATGGTCAGATGAGAAAATGTCTACAACATTAATTTATAAATGTGTAAGCATTATGCAAATTTGCAGGATTGTTATTATTACTATTTAGATTCATAATTACTTGATTTCTTTTTTCTGTAAAAATGAAAACTAGACAAAACCAGTAATTTAGTATCTGTGCATTAAGTTAGTCACAAATTTGGCACAGTCCCTCTTTTGTGTTCACAGTCCATGCATGCAAGGATGACCAATGGTAGTGCTTGGATAGGGCCATATTTGGTGTTAAGAAAGGCAGCAGAGAAGTAGCTAGTTCTTCAGGTCACATCCCTTAGCTGGCAAGTAATAGCATTATGTTCATCTTTCCTATAGAAATTGAAACTGGGTTTTTAGAAAATATGGGACATGAAGTTTTATTTTGGAAGAGACATTTTTATTCTAGAGAAAGCCTATGCATGTTACATTATTCCATTTCCCTTTACTTTCTTCATTTTAGGGGAAAATCTGTCAAATGAATTCTAAGTATACTAAATAGATTTTGAACTTTCTTTTTAAGTCCTTAAACTTTGATAGCTCTGCTAACAACTAACTTTAAGACTTTCAGACTTTTTTAGTCTTAAAGTCATTCAATGAGAAGGACATCTCAAAAAGCAGCTTTGGAAGATGTTAACATATCTCTCTGCTGGTAGAAGCAAATAATTCAAGACTGAAAAGGTACCTCCCTACTCAATCTTTAAGGAAGCCAATCCCATTCCTGTGTAATTTACTTATATCTTTGGAGTATTTATTATTTCTCTGCTGACTACCTGTGGAGGGAGCAACAGGGGAGCATAAGAGAAATATATAGCATACTTTAGATCTCAAGGGACTGAGAGTTTTAGTATTTGTCAAGATGTATATTAGCAGTGTGAAACAGAAGACCATAGAAAGTGATATGTAACAAAATATTTAACTGAGTGTTTTAAAAGAAAACCAGAGCTGGATAGTAAAGGAGTTCATTTGGGAACTACTGAGACTTCAGTGTAGAACTGGGCTCAATTCTGAAAACAGCATGGGCAAGAGGGGATTTATAGTTAAGGATCAGGTTGGGGGTCAATGGATGAAAAATTACAAAGAGGAAACATCAGAAGTTGGGGATTCTGATTAAACAAACCTAACAGGATTCTCACCAGAGGGAGGCAAGGGTGATCAGATCTGGGAGGTGTGTGAAGGATGAGGAACTTGATCAGATACTGAGGGTGATCAGGCCAGGGCTGGTGGTTCAGGTCTGTAATCCAGCACTTTGGGAGGCGGAGGCGGGTGGATCACCTGAGGTCGGGAGTTTGAGACAAGCCTGACCAACATGGTGAAACCCTGTCTCTACTAAAAATACAAAAACTAGCCGGGCATGATGGCATGTGCCTCTACTCCCAGCTACTCAGGAGGCTGAGGCAGGAGAATCGCTTGAATCCAGGAGTCAGAGGTTGCAGTGAGCCCAGATCACAGCACTGTGCTCCAGCCTGAGCAACGGAGACTCTGTCTCAAAAGAAAAAAAAAAAAAAGATACTGAGGGTGATCAGATATTAAGGATGGGGGATGCTTGCTAAACTGACTTAGGACTTTTGTTAAAATAGCACAATGCAGAGACAGAAAAGTCCACAGGTCTAAACTTAGTTGGGTATAGGGTTCAGAGGAGCCTGACTAAAGTTTGGTCAAGGAGCATGTCTTGTCAAAACAACCAGGTGCTGATTTGTAACTTATATGCAATTTGTAATAGAACAGCTGCCTATGTAGGGGCTGTTTTGATCTAAATTATAATTGAAACTTGATTCAATTGGTGACATTCCCTACTATCAATATTTTACATAAATACTTTTTTTCTGTTCCGTCAGTACTCTTCACTCTTACTTGGGTTTTCAAATGACCAGAATGAGCCATACAATAATACTGATATAATTGCTAACACTTTGCTCTCACCACCACCACCTCATCCTTCTCTCTTCCTCCACCTCCTTTTCCTCCTTTTTTGATAGACCTTTTTTTTTAGTCTTATGACATCAAAATTGGAAAATAGGAAACTGAAAACCTTTACATACTTAAGTCAATTCCTAGAATTTTAATAAAGTGATAGTTCTGGAGGTTTCTAAAACTATTCAGTGAAATACAAAAATGCTACTGCTGAGAGTTTGTTTTCATTAAATCTTTTCTGAAATTGCTTATATTATATGAACAAATAAAATTGTCCTACTGTATGATAAAGGCAAAGTAATACTGGCAGAATTGCAGGCTTGTGAGTCCAATTTTTAAATTAGACAAGAGGAAAAAAGCCTCCTGAATTTGCAATGAATGTATATCATTATTCTTCATGTTCCATTTCTTTCTTCATTTATCCTAGTACCTCTTGAGAATCTTCAGATTCTTGCTTTTCTTTTTTCTTACTGTAAAACAGCATGCCCCATATTTCAAAGAAGCTTTTTTGTAGGATAATTTAGAACTTATTTTTTTCCAAGGGGATGGTGAATCCATTTGTGCTTTCTCTATTCAGTTTATCTCTTGTTTACAGGTTTATGGAGAATGAGATTATCACAATTTATATTATAGTTTCCTAGACGACCAGCAGAAGTTGTTTACTGACTTAGTAATGGCAAATGGACAGGTTGAGCTGAACCAAAAGTTGGGAGAAACCAAGCAGTTTCTAGGTCATTCTTGATTTATGGATTAGGTTGTAAAATGACTAAGCTTTACATTTTAATATGTGTGTACAATATTAATTTCACAATGAAAAACTGTTTCAGGATTTTTGTGAATTACTTAAAATTAATCTTCCTAATTAATTTACATAATATGATTTTCTAAAGAGTAACAATCAGAAGAGGCTAAGGGCTTCATACTTTTATAGGAGAGTAAAAGAGATAGCCTTTCCTCCTCCATTTATTTACATCATATTATCATTTACTTGGAAAGGACAAGATCTTGACTTTCTGCATTCAGCATTTATTTCTTCTAATAAACTTCCTAAAGATCAACTCCTAATTTTTTAGGGAGTGTAATTTATATCACAGAATTAGCATTTTGTCAGATAGTTTCTTGTTTTCTAATTTTACTATATAATTGGCTGAATCATATAATAAATGCTGTGATTACTATACTTGATCTTAGCCAAAAGGCCGAGAAGCAATATGATTACTAATTCTGTAAAACTGTTAATGCCTTTATCATGAATTATTTCATCTTTGATGTATGCTTATGTTTCTACTATGTTTAAAATTTCCTATTTTTTTTTTGTTGTGTGTTGAGACAGTAAAAATTAAGTACTAAAAAAATCTTATGGATTAATAAGCTATGAATCTACCTAGTGTGAAAATGACAGAGTTACTATACTTTTAGAAATAATAATAGCACTAGGTTCCAGATTCTGTAAGGGCAGGGAAAATGTCTACTGTATTTGCATTTGTTCTTAAAGGGTTTAGTATAGTGCCTGACATATGATAAGGGCTAAGAAAATTTTTGCTGAATGAATGCATAGGAAAATTTTATTTAAATAGTCATAACTAGACTTCTATATGTTCTAAATGTAAGACTTTTCCTCCTGAATGTACTAAAATGCAGCCAAACATCATAAGAACACATATATCTTTCAACTGGGGAAAAAATGCTAGAAAGGTTTTCAGGACACAAAGAGTTTTTGTTTAAAGGACTTTATTAATCAATGCAACCTTGTCTACACTGTGTTACTTCAGAATTCAAAATATTAAAGGAATAAGTAATTTAAAAACTACTAGTATCTCTTAAATAATTAAATTTGATATTTTGGTGGACATCAAAAGGTTTTTGCATAATATTTTCTTAGGAAATATTGTATCCACAAACAAAAACATATATACAGGTATCAGTCACATTTGCCTAGGAACATCAATGAGGCTGGCAGTCTAGGTTTGTTTTGTCTTATGTTGTAATCAGCATTAATCTCTTATTTTGAAGTTATTATTTTTGCGTAGTAAAGAATTTAGAAATTAATTAAAATAGATACGTGTTTGAACTACTAGAGCAACATTGTGATTTTATGGGGAAAATACCATTAAATTAAGTGAAGGGACCTTGCTTTTCAGGATATTTCACACTGCCTGTTTAATGAATGACCCATTTATTATTAATTTACACCAGTTCTGTTGTGCTATAACAATCAACCATTATATCTCCAAAGCATGAAGTTAATCAAATAATACCTATCTGGAGATGGATATTACACACACACAGATTCTTTCTCTTGTTTAAAGCTAATTAACATGAAAGGCAATTTGACCACTTTAAATGAAAAAAGAAGAAAATAAGAATGATGTGTCCACAGTGAGGCAGGCAATGGAAAGTTTAGCTATGAAAGAAAAGTTGAACAAGTATAAGCTACATACACTTTTCAAATTATTCTAGCTTTGAGAAAAGAAATATCTTTTCAGAGAATCTTTAAACTATGTAGTATCAGCTTAAACGATCTGTTATTCATATAGGTTCAACCTAATTCTCTATTACATCATGTATATGAAACGTATCATATTATTAGTATAGTAAGTGAGGGAAGAAATCTATTGAAGAAAGTGAAGCAAGTGATTAAAACAATGTTTAAATGTGTATGAACACTTCTCAATGAAGCTGTCCATAGCTGGGTGGTAGTAGGGGTGTTATTTGGATAGCATCCTTGGAAAGGTGGAGATTGAGAAACAGTCACAGAAGTTTTATTTCTATAAGTCCTTTATTTTGGAACTGATAAGACTCTTCCTAATGAAGAGTTAAGTCACAGCTTCCTCAGCCTCTGAAATCTGGAACACCTCAACAGTCATGCGGAGACAACAGACTACCCCAAAATGTTTCACATTATTCCACAGAAAGAAGCTAAAACTAAGAATGAAAATCCTGGGCCGTGCACGGTGGCTCACGCCTGTAATCCCAGCGCTTTGGGAGGCCGAGGCGGGCGAATCACGAGGTCAGGAGATCGAGACCATTCTGGCTAACACGGTGAAACCCCGTCTCTACTAAAAAATACAAAAAATTAGCCGGGCCTGGTGGCGGGCGCCTGTAGTCCCAGTTACTCAGGAGGCTGAGGCAGGAGAATAGCGTGAACCCGGGAGGCGGAGCTTGCAGTGAGCCGAGATCGCGCCACTGCACTCCAGCTTGGGCGACAGAGCGAGACTCCGTCTCAAAAAAAAAAAAAAGAAAATCCTTTGGGAAGTCCAGAGACTTGTAACCTCCCATAGTGGGGAACAAAAATGTCACCTGGGAGCCAATGTTAATGCTAGATTTCTGCACCCTGCTGCAGAGATTCTAACTCAGTAGTTCTAGGCCAGGAATTGATATGTCAAGGGGTTCTGACATACCAATTCACTACTCTGAGAAACTCTGACCTAGAAACAAAACTAAGGTGGTCAAAATAACTTTGCATACTGTCCAACCCTGATCAAAATTTATAAACTTTATGATGGAAAAATGTTGTTCTCCAAATTCTGTTGCTCCCGCTCCAAATGACAGAATAAAGAGAAGCTAGTGATAGCAGCGGTACAAAGTGGTAAATGAGGCTATAAGACCACATCTGGAGCTAAAGCATATGGCAGTTGAAGAGTGGGAAACACTATCACGAATTCACAGAAAAGTCAGGGTACCTGGTAGATTAGGCGTCTAATAATAAATGTTAGGTGGGTACTTGGCGCAAAATATTTGAAGTTTTTACCCTATTGCATAGTGGTCTCAGGTTTGATATGGCCTGCAGAAAATTTACCTTTGAAAGCACTTGAAGGATATGATATTTTGTTTGTTTTAGGAAATGGAAGTTAGTGTATGTAGAAAGCCTTCTTGAATTGTCACAAAGAAGTGGAACTATATTAAATTCTATGCACATTTTCATAGTATGACCTTGGCTGCTTCTCTCTAAAATGCACTTAATTCACAAGTTTAAAAATATTACCTGCATATCATTCGTCAAATAAATCTTCTTACTTTGACATTGTCATCCCATATACTTTTATAATGTTGCCTTTTATTTTTTTCAATATGCAATATACTTTTTATTTTGAAATAGATTCGTAGAAAAGTTTTAAAGATAGAATGGGGAGTCCCATATACCTCTCACCCAGTTTCTCCTATTGTTAACATCTTATACGATCAGGGCACATTTGCCAAAACTAAGAAACCACTGGTACATTACTATTACGTCAAGGTAATAGTACTAGTTTTTTTCACCAATTATTTTCTGATCTAAGACCTAATCCAGGATACCTAGATAGTATTTGATTATGATGTCAGTTGTTTGGAAGCAACTCCTAAATCCATTCCACACTAAAGGGATCAATCGGGAATTAAGCTCCACCCTTTGGAGGGGAGAGTAACTACATAAATTATTTAGAATTCTTCTTTAAGAAAGATTTGTCTCTTCTGCCCCCATTTGTTTATTTATTCAGTCATTTATTTACATCAGTATGGACTCATGGGTATTTACTTTATACTTTGGATTATAATCTAGTACTGAGTTAATTAGTTTGTTGTTCAAATTGTTCCAGCTTTAATCATTGTGACCTCTTTCAGGTTGGCTCTTGGGTCCTTTGACATGCCCCATCATTTGTTTTTTAAGTACTTCCTACTTTCTGGCACTACAAGATGTTTCAGGCTCATGTTGCATTTGCCTGCCCCATTCATAGAATCAGTTGCCTTTGATTTTTAGCCTCAAAGAAGACAGAAAGTAAATGTATTTGGTTTCCTATGGACAATACCTTGTGTAATATTATGAATGCTTATGGTGATACTTACGTTTATAAGGCTAAGAACAAAATAGGATCTAATTAGGTTCATTTCCTATTAGGACAATATGAAACAAATACTCCTATCTGGCCTGAAGGCATTACTAGGAAAGTGATAAAGGTGACACTTTAGAATGGATTTTACCTTTTCTTTGTCATTTCTCATCAATATGTAGAAACAGTTTTGAGAGAACACTGTGGAGAAGGGTGGCTGTTTCACCACTTAGCACACACAAACTTAGGCATGGCCTTGTTCTTTGCTCTTTTCAGCCACCTTAGTTTCCAGGGTAAATAACACTGGCCCCAGACTTAAAGCAGTGAAGAATTATCTTCGTCAACAGATAAAGATGAATAGTTTATTGGCTTTTTCTTACTCCTTCCCATCTCTCCCTCTATTGCTTGATTAACGTGTAATGAAAATTCTGGTGCTCCTATTATTTTAAGCAACAAATGAATGGATTATCTTCTTATATCCATCTTTTTTATATTCTTTATTATCTTTTTCACTGTTGTTGTATCCAAAACAATGAGATTAGTCCAAAAATTCTTTCTGTCCTCTGGTACAGCTGGAAATTAGCTTGCTGGCTGTTTGCCTCCTTTTTCCTTCTTAATGAATAGAGGATGCACTGTCCAACAGGTAATGACTATACAGTGCAGGTTCGAGGGTGATGGTCCATTTAGAAGGCAACTTACAGTTTTATTATAAATATAAATAGTTATTAGGAAAAACAAGCAAATGAACAAATGAGATAAATGATCTCTGAATGTGTCTCCTAAATGATCATACAACAAAGGCCTGCCCACGAAAGAAGGAATTTATACTGGAAAATTCACAGGGATTAGTAGTTTTATGCACATGTGTAGAAAGACATATCATCATCAAATTACATTCGTGAAGCAAAAGTTCTGGAGCCCCCTGAAATAGAGCTCCTGAAATATTTAACTCTAATGCACAGTACTTGAAAGTATCAGATACTTTTTCCCTAAAGCTTTGGTGTTGTATAACCTTTTTTCAGTTATCTTGATTATTTTTTTTTTGAATTTAGGCATAATTAGATGGTTATACTAGACTGCAAGGTCTTTTTCAAATTATTGGCAAACCCAAACACAAAGAACAGATTGTCATTACTTTGATGCTGGTAAAAGTGGGTTTTAGTACTTAGAGAAATGGATTTTGTTTTGCTAAAAAGTCACTGGGGACACATGTCAGCAAAAAGAAAAGGAAACACATGCTGATTGTTTCCCCAAAGTGGTTTTCAAACTGGTACACATTAGAATCACTGGGGAGGTATGAAAAACTTCTGATGCCGGGGTAACAATATCTGCAGTGGGGTCCAGGCACTGGCATTTTTTAAGGCTTCCCAGGTGATTATAATGTGCATTCCATGTAATAAAACAATAATTTTCATATTTTAGTAAACATTTAAAATATCTGTATCATTTGTTAACATTACGGATTCTTGGGGCCAGCTCCAGTGTTCTCATTTCTTGATTAGGTGTGGAGTCCAGAAATCTGTGTTTTAAAAGAATAAATCTTTAGGTACTTGGTTCTTTGCATGATACTTTAGTCTTATTCCATAACTGCTTGTGATGCCAAAAAAGGCTCTGGCAGCAGCCCACCCCAGATTTGTACTGCTGCCTGGAACTGGCCAAAGCCCTATGGAACTGTTTGATTTTTTTTGCAAGCCGGGGATCTCTTTATTTCATGTATGTTGGCCGCATATGCCCTTTCTCATCAGCTGTCTAGATAGCTCATCATTGAACATTCAGCTCCTATATTACCCAGCTTTAGAATTTCTGTATTCTTCAGGTTTCCCCCTTCCTATTCCTGTTCCCCTATAGCAATTGTAGCAATTATCTTACTGTTTTATAAACCTTAGTATTCTTATCTGTGTCTTCTGTAAGACTTTACATTCCTTGAGATGACTAATCATGACTTGCTGATTTCTGTAGTTGTAGTGCCTGCCTCAATTCCTTATAACTTGGCACCCCAAAACTTCAAGTCTGATAGGTAAAACATTATAAGAAATTGTACTGTGAGACATTCTAGCTCAAGGGTAAATACCATACGCCATGAAAATACAGATATTTTTGTTCACCTACAAATTTAATTTATTCATGACATTTCTTCTCTCCCCGTAATTAGCATGAATAATTCAGAGGAGGCTATATTCTGTTTAACTGTGAATAAGAAGTTCACATGCAGTTGACTCAATATTCTAAGCTATTGGAGAGGAACAAAAGTAGATAATCCAAAAATCACTTATATTTATGTTTGGAGTACATTGTGGCATTTCCTTTGGAATAAATGTGGTCGATGCTCTACGAATTCCCAATATTTCATACAAAAGATTGAAGGCACATCTGTAAGACCTGATTCTCCAGAAGCTAAAAGCTGTTCTCTCCTGTTTAGCTCCTCCACAAGCTACTCGTATGCCCTACTTTTCCAAGGACTCCTCTGGGAATAAGAGAATACTATTGAAATTAAAAGGAACAAAAAGGGATTGGCATTTGTCATGTGCTGTGTGTTTTAATCTAGGACTCTCTCTCCTCAAATAGAGTGCTTTCTTATTTCTGACCCCAGGTAAAAGAACATTCTGTTTATGATAACAAAAGAGATAGTCAAGCAAAATAAGTTGTGGTATTCATAAAATCTTGAAATCAATATAAAAGAATCAGGGTTAACTTCTAAGGATGATAAATTAGATTTATATTTTCTCCACCATAAATATTGAACCATTTATAGTGGAACCTCCTTTTTTTCAGAAAGATTTTTAAGAGCTCTAAAAATAGAAAAATTTAACTTTCTTCAAAGTAAACACTCTCAGTAGGAAAACACACTGAAAATTTACAAAATTCAGATTAGAATAAGTCATGATTTTTTTAGAAGCATAAAATATGCTCATGGATATGTAAATGTGGTGGATTATTTCCTATCATCTTCTATCTCTTTCTGTGATATATTCCTTAGTATTGATAAAGTGTATAAAGCAGTCATTAAAATATTCTCTTTAAATCTCTGACTTTACTTGTTGATTTGACTAGTTGCTTCTCCAGTATTTGCTGTTTTCCTTCCCCACTGGGCAAAGCCAGGGGATCTGAGTAGGCAGAAGCTGAAGAGCACATTTATATTCTCTTTCTGACTGAGACTGGTTCAAGGATAAGAACTTGGCACAAGTTTGTCCACTCAGAGTAAAGCCCAGAACTTTTAGTCAATAGTTAGGGTGGCAAACATCTTCCTTTGGGACTGGAAGGAAGAGCATACATTACTCAAATTGCAGCTGGTAATCGTTTTGTCACCAAGAGAAGACTTAGTCTTGGGATAAAGCTGACAGGGTCTTGGTGACATGATTTAGTTATCAAATCAAATCACATCTGATTTGAGCCATTTCCTCCTATAGACTTTTGAGCTATTTTAACTCATTAATCATCTTATTGTGTACAACAATGTGAGCTGGATTTTCTGTTATTTGCAATGAAAAGACTATCATTTGCAACTTAGCAGATGATATGGTTTGGCTGTGTCACCACCCAAATCTCATTTTGAATTGTAACTCCCACAATTCCCACATATTGTGGGAGGGACCCCGTGGGAGGTAGTTAAATCATGGGGGCGGATCTCTCTCATTGTTCTTGCAATGGTGGGTGGGTCTCATGAGATCTGATGGTTTTAAAAAGGAGTTCCCCTGCACAAATTCTCTCTCTCTTTCTGTTTGCCTGCTGCCATCCATGTAAGATGTGACTTGCTCCTCCTTGCTTTCCGCCATGATTCTGAGACCTCCCCAGCCACATGGAACTTTAAGTCCATTAAATCTCTTTTTCTTCCCAGTCTCGGGTATGTCTTTATCAGCAGCCTGAAAACGGATTAATACAGTAGACTTGAGTACCTATGGCTGACATGTTTTTTTTCAAATGAAAGAGTAACAAATTGGTTATGTCAATATGTTACAGGAAAAAAAAAAAAACAACCAACAGCCTCTCAATAAAATATAATAGAATTTACATCTGTGGCATCATGTGTTTGAACCAGTCCTTATAAATGGAAACTAGTTTTTCTTGTTGCATTTTGCATTTCCTTCCCAATCATGACAGAATAAGAAAGTGTCACACAAAACTTGGATGGCCTATTTGGACGGGTATTTTTTAGATGATTTAGTCCTATCCCTTCATTTTATAGATGAAGAAAGCAAACCTCAGTGAGATTGAGTTGGACAAGAGCTGAGACAGATGTTCCCATCTGACTTCTGATGTACCCTCTTTCCACTGTGGTATGAGGTCTACAAAAAGAAATTTAGAAACAAATGGCTGAATGAGGTAGATTGAAATATTGTTTTGTTCCCTTCCCTATAAGGGGATTATATCTCTTTGTCCTTACCATGTCACTTTCAGTATCTCCCTCTATTTTCTCACTTTCTGCCCTAGGCTTGATCGTGTGACTTCCTGAGGTAAATGTGAGTAGATGTGACAGAATCATGAAATGTAACTGTGTGAGGCATCTTGCTCTCATTTTATTATGACAAGTCCCAGATGGTGGCTATTCTTTCTTCCTGGTCTTTGAATAAGAAAACCCATGGAGCAGTGCCTCCGCCTGTAGCAGAGCCGCAGCTGCATTTAACATGAATGGGCATGAAAAATGTATTGTAGGAAACCATTGAAACTTGAGAGGGTTTGTTACTGCAGCAAAGCTGATGAATACTATGAAAATCAGGAGTAATTATCCCATGTGGTATGAAGTAAGAAAGGAAGACACTACTATGCATTTAGAACATACCCCTTGCTTTTCTTGGCACTTTGTCCACGGACATGATTGGTAATGCTTTTTCCTCCCAGAGTATTACAAAAGGACAAAATACTTGTTGGTTTCATTCTTGTGCCAATAACATTTTACAGAAAGTCAGTTAACTTACTTCATTATTTTATGTTAATTGTGAGGAAGGAGAAGAAATGGGATAAACAAAGTTTACAGAAAAATAACAATATCTATATTAATATGGCAACTGAAGTCTAACCTGTGGCAGGGCATCAAGCTAATATATTACATATTTTCAAGTGTATCTTGCACTTGACTGTGAGCATTTAAGGAAGGCACTGTATCTGCCTGGAAGAGCTAGGGAACTTCCCAGAAGGGTGATATAATTTGAATGTTTGTCCTCTCCAAATCTCATGTTGAAATGTAATCCCCAGTGTTGGAGGTGGGGCCTGGTTGAAGATGTTTGGGTCATGGGGATGGACCCCTCATAAATGGTCTTGGTGCCCTCTCTGCAATAATGAGTTTATGTGAGATCTGGTTGTTTAGAGGAGGCTGGCACCTCTGCCTCTCTCTCGTGCTCCCTCTTTTGCCATGTGATACATCAGCTACCCCTTCACCTTCTGCCATAATTGTAAGCTTCCGGAGGCCTCACCAGCAGCTGAGCAGATGCTGGTGCCGTGCCTGCACAGTCTGCAGAACCATGAGCAAAATAAATCTTTATTTATAAATTATCCAGTCTCAAATATTCCTTTATAGCAATGCAGAACAGACTAATACAGAAAATGAGAGTGTAATCGGTAATCCAAATGTCAAAAGATGTTAGGAAGTTATGAAGATGGGCTGAGGGGAGGTAACTTCCAGAGAGACCACTATAGGCAAGGACAACGAGTCACCAAGAAGCTCCATGTAGCTAACGCAGAGGGCAAATGTGAGGGAGAAGCAGGCATGGGCCCAGCCACGGCTGACTCTGCTTATCATCCTGAGGGTCTGGCCCTCATGCTGTGCATAATAAAATGTCACTGAAGGAATACCATCAAGGTACTGCCATGGTCAGAATCTAGTTTTACAAATAGTTCTTTATTCAGGGGAGAAGGAAGAAAATAAAACCTGGTAACACTGATATGGAGACTTTAACAGCTATTTGTATTAGCGTGGATAAGAAATGCAAAGATCCTGCATTAAAGCAATGGCTGTGGGATAGATGAATTATTTAGATTTGTTATAAGGTGCACTCCACTGAATTTTGTGAGGGTTGTGTTAGAATAAGTCACTTTACCTAGGCAGATACATATATAGGAAAGTTTTGTCAGGTATCTTAATAGGAAAAAAAGGGGAAACAGCCTAATATAATGATTTTGGATCTGAGGCTAGGAGGGAGTAACATTTACTATCTCTCTGGTATTAATTATTAATCCTTTCTAAGTCTCAGTCTTTTTACCTGTATCTTGCATATAATAAAGTACCTTTCTTGTAGGATTATACTGACAGTGAAATGAGATGGAGTTGGGGTTTAAGCAGGCTGGTGGGAAACATATTAAAGATAGTTATATAATAGCCAAAAACTCCCTTGGAAAGCCCAAGAGTTTGCATAGCTTCAGATTGCTTGGCTGAAGGCAGCCAGGGTCTCTTTGCAGGAGTCGGAAAGATTAGGGTTCAAGTACAAAGGAATGTGGGAAGTTTATCTTACTAACCTGCTTACTTAGGCTTAAGACTAACCTTTCAAACTACCCCTACCCGTGGGTACTTTACTGCCTCCTACCGGGGGAAGGGGGTGGCGGGGGCGGCAGTCTGCAGAAGTTTATTACCCTCAAATGGTGTTTACTTTAGGCTCCGAAACTGGCCTTTAATCTTTACCCTCTAGTGGTGTTTACTCACAACTTTTGTTAATTAGTCTTACTGAATAAATGGGAGCCTGACTAGCAGATGAGGGCTGAGTCACAACTGTTTACAGAACTCAGCTTGGAACCTATAAGCTGCTCGAACCCTCAGCTGGACTGGCAGAGCAGAATATCTGTGTGTCAGTGTACTTTATTCATCCGTCGCCGAATCAGGGGTCTGCAGGAACAGACACCCCGCAGCTAGTGCCCCTGTGAAAAGAGCGCTGCCTCAAGATGGGACACGAAAATATTTAACCATTGACTCTGCCTAAAGGATGAATACTTTTTTTGGCCATGTCTTTTTTTCCCCTGATTCTTATTAGTTCTGTAACATCAGTTGGGATAGAAAATATGGAAGATTTCAGGTGAAAAGAAGAGGATTGAGAGAAGTTTGATTTGAATATCTAGAATCTGATTTTCCTGTAAGATATCCAGATGGAATTATCTAAACAGGTAGTTGGCATTTCAAAATGGTCTCTGGTAAGCGATTAGCAATTCAAGGTCTGAGAATGAAAAGAAAGTATAGCTGAGAAGTATAGGTCATATTAAAACTGATCCCACAGATGTGAAAGATATTGCCAGAGAGAATGCATAGGAATCAGAAGGGTTAGGGGCCAGGAGCCAAGAAAGGAGGTGAGAAGGAGTAGCTGGACAGTGGGTGGTAATTAGCTTAATGTTCTGTAAAGCAAGCAAGAAATTTTTATAAGAAAGAATTTAATTATGGATAAACACTCCAGATAAGAGCATGTAATATGCTGAGAGGATGAAATATACTAGTTATAGAGATGTGGTGGAGGCAGAAGCTAGATGTATTAAAGGGTGAATGAAAAGTGATTAAGGAGAGAACAGGAATGTAAGTTGTTCTTTTAAGGCCCTGGAGTGTGAAGGCAAGAGGACTGCAAAGACTACTGGTTGCCTAGTCAATTTCAATTCTCAGTACCAGAATCCTTCTAATTTTGGTTACTGTAATATGATCAGTTTAAAATGACATTTCCAAGCCTCCTTGCAGTTGGGTGACTAATGAGATATAATGGCCACCCATTGGGTGGGCTTGGGCTTCCAAGAAAGCTCTTTAAAGGACTGACACAGCTGGGAGACATGTCCTTTTCCCCTGTCCTTTCTCTGCCTTCCTGAAATGGAAATGAAATAGCCGAAGTCGCAGAAACCATCTTGGGACCTTGTAAAAATGGTCAAGAGAATCTCAGATACTTTAGTATTAATATGCTTGAAGTCCTGAATCAATGGCATCAACTGTTTACTTCTATTATGTGAGATAAATATGTATTTTAAATACCTGTGGTTGGCACTGTTTTTAGCAGCCAAATATAAACTGACAAAGTGTGATAGCTAGATGATATAAGGTTAAAAGAATATCTATATTCCTAGTCAAAGTAGTATCTTACAGCTTCTTTGAGGTTATTTTTTTAGATTGATTTACTATTTTTCCCTCAATAGGGAACATGGATAAATCACTTCACTGTCAGGTACTCTGTAGTAACCCAAAGAAATGTGCATCTTTTCACTCTTTCTTCTTATTCTCTCCCTCCCCTTCTTTCCATCTTTCTTCTGTCTCCCCCTCTCTTACTCTCCTGATAGGTAAGATGCTTTCTGATAGATCAAGAGGTTAATAAACTTTGAATAATTGGATGTAAAGTGTTTGAACAATAAAATCTCTGCAGATAAAAGATATTTAAGAGTTAGCTTAAAACATTACACAGGAAATATAATGGTGTTATTATCTTTCCAACAAGCAAACTATTTTGGTCTTGTAAGCAAATGAAGTGACATTCACCAGCTAAGAGGGTTCAGGCATCTCAACCCACCAGGAGAACAGGGAGGCCCCTCATGCACAGGCATACAGATACGATGCACCACACAGAGGGAATAAGAAGCCATGCCTTGTGATAAGAACAAAGCATCGGGCATTTGCTAAATGCTATTCGACAGGAGAAAAATAGTAATCATTATTACCATGGAAGACTGTTCAAAGTCACTGAGCAAAACTTCAGCGATTTCAAATCCAGAGACTGAACATGTTCTACAACTAGGGATAAGCATGCTGTTACCTTCAAACAATATCCCTGTGGAGGGCAGCTTGGGATACAGAGTTGAGTCGCCATAAACTGGACAGAAAAGGAAAGGGAATCATCTACATCAACAGAAGAAACAATTATCTTAGCCATCCACCTGGCTAGTCAGTTTTTCCAGCTGTTTAGTAAGGAGAAACTACTTTATGCTATTTGTGATTATTAAAAATTATAGTTGTTTTAATTCTCATTCCATCTTGTGGGATCAATAATTTCAGTTAATTCTTATGCCCCAAATTAAAGATTGGGATGGAATTATCTAGTGGGTAGTTGGCAATTCAAAATGGTACGTAGTAGGTGATTACTAGATAGCATTTTGAATTACCATATCTTCAGGTCTTGAGATATTTAGCTATCTAGAGTTCATCCACCTACCTGATGTTCTTCCTGTTCAGGTCTCCTACTGAGAGAAAGCAGGCAACAAAATCTTTTACAGAATGATGCTTTAAGAAGACATATATTTGGTCTAAGTGTGTCAAAGGTGAGCTGTTACACTCATAGGTATACTAAATATAAACTTCTTTTATTTTTCTGGTGATACATTGCCTAGGGATTGTGCTTATCATAAGGTCCCAGCAAATGAAGAGGAAAGACACTGACTGGGAGAAAATATTTTCAACATATATCTGACAAAGGAGAGGAATTGTGCCCCCAGGAATGGTGCTTAACAGATTACACCCTGGAACTTCATTTATGGCTGGGTCCGATTTCAGTGATTTTGGGCTAATGCTGTAATGGGCCTTTGAGCTGATGCTATTAATGGGATGAGACTCTTGGAAACTTTTGAAAGGGGTTACCAGTAATCATATGAACAGATGACTTTCATCGCTGGTCATCAAGAAAAGGCAAATTAAAACCACATTGAAATACTATTATATACTCACTAAAAGGGACAAAATTAAAAAGACTAACACTGTGTTTTGGAGAAGATGGAGGCAACTGGAAATCTTGTAAAATATACAATGACTCAAACACTTAAGAAACAAATTTGGCTGATTCTTATAACGTTAAACCATTAATACTTACCATATGCCCCAGCAGTCCCACTGTTATGTATTTACCTAGAGAAATGAAAGCACATGTTTACACAAAGAGCTGCCATAAATGTTCACAGCAGCTTTATTTGTAATAGCTCCAAATTGGAAACAATGCTGATGTCCAGCAGCAGGTGAATGGGGAAAATAACTGTGGTAATCCTACAATGGGATACTACACCCAGCCAGCAGCCGAGCACAGAGGATGTATTGATTAAGGCCCATTCCTAAGAGACACAGGACTCCTCCAGTGGGAGACTGCCTTGAGGACACCCCCTCAGCCTGACCAAACCTTTCTTGGAATTGCACTGCAGTCTAAGCCTTTCTTTTAACCCCCTTATCCTGCCTTCTTCCTTTCTTTTGCAGGTGTTGGAACTGCATACTCTGTAGACTCTCCAGGTCTTCTCAGGATTCTCTTCCCTTTCTCTTTCACAGCATTTCCCCTAAACCTGTTTCATGGCTAATCCTTTCTCAGCATCTGCTTCCCAGAATACTCAGATTAACAAAATTGTTGCCTGGGGCTTAAGTGGGAGCATGGGACATTTTTGGGTGATGGAAAAATGTTTTATATCTTTGTCATTGCAGTGGTTACATACATATATTCATTATCAAAACATATTGAAATGTACACTTAAAGGGGGTATATTTTGTTCATCAGTAAAAAATGATTTAAAACAAATCATAATCTCAAATGCTGCCTGTGACTTGCTGGTCAGGGTAGATATTGGCCAGGTAATATTTCATGTCCAGATTGCAAAGGCAGAGAAGATAAAGAATCTGGATGGTACGGTATTGGCAAAAACAGCCTTCACTCATTTAGGGGTTGCATTTAGAAATCTTTAGGAATCATAAATCTCCTTTTAAGGATAAGCCGATACCATTAGGTCACTATGGTGACTTACTTGTAAATGGGCATAAAATGGCTAAGTAATAAAGGTCCAGATGGTTGTAGCAGGAACAATATTTGAAGGAGACAGAGACATTTCCATTAAGTAATGACTTCTTAAAAAGGAGATAAGATTTTCAAGGTAGTTTTTAATCTGAACTTTTTTTCTTCATAAATCTGGAATGATCTCTAAATTCTTACCCACTGATAGTGTGGAGAGAGGCGGTACACTGAGGCAACCTCTTGCCCGTTTCACCAAGCATGGACATTGGATGAAGTTGGCATTCTAGCAGTCATCAGTGATTTATATTCTCCCTCGCCTTGCCTACCTCTGTCCCCAGATTATGACTTCATTGAGGATGATAACAGGGGCTTTATTTTTCTCTCTGTTTCTGGATTAGCCAGTTCACAATAGGCAAACAATATTTTTCATTGCGTAGATTATTGAATGAATAAATAACTTTCTGTCATGACTCTGCTTCTCATGGGGCAACCCTTCAAAACACACCTTGTTTATTTTCTTCCAAGCTAAGCTGAGAACCTGTAAGGACAAGATTGCTTTATTGATCTTGTTTTTCTTCATTTACTATCTATTCATTTTTACTACCAGGTTTAGCCTTTACTAGAAACTAAGGAGCCAGATCAAAACAGGTTCCTACTATTACAATTGAGGTCAAAGAGCTTGTGCCTTACAAGATCCTGAGTACAGAGGGTTTGATGTGGCATCTAATTGGATTGCTGTGTTGCTCAAATCCAAATGAAATCTTTCAAAATTGACTTGACAATTGCAGAACAATGAGAAATGTCAAAATCCACCTGACATAATTTTTCATTACATACCTTTAAAATACAATACAGACAAAATCTAAAGAAAACAATAATTTTTAAAATGGGATTTTAATTTTAGAATGCTTTTTGATTTATAGGAAAATTGCAAAGATAATGCAGAGAGCTCAGTTGTACCCTTCACCCAGTTTCCCCTAATGCTAACATCTTGTTTTACTAGGGTATGTATATCACAGCTAAGAAAACAACATTGGTACAGTATTGTTTACTGAACTCCAGACTTTATTCAGATTTCACTAGTTTTCCCTTTATGTCCATTTTCTGTTCCAGGATCTTCTCAAGGATTCCACATTACATTTAGTCATCATGCCTCCTTTATCATCTCCACTGTGTGACAGTTACTCCATCATTCTTGGTTTGTATGTCCTTCCATTTTTAAGGAGTATTTTGTAGAATGTCCTTAAATATGGATGTGTCTAATATTTTTTCATGGTTTGACTGGGATGTGATGTTGAGCTTTTGTGAGAAAGATCACAGAGGCAAATTCACATCACATCATATCAAGGCTACATGCTATTCCTGTGATGTAGATATGAAGGTGTTAATCTTAATCACCTGACCAGGGTTCTTCATTGTAAAGTCACCTGCCCTCCCTTCTTTCCCTACTCTATACGTTGGAAACAAGTCATTACATGTAGCCCACAGTCAAAAGTGGTTGGCAGTTTAAGCCCCACTGCCTGGAGAGGGGGGAAGCCACATAAACTATTTGAAATTCTTGTCTCCACCTTTGCTTATGTATTCAATCGTTTATTTGTGTCAGCATGGACTTGGGATATTTCTTTTATGCTTTGCCTTATCACCCAATACTATCCTTATTTATTTTGTTCTCATTGCTCCAGCTTTGGCCATTAGAAGGTCTTTCAGGTTGGCTCTGACATGCCTCCATCCTTCTATTCTCTGAGTACTTCCTTAAATCCTGGCACTGTAAGATGCTCCTAATTTACCTTGTCTATCCCATGCCACCAGCTCTAAAGGTAGCCATTTCTTCAGAGAACGCTGGTTCTTTTTATTGGACAACAGAGTTAGAGCCGATTGTCTGAGCACTGGATAACAGTTGTCTTTTTAAGAGCACAATTACTGAAGTTCCAGCTGCTACTGAAATATCACTACACCACTGCATGTCTGGTATTTAGCTGAGGGAAGATTTTTGTTTCATGTATTAGATATATTCACTAGGGTTTTCTGTAGTGTATTATTTTCTTTAAGTTCTGGTTGCTGTTTTATTTTTTTGGGGGGGGGAGGCAGTAGGATTCCTATAAGATGTACAGACCAGTGGATTACACTGGGAATTGTTTTGACAGCAAGAAGCACATGGTTTCAAAAAGAACTTATCCCTGGATTAATTTTCTCCCAGCTGAGTTGCACCATGACTGTTACGTTGTACAGAGCTCACTGGGTTGAAGAGGCCCGGTACACAGGTGTAGGTATAATCATTTGGTGAGTTCATCATTTTGGAGTTTGGTCCCCTTATTTTCATGCTGTTTTATTAGCACACTGAGAACTGACATACTTTTCAGGAGCAGGCTTATATTATTCAAGCTTGTGGAAACTGACACGTCTCCATAACTCTGATTGACTATTTACAGTAATAAATGCAATGGTCAGCAAACTAGAGTGCTTGCATCAATAGAATCTTTCCAATTAAATGTGATGTTCAGGAAGCAAAATTACCATCAGAAGCTTGCCTGGTTAGCGTGGATCAAAACAAGGGGAGTTTTACAATTCCCGTGCTTCATGGCATATTGTCAAAGCAGTCTGATGCACCTTCTTCATGATGAGGCCATGTCTGCCTCCACAAGTATGAAGTTCTGAATGGGCATAGCTGGCTTCTAGCTGTTTGGGTCTCTTGTTTCTCTGGACTGACAATCCTCCCTACTCTGCTCTGACAAATACCACTCTAAAGACAGTACAATACAAGTGGGTAATATTCTAAATTCAAAAATTCCAATTCTATTCCAGTTATATATTTTCTGAAAATAACTGCCTGATGTTGACTCAAGATTCTGGTGTTTACAAAATCTTAAAATGTCTTTAGTCACACTTCATAAAACCAAAAAAGAAAAAAATTAGAAAACAAAAGTTGGAGTTTACTTCTATAAAAGGCTTATACACAGATATTGCATATGGATCTTGCTGATTTCATCCAGGCAGAGCAAATTTTTCCTTTATCCCTAATTCTATACTCCTATAAAAGGCTTATAAACAGATATTGCATATAGATCTTATTAGTTTAATCCAGACAGAGCAAATTTTTTCTTTATCCCTAATTCTATCCTCCTTCCTGCCCCCGTACCCATCTCCCATGGGAGAGGCACTTTTCTGTTGCCCCCATGTAATTGTGTGACCTTGGATATATTATTTAACTTTTATTTAATATAATCCTGTGTTTCCTTATCTGTGAAATGAGGAAAAGTAATTCTCCTTCAGAAGTTTGACGTATGGATGAAATCAGATAAAATATATCAATGTCTTTAAAAATTCACTGGTGAATAGTTTGCATTCGATAAGGACTAGCTGCAGTCAGTGGCTAACAGTCCCCAAACAGCAGCTTAAAGCTGTACTAAACATCTCAGATGCTGTGGCAACACTCTTTCTCTGACAGTGTTTGTCTGTTCAAGTGGCTTGGATAAACCAGCATTCATCTGGTGAATAAACAGCGATGTCAGGCTGAAATATTCAAGTGGAAGGCTGAATCCTGTACATCATCACTGCAGCAGTTAACTGCTGAGCTTTTTATTTTTTGAAATGTAAAACTGTTGAAAACTAAGAGCAGTTTTTCATGAGCATTTATTCTTACTCATAAGCGTCTAGCAGGGATTGCCAAGTGTGATTACATTCATTAAGATATTTTTGTTTTAGAAGAAAGACTTCGTATTCATAAATTAATAAATACTTGCTCATATTATCACTTTAACCTGATCACTTTAATTTTACAAATGGGCTTTTTTTCTGAGGCAGCTTTATTTGGAAGCTGAATGACTAGCCTACAAAACAACAGGGATTAGAGTTGAGAATGGTCTTCCCGATTGCTGTGTCATAAATGCAAGACTGTAATTAGGACAGCCTTGACAGAATGTCATCCACTTGGATTACTGTGCACATGATAATCTGTCACTCTGGCACTCTCGAGACCCAAGAAAAAAGCTGTTGTGCAGCATGTTAACATGTGTTTGTGAGGAGTTGTTCATTGAAGGTTATGCGTGACATCTTCTTGCCTCTTGAGTCTCTTGGTGGATTTCTAATTTCATCTGTTTCATTAGCCAGATATTGGTTTTTAGAATGATTAGTGCTCCAGGAGGACCCACCCAAGTGCTGTCACCACTGTGACAGGTCTGCTCCCTGTGGAGTGGAAAGTATCTCAGACGCTTATCTTCTCCTAAAGCCCAGGGGTCGTGGGGGCACACAGCTGTGTCCGACAACTAAAAATCACTCATGCTTGGTTTTTAGGGGGCACAATTGTCAGAATCTGCTCCATCCCCTTGCCAAGGTTGATTTTGTCAAAGCTGACCCCAATCTTTTATTCTAATCACACTTTCTACTTTGTTGAGCTATTTGGATAGCAGCTCTGCCTTTTAACCTTATCCACTCCACTTTGGACTTCTGAAATTTAACTTTGTTATTCTACTTATAAATTTTCCTTGTCAATGTTCCCTGGTTTTTACCTTGTTACCTTGGAAAACAACATCAGGACCCATGATCCTGGTTGTTCCAGCCACTCTTCCATATGGTGGAGTCTCATACCAGCACTGGAAAAATGATGTTTCACACATTGTACATGATAGAGGGGATGAGGATGTGGTTCTTGCATTTGAAGGATTGTGAATTCTTCTTTCTTAACAAATCAGAGAAAAATAGAAGCTACATTACTAGCAAATTTATTTTTACAACCTTTTTTTGAAAAATAACAATGGTAAACACAGTAATCTAGTTTATTATTTTATTTAAACAAAGACCTTCTGTTTGATTTTTTTTACTTCTTATATTTTCCAGACTCACATAAGCAAATTCCAAAATGCTTGAAGTAGTAATCATTCTGATTTTAATTATGATAATTTTAAAACATTAAAATTGAAATGTAGAAAGTGCTTATTTTTAAATTAATAAAATACAGTTACAAGATCCCTCTTATAAAATTGCCGAAGTGTCACAAGAGTTTATGCATGTAAAGCGCTTTACTCAGTGCCTGGAACATGAAATGTGCAATTAAAAAGCTATTATTGTTAGCATTCGATTTCATACTTACAAAATAAATAGTTTGTACCACGTGACCTACAATGTCCTTACCAATTTTAAAATCTTGAATCTGAATTTTACCCCCAACAGAATTTCTGGTGTATCTATGATATTGCTTACTAATTACCCCAAAAATATTGAATGTGTAAACTCTGGAGAGCATAAACATATGATATATACATATGTAATAACAAAAACTGAGAAAATAAGAGTGTTAGGTGATAATAGTTGCAAGAAAAGCAGGGAAAGGGGATGATGAAGGGGAAAGCCAGAGTGTGGTCCTATTTTAGAAAAGGTGAGTGTGGATAGACCTCTCTGGTAAGGCAAGGTATGCACATGTATTTGGTTGACATCAGAGTGGAAGCCCTGTGGCTATCCGAGGCAAGAGGGTTCTTGCTTCATTTCTGAGAAGGGATATACCCAAAACATATTATGGCCCTTAAAGTCAAATGAGCTATTGCTTAGCATTCAATTCAATACAAAGTTTACCTCTTTGCTTTCAGAACAAAAGAGAAACCAGTAAACTATCCGTAAAGCATCTGTGACACACGGACTGATCCATGCCCAAGAGGATTCATTTTCCAAACAAGAATCCTGGGATAGCTGTGTTGACTGGATAGATATTCGACTTGGTGAGAAAGTTGTCTCTCAGATCACTAGCTTAGACTGTTAGATATTAACAATAGAATTTTATTACCAGATAAATTTTAGCATATCTGATTGATATAAACTATATCTCCATGAGGCCACAATAATCAAATGTATGTGAAATATCTGGTCTCACTGATGTTTTATTAATCTTATTTCCTCATTATTTGCTTCACTGAAGCCAGGTAGCCAGAAGACTGGTTAAAAAAATAAATATGTTATATTTATTATTTGATTAGGATAGTGCAATGGAAAGTGCTCAAGAACAATTGATTTATTAATATGTTGATTCATTAATTCCTTCAATATGTATGAATTAAGTGAGGGGCGTCATGCTAAGGGTAGGTCACTTGAATCCCAGTACAAACACTGTTATAAATGACCTATATTATCTGAAGAAAACAACAGCCTCTCTCTGAGTCTCAGTTTTTTCACAAGTTCAATGATATGTACTGAGCCCATATTGTATGCCAGGCCCCATGCCTTGTACTAGGGACACAGAGATGGACAAGACAGCATTATGGGGGAGACAGATATGCAAACCATTAAAGCATGGAATGGTGCATGCATGTTACAAATATATCCAAGGTAAAGGAAAATCAGAGATGAGGTAGTGGTTAATCTATCAGGGAAAATGGAGTTAGGAAAAGCTTTGCTGAACAGATGTTTAAGAATGGACAAGAGTCAAGCAAAAAAAAGAAACAAAAAGAAAAAACAATGAGAGAAAGTCATTTCCTACAGCTTATCAAGTTTAAGATTTCATGATTTTAGCAAAATGTCTGTTGAACTTTTGGAGAAAGGCATAAAGGCATGGGATTAGATGTTAATAATGTCATTAAACCATTAAAAGTAATATTCAGATGCTTTAAAAATATTGAAAGCTTTATAAATAAAAGTCCTCATCACAGAGATATTTTAAAATTTCATTTGGGATTTTTTGGACTTTTTTATACATTTCCAATTAGGAATGTCTCAGCCTGAAATGTAGACCTCCCTTTACTATAAAGTTGTCCAACTGCTAATAAACCATTTGACTAATAGATTTAGAATAATGACTTGATTTTATCATATATGTCCATAAGCTGTTAAGATATAAAAGTTTTGGATCAGTATATGTAAGTTCACTTAAAATATATATATTTCTGTTTCTCTCACTATGCAGAATTTTATGAAATACAGAATATCTGCATTATTTATTTTTGACTGCAATGTTAGGGGATGGCTTATTCCATCAATGATTGCTGCTATGGTTATTTGGGAAACTATAGAATTCATTAAAAAAATATAAATCTACCTTAACTATATCCCCAATGCCTATGAAGTTATCAGCTAAGGCATTTGGATTGTACAAAGATTTCAACAAAAGATGACCCAACACTTTATCTTACCTTACATCCCTTGGGATGAGACCTTGTTTAGTGCTAAGACTATTCAACCAGATGGATTTTTTGCTGGCTGAACTCACAGACACTTACACACATCAACAGAAGAATCTTTGCCTTATCCAGTGACTGTATCAAATAGCTATTGTTAGGATGTAAAGGTCTCAGTCAATCAGGACTTGAGAATCTCAAAAAATTTGATTTCTCTTTAAGAGACCTTTAGAACAGACGAGAACACAGAGCCATCCTTGTTTAATAAGAGATGAAGGGGGCTATGAAACTGATGGGACCTTTACTTCAATTAAATATGAGAGGAAGAATAGGGAAAGATCTCAGAATAATCGAATTTTTGGTATGAAGGGTCCTTAGGTAATAGGTAAGTAAATTCCTCCCACCTATGAGGAAACTGAAATGCAGAAAGATGAAGGGACTTGCAAAGGCCGTGCAGCCAGTTTTTCTATAAATGAGCCAGGAAGAGTAGGGCTCAATTTCAGACTTTTGACATTAGTTCATATAAATTAGTTTATACAAATACACACAGAACTACAGTGATAACATTGAAATCTATCCATCCCATAAATTTAAATATGCTGTAATTGCCATCATCTAGTTTCCTCCATAATTTAAATAGATACCCTCATTTTCCAATATCTACTCCTGCAAATTTCTAATTATACATTTTAATCATTATTTTGGTTACTATTCACTTGGGATTAAACCTAATAATGTTGTCTAAAGGGAGACAAGTTTTGGAGAAAGAATACACAGAACCAATAAGAGAAAACATTGTCATAAGTAAAGTGGAACCAAAACGTCTTTGCAGCTGTAGAAAGTCCAAGGTCAATCAATAATATAATAGAGTTGAAAGGAAAACAAGACAGGCACAGTGATACATAATTCACGAATATATGAGAGCTCTGAATGATCTTTCATGGGTATTTGCTTAGAGTGGCAAGGGTGGCTGTTTTCATGGATGCTCACCCGGTTTAAGATGGGTGTCAGTTGGCCACTGGGGATATTAGATATGTGTTCCCCAAGGCCCCTCTGCTGTTACTGATGTGGATCCTGAAGAAGCAGTGGGAGTAGGAGGTTGGTAGTAGAAACAGCAACTCAAAACTCCCTTTCCTTATTCTGAATAGACAATATTTTTATTAGTTCTTGTAGCATAATTGTAGGCCTCAGACATGCTTTTATTTTTGGTGGGGGAACAGAGTCTCACTCACTCTGTCGTCCAGGCTGGAGTGCAGTGGCGTGATCTCGGCTCACTGCACCCTCCGCCTCCTGGGTTCAAGTGCTTCTTCTGCCTCAGCCTCCTGAGTAGCTGGGATTACAGGCGAGTGCCAACATGCCTGACTAATTTTTCTATTTTTAGTGGAGATAGGGTTTCACCATGTTGGGCAGGCTTGTCTCGAACTCCTGACCTCAAGTGGTCTGCCCACCTCAGCCTCCCAAAGTGCTGGGATTACAGGCATGAGCCACTGTGCCTTGCCTCAGACATTCTTTACAGATCCCTGTGAAAACACTGTAATAGTGTTGGGTTTGTTTTTTTACCTAAGAGAAATAAAATGTGGTTAACAGTTAACAATTTTGTGCCAAAAAACCCTTCAAAATCAAATTGATGATAAAATGATGAGTTTATTACTTAACCAAATCAATAGGACTATTAAATATGCTGCTTAACTATGAATCAGAAGAGATAGTTACTTTTGCTGCTGCTCACTCATAATGTAGGAAATTTAGGTCACCTATTGAAAGGCTTGTGGCTAACTATAGAAAAACTGAAATAGATCACCAATAGAGTTCCATGCTGCAACTTCTTTCTAAAGCATAGATGCCCATCTGTTAAAAATGATTTGGCTTTTAAGTATATCCTGCCTCTTTTAACTTTTTTAAATCCTTTTTTTTTTTGGCTTTTTAAATTATGTGAACCATATAACCTCACTGTGTAGAATTTGAAAAATAAAAATAATATTTAAAATCACTAATTTTTTATCCCTCAGAAATTTTCATTACTATTAATATAATTTCCATGAATATTTTGATGAATTTCTCTTTGTTATTTTTAATATGCATATCTGTTTATAGATATAGTACATACACCAAAACCTTGGCATTATACTCTGCTTGCCTAACTTCAAATTCTATTCTTTTAGTTGGTCCTCTCCTATGAAATTAAGCTTTCTTCAAAAGTGGAATTTCGATTTGGGTGACTTTTTCTTCCCTTTGGTTCCCTGATTTTGAGGTATTAATTATTTTCATCATTATATTATCATATAAATAAGAATAGCCAAGACTGATGGTCATAAATATGGTACTGTAAAGATGTAATTTAATTTCAGTTAGTGTAATAACTGACCTGACTAGTCCTACCTTACTTCATTCATATCCCAATTAATGCTGATAATAGTCTTGCTTCACATGTCCCTCAAAATATTCACCACTGCTATTCAACATAGTGCTGGAAGTTCTGGCCAGGGCAATCAGGCAAGGGAAAGAAATAAAGGGTATTCAGATAGGAAGAGAGGAAGTCAAATTATCTCCCTTTGCAGATGACATGATTGTATATTTAGAAAACATCATCTCAGCCCAGAAACTCCTTAAGCTAATAAGCAACTTCAGCAAAGTCTCAGGATACAAAATCAATGTGTAAAAATCACAAGGATTCCTATACACCAATAATAGACAAGCAGAGAGCCAAATCATGAGTGAACTCCCATTTACAATTGCTACAAAGAGAATAATATACTAAGGAATACAACTTACAAGGGACATGAAGGATCTCTTCAAGGAGAACTACAAACTACTGCTCAAGGAAATAAGAGAGGACACAAACAAATGGAAAAACATTCCATGCTCATGGATAGGAAGAATTAATATCATGAAAATGGCCATACTGTCCAAAGTAATTTATAGATTCAATATTATGCCCATCAAGCTACCATTGACTTTCTTCAAAGAATTAGAAAAAACTACTTTAAATTTCATATGGAACCAAAAAAGAGCCCATATAGCCAAGACAATACTAAGCAAAAATAACAAAGCTGGAGGCATCATGCTACCTGACTTCAAACTATACTACAAGGCTACAGTAACGAACACAGCATAGTCGTGGTACCAAAACAGATATATAGACCAATGAAACAGAAAAGAGACCTCAAAAATAACACCACATATCTACAGCCATCTGATTTTTGACAAACCTGACAAAAGCAAACAATGGGGAAAGGATTCCCTATTTAATAAATGATGCTGGGAAAACTGGCTAGCCATATGCAGAAAACTGAAACTGGACCCCTTCCTTACACCTTATACAAAAATTAACTCAAGATGAATTAAAGACTTAACTGTAAAACCTAAAACCATAAAAACCCTGAAAGAAAACCTAGGCAATACCCTTTAGGACATAGGCATGGGCAAAGACTTCATGACTAAAACACCAAAAGCAATTGCAACAGAAGCCAAAATTGACAAATAGGATCCAATTAAACTAAAGAGCTTTTGCACAGCAAACAAAACTATCATCTGAGTGAACAGGCAACCTACAGAATAGGAGAAAATTTTTGCAATCTATCCATCTGACAAAGGTTTAATACCCAGAATCTATAAGGAACTTAAACTAATTTACAAGAAAAAAACAACCCCATCAAAAAGTGGGCAAAGGATGTGAACAAGCACTTCTCAAAAGAAAACATTTATGCAGCCAACAAACATATGAAAGAAAGCTCATCATCACTGGCCATTAGAGAAATGCAAATCAAAACCACAATGAGATACCATCTCATGCCAGTTAGAATGGCGATCATTAAAAAGTCAGGAAACAACAGATGCTGTCGAGGATGTGGAGAAATAGGAATGCTTTTATGCTGTTGATAGGAATGTAAATTAGTTCAATCATTGTGGAAGATATGTGGCAATTCCTCAAGGATCTAGAACCAGAAATACCATTTGACCCAGCAATCTCATTGCTGGGTATATACCCAAGGGATTATAAATCATTCTACTGTAAAGACACATGCACACATGTTTACTGCAGCACTATTCACAATTGCAAAGACTTGGAACCAACTCAAATGCCCATCAATGATAGACTGGATAAAGAAAATGTGGCACATATATACCATAGAATACTATGCAGCCATAAAAAAGAATGAGTTCAGCCAGGCACAGTGGCTCACGCCTGTAATCCCAGCACTTTGGGAAGCCAAGGCAGGTGGATCATGAGGTCAAAAGTTTGAGACCAGCCTGGTCAACATGATGAAACCCAATCTCTACTAAAAATACAAAAAATTAGCCAAGCGTGGTGGCATGCACCTGTAATGCCAGCTACTCGGGAGGCTGAGGCAGGAGAATCACTTGAACCCGGAAAGTGGAGGTTGCAGTGAGCTGAGATTGCACCATTGCACTCCAGCCTTCAAGACAGGGTAAGACTCCATCTCAAAACAAAAACAAACAAAAAAAAACACAAGAAGAATGAGTTCATGTCCTTTGCAGGGACATGGATGAAGCTGGAAGCCATCATTCTCAGCAAACTAATACCGGAACAGAAAACCAAACACCGGTAGGGCGTGGTGGCTCATGCTTGTAATCCCAGCAATTTGGGAGGCCGAGGCGGGTGGATCACGAGGTCAGGAGATCAAGACCATCCTGGCTAACACGGTGAAACCCCGTCTCTACTAAAAATACAAAAAATTAGCCAGGCGTGGTGGCGGGAGCCTGTAGTCCCAGCTACTCGGGAGGCTGAGGCAGGAGAATGGCGTGAACCTCGGAGGCGGAGCTTGCAGTGAGCTGAGATCGCGCCACTGCACTCCAGCCTGGGCAACAGAGCAAAACTCTGTCTAAAAAAAAAGGAAAACCAAACACCACATGTTCTCACTCATAAGTGGGAGTTGAGCAATGAGAACACATGGACACAGGGAGGGGAACATCACACACCAGGGCTTGTCAGAGGGCGGTGGGCAAGGGGAGAGAGAGCATTAGGACAAATACCTAATGCATGCAGGGCTTAAAACCTAGATGATGGGTTGACAGATGCAGCAAACCACCATGGCACATGTACACCTATGTGACAAACCTGCACATTCTGCGCATGTATTCCAGAACTTAAAGTAAATATATATATATACACACAAGAAGCAAATGAATATATATGTATATATGTCTGTCTTATACTAAGCAAATGAACATATATATGTTCATTAAAGCAAATGAACATATATATATATTATCATTTGCTTCTTGTTTAAAGAAACCTCAATATACTAAGACAGTTAAATTTATAAAACCAAATGAAGATGACTTTCATCATGAAAACACCCTTTCAGTTCACACAAAAAGGAACAATTATAATTTTCTATTAAAGCAACTCTCCCCTCCCTCGGACATGAAAATTATTGAAAGCTTTCAAAGTTTCAAGCAAATTTTAAAGAATATCCGATAAAGTGAGACTCATGTCTAACTACTTCTTCTAAATGCCACAAACCCTCTGTCTCGTCTTTTAAGACACCTGTTTCCTCTCACTTACTGTGGTTGAGCTTACTGATGTTTGTATGTAAAATGTCTGATGTGTATTCTTCATCAAAAACTTTTCTAGTGTGGTTGCGTCCTCTGCTGTGCTGTGGTTTGTGTGGCGGCCCTCCTCTCCTAATGCTCCTCTAATGGATTCCGGGGGGAAAACGGAAGGAACCATATCCCCTTCTCCTTTGTTAGGATGGGACTATCCTTGTCCCATCACGTTGCAGTTATGTGTGGATTTCTATACTAGCAAGTAAGGGCCAATTCAGAAGAGAATTACAGCAAATCCTTCATAGACAGGAAACTCTACATTCCTTTCTGATAGTTCTTTCTTCTTTCAGGCATAGATAGTGTTAAAGGCTGTAATTAGTGTGCCTCAGTAAGGTACTATAAGGCTATGTGTGGCTATACTCAGTTGAGAGTTTACACATAGTTAACACATTTTCCAAGAATAGACAAGACCTGTAATATCTGGGAATTTCCAGGAGAAGCTCTTTTATATAAAAATTATATGATTAGAAATTGGATGAAACTTGTCCTTTTATATGTTTAAGGATGTAGCCTGTTGCCCCCAAAGACTCTTGATTTCTGCTAACAATCTTATAAAAAGGTGTTAGAGTATTTCCCACCTTCTTTAAAATAATCGTTCCATCCTGCCCACAGAAAGTGATCCCAGATGTGCCCCTAAGGCCAAGTGCACCGTGCCAACTAAGGGTTCCAGGATTTTATGAATGTTCAAGCAAATTCTACCTTTAGCAGAAGTTAACTTGTAGCCCAACACTGCTTAGCATCCCTTACATAGGGACTAAATGGGCATTTAGAAATTTAAGCAGGCCTCTGTCTCCTCCCTGTAATGTCTATTTCATTGTCATTTAAAATTCTATGTAATTTATATTTTCCTTTAAATGCCCAATGATAAAGCACCTAAAGACTACAATCTTCACAAGAAAATAGAGTGGATATCTTTTTTGGGAGGGAGAGGATTGGTTATTAATCCCTTTCCCCTTCTTCTGGTAGGAGCACCATGTACCCTCACCTGTCTTCTGGAATATATTCCTTAACCACCTTTTGTAGTTATTGTAGGAATGCCCATAGGGTATGCTGCCACCCAAACCCATGTCCAGCCACCAGGGAGCTCATATGACCCAGTCCAACAAATCATAACACTCTATCCATACAACTGGGGTTGTTTATCAAATGGTGTGTGACTGAAGCCAGGACAATTCGATTTCTTCCCTGGAATTTTATATGACCACGTAAAAAGAAGCTCTTTTTATTCTCCGGATCACTAAACTGGGACAATGTAAACCTAAAACAGATACTAGATCTATGATTGCTCTTCCCCATCCCAACTTACTGGTGGATAAAATTGTCCACAAGGTGAGGCAATAAACAACCCACAGAGAGGAGTAGGGACAAGAATATAGTGTAATTTCCCTGTTATAGTTCCTTTTTATTTTCCCTTTTTTTTTTTAGTCTGTTAGCTACTCCATAGCCTTGCAATCCTGCAATAAGTCTCCATCTATCTATCTATCTATCTATCTATCTATCTATCTACCTATTTATCTATACTTAAGCTGGTTTAAGATTTGAGTGTTGAAGTTATTGGTAATAAGAAGGTCTGGGAGGCAGGGGTCAACAAACAAATTTAAGTAAAAGACCGGATAGTAACTATTTTCCACTTTGTAGGCAATAGAATCTGTCTCGATTACTCGCTCTGCTGTTGGAACATGAAAGCAGTCATTGACAATATATACACGAATGAACTTGGCTGTGTTCCGCTTAAAAATATAAACACCATCCTTCATTTTCAGGCTTTACAAAAACAGACAGTGGACTCAGTTTGGCTATGGGCCATAGTTTGTCCACCCTCTGGTCTAAGGTATAACCAGGAACACTGGACGTGGAAAGAATTAAGAACCTGCAGAGTGAGAAGTTTCAGTGAATCATCTAGACATATTAAAGTCACCATGAACAATAACAGAAATTCTGAGGGATTAAGGACTTGGAGACAAGTGCTAAAATCATCAATAAATATAGACATTTCTGAGCGGGGCTGGGTGTGGTGGCTCACACCTGTAATCTCAGCACTTTGGGAGACCTAGGCGGGTGGATCAGCTGAGGTCAGGAGTTCGAGACCAGCCTGGCCAACATAGTGAAACCTCGTCTCTACTAAAAATACAAAAATTAGCCAGGCATGGTTGCATTTGCCTGTAGTCCCAGCCACTCGGGAGGCCGAGGCAGGAGAATTGCTTGGACCTGGGAGGTGGAGGTTGCAGTGAGCTGAGATCACACCACTGCACTCTAGCCTGGGTGACAGAGTGAGACTCTGTCTCAAAAAAAAAAAAAAAAAAAGAAAAGAAAACAAAAAGAAAAAGAAATGCCTGGGTGGGTGGTAGATATCTATGAAAATGAAAGGTGGTGTCAGATGGTATATGTTTCATGTAGTTTCTTTGTTTGTGTGTTTGTTTTTGGCAAGGGGAGGAACATTAATCTCAAAGCTGTAATAGAGAACAAGGAGGACACCAACCTGCCTCCTCCCAGTGTTCTGTGTAAAGAGGGAGAACAAACTTTCTCCATTTGTGACCATATGGGAAAAGTAATGTCATTAGGGCATAGCAAACCTTCAGCTGGTTTTGGCTAAGAAAGAAAGTTATAGGATCATTCAGATAACTTGAGGATACAGGCTTTTTTGCAGATGCCATACTGGAGGGCACAGTGGAAGCACAAAGACATTCAGGATGGGAGGCTGAGTAAGCTTAGGGGGCTATACATACAGAGGTAGAGATAGGGGACTGAAAGACTAGGAGTTCTTGTGTCTATGGAAGAATGTTTTAAATATGACATGATTCATCTGTATGATTTCTTATAGAAAGGTGAGTAATGGGTTTTAATTATAGTCCCCTTCTCAATACTTATCTCTCTGACTGTTACAGGGGGTGAGACAGGCAATATTTTGAAAGAAGATAGGAAAGGAGAATGTTTCTCCTGGATTGTGAGGATCTCTGTGGCATCCTCTTTGTCCTGCTAAGGAACTGTATATCTCCTTTGTAATTGTATTCCCAAAGTCAAGCAAAATTACTGGCAATTCATCTTTGTGAAATAAAGACAAGTATACAAACAATATTAACAGGTAGAATAAAAGAATGGTGGAATAAACGCACTGACAAAGTAATTGGGGTTGGGGGAAGGCAAATAATTTATCAGATTAAGATCTCAGGGAAAGATTCAATATGGTGATGCCTTTGCCAAGGGTCTTGACAGCTGAAATTGTGACAGGTCATTGACGGGCTCTGATGCTGCTCTCAGGACTACAAAGGAGTTTTTGTGCTTCCACGGCACTCTGACAAGGATAGCTCTGGGCATTCTGGTTACATCTGTCTGTGTTCCATGATATGAAATTAAAAGATTTCATCATTCCAAATTACATTTCCCGAGAGATAAGGAGCTAATTGCCAAACAAGCAGCAATACATTGAAAAGCCCAAATCATCTCATCCATTGTCTGCCTTAAAGGGAAGCTGGAGCCCTTTTGGAAAGGTACCAAGGGTGGAGAAAAAAAAGTAACAACAGTTTGGAAGATTAGTTCTATTATTTCTCCAAGGAAATCAGTGGCATTAAAAAAAACTGCCTTCTAGACTAGTTTCAGTATAATGTCAGTATCATATAAAATGTCGTGTTCAGTCAGCCTCATCATAGGTACAATTTAGTCAGTAGAAAGCCTGAGGGCCCTTCTAGATATAGAATGATTTGTTTGTGCTGTCAGAGCAGGAAAGTAATAACTCAATGCTTTCAATTTTGGTTTGCTTCTTTGGTCTAGTTTTCAATAAAATTATAGACACAGGCTATTTTTATAAAATTCCCAAGTTGGTACAACATTACTTTAACCTTAAGGGTTTTTTCCCACTCTTGGATTCACTTTACATCAGGCTTTTCTATCAGTCCATATATAATCTGTGATGAAAAATATTCCTTCTTTACAGATATGAAAATGAATGAAAAAAGGGTCTGGAGTCATCATGTTGACCAGATTTTTCACTTTGTGAGAATTGTTCCAAACCTGAAGTCTTTATAAATAAAGGTTAATAATGTTTAAAAACTCCCAGGGGAAAGTGTAGGAGCCATCTGAGAAAAAAAGACTTTCTGTCTACCTGGTTATTTGTTTTTATCTTCAGTGTTGTAGGGGGAAAACAGTTAACCACTGCTGAGTAATAAATTACCACAAAACTTAGCAACTTAAAATAACAATTATTCATTATAATCTGCAGTTTCTGAGGGCCAGGGATCCAAAAGGTCTTCCGGACTGGCTGGTTCAGATTCTCGTGAGGTTGCAGGAGAACTTCTAGCTTCACTGGCAGTCACCCTCAGACTCTGTTGCAATTGAAAGATCCACTTCCAGGCTCACTCCCATGATTGTTGGCAGGCATCAGTTCCTACTGGCTGTTAGATGAAGGCCTTTATTCCTTGCCAAGTAAGTCTGTTCATAGGCTACCTGAGTCTTCAGGACATGTCAATGGCTTCCTTCAGAGTGAGTGATGAGACACACATATACAAAGAGAGAAAGAAAGGGAAAGGGAGAGAGAGATGAGGAAAGTGTGGTAGAGGATGTTACAGACCTTGTCCAGAGTCACTAAGCTGGTGAGTGTCAGAGTCTGCCTCCCACAGGAGATCTCTTAGCCTCTTTGTGCTAATATTACATCCCAAGGTGTCCCAGGTGCTGTGCTAAGCAATATATATACATATATATGTATATATATTCTGATATTTAATCATTCTGTGACACTAAAAGGTAGATATTTTATATTTATTTTATTTATTTTCAACTTTTATTTTAGGGTCAGGGGATACACATGCAGGTTTGTTACATAGGTAAGTTGCATGTCATCTCGTGAAGATTGGTGTAGGAATGATCCTGTGACTCAGGTGGTGAGCATAGTACCCTATAAGTTAGTTTTTCAGCCCTCACCTTGCTCCCATCCTTACCCCAGTAGTAGTCCTCGGTGTCTATTTTTCCCGTCTTTGTGTCTGTGTATACTCAATGTTTACCTCCCACTTAAAAGTGAGAGCATGTAGTATTTGGTGTATTGTTCCTATGTTAATTCACTTAGGTTAATGGCCTCCAGCTACATCCATGTTACTGCAAAGGGCATAATCTCATTTTTTAATGGGTGCATAGTATTCCATGGTGTATATGTACCACATTTTCTTTATATAGCGCACTGTTGATGGGAATCTAGGTTGATTCCCTGTATTTACTATTGTGAATAGTGTTGTGATGAACATATATGTGCATGTGTAACAGTTTATTTTCCTGTGATGTATACACCCAGTGATGGAATTGCTGGGTCAAGTGGTAGCTCTGTTTTAAACTCTTTGAGAAATTCCCAAACTGCTTTCCATGGTGGCTGAACTAATTTGCATTCCCACCAATAGTCTATAAGCACTCCCTTCTCTCTACAACCTCATGAACATCTGTAATTTTTTAAGTTTTTAACAATAGCCATTCTGACGGTTCTAAGAGAGTATCTCATTGTGATTTTGATCTGTATTTCTCTAATGGTTAGTGATGTTGAGCATTATTTTCATGTTTGTCGGCCACATGTATGTCTTCTTTGAGAAGTGTGTTCATGTCCTTTGCCCATTATTTTAAAGTGGATATTTGTTTTTTGCTTGTTCAATTGTTTAAATTCCGTATAGACTCTGGATATTAGACCTTCATCAGATACATAGTTTGCAAATGTTTTCTCTCATTCTGTAGTTTGTCTGTTTACTCTTTCTTTTGCTATGCAAAAGCTCTTTGGTTTAATTAGGTCCCATTTCTCAATTTTTGTTTTTGTTTCAATTGTTTCTGGGGACTGAGTCATAAATTCCACCTCTTTCCACCTCTCCCAGCTAATAATTTTTAAAACTTATTATTATTATTATTATTTTTTGTAGAGACAGTGTTTTACTATGTTTCCCAGGCTGGTCCCAAACTCTTAGGTTCAAGAGATCCTCCTGCCTCAGCCTCCCAAAGTGCTAGAATTACAGATGTGAGCCACCATGCCTGGCCTGGATCTTGCTTCTTTATCCAACTTGCAACTCTATGTCTTTTAATTAGGGTGTTTAGCCCATTTACATTCAAAGTTAATATTGACATGCGAGGATTTGATCCTATCATTGTGTTATTAGCTTGATTAGACTTTATTGTGTAGTTTCTTTATAGTGTCAGTGGGCTGTGTACTTAGGGAAATGTTAAACATGGAAGCAAAAGAAACATGCCACCACAAAAACACACTTAAGAACCTCTTATACAGCAGGTCTAGCACTAGTAAATTCCCTTAGAGTTTGGTTGTCTGAAATGGATTTTATTTCTCCTTTTCTTAAGAAGCTTAGTTTAGCAGAATATTAAGATTCTTGGTTGGTCTTACTTTTCCTTAAGGATGCTGAAAATAAGGCCTTGGTCTCTTTTAGCTTGTAAGGTTTCTGCTGAGAGATATGCTGTAAGCCCAATGGGGTTCCCTTTGTAAGTGGTCTATCACTTCTATCTAGGTGACTTTAAGATGTTTTTCTTTCATGTTGACCTTGGAGAATCTGATGACTATGTGTCTTGGGGATGGTTATCTTGTATAGTATCTCACAGGGGTTTACTGAGTTTGTTGAATTTGCCTGTTAACCTCTCTAGTGAAATTGGGGAAATTTTCATGGGCTGTATCCTCAAATGTGTTTTCCAAGTTTCTTACTCTCTCTCCTTCTCTTTCCTTCCCTTTCAGGAACATCAATGAGTCATAGGTTTGGTCTCTTTACATAATCTTGTATTCCTCAGAGGTTTTGTTAGTTTTTTAAAGTTCTTTTTTCTTTATTTTTGTCTGCCTGCATTGATTCGAGGAGTTGTCTTCAAACTCTGAGATTCTTTCCTCAGCTTGGTCAATTCCATTGTTAATGCTTCCAACTGTGTTATGAAATTCTTGTAGTGAATTTTTCAGTTCCACAAGTTCAGTTTTGTTCTTTCTAAAAATGGCTATGTTGTCTTTCAATTCTTGGATCATTTTACTCTTTTTCATGGGTTGGGTTTCAACCTCCTCCTGTGTCTCATTGAGCTTCCTTGCCATCTTGATTCTGAATTCTATGTTTGTCATTTCAGCCATTTCTATCTGGTTTGGAACCATTGCTGGAGAGTCAGTGTGATCATTTGAGGGTAAGATGACACTCTGGATTTTAGAGTTGCCAGAGTTCTTACACTGGTTCTTTCTAATCTGTGAAAGCTGATATTTCTTTATCCTTTGAAGTTGCTGTCCTCTGGATGAGGTTTTCTGTTTTTATGTTCTTTATTTCCTTGAGGGTTTGACTATGGTGTAATTTGGATGTAGCTGATTGTCTTCATTTCTGGATGCTTTCAGAGGACCAAGCCTTAGCTTGGCACCCCTGGGCTGTGTGATCTAACTCTGGGGGGGCTGGAACCAGGTACATGGGTTTGTCCTCTGGATCCCCACAGAGGTCAAGGACAAGCTGCATTGGAGGGGTCAAGGTGCTCCCAGGCTGCTGGCAAAATTGCTATGTCAGGGGCTATTGACAAAAGTACTTCTATGGGGCAGCAGGAATCTCTTGTTAAAGCACTTCAGTGGGGTGATGGGGCATCCATTGAAAGCACTCTGCTAGGGCAGCAGGGATGCCAGCACAAGTACTACTATGAGGGGCCATCATCAAAAACACTCTGGTGGGGCACTGGGGGCCCCCTGCAAAAGCATTCTGGCTGGGCAGCAGGATCCTTTTGCAAAAGCTCTCTGGTGTAGTAACAGAAGTACCAGTGAAAGCACTCCAATGGGGGCCCGTCAGCAAAAGCACTCCAGTGGATTTCCTTCATACCATAAATGGGAAAATTGAGGTACAAAGAAGTTAGTTATTTTGGCCAAGCTTTTATGGCTAGTATAATCAGAGCTTGCATTAAAACCAAGGTTTTTCTGACTCTAAATTCTATTCTGGGAAGTATTAGGTAAAACATTACAGGAAAAACTTTTCTCTTTGAACACTCAGGAAAACACAAAGATACGTGTGTGCATACAGGAAAGACTTTATGAGGACACAGAGAGAAGGTGCCCATCTGCAAGCCAAGGAGAGAGGCCTCAGAGGAAACCAAGCCTGTTAACACCTTGATCCTTGTCTTCTAGCCTCCAGTACTAAGAAAAAATAAGTGTCTATGTGCTTAAGTCTGTGGTATTTTGCTATGACAGCCCTAAGAAAAGAAAATACTCATAAAGTGACTTTTTTTGTCTTTCTAATATCACTGTGATATCAGACACTTATACAATTCTATCCTCTGTCCTGGAAAAGGGAAATCATCATCTCCCTCATATTGACATATATTCATGTAAAAGACTATGAGTTATTTTGAAATAAGATTAGATACCAGTTGGCAATTAAGCTAGATTTTTTTGTGTGCTTGTGTGTGTACGTAAAGAAAAAGCCAGTATTGAGCCAAAGGACTTTCTTCAGGCATGGTGTGTTCCTGAATAAAGAGGCAAATAATTTGCAATTCACAGGAGAAGAATTGAGTCTAGGAAGACTAATGAACCTAGAGTTGGATGAAAAAGCTTCAAGTTCATTAAACTGAAATTGCTTTTAGGGAGGTGAGATTCTCTTATAACATTAATATAAACCACTTCAGGAGTAAGAAATAGGCAAATTATTGTTTGTTTGCTTATGAGCCATAAAAATAAGAGTAAAGCCAACAAGTGATTTTTCTTTACATTGGTAAGAGTGCAGTTTTTCCTCTCTATTCATTATACTTTTGGCAAACATTGCTATTTGCCTTCCCAGCTCCATAAATCATTTCTTCCATAACAATAACAAAATTTATCTACCCAACTCCATAAACTACTTTTTCTCCACTAACAGCAAGAAAATTGGGATACTTTTGTTCCCAGTTAAAAATACTCAACCTTTCATACTCCATTGGTGCTAAAGTTGGCTCTATTATCCTGTTCTGGTAAATGTCACATAACTAGAAATATACTAGCTAGAATTTCGAAGAAATCCATTGTTTTCCTGACTATTTTAAAGTGAAAAACTCAAATAGAATGTATCTTTTGCTTTTCTTACTTCCACCTTTTTCTGCCTGGAACAATGATGATATACCTGAAGATACAGCTGCCATCTCGTAATCATGAGGAGAAAATTGCATGTAAAGAAGTCTAAAGCAGAAAGTTAGAAGGAGCTTCAGTTTTTGTTTCTTTTAACACCTGCACCAACTCTTGGCTTACCTCTAGCTGTCTTGTTATGTATAAAATTAATTCCCTGATTAATTGATTAATCCACTGTAATAGATTATTCTCCCACATTTGCCAAACATATTTCTAGTCAATATGTGGACTATTACCCTCTTTGTTTTTGAAAGAACATCCTGTTGAAACACTTCCATATTAGAGTGCTGGAGCGACATGGAGATACACTGTTTTGGATTCTCAGATGTACTGTTGTTTCAAATAAAAGTCAATTTTTTTTTGTAGATTTCCAACTGGAGGACAAATAATGGTCTAAAAGATATGAATACTTTAGCACACTTTATTGTGAAAATTCATGTATATTCCAAGGATTGAAAACATTAAAAAATAACCACTGGTTTTATTATATTGGTTTGACTTGCAAATACACATTGCTTCTTTTTAAATTTCAACATGCCACACCCTCTTCCTCCAGGTTTCCTCTATTGCTCATGTCCTCATGTTCTTAGATTAAGAGAACAAATTATTTTATTGTGATAAGCAGACACAAAGGGAGTACTTAGCATTTTAGAAAAATTCCATGTAAATTAAATAGGGACATATAGTTTGAACAGAACATACAGGCTATATTTTAGACACCTGGTTTAATTATAACAAATTTTTTTATTTTCTTAAGGTTCACCTTGAATCACTTTGGGCCTTACATTTAGAAATGGTGTTTATTTTCATGGTCAGATTATAGAAAAGATCTGAAGGTGATTGTGCATTAATGGAAGTTCCTTCTGGTATGGCATCTAGGTTTTATCAGTGTAACTCAGTAAATACTAAAGCAGAGATATATTCAGCTCTTGAGTCACTTGATTTAGAATCTTCCATTCATGCACATGCAAATATATGAACATGTGTGTACGTACGCATACACATTGAGGACATACAATCTATCAGTTCTGTGTTTGCATGCAGACATTTGGAAGAGGTTAGGCACTGGAGAAAGAATAATGGTATTCCGATATCTTTTATACTGTATTCATATAAAATAACTTAAAGGGCTTCATAAGTTTGCATTAGTGAAAGATAGTGGAGGTTAAGTTTCTTCATAATTGTGTATAATTTTATGGTATCTCTGCTGAGTAATGTATTTATGTGAGCATACTTGAATATTGTTATGTCTGATGTTTTCCAGTGAAAGGAAATCCTTGCAATAAACCCGAGTCACAGGAAGAACTAGGGCTACATTCCATTTTCCATTCTGGTTTTTTGGCTCGGGTCTTCCCAAACATGGAAATAAACAGCTTATCTGAACCAAAACACTGACCTTTCTTGGAGCAAGTTTTGTGATTAAATATTAGCTTTATACAAGTTCCTTTCTGAAAAACATAGACATTTATATAGAACCAAGAGTAGATTGATAATGGTAAGGCGCAAAAATGTTATGTGTTTTCAAGTTAGTATTTTGATTTTCCATGGATAAACCTTTATGAAGTTAAATATTTCAGGTCATCCTTAGCCGTAAGTGTAAAGTTGGAAAATGTTATTTCTAGCATCTTCCTACTTATCCTGTTTATTTTCTTTTTCTCTTCTGGGTTTTCACCTCCTCTTCTCTTTCTCCCCACTATCACCACCAAAATACCCTTGCCCTCCTCCCCTCTAGAGGCCACATGATATGTGTAGTGACTGCAGAATGGACCTTGTAATTATGCCCTCTATCTGAGGTCCTTATCTTAGACTGATTTATTTAGATGAATCACATGATTTCACTGATGTGCTTTCCTAACATGCAAGCTGGGGTAAATAACAGTTACTTTGCAAAGTTGTGAGTTTTCCCAAAGATTCTCATAAAGTGCCTGCCACATGGTAACTCTGACTCAAGATTATTATTATCCAGGCTGTCTCACCCAAACTACATTCATACCTCAAAATTATTCTGTGCCTTCCCTAATCAGCAGTTCCATTTCCACTGTGACTTCACATCAGAAAACTAAATGAGGAAAGGATTAGACAAACTAATTTAAATATGAATTACTTACAACAATGTGTAGCCAGATTAATGAATGATGTGAATTTGATGAGACACAGATATAAAGTTGTTTATCTTTTTCTTTTAAAAGTCATTTCCTTCAACTATTCTGTAGAATTTCATTTCTATTCTTTAGTGACATTCTAAAGGAAATCCCATTCTTTCTCATCACTCTCAGCTATTTGACATCAACCTAGCTAGCTTATATCCAACTTAAATCTTTCTCTTCCTTCCATCAGCAACAAGATTTTGGCTCATAAGACTTGGAATTGAAAAGTATCAAGATCTGACGCAGAAACTCTTCCCCATCCTCCCTTTCCTGAAGTTCTTTTTCTTCTGCTGGGTTAAGGACAGAGAAGTGAGAAGGAAAGAAAAGTTCAGTCGAATGACTCATTTAATTGGGGTTGTTCTTTTCCTGTCTTGACTTTGACAGTTTCCCTGGTAATGACCTCTGAGTGAAAACAACCAAATGCTGATTCTCTTGTGGGGTGCATGTGTGAATTCTTCAGGAGACCCTGCAGAGGCCTCCCAACTATACAGTTCTCTGCCACAGAAGATCTGCTCTGCCTTGAACTCTTCTGCCCAATGAATCCCCAGGGATAGAATTTCAGATGGTAAGGCAGCTGTCCAAGGTGATTTAGGGTGGGGGCTTGGACAACTTTTGCTATCGTATCCCAAATTATAGCACTTGGGTAAGCAGTGTCTAATGTATGTATCCATTTCTGAATCCATTGTTGCCTCAGAAGATTGTATTTGCACTGTCTTTATTTGTCTTTACTTACTTCAGAGAGTGTTGTGGCGGAGGCAGGCACAGCATTTGAAAAGTGAAGAAATTAAAATGACTCTAACCATGATGAGGAAAACTGGCAGAGTTTGGAACCAACAAAAGCTAAATCTCAGGGACTAAGTACTCTTAGAATTTCTAATTGCATGTGCTCTGAAAATGTGAAATCCCCTATGAAGAAGGAGAGTTTACCTCTTGGAAACTTAAAGATGTAGTAAGATTTGTGCTACTGAGAAGGTAATGTTCACGTTTAACATTTGTGCTGTCTAAAATGCCCCAGCCTCTTACATTCCAGTCATGTGGCTGAGCAAGGTTACCAGTGAGGCTCCAACTGAAATTATTATCACCCTTACAACAAATTATAAGCAAATATTCATTATGAGAAAGCTGTTAAGAGAAAGCATAATTTTACCACAATGTAGATCTCAAAGTTTAGGTCATTCCACTTACTTGTTTGGCTTCTAACAAGAAATTAAAGTTCCAGTTTCTTTTGTACAGTGTATAAAACCTTATATTTAAAAAATAAGAGCCAATATACCTTACTAAGAAAGGGGGTTAAAATAAGAGCCAATATACCTTACTTAGAAAGGGGGTTACATCTTTACTATGGCAAGGGCAAGATGAAATACTCTTCCTCTCAGTAGCTACCAAAACAAGATATTTTTATATATTTATTTTTCTCCCTATGTACCCACAGTGTAGTGAAATGCCAACACTCTCCTAAAGTCATTTTTACAACCTTCAGTATAAGCAGCTCCATTGAAAATTATCTATAAAAGTGCAATTAGAATTTGTGATCTCCCTCTGGGTCACTAAAACTTAGATTTAGATTGTCTAGTGGATGCCAACAAGTTGGCAGAATAGGGCTTTCCAGTGCCCATCCCCCAACGGAAACATCAATTTGAACCATTTTCCACACAAGGAAATACCTTCCCAAGAGCTGAGGAAACCAGGTGAGACATTACAGCACCTTGGCGTAGCACAGAAATAAGAAAAGACACATTGAAGAGGGCAGGAAGGACAGAGATTGACATGATCCAACCATCCCTCCCCAAACCCTAGGCAGCACAGCATAGAGAGAGAAACCCACACTTGGAGGAAGGAGAGAGAATGTGCACTGGATTTTGCCTTAAATATAACACCAGGCCTGCCACAGTAAAACCCAGAACTGGGCAGGTGTCTATGGCCTCAGACCCCAGGCTGACACACTTGGAATGGGCCTCCAGGCCCACCTCACTACCAGGCTAACCTAAGTGGCCCCAGAGTTTGAAGCGGTCCGCAAGACTCACTCAATCTCTTTGAGCTGGCCCTGGAAGTCATGGGCTCTGGACTGCCCTAGCAGCAGGTTGGCCTCTATAGCTGCAGGCTCAGGACCATCCCAGCACTAGGCCAGCACTCAAAGCCCTAGTCATCAGGCCAGCTGCAGTGGGCCCAGCCTCCAGGCCAGCCCCTGCAGATATTGGCTCCAGAACTAACCCCAAGCTCAGAACAGCCCAGAGACAGTTTGGCCCACAGAGTCCCAGGCTTCAGGCCTGCTCTAGTGCTGAGTCAGCACTCCTAGTCTCAGGTACCAGGCTGACACCCAAGGACACAGGCTCCAGTCCTGCCCAGTCCCAGGCCAGATCCTGCAATACCACCCTGCAGGCTGGACCCTGTGGCCCTACACTCCACCAAGCTGAGGGTCCAGGCCTACTTTACAAGACCCAGGGTACAAGCTCATCCCAGTTAACCCCAGCACTGGGCCAGACCTCACAGACACAGGTCCAGGACTGCCCCTGTGGACCCAGATTTATGTCCACTTCCCACAGCTCTAGGCCCCAGGTCAGTCTCTATGGCTCCAGGCTTCAGGCCAGCAACTGCAATCCCAGGCTCCAGACCAACCCCCACAGATTGAGGCTCTATGCTTGCCCCAGTATAAGGCCAACTCCTAGCTACAGTGAACCTAGGGTCCAGGTCCACCTGAACAGACCTGGGTGTGAGGTTGGCCCTCAAAGATTGAGGCTCCAGGATGACTCCTGCAGACCCAGGCTCCAGACAGCCCCCATGGACTCAGGGTCTAGGCTTGTCCCCATGGACTCAAGCTACATTTCCATTCTGGTGGACCCAAGTGCCAGGACTATTCTGGTGCCTCTAGACTTAGGCTCAAGGCTCACCCATGTGCCAAGTCAGCCCCTATGGATCAAGGCTTTGGGTTGGTCCCTGTGAATACAAGCTCTAGGCCTGCCCTCATAGGCCTAATCAATAGGTCTATCCCAGTGGATTCAAGCTCCAGACTCAACCCCAAGGACCCAGACACCAGACCTACCCCCACCTGATAACCCACGAACTAGACCAGCCTGCTCAAGAACTTCAGAAATAAACCTGCCCACAGGCCACACCAGACAGCCTATCCAGAATCTCTGGATGGACTGACTGGTTTTTAAGGGCTTTCCTAGAAAAAGCTAGTATGCAAAAACTAGGACAAATTTCTGCTTCTACAAATGCGCCACAGACAAAAATACAAGTCAACAAGCAACATGAAAAATGAAGTAGACATAGTACCACCAAAATAATGCAAAAATGACCCAAAAGAAATGTAGATATACAAACTGCCACACAAAGAATTCACAATAATTGTTTTAAGGAAGCTTAGCAAGCTTCAAGAAAATACAGAGGGACAATTTAATGAAAGCAGGAAAACAATAAATGAACAGAACTAGAAATTTAATAGAGAGATGGAAATTTTTAAGAACATCAAACAAATTCTGAAGCTGAAAAATACAATGAATGAAATGAGAAAATTCAGTAGAGATTATCAGCAGCAGAACTGATCATGCAGGAGAAAGAATCTGTGATTGTGAAGATAGGTCATTTGAAAATATGCACTGAAAAGAAAAAGAAAAAATAAATAGGAATGAAGAAAGCTTACAAGACTTATTGGACAGTATCAAAAGAGCAAATGTTTGGGTCATTAACATTCAAGAAGGAAGACAGAGAGACAAAGGTGGTAGAAAGTTTATTTAAAGAAATAATACCAGAAAAAATTCCAAATGCAGAAAAATATAAATACCTAAATATATGAAGGTCAAAGTTCTTCAATTAGATTCAGTCCAAACAAGACTATATCAGGACATATTACAATCAAATTGAGAAAACTCAGTGGCAAAACGTGTCCTAAAAGCAGCAAGAGAAAAGAAGCAAATCACATATAAGGTAGTTCCAATATGGTGTGGCAAATTTCTTAGCAGAAATCCTGCAAGCCAGGAAAGAGCAAAATGATATATTCAAAGTGCTGAAGGAGAAAAGTTGCCAAGCAAAAATATTCTACCTGGCAAAGCTATCCTTCAGAAATGAAGAAGAGATCAAGACTTCTCCAGGCAAACAAAAACTGAGGGAGTTTATCACCACCAGACCTGTCTTACAAGAAATGTTAAAGGAAGACCTGAAGAAGCAAAAAGACAAGGATGCTAATTGGTATATGAAAGCATGAAACTCACTGTTAAAAGTAAATACACAAATTCAGAATACTCTCACACTATAATAGTTGTTAAATTACTTATATCTTTAGTATAAAGGTTAAAAGAAAAAGACTATTTTTAAAAGAGCAATAAAAACAATAACTTATTAAGGGATACACAATATAAAAATATGTATTGTAAAATCAAAAATATAAAATGTGGGGTGGGGGCTAAAGTAAAAGTGTAGATTTTTAAATGCAATCAAAGTTAAATTATGATCAGCTTAAAATTGCCAATTATAATTACAAGATGTTTTATGTAAGCCTCACAGTAACCATAAAGCAAAGCCTAATAATTGATATGTGAAAGATAAAAAGTAAGGAATCAAAGCATACCACTACAGAAAATCACCTAATCACAAAGTAAGACTACAGGAGAGGAAGGCGAGAACAAAGTATCTACAAAACAACCAGAAAACAATTTTTTAAATGGCAATAGTAAGCCCTATCAATAATTAAATTAACCAATCAAAGATACAGAGTACCAGACCAGATTAAAAAAATAAGATCTAACAGTAGGCGCTCTACAAGAGACTCACTTCACCTTTAAGGGAACACATAGACTCAAAGTGAAGTAATGGAAAAAGATGTTTCATGCAAATGGAAACCAAAAGATTGTAGGGGAAGCTATACTTATATCAGGCAAAATAGACTTTAAGTCTAAAGCTGTAAAAAGAGACAAAGAAAGTCATTATATATTAATAAAGGAATCAATTCATCAATAGGATAAAACAATTGTAAATATATATGCCCCCAACATTAAATAACCCAAATATGTAAAGCAAATATAAATAGATTGGAAGGAAAGACTAACTGTAACAATAATTAGTAGGAGACTTTAACATATAAGTTTCAGTGATTGACAGATCGTCCGAACAAAAAATCAGTAAGGAAACATTGAACTTAAACTGCACTTTAGACCAAATAGACCTAACACATATACATAACATTCCATCCAACAGAAGTATAATATGCATTCTTCCCAAGTCCATATGAAACATTCTCCAGGATATATCATACGTTAGGTCACAAAACAAGCCTTAAGAAATTTAAGAAGATTGAAATCATGTCAAGTATCTTTTCTGACCACAATGGTATGAAATTACAAGTGAGTAACAGGAAGAATTTCAGAAAATTAAAAGATACAGTAGTCCTCCATTATCTGTGGGACACATTCCACAATCACCAGTGGATATCTGAAGCTGCAGATTTCCAAAATGCCAGTGACTCAAACTTTTGGTCTGTTGATGCTGTCTCATAATTCCTGTAAGCTTTCTTCATTTTTAAAAATGGTTTTCTTTTTCCTCTTCTCACTATATATTTTCAAATAACTCATCTTCAATTTTGCAGATTCTTTCTTTTGCTTGACTAATTCTGCTGCTGATGGTCTCTGTTTCACTTTTCACTTTGTTCATTGTATTTTTCAGCTCCAGAACCTTATATATACTATGTTTTTTTCTGTGCATACATACGTATGATAAAAGTTAATTTATAAGTTAGGCACAATAAGAGATTAACAAAAATAACTATAATAAAATAGAACAATTTTAACAATGTATTGTAATAAAAGTTACATGAATGTCGTCTCCCTTTCTCTCTCTCAAAATATCTCAATATTTTCATACCTATATTGACCATAGGAAACTGAAACTTGAATAAGGCCTGATTACTATACTTGGAAATTTACAAATATGCTCCTGAACAAGCAATGAGTTAAGAAGAAATTAAAAGTATCTTGAGACAAATAAATATAGATAAATAACATACCAAAACTTATGGGATGTAAGAAAAGCAATTCTAAGATTAGAAGTTTATAGCAGTGAACACCTAAGGCAAAAAAGAAGAAAGACCTCAAAAAAAAAAAAAAAAAAAAGGAACTCGAAGAATAAGGATAAACTAAGCTCAAAGTTAGTAGATGAAAGGGAATAATTATCAGAGCAGAAATAAGTGAAATAGAGCATAAAAGAATAGGAAGGATTAATGAAACTAAGAGTTGGTTTTTTGAAAAGAGAAATAAAATTGACAAAACTTTAGCTAAACTAAATTAAAGAAGAGAGGACAAATAAATATCAGAAATGAAAAAAGGACATTACAGCTGATACCACACAAATGCAAAGAATCATAACAGACTACTATGAATAATTATATACCGACATATTGGATAACTTAGAAGAAATGGATAAATTCTTAGACACATACAACCTACCAAGACTAAATCATGAAGACATAGAAAACCTGAACAAAACAATAATAAATAAGGAGATTGAATCACTATTAAAAAGTCTCTAATAAAAGAAAAGTGTAGGACCTGGTGGCTTTGCCACTGAATTTTTTTTTAAGTGAAAGCAAGTTTATTAGGAATGTAAAGGAATAAAGAATGACTACTCCATAAGCAGAGCAGCCTTTACCACTGAATTCTATCAAACATTTAAAAAAAAACTAATACCAATCCTACTGAAACTCTCTCCCCAAAAATGGAGAAAACAGAATACTTCCAAACTCATTTTATGAGACCAGTGTTACCCTGATACCAAAGCCAGACAAAGAAATAAAATTTCAGGCCAATATTCCTGAAGAACGTCGATGCAAAAATTCTCAACGAATACTAGCAACCCAAATTCAACAGCACATTAAAAGAATAATTTACTATGATAAAATGGAATTCATCACAGGGATATAAGAATGGTTCAACATTTGCGTATCTATAAATGTGACTCACCACATTAACAGAATGAAGGACTGAACCATATGATCATCTCAATAGATGCAGAGAAAGCATTTGACAAAATTCAACATCCTTTCATAAGAAAAAATTCTCAACAAATTAGGTATAAAAGGAATGTACCTCAACACAACAAAGGTCATATTTGACAAACCCACAGGTCAATATCACATTCAAAGGTGAAAAGTTGAAAGCTTTTTCTCTAACTAAGATCAGAAGAAAGAAAATGTTGCCCACTCATCACCATTTCTATTCAACATAGTACTGGATGTCCTAGTCAGAGCAATTAGCCAAGAGAAAGAAATGAAGCATATCTAATTGGAAAGAAAGAACATATTTTGTCCTTGTTTGCAGACAACATTATTTTATATATATACAACCTTAAAGACCCTACAAAAAATAACTGTTAAAACTAATACACAAGCTCAGTAAAGGGATTTGCAGGATACAAAATCAACATATAAAAATCAGTTGCATTTCTATACATTAACAACAAACAATCTGAAAAAAGGAATCAAGACAACAATTTCATTTACAATAGCTACAAAAAAACCTTAGAAATAAATTTAACCAAGGAGATGAAAGTCCTGTACACTGAAAACTATAAAACATTGATGAAAGAAATTGAAAAAATCACAAACAAATTGAAAGATATTTCCATTTTGTTAATGGATTGGAAAAATTAATATTGTTAAAATGTTCATACTACCTAATGCAAGCTACAGATTCAATACAATCTCTATCAAAATTCCAGTAACATTTTTCACAGAAATAGAAAAACAATTATAAAATTCATATGAAACCACAAATCACCCTGAATAGCCAAAGCAATGTTTAGCAAAAAGAACAAAGCTGGAGACATCACACTACCTGACCTCAAAATACTGTACAAAGCTACTGTAATGAAAACAGCATAGAACTGGCACAAAAATATATACATACAACAATGGAACAGAATAGAGTCCAGAAATCCACACATTTACAGTCAATTGATTTTTGACAAGGTGCCAAAAACACACAATGGGGAAAGGACAGTCTCTTCAATAAGTAGTATTAGGGCAACTAGACATCCATATGCGGAAGAATGAAATTATACCCTTGTCTCATATGATATACAAAAGTCAACCCAAAATGGATTAAAGACGTAAACATAAGATCTGAAAATGCAAAACTACCAGAAGAAAACATAGGGAAAAACTCCATTACATTAGTCTTGCCAATGAGTTTTCGGATTTGACCCCAAAAGTGCAGGCAACAAAAGCACAAATAAACAAAAGAGATTGTATCAAACTAAAGGTTTTTGCACAGCAAAAGAAACAGCAGAGTGAACAGACAACCTATGGAATGAGAGAAAGTATTTGCAAACCAGACATCTAGCAAGGGATTAATATCCAAAACACAAAAAATTCAAACAACTCGATATCAAGAAAGCAAATAACCCAATTAAAAGAGGGACACAGAACTTGAATAGAGGTTTCTCAAAGGGAGACACACAGGCCAGGCGCAGTGTCTCACGCCTGTAATCCCAGCACTTTGGGAGACCGAGGAGGGTGGATCACGGGGTCAGGAGTTTGAGACCAGCCTGACCAACGTGGTGAAACCCCATCTCTACTAAAAATACAAAAATTAGCTGGCTGTAGTGTCACGCGCCTGTAATGCCAGCTACTTTGGAGGCCAAGGCAGGAGAATCGCTTGAATCTGGTAGGCAGAGGTTGCAGTGAGCCGACATCACACCACTGCACTCCAGAGACATACAAAGGAGACATACAAATGGCCAATATGTATAGGAAAAATGCTCAATATCACTAATCATCAGGGAAATGCAGATTCAAACCAGAATGAGATATCACCTCACACCTCTTATAATGGCATTTATTAAAAATCATGAAAGATAAAAAGTGTTGGTGAGGATTTAGGGAAAAGGGAACTCCTGTACTCTGTTGGTGGGAATGTATTAACTTACACTACTTACATGTACTTACACGTGAGTTTGTACATTCCCCCCAACAGTGTACAGGTGTTATGGAAAACATTATGGACATTCCTCAAAAAATTTAAAATGAAACTATAATATCATCCAGCATTCCCACTACTGAGTATATATCCAAAAGAAATGAAATTGGTATGTCAAAGAGATACCTGCATTCCCATGTTCATTGAAGCACTATTTACAATAGCCAAGAGGTGGAAACAACCTAAGTGTCCATCAGCAGCTGAACAGATAAAATGTGGTGTATATGCATAACTGAATACTATTCAGCCTTAAAAGAAAAGGAAATCTTGTCATTTGCAACAATATGGATGAACCAGAGGACATCATATTAGGTGAAATAAGCCAGACACGGAAAGACAAATACTATATGATCTCACTTACATGTGGAATCTAAAAAAGTTGAACTCATACAAGTAGAAAGTAGAATGATGGTTACCAGTGGCTGGAAAGGGTGGGGAGTTAGGGAAATGTTGCCAAAGGATCCAAAATTTCAATTAGTAAGAATAAGTTCAAGAGTCCTATTTTTACAACATGGTTAACTACAGTTAATGACAATGTATTGTATTCTTGAAAAGTCACCGAGAGAGTAGATTTAATTATTCTTATCACCAAAAAATGTATGTGATATAATGCATATGTTAAGTAGCTTTATTAACCATTCCATAATGTATATGTATCTCAAATCATGTTGTACATAATAAATATATACACTTTTGTCTTTTTTTTTTTTGAGACAGAGTCTCACTCTGTCACCCAGGCTAGAGTGCAGTGGCACGATCTTGGCTCACTGCAACTTCTTCCTCCCAGGTTCAAGCAATTCTCCCACCTCAGCCTCCCAAGTAGCTGGGACTACAGGTGTGCACCACCACACCCTGATAATTTTTGTATTTTTAGGAGAGATGGGATTTCACCATGTTGGCCAGGGTGGTCTGAAGCTCCTGACTTCAAGTGATCCATCTGCCTTGGCCTCCCAAAGTGCTGAGATCACAGGCATGAGCCGTAATTAATTTAAATATATAAATCAATAAAACTGCTATATTTAGGGTCATTTAGCTGTTTACAGGCTAATCACATTTTAACTTGAAAGAATCTCACTTTGGACAACAGAGTTTTACTTTGTGTCTGAAAGCTTTCTTTTTCCTTTCTCTTTTTGTTTCCTGCTTAAACTGGCAAATTGCACTATGTTTATAATTTACTCTGATGCCCTTTGCCCTTCATATGATTCATTTCCATCTGGCATTCTTTTCTAATTTCTTTCCTGAGAGTTACAAAATATTTGTCTAGCTGTTTCTAATAACTGCCTTTAAATGGACATAAGCCACTGCCTAGATGTGTACCTGCTTCTGATAAGCAAGTGAGTCAGGGCTCATTGTGCAAATGAGCCCAGCAGCATCTGGCCCATCACACAAACATTCCATTTCTCTCACAGGTTCATTATTTATCTTTTGTCCATATTTAGTTAGCAAAGCCATATATTCAAAATGTAATTTTTGGCTTTTTATCTATAGTAACAAAATATAAGAATAGAACTTTGTACAGACTATGCAGTCTACAGAAGGTAAAAATATGTATTTTGATAAAAGTTTCAAAACCAAAATAAGTCCATACAAGCTCTGAATCAGAGTGTATATTTCCAATAATAAAATAGATTTTTAAAAAATTTATGGAAGCTTGTGTTAACTCCAAAATGGGTAATTGAGGGATCGAATCTTAAGAGTGCTTTTTAAAAGTACTTGAAAGTTATTAGTGGAAAAGGATTCCCTAGGAATATTATATAATTTTCAAATATAAAAATATAAAATTTAATTTCAACGTAGAAATAGAACAGCATCTTAACAAAAAGGAAACAAATCTTTATCAAATTCAGTAGAGGTGTATTGAATACACATTTTGCTGAATGCTGAAAATGTTAAAATCAACAGTTGGTCAACATGGATGTCATGATATAGAAAGAACATGTAAAAACAAAAATCTGAACTGTTATTAAATAAAGTTTAATTATTCAACTTTTGTTATAATTTTAGAAATTGCATTTTAAAACTTGACATTATAGCATAGAAACATTTTTTTCAGCATTAACACCTGATAGATTGCTCCCATGGTAATTATATTATACATTAGTGAGACTATAAATAGGCATTCATTTTCCACTGAGGCTAGAGGAGGAGCAACTTCTTTGGTCTAGCTCCTGCAGTCTAGGGTACAGATGATGTAACAATATAACCATTATTCAACTTTCCCTACCTCTGTAATTCTAACTGACTCAGTTCCCCTCCTCTTGAGCTCCTGAGTGGGATGGTGATGATAAAATGATGCCAATGATGCAGCCTCACAAGCTCTCTGTCTACCTGGAAAAAGATGCTTTCTAAACATTCTTTCGGAATATTTTCAGAAACATTCTTGTAATTTTGGCTCTTGCTGATATTTTATATCTACTATTTTTACAGGCATTTGCTGCTCCACTCAATCACTTGGGAAAAATTGTCCTTACTTTGGACTAGAACTTTTGCAATAGAACAATATGATTGGCTTTTAGAATGACAATATTGTTCTGGAATTTTTAGCTGGCACTCAGATTTCTGTCTGCCTCTCATTGGCAAACATGACATTTCAGCAATTTCTCTAAAGAGGAATGATTGGGGGGGTCTGTATAGCAGGCATCATGTAAGAAAACTCACACCTCATGACATATTTGTTTGATTTATTCAGCAGACTTCAGCCAAGGGAAGATGTGAAAGCAACCCTTGGTTGTTGGTATGTCTGAAGATATTGACATTGTGGTGTTATTATCTGCAAAGTATATAATAAGGCGTGCTTTTATTTGCTCAGTCTTCGGATGTGTAGTAGCTTTCATTCTATCTTGGTTGAACATCTTATGTAAGTATAAGATAAGGTAGTTCAAAATATCTTGATAACATGTAGCCTATTTTTGATTAAAGTCCATTTTCATTGCAATTTTACATTTTATGATGATTACCAATATTTTAAAGAAAGTATTCAGGTGTTAAAAAGATAATCCAAGATCGATAAGTGAACAAACATTTGATAAAGTAAAGTTGAATATAGATGGTAGAATCTAGGTGGTAGACACATGATACAAAGTTTTAAAAACCTTTCTTCTTCTTTTGGAAATTTACATAATAAAATGTTAGTTAAAATAGTAAATCTAAACAACATGCCTTACATTTATACTGTAAGTTAGGATCTCTGGGGAGAGAAACTGAGGTTTGCAAACAGGAGGTTCATAGGGAGTGCTCATATACAATACTTGTGAGGGATGAGGGAAAGCAGGATTAGGCACAGGGAAAAGTTAAACTGTGATGCAGTTGCAAAAGCAGCTTCAGCTGATCCTAAGGGGATCCAGAAGCTAAGATGACTATTTAGAATACCAGTTGAGTCAAGGGGCCAAGGCCTTTGCACCCCGACTTCAAGCAGTTATTGGATGTAATCTGCTCACAAGGGGGAGAATGTAATCTTGGGCAAGGCAGGTTCTTCAGTGAGAGGCAACTTACAGAAAAAGACTCAGCAATGAGCCTCAGCACTCATCACTCCTAGCTGCAGGAAGAATGAGTGTCTCAATAGTGTACCGCGGTGTCACAGCAACTTATTGATATTTTTAATGTGTTAAAATAACTAGGTAGAAAGGTTACCTACATGATCACGTATCCATTGATCACACGTGAGTTCATAGATGCCAGAACTGAACACGTAGCATTTAACTATTCATCTAAAGCTGAACGGTAACACCAGATTTTGCTAATACCCACACTGAAGCCAAAGTTTAGTGCCACCTATACACAATGGCATTTGAAAGATCAATGTTTTTTCAGAAGGTCAAGCTGTAAATTATTTTGAAAAACAATGCAAATCAGTACATGTTAAAATAACTTTGTTTTAAGTGACTTGAGTACTGCCAGTGCCTCTTATAGAAACATATGTCTATGTTTACTGTGTAAATCTCTATGTTATTTTTTCCACTTATAATTGAGTCACCTCCTTACACAGCTTGAGCCCAGGAGTTTGAGACCACCGTAGACAACATAGTGAAACCGCATCTCTACAAAAAATAAAAATAAAAATAAATTAGCTGGACATGGTGGTGCACACCTGTAGTCCCAGTTATTCTGGAGGCAGAGGTGGGAAGATCTCTTAAGCCTGGGAGGTCGAGGCTGCAGTGAGCTGTGACTGCGCCACTGCATTCCAGCATAACTGACAGAGTGAGACTCTGTCTCAAAAAATATGTATATACCATTAAATATATTTATTTAGTGTGATATCTGCCATTTCTTTTATGCCCACTGTGTATCAGAAATTGATATTATGCTTTAAATAGATTACATGTATTTTACCCAGGAAATCTGCAAGATTAAGTATTACTATTCATTGAGACATATAAAAGAGCTCTATGATTTTTCAACTTCTTTTTTCAAAATTTAAACACTCTTGGTTGTGAAGCATGAATGGAAGGTGAGAAACTTGGCCATCATTATTAGCTACATATCATGTGTGTGGGTAGAGGTCATAACTCATAACTCATCATTATGGCAATTATGTTTGAGCTATAGTGGTCACAAAGATGATTTATTTTTCTTTCTTTTTAAAAGAAACTTTTATTTCAGGCTCAGGGGTACATGTGCAGGTTTGTTATATAGGTAAACTCACGTCATGGGGGTTTTTTGTACAGATTATTTCATCACCCAGGTACCAAGCCTAGTACACAATAGTTACTTTTTCTGATCCTTTCCCTCCTCCCACCCTCCAATCTCAAGTAGGCCTCAGTGTCTGTTGTTCCCCTCTTTATCTTCATGAGTTCTCATCATTTAACTCCCACTTGTAAGTGAGAACATGTGGTGTTTGGTTTTCTGTTATGGAGTTAGTTTGCTAAGGATAATGGCCTCCAGCTCCATCCATGTTCCTGCAAAAGACATGATCTCATTCTTTTTATGGCAGCATGGTATTTCATGGTGTATATGTACTACATTTTCTTTATCCAATCTGTTACTGATGGGCATTTAGGTTGATTCCACATCTTTGCTATTATGAATAGTGCTACAATGAATATAAGCATGTATATGTCTTTATGGTAGAACAATTTACATTCTTTTAGGTATATATCTATTAATGGGATTGCTGGGTCAAATGGTAGTTCTGTTTTTAGCTCTTTGAGGAATTAACATACAGCTTTCCACAATGGAATTTACATGCCCACCAACAGTGTATAAGTGTTTTCTTTTCTCCATAACCTCTCCAGCATCTGTTATTTTTTTGACTCTTTAGTAACAGCCATTCTGATTAGTGTGAGATGGTATCTCATTGTGGTTTAGATTTGCATTTCTCTAATGATCAGTAATATTGAGCTTATTTTCATATGCTTCTTGGCTGCATGTATGTCTTCTTTTCAAAAGTATCTGTTTATGTCCTTTGCCCACTTTTTAATGGGTTTGTTTGTTTGTTTTTTCTTGTAAATGTGTTTAATTTTTTTACAGGTGCTGGATATTAGACCTTTGACAGATGCAGAGTTAATAAATATTTTCTCTCATTCTGTAGATTGTCTGTGTACACTGTTGATAGTTTCTTTTGCTGTGCAGAAGCTGTTAAGTTTAATGATATCTCATTTGTCAAGTTTTTGCTTTTGTCACCATTGCTTTTGGCATCTTCATCATGAAATCTTTGCCTATGTCCAGAATGGTATTGCCTAGGTTATGTTCCAGGATTTTTATAGTTTGGAGTTTTACATTTAAGTTTTTAATCCATTTTGATTCTTTTTTAGTGTGGTTAAGAAAATGTAACATGAGATCTACTCTCTTAATACAATTTTGGGTGTACATTACAGTGTTGTTAAGTATAAGCACAATGCTGTATAGCAGATTGCTAGAACCTTTTCATGTTGCATGTGTGAAACTTTATGCCCATTAACCAGCAACTCCACATTTTCTTCTCCCCCTTAATCCCTGACAATCACCATTCTACTCTCTGCATTGATAAGTTTGACAACTTTAGATATCTCATGTAAGTGTAATCATGAAGTATTTGTCTTTCTGCAACTGGCTTATTTCACTTAGCATAATCTTTTCAAGTTTCATTCATGTTATAGCATATGATAGGATGTCTTTGTTTGAGCTGCTATAACAAAGTCTGTAAACTGAGTAATTTATAAACAACAGAGACTGGGAAGTCCAACCAGCACACCAGTAGACTCAGTGTCCAGTGAGGGCTCACTCTTTGCTACAAAGATGACACCTTCCTAGCCATGTCTTCACATTTGCATAAGGGGCAAACAAGCTCATTCAGGCTTCTTTTCTAAAGGCATGAAATCCATTCATGAGGGTGGATCCCTCATGACCTAATCATCTCCCTAAGGCCCCACCTCTTAATAACACCACATTGGAAATTAGGTTTCAACATATGAATTTATGGACAACATAAACTTTCAAATGACAGCACAGTGTTTTCTTTTTAAAAACTGAAAAATATTCTACTACATTTTATATATATTGTCACTTTTTAACCATGCATTTGTTGATAACTTAGGTTATTCTCACCTCTTGGAAATTATAAACAATGCTGCAATGAACAGGGGAGTGTAGATGTCTCTTTGACATACTGATTTTATATTCTTTGAATATATACCTGGAGTGGAAGTGTTCAATCATATGGTAATTCTATTTTTAATTTTTTAAGAAGTCTCCATACTGTTTTTCATAATGGCTGTATGAATTTACATTCCCAGTAACAGTGTACAAGGGTTTTCTTTTCTTCACATCCTTTTCAACACTTGTTTTCTTTCAACTTTTTGATAAAAGCCACCCTAAGAGGTGTGATATCTTACTGTGGTTTTTAATTTGTGTTTTCCTGATGATTCGTTATGCTAAGTATTGTTCCATATACCTGTTTTCTATTTATATGTCTTCTTTTAGAGAAACGTCTATTTAAGTCCTTTGCCCATTTTAAAATCCAGTTATTTGTTTTCTTGCTATTTAATTCTTTGTGTTCTTTATATATTTTAGATATTAATGCTTTATCAGATGTATGGTTTACAAATTTTTTTCCCAGTATGGTTTATAAATATTTTTTCCCAATCTGTAGTTTGTCTCTTCACTCTGATAATTGTTTTACAATCATGATAAGGATTTTTTTTTTTTAACCACAATTTTGTTGTGTTCACTTTAAAGTGGTTCAATGAATCCAGATATTCATTAGATAGCATCATTGCTAGGGGCCTATACATACAGCGTAATGGTATGGCTGTAAGAAAAGTCTCTAGGTGGCCAGGCGCGGTGGTTCATGCCTGTAATCCCAGCACTTTGGGAGGCTGAGGCGGGTGAATCACAAGGTCAGGAGTTCAAGACCAGTCTGGCCAATATAGTGAAACCCTGTCTCTACTAAAAATACAAAAAATTAGCTGGGTCTGGTGGTGTGCACCTGTAATCCCAGCTACTCGGGAAGCTGAGGCAAGAGAATCGTGTGAACCCAGGAGGTGGAGGTTGCAGTGAGCCGAGATTGCACCATTGCATTCCAAACTGGGCAACGGTGCAAGACGCTGTCTCAAAAAAAAAAAAAAAAAAAAAAAAAAAAAAGGAGAGAGAAAGAGAGAAATCTCTAGGTTAAAGAAAATGGTGGCTTTCCTTCAGTCTGCACCAGAGTACATTTTGAGGTGCCATGGAGCTGCAATTGCTAGTTCAAGAATCACTGACAGAAAATTTAAAAATGTTGTGGTGATCTGTTTTTGGAAATTTTTTCTGTAATTATAGACAAGCAAAAAAGGAACCTTACTTACCTTTACATGTGGTATCTTGAAGTAGAAAGATTTACTTGTCAAGCAACTGTATTAATATTTTTGCTAACAGCAGAAAAAGGACATATAGAATTCCCTGATGAGACAGTCTACTGGGGCTCCCATTAAAATTAAGACATATTTCTTGAATACAAAAGCAGCCCTGGGCATCATTTAAATCACTTGGAGTGATGCAACTCAGAAGCCAGTGAATTCTGAAAGAGCACAGGTTCTTTCTTCCCTTAGTGATTGAGTCACTTCCTAACAGAACAGTCCAATTAAATGAGCTGATGTTCTGGATGTTACTTATGTCTGGGAATCAGGTTTGGGAAATACGTTCAGGGGCATCACTAATAAACATCACCTACCATACTGTGTGCCATGTAATCTCTTTCTGTCAGTGCTACTGACATCTTAAATCTGGGATATCACAGTACTGGTGACAGTTTGGAAACAGGATGCTAAAACTCAAGAGGCTAAGTCAGTTGAAATGCTGATAATTGCCACTTGAAATGTAGTCCTGATTTGTTGATAAAAGAAAAATGCCTGAGGCATAGTGGAATTACCTCAGACCTTCTACCATCCTTTGAAAAGAAAACGTGGATACATGTGCATAGCATCTCTTTCAACGTGAAAGTTATTCTTAATCTCAAACTGAGGTAAGAGAAATACTGTTTGAAATGAAGTTAATTCTGAAGCATGAAGATGAGAATTACCTCCCGTAGGGTAATTTGGCCATAATTTGGGACTGTAGAAAAAGATAAGGAGGAGCAGGCAGGAGCTGAGAATAGCTGCTTAGAATAAAATGTTCAGATCGAAGCTGGCTTTAAATGGAAGTAAACTCAAAGAACTGAGGATGGCTGGCTTTCAGTGGTCAGATGAAGGAAAAAGGAAAGACTCATCACAGCCTTACCATAATTACAGGCAGAGATTGAAAAGTCCAAAAAGGTACATACGTTAGCATAAAGCTACCTGTTACACATCTGAACAGTGATTACGGTAATCAGATTTTGTTTAAGATGCTTCAGAGACAAGTAGCAATGGTAGAAATTCTGTAATGGAACCTGCTGATAGTGCTCATCCACAGGGCTGGCCTGATAAATGCTGGGTTCAGTTATGAAGTAATTTCCTTTTTACTGTTGAGGAAATATAATTCAAAACAAAATCTTCTCCCAACCCAGAAAACTTCTCCATTAAGGTAGTAAAGAAATAAAAAGTTTTATTATTGAATGAGCATGAAATGAGAATGTGATGCTTATCACAGGCAATCCACTAAGAGCTTGCAAAGAACTAGCAGAACAAAATCTTACCCTTTTATACTGTCACTATGTGTAATCCCTCACACACATACATGTTTTCTAGGTAAATATTCAACAGTCTTTAAGTAAGAGGACTAGATAACACCATTTGTCACACATATTTCATCCTAGATTTCATAACATAGATTCATCTAGTAATTGGGGTGACCATCTGTGTAAACTGATTGGCTTTATCCAGAGGAAAAGCAAATTTCTTATATCTTTTTGACAGGAGGTAGATTTGTAACTTGGATCAAGGCACCCATGGAACATAATCTCATATCCTCCCACAGAAACTGGTAGATGGGGGGTTGTATTAGTTCCTTCTCATGCTGCTATGAAGAAATACCCGAGACTGGATAATTTATAAAGGAAAGAAGTTTAATTGACTCACAGTTCCACAGAACTGGGAAGATCTCAAGAAACTTACAATCATGGTAGAAAAGGAAGCAAATACATCCTTCTTCACAAGGTGGCAGGAGAGAGCACTGCTGAGTAAAGGAGGAAAAGCCCTTATGAAACCATCAAATCTCATGAGAACTCACTATCACAAGAACAGCATAGGGGTAACTGCCCTCATGATTCAATTACTTCCCACCGGGTCTCTCCCACAATGTGGGGATTATGGGAACTACAATTCAAGATGAGATTTGGGTGGGACACAGCCAAACCATATGAGGGTTGCTAACTCCCTTGATGTTTACAGTTCCTTTTTTTTTTTTTTTTTGAGACTGAGTCTCACTCTATTGCCCAGGCTGGAATCAGTGACACGATCCTGCAACCTCTGTCTGCAGGGTTCAAGCGATTCTCCTGCCTCAGCCTCCCAAGTAGCTGGGATTACAGGCACCCACCACCACGCCCAGCTAATTTTTTATTTTTGGTACAGATGGGGTTTCACCTTGTTGGCCAGGTTGGTCTCAAACTCCTGACCTCAAGTGATCTGCTGGCCCCGGCCTCCCAAAGTGCTGGGATTACAGGCGTGAGCCACTTCGGCCCCTTGATATTTACATTTCAAAGAGATAGCTCCCAGGTCTTTGAGAAAAACATTCCTGAGGCATAAAGTTGACAAAAAGCCTATCGAGTTTTCAAAAGGATTTATGTTCATTTCAAAGAGAGGAGAAAGAATTTACAATTGCAAATTTTCTAAAATAAATGCCCTAAGAAAATGGGAAGGGGGGGTAAATTTCTTTCTTTATTTTCAATAGGGAGGATTAAGCATCTTATTTTTAATTTGTATGTGTTCTTACATTACTCATGAGTAACATTTTTGCAAACTGCCCTCTGGCACAATATCTGTTAACATATCTGAGTATTATGGCCCTCTTAACATAAAAAAGCCTCATAACATCTCTCTGTGATAGTAGTAGTATATTTAGTATCCATTTATTCAGAAAATACATACTGACCAAGCCTTGCTATGAATTCAGATACTCTTTAGATCAGTTTGTTGTTTACTAGTTGAAACATTTAAAACTAATAGTATCCATATGTGCAAAGCATACCAGTTAGTGCATAGTCATGCCATATTCCTTGAAATAACCTAACAGCCACCCATCATGGCTCAAGATATGAAAAATACTAATATTAACTAAAATAGCTTCTGATGAGCCAAACTTGTTCTTTTTTTTTTTTTTAAAGACACCTGAACACTGAAGTTATTTTACTTGATTTGATTAACAAGGAATGAGCCTCAGAGCCTCATTTAGCTCTTCCTGATTCCAATTTACAGTGAATCTGGCAGGTCTGATTATCTGGTATGTCAGGTCACACTGTAGGGAGGGTCTATAACAGTCATTGAAACATTGACGAAGAAAAGTGTTAAGGATAAAATTATTACATTAGAGGTTGAGATTATGATTGAAATTTATGGTAATAACATTGGATCTTTAAGAAGGACTAATATCCAGAAATTTTGCCTCAGAATATAAGAACATGAGTAATACAAACAAACAGATTTTCTTTTCAAATCAATAGACTTTTTTGGCGGGGATCTGGGGAGACATTTGATGCTTAAAGGAACTTGCTCTTTAAGACCCACTCTGTATTAACACTTTCTTCCCCGGTTAGGAAACCTGCTTATTATATGCTAAGTTGCTTGTTCAGTGAAACCTAAAATCAGGCATTTTGAATTGTGGAGTGACTATGGAGCCTTCTGTCTTAAACAGAGTTCCAGTATTTGCATGTTTAATGTGGATACCATAAGGAGGGGAAATCAAGGTTGTGTCAGAGGCTGGGATTGTGGTGATGTTTGTGGAAGGTTGTTTTTCAGAGCTCTGTTAGCAATCATCGGTCCTCAGACTTACCTTTGGGTTGGGGATTATTGGAAAGGACCTGTTGTGTAAATTTCCAGCAATTCTGATAAGACCCCAATGCAGAGTGTAGAAAATACTGGTTCCTGGAGTGTAATATTTACCTAGTACTGGAATAATCTGCATTTATCAGCCAAAGTTCAGAAAAAAAAAAATTACTACCGTAAAATCTTAAGCAAAATGGAATTTGACACAGAGAAGTAGGTGCTTACCAAATTGTTAAAGACATTAGAGGAGTGGGTTTCAGACCCACTAGGTTAATTCCCCAAACATCATAGAACTGACTCCCCAAGTGAGCTGTTACCTCTGGCACCATGAGATGCTAGGAAATCAGGAGAGTGCCTCTGGAACTATGGAGCTGAAGATCATATTACCATTGTGGTCATTAGAAGATCAGGAAGCTATTGCTCCTTCTCTTCACACATCCAGGTCCATGTGTGTCTGTCCCACATGGATTCCACAGGTGTCCCACACTAGGGCTTCAGGGAAGCCCAGGGTAGTATAGTAAGGCAGGTGTCAGGTCATAGTAAGCACAAATCTGGATGCTGAAGCAAAGGCTGGAATAAAAGTTGAGCCAAGAGGAGGTCAGGTGTAGTACAAGGGGTGTCCAACACAGGAACTCACATCTAGCTACCCTCAAAGCCGCTTCAGTGCTAAAAGCAGGCCTTCTCCTGGATGCCTGCAGAGCCACTGGAAAAAGGTCTTTGGTGTGGAGGAACCTAACTTTTCAAAACTTTTTAATCTGAAGACAATGACAATTGGATATAAGAATAAACAATGGTATTTTACTGGCATAACTTGAAGACCCTAAAACGTATCCAAACCCCTTGACTCTTCCCTATGACCACCCCAAAACTGCCCTTTCAACAGTTTACCCCCTCTCAACAAATGGTACCAGCTTTTACTCAATTTCTCAGATCACACCTTGGAGCCTTGGTTGACCTCCTTGTTTTTCTCATATTCAATATCCAGTACAGGAGCAATCTTGTCTGTTGCATTTTTACAATGTATTCCAAACCCTCCACTGCACTGCCTCCGGCACTACCATGCTAGCCCAGGCAACACCTCCTCCCCTGTGGATTATCCCAGCAGCTTCCTGACTATTCTTGTTTCCGCTTTTGTCCTCTATAGACTGTTCTTTTCACAGTAGCCAGAGTGGATACTTTAAAAAATGTTAAGCCATGTCATTTCTCTGGTCTCAACTGCTCTATCATTCCCATCAGATTTCAAATAAAACCCAAAGTCCTTTTTATGATATTGTTTCTACATGATCTGGGCCCTGTTTAAGTCTGTGGCCTCATTTCTTATCACTCTATCTCTTGCTCTCTGGTCTGTGCTTACTCTTACCTCCCTGATAGTCCTCAGATGTGCCAGCAAATTTCTAACTCAGGCCTTTGCATTTGCAATTTCTACTTGGAGTTGAGAATTTCATTCTCACACTCAATTGCTACTTCAGTTCAGATGTTACCTCTCAAGGAGACTTCTCAGAACTCCTTCTTTAAAATAGTCCCTCATCATACTGTATTCTCTCTCTCTCTTTTAAGAGATAGAGTCTTGTTCTGTTGCCCAGGCTAGAGTACAGTGGCATGATCGTAGCTCAGTGCAGCCGTGAACTCCAAGGCTGAAAAGATCCTGCCTCAGCCTCCCAAGTAGCTGGGACTACAGGCTTATGCTACCACACCTGGCTAATTTCAAATTTTTTTGTAGAGATTGTGGGGGGTGGGGGTCTCACTACATTCTCAGGCTGGTCTCAGACTCCTGGCCTCAAGTGATCCTCCTACCTCAGTCGCCCAAAGTGTTGGAATTACAGGTGTAAGCCTGTTAAATTTTTGTTCATAGAGCTGATTACCCAATGTGTGTGTGCATGTGTGCATGTTTGTGTGTGTGTGCATGTGTGTGTGTGTGCATGTGTAAATTCCTTATTTATTGTCTGTTTCGTTCACTGAAATATTTGCTACATGAGGGCAGGAACTATGTTGAATTTATCATCCTATTCCCAGTGTTTATAATGGTTCTTGGCACATAAGGGTTCAATAAATGTTAAATTAATAACTTAATTAAATCAGATCAAATGGTGTTTGATTTGTCTGACAATAGATTTCTCTTTAAATGTTATGCTGCCCAGAAACTACTAGTTAACAGAAAAAAGAAAATAACATTTCTGTAGTATTTGACAGTGTAAATTCACTCCATACAGCTATAACCAAATCATTTACTTATGTTCATTTCATAATCTATTGAAGGACATCTGGGGGTGCAGTAATGTAACGACCTAGTCTGGTGAATACTTCTTCAGAGTCCCAGAATACTCTTCAAAGTCCTAAAGTTATCTAGCCATCAAGTGGGAGGCTGAGCTTGGATTGTGGAGGACATTTTAGAACCCTCTGTTGAAAATGGCATTCATCATTTCCAACATCTCATTGACCAAAATTTAATCTTATGGCCCCACTTAACTCTAAGGGAGGCTGGAAAATATAATTTAGCTGTATTCCCAGGAGGAAATGTAACTGTATTAACTCTGTCAAAATAGATATATGCATGATATTCTTTAATGCTTAAAAATCCCTGAATGATAAACACTGTATCATCATTTACAGATGAAAAAATCTGACCCTCAGAGAGGTTGAGCTACACAACCAAAGTCATAGGGCTAATGATTACGTGGCAAAGCCAGGGCTTCACTCCAGGTCTCCTATGATTTTTCTCTGTCATTTGGGTAAAGGGAATTCCATACATAGTACCAGTCATTTTGATGAGACTGACTTTGCTATACATTTTATTTATGCTTACACATCACTTAAGAATGCACATATGCCTTGGACTTGAATGACCTTTATTATGTTTGTTAACATAGAATGATTATTCTTTATAGTTCGGCCTTATTCACTCTGTGTTCTTTGATCTGTTCCCACTCCTGCTTAGCAATCGCAGTATCTCAGTACTTTTTAAAAATTACAAAAAAAAGCAACAGAACTTTTGTTCTACTTTTCAGTCAGCTTGGATGATGTATTAAAAATCTTTGTTGATGGCATGAAATACATAGTTGTATTGATTAATGTTTCTGATTTATTTCATTTGAATCACTCCCACTTTGATAGAGACATGAATTCTACTTGATTGCCTCTAGTTGCTAAACAACGATTACTTGGAAAGAATGTTGTCCCTATGAATAGATAATAATTAAGCAGAACATCAATAAAATAAGAGATTCAACTTGAGCCAGTGAAGGAGTAAGATGTAGCTCTAAGCCTACACACAGATTTCATAGAAAACATTGCAGGGGGGCCTTGTTTACATGAAATCTCTGTTACCACATGCTGACCCTCATCCTTGTAGGTGCAGAAAATTTATGTCATCAGTGTAGCCTCAGATGAGTAGACACCTCAAAATCTCACTCACCAAATACATTCACAAGCCACTGATGACTCAAACAGAATCCTAATTGTTCATTTATGATCAAATGTGTGACAGCCAGTGACTAGAGCACTCGTTTCCTTTTTCTAGGTCACCCCCTCCTGCTTTCAAGGTATCTAGGAAACCAAATTATAAACCTGCTGATTCCATGGCAAGCAAGAATTATGAAATATGATTAGGGACATTTTTCCAGGAACTGTTAAGACTTGACAAAATACTTCCATACCACAAAATCAGACACACAAAGTAAAACAAAACCAACGATAACTCTTTCCTAGGGAAAGAAAAACTCCTGTACACTAGACATATTATTTCCATACCCTGAAGATAGTTGAATAAAGGCATGACCAGATTAATTTTGCCTCTCTGAACATTTTCTGAGATTCATATATTTTATCCAGGAAACATATTCTTTATATTAGAAAGAATCTGTTAACATATTCTTTCTTCAGGGAGATCCCAAACTTTGATTAGACCACAGAGTCTTCTACAACAAAAATTGTTTTTGGAGTAGCATTATATTTAGTGGAAAGAACATAGAATATTTTCATGGAAAGGGAATATAAATTTAGGCAAATCTAGGATTAAACACATATAACAGCTGCTTATCTAATGAATAATTTCTTGTGAGTTACTTAACCCTGCTAAGAATCAATTATCTCTGAAAATAGTATCTACCTTTCAGGGTTTTTCTGCAAATTAGAGACAAGAGATATTAACTACCTGGCATATAGCAGATGTTTAATACATTATAGTCATTATTATTAGAGTTTCTGGGTCTTCTTCCCAGTATTAATTGTGGTGACATTCTCTTTAAAACAGTTCTGCAAATAGCTAACTTCATTCAATAAATGTGGTTTTTATACATTTAACTCTTTTAAGGTAATCTTCATTTTTCTTTTTTTTTTAGGTCAGATTTATTGAGGTCTGATTTATGGATAGTAAAATTTACCCCATTTAGGTGTAGAGTTGATGATCCTGGTCAAAGACATGCAGCCCTGTAACCAAGACTACAACCAAGATATAGCACGTTTCATCACCCCAAACTCTCCTCAGTGCCACTTTGTAGTCAGTCTCTTCCCCTAACTCTTGCCTCTGGCCATTGGTGTGGTCTAGTTTGCCACTTCTAGAACGTTATATAAGTTACAGTTACAGTTTACAGTATGTAATTTTTAAAATCTGGCTTCTTTCACTTAGCACAATGCTTCTGTGATATATCCATATTGTGTATCAGTAGTTCCATCTATTACCAAGTAGTATTATGTTTTGTGAACATGAAACAATTTGTTAATCCATTTACCAGCTGATGACATTTAGGTTGTTTTTAGTCTTTGTCAATTATGGATAAAGCTACTATAAACATTCATGTATAGTGGTTATTGTTGTTGTTGTTTGTTTTTTGAGACAAACAACACTTTGAGACTCACTTTATTGCCCAGGCTGAAAGGCAATGGCAGATCATAGCTCACTGCAGCTTCAAACTCCTAGGGTCAAATGATCATCCCACCTCAACCTTCTGAGTAGCTGGGACTACAGGTGAGAGACAACATGCCCGGCTCAACATTTACATATATTCTTTCTGTAGACACATATTTTCATTTCAGTTAAGTAAATATCTAGGAGTGGGATTGTTGGCTAATATACGTGTATAGTTCACTTAAAAATATATCATATTTTTTTCCATAGTGGTTGTACCATTTTGCATTACCACTAGCAATATGAGAGTTTCAGTTACTCCACATTTGTACTAGCCCTTGATATTGTCAGTTTTTTCTTTCATTATTCCTTTAAAAAATCCTAGATTTTCTATTACGTGTGTAGTGGTATCTCATTGCAGTATTAATTTATACTTCTCTTATTTTTAATGATATTGAGCATCCTGTTATGTACTTATCTGCCATTGGTATCTTTTCTTGGTGAAGTGTCTATTTAAATTATTTGCCCACCTTAAAAATTGTGTTTTTTGTTTCTTATAATTGAATTTTAAAAGTTTTAAAAATATATTTTAGATACAAGTCCTTTATGTGTTTCGTGAATATTTTCTTCCAGTCTGTAGTTTGTCTTTCACTTTTTTGGCAATGCTTTCCAAAGAGCAGTAGTCCTTAATTTTAATGAAGTCCAATGTAGCAATTTTTTTCTTTTATGGCTCATGCTTTTTCTATCATATCTAAGAAAGCTTTGCCTTGCCCATGGTTGTGAGCAATTTTTTCTGTGTTTTCTCTTAGAAGCTTTATAGTTTTAGATTTTATATTTAGGTGTATGATCATGTTGAGTTAATTTTGTATATGATATGTGGTAAAGTTTGATGTTCAAGTTTTTGCATATAGAGGACCAATTGTTGGAGTAACATTTACCGAAGAGACTGTCTTTTCTCTATTGTATTACCTTGGGCCTTTGTCAAAATTCAATTGATATGTAGGTTTAATTTCTGGACTCTTTATTCTGTTCTGTTAATCTATATGCCCTTATGTCAATACCACATTCTTTTGATTATTATAGCTTTGTAAGATGTGTTGAAACCAGGTGGTGAGAGTCCTCAAACTTTGTTTCTCCAAAATTATTTTGGCTATTCTAAGTCCTTTGCTTTTCTCTAAAAATTTTATAGTCATCTAATCAATGTCTACAAAAAAAATCAGGCTGAAATTTTTATTGGGATTGCATTAAATTGATAAATCACATTGAAGAGAATTGATCTTTTAACAGTATCGGGTTTTCCTACCTATGCACACATACCTTTGTCCATTTACTTAGGTATTCTTTAATTTTTTCATCATTGTTTTGTGATTTTTAGCATTCAAATAGTTCACATGCTTTGTTAAATTTATCCCTAAGTATTTTATGATTTTTTGATGCTATTATAGATGGCATTTTATTTACAATTTTAATTTCCAAATGTTTATGCCTAATTTATAGAAACACAATTGACTTTTGTATTCTGACTTGTATTTTTCAGCTTAGCTAAACTCACATATAATTCTATTAGAATTTTTTTATATACTTTAAGTTCTGGGGTACATGTGCAGAACGTCCAGGTTTGTTACGTAGGTATACATGTGACGTGGTGGTTTGGTGCACCCATCAACCCATCATCTACATTAGATATTCCTCCTAATGCTATCTGTCTTCTTGCCCCCTGCCAACAGGCCCCGGTGTTTGATATTCCCCTCCCTGTGCCCATATGTTGTCATTGTTTAACTCCCACTTATGCTTGTCTGTGAAGGATTTTATTTCTCCTTCACTTATGAAGCTTAGTTTGTCTGGATATGAAATTCCAGGTTGAAAATATTTTTCTTTAAGAATGTTGAATATTGGCCCCCACTCTCTTCTGGCTTGTAGGGTTTCTGCTGAGAGATCTGCTGTTAGTCTGATGGGCTTCCCTTTGTGGGTAACCTGACCTTTCTCTCTGGCTGCCCTTAACATTTTTTCCTTCATTTCAACCTGGTGAATCTGACAATTATGTGTCTTGGGGTTGCTCTTCTCAAGGAGTATCTTTGTGGTGTTCTCTGAATTTCCTGAATTTGAATGTTGGCCTGTCTTGCTAAGTTGGGGAAGTTCTCCTGGATAATATCCTGAAGAGTGCTTTCCAACTTGGTTCCATTCTCCCCATCACTTTCAGGTACACCAATCAAACGTAGGTTTGATCTTTTCACATAGTCTCATATTTCTTGGAGGCTTTGTTCGTTCCTTTCATTCTTTTTTCTCTAACCTTGTCTTCATGCTTTATTTCATTAAGTTGATTGTCAATCTCTGACATGTTTTCTTCTGCTTGATCGATTTGGCTATTGATACTTGTGTTTGCTTCACAATGTTCTTGTGCTGTGTTTCTCAGCTCCATCAGGTCATTTATGTTCTTCTCTAAACTGGTTATTCCAGTGAGCAATTCCTCTAACCTTTTTTCAAGGTTCTTAGCTTCCTTGCATTGGGTTAGAACATGCTCCTTTAGCTCAGAGGAGTTTGTTATTACCTACCTTCTGAAGCCTACTTCTGTCAATTCATCAAACTCATTTTCCATCCAGTTTTGTTCCCTTGCTGAAGAGGAGTTGTGATCCTTTGGAGGAGAAGAGGCATTCTGGTTTTGGAATTTTCAGGCTTTTTGTGCTAGTTTTTGCTCATCTTCATGGATTTATCTATCTTTGGTCTTTGACGTTGGTGACTTTCAGATGGAGTTTTTGCATGGTCTTCCTCTTTGTTGATGTTGATGCTATTGCTTTCTGCTTGTTAGTTTTCCTTCTAACAGTCAGGGCCCTCTTCTGCAGGTCTGCTGGAGTTTGCTGGGGTTCCACTCTAGACCCTGTTTGCCTGGGTATCACTGGCAGAGGCTGCAGAACAGTAAAGATTGCTGCCTGCTCCTTCCTCTGGAAGCTTTGTACCAGAGGGGCACCCACCAGATGCCAGATGCAGCTGTCCTGTATGAGGTGTCTATTGACCCCCGCTGGGACATGTCTCCCTGTCAGAAGGCACAGGGGTCAGGGACCCCTTTGAGGAGGCAGTCTGTCCCTTAGCAGAGCTTGAGTGCTGTGCTGGGAGATCTGCTGCTCTCTTCAGAACCAGCAGGCAGGAACGTTTAAGTGCTAAAGCTGGGCCCACAGCCAACCCTTCCCCTAGCTGCTCTGTCCCAGGGAGATGGGATTTTGATCTATAAGCCCCTGGCTGGGGCTGGTGCCTTTCTTTCAGAGATGTCCTGTCCAAAGAGGAGGAATCCAGAGAGGCGAGAGGCAGCCTGGCTACAGCAGCTTTGCCAAGCTGCGGTGGGCTCTGCCCAGTTTGAACTTCCCGGTGCATTTCCTATCCTCTACAGCACATTTGTCTTGCCTAAAGCTCCAATTTATATTTCAATCCAGTTAAAACAACGTCATCCATACAGTTAGCCAGTGTGATGTTCTGTGGAATGTTTGTGTGGCTCATATCACTTTGGATTATACTTTGAAAGAGACCAAGAGAATTTCCATAGTCTTGGGGAAAGACCATAATGTATACTATTGTCCATTCTGTGTGAATATGAACTGTTTTTTGTCTTCCTTATTGATAAGAATGGAAAATAGTGCATTCATCAAATGAGTGGCCACATAAAACGTGCTGGAGGCTGTGTTAATTTGTTCTAACATAAAGAGTATATCTGATATAGAAGCTGCAATTTGGGCTTCTACTTGGTCGAGTTTCTGGATTTATTTAATTTTTGCAGGGACCAGACTTTTAAATTAATTAGGATATGATGAGGGCTAATACCTCCACATATTTTATATCATAAATATTTCACTAATCTCATAGATACTTTTACGACATGTTATTATTTTGACTGTATTTACTATTTTACTACTATATTTACTATGTTGGTCAGAAGTGGAGGGGCAATTTCAGAGGCTTCCATTTAACCTTTCCCTCTGTTATTTCTCTTACATCACAGCTCAAGGAACTGATTCTACTGACTACCAACTATAACTAGTACAATTATACATTTAGGAACTGGAAAATAACTTGTGTGTGATCATAACTATGAGCTGAGCCAGCCCTAGGACAACATTTATTACCTAGAAACATGTGTTTGTATTCTTTTATGAGGCAAAGGTGACACTTTTCCTCAGTTATCCATGCTACTGTAAATGCTGTATACTGACATTCTCAAAATATTTGGAGGTATTCTCTTTTTCCCAATGTATGATTAACCAAATAAATGGCTGTAGGTTCCTTTAGGAAAAGACTGGGGAAGTTACTAGTGAATATACTTGTCACGGTTTTGCATGGTGCTTCCTTAAAGAAACCTAGGATTTTCTTCAGTTAATGAGTTCTGGGTCTGACAATTGGCTCAAGTCCAGAAATTCTGCATGGGTTCAGTTATATTTTTAAATATTTTATTATGATTGATTTTTAAACATATTACTATAAATTTTATCAAAATATAGAAAAGTTGAAAGAATTACATGGTGAATAACCATGAGCTCATCACCTAGATTCTACAATTAACATTTTGCTACAATTATTTATTAAATATTTAACCATCTTCTGTTCATCCCTCTAACAGTTCATCAAATAGTATTTTGATGCTTTCAAAGTAATTTGCTTCATCAGTACACTTCATTCTTAAACATTGCCGAATGTGTTTCCTCATCTAGAGTTTAACATTTGTGTTGTATTAAGACTTTTTTCCAAAATACATTTCCAAGCAAACCCATAGAGTAGGGAATTTACTGTCACATTATCCTCTTCATTTCCCTTTTGTGAATGTCTCCACTGTTCCTATTGGCTGGCAAAGGGTTTTACAAATCTGTATACATAGAAAGCAAGAGTATAAAAAACAGAGTATCAAAAACAAATGCTACTTTTGGCCCACAGCAAAACTCTTACTCTAAAATAAAATAATAATGAAATAAACTAGTCTTTATATTTACATTGACCAGCTTGACAAGCAAAGAAGATCATTTCTAACATGACAAAATGCATCTTTGTTTTTATTTGAGTGAGATCTTAGTTTTCTTTGATGTTTAACAAAATTGTGGAGCCCATTTTTTTAGATTTGTCAAATTATAAAGATTAGTGAATATTAAAGAGAAATAGTTGCCTTTGAAGTAAAACCATGTTTATGCTTATTGATCATCCAAAGGTTAAAACAAATAATGTAGGCAAAGTAGGCTGATGAATTTTGGGGATTTTGCATATAAGATTTTCTTTTTAATGTGGTTTGTTAAATAAAAGAGACAGAAATCTGCTTCCTCCTCAAAATAATATAAACCAACAAGAAAGTAATGACAACAAGAATAGAAACAAAGAGATTTATAGTGTCCTTACTCAGATTTATCTTTTATCCCAAGTTCTCTCTCATAATACTGACGCTTTTCTCCATGTCCAATTTATATGAGACTTGAGGAGATGATATGACATAGAGTAGAATAAGAACCATATATTCATGTAGAGAAAGACTTGCAAAATGGTTTTGCTATTTCTCTCCTGTGTATTTGAGTAAGTCTTGTGTTGCTAAACTTCATTTTTCTTTTCCAAAAAATGGCAGAAACTAATGGCTTCTTTAAAGTATACTTTTGAAAATGTTACACAGTGGGGTAATTCCTAACATCATGGATCATGTTATGCAGAAGACATTTACTGGGGAGGTATTATATTCAGACACTCTGATGTATCACAAAAATATAAAGACAATAAGTCTCTAACCTAAAGGTACTTACTGTTTAAGAAAAAAAAATGAAGAAAACCAATAGTTAATACACTATGCAATAATGTTAATATTATAAGAAAATAAGACATTGAATGGTAAAGAACTAAAGAGAGAGTGTGATGAGTAATATCCAGTCCAGCCTTGGGGTTAAGAATATGGGAGGGAAATTGGAGAAAGGAAAATTGACTTCCTTTCAAGAGGAAGTCAGCTTTGAGTTACTTCTTAAATAATGAAATATCTTAAGTTGGGTGGATGAGAGAGAGGGATGTTACAGAAAGAAACACACCTGATGTATAAACATACAGAAGTAGAGCATGGTTTATTTGGGAGTTTTGTGTGATTGATGCAAAAAGCACATGTGGGGCAGGGAGATAAAGAGTGAGAGAAATAGGCAGGAGCCATATGATAAAGGATTTTGCAAGCTTTGTTAAGAATTTGAGCTTTAAGCTAGAGGCCACGGGATACCATTAAAAAGTCAAAACAAGGGCATTGTAAGAATTTTAGGAAGATCAGTACATTATCCATACACAGTGGTGAAAATGAAATTGAAGAAGCTAGTTATGATTTTATCACAGTAGTATAAGCACTCTAATTTAATGAAGTAGTAGTGAATGTGATAATTGGGGAAATTTACATTGTATTTAAGAGATAGAATGTATAGGACTTTGTAACTAATTGGACTTGGATAATGACGAATTCGAATTAAGAAAGATTCAGATTTTGGGCTTCTGGGTTTGAAGGATGGTGAAACCATTCCTCAATATAGAAAACCCAGAAAGAGTGGTAGATTTCAAGAGGAAGATAATAATTTCTTCTTTAGATATATTGAGTTTGAAGTTTTTTATGGCATTCAAGTGGAAAAATAGTAGGCATTATAAGTGTAACTATATTCCCTACAGAAGATTCTTAAACAACCAAGTATGAACTGTGTGGGTTCACTTAGATGAGGAGTTTCTTCTGCCTCTGCCACCCCTGAGACAGCAAGACCAACTTCTCTTCCTCTTCCCCGTTAGCCTATTCAACGTGAAGGCCACAAGGATGAAGATCTTTGTGGTGATCCACTTCCACTTAATAAATAGTAAATATATTCTCTCTTTCTCAAGATTTTTAAGTAACATTTTTTCTCTAGCTTACTTTATTGTAAAAATACAGTATATAATAAATAGAATATATAAAATATATGTTAATTTTTTATGTGATTGTTAAGGCTTTTGGTTAAAAATAGGCTATGTTCAATTCCAAGGTGAGCAAGACAAGTTTGTCTGTGCCTTCATGTAATTTACATTCTGATGAGTGAGAGAGATCAAAAACATAAAACAATTGCAATAAGTGCTCAGATAAAGAGGAGGACTTAACATTTAAAAGGCATCAAAATTGTTTAAGGAAAAGAGGAAACTAGCTGTATGAAGAAAGGTAGAAAAGCATTCAATCCTAACCCTTTTCTTTTCCAGTGGACTACTAGAAATGTAACTATTTAGTCTTGGAATAGAGAGCACATTTTCTTACTTTCCACCTCCTTCACCTCCTTTGTGTGTTTTCCATACAAACACTTAGGGCAGCTAGGCAAGTTTTTGTCACTTCCTTAGAGTCAGCATTTTTATTATAAGTCCAACAGAGGACTCTTGACAAGATTTACTTGAAACCTGAAGCTATAAAGTCATTAAGTGCTGTGAATAGCTCTGAACATTTTGGCTTTCCTCCAACATACTCTCCTCCTACTAACAGGGAGGAATTACAAAGCAAATAAGACAACAAAAGGAAGCGCATTCATCTCCATGACCACCGACATTTTCCAATCATTCAATAACCCCAATGGGACAGTGGGTTGGGGTGTATGCATATATATAAAAACAAAATTCTCCACTGTTTTTCTTTTTCTAAGGAAGGTTTAAACTCAGCATATTTACCCACTTAGCTATGTTCATCCTGCCCTTAATGCCTTTAGGAATCTGGACTAGTAAATCACTAAAAACACTATTTTCAATTAAATTGTTACATCATAATTCTGTTTTTAATCCTTGAATGCACAGAAGCAGCAGACAGAATCTATCTGACTTGGTGACCCTCATTAGAAACCTCAGTTAATTATAACCCTCCTCATTTTGATTATAGTACTTTGCTAATTTGAAATTCCACCTAGTCAATTAATGCAGCTTATGGTATCTGTAGAAAATCATGAACCCATGGTTACAATTTTAATTATAACATACATTTTACAGATCTCAGCCATCCATCTCCAAGGACATTCTCTTTTGTATAAAGTGTCTTAAAATTGGGCTGCTTCCTTTGACTTAATATTGCCTTCTTGGAATGTAATGAATACCTTTTGGTGACAGCATCTCTTTCCCAGTCTGCATTGATGAGAATCATAAACTGTACTAAGAGGTATTTTGCTAAACACAGGTACAGGAGTAAATGTGCCATTTATAAAATGTCATGACATATGGCATTTTTGAAACACTATACGAACTTGGTGTCTAATAAGCTAACATAAAAGTCTTTTTGAGAAAAGAAAATATTGACAAGAAAAGTGAAAAAATAAGGTATATTATTCATAAATATATGTAACTTTCTAAGATTTTCATAAGCATAAAATTATAAAGGATATTATCACAGCCTTTTAGAACATTAACCAAGAATAAGGACAGTAATTGCAAAAAGGATAAGAGAAAGGAAATCTAAGATTATTCAAATTTGGGTTTCTGTGGTTTTCTGGTATTATGATTTGGTAAGAAATAATATAACTGATAGTGTCATATGCAAAAGTATGTGAATTTGTGTCCAAATTTTATTTCCTAGTTTTTTAACCTCTAAAAGATACCTAATATATTTCAGTTCTGACTTCATTACAAAAATGTAGCATGTTCAAGGTTCTCATAAGAAAATAAGCTTTGACTTCAGGCATTACACATGTATGAGGCAATTAATTTATAAAGCTTTGAAAGAATGCTGAGAGCTAGTGTCTCCATTGTCAAGCCGGGAAATAAGTATAGTAGCCATTGTAGTAGATTCATGTGTGATCTCATGACTACAATTTGTTTACCAATTAATGTGCTCTGTTATAAAGTTACACCCACGTCCCATTTGATGGCTCAGAGAGAAAGATGTTAGCCAAGAGTTTCAATGTGTCATGTTTAAGATTTCAGGTCCTGGACCCAGTTTGGTTCAGTTCAAATCCCAGCTCTGCCATTCATTAGCTGTATGACTCAGAAAAATTGATTTTACCTCTCTGTGGCTCAGTTTTCTCATCTCTAAAAATAAATGTAATAATAGTGTCTACCTCAAAGGTTTGTATTGAGTATTTAAGAAATGCATAGTAAGCACTCAGAACAGTGTTAAGGTCTCAAATATTATCTATTATTAATATTATCTTTATTGTTATTACCCATAAGGCATTTCTGGAAACAACTAGGCCTTTATCATAAATGTTTTTGCCAGTTTCTATCGTGTGCCAGTGTTATTGTATGCTGTTTGCTCCATGGGGAAAGAAGAGAAGGAGACAGAGTGAAAGGGAGGCTGAGAACTGTAGAAGTTAACCTGTTCACATCAGGTATGATAAGTGCTTCTGCTGACACTGAACAACCTTCCACCAATAATATTTTTCTATGTCTCTATATTAATTCCTTCAGTTATTGACTGGGGCCTCACCTAAGTATATTGATTTCATTATTTGAATAATATAATTTTGCTGCCTTATCAGTGAAGCAAGAGATAAAATTCCAGAAAATTCTCAGCATGTATCAGCCTAGGCAAGCACACTGACGGCTTTTAATAAGCACTTACAAATGACTGGAGTCCTATACTTTCAGGGGGATATTTTTGAGTGAGTGCCCACTCCCCCAAAATATTCCTCTTCCTCAGTCTGCTTGGTATCATAAAGACAGAATCATCATCTTCACACGTCATTCACCTTCTGCATTGCCATACTATTGCAAATAGGAGTTCAAGGCCTCAGGGAAGAAAAAAATATACATTATTTAGGAAAGGAGCTGGTATTGGCAAAGAAAACAAAATGATAAAAACTAAAACCCACAGATGGGTATGCTTAGAACTTTAATGCCTAAACCCAAATTATTTGGTAAGCTGAAACAGCAGATTTTTATTAATAAATTATAAATTTCAATTTGGATATGTTGAATTTAAAAGAATTAAAGGACTTTGATATGATTTGGATTTTTGTCTCCACCCAAATCTCACAACAAATTGGAGGAGGGACCTCATCAGAAGTGATTGCATCATAGGGGCAGATTTTCCCCTTGCTGTTCTCTTGACAGTGAGTGAGTTCTCATGAGATCTGATGGTTTAAAAGTGTGTGACACTTCCGCCTTAGCTCTCTCTCTCCTGATCCACCATGGGAAGATATGCCTTGTTTCCCCTTCACCTTGTGCCATGATTGTATGTTTTCTGAGGCCTCACCAGTCATGTGGAACTGTGAGAACTTCATAAACTACCCAGTCTCAGTTAGTTCTTTATAGCAATGTGAGAACAAACTAATACAGAAAATTGGAACAAGGAGTGGGTTATTGCTATAAAGATACCCAAGTATGTGGAAGCAACTTTGGAAGTGGGTAATGGGCAGAGGTTAGAACACTTTGGAAGACTCAGAAGAAGACAGGAAGGTGAGGAACGTTTGGAACTTCCCAGAGACTTATTGATTGGTTTTCACCAAAATGCTAATAGTGATATGGAGCATGATGTCTAGGCTGAGGTGGTCTCAGATGGAGATGAGGAACTTATTGGAATATGAAGCAAAGGTCATTCTTGCTATGCTTTAGCAAAGAGACTGGCAGCATTGTGCCCCTGCTCTAGTAATCTGTGGAACTTTGAACTTGAGAGAGATAATTTAGGGTATCAGGCAGAAGAAATTTCTAAGCAGCAAAGCATTCAAGGTGTAGCCTGGCTATTTCTAAAAGTGTATTGTCATATGTGTGAACAAAGAGATAGGATGGTCTGAAATTGGAACTTATATTTAACAGGTAAACAGCATAAAAGTTTGGAAAATTTGCAGCCTGATGATGTAGTAGAAAAGAAAAACCCATTTTCTGGGAAGAAATTCAAGACAGCTACAGAAATCTGCATAAGTAAAGAGGAGCCAAATGTTAATAATGAATACAATGAGGGCATTTTGGAGACCTTCACAGAAGCCCCTCTCTTCATAGGCCTGAAGGCCTAGGAAGAAAAAATGGTTTCATGGGCCAGACCCAGGACCCACTGCTCTGTGCAGCCTTGGAACATGGCACCTGGTGTTCCAGCCACTCCAGCCATGGCTAAAGGTATAGCTCAGGCCATGGCTTCAGAGGGTGCAAGCCCCAAACCTAGGCAGCTTCCATGTGGTGTTGGGCCTGCAGGTATACAGAGGGAAGAGCTGAGGTTTGGAAACCTCTGCCTAGATTTCAGAGGATGTATGGAAATGCCTGGATACCCAGGCAGAAGTCTGCTGCAGGGGTGGAGCCCTCATGGAGACCCTCTACTAGGGCAGCGTAGAGGGAAAATATGGGGTCAGAGCCCCCACATAGAGTACCCAATGGGGCACTGCCTAGCAGAGCTGTGAGAAGAGGACCACTGTCCTCCAGACCCCAGAATGGTGGTAGATCCACCAACGGCTTGTACTGTGAGCCTGGAAAAGCCACAGGCACTCAGTGCCAGCCCATGAAAGCAGCTGCTGGGGCTGTATCCTGCAGAGCCACAGGGGTGGATCTGCCCATGGCCTTGGAAGTCCACCTCTTGCATCATCATGCCCTGTATGCAAGATATAGAGTCAAAGGAGATTATTTTGAAGCTTTAAGATTTAATGACTGCCCTGCTGGGTTTCAAACTTGCATGGGGCCTGTAACCCCTTTGTTTTGGCCAATTTCTCCCTTTTGGATTGGGACTATTTACCCAATGTCTGCACCCCCATTGTATCTTGGCAGTAACTAGTTATTGATTTTACAGGCTCATAGGCATAAGGGACTTACTTTGCCTCAGGTGAGACTTTGGACTGTGGACTTTTAAGATGATGCTGAAATGAGTTAAGACTAGGGGCTGTTGAGAAGGAATAATTGTAATTTGCAGTGTGAGAAGGACAGGAGATTTGGGAAGGGCCAGGGGCAGAATAGTATGGTTTGGATTTGTGTCCCTGCCTAAATCTCATGTTGAATTGGAGGAGGGTCCTGGTGGGAGGTGACTGGATCATGGGGACAGATTTCCTCCTTGCTGTTCTTGTAATAGTGAGTGAGTTCTCATAAGAGCTGATAGTTTAAAAGTGTGTGACACTTCCCCCTTAGCTCTCTCTCTCTCTCCTGCTCTGTCATGGGAAGGTATGCCTTGCTGCTCCATCACCTTCCGTCACGATTGTAAGTTTGCTGAGACCTCCCCAGCCATGCAGAACTGTGAGTCAATTAAACCTCTTTCTTCATAAACTACCCAGTCTGAGGTAGTTCTTTATAGCAATGTGACAATGGATTAATACAGACTTAATATTCCCTTATGCTCTTGTACACGGGAATATCCACACACCAGACACCCTGAAGTTCTCATCACTCCCGAAAATGCCATTTTTTTCCCCTTGCATGGTATTCTGGTTGGTTTTGGCCATTGGAAGTACCATTAGGAGAGAGAAATCAAGGTATTTCCCAGTTTCCTTCCAGCCTACCCACAGATTGGCCACAACTGTCTTCTACTTCTACTTCTTCAGTTCTTGTCCAGAAGTCCCCTCCTCAGTTCTTTCTCCACACTGCTAAATACTTCCTCCTGTTTCCTTTTTGGGCCTAGATGTGATAGCAGCTTTCTTTGTACTGCAGGGGAAGAGGTACAAGACAAGAACAAGATGCACAGAAAGGAAGTTCAAGCAAAAAAATTTTAGAAGCTAGAAATTAGCCAAATGGAAATTGATTTAGAAAGCCTAAAAAAGTTGGTTTATCATATCTGGAGAAATCTGAAAACTAACTTTATCTACCCTGTTGCAAATCTACAGATGCTTCAGCATTTTTTAATCCGCAGCTTAAACCTGTTAAGTTAAGTACCTCCTTAAACTCTCTTCAGTCACACCTTTTTAACATGCTGTCTTCTTGACTGTCATGGCAATGGCTGAGTCAGCATTCACTTTTCCAACAATGCTTGGAAGTTCTAATCCACAGACCCTCTGTTTTACTATCTTCTATGGGAATAAATCTAACTGTTTCACTGGGAAGAAAGGAACATTTACATATTTGTGTGGAATTGGAGAGAGGATCTAGAATTTTAACCACTTCTTAAGAGGTTTTTAAGGAATCTTTCTGATTTTGATATGCTTTCATTTTTCCCCTCAATTTCCTGGCATTATTAGTCCAGAGCTCTTTGAGTTTTATTTTTTTCAACGTAGATAGAGCTAGTTCTAAGCTTTCTACAAGTATATCAAAGCTCCTAGGTTAAGATGAAGTGTTGATTCAAGATGTATTTTTCTTCTTTCCAATGATTTCAATTTACCTTTTAATTTTTTCTCATGTAGTAAACATACTTATTTTATATTGAGTATCAGAAAATAGCAATATTGGATATCTTTGTGGTTTTAGGTTTGTTGTTGGTTATTTTCTGCTGACTCAGATATGGTGGCTTTTTCCTTTATGTCCTATGATTTTGCCTTTTAAAATTGTGACCTCTTATTTGTTGCAATTCTGCATGTGTAAATTTTACAAGACTTTAACTGAAGATGCGTTCTTCTAGAAAGCATTGGTTTCTCTTTTTATCAATTGCCTAATTGCTGTAACAACCAGGCTCTGCTTATATCAGATTGTGTCCTTTCTTGTTAAAATTTGATGGGATGGGATTATTGAAATAATCCTTTAAATGAAATTCAGTCAGATTATCATTGTTTTATCTTTTTACTTAAACTATTGCAAATTTTTAGTAGAATAGATAGGATTTAAATATCACATAGCTAATCTTAGATAAAGTATAGTAGTTTCTTAAAAATGTTAAAGAATGCATTTGTAAGTGCAGCATACATACTATTTTTCACCATTCTTTGCCTTTTAGAAAAATTATAATCAATTTTTCTTATGAAATTTTTAGAAGAAAACAAAAGAATTTATAGGCATTTTCAAGACTAACTTACTCTCATAGTATATCTAATTGTTTAACTAGTAAGTTGCAATATTTAAAATAAAAGTTTTGTTATTTTCCAGTATAGGCAGGCTGTCCTTCATATAAGTAGACTGACAATTATTTTGTTGGTTTGAAAAAGAACTGAAATCTAGGGTGGGATAAATTGACTCCAGGTTGATTGAGAAGAAAGACTTCAAGAGAAACTCTAGGTGATTCCCATGCTACCACAAAAGAAACAAGAGAGAAGGTACATGTGACAACATTGTATAAAGAAAATGGATTGTGGTGTGTCCAGTTTCTCTTATAGCGGTGACCGAGGGGTGGATAACCTAGTAAATCATTCACCATCTGACCCATATAATAGATGGCAGATTTATCTGTGGATTTCAAAATTCAGGAAAGTGATGGCCACACTTAAGTCTCAGGAGAAATCCAGAAAGCAGAAGTACTGAGCGAAGTGTCCAGTGGCCACTAGTAAGAGATATGACTCAAGATGAGACCCAGGTTCTTCAGCCACCATGAAGTGAGAGGTCTCCGTAAACGAAGATATTGGCAACTGTGTTTTTGGAGTTTGTCTTAGTCCATTCAGGTTGCTATAACAAAATATCATAGGCTGGATGGCTTATCAACAACAGATATTTGTTTCTCACAGTCTGGAGGCTGGGAACTCCAATATCAAGGTGCTGCTGGCAGATTCAATATCTGGTAATGGCGTACTTCATCGTAGACAACTGTCTTCTCCCTATAACCTCACACAACAGAAGGGAAATGGGGTTGTCTTCAGCCTCTTTAGTCTGTAATCCCACTCATGAAGGCTCTGCCTCTATGACTTAATTGTTTCCCAAAGGCACAACCTCCTTACACCATCACTGTATTAGTTCATTCTCACACTGCTATAAAGTACTACCAGAGATTGCATAACTTATGATGAAAAGTGGTTTAATTGATTCACAGTTTCACAGACTGTACAGGAAGCATGGCTGGGAGGCCTCAGGAAATTTACAATCATGATGGAAGGCAAAGGGGAAGCACGCACATCTTACCATGGTGGAGCAGGAGGGAGAGAGAAAAAGTGAAGAGGGGTGTGCTATACACTTTTAAACAATCGGATCTCATGAGAACTCGCTCACTGTCACCAGAACAGCAAGTGAAAATCTGCTCCCATGATCCAATCACTTCACCCCAGATTCCTCCCCCAACATTGGGGATTATAATTTAACATGTGATTTGAGTGGGGATACAGAGCCAAACACAGAGCCAAATTTTGAGGGGACACCAGCATTCCCAAATATAGCAGAGCCATTTTGCACTTAGCTTTATTATGCATCCTATCTTCACACTGTTTCATATTTCAGGGAGCTGACCTCTGCAGGAGGCTTCTGCCTCAGGCTACTGCATCAGCTGTCATCTGGATGGGCTTGACCAATTCCCCTTACTAGAGTTGTGTTCCAAATTAAAGGGAGCTACAATATCATGACTCAAATAGCATTCCATCTTTTGCTTTTCTCTTCTTTGTTAAGATCAGACCATTCCGCAGCTCCCTCTTCCCTACCTTCCTGTATGTCAGGATATTTACACAGATCTATTTCAAGTAGGATGCCATTTAAGACTTGAATTGCAGACTACTGTTTTAGGACAAGCCTAGTTAGTGCCCTAGATTGCTTCTCCATTGGTTACTGCATAAGTTCTAGTGTATCACATAAGCATGTTTTTAGAGTGTGTTATGTATGGTGCAAGTCTTAGGAAGTAACTATTATATGTAGGATGAAGTTTTAAAATCTTTAATGTGATAGAGGTAACAACAAGTCCCAGAAGGGCAGCCCAGGATGCAGATCAGTAAGCCGCAACAAAAGTACAGTCACTGGCAGACTAAGAAAACTTAGTGGGTTTAACAGAAAAACTGAAGTTTAGTGCAGATGAGGCACACCACGAATCCTAGGTATTTTAAACTGGGTTAAGGACAGCAAAATTTAACCAAGATTCTAAAAGCCGATGAAACTAAGCCTTCTCATAGAAATATTGGCTGAAGAACAGGCAGGGCAGTCTGAGAAAGGTGGTAACAAACACTCTGGGAATCGGCTAGAATAATGTCAAATAATTTTGAAATAATTGAGATCTTTAGCTTTCATGAATTGATATACAACCAGTTTAGAGTAACACAAATAAATATGTGTGAAATTCAAACAACTGATTGATTGAGTGCAGGATAAGCTTCTTGTTTGAAATGTTGAGTATTTCGAGAATTCTTTTTATTATTATTATTATTATACTTTAAGTTTTAGGGTACATGTGCACAACGTGCAGGTTTGTTACATATGTATACATGTGCCATGTTGGTGTGTTGCACCCATTAACTCGTCATTTAGCATTAGGTATATCTCCTAATGCTATCCCTCCCCCCTCCCCCCACCCCACAACATTCCCCGGTGTGTGATGTTCCCCTTCCTCTCTAGAAAGACTGAAAGAGCTGTGCTAATATTTCCCTAAGACAAAGACCTGCTGTTTTGCTCGTAATTGTAAATCTTTGACTCCATGGAGGAAAGGTTAGCTACCTTGTGAATGATTTTCTGCCCCTTCCCAAATAAGCAGGTCAGTTAATTATATCTAACCATTATGGGAAAAGCCCCTCCTAAGGGAAAGTAAGCCCATTCTTTAAATTGTTATCTGAGTGAATGTAATTCATAATTGCACATTTATCTTTGATCATTTCTTAATTATCCCATTCTATTTGATATACTATGTATATGTCTTATTATTTTTTACTTTTATTCTACATAATCTTTGCTTAGCTTCTTGCTGACCACAAAGCTAAAATTAATCTGTCTTTAGTCATCTTATACTTCTGTTTATCTTTTCTTTTGCTATTTGATATTTGATAAAACTTGATGAAATACTATATAGAGATGCATTACCAAATAACATGGGTTTTCATCTAATGCCTTTTTTTCTGAGAAATTAGGAATTCTAGAAGTAAAAGTTTTGTAAGTCTTCAAGTTATTCCAGTGCTTAGGGACCCTGAGTATTGAAAAATGTTATGTTTAATTTATTCATTCATCCCCACCTTGTCTCCCAAAATATTTAAATGACTTTTCAACTTTATAAATGATTTAGTGCTTTGTGCCTTGTTGGGATATTTACCTCCATCTAGCAAAAAATTAGCATTTTTAGGGATACTGATTTTTGGCCTGGTGGAATCAGTGATTTTTTACTCATTGTGGAGTTGTTAACACTTCATGTGGCTCAGATTCAAAGTACTGATATTTACAGGAGATACATGCATGTGTGTCAATAATAGACATAACTGGTATTACAGAGAAGAAGGGGCAACAATTCAGGCCACATAGACTCTGTTTATAATGATAAGAAGTGAATTATACCACAACATTATGTATGACCTTAGGGCATAAATTTAAAAAAATGTCCTAAAAACTCATCAGCTACTGCAGATCATGAGCTACAAGAAACCACCTGAAAACTGATGCACAGATGAATTAACTAAGTATGCTACTCTAGAGTAAAAGCTTGGCCAGCTTTGCAGAGGTTCACATTTACGTGGCAGAATCATCAACTTCCAGAAAAGTATGTTTCTAGAATTTCCTACTGTTTCATAAATATCTTGAAAGAATTTCGATGTAAAATTCTAATTATTATTGTCAATAGCATTTACTATAAAACCTTTAAAAATCTACTTTTAAAATTCAATCATATGTGGTAGACATATTTCCATTTTCAAAGAAGTAATCTAAATTATAGTTTTTAAAAAATAAACTTTATTTTTGGCTGGGCACAGTGGCTCACACCTGTAATCCCAGCACTTTGGGAGGCCAAGGAGGGCGAATCACAAGGTCAGGAGATCGAGACCATCTTGGCCAACATGGTGAAACCCCTGTCTCTACTAAAATACAAAAAAAACAGCCGGGTGTGGTGGCACGTGCCTGTAATCCCAGCTACTTGGGAGGCTGAGGCAGGAGAATTGCTTGAACCTGGGAGGTGGAGGTTGCAGTGAGCTGAGATCACACCACTGCACTCCAGCCTGGCAACAGAGCAGGACTCCATCTCAAAATATAAAAAAAAAAAATTAAAATAAATAAATAAACTTTATTTTTAATTTTTAAACATTTTTGATTTACAGAAAACTATGAAAATAGCACATTGTTCCTGTATACCCCATCCTCAGTTTAACATTTTATTAACATTTTACATTACTCTGGGCCATTTGTCATAATTAGGGAACTACTATTGATACGTTATTACTAATTAAAGTCCACACTTTATTTACATTTCTTTGATTTTTACCTAATGCTTTTGTTTTCTGTTCTGGAATCCCATCCAGGATGCCACATTATGTTTCATCATCATTTCTCCTTAGTGTTTTTTTGCTGTGGGAGTTTTACATATTTTCCTTGTTTTTGATGACCTTGACAATTGTTTCAAATGCTGGTCTGGTATTTTGTAGAATGTTCCTCAGTTGGAACTTGCATTTATTTTCTATTAGATTGGAATAAGGGTTTCTGTAAGGAAGAGATCAAGGTCAATTTTCGTTGCTTCTTATCAAGGATAGCTAATAGCCACATGACTCATCACAGCTCATGTTAACCTTGGTCAACTGGTTGAGGTAGTGTTAGGCTTCTTCCTTATAAAGTTACTTTTTACCCTTTCTCGGTCTGTAGTCTTTGTTTTTTTTTGTTTTTTTTTTTGAGAGAGAGTCTTGCTCTGTCGCCCAGGCTGGAGTACAGTGGCGCCATCTTGGCTCACTGCAAGCTCCGCCTCCTGGGTTCACGCCATTCTCCTGCCTCAGCCTCCTGAGTAGCTGGGACTACAGGCACCTGCCACCACGTCTGGCTAATTTTTTTGTATTTTTAATAGAGACGGGGTTTCACCGTGTTAGCCAGGATGGTCTCGCTTTGCTGACCTCGTGATCTGCCCTCCTCGGCCTCCCAGAGTGCTGGGATTACAGGCGTGAGCCACCACGCCTGGCCTTCAGTCTATAGTCTTTGAAAGGAAGTCACCATGCACAGCACAGATTTAAGGAGTGAGAAATTATATTCTCCCTCCTTGAGAGTGAAGCATCTGGTGAAGTATACACATTATTTGCAATTCTCCTGCATGGGGGATTTGCCTTTTCCAGCCTCCCATTATGTTTTTTTTTATTTGTTTGTTTGTTTGAGACAGAGTCTTGTTCTGTTGCCCAGGCTGGAGTGCAGAGGTGCAATCTTGCTCACTGCAACCTCTGCCTCCCGAGTTCAAGCAATTTTCCTGCCTCAGCCTCTGGAGTAGCTGGGACTACAGGCATGTGCCACCATGCCTGGCTAATTTTTTGTATTTTTAGTAGAGACGGGGTTTTGCCATGTTGGCTAGGCTGGTCTTGAACTCCTGGCCTCAAGTTATCTGTCCACCTCAGCCTCCCAAAGTGCTGGGATTACAGGCGTGAGCCACCACGCCCAGTCCCATTATGTATTTACTTAGTCATTTATTTATATCAATATGGACTCATGGCTATTTATTTTACACCTTGAGTGATAATCCAATACCACTTCACTTATTTGTTGCTCAAATTATTTTAACTTTGGGCCAGATACAGTAGCTCATGGCTGAGGTGGGAGGATTGCTTGAACCCAGGAGTTCAAAACCGATCTGGTCAACAGAGCAAGGGTCTTGTCTCTACAAAAAACTGAAAAATTAGTGAGGTGTGGTGGCATGTGCTTGTAGTCACAGCTACTCAGGAGGCTGAGGCAGAAGTATTACTTGAACCCAGGAGTTTGAGTCTGCAGTGAACTATGATCACACCACTGCACTTCAGCCTGGGTGATAAAATGAGAACTGATCTCTTAAAAAATAAAAAATATCAACTTTGGCCATAGGGAGCTCTCTCAGTTAACTCTTATGTCCCTTTGATATACCCATCAATGTGTGTGTGTGTGCACCTGCATGTGCGTATGTGTTTGTGAATTGGAGTACTTTCTTACTTTTGGGCGCTACAATGTTTTCTCATCTCTTCTAATATATTTCTCATTTTGTATATTTCTTGTCCCAGCCCTACTGTCAGCCATTTATCCAAGGAACTCTGGTTCCCTTTATTGGAGAATAAAATTGGTACTACTAATAGAAACCAAGATCTAGGCACCAGGTGTGCTCATCCCTTCCAGGGTGTCATTTCTGTTAGGTCCTCTTAGCTAACAAAGCAAAAAATATATGTGTGTATACTAACCTGTGTATGTACACAAATATACAAATATTGCCCCATATGTATTTACAGTCAGCTAAAAATTAATTCATACTGTGATGGTTAAGACTGAGTGTCAACTTGATTGGATTTTAGGATGCAAAGTATTGTTCCTGGATGTGTCTGTGAGGGTGTTGCCAAAGGAGATTAACAGTTGATTCAGTGGACTGGGAGAGACAGACTGACCCTCAATCTGAGTGTACACCATCTAATCAGCTGCAAGCATAAAAGCAAGCATGGAAAGGGCAGACTTGCTGAGTCTTCCAGCCTCCTTCTTTCTCCCGTGCTGCATGCTTCCTGCCCTTGAACAACAGACTCCAAGTTCTTCAGCATTTGGACTCCTGGACTTACACCAGTGGTTTGCCAGGGGCTCCTGGGCCTTCAGCCACAGACTGAAGGCTGCACTATCAGCTTCTTTACTTTTGAGGTTTTGGGACTCTGACTGGCTTCCTTGCTTCTCAGCTTGCAGATGGCCTATTGTAGGACTTCACCTTGTGATTGTGTGAGTCAATTCTTAATAAACTCCCCTTAATATATTCATCTATCCTATTAGTTCTGTCCTGTTAAAGAACCCTAATACACATACTGATGTTTAGAACTCATTTATTACCACATGAATCGTTCTGGTTTTCTGTTACCTGTCTATAACCTCCCACTCCAACTGTGAGAAACTTGGCTCCCATAGTTGCCATTCCTTTACTTAATTGTTCATTTTCACTACACATGTGTTATGGCTTCTGAATTGTTAATATGTACCTCACGGGAAACAACTTCAACTCAAATACAATGCTATGTACAATTCCTTTGTATTGGTTTTGTGAATGATGACACTGAAACTCTAGCTGAGGAGATTTCTAAGCAAAGTGTTGAAAGTACAGCCTACTTTCTCCTTATTGCTTATAGTAAAATGTGAGAAGAGAGAGATAGATTGACGGAATTACTAAGCAAAAAGTAACCAAAACTTGAAGATTTGGAAAATCCTAAGCCTAGTCATATTGCAAAACAAGAGAAAGAGTATTCAGGAGAGCACACCAAGGTTATGGCTGGACAATCACCTAATAAAGGGATTACCCATAATTTTAATCAGCCATCTCAGCAGAAGCCAGGAAGAAATGAGCTCACACCAGCAAAGTCACAGGAGTTTGAACTGAAGGGTATAGAGATAGGACAAAATGAAGAAAGGTTTTCCAACTTCTGGGATTGAAAACATGAGACAGTAAAGCCATCCAGTGATGACCATGCCTTATCTTTCATGAAAAGGGAAGAATGACCATGAAGGCTATTTAAAGATCATCAGAGTTGCCACTTCCACCACAGGCACATGGGTAAAGCTATTTCCTCCTTGGTTTCAGAGGATGAACCTCATCCCCTTGATTTCAGTGGGCCAGGATGCCCCTGTGAAGAGCTGACAGGGTGAGGCCACTGCCTAGGGCCCTGGGGTGAAGCTGCCACCACAGTAGGCTTGGAAAACAGAGCATAAAGCCAAAAAGATTATTCTCAAGGCTTAACGTTGAATGGAATTTGTCTTGCTGGGTTTTGGACTTGCTTTAAAACCTGTCACCGCTTTATTCTTCCCTATTTTTTCCTTTTTGAAAGGGAAATACCTATCCTATGATTGTCTCACCTTCGTATTTTGGAGGCACATAACTTGTCTAGTTTCACAGGCTCACGGCTGGAGAGAAATTTTGCCTCAGGACAAAGCATCAGTCTCATTAAGTCTCATTGTGCCTGATTTAGAGGAGACTTCAGTTTTGGAATGGATGATGGAATAAATTAAGAGTTTCAGGGCTGTTGGGATAGAAGAAGTACATTTGGCATGTGAGAAGGACATGAATTTTGCAGGAGCCAGAGGGCAGAATTTTATGGACTGAATTATGTCATCCCTAAACTTATATGTTAAAGTCCTAACCCCCAATGTCATTGTATTTGAAGATAGGGCCTTTAGGAAACCAATTAAGGTTAAAGGACGTCATAAGGGTGAATCCCTAATCCAATAAGACTGATGTTTTTGTAAGAAAATAAAGAGACACCAGAGAGATCTCTTTCTACACATCCCACCAGAGGAGAAAGGGCCATGTGAGGACACATGGAGAGGCAGCAGTCTGCGAGCCAGCGGGAGAGTCTTCATCAAAAGCTGAATTTGCTGGCACCTTCATCATGGACTTCCAGCTTCCAGAACTGGAAAACATGTATTTTGTTTGTTTGTTTGCTTAAACCACCTAGTCTGTTGTATTTGATTATGGGAGCCCTAGCAGATGGATAAACTCTTCATGAGGTAGAAACTACTAATTTATGACAAAAATAAATAAATAAGAGTTGGGGTAAAGCACTATCTTAGGCATAGCTACTTTCCAAAGCACATATGATTTGAAAATAAAAACAATATGTGTGGAGGAAGTGGATGTAATAGCTACTTTAAAGCCTTTTAAAGGTTGATGTTTTAGGATAGCCTAAGTCATATAGATATCTACTTTAAACATACTAAATGGGTTTATGTGCAATATATTCCCTTAAAATAGGATTTACTCTTAAGTGGTAGTTTGGTAAAATATTTCTATAAATGAACTCATTTAATTAATTCCAATTTAATTATTGCCTTTGAACTATGCAGATTAAATTATATATATATATACACACGTGCACATACGCGTGCACATATTTGTATGTGTGGTATGTGTATGTGTGTTAGACATGGGTATATCAAATGAGTCTTCTGCACATTGAGTTCAGTTTGATACACTAACGTGTTTCATTTTTTATCCTATTTCATTGCTTAAAACGTAAAAATTGTGTAACATTAAATTATAGGATAGGTGTGTGACATCCAAATTAGGTGGAAGATTCTAACAACTGAATCGCCAGTGTTTTGTCATCTGAGAAAACTGAGCATTGTTTTAGATTATTCTAGTACCAGAGTGTTGTCCATCGAGTGGCTCTGCAAAGGCACCCAGCAACAGAGGGTGAGCAGAAGAAAACTGCAGACACTGGCAAATACCATGGTCCAGTGAGGAGTGAGTGAATAAATGCCATTCTTTTTCCTTATACTTTTGATTTGCTCTGGGTGCCTCCAATTGACCAAACTCATCTGCAACCAGAGTGTAAGGAAGGAAGCCCATAGAGAAGATCCTCCTGGAGCATACTGTGGTACAGAAGAGGGTGGAAAATGGATCCGAATTGACAAAGGGAAAACCATTTAATGGTGGTGGGCACTTTGTAGAACATTTGGAAAATGCCAGAAGTCATACCGATGAAAAACCATTAAGGGTGGTTCTAAAAGGGCAAAGAAGCTATCTATACATTGTTAGATCGATTTTTAAAAATCATAAACATAAGCCCTGGATTTTGTAAAAAAGATTCCTCAGAGTTACTATTTTGCCTATATTTTAAATCTATGGCCTTGACTACTAAAGAGAGGGTTCACATAATTATGTCCATGGATGAAGGTGTGAGAATCTGCTCAGCATGGCTCAGAAGTTGACAATTAGAAGTAAATCAAACGTTTTGGACAGTCTAATGTTAACATCATCATTAAATTGAACAAGAAGATTACACTGATCAAATAAAAAGAAGAATACTTAAAACATTGAATCTTTGGGCTTTCCTACAAATTATTACCTCAGAAGGCTATGTGATCATCTGTCTTTTTCAGCTAATTGCTGGTACTCAAATGATTTTACTACTGTGTTATAATTCAGGATCTAAATTTAAAGTATTAAAGTAGCAGCTTATTTAAAAGAAACTGTGCTGTTTGTCCCATTTTCTTCATTTTGATCTTAGACTCTAAGTTTGAAATATCTTAGAACCTTTAGGAGGATACTCTTCAAAAAGTAACTCTGACAACACTTCTTTGGAAGCAAATGGGTACTGGGCTTGGTGTATTCAAATGACGTTTCCCATAGGTCTTTAAAAACCAAGAATCTGATTCTTCTATCATCATTGTTATTTGACATTGTTCGTTGAGTTCTGGACATGATGATAAGCTATAAAACAGAAATAAAGCATAATTAGTAGAACAAAGAGACACAAATTATCACTTTCACTCTAATATTCAGATTTTCACCAATGAGGAAATCGAGCAACAAAGATATCAAGCAACGAAGACAAGTTTAATAGCCCATTAGCACAAAAGCTGGGTTAATAGAGCTAAGATCAAGGAAAAATGGTAGCAATTGACTTTTTGTGTGTGGTTTACAGTAAGTAGAGATGATTGTCAGAAGAAATAATTTAAAGTCAAATCCTAAGGCATTTGTTCACTTACTTTTCATTTAATGAATGTTCTTTTTAGTGCTAACTTGTGCAAGAAGAACCTGTGCTATGCTCTGGGGAGGTCAAGCTGGTCTAGATAGATGCTGTCTTTCCCTGGTCTTATGTTGTCTTTGTTCTAGCAGGGTTGCAGATTTTTAAACCAAATCCATTACCATTGTGATAAATACTTCCAGAAAGTAACACAGGGTGCTAAAATAATACAGGTGAGAGGGACTTGACTCTCTTCAATGAATCAGAGTTAAAAAAAAAAAAAAAAAAAAAAACCCAGCATAGGACCTTAATCATTTGGGGAATATATGGGGTTTTTTTGTTTTTGTATTTTTGCTTTATCCCTTTAAAATACAGAAAATGATACAATATTGCATTTAGAAAAATTGGTGGTAAAGGCAAAAAATTATGCTATAAGTTTTTAAACTATCATTGGGCAAAAAAAGTAAGAGAAAAAGTGTAATTAAAAGTAGACTGCAGATTTATGTGTTTTTTTACGCAAATGGAGGTTTGTTTTTTTCATTATCAGCCCTCTGAGGAATCATCTCTTGAGCCACGAGCCTTATAGAGTGTGCAGGCTGCAGGGCTCAGGTCACATGCTGAATCTTGACATTACTGCACAAGCCATCAGTGACAACACATTGCCTCAGATGACACTTCACAGCACACAGCACAAATCCCTCTTCATCTTCTGCTGGTGATGCTCCTTGGGCAAGAGGTGGACTTGTCTGAGAAATCAGATAAGATGGATGGCAGTTTGCTCAGATTCCAACTGCTTGAACACTGTCACTGAGGTCAGATGTTTGGATGCTTGAGCAAAGACATACTGGCCAAATCTGAAAAAAATCCAGAATAAATCTGTATGTCATGACACCAAAGCATCCCTTACTTTCCTGATACAGAAAAAGAAATGCTACTAATGTGGATATCAAGGTTTAGGTACCTGCGAGCATTAGTTAAAACACATTGCAAAATTCATAGTGAATACTATCATGCTGTGAAGCAGCCATTCAGCAAAGTGCTAGTGACATGCTATTTTTAAAAGACATTTTAATAGCAGCTTTCTCCCAGAAAAAAAACCTTCACATAAATGAGAGAAAAATGTGAGTTTCAGAAAATAGAATATTTATGCACTCAATTTGTTTAAATGGCTGAATAGCTAAATTTGACAGAACTGGCCGATTGGTTTATGTAAGTCACTAGATGGCAGTACCAACTAGTTAGTATGATATTATAGTTTAGATTTGCTTCTTAAATACCAAAGCAAGAACAGATAATAGGAAAAAAAGTTAATTCAGCACACTCTGGCATGGAGAGACAGTCTTTTACTTGGCATGGAGAGACAGTCTTCTAGAGGTAATACTGTCACGGTGACAAGGTCTCAGAGTTATGGAAGTGCTAGAAATTTCCAAATTTGCTCCAACATAAGTCTTGGCAGACAGAATAATATTTTTTATTTTTTTGATGTGTTGTGGTTTATAATGGGCTTTCAGAAACATTTTTCTCATTTGATTTTCACATCAGCCTTGGGATTTAGGTAAGGTTGGTAAGAATATCCTCATTTTACCAAAAGGTTACATTCTGTTTAGTTCAGTGGTTCTAAGACACTAGGAGCTGTTTGGGAAATAGAGGCAATTTTGGTTGTCATAGTGACACAGTAGGGGTGGGTAGATTCCCAGCACATAGTGGGTGGGTGCCAGGTATGAAAGACATCTTCAATATGCAGGAAAATCCCACACAATAAGCTTAACCCACGTTGTTTGACTTTTGAAGTCTTCCCAGACATTCATGTTTATAATCTGTAAGGCTTTTATAATTACCCAACTTTAGAACCGAACTCAATTTTATATGTAAAGTAGTTGTGCAATTTTAATACATGATAACTTTTCCAGGAATTTGACTGCCATGTAAATCTAAAGTAACACACATTTTGTCTTTTTCTAAATTCTTGCAAATTTTTTGTTCATTCTGAAAATCACATCGCCAGATCCAACACCTTGTTATCCCAATCACCAGTACAAGCCACCTGTATCAGTGTACACTGTGGCTGACTGATCCATAGTGATGCTTTGAGGTAAGCATCTGACCACTTAATATGTCCTCTAGTGTTCATATCAAAATAGATGTTATTTTACTATGAATTGCCTAATTTAATATTTTTATTTAGATTACAATTAGGGTATGACATTGATTTATTGAAATAACGACTTTAAGAAGGCTATACTCTCTATGAATTCTAGGATAATGAAGGGAGACCTTAGAAAATATTTGTTCTAAAAGGGGATTGAAGGTTTAGTGAAGTAAATAACTGTCGAGTTAGAATATACATTTAGGTAACATCATGTAATAATTGTATATTACAACTCCAGGCTATTTCATTGTGGTATCAGAGCACCTAGAGCTCCTGGTAACATATAAAGAATTCAGGTACACTCTGTGCCTTCCTTGACAGAAATCCCACTGCTCTGTCTTTTCCTTCTCCATTGCATTTAGAATGTGATTTGCATTTCATTATAGAAGGAACTGCTTAAATATTTTTGTGACCTAGAAAAATAACTTAGTTAGTTTTCCAAAATGCAGCCCTCTTTTAATTGAGAAATATCTATCAAAAGAAGCTGGCTGTATCTATTTTCTTCTAAACCAGATCAAGTCAGCTCAACAGTTACTGAATGCCTACAGTGACCCAGGTCCATTTTGGGTGCTAGTGATAAGAAGGTGAATGGGAAGCCTTTGAGCAGCCCATGATCCTGCCAAGAAAAGAGGCAGGAAAAAATCAGACAGTAACACAATGTGGTAAGTGCAATATTAACAGTGAGCAAAATGCTAGGGAACACAGAGGCCAGAGCGATTAATTCTGCCTAGGGGGGAAGCTTCACTGAACTGCCAACATAAAAGAGATGGAAATAAAAATCAATGCTCTGATTTTGCTAAAGGCCTTTAATTCTGCCTTCAAGAAATATAGGGAAAGGCAATGCTCAGAAAACAAATACTATAAGACTTAAAAAAAGACCTCTAGTGACTTATGGAGTGAGAATCACCCAGTTTGGATGCTGCCTCTAGGTAATTAAGTACACATTGGAAACTATATTAACTGTAATGGAACCTGTGACTTGAAATCCTTAGTGGTTTCTCAGAGAGCGGATGTCTGCATCACATTCATGATATTGAACCGAATACTGCCTGTGCCATTGGGTCCAGATCTATAAGCCTAGATTAGTGGTATGCTGGTGCATATTTTATAACTGGATCTCCTATAAACAAAATCCTTGATTAGTAGCATTTGCCAATTTCTGTGTTGTAGATAATCTTCTCATGGTCGATTTCAAGTTACAAACATGATGTTACCAAATGGAGAGTTAGGAAGTGTTGTTCACAGTTGGCTCTCATAAATCAGTACAAACAGGTCTGAGCTGGTAGGAGCTCTAGAATCCAGTACTTATACTCATGACATAAAAGAAAACACTCGATCAGCAATTCTAATTCTGACTTTGTCTCTAACAAACTGTGAATAAACTTTTATCATTAGCAATTTGTGTTAAGGCAGTCACTTAACTCTGACATTTTAGTTTGTTTAGAATTTGTTGAACACTTTACACTAGGGGGTATGTCAAATACTTTACCCACATTCTTTTGTATCCCCCTTATATCTCTGGTAGATGTGATTATGCCCATTTTACAGATGACAAACTGAAGTTCAGTCTTTAAGTGATTTTTCTTGATGCAGTAATGAATATGAAAACTATGAAGCTCTGTAGAACTTGAAGAACTACTATATTGTCAGAATAAATTAAAATGCTCATGCTTCATTCCATCTCTTTGAGCTGTCTGAAGATTTTGTTTTAGGAAAGTTATTTGCTGCATATCACTCTTCAATTCTATATCCATCTACATTTTCTCTGTTAGTTCTACCATTTCATAGAAATCCAAGAAATGTTGTCTCAAAACCAGTTTGTTGGAATATGATTGCCTTTATTGGCAATGTTCTGAAAAGTTTAATTTTTATGAAAAAAAATTAATTTTTTTTTACCTAGGAAACTATCCCCAGAAGCTGTTCAACTGGGACTGGCATTTTCCAGTCCCTTGCCCCAGTGCTTATCCCTGAGGTGACACAATCAGGGCCAGATCAAATATCTTACACAAAGGTTGAGATACTCCATAGGTGATAGATTAGGGAAAAGTAATTTTTCTCTGCTCCAAGAAAGCAGAGATTTGTCCCACTCCTTGGAAAAGTCATAGGCCCAAAACCTAACTCCAATGTTTGACATGTAAATAAAATCTCTCCAGATGTCAGATAATCCCCAGTGCCTCTGCTTTTCCAGTCTATGGAAGTCTCCATGTTCCTAGTGCCTCATTCCTCCTTCAAATGTAAATACTAGAGAGACAGCAGGCAGTCATCCTGACACTCTGGGGTTTAACTTAGGGACCTAGTCTGGGCTATATCTGAGCAGTTAACTGGACAAATGGTGACAACTCTAATTCTCATGGTCTGTGAGAAACCCCAGCAAGGCAGGTTTCCTTACAGGAATCCTGAGAAATCCAGTGTAGTCTCATCCCCTCACAGTGCTGCTGGTGAATACTGGCTCCCAGCAACAGTCTCAGACATTGCTACTGTGCTTTATTGATGACAACTACACATACAAGTTTTAGCTAGGTGTTCGGGAAAGTGTGAAGAGTAATATGTTTCCTGCTCATGTCACATTCACTGTTCAGAATTTGATAGCATCAATGCAAGGCCGTGTCTTCTTTAGAACTCTTTAGGTAGTAATCACAACATCCCCAGAATGTGATCTCTCTAAATGTTGGTTGCAAGCTTCCCCTCTTCACACAACCTACCAGTGGGGAAAATAGGCAAAGGCTCTGTGGGTTGAACAAGAAGAATTATCCTATTCATATAAGAAGTGTTTATATTATTGTTGGTATGGCTTAAGGCTGACTGAGGCGAGTACAATGGTGCCACGTTGATTATGAGAAAGACAGAACATAAATCAGAAGGGAGGACACAGATGTGGCCACATCTGAAGGACTGCCTGATGCATGGCATGAAGCCTTCAGAGAGGATGGGGTGACTGCTCTGGGTGCCAGCAGTAAGGGGGCTCACAGAGTAAAGGACATCTACTGCTAAAACCATGGTTCTTGGGTGCTGTAAACTAGGAAGTGAACCTACAGTCATCAGTAGTTGAAATATGGAAGGGTGAGAAACAATCTATGGACACACATATGTGGCTCAAGCCCAAAGAGCATGGTGGACTTTTGGTAGCTTAGAGCCCTGAAGTTGTCCTTTGTGTGCTGTTAGTGAGAATCACTCAATATGGGCACATTAGCACTAAACTGGCAGCCCAGTACTATGAACAAAATCTCATGCTGGTCAGTGTGAGTAATCGTTTCACCAGGTCACCCTTCTAAAACTGGGCCAAGAGACTGCCAGATATCTCCATAGTGGACCTCATGCATCACAGTGGCATTGGTGGTTGTGGTGGTGGGAGAGTTGGACAATACCCTGAAAGGGAAAAATGGGACCAGTAACAAGGGTCCTGGTCTGAATCAGGACACCTTATCCCGAAGGTACTTCTGGCCCTGGGTGATCCCAGGAGCTGGAAAGCGACTCTCTCAAGGTGAGGAAGTTTCTTTTTATCCTAGATTATTGAGTGTTTTCATTATAAAGGGATGTTGAATTTTGTCAGATGCTTTTTCTGCATCAACTGAGATAAACATGGCTTTTGTCCTTTATTGTACTGAAATGGTATATTACACTAATTGATTTTTGGATATTAAAAAAACCTTTCACACCTGAGATAAATATCACTTGTTCACGATTTATAATCTTTTCCATATGTTTCTGAATTTAGTTTATGTGTTAGTCCATTCTCACATTGCTATAAAGGAATACCTGAGACTGGGTAATTTATAAAGAAAAGAGGTTTAATTGTCTCACAGTTCTGCAGACCGTACAGAAAGCATAGCGGCTTCTGAGGAGGCCTCAGGAAACTTTCCATCATGGTGAAAGGTGAAGAGGAAGCAGGCACATTTTACATGGCAGGAGCAAGAGAAAGAAAGAGAGGGGGGAGGTGATACACACTTTTAAATGACCAGATCTCATGATAACTCATTCTCACCACAACACCACCTAGGGGGATGACGTTAAACCATGAGAAACAACCCCCACTATCCAATCACCTTCCATCAGGCTCCTCCTCCATCACTGGGGATTACAATTTGACATGAGATTTGGGTGGGGACACAGATACAAACCATATCAGTTTGCTAGTATTTTGTTGAGGGTTTTGCATCTACATTCATAAAAGATACTGATTTATATTTTTTGTGATGCACTTTGTATTGATATAAGGCAAATATTAGCATTATAGAATGGGTGGGAAGTGTTACCTCCTCTTCTGTTGTTTGGAAGAGTTTGTGAAGAATTTTTATATAATTGGTAGAATTCAACAATGGAGCCATCTGGAACTGGGCTTCTCTGTGTGGGAAGTTTTTCTTTTCATTACTAATTCAATCTCTTTACTTGCTATAGTTGGATCAATTTTTAAAAATTTCTTCTTTAGATATTTTTGGTAGTTGGTATTTTCTCAGAATTTATCTACTTAATCTATATTATCTAATCTGATGGCTTACAATTGTTCATAGTATCTTTGTTTACAATGTTTTTTTCTTTTAAATTTCTGTAAGGTATAATTTTCATTCCTGATTTTGGTAATTTGAGTCTTTTTTTTTTCTTTTTTCAGTCAAACTAGTTAAAAGTTTGTTAATTTTGTTGCTCTTTTCAAAGAAACAACTTTCAGTTTGTTGTTTTTTATTATTTTTCTAATTTCTGTTTAATTAATTTCCACTCCAATCTCTATTCTTTCTTTTCTTTTACTTGCACTAAGTATAGTTTACTGTTTTTTTTCCAGTCTATTAAAGTGGAATGTTAGTATTTTGACTTGAAATTTTTGAACATAGACATTTACCGCTACAAATTTCTCTCTAAGCATTGTTTAAACTGCATCACATAACTTTTGTCGTATTGTATATTAATTTGTATTCATCTCAAATTATTTTCTAATTTTCCTTGGGATTTCTTCTTTTACCTGTTGGTTATTTAGGAGTGTGTTGATTAATTTCCACATATCTGTGAATTCTCAAAATTTTTTTATACTATTAATTTCTAAAGTCATTCAATTGTTGTCAGAGAACATATTTGTATATTTTAATCATTTTAAATTTATTAAGGCTTGTTTTGGGGCCTAATATATAGTCTATTCTGGAGAATATTCCATGTGCACTTGAGACGAACATATTTTCCTGTTGTTGGGTGGAGTGTCCTATAGATGTCTTTTAGGTCTAGTTGGTTTACAGTATTTCCAAATATTTTATTTTCTTATTGATCTTCTGCCTGGCTGTTCTATTCATTATTGAAAGTGGGCATTGAAGTCTCCAACTACCATTCTTTAAATGCCTATTTTTTTTTCAATTCTGTTTTTGCTTCATGCGTTTTGGTGCTCTGTTGTTAGTTGCATATATGTTTATAATTCTTTTATCTTCCTGAGGTATTGAACTCCTTGCATCATAAAATGTCTCTCCTCTCACAGCTGTGGGTATAGAAAAATAAGACTCTCTTTATCTATAGTATCAATACTTTTTGTTGTTGTTTAAAAACATATTTTGTCAGATATTAGAATAAACCTTCTAGCCTTATTTGGTTGTTGGTTGAATTTTTTGACATCCTTTCATTTTCAACCTATTTGTATCTCTGAATCAAAAATGTTTCTCTTGTAGACAGCATATAGTTGGATCTTGCTTTTTTATCTACCCTGATAATCTCAGAGTTTGCCTTGCATTATTTAATGCAGTCACACTTAATGTTGTTATTGATATAGTTGGGCCCGCAGAAGTTGGAGACAGTATACAAGGGAAGTTTCTCTGGTAATAAGCACAGATGATTTGCAATTTAAATGGCCTCCCCAAATGTCTTGCTGACAGATAAGACCAGGAGAGTCAGATCATTACAGTAAAATGACTGAGGTTGAATTTCAAAACAGCCTGGCCAGGTGAAGTTTTTATTGAGATTATATGATGAGCTTTCTGAGCACTATGAGTTCACACTCTCTGTGGAACTTCACTCATATGTGTAGCTGTCCTTGCAGTTTGACATTGTGAAATGACCCAGATTCAAACTTAGAAAGTAATCCCAAGCCTTAGGAAACCAGACCTTGACTTGTACCAAGGAAACTGTCAAAATCTCTTGCAGTTTCAGGTGTCACTACTAGAGGCTTCTCAAAGAAGAAGCTTCATTCTTTAGGAGGGACTTGGTCTTCTAAACCCCTGATTACTGAACATATGCAATATTCACTTTGGTTAGATGAGATAAAATAGAAGTGTTGGCTGATATTTGGGAAGAGTAAAAGAGAAAGAAGAAATAAAAGAGGAAGGTGAGAAAATGTGAATAAGAAACTATATGTACACTTTGAGTTTTAAACTCCACACATCACAGATTCTGTTATCTCTATAACATCCCTGCCCTCTTGGTGTATTTGTCTTTGCTCCTCTTATGTCTTTGGAAAGGGTTAGTAGAGGAATTCTGAACTCTCAGGGCTGAAATGCAAAAAGTGTTTCACCCTATCATTTAGTAGACTATGAACAAATGTAACCTGATGTCAGGTATTTTATTTTATTCACTGACATATCTGCAGTACTCAACACATTTCCAGACATATGGTAAGTACTACAAAAATTCATTGAATGAATCAATGAGCCATATCTTCTTACTCCAGGAAGCCACAATAGGAGGACAAGACTACAAACTAGCACCTTTGTAAGGGGAGGAATAATTGAAATATGGGGTGGTAAGAAGTAACCTAATGCATTTTTCTAAGGCACCAGCTAAATGAGTTCAATGATATGCCTTTCCTCCACTTTTTCTCATAGACTTTGGTGAAAAGTGAGGATCTCCTGGGTTCAAGCCATGGTCTTTTCACTTAATAGCTTTGTGACTCTGAGCTCTCTGGACTTCAGTTTCTTCTGTAATAAGATTGTGAAAATAGTACTCTTGTAAAAATCAGGTAAAATAATGTCTACGAATATATGTTGTAAGCTAAAAGATATTATGTAGTGCTAATGTGATATTATCACAAACGTAGTGCTTCTCTCTCTGCTGTTTAAATAAAAGAGCTGATAAAACAAACTCCTTTTACAATGATCTAAATATCTATTTTTACTGTACTTAGACACACAAACACATACACACCATTCATATCTCTGAAAACATTAAATTAAGTTTCTTTCTATATGGCTCACAACATCTGGTGATTAACAGTTAAATAAAATTAATGAGGCCTTCCATTTTTATTAGTCACATAGTCACCCATTGGAAGCAGTAGCTTTTTGAAAAAGATCTATGTTTTCTAATTCCTTTAAGTTACAAGTTTGCCTGGCTGACCTGACTTTGAACTATGCTCCTTTGTAGACAAGTGAAATGTATTTAACTTGCTATAAAAGAGCTAAACTTGCATCCTTCCCTCCTGTGTTTGCTGTAAATCAGAGGACTGTCTGCTTTGTGTTTACTTCTTTTTATTTCTTTTATGTTTATAATACTAAGTATTCTAATTGTGTGTGTGTGTGTGTGTGTGTGTATTATGTATGACAAGCTTGTTCTACAGTGCATGCTAATGACTTTTTTAGCCATGGGGCATTTTATTGCAGTAGCATCGTGCTGAAATTGAGAAATAATTTATACTCCACCATGCCCTGGCAACATCCATTGCTACTAATATGGAAATAGTGTGGAATTGGACATTTTCTTGTGACATATTGCTTAATAAATTATAAACATTATCCTATCAGATCTAACAGTGGTATATAAATGACAAGATGAATAACCATTTGCAATATCAGGTGACTTATGGTTCAGCATGAATATTTATTATGATTTAATATGAATACTGAATATCCAGTATTAAAGGTTGTGTATTTCATTACCAGTAAAATTAAAGGTGCTTTGGTGATTTTAACATTTAAAAGTCATAGAGTTTAATAGCCTCACTAGACTGAATCTTCATATTCTGAATGATTGATTTTAAAGCTTCATAGGTTTCAAGAGGTGACAAGCAAACTCATTTCAATTGCATGAAACTACAAAGAAAATGAATCCTTAGACACCATCTGACTATTTATCAAAGCAGATGAATAAGAACATTTTCACACTCACTTGTCCAAATGAAATAATTGCTGAATAAATATGTTTTATCTTAATACAGCACTTTAAAATATTATATTGATTATTTTCCCTACTTTTACAATTCTTCCTTCTCCATTTAATTGTTATTTAATGATTACCAGCATCCACTGAGAAAATATTGGCCCTGAGAAGTTAAGCAACTTGTTCAAGGTTATGTATCTGGGTGGTAGCACTCTGAAATTCAGCTTTCTAGATGCCTTTCATATGCATGCTGTACTTCCATTGCATTGAAAGAAGAAATAGAGTTGCCAATGTTGCAAGTCTCTTAGATCTGGAAATTTAATCAATTTTTAAGTTACTTACATGTGTTCATGAGATGCTTCATGTAATCATAATAAACAACTAAAAAGTCCTTACAGCTAAAAAACAACTAAAAAGACTTTTTATGTTTAATATTTCCTAAATTTTTAGAGCCACTCTGTAAAGTAGATATTGATACTCTCATTTTTCTGATGAGGAAAGTTTAACTCAGAGCAGTTTAATAAATTGTTTATATTCAGACAGCAAGTAAATAGTAGTGCTATGACTCAACCATAGGATCAGATCATTGGTTACAGATGTGGCACTCTACTGCATGATTTTTGCCTTTTAATCCAGTGCCATTAATCCATTTAGTATTCATATTTACCTTGGGAGACTATAAAAATAATTTGAGTCTCTTGCCGTATGTCCTTGATTCTTGAGTTAGACCTGTTGATCAAGAGTTCTAGGGAATAGAAGTATCTATGGAAGTATAATAATTCATCCTGGGTTGGAAGAGAGTGTATACTTTGACTGAAGCTGCAGAAAAAGCTGAGGGAATTGCAAGAAAGTGATGCTTGGTGATTGTCCGCATTTGTTTTCTTAAACTGTAAAGATGGAACATGGTAGTGAAAAGAGCTGTGTAAGCTACAAATGGCAACTGGGGCTTTTTGCAATGATACAGTTAGGCATAGGAAGGCAGAGGGGGAGGGTGAGTGTTAAGATTAACTTGTGGCAGAAGTGGGAGTAGAAAATTTATGTTCTGCATCCTTTAAAAAGAATTTTAAAGAGAAAACAATTAATTCTGCATCTATATTAATGCTCACTGGAGTTTCAGTGCCAGAAATTCTGGGTTGGGTCATGAGCCAAGGAAGAGATGATTTGAGGGCTGGTGTTTCTGCAATCTATCCAGTGGATCACAAGCTACCATAACATTTAGAGGCTTTAAACAAAACATTTACTGACTTAAAAGTTTCTGTGGGTCAAGAATTCTGCTGCAATTTAATGGGTAGTTCTAGTTCAGGTTCTCCAATGAGGCTGCAGTTAAAATGTTGGCTGGAGCCGCAGTCATATCAAGGCTTGACTAAGGATGGAGGATCTGCAACATGGCTCACTTACATGGTTGTTCGCTGGAGGCCTCAATTTCTTGCCATATGAGCCTTGCCATAGAGCTACATGAGTATTCTCATGACAGGGTAGTTGGTTTCCCCAGCATGAGAGATCTAAGAATGATGTCCAGGAAGAAACTGCAGTGCCTTTTATTACCTAGTTTGAGGAATCAGACACTGTCAGTCCTACTTCATTCGATGCTTTAGAAGCCTGGTGCATACACAAGGGGAGGGGAATTAGGCTTTACTTTTTGAAGAGAAGATGGAAAAGGAATTTGTAGACCTATTTTCAACCACTGCAGATAGGTTAGACATCATGAGTGTATGCCATTTAATGCTTACAATTAGAAGGGGCTTCAGATAGCACCATATCCCAAATCCTCATTTGACCTAAAATAAAATTGAGACTGGTGATATTTCAATGATATCACCAAAACACATTACTTGCTAGTGGCAGAGATATGGCAAGATTCCTAACTTGTCTGGGTAGTGCTGTTTCTTTTTCCAACCAAATATATAAACTTTAAAAAATATATTTTATCTATTCTTTCTATGCATTTAGAATAAAGTGAAAGTTGACTAAACTAGTTTTAAGAAGGCCTAGGAAAAACTTAATTATAAGTCTCTATGGTTAGATAGCCAGGATAATGCAGCCAGAATGAGGAGCAACAATACAACATCTCTTCTTCCTAGTTCTGTGAAGTGAACAGGCATCCAACAAGGCTGATGGCACAGAAGATGGTCCTAAGACAGACAAACAAACAAAACTTGCCTTCTCTGTGGAAGCACTTCCTGACTTCGCTTCCCCAACAAGTAAGCCTTACTTTTGTTACAGGGCTTTAAACACTTCATACCACCAACTTTTTTACATGTCTGCTCCCTCTACCTTACAGGACCTGGCTATGTCTTATTCATTCTTCTATTCCCAGTATCCTAGTTCATCATATGCACAGTGATAACATATAACAATGAGAAGATTATTTTATGGAATTACTGAGTGCATCTGTCATTTTAAAAATGGACATAAATCTCACACTAAAAGCAGGCAAGTTTTTGTTTTTTGTTATAGGACCATCTATTGTGTAATGAGATGTTCTACAACTTTCAGCCAGACTATACATTTTTAAAAGGTTTGGGATAAGTTCACATATAGAAATCAAGTAATATTTTGTTTATTGACTTTTCTCTCTGTGGCATCTCTTGCTTTGTTGAATGGCGACCACCTGACAATCTATTCTAGCTAAGTCCTCTTGTGTACCTGGGAGGAACAAACCTTGTACTGCAGAAGAATATGTCACTACTTTTCACTACCACTAGGTGTCCTCTGTCAGTTATTCTTATCTATTTCCAGTAAGTTTTGCTTGGTTTCCATCCTCTTTATTTCTGATAGATATCACAAGCACATACCTTTTAATAATTATATGTAATCACCCTTAAAAAAGTTGGTAAAGGCACAATTTATTTTTAATTAACTGAAAAGGTATGGGTATGGCATGAGAGATGTTCAAACTTGAAAAGAAGTTTTTGGAATTATTAAAACTTTTTTTTAATGGCATAGTTTCTCCAGAATAGTATAAAATTGCTTTTGCTTTCTCCTCTTTATACCCAGTCTCTTTCCTTCCCATATTTATATATTTCTTTCTCTATAGATATAAAAGAGAAAAAAATGGCTGTTTAAACTGCACTGTATCTATTTCATGTTCTTGGCTTTGAAAACTGTCTTTCATGCTATGTGCTTTTCCAGAAATAGAAATAATTGGATACTGCTGTAAGTTAAAATGAAAAGTACATGTAAGTATTTCATAAGAGCAAAGGATGATAAATTGTAGCAAGAAGCGGTTTTTCATGGGCAAGTAATGCTCAGTAAGTACTGCAAAACTTTTCAACAACAAAATTCAAAACACAATAGTTTTCAACAACAGAACAACAAAAATGTGAAAAAGTTTTCACATTTGACTAATGGCAATTTTAGTTTACAGTCAAGAGATAAAATCCCCTCTTTTTAAAAGGAATCTCACTTAGACACATTTACCATACCCTTACAACCTCATGGGCTATCTTTGACATAAACTATACTATGACTTCCTCTCTTTATTAATATTTCAGCCATAGGGGCTAATATGAAAAATTTATTTTTATTCAATCTAGAACTTCCTTAACTTTTTTGTTTCTTCATACTTTACATATTTAGAATATTATTTGCTAGGATCTGATCATCCCACCTGAGAAACTTCTGTGCCAAGTTTTCCTCTTTGCTTCTGATGCACCAGTCTGCTAATATTTGAAATGTGTTACTTTACATTACAAAAAGAGAAAAGTAAAGCATAACATTGTATTTTTTATTATACCTAAATGCTAATAACTTCAGGGGTCATTTCTACATTTGGATTATGTAGATATAAGGGCATTAAAGTTATAGATATACTGGGATTAAAGATTCAGTGCAGAATAGCACCAAAGATATATTTCACATATACCGTTGGTCAAATACACCTACCGTTTAGTTAATAGGTAAAGAATATTAAAGGATTGCTAGTTAGAATGTATAATACTCAGATGATTGTAGAAAAACAAAAGACTTGGACATTTTAAAGAAATTACTATCTAGTTAAGGCGATCTTCCAGGCGTGGTGGCTCACACCTGTAATCCCAGCACTTTGGGAGGCCGAGGCAGGTGGATCACCTGCGGTGAAGAGTTCAAGACCAGTTTGGCCAACATGGTGAAACCCCATCTCTACTAAAAATACAAAAATTAGCTGGGCGTGGTGGCAGGTGTCTGTAGTCCCAGCAACTCAGGAGGCTGAGGCACAAGAATTGCTTGAACCTGGGAGGCAGAGGTTGCAGTGAGCTGGTATCATGCCACTGCACTCCAGCCTGGGTGACAGAGTGAGACTCCATCTCAAAAAAAAAAAAAAAAAGGCAATGTATTAAAATAAATGAAGAAGAAAATCTCCCATTAATCAATAGATCAAGAAGATCAAATGTAATACAATATGATCCCGTATCTAGGTCCAACATCACAAAAATACTTCTTGGAGGGTGTAGGCCGTCATAAGAAGCCACAGTAGCTGGAGAAAAGACAGAAAGAGGAAAGATAAGAAAGAGATACAAGGAGGAAGAGAGAAAGAGACAGAGACAGAGAATAAAGCTCAAGACAATTTAGACAACATTCAAAGGGATACGTTACAATGGGGTATTGGCAGTCATCGTTTTTCTTTCTGGCCTACAGAGGTTTGGAGATGAGGGGAGCTGATGTTGAAAGGAACAAAGATCAGTTTTAAGAGGCTAATAAAGAGATTTTTGGGGGAAATTTTGGGGGACTATATATATTATTATAAAACTATGTGTGATATTATATTATAGCTAGGGTAGATATGAATATAGTACAGCAGAAGTCATACTATGCAAGCCACATTGTAGTTAATGAAGCCAGAGTTAAGAAGTTGGAGATTCAATCTGACAGATCTGTAACTAGAACAATGGGTTCAAAAACAAACAGAGAAGATGAGTAAATTAATAAGTACTGTAGTCCAGATAATCAGAGTGTGGAGAGTGAGTAAGCCAGAACACAATGCACAGATTGCCAGTAAATAGGTTTAGATTCATCCATTTTAAAAAAATGGTGTGGGAGCATTAAATATGTATATAGTAGATATGGAAAAATGATTCTCATAAAAATAACTGACATTTCTGTTTCACAAGAAAATTGTTTTATATTATATGTATATTTTACATAAATTATACATAGTCATTTAAAAAGCTCAAATAGTGCAAAAACAATATGGAGAATTACCTGAAATCATCCTACCATGAGAGAAAACCATATTCACCATTTGCTGATTATTTCTGTTAGTGCATGTCTTTACGCATACACATGTGCACATGCATACATAATATTATACAATTTATATCATATGAAATATACTACTTTTGCAAAACTTTAATTTTTCAAGTTTTTTTCCCTAAACTTTGTTCTTCCTGTTCTCTTTTCTTCTTTTCCTTTTTCCCATCTCTAGGTTATCTATACCATAAAACTCATGCATATCTTTCCATGTATATCTCCATGCTCACAAAATCATATATATATGAGGTTTTATTTCACTGTTCATTTTAAAAAACTGAAATTACATAATACAGCCAACCCTTTATATCCAGGGGTCGCACATCTGAGAATTCAACCAACCACAGATATATATTTTTTTAAAAAATAACAATACAACAATAAAAATACAATACCACAACTATTTACATAGCTTTTACATTGTAGTAGGTATTATAAGTAATCTAGAAATGATTTAAAGTATATGGGAGGATGTGCATAGGTTATATACAAATAATACGTCATTTTATATAAGGGACTTGAGCATCTGTGGATTTTGCAGGGAGTCCTGAAACCAGTTTCCTGCGGAAACTGAGCAATGACTGTATATGTGTTTCTGCAACTTGATATTTTTGTTGAAATTCTTCTAATTGACGTTATGGGGCTCTAGTGCATTCTTTTTTATGGTTGTACAATACCCCATGGTAGGAATGTTCTGCAATCTGATCAATTATTTCCCTACTGAATATTATTCTCTTCGTTTCAGTCTTTCATCATGATAAAATCTGGAATAATCATCCTTACATACATAACATACTAATGCTTTTATTTCTCTGTAATGATTTCCTCGGAGTTGGATTATTGGGTTTAAAGACATGTGCCTTTTAAATTTTTAATAGACACTAGCAGGTGTCTTTCCAAAAAGCATACAATTCACATTTCTACCCTTTTTCCTACATCCCTGTTGGCAGTAGATATTACTATTATTTCATTTCTAGCAGTCTTATGGGTAAGCTGTTATTATTTTAATCTGCAGTCTCTTAACTACTAGTAGCTGCCTGTTCATATTCTGGTCTATTTTTATTATATATCTGAGTATTAGTTTTTAAATAAAAATAATTTAATATCCTTTTGTATCATGAGAAATACATGTAATATGTGAAGGAAGATAAAATTGTTAAATATACTCTGTGTAATAACAATCATTCCGTAAACAGTTGATATCATTTAATGCTAAGGCAATTAGGAAGACAATTCCAAGGCCACTCTACTGAGATCCAGGGAGCATAGATGAATAACTTTGAGGGAATTCATTCCCTGGTAGAAAGCTGAACTCAAATAACATCTGTTCTATGGGGTATACACAATTTAAAAAATAATAATACGTGTTTGGGTCAGAGAGTTTAAAAGATAGAAGGAAGCAATTTTATGTGTTGAAGGTAAAGGTCATTGACCCCAGCATACCAACACAAAATGTGCAAATCCTGAGAGGGAAAGTGCAAAGGGAGGTACACTAACCATTCCAGAGACATGGTTAACATGAAAGTCCATAAGGCAGAAACTAGGGAGAGAATGTACACATTCACATGCAGACAGTGGACATTTGTGCTAGAGGTATCTTTTGAACGCTCCACTCCCCAAGCATCTCTAATTCTGCTGCAAAGCCAATGCTTCACAGTATGGCTTTTGACAGTGAGACCTACCATGACCATCTGACTTCTCAACTCCAAGGCTAGTAGATTATTTTGTTACCTTTTAGATGGCTATTTGCAAAGTAACTAAACATTTTTAAGTCAAGTACTAGACTGAATTATTCTTATCAGTTCACATGTTTGACTTGCAACTATTATAGATTATTATATTTGTATATTTTTAATTAATTCAAAGGTGAATTTTTCAAAAGCAGTTTGGCTACCTGGTTTCTCCAAAAGTAACAAAATGCCTTTCACACACCACAGATGAGAGCACTTGGGATTCCTTAAGCTGTGATAATTCAAATGTGTCTTAAAGGTATTGATTTTATACTCAACATGACAGAATTTTAAGCAAAGAGATTTTTAAAAAGCAATAATAAAAATAAGTTGAATAGAATATTTAAAAACAAACAAAAAACCCCTTATACTACATGCTTTGACTAAAGTTTGAAAGCATGACTTCACACACAGATCCCCTTGGCAAGGGTGGAATAAGCAAGACGTTAAAAAAATTTCTGGTTGATCACTGGATGCCTGCCCAAGTTATTTTGACACAAGAGTGCCCCATAGGTTTCAAAATAAAAACAAGAACTTAAGGGAAGTAAATGCTAAGCAGAGAACTCAGTGGCTATGGCCATATGCTGCAGGAAATACAAAATCTACAGAATTAGTCCAGGAAAGTCATCAAACAAATAAGCAGCAACGGCAAAAGCAACAATATTAACAACAACAAAACGAGCAAGGAAAACCAACTATTATCGGAGAGGAATCAGATACTAGAGTTATTACAATGTTCTATCTGAAATGTCCAGTTTTCAACAAAATTTACAAGACATGAAGAAATAGGAAAGTATGCCACACACAGGGAAAAAGAAAACGGCCAACAGCATATATCCCTGGGGGAGCCCATATGTTGGAGTTAGAAAATGAGGACTTTTTTTTTTTTTTTTTTTTTGAGACGGAGTCTCGCCCTTTCACCCAGGCTGGAGTGCAGTGGCGTGATCTCGGCTCACTGCAAGCTCCGCCTCCCGGGTTCATGCCGTTCTCCTACCTCAGCCTCCCGAGTAGTTGGGACTACAGGTGCCTGCCACCACGCCCAGCTAATTTTTTATATTTTTAGTTGAGATGGGGTTTCACCATGTTAACCAGGATGGTCTCGATCTCCTGACCTCAGGTGATCCACTCACCTTGGCTTCCCAAAGTGCTGGGATTATAGGTGTGAGCCACCGCGCCCAGCCAGAAAATGAAGACTTTAAATATGACCCAAGAACTAAAAAACTATGGTTAAATAATCATAAGAAAGTACGATGACTATGGCCAGGCACGGTGCCTCATGCCTGTAATCCAGCACTTTGGGAGGCCGAGGCAGGTGGATCACATGAGGTCGGGAGTTTCAGACCAGCCTGACCAACATGGATAAACCCCATCTCTACTAAAACTACAAAATTAGCTGGGCGTGGTGGCACATGCCTATAATTCCAGCTACTCGGGAGGCTAAGGCAGGAGAATAGCTTGAACCCGCGAGGTGGAGGTTGCGGTGAGCCGAGATTGTGCCATCACACTCCAGCCTGGGCAACAAGAGCGAAACTCCATCTCAAAAAAAAAAAAAAAAGAAAAGAAAGTATGATGATGACGACTATGTCCCACAAAATAAGAAATGTCAGCTAAGATGGAAAATTTTTCTAACAAAAGAATCAAATAGAAATTGATTCTGGTGTTCAAAGTACAATAACAAATGAAAAATTCACTAGTGGGACTTCACAATAAATTTGACCTGGCAGAAGAAAGAATTGGTGAACTTGAGGAAAGATCAATGGAAATTATCCAGCCTAAGGAACAGAAAGAAAATAAAAACAGTAAGAAAATGAAGATTTTCAGAGGTGTGTGCAACACCATTAAGCACATCAACGTATGCTTAACAGGAGTCCCAGAAAGAGGGAGGAAAGATAAATGAGAAGAAAACTATATGAAGAAATGAAGGCTGAAAACTTCCCAAATTTGATGAAAACATTAATGTACACATCCAAGATACTTAATGACCTCTAAGTAGAATAACATTAAGAAAACCACATCAAGAAACATCACAGTCAAATTAATGATTACTAACAAAGAGAGAATCTTGAGAGCAGCAAGAGAAAAAGAACTTACATCATACAAAGGACTTTCCATAAAATTAACAAGTGACTTATTAGAAACCACTGAAGCCAAAAGACAGTGGGATGACACCTTCAAAGTGTTGAAAGAAAAAGACTTTCAGCCAAGAATTCTACATCCAGCAAAACTCTCCTTCAGAAATGAAAAAGAAACTAAGACATTCTCAGTCTTAGAAAATTAGAGAGAACTGGGCGGGCGCGGTGGCTCATGCCTGTAATCCCAGAACTTTGGGAATTCAAGGCAGGTGGATCACAAGGTCAGGAGCTCAAGACCAGCCTGGCCAACATAGTGAAACCCCATCTCTACTAAAAATACAAAAAAAATTAGCCAGACTTGGTGGCGTGTGCCTGAAATCAATCCAAGTTACTCGGGAGGCTGAGGCAGGGGAATTGCTTGAATCAGGAAAGGTGGAGATTGCAGTGAGCCGAGATCACACCACTGCACTGCAGCCTGCGCAACAGAGCAAGACTCCATCTCAAAAAAAGAAAAAGAAAAAGAAAAAGAAAATTAGAATTTGTCACTAGTAGATTGGTGCCTTGAGAAATGCTAAATAGTATTTCTAAACAGAATTCTTTAGACTGAAAAAAAAGGATAGTAGATGATAATTTGAATCAATATGAAGAAAAAAGGGAGCACTGGTAAAGGTAAGTGCATAGGAAATATAAAAAAACTCGGGAGGCTAAGGCAGGAGAATAGCTTGAATATAAATATATTTTTGTTTGTATTTTTTTTGATTTAAGAACAACTGTATAAAGGAATAATTATAAAATTGTGTTGATGGATTTAGTAAGTATAGATAGTGCATATGACAATAATAGCACAAAGAATGTGGGAGGCTATGGAAGTATACTGGAACAAAGTTTCTGGAAATGATTGAAATCAAGCTGGTCTTAAACCAAACTAGATTATTTTAAGTTAAGATGTTAATTGCACTCTTGAGGACAACTACTATTGCCTATGCATTCATGGATCAAAGGACCAAAGGGTAGAAGTAAGGATGGCAGTGATTAAAATTACTGATTCACTTGCAAAACGTATTATTCTCAATCTGAAGTGGGCTGTGCTAATTTAGTAAGTACCAGTTATTGGTCATATGTCATTTTTCAAGTTACTAAAACTGTCTTTGCATTGAGTATCTCAACTGTGAAATAATAATACTAATTGTCATCATCATCATTATCATCATCACACATTCCTTATGTTGTTATGAAATAGCAAATTATTATTATTTTGGAAATGTATATATGGGAAGAAGGGTGGATGGGTACATAAAAGTATGGAGTACATCAGGTGTTTTTTCCTGCCTTCTCTACGCCACTTTATCTCTTTAACAGCACTCTGAAATCCTTCTAAAGAGTTACTTCTTTCCCACTGGATAGAGTCTGCTGGGACAATCAGGTACTCTACACTCCCCTAGGCTATTGGATGCTCCTGCCCTGGAATTCAAAACTTGAGAAGAGGGTAGAGATCAAAAATAGTTGGAATTTATTTCTTCCAAGAGCAGTACCTAATTTGTTTCTGCTGTGACCACTCCTGCAGTTCCTGCTGGAGGAGCTGCTTTAGTTCTAGTCCTCCAGCCTTTCTGTTGACTCTGTGGTTCCTAATACTCTCCCAGTAAATTCCCATTGACTAATGTTAGCCCAAGTTGGTTTCTGTTCTTTGCAAAGAAGAAAAAACCAAAAACAATAACCATACTGCACTGAGTTCTACAGAAACAGATGCTGAGATGGAATTTGAACATCAAGGCATTTATCAGGGATAAATATCTGTAAAAGGGAAGGGGAGTAAGAAGGACTGGGCAGAGGGAAAGTCAAACCAGCATGCAGGCCAGTCAACCCCATGGGGAGCTCTGTTACACGTAATGCCTGTCAAGTTGTTTTTGGTTGACTGAAACAGCCAGACCTTTATGTTATCATCTTGGTTAGTCACTGGATATGAGGAGCTCCAAGACTAATGAATGTGCCCATGGGGGAGGTGGCTCTTGGGAACTCCTGAAGGAGCTGATAGCTGGAGGTCATCTGATGAAAGCTGGGACAATGAGTTCTTCCTTGTAGAGGAATCTGATTGGCACATCTCTGGGCCCACCAGTCTACATCTTGCACCATTCAGATTCACTTCTTTATTTCTAATCTTTCTAGAGTTCTGTTTGGCCTCTCTTCTTGGGGGAAACTGGGAAGAGAAAAGTTATCTGGGTAAACTATAGCTCTTACCACTGTAGGTGATCTTGGAGGCACAACCGGCAATCATCACTTTTCTTTAACATTCTTCATTTTAAACTCCTCTCATTCTCAGCTATCACCTCAGCTGGTCTTGGTGGCAGTGCCTTATCTTGATATTCTGGCTTACCACGCCAAAGGGGTCTGAGCCTGTTTCTGATCACCATGGCATTTTGGGGTCAGGATTGCCATACTTATCCATTTACTATCATAACTGGGCAAGGGAGTACCAAGAGGCACCTAAGTGGATCTGAGTGTCACCCAAATTTCTCCCTACCACCATTGTGTAACAGTAGCCTGAACTCCTCCTGACAATCATGGTCAATTACCACTGCCAAGTGGTGACTCTTTTCCTCGTCTTCTCATTCTTGGACACAAGGAGGTCAAAACACCAAGGCAGCAGCCATTCCTTATTATTTACTTGGACTCTTGCTATGGCCAATGGAGAAAGCATGCTCACGTTGGGCACTAGGACCACTAACTTTGCAGATCCCAAAGTCATGGGAATGGGAACCAGAAAATCTCCCAGAGGGATGTGATTTGAGGAAGTACAATGACGTATTTTCCATTTCCATCTTCATGTGTTTGATATAAACTACCAATGCAAGGAAATAAAAATGCAACCTTATACTCATATCCACATTACATTTGTTTTCATATCCACATAGGAAATTGTTGTGCACCTGTTTTTATTGCTTAACTTGAAATAGCTAATTAAAAATGCACAGTGTTGGTCATGAGGATAAGGGAAAGATTAGGGCAGAAAAAATTGGGATTTTGAGTGCTCTGTTTTTACATTTTATACATATTTTGGGTATACAAAATAAAATCCAACTGCCTTGTCCCTTTGTAACACATATGCACATATTTGTTTAGGGAAAACAGTCTGTAAATTTATTAAATTTGCATTTTTATTTGGTAGGTCAGGAGGTTGCTGAAAATAGTATGTGTGCATCCATTACACAGACAGAAAGGAAAAAGAAAGTTAAGAATATGTAAAATATTAATGCCAAGCACAATGACCGTTGTACCTACTGTTTTTGTTTCTAACCTAATCTCATAGGAGGCCTTCAGGAAAGGCATTTTTAATAGTAATTTTGCTGATGAAGAAATTGGTGCTCAGAGAAAGAGAAGGTGGGTAACTTGACTAAGGTCATGTGATTTGCAAGTGTAACTAGATATTAAAATGGGACTTATTCCATCTCAGGTAGGCCACAAATAACATCATATGTTAGATATGCTAAGAGATTGTAAAATGGGTTCTTGAAGCATTATCTCGTACAAGAATGGCACCTGACCAGTTGAGAAAGAAGGTTCTCTGGAAAAGAGTAAATGGTGGGAGTAGGGAGGGCATTTTCCCTCACCTTAAGCCAAGGTAGGACCCTAACCAGGAGGTGCAAAGTGGAATAGCATCCCCAGGACTGAGGAGAAGTCAATATCAGTGAGCCAAAGAATACTGTCATAAAAATTGCAACGTTTCAATGCCAGATGGCAACACGTAAAACAGACATGAATTCTTTCTTCTTTTGGGATAACAACTGAGGAGTGGGAAATGGCAACTAATCAACAATGCTAGAGCTGGCAGGATAAAGAAAGTTCTTCCTCTAGGACCAGGCCCTACTCTCCCACTCTGGCTTCTCAGCCTGAAGGAGCATGAAACTTGGGGAACAGATAACTAAGTGGATTAAGGGTTTGGTGTTACCAGCAGTTAGTTAGGCCAAACTAGAGGTTAAAGAGATTGAGGTTATAGTCTTCCAGGTGGCCAAGTCCACCTGAGACCACTGACAGTAACTGTGAAGAGTTTACCAAACTACAAAGTCAGAGAGAATAATCCCCATAGGACTGCCTTCATTTCAGACACCAGCTGCAAATTCAGGGGTCCCTGGGGCCACCCTTGCTTCTAACCAGCTGGTTATAAATCCAATAATGTCCATGGGCTCCCTCAGGTTGGATAATTCAGTAGAATGACTCACAGAACTCAGGAAAGTGCTATACCTATAATTACAGTTTTATCACAACAAAAGGATACAAATTAGAATCAGCCAAAGGAAGAGATGCAAAGTGCTGACTCTGGGACAGGTCTGATTCCAACCTTGAAGCTCCCAGCATCATTGATGTGTGCCAACCAAGAAAGCTTAACTGGACACAGACCCTCTGAAGGAAGCAGACTGCTCCTGCAGGACTCAGGAGGCCCACCCCCCACCCAAAACTGTACATACCCCAACTGCAGAAGTGGGAAAGGGAGACCCTCCTCTCCTGAACACACACCTCCACTGTTGGAGAAGCTGAAGGTCTGTTTGCAGGAGAAGTTTCTGAATTTATGTGGAGCTGGGTCAATTTGGAGAGCTGAGTGAAATACAGGGGTAGAGGAAGCAGCAGAAAGGCTCTGGGAGCTCACTGTGTCCCCTAGCAGCCCATTCCTGCCTGGCACCACAGGGATCCATCGAGTGAGTGACCAGAGGAGCAGGGGCCGAAACTCCATAGGGAGAAGGAAATCTCTAGCTGAACTTTGTAACAATTTGAATAGAGTGAGAAGCCTCCTGGCCAGAACTGGGAGGAGGGTGCAAATCGGGTGTGCAGCCTCCACAGTGGGGGAAGAACTAAGCCCTTTTCTTTCCCAGATGGGAGGCAGGTAGCCTGGGGCAGGTTTTCAAGCCCTTATTGCTCTCCACCTGGAAACGGTCTGGGGGCAGTTGTTAGGGGCACGGTGGAAGTGAGACCAGCCCTTCGGTTTGTGTGGGAGCTGGGTGAGGCCTGTGACTGCCGGCTTTCCCCCCAACTTCCCTGACAACCTGCATAACTCAGCAGATGCAGCCATAATCCTCCTAGGTACACAACTCCAGTGACCTGGGAATCTCACCCCATGCCCCACAGCAGCCGCAGCAAGACCAGCCCAAGGAGAGTCTGAGCTCAGACACGCATAGCCCACCCCCACCTGATAGTTCTTCCCTACCCACCCTGGTAGCGGAAGACAAAAGGCATATAATCTTGGGAGTTTTAGGGCCCCACCCACCACCGGTTCCTCCCCATAATACCACAGCTGATACTCTGTGGAAAGTGCCGCCTCCTGGCAGGAGGCCAAACAGCACAAAAATAGGACATTAAACCACTAAAGCTAAGAACCCTCATAATGGAGTCCATTGCAGCCCCCACCACCTCCAATGGAACAGGTGCTGGTATCCACAGCTGAGAGACCCATGGACAATTCATATCACAGGACTCTGTACATACAACCCCCAGTACCAGCCCAGAGGAGGGTAGACTTACTGGGTGGCTAGACCCAGAAGAGAGACAACAATCACTGCAGTTTGGCTCACAGGAAGCCACATCCACAGGAAAAGGCAGAGAGTACTACATCAAGGGAACACCCTGTGAGACAAGAGAATCTGAACAACAGCTTTCAGCCTAGACCTTCCCTCTGACAGAGGCTACCCAAATGAGAAGGAACCAGAAAACCAACCCTGATAATATGACAAAACAAGGTTTTTCAACACCCCCAAAATATCACACTAGTTCACCAGCAATGGATTCAAACCAAAAAGAATCCCTGATTTACCTGAAAAAGAATTCAGGAAGTTAGTTATTAAGCTAATCAGGGAGGGACCAGAGAAAGGCAAAGCCCAATGCAAGGAAATCTAAAATATGATACAAGAAGTCAAGGGAGAAATATTCAAGGAAATAGACAGCTTAAAGGAAAAACAATTACAAATTCAGGAATCTTTGGACACACTTTTAGAAATGCAAAATGCTCTGGAAAGTCTCAGTAATAGAACTGAACAAGTAGAAGAAAGAAATTTAGAGCTTGAAGACAAGGTTTTTGAATTAACACAATCCAACAAAGACAAAGAAAAAAGAATAAGAAAATATGAACAAAGACTTGAAGAAGTCTGGTATTATGTTAAATGACCAAAGCTAAGAATAATCGGTGTTAATGAGGAAGAAGAGAATTCTAAAAGCTTGGAAAATATATTTGGGGGAATAACAAGGAAGACATCCCCAGCCTTGCTAGAGACCTAGACATCCAAATGAAAGAAGCACAAAGAACACCTGAGAAATTCATCACAAAAATATCTTTGCCTAGACACGTTGTCATCAGGTTATCCAAAAGAATCTTAAGAGCTGTGAGACAGAAGCACCGTAAACTATTAAGGAAAACCTATCAGATAAACAGCAGATTTCTCAGCAGAAACCCCACAAACTAGAAGGGAGTGGGGCCCTGTCTTCAGCCTCTTCAAACAGAACAATTATCAGCCAAGAATTTTGCATCCAGCGAAACTAAGCATCATATATGAAGGAAAGATACAGTCTTTTCCAGACAAACAAATGCTGAGAGAATTCGCCATTACTGAGCCACCACTACAAGAACTGCTAAAAGGAGCTCTAAATCTTGGAACAAATCCTAGAAGCACATCAAAACGGAACCTATTTAAAGCATAAATCACACAGGATCTATAAAACAAAAATACAAGTTAAAAATCGAAAACAAAAAAACCAAAGACACAGGCAACAAAAAGCATGATGAATGCAACAGTACCTCACATCTCAAAACTAACATTGAATGTAAATGGCCTAAATACACCACTTAAAAGATACAGAACTGCAGAATGGATAAGTACTCACCAGCCAACTACCTGCTGCCTTCAGGAGAGTCACCTAACACATAAGGACTCACATAAACTTAAAGTCAAGGGGTGGAAAAAGGCATTTCATGCAAATGGACAACAAAAGTCAGCAGGGGTAGCTATACTTATATCAGACAAAACAAACTCTAAAGCAACAGCAGTTAAAAGAGACAAAGAAGGTCATTATATAATGGTAACAGGCCTTGTCCAACAGGAAAATATCACAATTCTAAACATACATGCACCTAATACTGGAGCTCTCAAACTCATAACACAACTACTAATAGACCTAAGAAATGAGATGGACAGCAACACAATAATAGTGAGGGACTTCAGTACTCCACTGACAGCACTAGACAGGTCATCAAGACAGAAAGTCAACAAAGAAACAATGGATTTAAACTATACCTTGGAACAAATGGACTTAACAGATACATACAGAACATTTCATCCAACTGCTGCAGAATACACATTCTATTCAACAGCACATGGAACTTTCTCCAAGATAGACCATATGATAGGCCATGAAACAAGCCTCAATAAATTTAAGAAAATTGAAATTATATCAAGTACTCTCTCAGACTACAGTGGAATAAAACTGGAAATCAACTCCAAAAGGAATCTTCAAAATCATGCAAATACATGGAAATTAAATAACCTGCTCCTGGATAAGCATTGGGTCAAAAACGAAATCAAGATGGAAATCAAAAAGCTCTTCAAACTGAACGGCAATAATGACACAACCTATCAAAACCTTTCAGATACAGCAAAGGCAGTGTTAAGAGGAAAGTTCATAGCCCTTACTGCCTGCAACAAAAAGACTGAAAGAGTGCAAACTGACGTTCTAAGGTCACACCACAAGGAACTAGAGAGACATGAACAAACTAAACCCAAACCCAGAAGAAGAAAGGAAATAATGAAGATCAGAGCAGAACTAAATGAAATTGAAACAAAAAAAATTACAAAAGATAAATGAAACAAAAAACTGGTTCTTTGAAAAGATAAATAAAATTGATAGACCATTGGCAAGATTAACCAAGAAAAGAAGAGATAAAATCCAAATAACCTCATTAAGAAACAAAACAGGAGATATTACAACTGACATCACTGAAATACAAAAGATCATTCAAGGCTACTATGAACACCTTTACACACATAAACTAGAAAACCTAGAAGAGATGTATAAATTCCTGGAAAAATACAACCCTCCTAGCATGAATCAGGAAGAATTAGATACCCTGAACAGACCAATAACAAGCAATGAGATTGAAATGGTAATTTTTAAAATCACCAACAAAAAAAGTTCAGGACCAGATGGATTCACAGCAGAATTCTACCAGACATTCAAAGAAGAATTGGTACTAATACTTTTGACACTATTCCATAAGACAAAGAAGGAAGAAACCCTCCCTAATTCATTCTATGAAGCCAACATCACCCTAATACCAAAAGCAGGAAAGGACATAACCAAAAAAGAAAACTACAGACCGATATCTTTGTTGAATACAGATGCCAAAATCCTTAACAAAATACAGTATGGAGATTCCTTAAAGACCTAAAAGTAGAACTACCACTTGCTCCAGCAATCCCACTACTGGGTATCTGCCCAGAGGAAAATAAGTCATTATTCAAAAAAGATACCTACACATGCATGTTTATAGTAGTGCAATTCACAATTGTAAAATTGTGGAACCAACTCAAATGCCCATCAATCAATGAGTGGACAAAGAAACTGTGGTATATATATACAATGGAGTACTATGCAGCTACAAAAAGGAATGAATTAACAGCATTTGCAGTGACCTGGATGAGATTGGAGACTATTATTTTAAGTGAAGTAACTCAGGAATGGAAAACCAAACATTGTATGTTCTCACTGACATGTGGGAGCTAAGCTCTGAGGACACAAAGGCATAAGAATGATGGAATGGACTTTGGAGATTTTGGGGGAAGTATGGGAGGGGGGTGAGGGATGGAAGACTACAAATGTGGTGCGCTGTATACTGCTTGGGTGATGGGTGCACCAAAATCTCACAAATCACCACTAAAGAACTTACTCATGTAACCAAATAACACTAGTACCCCAATAGCTTATGGAAAAAAACAAAAAAAAGAAAGCTCAACTGACTTTAGTTTCTAGAGGTTTTGTTGAGGTTTCCTTATGTAAGGAGGATTGATGGAATCATGGCCCATGGCCCATGGCCCATGGCCCACATGGTTGAACTGCATCTCTAGCCTCCTCCCTCCAGAAGTCACACTTATATTGCCTGGTTCTACGTTCCAACCATCTAATCACATGGTTGTCCTTCTGGCATGGCCAGCCTCCATCTTAAGACTGTGGGTGTGGCCAGCCTCACCCTGAGTTATCTACTTAGCATAAACTATCAGGTGTGATCCAGGGCCTCACCATGAATAACAAAGACATTCCTATCACTTGAGAAATTCCGAGTTTACAGATTACCTCTCAGGAAGGAGCTGGAGCTATGGCAAAGGTTAGATTTCTCTTTGGGTAAGATTAATCTTTCACTACATAGATATTATCCCTTTAAGAGGTGGCACCTTCATGTTGAAATGGCATTCTTCTTGTGAAATGTGACTAAAAGTGATTAAGAAATTCAAAGACAGGGAAAGAACTAGCCCAACGAGAGGATTTGAAGGGTCAGTGGGAGAATGGATGGTTGCTTTTGATTATATCCTCTTGAGTTCACTTCTTCATTACACCTGCTGCTTAAGAAAGGGAAGCATATTTTGAACCGGAGTTTGTACATCAAAGTCCAAAATCCAGACTCCTTTCATTATGCCATGTGGTGATATTTTATTTTTCTACAGAAATAAAGTTATAGTTTTAGATTCAGTAATGCATACAATTCCTTGTGCTTCATTTTTCTTATTCAGAATATAAAATGTTTATGAATACATTCAAAATGTTTCATTGTGTGGTTTTGTTTTTGTTTTTGTTTTTCTGAGACAGGGTCTCCCTGGAGTGCAGTGATGTGATCTTGGCTCACTGCAGCCTACATCTCCAGGCTCAAGTGATCCTCCCACCTCAGCTTCCCCAGGAGCTGGGACTACAGGCATGCACCACCATGCCTGGCTAATTTTTATTTTTTTATTTTTTGTAGGGACAGGGTTTTGCTGTGTTGCCCAGGCTGGTCTCTAACTCCTGGGCTCAAGTGATCCACCCACCTCAGCCTTCCAAAGTTCTGGGATTACAGGCATGAGCCACAGTGCCAGCGTGTGTAATTATTAACCGATTACAGGACACTACTGCTGTGCAAACTTCATAAATAATTCATAAGAGTTTCTTACGTTAAAAATAGAAAGACTAAATTAGCAATATGCCTCAATATAAACTACTTTAAAAGTCATTTTGTGAAAATAAATTTAAAGAGAAAATAGTGTTAATACTGCAAGATAGACACAACCCTGTTTATATCGCTGCATAGTCTGAATATCATCATTAGTGTAAATAAAAGTTGACTAGGTCAGAAAGCCAATTTGCAAGACAGATCCAACAAGCTGTAAGTTAGTAAATGCATCTCATCATGTAAACATCATAGACTATAGCCATGTGAGAAGCACACATTGTCTTCATGTGAGCAAAAGGAGTTGATAATGAAAAAGATTGCTTTCATTCGACATGTTCATTTTTTTTTAGGAAAACATATGAGATATTAATTTTAATTAATGTGGGATAATTTGAAAACAATTCTTCAATTCAATTTAATAAGTAATTACTAAATGTTATGCCTTCTTCCTTTGATAAACTGTCAATATTTCAAAGTAGAAGTTGTTATAAGTATGAATTTCATATTATAAAAAACAGTGGAGTAGAATTCTCTATAGGTCTTTTTTTCCATTGTAGTATTTAATTTTTTTAATTGACGCATAATAATTTTGTACATATTTATGGGGTACATAGGGATGTTGTGATACATATATAGTGATCAGATAAGGATAATTAGCATATCCATAATCTCAAACATTTTAAATTTGTGTTAGAAACATTCAGTATCCTCCTTCTAGGTATTTGAAACTATATATTAGTGTTAACTATAGTCATCCTATAGTGCTATAGAAAACTAGAATTTACTTCTCCCATGTAGCTATAATTTTGTACCCTTTACCGAATTTTTCCCTGTCTTCCCCTTCCCGTGACTCTTCCCAGTCTCTAGTATCCTCTGTTCTAATTTTTACTTCTATGAGATCAACTTTTCTTAGCTTCCACATATGAGTGAGAACTTGCAGTGTTTAACTTTCGGTCCCTGGCTTATTTCACTTAACATGATGTCCTCCAGTTCCATCCATGTTGCTGCATATGACAGGATTTCATTCTTTTTTATGTCCAAATAGTATTTCATTGTGTATGTATGCTACATTTTCTTTTTCATTCATCTGTTGTTGGGCACCTAGGTTGAATCCATATCTTGGCTATTGTGAATAGTGCTGCAATAAACATAGGGGTGCAGATATCTCCGTAATATAATGATTTCCTTTATTTTGGATAAATGCCCAGTGGCAAAATTGCTCAATTTTTACAAAAGTCTTGTGTTGACTTGCCCATGAATGGGATACCAGGTGGCAAGGCTATGCCTTTAACTGACCCATGAAGAATGTTTATTCTAAGGAAAATCCGGAGGTTGATTTTAATCTGTCTTACTGCAGTATTCCACCTGCAGCTTCCTTTCCACATCTCCTCTAGCCATATCCTCTGCTTTTGCTTCAAGTCCAGTGGTTTCAGGCTGTCCCTAAGCCCAAGGATCTCTCTCTTTTGAATGTCCCTGTTCAGGGGCCAACATTCTCAAGACACTTCCTGTCTGTGTTCCTTCTTATTTAAGATATTTGCCTGTTTTCAGTGCATTGGGCTCTGAGAATTAGGCTCATTGGTACAAATTGGTGAAAGTGCTTATCCATTCCAGGTACCTGTTTGAATTTTAGCAAAGACCAGATTGGAGTGAATCTAAATGTAGGAAGCTTCAGGTATGGGAGCAGAATTCTTACATAAAGCAGAATTACTTTTTCTACTTGGAACTTACTTATTTCCTACTCATCTGAGTAGCTTTGTGAGGCAGAGTTTAAAAGGCTGGCTGTTGTCTGAGTTTACAGCTTCATCTCTTATTAGCTATGTGACCTCATGAAAATTATTTAAGCTTGTTATGCTTAATAAGGTTACCTATCTCATAGGTTTGTGGTAAGGATTAAACAAGATAATATATGTCAAGTGCTTCTCTTGGTACCTCCCACATAGTAAATGCTCAATAAAGTTAGCTGTTGTCATTTCTATTTATGTATCATCTTGAAGCACTTGGGAATACTAATGAATAGAACAGAATTCAGTCTTACTTTTTAAGTTCAAGAAATACCTATGTTGCTCTGGTTCAACTAGCAAAGGTTAAATAATTACTAGATTGGAGCTGCTTGAAGAAGCATGTGACTCATGTTTTCTGGTCTGGTAGCCAGGAGTTTGGCTGCAGGTTTTTCTTATTAGCTGCTGCAAATTGTGCTCTGCGTAGTATGATGGGGCCCATGCTGATTTGGATGCTTAGTGTGTGCTTGTGCACGTGAAGGGAATAATGCTGTCTTCTCCAAGATGAAAGGCAAAATTAGCTTTTGAATTGGAGTTTGCATTATAAAGAATAGTACAACTGTTCACCCTGCCTCTTATTCCAGGCATATGTTAAGTGGGTGATTAAATATCTCTATTTCTAGTCCTAGTGCAATTTTTAAGGTCTATTCTTTTCTTCACATAGTTCAAGTTGTGAGAGTCATATGTTTACCTTAAAATGTAAACAATGATTAATTACTTGCCAGTAAATGTACTGTGGTAATAGAAATACAATAAATGCAAATTAATGCTGGTTATTCACTTTATGCCTAATCTAATAGTGTTGAAAAGGCTAAATTCGCAGGCCTTGTTGCTTACCTTCATAGAATTTATATATAGTGTTCCTGAAAAAGCACTTATAAAGTATACATTTTTTTCTCATTTAATTTTCCATAAATTTAATGATGGCTGCCTGAAAAAAAATGTATACTATTCTGGCACAGAAGTTACCACTGAAATGAGTAGAAATGAAGATTTTTGAAACTAGATATTAGGTTCTTGAGCCATTTTGTTGCCCTGTTACCTAAAAGGGTACCCTGTTCCTAGTGAGACAAATAAAAATATCTGTTTATTATGATGATGATGTACCATTCAATAGCTATTTTCAGGTTGGTTGATTGATACAGCTCTGACCCTCATGAAATTCCTTAGCAATAGAGCCCGGAGCATGGCTTGACTCCCTCCTGGGAGCTGTGGTTATTAGGAACAGCAGCTCTTTTCAGATCAGTTGCTAAATATTTCATCTACTTTCAGAAAATCGGACTAAAACACAGTTCACTGCTCTTCAAGCAGTATAGGCTCTTACCATGCCTTCAGGGATGCCAAACTGCTACTGCTGTGGGGATTGTGGCATTTCAAAGGGATATTAAGACATAACATATTACATTATATGGTAGCAATGGGCCACTTCTCATTTCTTTTTTAAATAAAAAGAATGTAAAAGTGAAGAAAATGTGAGTATATCCCTAGAAGTAAAACTATATCTTTCTGATAAAATATCCCTAGTAAATTCAGAATGAGGAAAAGATTAATGTTTTGGCACTCCGGATAAATGGCTAATCTTTGTGAAAAACCTAATTGTGGCAACCTAATGAAATACATTTATAATACCAGGTAGACAAAGCCAATGAGATTTATATCAGATTTTCTCTCCCTGATTCAGCAGAAGAAAAATATTAGTTCTGCTTGTGACTCTGGTTCCATTCCAGCACTTGGTAGATACTATTGGTTTTTGTTCTAAGAACTATGCAGGTTAATCTTGTGATAAAGAGAAGTAGACACAGCTATAACAAAACAAAAGGTAAAACACAACTACCCTCACATGTCTGTTTGCCTGTGTTTTCATTTTTGTAGAACTTCTGCAGTGGAACTCTATTTTGTCTTCACTAAAGATCAGTCCTCCTGTAGGCAACGTCTACTGCTACCTAATTATCCATGTACTCTTTTAAGATGTCTCTCCTTTTTGCTGAATTGAAGCAGTCTTTTCAGGATGAACAATTTTTATTTTATATGACTTAACTTTATTTGCTTCTAACTTTGAATTTACGTAATATTTCTTGTGAACAAAATCATCACACTGAAAAGGGTAGAAACCATTTTGGGAGGGCCCTCAAGCATAGAGCAAGTTCTCCCACATCAGGCTCTGCTCACTCCTTTCTTTTCTCTCTTTAGGGACTTCAGCCTGGGCTTTTTCTAAATGATTGGCTTTCATTACTTAAAGGGTCAAAGAGATGCCTCTTCTCATCACCACCAGGAAAGCTTCTGCTCTGTGCTCACAGCTTTCATTTCTTTGAAGCCTCTGTGCACTGTTTCCACTTGACCAAAACCACAGGGAGTTCAATTATCAAAGAATCACTCCCTTCTGAGAATTCTTAAAGAAAAATACTTCCATTCTGAGATAAGACAGCAAATGCAATAAGTTCCCCATTCACTCTGTAGGATGCTAAACAATGTCAAATTGAATTCTCTGTAGTGGGAAGTTTGGAGTGGATTTTTTTCAGCTACAGAATGGTCAGGGCACATCCATATAATGTCAGTGGGGGCAATATTGCTAATCTATCCTTGTGTCACCTCTGGGACAATTCTGAATGCCAGACTGACTTCTCCCTCTGCCCAGGACATTATTGAGCCACTCTCACGGCTCTGCATTGGCACACTCCAATGCTTCCTGTCAGCAGGGCTAATGTCTTATTAAAAAGGGGTGAGGGGAGGAGGGTGTATCTTGTGATGCAGCATACCATAGTTGTTAAGATCAACACTTATTGAAACAAATATGCTTTGAAATGACACTTGGGGATCTTCATTACTAATACAGAGATTTATATTTCGATAGAATTTTGAAAATTAAAGAAGAAAAAGACACTATGATTTGTTCAAGGTCCATTATATGTCAGGCATTTGTTGTCTCATTTAATCATAACCACAGTCCTGTAAGGTAGACGTTTGTGTTTCACTCTTTATGAAGGAGAAAAGGGCTCCAATGAACTAAAAACCTTGCCCAATATCACAAGAATCAGTGTTTGAACCCAGGCCTCCCAGATTACTCATTCTGTGTGCATTTCACTGACCTGCTCACTTACACTAATATTTTAGTAGTAGGAAAATAAATCTGTCTTATAAAATTTAGACATTACAAAACCAGATTCTTGGTTACTGTATGCAGGTCTGAAAATACAAGAACACAAAATCTGTAGGTGAGAGTACTATGTTCATTGTTCTATGAAGAATACAATTAAAGTTGAGGACACAGACCAAAGAGTAAAGTTGATTCTCAGGATATTCCCAGGAGTGTGGCTAAATAATAAATAAGAATCACCTCTTTGATTTTTTTTTTTAGGAAATATGGCTATCTGTTTAATGTTCTAATTTAGTAGTTAGAGTAAGAGTATACATATATACACACACACACACACACACATACACTTTAAAGGGACACATCATATAGAATGTTGTCCATTCTAGTATCTCCAAACTCCCACTCAAAATGAGTTGTAGCTATGAATGTGGAGTGTAAAGTCTGCCTATTGGATCATCCTGATGCCAGCATTTACTAGATGAATGACTTTAGGAAAATTATATAGGCATCTTAGCATGGCTTTTCTCTTGTATTAAACCATTACTATGGTTTTCTTGTTGCATTAATAGTAATGCGAAAACCACAATTACCTTTGCACAAACCTAAGATGAAATAGAGGTAAAAATATCTAACTCATATGGATGTATATCAGATAGAATGTATGTGTTTTGAGCAACAGAAATCTCAACTGAAAATGATAATTTTACCCTCATGGAACTGAATATTCCAACAATTGACCTGGTTTGAGGTGTGGTTTCACTCAGGACTCAAACAAGGTCATCAGAATCCACTTCTAGAATCTGGTTCCTTTCCATTTCGGCTCCAAAAACAGGCATACAGTGGGCTTCTGGCAAATATTGACTACAGCAGTTTCAAGCTCCAAATCCTTATGTCCAGTGAAGAACATGTGAATCTATGCACGAGAATTTCCAGAGCAAATATTAAGGCTTATTCTTATTCAACTAGCTTACATTATATACTTATCCCTAAATCAATTACTGTGACCAGTTGATAAGATACTCTGGTTTTAGCTATGACATTCTTAATAGAGGACTGGGCTGAATAGCATATAGAGGGTATTTAAACTTATAGGTTTGGATACAATCACTATGGGAGTATAGTGTCAAACCAAATAACAGACAAAAGAAGCTCTTTAAAGGAAAATAATATTTATTTGGGTATGAGCATCGAAATGGGAATGTGTGTGCCTTAATAAACTATGTGGGTATTCTGGGTGATAAAGACAAAGTTTAAAAAAAATAAGGAAGATTGCATAATTGTTTTGAGATAATTATCCTGGACTACAAGGATCAATAACAAGGGTTGTGCCAGTTGGAGATTGGACAGGCAGTTGCTGGGCAGATATTCTTGCAGAAATATTTTTTGTGTAAGGTTGAGATGGCCTTTGTGCAAGGCTGTCATTTTTAAGTCTTTTGTGATAGTTCTTATTATCAGACATTCATGCATGAGAAGCCTCTCTTCATGGCTTTCCCAGCTTCATTTGTCAGAGCTTTCAACACAAGTGATTCCATTTTGATTCTGACAACTTTCATAGTAGATAGAGAAGAAAGAAGGCCCAGAATTTGAGAATTATAACACTTTAATATTAAAAGGTTGAGAGAAGAAAACCACAAGAGGAAACCAAGAAAGAGTAATCAATGAGGTAGGATAAAAACCAAGAGAACATGTTATCCTCAAAGCCAATTGAATCACTTATAGGAGGACAGAATGACTAACTGACTGAAATACTACTGATACATTAAGCAAGGGCAGGACCTACATCTAAGAAGTAACGAGATCCTTGATGACTTTGATAACAATGATTTCTGTGATGTGGTGGGAGCAAATGTCTGATTGCCATGGGTTTATAGAAAAGAGAGGAGAGAAATTGGAAAAATAGATAGACCTTTAAAGAGGTTTGTTGCAAAAAGGGGCAAATAAATGAGAGCTGGTGAAATGGGTGGAGTAATGAAAAGTTTTCTCTAAGATGAGATAAATAACATTATATTTCAATGATGGTAAGAATATTTGATAATGACTAAAAAGTTATTGATGAAGGAGGGAAGGGAAAACTACTAAAGTGACATCCTAAAGGAGGTGAGAGGAGATGGGATGCAGTAGAGGGATGCGCTTTGGATAGAAGCATGGACACGTCAGCTGAAGTAGCTGGATAGAAGGGTGGGTGGCAGGTCCTGAAAGGCAGGTGGCTAGATGTCATGGTGGGAATCTGGTGAAGGTGCCTATGGTTGCTCCATGTTCCTTTGTGAAGTAAGAAGAAAGGTCATAAGCTGAGAGTGAGAATGGGGAAAGAGGTATTGGGGATTTTCAGAGAGGGGAGAAATCATAAAATGTTTATATATTTTTTAGGACAATGGGAGACTGAATGGACACAGGGGATGTAGAAGATGATTATTGAGCAGCATTTTAAGGGCCTATAGATAGCTATTTTCATGAATTTAAAATGAGATCTATCAGCTTAGTTGTTTGTTTTTCCCCAGCTACATCTAATTTCTTAAGTACAGGCATGGAGTTAGAAAAGAGTTAGATTTAGCCAGGGCTGTGGTATCAGCACTATAATGAAGTGGAAAAGAGGTGACTGAATTAGGGAGTGAGGGATTTCATGTCACCTTTTTGGCTTAAACTTCTGACTTCTCTTACTAAAATTACTGCAACAATTTCCTAAATGACATCTTTGCCTTAACCCCGCTCCTATTACGTTCCTTCTCAGCATTAGAGCCAGAATTATTTTTCTGAAGAACAAATTTGAGATTGCTGTCTTCTTTAAAACTCTTTAATAGTTACCCACTGCCATAAAGATAAAGTCCAAAACTTCTTAACATAGTTTCTATGGACCTTTTTGATCTGGCCTTTGCTTAGTTTTTAAGCCCTATTTCTTTCCATTTCCTCTTCACACTCTTGAATTCAACCAAAATTAATGGATTTTAATTCCATGCTTTTTCTAGCTTCTGGAACAATCTTCTCTTATGTTCACATTCTTTTCCTGGGTAACTCCCATTTGCCCGTCAGGACTCAGCTTAAAACATTGATTCATTGGCTGGGCGCGGTGGCTCACGCCTGTAATCCCAGCACTTTGGGAGGCCGAGGTGGGCGGATCACGAGGTCAGGAGATCGAGACCATGCTGGCTAACACGGTGAAACCCCGTCTCTACTAAAAATACAAAAAATTAGCCGAGCGCGGTGGCGGGTGCCTGTGGTCCCAGCTGCTCAGGAGGCTGAGGCAGGAGAATGGCGTGAACCTGGGAGGCGGAGCTTGCAGTGAGCCGAGATAGGCCACGACAGTCCGGCCTGGGCGAAAGAGCGAGACTCCGTCTCTAAAAAACGAACAAACAAAAAACAAAACAAACAAAAAAAACATTGATTCATCCAGGTGGTCTTCTCTGCAATCCCAAGGCTGTTTGTGGTCCTCCATTCTTGTTGGCTTTTACTCAAAAGATTTCCTTCGAAGAATGTTTTTGCCCTATTTAAAAATGAAAAAAAAAAAAAAAACTTGGAATAATACTAATCTAGATTCTAGATTAATCTTTTCATTTCACAGGTTCAAATCCATAGGTAATTAATGGGAGAGCCAATTATCTCAGCAGCCTCAATTCGTTTTTCTTTCATTCCAGTTTCTTTCCACTCATATAACTGTGATCACTCCCCTGACTGCTGCAGTTTCTTTATTCTCAAAGATTCACGCTTACAGAGTTCATGGTACCATACCTAGACCTCTCACGAGCAGGATCATAGCTGCTTTCAAAGAACTTCTAAACTCACAGGGAGAGAGTTATCAACTAATAATTATTACCTCATGGGGGAGGTACAATATTAGGGATATGCATAATGTGTGCCTAATTTCTAATTCTAGTTTATTGCTGATTATTTTCTTGTGTGTTGATTACATTGATCAAACTGTAAATTCTTTGCATGCAAAGTGCATCTTTGTTTTCTGTGTGTGTGTCTTTCATCATTTCTGCTTAATGTCTAAGATCGGGTCTGCCTCCTACCAGGACCTTAATGAAACTTATTGATAGAATGGCACTAATTCACTGCTTTCTAGTTCCCGTAAAGCAATGAATGTTTGGCTATACCAAGCAAGGAATGTAAAGAAATTTCTGAATCAGGTTGCCTCTAATCCTATTAAAAATGATAAAAATTATATTGAAGAAAGTTCAACTTAAAAGAGATAGTGATATAATACTAATAATTTATAACACTGAGTCATGTGCTCCCCAAAATACTTTATTTATACTACTTAATTTAATGGTCACAATGAACCAGTTCTGTCATTATTATTATTATCACTACCATTTTACAAATGAAGATACTAAAGCACAGAGACTTTGAAGAACCTTTTAAAATCACATGGCCAAAAAATTACGGAGCTGGGATTTTAACCCAGGCAATCTGACTTACATGCACGTATTTGATAAAGTTACTGATCTCCTTCAGGTTCCAGTTAGCAGACCAGAACTTCTTTTCAGGCCCTGTTTTTTCAAAAACTTACTTTGTCTTAGGCAGGAGGATTATATATGGTATATATATAATAGTATATTACACATACTACAGTCATGTCTGATTAGAGACATTTCCTTATAGTTTGAGCAGCACTCATAGTTTTACCACTGTTGGTATTAAAATGATTACAATGCATGTGATCATTTACATTTTCTGAAGCTGATAATGAAATTAGAAAATTTGAAAATCAGATTTTTTTTCCTGGAAGAATTGAAAAGAATAATTGAATCGAAAGAATTGAAAACCTGATTAATCTGCATAAAATGCAGTTGAGTATTTTCCCCAAATAAAACTATTACTAATTTAAAATCCTTTCTGCATCATGAGGTCTGTCTGTTATGCAGTGATTAATAGTTAAGGCAATTTGTTTTCCATCACGCAGAAGCTAATATTAGATAACCTGTACTCATAAGCAGACAGGCTACTTTAAGCTTTCCTTTCAGAACTGGGCCAACTCTCCAGAGAACCCAGGCTCCCTTATTTGGAGGTGGATCTATAAATTGACTGATACTCACACATACCAAAAACACTCTTGGGAAGGCCTTTGAGAAGGTCAACTCCCCACAGGCTACTCACTAAAAGATAAATGAAGGAAAACAGCTTTTATTAGACATTTACTTTTTTGGATGAAGGTAGAAGTTCATGCTCACATATAGGATCTTCTTATAGCATACTATAGTCACACCTAGAATCCTCCTCTACTTACAGTATACTATCCTATATTCATGAATTTAGGCTTAGGATTCATGGTTCTGCTGTTAGGACAGCCCTATGCTACACATTTTCCTGAAATATTTAAGGTGTCTTAGAGGTGTTTCAGCTACCCTGGCCTTTCAGTCAGCTAAAGGGCAAATGGAAAGCACTATTGCCGCTGATAAAGAAAAAAGACTGAGAATATAAAGACGATAAAGATTTTTAAAGAACAAATGGCAACTTAACAAGACAAGCAGCGGTCAAACGTGCAAGAAAATCAGTAAAAAGCTATTGCTTTTTGAAACATCAGAGAAGTTCCTGCTTTAAAGTCTTAATCTTGTTAAGATAAGAATTTGTCAATCAGCTCAGTAGGAAAATTGGATTATACTTTGACCCATGGTTGGATGAGTTGCAGATTATCTTTCAGGACAAGAAATTAAATAAAACTAAATTCAATAAATTCAATTCTTCCTTGATGTAGGACATAAATATTCTCTAGCCACCATCTTTTTTCTTTTCTTTTCTATTTTTTTTTTTTTTAACCAAAGAAGATAAAATGCTGCTTATACAAAGACTTTCTCCAGGGAATGAGCACAGTCACTCTCCAGGAAAAATAAATAAATAAATATATGAAATTCCTCTACCCAATTGTCTGAGGCGTTCAAACCAGAGCGACTCCATTTTGAATGAAGGCTAGGAAAATTAGGTTGAGACCTGCTGGGCTGCATTCCCAGAAAGTTAGGCATTCCTAGCCTCTAGATGTTTATGGTTAAGGGAACAAATTAATAATGTTTACTAAAAGATCCAGACTTGGGAGTGTCCAGATGTCCCCATATCTGAAGAACAAAGGCATTCCTAATTTTGCTTTAAAGATAATAATATCGATTCTTGCAAAATACAGTGGTTAAGAAAATTAATCCTTTATCACAAACTCTTGTAGCAGAGCACATCTCCCCATATAAACAAGCGTTGTACCCATGGTGGACGCATTCCTCCTCTTACTTTCGGGAACATCCTACTCTGTCTATGGAGTAGCTGTTCTTTCAATACTTTACTCTCTTAATAAACTTGCTTTTACTTTGCTCTGCAGACTCGCCCTGGATTCTTTCTTGCTCAAGATCCAAGAACCCTCTCTTGGGGTCTGGATTGGGGCCCCTTTCCTGTAACACAATTATTGCTTAAATCCTTCCACTATTGTTTTCTTCCCTCAGTTATAGTCCCTTGCATTTACATAGTCTTTTTTATTTTTCAGTCACTCTTATAGACATTGGTGATTGTCTGCTTAAAGGCTATTTCCCTCTTCTTCTTACTAATGAAACTCTTCTGTTTTTAGGTGTTAGTATTCCTTTCCCTGAAGGTGTGCTTCAAGGAAGGCTGGCCTTTGCCACAGGGCAGAAATCTTGATAACCCAATTATGTTTTTTCAGATAATTATGGCTTGACTAAGCCAATGTCGGTAATTCCATTGCCTACTGACAAGAATGGGTTAAGAAGTACCATGTGACCTAATTCAGGCCACTGGAGACCTAATTCTCCAATGAAACATAAGGAGATGGCTAAGGATTCAGAAAAAGATTTTTTAGATCTTAAATGATACACAAGGATTTGTTTTATTTTCCCTCTTTTTTTCACCTCTGGACATTGCTGTTTATGCATGTACTGCTATACCCATTTTGAGCCCCATGATAAGAGCTGGCTGACAAAATGAGAATAGCAGAATGGAAAATAAACCTTTGAGTACTGATTTATTTTTTCAAAAGAAACCAAATTTCATCAAAATAATTTGAAATGACAGGACGAAGAAATAAAATCAATGTTTATTGATAGACATAAAAAGAATTTTTCAAGTGATTTTCAGGGTTAAAAGAGAAACTACACAATGTCAGAACAAGCCAAGGAAATACATTTCTTCATCCTTTCTGGCACACAGTAGGTTCTGTTGGGGCTCAGAACTCTATTCCCCAAAGACTGGCAGTTGGATGTGATGAAAGGCCTTGGAACCTGCCACAGAATCAAGGTCCTTCTAACCTTGTCTCGTCTCTTTCCTTCTCTCCAAGCACAAGGAAGGACTTTCTGGAATCTACTTATCTGACCAAGAAAGCTTCTTTCCAAAAGAAATGCAATTGTCTTGAGACTTCTTCCCTAGGGATCTGATCAACTAACTGGAAAAGAGCAACCACTGGAGAAGAGACTGTGAGTTAAAACCACACCCCAGAGACTTTTTATCTGTTCTTCTGAGGGCAGCTCCAAGAGTTTACCTGGGGAACTCTATCTGCATAATAAGGGTACCTTTGCTCCTATGCAGCACTGTCCCTCACCCTTCCATAAGGTTTGTCTCCCACTTCCCAGGTTTATACATCTCTCTTCTATGAAGAGAATATTTAAGCCCAATCACCTGGCTCTTCTTCAAGTTCATATTTTGTCTGACTTCCATGAACACTTGTGTGTGTAATAGTAATGAATTTGTTCTCCTTTTCCCTTGTTAGCCTGTTTTATATTATAGGGATGTTTGCCATAACTTTTTACAATGGGGAGAAAAAAATAATTTTCAATATATCAATAACTAGATTCTTGTTTATCCTTTTTGTTTTGGTATTTTGTTGTATCTGGGTGCCCTGTAAATGTTTGATACTCTTGCTTTCCACGTAGAAGAGTCTTCTGAGTTAGGTCAGTGCTGTTGGATTTTAGTCAGTGAAGAATGTGTCAGTCAGGAATGTGCATAAAAGCACCTTCCTATCTCTCCCTCTTCATCTTCTATGATTCCTCATACCCATTTGAATCTTTAGCTAAACACCACCAGTATATTTCTTTGACACTGATATCCTCTCTTCTGCTTCAGTGCCATTGTCTATTGTACATGACGTAACCCTAAGCTACCTCTGCTGCTACTATCAGTGGATGTAGCCTTCAAGTGATATTCATGGGATTTGTGGAGTTACTGAACAGTAGAAAAATCTGTTGTCAACTCTGATTACAAGAATGTAATGATTCTTCCTAAAATAAAAGGAGAAATCTTTCTCTTTAGCAACGTGGGAGAAGATGAAAACAAAAATACAGCTACTGTTCTGAGCAAAGAGAAGAAAAGCCATTTCAAGGGTTAACAAGTAAAGTTTTTATTCAGCAAGCAATTTCAGAGCAGATGGGTTGGGGGAGGATAAAGGAAGAAAGCAAAGTCTTTGTAGAAACCATTTGGTTAAGACTTAGTTCTTGAAACAAACTGAACAATAGCAGGGACTCAACAGTAAGTCTTCTAACAGGATAAAATGAGGCTCCATCACAGACAGCATGCGTTTGTACGCTGGAGTGCACCAGGAGAAGCAGAACTTGGAAGATATGGTTTCTCACAGCTTCCTTAACTCAGAGGGTGATTTCAATAATTCTCAAAAAGTTCTTGCTGGCTGGGCACAGTGGCTCACACCTGTAATCCCAGAACTTTGGGAGGCCAAGGGCGGCCTCTCAAATATCAGGAGTTCAAGACCATCCTGGCTAACATGATGAAACCCCGTCCCTACTAAATATACAAAAATTAGCTGGGCATGGTGGTGTGCACCTGTGATCCCAGCTACTTGGGAGGCTGAGCCAGGAGAATTGCTTAACCAGGACCCCAGAGGCAGAGGTTGCAGTGAGCCGAGATCACGCCACTGCACTCTAGCCTGGGCTACAGAGCAAGACTCTATCTCAAAAAAAAAAAAAAAAAAAGTTCTTGCCGTGTTCACAAAATTCATCCAGGTATTTTGAAGCATAAGTACTTTTACTGGGTACTTCCTCCTACTGTTTTTAATAGGTGCTATAAATTAGCAAAATAAAATGATCAGAACTCTGATAGGTCAGGGTCCCATTAGGAAACAAAAAGCTATCAAAATAGGGTTTATTTGAGGAGCGGTTAATAAAGGGGACATTTATAAAAGTATCAGCAAGAGAAATCACAAGAGAGTGCTTGGGACCTTTCTAAACTCCCCCTATTATTCTTTTGTCTTTTTACCTGGCTGTTCATTTGTATCCTTTAAGATATCTTTTGTAATAAACTAGTAATCTTATAAGTAAACTGTTTTCCTGAATTGTGAGCTGCTTTAGCAAATAATGGAAAGTGAGGAGGGGGTCATGGGAATCTTCAGTTTGTAGCCAAGTTGAACAAAATATTGGGCAACCTGGTGATCTACCACTTGAAGTTGGCATCTGAAGGCAGGGAGGGGTGGGCAGCCATGTGGGTCTGAATCCTTGACCTATGGAGTCTGTGCTAACTACAGGCTGTTAATGTCAGAATTACTTTGTATGGGAAACCCACATATCTTTTGTCAAAAGTGTTCCATGTTGAATATGAGTATCAAGAAAAAAATAGTTTTTTTTTATACAGTTAGTAACAGTAGGATGCTACTGGCACCCCTAGTTCTAAAGGGACAAAGGGACAGAGAAGTCACTGGAACCCAGAGACAGGGTCACCTTTCAGGAGCCATGACCATTGGTAGAGGGATTTTCATAGGGTTAACAAGAATTGCCATAGTCTTTAGGCAGAATTAAAGTTAGAAACTGACCAGGGTGCGCTTTGACCCTGAAGCTGCTGAGTAACTGAGAGTCATGTAGCTTGCTGACCACCTAATCCCTCATTGTTCCTATAGATAGAATCTCTGACACTGGACCTTTTTACCCAAGAATTGCTTAAAGTGTATTTCAGATCCCGAATTTGCAGAATGGCTGACATCAGCCTGTCTGAAGACCCCCACCAAAGACCTGACTCAGCACAGGAATGCAGTTTCGTCTTCCTGTCCCATAATTTCACCCCTCACTTCTCAACCAATCAGTGATCCCCACAATACCCATCACCTGCCCAGACCCTTTAAAAGCCCTAACCACAAACCCCTCAGGGAGGCAGATTTGAGGTTTCCTCTGGTCTCTTCAATTGACTGCAGGATGATTGATTATTAAACTCTTTCTCTGCTGCAACCCCCAGTGTCTCCATATATTGACTCACTGCATCAGGCAAAGGACTAGTTAAGGTTATAGTATGCAGCCAGTCCTGACTGGCTCTTCAGGGAAGAAGCTGAGGGAATACTTTGCCTAAACATCCCTCTGTTTCTTCACTCTAATGTTCTGCTGGTCCTTCCTATTGACCGAACCCAGCCAGAATGACAAGAGGCAAAGGAGCTTGTTGATCCAGTTCATGGAGGTCAGCCTGCTGCAAGATAGGGATAAGGGGAAACTAGAGATCACTAACGTGATTCATATTAGGATACCTCCTTCATAAGATTTAATGGTTTAAATCTGAGTGTACTTGTAGTACATCTGAACATAGTATTTATTCTACCCTAAATGCCTCTTAATTCTCCAGTCTTCTAAGTCACAGCAGCCTCCCCTCTGCTAACCCAAGCTCCATCTGGCTAAAGGTCTAGTTCAAGACTTAAATCAAGTGTTCCCTCCCTGAGAAGGTAGGGTCTGTTTGTGTCTATTCCTGATGACTAGCTAAACCAGTTAGAATTAAGATCAGCTGCATAAAGAAAAACACCTAATAGGAGAATGACTTAAATGTGATAGAAGTTTATTGCTTACTTATGTAAATTTGATCTACTTAGAAAAACCTACAAATCTCAAGGATTTGTCCTGTAGAAAATGAATGAACTCACCCCATGTACTAGGATCCCAGGTTGAAGCAGAGTTGGTCTACAAAGCTCATCATAGTCAGCTCACAACTTGAAGATGGAGAAAAAAACTAGTTTCTACAGGCTTGTAATAATGTCCAAAGAATAATGTAAAATAAAAAAAAGTAATAAGAATAATGGTGGGAGAAAAGGACTTGAGAAATACTGCAAACACATTTTTTTAATAGTACAAAAGACATGTAGAGAAAAGGGGATCTAGTCATGCCAACTCTTTGAAAACAGCTCTCCAAATGATTTCTTCTCCAATAAGGGTAACCATTGCCCAATTATATGGTTCTCCAATTACAAGTACATTTGAGGAACTGGCACAGGAGGATAGGAAGATTTCTGCTAATGATGGTCAGTGTTTTCAAACTACATAAAACCTTGAGTAATAGTTGATTGGAGACCCATTTACCAGTTAACTTGGCTAATTGTACTAACTGCCAAGTAAATGGGTATACTCTAGCCCTGCAACCAGACATCACAAACAGCAGAATCATCTATTCTTTGGTCAGGTAATATCGGACTTCATTTGAAAAAGAGGTAACACTCAGAGAGATATCTTGCTATCTGCTGTTACTGCCCTGGATTTTATCCAATTATATTGGCTACTCCATTTCAGTACTAATTTCAAGAATGTGCTATTCAAAGGACTGAGAGGAGAGAGAAAGAGCTGTGTCACATGCTTCTTTTTAATTCTCAAAAAGATAACTTCAAAGCAAGTTAAATTCCATTTAAAAATGAATATTACAGACAATCATTTTGGAGAAACTAATTTTGCTCATTAGTATTTTTTCAGTGACTCTTACAATGGTGGGGGCACTTTGTATGAATACTGTGATTATACTCTGGAATGTGGTTGGGATTTTGTCCGTGGGCTAAACACTTCTGCTGTGGCTTTCGTGATGGCTCTTGCTCCTGCTATTGCTCTCTCCATTCCTTCCCACCCCAATTCCCCAAAATTCTGCTTATACCTCATATTGAGTAATATACAGAGTTTTAAAAATTATTTTCTTTTGTGGAGAAGTAATGTAAATATAGCTTCTGGAAGAAAATAATTTGAACTCTCAGGAGAGAGAAAGGACGTTGAATATTTAGATAGGTTCACACTTGAACACCAACTTTATTAGCTTATGAGAATCCAAGAAAGAAAGGAAAGAAAAGAAAGGAAGAAAGGGAGAGAGGGAGGGAGGGAGGAAGGAAGGAAGGACAAGAGTAAGGATGAGTGGGATGGAGGGAGAGAAGACAGAAAAATATCCTTCAAATCACAGGAATGTTTGTAAACAACTAACTCAGTGAACTGATCCTGACCATTACTATGGCATTTGAGATTCAAGATAGCAATCATATCATAACTTTTGAAATATATTTTACAAATCAATAAAGCAAAACTTTCAAAGAGAAATGTAACATTGCTCCATAACATTTAGACATTTATTTGGTAGAATTCTGAAGAATTTCATTCAATTGGCAGAGACTTAACACGGTATACCTATCCATTAAATCTGAAGAGAAGAGATGAGAATAAAATTCTAACTAGACTTTTTACTGCTTTTGTGGCCATAAGAGGAAAATATATCTCTCTACTGATTCAACACTGTTGTATGGCTTGTTTTATAGACCCGAATTTGAATTAGTCTTGACTATGCAGGAGTTTTCTACAGGTGTTCCGGAAAAGAAGTATGAATTCTGGTTTAAATGTTAGTTCCCAAATAAAAAAGCACCAGGTTTGCTTTCATATGTCTTGGTGGAAGTCAGCTAGAAACAGTTTATCTGTCCTTGAAAAAACATTTTTAAATTGGCTGTAAAGTTTCATCTTCCAGATGGGCAGCCTTAAGCGGGCCCTGCTGAGATGGCACATTAAAGGCCTAAATATGCCATCCGTCTACACATGAATTCCCCAGGTTGACAGTAAATATTTAAAGAGTTGCTGGTGTGTCACAAAAACAGAACTGCACCTTGTGTCTTTGTAGGATGGTTTATAAATAAATCTGTTTTCCACTTTTTCTTGTCTAATCATTTTTATTTAAAGGAGCTGAGCCAGCTGCATTTTAAGGGCTCACCGGTACCTTGAGCCACATAGCTGAATTACATCACCATTAGAAGCTACAAATAGCTGCCATTGTGTTCTATGGATGCTACCAATACTCATTCATGTTTCCAGTAGAAAACACTTCTCTCTCTTATGGACATAAAATGATACCACTTGCTCAGCAGTGAGACTATAGTTATATTCACTCATTCACGTGCAAACACTGTTCTAGGCTCTGTTAAGTACTGAGTCTACAAAAACAATACTAGCAATCATGATAATGATAATATTTATATCAACAGCTAAGCAACCACTGTCAAGTAACCACTGTGTGGTAGGCATAGCCTTTTACTTAATGCTTATGTAGGATTTTATTTAATCCTGTCCAAAAGTCTTTGAGATGGATATAACCTCAGTTTTATAGATATGAAACCTTCAGCTCAAAGGCAATAATATTATAATTGCCATACAATGGTCAACCATAGAACTAAGATATGTTCTTCTAACTGGAAACTTACTGTATTTTTCTATTCATTTTAAACAAGTCAGTTACATTGATTATAAGGAGGGCACTTCCATCTGAGACAGACTGACCCATATTGAATTATGACAGACGGATCCCAAAGGCTGTAGCTATATAGGGGAAGGATGACTGCTAGGTGCAAAAAAATAGGAGAAGGCAGATGAGAGAAAGCAAAGTGTATTGATTCAATGAGGAATGCTATGCATAATGAAAGATACAGAGTGATACCAATCTAAGTCTTCATCCGGATTTCTTCAAAGTTTTAGACTCCAGAATTAGCAAAGACTTCCTTTTAATTCTGGACAACAGTAGAAAGACTTGCTGCTGCTTACTGAGTGCTAACTCTGTATTAGGAACTGTACCAAGCGCTTACATACTCCATTCAATTCAATCCTACCAAATGCAGTTCTGTGAGGTAAGTATATGTGCTCCCATGGTTTACTAAGTCTTGGTGAGACAAAGCGGCTGCTTTAAGTTCATATAGTTTGTAATTGCAGACCCAGGATTTGAATCCAGTCAATGCTCTTCACCACTACGCCTACTGCCTCCTATATAACTATATAACTAAGACAGGATAAGAGTTATTTGACACGGAATTATATTCTACCCTTGACTTAATCTCTATCACCCTGAGACATTTCAGATAGGAATCAAATATAGAAAAAATTGTGTTCACTCAATGAATGTATTGTGACATGACTTTTTTTTACTAGCAGTCTAAATTTCAATGTTCAAAACTCCATGTTTTGTGTATGGGAGGTGATGGCAAATGTTAATATAGGGTGTATTTAGTGCATTTTAAGTTTAACTCCCATTTTTAAAGGCAATAATCTATTGTATTTTTTAATGTAAGAAGCAAATTTCTATACTTGCTGAACAGACAACTGCATATCCAAAGACAATATTTTGCCAGCAATTAAGCTAATTATAATAACAATTAATGTTTATCAAGGACTTACTACATGATAAGCCTCCAGGTATTTTATTTAATCTTGACAAAAAGATTATCAGGAACATCTGAAAGCTGCTATAAAACAAACATTTTTGAGAACCTACTATGTGTTCATGAAGATGTTAAAGTAGCTAACTAAATATCTCAAGGTGAAGAATTAAGTAATTGAGGAAAGAAATCAGAAAAAGAAGTCATTTTTTTGTGCCTTACTATCTTGAAGTCCTCTCTCTGAAATAATTCACTTTAGAATAACTTTGGGGTCAGTGATAAGACCTAACTTCACATTGAAAGATACACATAATTCACACACATAATAATGCAATAATGACTTTGCTGTTTCAAAAGGTAGAACAACCTACAGTTGCTTTAAATATGTTTTGTTGAAAAGAATTGAATGTGTTCCAATGTTCAAAGCTGATAATTATAAAATTATTTATGTAATTGAAATATTCTTATTTTAAAGTATTAAAATATCCTTTTCAATAATACAAAATATTTCAGCAAGTGGGTGAGAAGCAGAGACAATTTGAAGATGATGCCACAACAAAACTTCTTTCTAAAATTCCACTCCTAATATATTTTTTCTTTTATTTTTGCCTAAATTAATGCACGTGAAGGTTGTATTTACCTCTCTCTGCTTTTGTTGTCATTTTTACTACCAGTGAAATATCACTAAGTTGTCAAATGTTGATCTTTTGTGGAGTTCAAATGTCCTTTGAGAGAATATTCAAGTGCAAACAGAAGGGAGATGCATAACCAGCAAACTGGATCAACTGTGGCTGTCTGAAGGAAAATAGCTTCGGTTGCTTTTTTTGTTTCATTCATATTACATACAGTATTCATTGAAGGAAAAGCAAATAATCACCCCCAAATTCTGCTATGAAATAACTACAAAAACATTTATGTTTATTATGGCTCTCCATCCTTTTTTAATGCATATAAACACAAAATATATGCAATATATGTGGTAATAGCAGAATTGATTTTTTATTTAATATTTTATAATATTTTTTCAATATCAATGAATATAAAACTACATCATGAGTTTTTTTCTATGTGCATAGCATTCTATTTTGTCATAGAATATTAATCATCTTTATTTGCAGATCTTTGTTTTTCCAAAAAATTTTCAATATTATAGATAATATTATAGCAAAAATACTATATGTAAATGTCATTATATAGAAACATACATTTATATACATAAAACAACATTTTTATATAACTATGTAAGTAGGCATATAAAACAAAATTTACCAGAAGTAAAATTGTTAATTCAAATAATATACTCACTCAAATGGAGTAAAACATACTACCAAAATGTCTACCAGAAAGATGGTACCATTTTACATCCCTAACAACAGAGTATAAAAGTACTGTACTAATGTTACTACATCACGCTAAGACCTGGTATTACCATGCTTTTAAAACTCTCCCATACTGAGAAGTAAAATATAACGTACTTTTCTTTTAAATGTGCATTTATTTAATTTCTAGTGAATTTGAACATACCATATAGTTCATGAATTAGCATTTTATATATGTGCCCATTGTTTTGTCTTTTGTTGAATAAACAAATTATTTGCCATGTGTATTGCAAACATACTTTAGTTTGTCATTTACATTTATTTTTATGGTAGTTTTTATTTCAATAAAAATACTTGAATTTGTTCAATCTAATTTATATTCCTAACCGATAGTTCATTGCAAACTCCTTAAAATTAAATTCATAAATGGGATCATGTGTGATCAAATGTGCTTTGGCACTCAAGCCTGAGACTCCTTGAAAACTTTTCACTATTAGTAGATTTTTCTACTATCACTAGCTAGAGCATTAAGAGAACTTTGCTATCATTTCCTAATATTTTCCATGCTCAGTCATTAAAAATTCAAAAGCAATGGTAGAAAATAAACTGAAACTTCATGGGTGATGAAATAAAATTGAGCTAGTTATAAATACAACATTTTTTTAAATATTAACTTGGTGCACTTACTTCACTATAAGTCTGGTTAATCAGCCCAATCTTTTATACTTCCAAATTTTAGATCCCCCCTTTGCTAATTAAACTCATATTGTTATATAATATTATGACATTTAAATACTTTAGAGATAACTTGTCTCCTCGTCTCTCAAATGACATTAACAACTTACATAAGTTGTTAATAACTTGATCAAGATTACTCTGTAGCAAGACTAAAAACTAGGTCTTTTGATTTTTACACTGCATTATACTTCCCTTCCATGGGTCAACATCGGCGATATTTGCTGATTTTAATTTCAACAAATTGTTTGAATTTTGAAAAAAAACAAAAAACAAAAGTAAAATTATGTGGCGTGATCAACACATTGAGTGATAATCCCAGAAAGAAATATGTTCCTTTGTTGACCAGAGTCCAGAATAAGGCTTCTCAGTTGCTTTATTGCTACTACCAGCCCAGGAATCCGGGTTTTAATCAACAGTCCTAAGAGAAAGAGGGACCCTACGTGAGTAAGAAGTAGAAACTGAATTCACATTTTTTAAGGAAATTCTTCATGAAAGATTGAGATATTATAAAATAAACAAAATTTCCAAAACCCTGTGCAGAGGACTAGAACTCAGTCTTATGGTTCAGGTGATTTGAAATATATCTGCAAAAGGAGCACCAAAATGTAGCTGATGAGGGCAAAAGAAAGTAAGAGTCAGGTGCAAAAGTCGGGATTTTGGGCAGGTCAAATGGATAAAAGTTGGCAACAGAGTCAAAGGTAGACCAGAAAGTAAAACTGGGTAAGACGTTCCATAAGAAAGCATTAGATCATTTGGACTGAGGTTCTGGCTTCAATCATCTCTTTCTTCACATGGTCAAGGGTTGGATGCCATGGGGGAGATTCTTGGTTTCTGGCAGTCCAAGTCTTTCTTTTTTGTTGTTGTTTTTAGAGACAGGGTCTTGCTCCATTGCCTAGGCATTGGAGTAAAATGGCCACCATGCTTGCCTAATTTTGTTTTAAAGTTTTTGAAGAGATAGGGTCTTGCTATGTTGCCCAGGCTGGTCACAAACTCCTGGCCTCAAGAGATCCTCCTGCCTTGGCTTCCTAAAACACTAGGATTATAGGCATGAGCCACAACACCAGGTCAGCCCCAGAGCTTTCATTTGAGATGAACATTGTTCTTAGTCCAGTCACTTGGATGTCGATGAGCTAATCCTGCCCTCATTTGGTGTCAGAAAATCTCAGGTTCCAATCTCAGATTCACTGTATGATTAACTATGTGATGTATGGACAATTTGGGTATACTCTTTCAACCTCAGTTTAGATAAAAATAACTACCCCACTGGGCTCACATTAAAAATATTTGTATAATGTAACAAACTATATATATATATATATATATATGGCTTAGCTTCTTAAATGGCACATAGTAAGATCTCAATAAATGACCTGCAGAAAGTTAGGACTCTTTCTGTAATACTTTAATTTATCAAACTTTTAGATTGTTTTAAAATCTTCTAGTTTACACTCAGTGGTCCAATTAGGTTTCTTTTTATTATACTTTAAAAGTAGGTTTTTAAAAAAGTAACATAAAGGTAATGAAAAGATAAAAGTAATTCTGTTTTGGCTTATGTTTCGTGCCCCATGTTTACTTTGGTGCATGAATGGAAACAAATGGAAACAAATAAGATATTAATTCTAATTATAAAGTGAAGCTAGAATTTGAACAAACACAAAACAACCTCCCAATTTCCTAATAAGTCACAAGTCTCAAGAGAGATAAATAAATGGCATCTTAGTCCTACAGTCATGCACATAATTCTCTTTTAAATTTCTGATTATAATTCTCTAATTTGTACAAATGATGAACACTTCCCTGGGGCTTGAGTTGTTCAGGACTCTAATAACAGAAGACTTGCATTCTTGTATTTCAAGATAAATTTTCATTGCAAATACAGAAGAGCCACATGTCCCTGGAATTTAGATATTACAATCACAGACACTTAAAAAAAAATAAGTAAATTTACTAAAGGCAGACACAGTATAAAACTGAATGTGATGAGAAAATAAATTCACTTATCATACAAAATATTCTATTAGTAATTGATTTGTATAACATTCATAAATCTCTCTTGAAATTCAGATATAAAATTTATCAGACTTATTTTCTAATCTGTTTTATTCAGGTGTCATGAAAATTCTTAAATTATTAAAAGGCTTATGAGTCCCTTCAACTTTTGACTACTCAACAAGTTGTGAATTTTCTTTGAATAGTAAACTAATGTATAGTGAAATGATTAATATTATTATAATATATTACATGTTTATCCTCTTTTAATGACCACCAATATATCTTATTAATGATATATTTAATATGCATATATATCTTCTCCCTCTCTCTCACTGACTCAGACACACAAAATGAATCACTACAATTTCCAAATTTAGGTTTAGAGCTCCAAATTACATTAATATTTTGTTTGGCATAAAGAGATTTTCTCAAGTTTCTAAGATAAATCTATTTTTAGAGTTAACATAATTGTAAAGAGGGAGGTTATTGCTACATGACCGTATATTTTCTTTTCAGTGTAAGAAAGGGAAGAAGGAAAGGAGGAAAGAAGGGAGGAAGGTAGGAAGGGAAGGAGGAAAGGAGGAAGGGAGAGAGAGAGGGAGGGAGGGAGGGAGGGAGGGAGGGAGGGAGGGAGGGAAAGAGAGAGGAATGGAAGGAAGGAGGGAAGGAAGAAAGGAAGGAAGGAAGGAAGGAAAGAAGTTATTTTTAAAGACAGAGCCAATCAGGAGACATGAATTTCAACTTCACAATTATAATTAAGTCTGGTGAAATGGGTGGGAAAGTAAATACAAAGTAGGATCAACTTTCTGGGGGCAATTTGAAACTCTCCAACAATCTCCTTAAATTTTCATATATATATATATATATATATTTTTTTTTTATGTTTTATTTTTTTTCTAGATGGAGTCTCGCTCTGTCGCCCAGGCTGGAGTGCAGTGGCGCGATCTCGGCTCACTGCAACCTCCACCTCCCAGGTTCAAGCAATTCTCCCGCCTCAGCCTCCTGAGTAGCTGGGACTACAGATGTGCACCACCATGCCTGGATAATTTTTTTGTGTATTTTAGTAGAGACGGGGTTTCACCATATTGGTCAGGCTGGTCTTGAACTCCTGATCTCGTGATCTACCCTCCTTGGCCTCCCAAAATGCTGGGATTACAGGCACAAGCCACTGTGCCCAGCCCAATTTTCATATATTTTGTTAAATTAATTCCACTTCTAGAAATGTAGTTAATAGAGAAAGATCAGAGATGTACCAACATATTTATGAAAAGATAGTAAACATATCAATATTTTACTATAACAAATTGAAACATCTAAAATATTTATTAGTATGGAATTAAATAATTTTATTAGGTCTGTTTACATAATGATAGGGATGGGAGGCAGTGAAATTTGGGGCAGAAGAGAGCGGGTCCCTGGCAAAAACCCCACCCTCAAGCCGAAAAGCCTGATACCATGGCCCGAAGTGAGAACTTAATCCCTATTTTCCTGCTGAATGTTGCCTTTTCCAAAATCACCCATGGCCTGCCCCACCCCCTATCCCGTGCCAGTGAAAACCCCATCCTCAGCTGGCAGAGATAAGAGAAGCAGATGAACTAAGGCTGGACATCAGAGAGAAGCAGCTTGACTTCAGGGGGACAGCTTGACATTGGTACTTTGGAGAAGAATCTGACCAGAGATGGCCGGATTTCAGGGGAAAATTACCTCCCTATCCTGTCCCCTTTTCAGCTCCCCTTCCCGCTGACAGCCACCTCCACAACAATAAAATCCCCCACATTTATCATTCTCCAATTCATTTTGTGACCTCATTTCTCCTGGTTGCCGGACAAAAGCTTGGGTGCCACGAATGCGGATACAGAAGGCTGTCACACTGACCCTTTGCCCTCGCTGGAGGAAGGCAGCTGCCTCACACAAAAAAGCAGAGGGCCCGCTGAGTTGTTAACACTTAAGCTGTCCGCAGACAGCAGAGCTGAAAGAGTATTGTAACACTTCTTCTGGGCCTCCAGGGGTCGCAGGCATCTCCCTAGAAACTGCTGCGGGGCCGGTACGGAGTTTGCTCCTGCTGGTGCCCAAAAGCGCTCGCCCCAGTTCCTGCACTCATTCACTTGCTTTCTCCCTCCAGCAAGCAGCGGAATGCAGCAGGTCCGAGTGAATGGAGTTTGCCCCTACCAGCACGGAAGCGGCTGGCTAGTTCCTGCGCTCATGTACTCCAGTTCCTGCCCGCAAAGGGGTCAGGGAAATATCCTGGTTTATCAACACAATACTATAGAACATGTAACTAATTTTAAATTAATATCTAGGAACATGGAAATATGCTTATGATAAAAAGTTAATTGAAAAAAGAGAATGAACAGAACATTATAACCTCAATTTTGGAAGAATATCTGCCAAAAATGTTAACCCCTGTAATTATTAACAGATGACGTGATTAGGAGAAGCTTTTGTATTCCATTTATACATTTCATATTTTCTGCAATAAACATGTAATTTAATCATAATAAAATAAAAAATGATACAGATGACATATAAAACTTGTACCTATAGCTACAATCTCTTATGAGCACTGGAACTTAAATTGGCAAATGGCTTCTGATATCACACTACAGATTATTTCTCTGATTAGCTCAAGCTCCACATATCCCCCAAATCTGCTATTTTTCAATAATTTCCTAATTCTGTTGATTTAACTACCATCTGCTTAGTCACCCAAGTTAGATATTTAAATTCATCTTGATCTGTTTGTCATTCATCGTTCAGAATAATTAGCTCTAAATTCTAGTGCATTATTTCTCCTAAATGGCTAAGTATGTCTTCTCTGTAAATTAACGGCACCTACAGTTCTAAACGTGTTATAGAAAGTTAACAAATACATATTTGAATTCTATTTTTTAGCGAGTTCAAGCCAGACATGTGCTCCAACCACACCAAATTCATCATTTCCTAAGCAAAAAATACTGTTCTCCTTAAAATTTTTACTCACTATATAAAACAGCAAAAGTGTCTCCTCTCTCATATTTTCCTCTGGGTAATCTTGGTGTTCAATCCTGGTAAACTGAACCAATTTTATAGCACTCCAAATACTTAAATGCACAACCTACTTTTAAAGAACCCAGCATATTGAATTGCGATTATTTGCTTTCTGTAAGTTATCTTCACTAGATTGTGGTCTACTCTATAGAAGGGATCATGCTTTGAACCTCATCTTGAAAGGAGATTCAATCTTTCCTTCCTGCTCCTAATATCAACAGAGGGTGGAATATATGGTAGGCATTCAGTAATTATTTTCTGTATTACATTATTTTGATTGTTACTCTATGTTGTACTCCTAAATTCAAACTGCAAATTTCTATTGATTTCATTGATAAACACATCTATTTCACTATAGTCTCAGTTCATACAACTCTTAGAATTTATATTGATGTCATTTAAAAGTCAGAAAAGTGACTTCTCTTTAAGAAAGATATTATTAAGATAATTGTAATAACTTTGGTAAGGAAACCTATGTTTGTTGAAAATTTTCTAAGTACCAGGATTATGCCAGACACTTTAAAAGTTTATTTTTTTTCTTAATTCCTACTTACAAATGAGGCAAGTGAGGACCAGGAAGTTAAAAAAACTTTGATAAGGTTCACAGCCAGTTAAATGTCAGATCTATATAGGACGAAGTCTGTATCATTAGAAATTCTCTCAAATGAATTGAGTGGAAAGTTTTTGTAATAAATAATACAAATTTGCTTATACGAGTGTTATGTGGGCATATGGGTATTTTCTGAGCTGGATCAGAAAAACTGTTATGGGGCAAGTAATAATAGTACTATAAAATTTCAATTATTTTAATATTTGTAGGGAATATTACTCAACTAAATAATAAATGTCTGATATGATCCTGAATTCTCTTATTTCCCCTTTGTGTCTGCAATTGACAAGATATTTGACAATGTGTCTCAAGATATCTGACAATGTGTCTCAAGATATCCTTAGGAATAATACAAAGAAATATGGGCTAGATGCTAATGTAATTAAGGAGGAGAGAAAGTGCTTATATTATCACACCAAGAAGCTATTAATATGTTGATTCCAATCTGTTGCCATTTTATTAATGCCTGTAATGAAGAATTAGAGAGTATACTTAATACATTTGCAGATGATAAGGTTCATTGATATGACAAAAATACACTGGAAAAGCAGAATCAAATGATACATAGAGATTTGATGAATGGGCTAAATCTTCAGAAACTGCATTTGAAAGGAATTACTATGAATTCTTGTCTTTTGTTTCAAAAACCTAAGTAGCATATTAGGAAAAGATAATCACATGCAGAGATGGAGAAATTCGAAAATTAGGAGGGTGTGTTGTTTCCTTTAGTTGTCACCTCAAGGTAAATCAAAAAGGTAATGTGGTTGCCTTACAAATAAACAAAACCATAGGCAAAAGAAAACTAGAATTTCTATGTAACACAATCCGTGAAGGAATCATTTTCCTTAATAAATATAGAATCATCCAGGCTTTAGAAGCTAGCAGCAAATGAGAATTCTCCAGGTGGGGAAGGGAATCTGATAAAAACAGATTTTACAAGATTGTCAATACATTTGGCCTTTTCCTTAGAACTCAGCCACTTAGAATACAGCTGCCTTCAGGAGGTTGGATGACAATGTGCATTGTTCCCCTCCAATCCAAGCTAGGACAAAAATATTTATTTTGCACATGCATCTCAAAATTGAGCCTGGTTGGAATTTTCAGAGATTTTTCTGAACACTAAGGGAAAAACAGAAGAGAAATGGCCAGACACCAAGAAATACAGAAGTAGTTTGTCTCAAAGATGCAAACCCAAGACTCAGACTCTGCCTTAATCTACCGTTGTCCCGAAGTAGAGACACCTGCCTACTCTCCCAAAAGTTTCATGGAGCTTAGTAGGTGCAAGGCCAAAGTTTCCTCTTTGAGATACAAAGTTAGCTCTCACTCTTAGTGAGCCTCCTCTTGAGGAATGCCACTTTTTGATTCATTTTTCTGGAACCAGCTGCCTAAATACCTTGTTTTCCTGCTGCATCCTAATCTTCTGTTCAGTTCAGCATTTAGGTCTGAGGAACGTAAATCTTCAACAATAATTAGGCAGATTTACGTTGCATGAATAACTTCAATTTCACCTTTCAGGTGATTCTGTATTTCCTATACTTGGAAAGAAGCTATACTTTTTCATGCACCAAGAGTAACAATATTCTAATTCAAAATGTGTTCTGCAAGACACTCTGTGAAAAGGGTCTGGTGTCAAAAAATTTTGGAAGCACTGCTGTGTGTTTGTCCCTCAAGGAATCTTGGACATTATTATAATAGCATCTTAAGGGTCTAACGTGGCCTGCAATTTAAAAATCTCTTCAATTTAAATGTTCTAAATCTCAAGTTAACTGAAAGTTTTCCAAGCTAATTTGACCATAGAACAGATTATGCATATAAATTGTGTTGTGTGTTCATATAGCACCTATTAACCTCCTATGGAAGGTAGTTTGTACAACACTGCTCTTACCAAAGAAGTATACAGTCAGATTTTACACATAACATGCGATAAGCAGATCACTGCCTCTAAGAAGTTAGTTTCTGAGAATCAGATGGGTCCTGCTCTGTATGTTCAAATGCATACTATTTCAGTTTTGAGAACCATTTTTCTTAGTAATCTGGACATGTATGTTTTTTTTTAAATGAGAAAAACCAGATTTTAAAAAATGATTGAAATCATGTCCCATGATATATATTTGAAGTAACAGGGGATGGGATATCTAGTATGTAGAAGAGAGATGTACAGTGGGGAAAATGTCATCGATTACCTCAGTATTTGCAATTGACATAAATCTATGTGAAACCGGTTTTGGGGCACCAGGCGTGGTGTCTCGTGCCTGTAATCCCACCACTTTTGGAGGCTGAGTTGGGTGTATCACTTGAGGTCAGGAGTTTGAGACCAACCTCGCCAGCGTGGCAAAACCCCATCTCCACTAAACATAAAAAAATTAGCAGGGTGTGGTGGTACACACCAGTAGTCTCAGCTACTCGGGAGGCTGAGGCATGAGAATCGCTTGAACCCAAGAGGCAGAGGTTGCAATGAGCTGAGATTGCCCCACTGCACTCCAGCCTGGGCAACAGAACGAACGCAACCCTGTCTCAAAAAAAAAAAAAAAAAAAAAAAAAAACAAAAACGAAACCAAAAACAAATAAACAAACAAAAAACCCAGAAGCTTTTATGTATTATCTCAAGATAAAGACAAGGGCCACTAATTACAGCCCAGTATAACAATGCTTTGTAACAGAGCTATTAAAAATTTAATATGCTGACGCCCAAGTGTGTATGGGTCTTATTATTGGGGAAGGTTTTTTGATTCACCTGTATCCCAGGTGCTCATACAACTCCTGAAAATACAAAGGTGATTTCTACATATGCACTCTTAAGCCAGAAGCACACACATCACATACAGGCATAAAAGTATTCTCTATGGCTTTGACAAAGACCTTTTCAAAGCTCTGTAAATATACAAAAGAGGGAGTGGTTAGTTCTAACTAAAGTCCAAACCTGCTTCACAGATGGTGTTTCAGCACACTCTGAAATATTTCAGCCAAAATATTGCAGAAAAGAATCTAGCTTTAGCTTTATAGTTGGATGATATGATTTTGAGATCTCTTCAATATCTACTTATCATCAAATTCTATTTATTATTCTAATATTCTTTTTAGTATTTTGAAACTATACCAAGTCTAATACTTTGATTTTTACCATTCATTGGCATTATTATATTCTTTCTTCTCCTATTGAATTTTATCAGATAAGAATGAGCAAACAAAAACTAACTTTCTAATTTGAATGAAATGTAACATTTAAATCCAAAGAAAATCCACAATTAATTATTTTATTGTTCAGGACTTCAGATTTTCCTTAAAAACATTTTCTTCTACTGTACTTTCCAAATGCAATCTTAATGAATACCATTTTTAAAAATGTCTATGTAAAGGAGAGGATAGACGATGAGAGATTTTTGGAGATGAAAGAATAAAAATATTCTTTTTTTTAAGTTAAAATATCGTTTACTCAGTGATTTCATTGAAATCTCGGGCTGAAAGTTAAATGTGAAATTTTATTTTTTATTTTTATTTTATATATATATTTTTTATTATACTTTAAGTTCTAGGGTACATGTGCACAACATGCAGGTTAGTTACATATGTATACATGTGCCATGTTGGTGTGCTGCACCCATTAACTCATCATTTACATTAGGTATATCTCCTAATGCTATCCCTCCCCCCTCCCTCCACCCCACAACAGGCCCCTGTGTGTTATGTTCCCGTTCCTGTGTCCAAGTGTTCTCATTGTTCAATTCCCACCTATGAGTGAGAACATGCGGTGTTTGGTTTTTTGTCCTTGCAATAGTTTGCTGAGAATGATGGTTTTCAGCTTCATCCATGTCCCTACAAAGGATATGAACTCATCATTTTTTATGGCTGCATAGTATTCCATGGTGTATATATGCCACATTTTCTTAATCCAGTCTATCATTGTTGGACATTTGGGTTGGTTCCAAGTCTTTGCTATTGTTAATAGTGCTGCAATAAACATACATGTGCATGTGTCTTTATAGCAGCATAATTTATATTCCTTTGGGTACATACCCAGTAATGGGATGGCTGGGTCAAATGATATTTCTAGTTCTAGATCCCTGAGGAATCGCCACACTGTCTTTCACAATGGTTGAACTAGTTTACAGTCCCATCAACACTGTAAAAGTGTTCCTGTTTCTCCACATCCTCTCCAGCACCTGTTGTTTCCTGACTTTTTAATGATTGCCACTCTAACTGGTGTGAGATGATTTCTCATCATGATTTTGATTTGCATTTCTCTGATGGCCAGTGATGATGAGCATTTTTTCATGTGTCTGTTGGCTGCATAAATGTCTTCTTTTGAGAAGTGTCTGTTCATATCCTTCACCCACTTTTTGATGGGGTTTTTTTTTCTTGTAAATTTGTTTGAGTTCTTTATAGATTCTGGATATTAGCCCTTTGTCAGATGAGTAGATTGCAAAAATTTCCTCCCATTCTGTAGGTTGCCTATTCACTCTGATGGTAGTTTCTTTTGCTGTGCAGAAGCTCTTTAGTTTAATTAGATCCCATTTGTCAATTTTGGCTTTTGTTGCCATTGCTTTTGGTGTTTTAGACATGAAGTCCTTGCCCATGCCTATGTCCTGAATGGTATTGCCTACTGGGTACCTAATGAAATGAAGGCAGAAATAAAGATGTTCTTTGAAACCAATGAGAACAAAGACACAACATACCAGAATCTCTGGGACACATTTAAAGCAGTGTTTAGAAGGAGATTTATAGCACTAAAGACCCACAAGAGAAAGCAGGAAAGATCTAGAATTGACACCCTAATATCACATTAAAAGAACTAGAGAAGCAAGAGCAAACACATTCAAAAGCTAGCAGAAGGCAAGAAATAACTAAGATCAGAGCAGAACTGAAGGAGATAGAGACACAAAAAACCCTTCAAAAAATCAATGAATCCAGGAGCTGGTTTTTTGAAAAGATCAACAAAATTGATAGACTGCTAGCAAGGCTAATAAAGAAGAAAAGAGAGAAGAATCAGATAGATGCAATAAAAAATGATAAAAGGGATATGACCACCAATCCCACAGAAATACAAACTACCATCAGAGAATACTATAAACACCTCTATGCAAATAAACTAGAAAATCTAGAAGAAATGGATAAATTCCTCAACACATACACCCTCCCAAGACTAAACCAGGAAGAAGTTCAATCTCTTAATAAACCAATAACAGACTCTGAAATTGAGGCAATAACTAATAGCTTACCAACCAAAAAAAGTCCAGGACCAGACGGATTCACAGTCGAATTCTACCATAGGTACAAGGAGGAGCTGGTACGATTCCTTCTGAAACTATTCCAATCAGTAGAAAAAGAGGGAATCCTCCCTAACTCATTTGATGAGGCCAGCATCATCCTGATACCAAAGCCTGGCAGAGACACAACAAAAGAAGAAAATTTTAGACCAATATCCCTGATGAACATCAATGCAAAAATCCTCAATAAAATACTGGCAAACCGAATGCAGCAGCACATCAAGAAGCTTATCCACCATGATCAAGTGGGCTTCATCCCTGGGATGCAAGGCTGGTTCAACATATGCAAATCAATAAATGTAATCCAGCATATAAACCGAGCCAACGACAAAAACCACATTATTATCTCAATAGATGCAGAAAAGGCCTTCGACAAAATTCAACAGCGCTTCATGCTAAAAACTCTCAATAAATTAGGTATTGATGGGATGTATCTCAAAATAATAAGAGCTATTTATGACAAACCCACAGCCAATATCATACTGAATGGGCAAAAGCTGGAAGCATTCCCTTTGAAAACTGGCACAAGACAGGGATGCCCTCTCTCACCACTCCTATTCAACATAGTGTTGGAAGTTCTGGCCAGGGCAATCAGGCTTGAGAAAGAAATAAGGGGTATTCAGTTAGGAAAAGAGGAAGTCAAATTGTCCCTGTTTGCAGATGACATGATTGTATATCTGGAAAACCCCATCATCTCAGCCCCAAATCTCCTTAAGCTGATAAGCAACTTCAGCAAAGTCTCAGGATACAAATTCAATGTGCAAAAATCACAAGCATTCTTATACACCAATAACAGACAAACAGAGAGCCAAATCATGAGTGAACTCCCATTCACAATTGCTTCAAAGAGAGTAAAATACCTAGGAATCCAACTTATAAGGGATGTGAAGGACCTCTTCAAGGAGAACTACAAACCACTGTTCAACAAAATAAAAGAGGACACAAACAAATGGAAGAACATTCCATGCTCATGGGTAGGAAGAATCAATATCGTGAAAATGGCCACAGTGCCCAAGGTAATTTATAGATTCAATGCCATCCCCATCAAGCTACCAATGACTTTCTTCACAGAAAAAACTACTTTAAAGTTCATATGGAACCAAAAAGGAGCCTGAATTGCCAAGTCAATCCTAAGCCGAAAGAACAAAGCTGGAGGCATCACACTATCTGACTTCAAACTATACTACGAGGCTACGGTAACCAAACAGCATGGTACTGGTACCAAAACAGAGATATAGACCAATGGAACAGAACAGAGCCCTCAGAAATAATACCACACATCTACAACTATCTGATCTTTGACAAACTTGACAAAAACAAGAAATGGGGAAAGGATTCCTTATTTAACAAATATTGCTGGGACACCTGGCTAGCCATATGTAGAAAGCTGAAACTGGATCCCTTCCTTACACCTTACACAAAAATTAATTCAAGATGGATTAAAGACTTAAATGTTAGACCTAAAACCATAAAAACCCTAGAAGAAAAATACTCTTTAAAGGACACGAGAAATTGTTCTGTTGATTAAAATGTTAACTGAAATGAAATATAAATTGATACACAGTTGTAGAAATCTCCATCAGAGCTCTCTGGCCCAAAAGCCTCAAATCCCACAATCATGTAATGAAATACAGAGGAAATGTGAAGTTCAGTTGAAATACAGAGTTCAAGGGAAACCAAGAGATCTCAGAACCTATCAACTTTTGGGTGCCTGGAGAAAAATAAACGGAAATATGTTACCTGAAAAAATCTGCAGAGATACCCCATTCACAATGATACAGTTATATCTGGCCTATGATTGCTAGATACTGAAGCTGAGAACGTAGTTACAACTTGCTAAAAATATTATAAGCATTGGCAAGGAGAAAATGGATATAAAGTTGCAATATCTGTAATTAGAATAAGCATTACATTTTATTCTAGGCAGACAAAGCACGATGTAGCTCACGTGAGTCTTTTACACTGATCTTTATTTTTATGAATGGTCCTTCAAATTCAGAAGGAATAACACTACAATACTGTTTGGGAGACATGATCATGATTTTCTTGTATCAAATAACTAAGGAAAATTATTAATTCATGATCAATTTTATAGCAGCAAAGTTTGATTCAAGTCCAAATATAAACTAAGCTGTTCCTGTTTATAAATACATGTGTTTATTTACCTGTTCAGATATAGTATATTTCATCTTAATTGTAAAGAAGAATAAAAGGAAATCCCCACAAGATCAAATATCTGTTTTTTTCAGTCAGTCCGATTAATTTATATAAAATAACTTATAATTGCTTTCACCAACTCTCACATTCAGATACGTCTTTTGGCCTACAACAAAAATAAGCATGTAAAAAGTAGTGAATTACCATGACAATGGGAAATTTTGCATTCTATTCCTTTTTGGGAAAGCAGAGTAAAGAGATACTCATGTAAAGGTGCAAGTTTTTCAGACAATTTAGTAAACAGAAGGAGAGATGGATTTTTAAGAATGCAAAAAATTGTTTAAAAAGTTAAAAATATTCTATCAAGAGGTATTCATTTAGTGTTCTTAAGTTTTTGTCTATAAAATCCAAGGATGGTAATGTGTTCATGTGTGTGTTTGAGTGTGTATGTGTATCTGTGAATTACACATATGGAGAAAAAGACTAGAATTATATACTGTACTTTTGTAGGGATGCAAAATGTGTTTGTTATATTTTTTAACTTCTTCAGAATTTTCAAGATGTTGTATAATAAGCACATATTTCCATCATGGTTAAAAAGAAATTTTGTGCAACTATGTCTATTCATTTTTCATTTCATATATATATTAATATGTATCTCCCTCAAAAAAAAAATGAGATACATACACATTTGAGAAACTTGCCAAACAACTAAGTGTCAAAAATCAATCAATTGGCCAAGGAAGAATAATAATTTTGACATTTTAGTTTACACATCTATTATTTTAATAATTAGTTGTTTGGTTTCACAGTGCAGGAACAAATAATATCTCTGTACTGGGAAGTGCAAGATTGTCTTCTAGTCACTGGCACTTGACACACTAAATTGATGTGAGGTATCTTTTGGCTCAATCTGCTTAGGCTGCTGATAATGATGTTGTTGCTGTCTGTCACAAGTGATGAGTAACAAGGCAAAGTTAGTGTGTGTCTGTTAAATCACGTTTTCTCAGACTTAAAAGCAACCAAATGGAACTTTTTATTCAAAGACTTCCAAACAAAATGAGAATTAAGTAATTAAATATTAAATACAGTGGGTTAAATAATTAAATATTAAACACAGTTCTTAGAGGTTATTTTAATGTTTCATATGAATATATACACTAGTCCCCAAATAATTCTACAAAGATTAGAAATATAATATAAACTAGTCATTATTTTTCTGATATATTCATGTTGGAATTATTTATAGTAGTTCATTGACTCCAAAAGAATATAATTTTCTTCCTAAAATTATCTATGTAATATATTTTTTCTTAACATTCATAAAGGTCAATTTATTTCTAAGATAATTTTACTATATAAAAGTTCTCAAAAGGGTTTCCATAAATATGATCAACAACTTTCATAACCATCATGAATTATTGTTCCATGTTACTACTGCAATAATAAATATACATTTATACTTCAAATTAACTAATAATTATTTTATTAGTAAATATTAGTAAGTTATTTTAGTAAATATCAGTACATTACTTTGTTAGTAAAAATTAGTAAATTGGTCCAGTGCGGAGGCTCATGCCTGTAATCCCAGCACTTTGGGAGGCTGAGGTGGGTGAATCACCTGAGGTCAAGAGTTCGAGACCAGCCTGACCAACATGGCGAAACCCTGTCTCTATTAAAAATACAAAAATTGGCTGGGCCTGGTGGCAGACACCTGTAATCCAAGCTACTCAGGAGGCTGAGGCAGGAGAATCGCTTAAACCCAGGAGGCAGAGGTTGCAGTGAGCCAAGATGGTGCCATTGCACTCCAGCCTGGGTGACAGAGGCTCCATTTCAAAAAAAAAAACAATTAGTAAATTATTATTTTACTAAATAAGATACTTATTAGTATTAGTAAAATAATAACTTTAATTTTACTAACAGGTTTCCACCCCATTACCTATATTTTAAAGTGGATAATGAGACATTAACAATAAATCTGAAGTGCCTATTCTTGCTCCTTTTTTATGTCACTGTTATTTGCTTAGATATGATGACAGTCTACAAGATCACATTTATCTGATCACATTCATCACACACCTGTTGGAGATGACAGAAATATTGCAGCAGGCATTTGGCTATTTGGACTTTCAAAGAATAAAACCAAAGATGAACCCAAATGTTAGATTTTGACCAAATGTCAGAGTCTATAACCAAACTTTGACACATTCTTAAATTAGATCTATCCTTGAAAATTGTCTCCCAGGTCACCATATGAGTTGGGCAGTACTGCTCCAACACAAAATTAACAAAAAATCACTTGGATAAGTAACACTCCTTGACCCAATGCTAAGGGCTTGAAAATATGACTTGATTGACTTGAACAATGTGCGCATATCTATATGTGTTCCCTGAGGCCAATGTATGTTACTTGAATGCTGTATTTATCTTAGTTTGCTTGCTATGTACTGTTTTTCTTTTACAGTCATTTTAATTTTTTTTAGGTGTTAAAGTGAACTATAAAGTTGTAGAGTTAGCTTTATTAATGTACCTTCTATAATGAGAAATTGAAGCTTTATTTTTTAACCCAAGCAACAGTAATATATTGTTTATTTTTAATATATTGTTTATATTTCTCTGCTGACAGAAAAAATAATTCTTAATTCTGAAGCACTATTTTTAAAAGCTTTCACTATCAGTTCTCATGGAACCATTACTTGGACAACTTTTGAAATTACTAACGGTTATTTTTTAAACCCAGCTCTAAGTAATTACTCTGTCTCTTGCTTTTTGGCGTATATAGACCAAGGAATATTTTTTCTTTTTTTTTTTTATTTATTTTTATTTTTTTATTTTTATTTTTTATTTATTTTTATTTTTATTATTATTATTATTATTATTATTATTATACTTTAGGCTCTATGGTACATGTGCGCAACGTGCAGGTAAGTTACATATGTATACATGTGCCATGCTGGTGTGCTGCACCCACCAACTCGTCATCTAGCATTAGGTATATCTCCCAATGCTATCCCTCCCCACTCCCCCAACCCCACAACAGTCCCCGAAGTGTGATGTTCCCCTTCCTGTGTCCATGTGTTCTCATTGTTCAATTCCCACCTATGAGTGAGAATATGCGCAAGAATATTTTTTCTTTTTTAAAGGCAGCATTCACCCTGATCATTGACCTGGATTGTTTTAAAGGCTAGTTTGGCACGGCTCAGTAAGCATTGTAGCATGTTTGGCAGTCATTAAGCCATAGGCCTAACAACCTGTTTTCAGAAGCCTCACTAGAGAGTGAATGGAAAAACCTCATGCTATTGTATGTGGCTTTAGGCACATCCATGTTAAACCCGGCATTTGTGCTCCATACCTTGCCCTTTGACCTATTTGGATTCATGTGGGAATGTGACCTCTGCTTGAATAGGATGATGACATTTTCAAAGAAGCTGTAAGTATCTTTAATGAATATTTAGTCCCAAGATCAAAATAGTTGAACATTCTAAATATCCTCTAGCCTGAGTTTATATCTCAGGTTTGTGTTTATGTGGTCAAGGCAGGGTATTTTCTCTATTGTACATAGAACTTTCAACTTTTGATGCATTGCTTAGCTTAGCTGCTGTAATAAATTCCAACAACTTAGATGTCTTTAACTCACTTGCCAGTAAGAAATGCAATTGCTGTCTTTCAGGTCTTTGCCTACCGTAGCATATTCATAAAGCACATCCATTCAGAAGACACAGAAATAATAAGACAATGGGAAAATTTTCCAGAAGTTAATGAAGAAAGATTACATAAACTGACAACTGGAAGGCAACATTTAATACTGTACTAGAAAAACATTCATTGTCACCAGAATCTGTTCTGGAACTGACTGCCTCATATCCTGCAAAAACAAACAAAAAAAGCTAATATTCCAGGTACTGCTTTTAGCTTTCAGTGTATAATAATTAATTCAATGAAAATATCTAAATGTTTAAGTATTTTACTTAGCTGTATTTAGAAAACTCATAAATTTTTCTCCAAACAAAAACCAAACAAACCACATTAGCTAGTTTATTGTATCTTCCCTTTGGCTTATTTTTTCTTTAACTTAATAATTGTTTATTTTCTGAGAATTTTTAGAATAGAATGAATAATTTAAATTTTTTGCTTTTTTCCTGGTTCCAATTTATTGATATAAAACCATTTTTGTTCATAGTATTATTGATTTTTTTAATATCTTTCTGTAGTGACAGAATTTTAGAAATATCTACACTTCCATTTTTAGACAAAAAGAATCAATTTGGAGAAATATTGATAACTAAGTAAAACCACAAAGATCCAAAAAACAAATATTATTTTAAAAACCTGTAGTTTTGAAATAAAGTATTGTTGATTCTTTTTTAAGAACTATCATTATACATTTAAGAAAACACTTGGTAGACAACTTTTTCCTTAAAAAACAGTTTTGACACAAGGATACTTATATTTTCAAAAACAAAATGATATACAATTAAGAAATTAATTTTTTTTTAGAAATATATATTTCTGGAACATATTTATATATTTATATTTGCACTTTCAATGTATTTTGTTTAAATAAGTTGATTTCTTTCTTTCTTTCTTTCTTTTTCCACCAGAAATCTTACCAAAAATCAGATTCTGGTACGATTGTGATCAAGTGGTGTAATAAAGCTAATCGTGGCTTGCAGAAATCGAAACTCTGCACCTGGACCCATTAGTGCTACTTTCCAACTAAATGGCCAACACGATCAGCCCAGGTAACACGCAAATTTGGAAATACTGTGGGAAAATTGTGTTCCTGAGGCAAAATGGTGTAGTGCAAAGGCCATAGTCTCTGGGGTCAATTACAAGCATAATTGTGTAGATTTTTGCCTCCCTCAAATTCTAAGTGTTTAACCAGGATAATTTATTCTTATATTTAAAATAGACATTTAAAATAAACATGACAGGCAGGTCGGGCGGCTCTCACCTATAATGCCAGCACTTTGGAAGGCAAAGGCAGGCAGATTGCTTAAGGACAGGAGTTTGAGACCAGCCTGGCCAACACGGTGAAACCCCATCTCTACTAAAAATACAAAAATAAAAATAAAAAAATAAGCTGGGCGTGGTGGTGCGTGCCTGTAGTCCCAGCTACTCAGGAGACTGAGGCACGAGAATCACTTGAACGAGGCTGCAGTGAGCCGAGATCGTGCCACTGCACTGCAACCTGGGCAACAGAGTGAGACTCTGTATTTAAAAAAAAAAAAAATTAATAAAAAAAAAATGAAGATGACATTTCAGAATTTGAAAAAATATATCATATATCAAAAACCTAGAACAAAATAGTATGTAGTAGATTGTTTACAAAAATTAGTTCCCGGCCGGGCACGGTGGTTCACGCCTGTAATCCCAGTACTTTGGGAGGCCGAAGCGGGCGGATCACGAGGTCAGGAGATCCAGACCATCCTGGCTAACACGGTGAAACCCCGTCTCTACTAAAAATACAAAAAATTAGCCGGGCGTGGTAGTGGGCGCCTGTAGTCCCAGCTATTCGGGAGGCTGAGGCAGGAGAATGGCGTGAACCCTGGAGGTGGAGCTTGCAGTGAGCCGAGATCGCCCAGCCCAGCCTGGGCCACACAGCGGGACTCCTTCTCAAAAAAAAAAAAAAAAAAAAAAAATTAGTTCCCGTGCTGTTACATGTCTAAAAACTGGCAAGGGGTGGCTACAGCGTTAATATAATAGTCATTAATTAAAGTTTATAACACTATGATACCAATAATGACAGCAATAACAACATTACCACTACTAGGAAGACACAAAGAGAAGGAGGAAAAAGGGAAAGAAGAAGAAGAAAAAAAAGTAGAAATAGCCAGGTTAAGTGTTAGTCACTTTTGAAAAATAATTTTGGATTTTTCTAAATGGTTTTCATCTCATACTTTGCCTCTGTATTACTGGTACACAATTAGATTAATATGGAATTTGGGGGTTGTATTATTTTTCTTGGGCTGCCATAACAAAAATATCACAGATGAGTGGCTTAAATATGACATTAATTTTCTCATAGTTATAAGGACTGGAGTCCAAGATCAAGGTGCCAACAGGGATGCTTGCCAGGATGTGGGGCCAGAAGTGAGCCTTTGCCACCAAAAAATGTTGATCCTATGGGATGATGGAAACTAAATCCATCTCCAGTGGGATAGGGGACAGAACACTCTTCACTGTTTGACACCAAAGTCTTCCATTTAGGGGGAAGAAAACTCTGGAAAGGTCCCTGCTGCACTGGCTGGAGGAGGAGGAAGTAGGCAGAAGCTTCTCAGTTACCACCTGAGTGAAACTGCCTACTAGTTCAATGACTAGTCTGAGATATTGTTAACATCACTCACTGAGGCATAGGAACTCAAAATCACCAGTTCTGCACTGGTTCCTAGGCAGAAGTAACGGTAAAACTTCTGCTGGAGGCTGGAAGGATGAAATTGAAATGGAAACTTCCAGTTAATATTAGCCTGCAAACCAATATTCCTGACCATATGAGGAAAATTTAAGAAAGACAGTTAACACTAAACAATTAAAATAATAAAACATTCTATTTTAGCTTTAAAAGAGAGGAACAGAATTCAAAATTTTAATAATTATTTTCTGGATTTGAGTAAGTATATAAATCTTAATTTTGGCAATTCATTTTGAGGGCTAAGAAGGAAAAATAAAAATAAGTCTACCAGACACATCCACTGAAACTTCAAAATATCAAAAATAAAGAAAAAAAAGACACCCTGAAATCTATCAGAGGAGAAAGATTTCCATAAAAGAACCATAATTAAACTAATGGTAGTCTTCTCAGGTGTAACCAAGTGTGCCCCCAAACAGTGATAATTTACCTTTAAAGTGCTGAGGGATGCCAATTGTCCACCCAGGATTCTATACATAATTACACTGTATAGAGTATGTATAATTATACTGTAAATAAGTAATTATATTTTAAGCAGGAGGGAAAGGAAAATATATTTTCAGATACACGGAAACTAAAAGAGTTTACTAAACATACTTTTCCAGAAAGAATGACCCAAAGATGTGTTATAGCAAGAAGATGAAACCCAGAGAAAAATAATAGGAAGCATTAAAAAATAGTGAATATAAAAACTGATAAAACATGTTGGCAAATGTAATTAACTACTGATGACAAAATAAAAGATTTAGAGCTACAAAAGGTAAAACTGAAATACATGTCAATGAAAACAGATTCGTTTGGGCAGAATGGGGGTTGGGGTTGTAAAGCCAAGATCCTTGCCTGCTCTGGGAGGAAGATAGGTGTAAGGAATATGTATTACAAAGTATATATCCATTTAAGGAGTGAAGAGTAAAGAGGGAAAGTAGAGAAACTTTAGAAATGCATAGGAAGAAAAGATGAAAAATGAATGGAAAGAACCCACTCAGAACAGTGACTGCCTCTAAGGACGGAGGGAAAATCACAATGCAGGGAGTGAAAGGGAGGCTTCAAGTTATGTCTTTAACTTTTACACATTAAAAGACAAAATGATACGAATTCAATATGCCAGAATGTTAATATTTATTTGTTGAATGTGGGTAGAAGTTATATAGGCGTTCTTTATCCTATTCTCCATACTTTTCAGGTTGACTGAAGCATTGCGAAATGTAAAATAAATGCCAAGGGAGGAAAAAAAGAAAAAAAAATCATCTCAATGTAAATTAATCTATTCTTCCACTTTCTCAGGCCCTGCTGCTAAAGTTTGAGATATAAAATATGTACCTAGATCTAATATAATGGAGATCCCTGAAAAAGTTTTCCTAAAAATAAAAAATAAAAAAAAAACACACACAATAAAATAAAAATGAGAGGTAAAATCTGTTCAATTCTTTGTGTATATTGTCTGTTTTACCTTTGAAATCCTTAGTTCCATGTTCATTTTACACTTGTTTCAACTGATTCCAGCTAATTAAGCAGATTATCTTGGGGACTCTGTGCTACACACACAAGTTTATCTGTCTGTGTAAGTGCAACTTGAGGACCTTTCTGTAGTGCTAAATTTGCCTTAGGAAGAAAATACTGGAAGAATTGTAATTCTGTATTTGTGTGTATGTGTTTATATAAACCACAAAATCTAATTGGACTATTTGTGGCATTTGCAAAAACACCTACGTCAGCAGTATTACTAGTGAAGACAAGTTAGCTTTCTCTCAAATTTAAGGCTTACATGATACACATGACTAGTTTAGAACATAGCAAATTTAAACCTGGGCACACTAAAAGACCTTAGGGATGCCTCTTAGGTAGCAGATTTTATACCAGTACCATGCAACTTCTAGTTCTGATATGAATGAGATTTTTAGAATTTCAGCTTGAGTAAAACCAATCAATAATTCTGCCATGGAAGGAAAAACTACCTTGTTTACTTTCAGAGGCAGCCACAAATTATGCTTGGACCCTAGACAAAGTGAAAAAATAACATAAAAGCTTCTAATGCCAATATGGTTTGAAAGGCCTTATGGGAAAAAATTAACTAGGATAAATAAATAAATTTTAAAAAATCAGTGGCCTGACTCAAAATGACAGATTGAGCAATGCACATTCGTTCACTTTTCTGCTAGCCAATTCTACCGATGTAACAGAAAGAAAATATAATTATAGGGAATAAATCTGAAAAACAAGGACGTTTTTCAACACTAGGCCAGAAATTCTGAAAAATTCTAGAAGCTAGAAAGTAGATAGGATCAAATAGTAAAAAAAAACCAAAAAACAAAAAACAGAAACAAACAAACAAACAAAAAAAACAAGTACAGAGAAAGCTACAGCCAGAACATATGCAGTGACAAGGTATTGGATGGGAAAGGGCAGCTTATTTCCCAGAGAAATTCCATGTTCAGAATAAACAAAAACATAAAGCAGGAAGGACGTCTAGAACAACAACCAGGATTATTCAGCAAAGGCTGCTATCAACACAGTCCTTCAATTTAAAGGATTTACATTGTGTTAAATAGGATTTATAAAATAGGAGTTATAATTAGACGTGTCCTAGATAACTTTTAGAAACCTAATGTATTAGTTTCCTAGGACTATCATAACAAATTACCAAGAACTGAGCGGCTTGAGATAACAAATTTATTCTCTAACAGTTCAGAAGGAAAGAAGTCTGAAATCAAGGTGCTGATTCACTACTGCTGCTCCCTCTGAAGGCTTTAGGGGAGGAACCTTCTTTGCCCTTTCCTTCTGGTGGTTACCAGAAATTCTTGGCATTCCTTGACCTGTAGATACATCACTCCAATCTCTGCCTCTGTCATTACACGACATTCTCCCTGTGTGTGCCTATATTCAAAATTCCCTTTTCTTAGGATTCCAGTCATTGGATTAGGGTCTGCCCTAATTTGGTCTGACCTTCTTTTAATATGATTATATCTGCAAAAACTTCTTTTTCACAGACGGTCACATTTGCAGGTAGTAGAGATTAGGACTTGAGCCTATTTTAGGAGAAAAGTTCCACTCCTAACACCTAAGAATAAAAAAGCTCCAAAATCTTTCAGAATGACCATCACCACCAACAAAAATATAGGTTACCTGTAAAGAAACAAACATTAAATTTGCAATAGCCTTCTCATCAACAACACAGCATAGGAGAATAAAATGGAGTCAGGTCTTCAAAGTATTGACGAGATATAGCTTTAAGCTAAAATACTATACCAAAAACAAAAACAAAAATTATTACTCAAGTTGAGGACAAAATGCATACTTTTTTTTTTTGGTATGTATACCGTCTAAAAGTTAGCCTCTTGGACAAATTGCTATTTCTTTGTGGACCCAATCCCCATTTCCCATCTTTTTTTCCCCATATTGACCATGTATATCCAGCCAATGATAAGTGGAATTTTGCCATAAGATTTCTGGGAAAGTTTCTGATCTACTGATGCATATGCTACTCTTCTTTTTCTCATTTTTCCAACTAGAAAGCTTGCCTAAGATCTATAATGGTATCTATTCTGCAACTATCAGGAAAAGAAAATTGTAGACATAGTGACCTGATATGTAGCCCTGAACCAAGTTTAGCAGCCATCTACATCTAGTCTTTTAGTTACAAGAAACAAATACATTCCTATATCGAAGTTACTGCTATAAGGGTATCTTAGTTGCAGGTAAAGATGTCCCTAATTAATACATTACCATTAGATCCTTTTTGAAATTATTATATTAGAATTTATTTCCCAAAAGGAAAAGATAATCTAACAGAAGGATAAAATGGAAGGTAAAAAATAGTGATGAGCAAGAAATCAGTAAATGTATAGTTAACATTATGCAAGTGTTGATTGAATTATGAACAAATTAGTAACAATTTTGAATTCAAATCCAAGACACTTTCAAATACGTGAGGTGGCAATTTGGGAAAGTAGCAAAGTACAATTGGCATAAGGCTTTTGGTGTATTTGGAGGATTAATATTGATTTTTGTTATGTAGAATAAAATACAAGTTTAATTTTTTGTTAAAAATTAAGATGATCACTGAAAGAATAAGAAATGGATTTAAGTTCTAAAACAATAGAGAGAAAAGCACAATAAGTAAAAAATTATTCCAACAAAGATAGAAAAAGTAGAACAGGAAAACAAAATCATGCTGAATTAAAAATATAAAACAAAGTGCAGAAAAAATTTGAAACATTATCTCTTCCCATAATAAATGTTTGGCAAGTTACTCAATTTTTTAAAGAAGGGTTAATCACACTTGGTAGTGTATGAAATATACAGCTACAAGCTATTTGCAGGAGCATAATAATATGACTTTATTACAAATGTAGCATTTTTTGGTGGTTACTTGAGAATATTGTGCTAGAGTCTTGAGTTTTGGAGGAGTGGTCAGGGTGAGTCTGAAGGGGACCTACTGAATGGCCAAGAATTGGGGGGGGGGTCCCTGGAGTGGAGGCAGGGGACAGGATCAAAGGGTTGCTGGGAAATGTTGGTGAGTTTTCGTGGTTTCCCTCTCCTTGGTATGTTGGGCAGATCAGTTAGACCAAGTCAGTTGGAATCTCATTTGATTTAGGTAGAAGGCCTATAGGCAAGGGAAAAGATTTCTGCCTTTAGTCATCCTGGGGTCTTCCTTTAATAATGAATTTTCTTGGAGATTAGATTTGAAATATTAATAAGCTCATTCTGCTTGAGGATCTTAAAGAAGCTTTTTAGTTATTCTATCCCCTATTGTATAACGTGATTTTCTTAGCCTTTTTCTACTTTTAGGACAAGAGCCAGACACAATGGTGAGATGGCAAAAGTTTGTTTTTGGGTATCCTTTCCAAATTCATGCGACTTACTTTCTCACACCTACTCCACCAAATGCCTGGAATATGCATGCTGCCTCAGTCCAATGTACACAGACTCCTGTCATCATGATTATTGTCCCTTGTCCATTCCCTAGCTAATCACTTCAGGGAATAATCTTTGCAGGTGTTGGAGGATGCTAAAAGTCAATGTACTATGCCTAGCAGAGCTGTTTACATTTTAGCTAACGATACCTGAAGACTGAGAAGCCTTCTAATGCATAAATGAACCTTTGAAAGTAGAATTTCAGGTACCTGGGCTGGCTATGGCAGAGATTTTTAAGCTTGAAAAAAAATATTTTGTGTGTGTGATTTTTTTTTTTGTTTATTTGTTTAATCTACAAAACAGAGAGAACTGGGCCAGAATTGCTTTGCAGGCCATATGATAACTAATACTATTTTGATCTGCATTATGGAGTTTTGAAAAGATGTATTTCCTCAGTGTATTCTCCTAATCCTAGTACAAAACAGTGCTGTAAAGCTGCATACTTCATCTGTGCATAAGGCCTACCCCAGCTACTGGCATCAGATATACAATGCAAACAATGCCAACAAATGGATTTTACCATTCTCTACCTTTAGGTCAAGAGAAGCCATATATTCCTCCATTATAGTTTTCAGGAGAGACACAAGAATACAATTCAACAGACTGTACAGTTTTCCTTCATTCTGTTGGAATAGTTTTCCTTTATTTTGAGAGGAAGTCCAGGAAGGTGATGGCTGGGATAACTCACCTGGTGAATTAAAATAGCCACCTGTTTCAAAAAATAAAAAGCAATCTCAGAGGATCAGAAAGAAATATAACAATTATAGCCAAGACTGGTATTTATAGTAATTACATTCTTATTTGAATAATCCCTTTTTGTCATTCTTCAAAGCACAGTACATTCTATTTTTTTCATGACACATTTCTATCCAACTGCCTCCTTTAAACATGCCCAAACTAACTTCTGATGACTTCACCATTGCTAACAATTTAAAGATAATTCCCTGATTGACATGATTTTTACCAAAACAGTAATTCCTCAACAATGAATGGTATCTAGTTTAATATCAATCATTAATTGTTGAAAAAATTTCTTCCAACAAAATTTAAGCCAAACCAACTAGTTAGTGATCTTCTATCATGCATTCACATTGGGATAACAAAATATAAAATGAAAGAAACCAATAGCTCCTACATGTCTACTATGGTTCTAACATTTAAACATAAACAACATCACGTGAAGTCAGAGAAGCCAGCTTCCCAAAATTACATAGATATATAATTTTGAAGTATTAGATTCAGGGTTTGTCTTCAAATCTGTGCAATTTGAAGACAGAAAAAAAAACAGCAAAGCATGCTGCCTCCAGCTATAGAAAGATCTGTCGAAGTGCAAAACGCTAGAGGTAAGACTAAAGAGCAAAGAGAATGCCTCAACAATCCAAAATATTTCGGACGATGGACAGAAGAAAGAAAATATTCCAATTGTCAATAATTCTGTGACAGGAAATGTAGTGGATCTTGGAAGTGGGGAGCAGAGGCAGGGAATTCCTATGGATCCAGATCCTGAGGGCCCGAAGTATGAAGTCTGTAGCTGGAAGAATGGATTCAGTGTTGGGACAAGAGGTGCTCTTGACATCGAAGATAAGCCAGGAGTGAGAAATACTGTCACCAAGTCTCTGGGATGCCCCTTGCCAGCACTACCCCATGATGGCAATGCCAAACTTAAGATTGTATCTCCTCTCCAGCATCACAAGTAATCAGTAAGATTGGTTCTTTGGACATAGGAAGAGTAGCAAACTCTCGCTGGAGTAGTAGGAGAGGCCTGTGTCTGAGCACAGTACGTGGATGGTATAGATCATCTAGCCATGCCATATGCATAGAGAAAATAGATATCTATGTAGAAGTACAGAACTAAAAATGCTGTACTTGTGAAATGCCCTAACACAGGAGGCTCAGGCCTTGGGTGGCATGGAGTGACTATAGCTTAACATAACTTTGGGAAAGAAAGGCATCTTCTCCCTTTCCCAAAAGGCTGAGGAGCTACTATTAGACCAGCAGTTCTGGTTTATGATTCAGTCACCTCAGCTGATTGGTCCACCACCCTTGTCCCACAGCTATACTACACAGCCTTTAGAACAAAACAGAAGCAAGCAAGGGATCTCCCCCCAGGCAAAGGGCTGCTCAGATGATCTGCTTTTCCATTGCGGGAATGATACTAATGAGGACAAATACCTTGGATTAAGAAAGTGCTAGAATCCTGTTATTTATCAGGGAATGTGGGCATGTAGAAAAGGCAACTCAGAGCCACTTAGTTTTATATATTAAAAATGACAGTTTGTAGCTCAAGCTTGTAAGTGGAACAAATTAGTTATAGTAGGTACCTTCCTTCCTATAGTATCTGTCTCTCCATTTCTTATTCAAATATTATAGGCAAACCAATCTAGAACAGAAGCTTGTGAATATTTCTGACCTTGAACCCCAAATAAGAAATATATCTTAATTGTGAAGCAGAACACACATACGTATGTTTTAAATGGAAACAAGATCTTCTGAAAACAATACCTTCTTGATTACCTGCAGGGCACTCTGATATTTTCTCTCCTATTTTATTTTCTTTTAAGTATTGGTTAAGTATGTTGCTACCTGCAGTTTGAAAATCACTGGCTTAGATTAGTTCATTAAAAAGAAACTAAAACTAACTCTGTGTGCTTTGAATGGGTTTCATGAAACCATCTTATTTTCAAAGTTCTCATAAGCATCTTTACAGTAGATTCTTCTAGAATTTATTAGGAACAATATTAATTTCACTTAAAATTAATATTTTCCTCTGTTAGACATCTAATTTTTAGTCCATCTCTACCTTCCTACATGTTTTATATTCATATACTCAAATTGCACTAACTCTACTTCTATGATAATATCTCAGTCTTCTTTAATGCCCTACTTTATCAAAGCATTTTATTTGTGCATCTAAACTTCATTTTATCCAAGGAAGTTAATTGTTCAGCTACAATTTTTTAAACTAGATTTTTCTGTTCTTTCTAGCATGAAGTCATTACTGATTTTTTTTCAAAAATAAAATGTGGGGCTGTGCACAGTGGCTCACGCCTGTAATCCCAGCACTTTGGGAGGCCCAGGCAGGTTGATCATGAGGTCAGGAGATCGAGACCATCCTGGCTAACATGGTGAAATCCTGTCTCTACTAAAAATACAAAAAATTAGCTTGGTGTGGTGGCAGGCGCCTGTAGTCCAAGCTGCTCGGGAGACTGAGGCAGGAGAATGGTATGAACCTGGGAGGTGGAGCTTGCAGTGAGCCGAGATTGCACCACTGCACTCCAGCCTGGGCAACACAGAGAGACTCCATCTCAAAAAAATATATATATATATATGTATGTGTGTATATATATATATGTGTGTGTATATATGTGTATATATGTGTATATATATGTGTGTATATATATATGTGTAGATATGTGTGTGTATATATGTGTGTATATATATAAATAATTTCAATTTGTCAATAGTATATTTTGGATATTTTTGCAAGTTACTCTATTTTCTTTTCTACAAAAATCTATCAACATATTGCTCAGGCTTCTCTCAGTAGCCACTTGAGAATCTTCACTGAAATTTTCCTACTTAAAGTTTTAGATATTTCACAAAACCTAAACAATAAACATTACAGCTTATAAAGATATTGATCATTTAAAGCTCTTATATCAGACAAATGTTTTTCTTCCTCTGAATTGTCATTCATATAATTATTTGGTAATTGCTAACTATTCATAAATGTTATTTATTTTTGTCATTTAACATTGTATACACTGATGGTGCTAATTTCCCCCCAAAAAAGTTTTAAATTTCCTGAGAAGAGGAAATAGTATAATACCATTCAGTTCAGGGTGAACTTTTAGGAATTAAAAAAAAAATTGATGTATAATTTACATACAATAAATGTATTTCCTAAGTGTTCTATTTTGACAATTGTGGATACAACCTAAATAAAGAAATACAACATTTCAATTAAGATGTTTCAATTTCAACCTTGAACCACAGAAAGTTCCTTCCATTGAGCCCCTTTCCAGTTACTCTCCTTTCCAAAGCCATTCACTTTCTGATTTCTGCATTGAGAACTGTGAAGGTCTGTGATCTCACCCTTCTTGAAAGCTAATAAGTTATCCTGCTACAGTTTAACAGATTCTGGCAGAATACATGCGTTGTGATAATAATGAAACAGCCTTGGATTCTAAGCAAAGGAAGCACTAAAAACGATTAAGGCCATTAAAGCCAACCTCATAAGAGGTAGTGAGCAAATAATAGGAGTGTTCAAAGAAACACCATGGATTAGTTTGATGTTTAGCCAAATGACTTCTAAGATTCTAAGTTTCATCATTGGCTTCTAATCTTATTTTGAACTAAATTGATTTAAAAGGCAAGAGTCCAATTTAGCATACAACAAAATTAGAAAGACATATGTGAAATAATATGGTTTTATGAGTAACATTTTCCCAATTTACACATATAATAGCAGTCTAGAAGTGCCTGAGGTTGACAGCACATGATGAGTCCTAACTGAGGTGATTGTCATCTCAAAAGGAGTCGGTGGAATTCATGGCTCAGGTAATTCATTTGGGTTAATCTATAATTGTGCTTAGAAGAAAGGCATCTGACAATGTATGACACATGTATCAAAACATCACATGGTACTTCATAAATATATACAATTATTATTTGTTAATTAAAAATAAATAAGTAAATAGACATCTGTCTCTTTTTTCCTATGAGCTTTCTAATTTCATTTATTTTATTTTTACTGACACATAACAGATGTACATATTTTTGGAGTATATGTGATAATTGATACATTCGTATGATGTGTAACAATCAAGTTGAGGTAATGGGAATATCCATCACTTTAAGTATTTATCTTTTCTTTCTGCTGGGAGCATTCCAATCATTCTCTTTTAGCTATACTTAAATGTACAATAGATTAATTTATAGTCATCCTACTAATCTATCAAACACTAGGTCTTATTTCTTCTACTTGAAAGTATATTTGCAGGCATTAATCAACCATCCCAACCCCAGTCCCACCTTTCCTGGCCTCTGGTACAGGCCAGAGGCCTCTATTCTTTATCCTTATGAAATCCCCTTTTTTAACTCCCACATATGAGTGAGAATGTGTGATGTTTGTCTTTCTGTGCTTGGCTTATTTCACTTAACATAATGACTTTTATCCAATCCATGTTGCTGTAAATTACAGGATTTCATTCTTTTTTTCTTTGCTGAATAATATTCCATTGTGTATATATACCACTTTTTAAAATTCATTCATCCTTTGATGGGCACTTTGGTTCAGTCTGTATTTTGACTATTGTGAATAGTGCTGCAATAAACATTAAAGTTCAGATATCTCTTCTATATATTGATTTATTTCTTTTGGACATATACCAGTAGTGAAATTGCTGGATCATATGATAGTTCTAGTCATAGCTTTCTGAGGAATCACCATACTGTTTTCCATACTGACTATACTAATTTACATTCCCATCAACAGTGTGGCAGAGTTCCCCTTTCTCCATATCCACACCAGTATCTGTTATTCCCTGTCTCTGTAATAAATGCCATGTTAATTAGGGTGAGTGAAATCTCATTGTGGCTTTGATTTCCATTTCTTTCATGATTAGTAATGCTGAAAATCTTTTCATATACTTGTTGGCCATTCGTATGTCTTCTTTTGAGAAATGTCCATTCAGATCTTTTGCCCATTTTTAAATTGTTCTTTTCACTCTTCAGTTGTTTGATCCCCTTATATGTTCTGGTTTTAATCCCTTGTCAGATGGATAGTTTGCAAATATTTTCTCTCATTCTGTGGGTTGTTTCTTCACTTTGTTGATTGTTTCCTTTGCTGTACAGAAACTTTTTAGCTTGATACAATCCCATTTGTCTATTTTTGCTTTTGTTGCCTGTGCTTTTGGGGGCTTACACAGAAAATTTTTGCCAATATCAATGTCCCTGAGTACTTCCCCAATGTTTTCTTCTAGAAGTGTCATATTATCTCTTACACAGAACTCTTTGATTCATTTTGATTTGATTTTTGTATATGGTGAGAGATAGGGGGGTCTAGGTTTTTGTTGTTGTTGTTGTTGTTTTGAGATGGAGTCTTGCTCTGTCACCCAGGCTGGAGTGCAGTGGCATGATCTCGGCTCACTGCAACCTCCGCCTCCCAGGTTTAAGCAATTCTTCTTCCTCAGCCTCCTGAGTAGCTGGGACTACAGATGTGCGCCACCATGCCTGGCTAATTTTTGTATTTTTAGTAGAAATGGGGTTTCACCATATTGGCCTGGCTGGTCTCAAACTCCTGACCTCGTGTTCTGCCCACCTCGGCCTTCCAAAGTGCTAGCATTACAGGCATGAGCCACCATGCCTGGCCAGCAGACTAGTTGTATTCTTTTGCATACTCTTATCCAGTCTCTCTCCCTCCCTCCGTCCTTCTCTCTCTCTCTCTGACTTCCTTTCCTCTCCTCTCCTCTCCTCTCCTCTCCTGTCCTTTCCTTTCTTTCCTTTCCTTCCTTTCTTTTTCTCTTTCTTTTCAGAGTCTCACTCTGTCACCCAGGCTGGAGTACAGTGGCACAATCTTGGCTTACCGCAACATCTGCCTCCCAAAAACCAAACGATTTCGTGCCTCACTCAGCTTCCTGAGTAGCTGAGGCTACAGGTGTGCACTACCACACTTGGCTAATTTTTGTACTTTTAGTAGAGACAGAGTTTCACCATGTAAACTCCCAACCTCAGGTGATCCTCCCATCTTGGCCTTCCAAAGTGCTGGGATTACAGGCATGAGCCACTGCACCCAACTGATTATCCAGTTTTTCCAGCACCATTTATAGAAGAGACTATCCTTTCTCCATTGCATATTTTTGACACCTTTGTCAAGTATGTTTCCTGTAAATGTTGGATTTGTGTCTGGGTTCTTTCTGTTCCATTAGCCTTTTTGTTTTTTCAAGGTGTCTATTTCTTGACACTTGGCTTTGCAATATTTTTTCTTCAAATTTCAAAGTATTTTGTTTCAAACATGTTTTTTAAATATTAAAGGGGATGTGCAGAATGATAAGTTGCAAAGTCAAGGACAAGTGTGTTTCTAAAAATTTAGCCTGGCTTTGAATTTAAAAAGGGTTTAAAACAAAGTGAATGAACTAGCTTCTGAGTTTATGTTGGTTTATTCAACATTGAACACAATTTTAAAAGTCAAGACAAGTGAAGATCAATATTCTGTGTTTTCTTGTTAAGCTCAAGGCATTTTGAGAGGGGTGTATGTTGATCAACATAATTGCTATTAAGAACTGAGAGAACTTATAGAAAACTTATAAGAGCCACAGAGAAATTCAAGATGGCCAAATAAGAACAGCAACACTCTGCAGCTCCCAGCGAGATCGACTCAGAAGGCGGGTGATTTCTGCATTTCCAACTGAGGTACCCAGTTCATCTCATTGGGACTGGTTGGACAGTGGCTGCAGCCCATGGAGGGCGAACTGAAGCAGGGTGGGGCGTCGCCTCACCTGGGAAGCTCAAGGGGTTAGGGAATTTTGTCCCCAACCCAAGGGAAGCCGTGAGGGTCAGAGCCTGAGGAACTCCAGCACAGATACAGCACTTGTGCCATGGTCTTCACAACCCACAAACCAGGAGATTCCCTCTAGTGACTACCCCAGAGGGTTTCAAGCACAGTGCAGGATCTTTTCTTTCCATACCCCAGTGGCGCCTGGAATGTCAGTGAGACAGAACCGTTCACTCCCCTGCAAAGGGGGGCTGAAGCCAGGGAGCCAAGTGGTCTGACTCAGTGGGTCCCACCTCCATGGAGCCCAGGAAACTAAGATCCACTGGCTTGAAATTCTCACTGCCAGCACAGCAGCAATCTGAGATCCACCTGGGATGGTGGAGCTTGGTGTGGGGAGGGGTGTCTGCCATTGCTGAGGCTTGAGTAGGCAGTTTCACAGCCAGTGTAAACAAAGCTACTGGGAAGTTTGAACTAGGCAGAGCCCACTGCAGCTCAGCAAGGCCGCTGTGGCCCAACTGCCAGATTGCTCCTCTCTAGACAGGGCATCTCTGTAAAAAAGGCAGCAGCCCCAGTCAGGGGCTTATAGCAGACTTAAAAGTCCCTGCCTGACAGCTCTGAAGAGAGCAGCAGACCTCCCAGCCCAGCGTTTGAGCTCTGCTAAGGGTCAGTCTGCCTCCTCAAGTGGGTCCCTGACCCCCACGTATACTGACTGGGAGACACCTCCCAGTTGGGGTGACAGACACCTCATACAAGGAGAGCTCTGGCTGGCATCTGGCAGGTGACTGCTGGGTTGAAGCTTCCAGAGGAAAGAACAGGCAGCAATCTCTGCTGCTCTGCAGCCTCCACTGGTGATACCCAGGCAAACAGGGTCGGGAGTGGATCTCCAGCAAACTCCAGCAGACTGGCAGAAAAGGGGCCTGACTGTTACAAGGAAAAGAAACAAACAGAAAGGATTAGCATGTCCACTCAAAGACCCCATCTAAAGTCACCAACATCAAAGACCAAAGGTAGATTAATCCACAAAGATGGGGAAAAACCAGCACAAAAAGGCTGAAAATTCCAAAAACCAGAATGCCTCTTCTCCTCCAAAGGATCACAACTCCTTGCCAGCAAGGGAACAAACTGGATGGAGAATGAGTTTGATGAATTGATAGAAGTAGGCTTCAGAAGGTGGGTAATAACAAACAACTCTGAGCTAAAGGAGTATGTTCTAACCCAATGCAAGGAAGCTAAGAACCTTGAAAAAAGTTAGTTGAATTGCTAACTAGAACAACCAGTGCAGAGAAGAATGTAAATGACCTGATGGAGCTGAAAAACACAGCACGAGAACTTTGTGAAGAATACACAAGTATCAATAGCCAAATCAATCAAGCAGCAGAAAGGATATCAGTGATTGAAGATCAACATAATGAAATAAAGAGAGAAGACAAGATTAGAGAAAAAAGAATAAAAAGGAATGAACAAATCCTCCAAGAAATATGGGACTATGTGAAAAGACCAAATCTACGTTTGATTGGTGTACCTGAAAGTGATGGGGAGAATGGAACCAAGTTGGAAAACACTCTTCAGGATATTATCCAGGAGAACTTCCCCAACCTAGCAAGACAGGCCAACATTCAAATCCAGGAAATACAGAGAACACCACAAAGATACTCCTCGAGAAGAGCAACCCCAAGACACATAATTGTCAGATTCACCAAGGTTGAAATGAAGGAAAAAATGTTAAGGGTAGCCAGAGAGAAAGGTCGGGTTACCCACAAAGGGAAGCCCTTCAGACTAACAGCAGATTTCTCTGCAGAAACCCTATAAGCCAGAAGAGAGTGGGGACCAATATTTAACATTCTTAAAGAAAAGAATTTTCAACCCAGAATTTCCTATCCAGCCAAACTAAGCTTCATAAGTGAAGGAGAAATAAAATCCTTTACAGACAAGCAAATGCTGAGGGGTTTTGTCACCACCAGACCTGCCTTACAAGAGCTCCTGAAAGAAGCACTAAACATGGAAAGGAACAACCAGTACCAGCCACTGCAAAAAATGCCAAATTGTAAAGACCATCAATGCTGTGAAGAAACTGCATCAATTAACGGGCAAAATAACCAGCTAACATCATAATGACAGGATCAAATTCACACATAACAATATTAACCTTAAGTTGAATGGGCTAAATGCCCCAATTAAAAGACACAGACTGGCAAATTGGATAAAGAGTCAAGACCCATTAGTGTGCTGTATTCAGGAGACCCATCTCACATGCAAAGACACACATAGGCTCAGAATAAAGGGAAAGAAGAATTTTTACCAAGCAAATGGAAAGAAAAAAAAAAAAAAAAAAGGCAGGAGTCGCAATCCTAATCTCTGATAAAACAGACTTTAAACCAACAAAGATCAAAAGAGAAAAAGAAGGCCATTACATAATGGTAAAGGGAACAATGCAGCAAGAAGAGCTAACTATCCTAAATACATATGCACCCAATACAGGAGCACCAAGATTCATAAAGCAAGTTCTTAGAGACCTACAAGGAGACTTAGAGTCCCACACAATAATGTGGGAGACTTTAACACCCCACTGTCAATATTAGACAGATCAATGAAAATTAACAAGGATATTCAGGACTTGAACTCAGCTGTGGATCAAGCAGATCCAATAGACATCTGCAGAACTCTCCACCCCAAATCAACAAAATATACATTCTTCTCAGCACCTCATAGCACTTATTCTAAAATTGACCACATAATTGGAAGTAAAACACTCTTTAGCAAATGCAAAAGAACAAAAATCATAACTGTCTCTCAGGCCACAGTGCAACCAAATTAGAACTCAGGATTAAGAAACTCACTCAAAACCACACAAATACATGGAAACTGAACAGTCTGCTCCTGAATGACTACTGGGTAAATAACAAAATGAAGGCAGAAATAAAGATGTTCTTTAAAACCAATGAGAACAAAGACACAATGTACCAGAATTTCTGGGACACATTTAAAGCAGTGTTTAGAGGGAAATTTATAACATTAATGCCCACAGAAGAGAGCAGGAAAGATCTAAAATTGACACCCTAACATCAAAATTAAAAGAACTAGAGAAGCAACAGCAAAGAAATTCAAAAGCTAGCAGAAGACATGAAATAACTAAGATCAGAGCAGAACTGAAGGAGATAGAGACATGAAAAACTGTTCAAAAAAAGTCAATGAATCCAGGAACTGTTTTTTTTTTGAAACAACAACAACAAAATAGATAACCTGCTAGCCAGACTAATAAAGAAGAAAAGAGAGAAGAATCAAATAGACGCAATAAAAAATGATATAGGGGATATCACCACTGATCCCACAGAAATACAAACTGCCATCAGAGAATACTATAAACACCTCTATGCAAATAAACTAGAAAATCTAGAAGAAATGGATAAATTCCTGGACACACACACCCTCCCAAGTCTAAGCCAAGAAGAAGTCGAATCCCCGAATAGACCAACAACAAGTTCTGAAATTGAGGCGGTAATTAATAGCCTACCAACCAAAAAAAGTCCAGGACCAGATGGATTCACAGCCGAATTTGAGGTATTGCTCTTCACACTTGAGGGCATTAGCTGCGGGGGTCTGCCTGCAGACCCTGACCCAAACGACGGATGAATAAAACATACACTGGCACACAGATATTTTTTTTGCCAGTTCAGCTGAGTGTCCAACCGCCTACACATCAAGAGAGGTTTCTCACTGTGGCCAGCTCTGAGCAGTTTGCACTCCAGGCATTTATTTGGTATACAATTAACAACAGAAGCTTTGAGTAAACACACTTGTGGATAATTAACACGGTTAACAGAGTGGTTCTAGGAATGATTAAAGCTCAGGTACCAGGGTCTAAAGTAACTACCATGAGGGGGCAATTTCCCTGGTAGACCTCTCCCCCACCGAGAGAGCCATCTGGCTCAAAGGTTAGTTAATGGAGGTAGGGTAGACACACTTAACTGGGGAAGCCTCTATTGTCCCTAATATTTACGCTATGACCTAATGCTCTAAGGTAAGAACCGGCTGCCTTTGCCCTGTTCAGTTATTACAAGCTATGTAACCTTTCAGCCTTCCAAAAGGTTTGTGACTATTCCCTATAACTTTCCCTAACATTTCCCTTTAATATTTCTGCCACCATCCTGAGTGAATCCCAACATGAATTCTACCAGAGGTACAAAGAGGAGCTGGTACTATTTCTTCTGAAACTATTCCAAACAATAGAAAAAAAGGGACTCCTCCCTAACTCATTTTATGAGGGCAGCATCATCCTGATACCAAAACCTGGCAGGGACACAACAAAAAAAGAAAATTTCAGGCCAACATCCCTGATGAACATCGATGTGAAAATCCTCAATAAAATACTGGCAAACTGAATCCAGCAGCACATCAAAAAGCTCATCCACCACGATCAAGCTGGCTCCATCCCTGGGATGCAAGGCTGGTTCAACATATGAAAATCAATAAACATAATCCATCATATAAACAGAACCAATGACAAAAACCACATGATTATCTCAATAGATGCAGAAAAGGCCTTTGACAAAATTCAACAGCCCTTCCTGCTAAAAACTTTCAATAAACTAGGTATCAATGGAACATGTCTCAAAATAGTAAGAGCTATTTATGACAAACCCACAGCCAATATCATACTGAATGGGCAAAAGCTAGAAGCATTCCCTTTGAAAACTGGCACAAGACAGGGATGCCCTCTCTCACCACTCCTATTCAACATAGTATTGGAAGTTCTGGCCAGGGCAATCAGGCAAGACAAAGCAATAAAGGGTATTCAGAAAGGAAGAGAGGAAGTCAAATTGTCTCTGTTTGCAGATGACATGATTGTATATTTAGAAAACCCCATTGTCTCAGCCCAAAACCTCCTTAAGCTGATAAGCAACTTCAGCAAAGTCTCAGGTTACAAAATCAATGTGCAAAAATCACAAGCATTCCTATACACCAATAACAAACAGAAAGCCAAATCATGAGTGAACTCCCATTCACAATTGCTACTAAGAGAATAAAATACCTAGGAATCCAACTTACAAGGGATGTGAAGGACCTCTTCAAGGGGAACTGCAAACCACTGCTCAAGGAAAGAAGAGAGGACACAAACAAATGGAAAAACATTCCATGCTCATGGGTAGGAAGAATCAATATCATGAAAATGGCCATACTGCCCAAAGTAATTTATAGATTCAATGCTATCCCCTTCAAGCTACCACTGACTTTCTTCACAGAATTGGAAAAAACTATTTTAAACTTCATATGGAACCAAAAAGGAGCCTGCATAGCCAAGACAATCCTGGGCAAGAAGAACAAAGCTGGAGGCATCATGTTACCTGACTTCAAACTATACTACAAGGCTACAGTAACCCAAACAGCATGGTACTGGTACCAGAACAGATATATAGACCAATGGAACAGAATGGAGGCCTCAGAAATAACACCACACAGCTACAACCATCTGATCTTTGACAAACCTGACACACACAAGCAATGGGGAAAAGATTCCCTATTTAATAAATAGTGTTGGGAAAACTGGCTAGCCATATGCAGAAAACTGAAACTGGATCCTTTCCTTACACCTTGTACAAAAATCACCTTAAGATGGATCAAAGACTTAAACGTAAGACCTAGGACCATAAAAACCCTAGAAGAAAACCTGGGCAATACTATTCAGGACATAGGCATGAGCAAAGACTTCATGTCTAAAACACGAAAAGCAATAGCAACAAAAGCCAAAATTGACTAATGTGATCTAATTAAACTAAAGAGCTTCTGCACAGCAAAAGAAGCTATCATCAGAGTGAACAGACAACCTACAGAATGAGAGAAAATTTTTGCAATCTATCCGTCTGACAAAGGGCTAATATCTGGAATCTACAAACAACTTAAACAAATGCACAAGAAAAAAACAAACAACACCATCAAAAAATGGGCAAAGGATATGAACAGACACTTCTCAAAAGAAGGCATTTATGCAACCAACAGACATATGAAAAAATGCTCATTATCACTGGTCATTAGAGAAATGCAAATCAAAACCACAATGAGATACCATCTCACACCAGTTAGAATGGCAATCACTAAAAAGTTACGAAACTACAGATGCTGGAGAGGTTGTGGACAAATAGGAATGCTTTTACACTGTTGGTGGGAGTGTAAATTAGTTCAACCGTTATGGAAGACAGTGTGGCAATTCCTCAAGGATCTGGAACTGGAAATACCATTTGACCCAGCAATCCCATTACTGGGCATATACCCAAAGCATTATAAATCATTCTATGATAAAGACACATGCACACGTATGTTTATTGTGGCACTATTCACAATAGCAAAGATGTGGAATCAACCCAAATGTCCACCAATGATAGACTGGATTAAGAAAATGTGGCACATGTACACCGTGGAATACTATGCAGCCATAAAAAAGGATGAGTTCATGTCCTTTACAGGGACAAGGATGAAGCTGGAAACCATCATTCTCAGCAAACTATCACAAGATCAGAAAACAAAACACCGCATGTTCTCACTCATAAGTGGGAGTTGAACAATGAGAACACATGAATTCAGGGAGGGGAACATCACACACTGAGGCCTGTCGGGGGGTGTGGGGCTAGGGGAGGGATAAAATTAGGAGAAATACCTAATGTAGGTGACGGGTTGATGGGTGCAGCAAACCACCAGGGCATGTGTATACCTGTGTAATAAAACTGCACATTTTGCGCATGTAACCCAGAACTTAAAGTGTGTGTATATATATATACACACACACACACACATACATATACATATATATATACATACATATACATATATATATATATAACTTATAAGGAATTTTTACACTAAAAAAAGAAAATGCTGGGTAAGAATAGGGTATGTGGACAGACTAAGAAACAATCAAAAAATGAGTGGGCTGGGTTTGTGGTGGCCAGGTTTGTGGAGCTGATTAAGACATTGCTTTAAAATGGTATTGTTTTTAATATAAATTACTGTCTATATGAATATAATCTCTTCCAATTCCCCCAACTTTTGTAATTTTATTAAGGAAGTGATTTAAAGTTTTAATTCAATTTCTGTCAGTTTGGTATTTTTTGATCACAGACTATAGGGTGCTCAAATTTGGGAGGAGGAGGTTATGCATATATATTCATATTTATTTATTTATTCACTTATTCATTTTATTTTCCTGCAGTTTAGTGATCACTTTTGCTATTTTATGGTACAAAATGGCTTTCTGCCGCCTTGGTAAAGAAAGCCAATTGTCTTTGAAGCTAGTAGTGGTCAGATGACAAATCCCTGATCAATGATGCTTAAGTGGAAGTCAGTGGATGGTGCTCTCTCCGGGAGCTTTTTAAAAGGATCTGATTTATCTGGTGTGTTTAAATGGAATTATAATCAGAGAAATAATTCCACCATCAGAAATTAATTAAAGAAGGCCAGAGGACAGCATTTAAAGTGAAAATGTAAAGGACATAATTGGAAAGAAAAAAAAACAGTTTGGGGGAAAATGTCAAGTGATGGATTTGTGGGCATTTACTAAGGCAGGGGGCAAGCCATTATACTAAAGAAAGTACATGGCAACTGAAAATGATCTTTCCACATAGAAATTCTTTCAGATGAAAATTTTTATTGTTTTTCAAATCTTATTTTTAAATTTTTGTCTCCTTTATCTCTCAGTATATGAGTGATTTGTTGAAAATCTCCCACTGTGACTGTGGAACTATCCATTTCCTCTTGTAATCTGGCTATTACTTGTTTTACATATTTTTATAGATTCAATATTATAGTATTTTCTTGATGATTTATTTTATTGGTATAAAGTGTTCGTCTTTTCCTTCTTAATATATTTCATCTGAAATTTCATTCTTTTCTGATATTAATATTGGTGTCCCAGCTTTTTTCTTATTAATGTTCGTATGCTTTCTCTTTTTTCTTTTTATTTTCAGCATTTCTGTGTTATTGCATTTAGTGTTTCTCTTATAAAGGATATAACTGGATTTTGTTTAGGTAATCTGAGATTCCTGGCATTGGAAAGGTGGGTTTAACTCATTCTGATTCTTAATGATTTTTCAGATGTTTTGACTTTTTTCAGCATTTTAGTTTATGTTTTCTGCGCCATGCCTTTGTGTCCGGAATTGGTTCTTTCCAATGGGTTCTTGGTCTCGCTGACTTCAAGAATGAAGCTGCACATCCTCATGGTGAGTGTTACAGTTCTCAAAGATGGTGTGTCCGGAGTTTGTTCCTTCAGATGTTCACATGTGTCCAGAGTTTCTTCCTTCTGGTGGGTTCATGGTCTCGCTGGCTTCAGGAGTGAAGCTGCAGACCTTCGCGGTGAGTGTTACAGCTCATAAAGGTGGCTCTTCTGGAGTTTTTCGTTCCTTCTGGTGGGTTCGTGGTCTCTCTGGCTTCGGGAGTGAAACTGCAGACCTTTGCAGTGTTACAGCTCTTAAAGGTGGTGCATCCAGAGTTGTTCATTCCTCCCGTCCAGAGTTGTTCTGTTCCTCGTTCCTCCCAGTGGGTTCATGGTCTCGCTGGCTTCAGGAGTGAAGCTGCAGAACTTTGCTCTTAAAGGTGGCACAGACCCAAAGAGCGAGCAGCAGCAAGATTTATTGCAAAGGGCAAAAGAACAAAGCTTCCAAAAAGTGGAAGGGGACCTGAGTGGGTGGCTCAGGTGGCCTGCTTTTATTCCCTTATTTGGCCCCAATCACATCCTGCTGATTGGTCCATTTTACAGAGAGCTGATATGTCCATTTTACAGAGTGCTGATTGGTCCGTTTTTACACAGAGCACTGATTGGTGCAATTTACAAAACTTTAGCTAGACACAGAGCGCTGATTGGTGCATTTACAATCCTTTAGCTAGACAGAAAAGTTCTCCAAGTCCCCTACCCGATTAGCTAGACACAGAGCGCTGATTGGTGCATTTACAAACCTTTAGCTAGACACAGAGTGCTGATTGGTGCATTTACAATCCTTTGGCTAGACAGAAAAGTTCTCCAAGTCCCCTACCCGATTAGCTAGACACAGAGCACTGATTGGTGTGTTTACAAACCTTTAGCTAGACACAGAGCACTGATTGGTGCATTTACAATCCTTTAGCTAGATAGAAAAGTTCTCCAAGTCCCCACCCAACCCAGAAGCCCAGCCGGCTTCACCTCTCACTTTTTCTGTCCCTTTTTCCCTTCCCCTATATTTTATTGATCCAATGAAGTCATTTCTATTCCCCTTTTTTCTTTATAAGTTTAGAAGTTATGTACTTAATTCTATTCTTTCAGGGATAACTCAACATTTTTTCACTTATATATCATATTTATATTTTCTGATATTACCTAGAACCAGTTAGTCTGTATTCTTTCAAAGCAGAGAGATGTTACATTCTGGACTAAATCATGCTCCTATCTTCCATAATCACATGTGGAATATCTGTTACACATTGTTTTAAGCACAAAATACAGCTTTTCTAATAGTCAATGCTTATTTAAATTTGTGAACATGTTTTGCTGCTTATTTTGAATAATTTTTTCTCAATATTTACTCTTATTTGAGATCATTTTTATTTTTTTGCTGAAGTACACTCTATAGTTATTTTTCAGTTAGTACATGTGATCAAAAACTGAGTATCTGAAATACTTATATTTCACGCTCACTCTCGAATGATGGTTTATTAGGGCGCAGAACTCTATACTGACAATCGTTTCCCTTCTAAAGTTTGAAAATATAACTTCTAGGACATTGTGTTACTAGTGAGAACACTTACAGAGATGTTATCTATTTGTGATAGATGCAAGAGGCAGATAAGGGAGGGTTCCCAGAGAATCTATGACCTGCCCCACAAGTGTTTACATTAGATGCTTCTGTGCAAATGAGGGAACCTGCCCAGGGCTTTGTCTGGGCGTGCCCACAGCAGACTGGGGGCCCACCTGCGTACCGGGAGAGTGGGGTGGAGCCACCGGAAATTCAAGCCTGATGCCCCGGGAGGAGTCTGGCCTCTTCAGCTCCTGTGTGGTGGCCTGATATTCAGTCTGTGAGCTGGGAGCATGTTGGCAGGTCCCTCTTTTTATTTTCACTGAGAGCTTTATTTTACTAAGTGCCACTATCCTTACCTTTCAATGTGTCTGCATGCCTAATTTTTCCTGGTTGTTAGACAAGAACCCGGATTTTAGTTGAACTCTGGAGCAAAAATCCTGCATCATTTGTAGGTAATGTTTGTTTTCTTTGGTTGTTTTTATGACCTTCTTTTTATTCCTAGTATTTGGGCATTTCACAAAAACATTTATAAATCTGAATTAAAAAACAAACTGACCTTGCCAAGGACCCTACTGATCCCTTTTCATATAATTCTATCTTCTAGATCTTGTGCTGCCTTCTAAGTTAGTTCATCAGTTCTATACTTCAGTATTTAATTCTATATTCAGCCATGTTATCAAATGTTTATTTCAATCTTTGAGTTTCTCATTTGTAATAGTATTTTTTCATTTTTATGTTTTTAAAAGTAAAAAAATTATTTTACTATTTTTGTTTAGTAACTTTCAGTACTTGATGCATAGATTTTATTTCATCTTTATGTTTTTGAGATGTTTGCATAACACATTTAAAGACAATTACATATTGTTGTATGATTTCCATTTCCTTGGTCAAGAATTCGCCCATTTGTTGCATCTCTGAAGACTTTCCCAAAGTGGGTTAATCTTGAATATGGTAAACTTGCTGCCCTCAGTTTTTTAGTTTTAATACTTTATCAGTTGTTTCTTGTTCTTTTTTTTTCTGGGCATATTATTACACCATTTGAAAAGAATGACAATTTTGGCCTTTCTCTTTGAGATTTTGTAACTCATTTTCTTTTCTTTTCACACAGAGTTTGATAAGGCCTCCAGTACTTTGTGATATAGTAGTTGTGGTGGTGGTCCTTCTTGTCTTACTGCTGATCTCAAGTAATATGATTAAAGTTTCTCCATTATGTTTGTAGCAAATTTTTGCTACATGACTATTACAAGTTTAAGAGGTTATCAAGAGTTTTTATTACAAATATTTTAAATCTTAGCAAAGACTATAAAAACTGAGATAAACATGTTTTTCTTCTAAATAGTAATCATTTAGACAAATCACAAATGTGATATCAGATTAATGCATCCTACACTGTATGGAAACTATAAATTCATGATCTTCAAAAATTGTAGGTAAATATTTAATTTACAAAATAATTTATCCATCTTGCTTTACCAAAAAAAGGCAAGGTCTTGCTTTTCTTTCCCTATGCAGTAGTAATGGCTCTTTGGTGTAAAAACTTTATAGGACCTAAAGTAAAAAAGAAGACAAAAACCAGTTTGTCTTTCAAAGTCTTAAAATATTTCATTAACCTCATAGTGCCTGATCTCTGTCACCAAGCAAATAGTCTGAACTATTATTTCCAAGCTCAATTCAAACAGGTAAAGTTTTACTACAATTATATCTGACCATCATTACAGTGTTTTCTCCAATCACTTCCAAAGCCTACCCCTTTTCTTTATCATACTGCCACGTATATTGCATAATACAGAGCTTAGCTAGCGAGGTACAAGTGATAAGGATTATCTCCCCAGAGTCTCCCAGCCTTGATAATTCCTAGACCACAGCACCATGCCTTAGGTTATAGTCACAGGCCTCTATATAGTCTTCCACATATCCCATTACATTTTAAATCCTATGCCCTTTATATCCTGCACTTACCTGTCAAAATTCTAAGGTATAAGTTTTTTTTTTTTTTTTTAACTTATCCCTGCTGTTTAATTTTGAAGAAAGAAAAATATAAAAGAAAATTTTTTAAAAAGAGGCCCTCATGGATATCAAAGAATGCCAACAATAATGCTGAAGAAAGAAGTTATTCTACAGCAATGAGGCACTAAGAAAAGAATTTTGTAAACATTAGCCTCTTGGTTACTGGAGAACTATAACTTTTATGTAGTCATGCTTGGAAAACACTAAAAGGGAAATGAGTCTATTTGACAATATTCTGTCTTCACTGTTGTTCACTTCATATGTGTTGGAATATAAAGTTCTGTACAGTTAATATGAAGCTCTCTTTAGCATTTAAAACATGATTTGCATTTTTATGAGGCATTTTGGCTAATTTTATTGATTTCCTTATATTTCATAGTCCTTAGCCTTATGAGAATCTTATGTTTCTGTATTTTTTCTATCATGTAGCACAATCTCTGACACACAAAACATACAATAAACATGTGTTGATTTTTCTATCAAAGTCAGAATTTATTCATAAGGAATCTGAAGTAAGGTGTACTAAGCTTGTTTATGGGTTAAGTGATATAGCCAAATTCAAAACTTTACTTTTTATGTCAGTCTAGAAATATCTCAGATTAAAATATATCACTTCTTAGTTCCAATTAGATAAGGGAAATCTTTTATAATAATGCCAGGATTGCTATAATCTGATAGGAGACAACAATTTCCTCTTGCTACAGGAAAATTTGGAGGACAAAAAAAAGAAAACATAAGATAGAGGGGAGAAAATAGTCAGATGAGGAAGAAGCAAAAAACACAAACAAGGCATTTAGATTTGTTAGGAAGGAATTCAAGTCAGTCAATAAAGTGATAACTTTTGAATTGTCTGAGAAAAATATACTCAGAACAAAATCAGGCACACTAAAGGTATCCATAATCCACATTATTTACTAGGCTAAAGGTAAGTACAAACAAATCTACATGGACTAATTGTATCACAGAACAAAAAGGGTAGCAAAATCCAGTAATTCCAATGGAGTAATAAAGTTGCAGACAAAGGAAAATTAATGTGTGCATTGCTTGAGATATAACTAAAATGTCATTAAAATAAATTCTAAGTTATGAATATTCATTTGAAAAGTTACAAAGTAGGCACTGATTTATATTTCAGAAGCAAGGATATATGTTTCTATATAATTTAGTCCCAAATATAGTTCATTTCCTATGCTAATGCTTTTTTCCTTCTTCTTACCTTCTTAGGTCAACAACAAGAGGGCAGGGCCTCCCAAGAAAAGCTTTACTAATGTAATAGCTTTGGCCAAGTCCACCCAATATATTTTCCTCTCTGCAAAGAGAAACAAGCTATTGTCTCATCCTAGATTTCCTCTTCTTCCATGCCACTGTTATTCATGTTCAAATCCTGGCTGTCCTTCAGGGTCCAATTCAAATGATTATCACCATTTTCAATTAATGTCATTTCTTCCTATTTTCTACCTTTTGTTAGCTATGTTAAAGTGTTTCTTTACCAACATCCCCCATACATTGTGTAACACAGTGTCTATGGCTTACTCATTTTTGAATCCTTATCATGACCTGACATAATGAAGATTCTTAGTACATAGTGATACATGTAAATATGAGTTAATTAGTACATGATAGACTTGATTTCCAGAATGATTTTGTATAGTTGAACTGTCTCGTAAGGGGACACACGTGAAATGAAGACTTTAGTCACTATCAAGAAGATATTTTGGGTGACTTTACATACCTGCCAATGATAAATCTAGAAACAATAGATGCTTGGGTAGGTGATTTCCTTTTGCCTTCTTTATCGTTGTTTTCCCAGTATTTCTTACATTCATCTAATTTCATTAGATGCCCATATACTTTATACTGGCTCTTCCTGTGAGGTTTGAACTGGTCCAGTCCATTTGTTTTCAGAATTGATTCATCTGGAGGGTCATCTCCTATCCTCCCAAACAATGATATACCAGTCTGAGGACTGTGTAGAAGGGACTTCTCTTTCTACTCAGTATGACCAAAATAATTCAATCCTAGCTGTGGTGTGTGATTTATGAATATTTTCTCCTTTAGTTTGTGTGAACCAATTTTGTGCCATAAGAATTTTAGCCTCCTTTTCCACAAAAGAGTGATTTAATCAAACAAAAGTTGACAATCAAAGTAGTACATTTGTGTGACAGTGATTAAACATGGTGTTTTTCTCTTAGGTGTCTGAGCAGATTTGGAAATGCCCATTCTGCTCTCAGAGCTCCTCTGCTTTAAGGGGGATGGACTTCCTGTACCTCTACGTAGTGCATGAGTGCCAGCCACTGGTATCTAGAACTGTGATTAGTGAGGGAACACTAGGCGGAACAAACAACCCAACTCTTTTTATCTAATCTGTTGACTCCAAAGGGACCTTCTGCTTATTCCAGTTAAAACTCAAGCTGCAATTCAAAATGAAATCAGTATCTTTTTTCTCTACTTGTCAGCAAAGCAAGATTCTACCTTATAATTACCATGTAACAATTAATCGCAAACATAGTGGCTTAAAGCAGCTCCTCTTTTAGCCTACATATCTGCAAACTGGCAGTTTGGACTGAGCTCAGCTGGATGTTTTTTCTGAGCTGATCATGTGTGTAGGGTCTGTTGCTGGCTGGTTTAGACTGATGGTGGATGAGAAACCACATGAAGAAGAGAGGCATGATGGTGGCAGAGTTCTGGAAGAGTCACACAGAAGGCCCTTGAGTTCGTGGCTTGAAAATAGCATCCTGTCACTTCTACCACATTCTATTTACCAGGCCAGCCCAGATAAAGATGTGAAGAAACAGACTCCATCTCTTGATGAGAGAAGTTGAAAATCAATGGACAATGGCATGGATAAGGAAAGGAGTGATGATTGTGGCCATATTTGTAATGGCCATATTTGATACCCTTTTCAGTTTTCCTAGCCACACTTCTCATTGGCCAGGAAAATTAAATGAATGTCAACACTGAAGAAAACAGATTTTGGTTAAAAGCAATGATGTAGCTAATATCCCATTCAGGTAAAAGATTACTTATACAGTATGAGACAGGCATGAGGCAGAGAAGTGCTTACAGGTTGGTTTCTGCTTTGTTAGCAGATTTACTTTTAGGTCATATACTACTTTGTTGTTACTGTTTTATTGAGAAAAAATAACAAATATTTCCAAAATTTTGCAGCATGCAACTCAGTGCTTCAGTTGGCATTCAATCAAAATTTCCTAGAAACAAAAAAAAGACAAGAGAGAGACTTGGAATTATGACTATTCTACTAGATTAGCTCCTACATGTCAAAATCTGTCAAGTTTATGATTTATTCAGATAGCACTTGTTTTTGGTGTAATAACTAAACTGTTGCTTTAGAGTCTACTACATTCTCCTCTATTATTTGGCATTTTTCTCTTTATTATTTTGTTCAAGTAGGATATTGTGCTGAGTTGAACCATGAAATGAATTTTATTGAACAACATCAACAACCTAAATGTTCTGGGGTGTCATCTGCATTTTCATATCTGGCTGTTCAAATTCTTTTTACAGCTATAGCTTTGATAATAATGTAATAGTATAATGTTTTTCATTAGATATCAAATCATAGAAGAAGACAACAAAGATGTGTTAAGTTAGCATAGTTTAATATAAGGAAACAACAGCATCAGTAAAAGCATTGAGCACTAAATATCTCTTCCATTTCAGTTCTTTTACAGGAAGCTTTTGTTACATGTTGTCAGCACATTGCTGTGATGCTCAAGGATGGCTCTTTAACGTGAAAACCTGGTATTTGGGCGTGGCTTGAAGCAGGTGAGAGAGTAAGCCATGCTGATATTAAAGGAAAGGAAGAATAGTAGCTGGAAAGATCCAGATTTAGGAAGCTTCCAGGTGCCCTCCAGGAGTGGCAAGCTGGTCACTGTGGCATGAGAAAATTGAGTTAGGGAAAAAGAAGCAGATTAGATCAAAGAGGTGAAATGGGAGGGAGATCATGTAGATGTTGTAGGCTACTGTGATGAGTTTGACTTTTACTCTGCAAGACGGGAAGACAACCATAAAATTTGGGCCATTAGAGTGAAATAATTTGTCTTTATTTTAAAAAGGATCACTTTGCCTCCTTTATTTTAAAAAAGATCACTCTGTTGGAATAGAACGTGTACGTACTGGAGAGTGGTAGTGGATAGACAGCTATAATGGAAGCTGGGAGACAAATTAGAAAGCAACTGTTTTCTCCCAAATTCATTCCCTGCCCTTCGTCTAATTACATCTATATCTTAGAGGTCTAATCCCTACAAAATATATTTCCCAGATTTCCTTGCTAATTGGTTTCAAACTAAATTTAGTCAAAAAGAAACATTGTCATGAAGTTCAGGGCACCAAGAAGGGACAATCTGGGACATTGCTCCCTCTCACTGATTGCTTTGGGTTGTGCCTGTGGCGACTGCCGCATGTGCCACACTGCCAGTCCCTGCTGGGCAGGCTACTGTGATTGCCATTTGTATTGGGTGATCTCAGCTTTTGGTTTCCCATGATACCATCTCTAGGGGTAGCAGCTGGCTGTAATAAGTAATGTCTGGATTATCCTAACTCTTCTGTTTGTTCTCTCAGGTATTTAACAATTTTGTGACTAATTGGCTTCTATTATTTCCCTAGAGTAGGTTCTGTTATTACCCTGGAATGTGTTTGTAATAGAGTGGGCTATTACAATCATCTAGGATAAAGATAACTGTGGCTTGGAATAAGGTGGTAGCAATGGAAGTGATGAGAAGTCATTAGATGCAGAATATATTTTATAGATGTAATGTGATAAAATAAAAAATAAACTGGACTCTGGTTTCCAGCATATAGTTCCAAAAGACTGAAATTGAAATTTGTGGAGTAATAGGGTATCTTTTGTATGCTAATGAGAAGAGTGGTGGTTGGGGGCCCCTAGAAAGCTTCAGCATGAGGGCTAGTCACCAGAAAAACTATGACATGATTAGAGGGCTAAAACTTTCAGCCTCACTCCCTGACCTCTGAGGAGAGAAGACAGGCTAGAGATTGAGTTCAATCACCAATGGCCAATGATTTAATCAATATCATGCCTACATAATGCAATCTCCATAGAAACCCCTAAACCGTGGGTTTCAGAGAGCTTCTGGGTTGGCCAACATATCAAGAGAGGAGCTGTGAGGTGGGCAAGCCTGAAGAGGGCTTGGAAGGTCCTGTCCTGCCCCTTTTCTTTGCTTTATGCCTCTCTTCCATTGGCTGTTCCTAAGTTTTATCTTTTATATAGTCAAAAAGAGTTTTGATATAGGTTGTATGAGTGTTATAAGACAAGTAAAAGTCAAAGATGACTCTAGTGTTTTTCCTGAGAAATTGAAAATGGCATAATTATTATTAACTAAGATGAAAATAATGTAAATAAAGCAAGTCTATGCTGGGAGAGATCAGGGGTTCAGTTTTGTACATGCTGTGTTTAAGATGCCCATTAACTACCTAATTGGAACTTTTAAATGATCAGTTGTGTATATATGCATCTGGAGTCAGAAGTCCAAACTAGAGATATAAATTTAGGAATCAACAGCTTTTATTGTTGTCTATTCAAAGTTATGAGACTAGATGAGATCATTCCAGAAAGTGAACATATATAAAAGAGAGGTTACCAAAAGTGAATGAGGACTCCATTTACTATACCTTCAATTATTTAAAATCTTATAAATTGGTGCTATCCAATAGAACTTCCTGCAGAGACAGAAATGTTCTATATTTGCACTATCTGAAATAGTAGCTGTATTAGTTTTCTATTTCTACTGCAACAAATTGTCTCAACTTTAGTGGCTTAAACAACAGTAATTTATTATCTTATAAGTTCTGTAGATCAGAAATGCATCATGGTCTCACTGGACTAAAACCAAGATGTCAGCATGGTTGCATTCCTTTTTGGAGGCTCTGGTGGAGAATCTGTTTCTTTGACTGATCTAACTTCTAGAGCCCACTTGCATTCCTTGGCTTGTGGCTCCTTTCCTGCATCTTCAAAGCTAGCAAGGCAGGTTGAGTTCTCACAGCTCATTACCCTGATCTTTTCTTCTGTCTTCCTCCTCCACTTTAAGTATCCTTGTGATTAGATTGGAACCCTTGTGGATAATCCAGGATAATCTTCCCAGCTCAAGGCCCTTAAACTTAATCACATGTATAAAGTCCCTTTTGTCATGTAAAGTAACATATCCATAGGTTCCAGGATTAGAATGCATACATTTTTGGGAAACCATTACTTTGCCTATCAGCGTGACCACTATCACCATATGGTGATTGGACATTTGAAACATGGCTAGTGGAATTGAGAAACAACATTATTTTCTTTTAACTAATTTAAGTTGAAATGGAAATGCATATAGATAATGGCTATCTTATTGGACAGCACACATCTAGAAGAATAGGAGAGTAAATAGACTAGTGACATGTGGTATGATCACAGACCAACATTAAGAGCCTGTGTATGATTTGTAGTTATGAATTTTAAGTAAGACTTTAGCATAGTTGTATTTCTACAGCCATATTAACTACTGATGGCACTCTGTATTAGTTCATTCTCACACTGCTATAAGGACATACTTGAGACTGGGTAATTTATTTTAAAAAAGAGGTTTAATGGACTCACAGTTTCATATGGCTGGGGAGACCTCACAATCATGGTGTAAGGCGAAGAAGGAGCAAAGGCACATCTTACATGGCAGCAGGCAAGAGAGCATGTGAGGGGGACCAGCCTTTTATAAAACTATCAGATCTCATGAGAACTCACTCACTATGACAAGAACACCATGGAAGTAACCACCTTCATGATTCAATTACCTCCCACCAGGTCCCTCCTATGACATGTGGGGATCCTGAGAACTACAATCCAAGATGAGATTTGGGTGGGGACACAGCCAAACCATATCACACCCATAAAATTGCCTTGAAGATACATTATCAAAAAACGATAATTATAAACCAAGGGAGAGAAAGGTTTTGAATTTAAGAAACAGTGATGAGCAAAGAGACCAGAAAAATTTCTCTTAACTCTAAATAATTATTGAGGCTACCACTCCAAAAATTAATATAATTTTTTTTTTAGATGAAGTCTCGCACTGTCACCCGGGCTGGAGTGCAGTGGCGCGATCTCAGCTTACTGCAACCTCTGCCTCCTGGGTTCAAGCGATTCTCCTGCCTCAGCCTTCCAAGTAGCTGGGATTACAGGCACCCACCACTACACCCAGCTAATTTGTTGTATTTTTAGTAGAGATGGGATTTCACTATGTTGGCCAGGCTGGTCTCAACTCCTGACTTCAGGTGATCCACCCGCCTCAGCCTCCCAAAGTGCTGGGATTACAGGTGTGAGCCACTGCGCCCAGCCCAAAATATCTTAAGTAGATGGGGTTTTGCTATATTGGCCAGTCTGGTCTTGAACTCCTGACCTTGTGATCCACCCGCCTCGGCCTCCCAAAGTGCTGGGATTACAGGCATGAGCCACTGTGCCTGGCCATATAATTTTTAAAAGAAGATTCATTAAACAAAGGATCCACAATATAATAAACAATTCCAAACTATCAACAGCCAAATGATTGATTCTTGACACTTATGAAATAAATGGATTATTTTGTTCCGAATTTCAGAACAACCAATAAAATAAGAGAAATAAGATACAGAATTTGCAAATCATTGGAAAGAAGTAACAAAGTTATAAACAGGGAAGTATTTTTAAATGACACTTGAAAACTCAAACAAAAGAAAACATAACACATGATGGCAGCAAAAAGTTTAAACATATTATGATTATAATTATGATAAGTTCCCCTGTCAAAGACAAGGAACAGTAATTAGTTGTTTATAAGAACTACACTTAAATCAAATGACACACAAAGGTAAAAATTGAGCAAGGGAATGAGAAGCAAAACAATACCCAGAAAGAGATTTCAGCAGAAGTGGGAGTCGTTCTTTCCAGTATAGGTTTGAATTCACAATACCTGCAGGGCCTGAAAAAGCTCAAATTAAAATTTAATGTAAAGTGGTCTCCAATTAGTAGTTTCCCAAGATGCCTTGCAGAAGAGGCAATACAAATTCATTTTTTTTTTCTTTTCCCCACAAGGTGGGTGTCATTGTGACTGGCTGCTACCTCCCCATGAGTCTTCTAAAATAAAACCTGCAAATTCACATCTTCCCCATGCTTCCAGAGAATGCATATTCTTCCTTTGAAAAAAGAAAACCAGGTATGGTTGCATGTGCTTGTAGTTCTAGCTACTCAGGAGTATTCAGGAGGCTGAGGTAGGATGATCACTTAAGCCTAGGAGTTCAAGTCCAAGTGTAACCAAGACAAATGGAGACCCTCTTTCTGGGAGCTGGGGCGGGGCGGAAGAGGGCAACACCTAGGGAAACAGATTTATGTAGAGAGGGACAATAGAATTTTCAATTTATAACAAGGAAAAAAATGACCACCAGACATTTGTAAGACGTCAGTAGCACAAAAGAGAAACACAACCAGGTTATAATTTTTTGGTCAAAGGTCTGTAAAACGCTGGCTAATTCTGAGGATATGGTGCAAAAAAAATATGATTTTGTTAACCACAACAAAAAGAAAGGTAAGAAATGCTAGGAGAAAGCTAAAAGCTCCATGCTAAAATAATGGTCCTAATATTAAGCAAAGTAAAATGTGGTATGATTTTGAGTGGTCAGCAGAGTGTAAGAATAAATAATCTATTTGCACTTGATACTTTCAGCTGTCACAGAGGTCATAGAATTGGGCTTATTGAGAAGGAAAGGTAAATGCTAGTACACTACTTGGCTCGGAAGTGAACAAAATTGCAGTTTGCTCGAACAACTCTATAGGAAAAAGTCTAATAATCTCATGTAAAAATGGGCAGAAGATTTGAATAGATATTTCTCAAAAGAAGACATACGAATGGCAAACAGACATATGAAAATATACTCAACATAATTGATCATCAGAGAAATGTAAATCAAAACTACAATGAGATATCATCTGACTCCAGTTAAAATGGCTTTTATCCAAAAGTCAGGCAATAACAAATGCTGGTAAGGATGTAGAGAAAAGGGAACCTTGTACACTGTTAGTGGGAATGTAAATTAATACAATCACAATGGAGAACAGTTTGGAGGATCCTCAAAAATCTAAAAATAGAGCTACCATATGATTCAGCAATCTCACTGCTAGGTATATACCCAAAAATATATTGAAGAGACGTCTGCACTCCCATGTTTGTTGCAGCACTGTTCATAATAGCCAAGATTTGGAAGCCACCTAAGTGTCCATCAACAGATGAATGGAGAAACTGTGGTACATATACACAATGGAGTACTATTCAGCCATAAAAAGGAGTGATATTCTGTCATCTGCAACAACATGAATGGAACTGGAGATCGTTATGTTAAGTTAAATAAGCCAGACACAGAAAGACAAACATCACATATTTTCACTTATTTTTGGGATATAAAAGGCAAAGCAATTAAACTCATGGAGATAGAGAACAGTTAGATGGTTACCAGAGGCTAGGAGGAGGAGTGGGGAGGGGGGAGTTGGTGATGGTTAATGGGTACAAAAAAATGATTAGAAATAATAAATAAGACCTAGTATTAGATAGGACAACAGGAGGACTATAGTCAAAAATAATTTATTTGTACATCTCAAAGTAACTAAAAGAGTGTAATTGTATTATTTGTAACACGTAGGATAAATGCTTGAGGTGACAGATACCCCCTTTACCCTGATGTGATTATTACACATTGTATGCCTGTACCAAAAGATCTCATATACCTCATAAATACATACACCTACTATGTACCCACACAAATTAAAAATTTTAAAAATTTAAAGAATTTACAGTTTGTTGGTTTTGAATATTTGACCAAATTTTTTACTAAGCACAGATGGATTGAATACAATTTTATTGTCCTTTTGACATTATGATAATGAAGGTATCTACACAGAAGTTTGAGATGAGAAAAAAATGATATAATATCCGCCTACTACATAGTGGGTAGTTTATATACTAAAGTTATTGTTATGAGAAAGAATGGCTTAGGAATATTATTTAAAATTACTAAGGAGTGTTAAAAATAAAATACCAAATGTAAAAATGACAAAGGCAAGAAGAAACAGTAGATAATGTGAGTAAATCTTAATCTTTCCAAGAGAGGAGACAGTACATAATATCTAAAATTGTTAAACCATAAAATAGGGGTATAGTTATTTTATTCATAATTAAGGAGATAACTACTATAGCATGAAATAGTGCCAAAAATGGTTGCCTCTAGGAAATGTGATTATAGATATTATAATATTTTGGACTGTGAAAATCTGCTTTTAAGACTGAGGAAATACAAGTAGGACAATATTTATTTGAAATTTGTATCCTCAGAGAATGTAAAGAAATTCATGTATCCACAAAATAATAATAGCTGCTATTTGAAAACATAGTTTTCTTGAAAGTTAAAATAGTGATAGTCTTCTAAAAATTTTGTTAGTTTTGGTTTTCTCTTTAATCTGAGTTATGTAGAAAAGTGCTTATTTCAAATTAGGTAGGCTTATTTTATTCCTTTTTCTGTCTTTATTAACTAGATTTTTATTGTGTTCAGAAAATGCCATGCATTAAAAGACTACTTTTGAGACTTTCTAGAGATTTTCTTTGTTGCTAAAGAGATTTTTGTAATTGTTACATGGGATTTTAAAAAGAATGTAAATTATCCTTTTTGTCAAGTATAATGATTTCTGAAACCTAGCTGTTTCAAAATACTGTATAATACTGTAATACTATATTGTTTTTAGCTATGTGTACTTATTTCTTAGAGTGGTATGTTAAAGCCTCGACCTTGTGACTTTGTTTATTTCTCTCTCTAGATCTAAACATTTCCAAGACATGTTATTTGCAATACCAAGACCATAACTATTGTGTATTCAATTGAAATAAAATATTTCAGCCCTTTATAATTCACCTTGAACTTTATTTTGTTAAATATAAATGTTGTCGATTATACAACCTTTCACTATCAATCCCTAGATACACTTTTCTAATCCACTATAATTGTTTTAAAATAAAAGGAGAAGGGAAGGTTGTAGTAAAACCCTCCCAAAACTCCTCCTCCATAAAAGCAATGAGGATACTGGCAAAAAATAAAATAAAATAAAATAAAATAAATTGTCAAAATCAACTTTTTCAGAACTCTGGAAACTAACTGAAGCCTTTCAACAATCTGAGGAACTTTTATTTTAGAAAAATAATTAGATCTTGGTAACAATGAGCTTTGTGGTGCTTGAACTTACTTTATGCCCATTCAAATTCATGATATCCTTTAAGACCAATAGATTCACACTCTCAGTAACTGAAAAACAACAGCCTAGCAGTCACTGGATGGGAAGAAGGGTTTAGAAATCACCCAAATCCACATGTGAAATGACCATTTGACCTTTGTGGAAGCTACCTGAAAAACTTCATTCTCAAGGTTTATTATTATTTTATTTAGTTAGTTATTTAGAGAAAGAGTCTCACTCTGTCACCCAGGCTGGAGTGCAGTGACATGATCATGACTCACTGCAGCCTTGACCTCCTAATTTCAAATGATCCTCCCACCTCAGCCTCCCAAGTAGCTAGGACTACATGTGCTTGACCAACACGTGATTAATTTTTTGTTTTTTTAGAGACAGGAGTCTTGCTATGTTGCCCAGGCATGTCTCAATTTTCTAGCCTTAAGCGTTCCTCCCACCTCGGCCTCTCAAAGTGCTGGAATTATAGGTGTGGTAGGTTTATCTTTATTTGGCCTGACTTAGAGCTTTCTCTGTGAGAATAGCCAAATTCCCAGGTGTGTGTCTAAAGCAACTATTGGCAATTGTTTAACAAGACAGCTTCCTTAAGCGGAGATCCCATTTAGGGCTAATAAGTGGCTAAGAAACTTAAAAGGAAAAACTGGGGAATGAAAGGACTTCAGAGGATATTTAAAAGCTCCACACATTCCTGGGAATCTAGAAGGCCACATGTATGTGCAGGACTGTGAACATGTACAGAAAACACTGCAGAAGGTCTTAATTGCTCACCTATGGCTGACCTTTAGTTGCTGTAAAATCAAAAGTAAAGGTTAAGGCAGAACTGTAAGTTGTCTGAAGTGTTGAAGATGTTCCTGAACGTAAACACAGAGTCTGTCAGCAAAGGCTGTGAGACTTATTGGTCCAAGGTATGTAAGGAGATCCCAGTCCAATCACTAGCTGATGACTAAATTAAAGAATACAGACTTGGATAATATCCTGCAGAGTGTTTTCCAACTTGTTTCCATTCTCCCCGTCACTTTCAGGTACACCAATCAGACGTAGATTTGGTCTTTTCACATAGTCCCACATTTCTTGGAGGCTTTGCTCGTTTCTTTTTATTCTTTTTTCTCTAAACTTCCCTTCTCGCTTCATTTCATTCATTTCATCTTCCAGAGCTGATGCCCTTTCTTCCATTTGATCGCATCGGCTCCTGAGGCTTCTGCATTCTTCACGTAGTTCTCGAGCCTTGGTTTTCAGCTCCATCAGCTCCTTTAAGCACTTCTCTGTATTGGTTATTCTAGTTATACATTCTTCTAAATTTTTTTCAAAGTTTTCAACTTCTTTGCCTTTGGTTTGAATATCCTCCCGTAGCTCGGAGTAATTTGATCGTCTGAAGCCTTCTTCTCTCAGCTCGTCAAAGTCATTCTCCGTCCAGCTTTGTTCTGTTGCTGGTGAGGAACTGCGTTCCTTTGGAGGAGGAGAGGTACTCTGGTTTTTAGAGTTTCCAGTTTTTCTGCTCTGTTTTTTCCCCATCTTTGTGGTTTTATCTACTTTTGGTCTTTGATGATGGTGATGTACAGATGGGTTTTTGGTGTGGATGTCCTTTCTGTTAGTTTTCCTTCTAACAGACAGGACCCTCAGCTGCAGGTCTGTTGGAGTACCTGGCCGGCCATGTGAGGTGTCAGTCTGCCCCTGCTGGGGGGTGCCTCCCAGTTAGGCTGCTCGGGGGTCAGGGGTCAGGGACCCACTTGAGGAGGCAGTCTGCCTATTCTCAGATCTCCAGCTGCGTGCTGGGAGAACCACTGCTCTCCTCAAAGCTGTCAGACAGGGACATTTAAGTCTGCAGAGGTTACTGCTGTCTTTTTGTTTGTCTGTGCCCTGCCCCCAGAGGTGGAGCCTACAGAGGCAGGCAGGCCTCCTTGAGCTGTGGTGGGCTCCACCCAGTTCAAGCTTCCCAGCTGCTTTGTTTACCTACGCGAGCCTGGGCAATGGCGGGCGCCCTTCCCCCAGCCTCACTGCCAACTTGCTGTTTGATCTCAGACTGCTGTGCTAGCAATCAGCGAGACTCCGTGGGCGTAGGACCCTCTGAGCCAGGTGCGGGCTATAATCTCCTGGGACACCGTTTCCTAAGCTCGTTGGAAAAGCACAGTATTCAGGTGGGAGTGGCCCGATTTTCCAGGTGCCCTCTGTCACCTCTGGAAAGGGAACTCCCTGACCCCTTGCACTTCCCGAGTGAGGCAATGCCTCGCCCCTGCTTTGGCTGGTGCACGGTGCACTCACCCACTGACCTGCGCCCACTGTCTGGCACTCCCTAGTGAGATGAACACGGTACCTCAGATGGAAATGCAGAAATCACCCGTCTTCTGCGTCTTCTGCGTCGCTCATGCTGGGAGCTGTAGACCGGAGCTGTTCCTATTCGGCCATCTATCCTAAATATATATGCACCCAATACAGGAGCACCCAGATTCATAAAGCAAGTCCTGAGTGACCTACAAAGAGACTTAGACTCCCACACATTAATAATGGGAGACTTTAACACCCCACTGTCAACATTAGACAGATCAACGAGACAGAAAGTCAACAAGGATACCCAGGAATTGAACTCAGCTCTGCACCAAGTGGACCTAATAGACATCTACAGAACTCTCCACCCCAAATCAACAGAATATACATTTTTTTCAGCACCACACCACACCTATTCCAAAATTGACCACATACTTGGAAGTAAAGCTCTCCTCAATAAATGTAAAAGAACAGAAATTATAACAAACTATCTCTCAGATCACAGTGCAATCAAGCTAGAACTCAGGATTAAGAATCTCACTCAAAACCGCTCAACTACATGGAAACTGAACAACGAGCTCCTGAATGACTACTGGGTACATAACGAAATGAAGGCAGAAATAAAGATGTTCTTTGAAACCAACGAGAACCAAGACACAACATACCAGAATCTCTGGGATGCATTCAAAGCAGTGTGTAGAGGGAAATTTATAGCACTAAATGCCCACAAGAGAAAGCAGGAAAGATCCAAAATTGACACCCTAACATCACAATTAAAAGAACTAGAAAAGCAAGAGCAAACACATTCAAAAGCTAGCAGAAGGCAAGAAATAACTAAAATCAGAGCAGAACTGAAGGAAATAGAGACACAAAAAACCCTTCAAAAAATTAATGAATCCAGGAGCTGGTTTTTTGAAAGGATCAACAAAATTGATAGACCGCTAGCAAGATTAATAAAGAAAAAAAGAGAGAAGAATCAAATAGATGCAATAAAAAATGATAAAGGGGATGTCACCACTGATCCCACAGAAATACAAACTACCATCAGAGAATATTACAAACACCTCTACGCAAATAAACTAGAAAATCTAGAAGAAATGGATAAATTCCTCAACACATACACCCTCCCAAGACTAAACCAGGAAGAAGTTGAATCTCTGAATAGACCAATAACAGGAGCTGAAATTGTGGCAATAATCAATAGCTTACCAACCAAAAAAAGTCCAGGACCAGATGGGTTCACAGCCGAATTCTACCAGAGGTACACGGAGGAGCTCGTACCATTCCTTCTGAAACTATTCCAATCAATAGAAAAAGAGGGAATCCTCCCTAACTCATTTGATGAGGCCAGCATCATCCTGATACCAAAGCCTGGCAGAGACACAACAAAAAAAGAGAATTTTAGACCAATATCCTTGATGAACATTGATGCAAAAATCCTCAATAAAATACTGGCAAACAGAATCCAGCAGCATATCAAAAAGCTTATCCACCATGATCAAGTGGGCTTCATCCCTGGGATGCAAGGCTGGTTCAATATACGCAAATCAATAAATGTAATCCAACATATAAACAGAACCAAAGACAAAAACCACATGATTATCTCAATAGATGCAGAAAAGGCCTTTGACAAAATTCAGCAACTCTTCATGCTAAAAACTCTCAATAAATTAGGTATTGATGGGACGTATCTCAAAATAATAAGAGCTATCTATGACAAACCCACAGCCAATATCATACTGAATGGCCAAAAACTGGAAGCATTCCCTTTGAAAACTGCCACAAGACAGGGATGCCCTCTCTCATCACTTCTATTCAACATAGTGTTGAAAGTTCTGGCCAGGGCAATTAGGCAGGAGAAGGAAATAAAGGGTATTCAATTAGGAAAAGAGGAAGTCAAATTGTCCCTGTTTGCAGATGACATGATTGTATATCTAGAAAACCCCATTGTCTCAGCCCAAAATCTCCTTAAGCTGATAAGCAACTTCAGCAAAGTCTCAGGATACAAAATCAATGTACAAAAATCACAAGCATTCTTATACATCAATAACAGACAAACAGAGAGCCAAATCATGAGTGAACTCCCATTCACAATTGCTTCAAAGAGAATAAAATACCTAGGAATCCAACTTACAAGGGATGTGAAGGACCTCTTCAAGGAGAACTACAAACCACTGCTCAATGAAATAAAAGAGGATACAAACAAATGGAAGAACATTCCATGCTCATGAGTAGGAAGAATCAATATCATGAAAATGGCCATCCTTCCCAAGGTAATTTACAGATTCAATGCCATCCCCATCAAGCTACCAATGACTTTCTTCACAGAATTGGAAAAAACTACTTTAAAGTTCATATGGAACCAAAAAAGAGCCCTCATCGCCAAGTCAATCCTAAGCCAAAAGAACAAAGCTGGAGCCATCACACTACCTGACTTCAAACTATACTACAAGGCTACGGTAACCAAAACAGCATGGTACTGGTACCAAAACAGAGACATAGATCAATGGAACAGAACAGAGCCCTCAGAAATAACGCCACATATCTACAACTATCTGATCTTTGACAAACCTGAGAAAAACAAGCAATGGGGAAAGTATTCCCTATTTAATAAATGGTGCTGGGAAAACTGGCTAGCCGTATGTAGAAAGCTGAAACTGGATCCCTTCCTTACACCTTATACAAAAATCAGTTCAAGATGGATTAAAGACTTAAATGTTAGACCTAAAACCATAAAAACCCTAGAAGAAAACCTAGGCATTACCATTCAGGACATAGGCATGGGCAAGGACTTCATGTCTAAAACACCAAAAGCAACGGCAACAAAAGCCAAAATTGACAAATGGGATCTACTTAAACTAAAGAGCTTCTGCACAGCAAAAGAAACTACCATCAGAGTGAACAGGCAACCTACAAAATGGGAGAAAATTTTCGCAACCTACTCATCTGACAAAGGGCGAATATCCAGAATCTACAATGAACTCCAATAAATTTACAAGAAAAAAAAAACAACCCCATCAAAAAGTGGGCGAAGGACATGAACAGACACTTCTCAAAAGAAGACATTTATGCAGCCAAAAAACACATGAAAAAATGCTCACCATCACTGGCCATCAGAGAAATGCAAATCAAAACCACAATGAGATACCATCTCACACCAGTTAGAATGGCAATCATTAAAAAGTCAGGAAACAACAGGTGCTGGAGAGGATGTGGAGAAATAGGAACACTTTTACACTGTTGGTGGGACTGTAAACTAGTTCAACCCTTGTGGAAGTCAGTGTGGCGATTCCTCAGGGATCTAGAACTAGAAATTCCATTCGACCCAGCCATCCCATTACTGGGTATATACCCAAAGGACTATAAATCATGCTGCTATAAAGACACACGCACACGTATGTTTATTGCGGCATTATTCACAATAGCAAAGACTTGGAACCAACCCAAATGTCCAACAATGATAGACTGGATTAAGAAAATGTGGCACATATACACCATGGAATACTATGCAGCCATAAAAAAGGATGAGTTCATGTCCTTTGTAGGGACATGGATGAAATTGGAAATCATCATTCTCAGTAAAGTATCGCAAGAACAAAAAACCAAACACCGCATATTCTCACTCATAGGTGGGAATTGAACAATGAGAACACATGGACACAGGAAGGGGAACATCACACTTTGGGGACTGTTGTGGGGTGGGGGGAGGGGGGAGGGATAGCATTGGGAGATATACCTAATGCTAGATGACGAGTTGGTGGGTGCAGCGCACCAGCATGGCACATGTATACATATGTAACTTACCTGCACATTGCGCACATGTACCATAAAACCTAAAGTATAAAAATAATAATAATAAAAAAATAAAATAAAATAAAAAAAAGAATACAGACTTGACAGAATTAGTCTAGGAAATCACAATTAAATAAAAGAAAAATAAACAAAGAGAGGCACAACAAATAGCAACAGTAGCAAGTCCTGGAAGTCTTATTACGATCTGATTTCCAGAGTTGCCGCAATATGTTTATTTTAAATGCTTCACTTTTCAATAAAAAATCTTGAGATACCCAAACAAATGAGATAGAGTTATGCCCCTTACATAGGGTGTGGCGGGTAGGAGTCGAGGAATAAATAGTCAATGGAAACTATCCCTGAGAAAGGCTACTGGACTATTAAGACCTTGTACTTACTAGTCAAAGGTTTTAAATCAGCTATTATAAATATCTTTGAGAACTAAAGGAAACCATGTTTAAAAAGTTAAATAAAAATATATCCAGTAATGGGATGGCTGGGTCAAATGGTATTTCTAGTTCTAGATCCCTGAGGAATCGCCACACTGTCTTCCACAATGGTTGAACTAGTTTACAGTCCCACCAACAGTGTAAAATATTCCTATTTCTCCACATCCTCTCCAGCACCTGTTATTTCCTGACTTTTTAATGATTGCCGTTCTAACTGGTGTGAGATGGTATCTCATTGTGGTTTTGATTTGCATTTCTCTGATGGCCAGTGATGATGAGCATTTTTTCATGTGTCTTTTGGCTGCATAAATGTCTTCTTTTGAGAAGTGTCTGTTCATGTCCTTTGCCCACTTTTTGATGGGGTTGTTTGTTTTTTTCTTGTAAATTTGTTTGAATTCATTGTAGATTCTGGATATTAGCCCTTTGTCAGATGAGTAGGTTGCGAAAATTTTCTCCCATTTTGTAGGCTGCCTGTTCACTCTGATGGTAGTTTCTTTTGCTGTGCAGAAGCTCTTTAGTTTAAGTAGATCCCATTTGTCAATTTTGGCTTTTGTTGCCATTGCTTTTGGTGTTTTAGACATGAAGTCCTTGCCCATGCCTATGTCTTGAATGGTAATGCCTAGGTTTTCTTCTAGGGTTTTTATGGTTTTAGGTCTAACATTTAAGTCTTTAATCCATCTTGAATTAATTTTTGTATAAGGTGTAAGGAAGGGATCCAGTTTCAGCTTTCTACATATGGCTAGCCAGTTTTCCCAGCACCATTTATTAAATAGGGAATCCTTTCCCCATTTCCTGTTTTTCTCAGGTTTGTCAAAGATCAGATAGTTGTAGATATGTGGCGTTATTTCTGAGGGCTCTGTTCTGTTCCATTGATCTATGTGTCTGTTTTGGTACCAGTACCAGGCTGTTTTGGTTACTGTAGCCTTGTAGTATAGTTTGAATATAAATCATGCTACTATAAAGACACATGCACATGTATGTTTATTGCGGCACTATTCACAGTAGCAAAGACTTGGAACCAACCCAAATGTCCACCAATGATAGACTGGATTAAGAAAATGTGGCACATGTACACCATGGAATACTATGCAGCCATAAAAAAATGATGAGTTCATGTCCTTTGTAGGGACATGGATGAAATTGGAAATCATCATTCTCAGTAAACTATCACAAGGACAAAAAACCAAACACTGCATGTTCTCACTCATAGATGGGAACTGAACAATGAGAACACATGTGTTCAGGAATGGGAACATCACACTCTGGGGACTGTTGTGGGGTGGGGGGAGAGGGGAGGGATAGCATTAGGAGATATACCTAATGCTAAATGACTAGTTAATGGGTGCGGCACACCAGCATGGCACATGTATACATATGTAACTAACCTTCACATTGTGTACATGTACCCTAAAACTTAAAGTATAATAATAACAAAAAATACATATAATATTTAAATTTTAAAAAATTAAATAAAAATATGAGACTATCTCTAATAGAAAATATCAATAAAGTGGTAGAAATAATTTTAAAGTAAAGTAGAAATAATGCACTTAAAAATAAAAATAAATGATATAAAAATTTTCCTAGAAGGACTCAAAAATAGATTTGAAATGGGAGAAGATGGAATCAATGCAGCTAAAGATAGATCAATTGAGATTATCAATTCTAAGGAACACAAAGACATATGAACGAAAAAAATTGAGCAGAGCCTCAGGGATATGTGGGACATCATCAAGCACACCAACATAGGCATAATAAAGTCCCAGAAGGATTGGAGTGAGAGAAAGAGGCGAAATAATATCTGAAGAAATCGTAGTATGAATTGTTTCCTATTTGATTAAAAAACACTAATTTGCACATTCAGGAAGATTAAGGAACTCAAAATAGAATCAACTAAAAGGGATCCACACCTGGACAAATCATAGTAAAATTGTCAATAGCCAAGGACAAAGAATTTTGAGAACAACTCATCACCTATAAGTGATCAATAAAATAACTTCCTATTTGAAACCATGGTGGCCAGAAATAGAATGACATTTTCAAAGTGTTGTTAGAAAGTGATTGCCAACTATATACCCAAATAAATTATATACCTAAATAAATTTTCCTGTGAAAATAAAGGAGAAAATTAATTCCCAGACAAAAATTCTGAAAAATTAATCCCTAGCAGACCTGCCCTGAAAGAAATACTAAATAAGGCTTTCTAGGCTGAAATGAGAGATACCAAAGAGCAACTTGAATTCACATAAGACACAAGAAATACTGTTAAAAGTTAACTACATAAATAAATACAAAAGGCATTATAAATATATTTTTATTAGTAACTCTTTTCCTCTATCTGACTTAAAAGGCAACTGCAAAAAGCTATAATTATAAAAAAGTGTTGATGGGTTTATAATGAATATACCAAGAATTTAAATTGATTTTACATTTAAAAAATTATTAATGAATTTATTTATAGATCAAATATTAATGCAGAAATTAAAGTAGACTTCCTCATCTTTACACGGGATATTTATAGAAAGAGACATATATATCACAATTAATAATAAACTATCAAATGTTTCCCATTAATATTAAATAAAACAAAAATTGTGACTACCGTATTGCTGTTATCATTCAGTATTTTTCTGGATTTTCTAGTGCATTCAATCAGACCAGTAAAAGAAAAATAAAGAGAGATATAATTATTACAAAGGAAGCCACAAAGCTGCAATTATTTTCAAACAATGATTTAAAAATACATGTTTATCAGTAAATAATTTTAATGAAAACCCCCCAAAACTTAGTACTAATAGCTTAAGTAGGTGAATTGACAAAATATTAGCTAAATATGCAAAAGCCAATAGTTTTCATATACACAAGTCATTACCAACCAGATAATACTGAAAAACAAATACGTAACTCACAATAGTACCAAGTGCATAAAATATCTATGAATAAATAAGAGCCCAGAATGAAATATGTGCATTCTATATAGTAGATTAAGTATTAGTAAACATCCAGTAGAAATCAGCATATCAGGAAAATATTACTTGTAAGTCAATAAGATAAAAGACACACAATACAGTAGCAAAAAAGCAAAAATATACAGGCAAAATTTCTTAGATTAAATAATTGATAGTGAACAATAAACCACTTTAAAAGTTATAAAAGGTGATCAAGCTTGTAAATAAACCAGATCCCATCCCGGGTATAGTTATGCAGTTCAATATGGTAAACACTAGTCACATGTGGCTTTTTAAATTTAAATTAAATAAAATTAAAAATTTAATGTCTTAATTGCACCACCTAAATTTCAAGTGCTCAGTAGTCATATATAGCTAGTGGCTACTATATTAGACATCATAGATATAGAACATTTACATCAATGCAGAAAATTCTATTGGGCAGAACTGGTCTACAAGATTTAAATTGGTTATGTGAGAAATGGGCCCTGGTTCACTATTGTGGGAGCATAAATGTGTCCAGCTTTTATAGAGAGAAATGTGGCAATATTTGTAAAAGTTAAAAATGGATTAAGAACATTTCTTGTGAGCTATCATCATATTTGTACATATGTACAAAAAGATAAGTAAAAGGACACTTATAACATTATAATACATAGAAAATAATTGGAAATACTCTAAATAACACTGACAAATATAGTTAGCTAATTTACATAACCTATTAAGTGAAAAAGCAAGTAACAAAACAATATAAATAGTATCATATTTTGTGTGTATGTATGTGTGTGCATTTCTGATATGGCGAGACTTTGTGTCCCCACCCAAATTTCATCTTGAATTATAATCCCTATAATTATCATAATCCCCACGTGTCAAGGTGGAGGTAATTGAATCATGGGGGCAGTTTTCCCCATGTTGTTCTCATGATAGTGAGTTCTCACGAGGTCTGATGATTTTATAAGGGGCTCTTCCTCGTTTGCTCCGCACTTCTTCTTCCTTCTACCTTGTGAAGAAGGTGCCTTGCTTTCTCCTCACCTTTTCCCATGATTGTAAGTTTCCTGAGGCCTCCAAGCCATGCTGAACTGTGAGTCAATTAAACCTCTTTCCTTTATAAATTACCCCATCTTGGGCAGTTCTTCATAGCAATACAAAAATGGACTAATGCAATTTGTAAAATCTGTGTGTATTTGTAACTGGAAGAAATAGGCTTTCAAGGATGCTCGATAAACTTTTATAATAGTATTATATAATAGTTAACCTTAGAGAGAGTTGAAATTTAAAAGATACTATGATGTTTTGCTCTTCTGCAGTGTTAGAGTTTTATTCTTTTCATAATTAAAAAAAAGAAGTTTAAAGAAACTGTAGTAGTAGAAGCAGTACCCTAAGTATTTTTTCCCACCATTTTAGACATTTCATCCATTTCAGAGAAATCATTAACATTGTCACAAACACTAAGAAAATTATTATTGTCATACACCCACTTCCTTCAAGTAACGGCTGTAACTCAGATATGGAATTCTGAATAATAAAAAATTATACATACTTAAGTAAGAAACATAAAAAATACTCTTAGATTTTCTAATGAATTATTAAGTTCAGTGAATTCAAATAGAATGCAAACTGTGGCTTGATTGTATCTATACTGAAACAACAGCAATTTTTCATCTTTAACTGTTGTGTGTGCTATTAACTTTAAGCCTGATTCATCTCTTGAGGGCTGAGGTGACATACTCATGTAGAGCTATCCTAGAATACAGCCAAGAGCATGGAAAACAAGTCTAATTGTTTTTGGAAAAGTGAGAAATATACATATATTATTTTAGCTGGAACTTTCAGTCAACTGGTAGAAAAATTCAAATTTCATTCTAATATCAGAACTTACAGTTAAAGCACTAAAATATATTTATCAGATTCTCCTTTAGTATACACAAATGATTTCTTGGGGGTATGAACATTTTATATCCTATATGTCCCTATCACTTTGCATGTCAATTTTAATAATTTTAGCATGTTTTTGATAAGTCACACCTAACATTTACGAAGAATTTAATTTTACTATATAAATAACCATTTTTATATTTTCTCATTTAAATTTCATTAGTACACTTTCTGGGAAAATGCTGTCTTCATGCTGTTAATATCATTATGCTGATTAAGAAATACATTGGATGAAACAGTAAAGTAGTAAGATGTATTTCTAAGATGTCTTCTCTTAAACCTTTTCAATATTTCTCTCCCTATTTTGATCTACTGTCTTCCTCCCCCCATAACTCAAGCGTTCTGTGTTGTTTCCCACTGCAATAGGCTATGAAGACCAGCAGTTCTTTCTCATCATGGCTTAATGTTTCCTTCTGCAGAATTTAGTTATCCCATCTCTTATCATCTCAGAATGTTGGTTTCAGCTAGTTTTCTGTTTGGAAGCAATATAAATAGTGGTAACAAAAAGCTTTCTTTTGAAGTGTTTACATCCAAATGTACTCATGCAACCAATAGGAATAAAACATAATGGCAAAGTTACAGAAAAAGAAGCCAATCAAAGAGATAGAGCATTTTGAGATGGGGATGTCTGGGTCCTTTAAGACATTACCCAAAAGCCTCATTAGCCTTGTATGATGTTTCATACAGGATATTCCAATTAGTATGTCTGCAATGTGTTTTATTTATAAATGTTGAATTTTTCCCATTATGTTTCAAAAAAGATGTGATGGATATATTATTAGCTACAACATTATTCTTTTCTATAGACAGTAAGACCTGATTCATACAACCTCTCAAAGGCATTTCTGTCAAAGAGCAGCAAGAGAAAACTGACAGCAGAAATCCTAAATTCTAGTTACTTATTCAAGCTTGTTCCCAATTTCTTTTTCTTTTCTTTTCTTTTCTTTTCTTTTTTTTTTTTTTTTAGACAAAGTCTCGCTTTTGTTCCCCAGGCTGGAGTGCAATGGCATGATCTTGGCTCACCGCAACCTCCGCCTCCCAGGTTCAAGAGATTCTCCTGCCTCAGCATTCCAAGTAGCTGGGATTACAGGCGCCTGCCACCATGCCTAGCTAATTCTTGTATTTTTAGTAGAGACAGGGTTTCACGATGTTGGCAAGGCTGGTCTCGAACTCCTAACCTCAGGTGATCCACCCGCCTTGGCCTCCCAAAGTGCTGGGAGTACAGGCGTGAGCCACCATGCCCAGCCACCTAATTTCAAGGTTATTTATCAACAGATACTTTCTTAAATTATTACACGAAAGGATTTTGTGAAAATCTATATTAGTATAAAGAATTACAAATACTGCCCAGAAAAGAATAGTCATCTTTGTAAAAGACTATAGATACAAAATACAAGCAACCCCAGAGCTAAAAGAGAAAAGGCTACTTAGATGCCAAGGGTCTCTCCTCAAAAATATATTTAAATTTGTGTTATAAAACCAACCTGGAATGGGGACATCGTATGTTTTTCTGCAGCTCTGCTGGTGACTATGTGTTGCCTAAATCACCTAATATCTATGGGCTTCCTTACATCGTTTGTGAAATGATGGAGCTTGAATAATAGAATTTCTAAAGATTCTCTCAGCTGAACCATTGTATGAGTGGAGATTCCTCTCTCTCAGTCTAGATTTAAAAAATTAAACTGTTTGAGCTAATTGTAGATTCACACACAGTTGTACAAAGTAAGACAGAGAGATCCCATGTACCAGTTACCCAGTTTCCTCTAGTGGTAACACAAATATAGTGCACAAATATAGTATAATATTACAACCAGAATACTAGCATTGATTCAGTTAAGATACAAAAACAGCTCACTATCTATTTAATTTCTTAGTATTAATCAGGAAAAGGTAGTATAATTTTTGACAGCTTACCGTATGGCGTGTTTTACATGCTTTATGTCATTTAGTTCTAATTATACACCACTTTAAAGATAAGGCTCAGCTAAAAGGAGAAGAATCAGGTTCAAGTTCTGCTTGACTTCACAGCCCTTATTCTTTCTATTCAGCATGCTGCCCCTGAAACAGATCTCAAAGATCTTTATCATTGCTTCACATAGCATTACATTGTGCCACATATATCACTAGAAATATATGTACATTATGAGCCTCTGTTTTCCTCAGGAAAACTTTGTTTACAATGTTTTACAGAGGCACAGGCCTGGGAAGATTTAAAACATATCCAGGTCTAGGTCACCCCACCTATCGGTCATTTGGCCAGGATTAAATTTGCAGCATCTATCTTCCAGGCTCCCTTCTTTCTTTTCTGCCTTTTACACCATAGCCTCATTTTCTGAATAATAAATGATGGCAGAATACAGCACACAAAGAAGGGACAGTTTGAAAGCAGTCATTTATATGTTCCAAGGGAGGAAAAGTAATTTTACAATCAAATCTGCTCAGATGAGTTCCTTATTTCTATAAAATAAACAAAATCACACTTACTTTTCTATGAAGACATAAATGCAAAATTGAAAACCATGCTGATTAGACAGTCTTCTACCATCCCCTACCAATCTACTAGAGTACAAATACCAAAGTCTTTCTGAGCCTGTAGGGACTCTTAAACCACTGTAACTTGAGTCCCTTAGAAGTAACACTGGAGTAACAATTAATTTACACAATAAATATGTATTGAGGGCCTACCAAATGTCAAAGTTAAAATACTGAGTACATATGGTGAACCAGAAAGATACAGCTCTTCCGTGATATATATAGAATATAAGTATATATTTATTTCATAATGAATAATTTTATACAAATATAAATTATTATACAAATTAGATTTGTATAATTATATAATTATATAAGTAGACACATATTTGCATGTTATATGCGTTATGGAGGGGATTCATGAGGCATTATAATAACATATAAAAGGGCAACTTAATAGAATATGAGAGTTCAGAGAAAATTTCTTTGAGAATGGAACATCAAACTTGGACACTGAAGAATGGGAATAGCTTCTGCACTTGGACAGAAGCCTGTGGCCTGGGGACTGGTATCTTTTGAGTGGCTAAATGCTTGCTCATTCACTTACCTGGAGATTATTCCTGGCTGTGCACTGTGTCCTTCTCTGGGGCTGTCAGCTGGAACACTTACACACGGCATGGCCTCTCCAGGTGGCCTGGGCTTTCTTACAACATGGCGGCTGGGTTTCAAAGATGAGGAGAGAGAGAGAATGTGAGCCAGGTGGATGCAGTATCACCTATTATGCTGCAGTGCCCTAGGCTAGAAAGCCACTTGGCATCATTCGTATTTCATTTTTTTAATGTAGCCACAAAGGTTAGCCCAATTTTATGGGGAGGTGAAATAGACTTTACACTTTGATGAGGAGTGGTAATACTGTGGAAGAGCATTAAAACAGCAAAGATTGTATTTTTAGAAATTTTGGGGAAATGTAATCTATCTCAAATAACTATCATAGTTCAAACCTATAAAACAGAGTACAGTTTAGCTGCCACCTTTTAGCCAAGTGAGGAAAAGCTGCAAGTCCATTTTGTAGAGCCAAAAATGCAAAACCTAAATTTTAATTCTAGATTTTATGTTCAACAAAAATGCAATTTTCTCACATATATATTTTATGTATTCATTTCCACTTGTTCAACTATGTGTCAAATATCAATTATATTTCAATTTCAATCTCTTGGAATTAAGTGAATAAAAGGCAGATTTTTAAATAGATTTTATCAAGCATTAACTGTTTTGCACTTTCTGCCACTTTGACCAAAAAATCATTTGCCTTCTAAATGAATTTACTCCATTCACTTTAACCAATGCCCCCTTCCTTTTCTTTTGGTTATCTCTGTCTGCCACTTTACTTATTACTGTCTGAGAAAACATAATATTGTGACTGCAACAAATGTATTCAACTGTCCTAATGGAAAGATTCCCAAGGGAAGACGGATGGGAATAAGCAAAGTGAAAAGAGAAACACCAATGTGGCTAGTGGTTACATGCAGGGGCTCTGATTTCAACCACCTGAGTTTGAAATCAAGCTCCAAAATTTACCATTTGTGAGACTTGATTTACGTAACCTTTTTTTAACCTTGGTTTCCTTTCTGTGACAAAAACAGTTATTATAATAGGGCCAAGCAAATTGAGTTATTTAAGTATAAAACTAAATAAAGCTTATAAACCATGCCCAGTGTTAGGCATATTTAAGCCCTCGGGAAAAGTTAGCTATTATAGCAAAATTATTTATATTAATAGGAAAAAATGGTACCTAGTTTACGTATCCAATGAAGGTAAGCACATAGGGAAATGGATATAGGATTATTATTATATGATGTGTCCTCAGACATTCAGCCTTTCAGTACAGTAGTCTTCAGATAGCCCTGGGATAATAAATTAGTATCATCAGGGATACAGCATGGCCAGTGACATTGGCCTCTCTTGTGTACCTAGACTTCTCATAGTTTCTCCCCACAAATCTGATTGGGTTAGCGTCATTATCATCTACAGTGGTCTCTGCATTTCCACCTAGACAGTTACTTTAGCTGTGTCCAGTAAATTGAGGTTTGTTTGCTTTTATCACACTAGCCCAAAGACAGAATTGTTTGTGCTTCAAAGGAGACTACAGGCCTAGCAGGCTCCTAGAATTTTGTAAATTCTCTCTGAAAATAGGCATGTTTGTTCAAAATGGAATATACAGCTGGGTTCCTGTAGATCTCAGAGGAGATGGGGAATCTCTTCCTCCACTGCCCTTGCCATCACTGTCAGCCATCAAACATTTGAAAATCACCCCACTATGCTGTAGCTGCTGTTGTTTGGCCTCCCACCCTGATGACAGTTAAAACCTGCATTACTCATTGCTGACTATCTTGCACTTCTCTTTGGCATCCAACATCAACCTGCTTCACCTCCTTATTTTTTCAACCATCATTCAAGTGTAGACTCTTTTGGGATAAGAGTTGTTTTGTCTTATTCTCCTATCAATAATGTTTTTTCCTTCTGTTCCTTGATCCCGTCTCTCTTCTGATCCTTCTAAACTCCTTCTCTAAGTCCACCATTCCATGATTAATGAGCTCCAGAGATGACTAAACTCTTTGCAAAGTACTTTGCACATCTTGGATTTAAATAAAATTTCATTCTCCCTGAAAGACCTTGATTAACATTTTCTTCTTTCAAGCAAAGCTTGTGTATTCTCCCATTTCTTACCTCTTAGCATTGAGAGGCAGGATTTGAACACTCTGTGCTCTTCATCATCATTTTCAGACCCTTATTCATCAGCCTTCTCATAAAACTGTCATGCATCTTCATGGCTGATGCTGACAAGCTGTATTCTCTTCATCTCTATTATGGCTAAGGAGCAATACAGGAGATGTTCTACAAATGGTGTTTAATTCTCTACTGCAGATGACATGGTCATGTTCCAGAATCCTTAGGATTTATGCTGCGAAACTCCTACTAGGGCTTGTGAGAAATTCCACACAACATGTGTTTTTCCACCACAAATTATATATAACAATTTTAAGTTTGAAACTGTGAAGGATCTGAGACGTTACTTCTGGATGAAAGAACACATTATTTATTTGCAGATCATCTCAGCAGTGCCCCAGTTCTCCTTTGGGCAACACAATGAGGGCTTGATATCACCTGCACATGTAGAGGTTTTGCTACAGAAGAGGAATCCAAAAATTATGAGAATCAGAGCTTAAGTAGGGCATCTGGCACATCTATTCCTCCTCCTCCCTAGAGAAGGATTTTTGCTTTGCAATGTAAACAAATCTTCTCCAGGGAGAGGAAGAAAAAATCTCTAGCTTTTCTTTACCATTTTGAAATATAAGCAAATGGCTCCAGGGAGGATTTATCTTTCAGGTTGCTATTCAATCATCCTTTACTCAGAAATCCTGGGTCATGCAGACATGAAAAATATTAGTTGTTTCACAACACTATGGTCTAGATGGTACAGTTGTTCTCATAGCAGCCTGAATCTGCTGCAAGGTACTTTTCTACTCTGAATCCTATTCAAATTTGGCTGTATTCCATGCCATCCACTGAAGGTTAGAGTACTATTCCCAGTGGTGGACTATTCTGTCTCTTGGACCCCAAGATGCTCTATTCTTAGTGGTGGGATGTGTGAGATGCAATAATTTGTCATTTATTTTCAAGGGGATGTCCAACTATTGCCCAGACCTTTGGGACTCTCAAATTTTCCAATGCAGTTGGTCCTGATTCTTCATGGGGTTTATCTCCCATCTCCTGGAAGTCATGTGTTTAACCAAAATCATATTTTATTAACATATTTGCCACTTCTTGCTCATCTAGTCCTACTACATGATGTTGTCTGTATAGTGGATTAATACGATATTCTGTAAATGTTTAGACAGTATAGATCTTTTCAGACTATGTTAGGACTGACGACAGAAGAGTTCACACAGGCTTGTGGGAAGACCATAAAAGTACATTGCTGTCTGTTTCAAATGAATTTAAACTTATTCTGGTCCTTCTTAACAGGAATGGAAATAAAGACATTTGCCCAAGTAATGGCCATACAGCACTCCATGTATTTGAGCCCATGTTAATTATTCCACATCCAGTACAGCAAACAGAATTTATCTGGTTGACTAGTGAACTAATTTGGGATATAATGCAGACCTTCGCCTTTGTATTTCTTAAGCCTTTTAAAGGTGGCACTGATCTCTGCCATTCTCTTCAAGATACAATATTGTTTTTTATTTACTAACTCAGCCAGCGGGAAAGGAGTTGGTGTTTCAGAGGTTTCCATGTAGCCTTCCTCACTACAGTGTATTCTTCCAATCAGGACAGAAACATTTGTGAGAGTTCTAGTATCAATCCAGTATATCTACACCAATTACATAGGGCCAAGATCAGAGAAATGGCCACTGGTTGGTTCTGGGGACCTTGTGGACTCACTGTGTGACAACCCATGACAGTATTGCATGTATTATATACTCTACATTTGTGAGCGTTTTAGACTTAGTCTAAGCCAACTTAGTGTCTAACAGTGCTTAAAATATTCTGTATTCCTCTTTTGTGTATGGTTCCTTGTATGAATAACTATAAGCCCCTTTGTAGAAAGATTGTGGGAATCACTTTCCTACATATTTGTCCATTTGCCTGTTCAGGCAGGGTTCTTCCTCCTGAGAACCCAGTTTGCCCTTCAGCTCATATGTTTCAGATCTGAAAATTGTCTCAGATATGGAAACAGACAAACATTTGAAGCATTTCATTAGTCCTGGTGCCCTTGGCCTTTACTTCTGATTTATTTTGATTATATGAACTGAGCAATTTCATTTGAGGTTACCAATCTATCTGCCCTTAGGAAGCTATGTTTTATTAACCATTTCCATGGTGTCCTGTGGTTCAGGACCCCAGATTGTCATGCCAGTCTTGCTGCTCAAACTCGTCGCTGTATTTATTCATTTATTTATTATTCTTGAGACGGAGTCTCGCTCTGTCACCCAGGCTGGAGTGCAGTGGCACGATGTCAGCTCACTGTGACCTCTGCCTCCCAGGTTCAAGCAATTCTCTGCCTCAGCCTCCTGAGTAGCTGGGATTACAGACACCCGCCACCATGCCTGGCTAATTTTTGTATTTTTAGTAGAGATGAGGTTTCACCATCTTGGCCAGGCTGGTCTTGAACTCCTGATCTTGTGATCCACCCGCCTCAGCCTCCCAAAGTGCTGGGATTACAGGCGTGAGTCACCACGCCTGGCTGGTCATTGCATTATTTGTAACCTCCTTGCTTCGACAATAAAATGCCACCACCTAGTATCTATATTTTGGAATTCTGTCATTCCAAATCATATTATTGGCCCAGTTGTGTAACAGTTGAGTCCAGTTGTGTAATAGAATCTCCTGCTGTTTTTCTTTACCAACAGAAGAAAAGTCATTACTGAGTTTCTCAATGATATTGGTGCCTCTCTCACCAGAGCATAATTTAGCACTTTGGTAAAAGAAGTGTCCTTCAACTCCACCCGTGGAACGTGTTCAGATGGCAGATTTTCTAAGCTTACGTTAATATTCACTGTAGCGTGCCTTTTTCCATTATCTGCCATTGCAGTTGCTTCATTTATATTTCAGTTACTGTGGGCCACTGCTGTCCCCAAAAACCTCAAAGTGAAATCCAACCAGCATATGAGCACAATATCTTGGTGTGCTTGCCAGGTAATTAGACCTGGTATTATGGGAGAATACTGCTATGTCAATAAACTTCTCATTATTCAGACTTTTGTTCCACCTATCCTCCAGTCTCTTAATCCAGCACCTGCAGGATCTAGTCCTATACATCATTTTCTGGTTGCTACTGGTATATGTTGCCTGGATCATGGAGCTTCTTTGGGATATAATTCATTTATTCCATTTCCTCCTTTCTGTCTCAGTACTTCACTAGCCAGTTAATGTTGTGGTTTGATGCTACTTATTGGTCTGGTGGTTAGGAAAGGAGGTGTGGCTAGGTTCTTAGGTGGGGTTGCAAGCTAGAGACTGCTGCATTGTCTTCAAACAGGAGGAAAGTGATAGTATGTAGCTGGAAGGAGTTGGAACTTCCTGTAAACCCAGAGAATTCGAGAGGATCTGGGGCTTCAATATTGTCTACCCACATAGCACCGTCACACTTCTCAGAGTCTCACCCTTTTTCAACAAGAGCCTTGGCTTGATGCAGTTGAGATTTTAGCCTTCCCTGGTGCTCTGCTACTGGCCCTGATCCTCTGTTTTTTCTGTCTGTCTAAAGCTGTAAAAGATAACAGTTACTTTATATGCTGCCAACGAGGACCTCTGACTTTCACATTTTGCTTTTGAGGTGTGATTAATTACCCTCAACCTTTTGGTGTCTTCCTCCAGTGCATCAGTTATGCTCAGCAAGAGCCATCTGATTCCATTGTCTTTATAGTTAGTACTTGCACTGAACCTCTCAAAAGCCTGATATGTTGTACTAGCCTGTGCAGTTCCATTTTCTGGTGTTTTGTTCCATTTCAAATAAGAAAGCTAATAACCATCAGTGGCATCAAACTTCATTCTATCTTCTTGTTTGATACCTTTCTTCTCCACCAGGCAATATTCAAAATGAGTTGCAAGTACTTAGTTTAGTGTCTAACACAATGTAAGTACTCTATTTATTGAACATATAAATATTAGATTTCTTTTATGGCCTGTGTGATGACTTTCACTAAATCCAATAATTGGTTGCTTGTAATACAGTGTAAATAGAATGAGGCTAATTTTAAGGGCTGACATTGGAATTGGGTTCTGTCCACTGGGATGAATTTGATTCACAATAAGAAATGGATCACAGATAAGCTAACAGTTATTATTGATCTAAAACTGACTTGATCAGGCCAATCTGATGTGTTGATGTTTGGGGGTCTAATCTAGATGGCTCCAGGCTGCACCCCTTCTGTTCAAGCTTGTTGGAAGTAGACACTAGCATTCTTTGCAGAAACCTCTCCACATGTTATAAAAAAAGCTACAGTAAGAGCTCTAGGTTAATTTTAAATCAACTGTGTAAACATTACTAGCATCGATAATATTCATCACATGGCAAAGTTATCACGTTTACATACACACACATGCATATATTTTCTAATAAGATTGAATTGATGATGACTCATAATGGATACCAGTGAAATTCCAGTAATGCTGCTTCAACCAGTGGAACATAATGGAATCAGTTTTCACAGCCTCCCTTATCTCTACTTACAGAAACCTCTGCCTTTCATTTCCAGTGCAATTCCTTTCAAGGCAGCATGGCATGCTATCACAGAGGGAATGTTATTCTAACTTGTTTACATACTTGAGGGTGAGGGTCAAGGGCTCAAAGTATGTTTTCCTTCTCCCAAAGAAAGGAAGGATGAGGAAAATGGAGTTTTGTGGAGCTCCCTGGTGTTTCCACACATGCCATGTGGCAGTATACAAAACAGCAAGGCTTTCATCTCCTCTCAGATATCCATGCTTGCTTCCTGTCTTACATGCACTGCTGGTATCTGGCCCTGAATCTAACAGCTCCTCTGAATGTACAAAGGATTCTGTTGTATTTTCTATCATCTCTGTTCTTGCTTGAGCCCCACTGATGTTACCACAGCTCAGCAGTCAGCTGCTCCCACAATGAGAGCCTGTCTCTTCATCTTGCAATTTCCTATTCTCCATTCTCCACTACCAAGATGCAACAAAGGGAATTCCTTAAAGGAGTTATGTGCTTGCTTATTTTCAGAGGCGGGAGGGGACAACTTTAGCTATTTTTGACCACAGAGATCTTTCACAAGAGCCACTGAAGTCAGATCTTTCCTCATAAAGAGTCACCCCCCAATTTCTACTGATCACCTCATTATGCCACTATAGGATGGGCAGAAGAGTAACTATGACTTTTGTTATTTAAAAATCAGAAACATATTAAGTAATAATTTGAAGGACTCAGTGTCTTCTTTGCTCCCTTATGTGCCACTTGTATTGTCACTGAATTTCTTGGTAAGTTCTAAATATTAAAAGCAAATACGACTGACACATGATTAGCCAACTTTCCTAGAAAGCAAGTCAAGTAACTTCTTTATTAACTTCATCATGTGCAGTTAGTAACAGAGTAAAATCCTTTAATCCAAGAGCAGTAAAAAAACTCTAATACCAGTCGGGCACAGTGGCTCATGTCTGTAATCCCAGCACTTTAGGAGGCCAAAGTAGGTGGATCGCCTGAGGTAAGGAGTTAAAGACCAGTCTGGCCAACATGGTGAAACCCCGTCTCTACTAAAAATATAAAAATTAGCTGGGCATAGTGGCGGGCGCCTGTAATCCCAGTTACTTGGGAGGCTGAGATAGGAGAATTGCTTGAACCCAGGAAGCAGAGGTTGCAGTGAGCCAAGGCCATGCCACTGCACTCCAGCTTGAGAAATAAGAGCGAAGCTCCATCTCAAACAAACAAAAAAACAAACTCTCTTAATACCTACTAATTTGCAGAAGGAAACCCCAGCTTATTTCTAAAAAGGCATCGAACCCATATATTTCTAATAAATGCATCAGTATATAGAAAGGTTTTCTTCTTTTATTCATACAATTAAGTTGTACACTTTCTATAAAATTCAGTCAAGCTGAATGATTACATTTACATTCCAGATTTTGCAAATGCATGGAGTGAAAAGAAATTAAGCCAATTGAGCTGAGATTTTTTAAAAATCAAAGTGCATCCTCATAAAAATAAAATTGAATACATTTTGTAATGCTCCTCTCTGTGTACTTCCAAGGAAGACTGAATATGCCTTTTAGGTTTATTGCCCAGTAGGAGGATAACCTGCTTGTAACTGGCAAACAAATATGAAATCTGAAAGATGCAACCATCAACTCTGAGAGTCATTAAAACTGATTTAAAACTGACTTGTTCAGACCAATCTGACGTGTTGGGGGTCTAATCTGGATGGCTCCAGGCTGCACCTCTTCTGTTCAAGCTTGTTGGAAGTAGACACTAACATTCTTGGCAGAAGCCTCTCCACATATTATAAAATAATCTCCATTAAGAGCTCTAGGTTAATTTTAAATCAACTGTGTAAACATTACTAGCATCAATCATATTAATTACATGACAAAGTTATCGTGTTTACATACACGCACTTGCATATATTTTCTAATAAAATTGAATTGATTATGACTCATAATGGATACCAATGAAATGAAATCTGAAAGATGCAATCATCAACTTTGATAGTCATTGAAATTTAATTTGATAAATGATCACACTCATTTGAGTTGTAGAATAACTCTTGGATTAGTGTCTAGCTGTCAAGAGTTCTCCTTTTCTGGAAACTGTCCCTGTTACAGTGAGGTGGGTCTCTACCAGCCATGGCACTGCTATATGACCTGCTTCACCTGCTGTAGTTGATTGGGTTGATATGGATGCCTTATTTAAGCTGTGGCAATCAGAAGATCCTAGGAACTTAGAAAGTTGAACTGAGAAACCAGAGGCTGGGAGCTTCGGGTAGCTCAGTTTTATTAAAAATGCTAGTGGCCCTGAGGCCTGTGAATTCCCACACCTGGAACCTGCTCTGATGCCAGCCTATCTGGGACTGGGTCTTTCAGCTTTAGCCTAGCTTTTGTGAGATGTGACAACATCTTCCTAAAAAGTATGTTTATTTGTTTAATCGAGCTCCAGTTGGTGTCTGTTATCACCTGAAGTCTACTTTTGTCAGCTAATACCTTATGTATACCTTAAGCATATAAATATATTTTCACATTGTAAACATTAATATCTTTTTACATTTCTCCTGCCTACCAACAAGTGAACAAATATTTTTCTCTGAAAATTTGCAGTCAGATTAAAATGTTTGTATTAACCATAATGACACAAAATTTCAAGTATCCATTCAAAATTTCAAATATCCATTCCAAAAATTTCTTATTTAATATTACAGTTTACCAAAATAATATTGCTGAGAGAATATGCCCTTAATCTAAATATGCAGAAGGTATTCTGTCAAAATATAGTGAACTTAATTTTAAATACATTCAAGTACTATATTTTAGACAACTGTATTCTTAGAAAGCTCATTTCTACTGCTCAGTGTACCACATTAATTTTTGATAATTCAGTGCTCTAGCAGTGTAAAAAGATAGTTGCTAAAGAACAAAATATTGTAAATATCAGCTCAGCACTTTAAATATTATTACATGTCTAAAACAGAGCTTTTTTAACAATATACGTTCCCCAAAATGTTCATAATTTTTTCTTAAATGTACAATCTCTTGCCCTTTTACAACTGAGGAGTAATATCAGCTTCCATAGCAATACTTAGGCCATATCAAAATAGCATTTTACAAATGAAGAATCAAGTTAGTGATGCCATATCTCATTTACTACAATGAAAGCCACATATTGAAAAATTTATCTTACTCTATGATAAAGTAGCAGGTATTTTTGTCCTTTGCTCCCTTGAGAGATTGTCAGTTTCCTTGGATCTTGGAAAAAACATATAATATTCAGTCTCATGCTTATCATGAATACTCCATAAAGTTGAATGAAAACTTACCTCTCTGGGAGGCTAATGAAGAACAGATGTAGGCAAAAACAAGATGGTGACGTTAGGAGAGAACTCAGAAGCTAAAATAATATTAGTGGGAGTAGAGAGAATGGAAGAAAAATACCAGTTGTCAGCTTAAATGGAGTTGGTGGATATAACTGAACAGCTGATAAAATAAAGAGGAAGGAAAAGGACGACCTGCAATCTCATTTTCTCTCTTTAGCTTACAGCTGTGATTTTAGTTGAAATAAAATTTGTTTCCTGTTCATTTATAAAGAACATCAGACCTACAGGTTTTTAAAATCACACTGGAAAGTGTTGCAAAGAATATTTAGGTCTTAGGCAATATGACAATGAAAATTCACTATTACTCAAGTTTAACTAACAGCAGCGTGTTTGATTCTCTTCTACTCATTTATTTCCTTTTGATTTTGGTTGTTTTAACAGAGGTTAAGACTGGATTAAACTTCAAAGTCTGGTAATCCTGACTAAAATACAGCTCTTGGCTATACTTGTCACGTTATACACAATTTTATCAATGACTGTAATTCCTAGAATGTGCAGTTGAAACATTATCTTTTATCCTTTCTACCCCATTTTTGCTGTTCTTAGTTCTATTTTTTATGTGTACTAGCTAACTAGCTAGGGATGAAATAATAAGGATCTTTGGGACAACAAAGCTAGACAAAGTATTCCTTAAAGGTAATTTGCCCAAGCGATTAAGAATATGTGAAGAAGTATTTATCCATTTGGGACCTGCCAGTCAATTTACTTAGCGGTGTGATTATGGTTATTGCTCATTGGAGAACAGCATGGTTCCAAAGACACAGTTGCCATTTTACTCACTGAAAATTGGTTAGTTTGAATTTAATTATAAAATCCTTACTTGATTATCTATCACTCAATGTTTGGTCATAAAGTGCAGTCTTAAATCACCATTTCTCCAAGCAGTTTCCTTGGACTATCACAGCCATACAACACTGTGAGCTAAGAAAGCTTCCTCGGGTAGGCGAGTTTGTGAAACTGCTTATTGTATCACACTTGTGGAAACAAACAATGCTCATTAAAATGTTAATAGCTCTGAAAAATCCTGCAGTATAGAAGTTTAATTTATTCATCAAATTTTTACATATCTGTTTAACTCCCCAGGAACTGGTATTTTATGCAATATATTTTGTGAAAATAAGGTTTTAGTCAGTTATTCTGAGACGCTTCTAGTAATCACACAGTATTATTCTTCTTTATATAGCTTCTTAACCTATTCTGGGTTACATCCACTTTAGAAGTGGATGAAGAATATAGATGTTTTTAGTTAGAAAAAGCTATATAGACATATGGACATTAAATTTTATATAAAATGCAAGAAGTTACATCTTATTTAAGGATACTTAAAATCCACCATTGGCTCTATTTTGAGAAAACTTGAACCTTTTAGTTCGCTTACAAATTAACTTCCTTTTAGGGACTGTTACCATAAGGTATATTTAGCTGTTGACAACTTAAATTTTGTAAAGTTTTGCTACTGCCCTTTATTTAATGTGAATGTGCCTCTCACCTTTGTCATGGCCCTTTTGAATCAAACTGTAAGTGGAAAGTTATAGATATTATCAAAGAACCAAGAACGAGGAAGCCAAGGTTGCTTTTCCCTGCTTGTTTGTATTCTAAAATAGAGTATTTAGAACACAAAATCTTAAATGCATTTCTTTAGTGGATAAAGTTCCAAGATATATTAGAATGTCCTTATTCTGTTTATATCACTGATATTTAAAAGTGTGACATTGAGTCAGTTGAACAGTCTGTAAAACATTTCTTAGTGCTCTGTTGTAGCCAAAAGAAATGCAGATTATATTTAGTTTGTGTACAGTCTATTTCAAACATATGTCTAAGAATGTAGTACTTTTAGCTTTTCTATTACTTTCCTTTTTCTTCCATGTAAGTTAGGATGGTGTAAATACATAAATAGATGTTTCTTTGCAATTTGATTTCAATCTCTGTGTCTATGTCCTAACTGAATCAGAAGGCTTTTTGGAAATTACCAAATTCTCTCCAAGATAATGTACAGAAAGATATTTATGCATTGGTAATAAAGATTGAAATTTTATTTCAAACACTTTTTATTTGGTTTCTTTTACACTAAGATCTTATTGCTCAAAGGTTTTTTTGAAAATTTTTTCTTCTTTTTTTTTTTTTTTGAGACAGAGTCTCACTCTGTCGCCCAGGCTGGAGTACAGTGGTGTGATCTCAGCTCACTGCAACCTCTGCCTCCGGGGTTCAAGTGATTCTCCTGCCTCAGCCTCCTGAGTAGCTGGGATTATAGGCACATGCCACCATGCCCGACTAATTTTTGTATTTTTAGTAGAGACGGGGTTTCACCATGTTGGTCAGGCTGGTCTCGAATTTCTGAGCTCATGATCCACCCCACTTGGCCTCCCAAAGTGCTGGGATTACAGGAGTGATCCACTGTGCCTGGCCTCCTCTTTTTTTATAATTCCTAATATAGTAATATTAGGAATTACTATATTAAAAGCCCAAACAGATCTATTTATTTGACCTGAATATTTTTTAAAAATATTAATATCACTTTAATTCTATTACATCTTGCTGTTAGGATTTTGACTTTTCTTACCCCAGTGAAGATGAGAAAATGGAAATAAAGAAATACTAGGTATTATTAAGCTTTAATATAATTATAGTAGATCTCATTTAATCTTTAAAACAAAGTAGAGTGAATGTTTTAATTTCCAATTTATATCTAATTTTCAGAGGCTAATATATTTCCTAGGGTCACGTAGCTAGAATATTGTAGAGCTAAAACTTGAACCCAGAGATTCTGATTGAGAAAATAGCTATGTTTTTATTTTTTAATAATTTTGAAATAACTGTCAGGGCAAGTATTTGGGGAGAGGTTGTCAAAATAAGTAAGAATTTGCCTTTAGAGAAGCATATTCCTGAGGTTAAAAGCACAGTAACCTTCATAGGTGGGAATTGAACAATGAGAACACTTGGACACAGGGTGGGGAACATCACACACTGGGGCCTGTCATGGGGTGGGGGATGGGGGAGGGATAGCATTAGGAGAAATACCTAACATAAATGATGAGTTAATGGGTGCAGCACACCAACATGGCACATGTATACCTACGTAACAAACCTGCACGTTGTGCACACGTACCCTAGAACTTAAAGTATAATAAAAAAAGAAAATAATTAAAAATGAATATAAATAAAAAAAGCACAGGAACTTGAATTAGTTTGGACAGTAAACAGTTAGGTTTCTTCTTTTAACTTTGGTATAGAAGTCTTTCCTCTGTTTTATTTTGCTATCATCCATCTCCTAGGCTCTAGATCCATGGCATGTCTTATAGAAAGATACTAACATAGCTTTTAATGCATTTTACACACACACACACACACACACACACACATACACTTTTATATCTTTTCTAAAGTAAATCCATTCCCTCACCTCAAATGTGAAAGACCTTAAGTGGCTGGCCTAGTTTGGAATCTTGTCTCTTGTATAGTTGCTGAATTCACACCTGCTGCTTCTCCATCTGCTACAATTTTAGATCAGTAAGACCTTCTTGAAATATGTGGAAAATGTCAAACATACTCCCAAAAAAGTGCTGTCTTCTTTTAAGCTGATGGTGTCCTGAGATGACTGAGGTTTTTGTTGTTGTTGTTGTTGTTGTTGTTGTTTTCCCAATGATTAGCACTCACCTCTTTTTTTTTTTTTTTTTTTTCTCCAGTGACCTACAGTCTCTTTATTTAAGGGATCAAGACAACTTGGCCATGGTTTAAAGAACAGAGAAATAACATTTCAAGAGTAAATGTCATTGTACTTGATGGCAGTCACTTGAAAGGTCATCTATTCTATACTTATAAGAAATTAATTGTACACCTGAATGATATAATAATTTTTAGCCATTAAAAAAATTTAGTGAATGTACAAATGGGTTTCTTTTCATCTCAATCTTAATATATCTAGTATAACAAATTTTGTATTTAAGAATAGCATCTAATAATGATGTTTGCACATTCATGCAGATATTTACTCTGAGCAAGATTCTACTAGCCACTGTAATGTAAGGGCTCAAAAATGTAATCAGTAAGGAACTTGATGAAATGATATTTGCATGGGTATACTGGTGGTTCTTAACTTAAATATTAAGTTCTTATTTTTTGTGCTAAATATTTAGAGAGGGAATTTTGTGTTTGTTTTCTTATACATTTATATATATATTTTCTTGTACTTTTCTTAGATTACTTAAAAAGTACCTTGTTTCCCATAGCAATAAGGAAGGTGCAGGGGTAATACAGTGGCTCAAAGGAGCAGGAAGTAGTGAATCCTTAATTTGTTATATAGGAAAACTGCCCATATTTAAATGGGAGCATTATTATGCTTCAAGTGTATGTTGGGGTTTAGTGTTAATATTTTGTGTTCCTTCTATAGATATATTCTGGAATATATCTACAGATTTAGGATGGAGTTCACCTGTAATAGTTTTTGTAGCAGTAAAGAATTATTGGTTGAAGGTTTGTTTTAATTCTATCCAAAATGACAAGGCACCATGTAATCTTGGGTGTTCACTTACTTATAAAATAAAGGCATTAGACAGCTATAAAGCTGTGTGACTCTTTGATCTTCAGACAATCCGCAGCTTCGGGGTCACATTGGGGCAGTGCTTCTTTATCACTGGAAAGGCCTGATGGGGGACAAAAGGAGGAGATGAGTCTTCTGGGAGAGCTGTCAGCACTAATGGTTTGCTAGACCCTGACGTATGGAACTACTCAGACTGATTTTTCTTCCTACATCTCTGTTAGATCCTAAATCTTGATCTGGCCTCACTGTAATTTTTTTTTTTGTACCTTTTAACAATCTAGGCTGTTTTGAACTGTACTCTCTTTGCTGTCACTTGGGGAATATCCCTATGGCAATCTCACTCACAACTCCTGTCTGAACTGAACAGTATGAACACATCTACCAAGAAGAAAATTAATTAGGTAGCCACAGGCAACATAAATACAGTCACGATTCCACCTAGAAACCTAAACTTTTTCAAATGTATGCTTTGAGGATTTTCAGAATGCACAGTGCCAATCAATTTACTTCCTGGAATTTGTATGTTTGAGTGCTTTGATTTTTCCCTGAAAGAAAACAAAACAGACAGTGAACTGAAATGTGCGATGCAGTTTAGAGAATGCAAGGCCCAAGTATCTGGCAAAATAGCATTTTTCATATTTCTGCTTCACCTTGGCCTCAGATATGTATGGAAACATTTGGTTCTAAACAGAATTCTCAACATCAACACCAACCTTTCTTAAAAAAGTAAAATTTCTCAAAGTCTCAAAAGCATGGCAAGAGCGTTGCTTATTCTTTTGCCAAATGCCTGTGAGTCAAGGCTGAAATTTTGGGCTAGTTGATATGGTGATAAGGTATTTTAAGTAGAACTTATTGTTAATCTCTTCAGGATGCTAGTCTTTTGGCCTGTAGTCTAATTTTAGTCTTGCCAATTCACAGAAGTTTCCAGAATCTCACCGCTAAACCCCTGACTTGGGTAGGGGTGGTGCTGTTTGCTGTCAGTCTTCCCTGACTCTGCCTGGGTGAATAGCATTTGTTTCCCTGTTCTCAGTGCTGCTTCTCCTGCATACTTCTAGCTCCTTCTTGCTGGACCTTTAGCCTACTGTCATTTGTTGTATGGTCTCCCTGTTGTCTATATCTGGACTTCTTCCCAGCATTTCCTTCTTCCCATAGATGAGTAAATTTCAAAAGGTCTTTTCTCCTAACATATCTTGTACTACAAGCACCTGAGTTTTCTATACATGAATATTGTGGGATGCCTTCACTGTTTGTACAGATCATTCCACTGGGCCTTTCTCCTAAGGAAAAGGAATGCTTTTAATTCTGTCACTGGGTAGGCAGAGCTTGGAACTTTGGCTAGCTGCTTCTAGAAACACAGAAGAACTGACAAACTGTACCTATCTATTCTGCCCATCCTGTGCAGGGCCTGCACTAAAAGGGAAAATGCCATAGTTTATTCCGTACTCCATCACGAGGATGTCCTGGAACTGCCACTATTTCTTCCTCGGAAAAGATACCAATTGTGAATATGTCTTTGACTATAGGGAATTATGATTTGGAAGGCTGCCATTTGACTGTCATGTTTTTAAAAGAGCTGTTTGGTAATAAGCTGCTATTGAATATTAAATTGGAAAAATAAATGCAAAATAATAATAATAATCACAAACAATAACAATAACCAAATGGGTTCTTTCTACAGACATTGAAAACTATGTGATCTTTGTGTTGCTCTTATAGATTTGGCTACTAAGACACTTAGATCTCAGTGTAGGATATAAATACATTATTCTGTACCATATTCTCAGCAGTCTCATTTCCCCATTACATATGTAAGTGATTTCTCACTTACGAAAAATTTAGCTTTATTTCATAGTCCAGTGTAATTTTTTGTTTGCTTAGTGGTTTGTGTGTTTATTTTAAACCAGGTCAGTTTTTTGTGGATAAGTGGAATACAAATAAAAAATGCATTCAGAAGTCAGAAACATACAGATATCAAGTGTTACAGATTAGCTATTAACATTTTCATATTGAACACATTCCATAATTATATATGAAGACTACAGGTCAGTCTTTCCTGCACTGCTGCTGGGTGTATATGGGAGCTGGATGGAATGGTTTGTCAGAAAAAATACTGCTCAAAAAAAAGAAATTCAGTCAATTACAGACTGTCAATATGAGTTCTCATCTATAAAAGGGGACTGTAATGTGGAAATCATTGTTATTCCAGAAAGAATTACTTCAAATGAACTGTTTCTAGCATGTCCAGAAATAATTGGAATGAAAATCATGACTAAAACCTATACAGGTGACTAAAACCTAACTAACAGCCTGGAAGTAGGTCTGATCATCAAAAACCAACACAGTGTAGCATTTGAATGTCTATTCTCACCATGGGCAGTGAAAACACAGCCATGGAAACTCCATAATATTGATTTACAGAGCTGTTCTTAAACATAACTTCGAATTGTGTTGGACTCCTTAGAATGGCACCAAGTATCCGCCAGTATTCACCTCCAAACATTACTGTGATAATCAGAGCTCAGAATCAGTTGTTAACAATATATAATTTACAGTTCCTTCAGAGATATGTCTTCTTTTGCTTTATATGAGATCAAGAAAATTGTAGGAAAGGTCTTTTTCTCAGCTGTTACCCTTTTGCCCATCAATCTAAGACAAATGGCCTAACCTAGCTAAAGGATGGCACAAACAGCTAAGGATGCCCAAGATGGATTTCCAAGGAAGTTTGCCAAAAAGACTTGCCAGATTTCTCATCATTCAACATGGACACTCCATCTTCAGTAGCAGGAGTCAGTGCTGCCACATTACTAATGTTTGGCAGCCTCTCAAAACTTGCTATGACCATTTCCATAGAGATTTGGATGACGCCTTACACAACACATAGTACATTCTAGAGGCTCATCTGTCTGTATTTAGTCTTCATTTGTTTTTTTTTACAAGAGTTGATTTTGTTAGGAAACATAGTATTCAACAATAATTTTCTGCTACTCTCAATTCCTAGGTAGTCGTACAGTGTCCAGAAGGCAAAAGGACAAGTATGCACTGCCCTACTGACCTACTTTCCACACTGCTGCACAGGAAAATCTGACAGAGGACAATGACAAACGTCTCACCAGCTCATGTGTTCTTTTTTGATCTTAATTCCGAGAGACTCACCAAAGACATGAAGAGAAAACAAACAATACTTTTCTTAGAAATATTGTAATTGCTGGTATATTTGTTGTTCTGGCATAAGGTAGAAATTGTCAGGTAAACATTGCTTCCTTTTGGATCAAAAAGAAATTTAACCAAATAAATGCAAGAGGTATGAGGGAAGATAATGGGAAATAAATGAGATTTGAGAAATCAGTGGAGATTCAAGTGGTTTTTTTTTTCTTTTGTAGTTGATAATACTCTGTTTTAAATCAGTGAGTTTTACTTATATATGCTGGTCCTTTTTTTTCTGGAACAATACTCAGTGAACCTATGAATATATGGTAAATATTAAACACATCCCACTTGGATGAGAAGATATGTGAGTTGATGAGTATAGCTAAGTCTAAAGTTAGATGTGTTCCATAAACATAGTGTTTATGGAGTTGGTGCATATTCACTTCTCAGTAAGTTACACTTTCTTAATTTCTTTTTGGTGCTAGGTGATATTCTGCTAAGTACACATAAGTATAGTAATATTGGTTAGTAAACTAGTAAAATGCTCCCCTAGCTATTAGTAAATAGCTTCTGCCTTATGTCTCCAAAATATCTCTACCATTATCCTTATCTTGATTGCTATTTTATATTAAAAGAAGACATGTGAATGTATCTGAACATTTAAAAAAATTGTTATTTCTTATTTACCTTTAAAAATACAGTGTGCTGTACTAGCACTACTACTAATAAATAGCATCATTGACTTATTGATCACTTACTATCAGCCAGGAAGTCCTAAGTGTTCCACTTATATTAACTCACTTAATGCATGCAACAATGCCATGAGGCACTATTTTTATCATTTGCATATTTACATATAAGAAAACAGAGACACTAATATTAAGTAGTTAAGTGACATAAATGGGAGTTGAAGTTCCATAGTCTATTAATAGTTTTAGAGTTCAGGATAGTCTCTATTACTCTAACCTACCTCATTAAGCAGCATCCTTGACTATTCTAGGTAAAGAGTATTGTATTCTTTTCTAAGATAAAAACATGACTTGCTACTATATTTGTTTAGATTCAACTTTACTGGAACACAGCTTAGCTTTGACATTTACAGACATGGGTTAGCTTTCATTTTGTTGCAAGATAAAAGGCAATCTGATATTTAGTGTACCTGCAAAAGGCAGTTAGGAAGCCCTAGAGGAACCTAATTAAAATGCAGCACATTTCCAAGGCACCATATCTTGCTGTGTTGCCATAGAAACAACGAGGATTTCTGGTCACTGACCTTCAAGGGAATCTGAGGATATATTTTCATAAGGTTCATAAGAGAAGCCATCCTAGTACATTAACCTATAGTTGCAGATCAACTATATGTTATGGAAATTCCCTATGCAATTCTAGCCAATTTTAAAACCAAATTATACTAGCAAAACTTACTAGAGGTTCAAACTAAGGGCTCTTTGAAGGAATGTGGTTTAACTGCTTTCAGTATAAGATTTCAAATAATTAAGGGTACTGTAGTACCAGCAAAAACATTAAAGAAAAGCTTAGGTAATTACACAAAGAACATTGGAACTAAAATCATATTTAGGAACAGTTTTAGTGTTATATCTATTCTATTGCATTTTGGGTTCTTCAATTCTAGGCTTACTCAAAGGATAAAATGAACATTACTGCTTCAAACAACTACACCTAGAAAATCAAACTTTATTATACAATATTAAGTTGCTAATATTATTTATACCTATAGATTCTTAATTCATGCCCTTTACTATTTATTTATAAATTCATTCATTCCATTACTAAATATGTATAACTGACAATCTTAGTTATACCTTAATTTATATTTTTTTGGCTATTTGACATAAGCCAAGTACCCATGCCATGATTCAACATAGAAAATTACAAAGCCCACCTTACTGTAGACTGCTGCTCTTATTGTATCGACATTTGTATCTTCCACTGAAAATAAATAACTTAGTTCTATAATCAGAATATGCCTGGTTTAGTTACAAGGAAATATCTATCAGGTGCTAATTTTTCTTAGAATTAGAAATCTTGGCCAAGCCTACTGGCTCACAACTGTAATCCCAGCACTTTGGGAGGCCGAGGCGGGTGGATTACCTGAGGTCAGGAGTTTGAGACCAGCTTGGCCAACATGGTGAACCCTGTCTCTACTAAAAATACAAAAATTAGTCAGGCTGAGGTGGTGTATGCCTGTAATCCCAGCTACTTGAGAGGCTGAGGCAGGAGAATCGCTTGAACCTGGGAGGCGGAGGTTGCAGTGAACTGAGATTGTGCCATTGCACTCCAGCCTAGGTGACAAGAGCAAGACTCCATCTCAAAAAAAAAAAAGAAAAAAAAGAGAAATCTCTCTATATGTATCTATAGATATAGATATATGTTTATAGACATATAGAGAGATATATAGAGACATATATAGAGAGATGAGAGATATGTGTACACATATATATAGATACACATTTTGTGTGTGTGTGTGTGTGTATGTATGTGTGTGTGTGTATATGTTTGTCTTCAGGAACCTGAAGAAAAACAGATATACTAGCAAAACTTACTAAAGGCTCAAACTCTAGTAAGTTTTCTTTAGGTGTCTGAAGAAAAACAAATATCTAATTATTAAACCTAGAAAAGTGGGGCTATCACCCCATTTCCTAGACTTCTGGAACTTCTCTTAAATAGCTGTGTGTCCTCACTCAGACACTATGTGGCCAAGGGGCTGAGAGCACAGACTGTGGTGCTGTAATGTTGGGCCTCTTGGCTCTGCCACTTACTAGCTGTGTGGCCATGGGAAATTTATCTAGCCTGTGGGTGCCTCCGTTGGCTTATGTATAAAATTAGAATCATAATGGAACCTATTAAGGTTGTTTTGAGAATTAAATGACTTAATATTGACAAATCACTTACATCTATATTTGACACATAATAATTTGTCACAGGGACAGAGCTCATATGAAAATGTCAGCCCTGTTGCACTCTTGCCCTGCCCAAGACAGAAAGAACAAAGTGGGATGAACGCATTCCAGATAAAACACAGAGTTCCATTAGTGTGTGGACAACAGAGGCAGTCTGTCAGGTTTACAGACTTGAAAAGAAAAATGTGTTTTCTTCCTCAGTACGGATTTAGACAGCACTATCTTTGAGAATTAATGGTTGTCTTTGAGATGTGTGAATGCATGAGTGTGTTTGTGTTTAATCCAGTAGTGAAAAGGAAAAGCTGTTTTTCTTTCTGTACACTCACTCACAACACTCAATATTTCCGGAACACTTCATTTCTGACACCACACGTGTGTGTGGCGTGCGTTTCCTACACCAAGCAATTCTCCCATTCTTCGTAGCTACTGACCGGGTGTCCCGTAATTCAAATCGGACACTATCTACCTGGAGTCAGCACTGACCCACAGGTTAAGGGCTCAGTTTTACAAGACTTTTCCCCTCCCCACTGAAGATGACAATCACAAATGATGAGTCCTCATGTTACTCATAGCTTCTGTTTGACTTGTCTACAAATCCAAGGTCTCCATGGCCCTCTCCTCAGGTTTGAAAATTTGCTAGTGTGATTCACAGACTTCAGGAAAACAGTTTGCTTACTAGATTACCAGTTTGTTATACAAAGGATACAACTCAGGAACAGCCAGATGGAAGAGATGCACAGGGAAAGGTATGGGGGAGGCGTGGGGAGCTTGCATGCCTTCTCTGGACACACCACCCTTCCCAGCACCTCTGCATGTTCACCTATTTCAAAGCACTCTGAATCCTGTCTTTTAGGGATTTTTATGGAGTCTTCATCATGGAAGCATTGCTGCTTATTAACTCAATCTCCAGCTCCTCTTCTCTCCTGTCCCCAGAAGATGTGAATGGGACTAAAAGCTTCAAGCTTCTTATCATGGCTTGACCTTTCCGGTGACCAGCCCCCATCCGGGAACCCAGCAAGAATCACTTCATTAGAAGAGAAGATACTACTCTCACCCAGGGACTAAGGAGCTCTGTCAGAAAGCAGGGTCAAAGACCAAATATTAGAACAAAAGATGACCCTAGCACCCCTACCACTCGGGAAATTACAAGGGTTTTAGGAGCTCTTTGTAAGAACTGGAGGCAGAAACCAAATACATATTTTCATATATGTATATATGTATTATGTCACAAATAGCTACATACTGGATGAGCCAGAAAGATAAGGAAACATATTTGCATCTCACACTAGTGCAGATATTCTGAAAAAGACCCCACTTGGAATACCAAACCACACATTAGATTGTTCTGCTCCCAACTGTGTGCCAAAATGCACTCTGAACTGTTTTGGTAAAGCCCACCGTGGAGTCATATGAGGTTGAATAACTTGGGAGAATGTATGACTGCAAAATAAACCTAGGACCGGATTGATCCTCAGGCCACTTGGCAGGTGAATGTCTCGGGAGTGAATATGAGACAAGCTTCCTGAAAAGGCTTATATGACTTATAGAACTTTTTGTTTAAGTGCTTGGTCCCAAATAAACTATTGAGATATATAAAATAATTCACTGCTCATAAATAACTGTCAGATAAATATTAAGGGAAGAAACACTTTAAAGGAGAATTTGTATCCACATAAATCCTTAAATTCATGGTCACAACTTTCCTAATCTCAAATTGTTCTAGGTCACTGCTATCAGTCTAGTTCTGTTCTCTTATTTCTTAATTTAATACCAATACTTTTAAATTTTTAAAATATGCTGCTTTAGGTAGATTTAAAATATATCCTAACCGCCATTTTCTAACCTTCCTGAAATATACTGTTCAATAACAAATCCTTTCCTTGCTTAAACATAACTTAAATAAAACAAGAAACTTACCATTTCTCTCTAGTGTAAGATGACACATGCAGCTTAGCACTCTGTAGTAGTCTCTTTTCAATTAGGTAAAAAAGGAAGTTTCTATGGTAACCATCCTTATAGTTCCTCATTCCTCCTTCCTTCCTCACCAGTGCCCAATATATATCACATTACTCATGAATACATATAAACTGCTAGCATGTCTAGAATATTCTGTCTTGAAATTATGCTTTCTACTAGTGACTTTTAGAAATGACTATGCCCCAGAATAATTAAAAAGAGAAACCAAATAATTTTTAAATTAATTTATATAGAGTTTCTCACCATCAAGTTTATTTTCAGCACCCATGGGGAGTTAATAGATCTTCCCTGAAAGAGAAAAACCTTTCCCAAGGAAAAATCCTAGAATTCATATATTTGGCAACATTTAAAGGAGACCAGGAAATTTTTATCAGTCTAGAGAACTGATCTCCTTTAAGGTGACTCTGGTAGTTCCAATGATGTTTAAAGGCATTTCCTGGAAAAAAAGAGAGCGAGAGAAAAAGAGAGAGAGAGAGAGAAAATTTCTGATGATTTAAAAAAAAGAAAAGTGGGGAATGCTGAGTTAAACAAAGTTAACCACATTCTCTCAGAGCCTTGAATGTGCTAATATGTGCTAATGTGTCTTATGGTTCTCTAAGGAGGATGTAGTCAAAATCATCTTTTACACAGCTTAGTTCCCTGGAACCCACTTTTTTTTTGTTTTTAATCACAGCCACTTAAGGAACCAGTACATACCAAAACACACTTCTGGCAGTGTTGCTTCAGGGAATTCCGAGTGTAGGGTTAATGTTCCATTTTCTCTACCTCTTCTAAAATTCCTCCTTCTTCAAATGGCTATTAATAACTTTATATTTATGTCCATTGTGTCAGTTCTTAATTCATGTTGCTTATAAGCATGATTTTTATTATTAAAGTGAGATGGGATAAAAATAAAATATTTTTGCAATGAGATAACATTTTATTTTAATTTTCACCATTTATATACAAACACCAGTTAATAAAACACATCACAAAATGGTAAAATTTCATATTTAGTATTTATAGGTGCATAGTTTCATGCTCACATATTTTTAAGTATTATATATATTAACAAATTTCACAATACATCATTATTCTTAGACAGTATCATTAAAAGACACCTAAAAATCTTATAATATATGATAGCAAATCACTAACAACTTCTGAACAACAGCAACAAAAAAATAGTGAGGATTTAGAAATAAGTGGTAGTCACTTAGGTGTTTTTAATTTGTTTTAACATCATAGATTGAAGCCACAAAATCCACAGCACACAAAGACCCTGCTACCATGTATTCACTTCAGTGAAAGGGAAGCACCGAAATGCTGAGTGGGGGCAGGTACAGATACTTCAATCATTGCTGATGGAAGACTTCAAGATACACTGTAAAAACTTTGAGAAATGTCATGACTGGGCACATTGGAACTGACCACTTGTACAGGATGGAACGTCTGTCAGCAGATCTCATGAAACTGGGAGCAAAGATATTTCTTAGGCTTCAGGTTCGTAGTCTTGATACCCTTCCTAATATTAGAAAAATCAAAAAGCACACACTGTTAAAATAAGTTTCAATCACGCATCAGCACTGACAGCCAATGAGATAGGAAATGGCTCCCCACTTACAGTAAAATTTACAATCAATGTTTTCGCAAATATTCTGCAGCAAACATTATCTTATTTTTAATAGTTGTGTCTTTCTTGTCCAATATAGAAGTGAATTACGGTAGTAGTCAGAGTTAAAATATCTAGGTTCTAACCCGGATGTGCCATTTAATGATCATATACCTAGTTTCGTAGGACAAATAAGTTGGACTATCTGGTTCTCAGTTTCTTCACCTGTAAAATGTGAGAACAAAATCAAGCGGTCTATAAAGCCTTTTCCAGACTAAGATGCTCTAATTCTCAGAAGGAAATTAAGACGTTTGAAGGCAAGGTACATTTTCCCTGCTTTCACTCTTCAAGTTGAAAATTTCATCTTCATCTATGGCTTCAATTATTACTTGTATTTCAAACCTCAAGCTCTCCACACAGTATCTGGATAGCATCCACTATACAAATATTAATGGATTTAATTAAAGGGGTCAGATTATTCCTCCTGAAGAGCAACTCTAATAATATCAGGATTCTGCTTAAAAACAAATAAGCATAACTTCAATAACTCAAGTTGTTTTCTGAATAGAATACAAACTGAAATGACAAGATTGTCCTAATACTCTATAACTTGTCTTTGACCCATAGCTGCAAGTTCAATCTATCACCATTTTCCTTGTTCCTAAGCTTGAGTCGTAATTATTCACTGTTCTCAGACATAGCCATTTGCATTCTCAGACATACATGCCTTTGCTTCTGATATTCCCTTGTGCCAGAACATCCTCTGTTTGTTTTGACCTACCATATCTCTTACCTTTTCCCACCCAGATCAACATTATCTCCTCAGTAAAACTTCTCCTGATTGATTGAAACAGATCCTTTAAAATGTTATACTTTTTAATATATCTTATATATTTTTGCTGCTGTGATGCCTGGTACATTGAAGACAATCAATAATGTTTGTTAAAGGAATCATAATGAAGAAATGAATGAATGAATGAATTTCTATTTTTTTCATCAAACCTACCAGACTGTAAACTTCTTATGTCCTGGTAATGTCAATTACTCTATAGTTTTCTATAGTGTTTAGTACTGTGTCTTGCATAAAAGACCCCAAAATATTGGAAATTCTTATTAGGCAAACAAACAATTTAATCTCAATTTCTATAAGTTGAATTATTATCAATATGCCTTTTGTGTGTGTGTGAGACAGTCTTGCTCTGTTGCCAAGATTGGAGTGCAGGGGTGCCATCTCAGCTCACTGCAACCTCTGCCTCCTGGGTTCAAGTGACTCTCGTGCCTCAGCCTCCCAAGTAGCTGGAATTATAGGCGTGTACCACCATGCCCGGTTAATTTTTGTATTTTTAGTAGAGATGGGGTTTCACCATGTTGGCCAGACTGGTCTCGAACTCCTGGCCTCAAGTAACCTGGCCACTTTGGCTCACAAAGTGCGGGATTACAGGTGTGAACTGCTGTGCCCATCCTCAACATGCCTTTTAATAATGCCATGAGGAATAATACATAACCAAACTACAACATACTTAAACTCAATTTTTAATGGAACCATTATATAGTTTCTTTTCTTGTGATGCCTTCATTTGGTTTTGATTATCAGGGTAATATTGGTCTCACAGAATTAGTTGGGAAATGTCTCCTCTTCTGTGTTTTGTCAGAAATATTAATTGGTGTTAACTAATTAGTATTAATTCCTCTTTAAATGTTTGGTAGAATTTACCAGTGATGCCATCTCAGCCTGGGATTTTCTTTGCAGGTAGGTTTTTTTTTTTTATTATTACTAATTTAATTTATTCATTGTGTTACAAATCTATTCAGATTTACTATTTCTTCTTGGGCCAGTTTTATTCATCTAACAGTATTTTCTAATTTCCCTTTTGATACATTTTTTATTAAAGATACTTTTATTTTCAATCAAAATAAAATTAACAATCAAATTGTGTTGTTTAAAACGTTAAACTGGAATATATCAATTGTTGCAAATCATGCATTTATCTTTTCATTCTGTAACTTGTGTGGGTAACTTTTATTTTACTATGCAGTCATCCCATTGGACATGTATGGCAAAAAATAATTACCTTCCTTTGACATTCCATTGATTTCCCTAACTTTCCATTTAGAAATTTATTTTAGAATGTAAAGTTTCTAAAAATATATTCTCTAATGCAGGGGTTAGTAAACTTTTCCTGTAAAGGGTCAAGTAGTAAGTATTTTAAGCTATGTGGACTACATATGATTTCTGTTACATCCTTTCTTCCTCTTCTTCATCTTCCTCCTCCTCTTTTTTTTTTAAGGACCCTTTAAAAATGTAAAAACCATTCTTAACTTGCAAGTTGTCCACGTAATGAGCATGTAGAGAGCAAATGATTCTCACTAAGCACTAATGAAAGAGAAATGTGACAATGACAGGTTTTTGGTACTGTCTGTTAGAAAGATTCAGCTTGGACTCCTACCTCAGAAGGCATTTCATAAGCCTCATTGTCAGGATCCACAGGCATATCTTCCAGAATTCCTTCCTGTGGGGCTCCTTCTTCATTCTAATATTTAAAGTAAGAATCACAAAAAGAACATGATGAAGTAGCATTTTTCATTTTTAAAAATCAGAACCATGTTTTGGAAAAATCTTACATATAGGGATGTTGGCCAGGGATGTTGAAAATCGCACACCTTAATATTACTACTGGCATTCTAAACTCCACAATGCCTTCGGGGAAACATTGTGGCAACATGGGTTATCAACCCTCAAAGTATGTAAACTTTTTGCTCAAGTAATTCACTATTTAGGAAATAATCCACAGATATAGTCCAAAGATATTTTTCACAAGATCAATGACAGCAGGAAACAAAATTGTTAGAACTGTTAACTAAATGTTCAATGAATAATGAAGAGTTAAAAAATTATTGCTGGGTGCGGTGGTTCACTCCTGTGATTTCAGCACTTTAGGAGGCCGAGGCAGGTGGATCATTTGAGTCCAGGAGTTCAAGACCAGCCTGGGCAACACAATGAAACCCCATCTCTACTAAAAATACAAATAAATAGCTGGGCATGGTGTCACATGCCTACAGTCCCAGCCACTTGGGAGGCTGAGGCAGGAGGATCACTTGAGCCTGGGAGGTAGAGGCTACAGTGAGCTATGTGCATGCCACTGCATTCCAGCCTGGGTGACAGAACGAGACCTTGTCTTAAAAAAAAATTATCATTCAACTACTCAGTAGATTATGATAAAGACATGTATTAATATTACCTGAGAATTATGTAACAACAACCTATTCATGGTATAATATTTAGCAGGCTATAAAGTGTTGTCTATATTATAGATACAACCTACACAGAATTCAGATGCAAAGGTAAAAAGTTGGGAAGAAAACACAATAAAATATGAAAGTTATTTTGTTGGATAGTTATGTATGTTATTTTGACTTTTTTTCTAAGTGTTTAACTTTTATAACCACTTATAATGTAAAAGCACACATATTTAACACATTAATTTTAAATGACAACGAAGAAACAAATTCTTTTCTGAAATTTGAAGACTGAGACTATACATATTGAAGGAAAATAATCAAATACATGGTCAGAAAATTTTTCTAGGTATCTCTTCCTAGACAAAGAATACTACAAAACTCAGCCTGAAATGGTCATGGCTTTGTTGGTATTCTTCACTAAATACCCTTTGTTGCTTTGCATTTATTTCAGCAAAGTAATTATAAGAAGATAAAGGTAACTGAAAATTCAAAGAACAGAGAGGCAATGTAAGCCTAACTGGACTTGGAGGAAGAGATCAAATAATCCCTCAGCCAACGCGGCTGATTTTCAACAACATGTCTGATGTAAAAAAGCCTCCCCATGTCTTCACATGGAAGTGACTGACAGGGACGCAGAAATATAAGAAAATGGCTGACAGTAAGAAAAGGTCAAACTAAAGATCATGCTTATGGTAGGTGGGCAGAGAAGCTTACAGATCATTCTGCCCTTGCCAATGCCCTTTTTATAAACTAAAAAAATCCAAATAATATATAAATTAAATAAAATATAAACCACCCCAAACTACCTCACTTTAAAATGTGGAGTAAAGATATTGTTTTCATAGTGTTTCACTTCTTGGTAGATACGGGCTCTGCTGCGGGGTGGCTAGGCACAAGGTCTTCCACATCACAGGAGTTGAGCTCAAGTCCTAGCTTCTCTAGATGACAGAGCTTTTGTGATGCTGAGAAGTTTCCTATGCTTTTTCTGAGTGTCAATTAGCCTTAGTGATCAAACAGGACAGCAAAACCTTCTTTACAACGGGGAGAAGCAAACGACATCATTAACTTTCTCATTAATATTTAGATTACTGTTAGGATATCCAAGTATAAGGGAAATAAGGCAAATCTTTTTTCCTTGCATTTTGAAACTGACAGAGATTTGATTTTCTAACATAATTTGTTAGAAAATTTTGATATGGACCAGACAATTAAATATGGCGGACCTACCCTGTTTGTTGTTTGATTATCAAAAAGTTGTTATGGCGGAACTAAGACTGATGGATATTACTGGATATGTTTATATGTTATTTGGCTGAACTTTGAAGGATGTACGCAGATATGTAGGTTAGGTGAGTGTGGGTGTCTGCATGTTTCCAGCCTGGGTGAGTGGGTGTGTACGAGAGCGCCCTGCAGTAATGGAACGGCATCCTGTCTGAGGTGGGTTCCCATATTGCTCCCTGAGCTGGATAGGCTCCAGCCACCTGTGGTCTCCACTGAAATAATTAGGTAAGTTATTTGACTTGTTTGTATTAATCTTTCTTAAACGTATATATAGCTCACATTAATTTCAATGTTTAATGTCAGAAGTGATTTATCTTTATTTAGGAGTTTGATGGTGTTTTTGTGTCCAGAAATTTGCCATAGGAACTTAATTCTTGCTTATATCAACTAGCCAATGGTAAAACTGGTTTTGTTATACGTTGTTTTGCTTCAAGTCACAGTTTCCAGAAACTACTGATGAAGTTAAGTGAGGATTTACTGTATTATGTGCCCTCTGATGGAAGTACATACACATCACCATCTTAAACCAAGACCGTACTAGTTTAAGTGGGCTATTGTTCACTGACCCAATAACTTCATCAAGTGGGAACAAGTTACACTAGGGATAACAGCACAATCCTATTCTAGAGTCCAAATTGACAATAGGGTTTACGACCTCGATATTGGATCAGGTCATCCTAATGGTGTAACTGCTATTAAAGGTTCGTTTGTTCGACGATTGAAGTCCTACATGATCCGTGAGGTCAGGAGATCTATAGCATCCTGGCCAACATGGTGAAACCCCATCTCTACTAAAATACAAAAAGTTAGCTGGGCGTGGTGGTGCGCCTATAGTCCCAGCTACTCGGGAGACTGAGGCAAGGTAATCACTTGAACCCGGGAGGTGGAGATTGCAGTGAGCCCAGATCACACCATTGCACTCCAGCCTGGCGACTCCGTTCAAAATAAATAAATAAATACATAGAAAAAGAGAAAAAAAGAAAAGCCCTACATGATCCGAATTTGAATTTGATTAACCTTTAACTATCACTGACAACTTACAGCAAATATAAGGTGGTGAAAAACATGTTCACTGTTCACAGCACGGCTACAATCAGCAAATTTTGCACTGTGAAAAACTACACAAGACACAATACGTCTAATTTCAACAAGTAAATTGCAACTAAAAAGAAGTTAGTGGGAACCTGCTGCTTAAAGTAGAAGTGAGAGAGCATTAGCCAATTGCAACCTAAGAACTTTATTTCATTCTTATTGGGATCCCGACATAAGCAAATGGAAAACACATATGAGGTAGTTGGGGAAATTTGAACACTGACTGGATATTTAAGAATTATTGTTTATTTCTTTAGGTGTGATGATATATTGCAGTTTTACTTTAAAAAGTTCTTAACTTTTACAAATTAATTAAATGTTTACAGATCAAATAAGATATCTATCTAGGTTTGGGTGGGGGAAATGGGTGGGATATAGAAGAAACATGAGTTTAATATTTCATCAGTTTTAAAAAGTGTATACAGTAGTCTCCTTTTATCCGTGGTTTTGTTTTCCATGGTTTCAGTTGCCCACCACCAACCGCAGCCCCAAAATACTAAGATATTTTGAGAGAGAGAGAGAGAGGGAAAGAGAAAGCAAGACCATACCCACATAACTTTTATGACAGTATATTATTATAATTGTTCTCTTTTGTTATTAGTTATTGTTGTTAATCTCTTACTGTGTCTAGCTTATAAATTAAACTTTTTCATAGGTACGTAAGCATTGGAGAAAACAGTATATGTAGAGTTTGCTACTATCCTCAATTTCAGGTGTCCAAGTGGGGGTTTCAGAATATATCCCTGTAGATAAAGGAAGACTGCTGTATGCTCATTTCAATAGTTATTTCTCTATGTTTTTCTAAATATGTGATCTAAATTTGTTGACTCTATCACATTCATAGATTTTAAGCATACTAAAATATTTGGCAGCTATTCCAAGAGAGAATATACCAACAAACACTTCATATGACCATCAGACACAATTTTATCCCTATACCTGTATATTTAATGTTTCATAAACCTATCTCTAAAAACATTAAGTGTTATCTATAAAGAAATATTAAATTTCAACTCCAATTTACAACTGTGCCTAATTATAGTTTGGCTGTAACAAAAAAAGAACATTAAAATTTGCATTTTATGAGTATTCATGACTTGTTTTCAAAATGTAATCATACTTGAAGGTATGAAATGCACCTTCTATTTATTTTTACCACAAATAAGAAAAAAAATCTACCAATATAACAAATGTTAAACACTTTTGAAAAAAATCAATTTTTTCTCAAATTTTCATTATGATATTATATTAACCCAGAATATGTTAGGGCAATAAAATAAATGAGAAAAAGTCTGGATTTTGGTATATGCCTGTATGCTTAATAAGAGAACCTACAGGGTAGGATATAGAGACATAGTAAGAAAATACCTTTTATTCTCTCTCTACTAGGCCCTATCCCTGGAATATCTGTAGACTTTTTTTTTCAAATGGGATTGTTTTACAAACAGTGAAATAGACTCAGTTCAGTATCTTATATCTGCATTTGACACACAGAAAGAAAAATGGTTATCAAAAAATTATAATGGAATGGCCCTCATTGCTAATAAGGAAAGACTTAAAAGCTATATTAGGAAACAGAAATGACTGAGACTGACCTCTTTCTCCCTAAAAAGCCTATTCAAGTTCTTTTTAAATAAACCTGTAGGGTTGAATAGCTGATATAACTGATTATCAGCTCGTACTCATCCCAGCTGAGGCGCTCTATAAAACAGATCGTGAGACGAAGCTTCACTGCTAATACCTTATTGGGAAGTACAATTCCAGGGAAGTGAAAGTGAAGGAAAAGGGAAGTGATACAAGGAGAAGCAGGAAAAAATTTCAGCTACTGTCTTTAGGAATACAACTACAGAATTTACATAATCTTTTTTAATTTCCTGTTTTGAACCATATTGTATTTAGATACCTAGTAATACTTTCTGTAAGGAAATTATCTTTATTCAATTCCATGACTTACAACTTTAATTTTAAATATATTTAAAATGACACATAATAAAGGCAAAAATTGCTTTCCAAGCCACACTCTTCTAGAATCATCTAGGGCCCTTGTTAAAAATGCAGGTTTGTAGGGCCTTGTGAATGTCTTGTTAAGTATGTTCCTTGGAAACCACTGCCCAACATCACCAATTGTTTGTAAACCCTGTGGTATAATTTAATATAGAGTATACCAATGTACTTGCTGTCAGTGTGAATAAATTTTTTTAAAAAAAAGATATGTTCATTTTGAAGTCCATCAAAGGTTGGCAAATGGTGAGGGTTGTCTGAAGACACTGGGAAGTAATCCATGGTGATCGTTAAAATGGCAAGGTTTCATCAATTATCTGGTATCTATGCTTTGTCAAAGTTAGAAATGTAGAGATACATTTCTAAATTAAACCTTTTATGTGGGAAGAAAAATTGAAATTCGAGGCTGGTTGGTCTTTGGTATACCCAAAGAACAAAGAGGAGGTTGGAGGTGTTCTAAAAAAGAGAAATGATACACACTGCTCTCTGAGAAAGTTCATTGGCACTAGAAAGGTTCTGGGGAGCTAGTAAGCTTCAATTGGTGAGTGACAGTGCTGGGCAAAATTAGTCCTAGAGCTGCAGCAAGTTTTTTCAGCAGTTACAGAAAAAATTGGTCCCAGGTTACAACAGGCAGCTTCAGCATGCGGACTTGTAGAAAATTACACTTTTGGAGCAATGTGATGTTTCTTGAATGCTTTCCCTCCTAGGCTTCTTGCTTGTTTTAGTTGGGTATAACAAGAATGACCCAATTTTGTGTGATCAACTTTCACGGCCTTAAACATTCAAAGCAGCAGAAGCGCACTTTCTCTTTTCCCCACTGCTTTTACATTCGAAGATATTTTGGGTAGAACCATTGTTTTGCTGCATTATTGAACAATGTCACTTAGCCTCAAATAATGGAATTAATACCTTCACTCAACAGCTCACACCATTAGGATGAAGGAGAGAGATAGTAACCAAAAAGATAAAAGAAGAAACTAAAAAAGAACTTTGACTTAAGAGGAAAAAAAGGTTCAACTTAAGCACACACCCATGTTCCAAAATGAAATCAAGCCCAGAACTCGTATTTAAATAAAAATAGCATAGACGTTTCAAAAATGTGAATATTCTATACTTCTCTACCTTAGACAGGGGAGTGTGTACATAGTGTAGATAGTATATTTCACTAAGAGAATTACCATGTATTTTACTGACACACTTAAAAATGAAGGAGATAGACATGAATATCTTGTTAAAAAGCAAGGTAAAGATATATTTCATATGTTCAATTTTCTATTATCAATTCCTAGTCTGCTCATAATGCCATTTTGGGATGGGGAGCAAAGGGCATCTGATTCAAAATCAAACTAATCTCAATTTTTAAAAAAAGCTAAGGAATTTTATTTTTAAAAAATTGAATTAAAGCAAACTTTGGATACTCTGGTTTCTCTTGAGGTCATAAATCCTCTGCCTTTTTAAGAGATCTGTGTGGAGAGGAAAACTCTGGGTCTTAAACGAATCATTGAGGTCTTGTTTTGGAAAGGCTAGATATTTTGTTAAAAAAATAAGATTTCAAAAAATCTAAATCTTTGGACAATGTTATTTAATCATCAAAAGCAAAACAATATGCATATTTCAGAAATAACACTATATTTTAAGTCTTACTATTATGTATAAGGAAGAACAATATAAAAATAATGTAATAATTATATTTATTGTTTACATACTCTAAGGAGTATTTAATTGCATCCTAGTAAGTATATTCTGTCACATGAGAAGCCATAAAAATTGGCATGTTCTGCTGTATCCAATGCCCAAAGGATAATAAAGCATGATAAAATTACACTTAATGAACCCAACCTCCTTTTCCAATTATATATGGTTAAGTTAAAATTCAAATTTTAATATTTGGGAAAGTACAGTTATGGCTTAGATCTAAGGTAGAATTAAAATGACCAAGGGACTTGGTTCATTTAATATTCTATAACTTTAGAAATGCATCAAAGTGGCAAGCCCAGCATTAAGAGCTTATTTGTCACTAGGGGCCTGTGGTTGAAGTCCATTGGATCCATCTGTTCTTTCTGAGGCAATATGCAGACAAAAGGTAAGGGGAGTTGCAACATAATTTGTAATATTTGATACATTATAATACATGATAAATTATAATATATTATAAATATAATTTATAGCATTACATCTAGTGAGATAGATATAAAAGTGAACAGGTAAGTGAAAGGGCAAGGCATAAGTCTTGTATAGAGTGACAGGTCTGGTACAGTCCTTCTACCAAATCTATAACTATAGTATTTTGAATGTTTTGCACTATTTCAATGTAGCAATATTTTAGGTTTGGTTGGCCTGACTTCACAACAAGATAAAAAATTCTAAGTTTTAACAATGTAGTGACCTACTGTGTTTTAGCTGTCAAAATCTATAATTTTCTATCAACATTTTCTACTCACCTGTAAAAGACATGCCTTAGAATGTGGGAACACACACAAACATATACATACAGATACACACATACAAAGTACAGTAGACCACTGATGATCTCTGGTGCCACTTTCTGAGATCATTTTGAATGTTCTAATTAAAAAGTGCAAGTATAATTTTTCGTCATAAATTATACATGCTATGCTATTATATATGCTAAGCCAAACCTAGCAACAAGGCTGAGTGAAGATGTGGCTCCTGGGTCATATGCTAGGCTTTCTTTCGGCAAATGGACTTACTCTCCTTCAGTTACGTTACATACCTACTCAGATCAGGTCTCAGCAAATGTACAAATTACTATGTCATCAGCCATCTGGATCACTTGGGAATAGTCACGTTGGTGAACGCTCTAAGTCATATTGTAAATACATTATACATAATCCATACCTACAGATTGAGAATGCAAATCTATTTTAATTAAATGATACCTTTAGAGAACCCAGTCTTACACATAAATAACATATATTTAGAAGCCATTTATGCTCTACTTTGTTTATCTTTTGTTTAGAGGCAGGGTCTTGCCCTATTGCCCAGGCTGTAATGCAGTGATACAATCATAGCTCACTGTAGTCTCCAACTCCTGGGCCCAAGTGATCCTCCAGCCTCAGCCTCCCAAGTAGCTGGGACTATAGGCTTACACCACCATGCATGGCTATTTAAAATGTTTTTTTGTAGAGATGAGGTTTCACTATGTTGCCCAGGATGGCCTCAAACTCCTGGACTCAAGTGATCCTCCTGTGTCAGCCTCCAGAAGTGCTGGGATTACAGGCATGAGCCACTGCACCTGGGCCGTGCTCTACTTTGGATAATCTGTTACTATCTTACTCATTTTCTTGCCTTTTGCCCTTCTAACTATTTCTTTAGTCTTGGCAATCACCTTAGAGAGAGAGAAAAAGAGAAAAGATGAAATAAAAACTATTTATTTCACTGTTTTTAAAGGTTTGGCAGTGGAGGAGAGGGTAAAGCTAATATATTAAATATATTTGGGGTTATTTGGGGGAGCTATTTACTGCTTTTATCTCTGAATTCAGGTTTAAATACATTCGACCATTAATTAAAAAATAATTGGTGGATAAATCAGGAATTGGTGCAAAATCATTTTTAAGAAGAAAACGTCATTACATAGCAAAGAGGTAGTATGCTGCTTTAAATCCTCATTTTCCTTGGCAAGCCTAACAAGCAGTGCAGTGCCTGCTGTATTTATGGTAGTGCCATGTAATTAGCTGACTCACCTAATAAGACTTCACAGCACAGCAACAACTGCCAGCTTTTTTTGTCCTGTTACTTGGATAGACTCAGTTGAATATACTAATGCACAAAGAGAAATCTGGGAATAAACTATTTTCACTTTTCATGTCTAAGGGCTGATCCACCTATAAATAAAATTTATTATGTATATTAAACTATATTCAAATTTGTTTACTATTTTAAGCTTTCAGGGATTAGATTCTTGAAGGTCAGCCCCTTGGGTAGTGACTGAATAAGACATCAACAATTTGAAGATGGGTCAAGCTGAGAAAGGTTTGCTCTTGTGCTGAGCTCAGAATCAATGAGTCATTTCATGTTTGCAAATACAATGATATTTGGAGGCAGGTCTTTTTTTTTTTTTTTTTTTTTTTTTTTTGAGACAGAGTCTCGCTCTGTCACCCAGGCTGGAGTGCAGTGGCGTGATCTCGGCTCACTGCAAGCTCTGCCTCTTGGGCTCACGCCATTCTCCTGCCTCAGCCTCCCGAGTAGCTGGGACTACAGGTGTTCACCACCATGCCCGGCTAATTTTTTTGTAATTTTAGTACAGACAGGGTTTCACTGTGTTAGCCAGGATGATCTCGATCTCCTGACCTCGTGATCCACCTGCCTCAGCCTCCCAAAGTGCTGGGATTACAGGCGTGAGCCACCGCACCCTGCCGGAGGCAGGTCTTAAAACTAGCAACTGGGTGAGAAATCAGTGGGGAGGGTAGGCTTTGACAAAGTAAGAGATAAAGAGTCTGCTTTCATAGTTTAGAAAAACCCAGGGAATGCTGAAAAGCCCATAGGAAAGAAGAAATATGCTGTCAAGATGTTAGTGAGCCAAGGCCCAGGAGTTTGCTTTCAAAAATAGATGAGAAACTGGACTTAATATCTGACTGGGAGAAAGTACTTTAGGCAAAACAAACTACTCATATACAAAAGGATGGGCTCTGAAGCAGAGAGTGAAGGCAATAGCTTCAAGATCAGTGGATTTAAAACCTAGAAGTATCTTCTCTAAAAGATAAAAGATTAAGAAAGGCTTTAAGATAGCTAGAGCAGGAATAAAGTAGTCAAGTACATGTGATACCCCAAGGTCCCAGAAGTTTCCATACTAATAGAAACAGACACTAAGTGAAGTTTGAGGGGCCCTCACAATCTGGATAGAAAACTCTTCAAGTAGATGTCAACCTTCAGGCTGGAATATCTTTGCTTAGCTATCCCCAGCCAGAGGACCATAGTGGTTGATTTCAAAAGGAGTTGCAATTATTCTATCTTGTAAATTCTCTCATTGTTAAGTTTTGTCACAGTTTGTTGTTGCTACTTTCTTTTAGTTACCTAGAAAATGTTTTTCTGAAAACCTCTATCCATGCCTCAACAGATCAGAGATAAAAAAGGAATCATCTTACAAGATTATCAAGAAAAATAATGGGCTAGGTGTATACTTAAAAGGTCATTCAAATGAAATATTAAAATTCTTACTTTTCTATGTTATTCGGACATGGAGTAACAATAACAGTTAATGTTTATTTGGTGCTTACTCTGTATTTGGTACCATTTCAAGAGTTTTATATGCATTATTTGATCTTAAAAAACAATTCTATGAGGAAGTTACTACTGTCTCCATTTTATCAGTGAATGAACAGAGATAGGAAGTCTGGCTATTAACTATTATGCAATATTAGTTGTCTAATATCTTGAGAAAAATCTTTGTAATTACTAAAACATTACACTGGGCTGCTTATTAAGGTAAAATTACGTTTCAAAAAAATTAATCCTTTCCAAATGCAATATTAACTATTCTATGATGAAATATCAGAACTATCTCTAGTACCAATATTTTTATTGGAAGAAAATAGGAGGTTAAAGGAAATGTTTGTATATATATAAATGTGTGTGTGTATATATATATATATATACACACAATGCAAACACATACATACATATATATGTGGATATATATGATTTTTTGCAAGGGCAAAAACCATATTTTTTTAAACATAATTATTAAATCTGCAAATATCAAGTTTATCAATTTTTTGTTACAGGAAAAAATAGTTTATTATAAATTCAACGCATAGCATTTTCTGTTTAGACCTTTCCATTATTGTTCTGACAGAATAAAAACTATGAGGTTGTCAGAAATACATTGTTCATTTTGTTTCCTAAATATGTGGCAAAGACACTATATGTTTTTTGTTTGTTTGCTTGTTTATTTGTTTTAGAACAGTTTGAAATGTCTTCAAACCTTTTGATCAACCAAGAAAGCTTTTGCCTGGGCACAGGCTTTATCTTTCTTAGCATTACACTAGAGATACTAATCCCTCCCAACAATTTCATTATGATTATCACAATAAAACTTAACGATCCATTAAGTCCATGGAGCAGATGTTTATTAATTTATAACCCTGCCTTATTCCACAGAGAATTTAAAGAGGAATAAAAGATTATTTTCTCATCGCATCAAATGAATATCTTTTATTTTGTCTAATGTTGTATTTTCTTTTTCTTTAGTTAGGCACTAAATGTTTGTTTGCATTCTTTTAATTACTTTTAAAGCATCCATTGTTTCTGGATCCCATTACTGAACTCTCAATAAATCAATACACAGTTCTGTATTTAATTTTTTCAATATTTTTTCCTTCTTTAATTTGGTTCATTTATATCTCCCTTTGCTGTTTACTGAGTAGAAATTCTGATTTTTGTAGCAGAGGGAGAACAAACAAACAACACACAGAATATTCTGTATTTAATGCTGCAATTGTCTCTATGGGTGCAATGTGTAGGTGGGGTGCATTCAAGTGGGCTTGTGGTATTTGTGTGTGTGTGCTGGAAGAATATATATTGAGGATGATTCCTAATTTTATCACTTTGTTGAGGAACTGAAATTGTGGCTACAAAATCACTCTAAATATTTTATCTCACAGTCCCCTCCCTTCAACAATTATATACAGTACACTATTTGTTGGAAGCTCAGGAGAAAAAGGGCATTTAAGAGCATGAGATTTGGTGGCAGACTGACCTAGTAGTAGATGGTACCAGTGAGATCTTGAGCAACGTAAATGTTTCAACTGAAAAACGGTAACAATAAAACATTTTTTCAGATGATTTTGTACTAAATGAAATGGTATACATAAAGTAGCCTATAATGACCCATGCACAATCATCATATCAAATATTTACTGAGCATCTACTATGTGCTAGATTATTTTAAGCACTTTTGAAAATATAAGTATTTTGATAAATGTATATCATATATTGTCTTAATAAGATTCTATTGTTCTTATATTTCATCTTATTGCTAATTTTATTTTTTTAAGAAAACCTTTTTTTGGAAAGAATTGAAACAAAAAACCCAACTATTTAAAAAATGGAAACTTTTGGCCAGGAGCGGAGGCTCACACCTGTAATCTCAGCACTTTGGGAGGCCAAGTGGGCGGATCGCAAGGTCAAGAGATTGAGACCATCCTGGCCAACATGGTGAAACTCCATCTCTACTAAAAATACAAAAATTAGCTGGGCATGGTGGCGCATGCGTGTAGTCCCAGCTACTCAGGAGGCTGAGGCAGGAGAATTGCTGGAACACAGGAGGCGGAGGTTGCAGTGAGCCAAGATAGCACCACTGCACTCCAGACTGGCGACAGAGTGAGACTCCATCTAAAAAAAAAAAAAAAAAAAAAAAAAAAGGAACCTTTTGCCTTACTTCGTTTGCTAGCTACATTCAAGTCTGCAATTAAGCTCGGTGTTTTGCCTTCTCAAACTGTGCACAGGTCCTCTTCTTTGTTCCCCTTCTCTCTGTTGCCTAGAAATACAGTCAAAAACTTGAGTAATAGATGATAGATGGGTCTGTCACTAAGCACATCCTAGTGACATAGATAAGAAGCAAATGCTACAAAATTATAGGTGCAAACTACAAGTTGTGTTTTAATTGCTTTTAACAAGTACTTATAAGCAGAATAACTGTGAAAAGTCTAACATTTTGTCCTACTTGCAAGCCTTCCAGTTTTTTGGGTGCTGGGCAAAGACACAATAGTGCTGGGTCAGAGACAATTGACTTTACTACTCACATTAATAGCATTAGCAAGAGTATCATGATTTTCTTGCACTGATTCCTCAAGCCCCAATTCCCACAGAAAAGCTCAGGTGACACCTACGTGCTCAGTGGGTTGCATTAGAAAAGAGGAACCCAGAGCTCAGGAAACATGGATATTTTATAATGGCCAGTAAAGATGTCCCTTTGCTTCAGAAAGAGGCACTAGCTCTATCCAAGGCTGCAAGCACACCTGCCTTTTGTTTTAGAAAGAGAAATGATTTCTATCTTCCAAGGCTGTTCACCATATGAAAAGATAGTCCCAAACAAAAGGCAGTTACTGACTTGCTTGAAAAATGTGCAGAAATGAGACCCTCCTTGAATGTGGACAGCTGACACAGGGACAAGGAGTAAAAATGATTAGGTTTTGAGCTTGACCAACTAGGAAGATAATTATTAGCAGTAGAGAAAAAAAGAACAAAGTAGATTTTAGGGCAGATAAGCCATTTTTTAGATAGGTTGAGTCTGAGATGCCTCCATAAATATAAGCTGAAAATATGAGATTAGAGTTGAGACACTTCAGAAATATATATTTTGAGTAGTTACACTACAGAGGTAAGTCATCAGAGTTCATAAAATTAAAGTGAGAAAAAGAGGCAAGTGAAGAAAAACAAGATGGCATTGCATGAAGAACTTTCTTAGGAAGGAAGGCAGCAAAGAGGAAAAATTGGAGGCATAGTCAGAGATGGAAGATGAAAAAGGAAAATAACAATATTTCAGAAATGAAATGAAAAAGGTCTTTTACTAAGTAATTGGTACTACTACTTGTCAGTTTCAAGTGCCGTAAAAAAAATGTAAAGAATCACATGTGCACTTTCAGTACTATGTATTTTATGCTTCAGGGATACATACCTGTTTAACAAAAATATGTTTTTTCTCTAAGTGTGTTGAATAGTCCAGAAAAAGATGGAGGTAGAAGTCAGACTTCAGGAGATAAAGGAACAAGAAAGATCACTGAAGGCTGTGATGGTAGAAAACATTTTGACAAAGGTGTGCAATGAGAAAGTTGGGGTTGGGACAATTAATTTTGAGGGTAACAATTGGGGATTTGAGTAGATTTTTTGCTTCTGTTCTTTAATTATTTTGTCTTCCTTTTTAAAGAAACCAAGAGACTGTTAATGTAGTAGGAGCAGAGTTTCACGATACAGAGCAGAGAGGGGTTGGTTGATAGAGAATTGTCTCAAATGAGAGGAAAAGAAAGGAGCCAAGAACAGAGGTGATGTTTAATTTGGGAAAGGTGGGACATGTTAACATGAGTCCAGAGAACTAAAATGAGCTTATGGCATGCAGATGCTGAAGATGAAGAAAGGAAAGGAAGGAAAAGGAGGAATAATCTTGTAAAACTGTTAATCACCCCTTTTTATTGAAGATAAGACATAAATGTCAGAGGTGTTTTGCCTAAAGTAAAAAATATGATAGTCAAGCTGGGTTCAAAACCATATCAGTCTTATGCCAAAGCATGTTTTAATTGCTGTTGTGTGGTTGTGATTTTAAGGGAAGAAGAAGAGTTTTATAATGGACTGTCTGAAAAATAAAATATCAATTAGAAAGAAATAAAACAAATGCTGAGAAGCAGTGCATCCAAGCAGAATCTGAGTATCATCACTTTTTAGTTAAACTAACCAGTCCAATATCCTGATTTTTCTTTAACAGGCAAAGAATTTTTGAGTCTTTCCCATAGACTGAATTCTTGTGAACTGTTTTACAGCAATAATGGCATCCAGTCCAATAGATAACAATAACAAAGCTGCAGACCATTCTGTTGCCAGGGTTTCTCCTCCAGGGTGGCTTTCCAGCTAGTTTGTAAACAAATAATTCAGGTGGCCCTGTCATGTTACACTGACTAAAAACCAAGTCTAAAGCACACATATAATAACATATGTGTGTGCAAACTGGCTGCTTTCAAATTCCTAAATTATACAATTAAATTTTAAAAATAACTGTATTTGGAAACAAGAAAAAAGTCACTTTGACACCCAACTGATGTATATAAAGGAGACTGTGCATATGGGTTTTAAAATGAGATGAAAATTGAAATTTGATCTTTGAGATTAGAAACAATGTTATGTAAATCTATTTTTATTTAATTTTTCTGAAAAATATTTTATTTGTTTTATACCCTCTTGCTATACAAACCTTTATTGTTTTGCTTACCCTCTTTTTTTATTCCTCCTACTTTTTCTTAATTTTGATATCTCTGAATTTAAAGTCTAGAGAATGATTCATCTTCACTAGTTCTGTCTTTTCCAGTGCTAGTATTTTTGTTTTTGAGCTGTGGCTTCCCTATCCCATTTTTGAGATCTCAAACTATAATTTGGTGTCGAGTACCGAGGTATCTCATCTTTAAAGTGAAGACATAGGCAGCACAAAGATGCTTTTTATTAGAACATCCACTAGATCAGAATGACCAGTGCACAAAATTTATTTTCCTAGTGGACTCACCAAATTTAACCTGGAAGAGAATGTCTGACTCTGTTGAATTTTCTTAGGCAAGTACAATATTTGAAAGTCACTGAATGTTTCAAACAAAATATAACAACATTCAGATAACAGAACTGTGTTATTGTTCTCATGTGTTTATGCCCAGAAAATAAGCAGATTGGAACTTCTCTAAGATTAAAAGTCAAAACAGTACTACAATTCCAGCCCAGATTTGACTATATAATCATTTAAACCTTTGTATCATCATCATCATCATCATCATCACCACCGTCACTGCATACTCATTAAGTAAAAAAAAAAATTCCTTTAAAATAAATGGAAAAGAAAATATCTGCATAAATAGATTAAAGCGATTCCTGCTCACCACTCCCTTTCTCCCTGGGGCAGGAGACTTGAGCACATCAAAGGAATTCATAGGGTTCTTGGAGTAAGTGTGAAAGCCACAGTGATGAACCAAATGAATGCTTACATCTAAAGAAAGATATAAACATATTACATTAAAAGGTGGCATGATATAATGGTATATCACTGATTAAGAAATGTGAGGCGACTTTCATGTGCCACTGATAAATCATTATAATTTGACATAGTAGATAATGTCCCTATATTTCGTCTGCATACCTGGAAAATGAGGACTTTCAAAACATATTCCTGCCAGTTACAGTCAGGTATTGCAAAACAAGCATTTAGTAAGCATCTAAACTGAAGCTTAGAACTTCAGTTTTATGGTGGGGTGCGGTGGCTCACGCCTGTAATCCCAGCACTTTGGGAGGCCAAGACAGGCGGATCACTTGAGGTCAGGAGTTTGGGACCAGCCTGGCCCACATGGTGAAACCCCATCTCTACTAAAAATACAAAAATTAGCCAGGCATGGTTGCACGCACCTGTAGTCCCAGTTACTCAGGTGGCTGAGGCAGAAGAATTGCTTGAACCTGGGAGGTGGAGATTGCAGTGAGCTGAGATCCTGCCACTGCACTCCAGCCTGGGCAAGAGAATAAGACTCCATCTCAAAAAAATAAAGAACTCCAATTTTATTTTCTTAATGGCATAGCATAATAGATGAATTAACAAATTAATGAAACAGATTGACATGTGTTAATTGCAATCATATACAGAACAGAAATCATTTCCATAAAATATTTAACCTGCCTGTTACTTCCCCTAAATCTCTCTGTAGCTGATGCCCCAATTTCACTATTAGCTCTTCAGACTTGGATGTTAAGCACTGTGCCTTCCCCTGGACCTCTCTTTAAATGTCACAGCTATTTCTGGCAGGTAAGACAATTGCTTTGGTTAGTGTGAACACACACCACTGTGGATCACAAGGCACCTGAGAGAAAAGGCTGCCAAAAGCAGGAAAATAACTCAGAAAAAAGAAAAAAAAACACATGGTGCTGAAAAATACAACAGATATGCATTTGTATACTTATGATCTAATTTATGTCAGTCATTAAAAGAAAATAAGGTGTTTAGAAAATACAGTGCTGTCTATAGTTATATTTAATATTGTGACCACTTAATACAAAGCAAAGCATTCTTGCTTGCTCTCATGGAGAGTGCAATTTAGAATTGAGAGCTCAATTTCTACAGAGGGTTTATGTACTCTATCTTGAGGCACACCAAGGAGACTGAGTTTACCAGTATAGAAAGCACTGCCATAATTCAAGTCAGGGAGAGGGCTGACGGAAGATTTTTTAGAGATTTTAAAGATCATGAGGGCAAGCTGGCTTTTAACAAAACAAAATATTTCCATGTGGCTTCTGGCTGACTGAATTAATAAGGCCCACAGACTGATCTGAAGGCAAAAGCCTTTATTTTTTATTGCAATGGAGAAAAACTGAACATTATTTGACTATCAATTGTGAAGTTTAGTAAAAAGATTTTCACTAATGGGTGGTTTTAATATTTATGAATGTGATGGTTCAGCAAATTTTCTCCAATGTATTGCAAGACCACTAATTAATAATCATCTTTACAAATGGAACATGTAATTGTCTGCTACTGTTTTTTCTTTGCCAATGCTTAATACTTATTTTGAATATGTTTTATTATTTTTTTCTAAATTTCTTTATTTATTTCTACCTGAGCATTTCTTAATTTTTTTTATTCAGTCCTGTTATTCTCACTGTAGGACTTTTAAAAGCTGGTATATTATATTAAAATCCTTCAACTGTGAATTCAGCAATGTTTTCAGTTCCAGAGATTCATCTGGCATTAGGCTGACCTTGTCAAGCATAAACATCAACATTAAAGAAAAGATTTAAGAAATGAAAGGCCTGAATCAAAATAAGAGGTCAAATTTTCCAGGGTGTTTTGTGTCTTGAAAATCTTTCTGTTGTAATTACCTAACGACTGTGGTTAGATAATTATTGAGGGACTTTTGCAATTGTCCCTTTTCTCTACATAGATCACCACATTAATTAAACGAGAGTCTCACTGGGGACAGGTTGCTGTTCTGCATCTTTAAGTATTTTTAGTACTTTATTTTCAAAAGAGAAAAAAGAACCATTAAGAATAAGATTGCTTCTCAGCCAAATTTTCTGATATACAGATATTCTCAAAAGACAAGCACACACACACACACACACACACACACACACACACCCCATGGCTCTGGAATGTGCCTTAACAATCTTATTTTTGCACATTTTAAAAAGGAGGTCATTATGAAATTTGCACATATTTTATGACCTGTAATGTACTTCTCTGATCTGATTTCACTTGAGCTAATAAAAAAATACAAATCAGGTGCTTGCTGTGATCAAGATGCAAAAGTTATATTTACACTGCTTCATAAATATAAGGTGTTAAAGCTTAGTGAGACAAGAAGTAAACTGATAATTGATTAACCAAGGTGCTATACAAATCTACCTAGAGGGTGCCTTCCCAGGTTAATGCAATTATGGGAGAAAGATCCTGGCTCCTGGCTACAGAAATGCCAACTAAAGTGTTATCCACCCCATCCTTCACCTTGGAGGATGCATTAGGATAACATTGCGCTGTGTCAAAATGAAAATACAAACGAAAGCAAATAAACCGAGTGATAAGAACTGACTCAGTTTCCTTATCCATTTCCCAGTTACCTTTTTTTTAGGCCAGTCTGCATGTCCACTAGAAGAAAAGGGACCTGGGTTCTTCATCAGCCCATCCTTAGATCCTAGTACACATATGCACCTAGTAAGTGCCAAGCAAATATTCAATGAATGACCGCACCTTTCCTATGAATTCTTCGTTGATTATCCTTCAACAGAGGTAACCTCTCTTTCCTATGTGCTCAGTCAAATGCTCTCCCATTGGATTGAGTTCAGCGTAAACTGCCATGTTTTGAGATGATTGGTGTAAGCGAATGTCCTCTCCTGAGTTGTGAGAATCTAAGAGCAGGACAACATCACACTCTTCTCTACTTTCTATAGTTCTTTTGTCCACTGTCTAACAAATAATGCCAAGTGAAAAAGGGAAAAATGAATGAATAAATTTTGTAAGATGCCAATGGAAAAAAACAGAAAATCAAGAGTTACTGAAAGAAACCACTAACTCCATTTAATTGTTTTAGACTAAGAATCCCTCAGTGATACATAGCCAAAATTAGGATTCAGATAGAAAATAAAAGATACTGTTGCCCCAAGTAGATATCATAATTTGTTACAATAAGTAAAAATATATATTATTCAATACTAAACTGTTATACCACATTTCAAGTTTTTAAAACTTTATCTTCCTTTTATGCATAGATAGTAGTAGAGCATTAAGAACATGCATGGCTATCACCTGAGGTGTTGATTGTAAATTCAAATTCCTAGGCTTTGTCTCTTAACTACTGAATCAGAATCTTTGGGAGTGAACTGACAGGAATCTGAATTTTAAAAATAAGGTCTTCAGGTGATTCTTATGCATCTAAAAATAACTACTTTAATATATAACAAAGAAACCCAAAGAGGGACACTTGAGGATTATTTCAATGTATCTTCTTTTGCAGAGATTAATAGTGAATGTTGTTTTATCTGCTGTTCAGAATTTTACATATGCATTGGATGATACATCTTCTTTTACTGACAAAAAGGCTTTTCTGTGGAGAAAATAAAAAGGCAGCTTTCCCTGAGAGCACACACTTCTAGCAAAGCCCCAATCCATGTGACTCTAAGACAGAGAGTGATTTCCACCTTCTAGTCCTTACTCTCTTGCAAAAGGGGCTTTCAAATCTCATTACTGATGGTCCCATCTTTTATAACTGGTGTTATCAATGGGATGCTTGCAGCAGCGTAAGTATGTGAATAAAGAAGGAATGCACAACATACAGTACTGAATATTTTTAAAAAGTGGTCTTTCAGAATATGTCTGTATGTGTGGGGGCCCATGCTTAGGCATATGTGCATACCAGTGTGTTATTTATGTTGAAACCAATGTTTTACATTAATGGCTGGAATTCCAAAAAAACAAGAAAGTATATGTATTTTCTAAACCATTAAAAGTTTAGTGGAACTCACTAACAGTCTGATTCATCTCTCTGTGTATTTCAGAAGTACATTTTAAGCATAACAGCTAGGGGTAAACTTTCATAACTGTATGATTTGAACAGAAGTACAAGAAATATTCAAGGTTTTCTGTTCTTTCTTTCTTTTTTTTTTTTAGATGAAGTCTTGCTCTTATCGCCCTAGCTAGAGTGCAATGGCACGGTCTCAGCTCACTGCAACCTCTGCCTCCTAGGTTAAAGCAATTCTCCTGCCTCAGCCTCCCTAGTAGCTGGAATTACAGGATCCTACCACCACACCCACTAATTTTTGTATTTTTGGTAGAGATGGGGTTTCACCATGTTGACCAGGCTGGTCACGAACTCCTGACCTCAGTCGATCCACCCACTTGGCCTCCCAAAGTGCTGGATTACAGGTGTCCACCGCGCCTGGCCAATATTCAAGTTTACACAGGAAAAAGAATACTTTCTCTACATAACCTTTACTTATTTACTCATAAGCCTCTAGTTCTCTCTGGATTTGACTTTAAATCTCAACACATTTCCCAGAAACTAATATCTTCTGGCTGACTTCTATTAAAAATTCAGACAGAAAAAAACTGAATACAATGGAGAGAGATTATAATACTGCTATTCTCCCATTCTCTCTCTCTACGGCATATCACCTCCTCCAAAATCAGTTCATATCTAACTCCTAGCACATTTTTAGTTAAAAATATACATGCACAAAATATATGTGTAAATATACATGCTGATATCACACATATGTGTGTGTGTGTGTGTGTATATATATACATATACAAAAGCAGATATATATATACGCTTTCTTGCAGGTGATAGAATACTTTTTTGGAGGTGGTTTTGTGGGCCTATGTAATGTCTCTATTGTTATATTTTAAAAGTTTCTTTTTCGTTTGTTTGAGATGGAGTCTCCCTCTGGAGCCCAGGCTGAGTGCAGTGGCAGGATCTCGGCTCACTGCAACCTCTGCCGCCCGGGTTCAAGTGACTCTTGTGCCTCAGCCTCCAGAGTAGCCAGGATTACAGGCGCGTGCCACCACACCCCACTTTTTTTTTTTTTTTTTGTATTTTTAGTAGAGATAAGGTTTCATCATGTTGGCCAGGCTGGTCTCATACTGATCTCAAGTGATTGGCCAGCCTTGGCATCCCAAAGTGCAAGACTATAGGCATGAGCCACCACACTCCACCAAAAGTTTCTTAGCACTCATTCTCATGAGAAAAATTGCTGAAAACTTGGAAATAAAGAAAAAGAATGACTACATGTCCTTTAAATGTTATTTTTAAGGGGCTCAATCAATGACTATGAAGTTATCTAAGATAAAATACCTGATTTTGACATTGCCATTAACTTTTTTATTAGAGCCCCCAGATCTGCAGGTTATATATGCAGATGTGCAGTGGCTGCTTTATTTCCCTTTTCAAGAGCTTTTCTTATACAGCATCTATCCACTCTCCTATAGAGATGAAGTTAACTCCCTTGACAACTATCACCTGTCCCCAATCCCTATCCCTCCACTTGACATACAAACCCAAAGAGATTCATGCTCATTTATGCTCAGTAGAAAACATAATTCCATAGGTTACTGCTATTATTAATCAAATATTTACTAGATTTATATCTATTAGCCAATTCTCTTTAGAATTCCTTTGACTCACTGTTTCTATAAATCTTTATTCCTCAGATATTCCTTTAAACCAGTCTTACCAGCTTATTGGCTCCACTATTAATTAATTAGTTGAATAAAACCTTTGAAGTGTGTTTATTTTTGTATAAAAACCATCTTCTTTACTTTTCAAAAACTATACTTGAGCACACTGTGAAAAGATAAATTGCTAGGTTCAATTGAGGAATTGAATAATTTTTTCCTCTTTTAGTTTTAACATTCTACAGATTTAAATTATTTTAAAACTCAGAAAATGCTTTAAGCTCATATTTATAGACTTCCTAAGTAGTACAATCTGTTAACTGAGGTAGGTAAGTAAATGTCCTTGAAAACTTCCATAAATGATGGTGAATAAATTAAAAAGGTAGAAACAATTTTCCAGGTCTCTGAGCCATATTCAGTATAATGAATCCTGAACAGGAGTTCAATGAAAAGATTAGGTAGATTTTTTTTTTTAAACCCACATCCCATGGGATCTTGCTGTAAGGTACTTTTATAAATTATACTGATTATACTGTCTCTTTCATTTCTCTTTCTATTTGCCGTGTGTTATATACTTTGGTGATCTTTGAGAAAGCATTTAACTTATTACAAGAATTTTTTTTCCCTAAAGTACAAGTAGGTATGCCAAAAGAACAGCAAGGACAATGTCTATCCATCCAATCTGGTGGCCTCAGAAGGACAAAAGCCAGAGGTAATCTAAAGCAATCAAGGGGTCTGATCACTGTGGAAGCCCTGAGGAAGTGGCTGCTGTATTTCCCTTTCAAGAGCTTTTCTTATACAGCATCTATCCACTCTCCTATAGAGATGAAGTTAACTCCCTAGACAACTATCACCTGTCCCCAATCCCCACCCCTCCAGTTGACATACAAACCCAAAGAGATTAATTAACATTTGTTCCAGGAAGAGACACAGACAAAAACATCCGATATTGGAATATTCTTTTGTGAATAAATATAAAACTTATGGAGAGGGAGGAAGATATTTTGAGAGGAAATAAATCATTGGACTTTATTGCTCAAAGCCAAAAGAAATTGTTTTTTGTGGCAAAAGTAAAACAAGGTAATTTTGTACTGTGTGCTGTATTTCTGGCAATTATCTGTTATCTTAAGAGGCTTATATAGAAAGAACAATTGTACCTACCTTCATAGCATGCTCTGAGGATCTAAGGACCCTCAACAAATAGTTTTCATGCTATAAGCAGGCACATATTTAGGCACAAATAGGATGGGATTCTTTTTTTAACTGTAGTATAAATAATTTTATATAATACAGTTATATAGGCTTTTTTAAACAAAATACAGTCAGATTTTAAATCTCTCTATTCTAAGACAGACACTTCACAATTTAAATTCAAGACTCCTTGTTTCTTGAAGACATCTATGAAAGCAAATGCTTTTGAGAACTTGGCTGAATCTGAGTCCCTTCCGATTAGCAGATTCCACATTCACTTTTGAGCCATGACTTAGAAGCTATCAAGACATTATCTAACAATCTTTTTCTCAGTATTCCAGGAAAATAAAAATATGCATGCATTAACTCAATAGGTATTCAGATGTTTCCCATTAGTAAGTTGTGACCATGCAATAAAAACCATGCTCAACAATATTCCCCAATAAACTTCAAGATTTATAAACTCATGCATACCCACGTTTATGTCAAAATTTGAAATAATGAAATATTTTTACATTGTGAAAAATAGATATATATGCATTTTGTGACCAAAACCATCACCACAGTTCCATTGCTGTTGTTCTTCTTCTTATTATTATTATTAGTTTTGGTTTGTTTGTATCTGGCACATTTGGGATTATAAATCACAAATAACATAAATAGGATAATGTTAATCTCCTTCTTACAAAACCCAATGGCTTCCCACAAGTCTATGTATAATATGCAAATTTCTTACTATAGCTTATAAGATCTGGAATAATTTTTCCTATTTCCAGCCTTCACCTCTTCTCACATTCATCATATTCTAGCTATTCAGGACTCTTTTATGTCATAAAATATGCCAGATTTGCACACCCTTAAAGCCTTCATATACGAGTTTGGTCTGCCTTGGATACCTCTGTTCCACATTCCCGAATATTCTCTCTCTCATCACACAGCTGGACCCTTTCACCCTCCTGATCTCAATTGAAACGTGATCTTCCTGTATAAACTTTCCATGAGCTGGCTTGTCTGACTGAACCCAAACAGCTAATGGATTTTCCTTCCCATTACGTGCTCTCTAATTTATGATGCTTTGCTTGCGGGGAAAATGAGAGATGAGAGTCTGTCTATGGAACATGGAAGTCCTCTCGCAGAGGTACAAGAGTGGAAATGGCTGTTCCCCAGCCTGGCTCTCTGAGTCAGACCTGACGTCCACAGAGAGAGCACTGCAGTAACTGCTAACGCTTCTGTTTTGATTGTGGTAACTGGAACACTCAGGGCACAAGCCACAAGGTCACTGGCAAGGGTAGCAGCAGCATGATTCCTCCCTTAGTAATTTTAAAGCAGCAGATTTCAAAAAGGAAAACCAAGCGGATAAAAGTGAGCAGATTTGTTCTTCAGCACATGTGAGATACCCTTGGAGATGCCAATAAATCACTGGAGAGACTGTGAAGGAGGCTTAGGCCCTGCAGATGAAGTTAGTGATGGAGGGAAATCGTGTTTATCCCCGGGCTGTCAGGTCTGAAATACCTGGGTTAAGTAAATGACCTCTGGGATGGTCACAGTCGGCAATTATTAGCAGTTACAGATCCATCTCTATGCCAAAACAGGTAACGGCATCCAGGAATTATCCAAAGTCACAAATCAATCTCAGTGTCTTGTCATGCACCCACGTAGTGCTTTTCCCTTTCTCCTAGTTACTTAGTGGATAAGGGCACTTCGTCAAATAGAGAAACAAGTGAGGATAAATTTTGCTCCGAAATTTAAGGTGAATCATTAGTCAGACTTGGTATCGTCATGGAATTTGGTCTGTTTTCTAACTAGCTTTATTTTAGCACAGCCATAAATCTGGCTGTAATTGTCTTTAACTCCGATGACTCATACATCTAAGCATTTCATTTAACTTTCAACCGTGAAAAATTCCAACTGATTTGGCAGTATGAATGTGCTCTTACTCACATGCATATGATCATATGATGCTGTCAGTACAACATCTGTTTTTGTTCTTGGGATGTTGATGGACTATCATGAACCATCTTACAACTTTGCCAGTCCCCTTTAAGTCCAAGACGATACAGCCGAGAAGGCAGGTAGAGTTTTTGGTCAGTGGCTAGATTTTTTCTGTATATCAAACAAATTGCCTGGTATGAGAATTTAACAGAACATGACCACAATTTTTTTTAACAGATTTATCTACTTGAAACATCGCCTCAGTCAATGAAGAAACTTATGTTCTATAACTAATAATAAAAGATCATCTGTAACTGAAATATGACAAATTGCTGTTTTAATCATGAGGATTACCATTTACTTTTTAATCTGGAAATAAGTTAAAGCAAATAATAAAAATTTATATTTAAATCACACAACATGTTTTATCAGGAATAATAAATGTTTTTAAAGTTTAAAAATGTATCTGTTACCTTGTGGGTATTCCTGAACATGATTAGGATTTTTATTTCTCCAAGTATTTTTATTCACTCACAGAATCAAAATGTCAAGGCTATATAAGTTTTCATCAAATGCTAATTTAGCATCCAAGTTTTTATTAATTAATTTGTAAAGGAAATAATAATGAGAGTCAAAGGAAGAAGCATCTCCTGTGGAGAGCTCCATTTCCAGATTCCAACGAAACCATTAAAATATTTATGGCACCGAGGCCGAATCAGACGGGTCTTGTGTACTCTCTTGTGTGGCCATATTGTGTAGCAATAGGAGGTTTCGAATAATAAGATTCAGTCATCCATTTAGACTCCAATTGGCGCTCAGACAACTTCCATTTGTGATTATAATGATTAATTTCAAAAAGATGCACCATTTGTAGACCTATGTTGAAACTTATGCAGTGGAACTAAAAAGCCACCTATTTTTATAATAAAAAGGCACAAATATGCAAATGCAAAATAAATTCATTGGAAAATTTTGAACGTTTCAAATATAATTATCACAAATGCAAATATAAAATAACAGAATATGTTTGTTAATATTATACTTTCATTTAATCAATTCTACTAAGTAAGGCAAATATATGAATTTTTTAATATACAAAAATACCCCCCAAAACTCCATTAAGTATACCTATATGACCATTGGTTAAGATTTTTTATGATTATTAGTATGGGAAAATTGTGACCGTTTAGATATATTAAATATATTACGTAATATATTTAATGATTTAAGATTGATAAATAATTCATATTAAAATTGAAACCTCATTTTGCCAGTATTAAAAATTTCGAAATTTAAATACATATGACACCAATGCATACAGTGTTACTTTGTCCTGAACATAAGTTTTAAAAGAATTTAAGTTTAAATATTCTCCTAAATGCTTTGTGAGACTTAAGATAAAAAACAGTTCCTCAGAACTCCTGACAAAGGGGGGCAGTAAAGAAGCAAAAAGATTTTTATGGAGTTCGGGGAAATCTGAAAGGTCTTTGTGTACATTCCCTATTTTCTAAACAGTAAATGATGGATTGCTTTTTAGGCAGACTACAAAATTGCTAAAATTAAATGTTGGGATGGAAATGTGGAATGCAGAGTTTGTTACCCCCTTTTAATTTAATAGTTTCAAAGAATTAAGAGAAATTATTATATTTTATTTTATAAAATATTATATTTAAAATTACTCAATTCTAAATGAATGTTATTGCAAACCTAGGCTTACAAGAAGAATGCATTTAGAAGCCCTAGATAACATACAATATAAAAATAATATTTACAAATTATGCATTTGTTTTCTTCCTTTCTTTTTTTTTTAGGATGGAATTTCATTCTTGTTGCCTAGGCTGGAGTACAGTGGCACAACCTCGGCTCACTGCAACCTCCACCTCCTGGGTTCAAGCGATTCTTCTGCCTCAGCCTCCCCAGTAGTTGGGATTACAGGTATGCGCCACCATGCCCAGCTAATTTTGTATTTTTAGTAGAGACGGGGTTTCTCCATGTTGGTCAGGCTGGTCTTGAACTCCCAACCTCAGGTGATCCACCCACCTTGGTCTCCCAAAGTGCTGGGATTACAGGCCTGAGCCACCGTGCCTGGTCTGTTTTCATTTTAAGTGTAGTTGTCTAGCATTTTCAATACATTCCCCGCCTTTTGACAAATTTTATCTTGACCTTTAGCTAATGGGCAAGCAAAAAATTAAGTGGAATAATTGGAGAGAACAATTATCTGGTAACCTAAACAATGGTAATGTGAGATAGGTATTTTATGCATTGTTTGGACTTATAAACTATCTAGTGTTCTAATAATAGACATAATGGTTTATTCAACTAATAGCTACTGTCATCCTTACAGGTTATTAGCAACTCAAAGTAGTGAATTACATCCAACTAAAGAGTGCTTTTGTATAGACATTTGTTCTTATTGCTGGTCACTTATTCTTCAAGTATCTTTTAGGCACCATTTAGAAAGATGACCAGAGATACAAAATCTGCATATATAATAGAAAGAGCCAGGTAGTCATTCAATAAAAGAAGGTATATAGTACCAGGAAAAGATTTTTATCTTAGCCTAAGGCAATCTGAATTCTCAAGCCCAAAGTACATAAATTTGTTGGAATTATTTCAATTTCTAGTCATTAAAAATGTGACACACATTTACACCAGTGGTTCGGTTGATTACTTCTCTTGAGCCCTAGTCTCTTAAGCACAGGTATACACACTTACAGCAATATCTCTGCATACAATATTTTTGACAGAATGAAAAAGTTAAAAATATTGATGTTTATTTCTGCGATTCTGAAATGGTTTATAAAAATTCTATGACTATAAGAAATTCATGAGGAATGCAATATATCAGGAAAGAACAATGTCATCTTTACATAAAAAGGATGTGTGTCAGTAATTTGAGAGGCTGGAATCTAGTGACAAATGTGTCACTTTTTAAGGTGTGCTTGATTCACAGCTGACAGCTTTGATTTGAAATTGCCTTTAAAAAAATGTCTATGTATCGATGCAATGAATTCTAACCAAAAGTTTGTTGGAGCTAACCACAGTACCTATATATTCAAGATGTTTATGGGAGGAATGGAAGATTTGATATTTAGGCACTAAAGGGTTGCTATGATAGTTATTATACACAATTGAGTTTAAAATGAATCTATGTGTCAGTTCTATTATTAAATGTTATAAAATATGAGGGAATATTAAATGCTATGTAATTTATAAACTACAAGAAAATTTATATCAGAAAACTGCTAATTTCCTAATATATGCACGGTCTTCAGTGTCTCCAGAACTGTCAACTCTGCCAATGTGACTAGCAGATGATGAGCAGGCAGTCCGTGTGATATTATCAATTACACAGTCAGAAATCTGAGTCTTTCTTTCACCTTATAAGCTGTTTAGGAAGAAGGTGTATGTGTGTGTAACAGGGAGCAAGAGGAGATTAACTTGTAAGCCATTATCTGATACAAAAGCAGACATTTACTAAGTCATCTATGAAGAGATGTTTCGATAATAGCTAAGCATTCATATAAATCTTCAGGGACTCGGATTCTCTCAAGTGTGACAGAATACTCCTCTCAACTGCCAGCACTCCTGTTGTAAAAAATCACATTTGGCAAAGGGCTCTGGTGTTTTGAGTTCTGCTCAGTGACAGGTTTGTTTTAAATAAGATTAATACTATCTGAGGACAATAAAATGACCTTAAATTAAGACTCCTTTTAAATTTTGTCTACCTGATTTCCACTATGGTCCGTATCCAGCTGTACTCTATCTAAGAATGATCTTCAGAACATTCAAAGGTGATTATGAGAGAGATAGCTAGGAAGTCATAGGAAATAACCACTATTCAATGCTGTTCTGTACAACATTAGTAAACCATAAGAGAGGACAAAGATTTATCCAAGAAAGAGACTATTACATAGCCACCGGGATCCGATATGGATGCAGCACAATTGAGCAATACATGTAACAGATTTGTGGTGAACAACAGGTGCTGCTCAATTGCTTAGTCTAAAGTTCTCCCTCAATTCCTTCCCATCACCTAATTTGTTTGACATCTAGTCTTTTTACATTATAATATAGTATATTAAAAAGTTCTTATTATAGTTTTTTTTTTTGAGATGGGGTCTCGCCCTGTCGTTCAGGCTGGAGAGAGGCTCACTGCAAACTCTGCCTCCTGGGTTCATGCCATTCTCCTGCCTCAGCCTCCCGAGTAGTTGGGACTACAGGCTCCCGCCACCATGTCTGGGCTAATTTTTTGTATTTTTAGTAAAGACTGGGTTTCATGGTGTTAGCCAGGATGGTCTTGATCTCCTGACCTCATGATCTGCCCACCCTGGCCTCCCAAAATGCTGAGATTACAGGTGTGAGACACCGCGCCTGGCCCTTATTATAGAATTTTTAGGCATACATTGGACATTTTTCTAATTGTGCTTGAATAATACCAAACAAGTGGGCAAATGCTTCACTGGGCTACATTTGCATCCCTGAGTACAATTCCACATTGGTTTTGGTTTTGTGAATTTTGGAGGAATTTATTTTGAGAGGTGCCCCTGGAAATAAATAATGCTGATGTTTTGGTATAATTTTATTTATTGTATTAATGGAATATGTAAATACAGTCTATCAGCATTAGGCAGAAAATATTTAAGAGATATCAAATGCTTTTGCCGAGAAAGGTAGTAGTTTGTCACGAACTACAAGCTTTCTAACTTAACTTTTAAAAATAAATTTTAATTTTTAATTTTAATAGATCTTCATAGTTGCACATATTTAAGGGCTATCTGTGATATTTTTATACAATACTGCCATGTTTACTGCATCACTATTCACAATAGCCAAGATATGGAATCAACCTTTGTTCATCAACAGAAGAAGAGACAAACCTGACTTTGGTCTGTGCTGGCTGCAGGTTCTGGAGAGCTGTTTGAAGTGACAAGATGGCAAATGAAAGGGTCAGTTGGTTGCCTGGTGGGTTATTCGTCCCCATAACACTTTACCTAGAAATTTTGCCTTTTCTCACAAAACCGTAATAATGGACAAACAGCATGAACCTGGATAGGCACAGCCAGTCACTATCCTAAGGTCAAGTTGGTATGAGTCACATAAGTAGAGGACTAGAAGTTTTATCTGAATAGTATTGTCATAGTGGCTAAGAATGAGAGTGAAAAGTAGACTAGATGTGTGCTTTGATATGGCTTGGAGCAAAAGGTCAGCTATTAGGGGCACTTCCGAAATGATATCTATTATTTAGGAACTGGGTCAGGAAAATCTATAATTACATTCCTACTGTATTTACATACCATTCATTCCTAAGAGAGCTCTTCCAAAAAAAAAAAAAAAAAAAAAGAGAGAGATGTCAGTGCATAAAAAATAAATTCCATTTCTTTCTCAAGCCCAAAGTACATAAATCTTGAAATTTTCCATCTAAAAAATAGGCATATGTTCTAGCATCAGCTTTAATTTCTCCCACATTCATTCTCTGCTACAATAAAGTGACAAAGCCATTCATATTTTATGCATATTTGTTACATCTAATTATCTGTTTTTCAGTTAGATAAATATGCTTTATGTCCTAGGTACCATCAGAATTTCAAAGCTCAGAAAATCACTAATGAGAATGGAAGGAATTAACCATCATGCAAGCAGAAGCATGCGGCTACCATGCTACATTGCTCAGAGTTCATGTAGCAGTTTAATCAGGGTAGCAGCTGTGCGATGAGCTTTATTGGAACTGGAGTCTTGCATCCTAAATGTGAAATATCTACTGTTTGAAAGGGTGATAACTCTATGCCTTGCAAAGAAAACAGTCCTCAAGTGTTATTTTTTAATGAATTAACCCTTTATCTTTCCTCACACCTTTTCTCTTCTTTTTTTTTTTTTTGCCCTCAAAGTATTTAAAGGATAATCCCATATGATAACTCACACTGCCTAGCTTCAGCACAATGTCTCATACATTGCAGGCACTCACAAACATTTGTTTAATGAATGAATAAGTGAAAGTCGAATGGAAAATTACACTGTTGAATTTAAAATGGTTTTAGAGGTACATCTCTAAATGTGTTGATTTATTTAGGATTAGTACATTGTTACATTTTCACTGCTAAATTTCATATTATTCACTAAAGAAAGGTAGTATTGGAGAGTTTTATAGTTGACAGATGAATTATCTATAACTTCTAATATACTCAGACATCATGTTTTTCTAGCATGTAACTTTTAAAATATAAACTCTCCAACATTTGGAGTTTTAACACTTTTTAGTAATTTTTTAAGAAATGACAGATCAGTAGTAGCTTTCCATAAATAAAAGCCTATTAATTTGTATAACATAACAAAATTTAGTGCAACATAAATTTATATAGTACTCCTACAAGAAATCTATAGGAGTAAAATTATGATTATAAAAATCAGCAGACTTAAACAAGCAAATAACAGCTTTCAATTAAGTTTATAGATACCAAAGACATTCAACCTTTAACATCCCACTGTGTAAAATCAAATGGGAAAGGATAAAAGGACCAAAGCTATGGTTAGTAATACAATTGATTGCTGCCTACCTACAAACTAATTTGTTTCAATATCTGTGCTAGGACCAGTATGTTACCTCTTTTAACCTTAGCTAAATAATGTTTATACAAACCTTACTATGCAGAGCTATCTTTAACAAGAACATCCCATTGAGGAAAAAAGAAAATAGAAAGATATGAAAATTTTCACTTTTTTCTAATACCAACATATATCACTTTATTGATATTCCATTTCTGTATATAATGACATAGAATATGAGCATTCCCTGTAATTCAGTTTTACTGACAGTAACATTGCACAAATCATTTTAGGGCTATGTGCTATGCAGAGACATTGTACAGCTAATTGGCATCATTAAGTAACATTTTAAAATGATGATGTGTTCAAATGTAGTAGTTAAAGGCTTGATTGGACATTGCTAAATTGTGTAGTAGATCTCTAAAGAGATGGAATTTACCCCCTAGTAGGCTTTATCCTTTGTCATCTGTCTCAAATTTGGAACTCATTTCTTTTAAGTTGAAAATTTTATGTTCATGTTGGAAACTTAAATTTTAACAATTAAAAGATTACTTGAAATGCAATGCTACCCACGGCTGCCTGTCATTTTGGGGGTTTCTTGTAGATTCTTTTTAGGGATAAGAATTATGTTAAAACCACATGCTAGAATTGCTTTAATTTTTATTCCCCAATTTCTCATTGCCATTTTGACAAAGAGGCCCAAAACATGAATAGCCTTTTGATCTGTTTTTTTCTCCCATGTCAGTTCCCATGAGACCAGTGACTTCATTCTTTCTGTTATTGCAGGTTTACATTTTGCAGTCATCTTTTATTCTTGCATCACTGTCTTCAATTATTTTGGCCAGTTCTTTCCAATTCATTCCAGGTCTAACCTCCATATCAAAGCTATAGATCAATAACTGTCAGAACAAGTTAAACATTAAGATAAAGTTAATCATCTTTTCTTAATAATAATAACCACCACTGAATTGCAATTGTTACGAGGTATTATGCTAAACACTTTATCAAATCTTATGAAATAGGGGTAATTTTTATTCTCATCTCACATGAGAACTTGAGGCACATAAAAATTAAGGCATTTTGCCCCAGGTCTCATGGCTGGCAAGTGGTCTGTCTGACAGTAGAGAGCCAGCTTCAAGCATTGTACTATAGGGCCTCTGTGTCACGACTATAAACCTTTCATGGCATGGTCTATACATGTGGGCTCTTCAGCTTCAAATTTATCTATCATGCAGGCATGACTCTAGGTTTTCACTTGCACTGGAAGTCAACTGCTGGAAAATTAGTCTGTAGAAAACTGTAGGCCACAGAGTTCCTGAATGTGTTAATAAAAGGCTTAGATTTTATTTTGGATGGGCTGGGAAATATTTGAAGGGTTGTAACAGGGAATGTGCAGAATTGCATTGTGGAGAGATCTAATTGGAGATTGGGGGAAAGATGAGCAGGCCCTGAACTGTGATAATGTTGGCAAGCTTAAGGAGAGGGACGGAATCAGAAAATATTTGTAAGTGACATCTCTAGGCCCCTGTGATTTACTGGATGGAGGATGAGCAGGTGAGAGGTGTTTGTTTTGAAAAAAGTGATTTTGAAGAGAGGACAGAAAAAGATTTTCATTTTTTTACTTCATGTGTTCATGAGTTGGGGAGTCGGGGTACAGAAGGAAAGATACATGAAGCCAGGGACTGACACAGAGACCAGACACACAGTGGGTGCTTCGTGGATAGCCGTTGAATGATTTGTGAAAATCAGATAGCAGTGGTGAGGGTTTTTATGTAAGTGAAATACAAATGAACTTCTCAAGGTGCCATATCTGAGTTGTGGCTTTGATCTGCTTCCTGACTTTGAATTATTTTGTTCCTATGAAGTACAGGCCTTTGTAATAAAAATCCACCATACACAAAATCCCCTGGACTTAAGAATATCTCCACGAGTTATAAAAATTGAAACTGCTTAGAAGGAACAATTGCTTGTACTCAGCCAGTCATCTTCAGCTGCATGAGATGAGTCTCAAAACGGGGGTGGAGAGTGTCTACCTCCTCCAGAAAAGGTTTTTAGAGCAAAATCAAAGAGACTGCCTCTTCTCCACCAAAAATTATTTGTCTTAAGATGGGGACAAGAAACCTGGCACCCAGGGGTAAGGACACAGACATGCTCTCTCATTTTAAGCTGAAGCTGAACTGTCTTGTCCTAAAAACATATGCCCAGACTCTAGAAAAGCTCTCTTAGACAGACTGCTAATTTCTCCATTTCTGTCACTTAAGAGGATTTTAGGGACATATAACTTTGAGAATTCCATTCTGCAGCTTTCAGAGGTAACACAATCCAATACTCATTGCAGGCTTATGGTGTACCCGGCACTTTTCTAAACACTCTACTTGTTATAGCTTGTTTAATTGAGGTAAGTATTCTTATCATTCTACATTTGGGAGATTTGAGAGAGAGGCAAAGTATGTGCCTTAAGATGACACAGTTGGTAAGTAGGAAAGCAGAACTTTAACATCAGTGGTAAAACCCTGAGACTATTGTTTTAATGTGTTTAATAAATGCCCTACTAAGAAACCAGAGCAAATTAAAAGTATGCTGTGTCCTATTAATTTGATACAGGCAGAAGAAATCTAAAAACAATAAAGATCTGATATTTAAGAATAACTCTACTTTAAGTAGTTGTAGGACATATGCTTAAACTGAATGAACTTTTTATGAACTTTTCATCAGAGATTGTTTTTTAATTGTTGTTTTTCTCCTGTGTCTGTGACTGAATAAATGGCCTCTGTTCACTGGAATACTTCACATGCTTCCTCTCTCAGTTGTAGGTGTGTTTATTTCTATTCAGACACCAAAGGCCTATGGGTATCTGCAAATAAACAGTTTCATTTGCTATTATGTTCCATCATTGTGAAGCAGCACAGGAAATTAACATATCTGTAACCACGCCCTTATTATATAATATGAAAGTGTAAATTAAAACGTGCCGTGTTCATTAAACTGAGATAAAACCACATTTTGAAAATAAAGTTTAGTAAGTGGATACTTAGTATCACATTGACGATACTAAGCTTATGACTTGCTTTTAATATTTGGATTGCAAATAAATTTGGAAGCTAATGTATGGAGTACAACAATAGCGAAAAGCATGGGCTTTGATGTTAGACATGGCTATGCATCCGAATTACTAGGTCTTTGATCAAGGGCAAGTTATTAAACTTCTCAAAATGCCTATATAACTAGTTACTGTGAAAATTAAAAGAGATAGTGCATGTAAAAGCCATAATCCTGTGCCTGGCCCACCTTTAGAGCTCAATATATGTCAGCGATTATAAGGATTTGTTACCAAGTCAGAGTAAACTCTGTAGTTTAAAATACTATGTTTCTTTGATTAAATGACACACATTTTTTCACATATTTTTCATTTCTGATATTAAGATACATTTTTAAAATTAGTGTGTATATTCCCCTTCTTGTCTCCTCAAGCCCTTTCAAAAATATCATTAAATCCACTATGTATCTTATTATTGGATATTAGATTCAAGAACATATCAGAATAGTAATTATGTTGTATTTGATTCAGTGGCTGAGATTGAAGGGCAACTAACCAACAGAGGAGAAGATATTATTGATTGTTCTAAAGATTTATCCTCCAAAGCTTTCCTTTACCCTATCTTGTTACATCTTTTTTAAACAATGCTAATTGTGTCCCTTGTACATATTCTTATTCAACTCTTGAGCAAACATATTCTATGTGACCAACATTCTAAGAGGTGCTGGAGATGCAGGGAAGAGTAAGATGCTATCCTTGACCTGCAGTATCTTGAAGCTAGTTGGGGTAACAAACCATTCAGACATTCAGCAGCATAGCTGTTGTCTGCAGAAACAGATGGGGATCCAAGGGTTGGAAATAATACAGAGGAGAGATGGATTCATTTGAAGAGTTCTCTTGTTGCATGCTTAATGTAATTAAAGTGCCTAGCCACTAGTAGATGACAATTTTCTAAATTTACACATCATGTAATCCCCTTGGTCTTGAAGATATTGATGGTGTCAATCACTTGAATGCAGTGACATTAATAATTTCTTAGATAAAAAGTATACTGTTCCCAATCATAAATTCCCTGCCTCCCAGACTCTCTATGAGCCTCACATGGATAAGTGGAGGGAAGGACCTGCTGATCTAAGAATACCCCTAGTGTCAAAGAAGTAAATGGTCAAGTAAGGTTGTCCTAAGAAGCCATGTTACCCCTTCTGCTGGTGAGCACAGAGCCCAGGTGTAAAATTTTTTTTTTTTTTTTTTTTTTTTGAGACAAGAGTTTCGCTCTGTGGCCCAGGCTGGAGTGCAGTGGTGCAATCTCGGCTCACCACAACCTCCACCTCCCGGGTTCAAGCGATTCTCCTGCCTTAGCCTCCCGAGCAGCTGGGACTACAAGCACATGCCACCACGCCTGGATAATTTTTTGTATTTTTAGTAGAGACGGGGTTTCACCATGTTAGCCAGGATGGTCTTGATCTGACCTCGTGATCTGCCCGCCTCAGCCTCCCAAAGTGCTGGGATTACAGGCGTGAGCCACGCACCTGACTGCAGAATCTTTGCCTAGGTTACTGTTGTCCGTATGGGTAAGAATCTTGACATCTGAAGTGTTCATTGAATAAAAATTTTTATTGAATATTCTTCTAACAAAATCTGAAAAAAGTACAGAGCTATTTTTGAAATGGATGAGAATGTATGGTAATTTAGCTAGTTCATTGTATGTCCTGTTTTCAGTTATCATTGCTACTGAATTATTTATCTTTAGGTGTATAAATTATAGTCAAGATGTTTACAATTGATTAAGGAAGAATGATTTTAAAACACAGAGCAAAATGCTATTTTAAATACAGAAGTCTATTCTTCTCCTCCATGAATAACTGGCATTCTTTTTCTATTGTATATTAAGTTGAAATATGTGTTTTTGTCATTACCAGTGTTTCCACAGGATAAGACCGAAGTCACAAGCATTTAATATTTGCTGAAAGCACTTAAACAGAAAAAATATTGGCTAGTGAGATTAAGAATGAAATAAGGTAGACAAATAGCTGGCTGCAAAAGAGACCTTAAAAAGTTTCTCAGAGCCTGGCCAAAATGGAGAAACCCCATCTCTACTAAGAATACAAAAATTAGTGGGGTGTGGTGCCATGCACCTGTAATCTCAGCTACTCGAGAGGCTGAGGCAGGAGAATTGCTTGAACCCAGGAGGCAGAGGTAGGTTGCAGTGAGCCAAGATCGTGCCACTGTATTCCAGCCTGGGCAATAGAGCAAGACTCTGTCTCAAAAAAAGAAAGTTTATCAGTCTATTAAGAATATACTTGATTTTTACAAGAAGAATCAATTGCTTTACAAAGTTATTTATCTAAAATGTATGAATAAAAATGTATAACTATAAACATACCTATAAAACTAGCAAAGATCAAAAGCTCAGGTATCTTTAACTTTCTCTACTTCTACTATTCACAAAAATATTTGCTCAGAGACACAGAAACTCATCTTCAAGATTTATTTTTATCTGGGTGGAGTTACAGAGTTGCCTTGGTAACAGCAACTATCACCAAATTAAGTGTTAACAACACATTTTTAAACATTTTTAACATTTTAAAAATGCAGATGCCAAAGGAGAGCAATGTCAGGAGAGAATGTTGTAAGCTCCCTTTTTCCCACATCTACGTGACATTACAAGGTTTGTACTACTTTCAGAAATTTTCCAGTGTTTAAAAAATGTGTCTATAAACACACATATACACAGAGCACTTCTTATTGAAGTAATCACCTTAAAAATTATGTAATGCAATGAAAACCACAATGGTTTTCCTACCATTGACTAAGAAAGCAAAGAACCTTTCTTCTGAAAGTGAGGAGGACCTCTTGCCTCCTGTCGTTTGTGAATAGAATTCTGTAGTCAGAACCAGAGCATTTCTGGCATTTGGTCTAGAATAATTCTGAAGGGCAAGCCTGGTGCTGTGTTGCTAAGCACAAACAATTTGGTATTTGGCTCCAAAAATATGCTCGAGATTAGTTCTTCCCTCAGCAACAGGCGCTCAGCCAAATAATTTTTAACCAACTCTCAGGGCCCAATATTGCTTGAGCTACTGAGATCCTATTTCAAGTTATTGCTATCAAGATATGGAGGAGAGTGAAATACTGACACTTGTGAGATCCCAAGACTTACATTAAATCCATACAATTTCTGCCCTGAATTAAAAAATTTTTAAAAAAAGAGATTAACAAAATATTAATTGACTACTAAAATGTACCAGTACTAGCAGTACATACCAAAAACTAATACAAATATTCCAATAATATTAAATAATGATTGCATTTGTATTTCATCTGAGAGTGGCTTGTGGTTCTTCCCCATAAGTGGCTGATTTATTGATGGTCACTTTTTCTTAACTCCTGGTCTTTCTCACAATCACAGAAAACAGTCCCTTATCACACAAATAAAAATGTCGTCTCACCATTCCTCTGTACCTTTTATCTTAACAGACTTGTGTTTTGAAATATTATTTATACTGTTTTTTTATTTTTTGAGACCGGGTCTTTCTCTGTCACCCAGGCTGGAGTGCAGTGTGCAATCTTGGCTCACTGCAGCCTCAGCTTCCGGGTTCAAGCAATTCTCCTGCTTCAGTTTCTTGAGTAGCTGGGATTACCAGCGCTCATCACCACACCCAGCTAATTTCTGTATTTTTAGTAGAGATGGGTTTCACCATGTTGGCCAGGCTTGTCTCTATCCCCTGTCCTCAAGTGATCCCCGCAACTTGGCCTCCAAAAGTGCTGGGATTATAGGCATGAGCCACCATGCCTGGCCTTATTTATACTATATTAACTCTAATAATCACTATGCCACTTTCTGTTTTAATTCTTTAGGCACTTCTTCTTTGTATGTTTTTAATTAGCACGTAGAGTAATTGTTTTGAGGAAAAATGCTTTTATTCCATCATAAAATTTTCAACTTAGAGAAACAATTTGTTTACTTGAAAAATTATAACATTTTCAAGTAAAAATGGTTATACTTACAATTTATTAAAACATAGATAAAAGTTCTTCCCACACTTAGACACATGATTAGAAAAGAAGGCAATAAGATTTTCATATAGAATTCTGGGGTTAAGTAGAATTCACTTGTGTTTGCTGGTCTAAGATGCAATGGAATTTGGAGGCAATGGGGCTGGATTCTATCAAATCAGACACACGGAAGAGGTTATAACGTGAGAATTTACATTTTTTCGTTTTTTCAGCCCACATTTGAAATAACAATTTGCAAGAGTTTTGCTTTGCTGAATATTAGGCCTGATTAGCTAAAATGCTCAAATTTCCATTCAGTCCTTAAAAACAGATCCACACTTAGTCATTCTTCACACCTCTCTCCCTCGCCCTCTCACACCCAAATTGTTAACTTTTTTCTGTATTCTCACATTTATAGTCTGGTTCAGACTTCCGTGATCTCTCACTTGCTCTTGTGGTTAAATTTCTGAAGTGAAATTCCTGTCTCTAATCTCTTCTCTTAATTCTATGCATGTCATCAGACTTGCAATTTTTTCTAAACCCAAATGTGATTTCACTAGTCCCCTGTTAAAAACTGTCAATGCATCCACATTGCCCACTGGCTATAGAGTTCAAACTAGAGTCATTCACTACTTGGACAACCAGCTTCCCAGCTCCACCTCTGGGTATTCTTTCTCTTGCTTTCAGAATGGTGTTGAGGATATAAGGTGAATGCAACAGCCATTGCTCTCAGTGAGCTCATAGTCTAAGTGAGGAGACAGATGAGCAGATCATTATAAAACAAATTGGCAAGTGCAATGACAGAAGTGTGCACAGGTGCTATGGGAACCAAGAGGAAGGATATATAATAAGCCGGGGAAGGAAGAGAAGATTCAGGGAGACTTACTGGAGGATGAAATGCCCTCAGAAAGTCTTGAAGTGCAGGTAACAGTTGGTTAAGAGAAGTAGAAAGAAGGAAAAGGAGACAGCAGCACAGGGTGCCAAAGTAAGAAAAGCCTGGGTAAAACTGCCAAGAGAAATCTACAATTAAATGCAATTCCCATCAAAATACCACCGTCATTCTTCACAGAACTAGAAAAAACAATCCTAAAATTCATATGAAACCAAAAAAGAGCCCACATAGCCAAAGCAAGATTAAGCAAAAAGAAAAATCTGGAGGCATCACATTACCTGCTTTCAAACTATACTATAAGGCCATAGTCACCAAAACAGCATGGCACTGGTATAAAAATAGGCACATAGACCAATAAAACAGAATAGAGAACCTAGAAATAAACCCAAATACTAACAGCCAACTGATCTTTGACAAAGCAAATAAAAACATAAAGTGGGGAAAGTACATTTGATGTATTGTGTGGGTTACATAGGATCGATTAAGTGGAGATGGAAATTTTACAACTTTTTGTTGTATCTTGTAAACTATTTTTAAATATTAGAGGCAAAAAGACTAATATGGATAAATATCCCCAACAATTTGATATTTGATGTCCCAAACTATTGTGAGATTGGTTATAATAAAAAACAACAAACTACCCTGCTGATTTCCCATGAAGCTTAACCCTCTCTCACATTTCAGAACCAGCCCAACTTAAGCCCCTACATACTTAAACAGCTTCAAATGCCTATCTGAGACAGCACTGTAATGGGTCTCTGCCCCTGTTTCTCTGTCCATAAGAGGTACTAATTCACTTCTCTTCAGTTGTTAGACCTAGGACACAATAGACACCAAGTTACATTTCTGTTAGGTGCATCTTGGAAGTGCCTGAGAACTGATCACTGGGCACCTACCTTTTTACCTAAGTCTCTGTTAATGTTGGTCTGTTTACCTATTAGTGGTGGAGCCTGGTGCATAGAATTATCTCCTTGCCATCTGTGTCCCACAACACATATATAACCCCCTCCATGGCATATGAGGCCCTTTCCTGAGAGGGGTGCTTTTAAGCCAATATTCCAGAGACCTAGTTCCCCTGCCCCAGGTGCCTCCGTTTTTACACCTAGGATGCTACTTTGAATCTTCTCCTCAATGACAAGTATCTGTACTCACTTAATTTGGGTCCATGCCACGTTCCTGTGGGAACTGAAACCCACCTACTCCTTGATGGCCTTCCAGGATGCTTGTCTGTACTATAGTGGACCTCCTTTCCTGCCTCATGGATGTCTGTGTGTGTGTGTGCGTATGTGTGTGTGTGTGTGTTTGGTTTTTACTGGATTCCTGAGGAAGGCCTTCCACTGAACTTCTTTCATGTGCTTTGCTACCTGTTAGAAAATGTAACCTAATGTAAATATAAACCTCTGGTGCCTCTAGTTTTACTGACTTATGTTATATAAATCTTGCTTCCTGTTTCTTTCTGCTGTCCTGTTATGAGATGTATCACCCTAAGCCAAGCCCAAACACTAAGATAACAAGTGCTAAAGAAGACGAATATTCTGAAGAGTTTTCAGGACACACAGAATTGTTTGTGGCCAGCACCTCAGTACCAATAACAGATATTTCATGTTATATAGTGGGGTCCTTAAGGACTTATTTGAGGGAATAATGAAGAAAAACTTCCTAGTCTTGCTAGAGATCTAGATATCCAAATATAAGTAGCACAAGGAACACCTGGGAAATTCAATGCAAAAAGATTACCACCTGGGCACACAGCCATCAGGTTGTCTAAAGTCAAGATGAAGGAAAGAATCTTAAGAGCTGTGAGGCAAAAGCATCAGGTAACGTATAAAAGAAAGCATAGCAGATTAATAGCAGATTGCTCAGCATAAACCCTGCTAGCCAGAAGAGATTAGGCCCTATATTTAGCCTCTTAAACAAAATAATTATCAGCCAAGAATTTTGTATCCAGTGAAACTAAGCTTCATAAATGAGAGATAAAGTCTTTTTCAGACAAACAAATGCTGAGAGAATTTGCCACTACCAAGCCAGCACTGAAAAATGCTAAAAGGAGCTCTAAATCTTGAAACAATAACTTGAATACATCAAAACAGAACCTCCTTAAAGCACAAATTTAACAGGACCTATAAAATAACACAATTAACAACAACAACAACAAGGTATTGAGGCAACAACTATCATGATGAATAGAACAGTACCTCATACCTCAATACTAATGTTGAATGTAAATGGACTAAATGCTCTACTTAAAAGATACAGAATGGCAGAATGGATAAAAATCCATCAACCAAGTATCTGCTGTCTTCAAGAGACTCACCTAACACATAAGGACTCACATAAACTTAAGGTAAAGGGGTGGAAAAAGATATTCCATGCAAATGGAAACTAAAAGTGAGAAAGAATAGCAATTCTTAATAACAGACAAAACAGATTTTAAAGCAACAACAATTAAAAAAGACAAAGAGAGACATTATATAATGATAAAATAATTAGTTCAACAGGAAAAATTTACAATCCTAAGTGTACATGCATCTAACGCTTGGGCTCCCAAATTTATAAAGCAATTACTACTAGACCTAAGACATGAGATAGACAGCAACACAATAATACTGGGGGACTTCAGTACTCCACTGACAGCACTAGACAGGTCATCAAGACAGAAAGTCAACAAAGAAACATGGACTTAAACTATACCCTAAAACAAATGGACTTAACAGATATTTACAAAACATCCTACCCAACAACTACATCATTTTCATCAACACATGGAATATTCTCCAAGACAGACCATATGAACAAGTCTCAATAAATTTAAGAAAATCAAAATTATATCAAGAATTCTCTCAGACCACAGTGGAATAAAATTAAAAATTAACTCCAAAAGAAACCCTCAAAACTATACAAATACATGGAAGTCGAATAATCTGCTCCTGAATGATCTTTGGGTGAACAATGAAATCAAGAAAGATGAAAATTTTAAAAATATTTGCACTCAACAATAATAAAGACACAACCTATCACAACCTCTGGGATACAGCAAAAGCCATGTTAAGAGCAAAGTTCATAGCATTAAATGTCTACATCAAAAAGTCTGAAAGAGCCCAAATAGACAATCTGAGCTTACACCTCAAGGAACTAGAAAAACAAGACAAAGCAAACCCAAACCCAGCAGAAGAAAAGAAATAACACAGATCAGAATAGAAATAAATGAAATTGAGTCTTAGTGCGGTGGCTCACGCCTGTAATCGCAGCACTTTGGGAGGCCAAGGCAGGCGGACCACCGTAAGTCAAGAGTTTGAGACCAGCCTGGCCAACATGGTGAAATCCCATCTCTACTAAAAATACAAAAATTAGCCGGGTGTGGTGGCAGGCACCTGTAATCCCAGCTACTTGGGAAGCTGAGGCAGGAGAATCACTTGAACCTGGAAGGCAGATGTTGCAGTGAGCCGAGATCATACCATTGCACTCCAGCCTGGGTAACGAGGGTGAGATTCCATCTCAAAAAACGAAAATAAAAATAAATAAATAAAAATAAATAAATAAATAAATAAAATTGAAACACAAAATACAATACAAAAGATAAATGAAACAAAAACCTGGTTCTTTGAAAAGATAAACAAAATCAACAGACCATTGGCAAGATTAACCAAGAAAACAAGAAAAAAGATCTAAACAAGCTCAATTAGAAATGAAATGGGAGATACTACAACTGATACCACAGAAATAAAAAAGATTATTCAAGGCTACTGTGAACACATTTACATACACAAACTAGAAAACCAAGAAGAGATGGACAAATTCCTGCAAATATACAACCCTCCTAGATTAAAACAGGAAGAAATAGAAATTCTTAACAGACCAATAATGCATAGTGAGAGTGAAACAGTAATAGAAGAAATGTAAAGAAACAAAAAAGTCCAGGACCAGATGGTTTCACAGGTGAATGCTAACAGAAATTCAAAGAAAAATTGGTACAAATTCTATCGAAACTATTCCAAAAGATAGAGAAAGAGGGAATCCTCCCTAAATCATTCTATGAAGCCAGTATTACCCTAATATCAAAACCAGGAAAGGATATAACAAAAAAAGAAAACTACAGACCAATATCCCTGATGAACAGAGATGTAAAAATCCTCAACAAAATACTAGCTAACTGAATCCAGCAGCATATCAAAAAGATAATCCACCATGATCAGGTGGGTAATGCAGGGTTGCTTTAACATATGCAAGTCAATAAATGTGATACACCATATAAACAGGAGTAAAAACAAAAATCATATGATAATCTCAATAGATGCAGAAAAAGCATTTGACAAAATCCAGTATTGCTTTATGATTAAAACCCTCAGCAAAACTGGCATAGAAGAGACACACCTTAAGGTAATAAAAGCCACCTATGACAAACCCACAGCCAACATTATATTGAATGGGGGAAAATTTGAAAGCATTTCTCCCTGAGAACCGGAATAAGACAAGAATGCCTGCTTCCACCACTTCTATTCAACATAGTACCGGAAATCCTAGCCAGAGCAATCAGACAAGAGAAAGAAATAAAGAGCATCCAAACTGCTAAAGAGGAAGTCAGACTGTTGCTGTTTGCTGATGATATGATTGTATACCTAGAAAACCCTGAAGACTCATCCAAAAAGCTCCTAGATCTGATACGTTAATTCAGTAAAGTTTCCAGATACAAAATCAATGTACACAAATGAGTACCAGTGCTGTACATCAACAGCAACAAAGCTGAGAATCAAATTAAGAACTTGACCCTTTTTACAACAGCTGCAAAAAAAAAAAAATACTTAGGAATACACCTAACCAAAGAGGTGGAAGATCTCTACAGGAAAACTACAAAATATTGCTGAAAGAAATCACAGACAACAGAAACTAATGAAAACACATCCCATATTCATGGATTGGCAGAATCAATATTGTGAAAATGACCACACTGCCAAAAACAATCTAAAAATTCAATGCAACTCCCATCAAAATGCCATCATCATTCTTCAAAGAACAAGAAAAAAATCTTAAAATTCACATGGAACAAAACAACAGCCCACACAGCCAAAGCAAGACTAAGCAAAAATAACAAATCTGGAGGCACTAGATTACCCAACTTCAAACTATACTACAAGACTATAGTTAGGAAAACAGCATGGTACTACTATAAAAATAGACATGTAGATCAATGGAGCAGAATAGAGAATCCAGAAATAAAGCCAAATACTTACAGCCAACTGATCTTCAACAAAGCAAACAAAAACAAGGTGGGGAAAGGACATCCTATTCAATAAATGGTGTTGGGATAATTCGCAAGCCACATGTAGAAGAATGAAACTGGATCCTCATCTCTCACCTTATACAACAATCCACTCAAGATGGATTAAAGACTTAAATCTAAGACCCAAAACCTTAAAAATTATAGAAGATAACATTGGTAAAACTCTTCTAGACACTGGCTTAAGCAAAGAGTTCATGACCAAGAAACCAAAAGCAAATGCAACAACAACAAAAAAGATAAATAGATGGGACCTAAAACCATAAAGTTTCTGCACAGCAAAAGAAATAATCATCAGTGTAAACAGACAACCCACAGAATGGGAGAAATATCTGCAAACTATCCATCTGACAAAGGACTAATATCCAGAATCTACAAGGAACTCAAACAAATCAGTAAGAAAAAACAAATAATCCCATCAAAAAGTGGGCTAAGGACATGAATAGACAATTCTCAAAAGAAGACAGACAAACAGCCAACAAACATATGAAAAAATCCTCAACATCACTAATGACCAGGGAAATGCAATCAAAACCACAATATGATACCACCTTACTCCTGCAAGAATTGCCATAATTAAAAAATTAAAAAAATAGACGTTGGCGTGGAAGTGGTAAAAAGGGAACACTTTTTTACACTGCTGGTAGGAATGTAAACTAGTACAACCACTATGGAAAAGAGTTATGGAGATTCCTTAAAGAACTAAAAGTAGAACAATCATTTGTTCCAGCGATCCCACTCCTAGGTATCTACCCAGAGGAAAAGAAGTCTTTATATGAAAAAGACACTTGCACATGCACGTATATAGCTGCACAATTCACAACTGCAAAAATATGGAACCAGCCTAAATACCCATCAGCCAATGAGTGGATAAAGAAAATGTGATATATTTACATATATATATATATAAAACACAGGGGTATGTGTGTGAATGGTATGGAATACTACTCAGCCATAAAAAGGAACAAAATAAAGGCATTTGTAGCTACGTGGATAGAGTTGGAGACCATTATTCTAAGTGAAGTAACTCAGGAGTGGAAAACCAAACATTACATGTTCTCATTTATAACTGACACCTAAACTAAAGGATGCAAAGGTATAAGGATGATATAATGGACTCTGGGGACTTGAGGGGAAGGGTGGGAGGAAGGTGAGGAATAAAAGACTACACATTGGGTGCAGTGTATGCTGCTCAGGTTGTGAGTGCACCAAAATCTCAGAAATCATACCTAAACAACTTTTCCATATAACCAAAAACCACCTGCTCCCCAAAAACTATTGAAATAATAATAATAAAGTTAATCAAAAAATTATTGTCTATAACACCAATATATTATTTTTATTTATTAATGCATTCCTTTTAATGTATTATTTGTCATTAATTAAATTAGTAGTTATACTATTAAGCGATCTGTTGTTATAATTAATTAATTAACCTCCCTTTATCAATTAGATTATAAAGCCCTGAAGGCAACTGAGTAGAGGCCCAATAAGTGATTGCTGAATTGAAATGCTGAACTGAATTATACTTCATTATATAGACAGCCTCATGTATAGGGCCTCACATATACCCTTACACAAAATATAAGAATCCACTACAAATCACTTCATCGATTAATCAACTGGCTGTACTTTGTAACAAGGTTTGCACAAATAAAATATCTTTCAGGAAAAGTGTAAAATATATTTCATTAATCTGTAAAAATGCAACTGGAAGTTTTGTGGCTTCCTAGTTTGAACTCCGTCCAAGAAGGCAAAACCTTTATAGACCCATAGTTTCCCCTCTAGGTACTGCTCTTTCACACATCTCTAAGCCTGACTAGACACATTGTAACATAAGCTGTGGTCACATGACAGGTAGGTATCTCAGTAACAGGCAACACCAGTCATGGAAAAAGAAAACTAAGTGTCCAAATGAGTGCAGAATCCTGATTGCAGCTCACATTTACTCTTAAACAAGAGGCCCTCTTCTTATATTCTCAGGTAAGTGACTCTGTAATAAGAGGATTGTGTAGCATTTACCTAACAGCTTTACTTTAGGACTGTATACTGTCCTTAGATATTTTTTAAACTTTTATATTTCATTTCTAAATAAGAATATTACAAAAAATTTCCTAACATTTATATAACATAATTCTCAAAGTAGATACAGCCGAATAACTGACTTCTGCTAGTTTTTTTTCCCAGATATTTGTCTTTTATGTACATGGCCAGAAACCACTTAGAACTTGCATAAAAACACGTTAAGAAGCAAAATGTCAGTTGGTTCCTTTCTCTATCCCAGAGCGCAGTGTTTCATTAGGAATTTTTCAATAAAAATAATAATGTAGAAGGCGTGACTTTTACAGTTTTCATGTCTTGATATATGGTGAAATTGTTTGAGCAATGTGAGAATAAGTGTGATCTAGAAAAGAAAAATATCTTTAGATTTGAGAACAGATGGTTAATAATAATCATGACAGTGATTCAAGGTTAATGACCTGCATGCTAAACTTGTTTTAATTTTTAAAAGCCATTACTAACTGAAAACGCCCTGCTTTAGCTGAACCAACACTTACAAGCATTTTTTAAAGATGTCTTGATACCTTCAGAAAAGTTATCTTGCTGCTAGTTTTCTCTGGAGCAACAGTGGGAAACCCTGGGTGGTTACTCCTTTGTGAATATAAGCATCCACATGAAATCGGTTGTTTCCGCATGCACGGGCAAACATGTTTTGTTATACTAATGTCTGAAGTGCAAATTGTTGTAGAATCATTTTATTCCAAGACTTCCAAGCCTAATTCTAATACTAGCTTCCATCAATAGTTAAATTATTATTTATCTTCTATCCAAAGGCTACTTGAAAGTCCTATCACTTTGGTGTGAGAAGAAGCGGGTAAGACAAAAAGTTAGGCTTGCACCAGTTATCAATAGAATATTAAGAAAGATTTTTAAGAAGGAGAATAGCAGTTCCAGGTTCCGGATATTTGATACTTTTTACTAGAAAATAGGAAAGACAGATTGGGTCTGTAATGTATTTTCAAAGTCAAACTTCTATTCTTCTATTTAATATATTTTTACAGAGATGACTTGAGAAAACACACATTTCTTCTGAATCTTTATGTATATATTTTTGATGGATCAGACACTCTTACTTGAGCTAGGTGATCTCACATCATTATCTATTGCTATGTACTATTGTTTCTGTAGCCAAATGAATGGGCCATTGGCAATCAAGCCAAACAAATGTTGCTTTTACACCCGATTTTAGCATTAATCTACAGACATGCCTTTTCGATAGTAGAAAAGATATCTCCCATTTTTAGTCCAAATTTAAGTATAGTTAAAGCTACATTTTGGGAAAAATGTTTTATCATTTTTTGTTCACTTGTGGGATGAAAAGTAGGATTAAACAACCCATTATCTCTACCTTTTCTAACTGCCTTTACTAAAATTTTAAAATATTTCTTTTGAAGAAACAAAACATAATATTTGCCATTAAATCTTAAAAGTATGACAACTAAATGGATGCTAAGGCAATTGTGTTTCAACTGTGGGCTTATAAACTCTATTGAGAAACTCATTTATGATCATGAGTTTTTTCCAGGATGGACATATAAAGATGGATTTTTAAAATACTGGCCTGGAGAATAGGGAGAGAGGAGGTAATAAAAAAGCATTTATATTACTTATATGAGACATATCTTTTTATAATATCTATATTTAAAACATTTTAAAGTATAAATATTTCTGTACTATAATACAATATACAGTATTATAGTTTATGGTCTGTGATTTATGGTAATCGCTGTGGGTCATTTTTTCTGAATTAATTTTATAAGTGAACAAGCAAAGTGACCAAGAGAATGATCTATGATGCAGAAATAACTTTCAATGATAAAAAACCTGAAGTACAACAAAGAAGTCAGAGGCAAGGCTAGACAAAATGGAACTAAATATACTAAGAAGGTGAAGAAAAAGTAGAGAAGAGTATGTTGTGGCTTAACCCCATATTTCCCCATGGCAGAAGGACAGAAACTAAATCTGAGGGCAACTCAATAGTAGTCAATAATTATCAGCCAAATCAATGGATGAATAGGTGGATGGATGAATGTACGGATGAATGTTTGTGCCTGGGAACCCTTCTGTCATCATGCATAAGCAGCCTGAGTCCTAGATAATACCATATGACATGTTTATTCACTGTGAATAAACAGATCTAAAGACAGGCACTAGGAGACCCTGGGACCACAAAGCTCAGATTGTTATAATAAAAAGAGGGAAAGAAAGCTCCTTGTTGAAGAAAATTTTTGCACACTTGATACACAATACTTCTACTAATGAACAGAGAAAGCTTGACTTGAAAGGACACATTTATATTAGATGTCATCCCTATCTAGATGCCGTTACTATCAAGCATCTGTCAGGTAAAGGAGATGAGATGCCTGTAATTTTTTCTTTAAGTATTGTTTTTTCTAAGTTGGGTTGGAAATGGGGAGTTGCAAGTTTGTATTTCCATTGCTTAAAAATAGAAAACAGATGAAGAAGGGAGATATCATCAGCAGAGAGGGCCTTCAATACTTTCAGAACATAGAAGGTTTCATAATATGGAGGCTATAACACTAAGAAAAAGCGATATTTATTCTAGTGCCCAACCTACCATGAGGAAGTTTTGCGACTTTGGGCAAGTCATTTAATTACTTGGGTCTGAAGATGAGTCTGCACACAAGAGCCTATAATGGTCCCTTCCAACACCGGGACTGGCGGTTCTGCAGCCACGTTTACATCTGGAAACTCCACTGGTGCTTTTGGAGCTTCCCAAGAGTATCAGGAATTCAATACGCAGTCATAAAAAATTTTGGGTCATGTTCTCTAAGTACAACACTGCCATGTGTGTGAAGAGATATCTTTATTAAAATTTTTCTTAAGTTGTTCCTTCCTAAGGTAGCGAAAGCTGAGCAGATATTAGAAATTCATTTAGAATTCATATTACTCAATTACACTTGACTATAACACTTAAGAATCTAGTTATTTTCCTTTTGTAGTAACAATATATTTTATTTGAAATATGTGAATGGTTACTTAGTCATTTTAATCTACATGAAAAATTTAACCTTAAAGCTACTCTATTTTAGAAATATGAAATGAGACTATCAATCAGTATTTATGAAGCAGTTTGTGCTTCTAATATAGTGTGGGAAGAGAAATGTAAAAGTCTTGTAACACAAAAGGGATTGTTCTCACAAATCATAGGTTTGTGAGATGGGGTGGCAAAATCTCATTGTTTTTAAAGAACCAAGCTGTTCTTCACGAGCAAGAACACTGAATTCCGTGGTTTTCTTTTTCTAGTCACTATACCCCTGGCATCATAACACTATTGTCAATCAACTGCATCCAGAAGGTGGAATAAAATGCCAAGTGATACTTTCGGCAGAATTCCAGAGATTCTCAGATGGCTTTTTATTTTCCCTCTTAAAAACTGTACCATATGAGTTAGGTTTATTTTGAAATGTCCATGAAAGAGAAGTCAGATATTTCTTAAAATTGGCCCCTCTTAGATGTTTCTGGGGAAGCTTCATATAATTCCATTTGTTCATGTTACTCCTTTTCATCATAAATCAGTCCTCTATAAAGAGCTTCAAATTTTCACTATGTCTGATGCTACTGTAAAAATATACCTAATATGTTTGATTGAAAGACAGTAGTCAATGTATTTATTAGGAGAAATACTATATTCACTGATCTTAAGAAATACTAGAGGAAATCCAGTACAATCTGAAGTTAAAACTAATGATTATTAAATGAATGTTACCATTTTATTAAAAATTAATAATAGTAATAAAAAACTACAAAGTACTTTCACATTTCCACTTGACTCTCACAATAACTCTGCTATTACACATAAGCATATATACTTACTTACCTGTACACATGTACACATATTATGTACAACAACCCTCTTACTATATGTAAGATTCAGAGAGGGTAAATAACATGAATAAGACCACAGGACTCTTAAATTATGTGCTAGTGATTATAATTCCTACATTATTTCTATAGGATCAGCTGGCTTCACTGATATCAAAAGATTATATATAGTTATATAATTTTATAAAGTTCTGCTAACTTGGTGACTTTATATGCATTTTTCAGGAAACTTGCAAAAACAAGAAGGTGAATAAACTTCGAAATGAGAAGAGTTCACTAAGCACAATGCATTTATTTTGCATCAGGATTTTTCAACGTTTTAATTTTTAATTTTCAATTAATTTTTTAATTAAAAATTTTTAATAGCCGACATACATCTCCAAAATTTACTTCTCCAATCTTTCCAAAAGAATTGATGAAAATGTAAACCAAGATTTAGATGTAAGGATGATCATCATAACATTATAACAAGCAAAAATTACAGAAAAACATAGTATTCAAAAACAGGTGTTGATGAAGGTATTTACTTTATTCACAAGTAAACTGAAACCAGAGAGATCACATGATTTGGTCATAGGCACAGCAAGAGGTAGGAGCAGATCTGGGATCCAAATCCATGTTAGCTATCTCCAGACATAGAACTCTCTCCACCAAAACACACTTCAGACCACACTCCAACTATGGGACCGATGGTTTGCCCCATTGTTTGTTGCCTATGGTAATGGGTTTATGTATAATTGTGACTAAAATCATTATCCTTTTAAATTGAAAGAAAGATGGGATGGGTGGGTAAATAGATTATAGCAGAACCAAACAGTAGATTGCTATTTTGCCACACATACCAAATATTAGATAATGAACTTCATATTAAATATCTTCTCTAGGTCTTTATCTTCATCATAACTCACAATGTTGTATGATGGTCTGGCAGAAACTAAAAACTATGCTTGTAGAATGTCTCATTTATATGACAACAGAACGACTGAGTGAAATGGAGCTTAAAATTAAGTCTGTTAAGAGGTTAGGGATAAGCCAAAGACAGAGTGAGACTCCATCTCAAAAAAAAAAAAAAGTAACTCAGAGATAAATGAAAGTAAGTTCTGAGCTGACATCCATAAATGCTTTGTGGCATTAGATGCTGCTAAGAGTGAATTATTTCCATGAAGCCAAGATCAAGCTGTTGCACAAGCTGTACATTAATTACTTGAAAAAAATTCCCAGTAGGGCAATGTCTAAATATATTTCCATGAGAATAGTATATATATTTGTTATTAAGGTGATCATCTAGCCAAGAGGGTGTCTGACCTCCAAAATATATCCACTAATAAAAAAAATCCAAGGAGCATTTGGATAAGAGTGGTTAAAAAAAAATTGCAACACAGATGGACTTCAGATTTTGGGCATGACTACACACGTGGCCAGATCAATCCCAGTGATCCTTCCATGCAAAGATGTTAGTGTGATTAGTTGATTGTAGGAAATGTGGCATTTGCATTACTAACATGTTTTGTTCTTCTCATGGTTGTAAAAACAGTCTTTACTTAGTAAGCAAGTATAAATGTTAGCAAGTATAAATATGTTTAAACATAAAAAAGCAAGACTAAACAAGAATAAAAACTGTTTTTAACTATAATTATCGTCTACAACCCAAAACATCTTTTTCCCATCCTTGACACAATAACATTCAAACATGATTTTTAATGATCTCTTAGTACATTTATTGCTAAATTGTACTCAAAATAATGTTTCATTTTACTTAAGTGGCACAAGCCCCCTGTAGGTATGATTATATTCCGCATACTAATTCTTCATGAGCTCACTGACAGAAGTGACGATGTCTTCTTATAAAATTTCTATACTCCCATGATCTAGCTTAGTTCCACCCAAATAAACGGCATTCAGTTTATATTTGCTGAAGGGAAGAGAATCTCCTTCTAGTTAGCATCTATCCACACACAGTGCTTAATAACAGATTGTATCAGAGTTCGCTAGTCGTCCACCAAAATCTGTTCTCCCTTCTTTGTCAGGGCATATGGCTATATACTACAATTTTCTATCTACCTTGAATAAACTGTGGCTGGTATCCAAAGGAATGAGAAAGGAAATAATGTATACTACTTCAAAGTGGGTATGGATGCATCCCCTTAGAAGATGGTGGGGCTGCAACTTGGGAGGAGTCTGGGTTCCTCAATCTCCCTGAGGGAGAAACTCATCCACCTGCCAAAAACACCTACCATGGACTTATGTGAATGAGAATCAACCTCTACTGTGTTTGAGCATTTTAATTGACATTCATTTAACACTATTTAATATACAGATGTTCAGTAGATGTTCACTAAATGAATTAATTTTTTGTAGTTTGATTTTCTGAAGAATTTGAAACAGATCAAATGTATAGAGAAGTTTCAAGAACAGTCAAAGAGTCCCTCTATCCACTTCACCCAGAATTCCTAATTATTAACATTTTACCTCATTTGCTCCCTCTGCCTAACACATGGATGTATTTGTGCATGTGTGTGTGTGAGTGTGTGTCTGTGTATCTTTTTCCAGCACAGTGGTGCATTAACCCTAAGTACTTCAGTAAGTACCTCTCTAAAGCAAGGATTCTCTTCTACACTAACACTGTGAAACTGTCACAACCAGGAAGTCAACACTGACAGAACGCTGCCATCCAAGCCAGAGGATGGTGAAATTATTATGTGCTTATTGGGTGCTCAGTTGGGTGTTCAGCATGACAAGTATCATAACCACCATAATCACCCTGGCTTTCTCTTTCACCCACCATCTCTGTCTCTCTCTCTTTTTCCTCCTGCTTCCTAGGCTGCTGGGCACACTGCCATTGACCTCTGCTTGACATCCCCTTCCTCCCCTTGTCAGCAGCCTTGCTCAGACATCAACCACCAGTGTTTGCATGTCCCCATGGCAAGAACAAGGGGGAAGGGAGTAGGAGGGAAAATTAGTAAGGACAAGGGAAGGTGGATGAATGAACTCATTTTTAATATAACGCTACGTGAAAATAAATGCCAGAAAGTAACATTCTGAAAATCACTGGTAAAAGCATCCCCAAAGTCTACCTGATGTGGACATTTAAATTCACTAAAAAATTCTGAGTTTAAGAAAACAGCTAAGAGGTTGAGAAATCAGAGTTGGCTGCCCAACTTACAATTCTCCTTGCTGACCAGCATCTTTTGGCTGCCTCTCAAAATAACAGGATCAGGCACACAAAACTGAATTCTTCACTTGGATTAAATCTGAATCTACCTTCTCTTATTCCTTCACTTATAAAATATCTTCCTAGGCTTGAGACAGTCTAGAGACCACCTGAGAACACTGAATGTTCCTTTCAAGTATCCAGTAGCATAACTCACATTAGCAACAAGGCCTTACTTACGCGGGCTGAACATTTTTATATTTTTGTATCCTTTATCACAAACAAAACACTGCTTACTTATAAAATATATGTGTAAGTCAACATAATTTTTTTTGTCAAAGCAAAGATTTTTTCCAAAATATAGCTACAGAAGAAAAGGGGCTTATAAGAAGTGTATAGTACACATTCAGAAACATTTTGTTTCATGGATGTTTCAGTAAATGCTTCATTTCTATGTAGGAGGTATAAGATTCCTGCTAAAAATACATTCCCTTCCTTGAATATTCACAATAGCTTGCCAAAAATGCTCACAAATGAATTAAAACAGAACTGATTAACTGTATTAAGTGTCCTACTTAAAACAATAATAATTCAGGTTTTAAATAATTTCAACATCATTTCATTATATTAATCTCATAAAAATCTCCCAATTAATGTACTATGTATAAATTTTATCAAGTACTTTGATGAATTAAGAGGAAGGTAAAGGTTTTCATCAATATCTGCAATAATATTATTAAATTGGGCTAAAAGGAACCAAGACAAATGAAGATATATAAGAAAACTAATCATGATTTTAGACTAAAACAGGAAAAGAACATAGTTATCTAGGACACTGTCTCCTTAGTTTTTAATGTTTCTTCCCTAGATGTGTTTGCACATCTTTTGCCTGAAAAAAGAACTTATTTCCACCATACAAATTACATTAAATACGTCTTTTAGCTCCTAGGGAGCTGAAAGGCAAGTCCAAAATGAACTTTTTTATTCGTTATGTCATGAAACTATAACACTGCATTATTAATACACCTCCAATCAATAAATCCTAAAAATCCATTCCCAAGAGACCCAGATTTCTCTACCAGTTCTAGTTGTACTAGTTATGATCATTCTCAGTGGTAAGTTTTCCTAGTTCTTAATATTGAAATGAGAAGTCCAGAGGCTCTAGGTGGTGGAGGGGTTGCTAGCTAAAAGGAGGGGGTTCTACAAAAAAGGACAGAGTCTCCATGAGCAATGCTGGATGGTACCTGCGGTCCAGTTCTTGGCACGTAGTGAGTGCTGCCTAAGTCTTGGTGCCCTAGACCTCCAGCAGCAATCAGCGGGGAAAGGACCATGACTTTGGTGACAAAAGTGACGGCAGAAGGGTGGAAAGAGGTATGAGTGATGACTAAGGACAAAGAAACAAGGGTAGAAGGACAATTCCAGCAGCAGCCTATCCGAATAACAGAATCCTTATCTCAGGAAAGCCATCTCTGCTATGAATACATACACACACATATATTCATCAGGTATCAATTTAATTACTGACTGGAACACTGTAAGCTTGTTCAAAATAGCGGTTATTATTCAAGATCTTCAGCTGTCTGGATTCAGCATTTTATAGCATGCTCTCTGACATTAGTGAGAACGAATTGCACTCTATATGTTTAGGTAATGGTTTGGTATACAGCTGCTATTAAAGATTTGTGTGCTATGTAATATTTGTGGTCTCCTGTCACCCACTTCAGGAGACACAACTGATGTAATTGAGACAGCTCAGCAAATCCTATGGAAAAATATCTTATTAAATAAAGGTCAATGATTAAGTAGTATAGTCATTGAATTAATTTGTTTTCCTTAAGAGGAGCTCTCCTCAGGTCAAAATTAAAGTCAGGGATAGATAAGTCTCTCATACTGTTCCCCCAGTGTGAGAGGAGCAAGCTGTTGGTTTCCTTTGGTGGCTTTTTTCCTGTCTCAGAAGAATAAATTAATAAATTCTGCACAGCTGTGATTTTGTGTGACAAAAATGAAGAATCTGTGCCTCTGTTTACAAAGCAATGCAATGGGAATCACCTCCCCTGGTGTCTCTTCCCCATCACCACCACTTAACCCGCTGAAATGTTCTTAACCCCAACCACCATAAAAGGTGATGATATATTGTTGCTTCAAACTCATGCTGATTGAAATTTTCCAGCTATTTGTAAATACACTGACTACTGGATTTCTTGCTTCTATGTTGTATGACAATGCTTCTTTCAGGTGAAAATGTCCTGGAAACAAGTAATTTTTACCCGGCTACCTTTAAAGATGGATATTGACTCCTCCAAAATGCTTTCACTTGAAAAAAAATGAAAAAAACCTCAAAAATGAGAAGGGCTTTCCGACTTGAGGAAAGCAAATCTTTTTAACTTGCACTAAGAACATCACAACATTTTCTTGCCTCTTAGATGGTTTGTATTTTGGATGCTTCTGAAGAGAAACAAAGACATATGGAATTTAAACATTATCTGTGTTTATTTGTAGAATACTTATTTTTTGTATTTTGTTTTTTAAATGAGTATGTCTGATATCCCACACATTTCGAATATTGGTAATGGAATAGCAAATTTCCTCCATGGAGTCAGTGGAGAGCTATGCAATTTAACAACTGCAAAGAACCTTAGAGATCCTTAGAGTAACACATCCTCTTATTTACAAATGGGGAAACAAGGTATACGAGTAGAAGTGACTTGCCTAATCCATAAGCTAGGGGCACAACAGGGTCATTAGGGCCATCCTGTTCAATTTCTCCCTGACATGATCCTAGTGATGGAGTACCTACCAACTTTCTTTACAACAGCCCAACATCTAGTAGGAGAATCATTCTGTGGACACTCTTCCAAATTGAAACAATCTCCTTGGATTACTCCTGGCCCAGCTTATGTATTCTCATAGCAAATCCCCTGGTCATGACTCTGACACTAGTAGATAAAAACTGTCACTCTAATCTCTTGATCTTTTCATCACGCCTTTATTTTTACACATGGAGTACTCAGAGTCTAAACAAACCTTAGCTTGCATTTTCCTCTTAAAAGCCTACCATGGATCTCACAGTTTTGTTGTTGTTGTCGTTTTTGAGACAGGATCTCACTCTGTTGCCAGGCTGGAGTGCAGTGGCACAATCTTGGCTCACTGCAACCTCAGACTCCTTGGTTGTTCAAGCGATTCTCTTGCCTCAGCCTCCCAAATAGCTGAGATTACAGGCACCCGCCACCAGGCCCAGCTAATTTTTGCATTTTTAGTAGAGACAGCTTTTCACCATGTTGGCCAGGATGGTCTCGATCTCCTGACCTCGTGATCCGCCCACCTCAGCCTTCCAAAGTGCTGGGATTACAGGCGTGAGCCACTGCGTCCGGCCTCTTATAGTTTTTAAAATTAAATTTAATCCAATAAAACATTTAGTTTGCCTTTATTTGGAATTTGTTATCTATTGTTATATACTCTTTTAATACCTCCTCTTCAGCAAGGAAATTTTCTTGTATCTGCTTACACGTACATCTTTTGTTAGAGCCCCTAAATATTGGTAATGATGATGATGATATTATAGCATGAATTACTTTATGTTGAACACTGGCCTAAGTGCTTTATACACATTATTTGCGCAGCATTTACAACATTTTTGTAGGCATTATTTGTCACAATTACATTTTCTTGTTCTATGATATAATTTGTTTTGATATCGTATTAGTTTTCTATTGTTCCCCTACTGAATTACCACAAATTTATTACATTGTGGGACTGTAAGTCTGAAGTCCAATAGGGGTCTCACTAGCCTAAAGTTAAGGTGTCAGCAGGACTGTGTTCTGTTTTGGAGACTCTAGGAGAGAATCTGTCTCCTTGCCTTTTCCAGCTTCTTGATGCCATTCATAGCTTTTATCATGATCTGGCATCCTATACGTTATACTTATTTTCTGATTATATTTTGCCTAAACTCTGTGAGAATATTAATTATTTGAGGGCAGGGACTTTTATTTGTTTGTTCATAACTACATCCAGGTGCCTTAAAATGATGCCTGACACAAAGTAGGTACTCAATCAACATAGGTTAATAAATGAATGAGCAAAAAGTTTTATTGTGCATATTAACTGTTACCTGGGGGAATATACTTAGACATCTTAAGTCTCATATGTAAACTTGGGGTATTGATATCAACATGCCATTTTGAGGATTAATTGAGGTTATGTTTATAAATACCTACTAGCATAGTGTCTAGCACATAGTATGAAAACATTGTATTATTATTATTTATTAAAATGGCATTTTGTTTTCTTTATAGCACCTGCCACTATCCAAATTACCTTTTCTGTTTCTTTTCTTTTTACTTATTTCTTAATTGTTTCACAAAGGCAGAGTCTTGTACTCTTTGCCTCTGTGTCTTTAGTACCTAGAATAGTGCCTGTTTAAAAGTAGGAGCTGAAGAAATGTTTGCTGAATTAATATTAATCATGTGTAGGAAAAGAACCTTGGGAATGTTATTCTACCACCCACAGCTGTGCCCACTATTATGATGGCTGTTTTGTGTGTTCTTTCTCAAGGATTCACTTTCAGAACTCAAAATCGGGTGTAGGGTGGTGGTGGTGGTGCCAGCAGTGGGGATGGGAGAAGCTCAATCTCTCCCTACAGTAGAAGTGCTTACTGCTCTATGTGTTCTTTAACCCTATAAGAACCAATGAAAGCCATCCACACTTCCCTCGATATTGGACATCCCTACATACTCACAGCAGTCTGCAAAACGTATCCAAGGGCCCACTGAGACACTGAAGATGACCCATTGATTTAATACATATTTACAAGGCTCCGATTGAGAACCTCTGGACAGGTGCTTATCTAGAGGTTACAGTGTGTGACTAACATAACACAGTTTAGGATTTATGTAACAGGAATATGCTATAGGGAGAGAAAGAACTGAAGACCTCAGTTGACACTGTGGAATTGGAGTAAGAGAGATTTCCATGAAGCCAAGTAAATAGTATTTTGGAGAGTGAAGGAGGAGAAATTATCCTTAACTTCAATATTATTATCCTGTGTAGATTCATACTTTGTATATTTTTTACTTAAGCGAAAAAGTAGTAATAATATTCGCTAGGAGAAACACTTCGAAGAAAGAAATAAGTCCAGGAGCCCTGTAATGTACTTTTCCTCTATTTATTTCCCACATAAAATTAAAGCTGCTCTAGTTCTCATCGCATTTATCATCTTGAACTCATTTGCCACATTATTTTATTTAAATATTCCTTAACCTATAGAGAGTGGACTTAACTGCTAAAAAGTACATAATACATGTTCCCAAGGAACTGCTTCAATTACCACTGCACAAAGGTTTGTTTGTTTTTAATAATACAGTATTATTACTAGAAGTATCATCAAGTCATGGAATGGTCAAAATATTTTACTTCTATTGCTAGGGTGTTAGAAAGGACTCTGGACTACCTGATGTCTAGATGCAGATAAAAAAAAGCAGCTGTTTGTTCACTTCACATAAAGTAGCCGCTACTGCTTAAAGGTAAGGGTAAATCTTGTTCACTGTGGATGAAGGTTACTAAAGAGAAGTACTAACATATAAAATAGGTTCAAATATATATGGAGATATAGACTTAAAAAATTAAGACTTCTCCTTCAATTAATATTCCAAGAAAAGAAACTCCATATTCCCATCCAAACACAGAAGCTTTTCTGTAATGGTATTCCAGTGAAAGTCATTTACATTCAAATAGAAAAATTTAACTTGAGATCTGCCCTTAAGAAAAGTGGTGAGAATTCAAATAGTTCTCGAACCCTATCTGCCATATCACTTCCTGAAAGGATACTCAATCTCTTAATTTTTTTCTATTACTTTGTACTTTATGGAAAAATATTTAGGAAGATTATAGAAAGAAAATTTTTAGGAAGTAGCGTCTCTAGTTTTCCTAAAATTTATTCAAACTCAGCATTATTTATTTTACATATAAAAAGATCATAACCTTTACTCTTTGTTAAAACTATATTAAAACAAAAGAGAAGCAACCCACTAAATAATAATTGATTAATTTCATTTGGAGGTCTTCTATGTTTAGTATGTTTATGGACTTTTTAAACACTGAGGATTCACTAATTTTTTTTTTTTTTTTTGAGACAGGATCTTACTTTTTTGCCCAGGCTGGAGTGCAATGATACAATCACAGCTCACTGCAACCTCAACCATTCAGGCTCAAGTGATCCTCCCACCTCAGCTACCAGACTAGCTGAGACTACGGGGGTGTGCCACCATGCCAGCTAATTTTTGTATTTATTTTTTTTGGTAGTGACAGGGTCTAACCGTGTTGCCCAGGCTGGTCATAAACTCCTAGGCTCAAGTGATCTGCCTACCTTAGCCTCCCAAAGTGCTGGGTTTATAGGCATGAGCCACCATGCCAGGCGAGAATTTGCTTTTAAATGAGAAAGACACAATACCTGCCTTCAGAAAGTTCCCTGTCAAATTTTAGAAATAAATAATTAAAGTTTCTAGGCATAATAAGTGATAATATTCATGAAAAGATATGCAGAGGGTTCCAAAGGAGCACCAACCAACCAGAAGGGAAAATACGGGGGCAACAGAGGCAAGAGGTGATGTGAGAGAGAAAGCCTGAGCTGGAACACAGAGCCAGGTCAGTAGCTGGGACAGTGTCCTGAATCTGAAGGCAGGAACAACTCTGTCAGCTGTGAGACATGAATTTGGAAGGCTGCTGGGAGAGAAAAGCAGAGATTAGTTGGTGCAATTATCTACTTAAGATATTTTGGGCTGGACGCGGTGGCTCACGCCTGTAATTCCAGCACTTTGGGAGGCTGATGCGGGTGGATCAGGAGTTCGAGATCAGCCTGGCCAACATGGTGAAACCCCATCTCTACTGAAAATACAAAAATTAGCCAGGCGTGGTGGCAGATGCCTGTAATCCCAGCTACTCAGGCAGCTGAACCAGGAGAATCGCTTGAACCCGGGTGGCAGAGGTTGCTGTGAGCTGAGATTGCACCACGGCACTCCAGCCTGGGCAACAGAGCGAGACTCCATCTCAAAAAAAAAAAGATATTTTGAAGTCTAGAGATGAATTCCAGAAATAAGGTACACAGAAAGTGAAACTGCAGGACTTTGTGATTGACTAGAACTGAGGGACGAGGGAGAGGGAAAGGGAAGAGTTGAAGATGATGGAAACAATAGATTACAGGAAGAGGATCAAATTTAGGGGGAAGAAGATCAGATCATAATCAACACAACTTCATTCCACATGTTCTGAAAGTTAAATATCTCCTCTAGCCAAAAGATCCTTCCTATTTTACTTCTCTGGACCTCTTAATGTTTCTTTGATGTTTATTCCCCTGCACAAATAATTTAACCCCTTTACAGATCCAAAATTTTATAGTAGGCAAATATTGTAACCCCCTTGAAAATGTATGTTATGAATAGCCTTTGTAGGTGATATTTTTGCAGTTTGGTAACTTAAGACAAGGTCCATTTTCCTGTCCCTTGCTAAATGTCACAAGACTTCATCTTCTCTACCTATATATCACAAAGTACGTTCCGCTCTGCTGATCACAAGGTAATTAAGTTTTGAAGTGGAGGAGTGTCTTAGGTTTATGTTCATGCATTAAATATAAAGAAGTCATGATTTTTAAAAAATTAACTATATTGAGGTATAATTCACTTACAATCATATGCACTCATTTTAAATGTACATTTCTTGAGTTTTGATGCATTAATAAACCCATGTAATGACCACCACAATTGAGAAATCGTATATCTTCATTATTTTCCCCAATTTTCCTTTGTGCCTTTTTCTAGTTAATTCCTTCTCCTTCTCCTCCACCTCCACCCCAACCCCATGGGGGTAGCCATGAAGGTACACCTCTTGGATCTTTTCTCTCCAATTAGCTGCCAGGAGTGCTCTTGGCCTCCTGCTGCAGCAGCAATGGGATCCACCGCAGCACAGGAACCCAGACTGGCCTCCAGCCAATGACTGGGAGCAGCAAGGAAACTACAGCCCAGACATGTCTGCTAATGCATGACTCCTCAACAAGTAACCTTTGTTGGAAGCCAAGACTTCCTTGTAACTGCACTGTAATCTGAGGCTATTCCTACCCAATTCTCCTTCCTTCTGCCTCTCTTTGAAGTGATATCACAACTACACTGTGATTTTTCCTTGCCTAGTTTTTCTCCTGTTCTCTTTCTACTTTTCACAGGTATTGCCTGCAATAAATCTCTTGTGGATGGTTGTAATTCTAACACCATCTTGGAATCAGCTTCCTGAATGACTGAACTGATGCCTCTACCTCCAGCAAGCATCGATCTTGTTGTTACTATGGATGACATTTGTCTTTTCTGGAATTATAGTATGTACTGATTTGTGCCTGGCATCACACAGCATGATAGTTTTGAGATTCATCCATGTTGTTGAGGTTATCAGTAGTCCATTCCATTTTTGTTGCTAAGTAGTATTCTGCTGTATGAATACAGCACAATTGTTGATTGATTATTGTGTTGTCACCAGTTAGAGGTATTAAGAGTAAAGCTATCATGAATAATTCTGTACAAGTCATTGTATGAACATATGCTTCCATTAATCTTAAGTAAATACCTAGGGGTAGAATTTACAGATGAAGAAATAGAAGTACAGCATGTAAGTAACTTTGCACAAGTAAGCAGCACAGGTTTTCTGACTTTAAATCTATGCTCTTAACTCCTATGCTGTATTCTTCATGGAAAGAAAAGCTATTTTTCTTGACCCATTTAAACTCTCCATAATGTTTAATCAAAATATTCAATATTTAGGTTAAAAACAGCAAAATCTGGGATACAAGGTGTACCAACCTCAAGTAAACATGCCAGGTGTTTGGAAAAGTAGAAGAATAATGAACCTTACTACATGCAAACTGTGCAATAGTTACATGTAGACTGCATCTCAAAAAAAAGGTTCCTGGAAACCACAGTGCTATGAAAAGATAATCATAGAAAAGAAGGATAAATTTGAATACCGCATACTCATTTTAAGAAAAATTTTCACTGAGAGAAAAAATTTAAAGCAAGTTGACGGCATATAAACATCCTTGAAATTCTTCAAGTGAATACAAATTAGTTGAGTTAAGCATTCAGATAATTTGGGTCCTTCTCAGGTGGCCTAGCAAGTTAGTCAAAAGATAAAACCTGTAATCAAGCTGCCCTCTCCCATTATCATTGTTAAACTGCATAGGCAGACATAATAATCAACTTGAATAATGTACCATCAAACAACATTAAATAGTCTATCGGATCACACTGCTTATAGTACACATTAACTACTGATATGCTTTACTATCTAGAGTAGGGTTGTCCAGTCTTTTGGCTTCCCTGGGCCATATTTGAAGAAGAATTAATTGTCCTGAGCCACACATAAAATACACTAACACTCATGATAGCTAATGAGCAAAAAATAAAAACAAAAACAAAACAAACAAAAAATTCATAATGTTTTAAGAAAGTTCACACATTTGTGTTGGATCTCATTCAAAACCATCCTGGGCCGCTTGTGGCCCATGGGCCACGGGTTAGACAAACTTGATCTAAGGCAATACTGTCCATTGTAATTATTCTGTGAGCCAATTATGTAATTTTAAATTTTCTAGCCACCACATTTCACAAATTAAAAAGAACCGGGTGAATTTTATATTTTATTTAATATAACTTATTAAAAATGTTATAGTTTCTACAGGTAATCTATAAAAAAATTACTGAGAAATTTTATGGGTTTTTTTCATAATATGTCTTTGAAATCTGTTGTGTATTTTACCCCTATATCTCAACTCAGGCTAGCTACTTTTGAAATGCTTGATAGCAACATGTGTCTAGTCGCTATGGTATTGTACAGAGCAGGTATAGAGATCAACAGGAAACATTTATTGTGTACCTATATAAGAAATTGTACTAGATATCAGGGAAACCAAAAAGAAAAAAAGTCATCTGTAAGAACTTTAGCAGGAGCAACACAGTGAACAGATTCCAGCAGAGATTATGGCAGAGATTACTGTGATCTTGGGCAAAAGTGTGTATCTTAGGAATTTAAGATTTAAGAAAGAATTTTAGGCATGAACTATATGACAAACATACATAAAGGCAGGAAAAGCCTGCTATGTTCTGGTGACAATGGATCAACTAGTATTAGAGAATTCGCATGATAGATACTGAATTTCCTGGCTGCTCAATGGTTAGCTAAGTCTTAAGTTTATGAATGAACAAACGACACAAGATACAACATTAGAACAAGGATGGAGAAAAAATATAAAAACTTTAAAATATCAGTCAAACGACAAATTCCAGCTTCTTACGAATGAAGAGCCAGTTAAATACGTTTGAATGAAAAATGATGTGTGAAGTGATATATGTGGCAGTTAAAGTTAACCAGGAGAGAAAGCTAAACTACTGCTGCACAGGCTCAGCGTCTATTGCACTAATCTAGGCATGAGTTGTGTCCTATCCAAACCTTCATAATAGAAGAGATGGGGGAGAGAATGAAAGAGAGATTGGAAAAGACAAGGATCCTAAAATCGTCTTATGGCTAAATTTGAGAGGGAGGGAACTATGGAGGCATCAGTGATTTATATGGTTTATACTGTAGGTCATGGGAAGTCATAAGAAAAATTCTGGTGCCAATGGTGATAACTGATATGAAGGGACTCCTTGCTTGAAGGAAAAATTAAGTTAAACTGAGACCTGTTGAAATCAAAGTAGTAGTGTGATATCTAAATAAAAATGTGTAGCGTGCAAAGAGAAATATGAGAGTGTGTATCAGGCAAGAGATCTGGCTAGAAATGTAGGCAAAGGGATAAACAGTCACAAGACTATAAGGCATTGCGGAGGGAAGAGGAAAATCTTGGAGAATGAGTCAGAAATCCACACAATAGATTAAAGATTTAAGTTGTGAGAAACAGTTTTTATGAAGAGTGCTCTGGGGAATAAATTAGAGATTAATAAAGAATAAAAAATCAACCAGGTAGAAAGGGCATGCATCCTGGTGTGTGCAAACATGTATAGCTGCGTAAATGTCAAGTTTACTATCTTACGTGGCTATATCACTATGCAAACTATAGCCTTTCATAGTACATAAGTGAAAGCATTAGAGGATTATCTGTGTAGTCCTAAAATCCTTTGTGAATACATCACGTTGTCCTATTACATTCTTGCCCATGTTTTACATAACCAGACTGACTGTAATATGAGTATTGTGTGTGCCCTTTATTAATAAATCCTTGTATAAACCCCTCAAGGATTTCTCTAAAGACAAACCTGGCTTGCTAAATATTACTCACTCCAGGCTAAATTTTAATAAATTCCATAAAACACTATCAGATATATTCCTGAGACTTTTGTATTTTAAGTGCTGTCTTTTCCTGTCTGGTATTTGCATTGGTTACTTTTGTGGGGTGTGCTGGTTTCTTCCTTCTTCCCCTTCAGAAACTCCACCCCACTCCTGCACTGTGCCCGGAGAAGATGAATTGTATTGGCTACATCACGGTTTTTCAACCTTAGCACTAATGACATTTTTAAACTGGATACTTGGTTGTGGAAGGATGTCCTGTGCATTGTAGATGTTTAAAAAAATCCCTCGATGAATCATAGTAGCACTCCACTAGTCTCCCTTCCTCCCCTGAGCTGTGATAACCACTAATGTTCCCTGGGAGCAAAATTGCCCCTGGATTAGAACCACTGCTACATCAATGCACTCCTTTTGTCTACGCTGTGAGTTTGGCCAGCGGAAACACCACAAAGAGGAAACAGGGAGGGAGGAAAGTAAGGCCAGGTGATCCATTTTCCAGATATTGACTATTCACTCCCTGCTAGGCCAGTGCAGGCAGGTGGTATTAGTCTAAAGATCACACAGCTCATGTCAGGCAGCTGTCTTCACGTAGGATTTGCTTGCTCATCTCTCCTTCCTTTCTCCCTCTTTTTCTGATAAATGGTAATCTCCCTGTTCATTTAGTTCATTTCGGCCTAGTGGTTATAATGGTGCTCACTGTTGCCATCCTAAAGTATTGCACTACTCCGTGTGTTTTTCCTAACCCGGTCTAAAACTTCATAATTAGTCCCTTTATAAAGTCTCCTCCAACTACCAAATTTGCGTGCATTGTTTGTTTTCGGCAGGAGTTATAATTGATATAAGGTAAGTACATATCAAAATATTTACAGAAAAGCAAAATTCCAAATATTGAGATGTTTCCTCTGTATTGGCCCCAATCATTGGAATGTTTTGTGCATACAACTTTATAATAATCACTGACACTTATATTATTTTCATACTTTGATTTGCTCAATGAATGCTAGTTATAAAAAACAAGATCATTTAAAATACTTCCTTGCCTTTATTATTCTCAGGTGAAATGGAGATATGAATTTATAATAAAGAGTGACAAGCTAGTGGAATTGTAAAATAACATTATACTCAAGAAAGAAGAATAGAGATTGTAAAGAAATGAGATTGAATCCATAAGTAACATATAACTATTTCAGTACTTCATTGTCATACCTTATAAGTAAGCAGGGAAGTAGAAATAGATGTGTACTGATTAATTTAGTCCTGCAGTCACTCATTGAGTCAATCAATTCTTGAGGCCAATTGTTTTTGAAGGCATTGATTGTGCTAGATACTGTGGATGTTACAAAGGTGAGTAAAATGTCTTAATCTGAGGAAGAATTTACAATCTACACAGGCATGAAAAAACAAGGAAGAGTGTAGGTGAATGTGAAATCACCAAGGTCAAAAAGCATGTCTCCTCAGTGCTAGTGAAGGACTATATAATAGGCTCACAAAAATATTTGTTTAAAATGTAATTAAATGAAATTTGAAGAAAGCAGAAAATGTCTCACAATGCTATGTGGAAGTTATTAGAAGAACACCCCCTTCCCAGTTTCTAATTGCATTCCTGGCATATCTTATGTACATTAATCTATAATTAAATGAAACATTAACTGCTTTATTAATGGTTACTTTAGAAGGAGTGCATTCATTAAGGATTATTTTGAAATACAAATAATATCCCCATAAATCTTAAATTCAGATATTTGGATTCTGAGTTTTACCCAAGTGGCACACAACCATAATTTGTAGGACAGGTGAAATAAAGTTCCTACTATTCTGGTACTGTATCTAGACTGAGTTTTACATATTTTTAATAGCTTTTTTTTTTTTTTTTTTTTGAGACAGAGCCTTGCTCTGTCACCCAGGCTGGAGTGCAGTGGCGTGATCTCACCCTACTGCAACCTCCACCTTCTGAGTTCAGGCAATTCTCATGCTTCAGCCTCCCGAGTAGCTGTGATTACAAGCATGAGCAACCATGTCCATCTTTTTTCTTTTTTCTTTTCTTTTCTCTTCCCTTCTCTTCTCTTTCTTTTCTTTCTTTCCTTCCTTCCTTCCTTTCTTTCTTTTCTTTCTTTTTTTTTTTTTTTTTGTATTTTTAGTAGAGACAGGATTTCACCATGTTGGCCAGCCTGGTCTGGAACTCCTGGCCTCAAGTGATCTGAGGGCCTTGACTTCCCAAAGTGCTGGGATTACTGGTGTAAGCCACCGCACCTGACCAATAGCTTGTATTTTTGAAAGAAGTTTTAGGTTTATGAAATAATTGTACTGAGATTACAGTGCATTCCCATATACTCCATTACCCTTCCCCCAATTCCCCTATTATTATCATTTTGCATTAGTGTGGTATATTATTAAAATTGATGAAGTAACATTGATACCTTATTACAACTAAAGTCCATAGTTTATATTAGAATTCACTCTGTATTGTACAATTCTGAGTTTTAACAAAGGTGTAATGTCATGTATCCACCATGACAGTATCATAGAGAATAGTTTCACTGTCCTAAACATGCCATATACTTCACCCATTCATCCCTCTGCACTTTCTCAGAGCCCCTGGCAACCACTGATCTTTTTACTGCCTCCAGAATTTTGTCTCTTTCAGAATTTCATATAGTTGGAATCATATAGAATGCAACCTTTCAAACTGGCTTATGTACCTAAGTTTTCTCCATGTGTTTTTGTGGCTTGATAGCTCATTTCTTTTTATCACTGAATAATATTCCATTGAGTAGATGTGCCAGTTTGTTTGTTCATTCACCTATTGAGGAACAACTTGGTTGCTTCCAAGTTTTGGCAATTATGAATAAAGCTGCTATAAACATGCAGGTGCAGGTTTTGGTGTGGACACAGTTTACATTTCATTTGGGTGAATATCATGTAGCATGATTTTGGATCATATGGTGATATGGTTAGGCTTTGTGTCCCCACCCAAATCTCATCTTGAATTATAATCCCCATAATTCCCACATGTCAAGGGAGAGACCAGGTGGAGGTAACTGGATCACGAGAGCTGTTTCCCCCATGTGGTTCTTGTGATAGTGAGTGAGTTCTCACGAGAGCTGATGGTTTTATAAGCATTTGGTAGTTCCTCCTGCATTCATTCTCCTTCCTGTCACCTTGTGAAGTAGGTGCCTTGCTTCCCCTTCTCCTTCCACCATGATTATAAGCTTTCTGAGGCCTCCTCAGCCATGCTGAGCTGTGAGTCAATTAAATAAACCTCTTTCCTTTATAAATTACCCAGTCTCGGGAACTTCTTTTCAGCACTGTGAAAATGGACAAATATATATGTTAAGTCTAGTTTAGCTTTGTAAGAAATTGTCAACCTATTTTCCAAAGTTACTGTACCATTTTGTATTGCCAGCATTAGTGAATGAATGAAAGTTCTTGTTGCTCCACATCTCACCAGAATGATGTGCTCTTGGTGTTTTGGATTTTAGTCATTTTAATAAGTGTTTTGTGAGCTTTACTGCTTGATAGCTGAGTTACGAATGGGCAAGTATCCAATCAAAGAACAGAGAACTGGAGGTTTGCTTTTCTACTGAAGGAAATATGTTAAGAATATAGGAAAGTTTTATGTTAAATGTAAATAATTTTTTACAGTTAAACTAATAATGAGTGATTGTAAAAAGTTGACTTGTGACATACAAATGATACAAACCTTTCACTGTCCTCTCTTTCATGGGTATTATTTCATTTGATAAAGATTTAAGTACTAATGAATATCAGTATCTGTTGATTGCTAGCAATTTTGAGTAGAACAATTTTTCTGATATGTATGAATATATAGACAAGAATCATGTGATACACCTGGATTGTGTAATAGTCTTTATGATGCAGTAAGGCAACCACTGAGCTTGGAATCAGTGAATTACAATTTGTTTCTTCTGGGTCCCTCACTAGCCCTGTGACTTTGGTTTATTTGACTTCTGTGAGCCTCAAAAATGCATTTGTAAAACGGAAATTAAATTTTTTTCTGCCCATCTTACTGTGAAGCTGTTGTAATAATAATATTGACAATAGCAATAATGATACTAATAAAAAGCACTTTACTGTGTGTTTGAAATTATGTAAACAATTTGAAAATCATAGCACTATATAAAATGTAAGGTCACATTAGTGTTGGAGTTTACAATTTGGCAGGGAAGCTATGCAACTAACCACGGCACAATTTGATGAGCAATAAACTTCCTTTAGAGTATACGGGGAAATGGGGAGGACTATAAATATTAAGCTCTTTTGTGCCGGGCTCTGGGACCACATTTATCCCATGTAATCTCCATCACACCTTGCAGATGTAAATTTTCTTATTCTTATTTTATACAGATGATGTAACTGAAGAAGGAAGCAAGTTGTCCATGGTCACACAGCTAATAATGATAGTATTTTCCTATTCCTCATAGAATAGGAATGAGACGGCCACATTATATATCCTTAACTACAGGGACCATTTCTAGAAATCAAATTTCTAGAATTCAAGCCATACCACATACAATATATTACCCCATAGCTTATTGATAGTGCCAAAATATGGGATATCTTTGCATAGAGATCCTTAAATGGTGCTAGAATATGAGATCTCTTTGCATAGAGATCCTCTTGCATAGAGAATTCCTGCTACTCAAGAATCAATGTTAGACATTCACTCTGGGCTCACAGTGTTCTTTTCTCTTCTGTCAAAAACAACAACAACAACAACAACCTTATTCTACTTGTGACCTTCGGTACCAAGTAGGACTGGATAGAGTATCAAGATACATTTGTGACAGATTTAGTGTCCTTTCTGTCACATTATCATGGTTGCCCAGAAGTTAATAGGTTTGGAATGATTCCAGTCTGATAAGGAGAACAAGACATTGAAGTAAGTGTCTGGAGTCTAAAATAGATCTGGGATAGCTATTACTTTAGCTTTTCTGAGATTTAATATGGGAATGAGGCGTAAAAGAAGAGTTGAAATAACTATTACACAGAGATGCTTGTTTCTTCTTCCTAAGGCCTAAGAACATTTCTCACTCATTCTTCTATCCTAGAATTTATAATGGTATATGGCACTGCACAAAAATTCATTAAATGTTAGTGAAATATTACATGTGAAAGAAGGTAGTGATGTAAATAGAACCTAATATAATTTTTATGGGCTCATTTATGTTCTGCATTTTCCTATAAAATTACTTTTTAGATTGTTTTGCTGCTCGAATAATTACTTGTTGCTATCTAAGGATCACCTTCAAATCCCTTTCAAAATACAATGTTTAAAAAAAATAAAAACAAGGGCCTGGCACAATGGCTCACACCTGTAATCCCAGCACTGTGGGAGGCCGAGGCAGGAGAATTGCTTGAGCCCAGGAGTTCGAGGCCAGCCTGGGCAACATAGAGAGACACTGTCTCTATAATAAATAAATAAATAAATAAATAAATGAATACTTTTAGAAAAACAAATGCTGTTAAAATGCATTTCTAGCTTAGGTCACATAAAGGATCTGAAATGGGCATTTAAACAATGGGAAGTTTTTATATATATCAATTAACAGGTCTTGAAAAAAGTATTGACTCTACTAGCTTGTGTGAAATTTCCCTGAATGAAATCAGACAATGGTGTTCTCAGAAACAATGCATCTTAGAATAGTTAATATCAGCCAAAGACATTATATCATACTAACTTCTCTCCCAATAAAATACCTAGAAAACAATGTATCTCTAACAAGAAAAAGTTCAATGCTGTGTTAACTGGCGATTCCATTTAAGATATTTTCAAACACATTCCCTAAGGTAACAAATATAATTATTAAAAGCCTAATAAATCTTTTAATAATCCAGAAAGAAACATTTAGAAGACATTAAGAAAGACATATTCAGAATTCAGACAGAAGCTCATAAAAGCTAACATAAAAAGCAGGTTAAAAATCAATTTCTACAAGAAAAATATAGACATATAATCAAAAAAAGGGGGAAGTACATAACAAACACTTGACGAATGCAAATTTTCAAAGCCATATTTTACCAAATTTTAAAAATTAACTTTAAAAGAAGAATTAACCTTGGTGGCAGCAAAATCCATGTCTGTGTGTCTGGCTGATTTGGGTTCAGTTAAAATCTTGGGTAGAGAACACTTAAGTGAAAATATAGGGCAAAAATAATTCCATACAAAATATAATGAATAAATAGAGCAAAATTTCGCATATAACCAAATTCCAACATTTTAAGGAAGGTATTAATTTCAAGCTAATATCCAAATTTGTCTGGTAAGAAAAAGGTGAGCATGATCCCTATGATAGTGGTTGCCATTACTTCTACTTTTATGAGGCAGAATGGGTGGAACAGCTCTAGGGCTCTTCTGATTTTATTCTATCAGTTATAAGAAGTCTGAGAACAGGAAATGAAAAAAGCTATGACCCTCAAGCCATCTAGCTCAAACGATTTCACTGGCATCTAGGATCTGATATATTTTGGATTAGGGAAGAGTAAATACATGCAAAATTTGCATTGGATGTGAAGCTAATGGACCTTCCACATAATTTTGCTGTAGGATATCAATTGATTCCCTGTTTCAGAGGAAGGATTGTTAAGCTAAAATGGTTTCAACCAGATCAAACATTAAAGTAGGCAGAATTTTTCAGTAGATTTGACTAGATTCTTCATTTACTATAAAGATCTGCCACACCCAAAATACCACCTGAAATTACAGTTTTCTAGTTAAATCAGTATAGACTATGGATAAAAGAAGTTACGAAGACAACCCTCTTAATCTTGATCAATATTCAGAGATGACTACTCCCCATCACAAAAGCTAATTCGTTTTTCACATTTTTCTCTGCTCCTAATGAAATCTTTTTTGCTGGAGTGTTCTGAAGAAATAAAGAAGCCTGGTGCCTCTCAGAGTTCCACACAGCTGATGAGTCTAGGCAGTAACAAATGACACTGTATTCCTCAGCGTGCAACCTTTCTCTCCCTCTCATCTTCTTGCAATGGAACACTGCTACATTCCTTGCGGAGGAAACGTACTGTACATTTCATAGCTGTCACCTTGGCATAAAAGGCGGAGGGAGGGCGAAATTCTTGTTTTGGTCTGCCTAAACATTTTACTTTATTTTTTATATAACAATAACCATGAGAAAGTATTGAGTAAGTTTAGATATAAAACACAGAACTTTGTTTTGGAAGGCATTACTTTTCAAAGGAAATGCATCGTGGAGAGTGACGAGCAAAGGGTCCATGTTTTCAAGAGCGATCAGAAGCTCCCTGCCTTGATATTCCTAATCTTCTTTCTGGCATCTTATACTCACCAACTGCCTAACAGCGGATGCATGTGGTTCCGCCCATCTGTCCAATTGTCATTCTAAATTATGTGGTTTACTAAGAAAATACTTAACATTATATGAATAATGTAAAATTATAAGTAGTTTTTAAATCTTCAAGATTTATCTCATGAGTGAAATGGTTGCTTTGTTCTTAAGGAGAAAATTAATTTATTTCCCACATATCCATGTACAATAAATAGAGTTGTTATAAACATATGAGAAAATTAGCTATCATGATAAGTACACAGCATAGAGTTAAGTTCACTAGAATAACCTCATATTCTATAATACACAAAATTACTAACACACAGTGAAATCACATGGAATTCTGAAGTAGTAAATTGTTTCCTTACTGTTTAACACATTCTTGCAGTTTGTCTTTTTAAAATTAAAATCAGGAATTCTGGGCAGTTAGTTGTTTTTGAAGACAATGTCATTTATCTTTGCTTTAAGAAGGAAACAGTCTACATTTAACCAACAATTCTTTTTCTACTTATTAATTGAGCAGTGAAAATATGGTTGGCAGGTCTGAAGAACAGGGAAAAAGGCAGTATAGAGTGTAGTTGGAGGGTGGCATACAAGGAGAAAAGGGATAGGAAGTAAGAAGTTACTGAGGGCCAGATAATGTAGGGCCTTTAAAACACAGTAAAGATTTGCATTTCATTCTATGTATGATAAGAGGTCACTGGATGGTTGGGAGCAGGGGGGATGTGATCTGGTTTCTCTCTTAAAAAAATTATTCCGACTGCTCAAGAATGGACTAGGTTGGGTGTCTAAGTGGAAACAGGCACATCAGTTCAGAGGCTAGGGAAGGAGTCCAGGTGAGAAATGATGAACGCCTGGCCTAAGGTGGTAACAGTAGAGAATGGAGACATGGTAAGACTGAGGATACATTTTGAATTACAGTGTAGGTAAAATTATTAGCTTAAGGGTTAGATATAAAAGGTATGAAAGGAAAAGGATCAAGGATATGTATATCTTGAGGATCAAGGTATATCTGCAAATGCTACAAGATCAAAGTGAAATTTCACATAGTGAAATTACTGTGTTTCCACAGTTAGGGATAACTTTTTGGAGTTCTGGAGGCTTGGGCTGGACTTTTTTGCGTGGATAAAACAGACAGGAGACATAAAAGCCTTCTTAGTGGTAAGACAGTTATTAGATAATTGGGAAGTATTTTGAAGATACTTGTCTACCTAGAATGAAGAGTTTCGTTGAGTATTTGAGAGACATATGGCTGAAAAGAAAGAGGCCAGATAAAACAAGGCCCTGAGTAACAAGAGTAGGCCTTGTGCCTTGATTCTATAGAGAGTGCAAAACCACTGGCTAATTTTCTGTAACTAATCTGGCTAGAAATTTCCAGATTTCCAGCACACTATATTAAAGGAAGTACTGCCAAAAAACATTTCATGGATTCCAAAGATAGAGATCAATGTAGATGCATTTATAAGATGAATGAACTCTGGGAAGACCAAGCAGATTTCTGAAAAAACACTACCATATATTTCATTACATACACACACAGCTACACACATACACACACACACACACACACACACACACACAATACCCTGAACATACCATGCACCCTACATAATGGTTATATATACAGATGTTAGTGCTCCGCAGTTAATTTTTATAAGGGCACCAATTAGTTTCTAATAAGAAAAAGAAATGTGTAAAGAAGAGAAGAAATTTCATTCTCTCCATGAAGAATAAAAAACACAAATATTTGTTAGCTGTAACAAATATACATTTTTTTCTCAAATCGTTTCAGGATATTTATCACATGAAAAATGGGTACTTTGGGGAGATTTTCTCCTAAAGCCTTCATTTTTTCATATATAGTGGGATCTAAACAACCAATTTCTATTTACAGTTGAATTCTACTTCCAAAAACATACAACTATGACTCAATCCTTGTTACCTTTCAATAAACTGTTAAGCCCAAAGATATAACTTATTTTAAAATGTGAACCTAGACATTTGGGATGATCAGCCATGCTAGTTACTATTAAGAATAGCAGTATGTACTAATAAGATGATATTCAGAGATTATGAGGGAAGCACTAATGAATAAAAATGACCCAAACTATATATAAAGTCTTTGTTCATACACAAAATAAACCCATGCACCGTGGATGGGGTTCTCTAACGACAGTACAAGTAAACTGGCAGCTAAAGAGTGTATCAAAAACTGCACTTTTACAGTTTCCTATATATTGTCAGACAGGTTAACAAAAGTATCGAAAACTTGGCATACTGTGGATAAAGTACCTTAAAATGAGAAAGGCAAAGTTTTAAGGATACATGAAAATGAAAGGACGGCAACTACTATGGTCGAAATTCATGTGATAAATCGTAATCACCAACGTGATAGTATTAAGTGGTGGGGCCTTGCAGAGGTAATAAAGTCATGGGGGCAGAACCCTGATAAGTAGAATCGGTAACATTATAAAAGGCCTTGAGGGAGTGAGTTGGCCTTTTCTATCTCTCCACCATGTGAGAACACAGCATTTAGCCCTCTGGAAGATACAGTGACAAGACACCATCTTGGGAGTAGAGAACCGGCCCTTGCCAGACACTGAACCTGATGACAAATGCCTTGATCTTGGAGTTCCCAGCCTCCAGAGCTATGAGAAATAAATTTCTGTTGTTTGTAAATTACCCAGTTTCATGTATTTTGTTATAACAGCACAAACAGATTAAGACAACAGCTTTCTCAGAGCCCAAAAGATTTATAATAGTAAGAATTTGCAAAATCAAACAATGAGTAAGGCCTCAAATGATCAGCTGTACTTGCTAAAAATGAAACAACAACTAAATCACTCAATTCACTTGGGCAAGACAATCCATTATTCGTCTAAAATTTTTGTTAATAATTTTCTGATTTACTATCTAATAATACTGGATACCATACAACCAATTACTCCTACAAATTTTTTTGTTAATAATTCTGTTTTGCTATTTAATAATATTGGATACCAATACTGGATTTCCAAAATGGTTTGATAGTTGGGAACAAAGCGGGTAAAGGAAAGAAATGTACTATAACCAGAGATTTTGGAAAATAATGAGACTGTATGTACTATGATACTTCACTCAGAAAACCTTACTTCAGACTTAATGGGAAGAGAAAAAGATTGGGGAAGAAGTCTTCAAGCAGGGTCCATAATATTAACAGATAGACTCCTACACATATTCATGGTTGACAGCTAGATGTCAATGCCTAGAGCACAACAAATAGGTCTTATATATCACTATATTTTTGATGATGCTTGGCATAGTATTTTTTTTTTTTTGAGACGGAGTCTCGCTCTGTCACCCAGGCTGGAGTGTATTGGCATGATCTCAGCTCACTGCAACCTCCATCTCCCGAGTTCGAGCGATTCTCCCGGTTCAGCCTCCTAAGTAGCTGGGATTACAGTCATCTGCCACCATGCCTGGCTAATTTTTGTATTTTTAGTAGAGACAGGGTTTTTCCATGTTGGCCAGGCTGGTCTCAAATGCCTGACCTCAGGTGATCCACCCACCTTGGCCTCCCAAAGTCCTGGAATTACAGGCATGAGCCACCGTGCCAGGCTGGTGTAGTATTTTATATACAGCACGCATCAAAAAAATGGATCAGATGGATGGGTGGACAAATGGATAATTGAAAGAACAAATAGCAGCAATGATAACTCTAACTTTTAAGAGTCTATCAAGCTAAAATGACTTTTGAATCAGTCAAATGAATGTATGTGGGAACTGGGAACTTAAGAAGGAGAAAGAGCATAAATTACAATTGTGGCTAAAGCAGCAGAATGCTTATTTACATAAGTTTTAACCAGTGCGGAATATTGTAATTACCATTTATGTTGCTTTTTTATGAATCCAGTACATGCTTATTAAAGGGAATTTGATAAAATAAAAATAAGAAAGGAACACAATAATCCAGACTGTAATCTAGGACTCAGTAATAGTTACTCAGTTGCAAAATTTCCTCAAGGACAATATGAGAGACCATTTTGTGCTTGTTGCCATGCCAGTGGGGTCTAGTGGCATTAAAGAGGTAAGGCCCAGGGCTTGTAAACATCCTACAATGAATGAGAGTTCTCCACAGAGAAGAATTACCCAGCCCAAAATGCAAAATGGGCTTCACTGAGAAAAACTGAGTACCTTGTGCATTTATTCCACGTCTTTATACGTACATAAGCCACATACAGGTTTTTAAAAAATAAAAATATTATGCTGCACAAACTGCTTTGTAATTTGTTCTTTTCACATACTGCAACAATAGCATCCTTCCACACCATTAATAATTATTCTACAATATTTTAATGGCTGTTCAGCAAACCACTGCATGGATCAACCATAATGCATTTAATGAGGTCCCTATGATCAAACTTCTAGCACTATTCTTTTCAATTTTGTTTTATAATCAATTCTGTGATAAACATCTTCACATTTAAACTTATGATCATATTTAAATTCTTAGACATGAAACTGGTCACAGCACGCATAATTTCAATGCTTTTAATAAACTTCCAACATGTCCTCAAAAATAACTTTTATTAGTTTATTCTCTAACCATATTTTCTGATTGATGGACATCTCTAACATAAAGTTGCTGAAAATACGAAACATCAGCTGAGGCACTGTGACCCTGGGAACTGGCTGGTCCCTCCCTAGCCCACATCTTAGTAGAAGATGCAAGGGTTATTGTGGAATAATACGTCTGTGGGTTAAAAACCATGTATCAATTCTAAATTTCAAGTGCCAGACCCTTTCATTATCTTTCATTAGCGAAGTATAAAAAGAAAGAGGGAGAAGGATTTTCAAGGAAGGTAATAAGAACGGAAGTATTAGTGGAACATTAGAGTTCGTCTCTGGTCCTTCCTCTGTGGAGGCGAGTGGGGACTCATGAGGCTTGGTGTTGTCTGAAAGCAGGAAGGACTTGGGTCTTACTCCCTGGTAGGATGCGGCCTGAGGAGCAAAGCCTGCAGTCAGAGCGTGAGCAAACACTCATACAGACGTGGGGGCTGACATACCAACCTGGAGAATGTATGCTCACTTCCCGTCACCCCCATACACCCTGGTTCCCAAGAGTTGAGGCAGTTGTGGTGGGGGTTCTTAGATTTCCCATGGGCTCAGATTAGGCCTCGGACGGAAGTGAAGGCAGTGGCTGGCTGGGTGAAATATGGCAGACAGAGTCGGTGAGTGACAGGAGAGCATGTTATCCCTTTTAGACCCCTGAAGTATTAGAGAGGATCAGCCAGGCACGTTTAGACCATATGATGTATCATATTGTAGATTCACCCCAAGGCATTTGTGGCTGGGCAGTAAAAGTGCAAGATGAAACCAGACTCTCTGAAGGGTAAGGATATTCCTGTCCCTATCCCTCATCCTTTCCCCCTTTGCAGATAAACCATCCCACTTTCAAATGAACTTGGGAGGAGGGGCCTTTGAACTGTGCTTGGGGTTGTTTCTCCTCTGGAAATGCTTCCATTCTAAAAAGTTCTGGCATAGGAAATTGGCCTAAGGAAAAACTCTCTGCCCTCCTTCCCCTTAATGGACTGTCTTGCCTTTGGGTGTGAGTAAAAGGGGCTGAGATCATTCATCAGCCAATTTTACAGCTGCAATCTACTTAGACCTGCCTCCATCTAGGTCACCAAGGATCTTTGTCAGAATTTGGTACAAAGCCTATGTGAATGAAGATGGTTATTTCTTTGGTGTTGTCCCAAGAAATGTAATAGAAAATGACTATAAAAGAATGGATTCTGATATGGGATGCTGAGTCCTGATAATCTCTCTAAATGTCTTTCATCTAGGACGTGAAATCAGCCATTATTAAGAGAAAGAGAAAAAGATTGCAGGGGACAGTTCCAATTAACCTGTGGCATCCCAAATCTGTGTTCTATTGAACACCTAGAACTATTCTCCATGGATTTGGCATCAAAGAGGCATTAGGAAAGATGGTAACTATTCCTCTTACATACAATATTAAGGACTCTGAGATTTGCTTCAACTTAACAGAGATACTTTTAAACTTTGTTAATTTCAATGTTTCCCAAAATTATTTGAGCAGAGAACCAATTCTAATTATACCATGTGCATAATACTCAATGGAATCACATGACTTTGGGGAAATCAGAGGAAAACTAATAGTGATTACATTTTATTTAGCTAAATAAAATGGCATGTTCAGTGATGCTTTTCCCTCTTTGTGTTATACAATTTACTTACTTAATATCATCAAACTACAAAGGAATATGGAAAAGATTTTCTATGATCATGTATCAACACACTTCTCAGAGAAAATATAAGTCCTTAGCAAAATATTGTAACTGTATAATGCACTACAATTTTTAAAAATCTTTTGTCTGCATTATCTTATTTCATTCACACTCCAACCCTGGGCAGTTGGCTGGCCAGTTACAGATGAGTAGCTATGGTTTAGAAAGATTAAATGAGTTGCCAGGGGTCTGGCAGTGCATAATTGAATACATCGTCTTAAGATTCAAGCTATTAAACACAGACTGAAAGCATTTTGAACTCATTTAATTCGACATTTTTATGTCACAGATAAGAAAACTCATGCTCAGAGAGGGGAGATGACATCATCCAGTAGAGTGAGAGAGACAAGACCAACTCTCTGTTCCCTGAATTCAAGCCTATGCTCTCCACACCAAGCCATGTTTTCCCTGTATATGACCAAACAAAATGGTGCAGTTAAACCAGGAGCCGTCATGCACAGGAGGGCCAGCTGGCCATCATGCTGGATCAAACAGCAGATATAGACCGTCTCTAGTAGAACACTTGTGAATTGCCTTTGTTTCAAACTCATAAATGTCAGTGTACCTTTGTAGGAGGACTACCATGAAAGATGAATTGCCACTATAAGCAGTCATTAGTATTTAGCGGAGATTATCTTTTAAACGTGCCTACTTTAGATATGTCATAATATTAGAAATTAAGGGTGAAGTATTTCTATCTATCCATGCTTTGTAGGACAATTACATTAATCCCAAAGCTACGTGACATAAATAGGAAGCACATGCCTCTTCTGATTTCCCTTAGCAATAGCAAATAATACATACTCAATCCACTGAGCAAAAATTGGAGCCTCAAGGCAAAGCTGTATGTACAACCTCAGAAAATCTGTGTGGCATGAAATACTGTAACGTACACTGAAAGGGCAATTTTCGATTTTTGTGAGGATTCCCAATAGCCAAATAGAAAAAAAGTGTGTATACATGTGAATTGCAGATGACTTGATATTAAGGATTGTCAGACTTATGTCACCCCATTGTAAGCACAGATAGTTAAAATCTATTTGATTTCATTAAATTAAAAGTGTACATTATTCATCACAATCCATAATGTAACTGAATTCATTCCTATGAACTGAATTCCAGTTAGATTTATCATATTGTTGTTGTGAACACCAGAGAAAAGTAGGACAGTCCCACATCTAAGCAGGAAGATAAAATATATATCTGTTCTTTCTTTCCATTTTTTCACTTACTTGTTCAATAAATAATCTATTTATTCAACAAGCATAGTTTCTGGCTCAGTATTCTTTGCATTAGTACTCACTATGACATTAATAAGAATTAAATGCTACTTTGGAATTTTCACAAGTAACTGTTTAGTGATTCCAGAATCACCTGGTAGAGGGGGATATTTAAATTGCAACTTAAAAATCCAAATGTTGTTAAAAGTTTTAATAAAATTTCTTATAAAAATTACTTCATATATGAGTTGACAAACTGTTCATTTTCTCCTTGTAGAAGAACAATTAAATTGATGAGACGTATCATCTAACTCTCATACGCGTAATTATATATTTGCATGAAAAATACAATTGGCATCTCATTTACCTCATTTCTGTACCCTTGAATATCACGTAAACATATTTTGTCCTAATTTTTAAATACTTTGAATAGTTTGAGAACCATAAGACCTCTTTTGACAATTTCCTCTTGATAAAGCAAATAGCATCATCAATGTCTCCCTAAAACTTAAAAGCTAACAGCCTATGCTTGAAGGGGCAGAAAAGTCAAGTTATTTGTTCCTTTTTAGGGACAAACAGGTTGTTTATCATTGTAGTTGGAGACAAGATATATGGAATAATATATAAACACATCTTATCCTATTTATGCTTGTCACCTAAACATATAAATGCTATTTTTTCCAAGTTTATTATCAAATTACAAAGTGGAAATATGGCTCAGATGGTAATAGAGGTAAAAACAAACCTAAGTCATGTAAGATGAGTAAGTCTAAAGATCTAATGTACAACATGAAGATTATTGTTAATAATATTGTAGTGCATACTGGTAATTTTTCAAGAAAGTAGATTTTAGGTACTGATTATAAAAAAACAAAGGCAACCATTTGATGATGGGTATGTTAATTTGCTTCAATGTAGGAATCACTTTTATATATGTGTGTATATTATATATATATATATAAAGATAAGTATCTCAAAACATCATGCTGTACAACTTAAATGTATACAATTAAAAATAATTTTAAAATACAACTAAGTTTGAAGTCATCCTACGTTTAACAGTATCTCATTAATGAAACCAGCAAAATTATCATGCCATCTTTGCAAGTGAAGGAATACTAACAATAGACGTTAGCACATGCACAGTAAAAATGGGTTCATAAAAGTGTGGTCATTGCTCTCACGTTGCAGTCCACAGAATTTTAAGCTATGTTAAACATTTATGAAGGAACAAGGGAAGTGCACGAATATGATTTAAACCTATTTGTTGGTATACCGTGATGCAGTTCTATCCCACTCATCCTATAATACATTTCTTTGACAAACAAAACCATAATCGCAATCAGTTCTTTGAATATTAAAATTGGACGTATAGTCATGTATATGTTGTGGGGTTGTAATGCTTACAGACTATTAACCACTGATCCTAAGATTTGGGTGGAAGTATCTGTCTCTATATCTAAACAGCTAAAATATCATGGCTATTATCTGTGTGTGTGTGTGAGGTAATTTCAGTCTACTGACAAAAACGCAATTTAATGTATGATATTTATTGAGAGCATCAGCCTCTCTCATTTCTAAGATAAATCTCTTTTTTTCCATGATGGATATATACTTGTTACAAACCATACTGTTCTCAGAGACCACAGCTGCTCCTTTTTTCCAAGGGTAAATATGTCAGTCTCCCGGCCTGAACTGCCCATTTCTTGAAGGCAGGAGCCATCCACGTGTTACTCAGTTTTGTATTTCTCATGGTGCCCAGCTGAGTGTCTGGCACATATTAAGTACTCAGTTAATGATTTTTAATGAAAACATAGCAGTAAGCCTATTTTCCTTATAATTTTATACATAATTACGGAGTGCTTTCCCACCTAGAACCTTACAGGATTAAGGGTCATTAGAATTCACTATTCATCCATCTTGAACCCAGTGAAATTTTGTCAGATACAAAGAAAGGCCATAATAATTGTGTTTCTAAGTGGGGACAGTTTATGTACCGTTAGTGGGCTCTCGTATGAGTGAAAAATACCAACTTTTACATACCACATTGCAAAATGTCACTGTTACATACCTTTAGAAACAAATCAATCTTAATTTTTTCTTTAATAATCACAGTATGCTTTAATCTAAGATTATAGTGCCAGCAATAGTATATGCCACTCGAAACACAAATACAAATCAGGCAATTCATTGCACCTCAAAGCTTTTAATTTAGATCTAAATATACCTAACAGTCATCTGGTTATCTTCTGAAGTCAAGCACAAGGATAAGAACCAAACTTCTAATTATTTGAGGCAATGTATTATATTAACAATTATTAGACACTTAAGGGGAAAGTTTACTATAAATTAAAATATTTCTCCAGTCCTGATATCTCTTATTACTACCTTGTTATAAAATTATTTTAAGATTATGCCTGTGACCTGTGTGTGCTTCTTCAAAGAAATCTGAAATGTTGCCTGTGACCTGTGCTTGTTTGTGAAATCAACATTAAATGATTCAGCTGATAGCAACATACATCATCTGATTAATCATTTAATCAGAGGGTCCATAACACCCAAGTGTTTAAAAATAAATTTGCATGAAGCCCCACACGACAGCCATAGTAAGTCAAAGGAAATGAGTAAAAGGATGCTTAGATATTATAGTTCATGATGTCAAACCTGACATTTTAAATCCTGCTTTTGTTTTATTCATCTAGCACACAACTGGCTAGCTATCCTTTTATAAATTAAGTCAGGATTATTACAGAATATACATGTGTCAATCCATTTGAAATCAAGATTTAAAAAAAACTGTTCATAATCTATTGATCTAATTTTTCCAAAATGGCATTGCTTACGAACTTCATTCTGATTTTGAACAACAATAAATAACATCGCTGAACCTGGATGTTTTAAGTATCCGAGGCAACAGACATTTCAAGCTTATTTCTTGCATGAAAACTATTAATCATCATGTAGATAAGTCGTGTCTAAATGGGATATGATAATGAAGCTGACTGCTGTATTATTTGTCAGGCAGTGGCTTCACAGTTTATTCAGGACGTTTGCTCTCTAAAACTCCAGAAAATTACAAAAATATAAAAACTTCAGGATCCAACTCTTCTAGAGCATTCCATGTGGCATGAAAGAGATGCTTATTAGTTCAGCAAGGATTTATTTGAGCACCAGCCACATGCAAGACACTGTTGAGGAGCTGGGATAGAGGAAGTGTTCTAGTGGCTACTCCACACTGCACGCATAGTAGCATTACAGAAATAACGCTGATTCAAGTCACTTTCTTTGTACAACATTCTTAGAACAAGCATATCTTTCTTCCTCAATAGAAGTAGGAAATATAAATTTTCTCTATATAACATCACTGTTGCTTTGCACTTAAAATTTCTGCCAGTGCACTTTTAACCTGTTTCTACTCTGCCAATAAAAGGTATGAACTTCAAGAAATGAATTGTATGACTGATAACTTCTTATGTGCACATGAGTAAAAATATAGATCAAAAGATCTAGTATTCTAATGTACTAAACACGAGTTAATATTGTTCTGTAAAACAAAATCTTATAATTCAAGATAACTCATTTGTCCTTTAACTAGTCTTATACTTGGAAATTATTACTAAGGGTGGCTACATTCACATGATCAAATGAACAAAACAGGTATCTCCTTTGATTTACTCTTGATTTATTGGTTGTTCAGAATTATGTCATTTAATTTCCACATATTTGTGAAGGGAGAGGGAACTTTCCCCCCCTCATCAACTAGATGGTGATGGACCAAACACTCTCAAAGGGCATGAAAGGTGAAAACCGGTGCCATTACTCCCTTTCAGTGTTCCTGATCTTAAAGCACAGCCATTAATCCACTTCTACAAGCTAGACATCCAGTACCCCTACTTGTCACATCCCTCTTCCTCCAAGTTTCTGGCACAGTGTGAGCAAACATTCTTTCTTGAATGATGAATGAGTGTCTCAATGCGGTCATTAATAAGCATTTCAAGCAAAAAGAGTTTGCTTATTTCTATTTGCCAGGGTCATTTTGATCAGAGTTTAAAAAATGAAATAAATTATTTCAAAGTTCATAATGAACAAATTAAATACTTTCATTGAAACCATCCAGATTTTTTAGCATCCCATAGATGTGACCACAATTGCAGACATTTATTAGAGTATTCTTTGAATTATTATAGAAACTCAGAACTTTATTGCTAAATTAGACTTCAACAATTTTCTAGTAGAGCTTCCTCATTATATGAGAAAGACTTTTAGGAGATCTGCAAAAAGCTATCCAGTCAGGTGGTGTATGAGCAGAGAGGAAGACTAGCCATTTTCACTCTCAGTCCAATGTTTATTTCCGCAACTATGCTGCAATTTCTAGGTTCTATGGCTTCATTTTCATATTAGAAATCAGTAAGAAACTGTACTACCTATCAGGGAAATATCTCCAAATGATTAATTTTGTCACATCACTTAGATTTCTGCTTTAAATATTAAAATAAATAGCAGAATTTTTAGATGGGTGGAAAGCAAACCCAGTTTTGTAAAAGATTAAGCACTTTCATGCTCCATTTGTAATTTATATTGTATGCCTTAAATACAGGTGAATAAAAGATGGTACATGTTTCCCTGTTGTTTAATATTCTGAAGCAATAAAATTCTCTAGTTAAATCTAGTTGTCCATAATTGAGTGTATAAAGACCCAAAGGAAGGTAAGTTTTGAGGAAGTGCTTGGGGAAGTGATATAGTGGCTGGAAAAGTACTATTGGTGTCCCGTCTATTCCAAATGACTGTGCAACCTCGGACTACCCACTTCCTCTGTAGATTTCAATCTCCTCATCTCTACAATCAGAAGACTGATCTGAACAGAGGGTCTGTCAATGGACTTCCCATTAAGCCCTTTGATGTGTGTATGTGAGTGTGCATTTTTCAGAAGCTAAGAGGGTCCATAGCTTCTATCAGCCTGTGAAAAGGGTCTGAGACACAAAACTGGTTAATTGCCTGTGTACTAATTCTGAGGTCCCTCTTAACTTGTGAAATCTTACAAAGCTATAAATAGAATTAAAATTTTAGATGGAAACCAGGAATTAATATAATTATTATCCCTAATAAGATTATTTGAAAAGCATATTTTGTACAAAGGGGTACCACCATGACCAACCATTCATTCAAGCATTAGCTGAAGAGCTTCACTAGAAGCCCAGTAAGGATTTGCCATAATTAGCATCCATTGCACCAGACACTAGACATGTAACTACATGTAGTAAATCTAAATATATCACAGATATTTTTGTTCTGCCTTTTTATTATCAGAGTTTTAATGGGCTATCAAGGTAAGGCTGCTACTTAGGATTACATGAAGTGGAAAAAACCCAGAATAGTTTGCCAGCAAATAAAACTTCTTTCTCACAATTTTCAAGATATTCATCCAAAATCATTTTGATTGTAACTTTTGAATAGCTGAATAGCACTGTTCTTATACTAAGCATATGATTATAAAAGACCCAGAAATAGAAGTTGTTCTGCTTACTCACTTACTTCCTTCCCTCCTTAATTTAATAAATGTTTGTTAATTGTCTACTATAAGTTGGAAACTCTCCCAGACACTGGTGAAATATCAGTGAACAAAATAAATATATTTCACTCTCATGGTGCCTACATTCTAGAAGGGAGAAATAAAATTAAAAACATGCATTAAAGTAAGCATATTATGTATTATATTTAAAGGTGAATAACACTTTGGCAAAGAAAGAAAAGGAAAGAAGGAAGGAATGAAGGAAGGAAGAAAGAAAGAAAGAAGAAAGAAAGGAAGGAAGGGAGAGAGAGAGAGGGAGGAAGGAAGGGAGGAAGGAAGGAAGGAAGGAAGGGAAAAGAAAGAAAGAAAAAAAAGAGAAAGAAGGAAAGAAAAAGAAAGAAGGAAAGAAAAAGAAAGAAAGAAAGAAAAGAAAAGAAAAAAAGTAGGGAGACTGGGAATACCAGAGGTGAGAAGAATGGCTCCAATTTTATATAGATTAGGGCAGGCCTCCCCAAGAATGTATCAGGGCAAGGGTATGCTTGATTTATTCAAGAAATAGCAAGGAGGCCATTGTGGCAGGGAAAAAGCAAAAATTATTTTGCTGTTGTAGTGGTGACATTTGTAAAATTTCATCATTGTTGACACCTCATACTGTATTAGTTCTATATTTAAAATGAAAGTTATAATATCTTTGATATAATCTTATTCGTGTCCCATGTTTGTCAAAAAAATTCAGTGAAAATTCTTCTCAGAATTTTAAAATCTACCTCAAAACTATGATCTCTGGTTGGTATGTATTTTAAGTCTCTCAGTTCTCACAAATATGTATTTGGCAATGAACTGTTATGTAATATGCAGATATGCCATTTAATAAGAGATGACGTCACTATAAAGAAATCAAGTAAAAGAACTTTATTTTGGAAATTAGGAAATTAGGCACAAAGGGATTTGTTACTCCAAGGAGGAGAAATTCCAAGACTTATAGTTAACATGAAAGCCCTCATTCTTTCTGAAATGTCACTGTTCCTTTGGCATTTTACTACATTTTTTGTTTCATTAACTTTCTTCCAGAAATTGAAACAATCATGATAATTGTAAAATTTGCATGGCATTTATCTGGGTTAATGCCTGAAACAAGCAAGACCAATATAAAGGTAGCACTTTTTCACAAGGGGAGGGTCAGGTAGCCGTTCCCCACAGTAAGTATCTTGCTCCTGCCTCCAGGCCTCACGTGAAAATGAACCGTAATCTCACCAGCTTATAAATGTAACACAAAATGTCTACAGCCATACCTTGCCCAACTGGTCCTTTTTGACAAAGCCAGTGGCTGCTGCAATGCTCCCTGCTCCCTCCACTGTCTTCTGGGCTACTGCTGTCACACCCGTCACCACCGCTCCTCCAACGTTTGTCACTTGCTCTTTGGTCTTCTCAGCCACTGGTACAAATAAAGAGCAACAACAGATTAAAGGGTGGTAGAATAACAGTGACTTAAAATCATTCCACTTCCACTAGCCATCGACTTCCATACACCTGTATCTACACAAGCCATAGATAACTGAGGGGTCAGAAGAAACAAAAGCCACCAAGATGTCCAAGTGAGTGTGGTTCAACCAAACATTGAATCTTGGCTAAGATATTTTTGCTAAAGTCATGCAGTATTAAAAAGTGCTTCAAGTTTAACGATCAGGAATGTAAAGCCATGAGTGATCTGGATTTGGTTTATACTAAGGAAAGTTTACAGAAAGCAATTCTTACAGGTGCAGTTATACTTGAACCAGACTCGGCATGAATATTTATTTATTTCAATTCAGTGCCAATCCTTTGATCTCACTCGGCAAGTTAATTTCCACCACACCTTCTAAACAACACAATACATACTTCTATTTGTTTATTTATATGAGATGGAGTTTCATTCTTGTTGCCCAGGCTGGAATGCAATGGCACAATCTCAGCTCACAGCAACCTCCGCCTCCTGAGTTCAAGCTATTCTCCTGCCTCAGTCTCCCGAGTAGCTGGGATTACAGGTGCCCACAACCATGCGTGGCTAATTTTTTTTTTTTTTTTTGTATTTTTAGTAGAAACAGCGTTTCATCATGTTGGCCAGGCTGGTCTCGAACTCCTAACCTCAGGTGATCTACCCGCCTTGGCCTCCCAAAGTGCTAGGATTATAGGCATGATCCACCGCGCCCAGCCCCTACTTAATTATCTATGTGTTCAGACGTGGTATTATCACATATGTATGAATAACAGCATAAGAAATGGTTGTGAAGGAACTTGGATCTTTTTATGGAACTTCAGGTAGTGAAACAAAAGGTTCTTAAAAAGCTAAATTTGCAGTAATTTTAATAGGAGCAAAGGAGCTAGACAGTATGAAAATGAAGAGACTATTGAGCACCCTTACAATTTCTTTTCATAAAACAAAATGAGATGTGGTCATTCAGTAGATTTATTAAAATAGGTTAACATTTTTGAGTAGACAGTGTAAATAGTTTGAATTGAGTTTACAAGCAGAAGTTTAATTTCATGTCAAAATTTTTCTTGTTCAGTTAAATAAGCCAGAAACAGAAAGGCAAACAACCACATGATCTCACTCATGTGGAATCTAAAGAAAAAAAAAGTTGATATCATAGAGGCAGAGAGGAGAACAATGGAGGAGAGTGGAGGATGGGGACACTCATCTAAGGAAATGAAGGCACATTTTCTTGACATGCTTTGTACTCCCCAGATAAGCCTTAGTCTGAGAGGAGTTACACCATGTCAGCTCTTTAGTGCTATTCACATGATTATTGTATAGGTTTCATCTCACCAGTTGAAGAAGCCAATATTTATTTATTTATTTATTTATTTAGAGACAGAGACTTGCTCTGTCATCCAGGCTGGAGTGCAATGGCACAATCTCGGCTTACTGCAAGCTCCGACTCACGGGTTCACGCCATTCTCCTGCCTCAGCCTCCCCAGCAGCTGGGACTACAGGCGCACGCCACCACGCCCGGCTAATATTTTTGTATTTTTAGTAGAGACAGGGTTTCACCGTGTTAGCCAGGATGGTCTCGATCTCCTGACCTCGTGATCCACCCGCCTCGGCCTCCCAAAGTGCTGGGACAACAGGCGTGAGCCACCGCGCCCGGCCTGAAGCCAATATTTAAATGGTGTGGACAAAGCAATTCGTTTTCAAATAGACTATGTAAGTCATAGAAGCTAAGGGGGTCTGTAAGGACAAGAGGCTTTCTCTTTAGTTCAGGCAATGTGGGGAAGCCTGACATAGCCACACAGCCCAAGACCAGAAAGGGTCCACAGTAGTGTTGCTCCCTATTTGTCTTTTAGGCTAGAATTTTGTACAACTACCTACCAACTCCGTGCCACTTCTAAGGATATGGCTGATGTCTCCTTAAGAATAAGAGCTATTTACAATTCAAAGTTCGATTTAAATGCCAGTGAAAAGCTGTACTGAAAATCTTATGTTTTAAAACATTTCTGAAATGTTGATCCTTTAAAAATAGTCAATTATGTGTTTCAAGTTGTCATTTTTTTCCTTTTCAAGGACGTGAATTGAAAATTTTGCTTGAAACGAACATTTTCTTGTTATAAAATCTCAAAGCAAGATTAAAAATAGGTTTTGAATTTTTTACAGATCCAGCCATAAATTTTATAATATCTAGATAACCTTTTATATATGTATAAATTTTAATCTAGTTTTAATGCAATACACTGCACAGTAAAATGTACTCTGCACATTACAATTTCATTGTTTTATTATTATAATCATAAATAAAATGGTTACATTACAAAATGACAGTGTACATGTAGCAATAATCGACACATTTAAAAACATTTCTGTAGAACTGATTTCTCTAGTAGGGTCTCTGCTGACCTTTAACCTCTATTTTTCCCCTTGAGGGCTTTTCACACTATTTCTCTACTCACTGACATTCCAAATGACAGGTGACAAAACAAAAGGAAAAGAGACACACTCATATTAGTACATTTTGTGTCTAATAAATGATATCTGTTTTTCAGCAATTGAGTTCTTTGAAATCAGGGATTCTGCTTTATTTTTCTTTATATTATTTCATAGTAGATAATAAATAATTTAGAATATACTAAAATGAATTTAGTGTCTATCTCTAATGTCTGCATTAATATAAATAATAGGTTTATATTTGACTTTAGCTACTTTAAAAATAAAATTCCAAAAAGGAAATGTGATACCAACTTTTAGAATAGATATAGCCAAATCTAACCTTTGACATTAAACAAAATTATAAAATTAATATCTGGTTTTGAATTGTTATACAAGTGATGGATTTAAAGAAAATAAATTTAAAACAATTTACTAAGGAAATTTAAATCATAATATGTTGAAAATTAGTTTTGTTCATTATGATGTAATAAATTTATAAGAATCAAAACCTTCAGAAAATCTCGTGTTAGAAATTTCTTTATATTATACTTGCATGAAAAATAAGTAAATTTATATCATAGTTTATTTTTAAAGTACCTTAAAATACATATCATTCAGTAAGTTTAATTAAACACATTTTCATATATTTCTATAATATGATGCATTAAATTGATAACTGAGATCAAACAGCCAGGATTTAAGTTGGTGGATTTTTCATTGGTATTATCTAACTAGGATAATTTATTTTCCTTGAACTTTGTAGGTGGAAAGTTCCCAGCCCAAGTTTACTTAAGTCTATATTTCTCCCCTGCCCCACCGAAAAAAATAAAAGCTAATGGGATGAATTTAGGGGAAATTGTTTCTTTAATATTAGAAGATAATATTAGGTACTATGTAATAGTTTCTTGTTTCCCTGCATTAAGACTTGTAACAAGAACAATTGACAATTAGTTAGCACTTAATATGTACCCATAATAAACATTTTACATCAGGCATAATATGCAAATTATTCTCCCTCTCTTTAACCATTGAAATGTAATTATCTTATTTCTTCTCATAATTAGACTTAAGCACTTTATATTAAATAACCCTATTCAAAAAGTTAATTCATTTATCTGATGTGAGAGAGGAATGATTATGATAGCAGCTGATTTATCCCAATGTGTTTCTCATAGCCATACTAGTTATGGCAGCATTTTTGGTTATTTCACTACTTCCAGGGTAGTTCATGGGTGCAATTGCTGTAAATATTGCCCATGCTGAAATCACCATGTCCTTACTGCCTAGCAACATTTCCCATAGTTTTCTGTGGAACACTAGTTTCATTCAACCCTAGTAACTAATGAAGAAAGGTTTCAATAATCAAAAAGTTTGAATAACCCTGATTTTAACTATGTAATGCAAATTTCTTTACTGTAGGACATCTCAGATTCCTTAATATACTAAAGAGAAAATAAAGTATGCAAAGTCTCCCAACATTGTACAATGTTGGAGAAACTTAAGATTGTAAGCCACTGTCCTTCAGAAAACATTTTATAAAATGTCTAATTGTACAAACTTCAGTCTCTCTCTCTCTCTCTCTCACACACACACACACACACACACACACACAGATATGTGTTTACATTTTGGCATTCTGGAGAAGACTAAAAAAATGCAGCCCATCTCCACAGTCTCCATTAGATCATTAGGTGACAGTAATAGTTGGGTTATTTAATTTTTACCACTGACTCCAAAACTTGCCACATGCTTGTCTGCTTTCTAAACCTCATGGGTTCTTCCTCAACTACTAAATGGAACACCATTCATCTAGGTTGACCCTCTTCAGTTAGTGGAGTCTCCACCTGTCTGTTATCTAGTTCTTATTATAATCATGCTTCACAATATCATATTTATAGGAGGTCCCTAGAAGTCAACATAGTCCACTTACTTACCTAGTTCTCTGTTGGATTGCAACAGAGCCCATTAAAGATGCACAATTAACTTCTAACAGAACTAGTTTCAAAGGAGTCTGTTTTATTTTTACACTCTGATTTTTAAATCAAAAGTATTCATTTAAAGAAATATTTTTCTCCACTAGTTGTAAAAATGTTGCACAAGATAAAGTTCACTATAAAACTATAAGTAACACTTATAAAATACATATGGTTTGCTTTTGTTTTCCAGATATTTTGTGTACATTAATTCACTGAATTATTTTATAGATGAGGAAGCTAAATCACAGAGAGGTGAAGAATCTTGCAAAAAACACACAGCTGATAAGGAGTAAGGAGGAAGCTGAACCAAGAAGATCTGACTCCTGTGTTTTTAGTTCCATCCACGACACTGTATTAAGATTCCCATAACATTGTCTTCCTTTCCATTTTAGAAGTCAGTGATAGGAAGATTTTATTTTTATAGGCACTATTGTGTTTAAAGCTTTCTGATCATATAAATTATATTTCTGATTATATCTTTTGCTTCACCACATCTGCCAGGAAACGTGGAGTACTTAACAACAGAAAACTTAATTACAGCAAATCTGTGGGCTTTTAATTTGTTAAATTTTGGTTCTCCTTTGATTTTTCTATTTCTGGCACTCTCATCCTTATCTTCCTCAACATCTGATGATGATTATCATCATTTTTGATATTTCTTGATTGTAAACCTAATTGACTTATTCAAATTCTTGGTAAATTTAGGCCAAATGAATAATATAATCAGAAATGTAATAATTGCACAATAATACTTGTACAAATAGCTATACCATAACAATACAAATATAAATACAATAAACAATTTACTGACTGTCCAAGGGTGTTTCCTGAAATGCACTCTGAATTATCAAAGGAATATTATAATCAACATAATTTAAGGTCAAAATATTTTACTGTAATCAACAGAAATTTTACTTTTTTTAAAATTATGGCAATATTCACATTTTATTTTTGTCAGCAGTTTGTCAATACATTTTTGGTCAGAATATTTAAATGCCCACTTACTATAAACATAGCTTATCAATTCAAAGCCATCATTATTCTTGGCAAGTATATTTTTTATTTATAATCAATATTTACCTATTTAAAAATACTTTATAAAGAATTCAGTTTCAATAAGACGGATATGCTCTTAGAATGCTCAGTGATTGTTTTACAGTTTCATTCAGAATGTGGAATACTGGGCCACACTAATCACTAGATATTTTAAATATCATCTCTGGATATAAGCACAATGGAGCTTACCTGTTGCCACACCATGCACCACTCCCTCCTTGGTTTTGGAGCCTACAAAAACAAATTCAAGACATAAGTCTCAAGCTAGCCTTACATTGCTGATTAGCTAGTTTTCAATACAACTAATTTAAAAATCTCAATCTTCAGAAGTCTGTATATTATTATATCTTCAGGGAAAGAAAAAAAAATATATATATATCCTAAAACTAGAAGAAGGAACTCCAGTAACCACCACAATAAATAGAAGAAAGCCCAGCTAACAGGAGGTCCTCTCCAATTATGATTTTAGCACAAAATAATGACTTTATCCCCTTTGCTCCCACATCACATGTCAACTTACAGAGGAGAAAAAAGAATGAGATAACACTGGGGCCCAGTGAGAAGATAATTTTGAATTCAGAGCTGTAGAAGCTTTAAAAGTACAGCACTAGAGACAGATCAGTCAACCCATGAAACAAAAGCGAAAAAGGATGGAGAGAAGGCTATTTAACATGTGCTGAACACCCATTATGTAAACAAACATTTTAGGCCGGATGCGGTGGCTCATGCCTGTAATCCCAGCACTTTGGGAGGCCAAGGCAGGCAGATCACGAGGTCAGGAGATCGAGACCATCCTGGCTAATATGGTGAAACCCCATCTTTACCAAAAATACAAAAAATTAGCCAGGCGTGGTGGCGGGTGCCTGTAGTCCCAGCTACTTGGGAGGCTGAGGCAGGAGAATGGCGTGAACCTGGGAGGCAGAACTTGCAGTGAGCCGAGATTGTGCCACTGCACTTCAGCCTGGGTAACAGAGCAAGACTCTGTCTCAAAAAACAAACAAACAAACAAACAAAAAACCACATTTTACATATCATCTTATTTAATCTTCATAACATCCATTTAATATAGTTATATTATGCCCATTTTAAATATCTGATGAAATTAAAAATCTGAGTTAAGTAATTTATGTAACATTACACATGTAATAATAGGCTATAAGCACATTCAAACTAGGGTCTCCACACAGGATCAGAATTTCTTCCAAACCTTGACCATTACTAAACTTGAATACAAATAATTATTATGTGTATTATTAAAATTATGCTTGTGAAAAATTTTATTCATATCCTCTCTAATGTTGGATTTTTCAGTGTAATTCACACTGTATAATTTATGGAATAGGCATGATTTTTATGTTTTACAGAATTATCATTCTCCTTTTTAAGTTTGGATCAGTTTACAAAATGTTACCATTTGCACTTTAATGTCATGATATACTAACAGTGTATTTAACATAAGGTGTATTTTTCAGCATCGCTTCCTCCGGGACACCTTCACTCTTTATCACAACCTCTTTCCCCATTATACGGATACCTTCACCTCAATACGTTCCTCTGACTGCATATTTAGAGTCTCCTGAATTGCAGCAGTGACAACATCCTCGGGGTGGCTACTTCTTGTATAAATCAACTTATGTTTGATTCAAATTTTACTTCCAGCATGTTTCACTTCCTTTGTTTGCTACTCTTTCATCTTTGCTGGCCAGTTTCCTCTTTTGATTGCGCATTTTTGTGAAACATCACATGGGCTCACCACTGGGAGACAATGTGGCCACACAAGTAGGGGCATTGCTGTCTGTATGAACTGCATAACAGATATGAAGCAACCAATCTCCAAAAAGCTTTGAAACAAGTGCTGTGGTTTTGTCACTGATTATAATGGGTCTCTGTTATTTATGTAATGATTTGAAGGCTGAAGAGTTAGCAGCGAAGCTTGTACTTTATGCAATGACTTTCAGTATACTGTGGTAACAGAAATTTGAATTGTGTTGTTAGGGGCTGGTGTCATTTAACTAACCATAGTAACTGGAATTTGTGTGTGCTAGAACTATGCAGAGTGAGAATAGCTGATATTTAAGAGAATATGTTTCAATCTCTATTTCTCATCCTTACCCCCTGCATCCCATGTTGTCTTAAAAATGACTAGTAGTAAGAAATGTCTAACAGCTGGAATGCGATCTTTGTTCTTTGCCTTAGCAGTACCTAAGAATTTGACCTTTGGTTAAGTTATGAAACGTATTCTAAATCAAAGACAATGAGATAGAAGTAGACAGTAGAATTATGATTATTAGACGCTGACAAGGGTAAGAGGGAGGGGAGGACATGGAGAGGTTGGTTAAGGAATATGAAATTGGAGCCAAATATGAGGAATAAGTTCCAGCATTCTGTAGTACTGTAGGGTGATATACTTAACAATAGTTTATTGCATATGTTCAAAAATCTAGAAGAGAGAATTTTTAATTTTTAATGTTCTTAACACAAAGGAATGATAAATGTTTCAGGTAATGGATATGTTAATTACCCTGATTTGATTATCACACATTGTATACATGTATGGAAATACAATTCTGGATCCCACAATTATATACAATTATTACATGTTCACTAAAAATAAAAGAAAAATTAAAAATAGAGTAGCATATGACCCAGCAATCCCTCTTCTGGGTGTAGATCCACAAGAAAAGATTTCAGCATATCTGTTCCCAAGGGCCCAACACAGTGGCTCTTGCTTGGAATCCCAGTGCTTTGGGAGGTCGAGGCAGGAAGATCACTTATAAATATACAAGGAATTTTAAAAACACTAAAACTAATATTTATTTATTTAGCAAACCAGAATTTAAAACATTAAAAATTAAAGTGTTTTATTTCTTTGTTAAAAACTTATCAACAGTAATGTAAATAGTGTTTGTCGTCTTCTCATTGTATAACTTCCTATATGGAGTGGACATGTTTTTTATATTTTACAGAATTGTCATACTCTATTTTAAATTTGAATTATGAGTTTGAGACCAGTCTGGGCAACAGAGTGAGATGCTATATCTACAAAAAATATTAAAAATTAGCCAGGCATGGTAATGTATGCCTGTAGTCCCAGCTACTTGGGAGGCCAAGGCAGGAGGATCTCTTGAGCCCAGAAGTTTGAGGTTACAGTGAGCTATGATAACACCACTCCATTGCAGCCTGGGTGACAGCAAGACCCTGTCTCCAAAAAAGAAAAAAAGAAAAATATAATAGCCACAACTAAAGTGTTTACCGATAGATAGGTAGATAAAAAGACTGTGGTACATAGATACAATGGAATATCAGTCAGCCCTAAAAAAACAAGATCCTACCATTTACAATATGGATGAACCCAGACAACATTATGCTAAGTGAAATAAGCCAAACACAGAAAGAAAAATATTACATTATCTCACATATATGTGGAAGCTTGAAACAAAATTCAAATATACAGAGACTAAGTAAAAAACAGGGTTAATAGGGGTGGAAAAGTAGGTAGAAAATAGGGACATATAGGCCAGAGGGTCCAAGCAAGTAGCAGATGTGTAGGATGAACAAGTGTACAGATCTAATGTATGAGGATTATAGGTGATAAAATTGTACTATATTTGAGATTTATGATAAAGAAGTGGATTTTAGCTGCCCTTGCCACAAAAACAACAAAAAAGGTAACTATGGGAGATTATGAATATATTAATTTGCTTCAATATAGTAATTTTTTTAGTGTCTAATGTATCCCATAACATCATGTTGTATACCCTAAATATACACAATTAAATTTATTTTTAAAAAAGAATGCCACTAGGCTGGGCGCAATGGCTCACACCTGTAATCCCAGCACTTTGGGAGGCCGAGGTGTGGGGATCACGAGATCAGGAGTTCGAGACCATCCTGGCTAACATGGTGAAACCCCGTCTCTACTAAAAATACAAAAATTAGCCAGGTTTGGTGGCGCATGCCTGTAATTTCAGCTACTCAGGAGGCTGAATCAGGAGAATCACTTGAACCTGGGAGGCGGAGGTTGCAGTGAGCTGAGATCACACCACTGCACTTCAGCCTGGAGTGAAGTGACAGATTGAGACCCTATCTCAGAAAAAAAGAAAAAGAAAGAATGCCACTAAACCACATCATTAGAACTTATAATTAATTATTTTTTATAAATATCTTATGCAACATATTTTATATTTTTGTAGTGTAACCCCAAACAAAAAGACATGTATATACCTTGAAAAAAAAGAGATAAATGAGAGTCCTCATAAGGTTACCATGTATCAAACCAATCAGCTGTTTTTTGAGGTCATAATTATTTACTAATAATCTGTAATTGATGGTTAGCCTTTAATTTATGAGTAATCTGTAATTGATAACATACAGCTACAAAATAGGTGCCAAGTGGTTATGTGACTAGCAAGGTATAAATGCTGTAGGGACACCAGAGCTGATGGCTTCCCTGAGTGGAGGTGTCCCACACCCACCCTATCTTGTCTTCCCAACCTCAAAAGAGCACAGAGTGGAGAAGAATGTCAGAAGTAATACCTGAGAGTTTTGAGAACTCAGCTATCCCTGTTGTGCATGTTATGTTGACTTTGTCAGCTTAGTGAGGTGAAGCACATTTTGACTTGAGAATTTACTATCAATTTCACTGACGGCCACTGCGGCTTATTGAGCAGAGTGGCATTGGAAGAGACTCAAAGATCATCATTTTCTTGCATTTATTGCATTTATATTACTTAGCATTATATAAAGATAATTAAATCTTTCTGCTTTTGAATTTAGATCTAATTAATTTCTGAGTCATCTGAAGAAATTTTTGTCTATTAAATTGAAGTACGTTGATTGAAAATTTGTGTACACAGATAACAAAAATGGAGGGAGCAAAACCCACAAAAATAACACTGATCATTAAGGTAGTTCTTCAATGAGTTAAAAAGTAGTTGTCAAAAGTATATTCTTATAAAGGAATGAGATTACTTTTCTTATGAGGCTTCTACCAAACATCTTCGGCCGTAAGTGAAATTATGAAATGGTCTTTGGTCACCTCCAATATTTTAAATTAGGTATGTAATGAAGGACAAAAGAATAAATAGAAAACATGCTGGCAAAGTAATTATTCCGTTGGAGAGTTTATTTGATAATAATAACCATGGTTCCTATATATAAAAGTGTGCTCAATTATTCATATGTCCTGTCTTATTATGACATTCTCACAAAAAACTGCCAGGTAGTTGCAGTTTTCTAAATCATATTTTTTACTAATCAGGGAAGTGATGCTCAGAGATGTTAAGTACGCTTCCCCAAGACCCTAAAGGTAATAAGTGATGTAGTCTCAACTAAAACTTTGGTTTTTGTGATTAGTGCATGTTCTTTCCACTCTATCAGTAGTCAGCAAGCTACAACCTACAAGACAATTCCAGCCCACCACCTGTTTTGGTAAATGAAGTTTTATTGGAACACAGCCACACTAGTTATTGTTTATGACTACCTTCACACTTCAACAGCAGACTGGAGACACAGATTTTTTTTTTTTTAGACAGGGTGTCACTCTATCACCCAGGCTGGAGTGTAGTGGTTCGATCTCAGCTCACCAACCTCTGAAGCGAGCTGTATGGCTCAAGCCATCCTCCTACCTCAGCCTCCTGGGTAGCTGGCAATACAGGTGCATGCTACCATACCCGGCTAATTTTTGCATTGTTTGTAGAAACAGGGTTTCACCATGTGGCCCAGGCTGGTCTCAAATCCCTGGGCTCAAGTGATCCACCAGCCTTGGGCTCACAAAGTGCTGGGATTAAAGACCTGAGCCACAGCACCTGGCCAAGACATAGATCTCATGGCTTAAAATACGTGCTATCTGATTCCTTACCAAAAATTTTGCCAACCTCTGGACTATACTATTGTGTCTTCACATGGTCATTTTTTATCTTAAATTCTGTGTATAAGTTCAACTCTCAATTAGAACTCAGAATGTAACCAATAAATAATTTATAGAATGTGCTATGTGTTAAATGCCATGAGAGACATTGAAAATGATTTCAATGAACAGTTATAAGGTAACTAAGTCAAAGAAACTTGTGCTTGCAGAACTTGGAAATCTGAGGACAAACGGAAAGATATTGATAAACTGCATGTCACTGATTCAGTATTCCAAATTCCATCTAAAAAGGTATAATTCACACTTCATAAAATATTTAAAATTAACTCATCAGTTTTTTCCTCTTGTAACGCCCTATTTCAATGACTTTCTGAAAATATGTTTTAAGGTAGAAAAAAAGTAATTGAAGATTTGTGGGAAGATTAAGTCAACATAAGAAACGTCTAAATAATGAGGCAGTGGCACATGCCTATAATCCTGGCTACTCAGGAGGCTGAGGTGGGGGCATGACTTGAGCCCAGGAATTCAAGGCTGCAGTGAGCTATGACAGCATCACTGCAGTCCAGCCTGGGCGACAGAGCAAGGCCCTGACTCTAAAAACTGGAAATAAAAAACTGAAAAAAAAATGTGTTGTGAACTTTGACGAGACTCATTCATATAAATCATTCCAAGTATAAAATTTCCCCCACTGATCTATCTTGAAGAGATAGTGTAGCTTTCTTTCACTTTGCAGACATAGACGGAGCATGTGTTTCAGCTAGGCAACTCAGTGTTCTCATCCTCCACCTGACTGTTCATCCTGTGATTCTTACTGCTATAGTCGCCACCAGAGAATGTGAAAAAGCTCTGAGGAGAAAGAAGAGAGGAAGAATGGGCAGTGTGTTTGTGTTGAGTGTGTGTGTCTATGCCTGTGGATGAGAGCATGTGTGTCTATTCTTGTCCAAGGAATTCAAAGTGGTTTGTAAAATAACACTCAATTGAATACAGTTCAAGATACAGAAAAGACAGTCAGAGTTTGGGTGTATACCCCAAGGTGGAACTTTAGGAACAAGTAGGTAATAAGCATCAATTTCTTTATTCTTTTAGTATGTGTGTCATTTGATGGATGAACTATATAAATGTTTCTGAGAGATTAGTAGCAGCCCTCAAGCACTTTTCTCTGTCCTCAGTGTTCACAGAGACCAAATGATCACATGAAGTAACTCTACCAAAGACTAATCTGTTCTTTCCATTTTAGGGCCACAAATAGGTCTCTTTATACACATCACAGGGGCGTATCAAAGTCATATTTAAAAAATCAGAATGGATTAAAATTGACAAACATTATTCATGATGGTAAAAGAAATCACAGACCCATCAATGATTTTGATTCTTAAGAATATTCTTGATTATTTTTTAAAAGACTATGGGTTTTTAAAACTGTCCTCTGAAATAGAATTATGTAGGCACAGAAACATTCATTTTCAAAAAGTCCTAAATATTAGGGCAAAATTAAAAATCTGGAAAAGCAAACAGTCGCATTTTTTACTATTAGCTCAAATACACACATTCACATTCACCTACCTACACATACCTCTGACTCAGTCCACCTTTTTGACAAGCAGTGATGCAAAAATGAATCAAGAGAGAGAACTACCAGCATTTAGAGTATTGATTATCCTAACCCATCAGTCATGAACAAACACCAAAGTGACATTTGGGGTTTACCTACCTACATAGAGAACACCCTCTTTTGTCTTTCCTGCTGCTTCTGCCACACCCTGTTTGGTTTTCTCAGCAGCAGCCACAACTCCCTCCTTGGCCTTTGAAAGTCCTTTCATGAATACATCCATGGCTAATGAATTCCTTTACACCACACTGGAAAACATAAAATACACTTTGAATGAGAACTTTTGGGGAAAAATAAACAAAAAGCACTGAAAAATCATGAGAAACCCTCCAAAGTGTGAGACTCTTTTAAGTGTACACTCATTTAACCATTGGACAAAGCAGACATTTTTAGCTCTGGCATTAAAAATTTAGCATCTCCCATCCATCCTGGCTAGTAAAAGTCTAGCCACCTAACCATGGATTAGGATGAATCCTCTGAGTTGTTATTACTGCATTTCAGAAGTGGAGTTGCATGAAAAAATTAACCCCTTTTTTAAATTCCCGGGGTCTAAAGGGTAACAGTATGAGTTAGAAGCATGGAAGCTGGAGGCTTAAGGTCAGGGGCATCCTTAACATGAATCCCAGAAGAAGGCTAACAGGTTGATGGTGGAGAGGCGTAGGTAAGAGAACTAACTACTCACTCGGGGTGTGGTTCAACCTCAGGCAAACAGCCAGCCCAAGGGTGGTGGTTCTAATCCATCCGAACATCCACCCCCGCCCTCAGCTATCTACCCTGAGCAGGCGCCGCTCACACTCGCGGGCCGTCTCCAACCCCGCGCCAGCCACCTGAGGGGGCGTTCTCAGCCTCCACCCAGGCGGACCCCGCGCCCGCCCTTGTTAACCCTTTACCACCTGTTGACTTGGCCTCCCTGCACTTCCATTTCATTATTTAACAAACGCAGCTTGCTTACTTTACAGAGAAAAACCAAGAGAGCGGGCAGACAGATTTTAGGTAAGAGAAATAAAAGTTGGATGCTCACGCTCCATGGAGCATCCTCGCGTTTCCCGGGGAAAAGCGGATCCCGGAGAAGCAGCCTAATCTCTCAGCCCTTGTGGAGAAGGGAATATCAGAAGCAGGACGAAAGCCAGGTCAAGTCTCTTTCCTTAGGCTCCCCAAAGGGACAAGTACTCACCTCCCAGAGACCTGGCCCAGCGGGTCCTCACGGCAGCACCACCCCCTCCCGGTGCCCACGACCATTTGTCTCCCACCCGGCGTTCTCCAGGATTTCCAAAGACGCCCGTTTAGATACACAGGTACTTACCTGAGTCCCTCTGCTTCTCCACAACTCCGACTCCTCCCCACCTCTCTCTTTAAAAAAAAAAAATTTAAACAATTCCCAAATAATATTTAATAGGGAATAAGGAGGAAAAGGAGCGCACAGGAAGGGCGGAGGCGGCACCGGGAGGGGGACTGTCCCCAGAGGAGGCCGCTGTGAGCCGGCGACGCGAGGCTGGGGGCGTGGGAGGCAAACCCGCTAACCCGTCGTCGAATGGCCACTCCCAGTTCTCCGCTCACGAGGATGGAAAGGCAGAAGGCTTGAAGGGAAGGCGTGAGGGAGCGCCCAGGACGCTCTCGGAGGGGCCGGGCCGGGGTCTGCGCTGCAGCCCGCACGCACCTCACTCCCGCGTCGCGGCGCTCGGTCGCTCGCCCCCTCTCTTGGGCCCCTTCTGGCCGTCGCCGTCCTCCTCCTCCTCGTCCTCCTCCTTCTTCTTCTCCTCGGCTCTCCGCCCCCACCGCTGATTTGTCAGCGCCTCTCCCCGCCCTTCTCCCGGCGCTCGCTGCTTTCCCTGCAGCGTGCTCTTCGTTCCCTATCTCGGATGGGGATGGGGCAGGGGGCGCACGGTGAACCATCAACTCCAGCCGCCTGCCTGGCTGCGCAAGGCGGGAAATTGGGGGCGCTTTTGCGCCTCACCTCAAGTTTAGGATCACGAGCACTCTTGTGGCGATCGGGAGCGGTTGGGCTTGGGATGATGCCTCTCCCTCTTTCCCATTCCCCTCCCTTCTTGTCCCCGCCTTTTCTCTGGGTCCTCCCGGGGACCACCCCCTACCCCTCGTCAGAGTCGACCTGGGAGAGCCGAGGGCCTGAGGGTCGACCACCAAGGGCGAGCCTATCCCTTGGGGAGCTGCTGGAGGAGACAGACAGCGCAGGGAAGTGGCTCACACCGCACCGCCGAGAGCGCTTTGCCCTCGCATCGCTGAAATTTAATCACGGTCACAGGTTACAACGTTAGGGGTCGCTTTAGTTCAAATATCTTCAAGGTTTTCGTTTGCTGTTAATCTAGGACGAGCCGGAAAGGGTCCTGAGGGTGAAGGGGAGACTACTAAGGAAGAGTTACAGGTTGAGGAGGCAGGAGAAGGCTCAGCAAATCCTCTTCCCACCCCACTATCACCATTTTCCTTTCCACCAATCAGCGCCTGCCAGACGCTGATTTTCCCATCAGTGGAACAAGGAATAAATATTCCCCAGCCATCTAAAACAAGCGGTCCTAAGGCTTTTCGCTCTAGAAATGGGACTTACTTTGCAGACCTCCCTTTATCTGGGAGACAAATCCAGCGTGATTTAGCCTACCGGACCATCATATCCAATTTCTTCTTCAGCCCCTTCTGAAAGGGAGATGCTACACACCACTCACCTTTCTGACTTCTGATTCTCGTTGCCCTCAGAATTGGCACCCCCTTTTCTCTCCCCACACCCACCACACGCACATGCACACAGACATACACACGCGAACTTCAAGACAATTTTTGCATCGCTTAACACATTTTCACCTCTTTCAGAGCTGGAAGACAGCTGTTCCTGGATCACACCAGAATGGAGAAGCAAGCTCCTCCCACTAGCAGAAAGCCTTTGCTTTCTGTGCCTGGATTCGGAAGATTATTTAAGCACTGGAAGAGGAGGGGGGAAACAACAACTCGTTTTTGCTGTATGTTTTTTTTTTTAATTGTTTTGAAAGTTATGCTTTGTCTGATTCTTGCACTAATTTGGGTTCTGAAATTTGAGTAAAATAAAATTTAAACATACAAAACAACTTTAAAACCGCAAGGAACAGGAAGCAAATGATTATACATAAAAGACATATAGAAGATAATGCATATGTGTTCAATGGAAAATAGAAAAGCATGAAAGTAAGATCACAAATATTTATTATTTAAACTCTTCCTTGAACTCTTGGTCTGCCCTTTGGAAAAGCAGACTTTCCATAATGCAGTAGCTCATATTAATATTTTTTGTTTGCTTAGGACCAAAGCAAGAAGGTTGGACTTGGGAGCTAGTTTGCTGTCTGGCTTTGAGACCTTGAACAAGTTTTGTTCTCCTTCTGTTTCCAGTTCTCTTTTTTGTAAATGAGGAGATTAACTCATGTGATGGCTCTATTTTCAACTTTTTGTTATGGGAAATAGTCAAACATATGCAATAGTAGACAGAATAAAGGACTCTCATGTGAAGATCATCCAACTTTTACATTTTTTCAATGCATGGCTGATCACGTCTCATCCATAAGTCCACTCACTTTATCACTACCAATCCTCCCTCTTTTTTTTCACCAAATTCAAGCTTTATATATATATCTTTTCAGCTGTAAACATTCAGTATGCATCCACAAAATATAAGAAGTGTTTAAAAATAACCACAATGTCATTAGATGATTCTTTAAAATTGCAGTGTAATTTACACCTAGGGAAATGCTCAGATGTTGTGTCCCTTTAAATCAGTTTTGAAAAAGCCATGCATTAGTGTAACCCACACTATTTTGAAGACACAAGACATTTTCATCATTCCAGACAGTTACCTTGTACCTTCATGTGCATATTCTAGAATGTCACAAAGATCTAATCACTTAGTATAAACTTTGTTTTATATCTGTCTGACTTCTTTTACTCAGCATAATATTTGTGAGGTTCATTCATGTCATTGCATGAATGGGTGTTTTGTTTTTTATTGCTTTTTGTTGTTTCTTTTTACTATTGTTAATAGTATAAGTTTTCCATTGTGCCTTATTACAACTAGTACCTCAATAGAGTATTACAACAATTATTTAATATATTATTTCATATGACATATTTATAGTATAACAGTGACCTCCTTGAGACCTGGTGCTTTAAGTCAAAGAGGTAAATAAAATGAGATATTTTAGGTCTCATTACAACAGATCAATGTGAGAGAATTATTTCTGGACGGTTGCACTTCTTATAAACATTTGACATGATTCCAAATTTTTATTTGGTAACTTGTTAGTCCTTTGGCAAAGGACTAATGTACTATGTTATTTAGTCATAACAAGCAGATAAATTACATTTTATGTAACTTTTATAGGCAGAGAAACTGAGCTCCAAGAGTTTTGGTGATACGCTGAGATCACCTAGCTTTTTTAAGTGGCAGAGCTGAGACAATTTAACAGAAACTGTTACAGAAGGCACAATTGTCTCCTGACTTAGCAGTTTCTGTCTGAAGCCTCACAGATTGGGTGTGGTAAAGAGTGAGAAGGAAAAAGGTAGAACCCAGCTGTGTTAGAAATAGCCTTCAAATTTGGATGTGACAATGGAAATCAAGAAGAACTTATGTTATTATAAAACAGTTCATTCATATTTAAAGTTTTGCCTTTTCTATATTGGTATTCCTCAATAGGGGGAGATGATTTCTCGCTACCTACAAAAAAAGAAAACTGTAGACTAATTTCATTGTCATTTTGAATTACAACTATATGTTTAACTCTTATCACCCCTCAAAATGCCTTGAACACAGTAAACATCCAATGAACTTTTAATTACACATAATATTGATAGTGATATTGCATATGTTCTAAATCTGTATTCTTAAGGAGGCAAACCTGCTCAAGTACAAAGAAGGGAACTAGAAGTTAAAATAAAGTTTTTTTAATTTTTCTTTTCATTATTGATGGACAGCATGGTCTTCAGTAAATCTTTAGCCTCTCTGAATATAACGTTAAACTAATTGAATGGCTTGTACCTCATAAGAAATATGAAGTAATAATGTATTTGGAAACATTACTAACGTGCATATTCTATTCATAACTACAATAATCATGTTTGGTTTTCTCTTTGCTAAGTGAAATATGAATATTTTACCACACCTTAATAGGATTGTTTTATCTGAATTTAATTCATTAATTTTGCTATAGATTAACATTCTATGAAATATATGTTTAACCTAGACTTTGTTTACCCCCGTAGAACAACTGAATTTTTAGGTATGGTATGTGGTAAACTTGTGCTATAGCAAAGACAGCAGAGTAGAATGGCATGAAAATAAAGACGCTGCCCATTAACAAGTGATTAAAGAGAGGACTGATTTAATGTGTTTAAGTTAAGAAAATACAATCTTTATTATCTTTGGATAATATTCCATATTTGTTTGAACACAAGGGTGATGTAATGTTGATGCTGGAGCCACCTGCTTCTTATTCTCTATCTGCACCTTCCTCCCACCTTCTGTAAACGTATAAGAGAGACGAGGTATTGAGATCGCGATAGGCTTCTAGTGTAATTTCATGGTGGGTAGAGTAGAGAAAGCCTAATGCATACTGTTGGGAGTGCATTATTTATGATTTTGGAAAGGGGGTGAGCGTGAGATGGTGGAATAGGGTTACTGTGAAGAAATATGAAGAGCAATCAAGAAGAAGCATAGTATTCAGATTCTCTAATTTGACCCCATGGCCAATTTCATACTGTTTCCACTAGATATCATTTTAAATATTCCTGTGGTTTTGTGGTCCTAAGAATATGAAGGCATGCAAGATTCCAAGATTAAAGATATCAAAGCCAGATAGAAAAGACATTTAAATATTTCAAAATCTAACAAGTTCAAATGACTTTAGTATTAGAAAGAAAAAAACACATTAATGAGCCCAAGAAATACACTCAACTCTGCAACTCTGGTGAGCATGATAGACTTCTAAGAGTAAATGTACTAGATACAACCTAAATTCAGGGACTTATTAAAGCTCTACTACTCATTACCAGTGACTCAGAGCAAGTATCTATAACCTCTCTAATCTCTAGTTTTTTCATTAAAGAATGGGCATGATATTTTACTTGTCTTGTTTGATTGTTGTAAGGAATGAATAATGTGGTTCATAGCAAAGAGCCAGGCAGAGTGGAAGCTCTCAGTACAAGTGGCTGTTGTTATTGTCTAGCCTCCATGTTTTGGGTGTCCTAGGACATGCTTTTTTTTTTTTCTTTTTTCCATTGCAGTACATTTCCACCTATTCCCATCCTCCACGGTCTCCCATCCCACCAACAACACACGTGAGATATCTGATGCCTTCCCATCAATAACTCTCACTTAGTATGGGTAAGCAAAAAATTTCCAACTAGGGATGGAAGTTGTGGAGAGATAGAGTGGGAAAGGTCAAGGAGCATTGATAGGGATCATTAATTAAAAATCTACCAAACATCTCTTTCTCTACCTAATGTGTGAATTACAATAACATCACTCAAAGCAGTTTGCAGCCACAGCTTGAAGAAATGCAGTAACAATGACAGAATTAATATTCACTGTCTTTATTAACATTTTTACATTCTTAAACCTGGTTTCTTTCAAAAGACAGTGGCATAGTCCTGTATGAATTATGTGGATCTGCCAAGAGAAACAAATAAAATGATACAACAAATGGTGTTCCAAGTTTGACAGACCCTTTGTGCCAGTGGCTCTGAAAGGCTTCAGAATGAATATCCAATTCAGAAATCAGTCCCTAATATTTCAGATTAGTGAAGAATCAACAGACTGAACAGCATTTGTATTCAGAAAGGAAGAAAATAAATGAATTTTTAAAATATCAAGGGAACTTATAATGTTTTGTGTATTGTTTTGAACTGAAGTTACAATACTGTTATAAACAGAGTATATACAGCAAATAAGTATGTTCCTTACAATATCCAAAATATCCAGGAATCTAATACATTTTCCTTTCTAGATAATTTGAGAGTATAAAGTGACATTTAAGAAACTTTTTAGGTCAGGCATGGTGGCTCACGCCTGTAATCCCAGCACTTTGGGAGGCTGAGGAGGGCAGATTACCTGAGGTCAGGAGGTCGAGACCAGCCTGGCCAAGATGGTAAAACCCCATCTCTACTAAAAATACAAAAATCAGCTGGACGTAGTGGCAGGTGCCTGTAATTCCAGCTACCTGGGGGGCTGAGGCAGGAGAATTGCTTGAACCCAGGAGGTGGTTGTTGCACTGAGCCGAGATCGTGCTACTGTACTCCAGCCTGGGCAACAGAGCAAGACTCCATTTTGGGGGAAAAAAAAGAAAGAAAGAAAGAAAGAAACTTTTGAACACTATATAAAAAGCACATCACTAATGGTTTGAAAACTTGGTTTTCCATATAAAGCTGGAAATTTATGTAGTTAAGAAATTTAGAAAGCAAATTATTCAAAGAAGTTATCTCTTAATGGCTATTTGATAAACACTTCAGTATAAAAACATATCCATGTCAATAAATACGGATTTGTAACATCATCTTGACTATAAAATGTTATACTGTATCATATATTTATTTATCTATTTTTAATTTACTGTTGCTTTTTATTTTCATATACATCGGTTGAATTCAGTTTTTCTTCTTTTGTCTTCCAAGAATAAAATGCTTGTCTATATACCCAGTCTAATAATTCTTTATATATGTTAAATATTACTAATAAGTTAATCTTAAATCAACTTCTCTATAGTAGACAATGATCCTTCACTAAGTCTTACTGATTCTTTTCTGAGTCCATTTCTATTTAAATTATCCTTAAATTTCATCATTAAAATATTGAAATTAAAGTTGTGTGTGCAGGGTTGCTTTTTTTGGTCACAATAAAAAAAACTCCAAGTAATCAGATTAGCCACAAAGAGAAATTTTTGTTAGCAATGGCTATTAAACACTTGAGAGTTGAATAATAAAGTTATGAATTATTTTAATTATCAAAATTTAGAGTACAGAAATATACCTGTTTACATATGTAAAACTGATTCCTACAGGACATCTAGCTAGATGTTTCACAGATATAAGTATACACATAACAAAGAAAAAACAGCATTCAAACATCTTCGTATAATGTAATCATCAAAAGGAAAAATTGATTTATATAAAAAAGTCACCAATATTACTCAAATATGTACAGCTCATTTTCATGTAAGAAAGTAGCATATACATACTAGATCATTAAGATATAGACAGAATGGTATACTCATGCACACTCACAATATTATGATGTTACGTATACTAAAGAAAGCAGTAAAATTATTTGCCACATCTTTTCAAATGTAAAAGAGACATGTGTTTAATGGCTTTATCTCTGTGTAAGTGTCTGTGAAAACAATCAATTAAATGAGAATTCAACCTCCTTAATCATCTTGGATTATGCCCTTAAGCTGTAGGGAGCTAAAATAACATCTCAAGGTAGATTAAAAGTCAAAGTGGATTTCAAACTGGACAGGACAATCTGGCATGACACTTCACAAATATAATCATCCTTTATTTTCTGTTATACGAGTAGTATATGCTCATTAAAGAAAAGTGATTAAATGCAGATAAGAAAAAGAAAAAAATCAGTATGCCTAGCAATAAGAGGTAAACTTCTACTTTCCTACTAAAAATTACCTTTTCTAAAAGGTAATTTAAAAATATGTATCAAAATCCCTCAATATGCATCTTGAGTCAGCAATTCCATTTCTAGAAAGATATCTTAAGAAAATAATGTCATTTATCAAAGAAATAAATTTTATGCCATCTTATAAAATTTTAAGAACTGTATTCCTGCGTATCCCATAAAAAGTTTTTACCAATCCAATTGTCCAAGTTAAATTTTTGGTTGGTTACACTCCCTCTTTTTGTGATATGTCACACAACTGGTAAATGATGAGGCACTTTGACTCCATATTTCTTCTTAAGGAGCACACAATACAATCTCAAGCATCTGCAGTTGACCTTTATTTCCACTTGTTCTCTCTCTTTAAGAAATAAAAGTTAACTTTATCCATCTCATAAATTTGTGAAAATGAATCGCGCTAATGCACGTAAATAACTACCATGATGGTGTGTGAAAGGGTTGCTCCCACTTAGCTTCTAAAGCAAGTTTTAGGAAGAAAACAAGAAAGAAAATCATTTTGCTGCTCTTTCCCTAACTGGAACAAAAATACATATACCAAAATAATGCTCACAGAAGTAAAGGTTATATTTATCTGTGGACACAGAAGAGCTACTAATCAGACGAAAAGAAAGTGGAGTTATAAAACTTTTCCAGTCAGGCAGAAATACACCAAAACAAAGGTCAAGATAAAAAAAAAAAAAAAAAAAAAAAAAAAAAAAAAAGAAAACCTACCTAGAGCAAAAGAGACTTGACCCAAGTGTGAAAATTTGAAATAAACTAGAAAAGCCAAAATTTAAGTCAGAGATAAAAATATTTGAAAACATTAAACATGCTCTTCCCTAAAACAATTCTCTTCGTTTCCATACCATAAAATATAGTTCTGTTAGAATACCTTCAAATAAAAATCCATCAGATTATATCAGTACAGTCAGGTCCATCTTGGGAGTCATCAGTTGAAATAGTTGAAGAGCTTTCAACTCTGTTTTCATATATACAATATTTGGTTAATAATCCTTCTATACAATGTAATTGTAACAGCATGAATATATGTAAAATACACTGTTTTTCTTCAGGGAGTTGAGAATCTTGACTGAGAATATTGCAAGTGTTCTCCTCTCTTTACTACACAGCTACAGAATGCTTCTTGTTTTGCAATAATGCAGAGAAACTTATCCAAAGATCAGTAGAGGCTCACGTCTTATATTGTCAGGGCCTGAAACCTGCCTAGCAGAATGGCAGAGAAGTAGCTTAGCAGGCCGTGCCATGCGCTCTCTCCATTGTAGAGAGGGTCAGCATCTGAGAGACTGCTCTCCAAAGACTTAAGTCTAGATGGAATCACTTGTCCACATCAGAGAAAAGAGCATGCTCTTCAGTTCTTACCTTGGAGTGAACCCTAATCTAATATGACTGATATTTTTATAAGAAGAGCAGATTAGAACACTGACACAAACACAGAAGACAATATAAAGACACTGGAAGAAGACAGCCATCTACAAGCCAAAGAGAGGCCTTAGAAGAAACCAACCCGCTGATACATTGATGTCAGACTTCTAGCTTTCAGAATTGGTAGAAAATAAATTTCTGTTGTTTAACCACACAGTCTGTGGCATTTTGTTATGGCAATCCTAGCAAACTACTACATCAGGGTGATATTTATATTTGTATATAAAACTGCATATAATTTGCATATAAAATTTATATATATAAAATCTCTTTTGCTTTAGGTAGAATCTTTCTTTATCTTGACCTTTGTTTTGGCATAGCTACATAATGAACATTATATACTGCTTTGTCCAGAAAGCCTAAAGTTTGTAGAAGCTACATGACTGGCCCAAGATTAACCAACTGATATTATACCTATGGATTACGTGAAGACTTACATCACATATATATCATATAAATCATTATATCCTATATATAGTATGTGTATACACACGACATATCTGATGCCTTCCGTGTGTGTGTGTGTGTGTGTGTATATATATATATATATAGAGAGAGAGAGAGAGAGAGAAAGAGAGAGATCATAGCTACGAATCCATCCTTTTGTCTACTCTATTGGAATCAAATATGCCAGGGAATAAAATACATAAAATTAGCACCATCATCTCCATTATAAATCTTGTTTCATACTCTGTGGGCCTCAGAAGGTGGAGAACAAAATCTGGACATAGAAAACATAAGCTGGCACTACAAATATTTTACAATAAATATGCACAACTAAAAATAAATTTCTGGAACTTGAATTTGAGGCTCTAAAAGCAGCCCCATCAATATCATATGGCTGTTATAATTTCAGCACTCACTCTTTAAAAGGGGTATTGATGGGAGGTTAACTTCAAAAATCATCAGTGTGGTAAACAAAGTTTAGGTTTGAGAATGTACAAAATTGGATTATAATCAAATTATAAAGAATATGCTGTTGTATTTTACCACTCTTATTAGAACCACCTGGAAGAACAAAAGCATTCATTAACTCTTGAACTTCTTACCCTGCAGGACTTTCATTCTAAACTGTCTAGAAAACTCAGTAGAAAATGTGGAAGGTTGATTGCTAAACAGGGCATAGACAATAAAGAATATTGCTATATTCTAAAGGATTGACCTTTTAAATGTATTTTTCTGGGCTTTGAAATCCTGATTGCGGACAGTTGCGTTATTACATATTCAGTTTGAACTGATGGCTATTTGTTGAACAATTGAGGGCCACACATTTCTTTACATCTCCAGTGCCTGCCTTGTGTCCAGAGCAAGCATCCAGGAGATTCCCAAGAGATTCCTCACCCGCTGATCTTCAGATCATAGCACTCAGCCTCTCCTTTGATGTCATTTTTTCTTATTGTAGCAAAAGGTCTACTTACCCAAGGGATCCCTGTTAGGGCTAGGGGCCTGCTTTGGTCTGGACAGGACCTGTCCTTAGAACTTAGCAATTTCTTTCAACGGCTTCCTAAATGCAGACTTCTTTCTACATGAAAAGACTGCTAACTGTTGATTTGAAATCTTATTGAATCATTCTAGTTCAGCTGTTTGATATTTTAATGACACTAAAGTTGGTTTAGGCATTTTAATTATTTCCCTTTTCTTACCCACAGTTTCCACTTTTACTGATGATATTATTTTTCCATTAAGGAACCAAATTTATCCAGGTGGTAGAATTATTTATTTTAGTAGAGTGAAGGAACTTACCAGAATGAGAAAAGACAGCTTTAAGGAATTCACTCATCTTTCTCCATTCCTTTTACCTGGTTGTTGCATTATTTATTTCCCAGACTCAGTTCAGAAACTGTTGCCAAAAGACAAAATTACAACTTATTTAAAGGTCTTAATTGGCTTTTATCTGTAATTCTAGAATCAGGCAACACTTCATTCTATATCATATAATAAGTTTTTTGATAAGCTGAGCAGAGGAGTTTGGTTTTATATACAGTAAAAGGCCAAGGAAAGCAGAAACAGAGAGCAAAAAGTAGACTTCTTATTTCAAAGGTACTTTCCTTATAAAAGTTAAAGGCAGAGGGGACTTCCTTATAATGCCAGCTAAAACTGGCTCCTCTGGGGATTTGGCTATTATCTCTTACTCTCTTGATTTCTAGGAAGGTCAGACAAACAACTTAGTTTTGGCTTGATAATGTGGGACTGTAACATGAGTCACTCTATTTTTGTTTGGTCCCTTGGGCCTAGTGCAAGAGCTCAGTCCAAAGCAATGGCTCCCATAAATTTTATTTCACACCATCAATCCTGGCAGAAACACTTTTCAATGACAGAACTATTGAACACTCTGTGAAGAAAATGAAAACTTGAGAGCAGCTGTCCAGTAGGGTGTGAATTCATGGACCCTTTGGGAAAAATTAGGCTACTCTTGTTACTACATTAGTTTTATACTATATTCTCCAAATTTCCTGTCCTTCCAATTGTGATAGAGTGTGTTTTGTGTCCTGACATGTATACTCAGTGGATAAATTTTGATTCAAGAGGAACCTTAAAATAAATACAGTTTTGTAGATGCTGAAATTGAATGCCAGGGCTGGGGAAGTTGTCTCATGCCTGTAATCTCAGCACTTTGGAAGGCTGAGGTGGGAGGAATTCTTGGGCCCAGGAATTTGAGACATGTCTAGGCAACAAAGGGAGATCCTGTATCTACAAAAAATTTAAAAATTAGCTGGGCTTGGTGGCATGCACCTGTAGTACCAGCTATTTGGGAGGCTGAGGGGGGAAGATCACTTGAACATGGGAGGTCGAGGTTGCAGTGAGTAGTGACCATGCCACTGCACTCCAGGAGCTTGGGTGACAGAGCGAGGTTCTGTCTCAAAAACAAAACAAAACAAACAAAAGCACAAGGAATAAACATGATTATACAGGCAGTAAGGATTTTGACAACATGAAGGGACTCTGAATACAAAAACAAATATTTATGGTCCTAATCAAATCACTGGCACATTTTCCATGGACATAGTAAACAGAGGAGATTAACATTGTACTGATTCAGGATATGGAATACTTCTGTTTGAATAAATAACAGCAGAATATTTGTACAGTAAATAATAATAATAAATTTATTAATCATTTTATAGGGTCCTAGAAAAGAAGATGTATCTTATTGATGAATATTTAAGGTTTGATAGAAAGTAATAACTTCTGAGAATTAATTTCTGTTTTACAACTAGATGTCATAGTTGGATAATCAATTGAAATGATGATGATAGTCGACTGTTCTCTGTATTTAAATAAAGACATTTAACATTGAAATGAAAATTATACTCAGATATTAGTTTGCTTTCCATAAACACCAGATACTCAGTTCTTTTTGACAGATTATCAGAAAAACAACACATGTTAAGATCTAAATAAGTGAATTTGCAGAACAAAACTGATAAAATAAGAGTTTTCTAAACTTACAAAATGTTGCTATGCTAGTTACAAAGCCATTGCTCTTTAAGTCTATTTTTTTCCCTTTTTTCTCTGGCACTGGGGCTAAGGTCTACAAATTATGTTCCTGTACCATCTGGCTTTCTATGAGATTCTGCCAATTAATGACCTTAGAAGACAGTGAAAGGCGGGAGAAAAGGCATTCGATCCTTCTTATTTGATAGTTGTTACTGTTAGTGGCACCCCCACTCCAGCCATCTTCCTTCGTTCCAGTGGTAGCAATTGGTTCCAGCCTTTAACTTCTTTCTGCAAGTCCAGAAACATTCTTATTGCTCCTGTGTTAGTCTTTTTTAATGCTGCTGATAAAGACATAGCTGAGATAGGGCAATTTACAAAAGCAAGAAGTTTAATGGACTTACAGTTCCACATGGCTGGGGAGGCCACACAATCATGGTGGAAGGCAAGGAGGAGCATGTCATGGATGGCAATGGGCAAGAAGAGAGAGCTTGTGCAGGGAAACTCCCATTTTTAAAACCATCAGATCTCATGAAACTTATTCAATATCACGAGAGACAGCACAGGAAAGATCCACTCCCATGATTGAATTATCTCCCATCAGGTCCCTCCCACAACACATGGGAATTATGGGAGATACAAGATAAAATTTGGGTGGGGACACAGCGACAAACCATATCATTCTACCCCTGGCCCCTCCCAAATCTCATGTCTTCACATTTCAAAACCAACCATGTTTTCTCAGTCCCCCAAAGTCTTAACTCATTTCAGCATTAACTCAAAAGTCCACAGTCCAAAGTATCATCTGAAATAAGGCAAGTCCCTTCCATCTATGATACTGTAAAATCAAAAGCAAGTTAGTTACTTCCTAGATACAATGGGGGTACAGGCATTGAGTAAATATAGCCATTCCAAATGGGACAAATTGGCCCAAACAAAGGGGCTACAGGCCCCATGCAAGTCTGAAATCCAGTGGGGCAGTCAAATCTTAAAGCTCCAAAATCATCTCCTTTGACTCCACGTCTCACATCTAGGTAACACTGACACACAAGGTAGGTTCCCACAGTCTTGGGCAGCTTCACCCCTGTGGCTTTGGAGAGTACAGCCTCCTTCCTGGCTGCTTTCATGGGCTGGCACTGAGTGTCTGCAGCTTTTCCAGGCACATGGTGCAAGCTGTCGGTGGACCTACCATTCTGCATTCTGGAGGACAGTGGTCCTCTTCTCACAGTTCCACTAGGCAGTGCCCCAGTAGGGACTTTGTATGGGGCTCCCACCCCACATTTCTCTTCTGCACTGCCCTAGCAGAGGTTCTCCATGAGGGCCCCACCCCTGCAGAAAACTTCTGCCTGGGCATCCAGGCCTTTCCTTACATCCTCTGAAATCTTGGCAGAGATTCCTAAACCTCAATTCTTGACTTCTGTGCACTTGCAGTCTCAACACCATGTGGAAGCTGCCAAGGCTTCGGGCTTGCGCCCTCTGAAGCCATGGCCCAAGCTCTACATTGGCCTCTTTCAGCCATTGCTGGAGCAGCTGGGATGCAGGGCACTATGTCCCTAGCCTACAACAGCACAGAGACTCTGGGCCTGACCGACAAAACCATTTTTTCTCCTAGGCTTCCAGACCTATGATGGAAGGGACTGTTGTGAAGACTTCTGACATGTCCTGGAGACACTTTCCCTATTGTCTTGGGCATTAACATTTGGTTTCCTGTTACTTATGCAACTTTCTGCAGCCAGCTTGAATTTCTCAGAAAATGGGATTTTGTTTTCTATCACATTGTCAGGGTGCAAATTTTCTGAACTTTTATGATCTGCTTGCCTTTTAAAATTCAATGCCTTTAACAGCACCCAAGTCACATCTTGAATACCTTGCTGCTTAGGAGCTTCTTCTGCCAGATACCCTAAATTCTCTCTCTCAAGTTCCCAGTTCCACAGATCTTGAGGGTGGGGCAAAATGCCACCAGTCTCTTTGATAAAATATAACAAGAGTTACCTTTGCTTCAGTTCCCAACAAGTTCCTCATTTTCGTCTGAGACCACCTCAGCCTGCACTTTATTGTCCATATCACTATCAGGATTTTGGGCAAAGCCATTCAACAAATCTCTAGTAAGTTCCAAACTTTTCCACATTTGCCTGTCTTCTTCTGAGCCCTCCAAAGTGTTACAACCCTGGCCTATTACCCAGTTCCAAAGTCATTTCCACATTTTTGGGTATCTTTTCAACAGTGCCTCACTCTCCTGGTACCAATATACTGTATTAGTCCATTTTCATGCTGCTGATAAAGACATACCTGAGACTGGGCAATTTACAAAAGAAAGAGGTTTAATGGATTTACAGTTCCACATGTCTGGGGAGGCCTCACAATCATGGCAGAAGGCAAGGAAGAGCAAGTCACATCTTATGTGGATGGCAGCAGGCAAGGGGAGAGAGCTTTTGCAGGGAAACTCCCACTTTTAAAACGATCAGATATCATGAGACTTATTCTATATCATGAGAACAGCACAAGAAAGACCCGCCCCCATGATTCAACTATCTCCCACCAGGTTCCTCCCACAACACGTGGGAACTATGGGAGCTACAAGATGAGATTTGGGTGGGGACACAGAGCCAAACCATATAAGCTCCCCTCAGGGATTCCAGGACCTCGAATACAGCATCCTCTCCTCAGATCTCTGAGGCCTAACAATGTGGGACTCCTCCCCTGGGCATCTGAGTAACCAGCACCAGCCATCCATGCAGTGCACCTTCCTCATGCATCTGACTGAAACTCTTCAAGGCTTCACCTCGTGCTTCCTGAGGTGCCAGCACCTCACCTCAGAAGTATAAGTGCCAACTCTACAGAGGTATGGCTTTAAACTTTTTGGTTTTAATAACCCCAACCTCTATCTTTCATTGCTCTTCTCTTATGGGAGATCCCTGCTTCCTGCATTTGTTGATCTTCCTGTTATTCCATTATATCCTTTGGCAGTCCTTCAGTACAGTTAGAGAAATTCTTATATTAAGTTCTGTCTTTGGAAAAACCCACTATTTTTTCCTGATTTTTGAAAGACTTTATTGATATACTTAGTGTTTTGGATGTATTTGAATAAGACTATTCTGAATATATGACAGTAAAATTATAAAGCAGTTTACAAAAAGTAACAAAAAAACTTCCTTAAGACCATGATAAACAGGTTGAGTAAACAAAGCTTTTAGATCAGTTTTCTTATTACCTACAATAATTAATAATATGCATATTAACTAATCAAACATGCAATAATATTTTCAGTATGTAATGTAAGAGAAAGTACATTTTAGTCTCTACCTCAATAACTAATTAAAAAATTTGGACTAAGGTGATCTGAAAAATAATAAAAATTTTTAAAATTACTCAGTAAAAATTCTGCTTATACTTGTAGATGCATAGAATTCTGTTTTATTATTACACTCACAAAGTCTGCAAGCTAATACTCATACTCTCTAGTATAGCAAAGTCAATGAGCAAGGATACTTTGAAAACATCTTTTCTCCAAATCATAGATTTAAATGACTAAAGATGGTATCTTGCCTTTCCTCTGCCTATATGTAAAACAAACAAGAAAATGCACAAAAGTTAAGAACCCAGCACCTCTCAAATTGAGTAAGAAAAGGGGTAATATTTTTTAGCACTAATTGTAGCAAGCAATATGTTTCTTGCCTCTTAGCATTTAACCCCCACATTAACCTTTAAGGTAAGAATGAGTCCCTCTCTCCCTCTTACTTGAAACATGAGGAAAGTGAGTCCTTAGGGAACTTTAAGTATAGGTCCAGGATTTGAACCCAGCTCTCCTGTTTCCAATGCCTATGTTTTTTCCTATAATGCATTCTTAGCCCAGTTGGTGCTTAATACCATCATTACATGAAATAATGAGTCATATCTCCAGTTACCAATACGGTCCAGTTCTCTATCCAACTCTCTTTTCAGAATGCACCAACTTATCACAGTTTGTTTATCCAAGGTGTATTTCTCATTTCCTTACTTCCTTTTTTCTCCAGCTCCTTCTCCACTTCTATATTCTCTTCTTCCTTCATTTTTCAAATGTTTGCATTTAAAATCTGTGAAAAGTTGAAGTTGCTGTCCCATAATGCATATTATTTTTCAAATTCATGTAATATATAGCATTTATTGTATATGTGTGTGTACATGTATCTATAGTAAACTCATTGACCAGTAACAATTTATAGCAACAGCCACAATTTTCATCACCTGTATTAGTTTTTTGTTTTGTTTTTGAGACAGAATTTCACTCTTCTTGCCCAAGCTGGAGTGCAATGGCGCAATCTCGGCTCACCACAACCTCCGCCTCCCAGGTTCAAGCAATTCTCCTGCCTCAGCCTTCCTGAGTAGCTGGGATTATAGGCATGCACCACCACGCCCAGCTAATTTTGTGTTTATAGTAGAGACGGGGTTTCTCCATGTTGGTCGGGCTGGTCTCAATCTCCCAACTTCAGGTGATCCGCCCACTTCGGCCTCCCAAAGTGCTGGGATTACAGGCATGAGCCACTGCGCCCAGCCCCTATATCAGTTTTTTAAATGACCAATCCCCCAGTGGTTCCCTTTATTTTTTAATTGGCATATAATATGAGTTACATCATTTTAATTAAGAATACAATTAAATTTCTGTTTTTTTGTTTGAACAAACATTTTGTTTAATATCAACTGTTGGGAAAGGTTTTAACTCATATCCTTTTCAGAAACAGTCATAAATATTAATATGTAGATCTTATGTTTCTTTAAGCTTATTTTAGGAATTTGATAGAGCCATTATTGAATGTTCCAGTTATGTCACACATCCTTTGCTGTTCTTTTTTAAAGCAACAAATGATTCTTTATTATTTATTGACAAATACTTGAACTTTGAAAAATCTTAAACTATGTCTTGAGGTCTTTGAGATTTAAATTTTTTTTAATATTGCAGCATTTTTTTTTAATTTTATTATTATTATACTTTAAGTTTTAGGGTACATGTACATGACGTGCAGGTTTGTTGCATATGTATACATGTGCCATGCTGGTATGCTGATATTGCAGCATTTTTATTTCACCAAATTTAACTTTCAAAGCTAGCAAGATCTTGAAAATCTCAAAATGGCAAGAGGAGAGCTGACATGCATTAACACTCAGTGTTTACTTAAAATAAGAAATTTCCACAGGACAAAGTCCCAGACACTTTCTTTTCATGGATTATGGTGAATTTAAAGGGATCAACAGTAAATTAACTGAATTTATAACGCTAGATTTAAAGGTGGATTTTGTGACCACAATAATAACCTTTCTTAATTAGAACAGAACATTCACATATCAGCAAAAGCTACTAGCAACTCATGAAATCTGAACAAAGTAAACTGAGGCCAAGGATGTTCTCATACCATGTACAGACAACCAATGCATAAATTCATCTCTGTTTACTCTAAAAGGAGTGTAAAGGAGATGATGTTGCCAGAGACATCATACAATTCTGGCCTAATGTGAGGGAGGAGAAAGTTTTGAATTAGTTTACCACCTTTTGGAGTAAATTTAATAATTGAATTTGTCAAAGTTATAATTTCTACTCAGATTAAGGGACAGGAAAGAGAAAGCAAACACAGTATGTGTCTTAGTTCACTTGTGTTGCTATTAAAGAACACTGATAATTTATAAAGAAAAAAGATTTATTTGGCTCACAATTCTGATTTTGAAAAAAGTTTAAAATTGGCCATCCGCATCTGGTGAGGGTCTCAGGCTGCTTCCACTCATGGCAGAAGGTGAAGGGGAGCTGGAATGTGCAGAGATCGCATGGTGAGAAAGGAAGCAAGAGGGAGAGGGGAGAGAGGTACCAGGCCCAGCCCTTTTTAACAACCAGCTCTCTTGGTAACTAACAGAGTGAGAATTCACTTACCATCACCATGCCTAAGGAGGGGATTAATCTATTCATGAGGGATCTGCCCCCATTACCCAAACACCTTCCATGAAGCCCCATTTCCAACATTGGGGATCAAATTTCAACGTGAAGTTTGGAGAGGTCAAATATCCTAATGATAGCAGTATGGCTAAAATAATAAAGAAAATTGAAAAGCTTCACAGTTATACTCAGTCTAGGTGAGGCTGGTAAATGAAGTAGCTACCATGGTTGATGTGTCTGACTTGACCTTCTAAACTGCCAGCCCTTGATTGAGACCTAGGTCTCATCCACGTGCATAGGCACAGCTGAAACCTGAAAATTAGAAGAAATGACTCCAATCAATGTGGGATATAAATGAATACATTTTTACACATTATGCCGTGATTTTGGCAAAAATACTATTGAATTCAGATGCCCTATTAATATAATTTTTATTCTGAAATAACCTTTGTTGACCTAGGGCAAGTGTCTTTTTCTTTAAGTATGCTTGTCACACTGCTACCAGGCTGAATTTTATGAATTTTTATACTGTTTCTCTCTTTCTCTTACATGACACCCTTTAGACACTCATTGTTGTTTACAAGGACTGGCCAATAATCTCCTCTGAGCTCTGGCCTCTATGAAACCTGTCTAGGCTAATCCATGGCTCCTATTATGTCCTACCACAGTTCTACTGATTGTCTACAATTGCTCATCTTCCAAGACTGCCCAAAAGTCATTTCTTTCATAAAGCCATTTTTTCTCCTCCACTCCCTGAGAGTTGATAACTTCCTCTTTTGTGTCCTCACAATATCTTGAATCTAATTCTGAAATCTTCTTGTGGGAATTGTGCCCTCATTTACAGATGATCCCAAACTTATGATTTTTTGACTTTACAATGGTGTCAAAGTGATGCCCATTTAGTAGAAACTGTACTTAAAATTTTAAATTTGGATCTTTTCCTGGGCTATTGATATGTGATATAATACCATTACCTGAGATATTCAACACTTTATTGTAAAATAGGCTTTGGGTCATGCACAAACATAGCTTAGCCTAGCCTGCCTTAAAGGGCTCAGAATACTTATTAGCCTACCCAACTGTAGGAGTCCAAATTTGTAGGTTAATGTAAGTGTTCTGAGCATTTTAAGCTAGGATAAGCTAAACTATAGTGTTTGATAAGTTAGGTGATTAAGCGTATTTTTGATTTGCAATATTTTTAATTTATGATAGGTTAATTGGGAAATAACATCACTGTAAATTGAGGAGCATCTGTAATTAGATGTTTGTTTTTTCAGTTTCTCATATCCAAGCAACACCAGGACATTGCTCAACTAGACTACATATTAAGTACTCAGTGATCATTTTATAAATGTGTAAATAAATATGTTAAAAAGAATGTTGAGTCAGTGAGGGCAGTTCCAAGATGGCCAAATAGGAACAGCTCCAGTCTACAGCTCGCAGCATGAGCAATTCAGAAGACTGGTGATTTCTGCATTTCCAACTGAGGCACTGGTTTCATCTCACTGTGGCTTGTTGGACAGTGGGTGCAGGACAGTGGGTGTAGCACATCGAGCATGAGCCGAAGCATGGCAAGGCATTGCCTCACCCAGGAAGTGCAAGGGGTGAGGGAATTCCCTTTCATAGCCAAGCAAAGCTGTGACAGATGGCTCCTGAAAAATCGGGTCACTCCCACCCAAATACTGTGCTTTTCCCATGGTCTTAGCAAGCGACACACCAGGAGATTATATCCTGCACCTGGCTCAGAGGGTCCCATGACCACGGAGCCTCGCTCATTGCTAGCACAGCAGTCTGAGATTGAACTGTCAGGTGGCAGCGAGGCTGGGGGAGGGGCACCCACCATTGCTGAGGCTTGATTAGGTAAACAAAGCAGCCAGGAAGCTCAAACTGGGTGGAGCCCACCGCAGCTCAAGGAGGCCTGCCTCCCTCTGTAGACTCCACCTCTGGGGGCAGGGCATAGCTGAACAAAAGGCAGCAGAAACCTCTGCAGACTTAAATGTCCCTGTTGGACAGTTTGAAGAGAGTAGTGGTTCTCCCAGCACGGAGTTTGAGATCTGAGAATGGACAGACTGCCTCCTCAAGTGGATCCCTGACCCCTGAGTAGCCTATCTTGGAGGCACCCCCAAGTAGGGGCAGACTGACACCTTCCACAGCCAGGTACCCCTCTGAGACGAAACCTCCAGAGGAACGATCAGACAGCAACATTTGCTGTTCAGCAATATTCGCTGTTCTGTAGCCTCTGCTGCTGATACCCGGGCAAACAGGGTCTGGAGTGGACCTCCAGCAAACTCCAACAGACTTGCAGCTGAGGATCCTGACTGTCAAAAGGATAACTAACAAACAGAAAGGACATCCACACCAAAACCCCATCTGTATGTCACCGTCATCAAAGACCAAAGGTAGATAAAACCACAAAGGTGGGGAAAAAACAGAACAGAAAAACTGAAAATTCTAAAAATCAGAGAATCTCTCCTCCTCCAAAGGAATGCAGCTCCTCACCAGCAATGGAACAAAGCTCAATGGAGAATGACTTTGACGAGTTGAGAGAAGAAGGCTTCAGACGATCAAACTTCTCCAAGCTAAAGGAGGAAGTTCGAACCCATCACAAAGAAGTTAAAAACCTTGAAAAAAGATTAGACAAATGGCTAACTAGAATAACCAATGCAGAGAAGTTCTTAAAGGACCTGATGGAGCTGAAAACCGTGGCACAAGAACTACATGATGAATGCACAAGCTTCAGTAGCCAATTCGATCAACTGGAAGAAAGGGTATCAGTGACTGAAGATCAAATGAATGAAATGAAGCGAGAAGAGAAGTTTAGAGAAAAAACAATAAAAAGAAATGAACAAAGCCTCCAAGAAATATGAGACTATGTGAAAAGACCAAATCTACATCTGATTGCTATACCTGAAAGTGATGCCACAAGATACTCCTTGAGAAGAGCAACTCCAAGATACATAATTGTCAGATTCACCAAAGTTGAAATGAAGGAAAAAATGTTAAGGGCAGCCAGAGAGAAAGGTCAGGTTACCCACAAAGGGAAGCCCATCAGACTAACAGTGAATCTCTCAGCAGAAACTCTACAAGCCAGAAGAGAGTGGGGGCCAATATTCAACATTCCTAAAGAAAAGAATTTTCAACACAGAATTTCATATCCAGCCAAACTAAGCTTCATAAGTGAAGGAGAAATAAAATCCTTTACAGACAAGCAAATGCTGAGAGATTTTGTCACCACCAGGCATGCCCTAAAAGAGCTCCTGAAGGAAGCACTAAATGTGGAAAGGAACAACCGGTACCAGCCACTGCAAAAACATGCCAAATTGTAAAGACCATCAAGGCTAGGAAGAAACTGCATCAACTAAGGAGCAAAATAACCAGCTAACATCATAATGACAGGATCAAATTCACACATAACAATATTAACCTTAAATGTAAATGTGCTAAATGTCCCAATTAAAAGACACAGACTGGCAAATTGGATAAAGAGTCAAGACCCATCAGTGTGCTGTATTCAGGAAACCTATCTCACATGCAGAGACACACATAGATTCAAAATAAAGGGATGGAGGAAGATCTACCAAGCAAATGGAAAACAAAAAAAGGTACGGGTTGCAATCCTAGTCTCTGATAAAACAGACTTTAAACCAACAAAGATCAAAAGAGACAAAGAAGGCAATTACATAATGGTAAAGGGATCAATCCAACAAGAAGAGCTAACTATCCTAAATATATATGCACCCAATACAGGAGCACCCAGATTCATAAAGCAAGTCCTTAGAGACCTACAAAGAGACTTAGACTCCCACACAATAGTAATGGTAGACTTTAACACCCCACTGTCAACATTAGACAGAGCAACGAGACAGAAAGTTAACAAGGATATCCAGGAATTGAAGTCAGCTCTGCACCAAGTGGACCTAATAGACATCTACAGAACTCTCCACCTCAAATCAACAGAATATACATTCTTCTTAGCACCACACCACACCTATTCCAAAACTGACCACATAGTTGGAAGTAAAGCTCTCCTCAGCAAATGCAAAAGAACAGAAATTATAACAAACTGTCTCTCAGACCACAGTGCAATCAAACTAGAACTCAGGATTAAGAAACTCACTCAAAACCACTCAAATACATGGAAACTGAAAAACTGCTCCTGAATGACTACTGGGTACATAACAAAATAAAGGCAGAAATAAAGATGTTCTTTGAAACCAATGAGAAAAAAGACACAACATACCAGAATATCTGGGACCCATTCAAAGCAGTGTGTAGAGGGAAATTTATAGCACTAAATGCCCACAAGAGAAAGCAGGTAAGATCTGAAATTGACACCCTAACATCACAATTAAAAGAACTAGAGAAGCAAGAGCAAACACATTCAAAAGCAAGGAGAAGGCAAGAAATAACTAAGATCAGAGCAGAACCGAAGGAGATAGAGACAAAAAATACCCTTCAAAAAATCAGTGAATCCAGGAGTTTGATTTTTGAAAAAACCAACAAAATTGATAGACCGCTAGTAAGAATAATAAAGAAGAAAAGAGAGAAGAATCAAATAGATGCAATAAAAAATGAAAAAGGGGTTATCACCACTGATCCCACAGAAACACAAACTACCATCAGAGAATACTATAAACACCTCTATGCAAATAAACTAGAAAATTTAGAAGAAACGGATAAATTCCTCAACACATACACCCTCCCAAGACTAAACCAGGAAGAATTTCAATCTCTGAATAGACCAATAACAGGCTCTGAAATTGAGACAACAATTAATAGCTTACCAACCAAAAAAAGTCCAGGACCAGATGGATTCACCGCCGAATTCTACCATAGGTACAAGGAGGAGCTGGTACCATTCCTTCTGAAACTATTCCAACCAATAGAAAAAGATGGAATCCTCCCTAACTCATTTTATGAGGCCAGCATCATCCTGATACCAAAGCCTGGCAGAGACACAACAAAAAAAGAGAATTTTACACCAATATCCCTGATGAACATTGACACAAAAATCCTCAACAAAATACTGGCAAACCAAATCCAGCAGCACATCAAAAAGCTTATCCACCATGATCAAGTGGGCTTCATCCCTGGGCTGCAAGGCCAGTCCAACATATGCAAATCAATAAATGTAATCCAGCATATAAATAGAACCAAAGACAACAACCACATGATTATCTCAGTAGATGCAGAAAAGGCCTTTGACAAAATTCAACAGCCCTTCCTGCTAAAAAGTCTCAACAAATTAGGTATTGATGAGATGTATCTCAAAATAATAAGAGCTATTTATGACAAACCCACAGCCAATATCATACTGAATGGGCAAAAACTGGAAGCATTCCCTTTGAAAACTGGCACAAGACAGGGGTGCCCTCTCTCAACACTCCTATTCAACATAGTGTTGGAAGTTCTGGCCAGGGCAATCAGGCAGGAGAAAGAAATAAAGGATATTCAATTAGGAAAAGAGGAAGTCAAATTGTCCCTGTTTGCAGATGACATGATTGTATATCTAGAAAACCCCATCATCTCAGCCCAAAATCTCCTTAAGCTGATAAGCAACTTCAGCAAAATCTCAGGATACAAAATCAATGTCCAAAAATCACAAGCATTCTTATACACCAATAACAGACAAACAGAGAGCCAAATCATGAGTGAACTCCCATTCACAATTGCTTCAAAGAGAATAAAATACCTAGGAATCAAACTTACAAGGGACATGAAGGACCTTTTCAAGGAGAACTACAAACCACTGCTCAACAAAATAAAAGAGGACACAAACAAATGGAAGAACATTCCATGCTTATGGATAGGAAGAATCAATATCGTGAAAATGGCCATACTGCCCAAGGTAATTTACAGATTCAATGCTATCCCCATCAAGCTACCAATGACTTTCTTCACAGAATTGGAAAAAACTACTTTAAAGTTCATATGGAACCAGAAAAAAGCCTGCATTGCCAAATCAATCCTAAGCCAAAAGAACAAAGCTGGAGGCATCACACTACCTGACTTCAAACTATACTACAAGGCTACAGTAACCAAAACAGCATGGTACTAGTACCAAAACAGAGATATAGACCAATGGAATAGAACAGAGCCCTCAGAAATAATACCACACATCTACAACAATCTGATCTCTGACAAACCTGACAAAAACAAGAAATGGGGAAAGAATTCCCTATTTAACAAATGGTGCTGGGAAAATTGGCCAGCCATATGTAGAAAGCTGAAATTGGATCCCTTCCTTACACCTTATACAAAAATTAATTCAAGATGGATGAAAGACTTACATGTTAGACCTAAAACCATAAAAAGCCTAGAAGAAAACCTAGGGAATACCATTCAGGACATAGGCATGGGCAAGGACTTCATGTCTAAAACACCAAAAACAATGGCAATGAAAGCCAAAATTGACAAATAGGATCTAATTAAACTAAAGAACTTCTGCACAACAAAAGAAACTACCATCAGAGTGAATAGGCAACCTACAGAATGGGAGAAAAGTTCTGCAATCTACTCATCTGACAAAGGGCTAATATCCAGAATCTACAAAGAACTCAAACAAATTTACAAGAAAAAAAAACAACGCCATCAAAAAGTGGACAAAGGATATGAACAGACACTTCTCAAAAGAAGACATTTATGCAGCCAAAAAACACATGAAAAAATGCTCACCATCACTGGCCATCAGAGAAATGCAAATCAAAACCACAAGGAGATATTATCTCACACCAGTTAGAATGGCGATCATTAAAAATTCAGGAAACAGCCGGTCCTGGAGAGGATGTGGAGAAATAGGAACACTCTTACACTGCTGGTGGGACTGTAAACTAGTTCAACCATTGTGGAAGACAGTGTGGCGATTCCTCAGGGATCTAGAGCTAGAAATGGCATTTGATCCAGCCATCCCATTACTGGGTGTACACCCAAAGGAATTTAAATCATGCTGCTATAAAGACACATGCACATGTATGTTTATTGTGGCACTATTCACAATAGCAAAGACTTGGAACCAACCCAAATGTTCAACAATAATAGACTGGATTAAGAAAATGTGGCACATATACACCATGGAATACTATGCAGCCATAACAAATGATGAGTTCATGTCCTTTGCAGGGACATGGATGAAGCTGGAAACCATCATTCTCAGCAAACTATTGCAAGGAGAAAATACCAAACACCACGTGTTCTCACTCATAAGTGGGAATTGAACAATGAGAACACTTGGACACAGGAAGGGGAACATCACACACAGGGGCCTGTTGTGGGGTGTGGGGAGGGGGGAGGGATAGCATTAGGAGATCTATGTAATGTAAATGACGAGTTAGTGGGTGCAGCACACCAACATGGCACATGTATACATATGTAACAAACCTGCACATTGTGCACATGTACCCTAGAACTTAAAGTGTAATAAAAAATATATATATATATATAAAGAATGTCGGAAAGCATATGGATGCATTCAATAATCTAAGGATGTTTCACATAGAATATGATTAATAACAAAAACTTCAATTTTAAATGTAACTATTTAAAATTTAATAAACATCATTACATGCCTATTCAATGGCAGGCATGGTGCTAAATACTAGTTGTTTTTAAGACATAATCCATGATTTTGATGAACTCAAATTGTAAAAGGGTAAAGCAGGGTGTAAGAGCAATCTTGCATCTCTTAATGGCAGGACTCACATTATAAATGAAGACTTTAATGTAAGATTATTGAATTCAAACAAAATAATGAAGGCAATGAGAAGGCTAACCACATAATTTTTAATTCAGAACAGGCACTTGTGAGAGTGAAAGGAGACACTCCTGACAATTATGCTAGTCAGCAAGTATAAAACTGGAATATCTACATTTGGACAAACTGGGATGCATATTCATCCTAGTTAGAGGAGCATAATAATAAAAGACTTAAATAAGAGAAAAATGTAATCTGATTTGTTTTGCTTAAAGAGCACTGTGATATCTTGCAGACATTGGAGGGGATGAAAACTAGATTTGGGGGAAACAATTAGGATGTTATCTAGAAAGAAATTAGGAGAAGCAAAAAGAAGGCACTGACAATACAAATGTTAAAGGAAAAAATAATTTGAAAAACATTGGAAATGCAATGGATATGACTTAAGGATGCTTGTATAAGAGAATTGAGGAAGAGGGAGATGTCAAAATGGTTTGCTATATATAGATTTATATAACATATATATATAAATAGATTACTTTCACAAATAGGGAAGATATATATGCAAATATATATATGCAAATATATATATATATATATATATCTTCCCTATTTGAGTGCACACTACTTCAGTGTAGGGAGAAAATACTGTTATTATTTCTACCCCATGCTTTGTTCAATGCCTGCAAAGTATTAGGCAGTCAATAAATGTGTATCGAACTGGGACAAACACCAGGCATATATTATTTTTGCAGGAAAAGACATTTCACATTTTTAACTCAGAATGTTGGTGTTTATTGTGTGCTTTTTATGTGCCATGTGCTGTAAAAATATGTGAAAATATGAAGAAATTCTGTTCTAGGCAGAGGGAACAGCATGAACACAGAGCCACCACTACTAAAATAGAGAATCTCGATTTTTAAGAGAGACTTCATCTTTGGGGATAATGGGATTGGAAGCCTCTCTGGATTCTAAAGCAGCAGTGGAGGCTTCTGCTGTGTAGATTGAGAAAGAAAAGAGGACTATATTGGTGACTACGTTTGGAGGGAAAGATAAAAGAGAATAGGCTAAGAACTCCAGGGGGAAACAGTTCTGAAAAGGCAGGGAGGGAGACTAGGGTTCAAGGGAGAAGGAAGACAAGAAGAGAGACATACGCTTGTATGTAAAACATGCCCAACCCTGTACAGTTGAGTTCCGGGATGAGTATTTCCCCAAACATAGACCACCATACAGGAAATTCATTGTGAAAAAATTTACAAGTTTAATTTTAACAATACAAATCAGATCTGGTTTCTATAAGAAGAAACTTTTAAAAGTAAAGAGAGGTATCTATCAATATCAGAATTATTTTTTTCCTGAATGAAGCTAAGTGTTTTGATTTTTTTCCTTCTAGATACACTAAATCGGTGGTTTTCATATGGGCCTGTGGTGGGGCCTGAGAATGTGCATTTCTAACTCATTTCCCAGGTAATGCTGATGGTGCTGGCCCAAGAATCATACTTGGAGAAGTACTGCAGTAAATGAACTAAATGTCCAGGTGGTTGGTGTCAGATAAACACAAGCTAAAGTAACTTATAATTTTACTAATTAATTTCTATATTTTAGCATGTTAGATCATTTTATAAAAAATATCCTTACATTAATCCTATAAATATGTTATAAATATACTTATATACTTCATTATAACCTATGTAAGTACTTGTATAAGTATATTCCAAAAGTATAACTACTTACACTTATGTAAGTTATAAATATATATCTATAATTCCATCACTCAAATAAATTGGAGTAATTACATCACTTAAATAAAAGTAAAGATTGCTAACACCAATAGTAAGTGTTTATTGATAGCTTATTACGGCCCAGGCTGTGACCTAGTGTTTTTAATTAATTAATTAACACTTGTTAAGTTAATTAACCTCATTCAATCCTCTGAATTGCGTTGGATATTCACAGTAGTATTTACTCTGCAAATCAGGAAACAGTCGCTGAGGCCACAGTTTGAGGCCGGGGACCCAAGCTGGGCTGATCCAGAGCCTCATTCTTGGCCACGTGCTCTTTTGTTCTGCCTCAGGCAATGAAGCAGACAACAGATTCACAGAGGGATCATGGACAAACCCTAGAGCTGCTCTTCTCCTTTTCTAGGACTAATGTATTCTGCTTTGAAATATAAAGTCTTTTTTGGCAGTATCACAATATAGCAGCATGCTGTTAATCCAGTGAAAAGTGCACTCAGCTGCTGTGCATATTTATACATTTAAAAGGCATTGGGAATTATATATTTCACTTTTATGGTCCACAATTTATTACCTGGACAATAACAGAACCTTGTGTAAATCCCATTTATAGGTTCTGTGGCACAGATTCCAATCCGATGGGGAGCAATATACCTCAGGAATATTGTACAACGATGCTCTGAACTTGTTTGAAGGCTGCCCTCCTCTCACAAGGAAGGGGAGGTTTGTGGTTGATATCAGCCATAAAATTAGAGGTCATCTAAAGCAAGAAAAAGTAAGATTTAGCCTTTTCCAGGTGATTTTAAATTGGGTCCCTTTTAATACGCAGCAGCACACTGTTGATGTAGCAGGTAGGCATGCGCAACTGAGGTATTTTGTACTTTCAAATGAGTAGTAAGGAAGTCAAAACTTTTAACTTAAATAAGCCAATTTCTTAGACATTATCTATAAGATGATTAGAAAAGAACAAGGATTGAAAGGTGGGGAGGAAGAAAGAAACATTTTCCATCACATACATATTGCTTACAGATTTATCTCGGATAGTAGGGACTGTGAACAAAAGTTCTCTGAAAAGGAATTTGGAAGAAAGAGACTGTATTCCAGTGAACAGTTTGCAAACCGTGAGACAAAGCCTTTGGTGTAAAATGAAGGTGTGATCCAGAGAACCAAGAGAGGGTTCAGTTATTACGGCAAAAGTTAGCACCCAAGTTTCCGGTCAGGTTTGTTTATGCAAATGCTCAGTTCCCGTTGTTTGATATAGCTGAGCCCTGATTGGTTGAAGCAGCCCAGGCCCGATTGGTAGGATCAGGTGAGCTCTGGAAGTCCCAAAGTTGAGCAGAGCTGTGGGTTTTCAGGGAACTCAGAGTATACACGTGTGACCTTTAGTCAGCAAATGGCCACTTGCCTCTATTTAAAACATAGCCCCATTTAGCCACTCAGGTTGTATTTTGAAAGATTGGCTCTTTCGGTTCACATTTGTTCACAGGACTAAGGTGTTTGCAGATTAGGAGTAAAAGAGAATGAACTTCCTAAGTTTCATTTTGGTAAGTGAAGGAAAATATAGCTATCTCGATTACTAGGAACCAACCGTTTTCCAAATTTTAGAGTTTTCTTGAGGAGGCATTTTCCCCGAATTATCCTGTATTCTTTCCCTACCCCTTATTCTGCTCAGGAGAGCTGCGGTAATTTAATAAATGGGTTAAAATTGGGAAGAATATACAATTAGGCTTGGTTTAGCTACTTCTTGTTACCACTTGGGGAAAAGCTGTCATTTTTCCATTTCTTCTTGACGTAAGTCTTCACTTGGGCACCGTAGCACTTTGGAATGCCTTCCTCACAATTCTCCAAATCGCCCTCCCTCCCACGCTGGGAACTTCAGGGTTTGCAGTGCTTTTCAGGAGCTGCACTCTCAGCCCGAAGAGGACCCCTGTGGGCCAGCCTCTTCTCCCTTTTGAGATACTGCTCTCAGACTTTCTAGCCCCGCTGCCTGTGGGTTCAACCAGATGCCCCACAGAACGCTGGGGCTCATGCCTATAGAATAATTCTGGGACTCTATGGTTAATTCAGGTCTAGGAGGGCAGCCTGGCTAGTGCATCACTTCTCACTGAGTGGAGAGGTATTTCTTTGCAAGATTGGGCAGGCAGAACCATGCTGACGTGTCTTTTAGGGTGACCCACTCATGTTGAACACAGGACCAGTGCAGGGTTCCCAGCTAGCTATCCACTATCACTGACCCTGGGAGCTTGAGCCGTGTGTCTGGGCTCTTGCATGCGGCCTCAGCTGTCCATGTTTGCTTCATGGTACCACCTCAGGTCTACGGCACCACAAGAGTTGGGTGGGGAAAGGTGTTCTGTACCCTGTGTGCCCCTCCAGTTACTGTGCCACTCTTTCCATAGGCTCTGTGCCACCCATCAGGAAAACCTCCAGGAATAACTACACTTATCTGACAGCTTTCAAGTCTGTAGCTCCATGTTGATAATGAGTCCTTCTGGTCCATGTCCTCTCTTGCTTTTCCTCCCTATGGTAAAGTCTTGTTCTCGAGAGTTGGTCTTAAGCTGTGCTTGGAGGTCGGAATGGATGTTTTTACACAAATGTAACTGCTCTTCTAGTTCTGCTCACAGCCCCTCCCCTATTCTCCTGGCTGATGGCCATGTGTGACAGACACAGTGAGGTCAACATTTAAAGAAGTCACACTCCAGAAATTCAGTATCCTAAAACCTTCAAGAGAGGACAGGACTATAAAATGTGTTATTTTAAGTTTACAGTATCGAATTCTGAACAGTGAACAATTGCTGTTCACATTTTCCTGCATACAAGATTTGTATACTTAGTCCTCATCCACAAAGCACAGTGACAGCAGTGAGGGACTCAATGGAAGCCAGTGTTCACAGGCAGCATTGTGGGTGACACATCATGTGTAACCATGCAAACAGCATTAAACAAATGGTGTTAGGGAACTGCAGAGGCAAGAAGATCCATATCATTTCAATACAAATGGATTCTGGAAAGCCATGGCCTTGTGAATGGTAAAAATGTTGCTATCTTCTTTCAAGGTAGAAGATATGAAATTATCCAGGATGATGTATATGAGAGTAAAGAACATGTAAATATAGTTCCTAAATCTGAAAAGGAAAAATGATGTCTGAATAAAATCAAGAATCTTTATAATAGTAATTGGACAATAAAAAAACATTTTGTAATACATTTTTAATTACTTTTTATATCTCGAAAGGAGCCTGGCACTCCCTAGTCATGGCCCTGCCTTAAGTGTTACCTGTGGTCCCTGTGAAGAGGCCAGTTGCAGTTTGGTGCTACAGAAGACCTAATGGGTAAATTTGTTCAATTCTGTGATTCAGTTAGTAAGCCTGTTTGTCTCTTAAATTTAAGCTATGTTTTCTAACTTAGGCTTCTGTACTGATAGAAATAATATTTTAATTTTCTCTCTGCCTTCTTCTCTTTTGCCTTATTCTCAATTGGTTCAGAACATAGACAAAGAAAAGCGCTGCTATATATTGGGCCTGCCTAGGCACCAAGACCTTCCTTGAAGTGCATTCTTTTAATGTGTGGAGATAATAAAAAGAGACAATGGAAGACCAAAGGCAACCAAAATTATTCTATAGACATGAGCCCCAGCATTCTGGAAGTCATTTTGTTTCAATCAACTGGATATGTGATATATTTCCCCACCCATTTCCTTCTGTTCATAGAGGAAAGATTTCGTCATATAGCTTAGAAGAGTATATCCTACTTTGAGTCTTATTACCATGGGACTAATGAACATTGAGAGGAAATAAATGTAGTACTTTTCAAACACTGTAATATAAATTATGTCATCTATATATTGCAAAAGCCTATGAAGTAGGTAGGTAGGTAGGTAGTTGTATCAATTTACTAGAGCTACTGTAACAAATTATCACCAACTGGGTATCTTGAAACAACAGAAATCTAATCTCTGACAGTTCTGGAAGTCAGAAGTACAAAATTAAGGTTTAATCAGGGCTATACTCTTTCTAAGGCTCTAGGGAATCATACTTCTTTGCTTTCTCTTAGCTTCTGGAGGTCACCACCAGGTTTTGGCACTCCCTGGCTTGTAGCTGCCTCATTACAATTTGTGCTTCCAAATTCACTTGGCTGTCCTCCCTCTGTGTTGGTGTGTTTCTGTATCAAAATGGCCCTCCTTTCTTTTACAAAGACAACAGTCATTAGACTATAATATGACTTCATCATAGCATATGAAAAACTCTATTTCCAAATAAGGTAACATTCTTCATTTCCAGGTAGACATGAATTTTGAGAGGATGTTATTCAGTCTAGTACAGTATTATGCTTATCATCATCATCTTCATCCATTTATAGTTAGGAAACAGGCCATAATGGCAAACAGATGAAAGGAGTTGCTCAAATTCACCTTGCTGATGCAAGTCAGTTCAGTATTGTGACACTGTGTATTGCCGCATTTTAAACCTTTTATTTGAAGTATAACACATGTATAGGAACGGTGCACATATCCTCTTTCTCTCCTAGTTTGTAACCTCTTGAAGGCAAGGACATCTTTTAATTTATTTTTATAATACTCTTCATATATACACCTCATACAGCCGTATGGTGAGTTGTGTTTGTTGAATTCATCATAATTTATCTATCAGCCCCAGAATAGATTAAAGACAGGCAAAATGTTGAGAGACAATCCCCATTCGTCTCTTACTTTTCTGCATGTCTTAGAAACAGATTCATTTGCTGCCTTTTTTCCAGAACACATTTTCAAAGATATATTAATTGAGAATGGCCTTGGAAGATGAAGACAGTGTTTTTCTCCAGAGCAAGTTTTATTTCAACATTGGAAGACAGCCATAGTGTCTCATCCTAGGGCAAAGGGCAGACACGCATATTCTCCGTTGTAAAATATTTGAACCCTTAAGCTCAGGGTTCCTCTTTTGTAATGCAGCCCCCTGTGTGCACAGGCACTTGGCCCTGTTTGTGTTGTCCTGTGGGAACTGGGGCATGGAGAACTGGAGTAAGTGCAGATATTCTTGCACCTGCTATTGCTATGAGCAATACACTGTCTTTCATCTTTGACCCAGGAATCTCACGTCTTTTGCAAACATCTGTACAGTTTTGTCAGGCTAACTTGTTAGTTTCCAAGTAGGGTAATGTGTTGGACACTTCAGAGTTCTCAAATCAGCACTTTGAAAAGAACAGAAAATTTGGAATTATGAAAACTCAAGTACACAATGTAATATTGTTCTCCAAAACAGATAAAGTCAGAAAGGCAAAAATATCAAGTATTGACAACTCATACACTGCTAGTTGGAGTGCAGATTGATATAACCACCTTGAAAAATTAGCAATACCTACCAAATCTGAATATATACATATTCTATGGCCAGCAATTCCATCCTACAAGAAGGATCTCCTAAAAATGTTTACATCCTAATCCCTGGCATCTGCGAATATGTTGCCTTACTTCACAAAAGGGACTTTGCAGATGTGGTTAAGGTTACAGATATTGAGATGGGAAGATTATCTTGACTGATCTAGTTGGGTTCAATGATCACAATGATGAAGCACTGCTAACTTTGAAGATGAAGAAAGAATGTCACAAGCCAAGGACTGTGGGTGACCCCTAGAAGCTGAAAAAAGCAAGGAAACACATTCTCCTCTAGCCTCCAGAAAGGAACACAGCCTGGGCAATTCCTTAATTTTAGCCTAGTGAGCTCTACATCAGACTTCTAATCCACAGAATTTTAATATAATAGATGTCTATTGCTTTAAGCCACTAAATTTGTGGTAATTTGTTGTATCAGCAAAAGAAAACCAATATAATATGCAAAATAAATCTTTATGTTTGTGTATGTATGTGTGTGTATGATTAAATTTATATAAAAATGGTAAAAGTAGTCTCTACTCTTAGAAGTCAGGATAGTGGTTACCCTTACGGGCAATTACTAAGAGAATATATATAGTGAAAATAAATATTTTCCAGCTGTGGTTCTCCTCTCTTTCTTGATCTGAGTGCTGGTTACATGGCTGCGTTAGGTTTGTGAAAATATATCCAGCAGTACATTTGGAGAACAGGAAAGGGTACCATGTTAGATGGTCAATTTCCCCACTGTTTTCCTCGAGTGCAGGAATTTCATCTTAGTTTTTTGTTAATGAAAGTGTCTATCCCATGGCCTGGAGTAAAATACGCTTTAGATTTGTTGAAGTATGTAGAACTAAATACCTGAGTTTGAGTATTGAGCCTTAAAATGTTTGAATGTGCCTGCGTGTCTGTGTATGTACATGTGGGCTAAGGAGGGAGTGCAGTGCACCACGGAAGGCCCAGAGATACTGGTGTGTGCTGGAATAATCTGATGGTGTTTCATGGGATGAATTGTGTAAGTAGCAATCAGAGGTGGAGACTGAGAGCAAGCGGAACTGGAAGGTGCGATAGATAGGAGGGTAGAGTGTAAATAACAAACTGGTATCTTAGCAACAAAATCATGCATTTCTGTGTTGAGTGTTTTATCTTGAGCATCTGGAAAAATGGTGGCAGCTTTAATAGAGAAAATTTTAAAAGGCAGGCCGAAACTTGGGTTCCAAGGAAAGCTGACTTAGTTTTTCTTTTTTTCAACATTTTCATGAATTGCTGGGATAAACACTTCTTTCTGCTTACCTGCCTTTCAAGCCTGCAGATCACTCTTCATGAATGTAGAAGGTGGTTTCCCTAAGTCGGCCTGGCACAGGTGAGGAGACACTCCTGACACACGGTGACTCCTTGGTATCTCAATACTCCTGCCATGTGCTTTACCTGCTGCATGTAGCCATGTGTTTAAGTTGGGCAGTGATATGGGCCAACTTGAGATAAAGTTGGTAAGGTTAAATGTTAATGACTTAAAATGACAGTCATATTCAAACTAACTTTACTTTTGCCTTCTGTCTTTCTGTATGTAATATTACTAATATATTAATCTTAACACCAACAAAACTTTAGATAAACATTTCTGATACATTCCAAGACTGAACGTATTTAAAAGTTTTAACTTTTGAAATAATATGGGATGTACAAAAGAACTGTAAAGTATGAAGCATTTCTGTATATTTTCCATGCAGTTTTCCCTAATATTAACATCTTGTGTGACTATGGCACATTTATTTTAAAAGTTTGCATTTTAAATTTTGTTTTTGAAAAATGGAAGTTTCAAGAGTGGACAAAAATATAAAATTTGCCTAATTTTCACAACTTTATATGTATTTATCCATATGCATGCCTCATATATGTACATGTCATGAACAAAATGTTTTTCCAAATATGCAGGTTGTAATATTTTGTGGACAATGAGACAGAACATAATTTATAGGTTACTTTAAATACTTAGTGACATTGCATCTGGTCATGTACTCTTTGTATGGATGGCTCATATTCAGTGGAATGGTGTATTTATTCTGTTAGTGAATTGAAAGTGAAAAGTATAAGCAGTTCAACCAAGAACATTCAAATTTAAAATTTTCCTATTTAAACCTTTAGATTTTATTTTCAATAACTCATTGTGAAAACAAGATGAAAATTTAATTAAATCAAATAAATTGCAGATCTACAAAAACCTGTCAAATTTGTCAAAACTGTGTTTTTGCCAACTGAGAAACAAATGTGCTTTTATACTCTGGTCATTAAGCAAACCCTGCGGCAATTTTTAAAAAATGTATGGTTAGAAATGTATTATTGAGGGTGTGAAAATAATACATACATTTCACCATTCTGGTTACCATAACAATAGAGTATAATGCATTTTCCTTGATTTTAGTTTCAATCATATTTAGCTGAATTTGATAGTCAAAACCAAAAATGAGAGAGAGAGAGAGTAAATATTAATACAGCATTTTTACTTCCACTGAAAGGTAAAGGACTAGGTTTGTGTCCACTCTTACTTTTTACTATTATTGCATAGAACTCTCTGTTGAGAAATACTCTGATAATGTCCATGTAGAGTGGAGACAAATAAGTTTTCTATCATCTCTTACAGCTTATGTGATATGAGATTAAATTTTGGCCAATTAAATGTTAACAGAAGTGTCAAATGGCAGCTTCTGGAACCTTCCTTAATGCCTCCTTTTCTCTATCTTTTTCTCCATTCTACTTTTTGAAGCATAGATATGATGAGGAGGGTTCTTACTGCCATTGTGGACCCTGAGAACATAGGACATGAACTAGAGATGGCAGAGCAGTGGGTTAGAGGTAGCCTGGCTCCTTGAGAACTTTCTGGAACACAGTTGCCCTTCTAGCATTTGACTGTCTTTATCAGAACTTTTTCAAGAGATAAAATATTTATATTTCATTTAAGCCACGGTTATTCTGCATTTTTCTGATGTTTGCAGCTTAAATTAATCCTAATGTGCCATATCTCTATGAAAAGAGAAAATATGAAAGATAGAACTGGACATCTATATTTTTCAAGGAAAATTGATCTTTATTCATTTACATATGTATCTGTCACCTGTTAAACAACCTAGTATGCTACTCCTGTTACTGCCATTATTTTCTTGATAGACTGAAGATTGACAATAGGATGTCAGCAGCTATGTCTGCTTCAATCTCATCCTTCCCTGGCCCCCCATTAGAGCTTTCAGTACACCTTAGACCAAGGGTGTTCAATCTTTTGGCTTCCCCAGGCCACACTGGAAGAAGAAGAATTGTCTTGAGCCACACATAAAATACACTAACACTAACAATAGCTGATGAGCTTAAAAAAAATCACAAAAAACTCATAATTTGTTTATGTAAATCTTTCAGCTTTATTCATTTTTATTTTTTGTCCCCTCCTTTCCCCTTCTGCTTTATTCTTTTTTTATATAAGCATACTTTAAGTTCTGGGGTACATATGCAGAACATGCAATTTTGTTACCTAGGTATACGCGTACCATGACGGTTTGCTGCACCCACAACCCATCATCTACAATAGATATTTCTCCTAATGCTATCCCTCCCCTAGTCCCCCACTCCCTGACAGGACCTGATGGGTGATGTTCTCCTCCCCATATGCATGTGTTCTCATTGTTCAACTCCCACTTATAAGTGAGAAGACGTGGTGTTTGGTTTTCTGTTCTTGTGTTAGTTTGCTGAGAATGATGGTTTCCAGCTTCATCCATGTCCCTACAAAGGACATGAACTCATCCTTTTTTATGGCTGTATGGCTGCATAGTATTCCATGGTGAATATGAGCCACATTTTCTTTATCCAGTCTAATATTGATGGTCATTTGGGTTGGTTCCAATTCTTCGCTATTGTGAATAGTGCCACAATAAACATACATGTGCATGTGTCTTTATAGTAGCATGATTTATAATCCTTTGGTACATACCCAGTAATGGGATGGCTGGGTCAAATGGTATTTCTGGTTCAAGATCCTTGAGGAATTGCAACACTGTCTTCCACAATGGTTGAATTAATTTACACTCCCAACAACAGTGTAAAAGCATTCCTATTTCTCCACATCCACTCCAGTGTCTGTTGTTTCCTGACTTTTTTTTTTTTTGAGACAGAGTCTTGCTCTGTTGCCCCGGCTGTAGTGCAGTGGCATGATCTCGGCTCACTGCAAGCTCCGACTTCTGGGTTCACGCCATTCTGTTGCCTTAGTTTCCCAAGTAGCTGGGACTACAGGCACCCGGCACCACTCCCGGCTAATTTTTTTGTATTTTTTTTTTTAGTAGAGACGGGGTTACACCATACTAGCCAGGATGGTCTCGATCTCCTGACCTCGTGATCCGCCCACCTCGGCCTCCCAAAGTGCTGGGATTACAGACGTGAGCCACCGTGCCAGGCCGTTTCCTGACTTTTTAATGATTGCCATTCTAACTGGCGTGAGATGGTATCTCATTGTGGTTTTGATTTGCATTTCTCTAATGACCAGTGATGATGAGCTTTTTTTCATATGTTTGTTGGTTGCACAAATGTCTGCTATTGAGAAATATCTGTTCATATCCTTCATCCACTTTTGGATGGGGTTGTTTTTTCTTGTAAATTTGTTTAAGTTCTTTGTAGATTCTGGATATTAGCCCTTTGTCAGATTAATAGATTGCAAAAATTTTCTCCCATTCTGTAGGTTGCCTGTTCACTCTGATGATAGTTTCTTTTGCTGTGCAGAAACTCTTCGGTTTAATTAGAGCTCACTTGTCAAATTTGGCCATTGCTTTTGGTGTTTTAGTCATGAAGTCTTTGCCCATGCCTATGTCCTGAATGGTATTGCCTAGGTTTTCTTCTAAGGTTATGATGGTTTTAGGTCTTATGTTTAAGTCTTTAATCCGTCTTGAGTTAATTTTTGTATAAGGCATAAGGAAGAGGTCCAGTTTCAGTTTTCTGCATGCGGCTAGCCAGTTTTCCCAGCACCACTTATTAAATAGAGAATCCTTTCCCCATTGCTTGTTTTTGTCAGGTTTGTCAAAGATCAGATGGTTGTGGATGTGTGGTCTTATTTCTGAGGCATCTGTTCTGTTCCATTGGTCTATATATTTGTTTTGGTACCAGTACCATGCTGTTTTGGTTACTGTAGCCTTGTAGTATAGTTTGAAGTCAGGTAGTGTGGTGCCTCCAGCTTTGCTCTTTTTGCTTAGGATTGTCTTGGCTATGTGGGCTCTTTTTTGGTTCCATATGAAATTTAAAGCAGTTTACAAAAAAACTCATGTTTTAAGAAAGTTTACAAATTTGTGTTGGGCCACATTCAACCTACCGTGGGTTGGACAAGCTTGCCTTAGACACTCCTTAGTTTTATATTGGTTTGTTTTTGAGAACATTATGACATCCCAAGATAATTAATGAAACCGTAGAGTTTTGCACAAGCAAGAATGGAAACTGACTGCTACTTAAGGCTTTTGTTTTTCAGTCTTGGGAAAATAGAGTTAAACCTTACTCTCACTGTTACTAAATTAAAAGAGAATTGTATATTGCTCATAGTACACTGAAAATAATTGAATAATCCATTTATCTAAGTTCAGTACAGAAATAAAAATAGTGAACATATAAACTGAAGTAGGGGGCTCTTCCAAGCTACACATAAAGAGATATCCTAAAATGGAAAAAAATATTGAGATTAAAATGGTAGTTATATTCCATATCTATTTTGTCAAGCAAAATAAGAATTTGAAAGGATTGATGTAGGAAAAATGGAAAAGGATAAATTATTAATACTTTGCTAAGTAAGGAGAACAAAGATATGTGATAAATTACTCTTGAGTGATAAAGAAGACATTAGAGAGAAAAAGTTTGAATTTTTTTTAAAGAAAAAAGATATAAAGAAGAGAAATGGGATAATGAGAGATCAAGAATATTTTAGGCTAAATTTCTAGAAGGTTGTTCTAAGAAAGAACACTTGATACAACAGACTGGTATATCACTAGGATTGCTGAGAGTAGGATATAAGAGAACACATAGATAAATAAATGGTTGAAATTGGCAACTCTACCTCCAGCCTTACCTGACAGTTATAGGGTGGACCAGAATAGGGGAGTCATAGAGATAAAGTTGCTGACTGTAGGCACTCCTACCAAAGAACTCATGTCCACAGCAAAATTCTACAATAAACGAGTCTGCTCTTCCTATACCAGACTGAGGCATTTATTTTCTGTGAGAACAAAAGCATTTTTAAAAATCATTCTTCCTTCTCAGCTCTGTCTCCAAATGTCCTACCCTGACTATAGTTCTTGAGGGAAAGAAAAAAAACAAATTGATCATTTTATTATTTGATCTGATTTGCATTTTAATTTCTATGTGACTGTCAGATATTGGGCTTCCCAGAGGCTTCTCAGTTCTAGTATAGTCCAGGTCAGCCTCTTCCCTCACAGAACATCCTTATCTCTACTGATGCTCAGAAGAGAATATCCTAGTTGCAAAGTGGAGAATTCAGTTGCTATTGGTGTAAATCAATTATGAGCATTGATTTCATTTGTTTTGATGTTAATACTTCTAAAATTTGATCAAACAGCTTTTTAACTACCATCAAGTGTTAATTTTGAAAAAGCAGTATTTTATTCAAGATCCTACAAATATTGTTCTTCAAGATTGAATGCCACTAAAACTGTAATTCTATAATTTAATCTACTTGTGTTTCTGAAGCTAAGACAGTTATTATGACTTTCTTTAATTTTGAAAAAGGGAGAAAAATAGAAAAAAATTTTTAGTAAATCTAGAATTTGATAGTGCCATCTGTTGTTTAGAAACAAAATTGCACGCCCTTAAAAGCTACAATTTCTTTCTCTACTAATTTTCAAGAAAAGGTTAAGACTAATTTTGTCCATGTTCTCAATTTATTCAAGAGAAAAAGTTATAAAGCTTTATTCATGCTGTATTTCCAAATACAAAGGCGTTTGTTATCTCTTTTATATTGATTAACATGTAGAATCTTGAAATTGTTATAAATATGACGTATTTGCCTAAAAATTAGCAACTATTAAAAATATGCCTAGTTCAGATTATGCTTTAAAATAATAAGTAAAATAATAGACATCAGAGATAAAGATACTTTCAGTTTTGAAAGATAATGCACCTTAATTTACATTCAATTGTTAAGATAAGAGTGGCTTTTAGTTCCAAATAATGAAGATAATTCTAGATTCACTAAAAAAATTTTCCTATTCTTCTTTCTCTTTTAATTAAAAAAAGTCATTCTTAGCCTCAGAAACACAAGTAGATTAAATTCAACTATGAGTAAATATGTGACTATGACAACTCATAAATATATATCTTACACTTGGAGGAATAAAATTAATATTTCAAAATATTTAACTCATTTGATAATGTGAATTTTATAATTTCTTCTCTTTAAATACTCCTAATTTTTCAAATGTTTTATGTAATTCATCTTACAGATGCAGAGAAAAGTAAAAGAATACCTTTATTAAGAAGAAGCAAGCCACACCCCCATCGCACGCCCTGGCAAAGGGGACAAGGGAACATTTCCCATTACATTTACAAGGAAAAAACATAGTTCAAATTACACATGATTGGTTTTTGTGATTAATTTACTACTAAAACTTTAAGTGTTTACTTCAGTGTTTAAAAAAACAATTCTAGAATAAGCTTTATAGTTTCAAAGAAATATGTTGAACTTTATTTTATTTTTTTCATAATAAGCGAATATATTGCATATATACATTATTTATTGCTTCATCTCTGTCACTTTCTTCTCCACAGTTTGTCAAACAGATTTGTTGGTATAATAAAATTGTTAACACACTAACAGATAAAAGGAAATCCAGGAAAGTTCTGAACAATTTAAGTTTTCAATGTTACCGAAGGATCCTTAGGCTGGGTTACATTTCAGATCACTTTCCTGATGCTGTTGTTCACAGAAGTAGTTTAACATTTCATAGTAGGTTATTTCAACTTAGTTTGAGGCAGTGTTTTCTAATGTTATTAAATTTACACGTGAAATTGTAAACTCCTTTTTAGAATTAGATTGTTCTCTGTAGTCATTCTAAGGGTAATTTTAAATTGTATGCTTTTGTAAGGTTCTTATACTTTACAAGAAGTAGTATAATATTACTTGAAGGTAAGCAGTAATAAGTTAAAGATGGACACTATAAACCCTACAGAAACTAAAATGAGTCTATAAAGAGTTATAGCTAATAAGCCAACAGAGGAGAATCATAAGTAGTATCATAAAATATACTCTATTAATTCAAAAGAAGGTAGGAAAAGAAAAAAGAGGAGAGGCAAAGAACAGTTAGAACAAATATAAGACAACAAGACAGGAGGCTTAAATTCAACATGTAACAATCACACTAAATGTAAAAGTCTAAACACTGCAATTAAAAAGCACACAATATCAGGTTAGACAAAACAGCAAAACCCAACTACGTGCTGTCTATGGTAAATCTAATTTAAATATAAAAACATAATTAGGTTACAAGTAAAGAGATGGAATAAGATATTCTATGCGAACATTTAGCATAGAAAGGTGGAATGGACATATTAAATCTAAGACAATGCAGATTTCATATCAAAGACTATTACCAGTGATACAGAAGATGATTTCATAATGATAAAGTGTTCAATTAATGAAGAGGACATAATAATCTAAAATGTTTATGCACTGTATCAGTTTTGTTTTGTTGCATAACAAATTACCAGAAGCTTAATATCTTTAGAAGACACCCATTTATCAGCTCACAGTTCTGTGGCTCAGAAGCCCGAACATAACATTCTCGATTCAGTTTCAAAAGGTAAAATCAATGTGGCAGCTAGACTGTATTCTAGTCTGGATTTCAGGAGCCTCTTCCAAGCCCACATGCTGTGACAGAATTCAATTTCTTGCAGTTATAGAACTGAGGTCTCCATTCCTTCGCTGGTTGTTAGCTGAAGGTCACTCAGCTCCTAGAGGTCAACTCTATTTTGCCACTTGGCCCCCTCTGTTTTCAAAGCCAGGAACAAGGAATCCTTCTCACATGGAATTCTTCTAATAGTTTGAAAGTCTTTCACCAGAACCTTTGTCCCTTTTAAAGACTAACCTGATTAGGCCAGGTTCACTGAGGATAATCTCCAAGGATTATACAGGGCATGCACATCAGAGAGCAAGATCTTGGGGACCACCTTAGAATTCTGCCTATTCCAGGTATCTAATAACATGAAAATACAAGAAGCCAATACTAACAGAACTACGAGGAGTAATAGACAAATGTATGATTATAGTTACAGATTTCAACACACCTTAACAATATATGAAATAAGTGGACAGAAATTCAGTAAGGATATAAAAGACTTAAATAACACTATCAATCGACTTGATCTAATTGATATTTTTAGAACACTACACCTGATGTCAGCAGAATAAACAGTATTTTCAAATGTATATTGGACATCTTACAAGATAAACCATATCCTGCACCAAAAAGCAAGGCTCAAAAAATATTTTTAAATTCAACTCATACAATACGTGTTCTCTGAACACAATGGAATTAAATTATAAATCTTATTTCATAGGATCATGTTGGTAGCCCACCAAAGTAGCCACAGAGGGAATATTTATACAGTGGAAATTGATCAGAACCGGTAAGTGATACACATCAGGCCTTCCCTCTCTCTGGCTATTTGTCACCTACGACAGGTTGCTAACATTTTTCGAAGACATCATTGACATTAGAGATCATTAGTGGAGGCCCTTCAGTTTATACCTAACAAAACATAGGCCCAGTAACTTACCCCTAACACACTGCCAACTAGTCAAAAAGCAGTTTAGAAAACCAAAACAAGAGAGCTTGTTAAGTGACTAGTTATCATCATTTAATAATTTTTTTTATCTTGTTGCTTCTTCTCTTTCCCTTCTACATCCCTTTTCTATTGAATATCTCTTACTAAGGAACTTTGTCTCTGTTTGATGTTTATTGAAAGTGCCTAAATAGATGAAGCAAAATTATAGGTGATGAAAATCTTGTCTCAGCATCTAGGTGTAAGACAACCCAAGCATACATTTAGGTGCACAATTTCGGAAAACAGTAAGACATTAAAAAATAAGGCTATTTCAGTCAGAGTTTAGGTCTATAAAATGCAAGATTACACATTTATACATTTTAAAAACAGAATAAGTATTCTGATTTCAGGTTTTAGAAATCAGGCTGGTCTCAAACTCATGAGCTCAAGTGATCTGCCCTCCTCGGCCTTTAAAGGAATTAATTTCTTAACCATAGAGTTTTGTTATAAAATTATAATTGACTTAAACATTAACACTGTACATACTCAGAACCTCACCGCCACTTTATCCTTTCTATCCATTTCCTAGCGCTTATTTGTCTAAAGTTCACCACCTCACCTGGTATATTCCAACATGGTCTCATCTTTCATCATATTCCCATCAAAATGTTCATCATTTCTTGATTGTCACAGAATCAACTATCTAAACTTTCATCATGAAGTATAAGAAAATAAAAGTTTAATTTTCCAAAAGGCTTATTTTAAAGCAGAACTTGTGAATCTAAATGAAATTTTAGGGTGTGAAAAGTTCTCTGAGATATTTTTGAACAAGGGAATATTTCTGCACTTTTTGGCCTATATGGGCTGTGAGTCACATTTGCAATGTTGCCTTTCTTCCTTCAATACCTTTTTTTCATTCTTTAAACCTTTGCCTAGTAACCACAAGCAGAAATAGAGCTACTCTCTCATCTTTCAGAATCTGTCCTATTACCTTATTCAGCAAGTACTAGAAATACTGCTGTTACTAGAGCAGAAGTAAAATTCTGCCTTAATAGAGTTTACATTCTACTGAGGAGGGGGGCAAATAATATACACAATTAAAAGTAAATTGTGGCTGGGCGCAGTGGTTCATGCCTGTAATCCCAACAGTTTGGGAGGCTGAGGCAGGCAGATCACTTGAGCTCATGAGTTCGAGACCAGCCTGAAATTAGCCAGGCATGGTGGTACACACCTGTCGTCCCAGCTATTGGGGAGGCTGAGGTGGGAGTATGGCTTAAGCCCGGGAGGCAGAGTTTGCAGTGAGCCAAGACAGCATCACTGCATTCCAGCCTGGGTGATAGAGCCAGACTTTGTGTCCAAAAAAAAAAAGTAAATTGTGTAGTGTCTTAGGCAATAATAAGCACTATAATAAAAATAAAGCAGGGAAACATACAGAATATTAGGGGAGGATGGTGGGTATTACTGTGTAAATAAAATAATCAGGGAAAAGCTCAATGAGGTAACAAATAAAGAAAGACTTGAAGGGGTGAGGGAGCAAGCCCTCTGGAAAAGCCCTGTGAAACCTGGGCAAGAGTGTTTCTGAGAGAAGAAACGGCCTCTGCAAGGGTCCTTAGGAAAGAGCCTCCAAAGCAGCCAGTGTGGAAGCCAAAAGGAGGACATTTTCAAAACTACTGGCATATTTATTTTTTATGCATTTCCAAGCAATCAATTTTTCATTGATTTTGCCTATTTACTCAGTTCTCCATTTTAAAAATTTAGAAAAAAAGAAAATAATAAATTCCCGTATACCCAGTACCCAAATGAAAATATCACAATTTTGACAAAATTGTGTTTTTAAATCTTTTTTCCTTTTGCTGAAGTATTTTAAAGCAATTCTAGATCACTGCATTCCTGTTCTTCAGCATGCATCTCTAAATGTACAGCCATATTCTTATATAACTACAAAATCATCACATGGAACTAAATCAAATTATTCCTATTTATCTAATACCCAGTCCATAACTAAATTTTTCTGATTTTCTCAAAATGTCTTTTTGAGATTGATTTGTTTGAATCAACATCCAAATTTGATGGCATTTCTTAAAGTGAAATGACAATTTCACTGTATCTGTACAATTGCCTTAAGTGTATGCTATTTTAAAAATTTTTTAATCCTTCTTGAATATTAAATTAAGAAGATAATCGAGCAGTTAATTATAAGTATAAATATTCTAAAATTGACACTATATATGACTTCGAATAAAGGTGCACAACCCAAATAATGCATTTGTATGATTTTTATCATTATTGTTATTAATACAACTAATTTGTTATACTATCATCTAAATCACATATCGGCGATTTTTTTTTTTTAATCATAGAGGACTTAGCTTACTTAGGTAGAGCTTAGATGCACTTAAACATTATATGAAACAGCTAGAGAAAAGAAAATAGCAAAAGCAGCCCAGGTGATGATGGCTGAGCACAGAAAATGAAAATGGTCCCAGCAGGAGTAAGTGGAGACCCAGTATTCTTTCAAATAAGCATTTGTTCAACCTATTACAATTAGTAATGTCAGGTCTTAGTTCCAACATTATTTCAACACATTTACAAAGCAACATTTGATTCAGGCCACATGAACACTCAGTAATAAAATCTGTCAGGATTTTTACAAAGCCTTAAATGTTTTCTTTATGTATTTCCCTAAAGGTTAAATAAGGGTTTCATAAAAATAAAAACTGTTCTCCTTTGTTAGTTCAAAATCAGTGATAGCATCTCCTTCTTTTCATGTATGTATTGAGTTTGGCTTTCATTTATTAAACACTCTTCAATAGCAAATTACCTGATGTGAGGCGGGTAGAAAATGATTTGGTGCTGATCATGCCATTCATCAAATCCCAGAAAAATATGATTTTGTGTCATTTTCCAACGCACATTTCCAAACCCAAACTGAACGAAAGAGACTCAACTTTAATTAACCATCGTATCCTTCTATTCCAACAATCATATGCTTACTGATGGTGAATTTATCTGTCTCATTCAAATTTGAGAGAGAGATTTTTGGAAGATGATATTTGAAAATTCTGAGATATTCAAGTCGCCATATAGTTTTCATAATAAAGGCAGATACCTGACTGGTGTTGGATTATAAAATTAATTTCCAGCATCTAGAATTGTTTTTTCACCTTTGCAGCATATGTACATATATATATATATATATATACGCAATATTTTACATGTAAAATACTGAATTTTTTCCACTCTCATGGATAAATGTTAATTATAAGGTTTTTTAATACTTTTTTTATGTTTTATATTTTATGTTTTTCTTGCTAGTGGTTCAGTATGGCAAAAGTATCCTTGAATTCTTTTTCGTAAAGGTGTTCTGTGGATTTTTTTCATAAATAAAACCTTTACTTTCAACTCATTTTTGTCTTAAATACAAAAATAAGTCATTATATCCACTCAAACATATATCTCAAATAGATGCTTTAATTCTCTCTCCTAAGCTAGAGCCTTTGCTTGGTAATATACAGAGATAGAGAGAAAATAGACATTACTGATAATGTTTTTATCTAACATTTATTAAATATTATTAAATATTTTCTACATGGAAAGTCTTTTGCTAAATTCTGTGTTATTTTATTTACATTTTGTAATAGTCCCATGAAGCAGGTATTACTGGCAGATGAGGCAAATGAAGACTGTAAAGTTAGATGAACTTGGTTATCAGATACTTTGTCAGTACTGCTACTGACAAAGAGACAGACCCCACCTTCATCTACCAAAAAAACTCCGTGTCCTAAACAAAAGTTTCATAATGTTCAATTCCAAGTTTAAATGTATTAGTACATCTGTCTATATACCAGCAGAATTACAGAGTGTCTTAGAGTGTGACACTGGGAGTTGCATGTACAGTGATTCACATCATCTACCACAGCAGATAGCTAGCAATATCTGTCCCCAGTGCTATAGGAGACAAAGAAGGAAATCAAAACACATGCACGGGACTCATGGAGGACCTTACATTCCAGTTACATTCCAAATCACTCTAATACAAGGTAGACAGAATGAAGTGCTTATAGCACAATACAAATAAAGAGCTATGGGAGTTCAAGGTTACTTTTCACCACTCACTTAAGTATTTATTAAGCACCTAATGTATGTAAGATATCATACTAGGCAGTATGATCAAACAAATGAACATGATAGATGTGTTCCTTTGCCACTATGGAATTTAGTGATTCAAGTGGGGAGAATGATTGAAAACAAGTAATAAGTAAAGGAATAATTAATTGTGATATGTGGTAAAATGAACAGTAAATGAATGACTAATTGTGAAATATATTGCTTTTAAGAAGATACTTATAGGGAAGAGGGAGTTATATAAGCTGAGAATTAACCATGAGAAGGAAACAGCCATGGGGAGAAAGGAAGACAGATTTCTAGGCAGGGAGCAGAAAATGTTCAATTACTAAGAGGCAAGTTTGAGAACTGAAGAATGCCAGTGTGGCTGGGACGTAGTAGGCGAAGGAAATAGTGGGTGTGAAGATGCGATTGTAGTGGTAAGAAGACCACTTCGTGCCTGAGAATCTGAGCAATGTTTTAGGCACAACGGGAAGATAAAGGTTTAACAAACACAGGAGCATACATACTCTGATTAACATTTTCCATAAATTACCCCTGGCTGCAGAAGAAAAAGTAATACTGAGAGATGTAAAAGACTTCAGAAAAAAAAAAATTACTCACACCTGTAATCCTAGCACTTTGGGAGGCCAAGGTGGGCAGATCACCTAAAGTCAGGAGTTCAAGACCAGCTTGGCCAACATGGTGAAACTCCGTCTCTATTAAAAATTAAAAAAATTAGCCGGGGGTGGTGTCGGGTGCCTGTAATCCCAGCTACTCAGAAGGCTGAGGCAGGAGAATTGCTTGAACCCCGGAGGCGGAGGCTGCAGTGAGCCTAGATCGAACCATTGCACTCCAGCCTGGGCGACAAGAGGGAAACTCCGTCTCACACACAAAAAAGGGCTTCAGAACATGTGGCATTACTTGGTTTTTGAGAACTGCTTTTAGCATTCGTTCAACAATTATTTATAAAACATAGAAATGTGCCACTTTCTAGAAACACAGTGATGGGATAAAAGACAACATTTCTTGCCTTCTGATGCTTACTTTTCCAAGCGGAGATTCTCTCTCTTTCTCTATACATGTGTGCGTGCACACACGTGCACACATACACACACACACTCATTTGTAAAGACCAATGAATGAAAAGAAACCTCTGAAAACTTCCATAGCTCTTTATTATTTTTTGTTCTTTGTTCTTTAAAATGCTTATTTCTTTCTATATTTTATTGGTGTTATTTAGCATGTGTGCACATATATATATATGTGCGTTCACACTACACATATACTACATTATGTATGTATTCTATATGCTATATGTGTATATTATGTATATATGTTTATATATTATATATGCTAAATATATAGTTCTACATAGATATTATATTACATATAATACACTCTATATTAAATTATGCATTGTTGTTTTCATATTTTTTGTAATATTTGAGTAAAGATATGAATTTTACTCTAATAATTAGCACATGATGAGCTCAATTTTGTCATGCCTGATACTGTGCCTCATGGCCACACAGTGCTCTCTGGTGAATTCGCAGACTTGTGTTTTATGTTGCTGTAAAATTACAGCAACATTAATAAAAATATAAAATGTATTAATAAAATCTATTAAAAATACGAATATAATTTTATATTTTTATTTTGCTGGATAATTACTGTTATAAATATCTGCCTTTTTAAATTATGTGAAAATATATCCACCTAAGCATAATTTATTTTAAAAGGTAATGTTTAATCAAACATTAGTGTCAAACCAAAAATATTTTGACTTATAACTCATTATTAATTTAGTCTACTTGTGATGGGATAATGTATTCATAACGCAATTAAGAAGTTATGTACCCTGACTCTAAATAGGATAGGATAGGGCCACGTAGAGAAGAGCTGAACTCAATGCTGTTCATGAATTTGGTGAGTCATGTTTGCATGGAATTCTATGATAGAATTTGTATTATTTTATGAGAGAGATTTATGATAGTATGTTATGGTTCTACTCATTTTATAAAAGCAAAACAACTAGTGGAATGCCTGCTTCACTTTAAAAAAGAACACCATGTTCTAGTTTTTCTTTCCTCTGTATAGACTTTGTCTTGTCTCTCAAAAGTATAATATTTTAAAAATCGCTGAAATTTAGATACAATGGCACTTCCGCCTTTCAAAAGGGTTCAAGCAGAGGGATCTGAATGTGCAAAGTCTGGAGACTTTTTCAGCAGTGAACAGCCTGGAGACTGTTTGTCAACAATGAACAATGTGCTTAGTCGGGAGTCTTAGCTGATCAGTGAAAAATCCATAAGAGAGCAAAATACATGTGGGGAAGAACTCAAACTTATGTCACAGCTTCCACCACTTTGAGCTACAAAAGCAAATAGGAAGTCACTTCAATTCAAGACATTTATCAATCACCTGTCATGTGCAAGATTGAACCTTTGGTATTAAAAACATGAACAAAAGCACAAGTCCCTCCCCACCACCAATTTGGAGAGGAAGTTCTGGTTACTCAACAGAAGAAATAGGACAAATGTTGCAACAGAGAAGGACTCTAAGTATAAGAGATTCAGCTCACTAGAGCTGGCTGAAGTTTTCTTATGAAACAGACTCTGGTAACTCATTTTCCATCCACTTAAAGAAGTTGTATAAGAAATTATGAAATACTTTAGCTAAGTCTTGGAGATTTTATCAGTGACTTGTGGGTGACTATGAAATGCTCTCAGAAATGTAATCCAGGGTTGCAATAATCTTGTTAATCAAAAAGCTAGAGCGGGAGATTACCCCAGCTTCCATGATTTTTTTGTTTTGTTTCTAAACTGGGTGGAATAAAACATTTAAATCTTAATATATAAGATCTATCTATTAGGCCTATTTTCAGTACTGGCTGAAGTATTGTTAATTAAGAAGATATACTACCATCAACATTTTTGAGAAAATGATCTTAGCCGTAACATTATTCTGAACACTTTAATCATGGTGGCAGCTAAACCTTCAGGTCGTATAACACTTTTTAGTAAGAGCTCTAGGATCCTAGCTACACTGAAAGGACATGAGGCAGACTGGGGGTCAGTGCCCTCAGGCATCTTAGTTTCTAGGTCCCTGGACTTCTGTTGCTAGGCATTCACTGAGAGAATAATGTCAGGGCCATTGTAAGGGTGGTTTTCTCCCCGCCCTCTTCAAACTTGTCTTTCTCTGCTTCTGAAAATAAGTGAATATTTGGAGACAGCCTACAGAGAGGCCAAGAGGTTTCTGCTTCTATTGATGTTAGCATTTGGTTATAACCAAGGGGAGAAAGAATATTAAGGTAAGAGCTACCGATAATTTTTTAAATTAACATTTGCTTATTTTTGTAAGATAGAACTTTGTTAATGTTTCCTCAAATAAGATTACAGGTCTATTTCAAGTATTAATAGTTTAGCTGTTTGTGTGACATACATTGTCTTAAAAAAAAAGCATTAATTTTCCTTTATAATGGGCACTTAGAATGCAGTAAGAGTGTGCAGAGAAAATATTCTGGCAGAATTCAACAAGACATGTGAAAATAGCCTGAAGAAAAGCATTTATGTTGAAAACTGTTATCATGTTATTGTTTATGGCATTTTGATTGACAGACTGAATCCACTACTAAATCAACAAACTTTGTACTGTGGAACTGTTAATCTTTTGGACATGGTATGATGCTGGTTTTAATTTTACAGATATTCTGATTGCTCTGGGTGTAGAAACCCTGGGGGAGGACAATTGGTGCACTTACAAATATAACTGCCTGCTTTTCTTTTGAAGCCAAACTCTGGTTTAGCTGTTTACATGTTTTCTAATGTATCAGAAACTGACTTCTTTGTGTCAACACAATTTCTAAGAATCTAAATTAAAACATGAAATCAGTTAAGTTGGGGGAGAAGGTTGAGTTTAAGCCCTAAAGCAAAAGGATCTGGGTTTAAATGGCAGTTCCGTCCCCTCTCAGCTGCCGTATCTCGGGCAGTTACTTGACTGCTTGTTAAAATGGGGATTCTGAGTCACTATGTCACAAGAGTTTTAGAGAAATTTAAAAAGATATTATAGCTTATACGCCACTTAATAGAGTGCTTAGCACAAAATCAGTGCACAAAGAGTTAACGATTACCTGCTGTAATTACCTAAAGAAGGAAATCAGCATTAATCTGCCCTTCTATTGGCATCAGAAAATTCAGAAAATCTGTAAGCTGTCCAACAAGAATTTACAGAAAAGGTGAGTCACATGGAAGGCTCTGTGGTGCTTAGAGTAAGAATAACTTTGCCTTGAAGATCAAAGAAATTCGAGGATAGGTGAGTCCAGTCCCTTCTCATGATGAGAGGAGAGAAAACATAATGGACATTTAAGAATTGATAAATTATGGCTTTGGTTTCTTATATAACATCTCTCCTTTTTACCAATATATCGCTTTACATTGTATGGAACAATCCTAGGCAGTGACCCATGTAATCATGGGAAGAAGAATACAGAGGAGAGAACTGAGGCTTGGCAAGATCAAGGGATGTGTCTAAGACCACACCAGCAGTACCTGACAGCAGGGATGTTAAAAAACAGTCTTAGGCTCGATCCTGATATTTCTTTCTACACTGCACTGCATGTAATTCTAAAAGAAATGTTAACGGGTTGGGAGGGAAGAAGTCCATAAAAATATGAGAAAAACTATGTGCTTTCATAAAGTCGATAAATGTAATAACTATTGGGATTTGGGAGCAGAAGGACTGATAAATTAAGGGTAAGGCATTTGTTGTCTCCTTTAATGCAAATCTGCAGAATTGCTTCGCCTGTATTCACTGGAACTTTTTCAGTGACTAATTTCTTTAATTTAACCAATGATAACAGTTTGCATACAGTAAGCTAAGCAACAAATTAACTGCCGGTGGAGGCAACTTCTTAATTGTATTGGGGCATATGCTAGCATCTAGTTAAGTTTAAATTCCAATCTGGCACATACATACTTCAAAACTCAAACTACATTTGTAAATTTTAGGCAAATACATTTGTAACACATTTCTTAAATTTAGGACCTGCTTATTTTGAGGTGTTAAAGGACTCCAACAGAATGTGGCCGTTTTCTAGTCATGACATACAAAATCTCCACAAGTTGAGAATGAATGTTGTATGTACTTGTTTTGTTAAAAATGATTTCTTCTAACTGCAAAAGCAGGTGTTCTCATTTTGTATGAATTCTAATGTGTGTAAAAAAGAATTATATGCCTTTTCATTTTCTTGTAAATGAAAGACTGATAGAATATTATTGATATTAATTAAAGTATATTATTTAATATTCATTAAAGCTGTTTTGTGTTTGTCAAAGGTGCCCATGGTGAATGGAAGAAGTCTTTTCTAGTCAGTACTGTTACTACAACTCTGGTACTGATTCATGTAGTATTGATTCATATTTTTGCCCAATTAAGTGCTGTACACCTGCTTCAATTCATTAATATATTGTTGCAAGTTGTGTACTGAATCCACTTTGGTTGCACTATCTTTAAACTTATAGTTTAGCCTTTGAGAGCTAAACAGTAATGAGTCTAGTATAATAACTTATGCATTAACTATTATTGAAAATATTTCAGATGAATGTAAAGTGCTTTCTGGGCTATTTTGTATTTTCACTTTGATTATAACACTTGTTTCCAATATCTAGTTATACCTTAAATTTATTACTAATGAAAGTTTGTCAGCAGTGGGGATCTCTCTAAATTTAAGCTAAATAACCCTCTCAGAAAGATTACGTTAGTATTTTGGTGATGTTGATGTATCACAATCACATTCACCAGAATGACCATACATCTTTAATTTAATTACTATGATATGGAGTGCGGGATATTGTTGTCTCTTAATTTTACTACCTTAAGTGGGTTTTGTCACGTAAAAAAGAGAATTTGGATGGCTATTTGACTACTTCCTATGAGTTTTTATTGTTGCTGTCTCTATAAATCCATGTTCCTAATATTGAAACATTTTTATCAATATTATTTTGTATAACAGTATATATATAAATATATATAATCTTAAGAACAATACTTAACATTTTTTCTTTCTTTAATAAAGTTAGAAAAAATCTTCTCAGTTTTAAATTTATGTGCATTTAGGTGATTTTAAGAGAACATGTATGAAGACAGAGTAAGGTATAGAAAGACTACTGATCTAGTTTTAGAAAACTTAAATTTTAGTCAAACACTTTTAACAGTGAAGTTTTCTTAATGCTCTTCTGCATTTTTTCCTCCATTTAATGTCCTAGTCATATTACATCTTTGATAAATATCAGTTCAATTTAAATTGACTCTCTGTGCTGTAGATAATTGCTGCTGTCCAGAATAATATATATGTGTTGTATTCAGTAAGCAAAAGATTGCATACTTGATTTAAGAAAGATGAATACAATGATAAGAAGAGGCAAACATTCTTTATTACATTTTCATTAAATTCTTTTCTTTCACTTTAAAAACTTAATGTGTAATATACACAGAATAAAATGCACAGCTGTTAGGTGTTCTGTTTCATGAGTTTTGACAATTGCATCTACTCAGAATCTACAACCCAAAGCAAGATGTAAAATATTTTCATCATCCCAGAAATAATTTCCATGTCCCTATCCAATCAATCTTTCCTCCCCAGAAGAAACTTCCTTCTGATTTCTATCATTGTAAATTAGTATTTCTTGCTCTTGAACGTCATATAAATATAACTGTAACATAAGTATTATTATTCATCTCAAATCTCTCAGTAATCATATTGATTTTTGACATTCATACATGTAATTGCATGTATCAGTGTTCATTCCTTTTCATTGCAGAATATTATTTCATTGTATGAGTGTAATATTCCATTCCTTGTTTATATCTTCTTCTCTTTATATTCTCTTATATTTGGGCTGTTATGAATATTCCTGAACAAGTCTTTTTGTGGACACATTTTTTTATTTTCCTTGTGTAAGTATCCAGGCAAATTCTTGAATCATGGATGACATGAATTTTCAACTTTATAATTGCTGCACAATTCTCCAAAGTGGTGGTACCATTTTATTCTACCTGAAATGTATGAGTTCTGATTGCCTCACTCCACTCGCATCCAACATTTGGTGCTATAAGGCTTTTTTAAATTTTAGGCCTCTTAATGGGTGTGAAATGGCATCTCAGTATAGTTTTAATTGCTTTGTTTTGCTCTGATCACTAAATATGCTGGGACATCTTTTGACATGTCTGTTAGCCAGTTGTGTATCTTCCTTTGTGATGTGTCTGTTCAGGACTTTTGACAATTTATTAATTGGATTGCTTGTCTTTTCATTATTAATTTATATGAATTCATTCTATATTTTGGATGGAGAAATTTGTTCAAATATCTAAATTTCTATTATTTTCCTCCAAGATGTGGCTTGCCAATTTGTTTTCAACTACGTCCTTTGATGAGCTAAAGTTTTAAATTTGGAGGAGATGCAGTGTTTCAACTATTTTTAAAAGGTTCATGTTTTCTGTATCTATCAAATAAATCTCTCTCTATACCAAGACCATGAAGACATTTCCTTATACATGCATCTACAGGGTGTGTGGTTTTAATGTTTATATTTAAAATTATTTTTTAATATTAATTTTTGGATTTGGAGTGGATTCAACGTAAAGGTTCACTTTTTTAAATTCACATATTTGTTCCAGTGTCATTATTTAACAAGATATTTTACCATTGAATGGACTTGGTGCCTTTGTCCAAACTTGGTATAGATTGATTTTTGGACTATTTTGTTCCAGTGCTCTATTTTTCTATTTTTACACCAATATTGTACTATTTTGCTTATTGTAGATTACGTCTTGACATCAGGTAGTAGTAACTATCCAATTTTTTTTGGAAAATTGTTTAAGTTTTTAGATCCAATGTATTTCCTTATTAATTTTAGCATTGCTTAGAAATTTAATCAACAAAAATCTGCTAAGATTAATTAGTATTGTATTGAAGGTATAAATAAACTTGAGGAGGATGAACTTTTTTAAATATAAAGTTTTCCAGTCCTTGAACTTGGCATATTCACTTATTCGGGTGTTTCAAAAAATTTTTGGCAATATCTTGTTGTTTACATTGCAAAAATCTTGCAAAATTTTGTTTATTCCAAGATTTTGATGGGTTTTTGATGCCATTATAAATGGAACTTTAATGAATTGCTATTCCCATTGCTTGTGGCTAGCATATGAACTACAATTAATCCATGAATATTAATCTTTTACCATGTGAACTTGCCTAAATTCACTAATTGTGAATTATTTTTCTTTTTCTTTTCTTTCCTTTTTATAGAGACAGGGTCTTGATATGTTGCCAAAGCTGGTGTGCCTTGGCTATTCACAGGTGCAATCAGAGCACAGTGCAGCCTAGAGCTCCTGGGCTCAAGTGATCCTCCAGCCTCAGCCTCCCAAGTAGCTGGGACTACAGGAGTGTGCCACCACACCCTGCTTTAAAACCTTTGAGAATTACGTAGAATTTTTATGTACACAGGCAAGTCATTTATATATAATACAGCACTTTACATTTTCCTTTCCAGTCATCCTGCTTCTAATTTCTTTTATTCCTTATTGCATCAGCTAGGATTTTCAATGCAATAGTGAACATAAGTTGTGAGAGCAAATATTTTTGTTTTTTCTTTTTATGTTAGGGAAAAAGCATTCAAAGTTTCATAATTAATAAAGATGTTAGCTATAGACTCTTTGTAGATGCCTTCTATAACTAGTATGCAGATAGATTTCAATATAAACTAGTGTTTAGTTTTGTCAAATGTTTTTACTGTATCTATTTAGATATATACACATACATTTCCTTCCCTTCCTTCCTTCCTTTTTTCCTTCCTTCCTTCTTTCCTTCTTTTTTTCTTTTCTCTCTTTCTCTTTTCTGTCTCTGTCTCTCCTTTCTTTCTTTCTTTCAGTCATTCTAATATGGTGAATAACATTGCCTGACTTCTGAATGTAAATCAATCTTAACTTCTTTGAATTACCTTTGTGGGATCATGATATATTAGCTTTTTACATAATGCTATCTTTTTTTAATACTTTTCCTTTTATGTCAATGAAAGATATTGGTCTGAAGTTTTGTTTTTCTTGAAATATTTTTGTAATATTTGGTATTAGGTTTTTACGGCCTTATAAATGAGGTTAGGATGTGGTATCTCCTTTTCTGTTTTTGAAAAGAATTCATGAAGATTTGTATTGTTTCTTCTTCAAATGTTTACTAGAATTTACTAGCGAAGCCATTTGGACCTGGAGCTTTACTTGTGGGAACGTTTTTATTACAAATGGAGATTTTTAGTTTTCTAAATGTCTCTTTCTACAAGTTTTAGTTTTTAAAGGAATATTTTCATTTCATTTAAGTTGCCAGATATATTGGCATAAATTGTTCATAATGGGTCATTACTATTCTTGCAATGTGTATTAGGCTCTTCATAATGTCTCTACTTTTATTTTCTAACGTTTACAATCTCTTCTCACTTGTTTTTCTTGATTAGTCTTGCTAAAGGTCAATTAATCATATTAATTTTTACAAAAAATCAATTCCAAAAATTATTTTTCTCTCCTTTGCCCATTTTCTGTTTCATTAATTTCTGCTATTATTTCCACTATTTCTTCCTTCTACTAACTTTGGGATAATTTTGATCTTTTTTATCTATTACTTAAAATGGAAGCATACCTCAATAATTTCATCCCTTTCTTAGTCTTTTTTTTTATTTTTTATTTTTTATTAGCAACCATGCCTGGCTAATTTTTTTTTTTTTTGTATTTTAGTAGAGACGGGGTTTTGCCACATTTCCCATGCTGGTCTCAAACTCCTGAGCTCAGACAATCCGCCTGCCTCAGTCTCCCAAAGTGCTAAGATTACAGAAGTGAGCCACTGTGCCTGGCCCCTTTCTTCTATTGTAATATAGGCATTTCAAGTGACAAAATTGCACAAAATTTGGTATGTTTTGATTATCATTCAGTTTCACATATTTAAGACATCCCTGTTATGCTGCTTTGACTGAGGATTATTTAGAAGTATATTGTTTCATTTAAAATATTTAGGGATTTTTAACGCTTTTATTTATTTGTAACTTAACACTTTTGTGTTTATAGAATATTCTGTTTATGATTTTTTATGCTTTGAAACTTACTGAGAAATAGTTCATGACCCAAAGCATATTCTATATGAATGATGGTTCCATGTACATTTAAAAAGTATGTGTTCTGTAGTTGTTGGATGTTCTATGAATATCAATTAGGTCCAATTGGTTAATAATTTTGTTCAAATCTTCTATATCATTGCTGATTATGTGAATATTTGTCTACTAAAGGAAGGATGTTAATATCTCTGACTATGATAATGGATTTATCCATTTCTCCCTTTAATTCTGTCCATTTTGGCTTCATGATTTTTATTTTTTTATTTTTATGGCTACATAATGGTTGTACATATTTATGGGGTACATGTGATATTTTGATACAAGCATACAATGTTTAATTATCAAATCAAGGTAATTAGGATATCTATCACCTGAAACGTTTATCATTTCTTTGTGTTATGAACATTTCATATCCACTTCTGTAGTTATTTTGAAATATACAATAAACTATTGTGAACTATAGTCACCCTATTGTGCTACTGAACCCTATATCTTATTTCTGCCATCTAACTGTATTTTGATCCAATAACCAACCTTTCTTTATCCCCCGCTCATCACTATTCTTCCCAGCCTGTGATAACCAAAATTCTACTCTCTACCTCCATGAGAGCAAATGTTTTAGCTCCCACAAATTAATGTTTTTGTGTATGTTTTGTGTATGTTTTTGGAGCCTTTGTTAATAATTATTGATGAAAGCAATTGAAGACGACACAAAAATGGGAAGATATCTCATGCTCATGGATTCGAAGGATTAATATTGTTAAAATGTCCACACTACCCAAAGCAATCTGCAGATTTAATGCAATCCCTATCAAAATACCAATGACATTCTTCCAGAAATAGAAAAAACATCCTAAAATTTAAATGAAACCACCAAAAATACAGAATAGCCAAAGCAATTCTAAGCAAAAAGAACAAAGTTGGAGGAATCATATTACCTGACTTCAAATTATACTACAGAGCTGTAGTAACCAAAATAGGATGGTGCTGGGATGAAAACAGACCCATAGACTGATGGAACAGAATAGAGAACCCAGAAATAAATCCACACATTTACAGTGATTTTGGCTTCACATATTTTGAAACACTACTAGGTGCATTTATATTCAGTATTATGTATTCTTGATTAACTGAGTCTCCTTTCATCCTTTCTTGCCCTTGTTATACGAAGTGAGTACTTTCTAAATATTCCATTGTAATCCTACATTGATTTTTAAACTACATTTTTGTTCTAACAATTAAAATATGCATTTTAATTTATTCTAGTATATTTTCAAATAACATTTTACTTCTCACATATAACATCAGAATCTCCTTATAACTGTGCAATTCCATTTATACACCTGCAGGCTCTTTGTGTTCCTCTGTCTTGAATTTTAACTACAAATATTATCAATCTCACCATACATTATTGCTGTGATTTTTATCTCAACAGTCAAATTTAAAAAAAAATTTTAATTCCTTATCATTTCACACTACATATGAAATTATAATGCTCTCTCTTTTCTTCTTTATTTCCTCCAATTATAGGTATGTTGAACCACATGAAATTGTTCTACAGATCTCAGACACTGTTCATTTTGTTCACATATTCATCTTTTTTGAATCTATAATAAAGATACCTTTTTAAATTGATAATAAAGATAATATCAAATTTGTTTACCTATATATTTAACTTTTCTGATGCTCTCCATTCATTCTTGCCAATCTAGCTCATTTTTCTATAGTTTCTCTTTAGCTCGAAGGGCTTCTTTAGTATATCTTATAGGGTGGGTCTTCTGAAATCAAATTCTTTCAGGTTTTACCTATTAAATATGTCTTTATTTTCCCTTTACTTTTGAAGGATATTTTTACAAGATATAGAATTATAAGTTAGCAAGTTATTTTTTTCCTTTGAGCACTTTAAAGACGTAATTCTATCGCTCTCTCTCATCTATTTGACTTAATGAAAAGTCAGCTGTAATTATGTTCCCCTTTATGTGATATGGTGTGTTTTTTTTTTTACTGACAACTCATCAATTGTGTCTCATCAATTTTGAAAATTCTTACCCATAAATCTTTAAAAAATTTTTTTTTCTCCTAGCAAGTTATTTTTTTCCTTTGAGCACTTTAAAGATGTAATTCTGTTGCTCTCTCTCTCATCTATTTGACTTAATGAAAAGTCAGCTATGATTATGTTCCCCTTTATGTGATATGGCGTGTTTTCTTTTCCTGATAATTCATCAATTGTGTCTCATCAATTTTGGAAAATTCTTACCTATAAATCTTTAAAAATTTTTCTTTTGTCCTATTTACTCTCTCTTTTCTTCTTTATTCCCTCCATTTATAGGTGTGCTAAACCATATGAAATTGTTCCACAGATCTCAGACACTGTGTATTTCGTTCACATATTCATCTTTTTTGTGTTTCAGTTTTGATAATCTCTTCTGTCCTATCTTCACGTTAACTGCTTATTTTCTTTGATATTTCCAGTGTGCTATTAAGCTTATCAAATGACTTCTTCACTTTTGATATGTCTTATTCTGGCATTTTTATTCAACTTTTTAAAAAATAATTTTTATCTCTGCTGAAATTCCCTTTCTATTCAGACATGTTGCTCACCTTCTATACCACATTCTGTCATAGTTATTTGAAATTCTCTCTCTTATACTTCCAGTATCTTGGTGTTTTCTTGATTTTTTAGGGTTTCTCTCTTGACCATGAATTACATTTTCTTATTTTTTCATTTGTCTTACAATTTTTATTGTATGAGGCATTATGCTTAAAAGAATAATAAAGGCTATAGTAAATAATATTTACCTCAGAGAAGGACATTTTTATCCTGTTAGCCGTTTAGTGTAGGAGTTGAGTTATCCCAATTTGTAATTGAGCTAGGTCTAATATAAACCAAAATTGTTGTAGCATTAAGTTTTAACTCACCATGCTCTTAAAATACTTTGAGGGTGTGATAAGGATTTTCCTTTTAACTAAGTTTGAGATCTGAGCACAGGCAAAGCTCTGGAGAGCTCTTTATCCTTGACAATACAGAGAAAAAGCTCTCTGAACTGTGTGTGATACAAAGCCTAAAATTAAGACACAGAATTATGTGCTGTCTTGACATCTGAAACCAGAGGGCGTTGATGGCCTTAACCCAAAAGTTTCCTTCCCCACTCTGCTCTTGTGGATAAGGTCCCCAGCCCAATATCCACTGCCTTATCAAGGGGACCAGGCATAGTTCCTGCTTATCCCTGAGTAGTAGGTTTCAGTTCCCTGCCAGCCCACAGAATTATTCGAACAAGCCAGTCACATCCGCCTGTGGGAGCCAGGGGACACCTCATACTCTTGATATTACAAAGTCTGCCTTCTAGCATTGTTGATTGTTCACTGTGTTCCCGAGTGCAGCCCTGGTGTGGCCCTGCGTGATGTGCTGTGTCCTCTTCCCCAGGGCCTTTAGTTTATGTATAAACTGCTGCCAATCTCATCAATTCAACACTAGACATCATGTGTTCACCCATTCCTATAACCTTAGGGTGGGAATTCCTTCCTCACCAAGGGGTGAAGAAAGGGTGATTAAAATACTACTTTACAATGAAAAATCTTCTTCTACTTTACAATGAAAAATCATTTTTAAAAAAATCTCTAGTACATTCTCATTTCTTTCCAGACCTACCCCTGGATTTCTACACCTTGGAAGATGTCTTTCCAACCTCTTGCCTTATCTCTAGCCTTTGGAGGACCTTTCCTCCAAAGTGTACTCAGTGAAGACCTGCCATGCCTCGAAGCTATTGATTTTCTTTCTTTTCCTTTCACTCAGCTTTTGGAGACTATGGCAGTGTACTCAGGCGAGGCTTCTTGATGAAATTTCTGGCTCCTCTGTTGGCCTTCTCTGACACTACCCCAACAGGAGAATGAGAGTTGGGACACCTTGTTACAACCTCGTGAGGTGGAAGTTTAATTCTCCCTTCAGGCTTTGCTGGCAAGGGTGGGTACTTTTGTTTTTTATTTTGCTTTTTTTTTTCCCCCCCTGTGCTGTATGGTGGGAGTAGAGTGGTTATTTTTCTAAAACTTTCCCTTCTTTCCAGGCTGACAATCCTCTAGTCCTTGGCCTAAAGAGAGCTTTTATTGGGGCTTTTATTGTTTGTGCCCACTGGCGTTCCTAGTTTGCCAAATTCCCCAGTACCCAGAAATGAGGCAAAAGAAAACTTGGGAACTCAGTGCTTCATTGTTCCTTGGGTCACCTAGCCATTCTGCCTTCTTTTCTCCACTCTTCAGAGTCTTATTCTATTTGTTCTGTATATAATGTCTATGATTTTCAGATGTACTTAGCAGAAGGAATAGGGAAATATGTCTATTCCATATTTCCAGAATCGGAAGTCGCTAATGATAATCACTTGATAACCAGATACAACTTTCCATTAAGAAAATGAAAATATTGTTATTTCTAAAATGATCAAAAGAAATGAGTTTTGTACTCTTTCACTTCAAGGGTACTGTTCTACTTAAATGGGAAATATAAAATCAGCAATGGCATGATTCTGTGAACTATTCATACATTCATTTTCTCATGAGGGGTATTTGGTCATCTTTATCAGTATGTTCCTTATGATCTTAAAAAAGTTAAAACTTCAATATTAGGACAAATATGTTATTTTTTTCCTGATAAACTAATACGTTTCTCTCACTCAATATTAAGAATTATATAGTTCATTAATTGTCCATCTTCCCTTTCCTGCCAGCCCACTCAAACCTAAATTTTCTTACTTTCAACTTATTTGCTTATCTGAAATTTTTCCAGCATCACTACTGCTTCATTATCTCTTATTCTACAACTCCCAGTCTTTGGTTTATTATTCTAATGTGGCTGTGAGGGCTTCAAAATAAACCTTCACATATTTATTCTTAGAATAGATAATGTAGAAACAATGGGCTTTCTGAATTTTCTTTAGGAGTAACTTATAGGAGGCAATCTGACTGAAAGGGTATTTCGGAAGACTTTGGAAGGTGTGTTCCTGGAACAAATTCATTATATTTATTTAGACTACTTTTTTTTTCTTTTCTGCGGTTATAAGAATGTGAAATAGAGCCCTCCTCAACCCATTTGTTATCACTATACATACGAGCTTCACCCATTCGTTCACTGATTCAACAAATATGTATTGAATACCTACTGAATCAGAATTGGGCATAAATATCTGTTCTAACAATTACTAATGTGTTACCCTAGGAAGTTATTTAACTTCTTTATGTTTAACTTCCCATGAGCATAATGAGAATAGAATACTTACCTAACATGTTTGTAAGAATTAAATAATATGCCAAATTTAACTTACCTAGCACATCGACTCATCAAAATCATGCAGAAATCAGTTTCTCTTCTTCTCCAGCCCTTTTGCTGTATGTTGATAACCTCCTTTGTCCACATGCGAATTTGATGGGTTTTCAATATTTTTCAAACACCATTAAATTGAAAAAGCTCTAAAATTTGTTTTCTTCAATTATTTTTGACAGATACGTCTTATGGAGGAAGGTCATAATGAAATCATATTTTGGATGTTTTAAACTATTTTAAGAAAATAGGAATTTCTCATGTGAAAAATGAAGAAAACAGCTGCTGAAAAATCCTATTAATCTGGTGGAGGTTAGCCCATACCCCCAACATTTTACAAAGAATAAGTCTTGCAGCTATAAAAATGCTTTGAATAATACACAGCTCCATCTACAGTGAACTTCTCAATCTAAAATTCTCTTTTAACTCACATTTATATTTTCTTTTAACTTGATAATCTTTTTTTGTTTTTTTTCTTGTTGTTAGAAAATTAATTCATATGCATTATAAGGTGGAAAATAACCAAACCCATTATCTCATCACCTACAGACAACCCATGTTGCAGTATATAGTGAATCCTATGTTTATGATACAATGAAAAATGACATAAAAATCTCCTGATAGCTCATAATATAATAAATTCCATGATTTTTATCTTATAAAATATTCATGGTGAGCAAATGGCAAGATGATAAAACATAATTTAATATAAACAACCAAGTGGGAAATGGGAGGTATAGCAAAATGACGGGGTCCAGGTATACAAAACTGATGATATAGTTTAATCCAACAATAGTATTTTAGTATCTAGTATCTAGTATAATAGTATCTAGAAGAATGAGTAAACTGAATACTCTTCAGTCGGTCATCTCAGTAATATTATTTTTCTTAATTGTTATTTGATGAGTATTAATTAGTCTCAGAAAGCAGAATTTGAGACAAGGCCTCTGACAGTTTCTGGAGTATTTTATACCTCTAATTAAGGGCTGATCCATACATCCAAAATCACTAAATGAGCTTGAGATTCCCTGGGGAGTTAAAGCGCAAGATGGCTTAGTAGATCAATAGTGAGATACAGAACCTCTAGCCTTTTGATTGCAGGGTCACTTGTAAGCTAGGATAGGAGTGAGCAAAAGTCATTATTGGTCAATACCTTAGAAGTGGTTAAATGAATTGCTTAGCTTTGTTCAGTTTTTATTATCGTTGGATAACTATTTGTTATCAGTTATAGACCCAATGGGTGACATTTTACCACTAAAGTTCACTTGCCAGAACAGGTTTGAATAGTCTTTCAAACTGTAGAAGGAAACAAAAAATCAGTGAGTGTCATTATTCTGGCAGTTTTGTAAATCTTCAAAACAGTCCATTCATCTATCTTTACTAAATCTAGGAAAATTGGTGTAAAATTGAATATAAATAGGAATATTTTTCCTAAATTTTATGAAATTACTGCTCTTCTATAAGCCAAAGCTAGTTTCTTCTGTGTTTTCCAGATAAAGACACTGTAAAGCCTTTTTCTTTCTACTGAAAACCATGTTTGTATTGTGACAGTTGTGCAGTTTCATTGCTCTTTTTAGTAACGAATCATTTCCTGGATTGTCTCTGCTGGACCTTTTTGCTCCTTTACTAAGGCAAGTTTTGTGGATTGTTCTGTGGTATTTCTGAGAAATGGATGCTTTTTACTCCATATCAGAGTCGATTGGGGTTGCTGATGATTGTCTTAGTTTAAATAAATACTCTCTAGTAGGTCAACAATACACTTATGGAAATAAATGGCAAAGATTGAGGGAAGAAAAAAATATTAAGCCCAAGTGGTTAGTAGCTCGAGGAAGAATTAGGCCTTATTTCAAATCCTGGTGCACTGTGTCCAGGAATAAGGACTAGAGAAAATATCTACAATAAAACATAACCAAGCAGGCATTAGATTTCCAATTCTCTAATTTTGAAAGATGGAACTTAATAATCTAAAAACAAAAAATAAAATCTAATAATAGTTTAATAACCAATGACTGAATATTTAGCAAGAGCATAATGCCTGGCACAGAAGTTGACAGAAAGATTGGTTACACATGGATTTAGCTTTCAAATAACATAACAGACAATTAGCAAATTGACAGCAAAGAATATTTTTGCTTTCCGTATAATCCTAGCACATAAGAGAGTGCTTTGCACAGAATGAGGGGTTATGTAACTACTGAATTCGTGAATACATAAATAAATGAATGAGTGAATGAATGAACAAACTATTATAACTTAGTTTATATATCTATTTAAACAGGCTGATATGAAATTTTATAGATGAGAGGTTAATTGAAATCTGAGGATCAGAGATTTGCTAGAGAAATTAAATGATAAATCTCATGAAACATCTCTACCAGAAAAAAACACGTAGAAAACTCAGATAAATCTAGTTCTCTGCTACCTACAACTGGCATAATTTTGTCCTACAGTAAATGTATAAAAGCATTCTATACGATCCTATTTTAATTTATTTTTATGTGACTCCATTTTTTCTTTATCTATCCCTTACTAGTAAAATATTGGTTACCCCCAACCACCAGACAATCAGGATTGGAAAATAAAGGAAGTAAAATTCTGATTATTTATTCCATTAGTGGGTATCTCTGGTAGAAGTTCCAGGAGCAAAATTTAAAGTGACTTCCTGGTATACCTGTCTAATTCAATTACTTATGCTTTCCTTTTCTGTTATTACTTATAATCATTGAGATTAAGTAATGATACAGCTGAAGCATATTTATAAAAATAGAAAGATATACATGTATGTAGATAGATGTTTTATAATTTAGGGTATATGTACCGTATGAAAGGATAGAGACACTGTAAACAAGCTTTTGATTATGTGTATGCATGTGGATATACACTTGAACAAAATGCATCTCTCTGGATAGAGCACAGCAGATAAGAAGTATCATAAAAACTTTTCTCAGTGTCTTTATGTAGTAGAACAAAATGTTAAAACTCCTGTATTCAGTCTATACCAACAAAATTTTACACTATCGTGAACCTGAAATTTCTCTTTGAAATCAGTGAAACGTGAAACAAGGGTGTGCTCAGGAAAAGAAAGTTACTTCATATTTTTCTCATGGGTTTTCCTGATAATAATTGCCTGTGTTTTCCCATTTACCCTTAGCTTTGTCAGAGATCCTTCAGCACTTCCATAGAGCCATCCCACTAGAGGTCACAGATCACAAAAACCCTACAGAAACAGGAAACTGAACTTCCTGAGTACACTACAAAACACAGAAACCTGTTTCCTCTACACATCTCAAACTGGCAAAACTCAGTCTTAGCAGATTCAGTGTGGAAGCAGCTATCAAAAAGGCCATACGGATTTTGTCCCCAAATTTCACATGAGCTACCTTGCTTCAAACTACTGAGATGAAGGGAGCAAGATTATTTGTCCTGCTTTCTAGTTTATGGAGTGGGGGCATTGGGCTTAACAACAGTAAGCATTCTTGGGCTATACCTGAGGATGGGAACCCTCAGAAGATTATGCCCTCTGCTTCGGTTCCTCCAAATAAAATACAAAGTTTGCAAATACTGCCAACCACTCGCATCATGTCAGCGGAGATAGCTACAACTCCAGAGGCAAGAACTTCTGAAGACAGTCTTCTCAAATCAACACTGCCTCCCTCAGAAACAAGTGCACCTGCTGAGGGCCTGAGAAACCAAACTTTCACATCCACAGAGAAAGCAGAAGGAGTGGTCAAGTTACAGAATCTTACCCTCCCAACCAACGCTAGCATCAAGTTCAATCCTGGAGCAGAATCAGTGGTCCTTTCCAATTCTACACTGAAATTTCTTCAGAGCTTTGCCAGAAAGTCAAAAGAACAAGCAACTTCTCTAAACGCAGTTGGAGGCGCTGGAGGCACTGGAGGAGTGGGAAATCGAGCCCCACGGGAAACATACCTCAGCCGGGGTGACAGCAGTTCCAGCCAAAGAACTGACCACCAAAAATCAAATTTCGAAACAACTAGAGGAAAGTAAGAAATCTTCTTTTCTTTTTGCTCTTTCTCTGTCTATCAGGTCTAGAAGATTGCAAGTGAAATTTACCTCACTCCCAGAAAATTATTTCAAATTCAAAATGAAATCGGATCATATTTATAATTTCGCCATTTCAGTTAGATAAAGTTATTGTTAATTTATCTAATAGGGAAAAATGAACAAATAAAATGCAGCAATTTTGTTTTAACTGAAATAATCATTCACTTTTCTACTCACTTGTAGAGGTGGTTTTACTTAGAATAGTCATTGCCAAGCAAACTAGCACCATGGTGGCTGTTAGTTTAATTCAACTCAAGGATATGTTGATTGTGTTCCCAATCATATCCACAATATGAAAGACAAAAATAAATAAATAAATAAAATTGGGGCATGAACAGATTTGAAAATTGGAATAGCAGTATTATAAAAAGTAACAGTTGTCAAAGATCGAACCAAGCACACCAGGGGTGCAATCCTGGCTTCAGTATGGTCTAGTTCCATGATTTTGAGCAACTCAATTGATCTCTGTGAACCTCAGTTTCTTCATATGGAAACTACAGACTTAATACAAGGACAAGGAATGTCAATAAAAATAAAACTTTGCAGGGTTCTCGTTCAGATAAAAATGAATGAAAAGTGCTTAGATGCATGCTTCTCACAGAATAGGTGCTCAACAACTCAAATTTTGCTAGTACTGTGATTATTTTGAGTTGTGTTGCCAGCATGAATATGATGAATCAGAAAACCTATTTTTCAAATTAATTTTAATTTAAAGTTAGAGCAATTTGAATGGTTGAAATAAAATAAAACAAATTTAAAGGAGTATTGTTAAAGAGGGTTTTCAAAAGAAGTGATAGTCAAATCAAAATAAACGAAGAAAAAATATCTGGGTGGGTCAATATTTTATTCATTTAATGCTCAGAGTCATCTGTATGTTTGGAATACTAGAAGTTTAGTGTTGCAAAACTAAACTTACAAATACTTTTTACATGTAATAATACAAAGTCAAGACACCAGACATGTCTTGGGAGCAAAATGGGGTTAAATATCTTACTAATAATAAAATAAAATTCAAGTTAAAAATAGAAGTTGACACACCTGCTATGTGAAAGGCATTTGATTAAAGCTGTTGCTGATATAAAGGTGAGAAGAGGAGAGACACTGGTAAGAATTCTAGCCAATGAATTTACTTATTTCTGTATTATTTATTATTCAAGTCTATTTTTCACTATATTTCAAAAGTTATAGAATTTTTTGAAATATATAAGTAAATCTGATTGTAACTAAAAAAGTATTCACTTGGTGGACTTTGGAACAATCCCAGCTTACTGTAAAACAAATAGTACAGATTACAATATGTTCACTTTGGGACAAGTAAATTTACCATTAAAAAAACATTTAACAGACATGTATTAATCTTTCTCATTTTGGGGGACAACAGGATTTTATCTATTAAATAATCAGAAATGTCATTTATTGAGAGCTTTTTCTAAATCACTTGAGTGCATCATTTCTGTTAATCATATTTTATTAGAGGCTGTAATTAAATTTTTAAAAACTAATTACAGTAAAACCCTTGGACATTCATGAGAAACGATTGTGAGCTTTTCAGAGATGCTATAGCTAAGAATTTTTTTTTTTTTTGAGTCGGAGTCTTGTTCTCTTGCCAGGCTGGAGTGCAGTGGCATGATCTCGGCTCACTGCAATCTTCAACTCCCAGGTTCAAGCAATTCTCCTGCCTCAGCCTTCTGAGTAGCTGGGACTACAGGTGGTGCGCCACCACACCCAGCTAATTTTTGTATTTTTAGTAGAGATGGGGTTTCACCATGTTGACCAGGATGGTCTCGATCTCTTGACCTCGTGATCCACCCACCTCAGCCTCCTAAAGTGCTGGGATTACAGGCGTGAGCCACTGCACCCAGCCAGAATTTTTTAATAGAAAGAGAAATATAATAAACAGAACAAAGAGACAATTCAAGTTAAAATAGCATTGAAATTTTACATACCATATAGAAAGTGGCATACAGTTGTGTCATAATTAGAACTAGTAACTAATAGTTTGATAAATACTAGTTTTTAAATAAATGCTAGTTGTTTTATCCAAGGTACTTGCTTTCAAAGGTTGGGAACAATTTGATGAATATTTATAATTTGCCCATCATTTGCCAGCACTGTGCTAGGCTTTGGGATACACAGAATTTAAAAAAATAATAATAATTCCTCCTTCTAAGGAATATTCCCTATAAAAAGTAAACACTAACATACCTATCAGACTTCAAAAAATTTTAATATGTGCTATGAGAAAACAAGATATTAAAGGTATAACTCGCTGAACAGAACTTTATCCTCTGGATTTTCCAACAAAAATAATCTTAAATTCTTTCTATAGAAAAGTACCAACTGCATGTAGGGATTCTCTCATTTGAGGTCCTGGAGAGTCTGAGGTTTTCTTTTAGTAATCCTTTCCATTACCAAGATTCCTTACTCATTAGGCCATGCGAATGACAATGGCATTAGAGAAAAACCTAGGTCCTTTGCTTTTGGACACAGTGCTGCTGCAAACCCTTGATAAGGTCAAAAGAAGTCCTTTGTACTTTCATTTGATTGGCAAATAATAATAATAATAGTAGCAAATACTTATATGGCATCTGTTACTAGTACTCTATTATTGTGAGTGAATATATTCACTCATTTAATCATTACTATAACTCTATAAAGAAGAGAAAGATTTTATCATTATTTCTTTACAGAGGGATTAAGTAGCTTACCTAAGGTCACTTGGCGAACAAAGCTCAGGGCAAAGATTCAAATCCAAGCTGGCTGGCTTTAGAGTCATAGCTCTCAGCTCCTATATTATACTTCCTTGGCAGGTACAGTCTCTTATCACAAGTGGGAGGATAAGTGTGACCAGTTCGCTTCCCAGCTCATGAGGCTTCACAGGCTATTGGTTGCCTCCAGAATACAATCTAGATTTGTTACCCAGTTAGTCATACGATGCCACCCTAGATCTGCCTCCTGCCTACCTCCCCAACCTCATCTTCCGCCACTTCCTGCCTATTCAAATAAAGTAGTTCTCTGGTCCAATATATGCTGTTTGTTAAACCCACCTTTCTTCCCTGTCTGCCCCTCTGACTAACAATGGCCCTCTTTTGCTATCGTTGTCTCCTTTCACACCTAATAATAACTCCAGGAAGCCTTCTCAGGTAAAGTTAGGTGGCCTTTCTAACTGCTCCTACAGGTCTCTTTGAATTCCCCTGTTCACTGTACTTACGACACTGCATAATAATAATAATGAATTTGTAGTATCTTTGCATATAGGGACTTGTTTTCAGAGCTAGCAAAGTCTCTGGTTTATAGCAGGTACACAATCAATATTTAATCATACTGAATGTGAAATATGAGGATTAATATGTGAATATAAAGAAGAAAGCTTCCCAAATAAGTATTTGCATTTGTTTATGAAAAAACCTGGTTGATTTAGAATAAACTCATATTTGTTCTTTTTTCTACCACTCTTAGAATTTTATAATAATTCTTAGTAAAAGGAGTATTTATGTTTATTACAGGTTCTTTTCTAGATTATTCAGGATTATTCTGACATATTTTTGTTTCATCCTGTAGTTTTTCTTCTTTTTTTTTAGCATTGCAGGAACTCCTGGCTAAAATAGACCTATGGTTTTCTGTCTGGCAGAGTGGGTGTTAGTCAATGACCAAGCACTTTGAAATAGGAAGGATGGAAATAAGAAATTAGGATTAGTGTATTTATATGTTGAACAAATATTTGCTGAACACCTTATCTGTCCCCAGCACTGTGCTTGTGCTGGGAGTAAAACAATGAACAAGGACTCCTACATGTCCTGCCTTATGGAACCAAGAGCCCAGTGGCAGAGGTGAGAGGAGGAATAACAGCGAATCACAAATGCTGATTCTGAATAAAGCTTAAGAAATTGTAGAGTATAACAGGGGGAATGGCCTACCAATTGTGAATGGGGTCAGTAAACCTTGCCTGAGAGGATAATAGGGGAAATGAGGTAATGATACAATCCAACTGCCTACTTAACTTTTCCCACAATTCCCAACCCCTGTACACATGTGTCTTAATTTTTACCAAATCAGTGAATGACTAGTTCCATAACTAAAACCTTGGATAGATCTTTGGCATTTTTCTCTCCCTCCTGGTTTTTATCTAATCTATCAAAAAGTCTTGTTACACCTCTAATACATCCCAAATACCTCAGCTTCTCTCCATCTTCTATTTGCCGTTATTCACCACTAGTGTTCTAATTGGTCCACTTCTTTCCACTCTTGTCTACCATAATCCATGATCCACAAAAGGGAGGGATCTTTTGAACATTTAAGTCAGATTAATGCATTTCACTGGATGTAAGTCTTCATTATTGTAAGTGACACATTATTTTAGGTACTAATCAGAAGGAAAAGTATGACATCACACTTGCTTAATTTGAATTTTTAGATTTGTCTTTCAGACTTTGAGATTTTGGTCACATATCACTTTTGCAAACTTAAGAAGAAGATGTAAGTGAAACCGGTAAAGTATTTCGAAGGCAATGGCAACAACTGCTATCTGACCACTAGTGACTGAAAAATGCCTTTGATTTCAAGACACATTCTTGATTTCAGAGATGTGTGTCTTAAAATCTGTGAAATTTGGTCTTTCATTCACTGTCACACTCCAAGCTCACTGTACTTCATTTCCTCCAGCCACTCTGGCTTCCTTTCTGTTTATTGAACATGTCAAGTTAATACGCATCTCAAAGGAAACTTTTTTTGCTCTTGCTGGAATGTTCTTTCTGCACCTTTTATAATGAAGGACGCCTGTTCCACTTGCACCTCCAGCTTTAATGTCACCTCCTCAAAGGGATCTTCTCTGATCACCCAATGTAAAGTTAACTATCCTCTCACTTGCCATTCCTTATTTTGTCACCCTTATTTTTTCTTTGTAGGAATTATTTGAAATTATTCTATTTATATAGACAATAGTGTATTTTATGTCTTTCCGCAATACATCCCTTGAAAACAGGGACATTGCCTGTCTTATTACTACTCTATTTGCTGCCTAGAACGGTGCCACGCGCGTAGAAAGAGCTCAATAAAACTCTGTAAAACCATGGATTATTAGACGGGTTTGGCATCCAGAGGGGAGATCAAGGCTAGAGATATAAATTTGGCAAAACATTGGTATATAGAAATGTATTAAGTCATGAATGTGGATGATACTGAAAGAAAGAAGGACCTAGAATTATGAACGGAGAATCTCTAATATTTGATGAACTGATAGTGGTGGATGCCAGCAATACAGCCTTAAATGGGGTGACCAGAGAAGTTAGGAAGGAATCTATAAAAGTGTGGTGTCATAGAGCAAAGGAAGAAAATATTTTAAGAAGGAGGTAAGTGATCAACAGTGTGAAATGCTGCTGAAAAAGACAAAATGAGGACTGAAAAATAGCTACTATTTCAGTTTAGTGAGCACCATGCTCTGGCCTGAGAGAATTGAGGTATGAAGGAAGGCAAAAGAGAGCCATTAAAGCCAACACAATTAAGGAGGGCTTTTATGAAAAAAAAAAAAAAAAAAAAAAAAAAAAGAGAAAGTGGTCAGAAGCTAAGGCTAGTCCAAACATTTATTTTTTGTGTTTGTTTCTTATTATATTTCATTTTACATACAGAGGGCTCATACATATGTTAACATGTTAATGAGAAGGGTCAGAGGAAGGTAAAATTTGAATATGCAGTAAAAAGGGGGTTTTTTTTCTGAGTTTAATGACAAATTAGAAAATTAGAAATTATTATTTCTGAGTTTAATGACAAATTAGAAAATTATTTTCTGAGTTTAATGACAAATTAGAAAATTACAAAAATTAACCATTAAATTCTGCTATCATAATATACATTTTTTTCTGCTCATTTTGTGTGAGTTATGAATAGGTTTTAGAAGTGAATTATCTGATCAGCTAAATTCTTGTGTTGTTTTCAAAGTTATTATTAGGCCTAATAACATCCAAAATGGGTTATTCTTACATGCTGTAAAATTCTAAAGAGAAATCATTATACTAAAGGGTATTTTCTTATATCTTTGTGAAATAGATGTCTCTATTACATTACTGCCAGTGAAATAAACACTATATAAAGTATATTCTCTATCAACTTTTACTCATTAATCACATTCTTTATTTCATTACTTTGCTGTTTCTACTACGTTACTATAAATATATATTGCATTTCATATGCTAGAATTTAATGAGTGCTTATATATTCCTAATAATTAAGTGGGAACTTTTTGTATTCGCACACCTTCTGCTTTTCTGAATATAAAACTATAATTTTAAATTTATTATTTGGGGGTAAATGCTAAGAGAGTAAGTTTACAGGAACTGGATCCAGCATAGAATTCTGCATCACGGCATCTGTTAGCCTGCCTTTGTGGTCTGCACGCTGGGAAAGCCTGACACCTACTGGAATAGAAACAGTCTACAATGCCCGGAATATGCTCAAGTCACAGTTAATTGCGGCAAAGGGGGAAACAAAAAATAAAATTAGGTAAAATAAAACAAATTTATGGAAAAGATTATATTAAAAGTTGACTTTAAGAATCATTACTTATAAAAGATATATGTTATACATATTTAATTCGATGTACCACTTTAAAAATACACTTTTCACTTTAAAATTGGAAAATAGGTTGGATCCAAACAGCAAACTCTATGCACATCCTGTGATGGGCATACATTCAGCTCGTTCTCATAAAACTTTACACTGACAATATTGTGTATAGACAGTAATTTGTGGCTGTGAGGCACTCTACAGTCATCTATCATTGAAAACTCAATTACATTCACCACACTGTTCCCACTACAGATAGCAAATTAATTATGCCTGAAAAAAATATTTTAATTGCAAAAGTTGGTACATAAAAAAGTGTTTCTTCTTAAAGTCTAAATTAACCACAAATCAAAGTTTCTAAAATTCCCCATGGTCTGAGCTTTGCATAATTGCTTTTCAAAAAATTATTTTAAATATCAATTTATTTATATGATTCTTTTACAAAACTGATATTTTTATCTCAGTTTGAATACTATATAAAATTTTGTAAAAGAATTAAGCATATAAAGATACACTACAATAAAAGAACCACAAACATAAATTATTTTGTTGTTAGGAAATAAAACAGTGATTTTCTTAAGGAAATAAGTATTGAGATGAACTTGTCTTTTGGACTGTTAGCCAAAGCTAAATATCAAATGTCTAATGCTTTATTTAAATATAATTTACATATCAATAATGTTTTTACTAAGTTTAAATTCTTGCTTCCCATTTTTATTATCCTTTTTCATGTTGTATATATTTCCCTTGAATTATTTTCTTATTTATCACTAGTGAACTACATGCAAATTAGTCTTTCAAATTAATAATTTGATTAAAAACTTCTCTTTTTAGCTTGATTGGAAAAAATAAAGATTTTAATAAATAGATTCTATAACACTTTGGAAGTATTTATGTTCATGACTTCTTAAGACTGTAGAGACATTCTGAATGTTTTTTTTTTCCTGAGAGGCAAGCTTCATCATCTGAATTGAACATAAATGATGATGATGCTCTTCTGTATTGGCTTTATGGCAATTATTGACTTGAAATATACAAGCAATTATGGTTAAGATGAATTTATCAGGTCATTAAAGAAGCAAAACAGGAGCTGTGTCTCTTTGTATCTGAGGCAAAAAAAATATTGAGGCCATATTATATACACCCTCTTCAAAAAAAAATCCCACTTAACTCTGAATCATTTAATTATTATGAGTAGTGATAGCAGCAAGTATTTTACTTTTCTTAAAACATTTAGTCTCACGACAATCGTGTGAGATAGATAATATTATTGTAGATGCTTCGTAGATGAGGAAGTCACTTTTGCCAAAGTCATGGCTATAAATTGTGGAGTCAAGATCTAAAAGCAGGTAGCCTGGCTCCAGCAACCAACTATGTTATGGGAAATTTTTCAGGGAAATTTTTCTTTATTTTCTTTTGCTTATGCAGGTGTGCCCACTGCCCCCACCCCTCACTTTCGCCTAATTCAGGATTAGAAAAAAAAACAAAAAAAACTCTAGGTACAGAAATACACTCTCTTCTTTATTCACCCCTATGTGTGGAGTTAAAAGGAGAATAAAAGTCTTGTCCAGCAGGCAGACCTTCATCATCAGAAATGATCTTCTAATTCTGACCTACAAGGTGAAAAAAGCATGTATTGATGACAGCTCTGATGTTGCCAGAAATGCCTCATTCCCCTCCTCCTTCCTTCTTTTCCCCTTTCCTGTTCTTTTGTCCTATTTTTTCATCCTTTGCTCTATTTCTTACTTTTTCTTCTTCAACTCTCTCTGATTTTGACAAGAGACATGCAAAATTATTATTTATCACTTTGTGTGGCATTTTTTTCAGTATGTATGTATTTATTTATTTTTACTGTGGTAAAATATACATTAAAAAATTTACCATTCTATCCGTCTTTAAATGTACAGTTCTGTGGCTTTAAGTAGTTTCACATTGTTTTGCAGTCATCACTGCCATCTATTTCTGGAATGTTTTCATCTTCCCAAACTGAAGCTCTGTACCCATTAAAGAATAACTTCCCACTGCACCCTCCCCACTGTCCCTGGCAATCACCATTCTATTTTCTGTCTCTATGAATTTAACCACTTAAGTACATCATACAAGTGAAACTGTACAATATTTGTCCTTTTGCGTCTAGTTTATTTCACTTAGCATAGTATTTTCAAGGTTCTTCCTTTTCAAAGGTTGAATAATACCCCATTTTGAGTGTGTGTGTGTGTGTCTGTGTGTGTTTGTGTATGTGATTTTCTTTTTCCATTCATCTGTCAATGGACACATGAGTTGCCTCTACCTTTCTGTTATTGTGATACGTGATATTTTAATGATGTTCTCAAATTAGGGTAATGTGCTAGGGAGAACATGTACTCTGACTAGTGGTGCTATCTAAAATCTGTTCTATTTTTATTGACTTAGGACACATAGTTTCCCTCAGGGACTTAATAATGGAACCGTTAAAACAAATGAGGCTTTAGCTGAATTTTTTCCCTGATTAGTGACACCAATAAAAGTAGGTTTGTTAAGATATAGTTGCCTTTAAAATTCTATTTTCCTCTTTAAACAAATTATTTTTTACTAACTGATATTTTTTAAAAAGAGAGGGGGAATTAACCACATATGTCAGACTTATAGAGTTGAGAATGAAATGAGCAGGTTGGATTTGCAAAAAGTAGTAAACACTTATAAAAAATATAAGACTAACTTTTATATATTTAGGATATGTTTGTCCCACTTATCACTGAATTGGGTGGGGATTTTATCGCTATGGACTTCAGGAGTTTAGTGTAAAATGATGTACAACACTATTATTTCATAATTTTGCCATTAGTAATGGTCAGTTAAGTTTTGTTTGGATGTATTTTCATGCAATAATAATCTTATAATTAAGACAATAGTATTTTTCATGAGGTAAATTAGGAATAATATGAATAAATTATTCTCTTATGAGGCATTAATATTTTTCTCTCTAAATTAAGTCCCACCAGAGACTTAGTTCTTCCCCTGAAGCATTTATGAATTCATTAATATATGCATATGTTGTCATTTGCAAACTGTAGTCCTCTCTAAGTACAAGGTAAAGAAATGGACATTTGAGATCTTATACTTTCTCAAGTCAGAGAGGAATAGGTGGGTATTAGATGAGGTGTGAGAGGTTATTACTAGAGTCACCTGATAATCTTATTTCTTCAAGAGAATGTTAATTTTCAGAAGCAGCTATATCTGTCTTGTCCTATTTCGTTTTCCTCTTGTTCCCCTTTAAATCTCTATGTTAAAGGGGATGATGGGAAACAAAGGTCGTTCAATCCATAAAGTCTCCCCCAGAAACAAAATCTTCTCCAGTTTCTCAAAGAAAATTATATACCATTGGCTTGGTTTATGGTGGCGATTTTATTGTCTTACCTTGACTTTTAATGAACATCCTCAGGACGTGGTGTTTTCATACTATTGTGTCAATTAAAGCCACAGTTTATTAATATGAAAGTTTAAGTATTTAGCTTCTTTTGAATTAGATGACAAGCAATCTATTCATCTGGGTTCTAAGGACTAGTATAACTGAATAATGTTAGTTCTTAGATTATCCCTTTATTTCTTGGGAAAATATTCCGTGTGGTCATTATTTAAAGCCATCTTTTTTGCTTCAGTCCTTTCTCACTCAGTTCAGGATAAGAATTGGTATGACTGGGCCATTATTTAGTCAATTAATGGAAGTTTTTTACATTAGTCTTTTCACTAGTTTCCTGAAAGACTGAGTTTCTAAAATGTCAAAATAAAACATATAGTAAACTGTTTATTTATGATGCCTTCTCTGAGTTCATTATCCACAAGTCTTCGAGTTTTATGAATCATAATAGAATCCTTTCCCCTCTTTATTTTATATGTTCAACAAGCTAGGCCTTTGCTAATAACCAAAGATGTCTGCTTTTCCCTAGAACAAACCTTTACCTATTAACTTGGAAAATCCAAAGAATCAATACAAGCTTTTTTCAGTACATGTTGCTGCACAAAAGCAACAGAGTTATTACCCTGAAAGAGAATCCCAAATGTGGTCTGCTGGATGGAAGGTTATGACCCCATGGAAAACTAAACACTTCAAAGTAACTGCTCTCCGTCTACCATAATCAGTCTAGAAAGGTACAAAGGATTACTAGGTTTAAGCAAAATGCTTGTCTGGGATCATTGCATTGGCCTTTAAACTGCCCATCCCCATTTTGCCATGCTTCATTTTCTATTTTTAAACCTACATTTTCAGATAATTTGGCTTTAAAATTATATTTACATTTTTAATATCCCTTAATGAGCTTATTTCATTGGTAGCATAAACCTAATTACGAGTCACACCAGGGGCTCTTTTGCTGTGGATAGTTCTTCCAATTTACCCTGCATCAAAGATTGCTGGGCCATGAGCAGTCTGCTGATCTGCTTCTTTGCCTCCTCAACTATTTTAGTCATGAGGTTGTTTTAATGCTTAGGATTTCAAAAGGCCTCTGCCAGGTGATACTATCATTTTGCTTCACAGAGAATGAATATATTTTTTTCTTTTCAAAGCCCTGAGCATGTAGTGATGGTGATACTTGTGTTGTTTCTGCCCCACACTCCCTCCTCCACAGTCATTCAGAGAATGTTCATGTGACAATTTAATTGTGCTTCGGTTGAAGTGAGTCAGTCTCAGTAATTAGGATCATCATTGCATTTGCATGAGGAATCTAGTTAATTTTTTAAAGATCCCTTTATTGTGGTGCTCTCAATTTTGAATCTTTTTTTTTTTATTTCTTGCTTTTTCCAGTTCTTTGTTTTACATTATTTTTGCCTCAATTGTCACCAATGATTTAACAACATGTGCCAGCGTGTCTTCTTACTTGTTTAAGGGGCCTGAAATTTTAAACATTGCATTCAAAATAACACAATAAGTTCTATGGAGCTCAATTTCTCTGCCTTAGATGAATGACAATGTGGAATGATTAAATCAAGCAATTAACATATCTTTTTTTCTTTTTATGTGTTGTTTTCTGGAATTTGTGTATGATGTACTTAAGTGAGGTTTTACTTTGTGTTTATCCTCTTGGAATTCATTAAGCTTCTTAGATATGAGGGTTGATTTTTTTAAAAAAACAATTTTAGGAAACTTTCCCTTTTTTTCTTCTCATGTTTATTCTGCCCAATCTTAGGACCACTTCAGTTTTGCTCATTTATGTTTTTGAATTTTTTTCTCTGTACTTCAGTTTGGCTGGTTTCTATTCCTTGTCTTCGAGTTTATTGGTCTTACTTTCTAAAGTGTCCAAACTTTTGTTAAGCACATCCAGTCCATTTTTAATTCACATATTGTATACCTTTCGTTCTATTTAATGGTTAATTGTTTTAAAGTCATACGTTGCTAATTCCAACATCTATGTCATCCCTGTTTTTTTTTTTTTTTCTATTTACTGGAGTTTTACTCCATATACTGGTCCTATTTTGCTGCTTTTTCTCATATTTAGTTTTGTTTGCTTTTCATGCTGGGCATTGTGGATGCTATGTTATTAGTGTCTGTATTTTGTTGTTTGTAAGCACAAAATAGTATTCAGTCCAAGATTCAAGGACACCCCTATATTGACTTTTAAAATGATATTTCTGTCTGGCCCCCTCATTTTATTAATCTTTAACACATTTTTTAACCATCCTAGTATCCCCAAACTCAGATCTCTATTTTCTTTACGTGGTGTCTTTTCTGGAATCCATCCTTCTGTGATGCAGTTTGAAAATTGTTCCCAGGCACAAAACCAGATTGAATGCGGAGCTAACATCACATATTTTCCCTCAAGAATCATATCACTGCATTGTCTACTGCCCAACATCTGAAAACTGTTGCTTTATACATCTTGTCCAGATTTATAATTTTTGCCATAAAAAAGTAAATCTGATAGTTTATATAGCCAGGGACAAATTCTCTGAAATTTATGTTTTTCGTTTATTATATGAAAAGTTATAGAATAAGCTCATTTAACTCCTTATATCAAGCTAAGATTTGTTGTGAAAATTCATAGAATTTGAAGATTAATTTGAGGAAAATTGACATATTTGCATTGGGTTTCCCATTAATTAACATGATTCATTGGCTTTTTCTTTAAAGCTTTTCAATAAAGTTTAAAATTTTTACATATTAAATCTAACACTTCTTTTGCTGAATTTATTCTTAGGTACATTAATCTTGTTTTTTTTGCTATTGTTAATAGTGTCTTTTTGAATTTGTTGTTGGTATAGAGAAATGTAACTGATCTTAACTTTGTGATTGAATTAATATAAATTAATCTTGTATTAACTCATAAACATTTATATTTGATTACATTGCTGAATTGTCTTTTTAATTATAATAATCTGCATCTAGATCATTTTGTATTTTGTTTGGTTCCAATCATATCCACTGCAGCTAATAAGAGTTCTTTCTCTTCTCTTTTGATTTTTAAACCATTTATTTACTTATGCTTTACTGCACATAATTTAAAGTAATGGACCCAGATCTGAGTTTTTTATCTCAGTACTAATGTTAATATTTGCTACAAGAGCATTCTTGCATTTTGATTTATCTTATAGCTAAACTCTGCAGGTTTCTCATTTTAGCTTTGATTTATTCTTTTCCTTATTTTGATCCTGTTAGTGTTTCCTTATAGTCCCTGAGTACAGCAATACAGTAATAAGTTATTTTCTCTTATATTTAAATATTTTAAAGCTAAATAGCAATCTTACAAGGTTTCTGATCTATAGTATGGCAAAAATAGATGTTTGTCTGTGAAAATAATTTTGATGAAAAGAATTCTTTTTGACAACAGTTTTTTCCCTAACAATTATGATCTTCTTTAGGAATTGGTGTGCTTATGTACATACCAGGTTATCTCCCACAGTGATATTGGACAACCAGGTCACTTATGTCCCAGGTGGGAGAGGATCTTGTGGCCGGACCGGTGGACCCTGTCCTCAGAGGTATGTAATATTTCTTGAAAATAGCCACTGTTTTTGCACCATAATAAATTATACCTGGGAATATATAATGTTATTCATCCAAGGTACATAATACATAGTAGGGTCAGGAGATGGTTGTCACATTATGCTTTAGTAAGTGAAAATGCAGACACTAATAATATTTGCCTCATATGGTCATTTTTAGAATCATTTGAGATAATGCAATAATATATTTAGCCTAGTGCCTTGTGCCTTGTGAGCATTCAATCAATGTTAATTCTCATGCTTATTTCTATTTTTACTATCACTATTACTTTTACTTTATATCTGGTCAACAATCCTGTCCTTTAATTGCTTATGAATTTCATGCACAATTTTGAAGATTTATTATTTTCTCTTCATGCTAGGTCAGAAAGAAGTTTATAACTTTGTTCATATTCTAAAATTAGGAGAGCTTCTAGTTACAATTATGCATGGTAAAGCAGCTAAGTGAAGCTTTTCTCTTGTATCTATTGTAATTAGCCATGTCATTTGATTATCATTTTTTTAAAAAGTCTATGCTGTTGTCCTAAAAGATGAGGCTGAGTAATTGATAAATTCTCTGAATTCATGTAGTCACAGTAGCTCAGCTGGGGGTGTTTCCAAAGAGCCTGCAATAAAAACTCAAATTGTTATTCAGGCCATGATGGCTAATATTATGCAAATAGTCACACAAATAACTCAGGCAATGAATCTGACACATGGCAATCTGGAACAGTGCACAATAAGGATACATAAAATCAAGGTGTTTCTTAGTCCCTTGAGGAACAGCTAAGGTTCATGGTCCAGAGAGCTAAGCACATCTTAGGGATTTGGGAGAGCTGAACTCTAGTTCTGTTTTCAGCCCTTACTCCCTTTGTGACAACTTACTTGCCAATACGAGACACAAAGAATGCATTGCTAATTCTTTAGTAATGAAAACTTTACCACAGTAGCCCCTAGCATACTGCCCTTCTGGATTCAAGGTGAGCTCTTTTTATTTTTTTCTTTTCTTTAAACAAACCATAAGTATTTATCTTTATTCTTGAATCTTATCTTTTTTATGCCTTCTGAGTGGGTCCATTCATTCACTATTTTTAATACTCATTTCATAATTGCTACTTTTTCTGTTATTATGTCTGAGCTATATGCAACAGATATTTAGTTTGCCAAAGCAGGAACATTGACCCCAACAATAGTTCAACTAACTGCTTGAGCTCATCCTTACAAACTCTATATACAGTCCCTTTCCAAATTGCTTTGCTTCCTACTTAGCTTTAACTATGGGAGTGCAGATAGTATTTCACTAGACAGAATGATTTAGTGAAATAAATGAGGGTAAATGATTAGCATGCTTTTCAGATGGAAAGGATCTTGAAGCTCATTTTGCAACTGACAAATAGCCTCAGACATACTCGGTTACCTGTCATGTTATAGCAGAAACTGAAACTTAAGTCCCTAAAGGCCAGTCTGTTATAATGCTATTGCTCCACATGTTCAAGGTTTACCCATGTAGATGACTGTTGTCTCCATATAGTTGTACGTGGCAAACTCCAGGATAATAACAAGGGAGGCTAGCCCACATGACATGGGCTAAAATCACAGCTCTACCCCTTTTAGATACGGGACTTTGAGCGAGTTATTTCATCTCTCTGTTCTTTGGGTTCCTCATCAGCAAATCAGGATGATAATAATGCCTTCATCATAAACTAAAATGAAAATTAAGCAAGATAGTATGTACCCATTTTACAGACCCATTTGATAAATAGCAACTAAATATTAAAGTCACATGGATAAGACTAATATGGCCAAATTGTACTTATGACTTACATTTACACACACACAGAGCTCACAATTTAGTAGCAGTCGTTAATTATATTGATGGTTGTGTTGAACTGCTATAGTTTCCTTATTTCTTTTCTGCTGTTCTATGGTTTCATCTTAGAAATAAAATTTCCTCATATTACATCCCTTCTCTCTCTCTCTCAGAGAAATACTATATGACAAAAATAGTAGGTAGTATAATCTCAAAACTTTGAAGATGAAAAATTCAATGGGAAAATGATAGTGGTTATCATAATTTCTATTAGATCACGAATATCCAATTTGTTTCGAGTTGTTTGATACTGATCTGGAGGAAATACAGATCTTTTTAATTATAACAATATAGGAAATCATACGAATTGAAGTAGAATAAATTATCTCCATATAACTTTAAAATTGGAATGAAAATAAGTTCTAACATTGATTTAGCTAGAAGTATTATCAAGAGAAATGCTATAATATCTTTAGAAAGTCAATGACAGGTATCAATTTAAAATACCAAATACCGTAACTACTAATGCTTTTTATAATGCATTGAAAGAAACCTAAGTTAGGCAATAATATTGATGATGAATATTATGATTATAACAGCTAATACTAAATAAATACTTGTTATATTGTAGGCATTGCCCCAAAAACTTTACATTTATTATTCCAACTGATAATTTAATGTGAAACAAATAATCAATTTCCTCTCAATTGCTAAACTCTCTAGATCTCAGAAGATACCCAATCCTGTCTATAGGATGCAACATAAAATTGTCACCTCATTGGATTGGAGGTGCTGTCCTGGATACAGTGGGCCGAAATGTCAACTAAGAGGTACACTCTAATATTAATAATCACAATTCTGAATAATAAGAAACTGATTATATTGAAGAAAAGAATAGCATTTCCCCTTTTGAACCAAGGTAAATTAACATGTAGCCAAACTCCTAGGACTGTTATACTTTCTAAGCTTTCTAACTTGGTAGCTTTTATAACACTCTGAAGTCTCATAAGCTATTCTTTAACTTCTCCCCCATTTTTATGTTGGATTTATATGATGAGCAAATGGAAATCTGATGAAAGATCTTACTTATTCTTAACAACAAGCTATAGAGGCATGCCTTATTAAAATATCACGAATGCTAATTTTCAATTTTTAAATAAAGTATTATTAGAAGTGACTCAATATAAAAATAAGACTACCCTCTAGTTTTGTTCCAGTTCAGTTATTTGAAATAATGTGCCTATGAATGAAATTTAATATTAAAGGACATACAAAGTATGTCATGAATAATTCTCTCTTTTTCAAAATTCTAATGGAGCTATTTTTTTTTTCAACTGAGGTTTTAAAGACTTTCTGGTGGCAAGGCTGATCAAACACATGGTAACCCGCTGTGGCCTAATATCCATGTGACTATTATTTTGCTTTTGGCTTTAAACAGGTTTCCTTTGAAAAATAAGATATGGCATCAGCATACATATTTTAAATGAATGAATATTACAAGAAAGGCCATTAGCCGTGGTGGGGAATTCAATCAACAGTATAGGAGACTGTGATTAAAAATTAATATAACTGTGGAGAAACCATTATGACTCACATTAAGAAAAAGAAAATTATAATACAAAAGCTCTAGGAATCCTGCATTTTAGTTAGGGATATTATTTATGGTTTTACTAGCCTATACAATGAGAATCTGCAGGCAAATTTCACCATAATGCTATTTGTTCTGGGTCTGGCCTGAATTTCAAAGATGTTATAAAATTTCAATTTATATTCAGACTATAGAATGAATATGTACAGCATTTATAACCAGGTAAAATAAACTTTTAAATAAAATATAATCTATGCTGAAAATATTTGGAAATAAGGAATTTAGCATATTTTAAAAAGACCCAAATATGGCCATGATTTCTGATTTCCATGAAGTACACAAATATACTCACAATGGTAAAACATATCTGTGTCTAGAATTGGTGAATTGTTAAAAGTTCTGGATAATGTTTAGAATTCTGTTTCTGAAATCTGTATTTCTCTTCTTCTGCAAAGAAGGATATCATGAGATTATTAATTCCATCATTATTTCTTGATGATTCAAGTGTTTGCAGAGCACATTTCTAGAAATTTAGGATGTTATTACACATCTTATTAGTAGACACGTGGCAGGGAAAAAGTCTACTAATGAAATAATGTCATGGACTCTAGTTGATCAGAGCGTTGTTGCTCTGTGCTTCAACCTTTTATACTTAGAATCAATTCTTTATCACTATGGTGGACTACATACATGTAGGAAGAAAAAATACCAGAACATCACTGTAAATATAGACACAAGAAACAAAGACTAGCTGACAGTTTCCAATATAGACTGTGTCCTGCCACTCTCATTTTTCAGAGTATGATATGAAATATTTATGAATTCAAGTAGTTTAGGGATTGTCTAATGACATCTTATATCCTAATTAGAAGTAACCTGTGGATAGGTTTTATACTAGATTTACAAATCACTGTATTAATTTCCAGTGGCAAAAATGTCCCAGAACAGTTCTGATTACGACCTTCTGTCATAATAGTGTAATTGGAACCACTCATAATTCAGGTATTTGCTGATTAAGCTGTTATTGAAAGGCCTCTTTTCTACGGAAATCTACAATGGGAATAATGTTCCAATGGCAGATATGCCTATTGTGTCATATTGTCATACAACCAATTCTAATATAGCTTTGATTCCAAAAGAGCCTCCTGTTGCTCTCTACTATACTTTGACCATTCTACTTTTCACTTTTAGTGCAGTTGTATTTTCAGGGGCTGAATTTTCTATTAGTGCAATTGATGCACTGGTTGTATTAGGAACTACTGTGTCCCTTTGTCCCTTGAACCTTCATTATATCTCTCCTGGGGGGATATTTGCACATTTTCCCCTTCTAATAGCTAACTAAATTGCAGTAGGAAGATCTTCTAAATATGCAGGAAATATCACCAGTTCAGGAATAAATTGGAGCTGTTTGCAATTGTACTCATTTTTATTTCTTCTCCTCCACTTTTTTACCCTTCTTTCCATTTCTTTCTTTTATAGCCTTCTTTCTATTTCTTTGGGGATGTGGATCCATCTCGAAACTGTTAGAAAGAGATGTGGTGACTCAGAATACATGGCGATTCTCTCTTTATTCCACAATATGCTAATCTGCTACACATGTACTTTAGCTGCAACTCAGATAATCAAAATACTGGTAGCCACAGTTCTAGATTACCTTATAAAAATATTCATCATATTATCAAAAGGAAACCAATTTTTAAAAATCTAAATGAATAGAACTTTATTGGGGGAAAAAGGAGCATTAAGTCCAACATCAAAGTAATAGTTCTGATATGTTTTACATTTGTTATGTCATTTTCTCATTTCAAATATATATATTTGTACATAATGAGGAGTGAGTCATCAAAGACAGTTTGCACAAGGGTTTTGCCTTTAGAAAGGACCTAATTTTGTGATATGGTATTCAAGATACTTTTCAGAAAGCCAGCAGTAACATACACTTAAACCTGTTTTATAAAATTTGCAATAATGCTCTTTTCCAGTAGATGTCTCTAAAATATTCTGAAGTGGAACAAGGAAAGTGTGACTTGCTTTAATGACACAAAGGGCAATGATTTAAATACAAATAGTGTTAGATTACAGAGGATGAAGAAAACTTGTTGGCAAATCTGTTTTTAAAAGTCCAGTGGCTTTAATCATCAGATCCTTTATAGGAAAAAGGTATCTTATAACATTCTGTTTTGTACTGCAGATATTATGAATGCTGACAAAATGTGAGCATGTACAAGTGCTGAAATCAACTGGCCCCTACCATATGTTACGAATATATAAAAAATATTTGGTTTTACAAATGCTGTGAAATCATGCAATAAATTATATAAGAGCTACTGTAACTAACATTTGAATATGGGGCTTCTCCAGCAGGAGTATTTTAAAATGCATTCCCTGTAGTTTTGCATATCTAGTTCTTCCCAGCAGTGGCAAATGCTTTCTTCTTTGAGAAAGAACATTACCTCGTCTAAGCATCTTTCACAATAAAATTATGATGCATTTAGTGAAGAACACTATGTACCATAAGTGGTTGTTGCACCAAACTGCCTACTTCAATTTACCTAGTAAATCTCAGTAAAGCTTAATATGTACACCGAACATTCACCATGCAAGTATTCACTTGATATTGAGGGATCAGCTGGAAATCTGTCTCCTCAAGCCACAAAGGAAGGTTTTCTGGTTCTGAGTGAGAGAGAGCAAACATCCTCATTACCGAGTTGCCATTAATGACATCCTCCATATGGCTCGAAGGCCTGGAAGGAAAACAAAAAAAAAACTTGCAAATAAAACCCATCTAATTAAAAAAAAAAGCATCTAATAAGGAAGCTGTTGCTCCTACTGTAGACACTTGCTGACCTTGCTTCTCTAAGTCCTTGATCTGTCAAGGTCAGGGCTTCCATTGCAAGGGGAAAAAAAGAGAGTAACTGTGCTGGGAGAAAAGCAAAAAGGAATCCAACTTAAAAAATATATTGCATTGTAAAAAAATCTGAAGTGCACAAACATCTTTAAAAATTTAGTTGACTGAAATAAATGTCCTTCTGTCCCTGTACCTATCGCTTAGAAGGGAACAAGAAAAAGAAACTTAGAAATCTGTCCTGTATGGAACAAAGCAAAGGTCTGTACTCAAGTGAAAGACAGATTGCTTGGAAAACCTAGAATCTGTGGCAGTCCTTGTGGCAGAGAATACATTTGGGGAGACAGAAAGATTGCTAAATGAAAAAACAAAAGAGCACCAATCAACGAGGTTCTTTATCACAGGAGAGTAACTGACTCCACTGTCAGAGATCCTATCAGCTCTTTGCTGTGGCTGGTTAAATCCCGTGTAATAAATTGGGATGAATGCAAGTATTGAACTCTAGTCAACAAACAGAGGTAGGGAAAGATAACATAAACTATTGAATTTGTAAAACAGGCATTTCAAGTTTTCAACAGCCTTGGCAGGGACTCCATCCAATGAATTCCGGAGCAAAGAGATTCATGTGACAATTGGATCTCAAGGATCTTTGTGTGATGCTTAATAGTTGTTTCTTTTATTCTTGAGTACAGTTTTCTCACTCAGATTCTGAAAAAAAAACAAAAAACAATAAATTTAACAATACTGCTAAAAGCAAATGGGAAGCTTTATGAACATGCATGTGCACACATGCAATTACATTAATTTTTGGCATTTAATACTAAAAAATATAATCACATTTTCTTTCAAATTAGTGATCTTGAAACTATAAAATATGAAAAAAGCTTAATTTTTCTCATTTTGTATATATTATTTTCGTATACCGAGGAATGAATCATCAAATTTTAGTGTGCAGGAAAACTAGATTTTCACTTGATACGTCTATGCATGTTAATTTTTATCTTTTTCAATTCCTTGTTTTTTTTCTTTCTGACAGCTTTTCAATTTACTCTCTCCTCTCCTTCTCACTGATTTTAAAGTTTTTTCTTATGTTTTTGGTTACTATTTTCAATCTATTGATTATCTCCCGCATATCACTGTCTATTCCCTTTTTTAATGTAATAGCATTTTCCAAGATCACATGAATGATATATATCTCAAATTCTTTTGACCCTCAGGTCAATAGAAAATTAAACTTTGATGCTCTTCATTTGCTTCCTTTCTATTCTTGACACTTTACCTCTCACCTAGGTAAATTTTTACTTCTTGAGCATTCAGGATCTTTCCTAGACTGGGTAGCACAGAGGGAACTATATCTTGATGACATGTTCCTACTGAAGTCTCAAATAGGATCCTAGAAGAGTTAAAATCCCCCCGCACATCCTCGTGTGTGTGTGTGTGTGTGTGTGTGTGTGTGTGTGTGTGTGTGTGTGAAAGAGAGAGAGAGAGAGAGCCGTTGCCCTTGTTTCCCCAGTCTTTGAAGGATGTTAAGTAAAACATTGTTATAATCTTCATATTAAATATGCAGCATGTAATACTTTGTAAGAAGTAAAATTAAGAGACCTGATTAAAATTCCATTATAAAATGCAACTTAAAATAACATGTCACTATTTATAATAAAGCTTTACCACAGTATTTTGAACCCCTGGAAATAAATCCTGTGTAAAATGCTTTTGTGATTTGCATTGAGGTCTCTCCATTCAGGATCATGGGCACCCAAACCAATCTGCTTCTTGATTATGATGATTGGTGGGAAGGGGCAGCAGTCACAGTCAATATTGTATATAAATCAAATATTAAGAATGCATTACTTTTTATTTTCTTAAAGCATTGTCTATAATACAGTCTAAAACTACAGACCAAGTAATATACATCATACCAAATCACTCATATCATTCTAATAATTTCTAAGCAATTTATTGATTTCTACAAATTATATTGGTGTCGTCTTTCTTTTGCCATGGATGATACCAGCTAAATGATGTCCTTGTCAGAGAGGTAATTTAGTATAGGGAACTCTCTCAACCTCCTTTAATGACTTACCCATCAGATTTAGAGTCACTGGGTGACAAGAGGTCTCAATAAGTTTGTAATTTTATTAACATCAGTTAAATTATCCTCCTGCTGGATTATCTATTGGGCTTTCCTGAATAAAAAGTGATTGCATTCAATTTTTATCAGCACTTAAATACTGTGTGTATTTTTGAATGTTTACTATCTTTATTATTAACTAAATCATGAAAATTCTTATATAAATATCCTATTTAATTAGTTCATAGAGCTTTGTAAATGTCATTAGGCCAAATTCATCTGGCAACATAAATCAAGGAATATTTATTGCACTTTTATAGTTTTGTCATATAAATTTTGTTTTCAAACAATTTATTAGAAAATCTTTTTCTTATATAATTGGATTTTTACTAATTTTTATTTCAAATAGTATATATATCTATATATTTCAATTAATATATATTCATTTAAAAGAGAATATATAAGTTTCAAATGTATATTTATAGCATACATGAAATTTTTATATCTATACTATCTTTGATCAGTTTTTTAACTATCTCCAGTTTAATAAGGAGAATTTTCTTTTCTTGTAAAGCTGAAAAAGGATTGGCATTTCTGTTAGTGTCATCTCTGAAAATCTGTTATTTTTTTAAAAAGTCTATTTTCCAATGTTAAATTTCACAATTTATATGAAAGTGAATTCATAGGGCTTCATATAATTTAAAAAATGCCTTTTTAGCTGTAACATCACAGGCTATCTTTGAAGCCCAAATATTCTTCCAATTTTTATTATTTTACTTTTTAGCATGTGCTCTTGCTTTCCATCTCTTTCCATCTTTCTTTCTCCCTCTCGTCTACTTTTATTGTCTCTTCTTTATTTGATATATAGCCATAAATATGAAATTCATCTAGAAAAGATTTCAAGTGTTTACTTGATAACACATTATACTTTCAGTCAGAAATATTTGAATACAGTAGCTTATAGTGCCAAAATTTTTAAAAAACAGAAGTCTATCTAAAACTTTGCCTGGAACTCCTGGTTTACTTTTTCACTATTATTGCACTGGCTTCACCTATCTAAAAAATTAAATTTTCACATACACAAATTTCGTGGAAAATTCCTTTCTCAAGTGTTCATATGTATTACTACATTACTAATGCAGTATTAAAGATGTTTTCCCTTGTAACTTACTGAGATTTAAAAAAATTAACAGCTTTAAAATTCTTGATTTTTACATTTTAGGAAAATTATGAAAATACTTGTATATGAAAAAGTTCAAGTTTCATTAATAATACTTTTAAATTTTATTAAGTTGACTTTTAAGTTTTCTAAGAAGTTGTCTTACAAAAAGCAGTATCATAAAACTCATTTGCAATGATATTCCTAGATCAGCATTATTATTTTAGGTAAGTTCTGTAATATTTTTCTTTTCTAAAATGCTCTATTATTTTTAAATTCTCATTATTTTAAAAAAGAAATAATTTAAAATTCTGATTTTTTCTAAATATTTTATTATTTTATGGGCACTTTATTAACATTATCTGATAAAGTATTTTTTAAGTTTTTTACTTCAATTGATTTCATTGAACATTTTTATTATTAGGAATACTTATTTCATGAGACTAATTTCATAACATTTTTTAATATTTTCTTCTTCATGATTCACGGTTGCAAACGATCTTTAACAGAGTGGGTAAATGCCATTATGGTGAAAAATAAGTCTAATAATTTTATTTCTATACTATACAAATTTGTAGGATTGTTTGAATCCAACATTTACCTAGCAAGAAAAAATAATCTACCAATATTGAAAATCAAGTTGATTTTCATTCCAGAAATGTAACTTATTTATTTTATATTGAATTTATTTTTTATAATTATTTGGTATTATTTAGATGTTGTACATATTAAAAGATGTTCCAGACTAACTGAGTTTGGCACAGTATCATTACCTAATTTAGGACGAGGTTCCTAAGTGATATAATTTTTGTTTTATTCTCAGATTCAAAAAATTCATACTCAAGATACCTGAAACAAATGCTTTTAAAATTTGGTTAAACTTTTGTTTCTTTTTCAGTGTCTTCAATAATTTACTATAAACTTCTGGACCATAATTATCAAATAACTATGCATTTAGAACAATTAGCACATACTAATAAGTAAAATAAATTGAACATCAAACGATATGGAAGTTCTAGCAAATATATAAATCATAAGCAATGATAAACTGTTCGTTCTACTAAAACACTGACTGTTTCACAAAATCTATGCACTGCCTGACATCAGTCCAACAAAATGCTAATTCTGAAAAATAGTTTTCAGGTGTTGCCACAGTAGGAATTCCATTCATCACATATCCTACAAAATACATCGTTTATCATGTATCCATGATTAACTTGTAATTAGTTAATATTATAATTTGTATAACTCAGCTTGTCAGTTATTGGACTTCAGCATTATGTATTTGCCAACAGTTGTAGCTTTATTATATTTCAATATTTTAACAATTGGCCGACCACATTGCTACATACTGGCAAAACACAATCATGGAGTTGGGGAATGTGCAATGTTGCTAGATGGGAGTAAGGAGCAACAGTCTGGCTTTTGAGTGGAAAGTGATTTTATTTCTGAGACATTCTAAAATTGTCATTGGGCTGTAGATTTGATTGCTGTGAAGGCAGCACAAACATTCTTCATATGCTTCCATGCTTAACAGTGCCTCTTTAGGGATCTTGTGTTATAACAATAGAAAGAATGGTAATATCTACATGAGGAAATCAGGAAGCTGTGAAAGGCACCTTCCACCCCCATCCCACTTCACTTACTCTTTAAGGAATGGTATGAGACTCAAGGTTTTCATTTCCTAAACTTTATTAAATCATGTCTTCAACACACGCCTTTGTTATTAACAGGAATGCTATTTAAAAGTCTATGAAGATCGATTTCTGGATTGCAATTTTAGTATTAATATATCTAGTATTTTGTGCATTATAACAATGAATTCACCTCTTAGAAGTAGAAAGTTTAGCAATTTGTTCTAAATTAGTGTTCCTAACCAGGGCCATACATAGAAATCACCTATAGAGTTTTTTTTTTTTTTTAAATACGCACATGCCCCATTCCTCAAAATAGATCTACTGAATGAGAATCTCAGGTGAGGGAGTGGAAAGAACATGGACACTTAATGTTTCAAAGTATACAGGAACTTCTGATTTCCATCCACGAGGAAAAAGAAAAACAGTATTCTAATGGGATGTAAAGAAATATGTGTTATAATAAAAGTTAATGATAGAAAAGGAAATTCGAATAGTAATCTTGTTTGTATTCAACAAAACAATATTATCTTTGCTTTCACTATAATTATGCTTCCCTTCCTAACAAAGTATCCACAGCCTACTGAGTTATGGTACTACCTTCAAATGCACCAGCTCTTTTTGTTCCTATGATCTAGCCAAAAAGGTAAGCAGCAAATAAATGAAAAGATCATTGTTCATCCTGTTAAATTCACCTGTTCTTACTGCTATAAATACTTATAAGTTAGTATCCTTAACATTCATATTTAAATTAATAGGTCTAAGGTGGGGCTCTAGAAGTTCTACCACCAAAAGTTTCCAGGTGATGCTCATACTGCTGATTAAGGGACCCCAGTCTGAGAACCATTGCTTTACTCTCTAGATATACTCTTGGATGGATTTACATTTAAGCTTCCAGAATAAAATGTCTTATTACACCATTTAAGGAGGAATCGTGATAAAAATTTATGCAATGATTAAATGGTTGTATCTGTATGAATGAATTTAAACTTACACTATAATAACCTTATTGCTAGGTCTTAGAAGAATATTCACACTTTTCCCCACCCACTCCATCCCCTAAATAATTAAACTATTCCCCAAGCTGCAGATTGCCTTTGTCCATCAGATAAGTCAACAATTACACAGGACTTTATAGAATACAGTGGAGGAAACGAAAATCAAAAAGAAACAGCATCAAAACAAAAATCTTGGACACGAGTGGAAATTCATTAATTTAGCTCAATGCCCTGAAGAAAAACAATGCAAAATTCAATCTAACAATATAGACTCACCCAAATTAATGCCAAATATACTTCCTGTGGAGTAGAGAAACTTAAGTATTATATAGTCAAAGCCACATATGGCTTAGGGAGCATAATTAACATGTGCCAGAGATGCAGAGTTTCATTGGTTCATAAATTCACATGGGAAGAAGCACAGCTAGACACAAAACGCTTGTTTCCTCATGTCTGTCATGCAGACTTTAATGGATACATTTGTTTGTTAGAAGTCTGTAAATTAAAGCCATATTATTTGATGTTCTCAATATTTTATTTTATTTATTTTTATTTTAATTATTTATTGATCGATTGGTTGGCAGAGTCCTGCTCTATCCCCCAGCTGGAGTGCAGTGGTGCCATCTCGGCTCACTGCAACCTCCGCCTCCCGGGTTCAGTCGATTCTCCTGCCTCAGCCTCCCAAGTAGCTGGAATTACAGGCACCTGAGCCACCACATCTGACTAATTTTTGTATTTTTAGTAGAGACGGGCTTTCACTATGTTGGCCAGGCTGGTCTTGAGCTCCGACCTCAAGTGATCCACCTGCCTGGGCCTCCCAAAGTGCTGGGATTACAGGCGTGAGCCACCGCACCTGGCCTGTACTCAATATTTTAAATAGATCATTTCTCTAAATTGTTTTCCCCAATGAAAAATTATATTGCCATTTAAAATATTATTTGATTCATGGGAAATATTACTTGCCATTTAAAATATTACTTGATTCATGTTAAATTCTTCAATATAGATTTATTTTACAAGATTTTCTATTTAATGAAATTTCACTGACTTTACCAGTTGATTTGCTTGAAATGTGCCTGGCAATAGTTTACTTTTATTTTTAGTCCAGTTTGAGACTATCAAAATCTGGAAACAATCCATTTAAGTGGCACTATTAATGAAATAGCTATTTTTATTTTAGTAAGGAACCTGTAGCTCTCCCTTTTTTCCAAGTAGACACCAGTTGGAAATTGCCTTGTTAAACAATCAGCCTTTGTGGCAGTCCACTTATAAGAATGCTATAGCTTTTAACACAGCGGATCTAAAAATCCCTCAATTATGCAGGCAGTTTACATCTACTAGTTTACAGAGCTCCTCCAAACTACCATCCATTTTCACGGAAAGGAGGCCTGAATAATTTTATTTTTTTTCCAAGCAGAATTAGAGTCCTGCATTTCCCACTCCAATGTGGTGTCGCATTGCCCTATGGTTGGGGGCAGAGCAGCTTACTCTGCAATCATCCCCGACCATCATGCTTCAGTACACGGGAAAATGAATGTCAGCCACATTATTGTTCAGGACTGGAAAAAATGAGGCTGTCCCAGTGCTTAACTGTCTCTCTTCTCTTTCTGCTTCCTTCTAGCTCAGGAACAGCAACATTTGATACACACCAACCAGGCTGAAAGTCATACAGCTGCTGGCAGAGGAGTAGCTGAGCAGCAGCAGCAGCAAGGCTGTGGTGACCCAGGTCATAGATTGTAATTACTATCATCTCTAACCCAATTATTGTCAATGCTATTTATTACAACTTCCAAGCAAGAAATCTCTTAGTTGTCAAATGATTGATGCTGACACATTAGCATACTTCTCAGTCTTTTTCTACTGGTGCTGGATGTTGGGAGAAATTGTGGCTAAGCTATAATAGGTACTGAAAAGACCATGTATAATTATAGAAGCTTTGTGTACAAACACAGAAGGAAGAAAAATGCTGTGATACTAGGTTGTAAGGAAACCACAGGTTTCCAAAATAAGACCAAACTTTTGTTCTCCAAAGAGTGCCATTATGGAAGACCCTTGACGTGGAAGGAACAACTTATTGTTTTAAGGGATCTAAGAAGGCTCTCTTCCATTCATTGATAAGAGGTTGCTTAATGGGTACTGATCCCTAAGAAATGGGATTATGACTAAGAATCAACAAGAACCTCCTGCTGATCCAAAGTTGGCATGTCACATATTTTTCCATCTCTCTAATCAGCTTTTGCCATTTCTTTTAGGCTAAACTTTAGCTCTTACAGACATAAGGTTGGTTGCTGCTAAAAACATCTATTCACTGTATTTGGCACGGATCTAGTCATACAAAACAAGGCACTCAATTAAGAAATGTGACTTAAAGGGCTGTCTTTAAGAATGCAGCTGAATATCCCCTAACAATGGTGTTGTAATTTTTTAAGGGATTGAAATTCAGTATCTTTATAAAAGACCATAATATTCTTGAATTACTGCAATACATGTGTAAAGGGATAGACAGTATTATTGCTATATAAAGTGATTCAAACTAAATTATAAGTCTCTTTATCTTTGATTAACGAATACCTCAGTAAACAATACAATTCTCAGAACATAGCTACAACTACATACATATATATAACTGAATATTTTTAATGCTGAGGTATTGAATTTGGAAGCAGAAGATGAGCCATCAGCTCTGTAACTGCGAGCAAGTTATTTTGGTTTTCTGCCCCTTTGTTTCTTTTTTTTTTTTTTTCTTTTATTATTATTATTATTATCATTATTATACTTTAGGTTTTATGGTACATGTGCGCAATGTGCAGGTAAGTTACATATGTATACATGTGCCATGCTGGTGCGCTGCACCCACCAACTCGTCATCTAGCATTAGGTATATCTCCCAATGCTATCCCTCCCCCCGCCCCCACCCCACAACAGTCCCCGAAGTGTGATGTTCCCCTTCCTGTGTCCATGTGTTCTCATTGTTCAATTCCCACCTATGAGTGAGAATATGCGGTGTTTGGTTTTTTGTTCTTGCGATAGTTTACTGAGAATGATGATTTCCAGTTTCATCCATGTCCCTACAAAGGACGTGAACTCATCATTTTTTATGGCTGCATAGTATTCCATGGTGTATATGTGCCACATTTTCTTAATCCAGTCTATCATTGTTGGACATTGGTGTTTCTTTTTGAGAGTGTAACAGTAACTCTTTGAAATAATTTTTTTAAAACACTGAAAATTCTGGGAAAAGTTAAAACATTTTAGAAATCTAAGCTATTATACTACTCTTTACAAATTTCTACACTTAGTCTTAACATTCAAGTTGCCATTTGCTAAATGAATATAGTCTTGTATTTTCAAATGTATTCATGCAAATATAGTTTATTTGAATTACCTTCAAACCTATCATGAAATGTAAGTGATTTTTAAATATATATATATTTAATTTTTAATTAAAAATTTAAGTGGTTTTAGGCTGGGCACAGTGGCTCATGCCTATAATCCCAGCAATTTGGAAGGCCGAGGCGGGTGGATCACGAGGTCAGAAGATCGAAAACATCCTGGCCTATATGGTGAAACCCCGTCTCTACTAAAATAAAAAAAAAATTAGTCTAGCATGGTGGTGCATGCCTGTAATCCTAGCTACTTGGGAGGCTGAGGCAGGAGAATTGCTTGGACCCGGGAGGCAGAGGTTGCAGTGAGCCAAGATCATGCCACTGCACTGCAGCCTGGTGACAGAGCGAGACTGTCTCAAAAATAAAAAATTAAAAATTAAGTGTTTTTAAATATATCTATTTAACTTTCAATTTTTGTGGGTACATAGTAGGTGTATATATTGTTTTGATACAGGTACACAATGTGTAATAATCATATAATGGAGAATGAGGTATCCATCCCCTCAAGCATTTATCCTTTCGGTTACAAATAATCCAATTATATTCTCTTAGTTATTTTAAAATGTACAATTAAATTATTATTGACTATAGTCACCACATGGCGCTATTAAATAGATCTTATTCATTCTTTCTTTTGCTATTCTTTTTTATTATTTATTGATTTATTTATTTTAGAGACAGGGTCTGCACCCAGGCAGGAGTGCAGTGGAGTGATCACGCATCACTGCAGCCTCCATCTCCAGAGCTCAACCAATCCTCCTGCCTCAGGTGCCCAAGCAGCTGGGAATACAGGCATGTGCCACCATGCCTGGTTAATTTTTTTTTTTTTTTGTAGAGATGAAGTTTAGCCATGTTGCCCAGGCTAGTCTTGAATCTCTGAGCCAAAGCAGTCCACCTGCCTCAGCCTCCCAAAGTGCTGGGACTACAGCCGTGAGCCACTGTGCCCCAGACTCTAACAATTTTTTTATACCCAAATAAAAAACAAATTTTTATTTATTTTTTTTAAAAAATATATATATATTTAATTTTTAATTAAAAATTTAAGTGGTTTTAGGCTGGGTGCGGTGGCTCACGCCTGTAATCCCAACACTTTGGGAGGCCAAGGTGGGTGGATCACGAGGTCAGGAGATCGAGAACATCCTGGCCAACATGGTGAAACCCTGTCTCTACTCAAACAAAAAAAATTAGCCACACGTGGTGGCATGCACCTGTAGTCCCAGCTACTCGGAAGGCTGAGGCAGGGGAATCGCTTGAACCTGGGAGGCAAACCACCCCCACCTCACTCCAATCAGCCATTATCCTTCCCATCCTCTGATAACCATCCTTGTACTCTCTATCTCCTTGAGTTCAATTGTTTTGATGTTTAGATCCCACAAATATATGAGAACATGCGATGTTTGTCTTTCTGTTCCTGGCTTATTTCCCTTAGCATAATGATCTCCAGTTCCATCCATGTTGTTGCTTTGTTTTTTATGGCTGAATAATACTCCATTGTGTATATATACCACATTTTCTTTATCCATTCATCTGTTGATGGTCATGTGTGTTTCTTCCATATCTTGGCTATTGTGAATAGTGCTGGCAATATACATGGGAGTGCAGATACTTCTTGGATATAATGATTTCCTTTCTTTTGAGTGTATACCTAGAAGTGGGATTGCTAGATCATATGGTAGCTCTATTTTTAGTTTTTGAGGAACCTCCAAACTGTTCTCCATAGTGGTTGTACTAACTTACATTCCTACCAACAGGGTATGGTGGTTCCCTTTTCTGCATATCCTTGCCAGCATTTGTTATTTCCTGTCTTTTGGATATAAGCCATTTTAACTGAGGTGAGATGATATCGCATGGTAGTTTTGGTCTGAGTTTCTCTGATGATCAGTTATGTTAAGCACCTTTTTATAAGCCTGTTTGCCATTTGTATGTCTTCTTTTGACAAATGTCTATTCAAATCTTTTGCCCTGTTTTGACTGGATTATCAGATGTTTTCCTATAGGCTTGTTTGACCTTCTTATATATTTTGATTATTAGTCGCTTGTCAGATGGGTGGTTTGCAGAGATTTTTCTCTCATTCTGTGGGTTGTGTCTTGACTTTGTTGGTTGTTTCTTTTGCTGTGCAGAAGCTTTTTAACTTGATATGATCCCATCTGTCCATTTTTGCTTTGAGTGTCTGTGGTTGTGGGGTATTACTCAAGAAATTTTTGCTCAGACCAATGTCCTAGAGACTACTACAATGTTTTCTTGTAGTAGTTTCATGTTTTGAGGTCTTAGACTTAAAGAGCTAATCCTTTTTTATTTGATTTTTGTGCATAGTAAGAGATAGAGGTCTAGAGTCATTATTCTGCATATGGACATCCAATTTCCCCAGTACCATTTATTAAAGAGACTGTCTTTTCCCTAGTGTATGTTTTTGGCACCTTTGTTGAAAATGAGCTCACTGTAGATATGTGGATTTGTTTCTGGGTTCTCTATTCTATTCCATTGGTCTATTTGTCTATTTTTATGCCAGTACCATGCTGTTTTGGTTACTATAGCTCTGTGTTGTAATTTGAAGTCAGGTAGTATGATTCCTCCAGTTGTTCCTTCAGTTGTTCTTTTTGCTTAGGTAAGCTTTGGTTATTCTGGGTCTTTTGTTGTTCCATATAAATTTTAGGATTTTTTTTTTTTGTATTTCTGTGAAGAATGTCATTAGTGTTTTGATAGGGATTGCATTGAATCTGTAGGTTGCTTTGGATAGTATGGACATTTTAACAATATTTATTCTTCCGATTCATAAACACGGCATATCTTCAATTTCTTTCATTAGTGTTTTATAGTTTTCATTATAGTGACCTTCCACTTCTTTGGTTAATTGAATTCTTATGTATTTAACTTTGTGTGTGGCTATTGTAAATGAGATTACTTTTTTTTCTTTCTCAGATTATTCACTGCTGGCATATAAAAATGCTACTGAGTTTCGTATGTTGGTTTTGTATCCTGCGATTTTACTGAATTCATTTATCCATTCTAATAGTTTTTTGGTGGAGTCTTCAGGTGTTTCCAAATATAAGGTCATATCATCTGCAGACAAGGATAATTTGACCCCTTCCTTTCCAATTTGAATGCCCTTTATTTCTTTGTCTTGTCTGATAGCTCTAGCTAGAGCTTCTAGTGCTTTGTTGAAAAATAGTAGTGAAAGTGAGCATCTTTGTTGTGCTCCAGATCACACAAGAAAGGGTTTTAGTTTTTCTTCATTCAGTATGATACCAACTATAGGTCAAAATATATTTTTTAATGGTCACAATTTTCTCTTCTATATGCAGAAGTGATGCAAAAAATGACTGACCAGGTGAACTACCAGGCAATGAAACTGACTCTTCTGCAGAAGAAGATTGATAATATTTCTTTGACTTTGAATGATGTAAGGAACACTTACTCCTCCCTAGAAGGAAAAGTCAGCGAAGATAAAAGCAGAGAATTTCAATCTCTTCTAAAAGGTAAAATAAAATAAAATAAAATATTCATTCAGTAACACAGAAAGCAAATGATTCATTTTTCTTTTCTTACATCACTTTGGGATCTTTGCTTTAGTTTGGGTGGTATGGAAACCTAAGAAAGATATTTTTTGAATGAGATATAAATTCACTAAAATTCTGAAATAATTTGAAATATCTACATTTTATTATATATACTGAAGTCTTTGACTGAATATTCCATTTGGTTGATAAACATGATGTCTCTAACTATAGCCTAACATATTCATTTTTAGTTAAAGTGAGTCATATTAATTTACTTCCGTTGTGTTATCCACTTCAAGAATAAAGACACAGTTAGGGGATCAAGACAGGTGGTTGCATTGTTGTCTCAATACTATTGATGGAGACATTGAGGATAAATCTGAAGTGCATCATCCCCCAGATTTTCTAGGTTATGGTGTAAAATCTATTAAATATATCCTAAAACATTCCAGCTATTATTAATATTAAAGAATAATAATTTATATATGTGAATAGGCTTTGCCTGAATTTTGTGCTCTTCAAACAGTGGGCTTAAAAGCAGGCTATGTTTCTTTCTGGAGGCTCTACAGGATAATCCATTTCCTGCTAATCCAAGATGTTGGCAGAATTCATTTTCTTGCAGTTGTAGGACTGAGGTCCCTGTTTTCTTGATGTCTGTAAACTGAGGCCCATTCCCAGCTTCTAGAAGCCACTGCATTTCTTGACTCATCATCCTCCATCTTTAAAGCCAGTTACATTGTGTTGAGTTCTCCCTGCATCTTTCTGACCATGTAATTCTGTTGGACCTACCTGGATAATTAGAAAAATCTCTCTATCTCAAGGTGCTTAACTTAATCACATTTGCCAAGTCCCTTTTGCCATGTAAGGCACATATTCATGGATACAGGGAATTAGCATATGGACACCTTGGGGGAAAGGGGTGTGTATTATTGTGCCTACCACAGAGATTTACGTATAGTGAGTAATTGTTATGATAGTGTTATACACAGGATACAATGGGACTACTTGAGACTTGCAACAAATCCAATCTAAGGAGACCAGGGAAAGCATTTAGAAAGAGAAACCATCTCAATTGATGTTAACCATGCAAAAAGGTTTCGGGTAGGGCAAGGATGTTCTAGGCATGGTTAGTTTGATTCCTGGGAGCGTCCCAATCAGGTTTATTGTATGAAACTTGTCTGTTTGCAAGTTTCAGGATTACTGGTTTTTTTCCTTTTGCTTTATTCATTAAAAAACTCAGTGTACAACCCTATTTTTATCATTCACAAGTTATCTTTTCTCTATTGATTTAAAAAAGATAAATAGGTGGATATTTAATATATCATCTACCAGTATGGATGCTTACGTAGCTCAACGACAATTATGTTTTTTAATCATATAAATAATTGCTGCTACTCAGCCACTAAAAGAAAGACCCTGTCCTACATATCTGGTATGGCCCAACCTTACCAATGCTAAGCATGAGAAGGAAATATTTTCCCCCCTGACGTGACAGCATGAGAAAGAAGTCAAACAGAAACAGTATGTAATTGACTATAACCATCTGAATGAGATTTGTTTAGCAAGATTTGGTTCTCATGACCTAAGAGAATTAGCCTGTCAACTGTTTTTTTTTTTTGTGACCTACCAGCCTACTACAAAGATTCTGGCACTGACACAGGAGAAAAATCACACACTCACAGCAACAGCATTAATAATGAAACTCCCTCCGCAATAGGAGGAATTAATTGTGTACTGAGCACAGTCATTAATTATAAGAACCAGAGGGCTTGTAGTTAATGAATATTCTTACAGGAAACAAAAACTAAACCCACCTCCAAAGTGCTGTGCTTGCCTAGTGAAACCACAGCTTCCTCCCTAGTTTACTTTACATCCAAGGTGAAAAACACTGCTTAATCTGCCAGTAGCCATAGAAACTTTTGAAAATCAAATGTCTCAACTCCGTAAGAGGAGGTGGATACCTTAAGAGGTACCTAAATGTTATTAAAAGGCCATACATTCACAATTGCAGAAGGCGCATGCTAAGGTATCTGATATCAAATATATCTGATAAGTCACCAAATGTAATATGCTTTTAAGAAAATGGAAGCATATCAGTCACAGGAAACATAAACAAATAGAATTAAAATGATGTGCCCATTCAAATATTAACATAAAGCACTTTGACATGTTCTTGGGAAATCAGATTCTTGTACAGAGGCTTGTTTAGTAACAAATTGTAGAAATGTTATCTGAAAAGCTTCTTATCCCAAAACACATTTTTAAGCTAATAATATGTTTAATATCTTTTCAGACATTGCTGTGATTTTGCACTTTCTTCAAAGTATTTTTCCATAAAAGTGTTAAAGCTTAACAGCTAAAGTAATTTATATTATTCATTTTCATTGTTTTTTCTCCTAATTATGTTGATGAAGATTTTGTACTGAGTTTTATCTATCTGCAGGGTTTTTGCTTATTGTTTTTCTTATTATGACTTTTAGGCATGTAGTTTTTTGTTTGCTGAAGTTAAACATTTATTGTCATTGTCCACAACTAATAAATTCAATAAAGCTTAAATTTTATTATACCTTTTCAATCTTGAAAAACTGTAAGACTATAAATTTAAAGAAGGTCTAATCTGAACCTTAAATGTTGTATTATATTTCATCAAGTTTTTGATGTCGTGAGAAGTAGAATCATTTTTAACTAATGGGAAATGACTAAACGTTATTATAGAAAGAGTAATATTAATATTACTATTGAATAGTACCTTACACTCAATGATACTTACATATTCTTTTTTGTAAGACCAGAAATCTAATTTTCTAAATTTTACTTACTCTGTATAGCATATAGAATGTACTTCATGAATATTTATTGAATAAATGGGTGACTGGTTAAATGCTAAGCAAAATGTAGAAGAGAAAAATACTTTAAAGCCTTTCTGGTGTGATTATCCATGTTATTTGATACAAAAGCTAGGACTATTTCTGTATAATTTATCTTAATTGTGGCTAGTTAGTCTTTTCTAATTCATTTAGCCTTTCCTTAGTACTTTAAGGCTGTGTGTCATATTGATTACTATTCTATATTTCATGTTTTGTTTTCTTTTTTCCATTATGTACAAATTGATCTTTGGACTTTTAAACTTACTTTAGTTTCCACTAAGTTTATAAAAAGTAAAATAAAATATCTTTCCGTTTTATTTTCATCTGGCGACATTGATCTTTAGGCGGCAGGATTTCCAGAGAAATGTTTATCCATCTAAATTTTCATATTTACAGCTTTGTTTTTGTACAAAATTGTCAATATCAAGATGCTCAAACAATACATCATTCTATTTTTAATAATCACTCTTTCACATATTTTTATGTAAGTCCCTCATGTATGTTAAGTACTTTTTAAAACTTACTTACAAAATAGAGACATGTAGAGCCTATTTTTTTAATCCTAGGATGATCTTTCTTTAATAGACTACATAGTAGCTATAACTAATGGCAATATCCCATTGTACAGACTTTTCTGTCTAAAATGCTTTGCATTGTGTTGTGTGTATTTTACATTATAGTCATTGATTATTGTGTTAGTCCATTTTCATATTGCTATAAAAAAAAAACCTAAGACAGGGTAATTTATATAGAAAAAGAGGTTTAATGGACTCACAGTTCCACATGGCTGGGGAGGCCTCACAATCAAGGCAGAAGGTGAAGAAGGAGCAAAGCCACATCTTACATGGTGGCAGGCAAGAGAGCATGTGCAGGGGAACTGCCCTTTATAAAACCATCAGATCTTGTGAGACTTACTCACTATCATGAGAACAGCATGGGAAAAACCCCTCCCCATGATTCAATTTATCTCCCACTGGATCCCTCCCACAATGCATGGGTATTACGGAAACTAAAATTCAAGATGAGATTTGGGTCAGGACAATGCCAAACCATATTATTTCACCCCTGGCCCCTTCCAAATCTCATGTCCTCACATTTCAAAACCAATCATGCCTTCCCAACAGTCCCCCAAAGTCTTCCTTCATTTCAGCATTAACTCAAAAGTCCACAGTCCGAAATCTCATCTGAGACAAGGCAAGTCCCTTCTGTCTATGAACCTGTAAAATCAAAAGCAAATTAGTTACTTCCTAGATATAATGCAGGCACAGGCATTGGGTAAATACACCCATTCCAAATGGGAGACATTGGCCAAAACGAAGGGGCTACAGGCCTCATGCAAGTCCAAAATCCAGTGGAGCAGTCAAATCTTAAAGCTCTGAAATGATCTCCTTGTCTCACATCCATGTCACACTGATGCAAGAGGTGGGTCCCCATGGTGGTGGGCAGCTCCATCCCTGTGGCTTTGCAGGGTACAGCCTCTCTCCCAGCTGCTTCCATGGGCTGATTTTGAAGGTCTGTGGCTTTTTCTCATGCACAGTGCAAGCTGTCAGTGAATCTACCATTCTGGGGTCTGCAGGACGGTAGCCCTCTTCTCACAGCTCCACTAGGCAGTGCCCAAGTGGAGACTCTGTGTGGGGGGTCCCACCCCACATTTCCCTTCTGCACCACCCTAGAAGAGGTTCTCTATGAAGGCTCTGCCCCTGGCTGGACATCCATATGTTTTCATACATCCTCTGAAATCTAGGTGGAGTTTCCCAAACCTCAATTCTTGACTTCTCTGCACCTGCAAGCCCAACACCACATGTAAGCCACCAAGGCTTGGGGCTTGCACCCTCTGAAACAATGGCCTGAACTATACATTGGTCCATTTTAGCCATGGTTGGGACACAGAGCACCAAGTCTTGAAACAGCACAAAGCAGCAAGACCCCCATGAAACTATTTTTTCCTCCTAGGCTTCCCAGCTGGTGATGGGAGGCACTGCTGGGAAGAGCTCTGACATGCTCTGGAGGCATTTTCTCCATTTTCTTGGCAATTAACATTTGGCTCTCTTTATTACTTATGCAAATTTCTGCCACCAGCTTGAATTTCTCCTCAGAAAATGAGGTTTTTTTTCTTTTCTATTTCATCATCAGCTTGCAAATTTTTGAACTTTTATGCTCTGCTTCCCTTTTAAACATAACCTCCAATTCCAAGCCTTATCTTTGTGAATTAATAAAACTGAATGCTTTTGAGAGCACCCAAGTGATATCTTGAACTCTCTGCTGCTTAGAAATTTCTTCTGCCAGATATCCTAAATCATTTTTTCTCAAGTTCAAAGTTCCACAGATCTCTAGGGCAGGGGCAAAATGCCACCAGTCTCTTTGCTAAAGCATATCAAGAATCACCTTTGCTCCAATTCCCAATATGTTCCTCATCTCCATCTGAGACCACCTCAGCCTGGACTTTTTGGTCAAAACCATTCAACAAGTCTCCAGGAAGCTCCAAATTTTCTGACATATTTCTGTCTTCTTCAGAGCCCTCCAAACTGTTCCCACCTCTGCCTGTTACCCAGTTCCAAAGTTGCTTCCACATTTTCAGGTGCCTTAATAGCAGTATCCCACTCTATTGATAACCATACCCCACTCTACTGGTAACAGCTATATTAGTCCATTTTTATGCTGTTATGAAGAAATACCCAAGACTGGGTAATTTATAAAGAAAAATAGGTTTAATGGACTCACAGTTCCACATGGCTGGGGGAGCTTCACAATTGTGGCAGAAGGCAAAGAAAGAACAAAGCCACATCTTACATGGCAACAAGCAAGACAGCATGTGCAGGGGAACTGCCCTTTATAAAACCATCAGATCTTGTGAGAACTCACTTACTATCATGAGAACAGCATGGGAAAAAACCCACCCCCGTGATTCAATTACCTTCCACTGGGTCTCTCTCACAACATGTGGGGATTATGGGAGGTACGATTCAAGATGAGATTTGGGTGGGGACACAGCCAAACCATATTAATTATATTTTGAATTTTAATGGACATATCTTCCAGTTATGTGTACTTCATCACTAGATATTATAAATATATCTTTAGTATATGTATCTTTTCTGTTTTCTTTGTAGGCAAGTTTTTTTATATTTTAAATAGTCATTTTCTATTCTAAATAGTTATGAATATTAATAGTTGTGAATAGTCCAGTACACTTTTCCTGTTCCTTTTTTTTCATGCTACATTTAAAGACTACCACGATTATGGCTTATGATTAATCCATGTTTTCTAATATTTGAGATAGTCCTATGTGTTTCATTACTTGCAAGTTTTCTCTTCTCTTTTTGTTAAAAATTAATGTCATGCTATCATAATATGTCAAGTGTATCTTGAATTCCTATTTTCGTTGGAGGAAGACTTAATTTTGAAATCCCCAAATCTCATTATTATTATTTTATTATTATTATAAAACACTATTAAATCTTATGAATATTACTTCATTTTTCCTAATTTGAGAATATCATTAAGGTTTTTCCCTGCAGTCAATTTATTAGCTTTTATAAGCTCAAAGCATAAGCTCTGCAACTTAATTACTAGAAACCTAATAACACAGTCATGAGCTAACACCAGGTATTATTTACTAAGGCAGAAAGCCCAAAGCCATTTATTTTCATACAAAACTAAAACTAGACCTAGAATTATTGTACACAAGGGTGTATTACTGAAGTCAGTAGTAGTTCCCTCATGTCTTTCATCCAAAGGACCTTAGTTTTATGGTTTTAGTGTGTTCTAGTACGTTTTGCAAGTGATTTCTCCTCTCAGATTTATTATTCCAGGAATTGGTCACCTTTTATAAATTATAGTAATTTTTAAAATTTTATAAGTAAATGTAGTTAAGACGTATTTTTATTATTACATGTTATAAATGTTTAATTTCAAACTTTTTATCTTTTAGAGATGCTTAAAGTCTCATATAATTAAAACTATGTATTATTAATTATTTCTTTCTCTAGGTCTAAAATCCAAAAGCATTAATGTACTGATAAGAGACATAGTAAGAGAACAATTTAAAATTTTTCAAAATGACGTGCAAGAGACTGTAGCACAGCTCTTCAAGACTGTATCAAGTCTATCAGAGGACCTCGAAAGCACCAGGCAAAGAATTCAAAAAGTTAATGAATCTGTGGTTTCAATAGCAGCCCAGCAAAAGTTTGTTTTAGTGCAAGAGAATCGGCCCACTTTGACTGATATAGTAGATCTAAGGAATCACATTGTGAATGTAAGGCAAGAAATGACTCTTACATGTGAGAAGCCTATTAAAGAACTAGAAGTAAAGCAGACTCATTTAGAAGGTGCTCTAGAACAGGAACACTCAAGAAGCATTCTGTATTATGAATCCCTCAATAAAACTCTTTCTAAATTGAAGGAAGTACATGAGCAGCTTTTATCAACTGAACAGGTATCAGATCAGAAGAATGTTCCAGCTGCTGAGTCAGTTAGCAATAATGTCACTAAGTATATGTCTACTTTACATGAGAATGTAAAGAAGCAGAGTTTGATGATGCTGCAAATGTTTGAAGATTTGCACATTCAAGAAAGCAAGATTAACAATCTCACCATCTCTTTGGAGATGGAGAAAGAGTCTCTCAGAGGTGAATGTAAAGACATGTTATCCAAATGCAGAAATGATTTTAAATTTCAACTTAAGGACACAGAAGAGAATTTACATGTGTTAAATCAAACATTGGCTGAAGTTCTCTTTCCAATGGACAATAAGATGGACAAAATGAGTGAGCAACTAAATGATTTGACTTATGATATGGAGATCCTTCAACCCTTGCTTGAGCAGGGAGCATCACTCAGACAGACAATGACATATGAACAACCAAAGGAAGCAATAGTGATAAGGAAAAAGATAGAAAATCTGACTAGTGCTGTCAATAGTCTAAATTTTATTATCAAAGAACTTACAAAAAGACACAACTTACTTAGAAATGAAGTACAGAGTCATGATGATGCCTTAGAAAGACGTATCAATGAATATGCCTTAGAAATGGAAGATGGCCTAAATAAGACAATGACTATTATAAATAATGCTATTGATTTCATTCAAGATAACTATGCCCTAAAAGAGACTTTAAGTACTATTAAAGATAATAGTGAGATCCATCATAAATGTACCTCCGATATGGAAACTATTTTGACATTTATTCCTCAGTTCCAACGTCTGAATGATTCTATTCAGACTTTGGTCAATGACAATCAGAGATATAACTTTGTTTTGCAAGTTGCCAAGACCCTTGCAGGTATTCCTAGAGATGAGAAACTAAATCAGTCCAACTTCCAAAAGATGTATCAAATGTTCGATGAAACCACTTCCCAAGTGAGAAAATACCAGCAAAATATGAGTCATTTGGAAGAAAAACTACTCTTAACCACCAAGATTTCCAAAAATTTTGAAACTCGGTTGCAAGACATTGAATCTAAAGTTACCCAGACGCTCATACCTTATTATATTTCACTTAAAAAAGGCAGTGTGGTTACAAATGAGAGAGATCAGGCTCTTCAACTGCAAGTATTAAATTCCAGATTTAAGGCATTGGAAGCAAAATCTATCCATCTTTCAATTAACTTCTTTTCACTTAACAAAACTCTCCACGAAGTTTTAACAATGTGTCACAATGCTTCTACAAGTGTGTCAGAACTGAATGCTACCATCCCTAAGTGGATAAAACATTCCCTGCCAGATATTCAACTTCTTCAGAAAGGTCTAACAGAATTTTTGGAGCCAATAATTCAAATAAAAACTCAAGCTGTCCTATCTAATTTAACTTGTTGTATAGATCGATCGTTGCCTGGTGATCTGGCAAATGTTGTCAAGTCTCAGAAGCAAGTAAAATCATTGCCAAAGAAAATTAATGCACTTAAGAAACCAACGGTAAATCTTACCACAGTCCTGGTAGGCCGGACTCAAAGAAACACAGACAACATAATATATCCTGGTAAGCTGTTACTGAAAAGTAACTTTTAATCTCTCTTTTTACTTAAATGATATTTAATAGATCTGTACAGTTGAGCAAGACCATTAAACATAAAACTACATACTTGAACTTGAGTAGATAGTCAAGTTGTGAAGATCACTGACATTATTTAAATCTGAATCTATCTTACAGTATTTTAGTTATCAATACAAAACAAATATTTCTAGTGTATATTTGGCTATATGTTTTTAAAATTTTTCTGACTAGCCCTCTATAAAATAATTAAATTTGCTCCTATGGAACAATTTGCTTTGCACAAGTAATTAAACAAAGCTATTAGGCAAGGAGATCTTTAATAGACCAGACTTACTTATTTTGGCATTTTGGCATATCTGATATGCAATAGGAACTCAGTAAATATCTGTTGAATGATCATCTGACAATGAATGTTCAGGAAATAGATTTGGGTAAATCATAGAAGGCCATCAATGCCAAGCTAAGTACTTAGACAAGATTTTGTAAAGAGTAGGGTGTCTGAAAATTGGTATCAGTGGATTGGTTGTGATAAGAGCTGCAACTCAGAAGCATGAAGCTAGCAATAGTGTGTAGTGTGATTGCAGGGGTGATATTAGGGATGTTACTGAATAAATATTGGCAAGAGCCATAGAGGAAGCTCTAAGGCAGATGTGAGAAATGTTGGAAAGTTCCCATCAACAGAAACAGAGGGAGAGTGGCAAGAAAAATGATTTGAGGAACATCAAATCTTGATTCTGGTCCTAGATGTATTAGTAAGTTTCTGTGTTAGTTAATAGCACTAGGTAAAAAGTTCACCTCTCTAGGCCTTAGTTTCTTCCTTTTAAGTGATGAGATTGCAATAGGTGATTTGCTGAGGTGCTTAGTAGAGATATGCTGAAGACTGCATCACTGTAAAAACACCACGATCTGTTCACAGACTTAATGCATGACACTTGGAGAAGAGAGAGATATAGACTTTCCCGATGTTTTGAATTTGGGAAATGACAGAATAGTGGTACCATTAACAGATGTTCTAAACACCAAGGAAGAAGCATGTATTTGGGAAGAAAGAGGAATTGTGTGGTGCATATAAATTGCATAATAGTAACTCTGTATGAAAGAAGTGTTTTATGAATATGGTTGTCATATAAGTAATATTGAATAATCTTTTCTAAATATGAATAGTTATTCATTCTTAGAAAAAGAAATGGCTGTGTTTTTCTCATATGAGTCTGCTGTTAAATTATAGCCCATTTGTATGAATTTTGTACTTTATTCCTTTTTAATTACAAAGGATGATCATTATTCTAACATAATATGACTTCATATTTAATGTATGAATGTTTTGATAATATTAAAAATAACAGAATAATAGAGTTGAATTATCTCCACTATTTAAATAAAATTAGTATATTTATTTATGACTCCCCCAGAGTAAGCTGACCTAATAGAACTAATTTTACTTCTGTAGGAACATAGAAGAAACTATTTAGACGTATATGTTTCCCAGAGAAAGATAGTATCTCAATATAAGATGTTCTTACAATAACAATTTTGGGAAATATAAGGAGTTGCTTTTTCCATACTATTTCCATTATTGGTCTTCATGTGGACACTTCATCATGATCTTCAATTAGCTATACAGCATGTGTGACCATACACCAGGCAAGCTATGTCATTTTTTAAACATATACATATATATATATATGCTATTTTCATAGTAAGTATAAAATTGAAATAGCCTCAAATAAATTGAGGAAAAACATTTATAGAACGTAAGAACTTGCAAAGTTTGATAATATAACAAATGCATGTTAGGACATTATAAAAATTGTATCTAGGTATTTATTGTGATTGACTCAATATTGGGCTTAATAGGCTAATAATAGGAAATAACTCAGTTTTGATTCTGATTTTCCAATAAGGCTTTGATAACATTGCTTCCTGTTCCTTTATTTACTGAGAGTAGACCTTTTTATGTTCCTGTCTACCAAAAATAACTATTAAAGTTCTTTATTTTATTTAAGCAAAGATACCAATAATGATGCCAAGGTAATAAAGATATACTGACCTAATTCCCATGTGCAAGGTAGATATTCCTTTTATGCCAGGCTGGGCCACCAACATAATGTATGGGACCCTTTTAAGCGGGTGCATAGATTTGCATGCCCATTAAGCCAGCCATACTTCCATGGGCCATAGAACAGATGTCATTCATTGGGCAGCTCAGCAGGTAAGGTCTATGAAAGATGATGAAACCAGTGGACTCAGGCTAAGTTCTCCTGTAAGAATAGAATGATTGCAGAATAAACTACTACTTTTGATACCCTGTTTTATACCAGGGGTGGGACACACTTTAAATTTGGCTGTTTCATTTCACCTTTGATATTATATAAGTATTATACAGCCACATTGCTCTCCCACATAACTAAAGCCAGAAGATAATTTATCATCATCTTATGAATCTCAGAGTCATATTATTCAGATTCTAGCTGCCATCATTTGCAAAATAAGTACAGTATATAGAAAAAAGCAATATAAATATAGTGTTTTAATCTTAATTTTAATAACTGATAACTTACTTTGAAGCCTCATAATATGAATACTGTAATAATATGACATTGGTTAGTATTCATTAACATTTACTATATCTCAGGCACTGTGAAAATTCCAAATATTCATAACTTCATTTAACAATACCTGTGAGGTAAGTATTATTATTTATTCTGAAAATGAGTAAACTGACCCTCAGAGACATTAACTAAAGTATCCTGCCTAAGGTCATTCAACTAGTAAGTGATAGAGCTTGGCTTCTGGCCAGCTAGACTCAGGGCTCAGTCCTCAACCACATGCTCAAAGAAATTATAGAGTGTGTTCACATGCCTTTCTCTTCTTTCTGTTTCTGTTTCATGCATCATATGTTCTTCAGTCTGGCCATATCTGAATATTCCATATGGCCGGAGCTGATATTTTTGGGGAGTTTCTTTTCTTGAAGATCCAAATACTGACAATTTGTTTCTGCACATGAGGAAGTAGAGGTGCTACTTTTCAGTTTGGCTTTTTTGGGATATGGCCAGTGGGTACTTATTGAAAGTCACCATCAGATAGTCACAAGGTCTTCCTTTGACTGACGAAGAAGAAGGACAAAATTCATAATACTCATCCCTGCCACTTCCTTTTGAGCCATTCCTACATTCATTCATGCTATTTCTGATTCCTAGTAGGCAACTGATGATAAGCTATTCTGGTTCAATTGCTAAATATTTGATTTGTTTCTAAACAATATTCTAATAGACACCAAGAGGTTTTTATTTCATCTTTGAAGATTTGTTTGTACAGCAATTGGCAGACTTACCCCTTCAGAGAGCTTTTGGCTGCTTGCCCTTCCAAAAGAAGCTGAATCCTGCCTTAACACAATGTCAGCAGCTCACTGCTGAGCATGTGCACCTCCTGCTTGTAAAACCATTGGCTTTTTATTTCAACTTTTTCTCTAATGTTTATCAATTTAGCTCTCCTTCATAAACCTCTCTTATTAATAATTATTCCTGTACTCCCAAGAAAGATTACTTTCTATAAAACGTGGTAGTGTTTTAAAATGTAATTTTAAAAATTATCATTGATGTGAATATATGCTATTTAAAAGAGAAAAAAATGAGGACCTAGTGAATATTTAACTGTCTTATATTACATTGAAACAATTTCTAAATTTTGTGACTCTTCATAGAGGCAGCTGTGATGACTAATGAGCCCTAAATTTGGAATCAAGACACCAGGGTTCAAGTCCTGCCTGGCAATATATTTATTTGTAATAAGTCATTTATTTTTCTAGGCCTTTCTTTCCTCATTTATAAAATAAGAATAACATACAAACCTTATAAGTTTATTTTGAGAATCAAGAATATAATCTGAGATAGTGTATTATTAAGTTATTACTATATGATGTAGTTTTCTTAGCTATATTCAATGTATATGTTTTTATTTTCTCAACATTTTCACTTAATATTTGATATATAATTATTTCCATGTATCAACATAATTTACAAACTTACAGCATTTCATTGTTACTTATTATTACTTTGATAAGTCACTTTGTTTTAAACTCCGCATATGCTTATAACTTAGCTTATGGTTATCATACAATGATAAATCAAAAAGAATAGGATACAAAATATAAAGACTGTGTAAAAACATGTGCATTGATAAGCACTGAAAATAAGTGTCAAAGAATGGTTTTCTCCAAGCGATTTTCTACTATTTATATGATTTTCCATATTATAAAATATTTTCAAATATACCTCAAGATAACTAATAGGTTATCTTCTGTACAAAATGGCTGAATATAAGCCGGTTAAATTTTGAAAGCTACCTGCTTCAATTTAGAATTTAGATGTGTTTTAGAAGTCCCCAAAAAACATGTACGCATTTGGTAATTCAATAGAAGTGCTCATAGGATCTGGCATATCCATAGTGTTCACAGCTGTGGCTTATGGCAAAAAGTTCATAATAGGATCAGCTAAGGAAAAAGATACAGGCAGAGTCTGGAGAAATTTAGGCACAGGATTTTTTATGTTTATCCCTCCCATGAAGGACAACATTTCTGTGTGCTCTTTTTTTCCAGTCACATACACATACACAAAATTAGTAACGTGTACATTAATTCTGCCCATACAAGCCCATCAGATACTCAGCACTCAAGAGTTTTATTGGGGGCTGGTCACATAAGCATCCTCTGCCTAGGACATACCAAAACTCCAGACTCTCAGAAGGGAAGCAGATATTCAGCATAAATCATATTGTTTGTACAGAGAGTCTGGGCATGGTGAATGACACTTACCAGTTAGGGAATGGAGAGAAGTCAAGTTCCCAGATGCTAACCAATGGCAAAACCTTCCAAGTAGGCCTTTCTAAAGATATCAGTCTCTGGCCTACTATGTTCACTCTTTTCTGCAGATTATCTTAAAGATATTGTTTGTGTTCAGAATTGGTTAGGAGGCCTGTCTGCTGGGGATGGCCTTCCCAATTTGTGTCAATAAAACATAACAGTGTTAAAGGGAATAGTAAATGAACTACTTTTTGTTCATGGCTCTCTGGGAGAAGAACAGACTCCCCCAGATTTCCATATGATTCCCTTCATATGGAAGAATGATGACAGCTAAAGAGCGAATGCTGACAAAATTGACAACCTTTTCCGTCACCTTGTCCTCAGTAAAGTAGCCAGGTTATCTAAGGTGCACTGTCAGAAACCCAGACGTTTAATGATCACATTATCTGAACCAAAATGTCTAACATTTGCTCTGACATGAAAAAGGAAATGGGATGGAATTCCAGGTTCCATTGACATAGTCACTGCCTATGCTTGGGTTCTTTCCCAAGCAAGAATCACAGGAGCTACTTCCCAACAACAGACGATTTCTTTGACACCAAGGATTTGAAACGAAATTTGATTCTTAACTTGTCTGTAAATTAAATGCAATAAACATATATTTTTGTACTGGTCATTAACTATGAGTTTAAAATTGTACACAATAGTATTATTTTGTAACTTATTGATTATCAAATATGAAAAGGAAGGTGCCAGGATTATTAAATTACAGATTGTAAATTTGCTATGGAATGATCTAAGTGAACATGATATTTTTATCCTGACAAAAATCACAGCATAGAAATAATAGCTGTGTAATATACTAACTGCATATGAAGTCTGAAAAACATACTTTAAGTATTTAATTGCCAGTTTTACTATACATAGCTTAAAATGGGCTCTCCAAATAAATAATTATTATTTTAGGATATAAACCTAATTTGAACTTTTTAATTCCGATTATGTTGACAGCATTGTTTTAGGGGAAAATGTCATATGAAACTCCATTGATATCAATGTTAATAAATCTAAACTCAAGTGTCTTTACCCTAAAATCAAATTACCAGTAAAATTGTGACACAGTGTTTGGAGAAATAAAGCAATCAATGAAAAAAAATGATCGCATATTGTGCCAGAATGATAAAAGTTCTAAACTACACTTATTTTTTTACTTTTTACAAAAAAGTAAACAATTGTTTTACAGTTAATGAACCTTCCTTTCAGAATTCTTTTCCAGACTTTATAATCTTAAACGAGTGTTAAGATTCGAAATTTGCGTGGAAATTTAGATTTGAGAGATAGTGGCATGAAAATGGTGTTTGGAAACTCTGGGTGTGGGTGAGCTGAGCCAGGGGACTCATGTAAGAGCAGAGTCAGAGGAACAGCAACTTCTAAAGCATAACTGGAGAGAGAGAAGTCGGGAGAGAATATCAAGAAGAAACAAAAGAGACAGGAGGATAAGCACATCTGATGTGGACGTTAGCATACGATTGCATTTTCCAGGCCTGCCAAAATAAATTGGAAGTTATAAAAAATACTTACTATCCCAAATCATCATCTGAATAATAATGAGACATCAACACTACCTTTTATATATAACCTAAACTCAGTGACTTTATTGTCAACTAAGAAACTGCTTGTACACAATCATGTGTACGTGTATTTAGTCATTTACTTGAACTAGGAAATTTGTTTGAAAATGTGAAATTGCAGATTTACCTCAAGAGGATCTTTGTAAAACACCTTCCTTGATGGATGCTACAATAAAGACATAAGATAATTTCTAGTATTCATGGTCATATTAGCTTAAAATGTTGTGCTAAAACTTTTTAAAGCAGTTTTTGTTTTAGGACCCAAATGATTTATTTTTAGAATTATGAATATTATTGGAAAGTTATAATGATTCATAATTTTTCAACTTGATTCAACAAATATTACTTAAGTCCTAAGTGGGATCAAGTTAGAAAGCAAGGCTCTGGCTCAGAAAGCTTTGTAATTTTTTGTTCTAGAAGAATTTGATAGTGAGGCTGGGAGCGGTGGCTCACTACTGTAATCCCAACACTTTGGGAGGCTAAGGTGGGCGGATCACTTAAGGCCAAGAGTTCGAGATCAGCCTGGCCAACCTGGCGAAGCCCCATCTCTAATAAAAATACAAAAATTAGCCAGGTGTAGTGGCACGTGCCTATAATCCCAACTACTAGGGAGGCTGAAGTAGGAGAATAGCTTGAACCCAGGAGAAGGAGGTTGCAGTGAGCCGAGATCGTGCCACTGCACTCCAGCTTGGGCAGCAGAGTGAGACTCTGTCTCAAAAAAAAAAAAAAAAGAAAAAGAAATGATAGTGGAAGATATACCTATAGAGCAGTGCAATGTTCTGTTATATTTTATACTTTTTTGATATTTTGGTATGTGCATATGAATACCATGTTATTATGAAGCTATTTTGAATGTGAAAGAAAAGAAACAACATACCACAGCATATTCTAACTATCTAACTTGTATTCAATTTTTGACTTTTGTACATTTTAATTTTTTTTTCTATTTTAAATAGTGCCACACTAATTAACTTTTGTGACCATCTCTAATCTTATTTCCTTAAGATAACATCCAAGAAGTAAAATTACTGGTGCAAAGCCCATGCACATTTTGAAAGAATTTGATAAATATTGCCAAGTTTCTCTTCAGAGAGTATCGACTTACGCTCCCTTGAGCAACTTATGAAAGGGCCAAGTGTTATACCTGTGTGCACAAATATACACACGGGCACGTTAACATTGCTCAAAAAGTTTGTCCAAAAAATTAAAAAATATTTAAATATGAGACTTTTAACAGACAATGATGACACTATGGATATCTTTTATTTTTATCATTTTACAGGTGTGCAGTTATATCTCATTGTAATTAGGGAAGCAGATTTCACAGCTATATGGGTGAGGGTTGTTTAGAGGCAGGCAAAGTGGTGTTAAGACTGCTGTAATCATCTAGATATGAGAAAATGAGAGCATCAGTTAGAAAAGTTAATGGGGATGGGATGGAAATCAAAGAGCAGGGAGATTACTTTTGAGAAGTTACATTTGGTAAAATAATAAGTTTTATAGACAACAAAAAAGGCAGGATGATGAACTGTAATATTCTTAGTAATTTTGAAATCCTAGGTAGAAAATTAAGGGACTTGAAACAATGCGAGTTTATTTGTTTGTGGTATAACTTACATTTAGTTAAATGTACTAATGTTGATAGATAGCCTATGAGTTTTGACAAATACATAGTCATGTAACCTTCACCATAATCAAGATAGGGATCAGTTCCATCACCACCCCAAATTTCCTCATGCACCTTTGTAGTCAAGCCCTGTTCCCACTCCCAAGCACCGGCAACCAGTGATCTGTTTTCTTCCCAGACAATTCTATTTTTTCCAGAATATGGAAGAAACAAACTCATACAATATGTGGAGGCTTTGGAGTCTGGCTTCTTTCACTTCATGTAACATATCTGAGATTCATCCATGTTCTTGCATGTATTCCTTTTTATTCGTAAGTAGTGTATAGTATAAATATACAATTTCTTTATCTATTTACCAGTTGAAGGATCTTTTTTTGGTTGTTTCCAGTCTGGGGTTACTGTGGATAAAACTGCTATAGCACATACAGGTTTTTGTATGAATGTCAGTTTTCGTTTCTCTTTTATAATTATACAGCAGTAGCAAAGACCAGAATAAATTGAAACTTATAAATGAAATATCAGTTATGCTACTTGCACAGTGGTAGAATGTTGAGTTGGAAGAACTATTGAACTAATTGCACTGATCTCCATTAAAAAAAAAGGACAGGAAGGAGTTTAAGAGGTTATTGAAGCTCAAGGTAAGGGGAGAAGTTGTGGAAAGTTTGCTTAAATGGATTCACTTCTGGGCACAGTGCTTCATACTGTAATCCCACATTTTGGGAGGCCAAGGCAGGTGGATCACCTGAGGTTGGAAGTTTGAGACCAGCTTGGCCCACACGGTGAAACCCCATCTCTGCTAAAGATACAAAAAATAGCCTGGCACAGTGGCACACACCTGTAGTCCCAGCTACTTGGGAGGCTGAGGCAGGAGAATAGCTTGAGCCCAGGAGGCGGAGGTTGCAGTGAGCCAAGATCACGCTACTGCACTCCAGCCTGGATGGCAGAGCGAGACTCCATCTCAAAAATAAAATAAAATAAATGAATAAATAGATTCATGTCTCTAGGATAACATAGTGTCAAACTCTGTGACCTTTGAGAAACTGGGAAGAAGGTTGAAATTTGATAAGAATGTGGTATTCTATTCCATCTTTTATTAATTTGTCTATTCATTCTTAAAACTACTTTAGTATTTTCTATATGTCAGGCACTGTGCTAATAAGGTTGATATGAAGTTTAAGTCATAGAGAACATGATCCCTGACCTCATGAAAGCTCATACTCTTGTTGGAAGTAAGAAAGACACCAAAGCAATTACAGTTGAGTATGATAAATTCAAGAAGACAACTTCGGAGCATCAGGCAGAAATGGAGAGAACTAAAGTAATTTACTCGTAGGGATGAGGAAAGATGTCAAAAAGAAAATGATGCTTTATTGGAGTTTGATTTTTGTTGGTAATTCAAGAACAAGTAGCCTATTAAGCACAAATGTGAGCAGGTACTTATAAAGGTACCTGACCATTTTTTAAGCGTTTTAATAATAAAGGAGAAAAATAAGTCAGGTGGTGTACAAAAGTTGATTTGGTTTTGTTTTGTTTTGTTTTTTGAGATAGAGTCTTACTCTGTCACCCAGGCTGGAGTGCAGTGGCGTGATCCTGGCTCACTGCAACCTCCGCCTCCTGGGTTCAAGTAATTCTCCTGCCTCAGCCTCCCGAGTAGCTGGGATTACAGGCACACACCACCACGCCCAGCTAATTTTGTATTTTTATTAGAGATGGGGTTTCACCATGTTAGCCAGGCTGATCTCAAACTCCCGACCTCAGGTGATCTGCCTACCTCAGCCTCCCAAAGTGCTAGGATTACAGGCGTGAGCCACCGGACCCAGCCAAAAGTTAATTTCTAATTCATTGTATAACAAAGTACAAATAGCTTCAGTTGGAAAATCAGTGCCAGTCAATCTTTAGTTGTCTGTTATAAGGCTCTGTACTTGTCACTAATCCATTAGGTATTTTTTTTCTAGTAGGTATTTTTATCAATAACTTGGAGGAACGCATGAGACATAAATTTGGAAATGAAAACAAAGATAGGGGAGGGTGGCTGAAACATCTCATACAGAATAAAACTGAATGGTTTCTATGGACAGAGATGGTAACTCATGTCTAATAAGATAAATTTTATTATCAATAATAATTGTAAATTCATGTTTAAATGAATTAAATAGACGTGAGATTTTAGAAAGCTTCAATACATCAGAGCACAGGAGACCTGTTATGAGACAGTGTGATACAGATGCAGAAACAGACAATGAATACTCAATGCTTGTGTTATCTTGACAGAAGTGTAAGCTCATTTCAGCAGGGGTAACTAGCAATTGCTACCATAACCTACTATGCTTGGGCTCCATTGGTACAATATGTCCAGTTCTGGATGCCATGGACATGATTTTATATTTTAAAATGTGATTATTTTGGCAGAGACTTGGAAAGTCCAGACATACCTAAAATAGCAAAAAAAGGCACAGAAAGGAACTTAGAAGCAGTCGAAGCAGGTACAGACAAGTGGCTGAGGCATCCTGAGCAGATAATCAGTAGGCACCATGAAAGATGTCCTAGAAGGCAAGCTGTTGCAGTCTCAAGAAGTTTGGGCTACTGTAATAGTAGTAGTAAATGCAGACCTTCAATTAAACTTAAGTGTAGCCCTACTCCAGATGAATGACCCTAAAAAGAAATTGGAAAATGGGGTAAAATAGCACCCTCTGAAATGACTCAAAGAACTACAGCAAGGCAAGACCCCATTCCTAAAGTAATGGAACATAAAGAAGCAAAAAATGGAATGCTGCTCCTGGACATTAAATAGCAGGCAGAATCCTTGATCCTGAAGATTCAGAGTAGAGCCAACAGCAATGCAGAGAAATCTATTTTTTTCTACAGTTTCTTAAGTTCTCCTTATAGTACAGCTTTAATCCCTGATTCATGAACAGGGCCAAGGTTACAGGTGACTGTGATTTTTTATATTTGGGAAAATTAAAATTATAGAGCTGATCAAATTACATAAATAAGTTAGTGTTCCCCCCAACTCTACTGCACAATTGATACATTCCTAGTGAAACCCATTAATTGAAACCTCTCCTGTGAGTTGATCACTGTGCTAAATTCAGAGAATGTAAAAATAAATGAAGCAAATGCTTTGATACAGAATATTCACATTACTACAGGTAATGAAAAGTCATTGATGTTTTTAACGCAGGAAAATAATGGGCAAAGTTCTGGAATGATAATGAGCAGCAAAAAAGGGATTTGATAATCTATTCACATGCAGCAAGATGAGGTTAAAGGAATGTTAGCCAGTTGAAATATTTGTTAAAAGATATTACACACATGTAATATTTTTAATACTTTTCTTAATAAGGAAAATAGTTTACAGAATATTGCAGAGAATATATCAAGATAATTCTGATTAATTTCTCATTACATAAGTACAATATTAATATATTTGCTTTGCAAAAAATTTTAATAATACAGGCATGCAGTTTGGTCACATTTTATGTGAATTTCAATTATATGGGTATGAAACAAAATGTATATAAAAATTTATAGATCTCACTTCATGAGAAAAATATTACACAAAGCAAATAACTTCCAAATTAAAAATCATCAACAATCACCTGGTTTGAAATGAGTGGATGGTAAACTACATCATTACCATAAGGTGGCACCAGAGTAACTGTGGCAAGTAGTATAAGCGCTGGATTCTTCCGACCTTGTTTCTGCATTTACATAATTATGCATTATGTTTATAACCATATTCATAATTTGAAGCTTTCACAACAAATGAAATTATTCTATATGTGATGTGTGAGCTGTAACTTTCTGTCTTCAGTAAACCAAATCTGTTGGGGAATCTACCTCATTCTTTAATTGCTGTCTAAGAGTCCTCAGTGGGAATATGTTATAATTGATTTAACAAGTCCTGCATCAGTGATCATTTAGGAGTCTTTAAATTTTTCAAGAATGCAAATGATATCATTTTGAATTGAAGAATTGTCTTTGTGCACATGGACAAGTATGTCTGGAGTATATATATACTGCCAGAGGAAATGTTTGGCTCAAAGTAAATTAACCTTTTTTAATACTGATAAATATTGTCACATTGTCCTATTAATAGCTATAGCAGTTTACTCTCCAGCCAGCATTGCATGAAAAGGCCCATTTTCCCTTATATTGACATGACTGGATATTTTCTATGTATCTTTTTAAATGTTGCCACCTTATATTTAAATAATGTTATTATTGCTAAATTTATTATTTCTGAATTACTAATGAGGTTGCATATGCTTTAAAACTTTTAGTGACCTTTTGTAGGTTTTGTTCAATGATTTGCCTGCTGATACATTCTCCATTTTTTAACTTATTTTTTTCTGATCTTTAAGTGAAGACCATTTTCTTATTTTTATTTATTTTTTATTTAAAAAATTAGAGATGGGGTATCACTATGCTGCTCAGGCTGGTCTCAAACACCTGGACTCAAGCCATCCTCTTGCCTTGGCCTCCTGAAGTGGTGGGGTTACAGGTGTGAGCCACCATACCCTGCCTCATTTTCCATTTTTTAAGGGAGAATTTTTTTTCTTTTCAGAGTTTTTCATGTTACGAATATTAGTCATTAGATTGCCACGTCTTCTAATTTTGTTACTTATCATTAAACTTTGAAAATGGTGGTTTTCAATGCAAATGAATTTTAATTCTTAGGTCAAACATGATAATGCTTTTCTCTTATGGTTTCTGGGTTTTGTTTTCCTTTGCTTTGCTTTGTTTTGCTTTGAAAGAATTTTTTAAAATTTTAAAGCTCTAGAAAGATATTCTCCTTTTTTGTTGTAATGCAATCATATTGTTTTTTTATATTTAGTATTTTTGTATATGTGGAATTTACGTTTTTAATATATATTCAATACTACCTTAGCACCATGTATTGAACAGATATTTTTCTTCTCAGTGATTTAAAGCATTACCTTTATCACGTACCAGTTTCAAATATACATGATTTGTATTGAGATAATTCTATTCTGTTCTGCAGTTGGCAAGAATGTTAACATTTCACACCAATAAATGTAATGGATCACAGAATTTTGCCCACTTTACTGAAGGAGATAGAGAGATCAGAGCTAAAGGATTTGCATGACGTCCTGTGGCCAGATCGACAGGCGTCCTGGGCTGTGGAGCCCATTTTTCTACTTAAAATTCAGTCTTTTCCCTATTCTGCTGCAAACTGCGATTTGAGATCAACAGGAAAATAGGTCACTTTATTCTCTTTTACCTTGATTCTTTTTCAGTAACAGAGGAGTATTCAAGCTGTAGTCGGCATCCATGCCAAAATGGTGGCACGTGTATAAATGGAAGAACTAGCTTTACCTGTGCCTGCAGACATCCTTTTACTGGTGACAACTGCACTATTAAGCTTGTGGAAGAAAATGCTTTAGCTCCAGGTAAAAAAAAGTGTATGCGTCTTTGGATTTGCTCATTGTCATAAATAGAAACACTTTTTCAAAATATTTATGAATGAATATTTAAGCCTGCTTAATCTGGATCCACTTGACAATTCCTTTTACTTTTCTGAAACTTACTGAAGAATGTACCTGATTTACAAATGGAAATGTCTTTTTGTTAGGCAAATTCTTATTCACATGCACCTGTTGAAATTTTCAATATTGCTATATAGAGGCAGTTTATGGAAAATTCGACCCACTCACAAATTTTTTTCTCTTGTGCATCCTAAAAATATATGGATGTATATATCTGACTGATAGAAACACTTTCTCCTCAAACAAGTAGTTAAAGAAATACACCTTTGATTTATGTCTGGAATGGTCATTTAAATGAGGCTTTAATACATGCTTAGTAACACGTTTTCTGTGAAGGTTAACCTAATGGCGCCATGTTGACTGTGTGAGAACTATTAGAACATGCTCAAATGTAGTAAGTAAAACAAGATGGTTTTTTTATTTATTTAAATTCATAAGTATTGGTGCTTTGGATTTACTTCAAGAGTGCACCATTTCTGATTTTTATACAGAAATTTATGTGCAGCATAAAAATGTGTTATTTAATGACTGCAAAAAACCTATTTCAAATCAGCTTTTTCTTAATAATATCCTGCATAGTGAAATGTAAATTTTTTAGTCTGTTTTTAGATCTCAGCCTTTGTAAGTACAATTGGCATTAATTACACAGAAAATTGCCTTTGTCTACTTTGCTACAGTGAATATGACTTTATATGGTTTTCGTTTTAGCCTTTAGAAACTGCTTGACAAGGTGCCGGAAAAATTGTTTCTACATCATGTCAGCTTCAATTCCTGCAAGGGGCTTTAAAACATTCTGACATAGCCATAATAATCATAGAGTGCTTTGAATTCCTTTATCTCTGGGGAGATCAAGGCAACATGCAAATTATCTTTGAGGCATTTGTGTGAGGAAGGTATCAAATGTTATTTTTATTCTATCCTGATCTAAATGGAGAAACTGAGGCAACAAGAGGCTAAGCAATTTAGAGTAATTTACCCAAGAGAAGAGACAGGCATCGAGACACATGCACCTTTGCTAAGTTTGATGGATGGACTTTCTCTTCTGCTAAGACCTTTTGTAACTGAGATAAAAATGATGAAGATATAAGGAAAGACAAAATAAGATAAAAACATGAAAATTAACTCTTGCCATTTTTTCCTCTAACAGATTTTTCCAAAGGATCTTACAGATATGCACCCATGGTGGCATTTTTTGCATCTCATACGTATGGAATGACTACACCTGGTCCTATCCTGTTTAATAACTTGGATGTCAATTATGGAGCTTCATATACCCCAAGAACTGGAAAATTTAGAATTCCGTATCTTGGAGTATATGTTTTCAAGTACACCATCGAGTCATTTAGTGCTCATATCTCTGGATTTTTAGTGGTTGATGGAATAGACAAGCTTGCATTTGAGTCTGAAAATATTAACAGTGAAATACACTGTGATAGGGTTTTAACTGGGGATGCCTTATTAGAATTAAATTATGGGCAGGAAGTCTGGTTACGACTTGCAGAAGGAACAATTCCAGCCAAGTTTCCCCCTGTTACTACATTTAGCGGCTACTTATTATATCGTACATAAGTTAGTACGAGAAACAGACTATCACCTTTATTGAGAAACAGCCAGTGTTTTCATTTATCTTTGCTTGCACGTCTGCTCTATTTTGGTTTTTCTACAGGAAATGAAAATCAACTTCTTTTTTTAATATGCGTAAACTTGTATGTCTGTTTATTTTATAAAATTATTTGAATATCGTTTAATATCTGAATATGAAGGAGTTCTTGATCCTAAAGAAATTTAGTGGCATAGAAAACAAAGTGAATTTTTTAGCATAATTATTCCTATTCTTGTTTCTTCATTTTAAGTCATTGCAATGGAAAGTAATATTATAAAATGGTAATTACAACATATTATCAGTCACAGTTTTCTTTCCAATTAAACACTTAACTTTTGTTATTCCTTGTATATAAATATATAACACACATTTTCTAGATTCACAAATTTAAATAAATTACTCAAAAAATGAAAATTGATTTTGTAAACTTTTATTTTTACTCTTTACGTTGAGTTGATCAACTTTCCATACTAAGATTTTCATTCAGAATCAAAATTAAGAAAGTTGAACTGAAAATTTGAAATATGCTTAACTATTGTTCTCTTCCTATAATTCTCTAATTATAACATAGTAATTTACATGTAGTTGGACATGTACACTCAAGTCTAAGAATATGTGAGTGGATCATTTACCGCCCCCCCCCGCCAACATCTATAAGGGGAAAAAAGTCTTTTCCTAATAAGTATTCTTCTATGGCAGTACCTACAGATCTGCCCTTCTTCTTCTAAAGGGTAAGTCATAATCTGTGTAATACTACAATTTATGGGATGCTCACTATGCCCTGTTTCTCTTCTAAACAATTTACATGTAATGTCTCATACCTCACAATAACCCTTGTAAAGTGGGCATGATTACCATGATTTTTATAGTTGAAGAACCTAAGACACAGAGACCAAGGCCCATGAGCTCATAGGGCTGAGGCAAGATTTGGAATCAGGCCGTGTCTTCTCCAGAGCCCACATCCATCCTTTATATTGCCTCCCACAGATGTGCTAAAATTTATTTAACTAATCCTTTATCCTCTATTTGTGTTGTCTCCCATTTTTTATTATTACAATATTACTGTGGTGAACATGCTTAAAAATACCTTCCTTGGATATCTGACAAAGTGTTTCTGAAAAACAGATTTTCATAAGTAATAATAAAAATAATAATAATAAAGTTTTGGTATGGTATGGTAAGCCTTTTTTATGAATTGATTTGTTTAATGATCACTATAACATAATGAATTACATATTAACCTGTGATATTTGTACTACATATTATTACTCTCTGCCCATGAGAATCAGAAGCACATAGAAGTTAAGTAATTTTCTCAGTAGTATAACCAATGATGGAGAATTTCTGGGACAAAGGATGATCATAATTTTCCATTTCGATAGGTACTAACAATCTAAGTCTTATCAATATGAAAAACTGCTCTTTATACCCCACACATCCTCATCAAAATTAACAATTTTTGAAATATTTCCAGTCTTGAAGATGAAAGTGAATATCTTCTATTTGTAGAAGATACTTGAAAATTTTTCAAATTTGCCAAAACTTGAAAGCATACATCTATACAAAGACTTGTACATAAATGTTCATAGTCAGTTTATTTGTAATAGCTGAAAACTGGGAATCACCCACATGTCCCGCGACAGACAAATGGTTAAGCACACTTTCTCATACAAATACAATAGAGTACAACACCAGGGAATTTCACAATAACTACGCAGAAGATTTTAAACTGCAGTCTAATAAACTTCGCCACCTCTGCAAGGAGGAACTCTAAAGTAAGTATTGTCCATCAGAATGTCCTACGTTGAGTCAAAATAATCAGGCCTTCATACCCTAGCCTCACTCAGTACTAGATTCAGGCTGCCAAAGAAGAGTGTGACCTAAGAGTTAAAACTGACAGCTGGATGCATTAGTCCATCCTCGCATTGCTATAAAGAACTACCCGAGACTGGGTAATTTATTAAGAAAAGAGGTTTAATTAACTCACATTTCCACAAGCTGTATGGGAAGCATGGCCCGGGAGGCCTCATGAAACTTATAATCACGGCGGAAGGTGAAGGGGAAGCAGGCACGTCTTACGTGGCTGGGGGAGGTGGAAGCGGGAGAGGTAGGAGGTGCCACATATTTTAAACAATCAGATCTCGTGAGAACTCACTATCAGGAGAGTAGCAGGGGGGGAAATTCACCCCCATGGTCCAGTCACATCCCACCAGGCCCCTCCTTCAATACTGGGGATTATAATTCGATATGAGATTTGCATGGGGACACAAATTCAAACCATATCACTGAATGATGACAATTTTTATCCTGTTATGTGTAAACATGTCATTTTCAAAAACATTTAAAAAGTTCTTATGATATCTTCAGTCCCTGCCTAAAAATTTACTGTAATCTAAATTTTTAAAATTTTATTTCTTCAAGTACTCACAGATTAAAATACAATTTTTGCTTTCCAAATATACTTTTCAACATAGATTTCAGTGATTTCATTATATTGTTTTTCTTTACTATTACCAGAACAGAAGGAAGTAAATCATCTGACAATGTTCATCATTGCATTGTCCAATATAATTTATTGATTTTTAATTAGATAATAACATTTAGCATTAAATAATGCTTTGGTGTTTGGAAATATAATTATTAATAATAGTCTTTATCTTTATATGGAGTTGTAGAATATACAATTAAATAACAAATTGCCACCAATAGCCAAGAGGCATTATAGCAACTTTTAAGTTGCTATGAACTTGCTTGACTATATTTTTAAAGCCACTCAATATAATCAAAGATAATTTAGTATTGTATTTTTAATCGTCATCTTCAAACTTATTCATGTAGAAAAAAATATAGCACTGGAATCTTTCTTTGTTTCTTCTATGGACATAGCCAAGTACCTTGAATATTATTTTGTAGATTCAATTTCAGAGCCCTTCTCTCTCACAATATCTTCCTGCCACACCAGCTCCCAAAGTACATCAGGTCACTAATTACTGATGAAAATCTCAAATCCATTCATTTATTACATAATAAGTAGCTAATTATATACCTAATTGAAGGTACATAATATAGGAGGCATGATAAGTTATATATAACAAATAATAAAAAGTATATAAAGTAAATCAGTACAGACAAATGTTGCATTTGAAATACATAATCCGGGGTCATGATGGCATTTACTGCCACCAGAATCATGAATAGCTCTGTAAGAATGAGAAATTTATCTTCAATAACCACCCGCCTCTTTTTTTTTTTTTTTTTTTTTGTTTTGCACTATTGACCAATCTTCTATTACCTCCTTTTGTATCATTCCTGGAATTGAGAGACTTCCTATACAAAGCCATAAATGTCTATAATTGCTCTTTCTTACTCTTTTCACTGGCTAAAACTCTCAATTTGGAATAATAAGCTAATATTAGTTAATCATTAAGAAATGATTAAAATAAGCCATCTTAATTTTCATTTGGCTTGTTTTTTAGTGCACATAGGATAATTTTTTGGTTGTTATTCATTTGTTTCAAAATATAAATTTATTAACTCACATTGGAAACCTCGTGAGCCATACATAGTATATGTCTTCAACAAAGATAATTTTCAATGTAGCAAAATTTTTCTCATTATTCAAAATTTTTTCTATCATTGATCATTGCAAGGCACCTGTGGGATACATTAAAGCAAAAATATAGGCCTGCCCTTACGAGAGTGTACAATTTAGCTGAGTTGCTCTCCTGTGTGGAAGGCGGGGATGTTTGCTTATTTTCTGTCCCCGTGATTTCAAACCGAGGGTTTCATCAACAGTCTGGGGAGTGTTATTAAGAACCTTCCCTTGAATGCTTTTTACCACAGCTCAGTGAGAATTCTCAATGAGCTATACTGCATTTGTGTTCAGAGAAAACAACAATAAAATAGTATTTATTTCTCTGGGCTGACATCCTAATTATACAATCTAAAACTCTGGGAAAAGTCCAAATTTTGGAGTTTTTATTACATTTACTCATGAATTGCTTCATAAACTTTCAAAGCCAAGGCTTTAGTCAAAACACTTTTCAGATTTCAACTATTTAAGTTAGCTTAGGCTGCCACAACAAAGTTCCATAGTCTGGGTGGCTTAAACAACAGACATTTATTTCTCACAGTTCTGAGGGCTGACAATTCCAAGATCAAGGTGCCAGCAGATTTGGTGTCTCTAGTGAGGTCCCTTTTCCTGGCTTATAGAAGGCAAAAGGCTGCCTTCTCATTGTGTCTTCACATGCAGAGAGAGAAAGAGAGGAAGAGAGAGTGAAAGAGGGAGAGGGAGAAGGAGCATGAGGGCAGAGAGCACATGTATGCTCTGGTCTCTTCCTTCTTTTAAAGACACTAATCCCATCATGGGGCCCCACCCTCATGACCTCATCTAAACCTAATTAACTCCCAAAACTCCACCTCCAAATACCATCACATTTGGAGTTAGAGCTTCAACATATAAATTTGAAGGAGGGAGGGGGCACAAAGATGCAGTGTATAGTACCAAGTGTTGAATGTAGTGATATTTAGGATGGTGTTTTAAAACATTCTTTGCATAGATTTTAAAATATCAGTCTATAGTAGATCCTAGTTGTAACGTGATTTCCTATTAGATTCAAATAAACATTTATATCAAGCCCACTGAAGATAACAGTGAAAGTGCTACATAACATTGTCTTAAAGTTGGTGTTTTTTTCAATATATTATTTGGATTCAAATATTTATTTGGATTTCCTATTTTTTTGATTCATGCTAATAATTATATCTACTCAAGTTAACAGTGAAAATAGTACGTGATGCAACCCAAGGAATGGGTGTTCTTATAAATACCGCTTTAGTCTCCTAACTTCAAGCCACTGATAAAGAAATTGACTCACTGAATTCCTCTTACCAGCATACAGACGATTATGGATAGTTTCCGTTATTTTTGTAATTTACTTCCCCTCATTTATGTTTGCTGCCACTATCATCTTCAAAATATGTAATTATGCATAATATATATAAAGAGAACCACATGTATATTTCTTTATTGATATGAAATCTATGGATTAAGGATGATAGTGATTTGCCAGAAAATATATGTAGGAAAAATACATTTATTTGTGCTTCCAAACCCTTTCTAAAAGCGATTTAAGGTGACTAGATATAAAATTTGTGTTGAGAAAAGTACTAAACTTACACAAAGTCATTTAGTTGCTATTTATATATCAAATATATCTCAAGAGTATGGTCTTTCCTTATCTTAATTTCTTAGGTATATTCACATGCATTAATTTTTATGATTTGTCATAGAGTAACCTTGCTATTAACAAAAAATAACCTACAAAGATTCCTCCCACAGTCTCAAACCCTCCTTCAATTCTCTACTCTACCCTTTTGCCTACCTCACCATCGTAGCTTTGCTATTTTAACGAATATATTTAGATTTCTTTACTCCAGCTGAAGAGAAAGCTAAATAGTGTAGAAGTTATTCTGTAGATGAAATTCAAAGACCCTCCAGAGATTGCATGTCTTTTTAATGTGACTTTTACTGCCCTTTCTGAATCTTGTCATTAAATCCCTTGAATCTTGATTCTATTTCATATATTAATTCTATTTCCTTTAAATGGTCAGCAGACTGACAGATCATCAGTGAGTTTTCCTCTATCACAGATCTCTGTGTTAACAGCAAGTTCTGTAATCTACCCCATGCAATGAAGGGAAGAATAAGCAAAGGTGGAGGGAATAATAAACAAATTACATTTCTGTATAATTGTGCATTCTTTCTTCCCATGTGGTACACTCAAAGGAGAACATCTGTCTGAGAAAAAGAAGCCACCATTATTGTCAACAACACACCTACATGCGCTAAAGGCATTCTTGGGTATCACAAAAGAACCTTTAAATTTAAGAAATACATTGTAGGTATCATTGGAACAACACTAGTATCTGAAAACTGATTCTATAATCTATTTTGAAGAATAAGTATATTAAAATGCCCACAGAGCATTTTAGAATTCCATGAGGCCACATACCAATTGCTCATCAATAAAGTTCTTGGCACTGTGGCTAGTGGAAAAAACACTGAATTCAGTAAATGCTCAGAACATGCTGGAAATATAGTAAAAATTAAATGTCTTAAATTCATGAAAAAGATATCTGAGAAAGTTATAAAACTTAGAGAATTTTGTAGTAAAATTCATTTTACACATCTTAATGGAGATATATGTGAATTTTTAAATATCAATCCCAAAACTAATCCTAATTTTTCTTTTTATAATCTGAAGAGGTAAAATATGACATCTACATTTGATTAACGTTGTCATTTTCATTGAATTAGGCCTACAATGAAGACATCGAATTTTCTTAAAATATCCTCATTCTGGGTTTTAACAAACAGCTACTACATGCTCTAGCTATATCCTAACACACTGATGCAGTTTTGCCAACAAGATATGACTTCTTCACACTTCAAACTAAAATCCTAAGCACCTCCACCAATTGAACAGACACATCTTGGCCAAGGGGATTCCAGAGAAACCTTAAAAACCGAGTTCCTGGCCATGACAGGATGGAAAGCCAGACATGCCTCGTTATACTGAAACAGGACATTTTCCATGACCACTTTGTGGGCCTCACGGCAGAGGTACCTCACTTACTCAGTCCAACCCCTCACAGGAGTGGGAACACACAGGTGAATGGGTGCAAGAGCTAGGGCAAGTGCTTCTGGGCGTCTGCGTGAAAGCAGGGCCTCCATGCAGGCCCTGTAGCAGCATCTCGCAGGAGTACCCACAACCCACAAAGCCCCAGAGGGGTGTGTTACAGTGCACTCTTTTAGCTTTGCAATCTGTGGACGACTTAAGTGTTAAACACTCAGTGGGCCCCACTCAGTGGGCCCTCTGCCTTTTTACGTGAGGCAGTTGCTCTCCACCAGTGAGGGCAGAGGGTCAGTGTGACAGCCTTTAGCGTCCACACCTGTGTGGCACCCAAGCTCTTGTTCAGTGTCCGGGAAAAATCAGGTTGCACAAATGAATTAAAGGGTGGTGAATGAGGAGGATTTTATTGCTGATGGAAGCAGCTCTCAGAGGAAGGGTGAGCTGGAAAGGGGATGGAGTGGGAACTTCCCCTGAAGTCCGGCCGTCTCCAGCCAGAGTCTTCTCTGAAGTCCTGCAGCCAAGCCGTCCCTCTGAAGTCAAACTGTTTCTCTCTGATGTTCAACCGCTCCTTCTCTTCTCCACTTCTCTGCTCTCTGCCAGTGGAGCCGGGGTTTTTATGGGAACAGGATGGGGGTCGGTGCAGGCCAGGGATGGTTTTGGAAAAGGTGACATTCGAGCAGGAAAATGGGGATGTAAAGTTCTCACTTTGGTCTGAGATTTCAGGCTTGAGGGTGGGGCCCTGGGCAGGAAACCTGCCCTTTCTGCCTAGAATTTCTCTGCCTCCTGTCCCTATCAATACCTCCTCTCTTTTGAGGTCTAGACACAACAACTGACCAGGATTGATGTTAAAATAAAGATCACAAGACTGACAGAGAACAGACTCTTTGTGGCAATAAGATATCAAATTATAAACAGCAACTAAGGCCATGCCAGGCAAGGGTTAAGTCATACACCCCTATACTTAAAGAATAAACTATATTTTAACTGCCACAAAGGTTTTTTGTTGTTGTTGTTGTTGTTGTTGTTTGTTTTTTCTAGCAACTAAACAAGCACTGCCTTGAGATAAGCAAAATTAAAACAATTTGCAACTCTACCATACGCTGACTAACTGGCCCCTGGCCCCTGCTCCACAAGCTGTAACTACAGCTTTGATTGGGCAAGAAACTGATTTCAGTAACTGTCTCCTGATAAGACTACTGACCATGGACTGGTTATGGCTGAGTGCCTCTGTATCTCTCCTTCATCTTTTGATGTATTGGGCCTAACTGTAACACATTTAAATGTTAAGTTGCATCCCAAGGTATAAACAAGGGTCATACATTACATGCATGTTTACTTAATATTCATGTGTCAAGACTACCTTCATGAATATTCATAGCTCCTCCTGTAACCTGTTGAATATGTATGTTTGGCCCACCTTTTCAACTTAAATTCTTGTCTTACCCCTCCTTTCCTCAAAGTGCCTGCAAATGGCTTCAGCTGGAGGCACACTTCCCAGCCTGCCAGATGGCCACCTCGCAAGGCTGTAACCTTTTACAAGAAATAAAGTCTCCGTTTCTAAATTTATAGATCTCGTGATTGTTTTAGGTTAACCACACCAATGGAGAAATTGACCTGGCAAATGACACTGTGAGAAAACTATTTTCAATAGGGCCAAACGGTTCCAGCCTCGGGGGAGTGACCACATTCAACAGTGAATAATAGTGCAGAATTAATTTTGTCATTTTCTTTTTGATGTGACCATTACCCAGAGTGACTAATCTTCCTTATATTACTATACTTTTAAAGGCATAATATCATTTTTTCTATAATTGTAAAATATAAAGCAACACAAACTTCAGGAACAAACCTCCTGGACGTTTTCTTTCTCTATTGTTTTTCATCTTCTGGTGGCTACCTGGGAGAAGTTAATAACAAAGGCAAGAAAAGAACAAGAATTAGAGGTAGGAGACAAAAGAACAGAACAGAAATAAGGAGGAGGAAGAGGAAGGAAAGTGGGAGAAAGAGGAAGAGAAGGAGGATGACAATGAGAGAAAGGAAGGGAATGAGAAGGAGGAAAAAACTACAATTGACTCCCTGTGCATCAAAAATCTGCATGAAAATTTTGACTCCCCAAAAACTTAACTACGAATAGTCTACTATAGACAGAAGCCCTATTGATAACATCAACTAGTCAATTAGCCCTTATTTTATATGTTATATGTATTATATACTGTATTTTTACAATAAAGTAAGCTAGAGAAAATGTTATTAAGAAATTCATAAGGAAGAGGAAATATATGTATTATTCATTAAGTGAAAGTGGATCATCACAAAGATCTTCATCCTCATCTTTATGTCCAGTAAGCTGAGGAGGAAAAGGAAGAGAAAGGGTTGGTCTTGCTCTCTCCAGGGTGGGGGGTGAGAGAGGCTTAAGAAAACCTGTGTATAGGCCAGGCCCAGTTGCTCACGCCTGTAATACCTGCAGTTTAGAAGGTCAAGGGGGCTGGATTGCTTGAGCACAGGAGTTTGAGATCAGCCTGGTCAACATGGTGAAACCTTGTCTCTATTTTAATTTAAAAAAATGTTAAAAAGAAAACCTGTGTATAATTGGACCCACACAATACAAACCTATGTTCTTCAAGGGTCAACTGTACATCCGAACTGGTAAACTGGTCTATGTTAAGAGATAGAGGGTGGACAGACACAGTGTGACATAGTGTGGCAGAGTGAAAGCCACAGAGATGTAAGACCCTGTTACCATTTCATCAACTTCCCTCTAAACTAGATGATGTGAAAAACTAGCAGAGGAAATCTGTAATAGGAAACCATTACTGTCTCTATTCACTCCAGTTGCCATTTTGAAAACTTGCAAATTCATCTTCAACACATTTTGAGACATACTTTTGAACACATTTTAAGTCCATCCTTTGGACTTTGTGAAATTGCCATTCTGCAACAGCTGCTGGCGAGGTTGCAGAGAAAATAGAACACTTTTACACTGTTGGTGGGAGTGTAAATTAGTTCAGCTATTGTGGAAGATAGTGTGGTGACTCCTCAAAGACCTAGAGGCAAAAATACCATTTGACCCAGCAATCGCATTACTGGGTATATGCCCAAATGAGTTTAAATCATTCTATTATAAAGATACTTGCAAATGTATGCTCATTGCAGCACTATTATTCACAGTAGCAATGACATGGAATCAACTCAAATGGCCATCAATGATAGACTGGATAAAGAAAATGTGGTACATAAACACCATGGAATACTACGCGGCCATAAAAAAGAACAAGATCATGTCCTTTGGAGGGACATGGATGGAGCTGGAGGCCATTATTCTCAACAAACTGACAAGGAAACAGCAAACGAAACCCTGCATGTTCTTACTTACAAGTGGGAGTTGAACAGTGAGAACATATGGACACATAGACGGGAATAACAAACACTGCAGCCTGTCATTAGAGGTGGGGGAGGTGGGCAGGAAAGCATCAGGAAAAATAGCTAATGGGTGCGGGGCTTAATACCTAGGTGATGGGATGATCTGTGCAGCAAACCACCATGGCACATGTTTACCTATGTAACAAACCTGCACACCCTGCACATATACCCCTGAACTTAAAATAAAATTGAAGAAAAAAAAATTGTCATTCTGTGAGTAACTTAATACTGTAGCTGCCCAAGGGGTTCACCTTGCCCCCTGCCTAGACAGAGCCGATTCATCAAGACAGGGGAATTGCAGTAGAGAAAGAGTAATTCATGCAGAGCCAGCTGTGCAGGAGACCGGAGTTTTATTATTACTCAAATCAGTCTCCCTGAGCATTCAAGGAGCAGAGTTTTTGTTTTGTTTTTGTTTTTGTTTTTGTTTTTCAGATGGAATCTCGCTCTGTTGCCAGGCTGGAATGCAGTGGTGCAATCTCAGCTCACTGCAACCTCCGCCTCCTGGGTTCAAGCAATTCTCCTGCATCAGCCTCCTGAGTAGCTGGAACTACAGGCGTTGCCACCACACCCAGCTAATTTTTGTATTTTTAGTAGAGACAGGGTTTCACCATGTTGGCCAGGAAGGATGGTCTCGATCTCTTGACCTTGTGATCCACTCACCTCAGCCTCCCAAAGTGCTGGGATTACAGGTGTGAGCCACTGCACCTGGCCAGGAGCAGAGTTTTTAAGGATAACTTGGTAGGTTGGTGGGGAGCCAGTGAGTCAGGAGTGCTGATTGGTCAGGGCTGAAATCACAGAGAGTGGAAGCTGTCTTCTTGTGCTGAGTCGGTTCCTGGGTGGGGGCCACAAGGTCAGACAAGCCGGTTTATTGATCTGGGTGGGGCTAGCTGATCCATCAAGTGCAGAGTCTGCAAAATATCTCAAGCCCTGTCTTAGGAGCTGCATGACTCCTAAACCATAATTTCTAATCCCATGGCTAATGTTAGTCTAGTCCCCAGGCAAGAAGGAAGTCTGCTTTGGGAAAGGCTGTCTTTGTTTAAACTATAAACTACAAACTAAGTTTCTCCCAAAGTTAGTTCAGCCTACAGTCAGGAATGAACAAGGACAGCTTGGAGGTTAGAAGCAAGATTGAGTCAGTTAAATTGGATCTGTTTCACTGTTTGAGTCATAATTTTGCAAAGGCAGTTTCAATACTAATTTCACAAACTAGGAAGAAAAAGGACTAGGATTATGCCTCCATTTAAACAATTATTTGTGAGTATGTGTTCTCATTTATTTCCCTCTTAACTCTTGAAACTAGTAATTTGCCTAACGAGAAAAAAAAAAACTTACCATTTCCATAAATTTTCTTTTAGTGGTATCTTTCATGCGCATCCGTGTGAAGAGACCACCAAACAGGCTTTGTGTGAGCAACATGGCTGTTTATTTCACCTGGGTGCAGGCGGGCTGAGTCCGAAAAGAGTCAGGGAAGGGAGATAGGGTGGGGCCGTTTTATAGGATTTGGGTAGGTAAAGGAAAAAGGGTGGTTGTTCTCTGGCAGGCAGGAGTGGGGGTCACAAGGTACTCAGTGGGTGAGCTTTTGAGCCAGGATGAGCCAGGAGGAGGAATTTCACAAGACAACGTCATCAGTTAAGACAGGAACAGACCATTTTCACTTCTTTTGTGGTGGAATGTCATCAGTTAAGGCAGGAACCGGCGATCTGGATGTGTACGTGCAGGTCACAGGGTATATGATGGCTTAGCTTGGACTCAGACGCCTGACATTCCTGTCTTCTTATATTAATAAGAAAAATAAAATAGTGGTAAAGTGTTGGGACAGTGAAAATTTTGGGGGATGGTATGGAGAGATAATGGGCGATGTTTCTCAGGGCTGCTTCGAGTGGGATTAGGGGCGGCATGGGAACCTAGAGTGGGAGAGATTAAGCTGAAGGAAGATTTTGTGGTAAGGGGTGATATTGTGGGGTTGTTAGAAGGAACATTTGTAATTTAGAATTATTGGTGATGGCCTGGATACAGTTTTGTATGAATTGAAAAACTAAACGGAATAAGAGAAGGAGAAAAACAGGTATAAAAGGTCTAAGAATTGGGACGACTCAGGACATCTGATTAGAGAGTGCCTAAGGAGATTCAGCATAGTACTGCCAGCAAAGATTATTTATTTACTTCAAGAGTTAAGAGTGGCAGTTTGGGGATAGCACAAGGAGATATCAGCTGTGATGGCTTGGAGAAACAGTGTAAACCGGCAGTGTAAACAAGAGCAGGGCATGTATGAGTAGTTGAGAACGAAGAATAGGAGTATGACTAGACAGAAGACAGTAGGGATGACAAGTTTTTTTGGGGCACAGTCTAAGTTGGTCTGGTGTCTGGAATGAGACTGGGGCCATAATAAAAAGGAGCGTCTATATAGGAGCTCAAATGGGCTGTACCTTGTAGCATTCTGAGGACAGGTCTGACTTCTGAGAAGGGAAAGTCGTAAAGGTATTGTCCAGTCCTTTTTAAGTGGTGGCTGAGCTTGGTGAGGTGTGTTTTTAAAAGACCTTTAGTCCGTTCTACTTTTCCTGAAGACGGAGGACCATAAGGGATATAAAGGTTTCACTGAATACTAAGAGCCTGAAAAACTGCTTGGCTGATTTGACTAATAAAGGCTGGTCTGCCATCAGACTGTACAGAGGTAGGAAGGCTAAACTGAGGAATTATGTCTGACAGAAGGGAAGAAATGACTGCGGCGGCCTTCTCAGACCCTGTAGGAAAGGCCTCTACCTATCCAGTGAAAGTGTCTACCTAGACTAAGAGGTATTTTAGTTATCTGACTCGGGGCATGTTGAGTAAAGCTGATTTGCCAGTCCTGGGTGGGGGCAAATCCTCAAGCTTGATGTGTAGGGAAAGGGAGGGGGCCTGAACAATCCCTGACGGGTAGTAGAATAGCAGATGGAACACTGAGAAGTGATCTCCTTGAGGATAGATTTCCATGATGGAAAGGAAATGAGAGGTTCTAAGAGGCGGGCTAGTGGCTTGTACTATAGCATAGCCTGCCTTTGCTGGTATGTGGCGATTAGGCCTGGTGGAACTGCCATCAATAAATCAAGCATGATCAGGATGAGGAACAGGAAAGAAGGAAATATGGGGAAATCGGGTGAACGTCAGGTGGATCAGAGAGATACAGTCATGAGGGTCAAGTGTGGTATCAGGAATAATGTGGGAGGCCAGATTGAAGTCCAGGCCAGGAACAATGGTAATTGTGGAACTTAACAGAGTGAGTACAGCTGAAGGAGCCGGGGAGCAGAAAGTGTATGCGTCAGGCATGAGCAAGAAAATAGATTTTGGAAGTTATGAGAAATGTAGAGTAAGTTGAGCATAGTTTGTGATTTTGAGGGCCTCTGAAAGTATTAGGGCAGCAGCAGCCGCTGCAGGGAGACATGATGGCTAGGCTAAAACAGTAAGGTCAAGTTGTTTGGACAGAAAGGCTACAGGGTGTGGTCCTGGCTCTTGTGTAAGAATTCTGACTGCACTAACCATGCCTAGGAAGGAAAGGAGTTGTTGTTTTGTAAGGAATTGAGGTTTGGGAGATTAGTTGGACACAATCAGCAGGGAGAGCACGTGTGTTTTTATGAGAATTATGCCAAGATAGGTAACAGATGAGGATGAAATTTGGGCTTGACTGAAGTAATGGGGGCTGTCTGTGAAGCCTTGCAGCAGTACAGCCCAGGTAATTTGCTGAGCCTAATGGGTGTCAGGGTCAGTCCAAGTGAAAGTGAAGAAAGGCTGGGATGACAGGTGCAAAGGAATAGTAAAGAAAGCCTGTTTGAGATCCAGAATAGAATAATGGATTGTGGAGGGAGGTATTGAGGATAGGAGAGTATATGGGTTTGGCACCATGGGGTGGATAGGCAAAACAATTTGGTTGATAAGGCGCAGATCCTGAACTAACTTGTAAGGCTTGTCTGGTTTTAGGACAGGTGAAATGGGGGAATTGTAAGGAGAGTTTACAGGCTTTGAAAGGCCATGCTGTAGCAGGCGAGTGATAACAGGCTTTAATCCTTTCAAAGCATGCTGTGGGATAGGATATTGGCATTGATTGGGGTAAGGGTGATTAGGTTTTAATGAGATGGTAAGGGGTGCATGATCGGTCGCCAAGGAGGGAGTAGAGGTATCTTATACTTGTGGGTTAAGGTGGGGAATACAAGAGAAGGATGCAAAGGAGGCTTTGGATTGGGAAGAAGGGCAGCAATGAGATGTAGCTGTAATCAAGGAATAGTCAGGGAAGCAGATAATTTAGTTAAAGTGTCTCGGCCTAATAAGGGAGCTGGGCAGGTGGGGATAACTAAAAGGAGTGCTTAAAAGAGTATTGTCTAAATTGGCACCAGAGTTGGGGAGTTTTAAGAGGTTTAGAAGCCTGGCTGTCAATACCCACAACAGTTATGGAGGCAAGGGAAACAGGCCCTTGAAAATAAGGTAATGTGGAGTGGGTAGCCTCCGTATTGATTAAGAAGGGGACGGACTTACCTTCCACTGTGAGAGTTACCCAAAGCTTGGCGTCCGTGATGGTCTAAGGGGGCTTCCGAGGTGATCGGGCAGCATCAGTCTTCAGCCGCTAAGCCAAGAAGATCTGGGAAGGAGTCAGAGAGCCTTGGGCCAGAGTTCCAGGGGCTCTGGGAGTGGCTGCCGGGTGAGTTGGACAGTCTGATTTCCAGTGGGGTCCCGCACAGATGGGACATGGCTTAGGAGGAATCCCGGGCTGCGGGCATTCCTTGGCCTGGTGGCCAGATTTCTGGCACTTGTAGCAAGCTCCTGTGGGAAGAGGTTCTGGAGGAACGCCTGGCCACTGCCGTTTAGGCGTTTGGAAGTTCTTGTGTACTGGAGATGTGGCTGGGGTTTGTCTCACAGTGGAGGCAAGGAATTGCAACTTTTTTCTGTTATTGTACACCTTGAAGGCGAGGTTAATTACATCCTGTTGTGGGATTTGAGGGCCAGAATTTAATTTTTGGAGTTTTACTTAATGTCGGGAGCAGATTGGGTAATAAAATGTATTTTGAGAATAAGACAGCCTTTTGATCTTTTAGGGTCTAGGGCTGTAAAGTGTCTCAGTGTTGCTGCCAAACGAGTCATGAACTGGGCTGGATTTTTATATTTGATGAAAAAGAGCCTAAACGCTATCTGATTTGGGATAAAGAAAAAGGAGCATTAACCTTGACTACACCTTTAGCTCCAGCCACCTTTTTAAGAATTAATTGCTGGGCAGGTGGGGGAGGGCTAGTCATGGAACGAAACTGTAAGCCGGACCAGGTGTGAGGAGGGGAGGTGATGAAAGGATTATAGGGTGGAGGAGCGGAGGCTGAGGAAGAATTCGGACCTGGCTTGGTCTGGCGAGGAGCAGCCTGGGGAGGAGCGGAGAGGTCAGATGGGTCTGTAGAAAAGGAAGATTAGAAAGACTCAGCGACGCTTGGGGCTGAGACTGAGGGGACAGGCAGGAGGGAAAGAAGGAAGCTCTGGGACGAGTTGCATTGGGCACAGAGACTAGGAAGGGACTGATGTGTAAAAGAGTGCCTGGACGTCAGGCACCTCAGACCATTTGCCCATTTTACGACAAGAATTATTTAGATCTTGTAGGATGGAAAAAATTGAAAGTGCTGTTTTCCGGCTATTTGGAACTACTGTCCAGTTTGTATTGGGGTCAAGCGGCATTGCAGAAGAAAATAAGATGCTTAGATTTTAGGTCAGGTGAGAGTTGAAGAGGTTTTAAGTCCTTAAGAACACAGGCTAAGGGAGAAGAAGGAGGAATGGAAGGTGGAAGCTTGCCCATAGTGAAGGAGGCAAGCCCAGAGAAAAGAGTAGAGACATGGAGAAGGGGTGGGGGGTTCTTTCCCTCCAGAAAAGCAGAGAAGGGGTTGGGGTGCAGAGATACGAGGTTGGGGCATGGAAATAAGGGATCGGGGTGCAGAGATATAAGAGGTTGGGGCACAGAAATAAGGGACGGGGTGCAGAGATACGAGGTTGGGGTACTTGCCCCTCCTCTAGAAAAGCGGGACTTGCCGCTCAGGGTGAAGGAGAAGGGGTTGGGGGTTTCTTGCCCCCCAGAAAGGCAGAGAAGGGGTAGAGACACATAGAGAAGGGGTTGGGGTACTTGTCCCTTCCCCAGAAAAGCGGGACTTGCCGCTAAGGGTGAAGGACCAAGACAGGCATCCCTGCATGGTCTGACACCTCTGAAACCTGGGTGAATAATCAGAGAGGCATCCCTGCAGGTTAAACACCAAGGGAAGGCTGCCTTTCCAGTCCGTGACCAGAGACGGAGTTTTGGGTCCAGGGATAAAACGTGTCTCCTTTGTCTCTAACAGAAAATGAAAGGAATTGAAATGAAAAGAAGGGAGAAATTAAAGTGTGACGCCAAGATTGAAAGGAGAAAGAGGTTGAGGGATAGTGAGGGAGGTTGGAGAAGAGAGTAAAAAGTGGCTGCTTACCAGATTTGAAATTGGTGAGATGTTTCTTCGGCTGGTCGGTCTGAGGACCTGAGGTCGTAGGTGGATCTTTCTCACAGAGCAAAAAGCAGGAGGACAGGGGATTGATCTCCCAAGGGAGGTCCCCCAATCCGAGTCACGGCACCAAATTTCATGCGTGTCCGTGTGAAGAGACCACCAAACAGGCTTTGTGTGAGCAACATGGCTGTTTATTTCACCTGGGTGCAGGCGGGCTGAGTCCGAAAAGAGAGTCAGTGAAGGGAGATAGGAGTGGGGCCTTTTTATAGGATTTGGGTAGGTAAAGGAAAAAGGGGGTTTGTTCTCTGGCGGGCAGGAGTGGGAGTCACAAGGTACTCAGTGGGGGAGCTTTTGAGCCAGGATGAGCCAGGAGAAGGAATTTCACAAGATAATGTCATCGGTTAAGGCATGAACAGGCCATTTTCACTTCTTTTGTGGTGGAATGTCATCAGTTAAGGCAGGAACCGGTGATCTGGATGTGTACGTGCAAGTCACAGGGTATATGATGGCTTAGCTTGGGCTCAGAGGCCTGACAGTATCCTAAGATTATTTCCTGGTTTAATGTGACCATTAGTGCATTTGTTCAGCATACTCCTTGAAGTCGTATAAGGCAGCACTCTGCATTAAAACAAAAGGCATAAATGGGTAAAGTGGGTACAGTTTTAACAAATGGAACTTAAGCTCTCATAATGGAATTGCTAAATTTCAACACTGGCATTGCTACTGAATTAAACTAGGAAATTAGCAAATGCATTTAAACTTTTCTGTTTACTGAGCTCTAAAAGTGGGGGAAATGGCATATGAATTTTAAAATATTTCTTAGAGTAGTGGCTTTAAAATGAGTCTTCATTGAATTCAGTTGGCCCGTAGTACAAAATATGTTCTTATAAATATTGATCAGAAAATAATCTGTAATAATATGTACTACTGTCTCTCCCAAAAAGCTCTTAAAGATAAAACAAATTTCCACTTAAAATTAAACTTTCTTGATTTCATTCTGCATTTATTTTGGAAAAGGTGAGAATCTCATAAACAACAGTGGGAGTGGAGTTTGGGAGAGGAGGTTCTTCATAATGTCAGAAAAGATATCAAAGGCATATTCTTCTGATTTTTTCTTGCTAAAATGTTTTATAACGTCATCCAGGCGAGGTTATCATGATAATTTTTTAGAATGAATGAAAAGATATTCTAGAAGTTGCTCTGTTTTGTTCTCCAACCCTTTGGATAGAAAAGGCAAAAAAATAAGCACAATTGTGTTCCTTTTTTGCCAACTTGAAATCTTACTTTGACCTCTAGATTCACCAGCCTTATGTTTCTGGGTGACTCCCCACATTTCCTTGGGGGCCTCTCAAACTGCTATCATTTACCCAGCAACAAGGACAGTTCCAGGCCTAGACAAATGGCATGTGCAGTACCTGAGAACTAGCCAAGACCTAATGGTCTCTCCCCACATCCCATTGGCAGGAACGTTCATTCATTTTTCCCCATGTCCACGTCTTTTCCATGAAAGCAAGCCCTAAGGCAGGAGATCACCTTCTCATTACCCAACAGCTTGATTCTCTACATGATCCTCTGAATGTCAGCAGGTGAATGTCTGGCTTTGCAAGTGAAAGGAAAAGCTTTGGTCTTTTTACTCACAGGATCCTGGTTCTCCTTTTGCTTCTCTCTTCTTTTTCTTTCCCCATCTCTTCCCTCTTCCCTCCTCCTCTTCCTTCTCCTTTTCCTCTCCTCCTCCTCCTCCATCTTTTCCTCTTACTCCTTTTCTTCCTATTCTTTCCATCAGTTTTTTCCATACTTATTACTGTATTTCTCTTCTTTCACTTTCAGTCTCTCTTTTGCTCTCCTCCTTATTCTTTTTTCTCCTTCTTACTCTCTTTCTGACATACATTTTCATAAACCGTCATTTAAAGAATGTTGTTTTGTTTTCTCATTTTATTTTATTTTTACCTCATATGTTCTAAGATCCTAAAATGATACAAAACACACTCTAGGAAGCACTATATTATTAATGAAATTAATTTCCATTGCATATAGTACTGAAGCAGGCCTAAATTGTATTTCCTTTATGAAAATATTACTGCTAATGTGCTGTTCCATAGGATTTTACAGCGATCTAAATTAATTATGCTGCCATCTGGGTAGTATACTCCAAAGAAAAAAATTAACACCATTATTTACAAACTGCATTCAGTTTAAGCGTAGATGATATTTTGCCTATTTGGGTAAAATATTTTTCATCATGTGCAAAGAAACATGGGATGATCCAAAAAATAAAAAGACTGCATCTATAGAAAGAGATAGCTACCTTTTTAAATCATGTAATATGAAATAATACACAACTAAATAAAATTACAATCAGGATAAAGAGATACATCGTTTAACTACACACAAAAAACTGTTTGAGTCAAATTTGTTTTTCTAAATATCAGAAGCCTTTTGAGTGTACAGAGCTGCCATTATTGAAAAGCAGTAGTACATTTCAATTGATGAAGATTAAGCATGATGAATGCTAGATTGTCTCAGATGAAATCACATGTGCTGGGAGAACATCTGTTACAGCCTCCCTTCTTGTTATTTTATTGCAAATTTACAACCTATTGCAATTAAAATAACATGATTAAAATTATAGACATTTTGAATAAAGGGTGATTTATAGACCTCTCTAAATAATCAAACCTATTTTCCAAATGACCGAAATTTTAAAAAGAAAAGATTTTTGAACCCCTATATATTGCTTTTCATTACAAAGAAACACTGGCATTTAGTAGTTACATTCAGGCATAGCTACTACAGAAAAAAAAAATTCACTCCCATAATCAGAAACCTGCAATACTCACTAGTTACATTTATTAGAGCATTTCACAGGGACTTAACATTGGTTTCTCTTGTTCATAATATCTATAAGGTCCATCTCAATGGTCAACATGTAGTAGATAATTTATTTAATATGTTTCTAGTGAATGCTTGACTTAATGTGAGTGAAGTATTCATAAGGACATATGTTTTAGGTGTGCACAAATATGTTAGCTAAAATCACTTCAAACAGAAATATGTTATGAAGAATCACAAAATTTATACATAGAGGTGTGTGGAAATAGTAAGGGTAAAATTTACTTTTTATAAAAATAATATATCTCATATAAATCCAGTTCCCTGTGATCGTTGTCTGTAACAATTAAATGAAGTCTATAGTACTAAATCAACTCCAAAGACAAGTCTATAAGAATCATCTGTAAACCATAGTTTGATTATTTGCATGTCTTTAAAAGTTCTGATTCCACTATTTATTTACCTTAAATCAAATTTTTTTTACTGACAATAATCACAGATTTAGGCACAAAGATAATCAGGCTTTCCCTTGTAAACAAGGCCTAAAATCAGTTGTCAGTTGGTCAAACCCAAAGGTCATACCTATCTGATTCAAGAGGTTGGTTAGTAAGGGTGGGGAATCATATGGACACAGATTGATTGAGTTTAAACTACAGTCATCAACCTCTTGACCTCAACTTGTTTGTGCCCCATTTTCTTCACCTGTAACATGGACATAAAATGGTTCCTACTTATTAAGATTCTTATGTAGATTAAATGTGACAGTGCAGGCAAAACATTAAGCACAATGACTAGTACTTAGCAAATACTCACAAAATGATTGGCTAGCACTATGATTATGCTAGAAAAAAGATTGTGAATGATAAAGAAGAATGCACAGGAAAGAGGAGACAATTAGAAAGCTCTAAATAACTGCTTATTGTTGGATTCAAGTTTTAGCAAAGATGAACAGAACTGGAAGAGTAAGACAACTTTTGGAAATGAATAAATCAGGAGACACCATGTCACCAGCATAAGCTCGCACAGGCATCATCTGACAGATTAAAAAACTAAAAGGAAAAAAATAGATAAAAAGATAGGCTTACACATTCAATTGCTTACTTCCAAAATGAAATATATCCTTAGCCTAAGGTAATATATCAGTGTTTCAGCAAAAGGCTGGCATAGGAAATAAGGACATATGAACAAGAAAATGCAACAGGAAATTATTTGTTGAACTTCAGGCAGCTATATTAATTTTTAACTTTTCTTTGTGTCGTAGTGACACAAACCTTGCAACGGTGTAAAAAAAGATTAACTACAAAAGGTTTTGCAAAAATAATCATTACCAAAATGAAAAAGGATTTCTCCCATAAATAAAATGTTTAATCCATTTTGTCTGCTTATTGTCCTCCTAGAATCAGTTTTAATATAGTATTCATAGATTCTTTAGCTATTATATTAACCATAAATGTCAATATAACAAATTACACAGCTCATATAGGAGTTAGAGCTATTGAATATCACAAGCTGTTCTAATGCACCAAAATTAAATGAAAATTAAGGAATCTATTTTATATTGCTAAAAATTATTTGGCTCAGTAGTAATAAAATGCTTCACTAAAATATTTTGATTGATCTCCTTAAATTAAGGATTTTCAAATATTCAATTAAAAATATTCTTTCCTCACTCTAGCATACTGGAAAGACATTAGATTAAAAGTGGCACAGAATAATTGAACTAAAAGGATTTTTTTAAGGCGGTAGAATGCATAGTGGCTACAAACAAGACTGCTTACCTCAAAACCTGGCTTTTCCACTTACCTGCTATGTGCCCTATGGTTAGTTATTTAATCTGAGTGACAATTTCATCTTCTATAAAATAAGAATTAATAAAAATTATATAGGCATATCTCAGAGATACTGCAGATTTGTTTCTAAACTGTTGGAGAAAGTAAATATTACAATAAAGCAAGTCATGCAAAATTTTTGGTTTCCCAGTGCATATGAAAGTTATATTTACGTTATACTGTAGCCTATTATGTGTGCAAAGGCATTATGTTATTAAGATATGTAAAGAAATATAGCATTATGTTGTTAAGGTATGTAAAAAAATACATAATTTAGAAATACTTTATTCCTAAAAAATGCTGACAATCATCTGAACCTTCAGCAAGTCATGATCCTTTTGCTGGTGAAAATTCTTGCCCAGATGTTGATGGCTGCTGACCAGCATGGTGGTTGCTAAAAGTTGGTGTGGCTGTGGCAATTCCTTAAAAACGAAGACAATGAAGTTTGCTGCGTCAACTGACTCTTCCTTTTGCAAAAGATTTCTCTGTGGTAGGTGATGCTGCTTGATAGCACTTTGCCAACAAGGGAACTTCTTTCAAAATTGGAGTTAGTCTTCTCAAACCCTGCCACTGCTTTATCAACTCAGTTTATATAATATTCCAAATCTTTTGTTGTCATGTCAACAATTTTGAGAACATCTTCACTAGTGGATTCTGTCTCAAGAAACCACTTTCTTTGCTCATCTATAAGAAGTAATTCTTCGTCCATTCAAGTTTGATCATGAGATTGCAGCAATTCAGTCACATCTTCAGGCTGTATTTGTAATTCTAGTTTTCTTGCTATTTCCACTGAATCTGCAGTTACTTCCTCCCCTGAAGTCTTTGAAGTGTTGAACCCTTCAAAGTGACTTACGAGGGTTAGAATCAACTTCTTCCAAATTCCTATTGATGTTGATATTTTGACATCCTACCATGAATCACAAAAGTTTTTAATGGCATCTAGAATAGTGGAGTTTTTCTGGAAGATTTTCAATTTACTTTGCCCAGATTCGTGAGGAGAATCACTGTGTATGGCAGATGTAGCCTTACAAAATGTATTCCTTAAATAATAAGACTTGAAAGCCAAAATTACACCTTGATCTATGGGCTGCAGAATGAATGTTGTGTTAGCAGGTATAAAAACAGCATTAATCTCCTTATACTTCTCTCTCAGAGCTCTTGGGTGACCAGACACATTGTCAATGAACAGTAATATTTTGAAAGAGATCTTTTTTTTTTTCTGAGCAGTGCATCTCAACAGGAGCTTAAAATAGTCAATAAACCATGCTATAAACATACGCATTATTATCAAGGCTTTGTTGTTCCATTTCTAGAGCACAGATAGAGTAGATTTAGCATATTCATTAAGGGCCCTAGATTTTTTGCATGGCAAATGAACATTTGCTTCAACTGAAAGTCACCAGTAGCATTAGCCCCTCAGAAGAGAGTCAGCCCATCCTTGGAAGTTTTGAAGCCAGGCATTGACTTCTCTTTAGCTATGAAAGTCCTACATGGCATCTTCTTCCAAAAGAAGAAGGCTGTTTCATCTACCTTGAAAATCATTTATTGTAGCCTCCTTCATTCAATGATCTTAGCTAGATCTTCTGAATAACTTGCTGCAGCGTCTATATCAGCACTTGCTGCTTCATTTTGCACTTTTGTGTTATGAAGATGGCATTTACCTAAGTCTTATGAACCAACCTCTGCTAGCTTCAGACTTTTCTTCTGCAGCTTCCTCACCTTTCTCAGCCTTCATGAAATGGAAAAGAGTTAGGGCCTTGCTCTGGATTAAGCTTTGACTTAAGTGAGCATTGTGGCTGTATTGATCTTTTCACCAGACCACTAAAACTTTCTCCATATCTGCAATGACGCTGCTTCATTTTCTTATCATTCATGTGTTACCAGAAGTAGTACTTTAACTTTCTTTCTAGATTTTTTTCTTTGCATTCAAAACTTGGCTAACTGTTTGGCACAAAAGACCTAACTTTTGACCCATCTCAGCTTTTGACATGTCTTCCTTACTGAACTTAATCATTTCTAGTTTTTGATTTAATGTGAGAGACATGCAATTCTTCCTTTCACTTGAACAGTTAGAGGCCATTGTAGGGTTATTGACTGGACTGCTTTCAACATTGTTTTGTCTCAGGAAATAGGAAGAACCAAGAAGAGAGAAAGAGATGTGGAATGGCCAGTGAGTGAAAGAGTCAGAACACACACATTTATTGATTGTTTACCATCTTATATGGGCATGGTTAATGGCAACCCAAAACAAGTACAATAGTAACATCAAAGATCACTGATCACAGATTATCATAACATAAAATAATGAAAAAGTTTGAGTTATTGTGAGAATCACAAAGTCTCTTTGTGACATTTTGGTCTATGGTTGTCATTTTTTCCAATAGCCTGTGTTATTCCAATAGCACAGGCTATTGGAAAAAAAATGGCGCCCAGAGATTGCTCAATGTAGCATTACCACAAACCTTCAATTTGTAAAAGAAAATGCAATACTTGCAAAGCCTCAATAGAATGAAGTGCAATAAAATGAGGTGTGCCTGTATCTACCTCACAGATTTGGTATGGTGATTAAATTAATTAACAGACATACAGCATTTAGAATACCACTTGGCACGTAATTCATACTCCTGAAGTATTTGCTACTGGTAATTCTGGAATTCTTCACTTAAAGATGATGGCAACAAACATTTGAAACCATGTCAAAGTGTAAAAAAATATGATAAGAACTTTTTGGATGTCAGGACACTATTGCTCAGAGCTGTATGTTTCAATTTATTATCTAAAAATGTTTTTTCCTAATCTCAAAAATATTTCACTTGAAACAAAGATTTTGAGATGCTCAAAGAATCTTTCTTGAAATAAATATCAAGACAAGGCAACAGGAAATATTTTATTAAGAATGTCTTGAGTAAGCCAATATAAAACAAGAACTTTCAGATACTAAAATTAATTTCCCACTCATTTCTATCTATCTATCTCTGTCGCCCTTCTGAAGCTTTTTTTCTTACATGATCAGGTACCTTGGCTATGGTATAGGGAAACCACAGGTTTCCAACTTAATCCACATAATTCCTGCATACTTGACTTAGTTACGTGTCACTGAAGCAGAAGGTTAGAAATGATCTAATTAGCTACTTCATGAAGTGGTTAGATATACTATGAAGAGAAATTCTGAGAAAAAGAGTAGTGATGAAAGAATAAGTATATAAAAACAACTTCATCGACCACTGGCAACAAATGCAATTCAGGGAAGTAAGGTGGGAATAGAACTAGGTTGAGACTGACTCAGTTGTATTGTTAGATTCATGATTTCGCAAAACAAACGAAAAGCAAGATTAGAAGTGATAAAATATAAACAAAGCATACTCTTTTATCATATACATGCACATTTACAGATATATAGACACATAGACACCTTGTAAACTAAAAACAAAATCCTAAGCACCCCATTGCCGGAACTGATCCCCTCTTGGCCAAGGAGACCCCAAAGAAACCTTAAAAACTGAATTCCTGGCTATGATGAGATGGGAGGTTGGACAGGTCTCATGATACCCCTGCCCTTTTGGGGATTATACACAACAACTGACCAGCATTAATGTTAAAATAGAGATCACAAAACTGACAGAACAGACTCTTTGTGGCAATAAAATACCAAATTATAAACAGCACCTAGGCCCATACCAGACAAGGGTTAAGTCATGCACTCCTATACTTAAAGAATAAAATATGTTTTAACTGCCTGGGGAAGGTCTTATGATTCATGTCTTATATCCTGTCCTTGAGTAAAGAATCTTATCGTGAGATGTTCAAATCTGATCATGAGTTCCTCAAATTGTTGATGTACTGATTAATATGTAACCTACTGACATTGAAAAGGACACTAATTTGTTTCTAAATCACAAAGTTTTGCTGATTTCTTTCTGAATCATTAAGTTTTACTTATTGTCTTGTGCATAAAACATTTGAGCCTGTAAGATGTTATCTGTAGCCAATGATTGTAACCTCTGGAATTTACCCTCCAATGAAAAAGGACAACTCCAATATGAGGAGTCACCCTCCCTTCTTCTAAACTTTCTTACAAAAGCATTCCAACTTGGAACAAACTTTGGAACACGCCCACCTTTGTTGGTGTGTCTTTCTTGATTGATCCTCAAATTTGGCTTTCAATAAAATTGTATAATTTTTTTTTCTGCTTCAACAGTTTTAATTTTGGTCAATGGTCTGAAAATTTGAATTACTGAAAGAAAATAACTGAGGAAAATGGTTTTGCACTCTGGGTTTTCCAACTACAAATGTGTCATTAACTTCTAGTAAAACAGCTCATACATAGGAAAAAACTGAATGCTTTAAAATGAGAGCATACAGAGAAAGAAAATGTGATATGAAATTATTTTCTAAAATAATTTGTTATGGTGACTAAATTAATTAACAGATATACAGCTTTTAGAATACCACTTGGCACATAATTCGTACTCCTTTATATTATCTTTATATTATTGTATAAATCAAGAGATATTTGGTTTCATTTAAAACTGAAAGTAATCAATATGAATTACAACATGTCTATAGATTTTAAATACTTAAAATATTATTATACAAAAATCCCTGATTTTGAGAACAATCTCAATGTAATATTTTTGTTTTCATGCTATGTTTGTCCACTTTCCTGTGACAAAATATTAGAAAAAAGATTAAACTTAACTAACAGTATGAAAGAAAGATCAATTTACTTGTTAGATGTAGGAATTCAAATCTTAGGCCACAAATGCAGATGTCAAATTTATTTCCCTTTCTTTTGGTACTAATCCCCTCCAAGCTAAACCTAACTCTTGAACTCATGGCTTTTTTTGCAGTGTATACCACACACTGGGAAGTGTAATTCAGTCACTCCTGTGAACCCTCAGTCCCCCATCTTCTTCCTTCTTTTCTCTTTTTTTTTTTAAACCAGAGTTTCACTCTGTCACCCTGGCTAGAGTGCAGTGGCTTGACCTTGGCTCACGGCAACCTCCACCTCCCAGGTTCAAACGATTCTCCTGCTTCAGCCTCCAGAGTAGCTGGGATTACAGGCACTCACCATCTCAGCCTGGCTAATTTTTGTATTTTTTTTTTTTGGTAGAGACGGGGTTTTACAATGTTGGCCAGGCTGGTCTCAAACTTCTGACCTCGTGATCCACCTGCCTCGGCCTCCCAAAGTGCTGGATTACAGGCGTGAGCCACCGCACCTGGCCCATCTTCTTCCTTCTAATGCTTGCCTTTCTTTTGGAAAGTAGCTCTCCCAAGCAGAAGACTGTCTAGATCTTTGGGAATAAAAAAATGTCTTCAGTTGATTTGATCTCGTCATATGAATCTTCATGAATTAAGAGACAATACAAAGAGTGGATGTATATCCAAAAAAAGGTCAACATTTTTTAAATCATTCAAAAAAATTTATTTGAATATTATGGTAAGCTATTACAGATCTTAAGCCATGAATGGACTGCACAGCTAATTCTGTGGTGGGGAGGTATGGGGGAAGAAAATATCAATACATAATTGCTTTTATACTGGGGAGAGTATATACCCGCTTCAAGAAAATTCCCATAAATAATTTCTCAACATTGCTTTTTAAAATTATTAGGTTAATTTTAGAATTCAAAACACTTCAAATAGTGATAAGCTGAAGGAGAATAAGATGGTAACTATCTCAGTATATTTCATAGTCTTTGACAGTCCAGAAACCCTGGATGCCATTAGATATTAAAAGGGGACCCAGCATTTCACTTACCTCCAGGTTTATTTTCCCTGACAGGAAACAAATTAATATATAACCACATTGCAAACTTAGGTAATGTTCAAATGATCCAGTTCTGTTAACAGTAGAAATGAAAAGAGAAGAGTATTTTGTGGGGAGTGTTGGTCTGGAGCTTATCCTGTCCCTGGACACTTTATTGGATGAGGGGTTATTATGTAATGAGAAGCTCATTATATTTTGAGGCACATAAATTGTTCTCAATATTGAGCTAAGACTCATTTCTCCATTATTTTCATAAGTTAGTTTAATTCTGTCATATAGAGTTCTATAGAAAATTATTTTCAGGGTCTAGCTACTGCTTGTCAATGCCCCTTTTTGAGTGTCACACCCAGAAGCGCATGCTGTACTGCAAGGCCAGTTCAAATGTCAGGTGGGAGGATGCTCAGGTGCTTATGCCCAACAGGAGTTGTCAAGGGTATCAGGCTCTTGACATTGAGATTGCCAGTGTCCACCCCTCAACATTTCCAGTTTCCCAGGAAGTGTCACCAACGATCATTTGAAATAGGACAGCAGGCTTTTTTTCCCACTGCTGTAAAAACTGATATCTAAAATGAGTCTAGAGCCCTTTCACATTACTTAAGACAGTCCATAAATTAAAAAAAAAAATCACTGAACTTAATGGTAAAACAGCAATTATAGTAAAACACATTTCTGTGATTAAACACACAACATAAAATATACAAAATGTATCGTTATGAAGTGAATTGTGTCCCCAAACCCCAAATTCTTATGTTGGAGTCCCAACACCCAGTATCTCAGAATGTGACTGTGTTAGGAGGTAAGGACTTTAAAGAGATGATTAATGTGACCAGTAGTAGAAACAAAATTTTTAAAAAATAAAATAAAGAAATTATTAAGTTAAAATGAGATATTTAGGGTAGGCCCCAATCCAATCTGACTGGCATCTTTATAATAGTGATGCTCACAGAAGAAGACCATGCGAGGACACAGTGAGAAGGCAGCTGGCTGCAAGCCCAGGAGAGTTCTCAGGAGAAACCAAACCTGCTGCCATCATGATCTTGGACTTCTTGCCTCCAGAATTGTGAGAAAATAAATTTCTGGTTTAAGCCACCTAGTCTGTGGCATTTTGTTATGGCAGCCCTAACCAACTAAACTTTACAATTCTTGCTTTCACAGGAGCTGTGTTTATTCCACAGCTATAGAGATATTTTGATTCACATATTTAGTAATAGCAGGAAACTTCACTGGAGCTTCAGGTTGAAAACATTTTGGTACTTCTTTGAAATGCCTACAAAGAAACATCCGAGTATTTCATCATATTAAGTCATCTTATATATGTATACCACACACACACGTATATATATATATATGATTATAAGGTTTTTGTAACATTATATCTCTGTCTATATCATCTATAGTTTATGTATCTCTATGTAAATATCCCCAAAAGGATGAATTCTTTTAGGAGAGATGATGTAACTTATTTATGTCAGCATGTAAGTTTTATAAGTATTTGTCTAAATTTGGAAAACACTGTGAATATTAAAAAATAATAGATTGCAAAGATAATGATCTTATCCATGAGGAATACCTCATGGACAGCTTATGGGGATGTAATAATACCACTGTCTTACCAAAGCAATTTGCCTTCTCTAGCCAATTGCTAGAGCAGCATTTTAAAAAGTGCTGACAACATACTTACACAATTGCCTCCAATGTAACAACCTTAATGAGAAATTTCTATCTGTGTTTTGATCTTTCCATAGCGTGATGGCTGCCCTCTTTCAGAGAATTGCACCAACTCATTTGTTCATGTATGCTGATAACACCATGCTGTCAATTCTGTATTGTTGGACCTGTCTATTTTATTTGACATACTTGATCATGAGTCCTCGCATTCTCATAGAGCATATGTCACTACCTTAAATAGGGCTTGTTTTTTGCTCATGCAGTATATATAGTACCTTATTATTAATATTGACAAGCATTTTCCCATTTGCCATTAAGATCCACGGAGTTTAATTCTTGAATTAAGATGGCTCTGGAATTCATGAATCTAAGTTATATTTTTCCTTCCAAGACCATCATTCTGTAACACAGTTTCAGTTGACATTGTTATGTTGTTGATATATGAGTTTATTTTTCATCTCTCAAAAAGCAATTTAAAAATTGATTAAGTACCTGAATGTCATTTGTAAAGTGCAATTGTGAGCATCCATCCATCATCTGAATGGTGCTTCATAATTCTTGCTTTCAAATGAGTTATGTTTATTCCACAGGTATAGGGGTATTTTGATTCATATATTTAGTGATAGCGGAAAACTTCACTGCATCCTTCTGTTGAAAACATTTTTTTGGTACTTATTTGAAATGCTTATAAAAGTAACATCTGAGAATAATGTCATATTCAGGCATCTCATATATGATAGCTATTTAAGAGACTATCAGGTATGCATTATTACCCCTGTTTTACAGAGGAATTTACTGGGAGACTCATAAAAGTTACATTATCCACTAATCTGAACTAGATGTCAAAAGGAATATGTGAACCAAGCCTGAACCAAACCTACACTTACTTACTATGCTACATTAACACATAACTCTCATTCAAATAATTGTGCATGAATTCTAATTGGGTTTTGCACCTGAAGATTCATTATTTTAAGGTTGATGTCATTCAATATTCCAGCTTTTTAAAAAGTTATTTAAATTTATATAGCTGGCTGATCATGTGATTCAAAACAAGTCTTAACAATAATTTTTCAAGCCCTATCATAATAGAAAAAAGTTGGTATTTTGTTTGATACTAAAATTAATAATTGGTCAGTGTAAAAAAAAAATTAAGAGAGTGAGAAGGTAACCTCCAAAGGGAAAGAGATATTCCGAATAAAATATGTATATCCAACAAAGGATTTATGTTTATAACATATAAAAAACTCTTATGAATCAATAAGAAAATAAAATATAGCTGAAAAGAAAAATAGACATAAGTCCTGTACCAGGGATTTGGCAAAAGAGGATATCCAAATAGACAATGAACATGTAAATGAATGCATAACATTGGGAAATGCAAAATTCAAGCACAGCGAAATATGAGTACATACCACTGAATTGCTGAAAATAAAATGCTTGAAAATAACAAGTATTGATAAGGGTGAAGAGAAATGAAATTAAGAACTTTACTGAGTGCAGAAGTTAGATTCAAAGGCCCAGCGCAGTACCTTATGCCTGTAATCCTAGCACTTTGGGAGGCCGAAGCAGGTGGATTTCTTGAGCTCAGGAGTTCAAGCCCAGCCTGGGAAACACGGCAAAACCCCATCTCTACACACACACACACAAAAAAAAAATTAGCTGGGCATGGTGGCACATGCCTGTAGTCCCAGCTACTTATGGGGCTGAGGTGGGAGGATCACTTGAGCCCAAGAGGTCAAGACTGCAGTGAGCTGAGATCACACCACTGCACTCCAGCCTGGGTGAAAAAGTGAGACCCTGTCTCAGCAACAACAAAAAAAGCAGTTAGATTCAAAATATAGTATTTTTCAACACTCATTTTTCAGAAAAGGTGTGGTGGGGCTGAATGCATTAATATTTGGAAAAGGTTCCTCAATCAGGAATCATATATGAGAGCTCCAAACAGTAGTAGGCATGTCCCAACTATTTTCAAGATATGCTAATATTATGTCTTTATTCTTTTCTGTGACAGCTTTGAGTGACTGTGGAATAATCAACTTGAATTTGAACGTTTTTCTCCTACATTTTACGACTTTTTATGTAAGACTGATGTGACACTTGGAAAAGTTTGCAATGATGACTGACAAAAACAATTTTACCATATGAACATCTACTGTGCTTTGATTTTATCGTCTAAGGCAGGGTTTTTAATTTCTTTTTTTTTTTTTTTTTTTTTTTTTGAGATGGACTCTCTCTGTCACCCAGGCTGGAGTGCAATGGCGTGGTCTCGGCTCACTGCAACCTCCACCTCCTAGGTTCAGGCGATTTTCCTGCCTCTGACTCCCAAGTAGCTAGGACTACAGGCGTGTGCCACCACGCCCAGCTAATTTTTGTATTTTTAGTAGAGACGGGGTTTCGCCATGTTGGCCAGGCTGGTCTCGAACTCCTGACCTCATGATCTGACCACCTGGCCTCCCAAAGTGCTGGGATTACAGGCGTGAGCCGCTGTGCCCGGCCGGGTTTTTAATTTTTTTTTTCGTTTTTGATTAGGAAGCATTTATGTGTGAAGTGTAAACAAGTAACATTAAAAATGTGTACTAATCTGGTTGTAAAAGTGGTTTGGGAAACATGTAAACCCTGCTTGCTTTGCCTGCTTCCTTAGCAGGGATGATTTGAACCACATACCACTTAATTATATCTCTCCAGTTACTTGCCGGAAAAAAAAAATTTAATTATCTGAATCACCAGTGTGCCTAGTGTTTTTGAGCACTTTCTTCAAAAGTAAAGTCCCTGGAACCCTCAGGAAAGTCATTCACAAATTCCCTTAAGAAGAAATTCCCTTAAGAAACACTAATTGAAGACACTAAACTCTATAATAAAATGTATTAAGTTATGAATTATCACTATAAATGAGAAGTTTTGTGAGTATAATTGTTAAAAGTAATTTTCAGTAATTAAAATAAAATCATACAACTTAAAATTTCTTTTCAAATTTTTTATCTTCAATCTCTGTGATTCAAAAATCTCTAGCTAGCCTGTACAAAACCAGTGTCAGAGAACAAAAAAAATGTCATCTTGCTTCTAATTTAATGCGTGGTTTCTGCAGCAAGAAGGCTGGCCTCTGGTTTCAGCCCTGTCTGATTGGGTATGCACCTGCATAAGTAACTTGAACTCTGCTTCATTTTCTCTTATCAAAAATAACAAAGAGTCAGGTTAAATAATGTATAAAGACTTGTAGTAGGCCAAATAATACTCCCTAATAATATCCCACTCCTAATCCATGGAAACTGTGAAAGTCAACTCACATGGCAAAAAAGGACTTTGAAAATGTGATTAAGCTAAGGATTCTGGATGAAGAGATTATTCCGTATCATCCAAGTGGGCCTTAAGTGGAATCACCAATTTTTTTTTTTTTATAAAAGGGATATTTGATTCGGGAGAGACCAAGGCAATGTGCTATGGAGGAATGCAGCCCCACGGAATGATGCAACCACAAGCCGAGGAACGCCAGTAGCCACTAGAAGCCTGAAGAGGCAAGGAATGCATTCTCCCTGGAGCCTGCCAAGGGATTATGGCCCTGCTGACACCTTGCTTTCAGCCCAGTGATACTATTATACTTTCAAACTGCAGACCTCCAGAACTCTGAGATAATAAATTTCTGTCGTTTTAGACCATCAAGTTTGCAGTAACTTGTTATAGCAGCTATAAGAAGCGAATAGAGGACCCTTCCAGCTTTAAAATTGTATGGGTGGCAAAGCAAACTGAAGATGTAAAAATCAATAGGCATTTGGAATAACTTGCTTTTTACTAACTAAATTTCTAAAGTACAACTGAGCATTAAAAGTTCTGGGCTTCTTGACATCTGTGACTCTGATTGGTGGAGAGATTTGCTCTGATTTTTTTACTTAATGTGAATGCTTGTTACTTGAAAAAGAAAAGCAGTCATTTGCTACTAGTCTGTAACTCACCTAATCTCCTCTTCTGATCCTCTTCTTTTGACTACTAATTTTTAGAATTACTCAGAGATCAACCATGAGTATTATTCTTTTCTATTTTTACCCACTCAGTCTAGATGATCATATCTATTCCCGTGGCTTTAAATGCCTTCTGAATTCTGATAGCTCCCTGACTTACATATCTGAACTTCAGATTAACAAATCCAATTGTGAGATTCATAGTTCCTCTTCAATAACTAATGGCATCTGAAATTTAAATTGTGCATGAAAAAGACTCACTTTTCAACTTGCACACTTCTATCTATGCTTTCTCCAGCATTTCCTATTTTAATGAGTGGAGCCTCCATCTACCAAGTTGCTCCAAGCAAAATCTGAGAGTAATCCTCAACACTTCCTTTTCCATCACCCACCATGTTGGATTCATCATCTAATTTTGCATATTATGTCTCAAACATTTTCTGTTTAATGACATCTCTCTATCTCTAGCGCTATCATTGTCTCTAGCCCAGACTCCTCCTAGGTGGTCCCCTACTTCTAATCTTGCCTGTTTCCAATTCATTCTCAACATGGAAGCCAGTTTGATATTTAGATAAGTTTACTTGCCTGCTTAAACACTCTAATTTTTAAATAAATAAAATCCATACATGACTTAGTCCCTTCCTGTTTCTCCAAACTCATCTCAAACTCTCCATCTTACCTCATACCTATTATAAACACTCAGGCCTCTCCTCAGTTCTTCTAAAACTTCATTTGTTTCCTGCCTCCAGGTCTTTAGACTGATATTTCCTTCTGCATGGAACACTCTCCCAAACCCAGCCCCAGCTATACATGACTTTTCATTACGGTTTCAACTTAAATTTCACCTCCTTAGGTAAAATCTAAAATTTTCCTGATTCATTCAATGCAAAAAAACAAAAAAGGTCCTCCCCAGCTAGTGTCTATCAGAGCACCCATTTTGTTCCTCTCACAGCACACATTAGAACTTGTTGCATCATTTTATTTATGTATTTATTACTTGACTATATCCATTACTAGGCCATAAGTCCCATGGGAGGATGGGATCTCATTAGTCCTTTTTAATGTTTTGTTTTTATTATATTTTACATTTTGTTTTGTTAAAGTTTTACATGCATAGAAGGTTTTGAAAGACAAATAAATGGTTCTGAAGATCACGTTTGTATCCCTATTTCTTGAGATTTCAGTGTTAGGGATTATTTGGTCACTTGCTATTTAGGAAGAAGAGCAGTTAACTTTCTTGCCCCAAGCCCCATGGACATACACTCTTGCCACCACCAAACTTACCAATGTAGCTAGATCAGTTGTTGGATTAGATTAATATTTTATGTTTACATTAGGATGATTATGCAAATGTTAGTCACAGATGAGTTTTCTCTGGAGCTAATTATCATGCTTTCATTTGCTTGTTTTCTTAGTTTTCTCTGTACTCACCACTAATTCAATTCTAAACCCTTTGCCGATTGTCTAAATCTTCGAAACGATCAGACACATGAATCATTCTATGAATTTCTATTTTTTAAAGAAATATCTCTCCTCTCTGGCTCCAATCTGGGTTCATTGCCCTCTAGGCCTGGTGAACAGCTGTCATATGGAGACTCTTCTTACTCTCATAGTGAAGATTCCCTTATGTCTCTCCAAATGGAATCTATTCCATGTTTTCTTCTTTCTTGTTTTAGTCCCTCATTTTAATGGGACATAATTCTTTGCTATCCTGCATGACTAAGATACTTTAATTCTTTCCTTGTCCTAGATTGAATATGGATTGATTTCAGATCTTCAATTTAAAATCAATTTCTTTCAGCAATCTCAGCACATCGCTCCGTGACTTTGTCAGTTTCTTACGTGGCTATAGAGAAATTCAAAGTAATTTTGACCCATCTTTTGTTAATACCCCTTTCGTTTTTTCCCTCTCTCTGAAAGTTTACAGAAGTTTCTCTTTGTCCGCAATGTTCTGGATTTTCACAGGTTCTGAATGTGCCTACAGATAGGTTTATTTGTATCCATTAATTTGAACACTCAATGAAAAAAGGGAAGGATGAGAGTAGGAGAAGATATATTTGTAACTGAGATGGCAAAATTGAGGTAACTTCTGGTGAATTTTATTTTTCTAATGAGGTAAAGTCATCTACTAAGGGCCAAAAGAATTTTTGAAAAAGTTGTTCAGGTCTACTGAGGAGACTGAGAGATTGCTTATTAGGCAATTTTATTCTAATTCTTCATTAAACAAATGGAACTCATTGATTTCTTCTTGCTCAATAACATCCTTTTCTTTCAGATAGAAGTCACTTTAGCATTTCTTGTAGAACAGTTCTGGTGTTAATGAAATTCTTCAGCTCTTGTTTGTCTGGGAAGGTCTTTATTTCTCTTTCATGGTTGAGAGATATTTTCAGTGACTATACTATTTTAGGGTAATTTTTGTTTTCCTTCAGCACCTTAAATATGTTAAGTAGCTCTCTCCTGGCTTGTAGGCTTCCACTGAAAAATCTCCTGCTAGATGTATTGGAGCTCCATTGTATGTTATTTGTTTCATTTCTCTTGCTGCTTTTAGGATCCTTTCTTTATCCTTGACCTTTTGGAGTTTATTAGATGCCTTGAGGTAGTGTTCTTTGGCCTAAATCTGCTTGGTGTTCTGTGACCTTCATGTACTTGAATGTAGACATTTTTCTCTAGGTTTCAGAAGTCCTTTGATATTACCCCTTTGAATATACATTCTATCCTGATCTTGTTGTCTACCTTCTCTTTAAGGCCAACAGCTCAGATTTGCCCCTGTGCGGCTATTCTCTAGATCTTACAGGTGTGCTTCGTTGTTTTTTATTCTTTTTTCTTTTGTATCCTTTGGCTGTGTCTTTTCATACAGTCTGTCTTCAAGCTTACTAATTCTTTCTTCCACGTGATCAGTTCTGTTATTAAGTGATTCTGATGCACTCTTCATTATGTCAATTGCATTTCTCAACTCTAGAATTTCTGTTTGATTTTTTTAAATTATTTCAATTTCTGTGTTAAGTTGATCTAATTTTGAATTCCTTCTCTGTTTTAGCTTGAATTTCTTTGAGTTTCCTCAAAACAGCTATTTTGAATTCTCTGTCTGAAAGGTCACATGGCTCTGTTTCTCCAGGATTAGTCCCTGGTGACTTACTTAGTTCATTTGGTCAGGTCATGTTTTCCTCGGTGATCTTGATGCTTGTGGATGTTCATTGGTGTCTGGGGATTGAAGAGTTAGGTATTTATTGTAGTATTTGCAGTATGGGCTTATTTGTGGCATCTTAGTTGAGAAGGCTTTCCAGGTATTTGAAGGGACTTGGGACCCAAGCTTAATATCGCTGTGTTTTTTGCAGACTCATAGAGGTACAGCCTTGGTGGTCTTGGATAAGATCCAGAAGAATTTTCTGGATTACCAGGCAGAGATTCTTCTTCTTTTCCCTTATGTTTTCCCAAACAGAGTCTCTCTCCATGTTTAGCCAATGAAACTGGGGTGTGGTGATGCAAGTACTCCTGTGGCCTGACATCTACAAATTTAAGGTATAGTGAAATTAAACATGGACAGATCTGATTTAGGCATCATTCAGTAATGGATAATCCTTGCCTGTTCTTCCCACATGTATATCATTTTATAAGTTACAGATTTTATAGATTTTTTTTTTTTTCAGATTACAAATATAATTTAGGCCCACAAGTTCAGCTACATTTCCTAAAGTCAACAGAAGAATGTTGGTAACCACTGATAAAACATAAAATAATTAAGATATTATAATTTACTAAATACAGTGAGTGTTTTATAACAAATTCAAATAATATGCAGGTATAGTTACAATGAAGTTCTTGTTAATTACCAATACTTTCTTAAATAGCCATCGAAAATACCTCAATCCAACTGACCAACAGTTCTTTTCGGGTTTTTTTTGTTTTTTTTTTTTTTTGAGATGGAGTCTCGCTCTGTCACCCAGGCTGGAGTGCAGTGGCACAATCTCCGCTCACTGCAAGCTCCACCTCCCGGGCTCACGCCATTCTCCTGCCTCAGCCTCCCAAGTAGCTGGGACTACAGGCGCCCGCCACCATGCCCAGAGAATTTTTTGTATTTTTAGCGGAGACGGGGTTTCACTGTGTTAGCTAGGATGGTCTCCATCTGACCTCGTGATCCACCCGCCTCGGCCTGCCAAAGTGCTGGGATTACAGGCGTGAGCCACCGCACCCGGCCTGACCAACAGTTCTATAAAGATCTTTTTGTTTTTTCATCTTCTGTTTTTCCATTTCATCATCATTATATTCTACATAGGAATTTGCTAAAGCAAAATTTCCTTTTATCAGAATTGATGAGAAAATTTCAAAATTTCTCAGCAATTTAGAAACTATGAATCTTTAATCAGAAAATTTGAGTTTGAATCCTAGTTCTGTGTCCTTTTGAATGATGTAACCCTTGTCATCCTAGGGCTCTGCAATGCAAAATGGGACTATCTTTCAGAGCTGTATGAGGATTTGAGACACTTTGCATAGGGCTGGGTGCAGAGTAGGTACCTGATAAATGATGGATTATTTTTTCATTTTTTCCCTTTAATTATTCTAGGTTTAATCATAAAACTGCAATGATTTTCTTTATCAAACAGATTTTATTAATGTCATTTTCATTGCTCTAGTCCTTTAATAAGTTGTTGACACAAACATCCATGCCAGAAAAGAAATTGTAAACTAAGGGCCTGTCAGGTATGTACACACAATTGACAAATTCTGTGAATATGTTTGCCACAAAATGCCTTCTACCACAGCTGAAGTAGGGTTTGCATCAGCACCCCTAACTTTCGTGGGAAAAGAAAATCTAGACTGAATGTGGCCTTGAACACAACTAATGAGAAAAATGTCCTTTCTTCTATCATATTTAGTGCATCTTTGCTATCTCAACTGCAGATGAGCTCCAAATCTGTTCCTTTGTTAAATTCTGTATTAATAGTATTTCATTGCTTCAGTTCACAAGCATAACCTGGAGTATCCTCACCCCTTGAAATCTATTAAGATAAATGTAAACCCCATTCTGTGCCCACGTATAAATAAGAACATTTGCTAAGGTTTATGGAAATTGTCAAAGGTTTATGTTCAAATGGCCAAATTCTGGTTCCAGATTCCTTGTAAACATGCTACACAACTCATTCATGAATCTGAAGCTTATACTTAGTTTCTGTTAAAATTACATCATTCATGTAAGATGCTGGATGAAGAAGATCTATAAAGACTTCTGTGGGGGTGGTTGAGTTGAAAAAGACTTACATTGAAGCAACACCAACAACTTCCACTCAGACATTGACACCATGTTCTTTAGAATCCTTTTGGCTCCTATGCTATTTGGGGCTTTTCTTTTGCACTTAGTTCCACAGAGTGCCAATCCTTCAACCATCATACTCGGTACTTCCCATCCCCACCCCATTTTCTTGAGTCTTTTTTTTCCCTCTAATTCAATCCCTTGAATTGCGTTAGTTTACTAAAGAAGACTTTTCATATCTTATGTCATAATATCTTCATGTCTTGCATCACCGTGTGATCTAAAGTTCTTAGTCAGCAAAGATCATTAAATTCCCTAGAAACTGTTAGTCTTGCTTTCCATGTTAAAAGGCACATTTGAACAAGTTTGGTCTTTGCAGCGGGCATTATGATGTGTCACTGAGATCCCCTTTCAGGACTGATCAACCTTTTCCCTGGGTAGTTATAATATTGTTGCTGTGAGCCCTCAGCTACCGGCCTTCTTCAGAAATTGGCTCAGGTGGAGATAGTCTCCTTGCCCAAGTTCATGCTCCCATTCTAGGAGCAGTACATAACTAATGACTGATCGATGTGGAGGTATAAAGATCTTGGTTCCTTGCTTAAACTCAGAAACTTTGACAGTGATATCAGCCTCAGAGTTCCCTGTGGGATCAGCTGACTGAGCTGAGGTCCTTGTTTAACTATGTCGTGGCTTAACTTTTCCCTCTCCTCCATCCTGCTTTCCTCCTTCTATAATCTAAATGTTTGTACCCCCCAAAATTCATACATTGAAATCCTAACCTTCAATGCAAAGGGATTAGGAGATGGGAGTCTTTGATAGGTGATTAGACCATGAGGGCTCTGCCGCCCTTATAAAAGAAATTCTGGAGAGCTCCCTCCCCTTTTCCACCAAGTGAAGACACAGTGAGAAGACAGCTGCTATGAACCAGGAAGCAGATCTTCACCAGAACTTGATCATGCTGACACTCTGATCTTAGACTTCCAGCCTCCAGAGCTATGAGAAATAAATTTCTTTGTTTAGAAGCCAACAACTCTAAGGTATTCTGTTACAGAAGCCTGAATGGACCTAGATGTTTCTTTTTCCTTCCGTAGTCGTTAATCCCGACACTACTTTCTAACAAATAAAAGAGATCTTATCTCAGAGTCTGCTTCCCAGCTGCAACAGTCCTTTGGTAGTTAGGAATATGCAATAAGTAAGATAAAGATGTTTGAGAGGGAAGGAGGAAATAAAAAGTGTGGAGAGACATAAAAGACAATAAGAGGCTAAGAAAAGAAGTGCAGATGGAAGTAACCAGGAGTTTCAACACTTAAGAGTGAAAATTTCAGTCGTGGCATCTTGGTAGAATCAGTCTGAAAATATTATAGGAGAGTGAGTAGCAACTGATGGAGATACAAGAGTAAGAAAGGAAATGATTCAAATAGGAAAGCTTTATTACACTATAGAAATATCTCTTGTAGTCAAAATAGCATAGTAGATTTATCTTTGTGTTTCCAGCAGTTTTGAGGTATATAATGTATACTTCCTTGAGATATGATTTTTGGTTTATTCATTAGAAATCCAAAGATTTTTACATCTTATCTAACTATAGAAGCAGAGGATAAATGCCTGATTGTAAAAATCAGGATTATTATAGCAACCTATTTGAAAAACAATTCCCAAGTGACATAGGCTGTGAAAACCATTGAAAGATATTTCCTTGGCTTTGGTCACGGTAGATTCACATCTGGCATTTGGTCAATCACTCATTAAATATTAACTAGTTTTATTTATGCAATTTCAAGCTCCTTTTGGTTTCAGATGTGCATAGAACACTTGATGGCATATTAACTATTTAAGTAAAAGACACTTGAAAACAGCAAGTACAAAAAGATCACTTTGACCTTCATGTTGTTTTTTAAAAGCAAAGAATGAGATTCCCATGTGAAAGACGTGAAAGACCCTCTTGATATGAGAAAGAAGCAACGTCTTTATTTTTCAGGAAGAGAAGTCAAAAGCAAGATAATTTTGTACAGACTTTGTTGAGATGTCTCTTATCTTTTAAGCATCCCACGTAACTTAGCTGTTTCTTCATAACTTACTATTCTCTGTCCAATCCAATATATAAGTAACTCACTCAAACTGCTTCTTCAGGTCTTCATTTTTTATGAGGGCTTTCATGCCACATAAAACTTGTATTATGCTTTTCTCTTGTTAATTTTATGTTATGTCAATTCAATTATCAGACTTAGTCAGAACTCTAAGAGGATGGAGGTAGAGTTTTTAACCCCTACATCTTTTAATGGAAAAAATGGAAGGAAAGGGAATCTTCAAAGGATAATTAGATTCTTTCTCACTGATCTGGAGATGGCTTATCCAATTTACGCAAATTTCTTCTCTTTTCATTTCTCTTCACTTTAAGCATGAAATATAATAGAAACAGTGAACTAACTACAAAGAAAAACTTTTTTGTTCTCAGCATGAAATTTCTTTCCAAATAGAATTATCCAGCTAATTTATATTAATATAAACAAGAAATCCATACAATATTTAACATTTCCTGAGTCTGTAACTTCAGTTATTTAAAATATACAAAATAATTTTCAAAAAGCTTAACTCTATAACTGAAGACTTTTATATACAGAAAGCTATGCAGATGCCTAGTTATAGCTAAAACATGCTGCACAGATTTGGCACCTAAATGTGCCAAAGGTTTGAAAATATTCAATGGCAATGCAAAAATTAAAAATATTATTAACTTTGAGAACAATAACATGCCTCAATGAAGTAATATAATTCTTTTTTTTTAATACACATCTGAGCCTCTGTTGCATGCTAAGCATTTGTCCAAAGGGTTTCAGAGGTAAATGTGACTCCCTACCTAACCAACAAGAACTCACCTTCTAGTGAGGTAACTAATGACAAGTTAGCTATGTAATACAGTGATAAAAGTACCATCATAGGGAGAGTAGGAAGAACCTAATTCATCCTGAGGAATGGGGCACAATCAAAGAACACTTTTTTATGGAGTCTAAAAGGATGAGTCAGCCATACACCTCAAGGTGGGTGGTGAAATGAATGAATAAGACCTGGATAGGGAAAAGGAGGGAGACATACAAAACTGGAAGCTTTGAGGGATCCTGGCACATGAAAATGGCAAATGTATCTATGTCATTGGACAAAAAGCTGTGTGTGTATAAGTAAGTGTGTGTGTGTGTGTGTGTGTGTGTATACAGGGCAGGTACAGGGGAAGGAAAACACTTTTTTCTTTAACTCGTAAATTCTTAGTTGGAAGGAATCTCTGTAATGAAAGATAAAGAAGAGAAAAGCAAGGAGAAGTTTATTTACAAGTATATTTCATATATACATGGGAGATAACGAGAGAATGAGTAATTTTCCAAGAAGTGGTTTTGAATTCCAGCTTATATAGCATTGTCAACAAAGAACAGTGGATTTTTAGAGAAGTGAAAGACAAAGCAAAAGGACTTTGAGTCTCCAGGGATTGCAACTTGTGGGGAAAGACAAATAAATGGCAGATAAAGGCTATTAGTAAAGCTTGTTAATACAGATTCCTCTGGTGGCATTGCCAGGTCCTTAGTGGTCAAAAGTTGTCTGTAGTTATTAACCTTTTTTTTCCCTGGTAGGGATACCTTTTGTCTTTGTGAATCTATATCCTGCTTTTAGGTAAATAGAGGGAGGGCAGAGAGCGTTCTTGCATCTACTTTTAATTGCCTTCAGTTCAGTAGTCTTTCATTTATTGGTGTGGCACAGTCTGTTATCCCACAGCAGCTGATGAGTTTGAATATGCAATAGTATGACACTAATGAAGGGTCTTATATGCTCTGTTAAGAATTTTAACTTTATCCTGAATTCCATGGGGATTCAATGAAAGGTATTTCAAGAATCAGTTACTCAGGAAAAGAAGTAGTTTGAACTTTAAGAGACTGTTTGAGGTTAATCTTTTCCAGACTAATGAACATGAGTTAGTATAGGGGTGTGTCCTACTAATTATTCTGGTGGCCATGGTTACACACAACACAGAAGACCAGATCTCCTTAGCCTACACCAGAGATTCTCATGTGAGAATTGCCTGAATATCTGCTTTAATGAATCCAAAAAGGTCTCTGTCTCTGAGTCCCAGCTACTTGGGAGGCTGAGGTGGGCAGATCACTTGAGCCCGGGAGGTTGAGGCTGCCATGATTGTGCCACAGCCCTCCAGCCTGGGTGACAGAGTGAGACCCTGTCTCACACAAACACACACACAAAAGTCTTTGAATATGGGCATTTTTTTAAAAACTCTAGGTGATGTTAGTGGGCAGTAAAAATGAAAGCTTCTAACTTGCTTTTGGTCATAGAAGGAAAAATAAAATATTGGGAGGTTTATAAAGAATGGAAAAAACATCAAATTGCAGTGTTCAAGTATTTAAGATGTTTGTATCCCCTCAGAGTCTAATGCTTACTAAGTGTTAAAGGGGTTTAGAGAAAATGAATGCATTTTCAAAGAACGTTTATGAGCTAAAGTACAACAATTAAAGTTGGAGCCGTAGTCTATCAGTCTCCCAAGACACTCTAAGCACAAGATTCTTCAAACGTTCTATTTTTACATATATGTGCCTTTGTTCTCCAGAATAATGTTTTTTAGACTATTCATATGGAAACATCTTAACTGTGTCTTGAAGCTGTATTGCTGGGTCTTTCTCAGCACCAACTTCACTTCCAGGAAAGAATAGATTGTTCCCTTTGTCTGGCCTTTCTAGCACGTTTTTATTACTCTGATAAAGCACTAACCACATTGGGTCGGCTTTTTTTGCTGGACTGTGGACTCCATACAGAGTAACTCACCTAGATTCCCCTTGTAATGTCTAACAGCAAATGTTTGAAAGTTGCAGGTTACGTATGCAAGGATGCATAATGGGAAGGTGAGTGAGCTGAGATCAAAGAGGATGAAGGTTATTTAAGAAATGTTTTGCTTGACTAAAAGAATAAACAGAGGGTTGAAACAAAAGGAGCATGGATTTTTATACAATATTGATATGGAGGAAGCTCATCACACTTTTCTATCTGTGATATTGATTTAGACTGGTCCTGGATGGAGTGAGAAAGTATAGCGGCCCCATAATCCTGCTTTTAATTTGCAAAAAAGTTGTGTGGAGTACCTGGGTAAACAGGTCCTCATGGAAATTCTCAAAGCTATTTGTGATCTAGATAATTACTTGGTGGAACTCAGAATGATTCACATACAGTACTAATATTTTGTAGCTTCTACTGAGTCAGAAGGTTTTTTTCTTCTCATAATTTTTTCTTTTTCCTTTTTGACATCAGACATTGGGAATCACAGACAAGCAAGAAAGGGAAAGCTCAAATACGTCTTGTACTGCTTTGGATAGGAATAACAAAAGACAAAAACAAAACAATACCACTATATTTGGTATGTTTTTCCATTTATATGCCTGAAAATATATGTTCAGACTTGGTTTCTAATCACATCCATGGAAGTAGGGCCTATCATGTCACATCCACACCTATTGATGTGGATAATTTGGGTAAGCTTGTTTTCAGGACTGTCTTTGATTTTTAAAATATAACTTATTACTGGAACTACAAATATCAAATCAAATCTATTCTTTCTTTTTCCCTAATATATGTGCTGATTATGTTAGGCAAGAAGTAAGACTAGTCTATCTTCTTTAGGATATCAGCATCTCTATCATTTGAAGATGATTTTTGAAATGATACAAAATCTGCATGCTATGCTGTTTGTAATGTGCTGGAGATGAACAAGCCTCTGGGTTATAAAATATTTGCTTAAAATGGAAGACATACAAATCAGATGTTTGCAATTCAAAATACACAAACCTAAGATGTAGGATATTATCAAACCTAAGTCTTCAGATTTCATTTTCTATAAAGTCACAATATTATTAAAGATTAAGTAAAATTGAATAAAAGGTTGGCTTTCTTTTTTGTTCCTCTTTCCAGCTTATCTGATTTAAAAATGAAGTTAAGATGTCAAAGCCACTGTTGAAATAGCATGAAGAGTGCGATTTGATTCTGTGCATCGATAGACTCTGCAACCACGGAGTAGTCTTTTAACCTTTTTGAAATTCGCATGCACTATGTCAAAAAGGACTTTATTACCAGGTTAATAAGATCATGTCTGTAGAGTATTTTAAGCTCTTTTATTCTGAGAATGATAAGCAAATGTGAGGTTTTATTATCATTATCATTATCATTGGCTTCAAAGGGAATTTGGCTTTCATAGCTCAGTGGGGTGAAAAGAAAGATAAGAACCTGGCTGGTGGTGTTCAAATAAACGTCAGGGTTAAGGACTCAAGGAGAAGCTGAGAAGAGACAGAGGGAGAAAAACCTTGTTTCATTGGTACATTACTTGAGAGCCAGCTGGAGCAAGATTGAATCTTAAATAAACTATCAGGGCAAAACATACATACTACACAATCATACTCTCTGTCTCTCTCTCTCTCCCACCCACACACACACATGCACACACACAATCTTTTAAATCCATTTCTCTATTATTCGATCTAATATATTACTCATTCCTCAGTGTTAAATTCAAAAGATAAGGATAAGCAAAATTACTCTAATTGTATTTCTGACTGCTTCTCTTAATGGATGTGTTAATGGAATTTCCTTACATGTTTAATGTTGCATATATTAATGAAAAATATAGCAGACCACTTCCGTTAGATTAGACCAAAACAGCTATTGAGTCCTAAGAAGTAACGTAAGTAATTTCCCAGTTTGAAAAGGATGGTAATATTGAGAGGAAAAGTCTTAACATTTTATGGTGATTGTAATCCTATTGTGAAATCAAAAGTGACATTTTAAGATAATTTAACATTTGCATTTTTTTAGCTCTGCTGAGAGCCAAAAAAAAAAAAAAAAAAAAAAAAACCAACCGCTTCATATATCTAATACTGCTCATTGAAATGTAAATCACAGTAAATGACACGTATAGGAATAAATGGACAAACAGCAGAATAAATAAAAATGTATTACCTTTATACAGCCATTTGCCTTCTGATAGCATGAGTAAAGCTTAAGTCAGATACAATTAAATGGACTGAAGCTTTAACAGTGACTTTTGAACTGCTTGATTTAACAAAATCAATCCTCATAAATTAAGCTATCAGTGATCTATGATACAATTAAGTTCCATAATCAAAAAATGCTACAGTGCATGCAGTGTCACTTGCGCTATTCCTAACGCTGAATTTTAACTACTGCTGGCTACCTCTTCCTGCAGGGTTGTGTAAAACTCCATCTGGCACACTAGACACTAACATTATGATACATGGTTTCTTTTCTATTCTTCAATTTAGGCTGACATCTGGTGGTCCAGGGGAACGACAAGCAATGCCTCCGAATGTAAACCGATTCACAAATGCGGCTTTTTTTTCCAGTTTTCCCTTTGTCTTTCTGAAGTGCTTGAAATTGCCACCAAACCAGTTAATTACATGGAAATTCACATAGAATAACAATTTAAACAGCAGAACAATAAGGGTGAAGAAAGTGACCTTCACGTGATGAATTATATACATGTAAGTATATCGAACTCTGCGGTGACTACAAAGCATCAATAGAAAGCACCATATATTGGCCAATTAGACTCACTCAGAAAGGGTACTATTTAATGGCACCACACTGGGGATCATAATGGGAATGTGGTACATGTAAGATTTCCTTCTTTCTTTCTCCCTGTCAAGATAGTTGGAGGGAGGGAAATGAAGGGAATGAGGGGGAGGGGTAGAGGGAGCTACTGAGTATAGTGAGAAATTGACGTTTAAACAGGCATGAGGTAGTATTCAAAAGCATTTATCTTTTATTTTTCTTTGGGAAGAAGCAGGCACTTCCAGCAGTTAGCAGCAGTCCAGATGGCAAACACAGTGGGCAGAAGCAGGAACAATTCAACTCTCCCCATGCTTGGGATTTAAAAAAACAACAACAAAGAAACCTCTCAAATACCTCCAATTAATTTACTATGGTATATGCCACTAATTACCAAATCACAGAGGAACAGAGTGATACACTGTCAGCCTTATGACGTTCATGTTATTTGTACAATTTATCCGTACAGAAAAAGGAAAAAGCACCTCTGATTTTTCTCACATTCATCACTTAGCTACACCATTCTATAATATTTTGACCAATGAAGAGTCTTAATAAATGGGCATTTTGTGTTCATTTTTTGTTTTATATTTTCATATCTTTTGCAATAATTGGAAATAGCATAAGAAATAAATGTAATGCTTAGATTGACTTTGATCTATATTTATGAAAGGTTCTGAACTGACAGAATTATGGGTAAAGTTCCCCGTTGTGGGAAAAATACACACACACACACACACACACACACACACACATAAAGACAAAACAAAACAAACAAGCAAACAAAGGCTTTAACCTTGTCCAACAAAGACCGTTCTGAATGTTTGGGCTGGTCTCTGTTTCCACTTCACCTCGTGACTCTGAAAAGGTTATTGGAAGGAGTGCCAATTATGTTGGTGCTTTTGAAATATGGCCAAATCCTCTAGGAGGTAGACTCAAGCTGCCAATACCTAATCTCATAAAGGTCACTCAAAAGTTCAGATGAAATTGCTTTTAGTTACTATAAAACTTACCTGAGTGGAAATGATTGTGCTAAAGGAAAAATATTTCCACCTGCTCTTACCAGTCCTTTCTTCTGTTTTAAGAGGAAAGTTTAATCAGTAGCCATAAGATTTCTCAAGAAAGAGGAATTATTTTAAATAAACTTAACAACTATCATATAAACTTTTAAAGAAGGAGAAGAATGAATATATGTTCTGTAAGAAAATTACATGCCCAGAATATCTACAACAAACCATCCACAAGAAAGGTAGTGGCATTCTGCTAGACTTCACGTGACTATTATATTTATTAAGGAATAAGGCAGAGGAAAAATTGTACTGTGATTTCAGAAATATTCAAAAAGTCTTTCTCTCACAAACATCTTACATTGATTGTTAATGAATAGCTCTCAAAATTATATATTACTTCTCTTGGCTTTGGGCTTTGTGGCCTCCCAGCATATAAATATTTTTCCAAGCAATAACTTTTAGAATTATGAGTTTCATTTTTATGAGTCTTTTTTTTTTTTTTTCCCCCAAGACAGGGTCCCGCTCTGTCACCCAGGCTGGAGTGCACTGGCGTGATCTTGGCTCACTGCAACCTCCACTCCCAGGTTCAAGTGATTCTCCTGTCTCAGCCTCCCAAGTAGCTGGGACTACAGGCATGCACCACCATGCCAGCCTAATTTTTGTATTTTTAGTAGAGACAGGGTTTCACTATGTTGGCCAGGCTAGTCTTGAACTCCTGACCTCATGATCCACCCGCCTCATCCTCCCAAAGTGCTGGGATTACAGGCATGAGCCACTGCGCCTGGCCACGAGTTAATCTTTATTTTCGAGATGGAGCCTTGCACTCTTGCCCAGGCTGGAGTGCAATGGTGTGATCTTGGCTCACTGCAACCTCCGCCTCCTGGGTCCAAGCGATTCCCCTGCCTCAGCCTCCTGAGTGGCTGGCGTGCCACCATGCTTGGCTAATTTTTTGTATTTTTAGTAGAGACGGGGTTTCACTGTGTTAGCCAGGATGGTCTCAATCTCCTGACTTCATGATCCACCCGCCTCGGCCTCCCAAAGTGTTGGGATTACAGGTATGAGCCACTGCGCCTGGCCTCATGAGTCAATTTTTTTGAAAATTACAATTTTTCATATATGTAACATCTATTTCTTCTAGCTATCCTGGTCTTGGTATAAAATGGCGGCATGTTAAGAATAATTAAAACTATTTCTTTGCAAACTATTAATATAGTATTTTTATCTTCTTTAAAGATTTTGCCACATATTAGGCAGAGTCCTAAAAGAAAAGCATGTTGTATGTAATTGTGTAAGTCCTCTATTCTGAGATCTCCATTTCTGAGTAACTCACATAAAACTTCACCATCAGTTCTACCAGTACCACTTCCCACTGCCACCTCTACTACCACCACTATCACCACTGCTCCTTGGCTGCTGCTGCTGACGTGGCTGGTGCCAACAAAACCACAAATTGCAGCCCTAGACCTCCTGTCAAGAACACTTGATGGTTTGGTTTCCGCATTGAAGCACAAAGGCAAAATGCCTCTTTCAGATTCAGACTTAGATTTTCTTCCTTCCTCTCCATGTTCCTTCCTTTCTTCCTTCCTTTCCTCAGCCTTTCTTTTCCTTTCTTTCTTCTTTATCAAGAAAAGTGTAGCTCAGATAACATGTGTAGACATTAAGCTACTGACATAGGATGAAAATACAGTTACCACGGAATTTTGTGATATGGTACCAAGCTTTTAAAAAATGTAGAACACACTCAGAAGGAAGCAGAGTTCTATAAAAGATTGAACACCAAGCCAAGAATGAATCTTTTCCTTTCTAGGAGAGTGGAGTTAGATTATTTTTAAACACTTGGATTTCTTAATTGGGGCTAGTTTTTGTTGGGTGATACCCTGCTAATCCTATTCTAGAATCTAGAACTATACAGACCCATTTTTGAAGCTTATAAACAGACAATAGCATAATAAAATACACAGTAGGCAAAATGTAGAAATAAAATATAATAGTATACAGTTATGTTTACATATATGAATTATATTAGTGTCCTTCTTATTTTTCTCAAGTCTTATATGAATCATGGTTCACAGATGGTACCAGTAGTAGAATATTGGGAAAGGAAAGGGAGAGAGGGAATCACTGAATCTAGTATATGCTGTATTTTTTCACATTGTTCCCCCAAATCCTCTTGAGATTATGGGAAGGAGAAGACAATATAACCAGTTTTATTCAATAGAACTATTGTTGAAATAGCTTCATTATTTTCTACAGTAAGATACAGAAGTCTTGTTCATACTGCATGTATATCACTTTGCTGTAGATAAAAAGTAATAAAAATATAATTAGTAATATATTAATGCAAAGTAGGAGATTTATTGTGGATAATACATTTTAAGTTAGGTTTTATGTGAAAACACAGGGAATGTGTTTAAACATTAAAGAGCGTCTACAATTTATACATTTATTACCTTATTGAATGCTATTATTTTAAAATAACTTTTTTATGCAACAGGGCCCCTTAACAAACAAAATTCAGTATGATATTAATGCATAGGTATTAGGGATCCATTTCGGCAATCTTAGGGGACTTTCTGTAGCTCTAGCAATTGGACCTACTACACGTTTTCAATTTTAAAATATCATAAGGGGATCCTGATTTGGGGCCAGGGCTACTGTGCCAGTCTATGTCTGGATGTCATGCACGCACAGTGGTTCATCATAGCAAGCAGGTTCCATTTCCAGATGGTTAGCTTGAGTAGACGAGGAGATTAGATGCCTCTGTTGTCAGACAGCCAAGAATTCCTGGGATGGTCCAATATTTGCATTCCAAAAAAGCAATAGCTGGATGAAGACAGCTCTCATAGCTGCTGAAATTTCCTTCGTACAAAGGGAGCAATTGCTCTCCTTTGTTGAGAGAGGCTGGGTTTTTTGTTATTGTTGCTTTATTTTTTTACCTGCATAGTCACAGCCAAGATCAAAATGGTTTGCATTTGTTTATCTCCTTTGAGAGCCAGTGCTTTTTTCTGCCCAGCTGTCTGTAGTTCCAGAAGCCATTATGCAGGAAGTAATAAAAGCCAAGTCGCAGTTTCCTCAATTCCTTCCTCAGTAACTTTTCCTTCTATTCTTTCTCATTCCTACGTGTCCACACGGCCTCATTACGGGAGCGAGAACTCAGAAAATGAGTCAGACAAAGGCAGATTGAGGTTTCCCAAATGTAGCAGCTGAACAGCAGCAATTAAGCTTGCCTTAAATGTAAGTGGCACAGTTTGAAAAACATAAGTGATTTACTTTCTTTCCTTTCTCATGTATGTGACCTGGAATTTTCATATCTCTAGAACTTATCTCCAGGTACTGATAAAAAGATGACTAAGAAATTATCCCACCAATACTATTTGATGAGACAATGCTTCAAGAGAAGTATACAAAGTACTAAAAATGGAAAAGGATGTACCCGCCTAGGCAAGAGAAGGGAACCAATGGACGTGAGATTTGAGGAATGAGTGTCTGTAGCAGGTGGAGAAAGCAGCACAGTGTTTCAGAAGAATGAGTGAAACAGCACAACCTGAGGAAGTCGTTGGAGAAGAATCCAGCGTGGCAGGCAAAGACAGAACCTGGGGTCTGGGTATGATTGCATATATAATTGAAGCTATATTCTAGAGCTTTGAGAAACTGCTGATAGATTGTAAGCAAGCAAATAGTATGATCAGATTTTCAGTAACTCAGAAGATGAGTTTAAATGCTGAGGGTTGAGAAACAGGATTGATGCAAAGAGCTGGCTGAGATGGAGAAAGGCTGGTAAGGGTGGAATAGAAAGGCCACAGATGAGAAGGATCTAGGGATGAATATACACATGTTTAGGGGTGAGATTTTCTTTTGAAGAACATCCATGAACATAGTACCAGATGTATGTATTGTATCTGTTACATATCAAATTGTAGAAATTGAAGAAATATTGCACCAGACAAGTAAGTTCAAGAGTCAGAATAGGAATGTAGGACTTGCTCAAGGAAGAGAAGGGATATTTGAGGTAAGCCTGTGGAAACAGAACAGTAAGAGGGCATCAAATATACTGCAGTGTGCAGAGAAACTCAAGTGTGAAGCGTATTTACTTCCCAATTGCTCAGTTGCATTGCGGTACTAACAATTTCTCAGATAATAGCAGCTACGTTTCCATTATTTAAGTTTTAAATGTTAACTGTAGTAGTCCTTGATTCACTTTGTTGTGGCTCTTTTATGACAATTGAGAAAATCAAAGTAGTTCTTACTAAGGCCTTTTTTTGTCCACTAAAATTGAGTGACTAGCATTATTCTGGGGGTTTATAAAGACAGCATCAATAGTCTTAATTTTGTTTTTCTGGAGTATTTAGCCAATGAATAATTTTAATTATAACTTTCATAAAAAATACACAGATAAATTATTGATGAGAATGCAAAATGCACCTAAAACATAGGACTTGGAATTAATCTAACGTGAGAGGTCAGTTCTCATATGTTTATCCTTCTCTATGTGAGATACATCAGTGAAGTATTTTGAATATACTGCATTAAGACATTTTAAAAATAATAAATCGTCTTTAGTTTCTAACTGAAAATGAAAATATTTGGATGTATTCATGGCTGATCAAAAGAGTGAAAGGAGTAAATAATGTGCTATTTTTTGTCTTATTCCAGTATCCCTAATGGAACTCAGCCAATAATTCCCCATCATCTTTCTCATAACCAGATGTATTCTTGGTGGCATTGGTAGGCAAGAAGCAAAGATGGCTTTTGGATTAAGGTTAAAGTGGCTTGGACATTGTGGTGACAGCTTTCTCTCTTTATCCGGTGAATTTATTTCTGCCCACAAACTCCCATCATTTGAGGTTTTGTTTGGTTTAAAGTAAGACGATAGCTTTCTTAATTTGATACTTGATTTCCATTTCAACAATGCTATCACATTGTAGCCTAGTGGCAGAACTGACAATATTTGCACATAATGAGCAAGAAAGCTTCTTTTCACTTCCAAAACTATGCTTGCAGTTCAGGGACCTCATTAATGCTTGTCTTATTTACTGCAGTAACCTTCTGACTGGTCTCTGCCTTTAATCTCCCTGACTTGAATTCATCGTTCTTCCTGATTAATTTTCTTTTTGTACCATTCTACTCTGACCACTACCCTTCTCAAAACACTTGAACGACTCTCGATTCTCCTCTTCAAAATGTATTTTAAATTCTTTAGATCAATTATTGTAGTATTTTTGGTTCCTGTACCAAAAACTCTTATTGAACCTGATGACAGTTATGGACACTCTCCCAGTAAACTGCAATTATGTTAAAACTTACATCAAAGTTTCATAAAATGTCCAGCTAATTCACAGACACTCTGAAACACATAGGAAAAAACACCTCCATATTTCTTCCTTTCATTCAGCAATCCGACACATATCAGTAGTCTTTTATTATATATTAATAACTGTTCTTGATGCCTAGGATAAAGTAGTAAATAAAACACGTAAAAATTCCTACCTCATTTGACTTATATTCTAAAGTGATCAGGTAAACAATAAAGATAAATAAGTAAAATACACAGTATGGGAGACAGTGATGGGTGCTAAGGAGGAAACAGAAATCAAAGAAGTAGGATATAAAATGTTGAAGGGCAGTTGAGAAATTAAATATGTCAATCAGGAAAACGTTCATTGAGAAAGCAGTTTTTGAGAAAAAACCTGAAGGAAGTCAGCTAGCCATATGAATATTTGGGAATAGTATCCAGGTATCAGAACTAGCAAGTACAAAGGCCCTGAGATGAACATGCTTGGGAAGTTTGAAAAACAAAAAGACCATTAGAGCTGTAGTGAACAGAAAAGAAATGAAGTCAGAGAGTTACATGTAACCAGACAAAGCATAGCTTATAAGTAATAGTAGATACCTTGCTTTTTATTATGAGTGAAATGTCAGCCATTAAGGCATACTCAAATTTCTTCCCAGTCTGTTTTAACCAACATTCATTTTAACTATGACCACTCTCCAAACCATATAACATGATTTTAGTTGATCCCCAAAGCAATGTAAAATGTACCTACTAGTATACACGAATCTCATATGTTCATATGGCTAGCTCACTTCCTTCAGGTTTTTTACTCAAAAACTACTTTCTCAATGAGAGTTTTCCTGGTGGACATATTTAATTTCTCAAAAGCCCTTCAGCATTTTATATCCTACTTCTCTGATTTCTGTTTCCTCCTTAGCACCCATCACTGTCTCCCGTACTATGTCTTTTACTTATTTATCTCTATTGTTTACTTCCTTATATTAGAATATAAGTCAAATGAGGGTAGGAATTTTTATGTGTTTAATTTACTACTCTATCCTAGGCATCAAGAAGTGTCTGATATGTATTTTAAAAAGATATATAAAATAAAATACACACATATATTTGTTAAAGTAGGTATTTAGATGTGTAATTTAAAAATATCTTTTTTTCCTGAGGCTATCGACTGAATGTATGTGTGTCCCATCCCCCCCATTCATATGGTGAAACCCTAATCTCCAGTGTGATGGTATTTGAGGATAAGACATTTGGGAACTGCATCTAAGATACCCGAACTCATCTCCATTTGTCACTCATCCTCCAGGAGGCTAGCCTGGACTTCCTTATAAGAGTAGTCCCAGAAATCCCAGTAGCAGCAAGGAGGGAAAATCACACAGTACAAGTGTTTTTCAATCTTCTACTTAGTCATACTTACTGTTATCATGGGCCAAAATAAGTCAAGTGGCCAAGACTAGAGTCAGTATAGGAGGAGACTTCATAGGGTGTGAGCACAGAAAGGCATGGACAAACTGAGAGCCAGTACTCTAAAAATCTAACATAAATTACGTAAATTGTAAAAGTTGACAATTTTAACAGACTCTCTTGCTTACAGTAGTAACAAGAAATTGAATATCAAAACATAAAGAAGTGGCATTTTAAAAGAACAGCCAAAGTGTAAATCAAACCCTATAAAACAGCTTTTTTTTTTTTTTTTAAAAAAAAGGAAGTTATTCTTCAGAGATGCATGCTACTAAGAATAACCCTTATGTGTTGACTATTGGCCGCTTGGCTTACATTTTTAAATTTAATATTTACAGAAAATCTGCCAGGCAGCAATTATTACTCCCTTTGTATAGAAAACAATCTGAGGGTCACAGGGGTTAAGTCTCTTGTCCAAAGTCAGGACCAAATGAATATAAAGTCTATGGTCTTTTCCCTACCTGTCACTCTGCAGTAGAAAGAGAATAGACTAGACATCAAGAAATAGGATACAGGGGGAAAATGGCAGATAGGAGGCAGGACTAACTTGCACATCCCACTTTGACCAACAAAGAAGCATGTGGAGACCCATATCGGGTACTTTTGCTCCAAGAACTATCATAGGAATATACCAGGGAAATGGAGAGAATCCACAGCCCCTTTGAAGGAGGTGAGTTGTTGCTGCAGGCTCCGTGAGACAGCTAGGAATTGTGAGTCTTGCATTCCTGCTTGCTTTCTCAGCTGGGAGGCTTATAGCCTGGGGCAAGTTCTCAGCCCTGCTTACGGGCTGCCTGGAAATAAACCAAGTGCTGTTGGGGGTGCACGGTGGGAGTGAGAATAGTCTTTCAGGCTGTAGGCTGCAAGGGAGCTGGGTGAGGCCATGGCTGCTGGCTTTTCCCCACTTCCCTGGCAACCTGTGTGACACAGCAGAGGCAGGCATAATCCCTCTGGGAAGGTAAGTCCATCGGCCTGGGAACCACAGCCCCATCCCCCAGAGCAAGCCCTACCCATGGAGAGTCTGAGCTCAGAAATCCCTAACCTTGCCCCCACCTAATGGTCTTTCTCTACTCACCCTGGTAGCCAAAGACAAAGGACATAATCTCTTGGGAGCTCTATGGCCCTGCCCATCATCTGATCCTCCCTATACTATAGCAGCTGATGCATTCTTGAAAGTGCCATCTCCTGGCTGGAAGCCAACCAACACAAAACCAGTGCACTTAACAAAAATACAACCAAGGACCCTCACAGAGTCCACTTCACCTCCCTGCTACCTCCACCAGAGCAGGTGCTGGTATCTACAGCTGAGAGACCTGAAAATGGATTGCATCACAGGACTCTTTGCAGACATTCCCCAGTACCAGTCCAAAGCCCAGTAGTTCTGCTGGGTGGCTAGATCCAGAAGAGAAATAACAATCACTGCAGTTCAACTATCAGGAAGCTCCATCCCTAGGAGGAAGGGGAGAGTACCACATCAAGGGTGGGTCCCTTGATGTGGGTCCCACCCTGTGGGACAAAAGAATCTGAACAGCAGCCCCTTGAGTCCCAGATTTTCCTTCTGACATAGTTTACCCAAAGGAGAAGGAACCAGAAAAACAAGATTCTTTAACACCCCCAAAAGGTCACACTAGTTCCCCAGCAATGGGTCCAAACCAAGACAAAATCTCTGAATTGCCAGAAAAATAATTCAGAAGGTCGATTATTAAGCCAATCAAGGAGGCACCAGATAGACGTGAAGTCCAACTTAAAGAAAGAAAAAAAAATGATACAGCGTGTGAATGGAAAAACCACAGTGAAATAGATAGCATAAAGAATAAACAATCACAACTTCTGGAAATCAAAGACATACTTACGGAACGGAAAAATCATTGGAAAGTCTCATAGAATTGAACAAGTAGAAGAAAGAACTTCAGAGCTTGAAGACAAGGCTTTCAAATTAACCCAATCTGACAAAGACAAAAAAAAAAGAATTTTAAAAAGATGAACAATGACTTCAATAAGTTTGGGATTATGTTAAACAACCAAACCTAAGAATAATTGGTGTTCCCAAGGAAAAAGAGAAATCTAAAAGTTTGGAAAACATATTTGAGGAAATAATCAAAGAAAATTTCCTCAGCCTCGCTAGATATCTAGACTTCCAAATACAAGAAGCTCAAAGAACATCTGGAAAATTCATTGCAAAAAGATCATCGCCTAGGCACATAGTCATCATGTTATCAAAAGTCAAGATAAAGGACAGAATCTTAAGAACTGTGAGGCAAAAGCATCAGGTATCCTGTAAAGGGAAACCTATCAGGTTAACAGTAGATTTCTCAGCAGAAACCCTAAAGCTAGAAGGGATTACAACCTCTCTTTAGCCTCCTTAGACAAAACAATTATCAGCCCAAAATTTTGTGTCCAGCGAAACTAAGCATCATAAATAAAGGAAAGGTACAGTCCTTTCCAGACAAATGCTGAGAGAATTTGCTACTACCAAGCCAGTGCTATAAGAACTGGTAAAAGGATCTCTAAATCTTGAAACAAATCATTAAAATACACCAAAATAGAATCTCCTTAAAGTATAAATCTCACAGGACCTATAAAATATTAACACAATGAAAAAAATCCCCAAGGTATACAGGCAACAATAGCACAACGAATACAATAGTACCTCACATCTCAATACTAACGTTGAATGCCAATGGCCTAAATGCCCTCTTAAAAGATACAGAATTGCAGAGTGGATAAGAATTCACCAACTAAGTATCTGCTGTCTTCAAGAGACTCACCTGACACATAAGGACCCACATAAACTTAAGGGGTGGAAAAAGATATCGCATGCAAATGGACACCAAAAGCAAGCAGGCATAGCTATTCTTATATCAGACAAAACAAACTTTGAAGCAACAGCAGTTAAAAAAGACAAAGAGAGACATTCTATAATGATAAAAGGACTAATCCAATAGGAAAATATAATCCTAAATATATATTCACCTAACACTGGAAGTCCCAAATTTATAAAACAATTACTACTAGGCCTAAGAAATGAGATAGCAACACAGTAATAGTGGGGGACTTCAATACTCCACTGACAGCACTAGCAAGTCATCAAGACAGAAATTCAACAAAGAAACAATGGACATAAAGCATACCCTAGAACTGCAGAATACACATTCTATTCATCAGCACATGAAACAGTCTCCGAGGTAGACCATGTGATAGGCCACAAAACAAGTCTCAACAAATTTAAGAAATCAAAATTATAGCAAGTACTCTGTCAGACCACAACGGAATAAAATTGGAAATCAACTCCAAAATGAGCTCTCAAAACAATGCAAATACATGGAAATTAAATAACCTGCTTCTGAATGATGGTTGGGTCAACAATGGACTCAAGATGGAAAATTAAAAATGCTTTGAACTGAATGATAATAGTGATACAACATATCAAAACCTCTGGATACAGCAAAGACAGTGCTAAGAGGAAAGTTCGTAGCCTTAAATGCCTAAATCAAAAAGTCGGAAAGAATATATATAGACAATCTAAGGTCACACCTCAGGGAACTAGAGAAACAAGAACAAACCAAATCCAAAACCAGCAGAAGAAAAGAAATAACAAAGATCAGAGCAGAACTAAGTGAAATTGAAACAAAAAAAAATAAAAGATAATTAAAACAAAAAAGCTGGTTCTTTAAAAAGATAAATAAAATTGATAACCCGTTAGCGAGATTAACCAAGAAAACAGAAGAAAAGATCCAAATAAGCTCAATTACAAATGAAATGGGAGCTATTACAACTGATAACACAGAAATACAAAAGATCATTCAAGGCTGTTATGCACACCTTTATGCACATAAACTAAAAAACCAAGAGGAGATGGATAAATTCCTGGAACTAGATAACCCTCCTAGATTAAACCAGGAAGAAATACTAACTCTAAACAGACCAATTACAAGCAGTGAGATTGAAATGGTAATTAAAAAGTTACCAACAAAAAAAAGTCTAGGACCAGATGGATTCACAGCTGAATTCTATCCGACATTAAAAGAAGAATTGGTACCAATCCTATTGACACTATTCCAAAAGATAAAGAGGGAATTCTCCCTAAATCATTCTATGAAGCCAGTATCACCCTAATACAAAACCCAAAAAGGACCTAATAAAAAAAAGTAAACTACAGGCTAACATTCCTGATTAACGTAGATGCGAAAATCCTCAACAAAATACTAGCTAACTGAATCCAATAGCATATCAAAAAGATAATCCACCATGATCAAGTGGGTTTCATGCCAGGGATGCAGGGATGGTTTAACACATCTATAAATGTGATACATCACATACACAAAATTAAAAACAAAAATCACATGGTTATCTCAATAGACACAGAAAAATCATTTGACAAAATCCAGCATCCCTTTATGATTAAAATCCTCAGCAAGGCCAAGCGTGATGGCTCACACCTGTAATCCCAGCACTTTGAGAGGCTGAGGCAGGTAGATCACTTGAGGTAAAGAGTTTGAGACTAGCCTGGCCAACATAGCAAAACTCCATCTTTACTAAAAATACAAAAATTAGCTGGACATATTGGCCTATGCCTGTAATGCCAGCTACTTGGGAGGCTGAGGCAGGAGAATTGCTTGAACCTGGGAGGCAAAGGTTGTGGTGAGCCAAAATCACACCACTGCATTCCAGCCTGGGTGACAGAGTGAGACTCCAGCTCAAAAACAACAACAACAACAACAATAAGAACAACAACAATAACAAAACCTCAGCAATATCAGCATAGAAGTGACATACTTAAATAAAAGCCATCTATGACAAACCCACAGCCAACATTATACTGAACAAGGATAAATTGAAAGTGTTCCCACTGGGAACTGCAACAAGACAAGGATGCCCACTTTCATCTTTTCTATTCAACGTAGTACTGGAAATCCTAGCCAGAGCACTCAGACAAGAAAAAGAAATAAAGGGCATCCAAATCAGTAAAGAGGAAGTCAAACTGTCATTGTTTGCTGATGTCACGATTGTATACTAAGAAAACCCTAAAGACTCATCCAAAAAGCTCCTAGAACTGGTAAATATATTCAGCAAAGTTTCAAGATATAAAATTAATGTACACAAATCAGTAGCCCTGCTATGCACCAACAATGACCAAGCTGAGAATCAAATCAAGAACTCAACCCCCTTTACAATAGCTGCAAAAAAAAAAAAACACTTAAGAATATACTTAACCAAGGTGGTGAAGGACCTCAACCAGAAAAACTACAAAACACTGCTGAAAGAAATCATCAAAGACACAAACAAATGGAAACACATGTCATATTCATGAATGGGTGGAATCATTATTGTGAAAATGACCATAATGCCAAAAACAATCTATATATTCAATGCCATTCCCATCAAAATACCTCCATAATTCTTCATAGAACTAAAAAAAAATCCTAAAATTCACATGGAACCAAAAAAAGAGCCCACATAGTCAAAGCAAGACTAAGTAAAAAGGACAAATCTATAGGTATTTCATTACCCAACTTCAAACTATATTATAAGGCCATAGTCACCAAATCAGCATGGTACTGGTATAAAAACAGGTATATAGACCAATGGAACAGAGTAAAAAAATCCAGAAATAAAGCCAAATATTTACAGTCAACTGATCTTTGACAAAACAAAGAAAAACATAAAGTGGGGAAAGGACACCCTATTCAACAAATGGTGCTGGGATAATTGGCAAGCTACACGTAGAAGAATAAAACTGGATCTTCATCTCCCACCTTATACACAAATCAACTCAAAAAAGTGGATCAAAAACTTAAATCAAAGACCTGAAACCATAAAAATTCTAGAAGATAACATTGGAAAATCCCTTCTAGACACTGGCTTAGTCAACGACTTCATGACCAAGAACCCAAAAGCAAATGCAACAAAAACAAAGATAAATAGATGAGACTTATAATTAATCTAAAAGACTTCTGCACAGCAAAATAAATAATCAGAAGAGTAAACAGACATCTCACAGAGTGGGAGAAAATCTTCACAATTGATACATCCAGCAAAGGAGTAATATCAAGAATCTATAATGAACTCAAACAAATCAGCAGATATGCAAATGACCAACAAACATATGAAAAAATACTCAACGTCAGTAATTATCAGGGAAATGCAAATCAAAACCACAATGTGATACCACTTTACTCTCAAAAGAATGGCCGTAATCAGAAAATCAAAAAATAACAGATGTTGGTGTGGTTGTGGTGAAAAGGAACACTTTTACACTGTTTGTGGGAATGTAAACTAGTACAACCACTACGGAAAGCAGTGTGGAGGTTCTTTAAAAAACTAAAAGGGCCAGGTGCAGTGACTCACGCCTGTAATCCCAGCACTTTGGGAGGCTGAGGCAGGCAGATTACCTGAGGTCAGGAGTTCGAGACCATCCTGGCCAACATGGCTAAACCTCGTTTCCACTAAAAATACAAAAATTGGCCGGGCATGGTGGCGTGCGCCTGTAGTCCCAGCTACTCGGGAGGCTGAGGCAGGAGAATTGCTTGAACCCAGGAGGCAGAGGTTGCAGTGAGCCAAGGTCAAGCCACTGCACTCCAGCCTGGGCAACAGAGCAAGAATCCATCGCAAAAAAAAAAAAAAAAAAAAAAAAAAAAAAAAAAGCTAAAAGTAGATCTACCATTTGATCCAGCAATCCCACTACTGGGTATCCACCCAGAGGAAAATAAATCGTTATATGAAAAAGATACTTGCACGTGCATGTTTATAGCAGCACAATTTGCAGTTGCAAAAATATGGAACCAGCCCAAATGCCCATCAATCAATGAGTGAATAAAGAAAATGTGGTGTATATATATCATAGAATACTGTTCAGCTGTAAAAAGGAACAAAATAATGGCATTTGCAGCAACCTGTATGGAATCAGAGGCCATTATTCTAAGTGAGTTAACTCAGGAATGAAAAACCAAACATCATATGTTCTCACTCGTAAGTGGGAGCTAAGCTAAGAAGATGTAAAGGCATAAGAATGATACAATGGACTTTGGAGACTTGGGGAAAAGGGTCGGGAGGGTAAGGGATAAAAGACTACACATTGGGTACAGTGTACACTGCTCAGGTAATTGGTGCACCAAAATCTGAGAAATCACCACTAAAGGTTTAAAAAATTTAGAAAGAATTTAAATAACAATGATAATAAGTGAAAAAAGTCAAGTTCCTTGTTAATTTTACATTTTAGGTAATAGAGATCGATGTATCATATAGTACCATCAGTTTTTACAGGATCAGAATATAATATGATAAATATTTAATTCTAAAATGATACTCAAAGTATTGTATATTTATCATACTTCATGTATTTTGAAGGTGCTCAGTATCCTATTGTATCTAAAAAGTTTGCTATGTGTATACTATCCTTAAAGGATTTAGATATGTGAATTTGGTGGGGAGGGCAGATATATCACCTTCTACTGTAATATTTGTTTTCCAAGTTAAATTTGAAGTATAATAGATCACCTTTTTGCAGTGGAGGGGACTAAAAACAATCCAGGTTTACTATGGTGCGGTTCTGGAGGCCAGAAGTCAAAAACAGGTCAGCAGGGATGTGTTCCTTCTGGAGGTCTTAGAGGAGATTCCATTTCTTTACCCTTTCCCACTTCTGGAGGCTGCTCATGTTTCTTGGCTATTGTCCCCACCTCACTCTGACCTCAGCTTTGGTCATCACATTGATCAGATTGCTTTTCAGTTTAACTTCTCTTTGTTCTCACTATTCATATTTCTTCTGAAATGATAGTTACAGAAAATGGTTATAATTATTTTTGTGTAGGCTGTACATTTTTATAAAATTGGCTATCTTGATTGTTTTAAAAAAAGAGTCCTAATGATTAAAAATCCAACTAAAAATAATAAATAAAAGAGTACTTAGAAAAAAAAAGAAAAAGAAATAGGATACATTTCTGGCTATAACATACTTTCTTCATGTAATCAACATTCTAACTCAGAAATTTCTCTGGACTCCTTCTTGACTTTCCATCTTGCCCAATAGTATCCTAACCCAAGCTGATGTCTTTTGCTGGAATATTACAGTGACTAATACAAGAAGTACTTTTTCAAAATTTAAATTTGCTCATGTTATTTCCCCTTCTTATAATTCTTTAATGGATTTGCTGCACAGACTCTCTTTCTCTCTGTCTCTCTGTCTCTCTCTCTAACAAAACTCAAAAGACTCTGCAAGATATGGCCCCTAACTACTTCTTCAAACTTTGTGCTGCAGACACAAACTTTTTTTCAGCAATTAATAAATCAGTCAATTTAATCAATAAATATTTTTGAGTGACTATTATGTACCTTTCTGTGGTACTGGATATATGTAAGTAAACAAAACAAAGATCACTGCTATCAACCGAGCTTACATTCTAGCTAAGCAGTTAATGAATACGCGATAAACACTATCTATATAAACTCTAAACTATGTGAAAAGGTAATAAGTCCTATGGAAAAACAAATAGAAAAATAGAGCAGGATAAGCATGGAGTGGGGTAGGTTGGAGCATTATGGAAAATGGGACAGTCAGGATAGACTCCATTGCAAATGTGGACCTGATGCTTGTGAAGCAGCTGGCTCAGGAGATATCTGGTGGAGGGGACTAAAGCATTAAGATGGGAGCAAAGCTGGCATGCTCTGAGAATGTCAGGGAGGGCACAGCATTTGATGCTGAGAGGCTGAAGGGGAGAGCAGAGAAAAATCACAGAAGGAACCAGGTCTACAGATCAGGTAGCTCCTCATACACCTCCCACCATGGAGCCTTTGTACTTACATTCTCACCCTTCCTCATTTGGTAAATTCGTGCTCATCACTCCCATCTCAGTTCAAGTTTACTTTTGTTGGAAAATCTTTCTGACGAAGTCAACTAAGTCATCTTATTGCAGGTTCTCATAGAACTATGAATGTCTTTTTTTTTTTTTTTTTTTTTTTTTTTTTGAGACAGGGTATCTTTCTCTCGGCCAGGCTGAAGTGCAGTGGTGCAATCATAGCTTACTGCAACCTCTGCCTCCAGGGTTCAAGTGGTTCTCCTGCCTCAGCCTCCCGAGTAGCTGGGATTACAGGCAACTGCCACCACACTTGGCTAATTTTTTGTATTTTTAGTAGAGACGGGGTTTCACTGTATTGGCCAGGCTGGTCGTGAACTCCTGACCTCAGGTGATCCACCTGCCTCAGCCTCCCAAAGTGCTGGGATTACAGGCATGAGCCACCACGCCTGGCCTCTCTTGTATTCTTTATCACAGTTATGTTTTACATTTTTGGCATGATTATTTTGTACTACTTTGACTCCCTGTTAGGCTGTAAGCTCCATGAAGATTGGGACCATTTCTGTTAGTACTTGCCACAGACTTCACAGCACATTTCACAGTGTTGAAAACCTAGTAGATGTGTAATAAATTATGTTGAACCAATCAGTAAATGGAACACATATTAAGCACTTATGTGAAGTGACACAGCAGAGTGAATACGAGCAAATCAATTCCATGTGCCAAGACTCTATTTCTTCCATGTTCAATGGACAGATGGACTGAGCTGTCTCCAAGATCAATTAAGGACATATGATTTAGTGAAAAAGATTCAACATATTGCCTTCTAATTGTTTGTTGCCCTAGTTCATTTACAAAGAGATGTTACTTATAAATACACTTTGTTATGGGCTGAGTTTTGTCCCTTCCTCCCCCAAAAAGTGATATACTGAAGTCCTAAACTCTAGTACTTCAGAATGTAACTGCATTTGGGGATAGGACTTTAGAGAGCTAATTAAGGTAAAATGAGGCTTTATAGGTGGGCCGTTTTCCAATATGAATGATGTCCTTATAAGAAGAGGAGATTTGGGCACAGATCATACAGAATGAGGACAACCATGTGAAGACATAAGAAGACATCATCTGCAAGCCAACAAGAGGCTACAGAAAAAAAAACAAACTTATTGACACTTTCATCTTGGCCTTATAGCCTCCAGAACTGTGAGAAAATAAATGTCTGTTGTTAAAGCTACCCAGTCTGTGGTATTATGTTATGGCAGCTCTGGCAAACTAACAGACTCTCAAAAAAATTCTTCAGACATCTGGTTTCTTGTTCTGCATGTAAGGGGCTTAGAAGTTACCACTCCATCCTAACAACAGATAAAAAGCTTCCGCTCCCCCTAAACCTCACTACCGCATTATTAAAGGCTATTTAGGGCAGTTCTTTTTACCTAGTACATGATGCCTGGAAATTACAAGGCATACCAAAGACAAAAGATACAGGTTTAAGTGACAGAGCAAGCACCAGAACCAGACATGTCAGGGATGTTGAAATGATCAGACCAGGAATTAATAATAATGGTGATTAATATGGTAAGAGCTCTAATGAATAAAGTGGATAGCATTCAAGAACAGATGAGAAATGTAGGCAAAAATAAATAAATCCTGAGAAAGAACCAAAAAAAGAAATGCTGGAGATTAAAAGTGCTGTAACAGAAATGCTTTTGGTGAGCTTATCAGTAAAATGAACATAGTCCAGAAAAGAACTTCTGATCTTAAGTATAACTCAATAGAAATTTGCAAAGCTGAAAGGCAACAAAGGTAACAAAGATGAAAAAGAAGACAAACAAAAAGAAACAGAAGAAATATTTGTGGCAGTGACGACCAAGAAGTTCCTTCAAATTAATGTCAGACACCAACCCACAGATCCAGAAAGCTCAAAGGACACCAAGTGGGATAATGAAGAAGAAGAAAAAAGAAAAACAAAAAATCTAGGCATAACATTTGCAAAAGCCCAGGCATATCATTTGCAAATTACATAAAATCAAAAAATAAAGAAAAAGTCCTGAAAGAATCAGAGGGAAAAAATATCTTACCTATAGACTCATCTATAGATGAACAAAGATAAGAATTAATCCAACTTCTCTTCAGAAACCATGCAAGCAATGACAGGAGGAATAAAATATTTAAAGTGTTGGGGAAAGAACCAACCTAGAATTCCATACTCTGCAAAATTATCCTTTAGAAGTGAAGGAGAAATAGTTTCTCAGACAAATAAAAATTGAGGGAAAGTCTTTCTAGCAGATCTGCTTTACAAGATATGTTAAAAGAAGTGTCTCTTAGAGAGAAAAAAATAATATAGATAAAAACTCAGATCTATATAAAGAAAGGAATAACACCAAAGATAGAATAAATGAAGGTAAAATAAAAACTTATTTTTCTTATTCTTAATTGATCTAACAGATGACAGTATGTTCAAAATAATAATGGCAGCGATGTATTTTAGTACATCTGCATATGTATGCTTATATGTAAGTGAAATGAATGCCAGTAATGATACAAGGGACAAGAGGGAGAATTAGGATTGTCTTGTTATTATATGGTTCTCACATTACCCATTAAGTGGTAAAATGTTATTTGAAAGTGGGCTTAAATTAGTTGTAAATGTGTGTTGCAAGTTCTAGGGAAGAAATGGGGGAGAAAAAGAAGTATAACCGATATGCTAAGAACAGAAAGAAAATAAAATCATATAAAATACCCCAAACCGCAAAAGGCAAAAAGGAGCAGAAGACAAAAATAGGAATAAAGAACAAGGGCAACAAATTAAAAACAATAACAAATATGGTAGATATTTATTTTAAATATAAATGGCCTAAATATGCCAATTAAAAGACAGAGATTGTCAGTGTATCAAAAAATAAAACTCAGCTATATGCTGTCTACAAGAAACTCACCGTGGACAGAGAAAAATTTACTACGTTAACACTAACCCAAAGAAAGCAGTAATAGCCACATTAAACTTAGACAGCAGAATTCAAAGCAAAAGGAGTTATTGGGATAAAGAAGAGCATTACAAAGTTTATTTATCCTCCACTTATGATTTATAGAGATCTCTGATCTTCATTTGCCATACCAATGCTCCCATCATCTTCCTTTTATAGATATCAGCTAAAATAGAACTTTTAGAAATCCTAGTGCTCTGCCAATCAGAAATATGAGACCAGAGAAGTTGAGTGATTTTCCTAAGATTTTTCAGCCAGCCAGATTTCTGTATGCATTACCATTGGCATGGTGAACTGTCCAGTCTCATAAACCTAGTGGACATTTTTTGGATAAGCAGGTCCACAGGTCATTAATGCTTTGTAAATACATTCTTTAGAAGCAATTTATGAGAAGTGAAAATGAGTTTAAATACACCAGTAATGGTGTATTTAAAAAATAAATAAATAAAATAAATAAATACACCAGTAATGATTTTATATTCTTTTTTTTTTTTTTGATTTTATTTTTTTTATTTTTATTTTTTTTTTCTTTTATTATTATTATTATTATTATTATTATTATTATTATTATTATTCTACTTTAGGTTTTATGGTACATGAGCGCAATGTGCAGGTAAGTTACATATGTATACATGTGCCATGCTGGTGCGCTGCACCCACCAACTCGTCATCTAGCATTAGGTATATCTCCCAATGCTATCCCTCCCCCCTCCCCCCACCCCACAACAGTCCCCAGAGTGTGATGTTCCCCTTCCTGTGTCCATGTGTTCTCATTGTTCAATTCCCACCTATGAGTGAGAATATGCGGTGTTTGGTTTTTTGTTCTTGCGATAGTTTACTGAGAATGATGATTTCCAATTTCATCCATGTCCCTACAAAGGACGTGAACTCATCATTTTTTATGGCTGCATAGTATTCCATGGTATATATGTGCCACATTTTCTTAATCCAGTCTATCATTGTTGGACATTTGGGTTGGTTCCAAGTCTTTGCTATTGTGAATAATGCGGCAATAAACATACGTGTGCATGTGTCTTTATAGCAGCATGATTTATAGTCCTTTGGGTATATACCCAGTAATGGAATGGCTGGGTCGAATGGAATTTCTACTTCTAGATCCCTGAGGAATCGCCACACTGACTTCCACAAGGGTTGAACTAGTTTACAGTCCCACCAACAGTGTAAAAGTGTTCCTATTTCTCCACATCCTCTCCAGCAACTGTTGTTTCCTGACTTTTTAATGATTGCCATTCTAACTGGTGTGAGATGGTATCTCATTGTGGTTTTGATTTGCATTTCTCTGATGGCCAGTGACGGTGAGCATTTTTTCATGTGTTTTTTGGCTGCATAAATGTCTTCTTTTGAGAAGTGTCTGTTCATGTCCTTCGCCCACTTTTTGATGGGGTTGTTTGTTTTTTTCTTGTAAATTTGTTGGAGTTCATTGTAGATTCTGGATATTAGCCCTTTGTCAGATGAGCATGTTGCGAAAATTTTCTCCCATTTTGTAGGTTGCCTGTTCACTCTGATGGTAGTTTCTTTTGCTGTGCAGAAGCTCTTGAGTTTAATTAGATCCCATTTGTCAATTTTGGCTTTTGTTGCCATTGCTTTTGCTGTTTTAGACATGAAGTCCTTGCCCATGCCTATGTCCTGAATGGTAATGCCTAGGTTTTCTTCTAGGGTTTTTATGGTTTTAGGTCTAACATTTAAGTCTTTAATCCATCTTGAATTGATTTTTGTATAAGGTGTAAGGAAGGGATCCAGTTTCAGCTTTCTACATATGGCTAGCCAGTTTTCCCAGCACCATTTATTAAATAGGGAATCCTTTCCCCATTTCTTGTTTTTGTCAGGTTTGTCAAAGATCAGATACTTGTAGATATGTGGCATTATTTCTGACGGCTCTGTTCTGTTCCATTGATCTATATCTCTGTTTTGGTACCAGTACCATGCTGTTTTGGTTACTGTAGCCTTGTAGTATAGTTTGAAGTCAGGTAGTGTGATGCCTCCAGCTTTGTTCTTTTGGCTTAGGATTGACTTGGCGATGCGGGCTCTTTTTTGGTGCCATATGAACTTTAAAGTAGTTTTTTCCAATTCTGTGAAGAAAGTCATTGGTAGCTTGATGGGGATGGCATTGAATCTGTAAATTACCTTGGGAAGGATGGCCATTTTCATGATATTGATTCTTCCTACCCATGAGCATGGAATGTTCTTCCATTTGTTTGTATCCTCTTTTATTTCATTGAGCCATGGTTTGTAATTCTCCTTGAAGAAGTCCTTCACATCCCTTGTAAGTTGGATTCCTAGGTATTTTATTCTCTTTGAAGCAATTGTGAATGGGAGTTCACTCATGATTTGGCTCTCTGTTTGTCTGTTATTGATGTATAAGAATGCTTGTGATTTTTGCACATTGATTTTGTATCCTGAGACTTTGCTGAAGTTGCTTATCAGCTTAAGGAGATTTTGGGCTGAGACAATGGGGTTTTCTAGATATACTATCATGTCATCTGCAAACAGGGACAATTTGACTTCCTCTTTTCCTAATTGAATACCCTTGATTTCCTTCTCCTGCCTAATTGCCCTGGCCAGAACTTCCAACACTATGTTGAATAGAAGTGGTGAGAGAGGGCATCCCTGTCTTGTGCCAGTTTTCAAAGGGAATGCTTCCAGTTTTTGCCCATTCAGTATGATATTGGCTGTGGGTTTGTCATAAATAGCTCTTATTATTTTGAGATATGTCCCATCAATTCCTAATTTATTGAGAGTTTTTAGCATGAAGGGTTGTTGAATTTTGTCAAAGGCCTTTTCTGCATCTATTGAGATAATCATGTGGTTTTTGTCTTTCGTTCTGTTTATATGCTGGATTACATTTATTGATTTGCGTATATTGAACCAGCCTTGCATCACAGGGATGAAGCCCACTTGATCATGGTGGATAAGCTTTTTGATGTGCTGCTGGATTCTGTTTGCCAGTATTTTATTGAGGATTTTTGCATCAATGTTCATCAAGGATATTGGTCTAAAATTCTCTTTTTTTGTTGTGTCTCTGCCAGGCTTTGGTATCAGGATGATGCTGGCCTCATAAAATGAGTTAGGGAGGATTCCCTCTTTTTCTATTGATTGGAATAGTTTCAGAAGGAATGGTACCAGCTCCTCCTTGTACCTCTGGTAGAATTCGGCTGTGAATCCATCTGGACCTGGACTTTTTTTGGTTGGTAAGCTATTGATTATTGCCACAATTTCAGCTCCTGTTATTTGTCTATTCAGAGATTCAACTTCTTCCTGGTTTAGTCTTGGGAGGGTGTATGTGTCGAGGAATTTATCCATTTCTTCTAGATTTTCTAGTTTATTTGCATAGAGGTGTTTGTAATATTCTCTGATGGTAGTTTGTATTTCTGTGGGATCGGTGGTGATATCCCCTTTATCATTTTTTATTGCATCTATTTGATTCTTCTCTCTTTTTTTCTTTATTAATCTTGCTAGCAGTCTATCAATTTTGTTGATCCTTTCAAAAAACCAGCTCCTGGATTCATTTATTTTTTGAAGGGTTTTTTGTGTCGCTATTTCCTTCAGTTCTGCTCTGATTTTAGTTATTTCTTGCCTTCTGCTAGCTTTTGAATGTGTTTGCTGTTGCTTTTCTAGTTCTTTTAATTGTGATGTTAGGGTGTCAATTTTGGATCTTTCCTGCTTTCTCTTGTGGGCATTTAGTGCTATAAATTTCCCTCTACACACTGCTTTGAATGCATCCCAGAGATTCTGGTATGTTGTGTCTTGGTTCTCGTTGGTTTCAAAGAACATCTTTATTTCTGCCTTCATTTCGTTATGTACCCAGTAGTCATTCAGGAGCAGGTTGTTCAGTTTCCACGTAGTTGAGCGGTTTTGAGTGAGATTCTTAATCCTGAGTTCTAGCTTGATTGCACTGTGATCTGAGAGACAGTTTGTTACAATTTCTGTTCTTTTACATTTATTGAGGAGAGCTTTACTTCCAAGTATATGGTCAATTTTGGAATAGGTGTGGTGTGGTGCTGAAAAAAATGTATATTCTGTTGATTTGGGGTGGAGAGTTCTGTAGATGTCTATTAGGTCCGCTTGGTGCAGAGCTGAGTTCAATTCCTGGGTATCCTTGTTGACTTTCTGTCTCGTTGATCTGTCTAATGTTGATAGTGGGGTGTTAAAGTCTCCCATTATTAATGTGTGGGAGTCTAAGTCTCTTTGTAGGTCACTCAGGACTTGCTTTATGAATCTGGGTGCTCCTGTATTGGGTGCATATATATTTAGGATAGTTAGCTCTTCTTGTTGAATTAATCCCTTTACCATTATGTAATGGCCTTCTTTGTCTCTTTTGATCTTTGTTGGTTTAAAGTCTGTTTTATCAGAGACTAGGATTGCAACCCCTGCCTTTTTTTGTTTTCCATTTGCTTGGTAGATCTTCCTCCATCCTTTTATTTTGAGCCTATGTGTGTCTCTGCACGTGAGATGGGTTTCCTGAATACAGCACACTGATGGGTCTTGAGTCTTTATCCAGTTTGCCAGTCTGTGTCTTTTAATTGGAGCATTTAGTCCATTTACATTTAAAGTTAATATTGTTATGTGTGAATGTGATCCTGTCATTATGATGTTAGCTGGATATTTTGCTCGTTAGTTGATGCAGTCTCTTCCTAGTCTCGATGGTCTTTACATTTCGGTATGATTTTGCAGTGGCTGGTACCGGTTGTGCCTTTCCATGTTTAGCGCTTCCTTCAGGAGCTCTTTTAGGGCAGGCCTGGTGGTGACAAAATCTCTCAGCATTTGCTTGTCTGTAAAGTATTTTATTTCTCCTTCACTTATGAAGCTTAGTTTGGCAGGATATGAAATTCTGGGTTGAAAATTCTTTTCTTTAAGAACGTTGAATATTGGCCCCCACTCTCTTCTGGCTTGTAGGGTTTCTGCCGAGAGATCCGCTGTTAGTCTGATGGGCTTCCCTTTGATGGTAACCCGACCTTTCTCTCTGGCTGCCCTTAACATTTTTTCCTTCATTTCAACTTTGGTGAATCTGACAATTATGTGTCTTGGAGTTGCTCTTCTCGAGGAGTATCTTTGTGGCGTTCTCTGTATTTCCTGAATCTGAATGTTGGCCTGCCTTGCTAGATTGGGGAAGTTCTCCTGGATAATATCCTGCAGAGTGTTTTCCAACTTGTTTCCATTCTCCCCGTCACTTTCAGGTACACCAATCAGACGTAGATTTGGTCTTTTCACATAGTCCCACATTTCTTGGAGGCTTTGCTCGTTTCTTTTTATTCTTTTTTCTCTAAACTTCCCTTCTCGCTTCATTTCATTCATTTCATCTTCCAGGGCTGATACCCTTTCTTCCATTTGATTGCATCGGCTCCTGAGGCTTCTGCATTCTTCACGTAGTTCTCGAGCCTTGGTTTTCAGCTCCATCAGCTCCTTTAAGCACTTCTCTGTATTGGTTATTCTAGTTATACATTCTTCTAAATTTTTTTCAAAGTTTTCAACTTCTTTGCCTTTGGTTTGAATATCCTCCCGTAGCTCGGAGTAATTTGATCGTCTGAAGCCTTCTTCTCTCAGCTCGTCAAAGTCCTTCTGCGTCCAGCTTTGTTCCGTTGCTGGTGAGGAACTGCGTTCCTTTGGAGGAGGAGAGGTACTCTGGTTTTTAGAGTTTCCAGTTTTTCTGCTCTGTTTTTTCCCCATCTTTGTGGTTTTATCTACTTTTGGTCTTTGATGATGGTGATGTACAGATGGGTTTTTGGTGTGGATGTCCTTTCTGTTAGTTTTCCTTCTAACAGACAGAACCCTCAGCTGCAGGTCTGTTGGAGTACCTGGCCGGCCGTGTGAGGTGTCAGTCTGCCCCTGCTGGGGGGTGCCTCCCAGTTAGGCTGCTCGGGGGTCAGGGGTCAGGGACCCACTTGAGGAGGCAGTCAGCCCGTTCTCAGATCTCCAGCTGCGTGCTGGGAGAACCACTGCTCTCCTCACAGCTGTCAGACAGGGACATTTAAGTCTGCAGAGGTTACTGCTGTCTTTTTGTTTGTCTGTGTCCTGCCCCCAGAGGTGGAGCCTACAGAGGCAGGCAGGCCTCCTTGAGCTGTGGTGGGCTCCACCCAGTTCAAGCTTCCAGGCTGCTTTGTTTACCTAAGCGAGCCTGGGCAATGGCGGGCGCCCCTCCCCCAGCCTCGCTGCCGACTTGCTGTTTGATCTCAGACTGCTGTGCTAGCAATCAGCGGGACTCCGTGGGCGTAGGACCCTCTGAGCCAGGTGCGGGCTATAATCTCCTGGGGCACCGTTTCCTAAGCCCTTCAGAAAAGCACAGTATTTGGGTGGGAGTGGCATGATATTCCAGGTGCCGTCTGTCACCCCTGGAAAGGGAACTCCCTGACCCCTTGCACTTCCCGAGTGAGGCAATGCCTCGCCCCTGCTTCGGCTGGCACACAGTGCACTCACCCACTGACCTGCGCCCACTGTCCGGCACTCCCTAGTGAGATGAACACGGTACCTCAGATGGAAATGCAGAAATCACCCGTCTTCTGCGTCGCTCACGCTGGGAGCTGTAGACCGGAGCTGTTCCTATTCGGCCATCTTTTCCTAAGATTTTTCAGCCAGCCAGATTTCTGTATGCATTACCATTGGCATGGTGAACTGTCCAGTCTCATAAACCTAGTGGACATTTTTTGGATAAGCAGGTCCACAGGTCATTAATGCTTTGTAAATACATTCTTTAGAAGCAATTTATGAGAAGTGAAAATGAGTTTAAATACACCAGTAATGGTGTATTTAAAAAATAAATAAATAAAATAAATAAATACACCAGTAATGATTTTATATTCTTAATACTCTCAGTATGAGGTAACTCAATAGTGCAATTCCATTACATTTATCAATCCAGCAATAGTCTTTCACACTGAGTTTTGTAGCAGTATCTTTTGTTTGAAATAATTAAAATCTGATATTTTAAACGTATAATAAAGTTCGAAATATTTTTTAACCAGTATTCAAAGTTGTTCAAAATAAATTGCAGATTATTCTTAAAATTATTTTTCTTATTGTTGTGTATTTTGATCTGAAAGTAATAGATTATATAAATTATTTTAACCTCAAAAATGAACTGTTTTTTATGTATACTTCATACACAGATTATTATGAATTAAACTCAAGATTTCATTGACATTAAATGTGAGTGGAAATCATCATTTGTTTTGGAAACAAACGTTTAAAAATCATTCCATTTTAATATATAGCTACTAACTAAGCATCTAAATATAGCCTATACTGTTCCATATTTGATTAGAATTATAGATCTCATCAGTCACACATTATTAGCATATTAATAATAGTTTCTATTTTAAAGGAAATCACTTTTTCTCAGCTCTCTAAGAGGATTCATAATTTCTTTGCGCGGACCTGACAAATGCAGTAAAGTAGCATTAATCTATATCTGATTATATGCTTCACAAATGCGTTATTTCTCATAACTAGACTTTAGTTCCTTCCAGATGTGTGTAAACTGATGTCCAGATCACTCTTCAGAGTTACTTATAATGAATATTAATTTTTGTCACTCAGCTTTTCCTGAAGATGAAGGTCCCGTTATTTAAAATAAACTCAAAATATATTTTATTCTCTTTTTTTCCTAAGAGTATCAATCACACTCAAAGGATTTCTATCCTGTCTCATTTTTATGTTTAATGATGATGTTATTAAAAATACACACTTATATGAAAGATTAATTTAATTAGCCAGTAGAAATTCACTACAGCTATTCTTGTTACACACTAATATCTCTTGAGGAGCAACAGTTTATTTTCACTTAACTCAAAAATATGAAGAGATCCTTGGTTGAATGTTGATTTTGAGGGAAGAATACTTTATCTGGTTTATCCTTGAAATAAATCCATTCTTTGCTATTTAGAGAAATCTTTGTAGCCGAGTCCCTCTGATACAAAGAGGATATGATAAAATTCTAGAAAAGAATGATGTGTGTGTACTGTGAAGGTGGGTGTTTTAAACCATCTAAGAGACAAAGGGGAAAAAAATGAATTGATTCAAGTTCAGTAGCCAGAAGCTGAAGGTGCAGACATTTAGGTTTTTGTAGACCTTCCTAATATTTTTTCCTTCTTCTTCTGGCAAAAGCAGCCAAAATTCATTTTAGGAAATTGTCACGACCCTATTTTGTGTGGTCTTGATAAGACTGTAAACCAAGCCAAGGCACGGCACTTAACCTAAATAGGTGAATGAGACTTCCTCTCCATTTCACACCTATCTTCGGCCCTTAAATATTGATAGGAAAGCCTCAAGAATGTACAGGAAAAAGTCACTGGTAATCTAGATGCTGTGGCAGAAGTACATTGTAGGATTGATTAATTATAATTTTATAATTTAGTACATACCTGGTTAAAGTATTATGGAAGAAAGTGTACTATAATATGAACTCCATTTTGTTTCTTCTCAAGAGAGGGAACATTTTCTTGAATTGCCATGAAATAGACCCTCAAATTACAGTTTGAAAGCTTAGGAGCATCATGGGCACTGTGCCACCAGGGTTAATCAGTTACATCATCCTGAGCTTGTCCTCTCACCTACAATGCTAAATGTGTGGTTTAGAGAAATGCTCAGCTACTGGGGGGCACAGGTGGATGTGTGGACCAAGATAGAGCTAGACTAGATGGAAAGTGTGATCAAGTGTCTGTTTGAAAAACCATCCATGGAATATGGTGAAACAATGCAGGAACATATAGGATGTTTTAGAAACAATTGATGCTGTCGATCAAAATCTACAGGACTTTGGTCCTAAAGTTTTCCAATACCTTGGACATTTATCCACTAAGAAGATGTATATTATAACCATAGATCTGTCTGAACACAAATGGCCATGATATTTTTCTTTACATATGGCTACTTGATAAAATTAATTTTACCAAAAAAAAAATATTAGGCCAGGTGCAGTGGCACATGCCTATAATCCTAGCACTTTGGGAGGCCCTAGGCAAGCGGATTGCCTGAGTTCAGGAGTTTGAGACCAGCCTGGGCAACACGGTGAAACCCCGTCTCTGCCAAAATACAAAAAATTAGCCAGGCATGGTGGCAGGTGCCTGTAGTCTCAGCTACTGGGGAGGCTGAGGCAGGAGAACTGCTTGAACGAGGGAGGCAGTGGTTGCAGTTAGCTACTCACTGCACTCCAGCCTGGGCAACAGAGCCAGCCTCGTCTCAAAAAATAAACAAAACTTATTTAATTTTAAAAAACTAAAAATCACCTCTGACTATAGAATCTTACCTTGCTTGAATATGAAAAGCATCAACAAGTATTGTAACTAACTACTCTGCACCACTGAATTTCATAGGAAAACAAAATAACCTAGAAAATAGAAAAAAATGAAAAAAAAAAACCCAGAATTCTTTATCTTAATAATGGCATGGGACTGCCACTCACCCCAGAGCACTTCCTGGATATTTAAAGTGAGGTTAAAGAGCATAGTCACATTGCCTTCACACGGCAAACTGGAAATAGCCCTATAAGGGAGGCCACTAGCAAAATTTCCAGTGGCAGTAAGACTTGTCTGTTTTCTCCTCCTGAAAATAAAGCATAGTACCACGAGGGCATCTCACTCCATCCAAAACTCTCCTTATCCTTCAGAGGAAGTCTAACTATATTCTAGAAACTTCAGCCCCTATATATAAGTGGAAGAATTACAACTGAGTTTTTGGCTTTTGGTCCCTCACAGTAGTTATTACTTCCCTTTACATCAAGGTTACTTAAAGTTTACAACAATTCAAGGCTCATTGCAAATGACATGGATGGCCTGCAATTTTGATGATCTGATGGTGCCTTGGTTAGGTACCCTCCGTCTATTAACAGGTTTTTCACGTTATTTCAAATCTGGCTTTCACCCTTTCTAACATATTCTCAAAGAACATGTATACCAATAGTTATATCTGTAATTTTCTTTTTTATGCATTTGCCACCTAATACTAAACTGTCATCCCTTGAATTTCTATGTCCTTAATTTGGTGTACAAGTTGACCTTATTTTTGTTATATTCATAGGAGCTTAAACTTCATCTTTATGGTTCTTTTTCTGATCAACTGTGTCATATCTCTTGCTGTATTTCCTCACCTCAGACACTTTTACATCTTGCTGCACTACCCTTCCATCTGGCAAATGGCCTTTTATGACTTTTTACTTATCAAAATTGGCATGCTCCTGTGTTCTGAATATTTTCTTTATTATACATATACTTCCTACATATATTAAAATCATTGTGTATCTCTTCAACATCACTTTTTGGCAGATTAGTGTTTCCATTTTTTTCTAAGAAAACATAAACATAATATCTGAATGGAATGGATGTCTGTTAAAGGTGCTAGGCTACTAATAAATAAATCTACTAATGAACATCAGTGTTACTGTCTTCTTTGCTCTGCGTGACTTTTAATGTGGCCATATAGGAAATTCAATATATCTCTGTAAAATATACTCCACTATTCTCCCTTAGAAGAATTCATCTAACATTCAAAAATTAGCTATAGCTATAACTAACAAAAATAAAAAAAATGGCATTGGACAATGCCATTAAGAAAATATGCAAGTGAAGTGAAAATGAAAAAATAACTTTAAAATTAAAATATAAAATTAAATTATAATAATAAATATAAAATTAATAATAATATATAATAATATATATAATATTATTAATATATATAATAATAAATATAATATTATTAATATATATAATAATAAATATATATTATATATAATATATAATAATAAATATATATATTAATAAATATAAAATTAAAATATAAAATTTGACTGATTGTCAAATAAATGCTAAGTCATTGTGGGTTTTCTTTTATTTATAAGAGGGTAGACAGACTGCAATTAAGTTCCCTCATCTTCAATCCTATTATTCTAGCCACAGTAATGGAGAAGAGCTTGTTACTTTATTAAGGATAATATAAATAACTCACACATGGGTTCTACAGCTTTGATGTTTGCTAACTTTTAACTTTAACCAGATCACTTAACTCTTCCCATTTCCAATTATTCCTATTTAAAATGAGAGACTGGGAGTATTTGATATTCTAGTGACTAAACTGTGATGTCATAACTTTACATATTTCTTCTTTTCTATTTTGTCTCCCTTACCCCACATTCTCTAAAAGCATCTGTATTAGTCAGGGTTCTCTAGAGGGACAGGACTATTGGGACAGATGTATTTATGAAAGGGAGTTTAAAGATAATTGACTCAAACGATCATAAAGTGAAATCCCACAACAGGCTGTCTGCAAGCTGAGGAGCAAGGAAGTTACTCCAAGTCCCAAAACCTCAAAAGTAGGGAAGCCGATTGTGCAGCCTTCAGTCTGTGGCTGAAGGCCTGAGAGCCCCTGGCAAAACACTGATGTAAGTCCAAGATTCCAAAAGCTGAAGGACTTGGAGTCCACTGTTCTAGGGCAGGAAGCATCCAGCATGGGAGAAAGATAAAGGCCGGAAGACTCAGCCAGTCTAGTCCTTCCAAAGTCTTCTGCCTCCTTTTATTCTAGCCATGCTGGCAGCTGATTAGATGGTGCCCACCCAGATTGAGTGTGGGTCTGCTTCTCCCAGTCCACTGACTCAAATGTTAATCTCCTTTAACAACACCCTCACAGACACACCCAGGAACAATACTTTGCATCTGTCAATCCAATCCAGTTGACATTCAATCTTAACTATCACAACATCCTTACTTTCTTTCTAGCCCAATAATTAGTTTTGTGAATATTTGTCAAATTTGTAAAATTATATAGTTATAACTACAGTTATAGTATATAGTTTTGAGAATCATCTATGTATCATTGTGTGTGCCCCTCATACGCAGAAGAAGCCCACTTTCGGTATGTGTGCCAGCCAATACTGTGCAGTTCATTAAAAGTCAATAGGAGACAGTCATGTGAATGACCAATTTACTTTACATATTTAGAAAGTGACAGATTGATTAAGTAACTGATCAAGTTATAACTAATTGGTAGTAGCATAAGGAATAAATTATCTGACTCTTATTTACACCTATTATATTTTTTGCTATATATTTTACTGTCTTTTCTGAATTCTCTTCAGTATTTTAATGTATTTTTTAATAAAAATTTTATACTTTCCCCTCATATTAGTGATTAATGGTCAACTTGTTATGAGCTATGCTCCTAAGCCATTTTTCTGCTGGACTTATGGGATATTTTTGTTTTTCTTCTCTAAGATACACCACCATACTTGTCTTAATTGAACTTTATTCTGTCTCTGTTTATTTTTTTTACTTAACTGTAGTTTCCTCTAATCTTTTTGACCTTATTTAATCTTTTTGGGCCTCAGTTTCCTCATTTATACAATAAGAAAGTTTGGGTAGATTAACTCCTGAGGTACTTTTTACCTCCAAAACATCATTCTCCATGTTGGGACTGAATTAATCTTTGGCTCCTTAAAGCCAGTTTCAGATTTAAAGAGTATGTTCTATGTTATATCATCCTGACATTTGATAAGAAGATAGACAAACACCAGGCCCCCAATGAACTCTTCAGGGCATCATTTGTCACATTCTCCTGAGTTGACACTAATGCATTGATTATATCCTTATTTCTTATTTATTGTCTGCAAGTATTTTCAGTTTGGAAAACATTTCTTGATTTTTTACAAAATTTCCCGGGTAGATTAATTTTATGAAGCCTTTGTTTTTAAAAATCTTCGCGCTTCTTCAATTTGATAAGGTTATATGAATTCATTTCAAGTATTATTTTTCAAGATTTTAAAAGGATGGAAATGTTAAAGCAGTACAGTTTAGCTCAAAATACCAATATTCTATCAATTCTAGGAACAGAAAATTTATCCAGAATTTAAGATTGAGAGGAAAATGCACTATAATTATTGTTAGAGTCCTAGAAAGCTTGAATTACTCTCACAAAGTAATCTAGCTTTATTTTGTCTCTGAGAACCTTAATGGAGTTAACCAAACTAGATGTTAAAGCTTCATTATTTTCAACAAATTAATATAACAATTTTAAGACTAAAAAACAACATTCTAATTTTTCAATAACTTCATTTAGCCTTGCTATAAACCACAATACCAAACTTGTCTTCAGTCCTTTTAAGACATTTACTTAATTAATTCAAATCTGTTTTGCTCCTTCTGTAAAACATCTTTGAATATAACGCGCTGTTCTGCTTCCAGGATTTTGTTTCTATTGTCTCTAGAAAATGGTCATGATTTTTACTCTGCCAGCAGAGGGCACATATGCATATCCTTTGTTTCTTCTAATGTACCAAAAGGAAATTTAAAAAGAAAAAGAAAAAAAAAGCTATATTTGGTTCTGTAAGATCTTACCTTATTTGAACTGAGTCTAACTGAAAAAATAAAAAAAACCCACCAACACCACATCCCATATTAACATTTTCTCTTAACTATCTTATGTCTAAATGAAAATCAAAATACACTCAAATACTACTGTCACTGAACCACATCAATTTAATATATCTATTTTGCTCTGCAAAATTTGGCTGAAAATTTTACCCCTTATTTTGTTCTGATTATATTTTGGTCTGGCATTTCTGCTTTTGATATTCAATTCTGGACCTAGAGTTAGCAAAAAAAAAAAAAAAAAAGTGATCACCTAACATTTACGTATTTAACAAAAATTCAAACTATTAATCTATGCTTTAGTCTAAAGTTAATATGAACACATATGCTGAATATCTAATCTGGGCAGAAATTAAAATGTTTCTGAGAGAATATTTTTAAACAAAGTGATTTGGACTGAAGCAATAAAAATTAGTCTATTGACCATTTTGGTTAGTGGCTTAAGAACACTTGTGAACATTTTAATCTTCTGGCTACCTTCAATGAACTGATGGAACCATGGTGTTTTTCACACTCTCAGCTAAATGAGCATAGAGGAGCATCTGTAATTTCAACATTATGCATATGCATCAAGTAATTATATAATTGCAGATACATGGTGTCTGCACACATCTAAAGGTTGTGCTTTTAAAATGGAAAAGTACTGTTAAAAAGCAGAAGTCACAGGCTCATATGCTAATATCCATCTCCAGCAGCATAAATTTAAAAAATTTTGTACAAGCCACTCTACACCTGATATGCGCCAAAACCAAACAAAAACTCAGAAATGTAAGTTTACATGCTATATCAGCTTTTAAAAAATTATGATGGAGTAGGTCAAGATGATTGATAATTTATACTGGTTATTCTAAATTTGGGTGCATATGGAATAAGAGCCACAAGTAATATTTTATTACTGAATTGTTTAAATCAGGACACTTTGGACTTACTTTTAAAAAATAAGTTATTTTAACTTCAAATACAGAAAAATAGTAATAAGAATGTAAGTAATGAGTTCATTCAAGGCTTAGGTTCTGCTATTTTTTAAATACTCAAGCAAAGATAATTAAATGTGATTACAGTATCAGGAGAGACAAGGCTCTAGGCAAAAGAAGCAAAAGCACTCTGAGAATATAAGACTATTTCTGTTCATAAGGAGTTATTTTTTCCCCAAGAAAAGTCTTTTCCTAGGGTAACCCCAATTTGATTCCCTCCAATGTTAGTGAATGCAAGACCACTGGGGTTACTATCATTGACACCAAACATTTTGTCAACTCTAAACATCTTAAGGAATTAAAATTGTTGATAGTCTTGAAACTTACATGTTTACATATAGCTTTAGTTAACCTCTAAGTATAACTAATAAGTATTAATTTTTAAAAAGAACTAGTCCCCTGCAGCCCATAGTATTTTAATGCTTTTGTGTCTCTTTCTTTTTTAAATAAAATGGAAACTACACACAGTCTTAAAACATTGACTCTTTAACATCGAGGAGCTGGAATGTTACATAGGAAAAGGAAACAGAGAGAGGGAGATTATGCTCACATGGAATCATCAGGAAAGTTGAGTACCTTACAAAGAAACAGATTGTGCACACTTGAGTTCATCTGTCTTGCATTGTTTCCTACTTAGCTGACACACATCAGTGTCAGAACAATGCTTCTCTGGAGCCATGACTTGTTTTCCTTCTCCTTGTCCTCCTCTCCTTTTCTTCCTTTTTCTTTCTTCTTTCTCCATTTACTCAACTGGGTTATAGTATCATAGTTCACTGAATGCATATCTAAAAATCTTAGGTATATTTCATTTTACTTGAAAACCTCATCAGTATCACTGAAAATTAATATAAAATTATAGGACATACATTGAGCAACAAGGCCTAAAGGAGGAGACATAAGATAAGGACTCAGTGCTTCTAATTTTTAAAAATATATATGTTGGACCTATCCTAACCAATCTCTCATATTTAGGTCTTGGTTTACTTCCTTTCCCAAAACAAACAAAAAACAAAAGAAAACAACAACAACAAAGCCTGGCTTATATTTCTATGCCCTACTTTAAATTGGTTATATAATTTGATACATATATTTTAATTTATGCTAGTCTGACTTATAGAGACATTTTCATATGTGCAGCAATTGACTTCTCCTTTAGTAATAAGGAAGTGAAGATAAACTTGTGGTTCCTTAAGGTATGAATTTACTGGGGGTTTCCACTAAATGATTCATCTTGAAATAAAGCAGAACTAGAACATAAACATTGATGACTGCACCAGTTAACTAAATGCGTTTACCATTTTAATCATTACATTTTTAAAAATTATTATTGTACCTGTTTTCTTTTTGATCACTCAGGATGTGTGGACCAAGTGGATAAACCAAGTCAATTAACACAGTCACCTGAAAGAGCTGAAAAAAATAATATTTTATTTACCTGGGTAGTTTTTATATTATTTTTATTATTTTGAGGTATTCATGTTTATTCAGTTTCTTGATCTTTGAAGATAGTGGATAATACAGACATATTATTGCTGTCCTAATCTGCCTTGGTGCAAACTAAACCTGTTACACTGAAGTAATTATTTGTTAGCTTCTATGTGAATGATTTTGTGTTAATGATTCAACAGTACAATTACAATGTGATTTTTTTTATTTACAAGAGATGACACAACATTGTTTCTTCCTAAACAATGGTCAAATGAAAAAAATGTGGGTAAAAATGGGTTTTGCAATAGATGTGTGAATAAATACTGATTTTCAGCCTTTAGTGACTTTCTGAGTTCATTGCACACATGCAGAAGAAGAGTGCAGCATTCATAGGCAATAATTTACAAAAGAAACCAAAAGAACTAAAATAGCTTATAATTAAAGAAATGGAGCTGGCTGAGGGCAGAGAAAGGCAGAGTGGAGGACTGCAGGTAGAGGTGACCTCTTCCGCAGCCATCATTCAGAAAGCTCCAGGTTAATGGATGTCTGCTATTTAAATATGGGAGTGTACCTTAAGATTGATGGAAGGGGATTGTTGGTAGTGGTGACAGGAGGTGTGATGATAGAATCTAACTAGGTGGTTGCTAGCAGATTGGAAACAAAAGGGAGGTCACATCTATTCAGCAGCTAAAATATGCTAATACCAAATTAGTTGCTTAGTCAACATAACCACCTCTGCATGTGGTAAGTGCTCAAACCTCAGAGAAGCAGTTAATTATCTCTCCTCAATTTACTAGCCTCCACTTGAAACCCAACTTTAGCCATATATTTTATGCCATATTTGTGGGAAATGTGTCTTACCCCTTTTATGAGAAAGAATCAATCTATTTCTTCCCCAGAGAGTAATATTTAATCACCCCTGTGTTATTAGGCTTATGATTGGGATTATGATTATTATTCTCATTTGCCTTGGAGGCTTTGTGCTTTCAAAGCCTTTACAACAAATCCCATACCCACATACAAAGGTCGACTGATAACCAGTTATCCAGCACCCTTTATTAACTGGGTCTTGATATTTGATATTTCTTATCAGTGTATGGTCTTAAGTTGTTCTTATTCTACACAGAGTAATGAAGGCCACACACAAACATATTTCAATGAGTAATTGTATATACGGGTCAACTTTATAAATTTGAGATCTAAAAATAATACTTTGGTCAAAGAGTGGCTCCTAATTTTTTTAAATTTTAAAAACTAATACAAATTATTAAAAGAGGAAGAATGTTATTGGCTGATGTCTAGGAATTTATGTATAGTTTCTTTTAAGAAAATCTAACGGCATTATAGGCAAGGAAAAAATGTTAATCATCTAAGGTCCCAGTTTACTGAGTCATTATTGAAAGACGAATACAACACATACAGTAGAGAAGAAAATGTTCTACACAGTTTGTCAATACAAAGTTTTTCTTGGATACACCTTGATATATTCTTAGTTTTTTAAAATTTAACAATTCAATTAATATTTCTTTTATCTCCTAACATATACAAGAGAATGTACTAGGTGCATTTGGGAATAATTATATTTCAAAGTACCAAGTGCTTCCTTTTTGCCAAGTGTTAAGTGTTTTACATATAATAGCTCATTATTTGTTAAATAATCTCACAAGAAAAGTTTTGCTGCTATCTCTATTTTACTGAGGGAAATTGAGACACAGAGAGGTTAACTAATTTACCCAAAGTCACAAAGCTTATAAATGATTTACTCCACCTCTGCACGTGGTAAGTGCTTAAACCTCAGAAAGGACTTACTTCTCTCTCCTCAATTTCCCAGACTCCACCTTAACTTTAAGGACAACTTTTGGACAAATGTAGCATTAACTCCAGAGGTTTTACTCTTTTTACTTTGAAAATAAATATTCTCTGCTTACTGATATATTTCTCCAGATTCAGTGGAAAAGTTATTTTTTCCTATTACTGCTTTATTTTTTAAAAGATTTAAAATTTTAATAAACAAAAGCAAATAAAATAAACACAAAGCCTGAAACATATTCAGTGCTGGCGTAATTTAATTGTTTGCTCTACTTCCTTTGGTAAGTGATTTAAAAAGTCATTTGCTTGTTCTAAAAACAAGCGAAGCAAACAAAAAATACATATTCCATGCTATTTGGGAAATGCAATATGGAACAAAAGTTCACATTAACGAGGACCTGGACCAGCTACATTAATTTGTGAGCCTAGTACAAAATGAATACCTGAAGTCCCCTGTTTAAAAATGATTAATAATTCTGAGATGGAGACAGCTGAGTATTAAATCAAACAGCACTTCACAGGTTACAGTCCCATGAAGCTGGCCCTGGCAAGAAACCAATACTGGTCACTGAAGACCTTTTGCTTTATCTACCCATCTCTTTCCAATAGCAGAGCGACATGTGAGCCAAAAAAGACTCCCAGGGGACACTAGAGGCTCTAGGGATAGACTTTTAAGGTTTTACCACTCCTTAATTTCTTTTCTGTTTTTGTTTTCAGTTTTTTGCTTCAGAAATTTAAAAATCCCTTGAAAAACATAGGGATTTCAAAAGACACCACGACTACTATAGACAAGAAATCTTGTCTCTGGTGCTGTCACTGCCCCAGTGGGATTAATAGCTGATTTCTAATACTAGAGCTGGAAGCCTGCACACTTAGGATGGTAAGACTTTTGCATAGCTTCAAGGACTGTGACCTTATAAGCAGAGCAAATGTGTGCCCACTTTTCTATTATGTGGCAGTTTCATGGGTAACGTGCACAAATTCCCTAATCAAAACCAAGAAGATGGTATTTATGGAATTATGCATTGCAGGGAAGCCTGAATTAGAGGACTGCTAAGATCCCCATTGCAGTTATAAGATTCTGTGCCTCTAAAAGAGTAGAATGTTAGATGAGAACTCAGAATAGCATGGCTGTGATGAAAAAATGTTGATCATCTGGTAATGTCTTTGATTCTAGAGTCTGAGTGGGTGGATAGACTATATCCCAATTTCTTCCAAATTAGGAAGTGTAGATGGAGATAAAAATATCACACGTATTGCTGACAGAGCCTTGGATGGCTGTTTGGACTCCCTTTTCTCAGTTAAACTGAACCTCCAGTCACACTCAGAGCAGTTGAACAAATGCTGCTTCCCTCAAGAGGGCACCCTTGAGGAAAGAAGCAGGAAAAGATCCTGAGCTTCCTGCAGAGGAGCTGATACAGAACAGGCCCTCCTTGTCTCTGGAGAAGTAAGGAAGAAGGGTTGGGAAGGGTAGAAATTACAATGTAATTATTCCAAAAGGGTAAAGTCCCTACCTTGGTAGTTCACAGAAATGCTGGAAAAACCCACAAGAAGAATCCTTCATCTTCTACTCTTTACTATTCTAAGGTTTGAATAATAAATTGGCTTCATGGACCTAAACCCATAACTACTTGGCACCAACAGAAAGCACTGTGCTGCCCTGGATACATATGTTAGATGTGAGAGGTTGCATGAAGCAGGCGTGAGGGTCCAAGTTTTGGAATTAAACAAACCTGGATCTGAAACCTGTCTCTGCCATTGATCAGTTGTGTGATATTTAGCATTTTATTTTACATATCCTCGCTAGGACTCTATGTCTTTATCTTCAGCAATAGAATACAATTGTTGTGTGGATTAATTGTAACAAGGATAAATTGTCAGTAACCTCCCTACTATAGTTTGAACATTTGTATCTCCTCAAAATTCACATGCCAAAAACCAATACCCAATGTGATAGTATTAAGAGTTGAGGCCTTTGGGAGGTGATTAGGTCATGAGGGCAGAGCCCTCCTGAATTGGATTAGTGTCCTTATACAGAGGCCCCAGAGAGCTGCCTTACCTCTCCACCCTATGAGGTTGCAGCTAGAAGGAGCCGTCTATGAGGAATGGACCCTCACCAGATGCCAAATCTGCTGGCACCGGGATCATGGACCTCACAGCCTCTAGAACTGTAAGAAATAAATGTTTATTGTTTATAAGCCGTCCGGTTTATGGTGTTTAATTATAGCAGCATGGATGGACTAAGATGCTTTCTCTTCCTCAATCTCAGTCTGGGTTACTAAGGTTGTGAAATTTAGTTCATATTTTGCCTATTGAGATTACTCTTCAAATCTATCACAAATGTTTCCAAAATAAATGGCATTTTTTCCAATATCATAAACTATCCAAAAAATTAAGAAGAGAAAAAATATTACAGCACTTGAGCCATTCATGACTTGCTCACTTTTTTTGTGATGAAGACTAGTTTTTAAAATAAAAATAGACTATAAACTTTTTCTGAAAAAGATCAAATAGTAAATGTTTAAAGCTTTGCCAGACATATGGTCTCTGCTACAACTATTTAAAATCTACTATTTTAGTTCAAAAACTATAATACATAAATTAATGGCCTCTGCTGTGTTCCAATAGAAATTTATTTATAAATACATAGTTGGTCCACGCCTGGTCTATCCACTAAGTGTATTGAAAATAAAATATAGTGTTTGTTGTTCTGAGATATAGGAAAAAACAACCAAAATGTGTGTTCCCACTCTCACCCAGTCACTCAACACAATAATGTGTGACTAGATGTGGGGCAGAGGGATTCCCAGACATCATCCACTTCCCTGGCAGACACAAACTGGGTGTCCTCAAATTCAATTTAATTCTAACACCACCTACTTGGAAATAGCATCAGATCCAAGGTTCAGTCCCACAAGACCATCCCCCACCTCAGATGCCAATCACAAGCCCCAGGTGTTGGCCTATAGCTGGTCGTGACCAACCAGCTATAAACTCGAGCTCCCACACTCTCCTCCTTGAGCTAGAGTAATTTACTAGAGCAGTGTAGAACTCAGAGAAACACTTTACTTATGTTTACCAGTTTATTATAAAGGATAGTACAAAGATATAGATGGACAGCCTGAAGGGGGAGATGCATTGGGCATCGGGGAAAGGGCACAGAGCTTCCATGCCCCATCCAGGAGCACTACCCTCCAGGACTCTATCTAGAATCTCCTGAAACCCAGTTTTTTTTTGTTTTTTTTTTTTTTTTATGGAAGCTTCGTTACATAGGCAGGATTAATCAAATCATTGGCTGCTGATGATCAACTTAATCTTCAATCCATCTCTCCTCCCCAGAGATTGGGAGATAGGGCTGAAAGTCTCAACCCTTTAATCATACCTTGGTCTTTCTGGTGACCGATCCCCATCCTGAAGCTATCTAGGAGTCCCCAGCCACCAGTCTTGTCATTATCATACAAAAGACATTCATTACTCCGATTGTCCAAGGTTTTAGGAGCTGGATGTCAGAAAACAGCATGAAGACCAAATATATATCTCACAGTATCACAAAACCCAAAAGGGCTCAATCCTGAAGACTTGGGATTTTATCTTCAGTTCAGTATCATTTATATTTTCTAATTTGCTTTGTATCAGGTTTATTGCATCAATCAATATATATATGTCAATGTGAAAATCTAAAGTATTATCTCCTTTGTGACTGTTAGGCTATATTTCTTTTACTGAACAATTAATCAGATATATAATTCTAATTGATTCTAGAGCATGTTGGTTAAAATAATTTTCTGTACTTTTTATTCAAAATATTCATGACTATAATTTCTGAGCTTTCTTTTCTAAGAATTTAACAAACATAGTTTTTTCTAATTCTGAATGTCAATGGTAGCTTGATGGGGATAGCATTGAATCTATAAATTACTTTGGGCAGTATGGCCATTTTCACATTATTTATTCTTTCCTATCCATAAGCATGGAATGTTCTTCCATTTGTTTGCGTTCTCTTTTATTTCCTTAAGCAGTGGTTTGTACTTCTCCTTGACGTGGTCCTTCACATCCCTTGTAAGTTGGATTCCCAGGTATTTTATTCTCTTTGTAGCAATTGTGAATGGAGTTCACTCATGATTTGGCTCTCTGTCTATTACTGGTGGATAAAAATGCTTGTGACTTTTGCACATTGATTTTGTATCCTGACACTTTGCTGCAATTGCTTATCAGCTTAAGGAGATTTTGGGCTGAGACGATGGGGTTTTCTAAATATACAATCATGTCATCTGCAAACAGAGACAATTTTACTTCCTGCCTTCCTATTTGAATACGCTTTATTTCTTTCTCTTGCCTGATTGCCCTGGCCAGAACTTCCAATACTATGTTGAATAGGAGTGGTGAGAATGGACATCCTTGTCTTGTGCTGGTTTTCAAAGGGAATGCTTCCAGTTTTTTACCCATTCAGTATGATATTGCCTGTGGTTTTGTCATAAATAGCTCTTGTTATTTTGAGGTACTTTCCATCAATACCTAGTTTATTGACTTTTTAGCCCAAAGACGTGTTGAAAAAACTACCTTAAATTTCATATGGGACCAAAAAAGACCCCGTATAGCCAAGACAATCCTAATCATAAAGAACAAAGCTGGAGGCATCATGCTACCTGACTTCAAACTACATTACAAGGCTACAGTAATTAAAACAGCATGGTACTAGTACTAAAACAGATATATAGGCCAATGGAAGAGAACAGAGCCCTCAGAAATAACGCCACACATCTACAACCATCTGATCTTTGACAACCCTCACAAAAACAAGCAATGGGGAAAGGATTTCCTATTTAATAAATAGTGTTGGGAAAACTGGCTAGCCATATGCAGAAAACTGAAAGTGGACCCCTTCCTTACACATTATACAAAAACTAACTCAAGATGGATTAAAGACTTAAAAATAAGACCTAAAAACATGAAAACTCTAGAAGATAACCTAGGCAATAACATTCATGACATAGGCATGGGCAAAGACTTCATGGCTAAAACACCAAAAGCAGTGGCAACAAAAGCCAAAATTGACAAATTGGATCTAATTAAACTAAAGAGCTTCTGCACAGCAAAAGAAACTATCATCAGAGTGAACAAGCAACCTACAGAATGGGAGAAAATTTTTGCAATCTATTCATCTGACAAAGGGCTAATATCCAGAATCTACAAGGAACTTAAACAAATTTACAAAAAAAAAAAAAACATCAAAAATTGGCAAAGTATATGAACAGACACTTCTCAAAAGAAAACATTTATGTGGCCAACAAACATATGAAAAAAAGCTCGTCATAGCTGGTAATTAGAGAAATGCAAATCAAAATCACAATGAGATATCATCTCATGCCAGTTAGAATAGCAATCATTAAAAAGTCAGAAACAACAGATGCTGGAGAGGATGTGGAAAAATAGGAACACTTTTACACTGTTGGTGGGAGTGTAGATTAGTTCAACCAATGTGGAAGACAGTGTGGTGATTCCTCAAGGATCTAGAATCAGAAATACCATTTGACCCAGCAATACCATTACTGGTTATATACTCAAAGTATTATAAATCATTCTATTATAATGACACATGCATATGTATGTTTATTGGAGCACCGTTCACAATAGCAGAGACTTGGAACCAACCCAAATGCCCATCAATGATAGACTGGATAAAGAAAATGTGGCACATATACACCATGGAATACTATGCAGCCATAAAAAAGGATGAGTTCATGTCCTTTGCAAGGACATGGATGAAGGTGGAAACCATCATTCTCAATAAATTAACACAGGAACAGAAAACTAAACACCACATGTTCTCACTCATAAGTGGGAGTTGAACCATGAGAACACATGGACACAGGGAGGGGAACATCACACAGCAGTGCCTGTTGGGGCTAGGGGGCTAGGGGAGGGATAGTATTAGGAGAAATACGTAATGTAGATGATGGGTTGATGGGTGCAACAAACCACCATAGCACTTGTATACCTCTGTAACAAACCTGCACATTCTGCACATGTATCTCAGAACTTAAAGTATAATAATAATAATAAAAGAATTTAAGAAACATTTATACTTCATGCTCAGATTCCAGGCTAAACAATAAGGAACAGTCTGCATGGCTATTAAAACAAAAAGAAAATCCAGAAGGATAAAATTAATAAGTATGTTTCAAAACATGTCTCTGAGTTACATACCACAATAAACAACAATTTATATAGTAGAATTTACATTTAACTTTAAAAAGTAGAACTTTATGATTTACATAAAATAAAATTTATAAAACCAAAGTAAGTTGTACACAGCAAGGGTGTGTTATTCTGTTTCCCATTTCCTCAACCCCCATTTGGTGAAACAGGAGGAAAGTGCACGCAGGAGACGTAGAGGAGGTAAGCACATTTGGACCTTTTCTCTTGTTTTATCAACAGGAAAGCATGACAACTTCCTTCTCTCATTCATATACGGTGATGCTCATGAATACATATGGTCAGTAAACCAGTAACATTTTGTTTTCTATCTTCCTTTATTATGAAACCTTTGGTTCTTCATTGAATGGCACTCTTTTGTGTTAATAAGTTTGGGTCAAGTAGGTTGATGTATTTTCAGCACCTTTAAAAATAACGTTATTTTAAAGGAAGGAATGCACACAGCTGATAGGTAGTACAAGCAGGAAACCCACAGACAAGAGAATATGTGTCATCACCATCACGAAAAACCTCTTTGAATGGCAGGGATGGGCCTATAAATTACAAGCAAAGCAGAGTCTTTATTCTCTCATTAGCGCAGCAGTAAATAACAGAGGCTGTACTTTAGAAAAATCCTTGACGAGTGATCTGGAATTCTTAATACAAATCCAAGTATGTCAGATAGCTCTTAAAGGTTCATGTGAAATAACAAGAAAGCTATAATTCCATGACCTGGGGAAATCCTCTATAAATTAAGTAGAACATTGTGCTTTGTGTTCTTCCTTTACTCAATCATATTCAGCTTCTGAAGGGCTGGGGGGAAGGGTAGAACGGCAAAAGAAAGATAAAAATGTGTTGTTCTACTTATCCACACCTCATTGATCCATCAGGATACTCATGATAATGCATTTATATCCTTGTCCTTTGCTTCATATGCAGCTACAGAAGCTCTAAGTCTTGCTGGTAATCTTAATTAAGGACCCTTCAAAAATATCCCTATTTTATAATGCATCCACCTGAAGCCTTTGCTGATGAACGTGCAGACAAAATAATTACCTAGTAACATATTTCTGCGTATGAAAGGAAAGCACAGTTTGTGAAGGGAAAAGCTGAAACCCCCTTATTTTTTGTTTGACATGATACATTAGGACAGGAGGTAGCTTTATACAAGAGATATTAAGGCAGAAATTTCAACATGAAATTATTTTGAAAATTCCAGCATGGAATCGTTTCAGGATGACTTGAAATATGGAAGTAAGCAAAGAGAGAGAAGCCAAAAACAGTGTTTGCTTTTGGAAAAGGCAAAAAGAAATAAAAAGTTTTGCAGAAATACGTAATTTTAAATTCAAGTTTTCAACACATGCAGGCTTATAATTTTGGGTAATATGAAATTAATATATTGCTACTATAATAATTGGTTGATTGATAGATACATACATACATACGTACACACATATGTACATACTGACAAATAGCATGATCAGTCATAATCAAACATCCTGCAATGAAAATGAAAGAAAAATTTAGCGAATGGAGTCTGAACAATGTAACATTTTTAATTGATTTCTCATTTTTTATTGATGACCTACAAATATATTTATACTAGGTTTCCAAGAAGAAAAAAATTATTAATTTGTAATAGTTGTAAAGTGAAAATATTAATGACATAAACGCCTTGCTAGAATTTAAAAGCCTCCGCTTCTCTCTTTGATTTGAAACAATGGACAAATTACTAAGACTTTTTACCATACAGGTGCCACATTACTAAAGATGATTACACTGACTTTCTTGCAGAGACTGTGAAAATTAATGAGATAGTAATCCCAATTCTAATGTTAAAATAGAAGTCAGAAAAGTGCTACATTACTTACTATAATGAGGAGCAAAATGTGGTCCTGAAATGGCAGCAAAATTGCTTTTGCTCAACTAAATGCAAGCCCACTGACCTACCATCTAAAAGTCTCCTCCAATCTCATACAACTGTGGGATTATTTTTTAACAGAAATTCCCTGTATAATTTATTACATGTTCTTATGAGATAAGGTAAATTAGAACCAAAGCACATGCAAAGCGATTTAATGACTAATAATCACATACCTTCAACTAAGCATTTCTTATCACAAAAAGACATTATTACATTATTACTTGTAATCTCACGGGTGCCTGATTGCTCTACCACCATTTAATACACTACTGCCAGTGGTTATTGACAAGTAAATGATCACAGTGTCATCAATTTCTTTTGAATAAATAAATAATGATAATAATAGCTAACACTGAAGTGCCAGGCACATAGCAAGCACTCTCGAAGTGTTGGCTGTTATACTTGCCCGGCATTTTTCCAAGTGTTTTACATATATTCTTTTATTGAATGCTCCAATAACTCTATATCAGAAGTGTTTTATTGTTACCATCTACAGATGAGTAAACCAAGACAGAGATGTCAAGTAACTTGACCAAGGTCACCCAAGTAACTCTCAGAACCAAGATTTGAATGCAGGTCATTTGCTACAGAATCTGGGCTCTTGACCATCACTATCTACTGCCTTTGCCATAATTACGTAACAAATAATTTGACACAGCATCTTAAGACAATCTGTTAATTTCTAAGAAAGATTTATCAAATGTTGAATATGCAAATTTAGAAATAATTGTAATTTATGAACTACAAAATGTTTTTAGAAATATCACACTCAGGCCGGGTGTGGTGGCTCATGCCTGTAATTCTAGCATTTTGGAAAGCCAAGGCGGGCAGATCACCTGAGGTCAGGAGTTCGTGACCAGCCTGGCCAACAAGGTGAAACCCCATCTCTACTAAAAATACAAAAATTAGCTGGGTGTGATAGCATGTGCCTATAAACCCAGCTACCTGGGAGGCTGAGGCAGGAGAATCACTGGAACCCGGGAGGTGGAGGCTGCAGTGAGCCAAGACTGTGCCACTGCACTCCAACCTGGGTAACAGAGCAAGGCTCCATCTAAAAAAAAAAAAAAAAAAAAAAAAAAAAGAGAGAAAAAAAGAAATATCATACTCAGTTTTGATGTTTATTATATATTATTTAAATATTATTATTTTATTAAATATTCACAAACTGGATAATCCAGATGATTTTTATATCTGCAAGAGAATTAGAATTTATTAAATATTTAAGAAGGCATGAATAACATTTTAATGAAAAATTACCTCCATAGCTGGTTTAAAATAGTAGTGAAACAGAAGACTTTCCTGATTCCCCTTGCAGGACGTGTAACAGGGGTGCGGCTCGGCTGTTTGGTCTCCCGACAGCTCAAACCCCTTACAGGAGGGTGAGCACACAGACAGGCAGGTGCAGGAAACCGGGGGGAGTGCTTTTGGGCTCCAGCCCCACAGAATCATCTTGGGGTGCGTGTCTGCGACTTCTGAAGCCCAAGTGGGCATATGTTACAGTGTGCTCCTTTAGCTTTGCCGTCTGCAGACGGCTTGTGTGTTAATCAGTTCAATGGACCCTCTGCCTTATCACAAAGGCAGGGCCCCAGTGTGACAGCCTTCTGTATCCCAAGCTCTTGCCCAGGGTCCCAAAAGAATCAGATCACATGCGGGCTTGAAGGATGAGTGCAATGTTTTATTGAGTGGTGGAGATGGCTTTCAGCAAGATGGATGAGGAGCCAGAAGGGGGAATGGAGAGGGAAGGTGGTCTTCCCCTGGAGTCAGGCCGCCCAGTGGCGGGACTCTTCTCTAGCTGCCCCTGGCCAAACTCCCCTCGGTGTCCAGACATCTTTCCTCTTCTCTCTTTCTCTGCCACATCATTCTGCCATTGCTGGTCTGCTGGTCTGCTTGCATCCTCGTCTCCTTGCTAGGAGGTCGCATCTGGAGCGTGGGATTCGAGATTTATATGAGGGCAGGATGGGGGCATGGCAGACCAAAAGGGAGTTTTTTGGGTGTGAAAACAGAAATACCTGTCCTCATTTAGGGTCGCAGGTCTTCAGGCTTGATGGTGGGGCCTTTGCCAGGAAACCGCCCTCTTCTACCCAGTATTCAACGATCTCTGGTCTGTATCACTAGCAACAAAAGAATTCTATAGCTCTCCCTCCTCTCCCTCTCCCTCTCCCTCTCCTCTCCCTCTCCCTCTCCCTCTCCCTCTCCTCTCCCTCTCCCTCTCCCTCCTCTCCCTCCTCTCCCTCCTCTCCCTCTCCCTCTTCCTCTCCCCTTTCTTCAGTCTCCCTCTCCTTCTTTTTTCGGTCTCCCTCTTTTGCCGAAGCTGGACTGTGCTGCCGTGATCTCGGCTCGCTGCAACCTCCCTGCCTCGGGCTCCTATGACTCTCCTGCCTTGGCCTGCCGGGTGCCTGGGATTGCAGGCGCGCGCCGCCACGCCTGAATGGTTTTTGTGTTTTTGATGGAGACAGGGTTTCGCAGTGTTGACCGGGCTGGTCTCCAGCTCCTGGCCTCGAGTGATCTGCCTGCCTCGGCCTCTCGAGGTGCTGGGATTGCAGACGGAGTCTCGCTCACTCAATGCTCAATGGTGCTCAGGCTGGAGTGCAGTGGCGTGATCTCGGCTCGCTACAACCTCCACCTACCAGCCTCCTGCCTTGGCCTCCCAAAGTGCTAAGGTTACGGCCTCTGCCCCGCCGCCACCCCGTCTAGGAAGTGAGGAGCGTCTCTGCCTGGCCGCCCATCGTCTGGGATGTGATGAGCCCCTCTGCCCAGCCGCCCCATCTGGGAAGTGAGGAGCACCTCTGCCCGGCCGCCATCCCGTATAGGAAGTGAGGAGCGTCTCTGCCCGGCCGCCCATCGTCTGGGAAGTGAGGAGCGCCTCTGCCCGGCCGCCCCGTCTGGGAGGTGAGGAGCGCCTCTGCCCGGCCGCCACCCCGTCTGGGAGGAAGTGAGGAGCACCTCTGCCCGGCTGCCCTGTCTGGGAGATGAGGAGCACCTCTGCCCGGCCGTCCCGTCTGGGAGGTGAGGAGTGCCTCTGCCTGGCTGCCACCCCGTCTGGGAGGAAGTGAGGAGCGCCTCTGCTCGGCCGCCCATCGTCTGGGATGTGAGGAGCGCCTCTGCCCGGCTGCCCCATCTGGGAAGCGAGGAACGCCTCTGCCCGGCCGACCCGTCTGGGAGGTGAGGAGCGCCTCTGCCCGGCTGCCCCGTCTGGGAAGCGAGGAACGCCTCTGCCCGGCCGACCCGTCTGGGAGGTGAGGAGCGCCTCTGCCCGGCTGCCCCGTCTGGGAAGCGAGGAACGCCTCTGCCCGGCCGACCCGTCTGGGAGGTGAGGAGCGCCTCTGCCCAGCTGCCACCCCGTCTGGGAGGAAGTGAGGAGCGCCTCTGCCCGGCTGCCCCGTCTGGGAAGCGAGGAACGCCTCTGCCCGGCCGACCTGTCTGGGAGGTGAGGAGTGCCTCTGCCCAGCTGCCACCCCGTCTGGGAGGAAGTGAGGAGCACCTCTGCCCGGCCGCCCCGTCTGGGAGATGAGGAGTGCCTCTGCCCGGCCGCCCCGTCTGGGAAGTGAGGAGTGCCTCTGCCCAGCTGCCACCCCGTCTGGGAGGAAGTGAGGAGCACCTCTGCCCGGCCGCCCCGTCTGGGAGATGAGGAGCACCTCTGCCCGGCCGCCCCGTCTGGGAAGTGAGGAGCGCCTCTGCCCAGCCGCCACCCCGTCTGGGAGGAAGTGAGGAGCGCCTCTGCCTGGCCACCCCGTCTGGGAGGTGAGGAGCGCCTCTGCTCCGCCGCCCAGTGTGGGAAGTGAGGAGCACCTCTGCCCGGCCGCCCTGTCTGGGAGGTGAGGAGCGCCTCTGCCTGGCCGCCACCCTGTCTGGGAGGAAGTGAGGAGCGCCTCTGCCCGGCCGCCCCCTCTGGGAAGTGAGGAGCGCCTCTGCCCGGCCGCCCCCTCTGGGAAGTGAGGAGCGCCTCTGCCCGGCCGCCCCGTCTGGGAGGTGAGGAGCACCTCTGCCCGGCCGCCCTGTCTGGGAGGTGAGGAGCGCCTCTGCCTGGCCGCCACCCCGTCTGGGAGGAAGTGAGGAGCGCCTCTGCCCGGCCGCCCCCTCTGGGAAGTGAGGAGCGCCTCTGCCCGGCCGCCCCGTCCGGGAGGTGAGGAGCGCCTCTGCCCGGCCGCCCTGTCTGGGAGGTGAGGAGCGCCTCTGCCCGGCCGCCCCGTCTGGGAGATGAGGAGCACCTCTGCCCGGCCGCCCTGTCTGGGAGGTGAGGAGCGCCTTTGCCTGGCCGCCACCGCGTCTGGGAGGAAGTGAGGAGCGCCTCTGCCCGGCCGCCCCCTCTGGGAAGTGAGGAGCGCCTCTGCCCGGCCGCCCCGTCTGGGAGGTGAGGAGCACCTCTGCCCGGCTGCCCCGTCTGGGAGATGAGGAGCACCTCTGCCCGGCCGCCCTGTCTGGGAGGTGAGGAGCGCCTCTGCCTGGCCGCCACCCCGTCTGGGAGGAAGTGAGGAGCGCCTCTGCCCGGCCGCCCCCTCTGGGAAGTGAGGAGCGCCTCTGCCCGGCCGCCCCGTCTGGGAGGTGAGGAGCGCCTCTGCCCGGCCGCCCCGTCTGGGAGATGAGGAGCACCTCTGCCCGGCCGCCCTGTCTGGGAAGTGAGGAGCGCCTTTGCCTGGCCGCCACCCCGTCTGGGAGGAAGTGAGGAGCGCCTCTGCCCGGCCTCCCCGTCTGGGAGGTGAGGAGCACCTCTGCCCGGGCGCCCCGTCTGGGAAGTGAGGAGCGCCTCTGCCCCGCCGCCCTGTCTGGGAGGTGAGGAGCGCCTCTGCCTGGCCGCCACCCCGTCTGGGAGGAAGTGAGGAGCGCCTCTGCCCGGCCGCCCCGTCTGGGAGGTGAGGAGCGCCTCTGCCCGGCCGCCCCGTCTGGGAAGTGAGGAGCGCCTCTGCCCCGCCGCCCTGTCTGGGAAGTGAGGAGCGCCTCTGCCCGGCCACCCCGTCTGGGAAGTGAGGAGCGCCTCTGCCTGGCTGCCACCCCGTTTGGGAGGAAGAAAGGAGCGCCTCTGCCCGGCCGCCCTGTCTGGGAGGTGTACCCAACAGCTCCGAAGAGACAGCGACCATCGGGAGCGGGCCATGAGGACGATGACGGTTTTGTTGAAAAGAAGGGGGGGAAGTGTGGGGAAAGGAAGGAGAGATCAGATTGTTGCTGTGTCTGTGTAGAAAGAGGTGGGCATACGAGACTCCATTTTGTTCTGACAAGGAGAAATTCTTCTGCCTTGGGATGCTGTTGATCTATGGCCTTTCCCCCAGCCCCGTGCTCTCTGAAACATGTGCTGTGTCAACTGAGGGTTAAATGGATTAAGGGCGGTGCAAGATGTGCTTTGTTAAACAGATGCTTGAAGGCAGGATGCTCTTTAAGAGTCATCACCACTCCCTAATCTCAAGTACCCAGGGGCACAAACACTGCAGAAGGCCGCAGGGACCTCTGCCTAGGAAAACCAGAGACCTTTGTTCATGTGTTTATCTCCTGACCTTCTCTCCACTATTATCCTATGACCCTGCCATATCCCCCTCTCCGAGAAACACCCAAGAATCATCAATAAATACTAAAAAAAAAAAAAAAGAATTCTATAAATCTTTTTTTGGATATACTTCTATATGGGAAACATTTGAAAAATGTTAGTGTGCCGTTTGATGTCCCTCCTCCAAACAGCCTGTGTTGTAGGTGCTCCTGTCTTTTGGTTGCCAGAACTCTGAGGAACTCCTTGAGTGTTAAACTAATCATTTTATAATATACAAATATTACTTTGAACATTATAAATTTTTAATTTATATTATAGAGAAAGCATAAAACAATTATATAGCCATTATAAAAGTACACAGAAGTTATTTGCCTTCAAAATTCCAAATATTGCTTTGTTCTACTGACCACTGTTCATCATTTGGTGAGTTTCCACAAAATATTGCCTCTCCATTTTTACATAGTGGTTTGATTATATCTTCTCCTCTTTCCCCTGATTTTTTCTCTTTCTTTTTTAACAGTGGTGAAATAAGAGTAATGCACACAAATAATTTTCTCTAACACAATTATCTGACTGGATGGGAGAAAAAACAATCCTTTAAGTTTTGAATGAACTCATTTCCCCTTGCCTTGCAATCTGATAGAGGCTAGGCACCTCTAAGTCATAAATTATTCCACAAATATGTATTGACTATCTACTCTGAGCCAGGAACTGGAGAAGTCAAGCCAATACCTACAGTCTTCTTCTAAAACTAGCAAGTTTGGGATTGACATCAAAAGTCTAGGTTTTGCAGTTACTTCAGAGTTCTAAATGAAGATCAGTTGCCAACATGTGGATGGACATGCAATGAAGATATGAAGGAATACAGAGGAACTTCTGAATTGGATGCAAGTGGTGAGCCTGAGCAGACAATGTATAAATGGGTAAAATGAAAGAAAAATTAATGGTATCTTGCATGTTAATTATACAACTAAAAATATTAAAGTCATGCCTTTTATAGTACATTTATTAAGTAGCTACTAAGTGACTTTTATTCCAATAAATGCTATGAGATTATCAAGTACACACAATTTTGTTTGTGATATGACTTCCTTTGGTACAAAGACACTCTTAGCATATTTCCACAATAAATTCACTTGCCCGATCTTTCTCCAGTTATTAAGTTTTTTATAATCCGGTGCTTATGGGAAACTTTACCCTGAATTACTTTTTGGCAGCCAAATTGTAGGAAACAGCATGGCCTTGTAGTCAGACAAAGTGATCTCAAACTTGGCTTTCCCCATTTTCCATCTCTGTGACCGTGAATACAAAAATAACCCTCCTCTCAAAAATATAGCTAATAATAGGTACTCCACCTGGTTGTTTTTAGAATTAATCAGAAAGTACATGCAGTGCACCCAATAAAATATCAGTCTCTCCCCTACTTAAATATGTCAACATAGATTTCAAGATGTATGGGTGGAGATTTTATATAATTTGAAATAAATATTTTCTTCTAGTAGCAGTCCAAGAAATAGAAGTGTGCAAAAATACAGAGGAAGAATCAGTGCAGTGAGAAGGCAATCAGCTTTCTATTCTGGAATCAGCAAGAGATGGGAGTTAATAGTCTCTTCTGCATTGTGTTTTTGCTGAAGTACTTAGCATAAAAATTGTCTGGATTAAGGCAGATACTGGGCTCCCCTTAGGTTGCTCTTGGGCAGAACTATTGGAGTGGACTTGGAGGCCCCAAATTCTCAGGAGATTAAGCCAGTGGAAATAGGCCTGATCTGGCACTGTTTATCTCTTTGTATCCAGTAGGACAAGCCTTATTCACAGTAATGTAATTTCTGACGATGTTTATTTTTTTCCAGTTTTACCTGAAATTGATTTAAGTAACAAAGTGATAATCATGGGCATGAGCCAAGGGATCTTCCTTTCCAGGAAGAAAAATATAAAAGCTTAGCCACAGCTGATGTTTGGCTTGGGGATTTAGGGAAAATCTGTGACACATTGCTTCTGAGGATGACTTCCATTCTGTGGCAGCAGCAGCTGTGTGATCGCACTTGAATGCAAACACCTGTAACATTTGGAGGGGTCTTTAACACCAGCTTCTCCTGGTATAGAAACTATTAAAATCAAGAGATCTTATTTTTTTCCTTACCTTTCAAATGTAAGTCTTCCTTAAGGTGGACAGAAAATGAATTGTTTCCTTCTTACCATCTGTTATTGTTTTTGCCTGAAGGCATGACTGCCTTCCTACTCCCTAATAAACAAAGGGGAATTTTATTGACCAATTCATTTTCAAAGAGATTTTAAAAGGCATTAAGCAATCAATTCTCACATAGTGTCCAAATTGAGTCTCTCATTCACTCTCTTGCCTGAGAAGAACCTGAAAGCAATATTCACATAAAACATATTCACTCAGGGTATAGACAGTGTTGCTTTATGTATTAATATTTACCAAGTTGCAGGATTCTTGAATACTGTATTTCACACTAGATTTATATTTTTACTTCTCTTCTCTCTTTCCCTTTTTGAGTATGATATTTTAAATTTTAAAATAATTTAGCTTTATATGTTCTTATAAGTATTGTCATTCATTTTTTGGAGAAAACCTAATGTGACATCTAATAAAGAAATTAAAGTGCTAATAGTGGTAGTTACAAAGGCAAAGGGATAACTTGGTCAAATATTATCCTTTCTTTTGACCTATGTCTTCCTTTCAACAATGAGATTTTGAACAATCGAGGTATTTTATTGTAAGCACCTCAGAGTGAGGTCTCTATTGTTAAATTTACTTTTTCTTTGATGTAAAATGCTTTACGTGAGGAAAATAATGGCTTTTATTTTCCAGTACATTTCTAGTTTAGAATATAAACTCTTCAGGTTAAGGTATTTGTGTGATAAAAGATACTTAATCACTTATTAAAGATTCACTTCCAATTCTAATTTCTATGTTTTCACAAAAATACATCATATTCTTGAATCTTCTCATTTTTCAGCTAGAATGAAATCTTAAGAAAACAATTGTACATAGAAGTTGTATCATTAGCTCATTTGAAAATGCAATTTTGTTTTGGAAGCTATTGATAATTAGAACAGCGAGGGACCCCCATCTGCTTAGTTACCTATATTTCATTTTTATACTTTATTCGTCTATCCTATATTTTTATGTTATGAATGTAAATATCTTTTCCTTGAGATCCCTACAAAGACAATAAATTTCATATTACAATTCTTATCTGTAAAGACAGAAACTATAAAAGCATGAATAGCTTTACTGTTAGACTATATGTGAAGAATGACTACTATATTACTGAAAGAACCAATTTCACATCACCGACTTCCTCCAAGTTACAATTTTCATCTTTCAAAAAGCGATAACTTACTCTCTTCTAGAAATAGAAAAAAAATGCCAAAGACAGTGCTGAAGTAAATAATCTCTATTGATTTCATTTCCAATAACAAATAAATTGAACTTGAAAGTGATTTTTTTCAACATAGTATAACATCAGAAAATCTGACAGTGTTAGAATAAATTCAACTTCAATATAATTAAAAAGAAAATGTAAATTGAAGTAAATTGTTTTAAGTTAACACACCACGGTTGAGGTCAGGTGGCCATGTAGGAAATGAAGTTAGCATCAGGAAAGGGAGGGCTTGAGTGCAGATGTAAGGCTCTGGCTCTATTTAACAGATATGTGTGCTTTTGGAAATTTATTTAATCCCTATGGTCCTTTAGTTTTGTCATATGTAAACCTCTATCAGATTTATTTTGGGATAAATATTTATTAGAAAAACTAAACCAATAATAAAAAGCCTAAACATTTTAGCATCTATACAAATAAAGGGCTAATTTATGTCATGATAATGTTCCCTTTTATCTTTACACTTTTTATAAGTAATATCGAAAATGGTAGTACTGTAGTAAAGTTAGCAGATACAATTCTCTTAGAACAATTCATGCATATTGTTATGTTGTTTCATCTGTTATCTTTCTGGAATTTTCTTTTATAAAATTTAATTCCATTACTGCTATCTAATATTGCTGTCACATTATAATAGTCTTCATTAATGCATAATTGCCTTTGCTCCTCCATATTTCTTTTTGCTGGAGACTAATGTAAAATTGCAGTTCATTAATTACACCATCATAAAAATCCTTGTTAATTTGATTACTTCGTGCATTTATCTATGAACCCGCCCTTTCTTGATTTTCTCCCTTGATCTATGTTTATTTCTTATTGCCTTCATCTTTTATCTTATAATTTTTTATGCAACTGAAATCAATGTATTTAAAAAAGAACTGGATGTATCTGTACTTGAGTGGATTACAAAAACCTGATATGCTTTAAGTGTATAGATCAGGAATAATTATATTAAATAGCATCTGTGATATTCCAAAGTGGATTTAAAGACTGAGGGGAATAAAAGGAATGATTTCACGACATCATATGTACCTAAAATACAGACTGAAACTGAAATTATATGTTGACAAAACAAGCAGCCAAATCATCAAAAAAGAGGAGGAAAAATCAATAAACTGCCTATCCAGAGACATGAAGACGTTACAGCTGAAATATTGAGCAGATATTTCCTTTCAACTAGTTTTTTGTTTTTTTTATGGTTTTTGTTTTGCATTGTCTATAGTATTTTGCACTACTTATATACATATACCTTAGATAAGAGAAAGTCTTAACTAGAGAATTAATGAATTAAGGAATGATGAAACAGCTTATAAGGGTCTCTAGAAAACACATTGAGTTCTCCTACAGACATTATTAACTACTCTATTTTGCAAAACAATACCAAAATGTTTTGTGAAGACTTTTGATGGTTTGTTTTAGGAAAATAAGAGATGACCGAGGGCCAGGCACTGGGGCTCATGCCTGTAACCTCAGCACTTTGGGAAGCCAAGATGGGAGGATGGTTTGAGGCCAGGAATTCAAGGCTGCAGTGAGCTATGATCACATCACTGCACTCTAGCCTGGGTAACTGAGAAAGACCCTGGCTCCAAAAAAAAATAAATAAATAAAATAAAAATCCCAGAAAAAAAAAGAAAAAAAGAAAAGATGACGGACATTACTCCTTAGTAAAGCCTCACCGTCCTTAGCCAGACACTTGGACTCTTGGGTATTTCCAGTACGTAGATGACTGACTGTGGCATCCATTGATACCACTTCTTCCTGACACTCTGTTTCTTGGCAAACTTACAATCTCAAACCTTCTGCCCTTCCTACCAACCCCTGCTGATGACTCTATCAGACAGTTATCTTTAGGTTTGGAGAAAAATTAACATTTTTGAGATAAATCCTCGCTAACTTTCCACCTTCATTAATTTTCCCCTGCTTTACCCTTTACAGATAATAGGTTTTTTTTTTTTTTTCCTGAAAATGTAATAAAAGCCAAATGCGTGTCACTTCAAATTCCATGAAATGACTTGGTTAAAATGAACTACGGCAGCTAGCTTTTTAATAAAAGTGTGCAGTAGATCTTCTCATTGTTTGAATAGCTATATTATGATTTGTTTACATTTACATCTTCATACAGGACGTATCATCCTAGATCTGGAAAATCCTTTTAAATGGCTATCATCTACAGATGCCTTTTCTACTACGTTTTCCCAGCAAAACTAGGTTTTAATTAGGCTCCTTCCTACTAGCCTTTAGTGGATAAAATCACAGTTATGACATTTATGATCTGAATCAACTTCCAAAGGGTACAATTATGGGGAAGAGAAAGTGTTATGATCATAGTGGTGGTGATGGTTATTATTATTATTGTAAATAGTAACCAACATTTACATAGCATTTTATAGTTTTAAAAGTGCTGGCATGTGAATCACCTTATTAAATGAGACAAATGAGGAAATCCACAGTTCCTAATTTCTACTCATGAATGAGGTAGTTTAATTTTTTTTCCTTCTCATTACCAGACTTGAGGAGCATGTCTATTAGGTTCATGTTCATTATCTGTGAGGATTCCCGCAATGGGGTACTGAAGTGAGGAAGAATGACATACCGGCAAGCTGTGTGATTAGAAAATAGAAAACTATTTTGGCAATAATATAAGTCACGAGAGATTGCAGGACAGCAATCGATTAAACCGAAGGAAAAAAGTAGAATAAAATCAAATCTTACAAAGAAAATAAATAGCATTAGAGCCTTAGAATAAAAAATTAAAGTGTGAATACCACTTTAGAAATTCCTTGGTATGAAAACATGTCTTGAAAGCATTTACATAGGGAGAGATGAGGATTTTAGCTGCTTGTGGGAAGATACATGACGGAAGAAATCACTTTACCAATACCAGCTAAAGTTAATTTGGTGCTTCCTGTATTATAAAGCCTATAGCTATTGTCTCTCACTCTAATTTGAAATGTCTGCTACCTCATCATACAATTAAAATTTATTTATATTATTCCAAAATGAATAACTGAGAGACAAAGCTTTATGTAACTGGAAACTATGAAATCCTCCTCCAATCCTCCGCTCCTCCCCTGAGCCTCCTTAATCCCCCGAACTCAGATTATCAAAGAATTTAAGACAGAGATCTTGGAATTCTGAGATAAATTCTCAGAATATGCAACAAGTCTGCTGAATTTGGAGGTAGGGACCAAAGAGAACTGAGTATATCTGAAAATGGAAGATTGCTTTGATTTGATTGTTTGTTTGTTTTGCCCCTGAGTGAGGCAGAGAAGAAAGGGAAGGAATACTGAAGAAAAGAGGAAGGGAAAAAAAAAAGCAATGAGAAGAGTCAACAGGGAAGCTGAATAGAATGCTGGACAAAAGCGTGAGTTTGGAAATAACTAAACAGATTAGATATTTTAAATAATTATCTAATAATTTGGAACTAAATAAATATTTTATATTACATTTTGTTGTGTTGCAGCAATGTACTACTTCCCAAGCCCCAAACCTTTAGTAATCTGTTACACACAAGTTTCCCATGTGCACATGTGTGTGTGTGCACTGTGTGTACAGTATGTATAAAAATAAGAAAAGGGACAATTAGAAACCAATAGATATATGTATTTTAAATGAATAATTTAGAACACTAGTAAAATAAGAACATCAAAAAAATTGTAAAAATAACAAAGGTAAACATTATATAATTTAATGCTTTCCTGGTGCTGACCCTCCATGGGAAAAGACACCATTAGATTTTGAATTTAGGTTTATAAGAGAAAAACAGATTATCATCATAGCATAACCCTGCCCATTAAACACCACATAAAATTGGTTGATATGCCAGTGTTAAAACATTTAGAATATCCAATAACCTCACCAGAATTTCTCTGCATTCCAAGGGCCAAGGTTGAGGGCTGTATATTTGTGGATGTGTGCCTGTTTTAGGTTGAGGCAGGTGGGGCTGGCTAACTTGTCATGGTTACTTCTGGCTCCAAGTTTCACTTTCAGTGATTTAGTTCAGTGTCCCTATTGATCCAGACATGAAATCTAGCTTTTCTCTTCCATATTCTTAAATACTGTGAAGCACTAATAAAAAGTGGTCAATTCTATCTGAGGTCTCTTTAAATTGTACTTAGAAACTCATTTTGATTGAAACGCCTGAAAAACCCAAACAGATCATTCTTTAATGATAGGATTTCTTCCACTTTGACAGCTTGGAATAGAGGAAAAATAAAGAGAGGGGAATTTACAAAGCTGAAAACTATTTTGTCTATAATACCAAACCCCCAGATAGTCAAATTTGTTTATTCTTGTCTGCATTACTTGTCACTAGTTTTCTATCAAGAAAAAATATTAAAAACATATTATAACTTTTTGTTATATGCATGGATTTGGGAATAATTATCTTTCAAGTTACCCTGATTCTAGATTTAAAAGCAAACAAACTCTCATAGGTGTTCTCTTGGCTATTATTTATTTGTAGTTGTATTCTATATTGAGGAGAGTTCAGTTGCAGAGGGCCGACTCTACTCCAGCTAGCTGGAACATAAGAAGGTTTATTCCTGGCTATTAAATGGCTCATAGAATTTGGGGGAATGCAAATGAAGTTGACTCTAGGCTGAACTTGAGCAATAAATCCTAAAGTCATACAACTTCCAGGAAAGGATCCAAAAGCCATAGAGTAGAACTGGACCACTCAGGAGTCCACTAACCCAGAAATGATGGTAACTGGTGGAATCAGAAAGTTGGCTAGTAAATTAGGAAACTATTGCTACAGTTTCTGGCTCCAAAACATATCAATATTACCTTAATACGCACAAATAAAATGGATGCTTTCTGCTCAGTTCCTCTTCATGTATGTCTCTCCCGCAGTTCCAGATCATGATGGCACATCTCATTGGTGGACATTAAACCATATAGGGATACCTCAGTGAGTCTGGTAAATGTGGCTTTACTTTGCAGCCTCTGCACACTTGAAAGAGGATGAAATGCATTTCTGAGTGAGCCAATTCTTGGTATCAGCTACATATTCTTCTTGATTGTGGCCTTGGGGACTTCATTCAGTAATATATTCTATTAATTAAAATATTTAGAATAACCAGTATTTATGAATAAAACATGAGAGTAAAATTTGAAAATCCTTACTAATATAGGGAAGAATCACATGGAAACTTGAATAAAATAGATTTATAGTTTTCAATTAGTGTTGCACATCCAATACAGGGACATCTGGGAATGTGTGCCAGATTGTTGGTTACCACTATGAGGGTGAAATTCTATGAGCATTTAGTGGAAAGGGGTCAGAGGTAGTAAGTGCCTCAGTACATGGAATATACAATAGAATTTGACACAATGAAAAATTGTCTCACTGCAAATACAAAGAGCACCTCTATTGAGAAATGTTGACATAGGTAATCTCCAAATAATTTCAATTTCAATAACCTACATTATCATCAGAAAAATTTACTGAAATCAATCATCTATTTTGCTTTTTTTCTACTCTCTTAATAGAAGGGCACATACCCAGATAAATATTAATATGGAGATAGGTAAAAAAAATGAGCAGGAATAAAAGATATTATTTTATGAACAAAAGAATTTGACTTTACTAAACAGTTGTTTTCAAAGGATGTTCAGCTAACCAGAAGCATTGGCACCACGTGGGAACTTGTTAGAAATGAAAACTCTCTGGACTATATCAGACTCAGAATCAGAAACTCTGGAGCTAGGGCCCAGAAATGTCTGTATTAACAAGCCCTCCAGGCAGATATAATGTACTTTTAAGTTTTGACAGCTTCTGGAATAAAAGCATCAAGGACTGAAATGTTGTATATGTTTGTAGTAATTAGAAAATTCAGGTTTTCATTTGTGAAGAAGGTATTCAAAGGAAAGAAACATTTTGTATGAAATTAGCCTACACTGGGAAATTCTTTGGTTCCTCTAACAATTATTCCTCCTAGGCATGCTGTCCAAGAGGATATTAAAGAGAACAGCTTTAAGACATAACCCAAACTAGGAGCCTGCAACAGAGATAACCAGAAATTAGGTATATTAGTTTTCTATGGCTGTTGTAAAAAATAACCACAAGCTTAAGGGCACAGTTCCTATAGATCAGAAGTCTAACATAGGTCTCGCCAGGCTAAAATCATGGTGTCAGCAAGGCTGCATTCCTTATGGGAGGCTCTGGAGAGGAATCAGCTTTCACATTCATTTGTATTGTTGGCCAAATTTGGTGGATGGATGTAGGATTGAAATACCCACTTCATTGCTAACTGTGAGTAGCAGGGCACCCTTTACTCTTAGAGGCCTCTCTTTAGTTTGTGTTTATGACCTCTTACAGCACAGCCTTCTTATATTTGAAATCTAACTTCTATCATTGTTCCTGCTGTTCCTCTTCCACCTTCTACTGTTATCTATGTGGCTCCAGCCAAAGGAAGTTCTCTGCTTTTTCATGTGATTAGATTGGGCCAACCTGGATAATTCAGGTTACTCTTCCTAAAGTCCATAAACTTCATTATGTCTGCAAAGTTCCTTTTCCATGCAATGTAATATATTCACAGGGTCATGGGATTAAGTTATGGACATCTTTGGAGAGCCATGATTTAACCTATCACATGGGGGAATTCATTCATTTATGCCTTGAACCACAGCACTAATAGTGCTAGGCTTTGGAGTGTGAAACAATGAAGGTCATAGTTTCTTATTTCAAGGATTGTATAGTCTAGACTATGTAGAAGCAGATGAAGGAGTCAGAGAAGGGCACTATATCTTATGTATGAATTCACTCTTTATAGTAATTCCTAGATAGTCTATAATATTTTTGTTAACAGTGATATTAAGTAATTACAAGAATCTCAGGCAGCAGAACTTCGAGGGGAGGTATTCAGCATTTAGAAAATTTATTCACTCCCTAGGGTTCCAGGGAGGTCACCTGGTAGCAGTTCAGTCTCCAGGCCCTGTAGGAGCAGAGGACAGGGATTCCCAATCATCAAACCAAAATTGGAGTCCAGTCCCTCAACGGGGACTGAGGTCTCATGAGCAAAACTAGTGAGAACCTAGAAATAGAGACCAATGTAGGAACATAGTGTGAGAGCTCAACAAATTATAGTAGAAGAAAGGATGAGTACCCTGGGACTTGGGGCAGCCATACACATGCACAGGGATTTCCCTTTCATGGTTCTTGTGCTGGATTTGACTGGTAGCAAGGAGACTTGGAGAAACAACTCAGCAGCACAGTGGTCCTCACTGGGCCACAGAAAACCCTGTGTGTTTGGTAGCAACATAAGTGTGAATGCCAACCGTGGCTCTAGAGCAGGAGAGGACTGATCCTGGGGACTGTGTCAGGAGGCCATGAACTCTCAGAACCTGAGAGTCCTTGATTACTCTGTCTGTGGGTTTGGAGTCTCTCTCAAACTGAAGTTTTACTTCATATTTTAGAAAAAAGGTGTCAAGATTTGTAAAACACTGTGACAGGTGACAATGGAGACTAAGAATTTAAGGTTTGGGATATAGAAGATATTTTTGGTAACTGAGATTCCTGTCACCCGGGACAATCTCAATTTGTTAAATTCAGATTTTTTAAGATGTATGTGGGCCTACATATAGTATATTAACTTATTTTTCTTCCTTTCCTCCTAAAGCATTTTTATTTCATTTTATTTATCTTTTTGAGACAGGATCTCACTCTGTTGCCCAGGCTGGAGTCTAGTGGTGCAATTGTAGCTTATTGCAACTTCAAACTCCTTTGCTCAAGTGATCTTCCCACCTCAGCCTCCCAAAGTTTTGGCCTTATATGTGTGAGTCACCATGCCTGGCCTAAAAGCATTTTAATATGGATTGCATTAAGACTTTTTACAATAATACATTAGAGAGAAAATTATGAGAATAAGGATCTTTAAATGTTTTTCCTTTTTAGTAAATAGAACAAAGGGTAAGAGTAGTATATGCCAAGATTCCCCACCCCCCGAAATGAGGAATTATATGTGAAATCTTCAGATTTTTTTTCTGTGAGAAAATAACGGAAGCTACTGTATAATTCCTAGTCTCCAATCTTCCTTTCTCATTAAAGTAAAAACACAGAGGAAATAAATGAAGGATTTATCATATTTATATAGGCAAATCTTTACTATTGATATAAAATAAGAGGAAGGAGGGAGCCAAAGCAGACCTTTTGGGAGATCCTCTGATTCAGGAACAGCAGCTAGAAGCTTCTGAGAAGTAAACACAAAAGAGGAGAAACTGTAACGTTCTGAGTGTTCAAAGAATCACCTTCAAGATTTTTAACAGTCTTATTAGTTTTGAGGCTTTTTTTCCCCTAACAAATGAGCTTAATGTTTAAAGAGTCACTGGCATGTACGTATGTTGACTATGGCTTCTATTTTAATTTTATATTAAGGGGATCACCAGAAAAGCAGTGTGGAGCTTTTAACCATCTAACTTGACCCAGGTAACGAAAGTCAGCCCTCAATAGGGCATTATCCAACCCTGGAGCTGAGGCTCCAATTTCCTTGGCCTTTGGGGATTGGATCTCACTTCTAATGGTATTCACGGCTGCCATGTATTATGCAAGGTCAGTAATATGTGGCTGTTCTGATGCTATATTTAATTGCATATGTTCACATTATGGTTTTATTGCCAGTTGGATTCGGAACCTTTATGATATTATTGGGGGAGTGTACAAGATCGTGGATAAAGGGGACAGAGTTTTGTGCCCGGGTCTTTGGCTCACTCCAGATGTGACCTTGCATAAATTAGTCACCTTTCTTTTGATTTAACTAGAACTGCAATTTATGTTGGCTTGTGGCAAAGCTAACTGCAGGTGGTTTTGACATAAAATGTAGGATTTATATAATTAGTTGTATTTTCCTGTAAATCTTATGTAGATTAACTTTTACCTCATAAGACCACAGAGAAGAGAAATCTCTAAAAATCATTGCAAAGCACTTGCGTTAACACATGTATATTGCTATGCAAATGCTAACTAATGATAATAACTATTGGAATGGAGCTTAATTGAGGGACTAAAAATAGCTCACTGCAGGCAAAATCAAGCATGTCCTTTTAGTTGTGCTAATATTATACAGAAGGAATAGGCAAAAGTTTTAAGATAATAATGTTTTATACAGCCTTACTGACATTATTCTTCTGTGTCTTCTCATTTGAGATTGTCTTTGCTAATTGCTTTAACATTTTCCAACAAGTGCATTACTGAGCCAAGAATGCCCAGCATCCAAATTACTGATGCTTGGGGCAGGTGGGACACAGCTGCAGGAGACATAAAATCACAGCTGGAATGCTGCTCTTCTTTGTCTTTTTCTATATATTTTAGCTTAAAATATAATTATTAAACCTGAGAAGATGACTGTACTAATTCTTTAGGATAATTGTCCAACATTTCCAACTCTTTCTACATTTTTAAGGAAAATCTGGAAAGTTACATTAGTCTTGCTATTACCAAGGATTATTATTCCTTCTACAACATACTAATTACAGGGATTTTACCTTTGTTCAAAATTTATTTTTAATTAATTTAGTTGATCTCCAGTCATATACAGTTCACCATTTTATAAACCAGAATATCAAGATGTTGACAAAGAAAGACTATATGTTTCTACAGATTGTCCAACATAGCAAAGTCATGCCTGAGTAAAATTTATTTTGGGAAGAGAGTGGAAATTATAACAAAAGCACATTTAATAAAATAGTATAAAACTTTACTTATTTTTGTTTTGCAAGAAAATTATACATAGAAACACTAAATTAATTAAGCTATTTCTTGAAATAATAACCTGATTTACAACGATTTTTTGCCAAAAACACTGGACTAGAGACCTATTCGAACTCCATTTTCTGAGAAATTAAAGCAAAGGATCCAGACAGGCAAGTTGATTTTATTCAGTTTTCAGACAAAGAAGGTATTTATGAAAAGGAATTTACGGAAAAGTTCTTTCTCTTGACATTTGTCTGTTTCTTTTATATTCCCATGTTTTCTCTTTTCCTCCTGGGCTCATCTTTTACTGTCATATATTTCTACAAGAAAAGCCTCATAGAAAGCACAATTAACCTCTTCAAGTGGGTACAAATCATTAGTTTCCTATTATATGAATAAAGGCATTCTAGTTCCAAAATTCTGTAAGTAAATGCTGTTATGTTTATTTCCAGTAAATTTGAAGGCAGGAATAGAAGCACCTTAGCACCTTATTAAAGACTGTTTTTGCCAATAGTTTATGGAGTAGATAGAACTACTGTTTAAAAAGATTTTTAAGCAAGTTTAGATATTTCCAAGTATTAATAATTGTCCTTTACATGGTATGGCCAATGCAAGCTTGTGAATGTGCTATTTACTAAATCTTCTCACTACCTTTTCTATCATATATGATATACATGTCTAGAATTACCTGCTATTGCTGCATTCATACTGATGAGAGGTGTCAGTCTTTTGCAAATTGAATCTTTCTTCAATATAAAAGAGAAAGGTCCATTTCTCAATGCCTCTCTCAATCTCTCCTTTACTCTTCCTCTCTCTCTCCCTTTTAAGTGACACTTGCCTTTTGGTGAATGTTTGTGTTCCCTCAAAATTTGAATGTTGATGCCCTAACTCCAAATGTACTGTTATTTGGAGATGGCGTCTTTGAGAGGTAATTAGGGTTAGATAAAGTCATGAAGATGGAGCCCTTATGATGGGATTAGTGCACTTATGAGAAGAGACACTAGACAGGTTGTACTCTCTTTCCACCATGTGAGGACACAGGGAGAAGGCAGCACTCTGCAAGCCAGAAAGTGCCCCCTCACCAGACTTGACCATGCTGGCACCCTGATCTTAGATTTCCCAGCCTCCAAAACTGATAAAATAAATTTCTTTTGTTTAAGCCACACAGCCTATAGTATTTTGTTGTGGCATGCTGAGCTGATGAAAATAATAATAATATCCATTTTTTCATGGTATGTGTTAATTCTAAACATATGTGACAAGAGCATATTAAATCCAAGTAGCTTTCTTGATCAAATCTCCCCTGCTAAGGACATATCTGCAATCATAATTTAATAACTTGGTGCTTTCATTTTTCTGTGTATTTACTTAGCTTTAATGCTGTATCATGAGAAATGGTGCCTTGCAAATACTGCAAATGTTTTAATAAAATAATATTCAATTAGATGCAGGCTCTGGAAAATGTATTCTAAAAGGTAAAAAAGGGCAAAATGTCTGAAGAAATTGGTGATAAATTCTAGAACTAGAAATTTGCTTATTTCTAGACTACAAAAGATACCAAGTAAAATTCCATTTTTTTTTAACTGTGTCTGTTTTCTTTTTATTAGTGTTATAAAACTGTTCATTACTTTGTAAATTGGCTATAGTATTCATTACTAAGTGAAATAATAAACAGAAAGAATGAAAAGAACAAGTTGCCTAATAAGGATAATTTATTTGCATCTAGAGAATTCATTATGTTTCCAAGCATTGCTATTCTTGTTAAGCAGCATTTACCTCCTCATAGCTGAGACAAGCTTACAATTTTTTAATCAGAGGAAACTAGCAATTTCACTATTCCAACTAGATTATAATATTTAATCTTGTTTTTTTTTTTTTTTTTTTTTTTTTGCCACAAAGCCTAGCTCCTAATCTGTGATATCTATCACTGGAATGATCATGTAACGGCCAAAAAGAAAACATGTTCTCATATATGTGCAACTCTGTATTTTTTAGAACGTTGCTATTAATCTCATGATATCTATAAGAAATCTAACTAGAATAATTGACTACATGGGACAGATTAGTGTGAACCTTATTTATTTCATAAAGGAATGAAAAATTGAAAATGTCCTTTTAAATTATTTAGTATAGGAAGGAGAGAAAATATTACTAGGGAATTTTTTAACATGCTGTATAATCCATTCATATTTTCATTAGTATTAAGCCTGTATGTCATATATATGCACATTATATATAAGCGTATGTTAAAATAGAATGTTGGCTAATGGCAAGTGTTGTGAAAAATAAATGCCAGTTTATTCATTATAATTCAATGTAAATAATTGCATTCTAAAAGCTAAATATATTTAGTTTATTGAACTTTATGTTTTTAATCAAAGTATTTTCATAGAAAACTTATTACCAAGCCTGTGTCTCAATAAATTTCTTGATAATTTGATTATGCAATTGACATGCAATTTCTTGATAATTTAATTATGGAAAGTAAAAGAAAGAAAGAATTATTGCCTTTAATAATAACATGATCTAATAAATAGAGAGATCAAATAATCATTATTGTTTGGGTCTTAATTAATGGTAAAAATTACAATAAAATCTCGCTAATTTAGACTTGTGAAAGAGGAAGAGAAGTAAATTGATGGAATTCTGAATCATGAGAAATATCTTAAAGAATTATAGTTTTACTATGTTCACATAGATTACAAAAGTAGGTTAACAAAGTGATATCAAATAAATGACCTGAGAACTGACTTAATAGATAAAAGAGAATGAGTTATACAGTTTCCAATTTATCATTGCTTATTAATTATTGCTAGCTTTAGATTTTATTCTCCTAAATAGTTTTGACATGCTCCTTGCAAACACTATTATCAAGGCCTAATTTTTTTTTAAGCTAGCTGTACTGCCAGGGGTTAGAAATAAGTTCTAAGGGGAACAAATAGACTCTTTAAATTCCACCCTCAAAACTAGCTCCTCCTGACAGCATAAATGAGAACATATTATTTCTGCTTTCCTAGGAATAAAATAAATTTTCTAATAACTGATATCAGGAGCTTATGAGGCACACACAGACTTTGTACAGTTAAAAGCTATAATTTGGCCGGGCGCGGTGGCTCACGCCTATAATCCCAGCACTTTGGGAGGCTGAGGCGGGCGGATCAAGAGGTCAGGAGATTGAGACCGTCCTGGCTAACACGGGGAAACCCCATCTTTAGTAAAAATACAAAAAATTATCCGGGCATGGTGACGGGCGCCTGTAGTCCCAGCTACTCGGGAGGCTGAGGCAGGAGAATGGCGTGAACCCGGGAGGCGGAGCTTGCAGTGAGCCGAGATAGTGCCACTGCACTCCAGCCTGGGCAACAGAGGGAGACTCCATCTCAAAAAAAGCTATAATTTAGGTCATATGTACAGTTTCTGGTAAACATGTAAGAAACGTATTGGAGCTAAACTAAATATTGCCTGGAATATATAACATCTAACTTAACACCATGTTTTGTTATCATTTCTTAAAATTTTGCGATTGACACAAGGCAGCCTATGTAAGACTTAACACTACCTACTACATATTTTCTTCATACAGCTTGGGTGAAAGGTGCATTCATTCATTTATTATTTTAATAAAGATCTAATGAAAGCCGACTTTGTAGTAGGCACCGAACTGCAAGCTGAGGATACAATTCAAAACAGACACAGTACTCACCCTTATGGTGTGTAGAGTTAAATAGGATAGCTGGACACTAAACAATTTACAGTGCAAATAAATCATTACAATTGTTGCAATGCTATGAAGGAAAAAGTTAAAAGTGAGAAAAATGTCAGGGAAATAATTGGTGGAGTGGATAGGACCAATTCCTGGAATACTTTGTCACAGTCTTGCCACTTCACCCAACCTTATGGCCATTCTTCATACCACCATTAACTACAACTCTCTCCTCTCTGTCTAGATCCTTCCTGAACTTCACCCTAGTTCTGATTCTAACCCTGAACGTCTCTTCTGCCTGGACGGCTGCCATGGCCTCCTAACTGGCCTTTCCTTTTCCACTTCTTATCTTGTACCATCTGTTCTTCATACAACAGCCAGGTCAACTTACTTTCTTGATTAAAATCCTTCAGGATTTTTCTTTTAAATGTATAATAAAATCCCAATTTCTGGCCACATGATTGATTGTCTTGCATACACTTTTTAGTGTTGTATTTTTTGTTGTTTTTTGACTTGAAGGTGAGCTTTCACACTATAAAATGAAAGCAGCCACAATGAGATCATTGAATCACCTGTCTTCATCTGAGGGTTGTGGTGAAAACATTAAGTTCCTTAAGATGATCTGCACCTTGTCTTGTTCACCCTCCAGATTTTCCTTAGAAAATTAGCATAATTTTGCTAAATTAGAGAAATTTAGCAAAAGATGGAAGACAATTTACAAGTCAATGATAGCATTTATTTCATTTTCCAAATAAATCACCACTGTGCCCTGATTTTATTAATTATAATCCCTGATCATGTCAGCAAATATTTGCTGCTATAATGCAAATTTTAATTCATTTTGTCTATCTACATTTCTCTCTTTCTGGCTGTCTCTCAAGTCAATATGTCCAGATAGGAATAGATTTGTGCTGGTCATAATCCTGAAAGACACAATCCCGAAGGTCATAATCCCGAATGTTGAAATCCCTAAAGATCAAAATCCTTAAAGTCTAAAATTCCATAACTCACAATTCCAAAAGATTAAAATTCTGAAAGTTGAAATCCTGAAAGCTGAATTCTGGGAAAGGGATTAGCACATTTTGGGTTTTAGGCAGGAGTCTCATCAACTAAAGTTGCATCATATTAGATGGAACTAGTACTTTATTATTGTCTTTATTTGCATTTGGTGGCAAACTCAGATGAGTGGATTGGCCATATGATAGGGCAAGAATGAACACTTTAGTTTAAAAATGCACCATTTGTCTAAATTGGCATTCCTTCCAGCTAATGAAATCCCGGGAACTTTTAGCGAAATAATGCTGCATTTGCCAGAAGTCATTTGTATTTTTTTTTTTGCAAATTTCATGCCACAAAAGTGCTTTATCACAACATTGACTTCGTGTGAGAGTATTGTATGTGTACATAAAAACATTGAAACTTCCTCAATACAGGAAAAGATGTCTTTTTGTAAATTTGCATTTGTGAAATATAAAACTTCTCAGGATCTCAGCTCTTTGGGAGACTGTGAGTGCTGTGCTGAACCATTGTGGGTTTTTGTCCCTCAAAAGATTTAAGTTGGGCTGGGCGTAGTAGCTCATGCTTGTAATCCCAACACTCTTGGAGGCCAAAGTGGGAGGATCACTTAGGCCCAGGAGACCAGCCTGGCCAACAAAATGAGACCTCTATCTCTACAAATAATTAAAAATATAGCCTGGTGTGGTGGCACATGTCTGTGTTCCCAGCTACTCTGGAGGCTGAGGCAGAAGGATTGTCTGAGCATAGGAGGTCGAGGCTGCAGTGAACCCTGATCTGACTGTACTACTGCCTTCCAGTCTGAGTGAGACTTTGTCTCAAATAAAACAAAACAAAGGCTTAAGTTGTCCATGATGGTGTTTTAGATGACTGTGGTTATAAAGCTGGGTGTACACAATTGCCAACCATAGTAATATGTGCTTATACATTTCACTGTTTGACCTATTTCTTTATGAATACAGTTCATCTGTTCATAAATGTTATACTGAAGACACTGTCATTAGTATACCTAGGTGGTTCTGCTTGCAAAAATATGTATGCCATTATTGCCCATTTTACTGTATAAAATGGTCTATGAAGTGTTCTGTGGTGTTTTTGAGTGTTTCTCAAATAAATCCTTAAAAAATGTAAATAAATGTCTTTTAAATAATTTTGTATTCTTTTTTGCAGAATTACACTTTTGTGATTTTAATCTTTTAGAATTAAAATTTTCAGAATTTTAGACTCTAGGGATTTTGATCTTTTAGGATTTAAACATTCAGGAGCCTGTCTTTAAAAATTATGGCTGAAACTCTAATAGGTATCTATCCATATGGATAATGTCTATAATTAAATAAACAGTGTGGTGCTTAATTTGAACATTCTAGTGTTTTTAAAATAATTTTTCAAATTTTCTTTTAAGGAAAGAGCATTTTTATGAATTCCAGTTTTATTCAGGTTATTTTTATTTTCACGTTAATTACGTGTAAACAAAAACACTAATTAAAATTCCTTTTGCATGTAGATCTCATATATTTAAAGTGAAAATTATTAACAAATTAAATATAGATAAAACTATAACTCCTATTAAGTTAAATGTAATAAATTTAATATACTAAGTAACATTATTTTGTTATATAGTATTTCTACTGTTGAGTTTAATAATGAAAAGACATATTCGCTTGAACTATGTCCCACTTTTTATTATTTTGATTTTTGTAATTTTGATCATTATCGACTGTGATTTTTATTTTATAGTTAATTGACACCTTTTAACTACAAACCATTATTTTGATGGTCTAATCAATCTAATGTAATGAAACATCTGCAAAATAGATACTAATTTTTAAAGTTAAGGTGATAGCAGTTAATATCTCTTTCCTACAGCTCTCCTTTTAAAAATCCTTTTCTTTTTTCTTTTTTCATAAGAGAGAAGCTACACTAAGTAGCCCTCCTAGGCTTTCCACATACTCACATTCACTCTTCCTCCTGAGAGAAAGAATGATTTAATTTGATAAGAGTATGGAATGAGGAACTGGGCCTTTTGTCCACCCACTTCCATTACCCTTTTACATTCCGAAGGAAACATTCCTCAGGCTTCACCCCTGCCTTCCACAGGGGAGATGGCTGCTGGGGTAATGGGAGGTCTGTGCCGAACCAGAGGGTCAGTGACTGAAGGGTACCTTGTCCATTTCTGGCATGAGGTATCAGAAAGCCCCTTGTCCGTAGACATAAACCACATTGCATAGTATTGTCTTTAATAGTAGTAAAAGTGATTTTTAAAATTTCTAGCTTCTAAACTTTCCTCTGTCTAATTCTTAATTGCTCAAGAGAATTATAGTAACCTTCAAATGCTAACAAAAAGAAAACACTTTAACAACAACAAAAATCTTGCATTTGTATTTAATACAATGGATAACCACAGTATTGTACCTATGCAATATAATATCTCTTATCTCAACCTGAACCGAATACTGTGTGCTATAATGCATTTCTTCTAAATTGAACATGAACAAACATTTTTGTTCCCTATGCTGAATCCCTTCGCTTTTACTTTGCTCTCTTAAGAGTTGAAAAACCTTCCCCCTTATAGCTCATCCTTATGATATATGACTTCATTTAGCACATATGGATTATTTACATAAATCCTCCTCTGTTCATTTCCACCCATCCACACTATTTTATTTTATTGATATTAGTTCTCAATTTATTGAATAACCTAAGACAGTAAAACCATATTCAATTAAAATGTCTTTCAATTGCAAATCACACTGAAATGAAAAGTTTTCTCTTTACAAACAACAAATAATTCAACTTGATCACAGATTAAAGTTTTAGATTATCTATGAAAAATCAAACAAAAGTATAAAAAAACTCCTGAAGTTTGGGTATGCCTCCTAGGAATCTATAAACCTGCGCTTATAAAATTAAATTGTAAGTAATTTACTATAAAAATGATTTTTAAACAAATATTTTGATACTTTGTTAAATTTAAGAGAATGTTTAAGTGGTTGAAAGTTGGATATCATCAAAATTAGATGTATTTTGATTAGAAAGGCAATTTTACTAATTTTTAAATACTTAGTATTTTTACATATGTTTTGTTAAATATAACTAGCCAAACTAGCAATCATCAGTGAAGCTGGAACTTGAAAAAGAATATAGAAGTGGATACTTGTTAATTTTGCTGTTTAGGAACAGAGAGACCTTGTTAAAATTTTCTGTGTGTCTCATATATGTTCATTCAGCCATAATATTTGTCACACATATGCACACACAAAATTTAATTGTTACATATCACATACTGTTGTTTAACTTTTTGTTAACTTTTGCCTTCACTTGGATTAAGGGCTTGAAAAATTCTGTGGGACTCTTAAATTACTATATATTAGGCTATTAGAGGACAGTGAGGTCACTGTCCTTCAGAGTAACAATCAACCATCACTGCTTTCAAGGAAGTAGGGAGTCGCTTGCCATATTGTATGCTTTTCCTGGGAGAAAAAAATAGTCAATCTCTTTCTCAAGCAATTTTCAGCAAATATTATCTTCGTTTGGTTTGGTTTGCTTTATGTTGGCCTTTGAAAATTCACAATATTTTAAAAACTATGAAAGAAGGTTATTATGTATAGAACATATTATTATTTTATGCTTGCATTTTTGAAAAAAGACTATCAAATGAACAATAATATTTTTAAAGAAAACAACAAAGGAAAAAGAGAGAGTTTATTTTAAACCAGAAAAACATAAACAACACTTCAAATGAACCATCTGGTTAAACAATGGCTGGAAAAACGGCAGGGAAATGACAATAATACATTTGTTTCTTTTTACCTTCTCATTTTATTATTCTAAGTCAGTATTTGCATTGACTCCCTGAGATATAGATCTCTGAGCTTCCACTTTGAGAGAAGGAACCCTCAGAACACTTTACACATCCATGACGTGGTGCTAGTTCAATGATAAGAATGAAACACACCTATTCCAGCTTTACGCGGTGCTAGTTCAATGACAAGAATGAAACACACCTATTCCAGCTTTCTGTTTCATAAAGGAGGACAAACCCTCTCTCTGTTGTTATCTGAACTGGACAGGTAGTCTCATTTGCTTAAAAATAACTCAAAAATAGGCAAACTAACTCCCCAAATGCCAAAAAGTAGAGAACAACAATTCATCCATTGGATTTCTGAAGATTTTTGTTAAGAGTCAATTGTTAAAACAGAGATGTCTTTTAGGGAAATAAATATCTTAATCTTCTATCATTGTGCATGCATGTGTGTTTGTGGGTGTGTGTTTATTATTACAATTCTGCATTCTATCAACAAATATTTAAATTTCTACAAAAATTATATGCAAGTCAAATCTGAAGGGGAGAATTCCTAAAAGAAGAATATGGAATATAGTTTCTGTAAGTTAGGAATCTTCTCAAATCTTAGTGGGGTAGTCATTAGAGGTGCGCTCCTGCTCTCCACCTTCTGCACACCTTGTATGATTGCATTTCCTATGGCCCTAATTGTTGGTGAACCATATGACTAGTTCTGGCCAAGGAATGTGAATGGAAATAGAGTGTGCCACTTTTGTACCAGAGCATAAAGGCCCTCTGTTGTCCATTTTCCCTCTGATGTGGTAATATAATGTTCCAGAAAGTGGTCATTCAGCCTCTGCTTTGGGTCTCCCAGAAAATTCTCAAAGGACATGAACCTTGAAAGAAAAAATAAATCCTTTCGTTCTAAGCCACCACTGTGTTTTTGAGTATATTATGCAGCTAACCTAATCCAACCTGATTAATGTATCTAATCACTTCAATAATTTCATAACTTTGCTTAGGCCCTGACTTTTCTGAAAGACATGACTATTTAGTCCAACTGTACATACTTTATTTTATTTGGAAATCTGTATATAATGATGAGGCCACTTTATATTTGTATATCCTTTAACAATTTTCAAAATATTTTTACATATATTACCTCACTTATTTTATACAATAATTTTCCTAGAAAATATAAGAATATTATTACCACTGTTTAGGAACAAAGTAATCAAGGTTAAGAATGGTCGAGTAGTTTGCTATTTAGTAGTAAAGCCAAGACTTAAATACTTGGATATATTATAATTTGCTATTTCTCTCCCTCTACCACTCTCCTTTTCCGAAATCATTTTAAATGTTCTGAACATCCAAGAGGTCTAAGCCATGTGCAGTGAGAAAGTTAATGGGCCAGATTCTGTAACAGGAAATAATATTAACTAAAGGAGAAATGTCCTCCATTAGAATGAAATCCACGACCACTGAGGACCTTAATTACAGAGGTCTTCTAAGAGAGCCAAGATCCCTACATGTGTTAAAGATACATAGGCATTGATTTTGTGCAAGAGGGAACTAGTAACAAATTATGCATATAATGAATAACATTTTTATTAAAGAATTATGGAAAAGTCATCAATAACGTTGGTTATATATTACCAAAATAATAGACCTATATATTTTCTTGAAATTAGAAGTGTGAAAATCAGTCTATTGCAGTGAAATTGAAGTAGCTAGCTTTATAACTTTTATTAGGATTCATTGGAACAACTAATATTTACACATTCTCCGTATTTCCATATTTCTGTGAACCTTAAAGAGAATCCTTAAGAAATAGTAAATAACTTCTGAAAGCTAGTAAATATTTACTGATTAGAATGCAACTGGGGGCCAGGTGCAGTGGTTCCTGCCTGTAATCCCAGAACTCTGGGAGGCCGAGGCTGGCAGATCGCTTGAGCTCAGGAGTTCCAGACCAGCCTGGGCAACATGACAAAATCCCATCTCTACCAAAAATACAAAAAAATTATCCAGGTGTGGTGATGCGCACCTGTCGTCTGAGCTACTCGGGTAGCTGAGGTGGGAGGATCGTTTGAGCTTGGGAGGTGGGGCTTGCAGTGAGCCGAGATCACGCCACTGCACTCCAGGCTGGGCAACAGAGCAAGACCCTGTCTCAAAGAAAAAAAAGAAAAAGAATGAAGGTGGGAGGAAGGGAGCAACAGGATGAATAACAAAAGCACAATATAAATATTTATTATTAAAAAGATAAAAGAGGTAATAGCACAACCATAATGAAGGCTCTATTAGTAGTGTGTAAATTTTGCTTAAATAAATGCCTAAGACGTGGTGTTCATAGGAGATGCTTTCTGAATTTGAAAAAAATATAAAATTTCTATCTTTTATCTTGAGGGGATCTGTCACACGTTTGTAGAAACACAGTGGCACTTCTGCAAGCAAACCTCTCCCATCGTCACATCTAGCCAGGCGTGAATCACAAAGCCAGCATGTGTGACTCCCATCACAATGGAAATAAGGAATAAATGAGGCTATTAAACGTAAAGTCTCTTAAATGAACCACGTTAACATTCTCCTCTTCAAAGACAATCTTAGTTTTTGTCACATTCAAGCTTATTTTTATAACTCACACTTCTTTAGAATATCTCAATTTGAATATCAATATAAGATTCAAGATAATCTAGTATCTCCCTTCACCATATTTTCACAGTAAATATGAATAATGCACATGGAACATTGAAATATTTTTGCTGCTTCATAGAATTTAGAGTATGGTCTTATACAAAAAAGTAACTTAAAAGCCTTTTTGATATAATTGTTCATACCACCAATTACTGAGGTATACACGTACACAGAGTAAGAAGCTTTTCCATATGAAGGGATTTAGAAACACCTAATACTATAAATCTATACTCTTGGAATTGAAGAAAATTTCTAGCCCTGTGTCTGCACCTGTTTCTTTATGGGACAGAATATAAATAACTAATACTGTCAAGTTTCAGGGGGTAAAGAATAGGATTTTTCCTACATTGGCACAAATAAGCTCTAAGAATATGTAGCTTTTGTATTAGCTTTTCTATTAGCCATATGTTCTGTGTCCCAGCTGTTAAGATCTCCTACAGCTGATTAATTATATTTTTTAAAGTCAGGCAATTTACACCTGTGATACCATAGATCACTTAAGGCTAATGGGCTGGAAGTCCTTGGGATATTAGTGATCCTTCAGGGCATGGGTAGGATGAGGAGGGAACATAATCTGTGCCCCATAATCTAGCACAGTTGCACTCTTTACTAATGCTTAGGGTTTAGATAAATGTCTCATTAAGAGGTAACTGTCTCATTAAGGTTATTGGGGTTTAGGTAAATGTCTCATTAAGAGGAAATGCATTTGTCAGCAAGGGCTGTAGGCTCATAGGGTATGATTGCAAAAGACTTCTGAAAGCTTAGCTTTGGATAAATCTTCAGCTAACCTAGGCAGAGTGCATGTTCTATCCTGTGAAAATAATTGGTGAACACTGGTGAAAAAAGAGTGTATTCGCCCACAGGCCACGGAGGTGTTTAAAGAATTGAGCTTATGTACATCAATGCTCAATAGGAAGTCCAGTTTATTTCATATATAGGGTCAACAGTTAAGGAAGAAATTGGGAAAGAGGCTGTGTCATGTGACCAATAGGGAGTGTCAGTAAAAATATTGAGTAAAGAGAAAGTTTCTTTACAAGGTTTTTCTGTTTGTTTGTTTATTTGTTTGTTTTAAAGCTAGTTGATTCAAGTAATGCAATTACCTGATTTTATAGCTCTAAGACAGTTATTTTCACTGTTTATCAAATGGATTGGGGAATTTTGAAGATAACTTAAAAGCCTGAACAAACGTTTTAGAACTTTTTCTTAGGTTTCAAAGATAAAAGAGAAGGCATTTGAAGTAACCACCAGTTTCTTCAATTTCTAAGTTATCTTTTCTTCTTCTTCTCACAGTAAATGTGAGCTTTCTTTTCCCTTCCTTATAGAGTTATTAACAGCGGTAAAGGATTATCAGTGTCCACAACTTCAGCTGTGGTCATCATTGGGAAAGCTATCATAAACTTTACCTTAATAAAAATCAATTGCTCAATTTTCTATATCAGTGAACAAGAACACTAACCAAGAAAAATGGAATTTATATTTAATCTATCCATTTAGATCAGATGGTATTTCAGTCATAAGGGAAGCAAAGAGCTCTGGATAAGGAATAAGTAGCTCTGGGTTTTAATTATTCTCTGCTACTTTGCTACTTTTACTATAATTGGAACCCTGGAGAAACCAAGGACCAAGGCTCCTTGTCCATAAAGTTAGAGCCAAGATCATTTCTGGTTTATGAACTACGTAGTTCTTTGAACTATGAATGCTGTGAAGGCATTCTAGAGCTACCAAATGTAACCTTACTCAGCTAAGTCAAGCTTATGTTCTAAAGCCTTTTGATTCATTTGGCAGAATATCAGTTGGACTGCAGGGGAAATTACTGCATCAATTGGAAGCTTCCAGACTCTCACCATTAGTGTTCCCATCATTCATTCACTGTGTATGATAATCCTAGATCAATATCCAAATCTATGGGAGCTGGTTCTAAGAAATGCTCTCAGAGTAAATCTATTCATTTATTGATTTAACCAATTATTCAGCATGTATTCATTAATGATTATTTATATGGCACTATATTATATAGACTGTATAAAAAAGAAATGCTCTCAGAGTAAATCTATTCATTTATTGATTTAACCAATTATTCAGCATGTATTCATTAATGATTATTTATATGGCACTATATTATATAGACTGTATACAAAAGAAATGCTCCAGTCTCACAGAGCTTATATTAAATGATAGTATACCTTATAGTAAGGATTTTTAGGGCCAGGTATCAGAAGTCTTGGAATCATCAGGGCAGGGACCCCATTCCAAACATTACTGCCAAAGAGAAGAGAACCTCAGGCTTGACAAGGCTTGGTGGAAGGCATAGTGGCTGAAATTCACCAACAATCAAAATTGAACAATATTTCTGAAAACATATGTTCTCTGACATGTCAGTGTTATGTTTATTAGGAATGATTATACCCAGGAAAAGTAATTGGAATATCACTACATCTAGAATGATTATGTTGAGTCAAAAGAAAATAATTGGTTGTTTGAGAATTTCCGCTTTGATTTTGAGAGTAGAAACCCACAAATATACAGTATTATATTGGCTGGTTCTTTGCAAGAATTCTATGCCTTTTGTTTGATCCCTTTGTTTTTGCTTTCTCCAGCCATTTTTTCCAAGCATTCTTTTATCATTTTCTTAGACTCTGATGCCTAGAATATCCAGTACCAGCGATAAAGTTCTGGTTAATAATTCACAATAAGATGTAAAGGGATTGGTTAAACTACATTTAAAAGTGAATGTGAATTTTAAGAAATAAATGGAGAAAGATAATACATAACATAAAAGAATATCCCATTAATAGTAGACTCTCAGGAATCCAAGGAATAGCTGTTTAAGGAAGGAAAAAAATATATATAGGAGTTCCTAATTTGTTTATTAATAAGGACATCTCATTGTTAATTGTTTCCTTAATTCATTCCACAAACTTTTTTTAACTTCTAAATTCAGGGGTACAAGTGCCAGTTTGTTACATAGGTAAACTTTTGTCATGGGGATTTTTTGTGCAGATTATTTCATTACCCAGGTATTAGGCCTAGGACCCATTAGTTATTTTTCCTGATCCTCTCCCTTTTCCCACCCCTCACCCACTGAAATACCCTAGTGTGTGTTGTTCCCCTCTATGTGTCCATGTGTTCTCATCATTTAGCTTCCACTTATAAGTGAAAACACGCGGCATTTGGTTTTCTGTTCCTATGTTAGTTTGCTAAGGATAATGGTCTCAAGCTCCATCCATGTCCCTGCAAAGGACATGATCTCATTCTTTTTTATGGCTGCATAGTACTCCACAGTATATACGTGCCACATTTTCTTTATCTAGTCTATCATTGATGAGCATTTGGGTTGATTCCATGTCTTTGTTATTCTGAATAGTGCTGCAATGAACATACACACACATGTGTCTTTATAGTAGAAACATTTATATTCCTTTGGGTACATAACGAGTGATGCGATTGCTGGTTCCAGTGGTATTTCATTGGTCTTTGAGGAATTGCCACACTGTCTTCCACAATGGCTGAACTAATTTACACTCCCACCAACAATGTATAATGTTCTTTTTTCTCTACAACCTTGTCAGCATCTGTTATTTTTTGACTTCTTAATAATGGCCATTCTCACTCGTGTTAGACAGTATCTCACTGAGGTTTTGATTTGCATTTCTCTAATTATCAGTGATATTGAGCTTTCTTCATATGATTGTTGGCTGCATGTATGTCTTCTTTTGAAAAGTGTCGGTTCATGTCCTTTGCCCACTTTTTAAGGGAGTTGGTTTTTTCTTGTAAATTTGTTTAAGTTCCGTATAGATGCTGGATATTAGACCTTTGTCAGACGTATAGTTTGCAAAAATTTTCTCCCATTCTGTAGGTTGTCTGTTCACTCAATTAATAGTTTCTTCTGCTGTGCAGAAGCTCTTTAGTTTAATTAGATTCCATTTGTCAATTTTTGCTTTTATTGCAATTAGTTTTGGCGTCTTCATCATGAAATATTTGCCCGTGCCTATGTCCTGAATAGTATTGTCTAGGGTGTCTTCCAAGGTTTTTATAGTTTGGTGTTTTACATTTAAGTTTTCAGTCCATCTTGAGTTGATTTTTGCATATGGCATTCCACAAACTTTTATTGAACATACTTTATGCAACAAATATCTCTACTGATGAAGATGTCCATGAAACACACACATACGCATAATTCCTGTTCTCATGGAACTTATAGTGAGAGTAGGAATTGCTTTTGTCTGCCAGTACCTTTCTTCATCATCATTTAGGGTACATCATTTAGGGTACATCATTTAAATGAGTGTACCCTAGGATAAGCTGAATATGATTGTTTGCATTCTGGCCAGCCATTGTTATTGGTCTGATGAAGGGTAGCAGACACAGTGGGCCAGTGATTCCCTTTCTGAGGATTTTTAGAAATTATGTGGAGCTAAATATTTTTACACTAGTGTTACTGGAAGACAGGCAAGCTCTGGTTGCTGTGATCTCTATAACTGTCCTGGATCTAGTCTGCACTGAAGCCTATTTGATCAGCTCTTCATTCTTGGGCAAATATTGGAATCTTTTCAATATTTTCCTTTTTAATTTCAACAAAAGCACTTGAATTTTAACAGAGTACATAGAACTAAGACACTAGTCAAAGGATTATGAATATTATAATGTATACCATGGAAGAGAAATGAAAGGAAGCTAATAGGCCCTTATAAAGGAAGATGTAAAAGACTGGATGGTTATCAAGAGGCATCCTTAAAAAAATGATCTTGGGGCCGGGCCCAGTGGCTCATGCCTGTAATCCCAGCACTTTGGGAGGCCAAAGCGGGTGGATCACCTGAGGTCAGGAGTTCAAGACCAGCCTGGCCAACATGGTGAAACCCCATCTCTACCGAAAATACAAAAATTAGCCGGGCATAGTGGTGGGCGCCTGTAACCCCAACTACTCGGGAGGCTGAGGTGGGGTAGGAGAATTGCTTGAACCTGGGCGGCAGAGGTTGCAGTGAGCCAAGACTGCGCCACTGCATGCCAGCCTAGGCAACAGAGTGAGACTCTGTCTCAAAAAGAAAAAGAAAAAGAAAATGATATTGGGTGTGTGTTACATTAAAACTCTCTCCATTTCTTGGTAGAAGAAGGCAAGGGTCTAAAAACTGGTAGAGGAAGGCATATGATATGGTTTGGCTGTGTCCCCACCCAAATCTCGTCTTGAATTTCCATGTGTTGTGGGATGGACCCAGTAGGAGGTAATTGAATCACGGGGGCAAGTCTCTTCCATGCTGCTCTCATGATAGTGAATAAGTCTCACAAGACCTGATTGACCTGATTGTTTTTTGTTTTGAGACTGAGTTTCACTCTTGTTGCCCAAGCTGGAGTGCAATGGTGTGACCTTGGCTCACTGCAACCTCTGCCTCCCGGGTTCAAGCGATTCTCCTGCCTCAGCCTCCTGAGTAGCTGGGATTACAGGCATGTGGCACCACGCCTGGCTAATTTTGTATTTGTAGTAGAGACGGGGTTTCTCCATGTTGGTCAGGCTGGTCTCGAACTCCTGACCTCAGGTGATCCACTTGCCTCGGCCTCCCAAAATGCTAGGATTACAGGCGTGAGCCACCATGCCCAGAGACCTGATTGTTTTATAAAGAGGAGTTCCCCTGCACAAGCTCTCTCTCTTAGCCTGCTGCCATCCACCTAAGATGTAACTTTCTCCTCCTTGCTGTCCACCATGATTGTGAAGCCTCCCCAGCCATGTGGAACTGTAAGTCCATTAAGCCTCTTTCTTTAGTAAATCGCCCAGTCTCGGGTACATCTTTATCAGAAGCGTGAAAATGAACTAATACAGTATGGGTCTAAAAATTGTCCACCTGTCATTTCTTTATTCATTTAGAATCTAAACCTAACCTTGATAGGGTGGTTTCAGTGCAATCTTCTTGAAATAAATCACAGAAACTGTAGATCGCTGAGACCCAAGTAGCTAGAAACTTAGCATCTTTTAGAGTTTTAGTATGAGGGGAAGTGAATCATATTAGATAATATGTAATATGACTTACATTCTCCCAATTATAGGTGTAACTCTTCCTCCTGGGAAGTAATTTAGAATCTAGAACTGGGAGAAGAGGAACACAAAGTTCTCTTTGTCCACCTTTTACCAATTCATTCCATCTTAGGGTTGACTCATAGGATTCTTGTAATCTAGCAGGATGAGCTCAGCAGGCACATTGCCAGAGAAAGAAGTACTAAGTAGATAGTTTTCTTGTTTATTGTTGGGAGGACAAGAATTGATTTTTCTATGCCAAGTATTGGGAGTGATGTTGGTAATGTGCACCTTCTCTGCCATCCTCCCCTTGCAATAATCCCAATTTGTTCAAATAGTCAGGAAAACAAAGCTGTAATTTAGATCTAAAAGCTTAGAGAATGCCAGACAATTTTAATCTGCCAAAATATCTGTTACTTCCAGATAAAAGCCTTTTTCTTTTGACAAATGAATGAAATAATTTGGGATCCTGTGTCTTTATTATAATGATTATAATATATTTGAAAAAGATCTTGAGACTAAGACAGTTTTGTCAAGAACAAGGAATAGAAATAAGGCACCCGAATTGGTACTTAGAGCTATAAGAATCTTTTTTTAGGTTTTTGAAAAGGAAAACTTTTTTTAATGCTTAGAGACATTTATCAGCTTGAGTTATAACCATTTTGTTTATAATTAGTAAGAACTAACATCGATTCAGTATTTACTTTGTGTCAAGGAACATTAGCTTCATTTAATCCTCATAACAACTCTATGAAGCAATTATTATTTTCACTACCTCTAATTTTTGAAATGAAGAAATAGAGAGAGTTTAAATAACCTGTCAAAGTTCATAGAGTTAAAACATGCTGAAGGTAGGATAAAAATCTCTATCAGATACCGACACCTCCCACAACGTTCTACCAACCTGCCTCCTACCAATCTGCCTTCAGGTGTTGATATACAATTTTTAACATCATATTACATGTTTATTTATTCTACATTAATGTTGGCATTTGCAAATAAGAAAAATTTCTGCTAATTGGTATTACTGTTAGGATAATAGGGGTTATGGTGAGATACTCACAACATAATTATAAATAAGATTGCCCTAAGGGAGTTCAATTTATCAAATCCAAATTAAATGACTACATCAGCCATCTGCATTAGAAAATCAAGATATTGTTCATAAAAGTGTAAGTTAATGTTAAGGAAACAAGAGATCTGAGAATCATTTCAGAGACAATACTGTTTGTGTGTCTAATCTACTACATAGAGATGTAATTGGTTTATCCTATTTGAAGAAAAATTGTGGGAAGACAGTAAGGGTGCTGAGCCATGGAAGCACAAGGAAAGGAAAGACTCAGAAACACAAGTTGGTAGAGCATCCACTCACTGCCCTGGGTGGAATGAATCTTTGCTAAGCTGCCTCGAGTGGGAAGGTTTCTTTGGCTAGTGTATCGGTCTTGTATGTGAAAACAACTCAAGCTACCTTAGCTAAATGTCTCTTAGGATAAACCAACTTGTTCTGATACCAAGTTCACTGTTGTGGTTGGCCATTTTAAGTATTCTGGTCAGCTTGATGCTGGCAAATTAATGGACTGATATTCTGTTTCACACACCAACATATATGTGCTAGTTCATACAGGTCTATTTCTACAAATTAGATGTTCTCTCTTATTCTTCAGATCAAACCCTGTGTATGGTAAGTCCACTGGGGCAAAGGCCATATTACACCTCTTTCATCTGATTTTTCACAGTTTTTAAGGACTTCTACAATGTGTAAGTGTCTTGATAGCTATGCTATGGTACAAAGAAACCATTTGGTAGAAGTTGCTTGCTGACATATTTTGGTCACTTAAGCCTGACCTAAAGTCACCTATTCATTTGTTCTAAAACTTTTTCTCTTAACATCCTCTAATCTTACCTACCTGGGGTAGATAGTAATTAGAAAAAAAATTATATACAATTTTGATTCATATATATTTCTAACTAGGATGCATGTACAGAGCAATGCAGAACTGAATTCAGTGAATTTGTGATTTTTCAAAATTATTTTATAATCCTATTAGTATTAATTATTACAACTCTTTAATATAGCATGGAGAAAATAAGTTTGGTGATCACTATCTTTGGGTGATATGAAAACTCTAGGTATTGGGAGAAGAAGGACTCTGCTTATACTACTTGTGCTTCTCCACGCTGGCATTTCCCCTTCTTGTAAACACTAGCAATCTCTGTAGAGGAAGCTAAGCCAAGGCTATGCACATTGAAACCTAAAAGATGGAGACTGGTAGCAGAGCTCTTCTTTGAGCACTGCTCCATGTATTGTAACTTTACTCTTCTGGTATGTGGTTGTCTCCTGCTGGCCTCCGCCATCCTCCCTTTCTCCATCCACTCTCCTCTCCCATATGAACTGCAGATGGAGAAGGCATGGCTCACTGATGCTCTGCTGTCATTAGTTCATGTATGCCAGATTCAAAGGGACCTTTAGTTTTACCCTGCTAAAAATATGCTTAATTTAAACACTACTGTGACTGGTTGTAGCCTACTGCTTCATATCCGATTCCCCATAACCCTATTCTCTATTTGTTGCTCACTGTTCAGTCAGGCAATTCAACATAAATGTGCGTTCCTACAGCTGCCTAATATGTTATGCTATTCCACAGTAAATTAGCCGCAACTATCCATTGGTAGCTATTGACTTTTACTGAAGTGAAAAATAATGCATGCATATATATATACATGCAAAAATGTATCCTCGTGAAACCTCTGAGGGAAATAAAAAGAGGAAGAGACATGAAAGTAGTTCCAGAAGTGGCACTTGCTAAAGAAGCAGAAGTGTCAGCTCTGCAAAAAAAAAAAAAAAAAATACGTGGGAAGAAAGAAGATGGCTTATTTCAGGATTCTTAAAGCCATGGAATCCTCAATTAGTTTGGCGACGTGCTGATCAGTAAAGAAAATGACTAGAAATGCACTTGACTTTGACTAAAATAGATTGCCTGAGAGAATCTGGAAGTCAAGAATTTTCCTGCTAGGTAACACATTACAATGTCCCCTATACTTTCTTTGTCTGGTTTGTTAGAATCATTTGTAATTAGTAGTTCTGTTTTTTTTTTTTAAGATGTCATTTGGCAAGTTACAAGTATCAGTCAAACCAAAGGCACATAGAAAAATGTTTATCAAAAGAAAAATCATTTTTGCATTTTCCTATTGGACATCAAAATACAATTACTAGAACACATTGAAGAACACTTGTATCAGGAAATATGTCCACCTTTTAAAAAATGTAGGTATGTTATTTGATGTTTCATTGCATTGGCTTTTATTTTCATGTTTTTGTCACTATGCCTGACTTGTCTTGCATGTTTTGAGAAACCAGGTGACAAACAAAGAATAAAGAAGTGAAAAAGTTTGAAAGATAATCTAGACATATTTTAACTCTCGAGTGATTCTTTAAAAGCAAAAACAAAGAAAAACAAAACAGAAATGCTAGGCTTATATAAGTTTTAAATGTCGGCTGGGCGCAGTGGCTCACGCCTGTAATCCCAGCACTTTGGGAGGCCAAGGTGGGTGGGTCACGAGGTCAGGAGTTCAAGACCAGCCTGGCCAGCATGGTGAAAGCCCGTCTCTACTAAAAATACAAAAAATTAGCTGGCTGTGGTGGTGCATGCCTGTAGTCCCAGCTACTCAGGAGGCTGAGGCAGGAGAATTGCTTGAACCCAGCAGGCGGAGGTTGCAGTGAGCTGAGATCACGCCACTGCACTCCAGCCTGGGTGACAGAATGAGACTCCATCTCAAAAAAAAAAAAAAAAGAAATTTAAATATATTTTTTATCATTTTATTTTAATATCCTAAACTAGCAGGTTTTGTTATTTCATTGTGCATATAAAAAAACTAGACAAGAAAATAGAGTGGCTTGGCCACTGCCAATAAGGCTACTCTGTTTGTGAGCAGACACAACCCCAAAGAAAAAAAACAAATTCCTTACAATGTACTAAGTCTTTTGTCTCCTTTTCTTTTCTTTGGATATAGAAAACGTGCAATTCTGGCAGCTGATCATAAAAGTGAAGGAGATAAGTTAATATAAAATGTTTTCTCAGTAAATAGAACTGTGTGCTCACATCACTAAAGATGAGGCTTTTCACAAAGAATGAAAGGTCTAAGTCTCTTAATGCCATCCGGAGGTTCAGATTAATTACCCTTTCAGTCAAGGTCACTGACAGTGTAAAGAATTTTCAGACCCCCTAGAGCCAAGTGTTATCTTTCTCATACAGCAGTCATGGATGCTCAAGTAAATCAATACATGGCAATTAGCAGGTAATAGGCATGATTTTTAAGTAGAAATAAGATACGATGATCTTGCTATAGTACACATATGGCTAGCCATGAGTGAACAACTGCTGCTATCTTGCTGTTGTAATAAAATATCCATTTCAATATAGAGAGCAAAAGGGCCATCAGAAATGAAAGAAATCAGGATATAACATATTCAAATTTTTTGTTTTTAAAAAACTATTTAAGAGAGATTTTATACATTCTTAGAACAGTAAGCTTCTAGGTAGGAGTGATTTTATAATGTTGTGTTTTGTATAATAGACTTTTTTAAGAGAAGTTTTAAGTTTACAGATAATACAATTCCCATATACCCTCCTCCCTACTTACAGGTACACAGTTTCCCTATTATTAACATCTTGCATGAGTGTAGTACACTTGATACATTTGATGAATTACTACTGATACATTAACTAAAGTCCATAGTTTACATTAAGGTTCACTCTGTGTTGTACAGTTCTATGAGTTCTGACAAATACATAACGCCATGAATCTGCCATTACACTGTCATACAGAATATGTTCACTACCCTAAAAATCCCTTGTGCTTCACCTTGCACCTCTAGATAAGAGTGAGTCTATAATATTGCATTTGTATGTGTAAAACTCTAATGTGATTGTAGTTTGAGCATAAAATTCAATTTTATGAGTATTTCAAAATTGATTTAGGAGCTAGAATGGCATGATTCTTTTTAGAACACCTTTAGTATTCTTTCATTGTACATCGTTTCTATTAATTTTTGTGGGTACCACCGTAATAAAGTAAGAATTTAAAGCCTTGTTCTTAACTCAAAAAAATTGCATTTTAATTTAAATTGATAAATGGGTGAAAAGTTAAATAATACACAGCATTAGATGACAGGTTAGCAGGCAGTAGGATTAAGTGCTGAATGAGCGACACCAATAAAATTGGGGAGGTGTTCAATGGAGTGATCATACACAAGGGCAGAGGTTAAGAGAGAAGCTAAGTGGATTAGGAGGGGCCTGAGAGGAGTGTGATATGGATAGGCTGAGAGAAGGCAGGGCATTCGGGCAGGTGAAAGGGCTGGCCAAAAGCTCTAGAAAGAGGAATGTGTATGCTGTGTCTCTTTGCTGCTCTTGGAGCACAGGCAGTTTGTGAGGCTATGTTTGATCCCATTTGCTAAAAGCCTTTGCCCACATTCCTCACTGGGAACATGCTGATTTCCTGGTGGCACTGCAGGTGAGCAAGACTCACGCCCTCTGTTCCCAAGATCCGCAGTCTTTGCCTTTTCAGCTCTCCTTACCTCAGCCCTGGAAAATGTCTTCCTAGTTTAGACACAATCTTTTCACTTCATATTACTCTGCTTAGGGATTCCAATAGAGACTTAAGTCAAGCCCACCCAGAGACTTATGTTTTCAGGGGGCAAAATTGACAAAAAGGGAAGTAAATATCATTTTTTTGGTTTTGTTTTCTAGCCTGTTTCAAATGCCTTTTAAGGCAAAGAAATGCAGCGGTCTCCATGTTTTGTGTGGATGAGAGCAGAGGGAAGAAAGGGGTAATACAGGAAGAAAATGAAAACAACTTAGATTAAAATCTCAAAAATATCATTTTATCACAGAAATGATGGGACTAAAATATCCCAAGCTTGTCTCAAAATTAATTTTGGGACAAAAGATGTCTAATGTTACCAAGATAACATCTTGTCACAGTCTTTTAGGGAAGTAAAGAGCAATTTCTAATGACAGGGGATGAAAGACTGAAGAATCAATGAATTATATTTGCTGTTACTAATGATTTGCCTTTATTAGTAGCCGTCAACCATGAGGTAGCATAAGAGGCAATAGGGCAGGTTTAATAAGGAGGTCCCAACACTGGCAAGGGGGTTCAGTGCAGTTCACCCAGTAAGACTTGCTAAGGAGACAAATTGGACTTCAGAGGGAAGTCTGGAGCAATTAGAACAAGAAAGTAAGTTTTTTAAGACATAGAAGGAAATTACATCAGAATAAAAATAAGTATGCTAACTCCAACAGGCAATTTGTAACATGTAGAACTTTAAGAAGTTGGAAAAATAAACATAAAAAGGCCATGTGCAGTGGCTCACGCCTGTAATCCCAGCACTTTGGAAGGCTGAGGCGGGTGGATCACCTGAGGTCAGGAGTTCGAGCCCAGCCTGGCCAACATGGCAAAACCCCCTCTCTACTAAAAATACAAACATTAGCTGCGTGTGGTAGCAGGTGCCTGTAATGCCAGCTACTCGGGAGGCTAAGACACAAGAATCACTTGAACCCAGGAGGCAGAGGTTGCAGTGAGCCAAGATTGCGCCACTGCACTCCAGCCTGGGTGATAGAGCGAGACTCAGTCTCAAAAATAATAGTAATAATAACAACATAAGGAAACAGTAAAAAGTCTGTGTTGTGATTCCCAGGACACAAGCTACTTATGCTTTGCCCCTTTATAAAAGATATACTCTACCTAACCAAGTGAGGAAAAGACTGCTCTGGAGGCTGGCATTCATCATGCTGGGACCGAGAGCTTGAATGTGTTAGGGGTGAAGCTGGGGTGAAGTAGCAGAGATTAGGGAGAGACTACTACACTTGCAGTATGTTTGTCTGAATCAGAGAGGAAACACTCAGAGTTATTTAATGGTTTCACTTACACTAAAACACGTAGTCTTCAGTGTCTAGTACATTGCCTGAAACACAGTGGCTGTGTAGTAAGTGGTAATTAAAACCAAGAAATTATGTGGGTATAGCCAATGTAAGAGTCACAACTCATTAATAGCTCTTTTTTTCAAATGGACTAAAACAACATACATTTACTATTTTTTTTATTACACGAAAGTTTTAGGGTACATGTGCACAATGTGCAGGTTAGTTACATATGTATACATGTGCCATGCTGGTGTGCTGCACCCATTAACTCGCCATTTAGCATTAGGTATATCTCCTAATGCTATCCCTCCCCCCTCCCCCCACCCCACAACAGTCCCCAGAGTGTGATGTTCCCCTTCCTGTGTCCATGTGTTCTACATTTACTATTTTACAGTTTCTGAGGGTCAGGATTCCAGGCATGGCTTAGCCTGGACTCATTCAATGACCAACAAGGTGTCTTCAGGCTGCATTCCTTTCCTAGGTTCAGAGTTCTCTTTCAGGCTCACATGGCTGTTGGTAGAATTCAGCTCCTTGCAGTTGTAGGACTGAGGTCCCCATTTCCATGCTGTCATCAGTAAGGGACCCCACTTGCCTCCCAGAGGCTCCCTGCAGGCACTGTCACAATAGGGTAGCTTATTTTCTGGAGGTCTTTAGGAGAGTCTCTTTGAAGGCTTTCATCTGATTAAGTCAAGCCCACCCAGGATAATCTCCTTCCTTTTTGATGAACTCAGAATCAACTGATTTAGGAGCTTACTTACATATGAAAGGATCCTTCACATTGCCATATTCTCATCATCACATTTTAAAATTCAGCCCGGACCAAGGAAAACCCAGTTGTCCAAAGTTGTCTAGTGTTAGCTTGTGGAGAACATTGCAATATTATTATCATTCCTAAATTTCTTTGTATCTAAATTGAAATAGCACAGACATAAAACATTTGTGAATTTTAACCATATGATCAGGTATCATAGAATCATTGATTCATAGAACATTAGAGAATAAATAGAAAAACATTAGTCCTATTTCATTCACCTACAATTTGTTCTCTGTAAGAGAATGTACAAATAATTCATTTTCAGAAACGTAAGCATTCAGTATTAAATGGAAATATTTACAAAATGTTAGACTAGAGATTAATTGGGATTTACTGACATTATCATAGAAACTCAAAATTCAGTCAAACAAAAATTTTAGTCATATCCCAAACGCTTTTATCAGATTTTCACAGAGTATGGTGAATATAGCCATTTTTCAACAAATACTACTTGAATGAACATTTTGATCTGTGAAAATGCAAGGTTAGCTCTTTCCTTGGCTTTATTTTCATTTTTTCAAAGTATTTATATATTATGTAGAATACATTTTCTGGAAATACTTTTAAACAATTCTTGAGGTAGGGTACTTTGTTTTCCTGTGGGATGAAGGAGCTGATTTATAGTAGTTATAAGACTGTCCCTTTAAATTCTTATATTCTCAACCTGCAAAGAATGAACTCTCAGCAAATAAGAGTATGTCAGTAGGAAAACTCACAGTGATTGTTCTCTGCTGGAAGGATTAAGTAAATGTAGAGTTTCAAGCAGGCTTAGGCAGTGAACTGTAAAAGACTAAGGGAATGTGAAGGTAAAAATCTGTCTTCCATCACCAACTGATCATGTTGACAGTGCCATACTCTGGAAGTAGCAATGAGGTTACCTTTCCTTTCCTTTTCTCTGCCTCTCCAGGAGCTGAGAGTTGAAGCCTCAGTACCAACACCTGCTGACAAATCAGGGCACTGCTTACTGTTAGTAACAGGATAAGGTATGTAACCTAAGAGTCTGGCCACTGCCTTTTAGCTCTTTCAACACGAGGTTCCTTATGACTTGCAATACTTGCCTTCCAAGTTTCTTATTGAGGGTCTAATGAAAGAATATTTACAGAAGAGTTTTGTAAACACCATGTAAATATTAGTATGTATGATATTCCCTCAGGAAGTACATATATAATATATATATATACACACACACACACACACACACACTGTATATACACTGTAAGAATCTAAATTAGTTATTTCTTTTTACAGCAAAATCATTTTAAAAACTGTTGTCTAGTAATAATTCTGTGAACTTGTGTACTGCTTTTACTCTTGTGTACTCTGATGTACTTTTTATAATAAAATAACATAAAAATTTGTCTCTACCACTCCAGAAACTGAACTAAGATTCTTAATAGGTTAATGCCTCATTCATTTCTCAAAACAATCATGAGACATAGGTATTGTTATTTTAATTAACAAATGAGAAAACTAAATGCTAGGGGCTTTCATTGAATTTAAAAAAAAATCATCTTCTTGATTCAGACATGAGAGGGGAAACACCAAATTAGGAATACATACCTTTGGATTTACGATAGTTAAAATCATAAGCTGGTGGCTGAGATATATATAATAATTTAATTGATTGACAGACTTATTATTCTCATCGGTAGAATGAGGAAATTGAAGATGGGGGGGTTTAGTAATTTGACCAAGTTGAAGATGAGAACCAAGACTTGAATTCAGATAGGCTTGAGCTAAAACTTGTGATATTTCCATTCATTTATTTATTCAGAAATATTTCCAGAGTACCTTCTAAGATATAGAATTACTGGGCAAATTGCCATAGAAACTTCTTTTTTTTTTTTTTTCTTTTTTTTATTATACTTTAAGTTCTAGGGTACATGTGCACAACATGCAGGTTTGTTACATATGTATACATGTGCCATCTTGGTGTACTGCACCCATTAACTCGTCATTTACATTAGGTATATCTCCTAATGCTATCCCTTCCCCCTCCTCCTACCTCACAACAGGCCCCAGTGTGTGATGTTCCCCTTCTTGTGTCCAAGTGTTTTCATTGTTCAATTTCCACCTATGAGTGAGAACATGCGGTGTTTGGTTTTTTGTCCTTGCGATAGTTTGCTGAGAATGATGGTTTCCAGCTCCATCCATATCCCTACAAAGGACATGAGCTCATCATTTTTTATGGCTGCATAGTATTCCATGGTGTATATGTGCCACATTTTCTTTTTTTTTTTTTTTTTGTCTTTATGCTTCTGAATTTTTATTTTAATAGTTTTTGGGGTACAGGTGCTGTTTGGTTACATGGATAAGTTCTTTAGTGGTGATTTCTGAGATTTTAGTGCACCCATCACCTGAGCAGGGTACACTGTACCCAATATGTAGTATTTTATACTTCACCTCTCTCCCAACTTCCCCGACTAGTCCCCAAAGTCCATTATATCATTCTTATGCCTCTGCATCCTCATAGCTTAGCTCCCGCTTATTTTTTTATTTTATTATTATTATTATTATTATTCTACTTTAGGTTTTATGGTACATGTGCGCAATGTGCAGGTAAGTTACATTTGCATACATGTGCCATGCTGGTGCGCTGCACCCACTAACTCGTCATCTAGCACTAGGTATATCTCCCAGTGCTATCCCTCCCCCCCTCCCCCTACCCCACAACAGTCCCCGAAGTGTGATGTTCCCCTTCCTGTGTCCATGTGTTCTCATTGTTCAATTCCCACCTATGAGTGAGAATATGCGGTGTTTGGTTTTTTGTTCTTGCAATAGTTTACTGAGAATGATGATTTCCAATTTCATCCATGTCCCTACGAAGGACATGAACTCATCATTTTTTATGGCTGCATAGTATTCCATGGTGTATATGTGCCACATTTTCTTAATCCAGTCTATCATTGTTGGACGTTTGGGTTGGTTCCAAGTCTTTGCTATTGTGAATAATGCCGCAATAAACATACATGTGCGTGTGTCTTTATAGCAGCATGATTTATAGTCCTTTGGGTATATACCCAGTAATGGGATGGCTGGGTCGAATGGAATTTCTAGTCCTAGATCCCTGAGGAATCGCCACACTGACTTCCACAATGGTTGTACTAGTTTACAGTCCCACCAACAGTGTAAAAGTGTTCCTATTTCTCCACATCCTCTCCAGCAACTGTTGTTTCCTGACTTTTTAATGATTGCCATTCTAACTGGTGTGAGATGGTATCTCATTGTGGTTTTGATTTGCATTTCTCTGATGGCCAGTGATGGTGAGCATTTTTTCATGTGTTTTTTGGCTGCATAAATGTCTTCTTTTGAGAAGTGTCTGTTTATGTCCTTTGCCCACTTTTTGATGGGGTTGTTTGTTTTTTTCTTGTAAATTTGTTGGAGTTCATTGTAGATTCTGGATATTAGCCCTTTGTCAGATGAGTAGGTTGCGAAAATTTTCTCCCATTTTGTAGGTTGCCTGTTCACTCTGATGGTAGTTTCTTTTGCTGTGCAGAAGCTCTTTAGTTTAATTAGATCCCATTTGTCCATTTTGGCTTTTGTTGCCATTGCTTTTGGTGTTTTAGACATGAAGTCCTTGCCCATGCCTATGTCCTGAATGGTAATGCCTAGGTTTTCTTCTAGGGTTTTTATGGTTTTAGGTCTAACATTTAAGTCTTTAATCCATCTTGAATTGATTTTTGTATAAGGTGTAAGGAAGGGATCCAGTTTCAGCTTTCTACATATGGCTAGCCAGTTTTCCCAGCACCATTTATTAAATAGGGAATCCTTTCCCCATTGCTTGTTTTTCTTAGGTTTGTCAAAGATCAGATAGTTGTAGATATGTGGCATTATTTCTGACGGCTCTGTTCTGTTCCATTGATCTATATCTCTGTTTTGGTACCAGTACCATGCTGTTTTGGTTACTGTAGCCTTGTAGTATAGTTTGAAGTCACGTAGTGTGATGCCTCCAGCTTTGTTCTTTTGGCTTAGGATTGACTTGGCGATGCGGGCTCTTTTTTGGTTCCATATGAACTTTAAAGTAGTTTTTTCCAATTCTGTGAAAAAAGTCCTTGGTAGCTTGATGGGGATGGCATTGAATCTGTAAATTACCTTGGGCAGTATGGCCATTTTCACAATATTGATTCTTCCTACCCATGAGCATGGAATGTTCTTCCATTTGTTTGTATCCTCTTTTATTTCCTTGAGCAGTGGTTTGTAGTTCTCCTTGAAGAGGTCCTTCACATCCCTTGTAAGTTGGATTCCTAGGTATTTGATTCTCTTTGAAGCAATTGTGAATGGGAGTTCACTCATGATTTGGCTCTCTGTTTGTCTGTTATTGATGTATAAGAATGCTTGTGATTTTTGTACATTGATTTTGTATCCTGAGACTTTGCTGAAGTTGCTTATCAGCTTAAGGAGATTTTGGGCTGAGACAATGGGGTTTTCTAGATATACAATCATGTCATCTGCAAACAGGGACAATTTGACTTCCTCTTTTCCTGATTGAATACCCTTTATTTCCTTCTCCTCCCTAATTGCCCTGGCCAGAACTTCCAACACTATGTTGAATAGAAGTGGTGAGAGAGGGCATCCCTGTCTTGTGCCAGTTTTCAAAGGGAATGCTTCCAGTTTTTGCCCATTCAGTATGATATTGGCTGTGGGTTTGTCATAGATAGTTCTTACTATTTTGAGATACATCCCATCAATACCTAATTTATTGAGAGTTTTTAGCATGAAGTGTTGTTGAATTTTGTCAAAGGCCTTTTCTGCATCTATTGAGATAATCATGTGGTTTTTGTCTTTGGTTCTGTTTATGTGCTGGATTACATTTATTGATTTGTGTATATTGAACCAGTCTTGCATCCCAGGGATGAAGCCCACTTGATCATGGTGGATAAGCTTTTTGATGTGCTGCTGGATTCTGTTTGCCAGTATTTTATTGAGGATTTTTGCATCAATGTTCATCAAGGATATTGGTCTAAAATTCTCTTTTTTTGTTGTGTCTCTGCCAGGCTTTGGTATCAGGATGATGCTGGCCTCATAAAATGAGTTAGGGAGGATTCCCTCTTTTTCTATTGATTGGAATAGCTTCAGAAGGAATGGTACCAGTTCCTCCTTGTACCTCTGGTAGAATTCGGCTGTGAACCCATCTGGTCCTGGACTTTTTTTGGTTGGTAAGCTATTGATTATTGCCACAATTTCAGCTCCTGTTATTGGTCTATTCAGAGATTCAACTTCTTCCTGGTTTAGTCTTGGGAGGGTGTATGTGTTGAGGAATTTATCCATTTCTTCTAGATTTTCTAGTTTATTTGCGTAGAGGTGTTTGTAGTATTCTCTGATGGCAGTTTGTATTTCTGTGGGATTGGTGGTGATATCCCCTTTATCATTTTTTATTGCATCTATTTGATTCTTCTCTCTTTTTTTCTTTATTAATCTTGCTAGCAGTCTATCAATTTTGTTGATCCTTTCAAAAAACCAGCTCCTGGATTCATTAATTTTTTGAAGGGTTTTTTGTGTCTCTATTTCCTTCAGTTCTGCTCTGATTTTAGTTATTTCTTGCCTTCTGCTAGCTTTTGAATGTGTTTGCTCTTGCTTTTCTAGTTCTTTTAATTGTGATGTTAGGGTGTCAATTTTGGATCTTTCCTGCTTTCTCCTGTGGGCATTTAGTGCTATAAATTTCCCTCTACACACTGCTTTGAATGCATCCCAGAGATTCTGGTATGTTGTGTCTTGGTTCTCGTTGGTTTCAAAGAACATCTTTATTTCTGCCTTCATTTCGTTATATACCCAGTAGTCATTCAGGAGCAGGTTGTTCAGTTTCCATGTAGTTGAGCAGTTTTGAGTGAGATTCTTAATCCTGAGTTCTAGCTTGATTGCACTGTGATCTGAGAGATAGTTTGTTATAATTTCTGTTCTTTTACATTTATTGAGGAGAGCTTTACTTCCAGGTATGTGGTCAATTTTGGAATAGGTGTGGTGTGGTGCTGAAAAAAATGTATATTCTGTTGATTTGGGGTGGAGAGTTCTGTAGATGTCTATTAGGTTCGCTTGGTGCAGAGCTGAGTTCAATTCCTGGGTATCTTTGTTGACTTTCTGTCTCGTTGATCTGTGTAATGTTGACAGTGGGGTGTTAAAGTCTCCCATTATTAATGTGTGGGAGTCTAAGTCTCTTTGTAGGTCACTCAGGACTTGCTTTATGAATCTGGGTGCTCCTGTATTGGGTGCATATATATTTAGGATAGTTAGCTCTTCTTGTTGAATTAATCCCTTTACCATTATGTAATGGCCTTCTTTGTCTCTTTTGATCTTTGTTGGTTTAAAGTCTGTTTTATCAGAGACTAGGATTGCAAACCCTGCCTTTTTTTGTTTTCCATTTGCTTGGTAGATCTTCCTCCATCCTTTTATTTTGAGCCTATGTGTGTCTCTCCACGTGAGTTGGGTTTCCTGAATACAGCACACCGATGGGTCTTGAGTCTTTATCGAATTTGCCAGTCTGTGTCTTTTAATTGGAGCATTTAGTCCATTTACATTTAAAGTTAATATTGTTATGTGTGAATTTGATCCTGTCATTATGATGTTAGCTGGTTATTTTGATCGTTAGTTGATGCAGTCTCTTCCTAATCTCGATGGTCTTTACATTTTGGCATGATTTTGCAGTGGCTGGTACCAGTTGTGCCTTTCTGTGTTTAGCGCTTCCTTCAGGAGCTCTTTTAGGGCAGGCCTGGTAGTGACAAAATCTCTCAGCATTTGCTTGTCTGTAAAGGATTTTATTTCTCCTTCACCTATGAAGCTTAGTTTGGCTGGATATGAAATTCTGGGTTGAAAATTCTTTTCTTTAAGAATGTTGAATATTGGCCCCCACTCTCTTCTGGCCTGTAGGGTTTCTGCCGAGAGATCCGCTGTTAGTCTGATGGGCTTCCCTTTGATGGTAACCCGACCTTTCTCTCTGGCTGCCCTTAACATTTTTTCCTTCATTTCAACTTTGGTGAATCTGACAATTATGTGTCTTGGAGTTGTTCTTCTCGAGGAGTATCTTTGTGGCGTTCTCTGTATTTCCTGAATCTGAATGTTGGCCTGACTTGCTAGATTGGGGAAGTTCTCCTAGATAATATCCTGCAGAGTGTTTTCCAACTTGTTTCCATTCTCCCCGTCACTTTCAGATACACCAATCAGATGTAGATTTGGTCTTTTCACACAGTCCCACATTTCTTGGAGGCTTTGCTCATTTCTTTTTATTCTTTTTTCTCTAAACTTCCCTTCTCGCTTCATTTCATTCATTTCATCTTCCATCTCTGATACCCTTTCTTCTATTTGATCGCATCGGCTCCTGAGGCTTCTGCATTCTTCACGTAGTTCTCGAGCCTTGGTTTTCAGCTGCATCAGCTCCTTTAAGCACTGCTCTGTATTGGTTATTCTAGTTATACATTCTTCTAAATTTTTTTCAAAATTTTCAACTTCTTTGCCTTTGGTTTGAATATCCTCCCGTAGCTCGGAGTAATTTGATTGTCTGAAGCCTTCTTCTCTCAGCTCGTCAGTCCTTCTCCGTCCAGCTTTGTTCCGTTGCTGGTGAGGAACTGTGTTCCTTTGGAGGAGGAGAGGTACTCTGCTTTTTAGAGTTTCCAGTTTTTCTGCTCTGTTTTTTCCCCATCTTTGTGGTTTTATCTACTTTTGGTCTTTGATGATGGTGATGTACAGATGGGTTTTTGGTGTGGATGTCTTTTCTGTTAGTTTTCCTTCTAACAGACAGGACCCTCAGCTGCAGGTCTGTTGGAGTACCTGGCCGGCCGTTTGAGGTGTCAGTCTGCCCCTGCTGGGGGGTGCCTCCCAGTTAGGCTGCTCGGGGGTCAGGGGTCAGGGACCCACTTGAGGAGGCAGTCAGCCCGTTCTCAGATCTCCAGCTGCGTGCTGGGAGAACCACTGCTCTCCTCAAAGCTGTCAGACAGGGACATTTAAGTCTGCAGAGGTTACTCCTGTCTTTTTGTTTGTCTGTGCCCTGCCCCCAGAGGTGGAGCCTACAGAGGCAGGCAGGCCTCCTTGAGCTGTGGTGGGCTCCACCCAGTTCAAGCTTCCCGGCTGCTTTGTTTACCTAAGCGAGCCTGGGCAATGGCGGGTGCCCCTCCCCCAGCCTCGCTGCCGCCTTGCTGTTTGATCTCAGACTGCTGTGCTAGCAATCAGCGGGACTCCGTGGGCGTAGGACCCTCTGAGCCAGGTGCGGGCTATAATCTCCTGGGGCACCGTTTCCTAAGCCCTTTAGAAAAGCACAGTATTTGGGTGGGAGTGGCATGATATTCCAGGTGCCTTCTGTCACCCCTGGAAAGGGAACTCCCTGATCCCTTGCACTTCCCGAGTGAGGCAATGCCTCGCCCCTGCTTCGGCTGGCACACAGTGCACTCACCCACTGACCTGCACCCACTGTCCGGCACTCCCTAGTGAGATGAACACGGTACCTCAGATGGAAATGCAGAAATCACCCGTCTTCTGCGTCGCTCACGCTGGGAGCTGTAGACCGGAGCTGTTCCTATTCGGCCATCTTGGCTCTATGTGCCCTCAATAAATACCATAGCTACTTCTGTCAGGGAGTTTACAGTTGACAGATAAATAAAAGTTAATCTACTTACCAAATAAGGAAATGGAATTGACTCATAATTCAAGTCTTAGCAAAATCTCTCCCTAGAGGAGCTCCTTCCCCTCAATAGTCATTACCACACTATCCTATTACAGTTTTGTCACAGCACTTATTTGTTTGTTGAGTTGCTTTTTGGTTTATTTTTTGCATGTGTTCCACTAGAACAGAAGCCCCTGAGATCAAGGATCTTATCTAATTGACTGTTGCTCCCCAGTGCCTGGAATCATGCCTACTTATCCCATCATTTAATTATTCATTAAATGTTTGTTAAAGGAAGTCAAAGAAGGACTCCTGAGAAGTACAGAGTACTAGGAGAAAGTATTTTACCTGATACGAGAAATCACAGATACTTGAGGAAGTAAGATTTGTACTGCAAATCTGAAGAATGAATGAGGTTCTAAAGGAGTATGTGTGTGGACACGTGTGCACCTGTATGTTGGGAAAGGGGGCAGCAACAAGCTTCAGGTAGAAAAGGAAGTGTGTGCCAAGGCCTGTGGTCGGACAGAGCATGCCAAATAGGAAAAAAGGAGAAAAGACCAGCCCGAAGAGCCAGCGCAGTTCAGTGCAACACTTGGCGGAGAAGCAGGCCAGGCTAGAGGCTTGTAGGAAATTTGACTTTATCTGAAAAGTAATGAGGAACCATTGAAATATTTTAATCAGGAAGGAAGTTTGAGTTTTGATGTTTGAGTTTTCAGCAAGATATATTTTCAATGTGAAGAGAAGAGAGAAATGGGTCGGCCGGATAGAGACATCCCACTTTGGAGTCTCTCCAACAGTCCAGAAATGAAGCAAAGGAGCTTTGCTAACCTTTGATTATGGTGATAAGAAAAGTTGTTGAAATCACGAGCTCTTTAGAAGATAAAACTACTCAGAGTCTATAATAGAGGTGGAACAAAGAGCAGAGGAAATGGGGGTGGAAGGGATGACTATTAGGTTTCTGGCCTGTGCAAGAGAATGGGCGGTGGTACCATCTCTGATGGGGAACATGGCAGAGCAGGTATGGAGGGACATGCATGCCTGCCTTTCCTGTATATGTGGTATCTCATTGATATTGAAAGGTTCCGTAGAGTACAGATTTTATTTATGTGTACCAAAGCCTGAGAATTTTCAGAAAGGATAAGGGCATAGCCTAACAAGAGAACCGAAGTACCCTGATTTCAATACTCTGCAGGTGAACCGTAATATTGTTTAAATAATTATTATATTTCAAACTTGTAAAAGATTACATCCGTATGACCACAAATCTTGAAGTAATTTTTGAACATTTTTACATTATTAAATTCCTATATGGATCTCAATTTCTAGATTGTGTTTACAACTATATTAATTCTAAAGATAAAAAGATATATGCCTTCACAAGGTTTTCTTTTCATTTTAGAATCAAGAATAATATTCTGAAAAGTATAATTAACTATTTTCATTTTAATATATCTATCTGAACATTTCCAGGAATTTCAAAGAATAAAGGAAAACTGGAAATAGGTAAATATTGGAATAAGAACGTCCAGTACCTAAAATGTGAAAGAAGAATGGGATCTCATTATACAATATAAAAAGGATTACAAAACCCACAGCACAAAGGAGGTCTGTTTCTTTTCTTTTGATGTGTCTGTGTAGTGAAACTGCAATTAGCGGTAATAGGAGTTGCATGTGTAACTCAAAGGAGCTTGATGCAAGATTGCAGCAGGGTACAAAATGGTACAAGCAAAATCCCATTCTCATTACCAACATATAATTTTATTGTCTCCTTTAGATAACGTAATTTTTCTGTTATCAGAATTGTCCAACCCATTACATCACAAATGCAATTATAAATTCATTATAAATCACCCAAGCTGATAAAAAATCAAATGTAGCAAATTAATTTGAAGTCAAGGAGAGAGAAAGTAAATGGTGGTCAAGTTGTATATGAAATTTGCCTTTGTGGTTACAAAGAAGACATGCTTACACTTAAATACTCTGTTCTGATACAGAAACATCTTTTTTTTTAAATTGGGTTTTTGTTTTAAAATGCTGATTTTTCTTGGGCAACAGACAATCCCTTAAATTTTGCAATCTGGCATTCCCTTCTTCCTATAATAATTTCTGCAGCGTTTTTCTAGAAATATCCTGCTTTGGACACTCTTGGTTTTGTTTCATTCTGTATAGAACTCGCATGTAAGTTAACATCCATTACACACATCAAACATGTGTAACCATTTAATTGGTATGGATATTATACGTGTATATAACACAAGTCTAAAAAACCAGATGGTCCTCTATGTTGAGTATTAACATATACATCATATCACAGTACACAAAAAAGGCTTTTTACTCAGCAAATTTGTTACATATATCATAGTATTTACGCTATTTATCTTCCTTAAAATATATTTGACTAATTTTTAAGTTAAATTAATTGATTCAGGCAGTTTCTATTCTCTTCTGCATTTTAATGCACATTCTTCTGTCACAGAGAAAAATACATTTTCACCCTCTAAAGGATTTTCATGTTCATTATATAATACATAATAAACTTATATTAATAATTTTGCCGAGAATATCATGGTGAAATATACATTAACTTGAACATTGCATCTTTTTTCCCCTCTAATTTATTTAAGTTACTTGCTTAAATATAGAAAATGGTGTCACAGATTTACTCACACTACATCTAAATCTAAAGCAAAAATATAGTCCGCTTATTTTTGTCTACTACCAGTCTGAACTTGAAACCTGAACTTTCTGTGTGTTGCAGCAGGGGTGGGCCAGGTTGGGGGCGGGGGGATTGCCCAAATTCATTTTAAACATAGTTTGAGCAAAAACGTAATAGTGTTTAATGTAGGGTTTAATCTCTTTAGATAACAATTCTCTGACTTTCACACTAAACTAACCTTCTCTCCTTTCTAAGATAGCACTTAGCTTAAAAAGAAAAGTCATCCTAGGATCTGCCATGGGTTTTGGGACCTACTCTGCTCTGCGCCTGCTGACCTGATGGTTGTGTAACCCAGTCTGGAACTCCTTGGGCTTTGATCGCGATTGCTTCCCATCCTCTTTTGAGTCTTCATTTTGAAAGAGAAGCCAGCTAAAATTCTTGGCTTTTTGCTGGGTGGGGAGACGGAGTGTGGAAAGAGTAGGTCCTGAAGGTAGAAAATGCCTAATGACTGAGAGATACAATAGATGGAAACTCCACCAAAACTTTCTCTGCTGAATCCCTGTAAGTCCACATCTATTTGCACCTGGCTTTTTTCTTGCCTGTTAACACAATGCAGCAGTGGTCTGCTAACTTTAGTATAGGTGAGAATCACCTGGAAGGCTTGTTAAACCTTAGATTGCTGGGTCCTACCGGAGAATTTCTGGTTCAGCAGGTCTTGAATGGAGCTCGATAATTTGCAAAGCTAATAATTCTCAAGTGAGGCTGAACCGCTGGTGTGGTAACCTCTCATTGAGAAGCACTGCACTGAAGCAGTATAACTTTGTATCAAAGATTTGCTACATTTCATTCTTTTCTGTTTTCTTAAAGATCTTGCTTCATTAACTTTTCCTTCTGTTTCTCTATTCTTCAGTCTATTTCTCTCTAGGGAATCCTTTGAATCAGGATACAGGCATGGCCTACTCTTACAAAAGCAAAACACAATAAAATTCATACACAACTACAAATAGCTTTCTTGGATCCAAGCTGCATCTCTAGCTACCATATAATCTCTACAAAGCCATGCTTCTTGGAGGAGATTTTTACTCGTGCTGTAGCTATTTTGTTACCTATTCTTTGTTCTAGCTTTCTGCAATTCAGGTTTTGCTTTTACTACTTCTACAACTACACCATAACTCCTGGTCTGGTTAATGTAAAAAACCTTATGCTTTTATGGCATTATTTTAGTTTTTCTTAGCTAGGACCAAATTACAACTTATGAGAAAATGAAAATGTCAGGGAATTTTAATAACTTGTAGTAGTTCTGCCACTTATAAGTTGGGTAATTACAGGCAAAGTTTGAATCCCTCTGAGGCTCAGTATTTGCAAATGTTAATGGTATCTGTCTTGTAAGGTTATTCTGAGGATAGGCTGATGTATATCTTGCAAGATTAGTTCTAGGCTATTGTGCATATAATGCATAGAATTTAGTGTTTGCATAGTGTTTGCAATGTAAACAGTAGATAATAGTAGTAGAAATAATGTAATTTTGAAATTTAAAACACAGAGAAATGAGATTATTTTGAGCCTATGTTTTGTCACCATCAGAATACAAGTGGGTGCTAGTATCAATTTTCTAGGTGGAGTGCTTCAATTATACATAAATTCTAATGCACCAAAAGAATGATCTCCATGAATTAAATGATTTGTTGAAAAGGTACCTTATCATCCAACATCTTACACAGAGGCTTTGCTGGCTCTTGAAAGGCTAGATATGGGTCGAGTGCCGTGGCTCATGCCTGTAATCCCAGCACTTTGGGAGGCAGAGGCAGGTGGATCTCCTGAGGTCAGGAGTTTGAGACCAGCCTGGCCAACATGGCGAAACCCCATCTCTATTAAAAATACAAAAATTAGCCTTGCGTAGTGGTGCCTATAGTCCCAGCTACTTGGGAGGCTGAGGCGGGAGAATCACTTGAACCCAGGAGGCAGAGATTGCAGTGAGCTGAGATCGCACCACTGCGAGCCAGCCTGGGCAACAAGAGTGAAACTCCATCTCAAAAAAAAAAAAAAAAAAGGAAAGAAAGGCTAGATATGTAGAACTATCTTATTAACCAAGAGTTGCTTAAAGGGATATCCTGGGGCTAAACATATTTCTCCCTATAATCCCTTGCTAACCACAGCCCTAAAGTCTTCTGATGATTAATATCAGGCCCCCTTTGCTGAACTGGTGAGCCTGACAGAGAACTGGCTTATGTTGGACGGTTCTGGCCACATGTTCACTTAAAGACCCATGGTCAGGCACTCCATCTTTACCAGAACCCTAAAACACACCCAGAGCTGTTTTTCAAAAGGTGAAGCATTTTCCTCTGCAGACAGCTTCAGAATCACAGAGGACTATGTTGATGACCTTATTGGGCTTGTCATGAACCTTACACATCATCTTTTCTCACCGAAGATACCTCTAATATCACAGGGTCTACTGGGTCATGTGTCCTAAGTGGCCAAGGTCCTTGCCCTCTCTAACCTGGACCTGCTGCTGAATTCTTCTCATGCTCCATGCTCTAATCATAGTTGACAGCTTTTCATGCCACCCAGTACAGAGGCCAGAGTAATATTCCCGGGTTTTGGCATATGCTGCCTGCAAAACCTAAGGGATCTTATCAGGTGATGTGCTTTCTTCTTTGTAGTGGGAGACATGAGATACAATAATTTTTCTTTTTCTTTGGTGTTGGCCCAGCATTCCTTAAACCACATGACCTTTAAAAATGTTAGGGATGTGGCAGGCCCCTGAAAATATTTTTGGTTTATTCCCTACCCTTTGGAGCACATCTGTCTTACTAGAGCCTCCAATATACTTGTCATTTCTTATTTATTTGGTTCTATTAGCATGATGTCAGCAGTACAACGTGCCAGCAGGATGTTCTTCAGGATGTGAGGCCAGTCCAGATTTCTTTGATAGAGAGAGAAACTGTTAACCTAGTGCTGGGCAAGACTGCAAATATATGCTATAGTCACTTCCAAGGAAATGTTAATTGTTTCTGTTCTTCTTTTCTGAAGAGTTAAAAGCACACCCACATTTTTCAGATCAAAGGCCTCATACCATGAACCTGAGGATGTGTTTATCTGTGCTCGCAGAAATAGCCCATCTAGAACAGCAAAGGCAAGTAGGCAATGGGGGCTATAATTTGACTGAGTCAGTAGCTGATTGTTGTCATCCAGAAGCCACCTGCTTTTGTAGGGGTTCCTGGATGATGACAGGAAATGTTATTTACATGGAGATAGGGCAGAGACTACCAGCCCTGCCTCCTTTAGGACAATAATTTCTGCCATTCCTTAAGCAATACAATGTTGTTTTAGATGTGCAGTCTTGACGGGGAGAACACTTTAGAGGTTCTGCTTAACTTAAACAGAGTTCAGTGCTAATGTGCCCACTCCCTAAGAATATACTTGAAATGGGACCATTAGCACTGAACAGGGTACATGAACAGAGTAGACCACTGTAAGCTAGACCTTGGCCAAGTGGGACCATTAGCACTGAAGAGGATTCATGAACAGAGTGGACCACTGTAAGCCAGACTTTGGCCAAGACTTCATTTGATACTTGACCCTATATTTGCCCTCCTGCAACAGAGGGCTCTTGATGGCACTTTAGTTCCCTAGAGTTCAATGTCAACAAGGACATTGTGTCCAGTGACCTAGAAATGTTTAGGTATTCTCTTTTCTTCAATGAATAGTTACTCTGAGAGGGAAGTGAGCATTAAAGTTCAGTAGGGAGTGCTAGATTCAATATCTGTGGAAGACAGGTAATGAAACAAGATGGAACAGAGGGAGAAGCTGGGCTACAGTGCGGTTTCAATGAAGACCTCAGGGGACCCTATGTGGAGCTCTAAATGTCACTCTCTCAAGTTGTCCCACATCATGGCAAGGAGACAGGTTTTCTATTCCCTCTTTCACTGCTTATTGGATGGAAGCTCTCCTTGGAGAGGGAGTCTGACCACGGGCAAGATAGCTCTCCACCTAAAGGCAATTTTCTGACAGGGCTGAGAACTGAGAGTTGTCAGCCCCTAACATTCCAGCAGCTGCTGAAGATTTTCTGTTCTAAAGATGAATCTGTGTGGCACAGCCCAATACCCTTGAATCGTCAATATCTAATGTGGGGAAATGTTGGTGCTAGAAATATACCAGGCTCTCAAAATCACAAAACAAGAATAAATATAAAACTGCCTTCAAACACTGTCTTTAAACAGATTGCTACCTTTGACCGTTCTAATAATATTTTTCTTTTACATTTGAAATTGTGGTTAAAATATACATAACATAAAGCTTACTCTTCTAACCATTTTTAAGTGTATAATTCAGTGGCATTAAGTACATTCACAATGTTGTGTAACCATCACCACTGTCCATTTCCAGAACTTTTGCATCATCCCGAACAGAATCTTTGTATCCATTAAACAATAACTCCCTATTCTCTCTTCTTTCTCAGTCCCTAGAAACTATCATTTTACTTTCAGTCTCTCTGATTTTGCCTATTCTAGGTATCTCATGTAAGTGGAATTGTACAGTATTTGTTCTTTTGTGTCTCGATTATGTCACATAGCACACAGTTTTCAAGGTTGCAGCACGTATCGGAATTTAGGCTGAATAATATTCCATTGTTTCTGTATACCACTTTCCAATTGTTACCACATTCATCTGTTGACTGACATTTGAGTTATTTCTATCTTTTGGATATTATAAATAATGCTTCTATAAACATTGGTGTACAATATATGTTTGGGTCACTGTTTTCAATTCTTTGGGGCATAGAGTGAGAAGTAAAATTGCTGGAATAATAACTATATGTTAAATTATAGCAATACATAATATTTTATTCTAATGTTCACTATTGGGAGTATAATTCTTATTATACAATTATATTATTTTAAAAAATTGTATAATAAAATATTGTATAATAAAAATATTATACACTTATATAATTCTTATAATACAAAATTATATTCATATAATAATTTGCTTGTATTTATGAATATGTGACATTCGGCTAAGCATTTTATGTTCAATATGTCTTAGATAATTACTGAGAGACAGTAAGTACAAATTAAATGGTAGTAATTGATATTTACTATGATTGCCTCATCGAATACCTATAGTAACCCCTGAAGAAAAGATGTAAATATTTTTATACTAAGTATATTAAATGGAAAAACTGAGGCTTAGAGAAGTTATAATTTGCCTAAGATCACACAGATCAATTGCAGAGTCGGGCTTAGCCACTAGAACTGTTTACCTCAAAGACTATGCTCTGAAAAATTACTCTGTCTTATACTTAGAGAACTATTAGATCTTTGGCCATATGTTTAGAGACCTATATCTACCTTTTAAAATGTAAACTGCTTTAAAGTGTATAATTCCCAAGGGAGAATTTTGTGTGTATGTGTGTGTGGGGGGTGTTATGGTTTTTTATTTGTTTGCTTGCTTGTTTTTGCAGCATATTCATATGTCTAATAAAAATATCAAATAAATAAATTTAGTATAAGCATTTGAAACTCACAATAGTGGCTTTTTTTTTTTTTTTTCCTATTTGTCCTCTAATTCCATGAGGAGACATGAAATACTGGGCTGGCCTAGTATATGCATAATTTTTCATTTTTACATGTATGCAAACTGGAAGCAAATCGATCTTCTACTCCAGATTTTTCTTTCAGATTTTTTTCTCAATAGACAAAATAATGTTTTAGAGTTTTTAGGCCATTTCCACAAAATATTATTTTCTTTAGAACAAGTAGAAAGTTATTTGAAAATACGTTATTTTTTTTCAGAAACAGGAAGCATATTTGTCAGATAACCAATTCTCTTTACACATTGGAAATTTTATTTTAAATCAAAATAAATAAAATCTAGCTTTGCTTTAGCACAATTATTTATTTAAGGCATTTGTCCATAATTATTTTAGGGTAAAAAATATATCACATAGTTAATAAAATAAATGTTTGGTTTGTTGTTGTTTTGTAGTTTGATGACAATTTATAGACAAATTACCATAGAAAAAAAGTCAACAAGACAATCTTTTAAAAAAAATTTGTCTATGCCACAATAGCTAAAAACTACATTGAAAAAAATGTACAAAATATTCAAATCATAGTTACCTTTCATTAGTAGTTTTTATATTTTTATAAGAGATGTTTTCTCAAGTGGCATAGATATCTGAATAAATCAAGTTAAATCAAGGGAAAAACTTTCTAGGTCAAATTACTTGCATATTATATTAGATTTGGGGTGTAACCTTTGGTCAGGGTACTACTTTTTGCTATCAGTTCCTTACAAAATTTTCTTGTTACATTATTTATTCTTTTTTTTAAAGCCGTTGTATTTCTATCTGATTATGGTTTGGCTGTGTGAAAACTGGGATACCAATAGTTAAGATATCATTGAGATCCTCTAAAAATTTATCAGAGTCTTTAAGCTATAAGTTACATACATCATAATAACTTAATGGTATCAAGTATATACAATCCAAACTGATACACTTAGCTTCTAATCAGACCTTCACATGAAATTGAAAAGTAAACTTGGTTTACACACATGTCAATACTTCTCACTCCAGGTTGATTATTTAAAACAGTATTTTCTAAACTGAGTTTTTTCAAACTTTTCTCCCCAGATGTTTGGTTAAAAAAGTTTGGGGAATCTCACACAATTATCTCCATCTGAGAATGGCAACATATATCAGTCTATAGATCACTGTGATCAGTCCTGTAGTAACTAAATTTGGTTAATGTACTTACTCAAAATTTTGAAACCCTGATTTAGAAATTATATATGCTGTAAGTGTTTAACCTCTGTGAAATCCAATTTAGCTGTTGACAATAAAACAGAAAGTAGAAAATGTCTTTGCATTTCATAACAATATATAGAAATATTTTTGCCTGTATATATTGTCATCTGCAATAGATTTTAGTTTGAGGGAAATTAAGTTCCTGGCAAGATTTTTTTTAGTTGCTAGTGTTTCTCAATTAACTCCTTTGAGTTATTGTTATATGTCAAGTATATTAAACAAAGGACTTGGTGTGGAAAAATTTGTTGCAAGTTATTGAGTTCAGGATTAAATACACTGTACAATTCAGAAAACAATAGAATATTTGTACTAGGAAGGGAATTTAAGAAATTTTCTACATTATATAAATTGAAGTATCAACTTCTATAATTTTAGCAGAAAACAAAATTCAAACCACGAATATTTTATGAACTTAGATAGCTGATTTGGTATCTAATATTTATTTTTAAGTGAACTTGGTTTATTCCTACATTGCACTAATATAATGGAAGAGGCTTTATAGAAAAGAAGAGATTATATGAAATAATATGGTCAGATGAAGGAAAAATTTGATCACAAAGTTGTTCAAGCAATGTGTTAAAATTTTCTTTTTTTTAAAAAAATTTATTTTTATTTTAAGTTGTGGGGTACATGTGCAGGGTGTGCAGATTTGTTACATAGGTAAACGTGTGCCATGGTGGTTTGCTGTACCTATCAACCCATCACCTAGGTGTTAAGCCCAGCATAGATTAACTATTTTTCCTAATGCTCTCCCTCCCCAACCCCATTCCCTGACAGGCCCCATTGTGTGTTTTGCCCCTCCCTGTGTCCATGTGTTTTCATTGTTCAGCTCCCATTTATAAGTAAGAACATGTGATGTCTGGTTTTCCATCCCTGTGTTAGTTTGCTAAGGATAATGGCTTCAAGCTCCATCCATGTCCCTGCAAAGGACATGATCTCATTCTTCTTTATGGCTGCATAGTACTCCATGGTATATATGTACCACGTTTTCTTTATCCAGTCTATCATTGATGGGTGTTTGGATTGATTGCATGTCTTTGCTATTGTGAATAGTGCTGCAATGAACATATGTATGCATGAATCTTTGTAATATAATGATTTACATTCCTTTGGGTATATATGCAGTAATGGGATTGCTGACTCAAATGGTATTTCTGGTTCTAGATCTTTGAGGAATTGCCACACCATCTTCCACAATGGTTGAACTAATTTACATTCCTGCCAACAGTATAACTTTCTACAAAAAAGAGAAGGTGCACCAAACATCATATAGATTTTTTTCTATGTGATTTTTACATAAAAATATGTAAGTCAGAAGAAGTAAGACATGATTGCATTTTTAAAATAAAGCTTTTTAAAATTTAAAATGTAAGGCGTGATTTAATTGAGTATAATGAGCATGTAACATCAGATATAATTTTTTAGGTACCTGGAATCCATTGATTGAATGGCAAGAAAGTACAATACCTTCTTTACCTTATTGCCCGAGTACTAAACTTCATTAGGAAGGTGGCTTGCACCTCTTGGTACTTTTAGGACAAATGAAGTTCACCTAGTTACCTAGCAGTATCTTGAGAATCCTTTTAATGTCTATGCCAGTGATGGAGCCCTACACATGCTTGACTTCTCTTGTGTAATTAATGATAAGATGAAAATCAGAATTATTTTTATGTGGCTATTAGATGCCTTTTAGACAGTCACAACTTCCAGGTGCTATCACTGAAGTTCAGAGTTAAAGATTCTTCTGACCAATATCCTTACACAACTTATCCTCTCTCCACTCCACTCTTCAAATAACCTGAGTTATTCAAGGCTCTTAGGACATTTGTGGGTGTCTAATAAATAACACCTTGCATGGAATCTGAAAAATTAGTAAAAAAATTGGAAGGAAGATGGAGAAAAAGGTGTCCACATAATTACTATATTTACTACTTTACACTAAGTTGGAAAATGTATCTAACACAAAAGCTAAGTGAGCACCTAATTGAACCCCAAATTTAAATAGACTTACTCCTTACTTACCAAGGAGTATTTGTGCTATCTGTGGGCATCTGGATCCCAGAGGTAAAGAGGGATGAGCTGATTCGAGTAGATCATGATCAATGTTCAGTATGTTTTTCTCAGTTTAACCAATCACTTGAATCACACCTTTGCCCTTGGGGCAGAATGAATTCCATTTCCTTAATGTGGAAATACAAGTGAAAGGTATGGATAAAACGTTCTCCCCTAACAATGTTATTTGGATGATATTCAGAGAAGCAACTGTGAAGTCATTGAACATATATTGGATTCTTGAATCAAGAGACCTCATGAATGTTTGGTTCTACCATTCAGATGTTTTACCTTCAAGGTGTCAAAACTATCCAAGTTCCAGTTTTCTCGTTTGTAAATTAATAATAATAATAAAAGTACCCAGCTTTGAGAGTTCTTTTAAGGGTTAAATTAAATAATAAATGAGAACAAGAACAAAACTGTGTTAAATATTAGTATTATGTTATTAAATGGTGTAGATCAACCAAGTGTTATTGAGCACTGTGCTAAACACTGGAGATACGAAGATGAGTAGGACAAAGTCTCTGACCTTCAGTCTCATGTAAGAAATAAAAATACAAACAGATCATTTTAGGGAAAGAGGATAATGAGAAACAGTCTGAGTGCTTATGAGTGCACTGAAATCTCATTCATTGAAAGCTCAAAGGAATTGTTAAGTTACTTCTAATTTTAGCGTAGATCACATGAATGCATGGAATAAATAGCGCTCAGCTTTTTGTCCATGGCTCTCTTCCTATACTTACTTTCCCCATCTAACCTACATTTATATGAATATAAATTCTATAAAACCAAACAATGTGCTATCTAGGTCATGTCATGTGGTGGTAACATTGGATTTATCAACATCAGGCTGTATATTGTGAAAAACTAGGGAGCCCGTCATGGGATCAGCAAGCTTATAGAATAGGATTGACAGCTAGGATGAAAGCCAAAGCCAAGAGATTGTTCCCAGTATAATAGGAGCTGCAAAAATGCAAAAGGCAGATTCTGTGCAGTAGTCCAGGGTCAAAATCAAATACGGTCTAAAAATGAGAAAAACAAATAGGAATATAGACTTTCATAGATGAGAGTTAATTCCTTGAACTGTGATAGTCCAATCCATCCCACTTCCTAAAAGGAGATCTGTCTTATGCAAGCAGCTGAAAATACTGTTAAACCTTCTTTTTTTTTTCAATTTTTTTCAAAATTCTATTCATTTAAATTGTAACAAAATATACATAAAATGTACTATTTAACTATTCAAGTGTACAAATCACATTAAGTACTTTCCCAATGTTATACAGTCATCACCTCTATTTCAAGAACTTTTTCATCATCCCAAATGGAAACTCTATACCAACTAAACAATTATTTCCAATCTTCCCTATCCCCAGCCCTTAATTACCTCTGTTTTACTTTCTGTCTTTGAATTTGCCTATTCTAGCATATTAGGTAGTTCTTGCATTGCTATAAAGAAATACCTGAGACTGGGTAATTTATAAAGAAAAGAGTTTTAATTGGCTCATGGTTCTGCAGGCTTTACAGGAAGCATGGTGCTGACATCTGTTGGGCTTCTGGGGAGGCCTCTGGAAGCTTATGATCATTGTAGAAGGTGAGGGGAGAGTAGACACATCACATGGTGAAAGCAGGGGGAAGAGAGAGAGAGAGAAAGGGGCCACACACTTTTGAACAGTCAGATCTTGTGAGAAGTCACCCACTATCATGAGGACAGCACCAAGGGATTGGGGCTAAACCTTCATGAGAAATCCACTCCCTTAATTCAATTACCTCCCACCAGGCCTCACCTCTAATAATGGGGATTACAATTCAACCTGAGAGTTGGGTGGGGACACAGATCCAAACTATGTCATCTTGGTACCTAATATGAGTGAAATCATACAGTGTTTGTTCTCTTGTGTCTGGTTTATTTCACTTAACGTTTTCAAGGTTTATCCATATTGAAGTATATCCATATTGTAGAAAATTTTGTATCAGAATTTCTTTTTAAGGTAGAATAATATTTCATTGTATATTCCACATTTTTTTTTACCACATTCATCTATTGATTGACATTTGGGTTGTTTCCACCTTTTGATGATTGTGAACAATGCTGCTATGAACATTCATGTACAAATATCTATTGAGCCCCTGTTTTCATTTTTTTGGGTATACTCCCAGAATTGCTGGATTTCATGGCAACTCTATGCTTTATTTTCTGAGGAACTCTCATGCTGTTTCCTAAAGCAGCTACACCATTTTACATTCCCACCAGGAATGCATTAGGGTTTCAATTTTTCCACATATTCATCAACACTTGTTACTTTCTGGCTTTAGTTTAGTTTTGTTTTTAATTATAGTCATCCTAATAGGTGTGAAATAGTATGTGGTTTTGATTTGTATTCCCCTAATGGTGTTGAGAATATTTTCATGTGCTTATTGGCTATTGTATATCTTCGTTGAAAAAAGTGTCTATTCAAGTCCTTTGCCCATTTTTAAATTGGGTTTTTTGTTTTATAGTTGTTGACTTGTAGGAGATTTTTATAGATTCTGGATAATCCTTATCAGATACATTATTTGCAAATATTTTCTCTCATTCTGTGGGTTGTCTTTTTACCCCGTGATACTGTCCTTTAATAAACAAATGTTTTAATTTTAATGAAGTACAATTTATCTATATTTTCTTTTGTTGCCCATGTGCTTGGTATTATAGTCAACAGATCATTGCCAGAAACGCCTTTTTTTTAAAGCAAGAATTTTAAAAATAAAAGCTGGAACAATGTCCAATTCGCTTTTACAACATTATTTATTGATTTTTTTCACTTTACTAGGTAAAGTAAGAGAAAATTGAATGGTAAAAACTTACTGAGATTTAACTATGTTTGTTTTTCTTACTGCATACAGAATTGTTATTATAATACTTAAAGTGCTACTAGAAATATCCCTAATATTGTCACCGTGCTATTCCAAATTAAAAAGATAAACTGTCTCTCTCCACTGCAAACTTGAAATAAATTTTCTGTGACATTCACAAAATGTTATAATGCCTGGTTTTTTTGTAGTGGTACATGAAAAGGACTGATTTTATTTTATTACTGATGGAGAAAATTGGCAAATATCTTGTCTTTCTTCTCATAGCTCAGTGTAATTTACAGGTTAATTGTGCATCACAAACACAAAGTATTTAGATTGGAGAGTTGCCTTCTCTATATTGCTATTGATCTAAATTCACACGAAGAAAAAAGGCATTAATTTGAGGGCAAAGAGTGTCAGAAATGATTTATAGATTTCATGGAGTGTCAGGAAGTGGACATCACTATCTGGTAGCTTTTATGAATACTAAGGATGAAATTCTGAAGGAACTAGGCTACAAAATAATTATTTTGCAGAAGCAAAATATTGACATAAAACCAATATATCTTGCTCTTAAGTGAATCGTAGAGATGAATCATTAAGATTATTCAATATCATTGCTATAAGCAAGATGATCTAACCAAACCTGTCTTCCAAGAGTATTAAAGCCTCCTTTTGTGCTATAAAAGTACTTTAAATTCTTGAAGCAAGAACCTGAAATAAGCTGGACTCACCCTCCTAAACAGAATGCAGAAGTCACCCATCTGCTATAGATGAATGACCTTCGTATTTACATACCCAAAATTACCTGCTTCTAAAGCCATCTGGATAGTGTTACAATGTCCTTGTTTGACAGAATTTGTATTAAGAGGGCTAGAAGCCACCAATGAACAAAGCAAATCAGTTCAAATGGGAGATAGCAGGAAGGAATGTAGATTCATACATTCTCAGCAAAAAATTAGAGCACATAACAAAGATTCATGCTTCAACAAGAAAGAAAAATGTGGCTGTTTTTATTAGTTATCATAATAAAGGTAAATATCTGTGCAAACAGTCGACGCAGGCAGTGATATAGAAAGGATGGGATTTGGATGGCAGGGGAAGCTGATGCACCATATGTATATATATATTTATTTATTTATAAAGCATCAATTCAGTCTACATGCATAACTTGATAGCACAAAAGAAAATGTTTTATGTTGTTCCCTCTTTGGATCCTTGAATGTATGTGATTTAGTAAAGAAAATTAGATTAACACCAGATATATGGGAATTTCCTTTATTATTTCTTTCTGCAACTTTATTGAGGGATGCCCCTTAGATAAAGAGCAAACTACTTCATTGAACACATTCTTTCTTTAAAAATATTTTCCTCATCTTCCATCAATTAACAGAACCCTAGATGTCAATCTATTTCAGCTTAATGCTGCTTTCTTCAGACACATCCGGGAATTCACTAAAGTAATAAGTAGGTTTTTCCTGAAAGCACCAACTACCAGACATATTTCTCCTACAAGGTTTTTAATTGAGAGACTGTTTTTTCCAGGCACCTTTGCATAGTTGTGGGTTTTATTTTATTCAAAATGACATCTAGTCCCTGTCATAATCTGAATTGTGGCAGGGCAGAATAGGAGAAGAGTGATATATATGAGGAGGGTGATTATTCATAATTGCTATGTTTGAAGAATAGAATAAAGAAATGATTTTTCTAGTACTAAAAAAAATGACACTTTTCTAAATGAAAGTGATTTTATATTTTGAAGTTGTTTCCTCTATATAAATATGATTTTCTGGTGGCTCATGAAATTTTAGTTTCTATAGTACTTCTGAAATTCAGGTAGACTACAGAGTATTAATTTGATTCCCACCCTCTGCTCCCCACACACATACACAAGAACGACAGAAACCAAATAAATATAAAAGGAGAAAATGATAGCTTAAGTAAAAACCAGTAATATTTAAGCAAAACAATGAAAATTTCCCATGAAATATCTTCACATTTGATGCAAAAATATAAAAAATCACTCTCATATACATGCTAAAAAGAGTTCAGTGCACTTCAGTACACTGACACACATATTGTTCCATTTTCCTGATCTGTGTCATCTCTGGGCCTAGAAAATAGCTCCAATATTAACTGTACGTGTGCTTCAAGCAATGTGCTGATTATGTAGGGGGACTGAACTAAACCAAGGGGTTTATCAAAATGGTGGAACAAATTACTTCAACATTGCCATTATCTGAGGAAGCAGGACAGGGGTTAATCTCTTGCACTGATGACTAACATTCAGCCATGCAGGCATCAAATAACTCTGCACAGTATTGTTAAAGGTCTTCCTGGCTCAAAGGCATATTTGTTCTGAAAGGGTTTACATTTGTTTGGTTGAGGGTAGAGGGTTTGATTGTTGACCAGGTTGAGGTCACAGACTACAATTAGGTATTTGGAAGGAATGCACATCTTGATTTCATTATCCAGAAGGTATAACAAACAAATGTTAAAAAGGCATAAAGACCTGCAGACAGAGACGCCTAGCCTGACTCCAGCCCTTACTATTTATGTGTTTTCCCTTATTTGCTCATTTTTAAAACTCTTTGGACTACTTCAGGAAGTCGAATCAAGCTTTACTCAATTACAATATTTTCCTCTTTGCACACACTAGCCAGAGTGGTGGTTGCGCCAGGGTGTGAGTTAAGTCTTTCTTTCTGGAATCTTTGGAAGTCATCCAAATGTGTTTGTCAGCTGCCAGTTTGCGGCCCTTTATCTAACGATGGGGTGGGCACAGCTGATTCACGTGAAATCTATGATAAACTGGAAAATCATGTAGTGTCTTGGAAAACAGATGAAATTTTCAAAGGCGTTTGTCATTGTCTTGACATTGCCTTACATTTTAGTGTTTAGCATGGTACATTGTTTGTTGGTTAAAAAAAGAATATTTAACAATGCTTTTGTTCTTTTTGTGAAGTTCTTTGGGGGTATATTATACTCTATGACAGTTTTAAAGATAGATATTTCACTGTTAATGGTTTTGCTCCTCTGGTGTTCTACACTTGAAATTTTCTTTATAAAGGAAATGTTCATATGTATTAGACAGAAACACTCTTTAGGATTAATCTACTAAAAAGAAAAGTATTTCCTTCAAAAGGCCAGTCAGTAGTCTGGGGTATAGAAAATGTTACATTACTTACTCAATATTGAATATTTTATTCATATTGGCTTTGCAAAAAATAAATCCTTTGAGAAATTTTAGTTTTGGTATTTAAGATTTATGCTCGTAAGACATGTCCTCCATATGTCAATGTAGGAACCACTTTTCTTTTTTGAAGATACATTTTAATATAGAAATGACAATGATATTGGAAAACACAGAAGGTCAAAATAAAAAGTATCTGTATCAAGTATTTATTTATTTTCCATTAATTCAACAATATTTAAATGTCTACTGTATTAGAACTAACTGTATGTGTATGTGTGCATGTATATATATACACACACATAAATAAATGCATATATACACATATAGTTAGTTGTATATATATATCATACATACCCATATTTATTATAAAGTATTCGCACACATGATTATGGAAGCTGAGAAGCCCCATGATCTATCGGTCCTCTGTAAGCTGGAGACCCAGGAAATACAGTGGTATAGTTCAAAGCCCTGAGAGTCAGAGAGCTAAATGTTTAGATTTCAGTATGAGTCTGAAAGCCTGAGAAACAAGAGCACCAAGGGCAGGAAAAGAGTGATGCCCTGGGTCGGCAGTCAGGCAGAGAGCAAATTCAACCTTCCTCCAATGTCTTATCCTATTCCAGCCCTCAAGGGTTTGGATGATGCCCATCCACATGGAGGAGGGCCATCTGCTTTACTCAGTCCACCAATTCAGCTACTAATCTATTTTGGAAACACCCTCACCGACACACTCAGAAATGATGTTTAACCAGCTATCTGGGCCTCCAAAGGCCCAGTTAAGTCAACACATGACAATAACCAACACATTTACCAAGTTCCAGACACTGTTGTAGGTTTGGAATTTATAGCAGTGAAAAATAAATAAAAGAAAAAACAAAATCCTGAGATCCTTTCCCTTATGATGACACAACAAAAAGAAAGATAGGTACAATACAGAATCTGTTAGGTAGTGATAATGCCCAGAAAAAGTAAGAAGGCACATGGTAAGGAAAACACATGTGTATGGAAGAGGCTCTCCTAGAGTAGACAGGGTGTAAAGGGAGTCCTCACCGAAATGGTCATGTCTGAGTAAGGACCTATCATACTCTGGGTTGCTATAACAGAATACCTGAGATTGGGTAATTTATAAACAAAAGAAATGTATTTCTCAAGGTTCTGGAGGCTGGGAAGTCCAAGATCAAGGGACTAGCAGGTACCATTGTTGGGTGAATGCTGCTCTCTACCTCCAAGATGGCTCCTTGACCCTGCCTCATCCAGAGAGGAGGAGCACTGTGCCTTCACATGGCAGAAGGCAGAAGGCCGAGTGAGTCAAATGCTGCATGAGGCCTCTTATAAGGGCCTTAATCGTTTTCCAAGGGAGAATTCCTTATGGCCTGCACACCTCAAAGGCCACACCTTTCAACATCATCACCTTGGCAACATCTGAATTTTGGAGGGCATACATTCAAATTATAGCAGCACCTGAAAGAGGTGAAGGAGAAAGGCACAGGATTTCTAGAGAAGGACTCTTCCAGGGAGAGGGACACTCCAAGGACAAATGCCCTGATGCAGGACCACACCTGACATCAGAGTTTCAGAGCAGAGTGAACTAGGAGAAGAGGAGGAAAGTCAGGGTGGAAGAGGTTGTAGAAGTAAGAGGAGTCACCTATGTCAGACCTTGTGCATCATTAGGGAGTAATTGGAGAGTTTTGAGCAGAGGAGTGATATTCTTCGACCTATTTTTAACAGGATTCTCTGCATGCTCAGTTGTGAATAAACTGCCAAAGGCAGAGCAAAGAAACTAGTTAGGAGATTATTGCAATAATTAATAATATTTTGGGAAGATAAGATTTACACGCATAAAATTAGTAGAAAATAATGCAAAGAAAATTGTAATTATGCTGCCACATAATTCTCCTTTTAATCCTCTTAAAGGATGGCTCAACACTACCGAAGTTGTTTCATACTTTTCCTTCATTCCCTAAGCCTGACATTTCTATCATACTGCACTGTATAGTGAACTGGAAAAAAATTGCCTGCAACTTTGTAAAAAATATTCTTCCACTTTTTCCAATAAAAATTTGTTGAGCATCAAATATGTTCCAGGCATAAGATGGTCACTAGAGATATAAAGATGAATAACAAATAGCTTTCTCTTCAAAATTCTCAAAGTCCCATGAGCAAAACAGAAACATAAAAAGATATACATAGTACAATTTAGAAACACAATGCCAGAGATGTGCCCAGGGTATGTCGGAAGCACAAACTATATACAAAGTATGGATATATTTTATTCTAGAAAATTAGGAAAAATTTTTGGGTATTGTTTCTAGTAAACTTAATTCTCCTCAAACCCTTGTCTCCACACCCTTAAAACATAGAAAAGCTATATACCCAGTGTGGTGGTTAATTTTAGTTGTCAACTTGACTGGATTAAGGAATACTTAGAGAACTGGTAGAGTATTACTTCTGGGTGTGTGTGTGAGAGGATGTTTCCAGAGGGGATTGACATTTTTCTGCTTCCTAATGATATGATAGTCACAGCTTATTTTCAATATTACTCATGAAAATCTATGAAAGACTGGAAAATCAAGCAGTGTATTTGGAGAAAAGGAATAACATTTGCAACAGCAATCATAAGTAGAAAGTGTAAAGGGCTCACCTAAAAGAAGAAAGAGTAGTAACATAGTTTTTTCTGGATTAGATATAATAATTACCATAGGCATAATAAGTTTTTATTTTAGCATGGTGTTTGCCAGATACCTCACCTGAATCCGTTTTGATAATTGTAACCAATTGTGTTAGTTGGCTAACATCAACTGGGAAAACAGTAGTCTTAATTCCAAGCCACACAATTCTGAACATGACTTTATTTGGCTTTTTCCTTCTTATATCAATAACATTTAAATGACCTTTTCAAAGTACCTGCCACACATAGCAATTGCTCAGTAATGCACAAGGATATGAAAAACATAATCAAATTATAGATGATACAAATAGCTAACAATTGTGCATTTTCCCTTCCAAATTTCTCACAGAAACTCTTCAAGAAGAACACAAGAAGAAAGTTTAAAATCATTGGGAACTAAGTATTCTATTCAAATTGTACGAGAATCCTGAAACTCAATAGCAGGAGTAAGCATGCAGCTAGCAAAGAGTTCCAGGCACTCCATGACAAACCTCTATCTCAGGAACATTCAGGCATCAGCATCAGACATTCATTTCACAAATATTTATTGAACATTAACTGTGTTATAAGAACAAGCCAAACTATATCGTAAAGCAGAGAAAGCATAGTTCCTACTTAGTACTTAGAGGGGACATCTAACCAAACTTAGAAGAATTAGAGAGATGCTTTTGGATATGATATGTGATGATTTGAAATAACATTAGGAGCTAGCCAGAAGGCTGTGGTCATGTTGTGTGTGTTTGTGTTTAGTGGTGTTTGTAATATAGTGTAGTATAGTCAGACAAGGGAATGGGGAAAGATGGTGAAGAGGTTTTAAGGCTGAGTGAACAGCATGTGCAAAAGTTTGCAAATAAGGAAAGGACTGTAAGTAGTTTGTGGGATTATCAATAGGTTCATGTGGGCTGAGAGTAGAGTCCACAGGGAGAGTGTTACAGCCCAATGGGTTCTTCTTCCTGCTGCACAGATAAAGCCCCAATTCACTGAGACAGCAGGCTTGCAACACAAAAAGAGTTTAATTATCACAAGGCAGTTGAAGAAGGATGGGAGATTTTTCTCAAACTCGCCTTCCCCAAAGCATGGGGGCTAGGCTTTTTAAGTATGATTTGGCAGGCAGAGGGCTAGGGAATGGGTGCTGCTAATTGGTTGAGGATGAAATCATAGGAGTGTCCAAACTGTCTCCATGTGCTGTAATACCCACCCAGTCAGTCTCTGGGTTGAGTCAGCTCCTTAGTATGAGTCACAGGTCCAGGTGGCATCCATTTGTCTAGCCAAATGCAAAAGTATGAAAAATATCTCAAACACCAGTCTTAGGTTTTACAATAGTGATGATATATACAGGAGCAATTGCAGAAGTTACAAAAATCTTGTGACCTCCAGCCACACGACTCCTGAGCAGTAAGCAAGCTAGGGAAAAATGGCTGGTTATCATTTAGCTATGTTCACATCTTAGCAGAATTCAGGCCCTTCCCATAATCCTAAACTTGTGGCCTTTCATTAGTCTTACAGAGGTGGTTTCAGTCCCCAGAGGGGGTCAGTCTTGGGAAAGACTATTATCCTCACTTCAGTTAAGCTATAAACTAAATTCCTCCCATAGTTAGTTTGGCCTATGCCCAGGAATGAGCAAGGACAGTTAACCTGTGAAATTAGAAGCAAGATGGAGTCAGTTAGGTTAGATTTCTCTCACTGTTACAATTTTTGCAAAGGTGATTTCAAGAGTAGTGAATAATGAAGCTACAGTGATAATCAGAGGCCGTGTATAAAGGCATTCCATGCCATCCTAAGAAGTTTGTGCTTTAGACTTTATTTTAATGAGAAGCGTTTTAAAAGGTTTTAATCGGGGAATTATTACGATTAGGCTTACATTTCAGAAAAGTAAATTAGATTGGTATGAGAGAGACTAGTTAGGAAGTTGTGGCAGAAATTTATGCTAGCAGTGATTGTGGCCTGAACTAAGGTAATTGCTATAGGAGCTCAAGGAAACAAATATATTAAAGAGATTTTAAATAGAAATTATAATATTCAGGGAAAGTATATTAAAAAGATAATGATTGGCATTTGGTAATCAATTGAATATAGGGTATCAAGAACAAAGATTCGCTTAAAATATCAGGGCTTTTGACTTGGGTAAACGAGTAGATTACATCACCTTTTCAAATCAGGAGTATATTTGGAGACTGAGTGCAAGGAATGGCAAATCAACATTTCCAATATATTCAGTATGAAATGCCTGAAGGATGTTCAAGGAAAGACCTTCTCTGGTAAATTACGTATATGTGTCTGGGGTGAAGAAATGGTGTGGAGTAAAAATTAAAATTATGGGAACCGATAAACTCATTCAGGATGCACAGGACATGTGATATGAGAAAAAGCTGATAACACCTTGAAAAACATTGAGGAATGTAGCAGAATAGGCACCTATTTTGAGACTGTCAGAGTAGCCAGAAACGTAGACATAAGCCAGATAATGACATAGAAACCAAGGATTGTAGAGAGTATATACTACAATCAAATCATGATTTACTATGAATGAGTCAATACTTGTAAAACACATAGAATAATGCTTGGCGCATGGTAGGTTCTCTATAAATGGCATGAAATACTGCTGAGAAATTAAGTAAATGTAACTAAAATGTTCCTTTTAACATCACCAACCTGTCAATGCAAATGGAAACTGTCTTAATCTGCTTGCGCTGATAAAGATTTTGTATTTTTTGTGCAGACAGGGTTTTGCCATGTTGCCCAGGCTGATCTTGAACTCCTGGACACAAGGTATCAACCCGTCTCAGCCTCTCAAAGTTCCTGGATTACAGGTGTGAACCACCATGTCCACCATTAAATTGCTTCTTTATACATGAAATATATAATGATAAAATTATTTTTAGCTTGCACTTAAAATTTGACACCCACAGAACTATTAATTTTTTTATTTAAAAAGATTGAGGATGAAAAAAGAATATCTCAAAAAGATATGAAATTTTTACAAGAATAGACAAATAAAAATTCTGACATGGATAAAAGTATGTTTAACACATCATGATCTATCAAAAATGGAGAGTATGTAGGTAGAAAAATAGATTAGATAGATTTTTCAAAAAATAAAAGTTTACAAGTGGGAAGAGAGAGAGAGGAGAATAAAGGAAAAAAACACAAGCTAAATTTCTTTGAATATATATATTTTTAATTTGATTTTGGAATCATGTAAGTACTATACATGGTTGTAAAAAATTAAGGAAAAGTATAATAATCAAACATTATAATGGTGTATTTACTTGGTGACATAACCTCACAGAGGAGAACCACTCCAAGTGACTTTAAAATATAATAATTTTGTTGTTCTTACCTAATAGAATATTCTCTATGGAAAAAATACAGCCCTCAAATAAGAAACTATTAAACGCTTTTCAGATATCATAAAAAATTTGAGGATGGAAATGCAAACTTGTATATTGTATATGATATATTAAAGGGATGTTACATATGATATATTAAGGTCTCATGCATTTTTCTCAGTGCATCCATATTCTTTTAATATAAGGAAGATACTTATGAGTACCAAAAATTATGAAAACCATATTTGGAAAAATTACAAAGTCAACACAGACACATACCACACAAAAACTGATTTTTTCTCTTGCATTTTAGCTTCAAACTTCATTTATTATTTTAAGTGGGTTTTATAGAAAATGATTCCTTTTTACATTACTTACAATTCCTACATAGATTCTTCTTCAATTTAGATTTTTCTTATAACTTGATAACAATACTCTCATTAGAAGTGATGAGAATTAATTCAAAAAAATTAACTCTAGAAATTGAATAAATTATTCAAAAACACTCATGCTTCAAAATTATGGCAGTGATAGGGGACTTGGGAAGAAAATGTGAGCCTAGAAGATTGTAAAACATGCTCCCTTGTCCCCTGCTTCTGACTCAATGACAACCATTCCTGGAATAATGGCTGAGAAAGGAAGGCTCTCTAAGTCACGGAGCCTCACTTGATTTTAGAATCAAGTTGATTCTAAAATTTAAATCTCTGAATTTAAAAAACCTTGAAATGTAATGATGTTCACAAATAGGAAATACAGTGCAGTGATTAAGAGAATAAACTTTAGAATCAGACAGACTGTATTCAGTTCCATTTACTAGCTGTGGGCCTTGAGCAAATTATTTCAACTGTTTCCTCATCTATAAAATGAAAATATCATCAAAGATACTTCATGGATTTATGTTCCAAGTAAAGGAAACAATGCATGTAAATTACTTGCCATAGTGCTTGTCAAATAGAAAGCATTCAGTAAGTATTTTCTATTTTTATTATTGTGTTAAGAATTGGTTACAGGAGTCTACAGATGGAGCAGGAATAAAAACTGTGCAGTGGATACCTGAAACTATGTGTGATGAATGTATACACTTTGCTGTTTTTATTGACCTCTTTTTCTAAATTGGGGAAATTTTGATGGTGAAACATAGGCTATAGATTTGGACACAAGAAAATGGGTTAGCCACAGATTGCACTCTCAAGGATTATTCATACTCTTGGTTGTAGAAGGGCCTCTGTCTTTAGTAGTTAGATCTTTCCCTGTTAAAATAATATACATTTTCCTTAGTTTTTCTAAATGTAATCTTTGACTAACCTATTGAATAAATGAAAAACAAGGTAACAAAATTTTTTTATGTAAAGGCAGTACTTCATAGTCATATGTACTATTTAGATAATTTATGCTAAGATCAAAAATTTAATATACAAATAAAACAATGATCATATTGATTTAATATAATCTATAGTGGAAGTAAAATTAGTTTTACCTGGGAGAGATGTGAGGAACATACAATTGATGAAATGGACTTCTCTTTATGAACATCAATGAACTATAAATCAATATAACGTCTTGTGTAGAAAAATGGAAAGGTTTGGTACGAACAATGTTATTTTCTTTCCAAATACTAGCCAATTAAACTGAAGTAAAAAAAGGCATGATATAAACTTATATGATTTAATATGCCATATTCTATATTTTGACATCTCCAAATTTAGGTTTTCACAAATATGAATCCATATCTGTTTGCTAAGTACCTTAATTCATATAATTATACCTGTTCAGTAGTTCAGAAAGCTATATTCATGGACTGAAATTTAAAGGAGGAAAATAATAAATATATTTGTAATAGTTGTTGACAAAAATAATAAAAACATAGAAATAAACCTTACTTTCAGGTTTGATCATGAATATTATGCATGGAAATCCCCAATATTGATGGCTAATCTTGCTTGGTATAACATGTCTCAACATTTTCACAAAGGGAGAGACCTGGGAGAGTTTTGGTTTAGGAGTGAGGGCCTGGACCCTCCTCAGAATGGAATTCCTAGGAGGGGAGCACGCCCAGTTGTTTCATTTCATCATGGAACCTGATGCAGGGAAGGTGTCATTCCTCTCTGGTGATGTAATTCTGGTGACTGGAGGGCAAATATTGAGAAATATACCTTGAATCTACACATCAGTGCCTGGAGCAAGGGAGTTAAGTACTGAAGTTAACAGAGAACTGCAGTCAAATGAGAAGGAGCATGGGAAGTAAAGAGCTCAGAGCAAGCAGAGTAGAGTGGTATGACTTTCTTCTAGAGATGGAGTATAGATGCCAAGGTGGCTTTCTACCCATTCACTGCAAAGGACATAAGCATGTCAGATCACATAGGAGCCAGACTGGAAGAGTTATGTAATCATTTCTTACTTCAGGAAAAACCCAAACACCTTATGAACTGTTATTTACTCAACTTCTCAAGCTATGCATTTATTTCACTCATTCCTTCACTTTTATTTATTCACTCACCAAATATATCAAGCTCCCACTAGGTCAAGATCTTTCTGACCATCTTGAATGCCTTGAAGCACAAGTGTATTTGATGTCTAGAAAAGCAGATTTTTTAAAAGCTTTTTCCAAGATGTTATAATTCCTGCAGTGTCAGTAAGGGAATTATATTTTCACAAAACTCCCAGAGTTTTCCTAAAAGACTGACTTCTTAGTAGGATTTAAGGAGGGCATTGCTGTAGATTGTCTGATCTCTGATATTCATTAAAACAGAGAACCCAAGAGTAGCTTTAGAGAGTAAATATGATTCTGCACAAATCTAGGTCTCATTTTTATCAAGAGGTGATTTCTGGATTTTCATGATAGGACATAATACGAGACCAACAGAATACCAGAAAGCATGGGATTAGCAGTAAGGTCACTCTATGACTTTCAAACCATGAAACACATCAGTGTACAATAGTGGAAGAAGTATTATATGTTACAGGTGTGGTTAGGTTATAAGACCTCTGCAAAATCACTAGCTCTGAATTCTCTGCGCCTTTGACCAACACGCCTAATTTCTGAAGTGCTTAGATTAGATAAATGATCATAAATCAGTAGTCAAGGTTGTTGATGGGTTTTGTTTTTGTTTTTGTTGTTAGCTCCTATTTCCCTAAAATTTGGCTCTTTTCTAGGGTTGATATCTATAAGCCATTTAGGAAAAAGCAAAGGGAAATAAAAAGGAAGTTGAAAGTAGCAAAATGGTATAAAATGTGATACATTATATAAACATATAAAACTAGATGTCATGATAAAAAGTGATTAAAAAAGATAACAAGAGAGAGCAAAGGAGACTCTGAAAACAATGATGATATGATAGTGAATTGGCCTGGCAGTTAGAGATGGAGCTAGAAGAGAGATAAGGGAACTGACTAGGATCTGAAAAGCACTTTTATCTGCTTTGAATTCTCTAATTTTTCCATTCAGTGTGCACTGGCTTTCAGTTTCGTGAAATTTGTTGAGTTTGGCAAATATTCCAAACAAGGATTGTCAGATACAGTATTCAAGGTCACCTTTCCCATACTCTATGCTGACTGCTGAAATTAGCTGGAATGCTGATAATAGAATAGCAGTTTCCAGGATTGATGGAACCCCTACAATTATCATTTTTTCTAACAAAGCCCTAGTTTGCTGATGTTCAAACCAGTGAAAAAAAGGGGCTATCTTTAAATTTATCATTTTATAATTTAAAGGAAGGCTATGTCATTGAATGGAAAAGAAGGTTTTCTTTGTCTTTTTCATCTTAAAAAAATATATATTTAGGTTAATTCCCTAATCTTTACGCCATGCATACACCATTCAGAAATTAAATCACTAAACAATCAAAAGAGCTTCATTGTTTGTTTGCCATTAACCCTCATTAAACTAGAAAAAATACAGAAACACAGTGTTTGGGATCTAGCGTTAGTAAATTATTCATAATAAATATTTGGTTGTTAATTACATAATTAGCCTAGTGAAATTTCTGGGTTCTGTGTTTTTTTAAACTTTACTATAGCATTATTTAAGAAATAAATATTATCAATTAACAACTCTAAGAGCCAACCTCAGTTTCATCCCAGTTTCATCCCTTCTACAATAACCTAATCTTAACTTTACCTGTACCCTATCCAGATTTGGCAGGAGGCTGCATCTCCTGAACTTAAATCTTGTTTCTATAGATTTCTTACTCTTTAAACCTCAGCTTTTTGTCTATCAGATAGAGGTATCTCTCACACTTGGCTGCTGAGAAGATTAATGCAATAACATACACTAGCTCCTTTTCAGAATCAAGCACTCTGTTTTAACTAAGACATATATTCCAACTATTGTTTCTCAAATTTTTACTGTGTAATTTTCAGGAAACTTCTATCTGGGAAAAAAGGGCAAAAAAATCTAGAAGAAATGATGAATTTTCTTTATGCTAGACAATAAATTTTGTAAAGCAAACTCTAAGGGACGTAAAACAGAGAAAAGCATTTACACCATTTAGAAACAAATAAATGCAGAAATAGGTATATATGGAAACAATATTAATATTATTATTATAAATAACTGCAATTATGTTCTGTTGAAGGCAAAAATGGAGTCAAATGCAAATAATCAGTTCTTTCCCCACACCACTCCATATACATACACACACACATACTGAGCTGTCTCCATAGGGTGACCTCCAAGGCAAGGTTTACACATGCCTTTTAGGAACCAAGCAAGAAATTGCTGATTGTTAAACAGGTCTTATTTAAGTTCAACCTGACCTACCAGCATTAATGCAAAAAGGGCTTTGGAATCTACATACAAGGGAACTTTACACTTTTTAAAAATGTTCACATATTTATACCAGACTGGAAAAGAATGAACTGATATCATATACGTATTCCAAAAAAGAATAGTAGAACCATTTAAAAATCTCACTTGAACTGTCAGGGATACAATTTATTCTGGCACGATTCAGTGCTCCTCATTTATTGTAATAGCCACACATTCACTCTATGTTTTCATCATGAATGTCTCTTCTTTAAGCCTTTACATTCTAAAATGTATTTTAATATTTTACCTTTAATTGTGATAGGATTTTAACTCAACACTGTATTAATTCCAAAATCTTTCTAAAGGTAGCTGCTCACTTCTCTGCAATTTATAGTCTTTTAAACTTACATAGACTAGCTTTAAGATATATAATCATGAAGGTTTAAAAATCACTTGTAATAATCATATTTCTAGCTCATATTTTAGATATGAATGTAGTAACAAACTACATCACTAATATTATTTGAAACGAATTTCCAAAAAATATTACTGGTCTACTTTTTTACTTTAATATTGTCACCATATAGATCTCACAAAGGACTTTTTCCCCCCAGAGGCCAGCCTTTAAATTCAACAGCTAGTGGTATTAAAAGGCTATTGGAGGTTGGGGGGAAGGCTGAATATGTAAGGCGAATACAGGACTAAACAGAAACTCCAGCAGAGACTAAAAAACACCTCCTGTGTATCACAAATAAATAGCGCATGATCCCATTTGTACCTCAAGACAACACACTAAGACCAATATTGAATAAACAATGAAGACTTTAATACTAAGGAATTCATTGTGGCTATTTTGATATTTATGGCAATTTCAGTTGGGATATGTGTGTGTGTGTGTAATATTAGAAGATTTGCTATATCCATTGTGTTAGTATGGGGTAAAACAGCTGCCATTTAAGATAGGAAGTTTTAACAGCGTATAGTGATATGTGGAAAGGAATGATTTTTCTTCTATTGGCTTCAAATAGAGTCAAAAGACTTTATGATAAGCATATTTTTAAACAAAGAGTTATGAATATGAAGGCATATGTAGGAAATATTTTCTTTTAGATCCTTTTTTGCTGTTTCAAATTGGCTTTTATTTCCTAGTCATTTCTATGATATTTACATTCAGGTAGCTGAGTCAGCAAAGGGGTTATTAGAACACACTAGTAATGGAAATGGTTTGCTCAGAGACCCCTGGCAGTGAAAGCTTCTGTATAGCGGCGCACTGATAAATGATATGCATGCTGGTGGGACAAGGATATCACAATTCTGCATTCTCTATTTTCCCCTACCTCCTACTTCCATTCCTGCAGATGGAAATAGACTCACTGAAACTTACTAGTGACATAAATTTTGTGGAATTTTTAATATTGTCGGTGATGTCAGAATGGTGCAGTGAGCTTGTTCCATGATATTGTAGCTACCTTAGATTTAAAAGAAATGTTTTTGGCTGGGTGTGGTGGCTCATGCCTGTAATCCCAGCTCTTTGGGATTCTGAAGTGGGTGGATTGCCTAAGGTCAGGAGTTCAAGACCAGCCTGTCCAACATGATGAAACCCTGTCTCTACTAAAAATACAAGAATTAGCTGGGCATGGTGGCATGCACCTGTAATCCTAGCTACTTGGGAGGCTGAGGCAGAAGAATTGTTTGAACCCAGGAGGCGGAGGTTGCAGTGAGCCAAGATTGTGCCACTGCACTCCACCCTGGGTGACAGAGCAAGACTCTGTCTCAAAAAAACAAAACAAAATAATAATAAGTAAAGAAATAAAGAAATGTTTTTGTTCTACCACTAAGAATAAACATGTCAATTAAAGTAGTCAATGAGCCATAAAAGAAAAAATAAATTAAAGAACTAAATAAATTATTTGAGCATTTTTCTTCCCCTAGACCAATGAGCTGCAGACACACTGTCCTGGTTTCTGTTCATCCTACACAGAAATATAGTAGGCTTGTTCCCAGTTTAGGGTCTTGCCCTGGCTGTAGCTGGCCTTCTTATTATTTAGAAATCAGTTTAAATACAATTTCAAAGAAAGTCCACTCCTGGCACTCCTGATATTGTTTGCATACTTGTCCCCAACCAAATGTCATGTTGAAATGTAATCCTCAGTGTTGGAGGTGGGTCCTAGTGGGAGGTGTTTGGGTCATGAGGGCAGATCCCTTATGGTTTGCTGCTGTCCTCGCCATAGTGAATGAGTTCTCCTGGGAGATCTGGTTACTTAAGTGTGTGGTGCCTCACCTCCAATTTTCTCTCTCTTGCTTCTGCTTTCATCATGTGACTTGCCTGCTCTTGCTTCATCTCCTGCCATGAGTAAAAGCTCCCGGAGACCTTCCTACGAGCTGAGCAGATGCCAGCACCATACCTGTCCAGCCTGCAGAACTGTGAGCCAATTAAACCTCTTCGCTTATAAATTACTCAGTCCCAGGTATTTACAGCAATGCAAGAATGGCCTAACACAATATGCAAATGAAGAAGTCTCCCCATCATGCACTGAGTAGCATGTTGATTTCTTGTTCTCATCGCGTGTATCATTTTATGAAATTACCGTATTTATGTATTATTAATACATTTGTTGTCTGTCTGTCTTTACCTCATTCTTCTACTGACCAGAATGTAAATTCCAGGAAAGCAAGAACTCTACCTGCCTTGTCCACTTCTTTATCTTCACTCTGGTCTTAGAACAGCTGACAAATTCTAGGTGTTCAAGAAAAATTTTTTAAATAGTAGAAAAAACATTACTTAAGAATGTTATGACTAGAAAATAAATCTAGCTATGTTATGGCAAATTGCACAAAAAATTGAATTCATGTTTTTTTTACACTTATTTATATTACAGAGGGTAATTTGGAGTTCTTTTTACATATAGTTAGTTGCCCAGTAGTTTGGAGGAATTCATATTTTCACTGAGTTACCAAGTTGACTTTGGTGCATATTAATAAGAATAGATAACCATCTACTAAATACTTGTTCAGGTACCATACTAAACATTCCCATGCTGTCTCATTTAATTCTCTCAAACACCCAATGATGGCAAATACTATTATTATTGTCATTTTGCATATGCAGAAACTGAGGCTTATGGAGGTTAAGTAACTTACCCAAAGTTGGTCTGCTAATTAATCTGGTGCAAATATTTGATGCCAGCTCTGTGGGACCTGCAAAGCTGGCACTCATCATCACTTCATTTTATGACCTTTTATTGGAGCAGCTATTAGGTTTATATACTTTTCCTAATTTATACAGTTGAGCCATACTTTTCAAAAAATATGCCTTCTGTTTAAGCAACAATCAGGTGTATGCCCTCTCCCCCACTCCAGTTTTTATTTTGTTGTTATTATTTTATTTTATTGAAGTAGAGAATTGCACTATTAATCACACTTTTTCTTTTTTCAACCAATGGTATGGCTTTCTTTGTAAGTTGATTGCAGTGGAGCTAGGATGTTTGTGAATATGGAAGACTGTGAAGGGCAATAATTTAAATGATGACCCTACCTTTATAATGACAGTGGCACATGTGTAACCATCATACATTCTCTGAAAAACCCTCGTAAGTCAATTATACTATGCTATAAAAATCTACTCTAAGAATTTGGAGGCAAGCTCGCAAACACTGGAAATAATCTATTCATCAACTGGTAGCTTAACCCACACAAATGGAGTTACGTGTTTAACTTAATCAAGGAGATACAAGAGTAAAGTCCATCCTATGTTTGGTTTTATTTAAAAATGTATTCATTTTAATTAGGACATTTGAAGAAATGGTACAGTATCTATCATGTGAATAAGGCCCCAGCTGAAGTCAGTCATTATGATTATGAGAAAGAAATGGGAGTGGGAAGGATGCTGACAGGGGAAGAAAAGAAAGAGGAATAGCAGGAGGAAGAGAAGAAGAGAGAGTGGAAGTGATCGAAGATATAGAAAACAAAGGAGAAATCATTTCCTTAAAAAACACGGGCTAGATTTTTTTTCTAATTAAAGGATCTTTTTCTTGACAAAGTATTATATGGAGGTATTTGTATACTGCTATATATTCTGCAAAAAATTTAAATAACAGCAGTTACTGGAATTAAATGCCTACAAACACCTTAAACATTGTAACAGTTAAGGGGAAAAGAACATTTTACAAGTGTCTCCCAAAATGTGTGTGAGTCTATACATTTATAGAGTCCAAGTGGAAGAAAATTTAGGGATGCAAGTTCATGTAAATTGGTGAGGCATAACTTGCTATTGCCCTAGAGACGTTAAACCACCTTCATTTTTAATTTATTTTTGTTATTGAACGCGTATTTAATATGGTAGCACATTCTACATGCTTTAGCACTTATGTCAGCCTTTCAAAAGAAAATGCTTCCCAAGAAGTAATCATCCAGACTCCAGGCATACTTTTCCTAGGAGAACATTGAAAATTAACACTAAAAGAACGCAGATGTGCCTTCGTTAGAAGAAAAATACCAAATTGAATGGATAGCATAAGAAGCACAGTCTCATGCCCTGAATAGGAAGAGCAGGTGAATCATATTATTATAAATACAGCATTAATCTGGACATTAAAATTACAAGGAAAGGAGTTTCTTTTCCTAGATGATGCTTCAGCTGTATAATCTGATTTTATCAAGGTATGGCATTTCTAAAAGATTCAAGTTAATGCATAAGCCTTAAAATTTTCGATATGAATCTCTTTTAAACAGATCCTTACTGTTTATATTAAATGTTCATTTATGTTTACATATAAAAGACAGAGACCTTTAGAAATTTTATAACAACATCTCAATAACAAAAAGTCCAAACACCTATCAGTCTTCAGATATGTCTTTAGGAAAATAAATTTCCCAAGTGTGTACTTGCTCTAAGCAGTAAGTAACACCCTGACCTATATTTTGAGGCTGTGTTTTATGCAGGATATGGACAAAAATAGTACAGCTTCAAAGAATTTATGACATATAAAAATATTGAGTGAACTATGCATGTTAGCATAACCATTTGAATTCAGGGAGAATATTCAGGAAGAAATTATATTTAAGCCTTCTGGTTGTTCTTCAAGTCTATTTCTAATTGGTGTCTTTCCTGAGTAGTAGCCTTAGGATTTGCACTAAACACATAACTTAAATAACTTTTCCAACATAGTTTCTGCAAAATAGCACATCATCTTCTTTGTTTAGACATTTTACTTGAACACAGGATTTAAAAACTAAAAAATTAATGCTTTTGATATCAACAACTAAATATACAATTAAATAAATCAGAAGATGACTAAAAATTATGTGACTTTTTCCCCATACATTGAATCTCAAGAAAAAAAGAGAAATTGCAGAACTGTCATTCCTTTTCATCTTTATGGTTCTTAAGAATATATTATCTACTATGTTATTTTTCATGAGCAGAGATTCTCACATATATAGGTGCATAAATATTTTTCATTATGTCGACATTAATCTGGAAAACATTCAAGATGCCTAAATGATCAGTCTCATTTTAGATTAGTAATTAAAATAAAAAATAAAATTTGTAGATTAAATATGGCTTCATAAATTTAATGTTTATTGAAATAACAGTGCCAAATGCAGATATTTTTAAGTTATTGGAATGTTAAAACATTAATGAATGCTTACTTACTCAAAAAATGCAATAAATATTATGCTGCCACTTGTCTAATAAAGTTTATATAGTCAAGCGAGACATACTTTTTCAACTTTAGGCCAGATAAAATAACTTTTAAGAATCTTTCCCTGACAATCCACCCCTTAAGTCTGCATTATTTATACCTGTTAGATAATACAAAATATTCCATTTTGCATCTATTATGGTATTAATACAGTTTAGTAATTGCCTATTTATTCAGCTTTCCTATTAGAATTTCACCTCTTGCCTGTATTTTAATTTGTTTAAATCTCCATAACTTAGCATCTGCCTACTATATTGCCAAAGTTTAATTAAAGTTTGTGGCTGTGTGGGGTGACTCATGGCTGTAAATCACAGAGCACTGGGAGGCAAAGGCAGGAGAATTGCTTGAGGCCAGGAGTTTCAGACCAGCCTGGGCAACGTAGTATGACCCTGTCTCTACACAAATATTAAAAATAAGCCAGGGATGGTGGTATACACCTTAATCCTAGCTACTTAGGTGGCTGAGGTGGGAGGATCACTTGAGCTCAGGAGTTTGAGGTTACAGTGAGCTATGATAGCGCCACTCACTCCAGACTAGATGATAGAGCAAGAAACTCTCTAAAAATCACAAACTAATAATAACAATAATATATTAAAAAATTTTGAATATTGCAGCATTCACCATTGTATCTAGCTCCTGGTACATAGTAGCCACTCAATTTGTGGACTATGACAGTTAATTTTATGCCTTAACTGGGCTAAGGGATACATAGATAGTTGGTAAAATATTACTCTGGACATGTCAGCGAGGGTGTCTCTGAAAGAGGTCAGCATTTGAATCAGTACACTAAATAAAAATCACCCTCAACAATCTGGGCAGGCATCATCCAATTAATTCAGGGCCTGAAGAGAACAAAAAGGCTGAGAAAGGGTAAAATTCCTCTCTGTTTTAGCTGGGACATCCATCTTCCCCACCCCATGGATATCAGCTTGCAGATGGCAGATCACGGAATTTCTTGGCCTCCATAATAGCTGAGTCAATTTCAATAATCTCTCTCTCTCCTCTGTATGTGTGTGTGTCTATATATATATATATATATATATATATATATAATGTGTATATATATTCATATATGTATTATTCATATACATCCTGTTCATATAAATTCTATACATTTATATATATTATGTACATTCACATGTGTGTGTATATATATCTCTCCTGTAAATATACGTGTGTGTGTGTACATATATATATATGTATATATACAGTCATGTGCCACTTAACAATGGGGATATGTTCTGAGAAATGCATCATGAGGAGATTTCATCATTGTGTAAACATCATAGATTATATTTACACAAACCTAGATGGTACAGCTTACTATACACCTAAGCTATATAAGGCTACAAACCTATACAGCATGTTACTGCACTGAATACTTTAGGCAATTGTAACACAATGGGAAGTGCTTGTGCATCTAAACCTAGAAAAGGTACAATAAAAATATGGTATACAAGAAAAAAAATAGTACACCCGTATAAGGCACTTACCATGAATGGAGCTTACAGGACTGGAAGGTCTCTGGGTGAGTCAGTGAGTAAGTGGCGAGTGAGTATGAAGGCCTAGGACATTGCTATATACTACTGTAGACTTTGGAAACACTATATAGCTAGACTACACTACATTTATTTTAGGAATTTTTTTCTTCAATAATATATTAACCTTAGCTCACTGTAACATTTTTACTTTATAAACTTTTAAATGTTTTTTAACTTGTTGACTCTTCTGTAATAACACAGCTTAAAACACAAACACATACAGTTGTACAAAAATATTTTCTTTGTATTCTTATTCTATAAAGTTTTTTCTATTTTACACTTTATTTTTTTACTTTTTAAACATTTTATTTTGTGAAAAACTAAACCACAAACACACATATTAGCCTAGGCCTACACAGATTCAGGATCATCAATACTCCTGTGTCCCACCTTGACATCTTCTCCCACTGGAAGGTCTTCAGGGACAATAACATGCATGGAGCTGTCCTCATCTCCTATGATAACAATGCCTTCTTCGGGATACCTCCTGAAGGACCTGCCTGAGGCTGTTTTACAGTTAATCTCTATTTTATAAGTAGAAGGAGTACACTCTAAAATATGATTAAAAATAAATACGTACACCAGTAACATAGTTGTTCATTACTATTATCAAGTATTATATATGTTACATAATTGTTTATGTTGCATAATTATATGTGTTACACTTTTATATGACTATGACTGGCAGTGCAGTACACTTGTTTACACTAACATCACAAATTTGAATAATGTGTTGTGCTACCACATTACAACGGATACAAAGTCATTAGGTGACAGGAATTTTTCAGCCCTATTATAATCTTATGGGACCACCGTTGTAAATGCTGTTCATTGTTTGACCACAACATAGCAGTGCAGTACATTACTCCTTTCAGTATGCAGTTTACAAGTCTCGAGCCTGGTTTACAGATGGTTCTACATGATATGCAAGGACCACCTGAAAGTGGACAGCTCTAGCACTGCATCTCCTCTCCAGGACATCCCTGAAGGACGTTGTTGGACCAAAATTCTCCCAGCAGGCAAAACATCTTGTAATGCACCTGGTTGTGCACTTTGCTTGGAAAGAGAAACAGTCAGATGTGAGATGAAATACCAATTCATGGGCTATAGCCCATGGTTTGGCTGGATGGTCAGGGCCTAGGGAAGGGATATGATTGAAAAATAAGTGGTGAAGAAATCTGTGGAAAAAGTATGTGGAAAGACCTCTCTACAGACCAAAAAAAAAATCCCCCAAAAACCCATGAAGATACATGTGTCCTATATAAATGCTCACCAATAGGTAGACTCAGCAGATGAAGATTTTAATAATCAAGTGGATAGGAAGACCCCATTCTAAGAATATCAGTGAGGTGTTCCCTAGTCAGCCCTGTCACCGCCCAATGGACTCATGAAAAACATGGCCATGGTGGGAGAGATGGAGGTTATGCATGGACTCAGCAACGTGGACTTCTGCCCACCAAAGCTGACCTGAATATGGCCACTGCTGAGTGGCCAATCCACCAGCAGCAGAGACCAACACTGAACCCCTGGTAATGTCACAGTTTGCTGGGGAGATCGGCCAGCTACCAGGTGGCAGGTTGGTTATACGGGATCACTTCCATCATGGAAGGGACAGCCTTACTGATTAGACAGCCTGGATATGGGTTTATAGGTTTACCTCCTCTGCAATGTTTCTGACAAAACTACCATCTATTTACTTACAGAATGCCTTATCTATTAGTATGGTTCTTTACACAGCATCATTTCTGATCAAGGAACACACTACAGCAAAAGAAGTGTAGCAGTGAGCCCATGCTCATAAATTCATTGGTCTTACCATGTTCCCCATCATCCTGAAGCAGGTGGCTTGATAGAACAGTGAAATGGCCTATTGAAGACAATTACAGTGCCAGCTAGGTGCAATATATTGCAGGGCTGGAGCAAGATTCTTCAGGAGGCTGTATATGCTCTGAATCATCATTCAATATAAAGTCCTGTTTCTCCAATAGCTAGGTCCAGAATCAGTGGGGAAATGGGAGTGGCATCACTCACCATCACCTCTAGAGACTCATTAAAAAAAGTTTTGTTTCCTGTTCTCAAGAATTTATGTTCTGCTGGCCTAGAGGTCTTAGTTCCAGAGAGAAGAATGCTTCCACCAGGAGACACAACAATAATTTCATTGAACTGGAAATTAAGGCTAACACTAGGCCACTTTGAACTTCTAATGCTTCTGAGTCAACAGGCCTAGAAGGGAGTTGTGGTGTTGGCTGAGATTATTGATACAGACTATCAAGGGAAATGGACTACCACTCCACAATGATAGTAAGTAGGAGCATGCATGAAATACAGGAGATCCCTTAGGCTCTCTCTTAATATTATCATGCCCTGTTATTAAAGTCAGTGAAAAATTACAACAACCCAACTAGGCAGGACTACTCATGACACAAAACATTGTTACTTTTTGTCTGTGAGGGAGTTTCTGGAAGAGATCAGCATTTAAATCAGTATACTGAATAAAGAAGATCAACCTCAACAATGTGGGCAGACATCATCCAATCTGTTTGGGGCCCAGATAGAAGAAAAATACAAGGTAGGGGGAAGGGTAAAGCTGCTCTCTGTTTGAGCTGGAACATCATCTTTTCTGCCCTCAGACGCTTCTGGTTTTCAGGCCTTCACATTTGGGCAGAATTAAACCATCAGCTTTCCTGGTTCTTCAAGCTTGCAGATGGCAGATCATGGGACTTCTTGGCCTTCATACTCCTGTGAGCCAATTACCATAATAAATCTTCTCAGGTTTATATGTGTGTATATATTTTTATACCCTATTGGTTCTGTTTCTCTGAATACATGGACTGAATGAATAAATGAATGAATGCCATCTGCTTTTAGAATCACTGTGAAGATAAATTTCTCAGTTACCACATGACTCATAAACACCAAGATTTAGCAGAAGAAAAAAATCCCATACAAAAATCTCTTAAGAATGTGTTCAAAATGGCAAGAATTTGTTCTTGCTTTTCAGAAAAGTCAACGAAGAGCATTTGAAACCTTCTCCATCCGCCTGTTGTACTTCTTGTATGTGCTTCTAGTGTTGCATATATAGTTTTGTGGTTTTATCAGTGATTTATTCTCCTTATTGAATAAATATTTATTGAGGGTCCTATGTGTAAGTCACTCCACTAGGCACAGTGAAAAATGGAAATATCTGTATCTTCAGTATCTTTTATATCAGTGGAGGATGAATACATTAAACAAGAATAAATACATAGAATAAGAAGTGTTTTAGATAGTGATAAGTGCCAAGGAAAAATAAAGCAGGTGAGGGGGCTTGGAAGGGAATGTGAATGTAAGTATGGGGTGAAGTTACTATTTTACATGTAATGGCCAGGGAAGGCATCAATGAAGTGACATTTGAGCAAAGTCAGAAAGGAAGGAAGGAAGGCCCCCTCCATGACCCAGCAGGAGATTCCACAGAGAGAACTGTAACAATATATAGTGGTGAGGGATGGGTCATGTAATGACATTTACTCTCAGTGAGACAGGATGTCATTGGAGGATTTGAAGCAGGACAGTGGCATGATCTGACAGATTTTAAGATGATAACCCGGTCTGCAGAGTTGAGAATATCCTGCGAGGGGCAAAGGTAGATGTAGAAATCAGTTATAAGGCCTTTGAAATAACCTCGATAAAAGATGATGGTGGCTTAGACCAGTTCACAGCAGTGGAAGTTTTGAGAAGTGGTTGGATACTGCATATCATGTGACGATAAAGCCAACAGGATTTGGGAACACATTAGATGAACATTATAAGAGAAAAAGAAAGGCTAAAAATAATCTAAAGGTCTTCAACACAAATGACTGGAAGAATAGAGTTTCCATGGCCTGAGATAATGAAGACTACGTACAGAACAGGTTTTGAAAGGAATTCCAGGAGGCTTTGAATATGTTAAGTTTGAGATGCTCCTACACACAGAGATGTCAAGTGGGCAGTTAGACATGAGTTAGGTGTTCAGGACTGGAGATACAAATTTGGATGTCATCAGCATTCAGATGACATCAAAACTCGGAGCTTAAATGGGCTCACCAAAGAAATGAATAATGGATAGAAAACAGAAATTGGAATCCTGAGTTTTGGAACACTCTAAATATAGAGGTCACGGATGTGAGTAGAATCTAGCAAAGAAGAGTAGAAAGTACAGAGAGAGAAAGTTAGGAGTAAAACCAAGGAACTGTGGTGTCCTAGAAGCTTAAAATTAAATATATATTTCAAATAGATGATCAAAATTATGAGGTTGATTTATGAAATACTCACCTTTGTCTCTTGTCTTTCCCCATCATCTACCTCCAGTCATCAGAGCTGTTTTGGTTATTTCTACAAAATATATCCATGTAAGTGAATGTTCCATCAGAGAAGCAGAGGTAATATAAATGATATTGAATAAGATATTTATTGCAGGGATTGGACCTTATGCAACTGTGGGAGCTTGAAAGATGTCTATGCAAATTTGTTGCCAAGCAACTAAGGCTAGCTTAAAGCCACTAGTATCAGCAGAACTGAAAGTAGTGAAGAAAATCTATCTGTGGACTTGGGGTTGGCTGGGACAAACTGGATATTTTGGACCCCAAAAGACAATCTCTATCTACATCTGTCTCTAGCCACCTCCAACGTCAACAACACAAGTGATAATGCAGTAGTTCCTGGCACTCTTCACATTTGTACATGCACATTCTAAGAGGATTAAGAAGATCTCCCAGGAGTGCAGGAAACTTCAGATGCAGCTGCTGCCACAAATCAGTAAGGTGAGCTAGCAGATCAGCAAGGAGCAGGAGCAAAAACAGAACCTGGTTCCATACACTGATCTTCAATGTATAATAAAGCTGTCCTTTTAATTTTTTCTTCCAAATCTCATGAAGACTTCTCTTCCAGCCAACCCTAATTCAGAACAATAAGAGGAAGAGATTTCCAGGAAACACAAGTTTCACAAGATGACACAGTATAAAACAACTCCAATCTGGAATCCACCAAAATAAAATAAAGACTGAGAGTCAGCTACTGTGATTGTTTGTTGCATTATGTCTAGGATCAGGTTGTGATTTCCCTGAAACCAAGGAGTAACTGCTTGTGTACCTTTTATATTGTACTTCATATTGTATTCTACAATGACCGTCTCAATAGGAAAAGATTTTTCCCATTTTGGTATCCCTAATATTTGTGTGGTTTAGTATCTTCAGTACAAATTTGTTGAATAACTAAGGTTCCTTCAAATTTTACTTTTCTATGATTCCAAATAAAGATGTTTTCTACTACTAAACAACACAATATTGGTGAGAAATTAACAATTAAAATAGATCTTGAAATAATTATTATGTATCAGGTTAGTGAATATGCTCCTCCATTATGCTTAGACTGCAACATTCATAAAGTTAGTTCAGAAAAAAGATAACTTATGAAAGATAATCAGAGACAAAAGACTGTCAGTAGTCTGAAGGAAAATGAAGGCTCTCAAAGGAATAACAATAATGTGTCTCTATTGTATATGATTTGCAGGAAATGATATAAAGAATAAATCCACAGTCACATACTCCAATCCTTGTTTCACCTGAGCACCCATTATTTTGCTTCTTCAAGTCACTGGGGATATAATAACAAGCAAATAAGTCATGGGCCCACCACTGGCTTATAGCCTAGTGGGATTTAAAGACTTAGAGAAAAGCTTGTGTAATAGGCAGAATTCAAATAACCCTCACCCTTGTATAATCCCCTCCTTTTCAATGTAGTTAGAACCTGTTACCATAATGCATAATACATTTTACTTGAGCGAATAGTTATGTTATATGGCACAGTTGACCTCAAGATAGGGAGATTATCAGGGTGGGCCTATTAATAAAATAATCATGTGACTCCTTTACAGGCAGAGAGTTTTCTCTGGTTAGCGGAAGAACTAACAGATTTGGAGCATGAAGATTTGAAGCTGCTGTTGTTGGCTGACAATGGGGGGAGCCATGTGTCAAGAAATAGAGACTTAATCCTACAACTGCAAGAAACTACATTTTGAACAGTGAGCCTGGAATTGGATCTATGCCCCAGAGCCTCCAGATTAGAACTCAGCCTAAATAACACCTTGATTTTAGGCCCGTGATATTGAACAAAGAACTAGCCACACCTTGCTAGACCTGACCTACAGCACCGTGATCTAACAAGCTGGCATTTATTTTCAGCCACTTTGTTTGTGGTAACTTGTTATGCAGCAATAGAAAACTAATGCAGCTTGCCTCTGCTCCACATGGCTGGCTGGAGTACACAGATTGCGAGCTGAAGGATCTATTTCCAAGATGGCTCACCTACATGGTTGGCAAATTGGTGCTCATTGTATGTGGGATGATAATGGCTGGAGGCTTTACTTTCTCTTCATATGGGCCTTTACACAGGCTGCTTGGCTTCCCTATAGCAGGTGGCTAATTTCCAAGAGCAAGAGTCCCAAGGGAACAAGGAGAAAATAAATGGCAGCTTTATGACCTAGCCCAGGAAATTACATAACATAATTTTCATCATATTCTGTTGGTTAAAGCCATCACAAAGGTCTGTTAAGGCTTAAGAGGGAGAAACATAACTTACCACTCAATCATAGCATGTTCAACATCACATTGTAAGAAGTGTATGAGATGCGATGCTTGTGATAGCCATATTTGAAACATATGATTACATGGTGATGTAATGACTCACTCTCATCTCAATATCCATTGTTTTTAAAGTGTTAACATTTGAGGGAAAGTTGAAAATGATGACAGTGCAAAAAAAAAAAAGCATTGTTACATCCCAGTGTAGGTCAGGGATATGAATGTGTTTGAATAATAAATCCCAGAATAACAAATGTCAAGAACACCTGCTAACTCTAATATTAACTTAAATTTTGAGAAAACACCCAAGATGTTAAAAATAGGCAGTGAGAATAAAAAATTGGGAGCTATTTGAATATAAATGTGCTATTTTAACCTTAGTTAACTTGAAAAAATTGAAATATACCACTATTGTTTTCTTGAACACTTAATCAATGTTTTTAACATTAATAATAGTCACATTTCATACATTGCATATTTTGGTTTGCTTGATATGTAAATGCTAAGAAACTATAAAACTATTATTCACCCAGATATAAAATGCAGGCAGTTTTTCTATTACAGAGTTAAGTGTATGATTTTGGCTTTTTTTTCTAGAAAATGAATAAAATTCAATATTGTTTTTATTTACAGAATATCATGATAAATAAATATAAAAAGCAATAACATTAGTCCTTAAGATGATCTAGACTGCATAAATATCTACAAATTATTCCTCTTCATCTTCTATACTTGATTGATTAAAAATAATTGAATCTCACGACTAAGTGAACCAGACATAAGGAAACCACACTTCAATTCATGAAAGCATATGCATTCATTTCTAAAGTTAAAATTTTGGTTGAATAATGTATAGATTTGTCAAAATAAAAATGACTTCCATTTTATATAACGTCATAAGCCCAGAATTTCACAATTATAAGAGAAGCTTTATATAAATGACAAAAACTAGGAAATGCATTTTTCACATTTTAATTACAATTCACATGTCTGTATCTCCTGCTGTGATGTTTTGTTAAAAAGAGATCTCATTTGTGAAACTGCCAGTATAGAAAGTGACAGATGGTAAGACCAGTTTCCAACCTGCTATAGTACTGGTTTAATATGGTTTAGATTATTTTATTAGCATTGTTTACTTTTATTATATATCTAAGTAGTACCAGAATACTATTACAGTTTGTTTCATTTCTTCTATGGTTATAACTATATCTATTTATATGATTTATATACCTTGATTTAGTTTTAGTTTCAGATTTTATCAATATATTATTTTTAGGTATGGTTTAACTGATGTTTCATGTTAAAATGTGTCAAGTCCTCTTCATTTTGATAAAATGCCTAAAACCCACATAGATACTTAGGGACAATCATAATAGAAAAACTCAAAAGCCCAATTAAAAGAAAATCACTTTGATTATATAACCCATAGCCATCAAGAAATTAATCAATTAATTGGGTTAACTTTTTAAAATATTACAATCAGAAAAAATAGTACAACAGTTCCCTCTTATCCACAGTTTTACTTTCTGCTGTTTCAGCTACCTGAGGAATGTTGCAGTCCAAAAACACTAAACGGAAAATTCCAAAAATAAACAATTCATAAGTTTTAAATTGTGTGCCATTTTGAGTAATGTGATAAAATCTCAGTCCTTCCCACTCCATACGCCGGGATGTGAGTCATCCCTTTGTCCAGTATATCCAGCTGTACATACTACCTGCTTGTTAGTCATTTAGTAGCCCTCTTGGTTATCAGAGCAGACACGCACACACACACACACACACACACACACACAAATATGTATGTGTGTGTGTATGTATGTGTATATATAAATGTTTTTATTCCTTGTGTGTGTATGTGTGTGTGTGTGTGAGATATTATCTATGATTTCAGACATTCACTGGGGTCTTTGAACATATCCCCCAAGGATACAAGAGAACTACTGTATTCAAACATAAAAAAGCATTCCATGTGAAAGCATGAATCCTGAAGTTATTTTCCCAAAGACCTGATTAGTCACATTTGGAAATAGAAAAGTGGCTCATGCCTGTAATCCCAGCACTTTGGGAGGCTGAGGGTGGAGGATCCCTTGAGCCCAGGAGTTTGAGACCAGCCTGGGCAACATGGTGAGACTCTGCTTCAAACAAAACAATTAATTAATTAAAAAAAAAAGAGAAATAAAGATGTGAAAATTATATAAAAGTTTCTAATGGTGAAACTGTTTATAAAATTTTTTGTTTTATGTTAATAAACATTATTTTAACTCAGTTTTCCTCCCTTAATAAACAGAGAGCCTTAAATTCAGAGAACATTAGTGTTAGCTCTTGCCTCCTTTCACCACATTTCACCACTTAAATGTGAAAAATGCATTTCCTAGTTTTTGTCATTTATATAAAGCTACTCTTATATTGTGAAATTCTGGGCTCATGACGTTATGTAAAATGGAAATCATTTTTATTTTGACAAATCTATACACTATTCAAAATTTTTTCAGCTCCCTAAACTGGGTAGTCTTCCTGGAAATTCAGGATTACTTCAGTTGCTGGGTAAGAGATGCCTCTCCATGTCCTCTATTATCCATCCTCTTAGCCCATAAAATGGGCTTAGAATTACATCATTTGGTAAATCTGGGACATGATAGCCAAGATGCATGGATAGAGGCTTACATTCACCTTTATAGTCTTGCTCCCAAGTCTGTCCTACAGCGTGAATCCTAGGTGTCTTGTGGAGTTTCCTGACTAAAGACACCTCATGCAGTGAGTGTTTTGACCCAGTCACCTGAGTTTAGCTTCTGCCTAGATTTCCACATGAATAGATCTTGCTGTCCTGCCACTGGGCAGAATTTCCACAGCCAAAAGACAATTTACCAAGTATAGTCACCACTATCAGATATCTGAAGAATAATTCTATTTAAAGTCTTATCTACTGAGCCTTGTGTACCTGGAAACTTGCCCAGTTAAGAGTTTTCTACATTAAGATTGAGTTTTTCTGTGCTCTCTGGACCTAGAACTGCAGCTGAGTCCATCTGCATGTCTCCTATCTCACACTTTCTCATCAGTCCTTGTCTTGAACTAAGTGCCAGTTTTAGCCTTGATGTCAAGTAACTAGTCCTGTTGCTGTAAGGTACTAATGATGCCACTTTCATATTACAAAAGTCATCACAGAAGGATAATTTACCTCTTAGTAATATGAAAGAAATCCAGAATGCAAATACCATATGCATAATATTTTCTTGAATTTTTGTATTCCATTAGGCTAAAACAACTGGGGGAAATGATCTTCATATATTTTTTCATAATGATTGGCTAATCACGATAGAGTATCAGGTAAATCAAAGAAACATAAAATAGCTTGGAAATAACATAAGAGATGCAATTTAAAAATGTTTAATGACACTCCATCTACAAACATTGTTTTACAAATGTATTAAAGTTAATTCTCTTTCTAAAATGTCTTAGACTAGTAATAGGGTTGGGGAAAAAAAAATCTCCCTTTCCTTCCCTGGGCTCTAATTTTACTTTTTAGGTATGACTACTGAGGAATTTCTAATTTGGCTCATCACTTCAGTGGGAATTCAGTGCACATAAGGGGCACATATGTAATTGGCAACCTAATTTTTCTGCTTTCATCAAATGGTGCAATGCCAAATCTTCACTGAACTTGCCAGTTAAATGCACTTGGGAACCAAACCGCAGCAAGCATACATGAGATGAAAATGAACAAATTGGAAAGAGTCATTAACTTTTTCTGTTTTCCTATCACAACAAAAATTGTATCATTGAAAGTGTTGCAAAGTGGGGAATTCTACTTGAAACATTAAACAATCTTAAAACAGAATAATTCATTTACTTAACTTCTAAAATGTGGTTCATTATAATTTATAAATGGTGTTTCTAGTGCAGATTTTTTTCAACAAAAATACAAAATCATTAAAATGAATAAACTTTTCAGGAGTATGTTTTAAGTTATATGTTTCACATGTCTCTCCGGTCTAGTGCATATAAATTCTAGCCTTTATTTGGAAAGAAAAATTGTCAGAAAATTAAGCAAGAAATGTTGGCTTCCTGTAATACCTTAATGAATAAAGGCAATTGGCAGATTTTCATGGTTCTCAGTAATTATGAATGGAACTGAGAGTGTAAAAATTACAATCAGTTGTGGTTACCAAAAATGCCCTTGAAATATCTGGTCTAATATATAATTTTGAAGTATGCGATATAGAGTCATAATCAAATTATTGTTATTAATGACAATTAGAGAACCAGGACATTGAAAACACCACAAACTTGCTGAATATGATTGAGTACCATCCTTTTAGGAGGACATAACCTTTTAAAATGTCTGTTTACAGCTCTCAAACCACCTATGTATTCACTAGATGCAAATGTTCAGTAATATCTCCTCTACAAAATTTCCTTTTACAATGACACCAGGTTTCTTTCAGAAAGGACTGTGTAGGAAAGTTTTCTTTTTCCATTTATCAGTTCAAGTATGTTAAGACTTTTTAAATCGTTGACTAGCCCTAAAAAATATTAACATTTAATAAATCGCTCTTGCATTGTAATAAGAAGGCTGGAGGTAGAAGAAAAGTGCCAAAGGATTGTAGGTCAGCTTATTTCATAAACAAAAGCTCTAAGGAAAGTCCTGAGATTTTTAAGTAAGCCAGGCCTTCTGAATGGGACGTGATATGGACAGTAGAATAAGACAGGTTGAGTTCCATTGACATTACTTTCTCTTTGTATGATCTTAGATTATCTACACACACTTCCAAAATTTAACTTTCCTGGTCTGTAAAATTGAGGAAATAATAATAGCTGTCCCATAGGGCACAATGTCAATCCCAATATATGCTTTGTTAGTCCATTCATTTTTCCAATGCTTAATCAAAGAAGCTTTAATGGCCTATATCCTTATATTATTGATATATTCACGCACCTGTCCCAACTTGCTGTCCTTTCCAATATCACTTTGTTTTTATCACACTCCTTAATATCTCTTCTTTGTTAGGTCTTGATCACATGCTTAAATCATTTTTAATGTTTGCTAAACTCTGTATGAGAGATTGAAGAATTACGAGACATGAACATCAATGTGAAAGGGTAAAATATATGGAGAATATATAAGGTACCAGCATATGACAAAACCCTAAAGATGTACAATGGTCACAAGCCATGGAAGAAGATATGACAACTGAATTGTCAACCTTGCCGCCTCCTCCGTAGTCTCCTAAATCTTATCTTCTTTTTGTCTAATTTATGAAAAATGTTTCCTACAGTTGTCTCCCAAAAGCAGAGTTGTCCCCATGCTGTAATATACATTGACCACTCAGATTCATTTAAAAAATACATCTTGCTTTTATTCCCAATATAACCACATTTCAGAAGTTAGATCATAGCCAGTTAGATTACACAGAGCGCGCGCACGCGCGCGCGCAAACACAAACACAGCTTGAAAAAAGTGTAGATCACTTGATTTCTGGAAGTTGTTTCTCAGTACCTCAGTGCACCTGATCACAACATCTCGTAATCTGGGCAGGAGGTAAGGGAGGTGATGTTAGGCGTACAAACTTAATATTGGGGATGCATTTTCTACCTAGAAATAGTCCTACATTCTACCAGAATGGGTTAAAAACAGATACGCGCGCGCACGCGCGCGCGCACACACACACACACACACACACACACACACACACACACACAGAATTAAATGCACTACATTTGCTGTATTGCCTGCTAAAGGCATAAACATACTGGAGTGGAGATAAAGAAGGGGATGGATGGGAAAGAGTTCAGTACTCAGTGTAAACCTGAAAGGAAATGAGGCAGTGCAAAGGGAGAGAGGATCAGGGAAAAGAAATTATGTAGACAACAGAACCATGCATCAAAAGTCTTTTCGATCTCTTAACTGGCAAATTTTCTCCAGGGGACCATCAGTCAAATGATGTCAAATTGAGCTGGTTCTCTTGTAATGCCTGTATTGTGTAGGGCCTTCCTTGTAGGAACACAAGTTCTACTCTCACACACAGTCGCAGTGCTTCCATTATCTTACAGAATTGATTGCTGCAAATGGTTCCTGGGAGGTGTGACCTGCTTAAAGGAAAGAAGCTAGGTTTCTTTTCTTGTTACTGAGGAAGGAAGACACTTGTCAGGATGTGAATTGTGTGGGTGAGAAGGAAAAGCGGAGAAAGAATCTGGTAATTCCTTCCCTTACAGGAGGAAGAGAAAGAAGATAACATCGGAACCTTGGAGAGGAGAAATACAGTGCATTTATTTCCAGCATCCCCGCAGTCACTTCACGTCTCTTGAGACTTCCCTTATTCTCTAGTCTTGACCTGCCCATGCGCTTGAACTCCACGCAAGCACGAGGATGGACTGGGGGAAAAGGCCAGGTCAGCGCGGTGGGATACTGCTTCCCCTAAAATGAAAACTCAGCAGCGGGCCAGCAGTGGGTGTGCGCGCGTGGATGCCAGAGGATGTGTGCGTGGAAGCCGGCGGACGCAGTGGGCCGGGCGCCGCCCTCCAAGCCGCCCCGCCCAGCCCACCCCACTCCCCCTTCTATAAAGGCCGCGCTGGGGCCCGCCCTCCTCACAGCCCTGGAGCGCGGCCTGCCGGGGAGGTCGATCTCGTGCTCCTCACACAGTCACACTCCGCGCACTCACACACTTGGAAGCGCCTCCCCACGTCCCTCCCCTGCCCTCCTCTTGCTCTGCTCTTCTCTCCCTCACCACAAATAGTCGCCGACCTACTGCCAATCCGCCTCTCTCTGCCTCTCTCTCTCTCTCTCTCAACATGACTGACTGGGAAGCGGTGGCTCGGGCAGAGCAGCTCTGCTGGCGCAGGCAGGAGGAGCAGGAAGATTATTAAATAACGCAGCTCGACTCTGTGCAACTGGGAGTGGAGAGAAGGAGCCCAACAGCCGAGAAGGGGAGGGAGGGCAGAGGAGGGGGACCAGGAAGGACACCCCCGTGCCCCGAAGACATAAATCCCTGAGTGCCCGGGAGGAGCCTTAACAAGCGCACGGAGCCCTCAAGGTAGTAACGCCCCTGGTGCCTCAGCGCTCAGCGGGTCGCGCGTCGCGTCGCCGCTGTGCGGGGCCGGCCGCAGGCGGACGCTGGGATGACCGCTCGGCAGGTGACCGCGCCGTGTCGGGGCCGCCCGGGAGCAGAGCGCGCCCAGGCCCGGAGCGCCGGCCGCGGGCCCGGCGTGCTCGGCGCAGAGACCTGGCCTTGCGGGCGGGGTGGGAAGGAGGCGGGCTGGCTCGCTCACCACCGGCCCGCGACTCCTTGTGCGCTGCGTGGCCATTTCCTCCTCCACACTGCTGCGTGGTTTGCTGCCTGCGGCCGCGGCGGCCGCTCCAGGGCGATGCGGAGGGCTGGCCAAGGAGGCAAGAGTTGGCGCAGGCTTCGGGTCGCTCCCCTTCCTCGCCACTCACGTCCCGCAGGTAGAGGCGACCGGCCAGCGCTGGCGCCCCGGGCTGCGGGTGCTGAGGCGGGGACGGCGGCGAAGAGGGGGAAAGGGAGGAGGGGGCGGGGAGCCACGGGCTCCCCGAGGAACCGCAGTGCCGGGCCGGGACCGCCTCTTGCCTCCGCCTGCTTGTCCTCTGGCGCCGGTTTCCTGGATTGGAAGCAAGACCCTGCCCAGAGGCAGCAGTAACGGCAGCGACTTAGATTGAACGACTTGCTTTGTGGTGGAGCGTCAAGGGCCCCAGGTTGTGTGTGTGTGTGTGTGTGTGTGTGTGTGTGTGTTCTCGCTGCGGACTAACCAGTGGGTTGGTTCACCTGAGCAAAAAGTCAGCCGTAAGCTGAAACCGCATGTGGCCCCCTGGCCCCTTCGACTTTTGGCTTGTGTCCCAGGGACTCGTACACACGGTGCCAGCAAGGGGTAAGGGTGACAGAGGGATTTGTGAATGGTGCTTCTGCGTGCGTGGAGGCTGAGCCTTGCTGATGTAAAGGAGGAGGTATCCAGAGTGAGAAGAAAGGCTATTTATGGCAAAGAGTTGTGAAATTTCTTGGGGTTTCCTTTTAGTGTATCCTGAACTGCTCTCTTTCTCTCTCTCTCTCTCCTCTCTCTGCCTCAGAATTAGAAGCAATTGTGCTTCCCCTTCCTCTCGTGGGACATGGAATATGAAATGAAGTAAAAAAAACTCATATTTTTACAGATAGAAAAAAATACTTCTTAGAAGTTAGAGATTCTTTGCCCTTTAATGTTTTTATGTCCTCTTCTCCACCCCTCTTACCTTTTCAGGCAGTCAGTAGGACTTACAAGTCAGAAAATACCTACTTGGTTTCAACAGCTTTCATTTCTGAAATCTTTACAGTTGAATACCTTCCTATTGAAATGTGACACACATCCTCCCTTCTCTGCCCCTTAAGGACTATTAAAAATAATGTGTACACGTTTAACGTAAAGCTGGTTTTATTAAAAGCCTTAGGGAGAACGGAGAAGAGGACACCTAGGTGGGGGTCAGTTATCACTGATTCCTTCAAAACTAGTTATTAAGGGAAGACCTAAAATACTGTTAATCTAGGCTATAACATAATTTGTTTTGGTTTCTCTTTCTGTTTGCTTTATAACAGGTACATGTTCCAGATACGTAACTTGAAACTTAAGGATGACTTGGGACAGTGCCTGTCACGGTGCTTATAAAATGAATGTTTTCTCTTAAAAGTAGCAACCTGTACTTTTATAGAACTGTGACTGCGTTTAGTAGTAGGACAGTATCCTTAATATTGCAAACTGAAATATCTCTAAAAGCCTGCCAACACAATGTTTTTCAAATATTGAAATTCCATGTTGTAACCACCCTTTCAATAGTTTCACAGAGAAAAAGAGAAGTTGGTCAACCTATTGTCAGTGATTTGTCTTCATCTAAATTAATTAATTATTTTGATCAAAACAAACCAACTGTTGTTTGTATTGTTTTATTGCTTTCCTTAACAGTCCTGTTCTTTGAAAAACAAAGCAGAGTTAAGGATTTGATATTTTGATTTTGTTAGATTTATATTACTTTGAAATACATTTTCAACACGGAAGCATGTGCAGCTTTAAATATTAGGTTAGAACTCAGATGGAGAACCCCACTCTGAGGGTTATTACCTCAACTATCCCAAACTATTTGAACATAGATATAATAGGGAATTTAAAAATGTAATTGATGAACTGTATTACTGCAATCATTAAAAGTCCGATTTATGAGTATTTTGTTTTTTGACATCAAGAGAATCAGCAACTGTTTATTATTTTAAAGATAACTTATTTATACCACAGAATGTTAATTTAGATAAAACAAAGTAGAAAATGAAAAATTTGTTACATTTTTACAATAATAGTTATTCAACCCTTTATTGCATTTTATTACTCATCATAATGCTCATAATAAAGGGCCTGACGTTTGCAAAGTACTACTGTCCAGGCAATGGGGAGGAACAGGAGATTCCTTGTTCCCTGTCCTTCAGGAACTTACTTGCCATGTGGGAGGAATCTGATGCTCATGCTTGAGCGTAGAGTTAACAACCCGTAACAGTAAGAGATTACATGTCTAATGAGTACTACAGGAGTTCAGAGCATGACAATAACATTTCATACTGGATTTTGTTTGAGAATGCTTTGGGGGTAGGTAAGACTTGTTTGATCTTGATGTTAAAGGATAAGTAGGATTAGTACATTGTGGATAAGAAAAATATAAGGTATAAGATGCAAGTCTCCTGGAATAATAGAAAAGAACATATAAGGGAAGATAAGTTTGTTTTGACATAAATTAAGACATTGCTGGATATTTTGCAGAGTGCAGGTTGAGTCTGTTATGGATGTACATCCTTCTACACATTCTATTCTTTTTTTTTTCGTTTGTTTCTGAGATGGATTTTTGCTCTGTCACCCAGGCTGGATTTCAGTGGCGCTATCTCGGCTCACTGCAACCTCAGCCTCTCGGGTTCAAGTGATTCTTCTGCCTCAGCCTCCCAAGTAGTTGGGACTACAGGTGCATGCCACCCTGCCCAGCTAAATTTTGAATTTCTAGTAGAGATGGGGTTTTGCCATGTTGGCTAGGCTGGTCTCGAACTCCTGACCTCGTGATCAACCCGCCTGGGCCTCCCAAAATGCTGGGATTACAGGCGTGAGCCACTGCGCCCTGCCCACATTCTATTCTTGAAGTTCATTGTTAATATTTACACATTTAAAAAGACAAATCTTTAACTTTATATTGTCTTTTTGTTTGTTTGTTTTTTGAGACGGAGTTTCGCTCTTGTCGCCCAGGCTGGAGTGCAGGGGCGCAATCTCGGCTCACTGCAACCTCCGCCTCCTAGGTTCAAGCGATTCTCCTCCCGCAGCTCCCTGAGTAGCTGGGATTACAGGCACGCTCCACCACACCCAGCTAATTTTTGTATTTACTTTAGCAGAGATGGGGTTTCACCATGTTGGCCAGGCTGATCTCCAACTCCTGACCTCAGTTGATCCACCGTCCTTGGCCTCCCGAAATGCTGGGATAACACGCGTGAGCTACCACGCCTGGCTTATATTGCCTTTTAATAGACAATATGTACTTGTATTACTACAAGTGCAATAGAGTTCTTGTAGAGAATATGTACTTTAAATATTTAAATATATCCACATCTCACTAATGTGTTGAGTAAAAGTGGCACACGTGCAACCTCTTTATAGTGAGGTGTTTTCGGTATTTCCCTAAGCAAATCTTTTTAGGTTTGCTCTAAAGAAGTGTGATGATGTGTAAAAGAAAAACAGTATTAATAGTGAGCATCTATTGAATATTTAACATTTTATTCTTCATATAAAATATGTTGTCTATTAAATAATATATTTTATATAATATTTTATTTTAAACTTCTTAGATTTATTGAATCTATTAGATTAGATTTTATTTAGAGTTATTGTATGCAGCCACATAATGGTTAATCTATCCCTATATTATTTGCCATAAATATAGAGCTGTGATACGGAGCTCGTAGTGAACGTTTTAGAATTTTAGCAACAATTTTATGGCTATTTTAACTATCTTCTGATAAATAAATTGTATTAACAATAACACCATGACCTGTCTCTATTCTAAACTTAGTTGTTTTTTTCTTTGTGTATATAGGTTGATTTTAGACAAACTGCTTAAAATGCATTTCTTCATTTCAAGAATAAAAGGGAAACATCTGAGCTGACTTTGAGCCTGTCTATTCAATATGACACCCCAGAAGTATGTTTTGGTGACAGTAAAGAAATTGCACAAATATTAGACATGAGTTTCAATAAATAACCAAATGGAATTACTTTCAGATTAGTTGAATTAAAATATTTTCATATATATATTTTGTTGACAGTGAATAGATAAGAGTTATTACAAAAGTGAAAGCCTGTTTAATCACCAATTTTATATTCATGCACGAATGGAATGATTCCCCATGTAGTTAGGGTACAAACTAGCCTATCTGTTAATTGGTACCTTTTGAATTTGGTTTTGGACTGTGTGTCACAGGTGTATCATTTCAATAATGTAATCTCGTCCACTGTATGACTGACAGCTTCTGCATGATTTCCCTATTGGACAGTGACAAAATCTGTTTGCTTTATAGTGAGTACATACGCTTCTATCAGCAATATTATCTTCCCTGTGCAAGAGTGTCAGTTAACAATAAAACATGAAGTCTGAGGTGGGAGAAGCAGTGAAAAAAGATGGGGAGATTGAGGAGAAAACACTAACAAAAGAAACGTGTTTTACTATGAAGCTTAAACTGAATATTAAAATGTAAAGCTGACTATTCTAAACTGCAGTACATTACCAAGATATTGTTATCAGTCTACTTTAAACAACCATATTGTATTTTAAGTTGTTTCCATGCAGGCTAAATTTTTTTAAAAGGTGTTTGTTGGAAATGTTTACTGAGGTGTTTGATATATTACAAATTGTTAAAAGATTTCTGCTCAGATCATTAACTAATGAAGTTTTTGCCAAATTCCTGGCCCTATACAGAATAACTTAAAGCACAGCTTTTGGTTTTGCATCATTTACACTGCACTAACTCTTTGAAAATATTAATTAAAGTTAAACTTGATTAAAATTTTTGAATTTTTAAACTGTGCTTTGATACTAAATACAGTCCAAAGGACTTTTATAAAGAAACAGTGTATTATCTAGTGACAATTCTTAACCTAGAGTAGTGGTTTTCAAAATGTGGTCTCCCAAGCAGCAATAGCAGCAAGTATAAACTTGTTAAAATGCCTTTTCTGGAGCCCCACCACAGACTGACTGATTCAGAATCTCTGGGGTTGGGTTCTCTATGTGATTCTTATGCAATCTAGAATTTGAAAGCCACTGACCTAGAGTATTTTAGAGTAAAAACTGAAGGCTGTGTCTTTCTTCTGTTTTATAAATAAGTACTTCTCTCAGCTGGTAGTAAACTAAGGTTCAGATATTCAGTTTTGGAAAATATTACATTGTCCATCAAAAGATTTTCATCTTAACTATGTTTTCTGACCAAATTTTTAATGAGTTCCCATTGCTTGTGCAAGAATTTGCTGTTGATTGGGGAGGGAATACATGAAAATTTAACTGGATAGCAATGACCGTAGGCTGGACCTTACTGGTAGGTAGTTACAATACAAAGGGTATGCACAATACAAAAGTTGACCAATTTCTGTTTAGTTTTGTTGACTCTCATGTGATATTTTTGGTTTTGGCATATAGTAAGCACCTTTCTCTGGATAAGATTATAGCTGTTTTAGCTGTACAATAATAATGTCACACATGTGAAATATTCTAAGTCTCACTGCTGAAATAAATTTTGGACCATAGCTCCACGTCTTTCAAGGTTAAATATAATGTGTTCACATCCTGTATCTCCTTTATACCACTGTTTCTCTCCCTTTCCACCAAACCCTTGCTTCTCTATTTCAATCATCACTTCCCTAAGGATACCTTTCTTGGCCTTGTTTTCTACATCGTTGCCCTGTTATATATAGTTTTGCATTATGTTCCTCTTCCTTGTGGTACTTTTGGCATTTTAAATTTTACCTGTTTTGTGTGATTGGTTCAGTATTGCTTCATCAGTGTTAGCAATGTCCAGCACATAGTAGATGCCTGATAAATAGTGCCTAAAAGAATATATGAATAAATAACTGAACTTCTGTGCCTTCATTCTGAGGATGTTTTATTTTTTCCAAAGAAAGAAACCTTAAGAAATATTAAAAATAAGGGGAGTCGTAGAATTTTTGCAAACATAGGTATTTCCTATTTTGCAAATTATGAAATATTATTTTATTAACAACAATAGCAATGACTGTAATGTGCTGGACACTTCTTACATGATATACACTTTATAATGTTATGTCATGTCATTCTAACATTGTAAAGTTAGTTTGATGCATATATTAGAGATGAGGAAACCGAGTCTCTGTTCTGTGGTCTGCTAAACTGTATAGACCAAACTTTGATTTTTATAATTATAATGATGCAAAAATTATGAAACTCATAAACAGAGAAACTCTGAAGGAGTATATATCCTCTTTCTTCCTAATTTAACCAAGGGCCCAGCAGCAATATCTGTGTATTACCTGTCCTTTTGCCACCATCTTGAATGATGCTGCCATTGCTTCTTGGGTCATTGCTTCAGTGACCCAAGGAGGACTTGGAGATGGAGGACCTGCAAGGCTGGTACTCCCATCTTCTTATTGCTATTTTCAGTAGGAATATTGTGCACTCTCAGTGCCATTCAACCACAGTTCTCTTACTCTGTTTAGTCAGAATCACTCAACTCTTTAATGAAAATTTAAGATGTAACCAAGTATAATTTTGTGAATGTGTGCGTTCATGCAGAGAAAGTTCAGACATTAGATACTCCACTTCATATTTGAAGTTATGCAGCTTATCTTCTGGAAAGGTTCATGCAGAGCTTTGAGCATGTTGCTTAAGAAAAGTTGAGCTTATGCACAAGTTATAAGTCTAGCTTTCCTTCCATGAAAAGGAAATATGTTCACTGCTGCTATCAGATTTAATTTAGTTTCTTTTAACTTTTATTCTTCAGTTCATCTATTTAACTGTGGATTTAATCAGTGTTCACATGTTCGTAGCAAAGGATATATTTAAAGGCTGATTTCATAGAAGTAAATGGGCAGAAAGTTGAATTTGGTTATTTTGAAGCTCTCTTCAAGACTATACAAAGTTATATATATTTTATAATGTGTTTAAATCAGTCAAAACCATGAATAAAACTAGATGAATAATATCAAGGGTTAAAAATTTTTTAAACTAATTTTTCACATATGGCTTATTTTGCAGCTTTTGTCAAAATCTATTTCTGTTACTGGAAGAATTAACTCTAACTTGAGCCTTAGCCATGCTCCTGATTCAGAAGCATTCTTTCTATATAATGAAAAAATTAACTGATTTCTAGCGTAACATTTTGTGACTTAACATTAAGCAGCCTTTGATACTCAACTCTAACATTACAACGTATTTCTAGTAATTAGGCTTACTTCTATAACTGAAACTGATTTCTCGCTTAGTATTTTCCCCTGCATCTTGATAAATTACCCAATCTCACTATTCCTCCTAGCATTTGAGCAAGGCCCCCCTTTAAAAAAAAAAAAAGACTGGGATCCTGCCTCTGAAACAACCTCATTTCCTGAGACATTTTATCTGCCAGCAGACACCAGAAAACACAACACTTTCCTGGACCTCCAAACATTGCTAGCTCTTAGAAGTATGCTTCATTTCAATACTCACTCTTGGATTTCCATGATGCCAGCTACTTCTGGCATATTGCCTTGCTCCTGCGTACTTAGACTGGTTAGACTTTTTCTAAGTATTTACAGCTGTGCCTCTGGAGTGCTTTCTAAACTACAGTGCAGTTGTAGTACCAGTTTAGGACCATCATCAGACTGCCTCATTTTGCTGAATGTAACCTTTCCTTACCTGGCTGTGCCCCACTAGAAAGATAGTCATGCATCATCATTGACAATAAATATTTTATAAATGTTTATTATAGAGTTGAAGTCCATCAGTTTCAAAAATCATGCACCTCTTATTGATATAATCTTACAGTATAAATTACCAATAACTTACAGTGTTTACTGAACAGCATAATCCACAATAAATGAAATACTTGCAATTCTATATCTTATTTGGTGTCCAAATGTGATATGTGTGTACAAATATATGCACAATGTGCATATGAATTCTTTAGGGTTTGCCTGTTTCTCTTTTTCTAGTCACCTAAGTTCATGATGATATGACTCTTCTGCATTCTCCTTCATAACCTTATTTGTATCTTATGTGTTTAGAATGTAGAACAATTGACGAAATTTATTCCACACAGTAAGGTTTCTTTTCTAATTTCTCCAATTCATTAGTGAAATTTAGTACTGCTCCTGTACTCAAGGAGTGTTTGTTAGCTGGGTGTGGTGGAGCACTCTTGTAGGTCCTAGCTACTTGGGAGGCTGAGGTGGGAGGATTGCATGAGCCTAGGAGTTCGAGGCTGCAGTGTGCTATGATCACACCATGCATTCCAGCTTGGGAAACAGCAAGACCCTGTCTCTAAAAAAGAAAAAGGTGAAAAAAGAAGTGTTTGCTTAGCTAAGTGTACTACTCTAATTCAGCCTTTATGGGGGTATCAGTGATATGCCATTCTTATTAAAAAAATTCAGACTCAGTTGTTGTATTTATGTACCTATTCAATGAAATTAGCTCTTTCTTGGAAGTAAATATTATGAATCTGTTAATGAATGTTTATTGTGTGTGTGTTTTGCAATAGCAGCAAATAATGTATCACAAACCTATGTCATGTTTACAAATAAAAGCCAACCAAACATGAATTAGAGGTATGGCAAAAATAAATGGCTAACTTTCTAGGCACGTATCCCTTTAGAGAACTGTTTTTGTTTGTCTGTTTAGTTTTGTTTATTTTATAGATATAGAAAGGACCAAAACATTAAGTCTGAATATATAAAATGGATTGTGAGTGCTTCTTGATAATAGACAATATTCTTCAAGACATTTAGGAAAAGCTTGAAGTGAGAAAACCATGCATATATCCCAGAAACATCAGGTGAGAAGTTAGGAAAAGGAGGAAAATACTAGCTCTAAACAAGACCCAAATTCATTGTTATAAATATAAATTAAGAATAACTTATTTCAGGTAAAGTTTCAATATATTTTAGAGATAACAAAACCCCACTGAGTTTGTACAATAAGATTCTTAAATTTTCAAAGGAATGTTACCTAGTGCATGGATGGCTCAAGAATAATTATTGACTTTTTCAGTTATTAATATTGTATTCGTGTATAATTGACCAAGGAATATTAAAAGTATTCATTAATAAATGAGCTCCATAAAAGTCAGAATGTGACTCCCATAATGTAAATCTTAAAAATTAAAGTACAGATTACTAAACTGGGCCATTAAATGAAACATTACAAATTTGTACACAGGTATATAAACTTTTAGAAACATTATGACTAAAATTGTTTCTGAGAGGTATTCCTTACAGGGTACTTCAAAGTGTAAATATGGGGGAATTGGGGACATAGGTTCGTTATCAACAACAATTCAGTTTCTGATAGGAGGAAGGGTCCTGAAATGGGAAGTTGTACGTTGATTATAGGGACAATATTGTATGAATTCTAGCCTGGCTTGAAACACAAAGGGGATAAAGACCCCAGAGTGCTAACTATCCAGTGAGGAGAAGGAAGGTATTGCCTCCCAGGATATTTCTGAGGAGAGTCAGATTCATTGGATGGTGATATAGAAAGTACCCAGCCTCAGAGGCCTGGTTCAGGAAATAAATGGATGAGATATTTTAAAAGCTAAAGAATTATAATTTGAGTACAAAACAGATTAGTAAATTTGAAGTTCTGGAGATTCTCTAATCTCAATTCCAATCTGCCAGCTGTCAGTCTGCACAGTCACCTTTGACGCAGAGGAGCTATCCAGGGTACTAGATCTTGCTGACCTCTCTTGCAAAAATGCAAAATATGCTGTTTTTGTTTACGTTAATCATAGAGTCTGCTGTTGCAGATGCTACGTTACTTAACAGCAATTACTAACCTTCCATCATTTGGCTTATTCTAGTGGGCCCTTCAAAGTTCCTTTCAAAAGTAAACTCATGGAAGCCCATCTCGATTCCACGTAAGAAGCATATTCTGGGTTCCAGTAATATTCTGTGTATATTAGTATCAAATCTCCATTGAAAGTATCATAATTCACTGCTTGTTTGTACTTCATGCTCAGTAGATGGTGAGCTCTATGAGGGCAGGGTTTTTTTTTTAATTTTATTCTCTTTCCCCACGAGCTGGTCTAAACCAGAGATGTGAAGATACTCAGTATGCAAGTGAGAAATGGATGAATAAATGCACTACTACTTAAGAGTGACGTGGATTTCTTTTTTAAATTTTTTTTTTTTTTGAGACAAAGTCTTGCCCTGTCATGTAGGCCAGGGTGTAGTGGCACGGTCATATCTCAATACAGCCTCAAACTCCTGGGATCAAGTGATCCTCTCACTTATGCCTCCCGAGTAGCTGGGATTACAGGTGTGCCCCACTACACCCAACTGAGAGTGACATGAATTTTGTCGGCATTATGTGAACTACTTCCAGTGCTAACCACTGTTGTGAATCCTACCCTAGGCTCACTTTGAACACTGCCCTCCCTGGCTATTTCATAGACTGAAAATTTGTTCTTAATTTGGAGCTGAATAGCCAACACTGGCTAAAAGTCTTAAAGTAAATGAAAGGACTGGAGGAATGGTGGCACCTAAACTACATGCAATAGGGGTTAGTGAAGTCTAGGGAAGCAAGAAGCAGTGGCACAGGCTAATTTGGAGAATGGAGATCAAAGGAGAGTCGGTTTTGTCACTTCCTGAAATCAAAATCCCGAACACCTACTCCATGTTCACTTTTTTTTTTTTAATTATTTTACTTTCAGTTCTAGGGTACGTGTGCACAAGGTGCAGGTTTGTTACGTATGTGTACATGTGCCATATTGGTGTGCGGCACCCGTTAACTCCATGTTCACTTTTTAAGGCCTTTGGAATATGGCATTTTCTTCCACTTTATACAGCCCAGATTCACATTTTGAAATGTTGACAAATCTGAGGTCATGTGAGGCTGCCAGAATTCTTTCATTCAGTAAACAAATGTTACTAGGCCCTATGCATGTATCACTTAATGAAACCCAGTATGTTTCCTGTCCCCATATAATCGATGGTCCTTGTTGAGAACAGAAGTTGTTAGACTTTTTTTTTTTTTTATCTGTTTCTTCTAGTAGCTACATTAGTGACATCCTAGCTTGCTACACAGAGTAAGTGTGCTTGTTTCCAGATCTCCACCCTGCCTCCTCACATCATTGCCCTAAGTTTCCAATGTGGCAAAAAGGGACTAAGTCATCATAGAGAAACTCTTATTTACATAAAAGATATCTGTCACTAGTGTGGTATTGATCTGCTGGTCAGTTTTGCATGATGTTGATAAATTATGTGCCTGTATGTATCTTCCCTTATAGGGATATTTTCCGAACAGTTTAGGTTCCATGGTTTCTATTTTGGTCAGAAATTCCCTGTATTCCAAGTGCATAAGCCATAGAAAATAGCTGTGTGACCTTTAGATGGAGTATATTTTCACTTTATAGTTCTAACTTTCATGTTTTTGAAGTATATATACTATCTATCCTTCAGGTCATATGTTCCTGTTTCCTGTTTTATTTTATTTTATTTTTTTCACGTATTGCCAACAGTAATGTTTCAATTATGAAGTAGAAAAAGAAAAGCTGTATTTCTTGGTAATTTTTTTCCTTGAGAACACAGTTATGTAACTCAGAGAAATAATGTGGATTCAGAATAACAGGTGTAAAAGTATGAAAATGAGGCTTGGTGCAGTGGCTCATGCCTGTAATCCTAGCACTTTGGGAGGCAGATGCGGGCGGATCACCTTAGGTCAGGAGTTTGAGACCAGCCGGGACAACATGATGAACCCTGTCTCTACTAAACAAACAAACAAACAAAAATTAGCCAGGTGTGGTGGCAGGTACTTGTAATCTCAGCTACTCGGGAGGCTGAGGCAGGAGAATTGCTTGAACCCAGAGGAGGAGGTTACAGTGAGCTGAGATCATGCCACTTGTACTCCAACCTGGGCGACAGAGTGAGACTCCATCTCAAAAGTAAATAAGTAAATAAAAGTATGAAAATGAAAAATGAATAAAGCAAAAGATCTCAGTAATCATCTTGAATAAACTGATTATTTAAAAACCTAAAATTTCTTTGCTAAATATTTACAATTATGTCAAATAATATGGTCATCATTAATTGCATTGATTAAAAGCCACTAAGTATTACTAGAACTGAAAAATACATAATAAAAACTATGTTTAATCTATCTAAAAGAAAAGTTGCCTTAAAACCCTTTCAAAAGTTAGCATGTGTGCGCAAAATTTAGGTGTTTTGTAGTGAAACTTAAGAGAAAGGGATGAATTTTCGCAATCGTGAATCATTTGTGTTGGGTAAATATAGCACTAGGAATCCTCAGTACTCAGTCAAGTTTAGGACTCCTTAGGGACCAGAAGTGATGATTGCCTTTGATTTTAGAGTGCGTTTATAGAAAGATGGGGTCCTGCTGAGATTACATTCTTCTTTGACAAAGGAAAGTAGTGCAGTTCACACTCACATCAAAAACAAATTTTATTGACTTAAAAATTTCTTACTGGAATGTTTTTTGACATGAAGACAAACTTATATCAATCTTTGTTATATGTGTGTATGTACACATGTACACAGGTATGTAGTAATTAATTTCTTATGAAAACTGTCTTGTATAACTTACTTCTAATCAGGTATTTTGGTCTACTTTTCTTTTTTTTTTTTTTTTTTTTTGAGACAGAGTCTTGCTCTGTTGCCAGGCTAGAGTGCTGTGGCGCGATCTCGGCTCACTGTAACCTCCAACTCCCTGGTTCAAGGGATTCTCCTGCCTCTGCCTCCCGAGCAGCTGGGATTACGGGCATGCGCCACCATGCCTGGCTAATTTTTTTGTATTTTTAGTAGAGATGGGGTTTCACTATATTGGCCAGGATGGTCTCGATCTCCTGACCTCATGATCCGCCTGCCTCGGCCTCCCAAAGTGCTGGGATTACAGGAGTGAGCCACCGCGCCCAGCCTTGGTCTACTTTTTTAGAATGAAGGGTTTAGTGTTCTCCAGAGAAACCCAGCAAGATTATCTGTCTGTCTGTCTATCTATCTATCTATCTATATATCTATCTATCGTCTGTCTACCTATTGAAAGACTTATTTTAAGTAATTGGCTTACATGACTGAAATCTGTAGAACTGACTGGAAGGCTGGAAACTCAGGCAGGATTTTTATATTACAGTTTTGAGGCAGAATTCTTTCTTTTCCAGCAAACATCAGTTTTTGTTCTTGATGCCTTCAACTCATTAGATGAGACCCACCCCACATTATCAAGGGTAATCTGCTTTACTTAAATGATTGTACATATTAATCACATCTACAAGATACCTTTACATTAACATCTGGAGCAATGTTTTATCAAACAACTGGGCATTATAGCCCAGCCAAGTTGATACATAAAATTAACTAAAACAAGGGATGAAAGATAATATGTTAAGCTCTTTCTGTTTTACATGATATGTTAGTGTATACATTTTCTTTGGTCAGAGATATTTTAGCATTGGTTAGTTATTGGTATACAAAGAGACAGGTCATCATTTGTTCTTTATCATTTATTTAACATGCAATATGTGCAAGAGACAATGCTATGCAATTGAATAATTTTAAAAAAATGAATGAGAAGACTGTGTCTTTTAAGTTTGTTAACAACTCTAGTGGAAGAACCACAAATGTGTTAGATGACTGACTGGTAAATAAAGTTGCAGAATGAAAATGCACATTTCCAACTTTGCCAATGAAATGTCATTTTACCCATGAGCAATGCCCCCCAAAAACCCCTTATGTCAAGGCTAATATGCCAAGTTATTACACTTGTTAGTTTAAGGATATGTTGTATGTAAAATAGGATCCTGAAAGGTATGCTTGCCCACTGCAGGTCAACTTAATTTGGACAATGTTGACTATGCATACATTTATTTTAGCACATTAATGGGTTTGTACCTGTATTTGACCTTTGCAAAGGTGATTCAATATATGCTCAGAGAGGCGTGACAAGTGGACTGTCATGTTTTATTGATAGTCTTGCTCTTCATGTAGCATAGAGTAATAAACATTTGCTTTACTGGCTCTAAATAGGTATTTTTAATGCCTTCCTATTCCAAAACTACATTGTGTTTCTGTGTTTTTATTCAATGAATATGGATTTGTCTGCCTGGCTTTGGAGGCCCTTTGTGAGCTCACCACACTTTGTTAATCCAAACACAGATCTTCTATTTTGTTAAGGTCATGTAACTTAGAGCACCCTCACACACAAAGCATATGCATTTAATCCTTTCTGTTTATGCAAATCTCAGCTGTCATTACAGGCCTAAGTCCATGAAACCTTCCATGACGACTTTAACCCTCCTGGGGAGTTTCTTTTGCAGCACTCTGAGTTGTGAGCAATACCTACTTGGCACCAGACAATTAAGTACAGTCTGTTCTGCTACAGTGCATTTTTCTGTAGTGGGAATTAGCTCCAACATGATGGGTAAATAGGGGAATTGTGTTAGTAAAATGTGGAAGTTCTTTCATGTGTGTTTTTCCCCAAGCATAATCATATTTAGCCTTGCCAAATAACTACAGCTGAATGCAAAATATAGTAATACAGGCAAATACACAGTACAACAGAGGGATATCGTTTTATTTATTTACCGCGTTTCTTTTTTTTTTTTTTTTTTTTTGTTATGAGTAAGCCACAATTTTAGCTTTGAAAGTGCTTATTGTGTGGTTTTTCTTGATCCCTACAGCCTCTGGTTACCTTCACTTTTTTTTAAAGAGAAAATTTATGTAGTCTCTGTATTATTTCTTTTCTTCATTGAGAATTTTACATGTCCTTTTAGGCATATAGGATTTTTATAAAAATTGTTATGGTTTTGGTTAGAACTTTGTGTTATAAATTGCATAGATTTTAAATGTTTCTGCTACAGTTCTATTTTTTTATTATCCCTGTTATATTTATTGCCCAGTTTTTCAGAATAAAATAACACATATATTGCAATAGCAGGAATTCAGCAAATTTACATGAAATCACTTAATTTTTATTTAATATCCACTATTTGTCACTTCCTAGTGCTAATGTTGGATGTATGAAAAGTGAGGAAGTCTTACTTTTTTGTACACTGGGCTTTCTAAGCAAATATCTGGTATGATGGTGGTTGTAATTCTTGGCTCATTTGAAGGGGAGGAAGACAGACAATGAGAAGTAACTGTGTTACTGCAAACATCAGTTCCAGCAAACATGTTTTTGTTCTTCCCTCTGCCTGGAGTGGTCTCCCATTCCTGCCTTATTAAGCCAATTTCTTCTCAAGCTTCATCTCTCAAGTCAAGCATCATGTCTTCATGCTATTTTAAACTCTCACTACCATGTACCATATACCTTTCTTTCATAGTCTTTAAGGTAGCTGCAATTTCATAAGCATTTGTGAGATTATTTAAATAATATCTTTTTTCTTAGACCATAAACTTCCTGAGAACACAGTTCATGTTTGGTTTTTTCCACCATTGTATTTCTATTTCCTAGCAAGTGCACACATACACACACACACACACACACACACACACACACACACACACAGGGTATTAATATACCATTATAGAATACATCAAGTATTCGGTAAATTTTTGTTGAATGAATGGATTATTGAATAAATTAACTTTTCTTTTTTCTTTATTTTTTAACAACTAAATCTTGAATATGCTTCCTAGAATCAATTATTTTACTTCTCCATTCCTACTTCTTTTTTTTTCTGAGATAGAGTCTTGTTCTGTCACCCAAGCTGGAGTGCAGTGGTGTGATCATAGCTCACTGCAGCCTCGAACTCCCGGGCTCAAGCAATCCTCCCACCTCAGCCTCCCAAGTAGCTGGGACCACAGGCATGTGTCACCACACCCAAGTCATGTTTTGTTGTTGTTATTTATAGAGACAGGGTCTCCTTATGTTACTCAGGTTTGTCTTGAACTCCTGGGCTCAAGCAGTCCTCCCACCTCAGCCTCCCAAAGTGTTGGGATTACAGGCATGAGCCACCAATCCTTGTCCACATCTCCTTTGTCGTCATCACATTTCCTGGTCTGTGTTCCCATTACTTGTAAAGCCACTTCAGCATCCAAACTGTAAGATATCTTTTTAAAAGAGAAAGATATAAATCACTTGTTACTTGTCAGGTTGTTCCATCTACTGCTTTTTTCTCTCAAAACTTGGATTTGTTTCTTGAAATTTCATTTTATTATAATTCACAGCTTTCCTGAACGTGCTCTCATACCTTGCCTGTTCAAATTACAGCTAGGTAATGTTTATATTCTTGCCAGGGAAACTTGATTGTGGAAGGAAAAGTGTACTATTCATTGGATTAATTGTGGATGACATCTTTGCTGTTTCCTGTTAAATATGACATATAGGCAGCTAGATTATTTAAAGTAAAATATCATTAAGTCAAGTACCTGTGGATGATCACCATATAGCTCTTGTAACATTCATCCCACTATGCATGATGAATAATTGTTTCACTGCCACTGCCTTGGATATAAATTATTGAGGTGTTTATGAATGTGGACTCAAATTTACTCAATGCACACAGTAAACAGCTGAGTAAACTCCTGTTTAAGCAGTGAGGGAAAAATGTGATAAAGTAGTGAAATATAGTTAAAACATATCTAGTCATCATTTCAGTCATAAATACTAACTGGATTCTAGATTACCTGGACTATTTAAAGTGTTCCAAGAATACAGTATAATAATCAAATAGGACATTTTGCTTTCTATACATCACAATTACATACAGCGAATTTCAGATATTCAGACTATGTAGTATTTTTATGCATTATGGGAAAATTTTTATGTGAATTATTTTATTCTAATGCTTAGGTTCCTCTTTGTGAGTTCAAATGCCCCATTTATTCATTTTGATTATTGTTTACTTTTTGTATTATCCACTATTAATCTATTATTATGTAATATTCTAAAAACCAACCAAAGAGATCAGCTCATCTAAATTAATTACTGCTGAGTATTATTTCTACAAAATTTTATGACCATTATTATTTTTGTTTTAATAAGCAATCTATTTTCTGGCTACCTATAGTTTAATTTTGATTATAAAAGCATGATGGCCCGTAAACTTCCAGGTATCAAGTATTATGATAAAAAGTCAGAGAATCTATTTCTCTTTGCTTTATAGGTGACATTTGAAATGCTAATTCTATTCTTATGTTACTTTCTACCTTTAAAATATTCTAATCTCATAGGCCTCAATTAGATTTTAAATAAAAATCTCAGAGAAATAGGGTACCTTTTCAATTTAACAAACAAAATACATCATTTTTTATGCATAAGGTAACTCCATGTAAGTGATTGTGGAATGCCACATAATCAAAATAACTCATAAATAATTAAAGAGTCACATTATAACATTAGGAAGTGTAAAAGAAACAATAACTGTACTCCTGCCTGCTTTTTGTGTCATATGTTGCTGCCTTTAAAATAAAATTTCATTGCTGTATCTGTGTGCTTTTCAGTTTCATGCTCTGCATCCATAGTTGGATTTATATTGTCTGTAGGCTTGGGCTGACTCACTGTATTTAACAGTTCAATATCTATTGTGTCAATCGTGATTTTGTTTTTTAGGTTCACATCTGTGTTTATAGGAACTGGCTATAGATGCCTAAACTGTGAGGGAATATGATCTTTATGCAGTCATTGTCTTAAGATAGGTTACAGAGTTTTCATTGTTGTTTTGACTGTATTAACGTTTTCTATCTGTGAAGTGTTTTGTAATCAAAATTCTACTGTTTCTTTTATCATATCTTCATTCTTTGGAGTTTTTAAAATCTGGAGCTAAAATTAAGCATACTTGCCTAATATGTGCAATAAAAACAAAACAATTCAACAGATTATAAAAATTTTAAAAAGGCCAGAATTTTCATATAATGCTGATCTATGCACTCATAGGCATTGTCTTAGGATACCTTTTTTTTCCCTGTGACATTGACAAATAAACGGCTGAAGATTTCTTGAAATAATCTCTGAAGCACTATTATATGGCTTAATAATTGGCATTTGCAGGAAGCTAACTGTTATTATCTCTGAATGAACACTCTTACCTTCCCAAGACTTAAAAAGAAAATAAACTTTAAATGGGAATGTTTCAAAGTGAAATATTCAGCTAAAGTAGTGAAAAAGAACAAGTGAGATAAGTACGGCTCTTTTGATGTGTGATTCTGTAACCTTCTCATTCTTAACATTCTTCTATTTCTGGTCTTTTGAGAAGTGAGCCCCAATTTATATAGCACAGATGTAGAATTTTAATCTACATCTACTGTGCAAGAACAGGAGATCAGAGGAATATTTTAATATGTAAAGTCTCTTTAAATTTTTATGGAGTATAAAATAATACTTTACCCACATTATGCTTGTTCTCATGTTTAAATTTAACAAATGTAAAGGGCATGATCTTTAGATCATCTTTTTCCTCTTAAAATCATCTGTTTTGCAGTGCATATTAATGTCTGAATTAGCCTAGAAAAACAGCTACCATCATTCTAATTACTGGCAGGTTTGGTCCAGCAGCTTGTACTTGGTTCAAAGAGCAGATCACAATAAAGATACACATTAAATAATAAAATAGGGCTGTGAACTTGGAAAATTTAGTTTAGTATTAATAATTTTATTAACTCTTAACTGTTATTGAAATTGGCTTAGTGTAATTTTATATTAGCTAATTTTGATACAATTGGATTATGTTCATAAAATACCTTAATAGTTGGTCATTATTTATACAGAGGATTATATATATCTTAGAACAGCACTTTTGAAAATTTTTCACTAGAAGATGATCAATTTTCCTTAACTTGAAGATGTGGCATTACTTTGACCGGGCTGTTATGTGTTTGAATTTTGTCAAATCAGCATCAATGCTGCTAATAGTTTCTGTAAACACATTAATTATTTCCCTTTGAAGACACTATGATATTCTTTTAAAAGTAATTAACATATAAGATTAAATATTCATTTTTATGATCTCAAGAATTTATGAAGTCAAACCACAATGTTTCTTCTAATTGTCTTCAGGCTATGACTTGTATTTTGATTTATTTATTTATTTATTTACTTAGTTGTTTCATTTATTCAGTGATTTATTTATTTGCTCTTGTATTTATTTATTTTTAATACTTTCTTTAATAACTTAACAGTCATTTAATGCTTTCTATGTGTAGGACACTCTACTGTGTCTTTCTGTGTGTAAGACACTTTAAATTTCTCAAATTTAATGATCTAATTTTATTCTCACAACAACCCTATGGGATAGGTTTTTAATCCCCATTATTGTTTATAAAAATAGAGACACAGAAAACTCATTAACTTGTCAATGATTACATAGTTTGTATGTGGTGAATTAGTTGTTATTTGGGTTTGATTTATATAACTGCTTATTAGGTCAAAAGTATTCCATTATAAATGAGACTTTACAAACCATGAATTATTTCTGGTTTATTAAAATATGCATCTAGTAATTATAGATATAAAAGTAGTATTGGCAATGTTCAAGTACCTTACAGGCTACTCTAGATTAATCTGAAAAGATAATTTTATGAAACGCACAAGTGCTAATTATGCATCAAAGCGAGTAGTATTTGAACAATTCAGGTGTACTAAAAGCAAGAGGCTTATAATCCCGATAATCTTCATGACAAAATTATTTCAGGTTTGAGAATGATATGAATACATCCGTAAATACAAACATTTGAAAACATTTTCACATTTTTATTCTAAAACAGAAATGCCATTATATTGGCTGTACTAATGTGCCCTCAAAAAAAAAGTAAGATTGTGAACATATGCTGTGTAGGTTAGAATGTGATTGTGATCAAGATAATTCATTTGAAGATTATAATTATAACTTAATAATTTTATAAAAGGCCGGGCATGGTGGCTGACTCCTGTAATCCTAGCACTTTGGGAGGCCGAGATGGATAGATCACTTGAGGTCAGGAGTTTGAGACCAGCCTGGCCAACATGGCAAAACCCTGTCTCTACTAAAAATACAAAAATTAGCTAGGCATGGTAATGCATGCCTGTAATCCCAGCTACTTGGGATGCTGAGGCATAAGAATTGCTTGATCCTGGGAGGTGGAGGTTGCAGTGAGCCAAGATTGAGCCACTGCACTCCAGCCTGGGCTATACAGCAATACCCTGTCTCAAAATAGTAATAATAATAATTGTATGTAATTATAATTTAAATTTTATAGTTATAGGCAACCTTTAGGAGTTAAAGAAATTAATGGTTTTTATTTTTTCACTCAAATAAACACATGTGCACAAGAAAAATAATAGTGCTTGTAATTTCTGATAGTTTGTGGATCCACTGGAGTATCCATGAATTTATTTAGAAAAGCCCAGTATTAGTCTCTTGAAAATATTCAATCAGGAAAAAAATTGTATAGTTTTTTTGCATTGTTGGTATACTTGGATTGACAACATTATAAAACAAAAGGCACAAAGAAATGCATATTGGCTAGGATATGGTAGTACAGGGTTGATATAGATGTGATCCTGGTTGTAAAGGGCATCTTGGTTAGAGAGAAGGATCAGAGAGATAGGAATTTACCTACCTGCTATAACAACCAGGAACAAAGCATTCCTCAGAAGTTTGAGTCTGTCATCTTTTTTCCCAAACTCTATCTCATTTGAACCTCACTGGACAATTATTTTGATTTCAGTTTTGCAATGGACAAACCTGAGGATTGGAAATCAAATGTTTTACCTATGATGTCACTGTGTAATTAGTACTTCTGGCTTTAGCTAACTTATTTTTTTTCTCTATCTCATTCTGTGGAGCTATCAAGCTGAACCTGTAACACAAGCGTACCTATACGTCTACTTTCCTCCTAGAAGGCATAGGCATGGGAATACTGTCTTTTAACCTCTTGAATCAATCTTTTGCTTATTTTTACAAGTAGATCACACCCTAACTAAAAGACATGAGTAATGACATGCATTTTAGAATATGAAAGTTACTTTGGCTTTGTTAGAATTTTATCAGTGTTTCTTATGACATCTATTTCCGAAATCCCATGATGTTTGTAATTGCAGGCAACACCCAATACTGATACAGCTGTTGGTATTTACCAGCTACTGTTCTAAGAATTTTACACATAGTAATGCATTTAATCATCACAATAATCTTATGAAGTAGGTGATATTTTTCTTGTTTTGAAGATGAGGATATAGAAGGATAGATATGCTGAGTAAATAGCCCAAGTTCAAGGAGTTAGAAAGTAGTAGAGCAGAAGGGGCCAATCCATGCAGTAGGGCTCTCAGCCACCTCACCCTATAGACATGGAGCCTAACCAAAGTTTTGTTCATGAACATTTGCTATTTTATTGTTGCTGTTTTCAGGCAAAGCCATTTCATTGCCCTTTGAAGAACAATGGGAGTCTAATATTGATGAAATTGTCCATTTCTATGCTTGACTTTTATATTGGCGGTAGTGTCATTAATCCAGCATCAACTGGGAAATTACTCAAATCAGGTGGACTAGTTTGAGATTTCTCTAAGACAATCTCAACGTTCAGTTATACTTAAAAAATGTGTTAATCTTTGAGAAAGGGAAAGCAAGTAATTGAAATTAAAAATAAACTTATGAATATCTTTGGGCTCTATATGACAATTTTGGAAAAACTGTTTATAATAATCTAAACCATGATACTTCTTTTAGGTAGTGTTTGAAAATCAGAAACAGACTTGTTCTTAGCTGAAAATTTTATTATTATAAACTTAGTGCTCTTGAACTTTGCTTAAGATATTTAGTGATGCAGGAAAAATAGAAACATTCAATAAAGAAAAAAAGACCAATATATTTTTCATATTCAAGTTAAGTCTGCATTGTGTATAAAAGCAATCATTTAATGTTTTTCAGAGTAAAATAATAAGAAACTTTTACAGACAGGTCAACGCCATAAGGAAGTTGGAAATCACCAGTGTTTATGCTGACTTCGTGAGCTATAAAGTTGACCCTTGAACAAAATGGGCTAATTGCATGGGTCCATTTAAATGTGGATTTTTGCAATAAGTAGGGTTGGCCCTCCGTATAGGAGATAACCACATCCTCAACCAAACATGGATTGAATATATTCGTGCAATGAAAAACCCACATAATAGCAAGGGCTGATTTTTCCTGTCTGCTAATTCTGCAGGACCAACTGAAGTAACTTGAATATGTGCAGATTCTGGTATCTGCGGGGAGTCCTGGAACCAAACCCTGTGGATACCAAGGGATGAGTGTCTTCAGTTTTCCAAATGAGTAAAATATCATTATTAGTTAGCCTGAGTTTCCTATTTATTTTTCTGTTCTTTTTTAATAGCGACTCCCATAGTAACATCAGTCACTGTTGCAAATATGGGCAAAAAAAGTGGGGTTTCACACATTTGGTGAATTCTTACGTAGTTATTAGTGGGGAAAGGATGTCAATAATACTGCATCTTGATGCTTTAAGTATAAGAGATGCATGACTTGTGACCACTGTATGTGTAGAAAACTCACCTTTTGTCTTTTAAAAAAGATTATTACCAGCTCATGACGCATTTTGAACATATAAACATTTACTTGTCATTGTACCTCATTCATCTTCATCACTCTTATCAGTGTCCTAAATGTAATAAGCAATATGTTGTTAAAACCAGTACTGACCACAGTGATCTTTTTATGTATAGGACAATGTAATTATTAAGAAGAAAGACCAATGCTTTACTAAGCAAGCCAGCTCTATTCTATCTAAATATCCATATAGAAAACACATTTGAAGCTGTGCACTGGATTTAATATTTATATATAGATGTCTTTAGTAATCGGTTTGTGTATTTAAGGATTCAACTAGTTATTATTAGGTTAGTGAATAAATGTATCCAATTTATCTCATCATTCTGAATTATTTTATTGTTTTGTAGTTGGAGTTTATTTAAAATATTATTAAAATCTTTTTGAATAGATTGTTATTTTTTTTTTCCTCCTCACAAAAGTGAAGCATTTGATTTAATAAAAGGTTCCACAACTCTGCTCTGGCTTGACAAAGACTTGCTTGGTTGATTAGCATGAATGAGAATATGAAAGATTTAAAGAAAAGCTGTCAAAGCAATTAGAACTAAAGTCCTCCTATCACTGAATAATGAAAATCCAGGCCTGGAACACTTTCAAATGTACCTAAGAAAATCGTACTTATGCAAAATGAAATAATAGTGAATAAAAGAAATGGAATAATAAAAGCCACCAGAGGTAAAATTATACAGGTAGCATTTTAATATATTCTTGCTACTATATTTTAGATTTATTAATGAACATAATGATATATGGTTTCTTCATAAAGATATATGTATCAATTTTAATTTAGGTATTTATTTAGATTATTAGGCTTCATATTCAATTGTTTTAAAATGTTTAGCTTTAAGATGATTTCTATAAAATCTACCATTTGGGGGTCTTTCTTTGTAATTTAACTTTTAGATCAATCATTTAAAATCAAATATGGATATTCAAGCTACAAAAGAGATTAACAGGCATTTAATATTTAATATACACCTTTTCTCTTAAAGCTTTTAAATCTTAAAAATCTAGAATAAATTGATAGACTGTTAGAATACCTTGTGTGATTAAGAAAACTAATGATACAAAGAGTACACCTGGAGAGCAAACTCATAATCATTTTATATTTTTATTGAAACATAATTCAGTCTAGGAGATCATTACATCAATAGATTCTTTTCCATTTGTTCAGTTATTTAAGCACTCAGTTTTTTAGTATTAAACAATTATTTTTTCAATCTTTACAATGTAAATTTGTATTTACATTTACACTGTGAAAGATAGCAAGATGAATTAAACATGGATCTGGCATTAAAGGGCTTGCAGTCTAAGGAAGTAGCTATGATAAATATACTATAGAGGCTAATGCATTAAATAGGTAGAATATAAACACGATAAAGTGAATATAAAAAAAGAAGAGATTATCTCCAGCTATATTAAGTAAAGGAATCACCACTGAATAATATTAGAATTTGGTCCTTAAGTCTGTGTATGCATATCATTTTAAAATGTTTTTGACTGCAAGTAACCCAAATCAACGTATCTTAAACAACACAGGGGATTTCTTAGCTTGTGTCACTAAAAGGGTGAGCACCGACACAGTTTATTACAGCCTCTGCTTTATCTCTCTCTGCTCTATCACCTGAGCTATTTTCCTTGACTAGTAGGGGGGTGGCAGAAGTGAATTCTGAAACTTACAACTGTGCACCACAATCTCCAGAAGGGACACTAACCCAGTATTTCAAGAAAGTGTTCTAAGAGCTACCTTGATTGGTGTGTGTAGATTAAAAGTTTGCCCTTAACCTGAGGCCAGGATGAAGGAATAGGCATGCTGGCCTAAGTGAGCCAAGGTTCATCCCTGGAGCTGAAAATGGGGCTTGATTTTCCCTGAATATTCAGCTGCATGATGGAGAATTTTGGGATATTACAGTGAGCTTATGTGTACTGTTGGGGATGGGAAATGGAGAATGGATCCTGAGTACGCAGCCTACAATGTCCAGTGGAGTGTGATTTAGACATTCACATTTGAGAAAGGTTATTCAAGCACAGTGGATTGTGTGAACATGTGAAGGAAGGAAAATATAATGTGTGTGTAGAGAGCACTGATTATTGCAGTTTGGCTAAGATAGAGAGTGCCCAAAGGGAAGTTACCGGAAATGACATCAAAAGAGTAAATTGGATCAGATGGTAGAATACCTTGAGCTAGGCAGTGAAATTTGGGATATTCTGTAGATGATGGGAGGTGCTTAAGCTTTTGAGCAGTAGACCAGCATGCTCAGAGTTGCTTTTAAGATCTGTATTTGTCAGTGCTAGGTTTTAAGCGATGTGGTCTCGCTGAGTCACCAAGGTTGGAGTGTAGTGGTACAATCATAGCTCACTGCAGCCTCAAACTCCTGAGCTCAAGTGATCCTCGTACCTCAGCCTCCTTAGTAACTAGGACTGTAGGCCTGTGTCACCATGACTGGTTAATTTTATTATTATTATTATTACTTGAGAAATGGAGCCTCACTGTGTTACCCAGGCTGCTCTCAAACTCCCAGCCTCAAGCAATCTTCCCTTCTTAGCCTCCTAAAGCACTGGGATTAAAGGCATGAACCACCATGCCTGGCCCAGTGCCAGGTTTTATGAAAAAATATATTGCAAGTGAATAATGATTTTTGACTTCAGTAGCTAGACGAATGGTGAGGTCATATTCTGACATGGGGAAGAGGAAGAGAAGCAGTCTGTGAATGGCTAACTTTGGTGTCTAGGAAGACAGTTGTTTCCTTACTAGAGAGAGAACACACAATAGGGAAAAATTAGGGGTAAAGAGAGATGAGGAGTCAATATTTGGATATACCAAATTAGTTCTCCATGGATCTATTGAATATAAGCCCTTTGGAATTCGATTTTTCAAAGCTTTTTATCTTGCAGGTAAATGATTTAATATTCACAGAATGTAGTGACCTACTCAATTTACATTGTTTTACATTTCAGAGCTAGTTTTCATATCTAGTTCTTTTGACTCAGGTGGTCAGTATTCTGTTCATTTTAATATAGTTACCTCCCTACTTGACATACAGATTGACATATTTTGTCATAGTAGTAAATAATGCCTAAAATTTATTAAGGATTGTTTTATTTCAGGCATTATGCCAAACCATTTTTACTCTTTCTAATAATATTTCCTTGATAAGTATAATTAAAATCATAATACCTAATGTTACCAAATACAACATGACTTTTCACTGTCAAGCAATTTGCATATATTATATACTGTGCTTTTAATAATCATCCTATTAGGTAGTGGTGTTATTCTCATTTTACAGATTGGAAAATTTACACTCGAAGAGGTTATGTAACTTGCAGAGATTACACAGCTTGATGGGGCAGAGCAGGATTTAACTCCATAATAGTTTTCGCACTCAACCAGTGCATATTGCTGTCTTCAAAACAGTCCTTAAAAGGGTGTGTTGGCTTGGTGGAAGAGAGGGAGTAGACTGGAGACAGTTGCGCTTGGAAACTGGAAATGTGACACTGACAGTCTGTCTGGAGGTCAGGGCTAAACTGGCTGATGATTTAGATGTCACACTTATGTACATTAAGTTGGGAATTGAAATCACGTGTTTGGGTTCTGTTTATGAGAGAGATTAGAGATGAAGAGAAGACGACTACAGTCAGAATCTGGGTGCCAAATAATAAGATTGAGCAACCATGAAAGTAGGAGGACTATCAGGAGAGTTCAGTGACAGAGAATGCAGTAGAGATGAGAGTTTTCAAAACAAAGAAGATGGCTAAATTCTCTGGTGTTACAAGAAAAGCCCATTAGGCTTTGTAACTAGCAGGTCATTGGAGGCCTCTTAGGAGCCTAGTTTTTAATCAAATGGCAGTTGCAGAAGGCGCAGGAAATAGGGTTCATGAATAGATGCTATTTATATTTGGAGAGAGATTCCACTGGAGAGGGTAATCTTGAAGAATCATGAGGTAGATAAAATATGCAATGAAGCCTGATATTGGAAGCTATAGGAAACAATAGAATGTAAACCTCTAGAGGAAGAGTTAACTGCACATAGGAAGACTAAAGAAAAGTGAAATTAATGAAGATTAGCAAAAAAAAAACAGGAATAAAGTGAAATTGGGAAAATCTCATGGATAATCTCAGTACTCTGTCAAGTGTATGTCTAAGTCATCAGCATGCTTTTGTGTGATATTTTTGCCAAATACCACACATATCCTAAGAATCAATTTCCTAGAAAATAAGATTATTAAAATTTAAATCCATCTGCCAAAAAGATAAGCTACCTAAAAGAGAAACAAGGCCAAATAAAACTACCCACCCATATAGATGCTTGATAGAAATGTAACCTGTAATGTTGTATCCTAAGTGAGTGTAAGGAGACAGGTGGACTTACTGTATGTAAACTTGTGAAGTCTAAATTTTCTCTTATATGTTTGCTCATCCTATGTGCTTATTTTTCTTGCTGATGATCTTTGGTTGGATTCTTCCAGGTATACAGTATTCACCTTCTATTTTTATCCTTCATGCAAAATAAGAACAGATTGTGTAGTCAGTTTAAAAAAACAGTTAACACTTATTTAGCACTAATTCTGTTTCAGGTACTGTTCTAATGTCTTACACATAATCACTTATTATTCTCACCTGCCATATGATTTGGATATTATTTTTATGCACATGTTGCAGATGAGGAAACTGAAATATAGAATTTACATATTGTTGATGTATTAGCTGTTGGCATTTTGTTATAATTAATTTAAACAAAATTATGATAATCACTTTAAAACTATTAACCATTAACTTGACCTTTGTGAAGTTAATCTATCTCAGATCTCTTTTTTTAATGAGAATGTTTAAATGAGAATAATTATAGAAAATAACTCTTGTCATTGTGAATTAAATTAGATAGTATATAAAAATCTAAAAAAGTTTTAAGCACAAGCAAATATTGAATCAGTGTGAATTAATAATAATAGGTAAAAAATGTGGGTTTAAAACTCAAAGTGAAGTCTTTATTTCTCTGTGCACTAAGAGAATGAACTAACAAATTCCTTGATCAAAAGTAAAAATGTAAAAATTCCTTTTTTTTCAGTTTAGAAAGTGCAATTATAGCAGATAGAGGAACAAAGTAAACCAAATTCAAGACCTAGAGAGCTAAAAGGTGTTCTTTTTCTCTATAAGCTATCTGCTTCACTGTGAAAATAAAGTGCTACCTTTTGTAAAACACAGTTTTTCAAGCAAGTAGACAAATGTTGCATTGGAAAGTAAGGCTCTATCTGTGTCTACATCAAGTCTATTCTTCCGGCTCAGAAAGTGAAAACAAACAAAAAGCTATGGTATTTTGGGAGGTGGAGTGTGGTAAGGTGGCAAAGGGATAAGTTGGTGAAAGGTTTAGGTGTACAAAGTATGAACCAGCTTCTCTCAGGGTTATGTTCTTTTTGCCTCAGGAAGCTCATTTTGACATATCCTCTCACAGACTATTACCCATTTCCTTCTGAGTGTGAAGCAGAAAGCCTTCCCTTTATTAACTTGCTTCCCTGTAGGCTGTTCCTAACTGAAACATTGACATTTATGTGTTTTACACACTCTGGTCACAATAAATGCTAATGTTTTATTAATATTTAATAATTATGATAGCAGAACTCGTATAATGTACACAGATGCATTCCTCCTGTATCATTTCTGTATCTGATAATGACATAATGACATTTTCAGCAAATAAGTATATAAAAATTAGTCTTAATGCTTGTATTTATCCCACTGTACATAAAAGTTAACGTAACATAATGGATTAAGTGTTTTTCAATTAGAAAATAATTTTTAAAACTTATCCTTTATTTAAATGAGCTTAGCAGTATCCTAAACAATATTATAAAAGTCTAAAAGAAAAGTTAAGACATCAAAACCCTAACAGTGGTGGAAAGTGACTTGAACAGTGACAAGAAGAGTCCAATGAGTCATAAATAAGCTAAATTAATTCAGAAGCTGCAGGGTGCTGCAGAGATGTGGTTGGTACCTTTTGACCTGTGACCAAAAAAAAATTCATTTTTTTCTTCCATGGTATATGGAGATAGCCTTGTGGGATTCTTATCAATTGAAGTTACAGTATTCAGTACTTGAATATAAAAATGGTGGATTAGAGTCTGTTAGAAACAGTGGCTTAGATAAGTGTGTTAATATTTTAGGTCACTAGAGAACCACTTAATTGAATAGTATAAAACAATTTGTGTCTTTGTCCAGAGAGTAAGAAACCATGGAAATTATTCACATATGTCACAACTCCAAGATTATTTTTATTCCTGTGTTTGTTTCAGTTTATCAAGTTTTTACACATTTTGAAAGAAGAGATGCATATAATTATTTTCAACTTTTATGTCACTTATTTTAGTATTATTTTCTTTACATTCAAATAAAATAATCTTTAAATTTATGCTTTCTTATACATATATGTTTATATTTTTCTGACGTTGTTAGTTTATGATGCAAAATTTAAGCATTGCATTATTAAAGCAGGTAAATATGACAGAGTACTTTTAATGTAATAAGTGGGGATAATAAATGTTTCGTAGTACCTATATTGGCAGTGGAGCAGATAGCTTATGTAGGAATAGAACACCATTCTTAAATAGGTCAGAATTAGCTCTTTAGGCCTTGAATTTGGTTTACTTTGTGCATCTATGTGCTATAAATTCACTTTACAAACTGAAGAAAGTATGGGAATTTTTACATTTTTACTTTTGTTCACGAAATTTGTTAGTTTGTTAGTGTAGAGAGAAAAAAGACTTTACTTTGAGTTATAAACCCACATTTTTTACCTATTATTATTAATTCACACTGATTCACTATTTGATTTGTGCTTAAAACATTTTTAGATTTTTTTACATGTACTATCTAATTTAATTCACAACAATGACAAGAGGTATTTTCTGTTGTTATTCTCATTAAAAAATAAGAGATCTGAGATAGGAGATTAACTTTACAAAGGTCACTAAGATGTCAAAGAAATGAGGTGTAGATTATTATAAATGCTCTAACTTTTTCCAGATTTGCTCCTCAAAGAAGGTTGGAAGTACTACATTAATGACATTGTAACAGCTGACTTTCTAGATTTGTCAGTAATAAAGTGGGAATGAAGTGGGGTTGGGAGGAGTATATTCACTAAAAATACTTTCTTTGTTGGCTTTGGCATACTGAAAAGAGAAACATTTCTTTTGAGATAAATTTTCTAGCCATTTCTGCTAGATACCTCCTTTTGGCAAGTGTTGAATTTGGATACACTCTGTCTCAGTTTTTATAGCTGGGTGTTTGCTGCTGTCTTGGGTCTTGCGTGTCAGGGGTTGACAAGCACTTTAGGATGTTGTGCAGCTTTAGGCAACAGCAGTCTCCCTGGAAATCATGACTGCTTCTTTTAACCTCATAGTTCTCAAAATTCCGTGGCTTATGAGAACCTACCTGAAAGCCTTCCATGTCACACATTTAATAAGGGTTTTTTTTTCAAATCGTTAAGGAAAATAATAGCTACAATTTCCGACATTCTTAAGGTTTTTTTTTTTTTTCCTTCAAATTTTGGCTTCTACTGTTACTTGTCTATCACAGAATTGATTTTAGATGTTACATTTATATTTTAGAACAAAATTATTTTTAGTTATTTAAGATATGAGGATAATCACAAACATTTTGAAGTTTAAGGAATAGTAATTTTTTCTTTAACTGCTGTTGGCCAAAAAAGAATCTGTACTTGTGTTGCTGGGCTTTTGAGATCTTTTTTGATAGTCAGGATAATATATAGGTATGCTGAAGTAGCACAGATAGTAGATTGAGTTACATAAGAAAGGACACACAGCTAACTGAATATTTTTAAAGGTGGATTAAAAAGAATAGATCCATAAAAAGAATCTAAAGTAGCAGATCCAGAAATAAAGTGAAGAAGAAAATTAGAGTTGTCTAGACTTCCTATAGAAAGGGAGAGAAAAGAGAAATTGTGAAGCAGCTACTGTGTTGAATGAGACTTTGTCTAAAGAGTGTGTTTTGGATATTTTGGTCATTGTTATATAGAAATGTATATATAGTGAACACCCACCCATACCCATAGACTACTCTCCCCAAATACACTTTGCTACCTTTTGACAAAACTTGAATGTTTTTGAATTTTTTTTTAATCTTTTAGACTTGGATTGGTGTTCTGTGAATATGATAGCATACAGAAATGGCCAGAAGGCAGGATAATGAGGAACAAAGGAGTATTGATGGTGGTTTTTACTAAATCAAAAAGACGTATAGATATTTCATGATTTGAACTTGTTGAAAATCACTGATGACATTTCTTTCTTTTTCTGGATTCTAATCCTATACTCTTAAGGCTGAACCTGTGATCTACTTGGCATTGTTTTTGAAGATCTAGAATTTTAACCTTAGTGTAATGCTTATGCTTTGTAGTTGATAGAAGCTTCTCTGATACCAACTGTGCCAAATATTAAGTTTCACTATACACAATAGCTGGTGTTATGCCTGTCCTTGGAAGTAAATGAAGGACTGTGTGCTTTAAATATTACTAAAACAGTTCTAAATCCTCTAAATAATAGGAAAAAAATGATTCATGTTCTTCAAAAGGATTTTAATATAACTGCTGGTTTGGTGATGAGCATACCCAAAATGTTTAGTTTGGGGAATGTGGTGTCAACTGGAATTCTTGAAACTACACTAGTATTATCCTATTACTGAGTCATTCCTTTGAGGGTGGCTTAGAATTAAACCGTCTTGGAAAGGAGAAGACATTATATCCTCTTTCATTTATTTGTTCAACAAACATTAAATTGTTACTCTTATTGGGCAATGTGTTAGTTTTCATAGATACAACAATAAATAAGAACTCTCTTTGACTTCATAGATTATATTATCTATTGGAAAAGACAGATGTGTAAATAAATTATAATTACATGTTTCTGTGATAATGGTATACGCATGTCATACATACTAAGAAGGAAGCATAAGACAATAATCTGAGAGTTGATTTAACCTAAAAAGACTAATTGTCACAGGGAGGAAATCTGCATGGTGAGAATTGATTGGGTTGAAAATTTTGCAGTGAAGTATGAGGCAAGCTGTGTTTAAAAAGCAGAAATGTATATGGAAGGTGAGATGATAAACTGGGAATGAGTGAAACCAGAGGATCATTACTTCAGTAATAAAATCTCTAGGGAAAACTAGGTTAAAGCTGGGGATGTTGTCTTCTGGAATTTAAGAATAGAAGTTAATGTATGAGTTCACATGTATAACTCATATTCCAACTATAGATGGTCCCTAACTTAAGATGGTTTCACTTAACGATATTTCGACTTTATGATGGCGTGAAAGTGATACGAACTGAGTAGAAACCATATTTTGAACACCCATACAACCATTCTGTTTTCCACTTTCAGTACAGTATTTAATAAATTGCATGAGCTATTCAAACATTACTATAAAAGAGGTTTTGTGTTAGGTAATTTTGTCTAACTGTAGGCTAATGAACATGTTTAGGTGTGCTTGGCTAAGCTCTGTGGATGTTAGGTTAAAGGTTGTGTATATCAAATGCATTTCCAACTTAGATATTTGCAACTTAATGATGAGTTTATGAGGGCACAACCCCATCATAAGGAGCATCTGTAATAGCAACACTAAAATAGTGACATAGAGTAAAAAAGTAAGTACATGGTCCTAGATAAGTATACCGTATACTTGACATAATATTTTTTGGAAATAGCACCCTCAAGGAGGTATTTTGTTTATATTATTAAAAGCTTATAGCATTTAAAAATCAATTAAGGGGAGAATAATTATCAGATTTTTACTCTTTAGATAATGTCATTTGTATAATAAAATGCCTATATAAGTTTAAGGAGTATAATTCAATTAAGCCTTCTTTCTGTGGTTTCGAAAATAATTTTTACAATGATAATCAGCTGCAGCAAAAACAGATCTAAGGCAAAAATACCAAACTAGAATAGTCAAATTTCAGATATTTTTATTGCAAATGTTAAAAGAGTTTCAAATATCAGCTTTAAAAACTTATGTAAAAGCTCATTGTATACTAATGTGATTTAAATAATATATAATTAACCTACATGGGTTGTGTAATTAATTTACCAGTGATTAAATAATTTGAGATGATGATATTCTAGAACTGAGGCTGTGTCTTTTTTTAGTTTTTTTTTAAATATCATATTTTTAATTCTTGAGATAATTGCTTGTTGGAAGTATCAATTTAGTGAAATTCTTTAATCAAGCATAAGTTTATGTTATATCATCTTCTTATGTGTATTGTTTATTATAATTGATTGTAACATAAGTGACTTCACCTTGCATTAGCCAGATAAAATAAAATTCAGCAATGTAATTTTGGATTTCCACATTTCTATGTTCAAGTACTTAAAAACTCAAACTCAAGAAGTTACAAAGGTGTTAAATATTAAAGTATCAAGAAATTAGCAATTTACAAATATCTATGTCTCATTTTAAGCACATAGTTACATCCTAAATATATTTTTCATTTATGTTAGAAATGAGTTAATTTTAAGGATACTACTACCAGGGTAAAAATACAGATTGAATTTAAGAAATTTATAAGAATATTGTCAATAAAGTTGTACATTTTCATTCTATCCATGGCTAAAGAAAGATTATCCACACAATAATACGTAGTCATTAATACAAAAAGATGGGAAAGATGGTTTGGGACCATTTTATTTGTTTTATTATTATTTTTTCTTATACTTTAAGTTTTAGGGTACATGTGCACAACGTGCAGGTTAGTTACATATGTATACATGTGCCATGTTGGTGTGCTGCACCCAGTAACTCGTCATTTAACATTAGGTATATCTCCTAATGCTATCCCTCCCCCCTCCCGCCACCCCACAACAGGCCCCGGTGTGTGATGTTCCCCTTCCTGTGTCCATGTGTTCTCATTGTTCAATTCCCACATATGAGTGAGAACATGTGGTGTTTGGTTTTTTGTCCTTGCGATAGATTGCTGAGAATGATGGTTTCCAGCTTCATCCATGTCCCTACAAAGGACATGAACTCGTCATTTTTTATGGCTGCATAGTATTCCATGGTGTATATGTGCCACATTTTCTTAATCCAGTCTATCATTGTTGGACATTTGGGTTGGTTCCAAGTCTTTGCTATTGTGAATAGTGCCACAATAAACATACGCGTGCATGTGTCTTTATAGCAGCATGATTTACAGTCCTTTGGGTATATACCCAGTAATGGGATGGCTGGGTCAAATGAAATTTCTAGTTCTAGATCCCTGAGGAATCGCCACATTGACTTCCACAATGGTTGAACTAGTTTACAGTCCCACCAACAGTGTAAAAGTGTTCCTATTTCTCCATATCTTTTCCAGCACCTGTTGTTTCCTGACTTTTTAATGATCGCCATTCTAACTGGTGTGAGATGATATCTCATTGTAGTTTTGATTTGCATTTCTCTGATGGCCAGTGATGATGAGCATTTTTTCATGTGTCTTTTGCCTGCATAAATGTCTTCTTTTGAGAAGTGTCTGTTCATATCCTTCACCCACTTTTTGATGGGGCTGTTTGTTTTTTTCTTATAAATTTGTTTGAGTTCATTGTAGATTCTGGATATTAGCCCTTTGTCAGATGAGTAGATTGCAAAAATTTTCTCCCATTCTGTAGGTTGCCTGTTCACTCTGATGGTAGTTTCTTTTGCTGTGCAGAAGCTCTTTAGTTTAATTAGATCCCATTTGTCCATTTTGGCTTTTGTTGCTATTGTTTTTGGTGTTTTAGACATAAAGTCCTTGCCCATGCCTATGTCCTGAATGGTATTGCCTAGGTTTTCTTCTAGGGTTTTTATGGTTTTAGGTCTAACATTGAAGTCTTTATTCCATCTTGAATTAATTTTTGTATAAGGTGTAAGGAAGGGATCCAGTTTCAGCTTTCTACATCTGGCTAGCCAGTTTTCCCAGCACCATTTATTAAATAGGGAATCCTTTCCCCATTTCTCTTTTTTGTCAGGTTTGTCAAAGATCAGATGGTTGTAGATATGCGGCATTATTTCTGAGGGCTCCATTCTGTTCCATTGGTCTTTATCTCTGTTTTGGTACCAGTACCATGCTGTTTTGGTTACTGTAGCCTTGTAATATAGTTTGAAGTCAGGTAGCGTGATGCCTCCAGCTTTATTCTTTTGGCTTAGGATTGACTTGGCAGTGTGGGCTATTTTTTGGTTCCATATGAACTTTAAAGTAGTTTTTTCCAGTTCTGTGAAGAAAGTCATTGGTAGCTTGATGGGGATGGCACTGGATCTATAAATTACCTTGGGCAGTATGGCCATTTTCACGATATTGATTCTTCGACCCATGAGCATGGAATGTTCTTCCATTTGTTTGTATCCTCTTTTATTTCCTTGAGCAGTGGTTTGTAGTTCTCCTTGAAGAGGTCCTTCACCTCCCTTGTAAGTTGGACTCCTAGGTATTTTATTCTCTTTGAAGCAATTGTGAATGGGAGTTCACTCATGATTTGGCTCTCTGTTTGTCTGTTATTGGTGTATAAGAATGCTTGTGATTTTTGTACATTGATTTTGTATCCTGAGACTTTGCTGAAGTTGCCTATCAGCTTAAGGAGATTCTGGGCTGAGACAATGGGGTTTTCTAGATATACAATCATGTCATCTGCAAACAGGGACAATTTGACTTCCTCTTTTCCTAATTGAATACCTTTTATTTCCTTCTCCTGCCTGATTGCCCTGGCCAGAACTTCCAACACTGTGTTGAATAGGAGTGGTGAGAAAGGGCATCCCTGTCTTGGACCATTTTAAATGAGATATGAGAAAACCAATTTACTCTCAGAAAGAAATAGAATATCATTTGAAAACTTGTGGAACTGCTATAAACCATCATGTTACTGAAATGCATTCATTTTAAAGGTTGCTCTGTACCACAAAAACAGTTTTAATGTGGAGCATATGAACAGCTTCTTCCATTCTCACTACATGCTTAACGTTTCTTGTTCCTCATTAGTTAGCCTTTGTCTACATTCTTTAATTGTGGATTTCTATGGGTGTGAATCACTGGGTTACTACATGTACTTATCTAGTGTCCCTCTCATGTTTTATTCTTAGTTCTGGGCATCGACCTTTTCATGTCATTTTCCAGGCTTAGGCTTCTATGATAATACACATAACCTGGACCTCCTTCCCTTTCTTCTTTTCCTCATCCTCCGTTTTCTATCTGTCCTTAGGATGTTCTTATGTCTCCTAGATAGATAATTTCTCTAGCCTCCACTCTGGTTCAGATCTTCTGATTTCCTTATTCATTTATTGGTTTCTCTAAAAGTTTTCAAATGTTCTTAAAGTCCCAGCATCTTGACTCCTATGTAATCATCTACCCATTATATACACACTACTGAAATGTATCTATTACCAGGCAAAAGGTGGTCAGAACGTCTCTTGAAGGCAGATAGTATATCTACAAATAATTTGCCTCATGCTATTGTTTCTATCTTAGAAATTAGATTTCTATAGAAATGGTACTTGGGCATCCAAACAGATTCAACACCTTCTGTTATATCATAGATAATATTTATATTGTTTTTACTGTTTTTATGAAAAGAACCTTGAAATATCCTTTAATTCTCGAACACTTTACCTACCTAACAGCTAACCTTTTTTTTCTTTACTGTATTTTACCCTTTGCCTAGCAATAAACTCAACAATTTAAAAATATTTCTGATTTATTCTAATTATATTTTTGCACCAGTTAACCATCGCCCCCTAGCCACTCTCCACTACCCTTCCCAGTCTCTGGTAACCATTCTGCTACTCTCTATCTTCATGAGTTCATTTTTTTTTAGCACCCACAAATAGATGAGAACATATGAAATTTATCTTTCTGTGCCTGGCTTATTTCATTTAACATAATGACCTCTAGTTCTGTCCAAGTTTTTGCAAATGACAGGATCTCATTCTTTTTTATGGCTGAATAGTATTCCATTGTATATATGTACTATATTTTCTTTATTCATATTTTGATGGACATTTGGTTTGCTTACAAATCTTGTCTATTGTGAATAGTACTGCAATAAACATGGGAGTGCAGATACCTCTTTGACATACTGATTTCCTTTCTTCTGAGTATATAGCTAGCAGTGGGATTGCTGGATCATATGGTAGCTCAATTTCTAGTATTTGATAGCACAACAGTGTGATTATAGTCAATAATAATTTATTATACATTTAAAAACAACCAAAAGAATATAATTAGATTGTAACTCAAAGACAGGATAAATGCTTGAGGTGATGGATACCTAACTGCCTCTATTGTGACTTTTATGCATTTGTGCCTGTTTCAAAAGATGTACCCCATAAATATATACACTGAATATGTATCCCCAAAAATTAAAAATTAAAAAAAGTCTTGTGGGCAGAAATGTAAAAAAAAAAAAAATACTGGAATATATTTAAAAAATTTCTTATTTGCATAAATTTAAAGGATACAAGTGTAAAAAATTTATACTAAGAAAATTTTCAGTTTCCTTTGAGGGTTTGTCAAACTAAAATCTTAAAAATGTTATTAAGACGTTCCTACTTAAATCTAACCTAAATATTTTTTGTGCCATACTGCCCACATGAAAACAGAATAAATATTTGTGATGTAAAGTAACCATTTACTACTATTAAATACTGTCTCAGCTTTGTTTTTGCCTATTATATATCATTTACTTAAAAGCCTTTTAATCACACCCTTATTAATTTGGGTTGGTTTTTGTAATCTGACAGTGTAACTTCCAAATAATAAAGATGTTTTAAGTTAAAAACACTTTAGAAGTTTTTCTTCACTTAGAAACACATTCCACTGTGTAAGTCCCTTGAAGTCAGTTATAATTATTACAGTCTGTGGGGATTAGTATATTGTAAGGAGATTACTGGGCTTCTTTACTTAGCAGCACAATGAGCAACGGTGCACCCTGAGCACACAGAGCAGTAAACATTGGAATTGTACAATTAAAAGAGTTCTGCATAAACCTGTTATGTTCCGGCACCTGCTTAAAAAGAAATCAGCCTCAAACCAATAAATTTCTGTTGAGTACTACTCTGTATATATTATTTGCTGTAAGGGTTAGAAAGTAAAGAAATATAAGACATGATTTCCAGGCTCAAGAATACTGCAGTTGTTTACCAGGAAGGGCTGTGTTCCTGTTGTAAACATTTCATACAATAATCTTATTCATAGCACTATTTTTATAACCCAGGGAAAGAAATTGAGAATCAGAGAAGCCAGATAATTGCCTAGGTTTTGTAGGTGGGAAGTGAAAGAGTTGGAATTCAAATTTTTCTGTCTGGGCGAAAAGGCCATGCTCTTTGCTCATGTCAAATCCACAGGATGGAAAAGATGATCACACATGCAGTAACACTGAACACTTACGTGATGATGACTTCCATTGTGAGTATTGTCTGTAGTTACCCTAGAAAAACTCAGAGATTGTTAAAGTAACCTATAAATGCTTCATAGAGGAGATAAGAATTGAGTTGTATTTTGAATCAGAATAGGATAAAGATATACCCAGAGAAAGTTGAAATAAAAGAGCAGGAGTTAGTGCAAAGGCATGCAAATAGAAATAGTAGGTATATTTCAAATGTGGAAGAAAATAAATTTTGTCAGTTTACAGTAGAAAGATTCTTTTAGTAATAGCTTGGAAATAAGACTAGATAAGGCATAATTGTATAAGCTACACTGATTGACCATGTACTAGTTATTGGTATTGGTAAGTACTTTAAATATACTAATTCATTTAATCTGAAGAACAACCATATCAGAAGTATAGTATAATTAATTTCATTTTATTATGCAGAAATGGATTGTGCAGAGAGAGTAAACAGCTTTTCCCAAGATTTTACAACTAGTAAGTAGAGAACTGAATTCAAATTCAGGTATTCTAGCTCTAGATCCTGTACTCTTAACCACTATACTATCCATTCCTCTGGGAAAATGAGACAATATTGCATGCAATCTTGAAAGTCATGCGTACTAGCTACGATTGAAATAGTAAAATGAAATAGTGACCTAGGATTGAAACAATATGTGTGCCTGGTGGTATGGCTGGAGTTAGGTAGTGGTTGGTGTGCAATAGGACTGGAGAGTAGGATTGTAAAATCTGCAATAATTTGTGATTGATTTTAAATATTAAGATGAGGTAAATGTTAAAAATTGTATGGAGTTTTAGATTCTGGTGATTGGGATAGTGCTAGTATCAATTACAGATAGGTAAGACCCTATTTGGCAGGGAAAGTGTCGATTTCAGTTTTTTCATGCTGAACTTGAGCCAACTGTGATACATCAAGATGTTGATACCCAGAAGATGTATCTTAGAATACAGGACAGACAATCTGCTGAGGATCACAGAAATTAAGATATCAATTTAAAAGTAATACAGTATAGTAAATTTAATAATTATTTGAGTGTAAAATATTGCTGAAGAAGTGCTACCAAAAGTGAGTTTCATGGGCCATTGTGGTCCACGAATTGTTTCTGGTCACAATTAAGAGTAATTCATGTTTGTTTTATGAAAGTATTGATCTGCAATTGTGTTTTCTTTTTTAAAAAAAAAACAAAAACGGTTCTTCAGGATAAATATTTCAAGAAGCAGTGTTCTAAATGGTTACATTCCTTTGCTGTAATGACCAGACAGTATCAAGGTCTCCCAAACAAATTGAGGCGTTTTCCAGCATTTCAGGATTAAGCTCAATTGAATTGACTTTATTCACTTTTGTCTCCTTCAGCACCACCTCCCAGATAAGTAGGAGCCTGGGTCAGTGATCTTGTCCTAGAGTCTCAGACAAGTACTAGGACAGAGCATTACTTTCCTGTAATATGTGATTAAGGTGAGCAATCCAAGAGGCAGAATCCTGTAATGAAATCAAAGTCAGTTCAGACAAACCATCTCACTGTCATCAATCCAGAAATGCTAGGCACAAGTTTAAGGGTTAAAAGTGAAGAATAAGAAAGAAAACAATCATTTTCTCCTGGCTTGAGAAAACATTTAAGGTCATCTTCATAGGTCACCTAAGAGTGGCTTGCTGTGGTCAGTTATGGATTATTTAGGAGCATTGATTGGACTTGTATAATTATAGCCTGGCAGACATCACATCTGATTAACTCAGCCTTACCATGGAGATGACTTAGTTTATATTTTTTAAATTGTACCTGTACCATTTCAGTACTTCCTGAGAATTCTCAGCCTATTTTGTAGGATTTATTTTCTTCTTATCCAAGTCAGGAACAATCTACCTACATGATTAAACTATGTCCCTTGGTCAGAGAAACTGATAGGTTTGTTAAATACACAAAATCACTTTAATTTTGAGTAAGAAGGCAAGAAGAGGTGGGTACAGAGAATGCCTTCTAATAAGGAATTATTATTAGAAGGATTATGATCTGAGATGCCTAAAAAGTCAGAAACTCTAAAGTACAAGGAATATAAATATAACAAGAAAAATCTGTATATACCAGGAGGTTACAACTAGTTTAAAGTGTAAAGTATATAAAAACTTCATAATTAAAAATATAAGCAAATGCCACTTATTTGATGGAGTAACAGGGATCAGATTTGAGCTTCCACTGTAAACAGCAAAAAATGAACAAAATATATAAAGCTCTAATTTTTAAGGCACTGGAACACCGGAATCAGCCAACAAAGAACAATGGATCATAAAAATTGGAGAATAAATGAAGTAAGACTTATGATTTTCTCAGGTTAGTGCCTTGAGAGTTTCTATGTCTCAATGCACAGAGGGAAACTCAGGTGAACCCTGGTGGATTCTCTGTAATGAGGAGACAGAGCTGAGAGTTTGGGAAGACTACAGCAGCAAGGAATTGCAATACAGAATACCGAAGAAGAAAGAGCTGCACTCAAAGAATGCTGACATGTTCAGAGGATCCCCTTTAGGTATTCTGCTGAATACTAAGTAGCACATGTATGTGAGGAAACTACCTGAGGCCTGAAAAAGAAATTTCTAAAATGAGTAGAGGTGACAAGTGACTCACACAGGGCTAGAAATAGTACCTGTTCCCACAAGTGGCAAACCTGTTAGAGAAGTTACAATTAAAAAGATTGATTGTATCAAGTGTCGAGAATGTGGAGCAACTGGAACCCTCATACACTGCTGGTGGGAATGTAAAATGGTGCAAGCACTTTGGAATGCAACTTTTCAGGTTTTTAAAAAGCCAGACATGTACCTTCTACCTATGACCTAGCTATTCCAAACACAGGTATTTATCCAAGATAAATGAAAGCATGTATTTATCCAAAGACTCAGACATTCATATTCATAGCAGTTTTATTTGTAAGAGCCAGAAACTGGGAACAAACTGAGTGCCCATCAACAGGTGGATGGGTAAATAAACTGGTATGTCCACAATGGAATATTACTAAACGATATAAGGAAATGAGCCACTGATACATGCTACAACATGGGTGAATGTCAAACTAGTTACGCTGAGTGAAAGGGGCTAGATGAAATTACTTCATAATGTATTAAATTTGTATACAGTTCTAGAAAATGAAACTAATTTATGATGATAGAAAGCAAATCAGTGGTTCCATGAAGAAGGGGTAAGATGTATGCTGGCCAGAAAAGATGGGAAGGAGAAATTAAATGAAGAATTAAGAAACCTTTAGAGTTGATAGGTATGTTCATTTTCTTGATTGTGGTGATGGTTTCACAGGTGCATATACAGGTTAACTATCCCTAATCCAATAATCCAGAATCAGAAATACTCCAAAATCCAAAACTTTTGAGCGCCGATCTGACACACAATAAAGGTTATTGGCACATTTTGAATTTTGGATTTTTGGATTATACCAGGAAGTATAATGCAAATATTAAAAAATCTGAAATATTCTAAAATCCAAAATACCTTTTATCCCAAATATTTTGGATAATGCATTCTCAACCTGTATATGTAAAATCTTATCAGTTACCATTTACAGTTTTAAAAAGTACAGCTTATTGTAGGTCAGTTATCTCTCAAGAATTTAAAAAGATGAATATGAGTGAATGATACTTGCAAAGTGAAGGATAGATATAGTAAGTGCAGTAACTACTCAAAAGAGTGTGAGAGAGAAATAGAGAATTAGGAATCATGTTCAGTTAAGAAAATATATATAAACAAAATGGGAGATGTATTAGAGCTTAACAGTAAACATTTAGATAGGTTGATGTAAGATGAATGGACGTGGGTATGGTATCAATAGAGTCATCAAGGGGAAAAATTGTAGAATTTTCATGAAATGAAAAACGTGTGATCTTAAATAGAGTGATCTCAAGTTTCGGAAAGGGGTGGACAAGAGGGCATGATAGTTGGGAACTTTTAAATGACAGGTTAAGACGTCTTGGGGGTATCTGTGAAGTAAGGATGCTTAACTGTCGGAATAGATGAGTGACAAGCTCTGTGTGAAGGAGCTTGATGCCAGAAGAGCAGAGAGCACCAAACAGTCTTCAGAAGCACTCAGGTCAAGTGAATTCAGGAAAAAGAGTTATAAACATTGAAAACAATTAGTCATCATAGTATCAGACAGGCTAATTTGTAGAAGAGCTTTAGACACAGGATACAGTTTTTGCAACTTCCGCAGAGAAGGCCTGGAGAAGAGGAGGAATGAAAGGACAGACCACGGCTTGTCAATGAGACGTTGTTTTCTGAAATAAACATAGTGAATAGGTCTCTACTGGAAACAGTATCTGAACATACTCACTTATTAAGAGGCCTTCTAACAAAGTGCACAGAGAAAAGAATCCCCTGTTGAGGTTGCTGATTTCCTATGAGGGATATTTCTGGAGAGCAAATTTGGCCTGATACTGATACTTTTTTTTCCCATAAAAGAGTTGTCTTACTTTTGGACCGCCTGTCAATATCCAGAAACTCTGAAGATTCCCAGAACCATTCCAAGTATTATCGATAGTGTGATAGGTCCAAAATTTTGACATTTTAAAACTTCAGAAGGAGGAGCATTTTGGAGACCTTAAATTCTGGAGGGAACTTCTAGGAGGCCCGCATTTTTCCTTTTGTGTTTTAGAGGAAACCAGGAAATTCTGAAGAGTATGATAAATCAATATGTAGTTTAGACATCTGTGTTTTTCTCTGGGTACAGATTAGTTAGGCTGTTGCAAGTCACATTCCCCTATTTCACATTAGAACAACCTGCTATTGGTACGTGAGTTAGCATTACACTATGAGCAAAACATGAGCAGAGGAGTTGCAAAGTTGTGTTGGTCCTAGAAGCAATGAATCAGAGCTAAAGTGACAGACTTTACCAGCAGCATATTAAAAAATGCCCTCTTGTAAAATTTACCATGATTATTTTCAGACAAACTGTGCATCCAGGACACACGGATGATGACAAGATCATGAACATTATCTCTGAATATGAAAGGCATGATGTGCGCAACTATCAAAGAGCAGTTCATTTTAGAATAAGTGGTATTTTCATGTAGTTGCAGGGCAAGACAGGAAAAAATAGTTTATAAAGGGAACGAAGATGTGGATCTCTGACAGCTGATCTTTTCAATCTATGTGAAAATACAGGTTGTAGCAGCAACGGCAACAAAAACTACTGATTTCCCGTTTTATTTGAAGGATTCCTTAGGCACTTAAAGCGGTTGTACAATAGGATAAATGGATTATGCTTTCTGCTTCATCTTCAGGTCTCTAATTAGGGGTGGGTTGCCCCTGTTTGAGGAGTCAGTATGTGAGGAATACTATTGATGGCGTACACTTAGAGACTAACCTTCTGAATACCTTGTAGGTCTTATCAAAGTAGTCACTGAAATTCATCCATTTTAGAATTTTTCTTATGTTTCCTTTTGCATGAACCTCCTCAAGTCATCACCCACTGCCCCAGAAAAAATCACTGTGATTTTGGAGGCTAAATTCATCATTGCATTTGTAAGCCTAGAATCAAGGGAGTTATTACTGCTTTTCTTCACAAGACTAGCTCTTTCATATGTATTTTCCGTATATACAAAATACCTAAACCATTTAAGCAGTATCTCATAGCAAGTGACAAAATATGTTCTGTTTGAAGCATGATGCACAGCTCTGGTTGTTTTGGGCCTGCTTTATTTACATGTTGAGTGAGCCTGGCAAATACAGGTTGAATGTCCCTAATCTGAAATCTCAAGTGCTCCAAAATCCAAAATTTTGAGTGCCCACATGATACTCAGAGGAGTATTTCAGATTTTGGATTTTCAGATGCTCAACCAGGAAGTATATTGGAAATATTCAAAAATCCGAAATCCAAAACATTTCTGGTCTCAAGCATTTTGGATAAGGCATACACAGCCTAGGCGTTGCATTGATTGCCTAAATGGAAATCTGGAGCTATTAAAATTTTTGGAATGCATTAGTTTACTTTGAAAGTAAAAATTGTTGTAGTGTGCTCAAGCCTAAACTGTAGCAAATTAATATAATCAAATGAATTTAGAGCATAAACAAAGTATTCCTAAGATTTTTCAGAGTTGGAATTTCATGGTTGCTTTTGGCTTTAAAATGAAGCTTATTGAAATTATAGTAAAAATACAGTAACAGGGAAAAATTAAACAGTTTTGGTAAATGGAAACAATTTGTCTCTGATATAATTTTTTTTTCTATTTCTGTTACTCTCTCCCATTTTTAGGGCAGTATTTTAATCACATACCTTTATATTGGCTTTTTTTTGAAAGATCAAATATTTGATGTTAATTTTTGTTTGAAGTTGTGAAGGCTTTGCTGGAAAACTCGAAGTTCCAAATGTGACATTTATTATATTATTATGTGCCCTTACTAGGGAAAATTGAATATAAGTAAGTGTTAATGAGTGTGCTGGTTGTCCTATAAGGAATAATTCATTAGAATTCGATATATGAGAAAAGCAGGTGGGGAGATGATAAACCATACCTCATGAATATGCTGGACTTTTGAAATGACAACAATAGTAAGGGAACAATAGTACATTCTTGAAAGATAATTGTAATTCTTTCAAGGCTCATGAACTGATCATTTTGCTCCTAAGGAGAGAAGTTTGTGGTGATTAAATTATGGACATATAAAGCATGTTCGTATTTTTCAATAAAATTCGATATGATATGCTCCCCAAATGTGGAATTGTTTTGGTAGATGAATAAATATTAATCTTTGGAAGTGGCTAAATCAACATTGAATGTCCAAGGTGATTTTTTTCACCATTTATCCTAAAGGAGAAACTTATGTATACATATATGCACAAAAACACACACCATACATCCTCAGGGAGATTGTTTTTTGGTTTCTGGAGATCATCAGACTTCTGGTGATGCTGGTGTAAGAAGTGATTCTAGTTAGTTTTATATAGCTGTTGCTTTATATTGTAAATAAAATAGTACTCTGGGACACTGGAGGAACAATTAGATCAAGTAAAATCAGTTTTCTTTGGTCGAAGAAAATAATTGAGTGAAAGCTCTTGATATTGTGTGTTTAAGAAGGAAAATGTAAAATTAAAGAAGAAGAAAATGGATATAGCCCAGAGATAACCTAAGGATAGGATATGGAATAAATAGGTAATATAGCAGGAATGGAGAGTTATCTAACTGCATGTCCTCATGTCTCCAACATGTGCAAGATATTTTCCGAAGTATAATGTTTTTTTTTTTTTTTTTAAATTTATTTTTTAGAGACAGGGTCTCACTCTCTGTAGCCTAGGCTGGAGTACAGTGGTATAATCCTAGCTCACCTCAAACTCCTGGGATCCTCCTGCCTCAGTCTCTAGAGTAGCTATAGGATTATAGTTGTGCACCACCATGCCCAGCTAATGTGATAATAAATTTTGTACAGAGAGGGTCTTGCTGTTTTGCCCAGGCTGGACTCAAACTTCTGGCCTCAAGAGATCCTCTCAATTTGGCCTCCCAAAGCCTTGGGATTACAGGCGTGAGCCATCACTAAAAATATTTTAACAATTTGCTCGAGTGGTTCTAGTTGTGGATGTCCAGTAACTTACTTTAACTTGTTTTTACACAATCTGATGTTTTTATTAGAAAGTGTTTCCTGAATGCTTAACCTAATTTCCCTTTACTCAATTAAACCGTACCATTTCTAGCTGGTGTAATTACAAACATACTTAAGAACTTTTCATGGTTTTGTTTCTATGCAGATTTGAAACTTTCATGGTTTTGTGCCTATGGCCTCTTTAAAAAATATAGGACATATCTAAAATGAATAAGCAATAAGTTAGGAAAGTTGAAACAGTCCTAATGTATGATAGGAAAGAAAAGACAAGGATTACAAAATAGACTAAATTTTCTTATGGCTACAAACCTTTTTCCTATAAACATATTTGATTTTGTAAAACAGGGAAGTTGTTGGAGTTTGATGTATGTATTGCTTATGTAGTTTTATATATAGATATAAAAATTATATTTTGCTTTTGTTATGTTTAGTGGAGAAATGATAACTAAAGATAATTTTTAGGTATTTTTTAAGACTTCTAACTGCAGACAGTTTTTTAGAGTTGGAACAAACTTTCTGAAGTATCATAAAGCAACTCTTGAAATTAAGAGTAAAGAGATAATTGATGGCCAGGTGCGGTGCCTCATGCCCATAATTCCAGCACTTTGGGATGCCAAGGCGCATGGAGTGATAGAGGTCAGGAGTTCGAGACCAGACTGGCCAACATGGTGAAAACGTATCTCTACTAAAAATACAAAAATTAGCCAGGCCTGGTGGTGAGCACCCGTGGTCCCAGCTACTCGGGAGGCTGAGGCAGGAGAATCGCTTGAACCTGGGAAGCAGAGGTTGCAGTGAGCTAAGATTTCACCACTGCACTCCAGCCTGGGTGACAGAGCAAGACTCTGTCTCAAAAAAAAAAAAAAATTGTTTATCTCCTGTCTAAAACTCTTCCCTCTGTGACTTCATTATTGTGGGTGAGCCACTTTCTTAAAAATCCTATTTTGAATCATAGAGTTAGCATATTCTCTCTGTCATCTACCCTCTCACCATCTTATGAACAAGCATCACTCCTGTTAAGACTTGAGAAACTGAGACAGGGAATACCTGTATATAGATATTCAGTAAATATTTCATGGTTTCGTCAAGAAATAACACTTAAAAATGAACATCATAATGTAAAAGGCATGTTGTTGCTAAGACTATAGGTTGAGTACTAGACTATATGAGTTTGAATAATTGCTCTACTGTTTACTAGCTAGATATGCTTATGCAAGTTATTTAGACTCTTTCTGTCTCAATTTATATATATATATATAATGAGCATAACAATAATCTTTACTTCGTGTGTTGTTGTGAAGGTCAGATGAGTTGAGACATTCAAAACATTTAGAAAACTTCCTGGTTCAATAGAAAAACTACCTGTTTGGGTACTGTGCCCATTACTTGGTTTACAAAATGATCTGTACACCAAACCAGTGGCACACACAATTTACCCATGGAGCAAACCTGTGCATGTACCCCCTGCAACTAAAATAGAAGTTGGAAGAAAAAAAAGGAATTTCCTTGTACAAAGTAAGCATTTGATAATAATCAGCTAGTGGTCATAATAATTGTAATTCATATACAATGTCAGTTTTGTTGTCAAGGGAAAAATTTTCACAATATGATATACAAAAGTTAATGCAAAAGTAATGAACTTTTGGTACATGCTACAACATGGATGGACTTGAAGACATGCGAATGGAAGTAAGCCAGACAAAAAGGCATCAGTATTTCTCATCTCCCTTTTTGCTTTTACTTCCCATTTGCAACCCATCTCAAGAGAGAACAATGGAAGGAAAGGGGTAAAAATAATATTTAAGAAAGAAACCGGAGAAATAAGTAAAAGAAAAAGCAAAATAGTGAGACAGAGGAACAGTTGCAGGGGTCGTTAATATGCATTTTCCATGGTTCCAAGAGGCTCCTCAGTTTTATTTTCCCTGATTGAAACTTCAAAGAACAACTTTTTGATTAAAAAATTAAATTTCCCAGTAATTGCCAGCCTGATCAAGATGTGAATTGGCAGACCCAGTGGTAGCTTCTAGATTTACTGACAAAAGAAATATTCTGGGCTGGTAGAGCAGACACTCAGCTGGTGAGTCAGCTGACTGAGGTGCTTTTATCTGTCTTTCTCTACTTTGCCCAGTCCTCTGAGAGTGAGAGACAACCACAGCCCATAAAAGAAGTCATTTGGTAAACATCTAAGGGTTGGATTTAGAAAAAATGGAGGGTGGTTTGGGTCAAAGGATTTGGGATATAGTAAGAGGTCATAAAGGCAATAACTGGTTAGGTGTATGTAGAGGTTGTGGGCACAGTTAATTTGTATAGAGGAAAAAAACATTGATGATTTGATGCTCAGATGTTTTTGAGAAAAAGGTCTTTATATTAATGTTGGAAAAAACCCTAAAGATAACTTTAATTATGTACTACAAATAAATTATTTTTAACGTTATATTTTTTCTTAAATTTAGGGTGAAATTGAATTGCTTTTGTCTAATTATTATGAAATATGACTTCTTGTACTTTGGAAAATAAGAGTTATGGTTTTGAAACACTAGAATACAGTTGTCTTTGATTTGACTCACTTTATTTGACCTAAAAAATAGAAATTAGGTTATGTATGATTATGATGAATGGAATTTTCTAGGAAGCAAAATTGGTTCAATCAGAGCAATTATTGTTTTTCATTGTTGTTAGCCCAGAAGCAGTAGGACCAGTCTTTGTGTTATTCTTTACTGATGTCTCTCTAGATATTAGAGTCAATTTGCTTTATTCAGAGGTGAAGGAGGCATTACAGGATATGTTGTTATATTATCAGAGAGTTACATGTGGATAACGGTAACAGCCACAGTGTCTGAGGCTAATTTTTCAGGAAAAGAATTGACTAATTATTAAAGCTTCTCTTATTTAGGCAATTGCAGATAATTTTGTATCATTGAATAATTTTTAGTAAAAGTAGTTCCCCTCTATTTTGGAAAGGAAAATTTAAGGAAACAATAGAAGCTTAGAGGAAAGATTGACTTTTGAAAAAGTAAACATTATACCTAACACTTTGATGAAATGTACACCTAACTAATACCTTTATCCAGAAGGAAAATTGCATTTGTCTCTGACACTTGAATGGAAGAACAGTTTAAAAAATGGTTTAATAAAGGGTATTGATTTTTTTTTACTGATATTTGCTTTAATAAAATTATATTTAATTAAATTACATTAGATTTTAAATTGTTTTTGAAATGAAGGACATCCATTTGAATTACAGACAAACATATTTTTTATTTTCTCTTTTATCTCAGTTTTATCTCAATTTTCTCAATTGGTATAATGGTATAAGGAGAAATATAAATTATGATTTTTCTGTAATTATTCTGAAATAGAAAACTTCTGAAAAATTGGTAGACCTTGAGGAAATATTTAAATGATGCCATCTAAAGATGATGCTGAGTAAAATATTCATTATTCTTTATAAACAAAATTACAGAGTAGATGAAATTTGTCTTAATTCCCTTGTTAGCTTTCCTCCCATTCATATAATTCCTATCACTCTATGACCTCCAAACACACACACACACACAACCCTGTATCCAGTTTTAACCATCTTGCAGGGGTAATAACTAATCTCTTACTACCAGTGAAACCTGATAAAGGTTTAGGTACAAAGTCTATAATGGTTTATTTGCATTTTATAAAAGGAGAAGGGTGGGGAGGTTGGCAGATGAGATTGGAATCATAACAACTTAGTGAAGTTATCTCTGGGTGGAGTCCTTTTGATAATTGCTTACTTTCCCTACCAAGGGCTATCAGTGCTGCTGCCCCACAGTGCACACACACATGCATACATACACACACTCGTGCAAGAATGCATGTGATAGTGGAACAAATAATGAACAATGAACTATGTTATAATAACCCTGAAAAGATACTCACCCAGCTATAGTCTGACTTGAGCTTATTCTCTGACTAGATTTTTTACCTCAAAGGCAGTTGTACAGACAACACTAGTAATCATTGTAAATTAAATTCTTTCTATTGTCACAATCTGGCAGTGTTAAGGACAATTTCAGTTCAGTGCGGAAAATATATTTGAGGATATTTTCCCAAATATTTGAATGAACTTCCTTTTTAGAGTAATTATTTGTTAATTTGAGAAGTTTCATTTAGATTTTATCTATACAATAAGTTGTCAGATAAAGGTGGACAAATAAATAAATAATACTATAAAATTTTAGATGTATGTTGCTTGTGCCCCCCTCTACAAAGAGAAAACAGTATTATGAGAAACATCATAAAGCATATCAAAATGGAAATATCTCCCCAGTGACTGCTGTGTGCTTGAAGTATCCAGCACTAGTCTAGAAATAGCACTTAGGGGAGGAGATTCTGTTAAATTGTGAATATATGTCTTGAAACCTGTAAGACATTTAGCCATGGCTAGACAGTGACAAGTATGTGCCTAGTTTATTATTACATTAGTTGATTGTCATGTTACAGGGTAGACAACACAATACTGAGGTAAAAAGAAATGGACAAGAAGGCTTTCATTTGAAGCAAAACACAGTACTGGCCAATCCCATAGCATCTTGATCTGTCAGCAGCCCCTGTTGGGAGTTGGCAGAAAGATTTGTACCAAAGAGTAAGTTTCTAAGTGATACCAAAATGTTCTGTGGGGATGGCTCATGATCTGACTGACTTCTTAAAATTTTTCTTTAGAGAGTTGTACCCAGGTGTCCATTAAAAAATATTACTGGAGCATGGAGGGTAGAGAAGCTGATAGTAGAACCTCTGACAAATGATATTTTGAAGAGACAGTGCAACAGACTGAACATGTAGCAGTATTTTATTGAAAGGTTTTATTAACCGAATAAAAATGAGAGCATGCTACATTTTAAACATACAACTCAAATTAACTGCTAGAAAAGTGAAAACTTGGTGCAATTGTTCTGAACTTAACCAGGTAAAGTGTTTGCTCAGCCTGCAGACGGTGTGACACACTTGGCATAGTTTCTGGACTCCTGGGGTGAGAAGTGTGAACTCTGAAACAAGGAATGACAATGTGGTGATGATCTTAGTGGAGGCAATGTGAGGGCAGAGAGGGGAGAACAGGAAATGCAACTTTCCTTACCTAAAGGAATAGTGTGCTTTACCTGCCAGCCTGAAATGACAGTGACTGCTGCAGTTATGGATTTTCCACATAGTTGGATGCAAAAGAAAGCAACAATTCCTGCCTCTGTGCCAAAACTTCCACATTCCTTAGGTTTTTGACGAGAATTTGGATTACCTTGACCTAGGGAATAGGAGTGAGGATAATCACCATCCGTTTCTAGCCCATGTGAGGACAGTATTCCCATCAGTGTCACTCACTGTTGTATCTGGGAGTCAGCAGTATTGAGTGAAGGACCGACCTGAAGGGAGCGTGAGAAGGTACATTCACACCTTCACAATATGTGCGGATTAGGAATCTACAATCTTTGATGAGGAGAAACTGCTTTTTATTTCCCTGGACCTTTATTTCAACCTGCATTCATTCAACAGATGCCTTCTGAGGACCTCCTACATATTATTGACTGATTTGTTTCTCTGGCAGCCTACTATCATAGAGATAAAATTTGTCATCACTCATGGGAGGTAAAAGAATGAACACGGCCTTCTCCCTAGTTGAGTACTTGAAAGGCAGACATGAGAAACATGATTAAACGAATAATTTTTAAATGTTGATTTTCAATATCAATCTTTGAAAAAGAAGTCAAATGTACAATATGGATACATGATGAACAGAGGAGTAAGTCTGCCTTGTGATTAGGGAAAGCATCTCATTTGAGACCTAAAGAAGGTACCAGTGCTGATAATAAAGTAATAAGGAGGAAGTGCTGACATAAAACATATGCCACTGTTGTCTGTATGCCCTTCCATTCTGAGAGACAAGAGGGATGGTGTTGAATAATGTCCCCAGTCCTCAAGCAAAGTATTAGTTTCGTTTAATGGATTGTACTTGAATACAGTATATAAATCTCTGTACTGAAAATGTCTACAATGAAATGATTTTTGACAATTGAATATGTAATTAAATTTAAAATATTTATCTGTGCTTTCTACAACAATTTCAAGGAAGTGAGGCATTATTATCGATGGAAGATATTTTGTTTTCACAAAGGATTACTACATCCCTCATTAGAGACCAATCTAACACAGATAACATGGTACTTTTTTGATGGCAGTTGTTCAATGCGTTCACCGAATTGAATTGCAATTCATATTGTGCCACATTAGGTTCCTCACAATTAAGCATTTTCATGTTGAGTTACAAAATTGCCTACTTTCAGGGAATAATGTATTCAACAGCTCTCAACTATCTTGCATTGTCTGGGAGTGGAACAGAACAATAAATCTTGGATCTTGATCACCAAGAAATAATCTGGTTAGGATGCTGTCTTTGGGCAGTTCTACTTTAGATATGAGGCAGTCAAAAAGTTAAGAGACTTGCTCTAGGTCCCAGGCACATTACATATTTTTATGTGTCCCTTCTCTCATAAAATAAAAGTGCTTGCTGCCACCCTCAAGAGACATGTGTCAGGTTCTTATACTCCTGTGAGATAAGGTTAAATCATTTCAATAGGTCTTGTAGGAACTCAGTGGCACAGCTGTTTATAAAACCTAAGATGTTTGACCCTGGGTGACTTTTTGAACCCTGCTCTTAGTATCAAAAGCAAATACTGTGATTCATTTTCATCTACATCAGTGTTTGTCTGAAGCCTTAAAGAGAGAAAAGGTGTCACTGATCATAACATATGAATTAGAAACCATGAATGAGTAAACTGCTTCTCAGTACAGAGAACAAAGTACTTATCATTTACCAATATATAATGATATTGTATAATGAAACGTATACTTACAACTATCATTAGGAAATCCCCATTTTAAATATTCCTTGAGGCCTTAATAGAAATGTGATTTCTTAACAGATACCTCCTTTAGCCTATGAATCTCTAATTTGTCTTTAGGTTAGAATATAGGTAAAAACTGTAAAGTTTATCTTTTTCCTTTTTTATTTTTTTGTTTGTTTTTTGCTCCTCTCTTCCTCTGTGCTTTGTGTCCATAAACTGTCACTTTGCTGCCTGTGATTCCCCGGTTTTTCCCCTCCATGGTATAGTATAACCAAGGCCTCTTTTGTGTTGCACCCTAATAAAGTGTACAAGTTGAGCATCTACCCTTTCTTGGTATCTTTTTCTGCATCTTTTTTCCCTTTCGTCTTTGCTGTGATAAGCTGATAAATTAATATTCCTTACAGTTTTAATGACTGCTAATAGATTAATGCATCTTAATGACTGTTAATGGCTTAATCTGCTGCACCTCCTGGGTAAAATGTTTGCATTTTAAAAGGGCTTTTTAGAATCATAACCTTATTTAAAGACATGACTCCGTGAGTATAGGAGAAATACCATGTTAGATTTTTTTTTTTTCACATTTTAACATCTCTGAGAACAAGAATGTATTCTTAAAATTGGTGTGATTAAAAAACACTGCATCATAGATTGGAGGCATTCTTTATTTCATTCTTAGTGTTGCATAAAATAATCATATGTCTTAAAATCGATGACATTGTAGAGTTGATAAAATACAGTAGCTATTTTTTTTTGGCCACCATTGAAATCATACCTTGTGGTAGATGGTAATTACCTCCCTTATCGCATTTCACTCACACACACACACAAACTCAATCCTGTATCCACTAAACACTCATAAACATATCCTGGCACCATCGAACCATGACATTCTCTAATTGGCTGCTGTGGAAGCTACAATTAAAATTTTAGGGTTTTTTTTGAGCCACAGCGAAGAATGCTTTCTAAACTTGGCTTAAGACATTTGTAAGAAATCTGCACTGGAAATGACATTCTATTTATAACATCTATTTGCTATTTTAAAAAATGTCATTTATCATACTTTCGTTCTCACTTTGCTTTGAGGGAGAGAATGATAAATATGAGTAAACACCACAGATGAATATAGTGTCTTGAAGGACTGGTGATATTTTTAAAGATGAAAAGGCTTTGTATCTGTAATTACTGATCATGTGATACACAATTTCAAATAAAAGAGTTAATTTCATTCTTTCTTTTTGGAAGACATTAGAAACAATTGCAGAAGAAAAAGCAAGCTCATCAACAACAAAAAAATCAGTCAGAAAATTGGCTAAAATTCAGCTCTTTGTGCTCTTGAGACTGAAAACCATGGCTGAAAGAAAGCTCTCCAATTTCCTACCACGTATATTCATTGCCTCCTTTTAGATTGGTTTACTTTTTTGAAGCAGTTAAGTAGTAGTATTTCTTGGCAAAAGAAATGTGTTTAAACAATTCTTTAAATTCTGTTACTTATTCTTCCCACTTTCCACTCTTCTCCATTGCTCATCCCATACCACCAACTTCACACTCCTGCTTGGGTTATGAGGTATGGTCACTAATGTATATTCCTCTAGGGTATCTTTTAATTTTATTTTTATTTAAGTTCAACATTGGGATAGTGGAGTTAAAGGATTTTTTTAAAAAATATATAGTAACAGTCATATCTTCACTGTTTTATTATCAGTATATATTTTTCAGTGTTCTTTGTGAGTGAACAAGATTTTAATTTAGCTTATATCATTGTAGTCTTATATTAAGAAGTCTTCCAAGAGTCTGAAAGTAGGGTTGAATTTTGCAGGGCCACTACTTAGAAAGTTACCAAATAAATGCTGAAATGTGAAAATATCAAAACCAATTATTTTCATGGAATTCTTAGTATGTATACCAATTACATACTAAGTCTTACATACTAAGTTTTACATACTAAATTTACATGCTAAGTTTTAGTACAACTAGAAACTATAGTTTTGTGAAATGTTAATATTACTCCATTAGCTCCTTCTTAATATCTTATCCTGAGAAATGCCATGTGACTTAGCAGGCGCATCTAGAATAATGAATTAAACCATCCAGCTCTGAGTCAGATGCTAATTAGAGAAAGGACTCCTCCCAAAAAATAAATATGAACATTTTCAACCATATTTGCATATTTATCCTGGATTAGTATATTTCATATTAACACTCTTCAAAGAGAAGTGACCTGAGTGAATAAGAATTAGGATAGGAGACTATTACTATGGGAATAGAAAAAAATCTAATGAACCTGATTAAGCATTGGTAACTCATGGCAAGAGAAGTTTGCTACACACAATAAAGAGGACTTGAGGGGTGTAGATATGAAAAAATGTAGTTTCTTTATATTTTTGCCTAGGGCTAGCCCAGGGGCTTTAGAAATGGATGGCTAGACTGTGGCTGACAGCAGGGTTGCAAAAATTAAGGTCATTTTTATGTACAGGTCTGTGTTTTTTGAACTCTTTGACTGTGTTTTCATGTAAAACTTAAGTCCTTTAGCTGCCACGTTGTCACAAGAAGGAAGGAAGTGTGTATTTAGAAGGTACCCATAGAAGCCCGTCAGACCAAGGATCTGTGAAATATGGTTTTGTCAAGAAAGGCACCTGTGAGTCTATTACAAGTACAATACAATGTGGTCTGTAATGAATCCCCAACCCTAGAGAGCTCTAAATATAGAATAGATAGTCAGGTCTTTGGATGGTTTAAGCATTAAACTGCCTAAAGGAAAGGATCTCCTCAGATGACCTCTCACTGCCCCTTGCAGCTCTGTAATTCCAAGTCTGAGACAGTTGGCTTATGACGTGCACTGAGCATATGGATGTGTGCAAGTATGTTTAGTGTGTGTATGTGTGTGTGTATATATATATAGATGTGTGTATATATGTATGTATATATATAGATGTGTGTATATATGTATGTATATATATAGATGTGTGTATATATGTATGTATATATACATATATATACCATAGAAACATTGTGTTTAATATTTGTAATGTTCCTTTTTTCTTATCCTGTTATGTCCTGCAGAATTTGTTTTTTTTCCCTTTCTCTGTGTATTTGCCTTATATACAAAAATATATACCTATTTACTTTTGCAGTTGAATAGCCAACATATGTAGCTCTTAAAGGTTTAGTTTCTTCATTAAGCGTTCTTGCAATTTTATCCCTGATATTTTCTTAACAGAAAAGCTATGTGTGTCTGTTTAATTTTAAATATTGTCAGTAAGAGGTGAAAGGCATATTTTCAATATAGTATGAGTTTTGTTGTTTACTAGGAGAAAGAAGTGTAAAGCATATAGTTTAGTTTGGAGACCCAGGATATTTGCAGATACCAGTAGAGAAGGAAGATGTGGGATAGAATTAATATCTACTTGCATTTTGTTATTGTTTGTGGAACAATAAAAGGTTTTCTGGCATAGTCATTCTGATAGCGGCATGAGACTGCAGAGGATTAAACATTTATGCATTGTGATTTGGCTCTGAGGCATGATAACTACAGTTGGTCGAGAAACTGAAGTACAGAAATGACATGTGACTTAGCAGGTGCATCTAGAATAATGAATTCAACCATCCAGCTCTGGGTCAGATGCTAACTAGAAAAAGGAGTCCTCTCAAAAAATAAATATGAACATTTTCAACCATATTTGCATTCAAGATGAAAAGTATAATCTCCTCTGTCATGAGTCCTGGAACAGGCATTGTACAGAAAGCTCAAAGAATTGTACATTGTTGTTTTAAGAACCAACCCAGTAGTTGTTTCTTGCTGGTAAAATTATCCACAAGAAACTGGTCAAGGTCAGAATAGAGATTTCATCAGGATGCATGTAATTGCTTACAAATCTTTGCTACTTTTTTACTTACACTAAAGGACAAAGCATTTTCATTTTCAGCTCTCAAATATTCCTCCTCACATTTTAACACCACAGGGGCTTTCATGGATTTGTGAATATTTGTATGTATGTGAGCTTGATAACAAACATAAATTTACAAACTTTAAAAGACAGGCTATTCTTGGCCACTTGCTCCCAGACAATAGTGATAGGATTCCACTTGCCCTAAGGCCAATGCTGGCCTGCATTTGTTGCCTTTGCCAAATTGCCATCTGGTTACTTTGTCATCCCTAGTCAGCTCTTTTAGGAAGGAACACTTCTTTGGGCAAGTTGCTAGGTGCAGCTGTTAATTGGCACCAAGGTTTTCTTCCTAGTACTTGGAACAAAATGGTTATTATCATCAGCAGCAACTTGAAAATAGAAAATTTGAAACTCTGCTCATATGACATAAAAATATTACCAGAAATATAAACTTTATATGTAATAGCTAACACAAATTGGAAAAGAGCTTCAAAGTTTATGCTATGTTCTTTAAAAAGTCAAAACAATCTAATGACAATTTACTATCATATCTAAAAATATTTAAGAAACTTTACTTTGCCTCATAACTTCATGTTTCTCTTTGGACTAGCTTGATTGAGTGATTATTTCTGTTCATAATGCATTAGGTTCTTGTAGGGTTTATAAAAAAGTGGAAGAAAGGGCTGGGCAAACCTTCCCAACACAGGACTCCCCAGAGAAGAGATTGACAGATACTGCTTTTAGCAGAAGAATTGATGAGTCTTCTTTCTCCCTCTGTTTCTGGCCATTTCATAACTGCATTGTAACTATCTGAGTATGAGGGCGGGGTATAAAACCTGGTGTGAAGCACACGTACTGGTTTATAAGGAGAATGAGATAGATGGTCAGAAAGAGGTTTTTTGCCCCCCGATTCCTAGTGCCAAGCTGGCCTGGCGGTTTGTTGGTCAAGATCATGTAATTTATGCATAAGACAGAAGTCAAGTCCAAATTACCAAGAAGTGGAAGGGCTAGGGAGAGAGACAGCACTACACCAGTAGTGTGGATAAGATGCGGTAAAGAGGACAAGTGGGTGTACCATGCATGGAAACTAACCTTTAACTCACTTATGCAAGGGTCCCTGCAACATCTTGAGTTCTGGATACTCAGATACTCATATTAGGAGAAGGAGCTGTGAGGAGATAGTGAGAGGGGCCGATAGTTATGTTTTCCAACAGTCTCCTCTCCTAAGGAGAAGAAATGCTTTCCTATGGAAAGTAGAAACATAAGACAAGAACAGTTCTTCACAATAATCCTTGCCTTTAAGAAATCTACGGTTTCCTTGATGTGTGCAGACAAATAAAAGCAAAGAAGTAATTAAAAAATACCCAACAGTATGGTATAATGTGTTAATCTGTGACTTTTAGAATGTGGAAGTTTTCTACTATATACTAGAGACATTGCATTGAGTTTATGTAAAAGTTGCTGTCGCTTTACCCTGTACTTATTAAAAACAATATATAAAAGACTTCATACTAATTACAAAGGCATAAAAATTACAGAATGGAGAGATTGTGTGTATTAGTCCGTTTTCACACTGCTGATAAAGACATACCTGAGGCTGGGCAATTTACAAAGGAAAGAGGTTTAATTGGACTTATGGTTCCACGTGGCTGGGGAAGCCTCAGAATCATGGTGGAAGTCCAGGAGGAGCAAGTCACATGTTACGTGGATGGCAGCAGGCAAAGAGAGCTTGTGCAAGGAAACTCCCCCTTACAGCCCTTACAGTAACCATCAGATCTTGTGAAACTCACTCACTGGCATGAGAACAGCATGGGAAAGACCTGCCCCATGATTCAGTCACCTCCCACCTGGTCCCTCCCACAACACGTGGGAATTCAAGATGAGATTTGGGTGGGGACACAGCCAAACCATATCATTGTGAAAGAAGAATGAAAGGCACATCTCTTCAATGTACTCAGTAGACATTTAGTTCATTTTTATTATGAGAAGCAATATTTCACTACACTAGTGGTTGAGAATTTCAGCTTTGGAGCCACAAAGCCCTGGATTTGCCACCATTGCCATGCAGTAGTTGTATGACCTTGTAAAAGACATTTACCCTCATTGAGACTGTTTTCTTATATGACAAATAGGGATAATAATAGTAATTACCGTGAAGAAAAATATGTAAAGCATCTAGTGCATTGTTCCTGGCCCATAACCGTTAATAATGAAGATTATTTATATTGCCAGTAGTGTATTGGCTGAAATACAATAGATAAAAGTAAAATTCCTCTTTTGAATGGGAGGTGATTAGCTAGTACTGAAGTTGGTAAAAACATTTGTGTGTTGTGTTTAGAGGATCAGGTGTGAATATAAGGCAGTAGGAACAATTTAATAAAGTATGCCACCAGTATTTTCCCTTGTGTCACAAAAGTATGTAGACATGCTACATCTCTAAACTAAAAACAGGAACAAAAACAATTTTTCTTTCCTTTCCAGAGAACAGCTTGTGCCGCACATATAACTGAATCTTAAAATAAATTTTATTAGGATTCCTATTACCACCTCAGCATGCCCGTGACACCCCATTGAGAATCTCAGGAGCAATTCCTAGATATCCATGGTAGCAACATGTTATTTTCTAATGTTCATGATTAGTTTGTTTTTGAAAGAGTAAAATCTGATATTCTTAAATTGCATGTGTAGTAACCATGAATAAATAATTTTAAACCATTAGACTGATTCTAAGAGTCATGTATAAGAGACCCAGCTTCTTTTAGCCACCCTGGAGGCAGGAACCAGTTTGTCTTGTTCACACACAGACCTCAAGTGCATAACAGGTGCCTGGCACATAGTGTTCAATAAATATATAGAGTTGCTAAGAGAATGAAAAATCTATGGTCGTACTTCACGTATTATAGTACCCAGAAGATCATTCCCTAGTAGAGTGGCAAGGATATTGAATTTGGAATTGAATAGCTAAGTATGAATACAAAAGAGTTAGGGTATCTTGGAGACAGTTTTCTGTACATTGGGTTATTTTATAGATTAAGTAAGATAATAATAGAAACAACTTGGGAAACTGTAAAATTATGATACATATTCTTAAAAGTTATTACTTCACTTGAGCACCGTATTACCTAGTTTTTTTTACTTTGTTTGTAGTTGTACTTTTTTGGATGCAAACTGAGAAAGCCACTTAACATTATTTTTACGTGATAACACTAATATTCCACCTAAGCTAGCAGTCCTTAAAAAGCTTAGAACACTTTTAACTGCAGGAAGACAACTGTGTATTCTTAACATGTACCTCGTTTGATAAAAAAGAAAAAACATGTTAAAAGATAGATGAAGAAAATATCTATTGATGCTTTTAATAAATTCTGCTAGTCTAGTGCCTAGAACAAGGAAGCTAAAGGTAAAAATATGCACTAGAAACTTTGAAATCGGGGACTTTGATTTCATTCTCTATTTAACATATTTGGTGGGCATGTTGGTCATTTAAATATGCTGTATCAGTTGTAGATTTAGTAAACATTTCTTTGTTCATTCAGCTAAAATTCATTGAGTTCTTTTGAAATATGTTGATGTATTAATTTGGCTTGTCTTTGTAGGTCCAGTTGATAGGCAGTCACAATAGAGTGCCTTAGAAAGATAAGAGCTGCCTGATTACTAGTCTAGGGCAGTGGTGTTATGGTTAGAAGGTTATAGTTTGGCACAAATAGCCTATATCAGAATTCCAGCCAACTTACTTGTTAGTAACTTAATTGTGTGCAACTTATTTAACATAAGCCTTGATTTTTTATCTGTAAAGTAGGCATACTATTGTCTATGCCATACAGCTGTTATGAAGATTAAATAAAATTATAATTGAAGGGCATTTGTTATAGTATCTATCATACAAAGCATGCTCAGTAACTGGCAGCTCTTGTTATTTATGAACTCTGAACTTTACTAATGGTAATTATCTGTGAAAATATATCAGATAGGTACACTCTGTCTTATATGCCATACTTCAATGATGACAGGTTTAGACTTCATGGTGTTTTTTGTTTTTGCCTGCTTTAAAACCTATGATTCTTTAATTATATTAGAACATTTGAAGTCTGAATATCGGAAAATAACTTTGTACTGTGTGTATACAAATTTGGCCATGTAAATATAAAACTTACTGAATTATCAAATATCTGATCTCATTTTTGTGGTATTAATTGATCCAAGTAATTTACTACCTGTCAATCACTGTGGATAGCTGGAAAGCCCAAGTTGATAGATTGTTTAAAGAAAGCAAACTTTGTTTCCCAAAAATTGAAAAAAATATGCTAGCTTTATGAGCTGACTAGCTAAACCAAGAAGAAATTAAAAAGAAAAACACTTAAATAGCATAAGAGGAAGCAATGAGTATAGTCTTACTGTAGTCCTTGTAACTCCTCTGAAGAAAATACAAAAATATTTTCTTTGAAGTGTACTAAGTTCTGTGAGTTTCAGAAATATAGAAAATGTTCTCATGTGGGATATAAAACAGGTTGAAATGAAGGAATTAGTTTGCATTGCCTGTGTAATCACCTTAAAGTAATAAATTAATGAATTATCTCAAATCAAGAGTTTATGGACATTCCTGTCATATTTCAATAAAAGGGAAGCTTAAAAATTAATGTATCCAAAGGAACTGAAAGCTTATATTCACAAAGAAACCTGCATGTGGATAGTTATAGCAGCCTTTTTCATAACTGCCAAAACTTGGAAGGAACCAAGATGTTCCTAAGTAGGTGCATGGATAAATTAAGTGTGACCCATCCAGACAATGGAATGATTCAGTGTTAAAAAACGAATAATCAAGCCATGTAAATACGTGGCGGGTGGAGCAAACTTAAATGCGTATTACTAAGTGAAAAAAGCTAATCTGGAAAGGCTACATACTGTATGATTTCAACTATATGACAGTCTAGAAAAAGGGAAAACTATGGAGATAGTAAAATGATCAGTGGTTTCCAGGGATTTGCAGGGAGGAAGGGCTGAATGGGTGACTATAGAGTATTTTTAGGGCAGTGAAACTACTCTGTATGATACTATAATGGTGGATACATGTCATTATAAATTTGTCCAAACCCATAGGATACGCAACACCAAGCATGAACTCTAATGAAATTTCAGACTCTGGGTGATAATGATGTGTAAATGTAGGCTGTGCATGTGTAGGAGCAGGGGGTATATGGGAAATCTCTATAACTTCTGTTCAATTTTTTAGTGAACCTAAAACTTCTCTAAAAAATAAAATCTGTTGAAAATTAATTATCATGTCAACAAGGAGATAATTCTCTCTTCGCAGAAACTACGTTTGGCATTTTAGTCTAAGGCAGTGAGGATGTGGGCTGGCAGGAATATTTATTTCAACACAGTGGATAAGAGCAAACTGTTGGAAACAATCAAAATGTCCAGCAATATGGGCACTGTTTCAGTAAGTTATATCCATATGAAAGTATTTGAAGTAATTTTCTAGAGTTCTGTTTTGTGGCAGATTCCATCAGTTGAATTCCTAATATCTTTTCCTTTCTTCTTGTATGCTAACAAAACCCAGATATTGTTCAGGGTAGCAGTGTCCACTGCTCCAGGCACAAAATGATGACAATCCTGTTTCCACTTTCCTAGCTTTTTTTTTTTTTTTTTTTTTGCAACTAGGTGTGGTGGTGTGTTCCAGTTCTGGTCAATGAAATGTAAGGGAAGTCTAATGGATGCTTTTGAGAAAATTTTTTCTCTCCTAATAAACGGGGCAAATGTGAATGTCAGCAATCCTCCACTGCAGACCTTATGTTAAGTGAGAAAAAATTAGCTATCTGTTAAGCAAGAGTTGGTTGGGTTTTCTGTTATTTAGAGTCTGTGATGTGCTGCCCAGATCCTTTTAGAGACTTCCAGATAGTAGGATACTGATTGACAGCCTTTATCTGTCACTTATCTCCAGGAGTTGCACTCTGTTGAAGTCAGCTGCCTTGCCCAGTGTCATACCCCCTTCCCAGGGGCCAGCCCACATCAAAATACACAGGAATATAAGGGCCCAGCCTTGTTTCTTTAATTTGGGCAAACTCTCCCAGGCGCTCTCAGCTCCAGAGCTGGAGTCCTTCTGGATACTGCACCTTTCTGCCTAATCCTTCTTTATTCCCTTTCACCATAGATACTGATTTCAAGAGCATTTCCTAATAATTTTCCTGCTCAGATACACACACACACACACACACACAATCTTAGCTCATTCATTGTCTTATACATTCTATTGCTCAAGCAATAGTATATGAAGCATTAGAGTTTTTGAAATAACTGTAACCTTTTACAGAAATGACCAGAAATGACAGTGAAAGAAATATGAGCTAATGTAAGTATTAGGGATAGGAAAAACAAGTGTTTTTGCTACTCACCCCAACAGATGGAAACCAGATGCATCTGTGGGTTTTTTCCATACATCAAGCCATCAATTTTCCTTTGGACACCAGCTGGGTGTCCTAAAATGCAATTGTGATACTATGTACCTTGAGATAGTGTCAGATCCTACAGGTTAAGGTCTCAGTTCCACTAGACTACCCCTATATCAGATGCCACTTGCCAGCCCCAGGTTGAGATCTGTGCTTCTGACCAGTTGGTTATAAATTAGGGTTCCCATGACCCCCTCCTTGGGCTTCATTAATTTGCCAGATCAGCTCACATAACTCAGGGAAACACTATGCTTACTTTTACCCATTTATTGTAAAGGATATTATAAAGGATACAGATGACTAGCCAGATTAAAGAGATGGATAGGGTAAGGTATGGGAGAGGGGGTGCCACAGTCCAGGTAGCTCCACAATTTGAGCAACCTGGAAACTCTCAGAAATCCATCTTTTTTGGAACCCTCGTATACTGTTGGTGGGGATGTAAGTTAGTACAACCACTATGGAGAACAGTTTGGAGGTTCCTCAAAAAATTAAAGACTGGAGCTACCATATGATTCAGCAATCCCCTTACTGGGTGTATACCCCAAAGAAAGGATAGCAGTATATCCAAGAGATAACTGCACTCTCATGTTTGTTGCAGCACTCTTAACAACAGACAAGATTTGGAAACAACCTAACTGTCCATCAACAGATGAATGGATAAAGAAAATGTGGTACATATACACAGTGGAGTACTATTCTGCCATAAAAAGAATGAGATCCTGTCATTTGCAACAACATGGATGGAACTGGAGGTCATTATGTTAGGTGAAATAAGCCAGACACAGAAAGACAAACATCACATGTTCTTACTCCCACTTATGTGGGAACTAAAAATCGAAACAATTGAATACAGGGAGATAGAGAGTAGAAGGATGGGTACCAGAGGCTGGGAAGGGTAGTGGGAGGTGGGTGGAGGTGGGGACAGTTAATGGTTACAAAAAAAAAAGTAGAAAGAATGACTAAGCCCTACTGTTGACTATAGGCACAACAGGGTGCTTGTAGTCAGTAATTATACATTTGAAAATAACTGTTTAAGAGTAAATTAGATTGTTAGTATCACAAAGAATAAATGCTTGAAGGGATGGATACCCCATTCTTCATGCTGTACTTATTTCGCATTGCATGCCTGTATCAAAACATCTCATGTACCCCATAAACATATACACCTATTATGTACCAACAAAAATTTAAAAATTAAAAATTAAAAATAGAAATCTGCCCTTTTAGGTTTATTTGGAGTCTTCATTACCTAGGCATGATTGATTAAATCATTGGCCATTGGTGATCAACTCAACCTTTGTTCCCTCTTCCTTCCCCTGAAGTTGTGTGGGTGGGTGGGAAATGAAAGTTCCTTTCTTTTTCTAATCATATGGCTGGTTCCCCTGGCAAATACTTCCCTATCCTGAGACTATCCAGGTTATGCTAATTAATCATCTAATCAGCATAAAAAAGACACCACTGCTTGTAGATCCCAAGGGTTTTAGAAGCTATTTGTCAGGAACCAGAGGCAGACACCAAATATACATTTCTTATATCACAATATCACAGTATTTGGTGCTGTGCTAGGTTTGGTGCTATATAAGAACAGGAATAGAAACAGATTTTTTTTAAACTTTCTGTATCATGGTGAAATACTTTTTGACCCTTGATGTTGCAAATCAAGACTTGAACATGAAATTTTAGGTGAACTTCATCTTGGTGAATTTCAACTCTGGAAGGATTCAGCTTTTGCAGAAAACTTCAATTCACTTTTGTCTATAGTCAGCAATAAAATGGATGCTTACTGACCTTTAAATTTCAAAAGAACTATTTCAAATCAATTTTGTAAGAGACCTTTCGATGATAATGTGCAAACCCATCAGTCCAAAAAGAGCACCTTCTTTGAAAAAAGTGACGAAGGATCAATAAAAATTGTTTTCAGAAATCTCTATTTATAAAGCTTTGCATGAATAGGATAGTTATGCTAATATAAATGTTTTGAAACCTTTTAGATTATTCAAATCTTTACATTTATTGTGACTGTCTTTGAGCTAAGTATCAGTTTTGGGTACAACTTTAAAACAATTTTTTTTCAACAGATTCATCTTTCACTTATGAAAAAACAAATTGTCAATCTTTTTACTAATCTCCTTACCTGTCTGCTATACGTTTTCGAGCATCTGATACACAGAGACTCGAAGATTATCCCAATCTTTTGTAACAAGAAACCAACCCATTGCTGTACCCAGCTGGTCAGCAGTCTTTAGGTTTGCAAATAGTGATTTTGAAACAGATTTGTAATTTGGAATCTTCTTCTGAGATTTCTATACTTAAAATACTTTTAAAAAGGGCATTGTAACAGAATACTCAATTAAAATATTATAGGCCAAACCCATAAATATTTTAACATTTTATTAATATTAGAACAGCAGAATTGATCTACAGGCTGTAATGGGCTTCTACTTGTTATTTACTTTTTCTCCAAATGAAGAACACCTACAAATTGTAGTAATATTTGCTGAAAATCCTATTTAATCATTTCATTACCCCTTTTGTTTTTCCATCAAATACTATCTAACATCTAATCAAAGTCAATATAATTGCTATTATGGTAATGATTTGTTAACATGAAACAATTTTTCCAACTCTGTAATAAAACAAATTATTGCATAATTAAAAATGTACATAAACCCAACTGTACATAACTTACTCTTCCAGTTCTCTCCTTTGCCTCTCTTCTCAAGGAAAGTAAAATTGACTGAAGAAAAAAAATATGTATGGAGAGAGACTTTAGGTAATCAGTGCTTAATTAATCTGGTATAATCCTTCAGAACCATGGGATCATCAAGTCCTGGCACTTATAAAATTAGTGAGTTTGGGTTACAATAGATTTTGTGTTTTTTTCACACTCATGTATGGTAATTTTAATAGTTACCATGTTTTGAAGCATGTCGATGTGCCCATCTCATTACATATAATATTGCTAATGCTCACAAACTTGATATTTGCTTCTCACAGAAAAGCAACCCTAGATTCGCTGAAGAAGTTTGCCCAATATTGCATAGCAATTAAGTGGAAGAGTTAAGGTTCCAATTTATGGTGTTTACTCCAATGCAATATTTTTCCCATTACATTATTAACATTTCCCTGGTCCCCTACCCTGGAGGCACCCTCCACTCCCCGACATGCGTGCACGCAGACACACACACACACACACTTTTTTTCTGACTGCTGTTAGCCTAATTAGTAGCACCCAGTTCCCTAAAACCTGAAGTCATTATGGCATATTGTGTTATCTCCTTCCCAGAGTACATGTCTCTGGACCATCCCACACCTGAAATATTTTCTCAAAGTAAACAGAATCCTCCTGCCTCATATTTAATTCTTTCTGAGACTGCCCTCTAAATTCTACTGAGGATTATGTAATTAATAATGGCTTACTACGTTATTTTTCCTAGAGAGCAAAATTAATATTTTAACGCAGAATAATAAATGGGTACACAAATATCTTGATACCTACAAGAGATATTTTTCCTTAGAGGATTTTTTCAGCTAAAAAAAAATTTCTAAAAATCTTTTTAGAAAATCATACAAAAAAACCCAGCAAAGCCCACTTTGCTTATGAACAATGGCCATTCTAGAGCTTTCAGCACTTACTGCTATGAAGTTATGGTAATTCCTTAGGAAACAGATAAGATTACAGCTGATAGGATTTTCAGTAGCCTAAAAAATAGATGAGTGTATTAATAAACATAATTTGACTTGGCAAGGGTTTTTGTTTAACATATTGCCAAGAGATCTTATAAAGATTACCTACTAGTTTACTATATACATAATAATATACATAATATATGTATTACATGCATAATAGATTGCCTACTAATCTACCTTAGCATCCTTAAAAACAGTCAACTTTTGTTTTTTATAGATTACGTCAGTACTTATATAGCTCCTATGTACTATGTATAATGATGCTTTTTATAAATGTAAAGATGAATAGGAAATACTTCCTGTCTTCAAGACTTTCAGTATGTGGGTGAAAGCAGCAGCATTTTTTATTTAACATTTATGGTATCATGTATGCAGATTTCCCAAAGAAACACTCCAGAAAGCTTTCAAAATAGAGTCCATAATGTCTTCCAAACCTTGTCCAGGAATATGAGGAGAGTAGACAAAAATCCCTCAATAAGCCAGTTCTTAGAGTGCATGCTTCACATGCAAATAGGATTGCAGAAACAGTTTTGGCTGTTCCTTACCATTCCTAGGGCAAATATACAAATTAAACTCTCATTTCAGAACCAGCTTACAATTAAAATAAATAATTCAATTTTTACTTGGTGCAATAAATCAGTGTATTTATTTTGCATGAATATTATGTAAACTTTTTTGGGTTCTATATAGATTGTAGACACTTGCTCTTAAAGAACATGCTGTAGTGATAGGAAAAGAAGGTAGCAAAGATATTATAGAATTAGCACAAGATGTTATATAATTGAGTAAAATGCATAATGTAGGCCAGGACTCTTCTGTAAAAATATGTGAGTCACATGTGTGATTTTGTTATCTCATAGCCATAGTTTTAAAAAGTTAAACAGGTGAAATTAATTTTATTAATGTATTAGATTTAATATATCTAAAATATTATAATTTAACATAAAATTATTGAGACATTTATAATTTTTATACTTAATATTTGAAATCCTGTGTGTATTTACACTTACGGAACATCTTAATTTTGACAAGATGCATTTAAAAGCACCAATAGCCATGTGTGGCTATAGGCTACTATATTAAACAGTTCAGGATAAGGTTAGAATTACAGATGTTCAGAGAAAGAGAAGAGGTATATAGTATATGCAACACTTGTTCTGGGTCATGAAAGTTGTGTAGATTTGTATAGATGGAGGACAAGAGTTTATAATAGTAAGGAGAAATGCCAGATTTTGAAACACTGTTTACTGAAGATTATCATAGTAGTTCCAGCTGTTGAACAGGTTACCAGTTTATCATATACTTCAGGTTACTATTAAGGAAAGTTGATACATAATTTAAGGAGTGTATAATACCCAATTAGTTATTCTTAATATTTTTTCCTAAGGACATTGGACAAAACCATAAGGTCACACAGTATTTCCAAAGAGGTATTAATTAAGTATAATAGTAATCTTTCAAGATATTATGAAAGTATAATTCTTTGGTTTAAATGTTTCAAAAACTAACTCTGCTTGGTAATTCATAATGAACCCTGACATACTACATTTTCTTGGATTCTTGGATGTTCTGTAAGAAAAACTTTTTTTTTTTTTTTTTTTGAGACTGAGTGTCACTCTGTCACCCAAGCTGCTGGAGTGCAGTGGTGCCATCTTGGCTCACTGCAACCTCCACCTCCCAGGTTCAAGCGATTCTCATGCCTCAGCCTCCTGAATAGCTGAGATTACAGGCACCCATCACAATGCCTGGCTAACTTTGGTATTTTTAGTAGAGATAGGGTTTTGCCATGTTGTCCAGGCTGCTCTTGAACTCCTGACCTCAGGTGATCCACCTGCCTTGGCCTCCCAAAGTGCTGGAATTATAGGCATGAGCCACTGTGACCGGCCGTAAATAAACTGTTTAAATTCTGTTTATTACAATCTTCTCAAACTGGCTGGACTAAGGGTCTCATTTTCACAGCACTGCTATTAATGTTGATGGATCTGGTATCCTATAGAATATAGGCTTGAGAGCACTGCTCTAATGCATTTTGTATTTTCAGAAGTCTGTGTAAGATATATTTGAAGAGGGTTTTATTACTACTTCCACAATTTAGGAATGCTTTCTAATTCTTTCTGATTACATGGCAAGTCTGTCACATTTAGGTGATAAGATTTATTCATTTATTCACTGAAATTACTACCTTTCTTCTCATTTATAGAAATGCATTTTTCGTGAACCACAGCTGCTTATGTGATTTCTAATGGCTCATATAAATTGATAAATAGTAGACACAGTACTTTGTTTGTAACTCATTAAATATTACTTTGTTAAAATGTCCAGGAATATTTGCAATCTGTATTTGATTATCCATATATTTTTAACTGATTTTCAAAAAATGATAGTAAACTGTAAAATTTTCAGCAGTTTTTAAAAAGTATAATTACTTAACACTCATAAGGTACATGCCTACACCTTGTCTCAAGAAACAACTATGATTTCTGTAGATATTCACAATGTAGACACAGATACTATCATGATTTGTCACATGACTCTACTTTTAAATATTCGTTTATGATAAAGTAGTTGATGATTTTTTCTTTTTTTAATTAGACTTTAAGTTCTGGGATACATGTGCAGAACGTGCAGGTTTGTTACATAGGTATACACGTGCCATGGTGGTTTGCTGCACCCATCAACCTGTCATCTATATTAGGTATTTCTCCTAATGCTATCCCTCTCCTAGCTCCCCACCACCAACAGACCCTGGTGTGTGATGTTCCCCTCCCTGTGTCCATGTGTTCTCATTGTTCAACTCCCACTTATGAGTGAGAACATGCAGTGTTTGGTTTTCTGTTCCTGTGTTAGTTTGCTGAGAATGATGGTTTCCAGCTTCATCCATGTCCCTGCAAAGGACATGACCTCACCCTTTTTTTTGTGGCTGCATAGTATTCCATGGTGTATATGTGCCACATTTTCTTTATCCAGTTTATCATTGATGGGCATTTGAGTTGGTTCCAAGTCTTTGCTATTGTGAATAGTACTGTAATAAACATATGTGTGCATGTGTATGTATAGTAGAATGATTTATAATCCTTTGGGTATATACCAAGTAATGGGATTGCTGGGTCAAATGGTATTTCTGGATCTAGAGCCATGAGGAATCACCACCCTGTCTTCCACAATGGTTGAACTAATTTACACTCCCACCAACAGTGTAAAAGCGTTCCTATTGCTCCACATCATCTCCAGCATCTGTTGTTTCCTGATTTTTAAATGATCACCATTCTAACTGGCGTGAGATGGTATCTCATGGTGGTTTTGATTTGCGTTTCTCTAATTACAAGGGATGATGAGCTTTTTTTCCTATGTTTGTTGGCTGTATAAATGTCTGTTTTTGAGAAGCGTCTGTTCATATCCTTCACCCGCTTTTGGATGGGGTTGTTTGTTTTTTTCTTGTAAATTTGTTTAAGTTCCTTATAAATTCTGGATATTAGCCCTTTGTCAGATGGATAGATTGCAAAAATTTTCTCCCATTCTGTAGGTTGCCTGTTCACTCTGATCATAGTTTCTTTTGCTGTGCAGAAGCCCTTTAGTTTAATTAGATCCCATTTTTCAATTTTGGCTTTTGTTGCCATTGCTTTTGGTGTTTCAGTCATGAAGTCTTTGCCCATGCCTATGTCCTTAATGTTATTGCCTAGGTTATCTTCTAGAGTTTTTATGATTTTTAGGTCTTACACTTAAGTCTTTAATCCATCTTGAGTTAATGTTTGTATAAGGGGTAAGGAAGGGGTCCAGTTTCAATTTTCTGCATATGGCTAGCCAGTTTTCCCAACACCATTTATTAAATATGGAATCCTTTCCTTTTTGATTGTTTTTGTGAGGTTTATCAAAGATCAGATGGCTGTAGATGTGTGACATTATTTCTGAGACCTCTGTTGTGTTCCATTGGTCTATATATCTGTTTGGGTACCAGTACCATGCTGTGTTGGTTACTGTAGCCTTGTAGTATAGTTTGAAGTCAGGTAGTGTGATGTCTCCAGCTTTGTTCTTTTTGCTTAGGATTGTCTTGGCTATATGGGCTCTTTTTTGGTTCCATGTGAAATTTAAAGTAGTTTTTTCTAATTCTTTGAAGAAAGTCAATGGTAGCTTGATGGGGATAGCATTGAATCTATAAATTACTTTGAGCAATATGGCCATTTTTCGTGATATTGATTCTTCCTGTCCATGAGCATGGAATGTTTTTCATTTGTTTGTGTCCTCTCTTATTTCTTTGAGCAGAGGTTTGTAGTTCTTCTTTAAGAGGTCCTTCACATCCCTTGTAAGTTGTATTCCTAGGTATTTAGTTCTCTTTGTAGCAATTGGTGAATGGAAGTTCACTCAAGATTTGGCTGTTTGTCTGTTACTGGTGTATAGGAATGCTTGTGATATTCACACATTGATTTTGTATCCTGAGACTACTGAAGTTGCTTATCAGCTTAAGGAAATTTTGGACTGAGATGATGGAGTTTTCTAAATATCCAATCATGTCATCTGCAAACAGAGATAATTTGATGTTCTCTCTTCTTTTTTGAATACCCTTTATTTCTTTCTCTTGCCTGATTGCCCTGGCCAGAACTTCCAATACTATGTTGAATAGGAGTGGTGAGAGAGGGCATCCCTGTCTTGTGCCAGTTTTCAAAGGGAATGCCTCCAGCTTTTGCCCATTCAGTATGATATTGACTGTGAGTTTGTCATAAATAGCTCTTATTATTTTGAGACAGGTTCCCTCAATACCTAGTTTATTGAGAGTTTTTAGCATGAAGGGGTGTTGAAGCAGAAGGGTATGAAGGCCTTTTCTGTATCTATTGAGATAATCATGTGGTTTTTGTCTTTGGTTCTGTTTATGTAATGGATTACTTTATTGATTTGCATATGTTGAACCAATCTTGCATCCCAGGGATGAAGCCTACTTGATCATGGTGGATAAGCTTTTTGATGTACTGCTGGATTCAGTTTGCCAGTATTTTATTGAGGATTTTTGCGTCGATGTTCATCAGGGATATTGGCCTGAAATTTTCTTTTTGTGTTGTATCTCTGCCAGGTTTTGGTATCAGGATGATACTGGCTTCATAAAACAAGTTAGGGAGGAGTCCCTCTTTTTCTATTGTTTGGAATAGTTTCAAAAGTAATGGTACCAGCTCCTCTTTGTACTTCTGGTAGAATTCGGCTATGAATCCATCTGGTCCTGGGCTTTTTTTGGTTGATAGGCTATTAATTACTGCCTCAATTTCAGAACTTGTTATTGGTCTATTCAGGGATTTGACTTCTTCCTGGTTTAGTATTGAGAGGGTGTATGTGTTCAGGAATTTATCCATTTCTTCTAGATTTTCTAGTTTATTTGCTTAGGGGTGTTTATAGTATTCTGTGATAGAAGTTTGTATTTTTGTGGGATCAGTGGGGATATCTCCTTTATCATTTTTTATTGTGTCTATTTGATTCTTCTCTCTTTTCTTCTTTATTAGTCTGGCTAGCATTCTATCTATTTTGTAATCTTTTCAAAAAACCAGCTTCTGGATTCATTGATTTTTTGAAGGTTTTTTTTGTGTCTCTATCTCCTTCAGTTCTGCTCTGATCTTAGTTATTTCTTGTCTTCTGCTAGCTTTTGAATTTGTTTGCTCTTATTTCTCTAGTTCTTTTAATTGTGATGTTAGGGTGTCAATTTTAGATCTTTCCTGCTTTCTCCTGTGGGCATTTAGTGCTATAAATTTCCCTCTAAACACTGCTTTAGCTGTGACCTAGAGATTCTGTTACATTGTGTCTTGGTTCTCATTGGTTTGAAAGAACTTATTTATTTCTACCTTAATTTCATTATTTACCCAGTAGTCTTTCAGGAGCAGGTTGTTCAGTTTCCATGTAGTTGTGTGGTTTTGAGTGAGTTTCTTAATCTTGAGTTCTAATTTGATTGCACTGTGGTCTGAGAGACTGTTTGTTATGATTTCCATTCTTTTGCATTTGCTGAGGAATGTTTTATTTCCAATTATTTGGTCAATTTTAGAATAAATGTGATGTGGTGCTGAGAAGAATGTATATTCTGTTGATTTGGGGTGGAGAGTTCTATAGATGTCTATTAGGTCCGCTTGGTCCAGAGCTGAGTTCAAGTCCTGAATATGCTTGTTAATTTTCTGTCTCATTGATCTGTCTAATATTGACAGTGGGGTGTTAAAGTCTCCCACTATTACTGTGTGGGAGTCTAAGTCTCTTTGTAGGTCTCTAAGAACTTCCTTTTTGAATCCGGGTGCTCCTGTTTTGGGTGCATATATATTTAGGATAGTTAGCTCTTCTTGTTGAATTGATCCCTTTACCATTATTTAATGCCCTTCTTTGTCTCTTTTGGTCTTTGTTGGTTCAAAGTGTTTTATCAGAGATGAGGATTGCAACCCCTGTTTTTTTTTTTTCTCATTTGCTTGATAATTATTCCTCCATCCCTTTATTATGAGCCTGTGTGTGTCTTTGCATGTGAGATGGGTCTCCTGAATACCGCACACCCATGAATCTTGACTCTTTATCCAATTTGCTGGTCTGTGTCTTTTAATTGGGGCATTTAGCCTGTTTACATTTAAGGTTAATATTGTTATGTGTGATCTGATCCTGTCATTATGATGCATTAAGTTGAACTTCAATCTCTGATATCCTTTCTTCTGCTTGATTGATTTGGCTATTGATACTTGTGAATGTCTCATGAAATTCTCATGCTGTGTTTTTCAGCTCAAAAAGGTCATTTATGTTCTTCTCTAAACTGGTTATTCTAGTTAGCAATTCCTCTAACCTTTTTTCAAGGTTCTTAGCTTCCTTGCATTGGGTTAGAACATGATCCTCTAGCTTGGAGGAGTTTGTTATTACCCACTTTCTGAAGCCTACTTCTGTCAATTCATCAAACTCATTCACCACCCAGTTTTGTTCCCTTGCTGGCGAGGGGCTGTGATTCTTTCAAGGAGACAAGCCATTCTGGTTTTTGGAATTTTCAGTGTTTTTGTGCTGGTTTTTCCTTATCTTTGTGGATGTATCTACCTTTGATCTTTGATGTTGGTGACCTTCTGATGGGGTTTTTGTAGGGACGTCCTTTTCGTTGATGTTGATCCTATTTCTTTCTGTTTGTTAGTTTTCCTTCTAGCAGTCAGGCCCCTCTGCTGCAGGTCTGCTGGAGTTTGCTTGAGGTCCACTCCAGACCCTGTTTGCCTGTGTATCAACAGCAGAGGCTGCACAACAGCAAAGATTGCTGCCTATTCCTTCTTCTGGAAGCTTCGTCCCAGAGGGGCACCTGCCAGATGCCAGCCAGAGTGCTCCTGTATGAGGTGTGTGTCGACCCCTACTGGGAGGTGTCTCCCAGTCAGGAGGCACGGGGGTTAAAGACCCACTTGGGGAGGCAATCTGTCCCTTAGCAGAGCTTGAGCACTGTGCCGGGATATCTGCTGCTCTCTTCAGAGGCTGCAGGCAGGAACGTTTAAGTCTGCTGAAGCTGCACCCGTAGCCACCCCTTCCCCCAGGGGCTCTGTCCCAGGGAGATGAGAGTTTTATCTATAAGTCCCTGACTGGGGCTGCTGCCTTTCTTTCAGAGATGTCCTGCTCAGAGAGGAGGAATCTAGAGAGGCAGTCTGGCTACAGTGGCTTTGTGGCGCTGCAGTTGGCTCCACCCAGTTTGGACTTCCCAGCAGCTTTGTTTACACTGTAAAGGCAAAATCGCCTACTCAAGCCTCAGTAATGGCAGATGCCCCTCCCCCCACCAAGCTCAAGTGTCCCAGGTCGACTTCAGACTGCTGTACTGGCAGCAAGAATTTCAAGCCATTGGATCTTAGCTTGCTGGGCTCTGTAGGCATGGGATGCACTGAGCTAGACCACTTGGCTCCCTGGCTTCAGCCCCACCTTCCAGGGGAGTGAACGGTTTTGTCTCGGTGGCATTCCAGGCACGACTGGGGTATGAAAAAAAACTCCTACAGCTAGCTCAGTGTCTGCCCAAACAGCCACCCAGTTTTATGCTTGAAACCCAGGGCCCTGGTGATGTAGGCACCTGAGAGAATCTCCTGGTCTGTGGGTTGCAAAGACTCTGGGAAAAGCGTAGTATCTGGGCCAGAATGCACTGTTCCTCATAGTACAGTCCCTCCTGGCTGTGGTACAGTTCCACAGGTACCTCAGGTGGAAATGCAGAAATCACCTGCCTTCTGCCTTTATCTCCCTGGGAGCTGCAGACCAGAGCCATTCGTATTCAGCCATCTTGCCAGCCACCGAGTGCCAAACATCTACCTATTTTTTCTTATGTATTGTTTTTGTTAGGCTTTGTACTGACAATAATTAAAATATTTGCCTGAGATAATTTTCAGGTCTCCTATTTTTACCCTTCCAGAAGATGCTCAGAGGCTTACTTGTTTATAAGAAATGGAGCCAGTGACCATTTGGACAGTCTTCTATTCGTTATTGCCTCCCTTCACTGTATAAAGAAGCTGTAAAGGGTGACCCGCTGAAATAGATGGTGGTATGGGTGTGGAAATCAGTAGACACTAAGTGTTCTGGTCATGAGAGCCCAAGTGAGGGGCACCCCTAGTCAAGCCTTGCACAGAGGAGTGGATTTGCCCTTGGAGCATGCTGTGTACTACTATCATTGGTAGGGATCTGGGCATTGAGCAGTGGAACAGATGATGGAGGGGCAGAATCTGAGGGCACTCAGTTCTAAGGTAAAGGTGAAGGAGTAGCAGCCTGACTACCCTAGGCCAGTGGTGTGGTCCCAGTCTTGCTTGGAGTAGAAGTCTGGCCATGCCCCTTTTGATCTGCATATGTCTGCACTACCAGAGGGGCCCATGACCCTTGCCTAAAGAATAATACTAGATTTCTCATGGTCTAATCAATGAGACCCTAAGACAGTTCTAATTTTATTTGAGAACAATGGAATGTATAATAACATGTTTTCTGTGTGTGGCATTACATTTTGAATTTCAGTTTTCCTTTACTTTGGGCCAATTAAATCTTTAGGACTTCCTTTCCAAACTAAATGTCTCTGAGTAATCAAGCTCATTGTGTCTGTTTGTCTAGCGTTTTTTTTTTCTTTTTTTTAAAATTTTTTGGTATAGTACTGTTTTAAAATGTAAATCAGATTAAGAATTAATCTTTATCCATCATTGTTAAAGAACTGTCCTGTGTAATTTTTCTCCTCTGGGATTAAGTGACGCATCCCTTTATATGTTTTGTTTTGGTTTGGTTTGGTTTGGTTTGTGCAGTACTTTAATCAGGCAGTTTTGTCTGTAATTACAATTTCTGAAGCCTTTCTCTCGGTATCTTGCTGTTTTTCTATGCCCTAATGTTAGCAAAGTAAACACTTGGACTTCTTGCTTAATACTAACTGGAGGAATCTCTCTTTTTCCCTTCCATGCTCTGTTTGCACTCTTTCAATGGCCCAAGAAACAGCTATGTAGGTGAAAGGTCTTTTGTTAAAAAGAAGGAAATTGAGCAGTCATTTCCCTTTTCCTTCTTTGACCTGTATCAGCAGGCAAGTGGTTGTTGCTATGATCTTTTCAGTTTACACTGTTTAAAAGAATCAACGATTGTTTCACAGAACTTTGAAAAATCTACACGAAAATAATTTAAAAGTTAAAATTAAAATGAACTATACATATATATGTTTTGTCTTAAAGTTGAATTATGAAGTTGAAGCAGTTGTCTTCATCTGAATTGATTATAGCTATTTGTTGTATGAGTTTCAGGTATTCTGCTATAATTTCTTTTCTTTCCTTCTTTTCTTTTCTTTTCTTTTTTTTTTGGACAGGATTTCACTCTGTTGCCCAGGCTGAAGTGAAGTGGTGAAATCACGACTCAATGCAGCCTCAACCTCTGGGGCTCAAGCGATCCTCCTGCCTCAGCCTCTTGAGTAGCTGAGACTACAGGCATGTGCCACCACACCTGGTTAATTTTTTAAATTATTTGTAGAGACAGGGTCTTCCTATACTTCCCAGGCTGCTCTAGAACTCCTGAGCTCAAGCAATCCTCCGGCCTCAGCCTCCCAAAGTGCTGGGATTATGGGCATGAACTACCGTGCCTGGCCTGGCCTCTGCTATCATTTCTAATAAAATAAAAGACACAGATGGCAAAACTCTAAATGATTGTATGACTTTGTTAGGCAGTAGTTTTGAAAAGCAGAATACTTAAAATCCTATGTAAAACATTTTGTTTTTTTTAAATTAAAATAATTCCATTTTCACAATTATGCTTTATGATTTAATTAGCTTTATGAGAATTCTGTTGTCTTATGGGAGAGATGTGATTTTTGTTTATTTCAGTTGTCTTGAGTGTATTCTCAGACTTTCAACAGTTTATATTTCCCTTAGTCTACTAGCTGTTAAAAACAGTCCAGTTTCATAGGCTTTTTTCTTTTATATAGTAATATCAGACAATGACAGGGAACTTAGTAACTTTTCTTGCAGTTCTGGGGAAAAAGATAAAGTCCTTGAAAAGTTCCTTTTAAACTGTTCCTTGGAAGAATAAGAGCATTTGAAATCCCCATGTGCAACAAGATCAGCAAATCTTCAATTCTCAACTTAAAGAACTGCAAGCCCAGAAATTTGTGGGTTTCTTAAATCCCTATTTTTAGCTATTTGTAAAAATCATATCTCTACCTTCATTGTCTCTTGCTTCAGAGAAGACATGGTTAGTCCTGTAATAGTCCAGCATTAGTGCTTTCAAGGCAAGGAGAATGACTGCGTAACTGGTTACATTTAAAATGAATAAGAATGAAGATTCTTGAGTGTTGCTCACAGGTATTTAGGAAAAGGAGCTACTGTTATGACTGTGGAATATCCATTGCATTTTATTAGATACAAGCAAAGCACGAATGCCAGACCAGACTCAAGAAGAGAACAATTTGACTCTGCTTTCAAATGGAGTGGCAAAATCACATTGAAGGAAAGCTAGTAGGATGTAGTATTCTTATACCCATGGTTGACAAATACAGTCAGCCACAACAGTTTACCCTAAGAATCTTGGATTTCATTCCATATGTGATTAACAGTTAGTGAATAATATTAGTTGTAGTAACGTAATCAGAAACATGTTTTAGGAAGTTTACTGATGAATTCTTGAGAGGAAGAAGATAATCAAGGAAGTCATTGTGTTTTGTTTTTTGCTTTTTTTTCCTCTCAAAGATTCTTGAGCACATCTGTAGGCAGAATAGACAGAAGTAGAAAAGAAGAAAATAACAAATAATCTTAAAGTTGGAAGGAAACACAGAATACTTCTTTAACAAGACAAACGATCTTAGCGGAATGTCAAGTTGAAGTGCAGGCAACAACCGCTGTCAGCCCTTTAGTTATTTGAATACAGCTCTCATCATATACCTGCTTTCATTAGGTAGAAAAATTTCAAGATGTATCATGAAATTGGATACTTTCTTCTGAAGATTCTTTGACTTGTCTATATCACTTTAATCAAAGCATCTTATAGTCCAGAGATTTTTAAATTGCCACAATAAGATTCCCAAATATTCCCAGATATTCACTGTAAAGAGCTCAAGTTTTGAGGAGTGCAGAAAAGCAGCTGTATTTGTTTGGGTTGTCATATATGTATATATATCTCCACCCAATATACAAATTGGTTTTGTTTCTTTAAATGTATGATGGAAACTAATGCATTTGAGTATCTAATAATCACAATATTTTATCTTGAAATACATATATTACTCTGAATATTAAAAAGTTGAAAATTCCATCTTAAGGGACTTTACTTTCTCTGTTTTTATTCACATCGTTTGCTTTCTTTATGTTGTATCACTTAAAACGGTGACCCATCTCTTATAGTTAAATACATTTGAAGGATTGACTTTCTTCAGTTTTAAGGAATACAAGAACAAAGTAGAGAATAACTTTAACCCTGAATAAACTATATTAAATATTTAATCAAGTTAGAAAGTTGTTTACTAGAACTAGTTTATATCTGACGTACTGGAGATTAGTGGTATTTGGAGAGTTTTGAAACTCCAAAAGAGTATAGATATATTGTATGTCTGATAATGCTAAGGAGAAAAGTAAAGGAAGATGAGGAGAAATAGGAGTGCAATGGTAGTTGCATTTTATGTAAGATGTTCACAAAAGGTCTTTCTGCAAAGATAGCATCTGAGCAGAGATCTTTGGGTGGCTAATTTGTGGGAAGAATATTTTAGGCAAAGAGAATATCAAGTGTAAAGACCTCTTAGCACGAGAGGACTGGGCCTGTTGACGAATAAGCCAGGAGAACAGTGTTGTAGCAGAGTGGTTGAGAGGGAGAGTAATGGCAGATGAGGCCTAACGTGTATGGGGGAAGTGAGATCATGAAGGCATTTGTAAGGCTTTTGGGTTTTATCTGTGTGACATGGTAAAGGTTATGCGTGCTTTTAAGGAAGATCTGACTTCTGATTTGACAGGTGCATTCTGGCATCAGTGTTGAAAATACCGTGATACAGGGTAATCAGGAGAAAGCAATGGTAGCTGACAGGGTGGTAGCAGTGGAGAGAGAGTCATAAGGAATTGCTAGAGGATTAATGTGAAGTGTGAGAGAAAGGGACATAAGGATGCCTGGTTTTTAGATTGGACTGCCATTTTCTGAGATGGGGAAGGAGATTGTGAGATGAGCAAGTATTTGGAGGAAAACCAGGTATTTCCTTTGGGATGTGGTAAGGTTGAGATGTCTATTGGACATCTAAGTGAAAATGTTGAGTAGGCCATTAGAATATGTGATTCTGGATTTCACAGGCTAGATCTGGGCTGGGGATAGAGATTTGGGAGTCCATGGTATATAGCTGGGCATTTACAAGGTGGAACTAGGTGAGATCACCTGGCAAAGGGGTGTACATAATAAAGAGGAGAGGTCCACAAACTGAACTCTGAGGAGTGCGCACTTGTGGAGATTGTGGAAACTATGAAGAAGAACCAGGAAATGCTTGGTGAGGGACAAGCCAAGAAGTGAGGAGAAAAACCAGGAGAGTTTGTTGTACTCGACACCAAGTAAGGAAAGTACATCAGGAAGGGATTAGTCAACACTGACAAATGCTAGTTCTTAAATAAGGTGAGGACTGAATTTAGCAGTGATCTTAGCAATATAAAGATCATTCATTACTTTGACAAAAGCTGCTTCATTGAAATTGTGGTGATAAAAACTTGACTGGAATATCTTTAAATGAAAATTGGAGAAAACAGAAGTGGAGACAGAAAGCATGAGAGATGCTTTTGAATGATTTAGCCATAAAAGAGAGAATAGAATAAGTCAATAGCTGGAGGGAGGAGAGGGATTAAGGAATTTTTGTTTGTTTTTAAGGTTAATACATTATGTTTATAGGGAATAGTCTGAATAAATTTGTAGGTAATAATCTAAAGAAGATAAAATTAACCATGTAATGGAGAAGGAATACAATTTCTGGAATGAGGCGATTAATTTGCTGAGAGGGGATGGAACGCAGTGCAAATATGGGAGAGCTGGCTTTGGATAGGCACAGGAAGTGTTTATCTTTAGCAGTGGTAAGAAAGGGAGATTACATGGACAGGGTTGCAAGTGGATTGGGAATGTGGAACTAGGAGTCTATAGAAGTTCTTTTCAAAATGCTTCTATGTTTTCAGTAATAGACCAATGTGAGAGTGAGGATAATAGGAAAAGGTGTTGGAGATTTGAGAGGAGAGTAAAGAATATGAATATATCACCTAGGCGAGTTAGGGATGCGCTAATAGGATTGCTGGAGAGCACCCAGGGAAACGCTGGAGATTAAAGCTTGTGATTCTAAAATGTGATCACTCAGCATAATCAGTAAATATTGTTCACAAAAATGAATTAACTGTGAATTTCTCAGTTATTTTAACATCATGTAGCCATGCAGTTGCTAGGTCATTACAAGGCAATAAAAAGCAGATGTATTTCCTAAAGAAATACTGTAAGATCTGGCCAAGTCAGTGGATTTGCTACATAACAAAGGCACCATCAGAGTTTCTGCTAATTCAGTCCTAGATGAGAGTAAATTGTGAAATTAGAACAATCATATAGGCTTTTGAGATAACAGACTGTAAAAAACATTTTTCTACTTTTATAAATGAAGAAGCTGAGGTCCAGAGAGGTTAAAGGATTCCCTTGCTGTGCATCACATTACCTTTTACAAAGAATTTTGAATATTCTAGTAAATATGCTCTTCCAGGAATATTACATTTTATTCTAATTTTATTCCTTTTAATATAGCATTCCTGTTAGGTTTTTCAATTTGTGTTTGATTGCACAGTTATGTAAATTCTTTTTGACAGATTTGTTATTAAGGGGAGAAAGATGAGTATGAATTCTAACAGCTCATTAATTTTAAAGAAATGTGTCATGAATTAATGCTTTGAGTGCTATATTTTTCTCTTTACATTATGTTTTTCTGGTTGAATAGCATTCTATCAAAATAAATAGGTTATTTAAAAATGATTAGGTAGGAGCTATATAAAAATTCTCCTAAGCATGTTCACCATTCCTGAGAAATAGGTTGAATGTAATACCCAACTAGTGAAGCATTATCATCAGCAATACACGATTACATTGTAGCCCTTCTTTACAAAACTAGTTATAAAAAATATTTTCTTTGTAAAAGGTTTTCAAGGTGTCTTTCACTTGAGTGAGCATTTAGTAAATTAAAGTCCTTTCACCAAAGTATATATTTCTTAAGCATATTGACTACAAAAAGGATGTCCTTGACCTACTTGTGAAATCAGTTACTTTTGACCTTTAGTATAGTAGCAAGTTTAATGAGGGGTGTGTAAGCTTTCACTGTATAGATTTCAACATCACCTGACTTTCTTGAAGTTAAGGAAAAACACCATTTATCTCAATTTAAAAATATGCACACCTGGTTAAAAAAAGAAAAAGCAAGTTCACACTCTGTGCTCTATTTGACAGATAAAATATACACAGGGCACTAGTGATCAAATGTGGGTCAAAGTATCTGCTTTAATAATGGGCAAGATAGTTCCCAATAATTTCCAAATATAGAACTTTCTGGCAAAGATGCAATGGAAAATGTATCTTACTTAACCTGAGGCTAAATTGAAAACCTGCCTCAGATCTAATCTTTGGAATCCCAGATCTAATCTTTGGAACCCACTCACTGTCCAACAGGCTTTACTACCTGAGAACATGAAGCAGGAGAGAAGGGCAGGGGCAGAGGAGGGGGCCTGCACAGGGTCAGGATGTAGGAGGTGCAGAAGATAGAGTTTGTAGTGTGTGTGAAAATGTGTGTGTGTTCTGTATGTACGTGGATAATATTTAATGAATTCCGCTTACCAACTGTGAAAAATTCTGATGGATAAAATTTGTCACTCTTTATCCCTGAAGAGATTTGAATAAGTTGGTAGAAAGGAGCAGAAACTTTTTACATAACACAGACCCTTGCTACTCAAATGTGTGGTGGTTCTTGAATCAGCATCATCTGCATCACCTGGAAGCTTGTTAGACATGCAGAATTTAAGGCTTAATCCTGGACCTACTGAATCAGAATGCGCTTTTTAACAATACTTCTCTCTACTCCTGGGTGATTGGTTCGTGCATTGAATTTGAAAAGGGCTTCACTTGTTGCCAGATGTTTTGCTCTAAATTCCTTCTTCTGTGTACTAAGGCATAATATAGGAAAGAGTCAAAGGATTTCTCCCTACAGCTGGAGTTCATAAGCTTCCATTATTGAAGTGAGGTGTATAGTGTTTTTGAGATAGTCCAGTGGATGGGAATGTTTTTAAGATCTTTCAACTACAAAACTGTGACAGTCAGAGCAACTTATATTAAAGGTGTGCACATTACAGTTCTGTATTAGATATCATTTATAAAAGAGATTTCCATTGACTTTGTTGAAGATCAGATGGCTGTAGGTGTGTGACTTTATTTCTGGGTTCTGTAGTCTGTTTCATTGATCTATGCATCTTTTTTTGTACCAGTACCATCCTGTTTTGGCTACTGTAGCCTTATAGTATAGTTTGAAGTTGGTAGTACAGTGTGATGCTTCCAGCTTTGTTCTTTTTGCTTAGGGTTGCTTTGGATATTTAGGCTGGTTTTCGGTTCCATATGAATTTTAGAATCATTTTTCTTCTAGTTCTGTGATAAATGACGTTGGTCACTTGGCAACCAACAGGAATAGCATTGAATTTGGAGGTTTCCTTTGGCAGTATGACAATTTTAACAATAATTGATTCTTCCAACCCTTGAACATGGGATGTTTTCCCTTTGTTTTTGTCATCTATGATTTCTTTTAGCAGTGTTTTGTAGTTCTCCTTGTAGTGATCTTCTACGTCCTTGGTTAGATTTATTCCTAGGTATTTAATTTTTTTGTGTATTGCTGTTGTAAATGAGATTACATTCTTGATTTGATTTGGATGTTATTAGTGTATAGCAATGCTACTAATTTTTGTACATTGATTTTGTATCCTGAAACTTTCCTGAAGTCATTTATCAGCTCCAGGAGCCTTTTGGTGGAGTCTTTAGACTTTTTTTTTTTTTTTTTTTTTGAGATGGAGTCTTGCTCCGTTGCCCAGGCTGGAGTGCAGTGGTGCAATCTCCGCTCACTGCAACCTCCATCTCCGGGGTTCAAGTGATTCTCTTGCCTCAGCCTCCTGAGTAGCTGGAATTACAAGTGCCTGCCACCATGCCTGGCTAATTTTTGTATTTTTTTTAGTAGAAACGGGGTTTCACCATGTTGGCCAGGCTGGTCTCAAAACTCCTGACCTTGTATTCCACCTGCCTCGGCCTTCCAAAGTGCTGGAATTATAGGCATGAGCCACCATGCCCAGTCGTCTTTAGGGCTTTCTAGGTATAGAATTATATTGTCCCTAAAGAGAGATAGGCTGACTTCTTCTTTTCCTATTTGGATACCTTTTATTTCCTTCTGTTGCCTGATAGCTCTGGCTGGCACTTCCAATACTACGTTGAATAGGAGTGGTGAGAGTAGGCATCTTTGTCTTGTTCTGGTTCTCAAGGGGAATGTGTCCAGTTTTTCCCTCTTCACTATGATGTTGGCTGTGTGTTTGTTATAAATGGCTCTTAATATTTTGAATTATATTCCTTCAATGCCTAATTTCTTTTTCTTTATTATTATTATTGTTTTTTTGAGACAGGGTCTCACTCTGTTACCCAGGCTGGAGTGCAGTGGTATGATCATGGCTCAGTGCAGCCTTGACCTCCCAGGCTCAAGAGATCCTGTCACCTCAGCCTTATGAGTAGCTGAGACTACAGACACACACCACTACATCTGGCAAATTTTAAAATTTTTATTGTATGTAGAAGGGAGTCTTACTATGTTGCCCAAGCTGGTCTCAAACTCCTGCTGCCTCAGCCTCCCAAAGTTCTGGGATTACAGGCATGGGTCCCCACACCCATCCCTTAATGTCTAGTTTCTTAAGGGTTTTTATCATGAAGGGAGGTTAGATTTTATTGAAAGCTTTATCCATGTCTATTGAGATGATCCTGCGGTTTTGTTTTTAATTCATTCATATGATGAATCACATTTATTTATTTGAGTATGTTGAACCAAACTTACATCTCAGGAATGAAGCAGACTTGATCCTGGTGAATTAACTTTTTGGTGTGCTGTTGGATTCAGTTTGCTAGTATTTTGTATAGTATTTAACTATTGAGTACTATGTTCAGCATATGGGTGCTGGGATCATTTGTACCCCAAAACCCAGCATCACACAGTATTTACTTTTGTAACAAACTTGCATGTGTACCCCAAATTTAAAATAAAAATTGAAAAAAGAGAGATTTGTGCTGCTAATTTAAAAAAGTTGTAAAACTTAAATAAGAAATAAAACATTAAACTTGCAGTGAGGCAGTCTGGCTTTAATTATTGAGTTATATACAGCTAGCTACATAGTAAGGGCAAGTGATAACTTTTCAGGGTCTTAATTTCCTTAGGAGTAGTTTACTCTTCATGGGCTGAAAGTGGGGTTGGAACTATATAAAAATGTAAACATGATACGAAAACCTGAAACTTTAAAATAACTTTAAAAAGATTAGGCCAGGTGTGGTGACTCATACCTGTAATTCCAGAGCTTTGGAAGGCCAAAGTGGGAGAATAGTTAGGACCAGGAGTTCAAGACCAGCCTGGACAACATAGCAAAACCCTGTCTTTACAAAATAAATAAATAAATAAATAAATAAATAAATAAATATTAATATGTCTACAGAGTAGGATGCCTGTATATGTGTTTGGTGTTAGCAATGAAGGGGGTTATACTATTGAGATTTGATATTGATGATCAAGGCTTTTTACGCCCTGTGAAAGGGTTTGGAATATGACCTAAGATTAAGGAGAAATTATTACAGGATTTATGCAAAGGAGTGAAGTTGGCATTTTAGAAGGCTAATTCTGGCTTCAGGGCAAAGTACGGGAGTTGAAAGATCACAGAGAGAGATGGGCTAGAAATCATTTGAATAATCTACATGAGAATGATGGTGACATGAATTAGAAGTATGGAAATAGGGATGAGGAAATGAACTTTTTGTGAGAATGTATCTACAGGATGCACTGACTTATTTGTTGGGGATTGATGGGGAGAACAATGTCATCGGTAATTCCTATGTTTTGGGACTTCATTATGATAGGAAATATAGGAGGAGAAGTAAGTTTGGAAAGAAATGATTAATTCTGTTATCAGGTTATTTTTTAGAATGGACATCCAGTTGTAGATGTCTGGTAAACAGGTATGCCTGAAATATTTATCTTGAAAGAGGTCAGGGCTTATTTCTCACACTACATAATTTATATATTACTCATTCTCATCATCCCAATTATTATATATATGTTGTCGCCTTCAAATCTACATTCTCAGTCTGTGTCACTTACCTAAACCCTAGTCCCAAATATACTTATGTGACTCACTTGTGAGTTTAAGCTTATTTTCAATAAAAATCATACCTTGCTCTTCACTGTAAATATATTATATATATGTAGTTGCCTTCAAATCCACATTCTCAGTCTGTGGCACTTACCTAAACCCTAGTCCCAAGTATATTTATCTGTCTCAGTTGTGAGTTTAATCTTATTTTCAATAAAAATCATGCCTTGCTCTTCATTGTAAATGAAGTGGGGATTTTTCAGATCCCACTACTTGTATTGGGCATATGGACTGTTGTTCAGTTTTAGATACTGACAAGCCTACTTATTTTGTGAGAAAGATTATGATTGTACTGGTTTTGCTATCACTCTTGTACCTGAAATAATACCTTATAAGTATCCCATGCTTAAATAAAGTTATTGAGTTAAATGCTAGAAGTCTGAGTCTTTAGATTGCTTCTATAAATTAGGAATAAGGAAATAGATCTACGGGAAATAGCGTAATAATGATAAGTAAAATATTATTAAGAACTTTTGTGTTGCTAATATTTCTTTGTCTTAAAATTACTAAGACCAAGTACAGTAGTTTCCCCTTATCTGCAGTTTCGATTTCTATGATTTCAGTTAACCTGTGGTCAGTCCTAGTCTGAAAATAGGTATGTACAGTACAATAAGATGCTTTGAGAGAAAATGAGAACACACATCACTTTTATTATAGTATGTTGTTATAAAATATTTTGTTTTTAGTTATTTTTGTTAATCTTTCACTGTGCCTAATTTAGAAATTAAACTTTATCATAGGTGTGTATGTATAAGGAAAAACACAGTATAGATAGGACTTGGTACTATCTGTGGCTTCAGGCATCTGCTGGGGGTCTTGGAAGGTATCCTCTGTAGATAAGGGGCAACTACTGTAATTCAAAACATTTAATTTCATCACGTTAGCACTTATCTCAAAACAACAAACTATGCTTCTCTGGGGCTTATTCTTCTATGATTTTTTTTTTTTTAACTTTGTCGCCTATGTGATTTTTTCCCCTGCACGTGAATATATATTTCTTTTTGATTTGCTTTTTTTTTGCTTTCTGTGACTTAAGCTATCACTCTTAGATTTTAATGAACAGGATTTCTGACAACATAACAAAACAGAAATCAGGTCTGATGGGCTTCAGCATACATGAAGTGCTTATCCTCTCTGAAAAAAATTCAAGCATGCAACACATCTGGCACGTTTCTGTACTTTGTATCCATCTCTACTGGCCAATCTTGTGCATTTGCGACAGCAATGACATTGATGAATCACTTTAATTTACCAGGCAGTGGACACCTTGCCAAGGCTATCTGTAAGAACCAGCTAGAGCTGGTCCTGATCATTTCAGATATGTGTATTGTTTCAGAAAACTGTAACTGATCAGATGCAATTTAGATGTATCATTGTACCACAATCACACAGAAATACATATTTTAATAGCCTCTGGATTTTAATTTTTCTTATTCCCTTCTCCATTTTTGAAATAAAGATAAATAACTATATAAATATATGCTAATTTAGTTATGTGGTAAAATTAATCGTGAAATAATTTGGCAATTTTTTGCATTGTGAAGATGATTTAGAAATTGAATTTCTATAAATGGGAATCGATTTTTAGAAAACGATATTATCTTTATGTCATTTAATAAGCAAGGAGTCATTATTTTGACAATAAAAAGTTGTATCAATTTTTCACTTAAATACTTCTAACCTGAGGTGGGAAACAGGCAATAGAATACAGAAAATCCCAAACTATTATAAGTTTCTGTGGAAATATACTTAATGGTAGTATAAGAAAAATAATCTTGGGAACATTGCAGAGAGAGTAGATAATTACATACAATATGAAGAGGTTATGTTCTCTTGATGCTTAGAGTGTATGACAGTTATATATTTTTGAAAATCATTCAGAGCTAATATTATATTTAGGTAGACTAGATAGCTTGCTATAATTATGTGGTACAATTACAGCATTAAAAAATTCAGCATATTTACTGAGCACCTACCATATGCTAAGATCTGTACCTAGGCATAGGCAGTGCATTAGACAGCATATTATATTATAACACACAAGCAGGATCTGGTGTCCTTGAAACGAACGTCTTCTCTTGTCATTTTTTGATATTGATACCTGGAATTCTGATCAAACCTCAAAACATAAAACTTTTATCACTATTAAAATACAAATTGTATCTCTATTTCTTAAAAATATATATTTATTCTTTCAGGGAATTATTACCTGAGTCTTTAATAACATCTACCCTTTGGCATAAATGATTACTGTATAATGTCTGCTGTAAGCGAGCTTTGACAGCGGAAGTAGGAGTGAGTTTAGATGCCTTGACTATTTGAACTGATCTGGTACAGGACAAAAACTAAGAGCCACATGATAAAGATTGTTTATTTGTTTTGCCTACATTACATATCAAGTGGGACTGATCCTGGCTGCTTTTATTACCACTAATTGAATAAAACATAGCTTATATATCAGATAAATGAAATATTTATACCTAAATATCTGTTATTCTTTGTTTTTTCTTTGTAATATTCTCAGAATGACTCGCAGGTTTTCACTCTGTAACGGTAGTACAAGCACATCAAATTATCAAAGAGTAAATTTTGCAGGCTCAGGTAACAAAGCAAGCTGGTGCATGGAAATGATTTCTGGGGTGGGGATATTCATGAGACATAATCTTGAGGCAGCTCTGGTTTAAAGACACAGGGTCCCGTATTTGGAGAGGGGCGTATTTAGAAGGGGTCTTCCTGGGGCCTTCTTTCCTTAAGAAGATGTCTTATTTCTCATTAGCATTTAAAAAAAGAGACCTGGATAAAATAATTATAATTTAAAATATACTTCTATCCATTCCTATCTTTTGTGTTCTTATAATTAATTTTCCTTCCTTCTCTTTCACTTCACTATTCATGCCACCACATTGAAACATTTCTTATTGTTGTTAGTAGGAGTTATGTGCATAGTTCACAAGATAAAATGTTTTAATAGCATTGCTTCTCTTTTAAAGGCAAGTTTGGGCTTGGCTAGATTTAGGAGTTGCTTTGAAAATGTGGCTTAGTGTATTGTTTCTAAATGACAATATGGGAATTAGAACAAGGGAAGGAATAGATCACACAATTTACGCACGTTTATTTTATAGTGGAATTTTTCTGTTATCTAAATTTCAGAGTGCCTTTTTAATCCCTTGGTACTCTCTACCAACATTGGTTTTTTAAATTTTGTTTTTCCTTGTTTTCAATGTATATCTTTCATATTCATATTTGCATGAATACCTTCCATAATTATTTCAAATGGGACCTTAATGAATACAAACTCTTTCTGATTTATTTTAATTGAAAATTTATTGAGTAAATTATAGATTCATATGCAGTTTTACATGCAGAGTTTCTGTGAACCCTTTGCCAGTTTCCTCCAGTGCTAATATCTTGCAAAATTATAGTACAGTATTATACCCTGGGTATTTACTCAATCCATCAAACAGTTAGATTTCATCAGTTTTCCATGTATTTATTTGTATGTATATATGTGTGTGTGTGTTTTGTTCTATACAGTTTTTCACATATATAGGTTCACGTATCCACCACCACAGTCAAGATGCTGAACAGTTCCAGCAATCACTGATATATTCCTCATTTCTAAAATTTTGTAGTTTCAAAATGTTATATAAATAGAATGATAAAGTATGTAACCTTTTTGATTGACTTTGCCTATGTGTTTTAAACAATTGATATGTATTTTTTTCACTATGGATTTTGGTCAAAAGACTGTAAGTATGTGATAAAAGACAATATTGATTTTACTGTTATAGATTCAGGGTAAATTTGTACTTCTTTACATTTTAGTATTTATGGAAATTACTAACCCTTCATTATTTTTATTGATGGAGGGACCAGAGACCCAATTGCATGGTACAAAATACTACAGGCTACGAACAAGAAGTATGTGACTGTGGGTCAGAGAAATATTGATTGCATTGATTTTTAACATGGATGATTCACGTGGACATTGATCATTGGAGTGTAATATGGACCAGGTTATCTCAAGGGTGTCCCAAGTGAGAGACAGAGGTAGATTTGGCATCAGAATGTCTAGTAGTTTACATATCTTGAGCCTACTTTATGACCTTAATGGACTGTAACTGAAGGGAATGTGATAAATCTATACACTGTTAATCCAGTGATTTCAGCGAAATAATTTTGGATCTAGAGGAAACAATATAACGTAAAAAAAGTCTGTATTGCATTGAATATGACATGGGTCAAAGAAACTTGCTCATTGTAGGCCCAAATTATAGAATTTATTTTGTTGCCTTCTCAGTTTGTTTGTCCTATGGGAGAGGAAATAAACAAAAATTAATTAATATTCTTCACAATTAGACCTTTATGACTTCAAGAAGGTAGATAATGTCTTTTTCATCTTTGTATCTCAGTGCCTAGCTAGATAGAACATGCTCAGTAAATATGTGTTGAATAACTGTAGCTTATGAGATTGGGAAGTTGCTAATGTAAGTGCATATTACCCTAGTACTCTTTTCAGTCAATATTTTCTTCATGTGTTAGTAAGAGATAGGTTGGAATTTTTAGCAGCAGTATCATACATATCTTTAGAGATTTTATATTTCTCTGTGTTACAGAACCCAGCTAATCAATTTGAGTTCATAGTTAGAGCTCCAATTCATCAGAAGATGGAGAAAAGGCAGACTCCCGAGGTTGACATATGACAAGGGAATTTCTATAGTTTGCATTTTATTCACTTTTTCCCAATGCCCCTTTCTATTATCATTGCCTTGTGGGGTGTCAGTATCACCTAACAAACATTTGAAGTGATTTTGAAGATATTGTTATAAAACAGCAGTTGTAATGGATTACTCAGGGTGCTGCATTGTACAATGAAAATAGGCTTAAGTAGAAAACTGCTGGCTATCTAGAAGTGTCTTCTGTGGCAGGAAATATTTTAGATAATTTGTTCATCACCTGTGTTTATCGTTTGCTATCCCAGTCTATTATAACATATTTTTTCTTTCAATTCTCTAAATATTATAAAGAAATGATTATAGTGTGGAACACACATAATGATTAATACATGAAACACACACATATGTTTTATTTCACACTGATTTAAGATGCATTAGATGGAGGAAGAGATTTCTGGCTTTTCCACAGTTAATGTGTAATGCTTGGCATGTAATAGACACTCAAAACAGATTTTTTTGGATAAATGAGTGGTAGTATTTGTAATTTAAAACTGATGCAGAAGGATATGCCAGTTTCAGTACTGTAAGGGCTCCATAAAGGCAGGATCATAATTAGCCTAGTTCTTATTAGTATATTTCTTAATGACTGAATTTTCCAAGAACATCAGAGGCTTCTAGTTCCTGGCTTGTGTACTCTAGCAGCTCTCAGTGGTTTAGTGTGCAGGCCCTTATCCCTCTCATGTATACAACTTCCCAGTCAAAAGACAGGCCTGTAAGATCCTGCAAAATTTGGTTCTACTCTTTCTTCTTCTACCCTTCCTGAGTTTAAAATGACTTCTTTTTTTTTTTCTTTTTTATTTTTGAGACAGTTCTCACTCCGTTGCCCAGGCTGGAGTGCAGTGGCACCATCATGGCTAACTGCAGCCTCAGCCTCCATGGGTTCAAGTTATCCTCCCAACTCGAACTCCTGAGTATTTGGGACTACAGGTGCACACCACCATAGCTGGCTTTTATATATATATATATATATATATATATATTTTTTTTTTTTGTAGAGACAAGGTTTTGCCGTGTTTCCCAGGCTGGACTCAGACTCCTGGGCTCAAGCCTTCTGCCCACCATGGCCTCCTAAAGTGCTGGGATTACAGGTATGAGCCACCATGCCCAGCCTAATATGACTTTCTGTTACCTATTCTAAAGTTAAGAAGAAAACAAAAATGGAAAAACAAGCAACCTAAACTACAACCTCCACTCTTGAGTGGGACAGATTTCTATAGATCTATTATCTCATTTGAGTCTCATGACAACCTGAGAGGTGGGCATTATATTATCCATTTGGCAATTGAGAAAATAGAGGCTTATAGAGGCTATGAAACTAGGCTAATGTCATAAGTGCTGGAACTAGTCTTTGGTCTTATAGCAATAAGATTCTAAAGCTATACAGTTAGGTTATTGCTGGATTTGTCTCTCCTACTTTTGGTTTAGAACCTACTTGCTCTGTCTGGGCCATCTCTACTTTTTGATCTATTGCTTTTTTCCTCATTTTTGTCTCTTCATTCCCTGGAGATTGATGCTTTAGCTATGCTACTGGTTTGATAACAGCTTTGCTTCAGTAGTGGATTAAAATTGGCCACAGATGCTTTGCTGCTTCTCTCATCAAGAAGTGGGATCTATTTTTCCTCCTCTTGAATCCAGGAGATAAACTTGTGACTTGCTTTGACTAACACAATGTGGTATAAGTAATACTGTATCGGTTATGCGCTTTAAGAGGCCTGGCAGCCATCACTTTCACTCTCTTGGACCTCTAGGCCATCATGTAATGTGGTTGGCTACCCTATTAGAGATGCTGCGAGGAGAGTGAGAGAGATGCATGGTTAGCTAGCAGTTGTTCCAGCTAGCTCAGCTGAATCACCAGGTGTATGAGTGGGGTAATTTTGGATTTCAGCCCCAGATAAGTCCGCAGAAAAGTGCTTCTGCATGAATAGCCTATGTGAGATCAGCAGAAAAGCCAGCCAGCTGAGCCTTGCTCAAATTGTAAAATCATAAGCAGATACACAGTCGTGTTAAGCCATTAAATTTGGGAGTGTTTTGTTTTGTAGAAAAAGGTATCTGAAATACCCAGTAACTTACACATTTACTTCATCTCCATATACTGAAGACTGAGTGTTAGTTTCTTTTTTTTTTTTTCTTTTATTATTATTATTATTATTATCATTATTATACTTTAGGTTTTATGGTACATGTGCGCAATGTGCAGGTAAGTTACATATGTATACATGTGCCATGCTGGTGCGCTGCACCCACCAACTTGTCATCTAGCATTAGTTTCTGTCATCCCTATGCCCATCCCAAGATACTGGGCCCTCAGGCAAGGTGAGGAAGGTGAGGTTCTAGTTCCTCTAGGAAAGGGAAAGAAATTTAAGGGATATGGGGTGTTAAAATTAGACAAGTGAAGATGCAGTTGGTATAAGAAAATTCATATCAACTATCAGAAGGCTGCTTTTGCAAGAGGAATATAGTTGGTTTTGAGAATTCAAGGAATGGAAAGATAAAACACGTTGAGAATCCACATATGAATAAATATATTTAATTTCAATGTGATGAAGCTTTCTTTACAGGTGCTTCACAAAGGGGCTTTGGCTTTCCACCTTGTTGAGATATGTGACTGTTGTGGAGGCGTGCTTCTTGGTCTTCCTTCAAGAAAGAACTTCTTCTTCAGCTGTGAGGAATACAGGTAGATGACAGGTCTTGGCTCCCAAACCTTTAGAATCCTCTGCAGGATTCAAGCTAAGGTCATGCTTTTCCAGATCATCTCCCAGCCAATGACTGAGCATGATGGGATACTAGGGACCTGACCATTTCTTACAATGTAGGATTCACTTGACCAGTTGTCTTTTTGGCAGAGTGCCACATGGGTTAGTCAAGACATTGTGGAATTTTTATTGCATTCCCTGCATTGTTCTCCATGTCTAATTCTTCCTACCCTCTTTTTTTTCCCCCACAAATGTCAGATCTGCCTTCTGGTCTGAAGGCTTTCCCTGCATAACCCTTTTTCATTCCCCTTTACCTTTCCTGGTGTTACTTCCCAGCAATCTCGTACTTCTAACTCTGGCTCAGCATCTGCTTCTGAGAAAGGTACAGTTGAGAGAACTAAAATGGCAAATTTATCAGATTAATATGATCTGTAGTTTGTTTGCTTTTAGGTAGAGTTGGATAATCATTTTACAACAATTCTAAGAAAACTTAGTGTGTTTTACTGCATGAGATGCCTTTTGAAGTAGAGAAGACATCTGTCTAAATCACCAACTTTATACTTTGGGAAATCTGTGTTTTCTGCCGAATTGCAAAATTGCATTCGTCTTATAGTCCTTAAAATTTATTTTACTTCCTAATATTTGTAACTACATAAAGTCATTTGAATCTGCTAAACATAGCACAAAAGGTAGAAATACATCAGTATTTAGTAAAAGACATCTGTTTAAATTAAGCTCCTTGCAACATGTATTCAGCTATGAGGAATTTTCCGAGCAAGTAGCACTAACATTGAAAATTATTATAGAAAAAGGAGTAGAAATCATGGTGCTGTTTATTATCATTTGAAAAGTATTTTTTATTTTGTTCTATTAATATGTATCAATATGAATGATGCACTCAGATCTTGGATAATTAGCACATGACACATAAATAATAAAAATCATTTATCAGACACAATTAAATTATGCCTTTCTTACATATATTCTATTAAAATGTGCTGAAATTTACTTCTTAATCGAGTTATAATAAAGTGTTTTAAGGTTACTTTTAAAAATAAACATTTAAAAAATGTTGTGCTTATATGATATCAATGGAAAACAAATACTTTTGAGGTTTGAAATTTTAAATCAGAAAATAATAATATTAGGCAGCCTTTGTATTCCCAGACCTCTTGTATTTATACAGGGGGATCTAGGGCAAAAATAATTGCCGAAATATAACGTTTCTCTGGGTGGGCCTCTGCGTACTCCAACCTCTCTTATTCTTTTTTTTTTTTTTCTTTTGAGACGGAGTCTCACTCTTGTCGCCCAGGCTGGAGTGCGGTGGCATGATCTCAGCTCACTGCAACCTTTGCCTCCCCAGCTCAAGCAATTCTCCTATCACAGCCTCCCAAATAGCTGGGATTACAGGTACCCACCACCACGCCCAGCTAATTTTTGTATTTTTAGTAGAGATGAGGTTTCACTATGTTGGCCAGGCTGGTCTTGGCCTCCTGACCTCAGATGATCCGCCCGCAAAGTGCTAGGATTACAGGCCTGAGCCACTGCGCCTGGCCCAACCTTTCTTATTCTTTTGAAAATGCTTCTGGAGTCCATTGATACATTCTGTGAGACCTGGTGGGAAGAAATAGGCCTCACAGCACACTGAGTTTTTGAGTTGCCCTCTACATTTTTAAAGCTGATCATTATTGAGTCCCTATTATCTGACAGATACTCTGCTAAGTTATTTATTTAAATTATCTCATTAAACATTATCACAATCATATTAGATGGGGACTGTTATTATTTCCATCTTATACACAATAAATTTGAGGCATAGAGGTTAAATAATTTGAGCAGTGTCACTGTAACTCACTTTTAAAAACTGTGTGATATATTAAATGGCAGTCCTTGGTTTTAACCCAGCTATGGCTGGCTGTAAGGCCCATCCCGTCATGCCCATCATGTTTCCTCAACTTTTCTATTCTCCTGCTTCCTTTGCTGTGCTCTCAGTTACTGAGAGACGAAAGTGCTGCTGGTTGGCACAGAAGAAACTGCTGCTGCTGCGGCTTCTACTGTTGTCTGCCATCTCTGTTACCATCGAGACCCGGGCTGTGTATGCTCAAGGTGCAGGGAGCTAATGTATAAGGAGTTAAAGGAACTCTTGCTGTTGCCAAATATGTTGTTATCACTAACTGCACCACTGCTGTTATTAGTGCTGCTGCCAACACTGCAAGCCCTGCTGCTGCCAGTGCCAATTCTGCTGATGCCTTGGGCTCTCCATGTCCCAGGGTGATTCTGTAGACAAGCAGCTGCTTTTAGATTTCACTTGCTCATTACCTGTAGATCCTTTGCCTTAGGACTCAAGCTTAAGCCCATGAAGCCTGGGATAGAAGACAATTGGAGGTATGTTTTATCTTCCCTAGCATCTGGGACAACTGGCCTTGAACCAAACATGTGCACCTCATTTTTCTTTTCCCTTCTTCTTCTGAGATTTCTTTTCCCAGAGGCTCTTTCTTATTTCATGCAATGCTCCATTAGCCCTGGAAACAGGAACATAAACATTCGAATCCTAGAATGAACATAATTTAGTCTTAACTACATTAGATATTTTAGTTTGAAAGAAATAAAGCACTCACATTTCATAATCCTGAATACATATAAATTTATACTTAGTTATCTGTGCAAAAATTGAATCATGATAATTATTAAAGAATTACTATGCAAGTGTAAATAACTTTGGTATCAACCAAGAGTGGTTTCGGTGTGCTTTTGTAAAAAAAAAAATACTAGAGTTCAAAAATTCAGGTCTATCTTTGAAGCTCTATCAATAATTCATATACCTCATATCAAAAAACTTACCAAGGGACAAGATGATTTTGTTAGTGGGAGTGGTTTACTTTTTACTTTTGCTTCTAACCCTAACTCACAAGAAGGGCAATAGTCTATCAAACCTGGAAAATAGGAAAACAGCATTCAAATTTACAAACCTCTATTTACTAAAAACATGCAAAATAAGTAATTTTTTTTTGAGACAGTGTCTCATTGTGTCTCCCAGGCTGGAATGCAGTGGCATGATCATGACTCACTGCAGCCTTGACCTCCCAGGCTCAAGACATCCTCCCACCTTAGTGCCCCCAGGTAGCTGGGACTTCAGATGCATGCCACGATGCTTGGCTAATTTTTAATTTTTGTAGAGATGTTGCTCACGCTGCTCTTGAACTCCTGAGCTCAAGCAGTCCTCCCGCCATGGCCTTGAAAAATGTTGGGATGACAGCCGTAAGCCACTGCGCCTGGCTAAAATAAAGAATTTTTAACTAGAGGAAAAGAATCTTACGTTGTTGAATTCTTTATTGTCTTAACTGAAAGCAAAAGCCTGTTTGAACTTTTTTTTAATTGAGAAAAGCGTATGAGGAGAAAAGAGCTCTAAGTTCTATGCCAGAGGCTTAAAAAAAAAATTGTTTACCAGTAGTCTAGTGGGACAGGGGATGGGGCGTAAAAGAAAAAGTTGTATTAAAATCTTGATGAAGATATTCTGCATCAAGGACTATTTTATTTTTTCTTAAGGGTGAAACAATCTGTTTTCTTATTTGAGGCCAGTGAAAGTTTATATTTCTATCCCACCTGGGATAATAACAATTGAGAGTTTTGTGTTTTATTTTCTCTAATTGAGAATATGGGGATTGGTAAATAATATGGTAAGTAATTTGCATTTAGAATAAGGTGAGGTTCTTGGTTTTTCAAATTATTGGTTTGTGGAATGAATTTGCATCTAGGACTCTAATTTTTTTTTCAGTAGATTTCATGAGAAATGTAATTGTTTTTAGGAATGTAATTTTATTAAAAAATTTAAATGTGGGAATTTTGGGATGTATTTATATTTAAAGTTATTATAACATGATAGATGTTGTCATACTGTGTGTGTATATGTGTATTCTATGTGTGTGTGTGTATATTTAGCATGCATTTTTCTTTTTATTTGATTAGGTTTTCTTAATTTTAAAGTTGGAATGAAAGAAAAATGTGTTAGTATATGATTCATAAAAAACAAACCAGTGATGGCATTGTGTTTAAGCAACTCTATAAGGATATGGGTTTTGTTATATTTTGCAAGCTACATGCCAGAGTATATTGTAAAGAAGTCTATTTATAGGTAAAATTAAGATGAGAAAGCAGTGCAGGGAGAAATGAAATATAATTGTCTTACATTTCTGATTCTCCTTCATTTTTAGTTTTTAATGGGAATTTCTGTCTTTTATCTGCATGAAGATGCTAATGTTCTCTTAATGTACTTAAAATTGTAGAGTAAGAATTTCAAAATTTGTAGAAAGACAAATGGCATTTATAAATATTAGTGTTTATGAGTACTTAATATCCCCTCTGTCATCTGCGTTTAATGTTTTCATTTCCTTTTAACAGTATGTGTAAGAACTCTTTGTGCTGTGCTTAGAGTTTTTTTCTAGATAAATTTTTTTCTTATGCTCTAAACCTGTTTAAGCAGATGAGACTTGAAAGTAGTTGAATTCAGAGCTCTTACTTGAGCAGAGTGTTTCTCAATAGCTTTTCCAAGAAAATTTTAAAAGATTAAAATCAATTTTAATCTTTGTTGTATAGGCCACAGAAACTTTCATTCATACATCCTTAGAAAATTAAGACAAGGCAAAATAACGATTTGGGAAATAATCAATTAAAACCATAACTATATGGGAAGTCTTTGGAAATGGAAGGCCCACAACCTACCTATATATGAAGCCAGTATTGTCTGAACTGAATTCTACCACAGGGTGGACTTTTTCTTAATGTCTGAATTTATCAACCTGTGAAAGGAGAACTTTAAATTGAAAATAACGACAGCACCTTAATTATGGTGATTTTACTGAAAGACTGCTACCATAATAAGATGCATTCTAGGTTTCCAGAGTAGTGGCAGCTGTCAAACACCAACATTTCTCCCTGAGAATAGGTTTAGTGTAGTGTGTTTTTCAAGGACAAGTTGCTCAGTTATTGTCTCAGTGAGCCCTGCTAGTTAATATTCAACAGTTTTCTTAATCAAAATTGTGGTCTTGCTCCCTAGAGTGTTTGTGAAAATGATTGTATGTTTATCAGAGCCTTCAACAGCAGAAAGAGAGAATTCTTGGGCTAGGTGCTGGTAATGAGAACCTATATTAATCCCAGGGTGCTGATAAGAAAAGGAAAATCCTGTCAGAATACATTGTTTGTAAAAAAATTGATTACTATAGCTCAAAAAGTCAAACCTTTTTTTTGAAGCCTTTGTACCTTATATAACTTCAGTTGTTTATCCGGGATAATGGGGAGGTAGGGGTATGGTGATACCCAGCAATCCACTCCAGGAATGGTATTCTAGTGATCAAGTAGTCTGGGGGTCTGTTAATCATTGCTTCTGTTGCATACCTTATTAAGGGTCCTCACATGATTCCTTTAGATTACAAGAAGGTCTTAATGAAGTAAAGCTTGTGAGGCATTAGAGAGCTCAGTCTGGCTTGTACAAATGGTATTGAAGACTCACATGGGAAAAACAAGCTTTGCCAAATAAAATAATGCAACAGCTAACATTTTCTATGAAATATTTTGCCTAGGATGCAGGTTTTGTTACTGCTTTTGTTTTTAACCCTAAACTGTTTTCTACTGTCAGGTGATACTGCCCCTGAAACAGAGCTGTCCTGGTTGAATGTGACTTTTTTCTGCCGTGGGTACCTATCACTTCCTTCTCACACCCCCTCAACTCATGTGCACATACACACACATACATCTGAAAGAATCAAGGATGAACAGTTTGAACAATATGATCTCTGTAATACTATAAAGAATATTTACTTTTGGATTTTGTTTTGTTTTGTCTGTAACGGAGCTCTATAGGAATTAAATCTTCTGAAAACAGTCTTTTTAAAATATTAGCTTGGTGGATTTCTTCTAGCATTAATTTTTTTTTTTTTTTTTTTTTGGGACAGAGTCTCACTTTGTTGCCCAGGCTGCAGTGCAATGGCATGATCTTGGCTCACTACATCCTCCACCTCCCAGGTTCAAGCGATTCTCCTTCCTCAGCCTCCTGAGTAGCTGGGATTACAGACATCCGCCACCACACCCAGCTAATTTTTGTGTTTTTAGTAGAGACGGGGTTTTACCATGTTGGCCAGGCTGGTTCTGAACTCCTGACCTCAGGTGATCCGCCTGCCTGGGCCTCCCAAAGTGTTGGGATTATAGGTGTGAGCCACCGTGCCCAGCCAGAAAGTTTTAGTCAATAACAAAAACACATTTTTTGAGTAGTTGTTTAACACGATTAAAAGCACACTTGGACATTAATTAGGAAACAATAAACATACATCCCATAGGAGTTAATCTATGTAAACAACACCAATTTTGAAGGCTACAGTCAGTTATATTGATCACTTCAGTAATACTGAGACATATACTGCACTTTATGCATTGCTCTTTGACATAGAAAGATCAGCACATTAATGTAAAAAATTGCTACTATGTATTTGAAATATAAGTCCTACGATTAGCTAATATTCAAAATAACTCATTTACTTGATATTGTAATGTGTAATCGACTGATTTTTCCTTTTAAATAGATTGATCAGTTATATATATATTAGAGGCAGAGTCTCACTCTGTCACCTAGGCTGGAGAGCAGTGGTACAATTATGGTTCACTGCAGCTTTCAACTCCTGGGCACAAGCAATCCTCCTGCTGTAGCCACCACTATGCTCAGCTAATTATTTTTAATTTGTTTTGTAATTGTGGGCTCTTGCATTGTTGCTCAGTCTAATCTCGAACCCCTGGTCTCAAGTGACTCCTGCTTCAGCCTCCCAAAGTACTGGGATTATAGGCATGATCCTGCACCTGCCCCAATTCTGTATTTTTATTTGTTCTTAGTTGTAGCTTATAATTGTTTCCAAATGTGAATCATAATCAGATTGATTCAATACCAAGTTTTAGAAGAATTGTGTATCAACTAGTCCACTTCGAAGAGGAAAACCACGTAGTAGGTTAAACTAGTGAGTTTAATTTAAAAATATTATTAAAGTATAACAAAGGAGTAACTTCTCTCTAAGATACAGAGAAACCTAAGTGGTACCCTGAAGCTAAAGGAGTGTAACCAAAGAATGACAAACTTGGAAGAGGATCAGATCTTAAAGAGAAGGTGTAATTCATCTCACTGGAGAGCAGAGAAATTCTCAAGTTTGGCTGAGCATCCAGAGATGGCCCATAGTCATGGGGCAAGCTGGCGGCCAGTAGAACAGTCGGCATGGATAACCAAACCAGTGGCTGTGTTTCAGAGGACATGAGCATCCTCCAGGGAAGAGTATGCAGCCTGTAGTGGGCTCAGTAGGACTGCTGGAGGGGAGGGGGCTTTAGGTAGATGGCCCACAGGCCTACAGGGGGAATTCTGACTCTGATGGGCATTTCTTTCTGGAGAGGTCCTTGGGAAGATTGTCTCTAGCTTGAGACTGCAATATTGGCAATCAACCACACGTTCTTATACCCTGCATGGCTTGGCAGGGCTACACTGAATGTCCTCATACCTCTACCCAAATCACTGACTCCTGTGTCACCAGAAAACATAGAAGAGCCCCTTCCTCCTGCAGTGTCCCTCCAGCTTCCTCTACTGGGAACACTCAGCATCACGCCCATTGTAAAGAAGAAATACTTAAAAGAATTCTATCTATGATCATAGGACATATATTTGTGGAAAGGTGCATTTGGAGCTGGGAGGCAATTAATTCATAACTAGCACACATTGCCTTACATTTAGGTGCTGGTTATAGCTAATATTGTGGCAAAAATCTAAATGCCTTAAGAATGTCATGTTGCTTTCAGGTGCCTAATTTTAGCCCCTTGGACTTGTCCATCTGGATTAGTCACATTATCCTAGTTTTCAGTAGCTGAGCTTAGGCCTGTGCTTAGTTTTCACCATATCCTTCAAAGACACCACCTATAGCTCTCTGCAGTGGGAATGAAAGCCTGTCTACATATACCACTGTAAATATGCTCAAATTCTTTGAGTGTTTGAGCAGCTTTAGTCAAAGGAATTCATGGTGTATTAGTAGACTCTATTCTAATTAAAACAATTTAGATCACTTTTATAAGCAAGTGAGGAGACTGTTTAGCCCCAGAGTGTGCACTAGTAATAGCACATAGTTCATTTCACAAAGCTAAAGAGCAATATTGATGATAGGGCACTAAGGAACATGCAAGTGCATAGACCAATTTGTTACTAGTCAGTCATTGTTTTTCTCTGTTATTAGTACAACCACTATTGTGGTTTAGGTGAGAAAAAGTTATTAGTGACTGCTTTCTGGTGCTTTATAGGTGCTATCATTTACCTTCATGTTCATATACTGTTGTAATCATGTATGAATGAGTTGCCAACTATTATATATTATGTATATGTAAGAGACAGGTAGACAGACAGGTGCATGCTGGTATCAAATATGATATTTACAAAGATACATATTAATAATTCCTAGATAACGATGGTTTATTATGAACGACAGTAACAGCTAGATGCTAAATCATTCACAATATTTATGTCTATTGTTGCTTTAACATAGGAATTACCAATGGCAAGCACATTTTATTTTCCTAGCAGCCAGAACAGTTTTGTTATACATCATTTATTCTTTCTTAAAAGAAAAAAATCCTGTCTAGAAATACTGTTATTCCTTTGACAATTTGCTTTGGATTGGTAATCTTTCCTTAGGGTGCTATTTTTTTTTTCTTTAGGGAAAAGAAGGAAAGGGGTACACGTGGTTAAATAAATTCCAACATGAATAAATCCAACAGATACATTGTTAGCAATTTCATTTTTAAGAGTGTTGCAGGAGCATTAATATTGAGAAACTAATACTTAAATACAAATGGTTTAATTGTAGTATGGAAAATAGGTGATGCTATAAAAACTTATGATTCACATCTATAAAATTAGTAATGGAATGATTATAGGACAAGAAATATGCTTTGGTATGAAATTGTATTCTAAGAATCTTCTATCATAAAATCTAATTAGTTAAATCTACTAACCCTGAATTTAAGATCTATGAATGAATTTACCTTTATCTACCATGAAAATAACAAAGCATAGGCTGGGCATGTGTAATCCTAGCACTTTGGGAGGCCAAGGTGGGCAGGTCACTTGAGATCAGGAGTTCAAGACCAGCCTGGCCAACATGGTGAAACCCGATGTTACTAAAAAGAAAAAAAATTAGCTGGGCATGGTGGTGCACGCCTGTAATCCCAGTTACTTGGGAGGTTGAGGCAGGAGAATCATCTGAGCATGGGAGGTGGAGCTTGCAGTGAGCCGAGATTGCGCCAGTGCACTCTAGCCTGGGCTACAGAGTGAGACTCCATCTCAAAAAGAAAAGAAAAGAAAACAAGAAAAGAAAAGAAAAGAACAAAGCATAAATGTAGTGGACCTAGGAGTACTCTTAGGCACTATTCCCAATGTTAAGGAACTTAAAATCTGTAGCTTTTAAACTGTTGATTTTTTTTTATACTACAGTACCAAGAAATGTACAAAATAATTGAGTCAAAAATATACAATTTATTTAGAACAAAAAAGCATATGAAAGGGATGATGATAATAAATGAGAGTATTGAAGAGATAATAAAATGATGGACAAGAACATGAACCTAGTGAACAATGTAGTAAGCTATCAGCAGATAACCACAAAATACATCATTTCCATGGCTCAGTGAAAACTAAGATTTAAAAAATAATTTTTCCCCCTTTGGTTATAAAGGATAATAATTAATTATAGAGCATATTTATTGAGTGTCCACTAGGTATGTGACTGATATGCACACAATTAGTTGTTTTTACTAATCGTTTCACTAAGATACAAATTATTCAGGACCTGTTGTAAGTTTTAAATGCAAGTTCAAAGACCACAAGAGACTTGCACAAGGTCATACAGCCCAAAGTAATTAACAGAGATACAAATCTTAGATTGCACATCCTCAAAGCCCAGGCCCTTTCTACTACATAGTGTGGCTTCTAAAAATTAAAAATAGTGAAACTGCTTGGTTCTTGATGTGCTAGGGACTTGATAATTTCATAAATTCCATGTGGAATTTAAAGACTGAATATTCAGCTAGTTGATCTTGCTGTCTTTTCTCTCTCTCTCTTAAAAAAAAAAAAAAGGATCTTGGTCTCTTCTCCAGGCTGAAGTGCAGTGGTGTGGTCATAGCCCACTGCAGCTTCAAACTCCTGGGCTGAAGTAATCCTTCTTTCTCAGCCTCCCAAGCAGCTAGGACTACAAGTGCACATCACTATGCCAGTCCTGTTTTTATTTACTTATTTATTTATTTACTATTTTTTTGAGATGGAGTCTAGCTCTGTTGCCCAGGCTGGAATGCAGTGGCACAGTCTCGACTCACTGCAACCTCCGTCTCCCGGGTTCAAGCAATTCTCCTGCTTCAGCCTCCTGAGTAGCTGGGATTACAGGAGTGTGCCACCATGCTTGGCTAATTTTTGTATTTTTAGTAGAGATGGGGTTTCACCATGTTGGTCAGGCTGGTCTCGAACTCCTGACCTCATGATCTACCTGCCTCGGCCTCCCAGAGTGTTGAGATTACAGGCGTGAGCCACCGCTCCCGGCCATGTTTTTATTTTTTATTGTAGAGGGGGTCTTGCTTTGTTGCCTAGGCTGGTCTTGAACTCCTGGCCTCAAACAATCCTACATTCTCAACCTCCCAAATCGCTGGGGTTACAGACATGTGCCACTATATCAGCCCTCAGCTGGTAATTTCCATTACATATATAGTCACTTAACTTTTATTATGTTTTTCCCTAAAGTGCATACACAGGTGAAAATGAAAATGTGACATAAATAGGCAGGGGGAATATATTATAATTTTTAAAAAAATTATTACTTCTCTTACAAGTGGGAACCTTTTTTTTTTGCTGTTGTAGCATTCAGTGGTATTTTCCTGTTAGACTCTTGGTACACATAACAAAAATTAAGTGTGTTTATTTCAACTTTGCTTCTTAACTAGAATAGAAATGAAAATAATTATCACAATAGTGAATAATCCCTTTTGTCTTCTGTTATCTCATTATACCAATGAATATTTTGAGTATTTTGAGGATTATTTATCATACTTTTCCAATTAGAAAACGAGTTTCTTAAAGATTGTATTATTTTCTCTTAATGAGAGAGGCTGCACACAGAGGTTATTTAATAAATATTATAGGTTAAACATCTGACTATTCTGAGTGGAGAGAAAATTATGAGACAGAGTTTTGCTAAATGTAACAAGTAAGATGCTTAATGGACTCATGGAGTTTCTAAACTTGGCAAGATGAGTCTGTTTTAATAGGCAAATTTACCAGTTTATAATAAGAAATATTACATTCTCATCAGTAAGTGCCCTGACAAATGGTCCAGCATTAGAAAAATTTATCAATTGTTTTAATAAGGAACTGTTATGATATTATCAGGCAGAGGTTAAATGCTTTGCTAGAAAGATATATGTATTAGTCTGTTCTCACACTGCTATAAAAAAATACCTGAGACTGGGTAATTTATAAAGGAAAGAGGTTTAATTGACTCACAGTTCCACATGGCTGGGGAGGCCTCAGGAAACTTACAATTATGGCAGAAGGGGAAGGGGAAGCAAGGACCTTCTTCACGTGGTGGCAGGGGAGAGAAGTGAGGATGCAGGAAAAGCTGCCATTTATAAAACCATCAGATCTCATGAGAGTTCACTCACTATTATGAGAACAGCATGGGGAAACCACCCCCATAATCCAGTCACTTCCTACCAGGTCTCTCCTTCAACACCTGGGGATTACAATTCAGAATGAGATTTGTGTGGGGGCACAAAGCCTAACCATATCAGTCTAAAAATGTATATGTCATAAAAAATGCTTAGAAATATGTTTAGAGGCATCATAGACAGGTGAATAGAAAATGAGCTTTAGAGTCACATGATCCTGGTTTGAATTCCAGCTCTGTCATTAGCTCTGTGAATTTAGCCACAGAGTAATCTCATTAAGATGTTTCTTCAGTTACAAAATAAAAATAATACTATCTCTTCATGTAAGGTTTTTGTGAGGATTAACTGTAATAATGAATAAAAAAGTAACTGGCATCAAAACGATGCACAACAAATGTAGCTACTTTTAATTTGAAATATTAAAGCTATATATTTCATCTGATTATTTTATGTACTGGAGATTATATTATTCTGAATTTTTAGAGAGAAAAATCAAGGGAATTTTAAACATCATGAAAGGCCTACTTGTTCACACAGTTTTTAAATTGTGAATGACATTTAAAAAATAATTTTCATTACGTTTTTAGGGTAAATATGTCCAATGCTTTTTAGCTCTTGAAAACATTTAGCCTGATTTTTGTTGCTGTTGTTTTGTGGTGTAATTAGTGTCCTCAGCTGAAACAAGGTGCTGGTAGCTGACCCCTTCTCTAAGGTCATGGGTGTGCTAGGATCTTTAGGCTTCCTTCTTGTAAGTCACAGAGTTCAGGAAAAAGACATTGTTGGGTTGGACTTATGGCATGCTCTTATAACAGCCCATTGTTAGTGTAGAATTAACTACAGAGTTTTTATTTCTTGTATCTTGTAAAAATCAGAGCACTTTTGTAAAAATGACAATTGAACATCAAGGTAACTTTTATGTTATATTTCCAAATGGGTACATGGATCTATATATGAAGAATTTTTAGTTGAAACAGTTTAGTGTTTCTGTTTTTGCCTCTATAACTGACTTCCTTCAGACCAACTTCATATACTCTCTCCTTCACCTTCTGGTGTTTGTGAAACAAAGGGTGAAAAGGACAAGTGCAGTGATGATTTTCAGCTCAAAATGTTGGGCTTTTCTATCTAATTTAGTTGTCCCAGAACACATTATAAAATATTTGCAACCACAAGGAATCTAATAGCCTAAGAAAAGTGAAAAAAAAAGCAGCCTTTTGTTTGTTTGTTTTCTCCTTAGGGAATAACTATAAATGGAAATTAGAGATAAGATAATTAATATTGTTCTGTAAATATTCAGTCGTCCTGAAATAGTCACGCCTGTCATAGGAGGGAGAATTATTATTTACTAGGATTACAAGCCAGTTGAACAACTGACATCCTGTGGCTAATTGTGGATTGGTGTTTTAAAGAAAATGTAGTCTTTATTAAGCATCTGCAATTTTATAGTTACATTTCATACATTACCATTTTGACTTTTAGCAACATTTGTCCTTAAAAATAATGTGTGTGTGTGTGTGTGTGTGTATTCCTCATTTTACACGAGGTAATTAAGGTTCAGACAAGTCAAACTTTTTTCAAGGTCATACAGTTAAAAAGTGGCAAAATCAAATTTCAACCCTGTTTGATTTGATTGGTTTGTTAACATGTGCCTTTGTTTCCGTACTTATCATTTTTAGTGCCTTGCTGACTGAAATACAAAGTTTACTCATTTTTATACAATTCCTCTTATTTTTAGGAGATACAAATAAAAACACTGTAGTTAATTCTCAACTAACAATGGACTACTATAAGAGCATGTAATAAACCCAGTCCAACAAGGATGGCTTTTGTCGGAACTCTTTTTCTCCCGTTCTCAGTAAAAATGTATTGCTTGAAATGTTTATTGAGTCTCTGCTGGTGCTTGGTATTCTGTTTCACTGCTGGGTACAGCAATGAAAACAGATGGATGCAATCCCTGCTTTCATAAGGCATACTTTCTAATTCCCAACATATGTACCTATGATGAAGTTTAATGTATAAATTAGGCCCAGTAAGAGATTAACAATAACTAATAACAAAATAGAACAATTATAACATCTATGTAAGAAGTTATGTGAATGTAGTCTATTTCTTTCTCTCAAAATATCTTATTGTACTGTTGATCTTAGCTAACCTCACTATAGGATTTTTTTTTCTTTATTAGGTTGAGAACTTTCACCTTTTCACTTAAAGGAAACACTTTGCGGCTCCTCTTTGACATATCCAAATGGCCAGCATCATGGGGGCCATTATTAAGTAAAACAAGGGTTCTTTGAGCACAAGCACAGTTGATATGATAACCTACTCAGCTACAAAATGACTATAAAGGGCAGGTAGCGCCTACAGCATGAAAGGGATGATTGACATGAGGAACAAAGCAGGATAGCGTGAGATTTCATCATGCTCCTCAGAATGGCATATAATTTAAAACTAATGAATTGTTTATTTATGGAATTTTCAAGTTAATATTTTTAGACTGCCATTGCCAACGAGTGACTGAAACTGTGGAAAGCAAAACTGCAGCTCCGTCCCGTAGCAAACATTAGGCATAAAATCTTTATCAAATTCTTATCTTGTACAGAGTTGAGGACAGGTAAAAGGAAACTTGTCATAGTTGTTGATACATCCTGGTTACTATGTGAATAATAATTCACAACAATATTGGAATAATATAGATAGAAAACATAACTTAAGAAAATATATTGAAGAAAACTTGCTGTGGGAAATGCAGTGAATATTAAAGTGACTGACTTTTCACACCATCAGATTTTATTTTAAAGCATAATTTTCCATAGAATTAAACTAATCAGTTAATGTAAACATGGGATTTTTAACTTGAAAACTGAGAAAGTATTACAGATCATTTAAAATTAGTATTGCTACTTTGAATTTGGAAAACATCTGTTTCTATACCGAGAGAGAATGGAAGTGACCATCTTAGTATAATGTAAATCCAGGCTAAACATGTATAATTAGGAATATATAATAAATTACATATTTATAGGGAGATATCTGGGCTATTAAATGAATTCTACAGTTATTTTAATATATAGTCATTTTCATACATATTATATATGAAATCATCTTTTGCACTTCTTTTATTTTTAGACTAGCTGGTTCTTATTTATGTTTTTTTTTTAAAAAAAGCATTTTTGATCTGATCTTTAGAATGAAGCAATTTCCCAACCTGTAGTGAAAGATATTATTTACCTTAAATTTTCCAGTATTGCCAATGTATCTTTTTTGGGTCCAAAAATACGATAGAGACAAAATTTAAAAATTATTTCAGCTGTCTATATTCATTAAATAAAATACTGGCAGGAGTTGTATATTATATTAGTTTGAATAAGTTGGGCAAATGTATTTAGCTATTTCTTTGATTAGATTTATAGGTTTCAAAGTTCTATATATGCATGTGCTGAAAGTGAAACACATGGTAAATTGGTAAAGGACTTTAGAAACAAGCACATATAGCACTGGCAGAAGGACCTTGTCTCTCTTGCATACCATTGTTTTCCTAGGGCATGTCACACAACAGGTCCTTAATAAATATGTATTGAATCAATGTATTAAATTATAAAAGTAATGATGAAAAGCTGGACATAAAAAATTCCTGATGATAACTTCACATGCATTAGCAGGTTCTTAATGTCACTTGACTGTATTCCTTGCTTCTGGCTTCCTAAGTGGGTTTTGCTTTGCTGGTCCTGTACTACAGACCCTGCCTCAGAATCATGACACTTTGTCAGTAATGTACACATCAGTATGTAGAGAGCTTCAAAGGCTTGGGCACTTAACACTAACCTTCTGCTCAGGTCCTTATGTAAATGTTGGGTATGCACCACCATTAAATACCCTGTAACTCTCCGATGCTACTTCTCTGCTACATCTTGTATTCTACCAAGGTCTAGAGGAGGGTGGATTTAAATGATCAATTTTCTTGGCATTGACTGATTTATCCATAGAATTTTAGATTTTTTTTTTTTTTTTTTTTTTTTGAGACAGTTTCTCACTCTTGTTGCCCAGGCTGGAGTGCAGTGGTGTGATCACAGTTCACTGAAGCCTTGACCTTCTAGGCTTAAGCGATGCTCCCACTTCACCCTCTCAAGTAGCTGGGATCACAGGGGCACGCCATCACAGTTAGCTAATTTTCGCGTTTTTTTTTCTGTAGAGACAGGGTTTTACCATGTTGCCCAGGCTGATCTCAAACTCCTAATCTCAGACGATCTGCCTTGGCTTCCCGGAAGTACTGGGATTACATGCATGAGCCACTGTGCCTGGCCAGAATTTTTAAAATCTTAATTATTTTTGTTGAGTCATAGACTGCAGTAGCAAATGTCTAGATTATAATTACAGGAAAATAAAATCATTTTGTGGCAAAGACGTGGCATACTTCCACAGCCCTACTCATGCATAACCCATCAGACAAGAAAGCTGATCTGTGTAACAACTTGAACTTCTTACTTGCCATGTTTAAAAAGGGAAGCCCATTGACTAGAGACAGGGGTGGCTACCTTTAGAGATTACTAGTTTTGTCAATGCAAAGCTTGCTAGGATAACAGTTGATAATATCAAATTGATTATTAATAGTTTTAGCAGGATGTAATTTACATATTAAACAAGCCAACCATTTAAAGTATACAGTTGAATGATTTTTTAGTATATTCACAGAATTGTGCAACTCAGAGTAAATTTTAAACCATTTTCATTACCCCCAAAAGAAATGCAATTCTTATTAGCAATCACCCACAATATTCTCCACTCTTTCCCAGCCCTGAGCAACTACTAACATATTTTCTGACTCTATAGATTTACTTATTCTGAACACTTCATATAAATAGAACATACAATATGTGGTCTTTTGTGACTGGCTCCTTTCACTTAGCATGATGTTTTCAAGGTGCATCCATGTTGTAGCATGTATCAGTACTTTATTCCTTTTATTGCTGAATAATATTCCATTGTATAGATCTACCACATGTATTTTTTTATTGATCCATTGATGAACATTTGAGTTATTTTCACTTTTTGGTTATTATGAATAATGCTGCTATGAACATTCATGCACAACTGCCAACATGTTTTTCAACACACTTATACCATTTTATATTTCCATCAGCAATGCAGGAGGATTCCAGTTTCTCTACAATCTGGAGAACACTTATTAATATCAATCTCCATTATTATAACCATCCTAGTGGGCATAAAGTGGTGCCTCATTGTGAGTTTGATTTCCATTTTGTTAATGGCTAATTATGTTGCGCATCTTTTCATGTCCTTAGGGTCATTTATATATCTTCTTTGCATAAATATCAATTTAGATTCTTTGCCTTTTTTTAAAAAAATTGGATTGTATTTTTGAGTTGAGAGGTCCTTAAAATATTATAGATAATTTGTTATCAGATCTATGGTTTGCAAATATTTTCTTCCATTCTCTGGGCTGTCTTTTACCTTCCTGGTGGTATCTTTTGCAGAACAAAGTTGGTAATTTTGATAAAGTCTAATTTATTTATATGCTTACTTTTGCTTATACATTTGGCATTGTATCTAAGAAGGTTTTGTTTAACTCAAAGTTGTTAAGATTTACTCCCGTTTTCTTCTAAGACTTTTATAGCTTTAGCATGTACATTTGGGCTTAAGATCTATTTTGATTTACTTTTTGTGTAGAGTGCAGGAAAAGAAGTTAAACTTCATTGTTTTGTCCCTGGGTCTGGGACCATCTGATGAAAAGACAATTCTTTCCTCCATTGATTTTCCCTCTCACCCTTGTTAAAAATCACCTGACCAAAAATGTAAGGGCTATCTGTACTCTTGGTTCTGTTCCATTGCTTTATATATCTGTCCTTATGCCAGTATCACAGTGTCATGATTACTGTAGTTTGGTAGTAAGTTTTGAAATTGGGAACTGTGTGTTCGCTAACTTTGTTCTCTTTTTCAAAATTGTTTTGGCTATTCTGGCTTCATTTTCATATGAAATTTAAGAGCAGCTTATCAATTTCTGCAATTTTAAAAAGCCAGTTGGGATTTTGACAAGGATTGTGTTGAATCTGTATCAGTTTGGGGTGATTTGTCATCTTTGTAATAACACGTGTTCTAATCAATGACCATCAAATGTCTTTAATTTCTTTCAGTAATGTTCTGTCATTTTCAGAGTACAAGTATTGCACTTTTTATTAAACTTATTCCTAGAGATTTTTTCTTGTGAATGCTACTGTAAATGGAGGACTATTTTCTTAACTCATTTTTAGATTATTTTCTACTCCGCTCTGCATTTAATAAATGTGAATCATTTTATAGAAATAGATTGTTATAAATTATGGTTATTTTAATCATAAGGATAGTAATTTTCAAAGCTTAGTTTACAGTTTGACAATGGTAAATGAAAAATTTATATGTTCACAAAAATATTTTGCAAACATAGGATTTGTACTTTCTAACAATTTTCAGATATCTGTTTTTAAAATAAGGTTTACAGAAACTACTGATTACAGAATAGATATCTAACCTTTAAATGCAATATATTACATAGAAATTATAAATGTTGCAATCATCCAAAGAGGTGTAAAAAAAACACAGTTAAAGCAAGAGAAGTCTTTATAGAACAGATTGCCAATAGTGTACAAGTATGGTAATGTTCATTTTCAGTGTTTGGGACATTGTTCACTTTACATGTATAATGTCACCCAATTGTCACAATAGGTAGGAACTTGTCATTCACTTTATAGATGAGGATACTGAAGCTCTAGATGTTTACGTAACTTATCTAAGCTAGCTAGTGATGGAACTGCAGCATTTCTAGTTAATGATAGAACTGTGGCATTTACCTTGCAGCCTAACTCTAGAATTCTCACTCTTACTCTGCCACATTGTATCCAGAAGTATGCCAAAATTTTTCTTCATCTCATATAATTTGTTTTCATATTTTTCACATATTTGAAAAGCATGTTTATTGGCCCTGTTCTGTGTCCATCTGAAGTTCTCCCTTGGTTATTTGAGTAATGGAGGAGCCAATTCCTATAGTCTCCATTCATGCTCAAAATCTTCCTGCAGTCTTTGTGACCTGACTCACTTTCTATTACCAAAATATGTAATATTAAGATGATTAAGATGAAGAGGATATAATAGCCAAAATATATTGTGCCAGGCATTGTTCTAGTGTCTTGTGTATGTTATCTCATCTAATCCATGGTAAAATTCTCTGGGGTGGGCATTATTGACTTAGTGATTAAGAAACTTCTAATCGGACAAACTAACTGTGCTTTTGGCTACACAGTTTTTAAGTGTTGATTCTGAATTATGGCTGTTGATTCTGAAGACATTGCCCTTTCCCCATCATATTCTAAAATGTTTACTGAGTGCTGGGTCTTACATGCTCTGTGAGTAGGCTGTCAGCAGAATACTTCTCTAGAGGTAGTTATATTAACAATATATTAAGGTTGAGAAACTCAGAATCAGAAAGATTCATTATAAGATATAAGTTTGCATAGTTCACCTTGAGATTGCTATGGCAGGTTCATAAATGGATCGACAAATGAAAAGTGGGTCAGTGATCATTTTATTTACTGTAGTTCCCCATTATCTGTAGTTTTGTTTTCCACGACTTAAGTTATCTGAGGCCAACCATGGTATAAAAATAGTTGAATACAGTAAAATATTTGAGAGAGAGAAAGAGGGAGATCACATTTATATAACTTTTATTACAATATATTGCTTTGTTTTATAATTATTATTAATCTCATTGTTTTTCATTTATAAATTAAATTTTACCATATGTATGTATATATAGGAAAATACATAGTATTTATGACATTCAGTACTATCTGTAGTTGCAGGCATCCACTGGTGGGGGGTCTTCGAAGATATGCCTGATGGATAAGAGAGGGATTGCTATATTCACTGTTATGCAAAATAGTGGTGGTATTAACAGCAGATATAAAAATTATTTGCAAATTAACAGTATGTTAACAAACAAAGGAAAGGAGATGGCATAAAATATCCGTGTCTTATGTTATAAAATGAAATGTCTATATATATATATATGTATGTATATGTCTATATAAGCAATGCATCATTGCTATTCATTATCAAATATTATTCATCAAAAATGAGTGCTTATGATTCTAGGACAGGGACCTTGTATAGTTCTTTTGTTTTTATTTATAAAACATGACACATAAAGGGCACTTGATAAATGTTTAAGGGAGCAAAAAAAATATTTGTTGATGTATTTAAAACTCAAATCAGCAAAGCAGGGATTTATGCTAGTGGAAAAGAGATTAATTATGGTCTAAATAGCATAGGATGCTCCTTGTGTTAGTCCAGAGAGAGAGAGCGGCAATAGGATACAGATAGTTAGATAGATACATAAATACATAGATACTTAGATAGACAAAGGAGAGAGATTTAACATAAACATGTAAATACTTAAGTAAATGTTTATTTATTATAAGGAATTGGCTCACATGATTATGGAGGTTGGAAAATTCCAAGATTTGCCGTTGGCAGTCTGATGACCCAGGAGAGTCAATTACATAGCTCCCAGACAGTCAAGTAGAGGAGTGAATTCCCCCTGACTCAGCCTTTTATTCTATTCAGGCCATCAGGGATTGGATAAGCCCCACTCATATTGGAGAAGGCAATCTGATTGATTCAGGCTACTGATTTCATATGCTAATCTCATCCAGAAACATCTTCATAGACTCACAGACATACCCTCAATAATGTTTAACCAAATACCTGGGCAGTCTGTGGCCCAGTCAAGTGGACACATAAAATTAACCATCACACTGTTCAGTTTTCCTAGCTGTTAACTTCAATCATTTGAAAGGAAGTGATCTCGAACTTAAGTTCCAGACTTTATAGCCAGAGAATATTTTCTGGTTTTTATAGGCTGATGACTCCCATTCTGTATTTAAGGGCTACTGGTATGACATCCCAGAAAAATAATTATTTACTCATTTAAAAAAATATCGGATGGGCATGGTGGCTCATGCCTGTAATCCCAGCACTTTGGGAGGCCGGGGCAGGTGGATCACGAGGTCAAGAGATTGAGACCATCTTGGCCAACATGGTGACACCCCGTCTCTACTAAACGTACAAAATTAGCTGGGCGTGGTGGTGCATGCCTGTAGTCCCAGCTACTCGGGAGACTGAGGCAGGAGAATCACTTGAACCTGGGAGGCGGAGGTTGCAGTGAGCTGAGATCATGCCACTGCATTCCAGCCTGGCGAAAGAGTGAGACTCCATCTCAAAAACAAACACACACAAATATCAAAGTGAAATATGTGTAAGAAACTCAAAGAATATTAAGAGAGTATAATAATGTTAAAATATAAAAAGTTCCTTACTTATAGTTTCACTTTCAAAGATAAACGGTCATAATGATTTGATATGTTTCTAGCCATTTTTCAGTACACTATAAATACAATTAATAGTACATATGTGTTAGTTTTATTATTTATTTCAATAGTTTTTGGGATACAGGTGGTTTTTGGCCAAATGGATGAGTTCTTTAGTGGTGAATTATGAGATTTTAATGCACTCCTCACCTGAGCAGTGTGCACTGTATCAAATATGTAGTCTTACATCCCTCACTTTCCTTGCAACCATGCTGTTTTGGTAACTACAGCCTTGTAGTATAATTTTAAGTCTGGTAATGTGATACTTCCAGATTTGTTCTTTTTGCTTAGTATTGCTTTGGTTATATGGGCTCTTTTTTGGTTTCATATGAATTTTAGGATTGTTTTTTCTAGTTCTGTGAGGAATGATGGTGGTATTTTGATGGGAACAGCATTGAATCTGCAGGTTGCTTTGGGCAGTATGGTCATTTTCACAATATTGATTCTTCCTATCTATGAGCATGGGATGTGTTTTCATTTGTGTCATCTGTGATTTCTTTCAGTAGTGTTTTGTAGTTTTCCTTTATAGTTTTCACCTTTTTAGTTAAGTATATTCCTAGGTATTTTATTGCTTTTGCAGCTATTGCAAAAGGGATTGCGTTCTTGATGTGATTCTCAGCTTGATCATTGTTGGTGAATAGCAGTGCTTTGTATACATTGATTTTGTAATGTGAGACTTTACTGAATTTGTTTATCAGATCTAGGTGCCTTTTGGATGAGTATTTATGGTTTTCTAGGTATATGATCATATCATCAGTGAACAGTGACAGTTTGACTTACTTTTTTTTTCCAATTTGTGTGTCCTTTATTTCTTTCTCTTGCCTAATTGCTCCGGCTAAGACTTCCTGTACTATGTTGAATAGAAATGATGAAAGTGGACATCCTTGTCTTGCGCCAGTTCTCAGGGGAAATGCTTTTAGCTATTCCCCATTCAGTAAGATGTTAGCTGTGGGTTTGTCATATATGGCTCTTATTACTTTGAGTTAAGTCCCTTCTATGCCTATTTTGTTAAGAGTTTTTATTATGAGGGGATGCTTCATTTTACCAAGTGCTTTTCCCCTGTCTATTGAGATGATCATATGGTTTTTGTTTTCAATTCTAGCTATGTGATATATCACATTTATTGACTTGTGTATGTTAAACCATCCCTGCATCTCTGAGATGAAACTCATTTTGTCATGATGTATTATCATTTTGATCATCCACCAGCTGTTGGATTTGGTGAGCTAGTATTTTGTTGATGATTTTTGCATATATGTTTATCAGTGATATTGGTCTGTAGTTTTCTCTTTTTTGTTATGTCCTTTCCTGGTTTTGCTATTAGGGTGGTACTGGCTTCATAGAATGATTTAGGGAAGATTCTCTCTTTATCTTTTGGAATAATTTCAGTAGGACTAGTACCAATTCTTCTTTGAATGTCTGGTAGAATTCAGTTGTACATCCATCTGGTCCTGGACTTCTTTACATTGACAATTTTTTAAAATTATTGATTGAGTCTCACCACTTGGTATTGGTCTGTTCAGTGTTCCTGTTTCTTCCTGATTTAATCTAAGAGGGTTGTATATTTCTAGGAATTTATCCATTTCCTCTGGATTTTCTAGTTTGTGCATGTAAAGGTGTTTATAGTAGACTTCACTGATCTTTTGTAGTTTTGTGGTATTGGTTATAAAATCATTGACTTTCTGCCTTGATGATCTGTCTAGTGTTCTGTGGAGTATTGAAGTCTTCCACTATTATTGTGCTGCTATCTCATTTCTTTGGTCAAACAGTAATTGTTTTTTTTTTCTTTTATTATTATTATTATTATTACTATTATTATACTTTAGGTTTTATGGTACATGTGCGCAATGTGCAGGTAAGTTACATATGTATACATGTGCCATGCTGGTGCGCTGCACCCACCAACTCGTCATCTAGCATTAGGTATATCTCCCAATGCTATCCCTCCCCGCTCCCCCCACGGATACCATCTCACACCAGTTAGAATGGCAGTCATTAAAAAGTCAGGAAACAACAGGTGCTGGAGAGGATGTGGAGAAATAGGAACACTTTTACACTGTTGGTGGGACTGTAAACTAGTTCAACCCTTGTGGAAGTCAGTGTGGCGATTACTCAGGGATCTAGAACTAGAAATTCCATTCGACCCAGCCATCCCATTACTGGGTATATACCCAAAGGACTATAAATCATGCTGCTATAAAGACACATGCACACGTATGTTTATTGCGGCATTATTCACAATAGCAAAGACTTGGAACCAACCCAAATGTCCAACAATGATAGACTGGATTAAGAAAATGTGGCACATATACACCATGGAATACTATGCAGCCATAAAAATGATGAGTTCATGTCCTTTGTAGGGACATGGATGAAATTGGAAATCATCATTCTCAGTAAACTATCGCAAGAACCAAAAACCAAACACCGCATATTCTCACTCATAGGTGGGAATTGAACAAGCAGTAATTGTTTTATAAATCTGGGAGCTCCAGTGTTAGTTGCATATAGGTTTAGGATTATAATGTCTTCTTGTTGGACTGCTACTTTTATGATGATATAATATTGTTCTTTGTCTTTTTTTGACTAGTGTTGCCTTAAAGTCTGTTTTGTCTGATATAAGTATAGCTACTCCTACTTCTTTTGGTTTTCATTTACATGGAATATCTTTTTCTATCCCTTTAACCTTGAGTTTATGTGAATGCTTATGTGTAAGATGAGTCTGCTGAAGACAGTAGATATTGGTTGGTGGTTTTCTTATTTTTTATTTGATTTATTTCTTGATTTATTAAGACAGAGCTTCACTCTTGTTGCCCAGGCTGGAGTGCAATGGCACGATTTTGGCTCACTGCGATCTCCACCTCCTGGGTTCAAGCAATTTTCCTGCCTCAGCCTCCTGAGTAGCTAGGATTACAGGCATGTGCCACCACATCTGGCTAATTTTTCTATTTTTAGTAGAGACGGAATGTCACCATGTTGGCCAGGCTGGTCTTGAACTCCTGACCTCAAGTGATCTGCTTGCCTTGGCCTCCCAAAGTGCTAGGATTACAGGTGTGAGGCACCACACCTGGCTAGGTGGTGGTTTTGTTAAACCCATTCGGCCATTCTTTACCTTTTAAGTGGAGCATTTAGGCCATTTACCTTCAATGTTAATATTGAGATACGAAGTACTGTTATATTCATCATATTAGTTGTTACCTAGATACGTTGTTTTTTTTTTTTTTCACTGTCATATTGTTTTATAGGCCCTGTGAACTTAATGCTTTCAGGAGGTTCTATTTTGGTGCACATTGAGCTTTTGGCTCAAGATTTAGAACTCCTTGTAGCATTTTTTGTAGTGCTGGTTTGGTAGTGGCAAATACCCTCAGCATTTGTTTGTCTGGAAAACACTTTATCTCTTCATCATTTATGAAGCTAAGTTTCACTGGATATAAAAATCTTGGCTGACAATTGTTCTGTTTAAGGAGGCTAAAGATAGGAACTCAGTTCCTTCTAGTTTGTGAGGTTTCTGCTGAGAAGTCTTCTGTTAGTCTGATAGGTTTTCCTTTTTAGGTTACCTGATGCTTTTGTCTCACAGCTCTTAGAATTCTTTCCTTCTTGTTGACTTTAGATAGCCTAATGACTATGTACTCTGGTGATGATCTTTTTGGAATGAATTTCCCAGGAGTTCTTTGTGCTTCTTGTATTTGGATATCTAAATCTCTAGCAAGGCCAGGAAAGTTTTTCTCAATTATTCCCTGAAATATCTTTTCAAACTTTCAGTCTTCTCTTCTTCCTCTGGAACACCAATTATCCTTAGGTTTGGCCATATTACATAATCCCATATTTCTTGGAGACTTTGTATATTTCTTTTGATTCTTTTTGCTTCATCTTTGTCTGATTGGGTAATTTGGAAGCTGTGTCTTCAAGCTTTGAAATGTTTTCTTATACTTATTTTATTGTTGAAACTTTCTGTTATAGTTTGTATTTCCCTAAATGTGTCTTTCATTTCTAGAAGTTCTGATTGGTTTTTCTTTAAAATATCTATCTCTCTGGAAACGTTTTCACTTATATATTGAATTTTTTTTTTTAATTTCTTTTTGTTGGTTTTCTGGTGTATACCTTTCTCTGGTATTTCCTTGAGTAGCTTAATAATCAACCTTCTGAATTTTTATTTGCTATTTCAAATATTTCATCTTGGTTTGGATCCATTGCTAGGGAGCTTCTGTGATTTTTTGGGGGTATTAAAGAACCCTGTTTTGTCATATTATAAAACCCTGTTTTGTCAAATGAGAAGGAACCAGAATTAGTTTCTGGTTCCTTCTCACTTAGGTAGAGTATTGCTTTAAATTGTTTTTAAATTTATATTTGATTTCTTTTAAATTTCTTTTTATCCTCTTGAGGATGTGGCTTTAATGTTTGTAGTTTATTAATAGCCTCATTTGATTCTTGGTGCTTTTAGGGCTGAAGACTGTGTGAGTTCTTTTTTTTATAGAGTCTTCGTGTGCTGGCTTTCTTAGCTGCTCATTGTGTTAGTTATGTACTTGATGTGTGGGCAAGTTCACTGTCTCCTATGGGGTTGGAAAAGCAAGGATCTCTTGAAGCTTATTTCATTCCCCCATCGTATGCATTTTTAAAATTTTAATTAGTTTTTTCCTGTTATTTTATTTACTGAGTTAATGGTTCAAGTTTTAGGCCAATAGAGGATGTATCTCCGGGTAGGAATCAGTTGTTGCTAAAGCCAATGGGTAGATGCAATACCCAATGGTGGGCAGAGATCCCAGCCTTGATGAAGGTGGCTGGGAGAGCTCTCCATTAGATGCACTGAAGTTTTAGCAGGGGGAAGGGTGGGAGCTACCTTAACTCCCCTACCAGGCCAGTAGGAAATCTATCTACCTCCCAGCCTCACTCCTGTCCCTATGTTCTGGCTGTTCAGATCAGACAGGCATCTCTTTTTGTCTGTAAGAACATTGATATTCCAAGTAGAGAGGAATTATGACTCTGCCTCTCATGCAATCCTGAACCTGGGGAGTGCTCCTCTTGTGGTGATATAATCACCCTGAAATGTTCCAGGAAGGCCGTCTATACATGTGTCCATGCTGAGTTCCTGTGGGAGGAGTCTCAGTTGTGTCTGCAGTTGTGGACAAGGCAGAAACAAGGGCCCCTTCTCCAAGACCCTTCATGTGCTGCCTGACTGTTGGGGTAGAGGTGCAGACTTTCTCCACCGAGCCTAGTGCTGCAATAGCATCTCTGCTATGAGAAACTTCCCACCAGCAGAAAGATCTGGGACTTAAGGCCTGCCATCCGGATTCTTTTGTCCCATGGCATGTTCCCTAGAAGTGGTGTTCTCCCTCTTCCCCTAGTAGTAGGAGTTCCTGAGAGCCAGACTACAGTGATTGGTATTGCCTTTCTGGGTCTAGCCACCCAGTGGGGCTGCCACACTCTGGACTCGTACTGGGGATATCTGCAAAGAATCCGGCTATGTGAACTGACTTTAAGTCTCCCAGCATTGGGAAGCAGCACCAGCTCTGATGGAGGTGGCAGGGGAGTGATGTAGACTCTGTGAGATTCCTTGGTTGTAGATAGGCTTAGTGTGCTGGCTTTTTTCAAAGGCTGGTTATAATCGTAGTGAACTTGGCATGTGGACAGACTCAGGACCTCTGGTTAACCAGAGTACTGCAGGCAGTGATGACAGCCGAAGTCACACAGCCATTTTCTTTTTCCTGGGCACAGAGTTATTCTACTTAGAGATGCTGTAATGGCCCGAGTTGATTGGCCTCCAACAGGGGTGGCACTTGAAAAAGGGCACCAGCTGGCACAGAGGCGGTGGGATTTGAGCTTGCTCTAAGTAGCCTAGGGTAAGTATTCTGGTTTCTCAACTGATGGGTGGAGCTATAAAGCTCCCAAAAGTTTATGTCCTTTGTGTTAAGCTAGTAGGGCCGGTGGAGGGGCATGGCCAACTGCTACTCCATAACCCCTTTGTGAATTCTTCTGTGCAGCAGACTGTTATATTCCCCTCTGGAACATTACCCCAGTGGCCTGAGAACCACCCCCGACCCTCACAGGGGCCATGACTTGTCCCCATCAAGGAAAGTCAGAGCACAGATCCCCCTAACCTTGCCCCACTTGGGAAAGCATTTTTTAGGCATAAAGCTACAAAAGAAAGATACAGCAGCTTTCAAGTCACACTTGACTTTTAGAGCACCATAGTAAAGAGGACCTCTTGTTAAAATACACCGTGGGCTTGATGAATTTCCTTACGAGCATAATCTGTGTTATTCCAAATGTGCTCTTTATTGCTATTCTTGTCAATATTCCCTTCTTCCACAATTAACTGGTGTTACAGTCCTAATTTGTAAATGGCTTTGAGTGTTTTGAGCAGTTTTCTAACCTCACTTTCATACATTGAGTGAAATCTTGCACTTTTAACATGTTCTGCATTGGAATTTATTGTATTGTGTATACATTGAATTTTTGGTTGTTTATACTGCAAACCTGACTCCCAAAGACATTAACATCATATCTATCGAGTCAGTCTAGTACTAACTGGGGTGGAAAATTTCATTGGCTATTAACTTTATAAAAAGTTAGTTTATTACAGAATATTTTCATATTAGGATCATTTATGTCACTGCCCCACCTACAACACAAACTAACAAGAGTAGAACTGACAAGAACATCCTTCATATTGTGTTACTTTCGTATTTACTGGAATGCTTTTTGTAGGTTGTTTTTGTATTTTTCTAAATTTTGTTTTTCTCCTTTCGGTGTCAATCAGTAAATCTGCTCTCCTATTCAGTGTCTACATAGCTGTCTAATACAATTTTTTTTTATTCTGGATGGTTGACTTTGCTGGAATATTTGGAGACAATGAACATTTATAACATTTTAATCTGGCTATCTGAGCATTTAATATTCCTCTCCGGATTATTAAGTTTATCTTGATGATTATGAAGTGATTTTATTTTTCCAATCCTCTAAGTTGATATATTAATTCTGAATTTATTCATTTATAAAAAGAAGTCTTCTTAATAAGCTCCAGATTACATTGTCCCACTAAACATAACCCATTTTCCTTTTCTGATATTCTTTGACTATTTTATTTTAAATTGAGGGTATAATTTTCTTCTGTCTTCATAAACTATGCGAATATCTTAAAAATGACATCTAGTAAAGAATATTCTTGTATCTCAGATAGCTTATGTATTATATATAATCTTTAATTTTGTGAGATATAGACCTTTATAGAGTTTGTGTTGAAGGGAAGATTGTATGAACTACTTGCGATCTCTTCCTTGACTATTTTTTAGTTCTTAAAATAATTATACCTACCTATATTGCTGAGGCATTATTTTTTATTTTACTTTTTCTTTTGAATGGATTTCATTATGTATTTTTATGGCAAAAATGTGCTTTCATAGAAAGTAACTTTCATATTTAAAATAAAACATATTTGTATGTATATTATGTATTTATATAAATGTATATCAAAGGTAAATGACAGTAATGATTTATCAGGTATTAAAAAAGTGAAGTAAAATTTAAATGATCAAATTTCACCAGTGTTATATTAGGACTGGTTAATATTTTTTCTTGAACATAATGATTTAGAAATGAAAATCTGTAATTATTACTTGATTACATCATACATCAAAATAGTCTTAAAGATATTTCTGTCCACATTGCCATGTTTTCAAAAATGCCAATGAAAGAAGCTATCAAAAATTATAATAAAATATTCTATACTATTAGGTTATATCAATTTCCCAATTATTACAAAATAAAACGTATTGTTCTGAATGTAATGAAGAGGAGATATTTCATACTTAAATTCTGAATCCAGCTGTTTTACACTATGAAATATTAATTGCATGATCTTAAGGATAAGAACCTCTTTTATAGTACTTCTGTAAGAGAAATAAATTGGTCATAATTGTATTTCATTTTCTTGATTGAATAGATACATAGAATAAAATGCACTGCAGTCTTCTGACAATCACATCCTGAGGCTCTGCTTAAATAGCTCTATTATAATCTTACAGCATTTTTAGTCATTTAAATACAAGTTTAGTTCTGTTGTAGCCTTCAGATATTTTGCACCAAGATATTTAACTTTGTAGCCTTCAGATATTTTGCAGCAAGATATTTAACTTGGAAAATCCTTAGTTTTTCATATTCAGATTTAAATTATTTCAGTTACAACCATAGCTAAATATTTAAAACTGCAATGTCCCACTAAAACATAGCTGTTATAAATATTATAATTATCATCATAATAGAACTGACAAGAACCACCATCATTTATCTTACATTTCAATACTTCAGGTTATATGATTCAGTATGAAAGTATTGAGATAGATTTAAATTCCAAAACCAACTAACCTACCTTTCCTTTCTTCTTTGGTTCCTTCTACCCTTCCTAATTGTCTACAGAGAACTAAAATTGAATGTCATGTGGCTAAGAAAACTCATGAAATGTTTTCTCTATATTGTATGTAAATCATTGTTACTCTCCAGTATGTATAGTATTTTAATCTATATAGTCCAGAGCATATTACAATTAGGATTTTTTTTTTGTGGAGCAAGATGACCAAATGGAAACCTCCACTGACTTGTCTACACAAAAAAGCACCTACATACGAACTGAAAGTCAGGTTAACCATCACAGTACATGGTTTTAACTTCATATTGCTGAAAGAGGCACTGAAGATGGTAGGAAAGAAAGTCTTGAATTGCTGATGCGACCCCTCCCCCATTCTCTGACAGTAGCTGCATAGCACAGGAGAGAGAATCTGTGCTTCTGGGGGAGGGAGAGTCAGCAATCAGGATTTTGCATTGGAAGAACTCAGCTGGTACCCATGGAGGGAGCATTTAGACTAGCCCTAGCCAGAGAGAAATTGCCCGTTCCTGGGGCTGGAACTTGAGTTTTGACAAGTCCCATCACCATTGGCTAAACTGTCTGGGGTCCTAAATAAACTTGAAAGGCTTACTAGGCCACAAGGACTACAAATCCTAGGCAAGTCTTAGTACTATGCTGTGCTTGGAGCAAGTGGACTTGGGGGCTATAAGGAGAGGCCTTTTCTGCTTGAGAAAAGCAGAGATATAAGAATAAAGGGGACTTTGTTTTGCATCTTAAGTAGCAGCTCTGTCACAGTGGGGTAGAGCACCAAGCCAACTCTTGGGGTCCCCAGTTTTAGGCCTTGGCTTTTGGACAGCATTTCTAGGCCTACCCTGGGCCAGAGGGGAGCCCAGTGTTAGAAAGGGTAGTCTCAGGCCTGGCAGCATTCGCCACAAGCTGGCTGAAGAGCCCTTGGGCCTTACTTAAGTGAACATCAGTGGTACCCTGGCAGTACATTCCAATGGCCCTTGGTGGTAGTGGACACAGGGAGAAACTCCTGCTTGGGGAAGGAGGAATGAAGACGGGGAAAGACTTTGTCTTGTGGCTTGTATTCCAGCTCAGCCACAGTAGAACAGAGAACTAGGTAGATTCCTAAGGTTTCTGACTATAAGCACTGGCTCCTGAACAGCATCTCTGGACCCACCTGGGGTCTGGGACCTTGCAACCCTTCAGAAAAGAAGACAAATCTGGCTGGGTTCGCTACCTGCTGATTGTAGAGCCCTGGACCTTGAACAAACATAGTGATAGGTAGTGGCTATAGCAGGCCTCGGACAAGACCCAGTGCTATTCTGGCTTCGGATCTGACCCAGCATAGTCCCAGTGGGGGTGGCCACAGGAGTGCTTGTGTCACCCCTTCCCCAGCTGCAGGCAGTTGAGCACAGAGAGAAGGACTCCATTTGTTTGGGAGAAAGTGAGAACAAGAGTCTCTCCCTGGTCATCCAGATAATTCTTCCAGATCTTATCCCAAACTGTCAAGGTGGTACCTCTGTAAGTATGCAAGAACTACAACATAACTGGGCTTGGGTACCCCCTAGTGCAGATATGGCTTCAGTGAACAAAACTTTAGATCATATGCCCAATTCTTTTCTAACACCTGGAAAACTTTCCCGAGAAGGGTAAGTGCAAACAAGCACAGATTGCAAGGGAATAGAAACAAATAACTTACAATGGAGTTCTAGTACATCTGTCAGTAGATGCTTCCAAGGAAACCTTACGGGCCAGGAGATAGGGGTGTGGCATATTTAAAGTGATGAAGGAAAAAAACCTTTTACCCTAGAATAGTATATTCAGTTAAAATATTCCTCAAGCAAAAAGGAGAAATAAAGACTTTCTCAGACAAATAGAAGCTGAGAGATTTCATTAATACCAGATTTGTTGTACAAGAAATGCTAAAGGGAGTTCTTCAGTCTGAAAGAAAACAATGTTAATGAGCAATAAGGAATCATCTGAAGGTTCTCACTGGTAGTAATAAATACACAGAAAAACACAGAATATTATAATGTTGTAATTGTGGTGTGTAAAGTACTCATATCTTAAGTAGAAAGATGAAAAGATGAAACAATCAAAAATAACAACGACAACAATTTCAGACATGGATAGTATAATAAAATAGAAACAATGATAAGTTAAAAAGTGGGAATATGAAATTAAAGTGCAGAGTTTATATTGGTTTTCTTTTTGCTTATTAGTTGGTCTATTCAATCACTGTTGTCATCAGTTTAAAATAATTGGTTATACTATATTATTTGCAAGCCTCATGGTAATCTCAAACAAAAAAATAAAACAGATACACAAAAAATAAAAACCAAGAACCCAAAACATACCAGCAGAGAAAATCACCTTCACTAAAAGGGAGACAGAAAGGAAGAAAAGAAAGAAGAGGGACCACACAAAACATCAGAAAAATAAGTAACAAAATGGCAGGAGTAAGTCCTTACTTATAAATGAGAACACTGAATGTAAGTGGATTACATGCGCCAATCAAAAAACAGAGTTGGTCAATGAATGAAAAAACAAGACCAAATGATCTGTTGCCTACAAGAAATGTACTTCATCTATAAAGACACACCTAGACAGAAAATAAAGGAATGTAAAAAGATACTCCATGGAAATGGAAACAAAAAAAAATTAGAGTAGCTACACTTACATCAGACAAAATAGATTTCTAAACAAAGACTACAAAAAGAGGCAAAGAGGGAGATTATTTAACAATAAATGGGTCAATTCAGCAAGAGGATATAACAATTATAAATATATGTGCATTCAACACCAGAGTACCCAGATATGTAAGGCAGATGTTAGAGCTAAAGAGAGAGGTAGATCAGTACAATAGCTGGAGACTTCAACACCCAACTTTCAGCATTGGACAGATTATCCAGTTGGAAAACTAGCAAAGACACATTTAATCTGCATTTTAGATTGAATAGACTTAATAGACATTTACAGAACATTTCATGCGACAGCTGCAGAGTACATAGTCTTCTCCTTAGCAGAGGGATCATTCTCAAGGATAGACCATATGTTAGGTCACAAAACAAGTCTTAAAACATTTAACATAATTGAAATCATATGGATTATCTTCTTTGATCATGATTGAATAAAACTAGAAATAAATAACACAAGAAATTTTGAAAGCTATACAACACATGGAAATTAAATAGTATGTTTCTGAATGACTAGTAGGTCAATGAAGAGATTAACAAGGAAATTGAAAAATTTCTTGAAACAATTGATAATGAAAACACAGCATACCAAAATCTATAGGCTACAGCAAAGGTAGTACAAAAAGGAATTTTATAACTATAAGTATCTACATCAAAATAGAAGAAAAACTTCAAATAAACAACACAACAGTGCATCTTAAAGAACTGGAAAAGCAAAAGAAGTCTGAACCCAAAATTAGTAGAAGAAAAGAAATAATGAATATTAGAGCAGAAATAAATGAAATTGAAGTGAAGAAAACAATACAAAAGATCAATGAAACAAAAAGTTGGTTTTGTGAAAAGATTAAAAAAAAAAAAACCTGACAAACCTTTAGCCTGACTAAGAAAACAGAAGAGGAAATCCAAATAAAACCGGAGATGAAAAAGGAGACATTAAAATTGATACTGCAAAAATTCAAAGGATCATTAGAGGTTACTTTGAGCAACTATATGCTTACAAATTGGAAAACTGAGAAGAAATTGAGAAATCCCTAGATGCATATAACCTACCAAGATTGACCTATGAAGAAATCTAAAATCTGAGCAGACCAGAAACAAGTAATGAGATTGAAGCTCTAATAAAAGGGATCCAGAAAAGAAAAGCCCAAGACCCAATGGCTTCACTGCTGAATTTTTCCAAACCTTTAAAGAAGAACTAATACCAGTCCCACTGAAACTATTCCAAATATTATAGAAAGTGGAAATACTTCCAAACTCATTTTGTAAGGCCAGCATTACCTCAATACCAAAACCAGATAAGCATCAAAAAAGGAAAACTACAGGTCAATATCCTTGATAAACGTTGATTCAGAAATACTCAACAAATAGTAGCAAACTGAATTCAACAACACATTAAAAAGATCATTCATCATGACCAAGTGGGATTTATTCCAGGGATGCAAGGATGGTTCAACATATGCAAATTAGTCAATGTAATACATCGACAAGATGAAGGATAAACACCATATGATCATTTCAATTGACACTGAAAAATCATTTGATAAAATAATAAAACTGTAAAAAATACTGGATATACAAGGAACACACCTCAACATAATAAAATCCATATGTGATAGACCCAGAGCTAGTATCATACAGACTAGGGAAAAACTGAAAGGCTTTCCTCTAAGATCTGGAATATGACATGGATGTTCAATTTCACCACTATTATTCAACATAGTACTGGAAGTCCTAGATAGAGGAATCAGACTACTGTCTGACTGAAAGAAATAAAGAGCATTTAAATTGGAAATGAAAAAGTCATACTATCCCTGTTTGCAGATGATATGATCTTATATTTGGAAAAACCTAAAGACTTCAAAAATCTACTTGAACTGATAAACAACTTCTGTAAAGTTGTAGGATACAAAATCAATATATAAAATTCAGTAGCATTTCTATATGCCAACAGTGAACAATCTGAAAAAGAAATCAAGAAAGTAATTCCATTTATAATAGCTACAAATAAAATTAAATACTTAGGAATTAACATAGCCAAAGACATGAAAGATCTCTTTAATGGAAACTATAAAATATTGATGAAAGAATTGGATAAGGACACAAGAAAATGGAAAGATATTCCATGTTCATGGATTGGAAGAATAAATTTTGTTAAAATATTCATGGTACCCAAATCAATCTACAGATTTAATGCAATTCCTCTTGAAATACCTAGACATTTCTCTCAGAAATAAACAATGCTAAAATTTATATGGAGCCACAAAAGGCTCTGAATAGGCAAAGCTATAAAGAACAAAAAGAAGAAGACTGGAGGAATCACATTACCTGACTTCAAATTATTATACAAAGCTATGGTAAACAAAACCGCATGGTACTGGTGCAAAAACAGACATATAGATCAATGGAGCATAATTGAGAACCCAGAAATAAATCCATACATCTATGGTGAGCTCATTTTTGATAAAGCTGTGAGGAACATACACTGGGGAAAGGATAGTCTTTTCAATAAATGGTTCTGGGAAGACTGGATGTCCATATGCAGAAGAATGAAACTAGACTCCTATCTCTTACCATATACAAAAATCAAATAAAAGTGGATTAAAGACTTAAATCTGAGATCTCAAACCGTGAAACTACTAAAAGAAAACTTTGGGGAAACTCTTCAGGAAATTGAACTGGACAAAGATTTTTTGAGTAATACTCCACCAAGCACAGGCAACTAAAGCAAAAGTGGACGAATGAGATCACAAGAAGTTAAAAAGCATCTGCACAGCAAAGGAAACAATCAACAATGTAAAGAGACAACCCACAGAATGGGAGAAAATATTTGCAAACTGTCCATCTGACAAGGAATTAATAGCCAGATTATATATGTATTAGTCCATTCTCACACTGCTATAAAGATACTACCTGAGACTGGACAATTTATATATATAAAATATATTTAATATATATGTTAAATATATTTAATATATATAAAATATATATATTTATAGCTATGTATTTATAGTTATAATATATAAATATATATTATATCTATAAATATATAAATATATATTAAAATATATAAAAATATATATTAAAATATTTTTTTTTAAAGAGGAAGTTTAATTGACTCACAGTTCTAGATGACTCCGGAGGCTTCAGGAAACTTACAATCATGGCAGAACGGAAGCAGGCACCTTTTTCACAAGGCAGGAGAGAGTGTGAGTGTGTGAGGAAGGAACTGTCAAACACTTATAAAACCATCAGATCTCATGAGAGCTCACTGTCATGACAACAGCATGGGGGAAACCACCCCTGTGATTCAATCATCTCCCACCACATCTCTCCCTGGACACATGAGGATTACAATTCAAGATGAGATTTGGATGGGGACACAGCCAAACCATATCAATATAAGTAGCATAAACAGCTCTGTAAGAGCAATCTATTAATCTGATTTTAAAATAGTCAAATGGTCTGAATAGACATTTGTCAAGACATGCAAATGGCAAACAGGTATATGAAAGGTGTTCAGTATCATTAATCATCAGAGAAATACAAATTAAAACTGCAAAGATATATCATCTCATGCCAGTTAAAATGGCTTTTATCCAGAAGACAGACAATAACAAATGCAGGCAAGAATATGGAGAGAAGGAAACTCTCATGGGCTGTTGGTGGGAATGTAAATTAATACAACCACTACTGAGAACAATTTGGATGTTCCTCAAAAAACTAAAAATAGAGCTACCATATGACCTAGGTATCCCATTGCTAGGTATATTATTGAAATAAAAGAAATCAGTATGTTGAAGAGATATGGGCACTCCTATGTTTATTGCAGCACTCTTCATGATAGCCAAGATATGGAAGAAACCTTCACATTTATCAACTGATGAATGGATAAAGGAAGTGTGGTACATATACAGAATGGAGTACTATTCAGCCATAAAATGGCTCACACCTATAATCCCAGCACTTTGGGAGGCCAAGGAGGGTGGGTCACTTGAGTTCAGGAGCTTGAGACCAGCCTGGACAACATGGTGAAACCTCGTCTCTACTAAAAATATAAAAATTCGTTGAGCATGGTGGCACGCGCCTGTAGTCCCAGCTACTCGGGAGGCTGAGGCAGGAGAATCGCTTGAACCCGGGAGGCGGAGTTTGCAGTGAGCCGAGATTGTGACAATGCACTCTAGCCTGGGTGACAGAGTGAGACTCTATCTTAAAAAAACAAACAAACAAACAAAAACCAAAAAAAAAACCCCAAAAAACAAAACAAAACAAAAAAAACTATGATATCCTGTCATGTGTAGCAACATGGATGGAACTGGATGTCATTATGTTAAGTGAAATTAGCCAGGCACGGAAAGACAAACTTTGCATGTTTTCACTTATTTGTGGGAGCTAAAAATTGAAACGTTTGTACTCATGGAGATACAGAGTAAAATGATGGTTACCAGAGGCTGGGGAGGGTAGTAGTGGGGGTGGCTGGGAAGATGGGATAGTTAATGGGTACAGAAAAGTAGAATGAATGAATGAGATCTATTATTTGACAGGCTAACAGGGTCATTATATTCAATAACAATTTAATCGTATGTTTAAAGATAATTGAAAGAGTATAATTGTTTGTAACACAAAGGATCAGGGCTTGAGGTGATAGATATCTCATTTGCCCTGATGTAATTATTATACATTGTATGCCTGTATCAGAATACCTCATATAGCCCATATGTACCTACTATGTACCCACAAAAATAATTTTAAAAAACTGAAGTTTTAAATCAGAAAGATTTTCTTTTAGAGACTTTATTTTGTGGATGTTAATGAAGTTTTCTGGTGAACTCACTAAAACCAAGTTGTACAGTTAATATAACATGCAAAGTCACTTACTGTTATGGCAGTATGTCTCGAACATATAAAACTTTGCCTCTTTATTGAAAAACACATTCTGAGGTCAATCTCAAAACCTGTGAAGAATTCTCCCTGCTTCACAAGCCAGACTAGTAGGGATAGTGATTTCCTCTTCTGCACCACACCAGAACAACATGAGTAAGAGTTCCAGGCACTTGAAAAACATAGAAGAAAGGAAGGGAAAGAAGCACCTGCACATTCTTCCATTCTTTCAAGTAGTTACGTCTTATCAACTATGTTGTGATAAGAGCAGAGAAGATAATTATTCAAGATATTTGCAATTATTCAAGATAATTTTGCATATTTGAGTAATGCAAATTTAAAACCTTTTTAAAAAATTAAAAACACTTTAATGCAAATTTAAAAACAAATTTTGCATATTTGAGTAATGCAAATTTAAAAACATCTGTAGGTGCATACTACTCATATATGTTTGTGAGACATGAATTCAGTGATTCCAAGTCTTCAACATCATTTCGTGTCCAAACTCCCTGTCTGTCCCATCCTCTGAGATTTGGGTAAAAAAGAATTTGTCTTGGGGTAGAGCTTTACCCAAACTTTAAGAAAACACATTGGTTAAGGGCACATGAGGCATCTCTTTAGTGGTAGATTCATGTCATCAGGTGTGGAAGTCATGGTGGAAAAAAAATAGAAAACTACCAGGGAGTTGTGGAATATTGGACTTTGGAAAAAATAGTTCATTAAAGATGTATTGAATAACATTTTACATGCTGTGTGTGTCTTTTCATATCAGTTTGTCATTTTTTTTGCTTAAACACGTGTTATCGTATCAGTTTTGCTGTTAAGAAAACTATGTCATGAATATTTTGTTTGTTACTATTGTTCAGTGGTCAAGTGGAACTCCAGTAAAGTTTTTAGAATTTAAAACTAGAATTGGGTATGAATAAGAGGAGCAAAATATATACATATAATGTTTCTTTTAATATTTTAGATATGTCTGTGAGATCCAAAGTATATTTTTTATACCTTACTTTATTACAATCACAAAGGCTACATTTTTCTTCTGCAAAATTTGCACTTGACCATCTTGGTCCTAGAATATCATACTTTCAGAATTTTCTAATGTTCTTAATATTGTACTTTATATTATATCACACAATTACTGAATAAATTAGGTGAATTCAAATTTTAAATGGATACATTAAACATATCAGAAGGAAAAGATCAAATTAGAAATAGTTTTAGAATGAAAGATTGGGCTGACACTGTCCTGGTGTAAGATAAATATTTCTGCATAGCACATGCGAAGTAATTAAGACACAGCAGAAATATCCTAAACAGTGTAAAAGCACTAAAAATGGGAAATTGGTAATCACTTTCTATGAGCAAATGAAATTACTTACAATACTAATTCCTTTCCATTGTAATCTCTTTCTAACTTTATCGTACTTGGAAAATTGCTATGGTGACAAAGAAGTTTTTATTTTCCCTGGGTAGATAGAAATTCATTGGAAGACTTTATAAGTAGCCAGAACATGGTCTCATAATCAGTTAGCAGATTTGAATCCTTGACTACTTCTTGTATTCTGTAAATAAACATCTTTTGACTAGCAAGCTGGATTAAGAATGAGTTTTCAAACATGCAGTCACATAAGTGTGACTTTTAAGTCAATGTTTCTTTGAAGCAATTATAATTTCACATATCTTATGATTAGTTTCATATACATAAGGGATTCATAGTAGAGGAGAATAATAAATACAAATGTGAAAAGAAAAGGGGCATACTGAAGAGGTTAATTTTGTTAAAATGTGATAATTGTAAGCCTAATTTATAAAAAATGTTAAGAATGTCATCACCTTGCTAATGAAATAAAACTTTTGGTGATACATTTTAGCAGGGCTATGTAATTTACAGTGTCCAGTGAAAAAAGAAAACGTAGTGTCCCTTCGAAAAAAATTTTAAGTTGGTGACAGCAGAGAGTTTCCCAAGAAGAAGGCCCTGTGTGATTGCATAGATTGTACATTCATGAAGCAGATCTTGCTTGTTAGTCTAAATTAAGTGTAAATTTGCTATTAGAAAAGTTTTGGATACAGTAGATAAAATATCTGGGGAATATGCTTGGTTGTCACTCAGGAGTGTTTATACAAGTGTGATCAAAATTATATGTAACATCAGGAAATTGATTATACAAGTATATTCACTATAGAAGTGATGTCAAAATGATCTGTAAGTTTAATGAAATTCAGCAAAAGTGTTAACAAAATATCAATAGACCTTTGTGAAATATAAATTAAAATTAGTAATCTAAATTCCATATATTGAAATGAAGTGTGAGATGTATGCCTAATTTACAGAGAGCATTAAAAGTTTGGGAGAAGAGTATGATCTCCCATGAGTGATCTTTACAATGTCTTAAACATAAGGCTATATCTTTAATAATTCTGTTGCTTTCTAGCCCACAACCTGACATATCTTGATATTTGATGAGTCTCAATGAGAAAACCATTTTGTGTGTGTGTCTCCTGGAATCTTTATTACTCTAGCTGGAAAGACTTGAACAATGTTTTCTTTCTTTTTTTTCTTTTTTTTTTTTTTGGAAACGGAGTCTCACTCTGTTGCCCAGGCTGGAGTGCAGTGGCACGATCTCCGCTCACTGCAACCTTCACCTCCTGGATTCAAGCGATTCTCCTGCTTCAGCCTCCTGAGTAGCTGGGATTACAAATACGTGCCACCATGACCAGCTAATTTTTGTATTTTTAATAGAGATGGGGTTTCACCATGTTGGCCAGGCTGGTCTCGAAATCCTGGCCTCAGTTGATCCACCTGCCTTGCCCACCCAAAGTGCTGGGATTATAGGCGTGAGCCACTGTGCCTGGCCTTGAGTTTTCTAACGCATAATGCACTGAAGAGTTCTCTTTCATAAATTCAGAACTGAGGAAGAGGAGAAAGAAGACAGAACAACAGAGCTGTTATTGAAAAATAGACGTCTTGGTTTCTTTTAACAGTGTTTTGTCGTTCTCCTTGTGGAGATATTTCACCTCCTTGGTTAGATGCATTTCTAGGTATTTCATGTTTTGTTTTTTTGTATGTGGCTATTGTAAATGAGATTGTGTTCTTGACTCTCAGCTAGAATGTTATTGGTGTATAGGAATGCTACTGGTTTTTATACATTGGTTTTGCATCCTGAAATATTACTGAAGTCGTTTTCAGTTCTAGGAGATTTTTGGCAGAGTCTTTAGAGTTTTCTAGGTATAGAATCATATTGTCTGTGAAGAGAGATAGTTTGACTTATTTGGATGCCTTTTTTTTTTTCTCTTGCCTGGCTGCTCTCACTGTGACTTCCAGCACTATGTTAAATACGGGTGGTTAGAGTGGGCATTCCTGTCTAGGCAACGCAAATAAATGGAAACTATTCCATGCTCATGGATTGGGAGAATTAATACTGTTAAAATGGTTATACTGCCCAGAGCAATTTATGGATTTAATGCATTTCCAAACTACCAATGTCATTTTTTAACAGAAGTAGAAAAAACTTTCTGAAATTCACATGAAGTTAAAAGAGAGCCTGAAGAGCCAAAGCAATCCTAAGCAAAAAGAACAAAGCCAGAGGCCACACATGACCTGTCTTCAAACTATACTACAAGGCTATAGTAACCAAAACAGCATGGTACTAGTACAAAAACAGACACATAGGTCAATGGAACAAAATAGAGAAGGCAGAAATAAAGCCAAATATCTACAACCATCTGATCTTAAACTCAACAAAAATTAAGCAATGAGGAAAAGATTTCTTATTAAATAAATGGTGCTGGGATAAAGGACTTTCCATATGCAGAAGAATGAAACTGGATCCCTACCTATCACCATATATGAAAGTTAACACAAGATGGATTAAAGACTTAAATGTAAGCCCTCAAAATAAAAAAAACATCCTAGAAGAAAGCCTAGGAAGTGCTCTTCTCAATATCAGCCTTGGCAATAATTTATGACTAAGTCCTCAAAAGGCAATTGCAACAACAGCAAAAAAATTGACAAGTGGTACCTAATTAAAGAGCTTCTGCACAGCAAGAGAAACTATTAAAGGAGTAAACAGACAGCCCATAGAGTGGGAGAAAATATTTGCAAACTCTGCATTTGAGAAAGATCTAATATCCAGATTCTATAAGGAACTAAATTCAGCAAGCAAAATTCAAAAAACCCCATTAAAAAGGGGGCAAAGAACATGAAACACACTTCTCAAGAGAATACATACAATGGACCCACAAACTTATGAAAAAATGCTCATCATCATCAATCATTAGAGAAATGCAAATCAAAATCACAGTGAGATACCATCTCACACCAGTCAGAATGGCTTCTGTTGAAAAGTCAAAAAATGGCAGATGTTGATGAGGATGCAGAGAAAAGGCGACACATACACTATTGGTGGGAATGCAAATTCGTCCAGCCACTGTGGAGAGCAATTTGGAGATTACTCAAAGTACTAAGTGTTGAACTACCATTCAACCCAGCAATCCCATTACTGGGTATATACTTAGAGAAAAATAAATCATTCTACCAAAATGATACATGCACCCATATGTTCAGCGCAGTGCTATTCATAATACAAAAAAACAGAATCATCCCTGGGGCCCATCAAAGGTGGATTGGATAAAGAAAATGTGGTCCATATACACCATGGAATACTATGCAGCCATAAAAAGAATGAAATCGGTCCTTTGCAGCAACATGGGTACAGCTGAAGGCCATTATCCTAAGTGAACTAACCCAGAAACAGAAAACCAAATACTGCATGTTATTACTTACCAGTGGGAGTTTAACACTGGGCACACATGGACATAAAGATGGGAACAATAGACATTGAGGACCACTAGAAAAAGGAGGGATGGAAGGGGGCAAGGGCTGAAAAGTGACCTCTTGGGTACTATGCTCACTACCTGGGTCACAGGTTCATTCATACCTCAAGCCTCAACATTACACATTATTTACCTTTGGAACAAACCTGCACATATACCCCCGATTCTAAAATAAAAGTTGAAAAAAATGGAAGTGATAAGATATAGGTCAAATAAGTGAAAGTTTGCTGTCTTTCATTAGTTGTTGGCAAATCATTGTCTAATCAGGGCATATTTAATGACCCTATGGTTTTTCCATAAGAGTAGGTTTATTCCTGAGAAAGTCCAGGTTATGGTGGAAAATACATAGCGTATAAGCTGCCAATTTTTCCTTTATTGCCCATGTTTTACATTATATTCTATAATGGCACTTTTTCCTGCTGAACTTGAATAGACATCATAAATATTTTCAGTACTTCACTCTATGTAGCTCCACTAATTAAAGTTGGACTTGAGATAAAATCTGTTTCCTATATTGGGCATGGTGTAATCTAATAATTTCTGAAATGTATAAAACTTAATTAACATACAGATATATGGACACTTGTATTCTGCTGGAGTCTTGCATCCTGAAATTCTTCTAAAATAGACTGTATGCAAATAGTTTTATCTGGGTGGTGTTGGAATTAGAGGAGATAAGAATAAGAATATGGATTATAAGCCAATCCACTATATGGATGCATGGAATTTAAATCTAAGAGCTTATAAAATTTATTATATTCTGAAAGAGGTAGCCACATAGAAATGCTGCAGAGTAAGCAATAGCAGATTTCCTAGGAAGGTGCTGGAATTCCCAAGATGAGATAAAGAAATGGCCTAGCAATTGAATTAAAGATTTAGTGTACTACCTCTGGTATTTGTACAATGAAGCCAACTCAGATAAACTCTTTTTCTGCCTCTCGCTGCACTGTTTTCCAGCATTTTTTTCTCATTGTGTGCAAGTAGCTAGGACATAGCAGGATATACCAGATAAAAGAAATGGTCTAGTATCCAGAGAGCCTTACAGTCATACCTACTTACTGACCTCCCATTTCTAATGATTAGAATTGTAATCTGTATGCTGTTATAGGATAAAATGTTTTAGCACTACCCTCTAGATGTGATTTGCTATTTGAACTAGCTATGGCCTGTATTAATGTATGGTATGAATGAAAATTGCATATTTTGAAACACAGGTAGGTGGCTTGTGAATGCTAGTTAAATATTAAGAGCATATTGGGAGACTAATCTTTGACATTTTCTCTGCCAAGACAACCCAAGCAAAGAATATATAATTCTCATGCTTTATAAAAATGATAGGAGTTAATGGATCTTGTTTTAAGTAAATTTATATCAAAGAAGGGGATAAATATCCTTCAGAAGCCCATGTTAATAAAATATGAAGTTATGAGGAATTTGTTGAATACTATAAAGAAAAAACAAATTCCAACAAGTTGGTAAGAGGCAAATAGCAAACTAATGAATCTGATTAAAGTCTTTTCCATATCTGATTTCAAGAACCTATAGACTGAAGTAGTAAAGTCACTACAGTATTCCAAATCTGGTGGACAAACTGTAATGATGAATTTTTGGGCCTCCAGAAAATATTTCCCTGAACAAATCATGAAGTCACCCTATCCCTTTCTCTCTCCCTTCCTTCTTCCCTCCCTACCTCTGCCTCTTCATTCATTTCTTCCTTCCCTCCCTCCTTCCATCTCCTGTTTTTTTTTTCTTCTTCTTCTTTTTAAATCACAAGGACTCACTGAACCCAGAGATAAGCATTGTCACAGCTCTGGGTAGTAAGGAGGAAAGGGAATTGCAGGACTGTGCTGTTTCGTCTTACATGACAAATGGATCCCCAATAAATAGGCCTCTATTTTAATAATTAAATTCTATGGTGTTTGATTGATTGGACTCAGAAAAGATAACCAAGAATGTGGAAAGTAGAAATCAAGAGTCTATAAATCAGATCTAACGTAGGTCTTTGATTATACATGCATATAAATTCTCCAACTCTCCTCTTTCAGTGAGAGTTGCCAGAGTGTTTCCTTGTCAGTTTAGAAAATTAGAATAAGAAAGACCAGAATGTGTGCTGACACTTGAGGAGGAGGTCTTTAACCTATTAATCTAAATATTTTATCACATTGGTTAAAGAACCATTGGAACACTTCCAATAATAGAGTCATGTTTCAGCTTATATTATTATTTTAGTAGTTCCATGCCTTTTGCCTTGTAAATCACATGGTCACATTACACAGCCCAATGTTAATTCGTATATAAAGTTATTTGAAATTAAATAGGCCAAAAACATTTGAAATCATACTGACATTTTCATACATCCGTACTATTTTCCAACTTGAAAAGTATTTTAAACACAATGGTCTCATTTTGGTTACTAGACAAACCTAGCCTTGTTGTAGTATGGATGTTAAGAATTTCTTAGCCATAAAAAAGAATGAGATAATGTTCTTTGCAACAACATGGATGGAGCTGGAGGCCATTATCCTAAGAGAACTAATGCAGGAACAGAAAACTAAATACCACATGATCTCACTTATAAGTGGGAGCTAAACACTGAGTACACATGGACACAAAGAAAGAAACGACAGACACTGGGGCCTATTTAAAGTTGGAGGGTGGGACAGCGTTTTTCATAGGGACAGGGTTTTTCCATGTTGCCAGGAAAGGCAAGGATTGAAAAACTACCTATTGGGAAATATGCTTATTACCTGGGTGATGAAATAATATGCACAGCAAACCCCCATGACATAATTTTTTGCATATGTTATATGTTCTGTAAAGAGTGTGGATTTGAGTTATATAGCCTGCCAGCCTGTCCAGGCCCGGGTGATGTTCTTTGTTCATTGCTTAATAAGAAAATAAAAGTAAAACTATTATCATATGTAGTAAAGTGATTCATAGGAATGAATTACTGCCATTCTCAAGTCTATTTTTGTCTGTATTAGCTTTTTCTTTATACTGTTGGAAAGTCTGAAAACTGTAATTAGTAACCAGTCCTTTAAAAAGATAGCTATAGATTTTTTACATATTTACATTTGCAATTACTTTATTATCCTGAAATTTTAGACTTGAACATGAGCAAAATTGTGTAACTGAGACAGCATTAGTTTATTCAATGAATAAAAATCCAACTTGAGTCACCATGGGAATACCCATGATTGACTTGCCTATTTGGCTGCATTTCACTGTCACACATTGTGATGGAATAAAAACACTATATTTTCTAAACTGAATTTTCAAAAAGGCACTAAGGATGACTGAGCAAAGCATTCTGTTATCAATAGCGCTGTACTCAGATACCAGCATGTGAAATCTACATTTATGTCTGCAATTTTGGAGAACTAAGAACCATATGGTATCTTGGTTTTATACTTCCTGAATCAGCTTAATTGCATCTGCATACCAATTAAACTTGAATAAATATGTTTGAGTGCTTTTTAGTTGTTGATATTTTGTTACAAAGCTTTTATTCCAATTTGACTAAAAGCATTTTTAACTGCACTTGGTTTATAAATGGGTTATCATTTTATATTAATACACATCATATACCATGTTATTTCTTTTTATGATAAAAGCACTGTTTGGCGTATCCATATTTCTTAACAAGTGTTAAGTAAAAATGATATAGAAAGTATCTAATCCATCTGTGAACCAAGTTAAATTATATATATATATTTATGTATATATTTATATATGTATACATATATTATTGTTATTGTTGCTGTTAATTTCTATAATGCACTCTAGAACATGAATGAACTTTTAACTTGTTGACAGTGTTTCTAGAGCATTTTGAGTGGTTAAATAAATGTAAGTATAAATATAGAACTAAACTTGTGGCTTATATACATTGAAATAATTGATGTTTCAGATGCTCATCTCATCTTACCCAAATTACTGTACCAGCAGAGTTTGGTTACAAATCACTGAATGCTATTGGTTAAAAAAAGCCATATACATATACCTGTCCTCATTAGGTTACTATAGAGGCTGCAATCCTTATGAGCTTTTTGGATAAGACTCTTTAAAGGAGTTGCATAATTCACGGAGGACCTTTATGGGTCACTGTATTTCACAAGAGTCAGATTAAGGTCCATTGCTCTGTTCAATCTACTCTTAGATCCGTTTGATGCTGATGAGAGTTTTCTATCCAGAGTAAAGGGATAGGTGAGTACTAAGTGATCAAAGTCACATCAAAGCATTTGGTATAAGGAAACAAAATGATTGTGATACTGCGTTAATGTAAGGTTGCTTTCTCATGCTTTGAAAATAAATGGCTTTGCTTTACCTAAATATTTATCTCCAGTATATTTATTCCTTGCAATCTACTGCATGAAACAGTGGGGGACCATTATCTAGTGACAACATGTTTTTCTAGTTACATTATATTTTAAGCAAACTCCTTGGTTATTCATATTTCTAATAGAAACGCTAATATTTCTTGGTATTTTGTGATTTAACACTATCCCCGATCCCATGCACCATTTTGAATGATTATGTGGTATTATATACCACGAAGTACTCTATTAAATAGAATTTATAATATTCAAGTTAAGTATATTTTATTTTTTATTTGTATTTTTATTATACATATTTTTAAATTGTTATGGATACATAACAGTTGCACGTATTTATGGGGTACATGTGATATTTTGATACAAGCATATAGCATGCAATGATCAAATCAGGATAATTAGAAAAATATAAAGATAATTAGGATATCCATAATATTAAAGATTTATCATTTCATATTAAGAGCATTACAGTTCCACTCTTCTAGTAATTTTAAAATATACAATAAAGTGTACAGTTAAAATGTTTTTAACTATAGTCACCTTATTGTGCTATTGAATACTAGATCTTATTCCTTAAATCTAACTGCATTTTTGTACTCATTGAGCAAACCCTCTTTATCCCTGCCTCCTTATGGTTGAATAATATTCCATTGTGTATATGGATCACATTTTTCTCCATCCATTCATATGTTGATGGACACTTAGGTTGATTCCATATCTTGGTTCTTGTGAATAGGGCTGCAGTAAACATGCAAATGTATATATCTTTTCCTTGTACTGATTTCCTTTCTTTTGGATGTACACCCAGCAGTGGGATTGCTGGGTCACATGGTAGCTCTTTTTTTAGTTTTTTGAGAAACCTCCATAATATTCTCCACAGTAGCTATATTAATTTACATTCCCACTGTGTATAAGGGTTCCCCTTTCTCCACATCCTCACCAGCATCAGTTATTTCCTGTATTTAGGATAAAAACCATTTTAACCGGGATGAGATGATATCTCATTGTATTTTTGATTTGCATTTCTCTTATTAGTGATGTTGAGCAATTTTCGTATACCAGTAGGCCATTTTAATGTCTTTTTCTGAGAAGTGTCTATTCATTTGCCGATTTTTATTGGATCGTTTTTCTTATTTAGCAATAAGCAATAGCAATACATTTTTGCTATTGATTTATTTGAGTTCCTTATGTATTCTGATTATTAGTCCCTTGTCATATGGGTAGTTTGCAAATATATTCTCCCACTATGTGGATTGTCCCTTCACTTTGTTGATTATTTTCTTTGCTACGCACAAGAAAGCTTTTTTACTTGGCATGATATCATTTGTCCATTTTTGCTTTATTTGCCAGTGCTTTTGTGATCTTACTCAAGAAATATTTGCCCAGACACATGTCTTGGATTGTTTCCCCAATGTTTTATTTTAGTAGTTTTATAGTTTCAGGTATTAGGTTTGTCTTCAGTCTACTTTGAATTGATTTTTTTTTTTTTTTTTTTTTGAGACAGGGTCTTGTTCTGTCACTTAGGCTGGAGTACAGTGGTGCGATCATGGCTCACTGCAACCTCAGCCTCCTGGGCTTAAGCCATCCTCCCACCTTAGCTTCTGGAGTAGCTAGGAACAGGCATGTGCCACCATGCCTGCCTAATTTTTGTATTTTTCATAGAGACAGGGTTTTTCCATGTTGCCAGGCTGGCCTTGAACTGCTGAGCTCAAGCAGTCTGCCCACCTTGGCCTCCCAAAATGCTGGGATTACAGGCATGAGCCACTGTGCCTGGCCTTGAGTTGATTTTTGTATATGGAGAGAGATATGGGTCTAGTTTTATTCTTCTGCATATGGATATCCAGTTTTCCTAGCACCATTTATTGAAGAGACAGACTGTCCTTTCCCCAAGGTATATCCTTGGCAACTTTGTCAAAAATGAGTTTACTCTAGATGTATGGATTTGTTTCTGGGTTCTCTATTCTGTTCAGTTGATCTACGTGTTTGTTTTTATGCTAGTATCATGCTGTTTTGGGGATTATTGTAGCTCTTGTTTCAAGGTTATTGTTTTGAAGTCAGGTAATGCAATTGCTCCAGTTTTGTTCTCTTTGCTCAGAATTACTTTGGCTATTCTGGGTTGCTTGTGGTTCAATATAAATTTTAATTTTTTTTCTATTTTTGTGAAGAATGTCATTGGTATTTTGGTACAGATTGCCTTGAATCTGTAGAATTCTTCAAGTAATGTGGGCATTTTAACAATATTGATTCTTCTAATTCATGAACATGGAATATCTTTCCATTTTGTGCATATCTTCTTGAATTTCTTTCATCAATGTTTTATAGTTTCCATTGTAGATATCTTTCACTTGTAAAGTTTACTTGTAGGTATTTAATTTTACTTCTAGTTATTGTAAATGGGATTACTGTCTTAGTTTCTTTTTCAAATTGTTCACTGTTGGTGAATAGAAATGCTACTGATTTTTGTATGTTGTTTTTGTATCCCGTAACTTTACTGAATTTGTTTATGAGTTCCAATAGTTTTCTGGTTAAGTCTTTCAGTTTTTCTAAATATAAGATCATATTATCTGCAATCAAAGATAAGTTGACTTCTTCCTTTCCAATATGGTTGCCCTTTATTTATTCAGCTTGTCTAATTGCTCTGGCTAGGTTTTCCAGTACTATATTTAATAAAAGTGATGAAAGCATGCATCCTTGTCTTTTCTGTATTATAGAGGAAAGGCTTTTAGTTTTTTCCCATTTAATATGATGCTAGTTGTGGATTTGTCATATATGGGTCTTTTATCATGTTGAGGTATGTTCCCTTCACACTGTTTGTTGAGAGCTTTTATCATGAAGGGATGTTGAATTATATTGAATGTTTTTTTGGCAGTTATTGAAATGATCATGTTTTTTTTTGTCCTTCATTCTGTTGATGTGATTTATTACCTTTATTGAGTATATTGAACCATCCTTGCATTCCTGAGATGAATCCCACTTGATCATGATGAATGATCTATTTAATGTGTTCTGGAATTCAGTTTGCTAGTATTTTCTTGAGGATTTCTGCATCTATGTTCACTAGAGATATCGGCCTGCATTTTTCTTTTTTTGTCGTGTCGTTGTCTGGTTTTGGTATTGGGGTAATACTGGCCCCATGGAATGAGTCTGGAAATAGCCTCTCCTCCTCAACTTTTTTGGAATAGTTTAAACAGTTTATATTTGTTCTTCTTTAAATGTTTGGTAGAAGTTAGCAGTAAAGCTATCAGGTCCTGGGCTTTTTTTCATTGGGAGACTTCCTAGTACTGTTTCTCTCTCACTACCTGTTATTGTATACATTTTAGAAATATTTTGCAATTTTATTGTTTGTAAAAGAAAATGAAGCAGACTATGATTTCACATAAGTGACAATTTCAATAAAGCAGAAGAACAGTTTGGTTCATTAAAAATTTTATAGAATTATTTGGATAGTTTGTGCCACTTACACAGTTTATTGATGGGGATGCTTTTTTATAAAAATTATTTTTTCATAAAGGTTAATATAACAAATAAAAAAATGGGTTGACTTACTTACCACTTAAAATGTGATTTCTTATGCAAAATGAAATTTTGAAGCTTTAAATAATTTAATTTTACTGAACATTTGTAACAGATATATTTTCTCAGTCTTGGACAGAGTTAGTGTTGGCTTAGAAAAATTCATACACTTAACATTCTATATTTATTTTGCATTTTCCTTTATGCCTAATGCAGATCTCCCATGTAGTAGTAGAATTTTAATAAAGTTTGATAAGTCATTAACTTATAAACAGATTTTACTTTCTTTGGAAATGTCACTATTCTTTGGAAACGTCACCCTGTGGCCTGTCTTCATGACTTGATTTCTTAAACTGCTGCAAAGAGGTGTTCTTTCTCTGTCTGCATGGCCTCAAGTGCAGAATGGGAGAGAGACATTCTGAAGGAAAATAATGTAGTGTGATTAGACACATTTGCCTCAGGTTTCTGCAGCCAGAGTGTGTTGTGGTGGTAATTTACTAAATGGTACCCTGGTGGTCTGAATGAGTTTTTAGGTTTTATGACTGCTTTACTTTTTTCCAAGAAGCGATTTATACATAGGACTTTGCTACTGCTCCTAAAAGAAGCAATAGAATCATTGATCTGAAATTCAAAAAAGCATCACCTTGGGTTCTTACATTAATAATTTAAAAAAATCTACAAAATATGGTCAGCCAAAATCAGAAGCATTTAATGCTATAAAATTATTATTTAGAAGTAAAATGTATAAGTTACTTTATAGTGATACAGTAAATATTGTTATTTTAAATAGCCAATGATTGAAACTACCTACATGTTTTATAATAGGAGAAACCTTAAGTAATTTCTGGTAACTCCTTTTAAGAAATCCTATCTGTTAAAACTTTCATGAAGAGTTGATAATATGTATGAAATTCTTTAGCAGGATACAACATTGCATAGGCACTTTATCTTGGTGACTCCTCACTGTTCTGCATTATTTCCATGTGACATGAGTCTCATGAGAGTTTTCACAAAGCCATTCAAGATGAGGACACAGTTCTGATAAGGACATGTTTCATTCAACATAATGCCATGTAAAGTAAAGGATTCCTGCATTTAAAAATAAACCAACATAGTAGATTCATGAGATTAGATGTTTTCCATTTTTTATATTCTTCATGTCCCCCAAAATTTCCAACTTTGATATTAGAAATGAATTTATTTTTAAAGAGTCTATTTTAGGAACATTTTGCTTTAAATATGAAAAAGAAATTACTTATGAGTAAATATTTAATCATAATTTGAAACTTTATGTATTTATGTTTCATTTTTCTATTCCATCCTGACTTTTCCATTGTGATTGTAATTTTGAGTAGTATTTCTTCTCTCAGTTAAAACAAATAGCAAAACAACAAACCAACAACATTAAACAAACAAAAACCAACTTAACAACAAAAAAACCCTGGGCATTTTTTTTATTCTTTTCTTTCTCTCATCCCTCTATCAATAAACAATTATTACTAGTGTTACCCACAAGATAACCAAGTTTGTTATCTTGTTTATCTGTACCATGCTATTTAAGCTAGACCGCCGTTATCTCTCCTTTGGATTATTGCAATAGCATCCTAACTGGGTGGCTAGTTTTGGCAATCAATCCTGTACAAAGAGGCTATCTTTCTTAATTTAGCTCCCTACAAGGATCTGGTCCTCTAACTTCCTGACTCTTCATCTCAAATAGTTATTCCCTTTACTCACACTGCTACTTGGAATGATCAGGCCTGCCCTAGGGCGTTTGCACTTGATTCTGCCTCTGCTGGAAGTGTTCTTCTCACTCTTCTTCATTCAGCTCAAATATCACCACCTCCATACTTGTCTTCTTCATTCTTTATCTCATTACTGTGATTATTTTTATAAGACATACATCACTGTTAAAGATCATCTAACATGCTTATTTGATTTTTTGTTTATATTCTGTCTTCCTCATTGGAGTAGATACTCCTCCAGAAAAGGGACTAGCCCCTCTAATTCCCTTCTGTGCCTGGAGGAGAATGTGTTTCCCATTTTTGAATTATTTGAGAATTCACTTAGTATTTTGTGCTAGAAGAGTGGTATTCAGACTGTAGTATAATAAGAAGGGTGTAAAGGACACCTCTGCCCTACATAGGCATGGATACCTTTTAGATAATTAATTTCTCAATTCTCAATTTTTATTTGTGATTTTCCATACAAATTATTTGTTTGAGAAGCTTCTGAGTTTTGTCAGTCATCTTCCTCATGTTTCTTTCACAATCTCCCACTTTACAAAAAAGACAAGCAAACTTATGAATTCAGATTCACTTGTGAATCTGTTTAGGATGCATTGTTCAGTTTCTAAAAACCTCTAATATATCAACCAAGGGATAAATTACTCAGGGAGTCTTTTGAGGGCTTCCTAAATAAATATTGGAAGGTGCAGTGCCTTGTTTCCTAGAGGCAATATTCTGGTGAGCCATTCTCCCCTTTCCTTTCTCCTCTTCTTCTCTTTCCCTTTGGATTCCAGAAGTGAGAAAGTAAGAATGTTGCTGTGGGGTATGAAAAGGTTTACTTGATGCTTTCTTCTGAAGAAGAATTTTCACTGGGTGATTTGTTTGACAAAGAGGATTGCTTTTGCCAAGTGCATTGTGACACACATTTGCATATATTTTTCTTAAATCAAATAAGCTAAATATGTGGCTTGACAGTATTGATGAAAATATATTTTAAGCCCGCTTAGAGTATATAACAATCAGAAAAATATGTCCTTTTACCTTATAGAAAATGTGTTAATGGTTAACTTTTAGGTCTTCTAGAGATTATGTAGATTTTCAAAGTTATTTTAGTAAAACGAAAATTTGAAATTATTGTGCTAGACAATGTGAGCAACATCAAATTGTTCAAAATATCTCTGTATAAAATACACTTGAAATAGAAGAAAGCTAAAAAGAGAGTTCATCTTTCACATGGAATATAAGTGACCACTATCTTTCCTCATTTCCAGAGTATCTGTACAGTCTTTTACCCTAATAAATTTTACAGGGATAATATCTCTTTATTCAAATTTGTACAGTCTTAATTTGTAGTTCACATAGATGCAAATAAGTTTATTAAGAAAACACAATCCTGTAGAGGGTGCTGATTCAGTAGTTTTTCACAGTATTCAGTCAAGAATTTGATGTCTTAAACTCTTGACTAAATTAAAAAGATTAAAACACTTTACCTAATTTTGTAATAAAAATAATGACATTTATCCTTTGCTTCCCTTTATGTTGAGCAGAGGTCTAAGCCCTCAAATTCTTTAGTCCTTATAATAGTTAAATTTCTTATGGTAGGTGCTATTTATGACTCAATTTCACACATTGTGAAATTGAAGCTCAAAGGGAGATTAAAGTACTGTAGATTACCCAAAGTTAGTGGGAGCAGAAACCAAAATCCAAATCTAGAAAATATATCTCCAGAATTTTTTATTAATACACATTAGATGTACATATTTTTAGGGTACATGTGATATTTGATATACTTATATAATCAAATCTGGGAAATTGGAATACTCATTATCTTAAATGTTTATCTTTATTTTTAACTCCTGGTACATTTGAATTATTCTCTTCTAGCTATTTTGAAATGTATATTCCATTACTGTTAACTGTAGTCTGGCATGTTAACCCATATATTATACAGGACCAAACCAGAATGCTATACTAAGATGTGCAGAAGAAAGTTAAAATAATGTTTTGAGCAACATTGACCCTCCTCAGTAATTATTTTTTATATTACTGAACATTTATATATAGTGTATACTATATGCTATGAAATATATACATAGGATTCCAATGCCAGTATGTGGTTTTTCTAGAAACAAAGCAAATAGGGTCTCTTTTAGGTTTTCCTTCCAGTTTCTGGGTACCCTTATGTTTGTTGTATGATATTCTTTCTCCACTCTGTCTAAGCTAGGATGTCTGTTTCTTTCTTTGAATATTTTATTTTGAATCACAAAATGTTCTCAGATCCTACATAAGTACTTATTTAGTATTCAGTTCTGAATATGCAACTGTTAGCCTGAGGAAATCTGTAGGACGTACAACTGTCTCTCTCTTTTGCTCGCTTGTTTTTTGTTGAAACTCTTGCTAGTGGCTGCATTTTTTCCCCTGTGGAATTGATATTTTCTGTATTTCCTGTGAACTGTAATGATTGGAAAGTCACTTAAAACTTTTCTTGATTACCTAACAGTGGATCTGTCATTGGAATACTAATTTGGAATACTAAGCCACTTCCAATGAAACATTCCTAGAGCAGCAATAGCATTCAGAATATTATTTTGCAATATTATATGATATTATTGTTACTGTTGTATATGTAATATCAGGATATCTTTCTTGTGCATTTAACAGTCTTATGATTTCCAAATTTGATTTTAGCATCAGCAAGATCTAGATTAAAATTGTAGATTTACCTTTACTTTTCTGAACCCAAATTTATTTATCTGATAGGATAATTATAGTTATCTACAAAGTTGTTATGAGGATTAAAATGAGATAACTATGTACTCATTAAATATGAGGTCACCTCTTCTAGTGAATTTGTGACTCAGTTAGAAAACACCACTAAAAGGAAACAAGAGAAAACATTATGTCAGTGTAGTTCCTTAAAAATAATTTTTATTTCAAAGTCATAAAAAATAAAACAATATTCAATTACAAGAGATATCAGATGCTTACAGAGCAAGAGTGTTTTTACTTGATTGAAATAAGGACATATCTCTGGCAGTGAGAGTCTCTGCTTTTATTTGATTGAATTAGATTTAATTCCATTATCAGGAATACTGTGTTCTATAAATGTTAGTGCAGCTACTATTTGCATGTTTCGGAGTGAAGTACTTAACTAGTTTAGGTTTCCATTTATTATCCTCAAAAAACAAGTTCATTTTCCAAATATAAAATTCAATGCAATAGTTGGTCACCAAGGCAGAACTCCTTAAATGTTCCAAGATGCAAATTCCCCACCTAGTGGCCACTCAAGTCAGTCACATCACCCTTGCTACTGGGTACAGCTGAAAAGGCCCTTGTGCCGTAAACACAAGTCCTTTTCTCATGAATGCTTTCTTACCTATTATTCTGTCAAATTAGCAATATATTAGTATAAACCGAATATAATTTAGTCATTCCTGATAGTGATATTTGATGCAGGCCCATAGTCTCAAAGAAGACAATTTACTGAATTTATTAACAAAGTTTAAAGGGTTTTCTTAAGAAAGGAAAGAAATGAGCTAAATTTATTATATCGCCTTTGTTATAATCTTCATTATATAACTCCTTTTAAAAAAACTTTTAAAGTCAAAGAACAATACAGGCAATACAATATGATTTAATATATTTAGTAAAGTCTACTTTGAAATAAAATTTATGAATTTAGAGTGACTCTATTAATTATTGGTAGAATATTTAACATTTCTACCAATTTAAAACTTATTTCTTCATAACTTGAAACAATTTCAATATGACACTCTCTTAGAATGTTATATTATGTAAATATGTTAAGTATCAGACATACTTCCTTGGTTCTAAAATCTATATCCCTGTTCTAACTCATGAATTACAAACCAAAATATTAAATAATAGCAGAAATGTAAGAAAATAGGTATATGATTTGGTTAAGCCCATTGATTACATTAGCAATTAAAGTAAAAGAGGAAGGCAAACTTGTCCTCACATTTCTAATTTTATCATATAACAAATACACTGCATTCCCAGGCATACTTTGACTCTCTTTACTATCATTTTGCTCTTTTTTTCTCTCTTTTTCTGTAACACACTACATTTATGTGTTAGTGGTAATAGCTTATAACACATTATTTTTCCCTTCATATCTATGGAATATTGAATCTAGTTTGTTGTTAACTTTGAACTAGAAAAAATGATATTCAGATATATATGAGTATATATGTGTGTATGTATATTTGTACGTGTACTAAATTTCACAGACTGCATGCATATGTTTTAATAAATCGGAGGGGCTCACATAATTCATCTAATCAGTTCTCTAATCTTAATAATAGAGAAACAGAACCCAAGAGAAATTATATCCACAAATTTATTGTGAAAGTGTTATTAATGAATGTGATCATTATATGTTGAGTTCAAAGACAGCTCTTTTAAAAAAGCCAAACCCAAGATTCTGTTTTTCACATGATTCTAACAGAATTAGTACACAATGCCAATACATGACTGAATGGAGATCAGCATATTCCTTAACATGCTGCAGTCAGCATTATATAGGAGACACCTATAACAGCATTTATAAAAAAAAAAAAGCTGCAATTGTTTGTGGATATACTCATATTTTTTTTTCCTTTCACCAGACTAATGCTGATTTTCAGTTTTATTGATCTAGCATTTGCATTTGAACTGGAACATGCATTGAAAATGTTGGTTCCATACTACTGCCTATACTGATTTTTACTGTCAGGTGTCTGTATTACTGACTCTACACACACAGACACAGAAATAATTATAAATGTCCAATGTAGCCACCTTTTAATTTACTATCCTAACATGTATTCTGATTAGTACTTTAAAATTCTTTTTCTCAGACTTTGGTATTCATCCTATATTGATATAAGATAGTTTTTTCATTTTCTTCTTTACATTTGTATCTGTTACTATTAGCTGCTGTATGGAGTATGTTTAATACAATAAAACATAAAGTGATACTTACAATTTATAATCAGAATAAAATGTTACCATCTTTATACATCTTTTACACTAATATGTTTTCTACAAAGCAGTACAGTTTTTAGACATATGTTCATGATGTTGTTTCAAAAACAACAAAAAAGAAACTATTAGAAAAATGAATAATAAATTTGAATTGATATATATATGAATCTTAATCCCTTTAAAAGTATAGATCCTATACATATTTATAAGAGAAAAACTTTATTTAGAAACTCTGATTTTTATTATTCTGTTGTTTCAAGCTTTCAAGTTGAATCGAGTTTTTCTTTGATCTAAAAGGCAATTTATTTTCATCAGATACTAATTGTTTTAAAAAGATTTAATTTGTTAATATACCTTAAGGATTTTGTGATATTTTTAATAATTAAATGCCCAATAAGAGTTAGAATAAAAAATTAACTTTACCGTCAAAAAGGAAGATCTCCTGCACCCTCTGCTGCTATGTAAATGAAACTGCAGGTTATTTATTATAAACTTATTTTTATTTTTAGTAAAGAAAATAAAAAATTTAAGGCAAATCCAGTCATTTTAATATACAGTAAACAAACGAACCATTATAGATGTCTCAAAAGACCATGCATCTCAGATATATAGTTTACTTAAAAATAAGTAAAATATAAACTGACAAACTAGCTTTGAAAGGAAGAGGTATAATGGCATCAATTTGTTATTAATGAGAAAAAGTCATAATGCTACATACTTCTAAATCATCATATTACTTAAATTTATTAACCAACATACAAAAATCTATTGTGGTTTATTGTTTGTGATATGGAAATATTAAACATTAGAAGGATTGTGAAAAACCTGGAGTGAATTATTTGTGTCTTATGGCTCACTGCCATTTTAGATGAATTATTGTGTTGTTAAAATAAATTGACTTTTTTTCTAAGAGGCAGGAAATAGCTTGCAATAGTGAAAGCGGATAGAATCCGAGCTGTTAGAAAACTTGATCCCAATTTATAAGCAGATACCATTTGGATTGAAAATCTATATAAAGTATAAATTTTACTATTAAAATGTAGTTTAATAAAAAATACAAAGTCTTGCCGGGCTCAGTGGCTCATGCCTGTAATCCCAGCTCTTAGGGAGGCAGAGGCAGGAGGATAGCTTGAGCCCAGGATTTCGAGACCTGCCTGGGCAATATAGCGAGACCCCATTCTCCATAAAAAGGAAAAAAAATACAAAGTCTTTATATTATTTTAAGGATTCTTAGCACTTCCATATGTTTTATTTATTTAAATATTTTATACTAAACTATAAAAATTGAAGCAATTATTAAAACACTAGGAATTGATGTTTGTATTTTGTCAAACTTGGTAAAATTATTTTTAGAAAAGGCATTTTCTGATATGCCCAATCTCCTATTCCTTCCCAGTGGAAACCACTATTAATAATTTTTGTGTATCTTCCAAGTTGCTTTTAAGACATTTACATGCGTATTTCTATATCCTTCCATATTTTGTAATTTTTAAATAGGCTATATATCTCATACTCCCTTATTTTGATTTTTTAAGTCTTAAGTATAAAAGTAATTCATGAATTCATTCTGATTGTTGAAGCATCATATTACATATAACACCATGTCCCCATTGACGACAACCTCAATTCAAAGGCCCTCTTTAAGGGTAATCACTGTTAATGCTTTGAAGTACATCCTTCAAGTTTTTTTTCTGGAAGAAAAAAAATCATACACACATATGATTCTGCAGAGTAGTTAATATTATACATACTATTTGATAATAAATTTTGAATTGACATAAAATGTATTCTGAATAGTATATCACCGACCAATTTGATTTTATTAACACAATGCCTTGGAAATTTTTCCTTTGTTTATTCATATCTTTGACCTTATATGTTTAGCTCTTATATATTATGCTGTGGAATAAATAGACCATTTTTAGAATTTTAAAAATTCTCTTATTAATGAACATTTATATTATTTTGTATTTTCACTACAATAAGCCTGAGTATCCTTGTACATGCTTCTTTGAGCAGATCTGTGAGTATTATTCTAGGGTAAATGCTGAGAAGTAGAATTATTTTTTCATTTTATACTTTGATAAATAATTTTAATTTTAAAATGACTTTAACAATTTGGATTTCTTTGTAAATGTCTGTCCATATGTACTACTTTTTCACCAAACCTGATATTATTAAGTTTTAAGAAGTTATGAATGAAAAATATTGTATTTATTTCTGGTTAATAATGGAGTTGAATATCTGCTCATAATGTTGATTAGTGATTTATATTTCCTTTTCTATAAATTTCCTGTTACTATTCTTTGCTCCCTTTTATTCTTTGTGTTTTCTGTTTCTTACTGGCGTATAGGAGTTCTTTCTATTTCCCCGATTACTAATGAGTTTTAGTATTTTAAATATATATTCATTGGTGATTTGTGTTTCTTCTTTCAGGAATTACTTGTTCTTATTCTTTGCTCATTTATTTTTGCTTTTAGATTCTTTTTCATGTTGATTTATAGTTCTTTATATATTCCAGATATTAATTATCTGACTGGCATAGGATACCAAAGACCAGCCCCCGTCTTAATGTATCAATTAGTGCTCCAGAGCTTTCCCATGGGATCAGTCTGAAGCTAGTGTCCAGTTTTTGACCACATCCTGGCTTAGCTTCTTCTCCACTTATCCGCAGTGTCCCCATCTTATTAGACTTTCTTTAATTAGCTTCTTACGTTTGAACAAGAATTCCTTACTCAGGCTCTGCTTCTAGGAAATGTATCCTGGACCTGTGATGACGTTTTTTTTGAAATCGGTGTTTTAAAATCAAGCCAATTCTCCAATGGAAGATATAATTATAAAAAAAATACAACTGCTCTTTACTAATAAACATATTATGTATTTTAAGATGTGTGCTATCCTCTTTAAAGTTGTATTTTTGTTATACTGACATTGCCACTGCTCAACAAATTTATCAAATTCAGCTTTTGGAAATCATGTTCAGAATCTGAGACAGTCTTTGAATGTTGATAATATTGTCAGTTCTTTGCTCCCTGTCTGAACTATTTTGTTGACAGTGAACAATTATTCAGTCATGTGCAGTCAAAGTGATCAGTGTGGTCAAATATTTTGCATCAACAGCAAGGAAGGCATGGCTGAATGAAATTATTTGTAACAGACAGGTTTAAAAATGTTTGTAATATTGGCTCCATCACTATTTATTCAGTGATATAAGGTAGAGGTACTAATCCAAGCCTCATTAGCTTGTGGGTACTGCAGCCTCTGATGCTTTCTCTGTACTTTTCGGGATTGGCTCAGAAAGTGACAGTACTAGTCTACGATAAGACAGAATTAGAACTTACAGCAAAAAAGGTTGGGGGAAGTTATAAGCTAAAGAAAACATCTTTGCTCTAAAACAGCACAAGCATAGTTAATTGATTATGATACATAACTTATTGAGCATTGGTCAATAAACCCAATAAACACTGTTTATTACTAAACCATGTTCTAAGTGGTTTATTGCATTAACTCATTTGCTTTTCTGAACAATTCTTCAAGGCAGATGCTACTGTGATCCCTAAGAAGAAGCTCAAGCTCAAGGAGGTTACGTCATTTATTTAAGTTACACTAAAGTCACATAGCTCTTAAACGTATGCTGAATTTAAACCCAGCTATTCTTGTATCAGAGTCTGAATTCTTAACAGTTATGCATTCACTGTGTCTAAACCTTAGTACATGCAACTGTAAGATTCTTTAAACATAAATGTGCCTCTTATTATTTACTTAAGCCTGGGTCATATGCTTTTACACTTCTTTCTTCTTTTACCACTAACTTCTTTCTAAATCTGACCAAAGCCCATCTTTCTCTGTTTCTCTTTTCTCTCTGTTTCTTCTGGTCATTAAAGAACTAAGATCATATCTAGCTGAGTATCAAGATTACGTATATAAATGTGTAACTTATGTCTTTCTAAATATATATCATCATCCCTTAATTAATTAATCCAAAGGACTCATCTGCCTTCCTAAATCCTGCTAGAATAATTTCTTTCAAATGTGTTCTTTCGTTTTGTAGCTGTTCCCATTGTCATGCTACTTGCACACCACTCACCCTCTTTCTCTTTTTATCTGGGGGATTGATTTATACAAATCTAATCAGAGACAATCTGTCTTTGCTTATATACCATGTTTTGTGTCAATTCATTTTTAGGAGTGACCCAAAGACAGACATTTCTTATATAAGCAATTATTTGTTTTGGTTATTACGTTTATTTGTTGAGAACAACTTAGTGTACTCAATATAGCTAAATTATATACAAATTTAATACATTGTTAATTAAACATATCTAATCAATTATGTGATTTCTGGCTTTTTCTATCTTAGGCTGACACTCTCATTCTCTTTTCTGTGACTGATCACCCACTTGGTCCAGATTAGCCATCCTTTTAGTGTGTCTCATATTCTCCTCACTGACCTTACTGGTAGAAGTGGCCTTCGTCAGTGCTGTGGGAGTCATTTAGCTGTTAAAAATGCCTCCATTATTTTCCCATTTATTTAAGGGGAAACAGGAAAACATTTTGGAAATGCATTTAGAGATAAACTGAAAAAGTATTGAGATGTAGATAGCATGGTCTTTCTAGTAGAAAGAGCCTGGACTGCAAGAATCCTCACAATTGTGAGCCCTGTTTAAATCTGGGTTAAATGATATAATTAGGTAGGACTGGGAAATTACTTCAAGGTGATATCCTACTTATTTTGGTAAACATTGATCAATGTCCTTTGATATGTTTACATGTTATTAATTTTCTGCCATCATTTTCTTAATGTTAAAATTATTACCTAGGAAATATTTGGTTTTTTTTTGTGGATCTTCTTTTATTTTCACCAAGTATAATGGAAGATTTTCTTTTTAGTGTGGTCATTTAGGCTCTACCAGGTTATTTTCTGAATGTTTTTCTGAGAAAGAATCTGGCTGGGACCAGATTTAACTTATGCAGCATTCCCCTAAACACTTCAAGTATTGATAATTTGTTTTCAAATGCCAATAAAAATATAAATTTAGGGAATTTGATTACAAGAGGTCAGACTACTGATCTCATATTATATACGTCTTTTCAGTATTATTTTAGGTGACTTTTAATAGACTGGTTGGGACACACGTTTTGTTAGGTAGATTATTTTCACAACTATTCTAAGAGCTACACCACCATGTACCTCTTGTTTGAATATATTTCATCAGAAAAGGCAGAGCTCTATATCTACTCCGTGCCAAGCAGTGTGTTAGTGTCTTTGTGATGTAGTATCTTCTCATTCTTAAAAAACTCTGTAAAATAATTATTATTGATGTTCCAGTTTATAGTCTTAGTAAGTGGTAGTACTTGCATTTAAGTGCCAATTGCATATGTGCATAAGAGGTAATTAAGAGAGACAAAGAATACTTAGGATTATCTCATATATGAGACCAGGTGTCATGTCATCAGCTCTGACTCATAATGAAAAAATATGAGGGGTGTCCAAATTCTAGGAAAATATTTGAAAAGCAATGAGAAAGAAGAAAAGCGAAGGCAATTTTGCTTTCCTTTTACCTGTACAGACAGATAGACCTATTTAAGTGTATGGTAGTCAGCTTCCAAGATGATACAGCTCTGAAACCCTGCAGGACTGTTTTATGCTGTTGGTTAATTTATGCATTTGGAATCACAAAAGAAAGAGTATTTTTTTTTTGAGACAGGGTCTCGCTCTGTCACCCAGGCTGGAGTGCAATGGTGCTATTGTGGTTTACTGCGGCCTTGACCTCCAAGGCTCAAGTGATCCTCCCACTTCAGCCTTCCAGGTAGCTGGGACAACAGGTGTGTGCCACCATGCCTAGTTAATTATTATTATTATTATTATTATTTTTAGAGATGGGCTCTCCCTATGTTGCTCAGGCTGGTCTCCAACCCCTGGGCTCAAGTTATCCTCCTGCTTCAGCCTCCCAAAGTGTTGGGATTGACAGGCATGAACCACTGCACCCAGAGAATAATTTTTAAAATGTCTTAATTATGTAATGTATTTTACTTTTAGTCCACCTTTAAGTAGGTAACATATTAATGATCCATGTCCAAATTATGAATCATTTAACTAGAATTCATGTCTTCTTCAACCATATCAAATAAGAAATTTGACTCTAATTTTATTTAGAATAGATCCTCCTATAATGTGGTACTCTGTTAAGGGTAATGATTGTGTTTACTAAGGTTGGAGAGGTCATTGAATAAAGTACTGTACCTTCTGGAAGCCTTTTGTTAAATCCTGGTGCTAAAGAACAAAAGTACTATTTCTTCAGGTTGCCATTGTAAATTTCTAAGAGATCAAACTGAGTTTTATTTCTAATAGGGTCTGTATACATTTGTGTAGTAGTATTGTCTTCAAGTTAATCTTATCTTTTGTTTATTGACATAGCATTAAAGTTATAATTAAAAAACACTTCTCTTATGTAACAAATTTGTTTTTTCAAAATAAAATAACGTTTATGGTAATAAAGACCCCTAGATAATGGATAGGTCTTGTTCAATCTTCATATTTTTAAGACCTATTATTAAAGTGACTAAGACTTCTGAATCGAGAAATATTAGATAAGAATTGAGAAAAGATGTTTATTTTATCCAATTTGGAAATTTATAAAAATATATACAAGGTTTGCTAAGGGATTAAAGGTAACTGTTATAAAAACATTGTAGTAAAAAGAAATAAAATTAGCAGTTGTGATGTTGTTACATTTACCTTTTATGAATAATTGAAGTTGCCGTGATGACATATTGTTTCATTAAACTTATTCAGCATTATTTTTTCATGTTTTCAACTGTTTATTAGCAAATTTCAGATTATTGAACTTTTTACAGTTTGGAAGACTTTTAATAAATATGCATCTCTAAAAGTTGTAATTCAGCATAATTACCTTCAGGATTATAAGATTTATTCATGGCAGTGAGACAGAAAATATATTTATGTAGGTTTGAAATCCTGAAGTGTTGAAGTTAAAACTTCATTTTTTAAAATCTATGTATTCTATAGGTGCAAATTGCATATTTTATCAGGCACTGGATATCAAAGCAAGGAGAAATGGTTTTTGGCATTAAGAAGCTTAAGACAAAATAGTAAATTGAGATAAATAAACAGATGCTTACTATGTAAGCTAATACTTGAGGATATGTAAAGGAGAAGTACCAGGTCCAAAATGAGAGACAGTGGGAATGGGGTGTCAGGTAGGGAAGGAGTGTCAGGGTTGGCAACTTGGAAGGGGCAATGTTATAATAGTAGGAGGCTTTTGCCATGGAGTTACAGGAAGGGCATCCCAAGCTGGTGGATCCAAACCTCCAAAGGTCTTGAAGGTGAAAGTGATCAGAATATGGCAGTCATGACCAAGTGCAGTGGCTCATGCCTGTACTCACAACACTTTGGGACACTGAGGCAGGGGGATTGCTTGAGGCCAGGAGTTTGAGATCAGCCTGTGCAACATAGCAAGACTCTGTCTCTATGAAATTTTTTTTTAAAGTTAATTGGGCATGATGCTGTATGCCTGTAGTCCCAGCTACTTGGGAGGCTGAGGTAGAAGGATGGCTTGAGCCCAGGAATTCGAGGCTGTAGTTAGCTGTGTTTGCTACACTGCATTCTAGCCTGGGTGACAGAGCAAGACCTTGTCTCCAAAAACAAAACAAAACAAAACACAAAACAAAACAAAACAAAACAAAACAGAACAAAACAAAGAAAAGGAAAAGGAAAGAAAGATAAGAAAATGGCAGTCATCAGTGTAAGTGGAGCATGAAGTGTGAGGAGAGGACTAATGAATCTGGAGATGTAGACAGCATCCAAGCCTTAAAGAGCCTTCCTAAAGAATATGGATAATCTTGACCTATAGTCTATTTTCCTCTTATTTAGCTAAGAAGCTCTCAAGGGAAATACGAGTTCATATTAAAAATAAAAGACATGTGAAGGGTATTTACCTCTAGTAGATTTATATCCACTCCAGGTTATTCAATACTGTGCAGATATCTTTTAGTATCTATGATGTTTTTACTTAAAGAAACTAGGACAAACATATCACTGGCCTAAACAGATTATTTGTGCCCAATGGAAGTCTGGTGGTTTTCATTAAGTATTTAGGAGGAAGAGTGATTTTAAAATTGTTTTAAAATTTTTTTCATTAGTTGAATCCTTTGAATACTTGCTAAAGAGTTATGGGACTGACTCTTTCATTTACTGTTGTTGGTGGTGTTTTGTTTTTTTTTTTTTGAGACAGAGTCTCACTCTGTCCACCCAGGCTGGAGTGCAGTGGCCTGATCTGGCTCACTGCAAGCTCTGCCTCCTGGGTTCATGCCATTCTCCTGCCTCAGCCTCCCTAGTAGCTGGGACTACAGGCACCCACCACCACACCTGGCTAATTTTTTGTATTTTTAGTAGAGACGGGGTTTCACCATGTTAGCCAGGTTGGTCTCGATCTCCTGACCTCGTGATCTGCCCGCCTTGGCTTCCCAAAGTGCTGGGATTACAGGCGTGAGCCACCGCGCCTGGCCTCATTTACTGTTAATGCTGATCTAAATGCAGGAAATACTTTAAAAATGGCCAATAAATATTTTAATATACATAAATTTGAGTATTTCAGTAATGATGGTTGTTATCTGATATCTTGACATTCATGCATTGAAGTCTGTAGGTTCACAACCAGCTGCAAATCATTATGGTTGATTATATTCTAATTAGAGCAAAATTCTTCAATAGGCATTGAATGGAAATAAATGTTGCATGTAAGTGAAAAAAATCGTGGCTGTGAATGATGTTAGTTAAACCATTTTAAAGAATATAGTCATGAAAAAATGTATTATTCATTGTATACACTTTGGAAAATCTAAGCTGTGAGGAAAATCACACATTTTTATTTGTGAAAAATTTTAAGAGCTAAAATGTCTGTTTATGTTTTAGGTTTTCTTCAAGCAAAGCCTTACAAGAATACTGAAATGTTTTGGAGTGGTTCACATATAGTTTGATTTAAATTCAAATTCATATGGAGAAAAGGGAACTCTTGCACACTGTTGGTGGGGATGTAAATTAGCACAGCCTCTATGGAACACAGTATGGAGGTTCCTCAAAAATTAAAGACAGAACTACCATATGATCCAGCAATCCTACTTCTGGGTATATAGCCAAACAATTGAAATCAGTATGTCAAAGAGATATCTGTACTCCTATGCTTATTGCATTATTATTCACGATAGCCAAGATATGTAACAAACCTAAGTGTATGTCTGTGGATGAATGGATTAAGAAAATGTGGTTTATATATATAATGAAATGCTATTCAGCCTAAAAAAGAAATTCTGTCACATGTCACAACATGGACGAACCTGGAGGACATTATGCTCAATGAAATAACCTAGACACAGAAAGACAAATATTGCATGCTCTCACTTACATATGCAATCTAAATAATTAAACTCATAGAAGTAGAAAGTAGAATGGTTACCAGGCCCGGGGATGGTAGGACTGGGGGCTGGGGTGTCGGGGCCAGGGGAGTGGGGAAATAACGTTCAGAGCGTACAGAGTTTCAGTTAGACAGGAGAAATAAGTTTTAAAGGTTGATTAGACAGGATGGTGACTATAGTTAATAATAATGTACTGCATATTTCAAAATGGCTAAAAGTAGATTTTAAGTGCTGTCATTACAAAAAATGATATGTATATGAGGTGATAGTTATGTTAATTTGCTTAATTATTTCATAATATAAACACATATCAAAACATCACATTATACCTCATAACTATATACAATTGTCATCTGTCAATTAAAAATAAAATCAATTTTTAAAATTAAATTCATTGACTATAGTGAAAAATGATCCACTAAAAATCTTATAATACAAATATGTTAGATTTTATGTTGTTTGGAGAAAAATATTAAATACTTATGAATGCATATCTGGAAGCAAATATTTGTCATTTTTGTCACATGCTTATTCAAGGAAATGAAAGTATTTTACTTGATCAGTTCTCATATTTATAAGGATGATAAAATAGAGGATTTTAAATTTTGTGTAGTATTTGCTAATTTTTAGTCAGGGAGTTTTGGTTGTAAAATAAGAAAATGAAACAGAGTCTGATTCAATTTACGAAGGGAGAGATTGCATTACAGTTGAAGGATTAAGCAAAACTCATAAACAAAACAGCAACTAAATCAGGTACAGTTTAAAAATCAGTGAAAAATGGCAGTCACTAGAATAGCAATATTTGCTGTACAAGTTTGAATCCTTGATGTAGAAACATAGCTGGGCCTTCATTCAGCAGTAGGAGTTCATGACTAATTACTTTAGTGAATGCAGTATGTATCATGCTGATTATGAGCTGACCCTGTAGGGTTTTTTATTCCTGCTTTACCAGGTGTTGGCTGAATGACATTATGCAAGTTGCTTTTCTGTTGTAAAATGTTCATAGTCTTATTACCTATTTCTAGAAATATAAGGTGTGAAAGAGATAATCTGTGGGAAAGTACCTGGTACGTCGCAGTTGATGAGTTGTAGCTGCCACATCTCCTCACTCGTGTCCTCCTCCTCCTTTATCTTCTCCATTGATACCCTGAATATACTGACATTAATATGGTTCATAAATGTTCTATGCTTCTGATTCTCTCAGTATGTATTCTCACTTCTCTCAAGATTACCAACTGTCTTGGTTTTTACTCAAGTATTTTCTTCAACTGACACCTGTGGTTCTCTCATAAGTTTAACTTGTTTATAACCCTACGTTATATCCTTGTGATTTAGTTTCTTCTTCCAATGGCCTGCTTATCTCTCAGCTTCCCAAATCAAACTTGTCGTGGGGTGGGGGGAGGGGGGAGGGATGGCATTAAGAGAATTACCTATTGTAAATGACGAGTTAATGGGTGCAGCACACCAACATGGCACATGAATACATATGTAACTAACTTGCACATTGTCCACATGTACTCTAGAACTTAAAGCATAATTTAAAAAAAAAAGAGAAGAAAAAAAAGTCTATAGCCATTGGCTTTTCTTTGAGTGCTGATTGTAGTGTCAGGCTACACCATTGTCTTGTTTGTGATTCTGTTGAGCTCGCGTCAGTAACTTGTTGAGTCATGTGGTGTAAAATGAAAATACTTCCAGTGGTCTCTGACAGGAGTCATGGTGGGGCATTTACCCAGACAGAAATTATTATGTCTGTTACGTGCCTACTGCATCTAAATAAATAAACATAGAAAGTTAAGAATAACCAGTTTACCAAAATTATGGAACAGCTATAAGTAGTAAGTCTGGGTCTTAAATACCTGGTGTCTCCAAAGCCAACACTCTTGAATAAACTTTAAATATTTTTGTTAATCTTAAAATGTTTACATCATTATAAAATATCAATACTAGTTATTGGATCATTTTTACTACTTATAAATTCAAAAAATCTTTATTAGGTATCAGATTTTTGTTATTTATCGTCTTAGTATAAACCAAATTCTATTTCGTGTCTTGAAAAACAATATTTTGTTTTAAAATGTATGATTTGTAGTTGAATTCTATTGACTTGTTGTTTTTGTTTTAACCTTTCTCAGGCTGCTAAGTTGGCTTTCACAGTGCAAGCCTTCGAGTCCCAATGGGGGACTCAGGATCAAGACGATCTACCCTGGTCTCCCGGTTGCCAATATTCAGAAGAAGTATTAGCAGAAGACATGATTCTCTTCCTTCTTCACCTTCTTCCAGTAATACAGTTGGTGTCCACAGTTCCTCTCCTTCCAGCACTAACTCAAGCTCAGGTAGCACAGGTAAACGGAGGAGCATATTCCGTACTCCTTCCATTAGCTTCCACCATAAGAAGGGGAGTGAGCCTAAGCAAGAGCCTACCAACCAGAACCTTAGTATTTCAAATGGTGCTCAACCTGGTCACAGCAATATGCAGAAACTGAGTTTGGAAGAACATATTAAGACCAGGGGAAGACATTCTGTTGGTTTTAGTAGTTCACGAAATAAGAAGATAACAAGATCTTTGACAGAGGATTTTGAAAGGGAAAAAGAGCACTCAACTAACAAGAATGTCTTTATAAATTGTCTAAGTTCTGGCAAAAGTGAAGGGGATGATTCTGGTTTTACAGAAGACCAAACTCGCCGTTCTGTTAAGCAGTCAACAAGGAAGCTACTCCCTAAATCTTTTTCATCTCACTATAAATTTTCTAAGCCAATTCTACAGAACCAATCCATTTCATTGGTACAACAGGCTGAATTCTCATTGGAAGTTACACAGTACCAAGAGAGTGAACCTGTATTAGTAAGAGCTTCGCCATCCTGTTCTGTGGATGTAACAGAACGGGCAGGAAGCTCTTTACAATCTCCTTTGCTTTCTGCTGATCTTACCACAGCTCAGACACCTTCAGAATTTTTAGTCTTGACTGAAGATTCTGTGTCTGAAACAGATGCATTTTCTAAAAGTGGAAGCATGGCATCCCACTGTGACAACTTTGGCCACAATGATTCTACCTCTCAGATGTCTCTCAATTCTGCTGCTGTTACAAAGACAACAACAGAACTTATGGGAACTGTTCCCTGTGCAATTATGTCTCCTGGGAAATATAGGTTAGAGGTACAATGTAGCACTGAATCTAATTCATTACCAGAAACCTCTGCTGCTAATCAGAAGGAAGTGTTATTACAAATTGCTGAACTACCTGCTACAAGTGTGAGCCACTCAGAGAGTAACCTACCAGCAGATATTGAAAGAGAAGAAAATATAGGGTTACAAAATGGTGAAACAATACTGGGGACAGACTCCCCAAGGAAACTTGGATTTTATGAGCAACATAAAGCAATAGCTGAACATGTAAGAGGGATCCATCCTATTTCAGATTCAAAGATAATACCTACTTCTGGTGATCATCATATTTTTAACAAAACGTCATATGGATATGAAGCAAATCCTGCCAAAGGTATGCTGATTTTTTTTGTATAACAAATGATGTGAATTAATTTTCATTATACTTTATTCAGTTTTCTTATTCCATCTCATGAATGGAAAGCACATTTTTCTTGTTTTTCACTTTCGAAATGGTTTCCTATTCATAATTTGTGTTAAATGTTTCCCCTGCTTGATTTTAAACTTACATCAATTGTATTATGCTGAAAATGTAATTCAGCAATATTACTCATTTTTTCTTACTTATGTTATCCATAACTAAGAAGCAGCCTCTTAGTTATGGTGTTTATTGGAGCACCTTCAGAAGAAAGTGAATGGAAAGTAATTCTGTTTGCAATGTGGATTTCTCCAAAGTAAGGACTGTCTTTTACAGAGTTTATTATAGAGGCATTGGTATTTCTTATTTAATGAAATGGATATATTCCAGCTAAAATCACTATAAAATTTGTATAATTTAATACAAATTTTATAATTTCCTTTGTTAACTAAGCTTTCATTATTAATTAGGATCCATGTTTCAACATAAATAATTCCTATCTCTAGATACAACAACAGAATTGTAAGCTTAAAAATACCTATCTTTGGAAGCTGGAGACAGGTTTCAACTCTGCCTCTGACATTAACTAACTGTGCAACTTTGGAAACCTTCTCTTTAGTTTAAAAAAAGTGTTAGTATATGTCAATTACTGTAATATGGCTACAGAAAACTTTGTTTTTTTAACATGAAATTCAGTTCAAGAAAATTTTTGAATATATACCACCTCCTGGGCCATCTTAGACATATTTTAATTCCTTTTTCTCTACTATCTTTAATGCTACTACTGCTACTAATAATTTTCTCAAATTTGGAAGTGATTATTATGTCCTAGATATTATTCTGTATACTTTATATACATTAATTAAAATGATTGAAATTGCTACTATTATTATAAGCTATTTTGCAGGCAAGAAGATGGGAGCAAAGATAAACTGTGTATCCACAATCACAAAACTAATAATTCATTTATAAATCCTGTGAGGTAGGCTCCTATGTTTCCCATTTTACAAATGTGAAAACAGGCTAATGAATCATACAGCTGGTAAGTAGTGCAGTCAAATTACAACTCCGTGAATCCAAAGCTCCAGCTCTCCATAACTATGCTTTACTACATGTCATGACTTAAAATATTAAATAAAATTTATGTGACATAATGTCACGAGTAATAGGATTATAAAGTTCATCCATAAACATAGAATTTTAAAGTTTTAAATGCATGAGTTAATTTTCCAGCTGTCTTAATACTTTTCTCATTTGATACAAGTTCACTTTTATGCACCTGACTATGTTTGTCCATTTTTGGAACTTTGTATTCTTTAGTCATTCATGCCTAGCTCCTTTACCTGTAATATAATCACGAGAATATGATAATGATGATGATATTAATGATGGTTACCCTTTTGTATAATTGATATGTGCCCAAAAATGTACTAAGAAGTTTGCATGCACTGTTTCATATAGTTCTTATAAAAATTTTGCATGTCATATTAATAACTAAAATTTATAGTAAGTTAAATAACTTTATAGGGTCACATAGTTAGCAAATGATGGACTTGATATTGAAAGCCAGGAAGTTTTAAAATTATATAAAAAGAGATAGAAATGCAATTATCCTGACATATTTAATTCTTATTTAGTAACGATGACTTTCCTCAAAGCCTAATTGAATACTGCGTATTTTTCTCTCTCTGGAAATTAGAGAATGATCAGTTATCTTGGAGACTATTAATATGTTGATTGGGATCCTATTTGTAACACAATAACACTTTAATTTTGCTGATTTGATAATGTGTTGCCTGTTCTTGGATAAATAAGCTGGTGATGTCAACAAGGGCAGTATACTATCCTTTAGTTTGTGAAAATATTCATGTGCTATTTATAAGGATTTTATAATTTTGAAGTTTAAAATTTTAAAAACAGCTAAGTAAATGTATTTTATCCAATAAAGAGTTACTATAGACACTAACTTTCATAATGCTAAATTTAGTTTGTATTTTGTATGAAACATTTAAGCCAGTACTTGATACACATCTAAGTGTATTAGGTGTACAATCATATCAGAACTAATGAGTTATCTGGCAATTTAACTTTTATTCATTGGCTTAAAAAGTTATTTAAAAAGAACTGCTATATATTGGACTAATAGATTCTGGACAGTCTTTGAACTAGTAGATGAGCCTAATTAGAACAATTTTTTCATTTATTCATTCATTCAGCAAATATTTATTGTTTTAACACTATGTTAGGCACTAGGGATGTAGCAATACACAAAACAGGCCTAGATCCCTGCCTTCCTGAGGCTTACTTTCTACTGGGGATACTAAATTAACATGCTATATATATCAGATGGTGATAACTGCTGAGCGTGAGTTTAAAGCAGAATAAAGGCTTAGGAAGCAGAGGTGGGATTCCAGTTTGCATTTTTAAATGTAACAGGATGATACCCAAAGTAGCATATTGGTAAAGGTTTGAAGGAACTTAAATAATAAGTCATACAGATATTTGAGAGAAATATATTAGTGCAAGGTTGTGGGTCAAAGGCTGTGTAGGGCTGGAGCATGCCAGTGGATGTACCAGAGCAGCAAGAGTCCAGTGTGGCATGAGCAGAGTGATGGAGGGGGGAGAGCAGGACATGAGGTTGCAGAGGTGAACAGGGTGCTCCTCCTGTTCCTGGTTTGGGGACAGAGAGAGCAGTCATATGGATCATATTATGAAGAATTTGTTATGCCATTTGAAAAACATCACATTTGGCTAGAGGAGTGGTGGTGATGGCTCTCACTTATGTTTTAAATATATGATTCTGGCTACTATGTGGAATGTGGATTGTGTTGGGGGTGGAGAGGCAGATGGGAGTAGGCAGAGGTAGGAGAATTGTAGCAAATATTGCAGTAACCAAGCAAGCATAGATTGGGTTTGGTCCAGGGTCTTAGAAGGAGAGGTAGAAGGAATCAGATTCTGTATACAGTTTGAAGGAAATAAGGACAGGATTCGTTATGTAATTAATGTGAGCTACAAAGCAACAAAAGATGACTCCAAAAGTTTTGGGCTTTAAAGAGATTACATGATTAAGTGAACTAAACTGATGCTATACATTTAAAAGTTTTCTTGTGATAGAGAAACTTTGAATAACACTAAGAGTTTTCCATGATCTTTCAGTGGGACATTTGTAAAAACTACATTTAAATATTTACTTTCATTTTTATTTATTTTCCTTTCCATAGTTCTTGCCAGTAGTCTCAGTCCATTTCGTGAAGGAAGATTTATAGAGAGGAGACTGCGATCCTCATCAGAAGGCACTGCAGGGAGTAGCAGAATGATTTTGAAACCGAAAGATGGAAATATAGAAGAAGTTAATAGTTTAAGAAAGCAAAGAGCAGGTTCTTCATCTTCAAAAATGAACAGTTTGGTAAGTATATACATATGACTGCCTCTAATAAAATAATGCTGTCTATATCCGGCATGGTTATGTCTCTTGCAAAATGAACACAGACTACAGGATAGACACCTCATATCTGAAGGGAAAATTTGTTTCCATAGTTGACATTACAAGTCAGAGAAACAAATTTTTCGCCTAGGTCAGGATGGAGTTCACCATGACAGCTGTCTTTATTTCCTGTCTTCCTTGCTTCCATGGAAAGTCTGACATTCTTTATTCTAGAACAAAACACTTGAATACAGAAACTAGGGAAAATGCTGAACATGAGGATCCCCTTTGACACCATTATTTCACATCTTCTCTCCACCATATAGCCCTCCAGAAAATACCCTTTTGTAAATCACACTTACTCCAGTACCACTCTTAGTCCCTGTAGACCCTAACCTCACTGTCCTCCTGCAGTGCCCTTCCACAAAGGGTGAGGAATTGGTGTGAAGCTTATGAGGACCAACGTGAAATGCCCATCCAATGCTTGCATACATTGGAGGTAATCAAGATACCCCACTCCTGGTCCAAATTGTAGAGCCTACTTTTAGTATGAGCATGGAGGTGGGATGTGTGGGGAGAGGCATGGTCTGAGTTTGTATGTGTGAACTAGGTTGTCACAGAGGCATTAGTATGAAGCTCCCTCATAGTATGAAATGGACCCAGGGGTGGGAAGAGATGAGGGGCGAACTGCAGCCTTGGGTCCATGTGGCCTCAGGTTTCACAGGTATTAGAGTGTGATTGCCTTTTGGAGATCACTTTGCTCACCTTCTCACAAATGTGCCCTTTTTCAATGGTGTATTTAACATCTATTATCTAAAAATGTTTCTTTAAAATAATCTTTCTACCTGCCTATCCATGCATATATGTGAAAAATGCTCAAAAATAAATCACTTATGATATCTCTATTATTTTACATAATTGGGTTTCAAATGAAAATATTAGGTAATTGAGATCTGATAATTATTTTGTGAAGAAGCCTTAAGTTAGTAAGGTAACACTGTGTGATAGCAAAATCACTGTGCTTGATGTTAGAGGTTTTAATCGTTTTTTTCTGGTGTGGCCATTTCTTAATCCTGGGCAAATTTGTAACCACAAAATAGCAAATGATAATAGGTGTCTTGTTTCCATTATACTAAAAAATGACTATGTGAGTATGTGTTTACATTTGTACATATGGAAACATATATTTCATGCTTCGTTTTGTTCTTTTGTGCATTGGCATATTATTATTGTTGCAATGGATATTTTTGGTCTAAGTATGAAAATATGTTAAAATGGATTTCCAACTGATGCACCATTAAAAGTTAGGACTAATGAAGTATTACAAAACATTTATCATCACAACATTTTCACTATTTCTTCATGGAGAGGTATTTATATTAATAGGGGTACACTATTCAACTTGCTCAAAGTTGTGCCTTTTACATATTCTCTCATATTTCATGTGTTTTTCATACTGCATTTAATTTAAATAATTCTAGTTTGAGACCAGCCTAGGCAAAATATCGAGAACTCATCTCTAAAAAAAAGTTTAATAATTAGCTAGAAGTGGTGGCTTGCACCTGTAGTTCCAGCTACTCGGGGCTGATGTGGGAGGATCACTTGGGTCCAGGAGTTGGAGGCTGCAGTGAGTTATTGCACCACTGCATTTCGGCCTGGGCAACAGAGCGAGACCTGGTCTCGATAAGATAAATAAAAAAATAAATAAATAAATAAATATAAAAAGTACTTCTTATAATATCACAAAGTCAGTCTTCTCAGATTTACTTTTTTTTTTTTTTTTCGAGACAGAGTCTCACTTTGTCGCCTAGGCTGGAGTGCACTGGTGCGATCTTGGTTCACTGCAACCTCCACCTCCCCGGTTCAAACAATTCCTGCCTGAGCCTCCCGAGTAGCTGGGATTACAGGCACCTGCCACCATGCCCGGCTAATTTTTGTGTTTTTGGTAGAGAGGGGGTTTCACCTTGTTGGCCAGGCTGGTCTTGAACTCCTGACCTCAAGTGATCCACCCACCTCAGCCTCCCATAGTGCTGGGATTACAAGCGTGAGCCACCGCGCCCAGCCCTCCGATCCACTTTTAAGATTTAAAATTTAAGAAACAAAAGTGGTTTTGTTCCTTTGAGGCCTTATATTTAAATTTTCAAAAGTGTGCCTGTAGTATTATATTCTATCCACTAGATGGCAGAAAGACACCACTGCCATGGTGGTGGACAGTGTATCAGGGTTGGAACAGAAACTTGGTAAAATATTGTACATGTTCATTGGATTTACAGATGAAACTTACTGAAATAAATACTGAAACTTTTGAATTTCCTAAAGAGAACTACCAAAAACTACTTCAAGATCTTACCATCTTCCTTTGGATTTTACAAGTTATGTCTCATCTTTCAGTTACTTTACAGTTTATTCATTTTTTATTTTCATTTTTAATTTTTTTAAGGTAGTCTCACTGTGTCACCCAGGCTGGAGTGCAGTGGTGCAATCTCGGCTCTCTGCAACCTCCCCTCCCTGGTTCAAGTGATTCTTGTGCCTCAGCCTCCCGAGTAGCTGGGACCACAAGTGTGTGCCACCATGCCTGGCTAATTTTTGTATTTTTAGTAGAGATGTGGTTTTACCATGTTGGACTGATTGGTCTTGAACACCTGACCTCAGGTGATCCGCTCACATCACCTCCCAAAGTGCTGGGATTACAGGCGTGAGTCACCGCACCCGAGCAGTTACTTTACACTTAATTAATTAATTTAAAATGCATGAAATATGTTTTTTAACTTGTAGCACTGTAAGGAAGAAATGGTAGGGATTATTTAGTTCTAGATACATGTGAAACAAGTGACATATATTTGGAAAATTGTAGCTGTCTGTGTGAACAGTGACACATTTTCTATATTCCTCTTCCAATTTAAGCAACTGCATGTATTTAAGAATGTATCCATGGTTCAGTTATTTTATTTTAAAGCAATTATAATAGAAACATGTGTTTTTAATGCTTGTTTGAACCAAGGGACTACTTTTAATGCCTGACATGTATTATCACATTCAGTCCTCACAACAGTACTATAAACTAAATGATAGTGTAGTGATCAGATTTTGCGAAAGAGGAAAATAAGGTACTGAGAAGATAAGCAGCTTGCCTAAAATGACATAGCTCATAAATGGCAGAGATAGGATTTGGATTTGGATCCTTTCTAAGTTCAAATCCTACAATCTTTGGGGAAAATGTATTAGATTTAAAATTAAGTTGAGCCATTTTTCAATTGTTTGCATCAATTTGGTATACTGAAATTAAAACATTTAAAGCAATCTAACCTTGCTTGCTCTAAGTCTAGGCTGCAGCATTCTATAAGAGATACAAAAGAGGAAAACAGAAACAATATTTAATGCTTAATATGAACTTAAAATGCAGTCATGTTTCTTGAAATGCTGATGAATAGTGTAAATGTCCTTACTGAGAGATAGCCCATCAAAAAGGAACTTTGTCACAAAAAAGGATGTTCATACTTAGCAGTTTTATAATACTTCTTTAGTCCTAACTTTTAATGTTAGCATTAATGCAGTCCTTCATGTAGTTCATGGGGATTTCAATTCTCTTAATAAAATATGGCTCTATTTATTAAGATGCTGAGCATTTCCTGAAAGACCACAGATATTACCTAATGGATTAGATATAGTTAGATATACCACAGTTCTATTGTTTTTGTGTACTTCTGGGGTATTTCAATCTGGAAGGGAAAGGACAGGATGTATGAACTCTTCAAACATCAAATGCCGAGAACAAATTGGGATTGGCTTAGGTTTATTAAAAGAAACCAAAGTAATTTGGAACAATTTGATAAGTGTTCACATTTATTATATTTTTTCAAACCTCTTTATAGTATTTTTCCAATTTTTCTCTAATGAGTAACTTTCTGAATACATTCCTTGCGATTGTCCAAAAAATTTAAAATGCTGTTCTAGAAAAAAGTTAAAGAACTTTTTTCTTTAAAGAACTTACTTCAGGAACTTTCTCTCCAGACTATGGTATATAAATGTATAAATGAAAGGATTTCTCATGGGTTTTCCAACGGCTTTACATAGTGAATTCTAACTCTAAATATTTACAGGATTACTCTCTAAAAAAGTTAATGTGAGAGTAGATTCATATATAATGAGCAATACAGAAGACCTGGTACCGTTAAAGGAAGGAAAAATGCCTAAGTGGATGAGTCAGGATAAACTTGGCTAAGTGATAAAAAATACTGCTGGGCGTGGTGGCTCAAGCCTGTAGTCCCAGCACTTTGGGAGGCCGAGGCAGGCAGATCACTTGAGGTCAGGAGTTCGAGACCAGCCTGGCCAAGATGGTGAAACCCCATCTCTATTTGCATTTTGTAAAAATACAAAAATTAGCTGGGCGTGGTGGCCGGTACCTGTAATCCCAGCTACTCGGAAGGCTGAGGCAGGAGCATTGCCTGAACCTGGGAGGTGGAGGTTGCAGTGAGCTGAGATCATGCCACTCACTTTCTTCTGCTCACAACTCATTGGTCAGATCTAATCATATGGCCCAAACTAGAAACAAAAGCAGCCAAGAAGAATAATCAGTTTCCTGTATCTAGAGGCGGAGACTCAGGTTTGGTGAACACTTAATGACTCATATTCCCAAATATTTTGTTGTATCCAAGTTCTTTTAATTAACTGAGATTTACTATTTGCCTCCTCTTTCCCTTTTGTCCAGAGTCATTTAATGGGCCCTGACTTTGTGCTTCACACTGTCCTGGTCTTTGTGGTTGAAAAGATGAAAACATCTCTTAATTGAAGAATTCATATATACTACAGGTTTTATTCTTTAGAATATTCTCTCTTCCTTACTTAAAGACCTTGTGATGTGTATCTTAAGTGACTAAGTTTACTTTTTTCCTTGACTCAAGGAATCTTTACTATTTTTGTAAGTATTTATTTTCATTGCACCAAGCAGTTGGTTTTGAAGGTTGTATTGTCTTCAGATTACTCAGCAAATGCATTTGCAAAGTTGCCCCGTACTATTTGTGCTAAGTGATTCAGACAACTTTCATTTATGGCCAGTTTTACTCTGACACAGCATGTTTTCTTTCATTTAGCACCCTGCTGCTTTTATGTGGAAACTGTGAATGACACAGTAAAAACATAATTGTAGGACTTTGGTAGAAGAACAAATCCGATTTATATTTGATTAATAAGAAGTAGTTACTTGCAGAGCATTAGCATCTCATATCACATTTCAATTTTTTGGTATGTTTAACTGCAGAATTTACTTATTATTGATAATAGTAGAATAATATAAAACTAACTGTACCCTATTTGAGATAGCCAAGCACTTTACTATTCATTTACTTTTCTTCTGGGGCCTCTGTTTTCTCATTTATTAGCTTATCCTTTATTCATTATAATTCTTCATTTCTTCATTCATTAAAACATTCACAGTTTCTTACAATAAATATTTATTGACAATCTGCTCTGAAGAATCAAAGATGAAAGAGACAGTGCTTGAGCATTTTTGAGTTCCCAAAGGGAGAGAGAAGGTTAAACATTATCTTGCCAATGCAACAGATTTAACCATTTTGACCATCTTTAAGTTCAGAATGGATGGGGCATGCTTGATTTGAATTGTGAGCATCGAAATCCAAAGTTAAGAAGATTTAAAATGGGCACATGAACTCCTGTTTCCCAGCTTTGTCTGTGCCTTATCTCACACACACAATGACACTGTTAAATATATGCATAACTTTCTTGTGTCTTTTGTTCATTTCTCTGACTGAGACCCAGCTGCTAGTGCTGAGCAGGTTTGCTGAAAGAAAGTTGGGACAGTAAAGAAGAACGTACGAAATGAATCTCATGATTAATATTTAAAAAAATCAGTCTCAAAACACCCCACTTGTACAATCCACCAAGCAAAAGAATCCTACTGGGCTCATTTGGTATATACACCTTCACACTTCTGTTCCACGGCATGAAAGTTGTTCAAGCTTGAAATTAAAAACAAGACAGGCTGGATGCAGTGGCCCAAGCCTGTAATCCCAGCAATTTGGGAGGCCGAGGTGGGCGGGTCATGCGGTGAGGAGATCAAGACCATCCTGGCTAACACGGTGAAACCCTGTCTCTACTACAAATACAAAAAATTAGCTGGGCATGGTGGCACGCACCTGTAGTCCCAGCTACTTGGGAGGCTGAGGCAGGAGAATCCCTTGAATGTGGGAGGCAGAGGTTGCAGTGAGCCAAGATCGCGCCACTGCACTCCAGTCTGGGCAACAGAGGAAGACTCTGTCTCAAAAAAAAGCAAAGAAGACACATGATAATTAGAAGATCTGATTTTGAAAATTTCTTAATCTTGAAATCCTTAGTGAGACTTTCCAGTATGTAAAAATGTTAATGGCTTTGGGGAGTTAAAATAATGATTGCAGTTTTTAGTGTAACTGACTGTTAATAGAATTAAAGCAAATATTGCTTGGTTACAGGGACATCTAATAAAAATGGAAGCCATTAATATTTTTAAGGAAATGGAGCCATATGAATCATTCTCCTCAATTCTTATAAATTTTAAGGAAGAAAATCACAAGTATCATTCATTAAACATGAAATTACATTTGTTGATAACTGGCATACATTTTAGATTAATAGCCCTAATCCTTTATGCTTTTATTTGTTTTTCCAGTTACTAATCATATTTTCCTTTCAGTACCCTTCTAAATTGTATCATGCATGTGACACTCACCACATAGTTATTTGAATGTGTCTCATTTTACCTAAAAGGTTTCAATCTTTTAAATGGAAGGAGCTGTGTATATACTGGCATTTCTTGCAGTCATTAATATAGCACCTGGTGGAAAAATAGGCATCTAATAAATATGAATAAATTAAAGGTAAAATTTCTGGTTAAATAATGATACATGTTTATATAGACGTGAATTAAGGCTTCTAGTACAAGAATTGTGTGTGGTGTGCTTATGCACAGTTTTGACATTTTAACTTATTATTCAAATATACAGGTATTTCTTATGATGCATTGTCTGATAAAGCTCTGGCTTTTTTGACACTAAATCCTTGATCAGGAAGGCCATACCAATTATGACATTGTTCCAGTGGAAGCATAATTTATTTTAGGATTATCAGCCTTATAGAATGGTTTCTAGGATTATATGAGTACAATAGTTATGAACTGGCCATACAATGAGGACAAGAAATAGTCAAATATTTTGTGGTATTCATTAAGCCCATTAAAATATAATATCTTGGTCAAATATGGGTAAGGGAAGATTTTAAAAATCCCCTGCTGTTTTATCTAGTCCAGCTCACTTCGTTTCTTATAAGCTTATAGATTCAGAGTTGCCTTTAAAAGCAGGATTGAATAAAAATATTCCATTCATTTTTGTCTTTCTGAACTTTGAGATGAGTAATTTTCATTTAGAAGCTGTCAGAATTTGTATGTTTGTTGGGCACAATTAGGAATAGTTTATTCATAGACCTAACTCACTTCTTAAATGATTTAAGATTGGTTTGAGTAATACTTAGCACCTACATTGTTAATCTGTGATAACATAATTTAATAATTATTACAGGTACATAATAGGTGGATATATTTATGGAGTACATGTGATATTTTGATACAGGAATGCAATTTATATTAATACTAATCACATCAAGGTAATTGGGGTATCTATCACCTCAAGCATTTGTCATTTGTTTGTGTTAGGAACATTCCAATTCCACTTTTTTGTTATTTTAAAATATATGATAAATAATTTTTTGACTATAGTTACCCTATTGTGCTATAAAGTACTAGATCTTATTCATTCTTCATAACTATATTTTTGCATACATTAATGTTCCCCCAACCCCCACTACTCTTTCCAGCTCCTGATACCCATCATTCTAGTCTGTATTTCTGTGACTTCAAATGTTTTAATTTTTAGCTCCTGTATATGAGTAAGAATAGGCAAAATTTGTCTTTCCATGCTTCATTAATTGTATTTAAAATAACGTCCTCCAGTTTCATTCATGTTGTTGCAAATGACAGGATCTCATCTGATTTTTATGGCTGAATAAGATTCCGTTGTGTATATGTACCACATTTTCTTTATCCTTTTGCTTGCTGATGGACACTTAAATTGATTGCATGTCCTGGCTATTGTGAATAGTGCTGCAATAAACATGGGAGTGCAGATATCTCTTTGATATATCAGTTTCTTTTTTCCGAGTGCATACTTAGCAGTGAGAAAGCTGGATCATATGGTAGCTCTATTTTTAGTTTTTCAAGGAATCTCTAAAATGTTCTCCATAGTGGTTGTTCTACTTTACATTTTCATCAACAGTGTACAAGGGTTCCCTTTTCTCCACATCCTGTTAGCATTTGTTATTTGCCTATCGTTTGGATAAAAGACATTTTTTATATGCCTGTCATCCATTTGCTCGTCTTCTTTTGAGAAATGTCTCCAGATATTTTTTGCCTATTTTTAAATTGGATTATTTAGTTATCTTTTCTATTGAGTTGTGTTAGCTCCTTATATATTCTGAGTATTAATACCTTGTCAGATGGATATTTTCTCCCCTTCTGTGGGTCGTCTCTTGACTTTGTTGATTGTTTCCTTTGCTGTGCAGAAGCTTTTTAGCTTGATGTGATCCCATTTGTCCATTTATGCTTTGGTTGCCTGTGTTTTTGAGGTCTTAGTCAGGACATTTTTGCCAAGACCAATGTCTTGGAGAGTTTCCCTAATGTTTTCTTCCATAGTTCCATAGTTTGAGGTCTTAGATTTAAGTGTTAATCCATTTTGATTTGATTTTTATATATGGCAAGAGATAGGCGTGTAGGTTCATTCTCTGTATGTGGATATCCAGTTTTCCAGCACCATTTATTGAGGAATCTGTCCTTTCCTCCGTGTATGTTCTTGGCACTTTTGTTGAAAATGAACTCACTGTATATGTGTGGATTTATTTCTGAGATCTCTACTCTGTTCCATTGGTCTGTGTGTCTGTTTTTATGATACTACCATGCTATTTTGGTTATTATAGCTTTGTAATGTAATTTGAAGTCAGATAATTTGATTCCTCCAGTTTCATTCTTTTTGCTCATGATGGCTTTGGCTATTCTGGGTATTTTGAATTGTTACATCAAAATTTTAGGATCTTTTTTCTATATTTGTGAAGAATGTCATTAGTATTTTGATATGGATTGCATTCAAACTGTAGATTTCTTAGGTAAGTGTGGATATTTTAACAATATTGATTTTTCAGTTTCATCTTCAGTTTACTTTATCAGTGTTTCATAGTTTTTATTGTAGAGATCTTTCACTTCTTTGGTTAAGTTTATTCCAGTAAAGTTTACATATTTTATTATTATTATTGCTATTGTTAATGGTAATGCTTACCAGGCAAAGTCTCTTTTTCTCTTCCTTCACTTTCCCCTAAACAGAAGGAGACTCTGTGGTAAGGTGGCCTGGAGCTGAGGGAGAGGTAATGTAAGTACTTCCATTGCCACCACAGCTGGAACTGCACTGGGTCATGCCTGAAGCCAGTGCGGTACTGGGTCTTACCCAAGGTCTGTGACAACTGCTGCATGGCTACCACTGATGTTTACGCAAGGTCCAAATATTCTTTAGTTAGCAAATGGTGAATCCTGCCAGGTCTGGATCCTTCCTTCCGGGCAGCAGGTTCCCTTCTAGCCCAGGCTGGGTCTAGAAATGCCATCCAGGCACTGGGGCCTAGAATCAATGGCTTCAGGAATATGCTGGGTGCTTCATTTTAATGTAGCTGAGCTGGTTCCCAGTTGCAAGACAAAGTCCTCTGTACTTCTCCCTCTCCTTTCCTCAAGCAGGAGTCTCTCCCCATGCTGCACAGCCTGGCATTGGGGGAGGGGTGATGCAAGGACTCACTTGGCTGCCACAGGTGGTGTCTCACTGGGTCATGTGTACCCCAAGTCCACTGGCTCCAAGTCCAGTGCAGAACCGGGACTTGCCCAAGGACTGAAGTTCTTGTGACCTGTCTTTCAAAGTTATTTGGGACCCCATGCCACTTTGGTCAGCTGGTGGTGGAACTAGCTGGAGCTCCAATTCCTACCCCTAGGAGGGAGGATTCTCCTCTGGCAGGGTCTAAATGGTTTCTCTGTGAGCGCTGGCAGAATTCAGTTCTGTGTTGTGTTCTCTTGTGACAAGACAGCACCGAGTTCCAAAGCAAAGCCTCACAATCACTTCACTCTCCCTCCCACAAGCTCACAAATTTTCTGTCTGTATGCTGCCAGAGAATGGAGGAATGGTGGTTTGGGCAATGCAACAATGTCTTTCCTATCCTCTTTAATGCCTCTCCTTCACATGTTAGCAAAACCAGGTACTATGATTGCTCACCTGACTTTTGGTTCTTATGAATATGCTTTCTTGCCTGAATATTTGTTCAGTTTGGTGTTCCGATGTGGGGACAATCACTCGGGGTTCTATTCGGCCACATTGCTCTACCTCCTACATTATTAAACTTACTATAAATAGTCATGTTGTAACAATAGCAGTATGAAATATGTATGTTAAAAGAAACTGTACTTATTTATTAAGAAAATAATTTAAAAGGACAGCAGTAAAGGAGAATTAGATATCTTTTACCTGTAACCCTACTAATCTAGGATATACTTTAGATATTAATAGTTCATATCCCTTTAAAATTAAGAAGTTAGAAAACTAAGATTATCTTTTATTTTTCAAGTTATATTATTTTTAATTGGATCAATTAAGTTATTTTTAATTGGATCAATTAAGTTTATCTGGTAATTTTCTGTGAGAGGACAACTGCTTTGTTCCTTATTTAGGTAACTGAAAGGGCTGGGACAGTTTCCATAGCATAAGAGATAATATTTATGGATTCAGGGTCTGCGACAAATCTCTGACCATCTGAATAGATGCTTCACAATTTGCAGCACAGAACTGACCTTCAGTAAACTAACTACCTTTTCTGAGGTGACAGTCACTGGAATCTGAGGTTTGTACATTATTCATTTTAGACAATGAAGACAATTTATTTTATAGAGTTATTTTATGATGTTGAAATTTAAACACATTAAATTAACATCAATAAATTAAATAAGTCAAAGAAATTCTGACTGCAAAGGTCAAGAAATATAGTACTAGTGAAGAATTATATTCAGTATTGACCAATAGAGTTAAAAAATATAGAAATATCTAAATATATTCATACTCTTTTTAAGTAATTTTAAAATTGAGACATTTATAATTGTCTCACAAACTATCATATTTGTAATGTAAGTGTAAAGCAGTGTAATTTGCAAGTGAATCTGCATATATAATTTCACAATCTTCCTATGTGATAACTTTTTTTTTTTTTTTGAGACGTAGTCTCGCTCTTTCACCCGGGCTGGAGTGCAATGGCGCAATCTCGGCTCACTGCAAGCTCCACCTCCCGGGTTCACACCATTCTCCTGCCTCAGCCTCCCGAGTAGCTGGGACTACAGGCACCTGCCACCGCGCCCGGCTAATTTTTTTTGTATTTTTAGTAGAGATGGGGTTTCACCGTGTTAGCCAAGATGGTCTCGATCTCCTGACCTCGTGATCCGCCCGCGTCGGCCTCCCAAAGTGCTGGGATTACAGGCGTGAGCCACCGCGCCCGGCCGATAACTTTTTTTTTAAACTAGCCATTTCTAAATTAGTTGCCATTTTTATCACTTTTATCACTTTTATAATCTCATTCATTGATTATTTTACTCGTGCTAAAAGTTTGCTCTGAAACGCCTTTTATATATATATAAATGCCTTTTATATATATATATAATATGCCTTTTATATATGTGTATATATATATATATATATATATATCTCTTCTGTTGTTCTTAGTTTGGTACATCCCACCTAAAACAGACTACCTACTAATTCTTTTAAATCTCTCTGTTAGGCTCTTTATTGTATACATTTGTAATTATATACAAAATTATTTTCATAGCTAGTTATCTCAGTACCACACAATGATTAATTTATGTGTCAGTGAGAAACATTAAGAATTTTATTGCCAAGAGAGACTCACATAAATCAGAACTCTTACCAGGTTTCAAGAGAGATAGGTGCAGTAGGGGGTGGTCTGGAATATCCCTCCTGCTCCCCAGGCCCTTTCTTTTGGCATCTGATGGGCTCTGGCCCAGGGTATTGGATGAGGTTTGGAGGGTTGGGTGTGTGCCAGTGACCTCATTTGTACAGGAGGAGCCATCTCAATATGAAGCATCTCCATTTTATACTCAGCGATACAGCATAGATGGACATTTTTCAGGGAACCATATCCTATATATTTTTAGATTCCATCTTTATTTTTCATAAGCAATTCAGACATATTCTGCCAAAAGCAGTATATAGATAAACTACCCTAGTGAAAACCCTTCAGTTTGTTTGCTAGGAAGTCTGTCATTAGTATGTTTCCAAGGAGATCCTACCAGGTCATCTGCTTTCTTACTTTCAGGAAAGCATACACCATTTTCCCCTGTAAGAGGGAAAATGGATCACAGGCTAGCTGCTTAACTCAGGCAGCAAGTGCAAATTTTGAATGTTCTCCTCAAACTATCTGTTTGATTCTTGCAATCCTCCTCACTTGTATTTTTACCCATTGGTGTTCATTTCCTTTGATATTAGGGAAATACTTGTTTTCTCATTTATTTTAAGCAAAAATTCTACTAGTTGTCCCCATTTTAACTGCTCATCTACTTTAGAACGGTACTCCTTCAGTACGTTTCTTCTGTTGTCTTGAGTTTCTTTCCCATCTCTTCATTGCTGTCAGTTTAAAACACTGCCAAGTTTTCCATCTTTGAAGAAACAAATAGAAAATAATTTTTTTCTGTATCGTGCTTACTCCTAAAGCTCTCCATCCTATCCCTCTTTTTCCCTATAAGGCAAACAGTCCTGACACTTGCCATACTTATTTTCTCACTGCCTATGAATTCCTCGATTTCATGTACTTTAGCCATTGTAATACAGGTTCTAAACATCAGCATTATTGAGATTTTGTCCTGGATAATTCCGTATTAGGGGGACTGTGTTGTGCATTGTAGGATGTTAAATAGCATTCATTACCCCTACCTAATAAATGCCAGTGGGACCCCCTGGTTGTGACAACTAAAAATATTTCCAGACATTGCCACGTGTGCCCTGCTAGACAAAAATTGCCCCCGGTTGAGAACTATCTAAAGCTATCAGTGACTTTGCCAATTTTCTTTTTTTTAATCTTAATTTTGTATTCATTTAACAGTGTTGAGCACTTACTCTCTTCCTTTCACAGTGCGAAATCTCCTGTGGTTATTCTCATTCTTCTTTGCTCTTTTCAGATTGCTTTGGAGGCTTCTTCACACCCACACTTTAAACACAGCTATTTCTGCTATTCGATCCTTTATTGCTTTTTTATTTACCTGTTCTATCTAAAAACTTAAAATGGAGGGGAAGTTATAAGTGAATTCCAAACAAAAAGGCTGGGAATTTCTGTTATATTGGAAATCTGACAAAATCGAATAGGCACGACAATCACAATATACTAGATTTATAGAAACATAATGAGGGCCTGTGAAAAATTTATTTCCATACGGAGAATAGCCAAAATTCTGAAGGCAATTATCTTTGGAGTGGATATAGAGAAATATGCAGTGATTTTGCCCTAATAGTTAACGGCTTCTCTCCTTTTTTTTTTTTTTTTGATGTTTATTACTATTGTAATTTTTGTTTTTGTACAAATATATTTCAGCCTTTATTGTATACATTTGTAATTATATACAAAATTATTTTCATACTCAGCTAGTTATCTCAGTACCACACAGTGATTAATTTATGTGTCAGTGAGAAACATTAAGAATTTTATTGCCAAGAGAGACTCACATAAATCAGAACTCTTACCAGGTTTCAAGAGAGATAGGTGCAGTAGGGGGTGGTCTGGAATATCCCTCCAGACCTTTTAAAATAGTCAAGTATTTCTTAATATCCCCTTCTGTGTCTAAAGTCACTTTGGAGAAGCAGCAATTTTGTCATTTAAAGTAGGTCCTCCCTATTAGAATCAGAAATGTAATACATTGTAATACTAATTTCTACCCTCACTGCTATCACTGACCATTATGCATTATTTTTCCAAATTGACAGCAGCTTAAGTCAAGCAAAAGGCAGTGGTAAAAGTTGCGGGCATTGTGCAAGCAGCATGTATTAGACAATCCAGGAAACCTGGCAACCCCCAGAGACACACACATTGCCCACTTCTGCCCTGCAGTGTGGCCTCTGCAACTGCTGTCTCTGCTTTGTCTCCTTCAGAGCTTCCCAGGGACTGTGCCTCAGGCTGAATTGTGCCTCAGGCTGGCTCTGGTCCAAGAGGAGCTTGTGGTGTGCAGAGGGCATGTGTTGGGGAGGGGTGAGAAGTTTTGACTATGACTTTAGAAAAAACAAAAATCTATAAAATACCTTTAGTGTCTAAAAATAAAAAAAGTAATAAAGTAATAAAATGTACTAAATTAGTGAACACAAACACTTCTGTAATATTTTCATGCTTTTCCACCCTTCTTTGTTTTTTAAATGCTTTTGGTACCTCCTAATCTTTCATATGCTATAAGAATATGCACTTGTATTTTATCTTTATGAAACTTATCTGAAATAAAAGTGCATTATTTAAAAATCAAAGGTACACTTTCTTCTAAAACACAATATGAACAAAGTAGGAAAACTTATAAAATTGGAATCCTTTTTTGTCACTTAGATGTGATTTTATTTTAAGCAAGTACATGGTATGATGAAAGGAATGATTGATTTGGGAAAGGACACCGAACTCCAATGTTACCTGTTTCAGAGGATAATAATAATACTGCCCACCTCATAGAGTTGTCATAGAATCAGATAATACAGTTTATGTGAAAAGGCTTTGTAAGATTTAAAGTGCTATACAAATGAATATGACAGTTGTTTTATTAATAACGTGTCAAAACTAGAAACATTGAAAAACAAATAGTATTGCCTTTTAATGTAGTGATTTAGGAAAGAAATATTTTAAAAGTCAAACTCACATTTGGGGTATATCTTTACCATGAAAGTGTTAGTTCCTTTCAGCCACAACAAAAAAGTCCTAAATGTTCAAGTTATTTATCTATTAGATCTTTATAAGGGTAATGTGCTATTTACTTGATTTGTATTTGGCTATTTTTTGAAAAGTCATACATTTTTCACAATCTTCAAAATCAATTTATAATCACTTAGAAAAAATTAATTGAGCAGTATGCTTAAGATTTGAATGCTATGATTTATGTTATACTTTAGTTAGAAAGTTTACTCAACTCAGTTATTTTCTGATTATTAAACTGGGAAAAAAGCATCTGCGCAGAACACAGGTGTCTTGGCTATTTACGGAGAAATTTAATTTGCATTTTTTTATTTCTTAAATAAATGCAAGTTTAACCATTGTAGACATTTATGTGACTACTTATGTAACTTATTTAATAACCTGATAAATTACTAGTTTTAAAGTATCTTTTGTCAAATTTTAAGGTAATGCTATTCAAAATAGGCAATAACTTCAAAGACCAAAAAATAACATAGAAGAAAATAATTATAGATTATTTATTTTCCTTTAAGAATAAATTTTGAACATAGTATATTTAGTAGTACTGGTCATTTGTATGATAATTTAAGATCTCTAATCTTTTGTGAGACAAACTTTTGTAACACACTCGAGTTTTTGCACATGTCTTTCTTCTTTCTTTATTCTATTGGAAGGATACTTCCACCAGTAGGGTATTCAGCTTGAATATTTAAACTATCAGGGATTAGAACTAGAGGGTAACCAGCTGTCAGATAATTCATATCATGTATTAGGCTTCAGTTGGGATGAGACAGTATATCTCAGCATGCTGTTACCTTCAGTAAGATTTATGTTCCAAAGTGTGGATACATTAATACAAATAGTGATTTTAAATGAAAAGCAGATCAGCCACCTAGCTATGGTTCATGAATCACAGTGATTCTCACTTTATCTTTCTCTCTTTTATTTTTTAATAACAATAATAAAAGTATATAGAAAGTATCTCTGAGCCAAGTGGGTGCCAGAGTACATTGGTGCTAAAGCTTTAACTTGACCCAGCAGTCCACTGGAAGTTGCTATAGCTGGGAAAGAAAGAAGTGAGGCATAGATGCTGGGTTTACATTTAGAAAAAGAGAAAGGAACTATTAATGCGTGCTTTTCTCTAATAGCATTTATCTCTCTAGGAAGTCCTGCATAACAAAAGAAGTTGGGATGCCATTAAGTTTTATGAAGTGATACTATGATTTCTTGAAGGGAACTTACTATTACGCAGCTGGAAGCCTGTAAGGTCTGTTAACTAAAGAAGTTCAAAGATAGCCACAGTTGTTCAGTATATAGTTTTGCTTTGTATTTTTTTGATTGAGTGCAGTGGGGTTGAACATAAAAGATGCTTGAATCTTCAGCTTTTCATGATTCTCTGCTTGTTATAAATAGACTATTAAGTAATTTTTAGGAAATCAGAACAAGCGACCTATACAAATGATTTCTACAGAAATTTTTTTTTCCTCTTGTAAAACAATATAAAATACAGTGATTTATAAATTTTGGTACTATAGCTTTGCTAAAAATTTCTATATTATTTAAAAAATAAGAATACTTTTACCATAAGATAGGAAATTATTCTGGTTCAATAAGCAAGCCTATTTTACTGAAACAATAGATAAAAACTTCACTAAAAATATTTTCTTTTTTCTTTTTTAAGAAGCATGAATGCATAATAAAGTAACAGTAGAAATGCTCAGGATAAAACAACAACCCAAATTAAAGAAAACGTTAAAAAGATGATTTTATTAGATGGACTTAATGTCCACCTAATGGACAAATAAAGTAAATTCTCAGTTTGACCCAGTGCTAGCTATGTGCCCATTATGCATTAGGTACTATTTTAGGGCATGGGGATGGCAATAGTCAACAGGAAGGGAAGATTTCTTTACTTGTGGCAGCTGAGTTACATGGTATTAAAAGGAACTAAAAGAAAGTCTTGAATCTGAAACATTTAGATTTCCTACCAGAGTCCTGAAATGCCTGCATTCAGAAAATAGAGGCTCCTTTCCCACAAGGACACCTTACTAGAATAAGTAAGAAATTACTAGTTCTGGATTCTATTACAGGTCTAAGTAATCAAATGGTGAACAGCCCACAACCAAATCTGAAAATAGAAGTGAGGGGATTTAATTGGCTTATAATTATTGGTGAGGTAGAGCAAAGGTTTAAGTAAGGTGAGTCCAATTCATTTCTTCAGTGAACGTTGTGGACTACCTACCATGAGCCAGAAACTGGGCTAGGCATTATGTCTTCCAAGAAATGTAAGACAGCTTTTTTTTTTTTTTTTAAACTTTGAAAGGTTGTATTATACATTCGTTCAGATAATCTGTTTCCACGAATTGTCAGATTCACAAAACAGAACTTGTAGGAAGTAGAACTCAGAGAAGTAAAATGAGGTGTCTTCATCTCTATTTTTATTTTTTCCCCTCTGTCCCTTTTTTCTGCCTCTTCTTAGTGTCAACTTACTTCTTAAAAATAAAAACATTACTGAAAATAACAAAACTCAGTTGCATATTAATAGTATTAGACTCAAGAGAACAGATAAGTTAGGTATTGCTTCTTCTACTGTTCCCGCATGTGAATCTTTTACTTTAAAGAAAAAGTTAACCAAACTTACTTTCATGCTTTATAGAACGAGCATCACTTTAGTTATGTCACGTCACTACAGTTTTAATAAGTAAATTTTATTTTATCTTTTTGAGATGGAGTTTTTTTTGCTCTTGTTGCCCAGGCTGGAGTGCAATGGCTTGATTTTGGCTCACTGCAATCTCCGCCTACAGGGTTCAAACAATTCTCCTGCCTCAGCCTCCCAATTAGCTGGGATTACAGGCGTGCACCACCACCATGGGCTAACTTTGCATTTTTAGTAGAGACAGGGTTTCACTATGTTGGTCAGGCTGGTCTCAAACTCCTGAACTCAGGTGATCCACCTGCCTTGGCCCTCCAAAGTGCTGTATTTACAGGCATGAGCCACCACACCCAGCTATTTTTATTTAACAATAATTTCATATTTACAAGGAAGTTAGATGAATTAAACAAAGAACTCTCATAGGACCTTCAGATAGATTTACAAATTGTTGATTTTTATCACATTTTCTTTCTTTCTCTCTCCTTCTGTCTCTGTGATAATACAAACATATATTATCTGTATTATTTTTGTGAATCATGTGAGTGTTGGTTGTAGACATCATGATTCTTTACTCCTATATACTTTAGCATGTATTTTCTAAGAGAAGGATATTCTCTTACATCACAAGATACATATCAAAATCTGCAAATTTAACCTTGCCACAGTATTTTATTTATTATAAATCTATATTCAGTTTTTCCCCATTGTTTCAATTAAAATAAAATCTAGGCTCCAATCCAGAACCATGTGTTATGTTTAGTTGTCATGTCTCTTTTCTCTCCTTTAATCTGAAATAGTTTCTCATCATTTTTTCTCTTACATGGCATTAACACTCATGACAGTCATTTGTGGACTAATTCATGATTGTCTGGTTTTTCACTATTAGGTTCAGCTTATGCAATTTTTGGAAGAGAAACTAGATGCATAATATATTGTTCTTCTTAGTGGATCATGTCAGGGGGTGCAAAATGTCAATTTATCTCATTCCTGGTGATGTTACTTTTGATCACTTGGTAAAGAAAGTGTTTGCTAGTTCCTCACCTCTCTGTGGAAAGGGACACAGCTGAAGCCATGACTTTTACATAGGGTGCTCTCTTGCCTACACAGTTGTAACTGGGAGTGTTTCAAGACAAGACATAGACTCAACAGTTTTGATGTTAAATTGTGGAAAAGAACATAGAACTAACCAGGAATTAGACAAGAAACAGAATAATAGAATTTCTCAGAAACAAACACAAAACAAACAAAACAAAAGAAGAAATAAAACTAGGAAAAAAATCAGAAGAAAAAAACAAACAGAAATTCAGCAAACGTAAAATGCTATTGCCACTTGGAAGTCACTTTGAGATCCAAGAAGAGACATGCCTGGTCTTAATCAGACCATGAAGTGACTTCTTCAGCAGTGCAGTTTAAGTGGTTCTAGCATGTGAGTTTACTTCAGCATCTCAGTGAGTTGTCCAAAATTGTCACAGTGTAATTTTCAAAAGTTTAAAAATGATTTTTTACAAATATAGATTGGACAAGAATCAAAGATCTACTCAATTCATTAATAAGAAAACCTGCACAATAGTAAATTGGTTCAAAGAGCATTTGATTAACTGGATATTTATAGCAATTTGATAGAAGAATGCTAGAGTAATATTGGAAAGTTGGATACAAAATTGGTTCAGGTCCTGCAGGACAATTATCCATTACTAGACAAAAACATTTGTATCATCATTGGATACAAATTTGCAAGTTACCTTCTAACTTCACTGAGTCAGAGCTTTTACAGTAAATAGCAAAATCAAACAATTATATAATCTGTTGAATGTAGTAATCTTTGGGAAAGCCTTTTAGATAACGCTTCAGTATGTGATCACCTTATTGGCCTTCTTTCTGTTTTGTATTCTTAACACAGCCATTACCTTGGTGAGCTCAAGAGAAATGAAGAGAACAGCAATTTAGACCTAGAGAAATTCATGTATAATTGCGATAATGCACAAAGTATTTCAGTAAGGCAGGAGTGTTAGAATAAAGGTGAGATGCTATGATAGAAAGGGGTAGGAGAGAGAGAAGAGCCCGGACAGGGAGAGTCATTATTATGTAATGAGGGTTTGGGTAGGAAGTCAGGAGCGATTGATGGTTTTAAGCAGGACAGTAGCACAAACAGGCCTTTTGGAATCATCATTCACTTAATTTTAAATATATTAAATGAATTCATTATGTGGCTATAGGTTAGAGTAAAAAATACTTTACATTAAAAAATGACAGTGTTCTTTATTATTGTGACTACAGAACAGCATATTGCTTTTTTGTTGACATTTGAGATAAACTTTATATTGCAATTTGTTTGAGACACTTTGCTGCCAAATTAAAACTTTTCTCTCAGCATTTAGCCAAAGTTTCATGTTATTTATTCAATTATGCATTGTTTTATGCTTGTTTATTCTTAAAAATAATGCAGTTGTGTATTTAAAAGCTTTCCCGTTAGTGAATAGTTATCGAATAATCATGAACTTATCAATTAAACCTATTAGGGAGAATGGCAATAATGATGTTCCTAAGAGAAGGACACCAATGAATTATTTCTATTTTGGCTGTTTTTCTTTTATTCAGCAGTTTGTGTACCATTCTAATATTATGACTTCCATTATAAAATACCACAATTTATTAGTGACTGAAGTCACACAGCCCAATTTATGATAAACCTATTTTCTAGCCAACTCATTTTTTCCCTAGTCACAAACCAAACTGTCATTCTGTAAAATATCCTCATAGTTTTGCACATAGGGTAGTGTGAAAGGTGACAAAAGGTAACAGGAAGAATTTATAAAAGTAAAAAATCTTATGTGTAGGCAGTGGATGTGACTACAGGGATTTATACTTATTGTATTGTTAAGTAGCAGTGGGTTTTTGGTTTGGCTCCCGTGTGTTAATTCTGAAATCAACTACCGTATTAAAGGGGCATTATTTTTTCTAAAAGACATTGGACATGAAGAAACAAGTAGCCAGAGATGCAGTCGGCATGAGCTGATTGCAAGATTATTTTCTAATTAAAATATGTCATGACAAAGAAAGAATAATTAGGTATCATATAGGCTTCTTCATTAACAGAAAATAAAAGTGCCACACTTAATTTTTAAACCATTCACAAATCCAGTTCGTGCGTAAAGTGAACTTAAAGATGACAGACTAATTACTTAATGATGAGTGGGTTAGAAATGAGAAATACAAACAACCATGTCTGAAGAGAGGTAGTAATTATATATAAGCTTGTAGGTTGTCAGGATTTTCTTAAGTATTTATTATCAGGAGACCTTAAGATGTTTTTCCCAATACCTAAGAATATGAGCTTTCTATGACATTTCATCTATAATTTTCATGATTAAGCCTTTTATAACATTTTCCCTTTTCTTTTTTAGCCCTATGAAAGCAAATATTTGTTCCCTAAATTTCCTCATTGTCAGGGATGGAAAATTTGGAAAGTTAATATTTATTGGAAGTTTATTATATATCAAAACTTACATAGTCATATTTCCCACATGAAAAACTCTGTGCACTTTTAGTAAATGGATGTAGTCATTAAAATTCTTTCTCCTGTTGAATCCTACCTCCCTGTAACTTGTGTATTGTTCTCTGTTGCAACACACAATTCTGCAATGTTGGCCAGGCTGGTCTCAAACTCCTGATTTTAAGTGATCCTCCTGCCTTGGCCTCCCAAAGTGCTGGGATTACAGGTGTGAGCCATCACGCCCGACATAGATATTTGTAGCTTTTTCATATTTTTGGCTTTTATAAAATGTGTATATTCTTTCAATATTAAGAACACTCACCATTTCTATGCCATGGATAGACTGTTTTGGGAAATAATCTTTAAAAAATGTTACATTCATAGAAAAATAGCATAAACCACATGTCTGAAAACTGATTAGAGAGTGCTAATTAATCCTTTTTTTCTAGACACTAGACCTCAGATTTTCTAAATTTTGTTTTCTTCCAAGAGAATTTGGTCTTGACTACAGAAATTTCCACAGAATGATTATTTTGGCTACTGGCTAGGTTAACTGACAGTTATGTAATCTTGAGTTAAAGGACTAAAGAGACAATAGTAGATTTATTTATTTTGGTGGTATAGATTTAGTCAAAGAGTTATCCTTAGGATCACTGATAATGTGGAGGAACAATATTTCAGATTCCAAACATAGGATTCTACATGTATCATGTAAGAAAGTGTAAAATGAATAAAAACACTTATGACCAATATGAACTAACAATTCTGTGCTTTCGTTAATAGACTATTGAATCTCAACCGATTTTCACCTGTCTTCTTCCTAGACTTAATTTGAAGTGACTGGGTTTAAGTAAGAATGGTTTAAGTAAGAACAGGCTGTTAAAGACTTCAAAAACATTTAATAAATTTATGATTTCCCTTATCATTATGTGAGAAGAACTACAAATCAGCTTGGTCCTTTCCTTGGGGATATGTGTCCTAGATTTGTGTCTTTGAGTAAAGGTATTGAATAGGGAGTTTATTTTTGCTTCGAGTGTCAAGAAAGTAGTAATTTCTGGTGATGATGATGGTGTGTGTATACTTTGCTAAAGTAAATCCAATATGTAAAAATACACATTTATAAAGCAAGGGAATTCAGCCAGTTTTTTTGCATACAGTTTATAATAAATACAGTCAATAGCAAATCCTTCTGTATTCATCAGCAATAATAGCTGATGTTTATTAATGGCCATCTACAGACTGGCCCTAAGCCTAAAATCAAAGGTGAACACATCACAAATGGTTTATTTACAAAACATTACAAACTGCAAGACAACGTAATATCTGGCCTAGAAAATAAGGTGAAGTAGAAAAAATAGAACTTGCAATCAGAATCAATAAGGCCTGAATATCTGTTCTCTGGCTCTTCCCATGTACCAGTTCTCTACTCACCTCCATCAATTATGTTTGTAAAAGGTGGATGAATGAAGAAAGCAGAATTGCACAGAAGGATAAGTTGAACTGTATTGCAGTGGGAACAGGGCCTCAACTGATCATATAGTGAACTTTCAGACTGAGATGAGTCTTCATATTTGTTCTACATCAGGGCAAGAGGAAGCATTCTCTATACCTCCATATTGGCCAAGCAATGCAGACTGCTCGGAGAAGGGGTTGTGACCCACAGTGGACAAGGCAGTAAGGGCTGAGAGCTGAGGCCAAGTCGTGAAGAGGGATTTAGTTGAGAGCGGTTAGTGGTCAAAACACAGCAGCTGGGAGAATGCATGTTTCAGTCCTGATTGTGGGGATCTGGAAGGTATACCACTTCAGCCATTGGAGTATCTATCTTCACAATAATCCCTTAAAGTTAGACATTATTATTTTTTACATACTACAAATGAGGAAATTGAGATATATAGATAGTAATTAATACTAATAAATATGCTAATGTAGTTGTTTTTAATCTTTTTTTTTTACAAGATCCCTTAACATTCTTAAAAATTACTGAGGATCAAAAAGAATGTTGGTTTCTGTGGGTTGTATCAATTAATACTTACCTAATTAATAATTAAAACAGACATCTGAAAAAAAGTAAGCCATTTTCAGATAATAGTATTTAACCTATTATATGTTAAATAAAATAATTTTTTAGAAACGTCTATATTTTCCCAAACAAAAAAAATGATGAGAAGTGCGGTATTGCTTTACAGTTTTGCAAATTTCTTCATTGTCTGGCTGGGATTTTCTCTTTCTTCATTCAATCTGGTGCAATATGTTGTTTTGTGAAGAATATTAGCCCACACATAGATACATTGTTGGAAAGGGTAGCTCCTCACAGTTTAGTTGAAGGCAGGATCTGAAGCCATATTGATGAATTTTTTATACTCTGAAATAAAATGATGATACTGACGTGAATATTGTACTCGTAGAAACACTTTTGACTCTTTGTTCTTAAAACCAGTCACATTCACTGCTAGTTTTGGGACTTGGCCCATCTAAGATAGTGGTTGTCCTCTCCTCCCACTATCTTCATGCTTCCCACTTCACTTGCTCCTTTCTACCTATTCCTGCATGTCTAATGCAAGTCCTTCATCCCATGTGAAACTCTCCTGAAATATTCCAGCCTTTACTGACTTAAACCTCTGTTTTGGACAAATGATTTTCTGATTGTTTTCTTTCTGTTGTTTTCAATTTTCTTTTCCTTCTGCTTTTTATCATCTGCAGTTGTATTTGTAACTTGTTTTAAACAAAAAGAATTGAAAAATTGAAGTTCCTAACAATGTTGTTTCTTTTGCAGCTTACACAGGAAAAAGAAGCAAAACCCACAATATATGTCATCTTCTGTTGTGAAACAAAGATATTTCACACTGATTACCTTATGAGGGCTTGAGTCTCACTGATTGTTTTACTCCAGCATAGTGCTTAAGCATAGTATAGTATTCAGTTAATTAATGTTTATTGAGCTTAATTGAATTGACTACTTTCTGGCTCTGCATTTTCATTTATACAAAAAATAATGAAAATTTGTTACTTTAATCAGACGTACTCGCCTTCTGATTCCGATAAAATTACTAATTTTAGTGAGCTGCAATAGTGACAAAATCTATCTCCTGTTATGCCTTTGTTTATGTTGTATTCTTGACTGTTCAGTTATTCTACATAAGCTACATAGCTTCTTATTGTATTAACATCATATCAAAGTCCAGATCTAAACCATTTAATGCAATAAGATAAGTTAGTCCTATGAGTTCCAATTTGTAGACCATACATTCTTGGTAGGGAGCTTAGTTTCTACAAGGAGTCTCGAGTAAAAGCAGCATTTGTTGAATAAATGACATGTTGCACATACATGTGTTTCTGTGGATTTAAATGTTTGTTGTAGTTTTCATAAATTGTTTATATATTTATAGAGTTTATAAGATGATTTTTGGGAAAAATAATTTTCTTTCTATAGAACTCCAGACTAGTAAATCCAATTACCAACTTTCCCCGTTACTCATGCCAAAAAACTTGAACTTCTTTCTGCCTGTGTTCCTTCTTTGAGAACTCACATTTATGTCATTCCCAAATTCTTTCATTTCTTTTGTCATAAGACACCCAGAATCTGACCAGTTCTCACCATCTCTGTCATTGCCATATGTTGGGGTGGCCTCTCTGGCTGGATTCTTGCCATCGCCTCCCAGCTGCTCCCCTACTTTTGGTTCACTCTTGCTTGCTTAGTCTGTTCTCCTCAGAGCTGCTCAATTGATCCTTTTAATATCTAAATTAAATTATGTTATGTCTGTTCTCAACACTTCCCAATGGCTTCCCACTATGGCCTGTATTTCCCTACACAATTCCATTCCTTGCTTTCACTCTCCAGTTATCTCCTATTATTTTACCTTCCTTTCGCTCCACTAGCCACTTTATCCTTCTTAATTTTTCTTGGGCTTGTCAAGCAATTACCCACCTCAGTGTCTTTGCATTTGTAATTCTTGCTGCTTCGAACACCCTTCCTCCAGATTACTGCATGTTGTCCTCCCTCATTTTCTTTGGGTTTCTGCTCAAGTGTCACCTTATCATTATATCATCCCTGACCATTCTCTATAAAACAGCAACCACTGTTTTTTTTTAATGTTTCCGTATCTGCTTTACCATGCTTCATTTTTCTCAATAATATTTATCACTATTTTACATAATATATGTTTGCTTACTTATTTAATGTGAGGTTCACCCAATACTGGAGCAAAAGATACTTTAGGGCATGTACTATTTTTTAAATATATATAATGAAACATCCCCAAAGCCTAGAATAGGGCGTCAAACAAAGAAGGCATGGAATACGTATTAAGCAAATAGAAGAAAGAAAAAATAAATAATCCAGAAAAACATTTTCTAATTTGTTTTAACCTTTTGTTATTTTATATTTTCTCCTTAGTGACAATTAAAAATTCCATCTACTATTATATTTTCCCTCCAACACTTCCAGTGGTTTTCTGCCATTGGAATAGGACCTTGCTAAAACAGGCTTTTCATAAAGTTCTGAATTACATATTAATTTCTCTTTTGGCCTCACAGTAGGAGGATGAAATACTGCAAGTGGTAGAAGATTATTTTTACCTTAAAATACACATCCTAGTGCATATTGTGAGGCTCCAAATATATCTATTCTAAAACGTTGATTTACATTTACCCTCAAAAACTAAAAGCAAGGGGAGTTTGACTTCTTTGTTCTTTCATAGTAAATATCCTGTGTAATGAGAGACTTTCGTTTTTTTTTTAAAAAGTCCTCAGAGAAAGCTGCACTATTACTCAAATTGTTTCTGTCAAATTGAATTTCATTTGTGAATTTGTGCTAGTTTAAAACATTTAAAAATCAGACATTTTGGCATAGTTTTTGGATTCAAAGGAAATTATAATTACAGCAGTTATAAAGCAAGGAAAAAATAAAAAGCTGTTGAATCATCTGTGGAGCATATTGCATAATGTGTAATTTTAGACTCTCAGTAATTCAATTAATTTAACATGACAACTTTTCTGTGCTTTACAATTTGGCAATTTCTAGCAATTTAATAGGTTTCCCCATTTTTATGTCCAACCATTCCCATAAGGTTTACAAGTCTTGGAAATGCTAATTTCAATCAGAGTACAGTTTAATTTAAAATTTCATTGTTAATTGTAGTTATTTATCCATTTCAGAGAGTTATCCATGATCCAGCCCAGTGGCATTTGTCAAAATGAGCAGTCAGTTCATCTTGGGTTTAGATACTAAGCTGGAACATTTAAAATTTAACCTAATGATATGTTTAGTAATAATAAAGCTGTAAACAAATTTGTAATCTATGCTTAATACAAATTGTAACATAACTTTAAAAATACTCAAGACATGAATAACAGTAATGAGTTTTCACTGTAAAGAGAGCTGTGATATAATGTGGGGGAAATTGAAATTATTGTAAATAGAAAATAATTTTGAGAACTGCTACTGTCATAGAATTAATAATTTTACACAGTTTTTGAAAATCACTCCATTTAGAAGATCAGCTGGAATGTCTATTTCCTCATATATAAATTTTTAACAGAATAGCATCTTTACTGCTGCATCATAAAGTGAAATCAATAAAAGTGTTATTTGTTGAAGTGCTTAGCTCTGTGATCTTATGAGAGTTTTATTATCTTCTTCCTAGATGAAAAATACCTCTTGTTGTAATCATCTTTAACATTAACTTGACAATGTTTAGATGGCATGTAAATCAGATTATGATGCCTAACCATTATTAACACAGCAAATGAATTTTTACTCTTGAGTTCATAAATCCACAAGTAGCATTTTTTAAATATAATATCCTTTTAATAAAACTAGAGATTTAAAAATTAATTTTTACATTATCCCCAAATACTCCAAATATTATACTTTTTGTTATATTTGTTTTTACTAGTCTAGACAACTCAAATAAAATAGCTAATCTTCTATGATATGTGTTTACCAATTCCATTTATATTTATACTGCATTGTGTTTTATGATCAATGGATAAAAGCTTTAACTTGTCAACCTATTAGGCTGTTTAGACATTAAATTCAGTTTCTTTTTCTCTAGGCTGAATCTGATTTATTATTGCACCAAATACAGTTAATAAATACTCTTTTATGGAAATTATTTATTCTGACCTGAATCTGCCTTAATCATGGAGATTAAATGAGACTGACAAAAAATAGAAAGAACCTTAGGGTGTCTGGTTACATATTTTGTTGTAGAATGTTTACCTTATATGCATAGATAAACTAATAAAATCTTAATGTAAATATAAGCTTTAGAATGCAGGGGTTTATTTGGTGGATTAGATGGCACTGATCTAGGCTTTTCATGACTGCCTACCCTTGAGGTACTGAAAATCTGGATTATCTTTACTTCCAGAAGAAATTACCAGAGACTCACTGGCAAAGTATTTAATAAGACAATTATTTTCTTTTAAATGCAGTAAATGCAGGCAGTGTTTAAAATCTGAATTGGATATAAGAGATTTGAAAAGGAGGGGTATACAAAGAGAGAACATGCTTATTTTCTGGTTTCTTTAGTCCAAGAAAGATAATGTTGAACTGAGAATGGGTGAGAACAAGGTAACTGACCTGGGGATCTCACAGTTTTGTGGAAACAGTGATTTGCTACCAATGCATATATGAGGCCTTTACACTTGTTCTATTCTTATTACCATTTGGGCAATTTCACGTCTCTTGTCATCTTGCTCTCCATAGCTCACTGTTAAGTCTTCAGACATTGACTATCCTCACCCTTACACCATCCTCCGTTCTCAGAAAGTAATCATGCCTACCTTTCTTTTCACAGAGAAAATGGAGACAATGAGAGTTCTACTCACTCAATTTCTGACAATACTTCCCACATATACATTTCTGTACTTTTGCATTCAGCATTATTTTTTTCACTCCAGTCTTAAAGGAAAGGTCATTTATCAAGAATCTTGTTTGAAAGTGAAAGAACCATAGCACCGAGTATCCCTCTGTCACCTGCTCATTTTCCTGTAATAGTCAATCACTCTGAAATAATATTCTTATTTTCTCTTACTTTCTCACTATGAAGTTTTCCATACTCCAGGACTTTGTGGAAACTTATCTTGTTAAGGATGTCCATAGTTTCCTCATTGTTACTATCAGTGGACTTCATCCTCTTTCTCTTCTCTGTCATGTTATATTGCTGATTATTCCTTTATTCTTAAAACATCCTTTTTGGCTTTTAGCTCATAGTATTTTTTAAGATTTTTTCTTATCTTGTTGCTCTTTTCTTATCAGTTGCCTTCGCTAATATCTTTTTGTTAGGTACTGATATCCTCCAGATATTGATTCTGAGTGCCTCTCTTCTTCTTCAATGCATTTTCCCCCAAATGATTTAATCAATTTCAATTCTCAATTGATGATAATAAAAGTCTCTTTCTTCAGGTCAGCCTCTTTATCTGTATGACTTGCAGGCATGACATCTTTAATATGTTCAAAATAAACTATCCTTGTTATCTTGCAAACTTTCTCTTCTATTTTTTGGGGGCCTTTATCAATGTGCTTATCAAAGTCATTTATCTTATCCTTTTAATTATAAAGTCTTATTTATACAGCTTCTTTATTATTATTATTATTATACTTTAAGTTTAGGGTACATGTGCACAATGTGCAGGTTAGTTACATATGTATACATGTGCCATGCTGGTGTGCTGCACCCATTAACTCGTCATTTAGCATTAGGTATATCTCCTAATGCTATCCCTCCCCCCTCCCCCCACCCCACAACAGTCCCCAGATTGTGATGTTCCCCTTCCTGTGTCCATGTGTTCTCATTGTTCAATTCCCATCTATGAGTGAGAACATGCGGTGTTTGGTTTTTTGTCCTTGCGATAGTTTACTGAGAATGATGGTTTCCAGCTTCATCCATGTCCCTACAAAGGACATGAACTCATCATTTTTTATGGCTGCATAGTATTCCATGGTGTATATGTGCCACATTTTCTTAATCTAGTCTATCATTGTTGGACATTTGGGTTGGTTCCAAGTCTTTGCTATTATGAATAGTGCCGCAATAAACATACGTGTGCATGTGTCTTTATAGCAGCATGATTTATAGTCCTTTGGGTATATACCCAGTAATGGGATGGCTGGGTCAAATGGTATTTCTAGTTCTAGATCCCTGAGGAATCGCCACACTGACTTCCACAATGGTTGAACTAGTTTACAGTCCCACCAACAGTGTAAAAGTGTTCCTATTTTTCCACATCCTCTCCAGCACCTGTTGTTTCCTGACTTTTTAATGATTGCCATTCTAATTGGTGTGAGATGGTATCTCATTGTGGTTTTGATTTGCATTTCTCTGATGGCCAGTGATGATGAGCATTTTTTCACGTGTCTGTTGGCTGCATAAATGTCTTCTTTTCAGACGTGTCTGTTCATGTCCTTCGCCCACTTTTTGATGGGGTTGTTTGTTTTTTTCTTGTAAATTTGTTTGAGTTCATTGTAGATTCTGGATATTAGCCCTTTGTCAGATAAGTAGGTTGCGAAAATTTTCTCCCATTTTGTAGGTTGCCTGTTGACTCTGATGGTAGTTTCTTTTGCTGTGCAGAAGCTCTTTAGTTTAATTAGATCCCATTTGTCCATTTTGGCTTTTGTTGCCATTGCTTTTGGTGTTTTAGACATGAAGTCCTTGCCCATGCCTATGTCCTGAATGGTAATGCCTAGGTTTTCTTCTAGGGTTTTTATGGTTTTAGGTCTAACGTTTAAGTCTTTAATCCATCTTGAATTAATTTTTGTATAAGGTGTAAGGAAGGGATCCAGTTTCAGCTTTCTACATATGGCTAGCCAGTTTTCCCAGCACCATTTATTAAATAGGGAATCCTTTCCCCATTGCTTGTTTTTGTCAGTTTTGTCAAAGATCAGATAGTTGTAGATATGTGGCATTATTTCTGAGGGCTCTGTTCTGTTCCGTTGACCTATATCTCTGTTTTGGTACCAGTACCATGCTGTTTTGGTTACTGTAGCCTTGTAGTATAGTTTGAAGTCAGGTAGTGTGATGCCTCCAGCTTTGTTCTTTTGGCTTAGGATTGACTTGGTGTGCGGGCTCTTTTTTGGTTCCATGTGAACTTTAAAGTAGTTTTTTCCAATTCTGTGAAGAAACTCATTGGTAGCTTGATGGGGATGGCATTGAATCTATAAATTACCTTGGGCAGTATGGCCATTTTCACGATATTGATTCTTCCTACCCATGAGCATAGAATGTTCTTCCATTTGTTTGTATCCTCTTTTATTTCATTGAGCAGTGGTTTGTAGTTCTCTTTGAAGAGGTCCTTCACGTCCCTTGTAAGTTGGATTCCTAAGTATTTTATTCTCTGAAGCAATTGTGAATGGGAGTTCACTCATGATTTGGCTCTCTGTTTGTCTGTTATTGGTGTATAAGAATGCTTGTGATTTTCTACATTGATTTTGTATCCTGAGACTTTGCTGAAGTTGCTTATCAGCTTAAGGAGATTTTGGGCTGAGCTGTTGGGGTTTTCTAGATATACAATCATGCCATCTGCAAACAGGGACAATTTGACTTCCTCTTTTCCTAATTGAATACCCATTATTTCCTTCTCCTGCCTAATTGCCCTGGCCAGAACTTCCAACACTATGTTGAATAGGAGTGGTGAGAGAGGGCATCCCTGTCTTGTGCCGGTTTTCAAAGGGAATGCTTCCGGTTTTTGGCCATTCAGTATGATATTGGCTGTGGGTTTGTCATAGATAGCTCTTATTATTTTGAGATACGTCCCATCAATACCTAATTTATTGAGAGTTTTTAGCATGAAGTGTTGTTGAATTTTGTCAAAGGCCTTTTCTGCATCTATTGAGATAATCATGTGGTTTTTTCTTTGGTTCTGTTTATATGCTGGATTGCATTTATTGATTTGCATATATTGAACCAGACTTGCATCCCAGGTATGAAGCCCACTTGATCATGGTGGATAAGCTTTTTGATGTGCTGCTGGATTCGGTTTGCCAGTATTTTATTGAGGATTTTTGCATCAATGTTCATCAAGGATATTGGTCTAAAATTCTCTTTTGGTTGTGTCTCTTCACGGCTTTGGTATCAGGATGATGCTGGCCTCATAAAATGAGTTAGGGAGGATTCCTTCTTTTTCTGTTGTTTGGAATAGTTTCAGAAGGAATGGTACCAGTTCCTCCTTGTACCTCTGGTAGAATTTGGCTGTGAATCCATCTGTTCCTGGACTCTTTTTGGTTGGTAAGCTATTGATTATTGCCACAATTTCAGATCCTGTTATTGGTCTATTCAGAGATTCAACTTCTTCCTGGTTTATCTTGGGAGAGTGTATGTGTCGAGGAATTTATCCATTTCTTCTAGATTTTCTAGTTTATTTGCATAGAGGTGTTTGTAGTATTTTCTGATGGTAGTTTGTATTTCTGTGGGATCGGTGGTGATATCCCCTTTATCATTTTTTATTGCATCTATTTGATTTTTCTCTCTTCTTTTCTTTATTAGTCTTGCTAGCGGTCTATCAATTTTGTTGATCCTTTCAAAAAGCAGCTCCTGGATTCATTAATTTTTTGAAGGGTTTTTTGTGTCTCTATTTCCTTCAGTTCTGCTCTGATTTTAGTTATTTCTTGCCTTCTGCTAGCTTTTGAATGTGATTGCTCTTGCTTTCTAGTTCTTTTAATTGTGATGTTAGGGTGTCAATTTGGGATCTTTCCTGCTTTCTCTTGTGGGCATTTAGTGCTATGAATTTCCCTCTACACACTGCTTTAATGTGTCCCAGATATTCTGGTATGTTGTGTCTTTGTTCTCATTGGTTTCAAAGAACATCTTTATTTTTGCCTTCATTTCGTTATGTACCCAGTAGTCATTCAGGAGCAGGTTGTTCAGTTTCCATGTAGTTGAACGGTTTTGAGTGAGTTTTCTTAATCCTGAGTTCTAGTTTGATTGCACTGTGGTCTGAGAGACAGTTTGTTATAATTTCTGTTCTTTTACATTTGCTGAGGAGAGCTTTACTTCCAAGTATGTGGTCAATTTTGGAATAGGTGTGGTGTGGTGCTGAAAAAAATGTATATTCTGTTGATTTGGGGTGGAGAGTTCTGTAGATGTCTATTAGGTCTGCTTGGTGCAGAGCTGAGTTCAATTCCTGGGTAACCTTGTTAACTTTCTGTCTCATTGATCTGTCTAATGTTGACAGTGGGGTGTTAAAGTCTCCCATTATTATTGTATGGGAGTCTAAGTCTCTTTTTAGGTCACTCAGGACTTGCTTTATGAATCTGGGTGCTCCTGTATTGGGTGTATATATATTTAGGTTAGTTAGCTCTTCTTGTTGAATTGATCCCTTTACCATTATGTAATGGCCTTCTTTGTCTCTTTTGATCTTTGTTGGTTTAAAGTCTGTTTTATCAGAGACTAGGATTGCAATCCCTGCCTTTTTTTGTTTTCCATTTGCTTGGTAGATCTTCCTCCATCCTTTTATTTTGAGCCTATGTGTGTCTCTGCACGTGAGATGGGTTTCCTGAATACAGCACACTGATGGGTCTTGTCTCTATCCAATTTGCCAGTCTGTGTCTTTTAATTGGAGCATTTAGTCCATTTATATTTAAAGTTAATATTGTTATGTGTGAATTTGATCCTGTCATTATGATGTTAGCTGGTTAATTTGTTCGTTAGTTGATGCAGTTTCTTCCTAGTCTCGATGGTCTTTACATTTTGACATGATTTTGCAGTGGCTGGTACTGGTTGTTCCTTTCCATGTTTAGCGCTTCCTTCAGGAGCTCTTTTAGGGCCGGCCTGGTGGTGACAAAATCTCTCAGCATTTGCTTGTCTGTAAAGGATTTTATTTTTCCTTCACTTATGAAGCTTAGTTTGGCTGGATATGAAATTCTGGGTTGAAATTTCTTTTCTTTAAGAATCTTGAATATTGGCCCCCACTCTCTTCTGGCTTGTAGAGTTTCTGCCGAGAGACCAGCTGTTAGTCTGATGGGCTTCCCTTTGTGGGTAACCCGACCTTTCTCTCTGGCTGCCCTTAACACTTTTTCCTTCATTTCAACTTTGGTGAATCTGACAATTATGTGTCTTGGAGTTGCTCTTCTCGAGGAGTATCTTTGTGGCGTTCTCTGTATTTCCTGAATCTGAATGTTGGCCTGCCTTGCTAGATTGGGGAAGTTCTCCTGGATAATATCCTGCAGAATGTTTTCCAACTTGGTTCCATTCTCCCCGTCACTTTCAGGTACACCAATCAGATGCAGATTTGGTCTTTTCACATAGTCCCATATTTCTTGGAGGCTTTGTTCGTTTCTTTTTATTCTTTTTTCTCTAAACTTCCCTTCTCACTTCATTTCATTCATTTCATCTTCCATCGCTGATACCCTTTCTTCCATTTGATCGCATCAGCTCCTGAGGCTTCTGCATTCTTCACGTAGTTCTCGAGCCTTGGTTTTCAGCTCCATCAGCTCCTTTAAGCACTTCTGTGTATTGGTTATTCTAGTTATACATTCTTCTAAATTTTTTTCAAAGTTTTCAACTTCTTTGCCTTTGGTTTGAATATCCTCCCGTAGCTCAGAGTAATTTGATCGTCTGAAGCCTTCTTCTCTCAGCTTGTCAAAGTCATTCTCCGTCCAGCTTTGTTCCGTTGCTGGTGAGGAAATGCATTCCTTTGGAGGAGGAGAGGCGCTCTGCTTTTTAGAGTTTCCAGTTTTTCTGTTCTGTTTTTTCCCCATCTTTGTGGTTTTATTTACTTTTGGTCTTTGATGATGGTGTTGTACAGATGGGTTTTTGGTGTGGATGTCCTTTCTGTTTGTTAGTTTTCCTTCTAACAGATAGGACCTTCAGCTGCAGGTCTGTTGGAGTTTGCTAGAGGTCCACTCCAGACCCTGTTTGCCTGGGTGTCAGCAGCGGTGTCTGCAGAACTGCGTATTTTCGTGATCTGCGAATGCTGCTGTCTGATCGTTCCTCTGGAAGTTTTGTCTCAGAGGAGTACCCAGCCGTGTGAGGTGTCAGTCTGCCCCTACTGGGGGGTGCCTGCCAGTTAGTCTGCTCGGGGGTCAGGGGTCATGGACCCACTTGAGGAGGCAGTCTGCCCATTCTCAGATCTCCAGCTGTGTGCTGGGAGAACCACTGCTCTCCTCAAAGCTGTCAGACAGCAACATTTAAGTGTGCAGAGGTGACTGCTGTCTTTTTGTTTGTCTGTGCCCTGCCCCCAGAGGTGGAGCCTACAGAGGCAGGCAGGCCTCCTTGAGCTGTGGTGGACTCCTCCCAGTTCCAGCTTCCTGGCTGCTTTGTTTACCTAAGCAAGCCTGGGCAATGGTGGGCGCCCCTCACCCAGCCTCGGTGCTACCTTGCAGTTTGATGTCAGACTGCTGTGCTAGCCATCAGCGAGACTCCGTGGGCGTAGGACCCTCCGAGCCAGGTGCAGGATGTAATCTCCTGGTGCACTGTTTCCTAAGCCCTTTGGAAAAGCACAGTATTTGGGTGGGAGTGGCCCGATTTTCCAGGTGCCGTCTGTCACCCCTTTCCTTGACCAGGAAAGGGAACTCCCTGACCCCTTGTGCTTCCTGAGTGAGGCAATGCCTCGCCCTGCTTCGGCTGGCGCATGGTGCACTGCACCCACTGTCCTGTGCCCACTGTCTGGCACTCCCTAGCGAGATGAACCCGGTACCTCAGATGGAAATGCAGAAATCACCCATCTTCTGCGTCACTCACACTGGGAGCTGTAGACTGGAGCTGTTCCTATTCGGCCATCTTGGCTCCTCCCCTATACAGCTTCTTAATTAAAACTTAAGTCTGTCTTCCTTCCATTCTCACTGTCATTACCTAAATTCAGGGTCCATTATTTATCACCTAGGTGATTGCAGTAGCCTTAAAACTAGACTCTAGGCCAGGCATGGTGGACGCCAAGGTGGGTGGATCATTTGAGATCAGGGGTTTGAGACCAGCCCGGACAACACGGTGAAACCCCGTCTCTACTGAAAATACAAAAATTAGCTTGGCAGTAGTGGAGCGTGTTTGTAATCCCAGCTTCTCAGGAGGCTGAGGCAGGAGAATCACTTGAGCCTGGAAGACGGAGGTTACAGTGAGCTGAGATTGCGCCACCGCACCCCAGCCTGGCGACAGAGTGAGACCCTGTCCCAAAAAAACAAAATGAAACGAAACAAAACTAGACTATATTTTTTAGACTTGATGGACTTTGGTGTATTCTCACACCAGATTTTTGGTAACACAAAGTGTTTCATGTTACTTTTCTGTAATTTATTTTATTTTTCTTAATTTTTGTGGGTACATAGTGGTATATATATGTATGAGGTACATGCGACGTTTTCATATAGGCATGCAGTGTGTAAAAATCACATCATGGAAAATGGGGTAGCCACGGCCTCAAGGATTTATCCTTTGTGTTACAAACCATCCAATTATACTCTTTTAGTTGTTTAAAAGTGTGGAATTAAATTATTGACTACAATCACTCTGTTGCGCTATCAAATACTGGTCTTATTCATTCTTACTAACTATTTTTTGTACCCATTAACCGTCCTGACTCCCCTCCACCACCCCACTACCCTCCCCAGCCTCTGGTAACCATCCCTTTACTCTCTATCTCCATGAGTTCAATTGTTTCAAGTTTTAGATCCCACAAATAAGTGAGAACATATGATGTTTGTCTTTCTGTGCCTGGCTTATTTCACTTAACGTAATGACCTCCAGTTCCATCCATGTTGTTCCAAATGACAGGATGCCATTCTTTTTTACAGTCGAATAGTACTTCATTGTGTATATGTACCACATTCATTTATTTTTCTGCCTAAATATTCTTGACATACAAATAATTTTTCCATTTAGTATCATATTTCAAGATTTAACTTAGAGTCTTCTCCCAAAGTACTGTGTTCTGCACATGTTCTTATTATACTTCTTATCACACTTATTTGAATCTGTTTGTGTAACTTTTTTTTGACTGGTTTCTCAGTACAGCATAAATACAGAGACTGTGTGGTACAGATGCTTCTCGCCTTACAATGGGGTTACATACCGATAAACCCAATAGATATTAAAAATATTGTGAAATCGGAAATGCATTTAGTACCCCCATAAACTCCTTGTAAAGTTGAAAATTTACAAGTTGAGCCATCAAAGATCCAGATGCTCCTTCACTTATGATGGGGTTACATCCTGTTAAATCCAGGATAAAGTCAAAAAATTGTTAAGTTGAACTATTGTTAAGTTGGGGAGCATCTGTACTTATCCATCTGCCCTCATGCCAGGTATAGTAACTTGTGTTTAATAAAACTTTAATACACCTCTGAATGAATGTATGTGTGAATTGTCTAATAGATTTTACTAAGAGTAAAATGAGGACAACTTCAAAAGAGAACATATGTATATTAAATATGCTATGTTTACAGAATTTATTCAATAAGACCACTTTCTCATTGTGTATAAAATATTGAATGCATATGAATTCAATTTCCTCATAACATTCATTTGACCAACTTCAGCCAGACAGTCCTTGATTCCCATGTTTGACAGTTTGCTCATCTGCTTAGAAAAAAAGAAAGGAAGAAAAAAAAGAAAACCATGCTCTTTCCATTGAAAGAGTTGGCACTAGCAACTGTTTTATTGTCAAAACTAAATATAATTTTACCAATGATGATGACATTTAAGAATACATGTTTGTGTGTAAGCTGGCTTTTAATACAAACAGTTAACAGAAATATGTGTAGGAATGTAGTGGGAGAACCACCAGCATTGAAGTCATTGATTGCCATGTTACTGACAAAGTATTTAAATGGAAGAAACAAGAGATTGAGTTGTCTCCCAAACAGTAGGGGTACTATGTGTGTTTTTGCAGGTTTATTATTTTGGAATTGAAAAATTTTAAGAAAAAGTTATCATTTGGGATGACAAATGCTAAGTGAAGAATCCTGTAGCAGAAGTTTATTGTTGGATACTGATGCTAATTCTTCCCAGAATGGTACTTTATAAAACAAATTTTAAATTCTACTTGGTTATTCTCAGGACCAAAAGACGATAATTTTTTTGTGTGTGTCTGCTTGAAAATATGCAGTATGAAAACTCTTAAATCAATAGTTTGTAGTACAGAGAAATAATAATTACTGCTTGGAAAAGAGTAATTTTCAATCATATACTAAATGAACAGACAAATTAACAAAAACATTTATTGAACTTATGCTAAAGGCACTGAGCACAACCATGAACAACACACATGGCCCTTACTCTCTTCGAACCCAGCAGCATAATTTATCTCTTAGATGAATTCAATAGCCTCCTATAAGGTCTCCACATCTCTCTGACCATCTTCTAAACCATATTTTAGAGTAATTATTGTAAAACAGAAATCTTATGTAATCTCACTGATTAAATCATTTCAGAAATTAACCATTACTCTTAGAAGTAAGAGAAAAAGAATTTTATTTTTTCTCTATAGGCTGTGATGGTTTTGGCTCTACCTGTCTTCATAGTCTCCTTTAATACTCTCCCCCAATTATTTCTGCGGTCTAACCACTCTTTCCTTCCTTAATTTATGTAAATATCCTACTTTTTTTCTGCCATATGACCTGTGCACATTCTGCTTTTTCTATATAAAATGGTGTTTAAATATTTTAATGAGGTTAAAACATTTTACCCAAATAATGGATGCCGCTTAGACCAATGGTTATAGAAGCTGTTACATAAAGAATCCTTTGTAAATTTATAGAAATGTCATAGCTTAACCAAATATTTCTTGCATAAATATAAATAGGCACAATGTGATCAAAACATGTATTTAAAATTATACATTTAATACAGATTTCTTATTATTCAGTTAAGTGGTATATTTCTTAAGCACTTATAACTGTGTAGATCTCTCTTCTTTATTGCAGTAAAATTATGGTAATTTATATTTATTTTGTTTTGTGGCACTTTATATAATTATGCGATATTTCAATGATAGCTAAATTGTCAGTGAAAGCTTAGATTGTACTCAATATAATTCTACTTAAGTATAAGATTTAATTTGAATGCTAAACCTAAAAGCTTCTTAACTTCGAATGCTTTCCATTATCAAGTAATGCTTGATTTTTAATTTGTCTAGATTTGTGAAGAGCTTTAGGGTACTTGATGAAATTTTATTTGAAAGCATCAATATGGTCACAATTTTCTATTAATGAAAAAATGGGTGCGTGTGTATGTCTGTTTGTGGCATGCCACATAAATAATGTATTACAATACTTGTATGTATATAAGTACTGGTTACTTTGGAAAATATATTGCTCTTCTATCTAGTTTGACTTGACAATGAAATTACAAAGAATTGTTGCAGTTTTAAATTTATTATTTTTAATATTTCATCTTATTAATAAAAATAATAATGTAAATGGTCACAGAATTCCTTTCTCCAGTAGCCTTTTACTGAGGCTACAGTAGACAATATGTTTACTTTCAATGGAAGAAATAGTAAACTTCCCATGAATTAAGGTAGATCAGATTTTATAGAAATGTTTCTATGCCCTATACAAGTGAATTTGATATGGTATAGCTCTGATCTTTCTGAAAGCTCTTTGTTTGAAGGTTAAAGAAATAAGGTTATTTTGTTTGTATGTTTATAACTTAATTTTATATTCCTATAGTTTTTCTATATGATTAAGTACATTATAGAAGCACTACAGAGTATAATTGGAATAAGCAAAAGCATAAATAATAGGACAGATTTGCCTATAATTTTTACTTGTTTATCAGGCTGCCAATTTATAAGGAACTAATTTCACCTCATAAGACTAAATACTATGTAATTTCTAAACATTCAGTGATAACTATTAACGTAAGCTCTTTATATATATATATAATCTATCTATCTATCTATCTATCTATATATATATATATACTTTATGGGTAGAATAGAATGAGCTTTTTAGTTTACCTAATAGGGACTATCTCTTGGATTACAGTAGCTATCTCTGGTTTCACTTTTGGTAGTTGGAGCTATTCACAGTCATCCACAGTCCAAAAATATGAAATGGAAAATTCCAGAAATAAACAATTCATGCTTTAAATTTCAGGCTGCTCTTGTATCTCACCCTGACCTTCCCAGAACGTGAATCATCTCTTTGTCCAGCGTGTGCACGCTGAATATGTCCCCTACATTTTACTCTTTTTAGTAGCTGTCATGGTTATCAGAGGCCCAAGCTGAGGTCCTAACAGAGGCCCAGTTGAGGCCACAGCAGCAACCTCACCAGAGAAACTGGCAGAGTAACTGATAGAAGAGGAAAAGAAAGAAGGGAAAGATATGGAAAAATAAGTAGAAGAAAACTAGAAAATAGAAGAAAATGTTCAGTTGAAGTAAAAGGCAAATGTATCAAACACTTTAAACACCAAAGGAATGTGGGAAGCAAGGTTTAGGTGGATAAACATAGGTCCACTGGCTCTGATATCCCAGTAAACACCATGGAATATTATGCAGCCATAACAAAGAACAAGTTCTTTGCAGGGACATAGATGGAGCTGGAGGACATTATCTTTAGCAAGCTAATGAAGGAACAGAAAACCAAATACTGCATGTTCTCACTTATAAATGGGAGCTAAATGATGAGGACATATGGACACATGGAGGGAAACAACACACACTGGGGCCTTTTGGAGGCTGGAGGGTGGGAGGAGGGAGAGGATCAGGAAAAATAACAAATGGGTACTAAGTGAAATACCTGGGTGATGAAGTAATTTGTACAACAAACCCCCATGGTGCACGTTTACCTATGTAACCAACCTGAACTTGTACACCTGAACTTAAAAGTTAAAAAAAAGGTATCAATGTTATTCTAAAATGAAAGTTTTTCTACTCTCATAAAATATTTCAGTATTTTTGTTATGTGTACATATTTGAAATCATAGATTATATAATGTTATTTTACTGTTCTTTTATCCATTTCATAAAACCATATTATTCAATTATTCACATGTATCTTGGAGATTAACATTCTTATCTCAATAGGGCAAATTTTTAATTTTCCCCAAACTGTTTTTCAGGGCATGCCATATTCCAGCTACATTGTATTGCACATAGTACTGTCTCTATCTGTTTTTTATTATCAGTGGACTTTTCATCTCAATAAAAATTACTCAGTATATTAAGACAGTTGTTCATTTGATTATTTTAATTATTCTGTTAATGTACACTGATTAAATGAAAGGAGTTTATAATTCCAAATATAGAATTAGATTTTCAGATTAAAAAAAAGAAAAAACATAGTGAATTTAGGGTTGAGCATTATCTGAGGTTTCAGACATCCACTGGTGGTCTTTTTTCCCACAAACTATTATGTGTATCACTGCCAGAATAATTGCCCTAAGCAACGGTCTTAAACATTGTTGTGAACCACATTTTAACTATCTGGAATGTGGCTTTGTCCATATTTTTATATATCTTTTTTCTATTAATTTCTGAGTTTATAGAAAGTAGAAAGCATTTTTTATTCACCTCTGTGGCTAGCACTGTATCTGATGTTTCCTAAATATAAGTTTATGGCTTTGAAAGAATGAGTTTCAGTGTGCATAAAAATCCCAATGAGGTCCCTTCCAACATAAAATGGAGGCCAAACTGTAAGGGATTCTGTTTTATTTGCCTAAGAGACAAAAAGTCATCTATATTAGGGGATTTGGGAAGGTGAAATTTGAATTAAACAGGTATATTGACTTTCTAGTTTTAGGTTATCACTTATTTAGTAGGCATGAAATTATTTTTTAAATCATATCCTGAACTTTTATTTATTCAACAGATATATTTACAAATAACTCAGGTAAATATATGGCAAAATAATTTTGAAACCTAGCCCTTGCATTTTAGATTTCTAATTATATAATTTTAGCAGTCAAAAGATCTTAGGAATAATAAAATAAAGTAATTGTATAAAGGCATTGGTGAGCACTTTCTTAGGATATAGGATGGAAACATGGTGGCATACAATTCTAGAATTTACTTTTCTATTTTGTCTCCTGGTTGTGAGCTCTAATTTCAATGAAACAAATTCATTTCTCAGAATGGCATGTTCTTATTTTTTTGTATTCCATTCACCTTATATATACGTTTTCTTCCTCTATAATCTTCCATCCTTTAAAATTCTTTACCCTTGTTTGTCACATATTTCATTTTCTTCTTTTGATACCATTACTCTCTGCTTTCCTAAAAGACTCCTTATCTCTTAGTATACATTGTGTGAACCTCTAATAGTGCTTAACTCTATTAATTATAACAATAATTAGAGTTACAACAGTAACTAATTTTCATTCTTGTGCTCAGAGCTGTTCAAGCACTGTCATGTGTAACCACAGGAAACCTCTGTGAGTGACACTCTTCATTCATGTGAGGTAAATAAGGCATAGTGAGATGAAGTAAAAAGTGTTCACAGTTCCACAGATGGAAAGACTTAGAAACCCTAAACTGTCATAACCCAAAGTGCATAATCATAAACACTACTCCGTATTGTAAAAGAAGATAAACAGTTCTGCATCTTTCATTGTACTTTTAGCCCTGGAAATACAGGAATGATGCCATTTCAAAAATGTTTAAAACAAAAGTATCAGATTCGGGGCCTGGCACATAATAGATGAACAATAATTATTGAATTAATAAATCATGAACAAGTAAGTAAATGTATTAAAAATACATGCTAGAGGGATGACTATAGGGTGATTCTGCAAGGTGGAGGGACTGAAGAAACTGTTATAGAGAAGATGAATATGAACTGAGCATTCAAATATCTATGTGGAAAAAAGAGGGTGCAGGTAAACCCAGCAGATTATTTGCGAGTGTTATAAGAGAATCATGGGAAAATTTTTGGAATCCTGGCAATGCTCAGGGAAAAACCCAGTTTTCCCATTACTATGAGGAATAAGGCAAGTATATTCTTGATTATGAGTATTATTTAGTGTTGTTTTGAAGGTATATGCTAAAGTAATTGGACAAGATGAAGAAACAAAAATTGGAAAGAAAGAGGTAAGATTGTTATAATTTGCTAACCATATAATTGTTTACATAGAAAACTAAGGAAAGTAATTATTTATTTATTTATTTATTTATTATTATTATACTTTAGGTTTTAGGGTACATGTGTGCAATGTGCAGGTTAGTTACATATGTATGCATGTGCCATGCTGGTGCGCTGCACCCACTAACTCGTCATCTAGCATTAGGTATATCTCCCAGTGCTATCCCTCCTCCCTCCCCCCACCCCACAACAGTCCCCAGAGTGTGATATTCCCCTTCCTGTGTCCTGTGTTCTCATTGTTCAATTCCCACCTATGAGTGAGAATATGCGGTGTTTCGTTTTTTGTTCTTGCGATAGTTTACTGAGAATGATGATTTCCAGTTTCATCCATGTCCCTACAAAGGACATGAACTCATTATTTTTTATGGCTGCATAGTATTCCATGGTGTATATGTGCCACATTTTCTTAATCCAGTCTATCATTGTTGGACATTTGGGTTGGTTCCAAGTCTTTGCTATTGTGAATAATGCCGCAATAAACATACGTTTGCATGTGTCTTTATAGCAGCATGATTTATAGTCCTTTGGGTATATACCCAGTAATGGGATGGCTGGGTCAAATGGTATTTCTAGTTCTAGATCCCTGAGGAATCGCCACACTGACTTCCACAATGGTTGAACTAGTTTACAGTCCCACCAACAGTGTAAAAGTGTTCCTATTTCTCCACATCCTCTCCAGCACCTATTGTTTCCTGACTTTTTAATGATTGCCATTCTAACTGGCGTGAGATGGTATCTCATTGTGGTTTTGATTTGCATTTCTCTGATGGCCAGTGATGGTGAGCATTTTTTCATGTGTCTGTTGGCTGCATAAATGTCTTCTTTTGAGAAGTGTCTGTTCATGTCCTTCGCCCACTTTTTGATGGGGTTGTTTGTTTTTTTCTTGTAAATTTGTTTGAGTTCATTGTAGATTCTGGATATTAGCCCTTTGTCAGATGAGTAGATTGCAAAAATTTTCTCCCATTATGTAGGTTGCCTGTAGACTCTGATGGTAGTTTCTTTTGCTGTGCAGAAGCTCTTTAGTTTAATTAGATCCCATTTGTCCATTTTGGCTTTTGTTGCCTTTGCTTTTGGTGTTTTAGACATGAAGTCCTTGCCCATGCCTATGTCCTGAATGGTAATGCCTAGGTTTTCTTCTAGGGTTTTTATGGTTTTAGGTCTAACATTTAAGTCTTTATTCCATCTTGAATTAATTTTTGTATAAGGTGTAAGGAAGGGATCCAGTTTCAGCTTTCTACATATGGCTAGCCAGTTTTCCCAGCACCATTTATTAAATAGGGAATCCTTTCCTCATTTCTTGTTTTTGTCAGGTTTGTCAAAGATCAGATAGTTGTAGATATGCGGTATTATTTCTGAGGGCTCTGTTCTGTTCCATTGACCTATATCTCTGTTTTGGTACCAGTACCATGCTGTTTTGGTTACTGTATCCTTGTAGTATAGTTTGAAGTCAGGTAGCGTGATGCCTCCAGCTTTGTTCTTTTGGTTTAGGATTGACTTGGCGATGCGGGCTCTTTTTTGGTTCCATATGAACTTTAAAGTAGTTTTTTCCAATTCTGTGAAGAAAGTCATTGGTAGCTTGATGGGGATGGCATTGAGTCTGTAAATTACCTTGGGCAGTATGGCCATTTTCACGATATTGATTCTTCCTACCCTTGAGCATGGAATGTTCTTCCATTTGTTTGTATCCTCTTTGATTTCCTTGAGCAGTGGTTTGTAGTTCTCCTTGAAGAGGTCCTTCACATCCCTTGTAAATTGGATTCCCAGGTATTTTATTCTCTTTGAAGCAATTGTGAATGGGAGTTCACTCATGATTTGGCTCTCTGTCTGTTGTTGGTGTATAAGAATGCTTGTGATTTTTTACATCGATTTTGTATCCTGAGACTTTGCTGAAGTTGCTTATCAGCTTAAGGAGATTTTGGGCTGAGACAATGGGGTTTTCTAGATATACAATCATGTCATCTGCAAACAGGGACAATTTGACTTCCTCTTTTCCTAATTGAATACCCTTTATTTCCTTCTCCTGCCTAATTGCCCTGGCCAGAACTTCCAACACTATGTTGAATAGGAGTGGTGAGAGAGGGCATCCTTGTCTTGTGCCAGTTTTCAAAGGGAATGCTTCTAGTTTTTGCCCATTCAGTATGATATTGGCTGTGGGTTTGTCATAGATAGCTCTTATTATTTTGAGATACGTCCCATCAATACCTAATTTATTGAGAGTTTTTAGCATGAAGCGTTGTTGAATTTTGTCAAAGGCCTTTTCTGCATCTATTGAGATAATCATGTGGTTTTTGTCTTTGGTTCTGTTTATATGCTGGAGTACATTTATTGATTTGTGTATATTGAAGCAGCCTTGCATCCCAGGGATGAAGCCCACTTGATCATGGTGGATAAGCTTTTTGATGTGCTGCTGGATTCGGTTTGCCCGTATTTTATTGGGGATTTTTACATCAATGTTCATCAAGGATGTTGGTCTAAAATTCTCTTTTTTGGTTGTGTCTCTGCCTGGCTTTGGTATCAGGATGATGCTGGCCTCATAAAATGAGTTAGGGAGGATTCCCTCTTTTTCTATTGATTGGAATAGTTTCAGAAGGAATGGTACCAGTTCCTCCTTGTACCTCTGGTAGAATTTGGCTGTGAATCCATCTGGTCCTGGACTCTTTTTGGTTGGTAAGCTATTGATTATTGCCACAATTTCAGATCCTGTTATTGGTCTATTCAGAGATTCAACTTCTTCCTGGTTTAATCTTGGGAGAGTGTATGTGTTGAGGAATTTATCCATTTCATCTAGATTTTCTAGTTTATTTGCATAGAGGTGTTTGTAGTATTCTCTGATGGTAGTTTGTATTTCTGTGGGATTGGTGGTGATATCCCCTTTATCATTTTTTATTGCATCTATTTGATTCTTCTCTCTTTTCTTCTTTATTAATCTTGCTAGCAGTCTATCAATTTTGTTGATCCTTTCAAAAAACCAGCTCCTGGATTCATTAATTTTTTGAAGGGTTTTTTTTTGTCTCTATTTCCTTCAGTTCTGCTCTGATTTTAGTTATTTCTTGCCTTCTGCTAGCTTTTGAGTGTGTTTGCTCTTGCTTTTCTAGTTCTTTTAATTGTGATGTTAGGGTGTCAATTTTAGATCTTTCCTGCTTTCTCTTGTGGGCATTTAGTGCTATAAATTTCCCTCTACACACTGCTTTGAATGCATCCCAGAGATTCTGGTATGTTGTGTCTTTGTTCTCGTTGGTTTCAAAGAACATCTTTATTTCTGCCTTCATTTCGTTATGTACCCAGTAGTCATTCAGGAGCAGGTTGTTCAGTTTCCATGTAGTTGAATGGTTTTGAGTGAGATTCTTAATCCTGAGTTCTAGCTTGATTGCACTGTGATCTGAGAGATAGTTTGTTATAATTTCTGTTCTTTTACATTTGCTGAGGAGAGCTTTACTTCCAAGTATGTGGTCAATTTTGGAATAGGTGTGGTGTGGTGCTGAAAAAAATGTATATTCTGTTGATTTGGGGTGGAGAGTTCTGTAGATGTCTATTAGGTCCACTTGGTGCAGAGGTGAGTTCAATTCCTGGGTATCCTTGTTGACTTTCTGTATCGTTGATCTGTCAAATATTGACAGTGGGGTGTTAAAGTCTCCCGTTATTGTTGTGTGGGAGTCTGAGTCTCTTTGTAAATCACTCAGGACTTGCTTTATGAATCTGGGTGCTCTTGTATTGGGTGCATATATATTTAGGATAGTTAGCTCTTCTTGTTGAATTGATCCCTTTACCATTATGTAATGGCCTTCTTTGTCTCTTTTGATCTTTGTTGGTTTAAAGTCTGTTTCATCCGAGACTAGGATTGCAACCCCTGCCTTTTTTTGCTTTTCATTTGCTTGGTAGATCTTCCTCCATCCTTTTATTTTGAGCCTGTGTGTGTCTCTGCCCGTGAGATGGGTTTCCTGAATACAGCACACTGATGGGTCTTGAGTCTTTATCCAATTTGCCAGTCTGTGTCTTTCAAATGGAGCATTTAGGCCATTTATATTTAAAGTTAATATTGTTATGTGTGAATTTGATCCTGTCATTATGATGTTAGCTGGTTATTTTGCTCGTTAGTTGATGCAGTCTCTTCCTAGTCTCCATGGTCTTTACATTTTGGCATGATTTTGCAGTGGCTGGTACTGGTTGTTCCTTTCCATATTTAGTGCTTCCTTCAGGAGCTCTTTTAGGGCAGGCCTGGTGGTGACAAAATCTCTCAGCATTTGCTTGTCTGTAAAGGATTTTATTTCTCCTTCACTTATGAAGCTTAGTTTGGCTGGATATGAAATTCTGGGTTGAAATTTCTTTTCTTTAAGAATCTTGAATATTGGCCCCCACTCTCTTCTGGCTTGTAGAGTTTCTGCCGAGAGACCAGCTGTTAGTCTGATGGGCTTCCCTTTGTGGGTAACCCGACCTTTCTCTCTGGCTGCCCTTAACACTTTTTCCTTCATTTCAACTTTGGTGAATCTGACAATTATGTGTCTTGGAGTTGCTCTTCTCGAGGAGTATCTTTGTGGCGTTCTCTGTATTTCCTGAATCTGAATGTTAGCCTGCCTTGCTAGATTGGAGAAGTTCTCCTGGATAATATCCTGCAGAGTGTTTTCCAACTTGGTTCCATTCTCCCCGTCACTTTCAGGTACACCAATCAGACGTAGATTTGGTCTTTTCACATAGTCCCATATTTCTTGGAGGCTTTGCTTATTTCCTTTAGTCTTTTTTCTCTAAACTTCCCTTCTCGCTTCATTTCATTCATTTCATCTTCCATCACTGATACCCTTTCTTCCATTTGATCGCATCAGCTCCTGAGGCTTCTGCATTCTTCACGTAGTTCTCGAGCCTTGGTTTTCAGCTCCATCAGCTCCTTTAAGCACTTCTGTGTATTGCTTATTCTAGTTATACTTTCTTCTAAATTTTTTTCAAAGTTTTCAACTTCTTTGCCTTTGGTTTGAATATCCTCCCATAGCTCGGAGTAATTTGATCATCTGAAGCCTTCTTCTCTCAGCTTGTCAAAGTCGTTCTCCATCCAGCTTTGTTCCATTGCTGGTGACAAACTGCATTCCTTTGGAGGAGGAGAGGCGCTCTGCTTTTTAGAGTTTCCAGTTTTTCTGTTCTGTTTTTTCCCCATCTTTGTGGTTTTATCTACTTTTGGTCTTTGATGATGGTGATGTACAGATGGGTTTTTGGTGTAGATGTCCTTTCTGTTTGTTCGTTTTCCTTCTAACAGACAGGACCCTCAGCTGCAGGTCTGTTTGAGTACCTGGTCCTGTGAGGTGTCAGTCTGCCCCTGCTGGGGGTGCCTCCCAGTTAGGCTGCTCAGGGGTCAGGGGTCAGGGACCCACTTGAGGGGGCAGTCTGCCCGTTCTCAGATCTCCAGCTGCGTGCTGGGAGAACCACTGCTCTCTGCAAAGCTGTCAGACAGCAACATTTAAGTCTGCAGAGGTTACTGCTGTCTTTTTGTTTGTCTGTGCCCTGCCCCCAGAGGTGGAGCCTACAGAGGAAGGCAGGCCTCCTTGAGCTGTGGTGGGCTCCACCCAGTTCCAGCTTCCTGGCTGCTTTGTTTACCTAAGCAAGCCTGGGCAATGGCGGGCGCCCCTACCCCAGCCTCCGTGCTACCTTGCAGTTTGATGTCAGACTGCTGTGCTAGCAATCAGCGAGACTCCGTGGGCATAGGACCCTCTGAGCCAGGTGCGGGATAGAATCTCCTGGTGCGCCGTTTTTTAAGCCCGTGAGAAAAGTGCAGCATTCAGGTGGCAGTGACCCGATTTTCCAGTTGCTGTCTGCCACCCCTTTCTTTGACTAGGAAAGGGAACTCCCTGACCCCTTGCGCTTCCCCAGTGAGGCAATGCGTCGCCCTTCTTCAGCTCGTGCAGGGTGCACACACCCACTGACCTGCGCCCACTGTCTGGCACTCCCTAGTGAGATGAACCTGGTACCTCAGATGGAAATGCAGAAATCACCTGTCTTCTGCGTTGCTCACGCTGGGAGCTGTAGACCGGAGCTGTTCCTATTCGGCCATCTTGGCTCCTTCCCTGAGAGTAATTTGAAAAACAACAAAGCCAAAATAAAAACCAAAAATTAATTAATATGGCAATATATAATACTAATCTACAGACATAAATTTATTGGCTTTTTATATTCAAACAAAGAGTATTTGGAATATGTACTGGAAGTAAAGCTACCATTTATAGTGGCACCAAATATAACAAATATAACTATCTATAAAACGGGAAAGATGATTTCAAAGAGAAATTTTAAAAGATCTTGAAGTACACAAAAGGAATCTTGAAGAAAAGCATAGTCAACCATATTCTCTGATAAAAGAATCTTTTTTATAAAGATAATAAATGCCCCCAGTTAATCTAAAAATGTATTTTACTACAATAAAATATCAATGGTTTTTAAAAAGAATTATACAAATCAAAAAATTTAGTTAATCTAATAATGTATTGCACTGCAATAAAATATCAGTGGTTTCTTTGAAAGAATTATGACAAATGACTTATAATACTAGTAAGAAAATGAACAAATAAGATAATCCAGGGCATGTTCGAAAGGGAAAAATAACAAGAGGGCACTAGCCCTATCAGATATTAAAATGTATAAAGCTGCAGTAATTAAGAAGGGATGCTGTTTTAACAGGTATTAAAATAAATTGTAAATCTACAGGTACTAGTGTGCATACAGTCAATCAGATTGATGCAACATTTTTAAAAAGCAATAAGTCCAAATACAGAGACAAATTCAATGGGATAGTAAGGGTGACATTTCTAATCAGCGGGCAAAGATACCTTGTCTAGTAAATGGTTTAGGGAATCTTGGTGTTCACTTGGAGAAAAAGTTGTGTCTCTCCTTTTCATGTTTTATACCAAAAGGAATTCCAGAGAGAAGTCAAAATATGAAGCCATGAGAAGCTGTAACAAAACATGCAAGATTTCTATGGAGAGATCTCAAGTTGGAAAAGATATTTCTAATGATATCATACCCTTGAAAAAATGAAGTAAATAATAATTTGAGTATATATAAATGGAACAGAATTCCACTTGTAATAACAACAAAAATTTTTTTAGAAAATAGTGAATAAGCTGAAAACAGTGTGTATGTTCAACTATCATGTAAAAAAAGTACATTGTGTATATATTTCTAGAAGAAAACAAAAATATGTAGGAATGATTGACTCTGGAAAAAATAGATTATTTATGGACTGGGTAGTAATGAAACACACACACACATTCTTTTGCAGATTTTGTCTACATTTTATCTTTGCATACAATTTTTTGTTTTTTGTCTACATTTTTTGTCTACATACATTTTATCTTTGCATAAGAAATTATGAATAAAACCACTTAGTCATAATAAATAGAAATGTTGACAATGAGTGTGTTGATGGCAGATCTGTGGATGGATGACTTTCATTTATACTTTTTTTTGTGTGTGTTTTTAAATAGAAAAACTATTTTAAAATTATTGTTTACAAATATCTTTATATCCTCAACTTTATAATTTATGAGCAGTGTATCATATTTCTAAATCTATGTTCTCATTAAAAAATACAGAGATTAGGCCGGGCGCAGTGGCTCACGCCTGTAATCCCAGCACTTTGGGAGGCCGAGCCGAGCGGATCACAAGGTCAGGAGATCGAAACCATCCTGGCTAACACAGTGAAACCACGTCTCTACTAAAAATACAAAAAATTAGCTGGGCGTGGTGATGGGCGCCTGTAGTCCCAGCTACTCGGAAGGCTGAGGCAGGAGAATGGCTGGAACCCGGGAGGCTGAGCTTGCAATGAGCTGAGATTGTGCCACTGCACCCCAGCCTGGGCGACAGACCGAGACTCCATCTCAAAAAAAACAAAAAACAAAAAAACAAAACAAAAAAACAAAAAATACAGAGATTGGCCAGGCGCGGTGACTCACACCTATAATACTAGCACTTTGGGCGGCCCAGGTGGGCGGATCACCTGAGGTCAGGAGTTCCAGACCAGCCTGGCCAACATGATGAAACCCATCCCTACTAAAAATACAAAAATTAGCTGGGTGAGGTGGCAGGCACCTATAATCCCAGCTACTTGGGAGGTTGAGGCAGGAGAATCACTTGAACCCAGGAGGCAGAGGTTGCAGTGAGCTGAGATCGTGCCATTGCACTACAGCCTGGGTGACAGAGCGAGACTCTGTCTCACGAAAAAAAAAAAAAAATATATATATATATATATACACACACACACATATATACACACGCAGATAGTAACAGGTAGCATGATTTAGTAAACATAACATTGAATAACTGTTTTTTCTGTAAAATGAAATAATATATACCTTGAGGACTAAGGAAAACAATGTTGTTAAGGTACTTAGTAAGTATACTATTTTTGAATGTCTATGTGTTTCTTTAGATAATATTTAATTTGTTTAGCTTACTGCTCCCCAGAGCCATTTTTGATGTTTAACTGATACCACCTGTGATTGTTTACTCAGTATTGATAGCCTGCAATATGCAGAGCTATTTTAGGAACTGAGGAAATACTAGCAATCATCAGGCATTCTAATAAGTGATACAAGTGGAAGATATTATGCAAAAACAGAAGAGGAACATCACGAATGTAGGAGTCAGGAGATACTTCTCTTTCCACTTCCTTCCCTGAGGTGTGGACAGCTGAGGCTGTATCTTAAATCTTGAGTATAACTTAAAGTAAATAATTATTTATACTAGGCACTTGTTGGGATGGGCATTGAGATGTATCTTGGAAGAACCTGGGATTTGAAGTAGCATACATGTAGCTACAGTGAAGAATGTATGCAGGAACATGGTGAGAATTGAGGATTAAAAATTATGGGACCACAAAGAACACTATTTCATGCTAAAGACATTGATTCTCAGCCTTGAACGACTTTTTAAAAACTACTTTGTCAGACTGAACATTAAATAGTCACTCAAGAGGTTTTTCAGTTTGGACAAGATGGCATGGACCTGTTTTTCTCTGCTTCTTTCTGCTAAGTACAGCTATAAACTCTGGAAATGATGGAAGAGGCAAATAAAGGAAAATTCTTAAAGATGGTAAGAGGAATGAAAACTGGTTTGAGATCACAGAATACAAAGAAGAGCACAGAGGGATGGCATCTTACATCCTCTCACCCAATAAAAGGTTGTGATCCAGGCCTTAATTTTCCTGACTCCAAGCTAGCAACAGAAAACAAGGTAGGCTCATGTCTCCTTTGGAACAGTAGGAGTCTTTCTGAAAACACAAGACAATATCCATGCACCACTGCAGGGAAAGCACTCTCCTTCTCTGTAGGATCTGATGCTTCCTTCTACAATGAATAGATATGAGGCAGCCAGGTGGTACTGGCCAGAGGAACCCCACCAGAACAAGTGGCCTCATGCTGGAAGCCATTATGGAAAGAGTATGACAGTTCCTCAAAACATTAAAAATAGATCTGTCATATGATCCAGTAATCCCTACTTCTGACTGTGTATCTGAAGGAAACACAATTGGCTTCCTTTGAGATATCTCAAAGAGATATCTGCACCCCGTGTTCATTGCAGCATTCTTCACAATAGCTAATATATGGAAACATTCTATATGTGCACCATTGGATAAACAGATAAAGAATATGTGGTATATATTAATGTAATGAAATACTATTTAGTAATAAAAAAGAAGGAAATTCTGCCATTTGCAATCAATTGAGTGAGCCTCGAGAACATTATACTAACTGAAATAAGCCAGACAGAAAGACAGCTACTATATTATCTCACTTATCTGTGGAATCTAAAAAAGTTGGAGTATTAACAGCTGAGAGTAAACAGTGGTTACCGGCAGACTGGGGGGCTAGGGAAATGAGGAGATATTGATCAAAGGGTATAAACGTTCTGTTGTAAGATGAATATAAATATTCGGCATTATGTATATAAAATAACATGAGATGAATATGTTCCAGGGATTTAATGTACAGCATGGTGACTATAGTTAATACTGTAATGTATAGTTTAAATTTCCTAAGAAAGTATGTCTTAAGTATTCTCAACACACACACACACACACACAATAGTAACTGTGTGATGAACTTGATCACACAGTTGATCAAGTGTATGTATATCAAATCATCATATTGTACACCTTAAATTAATACAATTATTATTTTTCAATTATACCCCAATAAATCTGAAATAAAAAGAAAAATAACTAAATAAAAGTATTAATGACTTTCATTTGATGGTTCTCGTGCTAGGTATTTTTTACAGACTTTCATCATTTGAAGTACTACAAGAACCAACTAGCATGTGGCCTTAGAAATGTTCAAATAGAATTTAGATAACTTCTGATTTTTTTTCCTAGTGGAATGATTCTATCTCTATTAGAAGTTTTGGCATATTGCAAATGCAGGCTTTTCTCAGTTTCTTTATTCTGCTTCCCAGTGCTCTTTGTGGTGGTGGTGGTTGTGTTTTGTAACTAGAAATAAATTTCTATCTTAATACAAAGCTTTCTTTAATCCGTCAGTGCCATATTACTCTCCTTGTTTCTACCATTTGATTCTTCTAGTCTATCTCATTAACTCTACTAAAAGAGAGTATTTGAGCCTCAAATAGTTTATTTCCCAAGAACAAACAGTTAAGTAATATGCAGACTGAAGACTTCCGGATAAGACTCAAATCTTTACCTAACATATTAAGCTGTATTTATAAAAAGGAAATTACTCTTTAAAAACAATACACATGCTATAAATTGTTTCTTTGGAATAATAGCACACATTCTTCCTATTTATTAAATAGATACATTTCCCAGAAGGAAGTGGGTAATGACATATTATAATAAAAGAAAGAAAGAAAAGAAGAGAAAAGAAAGAAACAAACAGTTTTAATTTTATCAGCATTCTTATCACACAGCTGGCACAGATTTTTAACTTAGTTTGTGTTAGGTCTCCTGCTTTATGTATTTTATAATCTTATTTTATTTATTTTTGTAATCCTGCAAAGGCTGTTAAAATCTATCTGTAAGCATTATGTATATAAATAAAATGAGTTACCATACCTATTTTCATATCAGAAAATCCATGTTTGGTGGAAGTCAAATAACTTGTTGAGGTTCCCACATATTCCTGCTACATAGGGAAGCTGAGATAGGGTGCTATGTGCTAAGATTCTAAAGACTGACTTCTTCCTCTGTGCCATGGAAGACAGTAGAGAATATGAACAGGTCTAATACTCTTTTTAATCTGTAATTATATATTTTGCAACATTATTGACAGAAAAATCAGCTTGCTTCTTGGCATTTGTTCAGATGCTGATTTAATGCCACTTGTGATGGAATATACAGACTTCTGCACTTGCTGAACAAATTGGAAAGTAAAGGTTTCCAAGGACTTTGTGGCTGCCAAAGGGATATTGTGAATTATTGTAAATATAAATTATCCCCTTGCCAGACTACAGAGATTGCTTTCATGTTAGAAATAGGCAAATGTTAATTGGCTTATTTGGTGGGCATTAGTGAATAGTCCATTGTCTTAATTGGCCAACTACAAATCATTATATTTAGAAATTTTTAGCTGTATCATTTGATTCACTTGACATCATGTATCTTTATAAAAGTATGTAATTAACAAGAACTATTCTGTAATTATCCTGACAAATTTCCTGGTTTCTTTTAATAAAATGAATAGTTTGCCCAACTTACAGTGTATCAAAGACACTATATGTATCTATTCTGTGTTTAGACATTGTAATGTCTGTGTAGCTATACTGTTTTATAACTTCTAATATTTAAATCTTATAACATTTCTTCCACCCCACAGCTTTCCTTTCAAAAACCAATTTTTCATTGGTTATGAATTGGATGAACTAATTATCTTAACGTGATTGCAATATATGTAGTTATTTTAAATCATAAATATTGAAATGATTGTATTTATAACATTTTTTGAAATAGACAACTATATGTATTTTATGTAAAAAATTAAGCTCTATAGTTTACAGTGTCTTGAATAACAACTAGTGTTTGGGAATGAGACTATGTTAAACATTTATTAGCTATTTGACATTGGAATATCAGGTTAAAATGTGTAAGCCTCATTTTCTTTATCTACAAAATCAGGATAATAATCCCTACCTCATAGATTTGAAGTGAGAATTAAGTGAGGTAATAAATTTAAGATCTTATAGGGAGACAATAAACTTTAGCTACTATCTTTATTTTTGTTGGATTTCGATATTATTAAATCGTTTATGTATCCAATACTGATACCATATAAATTCATGCATTAATCTTGTAACATTTTATTTTTAAATATTTTCTGGGACTATTTTAGATGATAAATTAGATAATATCTAATCTGCTAGAAAATATCAATGAAGCTGTTTGATATTTACACCATAACTTACTAAGAGTCTCTGTATTACAGATTCTGAAAACTCAGGGAATTTAAGGGGGAAATAAAGTGAGCTTGTTGAAATAAATGTATACATAAATAGACCTGCAGAAAACATTCCTATCAATCAAATGTATTTGGAATATTTAAGTATATTATAAAATTACTTTTTACAGGTCTGGTAAAAATGGTGGTGCCTGCCTGTTTTAACTCAATAGAAAAAGAAATAATTGCAGATGAATTTAATGTTCTTTGGCCTTTTTATCATGCAACCCTTATTTGATTATATAATTTCAGTGTTATATTACATAACTATGCAAAATATTAGTTAATAATCACTTCTAAGATGGTTTTAAAAAACCATATTATGTATGTTTATCATAGTTCCCCATAGCAGGTATAGGCCACTTATCAAAGGAACTTGCATTTAGTAATTCTGTGCAGTTAGTCTTATTGAGGTCCACTTGATGGCAGTATTGCACTTGGTAAGGTCAGTCTTTTTGCGTGATTTTTTATACTTGATTTCCCGTGTAATAGTGGAAGTAAACTTTTCAATTAAACCATGAATTATGAGAGACTTATTTTCTGCTAATACCTCAGAGATTATGATTCAGAAATGTTTTGTGGAGGAACCAAATGGAACATAGTAAAATTGTTACACGTCAGAGGAGAGATACTCTTGAGAAATGAGAAAATCAGGGTTTTCCAAGATTTAAAATTCATGACTCTGAAGGATTTTAGCTTTCATCATTTTTAATAGAATTTTCACTTATAGGAAAAGGTAACCAGGAATTGTATTAAAAAAGGAATGTGCATTCATTAGTTAAGAGGTCAAGTAACAAACTTCAAATTTGACAAATCATGGTGTGTACCACAAAAATAATTGACCTCAAACATCAGGATAACTGTTTCTGCTTCTATCCAATTGAAATGATTTAGAAGGTCAATTAAAACTATCGGGTCAGCTTCTTTGCTAGCAGGAAGCAGTAAAAGGGCATTTCCTGCTTCTCAGTTTTTAAAGCTTTACTGAAAGCAAATCTCACAAATGATAATCAAAATATTATAGTCAGAAAGAAAAAATAGTTACTCCTGCCCTTATTGTTAAAAGGCCTTATCCCCCAAATTAAATCAATCTTCCATAAAGTCCCTAAAAAATTATGTGAAGTCCTTGGGAACTCACTTGGTTTTAAAACCTAATTAATAAAACTTTAGAGAGATAACTTTTAGTTTTTATCTGAAGTTTAACTGTAAGGAAAATGATATTATAAAATGATATTTTGACAAAAGATGTTTTAAAAATAGGAGTAAATAATACATCAAATATTAACTTCAATATGGTGATTTTTTTATCTATTTAAACTTTTGTCTAGTACACATTTATATTACCTCTACTTGAGTGTTAGTGATTTAGATTTAAAAATGAAGGTACACATTCCATGTAGTCAAAGTGCTTCTGTCTCTAGTCTAGTCAGCTAACTCCACTGACTTTTACATCCTCCACCACCAACTAGCTCTGTATGACTTTGGTCAGATTACTTAATCACATTTTCCTCACTTCAAACCTGATAGTAGTATTGATATTAATTAGTACATGGAAAGTACTTAGAAACAGCAGCTAGTACAAAATAATTCTCAGTAAATGTCAGTTATTTTCTTTATCCAGCACTTGATAATTTGTGGATTTATATATTTAAAAGCATATCTTAAATACATTTTATTAGGAGAAAAGATTAAATTGATATTTTATGTGGTCTTGCCAAATTTGTTGTATTTATAATACAAAATATGAGTTATATTATTAAATATGGTATATTTGATGTTTTGTGAAGATTACATTTGGGGGAGAAACAAATATTAAACCTTTGTAACAAAATGAGCTTAGTAAAATGTCAGTATAATTTGAGTTAATAAATTGCAAACAGGCATCAGGGAATTGTCATTTTTGACTCTATTGGTTGGGATGCAAGTTATGAATGCTTAATCACAAACATCAACAAATATTCATTCATTACTTTATAAGGCACTTAGGTCATTGTAGAGCATGCCAGGAATTATAAATGATCATTTCATCCATAAGTTACTCAGAATATAGTTGGAGATATATTGTCTAAAATTCATGAAAAGATACTTTTACAAAATGTGATGACAGTAATCTGGTGTCACATGGTATCATGTATCCAACTGCCAAATGAACATCATAAGGCATGATGGGTTATGAATTCAGAGAGAAGATATGACAGGCCTAAATGTTGCTGGAAAAGATTAACAGAAGGGGCGATAGTCTAGTTGAGCCTGAATAATAAGTTTTGAATAGGAACAACAGAAAGAAAAGACCATCCAGAGATAGTATTGTTAGTCCACAGTACTCAAAAAGGGGAGTAATGTTAATATAGCAATTTAAATAAAAATAGTATATGAGAATGCTTTCAAAATTGTAAGCTAATATAAAAATAAGTTATAATTGTGTACTTTTGGAAACCATTTTTAAATTCAGTAGAATATACCTCTTTTATTTATTTATTTGCCAAAACTAGTAGTTTACATACTGAGCATATAACCTCTAGAGCATGGCTTTTAGAGTACATAAAATCAGTCTGGGCAGGGCGCGGTGCCTCACGCCTGTAATCCCAGCAGTTTGGGAGACTGAGGCGGGTGGATCATGAGGTCAGGAGTTCAAGACCAGCCTGGCAAGGATGGTGAAACCCCATCTCTATTGAAAATACAAAAATTAGCCGGCCGTGATGGTGGGCGCCTGTAATCCCAGCTACTCGGGAGGCTAAGGCAGAGAATTGCTTAAAACCAGGAGGTGGAGGTTGCAGTGAGCCGAGATGTCACCACTGCACTCCAGCTTGGGCGACAGAGCAAGACTCCATCTCAAAAAAAAATAAATAAATAAAATAAATAAATAAATAAATAAGTCTTAACTATGTTTTTATGGTAGATAACTTGTAAAAACTTTATATATATGTATATATATGTGTATATATATGTATATATATGTGTATATATATGTGTATATATGTATATATGTGTATATATATGTATATATATGTGTATATATGTGTATATATGTATATATGTGTATATATATGTGTATATGTGTATATATGTATATATGTGTATATATGTATATATATGTGTATATATGTGTATATATGTGTATATATGTGTATATATGTATATATGTATATATGTGTATATATGTGTGTATATATGTGTATATATGTGTGTATATATGTGTGTATATGTATGTGTATATATATGTGTGTATATATATGTGTATATATATGTGTGTGTGTATATATATATATATATATTTTTTTTTTTTTTGAGACGGAGTCTGGCACTGTTGCCCCGGCTGGTGTGCAGGGGTGAGATCTCGGCTCGCTACAACCTCCACCTCCCAGGTTAAAGTGATTCCCTGCTTCAGCCTCCTGAGCAGCAAGGATTACAGGTGCCCGCCATCACACCTGGCTAATTTTTTGTATTTTTAGTAGAGACAGGTTTTCACTATGTTGGCCAGGCTGGTCTCGAACTCCTGACCTCGTGATCCACCCGCCTCAGCCTCCCAAAGTGCTGGGATTACAGGCGTGAGCCACCGCGCCCGGCCACAATATTCTTTACTTATAATAAAAAAGCATCCACGGCCAGATGTGGTGGCTCACGCCTGTAACCTCAGCCCTTTGGGAGGTCGAGGCGGGAGGATCACGAGGTCAGGAGATTGATATCATCCTGGCTAACACGGTGAAACCTGTGTCTACTAAAAATACAAAAAATTAGCCAGGCGTAGTGGCGGGCCCCTGTAGTACCAGCTACTCGGGAGGCTACTCGGGAGGCTGAGGTAGGAGAATGGTGTGAACCCGGGAGGCAGAGCTTGCAACGAGCGGAGATCACGCCACTGCACTCCTTCCAGCCTGGACCACAGAGCGAGACTCCGTCTCAAAAAAAAAAAAAAAAAAAAAAATAGCCTCCCCATGGGATGCGTCCAGGGGAGCTTGGAAATATAGAAGCTTCATCATTCTTTTATGGTCTTTGTCTGGTGAGGTTTGAGAGTCCATTCTGCAGAAAAGAGTTGTTCATGGATGTATTTCTGTCAACATCCATTGGCCTAGCTGATCATGGTCAATATAATGCTTCATGGTCAACGTAATGCATATGAATTACCATACCGTTAAAGATCACCATATTTTCAAAGAAAAGATTGTATACCTTCCAATATAAATTAGACATTTCAAGCAGTACTCAACTTTAGTTTATTTTATAGTGCACAACTTTTTCATAGTATTTTCGTTTACTCTGAGACCATAATAGAAATAAAATTGAATGATTTTTATGATATTAATTTACATAATTTACAATGGTACATCCATAGTTCATTCTGTCTAGGTGAGGCTTTAAAGGACCTGTAGGTGACATTATCTAAACATACTTTGAGTCTAATTTTCTCAAAATGAATCAAATGTTGTTTTCCTAAGAAATGAAAATCTGTATTTTTTCATTTCCAAGGATAGGCACTCTTTAAACATATACAATGCTGTCTATAGTAGTAGAGAGATAGTTTATGATAGTAGCTAAAAAAGTTAGTTATTAAAAGGTTACCTCAGGTTTCAGCAAATAGCAGGTTCTCAATAATTATTAGCAACTGTTGTGAGTGGTACAAATCCTACTGCTCTCTATGTTGCTTCTGCTCCACCTCTCCCTCTCTATTTCCATTTGTTCTACAATATCTAACTAAAATAAATTTACAACTTACTTTCTTCTATTTGTCCTTTTTTGACTATTTCTCTGGGAATTTTAGATTATGTCCAAATTGGACACGAAGGCCTATGCCTCAAAATTGACTTAGAAAACATTCTTTTAAAAAAATTTTAAGTTTTATTTTGGGTTCGGGGGTATTTGTGAAAGTTTGTTATATGAGTATATTATGTGACACTGAAGTTTAGGGTACAATTGAGCCTATCACCCAGGTAGTGAGCACAGTACCCAATAGGTAGTTTTTCAGCCCTTGCCCTCCTCTGCCCCTCGTCTAGCAGTCCCCAGTGCGCATTGTTTCAGTCTTTATGTCCACATGTACCCAATGTTTTGCTGCCATTTTTAAGTGATAACATGTGGTATTTGGTTTAGAATGAACAATTAACCCATATTATGGTGGAGCCAAAGGATAATGGGAGACAGTTCTCTGTGAGTCTCTTGTGTTTCTGCAAGTGTTGTAAGCAGAGGCACTGACTATCTTTGACTTCAAACTACCTTTCCAGGCAAGTTTATATAGGAATGTCTGTCTTAGAAGATATATACAATTTCTTTCTTGAGCAAAAAGCAGGTTGTTCACTCTCCACTATAATAATGTGTCCTTCTAGTGCAAAAGTCAGGCAGGCTTACTTTCTACTTTAAAAGATTCAGATTCTCAAGCTCAGGATTCTTCTCTTGTGTTACCTTAATGAAAATTAGGGCTCAGAGAACCCATGCAAATACTGACACTCTGGTTATTATTGTTGACATGAGTAGTAAAGTTCTTTGACTCTCACACAGGGATCTTGTGTCTTATGTCAACATGCATGAAATTATCTCATGAAATTTAAATTTTGGATGATAATACTGACATGCATGGTAAAATCTCACAACCTTTACAGTTCTTGATAGGGTGTAGGGCAATAGAGAAAGTTTTGGTGGAAAACAATTCAGAATGCCAAAATGACATGCTGAAGGTATTTAATGTAAACTTATACAGTTAAAATTATATCCAGAATTTAAGAAAACATTTAGTGTTTTTCATATATCACCACAAATGTAAAAATGATGCTAGTCAAATGGTTTAGAAGCATTAATCAATACATAAATTGTTTGATTTAGAAAAACCAAAGGCTAGGTGTAATTGAGAATGATCACATATTGATTTCTAGCTCTTATTTAAAATCTCATTTCTTCAGAGAAAGAGAATATTGGGATATTAGAATGGGACCAAATTAGTTAGAAAAGAGTCCTACCCACATGCTGCCTGAATATTTCTTTCCTTTTCCGCTGGCTTCTCCACTTTTCTTGCCCTGATTCTGCAGAGAGGCTACCATAGCCACAGACATCCCTCTGTGTTTTTGATCCTCAGTCTACTCTTCTTTGATTTGCCAGGAGTTTCTGGTAAAGCAGAAAGGTATCACTCCGTGGGCTGCATTCTGATTACAATGAACCAGGCTTCCTCCTTTTCAGTTAACAGTATAATATCAATAGTTTCATACAAGGGATGCCTTTCTAAGTTGTGTGAGTACATTTATTTTGTCAATCTGTAGACTTACGGATTTGCTCTTGGATAATTGCAAATTGAGTAAATTTATATCATTATTTAGAGTGAATATGGATCTCGGATATTTATCTATTAAACATTTAATGTTGTACTGACATGAGCTTATCAGTATTAAGTCATTAATCCACACAATAATTCTGTTATCCCTATTTTACATTATAGAAAGCTTACCTAAGATTATACAGTAAAATATGGCAAAGCTGGGACAAATATGAGCAAAGGAACATAGAGTCGAAATAGCTGTGGTCCCTGTTTTCTAATTTTCTTTTTTTATTTTATTTTATTTTATTATTATTATACGTTAAGTTTTAGGGTACATGTGCACAATGTGCAGGTTAGTTACATATGTATACATGTGCCATGCTGATGTGCTGCATCCATTAACTCGTCATGTAGTGTTAGGTATATCTCCTAAAGCTATCCCTCCCCCCTCCCCCCACCCCACAACACTCCCCAGAGTGTGATGTTCCCCTTCCTGTGTCCATGTGTTCTCATTGTTCAGTTCCCACCTATGAGTGAGAATGTGCGGTGTTTGGTTTTTTGTTCTTGTGATAGTTTACTGAGAATGATGATTTCCAATTTCATCCATGTCCCTACAAAGGACATGAACTCATCATTTTTTATGGCTGCATAGTATTCCATGGTGTATATGTGCCACCTTTTCTTAATCCAGTCTATCATTGTTGGACATTTATGTTGGTTCCAAGTCTTTGCTATTGTGAATAGTGCCGCAATAAACATACGTGTGCATGTGTCTTTATAGCAGCATGATTTATAGTCCTTTGGGTATATACCCAGTAATGGGATGGCTGGGTCAAATGGTATTTCTAGTTCTAGATCCCTGAGGAATCACCACACTGACTTCCACAATGGTTGAACTAGTTTACAGTCCCACCAACAGTGTAAAAGTGTTCCTATTTCTCCACATCCTCTCCAGCACCTGTTGTTTCCTGACTTTTTAATGATTGCCATTCTAACTGGTGTGAGATGGTATCTCATTGTGGTTTTGATTTGCATTTCTCTGATGGCCGGTGATGGTGAGCATTTTTTCATGTGTTTTTTGGCCACATAAATGTCTTCTTTTGAGAAGTGTCTGTTCATGTCCACCCACTTTTTGATGGGGTTGTTTGTTTTTTTCTTGTAAATTTGTTGGAGTTCATTGTAGATTCTGGATACTAGCCCTTTGTCAGATAAGTAGGTTGCAAAAATTTTCTCCCATTTTGTAGGTTGCCTGTTGACTCTGATGGTAGTTTCTTTTGCTGTGCAGAAGCTCTTTAGTTTAATTAGATCCCATTTGTCAGTTTTGGCTTTTGTTGCCATTGCTTTTGGTGTTTTAGTCAATATATGCAAATCAATAAATGTAATCCAGCATATAAACAGAACCAAAGACAAAAACCACGATTATCTCAATAGATGCAGAAAACGCCTTTGACAAAATTCAGCAACCCTTCATGCTAAAAACTCTCAATAAATTAGGTATCGATGGGACATATCTCAAAATAATAAGAGCTATCTATGACAAACCCACAGCCAATATCATACGGAATGGGCAAAAACTGGAAGCATTCCCTTTGAAAACTGGCACAAGACAGGGATGCCCTCTCTCACCACTCCTATTCAACATAGTGTTGGAAGTTCTGGCCAGGGCAATTAGGCAGGAGAAGGAAATAAAGGGTATTCAATTTCGAAAAGAGGAAGTCAAATTGTCCCTGTTTGCAGATGACGTGATTGTATATCTAGAAAACCCCATCATCTCAGCCCAAAATCTCCTTAAGCTGATAAGCAACTTCAGCAAAGTCTCAGGATACAAAATCAATGTGCAAAAATCACAAGCATTCTTATACACCAATAACAGACAAACAGAGAGCCAAAGCATGAGTGAACTCCATTCACAATTGCTTCAAAGAGAATAAAATACCTAGGAATCCAACTTACAAGGGACGTGAAGGACTTCTTCAAGGAGAACTACAAACCACTGCTCAATGAAATCAAAGAGGACACAAACAAATCGAAGAACATTCCATCCTCATGGGTAGGAAGAATCAATATCGTGAAAATGGCCATACTGCCCAAGGTAATTTGTAGATTCAATGCCATCCCCATCAAGCTACCAATGACTTTCTTCACAGAATTGGAAAAAACTACTTTAAAGTTCACATGGAACCAAAAAAGAGCCCGCACACCAAGTAAATCCTAAGCCAAAAGAACAAAGCTGGAGGCATCACGCTACCTGACTTCAAACTATACTACAAGGCTACAGTAACCAAAACAGCATGGTAGTGCTACCAAAACAGACATATAGTTCAATGGAACAGAACACAGCCCTCAGAAATAATGCTGCATATCTACAACTATCTGATCTTTGACAAACCTGAGAAAAACAAGCAATGGGGAAAGGATTCCCTATTTAATAAATGGTGCTGGGAAAACTGGCTAGCCATATGTAGAAAGCTGAAACTGGATCCCTTCCTTACACCTTATACAAAAATTAATTCAAGATGGATTAAAGACTTACATGTTAGACCTAAAACCATAAAAACCCTAGAAGAAAATCTAGGCATTACCATTCAGGACATAGGCCTGTTTTCTAATTTTCTACAAATTCTAGATTGCTTCTCTCCTTGTCAATTGCTTATCAAGCACTTGTCATAATATTTTGTAGTCATTTGATTTTTTTGCCTTCTTAAATAGTAAGCACACTGATTCCAAGACTATATTTAATTTTTCTGTTAAATTTGTTTTTCTTTCATTTTTGCATTGCTAATCCTGAAGAGAAAATCATAGACTTTTTGACATATAATAGTTGCCACATAAATTGGTGAATGAATATCACTGTGGCACCTAAGGTACACCAGATCTGTTGGGGTTCTCTTTGTTTTATATTTCCTGACTTTAAGTGCACTCATGTGTTTGAGAGTTTTATTCTAAAAAGCCTACTTATCCAAATGCAACTTGGATGCCTACAGTGATTTGGCAAATAAAGACTTTCAAGGGCAGAAACAAAAAAACATCTTAAGATTATTTAATAACAGCATGTACCTTCCAAAGAAGCTAAAGAAAATTGTCAAGTGAAACAGAAAACTGTGATATTATTTTATTAAAATATGACCTACAGTTTTAAACTGAACATATCTTATAATTTTATTTTTCAGTAATTGTATCCATTTCATTTTCCCACTCATTATTAGAGCAGAGCCTTTCTGTAGTGGTCTGATGTTGCCAGGTAGAGTGTGGAAAAATTTTCCTATAGATACATGTTCATTCTGCAAAAAGATGGGATAATATTCTGTAATGTAAAGTGAATATTTATGCTGTTGTGGTATCCCATAAAAAATGTTTGGGAACAACTTTGCTTTTTTAGCTTTTGAAAATGAGCATTTTTTAATGTGAAAGTTTGCTTTATTGTTGGAAAGCAAGAGGAAGAAAAAAAAGTAGGAAATGATTTTGCTTTAGTAAATTGGGTTTACCAAGTCTTTCTTCTTCTCTTGAAACATAGTGGGAGGAGAGAGCTTTATATTCAAGCTAAAAATAATCTCTGGGTGACACCTACATTTTTACCTTGAAATAGACAATTAAATACATTCCCAGGGACTGACCATAAAAGGGTGTGGGGAGTAGAATAGTTGAGCCTTTTCAAATTGTCTGTCTCTCTCCGCCAAGTTCAGGAAACCATCTGTCTCCCTCTGCTCATATTTTTCTCACTAACTGAATCCTCTTTATTCCAAGGATTAAGTTCAGTGTCTTTAAATAGAAAAATGTGGAGATTTTATGAATTGCCAAATGAAAATGAAAGGTTCAGAATCACTAAAATTGATGGTGTTCTGATTTTAGAAGTTAGAAGAAAATTGCAATTAAAAATATGATATTCAACTTATTCATTGGTGAAAATATAAGCTATGGAATAAAATGTAAAGCCAAATATATATTTACCAAAAATCTGCTTAAACATTGTATAGAGTTTATATATTAAAAAGCATTAAAGTAGTTTGATATTTAAAAATATGTAGTCAGTTCTACTTTAAATTGCATTTTTATTACTATCTACTCAGCCGTAATTCACAGGGTGGGGAATATTAATGTTTTGTGCCTACCAGATTGATTGCTGTAAAGAAGACAGTTAGTGTGACGATGTAGATATTAAACAAAGTAAAAGGCAGTTAATGCCTGAAAATGGGAAGTTCTTAAACATGGAGCTCACACTGAAAAGAAAAACATAAAAGAGAATCTTATAGGTCAAAATAAAATTTTGAAAATATCAAACAAAAAATTATAAACTAACCTATTTTTTTTCATTAATCCATACAATGACTGATTATTTTACAGCAGTATTTCATGGTGTGATAAAGAACCTAATGATAGATATTTTTAAGAAACACTATCAGTATGCAACTTTGAAGGCCTAAACTCAGGACAAAATATATGAGATGTTGACAGCCTATGGCAGATTTTTAATTGATATTGCAATCAGTGAAATTGGAAGTATTGCATATATTTTTGAGGGGAAAAAGATAAAATGAAATTATTTTTGAGTTTGAAGTTTAGTGTGTGCTTTAGCCTACAGCTAGTATTCATAGAAGATTTTCACAGTCTCAGTTGTGTTTAATCTGAAAAATTTAAAGCGTAATACATTAGGTTAATACAGAATTCAATGAGCAACATAAATTTTATATTTTTATAACATCCCATTCGGCTGTCCCAATTCATGTTGATGTGTGTGTATTCTAATACCATATTTACATATGTATATAAATATATTTGTGCATATATACATACACACATATATACATACATTTCTAATATGTTCCTTCTATTTCCTTCTCAATTTCTACTTGAACTAATCAAAATATACAGACTTTAAAGATCATAATTTAAGGAATTCGTGATAATTTTAAAACAATTGTGTGTACATAGGATGATTTTTAAATTCATGTGTACCCGTCAGTTAATTCACTGCTTTGTAGGCTCCTATTTGATGCTCAAAATTAATAGGTAAAAACTGGATATGCAAAGGATTATTGGACAAGACAATCCTTTGAATACTTACTATTTTGAAATACTTGAAGAATCAGAAAACCACGAATATATAAGCAACTGTTGAACTGTGAATAAAGTCTGAGTGAGTTAAGAGAAGGAAGGTGATTTCGTCTTTTAAACCATGTTTAAAGTAAATACATGTTTAAATATTCCTGCTTGTTAATCATAATCGATAAGTGAGCAAACATTTGTTTTTGCAATGGGCAAAGACCTTGCTATCAATTATACATGTGAGATTATCTTTGTTTTAGTTTTCCTTCTAGCATATTATTGTAAAATTAATAGTATATGGAATAACAGTTTCTTGCATACTACAGCATTTTTGTTTGATTTTTTTTCTTAGTAGCCATAGCCAAAAATTACATTTCAATGCCAAAAAACCATGAAGCTCACTGTTTCTATAAAAGGTGTAATCAAAGTATGACTGAAACCTTGGTTACCAGTAAAGCTGTTCAGTATTCATAGCCATGGTAACAATAAGATTTAAAATAATAGCAATAGCATATCTATCATGACATTATATTCATGTTATTCTTATTAGTCATTGCATTTATAAAATTATAATTATGTTTCCAAATAAATTTCTTAGCAAATACTACTTTCTATTCAGGTTCATTTATAACAGCTGAAGACAAAGATGTTCGTATCTTAATCACTTTGGAATCAACATCATTGTGTGTGTGTTTTCTCTTTTTCTTCTAACAGAGAACTGGGTTTAACTTTTTAAATTGTAAATTAACAATTTATAAGTGTATAAATTTATGGGGTACAAAGTGATGTTATAATTTATGAATACAATGTGGAATAATTAAGCCAGTTAATATATCCATCACCCCAAATACTTAACATTTATTATGGTGAGAACATTTGAAATTTAGATTTTGAAATGTACATACTCTATTATTAACTATATTCACCAGGCTGTGCAATAGAACTCAAAAAGGAAAAAAAATCCCACATTTCTGAGATTTTGTACCCTTTGACCATCATCTCATTCTCCCCACCTCCAGCCTCTGTAACCCATTGTGTATTTTAAACACAACATTTGAGGTAGGAGTTTAATTATTTGGGTTTTTAGTATACCCAGTGAAAACTAGATTTAAGTCACACAATTCAGGAGATTTCATTAATTTTGTATGAAATAGTTGAACTAACTAAAGAAATAAGTGGATATTCTTAGAACCGTGTGTAGAGTAGGAGTCTTTTGTGATGGCCAAATAAAGACAGATCACAGAATTCCCTTAGTATGAAATTTAATAAAAGGTATGTATAACTTAATAAAATCAAAACAAACAAAATATTTTTTAACCTGGTTGCATACAATACCATGTCTCTGAAATGAAGCATATGGGGGTAGATAAGCAATCATTGTGGAAAGCCAATGAAAATTCACATGCACTCATTGGAATGATTACATGGTATTGATAGAATTGTCAGCATTAGTAAAACCAAAGAGTGAGATATAAAATGAAGAATTGTGATAACTAACACTACTAAAGCAAAAAGACAAGAGAAGGTAACAAAGAGTGGAACAAACAAGCATTTAAAAATGCATTCTGGAAGCAATGACAAATATTCCATTCTGGAAGCAATGACAAATATTCTTTTCTGGAAAACAACAACTACAAACAGAAGAAAATTCCCCACAAAAAGTGCCATGCATTTTAGGGTAGCGAATGAGCATGAAGGCTTTATAAACCGGGGATCCCTTATGATCTTGTACAATAACTTAAAGTTTCTGTGTTTAGTGTTTTCATATATAATATGAGGTAACATGAAATAATAATAATAACATTTTCCTCCAGAATTTTTATGTAATTAGTAGTGGTATCATTTGGAAAACAGTGTTTGCCAAATAGTGCTTGTGTTTTAGCTAACCATATTTTGTCTTTAGACAAACTTAAAGAAAAAAAGAATTTAAAAATAAGTAAAGGAAGAAAGAATTTAGAAATAAGGCCACAAAGACAAAAGAATATGTGCACAAAAGAAAGCAGAATTTGTAGAGCTAAGACTATCAAATGAGAAAAAAAATGAAACAGAAAGACCTTTGCAAGAGTAAGTAATTAAATATAACAACAAACATGAAAATTATGACTGAAAACGGAGTTGGTGACAGAGGTGAAAGGTTCCAGAAAACAGTCCAGTTGAATGCAGAGGGAAGTACCAGCAATTAAAACATGTAAAAAGGACAAACTAGATGGACAGAGTTTTCCAAATGAGCATGCTTGGGGTCCCTGAAATAAAGAGGTTAACACATTTGAGCAGAAAATAATCCTCAACTATTTACTAATATAGAAAATTACTGAAGAAAAGAAAAAAATGTATGGATTAAAAGGGTTTTACAATATTTTAGGAAATTTGATGCAAAATGCCTGTTAAGTTCTGAAATTCAATAATAAATAATTATAAAAACTTCAGGCATTAAACTCAAATGCCCCTCAGAAAAAATTACGAAGTTTCTCAGACTTCTACAAAAGAACACTCCAATGCTATAAATTAATAAATTAACAGATAGGAAGTTCTGATGAACAGAAAGTGTGATCTGAGAGTTTATAAATATCTGGTTGTCATTCAAATAGAGACAAGCTGTTAAACAGGCAGAAACTCAGGCAAGGTGACTCCCGTGGACCCATGAGCACTTATGAGAAAAACCAGAAACAAATGAAATTTTGTCAACCACGATATGAATGAATAAGTTTTTGCTTAAAAAAAGGGAATGCGGCTTGGCATGGTGCTGCATGCTTGTAATCCCAATACTTTTGGAGACCAAGGCAGGAGGATCACTTGAGGCCAGGGATTCAAGACCAGCCTGGTCAAGGTAACAAGACCTTGTCTCCACAAAAGAAAAAAATAGCTGGGCATTGTGACGTGTGCCTGTAGTCTTAGCTCCTGGGGCGGCTGAGGCAGGAGGATCACTTGAGCCAGGAGTCTGAGGCTGAAGTGAGCCATGATGGCACCACTGCACTTCAGCCTGGGTGACAGAGTGAGACTCTGTCTCAAAACAAAAACAAAGTCTTTACTCAAATGTCATCTCTCAATTAGGCCATTCCTGATCATCATATATAAAATTGAAACTTGTCTACCTCGCCATCCTTATCTCTGTTTTATTTGTATCCATAGCATCATATAAATACGCACACACACACACACTACTAAAAAAATTTAAATGACAACCAAAAAGTCTTTTCCATATAGATCAAATAAAAATAAAATGAAAAATTTTAATTTGTATGAATCATTATTAGAAGCAAAACTTATGGATGTCGCTGTCTGTGTCAGAAAGAAATACAAACCCTTAACCATTTATTCCACTAATCAAGAAAATAAAAATTAATTAAGCTGTAAAATAAAGAAATTAGAAAACCTATACAATGAAACAATTGAATGCCAAATAAATTTTAAAAATTATACCTGCAGAAATTTTAAAATCAGGAAATAATATCTGTGGAATTAATAAATAAAGCCAAAAGCCATTTAGTAAAACCACTGGTCTGGCTAATTAATTGGAAAACAGGAAGGAAGAAGAGGAGGAGGAAAAGGAGAAGGACAAAGATGAGGATGAGGAGGAAGAAGGAAGAAGAAAGAAAAGAGGAGGAGGAAAAGGAAGAGAAGGAAGAAGAGAGAAAAGGAAAGAAAGGGAAGAAAAAGAACATGTAAGTGGGAGCACAGAGATATAAAAAAGAGAATTGAAGAAGATATAGGGAGATTGAGAGTAAAATAAAAGAACCCTAGAATACATGGTATATTTATTTACAAGTATATTTGAGAAGTTAGATGAAGTAATAATTTTCTTGGAAAACATTAACTAATAGAATTCAACAATATATCAAAAATGCAGTTCACTCCAGAAATGTGAGGTTGGTTTATTAATTGGGAGTGTACTAATATAAATGTATCTATTAAGACATCGCAGGAGAAAACTACGTGATCTTACAGATCTTAGATAAAAATTGTTAACATTACTTAAGGCTCTGAAAGTTTTGTCCTCCACCTACCCCTCCAGTTCTAACTTATATTACACTCTAAGAAATATTTTGCTGCTGTTTCTTTGAGATACTGAGAAGTGATAAATGTGTTGCATTTTCTTAGCAGCACTTTTAAACTTAATATTACTTGACAATTAACTGGTATAATGAAAACTTCTCAGTTTATTAGATGAAAATAAAATTCAAAGAATATAATAGTATTGTCTTTTATGTCGTTAATTTTTGTTTTATTTAATCCTAGGAATTTTACCTAACAATTATTTTTAAAACCTTACTCAAAGAAGCACAGCAAATGTTTGTATTCTTGTTTTGTTTTTGTTTACTTTTCCAAAAAAGGCAAATGAAACTGTATACAAGGAAACATGTTGGTTATTAGGTGTCACGCCATCTGGCACTGACATCTGCCACCACATTGACCCCAGGTTATTTTGGCTGCTTTGCCTGGCAAGGAGGGCACCTGCATCTTACTTCACAGCTCCATGCTGGGCATTCCACGTCTGCAGTTCTGTGAAGATGTCAATCTTCCCACATAGAGGAGTATGTTTTAAAATTTAGGTTATGGGAAAAAGAAGGTAGCTTTCTAGAACTTCTAAGTAAGCTATCGAGTCCATAAAAAGTATGTTGATTTTCACTTATTTCTAGAAAATTAAGTATAAATGGTAGGTTGGATTTTCACTTTCAACTACTGAAGACTTAAGAAGAGGTTATATTGTAATCTTGAATTTAAAATAAATGGATTCACATGTTTCATATGCTTTTGGTCATCTATATTTCTCCATTTTAATAGTAAAATTAAACATTATTCATAATTTAGCTTGTTTTGTATGTCTTCTTTGGGAGACTTCCTTATAAAAATCACATCACAAGGTTTGCAAGGTTTGCGTTTCCTTTTCCAGCCTATTATACATATTCTTTTGAGAAAGCTCATTTTAAATGAGCCCTTTCAAGAATAAAAGCTTTTTAGATTATTTTTTGTATGAAATATATTCAAAAGTTATACCTCATGCACCTAGCATTTTAAACCATGGTTCCAAAGGATTCTGCAGATTTAAAGCTCCTACCGTTTTTTATTGTTATTTTTATTGCTTATTTTCTTTTTCCTTTGAAGTATTTAAGGTTACAAAAGGTGGAATATTTAACTTTGGCCATGAATTATTCATATTTGTTTAGAATTAACATTGGCTTAAATGGCTTAACATTTTTCTTTAGTTAGTGATTCTTAGATTTTCTAATGCAGCTCATAAGGCTACATTTCTCAGCTGGGTACAAAACTTGATGAATTAGCAGCTACAAGCTATCGCAGGAAACAAACCCAGACCTTGCCTATAAATAACTGTTTAGTTTTAATCTGATTTTCTTGCATCATATAAGGTACAGCTGCATATAGGTTTATATGTTGTGTGTTCATGTCTACTTTTGAGGGAGGTAGTGGAAGCAAATGAATCCAATAAATCTCCTTAAAATATTTCTGCTTCAAGAAATTCAATATCCTTCCAGAAAATAATTGCTATTTTGTCTTTTTTTTAAATAACAAATTGTGAAGTATAGAGATAATATATTCTTCAGGAAGTAATTCTTTTGATTCTATATTTTATAATTATACTAGCATCTATAATTGAATAATTGAATAAAATTTGTTTACAAATATATTGCTATGCCTTAAGATATGACATATTTGCACATTTTACATAATTTGAAATTGTGAGATAACATCATTATTCAAAATATGAGTGGGAGTTTATACATAATGAAAATAAATAATAACCAACTCCCTTAAGACTAGTAATAAGCCAAAGAAAAAAAACAGTTATGACAAAGGTTAACTTAAAAGCACCATGGAAACAAAAATACTGTTGTTTTTATAATCAACATCATAATTAGGAATAATTTGGAACTACAAGAGGTCCTAGCCATCATTTAGTTCAATTTATTTTTATTGTGGACAAACAGACTTGGTTAATAGCACCATAAACTAAAAACAGCGTTAGGATCAGGGTCATATCACAGGTCAAATGATAATAAGAATTTCCTTGCTAATAATAGTTTGATGAGAGCCTTGGGAAAAACTGTCCTTAGGAGACTGCCTGTGTCAATCTATTGTAAACAAATGCGGGTGGCCTCAAAAATATGAATGTGGATGTAATTAATTTAGAACACTAATGAATAAACTGTGTACACTAACCTATATATATATAAAAGAGAAAATATGAAAATAAATTACAAAGATCAATCTAAGAATGTGTTCACATATTAACCCATACCTGTGGGTCTCTGAAAGTTGACGACTTGTTCAACTACTGATGAAAAATAGTTTGGAACTCTGTGGATATGCTTGTACTTTTCAATTGTTGTATACCTCTATAGAGTACAAAAGACTGGGGGACCTAGTTTCTGCCATCAGGGAGCTCAAATTCCTCCTGGGAAAAAACGATGCTGAAATCTAAAATAAAAACATAACACTCTGTGGCTTATATGGCCACATATCTCTGTGGTCTAATCTAGATAATTTGTTCAATAAAAGTTTAAAAATGGTAACTCACTTTGAATGGACCAATAAGAGAAAGTTTAAAATTTGAGTAGCAATGAAATAGTGGGTAATGGGAGAAGAAAGCAATATTGTGAGAAGGATAATATAAGTGAAGGACAGAAGGGGAAATATCTGAGTGATATTGGAGCATGGTGTGAGATGTTTAGTAGATCATTTTTAAAAGCTAGATTAGGGGGCTGGGCGCCCAGGCCTGTAATCCCAGCATTTTGGGAGGCCAAGGCAGGCAGATCACTTGAGGTTAGGAGTTCGAGACCACTCTGGCCAACATGGTGAAACTCCATCTCTACTAAAAATACAAAATTTAGCCGGGCCTGGTGGCAGCCGCCTGTAATCCTAGCTACTCAGGAGGCTGAGGCAGGAGAATCGCTTGAACCTGGGAGATGGAGTTTTTGTTGAGCCGAGATTGTGCCACTGCACTCCAGCCTGGGCAACAGAGTGAAAACCCATCTGAAAAAACGTATTAAAAAAAGAAAAAAGCTAGATTAGGGTTATACTTTTGGGGTTTTGAAATGCCATGTCAATAGCCTGGGAATCAACCTCTCATTTTATTACAAGTGATTATGATTTTTTTCAGAAGAGAAATGACATGATAAATCTGATGCTTAAAGATATTTATCTTTAGTATGTGGAGCACACTAAAGAAATAAAAGAATAAAGGAGATGAAAACTGTTGCATTAGCCATGGTATGAGATATTAACCCCAACTTTGTTAAGTCACACTACTATTCAAGCATCCAACCATCCATCTGTCCATTCAACACATATCTGTTGAGAGTTGACTGATTTTTAGGTAGTATGCTGAAGCAAAACAGGACTCAAACAGATATCTCATCCTCAATTTACCTTGAGTTTACAGATGTATAGGGAGTGTGTGTGTGTGTGCTTGTATGTTTATGGATGGTATTGTAATGAAGTGACAAGAGACATATAAAGTGAAAATTATCATATATATTGCTCTAAGTGATATGATAGGGTTATATTTGGGCGTAAAGACCCATAACCACCGTGATGAGGAAGATTTTCTAGAAATAATGCTTTATGGACTAAAAAAATCACCCTGATTTACAGAAATATTGGAAGCAGTGGGATTAGTATGTGGAAAATATAGCACTGGAGAGTACTGAAGACTTGCCAAACTTAATATGGTGCAATATGGTTGGAATAAAGTTCATAGTGAAATAATAAGTCATGAAACTGGAAACAGTTATACTCCTTGAAAGTACAGCTAAACAATACTCTTCTATCAGAAATGTCACTCCATTATTTTTCATTTTAATTAGGTCATTTATTTAGTGATCAATTGCTTTAAGAAATGTAGTTAGGTCTATATTTAAAAAGTGTGAAAAAATGATACAACTGATGCATAATTTTGGGGAAACATTCTAGGTCTTTGATGGGAGACAATTCTTCATGGGTCTTCAGCATTTTTTCATGTATTGTGAGTAAACTTGCTGATTTTGTTATGGACTGTCTTTTCAAGGATATTTTTGCAAGGAAAGCTATAGAAGATATAGTGCCTCCCCTTGGAACAAAGGACAAGTATGTTTACTACCCATGGTAAAATATTTGAGTTTATAAACTCATGGTTCTTCTCCTGTAATGCGAACCACTGCGTGTACAGATGTCCCCCTTTGCGTTCCCCTAGGGGAGCTAGGGCACTGAATTGGCAAAGAAAATGCCGATACTGTAGATACTGCTATAGTTGTGACTAATAAAGTCCTTTTCCTTCTGACCCAGGAGTCTTGTGGCTTTTGCCAACATCCACGAAACTGTAGCAGGCTAACTTATTAGCTTGCAAGTAAGGTAAAATCTTAGACCCTTCATAGTTCCTGACAGTTTTGGCTATGAGGATGTGAAAATTAAAAATGTTTTATTTCTAGAATAGGATCGATGAGACGCTTGTGGGTCAATTAACAGAATTTGAAGAAAGTGTATAAGAATCGGCAGCAAACATGTTGATCACATTAATGGTCAACCAAGCAATAAATTATCCTTCACTTCATTGCTCTTTAATAAAGAGAAATTGGAAAGTTATTAGCAGATAGAATACTGGAAAGCGTGCATAAAGAGATCTGCTTAAACGGTGCTGGACTTGTTGCAAATTCGCCTCCTTTTTTGGGAGGGGGGATTTCCTTGACAATCAATTCAACTGATGGGATTTGGGCAAGGTTTACAGTGGAGCAAGGAATCTAAAATAATCTTGTGAGTGAGGCCCTTTGGGAAAATTCTATGTATTGTTTTGGTTGCTGTCATTCTGAATATATATTAGAAATTTGATGCGTTATATGCTCATACTTCCCCGTCCCATATGTGTCAGGTAAAAACTACTGATGAGGAATTACACAAAGCATTGTCCTCACCCACTCATGGTACATTGACATCATTGGACCATTGACCTCCTCTCAGGGCACTTAGTAGTACCTCACTGCTGATGGTATTTTTTCAGATTACAATGCTATTCCAGTTCAATCAGCTGACTTTGGCCATACCTTTATGGACCTTGCAACTTGTCATGTACTTTAATTTTCAGACTTTTTCAGTCTGATATTAGTGCTTCTTTTATTACCAAAAAAACCCCAGTAATTAATGGGCTGATAGTTAAAGTATATCCAGTGGAACTTCCACACTCCCTACCATCCACGAGTATCTGTTGTTTTTGAGCTTTGGAATGAGCTCCTAAATAATCAACTCAAAAATAATTCTCACTCTACTCCCTTCACTTCTTCCTGGTCGATAAACCTAGAAAGAAGATTGGCCATGAAGTGCAGCTGTCATCAGAAAAGGATCTTAGTTTGGCAGCCTCACTTTGGCCTGGTTTATCTACCCTCTGAGTAGTATCTCAGCCAAAATGGGGACTCAAAGCTTAATTCTAGTTCATCCAACTGGATTCTTTTGTTATACTGACATGCTTCTAGATTGATTATGTTGCTCACTAGGTCCTCCTGGAATAGTCCACGTGAACCAAAATGGGTGGTACATCGGGTCTGTGTTGGATTTAATAAAATGCCTTTGCCCTTTCTCACTCATTCCTTCCAGATGACAGAGCTAGGCATGAGTTGGGGATAACTGGAAAAAAAGTAAAATATAGCTACTAGAATGGGACATGTGGGTTTTGTGTTAGTAGAAGGGGAGTAACTGCAGAACCTGGAGAGAGAACAACTTAGACCCTGATGGGTACGGAGGAGGAAGGGTCATCTGTGATCCTTCTCTTCAGAACCACACCTAGATCCTTCCTCGTGGAGCAAAAGACCCTGCTGTGGGTCTCTTAAACTACTGAAATATCCCTAAATTTAACTGAATGCTGGGTCCTCTGTGCCCCACCAGATAACTCTAACCATGATTTGATAATCATTTCCCTTAATTTTAGTGAGAAATCTGTTGGATGCAGCTGGAATTGCCCCAGATTTTCCACCTCCCATGCAAAACATTGCCAAACCTCTGGATGTCCTCCACATGCTGATTTCAGTAGCGGTCTCCGGTCATTTTGTAGAGCAGACACATACCATTTGCTGGTTGGCATGGACGTAAAGACAAGTTGGACTGATTTCCCTGAGGCAGTCCCTCCAAAAACTAGGACTAGATTCAAGTATTCAAATTTAACCGGAGACTGTAAGGCTTCCTGGCCAGCTGGGAGGCCATGTTGGAGGCACTGCCAGCTTGACCTCCACACAGGGAAGAACAACAGTTGTATAAACACTTGTTCTAGGGGCACTATGTATGGCCCTGGGACTGTACATTTTGTGTAGATGCCAGGAATTAACTTGCCTCTCTTCTGAAAACACAGTCATATGCATTATAGGGTGATGACAATTGACCTTCAAGTGTTTAAGGAAAACATCACCAGTAGTTATGTAATCTTCAGATGACTGCAGAGAGCTCTTCAAAATTAGGCTTCCTGTGGTTACTCAGGGGATCTTCTTGGAAGAGTGTTTCATTATTATTGCACGCCCTGTGTGGAGTTAGCTCTAAAATGGGATTCACTAATCTGAAAACGTAGTACAACATTTCTCCTTGTCTTCAGCTGAAGTAATCAGTGACATAGCTTTGGCTCTTGAAGGCATTCAGTCTCAGCCTCAATTAACTGGACATGGCAGACATAGAAGATAGATTTGCCCTAGACTTTCTCCTTACTTCCAAAGCTGAGCCTGTGTGATTTCTAATATGTCTTTCCGTACACCTGGATTAATGCCTTGGATCAAGTGGAAAGGTCAATAAAGAAAGCCATTTGGCTTTTTAAGGTGGTCCCTGATGGGTTGTAGGATTTGTCCAGTTGTCTGTGTCTGGAACCCTGGGGGACATGGTTGAGATCATTTCTACAAGTCAGTCTCTTGTTGCTGCTCACAGTCCTGTGTAGCTTTAATTAAATGCTTTATGGGATAAATTGAATGGATATGGTCCCAGCCTCTGTCAGATTAATCAGAGTGGCTGACAGGTGATGCAGTCATGGGGCAATTCTCCAAAAGTTAAGACACTATAGAAGAGAGTTTGATATTAAAGACACAATTCTCCATGGATCTCTCATACTTCACTTCTTGCAAGCAGAGGCACTCACATAATATTTTTAAGGATATTTCTACAGTGAACAGACTTTGAAGGTAGAGATAATGTCTCCCTCCAGAATGAACAGCAGGTATGGTTACTGCCAGTCATCAAAGGTTTGCGTTTCACCTGCACCACACATACGGTGCTTGTCTCCTGTAACACAACCCAGAGCATGTACAAGTATCATCTAGTTCTTTGTGTTTACCTGTGAAAATGGCACTCAGGGAACAGGCATCTAAAAATGCTGTCACTCTGGTTATTTCTATTGATCTAGTAAAGTTCTTTGTGTCTGAACCAGGATTTTTGTGTTTTCTTCTAGCATGCACAAAATCATGGTGGACTAATAGCTTACAGATGGGATAAAATTTCAGACACTTCACACACATTTTTCACTGACATATTATTTTTGAAGTTATAAAATAATATTAATGTGTTGTTAAAGCTAATTTTCAGAGAGGGGATTCTATTCCACCAACATTTATGACTAGGTAATAAAATCTCATTTTTACTGAAATTTAGCTCCATAAAATGCATTCTATTTAAAATCTGAACATGTGCCAAACTATCATCAACACTGTATAACACCAGTATAATTAGGTTAGAAGTACGGGATAAATTGTATGTAATATGTGCAGCAGAATCCTAAATCATTCTAATGGAAAATAGATTATGCCAGCAACATGTAAATACAAAGAACAGTGGTCTCCAAGGAAAATATCAGTAGCACATCAAAGTCTATTAATTTGTTGAAGAAATAGTATCTAAGAGATTGAATTAAACAAAATAACCAGAAAATACATACCTTATTTTTGGAAACATAAATATTACTAAAATTGTATTAATTAGCAATCTCGTGAATATTATGTTTTACTAAGGTGTAGGAAACCCCATGTAACTCAATGTAATATTTCATAATAGATCTGATTATAACTGAGATGAGCATTTTTACAGAGATTAACAAAACATAATTGGAAATAAATGATAATTAGATAAATGAACTGTGGGTGGAAAATTTTCATAGAAAATAATTGTCATTCATTTAAAAAATGTGTTTTTATTATGAAGATGGGGTAAATTATAGAAATAGTGTCATTGTCTTTTGTTGTTACCATTTTAAAATTTCATCTCTAATTCTCCTATTTAGTTTTTATTTCTTCCCTGTCCACAATTTATATTAAGCATTCGTTCATTCATTCATTCATTGCCTTATTCATTTGGCAAGTATTTATGGAGCATGTATTATTTATTGAACAATGCTTTTCAGCTCTTCATGGCATTGTTTAGAATTTAATAATTTCAAGATAATCCTAGGTCTGCTGGCACTGAACCTACCTCTGCCTTCAGTAACCTCAGTGCTTGTAAATGAAACAGCTATTTTTAGCTCTAATAGAACTAAAATCTATACCTGTCTTGGAAACTACAATAATTAATAACCTGTATTTGTAAAATACTTTATAGTTTTCTGCCAGAATTTTATGTTAACAACAAATGTGAGCTAGAAAAGCAGAACTGATTGTTTCTATTGCACAGAGAAAGAGCTTAAGTCTTTAAGAGGGTAAGTGACCCAAGGCTAGGTTGCAGAGTCAAAATTAGAATTTCATAATAAATTGTATGTCCTTTCACTATGCTGTACTTATACTGGCAGGTGATAGAGTGGGTTCAGAGATTTCTAATTGCATTATGAAGTTAATCCTTATATCCTTAGTGGCTTTTGGAAATTACAGTGTAAGACTGGATCTGACTGAACCAGCATTGAGGACATAAGCTTATTTAACTGGCAACTCTGTGATATGTCAAATATGCCTAAGACAGTGTATTTGATTTTGAAGTTGAGAATTGCATAAGTAAATCAAGAAATCGTTCAGTGTTATAATTTGGCACCTGGTTTCTGACATAGTTGTTTAGGTTATTATTTTTAGCAAAATAGTACATTATAAATGTGCAGATACCTTAGATTGTTTTACAATTGAGACATGAATTCTTCTCCCATATGAATTTATATTATTAATGTCTCTCTACAGAGAATAGTACTTTATCCCCTAATTTAAATATATAGTAACTCAGTTCTTGCCACATGTCCTATTGTTCATGGACATGAACAGGAACATACATCTACCTAGTCTCTTCTAGAAAAATAATTATCAGGAAATAACAGAACTTAAAGACAGGATTAGAATAGAGAGCATATCAGGTAAGAGTGAAAACAGAGTGAAAATTTATTAGAATCGACTGAGCTATATAATGCCAAGAAATAAACCATGTAAAATTTCTGTAGTTTAACTACAACACAGATTTATTTCTTGCTCACACAAAGCTTCAGTTGGGTCCAGCTCTTCAGGACTGCTCTCTTCTATATTGTGACTCAGAGAGCCAAGCTTTCCCTATTTTGTACTCCCATCATTTTAATGTGTGGATTTCCTGAGATATCTGGGCAGGGGAAGATAGTATTAAAGGTTTATACGGGATGTTTTTAAGGTCAAAACCTGGCCACATGGCTCTAACATAACTCCAAAGGAGGCTGTAATATGGAGGTTAATGTCCATCTACAGGACATAGTTGAGGCTCTGAGGTTAAGCAACAAAAATAAATTTTCCCTCATGTCAGATAACAATGTGAGGCACACTTTCAGGAACTTGTCAAGGAGCTTGGGGATCAGTGATTGCAATGCTTTCCCACATGATTAATGGTGATATAGAAGATAGAATATTTTGATTATAGGGGAAGGAAAAAATGGTATATCAGAGGAGCCATTAGCCCAGTAGAGTGAGGCAGGATTGGTGATGATAGAGTTAAGGTGTTATGATGGAAATCTATAAAATAAATGGCAATTTAACTTCTACAGACACTGGGATATATATGATATGGTATAAGAAATGGGAGATTGTGTTAGTCTGTTCTCGCATTGCTATAAAGAAATATCCGAGACTGGGTAATTTATAAGCAAAAGATATTTAGTTGACTCATGGTTCTGCAGGCTGTACAGAAAGCATAGTTGACTCTGCTTCTGGGGAGGCCTCAGGAAGCTTCCAATCATGGCAGAAGGCAAAGGGGGAACAAGATGTCTCACATGGCAGGAGCAGGGGCAAGAGCAAGAGAAGGGGGAATTGCTACACTCTTTTAAACAACCAGATCTCAGGAGAACTCACTCACTTTCACAAGGATAGTACCAAGAGGGATGGTGCTAAACTATTCATGAGAAAGCCCACCCTCTTGATATAATTACCTCCTATCAGACCCTACCTCCAACATTTGGGATTATGATTCAACATGAGATTTGAGCAGGGACACAGATCAAAACTATATTAAAGATCTTCTTAGGGTTATAATAAAAGCACTAGTAGTTGTGATAAGCATTGTGAATGTCTCAGAAAAGTGGTTAACAAAAATAAGTGATACTTCAGAGGACAGATGTATGATGTGGCTAAAGTGAGAAAGCAATAAAATGAATTCCTCTCTCTTTATAAAAAATACATATAAATGAAATAAATCTTCAGGTATAATTTTGATAAATCCTAAAAAGTAATATTTTAGTTACTTAATTATTAAGTAGTTAATGATTTTTAACTATGTTCAAAGCGTTTGATATGATATCATTATTGGTGTCTTCATATACTTTTCCATTCACTTTTGATTGTTTGCTTATTCATTATATATGGAAAGATACAATATTTAGCCTCAACTGAAATTGCTTTTGTCCCTCAGAATACATTTAAATTGTTTGACTTTGTAAATGTACAAGTTATTTATTCCCTTATTCTTCTTTGTAAATTTGCCTTATTTGTATTTTCTGAAAATATTTCAACTATTTTCAGGTTTCTGTTATCTGGATCTAGCCATGCAAAGAAAAGTTGTCATTTTCCATACCTTTAAAACTTTAAATTGACAACCATTCCCAATTTATTTCAATTTCTAGGTGAGATTTAGAGTTTCATTTATGATGGAATGACCTCCTTAGGGACAGACATCTAATTAGTAGTTAATTCATTTAAGAAGTTCAAGGTACTGTGTTTCTTCTCCCTGCTCCCAAAGAGCTTATAGTCCAATCAGGGAAACAAACAGGAACTGATTGCAATTCAGGGCTATGTGCTAAATCAGAAGTAAGCAGGAAACGATGTGGGAGCACAAAGATAGGCACTAGCCTGGACCAGAGTTGAACACTAATGGCACCCAGGAGTGCTGGCCCAGCCAGTGTCAAAATCTTCAATGAATGTAGCAAGAACAGAGGAACTAACAATGCTAAAGCATGTGCCTCCTATGAGCAAGGATTGTTTAGTGAGGGCAGAGTGGCCATGACCTGAAAGCAAGCCCGGGAAACCAGTGCTGATTGTGCCCCACTACCCACCCTTGTGATAATTAATATGCAGGATAATTAGGGCAGAAGGGAATGACCCAGGCAGGCCTTCATTTTAACATCCTGAATTACTTTGGATTATTCATTTTAGATGTAAAGACTTTTTAATTTCATAATTATGCAAGACTTTTCTCAGATTTATGAAACAAATTTGAAAAGTCAGAATATTTTAGAACTAATGGTATATTTTACAGGAAAATGGTGAAAACAACAGCTTTGTAGAAAAATAAAGGCTGATTACAAAAGGCTGAATACATATATATTTTATATTATATATGGGTGTGTATGTTTATAAAATGCAAACAAATTTATATGTAACTTTATTGAGAAGTTTTAGTTTTTAATATTTTCATTCCATAGAATACCATGGTGTATACAGTATTAATCATGATCACTTTATTTCAGAAATGTAATGATCCTGTTGCTGTAAAGGAAAATAAAGAAAGAGGGGGAAAATGCACTTAATAAATGCATTCCAGAGTAATGTTCATAGAAATAAATCTTAGTCCATAATCATGAGAATGAAGGGTTGATAAGTTGCCAGAGGAAAAAATGATTTACAATAATATGAATTTTAACACAACGGTAATTACATTTAAAATTTCAATTTGTTTAATTGATGTTTCTCCAAACTTATTATTTTTAATACTCATCATTATTTATATACCTTCAATAATTATTTTTTAAATTCCACTAATTTATATATTAATGAATTTGAATTGACTGGGTTTGAATTGTATCTGTGGGTTTTTAGTACTGAACTAGATTTCTGTTAATTATAGAGCACTTCATCCACCTAGAATTTTTTAGTCTAATTAGATGCAGTAAAAACTGATGTGAGTGGCTGGACAGGAAACAATATTTCAATTTTGTGTCTAATTTTTTGAGTGATTTGGATAAAATAAAAACATTTGTGATCATCTAATCAGTGGGATAAATTCATTTGAAAATCTTTATATCAAATAGGTAAGTTAGCAAACATGCCAAACTAAAGAAATGAACCACTTCTATTTTAGCTTGACTCTCATTTGCTACAATTATTTTTTATCCAAATAATATTTTTTGTTCTCTGCATTTTAGATGAAATGAATATTGACATGTATATATTTATGAATATATTTATGTTTGACTGTGTTCGTTTTATTTTAGAGTATATGTCAATATTGTGTGTTTTAAACTAATCCTTCAAAGACTAGGAAATAGAACTCTATACCTTAACCGATCAGTAGGTACTTAAGCACTAAAGAAATTCCTCTTGATAATAAAATACTTCCAAACTACTCATGTTTGTATATTAATATTGCTGAAATGTTTGTCCTTCTTTCTCTGGGATGATGTAGCAATGATTTTATTTTAGTAATTGAAGTATAATTCTTTTCAGGAAATGGAATATAAAGTTAGTCTTTCAAATGAATGGGAAGTTCTAATTTACAAGAAAAATAAAAGCACTCTGTAATTGCCTATGATGTACTACTTCTGCTTGTGAGGTTGTATTTCTCTGTACCTTAATACCAAGTACATTAATAGAAAAATGATTCAGTAAGTGTAATTCTATTACTTTCTAACATGACACCAATATACTTTTAATGAATGAAATACAAAGTTATTTTAAAAACTGCAGATTTTTCATTAAGTAAAAAATGTTACATTTTATGTATTAGAGTGTTCTTATTCAACAATTTATTGCTGAGTATTAAATTGCACACTTCAAGACCATGTGTTACTTGCACAGTACTTAACAAATGGTAAGTCCAGAATAGTTATTGACTGAATTAATTTATTAATATATTCAAGGCTGTTCTAGGTATTGTGGGAGCTGCAAAGGGTGAGTAATACACCATAGCTTCTTTCAAAATGAATGATACAAGTAAGAATAATATGAGATCACATGGGAAGAAATTAATGTTGACCGTAGCCAATGAGAGAATCTTTATAAAAGTCATAGAATATTAGTTAGACATTGATGATAGGGTAAATAAAAGAGAAATTTGGCTAAATTTGCAACCGTGGAAAAGAAAGAAAATGTCAAGTAAAATTGGAAAGGTTAGGCTTAAAAAAAAATTTTGAAACAGCACAGTAAATTATCATTTGAATACGAAAGGAATTACAGATAGGCAAAATGAATTACAGATTATCATGAATAATACGATCAACTTTACTCTCACTTTACAGCAAAAAGAATCACAGCCCAATAGGTGAGTTTACATGTTTGAGATTCCATAGAAAATAGTAAAAATGATAGCATAACTGTTTGGGAAGTCATAAGGAAAGAAGTCAAGACTTCTCTTTCAAAACTTTGCAAACTCACATATATTCAAACATCTGGAAAAATGCTAGCAGCCTTCAAAAGAAATGGCTCTTAGTATTTGAGAAGATTACCTGCAGTATTACCAAAGGCCACACACACACACGAAGAGAAGCTTAGTGGAGAAAGTTTTATTCTTCAGGCCAAAAAACATATATTTAAATCTTGGTTCAGCCACTTACTTGTGTTATGGCCTTAAGCAAACGACATAATTTTTCTTCCTTTCTTTTTTTTCTTTTTTAAATACAGGATTTTGTTTTGTTGCTCAGGCTTGAGAACAGTGGCATGATAATAGGTCTTTGTAACTGTAAAGTTCTGGACTCAATCGATCCTGCTGTTGAAGGCTCCTGAGTAGCTAGGACTACAGGCCTGTGCCATGCCACCATGCCTGGCTATTTTAAATTTTTTATTTATTTATTTATTTTTATTTTTGTAGAGACAGGGTCTTGCTGTGTTGCCCAGGCTGCGCTTAATCTCCTGGGCTCAAACAATTCTCCCACCTTGACTTCCCCAAACTCTGGGATTAAGTGTGAACCACCAGGCCCAGCCAAGCTGTTTAGTTTTTCGAACCCTCGTTTTTTTGTTGTTGTTGTTCGTTTTTTTGGTGCAATTATTTTATTTTATATTTCTTAATTATACTTTAAGTTCTAGGGTACATGTGCACAATGTGCAGGTTTGTTACATATGTATACATGTGCCATGTTGGTGTGCTGCACCCATTAACTCGTCATTTACATTAGGTATATCTCCTAATGCTATCCCTCCCCCACCCTCCACCCTTTGTAGAGACATGGATGAAGTTGGAAACCATCATTCTCAGCAAACTATCGCAAGGACAAAAAACCAAACACCTCATGTTCTCACTCATAGGTGGGAATTGAACAATGAGAACACTGGGACACAGGAAGGGGAACATCACACATCGTTTTTTATTCTTAAAACAATGTATGCCTTTCTGGCTGTTAGATCCATTTAGAAAATTTTTTCTTGCAATGTATTCTTAGAAGAATGGGCTAGGTGATTTTCCTAAAGTGAATATCTGAGTATCTTACATTCCGGTAATTTCTAAACTTCTTACTGGCCTGAAAGGTATTACAAGACCTAGACACTGTATTCCTCTCTAACTTCCTCTTGGAGCCTCTCCTCTCTGTTCCAGTCATCCAAGGCTTCTCTATGCCCCACTAATGGACCAGGCTTACACACACTTTACATTTTAATTTTTATTTCAATAGATTTGGGGGTGCAGGTGGTTTTTGGTTACATGGATGAATTGTATAGTGAGGAAGTCTGAACTTTTAGTGTACCTATCACCTGAATAGTGTACATTGTACCCAACAGATAATTCTTCAAATCTCACTCCTCCTTGCACCATTTCTCTGAGTCTCCAGTGTCTATTATCCCACTCTGTATGGCCCTACATATCCATAGCTTAGCCCCAACTTATAAGTGAGAATATGCTGTATTTGTTTTTCTGTTCCTGAGTTACTTCGCTTAAGATAGTGGCCTCCATTTCTGTCCATGTTGTTGCAAAATACATTATTTCATTCTTTTTTATGAATGAGTAGTATTCCATGGTATATATGCCACATTTTCTTTATCTACTCATTGGTTAATGGACACTTAGATTCCTTCCATATCTTTGCAATTTTGAATTGTGCTGTGATAAAAATATAAGTGCAGGTGTCTTTTTGATGTAATGGCTTAGTTTTCTTTGTGTAGATACCCAGTAGTGGGATTGCTGGATGGGATGGTAGATCTACTTTTAGATCTTTGAGAAATCTTCATACTGTTTTTCATACAGGTTGTATTAATTTACACTCCCACCAACAGTATATAAGTGTGCCTTTTTTTTTTTTAACCGTATCTGTGTCAACATCTTATGTTTTTTGACTTTTTAGTAATGACCGTTCTGACTGGGGAAAGATGGTATCTCAGTGTAGTGTTTTTTTTTTTTTTTTTTTTTTTTTTTGAGGTGGAGTCTCGCTCTGTCGCTCAGGCTGGAGTGCAGTGGCGCGATCTCGGCTCACTGCAAGCTCCGCCTCACGGGTTCATGCCATTCTCCTGCCTCAGCCTCCTAAGTAGCTAGGACTACAGGTGCCCACCACCACACCTGGCTAATTTTTTGTATTTTTTTGGTAGAGACAGGGTTTCACCATGTTAACCAGGATGGTCTTGATCTCCTGACCTTGTGATCTCAGTGTAGTTTTAATTTGCATTTCCCTAATGGTTAGTGATGTTAAGCGTTTGTTCATGTGTTTCTTGGCCATTTGTATATCTTCTTTTGAAAAATGTCTATTCATATTGTTTGCCCACTTTTTAATTGATTTTTTCTTTTTTCTTGCTTATTTGTTTGAGTTCCTTATAGATTCTCTGTATTAGTCCTTTTTCAGATGTATCATTTGTAAATATTTTTTCTCAGATACCTAAGAATATACTTAACCAAAGAGGTGAAAGATCTCTACAAGAAGAACTCCAAAACACTGATGAAACAAATTGTAGATAACACAAACAAGTGGAAAAACATCTCATTCTCATGGATTAGATGAATCAATATTGTGAAAATGAACATACTACCCAAAGCAATCTACAGATTAAATGCAATTTCTATCAAAATACCACCATCATTTGTTCACAGAATTAGAAAAAAAATCCTAAAATTCATATGGAACCAAAAAGAGCCTGAATAGCCAAAGCAATTGTAAGCAAAAAGAATGGATCTGGGGGCATCACATTACCTTCCTTCAATTTACAAGGCTATAGTAGCCCAAAGAGTATGGTACTGGTATAAAGTAGATACGTACACAAATTGAACAGAATAGAGAATACAGAAATAAAGCCAGTATCTATAAGCAATTGATCTTCTACAAAGCAGACCAAAACATACTGGGAAGAGGACACCCTATTCAGTAAATGGTGCTGGGAAAACTGGAGAGCCACATGTAGAAGAATGAAACTGGATCCCTATCACTCACTATACAGAAATTAACTCAAGATGGATTAAAGACAAATATATCACCTGACCCCATAAAATACCCTAAAAATTCTAAAAGAAAACTTAGGAAAAACTCTTCAGGACAATGGCCTACACCAATAATTTATGACTAAACTCCCAAAAGCAAATAAAAATAAATAAGTAGGACCAAATTAATCTAAAAAGCTTCTGCATAGCAAAAGAAACAATCAATTGAGTAAAAAGACAACCTACAGAATGGGAGAAAATATTCACACCTACTTTAGATAAATTGTACCTGCTGTTTCCTATTTTGGGAATCTTTTTCCTTCTGATTTTCGTATGGCTGCTGCTTATCATTCTTGACTCAGCCCAAATGACATCTTTAGAAAGACATTCTCGGCCCACCTAATGTAAAGTAGCTGTGTCTTGCAACTAATATGGTGTTTTTTTTATGTCATTTATCAGTAGCTGAAATGATCTGTTTATTTGTTTATGTATTTGTTTATTGTCTAGGTTAGGAAACTTTTCTTTCTTGTTCATTGTTCAGAACTTAGTACTATCCTAGTTGGTAAGCCCTCATAAGTATTAATGAATAAGGAATATGTTAATTTTAATTTTTATTACCAGAATTATGAGTTCAATATGGAAGATTTGGGGGAAAGACATAAAGAAAAACCAGGAAGGCTTTAACCTAGACATATACAAACATTTTGGTTATTTTAACATTATGTTACTTTAGTAAAATATTTGTTTATATTTGTTTATTGTTTTCTTAAAAAATAAGCAATGATTAAAAAAAAAACCTCTATGATACTCCTTACCTGCAGATATGGCTCTAAAATATGACAAAATAGAAAATGACACCTTTTTTTTATTTAGGCTTAAATAATTTAAATAACGCTAAATTAGATGAAAGCCATGCAGAGCCTATGGAAACGTAGTGTATGTGTAACAAAGAATTTGACCTTGCCAAAAAAAGAGGTCTGTCCTTTGCCCTCGGTTTCTGAGAGGTAATCTGCGTCATACCTGATAGGAGTGTCTTTGTTTAGAATGGAGGCTGGCCACACTTAATAATCTTAGAGTAGAGGCTGAGTAAGCCAGAAAGACCAATCATATGATTTAGGATGATGGCTTTGAGTCATGTAATATCAGTCAACTTGGAGGCTGAGATTAACCATGTAGGCAATCAATCAATCAGTCAATGATACCTGAGTAATGAAGCCTTATGAGAAACTCTGGACATTATAGCTCAGGCAAGCTTTCCTTTTTGGCAGTACTCCATCTATGTTGCCACACATCAATTCCAGGAGGGTAATAGGTCCTGGGTACAACAGAAGCTTACATTTGAATCCTCCCAGTTTCTACCCTATGCGTCTTTTCCCTTGGCTGATTTTTTATCTGTACCCTACCTCCATAATAAACCATAATCAAAAACATAGCTTTCAGCAAGTTCTGTGAGTCCTTTCAGTGAATGATTGCATTAGAGAGTGGTTTTGTGAATCCTGCAATCTTGCTGTTGGTGTCAAAAGCAAGGACAGTTTTGAGGACTGTGCTCTCAGACTTTGAGTTTGGCTATCTCTGGCTAGTATATCACCATGAGAAAGATGTTGGTTGTCTTATAGATTTTAACATTTTAGACTTGAATGGCTTGCAGGTAATACCTATTCTAATATTTCATTTTATGGAAAAGCATAAAGGAGTTTATGATTTGCTTCAGTTCACAAGGCTGCTTTAGTGACTGGGTCAGAGTTAGAAATCAGGTTTATCAATCTCATTATTTTGGGTTTCCCACTATATACTGTGTTATTTGACACAAGAGTGACATAGTATCACTTGAGTACAGGTGATGTTTGTTTGTTTGTTTATTTATTTATTGAGACAGAGTCTCACTCTGTCACCCAGGCTGGAGTGCAGTGGCATGATCTCAGCTCACTGTAACCTTTGCCCCCTGGGTTCAAGCGATTCTCCTGCCTCAGCCTCCTGAGTAGCTGGGATTACAGGTGCCTGACACTATGCCCGGCTACATTTTGTATTTTTAGTAGAGACGGGGTTTCACCATCTTAGCCAGGCTGGTCTTGAACCCCTGACCTCAGGAGATCCGCTTGCCTTGGCCTCCCAAAGTGCTGGAATTACAGGCGTGAGCCACCGCGCCCGGCCCATTTGATGTTTATTTTTAAATATTATGATAATTTTTTTTTTTTTTTTTTTGAGACAAAGTCTCATTCTTGTCACCCAGGCTGGAGTGCAATGGCATGATCTTGGCTCACTGCAACCTCCATCTCCTCGATTCAACGGATTCTCCTGCCTCAGCCTCCAAAGTAGCTGGGATTACAGGCGCCTGCCACCACATTTGGCTAATTTTTGTATTTTTGGTAGAGACTGGGTTTCACCATTTTGGTCAGGCTGGTCTTGAACTCCTGACCTCAGGAGATCTGCCTGCCTTGGCCTCCCAAAGTGCTGGGAGTAGAGGCGTGAACCACCTCACCTGGCCCTATGATAAATATTAACTTATAAATTAGTAAGATGTTTATCTCATAGTATTGTATATTCAAAGATAAACTTAGAATAAAACTTGTATCTTAATTACAGGAAAAATATCCATGCCACAAAAATGTCCACTTTTTAAGAACTACAACAACGATTTTTAACAAGAAGGTCTTAATTTTGCTTTATGATTAACATTATGGTCACTGGTTTAACAAGTTAATGTATTAGGTTCTCTTTGGCTAACTCCAGCATATGATGAGATAATAACGTGATGGGAAATTCTTACAATTTTCAGAATTATACACACTGACAGTTGTGAAAAATAAACATTTCCAGTGAGGCTGATATGACAACTTTAGGAAAAAAAAGCAAGCATTACTCAGAAATGCTAAGACGACTAAGCAAGTATAGGGCTATATAGCAAGTAAATGTCTTTAAACATTCCTCTGTATTACATATGATTGCTTTTTCTGGATAATATATTTTCATCAGAATAACCAACATATTATAAAAAATGATGCTTTAAAAAGGAAACTGCTGTTCTTCATCAAAATAGTTTGGAAACATGACATCTCATTTCCATGTAATTAAATGAGTTATTATTATCATTTAGTGACATCATAATGGGATATTATTAGGTAAATGAGATATTATTTTCTTTACATTATAGTGATACAACACTAGAGACTCTGAAACCTCAAGAACTGATCAGATGGAGCACAAAGAGTGAGATAGTTATATTTCTCCAAACTTTTCTAGCAGGAAGTACAATGAATAGTCTGTATTTATTCCTTTGTAACTATCTTCTACTTAAGTGGACACAGCACATGGTGTCTCTGTTCCATGAGGCCAGCACATGCTGAACATAAAGACAAGTATTTTTTAATTTCTAGTTTTTTTTTTTAATTAAAAGTATTATAGAGATGCAGTCTTGCTATGTTTCCCAGGCTGGTCTCCAACTCTTGGCCTTAAGCAATGCTCTCATAAAGGTAATTCTTCTGAGAAAAGCTTTTTAACTTGTCTGTCATTATCATGAGGCATTTTTAGCACCTGTTATATGTATTGTAAAGAAAATCTGTCATATAGTAAAATCTAGATATATTACCTTGTGTTTACTCTACTGGCATTTGAGACAAGGGGATACACTCAGTAAAGGTGCAATGAAAGAAATTCAAATGACATTTTTAGAAGGCAGTATGTTTGGCTAAAGTTTGTAGGAATGAATTTTGCAGAGGTAGAGATAATGTAGGCATTTGAGTAGCAAGGGATTTACTATTTAGTGTTCTGTAGACACATACCATTTACATCTTTTTGTGTGTTGGGCAGTGAATATACACAAATGAGAACTGTATTTTTCATTTCTTAATTTCAACTTTTATTGTGTATTCAGGGGTACATGTACAGGCTTGTTACATGGGTATCATGATGCTGAGGTCTGAGGTATAATAGATCCCATCACCCAGGTAGTTAGCACTGTACCCAATAGTTAGGTTTTTCACCCTTCTGCCCCTTTATCTCCCACATGCCAAGTAGTCCCCAGTGTCTGTTGTTGCTATCTTTTTGTCCAGTATTACCCAATGTTTATCTCCCACTTCTAAGTTAGGATATGCTATATTTGGTTTTCTGTTCCTGATTTAACTTGATAATGGCCTCCACCTCCATCCATGTTGCTGCAAAAGACATGCTTTTGTCCTTTTTTATGGCTGTGTGGTATTCCATAGTGTATATGCACCACATTTTCTGTATCCAGTCCACCATTGATGGGGTCCTAGGATTATTCCATGTCTTTGCTATTGTGCATAGTGCTGCAATTAACACAGATACAAGTGTATATATCTTTTTGGTAGAATGATTTATTTTCCTTTTGATATATACCAGTAATGGGATTGCTGAGTTGAGTGGTAGTTTCGTTTTAAGTTCTCTGAGAAATCTCCAAACTTTTCCACAGTGGCTCAACTAGTTTACATTCCCACCAACAATGTACAACTGTTCCTTTTTCTCTGCAGCCTTGCAATCATCTCTTGTTTTTTGACTTTTTAATAGTGGCCCTTCTGGGCTGGGCATGGTGGCTCATGCCTGTAATCCCAGCACTTTGAGAGGCTGAGGTGGACAGATCACCTGAGATCAGGAGTTCAAGACCAGCCTGGCCAACATATGAAACCCCCCCTCTACTAAAAATACAAAAAAAAAAAAAAAATAGCCGGGCATGGTGGCATGTGCCTGTAATCCCAGCTACTCGGAGGCTGAGGCAGGAGAATCGCTTGAACCTGGGAGGTGGAGGTTGCAGTGAGCCGAGATCGTGCCATTGCACTCCAGCCTGGGCGACAGAGCAAGACTCTGTCTCAAAAAACAAACAAACAAACAAAAAAAAAAAACGGAAAAAAAGTAGCTTTTTTGTTTGTAACACAAAGAAATGATAAATGTTTGAGGCGATGAATACCCCATTTACCCTGATGTGATTATTACACATTGTAGGCCTGTATCAAAATATCTCATGTACCCCATATATATAAATATATGGGTATATATATATATATATATATATGAGTACACAGTGGGTATATATATATATATATATATATATATATACTGTGTTCTCATACAATTAAAAATAAAAAATTTAAAAACATCAATAATAATTATAGCCATTTTAACTAGAGTGAGATTGTATGTCATTGTGGTTTTATATTTTACAAATGGGTAATGAGTAGTGTGTAGAACAAATTATAAATGAGAGTTGAGGAACTAGAATGGTGGCTGGCAGAAGTTTATCGGAACACAGATGAGAAGGTAATGAAGTACACTTTATTACTGAAATATTCAATTCCTCTAGTACACAAAGAAGAATGAAGGTTAGAAATAATCACTTTTCCCAGATATTTTTTTAAATATGAAAGTTTCAAATATTTTAACTCATATTATTTTCCCCATTACCATGTTTATCACCTACCAAAGAACTACAGTATAATTGAGGTATTTTATTGAAGAGAAATGTTGCTTTCAGTGGAGCTGACTATTTTATAAAGAATATTTAAGTATTGCTTTATTGACAGTGATACAAACTCATGCAGTTAGGTTTAGAATCAAGGAGATGGTGTCTGTGATGTTAGTTCTACTTTGTCATGAGAGTAGAACCTCTAACTATATTATTTTTGTTTTTCTTCTCTAATATTTTAAGTGATAAAAAGAAAAAAGCATGAATTTTTAAACTAACAGCAGTCATTAAATTTTAACTTTGAATTAGGAAGTTTTCTACTTAAGTAATATATTTATACTCATCAGTTTTCTTTTTCTATTACTTAATAATAAAATTATATTTACTTTATTCCCATGCACAGATTAAAATGAAAATGTTCTGAGTTTAGTTTTAAATTTTGTATGGATTCAGATGTTGGTTTAAATTCATATAAATTATGAATCCATATAAATATTAGCTTTTTCTAAACAGTAAAGTATTATAGCATAACTTTTAAGTTTTAGTATTTTAGTACTGTGCTACTTGGAAAAATTAATATTATAATTTACCTTTTCTCAGTATAAGAGGAAGAATGAAAAACTCTGGGCATACCTTTCAGAATCTCATTCTGCTAGATATTTCACATTTAAATACAAAAATGTGCAACAATCAAAACTAAATATTCTCCTTTGCAAAAATGTATAATTATATCATATTATAATAATGAATAACATAAGCTCTCTATTCATATTTGCAAAATATATATGTTTTTGGACTTGTAGTGGGAAGCCTCCAGAGCAAGAATTCATAGAATTAAGATACATTTTTGAAAATATTCATTAAAGATGTTCATTAATACAACACATTATTATTAATAATAGTCACCATGTTGTACAACAGATCTTCAGAACTTACTTCTCCTAACTGAGGCTTTGTACTTTTGTCCTTGATTTCCCTTTTCCACACATACCTCAGCCTCTGGTAAACACCATTCAACTTTCTGCTTCTCTGAGTTTGTTTGGCTGTTTAAGATTTCCACACCCATGTGAGATCATGTGGTATTTATGTTCTGCGCCTGACTTATTTCACTTAGCGTAATGTCCTCCATGTTCATCCATATTGTTGTAAATGACACGATTTCCTACTGATAGCCACTTTTAAAGGAGAAAATTGTACATGTTACAGTAATCCAAAAGCAAATCAGCATGCTTCCATTAAAACTGATTACAAATGTATTAATGCTAGGCATTTACATTTCTTTTCATCTTTTTCTTGTTTTTACATTTTGCAGATGTAGCATTTATATTTCTCTGGGATTTCAGAAATGTAAGACAAGTCCATTTTTTCACTTTCTTAGGCTTTAACCAAACTAGACCTACAAGAAAGCCATCTCTTAAATGTTAAAATTCTGAGTTGTCAACTAGATGATTGTTTGGTCTAGTGATTGGAATTTGCTGTATATTCAGAGAAGCTTCAAACCCATGATACTGGCCATAATGTTGGACTTTGCTTTTACAATTAAACTCTACTTGCTATGTGCTCTTATATCTTTTTTTTTTTTTTAAGTTAAAGCCCACCTTTTAATTTTGTGTAATATGGGTGTCCTCTCACAAAATGATTTTCTTTTTAAATCCCATTTGCTTGTGTTATTTAACACTTTTCTTGTTCCTGCTATGTTAACATTATTAAAACCTTCATGCCTGTAATCCCAGCACTTTGGGAGGCCAAAGCGGGCGGACATGAGGTCAGAAGTTCAAGACCAGCCTGGCCAACATGGTGAAACCCTGTCTCTACTAAAAATACAAAAAAAAAATAAAAAATAAAAGTAGCTGGGTGTGGTTGTGCACGCCTGTAATCCCAGCTACTCTGGAGGCTGAAGCAGGAGAATTGCTTAAACCCAGGGGGCGGAGGTTGCAGTGAGCCAAGATCGCCCCCCTGCACTCCAGCCTAGGCAACAGAGAAAGACTCCATCTCGAAAAACAAAAACAAACAAACAAACAAAAACTCATGGACTTTCATTATTATTTCTTTATTATGTAGGGCTATCTAGTGATTTTATCTACCAGGAGATGAGAAACTATTTTTGCTTAGTTATCACTCTACTTCTACATTCTGCTAATTTACCAAATGTCTGAAATGCATAATTGCACCCTCTTATATTTGGGATATCATCATTAGTGTTAATCAATTGCTGGATTTCTTTTTTCACCTAATTCCTACATGTGACCATTGGTGCTAAACAGTTTTTTCTATTCCTCGTACAGTACTACTTTTGGTACTACTGGTTTACTTACAGATCCTTGGCTATACAGACAGAAAGAAATGCATGACTACATTTTATAAACATAAGTATAATAAGAAAAACAAAATACCCATATATAAACTATAAAACCAATATAAATTAACGATTTTCTACTCAATTTGTATTTTTTAAATTAGTAGTACCTTTTTATATCCTTCATTTTTTCTTTTCTAGAAAAAAGCTAACCTTCAACAGTCTCAAATTATTCTATTTAGCCATACTGATTACTTTTTTTTCATGCTCATATTGCCAGACAGAGATTACCTAGGGAGAAGTCATCTAAGTTGCTTTCCTTATCTAGCTTTTGAAAACAGCCACTAATTTTTTTCTTATGTGAATTTTGTTTTCTCGGCAACAAAATGATTGTCCCAGAAACATTGTTTTATGTCTCTCTTCTTTTCTTTCTTTCTTTATTTTCCCTTTCTCTGATAAGTAAAGAACCTTGATGTTTCTTAGCATTATTTATTAATAGATATTAGTCAGCAAGTATCCAGCTGCTAGGATTGACCAATATCAGTGCTAGCTGTTGGCAAAAGGACTGTTGCTGCTATTGGTGTCTTTTAGGGAGAGATCTGGAAAAGACGTTTTTAGGTTTATGAATTCACCATTGATTATTTTCTGTAACATATCATGTTGCTGCATCTACTGTTCTTTTATTATGAAGTTTCACCAGCTTCAAAGATTCTCCTCTACAGTAACAAGAAAGTTGCTTTGTAAGCACAATATCAAAGGAAGGCGATTTAGAATAAGTAGATGTAGGAAGCAATTCATCTAGACCAGTGGCAAATGGAACCCTGCTAGTCCAAGTGTCAAGTGTTACCTGCAAAAGGAGAATAAAATGAGAACAATGTAGTGAATTTTCCAAATTTAGTTTGTTCACTTTATTGGTGTTGCTGTCTTATGTGAAATGTTAGAATAGCAGTGGCAGAGATTTTAATATTTCCCTGTTCAAAAAATAAAATATTTTAAAATTTTATTTCAAATTGTGGGTGAATGTATTAACTGTCAGAATTCAAAAGGGGATTGAACAACCACCTTGAAAACATCATGTATGCCTCTGGATCTCAGGAACTACTGGAAACAGGAACAAGATGACCTACCTATGACATTTTTTAATTTTTCAAGTAGGCTTAGACTGGTCTTGACTACATAATGAAATCCATAGCCCCTGTGATGACAGTGTTTTGCATCTTGCAGTATGTATCACCAGACAGAGACTTTTTTTCATTTCTGGGATGGGGCTTTGGTCACCAAGTTTGGTTAAAATGTCCATCTTGGACCATTCACCAAGGAGAAGGAGTTTGGCTCATATAAGAATCTGGTAGCTCCCTTTATAGCTACATGGATTGGGTAGGGTGGTTCCAATTAAAAAGGAGGAATGCTGTGAAAATCTTGTTCTAGAAGTTTACAATGTCTAAGATGTCCTCACTTGGTATAATAAAAAATGGTAGTTATGTGCCTTGCGTTCATTTATTTCCTTTGTTCTGTCCTTCACTGCTTTCTAAGTCTTGTTGGTTGTGTTGGTTTGCCAGGGCTGCCATAACAAAATACTACAGACTGGGTGGCTTAAACAACAGAAATTTGTTTTCTCACAGTTCTGGAAGCTGGAAGTCCAAGATCAAGGTGATAGCAAGTTTGTTTTCTCCTGAGGCCTCTCTCCTTGGCTTGCAAATGGCCTATCTTCCTTCCTTCTGTGAATTCATATGGTTCGTCACATCTCTGTGTCTTCATCACTCTCTGTGTGTGCTGTGTCCTAATCTATTCTTATAAGAACACCAGTCCCATTGGAGTGCCCATCCATATGAGCTTGTTCAACCTTTATTGTCTCTTTCAGGGCTCTGTCTCCAAATGCAGTCATATTCTAAGGTACTGGGGGTTAGGATTTTTAATAAATTTTGGAAGGATACAATTAAATCCCATGAATTCAAAATCCAAGTGTAAAATTATTTACCCCAATTTGAAATTGGATAAATTACTATGCTTTCACTATAAAATGTATTTTGACTAATATATTATTAACTACCAGGTTAAGATTCCCTCATTTGGATAGCGTGTTTGATGAACACTCATATCAGTGTCTTCACAAAATTCTTGCTTTAAAAAGCTTTTCCTTTTCCACAACTTCAATTATGTTTTGTTGTTGTTGTTGTTGTTTTAATTTTCTGGTTTGCATTTTTAGTATGATAGCTTTTCTTTTGCTGCCTTTTTTCTCATTTTTAAATGTATACAGATAAGTAGCTTATTCTCATTGGACTATCGCTGACACTGTATGGAACAGAGCTTCCAATAAACAAGTGATTTTATTTCTAGTTTAAGTTATTCATTACCTTCGTTTGGAGAAAGAAGCACTTAGATTTGGGTATACTTATCACCTTTCAAAACATGATATGTGCAATATTCATGGATCCCACGTGTTTTTAAAGTTTAATAATGTTTAATTTGAATTGTTAAAGAAAAAGTGGTTTATTTAAAAGCCCCAGTGTCCTTACTTTTAAACCCAAGGACTAAAGTGTTCACTGTCTATTTGAAAATATTATTAGCTTTCCATAATGAATACTACTTTAACTACAAATTATGCTAACATTCGAATTAGCTGAAAAGTGGCCTGAGATGGCGTGGCACCATTTAGTATTTAGGCTGTTTTTTTGATGTCTTTGATGTTCTATTTTTCTGTACATTTGTTATTTCATTGTTAGTCTCTAATAAGTTCTTACTTTTCTTAATATACTTATCACCCATTTATATATATACAAATATGCAAATCAGGACTTTATTCCTTCTTCAGCAATTCCTGCCTCTGTACCTCAGCACATTACCATCTCTCCTCAAGACTTCTCAGTGTAGCCTTCTAGTTTATTTTGCTATTTGCCCTCTTGAAAATAAAATGGGAAACATAATCTCAGCTCTGATATATTATGGTATAGTGCAAGTCAATAATTAATTTTAATCTAATTAATATAGATTGTTTTCCTGCCCATTCTTCCTGATGTAGAACAAATAATTGGCAAATGGTAGCCAAGTTTTCATTTCCAAGCAAGGTCTAAATTAATATTTCACAGTTGTCACAATATAAAAAATTTGTTTGAAAAACAATTCACTAAATGTGTTAGAAGAATGTTACCTACATTTGAAATATAAATATTAGAAAAAGTAACAAGTTTCATTTCACAGACTTCTATTTGAAAAACTTGTATATACTTTTTATGTGTTTGCAGTGAGCAAATTCCTTTTTAATATCACTAAAGAAGTTTTTATTCAAATAAACACTTGCCTATATTTCTCGTATCAAGAAATCATTTCCTGACTTCTAATATCTTTCATATCTGCCCATATATACTTCCATTTAATTATAAGTTACATAAATATCATTTAAAAAGAAAAAAATGAATGTGCAGATAATTGGAAAAGTTAAGAGGTTTTAGAATAAGTCTTGGAATTTTTTATTGGACTGATAATTTTAAAGCCCATAGGTGTCAAATAATTTCTGAGACTCAGTTAAAACTTTTAATTCTGATTTGGAATTCATTTTTGCTTCATGGCTTCCACATATGAGTATTTCCTCATTTACTCAGTGTTTTGGTTTCTAATTGTTGGATTTGATTTTTCTTCAGGATGTTTTGAATAATTTGGGATCTTGTGAACTGGATGAAGATGATCTAATGCTTGATCTTGAATTTTTAGAGGAACAGAGTCTTCACCCTTCTGGTAAGTGTTAAAGAGATGAATAATATCATACAACTCCTACCCTGGTCAGTAGCTTTCACTGATAGCCTAAACACTGTTAAGGCTGCCTTCTATCTTTTCAGGCCTCAGTTTTTATAGTGTATATGCAAAGAACATGCTAGGTACCATGGAGACGCAATTTGGGTGCTTTAAATGATTTTAAAGCCTTTTATGGAAATATAAATCCTGTTGGAAGATAATTATAAATAAGAAAAACTATTAAAATATCTTTCAAAATTAGGAAATATTCTAGTTAAATATTTAACAAAAAGTTTAATATTTTCTTCTGTTTTGTGGAAGAAAGAAATAATTATAATCTCACTTTTCATTTATATAACCAAATGGAAGTTTTGTGGATCTAAGATTTACTGCTCCAAATCTTAGCCACTTCCTACATAGGTTAATGTTGATGCAATAAGGTTGATCTCAAAAGTACTAATTACCAGTAGCAGTAACAAATGCACACTCATAAACATATACACACACATAGACTTAGAGAGGAGGTAAATAAGTTTTTGTTGAATGACTTGAGGGAGCCTGATATATTTGTAATAGTTTAAATTTATATTAAAGCATAAAATATTATGTCTCCAAATTCCAGAATTACTCTATTTAAAGTTGGTCATAGGAATTATTGGTTGTCCATTCAAATTTAGATATTTGACAGCAAAAGTAAACATTTACACTTACTTTTTTTGTTGCTAATAATGCCTTTAACATAGTCATTTTCAAGTGGATATAGCATTAAACTAAAGCTTTAGAACCTTGGGACCTACTGCATACATTTAAGAAAATCAGTCTCTTATATGGTAGTGTCTTTATTTTTAATTCGTGGATATTAGACATAACCTCTGTAGTTATTTTTAGTTGTAAAACTTTATGATGAATTTTCATTTAAGTAGTATATTTGGATAATAGATAATATCATATTATCAATTGTCAAAAGAAGGCAATAACAATGTTGATATTTTCTTACACTCTATTTTAGGATAATACCAAACAAGAAACTGCATTTAAAATTTTTTCAATTGAATACCACTTTAGGATAAAAATTTCTTAGGACATTTTTCCTGTAGTTGATTTGACAGATATCCTTCTAAAAATGTAGATTTTCACACTTTTATGCAGATGGTTTTTACAACTTAGATCCAACAACTTAACTTCTAGATATCTAATTCTATGATACTGGCAAAAGACAAAATAGTACATGCATATAATTATTCACTGCAAAATATTTATAATGGGAAAATATTGGAAGCACCTGAAATGCTCATCAATAGGATATTTGTTGAATATACAATGGTTTACCAAACAGTCATTAAAAAGAAGGAGGACAGTATCCAAATCTGCTATGGCATTATTGTAAGGATATATTATTTGGTTTTGTTTTGTTTTGTTTTGTTTGGGACAAGGTCTGGCTCTGTTGCCCAGGCTGGAGTCCAGTGGCGTGATCTCAGCTCACCACAACCTCCGCCTCCTGGGCTCAAGTGATTCTCCCATCTCAGCCTCCCAAGTAGCTGGGACTGCAAATGCATGCCACCACATCCAATTTTTGTATTTTAGTAGAGACAGGGTTTCACCATGTTGCCCAGTCTGGTCTTGAACTCTTGGGCTCAAAAGATCCACTTGCCTCAGTCTCCCAAAGTGCAGGGATTACAAGTTTGAGTGACCATGCCCACCCAATCGTAAAGATGTATTGTTGATAGAGAACTTTTCTTTTCATGGATGGATTAGATGGGGAATACCAAAACCAAACCCACTGATCAATTCTCTAACATCACAAAAAGTGTAATAAATATACACTTTGCCCCTCTTGATGCAATGCTGACTGAAGTACAACAGCACAACCTCTGAAGTGTTCGTGTCTTCTCACCCCTTCCTATCCCAGTCCCAGAAGAAATAATCCATTCAAATACTTCAAACTTTGATTTTACAGGAATTATTGGAATGGTTGGAGGGAAAATGTTAAATGTCATGAAAAGATTGTGGGCAACCAAATACAGGATTTGGAGATTCTGCAAGATAAATGGTCTGGTTTCTTCAAAAGATAAATGGCATGATAAAATAGTATGAGTGGGAGTTGTAGGTTAAAAGAGGCAAATGCAATTGACATTCTTGTTGGTATACTTATTTGAAATATATATATAAACTTTTTCTATAAAGTTGTTTCTGAGTTAATCAGACAAATTAGAGGATTTACTGTTACTGCAGAATTATAGTTAATTTTATTGGGTGTTGAAATGGTATTTTGTTTTGTTTAGTTTTTTTCAGGAAATCTTTTTATAGAGATAAATGTGGTGGTACCAATATGGTATATGGGCTTTGCTTTACCAACAAGTATGAGTAAGGAAATAGATGAAACAACATCGACAAATTCTTAAAAATTATCAAAGCTGGGCAAGAGTTGCATGGGGTGAAAAGTTCATGAATTAATTATAATATTCTCTCTATTTTGTATATTTTTTGAAGATTTTCATAGTAAAAAATAAAACAAAGCAACAATTAGAAAACACTACGGTTAACATAGCAGTCTCAATTATGTTTGGTAGTCAACCACAATGATGAGAAAAGAATGATTTAAATATCTGAAGACTTATTTCAGTGTGTTTACTTGGGGACAAAATCAACCTCTTTAAACTTTAGTCTCTCCTTTATGAAGTAATAATATTACTGTGTACTTCATTAATTTATTTTAAATAAAAATGAAATAATTTTTCCAATGAATCTCTTGAGTCTACTTTAAGGTGTAGCTTGCTTAGTTAAAGCTCAAACCAGGGTACTTGATGAATCAACTGAGTTATATAAATTGTTCACAAGATAAATGGTATTAGTTTGCATACTTGAAGTGCAATTCTAATAGATAAAATATTACTTAGAGTGACTTTGGATTGTTTAATGTCACTTAATAAAATGTCTTTTGAAAATCTATTTCATTTTAGATGCCACGTTGTGTGGTTTTTTAAAAAGCAGCAAACACATGTTTATATACTTTAGCTGAGAAAGAATTATTTCCAGTTGAATTTGTTTTATACAATTTATTTTATTTATTAAGCAACATAATTAAAGACCTTCTCAGATTATAGGAAGCTCATAATTGATAATTGATATTGATAAAAATCACAGCATTAAACGTTCAAAAATGATGTTTTTAATAAAAGAACAGCGATTTTCAAAAGTCTGAAAAGTGAAATAATGATATCATTATATTCCACTGCTTATATTACTGAAAATCATTAAAGGGGTTGAAAAAATACTTCTTAAAGACAATACATATGAATTTTTGGCTACAGAGCCTTATTATGGTAGTTTATAGTAGGGCTTACTATAATGGCCAAGATTAACTTTTTAAAAGACCATAGAAGACAAGATTAAGATTGCAGATGGCAGGAAGGACTAGCTTGCAGCTCCTGCTTGGATGAACAGAGCAGGGTGTGGAGACTCACATCATGAACTTTTGCTCCAAGAACTACCGCAGGAACATACCAGGAAAGCCGAGAGAATCCGCGGACCTTTGAAGGAACTGGATCGCCACCGCAGGCTCCCTGAGATGGCAAAAAACTGGGAGTCTGCTTGCTTTCTCAGTGGGAGGCTCGTGGTCCGGGGCAAGTTCTCAGTTCTGGTCCCTGGCTGCTTGGAAAATAGACTCAGTGCTGTTGTAGGACACGATGGGAATGAGATAGGCCCTTAAGACTGTGGGCTGCATGGGAGTTGGGTGAGGCATGTGGCTGACAGCTTTCCCCAATCTCCCTGGCAAGCTATATGACTCAGCAGAGGCAGCCATAATCCCCCTGGGAATATAACTCCACTGGACTGGGAACCACACCCCCATTCCCCACAAAAGTCACAGCAAGACCCGCTGCCCAAGGAGAGGCTGAGCTCAGAAATGCCTATCCCTGACGCCACCTGGTGGTCTTTCTCTACCCTCCCTGGTGGCCTAAGACAAAGGTTACAATCTCTTGAGTGTTCTATGGCCTTGACCACGGCCTGAGAAACCTGAATACTTAACCAAGTGTCCCTAGGGCAAGTTTGCATCCTCTCTATAGGACTGCAGCTGATGCCTTCTTGAAAGTGTTACTTCCTGGCTGGAGGCTGACCAACACAAAACCAGTGCACTAAACAAAAACACAACCAAGGACCATCACAGAGTCCACTTCATTCCCCTGCTACCTCCACCAGAGCAGGTGCTAGTATCCAGGTCTGAAAGACCTGAAGATGGATCTCATCACAGGACTCTGCAGGCTCAGCCCAGAACCAGCCCAGAGCCCAGTAGCTCTGCTGGGTGGCTAGACCTGGACGGGCAAAAACAATCACTGCACTTTGGCTCTCAGGAAGTCCCATTCCTAGGGGAAGGGGGAGAGCACCACATCAAGGGAGCACTCTGTGGGACAAAAGAATCTGAATAGCAGTCCATGAGTCTCAGATCTTCCCTCTGACATAGTCTACTCAAATGAGAAGGAACCAGAGAAACAATTCTAGTAATATGACAAAACAATATTCTTTAATGTTCCCAGAAGATCATACCAGCTCACCAGCAGTGGATCCAAACCAAAAGGAAATCTCTGAATTGCCATAAAAAGAATTAGAAGGTCGATTATTAAGCTAATGAAGGAGGCACCAGAGAAAGGTGAAGTCCAACTTAAAGAAATAAAAAACATGATACATGATATGAAAGGAAAAATCTTCAATGAAATAGATAGCATAAATAAAAAATAATCACAACTTCTGGAAATCTAGGACACACTTACAGAAATGCAAAATGCACTGGAAAGCTTCAGTAATAGAATTGAACAAGCAGAAGAAAGAACTTCAGAGCTCAAAGACAAGGCTTTCAAATTAACCCAGTTCATTAAAGACAAAGAAAAAATAACTAAAAAAAAAAAAATCCTCCAAGAAGTTTGGCACTATGTTAAATGTCCAAACCCATGAATAATTGGTGTTCCTGAGGCAGAAGAGATATCTAAAAGTTTGGAAAACGTATTTGATGGAATAACTGGGGAAAACTTCCTCAGCCTTGTTAGAGATCTCCAAATTCAAGAAGCTCAAAGAACACCTGGGAAATTCATCACAAAAAGATCATGACCTAGGCACACAGTCATCAGGTTACCTAAAGTCAAGATGAATGAAATAATTTTAAGAGCTGTGAGGCAAAAGCATCAGGGAACTTATAAATGAAAACCTATCAGATTAACAGTAGATTTCTCAGCAGAAACCTTACGAGCTAGAAGGGATTGGGTTCTATTTTTAGCCTTCTTAAACAAAACAATTATCAGGCAAGAATTTTGTTTCTAGCAAAACTAAGCTTCATAAATGAAGGAAAGATAAAGTCTTTTCCAGATAAACAAATGCCGAAATAATTCGCCACTACCAAGCCAGCACTACAAGAACTGCCAAAAGGAGCTCTAAATCTTGAAACAAATTTTTAAAATACACCATAAGAGAAACTCCTTAAAGCATAAATCTCACTGAACTTATATAACAGTAATAAAATGAAAAAAAAAGTATGCTGGCAACAAATAGCATGATGAATAGAATAGTACCTCATGTCTCAATATTAACATTGAATGTAAATAGCCTAAATGCTCCACTGAAAAGAGACAGAATGGCAGAATGGGTAATAATTCACTAACCAAGTTTGTTCTGTTTTCAGGAAACTCACCTAACACATAAGAATTCACATAAACTTAAGATAAAGGGGTGGAAAAAGATATTCCATGCAAATGGACAACAAAAGTGAGCAGGAGTAGCTATTATTATACCAGACAAAACAAACTTTAAAGCAACAGCAGTTAAAAAAGGCAAAGAGGGACATTATATAACGATAAGAGGAGTAGTCCAATAGGAAAATATTGCGGTTCTAAATATATATGCACCTAACACTGGAGCTCCCAAATTTAGAAAACAATTACAATTAGACCTAAGAAATGAGATAGATGGCAACACAATAATGGTGGGGGACTTCAATACTTCACTGACAGCACTAGGCAGGTCATCGAGACAAAGTCAGCAAAGAAACAATGGACTTAACTATACCCTACAACAAATAGACTTAACAGATACTTACAGAACATTCTACCCAACAACTGCAGAATATATGTTGTATTCATCAGCACACGGAATGTTCTCCAAGATAGACCATATGACAGTCCACTAAACAAGTCTCAGTAAATTTAAGGAAATCGAAATTATATCAATTATTCCTTCAGACCACAGTGGAATAAAATTGGAAATCAACTCCAAAAGGAACCTTCAAAACCATGCAAATACATGGAAATTAAATAACCTGCTTCTGCATGATCATTGGGTGAACAATGATATCAAAATGGAACTTAAAAAATTATTTGAACTGAATGATAATAGTGATAAAACCTATCAAAACCTTTGGGATATAGTAAAAGCAGTGCTAAGAGGAAACTTCATAAAATTAAATGTCTACATCAAAAATTCTGAAAGAGCACAAATAGGCAATCTAAGGTCACACCTCACGGAATTGGAGAAACAAGAACAAACCAAACACAAACCCAGCAGAAGAAAATAAATAACAAAATTCAGAGCAGAACCAAATGAAACTGAAACAACAACAACAAAAAATACAAAAGATGAATGAATCAAAAAGCTTTTTCTTTGAAAAAAATAAATAAAATTGATAGACCATTAGCGAGATTAACCTAGAAAAGAAGAGAGAAGATCCAAATAATCTCAATTAGAAACAAATTGAGGCATTACAACTGATACCACAGAAATACAAAAGATTATTCAAAGCTACCATGAACACCTTTACACACATAAACTAGTGGAGATGGATAAATTCCTGAAAATATATGGCCCTCGTAGATTAAACCAGGAGGATATAAAATCTCTGAACAGACCAATAATAAGCAGCAAGCTTGAAATGATAATTTAAAAACTGTCAACAAAAAAAGTTTAGGACCAGATGGATTCACAACTGAATTCTATCAGACATTCAAAGAAGAATTGGTCCCAATCCTGTTGACACTATTCTAAGAGACAGAGAAAGAAGAAATCCTCCTTAAATCATTCTACGAAGCCAGTATCAGCCTGATACCAAAACCAGGGAAAGACATAACAAAAGAAAACTACAGACAAATATCCCTGATGAACATAGATGCAAAAATTCTCGACAAAATACTAGCAAACTAAATCCAGCAGCATATCAAAAAGATAATCCGGAGGTAGAGCCAAGATGGACGAATAAGAACAGCTCCAGTCTACAGCTCCCAGAGTGAGCGACACAGAAGACAGGTGATTTCTGCATTTCCAACTGAGGTACCGGGTTCATCTCACAGGGGGAGTGCTGGACAGTGGGTGCAGGACAGTGGGTGCAGTGCACACTACATGAGCCGAAGCAGGGCGAGGCATCACCTCACCCGGGAAGCGCAAGGGGTCATGGACTTCCCTTTCCTAGTCAAAGAAAGGGGTGACAGATGGCACCTGGAAAATTGGGTCACTCCCACCCTAATACTGTGCTTTTCCAACGGGCCTAACAAACAGTACACCAGCAGATTATATCCCGCACCTGGCTTGGAGGGTCCTATGCCCATAGAGCCTCGCTCATTGCTAGCAAAGCAGTCTGAGATCAAACTGCAAGGTGGCAGCAAGGCTGGGGAGGGGCGCCTTCCATTGCCCAGGCTTGAGTAGGTAAACAGAGCGGCTGGGAAGCTCAAACTGGGTAGAGCCCACCACAGCTCAAGGAGGCCTGCCTGCCTCTGTAGGCTCCACCTCTGGGGGCAGGGAACAGACAAACAAAAGACAGCAATAATCTCTGCAGACTTAAACGTCCCTGTCTGACAGCTTTGAAGAGAGTAGTGGTTCTCCCAGCACACAGCTTGAGATCTGAGAACGGGCAGACTGCCTCCTCAAGTGGGTCCCTAACCCCCAAGTAGCCTAACTGGGAGGCACCGTCAAGTAGGGGAGGACTGACACCTCACATGGCCGGGTACTCCTCTGAGACAAAACTTCCAGATGAACGATTAAGCAGCAGCATTTGTGGTTCACCAATATCCGCTGTTCTGCAGCCACCGCTGCTGATACCCAGGCAAACAGGGTCTGGAGTGGACCTCCAGTAAACTCCAACAGATCTGCAGCTGAGGGTCCTGACTGTTAGAAGGAAAACTAACAAACAGAAAGGACATCCACACCAAAAACCCATCTGTACGTCACCATCACTAAAGACCAAAGGTAGATAAAACCACAAAGATGGGGAAAAAAAAGAACAGAAAAACCGGAAACTCTAAAAATCAGAGCACCTCTCCTCCTCCAAAGGAATGCAGCTCCTCACCAGCAACAGAACAAAGCTGAACGGAGAATGACTTTGATGAGTTGAGAGAAGAAGGCTTCAGAAGATCAAACTTCTCCAAGCTAAAGGAGGAAGTTCGAACGAATGGCAAAGAAGTTGAAAACTTTGAAAAAAAATTAGATGAATGGATAGCTAGAATAACCAATGCAGAGAAGTCCTTAAAGGACCTGATGGAGCTGAAAACCACAGCACGAGAACTACGTGATAAATGCACAAGCCTCGGTAACCGATGCAATCAACTGGAAGAAAGGGTATCAGTGATGGAAGACAAAATGAATGAAATGAAGTGAGAAGAGAAGTTTAGAGAAAAAAGAATAAAAAGAAACGAACCAAGCCTCCAAGAAATATGGGACTATGTGAAAAGACCAAATCTACGTCTCATTGGTGTACCTGAAAGTGACGGGAGAATGGAACCAAGTTGGAAAACACTCTGCAGGATATTATCCAGGAGAACTTCCCCAATCTAGCAAGGCAGGCCAACATTCAAATTCAGGAAATACAGAGAATGCCACAAAGATACTCCTCAAGAAGAGCAACTCCAAGACACATAATTGTCAGATTCACCAAAGTTGAAATGAAGGAAAAAATGTTAAGGGCAGCCAGAGAGAAAGGTTGGGTTACCCACAAAGGGAAGCCCATCAGACTAACAGCTGGTCTCTCGGCAGAAACTCTACAAGCCAGAAGAGAGTGGGTGCCAGTATTCAACATTCTTAAAGAAAAGAATTTTCAACACAGAATTTCATATCCAGACAAACTAAGGTTCATACGTGAAGGAGAAATAAAATACTTTACAGACAAGCAAATGCTGAGAGATTTTGTCACCACCAGGCCTGCCCTAAAAGAGCTCCTGAAGGAAGCAATAAACATGGAAAGGAACAACCGGTACCAGGCACTGTAAAACATGCTAAATTGTAAAGACCATCAAGGCTAGGAAGAAACTGCATCAACTAAAGAGCAAAATAACCAGCTAACATCATAATGACAGGATCAAATTCACACATAACAGTACTAACCTTAAATGTAAATGGGCTAAATGCTCCAATTAAAAGGCATAGACTGGCAAATTGGATAAAGAGTCAAGACCCATCAGTGTGCTTTATTCAGGAAACCCATCTCACGTGCAGAGACACAGATAGGCTCAAAATAAAGAGATGGAGGAAGATCTGCCAAACAAATGGAAAACAAAAAAAGGCAGGGGTTGCACTCCTAGTCTTGGATAAAACAGACTTTAAACCAACAAAAATAAAAAGAGACAAAGAAGGCCATTACATATTGGTAAAGGGATCAATTCAACAAGAAGAACTATCCTAAATATATATGCACCCAATACAGGAGCACCTAGATTCATAAAGCAAGTCCTTAGTGACCTACAAAGAGACTTAGACTCCCACACAATAAAAATGGGAGACTTTAACACCCCACTGTCAACATTAGACAGATCAATGAGACAGAAAGTTAGCAAGGATATCCAGGAATTGAACTCAGCTCTGCACCAAGCAGACCTAATAGACATCTGCAGAACTCTCCACCCCAAATCAACAGAATATACATTCTTCTCAGCACCACACCACACTTATTCCAAAATTGACCACATAGTTGCAAGTAAAGCACTCCTCAGCAAATGTAAAAGAACAGAAAGTATAACAAACTGTCTCTCAGACCACAGTGCAATCAAACTAGAACTCAGAACTAAGAAACTCACTCAAAACCACTCAACAACATGGAAACTGAACAACCTGCTCCTGCATGACTACTGGGTACATAACAAAATGAAGGCAGAAATAAAGATGTTCTTTGAAACCAACGAGAACAAAGACACAACATACCAGAATCTCTGGGACACATACAAAGCAGTGTGTAGAGGGAAATTTATAGCACTAAATGCCCACAAGGGAAAGCAGGAAAGATCTAAAATTGACACCCTAACATCACAATTAAAGAACTAGAAAAGCAAGAGCAAACACATTCAAAAGCTAGCAGAAGGCAAGAAATAACTAACATCAGAGCAGAACTGAAGGAAATAGAGACACAAAAAGCCCTTCAAAAAATCAATGAATCCAGGAGCTGATTTTTTGAAAAGATCAACAAAATAGATAGACCACTAGCAAGACTAATAAAGAAAAAAAGAGAGAAGAATCAAAGAGTTGCAATAAAAAATGACAAAGGAGATATCACTACCGTTCCCACAGAAATACAAACTACCATCAGAGAATACTATAAACACCTCTACACAAATAAACTAGGAAATCTAGAAGAAATGGATAAATTCCTGGACACATATACCCTCCCAAGGCTAAACCAGGAAGAAGTTGAATCTCTGAATAGACCAATGACAGGCTCTGAAATTGAGGCAAGAATTAATAGCTTACCAACCCAAAAAAAGTCCAGGGCCAGATGGATTCACAGCCAAATTCTACCAGAGGTACAAGGAGGAGCTGATACCATTCCTTCTGAAACTATTCCAATCAATAGAAAAAGAGGGAATCCTCCCTAACTCATTTTATGAGGCCAGCATAATCCTGATACCAAAGGCTTGCAGAGACACAACCAAAAAAGAGAATTTTAGACCAATATCCTTGATGAACCTTGATGCAAAAATCCTCAATAAAATACTGGCAAACCGAATCCAGCAACATATCAAAATCTTATCCACCATGATCAAGTGGGCTTCATCCCTGGGATGCAAGGCTGTTTCAACATACGAAAATCAATAAACGTAATCCAGCATATAAACAGAACCAAAGACAAAAACCACATGATTATCTCTATAGATGCAGAAAAGGCCTTTGACAAAATTCAACAACCCTTCATGCTAAAAACTCAATAAATTAGGTATTGATGGGACGTATCTCAAAATAATAAGAGCTATCTATGATAAACCCACAGCCAATATCATACTGTATGGCCCAAAACTGGAAGCATTCCCTTTGAAAACTGGCACAAGACAGGGATGCCCTCTCTCACCACTCCTATTCAACATAGTGTTGGAAGTTCTGGCCAGGGCAATCAGGCAGGAGAAGGAAACAAAGGGCATTCAATGTGGATAAGAGGAAGTCAAATTGTCCCTGTTTGCAGATGACATGATTGTACATCTAGAAAACCCCATCATCTCAGCCCAAAATCTCCTCAAGCTGATAAGCAACTTCAGCAAAGTCTCAGGATACAAAATCAATGTGCAAAAATCACAAGCATTCTTATACACCAATAACAGACAAACAGAGAGCCAAATCATGAATGAACTCCCATTCACAATTGCTTCAAAGAGAATCAAATACCTAGGAATCCAACTTACAAGGGATGTGAAGGACCTCTTCAAGGAGAACTACAAACCACTGCTCAATGAAATAAAAGAGGATAAAAACAAATGGAAGAACATTCCATGCTCATGGGTAGGAAGAATCAATATCGTGAAAATGGCCATACTGCCCAAGGTAATTTATAGATTCAATGCCATCCCCATCAAGCTACCAATAACTTTCTTCACAGAATTGGAAAAACTACTTTAAAGTTCCTATGGAACCAAAAAAGAGCCCGCATTGCCAAGTCAATCTTAAGCCAAAAGAACAAAGCTGGAGGCATCATGCTGCCTGACTTCAAACTATACTACAAGGCTACAGTAACCAAAACAGCATGGTACTGGTACCAAAACAGAGATATAGATCAATGGAACAGAACAGAGCCCTTGGAAATAATGCTGCGTATCTACAACTATCTGATCTTTGACAAACCTGAGAAAAACAAGCAATGGGGAAAGGATTCCCTATTTAATAAATGGTGCTGGGAAAACTGGCTAGCCATATGTAGAAAGCTGAAACTGGATCCCTTCCTTACACCTTATACAAAAATTAATTCAAGATGGATTAAAGACTTACATGTTAGACCTAAAACCATAAAAACCCTAGAAGAAAACCTAGGCAATACCATTCAGGACATAGGCATGGGCAGGTACTTCATGTCTAAAACACCAAAAGCAATGGCAACAAAAGCCAAAATTGACAAATGGGATCTAATTAAACTAAAGAGCTTCTGCACAGCAAAAGAAACCACCATCAGAGCGAACAGGCAACCTACAGAATAGGAGAAAATTTTTGCAACCTACTCATCTGACAAAGGGCTAATATCCAGAATATACAATGAACTCAAACAAATTTACAAGAAAAAAAAACAACCCCATCAAAAAGTGGGTGAAGGGTATGAACAGACACTTCTCAAAAGAAGACATTTATGCAGCCAAAAAAACGCATGAAAAAATGCTCATCATCACTGGCCATCAGAGAAATGCAAATAAAAACCGTAATGAGATACCATCTCACACCAGTTAGAATGGCGATCATTAAAAAGTCAGGAAACAACAGGTGCTGGAGAGGATGTGGAGAAATAGGAACACTTTTACACTGTTGGTGGGACTGTAAACTAGTTCAACCATTGTGGAAATTGGTGTGGCTATTCCTCAGGGATCTAGAAGTAGAAATACCATTTGACGCAGCCATCCCATTACTGGGTATATACCAAAAAGATTGTAATCATGCTGCTATAAAGACACATGCACATGTATGTTTATTGCAGCCCTATTCACAATAGCAAAGACTTTGAACCAAGCCAAATGTCCAACAATGATAGACTGGATTAAGAAAATGTGGCACATATACACCATGGAATACTATGCAGCCATAAAAAATGATGAGTTCATGTCCTTTGTAGGGACATGGATGAAGCTGGAAACCATCATTCTCAGCAAACTATCGCAAGAACAAAAAACCAAACAGCGCATGTTCTCACTCATAGGTGGGTATTGAACTATGAGAATACATGGACACAGGAGGGGGAACATCACACATCAAGGACTGTTGTAGGGTGGGGGAGGGGGCAGGGATAGCACTGGGAGATGTACCTAATGCTAAATGATGAGTTAATGGGTGCAGCACACCAGCATGGCACACGTATACATATGTAACAAACTTGCACGTTGTGCATGTGTACCCTAAATCTTAAAACATAATAATAATAAAAAAAAAAAAAAGAATTTTGAATGTTAAAAAAAGATGCTGAATCATAAATATAAACATAGAAAAAAAAAACCAAAATGATAATCCACGATGATCAAGTGGTTTTCATACGAAGGATGCAGGGATGGTTTAACAGATGTAAGTCAATAAAAGTGGCACACAACAAAAATAGAATTAAAAACACGTATCACATGATCATCTCAATAGACTTAGAAAAAGCCTTTGACAAAATCCAGCATCGCTTTATGATTAAAATCCTCAGCAAAATCAGCATAGAAGGGACATACCTTAAGGTAATAAAAGCCATCTATGACAGACCCACAGACAACATCATACTGAATGGGGAAAAGTTGAAAGCATTCTCCCTGAGAACTGGAACAAGACAAAGATGCTCACTTTCACTACTCCTATTCAACGTGGTACTGGAAGTCCTAGCCAGAGCAATCAGACAAGCGAAAGAAATAAAGAACATCCAAATCAGTAAAGAGGAAGTCAAACTGTCGCCGTTTGCTGAAGACATGATCATATACCAAAAAACCCTAAAGACTCATCCAAAAACCTCCTGGTAAATGAATTTAGCAGAGATTCGGGATACCAAATTAATGTACCCAAATCAGTAGCCCTTCTGTACACCAACAGTTACCAACCTGAGAATCAAATCAAGAACTCAATCCCTTTCACAATAGCTGCAAAAACATAAAGTAAAATACTTAGGAATATACCTAACCAAGGACATGAAAGACCTCTACAAGATAAACTACAAACAGTGCTGAAAGAAATCATCAATGACACAAACAAATGGAAACACATCCCGTGCTCATGGATGGGAAAACGATTATCGTGAAAATAACCATACTGCTAAAAGCAACGTACAAATTCAGTGCAATTCCCTTCAAAACACTACCATTATTGTTTGCAGAACTAGAAAGAAAAAACCCTAAAATTCATATGGAACCATAAAAGAGCTCACATAGCCAAAGCAAGACTAAGCAAACAAATCTGGAGGCACATTACCCAACTTCAAATTATAAGGCCATGGTCACCAAAACAGCATGGTACTGGTATAAAAATTATATGGGGTGTGAATGTTTAGTTTTTGCCGATTGTATTGAATAATTTGAATAGTTTCATAAATCCTTTTAATAAAGAGTCCTAAATTAATATATCTTCTTCCTAGAAGGAGCAGTAGTACAAATAATGGTACAAATAAAATATGTTTTATAGTGCAGTAAGTGGATATTATTATTTTTATGAAAGCCAGGAAGAACAATTTCAATGAAAGAATGGTATATGAATTCAAAGTGAGTTCCTAAAGGAGATAGCCTTGAGAGGAAAAAAATTTAAAAATAAAATTAAAAATTTCAATAATTTACCATGATCTTGGCATTATCTAATTTTATTGTTTTAAATTCTAATATAAAGGCTAAGGTTTTCAATTTAATAAGTTTTAGATTTAAAGGATTTTTTTATTATATTTTCTTGAGTTTCTGAAAAATATTTTCTGGAAACCATTTTTTGTGAAATAATTAATACACATTATGTTTCAAACACAGGATTATAAATTTTTTACTACCAGACATTTCTATTTTCTTGTGGTAAAATATTACATTTATTGTTTCTTCTTTAAATAAATAATTTATAAAGCATATATGATCAAGCACAGGGATTTTATGTTAGAAAATATGAGATGCTAGCATTTATACCTTGATAAACTAAAAAGTATATTAGTGACCCTTCACACTTTTTATCTGTCCTCACTTTCTTATTCATGTTTGTATAGTATTCTTTTTGTCACAAATTGAGTCATGTAGTATGTTAGCAGTGAGGTTCGTTAGAAAAACCTCAGCATATTTTTTTCAAAAGGGGTTTTAATGATATTTACTAGCATTTAATATTTCAAAGACTTGACCTTGACATATTCAAGGTCAATATTTCAAATAAATTCTCTTGAAATTCTCTTCACAGTGAAGTATATGTTATGAACTATACAATTTGTCAAAGGAAAAATACCAGCAATACATTTTTGTTTGTTTTTCTTTATGTAGTTTCACATTTGTTTTGAGGATATTTTTCTATTCACTTACGCATCTTGCAAAATATTTATAACACAGATAAAATAATAATCATTTAAGGAAAACAAAGTAACCAGGATGTGAAAAAAAATAAGATGAGGCTATGGATAAGGTTAAGGCACAAAAAGTTTACTAGTGTTATGATGGTGAATTGAAAATGTTATATTGAGTGTCCTATTAGCATGTATGAAGAAAGAAATTCAATCAGCTGAAAAATCAAAATATATACCATCAATCATTCAATCAGTGAATGCATTTTTTTAAATAAAAGAATTCTTGTTCCTAAGAACTGAAATATATTTTGCTCACATGTCTTCATAAGGTGCACATGATTTGAATCGGGAATAATTTCCTTAGCAACCCCCTTCAGTACAAGCTGAGACATCATGCTGCCAGTTCAGTATAAACAGTTCTAAATGGTGCCACATCAGTGTGGCAAAAGCTTGGAGCCTTATAAGGAACCTACTTAATCCAAAAATAAAATCGATTAACTTTTTTTATACTTTGTATTCCTCAAATAATTTCAATATGGAAATTAGGTAAAGTAAATATTGTCAAGAATTTTAGTCAGACAGAAAGTAATTACCATAAAGCTTAATAAAATATCAGATATTAAGCAATGTTATTTCCTGATGAATCCTCTGAAATGAGCCCTTGATGAAAGGTAACCACTGGGCAACAAATAAGACAATTTTGCAAATGGCTGTTATCAAATAACTGGTTAAATATTAAGCAATGCATATTCTAAATAAGAATTTGGGTTTGTGTTTTGGAATACTTAATCTTTAGCTATTTATTCCATGGTAAACTAAAGCAAGGTCCTGTTTCTATTTCGGCTACTCATAGGATTATCTTCGTAGTGGCAGAAGCTGATGGGAAATATGCAACTGGGTAATGACAGTGATGCATCATAATTAAATGAATTAAAGTTAAAAGAGGGCTAAAACACATTTTAGTGTTACCCGTTTGAAGTATATTACTTACAATATTGTTTCTTTAATTCTTACCCTGACATCTGTGTTAGTACTGGGGTAGGTTGTACATAATCATTGGCAATTTGTAGCTGGAGATCTCAGTTGATGGGAGTAGAACTAGCAGGGGCTTCAGGGTGGGGAAATGGAGAGATGATCAAAAGATACAAACTTTCAGTTGTAAGATGAGCACATTCTGAGGATCTAATATACAGCATGAATGGTGAGGGATGTGTTAATTAATCTGTGGCTATCATTGCACAGTATGTACGTATATCAAATCATTTACCTTTTTTACCTTGACTATATTCAATCTTATTTATCAATTAAATATTTTAAAATTCATAAAGTTAAAAATATGTTGATGGAAAGGAAAATTGAATGCCTATAATGAGCCAGTGTCTTTTTGTAAAGCCTCTCAACTTAATCCTCACAATAATTCTCTGAGAGAAAATTGCACCTTAATGATTCATTCAAAATAAAGAAACTACAAATTAATATCAAAAGAGAGCAGGCATTTTAAAGATAGGCATATCCAAGTTAGAATTCCAGCTCTGCCCACAGTTGCTTTCAACAAATGATATTTCTGAGCTCAGTTTCCTCATTTGTAAAATGACAATAATTATGTCTGTCTCAAAATATAATCCTATCTAAATGAGTGACATGCAAAGTTTTATTCTCAGTTGCCCAAAATAGGGTAAGAGCCCAGTACAAGTTGGTTACCATTCTTGAAATTTTAGACAGTTTTAATTCCTTGTTAAAGACTTTGTCCCATTATTGGTTATTTTTTGTAGACCCTAGTTTCTTAATGTTTTATCATTATTATAAATTATTTTAAAATATGCTTTCTGATTTAAATTTTATTATCTAAATTTTATGTAACATTTTAAGTGATAATTTACTAGTACTAAATATTCAAAAATCAATTAGGGCACTTTGCTTATAATAGGTGGTATATTTCTTTGTGTTAAAACCAGTGCATTTACCATAAAAAAGAATGAGTTCATGTTCTTTGCAGGGACATGGATGAAGCTGAAAACCATTATTCTTAGCAAACTAACACAGGAACAGAAAACCAAACACCAGATGTTCTCACTTATAAGTGGGAGTTGAACAATGAGAACATGTGGACACAGGCAGGGGAACATCACACACCAGGGCCTGTCAGTGGGTTGGGGGCAAGAGGAGGGAGAGAATTAGGACAAATACCTAAATGCATTCAGGGCTTAAAACCTAGATGACGGATTGATAGGTGCAGCAAACCACCATGGCACATGTATGCCTATGTAACAAACCTGCACCTTCTGCACATGTATCCCAGAACGTAAAGTATAATAAATATAAAAAAAATTTTAAAAAACCAACACATTTAAATCCATGAACTTTTTTTTCTGGTTGTTAGTCAAATGTCCAAATTGCCATAGCATATTTAAAATAGAAATTTATTTGAAAAAGAATAAATTTCTATTTTAAATACCTTAAAAATTATTAACCATTAATATTAACCATTAATCATTAATACTCAAAGAGAAATTATGGCTGTTACTTTGTATTAAGGTTGATATTTACAATTTGCAGAAGAGTTTTAAAATTAAAAATATGTTTTACTTATTTAATGTTTTTGGATAAAAAGAATGTAATGGTCATTTGGATGATAGAATGAAGATATTTTATGTTGTTTTGGTTATTTATTTAGTATATTAGATCTGGAAACACCTAGGGCAGTGTCTCTTGGTATATGTCCAAAGGAAAATGGGGAAGTAATGGCCCAATGATATCAATTAGGAATTAATTACGTAGTTGCTAAATTATTTTGAGTTTGATGAACAAGCAATATAAAAATTCTGCAGTGAGTTAGGAACTCCTCCTGTGCCTATTAATTAGGGAGGTAATTTTTGTTATTAATTTTTAATGGATAATAGCACAGCAGAACGGAGATGAAACCCTAGTGGTTTTCCTAATACGAATGGTAATGTACAGAGAATTGCAACAACATTCACACAGGGAAAATTATAGAAATCAACTATAAATTTCTACAAGCTCTGATGTGTCTTGGTCAGAAAAAGTGTGTCTAAAGTATTTTTAATCTGATTATGTAAAACTAAGAAACATATAGCACTTAATTTTCGAAGTGTAACATAATGGTTAAAAATATGGATGCTGGCTCTGGAATTAGACAAATCTCAACCACCAGCCATGATATATAAACTTGAGCAAGTTATTTAATCTTTTTCAGCTTTTCTTCTTCATCTGAAAATGGGGGTGATGATAGTATCTACCTCATAAATTTGATGGAGAAACAATAAGTTAAAGCATTGTAGAATATGCAGTCTCATATCCAGCATATATGTTTTTAAGAACTACTGCTAATACCATTTAAAAAATATGCATGTAAAATGTGATATACCTGTATGTAGGCCAATCAGCATCTGATTCTGACAGATTTAGTGATCTTTCCAGTCTCTATTAGCGGAAAATCTTAACATTTTTAAATGTAGAATTTCTCAAATTTTAAGTATAGAATGCCACAGCACATGCAACTAGTTTTTATCATTTATTTCTAAGCTTATAAAATTATAGCACTAAATAAAATAATGGAATAATAAATAATATTTATTGAGTCTAGGTGCCAATTTATGAGGTAAATAATATCACTTTCTCATTTGAGAAAGTTGGAGCTTTGAGTGATAAAACATTATAGGAATAAATATCCCAGCTAGACTCAAACATGGTATTTCTGACTCTGAGGCTCTGTAATTAGCCATTTTGATTCTATTGACTAATAAAAGTAATTCATATAAAATGTTAAAATCACATGTTCACTGAAGCATTTGTTTGAAACTGATCTTTTGTTCTAATAGCTTTTTAAGTTATGGGCATCACTTAATATATATTTGTCTTTGACTTCACCTAAGAAGTTGGAATTAACTATGTTTATTTATTGAAGCATCTACATTGTGCTGACCACTGGCCTAGGCACTTAGTTCTTTCAGGTTTTGCTCTAGTTTTAAGCTATAATTTCTAAGCATTTTGGATTATCTAGTTTAATCTTCACAGCAATTCTTAGAAAGTGTTGTCATTCTCTCTTCATAGATGAAGGAAGAGAGACCCAGAAGAGCACTGTTATTTGTGCATGATTACAGAGCTATTCTTGGGTTTCAATTATGCCTTTGTGGCTTTGATACCCACTTACTGTTTCCACTATAAAAGCTCTCAATGATGTTTAGTTACTAGAAGGAGCAGTTATAATAGAGTTTCCAAATTTTCTATTACAGTACAGTTTTGATAACACTTTAGTGAGGATGAAATTGTGATCTCAGTTGTCACTTTGTGGGTTTCATCAGCAGATCCTATTACTCTGCATTTCTACTTTAAAAGGGACATGATATCTGTTATCTGCTTGGTTGCCATTAGATGGCAATCTTGTTCTTATAACAATGATAGTAATCCTGTCATACATTTGTATTCAGCTTTATAGTTTACAAGAGATTTCAAATATGTTATCTCATCAAATTATCACAGTAACACTCTGAAATAGATGTTAATATACATCAAGTACAGTGGAGGGAGCAAATACTCTGGTTAAAGAACTCATTCAGCCAGTATTAACCTAGATCTTAACGTTAAATGGCAGGTTCTTTTAACTGTTTTTCTAGACCTTGATGCTTCTAATTTTATGTACAGTTCTAATATACTTGGTTATATATTTTCCAAGGCCACTGAAAATCATAATAACATCTTAGAAGAGGAGAGAGAAGAGGAGAGAGAAGCAGCAGGGAATGAAGTATTACTGTATTACAATGTGGCACACCATTACTTTTTAAAAACTATTATTATAGTTCTGAATCATCAAGAAAAAATACACTCTGCATTATTCTGAGATAGAGAGCTGTATAATTCACTTTGGAAATGTATCTAAACTCTTATTTATTCTTTAATTTATTGAATGAAAATAAATCCTCAGTTCTTCATATACTTTAACTATCCAGGAAGTATCATTTTATAATGATTCCCCATTGCAAAAATGTGAATATACCTTAAACTTTTTATGTTTTTTATGTTTTTCCCCATATTCTTTCCCCAGGTTCTTGCAAAAGACTACTTAGATATAAGGATAGCTGTGTGAAAGGCTTTCCTAATTGTCATCCTTGAAAAAGCAGTAATTTATAGTCTATTAATTGAGTATGGGGACCATGATATTCCTTAAACACAAGACTATATAATTATCAATAATATATTTTTAGTGTAGATATTTCAAAATTTAATAGTTTTTATTAGCTGTTTTTGCTCGACCAATTTACAAATTGACCAATTGATTAATTCATTAGTTTGATACATTCTTTTACACTCCCATTTAAAAAATATTGAACTTATTAATTAAAATAGTAACATTCACCTGGATGCACTCTTTTCATACTCTGCGTTAAATGATGTACTTAAGTGACAGAATAATGTTCTAACTGGAAGAGAATTTTAGAAGTAGAAGCTCCTCCTACTTCTTCTCCTATGAGTATTCATAGTTTTAAATGTCTTGTTTAGGGTCACATAGTTTGCTTGTAATAGAGAGATGACTCTTAAGTAAGAAATTCACTAGCTCCATGTAGTAAGACAATGGCAATTATTTGATTTTTATGGTAGTTGCCAACAGACTAAATCATTTGCATTTCCTGATTTAAAAGTGCTTCTGCCTATCTATTTTGCCTTTCAGACTTTGCTATATTTTTAAGAGGATTGCTTCAGCGACAAAGAAGACTTTTAGATGGAACAGTTTTCAAAATCCAATCAACAGTAGCTGAAAAATGTTTATACATCCTGACCTAATTTAGTATTAAATGACAACAATTTTAATGAAGTCATAGTATTTACTTGTAACCTGCTATTGTAGCATTTCCTACTGACATAAACTCTCTTCTGCTGCACAAAAGGGCAGTCAATGGCCCAAGTTCATTAGAGGATACAGTCAAAAGAAAAGATTTATTTCATTTGGCATGGTTTTTCTGGAGCAATTAGAAAAGAAAATATGTGTCTCAATATAAAATTTCATGGCCTCTTACAATTATGTGGTGACATCTCTATACAATTTTCTTGAATAATGCCAGCAACATCAGCTGTCACTATCAAAATGAACAAGTAATTAAGAAAGCAAACGCTGGTCTTTCTTCTAAAGGAATAGAATATTTATGTATTTAAAGTTGTTCACCAACAAGAAAAATAACCACTGACATGAAACATAATTTCCTATGGTGCCTGAGGCAGAAAAGAGAAATAATAATGAAGATTCACACAATTACAACAAATTAGGTTGTAATTGTGCATACTAAAAACAATTATAGACTTTCTATTCATCAGGTCATACGATAGCATCTTATCTCTTTTATTTATTTTCTGATTCTCTATCTTATTAATCACATTTTCTAAAAGCTTATGATGGAATTGGAAATCTCTTACTCTTATCAAGACCACATTTTCTATACCCTTACATCATAACGTGCTAGCATAACCTAAAGAAGGCTAAGCCTTGTCTGGATAGTAGAATGGTAGTAGATCTGATTGAAGCCGTAATAGTGTTAAATGCTGGCTCTCCAACCTTTTGATAAGACAGTGTTCAGTTTATTGTTTACTGAGGTGAGGGAAAAACGCTACCTTGACTGAACTCTGGTAGTTTTCTGTAGAGGAAAGTACAAGATAGGATTTACTGAGAATATGAATGTGGTTTAAGGCAGATATTTCAATTCAAGGGTTTGTTTGAATTGGATAAAAATAATGATTTTTTTATCCTTATATCTAAGTAGTCTTTTGCAAGAACCTGGGGAAAGAATATGGGGAAAAACATAAAAAGCATATAAAAAGTTTAGAGTTGTAGGATTGGCGGAAACAGTTAAGGGAGGATTTTAACATGAAGAATTTAATGATTCTTAGGGGTTGAACTCTCTGTTGATGCTTTTTATTGAAAAATTGGTGGGTCTTTGGGGAAAGTCAGTGATGTAAAGTGTTTTGGAATTGTTAAGGTACACCAAAAAGACAGTAAAATAGGAAAGTGATGTTAAAGTAGACAGTCTGCTGTTTGTGGGTTGGTGGTTTTGGGCCTCAGTCTCCCTACTGAGGGAGGGAGAAAGATAGAACATTTTTAACTAAAGGCATAATCAATCCAGATTTTCACTAATGTTTGAGGTGTTACAATCACATATCAGATTTCTAGGGCTCATTACCTCAAATGTCCATCAAAGTCATTTTTTTCCTCTTGAATGACCTTTTTCTTTGTTGGAGAACTTGACAGGGCAGCAGATGTGCAAAGTCATTTAAGACTCTGGAAATCACATCTCTGAACACAACAACACAAATAGAAGGATTATTATCAGGGTTTGTGTCCACTTCTTGGCCAGTGGCCAAGAGTGCTCAATTCAACAACGGAATAAATTTCATCCCTATTCTGAAAAGCCCATAGAACCAGATACATGATTCTCCAGCACTTTGGGAGGCTGAGGCTGGAAGACTGCTTGCGCCCAGGAGTTCAAGACTAGCCTAGGCAATATAGAGAGACCCTCGTCTTTACAAAACATAAAAGAAATTATCCAAGCATGGTGGCATGCACCTGTAGTCCCAGCCACTTGGGAGGCTGAGGTGGGAGGATCGCTTACACCCAGGAAGTTGAGGTTGCTGTGAGTCATGATTGCACCACTGCACTCCAGCCTGGGCAACAGAGTGAGTCTCTCTCTCTCTCTCTCTTTCTATAGGATCAATGTCAAGTCATAGAGACCCTGTTTCAAAAACAGAAAAAAAAAAAACAACACCAAACCAACAAACAAAAAAACACCAGATATGGGATTCTTAACCAAATTACCTAATTTTCTGCTATGTTTATTTTTAGGCAGGCTACTTTGGGTAACATTACAGAAGCATCTTCAAGCTGTGTCTCAAATGGATATTCAGGATAAGGTTTAGATGGAAAGAAATCTCTCATGAACTAAAATATTTTCAAACTTTGTCCCAAGTACAGTACACTCTCAACAGCCTCAAAATGACAGGGTAAACAGGAGCATTACTGAGAGATGGATTAAATCAGCTTATCATTGTAAATTCCTCCATATTTGATAATGATGACTTGGGAAGTCTCTTGTTTTCTCCTTGTGAGATTTTGTCTACTTATTGAACATCAGTATATGCACTGAAAGATCTAGTCTTTTTCACATATCTTGGCATCAGTAGTAACTTGGGCCTGCTCCCATATGTAGAGCATTCATAGATCAGAAAATAATTAAAATATATATTATTTGGTGTAAATAATGATAAAAATATTGAATGAAAATGGAAATAAAAATTATCAATTTTACCAGGTGGTTCTTTTTATTTATTTATTTATTTATTTATTTATATTTATTTATTTATTTTGAGATGGAGTCTTGCTCTATTGCCAGGCTAGAGTGCAGTGGCGTGATCTCGGCTCACTGCAACCTCCACCTCCTGGGTTCAAACGATTCCCCTTCTTCAGCCTCCTGAGTAGCTGGGACTACAGGCGCATGTCACCATGCCCGACTAGTTTATTGTAGTTTAGTAGAGACAGGGTTTCACCATGTTGGCCAGGATGGTCTCAATCTCCTGACCTCGTGATCCGCCTGCCATGGCCTCCCAAAGTGCTGGGAATACAAGTGTGAGCCACTGCTCCTGGCTCCACCAGGTGGTTCTTTTTCTTTTTCTATTAACCTCCGCCTCCTGAGTTTAAGTGATTCTTCTGCCTCAGCCCCCCGAGTAGCTGGGATTACACGCATGAGCCACTATGCCCGGCTAACTTGTTTGTATTTTTAGTAGAGATGGGGTTTTACCATGTTGGCCAGGCTGGTCTTGAACTCCCAACCTCAGGTGATCCACCTGCCTCGGCCTCCCAAAGTGCTGGGATTACAGGCGTGAGCCACCACGCCAGGCCTAGGTGGTTCTTTTTTAATAACACATTTTAATGAATAAAATATTGGGCCAGGCGTGATGGCTCACGCCTGTAATCCCAGCACTTTGGGAGGCCGAGGCGGGCGGATCACGAGGTCAGGAGATCGAAACCACAGTGAAACCCCGTCTCTACTGAAAATACAAAAAATTAGCTGGGCGCAGTGGCAGGCGCCTGTAGTCCCAGCTACTCGGGAGGCTGAGGCAGGAGAATGGCGTGAACCCGGGAGGCTGAGGTTGCAGTCAGCAGAGATTGCGCCACTGCACTCCAGCCTGGGCGACAGAGCAAGTCTCTGTCTCAAAAAAAAAAAAAAAAAAGAAATATTCACAGTATTTTATTTTTTATATCTATGATATTGATGTGTTAATAAGGTGTTTTAGCATTGATTAGCAACTTTTTTTCTTTAAAGAGGTACATAAAATGTGCGTCTTGCAAGTAATGCTGTCTTAGTTCTAAAAATATATTTTAGATAAGAAATATAGGAATCTGAAAAATCTGTAGGGGTGATTTATTAATTCATGTATCATTGCCTTCAGATCCTGTCCATATAAAGAATTGTGAACAGCCTCCATTTCTCATTAGACATCCTTAATAGAATCATGTTTGCTTTTTTGTCTTATTTTCAAAGGTAAAACATGTATCATCCTCAGTATACCGCTAACTACAATACTCATGTTTCTTTACATGCATACATGAATTATATGGCAAACTTTATTGTTTTATGCCTATAGATGCATTTTTATGTGTAGATTTTGTCCAATCCCTACCTACTATGATCTTCACTATTCTCACATATAAAAGATACTACACTTGAGAGAAGCTTTGATTACTAAGAATTACATTACTTATATTCTACATTTTTATACCCCTGTGAAACTAGAAGAAGCCAGCTTCAACCATCCCTCAGAATGATTGTCTCCAAAGTCTACTTGCAGTTCAGTCCTCTTTCCTGATGTGCATATACATGTATTTCATGGCCTGCTAGCAATTTTATCGGACGTCAATTATCTGCATTAGATTTAACAGATCCAAGATTAACTTTATTCTTCCTGCCCATAACTTTGTTTTTGCTTCCTATTTATTTCCTGTTTTGTGAATAGCACCAACATCAGTGCTGACTTCAAAATTTGAAACCAGGTGTCACTAGTTTTAATGGATTCTACTTTTTACCTGTTCTTCATTCTCACATTTCTTTTTATAATTTTTGTTTTAGCCTTTATTCAGGCCATCATTTTCCTCTAACTAACTTTATGTGATCCAGTTGGTCTTTTACGGCCCTTGGTCTGGCATCAGTGTCCGTTAGTGCCATCTTTGTTGTTTTTTGTTTTGTTTTGTTTCTTCCTCTCATCCTTCATACAGAACTCAGAGCCTCTCTCAGATTTTTATCTTTTAACCCACTCTATAAAAACTTTCTATCATATAAACACTTTCATGATTAGTATTTATTTCATTTTAGATTTTGGAGTGATAGGGAGGAATCACCTGGTGCAGGTAAGAGCACAGCAGTTGAAAATGCATGCAGGAGAGAGAGAGAGAGAGAGTATTCAAGAGTTTCATTTTGTTCTCTCTTCTGGACTTTACTCAGTTTCTTCCTTGAATTAGTAAACTATCTGCACATGGGAAATTTGAGGAATTTCCACATGTAATCTTTATAAGCATGCATAATATGAAATCAAAGGATTAAGGGTGTAAGTCTTTACAGTTTAGGAAAACATACTATTATAGCTTATTTATTTTATTTCCAAGCATTATAGAACAATATCAGAAAAGGGTTTGAGATAACAACTGGCATTTGAAAAATATTGTCAGAAAACTGTAAATTGTTACAAACTGAACTTGGTGACAGTGTTACAGACAAGAATTAGTTGAGACTATATTTTAAATGACATAAGTAGACAAAGACTTATAGTTCAGAAAATATAGAGTGAACAATTATTCTGACCATAAAAATCAACAATATATCATGTTGATAAAGATTATGTGGCTTGTCAAAATTTAAGTAACAAGATTTTCCTTAATCTGGTAAATGTAAAATTTGAATGGTTTGTATATTCATTTTCCATTTTTAATTCTTCAGTTAGAATGAAGGTAGTAGAGATTGGAATAAATAAATTTCATCGTTTTAGAAATTTTGTTTCATATTTCACATAATTTCAACAGACACTATATGTTGAGGAAAGATCTTTACTAAGTCTCACATATAATTCTTAAAATGAAGCAAACCTGATGTTCATAGAATATACAGGTAGACTTTAATTCCGCTCAAAAATCTAACTCTACTCTCCAGTGAAGTAAATGAACAAACAGAGGAAGAAATACCTAGTACACTCTCAAAGAGGCTTTCAATTGCATTTTCTTCTTTGTATAAACTGATGACATTACAGTTACAATTTGTACTTATTTTATCCAATAACTGAATTTTTGATAAGTTGTGCAAGTGAATATTTATGTATCATGTTATAGCTAACATTTGAATTTCTATTTCAGATTTATTCTAAGGGATAACATCTTTCCAATTACACTAAAAAGTGAAATGTAAAAAGAGGGCAAAACTCACTGTGACAATGTCAAAATTCATTTTCAAGGAGATTTCAGTCTTTGTAAATGTGGAGGCAGTATGCATTGAAATCTCCAATACAAGCTCTGAGTGAAATTCATTAAAAGGGAAATCAATCCATATTGTCTTAGTACTCTTTGAAGCATGTGTAAAATAAAATATATTGCATAGCGAATTCCAATTTTATTGACAGTTCTTACTGCCTCTCAGGGATTTAAATGTTTAAATATTTTAGCAGCCACACTGGTTAATGTTTCAGGAATGTCACTGCTTCAAAAGTATAACAAAACTTTACTGCTGTGAAAACCATACAGCAAACTTTTTTTCAAGATTTTTTTGCTAATAGGAAAATATGTGGGTTCTACTAGTAAATAATCTCACTTTTGTAGAAGAAAAGATAGAAAAATGTTGACAACAGATTGCAAGTAGAGATAACAAAATAAGACTAATGAAATTTGTTTTAATTTTAGGGAATTATATTTATGGACTGTTAACTATCTTTCTGTAATGCTGGCTTAAAAAGGCATATGCTCAAATTTTAATAATTTAAATTTTTAGTAGGGGAGTGATTGGTGATGTGTGGTGTAACATTTTTAAAATGAAGAACAGAACCCTTTGAGCTAATTTTTCTCATGCTGAACACAAATTTTTTAAAAGGTAAATGGATGGCCTGTTTTTAGTTTCACAGGAGCCTGGTTTTGTTAAGATGATTGAAAGATTCATGTTTCATTTTAGATCCTCACTTGGCCCCAAGGAAGTAATGTTTGTTAATGTAAGTTAATATGGCTCTATCTTTATTAGGCAGATATAATGGAGGAACGTTAATTTAAAGGTGGAGACAAAGAGCACTGTCATTACAACATAGAAACACAGATCTACTCCTAACAGCTCAGTATGGAGAAAAGTTAGCCTTTACTTGAAATCTCAGCTGTTAGTGAAGTTAAAGTTATATTGTGTTGTCTAGCTCTGTAGAGGAATTAGTATGGCTAGAAAGAGTGTGTAAAATAAAGCCACATGATTCATCTTTAGAATACCTTTTATAAATCTAGGAAAATTCCACAAATGCCTGGCTTTGATAAGAATAGTACACCAGAGAGTCTTAGTGTGGGGAAAGTCTCCTGTTACTGATAGTTCAAGAAATAATAAAGTAATGAAGTCCTATGTCAGCTTCCTACTCACTGTTTCTTACGATGCTTATTGTTTTAAATCCCAGCAATTTTACAACTAAATGGAGATAAAATTTAGAAATCTTTTTGTAGCTAGGAGAATGTGTAAGAAATAAAATAGTATTGACTTGTTGCTTTTTATTAGTGTAGCCCTAATGTTCACTCAGTATTTGTATATCTTCCAACTTAATTTCATGTAGTATTGTTGGGTTAGGGGATGCCCCTGTATCAGCACTTATCCTCTAATTGAAATAAAGAGCATATGCTCTTTAAAGAGTAACTTTAATAAATCAGTAGTGAATGTTTATGGCTGACAAATGACCATTCCCACCTCCTCAAATTTGCATTTGTCATCAGTCCTTCCACTAGCCTTGGACAGCTGAATACAGGTGTTCTCCCATTTGGTCCTCTGACCATGGACACTAATGCTGGCAAACTCTGGATTTCTTGGAATATGTCACTGGTCATTGGTGACTCTGCTGCATGGCAGTCCACCTTTTTTTATTTTTAACACCCAGATCTTCCCGTGGGTCTAGAAATCTTGGATAGTGCCAGAGAATAAATGTGTTCTGGCGCATAGTCCTGAAAAATACTGTTTTGAAAGGATCAATAAATAAAATTTGAGTTATTATGTGATAGAGTCATTATGCAAAGTCTTAGTAACTATAACCTTAAAATAATGACATAATACTTATGGTAGTAATCTTCTTATTTCATAAAATAAAGTCTTAATCAGAGGCAATTGTCAAAAAAATTTACTATTTGTTGTTCAAAAAATGAGAGATGGGCTTAGCTTTTGCCCTGTGCAGTCACCTGCCTGTATGGTTTTCTGTCTGGGATAAATGAATCAGGCTCTTATGTCAGCCACAACTCTTTGTGAACTCCAGTTCTGACACTAACTTTGTGAACATAACTAGTTACTTAACGACATTGTAATGTTTTTTTCTTTTCAGTACAATGTTCATAACACATGCCTAAATCATAAAATATTTCTTCTTGTCTTCCTCCTCCACCTTCTTGTTCTTCTTCCCTTTCCTCCCTCCCTTCTTCCTTCCTTCCTTCCTTCTTTCCTCTCTCTCTTTCTCTCTTTCTCTCTTTCTTTATTTTCTTTTCTTCTGTTTGGAGACTGGGTGTTACTGTGTTGCCCAGGCTGGCCTGAAAATCCCACAATCAATCAATCCTCCCCACTCAGTCTCCCCAGTAGCTGAGACTATGGGTATGTGTCACCCTGTTGGGCTTAAATAATAAGATAGTTCTAAGCATTATTTTCAACAATGAACATTAAAAACCAAGACATTCAGCATTCAGTAAATACTAGTTGTTACTCCTTCCTCGAATTCTTCATTTGATTTCTGGGGAAGTATATTCTTCTGTTTTTCTGCCTTCCTCAAAATCTCCCTACCTAGGTACCTCCCATCTCCACGTTTGGTATGTTTTAAAGCTCAGTTCTTAGACTTTCTTTCTACTTTGCTTATACCTATACCTTTGATTATTTCATCAAATCTCCTAGCTTTAAGTGGTGGTAAATCACAAAGCCTCTTAAGTTTCTATCTTTATCCCATAAATTTCCCCTGCACTGCAGACATACACGTATATTAACTATCTACTTGAGATCTTCACATGGATGTTTACGAGGCCTCTGAAACATGTCCCAAACCAAATTCCTGATTTTTGTGCATTAGCGCCCCACATTTTGCTCTTTCCGTTGTAATTAATCTCAACAACTATTAAGTCTATTCTTTCAGTTGCTAAGGGTTCATAACTTGGGCCACCCTTGACTCCTTCTTTTTAAATTTTACATGTTCTAATATCTTGATAAATTCTACAGGCTTTTGTAATAGGGATAAAATTGCTCATTATTGACTAATCTACCAAGGAGATTGAATGGCAATTATTAATTTCTTAGACCTATAGTTCTTAAAGTATGGTCAAGGGACTCTTGAGAGTCCCCAAGACCATTTCTAGGAATTCATGATGTCAAAACTATTTTCATAATGATACCAAGATATTAAAAACCCTAATGTTTCCATGTCTTTAGCATGATAATGACAGCAGTACTATCAAATCTTAGCATAGTGACTCACACCGAGTATACATTAGAATGTGGACTACACAGCAAGTTAGGTAGCCTGATTTACAAAGTCAGGCTCTTTACTGTAATGCTATAGTCTATCAAAAAATAAAATATAGTAATTTATTTAAAAATCTGCTTAATGTGGAACCTTTGATGGTTTTCTATCTTTTCTTCTAATAATATCATAATTTAAATCTTTTGCATAAAATTGCACCCTAATTAGGACAGCACATTAGGACAGCACATATAATGGTATTTATGGATGAATGGATGTTCATAATTTTGATTTCCTGGAGAGAGAGAGAGAGATATATATATATATATATGTATGCAAATTGTAAGACAAGAGGTTTAAATAAAATTATAGGCCAATAGCTGCATATGACAGCAACTATTTTACCATATTCTCTTTAGGATTGTTATCATCTTTACGTTTTTAATATTTTTATAGTTTAAAAGATTATATATTATTCAAAGTTACAACTTTTTCCCCACAATTATGGTTGAAGGTTTTTTGTTTCTCTTTGTCAGTTTTCTCTTTTGAATTTTATTTGTCTTTTATATCTGTCATATTGTCCTTAACAGAATTGTAGTTTATCCCTAGTGATAACAGATTATGCATGAGCTTTTTCATTTATTTCTCTTCATATCCATTTTTTCCTTTTAAGTTAAGCAAAAATAATTTTTGATATCTTATTTTCAGAGGAAAAATGTATTGTAAATGGTTAGATAAGAAAATAGAACAATTTACTAGTAGCCTCTCATATTTAAATAATTCTTCCCTGCCCTGTTTTAAATTGGCAAGCTGAATTTTTAACCCTTTTCTACCTGTGTGTATTCTTAGACACAGGGAAATGTGGCCATCATTTTTTCCAGGCTTATAGCCTTACATGGTGGTAAAATTTATTGGGAACCACAACAATTACTAAAACCCAGCGGAACTGAAGAACTTCAAAAAGATAACATTTGACTTCAGTTTTAAATGATAAGAAGCAGTTTGTTGAGCTGAGAAGGAAATGAAGCACCATATTAAAGGCAGAGAGAATAGCTTGGGTAAAAAGCAGAAACATAAAAGACCAGAGGGTATTTGGGATATAACAAGCAGTTTGGTGTGATGAGAAAGGAAGATGGGAGATGAACCTGTGAAGCTAGTGGCGGCTGATTTGAGGAAGCTTGCATTCCAGACTAGAGAGTTTTTGCTTTATCTTAGTAGTTGGGGATTTGGCAAAGATTTTCTACGTAGGGACAGACTATGATCAAACTTGTAGTTTGAAGGCATTCATAAAATTTTAGCAGCGTTTAGATTATTTTACTTGTTAAATCCTTTTCCCCACTTCTTTTCGTCTTGTCATTTTCATATTGGACAACAATGTGGTTGGTATTGGCCTTTGCGTGAATGTAAATGGTACCTAGGTAGCCTCCAGCCATGTCAGGATCATGAGCTTTCTCATTGCTTCTTCTTCTTTGTTTTGATTTTGTTCTTTTAATACAAGCAAAAGTAATTTTTGACCTTTGATTTTAATATGATAACACATTAAAAACAAGCAAATAGTACAGTTTCCTCAGCTTTACTAACTCAGATTTCATTACTATAAAGAGACAAGGAGAATAATAAATATATATGCGTGAAGAATAGGAAGAAAGCTAAATTTATTAATGTTTTTGTCAGAAAATTTTCTGCAGACTTTTTAAAGCTTCTGTTTATTAAATAATAGCTTAAATAAAGATGTTAAAAATATTTGTAAATATTTCATATTGATATTGGGCCATTCAATTCAAAATTAACTTACTTCTTAGTAAAATAAAAATATAAGAAACAGAAGCCCTGTTTCTCCCAGAGAGGGATCTCATCTCTTAAAATATAGATCCTATGATTATCATGTACTGAGGAAGAAACTAAATGAATTAACTCCAATATTGTGCTCCTTCTTTTGATAAATTCTGTGGAATGTTTATCTCTTGAGTAAAAGAATAATAGAGTAATAGCATTATAATATTCTTGTAACTTACCACTAGGCTAGTAAAAATTCTTCCTTTGGCCTTAATTAAGTTTGAATCTCTGTAAGAGGTTGGGAGACATTTAGCGATGGCAAATTAACAGTGTTTTACTTCTGCTGACTTACGTGTATCATTAATATGGCAGTATTTTAATTTAACTGTTCTTCACCTAAGCTGTGTAATACATGACTGCCTCAGGTAATGATACTTAAAATTTCAATGAGTATTAAGGTTTATTCCAGGGCAGCAGATGATAGAGACTAGTATGTTTGAAGTATTCCTTGTTGGTGAATACTTCAAAAAATCATAGATTTTTTTTCAATCTATATGTGTTAGATATTAAATTGTTTATGGACAAAAACTAATCAAACACAAGGGCTATTTTAATTTTTACCTTGCTTACTTTTAACTGCTTTATTTCATTTAAATGGATTATAATGTTCCCAACTTGTTTAAGTCAAAATACAAAAATGTTAATATTCATGATATTATAAATTACTAGAAAATTATGTTTCACTTACATATAAGATAGCTTGACACAGATAAAAATTAAACTTGAATTAAAGCACATAACAGAAAAAATGATAGCGATCTTTACAAATAGGATTGTTTTTTTACTTAGGTATACTAGCATAATCAGTTATATTAAGTGAGATATCATGTCTTGATTAATGGTGTTATTGATCATGAATAAGCAAATATGTCTTTTTCTGGAACTTAATTTGTGTTGCCTTTTAAGAAAATCTAGCAAACAAAATTCTAAATAAAATTTAGATACTTATAAATTTGTTGTGTGAACTTTCAGCAGAAAACTAAGTTCAACTCAAAATAGAAAACAGAATTATACACAGCTTAGCAGTGATGTAAATATTGTGAATGCAAGGTGCAAGGCACATTTGAAAATACCGCTTGTATTTCAAACCCCAAAGCAGAGCCATAATAAAAGCTTACAGCTAGAAGGAAATTAAAAATCATCTAAATTTTAGTTTTCAGTGTATTAAGTGAAGAAATTGAGACTTAAAGTTAAATAAGCAGTTAAAATCAGATATATTTATAAGAATCCAATTTTCTTACTTTTAGTCTACTATGTTTATATCACAAAAAAATTGATTCATCTGACACAATTATATACACATCTATAGAATGATGTAAGAGTATATGACATAATTATGCATATATGCATATTAGTAATATATATACTCATATGTATTATATTAGCATTTATAATCATGGAGAATATTAGTTCCTTTTTTTTTTTTTTGAGATGGAGTCTCACTCTGTCGCCCAGGCTGGAGTGCAGTAACGCAATCTCAGCTCACTGCAAGCTCTGCCTCCCGGGTTCACGCCATTCTCCTGCATCAGCCTCCCGAGTAGCTGGGACTACAGGCACCCGCCACCACGCCTGGCTAATTTTTTTGTATTTTTAGTAGAGATGGGGTTTCACTGTGTTAGCCAGGATGGTCTCAATCTCCTGACCTTGTTATCCACCCGCCTCGGCCTCCCAAAGTGCTGGGATTACAGGCGTGAGCCACCGCGCCCGGCCGAGAATATTATTTCATAAAGATGAATAGCCTTAAAATTAGAAACAGGAAGAGAAACAAGTACTCATTTTTATTTTTTGTTAGATTTGAAAATTTAATTTATAATTAAAACACACACGCACACATGCACACACGCGCGCACACACACACACATATATATACACAGATATAGGTGTTTTAGTGTACATATATAATCGATAGTGAACAATATATTTTTATTTAGATACATGTTTTTATCTTTTGAGTGATAATTGTCATTGCTAAATGTAGACAGAGATAATATCATGAGATAGGAATACAAATAGTGGAAGCAAAAAACTTAAATTTAGATTTCCCTTTTTACTTACTAGTTGGATGTCTTTAAAAATTGATTAATATCTCTGAATCCATTTTGCTTTATTTTCTGTATAAGCAAGAAATACAGGATAAGAAATACAGGATAAGAAAACAAAATTTCCTGGTTTTGGGAAGGTTCCAGATAATGCATCTAATGTGGTCAGCATAGTCATTTCATGTTGTTTGATTGGTACCTACCAGAACATACCAGAACATAGCAGAGAGACATCCCAGAACACTGAGGCAAGCGACCTCTTCATTTGTATCTCATCATAGTAGTTCCAATGTACTAATATGATTAAAACCTGAAAAATTATGATAATACTGACTACTTGGGTACATAATTACTAGAAATGAAATTATATTAATAATATTAGTACACATGAAATGATCCTTGAGAACTGAATAGCCAGAGGTGATTTCATGTTTATTCTTTTTGGCTAATTATGACCTGAGTTTTTATTGACAATAGTTAAAAATATGGACTTTGAGATAAGAGAGGCTTGGTTTAAAGCACTGGATTTACCACTTAGTAGTTGTGTGAACATTTTATCTACATCTCCACAGTTCTGTAAAATGCAATGATAATAATATTTTTCTGATAAAGTTATTGTGCAGTTAAAGAAATAGCACATTGAAAAAGCTTATTTCTATACTTGATACAGAAAAGTCAGTACATTTCAGGTGTTATATCATTGATATTATTACTAAGGCAGTGGCATTTTTTTGTTTCTCTTAAGAAACCAGACTTGATCTTTGCACAATTTTAGAAGTATAAAACTTATGGTTAACGATATAGATAGCAATGCTTTTGGGGCAAGATATATAAATTAAGAGATTCCTTGTTATTAATAGGGTAAAACAATTAATGGAGTAATTTTATTTTAAGGGTCATCACATTTTGACTAAGACCCTTTCAAAGACTAATTCATTCATTATTTTATAGTTTCACTTTTGTTCTTATGCTGCCAAATATTGGTGAATTTCTGTATACTATAAGAGAACAGGATTATAAATAACATTGTTAAGGTGATTTACCAAAAAAACAAAACAAAACAAAACTTGATCAGTACAATAATAGAGCAATAATGAAAAGAGACAAATTTAGAAAAAGTAAAGGAAATGCTAAATCATGCACTTAGACAACATACTTGTGAAACTGTTTTACTGATGTAATCATAAAGTCTAATCTTAAAAATGTAGATACATACATACACAAAGATTTATTGAAGGAAAACAGGCTATGTCATGGTAGATCAGCATCCTTGACATTAATCAAAACTGATGATGTCATTAAAGAATTTATAGATTCCTTTGATATCTTCTATCTATCTATCTATATCTATCTATCTATCTATCTACTTACTGTCAGAGAACTTGATTGCCCTTTGATTCTGAATCATTATAAAAATTATATTCTTATTTGGCACAATGCAGATAGTGAAATAATTAATTGATCTATATAAGCGTATTGGAAATGAGAAACAGCAGTTTTTATACTATTTGTGATTTTTTAAAACTGGCATGCTATTGTGCTATTATTCATTTTTTTTTAAAACCCTTGGCTGACTCACACCTGTAATCCCAGCACTTTGGGAGGCTTTTTTTAAAAGCCTTGGCTGGCTCACACCTGTAATCCCAGCAGTTTGGGAGGCTGAGGCAGGTAGATCACGAGGTCAGGAGTTCGAGACAGGCTTGACCAAGATGGTGAAACCCCGTCACTAATAAAAAATACGAAAATTAGCCAGTCGTGGTGGTGGGCACCTGTGGTCCCAGCTACTTGGGGGTGCTGAGGCAGGAGAGTCACTGGAGCCCGGGAGGCAGAGGTTGTAGTGAGCTGAGATCACACCACTGCACTCTAGCCTGCGTGACAGAGCAAGATTCCTTCTCCAAAAGGGAAACAAAACAAACAAACAAAAAAACAGCCTTAGTAGTAAACACATGCATTTCTAATTTTATTTCTATATAATTTAGGTTATTGTTGTTATAAATTTTGAAATAATATATCTTAAAATACTATTTTTAATAACTATAAAACATTCTTTTAACTCATTTGCAAAAGGCTATACTTCTAATATATCCCTACCGTGATCTTTATTGATTGGAGTTAGAAATCAATTTATTCTGAGTCTCATTCTGCTCTCTGCCAAGGCTTTTCCAAATTGTCCCCTTAGATATTTTGCTTCTATATATCCTAATTCTGGCTTAAAGACATTTACCGGAAAAAGTACAGGGCAAACTGGAGTAACTTCTGCTTCAGTATTTACCTCCGGATACTATCTAATATGGAAGAATCTATGCCTAATGTCTTCAATAGACTAATCCTTTCTTTGCTTGCTGGACTGGATTAGAGAGCAGTTTTGTTCACAGGAATGAGTTTGGGGATAGCCTCCAAAACATCTTCTTTCAGAGTACAGATGTTCTAAACCTTTTGCTTTTTGTTCTATGCAACTTGGAGTATTTTATGTCACCCTCAAGATCTTTTCTATTTGTTAAAACAATTATTTTTCTTTTCCTGAGTGTATAGCCTATGAAACAATTGATATAGACCCAGGAGTACTGGATTATATCTTCCTAGTAATGTTTTATTATTTTATTTTATTGTTTTAGACAGAATCTTGCTTTGTCACCTAGGCTGGATGAAGTACAGTGGCGTGATCATAGCTCACTGCAGCCTTGACCTCCTGGGCTCAAGTAATCATCCCACCTCAACGTCCTGAGTAGCTGGGGCTACAGTAGTGTGCCATTATGCCTGGCTAGTTTTTTTTTACTTTTTGTAGAGACAGCATCTTGGTTAGTTACCCAGGCTGGTCTTGAATGCCTGGGCTCAAGGAATCCTCCTGTCTCAGCTTCCCAAAATATTGGGGTTACAGTTATGAGCCACTGCATCCAGTCCATAGGAATATTTTAAATTTCTGTGTAAACATGCTTCTATTCTGTCTACCTAAATAAAAGACAGAGAGAGACTCTCTAAAAGCCAATAATACTTATTCAGGAATGGACACTGACATGAGAAACGTATGCCATAGTAAGCTATGTATGTATTCAGGGAGGTAAAGAAAGGCAATGGCTTTTAAAGGAAAAACTAGGAGGATTACATAATTGTTTTGAGATAATTATCCTTGGCTACAAGAATCAATAGCAAACAAGGCTCCAGTCAAAGATTGGACAGGCAGTTCGTGGGCAAATGTTCTTGCAGAATTATTGTTTTGTGTAAGGGTAGGGTAGGCTTTGTGCAGTGTTGTGGGTTTTGCAGTTTTTTGTGATAGCTCTTTTTATTACCTATTTGTGCATGAGAACCCTTCCTTCACAACTTTGCCCAGCTCAGTTTATCAAGCTTTTTAACACAAGCGACTCATGTTTATTTTGAGTTTAAATATTTTAAATTTCTCTGTGAATATCTTTTTATTCTGTCTGAGCTTCAGAAAGTCTTAAATAATCACTCTTAGCTCATAACAAGGGCAGGGCTTAAAATTTAAGTTCCTTAAAAGAAGACACTTGCCCTATTCTCAGAGAGCTTTAACTTTAAGAGGCAATTTAGCTTCGAGGGTTTTCTTCTGACTAGAAAAAAAAAATGATAGTAGGGTCAGAAAAGATAACAGTGCAAGGTAATGAATGCACAAGGGACGAGGGAAGACAAACAGTGGCATAAAGGCCATTAGTTAGATTTAAGTGGTGTTTTGGGAGGATTTGAAAGAGATGGTTTGAAATTTTTCAACTTAGCCAAGCAATCCTTTAAGAAGATAATTTTAGAATCAGAGTTTCTTTTGGCAGCTTCATCACCCAAGAAAATCTAGACACCTGAATACTTGGAATTTTCCTCTCTCTGCTTGTGTTAAAATTCCCCAAAGTTGCCTATATTATTGTCTTTTTTAGCTCATCTTGCCATAAAAAAATAGCATAGGCTAAGTGGCTTAAACAATAGATATTTATTTTCTCACAATTCTGAAGACTAGAATTTTAAGATCAAGGTGCCAGCATGGTCCATTGCTGCTAAAGGCTGTCTTCCTGGCTTGTAGATGGCCACCTTTATGCTGTGTCTTCATATGTTGGGGGAAAGAAAGAACGATCTATCTGGTGTCTGTTTTTTAAGGGCACTAATTCCGCCATGAGAGCCCCACCTTTGTGACCTTGTCTACAACTGATTATCTTCCAAGGGCCCTGTATCCAAATACCATCACATTGGGGGTTAACACTTCAACATAAGAATTTGGGGGTGTTGACACGATTCTGTCTATAGCAATTATCTGTGTTGCTACTATGCCATTTAGAATGATAGCACTTGAATTGACTTATAGTGTGAATGTATTGCATGTAAGAGACAAACTTGAGAGGGTCCAGAAGTACCTCGTTATCTGTGCTCCTGAACATAATAGTTGGCTGTGTTTAATAGAAAACACAAGAAATAACTAATCTCTGATGGATGAATGATTATAGATGTGATATATCTACAATTAAACTGTTCTGAATAAAGGAAGACTAGCTGAGGAAAGTTCTCATAAGTTTTGGATAGTTGCCCTAAGGCAAAGTTTGTCCTATGTGACTGTTATTTAACAAGACAATTTACTTGTTAGTCCTCTGGGATGGCACACATTTCAGTCCTGTGGAACCTCTGTCTACTCTCGGCCCTATGCACTAATCTCTATATTACTCACAAAAGAAAAAGATGAACACAATCAAGAAGAACAGCAGTTTTTTTTAGTAACAAGGCAGATTTCCACCAAAGGGGAGTCTTAAAGTCTAATCAGATAATCAAAAGATCTCACAAAGAAGGGGGTTATCATTCTTAAGAGCTAAAATAAATTGGAAACTCGACAAATAAACGAGAGATCAGACTTAATACAGGATCTCCCTCACTGTCACTGTCAGAGAAACCCCGGAGGAGGCCTGATGTGGCCTCAGGAGAACTCTCTGCTTACAAGTTGAGGGCACTAAGCCATGGCAATCAATGGCTTTTACTGGTGAACTCTAGGATTGTCTACTGTCCCCAAAGACCACCAGAAAAACCTATCGATCAAGTAAAGCTCAATTTATTAAACTTATTGCAACAGGGAAAACACTATTTCGACAGAGTTTTCAGAGTGCCTCAAGAGGAGAAGTTGAGGAAAGAGATTTATAGGTTTGAGTATCTGGGATCAAATGGTATTAAGCGTTTTGGAGAAAAATTGAGTTAAATTGGAGAACTTGATTAGATTGTGGGAATTTTGTCATCTAATAGTTAAGAATTGGTAGACACAGGAAAGCAAGAATTGAGGCAAGTTTTGACGATGTGCTGATAAGTGAGCCCTTGGTTCATGTCAACAAATAGTTCTCCTGATAAGTAATCTGTTAGCCCATACAAAATCAGTGTTTACCCAGAAATATTTAACATATCTTTCCAGAAGCAAACAGTGAATTATTTATTGGCAAGTAATTTTATCTTCCTGGGAGGGAATTACTGGGAGAGGATTATGCTGACAGAATGCCGGTCCTTGGTCCAGTTAAGTGGTATTGTTGCACAAGGTCTCAGTTCTTACCCAAATACAGTAATCGCCCCTTATCCTCAGGGAATATATTCTAAGACCCCCCAGTGGATGTAAGTCCCCCAGTAGATGTCTGAAAATGCTGATAGTTCCAACCCTATATAAACCATATTTTTTCCTAGGCATCCATGTCTATGATAATGTTTAACTGAATTAGGCACAGTAAGAGATTAACAACAACAATAATAAAATAGAAAAGTAATAACAATATAAGATTCACTTTTATGGAGAGAAGATTAATTCCTACCATGGATCTTAGGAACCTCAGCATATGTTTTCTTTGTTTCCTCAGTAAGTCAAGAAAGTTTACCTTTTCACTTAAAGGGAGCACTTTACAGCTTCTCTTTGGTATCTGAATTTCCAGCATCATTACTCTTGTGCTTTGGGGCCATTATTAAGTAAAATAAGGGTTATTTGCACAGAAGCACTGAGATACTACCACAGTCAATTAGGTAACTGAGATGTTTACTAAGTGACTAATGGGCAAGTAGTATAGACAAGGTAGAGACACTGAACAAAGGGATGACTCACATCCTGGGTGGGACAGAGCAGGACAGCATAAAATTTCATCATGCTACTCAGAATGGGGTTATTTCTGGAATTTTACATTTAATATTTTTGGACTGCGGTTGAATGTGAGTAACTGAAAATGCGGAAAGCAAAGTCATGGATAAGGGGGACTACTGCCTAAGAGTTGAACACATGGGATTATTTGTTTGCTAAAGGATAAAATATATGTTATATTTTTCATTGGCTTCATTTCTATTATAAGCATATGAAAATATGATTTTTCATACATTAATAAAGATTGAAATCATTAAGTGAGAGCAATTCATCCAAAAATTACTTATTCAAAACCGAATATACTAGATGCTGTTTTAGACCCTGCCTTCATGAGGTTTAAATTTCAGAAAACAGAGAAGGTTATTGGTACTTTATAATGAATGCACACATATACATATAGTTTATATAAACATATAATACAGTAATACAGACGCATATAATCTTTGAGAAGATAAAACTTCATTATAATGACTTTTTAGAGTATGCATGCTGGTAATATAATTAAATATTATGTAGAGTGTAGAATTTGTGAATTTGTGTTTTGGGACAACTGTCGGTTGGCTGGGCTTGAGGGGGAATGGGGTAAAGAATACTAAAAAGTTATTAACAGAGAAAATACTCACATTGCTTCCTAGAATGTGTGGAATTTCCTGCTTCCTATTATCTTTTGAGATTCAGAAGTGGTATGGAATTATATTGGCACACTGAGGTAAAATAACAGTTACTTTAAAAGCCAGGATCAATCCATAACACGATATAGTACTATGGCTGAAGAGAGCATTCTTCATGCTTTAATAATGTCTTACTGCCATTCTTTGTTCTTTTTCAATATGTCAGAGAAAGAAGAAAAGTAAGGGGGAAGCTAGAATGCACCCACACGTTTGAAGCATTGACCCTGTGCCACCTCCATAACAATTTTACAAAGTTGTCATTTTTCTCATAGCTATTTTTAGTTGGTTCCATGACTATTTATAGTTGGTTTTTGCCAACTTGTCAAAAATGTCATGTTTCAAATTTCTTCAGCGTATTTAGCATCCAGTATATGATAAGGATGCATTTTGGTTTCTGTTTGTTAATATTTATACTTCCCATGGTAAATGACAATACTGCAGTTACTGTGATGTCATATTCTATGATGGCAGGTTAGTATTATTAAGGACATTTGCTGATAATAATATATCTCATTTTATTTTCTCTTGTCACACATTTTGCCATCAATAAATCAAGACCGAAATAGTCTGTATATCAAAATTTGAATATTAGAAACTCATGTTTTATGTACATATAGTATTTCGACAATACCTTTATTAAAAGAGTGAAAAATTACGGGCAACTATAATTTCTCAACCAACTTTTAACTGAAAATAAGAACACACGTCCCTTAAAGTCTCATTTCTGATGTTTAACAAACATAATTTACAGTGAACGCATGACATTTATTATATTGGAATCTAATATAACAGTTCCAAAATGGTATTTACTGACACTTGTTATTCATCATGAAGCTGATCACTGACTAGTAGTCATCACACATAAACATCATCCTTTAACTAAAAAAAAAAACAGTTACAGACTAGTCATTCATGTAACTTTATATAGAAAAAGCATTAGAAAGACTTGGGCTCCTTGCCTTGAAGGAGCAAGCCTGGAGAAAGAACTGTTAGGTCTTCAACTTCAGGATATACATTATAACTCATTGCATGCCACATCTCATGAAATTGGAACTACTCGCATTGTTTTCATACCAAGAATCTGAAACTTCATGGATCTATAACACATTATTTCTCATGTCAAATAATTTAAATATTAACCAATCATATTAAATATCGCTTCAAAGAGTGATACTTTCTCTGGGCAGAGATCAATAGCTTTTCGGGAATGGTATTTCAACAAATACTTAAGGGGAAGTTTGTGATTGCAGTGATTATTTCAAGATCTTTGTGGACTGGGAGTCTTCCATTCAACCTGGGGTGTGAATTAAATTATGCTCATGTCTTATTTAGATGTACGTGGCTGCTTGATATTGTAGTGATGTAAAATGTAGACATAACTTCCATACCATTCAGTAAGGCTAGTGGGGCTTGAGAAAAGAGAGTATTGTAATGCAGAAAATGCCATTCTTAAGAATTTATAAATCTGTTAGTGAAGTATGAAAAATTAATGTCCTTTCAAGTAACTAACCTTTTGAAGAGAGGCCTAGAAGAAGTTAAGAGAAGTTTTATATTGTTAATGATGTTATCATTGTTTTTGTTCTCTTCTCCCCTATTAGATAGCATGATATTCCTGTGGTAACACTGGGTTATTACAGTTATATTTGTCATATTTGGTTGAATGCACAGAATGTTGCTACGTATCTTGACTTGATTATGTATTTCTATATCATTTTATTTAACTCATTGAACTAGCAACGCATATTATTCAGGATTAACTTCTCTGGAAATTTAGCATTTGTTTATGAATTGAGAACACTGGTGCTATAGGATGAAATACCAACAACTTGTCTTGCTAGTTATGGCTCTGAATATCTTGGCCCTATTAGCCTATGCAATTGTACTCCCTGCTTTTCACCAAACACTTCATATGAAATGGGATAGAAAAGGGCAGAGGGAAGAAAATTTGTATTTTTGGCAACTTAGAATCTGTTCTATGATAGAAAGTGGTGAGCAAACTAAAAGCATTAGCTCCAGTATATTTGAGTTCTTTGTGTTATTTCAATCACCCATTAAAACTATACACTTAGTACATTTCTTTTTGGTTTGTAATTAACATATAAAAAATCCAGAAGAATTTGAGCTTTGGGGAGATAATTGAATATTTTCTTTAACTTCTTAAAAGTGAGGATGGACATTATGTAGATTATATGACTGTTCATCATTCTGCAAAGTGAAGCCCATTGAATAACTGTCAGTATTACACAACTAAAGACTAATCAGCTATGTCTCATAACCTGAGAGAGATTCTTGATATATCTAACATTGTTTTTTCAACAAAGATTAATAATTAATTTGATACTTATTCTTTTTATTTTGGTCAGCCCAAAAGGTAGTGCAAGGAAGGAGCAGAGAAAAGGAAGATGTAGGGGAAAGAGGGAGGAGAAGAGATGGAATGTGACTTGTCATAAAATAATATTGGCTAGATTATGTTTCAAGTAAAAGGAAATCTCTTAAGGAAAAATATAAATACAGTTGACCCTTGAACAACATGGGTTGGAACTACGTGGGTCCACTTGTGTACAGATTTTCCTCAATAAAACTTTTGCGGAATGTGCCTTCCTTTCCTGCTTCCCCTTCCACCTTATCCACCTTATCCATCCTTGAGACAGCAATACCGGCCTCTCCTCTTCCTCTTCCTTCTCAGCCTACTTAATGTGAAGATGACGAGGATGAAGACTTTTATGATGATCCACTTCCACTCAATACATTTTCTCTTCCTTATGATTTTCTTCTTAACATTTTCTCTTTTCTAGCTTACTATATTGTAAGAATACAGTAATAATGCATATGAAATACAAAATGTGTGTTGATCTGCTACTTATATTATCAGTAAAACTTCCTATCAACAGTGTGTTATTAGTAGTTAAATTTTTGGGTGGTCAAAAGTTATACATGGATTTTCAATTCTGCAGGGATTGAAAACCCCACGTTGTCCAGGAGTTAACAGCTCTGTATTGCTGTGTAGTTTTGTTTTCAACGGAAGGACTTAGCTTTGAGAAAATGGTCCTTTTTTGTATTTATTTAATAACTACCTGTTAGTTGATTATATTAAAATAATAGTGACACCAGAGTGTAAATATGTAGTGGTGCAAAAAGTAGACACCAAATACGTGAGAGAAAATTTACTTGTGGTCTTTCTGGGGGGAAAAAAAGTATGAAATTTAATAGAATGCATTCTCTTACTAGAACTTGATTAGTCCAGCTGCTACCTTTCTGACTGTTGAAATCAAATAGCAAAAATTCTCTGAAGGGGCAGGGATTTCTGTCTGCTTTGTGTACTATTGTATTTTCAGAGCCAAGAATATGCCTGTCTAAATATGGACTCAATAGTAGTTTTTGAATAAATTGTGTTGTTTATTTAATTAAGTCACAAAGAATAAATATGTAAAGTGACTAGTTATATTAGACTATAAATTCCAGGCAGATTAAAAACTAAAACTTGCATTGTATCTTGGTTTATATTGTGTTGTGTGTAATAAGCATCAGTATTAAAAACAAGCAAACACCTAACAAAATACCCAAGTCAAAACAACTTTGGGCTGATAGGTGAAACAATGTTAATGGATCATAACAGCTGACACACATGAAAATTAGATACATTTTTGGTAATAAATAACATTTATAGAAAAGATATATTCAACAGTTTTATTTACATATAATTACAAAGAATATTTTCTTATGCATAATTTTTAAATAATTGCTTTACAAATATTATAGAGTTAATTTTTCAGGGTTTTTTTATTATTTCCTTGGCAAATTCAGGTATAATATGTTTCCTAACAATGTGTAATTTTGACATACTTCTCTAGAAAGAATGACAGCAAAATGCATTTTAGTTAAACCACCCTTCCCTTGAGGGCATTGTTTATTGCTTATGTGAAATACTTCACAAATTCTTTTTATTGTAATATATCAAGCACCTTCTTTTTCTCCTTTAAAAATTATTGTTTTCTGGACTCTAGGATATCAGATTATAGCAATTTTAAGTTAAGCATTATTTAAATAAAATAGGCTTTGTCATACATGTTTTCTTAGAATGGATAACAACCATGATTTTATCTTATGTTTGGACAATTCACAAAGCATTGTTTTGAGTGGAGAGCAGGTTCTTATTTATATGTACTTGCTATAGCAAAACTGCTGCAAGGATAGCTCCAGGGCTCTTTCTAAGTTTGAAATGAGAAACATAACTGGGAGAGTCAGCATATTTATCAGACTGCTTTTTTCTCTCTGGGTGAATTGAATATATATATATATATATATATATATAGCACTTTTCTTCTATTGTTTTCTACTTCTGTAGTATTAAGCTGTAGACAACTGCTGAATGAGAATTTTAACTATCACTCCCTTGAAATCTTCATTCATAAATTCCACATACACATAATGTGGACAAATCATTGTGGTACTTATGTCAATAATTTTTTTTCTGTATCATTTGGGTACCAAATTTAATGAAAGTCTGCCCGGGGAATCAAAATCTATTTTTGTCGTTAATTATAAATGCTCTTTACAAGTGTATAGTTTGATACTGGGCCACAAGAGAGAAAGAGAGAAGGGCTGCAGCTCTTCTCTCCTTCTCTCTTTTGTCTTTTCTCTTTCTCATGCTCACAATGGGGTGAGCGGAGGGACGTGTTTCAACCCTGTTTGTGTTACAGCTCTTTCAGTCCCTCCATTAGGCAGGTCCTGAGATCTTGTCCTGCATCCAGGAAAAATCAGGTATGCAGACAACTGGAGGGTGAACAAGGCAAAGAGGTGCTTTATTGAGCTACATTACACCTCTCAGGAGACCTGAAGTTGGTAGCTCATTTCTACAGGCAGATTGTCCCGACATCTGTTCAGCACTCAGCTGGGAGGGAAACCACAGTGGATAGCTCCTCTCCACAGGCAGGTCACCCTGACATCTGCTCAGCTCTCAGCTGGAAGGAGACCCAATGTAGATAGCTTCTTTCTGCAGGCAGGTCATCCCAACGTCTGCCTAGCTCCCAGCTAAGAGGAGACCCACAGTGGGTATCTCCTCTGCAGGCAGGCCGTCCCAACATTTCTTTGAGTCTGGCTGAGTCTGGGGTTTTTATGGACTTCACAGGGGAGAAAGTGAGTGCTGATGGGTTCATGGGTGGCCATGGGCAGTCCTGGAAAAAGCACAGTAAATTTTCACTCCAGTCCACAAAACTGGCAGCCCAGTTCCCAGGTTTCAAGCAATTCCCGGATTCAAGGTGGGCTTCACTAGGGATCCACCCTTTTCTGCCCAGGAGCCTGTCTTCCTCCTGCTTCCATCAACCTGCCATTCATGACGCTCATGATGCCCAGGCTGTTTGTGCCGAGGAGTGCCTGCAGGCTTGTGCTGAGCTGCCCACAACCCTTCCTTGGCCTCCCTCCCATGCTCGTCAGCTCTGAAAGTCTGAAGAAGGCTGAGGCAGCAGGAAGCTAGCGTATCAGCACCACCCTGAGTGTGTGCACACGTGGCTGGGTCAAAACAGTTCTCAGGCTTGGTGACAACTTTGCTCCAAAATCAGAGCAGGCACCAGGAGTGGGGAGAGGCCAGACAGTGGGAACGGCACTTCCAAGCCTCCAGGAGCAGAGAGGCTTCCCAGAGAGTGCATGGATGCCAGGGTCCACAGCCACAGCTGGGTGGCTGCATCTTCACCAAGGAGGGTGAGGCTCTGCCCCTCTAACTTGGAAGGGGTGGGGCTTTTGCCTGTTCCTAGCTCCTGCTGGCTCCATGGAGTATACAGCCCTGGCTGTACTTCTCTCATTGCAAATGGCATCTTCTCAGTGGCTGCCGCACACAGGCCACTGTGTGCTATCAATCCCCCTTCTGAAGAGGTACATCTAACTGCTGTTAGGATAGGGATGATGACTGCTCTTAACTGCTTCATGCTGACAGCGGACATTGTTTTGGGGAAAACAGCAGTCACATCTCTCTTGGAGGCCTACCTAAGGGTCCCTGGTAGAAACCGAGCCATTATCCAAGGCTCCAGTTGTATGACCGCTTGGAGCATGATGACCTCTAGGTGAGAAGAAATAATTTTACAAGGAGGTTAAGTATGTGAAGGAAAGTATCTAGTGCTGGAGATAACACAAATAAGAAGTAAAATAGACTAATCATTCTGAAAACAATGTTGTCGCTAGAGCCGTTTCACCTTTGTGAAAGAAATTAAATCTTGTATGGGGGCAGCTAAGCTTTAAAGGAGAAATAACTGTTTCGGGCTGTAGGGAGTTAAAGAATAAAGGGGCCTTGACAAAGATGCCTTATGGTGAGGAACAGAACAAAAGCGAGAACAGTAAGCGTAGGGTATCCATGGAAGGTTGATTGTTAGTACTTATCTTTTGTGATTGTTGAGATCCCTGATTTCTTCACTCTGGTACTTTGGGTGCTCTCTTGGGTCAACAGAGGAAATTCCATCAGTTCCCTGGTCTTTTACTAAAGTATAATGAATCCAAGAATCTATTTCAGTGACCTTTACTGCTGTAGGAGTAGAAAGTAGTACAGAGTAAGCCCTCACCCCCATTCTGGGACTAGAGAGAGAAAAAGGGAAGGAAGTGCCTTTACCAGTGCTAAGTCCCCTGGGTTGAATAGAAGTGGCCTTATTCATGAGATTTGGACTCTGATAGTTGTTGCAGTTCATGTTGCAAATGGGCCAAATAAGTTATATGTTTAATTAAATCAGAGCTTTTTCGATCTAGCAAGAAATCATTGGTGAGAAAAGTCTACACCATTTTGAAGGGACTTAAATCCAGCTTTGAAAGGATATTTCTAACACATAGTAGGGCTATGGAGAGAAGAGTAATCCATGGAATATGAGTACCTTGAGACAGTTTACTGAGTTGCCTTTTAATAATCTCATTTGTCTTTTCTACCTTTCCTGAGGACTGTGGTCTCCAAGCACAATGAAGATAGTATTGTATGATTATTGCCTTTGATACACCCTGGGTGACAGCTGCCTTGAACAAGGGGCCATTATTGCTCTGAAGGTACTTGGGAAGTCCAATGTGAGGAATTATTTCATTAACTAGTGCTTTTATCACCTCAGAGCTGCCTTTCTCTGTTCATCATGGAAATGCATCTACCCAGTTAGTGAAGGTATCTACCCATACTAGGAGGTACTGGATGCCCCTTGTCTTTGGCATATGGGTGAAATCCATCTGCCAGTCTTCCCCGAGGTAGACTCCCATCCTTTGGGTTCCAGGGGGAGAAGCCATTGACTGAGGGGATTATTTTTGAGGCAAGTCTCACAAGCATTAACAACCTGTTTGACCATTTTTAGCAGATTTTTACCTGAGAACAACCTTTGAGCACTTGACAGGTTTTATCTTTACCAAGGTGAAAGGCTTGGTGGAGAATTTTTAAGAATCCAGCTGGAAGCTAGTAGATGAAGCTTGCTCTCCTCTAATTGCAGCCATCCTGAGGACTGAAGTGTGTATCCCTGAGATACAGCCCATTCTATCTCTGCAGAGGAATACTGAGGTTTTGTTTCTTTTATGGAGCTCTCCCAGATCAGAGGGCCTCAAGTGGATCAGATATATGAGGCCCTCTTGCTGCCAATTTGGCTGCTTGGTCTGCCAACTTATTTCTTTCAGCTATTTTATCCATCCCATTTTGGCAGCCTTTACAGTGTATTACTACCACTTTCCATGGAAAGAATACCATGAATAATAATCTGTTAATTTCCTGATGACATTTAATGAGAGACCCATTGGCTGTGAGGAAGTTCCTCTCTTTCCAGATAGTAGCATAGGCATGGAGGACTAGGAAAGCATGCTTAGAATAAGTATAAATGTTAACTACTTTCCCCTTGCTTAATTCCAGTGCCCTCATGAGGGCAATTAGCTCATCTAGTTGAGTACTTGTGCGTGAAGAGAGAGGCATACTCTCAATAACATCATTCAGGGTGACTATTGCATACCCTGCCTTATGGACCCCTTGCTCTACAAAGGAACTTCTGTCTGTAATGAGAGTCCAGTCCAGGTTCTCTAAGGGGGTTTATTTGAGGTCCTCTCCGGCTGCATAGGTTTGCAGTACTATCTGTTCGCAGTCCTGTTCAAGCTCCCCAGCTTCCTCTGGGAGGAAGGTGGCTGAGTTTAGGGAGAGACAGGTTCTTAACTATACTACAGATCCCTCTAATAGCAGAGCTTGATATTTCAGTAGGTGGTTGTCTGTTTGCCAGAGACTCCCCTTAGAAGACAGCAGTCCTGCCACATTATATGGCACATAAACTGTGAAGTTATTCCCCATGGTTAACTTAATACCTCTGGTTGCAAAGCTACCGCTGCAACTGCCAAGAGGCAGGCCAGCCATTCTTTAGCTATCAAATCAAGCTCCTTCCTTAGATACCTATGGGGTGCTGGGCTGGACCTCGGGCCTGGGTTGGAACTCCTATGGCCATTGCCTTCCTTTCTGAGACATAAAGATTGAACATCTCCTCATTGGGAAGTCTAAGGGCTGGCACCTCAAGCAAGATTTGTTTTAATAGGTCAAAGGCCCTTTTAGCCTCTGGTTCCCAAGTTAGGGAGTGGATCTGGTATTTCACCGTACCAGGTATCTATACCTGCAGAATACTGTAGTGCCCAAGAATGCCTCAGTTGCTTGAGGGTTTTGAGGCAGGGAAAGAAGGACATGGTCTTGATTCTTTCTTCACCTAGTGCCTGGGTCCCCTCTGACAAGACTAGACCTAGGTACTTCACCAAAGTCTGGCAGAGCTGAGCCTTAGATTTTGAGACCTTATATCCTCTTATCCAGAAAATTAAGAGCTTTACTGCCTCCTTAAGAGATTTCATCAGAGTTGGGGCATAAAGGATAATGTATACATATTGTAAATCTTTAACCTGAGAATAAAGGAACTCAGAGAGATCTTTTGGCACACCTTCTCAAACAGGTGGGGGCTGTCTCAGAATTCCTGAGGTAACACTGTCCAGGTTAACTGGGTGGCCTAGTTGGAGGAATTCTTGAATGCAAACAAATACTGGGAGTTGAGGTGTAACAGTAGGAAGGAAGAAGGAATCTTTTAGATCCAGGTCTGTGAACCATTTAGTTCCCTCAGGTATTTCAGTTAGCAGGTTATAGGAATTGGGAACCACCAGATGAATAGGGACCACAGCCTCATTAATGAGGCAGAGGTCCTAGACCAGTCTCCATTCCCTATTGGGTTTTTGTATCCCCAATATCAGGGTATTACAAGGGTTGTTACAGGGTTTGAGAAGGCCCTGAATCTTCAAGCTATCAATGATGGCTTCTAGTCATTTCCTAACTTCTGGTTTCAGAGGATATTGTCTCTGGTTAGAGAAGGAGGTAAGATCCTTAAAGTGGATCCAGACCAGTGTGGCAATTGTGGCTCCTCCAGTTTTCCCTGGAGTAGCCCAAACTTCTGTGTTAATATTGGTCTCTACTACGGGGAGACAAAGAGTCTGTCCCAGAGCCATAAAGATAGTGGTTCCCATGTGAGCCAAAACATCCCTGCCCAAGAGAGGAGTTGGGCTTTCAGGCATGATTAGGAAGCATGAGTAAACAAGAGGTCCTGCCAACTACAACTAAGGGGTTGAGAAAACTATTGAGTTAAAGGCTTTCCTGAGACACCCCTTATGGTAGTGCTAAGAGAGGAGGGAGTGCCTGGACTGGAGCGGAGAACTTAAAGGACTACTTCAGTGTCCAGGAGGAGGTCCCCTTTCCTCCCTTCAACTTCCAGAATCACCCTGGGCTCCTGGAATGTAATGGTGGTCTGGACCACCAGAGCCGGGGAGAGGAGCCCTGGGATGTGTAAGTCCTGCTGGACCACTTGAGAGACTAGTTCTGGACCTGGTAACCTGTGTCTCTGGGGATAGTCTTCCTTCCAGTGGTCTCCATTACCTACTGGACAGGGTCAAGGTGGCTTTCTCATGTTGCCTGGGCAGTCTTTCCTGAAGTGCCTTGGCTTGCCACATTTGTAGCAGTTAACAGGTACATCTAGGGGACTCTGGGGTTTGTGAGCCTGCAAGGAGTCCATTAGAGCCTCTGCCTTTTCTTGTGTTTCATGTTTTTTTTTTTTTATTTCCTTCTGATCCCTATTATGAAAGACCATGGTGGCCAATTTCAGGAGGTTCTCTAAAGTACTATCTGGTCCTACAGCCTATTTTTGCAGCTTCCTTCTGATGTCTGGGGCTGCCCGAGTAATAAACTTATCCTTCAGGTTCAGTTATCCCTCAACTGAATCAAGAGATAGAAAGGTATGCTTTACCAAGACCCCTTTTAGCATTTCCAGGAAGGCAGTGGGGTTCTCATTGAATCCCTTTTCTATCATGTATAGCTTGGAGTAATTAAGAGGCTTAGTTCTAGTCCTTCATAAGCCCTCCAGTATGCACACCTGAGAGTGTTTCCTCTTCCATTCTCCCATTTCATCATTGATATCCCATTTATGATCCTCCAATGATACTACTATTCTTCTAATTGGATTGGCACTGTATGACATACAAAGCTTATCCCCCAAATTATCTGCTGCTTTCAGGGTGGCCTGCTTTTCCACAGTAGTCAGGATCTGATTCAAAAGTAACATAATGTTCTTCCAGGAGAGTTAAAATACTTGGGTTAAATTCTGGAAAGCCTCTATATGCAAATGTCAGGGTCATTTGAAAACTTGCCAAGATCTCTCTTAATCTGCCTTAAGTTCTGTAGAGAAAAGCAAATTTGGACCTTAATGAATCTATATTCACCAGCCTGTTGTAGGGGCAAAAGTGCCTAAAACTAAGATTTCTAGGATGGAACAAGCTTAGAGAGAACCTGGATAAGGGAAGTGGAAGAAGATGATTCCCCCAATGGAGGTACCTCTGGGGTTTGCTTCTCTATTTCCCTGGGATTGCCCCTTGCAGCCTTTTCTGAAATTGCCACCAGGAGGGCAGAATCAATCCTACAATGTTGGCAAAGTTCCGAACTTCCCTGCAAGGCAAAGAAAGTCTGCACATGTGGGACCTCAAACCATTTGCTCTCATGTCTACAGAAAAGTTCCAGCTTCAGAATGTATTAAAATTAATGCTTCATTTCTGAGGCCATGCTTCTTCCTGCAGAACATAATTCAGCAACACCTTTGTGCAAAGGAATATAAGGCAGATTTTCTCCAGAGTCTGAGTGTCAAGGAATCCCAGGGATTCAAGATACACTCTAGAGGAGTATAGGTTAAAGATGGTTGTTTACCCTTCTGGAAGAGAGAACAGAGGAGGAAAAGGTCATTTTTCTTCTCTCCAGAGTCTGAGGGTCAGAGGGGTCTCAGTGATTCAGGATGCAGTCAAGAGGAGTGCAGGTTGAAGATGGTTGGTTGCTCATCAGGAAAGAGGGGTAAAAAGCATCCCTTTGTTCCTTTCTCTTTCCAGTGAATACCCAGGGTAGGTGAGGCTAAGAAAAAAGGGCATCCCTTTCTTTCTTCTGACCTTATATCCCTAAATCCCAGTGATCTTTGCAGGTGTTGACCATGTGTGCAAGTGTGACTTCACCCATGAAGTGGGGAGGCATACCCGTCAGGAATATTCACACTCACCTATATGGTGCCTAATCCTCCTGCTTTTGGTAATCTTTGAATTCCCTAGACCTTATCTATGCCATGGGTGGGAGCATGACCTCCATCCACGATGCAGGAGGGTCTAGTTGGCAGGAGTTAGTCATGCTCACCTGCACTATGCCCCCTAAACTTCACTGTCATGTGCCTTTGTATCTCTCACATCTAGTTTTTCTTTCTAGGGCCTCAAAACTATACTTGGGACAAAAAAAAGCCTCAGGAGGGTGTATGGACCCATTAAATTAGTGGCCCTCACCAAATTGCAGCCAGAAACTGGTGGGGCAGCCCATCTCTTGCTTCTTTATTATAAATAGGTGAAGCTGTGGGACCAGGTCCTCTGCAAACAAGGGAAAGAAAGGGAGTCCTAGGAATTGGGGACCTGGCCTAACAAGATGCCTCCCAAAAGGATGATTTAAGTTCAGGGGTGGGGAAGGTGCCTGGGGAAAAAAACTTTTGCCCTGTGCAAATGGGTTCCTTCAACAAGGGAAAGAAAACTCTCAATTGTTACATCCTTCTTGCTTCTAAGAATAGATAGACATCACATTGTTCTGATTTACACTTCTGATAACCAAGCCAAGTGCTTATTCTACCCAGTATTATTATCTCTGTACTTTGCAACAACACCCTTATCATTGTATATAAAGAAGAGATAGGAGCCATGACAGCCTTGAAAGAAAGAAAGAATGATAGGAAAGACTGGAGGTCCTAGTGCTGACACCCTAACAGGCAGTCGGGGACTGGAGTTAGTTCAGAGGCCTTTGGATAACACTGAGATGTAGCCTCAGCCAGATACCCTCAGTTGCCCCAGGACCTCCTTCTGATCCCACATGATGGCTAGACCTCCATGAAGGGGAACTGGATTGGAACAAAGCCAACATTCCCAACACCCAAGGGTGATGGGGGATTGGCAGTGTCCTCCCCAGCAAGCCTGTCCTCATGTCTTAAGTCCAGCAGCTATGCTAGTCACTTTCAACTGGCCAACAGAGGCATGGCATTTTTCTTTCAGTTTGGTTATAGTGGAGTTTAGGGATTCCCAAAAAAAGGACAGAAAGCAGCAAGTTTGGTTTTACTCACCCTTCTGCAGATCCTGGATGAGCCCCCAAAAATGTCATAGGATCCTCAGGCTGTTGCTTTGCCAGCTAGAAATCTCTGTGGCTGGTGGTGCCTTTGCCCAAGTTTTGCTCAGGACCACTGGACTTGATTTGCTTACTTGGCCTGGCAGTCTGCACTCGGCTTGTACTACTGGCTCAGATCCGATGCCTGCCAATGGTGAGCCAGGCATGAAGTGGTGAGGAGTGTGTAAGCGAGCGATCCCAGGGCCCGGCCACTGTGTACAAGGCACACTGGCTGGGGCCAGCGGGCTGCTCCAGGTGCTGGCACAGGTGCTGGTTTCCTGCGAGGCTATGGCTGGACCAGGTGTACCACAAGTGGCTTCCACTGCAGACACCAGGGAACACTTTGTCACCCCGCAGCTTGGAGATCCCAGAAACTGCGGAGTGCCAAATAGCATGTAAGAGCCCTGGCTCAGGGAACTCTTAGAGCTGAACTCCCCAAAGGGCCTCAGCTCTTCTCTCCTTCTCTTTTCTCTCTTCTTTCTTCTCCTCTTCTCATGCTTGCATCATGGTGACTAGGGGGGCATGTTTCAGCCCTGTTTGTGCCATTCAGCAGGTCCCAAGTACTTGTCTTGTTTCCAGGAAGAATGAGGTACATGGACAACTGGAGGGTGAGCAAGGCAAAGAGGTGTTTTATTGAGCTACAGTACAGCTCTCAGGAGACCTGAAGTGGGTAGCTTCTTTCCACAGGCAGATCATCCAGATGTCTGTTCAGCTCTCAGCTGAGAGAAGACCCACAGTGGGTAGCTCCTCCCCACAGGCAGGTTGTCCTAATGTCTCTACAAGTCTGGCTGAGTCCAGAGTTTTATGGGCTTCAAAGAGGAGGAAGTGTGTGCTGATTGTTCCATGGGCGGCCATGGCTGGGCCCGGAAAAGGCACCATAATTTTCACTCTGCTCCATGCAACTAGCAGCCTGGCACCCAGGCTTCAGGCCATCCCTAGCATAAAGGTGAGGCTTCACCAGGGACCCACATCTTTCCACTCAGGAGCCTATCTGCTTTCTGCCATCATCAACCTGCCATCCACAGCCTGCAGACCCATGCCAACCTTCCCTTCGCCCTCCCCCTCACCTCCCTTCCATGCTTATCAGCACCCAAAGTCCAGAGGAGCTCGAGGCAGCAGGGTTCTGGCGTGTCGGTGCCACCCTGAGCTTGTGCACACCCAGCAGTGTCATGGCCGTGCCCAGACAGATTTTGTCACAACTTTGCTCCAAAATCGGAGTGGGCACCAGAATCAGGGAAATTTCAGGCAGCAGGAGCCTGCTGAGATCAGGGGAATTCCTGGGCCCCCAAGAGCTCAGGAATTCCTGGGTCCATAGCTGCAGCTGGTTTGCTGCAGCTCCTAGGAGAGCCCCTCCAACTTGTAAGGGGGCAGGGCCTCCACCTGTTCCTCCTTCCGCCTGCTCCATGGAGTGCACAGCCCCAGCTACACTTCCCACACTGCAACCAGCATCTTCACAGCCACCACTCCACATGGACCACTGCTGCCATCAGAATGTATATTGGTGCTGCCATCTTTAGAAAATAGAGTCTAGAGTCTGCCACAATAAGTTTTTTTTTTTTGAGATGGAATCTTGCTCTGTTGCCCAGGCTGGAGAACAGTGGCACCATCTTGGCTCACTGCAACCTCCACTTCCCGGGTTCAAGCAATTCTCCTGCCTCAGCTCCTGAGCAATTGAGACTACAGACATGAGCCACCATGCCTGGCTAGTTTTTTTTTTTATTTTGAGTAGAGACAGGGTTTCACCCTTTTGGCCAGGCTGGTCTTGAACTCCTGACCTCAGGTGATCCACCCACCTCAGCTCCCCATATTGCTGGGATTACAGGCGTGAGCCACCATGCCCAGCCTTGCCACAATAAGTTTTAATGGTCCTGCCAATATTAAAATGAAATCTTCAATGAACAACAAGTCATAAACCTTCTATGTGAACTACTTAGAAGGAGCAGACTACAGATGATGATGTCATTCTAATATTATGTGTGGAATTTTTGTCAGTGATGAAGGACTTCACTCCAGTGGTGCTAAAGTTCTTACACATTGCTTTTTATGGGAGCTTGAAAACCACTTAATCTAGGTAGCATCTTCTGCTCTAAATGGTGGCTGTGCAATGGAGAAAATGCTGATAAAGTTTTTAATACCTAATTTATCAGCAATAATAATTGTTTATGACTCTGTTCTTTCTGATGCTGTCTATTGTATGCATATGTATGTGTTTATAGTATATATTATATATGTTATATATGCCTACGTGTGTATGTATGTGTATGTACATATATAGATACAGATATGTATGTGTATACATATATATAGATATAGATATAAACACAGGCAAATTCTTACAACTATACACGATCTAGTTTTAAATACACTAAAAGCTTAGGTCACATTGGGAAGGAGGGAACCATAATGACAAGGTAACGTATTTTCCAGCATTAGAATTATTGAAGTATGAACTGGACATCTGTCAGAGATATTTGGAATGGGAGAGGACAGGAGTAGTAGCAATGTAGATTCAGCCATTAGGTGGGAGTTTGGACGAGAACTCTGAGATCTTTTTATTTAATTATTAATATTAGTAAAAGTAATTATCTTCCCCTAAAATGCTCTTTAAATTAGTTTGCTAGGGCTGGCATAACAAAAGGTATTATTGTCTTGGTAGCTTAGACAACAAACATTTATTATCTCACAGTTCTGGAGGCTAGAAGTTCAAATTCATTGTGTCTGCAGAGTTGATTTCTCCTGATGGCTTCTTTCTGTGTCTCTAGACATCTTCTCCTGATGGTTTCTAGATGGCTTCTTTCTGTGTCTTCAGATGTTGTTTCCACTATGTCTGTCTGTGTTGTAATCTCTTCTTCTTAAAAGGGCATCGGTCATACTGGATTAGCACCCACCCTAATGACAACATTTTAACTTAATTTTCTATTTATTAAAATAAATGACACTTTATTCATAATTTTTTTACTTTACAATTGGTAGGGACCTTATAAATTCTTATTTCATGTTTGACATTCAAGAACACCATTGGCTATATCAGCTTATGTTTGAAGTGAAGGACACTTTTTTGCCAGCCCCAAACATACTAAAGTGTTTTGAGTTTTAATAATAAGATAGGTAAGCTTACAAATGGAATTCATAACTTTTGCTATTTTTCTCTATCACTTGTTAGCTTTCAATTTTATTGTAGAAAAAAATTTCACAACGAAATATTTGTGAAAAGAACTATTCAAAAACTAAGGCCAAAAAACCCTGAGATTAAATGGGTCGAAAATATGCAATTTCAATTATAATAGACCTGATATATTCCAACCATCTGTCATAAAATGAAAGGTTACTATTGGCACACAGCAACAAAATTACCAGAATTTGGGTGATATGTGGTAAGCCTGACCAAATTTAATATTTTCATTTACACTTTATAGTTTTGTCTGGGTTTCCAGGATATAGTTATTTTCATCTGTTTTTCTGTGTTATTTTTTAAGAAGTTTTTACTTTAGGATATTGACAATTTCTATGCAATTCCTTCACATCTTAACAAATATCTCAAGATGATATTAGCCTTAAATAGTATGGTTGTACAGAATATTTTTAAATTTAAATTGTAAACTAAATTGTCTCCTAATAATTTGAAGGTCTTTGCTTTCCTCTTTTGATGGCTCTTCTCTCACACCCATCTGTACTGTGGCTGTATTTTCTGATTTTGTAATGTGCTGAGAATTGTATTTCATCTTAATAAAGAAAATAAGTAGATATAGACTGTGACTATATATTTGAAACAGAAGTGTTAACATTTCTGAATACTCTGCACTCGACTTTTTCCCCTCTTGTCCACTACACTGCTACTTCAAATAATAAGAAGCCCTCACCATTTCTCACTTTGTTTATTTCAATAGTGCTGTCAGTGGTTTCACTCAATCTTGTTCCTGTACTTAGGTGTTGCCCAGGCTATTTTTTAAAATATATAAAGCTGATCATGTTGCTCTTTGTTTAATGATCGATATCAATTCCCATTAACTTTAGGATCAAATACTAATGTTTTTAAGTTTTTAAGTTTAGAAGGTGTTTAAGGTATTGCCAATGACCTATGTCTCCAGCTCAGTCTTCTTCAACTTCTTGTGTCTTGTCTAGGCCCCAATCACATTGAATTATTTCCATTTCTCAATATATATATAACATTTTCTCATATCTCATTGCCTTTTAGCACACTTTTTCCTGTGCTTGGCTAGCATCTTTTCTTTTCCCCCATGCCTCACTTCATTTTTCTTCAGTCTCTCATTCATTTACCAAATATTATTGAGTGCCTCTTTTGTGCCTGGCACTCTACTAAGTAAGAGGAGTGAACAAGACTGCAGCAGTCCTACTGTTTTGATCCTGCCAGTTACTTTACTTGACTAGTTTCTATGATTACACTTTCTAAATGGTACAATCTCCTACTGCACTTTAAGTTACTGCAAGGCAAATGTTTTATGTTTTATCTTCACAAATTCAGCACCTACTACAGTGTCTGGATATGGAATAGTTCAATTAATGCTGCTAAGGAATGAATATATATGCCTGCTTTTGCTCAATGTGTGCTATTTACAGTCATGATGCAATGACTTGTATCTTATCTGCTTCTTTTTTTTTTCATTTCTTCTTTCAATTCTGGATTAATATTATTTCATCAAAAAACTTTGTATAGGCACTAAAAGGAAATATTTACTGGTTCACTAAAACTGATATTTAATACCAAAATGTCATTGTTAACTTACGTATTTATCAACCAGAAAAACAGACCAGTAAAAGATATAAAGAAGTTTCTTTTGTCTATTTGTTTTTGTAACAAGTAATCAACGTATGTGATTTTGGGAACTGGTTAGGTAAGTCCAAAATATGTAGAGCTGACTATAGGTAGAGCAGGAGGGAACTTTTGACAAGGGTGGGATTTCTATCTTCAGGCAGCCTCAACTCTGCTTTATGCCTTTTTTAACTGATTGACTCAGACCCATCCAGATTACCTAGGATACTATCACTTAAAGCTAACAGACTATGGACTTTACATGTAGAGAAGATATTTTCACAGTAACACTTGGGTTAGTGTTTGAATAATTGGGGCTTGTAGCCTAGCCAAGTTGACATATAAAACAAACAAACAAACAAATTAGCCAGGTATGGTGGCATATACCTGTAGTCCCAGCTACTCAGGAGGCTGAGGCAGGAGGATTGCTTGAGCCCAGGACTTTGAGGGGTAGTGCATCATGATTGCACCTGTGAATAGCCACTAGACTCCAGCTTGAGCAAATAATAAAACACCATCTCGTAAAGTAAAACAGTTATAAATAATATTTGCTAACATTTTAAAAGAATATCATTTTCCTGACATTATACTAAGCACTTTACATGCATTAATTCATTTAATCATCACCACAACCCAAGTGCAAGATTATTATCCATAGTTTACTAATGGGAAAACAAATGCAAAACACTCATTCTCCAGTGGAACAATAGAAAAACCATTGTTGTAAGTCATTTTGAAAGATAGAGCTTAGAACTCAAAGTATTTGTACGATGAGTCAAAGTTGTGATATGTTCTGATATGGATTCTTTTTTAAGAAGTTTTTACTTTAGGATATTGATAATTTTGATGCAATTCTTTCACATCTTAAAAAAAACTCAAGATGATATTAGCTTTAAATAATATGGTTGTACAAGCAGACTGCTTTATGTTTTCAGTTGTTCTTAGAATAAAGAATTCAGATGTAGGGATATTATTGAGTATAAACAATTGAAAAAGATAAACTATTACATTTACACTATTACTTCAGAGCAGTTGATATATTTAAATGAGAATCAGCGTGAAGTATGTTCAATAGCATGAGGACTAGCGAGAAATAGATCAAATTTGGGTTTTTCTATACTCAAGCTGTGTGACCTTGAAAAGTGCAATGGCAGTAATAATATGCCATAGAACTTTTCTGAAGGGTAAAAACAATACAGTAAGAGTAAATGCACAGTTAGTGCAGAATTGTGTCTATCATGTCATTTAAATGTTTGTTAAATAATGTATTCTTTTGCTAGGTTAAGCTTTCTCAGCGGGTTGTTACATGGTAGATACATGGATCCTGGATATTTGGAACAGAAAATGGAAAAGTGAACACTCTACCAAGTCAAAAGCAAATTCTTTTTTTTAAGGCTGCAATTTGCCAGTTAATAGTAAACTATTTGGTGAATTGGAGTGGTGATCTCAAATGTAATAAATATGTATAAATAAAATATAATACAATAATATCAAAAACACTTTACTTATAACTACTCTAGGCACCTTCAGTCATTTAAATGTTTTAATTTTGCATGAAAGACAAAAATACCTCTCTGATGAATCCTTGGTAGTTTTGCGAAATTTATTAAAACATAAAATATATTGCTTTTTTATGCTTTAACAATGATTTTATAAATTAAAAAATAAAACAATGATAGAAATTCAGTAATTAAATAAAATTATTTTGATCTAGCCAACCTGGAGAAAAGGAGTAATTTAAAATTTTAGCGTTTAGATTTTGCATCTCAGTTTATTATGAATCTGAAAGAAACATTTTAGGGAATACAGCAATAATAGAAAGTAATTTCCTGTAATAGCATAGTTTTTGTGGTGTAATAAAAGGTTACATGACAAGTCAGACTACTTCATTTGAAAGCTAAAAATGATTTCTACTCTGCCCTGAGGTTTGCAGATTCCTGACTGAGTGGTCCCTGGAAGGCTTGTTCATTTTGGTGTTTATATATTTAATAACTATCTAGAAATAAATAAGACTAGTGCTTAGAACCAAGTTTTAGCAAAAGCAATTTTTGTGACTATCAAGTATTTTTTCTTGCTTTAAAGTCCCTATTTGTATAATTAAACATCGGTTTCTCAGGCCTGAATCATCCTTTCATTATTAACTGATGGTTACTGATAAATGACTTCTGCTAGGTGCAGTTCCAGTAGTTGTTTAGTGACCCTGATCTTGGCCAAAAGGCCTCATCTGTCCATAAAGAAATGGGGACTTTTATTTTCCAGTTATCCTTGCTCTGACACTCTAGTGACAGAAGCCTAAGAAGGAATATTCTGCACTTCATGCAGTACATTAACAACAAAAATTCTTTTCACAGAAGAGCAAATTTAGCATATAGGTTTTTATGTTGTTGCCTCAAACTGTTATTTATATATATGGTTGGAAATAATCGTGAAAAATGTTTTACTGATTTTTCAACCCATGGATGCTGCAAATCTATTTGAATATGGAATGGCTTGACACTGTCTCATGTTTTTTATATTACATTATGTTATAATTGTCTGCTGTTCCATAATTTACCTTTATAAAATTTATAAGTGAATAAAATTTTTTATGCATTATTAAAATTAACTTTTTAAGTGCAATTAAATAATGGAGTAATTAAAACTTGAGTGTTTCTGTTTGCTGTACTCTGTTTTTATATTTGATTCAAATATCACTTCCAGCACTATCCATTTTGTTTTCGAGATAGAATCTCACCCTGTGGCCAGGCTAGAGTGCAGTGGTGCAATCTCGGCTCACTGCAACCTCCAACTCCCTGGATCAAGTGATTCTCCTGCCTCAGCCTCCCGAGTAGCCGGGATTACAGGCATGTGCCACCACGTCCAGCTAATTTTTGTATTTTTATTAGAGACGGGCTTTCACCATGTTGACCAGAATGGTCTCAATCTCTTGACCTTGTGATCTGCCCGCCTCTGCCTCCCAAAGTGCTGGGATTACAAGTGTGAACCACCGCCTCTGCCTCCCAAAGTGCTGGGATTACAGGTGTGAACCACTGCGCCCAGCCAGCACTTTCCATGTTCTTTTTTTTTTTGAGACAGAGTCTCGCTCTGTCACCCATACTGCAGTGCAGTGGCCTGATCTCGGCTCACTGCAACCTCAGCCTCCTGGGTTCAGGCAATTCTCTTGCCTCAGCCTCCTGAGTAGCTGGGACTACAGAAGCATGCCACCATGCCTGGCTAATTTTTTGTATTTTTAGTAGAGACAGGGTTTCACTATCAGTTTTTATTTCTTTTCTCTACTTTCATTTTCATTGGCAAATTTTTTCCTTACATTGTCTATTTTTTATAAAATGTCACATAAATTAGTCACGGGGAGACAAGGAAGCAATGCAACTACACATTATTATTTATGTGCTTGAACTGAATAAGTAATGCCTAGTTATCAATTATTGACAGAATTTGAAAGAAGTGATGTGTGTGTGTCACTGATCATGATGTACCTCTTTTATTTACATAATGATTTGTGTACTGAAGTGCTAGTAAAGAAGTTTGTACTTTATACGATTACTCACAGTTGATATACCATGTGAACTGCAATTTGAACCCTGTTTTTGGGGGGTGACTGATGTTATTTAACTAAACCTTGTAACTGAAATTTTTGCATATTAGAACCATGTAAAAAGAGGACTGAATATACACTATATATATTCAATTTCATTCATTATCAGGAATATATAAATTGAAGTAACAATGCCATACTACACTACACACTTAAAAGAATGGCTTTGGTAGGCAGAATTCTAAGATGACACGTGACTCCAGCCCTTAATTTTTCTTTACTGGGAAGATGATAGGGCATCACTGCTGTGATTATTAGTTGGCAAAAAGGATTTTGTAGATGTAATTAAGGCTACTAATAAGTTGACTTTGAGTTAATCAAAAAGGAGATAATCTGGGTAGGCCTCACATGAGCCCTTTAAAAGCAGAAAGAATGTTTTTTCCCTAGTTGGTAGCAGAAGAAGAAATCAGAGATATTTAAAGCACGAGAGGGCTTCAATATGAAGGATGTTCCCCACTGCTGAGATGGATGGGCCATAGGCCATGAACCTGTGAGTAGCCCTAGAAGCTCAGAGTGGTTCCTAGTCACAACAGCTAGCAAGGTAAAAGGAGACTTGAATCCTGTTACTGGAAGGAAGTAAATTCTGTTAACCTGAGTAAGTCTGGAAGTGGATTATTCACACAGAGACATTAGATAAGAGCCCAGACTCACTGATACCTTGATTTTGGCCTTGTAAGACCCTAATCAGGGAACCCAGTTGAGCCCATCTGGACTTCTGATCTCTAGAACTGTGAAATGATTAATGGATATTGTTTTAAGCTCCTAAGTTTGTGTTAATTTTTTATGCTGCAATAGAAAATTAATATAATATTGAAACTTTAATAAGAAAAAAGTGATAAAACCAAGTGTTGGTGTGGATGTGGAACAACTAAAACTCTCTATTGTTGGTAATGTAAATTAGTACAGACAGTTCTGAGTTGTATTTGGCAGTGGCTACTAAAGCAGAACATAAAACATGACTATATCCTAGAAACCATTACAGTGTATTGATATTTTTCCAATATAAATATGTTTGTGCACTGTTTAAAAAAGTACAAGAATGTTCATAGACAATTGAAATAGCCCCAAACTGAAAATAGCTTGTGTTCATTATTAATGAAATGTATAAATAAATCGTGGTATACTCACCAGTGGAAAGCCACACAGCTATGAGAATGAACCAGCTACTACTAGACATAGATGAATCTTATAATCACACATTGAATGAAATAAAAAACACATAAAAGAATATGCTTGGGCCGGGTGCGGTGGCTCATTTCTGTAATCCCAGCACTTTGGAGGCAGAGGTGGGCGGATCATGAGGTCAAGAGATCAAGACTATCCTGGCCAACATGGTGAAACCCTGTCTCTACTAAAAAATACAAAAATTAGCTGGGCGTGGTAGCGTGCCTGTAGTCCTAGCTACTTGGGGGGCTGGGGCAGGAGAATCACTTGAACCCAGGAGGCAGAGGTTGCATTCAGCTGAGATCATGCCACTGCACTCCAGCCTGGGTGACAGAGTGAGACTCCTGAAAAAAAAAAAAAAAAAAGGGGGCCTGGCCGGTGGCTCATGCCTGTAATCCCAGCACTTTGGGAGGCTGAGGCGGGCGGATCTCAAGGTCAGGAGTTCAAGACCAGCCTGGCCACCCTGGCGAAATCCCATCTCTACTAAAAATATAAACATTAGCCGACATGGTGGCGGGCGCCTGTAATCCTAGCTACTCGGGAGGCTGAGGCAGGAGAATCCCTTGGACTTGGGAGGCAGAGGTTGCAGTGAGCCAAGATCGTGCCACTGCACTCCACTCTGGGAGACACAGCGAGACTCCATCTCAAAAAACAAAACAAAACCAAACAAACAAGAAAAGAATATGCTCACAAAAGAATATGATCCCATTTGTGTAAAGGTCAGAAATAGGCAAAACTTATTTATGGTTCTATAAATGATGATAATGGTTAAGTTCAGAGGCTACAGTAGTGTTTGGGAACAGGTACCACAGGAGGATTTAAGGTGCTGGTGATGCACTGTTTATTGATCTTGATGCTGACTTAGCAGGTGTGGTCATGTTGCAAAGATTCATTTAACTGTATATGTATAACTTGTGCACTTTTCATTCTTTGATGAAAAGCTTTTTTAGAGAAGGAGTACAAACTGTTGGCAATACCTTTTACACCCTGGGATTTAAAAAAGAAAAATTGCCCAAGGTCATATAGCTAGTGAGCGAAAAGACTTAGAGCAGAAAATATTTAAGGATAATTTAATAATTAATGTTTTATTACAATTTGATCTTTTATTAGACTAAATATAGAAAGGAGAAGTGAGACTAGTTCATAAATAATTTTGACATTTGCAATTCCTCGGTTTTTTTGAACAAACAGTTTACCGGGAGGACTCATATCACTCTGTCGTCTCATGTGCCGCAGTAGTTCTTACTCCTATGGAACCAACGATAGAAATGAAGAAAAGAGAAGAACCAAAATTTCCTGAGCCTTCCAAACAGTGAGTTTTTCATTTAATTTTTCAAGGCCTTGTAAAATCAATTAGATAACTGATAAGAAAATGTGATTTATAATAAATGTGTTAATATTAGTATAAAGAAAGAAGAAATAAATTTTGTGCATTAAAAATAATCTTTCTATATTGTCTTAATGAATAACTTCTGTGTCTCCTAACTTCATGTCTTTGAACCATGTGTCATTCAAGTTTCATTTTGTTACCTTATCTTAAGGACATGGGCAAGTAGACTGATGTACTTTATTTCCCTACTCTGTGATTGTGGGTACACTGTTCTTGGATTGCTTACTATATAAGCTGTAGGCTTTAATGATATAATATGAAATCAGTTTTTAATATAAAGTTTTTAAAGTTGGTTTGCACTTTTATAAGGAATGTAAGTTATTATTTTAAAATATTTTTACTAAATTAGAACAAATTTAAACTTTATACTATTTTAGTGTTTTCATATTTTTTCCATTTAAACAGTTCAAGTTTTAATTTAAATTAAAATTTGATCTTCTATTATATAAATGATAAACTTGTACTCTTATAATGACCAAAGAGGCTTAAGTTCATGACGATAAATGTAAGCTTATGTAGATGTCAAATATTAAATAAATGGGGATTATTTCTGCTTATATATTAAATACATGAAAAGGAAAAAACCTGCTGAGTATTTTTCAGTGAGAAATAGTATCATGCCTCCTGTAAGGTTTCAGGTGAGCAATTAGGTGATATAAGGCGCTGCCAAGGATTTTGGGCTGACCACCATAGGAGTAAGGTGGAAGATATATCTTGATGTACCTATGATTTTTCTCCATTGGATTACACTGTGTTATAGTTATTTGCTTCTTGTATGTCTTTTTACTGGAAAATAAGCTCTTAAAGCATAATTGTGCTTGATACTGTTTGTGAATAGGGCAATGTATATATTTGATTGCATGAAGATATTCAGTATTAATATTCTCATTATAGAGGGAAGAAACACTGACCAATTTAGAAACTAATGATTTTCATTCAGTTTTAATACAATCTAAAAGTGAGATCATTTAACTGCTCTTCATATAGTCTTAATTTTTAAGTTCCAAAAGCCATTTTTGTCTAATAGATAATTGCATCATGTTTGCCAATTGAATTATATTAGAAAGCTCAAATGCATTTTCCTGCAAAACACACACACACACACACACACACACACATGCACACTTCCTTATCTTTTAATTAGGGTGATATCACCACTCTCATTGTTAGTATTATGTGAAATGATATTGAGAAAGGACCTGAAATCTAGTAATCCATAAAGTTCTAGTTATGTTGCCCATTCCATAGCTTCAGCTATCAACATTATGGGTGACTTATGGTTATATATTCTTTTCATGAAGGCTCTTCTGAATGCAAATCTAATATTTAAAGTTGTTCATCAGACTTGTCTAACTAGGTGTCCTACCGAAGTGTCATGCAGGTTGAATGTCCCTTATTCAAAATGCTTGGGAGCTGAAGTGTTTCAGATTTCAGATTTTTTCAGATTTTGCAATATTTGTATTATATTAGTTGAGCATCCCAAATCCAAAAATATGAAATTTGAAATGGAACATGAGCATTTTCTTTGATTGTCAAGTTAACACTCAAAAAGTTTCAGATTTTAGAACATTTGGATTTTCTGGTTTGGGATCTTCAGTCTGTTGTAAATATGTCTGAAAACAAATTAATAATCTCCTCTAAGTTCTCCTTAAATTCTCAAGTTGTTCCATATTTAAGTAAAGCTACCATCATTTTTCTTTTCTTAAAATCTTGGTATATTTTCCTCCTCACATCTCATATTCAATCAGTTATCAATTACTTGATTAATGTCTCCATTATATTTTCTTATTTCAGCAGACCTGGAAGGTATATATATCCCATATTTTAAATATTTCCTAAAATATATCTTCAGTTGTGATCTTAATGATGCCATCTATCAAATGGAAATTGTTTACGTCCTACATACCTTACACTATTATTTTGAGAATTAAAAGATAGGTGTGAACATATGGCAAGAACACAGTATAAATGCAAAGACAGTGATTAACTCAAAACTCTTGTTTGCCAGTGACAGAAGCCAAATGCTAACTGGTTTCAGAAAAAAGAATCAAGAGTGCAGGTGGTTATTGGCTCATGTAATTTATAAAGTACAGAGGTAGCAATTTCTTCAAGTACAGTTTTGGTTCTCAAATGATATCATCAAGGGTCATTCTCTCTGTCTACATCTTTTTTGCTTGACACTTCTGTCTGGGCTTTTCATTTTCTGGGAGGTTCCTCTAGTGGTGATACTGCTGCCTTCAGCAGCAACTGGGATTGATTTTCATTTTCTCCACAAATCCAGTGGAAGGAGATAATTTCTCATTCCTTTTAATCAAAGCAAAAAAAGAAAACAAATCCAGATTTGAGTGTCATTGGATTGGCTTTGACTAGCTTGGCTTGTTTGACATGGCAATTCTGAAACAATCGCTATATCCAAAAGTATTTGGTGGCGATTGACTAGATAATTTGTCTCATGACAAGCCCTGGAACACAGAATGAAATTTAGAGGGGAAAGGTGATTCCACAATTGACATATTGGTGATATTGACAAAAGAAGGCAGAGATAGATGAGGTGTCAAAATAATGAATGTTCAGTATAGGTAATAATATTATTATCACCATTAATTTTAAAAGTCAGAATTCTTTATTATATTTAAATCATAAACATTGAAATACTAAAATATAATGCATGTATCTTTATTTCTTATTTTAAATGTTTTTTTACCTACTTAATTTTATTTTATGTTATTTGTTCTGGGTGTGCTATTGAGAGGCAGTATAACTCAGCGGTTAGGAATCCAGGCATTGGGCAGATTCTTTCCCCCCATCCCCACCAATTTTCTTAACCCCTGGGCACTGTGGCTTGCACCTATAGTCCCAGATACTCACAAGGCTGAGGGGAAAGGATCATTTGAACCCAGGATTTTGAGGCTGCAGAGAGCTATGACCATGCCACTGCCTTACTCCAGCTTGGGTGACAAAGCAAGACTCTGTCTCTAAAAGAAATAATAAATAAATAAACCTTCTTAACCTTAGTTTCTTTCTTTTTAATATGGGAGATACTTTACCTCATAATGCAATGCCTAAAACATAATAGAGAGGCAAGAACATATAAATTTTGTAATTTTTTTGCAAGAAATATATTTGTTAAATAGCCACATCAACTGTTTATAAATGGTGTTACTAAAGCCCTTATGATACGAGTTTTATGTATTTTGGATTTTCCATAAGAAAAAAAATACTAGATAGGGTCGGGCGTGGTGACTCACACCTATAATCCTGCACTTTGGGAGGCCGAGGCGGGCGGATCACTTGAGGTCAGGAGTTTGAGACCAGCCTGGCTAACATGGTGAAACCCTGTCTCTACTAAAAATACAAAAAAATTAGCCAGGCATGGTGGCAGGCATCTGTAATCCCAGCTACTTGGGAGGCTGAGGCAGGAGAACCACTTGAACCTGGGAGGCAGAGATTGCAGTGAGCTGAGATTGTGTCACTGCACTGCAGTCTGGGTGACAAGAGCAAAGTGCCATCTCAAAAAAAAAAAATAGTAGACGTAAAATAATCACCCACAAATATAATACTAATGCTGAAAGTTGAGACACTGTCTTTGGATAACAAATATTTCTTTATAATTTAGGATGGAATTACTTCTTTAAGTAAATTTTCCCCTTGAATTTTACAGTTTTCACATATAAATTCATAAATCATTGAGTCTTTGAAATATAGGATTCATAGAGTCATCTGATTCGGAACCCAGTAAATTTATTGCTAAGAATAACTGAAATAGTCATCTCAGAATATGTAAGATTATACATAAGAAAGAATATGTAATATATAATTACATCACTTTAGAAGGTAAGAAACACTTTATGACTGAGATATTTGTATTATCTGACCAATGTTTAGTTATATTCTGATGATAAATATTTTACTTTTGACAATTTGTTATTAAATATTCTCATGTATTTATTAGTTTTTAGACATTTGATAAGGAGAAACAAGAATTAGGAACTCCTACTAGGAATGAAGTATAAATTTTTCAGCATAGCAAGTGATAGGGAGAAACTATCTAAATCGTTAAGAAGGAAAGCTACATTGCTCATTACAGTGGGGGAGGACCAGAGCTTTCCACTTCCTGCAATATCTAAAATTCATCTTAATTCAGAAAACAAAGGTGGGGATTTTACTTCACTTCTGAGTTTAGTTTGATATGTGACTCAGAATACCATGGAAAGGATAAACTTGCTAAAAAATAGAATAATCTATGTAATCCAAAAAGAGTGTACAATTTTCAAATATTTAATCATAAGCATAGAATGCTGGGGTCAAAGCTTTGAGAGTGACTGTTCACAATAGTCGAGTCATGAAATCAACCTAAGTGCCCCTCAACAGATGGTTGGATAAAGAAAATGTGGTATATATACACCATAAAAAAGAGTGACATCATGTCTTTTCAGCAACATGGATGGAGCTGTAGGTCATTATCCTAAGTGAAATAACTCAGAAAATCAAATACTACATATCCATACTTAATAATTGAGAGCTAAATAATGGGCACACATGGACATACAGAGGGGAATTATAAATTTGTAAAAATCCTACTGTTAAAAGTATACCCAAATACCCAGCTACACTCAGCATGTTCCTCAAAACTCTACATTTCTCAAGTCAATTCTATGTAAATGAGCATTTCATAAAATGTACATAGAACTCAAACTCTGAAGAGAATGAAAGAATAACCATGATTGGCTTTGGATTATATTTTGTATTAATACTTTGTTAGAAATATGCTTGTTGAAATGCAAATATTCTGTACATACCATAGCTCAATGTCTGAATGAAGGGATTTTTATGGCCATTGTAAAGTTAGAAATGCAGAGGTAAAAGAAAAATTATTCTATCACTTCTTTGTCCATTTCCACATTTTCATATTATTTTATATAAATAAATCTAACCTTAGGAATAGATTTGATTGATTGTTTACTCTTGCATAGATGAAGCATTACTTGAACATATTGTCATTCACTCCAAGTTTCAATACCTCTTTGTAATGCTTCAGTTTCTTGTCATGAAGTAGGTTCTGTAAGCTCTTTCTGAAAGGTAACAGATGTTATCATTTAGTACAAAAGTCTTATTTTTAATGAATTGCTAATACTAACCTATTTTATTCTTAGAGGGTACTTAACACACAGGCTTAAAGTTCTGTCAGCTCTTTTTGTTTATTTATCTGAATGAATAGTATATGTTAGATTTGGAACAGTTAAGTACTCTCTCTAAGGTCGCCTCTTTAGTCTCTCTAAAGTCGTTACACAAACTCTGCAGTTACATTGGAGACACATCAAAGAATAATATTACTAGCTGATCTCCAATTTTCCTTAACAATCTTCAGGAGAACATATTTATTTATGCTTTTAGGCAGATATTTATTTGTTAATTTATCAAAAATAGGTAATTCTTCAGTGTCTGCTTTGTTTTTGGCACTCTGCATAGTGCTAGGGATTTTGTGTTGAAAAGCAGGTGAAATCCCTTCTGTACTAAAAATACAAAAATTAGCTGGGCGTGGTGGCGCACGCCTATAGTTCCAGCTACTCGAGAGGCTGAGGTGGGAGAATCACTTGAACCCGGGAGGTGGAGGTTGCAGTGAGCCGAGATTGCGCCACTGCACTCCAGCCTGGTGACAGAGCAAGATTCTGTCTCAAAAAAAAAAAAAAAAAAAAAATGCAAAAGTGTACCTGTGGCTATAATGTAGAGGTGTATCTCATTATAAGGGCTGTAGTAAGAGGTTGTAACATAACCAAGGAGGTCAGGTAAAACGTCCCTGAGGAAGTGACTCTTGAGCTAACATCCACAGGATATTAGTTAACTAACTGAAAAAACAAAATAGCTTCTTAAAGTGTTCTGTGATGGGTGGGAGTGTGGAGAAATTGAAGGAAGGCTTGTGGGAGGAAAAGGAAGCCAAATCATGTTAGCAGGGTCAAGCGACATGGTCAGATTTGCCTTTTGAAAACTTTCTCTTTGTTTGTTATAGAGAACGAATTAGGTGTGGTTGGGGTAATGGTGAAATGGAGTCGACTTGGGAGAGCCAGTTTGATAGCAGTTCTCCCCAGCTCTAGATTCAGTGATTTCACAGTGAAAGTTTGAAATCAGCCATGGTGGGTGTATTTACATCATAGCATTGGGAAATTCTACGAATGAGGACTTTCCTCCTCCCCTGGAGAGCTAGTTAAATATTTATCAGCACATTAGTAAATGGAGGACAGATTGAGTGGCTACAGTGAGAACATTTAGGTGATTGCTGATAGTAGCTTGGACTAGGGTGCTGGCATTGGGGATAGAGAAATGTGAAAAGAGAACTGTGTCAATATATATTTATGAACCTTGGTAAGTTAAATATAGTTATTAAACTAATATTACTAAGTATTTGCAATAAGGATGAAAATGAGAAATTATCTTTATTACTAATTGTAATTATGTTAAATATATAATATTGTGAAAATCCTAACATGTTATCTTGAATTAGTAATAGTTTAATGAATGGAGAGTCATGATATTCTTTTAATTTATGTTGAGTATTATATCAATTGAACTATAAGTATAACATGTACACACACACACACACACATAAATGCACTGTGCATAAAATTCCTGTCTGAATCATTGTCATTGATTCTCACTGAAAATGTCCACAATATAAGTAAATTCCACTTAGGTTCTTATGTAAATTCTTATGATTCTTTACTAACAATTTTCCTTCATTTACCCTCCATCACTTGGTGCCTTCAAATTCTTCCATTTAAAAAATTCAATACTGAGGCATGGCTAGGATAAATATCAGGATAATACTATGATTAGGAAACAGCCTTCTTCCTCATGCAGGCATTCAAAAGAAATGGCTAGTGTTTCATGATTTTGGTCAATTCAAGGGTGGAAACAGCATCTGAGGAGATGAGTGAGGAGATAAGATTTCCATGGTGAAAGCTGTTGCCTAAATATAGGTCTCACAGCTTTTGGAGGAAGTTAGGGATGGGAGGAGAAACTTTCTAACCTCAAGTCTATAGTGGATTTTCAGAAGAATCATTCAGTGCTTCAAATGTGTTCTCTGCAGTTGGAAGCACAAGGGACAGATGTGGATTCATGCCTGAGAAACTTAAGCAGACTGCCTAGAAAGCCTAGAGGGTGAAAAATGGCTGGCCAGCTGTGAAAGCAGCACCATCTAGGACTCTAGAGTTAGTCACGGAGGCTGTAGTGTTTTTGTGAATTATCTAGAGGATGAGGATACCCCCATAAAGAGGGGCAAAGGACTCTCATGCACCCATGACTAGGGAACTACAGAATACCGGCCCAGAAGGAGACCTTTGAAAAGATCACTTGTGGGCCAATTTGCTATTCCCTAAAGCCAATTAAATCTCCTTAAAGCTCCTCTGACCGAGTACCACTACCCCCTGCCTTTCACCCTGGTAGCAGGAATACATTAGCTGTACCACTGTGGAAGTTTAATCTTCAGGGGTCAGCTTTACAATGGGCCCCACATAAAGTCCTAGAAGTGATCCTGGAAATTTTTCCTTCTTTTCTCGTGTGTGTGTGTGTGTGTGTGTGTATGTGTTTTGAGATCCCTCCAGATTTAATAAACTTCAGGGCTCACATAACCTGGATTTATCCCTTTGTACCATTGCCTTTAGATCTGGGCACTCAGGATTCTTGCCTTAGGCCCTGCATGTGAGAGAACTGTGTCACATCCCTTCTCCAGCTGCTCCGCCTTACATAAGATGCGTTTCCAGAAAGCCAAGGGCTCCCACCACTAGGAGACTATGCCTTCACCACTCACTCTGTCCAGAAATCACTGCTCAAATGGCCCTAGGTCCTACCCTCTGGAGGACCACATAACGCACAACCCATGGGCTGCGGAGGAACAGTCAGTCACTGGTAATGGTGGACAGAGCTTAGAGGGTCAGTGGGGGCATTTACCTTTCTGACTGCCAGGCCTTGGTGGAAAGGCAGCTGGCTAGATGTTTTCTCAACTATGCTGTATCACTGGTACCTTGTGAAAGGACTGATTGCCATCAACCTTCTGTATTTTTTTATCATCTCTATTCAACCTTTTGGAAAGATATGAGCTCATTATTTGCTGGTTTATATATATTTAAAAAAAACAACTAAAGAAGGTTTTCAAACGTCAAGAACCAGTAGATTTTAATATGAAAAAGAAGAATGTTTAAAAATTCCCAGAGAAACTGCTGCCCTTTATTGACAGTGTTGTTATTTTATCTCTCTGCTGTTTATTGCTCCTTAGTGAGTCATAATATTTGATCCCTTGTGCAGTTACCCTGTCAAGGCAAGAAATCCTATTGTAACGTTTGCATCTAGATTGACAACCCTTCTTTGTACATTGAGCACACAAATGCTATTTTTCAGATAAGTTGGGACAACCTGATAATATGACTGAAGTGTTTCAGCTCACCAGTGCAGTACAGTTACCATTATACTCTTTATAGAGTACTATAAATACAGATTTGTCAGATCACTGAAAAAGATTGCAGGTGCATCACTGTTGTTGTGAAAGTAGCTCTTATGTATGCAGAAAAGGCCTGGTGCCAACTTTCAATTCCCCCTGCTAACCTCATCCCATGAAAAAAATTGATTTGCAAATATATAAGATATTTTATTTGAATGTATTCTATAATTTAGGTTTTAGTATAAGTTTCTAATAATACTATAAATAAATGCTATACAATCCAATATTGATTTTCTACTTTTCCCCTTTCAGGGGAGACTGACTAGCAGAAAAAGCAAAAACTTTGAAATCTGAAACATCTCATCTCTATTTGGCAGTTAGATGACATGGAGCAAGGAGCGGGTACTACTGTTATTGAAGTCAAGTATTCATATATATATAATAAAGACAATAGCACCTGTTTTGTAAGGTCATTGTGGAAGTATTCAATTTTCAAAGTAAAGCGGGTAGAATCATGCTGGGCACCAAGAAGAAACACAATAAAAATTACCAGAGTTAATATCTCTTGAATGAGGAAGTTGGGCATAAGAATAAGGGATTGGATCTCTAAGAATACATAATGTTCTATGGCATTTATGCTTTTAGATATTTCCTCAAATTTGCCTACTCACAATATGTGATCATTTGCCCATTTTTAAAAGAAAGTATTATCTTTTTTTCCTCTGGTAGATTAAGCCCTTTTACAACAAATGTTTCCTGGTTTGTTTTTTTATCTTCTATTTTGTTTAGAATAGCAATAACTAGTAGATACTCAAAAAATACCTGAGAATTGGTTAATTTTTATTTACTTTTGAGGTAAAACACGTTTTCTTTTATTTAGAAGGTAGAACTAACCATGATAGTTTTCCAACATTATCGAATTTTTAAAAATTAAATTTGAATAGAGCGTATTTACTGTTAGTATTTTAATATTAACATATTTAACATTTGAATAATTAATATTGAAAATATCACAGGGAATTAAAACAGCAATTTTGTCATCAGTATTGAAAAGAAAGATCTGAAAACTTGAAGTCTAGAAACCTGATTGCCAGCCCTGGAAAAGTGCTATGTTTTGCTGCATGCTAATTCTCTTAACTGTGAAACAAACATTAGCAACACAGTGAAATTCTAATGAGCAAAAGTCTGGGAATGCCTGTTGTAAAATGTGAAGTAGCATACCTTACTTCTTTGTTTTATAGGGGTGTCTAAAATAAACATTCATTAATATTTTTAATTCTTTGAGTTAAAGGGTTCCCCTGATTGATGGAAAAATCAAAGTACTTGTAGACAGATTGCTGTGTGTTTCTATAATATTTGAACACCTCTATTAGAGTACTTATTAGACAGAATTACAATTGCCTGTATTCTTCACTCTCTCTCACTAGATATTAAAGACAGGTATTTTTTGAGGACAGGTGTTTCTATCATTTTCTTTTTGAGCTATTGTGTGTGTAGGATGAAATTTTACATTGTAAGCATAATTACGTGTTGAATTTATAAATTAGGGTTGTAAGCTATTGTTTAAATCTATTCTTTAAAATAATAGATTTCTTTATTCAGTAACACTTAAATGTAGTTAATATTAGGCGCCATGCTGTAATCTAAGCTTTGCAAACATGTATTTGTTTAATCTTCCCAACAAGATTGTATGTTGTTATTATCTGCAAGCTACAGGTCAGACAACAAAGGCACATGGAGATTAAGTAACTTGTCAAAGATGACAATTTAAAAAAAGAATAAATTGTACTTTCTTTCTTTCTTTTTTTTAATTTTTATTTTTGGAGATGGAGTCTTGCTGTATTGCCCAGGCTGGAGTGCAGTGGCACAATCTCGGCTCACTGCAACCTCCACCTCCCAGGTTCAAGCAATTCTCCTGCCTCAGACTACTGAGTACCTGGGATTATAGGCAAGTGACACCACACTCGGTTAATTTTTGTATTTTTAGTATAGACGAGGTTTCACCATATTAGTCAGGCTGGTCTTGAACTCCTGACCTCGTGACCTGCCTGCCTCAGCCTCCCAAAGTGCTGGGATTACAGGCGTGAGCCACCACTCCGGGCCTGTACTTTCTTTTAAATTACTTTAATTACTAAATTTAGAATCTGACACACTGTGAAATCATTCTTTTTTTCATATGCAATTCTTTTTGTAGTCTTGTATAATCTAAAAAATATGAATGTCATTATAAGCTAATAATGCTTAACATGATTAGCATTTATAAATCAACATAATATAAAAGAAGAATATAAATAACAAAATTCTTCAGTGATGATTGTCACTATCATTACCTCTTCATTTATGTGTATGTTTTTCTCTCAAATGAGCCAGGAGGAAAACTTTTTTTCATGCTCCTGTTCTACTTAGTGTCATTAGTGTCATTATTCATTTTACTAGCTATTTCTTTTTTTTGTTTTTTTATACTTTTAGTTTTAGAGTACATGTGCAAAATGTGCAGGTTTGTTACATATATACATGTGCCATGTTGGTGTGCTGCACCTATTAACTCGTCATTTAACATTAGTTACATCTCCTAATGCTATCCCTCTCCACCCCCGCCCCCCAACAACAGGCCCCTGGTGTGTGATGTTCCCCTTCCTGTGTCCATGTGTTCTCATTGTTCAATTCCCACCTGTGAGTGAGAACATGTGCTGTTTGGTTTTTTGTCCTTGTGATAGTTTGCTGAGAATGATGGTTTCCAGCTTCATCCATGTCCCTACAAAGGACATGAACTCATCCTTTTTTATGGCTGTATAGTATTCCATGGTGTATATGTGCCACATTTTCTTAATCCAGTCTGTCATTGCTGGACATTTGGGTTGGTTCCAAGTCTTTGCTATTGTAAATAGTGCCGCAATAAACATATGTGTGCATGTGTCTTTATAGCAGCTTGATTTATAATCCTTTGGGTATATTCCCAGGAATGGGATGGCTGGGTCAAATGGTATTTCTAGTTCTAGATCCCTAAAGAATCGCCACACCTACTTCCACAATGATTGAACTAGTTTACAGTCCCACCAACAGTGTAAAAGTGTTCCTATTTCTCCACATCCTTTCCAGCACCTGTTGTTTCCTGACTTTTTAATGATCACCATTCTAACTGGTGTGAGATGGTATCTCATTGTGGTTTTGATTTGCATTTCTCTGATGGCCAGTGATGATGAGCATTTTTTCATGTGTTTTTTGGCTGCATAAATGTCTTCTTTTGAGACATGTCTATTCATATCGTTCGCACACTTTTTGATGGGGTTTTTTGTTTTTTTCTTGTAAATTTATTTGAGTTCATTGTAGATTCTGGATATTAGCCCTCTGTCAGATGAGTAGGTTACAAAAATTTCTCCCATTCTGTAGGTTGCCTGTTCACTCTGATGGTGGTTTCTTTTACCGTACAGAAACTCTTTAGTATAATTAGATCCCATTTGTCAATTTTGGCTTTTGTTGCCATTGCTTTTGGTGTTTTAGACATGAAGTCCTTGCCCATGCCTATGTCCTGAATGGTATTGCCTAGGTTTTCTTCTAGGGTTTTTATGGTTTTAGATCTAATATGTAAGTCTTTTTTATTTATTTATTATTATTATTATACTTTAGGTTTTAGCGTACATGTGCGCAATGTGCAGGTTAGTTACGTATGTATACATGTGCCATGCTGGTGCACTGCACCCACTAACTCGTCATCTAGCATTAGGTATATCTCCCAATGCTATCCCTCCCCCCTCCCCCCACCCCACAACAGTCCCCAGAGTGTGATGATCCCCTTCTTGTGTCCATGTGTTCTCATTGTTCAATTCCCACCTATGAGTGAGAATATGCGGTGTTTGGTTTTTTGTTCTTGCGATAGTTTACTGAGAATGATGATTTCCAATTTCATCCATGTCCCTACAAAGGACATGAACTCATCATTTTTTATGGCTGCATAGTATTCCACGGTGTATATATGCCACATTTTCTTAATCCAGTCTATCATTGTTGGACATTTGGGTTCGTTCCAAGTCTTTGCTATTGTTAATAACGCTGCAATAAACATACATGTGCATGTGTCTTTATAGCAGCATGATTTATAGTCCTTTGGGTATATACCCAGTAATGGGATGGCTGAGTCAAATGGAATTTCTAGTTCTAGATCCCTGAGGAATCGCCACACTGACTTCCACAATGGTTGAACTAGTTTACAGTCCCACCAACAGTGTAAAAGTGTTCCTATTTCTCCACATCCTCTCCAGCACCTGTTGTTTCCTGACTTTTTAATGATCGCCATTCTAACTGGTGTGAGATGGTATCTCATTGTGGTTTTCATTTGCATTTCTCTGATGGCCAGTGATGGTGAGCATTTTTTCATGTGTTTTTTGGCTGCATAAATGTCTTCTTTTGAGAAGTGTCTGTTCATGTCCTTCGCCCACTTTTTGATGGGGTTGTTTGTTTTTTTCTTGTAAATTTGTTTGAGTTCATTGTAGATTCTGGATATTAGCCCTTTGTCAGATGAGTAGGTTGCAAAAATTTTCTCCCATTTTGTAGGTTGCCTGTTGACTCTGATGGTAGTTTCTTTTGCTGTGCAGAAGCTCTTTAGTTTAATTAGATCCCATTTGTCCATTTTGGCTTTTGTTGCCATTGCTTTTGGTGTTTTAGACATGAAGTCCTTGCCCATGCCTATGTCCTGAATGGTATTGCCTAGGTTTTCTTCTAGGGTTTTTATGGTTTTAGGTCTAACGTTTAAGTCTTTAATCCATCTTGAATTAATTTTTGTATAAGGTGTAAGGAAGGGATCCAGTTTCAGCTTTCTCCATATGGCTAGCCAGTTTTCCCAGCACCATTTATTAAATAGGGAATCCTTTCCCCATTGCTTGTTTTTCTCAGGTTTGTCAAAGATCAGATAGTTGTAGATATGCAGCATTATTTCTGAGGGCTCTGTTCTGTTCCATTGGTCTACATCTCTGTTTTGGTACCAGTACCATGCTGTTTTGGTTACTGTAGCCTTGTAGTATAGTTTGAAGTCAGGTAGCATGATGCCTCCAGCTTTGTTCTTTTGGCTTAGGATTGACTTGGCAATGCGGGCTCTTTTTTGATTCCATAGGAACTTTAAAGTAGTTTTTCCAATTCTGTGAAGAAAGTCATTGGTAGCTTGCTGGGGATGGCATTGAATCTATAACTTATCTTGGGCAGTATGGCCATTTTCACGATATTGATTCTTCCTACCCATGAGCATGGAATGTTCTTCCATTTGTTTGTATCCTCTTATTTCATTGAGCAGTGGTTTGTAGTTCTCCTTGAAGAGGTCCTTCACATGCCTTGTAAGTTGGATTCCTAGGTATTTTATTCTCTTTGAAGCAATTATGAATGGGAGTTCACTCATGATTTGGCTCTGTGTTTGTCTGTTATTGGTGTATAAGAATGGTTGTGATTTTTGCACATTGATTTTGTATCCTGAGACTTTGCTGAAGTTGCTTATGAGCTTAAGGAGATTTTGGGCTGAGATGATGGGGTTTTCTAGATATACAATCATGTCATCTGCAAACAGGGACAATTTGACTTCCTCTTTTCCTAATTGAATGCCCTCTATTTCCTTCTCCTGCCTGATTGCCCTGGCCAGAAGTTCAGCACTATGTTGAATAGGAGTGGTGAGAGAGGGCATCCCCGTTTTGTGCCAGTTTTCAAAGGGAATGCTTCCAGTTTTTGCCCATTCAGGATGATATTGGCTGTGAATTTGTCATAGAAAGTGCTTATTATTTTGAGGTACGTCCCATCAATACCTAATATATTGAGAGTTTTTAGCATGAAGTGTTGTTAAATTTTGTCAAAGGCCTTTTCTGCATCTATTGAGATAATCATGTGGTTTTTGTCTTTGGTTCTGTTTATATGCTGGATTACGTTTATTCGTTTTCGTATGTTGAAGCAGCCTTGCATCCCAAGGATGAAGCCCACTTGATCTTGGTGAATAAGGTTTTTGATGTGTTGCTGTATTTGGTTTGCTAGTATTTTATTGAGGATTTTTGCATCAATGTTCATCAAGGATATTGGTTTAAAATTGTCTTGTTTTGTTGCGTCTCTGCCAGGCTTTGGTATCAGGATGATGCTGGCCTCATAAAATGAGTTAGGGAGGATTCCCTCTTTTTCTATTGATTGGAATAGTTTCAGAAGGAATGGTACCAGCTGCTCCTTGTACCTCTGGTAGAATTCAGCTGTGAATCCATCTGGTCCTGGACTTTTTTTTGGTTGGTAAGCTATTAATTCTTGCCTCAATTTCAAAGCCTGTTATTGGTCTATTCAGAGATTCAACTTGTTCCTGGTTGAGTCTTGGGAGGTGTATGTGTCAAGCAATTTATCCATTTCTTCTAGATTTTCTAGTTTATTTGTGTAGAGGTGTTTATAGTATTCTCTCATGGTAGTTTGTATTTCTGTGGGATCGGTGGTGATATCCCCTTTGTCATTTTTTATTGCGTCTATTTGATTCTTCTCTCTTTTCTTCTTTATTAGTCTTGCTAGTGGTTTATCAATTTTGTTGATCTTTTCAGAAAACCAGCTCCTGGATTCATTGATTTTTTGAAGGGTTTTTTGTGTCTCTATTTCCTTCAGTTCCACTCTGATCTTAGTTATTTCTTGCCTTCTGTTAGATTTTGAATGTGTTTGCTCTTGCTTCTCTAGTTCTTTTAATTGTGATGTTAGGTTGTCAATTTTAGATCTTTCCTGCTTTCTCTTGTGGGCATTTAGTGCTATAAATTTCCCTCTACACACTGCTTTGAATGTGTGTAGAGATTCTGGTATGTTGTGTCTTTGTTTTCGTTGGTTTCAAAGAACATCTTTATTTCTGCCTTCATTTTGTTATATACCCAGTAGTCATTCAGGAGCAGGTTGTTCAGTTTCCTTGTAGTTGAGCGGTTTTGAGTGAGTTTCTTAGTTCTGAGTTCTAGTTTGATTGCACTGTGGTCTGAGAGACAGTTTGTTATAATTTCTGGTCTTTTACATTTGCTGAGGAGAGCTTTACTTCCAAGTATGTGGTCAATTTTGGAATAGGTGTGGTGTGGTGCTGAAAAGAATGTATATTCTGTTGATTTGGGGTGGAGAGTTCTGTAGATGTCTATTAGATCCACTTGGTGCAGAGCTGAGTTCAGTTCCTGGATATCCTTGTTAACTTTCTGTCTCTTTGATCTCTCTAATGTTGACAGTGGGATGTTAAAGTCTCCCATTACTATTGTGTGGGAGTCTAACTCACTTTGTAGGTCACTAGGTACTTGCTTTATGAATCTGGGTGCTCCTGTATTGGGTGCATATATATTTAGGATAGTTAGTTCTTCTTGTTGAATTGATCCCTTTACCATTATGTAATGGCCTTCTTTGTCTCTTTTGATCTTTGTTGGTTTAAAGTCTGTTTTATCAGAGACTAGGATTGCAACCCCTGCCTTTTTTTGTTTTCCATTTGCTTGGTAGATCTTCCTCCATCCCTTTATTTTGAGCCTATGTGTGTCTCTGCATGTGAGATGGGTTTCCTGAATACAGGACACTGATGGGTCTTGACTCTTTATCCAGTTAGCCAGTCTGTCTTTTAATTGGAGCATTTAGCCCATTTACATTTAAGGTTAATTTATTGTTATGTGTGAATTTGATCCTGTCATTATGATGTTAGCTGATTATTTTGCTCTTTATTTGATGCAGTTTCTTCCTAGTCTTGATGGTCTTTACAATTTGGCATGTTTTTGCAGTAGCTGATACCGGTTGTTCCTTTCCATGTTTAGTGCTTCCTTCAGGAGCTCTTTTAGGGCAGGCCTGGTTGTGACAAAATCTCTCAGCATTTGCTTGTTTTTAAAGTATTTTATTTCTCCTTCACTTATGAAGCTTAGTTTGGCTGGATATGAAATTCTGGGTTGAAAATTCTTTTCTTTAAGAATGTTGAATATTGGCCCCCACTCTCTTCTGGCTTGTAGAGTTTCTGTGGAGAGATCAGCTGTTAGTCTGATGGGCTTCCCTTTGTGGGTAACCTGACCTTTCTCTCTGGCTGCCCTTAACATTTTTTCCTTCATTTCAACTTTGGTGAATCTGACAATTACGTGTCTTGGAGTTGCTCTTCTCGAGGAGTATCTTTGTGGCATTCTCTGTATTTCCTGAATGTGAATGTTAGCCTGCCTTGCTAGATTGGAGAAGTTCTGGATAATATCCTGCAGAGTGTTTTCCAGCTTGGTTCCATTCTCCTCGTCACTTTCAGGTACACCAATTAGGCGTAGATTTGGTCTTTTAACATAGTCACATATTTCTTGGATGCTTTGTTTGTTTCTTTTTATTCTTTTTTCTCTAAACTTCTCTTCACGCTTCATTTCATTCATTTCATCTTCCATCGCTGATACCCTGTCTTCCAGTTGATGGAATTGGTTACTGAGGCTTGTGCATTCGTCACAAAGTTCTCGTGCCGTGGTTTTCAGCTCCATCAGGTCCTTTAAGGACTTCTCTGTATTGGTTATTCTAGTTATCCATTCATCTAATTTTTTTTCAAAGTTTTTAACTTCTTTGCCATTGGTTCAAAGTTCCTCCTTTAGCTCAGAGTAGTTTGATCTTCTGAAGCCTACTTCTCTCAACTCGTCAAAGTCATTCTCCATCCAGCTTTGTTCCATTGCTGGTGAGGAGCTGCGTTCCTTTGGAGGAGGAGAGGTGCTCTTATTTTTAGATTTTCTGGTTTTTCTGCTGTGTTTTTTCCCCATCTTTGTGGTTTTATCTACCTTTGGTCTTTGATGATGGTGATGTACCGATGGGTTTTTTATGTGGATGTCCTTTCTGTTTGCTAGTTTTCCTTCTAACATTCGGGACCCTCAGCTGCAGGTCTGTTGGGGTTTACTGGAGGTTCACTCCAGACCCTGTTTGCTTGGGTATCAGCAGCGGTGGCTGCAGAACAGCAGATATTAGTGAACCGCCAATGCTGCTCCCTGATGGTTCCTCTGGAAGTTTTGTCTCAGAGGAGTACCCGGCTGGCTGTGTCAGTCCACCCCTACTGGGGGGTTCCTCCCAGTTAGGCTCCTCGGGGGTTAGGGACCCACTTGAGGAGGCAGTCTGCTCGTTCTCAGATCTCAAGCTGCATGCTGGGAGAACCACTACTCTCTTCAAAGCTGTCAGACAGGGACATTTAAGTCTGCAGAGCTTATTGCTGTCTTTTGTTTGTCTCTGCCCTACCCCTAGAGGTGGAGCCTACAGAGGCAGGCAGGCCTCCTTGAGCTGTGGTGGGCTCCACCCAGTTCGAGCTTCCCAGAAGCTTTGTTTACCTGCTCTAGCCTCAGCAATGGCGGACGCCCCTCCCCCAGCCTTGCTGCCACCTTGCAGTTTGATCTTACTGCTGTGCTAGCAATGAGCGAGGCTCTGTGGGCGTAGGACTCTCTGAGCCTGGTGCGGGATATAATCTCCTGGTGTGCCCTTTGTTAAGCCCGTTGGAAGAGCGCAGTATTAGGGTGAGAGTGACCTGATTTTCCAGGTGCCATCTGTCACCCCTTTCTTTGACTTGGAAAGTGAATTCCCTGACCCCTTGCACTTCCTGGGTGAGGCGATGCCTCACCCTGCTTCGGCTCATGCACGGTGTGTTGCACCCACTGTCCTGCACCCACTGTCTGGCCCTCCCCCGTTAGATGAACCCGGTACCTCAGTTGGAAATGCAGAAATCACCTGTCTTCTGCGTCGCTCACGCTGGGAGCTGCAGAGTGGAGCTGTTCCTATTCGGCCATCTTGGCTCCACCCCCCCCCCCCAATTTAACTTTTATTTAGAGTTTAGTGGTATATGTGCAGGTTTGTTATGTAGGTAAACATATACCATATACCTATGTGTCATGCGGGTTTGTGATACAGGTTATTTCATCACCCAGGTATTAAGCCTAGTACTCATTAGTGATTTTTCCTGATCCTCTCCTTTCTTGCACCCTCCAGTGTCTGATAAGCCCCAGTGTGTGTTGTTCCCCTCTATGTATCCATGTGTTCTTATCATTTAGCTCCCACTTGTAAGGGAGAACATACAGTTCTCCATTTTTTAACCTCTGATGTGTAGGTTCTCTATTTTTTAACCTCTTATGTGTAGGTTCCCTGACATTAGTGTCCTTAAGTTCCATTAAAGTCCTGACATGGACTGCTTCTCTCTTGCTATAATTTTCCTCAGTCTTCTATCAGGACTTTTCTTCACTTTTCTACATTCATCCCTTGAATGCCTCATAGTAACTTCAAAGTTGCTACTTGAAAACACATTGTGGCAAGTAGTGGTGGTTGTCTACACAGTTTTCAGCTTCCTTGAAGTAAATGTGTTCTGTTTTGGGATCAGCAATGCACTTGCCATGGGTGATGAATCATGTCTGGTCTAAAACTTCACTAGTCATGAAAACCTCATTTCTACTTTCTAGGTTTTTGTCTTCAGGTGGGTAGCTGAGTTAGTTATGGACAAAGAGACATAATAGGAAGTCAGCCAAGGGCTTCCAAGAAATATTTTCCTCTTGATACATAGATAAAAACTGCTTTTTTTGCCTCATTCTCTCCCTTATGATTTGGGTTTTGTCTATGAAGGCAGTATAATTGGACTTAGAGCACCAATCTTTAGACTGGAAAACTACATGTATTGAAGTAAACAGTAAGCTGAAAAGAAAGCCAGTCCAACTTTTAGCTACTAGACTTTATGCTAGTTAAATAACAATAAATGTCTGTTTCTCTCTCTATATATATTTTGAGACAAAGTCTTGCTCTGTTGCCCAGGCTGGAGTGCAAAGGCATGATCTCGGCTCACTGCAACCCCTGCCTCCTGGGTTCAAGCAATTCTCCTGCCTCAGCCTTCTGAGTAGCTGGGATTACAGGCGCCCGCCACCATGCCCAGCTAATTTTTGTATTTTTAGTAGAGATGGGGTTTCACCATGTTGGCCAGGCTGGTCTCGAACTCCTGACCTCAGGTGATCCACCTGCCTTGGCCTTCCAAAGTGCTGGGATTACAGGTGTGAGCCACTGGGCCTGGCCGTCTCTATTTTTTAATACCTCTTTACAGGATATTCTGTTACATAATAATCAACACAGCCAGAATTCCTGCTTATTTTCTTGAACAGAGCAACTTAACTTTTGTTTTTAGTTGTCTGACTTAGATCATGCACAGAAGGTCATCTCATTAAGCAACAGAATAAGTCACTTTGAGAAAATCATAAGTGCACTTCTCTGACAATTTTAATGTACAGTAGTCATTTTATCTCTCTGTACATAATATTCCTTTCCATCATATACTTGTTTGTTCAGTATTTATCATATAGTTTTTTAAATTTGATGAAAGCAGGGATTGTTCCTCTTATTCATGGGTGCATTTGCAGGTCTTTGCATAACACCAGATTCTAAAAGGACCTCAATAAGCATGTATGGAATAAACAGCTGAAAGAATGAATATTTAATCTAGTGTTTTTTTGTTTGTTTGTTTTTTTGACACGAAGTCTTCTGTCACTAGGCTGGAGTGCAGTGGCACAATCTTGGCTCACTGCAACCTGCGCCTCTGGGTTCAAGCGATTCTGCCTCAGCCTCTGGAGTAGCTGAAACTACAGGCACAAGCCACTATGCCCAGCTAATTTTTGTATTTTTAGTAGAGATGGGGTTTCACCATGTTGGCCAGGCTGGTCTCCATCTCTTGACCTAGTGATCTGCCCGCCTTGGCTTCCCAAAGTGCTGTGATTACAGGCATGAGCCACCGCACCCAGCTTAATCTAGTGTTTTAATGAGTTGCAGTGGAGAAGTCAACACTTAGTAGATTGACTTCTTATAAGGATTGCCATTTGAACAGTCTTGAATGTTCAGAATAGTTCATAACCCAGAAGAAATGGGGAAAATTAGGCCTTCAGAGATAGCATGTTCCCTGTTCCTGAACCATCAATTGTGAGGAAATTTAAAATGAGTGCCTGGACTACATGATTGTTTAAGTCCTCTCTATTTTTATTTTATTTCATTTTATTTATTTATTTTGAGAAGGAGTCTTGCTCTGTTGCCCAGGCTGGAGTACAGTGGCGTGATCTCAGCACACTGCAAGCTCCGCCTCGGCCTCCATGGTTCACACCATTCTCCTGCTTCAGCTTCCCGAGTAGCTGGGATTACAGGCACCCACCACCACGCCCAGCTAATTTTTGTATTTTTAGTAGAGACGGGGTTTCACCATGTTGGCCAGGCTGGTTTCAAACTCCTGACCTCAGGTGATCTGCCCCACTCGGCCTCCCAAAGTGCTGGGATTACAAGGGTGAGCCAACGCACCAGGCAACGTCCTCTCTATTTTAATATATTTCCATCAAGAAAGCCTCATATATCTAAAGATAATATGTATTAATAAAAGTCCTCTAAGTATGAATCTAATAAATGTGGAGACCAAAATTGCATAAGAAATAATGAGAAAAGGTTTAAATGGTGGAAAATGAGAAAACATGAAAATAATTTGTTTAACCTTACATTTTACAAAACTTAGGGTATAATTACAATGTTTGAAAGGTACAAAATAGAATGCTCGCTCTAAACATATGACATCTGTCACTTCAATTGTATATAATGATGTTAAAGAGGGTCATTTTCATAAGACTGTACAAGGATATTATTGATTTTCCCTGAAGTCTTTTAGAATCATCAATTAATGTAACAATTATATTTTTAAGCACCTTGTGCAGAGGAAAGGGATAGGCATGTCAGGAGAGGTTTGAGGAGGGATTAATTTTGTAGGTAGTCAGTTCACTAGTGAATATTTTATTGTCTGGAAAATTTTACTTCTCTACACAGAATCATAAATATAACGACTTGCATAATACATACCAGAATAATGAGACTGCCTTGTACTTTATTGAGTTTGGGATTAATAATTAATATTATGGGTAGATAGTTTTCCAAATTCATGATTAAGTTTTCTCTGATAACAAAAGCCATTTTTCAACTTTTATTTCTTTCAAGAAGCATACCCTTGATTAATGTTTTAGTATATCATACAGGGTCATTAACACCAGTGTACCAGAGGAAGATGAAGAGAAAATATTTCTGCATAGAGAAATGGTATATGACCTCAAGTATTAAAAATGAATTCTAGTATCTTAGATACCCATCTTATAAGTGAAAATCCTCTTTTTGAGCTGCAAGAGAGAACTAGTGTGCTATTTTAAGATATACCCCTTTAAGACAGTTTTAGGGAGTATATAGGACAGGAGTAAAGAACAGAGTCTTGGGAGTCAGCATTCTTATATCAGTTGAGTTTGCTAATCTTGGGCAAAGAGGGAAATTATTAATAGGTAGTACTTCACTTCTAAATTCTTTTTTTAAATTTTTATTTATCATACTTTAAGTGCTAGGGTACATGTGCACAATGTGCAGATTTGTTACATATGTATACGTGCACCATGTTGGTGTGCTGCACCCATTAACTTGTCATTTACATTAGGTATATCTCCTAACGATATCCCTCCTCCCTCCAGCCAACCCCATGACAGGCCCTGGTGTGTGATGTTCCCCTTCCTGTGTCCAAGTGTTCTCATTATTTAATTCCCACCTATGAGTGAGAACATGTGGTGGTTGTTTTTTTGTCCTTGCGATAGTTTGCTGAGAATGATGGTTTCCAGCTTCATCCATGTCCCTACAAAGGACATGAACTCATCCATTTTTATGGCTGCATAGTATTCCATGGTGTATATGTGCCACATTTTCTTAATCCAGTCTATCATTGTTGGACATTTGGGTTGGTTCCAAGCCTTTGCTATTGTGAATGGTGCCGCAATAAACATATGTGTGCATGTGTCTTTATAGCAGCTTGATTTATAATCCTTTGGGTATATACCCAGGAATGGGATGGCTGGGTCAAATGGTATTTCTAGTTCTGTATCCCTGAAGAATTGCCACACTGTCTTCCACAAAGATTGAACTAGTTTACAGTCCCACCAACAGTGTAAAAGTGTTCCTATTTCTCCACATCCTTTCCAGCACCTGTTGTTTTCTGACTTTTTAATGATCACCATTCTAACTGGTGTGAGATAGTATCTCATTGTGGTTTTTATTTGCATTTCTCTGATGGCCAGTGATGATGAGCATTTTTTCATGTGTCTTTTGGCTGCATAAATGTCTTCTTTTGAGAAGTGTCTGTTCATATCCTTCGCCCACTTTTTGATGGGGTTGTTTGTTTTTTTCTTGTAAATTTGTTTGAGTTCATTGTGGATGCTGGATATTAGCCCTTTGTGAGATGAGTACATTGCAAAAATTTTCTCCCATTCTGTAGGTTGCCTGTTCATTCTGATGGTAGTTTCTTTTGCTGTGCAGAAGCTCTTTAGTTTAATTAGATCCCATTTGTCAATTTTGGCTTTTGTTGCCATTGCTTTTGGTGTTTTAGACATGAAGTCCTTGCCCATGCCTATGTCCTGAATGGTATTGCCTAGGTTTTCTTCTAGGGTTTTTATGGCTTTAGGTCCAACATTTAAGTCTTTAATCCATCTTGAATTCATTTTTATATAAGGTTTAAGGAAGGGATCCAGTTTCAGCTTTCTACATATGGCTAGCCAGTTTTCCCAGCACCATTTATTAAATAGGGAATCCTTTCCTCATTTCTTGTTTTTGTCAGGTTTTTCAAAGATCAGATGGTTGCAGATGTGTGGTATTATTTCTGAGGCCTCTGTTCTGTTCCATTGGCCTATAGCTCTGTTTTGGTACCAGTACCATGCTGTTTTGGTTACTATAGCCTTGTAGTATAGTTTGAAGTCAGGTAGCATAATGCCTCCAGCTTTGTTCTTTTGGCTTAGATTGACTTGGCAGTGTGGGCCCTTTTTGGTTCCGTATGAACTTTAAAGTAGTTTTTTTCCAATTCTGTGAAGAAAGTCATTGGTAGCTTGATGGGAATGGCATTGAAGCTATAAATTACCTTGGGCAGTGTGGCCATTTTCACAATATTGATTCTTCCTATCCATGAGCATGGAATGTTCTTCCATTTGTTTGTATCCTCTTTTATTTCCTTGAGCAGTGGTTTGAAGTTCTCCTTGAAGAGGTTCTTCACATCCCTTGTAAGTTGGATTCCTAGGTATTTTATTCTCTTTGAAGCAATTATGAATGGGAGTTCACTCATGATTTGGCTCTCTGTTTGTCTGCTATTGGTGTATAAGAATGCTTGTGATTTTTGCACATTGATTTTGTATCCTGAGTCTTTGCTGAAGTTGCTTATCAGCTTAAGGAGATTTTGGGCTGAGATGATGGGGTTTTCTAAATATACAATCATGTCATCTGCAAACAGGGACAATTTGACTTCCTCTTTTCCTAATTGAATACCCTTTATTTCTTTCTCCTGCCTGATTGCCCTGGCCAGAACTTCCAACACTATGTTGAATAGAGTGCTGAGAGAAGGCATCCCTGTCTTGTGCCAGTTTTCAAAGGAAATGCATCCAGTTTTTGCCCATTCAGGATGATATTGGCTGTGGGTTTGTCATAAATAGCTCTTATTATTTTGAGATATGTCCCATCAATACCTAATTTATTGAGAGTTTTTAGCATGAAGTGTTGTTGAATTTTGTCAAAGGCCTTTTCTGCATCTATTGAGATAATCATGTGTTTTTTGTCTTTGGTTCTGTTTCTATGATGGATTACGTTTATTGATTTGTGTATGTTGAACCAGCCTTGCATCCCAAGGATGAAGCCCACTTGATCATGGTTGATAAGCTTTTTGATGTGCTGCTGGATTTGGCTTGCCAGTATTTTATTGAGGATTTTTGCGTTGATGTTCATTAGGGATATTGGTCTAAAATTCTCTTTTTTTGTTGTGTCTCTGCCAGGCTGTGGTATCAGGATGATGCTAGCCTCATAAAATGAGTTACGGAGGATTCCCTCTTTTTCTATTGATTGGAATAGTTTCAGAAGGAATGGTACCAGCTCCTCCTTGTACCTCTGGTAGAATTTGGGTGTGAATCTATCTGGTCCCGGACTTTTTTTGGTTGGTGGGCTATTAATTCTTGCCTCAATTTCAGAGCCTGTTATTGGTCTATTCAGGGATTCAATTTCTTCCTGGTTTACTCTTGGGAGGGTGTATGTGTCCAGGAATTTATCCATTTCTTCTAGATTTTCTAGTTCATTTGTGTAGAGGTGTTTATAGTATTCTCTCATGGTAGTTTGTATATCTGTGGGATTGGTGGTGATATCCCCTTTATCATTTTTTATTGCATCTATTTGATTCTTCTGTCTTTTCTTCTTTATTAGTCTGGCTAGCAGACTATCAGTTTTGTTGATCTTTTCAAAAAACCAGCTTCAGGATTCATTGATTTTTTTGAAGGGCTTTTTGTGTCTCTATCTCCTTCAGTTGTGCTCTGATCTTAGTTATTTCTTGCCTTCTGCTAGCTTTTGAATGTGTTTACTCTTGTTTCTCTAGTTTTTTTAATTGTGATGTTAGGGTGTGAACGTTAGATCTTTGCTGCTTTCTCTTGTGGGCATTTAGTGCTATAAATTTCCCTCTACACACTGCTTTGAATGTGTCCCAGGGATTCCGGTATGTTGAGTCTTTGTTCTCATTGGCTTCAAAGAACATCTTTATTTCTACCTTCATTTTGTTATATACCCAGTAGTCATTCAGGAGCAGGTTGTTCAGTTTCCATGTAGTTGAGCAGTTTTGAGTAAGTTTCATAATCCTGAGTTCTAGTTTGATTGCACTGTGATCTGAGAGACAGTTTGTTAAAGTTTCTGTTCTTTTACATTTGTTGAGGAGTGCTTTACTTCCAACTAGGCTTCAGAAGATCAAACTTCTGCAAGCTAAAGGAGGAAGTTCAAACCCTTCGCAAAGAAGATAGAAACCTTGAAAAAAGATTAGACAAATGGCTAACTGGAATAACCAAAGTACAGAAGTCCTTAAATGACCTGATGGAGCTGAAAAACATGGCACGAGAACTACGTGACGAATGCACAAGCTTCAGTAGCCAATTCCATCAACTGGAAGAAAGTGTATCAGTGATTGAATATCAAATGAATGAAATGAAGTGAGAAGAGAAGTTTAGAGAAAAAGGAGTGAAAAGAAATGAACAAAGCCTCCAAGAAATAAGGGACTATGTGAAAAGACGAAATCTACATCTGATTGTTGTACCTGAAATTGACGAGGAGAATGGAACCAAGTTGGAAAACACTCTGCAGGATATTATACAGGAAAATTTCCCCAATCTAGGAAGGCAGGCCAACATTCAAATTCAGGAAATACAGGGATGCCACAAAGATACTCCTCGAGAAGAGCAACTCCAAGACACATAATTGTCAGATTCACCAAAGTTGAAATGAAGGAAAAAATGTTAAGGACAGCCAGAGAGAAAGGTCAGGTTACCCACAAAGGGAAGCCCATCAGACTAACAGCGGATCTCTCGGCAGAAACTCTACAAGCCAGAAGAGAGTGGGGGCCAATATTCAACATTCTTAAAGAAAAGAAATTTCAACCCAGAATTTCATATCCAGCCAAACTAAGCTTCATAAGTGAAGGAGAAATAAAATCCTTTACAGACAAGCAAATGCTGAGAGATTTTGTCACCACCAGGCCTGCCCTAAAAGAGCTCCTGAAGGAAGCACTAAACATGGAAAGGAACAACCGGTACCAGCCACTGCAAAAACATGCCAAATTGTAAAGACCATCAAGGCTAGGAAGAAACTGCCTTAGCTAATGATCAAAATAACCAGCTAACATCATAATGACAGGATCAAATTCACACATAACAATAAATTAACCTTAAATGTAAATGGGCTAAATGCTCCAATAAAAGACAGACTGGCAAATTGGATAAAGAGTGAAGACCCATCAGTGTGCTGTATTCAGGAGACCCATCTCACATGCAGAGACACACATAGGCTCAAAATAAAGGGATGGAGGAAGATCTACCAAGCAAATGGAAAACAAAAAAAGGCAGGGGTTGCAATCCTAGTCTCTGATAAAACAGACTTTAAACCAACAAAGATCAAAAGAGACAAAGAAGGCCATTACATAATGGTAAAGGGATCAATTCAACAAGAAGAACTAACTATCCTAAATATATATGCACCCAATACAGGAGCACCTAGATTCATAAAGCAAGTCCTTAGTGACCTACAAAGAGACTTAGACTCCCACACAATAATAATGGGAGACTTTAACACCCCACTGTCAACATTAGACAGATCAAGGAGACAGAAAGTTAACAAGGATATCCAGGAATTGAAGTCAGCTCTGCACCAAGCGGACCTAATAGACATCTACAGAACTCTCCGCCCCAAATCAACAGAATATACATTCTTCTCAGCACCACATCACACTTACTCCAAAATTGACCACATAGTGGGAAGTAAAGCACCCCTAAATTCTTGTTCTATCTCTTGAGAGTTTTGTCACCTTTCAAATTTGAGCAAACTACAAAATTTCTTTGAATCTCAGGGATTTATACATTTGTAAATTTATGCCCAGTTTGTAGACTTCATCAGAGGGATAAAAACAAATGACTGCAAACTATCTAGTATAGTTGGTGCTCAATAATTTTTTTGAAAACTACCTATTTTTTGCAAATAAAAGTTAAAATAAAATTCTATTACTAAATCAACTCCCTATAACATAACACCTATGGTCCTAAGTCCGACATATACACTTTTACAACAGTTCACGCCATAGACAGGAAATGGATATTGTGAGGTAGATAGTTTTTTTTTTTTTTTCGTTCAAAATACTAATCTTTTTCAGCTCCTCCTACAGCTTTGTTGATGCCTATATCCCTTGTTTTGGTTACTGTCCCTGGGTCTCCTTGCCTGGGCACCTGATTTCTGTAGCTTCTGTTCATTCCCATTCATTTCAGATGCTCTTATAATTTCTAGTTCCTAATCTTCATCTAGCTTCAACATTGCCGTGCTTGCAAATTTACTACCTTTTAAAATGACTTGAATCTTCTCTATTTTCACAGTTCTAGTCTATTTTTTCCCTGTAACAGTTTGTATGAACACTAATGTGGTGTTTAACCCTCCCTTTCAATTTTAGAGAATTGGATTCTATATTGGAAAGTCACTTAAATTTTTGAGTCCTCAAAACCAACCTTTTTTTGAAATGGTTAACAACTTTGTCAAGCATGTTGTGACTGGAGGATAGTGCTTTAAAAGCTATAAGGATTAGTGTTGTTATGAATTTGACATGCATTAACATGACCATTGTTAATGGACAGCTTGGTGCTTATCTCCCAGGTTGGTTAATTTATTTAGACTTTTGCCTACTTACTTTAGAAATGGATGTCTAGCCATCTGCTAGGCAATTACAGCTTAGCTGCATTGACATCTGCTTTCCTTCATTCTTATAGACGACTGAGTGCTTGAAAAGGCAAATATATAAATAGCTTCTCCCAAATAAACAGTACTCTAAAATATAATAGAATTAATTACATTTGTGCTTAAAGATGCCCACTAATTTTTATATGGATACTTAAAGAAATAGCAAGTAATTATAATAGAAATGAACAATGATTTATAGATTATATCATAATGTCATTTATTTTTAGTGACAGTTCTGTGAATTATAGCAGAGATCATCATCTTACATAAGGAGATATTAAGGATCTAATACATTAAATAAGAGGCCCACATTTATACAGTTTGGGGTTCTAGATTATAAATAGATATTTCTATAATTATCAGGCCCCTGCAGCAATGCAATAGAATGGCAGGGAGGAGGAGGAGGAATAACCAAACCACTTTGCTTTTACCGCAGAAAGACAGTCAGACATTAAAATGAATTAAAGTCAATTCATGTTTTTATTTAGCTCAGGAAAAGCATTCATTTAAATGACTTTTGCAAAAATCTTTTTATTACGGTTATTTGCTCAGAGTTTAAAAATAAACAGAAACCTCTCAAAGAACAAACATTACTTATTTAATAGTGTAACTTTACCAGTACTGGGGAACATAATTTATTAATAGATAACATTGGTTCTGAGTGATTTGGCAAAACCACGATGGATGCCACTTGAAGTCATAACAATTAAAGAAGCTTAACAGAATGGCGTCAGTTTCTATAGTGACAGTTACAGAACTATTCAGGGATAGCATGAAACACATAAAATATTGTGTTCTTTTCAGAAATGGATCTGTGACAGATTTATTTAAAAATAGAAAATAGAAAAAATTATACTCAAACATTTCACTCAGTAACATCTGTATTTAGGAGTTAGAATTTAATATAAATACATTCAGTATGGAGATTTGCCTCAGAGATTCACATGGAATTAAAACCAAAAAGTTTATCACCAGATTTCCTACATTTCACTATTTATAAAAGACAAGTAGGTTTTATTGTCTTAGAATTGATTTGTCCTCATAAACTAGGTGTGATTTCAATTTTTTCAAATATTTATGGAGCCTTCAGGTTAACATTGAATGAATGTATTGTTTATTTTAGTCAAACACCTCTCAGTTTAATCAACTATGATTCATTCAATCAATATTTTCCTTTAAATAGATTGAAGGTAACTAAAGAAACCTTAAGGAAAATAAAAGTCATTGGCCAGGCACAGTGGCTCACGCCTGTAATTCCAGCACTTTGGGAGCCCAAGGTGGGAGGATCATGAGGTCAAGAGATCAAGACCATCCTGGCCAACATGGTGAAACCCCATCTCTACTAAAAATACAAAAATTAGCTGGGTGTGGTGGCTCGTGCCTGTTGTTTCAGCTACTCAGGAGGCTGAGGCAGGAGAATTGCTTGAACCCAGGAGGTGGAGGTTGCAGTGAACTGAGATTGTGCCTCTGCACTCCAGCCTGGCGATAGAGCGAGACTCCAAAAAAAAAAAAAAAAAGAAAGAGAAAGAAATAAAGGAAATAAAAGTCATCAAATACATAGAAGGAAAGAGAGACCAAGATAAATCATTATTTATTTGTTATGATTTCTAAGGTAACAATATTGAAATGCTAATAATCAAAGTAACATTACAAAGTTATATTTTACTAAACAACAAACTTTTAACAACAGTACTAGTCATCCACATTTTTCACGGTACCTTGTTAACTGAAACCCAGGCATATTGGAACCGTGTCCTTGCTTTGATTTAATTTTAGTTACACAGAACCATGCAAAATGAGAACATAGTTCTGATACATATGAGTTTCAGCTAACATGGTACTATACAAAAAGAAGCCTGTTTGTATTTACCTGTTGGATAATTCCTATATTATACTATGAAGACAAAGCAAGCCAGAACCATTCATCAGTATTAATATATATGGGGTGTATGGAGAGTATTTTGTTCTTTATTTGTTATTACATCCTCCTCATAACTAAGAATAAAAACATGTTTACCATATACTTTAGCCACAGAATTTTTTATAATACATCTTAAACAATTTATTTTTACAAACTATTTAAACTTGTTGTTTTTAACCTTGCCAGATTCCACAAAAGAGTAGAAATAGCTCAATGCAAATATATGTAATGTGATAATAACCTAGAAATTGAATAAAGAATATCAATATGAAGCCAAAGAAATACACTAATTACTGTATTTGTTATGCTTCACTAACGTTGCATAACAAACAGCTACACATCTCAATGGTCACTGGTCTTTGGGATAACTGTGGTTCTGTTTTGCTTGTCAGGATTAAGCTAAAGAGATGTAACTTGGCTTGGTCTAAAGGTGAGATTCAGGTCTGGTATACCTGTCTCCTAAATCTGGCATCAGCAGCTATTCAGGGAAGGCTCTTCTCATGAGGGAGTGCAGGAGGACAAGAAGGTGAAATGGAATCATTAACTGTCTCTTTTTTTTTTTTGAGATGGAGTTTCGCTCTTTTTGCCCAGGCTGCAGTGCAATGGCACGATCTCAGCTCACTGCAACCTCCACCTCCCGAGTTCAAGCAATTCTCCTGCTTCAGCCTCCTGAGTAGCTGCGATAACAGGCGTGTGCCACCATGCCCGGCTAATTTCTTTTTTTTTTTTTAAGTAGAGACGGGGTTTCACCATGTTGGCCAGTCTGGTCTCGAACTCTTGACCTTGTGAACTGCCCACCTTGGCCTCCCAAAGTGCTGGGATTACAGGCGTGAGCCACCGCGCCCGGCCATGAACTGTCTATTAAAGTCTGCATTAAAAACTAGCTCTGGCATATCTGTCCACATTCCACTGGTTACACAGCATGTCTCTTGGATAAGCCCAAACTCAATGAAAGAAAATATACTGTAACCATGGGGAAGCTCTGGCAAGGTAGGGGAAGGAAGGAAAAGTGAACAACAGATACTTTCCAACATATCTACCATCCATAAGTTTTGATATACTTGCTATAATTGAGCCTTAATGTTTGTTTTGGTTCTACGAATCCCCACTTATCCATGGGGGATAAATTCCGAGATCCCCAGTGGATGCCTGAAACCATCGTTCATATCAAATCCTATGTATGCTATGTTTTTTCCTATACATACATACATAGATACATATGATAAAATGTAATGTGTAAATTTGGCACAGTTGGAGATTGACAATAACGAATAATTAAATAAAACAGTAATAATAATTTACTGTAATAAAAGTTATGTGAATATAGTCTCTCCCTCTCTTTCAAAATATCTTACTGTTTGTAATATTTTCAGACCACGATTGACTGTGCAGTCTGAAACTGTGATTGACTGCACAGAACTGAAACTGCAGAAAGCAAAACAAAAGATAAGTGTAGACTACTGTATAATGACATTAAAAATAAGCTGAAACACTGACATTTACATAGTTCTTATTATATTCAGAATATTAACATTTTGATAAAGTTTAAGTTGAGAGTATCCTCATGAAATGTGATACATACAATAGATTTGAAGTAAAAGTTACAAAGTCTTAACTGCCTCATTGTAAATTATAATGGCATGATTATTCCATCAACAATTATTTGGTTTAATATTATTTCAGTGAAGACAGGTGCCATACATTTTAGATGATAAAAATTCTAAGTCTTGTCTGTGTTTTCCCCAAAATGAAATCAAGGGATTAATGTTTTCCATGCGTCATATTCTTTAAGTCTTCATATTCACATAGCAAAAAGAATTAAATAGAAAAGAAATTCTTTATATGTGTTTTAAATACTTACGAGTCTTATATTGTTTTAGAGGTTACAGATATTATAGAGAAGTGCCACTTAACAATTTAAATAGAGGCAGAAATGAAGACAAAGATTAAAATTAGGCATCATTTTCTCATAAAACGTGAACAGACTTTTTAAAACTCCAATTATAAGTTTTAAAAAATCTCTCTGCAATTGATGAGTTGATTATGTTATAAATATTGAAGCCCTAATTAATTATTTGGAAATCTTTATCAATAAATAAGCCCTATATTTCTAAAAATAAAGTTAGTTATGAAATACATATGTGTGTGTATATGTATGTGTATGTGTGTGTGTGTGCACATGTGTGTGTTTGTGTGTATTTGTGTGTGACATTTTAAGGCTGTATTACCATATGGCTGAATTGATGCCCTGATTTCAAATTGTTAATTTCGTACTGTCTTTTAAGTGCCTACTATATGCAAGGTACATGTACCAAATGTATGTCTTCCAAACTCCCTTGTTAAAGATCACCTGCCTCTTACTCAGGAACTACCAGGAGATCTATTTCATGTCTCTAAATATGAAATGCTGCCCTTACCAATGCTGAAATATCTCCCATTTTCTGCCTATTTAAATTTCTTTAATTTCTTAGCAAAAAGTGTGCGTGTGTAATGAAATTTGGGACACTAGTTAATGGTGCTTGAATTAAACTCTTCATTTTTCTTTATAAGCTTCTCTTGGTTTGTGGACATGCCTTGTGATTAATATCGATATATGTGAATTACTCAATGGTTTTGTTTTTATTTTTTTCACATCATCTATTTACCTAAGCTTGTATGTCTTCATAACCAGTCATGACCAAATCTGTTGTTCAACTCTGGTTCATAACAATCTAACCAAAATGGTGTTGTAACTCCAGGAGCAGAAGAATTTTTGTCAGATCTTAATGACAATTATAAGCAAGGAAAAGGATAAATGAAATTACATGATTTTTCATGTTCCATCGTAGCTTGAGCTTTTAGGGCACCCTCTAAAAGAACTATTTGGACTATTTTGCTATGACCAAGCCATCAGTTGTTTCTCCTTTGGGGTTAATTCAGAAAGCAGCTAGGAATAAGTTTATTTCATGGAAAAACACAAACATGGAGTGACCAAATTAGTCATTTATGGGAACAATTAGATTTTAAAATTGCAATTTTATACACTACATAAAATCAAAGAAGAGAAATTTAAAAGTACTGCATCTAATGTTCCTTTCTTATTAATGGTGTTTTCTGTTCCTGTCACCATTTTGGCTTTCTTCAGAGTTTGTAATCAATAAAGACCCTGGCATTTGAAGGGCACATTATTCTTTTTCCCTTTTTTTCATGCTAGAAACATTATCTCTATGAATTCATCATGTACTCGATTAATTCTCAACAGCTGCTCTTTAATATTATTTTGAAGGCCCAGATAGTTGATCTGTGTTTTGAATTACTCACAGTGTTCTAAAATGGTCATCTATATGTGATTTTTATAATCAGGAAAAAATAAGAGTGAGAAAAGGTCTTTGTACTTGATCCACATTTTTTTTTAAGGCAGTTTTGCCCTATCACCCATGCTGGAGTGTAGTGGTACAATCACAGCTCACTGCAACTTCTACCTCCCAGGATCAAGTGATTCTGGTGCCTCAGCCTCCTGAGTAGCTGGGATTACACACATGCGCCACCACGCCCAACTAATTTTTCTATTTTAACAGAGTTTGGATCTCACCATGTTGGCCAGGCTCGTCTTGAACTCCTGGCTTCAAGTGATCTACCTGCCAACTCCTCCTAAAGTGCTAGGATTACAGGCGAGAACCACTGCTCCTGGCCCACATCTTTTGTTTAAATCATGTTTATATCATTTTACCTGGAAATAGCATTACAGCATAGACTTGGAAGAAAAGCAGCCAACAAAACAAACAAGCACGAAAACAAACAAACAAATAAATTAATATTTTTATTATAAAGTGTGAAGACCTATTCTGGTGGCAGTGTGCTATGTGATTTCAAAATTATGCCCAGTATAGGAAATTAACAGTAGCCCTGGATTGCTTCGGAGTTTTATTATTTTTCTAAGTAAAATATATATGATGATAATAATTGGGAAACAAAGGAAAATAAAATAAAATTCTGAGTAAAAACAAAAAATAAGATTGTTTCTGAAGGAGAATATGGCTCTATGTATTCTATATAAAGAAAGAATATATAGAGCAAACAAGTATAGTCTAACTTAATGAAGTGTTTTCACTCTTGTCATTTTAATTGGAAAAAATTTCTTCTAGAAAGTAATATAGAAAGATAATAAAATGACATATCGATGAGGAATTTATCCCTTTGTACCTTTACTGACCTTCATTACAGATTCATCTTTAAATCATTTTGTTATTGATGGTAATAAATATATTTGATATTCACAGGAATTTCACTTGAAAAAGATAAAAGATTTCATAGTAGTAATAGAGTGTTGGCTAAGTAGCTAATTATTGCATACTTAAATTTCCGGTCTTTAAAGTGACAAAAATTCTAGATCTTGCAATTAATGTTATTAATATGTGTTGACATAAAATGAGACTGTGTTGATCTAGGGGTGATAAACACTGTCATTTTTGGAGGATTATGTTTCAGCAAGTAAATTGTGTCCTTTGACTTAGTAATAATTGCTTCTCGTTTGTCTCCACTCTTTTCTTTTCACTTAGACTGTCCACAACAACCAGGTTTGTCCTCTAGAAGCATTTTAATTTTATCTATGACAGTTGAACTGTTACTCTCTATGCTCACAGTGGGAAAATGTCAATGGAAAAATGTCAGTATAAATATGATTTTTGTAAGATGCAAACATTTTGAAAACATAATCTATATGCCCATTTGTCATGTGTTTCTAAGCTATACTATATTGTTGTTTATTTTTTAAAGTCGCCTAGCAGATGAAGGAAGCACAATTAAGATGATCTTTTCCTAAATATACTTTGGCCCTTTATATGTAGACTGCAGTTATATTTTTATGTATTATATACCTTGTTAATTATCCAAAATTATTTTTTTAAACTTGATGTTAAATTGCTTTATAGAAATAAATTTATCATCTTTTATCAACAGTTAGCTGTCATAATTGCAGATAGGACTAATGAAATAACTACATTTTTATCTTAAAGAATTCTATAGGTTTGTTTGAACAATCCAGACACAAAACTGTACCATATATACCAATCAAATATTTTACAACATATATAATTATAAAGCAAAATATGACATTTTAAAAGCTGAACATTAATAATTTTAGATTTTCTGAATAGATCAATTCTCACACTGCTATAAAGAACTACCTGAGACTGGGTAATTTAAAAAGAAAAGAGGTTTAGTTGATTCACATAGGCTGTACAGGAATCATGGCTAGGGAGACCTCAGGAAACTTACCAGCATGGAGAAAGTGTGAAGGGGAAGCAAGCGTGTCTTCATGTGGCAGCAGGAGAGAGAGAAAGAGAGAGAGCACAAGGGGAAGTGCTACACACTTTTAAACAATCAGATCTCTTGAGAATTCACTAACTGTGAGGAGAAGAACAAGGAGGAAATCTCTCCCCATGATCCAATCACCTCCCACCCGGTCCTTCCCTTAACATTGGGGATTTCAGTTCAACATGAGATTTGGGTGGGTGCACAGAGCCAAACTATATCACTAAAAGTTTGTGTTCTCTAAGTAGCAAAGCAAATTGTACACAAGAGGAACTAAGCAAATATTCTGCTACTATTGTCAAGCGGTGGACAATGTCTCAGGCGGATGTTGAGGGTGGCAAGATGACAGACTATAGAAATAAATTACTTCACTGGGAAAAAAACCACTTTTTCTCAAGAAAAAAAAAAAACCAAGATCCAAGAAGAGAAAATGCATAAAAGCATTTAAGAAAAAATATACATATATGTATATATCTTGGATATTTATTTTTAATTAAGCTGACTTTTAAACACAGAGCGCTTTTAAAAGTAATCCTTTTAAATCTCTTTATACCAGACAGACTATAGCCAGAACAAATAGCTGAAACTTCTGGCTTTTAAGCCATTTTTTTTCTTTCCACAAAGGTGTTTTCTCAAGTGAAACCAATAAGCCTCACTAAGGTTTTATGACTTAACCACAGATGCACAAGATGACTCTGGAGAGATGCCAAGCATCTAGAATCACTGCTAAGGTAGCTCAGAGAAAAGAAAATTCACGTCAGAAAATCAGAAACTGTACATGGAGGGAAAAATAAATAAATAAATGCAAAAGTCCCACAAGTGTCAAACCAGAAAAAACTGAGTCCCTAAGCGAGGAATTGAACCCTAGCCATCATTATGAAAGAACAAATCTTTAGCTACTGAGCTGCAGTGTGAGATGAGTATTATATTGTTTTTTCCCAGAAGAAGGCTAGAACAGTCATTTTTGAGCTTGCAAAGGGTACACCTTTACAAGGGAAAAGAAACTGATGTAAAGTTGAGGAGTCTTAAAACAGATTTTAGAATTAAAAGTCAGTATTTCTTGTGGTCGTACAATAAGCAAACCAATACTTAAATAAGAAAACTTGTTTTAACACAGGGGACTAAAATTTAGAAATTTTTTTTTCTTTTTTTATTATACTTTAAGTTTTAGGGTACATGTGCACAACGTGCAGGTTAGTTACATATGTATACATGTGCCATGTTGGTGTGCTGCACCCATCAACTCGTCATTTAACATTAGTTATATCTCCTAATGCTATCCCTCCCCCCTCCCCCAATCCCACAACAGGCCCCAGTGTGTGATGTTCCCCTTCCTGTGTCCATGTGCTCTCATTGTTCAATTCTCACCTGTGAGTGAGAACATGCGGTTTTTGTTTTTTTCTCCTTGTGATAGTTTGCTGAGAATGATGGTTTCCAGCTTCATCCATGTCCCTACAAAGGACATGAACTCATCATTTTTTATGGCTGCATAGTATTCCATTGTGTATTATAAATAAATTTTATTTCAGTTATGGCTAATTTAATTATGTATAATTTTTAAAATAAGCTCCCTTTTATAAACCTTATCATGACTTACGTAGATCATCTATGACATGCTTAGACTTTTTGACTTATCCTATACTTTTTTCTTTCCTAAAAAGTCATTCTACTTTAGGACAAGAATTTACCACACACGATCTTTTCTCATATAACATTTATTTCCTTTTACCTTTATTACCAAAAATACATAATTGTATTCATAACCTTTGCATTTTTCTTTCCTACTGATTTTTTATCTTTTTCACTTGTTTCTGATTTCTTCTTAAATCGATATTTTAAGACCCACTTTTAAGTAATGTCCAACTGGCCAATTTTTTTTTAATAAGATCATATCTTCTTTGGCATATTTCATATACAGATTTATATACAAATTTTTATTAATCCTAAATTTCCATGAACTTATCACATGAACTTGAAAAATGCTTGGACTTAACTTATGAATGGTCTTTTATTTATAAGCCTGTTTGGCACTCTATAGACATAATATATAATATAATGAATGTACATACACGTAAACACATCTAGACATGTATACACACACCTAAACAAAGATCCAATAGATTTTATCTTAGGACTCTAGCCATGAAATAATAACACAAACTCACTATTTTATAAATGATAGCTGGATCCAAATTATCTCTCTAAAAAACTGGGACTTTTCCACATGGCTAAGCTTGACTTCTAATTTGAATTTTTCTGATTGCCTAAAAGACAGCCTAGTGACGAGTTATTCGGGACTGGCCATTGTCTCCATGTCTAATAAGGATCTATTAGACAAAAGTTTTTCTAAGTCTAACAAGAGCTCAGTTATTTTCCTCTCAAATTCTTGCCTCTTATAGCAAAGTGTAAAATAAAGTGACAATAAGATAAGTGGTAAAAATGTGTAAATTTGTAGAAATGCTATTACAGAAAATGATGACTTTAGGGTAGAAAACAAGAAAAGGGAAAACCATGATGTCCTTAGGGTGGACTCTAACTCACAATCCTAGAGAGAATGCCAATTTCAAACATTGCAGAGCATCCAGGGGCAGCCAGTGGTATCAAATGCCAAAAAACCCAGAGTATCCAAATATCAACTAACAAGGGTCCCTGCACCAAATGCCAAAAACACTGAAACATCTTGGGGTTGGCCAATAGTGAACCCCAAAGACACTAGGCCTAAAACAACTGGAGCCACAGAACAACATGACTTTGGCATTGCAGGGTCAGCACAACAGGAGACATCTCACAACCAAGTGTCCTGCCTTAAACCATTGCCCAAATAGGTAAAGCAAAGACTACAAACACGATAATGAAATAAACATAAGCATGCATTTTGGCACTAAGAACAGAAAAGTAAAATTGCCAGTTATTAGAAATGAAGGAGAAAAGGTCTGAGAGAAGGAGCAACAGATGGGCTACAAAGGACTTGGCTGGCCAGACGTGCTCCCATTTGGGGCACCCAGACAATGGCAGACTACAACTGGGCTTCAAAGCCAGAAGCCTTACAGCCACTTCCCCATCTGTCCAAAATAAAGAATATAGGAAAGGACAGAGGAACCAAAATCAAAGCAGGGCAGGGAAAAGACAGTAAGTTGAATCTAGACAATGGGAGACCCACCCACCAATCAGTTCTAAGTGATGCTGATTGATCTTAATTTGGGGTCTTGGGGGATGTCTCTATTGTCACTTCATCAGTCATCAGAAAAGATGTCAGAGTGAGCCCTGAGGGCTGCTGCTGATTGGCTACTTTTATGGTTTTTTTGATCATGTGCTAAACAAGGGGTGGATTATTCATGAGTTTTGGAAACGGACAGGGCATTTTTGAAACTGAGAGTTCATCTTTCTTTCAGACCATACAGAGTAACTTCTGGATGTTGCCATGGTATTTGTAAACTGCCTTGGCACTGATGGGAATTTCCTTTTGTATGGTAGTATATTATAATTTGCGTATAATGAGCAGTGAGGACGACCAGAGGTTGCTTTTTTTGCCATCTTGGTTTTGGCAGATTTTCGCCAACTTCTTTATCTCATCCTGTTTTATCAGTATGGTCTTGTAAAACAATCCTGCTGAATTCCTAATTCACTCCCATTAAAGTCCCTTAGTCTTATTTAACCGTTTGGGTAAAATTTCTCCCTCTCTCTCCTTCCACAGTACTTTGATCTTATCTCTATAATAGCACTTATAACTTTGTCTTGCGATTCTATTTGCATGTCTGTTTAGGGACAAAGGGATGTTTTATTCAACTTCTACCCTCTGTACCTTCCTCAGACCTAGCACATGTTGTTGCTCAGAGAATTTTGAATTAGTGTATGAGCACAAGAAGCCGAGTTTTAAATATTCTAGACCTCTATGTAGGTTATCTGTATATTGAAGGAAATTTTTCCCAAAGGGATAACATTAAGTAAAGCCAATGATTATTAAAACTTTTTTCAGAATTTTCATCTAGTTAATTTTCTTATAATCAGAAAAAAATGTAGTTCAGAAAATATTTTTTCATGTCATGAGCAAAATTCTAGTAAAGAACCAGAAGTAAAATATAAAATATGCATATTTTTCTTGTTTGTGTTTTTGAAACTAAAGAACTCTTGTGGTTGGCTTGTATTTCAACTCACATTTTTTAATTCATCCAAATAAATGTTTTTCAGCACTTAAATAATAACTTTAGGCTGGGCATGGTGGCTCACGTCTGTAATTCTAGTGCTTTGAGAGGCCAAGGCAGGTGGATTGCCTGAGCTCAGGAGTTTGAGACCAGCCTAGGCAACATGAAGAAACCCTGTCTCTTCTAAAAAATACAAAAAATTAGCCAGGCATGGTAGTGTGTGCCTGTAGTTCCAGCTATTCAGGAGGCTGAGTCAGGAGAATGGCTTGAACCTGGGAGGCGGAGGTCACATTGAGCCAAGATTGTGCCATTGCACTCCAGCCTGGGTGACAGAGCGAGACTCCGTCTCCAAAAAAAAAAAAAAAAAAAAAATTAACTTTAAAAAATAACAAGCGTTGTTAAACATTGTTAAACTAAATAATAGGTTCTATGCTACATTCTATATTTCACTCACATTGCTTTTCATTTTGGACATCAGGTATTCTTTTTAAGCTTGTATGCCAATAATTTGGTTCTGTTCCTAACAAATAAATGAATAGATTTGGTTGACACACTCTCATTTCAGTTCTCTTGTCTCAAATAAAATCTTTAACTAGTTATTGCATATGTTTACTATCTTTTATTCAAAATTTTGACAACTAACAAGGAAAACTGAAGAATTAAATGAAGCATAAAGGAATGTGGTTTTGTACACAGAAATAAAATCCAAGCATGAAAGAACACACTAGTTTTGTTCTTAACACTGATTGCTATTTGCTAAAACAGCAGTGATTACTTCTTTCCTGCATCCCAGAGCAATAAAGTCATAATGGCTCAGAACAAAGCTTAAAAAAAAATAGACATGTTGAAAGTTGTGCCATTATTCCTTACCACCCTTCCTTTGTCCCTTAAAAATGGACAAAAACAATAAGAGGCTTGTAAGAGAGAAAGAAGAAAATAATAAAGAATGATAGAGGACTTTATACTGTCTAAACATTATTTGAAAAAAACATACAACTATTAAATTTCAAACTGTGACAGTTAATCTCTGTGATATTTATAGTTTATTTTTCTTACATGAAAAATTGCTACATTATTACTGGACAAGAGAAATTGAGATAGAGATAGAAATATATGTATGTATCTTATATAGAGGTAGAAAAAGACAAAAATACAATCATTTCATACATTTTATAGTCTATAATGGTCAATTTAAGCTATACAGCAGTTATTCAGTGTGGAATATTGGAGAGAAAGAGATAAAGGTATGATTTTATGTATATCCATTACCATTCTTTTTTAATCAAGGTAGGAATGACTGTTTCTCATCTGGCCACTTCTCTTCAGGGCCTCTAAATTGTGAATGCCAGGAGCAAATTTAAAGGCTAATTTCGATGATTACTTCGAATTCTTTTTAGTTGTGCTAGCTTTCATTTCTACCGAAAATCTGCTTTTAAAAGATGATTTCCATTTTCTAACAAACATTTGACAACTCAGTGAGAAGATTCAATTTTATTTTATATGGATATTTTATAATTTATATGGATATAATATTCGTAAGCAAAAACATAAAAGAACTCTGAAAATAAAGAATTTTCATAAATGTAACCGACAATGTAGTGTGTTTATATAGAAATACCTTAGGGCTGAGATGTTAATTCATGTGTGAATCTGGTTTCATTTTGTAGTTTTAGGTTAAATATATTTAATTGTTTATCTTTTGGTTGGATGACTGGGAAAGTAATGGATGCACAAGAATTTTTAGGATTTTGGAAAAAATGTACTGAAAATTGCCTCTTAGAAAAGCAGTTATATTGGGTATACAATGAGTGTAAGAATGAAGTTGTTCATAAAATCTAATAAAGCAGGAATAAAATTTGGTTAGTTTGGTCTATTTATCTATACATTCATTTATCTCATCTTGAATGTCCTTCAACAATCTTGTTTATTAAAATTAAAGTTGTCCTTTTTCTGGATTTTTTTTTCATTTAGACCTCACAGACTTGTTCAGTTTGTTACTGGATGAAACATACTTGTTATCTTGCTCACATGAGGTTTCTTCCCCCCCTACATTTGGAATCATTTACATTTTTCTCTACATAGGAATCCTCCAGTCTTTCTCAGCGTTATAGCATTTGGGCCTAACCTCCCTCAAGAAAGGAGCAAACTCTAATTGATTCCTTATGTCCTCCTATTGAAAATCATTAATTCCGAGCTTTAGTATAGTGATGAGACATTTAGGGAACATTTGGGTATTGCTGTCAAGTATTTTTTTACTGCCTCCTTCATGAATTAGTTCCACTACAGTATCAGATGTAATGGAGACTGTTGAAGTTTTATTACTGGTAACTGGGTGATCTAGCTTAATTATAGTATAATTAATATCTTTTTTATTTAAAACATAATGCTGATTTTAACATAATTAAGCACTTAAGCTCATTGACAATAGAAACAACTTTATCTTAACAGTTGATTGTCTTATCTCAAATACTATAACTAAATTTGGGGTATCTGATTTCTTGACATTTGCTGAACAACCTTACTAAAATAGGATTAGCATATATTGTTTGAATATATTTCTTTTTTAGGAAACTTTGAGTTTTAAAATATTTTGTTATGCTTATGTGTGTGTGTAAATAAATAAATCACACACACCCATTTAATAAATTAAAAGATTAAGTCTCAGGTGGAAATCACAATCGTAGAAGAGTTTGGGAATTAATACGTTTTTGCTATTGTGTATTTTCACATATTTGTGTCAATGAGTGTGTGGATGTGTTTGTGTGCAAAAAGAGTGTTTTTTATAGCATAAAGTAGGTAATTGTTTCATTTAATATCTAAGAAGAGGACGAAGTTTTACTTCACACTTGCTTTTTAGAAGGTTTAGACATATGGAGTGCAGGGATTCTTCTGTTAAAGAATAATATTCCAGGAGACTTTGTCTACAGCACCTGGGAAGTGTAATAAAAAACAAAGAATAATAAGAGTGATGCATTGTTCCATATCCTATAAAAGAACTTTCTGAAATTTGCTAAGTCATTTGCCATCTACATGTAAGAATAAGACAGTTATACTGATTAAAACAAGGAATTGAGTCATATTTTCCTACCGCTACAATTGCAATCATTTTTTTATAACTATGTGAAACGTAATTTCCTCAAGCCAAGTACCATCTTTAACCTGAAAGTGTAAACCCTTGACTTAGAACAATTTTAGAGATTAACCTTTTCATTCTGCCTTCTTCCCGTCAGCTGATTTCTGGATCATTGTGCTTGAACATTATTATCCCAATTATTTCCTGATTTTTTCCCCTGATTTATTAGTTCCAGTTGCATCCTGAATTACAGCAGAATGATGATTAGATGTATATTGGGTTTACTCATGTCACCTTCACTGCTCATAGCTGGGTGGGCTATCACATTGATTAGCATACTTGAATATTTAAAACATGTGCTTTATAGAACTAAATATTCGGTTTATGAATATTAACATATTCAGTGAATACAGAAACAATTTTATCTTACCAATTGTTTTGCTATCTCAAAAATCATAACTAAATTTTTATGGGACATAGAGATTAAATCTGTGTCTAAAAGCAATTAATGCCCTATATCTGTAGTAATGTCAGATTTTCATAGTTTATTAATCTCGCAGTGTGCTAGAACTTTAACATTTCTCCTTAGATGTGCTCATTCACATTGGAACATAAGATATGATATTGAAAAAGTTCTTAAAGGACAAATGCAGGCAAAAATAAATGAAATGGAATAAATATATCCTAGAATATACAGAAAAATATTCCATACCAATAACGTCATGCATTTTAAAACTCTGTTCTTTTAGGTATTTATTGCTTTTTAACCTTCGCTGAAATGAGACTGAGATCAATAAAGGTATTAAATGGTTTCTAAATAGCCAAAATATGAAAGTATTTTTGTTTTCTAAGGTGAATTCTTTAGTGAACTTTTTGAAATGTAATAATTGACATTGTCTTTCAAATTACCATTACAAAACCAAGTGAGAATTAAAGTAGAAACTATAACATTAATTTTTTGTATGTCTTATCTTAAAAATAAACCCTTGGAACATACATTTCAACTGGCTTAATCACATATGAGACAAAGAAATGAGAAGTCATAACTAGGCAAGTCCTGGACTTCGACGTTGTCTTTTCCAGCTTTTCCATGACACTCTTCCTATTGCAATCAAATGTTATCTTTCTTTCACGCTTTGAAACATTCCTATTGCAACAATGAGGAGAAGAATATTTGGGGAAATATAGAAGATTAAGAGCTTGAGCTGTGTGCTGCTGCCATGAGCAGCCATAAACACCTGCTCACTGATGACATCTCATAGCTAGTGTTATAACTGAAGTTGTAGTGATATCTCCAGAGAGGTCATAGAGCAAAGGATAGGCCCAGCGGTAGAAAAAGACTCTGGGCCTTCATGGTGCTGAGCAAGAGTTGACGATGAGTCACAGTAGCAGGGTCCTGGCCCAGACCTCCGATGACCACATGGACAAGGGAAGTTGATGCAGGGGAAGGAGTCTGTGAGCCATTGTGGCCCAATGAGCACATCCTGACTCATTCTAATATGAAAAGATTAGGGAGATGAGGAAAAACCAGCAAAGAGACTGGGAGGGAGTTGCCAATGAGATGGAATTGGAAAGTGTTAGCAGGAAAGTGTTTCTACCAGGAGGCAATAATCAACCAACTCAAATGTTACTGAGAGACAGAGTAAGATGAAGCTAGAAATCAGGCTGGGCGCAGTGGCTCATGTCTGTAATTTCACCACTTTGGGAGGCCACGGCAAGCAGATCATGAGGTCAAGAGATCGAGAACATCCTGGCCAACATGGTGAAACCCCATCTCTATTAAAAATACAAAAATTAGCCAGGCGTGGTGGCACACACCTGTAGTCCCAGCTACTCGGGAGGCTGAGGCAGGAGAATTCTTTGAACCTGGGAGGTGGAGGTTGCAGTGAGCGGAGATTGCGCCACTGCACTCCAACCTGGTGACAGAGCAAGACTCCATCTCAAAAAAAGAAAAAAAAAGAAAGAAGATAAAATTCCTTGGTAACTTCAACACAGCTTTACGTTGGTGAAGATTGAAGTGCTGTTCGAGTGAATTCAGAGACAATAGACTAAAAGAAGTTAGAGTTGGTGCATATAGGAAACCCTCAACCAGTTTTGTTGTAAAGTGGAATAGATAAATGAGGCAGTATCTTGAAAGATATTTCAGGTTCAGGAATTTTTCTAAAGATAGGTGATACAGAGCTCCTGTTTGGATGCTCTGCAGATATTAAAAGGTGAAAGATTTATACAATCTGAGGACAAACCAGAGTATGTGCTTCAAGTAATAACATGTGAAGAGAACAAAATGATGGTATGGGAGACAGAAAGAAAATAATTGATGAGAGAGGAATTTCTCGAATAGGTATAAGGGGAGGGAATCTAGTTAACCTTTAGAGGGGATGGCTTAACCACAAAGAACCCAGACAAAGAGGTAAGCAAATATATGATAACATCCTTGTAGGTATGAATATGTGGTAGTGGGTTTGAGAAAGTTTTGTTTGTTCTATTTTCTGTGAAACAGAAAGCAAGGTCATCAGCTGAGAATGAGGATGAGATAAGAGGTACTGGAGGTTTGAGAAGAGAGAAGAAATGAATACCCAGTGGTCCAGGACAAGGTCAGCAAACTGGGCAAAATACGTATTTTTCCGTAGATATGTGGTCACAGATCATTTTTTAAAGTTCACTTTCAAAATCCTTTTCTTCATGATGTCGTCCCTAAAACTGATCTGTCCGAGAATGGAGATGCAATATAGGATTTTCTTTTCCACCTCTCCTTTCATTGTCTCTACTCCATACCCCACTCCTTTTCTGGGTTGTACTATGGTGCCTTGTCTCTGGTTGGTAAAATTTCTTGAACTCCAAGCAAAAAAAAAAAAAACAAAAAACAATATCAGGAACAAACCCTTTTGAAAATCAAATGGTTTATAAATTCTTTGATTTTATCAACACTGAGGAAGGGCTTAATCAACATAACATGTGTTAGATAAGTAGGTATTACATTTGATGATTTATTGTTATGTGATTTTTAGCATTCTTAGTAGTTCAACAGACTGACAGACATGCCTATAACAAGACTCCTTCCATTCTCATCTACTTTCTTATTCTTATGTCTGTAAGAAGGATAATGAGGATAGAAATGACACTGAACTTATGTTAATTTTAGCAATAATTCAAATGTGAATCAGAAAAATAACTGAAAATGTGTTTGTATCTTACACTGTGATATATTCCAATAAAATGATACCTTTGTACTTGATAATTACTAATCCAATCACATTGAGAATAATTACTGATCTAATCATATTTAGAATATGTTTATCTATTTTGATTAACTGTAAACTGCTAATAATTGCAATAAGTCATTATAGTAGGAAACAATACTTAAAGCTTAGTGGTCACAAAAATAATTTGTGTAAGTAAAACATGTCTTCTTCTGAACAAATAACATTTATTTATCAGAAATTAAATCATTTATAATTATTGAATTTATGGTAAAATTCTTTGATTTCATATTAACAAATGTTGAAGTTATAGAATTTTTTATAATTATTTTAGAAGATTCACAAGCAAAGCAGCTTGTGGGTAACTGGTAGAGGAGAGTGGCAGAATGTGTGGACTAGGGACATGAAGTAAACTTGCCCAGCAAAACGTAAGACTCACTTGAGGTTAAAGGGCATGAATGTAAGGGAAGTCTACTTAGCATGGTTTTATGTTTTTCTTCCATCATGTTCAGTTGCATAGGTACACACATGGAGTATAAATACTACTGCATTTTAACAGGATGGTTAGGCCAAAGAAATTGAGGATGTATGAATAAAGTGGTATGATGATGTACCATGGAATTTATGCTGTGCAAAGAGGGAAGGAAGACAGGTAATAGGTAAGAACCACTGAAACAACTGATTTCATCAATGAATTGTAGCTCTCTTCAAGGTAGAAAAATTATTGCAATCTGGACCCTCTGATAATGAGCATATCAACACTGGAATGTCTGAAATTGCAGTATTTGCATGAGTTGCAGTTATGAAAACAAGATCCAAATTTTACTGATTTCATAGTATTTTGTCTTGTCTCTCGATTAGAATGCAGAATATGTTAGGGCAGGGATTTTTTGTCCCTCCTCCCCATCTGCTGCATTCTCAGTGCTTGATTGATTCAGAGAAGCTGCACAATGGATCTTTGCTGAAATCTTTGTTGAAAGATGAATGACGAGTGTATGACTATGGGAAATAATGGCTGAAATTGGGTAGATGAAGAGTTCATAATTCTAGGAGACTGGGCTTAAGAAAGGGAGAGGTATGAGAGAGAATTTGAATAAATCAGGAAACAAAATTTTTAAAAATTGAGAAGGTGTGAGGGAAATGATAGACAATTACAAAGATGAGGAGCAGTTGATGTGATCTGATGTTATGAGCTTCAAAGCTGTGGGTGGATTAGAGAGGTAGGAGGCAGAATAATCTGAAAAATAAAGAAGCAGCCTGAAGAAAATCTATGCTGCCTACAAGTGCAAGGAAAATAGGGGGATGGGAGAGAAAACAGCTGCCATTTGAGAGAGTCGTGGGAGAAGCTGTGACTTCAAGCAGGAGCCAGATTTCAGCTAGAGCTCATGGAGAAGAACATTTACAAAGGAGAAGTTGAGATATTGCAGATAACTGATCTGAAATTTCAGAGGAGAGAATGAAATGGTTTTAGAAATTCAGCAGGAAATTGGGGATTCTTAGATAATGAATTCTCTCATAACTATCTTGAATTTGATGAGATTAAGCTGTTGGATGAATGATGACTAAAATGACCTATATATTTTCTAATACAATTTTATAATTATTTTCAGTGATTAAAGATAAATTTTATCAGTGCATTGCCTTTGATATTTATTTTAGACGGAATTAATCATACATTATTTTCTGTGGTGTATTTCTTTAAATAATTATAGACTATAGATATAAAATGATATAGTTCATAGGACAATTTTAATAGATTATAGCTATAGAATGATATGAAGATATAGTTTAGAAAACATTTTAGGCCGGACACAGTGGCTCACATCTGTAAATCTCAGCACTTTGGGAGGCCAAGGCGGGTGGATCACCTGAGGTTAGGAGTTTGAGACCAGCCTGGCCAACATAGTGAAACCCCATCTCTACTAAAAATACAAAAATTAGCTGGGCATGGTGGCAGGTGCCGGTAATCTCAGCTGTTTGGGAGGCTGAGGCAGGAGAATCACTGGAATGCAGGAGGCGGAGGTTACAGTGAGCTGGGATCGTGCCACTGTACTCCAACCTGGGTGACAGAGGAGACTCCGTTGCAAAAATAAAAAAAAAAGAAAATATTTTAAACTTTTGTAATAATATATATGATTACATATAGGTGTATGAATATATAATTCATAGTTAATCTCTATATTACATAGTTAATTTCTTTTTTTTTTTTTTTTTTGAGATGGAGTCTTGTTCCTGGAGTGCAGTGGCGTGATCTTGGTTCACTGCAACCTCTGCCTCTCAGGTTCAAGCGATTTTCCTGCTTCAGCCTCCTGAGCAGCTGGGACTACAGGCATGCGCCATCATGCCCGGCTGATTTTTATATTTTTAGTAGAGATGGGGTTTCACCATGTTGGTCGGGCTGGTCTCGAACTCCTAACCTCATGATCTGCCTGCCTTGGCCTCCCAAAGTGCTGGGATTACAGGCGTGAGCCACCACATCCGGCCACATAGTTGATTTCTATGTATACAATTAATAGTTATTTCTCTATCCACACTAGAAAAGAGGCAAATACAAGTATAAAATTTTAGAAATGTCTGTTCTATGCAATGACATTTAAAATTCTTGTTGATTATAGTTTTTGGTCTTAGTGCAGTCAGTTTCCACTTCATAAATACTGTCTTGCCTAGCTTGTGATGGTTCAGAAGTTTTACATGCCCCATATAATGAATCATTGATATTTTCTTAGTACATTGGGCAACTTTTAAAGCTTTTGCATAACTTTTATTTTTATGTATTATCAGAAAGAGCAGGTTACTGGTTTAGTGGTGCCCTAGTGATATTGAAATTATCTTAATTTAAACCTTTATTCTCTCACTCCACTGGGAAATCTTCTTAAATTTAGTTTTGATTGTGTCTTCATTGTCTTCTGTATTGTTCACACGACATGATAGTAATAATGATAATACTTACATAACACTTATTCTAGGCCCGTAAATCTAAGCACTATACAGATGTTAACTTGTTCAAGTCACATATCAAGTACATGTGATAGGTTCTATTATTACCTCCCCCCACCCTTATATAAATAGAGGAGAAAACTGAGACATAGAGTGAGTAACTTGGTTAAGGTCACAAATTGTTATATGTCAGAACTAGGATTCAAACCCTAGGGTCACACTGCAGAGACTATACCTTTAACTATACTGTCTCTATGGGGTGCATAGCTGGTAAATATTTTGTAGTAAATGATGGTGAAAGAAAGGACTCTTATTGATCTTTTCTCTTAATAAATATTTAGCAAGCACCTACAGTGTCAAATGCTCTGTTTTACATTTAATAAAAAGAAATGGCTTCATGAAGCCTGGAATCAAGTGAGAGAAACAGAAATATAATTTGCACATGCAATTGCAAAATTGTAAGTACTAAGAACAAAAAGAATGAGGTATTATAACAGGCCCTTCTTTGTACTGTGTGGGTAGGCCCTTTTTGAGGAATTGGTATTTAAGACTTGAACAATGATGAGAAGGAGGCAGCCAGGTCGTGAATAAGAGTTACTAGCAGAAGAAATAGTATATAAGAAGACCAGTATTTCTGTAGCTTATAGAAAGGGTGCCCTTATTTTGTCTTTCACTTGAATCCAAACAGGAAACAGATGACATACCAAAAAGTAAAGTATTTTATGGGGATTCTTTTATAAAGAAAGCTGGATACAGGCATTACTTAAGGGATGGTGTAGAAACTTGGGGTGAGCGTTAGAAGAGCTAGTATGTGCTACCCCAGGGCCTGAAGGAGAAGCAGGTTGTTGGAGCTGAGAAGGAGAGGGTCACAGAGGGCAGACTTCCTTATGAGAGCCTTGTGAATCTCTTCAGTTGAGGGTCACACTCAGCTAGAGCAAATCCAAAGAAAGGGAAACAGGAAAATAGATTCCTGACCCTGCTTTACCTTCTGCCCTTTCATCTCCTAATGAGGCTAATCATCTATTGCCTAAATACGAAGGGAAAGGGCATGAGAGCCCACTGATTAACCCATTCAGTTCAGTCTCCCAGGACAGAGAGTAGAGCGCAAGGTCAAAGAGGTTTTGGATATCCATTAGAATTTTTGGCGGCTGAACGATCATGCTATGCCTTTAGTTCATGTTATAGAATCTTTTATTTTAGGCAAAATGGGGAATCTTTGAAGTGGTGTGCTTTTGGAACGGGGAGATTATAATACTTTTATGAGGTGGATTTTGCTTTGAAAATGGCACACATTGTAAAGAGAAAATTGCACAAATGGAGTGGGGAGATACAAAGTTATTTAGTAGTTTATATGGTGGCTTTGATTACAGATGCTTCTCAACTTACGATGGGGTTACATCCCATAAACCCACCATAAGTTGAAAATATCCTAATTCAAAAATGCATTTAATCCACCTAACCTGCCAAACTTCATAGCTTAGCCTAGCCTACCTTAAATGTGCTCAGACACTTATATTAGTTTACAGTTAGCAAAATCATCTAACACGAAGCCTATTTTGTAATAAAGTTTGAGTATCTCATGTAATTTATTGAATACTGAACCGAAATTGAAAAACAGAATGTTGTATAGGTACTTGAAGTACGACTTCTACTGAGTGTGTATTGTTTTTGCTTTATATTATATAGAAAAATCTTAAGTCAAACCATCGTAAGTCGGGGACCATCTGTAGTGTGGTTGCAAATCTGTTTAAAAGGTATAAATAGCAGGACTTGATTATAGATTTTATGAATAGCTTGGATTGAAAGGTCACAGTGACACCCATGCATCTGACTCACGTAAGTAGATAGGTGTTGGTGCCACAAACTGCCATAGAAAAAAAATTCTATGAACAGAATGAGTTAAAGATGTTGACCAATAATTTAGTTTTAGACATGAAATATTCAAATGGAAGTGTCAACAGGTCGAATATACAGATTTAAACTGGTGTGATCCAGAGGCATACATTTGGGAGCCCTCTGCAACTAGATTTAAAGTTATGTAATCATGATATCATTTAAGGTAAGAGTGCATTGAGGGACTAGAAAGGAGAAACGACTAAACCTTGTAAAACTTAGACATTCAGAGAAGGCTAGTTAGAGAAGAAGTCAGCAAAGGAATCCAGTGTTAGGACTAAGCTAGCACTTGTGTTATCCCACTTAGATTATAATAATTTTGTGAGGTGGGTATTATAATATTTTGAATCAGGATCTGAGAATCAGATTAATCATCCTGGCTTTGATTTTTGCCTCACTCCAAAATCATGCATTTTTCATGACACCAGGTTGTCTGTTACAAATTATAAATACTTGTTGAAGTCAACATCTTCCTAGAATAGTGATAGAAAGCAAGCATTAAAAAAAAACATAATATGAATAAGGGAAGCAGTTTTAAACACGGCTTAATTTATAAATTACTTCCGTGGTGTATAAATTAAATTATAATTAACTAACCTTGTTTTCCACAGTTAGTTGGAATGATATGGTTTTAAATCTTTTAAATAGGCTAACTCATGTGACTAAAACAAATTTTAAAATAAATTTTTCCACAGAGGTGCCACGAATTTGGTTTTACCTCCTAATGGATAAAAGCTTAATTTCATCCTTGATCTGGATTTATGAAGAGCTTTGGTACTTACTTCCAACAGCGTGTTCCTAAGAACTGAGTGTGCAATTTATTAATAGAGACTAGAGAGTAGGTGTTTGAAATGTACAGTTGAAAACAAGTCTTGACATTTAAACTTCATCACATAAACATATGAAATCCATTATTTTCTACTAGGATATTAACAATAGAGCTTTAAACGTCTTTGGTAATAGCACAGTTTCATAACCAGTCCATTAACTACAAGATAACTGTCATGAACTCAAATAAGTGTCCATAATGATCAGTGAGTGCTTCCACTTAAGTGTCCATATACTTAGGAGGGTGAAGCACCTGTCAGTTGGTAATAATACAGTGACTATAATAAGTTCTGAGCAGAAAATATTAATGAATCTGTGGCTTTGTCCTGATTTGAGGTATTAGGATAGAAAATATCATCCCAAACTTTTCAAAGTTGGTTACATTTCTAGACATTATAATTTGCCATGTGAAAATCATCAATGCATTATTAATATCTTGTTTATATTTTAATCTTATAAAGGCTAAATATATACCTTTATATAAGGATATATAGATAGGATAGTTATCCTATAGATATCCATATGAAGATACATAGATAGGACTGTTTCTATTTACACATTTCATGATATTAGACTTCCAGCATGTTTGTGTAGCAGACAGTATTTGGGCTGAAAAGAGCACATTTGTTTCCAATAAATACTATGTCTTTCCACTTAACATGGGATGATAAGTAGAATTATTACATGAAATATTTGCTTGGAGTATGGACAGAATTTGTACTTTAAATTTGTATTGAAAGATTTTTATATATTCATTTGTAAATTTAGCATTAATTTTTTTGGATTGAAGTTTAACTTTCACCGTAACTTCTAAAATCTCCATTCATTCATTCATTCATTCATTCATTCATTCATTCTGCCTTCTATGTGCCAGATATTCTTCTACCTCTGGATAATATAGTTTTTTATTAAAAAACAGCTAAAGCCTCCTCTCTCATGAAGCTTACAGTAATGAAGAATGAGAAATAATATAAGTAAATAAATTTTAATGTTGCTATTATAAATGTTTTCCCAGAAAAAATGAAATGATAACAGTTGATTGACAATTTATATTATTCTAATAATTTAAACTTCTTAAAATTTGATCCAGCTGATACAGTTGAAACTCGGCATTTGTTATGTATATAAGCTGCATCCCCAAAACAAGTGTTACATAGGGAAGAATAAAAACAATGAGATGTTTCCAAAGTAGTGTCAGTTTATTAATTATTTTCGAATTAGCATTAATACATTATAGTATGAATTGCTTATTACAATTTTTTTATTTCTAAAAGAGAGGCTCATTTTATTAAATAACATTGAGAAAAATAATGTAACTCCACTAATAGTAATTATGATGCTTAATACTTACTTTTGGTTTTTCCAGAATAGATTTAAAATACTGATTGATAGCACTTTTATTAAATTCTACCAGATGTTGAGGAGTTGTAACTCTTGGACTAATACTTTGGAAGCAAAAGATCATTTACATTTCATTAACATTTAATTATCTCAGAACATCTCTGTTCTACCAATGACTAACAGATTCAGAAAAAACCTTAAATAGTCTTAACTCTTATACTATTCAAAAACATGGTTTTCTTTGAACTGAAAACTACATTGATTGGTTTAAAAATGTGTAGTACAGTGGTTACAACGTGAACTTTGAAATTATACTGTCTTGGATATAAATCTGTGTGCCAACACACGTTAACAATTTAAGCCTCCCAAAGCTCCATTTACCTAATATGTAAGATGGATATATTTAATAGTACTTATAGATTAAAATGATATCATATGAGGTAACCTGTGATAACAGTGCTGGACAAAAAATAAGCTTTTAATAAATGGCAGCTTTTATTTCTGTAGTTGTTTTTAGTGTTTGTATCATAATTATTATTCTAATATAATTATATATAATATGAAATTTATAATTGTATATAACCTGTGTATATATAGTAATTATAATCATGTTATAATTTTAATTATTATTTGAAAAATACTAAGAAAATAGATATTCTTTTTCATAATGGAATTTGTATCCATAAATTAGTTTTAAATTGTATTATATAGGGAGCATGGAATCTGCTGTCAACTAAAAATGGTTTGTGGATGTTAATGTCATCAGAACCTCAGTTGACTGATTCTTTGTTGCTTTTACTAACATTGTGTTTAAGCATGTAGTTTCAGTTTCTTGTTGGCTTTCTTCACTAAATTCCAAGTTCCTTCAGGACTATGTCTTGTTTATGGTGGAATTCACAATGTTTAGTAGACTTTTTTCTTACATATGAATGAATTAATCAGATATTCATCAGCATTATTTCAACATTAAAAAAAACCTTACTACTTAATGGTGGATCAAATGTGCAAAGTTCTTTTATGAAAGGTACTTGTATGCTATGTCTTAAAAAAACAATTGTGCTCAAAGGAAGGAAGAAAGATGTGATGCAAATTTAGGCAATGTTTGTTAAAATAGATATGTGAAACCTGGAGCAGTGGCATGTCCCAGGGACTCAGGAGGCTGGGGCAGGAGGACGGCAGGAGGATGGCTTGAGCACAGGAATTTCAGGTCGGCCTGGACAACAGAGTGGGACCCCATCTTGTAGTAAATAAATAATAGATAAATGAGTAAAATGTGTGACTAAGTTTTTATAATACCTTGTGGTGGGAAGAGGAATATGAAACATCCAAGCTAGATTTAGCATAATTACTTGTAATCCTTGACACTTTCATTTTAAAAAATCTTATACGCATTCTAGGAGTTGATTCTTTTTTTTATTAAATTGAGGTTGAAAAACAAACACCAATTTGCTTTCTGATTCTCTTTGCTTTAAGCAGAATATAATTCTTGTGCTTCTCTTAAGTTCCCAATCTATTACTGTCAATGCCTAACATATATGTATGCATACACCAATAACAGACTTAAAAATATCCTTTAGTGAAAAAACCCTTAACCTAACCCATTAGTAAGGTAAAAGAAAAGAAGGACAAAAGGACCAATTGTGATGAATGTGGTTATGACAATGTATTTGTTTGTCGGAAAGGGTAGGTAGAGTAAGCATTGAGATTTAAGAGTTTACAGAACAAATATAATGTAAAAGGGAATTTGGCACAATTTATGTGATGAAAGAATACACATTTACCTGCATTTTCACCCTTGTCATTCACCACCCACAAGCTTTTTACCCTCAAGAAGAGAATAAGCCCTCTGAAATATAACTGTCCACTGGAGAGCACAATGTATGAATGGCTCATAGCAAGAAAAAGAAAATGGTAACTATAAAATTAAATTTTAGTCATGAAAAGCAAATAGATGGAAACTGATTCCTCTCTGCAGGTTAGAATAGAAACACTGCAGGATTTTTTTTTTTTTTTTAGACTAAGCATTCTTTTCTTTCTTTTTGCCCCAGAATATCATAAATAAAACCACTGACTTATTTTCTTTATGTTTTCTCCTGCAAGTAGGATTTTTCTTTTCACATATGAGTTCCAGGCCTTTCTGAAACAGGGGACATTAATATAAGCCTAAGGGAATACTGGTCAAGATAGCCATTTGAAATAGAAACCACTCCCTGTTTCTTGAAATTTTCTCGTGTTCAGAATGCCAGGCCAAACTGGTCAGTCCTGTTCAGTTTTCTTCATTGATCTGTTTTCTCATTTCACTCTGTAAATGTTGGTTGTTTGTAACAGAAGTCACATTTGTCTACTCTCTAACCACTCTGCCTGGATTACCTGGTTATTTTGATTTAAATGCTCTCTAGTGAAAACTCCAAAATCTGGTCTGATTTCTATCATGGAGTTTCAGAACCTTACATCTGATGTCCTGCGTGGACAAACCTAAACTGATTTTAGACTCAATTCCATACATTTCTGCTTCCTTCTGTATTCTCATTTGTGGTTAATAATATCATCATCTAATGAATCTCTCAAGCTAAAATTTTCAATGTAATATAGGACTCTTTTCTTATTCCCACACCTCAGCCTGTAAGTCACTAAATTTTGTAGGGTCTGTTATAGAATATTTCTCTTCTAATCAGAGCTGTTATATGCCACAGCTTTAGGTCACATAGTTATCATTTTCCTCCCATATTGTTGAACAATCTTCTAACTGAGCTGTCTGGCACTTCTCTTAACCTTTAGGAGTCTATGATCTATACTGGTATCAGTTATCTACTGAAATCTGGTTTGGCTCTGTTATTCTTTTGCTAAGCTATCTCCACATGGCTCCACTGACCATCGCCTCAACTTCAAGCCCAAGTTTTTCCCTCTTTAGGAAATGCTTTCTATTCTACATGACCAGTAAACTCTAAGACCCAGCATAAAAATCACCACTTCTGTGAAGAATTCTTCTGTGAAGACTTTCTGTGACTTCATGGTCTCATAGGATTGTGACTTCCCTGAAGACTTTCCTTACACTCCTTTCTTTTATGCTCCATTACAGAACTTAACAGTCATATTATAATTTTTGTTTATAAATATTCCTTAATAAGAAAATATTTTTTGCTGAAATTATGACTTAAATTCCTTATGCATAACATAGTACCTGTTTCAAAGTTGGCACTGATTAAATATGGATTGAATGATTTTCTTCTATTGACTTAAGTCTCTTAGAGTGGTTTTTCTACAACCTCTATGATACTATTGGCTGCTCATTTTAATGTACTCTGATTTTAAATCCCATAATCATTTACTCCCCTCTTTACCCCTGCTCCTTACCTCTATGGTCATCCTGTCATTAGATTAGGGACATTAAAAGAATCTTCAGGTAGGAATATATTGGTTTGAGGTTAAGAATTGCAGAATCAAATTATTATTGACTGTTATTTTAAGCCAGGTTCAGTATTAAATGCATTAAGAATTTACTCAATAATTCTTACAACAGAAATAATCAATATATTTGTTTTACTAATTAAGAAAAGGAGAAATTGAGTAAATGGTTCAAGTTTATATGGTGATGACGGACATAGCTGGAAACCAGACACATATCAGTCCAGTGCCAAAAATGTCAGTATAATAGACAATTCATCACCAATTTAAATTTGTTTCTATTTCTATTGTGACTTCACACATAATTGAATTAACTGGGCTCTTGCTTTCCTCTCTGGTACCAGCCTTTATTCCATTTCAAGGTCATCCTCGTATAATTAGAACTGATTACTTGGCAAATAAAGGATGATATTTTCACAGCTTCTCTTACCTGTACTACATAAGCACAAATGTACAGTGTTTATTTATACCATATTAATGTAATCACAAATAGCATGGGATTTGAGAATACAGTTTTTGTTATTATTTTTAGTAGTATTTAGAAGTAAAATAGAATATCAAAGTTCTGTGATTTAAGAACTTGAAGTTACACAGTTGATTCTACTCATATTAGCCATTTAACCTTGAGCAGATGAGTTTCATCATCTGGAAAGATGATTTTCATGATACTCCAAACTCTAAATGATAGTTGACCTAAAAAGTATGAAGATTTCCGAAAAGTTTGTGGAAGAATTGAGAAGAAAGACATATCTGAAAAAATCACTATAAAATGCCAGTAATAATAATTATAGGCATATAACCATGAAATTAATTCTGTATATCGTATTAAGCTAAAGATGTCACTATTTGAATAGCATATCCTGTGTACATGAAGTTGAAAACCTAGGTGAAGAGATGGAACATATTTCCATCTCTTTCCACATATGACTAACAATTCTAAATATTATTTGTAATAGATAAGATTATTATCTATTACCAATAAGAGCTCATAAGAGCTCTACATAACCAAGTGGAAAAAAAGACATGTATTTATGAGACTAGGGGAAGAACATTCCAGGCTGGGACAAAATTGGGGAGAAATTCTGAGGATGAGTTAGAACTGTTTTAATCTTTTTGTCTGAATTCCTTAAAGATGGGACTGTTTTCTTACTTTATAAAGATACCCTAGGAACTTATTAAAATTAGGCTTAGTTGTGGGAAACAACATATTCTTACACTGATAAGGAAAACTTCAGGCCTTTTTTGCACGGAGATAAGACTTAAATATCACCACAGCAAGCTGCCATTTTAGCATTCAGTGGTTAAGCCAAGGGGCAAACAGCTGGAGCAGGGCTAGCAGGAAGACAATGGGATGTAGTTTCCAAACCGCAAGTACCTTGTGTCTAATTCTTGCATTCTTCAGCATGAAGATTAAGTGTTTTTTGTTGTTGTTGTTTGTTTGTTTGTTTTTGAGATGGAGTTTGACTCTGTCACCAGGCTGGAGTGCAGTGGCGTGACCTTGGCTCACTGCAACCTCAGCCTCCCAGGTACAAGCGATTCTCCTGCCTCAACCTCTCCCGAGTAGCTGGGACTACAAGCGCGTGCCACTAGCTAATTTTTGTATTTTTAGTAGAGACAGGGTTTCACCATGTTGGCCAGGATGGTCTCTATCTGTTGACCTCATGATCCATCTGCCTCGGCCTCCCAAAGTGCTGGGATTACAGACATGAGCCACTGTGCCTGGCCAAATGTTTTTAATATTACAAAAATCAGACAAATGAAATTCCTCATTTGTCCTCACATGCCCTTGTTGTTCCTAAATTCCTTCAGTTGTCTAATTATGTCACTTTTTTTCAGTCAATCAAATTATAATTGCCAGTATTAAGTATCAAGTTGTAGTGACAGAAAGGAGTGAAAGCAGGAAAAGATATATGAAACTTAATCTCCTCATTTAAAATCATTTAAAATCATGCGAATGACTGAACAATCTTACAATAAGAACATTTCTATCAGAAAAGCTAGGAAGTTTATATTAAAATACTGTTTTTAATATTTAGACTCATTCTTTTATATGAAGCTAATACAAGATAGAATAAATCATTTTTTTAAAAAAAATAAGCAAATCTCAACAGAGGCAAAAATCAATAGTTTCATATGCAAATAAAAACAGTGCTTAAAATCAGTCCATTGTAAGTTGTTTGCTGTTTTCTAATTGTTCAGAACAATATCCTTTTATCTTTCCCAGGTGTTTTAATGAAATAGTGACCAATTTCTGAAAATGTTTGTCTTTAATATAAACGATAGCCAAATGCCTTGGAGAATATTTTCTTTTATAATTTCTATCATTATAAAAAGTTAGTCTTTGTAAATTTAGATTGTTTAAAGTCTCCAAAGTTCTTAGATGAGAAGAGTTGATTTTAACAATTCTGTATACTATTAATAGTAATGCTTCAGGTTCATTATAAAAACTCAAAAGGAAGATAGTTAACAAAGTGCAAGTTGAAGTATCATTACCTAATATTATTATTGCTCAAATAATAATTTGATTATTATTGTACTTTCTTCTAGCAATAACCCTTATTTGGAAACTTCATTTCTAAATTTGCCTTCCTACTATTATGTTCAGACTTTTTTTGTTCCCTCTGTCTTTTAATGATTAAATCATCATAAAAGGCTGGAGTGCAGTGGCAGGATCACTGCTCACAGCAGTCTGTAACTGGGATCAAGCAATCCTTCTACCGCAGCCTCCCCAGTAGTTGGGATCACAGGCACATTCCACTGTTCCCAGATAATATATTTTATTTTTTGTAGAGATAGGGTCTCACTATGTTGCCCTGGCTGGTCTCGAACTACAAGGCACAAGTGATCCTCCCGCCTCAGCCTTCATAACTTCTGGATTATAGACATGAGCCACTGCACCTAGCCAATATTTAGTTTTCTTGTTTGTGGCATCTATATTATTACATAGCAATGTGTTTTAGTTAAAATATCAACTTAGTTAAAAAATTATTTTGTTAGTTTTTCTCATAATAGCTATAGTTTCCTAATTCTTTAAAATTATTTAATATATGCCTTTGATATAAATATACTTCCCTTAAAAATTGAGAAGGCAATATGTAATATAATTTCCATTAACCCAAAGAGGCTAAAATGCTGCTTTGAACCTTCTCAGATTCTCTCTACTTGTAACTTACACTCTGTTCTTACTGTCCTATATGTGGTTTGCCAAAAATATTGACCACCTAAACCAATTTTGCTGTATTTCAATAAAACAAAACCAAGTTTTGGAGTCATAACTCCAAAGTTTGAATCATAGCTTTCTCACTTAACAGCTCAACGATTTAACTGCCATAAGCCTCAGTTTTCTCAATTGTAGGTAACATCAGAAGGCTTTTTTTTTCTTATACTTTAATTTCTGGGATACATGTGCAGAACGTGCAGGTTTGTTACATAGGTATACACCTGCCATGGTGGTTTGCTGAACCCATCAACCCGTCATCTACATTAGGTATTTCTTCTAATGTTAACCCACCCCTAGCCCACCATCCCCCACAGGCCCCAGTGTCTGATGTTCCTCTCCCTGTGTCTGTGTGTTCTCATTGTTCAATTCCCACTTATGAGTGAGAACATGCAGTGTTTGGTTTTTGGTTCCAGTGTTAGTTTGCTGAGAATGATGGTTTCCAATTTCATCCATGTCCCTTCAAAGGACATGAACTCATCCTTTTTTATGGCTGCATAGTGTTCCATGGTGTATATGTGCCACATTTTCTTTATCCAGTCTATCACTGATGGGCATTTGGGTTGGTTCCAAGTCTTCACTATTGTGAATAGTGCTGCAATAAACATACGTGTGCATGTGTCTTTAAAGTAGAATGATTTATAGTCCTTTGGGTATATACCCAGTGATGGGATTGCTGGGTCAAATGGTATTTCTGGTTCTAGATCCTTGGGGAATCTCCACACTGTCTTCCACAATGGTTGAACTAATTTACACTCCCACCAACAGTGTAAAAGCATTCTTATTTCTCCACATCCTGTCCTGCATCTATTGTTTCCTGACTTTTTAATGATCACACCAAAAGCAATGGCAACAAAAGCCAAAATTGACAAATGGGATCTAATTAAACTAAAAAGCTTCTGCACAGCAAAAGAAACTATCATCAGAGTGAGCAGGCAACCTACAGAATGGGAGAACATTTTTGCAATCTATCCATCTGACAAAGGGCTACAAGGAATTTGAACAAATCAGCGAGAAAAATCAACCCCATCAAAAAATGGGCAAAGGGTATGAACACACGCTTCTCAAAAGAAGACATTTATATGGCCAACAAACATATGAGAAAAAGCTCATGATCACTCATCATTAAGGATATGCAAATTAAAACCACAATGAGATATCATCTCATGCCAGTTAGAATAGCGATCAAAAGGCTTTTTTATGAGAGATAAATGGGAGAAATAACACAAAAATATCATCCCAGTGCACCTCTGATATAATAATTCTTATTACATGTTAGATGATGTTATTAATTACAATATTTGCCAATTTTAACATAAGTTGGGACAATGTTTTACCAGCACAGTTTTTTCCCCTGAAGAAATCAAGGCTCATTAGACTTTTTCTATAATGGAATTTATATTAGCTAAAATAAAATTGGAGCTAGACTGGTGAATATAGTTTCCAGAAAATATACAATTTAAATTGCTAACATAAAAGACTGAGTTTCCTTAAAGTCAGATCTTATTCATGTATTTGTTACATCTTATATATCCTGCCTTTTATGAATTTTAAATTTTGTAGCTATTATATTTTAGTAAATTGATGGTATTGTTTAAGTAGAAATGAAGAAAATATATAATAGTTTTTAAAGCTTTACCTAAAATATACAAGTCTTAGAAGGATTACATACTATTCCCCATTTATTTATTTATCATTGTATTAAATCTTTTTGCTGACAGCATGGGGGAAATTATAATGATTTAAAGAGTGAATCTTTGTCAGTATTTGACAGAGAAGGAAAACGATGATAACATACAAAGAGTTATTTATAACAAAATTTAACTTGAAAGTAGCAATTGCTTCATATTTGATTTATGCATTTATTCTAGGTGGTAGAACAGACTTCCCCTGTCCAACGAGTGACCTTTAAAGGTGGCTATTGCAATATGAAAATATACATTTTGAGAGTACAGTGATTATGGAAATGCAGATGAGAAAATAGTTGTGTGGCATGTTTTGAGGTTTTTTTTCTTTTTGCCTCACTTACTTAAATGGTGGTTTGTGATTTTCGGTATTGACTTATTGAATTATCATTTAACCTTTTCATATTCAGTAACTGGCACCAACCAGTTTTTCTTTGCTGCCCCATCTCCTACCAGAAACAGCCACACTACCTAAAGTCTAAATAAAACACAAATAAATATGATCCAGAAACACAACTAATAGAGAATTCTGGACTTTGTGTTGCAATGCTTTGGTGGACTCAGTTTGATTTAGAACTTTGTCTTTAGCAATGTAGTTTTAGAAATTTGATTTTGAGTTACTCATGGATACTCTGGGTTATAATTCATTTACTCCAACAAAACTTTAAAGACTTCATAATATTACTTCATTTGTGAACAATAAGTTTACCTAAAGAAATGCTGTTTAGTTCTTTGTCTATAAAACACACATGTTCCATTAACCAGTGATTTTTTTCTAGTCACTGGAGAAAGTAAATTTGATTAAAATTTTATCTGTGCATCTAAATGTTGTTAAATGCAACTTACTCATTCCCAATGGGTTGTAGAGAAGTTTTAAAGGTAATATTAGGCCACCTTGTCTGTTTTTAAATTTTATTATATGTTATCATCATTTTCAACCAATTTGCATTGTTGATTGAATCATGCCTTATCTCACTGGTTAATGGTTGAGAAAGGATTTTTAGAGTCTTTTCGTGTTGGACTTTTGTTGTCCATATAATGATTTGTATACTGGACAGCTAAACATCATAGACAGATGTCTGCTTTTTTTTTTTCTAAAACTTATGATAAACTATTCTTGCTGATTATATTTAGTAAGTATTTTGTATAAGTCACTCTCAGACTTGATGAGAAAACAGAAATAATACCTCTAATCCTCTTTCTTCCAGATTTTATGTTGTAGTACATGTATATACGCTTTGTGTTTCTAGGGCAATTTGACTTTGTAATCACTATTTTTTATTTATTTTATTTTTTATTTTTTTGCAACTGAGTCTCACTCTGTCACTGGGGCTGGAGTGCAGTGGGGAGATCTTGGCTCACTGCAACCTCTGACTCTCAGCATCAAGTAATTCTCATTCTGCAGCCTCTCGTGCCTCAGCCTCTTGAGTAGCTGCGACTACAGGCGCATTTCACTATGCCTGGCTAATTTTTGCATGTTTAGTGGGGATGAAGTTTCACCATGTAGGCCAAGCTGGTCTTGAACTCCTGGCCTCAAGTGATCCGCCTGCCTTGGCCTCCCAAAGTACTGGGATTACAGGCGTGAGCCACCATGCCTGGCTTGTAATCACTATCTTTTAATGACCTACTATTGATATTTCCTAAAAATGACTAATAGTCCCCTGTTTTATCTCTAATAATTTAATCACTTAAGAACGGTATACAGAAACTAGTTGTTTTTAGAGATGAGTATAAATATGCTGCTTTTTTGTCATTAGCTGTTTATCAACATTTAACAAAATGTGGATGTTCAATTTTTTAAAATAATAACATAAATTTTCATTACTTTTCAGCTCCTCTATTAAGAGTTCTTCAGCTGTGATGCTAGGCAAAATATTACAGACTACTGCATGAGGACCCACCTTTCTTTTAGGGAACATTGCTCTATTAAGTAAAGGGAAATGGTATTATCCCTCAAATCACTTAGGAGTATACAACCTCATAGATCCTTCAGCAGCATATTAAATAGAATATATATATATTTTTTTCTGTAATGGTAGAGAATATCTGATCTGTTCTTATGAACATTTCCCTGCTCTTTAATATGCATGGGGATATATTCTATGCATTAGGATTAAAAGCACAAATGAACTACATTGTGTAAGTAAACTTCAGAAAAACAAATGGAGATTCATTGAACACCTACTAGGTGACAGACAACTGGACAAGAAACTGGAGATGCCAAAATGAATAGGGATATGGTTCCTTACAGCATGAAGCTGAAGATACAGTGGAGAAATATAGAACACAATTTAATCAAGTCAGTAATCATAGTCTTTTGTTATTCTACTTAAAAGATTAACCCTCTTATAGTTTTCATAGATTATTGGTGTCAATGAAACTGATATCGGTGTGCTAGGGGAGGCCAGTGGGACCTCTACCCCAGCTGGTATCCAGGCTCTTGACACAGTCACAAGAAGGAATTCAAGGACAAGTCAGAAAATAGTAAAAGTACAGAGATTGTTGCAAGGGAAAAAAGTACACACTCAAGAAAAGGGAGTGTGGGCGTACTCAAGAGAGACAGTCACATGCAAGGGACTTTGGGGCTGCTACCTTTATGGGTTTCTTTAGCCAAGGGATGGAATATTCATGAAGATTCCTAGAAAAAGCTGGCGATTTCTCATAACTGTGGTGCCACCCATTTTTACATCAAATATGAGTGCTCCTGGAACTGTCATGGCACTTGTACGTATGTTATTGACTATGTTAATGAGCATATAGTAAGATCCTAGGTAAAACCCAGGACAGATACAGTGCTATGTTGAGTCCACCAGATCTTAGCCAGCTTGATCCATACCCTGGTTTTCAGGGTCTTATCTGCTCCTGGCTTCTGCAGCTCTTTCGGCAGTTTCCTTTTGCTAGTCACATGAAACTGCTGCCTGGAATTTTCTATTCTCTTGCAACCACCTTGTGCTACTCTTGCCTCAAAACTGTCCCCATAAATGTGCTCCTTTTCAAGAGAAAAATTAAAATACTATCAGAAGCAAATATTTTACTTAAATCAGTAAAATGTCCTTAAAAACAGATTTGTTGAGTTCACCTTAATTGGTAATTGGCTGACAATTAGTACGAATTTAGTTCATGTTTGTTTATAAGCCATGTGACATCTGTGAATTAGTTTTATATGAATTGAAATCTTTTCAGAGAAAAAATAACGTAGGCTTTTTCTGGTTTGGCATTTTTTTTTTTTTAACCCCCCAAGGAGCCACAGTAGAAAATGAAAAACATAGATCTGTAAAGGAAATGGCATTTTCTAAATACTCTTTTCTCCCTGTATAAACACATTGATTGTTAGTTTTTAAATTGCTTTGACTTATAAAGACCTTAAAAATCTCAAAAATGAGTATTTACTTCCCTGGAGATTTCTTCATTGAGTTTAATAAAATCCTTAGTGGGTCACTGCAGGTTTCCTTTTTTTTTTTTTTTTTTTTTTAACTTTTCTGCTTTTGAAATTACAAGCTGTTACTCACCAGGTGTATTTTTATTAGTTTGTGTGATTCTGAGCCTGAATATTTATTTTACAAGTCCATTTAGCAAACTATTAAGCTTTTTAAATCTGTAAGAAGAGGGGCAATACTTTCACTGCACCTTTGAATGTCAAATATTTAAAGGGTAATTACATGCTTGAATCATATTCGGAGTCAGGATAGTCAGGACACACTTGCTGATTTGGAACTGAGAATTGGTTACTTCAAAATAGAGAGTTATTTTGTACCCAAATGTATAATATTGTTAAATAGCATCACTGAAAATTCTATGAAAAACTGGTCTGACATACATACACGCATACATACACATATTTTGCCAGTTGAGCCTTTTCACAAGACTCAGCTACCTAGTTTTCTTATTAAATTTTGCTCAAATGGCACCAAATAAGAAATGTCAGCATGACTTGTATAACAACATACTTTCAAAAGTTTGTGTCATATGATTCGCATTACACTAGAGTCTTGGTTAGATTGGAAAGGCGTTTACAATAAGGTAATATAAAGCTAAATTCTTAGAATTTGATTTTAAAAGAGTATATATATATATAATGAGAATAAAGAATATATGTTTATAAGATTTTTCTTAGCAAATTTTATAATTAATAGTAAGCAGTTGTGCAGCAAGAGAAAGCTATATAGTATCTTTATAGATCAAAAGTATGATTATTTATCTTATATGACCACATAGCCTACTCCAGCTATTGCCCCATCTCTCTATAATATTCTAAAGCTAAACTCCTTGAGAGAGTGCACACTTCCCATTTTCTCGCACCATTCACTTCCCAGGCAAGTGATTTCCATATCTCTAAATCCAGCAGGCACATTTTAGTCTGCCTTTTACATGGACCTAGCAAAACTGGAAACACTCACATTTGCCTTCTTAAACACTTCTTTTTCTTTGGCTTCTGTGATTCCATATTTTCCTCTCTCTTCTGCTTGTTCTGACAATTTTTCTCAATCTGCTTTTATACCCACTTTCTACTCATCTAGCCTTGTCTGCCCAGAGTTTAAAAGTTGGAGCTTTTTACGGTGGTGTTCTAGGTCTGAGAAGGCAAAACTTTTGGTAAAGGGACAAATAGTAATTATCTTATGCTTTGCATAACATGTGGTACCTGGTGCACGTTTGCTGCTGTAGCATGAAAGAAGCCATACACGATAGGTAAATAAAGCTCAGGTTTCTAGATATGCTATTCTGCTTCTCATTTTCTTTATACTAAAATAATTTTGTATGGAATTCTACCAAAATTCTTTTCTATTTCTTATATTTAAAGGAAATTAGTTTTACATTTTCCTAGGATGTTTTTGTAGCTATATACCTGTAGACCCTCCCACTATGTGCAAATAGATTGACTTGTACTTTGAGTAGCTTCCTCCTCTACTCCTCCCAAGTATCCATCTTGGCTTTTTTGTGTTCTGTTCTTACTGTTTCTGTTCAGGTCACTTTAGATTGTACTCCCTTCCAGGAGTTACTTTCTAGTGTGGGACTTAGGCTAAAAAGAGAGCTTAGGTTTTTTAGTTTTGAGATTTTACAGGGTTGAGGGTCTTCTACTATTTTCTGACTTTACTATGGTCCCTTTGCATTTACCCACAAATTTGAATCTGCAAAAATTTCTTTTTTTTTTTTTTTTTTTTGAGACGGAGTCTCGCTCTGTCGCCCAGACTGGAGTGCAGTGGCGCAATCTCGGCTCACTGCAAGCTCCGCCTCCCGGGTTCACGCCATTCTCCTGCCTCAGACTCCCGAGTAGCTGGGACTACAGGCGCCTGCCACCACGCCTGGCAACTTTTTTTTGTATTTTTAGTAGAGACGGGGTTTCACCGTGTTAGCCAGGATGGTCTCCATCTCCTGACCTCGTAACCCGCCCGCCTTGGCCTCCCAAAGTGCTGGGATTACAGGCGTGAGCCACTGCGCCCGGCCTCTCTCTGTTTTATCTGCTATTCTCAGATTGTCTCACTGTGCTTCCCATAATTCTCTGATCAGATGGACTCTAAGGGCCATCAGAATCCTGAATGCCTTCTGCTCTCTTTGCATAATTGCGGATACCTTCCAGATTTTGTAGCTATCAGTGATTTTTATTCACTCACTGGTTTTTTAGCGCTCATAACGATTTGGGGTTTATAACTGATACTTGTAGAAGCCTAGAGATCTTTTGGTTTGGCTATCCTGTTTTTATAGGAATATTTGGGAAGACTCAAAACTATTCCATTTCTGCATTTGCCAAAAATCCTGTCATAGAAGTTACCTAGTATGTTTATTTTTTAAGGTAGAGAATGTAAATGCCCTAGTATTCTATATCATTGTATTTTTATTTATTGATTTAGCCATTCATTCACTGATTGATTATTTTATTCATTCAAAAATGACATTCATTTATTGAGTATCTATTACATTACAGGTACTTGACAAAATGTGATTCAGAAACAGAATGTTCCAGATATCATGTCAGGTGCTTTAACAAAGAATATCCCATTTACCCTTCAGAATAATACAGTTTCCTGAAAGTAATTATGTTGCCAAAGTTTACAGACAGCTTCAGTACCAGGTCTTTGAGTTTATTGTACAATTGAATGAAATATGTTGCTCAAGCAATTGTTTGATGGTTACAATTGGTCACTAGACTAGGCACTTGGAACAGAAATATGTGCCAGCCTTTTTTTTTTTTGAGACACAGTCTCATTCTGTTGCCCACGCTGGAGTGCAGTGGCACAATCTCCGCTCACTGCAAGGTCCGCCTCCAGGGTTCACGCCATTCTCCTGCCTCAGCCTCCGGAGTGGCTGGGACTACAGGCGCCCGCCACCACGCCTGGCTAATTTTGTGTATTTTTAGTAGAGACGAGGTTTCACCATGTTAGCCAGGATGGTCTTGATCTCCTGACCTCGTGATCCGCCCGCCTCGGCCTCCCAAAGTGCTGGGATTACAGACGTGAGCCACTGAGCCCGGCCTTTGCCAGCCTTTTGTGTGTGTGTGTGTGTTTGTGTTTGTGATGCTTACCTATTATCTATATTAAAAACTTTACTATGGACGAGCCCCACTATTACTTTTGGCAGGAATTAAAGCAGATATTGAAAGGATAAAGTAAATATTAAATATTTCACATGCTCACACAGAGATACATAAAAAAATAGGTGAGATCATGCTATTGAAGGCTTAACATTAATCTTTACTTTTAAACAATTTAGGATAGGAAATCAATTCAGGTTGCACTGCAAGGAAGAAATATTAACTGTTCTACCAGTTGAGCATTGTATTGTTATTACTATAGAGTATTTTTGGATTAGATGTAATTGCTACTGAAGTTAATCATTTATTATACACGCACTTAGATTTCTTCTCATTAACATAACACCTGCATTTAAGGGTGCTCTAATGCCATGCTACTCAAAATGTGGTCAATGGACCAGCAGCATCCAAATCACTTGAGACCTAGAAATGGAGAATCTTGGATCTACTGAATTGGAATCTGTATTTAACAAAATCCCCAGGTTATCTTATGCATCTGAAATATTGAGGAACGTTGTTCTAATGTGTCAGTGCTTAGATTCATCAGGAATAGGAAGAAAATAAATAATATTAACTAGCAAATTCTTTTTTTTTTACTTAGCTACACTGAGAATAATTAACTAACAAATTCTAAATACATTATTAAGATATTTTAAAAATAGATATCTATAACCTATTAATATTTGAATATTTGTGTGAATTTTTTATTTAGCATTTTAAAAATTATATGCAATATTTTCCACCTAGCTCAATGTTTTGGTAGAGCTTTGTTAGTATAGGTATTAGACATCATCCGGGCTGAGCACAGTGGTTCACGCCTGTAATCCCAGCTCTTGGGGAGGTCAAAGTGGGAGGATCATTTGAGCCCAGGAATTTAAGACCAGACCGGGCAACATAGTGGAACCCCATTAATACAAAAAACAAAAAACAACAAAGAAAAAGGAATCATTTTGTATTACTTTAATGGTAGCAAAGCTCATTTGATTTGAAGAGAATTTTTTAAAGAACTATATTGTTTACACTTAGCACAGACAGCCACTAAATAAGGTTGTGCAGTGCTCAAGGAGGGGACTATGGGCAGCTTTGTCACATCTATACCTACACTGGCTCATAGCTATAATGTAAGCACTGTAAGTACAGGGATCTCTTTTCTCCATATACATTAATGATAGAATACTGCCAGGCAAATAGTAGTTCAATAAATATCACTGAAACTTGTTTTTTCTTTGTATGTGAAGGGTCACAGATAACATTGTAAAATGATACAGGAAGACAGCACACATTAAAAAAAAATAAATCAATAGGAATGATACTTTGCGTAACTTATATTTTTAAAACTCAGATGCTTTGCTTTGACTTGAGCAAATCCTATTAATCACATTAATTACAGTTTCACCAATGAGGAGATGGAGACTGCAGTTAAATGACTTGAGTATCATATGTCTTGACTATAATATGCCTTGATTGTAACATAACATACAAACTAGAATGTGTTGACGCTAATATTTCTTTTTCTTCCTTTCTTTTTCTTTTTTTTTTTTGAGACAGAGTCTTGCTTTGTTGCCCAGGCTGGAGTGCAGTGGGAGATCTCAGCTCACTGCAACCTTTGCCTCCTGGGTTTGAGCAGTTCTCCTGCCTCAGCCTCTAGAGTAGCTGGGATTATAGGTGCCCGAACCACACTGGGCTAATTTTTTGTATTTTTAGTAGAGATGGGGTTTTGCCACATTAGCCAGGCTGGTCACAAACTCCTGACCTCAGGTGATGCGCCTGTCCCGGCCTTCCAAAGTGTTGGGATTACAGGCGTGACCCACCGTGCCCAGCCTAATATTCCATTTTTATAAATACTTTAGATCTTCTCCCTTTAGTGAGAGTTGCGATAATTAGTCTATTTGCAAGATAGCAGGGAGGATTAAGTGTATATACTGTAATTGAGAAAAACATACTCATGGCTCATCCATGTTAATGGCTTGCCCTTGTTTCCATCATCTTCTCTCTGATTATTGTACTCTAGAGGCAACCAGGTATTCAAGTGTGTGGCAACTGTGGCCTTCGATGTGTGTTTGGAGTCAGTCTGTACCTTGACCTTGATTACTCTAAATGAGGAGAAGGCTATGACTTAATGGCGAGTACATTGGCCTGAAAATTAAAGACCTGGGTCTAATTACCCTGATAATTGAAGATCTGGCTTAAATCCCAGTTCTGTTACTGATGCTGCATTGAATTTAGTCTTTTCACTTAATCTTTTTCACCATTGTTTCATTTTTGATGGAATGAGGAAAATTCTAGCTACCTTACATGGTTATTGTTATTACATTTGAATGAAACTCATTTGAGGTATATTCTTTTAGGAAGACTGATGAAAACAGAATTTCGAAAGTCCCTAGGTGTTGAAAACGCTTTTCTTTATCCTTGATATTTATTGAATTTTCTTGGTTGTTCTCTTGCTTTGTATATTGGTTTTGAAAATCCTGCTGCTAATCTGATTATCTCATCTTTGAAAATTATTTGCCACTTTTGCCAGGAGGCCTTGATGATTTTGTCTTTATCTTTGAAGTCTAATTATTTTAATAGGATAGGTTTCAGAGTAATTTTCTGAGTTAATTTTCCTCAGGTGAACCTTTTTAAGTTTAGATTGTGGTCTTTTTCTTTCTCTAAAAGGCTTTCTTGCTTTACACTTGTAAACATTAGCTTTGTTGCATTGTTTTATTTTTCTCACATCAAGTTAATATTTTATAATTTAAGTACTAGTTCTTTTTGCCTGTCTTCCATTTCCATTACTTTCTCTCTGACCCTTTTACTTTTTTATATCTTTTTCATTTTTAGGGGCTACTTTCTTGCCTTTCTTCAATGAAGCTTTGTGAATTTTCATTCGAGTTTTTTCTCATTTGGGCATTTTATAATGTATTCTTCATTTCAGTGATAATTTTGTCTTTTTCTTTTATTTCTTCCCTGAGATCAATCAGCTCTTTTCCATTTATCCGTTTTTTCCACTTTTGTTTGTAAATTTTGAATTTCTGATTCAATAGTTTTTTAAAATATCATGTGTCTTATTTGCGTATATTTAATCCTGCATTGTGTTTTAACTTAATTTTCTTCTGCTTTGTGGTTGCTTTGTATGAAGGAATTATCAGTTGGTATGTGTGGAATTTAGCTTCCTACTTTTCTGCAACAGCTCTGTAAGGACTTTTCTTCACCTTTGTCTACTGGGGTTTTATACAACAGTGCTAGTTTAGTTGTTCCTTCTTTCAATATAGCAAATCTAGGTACTTTAGAGGATCTTTGTTATGGTAGTGGGGAAAGGATTGTTAATCCTCCAGTTTTATGATTTGCATTTTATCTTGCAAGACCCTAAATTTTATTTTCTTATTGTGTCTTCTTTATCATCCAGTAGCCTGTACTTCTCTCACCATTTTTTCTCTTTTCTTTTTCTAAGAGTTCATCTTTAAATTGCATCTACTGTCTCTTTAAATCATATCTGCCTTGAAAATTATGTTTCTCTCTTTAAAAGTGATGGGACCTTTTAAATTGTGCTTACTTAGAAATTTCTTCCCTGTAGTCCCTGCTCTGATCTGCAAAGATAGTTTTTCATTCTTTTCAGATTTAAGATGGATTTTATTTTTCTAGTGATTGTTGTAAGTCACTCCTTCTTTTGTTTTCCCCATTGTTTGCCTATGAGTAGGGATGGGGCTGGGTGTTGCAGGAGGAGACATGATGCTCTGGGATTTCCTGATTTTCCTCTTTTCATTCATAGTTATGCAGTTTTGATATTCTCTATATAAGATGTGCTTGAATAATTTACATAGAATTTAACTTTTAATTTAATTTACATAGTATTTAATTTTCCTCGTTTTTTTCTTAAATGTAGAATTTGATTTTCTTTCTGTTTTTTCTTATTTGCAGGGGATATTATGGGAGATAAATAGTTATATTGTTGCCATTGCCCTCAGCTATCCTGAAAGTATTTTTTAAAAGTTTTTACTTGAAAAATTTGGCTTCTGTTGTTTTACTGCCTGACAACTTTGATTTACCTTTTCTCAGATTTGTTTCTCTCATAAACTTTAGATTGAGTGCACTGTGTATTATTTTGTAGCATGATATATTGTATTTTATAACAGCCTTAACGGCTAGCTCATTTAAGATAATATTCTAGCATGCTTATAAAAAAATTAATCCATTGATGGATTATTTGCTTGTTCTGTAATTGAAATATTTGAAATATTTACCTTATGAAGTCTCTAGACTGTCTTCACGAGAGTTAATTTTTCTTCAGAAATAATGAAATGCTATCATAATTATAATGAGAAATATAATGGTGAGGACTTTGTAGACTAAATCATTCAAGTATAAAATATTTTAAATTATTTTTCCAGTTTTTGCATTATGTCAATTACTTTGGCATCTGATATTTTTGTAAATATTAATAAAATAAAAAAATTATCTTGCGTAAAGTTGCTGACAAATAATTTATTTGTATGGATGTTTCTGCAAGTGAAAAAATCCATGAAATAACTGAAAATGCAGTATAATTTTTATCATAGCTTTTTTCAATCAACTTTTCATATCTAAATAATTTCAGAAAATTATAAACATATGTAAACTTATTATATCACAATTTTGTTTTTAATATTTTAGATACTGTTTTACAATATAGTGGCTTTCTTTTATAATCCTAGGTATTTTATTTTATGTATGCAAACACATAATTCTAAGAATGGGTCCATAGGTTTTACGAAACTAACAAATGAGCGTAGGTCATGAAAATATTTAAGAACCCCTTCCCTAGAATATAGTCCTAAGGAAGACAGGGGTTCACTGATGCAGCCTAAGTGCCTGAAACATTCTCTGGAATATAGGAGGCTCTCAGTGCATATATTCTAAATTAAACTCAGACTTTCATAGCAAAATCTTTTGTGACCTTTTTATGTGATAAAATTCTCTGTTATAAGCTCTCATAAGACAAAATACTGCTCATTTTTAGCTCTTGTGGCAATTACACGTTTACATTCATTGTTATTATAATTTGATTGTGAGCCACTGGAATACAGACTCTAATTGGGTAGGGATCTTATCACTTTTGCATGCATTTTCTGAGCCCCACACAGAGTCTGGCAAATAAATGTTTGTTGAATGAACTATAAATTATATTGAGACACAAAATAAGTAAGATTTACTTTCTGTCTCAAAGTTTTGTAGGGACTGTGAGAACTGTAAAATATTGTAGCAAAAGGTAGTACCCCAGCAAACAATCATCCAACCGACTGGCTAAATGAATAAATAAAACTTATAAGAAAGTACAAATACATTGTTATGGGAATTTAAGATATTAAGTGATCACTTTTTGTGTAGAGGTCAGTGTGTGGTTTATATAAGTAGTAGTAATTTACTTGAATGTAGAAGGAGAGGTTGGATTTCTAACACATTTATAGAGACCCTTGTATTCTAAGAAAGGGGAATAAAAGCAAAAGCATGGAAATGGCAAGAAACAGGACAATTTCAGACACTGACCATAAGTTATCTATAAGGAATGGAACAAATTAGTTTGTGCAGTTAGATTTTGAGTAATTTCAGTATAAACCTGGGTGCTAAGGCAGGGTTTTGGACTAAGCTTCTTTGGTAGCTAATGCTACCCTGTTGACAGTTTTTGAAAAGTGAAATATTCAATGCAAACTATTGGGGAGATTCAACTTAACATAGAAAAATAATACTGTGAAATAGATTTTTCTAATAAAATAAGTATAAAACATATTTCAGATTAATAAGAGTTCTTAAATTCAATAATATATATTTTGTGTTTATTAAAAACACTATAGATAAATTTTGTGTGGATACAGAGAAATAAAACTAGATAAGGCCTATTATAAAAATTTTACCTCTAAGAGGTAAGATCTGCATTTTTCCTTATGTCATGTGTGGATAATGGGATTAATACTCAATTTATTTCCAATGGAAGGACGGCATGCCTGTTCTATAGCATTTTATATTTCAAAACTGTAATAGACAACAGCAGAACCTTTGCTTGCAAATTATTTTATTTTTATGTAGTTAATATTTTGATGATGTGAGAGAAAATGCCCATGGAGAAGAGACCAAAGAAAGCCACTTCCACTTAATTGATATATTTGTATTAATTTCTACATTTAAATCTAGGTGTGAGGTTACAGAGTAACATGGCAGAGAGCTTAGGAAATCATGGACTTTCAGCCAGACCTGGGTTTCAACACCTACTCGGTTGCTTCCCAGCTCTTGAGTCTTAGGCAAGTTGCATAACTATTAAGAGCTTTAGTTTCCATATATGTAAAGCAAAAACAACAAAAATGGGAATCACATGACATGATGCATAGCGCATAGCACAGTGGTTGTCTAGTAAGCAATCAATACAATTGTTTTATGATTAAAATATTACAATCATGCATGATAGAGGTCCAAACTATGAAATACTCTTCTCTTTATTTTCTAAAATCCTACATTTAAAATTTTCACTAAGTTCACTATTTGAAATTCCACCATTTATTCATTCATTAGATAAGAAAATTTCTTTGCCACTGTAACCATTGGACAGTTGTAGATACTGGCTTTACTTCTTTCATCCTGGCCTGACGCTGTGGCTAGGCAAGTAAAGAAGAAAATGAAGAGGGTAGAAAGAAAGTAATTGGAAGAAAAGGATGTAGAAATGAGTATCAAAGCAAGAAGACAGAGAATGACATGAGTAAAATAAAGACATTGAAGAAAGTCTGAGAAAAAAAGTCAAATATAAGAGAGAATGAATACTCTCTCTACCATTCACTACTATTTATTAAGATTATAATAATAACAGTGTTGATAAGTTAAATTTTTTGCCTTCAAAGTCAGCTTTTCTCTGCCTTTGCTGCAAGATACTGAGAAAATGTGGGGAGCCCCGATTTAGCTGTTGGCCTTCAAATCTTATCCCAATCTCTATAAAGTGACTGATCTGGAGCAAGTTACTTAACAACTATGAATGTAAGTTTACCGATCTGTAACATGGTGAAAGTTAGCAAAGGAATTAAATCCAGGAATGACACATAGCAAACTATACCACACATAGGAAGTCTTCTTCATATGTTAGCTGCTATGTATAAATATATGTAGTGTTCTCTCCTACTCTCTCTCACTCTCTCTCAATATATGTATATAGCAGCTAATATCTGTATATGTGTATGCATATATATTTGATTTATAAATGTTATGATGTTATGTTTGAAAATAGTTTGAAACTGTTTTCAAAACTGGCACTTTTATTTTGTGGATACAAATAAATATTTTTGTGTCATCCTACTACCACAAATTCTTTTCCTGAAAATGGTTTAAAATATATTCAACAACAGCATTATATATCTAATGAAACTTGTCAATTAATTTCTTCAATTTCTTCATTCCATATTATTTATTTCTTAAAAATTTGAGAATCAGATACTTCTCAATTTACTTTTTAGTTTTGTATGATTTCATCAGATTGTAACATTTATAAATTATTATATAATTTGCTTAGTAATAGTCATACGACTCAATATTTCAATCAGATTTTATAACAATTTGTTTGAAACTTTGAATTGTGATAAAAGAACTTTTCAGAGATAAATTCAGATTAAAAAGCAAAAAAAATTAAAAGCCTTTTGATGGGGAGTACCAGTTACTTGTCCAAATTGAGAGAAAAAGAAACAGTCATCAAAATGACCAAGGGTAATGTAGCCTCAGATTTCTCTTTGTTACCTAATGACACTATTTAAGATGGACTGTCAGATCCCATTAGGTTTGTGGATAATATTCTGCAGATGAGATGAAAACGGAGTTTTCGCTCAGCAGGAGGAAAGTGAGAAGTACACTTATTCTAGTCAGGCTCAGAGATGTTATTCTTTTTCTGTTGTTGCTGTGGGATAACATTGCATCAATAACAGGAAAGTGATCCAACTAAGCTTCATGCACTGCAATCAAGTTGTTTTGATGCAAATAAGGTTCAGTCACTTAGGGTTCTCAGTCATGACAAACTGTGCTAACAAACTATAAATCAAATCAGAGCTGAATTGCAAGTGTATATGCTAGATAAAAAAGGGGAAAAGCTTTTATCTTTTAGTAGGCTTAAGGGTTATTTTGAATAACTATAAAGACCTTTACAATATTTACTACAAAATTAAAGTATAAATGTTGTTGTTGATAATTTTTAAAAGTCAATTTTTATTATCCCAGAAATCCTAATGGAGTTTTTATTAAAACAATATTATGAGACAGGTGAGCCTATGTTATAGTTGGGAAAGTATGTTTTTCTAGCATACATAAACAAACCTCTGATCATAGCTCTTTTTCCCCTTCGTTTTGGAATTGTGGTTGGTCTGGAGAATGAGGAAAAGGAATTTACTAAAATTATTTGCTCTTTAAAAAGTTATGCTTATGTATTATACATATTCACATTTAATTCAAAATCCTTATTTTTTAAAATTTTATTCATAGAAACATTGGCATTTAGGGCCCATGTATTTACCTGACTGACATTTGCTGGTAATACCTGTCTGTCAAACTAAAGTATTAGAAACTGAATAGATTTTGAACTAGGAGTTCACATGCAATTGCCCATGTTTCATACCGTTGTGTCATGTGTTCACATTTCCTTTAGTGGTTGTGGAATGGAGATTATAATAGCCATATATAGAGAGACCTTACATGGAGCCGATAGAATATATAGCAACTTAAAACAGACTGAGTTACTATAAAAATCTTAGCCATGTGTATCTAAATTTTCACTTTTCACTGCGAGGTGCAATTTGAGAATGAATCTTTCCTACATAAGAAGACATTGTAAATATGCAGGTGGGCTCTAAATCCTGCATTTGTAGAGCAGTCTTACTGTGCTAGCTTGTAGTCATAAATGTTTCTAGATTGGAATTAGATTTGGAAATTTAGCAACCAATGAAAATAAGCATTTCAAAACCTTGTGGGTGATTGTTTTTTGTTTGTTTTTAATTAAGTCTGAAGAGAGTGCACAGAATGTCACACAGTAAATAGATGCTGTCATCTTTCATTACCAGGCACCCCATGACAGAGTCCATTGCAGCAGAGCTGAGAACCTTCATATCAGAAAATGAGTTTGCTTATCAGGCATAGAGTGAAATGTTTCTGTGTCTCACAAGAATGTCTGATATTATGCTTCTTTAACTGCACCTGTAAGCCTGTTCACTGCAATTTAAAGATAGTATCATATGTAACTTGAAGTCATTTTCAAACGGCCATTTGCTCACTCTTAGAAGGAGTTTTCTAATTAATAAATCTTTTTGAAGACATGGTGAATAATTGGTCAGATATAATTAGGATTAGTATTAAACCCTCGGGTCTGAAATTGTGATGAAAGGGTCTGAGATTTCACCCTGCATCTCAGCTAATGAGTGAGCCTGTCACAGTTTTACAGATATTGACAGAAAGATATGAGGCATCTGTGTCAGAGACAAGAGTTTCTTCCAGTAAAAGCAGCAGTCGAAGTAACATTGTAATGCTGTTCCCTGAGCCTGAGCCCCAATTCCCAGGGGACTACCAGATGAGGGCCAGGTGATGCCTACACATGTGAGGGGTATACTACAGAAGAACCGTGAGATTAGAAGACTGTTTTTTATAGAAGCTGTTGGAATCCTTTGTCCTGGAGAAAAACAGTATCTTCATTACCCTGTGCAAAATTAGGAAACAGTCCAGAAGATCATCCTCACATTTGACCTCAGTTGTAAGTCCAGGTGTCCCCCAAACCACCTTAAGTATTTACAATTAACTGCCTGGATGAATAGAACTCACTGAAAGCTGTTATATGCATGGTTATGACTTATTATGTCAAAAGAATACAGATTAAAATCAGCCAAAGGAAGAGATGCATGTGGCAGAGTCTAGGAAAGTTCCTAGTGTGAAATTTCTGATTCTCCTCTCCCAGTGGAGTTGCGGACAACATTGATTTTCTCTGCAACCCTGCATGATAATATGGATGGAGTATTGACAAACCCCAGAAGGTCATCAAAGCTTTGGTGCCCAGAGTTTCTATGGAGGCTCTGTTAATGTAAGCATGGTCCACTGCCTGTATGGCTAGTCTTAGTCTACAGCCCCTCCAATGGGTGAGCTGAAACTGTGACTCAAGAACTCCACCCCAAATGACATTTGGTGTGACATTTTCTACCCTAATTCCTATTGTTAGAGTATCTGGTATGATTCAAGTCCCTCAGGCAAACAAAGGCACTCCCATAAGTGTCTTTTATGAAATTCCAAAGGCTTAGAGACCTAGCAAAAGCCAAGGAAAAAGACAAAACATGAATTTGGGTGATGTTAAATTATTTATTACAATTCTTGGAATGTAAGCAGATCTCTCTGGGGAGGGGAACAAGATGTGTTTATTTTTATCATCTCTGTCTTTCCAGAGCTTTCTGCTTATACAAATATTTCTGAAAAAAATAGTGCTGGATCAAATTGGCTGTTAATGTCTAGATGTGTAGATTCATGGCGAAAAGCCTGCCAACAACTAGCTAGTGCTTTGCATTTGATAAAACTCATCTTTTGAGATTCCCTCTTTCAAATTTCTGGCTCTTCGGGTGGACTAAAGAGCACTTCTTTTCAAGCTGTATTTATTAAACCTAGAGAAAGTGATCACCCTACTTTTAGTAGCTTTTATGTTGGTAATAGAGGAAGTCTTTCTACATTGGGAAGGTTTTTTACTTCCCTCATGCATACATATATGTGACTTGACCAAATTTAGAAGGTTTTTGAAGGGAACAGAAATCACAGATTACTTGGAAGCAAGCAATTTCATGAGATGGCACCATTGAAATTTATTTCATTTTTTGCCCTCCTAAAAACAAGGTGATTTTCTTCAATGACTGTAAGGTTTACAAAACCTAACCATGATTTATAATTTAAATATATAATTTCATGTGTTTCTTAAAATGATATTCCATTGCTGAGAGTGACAGTCTCCTCTGCCTCGAAACCCTAATAGTTGGAAAGGAGAGGACAGGTACTCTGCTTTCTAATCCTCCTGCCTTCAATCATTACTCCTCATTCCTATTAATACACTTATATTTTTAGCCATGACTATTCCTCACCCTGCCCCTCCCAAATTCATTTTCCCTTTAGATACTTTCATGGATCCAAAAGGAAAAGTGATGCTTCTTTTTATCCATTTGGTTCAAGCATGAATATCTTTCCTTGATATCTCATAGTAAAGATCGGAACATTTAAAAAGATTTTTGTAAAAGCTAGGGTAACTTTTTCAAACTATTTTCCCTAAAACATTATTTCCTTTAAAACAAGAATTTCACTGTCAAATACATTTGGAAAGTGTTGTAAACAATATTTTCCTCTAGGGAAATTCAAAATACACATTATGCATAAAAGGCTGTAACAAAATCCTGCAGCAAAATTTAGACAGAGGAACAACAATAGGTAAAATAAATACGGAGTACAGCATGCAACCAACATGGTTTCTTATAAGATATGGTTTGTACCCTCTGGCATCAGATGTGAGTTTCAAGGGCTACCTTTTATGTGAAAGAGTCGTTTCTTAGCCTTCACACCCAGAAGCATTGGCTGAAGTAGTTTGACAGCTTAAGGTCTAGACCTAAGAAAGTGAAGCTCATAGAAAGAGATTATTTCCTCTCCTGCTTACCTAATACTTTTCTTCTAAGTTTTTTTCTTTTCTCTGTGGATACTGTTACTACTAAATCTACCTGGGAAGCGTAAGTCCTCAGGCTATGGCTTCACTCTATGACCACAAAGGGCTGCCAAATTCAGTGTAAGACAATGACTTCATAATTCTTAGATAAAATGTGGTAACTAGAGCAAACAGGAAGTAGTGGAGCTAACAGTGTTATATTTCATTGTGTGCAGTTGACATTTCTTAGATATAGCTTCTGCATATCCCAGGAATCAGAGAAATGATCTGCCCTGAATAATGGCTGAATTAATTGTTTTTTTTCCTAGATATGACTTAGTATGTTTAAATATGCCTTAGTATGTTAATGGTGTATGTATAGAACAACTAAAGTCAAAGTGAGGCAATTTAGTAGAAAATAATTTCAATTCCTGATTTATGACAAAATTTAAGTCATATTTTAACTTAGAAAATGAGTGACTTTTAATAAAAAAAAATTTCCTATAAAAGATACTGATTTTCTTTTTACTGGAAACAATATTTTTCAACATTATGTTCTTTCTTCGAGAGCTTAGCATCCCCTAAATATGAGAATCATCTACTTAAGGAACTTGAAATTCCTGAGAAGACACAAAACATGTATATATAAATATACTACAATACATCAGCAAATAGTCATTCTTTTTCAGGTTTACCTTATTTTTTATTCATTATCAAAGCTGCTTTTTACTCTTTATCAGAAGCAGAACACTAGATTTAAAGGCTTTCCAAAGCCTAATGAATAAATCCAGTGTTCTCTATGTGAATATTGCACACTTAAGGCTGTCATGTTTTGATTAAGCATAAGCTTTAATAGATTTGCTGGAATAATTATTAAAACATTTGAAGACCTACATTTCATACTGGAAAGTTCAGAAAGATAAAACATACATTAGCGGATAAATTCATACGAGGTAAGTTTTAGAAAAATTAAGTTCATGGTATTTATGACTTTTTGGAGTGATAGTTTGTTGATGCCTATTGTTAAGTAATGCCAATACAATGTGACACAATTTTATTTAAAAAGGTGAAGGATAGTTGTGTATTTTATAAAGTGTTTTTAATGGTTGATGTACTCTTTTGAAACTGTTTCTATTAGAAATGCCTGATGCCACATTTTTAAACAAAGTGTCTATTTCTTCACAATTTGTATCCAGGAAAACATCATTTCTGTTAATATGCCAGTGCCAGAGAGAAACATATTAATACATTTTCACTTTCATTTTTATACTGACATTTTATTTTTAGTGTTGCAGTCTAATTTTTTTTTCTACCTGAACTGTCTTATGGACTAGGTAAACTCAAACATGTATCATTCCTGAGAAAGGAGAAAAAAATGAAAATATACTCTGTGTCTTATCCTTTCAAAAACTTTAAAAGTTGGAATTCTGAATTCGAGAAAGCATTCAGAAAATAACATTCTAAGGAAAATATCCTAGTTCTTTCTCTGAAATACACCTCTGCTAAATATCAGATATATTTTCACTGATCTTAACTTCGAAAATGATTTCAAATTAAGGATGACTTGCTAGACATAAGACAATTTGGCTCTAATTTTTTTGTACCTTTACAAATTGACTTCAATTCGGAGGAAAATGATTTGTGAAAAGTCTACTTTATGCCATTTGATTTATATAACAGTGGCAAAATATGCCTAACTTGTATGTGAGTGAAAAGATATGTTTGCTAAGTATTATTTGCTAAACAAATCTCCAAATAAATGAGGCCATCTTTTAGAAAACGTATAATTGATGTTTTAGCTAAAATTTTACTCAAATGAGGTAAAGAGCAAGGCTAAGCCTCACGTTGGTATTGAGTGTGTATTCTTACATCTCTGAAAGTGAGGAATGGACAAGGGCAATCATTCTGGGATGCTATTTGCATTATAGACCAGAAAAAAAAATTTATAATGACTTTTAAGAGGGCCAAGTCTGGATTTGTTAGAAAACAAAACTCTGGTAGTGTGTAGGACTCTTACGCAGCTAAAGGAAAAGTAAGGTGGATTAATTTATTAGCAGTCACTTGCTCCACTCCAGGTTCAGGCTTCAACAGTCCATCCCAATCAGCCCTTTAAAGTGCCCCTTATCTGTGCACAACTCATCCTTCAGCCCCACATTCAATCTTTAGGGCCTACCTGTCTGTTCCACATGAGCATACACACACATCTCCCAGCTAGCACAAGTAATGTTATCTTCACCGACAATTTCAAAGGACGCAAGGAAAGGGGAGCTTGGCACCTGGGTAGAGCCTCTGGGACTCATGACTCCGAGGGTGGCTAGAGAACAGATACATCAAACATCGTTAAGGTGCCTAGAAACTCTAAGACTCTAGGTCCTTGGATTGTAGGGCTTCAGCCTAGTATGACTTATATCCTAGTGAGTGGTAGGACCTGGGAAACTCCTATTGGTATTTGTGTCATGCTAAGCAGAATTGACTTAGAAAAGTTAGTTACAATAACATCCTATAAACAAGGTTTATCATTTAAAGATATATATATATATACACACACACACAGATACACACACACAAACACACACATACTAGCGTATTCTTTATCAATAAGTGATTATTCTGTAGTATTTTCAAACTTCAGAATATCAAACTTCAAAAGAATCATTTGGAAGAGTGAGGGTAAGAGGTTTTAATATGCAGTTTTCTGAGCCTTGTTCCTAGACTCTGAATCAAGATTGAGTTGGTTTGTTCTGGAAACCAAGAATTTGCTAGACAAATAAACATCCATGCTGGATGGAATAACAGCAGTCTTTGGAACACACTTTACAAAGCATGACCCCACTGTAATTGTACCCATCGACATTTATTTTGCAGTATATAATATGTGATGACCACAATAGTGTGAGCATTTTTCACTAATCATCCACTGCTGTTTCCTTCACTGCATTCTTTCTGTAATGCTTCATTTAACAAATGTTCGTTGGCCATGATTTAGCAAAACATGTCTACCCATTAATAACCTGTATCATAATATGAGAACATTTCATTCACTTAATGTTTGCTAAATGTCTATAATACAGAAAGATTTACAGTGAAACTCCTCTTTCAACAAACTTTATCAGGAAAATTGTCACATCTAGAAACACTCACAAGAAAATGAAGAAAGTAAGAAGTGCCATAAGAGAAGTCAATATAAAAGTTTTTCCCAGAAGGGGATTGCTTTAAGCTTAGGGTAGTCATGAAAATAGAGTATTTCAGGAGACCATTCATGGCACTCTTTAAATATGAGTCAGACTGTGAAACTCAGGGCAAGGAGAGAAGCAATGGCAGATGAAGGGAAGATTTAGGGTATGCACAGAGAACTGTATACCATATGCGTATATAGAACACATTTGGATATCACATAGCATAAGTGAATAGCAATAAGGTAAATTTGGAGCTTGGTAAGATAACCTTTTGAATGCCAAATACATAAATAAATAAGGACTATAAGCCCTACTGTGTAGATGAGGAAATGCCAGTAAGGGTTGAGGTTCCAGGGCAGTATATCATGAAGATGTTCCAGGTAAGTTTGTGATGAGTTGAAGTGAAGGAAACTGTTCTACAGGAGACCACAGAGACTAGATAAGATGTAAAAATGCCTGAATTTAAGTACATAATAAAAGGAAAAAAATGTAAGGAAAATTTAAACAATTATATTCAATGAGTCTTGGTAACTACTGGACATGGGGGAAAGGAAAGAGTCAAAAAACAATGCCCAGAATTTCAGAGCTGGGCAACTAAGATTATTGTGGTGACAAGAACAAAAATAAAAATTCTTTTATTATTATCAAAACCCTGCATTAGATCCTTTGTAAATATTTAAATTAATCTTCCTCCCATCTTAGAATTTGGAAAGCAGGGAAGGGGGTCCCAGGGGAACAGTAGCCAGTGGAGAGTTGAGGAGAGCAAGGGGTATTTATAAAGAGATTCTTGATATGTCTTCCTGTATCACAGGGCATGCTAAACTTTCTTTTTCAAGGGCAGGTGTGTGTGTGTGTTTACAGCATACTCAAAGTAATGTTTACCCTTGAAGCACGTTATTTATTGATATTTACATTTATTGAAGATGGAAATTCTCTAAGAGGAAAATAAATAACAGGTACTTGACTTTCATAAAATTTATTTTCTGTATTTACTTAGTAATCCTATTAGTTCCTATTTTGTTTGAGATTCTATAGTATTGTTTCACTTAGCCAAATATTTCAAGACAACTTTTTGGCAGAAGAACTTTTCATTTATTTGCATTTCTTTCAAAATTTTATTTTCTAATTCATTTAAACTTTCACAATATAGAAAAATATATTATTCAGGCAAACAAGTTTTTGTGAAATAAATTGAAATAGAAAAGGATGAAGAATGTCATTGACATAAAAGTGTAATTGTTCTTCAATGTAACCTTACAAATATAGGTATAATATATGATAATTGAAAAAGAAGGAAGAGAGAAAACTAACATCCAAACCACTTGAATGAAGTAAGTTTTTACACAGCAAAAATGTATACAACTTTTATTTGTCAAGTATACTTTAATAATGCTGGGGGTGGGTGGAATTAATTAGCAGTAAGTTAGGGGGGAAAAGCAGATTACGTGGTGGTGGCCATTGTAGTAGTTGAGAGCCCTTCATAAATGAATGTTAACATCGTTCTAGTCACAAATATTATCTGAATATGAAATTCATGCTACCATCATTCTGAATACTTTTATTCTTGAGTTTATTTTATTAAGACATTAATATTGTTTTCATGATCATCATCATGAGTGTGACCATCTCCCCTCTATTCTACCTAGCACTGTTTTTCTTCTAGGAAGTGCATGTGGTGTTTCAGCATATTTTACGTTACTTTGGTTACAATTAAGTGAAATTTTATGTCATAAATTTATATAGTTTAAAAGCTTAGTTTATAAGAGCTTGCCATGGTTTTCTATTTCTGGGAATGATGTTTCTGATAAAGATGTGTGATAGAATGCATGATAGTTATCCATTTCATTCCCTATGGCTCTTAGTGTAAAGTCCAAATCTCTTCACATGTTTTATAAAAGCCAGTAAGATCTGGTACCTGCTTTTTACTCATGCATAGTTTTACTCCCTCATATTTCATATTTTGCCCTCCAGCTTTACTAAATTTTAGTTTCTTCCCTGAAAATGACTCTGGTTCTCGTTTGCAGGCCTCAGAGCTCACTTTTCTATCAGCCACAGTACTTTGTTCTATGCCCAGCCTTCCCCTTCCCATCTTTTGCTTGGCACCTAAGCATTTTTCATGTCTCAGTTGGTCCCCTGTGCATCCTTTAGGTTTCACTTTCTCTGGAGAGGCTTATGAATAGCCCCCAAATACATTGGGTGGACCTCAACTCTATATCCAAAGAATTTTGTGCTTCGATTTTTCATTTCCCATGAAAATATACAAAACACTTCATTAAAAAATATAATGCTCTCTCTCTCTCATATATATATATATTAGAGAGATATAGATATATAATATATATATTAGAGATATAGATATATAATATATATATTAGATATATATATATATATAAAATATATATATAATTACCTATGTTCTTATCTCTTATCCCCACTAGACCCTAAGCCTTGTAAGGACAGTCTTTGTCTATCTTATTTTCCCTTTGTCTTAGTCTGTTCATGCTGCTATGACAAAATATCTGAAGACTGGGTAACTTTTAAAGAGCAGACATTGATTTTCTCATAGCTCCAGAGGCTGGAAGTGCAGGACCAAAGTGCTGGCAGGTTTGGTTGTCTGCTGAGGGCTATTTTCTGTTTTCAAAGTGGCACCTTGATGTTGCATCCTCAGCATTTAAGCGTAGTGGAAGTACATGTTAGTTGATGATTGTTGAATGAATTAATTGATGATTTTATTTTTTATGGTTAAACTAATGTGGTATACACTAGACCCATATTCCAACACAAACATTCATAAAGATTAAAATATAAAAATATTAGATTGTAGAAATATGATATAAATTTGAATAACATTTTTAGAACAAATTTTCAACAAGAACTATGCTTTATACTGTGCTACACACTTAGCCTTTTTAGTTTTTATTTTTTTTACCCAGGCTGGAGTGCAGAGGTGCAATTTCAGCTCACTGCAACCTCCACTTCCCGGGCTCAAGCGATTCTCCCACCTCAGCCTCCCATGTAGCTGGGACCATAAACATAACACTACACCTGGCTAATTTTTTGTATTTTTGATAGAAATGGGGTTTTGCCATGTTGCCCATGCTGATCTTGAACTCCTGAGCTCAAACAATCCACCCAGTTCAGCTTCCCAAAGTGCTGGGATTATAGGCATGAGCCACTGCGCACAGCCCACAATTAGCCTTTTCAAAGCTTTTTGCATGCTAGTCTTGTAGAAATTATTTAACAGCTCTGAATTATTGATAATATCAAGGTGTATTGTAAGGTTAATTCTTTATTCTTAATATTGAGATAATGACCTATGCTCTTAAGTTTGTATTTAACTTAAAGTGTAATCTCTGAACCAGAGTGTTAGCTCTTAACAATTCATAAATGGTAACTAAATTAACATTTTTTTTTTTTGAGATGGAGTCTCGTTCTGTCATCAGGCTGGAGTGCAGTGGTACGATCTTGGCTCACTGCAACATCCGCCTGCCGGGTTCAAGAGATTCTCCTACCTCAGCCTCCCAGTAGCTGGGACTACAGGCGCACACCATCATGCCCAGCTAATTTCTTTCGTATTTGTAGTAGAGACGGGGTTTCACCCTGTTGGCCAGGATGGTCTCGATCTAACCTCGTGATCTACCTGCCTTGGCCCCACAAAGTGCTGGGATTACAGGCATGAACCATTGCACCTGGCCAACACTTTTTTTCAAATATAACTTTAATTAAATATTGGTGGTGTGCTAATGGTTTTTAATAAAGTGTTAATTGAATTGTGCTCCTCATCACAAAATATTTGTAAACTTCAAAGGTTCTTATGAAACTCATAGTAACTTTAAGAAGAAAGAAGTAAAAGCAGAAAAGTTGATAAATTACTTAATATTATTTCCTGTTATGTGCATTTTCTGGTTCTTGTTTTTAATAATTAGATACATATTATGGCTTTAATGCATTAGAACTATTAACCAGGTATCTCAAGGTGATCACGCCTGTGTCTTGCTAGTCATGCACTGCCCACAAGTGCTCAATAATATTTACTAACTTTACCAGGTTAACTACAAATGTGGGAAATAGTTATTCATTTTAATTGGTTAAAAAAACTTATTTTACTTTGTTATTTCAATATCTTTACTTGACGCTTACTCTGCATGTTTATTAATTGAATACTCTATTAAAGAGAAAGTTATTGTACAGTGCAGAGCTGGATTTGCAGACAGGAGTTCAACTACTTATTAATTCATTTAAACCCTCTGAAATGCATTTTCTCATGTGTAAAATGATTTCAAAGCACAATGAAAAAAGACTGTCTCAAGGAGATACTGTTTACTCACCAACTTATCAAATAGAATAACATAATTTAAAGCATTCTAAAACCAAAGAACTCTAGACGTACTAGGTATTATTACCAAAATTTGTATTTCTTTTCTACATATCACAATGTTCAACACAGAATTAGGGGTAAAAGCAGAAAATTGGAGAGAACACCATATAAATAATAAAGGAACTGGGTGCTGTGGCTCACACGTATAATCCCAGCACTTTGGTAGGCAGAAGTGGGAGGATTATTGAGCCCAGGGGTTTGAGACCAGCCTGGGCAACATAGAAAGACCCTGTCTCTACAAAAAAATACAAATAAATTTGCTGGGCATGGTAGTGTATGCATGTTGTCCTAGCTACTTGGACAGCTGAGGTGGGAAGATGGCTTGAGCCTAGGAGGTCGAAGCCTCAGGGAGCCATGGTTTTACCACTGCACTCCAGTCCAGCCTGGGCAACAGGGCAAAGCCGTGTCTCAAAAGAAGAAAAAAAAAGAAGAAATGTTCAAATAAATGATGTTACACCCAAAATATGTGATAATATGTGATTCAATTTACCTTTAAATACTGAAAATATTTTATGAAATTAAAAATACTATCATAACAATTGGGGAGTATCAATTATATATGGGTACATCTGGATGCCTGCATTGTTCCTCAGGTTTTGTGCATGAGGGATAGCTCATATATGAGATTATATTGCTATTATATTGCTACATACCAGCCAGCTAAATGCAATCCCCCAAGGACAGGAGCTAAAGTATAACGGAGAATATCCAAATTTTAAGGAAGTCTTTAAATGCATGCCAGTGTGTTAAGGGAACTTATCTTTCTGTAAGTGAATGCAGTTTTACTTTTCTTAGCCCAGTAGCTAACAGATTTGACTTCTCATCATACCTCGTTATTAAGGGAGATATCTGAGAAGTAAAATGTAATGCTGTTTATGCTACTGATCTTTTTAGCACCCGGGAGAGTAAGGAGGGCAGCACCTTCAAGTTAGTGAAGATGAGAAGAGAGCCAACTCTTAATGAAATATTTTCTTGAATCTGGCAGTAACAGGAAGGATCTAAAAACTGATAAACACTTCGGTTACATCAAGGACTTTCATATTCCCTTCTTTATTATGCCAGATGTGAGCTGCCAACTTAACTAATTACCATGTTCTCAGTGGGAAGTTTGCTGTAATGCATTTTTTGCTCAAAAATATGTTAAACATAAAATTCATTTTTTTTTCTTTTGGGGTCTTCATTTTCAAAAAAGGGAAATAATATATAAAGCTTTGAAAAGAAAACTACATAGTAGCATTTACATAGGAACGTTTCTTGATAAAATACTGATATAGGACCCAGGAACAAGCCTGGCAAAAAATTTTTCCTGAGGGTTTTCAAGTTAGAAAACCCAGTAGTAGAATAAAATTATCCAAAGACACATGTTTTGGCAAACTGTAACTTACTTCTCTTTTATATTCTGTTAAAAAATATTCAGTTGCTTTTGTTGGTATTTAATATTTTGAGAATATCTAAATATAATAAAAAGATCCGCTTTCTTCATTTGCAAATGAGAACGTAAAGTTCATTATTTTGACCAGCAGTTTTTACTATTTGTGATTAAAGTCCTATAAGAACTTGCTTGATATGAGATTGTGCTCTTCTCAAATAACTCTTCAATTTCAATTTTACACCTTTGCAAATGTCAGAATGATTTGAATGTGAGAGAAAAGATAAGGGACACACAGAATAACTATGTGTAAATGATGTGCCTTTATTATTGTTAAATACTAAATAGTAACTATTGTTTAAAGAAAATTAGTAGTCTTTGAATTCACAAATTGGAATCCTATTTACATTTCATTTGATAATAATCACTAGCATAAGAAAGACATTACATTCAATACATATCAATATACATAATTAAGAAGGAAATGATTTATATTCAAGGTCATGAACATCATACATCTTAGATTTTATAATAAAGACCACCAGTAACACAGCATTTTACTTGACACAGGAAGTTATTTTGCATTACACTACAATTTAAATATTCAAATTTATTTCCTAATATTTTACCAATTGGCATCCACAATGTAGACAGTTCAAATTGTTATTAAATGTACACATGCAGTTAAATATATATAAAGTATAAACAACAAAAATCTCCATCTACTATGTCAGGATGTTAAACCTTTCTTACGGAGAAAAAAAAAGTGTTTTGCTACACTTTGAGCTACTCATCTGGAAATTTAGGCTTATCTATTAGGCCCATGGATCACCATTGAATTACTCATCTGAATGTAGCCAAAAACTCATACTGGGAAAACAGTTTAAGAAGCTAATTAAACTGATAGAAAGAAAACTTTAATTTTAAAGAAATACAGAAAGCAGATGATTATTTATAATTTCACTTAAACTTCCTAGGCTCATATATGAAGAATAAAGTATTAAACAAGGAGAACAAGACCAATGCAAATATGAATTGTGGACATCAGGTCTTAGGATATATATACTAAAATACCTAGGCTTATTCAGTCAAAAAAATATAACAGTTGACCCTTGGACAGTGTGGAGTGGCCGAACGCTTGTGCAGTCAAAAATCCACAGATAACTTTTGGCTCCACAAAAACTTTAACTACTTACAGCCTATTGTTGACCAGAAGACTTACTGATAACATAAACAATTGATTAACACATATTTTTTATGTTATATATATTATATACTGTATACTGTATTTTCACAATAAAGTAAGCTAGAGAAAAGTAAATATTAAGAAAATAATAAGGAAGAGAAATATATTTATTATTCATTACGTGGAAGTGGATCATCATAAAGGTTTACTTGTGGTTGTCAGGTTGAATAGGCTGAGGAGGAGGAAGAAGAGGAGGGTTTGGTCTTGCTGTCTCAGGGGTGGCAGAGACATATAAGTGGACTTGCTCAATTCAAACTCATGCTGTTCAAGGAACAACTGTATATCTATATGTGTATATATATATATGGATATATAAATGTATATACATTTAAGAATTTCAGTGAATTAATCAGAAGAGACTCCCTTCTTTATTAGCAAACATAAATAAAAATAGATACAGGTACCAACAATCAATAACAACTTGTTTTTTAGATATATAATTTATTTATATCTACTTACTGAAAAGTATGCAATATATGCTGTTTATTTTTCTTTCTTCTCTCACTATATTAATTGTATCCCTTCCCACCCCCTTGAAATAGTCTAGATTTATAACTTCCAGTGTTTCATAGAGATATACTAAAAGTTTTATGAGATTATTCTGGAGTTACCATCTGTAATTTTCAAAAGTAAACTAAAATTGCTCAGCGGATAATACCTGTATTCTATTTGGAATATCATTATTTGTGCATAATTTCTTATTAATCATTATCTTGGAACCAGAATAATTGATTGATACAGCAACGATTTTTGTAAATATCAGCAGTCTTTGGAGAATGGAGAGTTAGGAAATTTGAAGATTCCAAATAAGTCATATTAACAGATGATTATGTTCCTACTAATAATTGTATTACTAGTAGAATAAATTGGCCTCATTCACCTTTATTTTTGTTAGCTGTTTAGGTGCATTAGACTGGTGGGTACACTTTTGTCTTTACTAGTACTAACTAGCAAAAGGCTGTTTTCAATCTTTTTAAATAAATATCTATTTTAGTAAATACTGTAGCGACTACTTTGCAATAAATATCACTATTGACTTTGTAGACATTTTCTTAAGGCATTGTACCTCAATTTGAACAATAGAATTTCATTTAATACAAAATGTTTATCATTATTTCCCTTCTTGGAAGGACAGTCTAGCAAACTCTGAAGGTGTTTCTCAGTAAGAACTTTTATGAATGTGGCAAGGTTGTTAACATGATATCACTTGGCAAAGTTTCTCATATTACATGTGGACATTTTAAACGTATTTAGTGCCATAGCCTTAATGTGTTTTTATTGTATAAACAAGTTGTATTTTGATTCGGATATACTTAGTTTTTAAAAAGTAGATGTTGAAATACTTTTAGTTTGGTAAATATTTCTTTTCAAGAATAATTCCAATTGTGATCCTCTTCCATATTACAGTGGTAATATAGGGTTTATTTGCTGCTAGGTAACAGATAAAATTGCTGTTAGGTAACAAATAAAATATGCATCTAAGAAGGTTTGTAATTTCTGTTTTATTTCTATCACTGGTATGTGCTTAAATTAATGAAAAGCGTCTGAGACTACTGATTATTTCAGGAAAAAATTTGCCAGCAATTCAGAGTAGTTGCTACTAGATGGTAGCAGTGTGTTTCTTTCTCTAGCATAGCTGGGTTGCAATTAAAAAGAAAACAGACATTTGGAAATATTCTTTATAAAAACAATTATTATTCTTGAAACTTGAATTTCAGTGGACACATTATAAACTAAATAAAATTAACATACTATAGAAATAATTGTAAAAATATTTTATGTTTCAAAATCATTGTAAAAATGTTTTCTCTTTTAAATATGAGCTTTACTCTTTAATTCTTCAAAAATTCCAGTAAATCGCCTCACTTTTGGTCTCATCTGCTTGCTACCTAACCTATATTGGTTCATTGGTCCTTTCAGTGATACTTGTTTTTGTATTCTAGACTATAGATAAGTCAATAGACTTCTGTCATCTTTCCCTCTAGCTAATGACAGCAGCACTATCATCATAAATATTGTAGGAGTTTCTGGTAACTGAGTACCTACTGCATACCTGGAACTGTGATAGGTGTTTCAAAGATAATCAGTATCTTTGTCTGAAAGGTAGGTAGCATTACCTTCGTATAACTTAAATTGCAGAAGAATTGGCTAAATAAAACAAATGATGAAAATAGTTGTAAGACAAGAAATGTGGGAATGAGTATATTTTTTGGGGAAGGGGGACACCTGCCTTTTAGGTACATTGATTGTTTTTAAGTGAGCTAATCAGGAACAGATTTCAGGTTTTCAAGAGAATCTGAATCTGTGAATTATGATGTGAAATAGCCTTAAGAGTTGAGATGGCCAATTGAATTATCTTTCTAACTACATGGTGGGTGAAGCAAAAACAAATGTAGACAAGGTCTGCTGTAAGCAATTTTATAGGCTACTTGGTGTCACACAGGTACTAAGTGATAAAGCAGGATCCCAGCCCAGATCTGCTAGGGTCCACTGCACTCCTTTTCCTCTAATCCACACTGCTTTGTGAGCTACAGGCCTGTAAAAATGCCACTATCTGATTTGTATATTCTATTTCTAGGCAGTTGAACATTTTGAGACGAAATCATGAAATTAAATTGAGTGTTGTTCAAATTTAGCTGCCCCCCTTTTATTAATTGCTCCCTACTTTTTTCATAGGTTCTAATTCCTGAGATAGTAAATGGCACATAGGAAATTTATTAGGAGTAATTTGGGGATCACCATCTGTGGTGTAGAAGGGGAAAAGGCAGGATTAAGCAGAGGGAGAAGTTGAGCTGCAAAGCACATCCAACAAAGGCCTTTAGAGACCCCATGGGGAGCTCTAGGACAACCCAAGGTAAGATAGGGGGCTTGGCCTTTACACACTTGCATTGAGATTTGATGAAATCTGGCTGCCTTGAGGAGAGGAAGTCCCTTCGGCTGATTCTGAAAAGGCTGAGAGGCAAGGCATAGTGGCTCACACCTGTAGTCCCAGCACTTTGGGAGGCCAAGGTGGGAGGACTGCTTGAGCCCAGGAGTTTGAGGCCAGCCTGAGCAATATGGCAAAACCCTGTTTCTACATAAAATACGCAAAAATAGCCGGCCATTCTAGTCCCAGCTACTCGGGAGACTGAGGCAGGAGAATGGCGGGTGAACCCAGAGGCGGAGCTTGCAGTGAGCCGAGATCGCGCCACTGCACTCCAGCCTGGGAGACAGAGCGAGACTCCGTCTCAAAAAAAAAATAAAAAAATAAAAAATAGCCGGGCATAGTAGTGCATACCTGTAGTCCTAGCTACTTAGGAGGCTGAGGTGGGAGAATTACTTTAGTCCAGGGAGTTCCCCCAACCTGGGTGAAAGAGCAAGAATCTTTCTCAAAAAAAAAAAAAAAAAAAAAAAAAAAAAAAAAAGGAAAACTACAACAACAACAAAAGGACTGACAGCTGAAGCTTTTCTAGCAGCAGCACTGTCTTTCACAGTTATGATAATAGCCTGCAATAACTTACCCTGGCATAACAAGAATTTGCATATCATATAATTGGTGATTTTCTTGACCTCCATTCTCAAACAGAGGCTAGTTATATTTTATATCTTCTGTGGGAGAGAGGAGAGGAAATCAGAGGGGAAATAATAGGCTATCCTCTTTCGGAAAACCAAGCGGCCAAGGGGGTATCCCTTGGTGCACTTTTAGAGAATATCCAAATATTCTCTAACTCCAAAGCTCTAAACATCCTAGATCAAGTTAAGGAATTGTATAACCAAAAATCAGAAATTTCTGGAACTGTAGCCACTCTATTGAAAGTGCCAGGCAGACACAGGACTCAGAATTATCTTGTCAATACTCAGTCTGGACTGTATAATTTTACCAGTTGGCTCCCAAATGCCCAGTCCAGAAAGAGATAAACCTTGATGGGCTGGCTGCAAAATGTATTAATGTTTTTATATTGTTTTACAGGGATTTTATTCATGTTTTACTACCCATTATAAAGACAATGTGGTTGGTCTTCATCAGTGTCATGTTCAGGAGCCCTTAATAGCACTTTGTTGGGATTTTAATCTATTAATTAAATTAATAATTAAAAATTACTTATCTGTTATTCATACTCCTTATTATATTGTTTTTTCTCATATAATGTTAAGTTGTTTAACACCTTTACTTTGAGCAACATTAATAATAATATTCTAAATTGCTACCTACTTTTTCAAAATACCTGATATTCTTTTCATGGAGTAGTTTTTTAAAAATAGCTTGTTTAGATAAAGACTGGAAATGTTGCTAATCTGGTTTAATTCTGGATGTTTGAAATTATTTCTAGTTGTTTAAAAAGCTTTATGAAAAATAAAACAAAGCTTCCCTCAAATCATCTGGCAGGTGACTTTACAAGTAACCAGGAATTGGTCAGTTTTCAGTATCATTTAATCATAATATATTAATTGAGTTATTGCTAATATATTCTCACACGGTATTTGTTCTAATTTACTACCTTATCACACTGATATAAAAATAGCAGAAGATCCGTTCCGAAAGCCACTGCCATGGACGTTCGTAAGATAATATACAGTTAATCTGTTATGCCTCACCTTCATAGATCTGTCCAGAAACAGACAGCACCTCTCATTTTCTATTGATCCTTTTCTATCTCCTGCCTCAACACCACCAAATATTTCTATTCCACACAACTCTGTGACCTTCCAAAATTATTAATGTAAGAGATTCTAACCAAGACTCTGTCCAAGAATGAAATAGCTTATTTATGGATCTATTCATTGGTTTATGGATCCAAGGTGCCCTGGAGAACACCACAAATCTTCATGATGTCTCAAGTGTTAACTTTAATGTTTGTATCTTTAATTTAGCTGAAAGATGTGTAAAATCTCATATAGTCAAATAGCTCCCTCTTGGCTGAACATATAAAATTGGGATTAAAGCATGCTGTTCCAATAGATATCAATCATAACTTATGCTCAGTAATTTATTTTTGAATCTACATTTTAAGATCGCACAATGTTAAGGAGCAATTGATTTTTTTCTCCCATGCGGCTTATTTGTGGCCAAATCCTAGTTGTACAGAGATTGCCTTGGATATCCAGACTTCCTCTGGGCTTCCCTGTTATATGCAATAGTGTAACCATTAAAATAAGGTCAGTAAGTAACCTCTTGCCATCACAAATAGCAGCAGGACAGTAGTAAGTATATGTCTGTTTCTACATATAATATTTTCCTATTTATCCAGCTCATTACATAACTTTTTACTTTATTATTCCAAAATTGGAAAATGATATAACTAATAATAATCACCATACGTAGGAAGGGATTTGACTGTAAAGATGAATTTAGGCCGGGAGTGGTAGCTCACACCTGCAATCCTAGCACTTTGGGAGGCTGAGGCGGGAAGGATCACCTGAGGTCAGGAGTTCGAGACCAGCCTGGCCAACATGGTGAAACCCCGTCTCTACTAAATATACCAAAAATTAGCCGGGTATATTGGCGGGTGCCTATAATACCAGCTACTCAGGAGGCTGAGACAGGAGAATCGCTTGAACCCGGGAGGCGGAAGTTGCAGTGAGCCCAGATCATGCCATTGCACTCCAGCTTGGGCAACAAGAGTGAAACTCCATCTCAAAAAGAAAAAAAAAAAAAAAAGATAAATTCAAAGTCACACTGTGTTTCACATGTAATACTGTATACTCTCCAGTGTTTCTGCAAAAGCTGTGCTTCAGCATGTTAGTCATTAGTAGACTCTGACACATTCTATATTTGTCACTCATCAGGTTAGTTTAATATCCACTCTTTCCAATAAACGTCTGATTCTGAATATTCCATATGTAGAGCAGATTAAAAATCAAAGGGAAAACACATAGTGAATCATGTTTTAATGTTCTTAACTCCATGAAAAATGCATTATATGCTTCACCTACTTGCAAAAAAATGAGTAAAATTGAAATAAGACACAGATACATTTTATTTTTTATTTATTTATTTATTTTTTGAGGCGGAGTCTCACTCTGTCACCCAGGCTGGAGTGCAGTGGGGCAGTCTCAGCTCACGGCAGCCTTGACTTCCCAGAATCAAACGATTCTCCTGCCCCAGCCTCCCAAGTAGCTGGGACTACAGATGTGTGCCACCACACCCAGCTAATTTTTGTATTTTTAGTAGAGATAAGGTTTCACCATGTTCCCCAGGCTCGTCTCAAACTCTTGGACTCAAGCAATCCTCCTGCCTTGGCTTCCCAAAGTGCTAGGATTATAGGCATGAGCCATCATGCCCAGCCTCCCTTTAAAAAAAAAACAACAACAACAACAAAAAAAAACCAAGACCTAAAGATATCTTTTAAAGTTTGAAGGGATATTGATAAATTTACTCCAAATCTGAGGCAAAGATAATTTCATTTCATTTTATTTTATTTTTAATTTCATTTTAAAAATTTTTATTTATTTTTTTGAGACGAAGTCTTGCTCTGTAGCCAGGCTGGAGTGCAGTGGCGCGATGTCAGCTCACGGCAACCTCCGCCTCCCGGGTTGAAGCAATTTTCCTGCCCCAGCCTCCCAAGTAGCTGGGATTACAGGTGCCCGCCACCATGCCCAGCTAATTTTTGTATTTTTAGTAGAGACAGGGTTTCACCATGTTAGCCAGGATGGTCTCGATCTCTTGACCTTGTGATTTGCCCGCCTCAGCCTCCCAAAGTGCTGGGATTACAGTTGTGCACCATTGCGCCCTGCCCCAAATTTTGTATCTTTTGACCAACGTCTTCTCCCCCATCCCTCCAACCACTCCTGCCCTTGATAACCACCATTTCCCTTTCTACTTTTATGAGAGCAACTTTTTTCTATCAGTGAGATTATGTGGTACTTATCTTTCTGTGCCTGACTCATTTCATTTAACTTAGTGTCTTCCAGGTTCATCTACGCTGTCCTACATGACAGGATTTCATTCTTTTTTGAGGGTAGTTACTATTTTATTGTGTATATATACTACATTTTCTTTATTCATTCATATATTGATGGACACTTATATTGATTCCATGTCTAGCTGTTTTGATTACTGTTACAGTAAACATGTGATGCAAATATCTATTCAACATATTGGTTTCATTTTCTTTGGAATTATACCCACTAGAGAAATTGCTGGATGATGTGCTAGTTTCATTTTTAATTTTTTGAGGAGATTCCATACTGTTTTCTATAATGGCTATACTAAGTTACATTCCTACCAACAGTGTGCTAGGGTTGCCTTGTCTCTACATCTTTACCAACTCTTTTTAGCCTTTGCCATTTTGATAACAGCCATTCTGACAAGAGTGAGGGATATCTCATTGTGGTTTTGATTTGCCTTTCCCTGATGATTAATGATGTTGAGCATTTTCTCACATACCTGTTGATCATTCGTATGTCCTCTTTTGAGAAATGTCTAATCATGTATTTTACCCATGTTTTTATTTTTTAATTTATTTTTTATTAATTATTTATATTCATTTATTTATTTAAGACAAGATCTTGCTCTGTTGTCCAGGCTGGAGTGCAGTTGTGTAATCACAGCTCACCGTGATTTCATAGAGATGGGGGGGTCTCACTATGTTGCTCAGGCTGGTCTTGAACTCTGGGCCTCAAGTGATCCTCCGCCTTGTCCTCCTAAAGTGCTAGGGTTGCAGGCATGAGCCACCACACCCAGTCCATTGTTTAAAATTGAGTTATTTGTCTTATTATTGAGTTGTTTGAGTTTTGCATATATTCTGGATATTAACCATTTATCAGATATGTAGTTTACAACTATTTTCTTCCATTCTGTATCCTGTCTCTTTGCTCTTTTGATTGTTTCCTTTACTGGGCAGAAGGTTTGTCATTTGATTAATTTCACTTGTCTATTTTTGCTTTAATTGCCTGTGCTTTTTGAGGTCATATCCAAAGAGCCATTGCCCACTCTAATGTCCTGGAGCTTTCCCTCTATTTTTTCGTCTAGTAGTTTTATGGCTTCAGGTCTTACATTTAAGTATTTAATTCATTTTGAGTTTTTTTTAAATACAGTGTGAGATAAGAGTCTAATTCATTCTTCTTCACGTGGATACCCAATTTTCCCAAAACTACTCCTTGAAGAGACTGTTCTTTCCCTCTTGAGTATTCTGGCTCCTTTGTTGAAAATCAGTTTGCTCTAAATGTGTGGATGTGTTTTGGGGCTCCCTATTCTGTTCCATCGGTCTATGTGTCTTTTAATGCCAGTGCCACACTCTTTTGTAACTTACTATAGCTTTTTAGCATGTTTTGAAGCCAGGTAGTATAATGTCTCTAACCTCATTCTTTTTGCTCAAGATTGCTTTGGTGATTTGGGGTTTTCTGTGCTCCTATACGAAGTTCAGATTTTTTTTTTTTTTTCTGTGAAGATTGTCATTGGTATTTTGATAGGTATTGTGTTAAATCTGTAGGCTACTTTGGGTAGTGTGGATGCTTTAATAATATTAATATTAATGCTTTCAATTCATGAACAGGTGAGATCTTTTCATTTATGTCTTCAATTTTTTTCATTAATATTTTAAATTTTAAGTGTACAGATATTTTACCTCTTTGGTTAATTTTACTCCTCAGTATTTTTTTGTAGGTATTGTAAATGAGATTGTTTTCTTGATTTATTTTTAGATATTTTGCTGTTAGTGCATAAAAATAGTACTGATTTTTGTATGTTGATTTTGTATCCTGAAACTTAATGTTTTTTATTATTAATAGTTCTAACCATATTGAGTAATGTCTTTAGAGTTTTCTACATATATAATTACGTTTTCTGCACACAGAGAGAACTTAACTTCTTTCTTTCCAATTTAGATGATTTTTATTTCTTTCTCTTGCTTACTTGATCTAGCTAGAATTTCCAGTACTATATTGAATGGAAGTAGCTCAGCAGGCATCCTGCCTTGTTCTGTCAGTGGAAAAGTCTTTAGCTGTTCCCTGTTAATTATATTAGCTGTGCGTTTGTCATACATGATCTTTATTATGTTGAGGTACATTCCTTCCGTATCTAACTTGTTGAGAATTTTTATGGTGAAAATACTTTGAATTTTATCAAATGCCTTTTCTGCACTTATTGAAATGATTGTGTGGTTTTGTCTGTCAGTCTGTTAATATGATGTGTCATATTTATTTATTTACATATGTCGAACTATTCTTTCATTGCTAGGATGAATCCCTCTTGATTTTTTTTTTTTTTCGAGACAGTCTTGCTCTATCACCCAGGGTGGAGTGCAGAGGCGCAATCTTGGCTCACTGCAGCCTCTGCCTCCTGGGTTCAAGTGATTCTCCTGCCTCATCCCTAGTAGCTGGGACTACAGGCACATGCCATCACGGCCAGCTAATTTTTGTATTTTGTATTTTTTTTTTTTTTAGTGGAGATGGGTATTCACCATGTTAGTCAAGTTAGTCTCAAACTCCTGACCTCAAATGATCCACCTGCCTTGGCCTCCCAAAGTGCTGGGATTACAGGCATCAGCCACTACACCAAGCCACAAATGATCTTTTTAATGTGCTGTTAAATTTAGTTTGCTAGTATTTTCTTTAGGATTTTTGCATCTCTGTCCATCAGAGATATTGGTCTGTAGTTTTATTAATAGTGTCTTTGCCTAGCTTTGGTATTAGAGTGAGACTGGCTTTTTATTATAGGTTTGGAAATATTCTTTCCTCTTCTGTTTTTTGGATGAATTTAAGAAGAATTGGTATTTATTATTCTTTAAATGTTTAATATAATTAAGCAGTTAATAACTTGATCTCCTCTGTAAATTAAAAAAAAAAAAGTAGTTAAGCCATCAGTTCCTGGGCTTTTCTGTGATGGGATAGTTTTCATCACTGATTTGATCTCCTTACTACTTACTGTATGCATCAAGGGCTTTATTCATTTCTTCCAGGTTATTCATTTTGTTGGTGTAGAATTGTTCACAATTACCTTTTTTTTTTTTTTTTTTTTTTTTTTTTTTTTTTTTTTAAAGACGGAGTCTCGCTCTGTCACCCAGGCTGGAGTGCAGCGGCGTGATCTCAGCTCACTGCAAGCTCTGCCTCCTGGTTTCACGCCATTCTCCTGCCTCAGCCTCCTGAGTAGCTGGGACTACAGGCGCCTGCCACCGTGCCCGGCTGATTTTCTGTATTTTTAGTAGAGACGGGGTTTCACTGTGTTAGCCAGGATGTTCTCAATCTCCTGACCTCGTGATCTGCCCATCTCGGCCTCCCAAAGTGCTGGGATTACAGGCATGAGCCACCGTGCCCGGCCACGTTTTATTCTTTGTATTTTACTTGTATCAATTGTAATGTCTCCTTTCATTTATTTGAGTCTTCTGTCTTTTCTGTTAGCCTAGCTAAAGGTTTGTTGGTTTTGCTTACTTAAAAAAAAAAAAACAAAAAAAAAACTCTTGGTTTCCTTCAATTTTTTCTATTGGCTTTCTACTTTCCATTTCATTTGTTTCTGCTTAGATATTTATTATTTTCCTTCTTCTACTAACTTTGGGCTTAGTCTTTTCTTGCTTTTCTAGTATCCTGATTTTCAACATTTTGTGATCTTTCTCATTTTTTGAGGTAGGTATTTCTTCTATAAACTTCCCCTTTTGAACTGCTGTTGCTATTTCCCATAGGTTTTGGTATGTTATGTTTCCATTTTCTTTTGTCTGTGGATTTTTTTTTTTTTTTATGGAGCCCAGGCTGGAGTGCAGTGGCACCATCTCGGCTCACTGCAACCCTCTGCCTTCCAGGTTCAAGCAATTCTCCTGCCTCAGCCTCCCGAGTAGCTGGGTTTACAGGCATGCACCACTACGCTTTCCTAATTTTGTATTCTTAGTAGAGATGGGATTTCTCCATGTTGGTCAGGCTGGTCTCAAACTCCTGACCTGAGGTGATCTGCCTGCCTCGGCCTCCCAAAGTGCTGAGATTACAGGCATGAGCCATTGAACCCAGCCAGAATTTTTTTTTTTAATAATTTTTTTTTTTTTTGACAAGGTCTTACTCTGTCACCCAGGCTATAGGGCAGCGGTATGATCACAGCTCACTGCAGCCTCAGCCTTCATGGGCATAGGTGATCCTCCCACCTCAGCCTCCCAAAGAGCTGGGACTGTAGGCACACACCACCATGTGTAGCTAATTTTTGTATTTTGTATAGAGACAGAGTTTTACTATGCTGCCTAAGCTTGTCTTGAACTCCTGGGCTCAAGTGACCTGCCCGCTTCAGCCTCCCAAAGTGCTAGAATCATAGGCATGAGCCACTATTCCCCCCAACCTGAGGAAATTTTTAATTTTACTTTTAATTTCTTCATTGATCCATTGGTTGTTCATGAGCATGTTGTTTAATTTCCATGTATTTGTGAATTTTTTGAAGTTTCTTCCGTTATTTCTAATTTTATACCATGTCGTCAGAAAATATATTTGATACAATTTCAATCTTATTAAAGTTGTTAAAATTTGTTTTGTGGCCTAACACGATCTGTCCTGGAGAATGTTCCAGGTGCAGTTGAGAATAATATGTATTCTTCAGCTGTTAGATGGAATGTTCTATAAATGTCAATTAGATTTATTTGATCTAGATTGTATTTTAAGTCAGATGTTTCCTTATTGATTTTCTTTCTGGATGATCTGCTTATTGCTGAAAGTGGGCTGTTGAAGTCTATTACTATTTCTGTATTGTAGTCCATCTCTCCCTTCAAATCTGTTAACATTCACTTTATATGTTTAATTGTTATGATGTTGGGTGCATATATATAATTCTTATATTCTCATGCTGAATTGACCCCTTTATCATGATATAATGACTTTCTTTGTCTCTTTTTACAGTTTTTGACACATTGTGTATTTTATCTGATTTAAGTTTGGTTATTTCTACTCTCTTTTGGTTTCCATTGCAGGAATATATTTTTTCACTCATTCACTTAAAGCCCATGTGTGTCCCTACAGGTAAAGTGAGTCTCTTTAGGCAGCATATAGATGGCTCTTGTACTTTAATCCATTCAGCCACTCTGTCTTTTGATTAGAAAATTTAATCCATTTACATTCTAGATAATTATTGATAGGTAAGTACAAACTACTACCATTTTGTCCATTTCATTAGGTTGTTTTAGTTGTTTCATAGATCTTTTGCTTTTTTACTTCCTCTCTTGCTTTTTTTTTTTTTTTTTTCTTTTTGAGATAGAGTCTCACTCTGTTGCCCAGGCTGGAATGCAGTGGCACCGTGCAGTGTCAGCTCACTGCAACCTTTGTCTCTTGGGCTCAAGCAATTCTCCTGCCTCAGCCTCCCAAGTAGCTGGGATTACAGGCACCCACCACCACGCTTGGCTAATTTTTATATTTGTAGTAGAGACAGGGTTTCACCATGTTGGTCAGGCTGGTCTCGAACTCCTAACCTCAGGTGATCCACCTGCCTTGGCCTCCCAAAGTGCTGGGATTACAGGCATGAGCCACCATGCCTGGCCTCTTGCTTTCTTTTTTGTGGATGATTTTATGTTGTTGTATGTTTTACTTTTTGCTTTTTATATTTTGTGTATCTACTCTAGGATTTTGCTTTGTAGTTAACATGAGGCTTACAAAAACTTATTATAACTGGTTATGTAAAGCTGATAACAATATAACTTTATTTCAAAAACAATACAAAATAAGAAAAAAAAACCATAACTCTGGTTGCTCATGGATGAGCAGAACCCAGAACAGACTGGTGCAAGACAGAAGGGAACCCAGCTCTACATTTGTGGCCTGAAGCTCTGGACTGATTGGCAAAAATTTTAAAGCTGACAATACTGGAAGAGAACCTTTGATCAAAAACACTCGAAATTGATAGAGACGTGATACAGACACTGTGATCGAAAAGAGAGGAAGCTCGGATGCCTGCTCAAAGTAGTTGGGCAACAGGACTGGCCCCTGGACTCAAAACAGACATAAGGAAGTGATGAGTGAAGGAACCTTGGGCACCACATGCCCACTGTGGACCTCTGAGATCCTAGCTACAGGAGTTCTTATGACCTCCATAGACCTTTAAACTGGTAGGAGGAGCTGCCCAAAGAACAGACAGAGGCACAATTTTTACCTATGTGGAGCCAGAAGGTTTTGCTGCATTGTGTTGTTTCAGCAAAACGTGACCATAGATGTCCATCTCTCAAGGCTCTCCATCTTGTGCTGAGTGACCACCTGCAGACATACCATGCAATCTGCTTTGACTCCGGCAAGCACAGGGGACTGATGGTCCCCTGGGAGTTGCGTGTCTCCTGGTGACCTCCTTCAACATGGACTATCCCTAAGAAAGGGGGTGAATGCAGCCTACTAAAATCCTCCTTTAGGACAAAGGAAATGGGTGCAGCACCAGTAGTTAAAGGCGACAACACCAACGTCTAGGAATGGACATGGAAAGAGAGTCATCTTTTGCCTCCCGTCTCCACACTGGAGCACTGCTGCATACCCACTGAAATACTAAAGGTGTGAGCATGGCAGAGTAAGAGCCTACTGATCCCTACTCTTAAATGCCATCTACTGGACTGACACTTGAATTACACCACCAAACAAAAATACATTATGTTTACGCCCAAGGCCTATAAAACCCACCACAGGAACCTGTCTACAGCAAAGGAACCCTTACAGAGTCTTGGCCCTCTGAAAAAAAAACATACAAGCAGCTAACAAACATATGAAAAAATGCTCAACATCACTAATCGGAGAAATGCAAATCAAAACTACAATGAGATACCATCTCACACCACTCAGAATGGCTATTATTAAAAAGTAAAAAATAACAGAAGTTGGCTAATCTGCAGAGAAAAGGGAATGCTTATAACTGTTGGTGGGGATGTAAATTAGTCCAGTCCCCGTGGAAAACAGTTTGGAGATTTCTCAAAGAACTAAAAATAGAACAACCATTCAACCCAGCTATCTCATTACTGGGTATATACCAAAAGGAAAATAAATAAATTGTTCTACCAAAAAGAACCTGCACTCATATGTTTATTGCAACACTGTTCACAATAGGAAAGGGATGGAAACAACCTAGATGCCCATCAGTGGTGGATTTGATAAAGAACATGTGGCACAGATACACCATGGAAAGCTGTGCAGCCATAAAAAAGAATGAAATCACGTCAATCATGTTCCATGTAACAACATGAATGTAGCTGGAGGTCATTATCCTAAGAAGATTAATGCAGAAACAGAAAACCAAATACCACATATTCTTATGTATAAGTGGGACCTAAACCTTAGGAACACATGGACATAAAGATGGGACAATAGACACCAGAGACTCCAAAATGAGGGAGGGAGGAACGGGGGCAAGTGCTGAAAAACTAACTTTTGGGTCCTATTTTCACTGTCTTGGTGACAGGATCAATAGAAGCCTGAACCTTGGTGTCATGTAATATACCCTTATAACAAACTAGTACATGTACCACCGGAATTTAAAATTAAAATAAATAACACAAAAAATGCAGTTTCTTCCACTAGTCTCATCATATTTTGAATTTTGATGTTACCATCTGCATATTTTATATTGCACATCTCTTAAATTGTAGCTATTATTTTTAATGGTTTTGTGTTTTATATCTTATACTTAAGACATAAGTAACTTATGCAGCACTATTAGAGTATTAGTTAATCTGAATTTGTGTACTTACTTGTACCAGTATTTTATACTTTCTGAGATTTTCATATTACTCATTGGCATTTTCTTTCATCTTGAATAATTACCTTTAGCAGTTTTTGTAAGACAGGTCTCATGGTGATGAAGTCACTCAGCTTTTGTTTGTACTTCATTTCTGAAGTACAGACTTGCTTAGTACAGCATTCTTGGTATTCAGGGTATTTTTTCCTTCTAGGCTTTGAATATATCATCTCAGTCTCTCTTGGCTTGTAGGGTTTCTGCTAAGAAGTGTGCTGCTTGTAGTATTGGAACTCCCTTATGTGTTGTCTCTTTTATCTTTCTGCTTTCAGAATACTCTCTTTGTCTTTGATATGTGACAATTTGAGCAGTTTTATTTTGGCTAAATCTGCTTGGAGAACATTTAACTTCTTGTACCTGGATCTTCACATCTTTATTCAGGTTTGGAAAGTTACCTGCTACTATCTTGTTAAATAAATTTTCTATCCTATTATCTTTCTCTTCTTTTTCTTTAACACCTATGACATGAAAGTTTGTTTAGATATTCTTCTTTAAATCTCATACTTTTTTCATTTCTTTTAATTTTTTCTCCTCTGACTGCATTTGTTTAAATAACATATCTTGGAGTGCACATTATTATTATTATTATTATTATTATTATTATTATTATTATTATTATCTTGTTGGATCAATTCTGCTCTTGATGCTTTCTACTGCATTTCTTTCATTTATTGTAGTTTTCTTCTCTGGGATTTCTGTTTGGTTTTTTGAAAGTATATCTTCATTAAATTTCTCATTCCGTTCACATGTTTTTCTTATTTTACTGGATTGTTTCTCTGGATTCTCTTGAAGTCCTCTGAGCTTTCTTAAAACAGTTTGAATCTTTGTCAGGCAGTTTATACGTCCTCATTTATTTAGGTTTAGCCATTGATACCATATTTTGTCTGTTTGGTAATGTCTTGTTTTTCTAATTATTCTTCATCCTTGTGATTGTGCATTGATGTCTGCTCATTTGAAGAAGAAGACCTATTCCAGTCCTCATGGAATGACTTTGTCTGGGAAAGCCCTGAGGTATATGTGGCACTAGGGTGCATTAGAAACCTGGGACAATTGTGGTCAGCACAGCACTGCCAGAACCCTGGGGACTACAACAGCAGGTGTGGCTCCTGGGGTGGACTGCAAACTCAGTGCGCCTGTAGTGGGCATGGCATTGCCAGATGCTCAGGGAAGCTGTGGCCAATATGGCACATGCAGGTGACTGGGGCTTGCTACAGCAGGCACAGTGCTGGGATGTGCCAGAAGCACAGTGCAGCTGCATCCAGTGCAATGCTGCCAGAAGCCGTGGCCTATTACAGCAGGCATCTTTCTGGGGCAGGGCAGAAGCTTGGTTCAATTGCAGCTGGGTCAGGTCTGATGACTCAGTTCATGGATACTGTCCTGGAATATGGGACTATAGGGATATTCCTAGTGCTGGGTTTTATTGTGGTAGGCCCAGTGGTAGAGTCCACGGCAAAATCTTGTGCTTGCTTCCCTTCATTTCCACAAAGTGGATATTATCTCTCTCTATGCTGTACTGTCTTGTGTTGGGGAATGGGTAACATGGATAATGTAAAACAGTCTTTTCTAATTTCTTCATTGAGTGTTTTCTTATTATTTTCCTACAAGCACATACTCTTATCTCTAAGTTGGTTTCTGTTGCTCTTGTGAATGTAGTTTTTCTGGGTGTATAGTTACTCAAATTGGTATTTCTGCAGAGAGAAAGTTGCTAGAGGGTCCTACTTCACCCCTCCCCCTCACATTTTTAATCTTAAAAGATATTCCTTCATATGTATTTTGCTATTTCTTGTATTTTTTAAAGTCCATATTGTTCATTTATTTCAGTAGCCAATTGACAAATAAAGCACCTGCTTCTGTGTGAGCACCAAAAATATTTTAGATCCATCAATTCATAGTTTATAAAACACTAAATTTCATGTCATTTTTGCTTGTTTCCCAAATTTCTTAGAAATTACCTAATTAAACATCTTTCTTTATAAGTATCTTCTTTTTTGCTGACATTCTGTGTATGACATACTATGTTATACTATGGAGTGAATGAAGAATATTGTTTTTTTTAATTAAAAAAATACATTTTACCTGAGCAAAATCTTATAGAATTTGATGGTTTCTCTCTTTGCATCAGCACTGATATATTTTAAAACAAATTGGTTAGTTTTTCTTATGAAATAGTATTTCTTGTTTTTTTTTAAATGAAACTTGCAGTTATTTAGCTTATTTACATTGGCATTATAAATAGTATTTAATGTAGTGCCATATAGCTTGTAGAAACACATTAATTTTTAAACTAAATTTGTAGGGTGTTATCAGCATTATGAGGACCAGAATAACATCTGCTTTCTTCCCTACTATGTACCAGAACTCAGCACAATTTTTGGTGCATAAAAGGCACTCAGTAAATATCTTCGAATTATAAATAACAATAATAATTTAAATAAAATAGAATATCATGATGACATTTTGTTTTTTTTGTAGTATATTAACCAAATCATTTCCAGCAAACTACAGCTACATAAATAACACTTTAATATAATAATTTCTCTCTCCAAACATCACAAACTTTTAATGTCTGGTGAATGTTTTTCTCCCTTATCATGCAGGAATCTACAGGGAGGAACTGAAAGTATTTAATAGAAACTTATGAGAAATTTGCTCATTTAGAATTTCAAGTTCTTGTTTTTTACTGTTTTCTCTCAAATTGTTACCTGTCTCCTGCCTTTAAGTTTTTGTCTATTTATACACCACTCCCTGGTTCATACTTTCTCCTTATTCCTTTCACTTTTGTTCACTCCCTTTTAAATTTCATCCACGATTCAATTTAGTCATCAGTTGTCAGTGATGTCCTAGATGACTTAGTTAATTTTATGTAGCTATAACAAAATTCTGCAGACTGAGTAATTTATAATGAACAGAAATTTATTTGGCTTAAATTTCTGGAGGCTGTGAAGTCCAAGAGCATGTCACAGGGACCTGGTAAGAGCTTTGATTCTGTGTCATTCCATAGTGGAAGGTGGAAAGGCATAAGAGTGTGAGGGCGAGAGTAAGAGATAGAGAGAAAGGAAGGGAGGCTAAACTCATGCTTCATGAGGATGCTACTCTTGAGATAACAAACCCATTCCCTTCCTCAAAATGGGGACAGAACCCTCCTGACCTCATCACTTCTTAAAGGTCCCACTTCTCAACACTGTTGCATTGGGGGTTAAATTTCCAACAGAGGAACTTGAGAGTACACATTTAAACCATAGCACCAGTCATGCTGTTAGCATATGGAATTACATCACTGTAATAAATACCTGATCCAAACTTTAAATGTACCCTCAATGTTACACAAACCTCTATGTATTGTCATTTTTCTCTCTTTTGCTTTATAGAATAAGACAAATATTTACTTTCCTCAAATTTTTTTTTCTATTTGTGTTTTTACTCTTAATTCTATTCTTGTGTGTTTGTAAATGCCTTCATTCTACTTTCACATTTAATAAATGTTTTGGCAGAAAAATATTTTTCTTAAGAATTTTGAAATCTTTGTTACTGTCTAGAAGCCTGATAACATTTTGATTCCCTTTCCTTTGTTTATACACTTCTGTCTTCCCTCTCATTCTCTGGAGGCTCTGCTGTGAGTATATTTGCTTTAAGCATATCTGGATTTTTTTTTCAGTGTATTGGACATTAGGGTAAGCCCTTTTACTCTGGAGATGCAGTTTTCTTATCTCTGAAATTTTGTTGTATTGTTTCTCAGATATGTTCCCTCTCTGTTTTCCCTCTTCTTTGTTTCTAGTTCTTTGGGTGGTCTACGTTTTGCTTACTAGATTGATAGTTTGTTTTCTTCATGACTATATTTCATTTGTTTGCTTTTTTTCTACTCTCTAAGAGATTTGATTGACTTTTCAACATTTACTAATGGCTTTTTAAAAACAGATTTTATTTTTCATATTATATTTAGGTTCACAGCAAAATTGAAAGATGGTACAAAAATTTCCCATAAGCCCCTCTGTTCCTACCTACCACAGACTCTCCCACTACCAACATCTGGCACCAGAATGGCTCATTTTTTAACTGATAAACCTACGTTGACACATCATTGTCACCCAAAGTAAATAGTTTACATTACAGTTCATTCATGTTATTCTATGGGTTTTGATAAATGCATAATACGTGTATCGACCATTGTACTAACACACAGAGTAATTTCACTGCAACTATGAATCTTCTTTGTTCTACTTATTTATCCCTCCCTCCACTCACCCCCTAACAACCACTGATGCTTTTCCTTTTCCATGGTTTTGCTTTTTCCAGAATATCATATAGTTGGCATTCTACAGTATGTAGCCTTTTCAGTTTGCCTCTTTCAATTCATAATATGTATTTAAGTCTCCTCCATGTATTTACATTCTTTGGTAGCTCATTTCTACTTAGCACTGAATACAATTTTATTGTCTAGATATACTACAGTTGATTTATCAATTCACCTACGAGAATTAGGTTGCTTTGTTGCTTCCAAGTTTGGCAATTATAAATAACGTTTCTATAAATACTTGTGTGAAGGTTTTTGTATGAACCTAGGTTTTCAACTTTGGAGTGGTATACTAAGTAGTGCAATTGCTAGATCATATAGTAAGTAAGAGTAGATTTAGTTTAGTAAGAAACTGACAAACTGTCTTCCAAAATGGCTGTACCATTTTGCATTCCCACTAGCAATGAATGGGAGTTCCTATTGTTCCATATCCTAACCAGCATGTTGTGTTATCAATGTTCTGCATTTTGGCTATTTTAGTAAATACATAGTGGTATCTCATTTTAATCTGTAGTTTCTTAGTGACAAATGGTGTTGAGCATCTTTTTATATGCTTATTTCTTGTCTGTATATCTTTTTGTTGACCTATCTGTTTAGGTCTTTTTCCCAGTTTTACATTAGGTTTAAAATGGGGATACTTTTCTTTGCTTCTGCTAGAAGTAGGAGGTGACTTTTTTCCAATATTTACTCTGAGAACTTGGTACAGTTCCTAAGGTAAAACTCATAAAAATGTGAAGAACCTCCTATGAGTGAGTGTCCCTGGATTTTTTAACTCTCATAATTGTCCACACTGATTACCTAAGAATTTGTCAGTTATAGTTGAGGGATTTTTTTGTTTTGCTTTTTGTCACAGTAGTAGTTCCCACAGAGGTTTCTGCTGGTGGATTTCTCCTTCAATAAGTTGTTATTCCCTAATTTTGTATGTCTGTCTCTCCACTTTTTAGGGCATTGGTTTGCCCTTTGACCTAACTTCTCTGATAGTTCTAAAAAGACTTGTTTATTTTTTTAGTTTGTTCACCTTTTAAATTGTTGGTAGGATGAAGTGATGACTTCCAAACTTTTTACATGCTGGCCTGGAATCCAAAAGTTCCAATATTATTTATTTTTTACAATTTTTGTATCACATTTTTAAGAGTTCCTCTGAACCCCCAAATGCTAATAGATGGAGATCATTGTCTGAGTTAACAGTATTTCTGTGGGGAATAATTATTTATTTTGACAAATAATTTTTATTTCATTTCATGCCGGTGCAGCTGAGATTTCATGATGTTTATGGCATATAATGATCTACCAGTTGCTCTGTTTAATGTTATTGCTTCCAATAACTCACGATATTAATATTTATTGCCTTGTGAAGCTTCATATTTTCAAAACATTTTAATATTTAATCCGACTGGGAAGTACTGTGATACAGTTGAAACTGGACTGATTTAGAGTATGTCAAACATGGGTTAGACTCGTGCTGCTATTTACAGATGACAATATCTAAGACTAAATACCCTTTCCAACTTGTGAATAAAATAAAATGATTACTTTGAGGATTTGTAAGAAGTAAAAGTATGTGTAGATTATTATATTAGCTTTATACTTCTTCTGTAATAAATTACCACTGATTTAATGGGTTAAAACAATGAAAATTTATTTTCTTTTTCTTTTATAGGTCAGAATTTTAACATGGGTTTAAACTGGGCCAAAATCAAGGAGTCAGCAAGACAACTTTTCTTTCTGCAAGCTTTAGGGGACAACTTATTCCTTACCTTTTTGAGCTTGTAGAGGCCACCTGTATTCCTTGACTCATGGCCCCTTTCTGCCATCTCGAAAGCCAGCAAAGCCAGGCTGAGTTTTTGTCATATCATGGCACTCTGACCCTACCTTTTGCCTATTCTCTAAGATAATTTTTTCAGAGTTATCATAAAGAATATTTTTAAGAGTTATAATTCTCTTAGAGAACAGGCAAAAAATAGGATCAAACTGATATATTTAAGGACTCATGTGATTACATTGGACCTCTCCAATATCCAGAATATTCTCCCATCTCAAATTCAGCTGATTGCCAATGTTAATTGTATCTACAATCTTAATTCCCTTTTGCTATGTGGCAGCATATTTACGAGTTCCAAGTATTAGGACATGGCCATATTTGGGGGGGCCATTGTTCTGCCTATAAAAGTATCTAGGAAAATCCTGATATAGACTATCAATAAATGGACACTTGCTATTCATTCAATAAAATATTTATTAAGTAATTAATTTTATAGATTGTATCTACTTTAGAGGAACCTTGAGGTAGACATGACAGGTACTACTCTAGCTTTCCATCCATTTCATCAATTTTAAAGCATTGGTACTAATGATACAAGAATGCAAATCATGATCTTCTCTACATATTTTTAGTGCTTATAAAGTATATCAAGATAATGTTGTTTATGATTGCTTCTTTACTAAAAGGAAAGATAATTGAGTCAAGCTTTTTTAATCAATAAAATAAATAATATCCTAGCTACTTAAAATGATTTATATTTTTAAATTATAAAACTAAGAAAAAAAGGGTAATACTTATTTTTAATATCAGGTCACACAATAATATTTTTTTCGCATGCTATATTACAGGTGTGTCATTGTTCAAATCATCTTTTTTATACAGAATCTGACATACTCCAACTAATATTTTCAAGGGCTTTGTTTGATTGTGTATAATGCAGGTCTAGCAGCTCTATTAGGATTCTTGCAATCAACACAGTCATTTTGAACAATTTGAGGTGACGACTTTACTAAGTGTTCTCTAATCTAACTTTGTTTTCCCTATGGGAGCAATTATTCTACAAAATGACAAAGCAGCAAGGGCAAAAATCTAGCTACCAATGACATAAAATCACTGCTTTGTTTCAGAGTTGAGATTCTTGATCTCATTAATGGCCTGGAATTGCGTGACAAGCTTTTCCATTTAGACAATTAACATATGAATCCACTTCATGTAGTATCCATCTTCTCATATATAGTTTTTCAGAAAGATTTTCCATACTTCCTTGCACTCATGGCCTGTAGCTATTTTCAAAAGCAATATAATCACTCGATGGTGTAAAACACTAATATGAAGTACCTGGGGGCAATTACTGGCCTTCAGAAATGAAAAATTACAGACAAATCATTTTATAAATCTTTGAAACTCAGATATTGAGGAATAGTATTGGGGTAATTCATGTTCCAACTCAGTTAATTCCATGGTTGGCCTTTTGTGAAGTTTGACAAATGAAGACTTCTTGTGGAGACTGGAGAGTAATTTCATTCATAGCTGAGAAGGATTTTTTTTTAAAGATGGCTAAAGTCATTTATAGTTCTTTAAACTGAATTATTATATAGATATTCTCTTATCTTTTTTGGCAGTCTAGAGCAAAATCCATACTTAATAGTAAGTCAAAATAAAAAAGGAGAAAAAAGAAAAAGGCCACATCTTAGCAGTTCTTAGAAAAACTAATTATTGTTATTTAGCAAATGAAATCAACTTTGCTTTGCCTTACCTAGATTTCCTGATGAATGATAAACAGGAGAGGCTGAGTTATATTACTTTCCAAAATACATGCATAGGAATATATATAAATATACACACATATATAATTATGCCAGTGAATATTGTAAATGATATTATCTGTGGAATTAAATTATTTCCAAAGCTGAAATACCACAGGTCAATTCCAGGTTCTCCTCCTTACTAATTATGTGACCTCAGGAAAGTTATTTTGCCTTTCTATACCTTGATTTCCTCATGTATAAAATGCAAAGTGTTGGCAACCAGAGAAACTTACCTCACTCTTAGTGTTCAAGGTTTTTATGGGGGGTCACGTACTTAAGTATTCAGGGCCTGTGTGACTGACCTCAGCTACTTGGCTGCTTTAAGCTCCCCTACCCTCAAGAGCAAAAATAAGCATTCACTGTAAATCATATTGTTAGTGTAAACTATCTGATCAAACCGGTATTGTGGCTTAAGGCCTCAGGCCTATAGAAATACTCTTACCAGGCAGAATATTCCAAGGGCTCAGAGCTCATTTCCTAGGAGCTGGCCCAGGGCCAGTGCTGAAGACAGCCTTTTCCTGGGAATATGCAGGGTTTGAGCAACTTTGGTCTGTTGAGTTAACATTTATGTTGCAAATTATATCTCAAAATAGTCAAGAACAAAAGCATAGATATTTGTTACAAACTCTTTACATTTCTTGTTCTTCTATGATAACACTATTGTAGCCTCTGTCAGTGAAAGGAGCCAAAGAGTATTTCTTTAATTTGAAAAAGCATTTCATTTAAATTAAGAGTTAAGATTTAAAACAGGATACTTTGCTTAACAGAATCCATGGGGAAATTGAGTTTTGATTAATTGTGTATTTTATTTTAAAAGGGTTAACGAGAAAGAGCTTTTTACTTATACTTCCTCATTGAAAATAATTCCAAAATATTTTAGTTATTTTCTTACCTGAAAAACTCTGCTTGAATTTCTAATGCAATAAATTGAATAATATTTTTCATCCAGAAATTTTAATTCAAATGGCAACAAAATAAGAAACAAAGATGGGTTAATAAATATATAGTAGGATAAATATTTTAATCTGTAATACTAAATTATAGATTGTAATATCTCAAAATTACCCCATTAGCAATTATTACAGTAGTATATGTGAAAGAATCATCACTAACATCCAAAAACAGTGATAGAAGAAATCCATTTAAACAATTTAGCTATGAGCACATGTAAAAGATGAATTATAATATTTCATGCAAGGAAAAAAAGACTTTTAGTAGACCAGTTCAATAATTTATTTTTCTTCAGCACATTCAGTAGAAAGATAGAATGATGAAATGATCACTGTGAGACGGAAAGAAAGGAAGACTTGGTTAAGATCTGTTTGATTACGTTCTACTTAATGCAAGTTTATACATAGTTAAGGGGGGTGTGTGTGTGTTTGTGTGTGTATCTGTGTGAAATATATATATTGCACAGTTCTTATTAATTAATTATTTAATTAGCACCTAAATTGTCAAGAATTATTTTTGGGGAAATCCCTTTAATGGAAATAACTTAGGTTTTGAAAACAAAAAATATGGGTCCTATGTCTGCCTCCTGCTCTCTGTGTGACTCTGATCAAAGTATTTACCTCCATTTGACAAAGTATTTTGTACCCTCAGTTTACTCATCTGTAATTTGAGTTGAGTTTTTGTATGGGGACTATTTGGTTCCTTGAGAGAGAACTTGTTGTAAATGAAGTGGATTTAGACCAAAAAAAAGCTTCATATCAGTACATAGCCTTGATTTTTAGAGGAAAGGAATGATTTTTTTTTGTGATTTTTTCACAAGAGTGGTAGCAACGTACCATGTGTAGATTACTTTGATAGGACTGAGCAGAATAGATATTATCAAAGGAGGACCAATTGATGAATTTCATTAGCTGAGTGATTTTTTTCTTATTGTTTTAGTGTATAGGAATCCCATTTCTGCATTTCTTGGTGGGACAAGAATTGATAAAACATGGGTTACATGTGAATAATATTACTACTGACCTCAGCTGTTGCTTTCAGCTCTCCCACCCCCAAGAGCAAAAATAAGCACTCTCTGTAAATCATATTGTTAGCGCAAACTATCTGATCAAACTTGTATTGTGGCTCAAGGCAGAATACTCCGAGGATTCAGCGCTCATTTCCCAGTGGCTGGCGAAGGGCTAGTTCTGAAGACAGGCTTTTCTTGGGAATATGCAGGGTTTGAGTAACTCAGGTCTGTTGAATGAACCTTTATTTTGCAAATTATATCTCAAAATAGTCAAGAACAAAGGCATAGATATTTGTTAGGAACTCTTTAAATTTCTTTAACTAGTATTATATTAATAACACTTTAGTGTTAAAACATGGGTGACATGTAGTATTGCTACTCCACATGATTCGTATAAATCAAATTAAATAATGACTGTAAAAACACTTTATAAACCCTTAAATGCTAAATACATGTTAAAATAATCTTTGTTTATCAATCAGTTAACACCAATATACAATCAAACACAGGTTCTCAAGAAGAACTTTTTTATCATTATGTGTGATGTGAACTCCTTTGACAGGGTTTTCTCTCATTCTGTTCTCTTAGCTATGGACCACTTGATCAAATAAGTAATTCAAATGCCGTAATCTGTAGGAGACATGGATATTTAAAGTAACCCTTTTCAGGTATCCCTATGTTGATGATTGCCTTCACACTTTAAAACATCGAGATTGAAGTAGAAAATTGATCCAATTACCTGACTAATTCATGCTTGAGAAAAAATATAGTTTTTTGTTTGGCCTATGAAAAATTGACTAATATTATAAACACATTACTTTTAACTCACAGAATTACTTGTATTGATATACTGATCTGTAATCTGAAGAAGAATCATTACTAATAGCATTTTTCAGTTCTTAAATACATTCAGTTTATTATGTCTGTGTTGAATTTATTTTTCATTGGGGTTAATATGTCTTGTTTTCTTTTATTTTACCTCAAATTAACCATACCTACTACACCACCTTCTACTCAATGGTTTCGTGAGTCCGTTAATTATATTACATTATTTCACATTTTAAAAATTTGTGGATATGTTTTTTGTGTTTTAAGACAGAGTCTCGCTCTGTCACCCAGGCTGGAGTGCAATGGCATTATCTAGGCTCACTGCAAACTCCGCCTCCCTGATTCAAGCTATTCTCATGTCTCAGCTTCCTCAGTAGCTGGGATTAGGGTGCCCGCCACTACGCCTGGCTAATTTTTGTATTTTTAGTAGAGATGGGGTTTCACCATGTTGGTCAGGTTGGCCTCGAACTCTTGACCTCAGGTGATCCACCCGCTTCAGCCTCCCAAAGTGCTGGGGTTACAGGCATGAGCCACCGCGCCTGGCTGGATATGTTTTTTAAATTGAGGTATACTTCTGTGAATTCTTTATAAGAATTCACTTCAGAAATACATTTTTATAGATATTAAAAAAAGGAAAAATATGCTTTCTGCCAAACGTGCTAAAATGTTAACCTATATCTTAGTGACGACCGAAACTTTAATTTTTTTGCAGGGAAGTATCCTTAGTATTGATTTTCAGCCAAGCTTGTCTCTATCTCAAAGGTCACAATTTTCAAACGAGAATACCTTTTTATGTGGTGTTTCAGCACATCTATTTTTAGTTTCAGCTAAAAATAAGAGGTTAAAAATCAACCATGGATGAAAATATTCAAGAAAAAAAACTGATTTTTTTTTCAAATATGAAAGGAGAGTCTTGTAAACGTCAAATACAATTATTTTAGGGATAAAATGTAATTCATGTTATCTTTGAAATATGCAGCAATTTAATTTTAATTGGAATATATTATTTTTCTTATCAATGTCCAATAATATAAAATGTACAATTTAAGAGAAAAAAGTTGTATCAAAATTATAACTGCAAATTAATTCAAATGTCACGGTGGTATGCAGAATTCTAAGCTGAACAACAAAATCTCCATTCCCTGGTGTACATACCCTATGTAATTCCCTAGGACTGTGAAATAGGATGGCTTTCACTCTCTGCAGCTGGGTTATGTTATAAAGCTACAGGGATTATGCATGTTTAATTAATGTCTCAAATCATTGATCTCAACATAAGGAGATTATCTAGTTTTGCTTGATCTACTCATAAAAGCCTTTAAGTCTGGGCCTAGAGGTCAGACAAAGATAAAGTCAGAGATTCCAAGCATGAAGATTTGACGTGGCTTTGCTAGCTTGAAGAAGAGAAACCACACGGCAAAGAATGAAGGTGGCTTCTAGTTGCTAAGAGGCAGCAAGTAAAAGAGAATCTCAGTTACACAAACTTCAAGGAAGCTTAACTCTACCAGCAGCAGAAAAAGCTTGGGGGTGAATTTTTTCTTCAGAAACTCCAGAAGAGAAGCCCACCCAGACTCTTTGATTTGGGCCTTGTGATACTTTGAGTAGAGAGCCCAACCACTGTATGCCAGACTTCTGATTACAAAATTGTTAGCTAAAAATTTGGGTATTATTTTAAGGTACTAACTTATGATAATTTGTTTTGCAGTGATAGAAGACTAATACACGTCCTATAAATTTAGCCAGGAAAATATGCCATGTAACACAGTACTTAATAGCACACTTTTAATATAGAAGCTAAATATAATCCAGTTAATTGGAAGTATAGCTCAAATAATATATCAGACTATGAAGTACGTATTTAACCGTATTTTAGTTCAATTTTTAAATTTAAACTCTCAAGCAGATTATAAACAGATTTGACAAAATCTTTTTTTAAAAAAAACACAATGATTTAATGGAATTTTTTGATATTAAAAACTTTTGGTCTTTGAAAGACACCATTAAGAAAACTAAAATGAAAGCCACATAACGAAAGAAGATATTCACAATACATTTATCTTGCAGTGGGCTTGTATCCCGAGAGTGCTCAAAGAATGCTTATAATTTAATAAGAAATCAAACAATTCAATTGAGAATGAACAAAAGAATTGAGCAGACCCTTAACCAAAAATGATATCTGATTGACCAATAAGCACATGAAAGACACTTTACAACATTTGTCATCAAGGATACAAAAATTAAAGCCACAATGAAATATTACTATGAAGCCATTAAAATAGTTAATGTTGAAAAAACTGGGAATAGTTAAGTGCTGGTGAGAATGTGAAACAGGTATCCTGGCTGGTGAAAATGTAAAATGGTACCAACAACTTGGAAAACCATTGGAGTTCCTCAAAATTTATATATTTTTGACAAAATCCTTTATGTACAGTAAAACTCCCATGATTCATTCAACATTGTAGTTATATCTTGATTAAACTATAACCTGCATTGGTGTAAAAAATAATAATGAAAGTGACAATAACAGGAAAGGCTTTTAAGATCTGTTTGTTTCTTTAATTGCTTGCATGAAAACAAATGATTCAACATATACTAAAATGCTTTCTTATCCTTATAAACCTAGCTAATTAATATTATATGAAGAGCTACCTTTACTTTGCCTATAACTAGAATTTGTAAAAGTATCTTTAAATATACATTATTAATATAGAATTTTGTTACTAGGTTGAATGACTTTTCTTTCATTTAATCCTGGCTAATGAAGCATAAACATGTTCCAAAAAAAGTAACATAAGGGTGTTTGACTAAAAATGTTAATGACAAAGTACTGATTTCTCAGCCCTGATATTTCTATACTTATATCCATCCCAGTAGCATATTAATTCCCACTGAAATTCTGATTATTGATACTACTGATAAAGATAATTATCCTCTATGTATGGTCTGTTATGTGTCAGACACTATGCTATGTGACATTATCTCATTTGTATCTCATAGTAACATCAAGAAGTTTATTTTCTATTATTATCCTAATTTACAACTGAAAAATAGGTGAAATTCATTAATAATGATGTCTATTTAGATGTCCCACAAGTATCTGAAATGTAATTATCTAGAACAGGGGTCCCCAATCCCTGATATCAGTCTGTGGCCTGTTAGGAACCGGGCTGCACAGCAGGAGGTGAGTGGTGGGTGAGTGAGCATTGCTGCCTGAGCTCCCCCTCCTGTCAGATTAGCGCTGGCATTAGATTCATGAGAGCACGAATTCTATTGTGAACTGCACATGCGAGGGACCTAGGTTGCATGCTCCTTGTGAGACTCCATTATACCCCCTCACAGCAGTTTTTTTCCAATTTGTCCATGGAAAAATTGTCTTCACAAAACTGACCCCTGGTGCCAACAGATTGGGGACTGCGGATTTAGAAGATAAGTGTTGCTAAAAAATAAGTTTAACACAGATCTATTACAATTTGCTAAAATGTAACTGTCAAAGAGTTGAAAACATGACCCTCATTAATATAAATGAACCAAGTCAGTGATTTTATTCAACTAATTAATTACTGTGAGAATCAGAAGATGCCAAAACTGGTTCAAAGGATTATTAAAAGTACTGAGATTAATATAGTCAGTCAGGGAACATTGAGAATAATTTACTAATAGATGCATAATTGCTTAATATCCTACAGGGCTATGAACTGTAACATTTGAGATTATTGCCTCTAGCAGCTAGAAATAAAGCATATCTACACTGGACAACATTTCTTTAGATTGCTTTAAATAAGAATCATTTTCATTGCTTTTATAAAAGAATCAATTGCATTATTATAAATGCAAGTTAATTTCACAAGTTGTTTATGTGAAATTTTATAGAATAAGGAAGTTTTCCAGAAACCTTATCAGCAATGCTAATATGAGGCTGTAGTAGGCAGAATAATGGCCTTTCAAAGATGTCTCTTCTCTAACTGTGAATATGTTACCATCCGTGGCAAAAGAGATTTTGCAGATGTGATTAATTTAAAGATCTTCAGATAGGGCGATTATCCCGGATTACCTGTGTGGGCCTACTATAATCACAGGGGTGCTTGAAATGGGGAGGCAGAAGAAAAGTTAAGGCCAGAGTGCTGTAATGTGATAAGGACTGAATCACATTATACTGGCTTTGCAAATGGATCAAGGTCATGAGCCAAGAAATGTGCAGAGCGTCCAGAAGTTCAAAAAGGCAAGGAAATGGATAATCTCAAAAAGAAACATAGCCTTGCTGGAACCTTGATTTTAGACCAGTGAGACCTCTGTCAGACTTCTGCTCTACAGAACTGTAAGATAATATATATGTGTTATTTTAAACCACTAAATTTGTAGAAATCTATTATAGCAACCATAGGAAATTAATAAAAATGCCTGGCCGGATGCAGTGATCATGCCTGTAATTCCAGCACTTTGGGAGGTCGAGGCGGGCAGATCACAAGGTCAAGAGATCAAGACAAATCAGGCCAACCTGGTGAAACCCCATCTCTACTAAAAATACAAAGATTAGCCAGGCTTGGTGGCACGTGCTTGTAGTCCCAGCTACTTGGGAGGCTGAGGCAGGAGAATCGCTTGAACCCGGGAGGTAGAGGTTGATACAGTACATGATTATTAATAATTTGTTGACTGGATGACTTATTTAGGGTTGAATAAATGTAACTTGTTTAGGACATATAGTTAATAAACTGGATCCTAGGTTAAGCCTCTGTGCCTGCGCCTACAACCTGTACTTTTACCACCTAAGTTGCTTTATTTCTTGTGTAGTCAAAAATAATATCCTTTAAATCATTTCCTTAGATTATTTTGCCCAGATTCTCCACATTCATTCTGATAAGGAAATGATTTATAGTTGATAATATTTATTATTTAGTTTTAATAAACTGGAAAAAAATCAATTCCAGGCATACGTTAAAGATATTGCAGGTTCAGTTCCAGACCACCATAATCAAGTGAATATCACAGTAAAATAAATGTCATACAAATTGTTTGGGTTTCCCAGTTCTTATAAAAGTTATGCTTATACTATACCATAGTTTGTTAAATGTGTGATAGCATTATGTCTACAAAAAGTCCATACTTTAATTAAATATACCTTATTGCTTAAAAATGCTAACAGTCATCCAAATCATAATCTTTTGGTTATTGGAGGGCCTGATCTCGATGTTGCTGGCCACAGACTGATCAGCGTGGTGGCCGCTGAAGCTTGGGTAGCTGTACCAGTTTCTTAACACAAGCATCAAGTTTCCACCCTGATTGACTCACAAGAGATTTTTCTGTATTATGTTATCATTTGATAGCATTTAACCGACACTCGAACTTCTTTCAAAATTGGAGTCAGTCCTCTTAAACCCTACTCCTACTTTATCAATTGTTTAGGTAATATTCTAAGTTCTTTGTTGTCATTTCAACAATGTTCACTGCATCTTTACATGGAGTAGATTTAATCTCAAGAAAACGTTTTCCTTGTTCATTTATAAGAAGCAACTTCTCAAGCATTCAAATTTTGTTATGAGATTGCAGCAATTCAGTTACTTCTTTAGGCTCCACTTCTAATTCTAGCCCTCTTAGTATTTCTACAACACCTGCAGTTATTTGCTCCCTTTAAGTGTTGAAGTTTTCAAAGCTCCTCACCTTCCTTTTGCAGCTTCCTGACCTCTTTCATCCTTCACAGAATCTCATCTTGAATTGTAGCTCCCATAATTCCCATACGTTGTGGGAGGGACCCAGTGGGAGATAATGGAATCCTGGGGTCGGTTTTCCCCATACTGTTCTCATAGTAGTGAATAAGTCTCAAGATCTGATGGTTTTATAAGAGGTTTCCCCTTTTGCTTGGCTGTCATTTCTCTCTTGCCTGCCGCTATGTAAGACATGCCTTTTAGCTTCCACCATGATGGTGAGCTCTCCCAAGCCACATGGAACTGTGAGTCCATTCAATCTCTTTTTCTTTATAAATTACCCAGTCTCAGGTATGTCTTTATCAGCAGCATGAGAACGGACTCATAAAACTGGAATGCAAATAAGCAGACTCTACATCATAGTATTCCAGTGTAGTTGAACTATTATTATAATGGAATCCCTATCCATAAAATTGATTACAATCTAATATGGATTTGTGCAATAAGGCAAATATACTAGTAACTAAAATACAGAGCAAGTATGCTACAGAAGAATGAATTTATACAAATATATGAGTCAAAGGGAGAAATTATTCAATTAGGTAAAGGAGGAAAGCATTTATTAAAATTAGAGAGGGTGTCAGGGTGAAAGCCACGTCTGAAGAATTTTTTTGGGTAATGGTTTCTTTACTCTATTTTCTATCACATGTTGAAAATTTTAATGCATTGCTGACATCAGAAGGTGTTTATAATTTTTTTGTTTATATGGGTTTATAATTTTTTTGTTTTTTAATTTATAGATTCATTTGATTAAAAAAGAGTTTCATGTACCAGAGATGGGTTATTGAAAATAGGCATTGTTTAAAATATGATAAATATTTTATTTGAAAACTTGGATTTTTATGATTTACAAAAATCTGGAGAAAAAACAGGGCAAATATAACAGAAAACGAACATATATTTGAATTCTCCAAATATTCAAATATATCATTATATTATGATGAAGACTTACATATTGCTATTTTGTAATATGACAAAGATCTATTCTTACATTTATTATGATAAAATGTTGCTATAATATGAGTTCATTATATGAAGGCCTGACATGTTCCTCTCATTCTTCGTCTAATATCTAATAATGACTACCTGCAAGGAGAAATAATCACTCAAGTTGTTTACTTTTGCAGAAGGTGCAGCCTCTTTCAGATAATTCTAAAAAAAAATCACATTCTATTTAAACTAGAAACTTTCTATTAAAATAAGTGGTGTAGTTAACAAAGGATATTTCTTTTTATGTATTTTGTTAGTTACTATTTTCCTTATTTTGAAAAACCTCAGATCACTGGAATATCTACATTACAAAGTGGCCAGATTGTATGATGTCTGTAATCTCATTACCCTGTGGTGAAAACACTTAATTTTAGGCTGGACACAATGGCTCACACCTGTAATCCCAATATTTTGGGAGGCTGAGGTCGGTGGATCACCTTAGGTCAGGAGTTCCAGATAAGCCTGGCCAACCTGGAGAAACCCTGTCTCTACCAAAATTAGAATAATTAGCCAGGCATGGTGGCACATGCCTGTAGTCCCAGCTACTGGAGTGGCTGAGGCAAGAGAGTCACTTGAAACCAGGAGAAAGAGGTTGCACTGGGCCAAGATCACGCCACTGCACTCCAGTCTTGGAGCCTGGGTGACAGAGTGAGACTCTGTCTCAAAAATAAAGAAGATTGGCTAGGTACAGTGTCTCATGCCTGTAATCCCAGCACTTTTGGAGGCCAAGGTGGGCAGATCACCTGAGGTCAGGAGTTCAAGACCAGCCTCACCAACATGGTGAAACCCCATTGCTACTAAAAGTACAAAAATTAGCTGGGTGTGGTGGAGTGCACCTGTGATCTCAGCTACTCGGGAGGCTGAGGCAGGAGAATCGCTTGAACTTGGGAGGCAGAGGTTGCAATGAGCCGAGATAGCGCTCTTGCACGCCAGCCTGGGCAAAAAGAGTGAAACTTGGTCTCAAAAAAAAAAAAAAGATCAGATGGCCGTAGATGTGTGGTGTTATTTCTGAGGCCTCTGTTCTGTTCCATAAGCCTATATGTCTGTTTTGGTACCAGTACCATGCTGTTTTGGTTACTGTAGCCTTGTAGTATAGTTCGAAGTCAGGTAGCATGATGCCTCCAGCTTTGTTCCTTTTGCTTAGAATTGTCTTGGCTATACGGGCTCCATTTTGGTTCCAAATGAAATTTAAAGTAGTTTTTTCTAGTTCTGTGAAGAAAGTCAATGATAGCTTGCTGGGAATAGCATTGAGTCTATAAATTACTTTGGGCAGTATGGCCATTTTCATGATACTGGTTCTTCCTATCCATCAGCATGGAATTATTTTCCATTTGTTTGTGTCCTCTCTTATTTCCTTGAACAGTGGTTTGTAGTTCCCCTTGAAGAGGTCCTTCACGTCCCTTGTAAGTTGTATTCCTAGGTATTTTATTCTCTTTGTAGCAATTGTGAATGGGAGTTCACTCATGATTTGGCTCTCTGCTTGTCTAATATTGGTGTATATGAATGCTTGTGATTTTTGCACAGTGATGTTGTAGCCTGAAACTTTGCTGAAGTTTAAGGAGTAATTGAGCTGAGACAATGGGGTTTTCTAAATATCCAATCATGTCTTCTGCAAACAGAGAAAATTTGACTTCCTCTCTTCCTATTTGAATATAATTTCTTTCGTTTGCCTGATTGCCTTGGCCAGAACTTCTAATACTATGTTGAATAGGGGTGGTGACAGAGGGCATCCTTGTTTTGTGGTGGCTTTCAAGGAGAATATGAAGAGACACTTCTCAAAAGAAGACATTGATGAGGCCAGCAAACATATGAAAAAAAGCTCATCATCACTGGTCATTAGAGAAATGCATGTCAAAACAACAATGAGATACCATCTCACGCCAGTTAGAATGGCAATCATTAAAAGTTAAGAAACAACAGATGCTGGCGAGGCAGTGGAGAAATAGAAACACTTTTACTCTATTGATGGGAGTCTAAATTAGTTCAACCATTGAGGAAGATGGTGTGACGATTCCTCAAGGATCTAGAATCAGAAATACCATTTGACTCCACAATCCCATTACTGGGTATATACCCAAAGGGTTATAAATCATTCTACTATAAAGACACATGAATGTGTATGTTTATTGGAACACTGTTAACAATAGCAAAGACTTGGAACCAACCTAAATCCCCATCAGTGATAGACTGGATAAAGAAAATGTGACACATACACACCATGGAATGCCATGCTGCCATAAAAAAGAATGAGTTCATGTCCTTTGCATGGACATGGATGAAGCTGGACACCATCATCCTCAGCACATTAAAACAGGAAGAGGAAACCAAACACCACGTGTTCTCACTCATAAGTGGGAGTTGAACAATGAGAACACATGGGCACAGGGAGGGAAACATTACACATGGGGGCTTGTTGCAGGATGGGAGCAAGGGGACGGAGAGCATTAGGACAAATACCTAATGCACGCAGGGCTTAAAACCTAGATGACCTGTTGATAGGTGCAGGAAACCACCATGGCACATGTATGGCTGCATAAAATACCTGCACATTCTGCACATGTATCTCAGTATTTAAAGTAAAATAAAATTATATATAAAAATAAAAAAAGTAAAAGAAAACACTGATTTTTAACTGACAGATTATGTCCCCCTAATTGCAGGCATTAGAATAATTTACCATTGTGATAATGCTTGGAAGTTGGATTATATTACAGACCTGTAAGACGGCATTAGACTTTGAGTCAAAAGTATTCATTCATTTTTTTGTGTATTTTTGTGTTAAATTAACAGCTTTAAAAATGTTTATAGGGATACATAGTAAAACAGCTATATGTTCATGTGTGAGGACTGGATGAGCATGTGAAATACTCCACAGCAATTGTGCTCAATTTTGGGACTTCACCTGCCTTGCTATGAATAAAGTATATATTCTTAGGATAAATAAACTTGTATATTATTTTAATCTTAATATTGTGAATCATCTTACCCACAGCCTACTTCTTTCTCTGTAACTGATGGTGATTAATTGCCTAATTGCTTGCCCCATATGCTTCTTATTATTTTGTGTTTTTTTAGCTTTCATTTTTTTCATCTATTGAATTAGAGTAGGGGAATTTAAAGTTCCCAGACAGTATGTTATGGTTCTTTGTATCCTCTGAAGTCCCTAATACAGCACTCTCTCCATACGGGGCTACGTGATACATTTGGAAAAGTATGAGGTTTGAAGTTCAGAGTGTTTGGATTCAAATTCTGGCTGTATGTGTTAACTCAGTACACTTGAGAAAATCTCACTCTTGTTAAACTCTTCTATAACATCAGGCTGGTGTGGTAAGATCAGTAGCAGTCTATGAGAATCAAGTGAGAACCATTTGTACAAAATAATTGTATAAATTCCAGATAGCTATAATATATACTGTAGAATTCTTCATTAGATAAAATGATCCTACTAAAGAGTATAATAACTTAAAAAATATAGACAGCTATTATTAATGCTTGCAAAAAGTTACTATTTCAATGGAACTTACTTTGGATTTATTCATTTTGTTTATCACAGCATAGGAAAACTAGACAGATTCTAACTCATTTAGTTTTTCCAATTTAACTTTAAAAGGAAATAGAAAAAGCAAAGAAGCAAACACAAAAAAAATCCTGTGATTCTAATGCCACCAGTTAAATCATAGTGTTACTGGTGGAGGGGGTACAGGTTCTTGACGTCTTGAACAAAGAATTAGACGAAAACGCACAAAGCAAGGAAAGAATGAAGCAACAAAAGCAGAGACTAATTGAAAATGAAAGTACACTCCACAGTGTGGAAGCAGGCCCGAGGACAGAGACTCAAGAGCCCTGTTACAGAATTTTTGGGGGTTTAAATACCCTCTAGAGGTTTCCATTGGTAACTTGGTGTATGCCCTATGTAAATGAAGAGGATATTTCCTGTCATAACTGAAGTGTTTCCATTTGATTTAGTTCTAGGAAAGCCTTAGGTTTCCTGCCTCCAGATTCTATTCTCCTGCCTTGATAGAGGCTCTTTAAATTCACCAAAATCATTAGCCCTTTTGCACTGTGTATATTGTTGTATATTTTCCCTGGGTGTTATATTCATATTGCCTTCCTTTACACCTGAACTCTGCTTGGATGCTTCTCCTCTGTGTTCTTAAAACAAGACAGGTAATTCCTATTATGTTGCGTATTATAATTTCTTCTTATTGTACTTTCCTTAACTTTTTATTCTATAAGACTAAGAGCTCTGTGAGTGAAGGGACCATGTCTACCTTGTACACTAATATATTCAAAATGACTAATTATGTTCAGCTCATAGTAGGATCTCAGTAAATATTTGTCAATTATATAACTGCAGATGTATAGCATAATTAAATATATATGCAGGCCTGTTGTAAAGTGGTTTTATTTTAGAAGAAGGAAAATCTTTACAATCCAAATTTAAATTTAACCTTTGGAAGTTATGCTATGGGCATGTGGCTACTGGCATTCACTAGGCAAATTCACCTAGGATTCTATTTTTTTTTCCCCCAGAAAAGGAAAAAAACAAGCTCAAACCAACTTAAGAAAAAAGATGTTTTATTTTCTCTTTTAGCTGATAAGTAAAGGATACTATGTGGTTTAAATGAAGTAATCATGGCTCAGACTCCCATCTCCCCATGTGTTCTCAAGTAGGCTTTCTTCACTTAGCACTGTGACTGCCTTAAGGCCAAACTTTGCTTCTTGCCACTCATAATTTAGTAAGAAACATGGCTTTCTCTCCCATGATATGTATATAAATATGTAGGGAAGGATTTAACTAGCCCTGTGTGATTCTAGTGCCCGTATCTTGACCAATTGCTGTACCCAACATAAGTATGGACAGGGTTAATATGCTTACATACCTTTCTACCACTATAGTAAACAGTCTCACAGAACTCAATAGATTGGGGAAGGAGTTATTTTGGGTGGAAGGCATGAGAAACAGGTAAAAAGCATTTCTTCACTATATTGTGTCTCTTTAGGTTTTGCCTTTATGTGGCAAAGAAATAGAAAAGTCTCCACTAAACATTTCATTTAGACCATCCTTGTAAACAACATGTAGAGTTCTACCAGCAGAATAGTAAATTGTGAACTTTTTCATTTAAGAAATATATCAAAGAATTGAGGTGCTTTTTAGCTCCAAACATTGAAAATACATGAGACAAGTGACCATGTCAGAGTTAAAACTTGGTTTTAGATATGTACTAGCTAACCAACCACAACACCTAGTGTTAGATACTTGGAAAGCAACAAAAACTCTTTCCTCAGAGAAGCATTGAGGATTTAGATGAATTCAGTATTATTGATAAAGTGCTTATTATATGTTCTTTTTATTTTAATATCATAATTAATCTATTTTTATACCTTAAGTGACTAATTATTTGATTTCATCTATCTATGAACAAGTGTTTTGAGTTAGTTATCAGAGAATTCATCATAAAACACATACATTAAACATCTATTTTACTATTATAAATTCTTAAACTTGATTTCATCCAGTAGTTCTTATCATGTAATTTTGAATACAATGTAATTTAGTCAGAAACGTGTAGAATATCTTCATTTAAATTTGTCAGGCATCACATGAAGTTAAAACTCATAGTGGTCTATAAGGAAAAGCAAAGAAAATATTGTTGCCTCAAACAGTTATTTTAACAGCTGAGATTTTTATTGAAATAAACTAATAAGAACATTTAGTGTTTGAAAATTATGATAGGCACTTGAAATATTTGTATGTTGATAGTTAAATCACTCGGGCAAAATTGAACATATTTATAAAAATTTTATTCTAAACATATGGAAGGAATTCTGGATTAACCTTCATAATATATTTGAAATATGATATGTTGGAAATTAATTGGGCTTAGAAAGCTTGTATTCCTAGTTTGGGCTCTGAGACACGATTGAAATAATTAATTTCAACAAAGAATATAGAAAGTATGAACATGTGTTGGCTTTCAAAATGTGAACAACATTGTGAAATTATTAGATCCTTGGGTGGTTCTGGTCTTAATTCATAGCTTAAAATATTATGTAGTGAGAGCTTACATGCTTTAGTTTTTAGTATCAATAATGCACTTGAAACCTTTCTTTGTACTCCTCAACCAGACCTAGGTGTTTTCTCCTTAAACTGAAACATTCATTTTTGCAAAAAATAAAATAAAATAATAAAGAATAGTCAAGAACTTGACAGTATTTTTTGATTAGACTTGTTGGGCAGAGCATATCTTTTATAGAATGGGATGTTGTAATTGATTTAATATGGAAAGAGAGAAAAACCTCTTATATAAAGACAAGTGCTTTGCAAATTTCAGTGTTCATACAAATAACCTGGAGAGTTTGATAAAGTACTAATTGATTCCTGGATTCCACTTCCAGAGGTCCTGATTCAGTAAGTGGTGCCTGAGTGCTTGCATTTCTATTATGTTCTCAGATGATGCTGATGCTAATGGTCTGTGGAGCACATTTTGAATATCGCTTAGGTAGAACTACTTTGGAAACAAAACTGTTTCCTCCTTTAAAAATTAAACTACAGGAATTGAAAGAATGCACATTAAAAACACATGTTAAACTAAAAACATTTTAAAAAATTTAAATGAAAAAATTAAAATCAAGTCAAATTATTTATGATCATTTATGTTAATTATATAATAGGAAATATTCTCATTTATTCAATTAAAGTTATTAAATGCTTTTTCATGGTCTGTTCATATCTGATTTTCATTATGGTGAAGTAAAAATGAAGGATATAGGTGTTAAATGTACTGATTTAAAGTATAGGGCAAGTACCAACAATGATATAATTTTTTAAATTTGGCATTTAAGCTTATTTCTATATTGACTATATATAGCTATAAAACACATCCCTGTCACGAGTCAACTTGATTTTTTTCTAGGACAATTTAAAGTATCAGTTCAATAAACTAGCTTAGGTACATAGTTTACTTCTTTGGAACTTCAAAGTGACAGTCAGGTACAATCAATATGAGGAAATAAAAGAAGGATTCAATTCTCTTGTTACTGATAAGTTCAAGAATATCTCTGTAAAAGTAATTGCTAAACCAGATATTTTTTTACCAAAAAAAAGACAAACTTAAAAGCCAAAATAATAATTTGTATGTAATTAAAATGATTAAAATCAGTCATAAGTTCATTCCAAAGGAAATAACAATTTCAGAAAAGACCATGATTTTAAAAAATGTCAAGTGTACTGTAATAATACAATCTATGATGAATGACAGACTGAAGTAGTGAATCATGGAGCTTGGATATTATCAAGAAAAGACAATAAAAAATAAGTAATTTCTTATGGACATTTAAAAACAGCTAAAGAGTTTTCAGTGTTTTTATGACTTTTTAAAAATTATTCTCAGTCATGATTAGTTAGTGCTAACTCAATCTAATAAGTTACAATTTCAAAAAGGCATTTTATAAAATGTAATGTATATTTCTACAGAAATGTAAATTCTATCTTCTGATGGTTTGCTTATCAAGTAAGCCCATGGAATTTGTAAAATTGAAATCAAGATTGACATCACTCTGAATAAGGGAAAAAGACAGTAACCTGCAGTAGGAAAATCAAAGATGAATGAATCAAATGCTTATTCTGCTTAATTCATGCCTCTGATCATTTTAAACTTAACTAATTGGTATTATGAGTTCACAACTGAACATATGTTATTATATAACTGCATTCAGTATGTTTTTTGTCTTATTAGAGGTTACATATTGCTTTTTATTTACATAGCTTTATTAAGATGTGATTGGCATACAATAAACTGCATGTTTTTAAAATATACTATTTAAGTTTTGACATATAGACCCATGAAACCATTACCAAGATTGAGATAGTGATCATAACACCTCCCATAATTTTCTTTAAATTTTTTAAAAAAATACATTTAACTGCATATATTTGAGGTTTACAACATGTTATGAGATACATATAGATAGTAAAATGGTTACAATAGTGAATCAAATTACAGTATCTGTCATCTGGTGTACTTACGTTTTTGTGACAAGAGCAGTTAAAATCTTATTTAACAAAAATTCCTAACACAAAACAATGTTATCAACTATATCCCTCATGTTGTACATTAGATATCTAGGCTTGTTCATTTTATATCTTTTGATCTAAATCTCCTCATTTTCTCCTTGCCCCACCTGCCATGGTAGCCACTTTTTAATTCTCTATCTCTATAGGGTTGACCTTCACATTTTTAGATTCCACATATGAATGCAATATTATTCTTTCTGTGTCTGGTTTATTTCACTTAACATAATGTCTTTCCAGTCCATCCATGTTGTGTCAAATGTCAGGATCTGATTTTTGTTTAAACGCTGAGTAATATTCTGTTGTATATATATCACATTTTCTTTCTCCATTTGTCTGTTGATTGACACTTAGGTTGTTTCCGTATCTTGACAATTGTGAATGACACTGCAATAAACATGACAGTGTAGCTATCTTTAGGGAGTGGTGATTTCATATCTTTTGAGTCTATTCCCAGAGGAAAGATTGCTGAATCATATGATAGTTCTATTTTTAATTTACATAGGACCTTTGTTCTGTTTTTCCTAATGGCTGCACCAATTTATTTTTTTTTATTATTTTATTTTTTTGTTTTTTTATTTTTTAAATATACTTTAAGTTTTAGGGTACATGTGCACAACGTGCAGGTTTGTTACATATGTATACATGTGCCATGTTGGTGTGCTGCACCCATTAACTCATCATTTAACATTAGGTATATCTCCTCATGCTGCACCAATTTAAATTCCCACCAACAGCATACTATAATTTCCTTTTCTCCACACCTTCAACAATATTTGTTATCTCTTATCTTTTTGATAATAGCCATCCTAACATGTGTGAGGTAATGCTTCACAGTGGTTTTAATTTGTATTTGCCTGATGATTACTGATGTAGAGCACTTTATTATATATTTGTTGGCCATTTTTATGTCTTCTTCAGAGAAATGTATATTCAGGTCCTTTGTCCATTTTTTAACAGGATTTTTAAAATTTTTCTGCTGTTGAATTTTAAGAGACACTCCAATTCAGGGGATTGGGGGTGGAGTGGAACATAGAGGGTTGGTGCAGTGGGACACTGGGTTGGCTCAGGTGTCTACCTCACTGGGCCTAGGTTCAAGTAGTCAGGGGACAGGGTAGCCATTAGAAGGGGGAGATGAGCCTCTGAGGCACCTTGTTCCCAGAGTAGGGAGCTATAGCTTGGCTAGGGAATGTTGCAGTATCATGTGTGACAGCATGGTGCAATGATGGCAAAACCTCAGGGATGAAGGAATGCAGTGGCTACTGGCCATTAGAACATAATGCACTCTAGCAGTGGCTCTGGTTTTAGAACGTGATGGTGCAGTAGCAGCTTGGGTCATGGGGTTCAGGGCACAATGTGGGCTCCTTCTCTAGAGTAGTGCAGCCATGTGAACCCCAGGCAGTTCCCTAAGCTGGGCTCAGGAACTGTAAAGACTGCAGGATCCTCCAGTAGCAAAAATTGCAGGTATCCGTGGTGGTTGATATGGTTTGACTGTGTGTCCCCACCCAAATCTCATCTCAGGTGGTGATCCCCACATGTTGAGGGATAGACCTGGTGGGAGGTAACTGGATCGTGGGATGGCTTTTCCCATTCTGTTTTGTTGATAGTGAGGGAGTTCTTACGAGAGCTGATGGTTTTAAAAGTGTTTGGCAATCCCCTTCTCATTCTTTTTCTCCCTCCTCTCGCCATGTAAGACGTGCCTTGCTTCCCCTTCACCTTCTGCTATGATTGTAAGTTTCCTGAGGCCTCTCCAGCCATGTGTAACTGTGACTCAATAAAAATTCTTTTCTTTATAAATTACCCAGTCTTAGGTAGTATCTTCATAGCAGTGTTAAAATGGACTAATACAGTGGTGATGAGGGCCACTGAGGGTCTCTTACTTGCCTTTCTCTATCTGGAGAAGCCCCCCCTGATTCTGAGGTGATCCAGACTTGGGGATGGGATGGCAGAGGCAATGTGTTTTCATCTCTTCTTATGTGGCCATCCTGAGTTTCTGTGCTCCACAGGGTTTACCTCACTCCTTTGCTGCACTCTGGCACTCCTCTTTAGTTACTCAGATCAAAATGCAGCTGCTTATTCATTAGTTTGGTTCCTGATTGTTGGAGAGTGATACGTGTTAGGCACCTCTAGTCAGCCATCTTGCTGATTTCTCGCTCAGAATTTTCTTGTGGCCTTTGTAAATCTTCTTTCGTCCCTCTTCTGTGGCTCCACACAGCCACTGCTTAGTTTTCTGTCACTAAACACTAATTTGCATTTCCTAGAACTTTATATAAATGGAAACATATGTAGTTTTTTTTGTCTGGCACTTTTCACTTAACATAATTATTTTGATGTTCTTATGTACTGCAATGTGTATCAGTAGCCTATTTATTGTAATTGTGGAGTAGTATTCTATTGTATAGATAAAACACACTGTATCCATTGACCTGGATATTTGGATTGTTTACAGTTTGAGGTTACTGAAAATAAGGTTTCTATGAACATGAGTGTAAATAGGGACATAGGTATTTATTTCTCTTGAGTAAATACTTAGGACTGAAATGATATGGTCAGGACAGGTTTAAATATTTAGGAGACTTCCAAACTGTTTTCAAACAGGTTGTAGTATTCCACATTTCTACCAGGAGCATATGAGATTTCCTACCCAACACTTGGTACAGTCAGACTTTTTAGTTTTAGCCTTTTAAATTTGTGTGTAGTCATTTTTCTTTGTGGTTTTCATTTGCATTTCCCTACTGTTGAGCATCTTTTTCTGAGCTTATTTGCTATCTGTATAGCTTCTTTAATGAAGTGTCTGTTCATATCTTTTTCCTATTTTAAGAATATGTGTTGAGATTTTAGAACTGTCTCTATATTTTGGATACATGTCAATTATCAGATATATGCTGTGAAAGATTTTCTTCCAGACTCTGGCTAATCATTTTATTCTCTGAATGGTGTCTTGAAATTAAGTAGCACTAGTCCTTCAAATCTATGATTCTTTTTCAAAGACATCTAGCTACTTTATGTCCTTTAAATTTTTTTTTTAATTTTAGAATCAATTAATCAATGTCTGTCAAAAATCCTGCTAGGATTTTGATTGAAATACATGTAATTATAAATGAATTTGAGAAAAATTTTTATCTTGGCAATATTTAGTCTTAGTGTCCATGAACATAATATATCTGTTTAGGTCTTTATATACACAATTTTTTAGTTTTCTTTCATATTTCTGTCATATTTCTATGTATTTTATATTTTTGATTTTATCATTAGTGATATTATTTTATTTTAAATCTATTTTTTTCATTGCTAATGTATTGAATACAGTGGAGTTTTGAACATTGATCTTGTACAAACTCGTTAAATAACTTATTAGTTCTAGTAATTTCAGATTTTCTAACACAATCATGTCATTTGCAAATAAATAAAGTTTTATTTCTTTCTTTCTGAACTAGATTATTTTTATGTTTTATTCTTGCCTTATTTCATAGGCTAGAGTCTTCAGTACAATGTTGAGCAGCAGTGGAAAGAGCAGACATCCCTGTTTTTTTCTTTAATCTTCAGGTGAAACATTTAGTCTTTTACTATTAAGCATGCTGTTAGCTCTGTGTATGTGTGTGTGTGTGTGTGTGTGTGTGTGTGTGTGTTTAATATATATTTAGATATCCTTTATCAGGTTGTAAATTTCCTTTCTGTTTCTATTTTGTTGAAAGTTTTTATCAGGAATTAATATTGGAAAAAAAGGCAAGTACATTTTCTGCACTTTTCTCTCCCTCCCCTCCCTGCCTCTTTCCCAGCTAAAAGTTTATCAATTTGATTAATCCTCTCTGAGAGGCAACCAAATGAAACCAAAAGTTACATTTACTTTCTTTACTTGTATGCTATTTTATTTAGTTCCATTCTCATCTATGCTATTTCTCACATTAGGTTTCATTTGCTCTTTTTGTTTACAGGTTCTTCAGCTGAAAGCTGGATTTTTTTTTTTTTTGAGACCTTATTTTTTATTTATCTCTAATATAGGTGTTTAGTGCTCCAACTTTCTCCCTAAGTATTGCTTTCACAGCATCCAACAAATTGTATATGCTGTATATTATTTTAATTTGGTATAAAATACTTTTTATGTTCTACTTTTATTTTTATTTGACCCTTGAATTATTTTATAATGTTATTTTTTTCCCAGCAGTTGGAGATTATTCAGGGATTTTTCTATCACTAATCTTTATTTGAATTTTATTTGGTCAGAGAACCTACTTTGTATGACTTGAATTCTTTTAAATGTATTAAGATTTGTTTTTTGGTCCTGAACATGATCTCTCAGTAAATGGTCTCTGTGAACTTTAGAGGAATGTATTGAACTGTTTTTGGATGGAGTGGTCTATAAACTTCTGGTAGGTGTTGTTTTATTCTTCTACATTCTTACAGAATTTATGTCTACTTGTTCAACCAGCATTGTGAGATAGTTTTGGAAGCTCTGACTATAATGGGGCATTTTCATTCTATCAGTTTTGCTTCATATATTTTGAAGTTGTTATTAGCTGCAAAACACATTTAAGATTTTTCTGTTCCTTTGAACTAAAAACTCCCTTTTTCAATATGGAATAAATTTCTTTATACCTGGTAATATTCCTTGAATATATTTTGGCTATTATTAATATAACCTCTTCTTTTTATGTAGTTAATGTTTGTATTATATATCACCTTTCATTATTTTATTTTTAATCTATGATTTTATATTTGCATTTCTTTATAGGCAATATATAGTTAGGTCTTTCGGCTTGATCAAATTTGACAAATGAGACATTGTGCCTTCAAGATAGGCTGTCTCATTCACCCAATATCCATCTTAGTATATTTATCTTATTAATTTTAATGTGTGCATGGTATTCTGTTATATTACCAATTGGCCAAGTAGTTTCTAAGCAACAAGCAACTGCCAGGCTACATTTCCACATTTTCATGGATTTGACCAATAAAGAATAAGCCCAAGTGGATTTAGACAGTTTATTACCCATGACAAAGCAAACAATATGATCTTCATGTTCACATTTCTTCCCTTGCTTACCCTCCACAAGTCTCATGGGGACAATATAGAAGAGTGCAGGTGAATACTATGCACATGGGATTCTTTATCACAGAGAAGGAACAAGTGTAACCTTATAAGGAGACTGATAAAAACCTTCCCAACCTTTGCTACACAGGGGAATTTCTCCTTTATTACCCTGATCAGGAAACAAATCCGTCCTCTCTCCTAGAGGGAGACACTACCTTTGTTATTCTGAAGTGCTTCTAGGGAGGAGAGAGAGACTTTAGCCTTAGTACCATGGAAAGTAAGCAGATCTGTTCCTTGACCTGGAGAAGCTTTGACAAAGCTGTCAGTGCCCTTTCTTCAGAGGTTATGTAGAAATGTCAGACTCACAGGGAATTTTCTCCCAACATATTTAGAAGTATCAGTTACTTCTTTCAGAAAAAAATGAAGCTATTCAGTATTTTAAGGAAAAGTTTAATAGAAGAAAATAGAAGCGTATGCAGTGGCTGGAGGAGTAGGGCTAGCAAATGTTAGGCCCGTTATTTGCTATCAGGTTATCTGGACGTGCAGACAGAGCCAGGTAAGCTGATGCTGCAGATCTGTACTGCTGGTGGCATAAAAGTGTTTAATTATCAGGAGGATGCCCGAAAGCTATTGGCAAAACTCCAGGTCTTCAGCCTGCTGTCTGCCAATGCCCTTGTGCCTGTCCTCAGCCCTGCTAGGGAATAATGGCTTTTCTTACTCTTCCACATCCCAAATCTTATTCAAGTGATATTTATTGGCACAATCTAGTGGCATTCTGGAATTTGGGTAGGATACCTCTCAAGCTCTTCCCCTGTATTTTAGGAAAGTATATAGATGAAGGAGGGTGATGTTGAAATTGCAAACAATCTGTGGAAGTCTTTATTAATGTAATTTCTAACATCTTTTCTCTTACCAACAATACTTTAGTAAATAACCTTGTACATCTCCCTTTTGGCACATGTGGGAGGATTTCCACTGGATAGATGCCTAGAAACGTAATGGCTCACAGTGCGTGCCTATCATACATTTTGATAGATGATACCAAATTAGTCTCCAAAAGCAGTTGCTTTCCAGGGAGTAACTGTAGGAGAAGAGAGGAAGAAAAACCCTGTTTGTAGATGATTTAGAAGCACAAGTTAGTACTCAAGTCTCCTTCATGGATATTGACTCAGTGCCTTTGGGTGGTGACTCTGTGAGGCAATGGGAGGGAAGAAGAAAGTGCAATGACCTCACGATACCTTATGATAAGACCTAACATCTAGCATCAATCTTTGAACCACTGAGAAGGAAAGAAGAAATACAGGATTGAATGTCTTCTCTCGGGTCTTATGCCAGCAGCTTGTACATGGATTTTCCAATTTAATTTTCAATGTAAGTCTATGAAATATATTAATCTCCCCATCTTTCCTGGTGAACTATTGAGGGTTAGATGCCAAGTAACTTGTTAGAGATCATGCATTTAACAAATGGTAGGGATAAGATTCAAAACCAGCTGGGAAAAATTACAAAATCTGTATTTTTTTTCTATATCTCACAGAAATCTTCTTCCCTTCCTGGTAAACATCCTTGAGCCTCCTATTATTCTTTTATGACTAGTTTACTGTCTTCAAGGCTACCCATGTGTACTGGAGAGAATACAGACTCTGGAGATGTAAAGACGTGAATTTGAATTAAAGGTTGAGTCCCATGTTCACCATTTATTATCTGTGTTACTTTTGAGCAATTCAATTAAGCTCTAAATTTAGTCTCAACGTCTATAAAACTGCTATAATGAAACACGCTTGGCAAGTTTGTTGTGAGCATTAGAGATAATATATGCAATGTGCTTAGCATATTGTTACAGCATTAATTATGCATACTTGTGATCATAGGACAAGAGGGTCATGAAGTCAGATATCAGTGAGAGGTGACAGAGTGGCGGTAGCCCTCGCTCGCTCTGGGCGCCTCCTTGGCCTCGGCAGCCAGATGAGGAGTGCTTCAGCCCGCCGCTGCACTGTGGGAGCCCCTCTTTGGGCTGGCCGAGGCCGGAGCCGGCTCCCTCTGCTTGCAGGGAGGTGTGGAGGGAGAGGTGCAGGCGGGAACCGAGGCTCTGCCGGGGTGCACGCAGGCCAGTGCGACTTCCGGGTGGGCATGGGCTTGGCTGGCCCTGCACTCGGAGTGGCCAGCCGGCGCCCGGTAGTGAGGGGCTTAGCACCAGGGCCACCAGCTGTGGAGGGTGCCCTGGGTCCCCCAGCACTGCCAGCCCAGCTGCACTGCCCTCGAATTCTCGCCGGGCCTCAGCCGCCTCCCTGCGAGGCAGGGCTCAGGACCTGCAGCCCGCCATGCCCGAGCCCCGCCCCATGCTGTGGGCTCCCGTGCTGCGGGAGCCACCCTGACGGGCGCCACCCCTTGCTCCACCACGCTGGGTCCCATCTGGCTGCCCAAGGACTGAGGAGTGCAGGCACAGGGCATGGGACTGGCAGGCGACCTGCCCGCTCACGGGATCCACTAGGCAAAGCCAGCTGGGCTCCTGAGTCAGGTGGGGTCTTGGAGAACTTTTATGTCTAGCTAAAGGTTTGTAAATGCACCAATCAGCACTTTGTGTCTAGCTCAAGGTTTGTAAATGCACCAATCAGTGCTCTGTGTCTAGCCAATCTAGTGGGGACTTGGAGAACTTTTACGTCTAGCTGGAGGATTGTAAATGCACCAATCAGCACTCTGTGTCTAGCTCAAGGTTTGTAAACACACCAATCAGCACCCTGTCAAAATGGGCCAATCAGCTCTCTGTAAAGTAGGCCAATCAGCTCTCTGTAAAATGGACCAATCAGCAGGATGCGGATGGGGATCAGATAAGGGAATAAAAGCAGGCTGCCCCAGCCAGCAGTGGCAACGCAGTGAGGTCCCCTTCCACACTTTCTTCTTTTGCTCTTGGCAGTAAATGTTGCTGCTGCTAACTCTTTGGGTGTGAGCCACTTTTATGAGCTGTAATGCTCACCATGGTGGTCTGCAGCTTCACTCTTGAAGCCAGTGAGACCACGAACCCCCCAGAAGGAAGAAACTCCCCACACGTTGGAACATTAGAAGTAACAAACTCCAGACATAGCATCTTTAAGAACTGTAACACTCACCAGGAGGGTCCGCGGCTTCATTCTTGAAGTCAGCCAGACCAAGAAACCACCAATTCTGGACACATCAGGATTGGCACATGTTGAATGCTGTGAGACTAGATGCCAAAGTGTGCATGTGTTGTGAATCATGTTTACAGATGTTATTAATATAGGCTGATAAAGTTGATATTTATAATTCCTCAAAGTCACATATTAAATCTGATATATTTATCTCTTCACAAGTCAAAATAAACTAAAAAAAGAAAAAGTTTTGAGAAACAAAAATATAGACTAGAATATTATATGCATGTAAGACTGTACAAATCCAGTCTAAAATGTAATTAATGTATCATTATTTCCTCCTTGGGAAAATTACCCAGTAGTACTCCCATCGTGTCTTTTTCTGTCTAGTCCTAATGCAGAGGAGACAGGACATCAGGAACAGCTTAAAAACCTTGGTGCTGTACTAGTGACAGTTGTATTAGAATAAAATATGTGTCTTTTGACTGCTTGCTAAAAATGTAAATGAATTTTTATAATTTTTTTGACTTCTTAGTGCCATTGTGTTTACATTGACCAAATACTTTGGTGAAAGTTTTGTATTTTTTTTTTCAAAATGTTAGGACAATAAAAATATTTGAGTTGAACAATGTATTCTTAGAAATATATTTCGAGTTTTATAGTGCTTAAGTTTATTAGAATATGACAATAAATTACATATGCCAAATCAATGGTTAAATTATATTGATACTTTTTATTTTGATAATTTTCTTAATCTTGAGAGGTCTTAAAAAGAGGTACTATATTTTTCATTATTATAATATATAAAGATACCTATTGATTATAATTTCATTTGGCTTAGAAATTTCTCTTTGAAAGAAAGTATCATTTTGGATGAATGTAGAATGTATTTAAAAATTTTAAACACCAAAGAGATAAGTTTATACACTTGGACTCTGTTATTAATAAGTTATGGCCATTATCTCTTCCTTGCCATGGGGAGAGTCCTAGTGGTTATTATATTGTCATGTGTCACTTAAAGATGCAGCAGATACAGTCTGAAAAATATGTCATTAGGCTGTTTCATCATTGTGCAAACATAGAGTGTACTTACACAGACCTAGATGATATAGACTACTACACACCTATATTATAATGCAGTTGTAACACAATGGTAAAATATTTGTGTACCTAAACATCCCTAGACATAGAAAAGATAATGCATTGTGCCAAGACATTAACGATAGCTGTGACATCACGAGGAAGCTCCTTTATGGGATCTTATGGGATCATTGTTGCATATGTGGTCCATTATTGACCAAAATGTTCTTACATGGTACAGTCCCACACTTACGTGGCATGGAGTTCATGTGTCACTTTTTCATTGTTACTGATTTTGATCAACCAAGTTTTAAATATGTACTGTGAAAAATTTATTTTCACCTTTATTTTAAAGTACCATGCATCATTTCATAGCAAACCAATGGCATGGATATGCAGGAAAAAGTGGATAAAATGATATTTTTGACAACTTACTTCCTAAATTATTATGTCTCTCAGAGATAATAATGATCAGTGGTATATATACTGTTCTACTCTGAGACAGCACAGGGGCATCCCAAACTATGAGGGTTTCTGTGACACTCATACAGATAAACTAGGTCCATAATGTATAAATATTAATGTTGGCATTCACACTGAGGCTGGGCTTTTTCATTTCCACACCAAATATTTATCTTTTAAAAACATAACATTACAGATACATTTTGGCCTGAAGATATTTTCATAAGTTCCCTATTTATATGTTGTTGATGAAATTAAGGATTCCAGTAAATCATAATAATCATTGCTAATGGAGGAGAACACAGTAAGATTAATTCCAATTTTGTGGGGAAGAAATATTTTACATATGGTTTTAGTTATGTATTTAGTTATGGATGACTCTGATGTTCTGAAAATGTATTGCATTTTAACCAAAAGCGTCAGAATATAATACATTAGTTAGTACCTCAGTATTTGAAAGGCAGTGAAAACCGTTGGCTGTTTTTAGACATTTGTGTATATTTTGATATATATGTGAATATTTAATAGAATAAATCTTATCTAACTGTCAAAATGTTCTCATTCCTGAACACACTAAATATAAAAACTTTAAGGAAGGAGCATTTATTAGTTTGCTAAGGCTGCCATACCAAATTATCACAAACTGGGTGGCTTAAACCAGTAGAAATTTATTGTCCCACAGTTTTAGAGGCTATAAGTCTCATATCAAAATACTGACAGAGCTGATTCCTTCTGAGGGCTGCCTCTCCCCTAGTTCTGGTGGTTTTCTGGCAATCTTTGGCTTTCCTTGGCTTATAGAAGCATCACCCTGATTTCCGCCTTAATTTTCACACGGTGTTCTCCCTGTGTTTTGTGCGTATCCAAATTTTCCCTTTCTATAATACCAGTTACGTTGGAATAGGGGCCCATCGTTCTCTGTGATGACCTTATCTTAACTAATTACATCTGCAATGACTCTTTTCCCAAATAAGGTCACATTCTGAAGTTTTAGGAGCTAGGACTTCAAAATACAAATTTTGGGGAGACACAGTTCAACTCATACAGAGGTTAATGGATGCTTATAACTACCTTCTTAAACACGGATCTTGAAATTCAACTTGCGTTTTCCCTTCCTCTCAACTAAATTTTATTTCAAAACCTGAATTTGAAAGAAAGACTCCACTTAACCATTTTTAAATTTTAAGGCAGAAATAACACATAAGCATACTGAAGTAAAAGTGTGTATTCTATATCCTGTGTGCACTCCACAACTATTTTTAGTAATGGTGACTCCTCACATTTCCTAAGTTCTTTTAAAACTGTACAAAATATTTATTTTTACATTGCTTTCTGAAAGCTGATATGTTATTTAGGGATCTTAATAAACAGAAATAAATAAGGACAAGGCTAGATTAATTCAAAGAAATTTAAGCTATTTAGATTAAGCTTTACACTTTCTGTGGATAAGGATTTTGAGCAGGGATTAGTTGGGTCCTCTGTTAGGGTCCCACAAGGCTACAGTAGTGGTGTTGGCCAGGCCATGGTGTTATCTGAGGCTCGTCACCCAAACTCATATGATCATTGACAGAATTCATTTCCTTGTATCTGCAGAACTCATGGAGGCTTCAACTTCAAGCTCAAGAGGACCATACCTTTCTGATGCTTTACCTTCTCCTAAAGGGTCCTCTGATTGAGGACTGGGTCAGAATAAGTTATTTCTAAAAGATAATTAACTGAAAGACAACCAATTATCAAGCTAAGCACATGATATCCCATTAAATTCACAGTTTCTGTCCACAGCTCAAAAGGGGGAGAATATACAAGGCATATACACCAGGGAGTGGAATCTTAGAGGCCCTCTTAGAATTCTGCCTCTTATAGTAACAAATATATACATTATCATTAAAAGGTACGTAACTAATAGATACTATTAATAAAAGTGATTCATGCATAATGTAAAATTACACAAATATTAATGATTCCATTAAACTCCTAATATGTATAATATTCTGATCTAGAAAATAATATGTTCTCACTTCTTATTATGCCTTTCCAATTTTTTTCTTCTTATTTTATTTCATTTGATTCCTGATTGTCCTGCTTCTGTAGAAAGGTTTCAAACGTGGCCATTTTATGCAGTCTATTGTTTAGAATTTTTAATCTGTTTTATAATAAAGAAAATAGCTTGCTTTTTAGGCTTATTTCTCTATACATAAATCTTCACCTCATGATTTTGTTGATTTTTTATCTCTCTATGGGATTCTCTCCCCATTTCAACTCATTTGTTCTGATAGCATCATACTAAAATGCAATTCTTGCATCAAATATTACTGCCTCCAAGATAGAATCCTGGATTCCTGTAGTTATCTATAATAACTGTATTTTAGTATGTTTACTGCAATTGACCATAATAGAAGTATGATTAATTTTATTCATATTTTTATATATTTATACTTAGACATTTGTTTTGATTGCATCCCTTACTAGATAATAAAAATGTTGAGAATGGAAATCAGACATAGTGTGATCATGTCATTTTCTTCAGGCTTAATAAGAGTTAAATTGTTTCATTTTTCTCTTTACTGTAGTTGATATTGATTGGTTTATGTATTTGTTTTATGAGTTAACGCATATAATTAGGACAAGTTAAAAGGAATCATATGTTAGTTGTATTCGTATTTAAATATGGTGTGAAATTTTCTAGCCTGTCAGAAAAAGACTATACCAGTACTACTCTATCAATAATACGCAAAAAAGTCTATATAGTTTTCCTTTTGATAGAAAGAAGAAAACTGATTCTGAAATAAATAAAATGTTCAATCTAAAGACATTATCCCAACCTTCAAACTTCAGTGGGAATACATGACACAACTATTTTAGAAGGAAAACTATAGAGCATTGTATCAATATGTGGTGTCTGATACCTTATAGCACACAAATGTTTCCCAATTGAGATATTCATTAGGCACTAGATACCTGTCTCTAACTCTAGCTATCATAGAGATGTTTCACATGGATGGACACTCAGAAACCATTTATGAATAAAAGTAGATTCGGCTACTGAATTTAGATAAATGCAACCCAGTTGTATGTGTACTTTAGTAATCAGTGGCATGTTAGAGTCATTGAACTTAAAATACTGAACTCATGTTTTAAATTATTTTACTCCTTACTTGAGTGACATAGGATTCATATTGATTACTGTAATTTGGATTACAGAAGAAAAAGTGCTATTTATTCATATAGAATATCAGTTTGAAAATGTGAGGCCGGGCGCGGTGGCTCACGCCTGTAATCCCAGCACTTTGGGAGGCCAAGGCCGGCGGATCACGAGGTCAGGAGATTGAGACCATCCTGGCTAACACGGTAATACCCCGTCTCCACTCAAAATACAAAAAATTAGCCGGGCGTGGTGGTGGGCACCTGTAGTCCCAGTTACTCGGGAGACTGAGGCAGGAGAATGGCATGAACCCGAGAGGTGGAGCTTGCAGTGAACCAAGATTGCGCCACTGCACTCCAGACTGGGCGACAGAGCGAGACTCTGTCTCAAATAAATAAAATAAATAAATAAAATGTGATTTCAGTAAGCTATAATTACAAAAGATCGCAAGGAATCTGCCATTCTGTCTGAGTCAAAAATTTTACTGCCCTTCTCGAGTCATGCCCAATCTTCTTGTCTTAAACATGTGAGAAGAATATTTGTGAACAACTATCAACTACTACTTCATGGTGATTGCTTACACGTATTCATACATGTATAAATAGATACATACGATATAAATATTTTAGCTCTTTTTGCTTTCTAAGGCTGCCATCTGACAGTGAGGCCATTGATCTTCTTCAGTTGCTAGAAAAGAAAAAATTTAGGCTACTTAGTCTACCACTTGAGTGATTTGCTTTTAAAACTATGAGAATACATAGAAGTCAAATCAATAATTAAGCAATACAACAATAAACTTCATCTGTTAGTATTATGATGAACATCATATTTTTATGTAAAAAGCCACACACATAATAATGAAGGCAAATATTATCAAATTTATTAATATGCACTGAATAGAGCTAGAGTGTACAGAAGGCAGATTGACCTTTATCTCATTACATTAATGAGATAAGAAAAATTTGAAACTCAGAAGATTGCCATCAGTTGATATTCTTTTTTGTTGTTGTTTCTTTGAGACCAAGTTTTGCTCTTGTTGCCCAGGCTGGAGTGCAATAGCGTGATCTTGACTCACTGCAACCTATCCTTCCAGGTTCAAGCAATTCTCCTGCCTCAGCCTCCTGAGTAACTGGGTTTACAGGCACCCCCCACCATGCTGGGCTAATTTTCTTTTTCTTTTCTTTTCTTTTTTTTTTTTTTTTTTTTTTTGTAGAGATAGAGTTTTACCATATTGATCAGGCTGGTCTCGAACTCCTGACCTCAGGTGATCCACTCGCCTCAGCCTCCCAAATTGCTGGAATTACAGGCGTGAGCCACCGCGCCTAGCCCAGTTCATATTCTTAACAAGCAAATGAAAAAAGCTGTCAGATGACAAAATTACTGAAAAAAATGAAGCTCTGTTGCCTTTATTTAATGATTGGGCTATTTGGTTGCAAACATTTTATTCTACTCTCTTTCTTGTGATGTATGACTGCTAACATGTAAATTCAGTAGATCTTTTTAGTATGTGAACCAGAGGTTGAAGGCACAGTGTTTTAGTCCTTTGATGCCTTGATATCCTTATAAGATCAGTTGGATTTATTCAAATCTCAGTTGGTTGCTTTGAGAGAACAAAATGATCCCAGGGGTAGAAGATATCCATTTGCTAATGTCTAGGCTACCTGGTATTTAAAAACTGAAACACATTTTTCTTCTAAAATGTAAGTTCAGTTCTTATATGATTGGTGTATTTTATTTTTGTGTGTATTAATTAATAAACCAAACCTCTTAAGGATATTTCTATAATACCATTTCATATGAAGAAAGTCATTATTTCCTGTTCATTCACTAAATACATATATGGATGAACAGGATATAATATATAATTATTTATATATATTATATATTTAAAATAATAATATATGTAAAAACAGGCTTTATATATATTATATATATTTAAAATTATATATACAGCTTATTTCTGTTATCCTCAAAATAAAACCACTCACATGGCATGAAAAAGAGTCTTAATATCTTAAAGGGAGATATACTTGGCCTCTTAAATATGATTAGTACATTTATTATAGAAACTTTCTCACAGATACCAAATACTCAAATTTTTCCTGACTTTTTACACTCTTTCTTAATATATCTCTTTTATTTTCCTTATTTTCGCTTTGATTTTCTTTTAAATGATAGCTATAGACATGCCAATAACAAATATTTTAATTGCATGTTCAATAAAATGTAATTTAAAATTGCTGAGTTTATTTACAAATAAAATACCTTAAGACTTAAAACAACAATAAAAAAAAACTGTTTAGATCCACATGAAATTTTTGTTTATCTCAAGGTAAAATTTTAGTTTATAGAAAAGTTTTAGAGAGAAACTATTGGGAACATTGGTGGAATACTAAAAAGATCATTATTATCTTTTAAGGGTGGAAAGCATAATCTAAATTTCTTGTTGATAATTCAGTAGGACAGGGTATTTGGAGAATAGGGTATATTCCGTCACTTAAAAGACAAGATAATCATAGAAAGCAGCCATCAGTTTTAGCCTTTCTCATGAACAAAGACAGAAAATGAGTGAACATTAATGTGTTGGAACTACCAATGAAAAGAAACTTAGGCAGTATAAGATAAACTTATTAGATTTATGACATATGTAACTCCATTTTTAAAGCAGAGAAATTCCACATTAAAACAAAATTCTTATAACTTTCTATTGCTTACCTCCGAGCCACTTTATTCTCCCTGGTGTAAAAAGGTCAGTCTTAGAATAGCTTAGTATTTTTGCTTCCAAATGCAAGAGAAACTTGTAGACAGAATATATGGCTTCCTATATAGTAGTATTTGAGAAACCAAATACCACAAAAAGTCTGTCTTTTGCAGACATAATCCCCTTAATGTTTGTGTGTGGACTTATTCCTTTTGGATAATAAGCCCTCTGTTAAAATGTTATACCAGTCTCTTATCAGACACCAGCATATTAGCTGGATTAATTACCTAAGAGGGGTCAGAGTGGTGAGGGCCAGGGCATAGCATTGGTGTGTTTTGACAGGGAAGTTACAAAGAGTCACTGGCCTCTGACTTAGAATTAAATGAAATACAGCAACCCAATAATGAATTCTGAGTATCCAGGGAACAATAATACTCTAAAGCAAACTCGGAGATCACAAAGGGGCATGACAGGAATACACCCAATGGTACACAGGCACTGGAAGAAACTTGTACTACATTTTACACCGTAGTCTTAGGTGTGCCCAAAAGTATAACATACAGTTCTTTGATACAAGTCCCAGAAACCTACTTTTGCTCACTTCATGAAAAAAAGAAAAAAACTGGTTATTGGAAGGATATGAAGAGGCACACAGAAATGAAAAGCCAAACAGCACTCAAGTCAGGCAAAAGATGGGAATCTTAGAGAACTGAGATAGAAGCAGGGCCAGCCTCATAATTGAAGGATCCAGTGCAAAATGAAAATGTAATAGTACTTGTTCAGAAATCACTGAAAATTTCAAGATGGTGACAGAAGAATATAATACCAAATGTAGTATCCTTTCAAGAACTGGGCATTTCACAGGTCCATGAATCTGACCATGGGTGGCAGGAATTAGTGGATAAGCTCTTCAATAGTATAAATCAGCTACTATGGTTTTCTGTCTTTGTCCTTTGTTGCTACTAAAGATTCACACTTCTGGGAACCATAATCTAGTGATTTAGAATGGTGAATTCTTTCCAGAAGGTTTTCAATTTACTTTGCCTAAATTCATCAGAAGAATCACTATCTATGACAGCTATAGCCACAGGGGAAGACAGCATGGGACCCTGTTTAGCAAGACTGCGTGCAATCATGGAGAAGAGTAAGGAGTTTCTCAAAGGAACATAAAGGAACTGTTAACAAAGGACATAATTTCTTCCTGTGCAGGAAAAAACAAACAGACGTTCACATGGAAATAAAAAAATAAAAATCCTTTCTTACACTCCTATGACCAGCTTCTAAGAAGTTGGCTCTAAGGACATGAATAGTTTATTTAACAGTGCTCCTGTAACATCTCCATTGGATCGCAGATACTCAGGTTTAAATACTGGCACATCTCATTTTATTGCACGTTGCTTTACACAGTGCTTCCCACATACTACATTTTTTACAAATTGAAGGGTTTTGGTAATCCTGTGTCAAGCAAGTCCATGGGTGCTAGTTTTCCAACAACCTGTGCTCACTGTGTCTCTGTGCCACAATTTGGTATTCACACAAGATTTCAAACTTTTTCATTATTATATTAGTTATGGTGATCTATGATCAGCAATCTTTGATGTTGCTATTGTAATTGTTTTGAGGTGCCATGGACTGTGCCCATATAGAAAGCAAACTCAATGGATAAATGTGTGTGTTCTGCCTGGCTATTCCCCTATATCTCTCCCTCTCCTCAGGCCTCCCTATTCCCTAAGACACAACAATATTGAAATTAGATCAATTCTACAATGCCCTGTAGATGTTCAAGTGAAGAGTCACATTTCTCTAAATTTACATGAAAATCTATAAATGATTAAGCTTAGTGAGCAAAGCATGTCAAAAGCTGAGATAGGTCAAAAGCTAGGCATCTTTTGACAAACAGCCACGTTGTGGATGCAAAGGAAAAGTTCTTGAAAGATATTAAAAGTGCTACTTCAGTGAGCACAGGAATTATAAGAAAATAAAACAGCCTTGTTGCTGATATGGAGAAAGTTTTAGTGGTCTGGGTAAATCAAATCAGTCATTACAGTCCCTTATGCCAAAGTCTAATCCAGAGAAAAGTGCTAACTCTCTGTGATTTTATGAAGGCTGAGAGAGGTGAAAAAGCTGCTGAAGAAAAGCTGGAAACTAGCAGGGGTTGGTTCATGAGATTTAAGGAGAGACGGTATCTCCATAAAATAAAAGTGTAAGGTAAAGCAGCAAGCACTGATGTAGAAGCACAGAAAGTTATCCAGAAAATCTGACTGAGACCATTGATGAAGGTGGCTACACTGGCAAACAGATTTTCAAGGTAGACAAAACAGACAGAAAATGCCATCTGGGACTTTCATAGCTAGAGGGAAGTCAATGCCTGACTTCAAAGCTTCCAAGGACGGACTGACTCTCTTGATAGGGACTAAAGCAGCTCATTACTTTCAGTTGAAGCCAAGTTTTATTTCCCATTCTGAAAATTGTAGGGCCCTTAAGAATTATGTCTGTGCTCAATTAATGAAGTAACGAAGCAGAGATGACAACACATCTGATTACAACATGGAACACTGAATATTTTAAGCCCACTGTTGAAACCTACTGCTCAGAAAAAAAAAAGATTTCTTTAAAAATATTACTGGTCATTGACAATGCACCTGATCAACCAAGCATTCTGATGGAGAGGTACGAGGAGATTAAAGCTGTTTTCATGCCATCTAACAGAACATCCATTCTGTAGCTCATGGATCATGGAGGAATTTTGGCGTTCAAGTCTTCATATTTAAGAAATACATGTTGTAAGCCTAGAGTTGCCATAGCGAGTGATTCTTCTGTTTGATCTGGGTAAAATACATTAAAAATCTTCTGGAAAGAACCATTCTAGATACCATTAAGAACATTTGTAATTCGTGGGAGGAGGACAAAATATCAACACCAACACAAATTTGGAAGAAGTTGATTCCAACACTCATGGATGACTTCAAGGGGTTCAAGACTACAAAGACCAGTGTAGGAAGTAGCCTCAGATGTGGTGGAAACACCAAGAGAACTAGAATTAGAAGTGGACCCTGAATATGTAACTGAATTGCTGTAATCCCATAACGGTTGCTTCTTATAGATAAGCACAGAAAGTGTTTTTTTTTTTTTTTTTTTTTGAGATAGATTCTACTCTTGGTGAATATGCTGTGAACATTGTTGAAATTACAACAAAGAATTTAGAATATTACCTAAACTTAGTGGATAAAGCTGGGGCAGGGCTTGAGAAGATTGATATGAAGTTTGAAAGAAGTTTAACTCTGGGTAAAATGCTACCAAATGGAATTGCATGCTACAGAGAAATCTTTTGTGAAAGGGAGTGACTAGATGCAGCAAACTTCATTGTCGCCCTATTTTAAGAAATTGCCACAGCCACTCCACCCTTCAGCAACCACCACCCTGATCAGTCAGCAGTCATAAATATGGAGGTAAGACCTCTCACTAGCAAAAGATTAGGACTCATTGAAGGTTCAGGTGATTGTTAGAATTTTTTAGCAATACATTATTTTTAAATTAAGGTGTGTACATTGTTTTTAGACATAATGCTATTGCACGCTTAGTAGAATACAGTATAGTATACGCAAACTTTTTTATGTGCTAGGAAAGCAAAAAAATTGTGTGACTTCCTTTATTGAAATATTTGCTTTATTGCAGTGGCATGGAACCTAACCCATTATATCTCTGAGGTATGCCTGTATACCAAAATTATTAATTTCAATGATTCTAGGAAACTTTTTTTTAATAAAGTAGTTTTTGGTTAAAATTTCCAGCGTGTTACACTCTTCTAACAAACTGTAGAAGAATAAGAGAAAAAATGTTTTAGACTGGGCGTAGTGGCTCACACCTGTAATCCTAGTACTTTGAAAGGCCAAGGTGAGAGGATCACTTGATGTCAGGGGAGTTCAAGACCAGCCTGGCCAACAGAGTGAAACTCCATGTCTGCCAAAAATATAAAAAACTTAGTCGGGTGTGGTGGCACGCACCTCTAATCCCAGGTACTTGGGAGGCTGAATCAGGAGAATTGCTTGAACCTGGGAGGCAGAGGTTGCAGTGAGCCGAGATCAGGCCACTGCACTCCAGCCTGGGCCACAGAGTGTGTGGCTCTGTCACACACACACACACACACACACACACACACAAAATAAAATTAAAAAAAAGAGAAAAAGAGAGAGAAAATGTTTTAGGTTAAATACAAATAAAAGAGCTTATAGGAATTACTCTGAGGTGAAACTAGCTGATATCCTCTAATCAGTATGTATTCATGGCTTTTAGAGTTTGGCTTAAGAAGCTTATTGAGGATTTCACCAAGTGGCTGTCTCTGAAGGGAGTGGAAATGTTAGGACTCACACTCTGGAGCCAGACTCTGGGTTTAAAGTTCTGTTTTGCTGTTTGTATCCCTTTCAGTCTCTACACCTAGGAAAATGTTAATATAAGAATTGATTATTAAAGTATCTCTAAAGGTGACATAATTTAAAATATAATTATTACACATAAAGAAAACAATTTATTCTTTTCAGAACAATTTATTCTTTTCAGACATATGTTTCATATGTATGAAACAATACATATAAAACAACCTAATATGATTATTTGGTGAAGGTATGTCTTAGGAATGGAACTTGATTTTTTGGGGGGGAATTATTTTTTTTTCTGTTATCCTTTCTAAATGGGCAGTTATCTCTGAAGAGGAAAGAGCAAAATGGAGCTTTTATTCTCTCACCTCTTCTTTGGTTGTATTAAGAAGAGGGCTGAGTTTTTATTCTCATCTCTGTTTCAAAGACAATTCAATGTTGATACCAATCTGTGTTTCTGCTGCCTGTGTAAAAGAAAAACCATCCTATGCCACCAGCAACCACTGTTATCTGGTTTTAAATGTCAACTACACTTCAGCATAGAAAGAAAGAAACTGAGATAACAGTCAAAGAAAAATATATTGGAGCACAAAGATAGAGTCCAACCATCTTAGTGTCTGTGTCTTTGAGAAAGGAGTTAGGAAAAGACTCATCAACAGAAACCTAAAACATTTTGCAGCTTCTAACTTATCTAACCTTATGATTTATAGCCATGTATCATGTTTATACATATGATTGTAGTATTTGTCTATGTTGGTGCTATACTGATGAATAATGGAAAGTAATTCAGCTACTTTAAACTGAATCATTTAAATTAGTTTAGTGATGACATTGTGTCTTCGTGTTATCCCTTCCGAGGTCTAGCCTGAGATTTTCTTACTAACCTCAAGGATTTTTTGTTTGTTCCTTGCAACAGATGTTCATACTTTGACAGTTCTATTATGTATAATTATGTGTAAACCATATTATGTTTTTCATTTCTTATTTGAAAGTAATCTAGATTTTTTGTGTGTGTGGCTGTGAGTGGGTATGTCAAGGCATTTTGGAATCCTTGACTTGGTGTAATATGGAAAATCTTTTTCTAGTTGAAATTGAATACAAACTATCACAAGTCCTTTTGTTACTTTTAGAATGGAATGTATGAAATTTGATTGGGAAGATTAATGTAGGTTTTATTAATCTTTCTCAAATTGATAAAGTTCTGTCACCCTAAAGATTTATTCAAAGTTGTAATCTCAAAGTCATAAGCACCAAGTCTTTACCTTTGAAAAGTATTGGAAGCTTTAGTTTCCTAGCCACTATGGATTATGCCAATACTTTTAGGTATTACCTCTGTGACAAATTACAGGACAATACTTTTCTTTTTAGAAACATTATTTTCTAGACTATAATTTTTTGGCTAACACTTATAGCTCTTAGATTGCCACATCTTGAATATTATAACACAAATTATCAGAAGCAAATATATATACAGTAATATTTTTAATAATGTTTTTCATAAATCATATCTAAACTCTCATTTTGTGCATTCTTTAAATGGCTATAAAAATTTTACATACTAGCTCTTAAAACAATAACATTAGGTTCTAACTATTTTATGTGATAATGAAATAGGCTGGATTTTATTTTGGTAGTTTGGTCCTGTAAGGTTAATCAAATTTCTTACATAATATGGATGTGAAATAAGCAAGGCACTGGTATTTTTGTGGCTTATTATTCTGATATTGAAGGGAAGAAGGTAGGTAACAAGTGGCATTTAAAATAAATTTATTTTCCTAATAAATGATGATTCTCATCTTATTGATTCTGTTACACTGCAAGTATAAAACTCTTATTGTTGATAAGAAGTTCATAATAGGTAAATCACTTTAGACCTGGAGTTTGTGACTTTTAAAAAAGCCTATATTTCAAAAAGCAAAAATCAAATGAATAATGAATTATCTTATATATTTCTTCCACTAAACATATTTCAAATGAATTATAATATATAAGTTAAAAAGCCAAAAATACTTAACCCGTAACTGTAAGATCTACATTATAGGTAACTATAAAATAAAAATACTCATTGTCTATAATATATTTATAAAATGCTGTTTTCAACCAAGTATTAAATAGAATATTTAATATAGTAAAAATTCTTTCCCTTTTTAGAGGTTTTTCATCTTTATAAATGTATTTGACAGTAAATGTAGTAAAAACTACAATGGAACTGAACTTCTAGCAAATTTTGAAAGCTCTTCAGTATCATCGTGAAATAATTATTCCTCAGATGAGATTTTGTTAAGCTCATTACTCTTCTTCTGTAATTTAAAATTTCCCATAAAATTACTCTTCCATATAGTGGTGAATGAGAGGGTGGGAAAATATTCCTCCCCGCAGGAGAAAAATGTACGGTTTAGAAAATGTATAAAATAAAAGTGTTCCAACACAGCAGATGATTTATGTTGTTTATATGATAAATTGCATGAAAGGCTAAAGAGAAATAATTTTAGATTAAAAAAAATTTGTTTGATACCTCTTAGACATAGGAAGACCCGCCAGCCTGTGATATTTTGTAAGTTACGAATAACTTCTATAAATATTAGGCGGCAGTAAATAAGAGTTTGATTTATTTCCATCTGTATGAAATCTCTTTGATGATTTTGTGCTCTCAACTTTCTGTCAGTTTTAGTGCTCTGGGAAAGAAACCTAATGTATTATTACTTCAATAATAGCGTAATTACAGGCATACAATACCTACAGTTAAATAATTAATTAGAAAGTGAAAAATATGTATATGTGCGTAAACAGATTTGGTGTGTATCTTTATGTGTATGGAATTTTTAAATAATAATTTGGATTTTTTTGTTCAACCTGATTGTACTTTCATCTCTACATTCATTAATTCTGATTCTTTTCATAAGTGAAATGCTCTTTAACCTGGATCTCAAGTCACATGTGAATATGAAAGTAGAAAATGGGAGAGAAAAATACTCATAACATTAATGGCATGGAGAAAAGGTACTGAACATACACAATCATGTCAACCTTCTCTTTTTAAGACTAAGCAAGAACTAGCAGAGTTTGTATGATCAGTTTTACACTCACAGGATACTTTCTCTAAAATTTTGGACAAAGTAAAAAATAAGCACCAAAATAGGTGTAAAATTAAAAATAATAAAATTTTGGACAAGGAAACTAATTTTAGTGAATAGTGGGAGTCGTTACTATTTAATCTAATTCCCTAAGACTGTAACTTAATAATATTTCACTATTCTAGCTTCAGTGAAAATATAATAGATAAATACAAGTGTATTTAAAAATTTAACCCTATTAAGAGATGATACAATGTGGTAAAAGAACACTGGACTAGAAGTCAGGAAACCAGAATTTCACAGTCTCTGTGTGACAGTTAGAAAATTAATTTAGGCATGAGCTTTCCTATATATTAAATGGAGATATTATACATGATGGGCTATTATGCTTTTTCTGTACTAAATTTGATTAGTCTATTTATATGAGTATTACATAGAATTGTGCAAGGTTTTATGGATACATTGATGAACAAGAAATACAAGTACTGTCCCTATTACCTCCTTGAATCATCCTAGTTTCAAATATAGAAATAAATAGTTAACACAGCTAATTATGATATTTCACCCTTACTTCTAGATTTAATGTCTTTCTTACTGGAATATATCCTTTAGCCATTATCTCAGTTAGAATGCCTTCACCTTCAAGTAAAAGACAAACCTAACACAAAGATTATTGAACAGTAAAAACAAAAAACCCAAAAACATAATCTTGTCTAACAAGAAATCTAGAGGTAGGGAATCCACAAGTTGGTTAGTTACAAGAAACAATGACCTCTTTTCGTTTCTTTCTTTCTTTTTTTTTTTTTAAATGGAGTCTCACTCACTCTGTTGCCCAGGCTGGAGTGCAGTGGCGTGATCTCGGCTCACTGCAACCTCCACCTCCTGGGTTCAAGCCATTCTCCTGCCTCAGCCTCCTGAGTATCTGAGATTATGGTCATGTGTCAACACTGCTGGCTAATTTTGTATTTTTGTTTTTAGTAGGGAGGGGGTTTCACCATGTTGTCCAGGCTGGTCTTGAACATCTGACCTCAAGTGATCCGCCCACCTCGGCCTCCGAAACTGCTGAGATTACAGGTGCGAGCCACCCTGCCCGGCCACCACTGTTTTTTACAGCTGACTCTCCTCTCTTTTGTGGGATACACCAACCATTCCAGGCAATATATCAAGACAAAACAACATCCAAAGGAAAATAGCTATAATTTTTCTGTGTTTTTTTTCTTTTTTGCCAGGGAGGAAATGTTTTCCTGAAGCCCTCCTACCCCACTCTTTCTCTTATTCCTCTGAGTCATAGGAGAACCAGCCTTTAAACAAATTAAGACATTTTGTTTTTGAAAGAAGCAGGAAGGAGGTATAAAATGAATAGCAGGTAGGCAGCCAACAATGTCTGCCCATAATATTTTTTTCCTTTCAGAAATGTTATCAATTGGTTTTCGAGTTTCTGGGTTTTTTTTTCATTTTTATAATGTCCTTTTCTCTACTGAGACTTGCCATTTTTTTTTTATTATTACCGTTGTTAATAGACCTTGAACATATTTATAATGCTGATTAAAATTCTTGTCAGCTAATTTCAATATATGGGTCATCTCATTGTTAGTGTCTGTCTGTAAATTGTTTTTCTGCTTCTTTGCATGCCTACTTATTTGAATATTTGCCACACATGAATGGATGACATGTTTTTCAGAGTCTGTATTTTATTGTCTTCCTTTAGAGAAAGAATAGAGTTATTCCAGCAGGTAGTTAATTTACTAGTAGATCAAGTGAATTTTTGAGCCTTTTTAAAGTTTGGAACTCATGTCTATCAGCACTATGAGTCTCCTTTGTCTCTGGCAGATCTTCTCCTTTATCTTCATAGGCATAAAAATTGCTGCAGCCTCTGTTTTTAGAAATCTCATGCAAGTTCAATACCCTGACACTACCATAGTGGCAATTTGTATAATTATTTCTGTTTTGCTTTCTTTCATATGGCACCTGGAAGTTCATCTGGCTTTTCCTTTTGTACTGTAATATGTTTTAAAATAAATGTGGTTGTAAGTTATTTAGCATTTCTTTGTATTTGGAACATAAGGTGGAGTGTAGATCAGCTCATTCAAATGTGTTCTTAGAGGTCCCCTCAAATTAGTTTTTTTAAATACATCTGTGATAAGCATTAAAAATGAAGTCTTACCATATAAAAGAGGTACCTGTGTATTTTTTAAGAGTGGGGTACTAGCTGCAGAGGTTTCTCTGGCGACCTGATTTTTTTTTTTTAATTATACTTTAAGTTCTAGGGTACGTGTGCACAATGTGCAGGTTTGTTACATATGTATACATGTGCCTTGTTGGTGTGCTGCACCCAGTAACTCGTCATTTACATTAGGTATATCTCCTAATACTATCCCTTCCCCTCCCCCAACCCCTCGACAGGCCCCGGTGTGTGATGTTCCCTTTCCTGTGTCCAAGTGTTCTCATTGTTCAGTTCCCACCTATGAGTGAGAACATGCGGTGTTTGGCTTTTTGTCCTTGCGATAGTTTGCTGAGAATGATGGTTTCCAGCTTCATCCATGTCGCTACAAAGGACATGAACTGTCCTTTGTATGGCTGCATAGTATTCCATGGTGTATATGTGCCACATTTTCTTAATCCAGTCTATCATTGATGAACATTTGGGTTGGTTCCAAGTCTTTGCTATTATGAATAGTGCAGCAATAAGCATACGTGTGCATGTGTCTTTATAGCAGCATGATTTATAATCTTTTGGATATATACCCAGTAATGGGATGGCTGGGTCAAATGGTATTTCTAGTTCTAGATCCTTGAGGAATTGCCACACTGTCTTCCACAATGGTTGAACTAGTTTATAGTCCCACCAACAGTGTAAAAGTGTCCCTATTTCTCCACATCCTCTCCAGCACCTGTTGTTTCCTGACTTTTTAATGATCACCATTCTAACTGGTGTGAGATGGTATCTCACTGATGTTTTTTAAGGGAAGATCTGAAGATGGGTAAAGGATTTTTTTTTTTTTTTTTTTGAGACAGAGTCTCACTCTTTCGCCCAGGCCAGAGTGCAGTGGCGCAATCTCGGCTCACTACAAGCTCTGCCCCCCTGGTTCATGCCATTCTCCTGCCTCAGCCTCCCGAGTAGCTGGGACTACAGATGCCCATCACCACGCCTGGCTAATTTTTTTTTTTTTTTGTATTTTTAGGAGAGACAGGGTTTCAGCATGTTAACCTGGATGGTCTCGATCTCCTGACCTCGTGATCCGCCCGCCTCGGCCTCCCAAAGTGCTGGGATTACAGGCGTGACCCACCGCGCCCGGCCAGGATTTTTTTTTTGGAGATAGAACAACATATGCAAAGGCCCTGAGGCAGGATGGAACTTGGCACATTTCAGCGCCTGGATGAAGGCCAATGTGTTTGGAACTCAAAGAGCAAAGAGGTGGCTCTTAAGAGACGAGGTTTTGTGAGAGAGACAGTTTCTAGACCATGAAACAACCTTGTTGGCTATGTTAAGATATTTGAATTCTGTCTTACTTTTCCCCATATCACAGGTAGTGGTGAAATAACCTGTCACGTGTAAATTTTTATCTAAATGTAGTGTTTTATCTAAATGTAAATTTTATTTAAATGTAGTGTTAAATTCTTGTAACCACTACACTTACTATAGAGGGAAATGCTGATTTGATGAAACATCCAGTTACAGAATAATTTGAGATACAAGTCTTTTCCTAAAATGACACTCTCAGACAAACAATATGTTTGGAAAGGAAAAATGAAAAATATAAGTTATTCATAATCAACAGCCTTTTTGTAGGTAGGTCCTTAAACATAGTTTCTGTTAGGTTCTGGGAATGCTAGTTCATTAATGTAGATTCATGTCATTGTGCTGGTCTTAGAATTATTCAAGCTAGGATTAAACTCACCATAAATAACCTGAACCTTTTTAAAATGAAGTTGAAACAACAGTAAGTTTCCTAAGTTAAGGTTTTTAAAAATTATTATTTTCTGCAGCTCTACTTAATGAAGCTTTGGAAGGCAGTTGTGTGCATAAGCTTATTTATTAATGCTGGGTAAATAGGGGTTACTTACTTTTCTGTTCTTTGGAAATTTGGTTCAGAAATCACAGTTACGTTATAAAGTGTAAGTCATTGAGATGCTTTTTGGCCATAGACATTTCCTATAATGAAAGATGTCATTGCACTAAATAAGGAAAGGTTCCTATGACAGATAATGGGATCAATGCTATGCAACTGACATCTTGTATTTTGATAGTCATTTATTTGGGTCATTATATTAAGAAGTTTTCAAATGATTTGAAGAGCACTGGTGGGCAGAGGAAATTCTAAGTACCCAATGATACTACTTAGTTATAGCTAAGTGAGAAAAAAAATTCATAAAAATACTCTTACTTTCTCTCTCAGGTAAGGAAAACCTTTCAGTTCCCTGTAGTTTGTGTCAAGATATATGTTTTTCCATTAAACTTGTCTGCCATACTGAAAAGAGAATTACAGCAGAACTTTTGAACTAGTTTGATAAGAAATTCCTTTCACACAAAGGATCCCAGGGAGAAAAGTGCAAAGCCAGTTCACCATCGTAGTTTAATTTAAATGTGTTAAGTATCAGTTGAAAGTCTCAAATCCTCTACTCATTCAAGAATCCACTTAATATAATATTTATGAGATTTTCTATTAATCTTATCCAAAACCTATGTTATTTTGGTACTTATGGACTTAGAAAAGTCTATATGTCTCAAACTTTAAATGTTACTAAATCTTAAGTTATAAAAACTTGGTTAGCACTCATAAGCAACGAGGCATGTGTAAATATTACTAACAATTTTACTGAAGATTCATGAAGTTTACACAGAGAGGATGAACTGTATATAAATGTGTTCAGCGGAGATTACGTTGTCTTTGTTTTTTGTTTGGAGTAGTTATGGTGATTAATGAACCACTGTATCCAGCTTCAGTATCATACTCTTTTTTTTTTTTTGCCAAGTTAAAGGACTATCTTTGGTGATATAAAGCACATTTGTTCAGTTTCTTGAAACTATAATAATTCAGAGTTGGCAGACAGAGTTATATATCCCCAAGTGAACGAATTGTATTATCCAGTGAACCCTGCTAAATGCAAGAACAGAAGAGCACCTGAATCTTGTTCGCCCCTCACCAGCCTTAATATGTTGTCTGTGCTAGAGGAAAATATGGCTTTGTATTAGAGATTTTTCTTCATTTTCTTGTCAACCACAAGGATAATTTTAGGTGAATTTACCCAGAGACACTTGGGTATTTTTCTGCCCAATAATGGCTATTGATCAAAATATTAATATTCAATGCACTGAACAACTGTAAACCATGGGCACCAACCAATCAGAAAGACAACGGCAATCAATATAAAACAGGATGGCTGTGCCGGCCTTTGCAGCTGAGTGGCAACCCCATTTAACAGATCTTTCACTAACTGTTTCAACCTAATTAAGAATGGTTTTGATTACCATAGCCTTGTAACAGATCTATTTTTTCATGTAGAGATAAAATGTTTTGAGATAAATTGATTTGTTTCTCATATGTGAAAGAATTTTAGTTTTTTTGGTATCAACTACTAAAAAGTTAATAATTGTGGTGAACCTCTTAAAGTCAGTGACAGAATGCTATTAATCTCTGCAACTTCAGCCATCACTGCTCTGCTGGACACAATGTGGATGTTTTCAATAATTTTGGAAAAAAATGCCATCATCTTTTCCTTTTGGGATTAAAAATACATTCAAATTATTGAAGTATGAAAAAATGACTAATTTTATCTTCAAAATGCATTTCTGTACATGGTTCATCTTAGCTATTTGAAAATGGCAAAGATATTTAAATTTGTAAATGTTAAATCATAATCTCCAGAGCCTCAGTAAATTCCCTGAAATACAGTGTTAGAACTTCACATGAATATGATTCTTGAAAGTTGTGTCATTCCTCATGGATGTTTAGATCCATGACTGACCAAATAATTTTAAAGAGCCAGCAAGCTAACTAACAGGAATTATAGAAATATAATTTAAATTTTATTGTAATTGTGGCGGGAAACTTAGAGCCATGGACAGGAGCCCTGCAATTCATAACAATTCACAATACAGAAAAATTTTTCTGTATGAGAGTTGTATGCGTCGATGATTACAACAAATCGTGTTTTATTTATTCACACATTATTGTATTTATCTATTCAATTTCAATTATACAACTATTTACTGAGTCAGCCTAATATATGCCAAATACCAGGCAAGTTCACAACTTAAAAATGATACATCTTCAAAAATTCGATTATAACTAAAGTACTACTCTTATTTAATGTATACCTGCTGTGACTTCTAATTTTTATACTTGATTTTATTCTTATTGGTCTTAGAGAAAATAGCCACAGAAAGCATTAACACTAAACAGAAGCCTTTAAGAATGACTGTATAGTTCATTGCAAGTTAGACATAATATAATTAAATTGAATCAATCGTATCACATAAAATATACACTTTAAAGTGAAAATGTTAATGATTCTTGGTATAACTGTTAAGTATACTGTTTTGTTCATTTGCATGCTTGTTTTCCACACAAAATGCAGCACTGTGGTGGTTTAGAGCTAAGTATGTATTGTCAGCATTCAAACCTCAGCAATGTCCCTTATTAGCTGTGTGACCGTCAGCAAGTTACTTACCCTCTCTTGACTCAAATCACCCCACTGGGAAATGGAGGTTATAATAGTACTAACCTAAAAGAGTTGTTGTGAGAATTAAATGATTTAACACCTATAAGGTCGTTACATGACTACCTGAGGTTCAATAAGAACAATATAAATATTAGCTATTATTATATGCATGCACATTATGTAGTTAGTAGGGGGGAAAATCCTAGGTTAGTTCATTTTACATCCATTTCTTACTAACTCTTTAACTCCAAGAAAAGTTACTTATCTGTACTTTATTACATCTACCTCTTGAAATTGTTCAAGGTTTGAATGAATTAACACACATGGAGTGGTTAGCACAGTACTTGGCCAATAGTCAACCCTCAGAAAATGTTAGCCATACTTTTTTATTTATTATTTCATTATAAATGTAAAATGGAGGTAGTAATTATTATCTTATCCCTTCAAAGGACAATTGAACCACTGAACATATCTGTGAAGATAAGTAAACAGTTGAATATTATTCAAAAATGTATTACTAATTATCTAGTAATTTATAAATTCAGTTATCCTGTTTGTGAATAGTCAGACATGAATAAAATTAATTAAAATATATTTTCTTATCTGTATTATTGCCTGACCTTGGTGGCAAGTGCCAGAGCATCTGTTTGTTTTTTCTCTATTTAGGTTGCTAAAGTATCTTGTCATATAATTCAGAAAATTATATGTTATAAAAATATATTATGTAAGAAAATAATATAATTCAGAAATATATATGTATAGTATTGAAATTAAGCACAAGCCCTAAACTGTTTTTATAAATATTCTGAAGTATGTTATGATATTAATTATCATTATTGGATAGGTCTTTTGGTTTTAAAAATGGAAACAATTTTTTAATGGAAAGATTATATCCTAAAACAGTAATTTTCATTGAATCTTACCACTAAATATATATTTGACCCATTTCATAATTTCTACTGGAATGTCTGAAAATTTGAAAAAACTAATATCATGAGGCTGGAAGCGGTGGTGCACGCCTGTAATCCCAGCACTTTGGGAGGCCAAGGCAGGCGGATCACGAGGTCAGGAGATCGAAACCATCCTGGCTAACATGGTGAAACCCCATCTCTACTAAGAATACAAGATTGCGCCACTGCACTCCAGCCTGGGCGACAGAGCGAGACTCCGTCTCAATAAATAAATAAATAAATAAATAAATAAATAAACAAACTAATATCATGAAATGAGGACACAAGAAATACTTTCTAGGGTACTAGAAACATTGATCAACAACTTGGGAAATACTGCTCTAAGCATGCTGCACGGTAATTTTTGTTCTTTTTTTTTTTTCTTGTTAGGAATCTTTCCCTGAAATTAACAAAGGACATTGATCAAGAAGCCAGGTGTTCCCACATCAGCCGAATGCCCAACAGTCCATCTGCGGATTGGCCCCTACAAGGTGTGGAAGAAAACGGAGGCATAGATTCTCTGCCATTCAGACTGATGTTACAGGACTGCACGGCAGTCAAGACGTTATTATTAAAGATGAAGAGAGTTCTTCAAGAGGTAATGGTTTGCTCTAAGATTAATGTCCTTCAGTGCTGGTAGACAATGAAGTCTGCAGATGTGGTTAGACCCTGCTCTGTCAGTAATTAACTACATGACATTGGGCAGGGGTCAAGTTTCCTCTTGGAGGTTAGCTATTTTCATATGTCAAATGAATGTTTTGAAGTTCTGATTTATAAGGTACTCTTTAGCCTTAAAATTATAAGAGTTTATGAAATACTTAAAAAAGAATAAATTGATGCCAAGCATCCCCCTATTTGTCAGGTAAGGAGAAATGAGTATCAGCTGTAAAGTTATGGTTACGTGCTATTATAAAGCTATTGAGAAATCTATTAAATGTATTTCACATCAATGATACCGGGTCTTTGTTTATATGATACCATAAAAGTAGTTTATTTAGTCATTTTTGTTCCAATAATCAGAATTCAGTAAATTGAATTACAGTAAAATTCAATCTGAAGGTCTGAATGATTTTGCCTAAGGAATATAGTTGCCCTCCCCACAGCCTGGGCCTAGTTACTGAAACAGTGAGCTAGTCAGGAAAATGCATAATGAGATTCTTTTACCCTTGTGCCCAGAAATCAACCATTCTTTAGGACTCAAGTTTGCTTTGGTTTGATTTTTATAATTACAACAGTTGTTTTATTTGAGGGATTTCTATAAAAAGTATACACATGATTATTATTACTTCATAGACATGTGAAGTGAGAGTTAGAAATTTTAAATTATTTTCCTCAAGTAAGTGTAATTTCAGGGAAACAGCCTGAAATTTGTGTCTTTGTATTACATCCTATTATCTTTAAGTAGATTTATCTTTATTGATTGGAGATATTAATAAAGAATTGAGAAAAATAGTATTATTTAGAATTAATAGTCTCTATGTTATAATGATTGCTAATATTTGCTTTTTGAACACTTTGATAATAATGCTAGCAGCTACCACTGGAGGCTAGAATTGAATCAGGAAGAAAAAAGGCAATATAAAAGAAATGAATGCCATAGACTCTTAGGGCTTCCAGTAATGTGTTCTCATCAGCTGTTATAAACTGTATTAGTTTCTTCTTACACTGCTAATAAAGACATACCTGAGGCTAGGTAATTTATAAAGGAAAGAGATTTAGTTGACTCAGTTCCACATGGCTGGAGAGGCCTCACAATCACAGCAGAAGGTGTTGAAGGAGCAAAGTCACATCTTACATGGCGGCAGGCAAGAAAGCTTGTGCAGGGAAACTCTTATTTATACAACCATCAGATCTCATGAGACTTATTCACTACCATGAGAACTGTATGTGGGGAACCGCCCCCATGATTCAGTGATCTCCACCTGCTTCCCCCCACCATTGACACATGGGGATTATGATTAAAGCTGAGATTTGGGTGGGCACACAGCCAAACCATATCATAAACAAAAACTAGAAGATATCTTCTCTGTGTCCCATACAGGTTATATCTCTAGGGCAGCCTTTGTTTCTGGATTTTCTGGATCCTATAATGTGTTGTGCTGTAGCGGTATGCTTATACTTGATTACTCTTAGAATTTCAGAAATTATATGAGCTGGCAGTTAAGCAAAGGCATCAAAATAAATTATATGAACTTATAATTAAATCAATTACTTTTAAAAAGGGTAATCAGTATTCAAAACGTATTTTCTATTTGTTTTACTATTATCTACACTTGTGAGATTATTTACATCTTTTAGAATCACATGGTGGAAGTACTATATAATTCCAACTGTACAGATTTCCAACATGTAGATTCATTTATGTCATTTTGGTAGCTTGAAATCAGCCATGTGGGAGTATTTATGCCTCAAAAATTGGCAAACACTGCACATTAGGGCCTTTTATTTTTGGCAAGCCTGTTGTTAAATATTTACTAGCACATTACTCTGTGTATAACTGTATGATTTCTATACTGACAACATAAATATTTGCCTGCAAATGCATAGATAAGTTTGAATTTCTTCCACCTTTGGCTTAACATGCAACCTGATCCTCTTTGAACAAGGCAAACTTAGTAACAGCTGTTGTATTAAAAGATACTAATCTCAACTATTGAACTTTTTACCTCTGTTTGGTCTGAATTTTAATAACAAATCAATTCAAGCAAAAGATAAGTAGAAAGAGCTGACAGAAGGTGTCAAGAGGCTTTCTTAGAGTACTTAATTTTATAATTTTAAAATATTCAGTGATATTCACTATAAAGTCAATATTCAGAATATATTTAGATGGTTTTTATACTGCCACCTGGTTTTCTTTATTAAGGGGTATTCGAAGAAGCTGAAGAGAATTGATTTTTAAAGCTGATGTAGAGTGAACAATACTTAATATATGTTTATGCAGCCCATTCAGTGAGCAGAGGGTCTTTATTATCAACAGGGAAAAGCAATATTATTATATGATTAGCGTAGACAACAGTTCTACTAAGAAGATATTCATAATAGAGGCCTCTAAAGAAAATTATTTTTCGAAATGTTCCCTAAGCTAGGAAGTTTTAAACTGCAATTCCCATTACATTACTAAATTGGAGTTTAATATCAATATTCATTTAGATTAACAATATATTTTAATATAAAAAAATTCATTCCTATTTTGAGCTGATTTTTATGATGTACAATCGTTCAATCTTTGTTCACAGATTATTATTATTATTATTATCATTATTTGAGATGGAGTCTTGCTCTGTCACCCAGGCTGGAGTGCAGTGGCATGATCTCAGCTCACTGCAAGCTCTGCCTCCTGGTTTCACGCCATTCTCCTGCCTCAGCCTCCCGAGTAGCTGGGACTACAGGCACCTGCCACTGTGCCCGGCTAATTTTCTGTATTTTTAGTAGAGACGGGGTTTCACCGTGTTGGCCAGGATGGTCTTGATCTCATGACCTCGTTATCCACCCACCTCGGCCTCCCAAAGTGCTGGGACTACAGGCATGAGCCACTGTGCCTGGCCAAGTTCACAGATTATTTTTTTAATGGCAAGAGGTCCCTATTTGATTTTAAGGTAAAATAATTACTTAATTTTTATATGTCGTATTAGAATATGCATTTATTTGAGATTTTTGGCTTGTTACATGAGTATTGCTTTTGTCTATTTTTTCTCATTGATCTCTTTGAAACCTATGACTTGTAGAAATGCAATGCATTCATGATATTTTTACACTTCTGCTAATAAAGGTACACCTTTCTTGTGAGCAAATCAAGTTATCCTTTGTTGTTTTTGAGGGAACATCTTCTACAAATAGCATCTGAAAATATCCAGAGACAGTAATAGTGAGATCACAGGAGATTTTTGGTTTAATCTGTTTAAGATTGCTCTAGGGTTGTGGTTAATGACTAGTGGCTAGAAGGATGCCTCGACAGATTGTTAATAGATGACATTCCTAAAGTTTCTAGAACTGATTCAGGGTTGTGGAGTAATAAAAATAATTCCTTGGAAAGTTCTACACATCAGGCTAAATAAATATACAGGTCGAGCATCCCTAATCTGAAAATCCAAAATCCAAAATGCTCCAAAATTTAAAGCTTTTTAAGCACTGACGTGACACCACAAGTGGAAAATTCCACATATAAGTACTTTAAACCACTTGTTTTATACATAAAATTATTAAAAATATTGTATAAAATTACCTTTGGGCTATGCCTATAAAGTATATATGAAACATAAATGACTTTCATGATTAGACTTGGGTCCCGTTCCCAAGCCATCTCATAAGGTATATGCAAATATTCTAAAGTCTGAAAAAATTCAAAAAACACTTCTGGTCCCAAGCCTTTTAGAGAAGGGGTACTCGACCTGTACTCTATCTTTCAAGTACTCTTATCTACATAGTCCATATTACTTATGTCATTTTAATGAATATAACCATTAATGCTGAGATCTACTTGTAGTATTTTAAAGCTACCTATATAATTTACTTCTTTCTAAAATTTTTTGTGAGGTATCACATGTTTAATATTATTTTGCAATTTTTATTACTGGCTAAATGACCTTAGATTTCTCTTAAAATGTTGAATCCCGTTAGCTCATTCCAGATTTTTTTAAAAGTTATTTTGTCGTTAACTGTCATTGCATTACTTATTATTCTACCTACTTTGGGTTTAATAAAAATTTTCATCAAGTAATTCATTTGGCACTTAGTACTTCTTCCATTTTGTGCCATCACCATAACAACATAAATCATATCAATCTAATCCAGGTTTGGGGATTATATATGTTATGCTATTTTATAATATATAATATATACTTTCAATAAAATATAATTTTGAAAGTGAATACACCTGTGAAAGTGATCTAACAGTGTGTTTGTATCTGAATCATGTTGGGTAGGAACCAGAGATGGAGATGAGTAATGGCTAGGCATTGCTCTAAATATTCTGCTTCAGTAAACCTGTCTTTGGCCCAAGCATGTGAATGGTGAGGACTTTCTAAGTGTCTTTTCCAAGTATACTGGAAAAGCACTGGGTTAGGATATTGTGTTTTAGACTGTTTGTATTAAACATCCTGAAACCTTCCTCTACTTAGGAGGTTCTTGCTCCTAAATACTTTTCAGATCTGCTTATATGTATCTCCACTTCCAACTGCTCCTACATCAATGATGGTCCATTTTACTAAAGTTACTTCATAACTGGTCTTACTTCTAGTCTTCCCACCTATCAAATCAGTTTACTCATTGCTGTCAGGCTAAAATGATTATGTGATCAAGTCAGTCCCTGTAAATCTTTAAATGTTTCCTAATTGCCCTTACAAGTTCTTCTACAAGTTGTATAACAGTCTATATTTCCTCTATCATTGGAGCACTTATGTCTCCTCATTATAATTGCTAATCTTCCTTTTCCCAGTGATACTCTAAGATGCAGGAAAATGATCTGGTGAACTTGTACCTTGTTGTATCTTCTCAACTTGGAAGGTATTTGTTGCTTAATAAGTGTTTATTAATAAATAAATGAAAGGAAATGGATTTCATTCTGTTTCCAGGCTACCATTAAAATAACTGTTGGCAGAAAACAAATGATAAACTTGAGTGCTTGATGGAATGAGGATCAAAATAAGTATGTAGCAAATTTCTCCTCTTTAAAAGAAGTGTACAGTATGTTTTTTTCTCAGAACATGAAATAAAGACACATCACAAAAATTACTAGATTTAATTTAATCAGGACCCATTTGTATTCCCAAGTCTATCAAAGGCAGATATAATTTCCTGAAGCTTTTTCAGATCTTTCTATGCAGTAGATGGCTATGGTGTTCCTTAGCTGTATTTTTTAAATTATCTGCTAAATCTTCCAGATTAGAAGAAAGGCCTAGAGGTTTAGAGACTAGTTATTTCCATATGTACTCACTCTTTTCACACAGAGAAAATTTTGTTTTCACTGAACATCATTGCAATTTCAGAGGAAAAGGATAACTATAAATCATTATAAAACCACAAATCAGTAAATCTAATAAACATAAAATTGTTGGTATAAAGCCATTATTACTTCTTATTTGTTTGGCTGAGCTTACCGTTTTCCTAATGATGGTCTGTTGACCTCCTAGATTTTAATTTTGAGGTGAGCTAAGAATTAATAATATGAACGGAGTATCACACTCCAAATTCTGTCATCCTTTTTTAAAGATCAGGTTTTTTTTATTAAAATGCACATTCATATTCCCAGCAACTTCAAATTTCAACTCCTTTCTTTTTAGAAAAATGACCGATGTTGGGCCTTTAGAAATTCTACTGTTGTCACTTTATTCTCTAGTATTAATGGGAGAAGACATGACTGTAGTAAGGGAGGAGAACTCTATCATTTTTTTCTTCTTTTTCTTAATTTTTTTACAAAATTTTATTAATGTATAAAAGGAAATGTTTAATATCTACAGAGGTGGGTTTTGTTTTAATGCTTCCTTTTAGTTTGCTCTATTCTCTCTTTATCAAACAAACATACTTTGATATAATAAGCTGTACCTATTCTAACAAAATAGCCAGATAAGTAAAAATCAAGGAACTACTTATTCAAAAATTTATATAATTTACAGGCCCATATAGTTGATGCAAATATTGGGGCTGTGAAACATTTGCAAAAGATCTGCCATTGATTAAAGAGCTGGAATCTATTTTTCTTTTTCTTTTCTCTACTACCTAATAGTTCAAACATTAATTTCATTTTACCTAAAAGGAATAATAATTTAAAACTTTCAAGGATAATTTTCAATGCAAAATTTTTGTTTTTTTTCAGCATAATTTGCAATTACATTATAAAATTTAGAGTGTTTTCTGCTTCATCATTCGTCACTGTTTGGTGGGAATTTTTAAAGTGTTTATTTTTACTACATTTCAGTAAATGATTCAAAGAGCATTAATAAGGATTTTATAACTAAATGACATTTTCCTATCAGCACATCTTGAGACGGAAAGAAAAGTCTATAGGGTAGGAACTTCAGCAACGGATAATTAGAGAAGGAAATGGCCACAGTGGAGAGTCATAAAGTAAAGAAATATCCAAATCAAGCAATTACCATGGAAATATAGACAGCAGTCTAATAATCAGAATTCTCTTTATACTTACCATTTAAAAATAACAAAATTACAAGTTTTTGCTACCTTCTTTATGTTTATTTATTTATTTTTGCTGACCCAGAAATATGTTTAAGGAAAATTAGAAAAACAAGTTTCATGAAAACATCAAATGGTAGAAAGAGTGACTATACTAGCATCAGAGTAGATCTAAATATATGACATTTCACCACAGTTAGAGAGCCATACTTCATAATGGTAAAAGTCAGTTCTTTAGGAAGACACAACAATCAAACATGTGGATGGCTTGTTTCTAGAACTTCTAAATACACAATGCAAAAACTGACAGAACTAAGTGAAGAAATAAATTAAAAATCACAGTTGAAGAATTTAAAACATTTCTTTCTATAATTGACAAAGCTACTAAATGAAAAAATCAGAAAATTTCTAGAAGACTTGAACAATATTATCAATATTTTTAACCCAATTGACATTTATAGAATACTACAATTAATAAAATAATTATATATTATTTTCAAATGCGAGTGGAACATCATCAGGACACACTATATACTGGGTCACACAATAAGTCCCAATAAAGTTAAAAGGTAGACATCTATGGGGTACATTTTTTGAGAAAAATTGACTGAAACTAGGAATCGAAAAGAATAAAATAACTATAAAAGCATCAAATATTTGGAAATTAAATTACAAACTTCTATATAACCCACAGACGAATTTAGAAAGCTGAAAGGAAATTTTAAAATGTTTCCAATCAGATGATGATAATAATATCACAAATCAAAATTTTCTGGATATAGTTAAAACTATGATTACAGGGAAATTTGTGACTTTAAATGTTTATATTCAAATAAAGAGTGCGATAATTCATAACTTCTAACTTTCTTCCTTGAAGTGTTGGTTAATGGATACAAAAAAACAGTTGAATAGAAAAAAGAAGTTCTAGTATTAAATAGTACAATTGGGAAATTATAGTTTATAATAATTTGTTATATTTCAAAATAGCTAGAAGATTTGTAATGTTCCCAACACAAAGAAAAGATACATGTTTGAGGTGATGTATATACCAATTACCCTGATTTAATCACTCCACATTGTATACACACATTCAGAGATCACATGCACCCAAAAGTATGTGCAACTATGAAATATCAATAAAAAAGGAAGCTAATAAAAGAAGGGCAAATTAAATCCAAACGAAGCATGTAGAAAGACATAATAAAGAACAAAACTCTATAAAATTAAAAACAAATAAGCCCAAATTGATTCTTTGAAAAAATTTAAAAAAAGGCTGATAAAAAAAGATTATAGAAAAATTAAGAAACATAAATACTAGTGCCAGCAATGAATCTAGGGAGGAATAATCACTACAAATCCTGCAGACATCAACATGATAATAAGGCATGGTTACAAAGAACATTATGGCAAAAAAATTAACATAAATGATAAAAACAAATTCTTTGAAAAATACAGCTTTCCAGAGTGACATAAGCAATTGCAAATCTGAATAGCCTAACTTGTACTAAATTAATGTGTTTTATTATTTAAAAAAGAAATACATGTGACAGATATTATGCAAAAATTTTCAGGAAATAGAGACACATTATGCTTCTCATCTTGTTTTATGTGGCCAACATATGCCTATTAAAAAAATAAGCAAAAATCGTTGTAGGAAAAAGGAAATTACAGAAATTTTTTATAAATATAGATGCAAAAGTCACTTAAAAATTAGTAAATACGTGTAGCAATATGTAAATAAATAATAACCTATTTGTTTTCATTGCAGTTTTTTTAGCATCCAAAAACCAAGCAATGCAATTTACTATATTAAAATATTAAAAAGAGAAAAGCACAAGATTATATTAATAGATGAAAAAAGTACTTTTGAAAAATTGAAAACCGATTTATGGCTCAATAAAAATATAAACCTCAGTTTACTGGTAGTACAAGGGAACTTCTATAGCTAATATTCATACTTGATGGTGAAACACTGAAACTTCTCCTCCTAATACTATCAGCAAGGTAAGAATATCCACTCACCACATTTACTGTACATGTGCTAGAGGTCCTAGCTAGGAATGAGGCAAGAAAAAGTGTAACAGGCATAAATATTTGAAAGAAAAGGTAAAACTGCGTATATGAGCAGATACGTTTGTTTATACAGATAACCTTAAGAAATATACAAAAAAGTTAATATTAAAATGGCAGAATTAATAGTAAATTTAACAGCATTGAAGGATATAAAGTTGTCATAAAATTATATATTGCTGTGTAGCAAATCAGCTGTAAAATCTAGTAGACTAAATCTATATTTGTTATTTCAAAGTTTCTATGGTTAGGAGTTTGAGAGTAGTTGCCTATGGGTTATGGCTGAAGGCATCTCATTAGGTTGCACTCAAGATGTCAACCATGGCTGTAGTCATGAATTCTTGGCTAAATTTGAAGATCTACTGCCTAGTTCATTCACTTGCTGTGGCAGGAGGACTCAGTTCTTCACTGCTGGTGCTCAGAGGCCTCAGTTCCTTACCATGTAGCCTTTTCAATGGTCAACATGGCAGTTGGCTTCCCCCTGACTGCACAATCTGAGAGAGAGAAGACAAAATGCACAATGTCTTTTGTAACCTAGTCTCAGAAGTAATATACCATCACTTTTGTCAAATTTATTGGTCACAAAGATCAAACTCGATTTAGCATGGAAGAACAATATGAAAAGTATGAATACCAGGAGGTAGGGAACATTGTGGTCCATTTTGGAGGCTGTCTACCAGTCAATGGTGTATTCCTCTCATATGCAAAGTACACTCAGCCCCTCCCAAGGCCATTCAAAGTATCATTCAATTACAGCATCAATTCAAAGTGCAGAATCTCAAAATCTAAAGCATGTATAGCTGTAGATGAGGTTTAAACACAGCAACTCAAGTATAGTTTTCCATTTTAACCTGTAAACTAATACACATGTTAGTAGTTTTTTGGTTAGGATTCAAAGCCTACTAAAAATTCTTGCTTTTTGTTCTGCCCTCTATGTTCTTTGTTCTAACCTCTGGGCAATTCTTTCTTATAACGGTAGCACATGTTTTGCAGCAGAATAGTTTCTTCATCCTTATTTGTGGTTGTAGACATTGGTATCCAAAGGCCTCTTTTCATTTTACTCTTTGTCCCTTAAGGACCAAACTTGGAAAGTGTTTCTGTGAATATAACTCTCTTAAATTGCTTTTGGGGTTGCCTGTGAACCTTATTAGGGAATCACTTCCTTAGACAAAATACGTACCCACAAATCTCTTCAAGACAAGCCCTACTCTAACTTGAAATTGGTGGGGGATAACTCCTTTAAGCTTTTGAAATTTTAATTGTTTGTGAAATTCGATTGGCCATACCTTAAAATCTTAAACAAAAGGCATCTTCTGTGTGAGTGAACTAGGTACTCTGCAGCACCACATTTTATCTTTTAGGACAGCTCTACATCGATTAAATAAATTTTAAGATAATAATTTTTTTTAATCTCAAATGATGTGGTTGTTGCACAGGTTTCCATGTTTATCAAAACTCATCAAATTACACATTTTGGATGGCAACACATGAAATGTCATTACACAACTGTTAAGTGCCAGTGTCAATGCTGCCATTTGTGGAGTTTTTAGTTTTCCCTTGTGAGACCTGTAAAACAACTATGACCATTTATTATACAGACTAACTTAGTATTGTCAGTTCTTATAAATTATTACAAGTTATTTTCCCTCATTGTTAGAATAACATAGGTTAAAAAAATTTACAAGGTAACACAGTCTTCATATACACATATGGATCCCATTGTATACTCCCTGAAGAAACCTCTGGTTTAGATAATGGCATCTCTTAGACTGATAGATTTTTTAATAACAGTATTCTGCCTACATAAATAAGGCCTGGCTATGCTGCTGTACAACTTGGTCTTGAAAATAGATGAGGAGAGGAGGAAAGTATAATTCCATGACTCTTGCTTTGTAAACAACCCTAATTTTCAACAGTCCTCTTGGAGAGATTAGAGAAGGTGGAGAAAAAGTCTTTCCTAACCCCAACCCCATTTCACTCACAAAATTCCACTGGAGGAAGTATATTTCAGTGGTAAAGATTACAGCTGTTTTGAATCGTAGAGATCTAGGTGTGAATCTCACTTCTGCTATTGTATACCTACTGTAAGTTGATTAAGGTTTTCTTTAGAGAAGGTGGAGAAAAAGTCTTTCCTAACCCCAACCCCATTTCACTCACAAAATTCCACTGGAGGAAGTATATTGCAGTGGTAAAGATTACAGCTGTTTTGAATCGTAGAGATCTAGGTGTGAATCTCACTTCTGCTATTGTATACCTACTGTAAGTTGATTAAGGTTTTCTTAAGTTTCTATTTCATCATATGTAATATTAATAGCTACCTCACAGGGTTATTTGGACAATTAAGCAATAAAATGTGTACAGGATATCACAGTGTGAGATTGGGGTAGGCACTCATGAACATGAGCCACTGCAGTGATCTTACTTGTGTGATAATTGCTGACTATGTCAAGCCAGGTGTGAAATATTTGAGATTTCTTAAACACTTAAAAATATAACACTTAAAAAAGCATATCTATATTCTTTATATATATATATATCAGTAAATGCTTCTTAATAGCATAATGTGTTATATTCATTGAATCAATATCAATAATTTTTAATAAAATTATCAATAATTTTAATAAAATTAAAATAATTTACCAATAATTTTTAATAAAAGCCATACTATCTAAAACTAAAAGTAGAAGGATTATTGCCATTTATGTTTTTCTGGACTTACTCAATTATGGTAGCACATCTGACCTGACACCGCTCCACAAAAGTACTACAACATGTCAATTGAATTTCCTGTTTAGAGTCAACATATACTGTGGTTGTTCCAGATGAGAATTCAGGGTGACAGACCAGAATGATAGAAATTGAGATACAAGGGAAGAGATGTGTGGTGTTTTTTTGAAGTCTTGTCAATAGTACCTGCTTGTGAACTGGAATAGAGTGGTGACAGAAAGAGAAAAATCAAGCATAACTCTGAAAGTTGTCACTTGAGTCACAGGCAGATTATATTGTCACTTTATGAGCCTTGGAAGACTAGAAGAGGAGTAACCTATGCAAGACAGAAGGAAACAAGAGTTCTATTTTGATCAGGTGAAGGTTGAAATTCTTATTTCAACATGCAAATGTATGTGTCAAGCAGAAATTTGAATTAATGTGTCTGTACATCCAGCAAGATCATGGCTAGAAATGTAGACTGATTATTCATGATCATATAGATTCTATTTAAAGTTATGGAAGAGAGAATTTGTATTTAAAATCAGAGTAGAATATGCCAATATTTAATGATTGGGAAATCAAGAGAAAGAGTGTCCAGGGAGCTAGGAAGAACACTAAGAGCATAGTGTCTTTCAAAAAGCCAAGAGAAAATATTGCTTCAAGAAGGTCAGCTTGGGGAGGTGCCGAAAAGTAAGTAGGATAAGAAAAGATAAGCAATCGATTTGGCAATCCTTTGAAGTTAATTCCAAAAGCATAGTAATAGGCTTTAGGAATTTCAATATATAAAACAACCTATTCTAAGTGTTAATTTGGATAGTCAAAGCCTGGAATAGAAATAACCATTTCCATCTAGTTCTCAGTTGTTAAATTATTTGTTAATTCCTTTATGGCATTGGTCTATGAATGTGAAAGACACGAAAATTAATAATAGATGTCCTGAGTTTTAAAAATAGCTTTTAAAGTAAGACATGTCTTAGTTTTGGAAGGACACTATAGATTTTATTAGGTTAATCAAGAATGATAAACAAAAATTCATTTTATAGAGTACTCTCCATGTTGAGGTATCATTTTTCTTTTAAAAAGTATTATTTATATTACCTAATGTTATTACTTAATACTGCAGAATAAATCTAGCACAGTGATCACAGGATACAGGTATGATATAATTAGGCTTTACGTCCCCACCCAAATCTCATCTTGAATTGTAATCTCCATTATCCCCATAATCCCCAGGTGTCAAGGGAGAGACCATGTGGAGGTAATTGAATCATGGGGATCCCATGCTGTTCTTGTGATAGTGAGTGAGTTCTCAGGAGATGTGATGGTTTAATAAGGGACTCTTCCCCTTTCGCTCGGCATGCCACCTTGTGAAGAAGGTGCCTTGCTTCCCTTTCATCTTCCACCATGACTGTAAGTTTCCTGAGGCCTCCCCAGCCATGCTGAGCTATGAGTCAAACATCTTTCTTTTTTAAATTACCCAGTCCTGGGCAGTTCTTTATAGCAGTATGAAAACAGACTAATGCAAGGTACTAGAACAAACTGCTCAGATTTGAATTTCAGCTCTCACAATTACTAGGTGCATATGATTTTGGGCAGGGTGCCTAATCTCTCCATGGAAATCTGGTCTCTTCTAAAAGTGTAATGGTGCATGTTCAAAACTACTATATAATTTTAAGTTTTCCCCAGTGTTTTTATCACATTACTCCCCCAATGAGGTATAATATATTAATCTAAAAGATATTTTATGTTAATTGTATTCTTATGCCCACAAAAAATATTTTGAGCACAAAAATCAAGTCACAGGTAAATTCTCATACAGAATATGGAGTTAAACATAAGCAAACTTAAATAATGTATTGTTAAATAATAGATATGTATATAGTAAGACCATAAGAAAAAATATTTAAAGAGTAAGAAGATGCTAAACACCGTATTCAGGATAAGATTATCTGTTAGAGGTAGTGGGGGAAGACATGTGCAGTTAAGAAGGGGCACACAGAGGTCTTTCTAGGTATTATTATTTACAGTATATTTTCTTACATTTTTTTCAAAATAATTATGTATACATATTTTCTTATGTATGTGAAATCTTATATTAAAAAACTCACTTTCCAAGTGTATGTAATCCGAGTGGCTCCCTGTCCAGCAACATTACTCCCCACAACCCTTTTTCTTGTGTATCTCTATGCCTGTAAAAATGGCAGAAATATTTTGCCTACTCCTATGCTGTCAATGTATCTTCTGATATTTGTATGATGTCAAAATACAAGTGGAGCAGGATCAAGGTGAACAAATGTATACCCATATGCCAGAGATTTCTTTTCTGGTATGTGTACTTATATTATCTGCTAGTCATGCATAATATTTGATTGCTTATAAGAAAACAAACTGCAACCCACAGTTTTAACAATAATGCCACCTTCATTGTACCTAACTGGTGTGGTAATCTATTTGTGTTATAATCATATTCAATAATTAATCAAATAACCACTAATGTGGTTTTATTATGCATGTCTAACTTTCAGTTTTCTTCATGAATCCAGCATTAATGTTTCACTTGTAAAACAACTCACATACTTTTGTGTGGTTCGATGGGCTAAATCTGACATTAAGAATTTCAAGCTGCAACATAACAGGTATACAGCAGATGGCACCCTGCAGAATCTCCAAGGAATACTTGAGTCGTCAGCGCTTCTGATGGGTTTTGGAAAAAGGGAGTGAGCAGAGAATCACTTAAGCAAAGTGGAAAAGCCGTAATTGTGTTCCTCTGAGACACATTTTTACTGAAATTATGTTTTGTTTTTGTTTGAAAATCAGAATCAAAGGCATATTTAACTACAGTTAAAATAGCTGTTTTTAATGAGTGATTCTATCAAATATGATGTTACAAGTTGAGATAACATAATGCAATTTCTTAAAAGTAGTATGAACCTAATAATATTCACATGTTTACAGATGAGCAAAAGTGTTTCAGAATCTAGTGACTCGTTTAGCTGGAATGCACCTATTCCTTAACTGTATCATTTTAACCTTGATAAAATTGAAAACTTGTAGAAATTGATGGACTTTATTTTAGTTTAGATTTACCAATAGATAGACATTTACTATTTCAAATATTGTCATTTTAAATATATTATTTTCTGGGGAGGCACAGTGGCTCATGCCTGTAATCCCAGCACTTCAGAAAGCCTAGGCGGGAGGATTGCTTGAGCTCAGGAGTTCGAGACAAGCCTGGGCAACATAGCAATCTCATCTTTACTAAAAATAAAAATGTTAGGTGGATATAGAGGCACACACTTGTAGTCTCAGCTACGCTTGTAGTCCCAGCTACTCTGGAGGCTGACATGGGAGGATGGCTTGAGCCCAGGAGTTTGAGGCTGCAATAAGGTGTGATTGTGCCATTGCACCCCAGCCTGGGCAACAAAGCAAGACCCTGTCTCAAAAATAAATAAATACATACATACATGTATTATTTTCTGTTTTTTTTTAAGTAAAAGTGCTCAAAATATATAGAGGACTAGCTATTGATAAAATAGAAATGAGTCAATTTATATTTAAGATAAATACGTGTGAACATAAATAGACCCATTTGTTTTGTTCTCTTTGATTAAATGGACTTTTGAGCAGACTATGAAGAGTGGAGTGTTTAAAAAATAATGATTTCTCATGAAATATTCACTTCACTTCTCTTGAAAACATAAATATTGTTTTGTTATCCATGATCTACATTAGGAGTCAGCAAACTTTTTCTGTCAAGGCTAGTTAGTAAATATTTTAGGTTTTTCTGACTGTATATTTTCTGTATTTCAACTCCTCAACTAAGTTGTTGTAGTGTGAAAGCAGCTACATTACATGAATAAATGTGTGTTGCTGGTTCCCATAACACTTTGTTTAAGGAAACAGGCAGCTGTCCAGATTCAGGATTTGTCCTGAGCCTGTCATCCTATACTACTTCAGAGAGAGGAGATTAAACTATTATGGGAGGCATTGGGTCTGTGACATTGGAGCATTAGTTTTAGGAGCAAGAATATACAGTCTAAATCTTATTCCATTACTAGTTAAATGTTCTTAGGCAGGTTGTTTAAATTCTTTGCCTCAGTAGGTTGGGGATAACATTCACATATCACTTAGGTTTGTAGAGAATATTAAAGGTGTTAATATACTTCAAATGCATGGAACAGTGTTGGACACATTGCAAATGCTCAATATGTATTAGATATTATTTTATGATTTTCACAAAGTCTGAGGGCCACTAGTGAAACAAAGAAACTGGATTTGCCATTAGACAAGCCTGAATTGAAATCTTAGATCTACAAAAATTTAACAATGTAATTTTATTCCGTTTTATTTAATTTATTTAGCGGTCATAGGTTTCTTTGGGTGTAATAAGGGGATTAAAAAATCATATAAATGTTATTGTAAAGGTTAGATTTCATTTGTGTCTGGCAATGGAAGGATCTAAATAAATGTTAATTCTCTTTCCCCCTTAAAAAGTTTTTTAGTATTAATTCTGAATTTGTTGCCCAGGTTGGTTTTGATTGCTGGCTTGATAGTACATTTATGATTATAGTTTTCTCTAGAACTGGTCCTCGATTTTAGTATCCTATTTCTTTCATGTGCCAGAGCTGAAGTTTGGGCCTTGAGCCTCACGTTTGTTGCAGAGATTCTTTTGCTAGTTCACAGGATTTCTAAACACAGGTTTAATATCCCTTATCCAAAACACTTAGGATCAGAAGTGTTTCAGATTTCAGAGTTTTTGGATTTTGGAATATTTGCATATATGTAATGAGATATCTTGGGAATGGGACACAAGTCTAAACACAAAATTCATTTGTGTTTCATATACATCCCAAGCACACAACCTAACGATAATTTTATACAATATTTTTAATAGTTTTGTGCATGAAGTAAACTTGTGTTATGTGTTTATGTGTGGAATTTTTCACTTGTGGCACCATGTTGGCACTCAAAAAGTTGTAGATTTTAGAGAATTTTTGATTTTCGGATTAGGGATGCTCAATCTATATTTTTTTTATTTAATTTAATTTAATTTTACATTCCAGGATATATGTGCAGGACATTCAGGTTTGTTACATAGATAAACGTGTGCCATGGTGGTTTGCTGCATCTATGGACCCATCACCTAGGTATTAAGCTCCACATGCATTGGCTATTTATCCTGATGCTCTCCCTCCCCAACCCCCAACAGGCCCCAGTGTGTGTTGTTCCCCTCCCTGTGTCCATGTGTTCTCATTGTTCAGCTCCCACTTATAAGCGAGAAGATGTAGTGTTTGATTTTCTGTGCCTGTGTAAGTTTGCTGAGGATAATGGCTTCCAGCTCCATCTATGTCCCTTCAAAGGACATGATCTTGACCAGGTGTGGTGGCTCATACCTATAATCCCAGCACTTTGGGAGGCCGAAGCAGGCGGATCACCTGTGGTCAGGAGTTCAAGACCAGCCTGACCAATATGATGAAACCCCATCTCCACTGAAAATACAAAAATTAGCTGGATGTCGTGGCACACACCTGTAATCCCAGCTACTCGGGAGGCTAAGACAAAAGAATCACTTGAACCCGGGAGGTGGAGGTTGCAGTGAGCCATCATGCCATTGCATTCCGGCAACAAGAGTGAAACTCCGTCTAAAAAAAAAAAAAAAGACATGATCTCATCCTTTTTCTGCATAGTATTCCATTCAACCTGTACTTCTTATCCACCTTTCTAAGTCTCTGATCAAGTTACATTGTTTCATAGCAAATTTTGGATAGGATATCAGTGAATTATAAGTATGTCCAAATAGATACCTATGTTTGCCTAGGTTTTAAAATCTTTCCAAAATTTTGTTTTGTTTTTAAGAAATATTCAAAAATGTTTCCTGAAACAGAGATGTGTTGTAAGTGCTTTTCTTGCAAGGAATTCTGTGTTATAGTAATGATATTCGTAGCTTCTATTTGAACCAAACAATTTTAATTCATCTATATCTCCTTCTAAACAATTTCCCTTATATCTATACTTATAGTCTTCAAGGTGACATTTTATCTAGATATGTAGGGATTTACTATTTACAACTTAAACATTATTTTAATTGGGTATTCTCAGATGGAACAGTCCTAATTTGCTGTTGTTTAAATTGTATTATTTATTTCCTATTTAGGGCTTTGGAAAGGCTCACAATCATCATATTTTTGTTTTATTTAACTCTTGGATTATGGTTTTGACACATGGTCATAAAAATATTCTTTGATAAGGTGTGATCTAATTTAGTACCTACTGAAATTCTATGTCCCAATATGCCCTTACTGCTTTTTAAACCTAAGGCTGTTTTGAACCTAAAGCCAATTTTCTAATACTGGAAGGCTCATTTGCTCCACATTATTGAGAAACATATCTATTTTATTTAAGTACTTTAGAAATATCCTTGCTAGGGCTGTGTCAAATTTAAATAACACTGGAGAGATAATTGAAAACTCTAAATAATCTTGAATTGTTTCTTCTGGACATTTCTGTTTACTTAGTTAACATCCAAGACTATGTATCTTACTGACAAATTGTTTAATATCTATCAAAGGTATATTTCTTTTCTCTAGAAACCCTCAGGAGAGGAAACAATTTTGTTTTGGTAATGAATTGTGGTAAAAGAGCAGTAGATATTGCCATGGATACATATAATTCTCTGGACCACAGGCCAAAAAACTGCTGGCATTGATTTTGGGGAAAAAAATCAGCAGATAACATCTAAATCTCTGTGCATATAGCAAAAATAGGAATTTTGGGGGAAAAATGATCATACTATATAGTAATTTGTGTTTCGATTTGAGAATATTATAATAGTAGAGAATGAAAGTGATACCAGGATGCCTGATGTGTGTGTATGTGTGTGTGCAGGAACATACATGTGTGCAGGTACACAAGTGCCTATATGTTCATTGGGTTTGTTGAGTGTGTGTATTTGTATACACTGGGGTTTGGGAGGTAGAGTTGGAAGGGATCTTAAAAATAGACCTAAAAAACAAACACCTTAAATGCATAGATGACATCTATTGCTTCCTCTCTGTCAGGTTAAATTTGGCCTCATTGAAATTTCTACCCAACCTTGCAAAAAAAATACCAAGATGCATAAACCAGGAAGTATGTCTGCATTCAAACATTGCTTCTGAGCCATTTCTTGGTATCCTTATTGTCAGGTCTATCCTGCTTTTCTTCACTATGTTAACTGAACTTACTGTTTCTGTCTACTTTTAGGCTCTGACTTTGACCTTTCCTGTGTGTGAATTTAATTTCTCCCTCTTAGCAGTAAAGCAATGCATAGATTACTTTTAATGACCCACCCTTTCCTTTCATTTGCATTAGCCCTATGACATTCTATATCTTCTTACTTTCCTAGGGTATTAGAAGTCTTGGCTTGTTTTGCCAGACAGAGCAAAAGTGGCCTGGGATCCATCTAAATCTCGTAAAATATTTCCTTACACAGGACGCAAAATTGCTTAGTACTCTCTATCAATACCTGCACTACCCCACCCCACCCCCACCCCAACACACATCCTTTTCATTTTAAATGATAGCCCAGGATAAATGGTGTGTTTCCGTCAGTGCTTCAGATAGCCATGTTCTTTCAGCTCATTATGTGCCCACCCAAATTGTATTTCTGTCCCTAGCATGATAAGCAAGCATTTAGGTTTAATTGAGAATTCTCTTTATCTTATTATAAGGAGAATTAATTTTTAACACCACCATTTCTGTAACCATTATGGTAGTTTAACTGCTGTTTTCTGATTATCAACTTTTGTGAGACTTTTACCATGTGCAGAGTGAGCCAGGTTGGCCACTGCCACAAGCGCTGTGGTATTGTTCCTTTACAATTTTTGAGAGTAAAACATGGACAGAGTAAATTGTGTTTAAGGAGGGGTTTTTGTTGTTGTTGTTGTTTCTCAGGTAGACACATATGAGCATGTTAACCGCTTTTACAGGGCTTTCTAGATTTCAAAAAGCTATTGGTCAATTTAGCAACTGCTAGTATTTTCAAACTTCTTAGAAATGTTCTTTATACTCTGCCATGAAAATTAAAACATAAAACTAGAAATTTGAAAGATCATAGCTTTTCTCCCCAAAAGCATGTTATGTATTTGTAAGGTAAGTAAAATGAATGAAATAGGATGAATATTCAGTGATTTTAAAAATTGTGAAAAATGAAAACTATTTTTGACAATTAAAAAAATAGTAGTGTACTCTCCACTTTATACAAAATATATACTTTAAAATAACGTTGATTGTAGAGTCGGGTGTAGGAGAACAAAAAGCAAATTCCAAAAATAGTTTATTTTACATTTGTTTAGGATGAGTTTAAATGGACTTAAATCATTTGTCCTAAGAGTTTAGGAAGTGAAGAAATTTCAAGATAGTAAGAAATCCAGATGAAAATGAAACTAATCAATCCATAAGTAATAACAATTGGTATTTGGCTTATACATTTATGTTAAAAACAGCAACAACAAAAAATATTCATGCCTGTGCTTAACATCTCAATGGGGAGAAATAGGCACAGTAAAACATGTTTAAAATAAGATAATTTATACAGTATTTTAATTGTGACTCCATTTCTTAAGGGAACTTCTTTTCATTCACTATCTGCTTGAGCTTTATTTTCACTTTTTTAGGTTCAATATTAGAGTATTAGGTGCAATTTTTTTATAGGCTCCTTACCATAGTTAGAGAATTCAGTTTAGACATAGACTCACAGTTTTTTGTTCAGTTTATCAACAAATTTTCATTGTATGTCAGTCTCTGATTCTACAAAAAGGAAAGACAAAATGAGAGGAATAAAGGAAAAAAAGAAAGAAAAGAAGAAAGAAAGAAAGAAAGGACTTGCCCTCAAGAAAGAAGTATACAAGTTCCTGGTATTCAAAAAATTAAGTCATACTTAAAGCCTGAAATTTCTGTGGGTGTAGGGCATACTATAAGAGAGAGATTCTAAGAAAACCAGCTGTTATGGAATGAATTGTATGTCCCCAAAATTAATGTTAAAGCCCTAACCACCAATGTGACTGTATTTGGAGATAAGGCCTTTAACTAAGGTTAAATGAGGTTATAAGAGTAGGGCCCTAATTCAATATGATTGTTGTCTTTATAAGAAGACAAAGAAACAGTAAAAGCCAAGTGAGGACAGAGAGAGAATGCACCATCTGCAAGCCAAGAAGAGAAGCTGTAGGAGAAACCAAACCTGCTGACATCTTGATCTTGGACTTCTAGCTCCAGGACTTTGAAAAAATAAATTTCTGTTATTTTAGCCACCCAATCTGTGGTATTTTGTTATGGCAGCCCTAGAAAAGTAATATACCAGTCAATATCCCAAATACAGTAGAAAGAACAAAGCCAAGATCAGATTTTATATGGGGAACCTTAGGACTTTGTGTGTTGTACTAATATAGGGAAGACAACCAAGAGAGTAACACAGTCTTACAATATTAGTGACAGAGCAGAAGTTAGCTGCTTTTTCTTACACATTCATCTATGTGCATGGCGATAAGGCTTGACAGCTTTGCACTGATAAGAAAACAGGGGCAATGCTCCTTGAATGGTTTCACTATTAAAATGGCCAAGAGGTTAAGTGAATTTTAAGAAATTTTTCATACAGAAGCATGTTGTGAAAATAGCAATCCAGTCCAGAAATTAATTTGTGGGTTAATATGCATGACATATTAGAATAAAGTTTATTGGGAGAAATGAAGATCAACTTTGATCCAAGTTTGAGATAGTAAGAATATGGAGTGTGGCAGTGGCAATGGGAAGCTAAGAAGAGAGAGGCTGAAGATTGTATAAAAATTGGAAATAAAGAGATTAATTACTGTTATAAACAGTATGCTTGTGCCCTCTCAATATTCACATGTTGAAAGACTAACCTTCAATGTGACTATGCTTAGAGACAGGGATTGTGAGGATGTAATAAAGGTTAAATGAGGTCACAATGGTGGGGCCCTGAATCGGTAGGGTGGGTGCACTTATAAAAAGAGGAAGAGACACCAGAGTTTTCTGTCTCTACCATGTGAGGACACAGTGAGAAGGCAGCTATTTGCAAGCCAGGAAGAGAGCCATCACCAAGAGCTGAATCTGCCAGCCCCTTCATCTTGGATTTCCCAGCCTCCAAAACTGTGAGAAATATATTATCTGTTGTTTAAGCCATCAGTTTATAGTATTTTGTTATAGTAGCCCAAACATATTAAGACAAAGTGGTTGGGTACTTTGAAACTAATATTTTAACTAAGGCACTCTGAGCTTTAGAAATCGTATTTATAATAACTATAATACATTTCCAAAAAAAGTATAATTTAGTGAAAATAAAGGGTCAAGGGGCTGGGTGCCGTGGCTCACACCTGTAATCCCAGGCCTTTGGGAGGCAGAGGTGGGTGGATCACGAGGTCGGGAGTTCGAGACCAGCCTGGCCAAAGTGGTGAAACCCCATCTCTGCTAAACAAAAATTAGTCTATAATCCCAGCACTTTGGGAGGCCAAGACGGGCAGATCACGAGGTCAGGAGTTTAAGACCAGCTTGGCCAACATAGTGAAACCCTGTCTCTACTAAAAACACAAAAAAATTAGCCGGGCATGGTGGCACGTACCTGTAATCCCAGCTACTCGGGAGGCTGAGGCAGGAGAGTTGCTTGAACCTGGGAGGGAGAGGTTGCAGTGAGCTGAGGTTGCACCACTGCACTCCAGCCTGGGCGACAGAGCAAGACTCCGTCTCAAAAAAAAATAAAAATTAAAAAAAAATAAAGAAAAAGGGTCAAGAAAGTGAAAACGAGGAAGAATCTTTTTGAGCAAAAAGGAAGAAGGTTGCCATGTTTTCTGTAAAATAAGAATAATAAAAAAAAAGAGCTTGTTGGATTCAATTGCAAATGAACTTCTTAATTAAGAAAAGGAACATGTTAAGATAGTGACAGGATAGTTTGGACGCCAGACTTCTAAAGACTTTGGATAAAACTTATGATGAAAAAAGGAATGTGATGAATAGAAACAAGTCATTCTGAAACAACCTGGTTGTGCAATAAAAGAAAGGAAGATAATCAGTGAATGAAAGGGAATACCACATCAGGTCCAACCTCTTCAACAGCTAATATCTACTCTTTAATATTTTACCCCACTTTACACTCAGCATGCTTATAAATAGTGCTTCTTGGTATCAATTTTGCCTTTCCCTAAAAACCTACATATTTTTTACACCATCATTTTACTGAATACCAATAATTAAAACCCAGGCTCTACTTTAACACAGTTTTATGCTAAGCCACTGTGTCACTAAGTCCTTTTCTTTCTGTAAAATCTTTTCTTCCTACCTCAACTTTTGTTCTCCATTTCTATAACCAATGCTCTAGTCTAAAATTGCTTTAAATATGTGAAATCTTGTAATAGTCTCATAACTAAGAAGCAGTATTGCAAAATGTTTAAGAACATAAACTATGAAGTCGAACGAACTTGGGATAGAATCTTGTCTCTGACGTTTGCATACTAAGTGCCTTTGGGGAAGTTATTTAATGTCTTCAATTCTGTTTCTTCATTTGTAGAATAAAGACTTGAATAATAGTAGACAAGAAAGGCTAATTACTACAGAGAGAGAGAGAGAAAGAGAAATTTTCTCCTTTCTCTTCATTAATCCACTCATATCTATTTCATCATGTTATTATCTCAAAAAATTTTAGCAGATTTCTATTTCATGGAAAATAAAGCCAAATTCATTCTTTATTCTACTATAAAGACACATGCACACGTATGTTTATTGTGGCACTATTCACAATAGCAAAGACTTGGAACCAGCCCAAATGTCCATCAGGGATAGACTAGATAAAGAAAATGTGGCACATATATACCGTGGAATACTATGCAGCCATAAAAAAGGATACGTTCATGTCCTTTGCAGGGATATGGATGAAGCTGGAAACCATCATTCTCAGCAAACTAACACAGGAACAGAAAACCAAACACCACATGTTCTCAGTCATAAGTAGGAGCTGAACAATGAGAACACATGGACACAGGGATGGGAACATCACACACCGGGATCTGTCAGGTGGTGGGGGATAGGAGAGGGATAGCATTAGGAGAAATACCTAATGTAGGTGACAGGTCGATGGGTGCAGCAAACCACCATGGCACGTGTATACCTATGTAACAAAACTGCACGTTCTCCGCATGTATCCCAGAACTTAAAGTATAATTAAAAAAAAAAAAGTTTGTAAAGCAAATAACTTGGAAGACAGATAGTATTCACCCTCTAGGACAGAGAGCAAATTTGAAAGCTAATGTCTCCTTCCAAGACAAGTTTTGGCAGGTTTGCTAGCAACACATTTAAAAGATTGTTGTTCCTAAGCTTGAGATTATTTAGCTGTGACACAAACACAATGTGTGTGTCCCTTCCACCTGGATTGCTTAATATAGTGTCCATTAAACTTGGGGGATGAGAAATAGCATGGACAACTGGAGCCAATGGAAAGATTAAGTTCATGCTACCTGCTATATCCTGAATAATAAGTTCCCTGTATGTTTGACCCAGAAAGTCTCAAGTGTTCTGCTAGCATTTATGAAACTGGGGCATGCTAATTGATTTATATTTATTGAGTAAAATATCAGGCCCCTCACAGTTATTTTCAAATTTAATATGCAAAATTTTTTCTTGTAGCAATTTAATTTATAAGTAAATTTTAAAATGGTAGATGTATAAACAAATTTACTTCCTAAATATTTAAGTGTAATAAATTAAAAACATTTAGAAGTATAATTTTCATATTTCAGGATGATTAAACATGCAGTAAAATAATGAAGTCACATGTTGCTACTGGAATCAAAAGTTCTTAGTTTTTGTGATGTCTTTTATAATAATGTTGTATGTGATTGTAGAAATAATACTAAAATACTACATTATCAGATTTTCAGCACTTTTCTTCTGAAAATAATGGGCTGTTACTTTTGAGTCAGAGAATCAGTAGTCTGTTTGCATGTGTTGGAGCTGAGAAACTGATATCCCAAAATATGGCATTTTGACAAGCTGAACTGAAGAAGTCTTAGGGTGTCTCTGACTATCTTTCCCAAAGAAAAAGATCTAGACCCAATAAGGAGAACAATATTCTTTTTCTTCCCTTCCCTATTATCTTATTATCTATTGCAAAAAAGAAGACCAAGATGAGATCATACCTCAGTGGACCTTTTTATGAGTATAATAACTTATAAGCATAATGACAAGGACCATTTAAATTCCAAAGAAAACTATTTACAAGTTAATCTCTATTCCCTTTCATTTTTGCTAGCAATTATTTATTGCCCTTCAACAGAATTCCTCTTTCCCTTTTTCCGATAACCTGTCCTACTAGAATCCAAGGCCCCATTGTTTCTCTGTATCCTCAAAATTAAGTTTCTATAACTCATTGGGAAGGTTGGGTCTTTATTCTGAAGGCTTCTGTGTATGCATGTTAAATAAATTTGTCTGCTCTTCCTCCTATTAATCAATATGCCTCATGCCTGTGATTTTTCAGACAACTTTTAGGGGGCCAAGCCTATGGCCCCCACAAATGCATTTCAAGTCGTTTAACTGCCATCTATTTCTTACCAGACAACCTACTTGCCTTTATAAAATAGATTTATTTGGTAATAAGAGTTCCTGTTTTAAAAAAAAACTTGCTTTGAATTTCCAGCTTTCACAACTGTGTAATTTTACGTGTGCTTGTTTTTATTTGAGAGATTATATCCTCTTAAAAGAAAAACAAGTAACAGAGTAATGAAGATAAAATAATCTCATTTTTATAAAAAGTGTATTTTTATATGTTTGCATATTTGTATATGAGAAACACTGCACAGTGGTATCATATGTTACCTAAGAAAGAATAGAGGAGTAGAGGGAAATAGTTGACTTTCCTTCATATATCTGTGCCAATGTTATTTTTTCTTTTGGTTTTGTGCTAGAAATACAAATTGAAAAAAAATTTTTAATGAAACATAAGTATTGAAGAACCAATGAGATAAATTAATTAAAATTATGATAGACACCATGATAGAGTCAGTATTTATATTAATAATATTTTAATACAACAGGGTGTACATTCGTAAGTTTGAATAACATTTTGAAATATTTTTAAAATAATTTTTATATTTCCAGTAAATTCAGCCACCACCATACCTATTTCCTATTTTATATAACTTGAGGCACCTGGATGCTTCATTTTTCACAAATTGTTTTCTTATTGAGTGATATGGTTTTATATTTATTTAGAACTATGCACTTCTACAAAAAGGCATTAGTTAATTTAAATCTTGAAAGGTTGTAGGATCCTGTATTTGTCCATTTTCACGCTGCTATAAATAACTACCTGAGATTGGGTAATTTATGAAGAAAAGAGATTTAATGGACTCAGTTCCACAGACTTAACAGGAAGCATGACTGGGAGCCTCAGGAAACTTACAATCATGATAAAAGGCAAAGAGGAAGCAAGAACCTTCTTTATGTCGTGGCAGGAGAGAGAGAGAGCAAAGTGGCAAGTGCTACATACTTTTAAACCATCAGATCCCATGAGAATTCACTCATTATCACAGGAACAGCAAGGGGGAAATTTGCCCCCGTGATCCAGTCACCTCCCACCACACCCCTCCTTCAATTCAACATGAGATTTGGGCGGGGACATAAATCCAGACCATAACAGATCCCTTATGTTTTGTTTCTGTTACAGTATAAAATTGAAATTCGATTATGTGAATTCATTGGGATGCTTTATTTAACAATACTTAATTATTTTTCAAGGGCTAATATTAAGATTTTGTTATCCAATGGAATAACATATACTTTATAATTTTTCATCAGCTGTATTACAAAAAAAGGAATCCTTATTACTTTAATTTACTTGAAACTTGAATTTGTATTTTCTTCTTTTTATACTTTATATTTCATTTTACATACTAAATTCTAATTCTTATAGTTTTATTTTAATTTTTTCTTATATATGCAACATATTTTTGAATAAATGTTAAACATACATTTTAAATTAACACATTTTCCATTCTAAATGTACATTGCTCATTTCTCTCTTCTGTTACATAGCATTGCAATTTTTAAAAAATCTGCTCATATCTTTTCTTTCATAGACGCTAGCTTCCATGACAAAGTTTTCCCATTCATTTATTCATTCATTCAAAACCACTTATTTAGCCCTTTATTGTATGCCTAACCCTCTATCAGTTGCTTGGGATATATTATTTATATCTCTGTAAGTGAAAGAATAACACACAACTTAAACTTCTTTGGGGGCCTATTGCCCCACAGTAGTAGGAAGTATAAGAATGAGTGTGATGTTTTTGCCAGAAAAGAAGTATAGAAGAGATGCTGGCTATATAATAAATTTTCATTTTATAGGCTGGGTTAGAAAGGAGGAAAAGAAATAAGATTGAGATTGATTATTGTCATCAGAAATTTTAATTTCAGTAAAGAAATAGTGTAGTTATTTATAATGAAATATTATCAAAATATTATTTTGCATATTTAAATTTAGATTATTCTAGCAATTGTTCATATTTTGAAATGACTTACATTTCATGCATACTGTTCTGTACCTATAGATGGCATTAATATCACTATATTAAAAAAGTATACTTGATATTTTGCCTGGTGGTTTTTGACAGTGTAATTATAGGAATTTTAGTTATTTGTTTCTCATGTCAAATCTAGCAGATTCAATAAAAAATACAACGATTCTCTGTTTATCTGAGTTATAGATAATCATAATAAAGTTTTGTAATAGGATCCCTCATATCAGCTGCTCTCTTTAAATAATCCTCCTGGTTTGATGAGGTAAAAGATAGATTTTTATTAAAAAATTTCTGTAGCACATTTTGTGGTGTGTTTTGTGGGATGACAGTAACAGTCTAGTGTTTTCATGGCTTTTGATAGTTAGTTATTGCATGGTAAAAGAGAATTTTGGAAAGTTTTAAATTCTCTTTTCTTTCAGATTGAAACAAAAACACTATTTTCTAACCTGTTATCTTTCATTTGCATCTATGAAGGCAACACTTTCTGGCTCTCTTACTGGCTTTTGCTCTCTTTCTCTCTCTTACATTTGGAGTGCAAACTCTGAGAATGAGTAAGATCTTTTTGACACAGATCTGGTCTGACCTAGATCTTTCCTTATAGTTTTCAATTTAGTGTTTTCACGTGTCCTAGTTTGGGTAGTATTGAGGGGATCCTTAAAATTTTGAGGGATGCAAAAATATAGCTTTAGTAAACATGTATGTGTGCATTTACTCAGAATTTAAATGAAAATGAAGAATAGAAAGGATTAAATACTCGGGTCCAAATAGAGATATTGTTAATCTTAGATTATCTGACAACCTTAAACAATTTTTAAAATAGTATGCCCTAAATTCATGAAAATCAAAGGTATAGGAGAGTAAAAATCCTCAGAATACATATTCTAAGAGGTTTTGCTTAGTTATAATATTCTTGGCTTTTTCTTTTACTAACATGCTGCTTCTCCAAGTAGAGAATAATTTAATTTCTTTTATTCTCTTCTACCCTTACATTGTTTTGATCACCTCTTCACTTCATCTTTCAGAGAAAGAAAAAGATATTCAGTTGTTTGACAGGTTGACATTAAAAATCTTTTTTTAAAAGTTTTAAAAAATTGTTAACAATTAATATTTTTGAAATCCATTGGACAGTCTAAATGCTCTCAATAAAAGGTCTTTATTTCCATGTTTTCTCCTTTGTGTCCTGCAAGTTTCTGAGGAAGGTGTGTTGAAACCTTCGACTATGACTATGAATTTTTCTGTTTATCTATTATGACAATGAATTTTTCTATTTATCATTTTTATTCTGTCAATTTTTTAATATATCTTGAAAATATATTACTGGATGTATTAGCCCTTTTATAATTATGCTTATTTATTTTCAATAAATATTCTGGTGTTAATCCTACATAGTCTAATATTAGTATTGCTTGTGCTAGTTTCTGTTGGTTAGCACTTGTGCGGTATGTATTTTCCATTCTTTTATTTTTGTTTTTCTGCATTTGCTCATTTTTATATGGCTCTAGTAACAGCATATAGTTAGCTTTTATGGTAAAATTCAGAATTAAAAATACTTTTTATCTTTTAATTGGAGTCTGGATCATATTTGTATTTAATGTAACTACTGATATATTTTAATTTAAATGTATGTTTTTAATTTTGTTTTCTATTTGTCCCTCTTGTTCTATGTTCCTTTTTGCATCTCCTTGAAATAATTATTTTCTAATTATTCTATTTCCTCTTATTACTTTGTTAGTTATGCAATTTAAATAAACTACTCTTTTAGTGGTTATCATAGATATATCAATGTATATCTTTGACCTGGGGAAAACCTAATTTAAATGGACACATATAATTTTCTGTGTAATGTGAGGACCTTAAAATACTTTATTTATCTCTCATTTACATCTTCAGTTATGTATTTAATTCAACAGATATGTACTCATATGCATCATGACCTCAATATTTATTAAGATTTACCTAAATATATGCCATTTTATTTGAACTTTATACATTTCTACATACAGTCATCTATCTGGGATTATTGTCTTAATTTCTGAAGAACTTCCTTAATATTTATTTTAGTATGGGTGTGCTGATGATGAATTCCCTCTCTGTCTCCCTTTCATTCTTTTTTCCTTAAAAAGCCACCTATATCAATTTCATCTTAAAACATATTTTAACTAACTAAAAAAAAACTGTTTGCAGTTATTTTTATTTTCAATGCTTTCATTTTCTGGCTTTTATTCAAATGAGATTTTGTTTTTTGGAAGCTGATGTGTCTTTTGTCTGGTGTCTTTTAACCTTTTCCTTTGGCTTTTTGTAGTTTGAGGTACCTTTACATAGAATTTTATTTGTTTGCTGCTTATGTTATTCACATCTGTGGCTAGTTTTTAAACAGTCAGATCCAGTATCTTTTCAAATGTTGCTTCTGCATAGCTCTTCTGTTTTTTACTTCTGGGACTCCAGTTGCATATATTTTGATATTACACTATATACCATGTCATTAAGCTTTTTCCTGTATTTTTGTTGTTTTTTGTTTCCATGTTTCAATCAGAGAATTTTTATCTGACCTTCATTATGCTTCACTTATTTTCTCATCTGTATTAAATGCACTGTTAAGCCCATCTAATAAGATTTAAATTTCAATTATCATATGTTTTAGTCCATTTGATTTTATATCATAGTTTTCAATTCTCTGCTGAAATTTTTCATCTTGTCATGTAATTTCTTGAACATATTAATTACAATTATGTTAAGACTATGTTATAACTCTATATGTGGAGCCAGGCACGGTGGCTCACACCTGTAATCCCAGCACTTTGGGAGGCCCAGAAGGGTGAATTGCTTGAGGCCAGAAGTTGAAGACCAACCTTGCCAACACTGCAAACCCCATCTCTATTAAAATTACAAAAGTTAGCTGGGCATGGTGGTTCATACCTGTAATCTCAGCTATGTCAGGAAACTGAGGCATGAGAATTGCTTGAACCCAGGAGGCGGAGGTTGCAATGAGCTGAGGTCATACCACAACACTCCAGCTTGGGTGACAGAGTGAGACTCTGTCTCAAAAATAAAAACAACAAACAACAAAAAACTCTCTATGTAGATCTCCTTTGGTTCTGTTTATATTTTCTGGCTTTTTCCTTTTTATTTATATATTTATTTGATTTCATCTCCTTGTACACCTGATAATGTTTAATTAAATAATAGGAGTAATTTGAGGCTCTAACATTATTAACTTTCTGCAGAAAGGATTTACTTTTGCAGGCAATTAAGTTCTAAACATTACATCTTAATACAATCAGGAATTAAAGTGATTCCAAGATGGACATCAGTCATTGGGAACCTAGTGGGATTACCAATGGAAAGAAAACCAGGAGTTTCCCCAGGAACTCCTCTCCCTGGTAGACCTGAATTCCAATGTTTTCTTCTCAACTCAGTGACAGCCCTGCTTAAGACCTGTCATTCTCAACCACTGCTTTCTGCTCAACTTCTCAGATTTTGCTGTCAATTTGACAAATGACCCCAAGGATAAAAGTGACACCAAATGTCACATTTGCCTTTGTGGGTTTCCCCCTGAAATCGTGACTTTTTAGGTCTTTGACTTTTCAAAGTAAGCCATACTTATGCATGTAATTCTCTATTACTCCCCTCTAGGAATAACTTAAAAAGATATAGTAACTCAGATTAAAGCTGTGCCTTTAAAGAGTCAATAAACATTTAAATATATTCACAATGGATGTTTTCTTTATGAAGAATATAACATAGTATGGGACGACTGAATTTGCTTTTTCAAAGCATTTCACAAACTAAATATCTTAGGATATGTGGTGACATCTGTAGTTATATAGTTTAAGTAACTTGAAACCAAATAGCCATATTAAAGAGATCTCAGTGTATGCACTGTATGCACACACATGATATTTTCTTCCTCATTTTCTTGCCTCTCTAGGTAGTTTTAGAAATAACAAAAAGTGGTGTGTGCAGTTCGTCCTTTTAAATTTGATTCTCACAACAACCAATGATATGAGAGGCCTTTTTTTTTTTTTTTTGAGAACTGCCCGTAATAATGAAGATCTACTCCTAAATTAATGTTACAATGGGACTCATTGAATCACAGCAGTTTTCTAAATTGATTCCAAGGTAAAAATTTCTGGGAGATCATTCTGTTGATTCTGTTACCCTCTGAAGAAGGCAACAAATAATTAGGCAATTAACAAGGTGCTTTCATACTTGCCCTAGTGTCTTGTTAAGAGCTCCAGTTCTGGATGGGCTCTTTGAATATGAATTATACTTCCAGCACCTAGCAGTTTGGTAACCCAGAACAAGTGACTTTTCCCTCTCAGTGAGTAAGAATTGTACTTCATAAATTTGGAGGATTTAATGAGAAATGAATGTAAAGAGCAGATTAGTCATCCCCCCAAAATTGTATTATGATTTTTTCATCATCATGATCATCGTTCCAACCACCATCAACATCACCACTACCACCATACTTCCAAACCATGTATTGTGGGCTCCAAAAGTTATTATTATAACATTTTTATCATTGTGACTATAAGTCTGATTTCAATAGCTAGCTATATTTTTAACCAACATTGCATAATGAATATTGCCTAGATAGCCTTCTTTTCTTAGTAATTGCATTTCCATTATCACTCTATATAGCATTTAAACTTTTAAAAAGCTGCCTGTGTTTTTATAAGTTAAATATGTAATATTAACTATTTATTTGTGCTATCCTGAAGAGTTAAAAAGTATTTGCTTGGAATTCTGACTGGTGTAAGATATCTCATTGTGGCTTTAATTTACATTTATCTGATGAATGATGAACATTTTTCCATATGCTAGATTGCCATATGTATGTTTTCTTTTGAAAAATGCTTTTTTGTGTCATTTGCACACTTTTTAGTGGGGTTTTTTGTTGTTGTTGAGTTCTTTGAGTTCCTTAGTCTTCAAAAGTAAAAAAAAAAAAAACCTTAAACAGATGTTAATGAAGATACAGAAAAAAGGGAGCACTTATACAATGTTGGTGGAAATGTTCAGTTAGTACAATCTCTATAGGAAACAGTATGGCAATTTCTCAAAGAAATAAGTATATAACTACCATTTGATCTAACCATTTCACACTGGGTATCTACCCAAAGGAAAAGAAATCATTATATCAAAAAGATACCTGCACTCACCTGTTTATCACAGCACTATTCACTATAGTAAAGATATGAAATCAACCTAAGTGTCCATCATCAATGGATGAATGTGTAAAGAAAATGGTATATATGCATCATGGAATACTACATAGCCATAAAAAGAAGGAAATCATGTCTAGATTGGAACTAGAAGCCATTATCCTTAATGAAACAATTTAGTAACAGAAAGTCAAATACCGCATGTTAAAATTTTTGAGAATATTAATGAAAATGTGTCGTAACATTTCAAATTGATACATGATATTCTTCAAGTTATGTCTTATCTAATATTTATATAGCCATATAATTCATAAAAGCTGTGTAAGCCATAAAATCATATATGCCAATTTTGTTGGTTCTGTTAAACAGGAAAATAGGGGCAACATTAATACGTTTTGATTTAAATTTGCAGGATTTATGATAAGAAAAATTATTGTTTGTTGTTGCTAAACTTTTTCTAAAATAGATATTAAATACATTTTAAAATAGAGTCACAAAGCTTTGAACCAAAGTAGAAATGGTGGAGGAACCTTGTACTTTACAGATGGGCTGCCAGCTAATTCCACCTTTTGCGTAATGGCTGCATATTTGATGGATTTCGAAATCTTAGAGTGCTTCCAATTTTTATTTGCAAAGTAGCATATTAATAATTGCCTTGCAATTTTGAGATGAAGAGTAAATAATATAAATTTTTATAAAACACTTGGCACATAGTCAACTGCTCAATAAAGGTAAAAGGTGTTATTGTTGCTATAGTTTCCTGGAATAAATAACTGCTGTACAGTGTTTCTCATGGTGCTTGCAATAAAGGAAGCAACATTCACTTGGTTGTCTGGATTCTGAAATACCGCATCTCTGAAATTCATTCATATTATGCAAATAGTGTGATAAACACTTTTATTCCTCTATTCCTGCCTTTCTCAAACTCCAAATTATAACTTACCTACAGAATCCCCTGTATTGAGTTTGGTTTTCAACTTTGCCTTTAAGTTATTCTGTAGTTTTTAAAACTGCTTTAGTATTAACAATAGTTGGCAGTCATGAAGGTAGTAAGTTATGACCTTTATTCTTTATCATAAGAACCCCAGTTTGAACAGAGATTGCACATGACTTTATTTTCCTTCTGTGCTTCAGGAGTGTGCAGTTGCTTTTCTGAAACTCCAAGGGAGAATTTGTGAGTGTATTTATATATATGCTACTAGAAAAGTAATTGAAGAATAGAATAGAAGAAGCAATGCAAAGGCTTCTTAGAAAACATTAAACTAATAGAGATTATTCAGCCTGAAGAATAGAAGGCTGAAGCACAATATGCAGTGAAAAATGTTTAACTATAGTGTGAGGTGATTTATGTTAACTATAAAGGAGAACCTCCCTGTGCTGAATGATAGTTATTAGACCATGGTACAGATTAGAGAAAGAGTTTATGGAATAACTCCAAAATTTCCTGAAATATCAGAGTGTCCTACTTAAATCGTATGCTATTGGTCTTACTGAAAACTATAAAAATGCAGAGATTTTATACACTTTTTTTGTTCTTTAAAAAACCCAGTGTTTAGTAATATGATATTAAAGAAATAATGGAACACAATTCCAGAAGTATCAGAAAATGTGCTACCTTGTTGAGTAAATTGAAAAAGGCAGGCATTACTTCAATTCTGCTTAAGAAAAAAAAAAAAGATTCATTTTAGGTCTGCTGTGTGATAGTTGACAAGCAGTAAGGACTGGCTCGTCTGTCCTATACCACTCTTTTTTTCTTTTTCTTTTTCTTTTTTCTTTTCTTTTTTTTTTTTGAGACTTAGTCTCACTCTGTCACCCAGGCAGGAGTGCAGTAGCACAATCTTGGCTCACTGCAACCTCCACCTCCCAGGTTCACATGATTCTCCTGCCTCAGCCTCCCAAGTAGCTGGGACTACAGGCACCTGCCACCATGCCCAGCTAATTTTTTGTATTTTTAGTAGAAATGGGTTTCACCTTGTTAGCCAGGGTGGTCTCCATCTCCTGACCTTGTGATCTGCCCGCCTCTGCCTCCCAAAGTGCTGGGATTACAGGCGTGAGCCACCGTGCCTGGCCGTCCTATACTACTCTTTTTTTTTTTTTTTTTTAATTTATTTATTTTAATTTATTTATTTTTGTTGTTGTTTTTATTTATTCATTTTTTCTTTATTATTATTATTATTATTATTATTATTATACTTTAGGTTTTATGGTACATTATGGGAAAAAGTAGCTCAACTGGGTGTGAAAACATTAATGTTCTGATATAGGGTCTGCTACTTATACCATATTATGTGGGATAATATACTATATTATATGGGATAAGTCATTTTAATTTTCTGCATCTTTTTTTACTCACTATGCTAATTGAGCTCTAAAATTTTCAAATTATAATGTTCTGTGAGTAAATAAAATAATGAAAAGTAAATGTTTTTTGGTCTCATATACTAAGGCACATTTAATGCACCTCCCAGTCTTTAACATGCATTCTGATTGGATTATTTATTCATTTGGGGAAATCTTATAAATTGCACAATATCTTAACTAAATTTGATTTGCATTTTCATGTAGCTAGCATATGTAATTTAGGAAACAATGTAAATTATAAATAATTAAAACCTATTTTTGATAAAGAGGGTGTTAATGTAAGCTAGTGATCTTAGTGAATTTTTTCGTTACGCTCTTGTCTTTTGTTTCTGGTACTCTACAAATTTCAAGTCATACATTAAAGTGGGATCTCTGTATCTGATTCAGGTTCTGCTATGTCATAATCCAATGATGTCTCTTAGATCATATTTTCTTTCCTTGGCAGTTTTATTATTATCACTGCTTAGAAATACTGAGGCAACAAAATCATATTTCTAATATCTTAAAGGATGGAATATTATTTCATAAAGTGAGATTACTTAATTGCTTGTTATGCTTTTGTTCTCTATAATGAGAGAGGAAATTAGGATAATCACCTTGAGTTGATTTTCTGATTTTTATCAGGAAGATAAAATAACTTTCCTGTGCTTTTTCATATGCAATATTTTGATAGTAAAATAGTAGTTTACTGTTTGAAACCTAGAGGAAAGGGAAAAGAAAATAATAATAAATTGTGTTAATCCACACTTGGAAATTTTCTATACCTTGTAAACATTTATTTCTTACAATTTTCTATTAAAGAAGATATTAACATCTTCACCTTTTTGATGAAAAAACTGAGATTCAATCAGGTTTATTAGTTTGTCTAAGAACCCAGTCAACAAGTGAAACCTGGATGCCTGCTCAGTTCCAAAGCTCGGAGTGTTTCTAGTACACCAGATATTCTGGCTACACACAAGAAACATCTGGGAACCTTAAAAATACCAGTGAATTCGATGTTCAAGATCAATTGAGAACCACTAAACTCTATTTTTTATGTTCTTGAGACAAGGTCTTGCTTGCTTTGTCACCGAGTTAGAAAGCAGTGGCACAATCATAACTCACTGCAAGCTTAAACCCTGGGTTCAAGCAATACTGTGGGCCTCCCAAAGTGCTGGGATTACAGGTGTGACTACCACACCCAGCCTATACTTTATTATTCTTCACAATTTTTTCAAATATTTATTTTACAATATTTTAGTGAAAAATAAGTCAAATCTAAAACATATGTTTGCCAGTTATGTTATTTCCCATTGCAATATTGTAGATGAACAGATGGTTAGCTATTAGTTACATCTGTATGACCCAAATAGAGAGTAATTGTGTGTTATTGTTACTTACAGGTTCACTTGTCAAGGATGAGTGTTTTCAATTCCACAAATAAAAATTGTATTATTTTCTAGTTGTTTGAAAGTGAAGCTAATGCCTAAGAATGTAAGTTACCTGTTTGCTACTAGCATTTAAAGGGTAAAAATTGGTTTTTCAGTTTGGAGATACTTTAAAAAAAATCTCTATTTAGTTAATAAGAAATTCTATACAAAAAAATCTCTATTTAGTTTATAAGATATTTTATACAAATAACTGTTTTAGCACATTCATGTATGAGACCGGCTTTTAAGAGTCAAAGGATTAATTTGAAATATTGATGGTATGAGTAGGATAGAAATTTCATAATAGAAATATTACAAAATGGATAAAATGTTTTCTGTGTGCTTCGTTATTTACTAATACATTGACTTCTCATTTCATTACACATTTCCAGCTAGATGGCAAGCAATTCAAAATGGGACTTAATGTAATGATATAATTTTGTGATTTGTGTGTCTCCTTTAAACTTTCAATCATAGATTAAATTTTAGTTTGTTAATGTGTTCTCACCGGATAAACAAGGCACAAATTCCTACTATATACTAATGGAAAAGGGAGTTTTTTTTTTGTCAAAAGCATTAAAGCAATTTGTTAATAGAATTCATCGGCATTGTATTTTTCTATCTTAACATACAACCTTGTGGTTCACATTAATAGTTATAATAATTGTAAAATAATTTCATAAATTTAGATACTTGGGTAATTGACAAATATCTATTTACAAAGCTGGTTTAGAAATAGAAACTAATTGGCCAGGCACGGTAGCTCACGCCTGTAATCCCAGCACTTTGGGAGGCCAAGGCAGGTGGATCACCTGAGGTCAGGAGTTCCAGACCAGCCTGACCAACATGGAGAAACCCCATCTCTACTAAAAACACAAAATTAGCCTGGAATGATGACACATGCCTGTAATCCCAGCGACTCGGGAGGCTGAGGTGGGAGAATTGCTTGAAGCCAGGAGGCAGAGATTGTGGTGAGCCGAGATCGCGCCATTGCACTCCAGCCTGGGCAATAAGAACGAAACTCTGTCTCAAATAATTAAAAAAATAAATAAATGAAATCAGAATAAATTTTTGGCATAAAGTAGATGCTTTTATTGAATTTTAGTTCTGTGGAAAAGTAGATGTTTGCAAAGATTACTATATTAAACATTTAATCCTGAAAAATTCAAGTCCTTGTTTAGTGAACTTATTTTTCCATTGCTTTTGGCTTTTTATTACATTATTATGCAGTAAAATTTTAGTGAGTATCTAGTAAGTTTAAGGATTATATTAGGTGGTAGGATATAGTATAGCTATAGTAAGGGTCCTTGCTATAACAAGAGCAGGGAAGAAAAACATTAAACAAATACTTATAAGTGTTGTATGTCATGTATTTTCTGCGCTTTGTGACATATGGCTGTAATTTCGAGGTAGGGAGAGGTTCTAAGGACTGAAACATGCTGAGTTTTTTTTTTTTTTTTTGAGACGGAGTCTTGCTGTCGCCCAGGCTGGAGTGCGGTGGTGCGATCTCGGCTCACTGCAGGCTCCTCCCCCGGGGTTCACGCCATTCTCCTGCCTCAGCCTCCCAAGTAGCTGGGACTACAGGCGCCCGCCACCTCGCCTGGCTAATTTTTTGTATTTTTAGTAGAGACGGGGTTTCACTATGTTAGCCAGGATGGTCTCGATCTCCTGACCTCGTGATCCGCCCGCCTCGGCCTCCCAAAGTGCTGGGATTACAGGCATGAGCCACCGCCTCCAGCCATATGCTGAGATTTGAGGGGTAAAGGAAGTATATTTCCAGCTGAGGGAAATGCTAATCTGAAGGCACTGAGGCAAGAGTTTACAAAGCATTGGGGTATTAATTTGTTATTGCTGCTGTAACAAATTACCACAAACGCAGAAGCTGAAAATAACACAAACTATAGATCTGAAGTTTAGATGTGGGAGGTTTCTCTGGTGCAAATCTCAAAGGGCAGTCTTCAAGGTGTTGGCAGTTTGGGCTCTTATGTGGACCTTCTGACAGTGGGAGGTGTGGGAAAAGGGACTCTGTTTCCATGCTCATTCAGGTTGTTGGCATAATTCATTTCCTTGTTGCTGTTGGCTGACTTTCCCATTTCCTTACAGGCCTGCAGGCTTTCTCAGATTCTTAAGGTCTTTTGCATTCCTTGTCACATGCCCCCCTCAATCTTCAAACTGGCAGTTGTGCATGGAGTCTTTTTCACCTATCATGTCTGCCTGACATCCTGCCTCTGCCACGTCACTTCTGACTCTCCTTTTCTTACGTTAGATGCAAAAAAACCTTTGCTCTTCAAAGTTTATATGATTATATTAAGTCTACACAGAGGATTCAGGATAATCTATTTTAAAGTTAACTGATAAGTAATTTGAATTACTAATTTAAATCTTGATTACTAAGTCCTTTTTGCCGTGTTATATTACATAGTCACAGGCTTGACACCATGGACGTAAATTATGGGGCTAAAATTCTGCCTACCATGGTGGTTGAATTTTACTGCACATGAAGAGGTCAGTGAACTAAGTGGCCAACTTGCTTTTTAGCCTGTATATTTTGGCATTAATCAGCCAAAAATGGTTGTGGTGAAGAGATAAACTAAAGTCAATGACATGTCTCTAGCAATACCTAAAGGTTGGCAATTAGTAGACACAGGATGAGTAGAGGATGATACCAGCATGAGCCTCACAGATTGGGGGAATACTGCAGGCTATGGAGTGGTAATAATTAGGAAAATGCACCAGATTGCCCTATCACGTGCTGAAGAAAAAGATATCTTCAACTGACAGAACTCAGTGGAATCCTGGCACTTTGGAGAGAGCCAATTTTCACCAAATCAAAAATTGAACTGAGTAATCACCCAAAGAGTTCATACTGTTGAGAAGTTTGTTAAAAATTTTCCAAGAGTAAAGTAGAAAATTTTGTGGGGGAGAGGAGGAATCAGGGAAATGTATCAGGAGAAACAACACAAAGAACATTATGGGCATGGGAGTATCAGACAGAGATGACAGAGAGTGGTGAAAGGCAAAGTGAATTGAGTATGGATTTACGAAGAAAATAATAACCCTAATAATCTCTCGGAAATGGATATATTTCTTTCAGTAGTTATCAAGAGGTCTGCAAAGAAACTCTAGTTGTTGAAAACTGCATGGTCTTTGGAAGAGAGTAGTAGAGTTAATACCAAATCGACTTCAGGTTCTCTGAAGTCTGGAGCATGTAAGGTCCAAGTCAGCCATTTGTTTCTGAGAGTCAGTACACCACAGTGGTTAGGAATACAACCTGTGGCACAAGGGCTCATGGGTTCCAATCCTGTCCTTCTGACTTTGAACAATTCATTTAAACTTTTTGTGCTTCAGATTCCTCAGCTGCACAGTGGAAATAATGACATTACTGGCCATTTCATTGTGTAGTTGTGAAGATTGAATGAGTACATGGCTCATTGTTAAGTGTTGGCTACTATTATTATTATTATACTTTAAGTTCTGGGATACATGTGTGGAACATGCAGGTTTGTTACATAGGTATACCTGTGCCATGGTGGTTTGCTGCACCCATCAACCCATCATCTACATTAGGCATTTCTTCTAATGTTATCCCTCCCCAGCCCCCCAACTCCCTGACAGGCCGCGGTGGGTGATGTTCCCCTCCCTGTATCCATGTGTTCTCATTGTTCAACTCCCACTTACGAGTAAGAGCATGCAGTGTTTGGTTTTCTGTTCCTGTGGTAGTTTGCTGAGAATGATGGTTTCCAGCTTCATCCATGTCCCTGCAAAGAACATGAACCCATACCCTTTCATGGCTACACAGTATTCCATGGTGTATATGTGCCACATTTTCTTTATCCAGTCTGTCATTGATGGGCATTTAGGTTGGTTCCAAGTCTTTGCTATTGTGAATTATTAATAATATTGTGTTAGCTATTATTATTAACGGTCATTGCTATGATTTTTTACCTACTTACCAAAGATTTCAATATTACACTCTATGCAAGGCAAATAAACAGTTTTTAGACTGAAAATCTATGCTAAACTTAATAATTTTGCGTATGGCATTTGGTTCAATCATGCTACTTAAGAAACACAGTATTAACCCATAGAGTTAGGTATTATTGCTTGTATATTATGGTGGAGCTGTGTCAACATAGTTGTTGGGAAAATAGGTTATGGTTTAAGTGATTTTGGTAGATCTAAAGATGCCAGTCCTGGTAATGTAAAGTTGCCTGTTGGATTACTTTTTCTTTAATAAAAAGAGCCATAATATTCTAGAAGCAGTGTTCTTGAGAAATGTATCTGTCGCTAAAAGCAGAGGAAGTCAAATGATTTTTCTAGGTATAGTAGTTACAGTAAATATCTACTGTCACATGTAGGGAAGCAGAAGAAATATACTGTCACTTCTGTTATTGGAAAACTGTCTGTATCTTTTCTAGCTCTCTCCTCCAAGCATTCTTTAATGGGGAATTAACCTTGTACAATTCAATTTGCAGCAGAGTAAAAACTTTTTAAGAAAAAGAGCCGTCTTTTAAAATATTAGCCTGTTGCCATTTAGTTCAAATTATATGACTGATAATTCAAAACCACTTACATGGTCATTTTTATGCTATGTGAATTGAATATGTCATAAAATTCATTTATTATGAACAAAATATTCAAAATGCATCAGAGAATTATATGCTGAGCTTTGATAAGAGAAAAAAGAATGATTCGACAAGGATATGAAAAATCATATACCAGGTATATGAAGTTAAATGTGTTTTCAAATGCTTCTTGATTACAATAGTTAAATATTCCTTGAGAGAGTTTTACTATATGAATTTATTTCAGATTTTAAGTAATCATTTGGAAATTGTTATTTCAGGAATTTTTTAGATCAACTTTTTCTAATCACAGCTAGAAAATTAATACTATCACTTTGGCATAATTTGATTGGGACTGCTGGTTATTTAAAACAATTGATATGTATAAGAAACTTTTAACATTATTTTAGGAAATGTAAAAAAGTATTTGACTTCGTTTCTGCCTCCAGGTGCTAATACAGTAAGGGGATGATTCATGTACACATATAATTATTGCACAAGGTATAATATAATAAGGGCCATCAGAGAAATGCAAAGCAAAATGAAGTCCAAGAAGAGACAGATTACCAGAAGCTTGGCAATCAAAACTGTCTTTTCATATTGCAGATAGACAATGGAAATATTAAGTGGAAAAGTAGGGTATGGAATATATAATATAGTGAACTCCAATAATGAATATTTTAGAAACACACATATACAAATAGAAAATATTGGAAGGAAATGACTAAAGGTATAATGAGTGGTCATCTCCTTCTTTCTCTTCTGTGTCTTTTGAATTTCTCAAATTTTCTACAATAATTACATTTTTCTCTTAAAATAAAAACTGTTATTAAAATATATGGTCTCATATTAATCTAAAATCTAGAGCCATGAGACAAGAGAAGAAAATGAGGAAATTTCTAAGAATATGTTCAAGTGTAAATTTTAAAACCTGATTATAGGAAAGAAGACAAACACCATAGTAGGTCTATAAGGATGGCTGGACTACTTTAATACTCTATAGAATCCCTCCCATAGTTTATAGAGAGTCTCTGTAAAGAAAATTATCTATTTGCTATTTTAAGGTAAATATTATTTAGAGAATATATACCACATTATGCTTGATAAGTTTGGTTATGTTATAACTTGGTAGAGGAAGGTATCGTTTAGGGGAGGGAATAACTAACAATTGAGTCAAACTTTCTATAAGTTTTAGGAGTCATTGACTAAAGGTTGGTGTGAATGAATCATGTCACCCTCATTTGAGTTCTCTCTTCAACCTTTTTACTAGAAGAAAAAAATGTGGAGAGGAAATATGCTTGTAGGTATAAGTTATAGAAGTATTAATACTCATGCATCTACATGCTTTTAATATAAGTTCAATTAGAAAAAAGAGCTCTAAAATGTTTGTCAAACACTTTTTAAAATGAGATTCTTTGCTTATTGTTGCAGATTAATAATATGGTTTTTTCTGAAGGACATTTGCCAAAATGTCTAAAATGCTTTTAGATTGGATTATCTTAGAGTATGTAAAGAAATATGGTGATACAGTAATAGGGCTATGAGAAAAATCATTCATGAATGAACCTATTCCACAATTATGACCTCTAGCTTGCACATGATAACATTTTCATATCATGTCTTAATTTAAGAAGATTCTCATTGTTTATGCAAAAGCAGCTAGTAGAGTTCTTTTAATGAGATGGAATCTATTAAAGTCTTGAATTGAATAGTAAAGATGCCAAGTTTAAGAAAAAGTTCACATTATTGTTTACTGTTCTTTGTGAATTTTCTCACTCATACATTGTATCTCAGGTTGGGATCCCTAGAAGCAGATCTTGAGAAAGGATTTCAGTTGCCCATATTTATTGATGGTATTTTCTCAAGGTAAAGGGAGTGAGGGAAGTGAGAAAGTTCAAGGGAATTCACTAAAGCAAGAATTTGGTTTTCACTGGAGTCTAGATTCAGCCATATCTCATGGGGATAAGAAGGAGCATGACTTTTACCATATAATTGGCCCCACCTTGAAGCAAAGCGGCTGGCATTTTGTACCTCCATGTATTCTTTTTTTAAAAAATTATTATTATTATTATTATTATTATTATACTTTAGGTTTTATGGTACATGTGCGCAATGTGCAGGTTAGTTACATATGTATACATGTGCCATGCTGGTGCGCTGCACACACTAACTCGTCATCTAGCATTAGGTATATCTCCCAATGCGATCCCTCCCCCCTCCCCCAACCCCACAACAGTCCCCAAAGTGTGATGTTCCCCTTCCTGTGTCCATGTGTTCTCATTGTTCAATTCCCACCTATGAGTGAGAATATGTGGTGTTTGGTTTTTTGTTCTTGCGATAGTTTACTGAGAATGATGATTTCCAATTTGACGTTGGAAAAGAAGGTTAGCAATCTGTTAGGGGAAAGAACTTCTGGGAGGCAAAGGGAAATTCTCCAAAGAAGGGGGCAACCAACTATGAACTATCAGCAGCCAACACTCACAGCAGCTGGATCAAATAAAGAGCGTGTGGCCAGAACACTTACAGTGTTCAGTAGATATTATTGGTTAATCAAGACCATAGACATATTTAATTTAGTTTCATAATGTTCAGTCATTAAACTGTCATTGAGTACCTGTTAGCTACTGAAAAGTAATAGTGAACTATTATTAATATATTTTTAAAAAATACATGCCCTCCTCCTTTATCCAGGAAGAGGTCAAAATCTCTAGGGGCAAAAGTCAAGTATACCAATACAGTCATACCTTAGAGATACTGAGAATTTGGTTCCAGATGCCACAACAAAGCAAATATCTTAATAAAGTGAGTTACATACAATGTTTGGTTTCCCGGTGCATGTAAAAATTGTGTTTATACTATGCTGTAGCCTGTTAAGTCTGTTACAACATTATGTCTAAGAAACCATGTACATATCTTAATTAAAAATACTTAATTGCTAAAGAGTTCTAATGGTCACCTGAGCCTAAACAGAGTCATAATCTTTTTACTGATGGAGGGTCTTGCCTTGATGTTGATGGCTGCTGATAAGGGTGATGGCTACTGAAGGTTGTGATGGCTGTGGTGATTTCTTAAAATAGGATAATGAAGTGTGCCACATTAATTGACTCTTCCATTCATAAAAGATTTCTCTGTAGCATGTGATGCTGTTTGGTAGCATTTTACCCAGAGCAGAACTTTGAATATTAGAGTCAGTCCTCTCAAACTCTGCTGCTGCTTTATCAACTAAGTTTATGTCATATTCTAAAACTTTTGTTGTCCTTTCAACAGTGTTCACAGCATCTTCAGCAGAAGTAGATTTCCTCCCAAGAAAACACTTTTTTTGCTCATCTGTAAGAAGCAATTCCTCATCTATTCAGGTTTTATCATGAGATTACAGAAATTCAGTCACATCTAATTCTGGTTCTTTTGTTATATTTCCATCACATCTGCTGTTACTTCCTCTCCTGAAGTCTTTGAAGTCTTGAACCTTTCAAAGTCATTTATGAGGGTTGGAATGCAAACTCCTGTTAATGTTGATATTTTGACTTCCTCCCATGAATTAAGAATGTTCTTAGTGGCATCTAAAATGCTGAATCCTTTCCAGAAGGTTTTTAATTTATTTTGCCTAAATTCATCAGAGGAATCACTATCTATGAGAGCTATGGCCTTAGGAAATGTATTTTTAAAATAATAAGTCTTGAAGATCAAAATTCCTTCTTGATCCATGGGCTGCAGAAGATATGTTGTATTAGAAGACATGAAAACAGCATTAATCTGCGTGTACATCTCCATCAGAGAGTCTTGGATAACTAGATTCATTGTTCAACATGTAGCAATATTTTGAAAGGAATCTTATTTTCTAAGGAGAAGGTTTCAACTGGGCTTAAAGAATATTCAGTGAACCATGTCATTAAACAGATATGTTGTTATCCATGCTTTGTTGTTTCATTAATTGAGCATGGGCAGAGTAGATTTAGCATAATTCTTAAGGACCCTAGAACTTTAAGAATGGTAAATGAGCATTGGCCTCAACTTGAAATCCTCAGCTGTGTTAGCCTCCAAGAGAGTCAGCCTGTCCTTGGAAGCTTTGAAGCCAGCCCTTGACTTCTCCTCCAAAAAATCTGTTGTATAGCATAGCCATTTTTATCAATTATCTTAGCTAGATCTTCTGGATAACGCTGCAGCATCTTCATCAACACTTACTGCTTCACCTTTCACTTTTATGTTATGGCTTCTTTCCTTAAACATCATGAATCAACCTTTGCTAGCTTCCAGTTTTTCTTCTGCAGTTTCCTCACTTCTCTTAGCCTTCATAGAATTGAAGAGAGTAAGGGCCTTATTGTGGATTAGGCCTTGGTTTAAGGGAATGTTATGGCTGGTTTGATCTTCTATTGAGATCACTACAACTTTTTCTGCATCAGCAATAAGGCTGTTTCACTTTCTTATTATTTATGTGTTCATTACAGTAGTACTTTTAATTTCCTTCAAGAATGTTTTCTTTGCTTTCACAACTTGGCTATTTTGTGCAAGAGACCTAGCTTTTGGCCTGTCTCAGTTTTAGACATGACTTCCTCACTAAGCTAAATCATTTGTAGCATTTAATTTGAGAGAAATTGTAACTCTTCCTTTCACTTGAACACTTAGAGGCCATTGTAGCATGATTAATTGGCGTAATTTCAATATTGTTGTGTTTCAGGAAATAGGGAGGTCCAACGAGATGGTCAGAGACTAGAGAATGACTGATCAGTGGAGGAATCAGACACACACAATATTTATCAATTAAGTTTGCCATTTTATGTGGCTGTGGTTTGTGGTACACCAAAAAAATTACAGTAGTAACATCAAAGATCACTGACCATGTATCATCGTAACAGATATAATAATAATTTTAAAACTTTGAAATATTATGAGAATTACCAAAATGTGACACAGAAACACAAAAGTGAGCATAAGTTATTGGAAAAATGGCCCCAATAGATTTGCTGGAAACAGGGTTGCCACAAAGCTTCAATTTGTAAAAAGCACAATAAAGCGATGCAAATAAAATGAGGTACAATTATATTTATGTACAATGAGTTATGTACTAAAGCAATATTCAATATTCAATATTATGGAACAGAGAAAGGCTCAACTATTAGTGCCATTATTTATATATATCTTAAGGTATGCTATTTGAGCTTGAAAATTATGTTTAAACTGAAACTTTTAAGCGTCCCTTCTCTGGGAAATTCACCTGTATAGAATATCTTACTTCTATGGAATGCTGTATAAACTTTGTGTACTCACATACCTGTGCATATAAAGCACATCCCATTTGTTGGGCGGCCACTTATCCCCAAACTTAAAATAAGTAAAACATGATGTGGATCAATAGTATTTGAAAACAATAAAATAACTCCTGCCAGTCACAATGAAGGGCAGAAAATACTGTGCCAGTTGAGGCACATGGATCCTTCTGCTAGGTAAATATAATTAAAAACAAAATCTTCTCCCAACCTAGAAATCCTCTCCACAAAGGCAGCAGGTAAAGAAAACATCTGTATTATTGAATAAGAGTTAAACCAGAATGTGGTGAGCATCATAGGCAAATCTCTTCACTAAAAGATTGCAAAGACAGCAACTTCGCTCTTTTATGTGGTCAAGCAGAAACAACCCATTATACATATGTTTTTAAGATACATAACATCTAGTCCTCAAATAAAAAGGACTTAGTACCACTTGTCAGGGCATAGTTCATCATAAAGTTAGCCAGTAATTGGGGTGACCATCTGTGTTAATTAATTGGCGTTATCCAGAGGAGAAACAAACTTCTTATATCCTTATGACAGAAGGCAGTTTTTGAGTTAGGTCCTACCTTCCCACAGAAGCTGGGAGATATGGATGCTAACTATCTTGATGTTGACATTTCGAGGAGATGACGCACAAGCCCTTAAGACATTCCTAGGTCATAAGACTGACAAAAGGCCTATTTAGCTTTCTAAAAGATTTATACACATTTTAAAGGAGGAGAAAATACTTAGTATTGCAAGCTTTCTAAGAAAATGGAGAGGAGGGAAATCTATTTTTTTCAATAGAGAGAATTATGCTTCATATTTTAAATTTTTATTTGTCCTTGCACTACTCATGGTGGAATTCTTTAGGCCCCAGAGGAATCATTTACTCTTATTTCTGACCCAGTTACATAGTTTGAAATCCCACAGCAGATTGTACCTTATCTGAGAGCAGACATCTTGTTGGAGACAGAGATGCTGACTCTAGCATGATGAAGGGACAATTGTCAAGTCTGACACTGAGAGAAGCGACAATACTTATGCAAAGCAGATGGAGAAGTGTAAAAGAGGGGAGGAGAGAGAGTAGGATGAAATGGGCGGTCATTCGGCTTTTCTAATGGGAAGAAACAATCCTACCATTTAGGTGACTCCTGCGGCATTGTTTTATTACCAAACAAAAATTAAAATTGACCTTTAAAAATATATATACATATATATTTATGTTCACTAAAAAATTGTTTAATACATTCAATCCATAGGTAATCTCTAGGTTGTTTGAGGTCACATTCCTGTTATGTTTAAGGATCTTCACTGATGCCCTTTGACAATATCTCTTTCAGGTTTCTCTCCTTTTTTTATAGCATGTAAGAAAATGTGCACATTTTCTGCACATTAGTGGTACTGGTTTTTATAAGTATTACAGGAGGGGAACAAATTGTTGAGTTCATTGGTGATTCCACCCCCAAGAAACAAAGACCCTCGTGACCCAGAAGGAAAGTAAAGAAATTGTATTTTATAATGAAAATATTATTGTGTCACATTATTATGACTATTTTTCAGTGGGTAATTCAGTAAATGCAGCGTATGCTTAGTAAATATGGATGCACAGTGTCTGAAACCAGACTGCCAGGGTTCAAATCACAGCATGGCCATTTACTGTCATCATTGTGACCTTGAACAAGTTACTTCATCCTTTCTAATTTCATTTTCCTCATTGATGAATAGTGATTATTAATAGTGCTTACCTCATAAGACTATGATGAGGATAAAAGGAGTTTTCAGAGAGACAGAGAAAGTGAGAGAGAAGATCTGTCAAAATAGTCAACAAATATCAACTATTATTTATAAACAATTACTTACAGTTCAAGGCTTATTTCAATCTAGAGACAATATGTGCTTTAAGAGAAAATGCATGTTTTTTTTAATCACATGTAGAGAGCGTGCTTTGTAAGGATGCAAGAAAAAAAGTTGTATATTACTATATGTCTAGTAAATGTGTATTGTACAGCTAGTTATAGCTGAGATTATTTTGTGGATTCACAAAATATTAGTTTGAAATCAAATTGGTATATTTTTCTATTTTAAGTATGTTGAACTCAATTTTATGATTTCTAATGTTAGTGTATATCTTATGGGTAGACCAATTTTTTTTTTTGCCTTTACTGACATATTTTGATGTTGATGTATTTGAAAACTTTGTTAACACACATGATCTAATTTATTATAGTATGTGTGTTTTTATCTTATCCCATGTGGTAACACATGTTTATTTGTGGACTGATTTAAGAATTGATAATTATACAATCTTCACAGAACTCAGAAAAATAGTAAATTTTTACATTCATATTGGGTGTTTACCATCTTGGGAAATATAGCAAAAGGAAGAAATATCTAATGTTTTTGATTTTCTAGTATTGCCTTAAGAAAACAAAAATAATTCTCTACTTGTCCACTATTTCTTGTCCCAGACTGAAAGAAAAAAAAAACAACTTTTTTTTTATGTTTCTATATTTTGCTAAACTACCAGTGCTTGTTGTTGAGCAAGTGTGAAGCAAGCTTTCTCCTACCAGTTTTGATGTCCTAAATTATGTCTTTACTCTAATTTGGCAAACATGGTGCAGGTAAATCATCTTGGAGAGTTCTTCCTAGAATGAGTTTACAAACAAATCCACTTTAAATTATAATAATTCCGCTTATATTGATTCATCATGAATTGTGCTCATCCCCTATTAAAAAAAAGAATAAAGAAAAAAAACACTCATTAGACTTAAAATTTATTAGTGGCTTAATTAGATCCTTTTCAGATCATTTTAAAAAATTTGTATAAAATGATAACAAGGCACTTTTTACCACATATAGTATATCATGGCCTGGTGAAAGCTTTCCTTTTCCCCATGTCTTAATATTTTATAGATTTATTTCTCCAAAGGACCTGTATTAGTTAAGTTCGGGTAGATTATGTCAATAACATATTAACACAAAATCTCAGTGGTTTCATATAACAAAAGTTTACTTCCCTTTTATTTTTTTTTCTAAAATATCAATTATGGAGCCAGGGCTCTGTTCCGTAAAGTCATTCAGGGTCTCATAACTCCATCTAACCAAGGATAATGGGAAAACAATCTTTCCTGTGCCTTGACAGAAAAAAGAAGTGCTTCTTGTTGTGCACTAATAATATCTACCAAGATCCATGTGGCTCTTTTGTCCTTGAACATATATAATAGTTTGTGTAAATTCTCAGAATTTGGTGAATACATGGGTGTTACTGTATAAACTCAGATTTATTAACCACTAAATAGCTCTAAATTTGTAAATAAATTTAATTCTTAAATTTTAAAAGAATTTTAATTAATGTTTTTACATTGACAGAAAAAGATAATCTTTCTCAGGTTATTTTTGAACATGAAATGGCAATAAATGACTGCACTGCCTACTGGCAATGGGTGAAAAACATGATTGAAAGCCTAAAGAATAAGTGCCATTTTTCTCCTGCGAGCAGCCATGCAGCCAAACCACAGCAGGCAACATACTGATATTTCTGAAGAGTCTCTTGGAAATTTGCCAGGAAGAAAAGATGAGAGATTGAGAAGCAGAGTATGAAGATGAAATAATTATTTATTCTATTTATTAAATGTAAAAACTTTCCCTTTAAGTTGCAATAAGAAATAAAATAAGCTATTTGAGAAAGAAGAATCTTACCGTATTGACTTTAGACATAGAATCTTGAAGTGCTTCTATGAAAAAATACACTCATATCTAAGATACGTAGAAATTATGCCCGTTTCTCTTCTAGTCATTGTAAATATCCTGTCTTAAAGAGCTCAAGCTATTTTGCTACTAACAGCAATAATATTACTCTTAAGTTAATCCATATCTTATATACCCCTCTATAAATCATAATTTAGTTAAATACATAGCAAGAATGGTGAATTGGCTCTCCTTAACCTGAGTCATTTTAAGTTGTACTTTTTAAAAATCTTACCAGTTGCTAAAAAACTTCATTATGAAAAGAACTCGCAAAAGAAATTTATGACTTTGTAAAATGAAAATGGCTTTAAAATAGATAAGCTCTAATTAAATTGATTTGGAACCAACATCTTTTTATTCAACAAACGTATGTATTTAAAACAATTTTCTGCTGTAATGATTAATTATAATTTTATTTTTAAACTGACAAAAAGAAAATAGCATACCTATTTAAATCAAGAAAAGGTGGTTTTTCTTTAAAATGGAGGTTTTTAGTTTTGCTACATTTAATAAAAAAAGATAATGTCTCAAGTAGTAAACTAATGAGGGATTGTATGTCTGATAATAGTCTAAAATAGTCTTTTGAGCCATGTTTCCTTGACTGAAAGAGGAATGGAACAAAATAATTGTTATCTTTTTTTATTCTTCAATCTTTTCCTCTAGCATATTTCTAAGCCTTCAGAGGTTAATAGCAATTATACAAAAGATGCCTTCCCATTGCTTCAAGCCTGTCATGTTTTGTTTTGTTTGTACTCTAGAGAATGCTCTGAGGTTGATTTAGTTGTGTTTTGAATTAACAGCCTCATATCATCTTTCAAAATTTGAAACAGTCTTCTGACATTGTCAAAATTAGAAAAGTTGTTATCATAGTTACAGTTTTATGCAATAACAGATTGTGTCTATTTTGTTTCACTTTATTTTGGGATATACTAATTTGCTTCAAAAAATTGTATCTAGGAAATAATAATGGTCAATAGAATCAGAGAGAATTAGGTTTGAAATATAAGTTTTATTTAACTTCTTTGAGATTTAATTATTTCTAAAATGAGATTATAAATATCCATATCTTCTGAGGATCAAATGGCATAACTAGTATAGTGTCTGCCATATTATATCCAATTAAAAAATAACATGCTATTCATTATTTTTGTCCTTACTGTTTAAGCCTTGTGTTTAAGTTTATGAGTACTTAGAAGGAATTTTTAAATGCCTGTGATTTATTTACACTTTATGCTTTAAATTATGCTTGTGAATTATTTATAGATTTTTTCTACAAATACTGAGCCAGGAAGCATATAACATTTTAATGGAAACATAGAAAGCAATAAAAAGGTTAGAGTTATTCATTAGTATAATTAGTTGTATGAGAGTAATAAGCATATGGTTGTTGATATGGTTTGGCTGTGTCCCCACCCAAATCTCATCTTGAATTCCCACCTGTTGTGGGAAGGACCTGGTGGGGGGTAATTGAATCATGGGGGCAGATATTTCCCATGCTGTTCTCGTGATAGTGAGTAAGTCTCACAAGATCGATGGTTATTATAAGCGGTGGCAGGGGGGTTCTTGCACAAGCTGTCTCTTTGCCAGGTGCCATCTATGTTAGGCGTGACTTGCTCCTCCTTGCCTTCCACCATGATCGTGAGGCCTTCCCAGCCACATGGAACTGTAAGTCCATTAATCCCTTTTTCCTGTATAAATTACACAGTCTCGGGTATGTCTTTATCAGCAGTGTGAAAACGGACTAAATATTTGAAATTTGGACACAATTCCACTCACTAATAATCTACTATATAGCGTAGGATGTTTTGATCTGCAAGTCACAGAAAACTTCAACTTCTAGGGTAGTCCTGAGTTAGAATGAGCTTCAGGCATATAACAACCTGTGGCTGGTCGTATCATCTAGAACTCAGGCTCTTTCCAATATTCTGCCTTCTGTTTGCTGGTGATCACATCAACTTCGGGCTAGAACAAGATGGCAGCAGTGTTTCCAAGCTACACTTCCAGACTCAGCCACATCAAAGAAAATGAGGAACTACCACTCTGTTTTCTTCCCGGAATCAAGGAAATTTTCCTGTGACCCTGGTCACACAGTAGATTTTTCAGAATTATCCCTTTCCTACAAAATATACTAGAAAGCAAAAATTATTACTAATTTAAGGATGTAATGGCTATTATTAGAGTGCCAATCAAAGACACCATATAGGTCACACTTTTAGGTACCCAGCATAAAAACACACATTCTTTCCATCCATAGGCATTTAAAAAATGTCTATGCTCACTAAATACACATTCTCCAGAATGGGAAAACACAGACATATGTAAGACCCTCAGCTCAAGTTTAGGGCCTCTGTGTTCGGTGAAGTCCTTTCCATCAATTTAGACAGTAACTGTTTATTGTCTGGTAAAAAAGTGTTTCACTCTCTGCCCAACTTTTGGTAATTGGAAAACAGGAAAGACTACTTACATGAACACTCTTACTCAAAACATTGGAAAATCAAACCGCGGTACTGATTCATAGCACATTTTCTATTTTGCTGGAAACGTGAATACTTTTGGTTTGATAGTCAACGAAATTCCTTATTCTGCAAATCTGACAGTTGTATTTGATGAAAGCTGAGATGGTAACAACTTTCTTGCCCATATCGAAATTCAGGGACTGGGGATGTGGAAAAATGCCTTACTTTGAGATTGCACATCTTTAACAAGCCCCTTCCTATTCAGTGGGTCTGGTGAACTGGTTTAATTATTTAATTGGTTTAATTATGGGATCTTACTCTTGGTGAGGCTTACAGTTACCTTGATATTGTAGTTCCCTTAAGAATTTATGTGGCTTCTAGCTCACTGGAGTTCAGCTCCACAGACTGGTAACCTAGGCAGAGAGCTTATCCAGAAAGTTATTTATTCTGGGAAGTCTAGTTTTAGCTACAGGCCTCAGAGCTTTGTCCACCTCTCTCTCTCAACCCTGTCATCATTATCATTTAATGGCATCTGCCATGAAAGGAATCAAAAGAATAGCCTGAAGTCAGAAGACGCATATATTATGTGTTCCTTCTAACTGCATTTTTAAAACAAGATTGTCTCCTTTACTAGATGAATAATGCCTAACTGGAGGTGTTTGCTAGAAATCTGGGGTTGTAGGATTTCTTTTTACTTTAAACAAATATTCTGCTCAGTCTCCATTATCCCATCTCTGCTTGCTTTATCTATGGCTTGAGTAGAAAATTTGGCTTTTCCGGTCCCCCAAATTTCCAAATTATTGAACTTTAAAGCAATTTAGATTATAGCCCAAAACCATGAAGAACCTCTTTAGGCAGAATTGTATTTTATTCTTTCTCTGCCTTCCGATAGATCAGCTTTAGCCTAAGCATAACTCTTTCTTGAAATACCTAACTGAAAGCTGCAAGAAGTAGCCAAAACACCAATGTTCTGAAAATTTTTTGTAAGTTTCCCAAATGGGCAAGCATTTAGCCAAGTGCTTCAGAACCACAAACGAAAAAGAGTAATTAACCACTAGGCTTTGAAGAATAGAGCAAATTGTCTTTATCCTTGCTTTATCTCCTCTCCTCTGCGAATTTAGTATTTTAGTCTGTTACTTGTGGCAGCTTATTTCTGGCGACATATTTGGCATCAGGATGCTTCTGTCAACAAGTAACAGAAGACATTAACTAAACTACCTTACAAAACAATGGAAATTATACCATTTCACTAATGTAGTGGGGGTCCCCAAGTGCCATGCATGAAGGTTCAGCCCCACTGTAATTTTCTTACCTATCATCTTTCTCTAGGACTGGTAGCAAAATACCTTCAGCTCCTTAAGATAAGATATTTACAATGACTAGAAGAAAAAGAGAAATAATTTATTTCCAGGTATCTTAGAACAAGTGTATTTTTCATAGAAGCACTTCAGAATTATTCTCTCAATGTCTAAAGTCACTCATGTAAAATTCTTTTTTTCAAGTAGCTTACTTTATTTTTTATTGAAACTCAAAGAGAAACATTTTTACGTTTAATAGACAGAACAAATAATATTTTATCTTCTTCCTCTGCACCTCATTTGCTCATCTTTTGTTTCTGGAAAATTTTCAGGAGACTCTTCAGAAATAGCATGTTGCTTGCTGTGGTTTGGTTGCATGGCTGTTCACAGGAAAAAAAATAGACACTTGTTCTTTAGGACTTCAACCATTTTTTTTTTTTCACCCAAATGAAAATTGCTGGGTCATCTGTGACAGCCTCTTTTGGAAACATGGTGTGGTGCAGTTGTCCTTAGCTGGAGTGAGAAGTTCATATTCTCCCAGGCCTGCCTTGAGATAAAGTAAAGCACTACACTTTGGAAGTGCTTCCTTTTCATTCTAACCAGGAGTTTGAATTAGGAATAGAAACATTCCTGGAGCCCTTCTTCTCTGCCAGAGTGGAGAGTGGCCCCCTTGGGAGCCCTCCTTCCTTCCCTGCCAGAGTGGAGAGTGGCCCCCTTGGGAGCCCTCCTTCCTTCCACCCACAACCTCAGACAGCATTCAAACCATACAACAGCTACCCTAAACCAGCTAGGTAGACTGAAAGGAAGGAAGAGAAGGAAGGAGGACTAATATAAAATGCCTTAGAACATATACTTCATAATTGATGGGTCACCAACAAGAAGTGATTACTTCACACTGCAGGGAAATACCTTTCTGGAAAACAAGAGACAAAAATAATTTTCAGATACCTTCGCGCTGACTCTCATCTAACTCTGTCGCCTGTCCTCATCCCACTCACCTTTGTTAAGGTGTCTTTGTTGAGCCTGAGTTCTGTTCAGAAACCAGAAAAGCTCGATATTCATAAACATTTCTTTAAATGCAGAAACACAGAATGTTAATATGCATTTTTCTGAGATGGTATTGTAAGTCCAAGTATCAAAAAGCAGTAGCGAATATTAGTTTGTGTTTTCAACTCTAGAGTCTACCTAGGCCACGTGTTAAGGACATCTGTATACTTCATTAGGGAATGAGAAGCCAGGAACAATCACCTTAGACTTTTTGCATCTGCTCTCACTGTCAATACCCATTTCATACCCTTATGCATTCTGTATCCTTTGCTAAATAATTTCTGAATGTTAAAGTGTGTGTGTGTGCATGCATGTATGCATGGTGTTTTCCTGAAAATTCATAAAACACAAAACACTGTACACTAAATTTCTGTAAAACAATTTAATAATATATACCACCTTATGTTACAAATATTCTTTTAAATAATTTTTCTACCTAGGCTACTCTTTAAATGGTTGTCACTATATTATATACTTGTTACCCTATCAAAACTCAGTACTCTAATAAATATATACTGAATTTTAAAATTGCAGTAAATTTTATCTTCTCAATGTAGTAAAAAGACCCACTAATTTTTCAGGTAAATAACCTTGTTAATTCCCTGCTGGATGATGTTTTATGATGGTGGTTATGTGTCTCCTGTGAGCCTGTTCCCACATTCAAATTATTTTATGTATATACTGAGACAAAGAAAAAACATAATAAACCCACTTAACTGATGCATCTGTGGAATTTTTAAATACTTTAAATGAAATATCTACTTTGTATAGGAAAAGATTATAAAATTACCATTTGAAAAATCAATTGTGCTTTCAGATTCCGAGGCACCTCAGTATAAATACATATTATTTTTTTTACTCAAATGCATATCTGAAAATATTTTCGTACTGTCATGCTAGAAAAGCACTAAAATTGCTTTAGAAGATAGCTGATATACATATATCTGGGCTAAGAAAGCAAACTTGAGTACAAGTGTTTGAGCTAAAACAGTCTTATGCATACTAAATGGACTCTGGTAACATCACACATTTGCCTAAGCATTTAGCGACGGCAATTCTTCTTAATTTGTTCTTAATTCTGTTTTCAGAGTATTGTGATATTTTAATCTTTGGAATGCTGATGATTTATGAGTTCAAACTTGAAGACATTTTCTCTGTCAGTCTTTTAGTATTCAAATTAATGCAGGGAACACAGAATTAGATCTGGAGAGGGGAAGCAAGATTCATCCTCTCTGGGGATAACTAAGCAAATTATTTGGAATTCTGGATGCTCTTGGGCATTCAGTAGGTCAAAGACTAAGTCCTCAAAGTAAACAGTGATGGTTCAAATTGCTGAAAGCTCCATGTGTGTAAAAAACAGTTCTTTATAGTGCCCAACATATCTGGTTAGAATATATTAATTGGTGGTTAAAAATAGAATATTTATTTTAAAACAGCTTGTTGATATAGATAAAAATGAACTAAGATTTCTAATATTTAATGTAAATATTATTCACTTATCATTCATGCAGCACTTGCTCTATGCCAGGGACAGGCTTTGGTGCAGTGATCTCAAAAATAATTAGTAGCGTTACTCAAATTCAAGCAGTGCCATAGATTGGATACTCCAATTAGTGGACCCTGATCTTAATATTTAGATTAATATTTAGATCTTAATATTTAGCACTTACTTATTAAGTAAGTGCTCCCAGGAAGATGCGGTAAGGGAGTGGAGAAAACAGGAAATGAAAGAGAAAGAACCAGGCCAATGGAGAGAATTCATTGGAAGTTTCAGACATAGCCTGATTCTGTGGGAAGCTTTGGAGGGTAAATTACAGGTCAGAGTTTGTCCTGACCCTAGACAGAGAAGTAAGGCTTTTATACTCCCGTTAGCCAGGATGGGAGACAGTGAGATTTTGGATGTGTGATTAGTGCTGTCTAGGCACGTCCAGCAACTCCTGCAGGGGAGAGGACATCAGTATGCAGGGCATTCCTCTGAAGGGTGAGTTCTAAAGGTGTAAGCCTTTCAAAGCAAACAAGAATAAACTTGGGCCAGGTATGCACAGAGCTGGCCAAAGTGTGGTAGTCACTGCTGGTGCTCCACACAAGAATATGCAATGTTAATCATAGGAATATGTGTGGGGCACCAGAAGTGAGTCCTGTCAGAAATTCATGTTCTGGAAGGGGTGCTAAGCCTTAAAAATTCGAGTGTGATACATGCAGTAATATATTGATATTGAAGGCACAATACTCAGAAAGGGGGTTGGATAACTCCTTGGGTGGTAAGCATGGGAGGTCAAAGAACACTTGAGTAGAAAAATGAAGAGACATTTTAAATGCTAATCTGCTTGCTACCATAAACTAAGTATTGAAAGTGTATGTCTGGTTTGATTATCATTTTTTCTTTAAGGGAGAATTAATATTTCACTCGCCGCTTAGAGAAAGGTTTCTCTTAGTCAGTGTCTTGTGTTTGCTTTTCAAGTCTTACATTGTCCTGCTGAAAGAATTAATTATTGTCCTGTAAAACCTATTAAAATTCTGTCTTAGGGAAACCTATTGTCCTGCATGTGAAATATTTCTACAGTTTTATAAGTTCCTTTTGGCTTCTGCTTCTCCTAGCCTAATTTCCTCATCTTTTCTTCCAAAGTGTATCTCTCCTACCCGGTCAATGAGACCATATCCTTTCCTCATGCATAAGCGCTACTCCCATAATCATTCCATCCTCTTCCAGCAGCAAGAAGCCACCTTATTGCCTCCTTAATTTTTTTTATGACTCTCTTTAAGTTAATATGTGTGATTTAATTCCCTAGAATGAACATTTAGGATTGAATTCCTGACTACCTGATAAAATTACATCACATAGACCATGATCCCAGAATACAAAGTTGTATGCTTTTATCTGGGCCTTCCTATTTTCTATTTCAAGACATCTGACTCAAACAATGAAGTGAGACATATAATTTCATTTCTGCTGCTTACTAAATGTCACTTTTAACAATATATTAACCTCTCCAAGTCTTAATTCCCCAATTTAGAAAAGATTGGTAATAGTTCATGTGTAAGATGGTTGCTGTGAGAGTTATAAATGCTCAGTGCAGTGTCTGAGACATGGTAGGTCTTTAGTAGATGACAACTATTAATAAGAACAATAAAAATAACAATATAGTGGCCTTACCTCAAGTTTATTAATAAGGTAGAAACACAACTCTTATAATTTTACTATTAAATCTTTACAGAGGGTTTATACATACAAACATCCATAAAACCTCTAAGTTTTACTTAAAGATATACCTGTCTCTGATAGATACATATGGATTCTACAGTTTAAATAGTCCTGATTATTTTATTCCTAAAGCTAACACAGCTTAGACCAGTATTTCTCAAACCACCTTAAAAAAACTCATATATGTATGTATGTGTGTATCCCATAATCCCGTACATATATGTGTATGTATAAACTCATATATATGTGTATATCCCATAATCACATATATATATACACACGTATATATATATCACATGTATATGCACATGTGATATATATACACACATATATGTATATGTGTATGTATGTGTATATATATATACACACATATATGTTATTTTATTTTACATTCAGGAGTACATATACAGGTTTGTTATACAGGTAAATTGCATGTCACAGGGGTTTGGCATACAGATTAGTTCATCACCCAGGTAATAAACACAGTACTCGATCGGTAGTTTTCTATCCTCACCCCTGTTCTACCTTCCACCCTCACATAGTTTCCCGTGTCTGTTGTTGCCTTCTTTGTGTCCATATGTACTCAATAAAAACACTTATATTAAGTGAAATGTTAATGTCTGTTCTGGAAGAACACACCAAAAAATAACTAAATTAAATTTTTTAAAATTTTGCAATTAAATATTCTTTTACAATTCAATGTATATATATATATAAAAATATATGATAAATACAAGACACATTTATAGAGCTCTTATGATCATAAAATCTCTTATTTACAAAGGTATTTCTCATTCACAAATCTCATTATAAAGTTAAAGATAAATTACTTGAAATATTAAGCAAGTATATTTAACTTCTTTTATTTATAGACAGTTTGTCCAACTACTCCTTCAATAGCTGGTCTGTGTTATGTGCCTTAATTTATAATTTTATATTGCTTTGTCATGTCATTAAATGCTTTTATTAAATATGAAAAGAAAAATTCTGCTCATTTCTAACTTCAAATGAATTTTTGGCATCTGCTTTAATCCAAAAGCCCGTTTCACCTCATGGTTTCCTGATTGTGTTGCATTGTTGCATTATAATTAGAAAAATTATACATGGGCAACTAAATTTAAATACCTTGGATTAAAAGGGAAAAATTAAGAAGAGATTGTGTTATAAGCATAATGACAGCAGTAACATTAAGGGACACTTGACTGAAAGGCAATAATTCAAGCTACAGTACTAGCATTCCATAAGATGTTGGTTAAATACAGTACCTTATTAATTTTGACATACGAATTCTACTTCATGAATGACCATTTTATTAACCATTTCAATTAGCTAACATAATTAGAATAATTCAATACCATGAACAAATTAAATGAATCAAAATAGGTTCTTCAATAAATATGTCTAGACTTTAACACGTCAACCATAAATTACAATATTATTTTATTTTAGTCCTCTAACACCAAAGGGCCATATTAAATAAAAGAGTATCAAATTAAACTTAAAAGATGTATTTTATTTTGCTCATTTATCATTCAGATGTAATAGATGGGCTTTTGGCTTTCAAAATTATCCTTCACGTTTTTCTCATTTTAAATGCATGTCCTTTTTTCTTTGTAAAGATGTTTGTCTCTTTATTTGTGGAAAGAGCTAAAGAAACTATTACTATACCAGAAAGACACACACAGTTCCACAATGTCAGAGTCATGGTTAAAACTCGGTAGAGTGTCACTTGTGCGGATGAGGTTAAGGGTAAGGATGGACTCACTAAATCTTACTCTATTCAGAGTGGCTGAGCCTTCAAATTTTCTCTTTAGATAACTAAATTTTATTTCATGCTTGTTAAGTGGCAGTTATTGTTCTAATAGAAGGCCTTTTACATGTATGTACTTAATCTTCACTAAAATCTCATGAGATAGAAACACTAAAACTTAAAAATTATTATTTCCATTTAACAGACGTGAAAATTGTTTATAGTAATGGTTTAAAATAATTCTTACCCCAAATTCACATTTTCTTTTACTCTTCCCAGCTACAAGTTAGAGTTGGATTATCTAGATTATGAAGAGAGGAAAGTGATTGTAAAACTAGATTTTATTTCATTCAGCAAAGGAAATTCATTGTCAGGGTGAGACTAGTCAAGTGAATATTTCATTGAGGTGGTTAAGACAAGAAAAAGGTGTGAACAAATGATAAAAGGTGGAATAAGCTTGATGACCTTGGAAAGGTGTCCTATTGATTGTTCAGTTGACAAATCAGGTCATGTATTATGTGGTAGTCACAGGTTATATAATTTGGTTCTTGTCAATTCTGTAAATAATTCATTGTGTAACCTATGAAAAACTCTCCAAGCCTCAGTTTCCTATAAAATAAGATATAGATATGGCTTTAAATTTTTTTTAATTCTCTAATTTTTGTTATATCTGAAGTTAGGCTATCAAAGATAAACCACAGCCAATCACTTTCTTAAGTGTCTAATGCATATTTTGCACAATGCTATGAGGAGAAAAAGAAGAAAGAGACAAAGAAAGAAGAAAGAGGAGGAGAGAGAGAGGGGAAAGAAGAAGTCGGGAGGAAAAATCATATTCTTCAGTTTATAATTAGTTGTCAGAACAACGGCAAACACATGTTTAAAATTTTATGAACAATTCCTTCATGGCAACAAAAAAGACATGGTGATTTTGAAATTTATATTTGTTCTAATAGTCTTAACCAGGATGAATGACCAGACAGAGAGTAATGGCTATTGTAGTATATAAAGAAGACTAGACTAGGAGTTCGAAAATTTGGAACAAATCCCAATTTTGTTGTATCATCCTTATTTACTGAAAATATTAATAATTATTAAGCATCTGTCATGAATTAGGTAGCTTGCTAACTAACTACTTTATATATTTTAATAATCCTCAGTTGTAGTATGCCAAAGTTGGGGCCTTCAAGTTTTAGTGGTTAATTGAAAAGCACAACTTATTTCTTCTTGTGCTATGGACTTTTTCATGAGTCCTCATATTCAGAAAGCCGTAGAAGCCGAGTGAGTAATTACTTAATTTTGGCTAGGCAGTTGATTTATTGAGTCTGCAATAGATGCTAACTTTCCCTGGTTAATTGGGAGAAAAAGTCAACGGAAAGTAACAAAGAAAGCTTCAGTACATTTCTTTGCTATTCATACAAGCTTTCAGTGCTAGTGAATGTTTTGTGCAATTGTTCAAACTATTATATTATTTGGGAGCATGGAAAATGGTTTCATGTTTACTTGTTGTTGTTTTCCTCAAGAAAATTTCCAGAGCTAGGTATAACTCACAAAATCTTTTTTCAGTCTTATAAAGAATCAGAACACTTGTTAAATGTGCCAACCTCTGCCAAACGCTCCCTTTAGTAGAAACAGCTCCATTAAGCCAGTATATTTGGCACTTTCTGAATGCATGATGCATGTGTGGTGTGTGTGTGTGTGTGTGTGTGTGTGTTTTAATTTATGAAACCAATTTAAATGCTGCATTCCTAAAAAGCTGGCTATGATCCTCAATTTTACAGAGAAGAAAAGATGTTTTGAAATCGTTTAATATACCACCAAATCTGAATGCCAATGAGCTACAATTTACCAGTAAGATACATTCTTTATTAATATTACCTTCTTTTGCTTTCAGAAGACATGTAGGGAGAAGGCCATAATTAGAAAAAAAAAATATATATATATATATTTGCCAATCTAGAATTTCTAATCTCCATACACTTTGGCAACCATTGAGGAACTAAAAGATGTATAATGGAAAAACAAATTAAAATGTTAAGTTCAAGGACACAGTGCTTTGAATAAAAGCCTCAGATAATGTGAACTTGATAAGCTCATCAGATATAAATGAAAGATCTGGCATAAATGATAGATTTCGTGACTCGGGAGACTAAAGAAGTTTTAAAATGCATCTAATACTAAGCACTGTTTTGGAGAATTAATGTAAAAACTAAATTATTGACCTGTAGAGATTAGGTAATAACACTTACTATTACTGCACATTATCAATTTATGAGATGTTACGTTGTAGTCCTAAACATTGAGGCTGAAACAAATCTTAAAAGCCCTCATTATTACTTTACTCTTTGGGTAGATATTATTACTGGAAGTATCATAGAATATTAGACCTAGAAAGGAGTAAGGAATGGAACTAATCCTCTTATTTACATAGGAGGAACGTGTAAAGGCAATACAGTTGTGATTGTCTGAGGTCATGTGATTTTTGTCTGTGTACATAGGACTTTTACTTGCTCCTTTAAGGGAATCTCAATAGCTTATGAATGTCAAAAGGAAAAGCCAATCATCTCTTTACATTAGTACATTTTATTTCATTTACTGATATTATTAAGCCAAATATTTATATTTTAATACCCTAGTAATGATATTTACATTTTTTCAAGGAATTTTTTTACGTTGTTGCATAGGATTTTCATCATACTTTATGAGTGCAAGCACTTTTACTATTATATGTGAGTCTTATTAATGTTAATTATTTAGAAATAGAGATGACACAAAGAGCTAGGTAACAAAACAATAAATAAATTCAACAATAAAACATTTTGAAATGCAAATATTTTAAATAAAAATTTTTAATTAATAAAATTATGTGTGTTCTTGAAATAAATACTTCTATTAAAAACTCATCGGTTACATTTCCAAAATATAAATCTGATATCCAACTATCCATTTTAGTTTATTGGCAGTGAACATTAAAGCTGGATTAACATCATGCTGATTTTGTTTTTCATTTTCTTTTTAATTGAAAATAAAGTGCACCACCAGTCAAGGTGAATAATGTCTATAGATTTTCACCTGTGTTTTGTGGCTGAATTTATTTACACCCACATTAACTGATTAGCTCCTGCCATGCAGTTCCATATTCATCAATTATTTATGAAAATGCCTCATTGTATTTGTCATATATTTATCAGTTTGAATGACAAGATGGCTATTCTAATATGCTGGTATTTTACTATAGTTAAAATAATGAGAAACTGGTATTTTTTTTAATGCCATGAAGATAAAGGTGTTTAAGTCCTGTTAAGCAGAATTAACCAAAATAGGAGCTTTCCCAGGTAAACACTTGGTTTTTGATTTTACCTAATTATCTAAATTCAACTGTATAATACGTCCTAACTGAATAACGATGGTAATTTCTGTAATAGAGATGAAAAGCACATAAACTTGTTCTGAAGTTGGCTTACCATCATAGCATATAGACACATAAACAAATAATTTCGATATAGCTTGATAATCATTAAAACCTAGCACTTCTTATTTAGCACTTTGTGTGCCAACTCTGTTTTTAATAGTTTTTCCTAATTTACTCCTTCCAATAACCTTTAAGAGTGGGTTCTATTACTCTCTCCGTTTCACAGAGGAGAAAACAGCAGCACAGAAAGGATATATAACTTGCCTAAGATCACATAATTAGATACTTGTGGAGCTGATATTTGAAATCAAACACTCTGAGACTCAGAACAAAACAGCAGAGTGTTCAATTGTAGCAGAGGGATGGTGCTGAATTACAGCTGGAAAAAAAATGAATAAGAATGTGCTAGTTAAGGGCTGCACAGTGGTGGAGGGAAACAGGGCAGGCATGAGAGGGATGGATGAGAACAGATACAGAGCATTCTGGGATGAGATAAGAGACTTAGTGAGGGCAAAGAGCTATGAGACAGTGGCTGCGTGTAAGGAACTAAGCAGATTCTTCTTACCTCAGCCATATTTCTCAAAGTGAGTCTCCAGACTGTTTGAAGAAATAAGTCCTTGGATAAATTTTGAAAATACAGATTCCTAGACTGTGATAGACCTACTGAGACAGAATCTCTGCAGTGAATTCCCAAATGAGAATTTTAATAGAGCACATCAGATTATTTATTATACATCAAAAGTTTCAGAAGCCTGCGCAAGATTGTAAAGTTCAAGATGAGAAGTGTCAGAAGATGCTTTTGACTTGTCTTCTTTCTCATTATGTTATTTCACATAACATAATAAACAATATTTCAAAATACATACTAAATGTAAACAAAGATTAAAAGCACCTAAGTAAAATTAGCAATCTAACAGACAAAAATAAACCATTCTTTGTCCAGATCCTTACTTCATTTATTCTCTAAGGAAATTATTTAAAAAAAAAACAATTCTTACCTACTCTTATTGAGACATTACATTTCCCCCGCCCACAATCATTTCAGTTCACTTTTTTTGCTACCTGCATAAACCTTTACCTCTTTAGTGAGTCTTTCAAAAGATAAGACCAAGTGCAACCCTCATTCATTTAACATAATGATTCTCAATCCTATTGGCAAATAGTGACCTGAGATACTTTATAATAAAAGGAGTATGAAAGGAGAACAATTGATTTGCAGGTATTTTTTCCTGTATCTATTATGCAAAAGTCTTTTCACCCTATACTCTCGGGAATACATGTATAAGAAGTGTAATATCCATAGGGAGCTTGAAATCCAGAAAGGATATAAGACAGGCCCACACACACAAAATGTAATAAAGTTAAACCATTGTAAGAGCTTCAAAGAGGTGCAGATAATGCATAGGAGTTCAGAGAAATGCAATTATTACTTAACTGTTGAAATCATTAGTGAAGTTTTCATGGAGGATTGGGCATTTGAACTTGGTTGTAAATAATGGATGGAATTGTGATATTAAGGTTACTGAACAAGAGCATTTTCAAATGCTTAGGTGGAGAGATCATTATGAATGAAAGCTAGAAAGCTTTCATAGTAATTGTGGTTAAAGGGATTTTTGGAAAACAGATTACAGTTTTTTATCTTGAGAGGGACTTAAGTAGGGGTGATAAGAATTAAAAGAGAAGTTGTTCTCACTTTGAGGATACTGAATGCAAGCCTACAGAGTAAGGAATGTAGTCAATGCTCTGTGTGTGACATTGAACTCCTTCAGCAAATGAGGAAAATGAATAACCAAGTTTCAGAGAGAACTGGCATCTAGGTGTGAAAAGAACTAGAGAGGAGAGAGACTGAGTTACAGACCTCTTAAGATAAAATCGAGCAGACAAGGAATATGATGTTTCAAATCCAATCTGTAGTGCAGTATAGAGATGGGAACCTGGGGATGATAGAGTTGGTAAAGCATTCCCCATTTACAAATTGATCTTTTCCATGCATTTCGTCATTATTTCTTTCTCTAGAAAGTGAATTGTTAACTTTGTCAATTTCTATGATATAAATGATCCACCTATGGTCAATTTTAAACTTCCAATGTAATGTATTGAACCTGAATTTGGGACATGTTGGTAGGAAGTTTTCCTCTGTTAACTGAGTCTGACTTGTTAGAGGCTTGTGAATTAACCAACAATAGACAGGTTAATAGGAGGAAAGTTTATTACACATGAAAAACTACCCAGTAGTGAGGACCTAGAGGTTACGGTTTGTAAACCAACTCAACAAGAGTTGATTGGATACCTTGACTCATGCCTGTAATTCCAGCACTTTGGGAGGCTGAAGTGGGAGGATGGCTTGAGACTAGGAGTTTGAGACCAGCCTGGGCAACATAGTGAGACTCCATCTCTACAAATAAAAAAATTAACCAGGTGTGGTGGTGTGCACCTATAGTCCCAGCTACTCAGGAGACCCAGGTGGGAGGATCGCTTGAGCTCAGGAGGTTGAGGGTGCAGTGAGCCATGATCCCACCACTGCACTCCAGCCTGGGCGAAAGACTGAGACCCTGTCTCAAAACAACAACAATAACAACATCCAAGAAGGAAGGAAAGAAAGGGCAGCTTAGGACTTCAATGCAAAAGTGTGGAAGGTCCTTGCTGGGTACCTCGGCTCACGTCTGTAATCCTAGCACTTTGGGAAGTCGAGGCAGGTGAGTCACTTGAGGCCAGGAGTTCAAGACCAGCCTGGTGAACATGGCAAAACCCCGTCTCTACTAAAAATATAAAACATTACTCCAGCGTGGTGGTGCACGCATGTAATCCCAGCTACTCAGAAGGTTGAGGCATGAGAATCTCTTGAACCTGGGAGGCGAAGGTTGCAGTGAGCCGAGATCATGCAATGTTAATGGGCAGTTGAATCAATTGAATTCATACTTCCCTGTGCTAGGGTTAGACTTCCCCCAAACAGAAAGTTCTCTCAGACAAGGTCCACGGCAGCTATATTGTGGGGGAGGTTCTGCTTAAGTTTAGAAAATGTCTCTCTGTGGTTGCTGACTATTCAGAAGTTTTCAGTTTAAAGTAAGTTTTGTACCACTTTGGTAGGCTGTTAATCCCTTCAGGAAAAAATGTACAAAATACACTCAAGGAGCACTGGCAAGGCAGCTCCTGCCTTCTGCTGTATGAATCTGCCATAATCTGTATGTTTGTATCCCTTCAAAATTCATACATTGAAATCCAACCATCAATGTGATGATGGTAGGGTGTGGGGCCTTTGAGAGGTGATTCAATTATGAGGTTGGAGCCCTAATAAATGAGATTAATGCCCTTATAAATAAACCCTACAGAGCTGCTTAGTTCCTTCCACCATGTGAGCACATAGCCAGCAGGCACCATCTATGAGCCAGAAAATGGGCCCTTACCAGATATTGAATCTGCCAATGCAATCTGCTTATGTCTCCATCTTTTTTTTTTTTATTATACTCTAAGTTCTAGGGTACATGTGCACAATGTGCAGGTTTGTTACATATGTATACATGTGCCATGTTGGTGTGTTGCACCCATTAACTCATCATTTACATTAGGTATATCTCCTAATGCTATCCCTCCCCCCTCCCCTCTCCCCACAACAGGCCCCAGTGTGTAATGTTCCCCTTCCTGTGTCCAAGTGTTCTCAGTGTTCAATTCCCACCTATGAGTGAGAACATGCGGTGTGTTTGGTTTTTTTGTCCTTGTGATAGTTTGCTGAGAATGATGGTTTCCACCTTCATCCATGTCCCTACAAAGGACATGAACTCATCCTTTTTTATGGGTGCATAGTATTCCAAGGTATATATGTGCCACATTTTCTTAATCCAGTCTATCATTGATGGACATTTGGGTTGGTTCCAAGTCTTTGCTATTGTGAATAGTGCCGCAGTAAGCGTACGTGTGCATGTGTCTTTATAGCAGCATGATTTATAATCCTTTGGGTATATATCCAGTAATGGGATGGCTGGGTCAAATGGTATTTCTAGTTCTAGATACTTGAGGAATTGCCACACTGTCTTCCACAATAGTTGAACTAGTTTACAGTCCCACCAACAGTGTAAAAGTGTTCCTATTTCTCCACATCCTCTCCAGCACCTATTGTTTCCTGACTTTTTAATGATCGCCATTCTAACTGATGTGAGATGGTATCTCATTGTGATTTTGATTTGCGTTTCTCTGATGACCAGTGATGATGAGCATTTGTTCATGTGTCTGTTGGCTGCATAAATGTCTTCTTTTGAGAAGTGACTGTTCACATCCTTTGCCCAATTTTTGATGGGGTTGTTTTTTTCTTTTAACTTATTTGAGTTCTTTGTAGATTCTGGTTATTAGCCCTTTGTGAGATGAGTAGATTGCAAAAATTTTCTCCCATTCTGTAGGTTGCCTGTTCACTCTGATGGTAGTTTCTTTTGCTGTGAAGAAACTCTTTAGTTTAATTAGATACCATTTGTCAATTTTGACTTTTGTTGCCATTGCTTTTGGTGTTTTAGAGATGAAGTCCTTGCCCATGCCTATGTCCTGAATGGTATTGCCTAGGTTTTCTTCTAGGGTTTTTATGGTTTTCGGTTTAACATTGAAGTCGTTAATCCATCTTGAATTATTTTTTGTATAAGGTATAAGGAAGGGATCCAGTTTCAGCTTTCTACATGTGGCTAGCCAGTTTTCCCAGCACCATTTATTAAATAGAGAATCCTTTCCCCATTTCTTGTTTTTGTCAGGTTTGTCGAAGATCAGATGGTTGTAGATGTGTGGTATTATTTCTGAGGGCTCTGTTCTGTTCCATTAGTCTGGATCTCTGTTTTGGTACCTGTACCATGCTGTTTTGGTTACTGTAGCCTTATAGTATAGTTTGATGTCAGGTAGCGTGATGCCTCCAGCTTTGTTCTTTTGGCTTAGGATTGTCTTGGCAATGTGGGCTCTTTTTTGGTTCCATATGAACTTTAAAGTAGTTTTTTCCAATTCTGTGAAGAAAGTCATTGGTAGCTTGATGGGGATGGCATTGAATCTATAAATTACCTTGGGCAGTATGGCCATTTTCACAATATTGATTCTTCCTACCCATGAGAATGGAATGTTCTTCCGTTTGTTTGTGTCCTCTTTTATTTCATTGAGCAGTGGTTTGTAGTTTTCCTTCGCATCCCTTGTAAGTTGGATTCCTAGGTATTTTGTTCTCTTTGAAGCAATTGTGAACGGGAGTTCACTCATGATTTGGCTCTCTGTTTGTCTGTTATTGGTGTATAAGAATGCTTGTGATTTTTGCACATTGATTTTGTATCCTGAGACTTTGCTGAAGTTGCTTATCAGCTTAAGGAGATTTTGGGCTGAGACAATGGGGTTTTCTAAATATACAATCATGTCATCTGTAAACAGGGACAATTTGACTTCTTATTTTCCTAATTGAATACCCTTTATTTCTTTCTCCTGCTTGATTGCCCTGGCCAGAACTTCCAACGCTACGTTGAATAGGAGTGGTGAGAGAGGGCATCCCTGTCTTGTGCCAGTTTTCAAAGGGAATGCTTCCAGTTTTTGCCCATTCAGTATGATATTGGCTGTGGGTTTGTCATAAATAGCTCTTATTATTTTGAGATACGTCCCATCAGTATCTATTTTATTGGGAGTTTTTAGCATGAAGGGCTGTTGAATTTTGTCAAAGGCCTTTTCTGCATCTATTGAGATAATCATGTGGTTTTTGTCTTTGATTCTGTTTATATGCTGGATTACGTTTATTGATTTTCATATGTTGAACCAGCCTTGCATCCCAGGGATGAAGCCCACTTGATCATGGTGGATAAGCTTTTTGATGTGCTGCTGGATTCAGTTTGCGAGTATTTTATTGAGGATTTTTGCATCGATGTTCATCAGGGACATTGATCTAAAATTCTCGTTTTTTGTTTTGTCTCTGCCAGGCTTTGGTATCAGGATGATGCTGGCCTCATAAAATGAGTTAGGGAGGATTCCCTCCTTTTCTATTGATTGGAATAGTTTCAGGAGGAATGGTACCAGCTCCTCCTTGTACCACTGGTAGAATTCGGCTGTGAATCCATCTGATCCTGGACTTTTTTTTATTGGTAGGCTATTAATTATTGACTCAATTTCTATTATTAGTCTATTCACAGATTCAACTTCTTCCTGTTTAGTCTTGGGAGGGTGTATGTGTCCAGGAATTTATCCATTTCTTCTAGATTTTCTACTTCATTTGTGTAGAGGTGTTTACAGTATTCTCTGATGGTAGTTTGTATTTCTGTGGGATCATTGGTGATATCACCTTTATCATTTTTTATTGCATCTATTTGATTCTTCTCTCTTTTCTTCTTTATTAGTCTTGCTAGCGGTCTATCAATTTTGTTGATCTTTTCAAAAAACCAGCTCCTGGATTCATTGATTTTTTGAAGGGTTGTTTGTGTCTCTATCTCCTTCGGTTCTGCTCTGATCTTAGTTATTTCTTGCCTTCTGCTAGCTTTTGAATGTGTTTGCTCTTGCTTCTCTAGTTCTTTTAATTGTGATGTTAGGGTGTCAATTTTAGATCTTTTCTGCTTTCTCTTATCGGCATTTAGTGCTATAAATTTCCCTCTACACACTGCTTTTAGTGTGTCCCACATATTCTATTATGCTGTGTCTTTGTTCTCATTGGTTTCAAAGAATAACTTTATTTCTGCCTTCATTTCGTTATGTACCCAGTAGTCATTCAGGAGCAGATTGTTCAGTTTTCATGTAGTTGAGCAGTTTTGAGTGAGTTTCTTAATCCTGAGTTCTAGTTTGTTTGTACTGTGATCTGAGAGATAGTTTGTTATAATTTCTGTTTTTTTACATTTGCTGAGGAGTGCTTTACTTCCAGCTATGTGGTCAGTTTTGGAATAGGTGCAGTGTGGGGCTGAGAATAATGTATAACCTGTTGATTTGGGGCAGCGAGTTCTGTAGATGTCTGTTAGGTCCGCTTGATGTAGAGCTGAGTTCAATTCATGGGTAACCTTGTTAACTTTCTGTCTCGTTGATCTGTCTAATGTTGACAGTGGGGTGTTAAAGTCTCCCATTATTATTGTGTGGGAGTCTAAGTATCTTTGTAGGTCTCTAAGGACTTCCTTTATGAATCTGGGTGCTCCTGTGTTGGGTTCATATATATTTAGGATAGTTATCTCTTCTTGTTGAATTGATCCCTTTACCATTATGTAATGGCCTTCTTTGTCTCTTTTGATCTTTGTTGGTTTAAGCTCTGTTTTATCAGAGACTAGGATTGCAACCCCCGCTTTCTTTTTCTTTTCCATTTGCTTGGTAGATTTTCGTCCATCCCTTTATTTTGAGCCTATGTGTGATGCATGTGAGATGGGTCTCCTGAATACAGCACACTGATGGGTCTTGAGTCTTTATCCAATTTGCCATTCTGTGTCTTTCATTTGGAGCATTTAGCCCATTTCCATTTAAGGTTAATATTGTTATGTGTGAATTTTATCCTGTCATTACGATGTTAGCTGTTTATTTTGCTCATCAGTTGATGCAGTTTCTTCCAAGCGTCGATGGTCTTTACCATTTGGCATGTTTTTGCAGTGGCTGGTACCGGTTGTTCCTTTCCATATTTAGTGCTTCCTTCAGGAGCTCTTTTAGGGCAGGCCTGGTGGTGACAAAATCTCTCAGCATTTGCTTGCCTGTAAAGGATTTCATTTCTCCTTCATTTATGAAGCTTAGTTTGTCTGGATATGAAATTCTGGGTTGAAAATTCTTTTCTTTAAGAATGTCAAATATTGGCCCCCACTCTCTTCTGTCTTGTAGAGTTTCTGTGGAGAGATCTGTTGTTAGTCTGATGGGCTTCCCTTTGTGGGTAACTCTACCTTTCTCTCTGGCTGCCCTTAACATTTTTTCCTTCAACTTTGGTGACTCTGACAATTATGTGTCTTGAAGTTGCTCTTCTCGAGGAGTGTCTTTGTGGTGTTCTCTGTATTTCCTGAATTTGAATGTTGGTCTGCCTTGCTAGGTTGGGGAAGTTCTCTTGGATAATATCCTGCAGAGTGTTTTCCAAGTTGGTTCCATTCTCCCCGTCACTTTCAGGTACACCAATCAGATGTAGATTTGGTCTTTTCACATAGTCCCATATTTCTTGGAGGCTTTGTTCATTTCTTTTTGCTCTTTTTTCTTTGAACTTCTCTTCTCACTTCATTTCATTCATTTGATCTTCAGTCACTGATACCATTTCTTCCAGTTGATTGAATTCGCTACTGAAGCTGGTGCACTCATCACGTAGTTCTCATGGCATGGTTTTCAGCTCCATCAGGTCGTATAAAGACTTCTCTACACTGGTTATTCTTGTTAGCCATTCATCTAATCTTTTTTCAAGGTTTTTAGCTTCTTTGCGATGGGTTCAAGCTTCCTTCTGTAGCTTGGAGAAGTTTGATCATCTCAAGCCTTCTTTTCTCAACTCGTCAAAGTCATTCTCCGTCCAGCTTTGTTCCACTGCTGGTGAGGAGCTGCGTTTCTTTGGAGGGGGAGAGGCGCTTTGGTTTTTAGAATTTTCAGCTTTTCTGCTCTGTTTTTTCCCCATCTTTGTGGTTTTATCTAGCTTTGGTCTTTGATGATCATGAAGTAAAGATGGGGTTTTGGTGTGGATGTCCTTTCTGTTTGTTAGTTTTCCTTCTAACAGTCAGGACCCTTAGCTGCAGATCTGTTGGAGTTTGCTGTAAGTCCACTCCAGACCCTGTTTGCCTGGGTATCAGCAGCAGAAGCTGCAGAACAGTGAATATTGCTGAACAGCAAATGTTGCTGCCTGATTGTTCCTCTGGAAGCTTCATCTCAGAGAGGTACCTAGCCGTGTGAGGTGTCAGTCTCCCCCTACTGGGGGGTACCTCCCAGTTAGGCTACTTGGGGGTCAGGGACCCACTTGAGAAGGCAGTCTGTCCATTCTCAGATCTCAAATTCCGTGCTGGGAGAACCACTACTCTCTTCAAGGCTGTCAGACAGGGACATTTACGTCTGCAGAGGTTTCTGCTGCCTATTTTTGGCTATGCCCTGCCCCCAGAGGTGGAGTCTACAGAGGCAGGCAGGTCTCCTTGAGCTGTGGTGGGCTCCACCCAGTTTGAGCTTCCTGGCTGCTTTGTTTACCTACTCAAGCCTCAGCAATGGTGGGCGCCCCTCCCCCAGCCTCACTGCCTCCTTTGCAGTTGGATCTCAGACTGCTGTGCTAGCAATGAGTGAGGCTCCATGGTTGTGGGACCTTCTGAGCCAGGCACGGGATTTAATCTCCTGGTGTGCTGTTTGCTAAGACCATTGGAAAAGTGCGGTATTAGAGTGTGAGTGACTCAATTTTCCAGGTGCCATCTGTCACAGCTTCTCTTGGCTAGGAAAGGGAATTCCCTGACCCCTTGCACTTCCGGGGTCAGGGGATGCCTTGCCCTGCTTCAGCTCACGCTCGTTGGGCTGCACCCACTGTCCTGCACTCACTGTCTGACAAGCCCCAGTGAGATGAACCCAGTACCTCAGTTGGAAATGCAGAAATCACCCATCTTCTGTGTCGCTCATGCTGGGAGCTGTAGACTGGAGCTGTTCCTATTCGGCCATCTTGGAACCGCTCCCTATGTCTCAATCTTAAACTTCCCAGCCTCCACAACTGTGAGAAATAAATTTCTGTTGTTTAAAAGTTACCTAGTTTATGGTATCTTGTTGTAACAACCCTAACTGGACTAAGACTGAAAACCACCTAAAAATTGCCCTTTCACATGGTGAATTAAATTATTTAAAAACAAACAAAGTGGCCTGGCATGGTGGCTCACTCCTGTAATCCCAGCACTTTGGGAGGTTAAGGCGGGAGGATCTCTTAAACCCCAAAGTTCAAGTCTGCAGTGAGCTATGATTGCGCTGCTGCACTCCAGCCTAGGTGACAGAGTGAGACCGTCTCTAAAAAGTCAATTAATTAATTAAAATTAAGATTAAAACAAATAAAACCACAACAAAAGTTAAAGATAATCTTAATAGCAGAGATTTTTGCAAAATAGGAGAGAGGATGCCTTCAGTAATTAGGATTCAACTATTAGGGCTAGAGAGATTCTGGTGAATACTACAGGTTTTCTTGAGAGCTTGAGAGAATTTGGATGAGGAAAAAGTACAGAAAATGAAGTAAACTGTTGATTATCCCCCTAAAGATTACATCATATGCTATATAGCAAAACAAAATTTGCACGTTGTGTGCAAAGTTGAAGTATATCCTTTCTGTTTATTCTTCTCATTCCCTTACGTGGTTTTTATTGTAAATTGATTAGCTTGTCCTGGGTATGTTTGCCACAGGGTATGCTAAACCATTTGTCCTTTTTGAGAGGGTTTGTGAAAGAATGAGTTTGATGAAGTCATGACTTCCAAGTAGCATAAGCTCAATAGTGGATTTTTAAAAGCCATACCCATCATGTTATGAAGCTTAGAGAAGAGGCAGATGTCCATCTTATTCCTCCTTATAATTTCCTAACCACTGTCTTTTCCTGCTCTCCTCATAATTTTTGGCAGGAAGCCCATGCCATCAGACTATATCACTTGCTACCCCTCTTCATTGTAGTCTTCATCCCAACCCCAGCACACTCTTGTCTATTCTTTGAAGATTATAGTCCTCACTCATGTTCATTATTTCCAATGTTGCTTCTAAAATAGTCCATATTTAGACACACAGCTTATCTTTGTCTCACCTTGGATTTTAGCTCCTTAAACTGTTTTTTTTTTTTTCAATAATCTTGTTCTCAATTCTATCTCAGCCAGTGTATTCATTCACAGTGCACCTCTACTGTGATGTCCATTTGGAATTTCAAACTTAACTTGAACAAGCTGAATTACTGGACTTTTCACTTCGATTGTGTACATGTGTACCTTTTGCCATCTTCCCTATCCCATTAAATTCCTACAGAATCTGTTTACCCAGAAAACACCTTGGAAATCATTCTTGCCTTCTCTTTTCTCTCATAGCCCATATCCAAACTATGAGGAAATTCTATCATTTCTACCTTAAAAAAATATATATATATATATATAATATTCAAACAGTTTTTAGTACTTCCGCTGCTAAAAACTTTGTCCAAACATCCATTATCTCTCAACCTGTTATAATCACTTTGGAGTGGTCTTTCAGCTTCCACACTCACCCTTCTACAGTGCCCTTTTAACAGCGCAGTTGTCATATTTTATTCATCACAAGTGAACTGTGAAATCCAGCCCACACTCAAGGATGACATGAGAGTGCAGATACAAGGAGGCAGGGATCATTTGTGAACATTGCTAGAAGCCACCTACCTCAGGCAGCACAGCTAGTTCTAACGAGTAGGCCTCACTCTCAGAATTTAAAGCTGGAAGCGTCCTAGCACTCTGTAGCAGATGCAGAACACAGCTTTCAGTTTACAAGCTGCCAATATTATCCTACCTACTGAACTTAAAAAGCCCCAGAATGGAAAGATACTCTTTCCTCTCATTTCAGTGCTCTATCAGCCAAATCTGTCAATGAAAAATGGATCTATATAGTTTAAGGTCAACCAGCAGCAGTTTGCACCTCCTGAGGCTCTGTGTTTTAGCTGAAGCTACCTGTGGTCTTTGTCTTTTCTGAGGTTGTTGGACCCAGAGGCTTTGCTGAGACACATTCATCTCACAAGCCATCACTTCAGTCTCACAAGACTATATAAAAATAGCGTCATGCCTGAGGGAAAAGCCTCCATAAGCTTCAGACAACCTTCCAGGTTAAACCTTCTTATGATCTGAGGCTTAACATTCTTGCTCAGACCTTAGCAGTAAAAAGCCAGCTGTACAACTGCTGAGCAGAACACACGTTCTCTGCATGTGATCCTGCTATCAAAAGAGGAATAAGCAGAACCAAAAACACTGAGTTCATTCACCCCAAATTTATTAGCAAGAAAAGTAATCTTTCTTTGCTAGAGAGAAAGGCTGGGAGTGTAACACTAGTAGAGCTTCTGGTACCGGGAATGAGGAATAAGTGTTCCTACCCATCCTCAGAACTTCCAAATATTTTCTTTGGTTTATAATTTTATGATGTTTTCTTTAATATGTAAAAAATCAACATAGTCACATATGTCAGTCTTTGTCTTTATTATTTATTTATGTTTATGTTCAGAGAAGCCCTCCTTGTTCTATTGTAACTGAAAGGTAATTTTTACTTACGTTTTCTTCAAGGGGTTCTTGTGGGCTGATTTATATTTAGTATTTTAATCCAGTTATAGTTTACTATAATGCAATTTAAGGATCTGATTTTTTCCCCTAAAAGTTAACGAATTGGTAAATCACAACCTATTAAATATCCTGATCAATTTCTCTTTGCCAATTGAAGATATGATACATTTAGAACCCTCAAACTTCTCAAGTGGTAGTAAAAATTAAGGCATTAGCTTTGGAGGGAAATTGATAATATATGTGAAGCTATTCAATTGTGTGCATAGCCTTTAACTGAGACTTTATAACTCTACAAGTGTATTTAAAGAAATATTCATATATCTGTCTTAAGAATGTCATCACAACATTATACAGAAAAAATGGAAATACAAAATATCTAATGGCAGGATGAATGAAGTTATTTTTATATGATGGAAATTTATTCATTCCATATAATGTAAACTTAAGAAAAATATTTGATGTGAGAAAAATCCTGAGAATATAGCTAGGTGCAAAGTTTAGATAATAATTATTATATACATTAATGATGCATTAATGATAATTTATATTATGCTTTAAAATTTTTATCTATTTCTCTTCAACTTTTATTTTGAGTTCAGGGGTACATATGCAGGATGTGCAGGTTTGTTAAAGGTAAACGTGTGCCATGGTGGTTTGTTGCACAGAGCATCCCATCACCTAGGTATTAAGCCCAGGATCCATTAGCTATTCTTCCTGATACTCTCCTTCCGCTCCAACCCCCTCCAACAGGCCCCAGTGTGTGTTGTTTTCCCCTATATGTCCATGTGTTCTCATCATTTAGCTCCCACTTAAAAGTGAGAACATACAGTATTTGGTTTTCTGTCCCTGCACTAGTTTGCTGAGGACAATGGCTTTCAACTCCATCCATGTCCGTGTAAAGGGCATGATCCCATTCTTTTTTATGGCTGCATAGTATATTATGGTGTATATGTACCACATTTTCTTTATTCAGTCTATCATTGATGGGCATTTAGGTTGATTCCATGTTTTTGCTATTGTGAATAGTGCTGCAGTGAACATATGCATGCATGTATCTTTATAATAGAATGATTTATATTTCTTTGGGTATATATCCAGTAATGGGATTGCTGGTTCAAATTATATTTCTGCCTCTAGGTCTTTGAGGAATTATCACATTGTCTTCCACAATGGTAGAACTAATTTACACTTCCACCAACAGTGTAAAAACATTCCTTTTTCTCTGCAACCTTGCCAGCATCTGTTGTTTTTTGACTTTTAATAACCATTCTGACTGGTGTGAGATGGTATCTCATAGTGGTTTTGATTTGCATTTCTCTAGTGATCAGTGATGTTGAGCTTTTTTGTTTGTTTGTTGGCTGCACGTATGTCTTCTTTTGAGAAGTGTCTGTCCAAGTCCTTTGCCTGCTTTTTAATGGGGTTGTTTTCTTCTTGTAAATTCGTTTAAGTGCCTTCTAGACTCTGGATATTAGACCTTTGTCCCTTTGTCAGATGGATAGATTGCAAAAATTTTCTCCCATTCTCTAGGTTGTCACTTCATTCTAATGATAGTTTTTTGTTTGTTGTTGTTGTTGTTGTTGTTTTTGCTGTGCAGCAGTTCGTTAGTTTAATTAGATTTTATTGGTCAATTTTTGCTTTTGTTGAAATCGCTTTTGGCATTTTTGTCATGAAATCTTTGCTCATGCATATGTCCTGAATGGTATTGACCAGATTTTCTTCTAGGGCTTTTATAGTTTTGGGTTTTATGTGTAAGTCTTTGATTCCTCTGGAGTTAATTTTTGTATATGGTGTAAGGAAGGGGTACAGTTTCAATTTTCTGCATATGGCTAGCCAGTTCTCCCAGCACCATTTATTAAGTAGGGAGTCCTTTCCCCATTATTTGTTTTTGTCAGCTTTGTTGAAGATCAGATAGTTGTACATGTGTGATCCTATTTTTGAGTTCTCTCTTCTGCTTCATTGGTCTATGTGTCGTTCTTGTACCAGTACCATGCTGATTTGGTTACTTAAGCCTTGTAGTATGATTTAAAGTCAGGTAGCATGATGCCTTCAGCTTTGTTCTTTTTGCTTAGGATTGTCTTGGCTATTTATGCTCTTTTTTGGTTCCATTGGAATTATAAACATTTTTTGTTGTTCTGCAAGGAATGTCAACAGTGGTTTAATGGTAATAGCATTGAATGTATAAACTACTTTGGGAAGTATGGTCATTCAGATGATACTGATTCTTCTTATCCATGAGCATGAAAGGTTTATCCATTTCTTTGTGTCCTCTCTTGATTTCTTTGAGCAGTGATTGGTACTTCTCCTTGAAGATATCCTTCACTTCCCTTGTTAACTGTATTCCTAGGAATTTTATTCTTTTTGTAGCAATTGTGAATGTGAATTCATTCATGATTTGGCTCCCTGCTTGCCTGTTGTTAATATATAGGAATGCTAGTGATTTTTGCACCTTGATTTTGTATCCTGAGACTTTGCTGAAATTGTGTATTAGCTTAAGAAGCTTTAGTGCTGATATGGTTGGGTTTTCAAGATATAGGATCATGTTATCTGTAAGCAAAGATAATTTGACTTCCTATAATCTTACTTGAATACACTTTATATCTTTCTCTTGCCTGATTATCCTGGCCAGAACTTCCAATACTATGTTGAATAGGAGCTGTGAGAGAGGGTATCTTTGTCTTGTGCCAGTTTTCAAGAGGAATGCTTCCAGCTTTTGCCCATTTAGTATAATATTGGCTGTGCATTTGTCATATGTGGCTTTTATTATTTTGAGGTATGTTCATTCAATACTTAGTTTATTGAGAGTTTTTAAACATGAAGAGATATTGAATTTTATTGAAGGCCTTTTCTGCACCTATTGAGATAATCATGCGGCTTTCACTTTTGTTCTGTTTATGTGTCCAATGACAATTACTGATTTGTTTATTTTGAACCAACCATGCATCCCAGGGATGCAGCCACTTGATCATGGTGGATAAATGTTTTGATGTCCTGCTGGATTTTTTTTTGTCAGTATTTTATTGAGGATCTTTGCATTGATGTTCATCAAGATACTGGCCTGAAGTTTTTTTGTTGTTATTGTATCTCTGCCAGGTTTGGGGATGATGCTGGCCTCATAGAATGAGCTAGGGAAAAGTAGTCCCTGCTTTTTAATTTCTTGGAATAGTTTCAATAGAAATGGTAAAAGCTTTTCTTCGTACCTCTGGTAGAATTCAGCTGTGAATCTGTCTGGTCATGGGCTTTTGTTTTTGTATTTCTGTTGGGTCAGTGGTAATATCCCCATTGTTTCTGACGTGGATATTTGAATCTTTCTTACCTCTTTTCTTTATTAGTCTAGCTAGTGGTCTATCTATGCTATTAATTTTTTTCAAAAAAAATAGCTCTTGGATTTGTTGATTTTTTGAAGTGTTTGTCGTGTCTCAGTCTGCTTCAGTGCAGCTCTGATTTTGGTTATTTCTTGTCTTCCGCTAGTTTTGATATTTGTTTGCTCTTGGTTCTCTAGTTCTTTTACTTGTGATATTAGGTTTTTAACTTGAGATATTTGTAACTTTTTGATGTGGACATTTAAGGTTACAAATTTCCTTCTTAACACTGCCTTAGCTGTGTCCCAGAGATTCTGGTATGTTGTATCCTTGTTCTCATTCATTTCAAACGACTTCTTGATTTCTTCCTTAATTTTATTATTTACCCAAAAGTCATTCAGGAGCAAGTTTCTGAATTTTAATGTAATTGTATAGTTTTGAGTGAATTTCTTAGTTTTGATTTCTAGTTTGGGCTGTGGTTCAATAGTTTTTTTATGATTTAAAATCTTTTGCATTTGCTGAGGTGTGTTTTACTTCTAATTTTGTGATCAATTTTAGCGTATGTGTCATGTGACAATGAGAAGAATGTATACTCTGTTGTTTTGGGGTGGAGAGTTCTGTAGATATCCGTCAGTTCCACTTAATCCAGAGCTGAGTTCAGGTCCTGAATATCTTTGTTAATTTTCTGTCTCAGTGATCTGCCTAATATTGTCATTGGGGCATTAAAGTCTCCCACTATTATTGTGTGGGAGTTGAAGTCTTTTTGCAGGTCTCTGGGAACTTGCTTTATGAATCTGGGTGCTCCTGTATTGAGTGTATATATATTTAGGATAGTTAGGACTTCTTGTCGAATTGAAGTCTTTACCATTATATAATGTCCTTCTTTGTCTTTTTTTTTTTTTTAATCATTGTTGGTTTAAATTCTGTTTTGTCAAATAGTAGGATAGCAACTCCTGCTTTTTTCTTTTTTCCATTTGCTTGGTAAATTTTCCTCCATCCCTTTATTTTGAGCCTATGTTTGTCTTTGCACATGAGATGGATCTTTTCAAGACAGCACACTGATGGGTCTTTTTTCTTTATCTAGCTTGCCATTCTGTGTCTTTTAATTGGGACGTTTAGCCCATTTACATTCAAGGTTAATACCGTTATGTGTGAATTTGATCCTGTCATAATGATGCTAGCTGGTTATTTTGCAGACTTGTTTAGGTGGTAGCTTCTTAGTGTCACTGGTCTGTGTACTTCAGTGTGTTTTGTAGTGGCTGGTAATGGTTTTTCCCTTCCCTATCACGTGCTTCCTTCAGGAGCTCTTGCAAGGCAGGCCTGGTAGTGATGAATTCCCTAAGCATTTGTTTGTTTGAAAATGATCTTATTTCTCTTTCACTTATGAAGCTTAGTTTGGCCAGATATAAAATACTATGTTGGAAATTTTTTTCCTTAAGAATGCTGGATATTGGCCCCCACTCTCTTCTGGCTTGTAGGCTTTCCACTGAGAGGTCCACTTTTAGTCTGATGGGCTTCCCTTTCTACGTGAACTGGCCTTTCTCTCTGGCTGCCCTTAAACTATTTTTTTTTTTTTGTAATTTCAATCTTAGAGAGTCTGATGACTATGTGTCTTGGGGTTGAACTCCTTGTGGAGTATCTTACTGGGGTTCTCTGCATTTTCTGAATTTGAATGTTGGCCTGTCTTGCTTGGTTGGGGAAGTTCTTCCGGATGATATCCTGGAGTATGTTTTCCAGCTTCATTCCATTCTCCCCATCTTTTTCAGGTGCCCCAATCAGTCGTAGTTTCAGTCTCTACATAATCCCATATTTCTTGGAGGTTCTATTCATTTATTTTCATTCTTTTTTGTTTATTCTTGTCTTCCTGTCTTATTTCAAAAAGGTAGTATTCAAGCTCTGAAATTCTTTCCTATGCTCGATCTATTCTGCTACCTGTGATTGAATTGTGAAGTTCTTGTGTTGTGTATTTCAGCTCCATCAGACATATTTCTCTCTAAGTCCGTCTAAGTCTCTTTCAGTCCCAGTGTGAGAACCTGGATATTTCAGTTGAAAGCGTTGAATTCATTCACCCCTTTTCATTCCTCTCTGTGAGTGCCGTGGACCGCAGCTGCTTCTATTCGGCCATCTTGGATCTTTTCCTTTCAAATCTTTAAATATCTACTTTTAAATATCTAAAAATATATATTTTATTTGTGATTATCTTTGAATCGTTGGAATTTTTTCCTTTTTCTATCTATTTATTCATTTATTCCTTTTTCTAGTTTGTACTTTTAATACTTGCTTGTCTCCCCTAGTGAACTTAAGGTAATTGGAGGCAAACATTTTTTTTTTATTAAGCACACATTATAGTATCTTGTTTGTTATAGGTTCTCAAGACTGTCTGTTATATGTTGTTAATAAAACTAGAACACAATTCTGACTGGTTGGACACTGCTGAACATACCAAGAATATTTAATAAGATAAATGAACTGAGGGATATGAAGATTCAAGTCATAGACCAAAACATAAAGAGGCCTTGCCACAATTGGTTCAGATCCCACTACATAGATAAGGGGTCAGAGACATAATTTCTTTCCCTGGGAAAAATTGTGGGTTAAAATAGGGACTCAGCCTCCAAGTATCTATACAGCACCTTGGGGGAATGCTACAAGGACTTAAAGGTTCAAATAAATATATGAACTCCTGGAATTTTGATATAAAGTTAGAAACTGCAGTTTTCTAAAATTGAAGCAAACAAGAGCAAGATAAAACCAATAAGCTTAGTTATTGTTGCGGTAACCAATACCACTATCAATAAAAATAAGCTGGTTTTAAAAATATTACTAATAAAATTAGGTATTTTTCTTCTCAATTACATTGCAGTGTATCTGGCATGAAATAATTGTATTTTTAGTAGTAGATTTTTTTTTGTAAATAAATGAGCTAGTATGAATGGTAGTCATTGTGGTAATGCTCTAACACTGTTCAAATGAGAAAGTGCCCTGATTCTAAATGATTTGTATTTATTTATATATTTACCATAACTTGATGTTAGCATCCTTTGAGAGGATCCAGTTATTGTTTCCTACCTTTATATGAAACAAAGAACCTTTAGGTCTGTAGTGTGGTTTCTGAGTGATTCTGTTCACCAAAAGTGAAGAACTTTATAAACAGATTACCAGTAATTCTTATGCCAAGTTTAGTTTCCGTTGTTAGTTAATATGTTGGCCAATATCTGACAAAGTACAGTTCATTATTCATTTAATTTTGAATCATCCCCACAAAACCTACTCGTCCCTATGTGAATTGGTATAGTTTAATTTCTGAACCTTCCAAACCAAGGACCAATTTCCGATTTCTTCTGTGAGATTCACTCTGAAGGGATGAGCCGGGTTATTGCTTTGCCATAGCCTAGTAATTTGGGTTATTCTAGAGTTTGGTCACAGATTTGATTTAGCTTTCAGTTAGTGACTAAACACTAAAGCAAGAGATTAGTAATTGGAATTGTATCACAAGATCAGAGTAGAACTAAGAGCAAAGCTAAGTCAACACTGAGACAATCATCTCTTGGGATATTGTATCTACCAACTGTCTTAGATTATTGATACCAGGAGGAAAGAGGATTTAAAAAGCTGCTTTCTGTCCTCTCTGTGATTTCAGGAGGGTGAACCAGAGCTTTTGTTTACCTTTGGATCTGTACTAAAAGCCTTTTCAAGTAGAGAATACATGGTGAGGCAGTGAGAAAATATTCACTCTTAAGCCTTATGTGGATGTGTGTACTGGTAGAATCTCTATGCAGGACAATTTGGTAATATTATTCAAAACTACATTTGAATGTATCTTTCAGCCCAATAATTTCACATCTCAAAATGTATCTTATAGGTAAATTTGCATAAAATATAAGATTATTCACTTCAGCTCTGTTTGTAATGCAAAAGAGAATATAACACTAGTTAACTATATTATAATATACCCATAAAATGTAATACTATATAGTATTGATATACAGTCATAACAAATAGTAAGGGAACCCATTATACGTAAATATATGGTAAAACAGCAAGTTTAAGAATAATATGTATATTACCCTATATGTATAAAAAATAAATAACTATATATAAATATTTGTGTATATTTTTCTATTTTTATCCATATAACATCTGTAGAAGGTTATATAATACATGGCTAAAATTGGTGGCCTCTGAATGGCTGGTCACTAGTGGTAAAAGAAAGGCATTATTTCTGGAAAAATATGTTGTACTTTTTGAATTTTGGACTATGTGAATATGTTATCCAAATTAAAAATATGTACAAAAATTTTTAAAAAGTAGTAAATACTTTTATGTCCAGGCATTTTTGTGATAAAGTTTTATGATGTTCCCAATTCAAAAATATATAATCTAAGCTCCAAAAATGTAGAAAGTAATAAATTAACTTGATACTATATAAATATTGTTAACTTCCCAGCCTAGAATAAAGTGGTTTTATGGCTGTCTACTTTTGTCAGCCAATTCTAAATTTTAGATTTTACAACTTGCAACTTCCCAATCATAGTGCTTATTCCCATACAGTTATGTGCTGTATAATTATAATACTGTATTTTTACTATACCTTTTCTATGTTTAGATATGGTTGGATACACAAATACCATTGTGTTTTGGTTGCCTACAATATTCAGTACAGTAACATGCTGTACAGACTTGTAGCCTAAGAGCAATACGCTAAACCATATTGCCTAGATGTGTAGTAGACTAAGCTATCTAAGTTTGTATATGTGCACTCTATAATGTTTGCACAGTGGCAAAAGCACCTAACAATGCATTTCTTTGAATTTCTCTTCATCATTAAGCAACACATATCTATATGAGACATAATGCTTACATATTAGACACACTGTTTTGTGAAAATTATTTGTCCATGTAGAGCTGGATTATCAACATACCAAAGATTCCCTTGGAACTTAGTGTATTTCTTGCCATTTCCTAGATTGACTCAGTGTTGGATTTGCTCCTAAGGATATTCCATCTACTTGGTGACTTCAGTCAATTCAGACAGAAACACGTTCTTATGACTTCAGGTGTATTAGCTGAATGAGAGCATCTCCTTTTCAAAATTCCACCACAGTTCCCAGATTTGAGCTCCGTTTAAATAATGTGGCTTCTGTGCCATTTTGTGACTGGCAGGAAAGGTTGATTAGGCCTTGATTATATGCTCACATCTATTTTAAGGGTTTTGGACCAGTAGTATTCAAAGCAAATGGATTGAAAGTTTAGGAGAAATCACTCCCCAATGGAAACCCAGAATGTTAACAAGTGAAATGAACTGGATGCTAGGAAGGCAAAAACAGCAGCTATAAACTGTAAGAATATATTATAAAGAAAAAAGCTTGCATTTTCACTTGGAGGAAACAAGACCAGTAAAAGATGTGACCGGAATGGAAAAGGTTGTTGAACCAGACTAAAGTACAATGGGCTAGTCCAGATTTAGAGATTAAACTCAATTTCCTATTGCTCTTGTTTTGGTTTACTGCTAAAACAAAAACACTTGAGGCATGGAATATGCACCACTTAGAGAATGAAGTAGTGGAATCAGCCTTGTTCCTCTGAGAGGAGTGCCTGTAATTCAGTAGTCAGCACCCTGGATTGGAGGAGTCCAGGCCTCTTGGCTTCTTGCCTTTTGCAGGTATAACTAGTGAAGGACACACATTAGACACTGAAAATCTACCCACTAATATGTATGTGTGTTTATATATATATATATATATATATATATATATATATATATATGAGATGTTTTTCTGTGTCACAATTAGATATTCTGTATTCCCTTTCTTACTAAGTTCTTGGGCCAACAGCAAGCCTAACCAGGTCTTACCAATGCGGACAATCATGGCAAAACTTAAAGTCTAAGAGCAGGGAAGTTTAACGTGTACTCAATACTTTTTGAATGGCTGAATAAATGACTGAATTTTCACAGAAAATTGACACCTCTAAAAAAGAAAGATATTTTTAAGAAAAATGGCCCATTTATACTATAGAAATCAAAATTATGTGCTTTATCAGTGATAACACCATTGATTATTAAAGCAGCAATATACTAAACCATGTGTATATGTTTTCTGTGTAATTTTACAACTATGAGAATACATCCTAAAATTAGTTAACACATTTAAAAGGGGGAAATTTAATTTTATTAAGTCTAGAGAATCATTATAGAATTTACCCTAATGGCTTAAAAAAGTTAAAATATTTCACTAACCCTTAAATCTTTTTGTGTACTCAGAAGATTTCAGCCCAATTGATCATGTTTCACTTCAACAAATCCTTATAAATAAACTTTAACCCATAGGACAGATCCATTAATTATGCTTTCAGGGGAGGCATAATTAATGGATCTGTACTGTGGAATTATAGCATTCAGTAAATATTAATAATGCAAACTCACTCTACCAAGCACCTTAATAGTACCCAAACAAATAGATCATTTTATATGACTGAAGCTTTCCTTCAGCATTCCCATATGGAACATGAAAGTATGCAAAACAATTTAACATCAGCTTTTCTGGGAGAACTTAATAGAAGATTAAAGATTCTCTAATGGAGAGATTTTGCATCTCAATAAAATGATCTGTCAAAATTTATTTTGATGAAAGTTTTAAAAGCCCTGATAAAAACTCAGAGGCTATGAGTAAATGACTATTATGTATTATAACAATGAATAGCCTGGTTATATTGCTAATGAAGAATTTTTAAAATAAACTTTTAATTGGGGAATAGTTTTATATTTACAGAAAATATGCAGAGACAGTACAGACGAGTGTCATAAACTCCTGAGTTTCTCCTACTGTTATCATCCAACCTCAGCAGAGTACATTTCTCACAACTTAAAAAACCATCGTTGGTGCATTACTATTAACTCAACTGATCAATGTATTTGGATTTTAACAGTTTTCCTTAATGTCCTTTTTGTTATTCCCGAGTCACATTCAGGATATTTTATTACAAGGGTCCCCAACTTCCTGGCCACGGACCAGTGGTCCGTGGCTCATTGGAACTGAGCCGCACTGCAGGAGGTGAGCGGAGGGCGAGTGAGCTAAGCTTCAGCTGTGCTTACAGCTGCTCCGCATCATTGCCATTACCAACTGAGCTCCACCTGCCTTTCAGATCAGCTGCGGCATTAGAGACCCTTAGGAGCGCTAACCCTAGTGTGAACTGCACATGCGAGGTTTGAATGCTCCTTATGAGATTCTAATGCCTGATGATGTGTCACATTCTCCCATCCCTCCCAAGATGGGACATCTAGTTGCAGGAAAACAAGATCAGGGCTCCTACTGATTCTACATTATGGTGAGTTGTATAATTATTTCATTATATGTTACAATGTAATAATAATAGAAATAAAGTGCACAATAAATGTAATGCACTTGAATCATCCCTAAATCATCCCCCTCCCACTCTGTGGAAAAATCGTTTTCCATGAAAACGGTCCCTCATGCCAAAAAGGTTGAAGACCATTGCTTTATTATTGTTGTTCGCCATGCCTGCTCAGTGAAAGTTTCTCACACTTTTCTTGTTAAGCACTGATTAGGTTTTTGCAGAACATTCCTCGATTTAGATTTGTCTGATATTTTTCTCATGATTAGACTGTGGCCATTGGTTTGAGGGTAGAAGACCATAGATGTGAAGGATCCCTCTCTTCACATTATACAACGTTCATGCTGTCTACATAATGCTACCCTTGATCACTTGGTTGAGGTAGTGTCTGCTGGGTCTCTCCACTGTGAAGTTACATTTTCCTTTTTTCATACATTACACTTTGGAAGAAAGTCATTCAGTGCAGCCTGAGGGTGGGAATAGGGTGTTAAGTTTCATCTCTTGAAGAGAACTAGCTAAATGAATTATTTGGAATTCTTCTGAAAAAAGATTTGTCTCGTCTCTCTATTTATTTGCTGATTTGGAATTTTTCTGAAAAAAATGTGTCTCTTCTCCCTATTTATTTGCTCATTCTTTTAATACTTTGAGTTATACTCCGTAGTATGTTATTTATGTTGTTGTTTGAATTGTTCCAGCTTTGGCATTTGGGAGCTCTTTCGTGTTGACTTCTTTGTTCTTTGTCTGTTTGGCATACCCCTGTTCTTTTGTTTTTTTAGTACTTCCTTGCTTTATGGTACCACAGGATGCTCCAGAATCATCTTGTGCCTCTTGTAAATTACTTGTCCCATCCTGGACTTGGAATTAGACATTTCTCCTAGGAGCCCTGATTTCTTTTTTAGAAAAAAAAAAAAAAAAAAAACAAGATCTAGGCACTGTGTGTTAGTAAGGATATTTTATTTAATAAAATTAACACATTTTCCGCAGAATCAGAAGAAAAACATAAGACATACAATAAAATATTTATAATACTTGTAAAAGATTCTTTCATTTTCATGGATTAAAAATTAACTCCCTAACTTATGAATCAGTTAACTATATTTCAAAAATAAATTTAAATTTTAAATTTTATATTTTGTTTGTTTGTTTGTTTTTGCAGTTGCAAGATTTAATAGAGTGAAAACAGAGCTCCCATACAAAGGGAGGGGACCCAAAGAGGGTAGCCTAAATTTTATGTTGTTAGATACACACGGCCGACTTGGAAATTGTATACACAGAACATTGATAGTACTAAGTGACAAATAGTTTGTGAATCAATTGAGAGTTCTTCCTTTCTTCATATCAAAATGAAGAAGAGAATACTGTTTCCCAATGCTATTAAAATGAATACACGTTTGTATTTATCAATAATAAATATAATAGTAGCAGTTAAGATGTAACACTCAAAATATCAACTTTATTTTCTGATTTTTAATAGTGCCTCTTATTCTTCAATTTCTCTGCTTTTTTAGTGACAGAATATTGAGTTTCAAAGCTCTCAACTATGTACTTTGCCCAATGCCAATTAAGCAGTGTCCATTGAGCATGTTCACATTTTCAAACTAAACATTTAAATCATTGTTTATAGTAACAGATGATACACTATTTCCCCAAATTTTTGTCTAGATTTAACTTGAGAAAAAAAAGTTGCTATTAGTATAACAAAAAATATTTTCTTTCATGCTCATTATTTATTTTGGGGTAGACGAACTCTTATGATTTGCAAGTCTTACTTTTCACTTGGGTTTTATTGTGGTTGTTGTTAATAAACCTTGTATACTTATTTTTTCTCATCAAAAATGACTTCTGTTAATTAACTTTAAGTTGGTACAAAGATATTGAGTTTGAAGATTTCAATGAGACCACTTATCTGCTTTTTCCAATTTCTTGATAAATTGTCCCTGATTATTCATATATGTTTTAAGGAGCCATCTCATAGGAGCTAAGAGAAGTTCTAGTCCTCCTCCTGCCATTGTTTTCCTTTAGTATGGGGTCATTTTCATTTAGCCTGTTGATATCTGCTCTTCACCAACACTGTATTGCAGATTTGAATATGATAAGGTGGCATGGTGTTTGCAGGAAACTCTGTGTGCTTAGATCATAGTTTATTCCATTGAAATTTTTGAAGAAGAGGGTAGTATTTCCCATCTGTCTCTTGGGATTTTATTTAAAATAGCTTTTTTTATGTTTGCTTGCTCCCTCTTTTTGCTCAGGGCCAAAGATGAGTCCAATGGTAAGAGAAACAGTCTCTGAGATAATAGAAACATTGCTTCTCTTGGTATTTCTATTCTTCTTCCCAACTAAATATTTCACTTCTCTCCTTCTGCTAATTATCTTCCTAGGAAGTTCCATAATATCCCACTCTGATGAGAGTCTTGAATATTACTTTAAACATTTCAGTGCTGTAGCAAAGCCTTCCTACCCTTCCTTAGATATATCTACACATAATAATTCCATATTTTTATTTATTATAATTATAGTGAAGACATGAGTAAATATAAGACTTTCATATTATGAGAAAGGTTGGTTAAAATATCTGAGATTACTTGCTAAAATTCAAATTAACCTGTGAAAATCTTGTGCTATAACACATATAGTATCAGGATTATTTAATGTTTATTGTATACCAAGAAATTGGAAAAGCATCTTCAAAGAATAAATCTCTGATCCTGCTATCTTTTGCCCATATGTATTGAAGTGAAAGGTTAGCAGAAGAAAACGTAAGAGAGAATCTTTGAGAACGTGATTGGTAGGCCAATATTTCTTAGGTAAAACACCAAAACCACACACCACAAAATCAAGCTAAAAAAACAAATAGTTTAGAAAACTTTGGCTCTTTTGAATATGTGGTTAAGAAAATAAAAAGTTAAACCACAAACTGGGTAAAAATATTTGTAATAAACATATATGACAAAGGATTTGTATACAATAATCCAATGATAAAAATTGGCAAAATATTTTAATACTCTTAGCAAATGAGATATACTAATGGTTAATGGGCACATGAAATGATGCTTAACATCATTAGTAGCCCATGGAAGAGAAAGTTAAAACCACAATGAGCTTCCACTGCACACCCATAAAATGCCTAATTTTTTAAAAAAGACTGATAGACCAATGTTTCCAAGACGTAGGACAAGTAGAAGTGCAAAATATTACAATCCTTTTGGAAAATAGTTGTCAGTTTCTTATAAAGTTTACATAATACAGGATGATATAAATTTGCCAGAAGACCCAGATATATCATTGCTAAGTATTTACTAAAGACGCATTAAAACACATGTCCAAAAAAGATATATACATGAATGTTCAGCATGTTTTTTTCATTAGAGCCCCAAATAGGAAGTAACACAAATCCCATCAGGAAGTGAGTGAATAAGCAAATTTCTGTCCACCATGAAATACTATACAACATTTTGAAATAATAGACTACTGAAATATGCACCAATATGACATAATGAATTTCAGAATCATTTTGCTGAGTGAAATAAGCCAGACCCAAAAGAGTTCATGCTATACACTTCTAATTATATGAAATTCTAGAGCAGCCCAAAGCAAACTAGTAAAAGAAAACACACCATTGTTTCCTGGGAGCAGGGATGGGGATAGTTCAATACAGAGGCGCATGAGGGAACATTTTGAGGTGATGAAAATGTTCTGTATCTGATATTGGTGGTGGTTACATATATGGATATATTTGTCAAAACTCATCTAATTGTATGCTCAAAAACTGCATTATTCTGTAGGTATGTTATATCTCAATAAAGTTGATTTAAAGAAAAGGATGGGTTGGAGGTGAGGAATGAAATCACTTGTCAATTAAGGAAATTGTCTTCTAAAAACAACAGCAACAAAGAAGTGAAAGAGTTTTTTTAAAATTAGGCAAGTAGAAAGAATTCTAGAGGCAATATTCATAAAAAGAAGGTGATATTAGCCAGAATATTTATAATATGCTCAGTAAATTCTTGTCTAGATTTTATTATTGAACCTAAGGATGACACTTAGGAGAAAAATGAAAGAGAACATAGTCTACATTAAATAGAAATAGAAAGGGAGAGGTGACCAATTTGTGCAAAATAACATTTTAATGGTAGGTAAAATGTTAGGTTCATATTACTTATCTGTGCTAGTGTTTGAAAGAAGCAGTTTGTCTGTTGGACTTACAACCAAAAATCAGGTTAAGAACACTTGTTAGAATAGGCTTCTTATGACAGAAATCTCTAGTGTGTCTCCAATGGATTAAAAAAAAATTCATGAGAATTAAGGAGATTTATTCTGTTGAGATATTTGCTTCTTTTAGAAAATAGCTCTTCTATTTTCCCATAGGATTCACTTTCACATTATTATGAACCAATCACTTGTAAAATCTCTGAAATATATCAAAAGCAGATGAAGCCATAATTCTGACAGAACATTTTATGAAGAAAGTTGTGGATTAACTAAAACTGTTAGCTTTTAAAAACATCAAATGTAACTTAAGTATTTTATTTAGATATTAAATTGTATCAGTATTGCTATTGTTGAATGAAAGAGTAAATGGATTAAAATATGAAATGTGGACAAGATTTATCTTCAAAAGCTTTACAATAGTATTTGATCTAAAAGAATAAGCAAATTGGAATGATATCTAAATTACAGATCTCTGAAAAGCAAATGGGAAAACAATAGGATAAACATGAAAATAATTTATGTATTTCTCAACTTGATAACTAAGTACAGTTTATCAGCTGTTGTCATATGAGATTGATTTGTTTTTTTAAAATATTTATCTCAAGATTTCCTCAGAACAGTAGAATTAAGGTGTCACACTTTAAGATTGATTTGAAAATTATAGCTAGAACACAATTTTCTCTTAGAATGACATTCAAAGAATCAATGTTACATAATGTAAAATTTGGAGTCTGCTTTTTACTACCCTTTGATTTATACATTAATTTCTGGAAAGTTGTGGGAGACCTCAACCTTTAAAGAAGTTTACCATGAACCTTGACTTTGCACTCATGTTCTTATGAAAATTAAACCTTCATTGGAAAGACTGTGATCCAGGCTTTTCAATTTTTACAAGTGAATGTCATCTATGTCTCCTAAATATATAATTTTTGAGGGTATGATACTTTAATAAGCTATGCAGGCTGTCCATACTACAGGTAAATATCGGATAATTCAACTATGAATGAATTATGTTCTGTCACTTGCTTAAATTCTTGTGAGAAATCCAACTTTAAGAGATTTAGCTCAAGAGTCTTTTTTTCTGTGTTTTTCAGCATAAAGCTTCATTCATGTCTTGTGTTAACATCCTGCGGTAAATTAGTTAGCAAGACCAGCCTTGTTTCTCTATTATGTCATATAATCAGAGAGCGAGAGTCAGCAATTCATAATATTTCCTGGATTGATCAAATAAATGGCGTAGAACTCCGGATAAATTTTGAAATTAAAGTCGATAACTAACTCACCTCAATTATCTGGTGCATGTATTTTCCTACTTCCTTTAGTAGATTATTGTTCAATTTTTACCTGATTTCCTTCTTTAGATATTTTTACTCAATGCACTGCCTTATATCAATTTCCAAAATAGGTGTGGTGTGTGTTAAATTAACATTATGCTGAATATCTTGGTTCCTGTGTTTATAGTTCTTATCCTTGGTTTCTGGACTAGGGAGTCATAAGTAGTCCCAACTTAATGGATATTTAAAATATGTCCAGTTTATTGTACATTCGAATACAGTGAATTAAAAATAATCCTTGAATAGAAAGTCTCTAAGAATAAGTAGTGGTTGTAGCACCTATGCTTTGAATGCGTTCTTTTGTTGAAACTTAAGTGAGTCAAACTTGTCTACTTATATCCTTATCTCACTTGAGGTGAATTCATTCTTTGGTTTTAATCTTCACTGCAAAATTTCTGTGTGTTTGCACATATATTTAGAAACCAAGCTGAAAATGTAGGTATATATTCTTTTCAATGTTTTCTTTTGTTTTATTTGCATATGGGAGAATCCCTCTGAGAGACTGTTAAGAATATAATAAAATGACTTCTGTTGCTACCTACTATTAGTAACTTTTTGTTGCTTTTAGAAAAGTAAATTAATGATGAACTTCTAACTGATATATCTTTTTTAGGCTAATTTCTCATTAAAGACGTTTTAATTGATTTTATTTTAAAAAGACTAGATAAACAGCCATTAGCAACATTCCAGGCATTCTCTTACATTTGTGTAAATCTTTTATCCGTAAATTTTTGTTTAGCAGAAGAAAAGAAAGGTAAAATGTCAGGGGCTATGAATTTAGGAATTTAAAAAATTTAATATTTTTTCAGTTTGTAATTGTATATTATGGCAGATTGGTTTACATAATGAAAAAAGTGGTTGCAATGATTTAAATCTTTATAGAAGAAAAACTAATCTGTGTTTGAAAATCAGTCTGAAATACATTGAAATAGCAACATAATGAATTATTACGGATACAGTTTAATTTAAAAAAGGTAAAATATAAATTAAGCAATGATGATAATAAATACCACCCTAACACAAAAAATGGCCATTATATTTGATAAAATGCACTTAAAATATACCTGAAGAGTGATAATTTGACTAATTTCCCAGATAATCGTTTCTACATAAGGAATGATTATATAATTATGATTAAATCTGCATTAAATCTGATTTTTTACGTTCATATTTTACTTATTTGTTTATTTTAATGATTTATTTATTTTTCTAAATTATGGATAGTCAAAATGACTACAAAACAATCCTAATTTAATTCAATTTCACTGTCCTTGCAGAGTGCAGACATGAGTCCAGCAAGCAGTACCACGTCACTTCCTGTTAGTCCTCTTACTGAAGAGCCAGTGCCTTTCAAGGTAAAAAACAAACAAGAAAGCATTATTTATAAAAATTTTAGGATAGTTAAGAAATAGTTTAAAATAGTTTATGTGTAGATGGTGAAGTGAACTGCTTTACTCTTCAAGGGTCTGATTTCAAATCTTAAAATCATTTTTTTGTGTGTTCCATTGTCATTGTATTGCTAACTAAAGGTAAAGGTTTGAATGAAAATTAATACTTTATGGGACAATTGTTTGTCTTACATGTAAATGGTGGAGTTGTATTGTAATAGGTTGATTCACATGAATTAGAGGTTTTAAATATTTTGTTTATAGTAATTATATTAATATACATCATAGGGGTAGAAGGAAACATTCAGCCCTCATCTAGTGGTTAAATTTTCATTAGCAATGCTAGGTTACTAATAATTAATTATGTAATTCTTTTAAAATAAGAGTCAAAATCAAGAGTTGAAATATGGAATCATTCCACCAAACATATTGTATTTAATAAATATTCGAGTAAATATGCAAATCAATATGTGGTATGACTGGTGACATTTTTTTCAGTTTGGGAAGCTATATACATAACAAATACGAAGTCTTGTTTTGCCACAAGATTAGATGTTTCTATTTAAGCCAAAGCTTGTAGATCAACTATTTTATGTTTGTACTGGGGTATTTAGATATTATTAGGATTATTATAAATAAAAACAATTCTTAAGAGCCTGAGGAAAAAAACTTAAAACGTTGGGATGATGTACTTAAGTGCACTGATTTCAGTATAGTTTGGTTCAAAGACAGGTGCACATTTTAAGATTATCACTTTTATGATTGCAATATTTTAACATGTAATTATTATGAGAGTTTTTTATTTTTCATTTAAGGACTGTATCTTATTCAATTTTATATTGCTTATACGTAGTACAGTTGCTGGCATGGATTTTCATATACTCAATATTGCTGTCTTGTTGAAATGATAATTATAGAAGGCTATGAATTCAAATGAGAGTATTTAGTTTTCTAATTATGGATACTTTTTTGCTTAATGAGAGTCAAATATTTGTTAGAAGGCCCTTTCTATAACTGCTAATTGTTAAATACTGAATGGTATTCTGATTACATTATTTATTGAAACATATTTTCTTTATTATTATACAGATAAATGAGAAAATAATACTAATGCTACAAAGTTTGATGTTACTGTTTTATGGTATATGGAACAAATTTACTGAAGAAGCATATCTTTAACAAGATTTTAATTGAATTCTCAAAACTTCACCAGAAACCACTTTTTCTTTTTAATATATTAACAATGATTACAGTCTTTGAAAATTAATGTATTTTTTAACAGAGGTTAAAAAAGGTTAGACATATTTCAGAATCTGCTGACATAAAGCTAATATAAATATAATTAGTTTCTCTAACTGGTTCTGAGAGATCAGTAGTTTTGGGGTAAATGTAAATGGTTCTATAAGAAATTAAAACTTCCAAGTGCTTATAATATTTAATATTGTCTTTTGATGGCCAACATAGTTATAGTGACTTTTAATTTACTCCTTTTGTGAAAGGAATATTGCCTATATCTTTTCAAAGTATTTAATCACCTATAAAATTATCCCACTAGTGTTTATAAGTATCTAAACTTAAAATTCAAAATTATGAAATAAAACTTTATCTGCTTCTTTCATTTTTAGTTTATAAATTGTCGTTGTGTAAATGAATAATATAATAATGTTACGTAAACACAAAATATACAGAACTATTTTGAACAGAATCTTAACAGTATAAAGCATTGTAATTTCAAGGATATGTTGAGAATTATATAACACATAGAAGACATTTAAGTTTTTTTGTAACCATATTCTGAAAAAGTCTAATATTATAATTCATATGTCTAAAACTTTGATTAAAATTATGATATTTGAATAGCTAGGTAACTAGAAAATAAAAGGTTGTCTTTTTCACCTATTCCCCATGAATGTGACATGATATTTCATGTTAGTATTAGATTAATCCTCTTAACCTCTTAGCTTACTTTTCTAAGATACAGTGATTTCAGCACTCAACCCCATCACAATCCACCCTAACATTAGAAGAGCAAAGCTTCTTCTAATATTGGTGGGTGATTGAGGGATTTGATTTTCCTTTTTCTTCTGGGAAGTAATTAGATTACTAGAAGAAAGGTATTTACTCCACTTTCTTGGTCAGTTTTGGAAGCACTCAGAACAGTTGGAGGAAGATATCTTGTTTTGGCTGGTATGTTTATCAAGGTGCATGGTTTTTTTTAAGCATTACCTTTAGAATGACATTCAGATTAAGTAGATTTCAACCACATCATTTGAAATAAAGACAAATGGTAAATTATTTTTATAAAAAATAAATACTTTCCCACTAATACCCATGCCTTTATTCTTGAATGTTAGATAAGAAATTGGCTATTGTTAAGAATGTACCATAGTAAGATATATTAAATTAAGTATGGAAAAAAAGATGGCATCCTAGGGACTATCCCAAGGTAGGTTAAACTTTAGAGATACATGAATTTAAAATGGTAATTCAGTCTTGTTTGGGATCGAATGTTTATTTTTTCCAATATGGCAGCATTTTTCAACTTTGTTAGTATTGGAGCCCATTCTTTCAATTAAATAAAAACGATCTGCCGAGAAAGATAGTCTAAGCCCCACATACATACTCATTTCTCTATTCCCCCACACTATGGTTCAGTTCCTGCTAAACTCATATTTACTGTTTAAAAACCATTGTTGGAGTGGTTTGTTTGGTGTAGCTATCCTTTCAAAACTGAGGACATTTCACAAAAAAATTCATCCAACTTTGTCTTAAACAATTGAAAAATCTGGAAACTTTGTGGATCTCGTTGTAAGTAGAACTACTTGATAAGAGATGAGAAGGCTTTCTCCATATAGACAGGGCACATAAACTCCAGTCACCACAGTCATCACCATTCCTACTATATTCATGCCAGGCGATGAATGTATTTGACTGTATTCCTTCATAGAAGAATACAGTCTTCCACATATACTACACATAATACTACACATATACTATACATAATAAATATACTACACATATACTACACATAATAAATATACTACACATATACTACACATAATAAACTGCAGATTTCCTGGGCAGCCTCTTGATACTGAGGAGTTTCTAGGATGCTTGGTTCAAAAAGTTTCTTTTATAAGAACTGTCAAATTCTTTTACCTTTATAAACTATTGTTATGGGCATCTATTTGGAAACAAAATGCAAATGTATAACCTCTAGTTTTTGTTGTTTTTTAATAGAATATTCAGCATTATATCAACTGTACACACATATGGTCTGACACATGCCACTACATCATTATAGAAGAGCCAAAGGATAACCAATTTTGCATAGGTAGGAACAAAATGTTATCAAACATCAACAACAGAATCATAAAAGTTCAAGATCATTAAAGTGAAACATTGCTCTTATAAAAAACAGTGGATTGCTTAGCCATTAAGTTTTTTATAGTTTTCTGAGGACTAAACCTGAACAAAATTGATGTTGTTAATTTTAATGTGCTCATTCTATCCTTTTCTGTCTTTTCCCTCTGACATTCTCTCTGATTTCTTGCAAACATCTAATCACTTCCCATCTCATCTGCCTGACATCTCCCTTTGTTAGCCTTGGTAAAATGCTCCCCACTGAAGATGGCTTCAAGCCACTACATTTTACTGTTCTTTAGTAGGATGACCCTTTCAATGTTTTGTACATATGCAGTTATTAGCAGCCTCAATCCATTCCTGGAACTAACAATCTTGAAGCTAAAGCTGGCTCATTGCTCCTGACCCTCCATAAAAGTACAATTTATCATGAGACATGTTCTTTTTGCTAGTAGTGTTCATCAGTTTTTAAATTTATTTGTAATTCAATGAAGCATGATGGCTACATTTTAGTCTTTTTTCCTACTTAAGTAATTTTTTTTATTAGATATGTTAGGAAATCATATTATCTTACTGTACTGTATTACATTTATCCTGTGATAAATTCAGCAGGAAATAAAAATCTTCTATTCTATTGTTCTTTGAACTTCTGAAGACTTTTGTGCTTCAAAAGTGCAGAAAGGCATTGAGGAATACCCTCCATTCACCAATCCTTGATCAAAATTTAAAACAAACAAACGTAATTCATTGCATTTCTTGGCCCATTGACTACTGCTTCCCTGGGATGTTTGCATTCCTGGAATGCCTAGAGGGATTATCACAGTACCTGGAATGCACAATGGCACCACCCTCTCTGAGGTTTGGCCACATTCCCAAGGAACTGACAATGTGGCATTTGGTTCTTTCCTAGGTCTCTTCTTCTTATGAAATCCAAGGTTCTCTGACTTCTTTTCCTCATCCCTAGTTATTACTCTTTAGTCTAAAGAAACTCCAAGATTCTCTCAGAGATGTTTCTTCTCTCCTTAAATCAGCCAGGGCACTGAAAAAACAATAACAAGAATAAGAACAAGAAAAAACTCTTTGATGTACTTTTTAGGAATAGAATTGTGTCTGAAGATTCTTCTGCCATGACATGAACCTAACTTTAATATGCACAGAGCCACTTTGCTTAAGCAGGGGATAGAAAGGAGGAAGTAGATAAATAAATTGTTTCAAAAAATTTTTTTGTAGGCTGGGTGTAGTGGCTCACCCCTCTAATTCTAGCACTTTGGGAAGCTGAGGCAGGAGGTTCGCTTGAGCTCACGAATTTGAGCCCAACTTTAGCAACATAGGGAGACCCCATCCCTATTATTTAAAAACATATGTTCTACCATGAAATACTGGTATGTTAAGCAATAAAAATGATGATTAACTTTACGTGACCATAGAGCCTGGATTCAGGAATTAGTAATGTGTAGTAACACACACTTTGCTCCCTATTGTATAAAATAAAGTGTGTAGAAAAAAAGATGCAGTAAATATAGAATTATCAATCTTCAACTCTGGGGATGGGTCATACTATTTTAAGAAAAATTTTCTATAGTTTCTATAATGACCACTTATTTCTATTTTTAAAACAATGTTTATTTTTAATAAAGCAGAAAAGAGAATTGGGAGCATTAGAAGCAATGCAGTCTAATTAGGAGACTGTCTGGGAGGATCAAACCCCAGTTTTGCCACTCTCTAGCTATGCGAGACCTTGAGCCAGTTATTTTTTGTCCACATATCTTATTTATAAAATAACAGCAACTACTTCTTCATTAGGTTCTTATAAGGTTAAGCAAGTTAATAAATGAAAAGTGTCTATAATAGCACATAGTAACCCATAGGTAAGTGTTGATTATTATTTTTATAGATGCAAGATCTCCAAGTTCAATGCAAGAAAGTCTTATAAATACTGTAGGGCAGAAATTTTGCCACTGAACTCCTACTACTTTATTTTCAAATATGAAAGAAATATATTTTAAACATAAATTATTTACTTTGATGAAGATTCAAGTTTAACATTTATTCCTACAAGTCATGCTATTTATTTTATACCCTTGAGTATTCAGTTGAGCTCATATATCAGATTCCTCTTATGAAAAATGATTAATGGAAATGTTTATTAATTTTGAGAAGGAGTAAATATAATGAATTTGTCTTGAGGGAAAACTGGTAAATATAATGAAACACTACTTGGAAAAAAATACATAATAGTTTCTGTAACAATAAGAACATATATATATTGGCCGGGCGCGGTGGCTCACACCTGTAGTCCCAGCACTTTGGGAGGCTGAGGTGGTTGGATCACGAGGTCAGGGGATCGAGACCATCCTGGCTAACACGGTGAAATCCCGTCTCTAGTAAAAATACAAAAAATTAGCCTGGCGAGGTTGCGGGCTCCTGTAGTCCCAGCTACTCAGGAGGCTGAGGCAGGAGAATGGCATGAACCCAGGAGGCGGAGATTGCAGTGAGTGGAGATTGTGCCACTGCACTCCAGCCTGGGCTACAGAGCGAGACTCCATCTCAAAAAATAAAAACAAAATAAAATAAAATAACAAAAGAACATATAGTATCTTTTTATCAGGCATACACCATAGCAACTTTTTCTTTTGTTATCCAAACCACCACGGTAACGTAACCTGGTAACCTCCTAAAAGCATACCTTCCAGTGAAGGAATATTATTTAACCACTTTAGAATACTGGGGAAACACCCATTGTGAACAAAGCGCTGCTGCTATTTTACTTGTTTATATATTATAACATCAACATAGTGAGTAGTTTCAATTTATTTCGTCTAAATATATCATTATGTAAAAGAACACATTTGGAAACTCTGAAAGACAGAGGTCAAACTGTGGCATGTCCTTCACAACATCATCTGTTGTGTATCCTGCATAGACTCATTTTTGTGTGTGTATGAGAGAGTTTTTATTGTTCCTTTTCATTTATTGAATGTAATGGTCTCTCTTAGTATTAGAAATCGCTTTTTATTTATTTATTTATTTATTTATTTATTTTTATTATTATACTTTAAGTTTTAGGGTACATGTGCACAATGTGCAGGTTAGTTACATATGTATACATGTGCCATGCTGGTGTGCTGCATCCATTAACTAGTCATTTAGCATTAGGTATATCTCCTAAAGCTATCCCTCCCCCTCCCCCCACCCCACAACAGTCCTCAGAGTGTGATGTTCCCCTTCCTGTGTCCGTGTGTTCTCATTGTTCAATTCCCACCTATGAGTGAGAATATGTGGTGTTTGGTTTTTTGTTCTTGTGATAGTTTACTGAGAATGATGATTTCTAATTTCATCCATGTCCCTACAAAGGACATGAACTCATCATTTTTTATGGCTGCATAGTATTCCATGGTGTATATGTGGCACATTTTCTTAATCTAGTCTATCATTGTTGGACATTTGGGTTGGTTCCAAGTCTTTGCTATTGTGAATAGTGCCACAATAAACATACATGTGCATGTGTCTTTATAGCAGCATGATTTATAGTCTTTTGGGTATATACCCAGTAATGGGATGGCTGTGTCAAATGGTATTTCTAGTTCTAGATCCCTGAGGAATCGCCACACTGACTTCCACAAGGGTTGAACTAGTTTACAGTCCCACCAACAGTGTAAAAGTGTTCCTATTTCTCCACATCCTCTCCAGCACCTGTTGTTTCCTGACTTTTTAATGATTGCCATTCTAACTGATGTGAGACGGTATCTCATTGTGGTTTTGATTTGCATTTCTATGATGGCCAGTGATGGTGAGCATTTTTTCATGTGTTTTTTGGCTGCATAAATGTCTTCTTTTGAGAAGTGTCTGTTCATGTCCTTTGCCCACTTTTTGATGGGGTTGTTTGTTTCTTTCTTGTAAATTTATTTGAGTTCATTGTAGATTCTGGATATTAGCCCTTTGTCAGATGAGTAGGTTGCGAAAATTTTCTCCCATTCTGTAGGTTGCCTGTTCACTCTGATGGTGGTTTCTTTTGCTGTGCAGAAGCTCTTTAGTTTAATTAGATCCCATTTGTCAATTTTGGCTTTTGTTGCCATTGCTTTTGGTGTTTTAGACATGAAGTCCTTGCCCATGCCTATGTCCTGAATGGTAATGCCTAGGTTTTCTTCTAGGGTTTTTATGGTTTTAGGTCTAACATTTAAGTCTTTAATCCATCTTGAATTAATTTTTGTATAAGGTGTAAGGAAGGGATCCAGTTTCAGCTTTCTACATATGGCGAGCCAGTTTTCCCGGCAGCATTTATTAAATAGGGAATCCTCTCCCCATTGCTTATTTTTCTCAGGTTTGTCAAAGATCAGATAGTTGTAGATATGCGGAGTTATTTCTGAGGGCTCTGCTCTGTTCCATTGGTCTATATCTCTGTTTTGGTACCAGTACCATGCTGTTTTGGTTACTGTAGCCTTGTAGTATAGTTTGAAGTCAGGTAGTGTGATGCCTCCAGCTTTGTTCTTTTGGCTTAGGATTGACTTGGCGATGCGGGCTCTTTTTTGGTTCCATAGGAACTTTAAAGTAGTTTTTTCCAGTTCTGTGAAGAAAGTCATTGGTAGCTTGATGGGGATGGCATTGAATCTGTAAATTACCTTGGGCAGTATGGCCATTTTCATGATATTGATTCTTCCTACCCATAAGCATGGAATGTTCTTCCATTTGTTTGTATCCTCTTTAATTTCATTGAGCAGTGGTTTGTAGTTCTCCTTGAAGAGGTCCTTCACATCCCTTGTAAGTTGGATTCCTAGGTATTTGATTCTCTTTGAAGCAATTGTGAATGGGAGTTCACTCATGATTTGGCTCTCTGTTTGTCTGTTATTGGTGTATAAGAATGCTTGTGATTTTTATACATTGATTTTGTATCCTGAGACTTTGCTGAAGTTGCTTATCAGCTTAAGGAGATTTTGGGCTGAGACGATGGGGTTTTCTAAATATACAATCATGTCATCTGCAAACAAGGACAATTTGACTTCCTCTTTTCCTAATTAAATACCATTTATTTCCTTCTCCTGCCTAATTGCCCTGGCCAGAACTTCCAACACTATGTTGAATAGGAGTGGTAAAGAGGGCATCCCTGTCTTGTGCCAGTTTTCAAAGGGAATGCTTCCAGTTTTTGCCCATTCAGTATGATATTGGCTGTGGGTTTGTCATAGATAGCTCTTATTATTTTGAGATACGTCCCATCAATATCTAATTTATTGATAATTTTTAGCATGAAATGCTGTTGAATTTTGTCAAAGGCCTTTTCTGCATCTATTGAAATAATCATGTGTTTTTTGTCTTTGGTTCTGTTTATATGCTGGATTACATTTATTGATTTGCATATATTGAACCAGCCTTGCATCCCAGGGATGAAGCCCACTTGGTCTGGAAGAGTCCACTATGGTATATTTCTGCATTTCTGGTCACTTTTTACTAAGCCATCTATGCATTCAAGGATTTGTTGATGAATCAATTTGTCAAGTACCTACCATGTTCTTAGTAATATTCTAAGGTATTGGTATATTGATGTCAACAACACGGACTAAATCCCTACATTAATGGTGTTTGGGTTCTTGGGAGAAGGAATAGACAACCAGCAAATAAATATATAAAATATCAGGTAGGGTGATAAATGTTATGATGAAAAGTAAAGCGGAATATGAAGGATAGAAAGTGGCACTGGAGTGTGTTGGTGTTTCAAAAAGGATGGCCAAGGAAGGCCACTTTGATTATGGAACATTTTAGTAGAGACCATAATGAAGAAAGGGAGAAAGCCACTCATGTTTTTATGGGAAGAAACCTGAGAATAACAACTGCAAAAGCAAGAGAATACTCGGTCTTATCAGGAATGGCAAGACATTGTCTTTAGAGTAGAATGAATGATGAGACAAGTAATACAAGTTTAGGTCACAGAGAAATCTTATCATAAAAGGTCTAGTATGTCATGGTAAAGAATTAAGATCTTATTTCACATATGATGAAAAGCCATTGGAGTGTTTGTTGAAAAAAAGAATGACATAATCAGACTATTGTTAAACTATTGCTTTGGTTTCTGTGTAGATATAGGCATTACTGGACATGGTAGAAGAAGGAAGTCAAGGCTCCTATAGTTTAAAGATTATGATGGCTTAAACTGGAGTGGTAAAAGTTGAGGGGATAAGAATTGATTGAATATCGAGTACATTTTGAATGTGGGGTCAGCAGGATTTGTTAATATATTGTATGTAGAATATCCTAAAAGAACAAAATCAAAGATAGTTTCTGATACTAATTTTTTAATGTTTTCCTATTTTTATCCTTTAGGTAACTTTCTGACATTACAAATAAATAGATAGCATGATACAGAGATTAGTAAAATCTTGTTTGGTTGGTTGGCTTAATTGTGTTAGTAGTGAGGCAGTAATTGTGAAATGGCAGATGATGTTGGTTTTGCAAGGGATAATATTCAATCCTACAAGTAATACCAATTTCTGGTAATATATTTTATCTGCCAGATAACTGAAAGCACATAGGTAAAACTAAACATAATTTGGGGTGGATGCTGATAAATCAATAATTATGGTATAGAAATATGATTCATTAATACATAGGTGAAGAAATAAGCAGGCAAAAATAAAATTCTTTGAGGGATAGCTGATGAATTTTGAATATAAAACCATACAATAGCTATATATTTAAGGAACCAATGTATTTTATAAAAATAATTTTAAATAAACATGGCATCATTGTAGTTCTCTAATGGGAATAAATTTTAAGAGGGATCTATTATTTATACTATGTATATTTAAAGCAATTATTTTTGATGAATGTAATACAAAATGATAGTTTCACTCATGTAATTCCAAGTAATAAACCATCTCAAAACCTGTCAGTCTAAAATAATGATTAATTATTGATATTTATGATTCTGTAGGTCGACTGGACTCATGTGGGCAGTTCTTGTGTGAGGTTTTAAAGTGGGTACAGTCAGACTGAGGTTGAGAATGGGGTCATCTGAAGGCTCAGGTGAGGTAGACTCCCAGGATAATTCCTTCATTCAGAAGTCTGGTGCTGGGCTGGAAACACTGTACCTATTGGGATTTCTCTCCCTCTCTCTCTCTCTCTCTCACTGCTCTATTCTACTTCTGCCTCCCTCTTTCTCTCCTCAGCCTCTCCATGGACTAGCTTGAGCTTTCTCACAACATGCTGGTTTTGTATAATTAGACTTGTTATATGATAGTTGGCTTCCCCTAGGGTGAATGTTCCACAGGCAAACAAAGGGAAACATGTCAGTCTAATCAGGACTAGACCAGAAATACACAGCTTCACCTCTGCATCGTTCTATTGATTCAGCAGTTCCAGGGTGTGTCGACAGTCCCTAAGACTACCCCTACATTCAGAGATTTGTAAGAAGACACAGAATTCAACAGAGATCACACTCTCCTCTACCAGCAATGTGAACAGAGGACATGTATGTGATGTTTCTGCCCAGTAAAGGCCATTAGCAACTCAGCACCAAAGGATTTTACTGGGGGCTTATCATGTAGGAACCCTGTACCTAGTGTATATCAATATTCTAAACTCCCAGAAGAAATCAGGTATTTAACATAATTATTGTACAAATATTGTTTGTACAAACTACTTAGGGACAGTGAGCCAATCTTATCATTTATGGAAATCTTTATATGTATGTAGGACTCTGGTTACCAGTCAGTCAAGTTCTTAGATACCAACCAGTGGCTAATCTTGCAAGTGGGCCTTTCTAAGCACTGTATATTAATTTGTTCTCTAGCTCCATCAGTTTAATTATTATAATATTTAACTCCCATAAATAAGAACATGTGTAATTTTCTTACTTTCCTTGGCATATTTCACTTACCATAATGACTTCCAGCTCCATTTGTGTTGTTACAAATGATAGCATCTAATTATTTTTTATGGCTGAATAGTGTTCATTGTGTATATGTATCACATTTTCTTAATCCATTCATCTGTTGATAGTCACTTGGATTATTTGCAAATCTTGACTGCTACGAATAGTGCTACAGTAAACATGGGAGTGCAGATATCTCTTCAATACACTAATTTCCCTTCTTTTGGGAATATATCTAGCAATGGGATTGCTGGATCAAATGATACGTTTTAGTTTCGTGAGGAACCTCCAAGTTGTACTGCATAGTAGTTGTACAAATTTACATTCCCACCAACATTGTATGAAGGTTCCCTTCTCTTCACATCCTCCCAAGCATTTGTTATATTTTGCCTGCCTTTTGGATAAACATCATTTTAACAAGGATGAGATGATATCTCCTTGTAGTTTTGATTTGCATTTCTCTGATGATTGGTGATGTTGAGCACCTTTTGATATATGTGTTTCCCATTTGTATGTATTCTTTAGATAAATGTCTATTCAGATGTTTTGGCCATTTTTAAATTGCATCGTTAATTTTTTGTCCTATAGAATTGTTTTAGCTCCTTATATATTCTGATGTTAATCCCTTGTTCAATGGGTAGTTTTCAAACATTTTCTCCCATTCCGTGAGTTTCTCTTCACTTTATTGTTTCCTTTGTTGTGCAAAAGCTTTTTAACTTGATATGATCCCATCTCCAATTTTGCCTTGGTTGACTGTGGTTTAGGGGTATTAAGAAATCCTTGTCTAGTCCACGGTCCTGGAAAGTTTCCCCAGTGTTTTCTTTTAGTAATTTGATAGTTACGTCTTATATTTAAGTCTTTAATCCATCTTGATTTGATATTTTGTATATGATCAGAGATAGGGGTCTAGTTCCATTCTTCTGCATATGGATATCTAGGTTTTCCAGTATCATTTATTAAAGAGATTTTCCTTTCCCCGATGCATGTCTAGGCACTTTTGTCAAAAATGAGTTTTCTGTATATGTATAGATTTGTTTCTGGGTTCTCTATTCTGTCCCATTGGTCTATGTGTCTGTTTTTATGCTAGTACCCTGCTGTCTTGTTTACTATAGCTCTGTAATATGATTTCAAGTCAGGTAATGTGATTCCTCCAATTTTGTTCTTTTTGCTCAGGATAGCTTTGGCTATTCTGGGTCTTTTGTGATTCCAAATTTATAAATTTTAGGATTGTTTTTAATATTTTTGTGAAAAACATCAATTTAATCTATAGATTGCTATTTTTATTTTTTATTTTTATTTATTTAATTTAATTAATGTATTTATTTATTTTGAGATGGAGTCTCACTTTGTCGCCCAGGCTGGAGTGAAGTGGTGCGATCTCGGGTCACTGCAAGCTCCGCCCCCCGGGGTTCTTGCCATTCTTCTGCCTCTGCCTCTCAAGTAGCTGGGACTACAGGCTCCTGCCACCACGCCTGGCTAATTTTTTGTATTTTTAGTAGAGACGGGGTTTCACCATGTTAGCCAGGATGGTCTCGATCTCCTGACCTCGTGATCTGCCCGCCTTGGCCTCCCTAATCTGTAGATTTCTTTGGATAGTATGGACTTTTTAACAATATTGATTCTTCCAATTTATGAATCTGGAATATCTTTTCATTTTTGTATCCTCTTCAATTTATTTTATCAGTGTTTTATAGTTTTCATTGTAGAGAGCTTTCATTTATTTGTTTAACTCCTAGGTATTTATTTTTGTTTATAGCTATTGTAAATTGGATTACTTTCTTGATATTGCAGTTTTCACAATTTTCAAATAGATTCCATTGGGACATAGAAATGTTACTGATTTTTGTATGTTGATATTGTATCCTGCAACTTTTCTGAATTTGTTTTTCAATTCTAATAATTTTTTTGGTGGAGTCTTCAGGTTTTTCCACATATAAGGTCATATTACCTGCAAACAAGTATAATGTGGTTTCTTCCTTTCCAATTTGGATAGCTTTTATTTCTTTCCCTTTTCTGATTGCTCTAAGCTAGGACTTCCAGCACTATATTGAATAACAGTGGTGAAAGGGCATCCTTGTTTTGTTCCAAGTCTTAGATAAAAGACTTTCAGATTTTCCCCATTTAGTATAAGCTGTGGGTCTGTCATATATGGCTTATATGGCTTTTATTGTTTTGAGGTGTGTTTCTTCTATACTCAGTTTTTTAGGGTTTTTATCATGAAAGAGTGTTTAATTTTATCAAATGCTTTTTTGGCATCTATTAAAATAATTATATGTTTATTGCCCTTCATTCTGTTGACATGGCATGTCATATTAATTGATTTTTGTATATTAAACCAGGCTTATATCTGTAGAATGAATTCTACCTGGTCATGACGAATGATCTTTTTAATGTGTTGTTGAATGCAGTTTGCTAGTGTGTTGTTGAGGATATTTGCATCAATGTTCATGAGGGATATTGTCCTGTAGTTTTCTGTTTTGGATGGGTCTTTGTTTAGTTTTGGTATCAAGGTAGTAGAATGACTTTGGAAGTATTTTCTCCTCTTTCACTTTTCAGAATAGCTTGAGGAGAATTGATACTAGTTCTTTAAATGTTTGCTAAAATTCAGCAGTGAAGCCATTGGGTCCTGGGCTTTTCTTTGCTTGGAGATGTTTTATTACAGCTTCAACCTCATTACTTATTATTGGCCTGTTCAGATTTTACGTTTCTTCATGGTTCAATCTTGATAGATTTTATGTGTCTCAAAATTTATCCATTTCTTCTACGTTTCTAATTTATTGGCACATAGCTGCTCATGGTAACTTTAAATTTATGTAGTATCAGTCATAATGTCTCCTTTTTCATCTCTGATTTTATTGATATGGGCTTTCTCTCTGTTTTCTTAGTCTGGCTAAAGGTTTATTGATCTGTATTATTTATTTTACTAATTTTGGTTTTGATTGTTCTTTTCTAGTTCTTCAAAATGCATTGTTAGGTTGTTTATTTGAAGTGTTTCTACTTTTTTGAAATAGGTGCTTATAACTATAAATTTCCCTCTTAGAACTGCTTTCACTATAGCTCATAGGTTTGGGTATGTTGTGTTTTCATGTTCATTGGTTTCAAGAAATTTTTAAATTTTTTTTCTTATTTTATCATCAAGCCACTGATCACTCAGAAGCATATTGTTTAATTCCATGAGTTTGTACAGTTTCCAAAATTCGTTGTGTTGTTGATTTTTCATTCTATTCTATTGTGGTCAAAGAAGATAATTGATATAATCTCATTTAAACAAAATTTTAAGACTTGTTCTGTGGCCTAACGTATGGTCTATTCTTGAGAATTATTCATGTGCTGAGGAGAATAATGTGTATTCTGAAGACTTTGGATGAAAAATGTTCTGTAAATATCGGATAGGTCCATTTGGCCTGTTGTCCAGATTAAGTCCAATGTTTCTTTGTTGATTTTCTGTCTGGATGATCTGTCCAATGCTGAATGTGGGGTGTTGAAATCCCCAAGTATTATTGTATTGGAGTCAATCTCTCTCTTTAGCTCTAATAATATTTATAAATCTGGGTGCTCTTGTGTTGGGTGTGTATATATTTACATTGTATCCTCTTGCTGAATTGACCTCTTTATCATTATATAATGACCTTTTTTGTGTCTTTCTATATTTTTTGTCTTGAAATCTACTTTTTCTGATATAAGTATAGCTAGTCCTGCTCTTGTTTCCATTTGCAAGGAATATCTTTTTCCATCCCTTTATTTTCAGTCTATATTTGTTTTTACAGGTGAAATGTATTTCTTGTAGGAAATAGATTATTAAGTCTTTTTTTTATCCATTCAGCCACTCTATGACTTGCAATTGGAGAGTTTATTTCATTTACATTCAATGATATTATTAATAAGTAAGGACTTACTCCTACTTACTCCTATTTTGTTTTCTGGTTGTTTTTTCCTTCTTTCCTCCCTTGCTATTTTCTTTTGTGTGAAGGCAATGGTATGTTCTGATTTCTTGCTTTTTATTTTTCTTTATCTGCTGTGGGTTTTTTGATATAAGGTTATCATGAGATTTGCAAGTAACAACTTATAACCCATTTTTTTAAACAATAGGTTTAAAATGCAATGGCAACATGGATTGCATGAACAAACAAACAAGTACAGAGAAAACTATTAAAAACCCTACACTTTGACTTCATCCTCCAACTTTTTAACTTTTTACTGTTTCTATTTATATCTTATACTAACTATGTCTTGAAAAGTTGTTCTAGTTATTATTTTTGTTACATTCATCTTTTAGTTTTTCTACCCAAGATATGAGTTTATGTACCATAGTTACGGTGTTATAATATTCTGTGTTTTTCTGTGTACTTACTATTGCCAGTGAGTTTTGTAACTTCAAGTGATTTCTTATTGCTCATTAACATCCTTTTCTTTCAGATTGAAGAATTCTCTTTCTTTAGCATTTCTTGTAGGACAGGTTTGGTGTTAACAAAATCTCTCGTCTTTTGTTTGACTGAGAACATCTTTATTTTTCCTTTATATTTGAGGATATCTTTGCTGGATATACTATTCTAGGATAAAGGTTTTATTCCTTCAGCACTCTAAATATGTAATGCCATTATTTCCTGGCCTGTAAGGTTTCCACTGAAAAGCCTGCTGCCAGATATATAGGAGCTCCATTGTATGTTGTTCCTTTTCTCTTGCTGCTTTTTAGGATCCTTTCTTTATCCTTGTCCTTTTTTAGTTTAATTATTAAATGTCTTGAGATAGTCTTCTTTGGGTTAAACCTGCTTGGTGTTCTACAAATTTTAGGTACTTAAATATTTATATCTTTGTCTAGGTTTGGGAAGTACTATGTTATTGTGCATACCTTAATTTGTCTCTCTACTCCTTCTTTAAGGCCAATAATGCTTAGATTTGCCCCATTTAGGCTATTTTCTAGATTTTGTAGGTGTGCTTCATTCTTTTTACTTTTTCTCTCCCCTGACTATATTTTCAAATAGCCTGTCTTCAGGCTTACTACGTTTTTATTCTCCTTGATCAGTTCCTCTGAGACTCTGATCTATTCTTCAGTATTTCAATTATATTTTTCAGCTCTAGAATTTCTGCTTGATTCTTTTTAATCATTTCCATCTATTTGTTAAATTTATGTGATAGGTTCTGATTCCTTTCCCTTTGTTATCTTCAATTTCATTGAGTTTCCACAAAATAACTATTTTGAATTCTCTGTTTGAAAGATCACATATCTCTGTTTCTCTTCAGCATTGGCCACTGGAGCCATATTTAGTTTCTTTGGTGAGGTCATGTTTTCCTAGATGGTCTTGATGCTTTTGGATATTCATCAGTGTCTGGTGTCTGTGTATTGAAGAGTTAGGTATTTATTGTAGTCTTTGCAGTCTGGGCTTGTTTTTGAACCCATCCTTCTTAGGAAGGCTTTCCAGGTATTCAAAGGGATTTTGGTGCTGTGATCTAAGTCTTTGGTCACTGCAGCCATATCTGCATTAGAGGACACCCCAAGCCGAGTAATGCTGTCATCTTGCAGACTCATAGGGGTACTGCATTGGTTCTTGGCCGTGTCAGGCAAATTTTTTTTTGCTTTACCATACAGAGATTCTTGTTATTTTCTCTTACTTTCCCCCAAACATAGTCTCTCCCACTATTTTGAGTTGTCAAGAGCTGGGGAAGTGTGATACAAACACCCCTGTTGCCACCTCACTGGGACCAAGTTGCATTCAACCCAAAGCCAACACAGCACTGTGTCTTCCCAAGGCCCACTGTGACCTCCCAAGGCCCACTGTGACCAATGCCTGGCTATCACCTGTGTTCACTCAAGACCAAACACTCTACAATCAGCACGTGGTGAATCCAGCCAGGCTTGTTTTCTTCCCTTCACGGCACTGAGTTTCTCTCTCCCTGTAGCCAACACTACCCCAGGCCCAGGGTGAGCAATGCCTGGCTGCTGTTGATGTTCACTCAAGGCCCTGTGCTCTTTCATCAGCTTATGGTGAGTGCTCTTGTCCTGAGTCTCTCCTTTCAGGGAAGTGGGCTCCTGTCTGGCCCAGGGCAGGTCCAGAAATGCCATCCAGGAGCCAGTGCCTGGAATCCAGGACCCCAGGAGCTCGTTTGTTGCTCTTTCCCACTATGGTGGAACTGGTACAAGCTGCAATAAAAAGTCCCATTTATTCCTTCCTCTCTTTTTCTAAGCAGGAGACTCTACCCATAGCCACCACAGCTGTGAATGTGCTGGGTCACACCTGAAGCCAGCATAGCTCTGAGTCTCACTCAAGGCAAGGGGCAAGTACTGCCTGCCTGCTACTGCTCATTATTTAGAGCCCAAGGGCTGTTTAGTCAGCAGTTTACGCATCCTGCCAGGACTGGGTCCTTCCCTTTAGGGCAGTGGGTTCCCTTTGGCCCAGGATGTATATGGAGTTGTCATCCAGGAGCTAGGACCTGAAAGGGGGGCCTCAGGTCTCTGCCTGTTGCCCTATTCTATTGTGGCTGTTCCAATACCCAAGTTGGAAGACAAAGTCCTCTTTACTTTCCCCTCTCCTCTCCTTAAGCAGAGAGAAGTCTCTCCCAGAGCTGCAAGCTGTGCTACCTGGAGTTGGGGGAGAGTTGATGCAGAAACTCCCTTGGCTGCCCCAGCTTGTGTCTCACTGGGTCATGTGCATCTTAGCTTCATGGGCTCCAAGTTTAGTACCAGGACTTGCCCAGGAATTGTAGTCGTTATGGGCTAGACTGCATTTCAAATTTATTTGGGACCCCCAAGCTCTTTAGCCTACAGTAACGGGGCTTACTGGAATTCAGGTTCCAATTGCGGGGATGAGTAATTCACCTCTGGCTAGGGCTAATCTAAATGCTCCCTCCATGTGACCAACTGAGCTCTGCCCTGAGTCACTTTCCACTGTGACCAGGCAGCACTGTGTTCCAATGCTAAGCTCCACAATTAGTGCACTGTACCTCCTTGAAGCACACAGATTCTCTCTCCATGGCAGGCAGGTGGCTGACTACTGCTGAGGAATAGGGGAGGGGTGGTGTAGGTAATTCAAAACTGTCTTTCCTATCCTCTTCAGTGCCTCTTTCCTCAATATGATGTTAAAACCAGGTACTGTAATTACTTACCTAAGTTTTGGTTCCCATGAAGGTGCTTTTTCGTGTGGACAGTTGGTCAATTTGTTGTTCCTGGTTGGGGGGAATGATTTCTGGAGGCTTCTATTCAGCCATATTGCTCCACCTTCCTCACTATATCCCTCAATGCTATTTTAATTTCCATTAAGTTTGGAAATTTCCATTAAATGTCACCATATTTAAATTAACTTCAAAGAATTATGTTTTTAAAATGTATTTTACAAAATAATGGTTAAAAACACTAAAAGTAAATTCTAAATTGAGGTATCAACTACCAAAAAAGACTTTATATATATGTTTATATAGTATTATTTGGTGTCAATATTTTTTTCTCTTGGTTCAGTCAAGATAAATTTAGAATAAATAGTATACCTATTATTTGACTATTGCAGACAGCATTACTGATGGATGATGAATGCTCACATAGTAAGAAAAATGAGAATTATATCCTGGTAAGACAAATGAAATTATTTTTACATAAATTAAAGTCAAAATGAATTTTGCTTAATTTGTGTTAAAAGATATGCAATATCTTTTAGACATAGTAGACCTCTGGGAAAAATATTTCAAGAGGGAAATATTAGCAAATACTTTCATGTTGTCTATTAGCATCATATTGCTGTTCAAATTCTTCTCACACACTGTCCAAATCATTTCAGAGAGGCTGGTCCAAGATAAAGAACTTGTCAACATTAATACATACTAAAAATAATGGCATACCTCCTCTTCCTTCTACAGTTCACACATTCATTTTCTGTCTTAAATTTAGTTTTTCATTTTTTCCAGGTTGGTGTCTTAGATTTCTCCTGTTTTGGGGTTCTTTAAGTAGTACTAATAGAAAATTTTCTTTGTAAAATGGCTTATTTTACCATGCCTTCAGATATTGGGTCATAGTCTGTTTTGCTTACTTTAATCAAAGGATTCATTTAAGAAATTTTGTGGACACCATTTTCTGAGCATCTATTAAAATATCATCTTGGACTATTGAATTTAAGCTTTCACTTTGTATATCACTGAGTTTAACAGGGCCCTGGAAATCTGAAGGATATATACATTTGGACTGCATTCCTTAATTGGCCAAAGTGAGGATTCTGTAGGATAAGTTTGAATACTGTGGTAGAGTTCAGGTACAGAACATGGGAAGGGTTCTGAATTAATTTATATGTAAAGGATAGATGTTGAACTACTGCTAGCAAAATTTTACAGCCAATAAAGGGCTTAATTATAGGGAAGGAAAAAAATATTTATATATTTCTTCAAACAAAAAGAATTTTAAGAAACTGAGTCATTATAACCTCAATCTTGGTTTGAGAATCCACTTCAGAGTAGATTGACATCACTGAAACATTTGTTCTGTCAAAAGATGCCAGGGCAGTTTTATTTGAAAACAGTTGAAACCAACATGTATTCAGTTGGATGGTGTTCTGTTCCTGAATACCTGTTGCTCTCAATAATTTGAAAAACATTGTTGTGAGATAATAGCAGAAGTAACAATCACACCATCATTCTTATGTACACCAATATAAAGATTTTAAAATACATGATATATACATCAGATACTGATTCTGGCTGGGAATTCACACTGTTATTTTTTTGATATAATATAATTATCAATGATAATTTAAGCAACTGATCTCATGTATAGCACTTCAGTGTTTATTTCTTACTTTAGTATTATCATTTCATATAAACTCCATTATACTCATTTTTATTGTTTTTTACATAATTTCAAATATTACTTCACAGTTTACCTATAAGTGTGAACACATTTTTTAAAATAAGAATTTAGTAACCCAGGTGAAATTCAAAGACTATGATTTATTACTAATGTGCTCATTTGAGATAGACCATGAATATGAGAAGCTATCATATATGGATTCAGCATGAGTTCAGTTTATCTGGCAATAGTTCCATCTGTTGTATTTTGAAACTGCCTACTGTATTAGTCCATTCTCACACTGCTTTAAAGAACTACCTGAGACTGAGTAATTTATAAAGGAAATAGGTTTAACTGACTCATAGTTCCATAGACTATACAGGAGGCATGCCTGGGTAGGCCTCAGGAAACTTACAATCATGGCAGAAGGGTGAAGGGGAAGCAAGCATGTCTTCAAATGGCAGAAGGAGAGGGAGACAAAGAGACAGAGAGAGACAGAGAGAGAGAGAAAAGGGGGAAGTGCTACACGCTTTCGAGCAACCAGATCTTGAGAGAATTCTGTCACGAGAACAGCAGATGGAAGTCTTTCCCCATGATTGAATCACTCTCCCACCAGGCTCCTTCTCCAGCACTGGCAATTACAATTCAACATGAGATTTGGGTGGGGAAACAGAGCCAAACCATATCATCTACTTAAATAACCATTGAATTTTAGAGGTTGAATCATATCAATATGCATGCTATAGACTGAAAATTTATGTTCTCTGAAAATTCAGCTTGAAATTTTTACCTCCAATGTGACAGTATTAGGAAGTTGAGCCTATTAGTATGATTAGGTCCTTAGTATAAAGCCCTTATTAATGTTATTAGTGCCCTTATAAAACAGATCTCAGAAAATGCTCTCATCCCTTCCAACATGTGAGCACTCAGAGGGAAGATTGCTGTCTGTGAACCAGAAAGCCCTCACTAGCCCCTGAATCTGCTGACACCTTGATTTTGGACTTCCCAGCCTCTAGAATTGAAAAAAATAACTTTCAATTCTTTAGAAGCCACCCAGTTAATGGTACCATGTTGTATCAAATAAAATGTAGTAAGGAATTAAGTGCAATTAATTTTGCCATTCATGAAATTCTTTGGAAATGACTGTTTTCCTTGGTGACTCTATAGTGCTAAAATAATTAGACTTAAGTGTTTTATAATGATATTGGGCTTACATTGTTATTTTTTGTTTCGTAAAATGTGTAATTCAACTATTGTTTTTATTGTACTATGTGGATGCCTTAAGTAGCCATGCTGACAGATGCAATAAAACGAGTAAAATAAACAAATATTTTGATTTTTTTAGATATAAATTTAGCATTTTTTTCACTGCAGTTTTCATACCACACATAAGTAATTTGGCAGATATTCTATTATTTATAGTTATTTTCTTAGGAAAAATTGGCATGTTGATGGCACAAATTAAAATTTGGATAATAATTAGGAGTAAATAAGATAATTCAATTTGGTCTTGCCTACAATAAAGATAATAGCTTAGGAATATAATGAATACCACTTCAAAATGCATTCCAAAAGAAAGAAGGAAAGGTACAATGTGTTTTAGCAGAAACTTACTTGTGTCCCTTTGGTTAGTGGCTATACATAGCACAGAAATTAGAAGGTAAACAATTGCCAGATGAAAGGATTAAATTATAACTAATAGCAAAAATTTTGAAGATAGATATAATTTGAATATTCTGAGAAACTGTTGATGTCAGATTCTCAGCTAAGGAAATTATCTGTTTGCTTTGAAGCTCTTCAGTTATATTATTAGCAGTCAGTTTATGTCTTTGTACATGAACACGTCTTCTTTTTCTCACAGTTTATTTTACTTTAGTAAATCTGATGGGAAGCCTTATGTCAGAATATGTAACAAACATTGATTCATGTAGGCTAAACTTATTTTATTAAAATTATGTTGCATATGCTTATTATTAAGAATAAAGGTTTATTTAGGCTAGTTAGGACCTGCTTAACAAGAAAGACTTTGGCAGCCACCTTTAAGCCTGAAGCTTTAAAAATGCTGAGCAAAATTGTCAAAGCATAATTAAGTGTAGAGGAATTAACCTCACTTTTCTCCCCTAAGTGTCTTTGCCAGAGACAGAAACTTCAACAATAGAACTAAGTGGAAAAATGGAGCCGTGTCAGTTACCACACCATGCTAAAGACTGATTAGTCATAACTTTTGGTAATAATGCCCACAGGAATAAACCTGAGAATGGTGTACTCTCTTGTTAGCATTAGCCCTTTTTCTCCCCGTTTTTCTTGCTCTTTCCCATGGGCCTTGGTCACTTAGTGATATTAGCTTTAAAAGTTTCATTTCTCACCATTTCTGTTACTTTCTTGAATGTGGTGGGTCATGCAGAACAATTAACAAGCGTTGATTGAGGTTCTTCTATGCATAAGATTTTATGTAAAGGTACTGGGGGCTGGGAATATTTTCTTATGACTATGGAAAGCTATGGGAATAGTGACACTGGTTGTATTTGCACACGGCCTGGAAAAGTGCAAAGTATTGGGAGTTGAGGAGAGACAAATGTCCTGAAATCTCAGCTAAAAGAGCAAAGGCCTTGTGCTAGACCCTGAGGGTACAGAAACTATACATATTCGGTTATGTGTTGCCTGTATGATGAGGAAAAACTTAGACTCCATTTTACAGGAAGTAAGGTACAGGAAGTGGTCAAAAATTGAGCAAGTGATAAAATGCAAAATGAAGATTATTTTCTACTTCTTGGGCTTGAATTCCACAGAATGAGTTTTGGACTTTATTTGAAATTTGTCAATTGCTAGAATATCAAGAGGCACTGATCAAATAAAAATTATTTAAAAAATGAATACTTCTTATATAATACACTATTGTTGGATACCTATATCTGCATATGCTCTAACTAGGATGAAAATTACCTATATTCATATTAAAAAAATAGACTTTACAGATGATCTAGACCAGGGATCCACAACCATCAGGCCACAGACCAATAGGAACCAGTCCCAAAGCAGGAGATGACCGATGGGCAAGCAGGCATTACCACCTGAGCTCTGCCTCCAGTCAGATCAGTGGAGACATTAGATTCTCATATGAGTGCAAACCCTATTGTGAACTGCACATATGAGGGATCTAGGTTGTGTGATTCTATGAGAATCTAACCTAATGCCTAGTGATCTGAGGTGGAATAGTTTCATCCCGAAACAAGTCCCCTATCCATGGAAAAATTGTCTTCCATGAAACCAGTCCCTGGTGCCAAAAAGGTTGGACTAGTGATCTAGACTATCATAAATATGTACTAAAAATTCATACATTTTATATGTATAATATATATATCTATGTACTGCTATATCTTAAAAAGTTATAGTTTATTTATTAGTTTCATATTGCTGCTGTAACAAATGACCACAAACTTGGTGGCTTAGAACAGCACAGCACACATTTAGTATCTTACAGCTCTGGAAGTCAGAAGTCAGAAATGGGTCTCATGGAAAGAAAATCAGTATGATGGCCTGGCTGAGTTCTTTCTGAAGGCTGTAAGGGACAGTTTGTTTACTTACCTTTTGAACTTCTAGAAGCTGCCTGCATTACTGGGCTTTGTAGGCCCCTTCTATCTTCAAAACCAGCAATGGGCTATCTCAAGTCTTCCTCATGCTGCATCTCTCTGATTCTGAGTCATCTTCTGTCTCCCATTTTTGACATTTAAGGAACTTTGTGATTCACTGGGTCCACCCAGATAGTCCAGGAAAATTCTATTACAAGGTTGGCTGATTAGCTACCTTAATTTCATCTGATTCTTTCATTCCTCTTTGCCATGGATATCTGTCGAGTGGGGCGGGAAGCGTTATTCTGCCTGTCACAGTCAGTAATATCACACAAGTAAGATCAGGATTTTATTTCTTACCAAGTAACCTTTGTTCTGTCCATAAATATTGAGCTGCTTGTGTAAGTATTTGCAATGCACATCACTTTTCCCCCTCAGTGGCTAATTGATTATTATATTAATACAGAGAAAGGAATTTCCATTGTGCTGAATTACACAAGCTATTTTTTTTATCTTTTTTTTTTTTTTTTGAAACGGAGTCTTGCTCTGCTGCTCAGGCTGGAGTGCAGTGGCGCGATCTCGGCTCACTGCAAGCTCCGCCTCCCGGGTTCACGCCATTCTCCTGCCTCAGGCTCCCGAGTAGCTGGGACTACAGGCGCGTGCCACCACGCCCGGCTAAATTTTTTTTAATTTTTTTATTTTCATTTTTTATTTTTAGTAGAGACGGGGTTTCACCATGTTAGCCAGGATGGTCTTGGTTTCCTGACCTCGTGATCTGCCCGCCTCGGCCTCCCAAAGTGCTGGGGTTACAGGCGTGAGCCACCACGCCTGGCCTCATTTATCTTTGGTATATGTTTCCATCTCCTATGCCTAGAAAACTTGTACTTTCCATTTAGTGCTCAATTCAATGCCACCTCCTCTACAAGAATTCCTCCCTGAAGCCTCAAAGTAGTTTAATCAAACTTCTAATATGAAACCATAAAATTATATTGTAATTATATTTATTTACAATCTCTCCCAATAGACGCAAATGTTCTTAAAGGCAGATATATTTTATATTCTTTATATTCCCTATTTCAGTTCCTAGTATTGAACCAGTACATAGTATACTGTGAATAGATGAATGAGTAAATTGTTAAATGAATTAATGATGAAAAAAATTCACTTAAGACCTCTCATTTCCTCTCACATATTTTATCCTATCTTACAGTAGTGATTTAATAAAATATCCATTTAATAAAATTAGCCATTGAGAACTTAAATAATACAACAAATCCTATCAAGCTATACTCGTAATATCAGCCTACCAAGTTTTCTATAACTTATCCTCTTTTTTCTCTACCAATGTCAGCATAGCTCAGCCTATCCTAGGTCCGAATTCATTTTGAGACTCTAACTCGGTGTAGGGAATTCAGCGTCAGGTTGTCTTTTTCTTTGTCAGGATCTTGTCCTCTATTCTAAAAACCTGGCTACTGTCTTAGCTGGTATTTATCTGATAATCAGTGTCTGAGATAACTGCATTTCTGTTAACTGCCTATTTGGGTTTATAAATATTATCTTTTTCAAGATCTTCCATAACCAAGCACTGAAAGTTTTAGGTACTGAAAACTGCCTGCTTGCTTAGAGTATTCATTCTTAATACACCAGACTATTGTTTTACTTTACAGATAAGGAATTTGAAGCTTTGAATAGTTAAGTATCCTGACTGCAGGTTACAATGCTGGTAAATGACCAAACTGGCATTTCAACTCAGGTCCTTAAAATTCTGAAGACTGGTTTTAACTACTGTACCCTACTGTTTTAACTACTGTACTATTTTATTTTAAGCATGATTCTGACTATCCATTTGTTTGATATAACTGAGGAGTGGTAAAGATCAAAGTAGAGGAAGAGGCAGAGGTAGAGAGAAGAGAAGAGGAGGGTAAGGGAGATGGGAGAGAGAAAATAAAAAAAGAAAAGCAAAGAGAGAAAAAATATGAGAAAACATCCCTCTGTTAGGTTTGGCGTGTATTGAGATCATAATCCTAACAAGGTTATGCATTTCTTTTATTAACAAACAATAATTTCAAGCCATCTTTGCAATTCTAGAATGAAAGTTACCTGAAATAATGGTCAGTTTTCCTAGATGCAGGCAAAATAATTTGACTTAGTTTAAACAGAAAGGATTTTATTATAGAATATTTGATAGCTTACAAAATTTCTTGGAGGTCAGCAAATCAAAATTTCTTGGAAAGTCAGCAAACTATAGCAACAAAATACCAGACAAGATTTCTGCCTGGAGGGGATAAACTGCGGAGCTAGGCTGAGAGCAGAGAAAAAAAAGAGAGGTGTGGGGGAAGGGATGGGGTTATGAGATTTTCAGTGTTTAGTATGCAGAGTTTAATTTAATCTACCTGTTTTCTGTAGGATATTCTCTTTCTCAGTTTTGCCTGATGTTTCTTCAATTTGGAGCTTATCTAATTTTCTTTCTGTAGAGAATAAACTCCTAGTCTGCTAGGGACGGAAGGAGAAGTTGCTTGGGAACATGGAGTACTTTTAGCTAACCTTTTAGCCAGCCCCATCTTTACTCCCACTTTCTTAGGTGCACAGCTTTTCTATGGTCCCAGAGTAAATGTGGGGTTGTTTGAGGGCAAGGAGGTACACTGCTGGCTCAGGTTTCAGATTTCTTGAGACTATTTGCTTTCCAGTGTATGTGTTGATTTTTACTTCAGCTGCTGCCAGCTCTCAAAGTGCTCACAAATTTTACAGTGAACTTATCTTAAAACGCTCCTCTTTATACTTTCTGCTGATATAGAGATATTTAGTATTAATGTTCATTTTTAAAGAATTTTGAAGAACAATTCTATGCCAAAACCAAGCTGAATACTGTACACATGATCATAAAACATAATAAACAGTACACATTCAATTTTATATGAATATTGGTAAATAGTGTCTGTATCTTCACAGAAAGGACCAAATTGCAGTTAGCATTATGAATTTTCATTTAACTTTTTAATTTTCTTGTTACATAGAAACTAGTCATTAAGTGTTTAAGAAGAGATCTGATTAAATAAATTGGAATTATCTTTTCTTTGAAATATATCTTAATAAAACCCTGTCTATTAGGAAAATATCAGAACTTTATTAGTAATCATTTCTATATTATGCTGAAAATAACTTTTTTAACTATGCTTAATTTATTTCGTGAAAAGATTTAACAAAAGGTTCAGTAAAGTTTTGCAAAAATTGGTGCATAAACTCAGATATATAAAGATTCACATATTCTAAAATTTTCTCTTACAGCCAAATATAAACTACACATATAAAAAAGTAGGACATTGCCATAAGCCCCATGGTTTAATAACATTACAGTCTTATGAGTTTGTTTTAAAGCTTTAGTCAAAAAATACAGGATGAGATTTGTTAATATACACAAAATTTAGCTTTTCAATATATTCATGTTGAATAATGAGGTTATGTGCTACATAAATTAATACATTCTTATGTGGTAAAAACAGTGTAAGTGGTAACAGCTGCCTCTAAAGTATCTTTACACTTATTCAGATATAAATTACCTGTTGACTTGAGTAATTATAATTTTGTCCTAACACTATGTAACATATGGTGTTTACATTCTTCTCAAGAGCTCCTTGAGGGAAAAAAGTACACAGAAACATCAATATAAATAGTGATTTAAGAAACCAATGAAAAATATTTACAAAGATTAATGGTAGTTAATAGGATATTAAATAGTTGTTAAAGCATTTGAATTTGTCTTATTGGATTATTGACTTATGATATTGTTATTTTCTATCGTTTGCTTGGTGTTGACGTTGTTACATAACATATTCATTTTGAGAAATCTGTTTTCCAAATGCAAGTTTATTCTTTAATATCATAGAGTTCATTTTAAGCTATGTGTTCCTTTTTCTTAACAACAAAGCATTATTTTACATCTGTGTTTATATTTTAGACTTAGCATATAAGAAATTGATAACCTAGCAGACTTTTTAAAAGTTAAAAAGTATAGGATATAAGATTTGTTTTAAAACATTTTAAGTTATGTCTATTAAAAATTCTAATATATTTAGGTATAATTTTAGAATGGACCATGTTCCAAATGTTTGCTCAAAAAATTGTTTGTTTAGAATGTTGTCCCTGCTAAGCCACAAATTGCCTTTGAACATGTGGTTTGTCTAAAAGGTAGCTATATTACAAGCTTTAATTTATTGAGCACTTCCAATGCGCTAGACGCATTTTAATGTGTTTTACATATGCTTTTCTGAGGAAAACTTTACAGCAACTCCATGAGTTAAGCTAGGCATTTTCAACCTCATTTTCTATGAAGAGAAACAGACTCAAATACTTCAATACCTCTGATACGCCTCCAATAAATGGCAGAACCAAATTGATTTCAAAACTCATGCCTGTAAGTACTATGCTATGCTATTTCTCTAATAGCATGTATATAGTTCTTTTACAATTGCAGGGAACCTGTCTGTTTGTGTGGAATAATTCATTACATATTTTACCTTGGCATTTAAGAAACACTGTATTTTGAATTCACAGGAGGAGAGTCTTTCTAGATTAATTCCAAGGGCTTAGGTAATTTGGGCCTGAGTCATGTGATAACCTACATTTGAATCAGCTATGTAGGTAATATTTACAATTTTATTATTACAAATTTTGGTGCTCTAATTTTTAGCTTGTCATTTTCCAAATAGTGGGGGCAGTTTTCTTCTTGGGAGGTGAAAGTGTTCGAGTTTGATCTGGAGTGATATGAACCAGTGTGTAAATTTGTATTTCCCTTCATCTCACTTCTTCCCTCTACAGCCTCTTCTCCAGATATACTCATTTCCTGGGTGATTTCATGCCATCTATTGACTGATGCCTTTCAATTATTTATCTCCAGCTCAGGTTTCTCTAAGTTTCAGATTCATGTATTCAATTGCCTACTCGCTATTTCCACATGGATGGCTACCAGGAATCTCCAAATTGATAAAAACCATTCAAAACATTTGATTCTCATCCCATGATACCTACTTTGCTATTTTAAATTTATTTCTATCCAAGTCTCCAAATCTGTTTTCCAATCTCAATAAATATTTTCATTTACCACTTCATTGTGTAAAAATGAAAAATAATTTTTTCCTCAATTATAAGTTCTTAGTTGGAACAAAAGGCAGATTAACAAGAGAAACATAGTGTATTAACATGTGCACTGCACATGATATGAGAGAAACCTCAACAAAGCAGTGGCTTAGAACTTCTGGCTTATATAGCATCTTCAACAAAGAACAGTAAATTTATAGAGAGATTACAGAACAGAGGAAAGAGGTTTTGGTTTTAGGAGAAAACTAATGGTGTAAGGATTCTTTGTAGATTCCCCTGTTGCCTCTCTAAGCTGATAAGCATCAGAATTGTCTCTGGTGAAGGAGAATTCATATCCTGCCTTTAGGCAGAAAAAAACAGAAGGTATGGAGAGCTTTCCCCTCATTTGCTTCTCCTTTAATGTCCTTCAGGTAAAAATAAATTTTATGTCAAAGAGGCAATTTTGGGGTGACATTTTGGTTTCCTTCAGTTGCTCAAGCCAAAAATAAGAGAGAGAGAGAAAAAAGAATAGAAATTCATCCTTGATTTTTCATACTCTTTCTCACACCCATTCCATGAGCAATTCTGTGAGCTCTAAGTTGAAAATATATCAGTATATTCCAAATCTGTCTGTTTCTTCCACGTACACTATTATCAATATCATTTCTCACCTAGACTACTGCAATGGTTTCTTTGTTCCCACTCTTGTCTTCCCTGTAATTCCATTTCCCACATGGGAGCCAGAGTGATCTTTTAAAAAAATAAATTGGATTGTGTCATTCCCTTGCTTAAAACACTCCAGTGCCTTCATATCAAATGCAAGATTAAAGTGAAACTGATTTCTAAGGCCTTACATGTTCTAGCCCATGGCAGCTTTTCCAATCTCATCTCTGATTTATCTTGCAAGTCTTTTCTAGATCCGGCATTGCTGGCCTTCATGTTGTTCCTCAAACATAGTTCTCTCCTTCATCAGGGTAGTCATACTAATGTTTTCTTCCGTCTGCATCATCCTTTCTCCACATTACCACATAGCTCATTGTATCACTGTATTTAAGAATTTGCAATCATATCAGCTAATCAAAGGAGACTTCCCTAACTACCCTTCTAAAATAGCTGCCATATTCAGGTTCATTTTCTGTTTTGTTTTTCTTCATGGCACTTATTATTTTTCATAGCACAAACCCCTTGTGACCTGACATTACATTGTATGCATGTGTTTAAAATCAGTTTTGCTCAGTAAAATGGAAGCTTAGCATGGGCAGGGACTTATTCATCAATGTATCTTTAGCTCATGCAACAATGACTGGCACAGAAAACCTGTTTAATAAATATTTGCTAAAAAAATTATTTCATGTTGTATTTTAACACATACGTTTATGTATATATAATCTACTAATTTACCTGAGTGTGTATGTGTGAGCATATATATCTATGCAGAGAGGTGGGGATTTATTAGGAATATATTAATAAAAATCATGAAAATATGCTATTCTGTGATGATACTCAATTATCTGGTCAAAAGATCCTTTGGTTGGTAACGGATTTATTCTGATCCAGTCCCTGTCTTCATCCAGTTTACACAGGTTGCACATAATTAGCCAGACAATTTTGTGTCACTCAAGATACAACCTGGTTCAGAAAAAAAGAATCTTGAATTGTACCTTAATGCAACCCATTATGGTGAGGTTACAGTGTCACTCACCTCGGAAACAGTGTCCTCTCGTATATACCCATTTCTTCCCTTAACTACATCAAATCTTTTTTCTGACTTGAACATTTTGCTAGCATTTTTAGTACTTTGTTTTAGTAGAAATAGCATTCAGCTGCAAAAATAAGACAAATAAAACAAAAACAGAAAATAACAGTATCTTAAACCCTGTTGAATTTAATCTTACACATAAAACTTGGTCTGAAGGTAGGCAGTCTGGAGAGCATAGGGCTGCTCCTGGAAGTTGTCTGGGACCCTGAGTCCTATTAACATTCTGCTCCCCTTTCCTCATCTCCGGCTTCTGAATTAAAGACCCCATTATAATCTAATACAGCTATTGGAGTTCCTGCCATCACATCAGTGTTCCAGATAGTAGTTGGGAGGAAATGGGGAAGGAGAAAAAACCATACTTGCCAGCTGAGTTAGCTTCATATAAGGAGCTACTCTGGAAACCCCACATAACACTTTTGCTTATGTCACACTGGCCAAACTTCACTGCAAAGAAGCCTAGAAAATGTAGTGTTTTAATTGGATACTTTGCTACTCCAAATAACATCAGGATGGTATAACTGAGGAACAAGAGGGGGTGCATATTGATAGACAAGTAAGAGTCAGTGCCAGATATATCTGTTTTTTATGGAACTTATTCTACTGTCGCTATAGTTATTGGCATAAGTTTATTTTCCCGTAGTTTCCATTATAGCTCCCACTCTCATACATCACATTATTCTCATCTCTCTGTACCTGCCATCCCATCTAGCAGTGTCTTTTAACCAATAGTTAGTAAATACTTGCTAAATTTGGATTTAAGTGACTCAAACCCATTAGCTTGTTTCATTAGCACTTTATTCGGGCAGATGATAAAATGCTGAAGAAGTCTTGTGTCTTGTGTCCTCTGCACTTCTACAGATATTTTAAAAACAAGAAAAATGAACATATTCTGTTTAATACTGTATTTTTAGATAACAAATGGACAAATTGCATTCTTAACTTTGAATGAAAACCCAATTGAGTTATCAATGGATTTGAAAGAGAAATATTATCAATGCAAAACACTGTAAACTGTGATTTGTATTAAATAAACAAAAACTTGAACCTTCTGAAGGAATTTGTGAATAAAAGGACATCAGTTACCTTATGAAGTTAAGCACAGGGAAATATCTAACAATCCTTTCTCCTTTGGCTAAATTATATGCAATGAGGAATTTACACTTCTAAAGTGTATTTCCTGTTTTACTCAAAACATGTTTTCATTTTACCTAAAAACCTAGCTTTTAAAATGCATAAGAAGGCCAGCCGCGGTCGCTCACGCCTGTAATCCAAGCACTTTGGGAGACCAAGGGGGGTGGATCACTTGAAGTCAGAAGTTTGAGACCAGCCTGGTGAACATGGTGAAACCCCTTCTGTACTAAAAATATAAAACACTAGCCAGGCGTGGTGGCAGGCACCTGTAATCCCAGCTTCTCAGGAGGCTGAAGCAGGAGAATTGCTTGAACCCGAGAGACAGAGATTGCAGTGAGCTGAGATCGCTCTACTGCACTCCAGCCTGGGCGACAGAGCGAGACTGTGTCTCAAAAAAACAAATAAATAAGTAAAATAAAGCATGTAAGAAAACATTTAATAGAAAATTGTTTACTCTCTTTCCAAATTCTAAATATCATCTCTATGGTTTGTGTAACTTTGTAGTAAGTTTCATAAACATAACTTTCCTCTCCATATTCAACTCTTAATGCAAAAATAATACAAACAACTTTTCAACATTTTTAGGAATGTTTCTTGAGGCATCATTCCTAAAAATCAAAATAGCCTATTTAAATTTTTAAATTGAAGTTAGCCAATAAGAAAGTCTTTTTTTGGTGTGTTAGTTTCTGAGCTCACTATAGATTTGTGTTTTATGACAATATATAATATGTCTGATTATTACTGACAGCTTTATGTCATATGCCAAATAGCCTCTAATTTTAATTTTGATATATTTGTGACACACACCTATCAATTCTCTTACAATTTTTTAGAAGACTTGGCAAGATATAAAAATTATATTCCTAGTTCTTGTTATGCCAAATTGTGAATTACCAGGAGACAAGAACTGTATACATATACTTTACTGTATCTTCTAAAATATCTAGCTAAGTGCCTTGCATATTTTAGATTTTTATTAAGTACTTATTGAACAAAGTATTTCTTAAGTTTCATGAAGTACTTCTTGAAAGTATAGCAGAATGTTAGGTTAAAATAATGAGATAAGGAACACAGAGGAGGCTTATGTGTACTTTATTCCACTGATATGAATATATTATTTAAACTGAAAATAAATTTATGAAAACTGAGATTTAACCGAGACTAGAACTTTAATTAATTTGGAAGTAACTTTTCTTTGCTCCCTTATCATAAAAAAATTATTTTCCTTTATATAAGAACATTTATCATGGTTTCTTTTTATTTGTCTCACTTTTAAAATGGAATTGGATAAGAGATTCACAAATGACAAAGTTAGAACAAATTCAATTTAGAGATCTTCACTGATTTTTGTTTGTGATTCTGGAATGAGGCAAAACCCCATTCTATAAAATAGAGTAGGTGTTCCAATTATCTGAGAAAAGGAGTTTGGTTGTGTAGACAGCCAAGGGAAAGCAGAAACAGAAACCAAAAAGCAGATTGGATGTTTCAAAGTTACTGTCCTTGTAAAGGTTAAAGCAGATGGAACTTCCTTATCATTCAGGTTAAAACTGGCTTGCTTGGGATTTGGCTATTATATCTCTCAGTCTTCCGATTTATAAGGTCAGATAAACAACTTAATTTCAGGTTGATGTCATGGAACTTTAGCATGAGTGACTTCATTTTGGTTTGGTCTATTGGGCCTAGTACAGGAGCTTAGTCCAAAGCAATGGCCTCCTATAAAGTTTATTTAACAAGGTAATGAGACCCTGGTTCTAGGTAGTGCTCCAGAATCATGGGCACTTAATCCATTCAACCAAGGAAGCAGACAAGTGCCAGAAATGGCTGAAGAGTCCACATCAAGTTCCTAATCAGGGAGCTAGCTGCAAGGTAGAATCCAGGAACAAACAGGAGACTAGCTGCTGGTGCTTCAAACTCAGTTTTAACAATAGGGAACTAAGCCAAGGAGCACATCAAAGAGACTATGGAGTTTTTTTCTTTTAAATCTCAATATTTCCTTTTACATTTAAGTGTGATTTAATGGATGAGGTAAAAATGTGACGTAGGCAAAGATCAAAGTGGGACTGAAGACAACGAGCTGTACAATAGTCCTTGTTTCCTTTTCTTTTTCTTTTTCTTTTGTTCTTTTTTTTTTTGAGATGGAGTTTCACTCTTGTTGCCCAGGCTGGAGTGCAATGGCACAATCTTTGCTCAACGCAACCTCCACCTCCCAAGTTCAAGTGATTCTCCTGCCTCAGCCTCCCGAGTAGCTGGGATTTTAGGCATGTGCCACCACACCTGGCTAACTTTGTATTTTTAGTAGAGACCGGGTTTCTCCATGTTGGCCAGGCTGGGCTCAAACCCTGACCTCAGGTGATCTGCCTGCCTCGGCCTCCCAAAGTGCTGGGATTACAGGTGTGTAGTCCTTGTTTCTTACATCAAGAACCAGACCCTATGCTCCTATTAAGAAGAAAATAACTGAATTATATTTTTGTATTAAAAATAATAGAGATGTGAAATTAATGTGTGTCTTTTATCTTTGATATGCTAATGGAGGAAATAACAGTAATTTAAAACAGTTTTTTTGAATAAAAAACTTAAGACATATATTTGGGGAAAAATAAAATGTTTGTGATTCAATATATATAAATATCCAAATACATAAATACATGATAGGTGATCATTTCTTTGGGAAAAAAAGACAAGCAGATTAAATTTCTCAAATATAATTCAGATAGCAGTGTTGAAATTTACTGTTCATCTCATACTTAATTTTATTATTTCTGAAATAAAAAATTAGTGTTACTATGATGCCAAATCAGGTGTTATTTTTTAAGTGTTTTTTCCAACACACACTCAATGATGTTATATAATTATGCTCAGATCAACAGATATATACCCAGTCCCTCTAACCATAGGATATTGTGTGTGATTCTGCAAAGGATGATAAAATGAGACAGATATAGCTACTGTTCTTGAAGATATTAAAATATAGTATGTTGAATAGAAAAATAACACAAAAATAGTGTAGTAGGATGGTTAAAATAGCAAACTGAGAGAAGTTTGTATATCTCATGGTGATGGCTAAAGGGGATAATCTGTCTAAGGGGAGAAGGGATTTAATAATATTTCATGCTATTGTATTTGAATTTTTCCCATTCTGTTATGTTCTTTTAGTAACACCCTATACACTCCTTCCAGTCTCTTTTCTCTAAACCTCCCTTTTGTCTTCTTACTGGAACATCTTGCACCTCCTTCTAAGCCATCCATATGACCTTTAGTCATCCTAAATTCAAAGATCCATTATTAAATTCCCTTAGCGGTATTTCTAGACACCAATGCTTCCTTCCAAGTAGTAGATATCTTTCTTTTATGTTAATCCTCTGTAACCCTCAAAATAAGCTCAATTATGACACAGCATTGGAATGATTTCTTATGTGTTTCTCTAATAGACTGTAATTAATCTGAACTCAAGAATGATGTTTTATTTATCTCTGAATCTGATTTTTCAATAAATCTCACCAAATGGAGAGGATAACTAGAACATTGCGTTTTTTAAAGATATTGGGAATAGGACAAAATGCTACCTCGGTAAAAGTGACTTAATTTTATAAATAGAACGGGATTAAGAAGGAGATGAAATAGTCTCAGAAGCAAAATAGTCAGAACCAGAGTTGTGCTGGTAAACATTTAATAGTCAACTCTTTGCAAAGGAAACAAACAAACAAAATGATTCGTAGACTTTGTAAATTTCTATGTTGTTATTGTTGCACCATGGCCAATTTCAAGCTACCAAGTCATGTCTTTGAATTTGGAGTTGGGAAAAGGTGAGCCCAGTCAGCTCTTGTAAGCTAGTGCAAGGCAACTCCAGCAAAGAACTCATGAAGAACTAGAAAATTGTCTGTCCCTTGTAGTATCCCACTGTGGTTTTCATGATCTGATACTGAAATATGTATACACAAAATTGATTTAATTCTTTCTGACAATTTCTTTCATCATCACCACATATATACCACAGAGATGTACTAACTTTTTAAAAATGACCAAATCAAGAGCAAAATTATTAATTTCAAAAAATTTACAAACTGTTAGAATTTGACTTACAGAAAATTGTATACATATAGTTAAAACAGCTGTATAAAACTACTTAATATGAATATTTTCTTTAAAATTATTACATTTTAATATTGTAAAAGATTATAAATGAAGTATAAATATTTCACTAAGAAGCTTTATGGATTTCTTTAGGAATTTTTTAGTTTTACTATGAAGAAAATATACCAAGTTAAAACAGTCTTGTAAGCAATAATTATTGCCTATAAAATAAGAAATGAAGGATATATAATGAATATATTAGTAAATAAATGACACATATTAGTAAATAAAGTAATATGTGTCATTTTGGGTTGAAAAGTAACTGTGAATTCAACCAGTAAATTATTTTTAAAATACTGTCAAGTTCTGTTCATGTATTATATGAATGCTGACTGTACATAATTTTATTCTTTTTTAATGTTTGAATTAATGACACTATTAATATCTTACAGTTAACATCTAGTAGAAGCAGATATGAGCTAATTTGTATTTTCCTGTCATATAAAATCTGAAGTCTTCTTCAGTAATGTTAATTTTATCTTGTCATTTTAGATCTTTTACAGCACTTAATATCATAATTGTAAAATTAAAATATTGTTCCTTATTAATATTTGAACAAATAACAAAAAGTAAATCTAATAATACTATTTATAATTTATTAGGACATAGAACAATCATTTTGACTAAGCTGTTATTAATTAGTTTATGATAATAATACTAGTAAAAAATTTCAGACTTTCAATGTATGAAAAATACTCAGTTTAAACAAATAGAAATGTTCTATATCATTAAGGAACCAAATAGTCTAGTGATTAAAAATACAGGTTTTAGAAATAGATCTAAGTTGAATCTATGCTCTGTTTCTTGTTATGGGACTACAGGTAAGTTTTTAAATTTATGTAATCTCTCACTTGTGAGTGAGTTTGATGCTGAGGTTATAAAAACAAATACGGCCAACAAAGTCTCTGTATGCATGAAGCTTTCTGTTTTATGGCATATACAAGAAGCAAACAAATACTCATAGTGTGGTAATAGAGAAGTAATAGAGAACTGCAGAAATAAAGTGTAAGTTGTACTTAATCTATTCTCAGAATCAGAAAGCCCTCCTGAGAAAAGTGGTATTTAAGCTGAGACTTGAAGGAAAAATAAAAATTAGCTGGATAAATGTGAATATTTGAAATGACAATACCAAATAAATTTACAGGAATCTCTAAAATTAAATTAAAATGCCACATATAAATCCCTTAACAGTCTCTGGTAGATGCTGAATAAATGGTAGATGATAAAAGTACCTCACACTTGTATGGAACTTTATGGTTTTATTTATGATAGAAATAGCCTAATTGTGCTCACACTGACTGCAAAAGTACTAAAAACACAATGAGACCAACAATATTATCTTATTTATCTTTGTGTCTTCATCTGATCACACTGCTTGGAATTTAAACAGGTGTTCTTTAAGTCTTCCTTAGCAAATAAATACATGAATGAATAGGGAAAATACAGCTTTTAACCATTAATACAGAAGTAAAGTTTTGTGACTAGATGAAGTATTATTCAGTAAATAAAATACAGGTATGCTCCCACTTGTCCTAGTCATTTGGCCTCCAAGTTATAGGATGGATATGTATAAATTCTGATTATTTATTCAACTATCCATATGCCAGTGTCAGCAATATATTAATTTCAAATGGTAACACAACAATGCACTGATTTAGTCTGTTGGATCTGAGTAAGCGTAATTTTTAGGAGTTCATATCTATAAACATTACCCCAAATTGGGATTGAATTGGAAAATAATCTGACACAAAGCTTCCCTAAAGGCAGTGCTTTGGGTTAGGCATTCATTAAGTAACTGAATTTAAACAGTGAATGGACTCTTTTTCCTTCTGGATCGTTGTAAGAATAGCAGATTACAGATGAAGTGAATTTCAAAGTGTTGTGAATGGCCAAAGTGAGAAGAGATGGCTCACACCAAGAGCATCAGCTGATTTCTGTAGCCATTTCTTAAGGAGGCTGACAAATTAACTTGAGAATAATCAAGAAAGGTCAAATTATGGTCATCTCATTATTCTAAAAGGTTAAGGAAATACAAAAACATATAAAGAAAGTAATTTCAGAAACTACCAACATATGAAAAGCTTTAACATTTTAGAAGACTGATATGATTTGGCTGTGTCCCCACCCAAATGTCATCTTGAATTGTAGTCCCCATAATCCCCACATGTCATGGGAAGGACCCGACAGGAGATAATTGAATCATAGGAGTGGTTACCTCCATGCTGTTCTTGTGATAGTAAGTGAGTTCTCATGAGACTGATGGTTTATAAGGGGCTGTTCTTCCTTCTACTTGGCACTTCTCCTTGCTGCTGCCATGTGAAGAAGTACTTGTTTGCTTCCACTTTCACCGTGATCATAAGTTTTCTGAGGCTTCCCAGCCCTGCTGAATTGTGGGTCAATTAAATCTGTTTATAAATTACTCAGTCTTGGGTATGTCTTTATCAGCAGCATGAAGACAAACTAATACAGAGACAAACTTAAGTTGTATGTGTTACTTGTTGGTTCTCCTTAGTTGAATCACTATTTTTGCACATCCAGGACTGCCTTCTCCCTGTCCTCTTAGTATCATGTCTTGCACTACCAACCAAAACAGTTCTCTACAGCGTAGTCATAGTTATCACTTACAAATAAAACTTTGATTATGCATCACCTCTGTAAACTGTTTATGGCTTCTAATAATAGCACTTAGATAAAAGCCCCAAATCCTTTTTGTTATTTCACACGAAAATAAGCATACCAATTTTTGTGTAATATGAAAAAATACATGTAGTGAGCTGAAAATGGTTCTCCCAAGTTATCATGCCTTAATCTGGGAGCCTGTGTATGTTACCTTACTTGAAAAAAGGATTCTTTGCAGATGTGATCAAATTAAATATCTTGAGATGGGGAGATTATCCCAGTGTATGTGGGTGGGTCCTAAATGCAACCACAAGTAAGAGAGAGACAGAGAGAGATTTGACAGAGGCCGCAGAAGAGGAGACAGTGTGACAATGGAAGCAGAGATTGGAGTGATGCAGTGAGGAGCCAAGGAATATGAGCAGTGATCAGAACCTCGAGGAGGCAAGAAACAGACTACTGTAAATTGTCAAAGTGAGAAGAGGTGGCTTACACCAAGAGAAGACATTAAAGCAGCAGCTGATTTCTATAATCATTTCTTGTACTACCAACCAAAACAACTCTCTATAGTGAGAATTTTCATAATTTTCCTTGTGAATTTGCATATTTTCATAATACAAACTAGGGAACCCACTGCCAGAGAAAGGGGCTTAGTTCCACCTACTGAGTACCTTAAATCACGGAGGACTCACGGGTGGAGAGAGGTCAGGCAGTAGACTACTAATCTTACACAGCCTGGAAGATTTGGGAGGAGAGCCATTTGTCCCTGGTGCTTCCTGCAGATTCCACTATTTATAGGAGCCGGTGAAGCAAACAGATGCACTGAAAAACAATATTAAAATTGTTTCAATGTTCTTTCAATTGAATTTTAACTCCAAGTGCTCATCCTTTAGTGATGGTAGGAAGTATAACTTCAGTTGTTTGTGGGTTATCTCAACCACAGAGTTTTGTCACTGTCTTGATATTTTACAAACCATGTATCCATTGGAAAGTCCCATCGAGATGCTGGTAATCAGTTCACACTCACGTCAACCATTTAAGTCCCATGGCTCTGCCCGTTTATGTCCCACAGTTCTGCCCATTTCATGCCATGCTAGAGACGTAAGCACTTTGGGAAGAACTAGAAACTCCTCTGCCTAGGATCTAGCTCATTAAGTCAAGAGTGAACAAGGTAGCTCTTCCTCACTGAGTCTTTGCCCTCTCCCCAGATGATGCCAGGAACAAGCACTAGGTCTCCTTCGTTCATTGAACCAATACACTTCTCCTCCTGTCTACTTTAGGAATTTTTCCTCATTTCCTAGCCATCCATTTCTCAAATGTTTTCTTATAACTTTCTGGTGTCCTGTGCATTAGCTTTTAAGATGTTTAGGATTTTATAAAGAGCTTCTAATTTCACATTGATTATTTCAATTAAACCTAGTTCCTTGCTTAAAATGAGAGGAAAGAAGGAAAACATGTCAGGAAAAACAGACATTTCAACAGTTCACTAAGTTATATTGACTCACCAGGTTGTGTTCTCCTAGAATGTGCTTCTCCTACCACCTCATCCTCTTTTTCTGAACACCCAATATACTTCTAGAACTTGTGCCAAGTCTTCCCTTCCAGGTAGATTGTAAAAATCAATGAGAGCAAGCTTGTACTTAACACATGATTATTTAATAAAAAAATGAGAAGTGTTTCAGGAGATGATACCACCAAACAGAATGTGTTTTATTTGTTTGTTTTTAACAGAATTAGTTTTGACTGATAGAGTATGAGTAGAACTATAATCCATGAAGCTATTCATCTGCTATACAGAAAAATCAATACTTGGTCTTTAAATATAAACATCATCTTCAATAATAAGACTGAATTTATGGAATGCACAAATAATACTGATTAATTTTTCTTAGGTGTTTTATACCTACAGAGACATCAATTGTCACCCAAAGATGGTGTATAGGCTTGAATTTTGGATTTTGGAGTATAGGCTGCATGGAACATAATGGCAAACCTTATTTAAACAGAAAGAAAAGCAGAATATCAGTCATAATGTTTTCTCTGTAAGAACTGAATAATTGAAGTAAATATATGAATCTTAAAATATCAATTGTAATATTGGCTTTTGCAACTTAGGCAATTATAAGATATAGGACATTTTAAGGACTAATGAAGAAATTTTTATTTAATTTATTCTAAGTTTTAAAAACTTTATTTTTCTCAACTAGAGAATTAGTTGAAAGCTCCCAATCCATGATTTCCTAAAAAAGTCACATCTGACTTAGATATTGGTAGCAGTTCATGCTCTTTTTATTGCTGGCCTGTGTCCCTTCCAAATACTTTAATGGCATTTTACTGTTAAACAATATATATTTCTCACCACCTGAAAAACTAATTCAAAATAATATTTCTTTATTCTATGAGGTCTCTCACTGTTGTCATTCTCCTTTTGTGGCCTATGCTCATTTCTTTTCCCAAACGAAAAGTAGAGAAAAAAAACATGACAACCTTATGTGTCTGCAAGTCTCTGTAAAATGCCTCCGTCTAAGTTTCCTTCCAATCAGGAACATAATTCTTAGCAAACAGGTCGCTAACTCACTTAATTAACTCTCTGCTATGTTCTTAGAGGAGTTTCTGTATCAAACTTGAATTGGCATAGCATTTAACAAGCTGTACAAGGCCTTTGGGAAACCTGTTTTTAACAAAAATGGCTTCTTAAATGGGCTTTGATCTCCTTAAAGGATTCTGAATTACTGCATAAAATCCTAAGGCACTTATTAATGATGCATATATATGCAGATTTTAAACACAGTGAAAGATAAATTTCTTTTCTGCCTCCTTGGGGAGCATCCTAATATGGATTTTCTTTAAACATATCTTGACCTATTGAACATTTGATAAACAGATATTTTACTCAAGGCTCCCTCCAGATCTTTGACAATTAAGAAGTAACATAAAAACCTGTTTAGGATTGCATCGTACTCTTCTCTGTTAGTATTTGGGATAGAGATTTGAAGGAGAGTGATCCTCTTTTCCATTTTTCCCCTCATATAATTTTTTTTAATGCTTACTCTTTGTCAGTCACTCCACTATAGACAGGATTGCAAAGTCAATTAAGCTATGGTTTATTTGCTTCAGGAAATTGCAGACTAGTGAAAAGTGGAGCAGAAAAGAAAAAAATAAACAAAGAAAATATACAATGATAGGCCAGACTGATACATTGATAAGGCTTATAATAGATTTTTACCTAAATACAAAAGTCAGACATCTAATTTAGACCAAGAGAGGATAATATGTGAGTTGAGTTTTACAGAATGAGTCATATGTTACCGAATAGGAGAAGGCTATCCTGAGCAGAAAGATGGATATATGGAAGTAAGCATAACCTGTTTGATAATTTTTAAGAAATTTATGACTGTCAGCTGTATGGGTTCCTGTGAGGGTTGGTGTTTGACACCAAAGAGGTTAGCAGGAACATTAAAGGCATTGTAGGAAAAAAAAGGGAAAGTGTGTGTGTGTGTGTGTGTGTGTCTGTGTGTGTGTCTGTAATTAAGTAACCTAGAGAGGAAATTTTAGAGTATAAATTTTTGGAAATTTGGGGACTTGTCATATGCCAAAATCTAGACAAAGCAATCAGTGTCTATCAACCAGCCTACTTATATTTGAACATAGAAGATAAGTCTTCCTAGTGCAGATGAAAATATTTTCTATATGTGAAAATAACTTCCTGAAAGTTCTGTCCACATAATTTCCCAAGTTCATGTATAACGTTCTTTATGCAGAAATTTTATTTACAACTGAATTCTTGAGGATCACGCCTGCTAAGTAACACCAGGTGCAACTAAATAAGGAGAAGTAAAATATCTGAATGTTCACCCAGAAAGCGATCAATCTATTTCATTTTAATATATTACTTATATTTAGTGAATATACAAAGAATATATCACAAACCATTGGCCAGGCCTGGTGAATGTGGACCTATAGTTTCAACTACTCAGGAGACTGAGGCAGGAGAATTGCTAGAGCCCAGAAGTTCCAGGCTGCAGTGAGCTATGATCATGCCACTGCTGGGTGACAAAGCAAGAACCTGTCTCTAAAAAGTAAAAAAAAAAGATAAGCAAAATTACCTTGTCATTATGTGATGCTGTCTGGTATTGAAATTGAATTTTATTTACACACATAATTTAATACAGCTTTAAAAAAATTTCTGGATTCCTTCTCTGTATTCACACATTTTGGCAATAACTCATATGTATTTTCTCTCCATTGATACAGAAATAGGGACACTGTAAAGATATAAAACATATATGACACCTAAGAACCCTTAATATTTGTTCACTAGAGCTCATACGAGATGTGATCTATACTCTGTAGTTTGGAGAGCTAAAGCAATTCATAACTACTTTAGCACTCAGTCCAATTTAAGATGAATTGCCCGTCTTATGTGATTGTACTACTGAGCAAGCTGAATGTCACTTATCTGATGAAAGAACAGTGCCCAGCTATCTCACATACACTCTGTGTATCATTCAAACTTGAAAACATTTATATCATAGTCATTATCTTAAAATCACAGTATTTGCCAACAAAGCCTTCTGGCTTGATTCCATAGAAGGACATTTAAAAAAAGATATGGCATAACAGATTCACTGTCCTGCTTGTATGTGTTTCTAAGTTTGTTCTTTTTTTTAGGTAAAATAAAGAATTTAGCAGTAGTGCAACCATTCACAGTTCTAAAAGAAGCAAGTGCAAATGTAGAGCAATTTTTTTTTTCATGAAAGGCAGCATAAAGTGACTGCACTTACACTTTGGATTTGCAATTTCACTGATGATCTAAATAATGCCTTCAGTTTAAACAGTTAGTTCCTCTACTTTGAAAATTACCTTTGACCTTTTTCTCACTAGATATCAATTGAATTCCAGGTTGCACATGCTGAACTAAACCAGGTAGTTGCCCTGGCCTTGTAAACTTAAAAGGCAACTTCTTTGTGAATGTATTTGTTGGTATCATTAACTACATCTAAGAAAATATAGTTTTTATAAAGTTAGATCATTCATATCTAAGTTGCCTTTTATTCATGTGGCTTAGTAAAAGTTAACTGTACTTTCAAAGTACCAAGGTAGTTAAACAAGGTAATTTTTTTTTTTTTTTTTAAAAAGGGTCTCGTTCTCGCTCTGTCACCCAGGCTGGAGTGCAGTGGTGCTATCTCAGTTCACTCCATCTCCAGGGCTCAAGAAATTCTCCCACGTCAGCCTCCTGAGCAGCTGGAACTACAGGTGTGTGCCACCATGCCTGGCTAGTTTTTGTATTTTTTTGCCATGTTGCCTAGGCTGGTGTCGAACTTCTGTGCTCAAGAGATCCACCTACCTGGACCTCCCAAAGTGTTGGGAGTATAGGCATGGGCCACCATGCCTGATCAAACAAGGAAGTTCTAATAGGTGTCTAAGATTGCCCCAGTGATTCTCCTTTCTAAGTATTCATGATCTTGTATAATTCCTCCCCTACTGACTTGCTCCACATGAATAGAATATGGAAGAAATAAGTTGTCACTTTCATGATTAGTTTACAAACAACTGTGGCATTTGTCTTGGGTGCTCTAACTCACCCTCCCTTGGTTCACTCACTTTGGAAAAGCCAGTACTGTGTCATAAGGCCACCCTGTGGAGAGGTCCAAATGACTACTTGGAAACAGGTTTTCTGAAGCCTGCCAATGACCTTGTGAGTAAGTAGATACAATCTTTGAGTCAAGCTTTGGGATGATTATACACCTAGCCAGGAGTTAGAATCCAACATCATGAGAGACTGAACTGGAGGCACCAATGTAAGCTAGGCCTAAATTTTTGACCCACAGAAACTGTGAAATAATTGAAACTTATTCCACTCGACTGAGTTTTGGGATAATTTGTTAATTAACAATAGATACCTATATAGATTTTTATTCTGAGTGTAGGATGCTGCTGTAATAAGTCTAAAATATGAAGGTAACTTTGGATCTGGTCAGTAGATTTCAAGGAGGATGTTAGTGAAAGTGGAAAGTGCCTTGACGGAGCTATTGCTACGTGTCTCATAGTTTTCAATAAGGCTGTAGGTTAGGACTTTCAGAAGATTTAAATAAATGGTATTGGAAACTGGAGGAAAGATAATCCTTGTTATATAGTATCAGAAAGTTTAATAACAACATTGATTAAAGTAAGGCAGAAAATAGAAAATGTGCCTAAAAAACTGGACGATTTGCCTAAGGAGATGTCTTAGCAAAGAGTTGAAGGTGCTGTCTCGTTTTCTCTAGCAGTACATCTATAGAGTAGGGAGATAAATTAAAGGAAGGATTGTTAAACAAAGAGGAGCCAGTACTTGTGATGTCTTTGAAAATTCTCAGCCTCTCTAGAAATCAAATAATGCTAAATTTAAGAAATGGCTTCAATCAAAGGTCAAATTCAGAGTACTTCCAGGAAAATGTAGTCCAAAAATGAAAGTGAGGGTATACATAAAATCTTTCGTCAAGACCTCAGAAAGATTAAAGCTGGTGACTCAGAAAGCCCTTAAAGAGATTAAGAGCATACCCTCTGTGTCCTCTGAAACATTATTATAGCTTCTAGAAAGTTTAAAGACATTATTGCTCATCCATAGAAGTAGGAGCTCAAGATAGAGAAGGGCTTATCTCAAGAGATTTTTGAATGTGGCTTTTGTCAAATGATATAAACCCCAAGAAGCTTCACAGGAGACCCATGAAGTTCTTAAGTTATAGATGCAGAAACATTTTCAGCTTGAACAAAGGGGGGAACAGAGACAGTTTAGAATTAGAAGAAACCATTTGGACTCTCAGAATTATGCTGATAGGGAGTAGACTGAGAGAGCTGCTCAACTGAATGATGACTCAGAGGGCAGAACCAGACCCCAGCAGTTAAAGCCAAGAGCCATGGAGAATTATACAAAGTCTTTTGACCTTATTAAGTAACTTCCAGTAATTGCATAATTGGACTTCAGAATTGTTATAGGCCAGTGGCTTTTTTGCACCTGCCATTTCCCCTTTTCTGAACAGAAATGTCTAAAGTAGTTACCCTCTATCTGTATCATTATTATTTGTTGTGTATTTGGGAAACCAATATCTACCAATTTTCAGATGAAGAGGGATTATATTCAAGGATATGTATTTTTGGAACTAGACCTGAAGTGTCTACACCATGGCTGAATCTGATTCAGATGACAAGATTATTTAATTTGAGTAAGTACTACAGTAGTATCAAACTTTTGGCATTGGTGGAGTGGGTGAGTATATTTTACATGTAAAAGGAATGTTAACTGGATGTTAATTAGAAGTCAATAGGCAGAGTACAGTGATCCTCAATTATCCCTGCTACCTGGTATTCAGGCCCTCATATAATCCCTATTTTTTGAGTGAAGGCTATGTTTATTAGCTTCTAACAAATATGATACAATGGAACTGACGGGAAGCTACTGCTGAGACTAGGTTTTGAAGAGGCTGTGGGGCCCATTTTTAAGGATCTGGCTCACTCTCCCTTGGATCCCTTGTCCTGGGAGTGCTTCCGTGTCATGAGGAACCCAACAGTAAGACCTTCATGAGTGAATTTAGAAAATGATCCATCAGCTCCAGTGGATCTGTAGCTGAGAAGACCATAGCCCTGGCATATAGTATGATTACAACCAGAAGAGACTTTTAGTTTCAAGACCCAGCTAAGCCGTACCCAAACTCCTGACTCGCAGAAACTGTGTGAGATGATAAATACTTGCTCCATTTAATGTGCTATGCAGCCATAGATAACTAATACAGCACTCAATAAATGTTTGCTACCAAATACATGCAAATGAGAGGTTAAACTGTAATTAAATGAGGAAAATTAGGGCATATAAATATTAACATTTTGAGACTGGGACATGGGTCATTGAAGTCAATATTTCAATAATAACATATATAAAAGAATGAGTTATTGAACAAGATTTTAAGTATCTTAATATTGTGTTCAAATGTTAGGGGGAAAAATCCCAGAGCAAGTAACATTTCTTATGTTAACTATTATTTCCTTGCTATCCTTTGGTGTATTCAGTGGTTACCATGTATTATGCCATCATTGTATTCCTTTTTCTTTCTGTCATTCTATTTCCCTCTACTGACTTTTTTAATGCCAAATCTCTTTCACTAGCACTCTCTCTCACTACAATGCTTCATTATTTCTTTGTCTTTCATGAGATTTTGTTTTCTGTCTCACACATGTACACACAAAAGCACAACCACATGCAAATAACTAAAATAATTGAGTTACTTATATAGTAAAAATTATAGGAGCCAAATAAAATTTCTTGCTCAATAGTTTACTAAGTCTGAATAGAGCAAGTCATTTTAACAATAATGCAAAGGAAATCTATCACCTAAGTTGGAAGAAAAAACAGCTGTGATTTTTAATTTGTATCACAAGAAAAAAATTACTAGAGATAAGTTGTTTTTTAAACATTCAGGAACTCATGATTATCCTCCAAGTACAGAATATCTGTTTGGATGGGATTGCTTTGCTATCATAAATATAGCTATGGAATTTAATGCATTGTTGGCTATTCAACCTTTTATATAGCTATGATTTTAAAGTGCCTATACTCTGCTAATATTTGCATAAATTATCATAATTAACCTTCTGTGGCTTTTATCTTTATAATGAAATATCCCTTCATTTGAAATAAAATGTGAAATATTATTTTTCATTTCTAATGATATTTTGCTTATAAAATATATTATTCTAAGATTGTTAGTTTGATTTATTGAATTTATTAGCTAAATGTTTAAAGACAGAATATATGTTTTTCATTAATTGTTATATATAATGTGTTATTTTTCTATCTTTTTTTAGACAATATTATTGAGGGACCACTTTTTAAAATTCAGAAATAGATGTTCTTAAAATGTGTTGACCCATTTATATCACCTAATAGATTTATACTTGAATTGGTAGATACAAATATGTACTATTTGTACATCCCACTATTTCTTTTCTTTTAGCTAGAAAGGTATAATGTTAAAACCCTTTTACCAAATAAAATGTTTTTATTTAGAAAATGCCGGGCACTAAAAAAAAAAAAAAAGAAAAGAAAAGAAAAAAATGCATATTTTTGTAAAAAGTGAGATACTATTTTTATTACAAACAACTTTAAAATATTTCATATTGAGCCATAATGCATGAGGCGGTTTAATTAGGAAATTTTCAGTTTTGAAGCTATTTCATAGATCTCGATATTGGCATGGGAAATTGGCTTTCTTTTTGAACCTCAGAGGATAATACTTGTTTTTCTTCTTAAACACAGCTTTGTGTGGTGTATCCTCTGGTTTCCTGTTACTATTTGTACAATATTTTGACTTAAATTTGTTTCATGCAGTAATTCTTAGGTGTCATTACCACTGGCACTTGGTAGTAGCTAAAACATATAGCCAGTATAAATTTTGCGTATATGGATACTCAAGTTTTGATCTTTGTTTAAATCCCAGCTGCTGTCAGACTAAAACAAGAAATTATACAATTCTCCTCATATAACCAGCATTAGTTCTATAGTGACTTTTCACCCTAAGAAAATTTGATCTAAGGCAAGAAAGCTACTAACATTTGTGTTATTCAATAAAAAAGGAAATAATTTTTCAGAAAGCATATGTTATACATAAAATATCAAATTATAAACACACTCCCTTATTTCTTAGAGAAGTTCCTATCATATTGTTATTCAAAGATAATGTTTTACTGAGATAGGGATTAAATGATTAGAGTTTTGTGTTTGAATCAATATATTATGACAATCATGTCATAAAAGTCTGAGAGAAAATATATGACAAACTTCAGGTTAATTACTATATATTATAAAAATTTAGGCCAGTTTTTGAGAGGTGATGAGTGAAAGACGTAATAAATATATATTCATTATTTATTGATTACTGTTCATATATTCTAACAGATACAATTTCTCACAGAAAATGTCAGGTATAACTTACAGTCACTACTGGAACAAAATGCAAATATTTCAGTGTCTTTCGAAAAACTGACAAGGAATTATAAGTTTCTCATAATATATCAATCAATCACCAGACTCCTTTCATACTTGGAAATGTTTCTATGCATGGGCTTAAGTTATTGTAGAATTCAAACATTTGAGTTCTGGTGTAGCAGATAAAATGAAGCCTCAAATCATTCTCTAATCTGAAGTACATCCTGGCAGAATTACTGTGACTTGTCTGTTAAAATTGATTTCCTCTTAAAGAAAAATAGGCTTTTCTTATTGTGTCAAAAAATGATATTATCTGTTATGTGTCTTTTCTTGTGACAATTCTTTCCTTTTATGTCTCAGAAGGAAAAAATATTGTTTTTCCTCCTAAGTTTTCATATCCTATTTTACTCTAATGAATAATCTGTGTTGCACACAAAATGAAACATATTCCAAAAAGAGTAAAGACTAATGTTTAAAAATGAATGTAGAGGCCAGGCACAGTGGCTTTCGCCTGTAATCCTAGCACTTTGGGAGGCCAAGTCGGGCGGATCACCTGAGGTCGGGAGTTCGAGACCAGCCTGACCAACGTGGAGAAACCCCGTGTCTACTAAAAATACAAAATTAGCCCTAGGCATGGTGGTGCATGCCTGTAATCCAAGCTACTCAGGGGGCTGAGGCAGGAGAATTGCTTGAACCCGGGAGGCGGAGGTTGCGGTGAGCCGAGATCACGCCTTTGCACTCCAGCCTGGGCAACAAGGGCGAAACTCTGTCTCAAAAATGAATATAGAATGGGCAGACATTTGTAATACTACTGTTTGCCCTTATTTTAATTCACATCATCTCTATTGTTTGACTTTATAATGCTTTTTGCATGGCAGCCTTGAAAGATGAATCGATACATCAGAATTTTACAATGTAACTTTGAAGACTACTAGGGAACCTTAGGCAAGCAACTTCCATTAGGACACTAAAAATACTTGATGGGGTTTGGAACTGAGGTGCTTTGTGTTAGCTATTATTGTTAGTGATGATGGTTAGGTTTGTGATTATTTTGTTTAATAAGACTACTCAGGAATAAAAAGCTACGTTCAAATACCTTCCCACCTCATCTCTAATATTTTTTAAGATTAGACTTTATCCACCCTAAATTACATCTATATTGAATGGAAAACCAGGTGTTGGTATTTTCTGCACTAGTGGCTTAATGATAGTTTATTGAACTGTAATGCTTTGTAATTAGAATATTTCTAGTAAAAACAAAATACAATATGGGAGAGCCCAGAAACTGCAATTCCCATCCAAAATTACAGTAACATTTTTTTCTGTAATAGCAGAAGAGAAATTAGAATGTCTTGAGGTAATAGCTCACATATTTAGAAGAACTTTAAATATTGAAGGAACATACTCATAAAAGTAGAGGTTAGATCGGGTATTCAGAAACTTCAGCCTGCTGTCAATAGATATAAAAATGCAATGACATTCATTTTTTGATCAATTAAATGAGAATTGTGCTGCCTAAACACTACATAAGATACGACAAAATAAAAGTTCGTAAGTTATAAATACTATAAGTGCCTTGGGAGTGAGATATAAGGGCACATCATTTTTATTTAATTTCTAGTTAGTCTATGAGATTGAACTCTCAGTACTTATTTAAGGCCAGAATCTTAATTACAAAATGACTATAAGGTTACATTTTGACCTCAGGTTAAAAAAATAATATTAGGAGCATTAAAAATATTTTTTGTATTAATCAGAGTTTAACAAAACAGCATGGTAAATTCCTGTGAAATTGATTTCTATTTTCTTCATTTACCTCTAATCTGAAATATAGTTTATGTTTAGATTTGCTTCCTTAGGCTTGTGACTTGATTTTTCTGTTTGCTCAAAGTTATCTGTAGGTGTATTATTCTTTGGGGATAGTGATGGTTAAGAAATGCTATTTGAAGCCTTACTTTATTAGAAGAGTTAGTTACTAACATTTTCATGATAATATAATGAGTCATAGAAAATTTGCATTGAGATTTATTGAATAAACCTGACATATTTAAACTGTTTGCCATAATTATGAGTCTAGCACCTGTATGCCACAACAGTATTTTAAAGTACTGTACTTTGCACCTTCTTCACTAAGAATTGATCTGATAAATGGCTTTTTGCTAGATTGTGTCATGTCCATCTTTTTAATACCTTCCTTATTCATTATTAAGTGCCGTTAGCCATACTGTCTAATGAAAGGTACGTAATATCAAGTCTGATTACTGCTCTAATGTTTTCCAGGCGTGCTTGGTGATGAGCCTGGCATATAAAACAATTTCCTACAGTAATAAAACTAATTAAAGTAGGCAGTCATCCACACAACACTTCCTAATGAATTATAATAAGCTCATTAATCTCATCCATTCTTATTCCAAAAAGTCCACTAATAGGACCTATAGGTAAGAGTACAATCCTCAGCCTTAAAAATGGACAGCTATCATGAAATCAGACTTAAGGATTTAAGTTAAAAAGTTACAAATTGCTAATCAATGTTGTAAATGAAATGTGTAGCGTCTAAACTCTGCTCAGATTATTTATTGACAGATCCTTTTCTATTTGAGTTCTCCTATAATTGATTTAACAAAGGGAAAAAAGATTTATTGTAACATAATGACTCTTCACCACCTCAAAGATTACAATTGAATTAACTCTCTCACATATCCTCCTATATAGATCATATGAGAATCATGAATTGAGTACTTGAGATCAAGTGATAAAAGCATAGCCCGTTTTCTCTCCACAGAGGGCTGGAATATCTTCTTAAAATGTCAAAACATAATAATAATTATTCTTTTGTTAACTCTTCTCCAGCTTTGTGAGGTGCCTGATCAAACAATGTAACAAATTATTATTCCATTCAGTTACAGATAGTTTGGCAATATAGACGTATTGTTCTAGAAACAGTTTTACAGTAAAAGAGATAAGGTTGTACAATGTAAAACACGGAGAGACGATTTTTGAACTACAAATGTGAATAGTAAAAAAAGATCACTTCAAGGGGAATTTTGTTTTATCTTCATTGTAAGTTGATGTTTTTTAAATGCAGCAGTTTCTGTTCTGAAGCTGATTACTACTGTGCCACATGTATGGACTTCTTTCCTTAGAAGTGACTTATAAATATGTAGATTTCACAATTAATGCAGAATAATGATAATGGGTTAATCATAAATAGGAAGGTACATTTTTCACTTATGGAATGATCATGTTCAAAATTGTTATCCACATTTATAAATTTTTAGCTAATATTTCATATTCTTTATGGAGTAAGAGATTAGATATTTGGCGCAGAGGATTTTCTTTTGTAAAACAGATATTTAAAAATCTGACCACTTTGGTAGGTAGAGGTTTTCCTAAGCCTATCACTGAGGAAAATGTCTCTCAATCTAGAATCAGCTACCTAGTTGCCACGTGTGTGAAGGAGAGTTGGTTCTGTGCTATGAACAATTAGGGGGCCTGACTTTGGCAAAGGCTTTTCCATCATCTAGTTGTGCGGCCTTGAGACAGCAGCTTACACAGCGTGTAATGCATCTTTCTTTATAAAATGAGGGGGTTAGGCTAGAGCAGTGTATCCCCAAATATGGCAAGTACCAGATAGTAAATTTTAAGTTTTCAGTAGTTCTTGGATACAACAGTAAAACAATTGTACTGTATGAGGTAATGCAATTTCTCTTTTAAATTCCAATTCAATTCTCCTGAAATCAAGGAGGTAAGTTTTGTGCTGTAAGTCTGTAATACACTGGCAAATCTTACTTTTTGTTTTGACAAAGCGGGTAGATAACCGCATAGTTACTAAAAGACAAGGGAGATGTGTTGCTGAACAGAAGAATTTTGAATTTAAGTCTTTGGTTAAAAGAAGAAAATTTCTTGAAAGTTATCTCAAAGATAGCAGAAAATTACACAAAAGTCTTAAGAAAATGTTCACAGCTCAAACTGACCTTGTTTTGAACACAAATCCTTATTTGAAAAAGTCTTGCTCCAATTAGTAGACTTAATTAATGCCACCTATTATAAGCTAGCTATCTATTGAATAAACTTTGATAATAGACTTTAATGTTAATAGGAAACATGACTTATCATCATAATATCCAACATTTGTTTAATGCTTAACAACTAATGTTTGTTAAATGCTTGGAAGTCAGGCACTCCTAAATTCTTTACATGTATTAACACATGTTAGTGTTCACCATATAGGTTAGTGTTCACCGTATAGGTTAATGTTTACAGCAACCTCATTAAATAAGCACTAATATTTTCTCCATTTTACAAATGAGGAAACTGAAGTGCCAAGAGATTTGAGCAATTTGAGAAAGGTCAAACAGCTGGTAAATGACAAAGTTTTGAAAATTCTGTAAGTACCCGATACTCTATGCATTTCTCTCTCTTATTGTTTCCTCTCTCACCATCCCCAGTAATCCTTAGTTAACTTCATCCTCTCCATTCTCAACCATAAGCTTATATATTTCAACATTATATCTGTAGTATCTGGCACAAGATAGGCACTCAGAAGGTATTTGTTGAAATTCGTATGAATGATTAATTAATCAATGAATCTGTGCTATAAAACAGACAACTTAAAAATGCCTCTAAGTGCCGGGTGCGGTGGCTCATGCCTGTAATTCCAGCACTTTGGGAGGCCGAGGCGGGCGGATCACCTGAGGGTCAGGAGTTCGAGACCAGCCCAGCCAACATGGTGAAACCCCATCTCTACTAAAAATACAAAAATCAGCCAGGCGTAGTGGTGGGCGCCTGTAATCCCAGCTACTCGGCGGGGCTGAGGCATCTCAAAAAAAAAAAAAAAAAAGCCTCTAAGCATATCTTATTGGACTTTAAGACCTCACACTTAGTACATCCTATTTTCCTCCTTGACTTAGTTTTCTTCTGATCGTCTGTTACTAATCATGGATAATTTGAAAACTGTGCTTTCATGTCAGAATGTCAGGTTCAAATGAATATGCCATCACTTATCTCCATCTATATACTTAACTGTGTGACTTTGAAAAATGTATTTAACTTTCTCAGTTTCAGTTTTATTATCTGTACAATATAGATATTAATATCTATTGTATATAGCCAGCAGGATTGTTGTATTAACTACTTTAAACACATTAAAGTGTGTTTAAAACCACCAAGAATTCTCAGCGTATTGTACATGTGTTATGAGGCAATATAACATCATATTGAAATAGCTAGAAATTAAATCCAAACAGACCAACTATTGCTGAAGAGTTCTGGGAGATTTGGTACCATGTTTACACATCTAAAGCATTAATTTCTCAATGCTTAATCACAAAATACAAGTTCCTAACTCAGGGCAATTTTAAGGGCTAAATTTGATAATATGTTCAAAGTGCTTGGCATACAGTTAAAACCAAATAAATATTAGGTGATCTTGTTTGTCATAGTGTTCCTTTTAAAAAAAAATGTTTTCTTATTCATTTGGTTTAATATCTGGGGAAATAAAAGACTCAAGGCTGAATACATTTCCTAGACTATTTTCCTGGAGTTCTCTCAAATACATAACCACTATTTTTGCCTGTAACCAAATAACTCAAATTATATTATCTTGAACACTGTGCTGCTTAAAGCTATGGTTGCAAGTAGTAGAAAATTTAGGACTAACAAAGCTAAGTTGTTGAGTCTGTATTTTACACATCAGTGGCAAATGGAAGACTATGATAGGAAGAAGATTTAAACTCTATCCTTGTATTCACAACTCCCTAAATAGAAAGAAAGGCAATTCAAGCATTCAAAAAATATATTGGAGAAGATTAATTTGAAAATAGAATGTGCATGAGTGCATGGATAGATGTATCTCTTATTGGATGACTGCAAGTAAGCCTTGCTGTGAAAATATCTAAGAAGCAAAATTTATTGTAAATAAGTTTTCCATTAAATGGCAGTATCTTATTGGGAATGCAGTTCTTAAAAATAAAAACACAAAAAGAAACCCATACACTAACATATATATTTTTTTTAAATCTATCATTCTGCAAACCAACACTTCAGAGATTACACATTTTTTTCTACATCTTGCCATGTGCTTGCGGAGCAAAGATTTTTTTGCAGTGAAGCAAATGAACTACATGTGGGATACCATGTTTAAACTAGAAGGCACCCTGCATCCCTCAAGATTCCCAATTCCTTAGAGATAAGGGATAGAGATTGTTGGTTGACTTAAAAAAAAAACAACTCTTTATTAACTTTAACATTAAACCATATTGAATTAATTTACTATGATGTATTTCAAAGCCAGATGTGTTGATAACTTGGTAAAAATTACTTCAGACAGTATTTGAGCATTTTCCCAGAGTACTTAGGACCAAATCTATGATTCAGGGCCACTACTATCATCCTAGTTAAATATACTTTATCTCCTTCTTCTAATCCTAGTTGGTATTCTCACTTCCTCTCTTCCAACCTTAACTACTCGTCTTATTTCCCTTAATGGATCTTCCTTTCAGATTTATGCAAATGTTATGTCATATCCCTGTTAAAAACCCTTTACTGCTTCATTCATTCTCTGTATTCTTAAGATAAAGTCTAAGAAGCACAAATGAGATGACTTATTTTCCAGTATTTCAAGTGCCATTCAATCCAGTTGTGCTTTGATATTTCATCTATACTAAATGTCTTTTATTTCTTTGAAATTTCTGTGTTCTCTTTTACACATTCAGGTGTTTTCTTCCTCTTTTTCTGTGGTAAAATCTTTCTCATGCTTCTGATTTCAAGGTATACATTACTTCTTCAAAAAAGACTGGGCTAGGTTTTCCTGGAATCTAATAATTATCTTACATAACACTCATCATACTTTAAAAAAAGAAAAAATCTGCATCTTGTGCAATTTGAATCTGTCCCTAGCACCATTTTATGTGCTGCTGCATTCTCAGCTCTTTCTTTTCCCAATGGTTAGCATTTAACATTTACTTATTCCTAAATGCTTTACTGAATAAAAGTTAAAGTAATGGGTGTTATAAGTTCAAGCTGACACCAGACTTTCCTCACAGGTTATGTATGTATCCTTACAATTTCAGATTCTATAGCAGTCACCTTGGTGATCCCCTCCCCACACAGACATTCTTCCCTGACACTGAGCCCACGAGCTGAAAATACCTGATATTTTTTTGAAGCTACGGCTTAGACATGTGACCCAATCCTGGCCAATGGACCAGAGGAAAAAACTGGATGAAAAGGATACTTGTGAGGAGAAAATGTCTTTCCCCCTATTAAATACAGTTGACTGAGAACATGCTTTTTGGATCTGTATTTGCCTTCCAACAACTCTGAAGAATCAAATCTGAAAACCAATGCCAATCCTTTGCAGATAGGTGAAAATAAAATATATGATATGTGGGCCTTTGATGATTTAAATTATTCTTTAAATAATTCTTGTGCTGCTGAATTAACCGAGCCTGGAACCACCTACCTCTAGTCATCTTGTTATATAAGATAATACATATAGGTTCTATTTCAGCCACTTATAAGTAGGTATCTTTTTATTTACTGTCAAAAGAACCCTCACTGATATAGATGCCCTCAGGACTTGACCCTCCCTGAGTTCCTCTTAGGCAGTTAGGGTAATCATCTGTTGGAGTAGGGAAGCCTAGCTTATTTACTTCTCAGTGTGGACAAGTTTGATCTTTAACTTGTATTTTCTCGTTTTCCAAAAGGAGACAGACCAGAATCCTAAAAAGATAAGTCTGAACATCGGTGTCCTTTTATGTTTCCCATCTAAATTATCTCTAAGAACATTTAAGTTTCATTGATGATTCCCAAAATAATTCAAGCAAAATGCTGAGTTGGTAGAAGTATAAGGACTGTTATTTATTTTTATTGTTTTTACAGACCACATACCCTAGGGAATTCTGAAAACCTGACTAACATCAATTGAAGATTGGGGTTCAGGAGGCCTAGATGATCCACCATGACTTATTCAAAAGTTGAAGATGAAAGGAAAAAGTAAAGACTTTTTCCATCCAGTTTTCTAGTCTGAAAGGAAAAGAAATAGGCAAAGGACAGTAGGCTTTTCTATATCATTATATTCATTCAAATGATTCTCTTAAAATAATAATGAACTGGGGAGGCTCTGTAAGCAAGACAAATGGTCAGGAGGCCTCTTTGCTCCAAGAATATTCCCTTTTCATTTTATTAACATGGTTTGTAAAGGTAAACTAAATTGACTAAAGTATCAATATTTCTATATATATGTGATCTTTTAGAGACCATAAACTCTCAGTGCACTAGGCTGTTCTTGCATGGCTATAAAGAAATACCTGAGACTAGGTGATTTATAAGAAAAAGGGTATAATTGGCACACAGTTCTGCAGACTGTACAGGAATCACAGTAGCATGTGCTTCTGGGGAGGCCTCAGGAAGCTTCCAATCATGGCGGAAGGCAAAGGGAAGCAGGCACACTGCATGGTGAGAACAGGAACAAGAACAAGGAAGGGTGGCTGGGAGGTGCCACACAATTTTAAATTACCAGCTCTCACAAGAACTCACTATCAGGAAGACAGCACCAAGCCATGAGGGATCCACCCTCATGATCCAAACACCTCCCACCAGGCCCCACCTCCAGCACTGGGGATCACAATTCGACATGAGATTTGAGCAGAGACAAATTTCCAAACTATATCACTCAGAATCTGGAATAGAAAGAGTATGCCCCATAACACTTTTATTCTCTACAGAAACAGACACTGTGCTGAGCTCAAAAAATAGTGATTCATCACATATGAATGTGCAAACCTCTTTTGTACTGTATCTGTGGAATCCTGGTTACTGGGGCTTTGAGCCGCTGTCCCATAAAATCTCTGTAATACTAACCTAATTCATGGCATTTCTTTAAAATCTAATTTAATGAAATGATGGACATAAAGCCCATGGAACTGAGTGTGTAATCTTTTCTTATTTGATTAGATGTTAAACTTGAAAAACTTTTTTTGATAAAATATGAAATACATAAATGAGTTAAATTATTGTGACTTTCCTTGTAAGATTAAAAACAATAAGGTGTTTTTAATACTTTTTTTCTGTGTTCTCTTGAAAGTAGCTTTACATGTATTAAGCAATCTTGGCTTTAGATATTAGGGACAATAAAAATTTCTGCAATTTTCCCAGTTTTATATAGCGATTGTTTGCAAGTATGAAATCCTGTCTTTCGTTACTGAAATATTATCTTTTATTTTGGCTTTTTTGATAACTTTTATGTTTGCCTTGAGCAAGTCACTTATCTTTTCTATTTGTATTTTCTATTTCAGTTTATTTATGAAAGATAGTAATAATGATTGTGATGTGCCTTACAAAAAAGATAAAATCGTATTGAAAAGACTGTTGAATATGAACGCAGTGTATTAAATGCCAGATATAGGAACAAAAATAAAATGAAGAACATTTCTATTATGAAGTATTTTCCTAAATAGATTTAGTACTGTGAAAGGCAGTAAAATTATTTCCTGATAAACACTTTCTTGAGTATCCAAGGATTAATTGTCCAGGATAAGAAAAAAATCCAGTCTTGATTATATTGCATATTTCCTGGTTGGCCTTCACTGAACAGTTAATTAGAATACCACCAGGAGGCGTCTTCTTGGGTCATAGATGGAATATATTTGTGGGCAAAAAATATTTTTCCTTAAGGAATTTGTAGACTAATCTAAGGAAATAAAAATCAATTTTAACTTCAAATTTCAGCCTAATTAGAAGACAGTAGATCACTCACACATTCATTCATTCATTCAATTAATATTTATTGAACTCCTTCTCTGTGAAAGTTATTGGACTAGATGATTTGAGATGTACAATGACAAAATATGACTTCTATCCTCAGATCTTATCGTTAATAGGGAAGTGAAGATATATATAAAGAAAACTCTATTAAGGCTTTTTTAGTGGGTGTTGAAACAAAGGCAGGGAAAGCAGTAATGAATATTTCTAACCAGATATAAAGGCAGTGGCAATGGGAATTGAAGGAAATGAATGAATTAAAATAATTTTCGGTGAAAAAGGGGATTGTTTGTCAGCTGGATATGGAATGTTGGGAGAAGGTGAGAAGTCAAGGACAGGGATTTCTTTTTTTTTTTTTTTTTTTGAGGCAGAGTCTCGCTCTGTCGCCCAGGCTGGAGTGCAATGGCGCAATCTCGGCTCACTGCAAGCTCCACCTCCCGGGTTCACGCCATTCTCCTGCCTCAGCCTTCCGAGTAGCTGGGACTACAGGCGCCAGCCATCATACCCGGCTAATTTTTCTGTTTTTAGTAGAGACGGGGTTTCACCGTGTTAGCCAGGATGGTCTCAATCTCCTGACCTTGTGATCCCCCCTCCTCGGCCTCCCGAAGTGCCTTTTGAGACGGAGTCTCGCTCTGCCGTGCAAGCTGGAGTGCAGTGGTGCAATTTCGGCTCACTGCAACACTGTAACCTCTGCCTCCCGGGTTCAAGCAATTCTCCTGCCTCAGCCTCCCGAGTAGCTAGGATTACGGGCATAGGACACCATGCCTGGCTAATTTTTCTATTTTTAGTAGAGATGGGGTTTCACCATATTGGCCAGGCTGGGGGATTTCTGGTTTCTTCTCTAAAAGCTAAAAAGCTTGGAAGGCATTACTCCTTCCAAGCTTATTAATTCCTTAAAATAAGAAAAAGTTGAACAAACTGAAAGTTAACAATATTTCTTGGGCTCATCAGATAAATTAGGACATAAAACTAACTGCTACTCCCAAATCTAGAAAGGCAGGCGATTATAGAGAAAAGCAGCTAAGATCCGTTTAACTGCAGCAGAAGTCACTGAAACCATAAACTGGTAGGGACACTTAAATGGTAATTCCAATGAAGATCTGACTGAACGCTGAGTGTGGACTAGCTTGAGAGTAAGAAACTCCTGGGGATCACATTCTTAGGGAATCCCGCACGCTTTCATGACTCTCACCTCTAGGGATCCCATCAGGTTCTCACGGTAAGGAACTAAGAAAAAGCACCCTTTGTCTTTGTCAGGGATGGGGAAAAGTAACCATCTGAAATATGCCTAGAGAATTCTCTATACATAAGCCTCTTCCAAGGAGAAAAAACTTTACCAGTCAAATATTTATCTCACCAAGGAGAAAGAGTTCTTACTCAATTCCAGGCCTCTCTAACCTCTCTGTCCACATTACATAGAAGAAATAAAACTGTGATGGTTAATTTTATAATATGTGCCAATTTAATACGCTAAGAAAGACTTGTGAAGGACACAGCCCAGGGATACAGGCCCACTTAAGACCAGCTGTAATTGCAAGATTATAGAATGTTTTCCCTCCCCAACTTTTTAACACCATATCAACAGGACTCCAGTATAATAAGTGAATTATAGCTGAGAGAGCTGGAAAGCACACGCTGCAACTTAGAAAAAAAAAAGAAAACTCATTAATACAAGAATGAGAGTCAGGAATAGTAGTCAGAATCACAGAATTTTTGTTGCTATTTGTTGTCATTACATTTATTTCTTGAAAGGTAAAATATTAAGCCAGTTTAAAGACTGAGATAAATAGGAGAGAGTAAATAAGCTAAAAGTTACTCCAAATTAGAGGACTTTCCTCATATAGTAGCATTCTGAGTGAAGAAGTGCTCAACCTTGCCCATACTGTTCCTCATTTCATATGCACATGACTAGCTGAATAATTCTTGAAAAACCTGTCTTTTCCCCATCATCCTGGATAATGGAAAGTGTTCTCCATATGAAGACAATTTATAGCACACTGTGATTATAATAATAAACAGCATACCAGTTATCATAAATGCATATGCTGATTTTATATATTTTGGTAATCATTCCTTTATTCAACTGATTTTCAATAACAGTGTGTTCCAAAAGTGAGGTTACAAGGATGAAAATGATGTGTTCTAATTCACATCTCTAGTTGGTTTTGATAAGCCTGGAGCTGTGGAATGAGAAGGAGTGGGAGGGGACTATAAATCTTTGAAATGCTTCCCAGATGATTTAGAAAAAGTCTACTTCCACACCCTACTGAAAACTACCTATCTAGTTTGTTATGCATATACCTCAGTATCCATATATTTCACTACATTTGACCCTTGAACAAGGGAGATAGAGGCACCAACCCCCATGCAGTTGAAAATCCATGTATAACTTTTGATCCCCCTCAACCTTAACTACTAACAGTCTACTGTTGACTAGAAGTCTTACTGATACCATAAGCACTGTTGATTAACATGTATTTTGTTTATATATTATATACTGTATTCTTAAAGTAAGCTAGAGAAAAGAAAATGTTTTTAAGGAAATCATAAGAAAGAGAAAATATATATTATTCATTAAGTGGAAGTAGATTATCATAAACATCTTTATCTTCATCCTCGTCACATTGAGTGGGCCGAGGAGGAACAGGAAGATGAAGGGTTGGTCTTGCTTTCTCAGGGGTGGAAGAGGCAGGAGAATATTCACTTATAAGTGGATCCACACAGTTCAAACCTGTGTATTATTATTTTTGAGATGGAGTCTCACTCTCTCAAGCTGGAGTGCAGTGGCATGATCTCAGCTCACTGCAACCTCTGCCTCCAGGGCTCAAGGGATCCTCCCACCTCAGCCTCCCAAGTATCTGGGACTGCAGGCATGTACCACCATGCCCAGATAATTTTTGTATTTTTTTATGGAGATGGGGTTTCACTATGTTGTCCAGGCTGGTCTGGAACTCCTGGGCTCAAGCAATCCACCCTCCTTAGCCTCCCATATTACAGGCATGAGCTACCACGCCCAGCCCAAACCTGTACATTAAGGGTCAACTTGTATATAGTTTTCTTATTATTATGTTATAATCCTGTGACTTGACTAGCTCTCTTTTTAAGATGCTAGATGTTGTGCAGCTGGATAAAGTTCAAGTGGCAATGGAAGAACAAGAATCATATTTACACTGATAATCAAAGTCAATAGAAAAGTCTATTACTTTCAAGATAATATAATACCATTAAAGTGCAAATATCTCAATGTGACAAGTTCTGAAAAACAGTTTCCATGTTCCAGCAAAATAACTTGACAATTATTGACAGAAATAAGGTACCATTTATCTTTATGAAATGTTAGTTTCTAAATAAATCTCAATCCAATGCCGTTTAAAACTATATGTTTAATTTGTATGTTTTCACAAGTTATCAAATTTTTTTTACAATGTTAACATTTTAGTAGATTTACAGTGACATCTTTTTGAACTGCGGCTGTATTTTTTAACTTAATGAACAAAATGTGTATTGCTTTTCTACTTGTAAAGTGTTATTAATATCCAAAGGATTAACAAATGCCATTTTTTTCTGCAATTGCTTGTTATTTAGGCTTTTTCATCAACATTTGTTATGTAGCAAATACTCATATAGTTTGCATTTTGTGGAGCTGAGAGGTACTTATGTAAAATTGTTTCCAACTTTTACCTTCTCCCTATTCTCTAAAACAAATTTCTGGCCTGGTCGACTTCAATTCTTTTACTCCGTAGCCACAGTCTGAATGGGGCTGAGGGGGATTCTTTTTTGTCAGATACTTTCTCAAGGGCTTTCATAATGCAAAATCAAAAGGAAAGCTGGGCAGATAGAAAGACGATGCCTCCTAAGCAATGTTCTGTAGGGCATGTGGAAGAGCAACTGAAGTGATTCAGGGAAACTGATAGAGGAGAAAAGGGCAATATTAAAAACTACCGTAGTGAACTCTGTGTTCTAATAATGATGTTCAAGATATACAAATGAAGATCTTCAGTTGTTGTGAATTTTCTTTTTTGGTCTGAATATTTTCTTTGGAACACAGTATTACTCAGAAACTATAACATGGTTCCAATAGGTTATATGATTGCTAAATATCTCTTAATAAATATTTTATTTCCCAGATAATGTATTTTTTCTAGTACATAGAGCCTTTAATATTGTAATCATTTTACTCAAAGTTTAGAAATTAAAAAAATTAAATCCCACATAAATCTAAAACTCTAGTAAAATAATTGTCATGATTTTGCATATTTTCAGGTTTTTCATTTAAAATTCCATTTACAAACAAAGTGTATTTTCCATTTACCACACGGACTTTTGTGTATAGAAAATCTCTCTGTTTTTCCTCTACTCTCATACCACAGCAATCAACAATAAAGACATCTGTGACCAAATGTGTCTGTATGGTTGGGGGGTTCCCCACACTGAGCAGCAGACACCAGCTGGGTGTCCTCCAATGCAATTCTGATGCTATCTTCCTGAAGATACTGTCAGATCCAACAGGTTAGGGGCTCATTCCCCAAGAGTCCTCTTCAGACATCAGTTGCAAGTCTGGCCCTCTGAACATCTGAGTGACCAGCTTCAAGCTGAGGTTTCTATAACCCCCTTTTTGTGTTGGATTAACTTTCTGGAGTGGCTCACAGAACTCAGGGAATCACTAACTTAATTTACCAGTTTATTATAAAGAATATTCCAGAAGATACAGATGAAGTGACCATAGGGTGATGTATGAGGGAAGGGACACAGAGCTTCCTTGCCCACCCTGGACACACCTCCTTCTAGGAACTCTACACCTCCATTCAGATATCCTAAAGCTCTTCGAACTTAGTTCTCTTGGATTTTTATGGAAGCATTCCTTCCTCCAGGATATGAGGTGGGACCCTCTCGGGGGAAGGACTTAACACAATTAGATTAAGAAAATGTGGCACATATACACCATGGAATACTATGCAGCCATGAAAAATGATGAGTTCATGTCCTTTGTAGGGACATGGATGAAATTGGAAATCATCATTCTCAGTAAACTATCGCAAGAACAAAAAACCAAACACCGCATATTCTCACTCATAGGTGGGAATTGAACAATGAGAACACATGGACACAGGAAGGGGATCATCACACTCTGGGGACTGTTGTGGGGTGGGGGGAGGGGGGAGGGATAGCATTGGAAGGTATACCTAATGCTAGAAGACGAGTTAGTGGGTGCAGCACACCAGCATGGCTCATGTATACATATGTAACTAACCTGCACATTGCGCACATGTACCCTAAAACCTAAAGTATAATAATAATAAATAAATAAATAAATAAATAAATAAAAAAGAAACTATTCCTACAAAAAAAAAAAAAAAAAGAAAAAAGAAAAGCAGGGGAAGATTAGAGTCCTGCCCCAGGGAAGGAAGGAGAGAGATTCTGTTTCCTGAGGCCTTTCCCTGAGATCTAATGCACCCATTATAACAAAAGAATGTAGCAAAGGCCACGGAGTTATGAGCCAGGAACTGTGGATGAAAACCAATGTATATTCAATCATAACACTACAACTTTGTGACCATTTTTCTGAATGCATAATTTTCAGTGAATACATTTACTATCATTGAATAACAATTTTTTAATTGTTGTTTACTTAGGTTGCTTTCAACATTTAGACATTACAATGCTGGGTATCTGTCATGTGGCCTCTAGTTTTTAGTCTTCAAAGATGTTTTCTTTTAATTAATAAGGCACAGATGGAATGGAGATGGAGTATGTGTAGCAGGGTATTCAAATCTTTTCCCATGTCTGGAGGTGATACTTCTCTTACAACTTGATTATGTGTGAAAAGGAATTTGAACAATTTTATGTTTCCATGAACTTCATCATGTACTGATTAGAGGTCAAAGTGACCTTGACCTTGATGAGATTGTCTAGACATTTTGACCGGCATTTTGACTGGCATTGTCTAGATATTTTGACTAGAAAGTGGTGACACTTCCTAAATGTGGTTGGTGGCTGCTCAACTGTCTACAAGAAGTAGGGTCCACAACAGTAAGTTTTGCAGTTTATTTGAATGATTAGATGGGTATAGTGTGAAGGTTAAACTACTGCTACATACACTGACTTAAGTAGGCAGCTGCTTATGAATCAAGTTGTGACTAAAATATGCACAGATAAGGGTACTTTATTTTTATAACTTAAAGAAATAAAAAACCTATTATGATTATATTAGAAATGCTGATAAGCCCATCAATTTCTAATATTACCCTATGTTAGAAATAAGAATAAGCACTTGGAGAGCTTTGAGGTGAAAGACTAAGGTAGAAAATGATCATGGGTTATGTACTCTATTTTTTTACATTCATTCTTCTTTTTCTTTGTTCATTTATCAGTTATTGAAAAATCAGATATCAACTCAGTTACTTATATATGATCTATAAAGTGTAGCCATTGAAAATTATGGGTGTGTCTATGTATTAATTTCCTAAGGCTGTCAAAAAAAGTACTACAAACAAACTGAGTGGCTTAGACAATGGAAATCTATTGTCACAGTTCAAGAGGCTAGAATTCTGAGATGAAGGTGTTGGTAGGACCAAGCACCCTTTAAAGGTGCTAGGGAAGGATCTGTTCTGGACCTCAAGCCTGGTATCTCGTAGTTTCTTGGTTTGTGATGGCATAACTCCAATCTTCACATGGTGGTTACCTGTGGGTGTGCTTTGTGTCCAAATTTCCCCTTTTTAATAAGGAAACTAGTCATTATAAAAAGGCTCACTTGCCTCCAATATTTTTTCTTTTTAACTAATTATGTCTGCAAAGACCTTATTTCCAAATTATATATCCTGACTTACCAAGAGTTAGGACTTCAACATAGGAATTGGACAGGGGGCCAGGAAGAAATAATTCAATCATTAACAATCAATTACATAGTTAAAGTTCATTAGAAAGGAGATCCTTTATCATTGACTCACTATCAATAAAAGATTAGTTTATTTCCTTGGTTTACAGATAGTTCTCTGCCTAGTTATGTACTGAATCTCATTCTTTCTTAACACCCGAAAGATTTTCCTCCCCCAGGCATTCCTCTTTCCCCGGTATTTTTAAATCACTGGATCATTTTCATCAGTGTTTAAACTTGCTTAAGCTTTTCTGTCTAACACATACACACACACACCCCATCTCAATCTTGTTAACAACTGTTCTGTTCACAAGTGTATTGAAAGAAGCTTGCCTTCTGATAATTATGTAGTTGGTAGCTCACTACTTTTTACTTTCAGTTTATTTCTGAACTCTCTGTAATCTGGACTCTGCTTCCAAAACACCACCCAGAGCAGCTTTGATAACATCAACAGTGACTTACTTTTTTAATAAGCCTGGTGAAAACTATTCAGACTTACTTTATTTCCTCTCTGTTATATCTAACATAATTGATCTCACTCTCCTTCTTAAATTTGTTTGCTCCCAAAGCTATTGTGACACCATCATTTATTTTTTCTCTTTTGTTTGTTTTCATTTTTCTTCACAATCACTTCTTTTTGTTTTTCAACTATTTATTTTCTACTACATGAATATCCTAGTGATTCTCAAGTCTCCATTTTCTGATCAGATATTTCTCTTTTGAGCTCATACTCACATAGCCAATGTCTACTGATATGGTTTGGCTCTGTCCCTACCCAAATTTCATCTTGAATTGTAACTCCCATAATTCCCACTTCCCATGTGTCTTTGGAAGAACTCAGTGGGAGGTAATTGAATCATGGGGGCACATGTTTCCTGTGCTGTTCTTGTGATAGTGAATATGTCTCATGAGATCTGACGGTTTTAAAAAGGGGAGTTTACCTGCACAAGCTCTTTCTTCTTGCCTGCTGCCATTCGTGTAAGACATGACTTGCTCCTTCTTGCCTTGCACCATGATTATGAGGCCTCCCCAGCCATGTGGAACTGTAAGCCCATTAAACTTCTTTTACTTCCTAGTCTTGAGTATGTCTTTATCAGCAGCGTGAAAATGGACAAACACACCTACTATATTTCTTCAGCTGGATTTTATAAGGAAAATTTCAATTGAACTCATTATATTTTTTACCTTAAAATTCCACCTGAAATTTTATTTGCTCTCAAGAGGAGTGAGCAGTACTTCCATTCCACTAGTATACATGCCAGAACATAAAGTTATTCTTGACTCTCCTTTCTCATTTGCCCCTCTCTACTCCACCCATATCTGTAGAGTCCATCTTCTAAGTAGCTTTCAAATTCACCTCCATAGCCTATCTTAGTTTAAATCTTAATTATTTCCTAATAACCTTTTAATAGTCTTTAGTATTGGTCCTATGCAGCCTTTTCTTTATATTACCCTCAGCAAACTACTGCAGGAGTACTTTATACTGTACCCAGAGGAAACTGCATAAATTTAAATATGATTATAATTTTCCATGATTAAAATTTATTATTGATATACCATAGCCTTCTGAATAAAACATAATTTATTGTTATGGAATAAATGACTATGATTTGGTTTCTTTTTGTTTCTCTTTGCCAAGGTATACCTCTCCACACTAGTATACTAAAATACTTGTTCCCCAAACTCTTGCCTCCAGGAATTTTAATGTTCCTACCTTTGCTTAGAAAATACTTGGCTCTCTTTTATCTTTTACTAATTCCTTCTGACCATTGGGATTCTGGATACAATTTTTCCCCCCGGAATGCTTTCTCTGACTCTACTACCTTGGTCTATGTATTTGTTTTCTTTTGCTGTGAGGCAGATTACTACAAACTGGAACTTCCCAGCAAGTTTCTCATCTCCATCTGAGAACCACTTCAGCCTGCACTTCATTGTCCATATCACTATCAGCATTTTGGTCAAAGTCATTCAACAAGTCTCTAGGAAGTCTCAAACTTTCCCATATCCTCCTGTCTCCTGAGCCCTCCAAGTCTCTAGGAAATTTCAAACTTTCCCACATTTTCCTGTCTTCTTCTGAGGTCTCCAAACTGTTCTGACCTCTGCCTGTTAGCCAGTTCCAAAGTCACTTCCACATTTTCAGGTATCTTTATAGCAGCACCCCACTCTCTGCGTACGAATGTACTGTATTAGTCTGCTCTCATGCTGCTATGAAGAAGTACTCAAGATTGAGTAATTTATAAAGAAAAGAGATTTAATTGATTCACAGTTCTGCATTGCTGTGGGGGGCTTAGGGAACTTACAGGCATGGCAGAAGGCACTTCTTCACAGGGCAGCAGGAGAGAGAATGAGTGTTGAACGAAGGGGGATACCCCTTATAAAACCATGACATCTCATGAGGACTTACTATCATGAGGATACCATGGGGGGAAACTGTCCCCATGATTCAGCTACCTCCCACTGGGTCCTTCCCATGACATGTAGGGATTAAGGGAACTACAAATCAAGATGAGATTTGGGTGGGGACACAGCTAAACCACAGCAGTGGGTAAAATGCCATCAAACAACTTTGCATGCTGCCGAGTAATCTTTTGTGAAAAGAAGGGTCAACAAATGTGGTAGACTTCATTCTCTTACTTTAAGAAATTGCCACAGCCACCCCAGCCTTCAATAACCATCACCCTGATCAGTTAGCAGCCATCAACATTGAGGCAAGACCCTTCACCAACAGAAAGAGTACAACTCTTTGAAGGCTCAGATGATTATTATTTTAATAACATTTTTTTAAATAAAGATACACACTTTTAGCTGGGCATGGTGGCTCACGCCTGTAATCCCAGCACTTTGGGAGGCCAAGGTGGGCATATCACGAGGTCAGGAGATCAAGACCATCCTGGCTAACACAGTAAAACGCTGTCTCTACTAAAATTACAAAAGATTACCTAGCTACTTGGGAGGCTGAGGCAGGAGAATGGCTTGAACCTGGGAGGTGGAGCTTGCAGTCAGCCAAGATCGCGCCACTGCACTCCAGCCTGGGCGACAGAGTGAGACTCTGTCTCAAAAAAAAAAAAAAAAATACACACTTTTATAAGATGTAATGCTATTGAGTACTTAATAGGCTAAAGTATAGGCTAAATGTAAGTTTTATACGCACTGGGAAACCCAAAAGTTCATCAAAATAAAACAGTTTATTGTGATATTTACTTCATTGCAATTGCCTTGAACCTTTCTCACAGTATCTCAGAGGTATGCCCATATATAGTATTGGTTTATGTTGTGTAGCTATAATCTGTAGCTTCAGCTAATGTTCATTGCCTTCTTGCAGTTCAGTTTTTGACTTTGCAGACTCCCTGATACCAGTGTTTAAGGTGAGTCATATTATCTGTAATTCCTGCACAGCACAATGTTGACATCTCTGCTTTTTTTCTCTTGAAAATTTTATATTGATGCCCAAGTCCATGAAACATTTCTGAAGCATTACTTATTTTTGTATTCTTCTTCATGGTCACAATTCAGCACCCCATAAAAGAGGGTACTATGTATATTTTAGGATCTGCCAGTATTAGGAAAGTCTTTTCTCTCTAGTTTTTACTCTCCTTTGTTATCATATAAAACCTGAAGGGATTTACTCTCTCTTTTTTTATCTAAAAACTGCATATGTATTCCCAAGCACTGCCCAGTATTATTCACGCTGTCCTTTCCCTGTGTCTGAAATGTACAGGGCCCCAGAGATGGCTCAGCTTCTTTCTTCCAGGAGGATGGCAGAAGGGTGCCCACTATCTATAGCCAAGCCCTTGTCAGCACTGTGTCCTATGAGATTTAAAGATTCTTTTGATGGTGTGACAGAATACATGGACACTCAGACAGATAAAAGGCAGAACTCTTTGTTACTTACAGCTCAGAGGAAAGAAGGCTGCCCTGCAGGACCATGCAATAGGTTGTACGTGGGGACAGGAAAGCAGCAAGCTGGAGCTGAGGGTGGCAGCTTGTGCTAGGCAGGCAAGGTGGGAAATGCCTAGTTGAACAGATTTCCTGTGGATAGACTAATTTAGATACTTCCAAGGGCTCTGGGGAATAGGGGCTGTCCCTAGTTGCCTGGTACTTGGCCTGGTGGATGGAGTAAAGGGGAGTGCTGATAGGGCTGATACCTGGAGTGTGAGGGCCTGATAAGGGAAGTGTTTGGAGTGCAGATGTTTCAGCTGATAAAGAAGGGGTAATAACTGGACTCTGGCCAGGCCTCAAAACTGGGTCAAGACAGCATTTAAAAAATAAAAACAAAACAAAACAAAAACTGTGTTACACACTTCTAGAAGGAAATGGAGATGTGTTTGATGTCTTTGAATACCTTTTTCTACCAAGAAAGTAAGTTCATAGTGATGTTCAAACATAATTTCTTACTTTTTTTTTTAATTTAACTTTCATTTAAGTTCAAGGATACATGTGCAGGTTTGTTATGTATGTAAACTTGTGTCATGGGCGTTTATGGTACAGATTATTTTGTCACCCAGGTATTAAGCCTAGTATTCATTAGTTATTTTTCCTGATCCTTTCCCTCCTCCCACCCTTCAGCCTCCCATAGGCCCCAGTGTGTGTTGTTCCCCACTATGTATCCGTGTGTTCGTATCATTTAGCTCCCACTTATAAGTGAGAACATGCAGTATTTGGTTTTCTTTTTCTTTTTTGCTGAGGATAATGGCCTCCATCCATGTTACTGCAAAGGATGTAATCTTATTCTTTTCTATTGCTGCATGGTATTTCATGATGTTTATGTACCACCTTTTTTCTATCCAGTCTGCCATTGATGGACATTTAGGTTGATTCCATGTCTTTACCATTGTGAATAGTGCTGCAATGAACATATGTGTGCATGTGTCTTTATAATAGATTTATATTTGTTTGAATATATACCCAGGAATGGGATTGCTGTGACAAATGGTATTTCTGTTTTTAGGTCTTTGAAGAATCACCACACTGTCTTCCACAATGGTTGAACTAATTTACACTCCCACCAACAGTGTATAAGCATTTCGTGTCCTCTGCAACTTTGCCAGAAGCTGCTATTTTTTGACTTCTTAATAACACATACCATTGTGTGAGATGGTATCTCATTGTGGTTTTGATTTGCATTTCTCTAATGATCAGTGATGTTGAGCTTTTTTTGATATGATTGTTGGCTGAATGTATGTCTTCTTTTTGAGAAGTGTCTGCTCATGTCCTTTGTACACTTTTTAATGGGGTTGTTTTTGTCTTGTAAGTTTGTTTTAGTTCCTTACAGATGCTGGGTATTAGACCTTTATCAGATGCATAGTTTGCAAAAATATTCTCTCATTCTGTAGGTTGTCTGTTTACTCTGTTGATACTTTCTTTTACTATGCAGAAACTCTTTTGTTTAATTAGATGCCATTTGTCCGTTTTCGCTTTTGTTGTAATTGCTTTTGGTGTTTTCATAATGAAATCTTTGCCCATGCCTGTGTCCTGAATGGTGTTGTCTAAGTTGTCTTCCATGGCTTTTATAGTTTTGAGTTTTACATTTAAGTCTTTAATCCATCTTGAGTAGATTTCTATATATGATGTAAGGAAGAGGTCCAGCTTCAATCTTCTGCATATAGCTATCCAGTTATCCCAGCACCATTTATTGAATAAGGAATCCTTTCACCATTGCTTGTTTTTGTCAGGGTTGTTGAAGATCATATAGTTGTAGCTGTGTGGCCTTATTACTGGGTTCTCTGTTTCGTTCCATTGGTCTAAGTGTCTGTTTTGTACCAGTACCATGCTGTTTTTGTTACTGTAGCCTGTATCATAGTTTGAAGTTGGGTAGCTTGATGCCTCCATCTTTGTTCTTTTTGCTTACAATTGCCTTTGATATTCAGGCTTTCTTTTTTTTGTTGTTCCATTTGAATTTTAAACTAGCATTTTCTGGTTCTGTGAAGAATGTCAATGGTAGATTAATAGGAATAGCATTGAATCAGTAAATTGCTTTGGGCACTATGGCTATTTTAATGATATTAATTATTCCTATCTATGAGCATGGAATGTTTTCCCATTTGTTTGTGTCATCTGTGATTTCTTTGAGAAGTGTTTTGTATTTCTCTTTGTAGAGTCTTTCACCTCCCTTGTTAGCTGTATTTCTAAGTATTTTTTTGTGTGTGTGGCAACTGTAAATTGGATTGCATTCCTGATTTGGCTCTCAGCTTGACTTTTGTTGGTGTATAGAAACGTTACTGATTTCTGGCTGGGTGCCATGGCTCACACCTGTAATCCCAGCACTTTGGGAGGCAGAAGGTGGGCTGATCACAAGGTCAGGAGTTCGAGACCAGCCTGGCCAACATGGTGAAACCCCGTCTCTACTAAAAATACAAATTAGCCAGGTGTGGTGGTGGGCACCTGTAATCCCAACTACTCGGGAGACTGAGGCAGAAGAATCGCTTGAAACCAGAAAGCAGAGGTTACAGTGAGCCAAGATAGCACCACTGCACTGCAGCATGGGCAACAAGGGCAAAACTCTGTCTCAAAAAAAGAAAAGAAAGAAATGTTAGTGATTTCTGCACATTGATTTTGCATCCTGAGTCTTTGCTGAAGTTGTTTATCAGCTTAAGGAGCTTTTGGGCTGAGATTATGGGGTTTTCTAGATATAGGATCATGTTTTCTGTAAGCAGGGATAGTTTGACATCCTATCTTCCTATTCAGATGTCCTTTATTTCTTTCTCTTACCTGATTTTCCTGGCCAGGACTTTCAATACTACATTGAATAGGAGTGGTGAGAGAAGGCATCCTTGTCTTTTGCTGGTTTTCAGGAGAATGCTTCCAGCTTTTGCCCATTCAGTGTAGTGTTGGCTGTGGGTTTGTCATAGATGACTCCTATTAATTTTAGGAATGTTCCTTCAATACCTAGTTTATCAAGAGTTTTTAACATGAAAGAGTGTTGAGTTTTATTGAATGGCTTTTCTGCATCTATTGAAATAATTATATAGGTTTTGTCTTTAGTTCTGTTTATGTGATGAATCACATTTATTTATTTGTGTATGTTGAACCAACCTTACATCTCATGGATAAAGCCTACTTGATTATAGTGGATAATCATTTTGATGTGCTGCTGAATTTGTTTTGCCAGTATTTTGTTGAGAATTTGTGTATCAATGTTCATAAAAAATATTGGCCTGAAGTTTTTTGTTGTGTCTCTGCCAGGTTTTGGTGTCAGGATGATGCTGGCTTCATAGAATGAGTTAGGGAGGAGTCTCTCCTTCTCAGTTATTTGGAATAGTTTCAGGAAGAAACATACTGGCTCTTCTGCTACATCTAGTGGAATTCAGCTGTGAATCCATCTGGTCCTGGGCTTTTATTGTTTTGAAGGCTATTTGTTATTGATTCAATTTGAGAGCTTATTATTGGTCTGTTCAGGGATACCATTTCTTCTGTGCTCAGTATTGGGAGGGTGTATGTGTCCAGGAATTTATTCATTTCTTCTAGATTTTCTAGTTTATGTTCATAGAGGTATTAATAATATTTTCTGATTTTTTTTTGTATTTCAGTGGGGTCAGTGGTAATACCTTCTTTGTTGTTTCTGTTTATTTGAATATTATCTCTTTTCTTCATTAGTCTAGCTAGTGGTATATCTACTGTGCTAAATTTTTCAAAAAAAAAAAAAAAACAGCTCCTGGATTTGCGGATCTTTTGAAGGGTTTTTCTTGTCCCCATCTCCTTCAGCTTTGATTTTAGTTATTTCTTGTCTTCTGCTAGCTTTGTGATTTGTTTCCTCTTGATTTTCTAGTTCTTTTAGTTGTGATGTTAGGTTGTTAACTTGAGATCTCTCTAACTTTTTGATGTGGGCATTTAGTGCTATAATTTTCCCTCTTAACACTGCCTTATGTGTGTCCCAGGGATTCTGGTACATTGTATCTTTTTTCTCATTTATTTGAAAGAACTTTCTGATTTCTTCCTGAATTTTATTATTTACCAAAAAGTCATTCAGGAGCAAGTTTTTCAATTTTAATGTAATTATATGGTTTTGAGTTAATTTCTTAGTTTTGACTACTAATCTGATTGTACTATGGTTCAAGATATTGTTTTTTACGATTTCAGTTCTTGTGCATTTGCTGAGGAGTGTTTTACTACTACTGATTTCGTTATCAATTTTAGAGTATGTGCCATGTGACAATGAAAAGCATGTATATTCTGTTCTTTTGGGGTGGAAAGTTCTGTAGATGTCTATTAGATCCATTTGATCCAGTGCTGAGTTTGTGTCTTGAAGATCTTTGCTTATTTTCTGTCTTGGTGATCTAATATTGTCAGTGGGATGTTAAAGTCTCCCATGATTATTATGTGAGAGTCGAAGTCTCTTTGAAGGTCTCCAAGAACTTGATTTATGAATCTGGGTACTCCTGTGTTGGGTGCATATATATTTAGGATAGTTAGATCTTATTGTTGTATTGAACCCTTTACCATTATGTATTGTCCTTGTCTTTATTTTTATATTTGTTGGTTTAAAGTCTGTTTTGGCTGAAACTAGGATTGCAACCCTACTTTTACCTGTTTTCCATTTGCTTGGTAGATTTTTCTGCATCCCTTTATTTTGAACCTATGTCATTGCATGTGAGATGGGTCTCTTGAAGACAGCATACCAATGGGTCTTCTGATTCCTTATCCAGCTTGCCACTCAGTGCCTTTTAATTGGGGAATTTAGCCCATTTACATTCAAGGTTAATGTGGATATTTGTGGATTTGATTCTGTTATGATGTTAACTGTTTATTTTGCTACTTGTTTATGTGGTTGCTTCATAGTGTCACTGATCTGTAATTTAGTTTGTTTTTGTAGTAGCTGCTGATGGTTTTTCCTTTCCGTATTTAGTGCTTCCTTCAGGAGCTCTTGTAAGGCAGGTCTGGTGGTAACAAATTCCCTCAGCATTTGCTTGTCTGAAAAAGATCTTATTTCTCCTCGTCTTATGAAGCTTAGTTTGATGAGGTATGAAATTCTGGGTTTGAATTCTTTTCTTTAAGAATACTGAATATAGGCCCCCAATGTCTTTTGGCTTGTAGGGTTTCTGCTGAGATGTCTGCTGTTAGCCTGATGGGGGGCTTCCCTTTGTAGATGACTTGGCCTTTCTCTCTAGCTCCCTTTAACATTTTGTTTTTTCATTTCAACCTTGGAGAATCTGATGATTATGTCTATTGGGGATGATCTTCTTTTAAAGTGTGTTATTGAGGTTCTCTGCATTTTATGAATTTGAATGTTGGCCTCTCTAGGTAGGTTGGTGAAGTTCTCATGGATAATACTCTGATACATGTTTTCCAAGTTGGCTCTATTCTCCTGATATCTTTCAGGGACACCAAAAAGTTGTGAGTTTGGTCTCTTTATATAATGCCATATTTCTCAGAGGTTTTGTTTGTTCATTTTCATTCTTTTTTCTCTATATTTGTCTGACTGCCTTATTTCAGAAAGCCAGTCCTCAATGTATGAGATTCTTTCCTTTTCTTGGTATATTCTGCTATTGATACTTGTGATTGCATTATGAAATTCCTGTAGTGTGTTTTTCAGGTCTATCATGTTGGTTACATTATTTTCTATACAGGCTATTTTGTCTGTCAGCACCTGCATTATTTATCAGGATTTTTAGCTTCCTTGTACTGGATTTTAATATACTCTTGTAGCTCAGTGATCTTCATTCATATCCATATTCTGAATTCTATTTCAGTCATTTCAGCCATCCCACCCTGGTTTAGAACCTTTGCTGGAGAGGTGATGCAATCATTTGGTGGAAAAAAAAGGACTTCTGGCTTTTTGGGTTGACACAGTTCTTGCACTGATTCTATTTCATCTTTGTGGGCTTATCTACCTTCAATGTTTGATACTGCTGACATTTGCATGGGTTTTTAAAAATTCTTTTATCCTATTTGATGGCCTTCAGGGTTTGATTTTGATATTATGTGGATTCAACTGACTGGCTTTGTTTCTGGAAGATTTTAGGAGGTCAATGCTCATCTCCCAACTCCTGGACTATGTGCTGTCACTCTGGGGGCTTGTATTAAGCCCTGACTTTGTTCTCTCGGCTCCTTGATTTTAGGAACCCACTGCACTGAGGTGGGGGGAGGCAGTGGGCAGTGGCGGAAGGTGCTTTCAGACCACAGGTCACTACACTCTTGATGGGTGGTGCCAGCCAAAGCATTTTTTAGTGCAGTAACAGCAGGATCAGTCCTCATTCTCACATGCTAGCAGCAACAGTAGTGGCAGCTGCAGCAGAGTGCCAGCAGGTGCCATGGTTCCTGCCTCCCTTCAGGCATTCACCACAGTGGTGAAGGCAACACAGCTTGGCGGTGAGGGGGGTCTCTGTTGGCAACTGTGTGTATGGTCACACTGGAGGTGATGTTGGCTCAGGAGTGGGGTGCTGGTGGGCACAGGTCTGGGTGTCTTCTCTGTGTCCCAGAAGGTGGAGTGGTCACTCAGTACGAGGGAGGATCTGCTGTTCACTGTGCAGTATTAGCACAAGGGCAGGGTGCTGGCAGGGGAGAGGTTGGCTGGTTCTGTGCCTGCCAAGGCTCTGTCTGCAATGGCAGTTGGCGGAGGGTGGGGGACAGACAGTCTGTGAGGTAAGCAAAGCAAAATCCATTTGGGCAGACACACACCAGCCAAGTGATGTGGACCCTGGGGAAGCTGCAGTATGCGGGACAGTGTGCAGGCTGGTGTGTGGCCATAGGCATTGTGCCACTGGAGCTCTCAGCAGCTCAGGCACAGTCCACCAGTGCAGAAGCTATGGGCTCCCAAGTAACCCGAGACTGCCCTGCAAGCAGTCATGGCCAGTCTGGGGCCCCAGGAGAGGCCAGAAGACTAAGGGAAGACTAAGGGGTGCTCAGGTCGCACAGGCCCCATATGATGGGCAAAACTGCCTGACAGAGTTCAGGTCCAGCAGTTCCCCATGACTAAAGTCTGCTGTGGGAGCAAGTCAAGCCAAGGGGGTGGCTGTCCCTGGCCGTATTCTGTTACACATGCTCCCACATAAAAGCCTCTGGACTCCACATCAGCTGGCTTGCTGTCCTTAACACTTCTTTAAGCATCTTTCCCTGCCAACACGAGTGTCTGTGGTGGTCAACGGGTCTCCTGCCAGTGATTCAGAGGCCCATGGTGAGAGCAGATTGCCCCTTGCCAGTTCAACTGACCCATTCCCTGGGAGCCGTTGGGGGCCAGGAACAAATCCTGTTGCACGCTGGACCCGTGCAGAGTTCCCAGCTTTCTCCTGCTTCAGCCCAGCTTCTGTGTCTTCCTTCTGTCCACTCTTGGTGCCTTCCCTCTGAAGGCCTGTTAGGAGCACGCCAGTCATCTTGGTCCCTTGGTGGTGCTGTTTCCCATAATTTCTTACTTAATTTAGGAGGTTTAGGTAGATAAATAGATAAAATTTCCTTTATTCCTATGTAAAACACAAAAACCAGTAAGCATGCTTCATAACAGAAAGGAACTTTTAATATAATATTTTAAACCATTTTTTCTTTTCTTCTTCTTATCATTATTATTTTTTGTAGAGAAGAGGTCTTACCATGTTGCCCAGGCTGGTCTCATACTCTTGGGCTCAGGAAATCTTCCGCCTTGTCTTCCCAAAGTGTTGGGATTACACACATAAGCTCTGTGACTGGCTTTTTATTTTTTATTTTTTTCATGTGTAGTTTACATCGTGGGAGGAGACATGTAAACAATTTCTTACCTTGCTTAAGAAATACAGGTAGAATATGGCATTTCCTAGCTATCTCCTCTGGGAAACAAAAATGCTGGAATCCAGAGACTCTCACAACCTCTTAAATGCATTACTTTCTCCTAAAATTTCTTATCAAGCAATTCCAGTGAGACAGTGTAAATTATTGCCTTATCATTTGTTGACTGTTTCTGTTAAGAAGCTCATTGTTGATGAGTTTGTAAAGCGACTTATGTCTTAAATATAGTTCCAAATTGATTTTAATGAAACCCATGGGTTTTAGGAGATCAGAAGACTAATTTATGTTGTATAGTAACTCATTCTATGACCCTGAGAAATTTGGTTCTCATTCTTCTACATGCGAAGTACTGTCATTTTAAGATAGCTTTAGAAAAGTAAATACCAATGTTTATTTTTAAATTTTAAATTTTATGAAAGAATTGGATCAAACAAAAAAATAAGGAAAGACTTGAGTAGTGTTTTTATAAAGATAGGTTGAAATGCTCTGTTCACTTACTGTATAATCAGAAAAAAATCAGTAAGATGGGCTACATTACATTAGAAAAGTTGTACAACCTCCTTATTTTTTATTATTAGTTCAAAAAAAAGAAACAAAGAGGACACTAAAAAATTGGAAATGACAAGAACATAGTCTCATGGAAATTTTTTGACATCTTAACAAATTTATTATTGTAAGCTCATGTTTTTAACTTTTCCAAAAAATGTAGGACTTCAGTGAATTTTGTTGAGAGGTTAATGAACACTTTCTTGGTATTATGATATATGTTTTTCTTTTATTTCATCTTTGCTACAATTACTTTCTCTGCTTACTTTTTGTGTCTGAAACCCTACTTATTCTAGAAATGTAATATTTTTTCAATAACAAATTGAGAAAGATTGTGATAGTAAAATAGTTTTGTACAAAGGAGTGTTTTTTAAATGATAAAACCTCTGTACAAATGTAAGGTGGTATTATTATTGTTTGAAAGATTTATATCAGTAAGAATTTTTAAGATATTCTAAGAGTACCATTCATTGTTGAAAAGATTATGCTGATATCCAAACATTCTTCCTCAATTGCTTGAAAATCTTAGGAGATATACCACTGTATCAAGAGATAATGCTATTTCCTTATTTGACTAATGTGCTAAAAAAATACATTTCTAACATACTGGCTTTGAACAACTGTTTGCTCTTGACCATCCCATAAAAGAGAAATTATTAACAATTTCAATATGAAATTAATAAATGCAATTTACTTTGATCATGGATATATTTTAAAATTACATTATAGTTTGTGTTTCATTTGTAAACTTCATCAACATTTCATATAAATACCAGAGTAAATCAGAGTAAATACAATGTCTAAGAATCATTTGTTTAGTTTTATTTCAAAACTGTAAAAAAGGCTTAGAATATACAATCTATGCTATTGTTTGGTAATATATTTGTTAGTTATTTAGAATATATATATATATATATATATATATACATATACATATATATATATAGTTCTAGGCTGGGGGCGGTATCTCACGCCTGTAATCCCAGCACTTTGGGAGGCCAAGCGGGGTGGATCACAAGTTCATAGTTCGAGACCAGCCTGGCCAATATGGTGAAACCCTGCCTCTACTAAAAATACAAAAATTAGCCAGGCATGGTGGTGGGTGCCTGTAGTCCCAACTACTCGGGAAGCTGAGGCACGAGAATCGCTTGAACCCAGGAGACAGAGTTTGCAGTGAGACAAGATCATGCCATTCCACTCCAGCCTTGGCAACAGAGTGAGACTCCATCTCAAAAAAAAAATTAATTAATTACAAATATATAAATATATAATATATATAATATATATATTATATATTTATATATATATATAAAATTCTGTGGGCAAACTATGTGAATTTTACCTCTAGTAAATATAGTTGTATAATCAGTAAAGATATCATAAAAATATTATGCTTTTGAAATTTTTAAATAGTATTTCAATAGTATTCATTTAATAGCATTTAAATAGTACTCATTTAAAAAATACACTTACTGTAAATCAATGGAATGTTAATCTCTTAAGTGAGCATATAAAGATAGATCTACAATGAATTTTTAGTTAATGTTTATAAAAAATTTTATAGCACCAAGTAGTAATTATTAATTCTGAAATGATATATAAAATATTTTTTAATTGTTTTGAGCTGCCTAATAAAGAAACAAAATTGTGGTTTTCTTAACCTTGTTTTCAGTATTTGAGAAGCAGTGCCTCCGATGGACCTATTTGGATGAGTATATACCTCCATTGATTTATTTCACTAGCTACCCAGGTGTTGCAGACAGCATGCTACTTTGAAACTAAGTCAACATAAGAATTATATGAGGTCACTTATTTAGGTAGAGCAGAATATATTGTCAATGATTACGCATCGTTGTGTTTTCTAATCTCTGACCTCTGTCCTTGGCCATATTCCTTTTTTCTTTCTTCTTTTTTTTTTTTCACTTGTCCATAAAATTCTGTCCTTGTTTGCCCTGATAAAGTTGTCTGTTTTCTTTGTTTTTTAATCTTTTGAACTTTTTGTTTATAAGAATAAGGAAACAGCTTATAAATCTTACAGTAAAGCCCTCCAGAGAGAAGACCAGCAGTCTACAAATACAAAGAAAGTCATGATGACTCAATGTCAAACTTGATGTGTTTGAGAAGCCAAAAATTATGTTCATAATTTTACTGGAGGAAATATTGGGAGGTTTGTGAGAATTAGAAATTATTATTTGTTTTTTATTTGCATTTTTTAATGTTTTTGTCTTTTGTAAAATTATACTTTAAGTTCTGGGGTACATGTGCAGAACGTGCAGTTTTCTTACACAGGTATACACGTGCTATGGTGGTTTGCTGCATCCAACAACCTGTCACGTACATTAGGTATTTCTCTAATGTTATTCCTCCCTTAGCCCCCCACCCCCTGACAGGCCCTGCTGTGTGATGTTCCCCTCCCTATGTCCATGTGTTCTCATTGTTAAACTCCCACTTATTAGTGAGAACATGCGGTGTTTGGTTTTCTGTCCTTGTGATAGTTTGCTGAGAATGATGGTTTCCAGCTTGTTCTATGTCCCTGCAAAGGACATGAACTCATCCTTTTTTATGGCTGCATAGTATTCCATGGTGTATATCTGCCACATTTTCTTTATCCAGTCTGTTATTGATGGACATTTGGGTTGGTTCCAAGTCTTCGCTATTGTGAATAGTGCTGCAATAAACATATGTGTGCATGTGTCTTTATACTAGAATGATTTATAATCCTTTGGGTATATATCTGGTAATGGGATTGCTGGGTCAAATGGTATTTCTAGTCCTAGATCCTTGAGGAATCACCACACTGTCTTCCACAATGGTTGAACTAATTTACACTCCCACCAACAGTGTAAAAGTTTTCCTATTTCTCCACATCCTCTCCAGCATCTGTTGTTTTCTCACTTTTTAATGATCACTATTCTAACTGGCGTGAGATGGTATCTCATTGTGGTTTTGATTTGCATTTCTCTAATGACCAGTGATGATGATTATTTTTTCTTATGTCTGTTGGCTGCATAAATGTCTTCTTTTGAGAAGTGTCTGTTCATATCCTTTGCCCACTTTTCGATGGGGTTGTTTGTTTTTTTCTTGTAAATTTGTTTAAGTTCTTTGTAGACTCTGGTTATTAGTCCTTTGTCGGATGGATAGATTGCAAAAATTTTCTCCCATTCTGTAGGTTGCCTGTTCACTCTGATGATAGCTTCTTTTGCTGTGCAGAAGCTCTTTAGTTTAATTAGATCCCATTTGTCAGTTTTGGCTTTTTTTGCTATTGCTTTTGGTGTTTTAGACATGAAGTCTTCGTCCATGCCTATGTCCTGAATGGTATTGCCCAAATTTTCTTCTAGAATTTTTATGGTCCTAGGTCTTACATTTAAGTCTTTGATCCATCTTGAGTTTATTTTTGTATAAGGTGCAAGGAAGGGGTCTCGTTTCAGTTTTCTGCATACATCTAGCCAGTTTTCCCAACAATATTTATTAAATAGGGAATATTTTCCCCATTGCTTGTTTGTGTCAGGTTTGTCAAAGATCAGATGGTTGTAGATGTGTGGTGTTATTTCTGAGGCCTCTGTTCTGTTCCATTGGTCTATGTATCTGTTTTGGTACCAGTACCATGCTGTTTTGGTTACTGTAGCATTTCAGCATAATATTATTGTTCAAAATGATTTACGGATTCTACTTGCTTTTAGTTTTTGACATTTGATTTCTATTTAGTTAATAGTCTTAAACAATGAGATAATTCCAAATACAGGCAAAATGCATTATAAAATGTATAAGACTGGAGTCAGTAAACTGAACCTGGGACAAACTACCCAAATTTCTGAATATGTGGCTCTAACTTTCCGAATTTATAAAATAGAAGTACAGGAATGAAATCACTTGTAGGTAATTTTTTATCTGTATTTCAGATTCTTTAGTAGGTTATATCATAAGAACATAAATATTGCTGATATACTTGAAATGAGCTGTTTGAAAATCTTTGCAAATATAATTTAAATCACAAAAATCAAAAATTAAATAACAAAATATTTTTAAAAATTTACTGTATGCATTTTTACACAACTATAATGACATAATTTACACTAATCCCAACTATAATAATTTAGAGTTTGTCTGTATCTTTAGATGGTCTTGTAACAAGTTATTTCAAAATTTAGTGGCTTAAAACTATAATTTTATTTAGTTCACCATTTTCTATGTCAAGAACTTGGGAAGATTCAACTGGGCAGTTCTAGCCTTGTGTTTCTCAGGCAGTTAGAGTAAGATGTTAGCTGGGATTTTAGTCACCTGAAGACTCCACCAGCCTAGATGTCCAAGGTAGCTCATACTCACAGCGTTCAACACCCAGCATTCAACACCAGTTGATGCTGGGTGTCCTTTGGGAGCTCAGTGAAGCTGTCAATGGAAGCGCCATGTGGTTTCTGCTTCTCAGCATGGCTACTGGGTTCTTTCTGCAAAGGAGTAACCTCAGAAGGAGCATTATAACTGACCATGATGTAAGGCCTTTCCTGATCTAATTCTGAAAGTTATGCAGAGTCATTATATTCTATTAATCATGCAAGTCAGTAAGACTAGCCAAGATGCAAGGACGGGAACATTAGACTCCACTTTTCAATAGGAATACTAGCAAAGGGTTTATAGCTGTCTTTAATCTACCACACTGAGTTCCATATTTATGAATAATTATTGAATTAAGAAATAATAGAATTGAATTTTAGTCTAAAAATTAATTACACTTGAATGAGAAAGAGAATGTCATAATTATTAAATTATATTTTTCCTATCAATGAATAATATGCATTTCTACAAGCACAAGGTCAAATTGGTTACATTAGCCTACAGATTAATGGAATAACTTTATTTTGAATACCAAGAATATTAAAATCCTGTTCATTCTACACATCAATATGATTTCTAACTCAATAGATCATCCTTACAAATATGTTCTAGAATTTTGCAAATACAATGAGAATTTTGATGGGTTATTGCTATCAACCCTCATTTGAAGCAAGTGTTGTTTAAAAGCTTTCATTTTGCCTGCTAGATAGATATTTTAGGTTGGTGCAGAAGTAATTGCGGTTTTTGTCATAAAAGTAATGGCAAAAGCCTAAATTACTTTTGCACCAATCTAATATTTATGTGAATGTTGCCACTGTATATATACAACTAAAGACAAAATGCTGGGTAGCAAAAATTCATGTGCAAAGCCATTCATAGAGAAGACTTTTATAAATTGTCTTCTGATGGCATATAATAAATATTTTATATGTGTTATTCCATAAATGAATGTAAATGATATATTAGCATCTATCTGGTTTAATGCGGTGAGACTGTGAACTCCTTCAAAAATTTTCCCAGGAATAAAATCTGAAAATTTTTAAAATGAGCATAGTTTCGGAAAACTGAGTTTCTTTGCAGTTCCTAGTAGCCACAATATAGGGAAATGTTCTATTTTAAACTATTTAATTAACAAAATGTTAATTAATACAAAAATACTGTTGTTAATTGTTCAACAAAAACAATTCTAGTAGATAACAGGCCAAATCTCAGATCCCATCTCAATAAAGGACTCACTGACCAGCTTCCAGGAGTGTGGCTAGCCCACTACAGCATTAGCTTTTTCAAGGGTCAGCCTCAGCTCTCCAGATGAAGTTCAAGCTTATCACTGGGTGATCTGAAGCAAAGGCTGAGATCTAGCTCTTCATGAGGCACTCCCCAACCAGTGACTGAACAAGGGAGTGGTACAAGAGCCAACCCACTTTCGCTCAACATGGGGATTTCTGTAACAGGAAATCTTAGTTATGAGCCCCTCATTTGGCTGATAGAGAATTTGTTAGTAGGAATCAAGGTTTGACTGTCCCCTACTCAATCCTGAATCCTCTTCCAGGTAGCACAGAACTACCTGGCTAGTTACTTGTAGCATCCAGGATTTGATCCTGTATCTCTCTGATTGTAAGAAACATGATTATTATCTTACCTGCGTCCTACTATGCTAATATTAATATTTCCTTTGCAATATAGAGCAGGTAAAACCTTTTACCATTAACAGTAATATTTAGAGTCTAGGAGTATAATTATTAAAAATGAGTATAATCCCTGTCCATAATACCTATGATTTGGGGAAGAAATTGGACTACTGTAAAAGAGGTGGAACAGAAAGAGTTAATAAGCATCTTCCTCCTAGTCAAGCTGGTTGTCAGCAAATGAAAAGAGATATTAATAAATTACAACTAAGCCAGGTGTGGTGGCTTACACTTGTAGTCCTACCTCTTCAAGGGGCCAAGGTAGGAAGTTCGAGGCCAGCATGGACAACATAAAGCAACCCCATCTCGACAAAATATTTTAAAAGTTTCTGGGTAAAATAATGACCATGGTGAAAATCAAATCAAGAACTCAGTCTCATTTACATTAGCAAAAAAAAAAAAAAAACTTACGAATATACTTAACCAAGGAGATGAAAGAGCTCTGTAAGAACTATAAAACACTGATGAAAAAAATCATATATGACAGAAAAAATGGAAATACATCCTGTGCTTAAGCTCATGGACTGTTAGAATCAAAATTGTGAAAATGACCATACTGTCCAAAGCAACCCAAAGATTCAATGCAATTCCTATAAAAATACCCCAACATCATTTTTTGCAGAATTAGGAAAAAAACAATTTTAAAACTTATGTGGAACCAAAAAAGAGTGCTAATAGCCAAAGTAATCCTAAGCAAAAAGAATAAATCTGGAGGCATCATATTACTTCAAATTTTACTACAAGGCTATAGTAACCAAAACAACATGGTACCTGTATAAAAGTAGATACATAGACCATTGGAACAGAATAGAGAACCCAGAAATAAAACCAAATGCAACAGCCAGCTGATCTTTGACAAAACCAACAAAAACATACACTGAGCAAAGAACACCCTATTCAATAAATGATGCTGGAAAAATTGGATAGCCAGATGTAGAAGAATGAAACTGGATCCCTATTCTCACCATGTACAAAAATTAACCGAAGATGGATTAAAGACTTAAATCTAAGCCCTAAAACCATAAAAATTATATTAGAAAACCTAAGAGAAACTATTCTGGACATTGGCTTAGGCAAAGAATTTATGACTATGACCCCAAAAACAAATGTAACAAAAAGGAAAATAAATAAATGAGACCTAATTAAACTTAAAAGCTTCTATACAAACAAAAGAAATAATCAACAGAGTAAACAGACAACTTATAGAATGAGAGAAAGTATTTGCCACCTGTACATCGACAAAGAACTAATATCCAGAATCTACAAGCAACTCAAATCAGCAAGAAAAAAAATAAATAATCTCATTAAAAAGTGGGTAAATGACATAAGCAGACATTCCTCAAAATAAGATATACAAATGGCCAACAAACCATATGAAAAAATGCTCAGCATCACTAACCACCAGGGAAATGTCCATTAAAACCACAATGAGATGTCACTTTATCCAGAATAACCATTATTAAAAAAATCAAAAGACAATAGATGTTACCATGGATGTGGTAAATGGTGAAAATTCAATACTTATGCATTGCTGATGAGACTATAAATTAGTACAACCTCTATGGAAAATATTATGGAGATTTCTCAAAGAACTAAAAGTACATCTATTATTAAATTCAGCAATCTCACTACTGGGTATCTACCCAAAGGAAAATAAATCATTATATCAAAAAGACATCTGCATGCATATGTTTATCACAACACAATTCACAATTACAAAGATATGGAATCAATTTAAGTGCCCATCAACTGATAAATGTATAAAGAAAACATCGTATTATAAGTCAGGCGTGGTGGCTGATGCCCGTAATCCCAACATTTTGGGATGCTGGGGTAGGAGGATCACTTGAGCCCAGGAGTTTAAGACCAGTCTAAGCAGCAAAGCGACACCCCATTTCCACACACACACACAATTAGCCAGGCATGGTAGCATATGCCTGTAGTCCTAGCTACTCAAGAGGCTGAGGCAGGAGGATCCTTTAAGCATAGGAGGTTGAGGTTACAGTAAGCTGATCATACTACTGTACTCCAGCCTTGGTGAAGAGCAAGATCACATATATATATATACACACACACACACACACACATACACTCACACACACATGTGCACACACACAGCACACACTGTGGAATACTATTTAGCCATAAAAATAACAAACTAATGAAAGTATTTTGCAGCAACTTGGAAGTAATTCAGGAATGGGAAACTAAATACCCCATGTTCTCATTTATAAGTGGGAGCTAAGCTGTGGGTATGCAAAGCCAGAGTGATATAATAGACACTGGAGACTTAGAAGTAGGGAAGTGTGAAGGGAGTGAGGGATGAAAAATTACCTATTGGGTACAGTGTACACTATTTAGGTGATAAGTACACTAAAATCCTAGACTTCACCACTATACAATTCATCCATGTAACCAAAAACCACTTGTACCCCTAAAGCTATTGAAATAATAATAACAAACCAATAAAAATAAAATTTAAAAAAAAAAAGGTAAAAAAAAAAAGTTAGTTGGATATGGTAGTGCATGCCTGCAGTCCTAGCTACTTGGGAGGCCGAGGCAGGAAGATTACTTGAGCCCAAGACTTTGAGGTTACACTGAGCCTTGATTGAGCCATTGCACTCCAGACTACTCGACAGAGTGATACCCTGTCTCTAAATAAATAAATAAGAACTATACATTCTTTGTAGCTAAGTATGGAAGAAGTAGAAATTCTACCATGAGAACTAGAATAAACAGGTATTAATAAACAGGTATTATGTTTTCTCTAATCTTTTAGATGTTTTTTGTTGTTGTTGTTCCTTGTCAGCTCAGATAAGGGTGCCAGATTTCAGAGAAAATGGGTATACTGCTGTTTATACTGCTTATTTGGTAATTGTATTGGAAAAAAACATGAATTTGAGCATCTTCTTTTTTTCAAATAGAGATGGTGTTTCACTGTGTTACCCAAGCTAGTCTTGAAGTCCTGGGCTCAAGCGATCCTCCTTCCTTGGCCTCCCAAACTCCTGGGATTACAAGTGAGAGCCACCATGGCCAGCCAAATTTGATCATCTTATATGTGTCAGTTATTATGTTTGGTGCTAGTAATATGGTAATGAAATAGAAACTATATGCTCAAATAGGGAATAAAACTAGTTCAGTGAGGCCAGGAATGGTGGCTCATGCCTGTAATCCCAGCAATTTGGGAGGCTAAGGTGGGTGGATCACCTGAAGTCTGGAGTTTGAGACCAGCCTGACCAACGTGGTGAAACCCCATCTCTGCTAAAAATACAAAAAATGAGCCAGGTGTGGTGGCACATGCCTGTAATCCCAGCTACTCGGGAGGCTGAGGCAGGAGAATTGCTTGAACCTGGGAGGCAGAGGTTGCGGTGAGCTGAGATTGTGCCATTGCACTCCAGCCTGGGCAACAGGAGCGAAACTGTCTCAACAACAACAACTACAACAAAAACTAGTTCAGTGAGGTTGGGGAACAAGCAAACAACACTTTAAGTATTGCATGAAATGATGTATGGTATGGATGCTATGGAGCATTCCCAAAGGGATGTGTCACTCGGCCAAAAAGGAAAATCTTTCTAGTGAAATGAAGAGTAATTTTTTTTTTTTTTTTTTTTTTGAGACAGAGTCTCACTCTGTCGCCCAGGCCGGAGTGCAGTGGTGGCATCTCGGCTCACTGCAAGCTCCACCTCCCGGGTTCACGCCATTCTCCTGTCTCAGCCTCCTGAGTAGCCGGGACTACAGGCACCCACCACCGTGCCCAGCTAATTTTTTGTATTTTTACTACAGATGGGGTTTCACCGTGTTAGCCAGGATGGTCTCGATCTCCTGTCTCCTGATGTTGTGATCTGCCCACCTCGGCCTTCCAAAGTGCTGGGATTACAGGCGTGAGCCACTGAGCCCAGCAAGAGTAATTCTTGAGATGTGTCTTGGAGCATGAGGTATTATGAGGGAGAGAAGGATACAATGGGTAGAAGGCAGTAAAATCCAGAAATTTGCATGTGTGAAGTGAGGAGATGTGAAACAACATTGCGTTTCAGTGCTGTAGGAATGAACAAAGTGAGGAGGTTGAAAGTCAAAAACTTTGCAGCTCCAGAAATAAGCAAGTAACAGATAATGAAGGGTACAATACACTATGCTGAAAAGTTTTGATTTTCTTCCTGAAGGAGGTGATGATTAGCAGTTAAATTAGGAAGTGACAAAATTAATTCCTGCTTAGAAAAATCTCTCTGGCAAATAGGGAAAGTGATAGAGATAAAGGAAAAATCACTTTAGAGACAATTACAGAAATTTAGGTAAGAAGCAACAAGTACTTAGACTGTCAATGTGGAATAGAGAGGAGTAAGTCCAAGAACTAGTGAAGAAGTAGAGATTAAATTTGGTTCCAGATTTGGTTCAAAGTGAGTAGCAGCTAAATGTATATGATGGCTTCCTGACTATTAATTTAGGAAATATATAATGGGGAAATCAGCAGAAGTGAAGTCTTAAGGTGGCGGAAGAGGATGTTGAATTGGAGTGTCTGTGGAACAATATTGAGTACATGTTTAGTGAGTAGTTGTACTTAAGAGCTGGAGCTTGGAATACAGATAATTCTGGATTAGCTAGTTGTATCTTATAGTTACCAGCTGTATTAGTCAGGGTTCTTTAGAATGACAGAACTAATGGAATATACATATATACATACTTAATAAACTCACATATATATAAGTATATATATATATACACATACATATATATGAGTTTATTAAGTATTATGTAATCACATGATTACAAGGTCCACAATAGGCCATCTGCAGGCTGAGAAGCAAGGAGAGCCAGTCCGAATTCCAGAACTGAAGAATTTGGAGTCCAATGTTCAAGGGCAGGAAGCATCCAGCACAGGAGAAATATGTAGGCTGGGAGGCTAGGCCACTCTCTCTTTTCACATTTTTCTGCCTGCTTATATTCTAGCCATGCTGGCAGCTGATTAGATTGTGCCCACCCAGATTAAGGGTGGGTTTGCCTTTCCCAGCTCACTGACTCAAATGTTAATCTCCATTGGCAACAGCCTCACAGACACACCCTGGATCAATACCCTGTATCCTTCAATCCAATCAATTTGATACTCAGTATTAACCATCACACCAGCACAGAGTAGTAGAGGCCATGGATGTGGATATATCATGTACATTGAGGTCGTGGTTTGGTGTACATGCAGAGTGAGAAGATTAAATGCCCAAAGATTGAGCTCTAGTGAAAGGCACAGTTGTTACAGGGACATCACTAAAGATGAGCACTGTAACATGGATATTGGGTTGAGAATTAATATTTAACTGTAGCCAGGGACCAAATGGTAGATATAGTAGCTATACTAGTCAATTTTCACACCACTATAAAGAACAACCTGCGACTGGGTAATATATAAAACAAAGAGATTTAATTGACTCAGAATTCTGTGTGCTGGGGAGGCCTAAGGAAACTTAAAATCATGGTGGAAGGCTGAGGGGAAGCAAGGTACTTCTTCACAAAGCAGCAGGAGAGAGAGAGAGCTTAGGAGAAACTGCCACTTTTAAGCCATCAGATCTCATGAGAACTCCCTCACTATCACCAGAACAGCATAGGGGAAACCACCTCCATGATCCAATCACCTCCCACCAGGTCTCTCCTGTGACACATGGGAATTACAATTTAAGATGAGATTTGGGTGGGATCACAGAGACAAACCATTTCATTCTGTCCCTGGCCCCTCCCAAATCTCACATTCTTGTCACATTTGAAAACCAATCTTGCCTTCGCAACAGTCCCCCAAAGTCTAACTCATTACAGCATTAACTCAAAAGTCCAAGTCCAAAGTCTCATCTGAGACAAGGCAAATCTCTTTCATCTATGAGCCTGTAAAATCAAAAGCAAGTTACTTACTTCCAAGCTACAATGGAGGTACAGGCAATGGGTAAATGTTCTTATTCCAAATGAAAGGAATTGGCCAGAACAAAAGGGCCACAGGCCTCATGCAATTCTGAAACCTGGTGGGCCACTTATTAAATCTTAAAGCTCCAAAATCTCCTTTGACTCTGTGTCTTACATCCAGGGAATGCGGATGCAAGGGATGGACTCCCATGGCCTTGGGCAGCTCCACCTTGTGTCTCTGTGGGGTATATCCCCTGCGGCTCATTTCACAGCCTGGTGGTGAGTGCCTGATATAGTTTGGCTGTGTCCCCACCCAAATCTCAACTTGAATTGTATCTCCCAGAATTCCCACACGTTGTGGGAGGAACCCCGGGGGAGGTAATCGAATCATGGGGGCTGTTCTTTCCTATGCTATTCTCATGATTGTGAATAAGTCTCACAGATCTGATGGGTTTATCAGGGGTTTCCACTTTTGCTTCTTCCTCATTTTCTCTTACCACTGCCATGTAAGTAGTACCTTTCGCCTCCTGCCATGATTCTGAGGTCTCCCCATCCATGTGAAACTATAAGTCCAATTAAACCTCTTTTTCTTACCATTCTCAGGTATGTCTTTATCAGCAGCATGAAAATGGACTAATACAGTGCCTGTGGCTTTTCCAGGCACATGGTGCAAGCTGTTGGTGGATCTATGATTCTGGGGTCTGGAGGACAGTGACCCTCTTCTCACAGTTCCCCTAAGCAGTACCCCAGTGGGGATTCTGTGTGGGTGGCTCCAACCCCACATGTCCCTTCTGCACTGCCCTAGCAGAGGTTCTCCATAAGGGCTCTACCCCTGCAGCAGACTTCTGCCTGGACATCCAAGCATTTCCATACATTCTCTGAAATCTAGGCAGAGGTTCCCAAACCTCAACTCTTATCTTCTGTGTGCCCGCAGGCCCAACACCACATGTAAGCCACCAATGCTTGGGGTTTGTACCCTCTGAAGAAAGACCTGGGCTGTACATTGGCCCCTATTAGCCATGGCTGGAGCTAGAGCAGCTGGGATGCAGGCTGCCATGGCCCAAGGCTACACAGAGCAGCAGGGCCCTGGACACAGCCCACAAAACCATTTTTCTCTCCTAAGCGTCCTGGCCTGTAATGGGAGAGGCTGCTGCCCTTGTTGGGAGAGGCTCCTGTACGGTGATGGGAGAGGCTGCGGTGAAGATCTCTGAAATGACCTGGAGACATTTTCCCCATTGTCTTGGCTATAACATTTGGCTCTTCATTACTTATGCAATTTTCTGCAGTCATCTTGAATTTTTCCCCAGAAAATGGATTTTTCTTTTCTACCTCATGGTTAGGCTGCAAATTTTTCAAACTTTTATGCTCTGCTTCTCTTTTAAATAAAAGTGCCTGTTTCCAATAATCTGTTTTTGAATACATATGACTGAATGCATTTGGAATCAGCCAGGTCACCTCTTGAATGCTTTGCTGCTTCAAAATTTCTTCCACCAGGTACCTTAAATCGTGTCTCTCTAGTTCAAAGTTTCACAGATCTCTACGGCAGTGGCAAAATGCCACCAGGCTCTTTGCTAAAGCATAGCAATAATGACATTTACTCCAGTTCCCAAGAAGTTCCTTATCTTCATTTGAGACTACCTCAGCCTGGACTTTGTTGACCAAATCACCATAGCATTTTAATCAAAACCATTTTAGTTTCTAGGAAGCTCCAAACTTTTTCACATCTTCCTGTCTTCTGAGCCCTCCAAACTGTTCCAACCTCTGCCCATTACCCAGTTTCAAAGGTGCTTCCACATTTTCAGTTTATCTTCATAGCAGTGCCCCACTCCAATCACCAATTTTCTGTATTAGTCCATTTTCACATTGCAATAAAGAATGATCTAAGACTGGGTAATTTATACAGGAAAAAGGTTTAATTGACTCACAGTTTCTCATGGCTGGGGAAGCCTCAGGAAACTTACAATCGTGGTGGAAGGCTAATGGGAAGTAAGGCATGTCCTCACAAGGTGGCAGGAGTCAGAGAGTGCTCAGGGAAAACTGCCACTTTTAAACCATCAGATCTCATGAGAACTTTCTCACTATAATGAGAATATCATGGGGGAAACCACCCCCATGATCCAATCACCTCCCACCAGGTCCCCCCCTCCACATGTGGGGATTACAATTTGAGATGAGATTTGGGTGGGGACACTGAGCCAAGCCATATCAGTATCTTTTTAAATGTAGAGTTATTGGTGTTCTACTTACTATGTATGCACAAACATGAGAGGGAATAATTTAGGAAGGTTTCCTGGTTTCTGTCCTAGGCAAATAAATTGATAGAGGAATACCAAAAACAAAACAAAAAACTAAGCAAAAACATATGTGTGTGTGGATGTGTGTGTGTGTGTGTGTGTGTGTGTGTGTGTGTGTCTACATGATTATGTGTAGCATAAAAGCATTTTTTGGATACATTAACTTATTTTTTGCAACTAAGAATATATTATGAAAAATATCATACTGTAGAGGGAATTTGAGTTTCATTAGTCAGATGCAATTATCTCCCACTGTGTGAAGCTGACTTTCCTTATCAAGAGCAAAGTAAAAGGGCTAAGCCTATTATGCTGTCTCTTTGATGTTTTTATAGGATATAATGAAAGATGAATGCTCGATGCTCAAGCTGCAGCTGAAAGAGAAGGATGAACTCATTTCCCAACTTCAGGAAGAGCTGGTAAGTGATAACAATGCTTGGCCCATGAGTGTACTTTCCTTTCAAGATTATTTGTTCCACACCCTTATTTATTAACACCAATGGCATTAGTTATTTGTAAATCCTTCCAGTGGTTCAATCCAATGATCAGTTTTTATAATTCTGTCATGAAAACTGTAGATCTTTGACAAGCTGAAGAATAGAAAGGATGTTTTATAATATATGTGGAAATGTATGTGATTCCGGAAACATATCACTGAACCAGGATTAAACATTTCAGTTGTATCTATCAGAAATCTTGAACACTTAGGCCACATTACTTTTGTAAAGTGCATGATTTAACTCCATAAAGCTATACCTAAAGATACAGATCTAAAATATAAAGCAAAATACTTGATCTAGCAAACAAAACCAGATTTTACATTTTACTTTTATAAAGCCATCAAAAATACATTAACCTAATGAGACTTCTTGTTAATTTATTATATAGTTCCCAAATTATGTAAAAATTATACAAAAATATGAAGTGTGTATGGTTCAGGTTTTAGAGTGTGGTTTTTAATGTAATATCATAAAAGAAAGTAAGGAATTATACTTTCATGATATAAAAATGCATTTGGTAGATAACAGATAGAGCAGTGGGCATTATTTTTTCTAAGTATGTGTTTTCTATTTATGAATATTAACAGTATTTTGCAATAAAATGTGCACTTGATATAAATTTAAAAAGTACTCTAAAACAATAATTAAATGGAAAGAAATAAGAAGAGATATTTTTAATTATCATTAATGTTTGCACTAACAATAGATTAAAGAAATAACCATGCAATAAGAGAGACCCTGACTCGTTATCAAGATCAAGAAACAAATCCTTCTCAACATATTTTTAATGATTATTTCAGACTCACAATAGTGTATTATGTAATTATTGAAACTGCTAAATTACAAAACAGACTTTATAGACCATCAAACTTCTGAGAACTCCTAACATATTAGTGGGATATTAGAGAAATTCAGAGCATAATTTATAGACTCTTCACAATGGACAATGTTTTCCCTGAAACTTGACCTTTATTTAAAGAGTGTTCTATGATTGGATTGATGCTGATCATTGGTCCCATTGACATGTTACTGTGGCTTTAGACGACTTATAAACTAGTACTTAGGATAAGAATAGTATCACAGACAAAAGGAACATGTGTTACATTACCAAAATAACCTTTTATAAACCTGTAAGTAACATATTGTAGTGTCAATTTTATATATTACATAATGAAAACATTTCTTTATTTAAATATAGCCCTCTTGGTACATATTATCTAATAATGCTTTTTTATGTGGCATACAAAAATATCTTTGAGTTGACTAAATATCATATATGATAAAATAATCAATTTTAACATAGCAGAGTATTTATTACTTTGTCAGAGTGCTTATTTTGAATTTGGGTAATTAACTCAGAAAAGTGTATTCTTTTTTCTCAGCATTAGTTATGATCAGTTTTAAAACATTCATATACAAGAAATCAGACCTTCATTTGCTGAATTAAATGAAAAAGAAAATGATTACTTTCAAAGACAGTACTACATCTTTATAATTTAAAAAATTTAGTACACCTCCATCTAAAAAAGTCCTATATATTTTTTTTCTTTTCTTTATACTTGAATTACTGAAATTGGCTACTTAGTTTCTAAAATTTCTCAGGTAACAATCAAGCAGCATTTTAATTTTGTGCTATTGTAGTTTTCATAATCATCTTGAATATTTAAACAGGAAAAATGTTAACTTTTGAAAATATAGTTTATTTAATTAAAAAGGACTGTAGCTAAGGGGGAAGTATGTAATTGGTGATTCAAGAATTTTACTTAGAGGAAACGTGGTTGGAAAAAAAATTGTCATTCAAACTGGATTTGGAGCATGGATGAGAAATGCCAATCATGTAGGCCAATGCAAACCCCTTGCATCCATGGAAAATTTTGGTCCTCCTATTTCTGGTCCTGGTAATAAATAACTTGTGACATTTTGTTATGGTGGAGGTTAAATTTTACACTTACGCTTTACTTACATTGAACATTTCAAAAAATTTTAGAAACCAGTTGAGTTATACCCTACTATATACTACAGGTTCATAATCTTTAATAATTTAGAACTGATTCAGTTTTCTATTTTTTCTCATGGGTTTCTGATTTCTTGACCACTGTTATTATCACAAGCAATTGTATCTACATGTACACTGTAGAATGAAATTAGATTTAATTATACCAAGAAAGGCTTTATTCCCAATTAGTAATTAAGAAAGTTTTCAATTTTTTGATTATTTATATTTTTTAGTTAGCCTCATCAATAGTGGGAGGAATTGTAAAAAGTTAGGGACAGAATGGGTCTAGAAAACAACAAATGTTTTTCTTTTCTTTCTTTTTTTTTTTTTTTTAAGATAGACTCTTGCTCTGTCACCAGGCTGGAGGGCAGTGGCATGATCTCAGCTCACTGTGCAACCTCCACCTCCTGGGTTCAAGTGATTCTCTTGCCTCAGCCTCCCAAGAAGCTGGGACCACAGGCACACGCCACAATGCCCGGCTAATTTTTGTATTTTTAGTAGAGACGAGGTTTCGCCATGTTGGCTAGGCTGGTCTTGAACTCCTTACCTCAAATTATCTGCCCACCTCGGTTTCCTAAAGTGCTGGGATTACAGATGTGAGCCACCACTCTGGGCCATAACAAGTTTTTTAGTCATTTAAATTCAAGTGTTTTAGTCATTTGTTTTTAGGGCATGGTTTCTCAGCAATAGTGCTGGTGGCATTTTGTTGTGTCTGTGCTATGAATTGTAGGACGTTTAGCAGCATCCCTAGCCTCTCTCCTCTAGATGCCAGTAGCACCTCTACACATTGCCAAATGTCCCATGGGGGCAAAATTGCCTCCAGGTGAGAACCGCTGCTATAGGGATATGAGATTACATGTGTAGTCCCCAGTGAAATGGTATGTTACAGAAAAAACAGCTACTTATAGATACCCAGGAAAAAAACAAAAAACTCCAGCACAAGGGATGCACCTTTCCTTGGGCTATTAAATATGTAACTGTTTGTACACTATATTTATCTGCTAAGGCTACCAAAACAAAATGGCATAGATGGGGTGGCTTAAACAATTAAAGTTTATTTGTCAGATTTCTGGAGGATAGAAGTCTGAGATCCGGTGCCAGAGTGTTGGGACTGTGGTGAGGGCTGTCTTCCTGGCTTGCAGATGGCCATCTTTTCGGTATGTGCTCGCATGGTCTTTCCTTGGTGCATGCACATAGGGAGAGAGAGAGAAGAGGGAGAAAGAGAGATCATGCAAGCCCTCTGATGTCTCTTCTTCTAAAGACACTAATCCCATCATAAGGACCCCACCTCATGGCCTCATCAAAACTCTCATCATCTCCTAAAGGTCCTATCTCCAAATATCATCACACCGGGAGTCAGGGCTTCAATACATGAATTGTGGAGCAGGGCGAACAATTCAGTACATAGCACATACTCTTTGTGCTCATGACTGTTTAATATTAGCAAGTTCAGTTGTGGAAAATTAGAGAGTTCTACTATATATTTTTTTCCAGCATTAAATGCACATTTCAAAAATTATTCTTTTCTACCATATGATTTCAAAATTATTACATTGGCTTAATTCTTTTTTATTGCTGGGTGGGTAGATTTCACGAAGCATAAATACACTAAGAAACTGAAAATAATAATTTTGATTTAGGAATATATATTGATATTGTTTGGGTAAACTATTCAGATTATTAATTGCATTTCTAATGTGAATGTATTTTCGTATTTTATAGCCACACTTCCAATTTATTCCTTCTTTTTAAAAAGAAAACAATAAGCTGTTTGTACTCTTAGGAACAATTTTAAAAAGTCAAAACTTATTATCTCTGAAATATTTATGCATTATTTACCTTGGTGAGATTTACTGTTTTCAACAGATCAAGATAAAAATAATCACTTGTAATTGTTTTACTATGTCCAAAGGGATATTAAATGTTAGAATATTAGAGTGTCCTGGGATTATGTGCTAGGGCAACTAATTGGAGAAAATGAGACATACATTCTGTAGCCAGAAGTTTGTAGTATGGTAAGCAGAGAGGAAACTAGTTCACAGTATGGAACATCTACTCCCAACTGTTCTATAATAGAACAAAATCTCCTCTGCTTTAAATAAGAAATAGAACAAAGGAAAAATCTCTTCTCTTCATCTTCCTGGGGCCTTAGCTTTCTTTACTTGAGGAGAAGAGTGAGTCAATATGGTGATATGAAAAATTGGGATATGAGTTTCTTGTTCTACCTCTAATCTTAATTGCCTATGTGACCAGATTTAGGTATTTTTCTCTATTTGGGCATTGGTTTCTTCAACTGTCAAATAATACCACCGTATGTTTTGGTCTGTTTTGTGCTGTTCTAACAAAATATCACAGACTGGATAATTTATGGTAATTTATAAAAACAGAAATATATTTCTCACAGTTCTAGAGGCTGCTAAGTTCAAGATCAAGGAGCTAGCAGGTTAGGGCCCATCTCTGTGCTTCCAAGATGGTGCCTTGAAAGATGAGGGAAGGAATGCTTGTCCTCACATGATAGAAAGGCAGAAGAGTATGAATCTGCTCCTGCAAGCCCGTTTTATAGCAGCTTTAGTATATACATGAGATGGAAGCCTTCATGATCTAAACATCTCTCCATAGGTGTCACTTCCCAACACTGTTTGGGATTAAGTTTTCAATGCCAGAATTTGGGGTGACATAGTCAGACCATAGGACCATAACATTAAAAATATTACATATTTATCAATAGTGAATTTGATAGATTATAGCATGTTTATATTTATATAACTGTATGATATATATATTTTTATAGCTATGTTGCTTATAAAATTATTAAGTGGAGGCAAAAGCAGATTTTAGAACAGCATATTGTATAACATGATGTGAAAAATATATATTGTATAGATAGTCTAGAATAATTATTTATCTTTGAGAAATTAGACTGTTCAATTTCTGCTTTAATTTGGTAATGTATCATTTTTAATAACAAATATATTACTTGTATAATCAGAAAAACACCAGACTACTTCTTTGGAAAATAAATGAAGAATTTCAATGTGTTTAATGGTTTTCATTCTGTGATCAGTGTGTGTTGGGGGAAATAAGGGCATCAGAGGGATCCTGTAGATTTCCATTCCCCACCCACTTAATGATAGTAGTCCTCATTTCATTGTTTTTTGCATGTCATTACTTATTACATTATCATTTCAATCAATAAGCAGTTTTTATTTAATGCATATCATTATACTCCATAAGATTTTATTTGATGAAAAACCACAGCTGAGAACAAAATCAAGCAAACAAACCAAAACACTGAACAAGATGATTGTTAAGAACTACTGTGAACTATTAAACAGGGTGGGAAATGAGAACAAAAGCTATGACATACACCTCAGTGAGAATTATTACACATCATGGTGATTGGAGAGAATATTAGCTAATTGAGGGCATGGAAAAGAACCAACATTCAGAATCAAAAATAAAAGGAGGACTTTTTTGATAATTAAATGTTTGGATATATATTTTAAAATATAGGTTCTATTTATGTTGTAGAATATATTGGACTTTTTGAATATTCGAAATACATCTCTCTTATCCAACAGAAAGATTTAGGGATTTTACTAATTTAATTTATTAAGATATTTAAAGCATAGCTATAGATTTAGACCAAAAGTCTAAACATAATAGCTAAACGTATGCATACTTAATCATAATTAATTATAATAAAAGGTATTTTAAATATTTGCATCATAAGTTTAATTTATTACACTTAATGATATAAAACAGAGAAATATTCTTCTCACTTCTGAGAAAGTTTCAGTGTCTTTCCCTCAGCTATTTAGTGAAGGTTATGTTGAAGAATGCCACATAATTTTATTGCTTATATGATACTGAAGGGCACTGTAAATATTATCCTCAGGTGACTAAAATAAATTTGAGATATTTGTCATAAATGTTGATGGTGAAGTGTAGTCTTGTGTTTTGGGGGGGATGGATATGTTCTTGTAAATGATTATTAATCTTATCAGTGGTTTCAAAAATCTTATAAATGGTTTTACACTATGGATGATGAGTGTGTACCATAAGGCATCAGAAATTGAAGAACGTATATTTGGTATTTATTAATAAATTCCTTCAAAATATTTTTTAAGTAAGTTACAGTTAAATTACAAATGAAAACATAATAAATTTAGTTAGTTCTATGACTGTAAAGAGAATAATTTAATTGTCCTAATTAAGGTTAGTAGACGGTGCTGTGAATTTACTGTTTTGATTTGGATGACAATTTACATATACACTTTCAAAAATGTTAAACAGATTTGTATGGATAATCACACTACTAAATGTAAGTTGTCAGCAGTTTATATTTCTGAACTTTTAGAGTTTCTACCATTCGGAATTTTCCCGTTGGACACTTTTATTTGTTTTCTAGCTGATCTGGGTAAAATGTATCAGATACAGCTTTTTATGTCTATTTCTGTAAAAACATATGTTTTTTGGCTGGGCCTGGTGGCTCACGCCTGTAATCCCAGCACATTGGGAGGCCAAGGCGGGCGAATCACGAGGTCAGGAGTTTGAGACCGGCATGGCCAACATGGTGAAACCTCATCTCTACTAAAAATACAAAACATTAGCTGGGCATGGTGGCGGGCACCTGTAATCCCAGCTACTCCAGAAGCTGAGGCAGGAGAATCGTTTGAACCTAGGAGGCGGAGGTTGCAGTGAGCTGAGAACGTGCCATCGCACTCCAGCCTGGGGGACAGAGTGAGACTCTGTCTCAAAAAAAAAAAAAAAAAGTTTCTATTTAAAAGTCCAGTTCAAATGGGTCACCAGAAAAACAAAATAGATTTTCTGAAAAAGTAAGTTTATTAGCCCTCTGTAAAATAAACACTTTAATAACAGCCCTTAATAACATGATTTAAACGAAAAAGCAAAACAAAAATACTTATTATGTTTTCCTTCATAATCTTCCTCTGTTTACTAACATTACAACATCTATACTTTTCAATGCTAGTGAAATTTAACAGTTACCTCTGTTTACTAACATTACAACATCTATACTTTTCAATGCTAGTGAAATTTAACAGCTACCTTCACCACCACATCTTTTTAAGCAGTAAGGGAATACATTGACTGTAGGAATAATGTATGACTATTATCAGAGGCAAAGATTTAAAACATGTCGGTAATGAGAGACTCTTTCCTAAGAAGATTTTTTTGTGGGTCTGAATTCTAAATGTAGGTTACGATTAAGTTTTAAACTTCACACACACACATACACACACACACACACACACACACATTTTTCCCCACACACTTTAAAATTTTTTTCAATTATCACATTTTTTAATTACCTGTCCTTTAATAAACAATGCATTTTTAAATGGAAGTGTAACTAGGAGATCTTTCAGTTATGGAGCTGAAACACTCAAGGATTCCACCACACATTTTTATTTTGAGAGTTAAGTTTGTGATCTTAAGTCAGAACCTTCCAACTAGCTGTAAACTGTTTGTGTTTCTAAAATTTGAGGTACTACTTATTAATGTATTCAAATATAGATTTCAAAATAGCAATGAGAGCATAGTTATTGTAAAGACAAAGACATGGTACTTGAGATACTTAAATTATGTCAGTTAATAGTAACCATTTGGAGTATTTATTTGTATTTAAGATTCAAAACAAAAGAATAGTGTGTGAACCATGAGCTCTCTATTTTGGGGGGGATGTTTGGACATTTTAGTTTATAATTAAATATTTTACTGAATTTTAATAATATCTTCAAAACTGAACTTTATTTTTTATTTTAAAATGTTAATTTTACTTTTAAAATTAAAGCACAATTAAAAAATAAATGTTACATCAAGAGCACGATTTAGTAATTACCTATACTGTGTCTTTTGCAGACTCTTTTTTTATTAAACAAATATTACATTTATTAAAATTTACTTTTTACTTTTTGACATATAGTTTACACAAAGTTAAATAAAAGTTTTAACTAGCTTCATTTCTTTTCTGGCCATTATTAATATTAATTTATTGCCATATTATTATTTAATCCTATGTTTTTCTTTTAGAAGAGGACAGTTAAAAATAACCTTTTCAGGCATCCATTATAATAGATACATCATTGATTTGAACACTTTTTCCTCCCGTAATGTAAATATGAACTCAAGAAAGCCAGGCCTCATTAAAAAAATGTTTAAAAACATATCACTTTTTGTGCTTTTCAACCTACTTTGTTCTCACTCAAAGCAAATATTGAAAATTATATTCTTACTTGAGTGTAAGTAAGCATATAAACAATCATGTTTCTCCAATCTTTTCAAATGTAATTTACTTTATTAATTGTAAGGCAAGTTCTCGGCTCATTTGTTAACAATTGAATAGCAAAACATGGGACTGAATAAAGGCACTTGTAGAAATGATGATTTTTTAAAAAAATTGAAGGCAGTTGAAAAACTGAAAGTGTATCATTATGTGTAATCAGGTTACTATGCATAATAAAAAGGGTGAGCTAAAAATAAAAGACTAAGAAATACATATGGCTAACTAGCACTTTATCAGAAATCTAGAGGGAAGAGTAATTTTGATTTGATTTTAAAATACTTTCAGAATTCAAATTGAATAAAATGGTATGCCCTTGATGCTTTAATAACAGAATAATTCCTGCATGATAAGAGAAACATTCTTTGTGCATGAAAATCATATCATGAATTTATCTTAAAAGTAATTCCCCACTTGCTCTACATTCTATTATAATTTATGGTATTATTTCATGCTAGTCATTTTAGAATAGAATATTACAGCTCCATGGATGATTTACATAGAAATGGACAGCTGTAAGTACTTTCAAATCCTCTTTCTTTTTCATATTTAGGAAACATTATGAACAGAAAAGTAATAGATTAGGTATACTTAAACATTATTAAAGTGTCAGGCTACTTTCCTTCTTTTTTCAGGAGAATTAATTGCATATATTCCAGAAAAGGCTTATCTCAGCAGTGATTACTCTCCTAGTCAGCTCTGTGAGACAGATGTAGAGTGTGAATGTGACAGTATCCTATGATACATAATGGGGATTGCCTCCCGTTTCTTACACACTCCAGTACCCTGATGAAGAGCTGCCAAAAAGATACAATCTTTAATATTCAATGGAATTTGCTGTAGCAATAGTACATATTTGTTAAAAAGTCTTTATCACAAAGGGTTGTCATATTGCAGTACAGCATGGATATAAGAAAATAATTGCTCTATGATTTAAATGCCAATAGGAAGGTGTTTTACCTTTAAGGCATAAATTGAGTTAAAAATATTCCACCATATTGTGATCAAATTAGGCATGTAGTTGAAATTAATTTATACATAAAGTTAAATAGTTGAATATTTTGGATATTTTAAATTTATTACATAAGCTATGTCATACAATTTACAAACTATCTTCTTTATTTTATACTTCTTTTGTTATACTAATCAAGATTCCAGTACCTAGAGTAATTTAACAAATGCAACAATTTAAGTAGTCAGTGGGACATAATGATAGCCAAAGACTTAGAAAACAATATATAACACATGTTCCTGAATTATCATGGAAATTAATAATATGCAGAAGGGAAAATATGTGTTTTTTGTGTGTGTAACTGGGCCGTCAAAAACAAAATTATAGCAAATTTGGTTTAAAGATGTAATTGGCTTTTATTGACAATTTATGAATTGGTGGCATCTCATGTAAAGATTTACAAAAGGTCCTCCTCTGGGCATGGCAAAACAATTGTTTTTTTGTTTGTTTGTTTTGTTTTTGTTGTTGCTTTTTTTTTTTCTTTTGAGACGGAGTCTCGCTCTGTCACCAGACTGGAGTGTAGTGGTGCAATCTCGGATCACTGCAACCTCCACCTCCCAGGTTCAAGCGATTCTCCTGCCTCAGCCTCCCGAGTTTTTTGTATTTTTAGTAGAGACGGGGTTTCACCATATTAGCAACGATGGTCTCAATTTCCTGACCTCGTGATCCACCCACCTCGTCCTCCCAAAGTGCTGGGATTACAGGCGTGAGTCACTGCGCTCAGCACAACAATTGTTTTTTATAAGGTATTTTGAATAGGAACAAGGAAACAAGCTAATACAAAAAGTGGATTGTTTAACATCCGGTTACTTCATGTTACTCTCCTTGTAAGAGTTAAAAGTGGAGGAAACTTCCTTATTATGCCCAATAAAAACTAGCTTGTTTGGGATTTGGCTATCACCTCTACATGATTTCTTGGAAGGCCAGAAAAATAAGTTACCTTGAGTTTGGTGACATGGAATCTTAACATGAATGACTCCATTTTGGTTCAGTCTTTTGGAGTCTAGTACAGAAGCTCAGTCCAAAACAATGGCCTCCTCCTTTATTTAACAGTATGTATATAAATAAACATGTAATGTTCTACTTCACAATAAAGTATGTTTAAAAATTTGAAAGTCAGTCGGAGCCGGGGACTTTGACTGGAGCAAGTGTTAACATGATGAAGGAGTGGAGTGGTATCTGTCCTCAAGGAAGCAAAGGGAGATAGGCTTACATAATTTTAATAACAATAGCCACTAGCTACTGAGCTCCTAACCTTTGACAGGTACTGTGAATGCTTTAGGTTTATTATTGCCTTTACTTTTTATAATACAATTGAGAAATAAGTATTATTACTCCCAGTTCATTCATAATAAACTAAAATTCAGGGGGATTATGTGATTTGTTTAATTCTGCATAATACATGACAGTTAAGATTGAGAGGAATATCTGTCTGACTCCATGCACATGTTATTTTCCCTATTACATCAAACAGATTTATAAGTTACAGAGAGATTACAAACATATTAGTGCTATAAAATAGGATAACACAGTTCACTTTTGCTACATATCAATACTGAAATAAAAATACTAGCTACTATTTATGGATTGGTTATCATTCATCTGGTAGTAGCAGTCAGACTTGGGTGGTCAGGGCAGAAACTCTTGTGATAGTGTCACTGGCAAAGCCGGTCCCCAGAAGTGGGGGGTCTTTCCCTGTTCAGTGTTACAAAGCCATTATGTGAAACTGAAAATGAACTTCAAGCAGTTCAGACTTTATTTGATGGCCATGGAATTGAGAAGTGGGAGCACAGCTCACAAATCAACTTCTCAGCTCCTGAGAGCTGGACAGTCACAGATAGAAGGCTACTTGAATTAAGGTGTTGAGCATTAAAAGCAAGAGGAGGAATATTCATGCAGTTTCTGGGAATAGGCAGAGAAAATCTCAGAACCAGAGTGCTGCCTTCCTTTTATGGATTCTTCTGGTCATTGTCATGATGATTAACTGTCATGGCACTGATGGGACTTTCATTTAGCATGGAAATTAGATTACAATAAAGTTAGAGTTTCTTCAGAGGTCAAGTGAGCTGCCATCTTGGATACCACTGGTTTCAACTGGTCTGGTCAGGTTGGGAACTTCAGACTGCAGACATCCTGTTCTTACAAATTAGGAGAGTCAAGGTGGGGTAGTAATTTAGCTATGCTCTACAGGCATTACACTGGGTAATGATAACAAAACAGAAAAATTTATTTTAGAGGAATCACCTATAGCCACTTCTTCCAGCCTTGGAAGTGAGAATGGTGGGTTTCATCAAAAAGGGCATAGGGCATCACGGACACATTTAATGTCATTTTAGTAATCATGTCCTGTTTCATGGACACTCTTTATATTTGAGTTAAACACATTATTACTTGTAAAATCATGACAGCATTATCAGAGAGATGAAAAGAGAACAATTTGAGTATCTTATCTAAAAGCTGTGTAGGGGAGGGAAGAATTTTCTTTTGCCCTCTGAGAGTTTAATAATTGAATCGGTTAAATAATCTGACAACGGGCAGATTAATAGGAGAATAGTTACACAAATTTATCATGTGCACCAGAACATTGCAGGAGAGACAAGTGAATACCCTAAAACCAAGTGAGATTTATCATTCTTATATACCCTGTTATAGAGCCAAGGGGGAAGGGGATGTAGGCAATTTATAGGACAGTAAATGGTTTTGGGAAAAATGAATGGGCCCTCAGAAGAATACATGGTGGTTTGTGACAAAGTTGGTCTGTGTGTGGTGCTGACTTCTTGTCTTCTGTCCTGTGATAAGAGTTAATCTTCCCTGGTTGATGCAGCCCTCGGGGAGAGGATTGGCAACAGCTGTATTACTTTCAGAGGAGCTGTCTTTAGCCAGATAAGGGGAGCTCTGAGAAAATGTCTGCCTATATCCAACATACCTCAAGTGCTCTCAATTTGAAGTAATTAGCATACCAAAGTGGCATATTTTGAAGTTGCATTTTTTGAACTCTTTTCGGCTGAGAAAGCAAATTTTTTATATATTTTTATAACATGTGTGAATGCAATATCTACATCCTTATCCATAAGTCTATTTTATATCACTAAGAAATCTCCCATAGTCAGCCAAATACAGAGTGAGAGAATGGTCAAAAGTGAGGAGAAGCACTAAATCCAAACAGCAAGAAGTATCTCATGTCTTCTGATGAAATATTTTACTCAGTGGATGAACAAAACAAGAATGAATGGGTGGAGATTGTTTTTAAAAACTTAGTTTCATCTCACTTTACAACTCTTTGAGCTATTCTAGGACTATTATAGTTTCTGTAAGGAATAAAAAGGAGGATTTTACCAGTTGTAATCCCCACTAGAAGCTTGAGCTTAAGTGTTTTTCCTGTGTGTTCCCTATTTACCGTCAAATGTGGCTTTACCATTACTTGTTTTTCTCTCTCATTGGTGGGCTCCTTAATGATAGGGGCCTTGTTCTCCTATAGCCTCAACATCTAACAGAGCAGGCAATTAGTAAATATTTGAAGGAATGTATAAAATTTATATTGTATTTTTTGCTCTTACATTTGTTAGGAGAACTTTTAGAGAATAAAGCAAGACAATGTCACACTACTAAATTATATAGATGAAAGATAGAAATGAAAGGGGAAAGAAAGACTGTGAGTTTAGGTATATAATTTCCTGGAGGAACCGCTAGATGCCAAACAAGCATGTGGGGATGTCACCTAGGAAACTTAAATACAAAATGGGTATCACCATAAATAATAGCAAGAAAATAAGTGGAGGAAAACAGAGCTATGAAATGATCCAAAGACAAGTAGTCAAGAGAAATTATAGAAGTAAAAAGATAGGGTAAAGTTAAAATTGAGTCTAATCTAAAATATTCTAGAAAACAAAGAAAAACTAAGGAAACAACATTCAACAAAACCATGAAAACTTTTCAAAAATTTAGGAAGTGCTAAGATCATCTGCTTCTCTTCATTTCACCAGAAAAACATCTTAGTGAAATAATATAATTTAAAGCCTCTCTTAAAAAGCTGATTTTTTAGATAGAATGGTTTATAATGTGAACAATCCATAATAGAAAATGGCTATGGGCAGGAAGTTAATGCGACTGGAGAAAAAAATGGCTACACTAAAACATAAATACAGATGAAAGAGTAAAAATAAATTTAAAATGCCAAACATGTTCAGAACCTATATTGATGAAAGTATTGTTAGTGGTGGTAGAGATCCAAGTTACCATGAGTTACCAGCAGCCTGTCTGTATGGGTTCATAGTAACTTCAGTCCTTGCCGCCTCAGAAAGAATTTGACTGTGGGGCATAGAGCAGAAAAAGAGACAGAGGCAAGTTTCAGAGCAGGAGTGGAAGTTTCTTTAAAAAGTCTTTTGAACAAGAAAGAAAGGAAAATTTGCTTGGAAGAGACCCAAGTGCACACCTGAAGGTCTGCGAGAGAGTAGATGACAGCAAAAAAGAGATCTTTAACCTTGATCCTAGAACTTTATAGGCTGGTCTCTTTCCCGTAATTCTTTCCTTAGGGTGGGCTTCCTGCATGTGCAGTGCTTTCCTTACCTTTTGGAATTGAGCACATTCAGTGTGTTTAGGGAGTTATATGCATGCCTATCTGAGGCTTCCTTCCTTTTTCCAGTGACATGTGTTCTTGAAACATCACACTTCGCCATTTTGACTGTTAACACTCATGCCCAAGAAGCTGCTTCTCCCTGAGGCCTACATTCAATTAACACTTCTAATGTTAGCCTATGTGGACCATCAGGAGATTCTCTCCCTGACAGCCAAATTATCATTTCTAGAGAGGCAATGCGGTAATTGCCAAACCATCACCGCACATTTCTAGTGAGTGGGGGAGAGACCTCTCCTGCCCCGCTCATGCTTAACTACAGCATAAAATGTTGAGAAGTATATGAAGCAAATAATTGTTCATACTATGTGTCAATATTATGCTATGCCATTTACTTGTGTATCTTACCTCACCCTTGGACATACTTTTTTCTTTCATATTGAGGAAACCAAGGCTCAAAGATGTTAAATAAATTTCTCAAAGCTGCAGAATGTGATTTAAAGAATCTAAGCATATGCAAATTAAATTTTACTATGTTTGCTATGGAGAAGCAAAAAGTGCTTCAGTGTAAGTTTCCTTCACTCAAATTATTTCCCACTGTTAATAGCATACACAGACTTGTGGAGTGTGAGACTGAGAGGAACAAAGCAAATAGAGACCAGTCAATTTGATGGTTATGGGGATTTCTGAGCTATTTAAGTTCAAAAAAATACCGTGTTCAGTTACAGAAAATGGTGCTCAGTTGCAGACTGTATCGTACCTTTTAACACCTGATGTGTACATCCCATGTAACGGAAAGGGCGATAATAAAATGGGGATTCAAAGGAAATAATATGGCAGAATAAGATCTGTAAGCACGATCTTATTTTCTTTCTTCGTACAGAATACTTACAGTTATTGAGCCTTCCAGAAATTGGAAGTTACCTAAAGCCACTCAAGTTTCCTTAAAAAACAAAACAAAACTGTCTGTAGTTAACTTGATATGCCACTTTTCAAATGTTTCTAATATTTATTTTATTTTATTTTAAAGTATGTTTTTCATCTGCATCTACCAACATTTATTCTTGGGCTTTTAATTTTACCTTTTTCTGGCCGGCCTGGTGGCTCACGCCTGTAATCCCAGCACTTTGGGAGGCCGAGGCGGATGGATCACGAGGTCAGGAGATTAAGACCATCCTGGCTAACACGGTGAAACGCCGTCTCTACTAAAAATACAAAAAATTAGCCACGTGTGATGGTGGGCGTCTGTAGTCCCAGCTACTCAGGAGGCTGAGGCAGGAGAATGGCATGAACCCGGGAAGGGGAGCTTGCAGTAAGCCGATATGACGCCACTGCACTCTAGCCTGGGCGACAGAGCGAAACTCCGTCTTAAAATTAAAATAAAATGAGATGAAATAAAATAAAATAAAATAAAATACAATAATTTTACCTTTTTCCAAACTAATGTAATTGCTTACAGCTCATATTTGAGCATCTAAATGCAATGCTATTAGACGTATTTGCCACTTCATATGTAAGGCCTCTTTTACTGTGTACAGTATTTATTACCATGGAGCCATGAGACCAACCTGCAAGGCTCTAATCTCAGTTCAGCTATATGTTTAGAATCACTGTGTGCTGTTCATACATGGGATTTGCCCCCTGAGCATATTTTATTTAAATCTGGTTGCAAGACATTTTTTTTTTCTTTCTTCATACATCATTGATAACATCTAATGCTTTGTTCAATAGCACCTGGAATTTTCATCCAAGATGACAGCTTAGGGAAATTGAATTTTCCCAGAAAGGTATCTCCAACTAGAATATAGTTTTAATTTTGCCAAGCTGAAATAAATCATACCAGATTGTTTTATTCTATGCAAGACATCTGGGAGACTTTTGCTGCAGTCTACAGAATCTCATGCCATTGTGAAATGTTTGCCTTATGGACAACACAAGGTCTGGGGCATAATAGTGCGTGTTTGCTCATTTCTAGTGACTCTACTTAATTAAGTCTAGAATACAAGCATAGAGACTCTGCTTTGTGAATCTGATGCTCTTGTATATGACTTAAGGTTATGTCAGGATTTGGGGAAAACATTCTCATTTTGGTAGCATTCCCAGCATTTTGAGATAGTTTGACTTCTGTTCAGACCTGGCATGAGATTTTTGATATATGTGCAAATTGTGTGACACTGTTGGGTAAAAAATTCTTAGGTACAAATAAAGTTGACAAGTAGGACTTCTGTCCATCCACATCCATGCCCCACATTCCCTGATCTTTTTAATAACGACAAAAACATGATCAGTGTGCACACAGAACAGAAATTTAGATCAAACTAACCTTTGGGTCTGGCATCCTAATGAATGTATTAGTCAAATGTCACAAACTGCACAAAAGCTTTTGTATTAGAAAAATAAAAAAAACAAGCTTAGAATGGATGAGCAGGGGCATATTCTTCTGAGCTCCCTTGACTCACAAGCTTTGCTTTGAGAGTCACCTTTCCCCCTCCTGCCCTCTCTGACTCACTCTTGGAGTTTCTGGTACATAATTAAGACATATGGACAAATTCCCAAATTCTAGGGCTAAGAATACCAGCAAAGGTGAATTTACTATGAAAATAAATGAAGTTTAAGTTCATGAAGCTTCACCTATACCCATCCCTTCCAAGACTTGATTTTCTTCTAGGAAGTTGTGGTATGAAGCAGCAACCACAGCCACACACTAGAGTGTGTGGGCCACAGAAGTCCTGATTTGAACCCTGGACTGGGTGGAGTCTTGGAAGCCCACACTACCTTCATGTCCCTCAGAACCCTCAGAGGTAACATTCCTCTGGTGGACTTCATCAAGTGTTCATCCCCTAACTTTGACTCCAAGGAGAATTATCTAAATCAGATGTTGCTCTGTTCCCTGTTCTAGACCATCGCAACAAAACTGCTTGGCCACTTGTCCACTGTTTTTCTCAAGAAACAAGTAACTTCACCGAGCAAAAATGTACCAGTGTGGCATTTGCAATGATCAGTTCAAGCTGAAAATAACTTTTTCTACCACTAATAATAAAAACAAAATTTAATCAACCAAATCAGAGGCCACACTGAATCATCTTTCTACTATCTTTATAAAAAATATTGTAAAAATTGCTGTCATATTAAGAAGCAATCAAAGCATACAAAGCCAAAAATAAGGAAAAACAGTATTATAGATGACTCACATTCAGTTAACCATAAAAATGAAATAATACGCTTTTCTAATTATAATTTTTATTTCTGGAATTTGTCACTTTTAAATAATTTGTGATTATTTTTCTTCTAAGTATATATTTATCTTTCTATCAAAGTTAACAAAAAACAAAATATATGGGCACTAAGAGGCACTCTAGAGAAAGACTGAAATTTTTTTTGAGTATTTGAATTACCCATAATTACAAATTTTAGTTTCTCATTATTCACAATACATTTTATGTCCCTTTGTTTGTTTTGCTTAGTTAGATAGGATGGAAATCTTGGCTTTCTGTCATTTCCTGTGCAGCCCTCTGCAAATTCTTTTCTTTTCCTAACCTATTTCTTTATCTGTAAAATGGAGATCATAATACCTACTTCATCATATTACTATGTTAAACAAAATGTTTTTGAAGTACTTAGTACAATGACTGAATACAAACAAATAATAAATAGTAGGAAAGTCTATGTTGATTATACTATGTAAAGTGAGTATAAAAAAATCATGAGACAGCAGTGTAATATTCTAAGACATTGGAAGAGTTTAAAAGAACAGTTTTGGAAAACTGGGTTCGTACTTGTATGTATTAAAATTGAGATGCCCATGGGACATCTTAGTTGAGATAGCTGTTAGATATTTGGATTGCAGGTCTGGAACTTAGCAGAGAATTACAGTTATAAATTTTTAATTATCAATGTATCAGAAGTAGTTGTAACCATGAGTAAGGATGATATTATGTGGGACAATGTTTAAAGCAATGAGAGGATAGATTTGAGGATAAATCCCAGTAATGATATTTGGTGCTTAGTTTTTTTAGAATTATCAAGGAGTATAGAAATTGCATATTAAAATGCCCTGCATAATTTCTAGCACATAGTAGCTATTCTGTACACTTTATTGTTTATTCTTATTAATTTAAGCAATTCAGTAGAAAAAAGAAAAAAACCCAATCTTTTTAGTCTATCAAAATTTAAAGGAAGACTTCTAAACATTAACATAGTAATGTTGTATATCCCATATAAATCTATATAAGAAAATAAATCCTATAAACTAAGATACTTTTAAAATATAAGAATATGAGTACTTTTTTTTAGTGAATGTGATCTTCATGGAATTTTTTTATTATTAGAATGGAAGTGACCCTGGAAGCTTTCTTATTGTATTTATTTAAAACATTCCAGTTGTCCAATTTAATTCAGTTGTCTAATAATTAAAATAAGTTGTGCAAATACGTAAATTGAATGAACTGTTTTCTACTATTATGTACATATTTGAATTCAATTTATATGATCTGCTGGATCATTTTAAATAATTTATTAATATGTATTTAAATATAAATATTTCATAATATTTTTAATAATGTTTGCATTTCTTCTATATTGCTAACTTCTTTGAGAAATATTATTATGATCTTTGTCCAATGAGCCTATTATCTAGATTGAGAATCTAAACAAATACAAAGGTAAGCAATTAGCATCATCTAATAAATGTCTCAGTTAATTCTATCACACACTTAGATAAGTTTATCAAACATGTGTAAGAACATAATTTAATTAAGCAGAGCATGTTTCAGTAAACAAATGTGAGTGAGCTTTTTATAAAGTTTCAGATTCAACTACAGGTTATGAAACAAGTGAAAACTAAATATGGGATAGGGCATGGAACTGTACCCTCCCCATGTGTTACATCTATAGAGCATATGCCAACTGAACTTGCTACAGCTTCATTGTTGCATCGTACCCATCAAGACCCAACAGTGGAACTACAAAGACAGGTGATTTGTTTCTAGAAAGCAGGTCCTAAGCCCTGCTTTAAGTGTGTTTATCTGGAAGGAGGAGCAAGAAGAGAAAGCCCACATCTACAGATCAAATTACCCTAAAAGAGAGACTTATTGGAAAGGCTGAGCTTTCATATTTCATCCTTTTGCCCAATCTTACACCAAGTAGTTAAGACACTTCTCTTCTGTTGTTGAAGTAAAGGTGCAGAAGATAGAACAAACTCTAAAAATTCTTCTCCCATTCTTCTAAAAGGGTAGAAGTTCATACTTTAAAATTTAAGATGGGGACAGTAGAAGAGAAAGAAAATGGTTCCCCCAAAGAGAAGTATAAAGGACTGAGACATGAATTGTATCTTTATTCTCTCATCTTTTAGTCATTAGTCAATATTCTGGTCTCTAAGTTAGTAGATGGGATTGAAGTTAATTGTAATAAATTAATATAATAATGTGACTGTGTAATTATAAAAATATAATCAAGTAAATATAATACAATATACGTTATATAATCCATATAATGTAGCATTTATTTTATAGCATTCTTTTGATATCTGCTACTTTAGTAACTTGCAATGTGTTGTTTTATTACATCTGCTGTTAAAATGAACAGCAATTATTTATTTTCGTAGATAAGAGAGTGCTTTATTTTAGTAGAGAGAAAAATTTTAAATAGTTCTACCAATGTCTAATATTAAATGTGTGTGGGCGGAGAAGAATGAGGAGAAAGGTTGTATCTTAATTCAGAATTAGAAAGGCGACAAAATAACCATTTTCTATTACAAAAGACGTTAACTCTATGACATTAATTTCACCATGGGAAATCTGTAATCTTCATTTTAGAGAAATTAATTGGTAGCAGTACTATTTATGAAGTGCTGTGTGCTCAAATCCTTGAAGAAGTTTCCTACATTATGATTAGCCTAAGATGTCTAGCCTGGAGTGTTTCACATTTTTCTAGCTTTGTGATTACATCCTCCCACTAGGTATCTAATGAACTGAAGTAGACCGCCCTGAATTTCAGCAAATTCAGGAGTAAAGTTTTATGAGTATTAAAAAATAATTGAAAATGTCAATATTCAAAATGTTTCATAGTTCATATATTTTATGTCCTCACTACAGTGCCTATGCATATAGCTTAAAGCATATCAACAGAGGGAAAACACTATATTGCAGCAAGAAGCACCCTCATCCATGAAAGTTGTAAGGCTCCTTACTCTTTTTTTTTTTTTTAATACTTATAACCTTGTATGCAAGTCACTGTGAATTTTGCTGGCAATTGTGGCATTTCTCATCAGAGTAAATTCTTTTTCAGGCTGGTAAAATGGCATCTGAATAAGAAGGCAGAAAAAAAATTTCAACCTCTTAAAACAACTTCTAAAAATTGCAAGTAGACAGTATCATGTATTGCATAATAGTTACATAAAGCAGATTACCTAAGATTCCCTACAGCTCTAAAACACCATGCCCTGACATGTTCTGATTGAGATTTTTACCTGTATTCTACAGATACTGAGTCAGCAGCTAGAGTAAGTTGTCACTAAATGATGCTTTGCCTGCAGTTCGGCAGATATGATCAGTATCTGTAAACCTTAGTAGCCAATGTAGAAGCTTGAGAATGGTATGTCTTCTGAAAAACAAAGTTTATTAAAATATTAGTTTGTGACTTAGATAACTCACTCTTAAGAAAGCAGGAATGTGGCAGCAAGGGTAGAAACAAGCATAGAAGACAATGCTTAATAAAGAAGAAAATATTTGGCCAGGCACGGTGGCTCACGCCTGTCATCCCAGCACTTTGGGAGGCCGAGGCGGGTGGATCACGAGGTGAGGAGATCGAGACACTCCTGGCTAACACAGTGAAACCCCGTCTCTACTAAAAATAAAAAAATTAGCCGGACGTGGTGGCGGGTGCCTGTAGTCCCAGCTACTCGGGAGGCTGAGGCAGGAGAATGGCGTGAACCCTGGAGGCGGAACTTGCAGTGAGCCGAGATCACTCCACTGCACTCCAGCCTGGGTGACAGACCGAGACTCAGTCTCAAAAAAAAAAAAAAGAAGAAGAAGAAGAAAATATTTTGCATGTTTTCCCTGACATAGTCTGGGTCAGGAAACATTTTATATTAGAACTGTTTATTAGGGCAGTTTTCTTCTTTACCTCTGCTTCTCTCTATTCTATAGACTTTCAAAAGCTAGGTTGAATCTTTTCACATTATAAATCAAGGTGAAGCTGTATTATTCCTCTTCTGAGTGTTGTCCTGGTACTCTGGAAGTGTGTCTGACTCTCATTCATTATTTCTAACAATAAGCCAAACTCCAAAGTAAAAAAATGTGGTTTCTCTTCTCAGTTAATTCTTATAAGTTGCCCAATGAATGAGAATTTGGGCATGACTCACAAATAGGAACTTCTTGTGTTCAATCTACATTCTGCTGTCTGTCTCTTTCATATTTCCCTTTTCCTGCATATTGACCTATTTAGTGATTTCTCTGTTTTTTTCCCATTAAAAAACAAAGCTTGGCATTAGTTTATGCTCAGTAAATGTTAATTACTCCACCTCATTAGCCTTGACTGGACCAATTTGTTAGTCAACATAGCTTATTCTCACCAGTTTCTTATTCAAAACATCTTTAAATAAAGCAAAATTATTTTGAAAGCAAAAACATATATTTTCTTCTGTCTTTTAAAATGACAATTGTTCATTACATTAATAATCTCATTAAAATTCTTTTTATTTTTTCTTTGTCAAGAACAAGTTAGACAGTGGTTTTTGTATGCTCAAATTTTAATTTCTTGATTGTTGAGTTCTATGGCTATCTCTTGCTGTTGAAATTTGATAGAACTTCTCAGGGAGAGAGTAAATAAGAAAGTAGCGGGAATGTAGACACAAAAATGGGTACAGAAATGATTAGTCCAGGGATGAAGCAACATCTGGATTATACAGGAAACCAGTCTAATTTAATCAGCACTGGAGTCAGAAAGGGAAGGTGGAGGAAATTTGGGAATGTTAAATAGGGCATGGGTTTGGATGTGCAGAAAAGAGACTGTAGTAATTGACTTGACGTTTCTGATCATCAAAGAGAACCATCAGAAAATGAAGCAGGAAATAGTAAGAAATGGGCTCAATGTCAGGAAAAATAGCTCCCTCAGGAAAGAGATGGATAAGAAGGATGCAGTTCACTGGTAACGTATAGGCAGGGATTCTCAGGGAACTAATGCAAAGGGAGTGGGTCATTCAAAGAACCCTCATGGTTAGAGTAACTGTATTCTGGTTTGTCCAAGACAATGCCAGTTCACAAAGTCATTCTTGCATCATTATTAATGGTTCCCTTTCTCCCAAAAATTTACAGTTTTTATCATGTTTGTAGTCAATACTCAAAAAACATGTGTGAGGAGGCTTTTGCTTATCAGAACTATGAAATTGCTTTTAGGTTGGCAGAGCATATGAAAACCATTTCTAGACTTAGTTTGAAGGGGATGACATCTCTTGAAAAGAGTCAGCACAGGTTAATAAATAAGTGCAGGCCCTTAACAGCTGCACTGGATCGTTTAAGGCCCAACTTTTCACCACTGATTATTTGTATGACCTTGGGTAAGTTACAAGTTACCTAACCTCTCATTTCTTCAGTTTTCTCATCTGCAGTGCAAAGGTGATAATAGTATCTACTTCATGTAATGTGGTAAGGCTTAAATGAGTCAGTGAAAAAAAAAGTGTGTGTAACATTGTGGCTATTTACTGCTAAAGTGATTCCTTTCTGCATCCAGTAAATGTAATTCCTACGGATTTTCAGGTGGCTCTTTGATCTGCTGGATTAAAGTGTGGTTACAGGAGAAACTGGTAATAAACTAAGAGTTAGGCCTGAAATAGTTTAAAGCACTTTTCAAATGCAAAATATTATTAACCTGCATTAATTTATGGGTTTTTGGTATCATTTTGCTCTTAATGCTTTAGAAAATGATTTAAAATTTTTAAGATTTGACTCATTCTTAAGATTAATTTTTTTCCTGTCTCAACATCAAAGTATTTTCTAGAGGATTATATTTTTGGTGCATTGTGGAACTTTTCTGATTTTACAACATACAACATAAACAGAATCATTCTCTCATACCTATTTGTCCCTTCCTTCAAATTTTGCTGGATTTTCCATATGTCTTATTATTGTTTTTTTTCTTTTATTATTATTATTCTTCTTCTTATTATTATTATTATTATACTTTAGGTTTTATGGTACATGTGCCCAATGTGCAGGTACGTTACATATGTATACATGTGCCATGCTGGTGCGCTGCACCCACCAACTCGTCATCTAGCATTAGGTATATCTCCCAATGCTATCCCTCCCCCCTCCCCCCAACCCACAACAGTCCCCGAAGTGTGATGTTCCCCTTCCTGTGTCCATGTGTTCTCATTGTTCAATTCCCACCTATGAGTGAGAATATGCGGTGTTTGGTTTCTTGTTCTTGCGATAGTTTACTGAGAATGATGATTTCCAATTTCATCCATGTCCCTACAAAGGACATGAACTCATCATTTTTTATGGCTGCATAGTATTCCATGGTGTATATGTGCCACATTTTCTTAATCCAGTCTATCATTGTTGGACATTTGGGTTGGTTCCAAGTCTTCGCTATTGTGAATAATGCAGCAATAAACATACGTGTGCATGTGTCTTTATAGCAGCATGATTTATAGTCCTTTGGGTATATACCCAGTAATGGGATGGCTGGGTCAAATGGAATTTCTAGTTCTAGATCCCTGAGGAATCGCCACACTGACTTCCACAAGGGTTGAACTAGTTTACAGTCCCACCAACAGTGTAAAAGTGTTCCTATTTCTCCACATCCTCTCCAGCACCTGTTGTTTCCTGACTTTTTAATGATTGCCATTCTAACTGGTGTGAGATGGTATCTCATTGTGGTTTTGATTTGCATTTCTCTGATGGCCAGTGATGGTGAGCATTTTTTCATGTGTTTTTTGGCTGCATAAATGTCTTCTTTTGAGAAGTGTCTGTTCATGTCCTTCGCCCACTTTTTGATGGGGTTGTTTGTTTTTTTCTTGTAAATTTCTTGGAGTTCGTTATAGATTCTGGATATTAGCCCTTTGTCAGATGAGTAGGTTGCAAAAATTTTCTCCCATTTTGTAGGTTGCCTGTTCACTCTGATGGTAGTTTTCTTTGCTGTGCAGAAGCTCTTTAGTTTAATTAGATCCCATTTGTCAATTTTGGCTTTTGTTGCCATTGCTTTTGGTGTTTTAGACATGAAGTCCTTGCCCATGCCTATGTCCTGAATGGTATTGCCTAGGTTTTCTTCTAGGGTTTTTATGGTTTTAGGTCTAACATTTAAGTCTTTAATCCATCTTGAATTGATTTTTGTATAAGGTGTAAGGAAGGGATCCAGTTTCAGCTTTCTACATACGGCTAGCCAGTTTTCCCAGCACCATTTATTAAATAGGGAATCCTTTCCCCATTTCTTGTTTTTCTCAGGTTTGTCAAAGATCAGATGGTTGTAGATATGTGGCATTATTTCTGATGGCTCTGTTCTGTTCCATTGATCTATATCTCTGTTTTGGTACCAGTACCATGCTGTTTTGGTTACTGTAGCCTTGTAGTATAGTTTGAAGTCAGGTAGTGTGATGCCTCCAGCTTTGTTCTTTTGGCTTAGGATTGACTTGGCGATGCGGGCTCTTTTTTGGTTCCATATGAACTTTAAAGTAGTTTTTTCCAATTCTGTGAAGAAAGTCATTGGTAGCTTGATGGGGATGGCATTGAATCTGTAAATTACCTTGGGAAGAATGGCCATTTTCATGATATTGATTCTTCCTACCCATGAGCATGGAATGTTCTTCCATTTGTTTGTATCCTCTTTTATTTCCTTGAGCGGTGGTTTGTAGTTCTCCTTGAAGAGGTCTTTCACATCCCTTGTAAGTTGGATTCCTAGGTATTTTATTCTCTTTGAAGCAATTGTGAATGGGAGTTCACTCATGATTTGGCTCTCTGTTTGTCTGTTATTGATGTATAAGAATGCTTGTGATTTTTGCACATTGATTTTGTATCCTGAGACTTTGCTGAAGTTGCTTATCAGCTTAAGGAGATTTTGGGCTGAGACAATGGGGTTTTCTAGATATACTATCATGTCATCTGCAAACAGGGACAATTTGACTTCCTCTTTTCCTAATTGAATACCCTTGATTTCCTTCTCCTGCCTAATTGCCCTGGCCAGAACTTCCAACACTATGTTGAATAGAAGTGGCGAGAGACGGCATCCCTGTCTTGTGCCAGTTTTCAAAGGGAATGCTTCCAGTTTTTGCCCATTCAGTATGATATTGGCTGTGGGTTTGTCATAAATAGCTCTTATTATTTTGAGATACGTCCCATCAATTCCTAATTTATTGAGAGTTTTTAGCATGAAGGGTTGTTGAATTTTGTCACAGGCCTTTTCTGCATCTATTGAGATAATCATGTGGTTTTTGTCTTTGGTTCTGTTTATATGCTGGATTACATTTATTGATTTGCGTATATTGAACCAGCCTTGCATCCCAGGGATGAAGCCCACTTGATCATGGTGGATAAGCTTTTTGATATGTTGCTGGATTCTGTTTGCCAGTATTTTATTGAGGATTTTTGCATCAATGTTCATCAAGGATATTGGTCTAAAATTCTCTTTTTTTGTTGTGTCTCTGCCAGGCTTTGGTATCAGGATGATGCTGGCCTCATAAAATGAGTTAGGGAGGATTCCCTCTTTTTCTATTGATTGGAATAGTTTCAGAAGGAATGGTACCAGCTCCTCCTTGTACCTCTGGTAGAATTCGGCTGTGAACCCATCTGGTCCTGGACTTTTTTTGGTTGGTAAGCTATTGATTATTGCCACAATTTCAGCTCCTGTTATTGGTCTATTCAGAGATTCAACTTCTTCTTGGTTTAGTCTTGGGAGGGTGTATGTGTTGAGGAATTTATCCATTTCTTCTAGATTTTCTAGTTTATTTGCATAGAGGTGTTTGTAATATTCTCTGATGGTAGTTTGTATTTCTGTGGGATCGGTGGTGATATCCCCTTTATCATTTTTTATTGCATCTATTTGATTCTTCTCTCTTTTTTTCTTTATTAATCTTGCTAGCAGTCTATCAATTTTGTTGATCCTTTCAAAACACCAGCTCCTGGATTCATTTATTTTTTGAAGGGTTTTTTGTGTCTCTATTTCCTTCAGTTCTGCTCTGATTTTAGTTATTTCTTGCCTTCTGCTAGCTTTTGAATGTGTTTGCTCTTGCTTTTCTAGTTCTTTTAATTGTGATGTTAGGGTGTCAATTTTGGATCTTTCCTGCTTTCTCTTGTGGGCATTTAGTGCTATAAATTTCCCTCTACACACTGCTTTGAATGCATCCCAGAGATTCTGGTATGTTGTGTCTTGGTTCTCGTTGGTTTCAAAGAACATCTTTATTTCTGCCTTCATTTCGTTATGTACCCAGTAGTCATTCAGGAGCAGGTTGTTCAGTCTCCACGTAGTTGAGCGGTTTTGAGTGAGATTCTTAATCCTGAGTTCTAGCTTGATTGCACTGTGATCTGAGAGACAGTTTGTTACAATTTCTGTTCTTTTACATTTATTGAGGAGAGCTTTACTTCCAAGTATATGGTCAATTTTCGAATAGGTGTGGTGTGGTGCTGAAGAAAATGTATATTCTGTTGATTTGGGGTGGAGAGTTCTGTAGATGTCTATTAGGTCCGCTTGGTGCAGAGCTGAGTTCAATTCCTGGGTATCCTTGTTGACTTTCTGTCTCGTTGATCTGTCTAATGTTGACAGTGGGGTGTTAAAGTCTACCATTATTAATGTGTGGGAGTCTAAGTCTCTTTATAGGTCACTAAGTACTTGCTTTATGAATCTGGGTGCTCCTGTATTGGGTGCATATATATTTAGGATAGTTAGCTCTTCTTGTTGAATTAATCCCTTTACCATTATGTAATGGCCTTCTTTGTCTCTTTTGATCTTTGTTGGTTTAAAGTCTGTTTTATCAGAGACTAGGATTGCAACCCCTGCCTTTTTTTGTTTTCCATTTGCTTGGTAGATCTTCCTCCATCCTTTTATTTTGAGCCTATGTGTGTCTCTGCACGTGAGATGGGTTTCCTGAATAGAGCACACTGATGGGTCTTGAGTCTTTATCCAATTTGCCAGTCTGTGTCTTTTAATTGGAGCATTTAGTCCATTTACATTTAAAGTTAATATTGTTATGTGTGAATTTGATCCTGTCATTATGATGTTAGCTGGATATTTTGCTCGTTAGTTGATGCAGTCTCTTCCTAGTCTCAATGGTCTTTACATTTCGGTATGATTTTGCAGTGGCTGGTACCGGTTGTGCCTTTCCATGTTTAGCGCTTCCTTCAAGAGCTCTTTTAGGGCAGGCCTGGTGGTGACAAAATCTCTCAGCATTTGCTTGTCTGTAAAGTATTTTATTTCTCCTTCACTTATGAAGCTTAGTTTGGCAGGATATGAAATTCTGGGTTGAAAATTCTTTTCTTTAAGAATGTTGAATATTGGCCCCCACTCTATTCTGGCTTGTAGGGTTTCTGCCGAGAGATCTGCTGTTAGTCTGATGGGCTTCCCTTTGATGGTAACCCGTCCTTTCTCTCTGGCTGCCCTTAACATTTTTTCCTTCATTTCAGCTTTGGTGAATCTGACAATTATGTGTCTTGGAGTTGCTCTTCTCGAGGAGTATCTTTGTGGCATTCTCTGTATTTCCTGAATCTGAATGTTGGCCTGCCTTGCTAGATTGGGGAAGTTCTCCTGGATAATATCCTGCAGAGTGTTTTCCAACTTGTTTCCATTCTCCCCATCACTTTCAGGTACACCAATCAGACGTAGATTTGGTCTTTTCACATAGTGCCACATTTCTTGGAGACTTTGCTCGTTTCTTTTTATTCTTTTTTCTCTAAACTTCCCTTCTCGCTTCATTTCATTCATTTCATCTTCCAGGGCTGATACCCTTTCTTCCATTTGATCGCATCGGCTCCTGAGGCTTCTGCATTCTTCACGTAGTTCTCGAGCCTTGGTTTTCAGCTCCATCAGCTCCTTTAAGCACTTCTCTGTATTGGTTATTCTAGTTATACATTCTTCTAAATTTTTTTCAAAGTTTTCAACTTCTTTGCCTTTGGTTTGAATATCCTCCCGTAGCTCGGAGTAATTTGATCGTCTGAAGCCTTCTTCTCTCAGCTCGTCAAAGTCATTCTCCATCCAGCTTTGTTCCGTTGCTGGTGAGGAACTGCGTTCCTTTGGAGGAGGAGAGGTACTCTGGTTTTTAGAGTTTCCAGTTTTTCTGCTCTGTTTTTTCCCCATCTTTGTGGTTTTATCTACTTTTGGTCTTTGATGATGGTGATGTACAGATGGGTTTTTGGTGTGGATGTCCTTTCTGTTAGTTTTCCTTCTAACAGACAGAACCCTCAGCTGCAGGTCTGTTGGAGTACCTGGCCGGCCATGTGAGGTGTCAGTCTGCCCCTGCTGGGGGGTGCCTCCCAGTTAGGCTGCTCGGGGGTCAGGGGTCAGGGACCCACTTGAGGAGGCAGTCAGCCCGTTCTCAGATCTCCAGCTGCGTGCTGGGAGAACCACTGCTCTCCTCACAGCTGTCAGACAGGGACATTTAAGTCTGCAGAGGTTACTGCTGTCTTTTTGTCTGTGCCCTGCCCCCAGAGGTGGAGCCTACAGAGGCAGGCAGGCCTCCTTGAGCTGTGGTGGGCTCCACCCAGCTGGGCTCCACCCAGTTCAAGCTTCCTGGCTGCTTTGTTTACCTAAGCGAGCCCGGGCAATGGCGGGCGCCCCTCCCCCAGCCTCGCTGCCGACTTGCTGTTTGATCTCAGACTGCTGTGCTAGCAATCAGCGAGACTCCGTGGGCGTAGGACCCTCTGAGCCAGGTGCGGGCTCTACTCTCCTGGGGCACCGTTTCCTAAGCCCGTCGGAAAAGCACAGTATTCAGGTGGGAGTGGCCCGATTTTCCAGGTGCCGTCTGTGCCCTTGAAGGGGGACTCCCTGACCCCTTGCGCTTCCCGAGTGAGGCAATGCCTCGCCCCTGCTTTGGCTGGCGCACGGTGCGCTCACCCACTGACCTGCGCCCACTGTCTGGCACTCCCTAGTGAGATGAACACGGTACCTCAGATGGAAATGCAGAAATCACCCGTCTTCTGCGTGGCTCGCGATGGGAGCTGTAGACCGGAGCTGTTCCTATTCGGCCATCTTGGCTCCTCCCCTATGTCTTATTATTGTATATCTGGTCAAGCCATTTGGTACAAAACATTTTTTAAAAACAAATCTTTTATATTTCTTGGTCATGTTAATCTATTCCAAGAGAGTGCTAGCTATATTTCCCCCTTAGGCATAAAATCTATGTGTTGTTGTCAATTTCTTTGTTCTGTAATTATTACTTCAATTCTTTAAGAAAATTTAACTACCTGATGAGTCTAATAACATTACTTAGTCACTAGAAGCTTAAAGGTAACAATATAAAATGTATATTTTTTATATTTTCAGTACTCTCGAGACTCAGCCAAATCTTTCAAGATTTTTTGAATTTGTCAAGCACTCTATGACCTCATATGTTATTACACACTATACATTCTCCAATTCATTATTATAAATTATATCACCATTCAAATCTCCTTCCAGTGTGTGTGTGTGTGTGTGTGTGTGTGTATATATATATATATATCTTCCAGTGTGTGTGTGTGTATATATATATATAGATAGAGAATATATAGATATAGATTAAGAATATATAGATATAGATTGAGAATATATATATATAGAGAGAGAGAGAGAGGAAGACAGATATGTAGCAACGGGGTATTACTAAACTTCAGAGTTCTTAAATTATGCTTGCTTTACTGTGCATGTTAAAAAATAATATCTAAGCCTAAGGCATTGATTCACATTTTTACAGCAATTGTTGGCAGTAGCAAATACTGGTATCACTAAAGAATGAAGACAGTCCTCATAAGGACTACTTTTCCCTCACACATTCCACTCCAGCCACATTGGCCTTCTTATTGTTCCTTGAACACACAGAGCATGCTTCTTCCTTAGGGTATTTTGCCTTAGCTCATTTCTTAGACTAGAACATTCTTCCCCCAATTAATTTTACATATGGTTACTAACCCCCTTCCTTCAAAAATTTGCTCAAATGTTACCTTCCTCACCTTCACTACTCTACACTATTTAAAGTTGCAACCTGTCCCCCACACCACTTGTTTCATTCCTGTTATCCTGCTTTTTTTTTCTCCGCATAGCATTTTTATACCTTCTAATACATGATACTATCTAATTATTTATATGCCTATGGTTAATATCTGTGCACCCCAGCCAATATGTAAGTGACAGAAGACAGAGGTTTGCATTGCTCAGCAACATATTTGTAGTTGCTAGACGAGGGGTTAGCAAAGAGCCAGATAGTAAGTATTTTAGGATTTATAAGCCATATAGTCTCTGTCTCAATTAAACTTTGGCATTGTGGCCTAAAAGCTGGTATAGACAATATGTAAATGAATTGGTGTGGAGGTATTTCAATAAAACATTATTTATGAAAACTAACTATAAGCTGGATTTGACTTGTGGACTTTTGAGACAATATCTGGCACGTAGAAGCTCTTAAAGAATATTTGTTAGGCCAGGTGTAGTGGCTCATGCCTGTAACCCCAAACTTTGGGAGGCCGAGGCAGGCGGATCATGAGGTCAGGAGATCGAGACCATCCTGGCCAACATGGTGAAACCCCGTCTCTACTAAAAATACAAAAAATTAGCCTGGCATGGTGACACGTGCCTGTAATCCCAGCTACTTGGGAGGCTAAGACAAAAGAATTGCTAGAACCTGGGAGGCGGAGGTTGCAGTGAACCTAGATGGTGGCACTGTACTCCAGCCTGGTGACACAGTGAGAATCCGTCTAAAAAAAAAAAGAATATTTGTTGAGTGAATGAAATAGATTTATTGAAACCTGGCATATTTAGGATGTGAGCATAAATTACTAATAAATTTGCCCCTTCTCCCAATCCAAAATTGACAATCATTTTTTTTCATTTAAAATATTGACATTGGCCTTACTGCCCATCATAATCAAAAGAGTTCCCTGTCCTGTTAAAACTACAGTGCCTGCTTATATATGACAGAGTAACTGTGGTAGAGTAGTAATCAGAATCGGAACTAAGAGTGAAAGGCTGTCGTAGGCCAGAGGGCAACAAAACCTTGAATTCAAGATTCATATTAAATATATTTGTTAGTTAGTGCTTATTTTTAAATTTAATTCCTGAACAACAAAAGTATATTTTCAGTATGTGAACATATCATGATTTCTACAGCCTATAATGTTTTTCTTATTTCAACTGTGAAAAAAAACCAGATTTTCTTATTTCTTGAGTTAATCGTAAACTTGAAGTGATGGCAATGGACTTGTAACTTATTTTCTCACTCTGCAGTAAATTTCCAAGCCTCTATACAAATGCTGAGTCATTAGTGTCATAGTGCTGTGTCTGTTTATAGATTTTTTTATGAGTGTTATTAACCATAAATGCTCAATATGAAAAAAATGAAGGAAAGTAGCTTCGTCTAATCACAGTAGAACACTGGATTTATTCTATAACAAACTGAAGGGTGACTTAATCACCTCAAATTAAAATTTGTTGTTTATCTCATATATAAATTGAAATTCATTGCATTCTTATGTTTCAGATAACTCGCAGATTTCTCCATTGCGCAGTAACTTTAAGGTGATTATTTGCTCACTATAAATAGAGATATGTGTGTTTATGTATAGAAATCCTTCAGCGTGAGAGTTAAATTAGTCCATCTTAAAGAAAAATGCATTAATGTACAACCATGGAAGGTGTGAAAAGTTTAGGTATATCATCCATCCTCACAGAATCTGTTTGCAGTTATTGGAATAAAATTATTTTCTTTATAGAGATCTATTTAATATTGTTATGGACACCTGCCCATCATAATAATTAAATTTTTATTGATAAAAACAATTATAAATATGTATGGGTACATGTGATATTTTGATACATGCAGATAATGTTTAATGATCAAATAAAGGCATTTTGGATATTCATTGCCTCAAACATTTATTATTACTTTGTGTTGAGAATATTCTAAATCTTTTTCTAATTACTTTGAAATATACAATAAATTACTGATAACTGTAGTCACTCTTCTGTGCTATTGAACACCAGAATTTATTCCTTCTAACTAACTGTATTTTTGTACCCATTAACCAACCTGTCTTCATCTCACCTGCCATTCTCCCCAGCCTCTGATAATCATCATTCTCCTGCCTCAGCCGCCCGAGTAGCTGGGATTACAGGCACGCCAGCACACCCAGCTAATTTTTGTATTTTTAGTAGAGATGGGGTTTCACCATGTTGGCCAGGATGGTCTTGATCTCTTGACCTGGTGATATACCTGCCTCGGCCTTCCAAAGTGCTGGGATTACAGGTGTGAGCCACTGCGCCCAGCCTATTTTGTGAAATATTATGATTATTATGTGTTAGTCTTAATTTGATTTAATTCTTTACAATGCGGGTCTTTATTCCCTTTGAAACTGTTCCCCCATTTGTAGCATACTTTAACATTCAAGTAAATTATTTACCAATATGTTCTTAGCTGATATTACAAAGGCTTTATTCATTCATTCATTTGTTTAATTATTAATGTATTAACCAACACTTACTGAATGTTTATCTTATGTCACAACTTGGTGATCAAAGGACGATTCTTACTTAAACCATTATGGTTTTCTGGGACATATATATTAGTAAAAAAATGATTTCCATTCCATTTAAAGAACACTGGGACAGATGTATGCATGGGCTGCATGTGCATGCTGTCAGTGGAGCACCCCATCTGGCCTGCGGCAGTGTCACCTTGGTTCTGATCAGGAGACCTTGAGCTTTGCCACTTAGCATCTCAGAAGTCTCCCTCAGGATCTTGACCTTGCTTCTTACTACATGTTCTTTCTGAAGATTTCCTCCATGAAGTCCAGAACTTTTATGATTTCATTTCCATTTCTCACGTATCTATTTTTTTATTGAATTCTCTCCATCTTTTACATTAAAATTTGTCTTTAGTTCATCAGCTATCTAATAACAGATACTTACTTCACCAGACTCATCTTTGCTATCAACATTTCCTTTAACTTTCTTAGGTTGTCAGATTTTAAATGTTGACTTAGGTATACTTTAAAAAACAAGGAAAAAAAAGGAAAAAGAGGCAAATAATCCAGAAAACAATATAAAAATAATGTTGTAATTCAAATCAAATACACACTGTGAGCATTCAGTGTTTCCATGGATCTTCTAATAATTTTTTGTTGTTGCTTTCAGATTTTTTGTTTTGATTTGATTGCTTTTTTACTTTTTGCTATAGATATGCAGTTTTTATTTTGATAATGTTTTTCTTTTTCTCTTGTTCTTTTTACTCAAAGACCTCCAGTGATAAATGATATATGTAAGTATACATATCCTAACATATATATTTGTTTTTCAAACTTAGTATGTGGTAGTCATCATAATTAGATAAGACTGATGTTTCTCATTTTGATTATCAGGAAGTTTTGTTTAAAGCAAATTATTGTGGATTTTTTTATGTTTGCCGCATTTGTACTTCTTACACAATCACTTTTAATTAACAATGCATAGTTGTATATTTGCTAAATGTAAACAGTATGTAAGGTGGTAGGAATTTATTGTTCAGAAGATGAGTGCATAGTAGCAATGAAGCACATATATCATATTTGATTTATACCCTGGTTTTATGGATCACAACTATGAGACAGTGGAAAAACCATCAGTTCCACGTAAAATTGGTGCCCAAATGTTAAGTGATATTTATAGAAATTATAACTGGAAGCTAAGGGCAGAAAATGGCTCTAAGATATAAGTGGCAATAGCAGAAATATAATATTTAAAAGATATAAAAGGGTAGTATAAATATCTTGTAAGTAAATTTGTTTCTTTCCCTAGGAAAAGGACATAGTGAATGAAATCATTTTTTTCTCCAAGTCTGACAATGTCTCAAACATTCTAAAATAATCTTTTCTCCCCTATTAGTCATCACTTAAGTGTGAGTTTATTTGAAGTGATTTTGATTTACTGATAACTCATTTTAGTTACTCAGAATTAACTCCCTGCGGAAGACCTAATAACAATCAGTTTTATGGTCATGCGCATTACCTTTCCCCATGATATGGTTTGGCTCTGTATCCACACCCAAATCTCACTTTGAAGTCTAATAATCCCCACGTATCAAGGACAGGACCAGGTGGAGATAATTGAATCATGGAGGCGGTTTCCCCCATGCTGTTCTCGTGTTAGTGAGTTCTCACGAGATCTGATGGTTTTATTTATTTTATATATATGTTAGGATATGTATACTTACGTATATCATTTATCACCTTTGCTCAACACTCATTTTCTCTCGTGCCACCCTGTGGAGAGGTGCCTTCTGCCATGTTTGTAAGTTTTCTGGGGCTTCCCCTCCCATGCAGAACTGTGAGTCAATTAAGCCTCATTTCTTTATAAATTACCCAGTCTGAGGTTTTTTTTTATAGCAGCGTGAGAACGGACTAATACAGTAAATTAGTACTGCAGAAAGTGGGGCGTTGCTGTAAAGATACCTGAAAATGTGGAAGTAACTTTGGAACTGGGTAACAGGCAGAGGTAGGAACTGTTTGGAGGGCTCAGAAGAAGACAAGGAAATGGGGAAAGTTTGGAACTTCCTAGAGACTTGTTGAATGGCTGTGACCAAAATTCTGATAGTGATACGGATAACGATGTCTGGGCCGAGGTGGTCTCAGATGGAGATGAGGAACTTGTTGGGAAGTGAAGTAAAGGTCACTCTTGCTGTACAAAGGGACTGGTGGCATTTTGCCCCTGCCCTAGAGATCTGTGGAACTTTGAACTTGAGAGAGATGACTTAGGGTATCTGGTGGAAGAAATTTCTAAGCAGTATAGCTTTCAAGAGAAAGGAGAGCATAAATGTTGGGAAAATTTGCAGGCTGAAGATGCAATAGAAAAGAAAAACCCGGCCAGGCGCGGTGGCTCACACCTGCAATCCCAGCGCTTTGGGAGGCTGAGGTGGGTGGATCACAAAGTCAGGAGATCAAGACCATCCTGGCTAACATGGTGAAACTCTGTCTCTACTAAAAATACAAAAAATTAGCCAGTCGTGGTGGCAGGAGCCTGTAGTCCCAGCTACTTGGGAGGCTGAGGCAGGAGAATGGCGTGAACCCAGGAGGTGGGGCTTGCAGTGAGCCGTGATCGTGCGACTGCACTCCCGCCTGGGAAACAGTGCAGAACTCTGTCTCATAAAAAAAAAAAAAAGAAAGAAAACCCATTTTCTGAGGAGAAATTCAAGCCCTATGCAGAAATTTGCATAAGGAGGTGAATGTTAATCACCAAGATAGTGGGGAAAATATCTCCAGGGCACGTTGGAGACCTTCACAATAGCCCCTGCCATCCAAGGCCTGGAGGCCTAGGAAGGAAAAATGGTTTCATGGGCTGGGCCCAGGGACGCCCTGCTCTGTGCAGCCTTGGGACATGGTGCCCTGCATCCCAGCTGCCTCAGCTCTAGCCATGGCTAAAAGGGGCCAAGGTACTTCTCAGACCATTGCTTCAGAGAGTTGAATCCCCAAACCTTGGTGGCCTTCACATGGTGTTGGGCCTGCATGTGTACAGGAGTCAAGAATTGAGGTTTGGGAACCTCTGCCTAGATTTCAGAGGATGTATGGCAACACCTGGATGTCTAGGCAGAGTCTGCTTCAGAGGTGGAGCCCTCATGGCTCACTAGGCAATGGCCCAGTGGGGACTGTATATGGGGCTTCAACTCCACATTTCCCTTCCAAATGGGAAGATCGCCACCATATTCTGGACCCCAGAATCATAGATGCACCAACAGCTTGCACTGTGCACCGGAAAAGCTGCAAATACTCAACCCCAGCTGAGAAACCAGCTGGAAGCTGGCCTTTACCCTGCAAATCTACAGGGGCAGAGCTGCCCAAGGCCATGGGAGCCCACTTCGTGCACCAGCGTGCCCTGAATGTGAGACATGGAGTCAAAAGAGATCATTTTGGAACTTTAAGGTTTAATGACTGCCCTATTGGATTTTGGACTTGCATGGGGCCTATAGCCCCTTTGTTTTGGCCAATTTCTCTCATTTGGAATGGATGCATTTACCCCATTCCTGTACCCCCACTGTATCTTGGAAGTAACTAACATGGCTTTGATTTTACAGGCTTACAGATGGAAAGGTCTTGCCTTGTCTCAAATGAGACTTTGGACTTGGACTTTTGGGTTAATGCTGGAATGAGTTAAGACTTTGGGGGACTGTTAGAAGGGCACAATTGTGTCTTTAAATGTGAGGACATGATATTTGGTAGGGGCTGGGGCAGAATGATATGGTTTAGCTTTGTATCCCCACCCAAATCTCACCTTGAATTGTCATATTCCCCACATTTCAAGGGTGGAACCAGGTGGAGATAATTGACTCATGGAGGCAGTTTCCCCCATGCTCTTCTCGGGTTGGTGAGTTCTCACGAGATGTGATGGTTTTAAAAGGGGCTTCCCCCTTCGCTCCACATTCATTCTTTCTCCTACTGCCCTGTAAAGAGGTGCCTTCCACCATGATTGTAAGTTTTCTGGGGCCTCCCTAGGCATGTGAAACTGTAAGTAAATTAAATCTTTTTTCTTTATAAATTACCCAGTCTCATATTTCTTCATAACATCATGAGAACAGACTAATACACCCCAGTCTGATGAATAATTTCAGAAAACATTTCAGAGGAGCAAACCAAAATAAGTACAAAACCAAAACACAAAAGAACTCTACAGGCACATATTTTAACCCTTGAGAATCTGCCTTAATTGTGAACACAAAATCAAAATTCGAGGTTCTTACTAGGGATGATAACCTTTCCTACACTTTGCCAATCATTGTATTAATTCTATGACAGAGGCTGCCTGAAGTACATGGGGAGGGGTGGGGGGGGCTGTCCAGTTTTTAAATGGTTGAGATTTTACCCTTGATCCAATGCAGCCCTTGGAGCCTGTGCACTTGAACCACATTTTATTGGCTACTTATAGAGCTTTTTTTTTTTTTTTTCTGATCCGACCTTTACCATCATGTGTTTTACCCACTCAAACAAGTATTCTAAAGAAGAGGTGTACAGAATGTGCTATTTGGCTTGTTTTAGCAGTGTTCACAATGTTGTTCTGAAATTAAACAGCATGTTTCTAGATAGCTGGATTGATCTTTAACTTTGGACATTGTAAATCTTAAAGTTGAACATGTTTCCTTTTAAATTTTGACCACTAGCTTAAATGTACAGCCATTTAGTAATTGTACATAACTATGTGGCATGTTATCTGTGCGTTAATATTACTCCTCACTTTTTTAATTTCCCTAACCACTACTTTCTTTCTTCAAAGTATTCAAATCTTAATTTTGACTTTTAACATATGTAAATTTCTTCCAACCCTTTGTGGAAGACTAGCAATCATGGTCCAGTCAAAACAGAAATTATACCTTAATTTGAACAGGAAAAGTTTAATATAAAATTATTAACTATAACAGTAGTTTTAGATAATGCAGCATTAGCAAGTACATAATAAAGAGAAGTCAAAAAAATATAGGAATAGCAGATGCAAGGAACAAACTTGACTCATAGGACTGAATAAAACAACTACAGAAGAGCCCACCCACCCTAAAGCTGAAATCTAGATCTTGCTGAAGAGAGTATAATTATGGCTCATTGAATGGCAAGGAAGTCACTGTGGTAGTGCATTGGCAGAATTTACTGGAATTCTCTCCTCTGGTACTTGCTGGAAATCTACACTGTACAGTGTTGAGGAATGGTGTTTATGTCAATATATCTTGGAGGGGACACTCTTCTACAAGACTACTTAAGCAGATTCCCAGGGGAAGCTTCTGGCCACTGAGTGCTGCAGGCTGTCATGCACTGCAAGCCATAGTGCTGCAGAAGCCAGATACTGCAGAAGCTGCTCACACTCTGAGTGCTTAGTGCCAGAGAAGCTGCTCACATTGCAGGAAACTGTTTAGAGAACACATCAGAACTAGGAAAGAAAACCTTCATCTCTGGCAACGGCTGTAGCTCTTTACTGACAAAGCTTAACATCATGCTACCTGGCAGAAGAAGAACATTTAATGTTCCCAGCTCCTTTTTTTTTTTTTTTTTTTTTCCAGAAGAGGAAAGGAAGGGTAAATGAAGTAGGACAATTAATTGACAAGTGGCACAAAATCCTTGTTACAAGCAAATAATTAATTGTATCTTTGCTTTAATTTGACAATATGTGATTTTCAGAAATATATAAAAGTTTTTGTATATTAAAAAGAAACTGATATCTTACTATAGAGCGATTTATACTTACAGTTCAAAACTCTCTTTAGGTTCTGGCAGATGTATTCATTTTCCTCAAGGCTGGTGATTTGAGAGAGACCCTAAGCTGCTTGCAAGATCAGACAACTGTATTTATACAGCGATTTGGGATGACTTTGAGGATGAGCGAGAGATAAAGTATGGAATAGAGAAGTATAAGGTTTAAATATATATAGTATCAAAACAACAGCAAGAACAACCACAAAAAAAACAAACATATAAAGATGTAGAGTCCTTCTTCTACCTCTGTTCATACCCTACTAATTTACTGGCTTCGTATTCTCTGTAAGGATAAGCTATTTTTATGGACAGAGCAGAGAATGAAAGTTTATCCATAGTATGGGCAATTTTCTTCTGGCACAATACCCTTTAGAGATATTCATTTCTTTCTAGTATTTTCTTCATTTTCAAGAATTTGTAAATAAAAAAAAAAATGTTTGTAAAAAGAGGAACTCAATGAACCAAAGCATTGAAGTATTGCTCCTATAATTTGTTTTACTAATTAATAAAAGTACAAGAAAATCAGACAAGATGTAAATATAAACAGAATCATAATTAAAAATCCAATTTAACATTTAAGCTACAAATTAATTGTTATTTTTCATCAATATGTTATTGATTCTTTTGACGGAGTCATCTTGTGTTTTCTCTGTGCTCGTGTTTTAACCTTTATATTTGAAAAACGCATTTAAATTATGTAAGCCAATACTTTCAAAGACCAGTATTTTTTATTTATTACAATTAAAACAGCTTCAAAATGAACATGTTGGTTTAACCAAAAAGACTTTGAAAAAGTCTATATACACTTTGGAAAGTTCTGAGGAATAATACATAGTGTTTCTGATCTCTTGTGTTTTATTTCACATTTCATAAACAGCAATCTCCACATTAGTACAACTTTTATGGTTGTCCAGCAGGTAAAACTAATTCAGATGAGTTATGTAAAATATATTTAAACAATAAATTCAGTAAAGGTGTAACAATGAACCATGGGAAGAGGGGGATGCAGCCCACTTACCCCAATTATAAAAGCCAATAAACCCATTTATCTATGATATATATTTTAGGACATACTATATGCATGTCATAAGGAAAGTTCAGAGAAGTATATAGTATGGCTCCTGATTACAGTGAATTTGAATTATCGTTTATTTCAGTCTACCAAATGTACAATGAACTCCTGAAATATTCCAACCACTCTTCAAGAAGCTAGAGATACAAAAATGAACATGATATGGTCCAAATTTCTGCAGAAATAGTAGTGAATTTTCAAATATGATGGTAATGCAATATTTCATGGATATTGTTGAGATCTAATTTAGATCTTGAGGAAAGGGTAGTCTTTAGTTACAAGGTAAACCAGTTTGGCTGGAATGCAAATCCTGGATAAGGATAGTGAGCTGGAAGGTACAGTATCCATGCTGGAATTAATAGTATAGATTTACTCCAAGTAGTTGTTTCATGCAAATTCTAAAACTATATGTTTCAGGTGATTGTTGCTTTGTTATTGCTCAGATCATGTCTTATAAACAATTATCCACTCTATGCCTAAAGTCATTTTTTGCATCGCTATTTTATTTTAGGAACTCATGTGCAACTGCTTTCAGGAAATGATTTTTTAATGTCTACTACAAATTGTTTCAGCTAAGACACTTCCCTGAGTTCTCTGTTGCTGAAATTTGGCCTGAATACTCCACTTTTCCGTCCTCCAAGTCCTCTATCACTTGAGATATTTCCTTTTTCTTACTTAATGGTATAGGTGGATACAGCCTCCTTACCTTACGTCTTTTTTTCCTAGCCTGAAGAAGAGCATTCAGAATTTTTTTTTTTAAGTTAGAATTTATTGATCTTCATTGTAAGATTGCTCCTGTGATCTCTAGGCTACTACATGACTGCATAAATCATTCTCACACTGCTATAAAAACTACTGGAGACTGGGTAATTTATAAAGAAAAGAGGTTTAATTGACTCTCAGTTCCAATGGCTCTACAGAAAGTATGGCTGGGAGGCCTTAGGAAACTTATAATCATGGCTGAAGGGTGAAAGGGAAACAAGCACCTTCTTTACATAGTGGCACGAGAGAGAGTGTGTGTGTGTGCGAGAGAGCAAAGGGGGAAGTGCTACACACTTTCAAACAACCAGATCTCCTGAGAACTCACTCACGAGAACAGCAAGAGGAAATCTGCCCCTGTGATCCAGTCCAGTCACCTCCTACCAGCTCCCTCCACCAACATTGGAAATTACAATTCAACATGAGATTTGGCTGGGGACACAGAAACAAACCATATGAATGACCAATCAGAATCCAAATAGATGACTACATTTGTTTTCATTTTCTGAAGATCTCATACCACCACTTCTTCTACCACCACCACTGCTCACACTACCATTAGTGGAGACTAGGGATTTAGAAAACAAAGTTAGGGAGCCTCAGTACTATTTGTTCAATCTGTTTCTTTATTTTTAGTTGTGCAATAAGTCTAGCTTTGGAAACTATTAAACATAGAACTACTGTAGAATTATTAAACATAAATATTTTGTTTATTATATCATTTACTCTTGCAAGAATTAAAGCTAAAGAAAAAATGAAAAATGTGTGGAGTTTAGATATTAAATTTTAGCTGCTTTCCACTATAACATATTTTGTATTTTTATGTAGTGCAATCATTATTCATAGAGTTCTTCAATAATATTTACTTAAAATTATTTTTTCACCAGCATTTTAACTCTAAAATGTGTTAGGAAAATACTTTTTTTCTTGGAGATAAGTGATATTTATTAATTGATTAATATCTTTATGTTCTGGCTTCACTATTAGATTACTATTTACTAACTCTATATCTTAATATGAGAAGAAATAATTATTTGAAATCACGTCATATAAATGAAAAGGCTGTGTCTTTGGAATCAGGTAGTTAGAGTTTAGCATTATTCACAGTGGCATTTTAAATATTTATCTACTTGTGCCTCATTGCCTTCATCTATTACATGTGAATGACATTCATTTCACACATTCACTCATTCATTCAACACTTTTTTTAAGCAACTAATTTATATATTAATATGAACTAGGTTAGCAACAGCCAATGCAGAGAAAAGACAAAGCATTGTCAATATATTTATAGCACTCATATTTCTACTTTCAAATTAAATTACATAACCTATGCAAAATATTAATTTAATACACATTGAACTCAATTTGTTTATTCCCTCTATCTTCCTTCTCCACTGCTAATTATAAATTACAGCTTATTGCTGATTGGGCTCAACACATGAGTCATATACCAGTGGAGCAGATGGAGTAGCTTCCTTGTTCTCTTTTGTTTAAGCTGATGTTGATTTCTAATTTCTAATATACTTCATTTACTTATAAATTGTTATTGCTGTAGTTATTGTTTTGCAAGACTAATTTATAAGATAATATATAGAAAGTAACATTCTATGTATTAAATTTTTAAAGCTAATTTTAAAAATTAACTTGACGTCTTGACTTTATATTCATTGATAGTTTCACTTAAAGAATATATAAAATGATTTTGAAATTTCAAAAACAAGTATGGGAATTAAGATGGGTTTTCTGGAGAATAAAGTGGGTCAGATAAATTAATCCATTCCCTTGGGTTCAGATGCTATGTTTTATAACGTGGTAGAATTATGGAAACAACCATATTCCCTGAGGTAAAAGCAGTATGGCATAATAACAGAATTCTAGACTAAAAACAGAGTATTAAGATCTATTCCCATTTATAACTCATAACTCATTAGCTTGTGACTTTAGGAAATTTGCATTATTTCATTTTCCTCAGTTTCTGTCTGTAAAATGGAAATAACAATATCTTTGGATGCTTCAAAGGGTTATTGTAAGAATAAATGAAATATATATCAAAATGTATTCTGATATGTATAAAATGCCATAATATTTTGTCAGTGTCAACCTCCAAATCTCTATGTAGGGGAGGCTTAGAGGTTGCAATCTGGTTTGAAGTAGACTCTGGCGGGGACTCATTCGGAGCTGGATTTTTGTTTTTTTTTTAAGACTACAATGTTTTGGTCTTAGACTTTTTTTGTTTTTCCTTAAAACTACCATGATAGGTATGCTATCTTTTACTTCGTTCGTATATTAATTTTGAGGGAGTTAGAGTTAGGCTGGAATTCTGGGGCTTAAACTGTATTAGTTATCTCTATCTTTGCGATAGATTTTCCTGAATTACAACATTTATTATCTCACAATTTCTGTGAATCAGGAATCTGGAAGTAGCTTAGCTGAGTCCTTTGGCTCCGCATCTCTCATAAAGCTGCATTCAAGCTGGCCTGCAGTCATCTCAGGACTTGACTGGGGAATGACCCACTTTCAATCCAGTCACATGGTCTTTGGCAGGATTTAGTTTCTTGCTGGTTATTAGATGGGGGCCACAGTTCCTCAGTAGCTGTTAACCTCCTTGCCACATTGATCTCTCCATATGTAGCGGACAAAATGGCAGCTTATTTCCTCTAAGGGAGCACATGAGACGAGTCCGGAGAATGTGAGCAGGACAGAAGTCACAGCATTTTATGACCTAACCTCAGAAATGTTATCCCATCACTTTTGCTGTATTCTATTCATTAGAAGCAGATTACCAAATCCATTGCATACATGAGAAAGGAAAATTACATAAAGCGCATGAACACCAGGGAGCCCTTTTAGTAGCTACCTACCACATCAGCCACATAACATAGATTACGGGTTTTTCTTGCTCCTTCTCAACCTCCAACTGTCATACCAACCATGGAATATGTATTTTTCTTTATATTTCTATGCTGGGTCTAACATGAAGAACAACAGGAGAAATGGGGAAATGTAGGTCAAGGGATACAAGGTAGTAAATATGCAGGATTAACAAGTGGAGAGATCTAATGCACAACATATGGACTATAGTTAATAATAGTATATTGTATTCAGGATTTTTGCTAAATGAGTAGATTACAGCTGCTCTTGCCATAGGGAGAAAATGGGCAACTATGTGAGATGATGTATAAGTTAATTTGTTCCACATTTGTAACCACTTTACTATATCTACATATATGTATCTTATAACATCATGTTATATGCCTTAAATATACCCAATAAAAGTTATTTTTTAAAAAAGAACAGAGATAGCCATTTCCCACATCTAAATGCAGTGAAGTACAGTAACAGAATTCTAGACTAGAAATGGAATGTTAAGGTCAAGCCCCATTTCTAGCTTATTAGATTGTGATTCTAGAGAACTCACTTTATCTCTTTTTCCTATATTTCCATCCTGAAATGGGAAAAAAATGGTATTTCTTAATGCTTCAAATAGTAGTTATTCCTAAGAACATAGTTGCCCACATTATGATTTGAACAAAGATGAAAGAAATATTCACCTCAGTAAAATTTCATCACAAATTGCCTAAGTAAAAATGGATGTCCCACATGACAGAGCGTACCAGGTTTTCTCTATTTCCCAGACATACAGACTCTAATTGCTCTTTAGATCAAATAAGACAATTGCACATATAGAACCTTCAACCTCAGTGGTAATATATAAAAGTTAATTAAACCGTTTCTATTTGTTTTCTACAAAGTTCAAATTCTTTATGTTAAGGAATCTAAATACATTTGATTTGGAAATAGTATTGCCTGTGGTATTTCAATTATTAATATGGAGAATAAATATTGTTATTCATGTGCTGAAGTGACTTTTCCACTTCAAAGTGGTGTCTGTAAAGGAAAATAATGAATAAAATCTGCATTTCTTACTTTTACCACATCTATGGTCACAGAAGCAACAAAGCCTAATCTGATACCATAATATAATTTAGAAGTATTTTATTATGGCATTTGATATATGCAAGTACTCTACAGAATTGATAAATTTATACTTTCTACTTAGGAAATGATTCTGCCCTACCTATTTGCTTATCATTTACTGCCAAGGAAGGGAGGAAGGAAGAGAGGGAGGGAGGGAGAAAGGGAAGAAGGAAGAGAGGGAAGCAGAAGAGCTGTAAGAAATAGTGACTTATCAGATTGGGAGTAAAAGACAAATACATATGGCTCTTGAAAAATGATCTAGAGATCAAAAGATATTTTGCAGTGCATTTACGATTTTCACAAATTTTTTGTGCCTACTTGACATTTATGTCTTAAAAGAGAAAGATCAAAATGAAATGTGAATGCCTAATTTCACTAATCTAATGTTTGAAGTGACAGAAGTCACCAGTGACCAGGACAAATTCATATGTAGCACACAGAAACTGATCCCATTCTAGTCTTATTTCTGACACACGTTGTTTAGCGCAGTGGAATTAACTAATTTCTCTTTCCCTTAATCTCATCTGTCATGTCAGGCTAAAGGAATAATAGGGGAAACATAATTTTACTTACTATAAATAAAGTTTATGAATTTCACATTATGGAAAAAAATGTTATTGTCCACTCAATATATGTATTTTGAAGGAATATTGACTGCATATTTAATTAATTTCTGTTTCAAAATCATGACACAACTACAGTAATTGCTCTCTTTATGGGGAAAAGGCTCTTTCTCTAGTGAAGCTTTATGATCCACAAACACTGACAAAAGATTCAAGGAATTATGGCTTATGTAATTACTCGGCATGTATTTAATTGTTTTCCTTGGAATACTTGTTTATGGGATGATAGAATTAAAAAATGATTGAATCCTAACATCTGAACTTCAAATTTCTATTTCTCTCTGATATTATGATTAATATAGCTATTTATTTGCAACAGTTCTCAGATCATTGTTTTTCTTTATAAGACAATTTTGTTGTGCAAGTATTACTTAATACAAAATACATTAATAAATAAAGTTAAGTGTACAAAAGCAGATGCTGCTACTAAACACATGTTTCTTTGCTAGAATCAAGATATATTTAAGGACTATTATGAAATTAGGAACTAAAGTGAATAATTTTGGATTTTGCCGTTGTTGAAATGAATGAATGTATTGTTTTTTAACACAGATTTTATTTCATATGTATGGCTTAGTCCTCAAATAGGTAAGACTTCACTGAGACAGTTGTATTTAAAAATTTGATATAATTTTTATCAAACAGATTTGAATTTGAACAATAAGTACTGGATTTGAGGTATGAAAATGTGAGCCTTTGTGTCAAAATTAAAAACTTTTTGGCATTAAAGATGACTATCAAGAAAGTGAAGACAACCAATACAATGAAACTGTTTGAAAATCTTGTATCTGATAAGAGACTTATATCCAGAATACATAAAAAATTTGTATAATTCAACAATAAAAAGAAAAATAACCTAATTTTAAAATGAGCATACCATTTGAATAGATATTTCTCACTATAAGATATATGAATGTCCAATAAGCACATGAAAAATGTGATCAATATCATTATTCATTAGGAAAGTGCAAACCCAAACCACAATGAGATACCACTTGACTCCCACTAGGATGGCTTTCATCAAAAAGACAGAAAATAAAAAATATTAGCAAGGATATGGAGAAATTACAACACTCATACTTTGCTGTTGGGGATGAAAATGATGTGACTCCTTTGGAAAAAGTTTTAATTTTTAAAAATGTTAAATATAGAGTTAACATTTTGTGATATGGTAATAGTTTCTACTTCTAGATGTGATGCAGTATCTACTCCTCGGTCTATACCCAAGAAAAGTAAAAATATATGTTCACTAAAACCTGTACCTGATTTTCATAGCAATGATATTCATAATAGCCCAATGTGGAAATCATGCAAATGTTCATCAATTGATGAATGGATTTAAAAATATGGTATATTCATACAGTAAAACATTATTCATCCATGGAAATAAATAAAACACTAGAACATGAATTAAACTTGAAAATATGCAAAGTCAAAGAAGGCAGAGAGAAAAGGCCATATGTGGTATTATTCCATTTATATAAAATGTCCACAATAGGCAAATCTATAAAGACGGAAAGTAGATTAGTGCTTGTCAGGGAATGGAGGATTGGGGAATGGGGATTGATAGTTAATGGGTATGGAGTATTTTTTTAAGGTGAGGAAAAATGTTCTGGAATTACATAGTGGTGATGGTTGAACGATTCTGACTATACTAAAAACCACTGAAGTGTACACTTTGAAATGATAAATTTTATTGTATATGAATTATAACTCGATAAAACAATTATACAAATGATATAATTCAATAAAAAAATTATACAAATGATAATAATAAATCAGCAAAGAAGTATTTGTGAATTAGGATATGTGCCATTCAGGAAACAAACAAGATCCAAGGGTAGTAATGCACAGGGATATGTTTTAGAAAGTAGTTTAGGTTGGATTTTTCAAAAGCAGAAAAAGATGCAAACCTCTGAGTTTTCTGGATTTAAAATTGAATGCAGAATTGTCTACTAATGATATGAGAGTTACAAAACTTGAGCTAAATCAAAAAGCCAGTGCTTAGCACTGAGAGATGTAATGTGTATTTAAATTAGTCCCTGCAGGGTTTGTAGCTTATGATTCTAATAAATAAATTCCAAAAGCAATAACACAGTATTATGTATAATGATTGATGTCCCAGTGATATAAACATGCAGCTATAGGATTATGCTTATTTTGCTTATTTAAATAACTGAGAGGTTACATTTTAGGAGAAATAAGTAATCTCTAAGTACACATTTAAGAAGCTTTGGAGTTGGCATATTTTTAAAATTTGCCCTTGTAATAGAAAAGGCTGTTGATTACTTGCTTTTAACGAATTAGTAACTTTCGCTTGATGAAGTAGAAAAAGTACAAAAAGTTAACTAATTAAGCAAGTGACAAAGAAAAAGCATACAAAATTCTTGTAGAGTTATCTCAACTTAATTAACTCAGAATATCCAATAATAATCACTTTAAACTTTTAATGTACTTTGTGAATACCATGTCTCATTTGACCCTTACAAAATCTGTGAGATAGGGCATCTGCCTATATTTCCAGATGAGAAAATAGAGAAAATGAGATTAAATGTAATATGTCATAGTTGGATGATTTCTTAGAAAGCCATGATAAAAACCACAGATCTCCTGATACAATGATTCATATTTTTTTTTCTGTTAGACTAGTGTTGATTGCTCAGTGATATTGTTGGGACTGGAGTGGCAGGAGTGGTAGTGATGAAAGACTAAGAGGAACAATGTTTTGATAAAGAAATATATTAGAGTCCATTTTTCACAGACTAAGAATAGGTAGTTCAAAATCTGACAAGTAAAAAATTAAAAACATAAAAACTTTGTAGAACAATTAGAAGATACATTTCTGAGCACCATTTATTATAAGATTATTGTGAAGTAGGATTTAGTTATTTATTTAAAAAAACTCAGAAGGTTCTCAGCATAAAAATATATGTTAGTAATTAGATTGTGTTTTCATATGCACTTAAAAAGTATCTGGGCTGGTACTATGTCCCCAAGACTAGTAAATAATTATGTAAGTTAGAAACAACCTACCATATGGTCCCTCTTGTCAAATGAAAGTCAACTACTGTCTAATGAAGCAGTTCAAAAGCATTTTGGCCATTTTCCAAATAAATCACCATTCAATATTTCTTTTTAGTAATGACAACTGACTTAACGGTGGCCCTGCTTTTTTATGCTTCCTCTCTTGCCTTATGAGAATGTAAGTCTAATCCTACCTTTAAAGACAACAGGATGTCACAATACAGCACCCTTAGCTAGTTCAAGGCATGAAACAACTCTATCACTTCAGGATTTTGTGATGGCAGCTTTACATTAGTCCAGCAATTCAAGATGGAAATAGGACAATGTAACAGAGGACACAAAAGTTGTTGCTTTATGACTGAAGTTGCAGGATAGAGATGAGCCTTGATTCTGTGTTATGTAGCTGGACTCCACAAAAACACAACTACTACTCAGCATATTATGCACTCAATAGACTGGCCTGGTTTGGAAATGATGCCACAGTTTGCCCCATCATTATGTTTTCTCTCTCTTCTATTAATAGACTTTAGGTTCAGAAAACCCGTGTTACAGAAGCACACTACAGGAGCACACTATTTTTTGTCTTTTAAGGAATTACCTGATGTAACATTTTTCCTTCTTTTATTTTTCACAGAAATTATTTTATTAACATATTTTTCTTTTGAGATATAGAGTAGTGAGTTCCTGTAATATTCAAACAAACATTATTCACAGGAATCATTATTTTCCTCTGCCTCCAGTTCAATAACCATTTTCTTTTTCAATCAGATGATAGATACTTTTACATATCACATCTCACTAACTCCTAAATAAGTGTGATCATATATGTTTCTATTATACACCCTTTTCATTTCCTTTATCCCTCATTTCTCTTTGCATTTTTTTTTCTTTTTACAGCAAACAAAGCTCTTTATTTAGCTATCTTTAACAATGTAGTAAAATTGTAATTTTTGTTAGATATTTAATATTGTTATTAACCAAAATAACATTTGAAGATTGTCACTTACCCAATCAGAAAGAAAGAAAGAAGAAGAAAAAAGCAAAAAGGCAAAGAAAGAAAGGAGACAAAGAAAGCAAGGGAGGGAGGAAAGGAAAAAAGATTGTTAAGCCTTCATTTCTTAGAACTTAAAACTTACATTTGCTCACTCTAAGTGGCAGCATGGTAGTTCTATGTAAAAACCCTTTGTCATTAAAGCACCAACAAAAGCCCTTTAGCACTTTGTTGAACCAGAGAATGTCATCTGGGTCAGATTTTTTCCTTCTTTATTCAATTCTACCTATCACATTTTATTTTATTTTATTTTATTTTACCACCATGAGCTGTGCTGTCATATCACTTTCTTATATTAGGACTCTTCATTTCCATCTTTTCCTTGTGAACTTGCTCACTAATGTTTTTATGGGCTAGCATCCTCCCGTATTTTCCATGAACTGCTGTTTGCTTGCTTCAGCATGCTTGCTTGACGCTTCACATCCTTTTTCTAACCTGAGTGCTCTATGCTTGCTTTCTACGTGCCTCTGTGATAAACAGATTCTTTTTGCAATGTTTGTCAGAAAAGAAAGAAGTTGGATTTAGATTATGCTATGGTTTGAAAGTGTCCCCCAAAGTTCATGTATTGGAAACAATCTCCAGTGCAGCAGTGTTGACAGGTGGGACTTCTAAGAGGTGGTTAGGTCATGAGGGCTCTGCTTTCCTGAATGGATTCATGTTGTTACCCCAGGAGTAAGTTCGCTATCTCAAGAGTAGGTTTCTTATACTCTCTCTGGCAAGCTCTCTCTCCATGTGATACCTCCTACCATGTGATGACACATCAAAAAGATCATCATAAGGTGTGGCCCCTCAATCTTGGAATTCCTAGCCTTCAGTACCATTCAGCCAAGTAAACTTCCATTGTTTATAAATTACCCAGTTTGTGGTATTCTGTTATAGCAGCACAAAACAGAGTAAAACTGATTCTCAGTGAAAAATAGATCTATAGATGCAAAACATCCCTTGACAATCTATGGGAAGAGTGGTTATTTCTTTTTTGATTATTGATGTTCCCAGCAATCTAGGCACAATCTCTGGTCCAATAAATATTTGGGACTAGTCTACTGCAAGTCGTTATCTGTTGAACTATGCTATGTCTAGCATTCTGGTAGGCTAAAATATCACCAATATCTTTTCTTTGTGTTTCCAATGACTTGTAATTAATAACATTTCTATGACTGCTGGTAGGTGTTCTCGAGAGGTTTTGACTATTAAATATTAAATATCAAGAGATAACTTTTCCATATGTCTGAAAATTTCAATGTTATAAGACCGTTAGGTTTTTGTTTTCTTTATTAATCTAGGCAGCACTTTTTCATTTTGGTGAATCCAATATATTCTTTTCCTTGTCAGTTGACTATTTTAGCTTTAAGAAATTGTAAAATCATGTAAAATTGATGTTATTTTATAGACAGAGTAATTGTAATACGGCTTGCTCAGTTGCCTAAAGATATAGACGTATATTGACAGGAACAGGCTAGAAATTGTCTTCAGATGATCACTCACAAAAGCAAGTGCTTTTTGCTATAGTCATGAATAAGGATAAAGAATGAGGAAGATAATAACACAAATTCTCTCTAGAATTTCTTGTAGAGCTATTTCATTTCAGTTTGCCATAGTTTTATTTAGTCAGAGGTGACCTTTTGAGCAATGAAAAGACAATTTTGCCTTCAATTGAACATTAATCCCTACTAATTAGAATTTAGAAAGTCATGTTTTTTTAAATGTCTACCTTCCGGCTGTCATATCTCTGATATGTGTTTGCCTTTATTCTTGTTGGTTTCCTATTGATTATGGAAACATTAGACTTAGTATCTCATACACTAATTCAGGCAACTGGTAGGCATACATACATTAGTAAAGTAATTCATTTTATCTTTCTAGCATTATATCCTCCTATTTTTTTTGCCCATTTACACAAATAATCATTTCAGTATGAAAGATATTATAAATCATTTAACACCTAGGGGACAGTTACAACAACAACAATGCAACTTTATCTTCTCAATTTCTTTTATTTCCTTATCCCTCTCCATACACATTTTTTACTCCCTGTATTAGTCCATGCTTGCACTGCTATATAGAAATACCTGAGAGTGGATAATTTGTAAAGAAAAGATGTTTAATTGGCTCATGGTTCCACAGGCTGTACAGGAAGCATGCTGGCTTATGGGGAGGCCTCAGGATACTTTCAATCATGCCAAAAGGTGAAGGGGAAGTAGGCATGTCTTACATGGTCAGAGTAGGAGGAATAGGGAAGCCAGATTTTGCAGTAACTCACTCTTGGGCCAGGACAACACCAAGAGGGATGGTTTAAACCATGAGAAACCACCCTCATGATCCAATTACCTCCCACAAGTCCCCACCTCTGAAATTGGGTATTACAATTCAACATGAGATTTGAGTGGCGACACAGATGCAAACCATATCACTCCCCCATGCTTGCTCCCTCAGCCCTCTCTCTTCTCCTTGACAGTGGCTAGCCCTGTGAATTTTATAAAACTATGGAAAATTAGAAATAAATTACTAATGTGACTAATTTGCTTTGAGGAAATATTTGAGCATGTTATAAATGAGTGAGTAGCTGAAGTAATGAAGCAAATTACAAAGGCAAAGAAGCATTGATCTTATTTTACAAAGAGTCTTTATAATCACTTCCCAGAACAGAATGTCTGCTAGTGAAAGAAAATTAACATAGAAGAGCAATGAGATAGTTTGTATAGGCATTAGCCAAAATCTTCAATACAATTTGGAGACTAATTATTGATCTTCTTCTACTTGTTTCACATATCTTTTATTTTTCTTAAGAAAACCCATTAAATTTAGACTTAAATTTTAGGCTATAAGTTGAATCCATAACAAGAAATTTTCTCGTGTGTAGCAAGGCTATGGATATGAAATTTCTTAAGATGCCACAAAACTAACCAGAGATTACGTAGAATAAAAACCACTTCCACTTCACTATTTTTTCTCATCTACAGCAGCAGTTCCCAAACTTTTTGGCACCAGGGACTGGTTTTGTGGAAGACAGTTTTTTCATGTATCGGGGGTGGAGCAGGGTGGAGATGAAACTGTTCCACCTCAGATCATCAGGCATTAGATTCTCATAAGGAGCCTGCAACCTAAATCCCTTGTGTATCCAGTTCACAGTAGGATTCACACCCCCATGAGACTCTAATGCCATCACTGATTTGACAGGAAGCAGAGCTCGGGCAGTAATACTCCCTTGCCAGCCGCTCACCTCCTGTTGTGTGGCCCAGTTCCTATAGGCCATGGACTGGTACAGGTCAGTGGCCTGGGGATTGAGGATCGCTAATCTAGGGCATTTAATTAGCTGAATTACTTCTATTCGAACTCGCCCTCCCCAGCTCTCCCCTCCTTTGTAGAATACAGTATGCTGTATGCTATCCAGAAGGCTTTAGATGGCTCACTGTTGCCAGTTTTGAGAGACTTGACAGGCTCTTCATAACCAAGCCTCAGAAGAGCTGAGTAAACTTATTTCTATCCACTCACCACCAGGCACAGTACACTCTTAAAACAACAGCTCCTCCCAGCTTCTCAGAAGGGAATAAAGAAGCCAAATTAAAGCTAAATCATCTTTCAAATATGTATAAATATTTAACCACATTCAATTTAATAGAGAAACATGCTTACAGTTTTTTAAAAATTTCTGGGTACATAGTTGGTATGTGTGTTTACAGGATACATAAGATATTTTGATGTGGGCATACAATGAGTAATAATCACATCAGGGTAAATGAGTTATCCATCACTTCAAGTATTTATCATTTCTCTGTGTTACAGACATTCCAATTATACTCTTTTAGTTATTTTTAAGTGGACAATAAATTATTATTGATTGCACTCACCCTGTTGTGCTGTCAAATATTAGATCATATTCATTCTAAGTATGTTTTTTACTCATTAACCATTACCCCCTTCCGCCAATACCTCCACTAGCCTTCCCAGCCTTTGGTAACCATCATTCCACTCTTTGGCTCCATGAGCTTAATTATCTTAATTTTTGGTTGCCACAAATGAATGAGAACATGCAAAATTTGACTTTCTGTACCTGGCTTATTTCACTTAACATAATGTCCTCCAGTTCCATTTATGTTGTTCCAAAGGACAGGATCTCATTCTTCTCTATGGCTGAGTAGTACTCATTGTGTATATGCACAACATTGTTTTTAATCTATTTGTTCATGGACAATTAGGTTGCTTCCAAATATTGACTATTGTGAACAGTGCTGCAGTAAACATGGGAGTGCAGATTTCTTCAGTACACTTATTTTCTTTTTAAAAAATGTTTAATTCTTGTGGATAGAGTAGTTGAATATTATTTATGGGGTCGATGAGATACTTTGACATAGGCATGCAGTGTGTAATAATCACATCGTGCTAAATAGTATATCCATCTTCTCATGTGTTTATCTTTTGTGTTGCAAATAGTCCGGTTATACTCTTTATTTTTAAATGTGTAGTCAGATTATTAGTAACTATAGTCACCCCTTTATGTCATCAAACACTTGGCCTTATTCTTTTTAACTACTTTTTGTACTTACTAACATCCCCTTTTCCCCCACCACTCCCACCTTACTACCCTCTCCAGCCTTTGGTTACCATCTTTCTACTCTCTATCTCGATGAGGTCAATTGTGTTAATTTGTAGCTCTCACAAATAGGTGGGAACATGCAAAGTTTGTCTTTACATGCCTGGCTAATTTCATTTAACATGATGACCTCCAGTTCCATCCATGTTGTTGCAAATTACAGGACCTCATTCTTTTTTCATGGTTGATTAGTACTCATTGTGTATATGTACCACCTTTTCTTTATCCGTTCCTCTGTCAATAAACACTTCAGTTGCTTCCAAATACTGGCTATCATGAACAGTGCTGCAACAAACATAAAAATGCAGATATACCTTTAATATACTGATTTCCTTTCTTTTGGGTATATACCCAGCAGTGGGATTGCTGGATCATATGGTAGCTCAAATTTTAGATTTTTGAGGAGCCTCCAAACTGTTCTTGAAAGTGGCTGAACTAATTTACATTCTCACCAATAGGGTACGAGGGTTCCCTTTTCTCCACATCCTTGCCAGCATTTGTTATTACCTGTCTTTTGAATGAAAGCCATTTTAAATAGGATGAGGTGATATCTCACTGGAGTTTTGATTTGCATTTCTCTGATGATCAATGATGTTGAGCACCTTTTCATATGCCTGTTTGCCGTTTGTATGTCTTGTTTTGAGAAGTGAATATTCACATCCTTTGCCCATCTTTAATTGGATTATTAAGTTTTTTCCTATAGAGTAGTTTAAGCTTCTTATATATTATAGTTATTAATCCCTTGTCAGTTAGGTAGTTTGCGAATATTTTCTCCCATTCTGTGGTTGTCTGTTCATTTTATTGTTTGTTTATTGTGCAGAAGCTTTTTAGCATGATGCGATCCCATTTGTCTATTTTTGCTTTAGTTGCCTGTGCTTTGGGGTATATCACTCGAGAAATTTTTACCCAAACCAAAGTCCTAGAGAGTTTCCCCAATGCTTTCTTTTAGTAGTTTCATAGTTTGAGGACTTAGATTTAAGTCTTATTTCCAGTTTGACTTGATTTTTGCATATGGCTAGCAATAGGGGTCTAGTTTTAGTTTTCTGCATAGAGATATCCAGTTTTCCCAGCACCATTTGTTGAAGAGACTGTCCTTTCCCTAATGTATGTTCTTGTCACCTGTGTTGAAAATGAGTTTACTGTAGATGTATGAATTTATTTATGGATTTTCTATTTTGTTCCATTGCTTTATGTGTCTTTTTTTTTTCTGCCAATACCATGCTGTTTTGGTTACTATAGCTTTGTAGCATAAGTTGAAGTCAGGTAATGTGATTCCTCCAGTTTCGCTCTTTTTGCTCAGGACAGCTTTGGCTGTTCTGGGTCTTTTGTGACTCCATCTAAATTTTAGGATTGTTTTTTCTATTTCAGTGGAAGGTCATAGGTATTTTGTTCAGGACTACATTGAATCTGTAGATTGCTTTAGCTAGTATGGACATTTTAACAATATTAGGTCTTCTAATCCATGGACATGGAATATCTTTTCTTTTTTTGTTTCTTCTTTGATTTCTTTCAAGAATGTTTCGTAGTTTTTATTGTAGAGGTATTTTACTTCTCGTTAATTCCTAGTAGTTTACTTTATTTGTAGCTATTGTAAATGGGAACACTTTCTAGATTTCTTTTTCAGATTGTTCACTCTTAGCATCAAGAAATGCACAGATTCTTGTATGTTGATTTCGTATCCTAGAAGTTTACAGAGTTTATCAGTTTGATTGTTTTTAGTGGAGTCTTAGGGTTTTTCAAATATAAGATCATATTATCTGCAAACAAGGATAATTTGACTTCTTCATTTCCAATTTGGATATACTTTATTTCTTTCTCTTGTCTGATTGCTCTAGCTAGGACTTCCAGTACTATGCTGAATAACAGTGGTAAAAGTGTACTCTTGTTGTGTTCCAGATCTTAGAGGAAAGGCTTTTAGTTTTTCTCTGTTCACTATGATAACTAGCTGTGGGTCTGTTTTATATAGCTTAAATTGTATTGAAGTATGTTTCTTATTTACCCAGTTTTTTGAGGACTTTTTAATCATGAAATGATATTGAGTTTTATTAAATTCTTTTTCCGTGTCAGTTGAAATGATCATGTTTTTTGTCCTTCATTTTGTTTTTATGATGTATCACATCGATTTGCATTTGATGAACCATTTTTGCATCCTGGAGATAAACCCACTTGCTCATGATGAATGATCTTTTTAATGTGTTGTTGTGTTCTGTTTGCCAGCATTTTGTTGAGGTTTTTTACATCAGTGTTTTTCAGAGATATTGGCCTGCAGTTTTCTTTATTGATGTGTCTTTGTCTGGTTTTGGTATCGGGGTAATACTGGCTTCACTGAATGCATGTAGAAGTATTTCTTCCTCCTCTATTTTTCTTAGTTGTTTAAGAAGGATTGGTGTTAGATCTTTAAATATTTGATAAAATTTAGCAATAAAGCCACCAGGTCCTGGGCTTTTTTTTTTTTTTTACTGGGAGACTTTTTTATTATGGCTTAAATCTCATTGCTTGTTATGGTCTATTCAGATTTTGGTTTTCTTTATGGCTAAATTTTTTGGGTTGAATATCCTCGAAATTTATTTTTTTTTTCTATTTTTAATGTATGGTTGCTTGTTTCTAATGATCTTTTGAATTTCTCCACTATCTGTTGTAATGTCTCCTTTTTTTTGTCTTTGATTTCATTTATTTCGGTCTTCTCTCTTTTTTTCTTAGACTTTTTAAAGGTTCATTAAATGTATCTTTTCAAAAAATTAACTTTTCATTTTGTTGATCTTTTGTATTCTGTATTTTTTTATTTCAATGTCATTTATTTCTGCTCTGTTCTTTATTAATTTCTTCAACTAATTTTACATTTGCGATTTGCTCATGCTTTTGTAGTTCTTTAAGATGTATTGTTAGCTTGTTCAAGTTTAAAAAAAAATATTTAGGATCATATAGCTATAAATTTTTCTCTTAGTACTTCTTGTGCTCTATCCCATAGATAGATAGATGTTGGTAGGTTGATCCATGTTCATCTGTTTCAAGAAATTTTAAAATTTCCTTAAGCTTCTCATTGGCTCGCTGGTCATTCAGAACATATTGTTTAATTTCCATGGGCTTGTGTAGTTTTCAGAGATCCTCTTGTTCTTGATTTTTAGTTTTATTCCATTGTAGTTAGAAAGGATAATTGATATTATTTCAAATTTTTTTGTTTTTGAAGACCCTTTTGTGGCCTAACATGCAGTCTATCATTGAGAATTATCCATATGCCAAGGAAAATAATGTGTATTCTGCAGCCATTGGATGAAACATTCTGTGAACATCTATTAGGCCCATTTCGTCTATAGTCCAGATTAAGTCTGATGTTTCTGTGTGGATTTTCTATCTGTGTGATCTCTCTAATGCTGAAAGTGGGGTGTTGATGTGTCCAATTATTTCTGCATTTGAGTCTGTCTCTCTTTAATTCAAATAATATTTGCTTGTTTATCTGGGTGCTCTAGTGTTGGGTGCATATATATATTTATAATTGTTATAGCCTCATGCTGTATTGACCCCTTATCATTAAATAATGACCATCTCTGTTTCTTTTTATGGTTTTTGTCTTAAAATTTATTTTGTCTGATATACATACAGCTATTCCTGCCATTTTCTGCTTTTCATTTTCATGGAATATCTTTTCTCATCTCTTTATTTTCAGTGTATGTGTGTCTTTATGGGTGACATTTGTATCTTGTAGACAGCAGATTGTTGGGGCTTTAAAAAAAATCCATTCAGCCACTTTATGTCTTTTGATTGGAGAGTTTAGTCCATTTGGATTCAATGTTATTAATAAGTAATGATTTACTACTGCCATTTTGTTTCTCATTTTCTGGTTATTTTGTATTGTTTCCTTCCTTCTCCTTCCTTCCTTCCCTTTATCCTTCTTCCCACCTTCCATCTTGGCTTACTTTTTGTGAAAGTGATTTTCTCTGGTGGTATGATTACATTTCTTGCTTTTTATTATTTGTGTATCGATTGTAGTTTTTTGCATTTGAGGTTACCATGAGGCTTACAAATAACATCTTATAACAAATTACTTTAAACTTTTCAAAACTTAACACTGCATAAACAACAAAAAATAGCAAGCAAGTCAATATAAAACGAATAAAAATTATACTGTAACTTCATTCAATCAGCTTTCTTAATTTTTGTTGCTTTTATTTATATGTTACTATACTGCATATGTCTTGAATAGTTGTAGTTATTACTTTCGATTGGTTCATCTTTTAGTCTTTCTACTCAAGCTATCAGTAGTATGCATCCCAGAATTACAGTGTTATAATACTCTGTATTTGTCTGTCAACTTACTATTACCAGTGAGCTTTGTACCTTCAGATGATTTCTTATTGCTTGTTAACATCCTTTGCTTTCAGATTGAAGAACTCTATTTAGCATTCATTGTAGAACAGGTCTAGTGTTGAAAAAATCCCTCAACTTTTGTTTGTCTGGGAAAGTCTTTGTATCTCCTTCATGTTTGAAAGATATTTTCTTTAAATATATCATGCCACCCTCTCCTGGCGTATCAGGTTTCTACTAAGTCTCCTGCCAAACATATTGGAGCTTCTTTGTATGTTATTTGTTTCTTTTCCCTTGCTGCTTTTAGGACCCCTTTTAAAAAAAATACTTGATTTGGGGAGTTTGATTATTAAATATCTTAGGTAGTCTTATATGGGTTAAATCTGCTTGGTTTTCTTTAACCTGTTTGTACTTGAATATTGATATCTTTCTCTACATTTCAAAAGTTCTTTGCTATTATCTTTTGTAATAAACTTTGTACCCCAGTCTCTCTCTGTCTGTACCTCTTCTTTAGGGCCAATGACTTCTAGATTTTCTCCTTTGAGGTTGTTTTCTAAATCTTGTAGACTGCTTCCTTCTTTTTAATTCTTTTTTCTTTTGCCTCCTCTGACTGTGTATTTTCAAATAGACTGTGTTCAAGTTTACTAATTCTTTCTTTTTCTGAGTCAATTCTGTTGGTGAGAGACTGATGCATTCTTCAGTGTGTCAGTTGCATTTCTTAGCTTCAGAGTTTCTGCTTTGGTGTTCCTGTTGTGGGAACCATCATTGGAGGGTTCTGTTTGACTATCTTGTTCCACCTCCCCAGTTCTTGTAAATATGAAACCAAAATCTTTACGATGGTATTGACCTTTAAAACTCCTTGCAGATCTCTAATTGTAAACGAATAATATTTTGAAGCTCAGGTCATTATTTTTTATCTTATGAGGCACGTGACTGGTTATGACCTTTGAACAATAGTCTTATTGAATATGCACAGATCATCTTAAGTGTTAAGAGTGTCTAAGGAAATATACATTACCTGCCAGATTTATGTATATGTATGTACCTTTTTGAGAGGAAAAAGGCAATTTTTAAAGCAAACATTTGGGGACAAACAACTAATATTAAGCTAAAAGTAAAAATGCCTTGACCTTCTTATACTGGTTCTATTTTTCTCTTTGCCCCTAATAGTGACAGATGACATTCATAGTCCCAATAGGCTTTTCTCATATTTTTGATTTATCAAAATGCATGATTTAATAACTGTCTTTAATTTTATTTTCAAAAGTGTAAGCAAACAGTTGCGTGTGGTATGGTACTAAATGTGTTAAAGAATCTTTTGTTCCCTAATCTATTTCGTGGTGAAAGAGAATGCTAATGTGATGATAAGTAAATGATTCTTTCACATTTGGCTTTCCTTCCATCTTCAATTTAAAAAGTTAGCTAGGTACCTACTCAGAATAATTGAATAATGCTTCTTTCTACCTAACACTGCTGTAGAAGCATTTATTTCCTCTTATACTTCCAGTTATCTCTAGGCACAGCTGTAGGTAATATCTTAAAAGTTACAAAAATATTTTCTTATGGTATGATTACATAAACCCTTTATCAACAAATGCAAATCATTCAAAGGTTTGTATTTGAAGTTTTTAAAATAAGCACATAAAGCTAGTGGCCATGTAGCAAACCTCTAAATTTTTTTAAGTGTTTTTTTCTTATTTTTGTAAAAATTTGTTATGTCTTTCAACTTTACAAGAAGTTTTTTTTTCCCATAAAAAAATCTCACCATGGGGTTTCTATTTTGATGCTATCTTGTGGATGAGACATTTGGCCAGGTCATCAAATGGTCTGCATTTCACCAGCTGCTGTTTTTCCCTCCCTCCCAAGACCTTGAGAAAGTTACTTAACATTCCCAAGTATCTATTTCTATCTTTGTCTAAATATTTCATAAAAAACAAATTCAACAAATGCTTATAGATGACTTTTGTGTCGATATGTTGATTTTCTTTAAAGGAAATACTAATCCTTTGTTTCCTTCTCCTTGCTCATCTTGTTTAGTAATTTACAAAACCCAATGCCTGTATTAAAAAACAAAATTGGTTGGGTGTGGTGTCTCACACCTGTAATCCCAGCACTTTGGGAGGCTGAGGCAGGCGGATCACAAGGTCAAGAGATCGAGACCATCCTGGCCAACATGGTGAAACCCCGTCTCTACTAAAAATACAAAAATTAGCTGGGCTTAGTGATGCATTCCTATAGTCCCAGCTACTCAGGAAGCTATGGCAGGAGAATCACTTGAACCTGGGAGGTGGAGGTTGCAGTGAGCCAGGATTGCAACACTGCACTCCAGCCTGGGCGACAGAGCGAGACTCCATCTCAAAAAACAAAAACCACAACAACAGCAAGAACAACAAAAACTGCATCATCTCTCTGTATCCATCTCTTTATTTCTCTCTCTAGTATGTTCCCGAGTGCTTGAGTTCTCTAATGATCTATGGCATGGAGCAGCCTTTATCAGCTTGGCCACTTGAAGAATTATGTGTTGCACATCACATCAAAGAAAAGGGGGATGATAAATGAATATCATCTTGTTTTGGTGGCTATTAAATGCCTTCACTTTCATACAATGAGAAATTTGATAAACTGAGTTGAGCCTCATGGTTAATGACATTTCCAAATTTTAGAATATCCATAAATAATGGAGGAACTTATTATAAACAATAGGGGACAAAACAAAGAACCTCTCTTCTGGCACATGAGAACAAATGACTTCACATCTCATCTATATTTAGAGAATGATGTTGAAGTCTATTCATTTATCCTCTGCTATTCATTTTTGGATAAATAATGATGCTCTTTTAAAACCTGAAGTCCAAACACCTTAATACAATAAAATATGTGACATTTTATAGGCATTTTGTATCAAGTCTTGCGTGTCACTATAGTGCGGTTACATACAATATCAATTATTCTCTAAGGTATTATATAGTTGTAGATCATAAACTTCTAGCTTAAATTAAACATCACAGCTGGTTGCTTTAATTTGATGCATTATGCCACAAATGTTTCAACAGCTTGACTAAAATGAGCCATACTGCCGATTCAAAAGAAGAGCGAAGGTCAATGCATATGAAGCCTAGTCATTTGCAGATTTTCTTTGAGAATATTAAAAAGCATTCTGCAGAATATAGTTAAATGGAATATAACCAAACAAAATTAAAGAAAACAGAGCAGACTCTTGCGATGGTGTTTCACTTATAAAAAGCAGCCTATAAATTCTTAATTTCATGTCAGTGTTTACGATAGCACATTTTAAAAATCATGAATAGGGTGCTTTGAGAATGGTGTTTACTTCTTTCATTGTGATAGCCTTGCCTGCTTCTTTTCAAACTTAAAACTTCATTAAATCTGCAAAGGAAGGCAATTATGAGAAGAAAGATAAAAAATGATTGCCCTCTTTTTCCCCTCTCTCCAGGAAAGTTTTTCCCCCTCAATTAGAAGACCAGAAAAGCTGTCTTTTCACTCATTCCATTCTTCACTCCAAAAGTCTTTAGCTAAGAATACTGATAATAATTCCACCAAGATTATCATTCATTATAACGAAAACCCAATTTTTATTCTAACTCCAAGGGTATTCTAACCCATAATAATTAGCCCTAAATATTATTTTTGAAGCAATTCACAAGCTACAATAATCTGTTAGTTAAGATCAGAAAATAAAACTCCCTCAAATCGTGTGCTGGCAACACAACAGAGGTGGAAGCAATCGTGTGTGAAAGGTTAATAACATGATATTTTAAGATTAAAAAGATGAAACTTAAGCTTTTCCTTATTTGTCATAAAGACATAAAATTTCAAAAACAAAATGAGAACCCAAATATCTCTGAGAGTTTGCTCTCACAACATCTAAGTAATCATCATCTCTCAGTTCAGAAACATTTAGTTGTTCATAAACCACAAATCCCTTAGTATGACATTTGGAGCCCCATTCAATCCCATTCATATATCATTAAACCATACTTAATTACACACTCTGATCTAGCCATTGCCTGTGTGTGTGTGTTTTTCTTTAGCCACTATTTTAAACACTCTTCCTCCTTTCAATACAGTTCAGTTATTGTCTCCTATTAAAGTAATGCTAATAATTTCAATCAAAATTAACCCTTCCTTTATTGATGTATCTATAAAACGTAATTATTATGGGATTTCAGTTATGGAATTCTTTTTGTCTCAGAGTTATTTTAACAGGCAAAGTATAAATTTTTTGTTTCATGTATGACTCATCTTTTCTTTAGCTCTTCATTCTTCTGTGTAGGTAATTAATGTATGTTGAGTTAAATTACATCATCATTCTAATCCAATACTTTTTTTTCTTTATAGTGAAGGAAACTAAGTTTCAGAGAGTTTAAGTGTGTTTTCTGAACAAGATAAACTAGTATTGTTTCCAGGATCAAAGACTTATTTCTTGCTCACCATACATAAGTGCCTTATAAGGTGCAGGTAAAAAGCTCGATCTGCTTAAAGTTACTGATATAGTCAGAGTCTGGAACTACTTCAAGTTTCCAGTTGCTCAGTTCAGCCTTAACTGGAGCAGAAAACATGCCCTGACCTCCTTATCTTGTTTTTTCTTAACTCTCTTGTGTACCAGTATTTTTGGAGTCGATTTGAATAGCAATAGTAATCTGCTTTACCTCACTTTGCCTATACATGGAAAAGTATAATCCTGGAGGAAAGTATAATCAATTGAAAAGAATATGGCACTTACAGTAGAGAAAGCTGGATATGGAACCTGGCTGTAGTATTGGTTGTCTTCCCTAACTTTACATTCAGTATTCCTATTTGCCAGTCGAGGGAACAATACTTACCTCAAAAATGTTATTGAAAGGAATAAATTGAGTTCATTTTTAAATGTCGACTAAGAAAGACTCTGACACAGATAATTTGCTGAATAAAAACAAATCTATTTCCCCCCACTCCTCTGCTAAATATACCCAGATGCATTTGATTGAAGATATATTAAGGAATGGAGAATAGAAGAAAAAAAGAAAAAAGAAAAAAAACAAAACAGAAGTAAATGGGAGAAAACAAACCCACTAAGATTTGGAGATCTTGCATGATACCACTACATCAGTGGCACTAAACCCAATAAGATTTGGTTCTAAGCTTTACTCAATTTAGTCTCTTTCAAGCAGTCTTTCTTTAGCTATTTTAGTCCCTTAGTCCCATTAGTCCCTTTAGTTTTAGTGGAAAAAACATCAGTTACTATCCAAATTATACATTCTAATGGGAGGAACTTTGGCATGTCCAACAAGCTTCCATTTTCTCAGATGTAATGCGTGCATTATCATGGGAAATAAGCCAAGGCAGTTGATGGCTTTTTGTGTTCCCTTCCATTCTCCCTTTTGCTATCATCCTGAAAATCACAGTGATCCATTGTGAAACTAAGTCTCACTTTTATGGACTATTTATCCTTAATGATCTTCCCTTTTATTCAGCCACAGCTGTATGTTCCAAAAGTCTAGGTGTCACCATAACATAGACCATGCTATCTAGCTATCTTACACACCAAAATCCTACTCCATAACCATGAGCTCCTGTCCTTGTAATTCTTCTAAAGCCATCCGCAATGCCTTGAAGTCCCTGTCCTTTCAGATTCTCTCAGTCTATGTCTTATTTTGGCCTTTTAAAATTTCCTGCTAAGTCTTATTATTTTCATCTATATTCTTAATTCATTTGTACCTCTATTTGGGTACAGAGTGCAAGCACATTCAGAAAATCTCACTTTTAGATTAATAGGTCTTTTCACTTCCCCTGTTCTACTCTTGGGGAATTGAGAAGTACTAAATGAATAATATATCTGGGAAGATAGGATTGTCTAAAGTGCATGGTCTAAAATATCAAAGTGAGAGCTCCATGTTGCTATATGTTCTCATACCACTGCCCTGAAAATCTTTACACTATAGTTACTTTGATCTCAGCTCTGTGTCCCTGCACAAATTAAAAACTCACTTAAGATAATAATCTTTCCTCAATGGAGAGGCAAATGTACTCTAGAAGTGGATGTTCTGTGTCTGAATCTCAAGTATGCCACTGACTAGTTTTGTGACCTTAGATCAAATATTTATGTCTGTACCTCTGATTTCCTATGTGATAATTAGAAAAGTACATAATAGTTTTGTGATAATTAAGTGACTTAATAATTGTGAAACATTTAGAATAGCTCTAGTCATATACTAATTACCAAATAGGTTTCCACTATTATTGGCATTTTTTTAACAGAAATGTCCATTTCCTTTCCTTCTTAATATAACCAAAAATGATGCTTTAAGAAAAGTACTCTTCCAAATATCCTCAATGGCATTACCTCCAGAGGTTTTGCTCCCTGTCTAGAACTTTTCTTATCTGGGCATTCAGTGTGTTTGAACAGTTGTCCCATCACATAACTTCACTGCCTTTATTTTTGTCTGACTCTCTTATTTCAGTAAACCAGTCTTCAAGTTCTGAGATTCTCTTATCAGCTTGGTTTATTCTGCTGTTAATACTTGTGATTGCATTGTGAAATTCTTGTTTTGTGTTATTCAGCTCTGTCAGACCTATTAGGTTCCTTTTTATACTGGCTATTTTGTCCTTCATCTCATGTATTGCTTTATTGTGATTCTTATTTTCCTTAGATTGGATTTTGCCTTCCTCTTGAAACTTGATGATCTTTGTTCCTAGCCATATTCCAAATTCTATTCCTGTCATTCCAGCCAGCTTGGCCTGGTTAAGTTGTGCACATGTACCCTAGAACTTAAAGTATAATAATAATAATAAAAGAAGAAGAAGAAGAATTCTTATTGGAGAACTGGTGCAGTTTTTTGGAGGACATATACCACTCTAGACATTTGAGTTACTGGAGTTCTTGCACTGGTTCTTTCTCATCTCTGTATGGGTGTTCCTTTAACTGCAATATAGATTGAGTCAATAGATACCATATAGATGCAGTATAGATACAGTCAATAGACTTATTTTCTGGATGTTTTCACCAGGCCGAGGCTTTGTGCAAGGTTTTTATTTGAAGCTGACTTTTTGTCCCTGGTTTTGGAAGGAGGTATGCTAGCAAGGTATTTTTCATGTTGAAGCTTTGGGGTGTGATCCAGTAGGTGGCACTTAGGCATATTGGTCAGCTGGTAGACTTTTGTCCAGCTGTGTGGCTCCCCTATGTTTCCTCTCAGTTGTAACTGTTTTCTTTCTCAATGCTCTCTGAAAGTGTGGGTTCCTCTCCCCATTGAGTGCTGGCTGTAGAAGATGGCTTGGCACTCCTGGGCTGCCCACTGTATCTCTGGGGTGATCTCAGATCCTTATGTTTCTTCTTCTCCAACCTGGAAACACCAGAGGAAGGAACCTTTGTAGTAGTTATGGCTAAGGGACTTTTGCTTGTCTCCTGGGAGCTCCACACCAGAGATACAGGTCAGTAATCACTCAGTGCAGTCAGCCCAGGATGGAGGGGCTATGCTGTGGGTCCAAGCCAGAGGTTCCCTGTCTGGTGATGAGCAGTCGGAGGTGTGTGGGACCCATGGGAGACTAACTGCCCCCTCTCTTTGGGTCAACTGCAGCTTGTTGGAAGTGTAGGTAAAGCACTTGGGGTCTTTGCTACTTCATTACTCCAAGGGAAGCAAGAGCAGTTCCACTGCAGAGGCAGTGGCAGAGAGGCTTTCAGTTGCCCTTGGAGGCTCTGTCCGGGGAGTTGCCAAGTTGCTACTCACTCAATAGCTCTGGCAAGAGGTGGCTGGAAGCCCAGTCCCAGAAAAACTGTCTGGTGAGGAAATATGGGCACCAATATACAACTGGCCACTTTTCTGTAGGGCTGCTGAGGTATGCTGGGGGCCCACTTCAGTCTCTAGTCATCTCAGATTTTCCTGTACCTGGAGGTATCACCATTGAAGGCACTTCGCTGGGCTGGGGAGGTTACTTTGGCTCTGTGTCACGCCTGCGTGTGCCGTCATCCTGCCTGGCTTTTCTCCATTCTCCATGGGTTGAGTTGTTTCCTCTATTAGTCCCAATGCAAGTACTTAGATATTTCAGTTGAAGGTGCTGAATTTACCTGCCCCTTTCGCCCCTCTCCGAGAGAGCCACACACACTAGCTGCTTCTAGTCGACCATCTTGGCCACCTCCCTAAAAATTTAAAAAAAAAATGCTTAAGTGTTTTTAGTAAATATAAGTATGATTCCTTATATGAGTTTTTAAAAATTTTTAAAAATAAAAAGAAAACATCATGTTTCTTAAAAACATAAAGTTTATACTTTCACTATACAATTTTACACTTTTAAATATCAACCTCAAACTCGTTTCCACAATGCCATCTTTCTCATCTTAAAATACTTTGAAAGTATAAACATACACACACGTGCAGGAGAGGAGAGAGGAGAGACTGAGACAGACAGAGAGAGAGAGAGAGAGGGGAAAGAGATTTTAAAAGTGAACTAGAAAACAGTAATTCACATTTAGTTTGGGGAATAGAAAGAAAACTCCCAAACAGATTACTTTGAGATAACTCCAAGACCATTTTGTCCTTATGATTATCCTCAATTTAAAGAAAAACATATGTACACATACTGCCAGATGTGGTGGCTCTCACCTGTAGTCCCAGCAGTTTAGGAGGCCAAGGCGGGTGGATTGTCTGAGCTCAAGAGTTTGAGACCAGCCTGGGCAATGTGGTGAAATCCCATCTCTACCAAAAATGCAACAACAACAAAAAAAATTAGCCAGGCTTGGTGGCACATGCCTGTGGTCCTGGCTACTGAAGAGGCTGAGGTGGGAGGATTGCTTGAGCCTGGGAGGCAGAGGTTTCAGTGAGCCAAGATCATACTACTGCACTCCAAGCTGGGTGACAGAGTAAGACCATGTCTCAAAAAGAAAAAGAAAAACATACACAAAAAACACCTATAGATGAATCCCACTTTATCTCCCTACTCTTCCCCTGTCTATTCCACTCTCAAAATTCAACTCACTGCAACTGAACTGCAGGAGAAGCAGCAATGCGAATATGTTTTATGATGATATCTTTGTAATATAAAGTTTTCAAATTCTAGACAGTTGCTCTCGGCCTGAAAAAATAAGTATTACATTAAACTCTTGGAATCTAGTAATTTCAAAGAATAGAAAATTAGAAATTTCATCAATTGTGTTATAATAAAGTTGGATTTTTCAATATTTAATGCTTTTCTTCAAAATATGAAGACAACATTTGTTATATAATATCAGCTAGTCACATTATCCTCTTTCACAGTCCTTTATTTTCCTTCAAACATCAAAGCAAAATGTGAATGAAAATACATCACATATATACCTAGTCATAATAAGGAGCTAAAGTCATTGACACAAATTTACGAAGGGACATGAATGGATACATCTCCCTGTGTAAACTAGCTCGCAAATGAATACACACATATGCACAGCATTCAGAAACCCTAAACAAAGCACAAAATTGTGACTACAAAGATTGGTTTGCAAGCAGAACATAGAGAGTGAAGACACATTTAGTATTTACTAAATATTTTATGCTGGGCATTTTTTTCTGAAACTTTTATATTTTTCATTTATATGCTGTGAATGTAATGCCTGAACTGTCTATATCATAAGGCTGCTGTGAAGCTCAAATGAGCTAATACGTGTGAAAATCCTTTCAAAACTTGAAAATAAATTGGAAAGGTTCTTAACTAATTATAGTTAAAAGAGCTAATACTTTTATAACTGAGCTCTATCTAATCATTAAAGAATAATGAGTAGCTCTTATTTTGCTCGTTTACTTTTATATTGTAGAAAACACTGAATATCTTTTTCTAATTCATTCTATGATTCTAATCTAACTTTAACACTGAAAAAAAACAAAGCCATGCTTCCCCCCTCAAATATATGCAACTTCACTCAGGAATAGGTTACATAATTTCTCAGTCAAGTATTTGTAAATTAAATCTAGTGATGAATTAAAAAGTATCACAGAAATAGTAGGCAGTATTTATCAAGCGCTTCATGTTTAGAACAATATTTATGTTCATGTTTAGAGCAATATTTATCAAGTACTTTATGTTTGGAACATTTTATGTTTAGAACAATTCTATACAGTAGTTTCTAATATTATCCCAGTTAGACTGATGAGAAAAGCTAGGTCTAGAGAGGTAAGTAACCTTTCTATCAACACACATGTAGTAAGTGGTAAAGCTAGAATTTAAACCCCTCCAGTATGACTCCTGAACTCATGGTCATAGCAACATATTATGCTGTTTCACTGAACTTTAGTCAAGCATAAAGTTTGAATAAATCTGTCACTATAATTCATGACAGTAGTAAACTAAAGATAACAACTTCAGGTTGTTTCCATAGGCCTAGTAGAGATTATGTTGTCATCAATGACAAACCATTAACTTTATATGAAACGGCCCACAAAAGTTTGTTTTATTTTCAAAATATGCATATTTACTAAAAACGGTAAATTTAAATTCAGTTAAATTCTCACTAATATTTATATTGACACTACAGTGTGCCAGGAATAGTGTGTTTGGGACACATAAAGAATGACAATATGGAGTAAAAAAGAAATTCTGTCCACTCTCAAAGCAAGAGATCCCTCTAAAGGATGAATAAAAGACAAGTGAAGAAAGTCAGATTTTTTTTTTTAGGTCGAATGAACTGCAAGTGTACATAGTCCTAAAATAGCCAGATATACATCAAGAACTAAAAATAATTCAGTGTTAATCAAGAGAATTATAAAGTGGAGAGTGGCAGAGATGTAGCTTAGGAAGAGGCAGGTGCCAGTTAGCAGAGAGTCTTCTGTCATTCTGTCACCGTGAGGTGCTTTGGCTTCATGCTGTGGAAGCTATTTGAAGCCACTTCGTCTTTCAGATGGAATATAACTGAAGGCTATAGGGTGAAATTAAACATAACAAAATTGAAATAATATAGAAAGTTGGCAAGGACCTTATAAGGACAATTGGAAAGAAAGAAAGAAGGAGAGAGAGAAATGCATTTAGAAATTGTTGGAGAGCTAAAATCATCAGAGATTGGTGACTAATTAAGAGAGGGATGCAAGGTGACCTCTGATATAAGGTAACTGAGTGACATGTGAAGCCATTTCTGATATTCATGAATTAGGAAGAAGAGTCACTGAGGTGTAGAGGAGGCTGACTGATGAGTTAATCATGTTCAATTGTAAATATCTAAGAGACCTCTGGATAGCTATATCCAAATGCAGATAGGCACGGATGACTAGCTCTCAATGGAGAGGTCACTACAATGAATTTGGGACTTGTAGACCCACAAGTGATACTAAAATCATGCCAAGATGAACAAAAAAGATTTTGCATGCATAATGTTTGGCATATAGTACGTTCTACAAAAGTATTTATTTTAAAATTAAATAAAGCAAGTTGTAATGAATTAAGAAAAATGTGTAAAAGTAGCCCCATTTAGGGGCAACAGGAAGCACTCATGGAGAAGGGGTACATGTATATACACACACGCACATACACATGTTGATATCAATATATATAATCAATTTATATACATATTGTCTGTGGTCATATGCATATGAAGTAAAATTATTAAAATCTCCAGGAAAGTAATCATCAAATTATCTATTAATTCTAGCTAGAGAAAGTGGTAAATTGGATAGCTCTATACAGAAGACTTGAAAAATGTCTCTATTTCTGTTTTATAAAAAAATTCTGAAGGAGCAGAAAAAAATGTTAAAATTTGACAAACCTGCTTAGTCAGTCCATATCTATTTTAAAATGAGTTTCTATAAGCTTGAAATATTTTCTGATAATTTCATTAAAGAGTACCTACAAAATGTGGAACAGACTTAGTGTAAACTACAATTTGTAAAATTTGGCTGGAAGGTGAAAAACGAACAAATGAGGACTCCAGAAGAAGAGTGATTTTTCCTTTTAAAAGATAGAAAAGATTTCAGCATTTTATAGATTGAAGCAAAGGGCGGATAAAGAAGGATGATTTTTGAAATATAGGCAATAGAAGATTGCATGACAATACTGTTGTGAAATAAAAAATGAGAACATTTGTATGATCTTTGTCCTTTAAATTCAATTACAATAGAGTTAGAACTTTTATATTTTAATATATGCCTTCTCCTACTAAAAGTATAAACTCATTTTGTCTAGTTCTGCATTATAATAAAGAACTAAAGGCATAATGTTGTACCTCTTAGGTGACATCACTGAAAAACTTATAGTAAGACAAAGTCATATATTTTTTTTTCTCAGAGGAAATCAATAACCATGAGACTCTTTCACAAACTGCAATACATTTATATATTTTAAAGCATCATCACACAGTTGCAGTATTCCCAGTAATACATTACCAACACCAAAACAAGCCAGAAAGAGCATACCTGCTGAAAGAAAAAGAAAGGAAAATGTGTTACCCAACATGTATGATTTTATATTTCTGAATATTGAAGACTGTTGAAAAGATGATATAATTGAATTTATTGAAATGTACCAGATGGCAATAGAGAATTTACAATTTATGATATAGAATTTCTGACCTGCCCTATATAGTAACAACTATTGTGATTCTGTGAGTTAAAAATTCTTTTAAAATTTTGGGCAATTTATTTTTAATTTTGTGAGCTCAAGAGGAGATGTTTCTCCTTTTGGCCCTTAGAGAATAGAGGATATTTTTCTGAGATACATTTTTAGCCATAAGGTCATTATTTAGTGTGCTGGAACAATTACAGAGTTGAGGAAAAGATGACAATGATAGGAGATGGCATTTGCGAAAAAATATGGTCAGTGCTAAAAGAAGGCATTACAACCATCTCTTGAGTGACAGAAAGTCTTTCAATGAAATGCTGAATTTATCAGATACATAAATCATCAACTGTTACAGCAAATCTGCCAAATTAGGAAGAATTCAGCTACCATCATTACTAATCCCATTACTACAAATTCCTTGTTTCTTACTATTTTCATTCCAAATGTTCTCTTCCTGATCCTTTTACTCATTTTTTTTCTCAATCCTGTCACTGACACTTCTGCATCTTGGTGTCAGTTCATTGTCTGAGGTAAGTCAGTCACCTTGCAGTCCCTCGCCTCCTGCCCCAAGAGCTACTCCTCATTGGTGTTCTCCAGTGACCTCCAGTCCCTGGTATTAGCTGAATCTCATATCAGGGCAAGTCTTCCTAGTCAGATGATCAAAGTCTCAAAGGTGTTGGCTGCTGGTACAACAGGATTGGGATTCATATTCTGAGGTTAGGAATGCCTCTCACCTTTACGTAACTTAGTTGAAGCTCTCCTTGAGAAAATTATGAACTAGACAAAAATAACTCATGGTACCTCCCAACTTGCAGAGGTAGGCTCCTTTAACCCTTCTACCATCTTTTCTGGCCCTCAGCCTCTTTTTAATTCCATCTTTCAGGCATCAGGTTTCTGATTCAGCCTCAGTCTTTTCTTATCATGGAAAAAAAATCATCTCCTTGTTCTTAAACACAGTAATTATCAGCCTAAGTGAGCTACCTCCCCCAGAAATGCCTGTCACTGTTTCAGTGAATTTTAAACACCATTGGGGGAGAAAATTTCTCTTTGGCAGACGTTAAGATATTTCTGAAATAATACAGTTAACTGTATGTTAACTTGTAAGAAGATCTTTATTTCTAAATTGTAAACTCTAAGATAGGTAATAATCACTGTTAGTAAAAATTGTAATAAAAATACATACAGAATATTTATAATGCACTAGATTTTCTTATTTAATCCTCGGAACAGTCCTATGATGTCATATGTGATCATCCTCATTTTACTGATCAGAAAGTTGAAATGCAAAGAGGTTTGTAAACTTGCCTGAGGTTGCCTGACAAAGAAAGAACTACAGAGACCTCAGTCTTATGAAGCTACCATTATAAAGAATATTTCTTAAAAAATTCTGTGTCTACTGAATTGAAAAAGAAAATCAGGTCTGTACTGAACTCATTGTAATCCTCATGGGGTCAGAAATGTCTAAGCATTCTCCAGCCAAATTATTTCTCCTGTTTTTCAGTATCCAGCAAGCATTACCGACATTGAAACTACTTAGAAGAAGACCAATAGACCTACCAAATGAAAACATTTTAATAAAGAGATTTAAAAGGGAAGGAGAGTTATACACACACAGATAAAAACCTTCCTTAATGATGAAGCGTATAAAACCTACCCTCAGCCTCTTTTTAATTCCATTTTTTAGGCATCAGGTTTCTGGTTATGCAATACAGAATACAATAAAGACAATCTTAGGTAGAATTAAGATTTTCCAGATTCAGGCCACCACGAAGAATTATACTGGCTGAGGATACTACCAGTAGGGAATAAAGATCATAAATAACAAAACTCACCTTTTCTATTTTTGAGAGGAGTGTGGGGAGAGAGAGAGAAAGATGCTATATCTTTTTTATTTACCCCTGCTTGACTTTCAACAGACCCTGGTTCCTTGCCTACGTTCACCATATGCAAGAAGTTGTACAAAATGATTCCAGTGCATTCTTGTAACTGGGTAAATTGAAGGTTAACTTCTTGGGCAATTTGTTACAGAAATCAGACAAACTTCAAGTCTATCCTTGCACCATTTCCCTCTATTCTAAATGTAATTATAAATTCATACATTCAGGAACCTCAGAAATTCCAGTTTCCGGAATATCTAGAAGAGATGTTAAATCTAATTTTTAAAAAACCACACTGGCCAGGCACTTTGGCTCACGCCTGAAATCCCAGCACTTTGGGAGGCTGAGGCAGGCAGATCACGAGGTCAAGAGCTCGAGAGCATCCTGGCCAACGTGGTGAAACCCTGTCTCTACTAGAAATACAAAAATTAGTTGGGTGTGGTGGTGCGCACCTGTAGTCCCCGCTACCTGGGAGGCTGAGGCAGGAGAATTGCTTGAATCCGGGAGGCAGAGGTTGCAGTGAGCTGAGATCACGCCACTGCACTCCAGCCTGGTGACAGAGCAAGACCCCATCTCAAAAAAAAAAAAAAACAAAACAACAACAACAACAAAAACACATTAATTAGAAATCAACAATGATGGAGAGATCAACACATCTGGAATTTAGTTATGAGAAAAGCAAAAATGTAATGGGTGCAATGGAGAAAAAGTTGTAAAGAGCCCATGTAAAAATAAAATGACAAAATAAATTATAATTAAATTGAGGTAATATAGTTACAGACTTTGGAAGAATTCAGAATACATAATTATACTGATGATAGTAAATATACAACTACATTTTTATATATTTTCTTTATTGTCTTGAAAATAACTTAATGCTACTGTGCATTAAATACTTCTTAATTACAGTTGAATTCAAAAAATTCAGCTATAATGCCAGTGAGAAACAGCACATGGGGATATATAAAAAGTGGATTAAAGAGGAAAACAATTTTATATTCCTAATTCATCACACTATTTTATTACTGATTTATTCTACCCTTTATGCTTTAATATCGAATGCCCTTCCTTGATTTAAATAGACTTTGAAAGGGCAAGAGTAGAAAGAGTAGTGAACAAGAAGGCAATAAAATAAATTCAGAGAAACAATCCTTTCTATTTTCTGAAAATATAATGGAGACTTAGCCCTGACTTACAGTTTTGTTTTTATATATTACAATTTGATAACCTCTGTTGCTTGCCACAAAAAAATAATCTCTGGTAACAATTTAAAATGAATAAAATAAAATAATACCAATATTTTAACTAACTAAATGGGAAAATAATCACCTGTAACTTTGAGGAAATGCGTTAACATTTCTGCATGTCTTTTCATTCAAAATCAAGTCAAGTCTTTTGAAAGTGGGCCTGGAGATACAAGTGAAAAAAAATGATTTTGAGATGTAAGTAACATAAAGAGCGAGAAACAAAACAGGTGTTTTCAATTTTCTATCCAGTACAGGGTCACTTAATGTTACTATAGCATTAGTAAAGCTTTTTTAACTCTATATTGAGCAATTGTTTAGTCCTCCTTTTCAGGGTCAGTAGATAGCTATCAAAATTTGTATTTTCATTTTCATTTGACTAGAAATTTCATGCATGACATATCAGAAATATTTCTAAAAGTCAAATTGCATTTAGTGTTGCATAGCAATGTCATAGTTTGTCAGATAGTCCAATTTTACTGTTAAAAATAATGCCTGATCAATATTCTACAAAGGTAAAAGAACGGAAGAAATCAAGATGTACAAAAAAGTTGTATCAACATCACTTGAGAAAAACTGTCAACTGCGTGAAAGAATCAGTATATTGTTATGAATAAGAATTCCATTTACAAATGATTTCGATTTATACACTAAATTCCACAGACATGTCCTGCTGTTGTTTTACTTTTACTCTCGAAATACAGAGAATCTCGGAACCTGCCAAGTTATAAAATTAAAAAGCCTTAATTATCCACTGGGTGTAATAAATTTATGCAATGGTAACAACACATAATGATGATAAATTCTGCTTCTCTTACTGACTCACTCTCTCCTACCTGTCCTTCTCCCCATCCAAGTTAAGTAATATTAGACAAACCTGATTATTGTTTCTTCACAGCAGTTAGTCCTTACTCAGATGATTAATTTCTGTGAATCTAGAACTGTTTTCAATACTTTGGGAAATACTATACACAAAAACAGGAATGGAGAAGGATAAGCCCATTAGAGAAACTGCTAGAGCAAATTTTTTTTTATAAATAAATGTTGCAGTATTATTGACAGTAACCAAGATACAGAAACAGCTTAAATATCCATCAACAGATAAATGGACAAAGGAACTGTGGTATATACATAAAATGGAATATTATTCAGCCTTAAGAAAGGAGATGTGCCGTTTTCCATAGCATGGATGATCCTTGATGACATTATGCTAGCAGTGTCATACATTTTAACAAGATATATGTGTACATATTTGCACAAATATAATCTTTTAATGTTTCCTTTAAAAACTCAGTTCCTCAAAATCAGCTCTTCTTTATTTGAAATGTAGCTGACAGTATGGATAGCACAATAAAGTATGAAAAGTAGATAGGCTCAAAAAATACTTGAAAATAGCTTAAACTTATTAGTGATGCCTGAAAGTAAATATTGCAGGCATAAAGAGCATATTTTCTTTTATGCTCAATAGCAAACTCTGTTGAATCACAATCTATTTTGTTGAATAGCAAAAATCTTTCTAGATTTAAAAAAAAGTCAAAATTGCCTCCGTGTACTCTAGGAAAAAATATGGTGTTTAATAATGCACAAAAACAGTGATTATAAGAAACAACAAAAATTGAGTTACTGTTGTAGACAGAACATTGTCATTGAATGTGACGTGACATAAAGTAGGGGGGACCTGGATTCCGGTATTTGGTTTGTCACTTCCTAGATATGTGTCTATGAGAAATGTATTTTATTTCCCTGGGCTTCAGACTCCTCATCTCACACTTTAAGGATTAGACTCTAAACTCCTTTCCGGATAAATTGTAGCAGGTGCTACTGGTGCTGTGTTCATATCCCCTTATATTATTTTACCTTTTTGTGTGTGGGTGTGTGCACATGTGCTCCAGGTGAATGCTCAGTCTAAGCAGCCAGCACCGGACTGTCTTTGTCAGTGAGCTGTCCTTAGCTTTAGGAAACTAAGGCCTGCATTGCCTGCAGACACTGAGAGCCTGAAAAACATGGGCATGCCCAGCTTTGCTGTCTTCACCAATGAGCTGGCCTGGACTGGGACAATTCTGAAATGAGATTTCCCTTTCTCCAGAGCTTTCCTGTGGGATGAAGCCAAAGCCACCCTCTGAGATCTTGAAGCAGTCCTTTGGATGTACTTCTGTTTTCCTGACTTCCTCACTCTTCTGCTGTTGGTTCTCCTCAGAGTACTTCCTAATAAATCACTTTCACAGGAATTCTCATCTCAGAGTCATCTGTTTCTGAGGATTCCAGGCAATAACATTTTGACTTATTTTGTTTTGGTTTAACATTGGTTTGTGTGAACTCTAATGTCTAGCATTAGATAAGGCACATAACTTCAGAAAAAATTGTAAAAAAACTACTATAATCTGTATGAGTAAAACAAGTCAATGTAAATATTTTAAATAAGACCTGTAAGAGACTATAGTAACGTTATACAGTAAAGTAACAATAATATCCTGATGGAGATTCTTGGCATCTGTGAACTACTAACATAGATTCAGGTAAATTAAATAATTTCCAAATAAAGTTAGGAAACTTACCAAAAATGTAATCTACTTTGAGAGTGAAACAGAAAAAGCAAATAATAAAAATATATAAATAATCAAACTAAAATAAAAAACCAAGTGAATTGGTCAGTCTTATGAATATATTTTAAAATGTAGAATTAATATAGTATACTAACAGTAAGGTTTATTCTAAATACAAAGGGATATTATGAAGTGGCTAATCAAATATATTTATAAAATGTCAATGTCAAGTAAACACAAAGATTAACTCACTTTTGTGTTTTCATTTACTTTTAAATTAAAACAATGTTTTAAAAATACTATTTTTATAGTACTGGTAATATATATTATATACGTATCTAATTTTTAAATTATTTACAAGGATTTAAAAATACTTGCCTGTGGAAGTACATATTATTTTACAATACAAGAAATTACTTTGATAAATATTGATTGTGGGTTTAATCAGATCAGCTGAATGATATAAATTTACTGTAAGACTGAAATATTTCTGAGGGTGAGGACTCCTTTGATATATGCCAATGTATCAAAATACTTTTTTCTTCTGGCAAGTGAAATAAGAAGAAAAATCAGCACAACCACTATATCTGGCATTTATTTTCTCTCTTTTACCAACTGGTTTCCTTGAATTCAACCTAAGAGTGAGGTTGTCATTTGTGTGAGAAAAGTGTAAAGTTAACAGTACATTCACTCCTATTTTGCAAGGTATTTTTCTTTTGCTGATCGATAATTTCAAGTATTGCTCTAAAGTTTTACTGTTTGACATATATCATTTTGACAGTTCCTTAAATAACTTAAATGCTACCTACAAATGTAATATCAATAAGATCTATACTGGAGAGTAGTCTACACTGCTAAACCAACTTCATTCTTGCTGTAGTGGCAAACTGAAAAAGAAAATTATCTTCCCCACCTTCTTCATTTTATTCCATGTAACTCATTTTATTAATGCGCATCATCCAGCAAAGTAAAATAAAAATTTGTTTTTTATCTTGTTAAACGTAGTGTTAGATTTTAAATACGTTTATCTAAAGTGTATTTCATTACTGGCTTCACAAAATCTGAAGATGAGAATTTCTACACATGGGTAGAGTTTCTTTGATAATTAAGAAAGGCTTATTTTTATACTTTTATATCTTTACTGGCAGTAGACCTTTAATTTTACATTTCTCATCTTGCTTTTATTTTCTAGCCTCTCTCCTTGCATTATTCCTTTTTTAAAACTTTGACTAGATTAGGATTATGTATACAAAGAATGTGTAAAGTCACATAAAGCCGTAAACCATCCAAAGAAGGATTTTGCTTATTTGCCTGCTTTTCAGAAATTAGCATTACTACTCCAGCTTTCCTTTGATTTATATTTATTAGGTATATATTGTCAATTATTTTATTTTCCATATTTCTGTGGAACATTATACATACAGCATATTATTGGATTTTGTTCTCATGTCTTCAATTTAGGATCTTTGTCTTGTATTTGATTAACTTAATCCATCTTCATTTATTTTAATTTCTAATTTTTTCCCATATCCTGGACTTTCTAATTCAATTCTAGAAAATTTTCTTGTGGTGTTTAACAGTTATATAGGCCAATTTTATTGTTGTTTTCTTAACTTAAAAAACACATATATAATCACTTCTACTATTTCTTAAATGCGTAAATGACTTTATCTTCCGTAATACGAAAGGAGCACATTAGTATACCACATTTATTTCGTCTTGTGTTCTCTTCACCTCCCATTGCATTACTAATGCCTGGAATATTACTTCTAGTACTATGAATTTTTCTTTTCTTTGTTTATTCGTTTATTGTAGTATATCACATTTATATAAAATGATTAGATTGCTGTATTAATACTGTGATTACAGAGGGCATTTATTTTGTTCAGTTAGTTGTATATCTTTTGGACTAAACTTCTGAGTACCACTATTCTCAGGCACCTACTTCGTTTGGCCTCTGAGCTCATATTATCTGTGCTATATTGGCTTTTTTGTGTTGGAGAAAGACCAAAGGCCAGACCATAGTCACTGTCAGTCTAGAGTAGTCCAAGGTGTATATATGTGGGAGTTAGGGCATAGGACATGGGCTTTCTAATAGAAAGTCCCACACACCACCAACCAGAGTTATCACTGGATTTTACAACAACCAAGCAAGAAACGACTCTACTCAGAATTTCACTCCTAAATCCTTTGGGAAGAGAATGTAAGAAAAGGACAGTTTTACAAAGCTGTTATCTGTAAAGCTTGGAAATTGGATTTCAGAAGTAAAGGACTGAATGTCTCTGGCATTGTCAGCCCCCACATACTTTCACCTCACCCAGAAAAACCCTTGCCCATATAAATATTCACAACTGTAGTTTCAGGAAAAGAAGATAGGCATTGATTGTCCAAAAACAAGGAGATAAGAGGGTAGGATGGCAAGAGGTAAAGCAGAATTTAAACTCTCCTTCCGATGCTGTCTCTGGCTTCTCTTTGCCCTAAGCTGTGGCCACCCATTCACTCTTCACACAGAAACATTTAAAATAGACTTCTTACTGTTCTTCTTCTTCTTGTTAGATCTTGGATTCTGTCTTTCTCTCCTTATTTTGTTCTCAGCATTATTTTTATAAATATTAACCAGCAACCCATGCAAGTTGGATATCTTGTTGAACACCTGAATTCTTGTGTGTGTGTGTGTGCGTGTGTGTGTGTGTGTGGTGAATTTGTATCTCTATTCAATGTGTTATTTATATAAATAATTTCTATTTAGTAGTCTATAATTTCTCATAAACTCATTTTCCCTTTTAAATTATTCACATATTTTCATTGTCTGTTATTTTATTGTTTTACATACACTGACTTTATAGCTATATAATATTGTTGTAGAGTTGAAAATCTATGTTTATCTCACAATGAAATTATCCATGTAAAATGAAAATAGATGTTCTGAAATAGGGCCTTATAAATATTTCTTTGAAAGGACACTTCATGAAGTGTGAAAATGCCAAGCATCGGCTAATAAATCTTTGTGACAATTTCTGTTTAAATGCAATTTTTAAATAATGCACCAATTTAAAATGTAGAATAAATAACATAGTGAGACAAGAAATCTTATCCAAAATTTTATTCTGTTATGAATACAATTGAATACTGCTAGGTATTACTTACTTTATAGCTTAAGAAATCTCCATGCATTATTTTAATGGCTCAAACCACCCTATCACATTTTTTTAAACTAAAACAATACACCAGTCAAAGGAAATAATTGATCTATGTTTGATACTATGCACATACTTACTTACATTAAAGCACCAACATGAGCGCATGGCCCTGTGTTGAAAATGCCGAGGCAACAAATACTGTAAGACAACTAATACTTGTTTAAATTTCAGTTCTTTTTATTGATTATTTTTACTCCCCAAAACACCGTATTTGTTCCGGGAAACATTGACTATATAGTCTATTAGCTCCATCTCCCCCTATCCTCTCTCTACTCTGCCTCCCCTTTTTTGTCTTCTTCTCAACTTGCTTCTCCTGTTCATTTTTGCCTTATTCTTTCACGATTTCTTTCCTCCTCCTTCCTCACATTTTCTCCTCTTTTCCCTTCTCTTCTTCCTCCATTATCAAGTAGTAATGGTGCCATTTCTGATACTTACAAGTGTCAATGATGGTTCTACTCATCATTCACCAGACACTTTCCATGTGCTGGACACTGTGCTTAGCCTTTTACTATATGAGTGATTACAGTTGGCAGTGCTCAGAGTTCAATGGGAACTTCAATTTAATTGGCATGTGGTTTGATTAAAATTATGCTCTGACAGTTTTAAAATTAGATTAAAATAAATAGACTAATTAATTTAGATTAATCAAGACAAATTTTAAAACTCTAAAATTGTGTGTATATACTTTTAATAAAATATATAGCTTCTTAATGTATACTTTGTCCCTAGGTTGATTTAAATATGGAGCAAAATATAATGCTTCAGGTGTAAATATTTAAGACAGTTCAAAATGAAATAACACTAAAATGAAATTAAATTTCTCATAAATTTATTATATAAGATTGTTATTCTTTAAAATATCCTGGCAGTATTCTTTCTTTTGCGCTAGGACACCAGCCAAAAGCCATATGGCACATAACATCAGTAGATGTTATCATATAACAATAATATTTAAGGGTGCCTGGAAATGGTCCTCTTGGAGAAAATTAGTTAATAATATAAGCAGATGCAAAATTGCCTCTAGGTAGGCATATATTTTTATCAGCAAAATATTTGATGCTTGGCTTCCAAGGATATATTCACTATAATGAACTTCTGTATTAAAATTGTTTACAAGAGATTGGTAACATTAGACAACTCAAACTGGGTTGTTCTCTGTAAGAATAAATGGAAGTCACAAGATTTGCCTTAAGTACCTCTTTCAAAAAGAATAAAAATACAGAAAACCATTTGTACTCTAACTGCAGGAATCAAACTAGTTTTACTTTATAGATTCACAATGAAGTAAAATGTATAAAATCATTTACATTTTAAATACCAAGGATCAAGATCCCTAGCCAAGTGAAGAAGGTAGGGTAAACATAGTTGAGGCTTTGGGTGAAGTATAATAAAAAATAAACATATGTTAGAGAGCTTATCAGAATCTTCGAACAGAAAGTTGTATATATTATATATATATTTCCCCCCTGGGGCTTATAGTGTCCTGGAGAGTGGTATATCATACAAATAGCCAGTGACCAGACCATGAAGAACCAAATGAATAATGCTAAAGTATTTCAAATGTATGTTGAATTTATAAGGGACCAATGAAACATGATCTGATTTTATTTTAGAAAGGTGAGTTTAGCTGCAGTATGGAGCATATATTAAGTGATACAAAACTGGAAGAGAGAACACTGTTAAATGGTTACTGCAATGATTCTGGAGGAAAAAATATGAAGGGCTATACTAAACACTGGTAGATAAAACAGAGAGGAAGGAACAGCTCTAAAAGTTATTTAGGAAAAAGAATTATTTGAACTTATAACCAGAAAAATGTGAGAAGCTAAGTATCCAGGATGACTCTTAGGGTCTATAACGGGAGATTCTTTGATAGCAAAGCCTTTTACTGGTACAAGGAATCTGCAGGAAAAAAAACATTAGAAGATGACGAAGTTTGTTTATACTATGCTGACATTATGACATATCTAAGTGGATATGCCTAGTACGCAAACTGACATATGGGATAGGCATTGTTAAAAATAAGTTGTATAGATTTTAGTAATAAAATGAGTGTAAGGAGAGAGGTGATCTTTCATAATTTTGGTTCACCAAGTTTCAGCTTTCTATTATTATTCATAATTTTAATTCAAGTAAATTATTCTTAAGTGACTGGCATTACAAATATTTTGGTAATATTCTGAAAATAATTATTTAAAATTAATGGTTGTGAACGGAAATTGGTATAATAGACAAATCAGATAAGATAAAGTTAGTGTACATACAGCTGGTAATATTCATTTTCCCTTGTTAGTAAGCCAATATGAACCTGAAATAACATAGTGTGTTTACTAATCTAGCCAATATTTTTAAATATAAATCCAATACTGGGAGCACTGGTGAAAAACTGGTACACACATTTTATTTCTAGTGACATTTTTGCTTGTTAACAATATTTTGGGACACAATTTAACAAATATTTAGAATGAGCCATGAAGATATTCTTAAAATACTATTTGATTAATTCTATTCTTACAGTTTAATTTAAGGAATAATTGAAAGTAAAAATAGAGATATGCAAAAAATGTTTAATGTGGTTCAAAAATTAGTCTAAATATCCTCAAGATTTATCAAATAACATAACAACAGCAAAATGCAATGGTACATAGCCATTACAGATTCACATGTAAAGAAAGGAGAGTGAAATTAAAAGAATTTCTATGAGACATTGAATCTTAGAAATTTTTGTTCTCTGAAAATTGTATTTCAATTGAATTTTGTTTTATTTTGGGGAACCAATTACACTATTTTTTTTACTCTAAATAATATATACATATAAAATCATAACATTTTTATTTATTATAGATTCTTGGGTTCTTTTACAGGTTTGTTACATGGGTATATTGTGTAATGCTAGTGTTTGGGTTTCAAGGGAACCCATCACCCAAATAGTGAAGAGAGTATCCAATAGGTGGTTTATCAACCCTCAACTCCCTCTCATAACCTCCCCTCTTTTGAAGTCTCCAATGTCTATTATTTCCATCTTTATATCCATGTGTACCCCTTATTTAATTCCCACTTATAAGTGAGAATATATGGTGTTTGATTTTCTGTTTCTGAGTTATTTCACTTAGGATAATGGCCTCTAGCTCTATCCATGTTGCTGTGAAGAACATAATTTCATTCTTTTGTATGGCTCTGTAGAATTCCATGGTTTATAGATACCACATTTTCTTATCCAATTCATGTTTGATAAACACTAAGGTTTGATAAACACTAAAGTAAATGACTTTACTATTGTGAATAGTGCTGCAGTAAACTATGAGTGCAAGTGTCTTTTTGATAAAAAGATCTTTCTTTGGGTAAATACCAGGTAGTGGGGTTGAAAGGTAGTTCTATTTTTAGTTCTTTGAGAAATCTTCTACCATTTTCCATAGGGGTTGAACTAATTTACATTGTCCATGAACAGTATATAAGTATTCCCTTTTCTCCATATGTATACCAATATTTGTTATTTTTCAACTTTTTAATAAAAGCCATTCTGACTGGTTTGAGATGGTATCTCATTTGCATTTCTCTGATGATTAATGATGTTGAAGGTTTTTTCATGTTTGTTGGTGACTTGTATATTTTCTTCAGAGAAGTGTCTGATGACCTTTGCCCACTTTTTGATGGAGTTATTTATTTTTTCTTGTTGATTGTTTAAGGTCCTTATAAATTTTGGATATTAGTCCTTTATCAGAATCATAGTATGCAAATATTTTCTCCCATTCTGTCGGATGTGTGTACTCTGTTTATAGTTTCTTTTGCTATGCATAGCTCTTTAGTTTAAGTAAGTCCCATTTGTCTACTTTTCTTTTTGTTCCATGTGCGTTTGAGGTCTTTATCATAAATTATTTACTTAGGTGAATACTCAGAAGAGTTTTCCCTAGATTTTCTTCTAGGATTCTTATAGTTTGAGGCCTTACTTTTAAATCTTTAATCCATCTTTTTTTTTTTTTTTGAGACAGAGTCTTGCTCTTGTCGCCCAGGCTGGAGTGTAATAGCACGATCTCAGCTCACTGTGAACTCCAAGTTTCCAAGCAACTTTCCTGCCTCAGCCTCCTGAGTAGCTGGGATTACAGGTGCCTGACACCATGCCTGGCTATTTTTTTTTTTTTTGTATTTTTAATAGAGACGGGGTTTCACTATGTTGGCCAGGCTGGTCTCAAACTCCTGACCTCAGGTGATTCCCCCGCCTTGGCCTCCCAAAGTGGTGGAATTACAGGTGTGAGCCACCATCCTCAGCCTTAAATCTTTAATCTGTCTTGAGTTAATTTTTGTAGTATGTTGAGAGGTAAGGGTCCAGTTTAATTCTTCTGTATATAGCTAGTTAGTTCTCTCAGCACCATTTATTGAATAAGGAGTACTTTCCCCATTGTTTATTTTTGTTGGCTTGTTTGAAGATTAATTCATTTTAGATGTGTGGCTTTTTTCTGGGTTCTCTATTCTGTTCCACTGATCTATGTGTCTATTTATGTACTGGTACCATACTGTCTTGGTTATTAGAGCCTTTTGTATAGTTTGAAGTTGGATAACGTACTGTCTCTGGCTTTGTTCTTAATGCTTATGATTGCTTTGGATATTTACGCATTTTTTGGTTCCATGTTATTTTTAGCATTGATTTTTCTAATTCTGTATAAAATGACATTGGTCATTTGATAGGAATTTATTTCAATCTGTAGATTTTTTTGGGATGTGTAGTCATGTTAACAACATTGGTTTGTTCTATCTATGAGCATATCATGTTTTTCTATTTGTTTGTGTCATTGATGATTTCTTTCACCAGTGTATTATAGTTCTTGTTGTAGAGATACTTCACCTTCTTGGTTAAATGAAACATATTTTTAGGTATTTTATTTTATTTTTTGTGGCAATTGTGAATGGGAGTTAATTCTTTATTTGGTTGTCAGCTTGAATATTGTTGATGTATAGAAATACAATTGATTTTGGGTACATTAATTTATGTCCTGCAACTTTATTTAATTCATTGATCAGGTCTAGGCATTTTTTGGAGGAATCTTTAGGGCTTTCTACGTATAAAATCATGTAATCAGAAAAGAGAGATAGTTTGACTTCTTCTCTTTTATTTACATGCCTTTTCTTTGTTTTGCTTGCCTGATTGCTCTGGCAAGGACTTCCAGTATTATGCTGTGTAAGAGTGGTGAGAGTGGATATTCTTGTCTTGTTCTAGGTCTTAGGAAGAATGCTTTCAACTTTTGCCCATTCAGTATGATGTTGGTTGTGGGTTTGTGATATATGGATCTTATTATTTTGAGATACGTTTATTTGATGCCTAGATTGTTGAGGGTTTTTATCATGAAAGGATGTTGGATTTTATGTAAAACTTTTTCTGCCTCTACTGAGATAATGATAGGTTTTTTTTATTTTGTTTATGTGATAAATCACAATGATTGATTTGCATATGTTGAACCATTGTTTCATCCTAGTAACAAAATTCACTTGATTGTGATGGATTATCTTTTGATGTGCTGTTTGATTTGGTTTGCTAACATTGTACTGAGGATTTTTGCATCTGTGTTCATCAGGGATGTTGACTTATAGTTTTCTTTTTCTGTTGTGTCCTTGCCAGGTTTTCGTATCAAGATGATACTCATTTCCTAGAATGAATTAGGAAGCATTCCCCCCCCCTTGTTTGTTTTTAATAATTTCAGTAAGATTGGTACCAGATCTTCTTTGCAGATCTTCTTTGCCTATCTGGTAGAATTCTGCTGTGAAACCCTCTGGTTCCAGAGGGTTTTTTTTGTTTTTTTGTTTTTTTTTTTTTTTGTAGATACTTTTATTACTGATTCAATTTTGGAACTCATTATTGGTAGGCTCAGAATTTCAGTTTCTTCCTGGTTCAATTTTTAGAGGTGGTGCAGTTCCAGGAATTTATCCATTACCTTTGGGTTTTCTAGATCGTCTGCATAGAGATGTTCATAGCAGTCTCTGAGAACGTATTGTATTTCTGTGGTATCAGTTGTAATGTCACTTTTGTAATTTCTGATTATGCTTACTGAAATCTATTTTTCTTGGTTAATGTAGCTAGTGGTCTATCAATTTTGTTTATCCTTTTAAAGAATCAACATTTTATTTCATTTGATACTTTGTTTTTTTTGTTATCTGTCTCATTTAATTCTTCTCTAATCTTGGTTATTTCTACTTCTTTTCTTCTTCTAGCTTTGGGTTTGGTTTGTTCCCATTTCTCTGTTTACTTTATGTCTGACATTAGGTTATTAATTTGACCTATTTCTATTTTTTTGGTGTAGACATTTAGTAATATAAACTTTCCTCTTAAAAATACTGCTTTTTCTGTGTCACAGAAGTTTTCATATGTTGTGTCTCTATTTTCATTTGTTTCAACTTTTTAAATTTCTGCTTTAGTTATTTGCGCAAAAGTCATTCAGGAGCAAGTTGGGTTTTTTTTTGTTTGTTTTTTGCTTTTTTCATTTTCTTGTGTAGTTCTGGTATTGATTTCTAATTTTATTGCACTGTGGTCTGAGAAGTTGCTTGATATGACTTTGATTTCTTTGAATGTGTTGAGAATCTCTTTATGGTCAAGAATGTGGTCAATTTTAGAGAACGTTCCATGAGCAAATAAGAAAAATGTATATTCTGCAGTTGTTGGGTGGAGTGTTCTGTAGATTTTTTTAGGTCATTTGGTCAAGTCTAATTTAAGTTCAGAGTTTCTTTGTTAGTTTTCTGCTTTGATTATTGGTTTAGTGCTGTTAGTGGGGTGTTGCAGTTCCCCACTACTATTGGATGACTGTCTATCTCTTGGTCTAGTAGTATTTGTTCTATAAATCTGTGTGCTTTGATGTTATATGTGTGTATATTTAGGATAGTTAAATCTTCTTAAATTGAATCCTTTAGCATCACATAATGCTCTAATTTGACTTTTTAAAAAAACTGTTCTTTCTTTAAAGCCTGTTTTATCTGATACTAAAATAGCAACCCCTGCTCTTTCTTGTTTTTCATTTGCATGATACATCTTTCTTTTTCTTTTTACTTTGAGCCTAGGGCTGTCATTTTGCATGAGATACTTCTCTTGAACTCAGTATATGGTTGGGTCTCTTTTTCTTTTTAATCCGATTTTCCATTTTTGTCTTTTAAGTGGAGTATTTAGGCTGTTTACCTTCAAGGTTAATATTGATATGTGAGGTTTTGTTCCCATCATAGTATTGTTAGCTAGTTGCTTTGTAGTCTCAATTGTATAATTGCTTTACAGGATCTGTGAATTTCGTACTTACAGGCGCTTTTAGGTAGCAAGTATTGTCCTTTCATTTCCATGTTTAGAATTCCTTTGAACATTTATTATAGGGCCATTCTAGAAATCTCTTTGCATTTGCTTGTCTACGAAAGACTTCGTTATTCATTTGATTATGAAGCTTCATTTTGAAGGATATAAATTCTTGGCTGGCATTTTGTTTTCTTTAAGAGGGTAAAAATAGGCCCCCAATCTCTTCTAGCTGATAAGGTTTTTGCTGAGAAGTCGGAGGTTAGTCTAATGGGATTTTCTTTATGGGTAACTTGTCCCTTTTCTCAAGCTGCCCTTAAGATTTTTTTCTCCCCCTTCATGTTGATCTTGGGTAGTCTCATGACTATATGCTTTGGTGATGGTCATCTTGTGTAGTATCTTACAGGTGGTCTCTGATTTTCTTTCTTGTATTTGGATGTCAACCTCTCTAGAAAGATTAGGGAAATTTTCCTAAATTATTTCTTCCAGTATTTTCCAGGTTGTCTTTTTCTTCTTCCTCATGAATGCCCATATGTCATAGGTTTGGTTGTTTTTCATAATCCTATATTTCTTAAAGACTTTCTTCATTTTTTGAAGTTCTTTTTGCTTTGTTTTCGTCTGACTTAATACAAAAACTGGCTTCCAATATCTAAAATTCTTTCTTCTGCTTGATCTAGGCTATTGTTAAAGCTTTCAACTGTATTTTGAAATTCCTTTCATGAATTTTTCAATACTATAAGTTCTATTTTTTTAATTTTGTTTTGTTTTGTTTTAGTATAGTTATCTCATGTTTTGTATCTTGCATTTTTTTTCTGGTTTCTTTGTGCTGAATTTTAATTTTCTCTTGGATCACATTGAATTTCCTTGAAATACATATTTTGAATTGTTCATATGTCATTTTAGATTTTTAATTTTGGTTAGGATCCATTGCTAGATAGCTAGTGTGATCCTTTGGAAGATATCAAGATACTCTGGCTTTTTGTACTGCTCAAGTTGTGCTGATTCCTTCTCATCTAAGGGAGTTGTGACTTTTTATTTTTGTATTTGCTATCATTTGGATGGAAGATTTTTTTTGTGTTCCTTTCTCCCTTGAATGTTTGAATATGTGATTGTGTTGTATATTTTCTATGATATTTTGGCTTTATTTCTGGGTGCTTTGAGGGGCCCAGTGCTCTGTTTGGGTTCCTTGGTTGGGGCTAGCTTCTGGCTTTTTCAGATGCTGCTTGTTGTAGTGATGTATTAGCCATATGAGCTGACGCACTGCCTCCTGCAAGGCTGAGGGTGAGGAGGAAGGACTCGGGAAGCTTATTTTATGGACTAGAAGTGAGCTCTTCTGGCAGCAGGTTTTTAATTTGGTTGTGCAGTTCAGGATCCAGTCCAGTAGATGGTGATTAAGAGTAACAGCTGTCTTGCCCTCAAGTAGGTTGATGATGAGTGGAAGCACCTGCCCTGACCAAGTGGGATATGGCAGGCAGAGATCCTGTTGGGTGTATTGAGATCTCAGGGGAGGGGACAAGGGGGTGGTGCACTAGCTGCTTGTCCTGAGCAGGCAGGGACATGATCCACTTCCCTATCATGCCCCTCTCACAGGACACATGTTCATTTCATATAGACTTTGACCTTTTGTTCCTGGATGCAGCACAGCTGCAGCTGGCAGGTACACCCTTTGGCAGCTACCACCGCACATTGACCATTCTCTAAAATTGGCTGCCTTCTTGATCATAAACAGTGTCTCAATAAATTCAAAGAAATCAAAATCATATTGATATGGTTTGGCTGTGTCCCCATCCAAATCTCAACTTGAATTGTCTCCCAGAATTCCCACGTGTTGTTGGAGGGACCCAGGAGGAGGTCATCAAAACATGGTGACCAGCCTTTCCCATGCTATTCTCGTGGTAGTGAATAAGTTTCACAAGATCTGATGGGTTTATCAGGGATTTCCACTTTTGCATCTTCTTCATTTTCTCTTGCCACCACCGTGTAAGGAGTGCCTTTCACCTCCTGCCATGATTCTGAGGCCTCCCCAGCCATCTGGAACTGCAAGTCCAATTGAACCTCTTTTTCTTCCCAGTCTCCGGTATGTCTTTATCAGCAGCATGAAAACAGACTAATATACATATCAAGCAACTTCTCAGACCACAGTGCAATAAAATTAGAAATCAATACCAAAACCACTAAGTAAATGGAAAGTAAACACCTTCCTCCACTCAAGGCACATGGCTACTGCCAGTGCTTTCAGGCACCACAGTATGATTAGACTGTCATGGTTCATTGATTTTCAGGGAACAGATCTACTTCAATACAAAAATTAGCCAGATGCATTGGCAGGTGCCTGTAATCCCAGCTACTCAGGAGACTGAGGCAGGATAATCACTTGAACCCAGGAGTGGAGGTTTCAGTGAGCTAAGATCACAACACTGCACTCCAGCCTGGGTGACAGAGTGATACTCTGTCTCAAAAAAAAAAAATAGGTAAGACAGGTAAACATAGTAACCAACCTGAAAGTAATAAACATAGACATACATGAATTTTTACCTTTTATATTTAAAATTTTACTATTGATTTTTAAATTCCTAATAATTTATTTAAATGAAAAATTAATAATTTTTTTTGACAGGAAACAAAACTGTACGTGAAGATGGCAACTTATGATTCTAACACCATTTACTGAGACCTTTTTATATGTTTATTTCTTTCGAGTTGGTTTTGTTTCTTTGACTCTTGGTCTTGGTTTTATCTTTTCCTTGACTGGTTCTCTTTTGATTGTAATTGTCAGAAGGACAATTTGATTTATCGTAAACTAAACGGAAATTTATCAAAAGACCATGGGGGTGACTCATCAAACAGGACTGAGAGCCAGTGCCAATACCAACTGTAATTAACAACACAATTGACACTTTCACTCTCTGCGCTCATTTGTGCTGTTCGTTAATTTTGTCTTCTTTTGCTTCCTTTTTTCTTTCTTTTTCTTTGTAGAAGCAAACCTCTGCTATTTCTCTGGTCTACTTGAGCATAAACTTAACCATTGTTTGCTCTCAAGCTTTTTTACTTTTGACTTAGGTACCACAAAAATATTAACTTATTTTCTTTTTATTCTTTATACGATAATTGCCAGAAAAGTTTCCTATTCTAGCTTGGAAAGAGGATCTGTTCCCTGAAAATCAATGAACCATGACAGTGTGATCATATTATAATGCCTGAAAGCTCTGGCATTAGCCATGTGTCGTGAGTGGAGGAAGGTAAAGTTCCCGGGAAAGTATGTATGTGTGACGGGAGCAATAAGCGGGGGCCTGGTCAGAAAAGTAGCATGTTTGCAACCATCTGAAATAACGAATGCATTCATGTAAAGATTCCTGTGTTCTTAGCCCAGATACTAGCAGTATTTATAGCTTTCATCAGCTAAACCCTCTTATATGATTTCTATCACTACATACCTGCTTGGATGTTTCACAGTTATCTCACTTTTCATTATGCTCGGTATCTCCCATTCACCCTTATTTTCAGTTCATCCTGCTTCTTCTTCACCCATTCATCCCATCTCCAATTGAACCTGCCTCTCCTGAAGTGTTTCTCATATCAGGAATATCACCATCAACCAGCCTCTCATTTACTGAGAACATAAACTTGGGAGTTGTTCTTGACTGTTCCCTTTTGCTAAACCTACCAATTACAATTAATTATGCACTTTTAAATCTAACTCTTATTTTGAGTCTGGGAAATAGATAGGACTCTATGCCTTTTGCAAAAAGCATTTCCTCTAGACAATTGCATTATCCTCTAAATTTCCTTTCTCCTATATGATCCCTACCTCTAATTTCTTCTGCATACAACAGACAGAATGATGTTGGTCAAATACAATTGAACTGTGCTAGAAACACTTCTATGATTTCCCACTGATCTAAACATAAAATTGAGCATTTTGTAGAGCCTACAATTGTGCCAATATTCTGCTTGCTCACTATGTTCTAGTCACACTACACACACACACACACAAACATATATATTAGTTTCTTAAGAAAAAATGCATATACTCCTCCCCAACTCCTCTGAACTTTATTCAATTTTTCTCTCTGAAACACTCCATTGCTTACTGCCTGGCTGTGTCCTTGTCCTATAACCTTAAATGTCATTTCTTCACTAAGGCCCACCATGAGTGTCAAATGGAAATGGCATCTTTATGTTATTCTCTCTCCTAACTTCCCTTTATATCACTTACCAAAATTTATCATTTTTTACCTGGTAAAACATTTGCTTATTGGAAGTCTGTCTCTCCTATGAAGTAGAAACAGCAAAACAGCGAGTACAATGACCCTTTGCTTACCACTCTCTATGTCATGAGAGCATTGTGTGCTGCTCTCTATACATCCCACTCCTTTTGCTCGGAGCCTGCGCCTCTTCTGCTAGCTGCATAGTGGAGTTGTGTCCTACTCAGGAGATGGACTCTAAAAGGGCCCACTGTGAACAATTAGCCAACATATTGCATAACTAGTTTTGTTTATAAATATAAATATGCAAAATAATACAATGTATATTTAAATATACAATTTTATTTTAGTTCTAATTACACAGAGAGAAAAAGTGAGCACAGTTTAATTTGCATAATTAAATATGCTATTACTGATGGATGAATTAATAAATTACAGATACTCATTAAATATTTGTTGGAATCAATTAAGTCCAGCTTTAAATGGCTTTGCTACCATTTCTATTTGAAAGATGAATAAACAGACATCTAAAGCAACTGAGTAATTCCTCTAGTCACATATAATCTCTTTAGGTTTTCTGTCTTATTATATTTTGCTATTCAGATAATACATATATGGATTTGACTTTATTTTTAATTTTTGCTCATGACTATGCTGAAGGAAACTTGAAGGATAATGAATTTCATGGCACTCAGAATTTCTTGAGTTTGTCAGTGAAGTTTGATCCGTGCATACAGTTTTGAAGTTTGATTTATGACATCAATTGTTTTCTAGCTGATCGTCAACCTGTAATGCCATGCTGACTCTGCAAGTGTCTAGTGATCTTATTCTTGTCTCCCTTATGCTTGTGTTTCTGGAATGCTGTCATCAGCATATTACTGTTAATGAATGACTGTCTTGGAGACTTTTGTGTCACTTCACGGTTTACTATAAGAATTTTTATACACATTGAAATTAAATCAATACCATAAAATAAAATGCTCACAATCTCCTAAAAAAACGAATATTTTCTTTAAAATAGGAATCTTATTTTTAAACCATAGTGATTTAAGTGGGCAGGGTATTATATGCTGATCTTCCTCAATAAAAATACCAAGCAAGTTAAAGCTGGAGAAATATTTGTCATATATTCAAGATCTCAGTCTCAATATTGTTGGCAGGTTTCTGTTTTCAGTGATGCAAGGGTTTTGGTTTTTTTTAATGAGAATAGTTTTCAAGGTTGAATTAAGGACTTATGGTTGTTGTATTAGTCAATGCCATTTTAACTCTCCTAAATCTTCACAATGCCTATATTCAAACCCTATTACTCCAAATTCATTGTGTGTGTGAATGTATTTGTAAGTGTGCATGTGCACATCTTGAGGCTTAAATGGGGGCAATAAATTGCAAAATAGAAAATTCAGAGAAATTGAACTATAATGCAATGCTATCCTAACTTGTATTGGAATGCAGCCGTATAAGCTTGTAGTACATTCTTCACTGAACTGAAGTGACCTACTGGAGTTGCTGACATAAAGGGAAAATTGCAGACCTTTACCACAGGGCAAGAGCCTATAAACTTATGCCTAGACAAGTTGAAATTTCATCCTGTAGACAGATCATGTCAATAAGAAGCAGAGTATGTTTCTTTATCCCAAGGTCACCTACCAGTTTATAGATGAATAAAAGTGAGAGAGATGTAGAGCAGAAATTCCCTAATGCAAATATGGGCCAAGGGAATGGAGAGCCCCTGACAAATAGAATGTATCTGTTTAGACCAGGATGCTGCTAGTGAGGGAATGTTTGGGACTTGATGTGTCAAAAATTCTTCTGGACCTATTTCCTGTAGAAGATATGTCTGTATTCATCATTTTTTGGATGATGATTCAAAAAATCATCATTCATTGGATGAATCACCTCATTAATTTTCATCATTAATTGGATGAATCTTCTCATTAATCTTTCACTCACAATGTAAAATTCAGGTAAGAGTGAAAATGGAGTATATAAGATTCTCTTTTAATAAAAGAAATTCTAATCTGTGTATGAAAGGAAACGTTTGTCATGTGATGTTACAGTATCAATTTCTCAGACATATATTTGATTTTTACCCATTGTTTAATATCCTAACTTTTCTCTTTGTACTGTTTTTTTTTCTTACTTTCTTTTGTCTTATCATAAAGTATCTTTGCAGACCAGAATTACTGGAACAAACCCTTAGTTCAGATTTCATTTCCAATCTTTCTCTACTTAAATTTATATATGATACAAATGCCAGAAATTTTGCTGGACTTGTCATGTCATCAATATTAACTTCCAATAGCAAATGCGTCTGCAAATGTCAAGTTCAAAAGCTGATCTCTGATGCCACTCCAGCCTTATGCATATTCTCTCATCCACCCAACTCTTCATTTATTAAAAACAGTAGAGTATCTAGAGTGTGCCTAAAAGTATATAAGGAAGTGTGGAGTCAGTATGGTACTAAATAAACATGGTTCCTGCTCTAAGGAACTTAAATACTAGTGCAGAAGGCAGACCAAACATAGGCAAACCACAAATAAAAGAAATAATTGTCAGTCAAAATGACATTTAGCAAAAAAGATGTTAAGACAGAGAATCACTTGGAGATAAGAATCTACTTTAAAAAGAATATCTGTAAGGCAGTGGCACCTAATATGCAGAAGATTCCAGATGAAGGAATAGTAGGTTAAAACTTCCTCAAGTGGTAAAGATCTTGATCCATTCAAGAAAGTGAAAGAAAATGAGTGTGAGGAGAGTCATGTTTGCAAGTGACAGAGTTGTGTTAATATGAGATGAAGGTAGTATAATAGATAAGGCGATGTAAGGCAGGGGCTGGCTGTACATCATGGTAAAAAGTTTAATTTTTATTATATAAACCAGAATGCTGCAATAACAGTATAAAACAAGAAGCAAATGGTAGTCATGTATGTAATTTAGTATGCTAAATATGTTATACTTAAATTAATATATCCAAAAGCATCTGATTTTAAGATGCAATAAATATATAGTTATTCATGAAATATTTTGTGAGTGAAATTTTTTTGTACTGATTCTTTTAAAATCCAGTGTGTATTTGACACAAACATCTCAGTTTACAGCAGCTGCATTTCAGGTGTTCATTTGTCACCTGTGCCTCATGACTACTCTATTGGAATGGAAGACTATTAATGTGTTCAAGCAGGAGACTGATGTGATCCAAATTACATTTTCATGTTACTCTGCTATTATTTACAGAAACTATGGAGTGGAGAAGGTCTGGATGAAGACAGGAAAATGAGTTAGGAGGCTGTATTAGTTTCCTATGGCTTGGGTAACAAAGTACCACAAACTGGCTGACTTAAAACAATTGAAATTTATTTTCTCACAAGTCTTTTTTGAGACCATAAATCTGAAATCAAGATGTGGGCAGAGCCATATTTCCTCTGAGGGCTCTAGAAAAGGAGTCTTCTTGACCTCTTTTAGCTTCAAATGGTTGCTGGCAATTTTTGAAGTGGCTTGGCTTGTAGATGGATCTATACTTTGTAATTTCTATCTCTGTCTTCACATGACCCTCTCTTCTGTGTGTCTGTGTAGCTGTGTCCAAATGTCCCTCTTCTTATAAAGAACACTTGTCATATTTGATTTGTAGCCAATCCTTATCAAGTATAATCTCTTTTTAACGTGATTATATCTGCAAAGGCCCTATTTCCAAGTAAAGTCACATTCACAGGCTCCAAGTAGACATGAATTTTAGAGGTACACAGTTCCAGACAGTGCAGAGGGCCATTGGAATAAAAGGTGGTGGTGGCTTGTACACACCCAGCACACATCTATACTTCACTCCCCTCTGCACCCTAGGTAGTAGGCTGGGGTGGAGGCAGTAGATATAAAAGAAGTGATTGTGAAATACATTTTAGAGATGCAATTAACTGATGTCTTGAATGCGGAGGGGCAGAGCCAAAACAATTTGGGTGATATTTCCAATCAGAGTTTCTATCATGCCTTTCCTGATCAGTTACTAAATGCCCACTGTTTTTATCCTCGAAATTTGTGTTTCTAGCTTCTAAAGGATCTAACTCAGAGCCATCTCTTTTATGTCCCTCTTTATGAAGCCTTTCTTAATTAGCTTTACCTTATTGGTAAGAGTATTAAACTAGAAGAAATGGATTAGCCTGTCTTAAGTACTAAAGAAATCAAGTATATTTGTATAATCCATTATTAGTGAAACTTTGCCAGTGTTTAAATATACTGCAATGTACTCTTTGAAAAAATCTAGAAACTGGAAATTTTAGAATTGAAATAGAAATCATAATTCAACTCGCATTGTATTAGGTCATTTTCACACTGCTATAAAGAACTACCCAAGACTGGGTAATTTGCAAAGAAAAGAGGTTTAATTGACTCATAGTACCACAGGCCCTAACAGGAAGTGTGACTGGGAGGCCTCAGGAAACTTATGCTCATGATGGAAGGAGAGGGAAGTAAGCACCTTCTTCACATGGTGGCAGGAGAGACAGAGAGAGAGAAAGAGAGAGCAAAGTGGGAAGGGCCACCCTTTTAAACAACCAGATCTCGTGAGAACTCACTATCAAGGGAACAGCAAGGGGGAAATCTGTCTCCATGATTTAATCATCTCCCACCAGGGCCCTCCCCTGATACAAAGGGATTGTAATTCACATGGGATTTGTGTGGGGACACAGAATCAAACCATAATTCTCATTAAAAACAAAAAGCAAAACAAAACTACATATCCTTTACATCTAGAATATGACACACAGTTATCTGGGTACAAATATTCCTAATGATTTCAATCTCTAAATATACTAATTTTTCCAATTCATATTTTTTGTCAGTCTATCTCATTCATAAATGAAGTCACCCAAGTTCTTAAATCTAGTCATATTTTTGGTTTGTACAATCTCTTACAGGTATTCAATTCCATAAATATAAAGCATACTGTTTAATTTTGTAAGCTCTATTATTTCTTGTAAAAATCACCTGCAATCTGCTCTCAGAGTGGTCACAGTGAAGGAAGTCAGGCAGTTTTCTAGTTCAGGTAGCATAAGGCTGAATAAAAATAAATATGTTATCCAGATGTTGTATTATTGATTTACTGACGTTCCTTCTTTTCTGTTTGTGTTTAGAGTCTTGACCCATTTTTTAAACATACAAACCTAAAATAAGTTTCCTATCCCTTTGTCCTTTTTTGCAATTTTTTAAAACCTCACATTGCTTTTCCTGAGGTATGGGGACCCAAAAACGGAAAGCATCTCAGTAACAGGCCAACTATTAACACTTGTGGGTCCCAGGCCAAGAATATGAATGAAGGCTCACAGAATGTAAGTCTAAATATTGAAGTTATAAATAAAGCTTTAAAAACCATGGAATAAAATATGTTCTAACCTCTTCTCTTGGAAAGTATACTTTGATAATTACTTAAAAAGCACATTCCAAATCCAGATTTTTTTGGACTTCCTAGCATTCTCTGCAGGAACTTAGCAACGTGGAGAGAGCCAGCCTGTGTTCTTATTTAATTCCAATATCCATTGTTAAAACTGGGTAATGATTGCATAAGAGTTCTTTTTGTAAGTCTCCCTTTTTTTCATGTTAGCAATTTTCTACAACAAAAAATTATATTAATAAAGTCTAGTGTCTTCTTGATAGCTCCCAGAAATTTTATGTTCTATAAGAGGAGGTTTTATTTGCTTGGCTGTGTTTCTTGAAAATTCTACTGATGTCTTCAGTGATATGCCCCCATTAAAGGTGGGTGACAGTGATCAATGTGATCTGTATAATGTTGCATTTTCATTCCTGAGCTCATCTTTGGCCTTGGCATCATTAAGCAATCCCTATGATTCTCTCTCTGTCTCTCTTGCTTTTGTTTTATTTAAATAATCTTGGGGGCAGTTCCAAGATGGCCAAATAGGAACAGCTCCAGTCTACATCTCCCAGTATGAGTGATGCAGAAGATGGTTAATTTCTGCATTTCCAACTGAGGTACTTGTTTCATCTCACTGGGGATTGTCTGACAGTGGGTGCAGGACAGTGGGTGTAGTGCACCAAGCATGAGCCAAAGCAGGGCGAGGCATCGCCTCACCCAGGAAGCACAAAGGGTCCGGGAATTCCCTTTCCTAGCCAAGGAAAGGGGTGACAGACGGCTCCTGGAAAATCGGGTCACTCCCAACTAATACTGCACTTTTCCGACGGTCTTAGCAAACGGCACACCAGGAGATTATATTCCGCGCCTGGCTCAGAGGGTCCTACACCCATGGAGCCTCGCTCGTTGCTAGCACAACAGTCTGAGATCAAACTGCAAGGCGGCAGCAAGGCTGGAGCGCCCATCATTGCTGAAGCTTGAGTAGGTAAACAAAGCAGCCTGGAAGCTGGAATTGGGTGGAGCCCACTGCAGCTCAAGGAGGCCTGCCTGCATCTGTAGACTCCACCTCTGGGGGCAGGGCATAGCCGAACAAAAGGCAGCAGAAACCTCTGCAGACTTAAATGTCCCTGTCTGACAGCTTGGAAGACAGTAGTGTTTCTCCCAGCATGGAGCTTGAGAACTGAGAACGGACAGACTGCCTCCTCAAGTGGGTCCCTGACCCGCGAGTAGCCTAACTGGGAGGCTAATTCTGTGTCTGCCCATTAGGGGCAGACTGACACCTCACGAGAATGGGTACCACTCTGAGATGAAACTTCCAAAGGAATGATCAGGCAGCAACATTTTCTGTTCACCAATATTCGCTGTTCTGCAGCCTCTGCTGCTGGTACCCAGGCAAACAGGGTCTGGAGTGGACCTCCAGCAAACTCAACAGACCTGCAGCTGAGGGTGCTGACTGTTAGAAGGAAAACTAACAAACAGAAAGGACATCCACACAAAAACCCCATCTGTACGTCACCATCATCAAAGACCAAAGGTAGATAAAACCACAAAGATGGGGAAAAAACAGAGCAGAAAAACTGAAAATTCTAAAAATCAAAAGCCTCTCCTCCTCCAGAGGAATGCAGCTCCTCACCAGCAACAGAACAAAGCTGGACAGAGAATGACTTTGATGAGTTGAGAGAAAAAGGCTTCAGATGATCAACTTTTCCAAGCTAAAGGAGGAAGTTCGAACCCATGGCAAAGAAGTTAAAAAACTTGAAAAAAGCTTAGACGAATGGCTAACTAGAATAACCAATGCAGAGAAGTCCTTAAAGGACCTGATGGAGCTGAAAACCATGGCACGAGAACTACGTGACACATGCACAAGCTTCAGTAGCCAATTCGATCAACTGGAAGAAAGGGTATCAGTGATGGAAGATCAAATGAACAAAATGAAGTGAGAAGAGAAATTTAGAGAAAAAAGAATAAAAAGAAACGAACAAGCCTCCAAGAAATATGGGACTATGTGAAAAGACCAAATCTACATCTCATTGGTGTACCTGAAAGTGACAGGGAGAGTGGAACCAAGTTGGAAAACACTCTGCAGGATATTATCCAGGAGAACTTCCGCAATCTAGCAAGGCAGGCCAACAATCAAATTCAGGAAACACAGAGATCACCACAAAGATACTCCTTGAGAAGAGCTACTCCAAGACACATAATTGTCAGATTCACCAAAGTTGAAATGAAGGAAAAAATGTTGATGTTAAGGGCAGCCAGAGACAAAGGTCGGCTTACCCACAAAGGGAAGCCCATCAGACTAACAGGTGATCTCTCGGCAGACACTCTGCAAGCCAGAAGAGAGTGGGGGCCAATATTCAACATTCTTAAAGAAAAGAATTTTCAACCCGGAATTTCATATCCAGCCAAACTAAGCTTCATAAGTGAAGGAGAAATAAAATCCTTTACAGACAAGCAAATGCTGAGAGATTTTGTTACCACCAGGCCGGCCCTACAAGAGCTCCTAAAGGAAGCACTAAACATGGAAAGGAACAACCGGTACCAGCCACTGCAAAAACATGCCAAAATGTAAAGACAATCGAGGCTAGGAAGAAACTGAATCAACTAATGAGCAAAATAATCAGCTAACATCATAATGACAGGATCAAATTCACACATAACAATATTAACCTTAAATGTAAATGGGCTAAATGCTCCAATTAAAAGACACAGCCTGGCAAATTGGATAAAGAGTCAAGACCCATAAGTGTGCTGTATTCAGGAAACCCTTCTCACGTGCAGAGACACAGATAGGCTTAAAACAAAGGGATAGAGGAAGATCTACCAAGCAAATGGAAAACAAAAAAAGGCAGGGGCTGCAATCCTAGTCTCTGATAAAACAGACTTTAAACCAACAAAGATCAAAAGAGACAAAGAAGGCCATTACATAATGGTAAAGGGATCAATTCAACAAGAAGAGGTAATTATCCTAAATATACATGCACCCATTATAGGAGCACCCAGATTCATAAAGGAAGTCCTTGGAGACCTACAAAGAGACTTAGACTCCCACACAATAATAATGGGAGACTTTAACACACCACTGTCAACATTAGACAGATCAACAAGACAGAAAGTTAACAAGGATATCCAGGAATTGAATTCAGCTCTGCACCAAGTGGACCTAATAGACATCTACAGAACCCTCCACCCCAAATCAACAGAATATACATTCTTCTTAGCACCACACTGCACTTATTCCAAAATTGACCACATCGTTGGAAGTAAAGCACTCCTCAGCAAATGTAAAATAACAGAAATTATAACAAACTGTCTCTCAGACCACAGTGCAATCAAACTAGAACTCAGGATTAAGAAACTCACTCAAAACTGCTCAAATACATGGAAACTGAACAACCTGCTCCTGAATGACTACTGGGTACATAATGAAATGAAGGCAGAAATCAAGATGTTCTTTGAAACCAATGAGAACAAAGACACAACATACTAGAATCTCTGAGACAGATTTAAAGCAATGTGTAGAGGGAAATTTATAGCAGTAAATGCCCACAAGAGAAAGCAAGAAAGATTTAAAATTGACACCCTAACATCACAATTAAAAGAACTAGAGACTCAAGAGCAAACACATTCAAAAGCAAGCAGAAGGCAAGAAATAACTAAGATCAGAGCAGAACTGAAGGAGATAGAGACACAAAAAACCCTTCAAAAAATCAACGAATCCAGGAGCTTTTTTTGGGGGGAAAAAAAAAGCTTTTTTGAAAAGATCCACAAAATTGATAGACCACTAGCAGACTAATAAAGAAGAAAAGAGAGAAGAATCAAATAGATGCAATAAAAAATGATAAAGGGGATATCACCACCGATCCCACAGAAATACAAACTACTATCAGAGAATACTATAAACACCTCTACACAAATAAACTAGAAAATCTAGAAGAAATGGATAAATTCCAGGACACATACAGCCTCCCAAGACTAAACCAGGAAGAAGGTGAATCTCTGAATAGACCAATAACAGGCTCTGAAATGGAGGCAATAATTAATAGCTTACCAACCAAAAAAAGTCCAGGACGAGACAGATTCACAGCTGAATTCTACCAGAGGTACAAGGAGGAACTGGTACCATTCCTTCTGAAACTATTCCAATCAATACAAAAAGAGGGAATCCTCCATAACTCATTTTATGAGGCCAGCATCATCCTGATACCAAAGCCTGGCAGAGACATAACAAAAAAAGAGAATTTTAGACCAATATCCATGATGAACATCGATGCAAAAATCCTCAATAAAGTACTGGCAAACCAAATCCAGCAACATATCAAAAAGCTTATCCACCATGATCAAGTAGGCTTCATCCCTGGGATGCAAGGCTGGTTCAACATACACAAACCAATAAACGTAATCCAGCATATAAACAGAACCAAAGACAAAAACCACATGATTATCTCAACAGATGCAGAAAAGGCCTTTGACAAAATTCAACAATGCTTCATGCTAAAAACTCTCAGTAAATTAGGTATTGATGGGACATATCTCAAAATAATAAGAGCTATTTATGACAAACCCACAGCCAATGTCATACTGAATGGGCAAAAACTGGAAGCATTCCCTTTGAAAACTAGCACAAGACAGGGATGCCCTCTCTCACCACTTCTATTCAACATAGTGTTGGAAGTTCTGGCCAGGGCAATCAGGCAGGAGAAAGAAATAAAGGGTGTTTAATTAGGAAAGGAGGAAGTCAACTTGTCCCTGTTTGCAGATGACATGATTGTATATCTAGAAAACCCCATCATCTCAGCCCAAAATCTCCTTAAGCTGATAAGCAACTTCAGCAAAGTCTCAGGATACAAAATCAATATAAAAAATCACAAGCATTCTTATACACCAATAACAGACAAACAGAGAGCCAAATCATGAGTGAACTCCCATTCACAATTGCTTCAAAGAGAATAAAATACCTAGGAATCCAACTTACAAGGGATGTGAAGGACCTCTTCAAGGAGAACTACAAACCACTGCTCAATGAAATAAAAGAGGATACAAACAAATGGAAGAACATTCCATGCTCATGAATAGGAAGAATCAATATCATGAAAATGGCCATACTATCCAAGGTAATTTATAGATTCAATGCCATCTCCATCAAGCTACCAATGACTTTCTTCACAGAATTGGTAAAAACTACTTTAAAGTTCATATGGAACCAAAAAAGCTTGCATTGCCAAGTCAATCCTAAGCCAAAAGAACAAAGCTGGAGGCATCACACTACCTGACTTCAAACTATACTACAAGGCTACAGTAACCAAAACAGCATGGTACTGGTACCAAAACAGAGATATAGACCAATGGAACAGAACAGAGCCCTCAGAAATAATGCCACATATCTACAACTATCTGATCTTTGACAAACCTGACAAAAACAAGAAATGGGGAAAGGATTCCCTATTTAACAAATGGCGCTGGGAAAACTGGCTAGCCATATGGAGAAAGCTGAAACTGGATCCCTTCCTTACACCTTATACAAAAATTAATTCAAGATGGATTAAAGACTTAAACGTTAGACCTAAAACCATAAAACCCTAGAAGAAAATCTAGGCAATACCATTCAGGACATAGGCATGGGCAAGGACTTCATGTCTAAAACACTAAAAGCAATGGCAACAAAAGACAAAATTGACAAATGGGATCTAATTAAACTAAAGAGCTTTTGCACAGCAAAAGAAACTACCATCAGAGTGAACAGGCAACTTACAAAATGGGAGAAAATTTTTGCAATCTACTCATCTGACAAAGGGCTAATATCCAGAATCTACAAAGAACTCAAACAAATTTACAAGAAAAAAACAAACAACCCCATCAAAAAGTGGGTGAAGGATATGAACAGACACTTCTCAAAAGAAGACATCTATATAGCCAAGAGACACATGAAAAAATGCTCATCATCACTGGCCATCAGAGAAATGCAAATCAAAACCACAATGAGATATCATCTCACACCAGTTAGAATGGCAATCATTAAAAAGTCAGGAAACAACAGGTGCTGGAGAGGATGTGGAGAAATAGGAACACTTTTACACTATTGGTGGGATTGTAAACTAGTTCAACCATTGTGGAAGTCAGTGTGGCAATTCCTCAGGGATCTAGAACTAGAAATACCATTTGACACAACCATCCCATTACTCGGTATATACCCAAAGGATTATAAATCATGCTGCTATAAAGACACATGCACAGATATGTTTATTGCGGCACTGTTCACAATAGCAAAGACTTGGAACCAAGCCAAATGTCCAAAAGTGATAGACTAGATTGAGAAAATGTGGCACATATACACCATGGAATACTATGCAGCCATAAAAAATGATGAGTTCATGTCTTTTGTAGGGACATGGATGAAGCTGGAAACCATCATTCTCAGCAAACTGTCACAAGGACAAAAAACCAAACACCACATGTTCTCACTCATAGGTGGGAATTGAACAATGAGAACACATGGACACAGGAAGGGGAACATCACACACCGGGGCCTGTTGTGGGGTGGGAGGAGCGTGGAGGGATAGCATTAGGAGATATACCTAATGTTAAATGATGAGTTAATGGGTGCAGCAGACCAATGTGGCACATGTATACATATGTAACAAACCTGCACTTTGTGCACATGTACCCTAGAACTTAAAGTATAATTTTAAAAATAAGATAAAAAAAATTACATCAGGATTTTATTTTAGTGATTAAAGAAAATAAACACCTAAAAAAATAATCTTTTATTATTGACATTGAAGTCCTTTACAAGATGATGGTCAAATTCTCTTTGTCCCACCTAATTTTTAGTTTAAACTTGTCTCAGAAGGCTGTGAATTTTCTCATGTTGAATTATATTACTTTTCAATTTGAAAAGTTAGCTTTTCCCCTCTTTTACAGTGTCAGTTTTTCTAGAATATTTCTCTTTCCATAAGCTTTATCTTTAGATTCGTGACTTAGGATCTAAATTTAGGATTATACTATTTTAAGCAAATTTTGTGTTCCTTTTACATTAAAACAATCTTTTTCTAGCTTTTACCTATCTTTTGCAAATTTTGGATAGCAACCAAATGTTTTCTCTTTCCTTCAGCCTCAAGGTACATATTCAGTAAGTATGTAATCACTATCATATATATTTTCTATACTAGTGTCTGTTAATTGTATTAATTAATGTGTGTACATTTCTTTTTATTATAGACTCTAAAGCAAACTACTACACATAGGCCATCATGTTCAAGTTTTTGAAAGTTCATCTTTTTCATCTTGTTGATAAATTTCATCCACTTTTATGTAGGTAATTCAAATAGAAATTCAGGATAAATTGGACTGATTTTTTGGGATTATTGAGTAATTTTATTTCAGCTTGTTTTACTGCACTTAATAGCTGGAGTAAAAGACATTAGATATCCCTAGTCACTTGAGACTTCATTTTAAAAACCAGGTGTACTGGTTTTGCCATGGCTTTGTCTTGGTTTTGATTTCTACCACGTTTCCTCCTCTTCAGTGCTTCCTCAACGGCGTGTACTTGAGTATGTGCACGTGCAAATGAAAAAACATGGATATATTTGTGGTACCTATTATATCTTTCATGCTCATTCAAGAGATATATGTATATTTTAGTAATAAAACTAAATTTTAAAAGCCTAAAAATTAGGAACCAGCCTTTTTATATAGACAGGATATGTCATGGAGTCAGATTCTATGAATATCCAGTGTGTAAAATACACACACACACACACACGGAGTTCACATATCACAGAAATGATTTTAACAGTTTAAACAGAATATATTTTTAGATTACTCTGCTTGAACTGATAATATCATTGCTATCAAAAGGATTTCATGCCTTTTCAACATTTAGTTTTTGTTTGTTTGACATCTTCTTCCAATTTTGTGTTTAACTCTATGTTGACTTTATCATTTTATTCTAAACTTATGCTCCAAAATGCATTGCCGATGATATTTATATTAGTAGGCATTCTGTGGAATTGTGCTTTTACAGGAAATACATTGGTAAATCTTAAGTAATCTTAAATTGTTTCCACAGAAAAAAAAAAGTACTTAATATTGAATCTGCAAGAAAATATAGACAAGGTGGACACCAAAAATAGTTTTATTTCCATCTGTAATTACTAGCTATGCAGCAAGTATAAAAATATATATTTGGTATGTTTTCTTGTATATGTGACGTGGAGGCAGCAACACTATTTGTAAGCTTTTTAAAAGAGTTATATTATCTTTGTAGAGATACTGTACTAGGGTCTAGAGACCAATAAAAAAGGTTTTCATCTGGGCTGCTCCACTTACTATCTTGTGTGATATTTAGCAACTGATATTAACAAAGTATCAGTTTGCTGTTTTTTATAAAAGGACCAAAAACACAGCTTTTGTGTGTTCTGGAGAGGATTCATGTAGATATATATTACTTGATACAGTGCCTGGCATATAACCTACATTCTACTAATGGCATCTATTATTAGTAGTAATAATTAAAGTGGTAATGCTTACAGGAGGAAAGGGAATGTGAGTACAGTTAAGTACCCTTAATAAGTTTATATATTTTATTAGGTTCATATATATTTATTTGTGTTACTGACTTTTATTATACAAATGTTATTTATTACTTTTAATCTCAGATGAAATAACTTGGAAACTTAGAGAAGAAAAACATATTTTTATTCATATAGCAATATTATATAACTCAAAACCTCCACATATTCAGGACTCAGATTACATGGAAATTTAACAATAAATGTAAATCACAAAAATCTGTCACTTTCATCTCATTTTATTTACTTTTTTACATAATATGCTAGCCTTTTTTGCTTTTTCTAAGCATACATGTTTTATTAATCATAAATGTGAAAAAAATAAGGGATGTATTTTGTCATTGCTTGGAAAGGAAACTTAAAGACAATTAGGTATTTTGTCAGGGGCATAGATTTATTTATAAAATTTATCTACTACAAATTGAGTTGTTTTAATTCTTCACTATCCTTCTGAGAGAGGTTAGAAGAAGGAATGACAATGTCTGCTTACGTGGGAGAACACTGAAAGAGGGCCACCTTAAATCACATGGTGTAAATTCATTGGTGGTTAAAGCTCAGCACACTTCTGCGGTTTCTCTTCTCCATATGGCTTCCTTCTGTATGGATGCATACGTATATATCCATTTTTATGTACAATATAAAGTGAAGGATGTATTTAAATAAGTTCCATCCTCATTTAGTTAAAATATTTTATGGTCTTTAATTATAAAATCATATTTTGAAAATTGAGCTGACTCTCAAATCTTTTGGCATAGCATTCTATCCTTTCTGGCATAAACTTGAGTTACCACTCTAATCTCATTCCTCACATTGTCCCTTTAATTGACTCCCTTTAGGCAATTTTGAAGTAGTAGTTGTTTATGCATATCTTTGTCATAGTCTCTCTGACTTCTAAATATTTGCAAATACTATTGCCTTCTTAGATTCCATATCACTCAGTTCCACTTCAAATTGACTAATAGTAATTCATTTTTCTGGTCTTAGCTGGGATGTCAGTAGCTTCTACATTCCAAATTATTTAACTCTTTTGTACGTCCCCTCTCCAACATACCGTTTCCATACACACACACCTCGGGCTGTCTCCGTGGTTAATTGTATTTTACCTATAGAATGCTAATTGTCTTATTTTTCTGACTCACACTGGAAGTGTCTTCATAGAAAGGGATATATTTTCTTTTTTTCCCTTAGTGTCCCCTCCCCTCTAAGCAATAACCATAATATGCATTTAATAAAAAGTTATAAAATACAAATATATTCCTATCATGAAGGTGAAATTTCTGTATATTGAAATAAACTGATAATAATTTTAGTCAAGACTTTAATCATTATATCAAATCAATGTGAAACTGAAAATACATGATGATACTTTGTTTCTATATCTCTGATAAAATATATATATTTATGAAATTAATATAGATAGATTTATTGTATAAGAAATCAAAATTATCTGCAGTTCTACCCTCTAGTAATAGCTACTTTCGTGGTACATTTTCTGTTTAATTATCTATAAAACTCTTTTTATACATATTAAATTTATGAATCTATAAATTTCCATCTACCATTTAGAAATGCAAGAGCTCCATCAAGAATCATCTCCTGAAAGCTATGTATTCTTTCTTTAATCTTCTAATTGTATGTGATAGACATTTGTCATAAACTTTCATATGTTTACAGCCTTCTATTATGCTAAAAATATTAATTCTTAATCATTTGTACCTAAGTCTATAGGAAACTTAAGTTTTATTCTCTACATCTGAATATGGTACACATGTGCATACGTAATACCATAATAAATAATTCAAATACATCATTTGTTGTGATTAATGCCTACAAGAGGGAGTGACGATGACATTCCCTTGAAAAGTCTACGTTTTATTTAATTTCCAAAGATAACTGTTCTTTATTTAAAGTTTTTGTTTGTTTGTTTGCTCTTGTTTTGGTTAGTATATTGGTTAATAAAGTTGTTTGGAATTTTATTTATCATTATTTGAATTTTCTAAGTCTTTGTAACTCAGAGCAGTAATCCAGAAGTTACCAACACTTTCCAACTCCTATCCTCAGGATGAAAGCCCTTGAAATAGAAATGTGAGCTGTGGCATAATGGAAGCATTTGGCAGCTATTTTCCCCTGCTCTATACATGAGTGCATAGACTCTAATTCATCCAAAAAAGTTTATATAATTACAGATTTGCAACAAAATTTACTTTTCACATACTTATGATTCCAATCTATCTCAAAAGTAGATAATCAAACTTTCCTAAACAACCTTTCAATGATGGACAATGTTATTGCTCCTTTACCTGTTACCACCTCTCCCTGTTCTTTTCTTCATCCCAATCAATATGTCTAGATAAATACATTTTTTTTCTCATTTGAAATTTAGTTTGGAAAATGCAGCCACTATTTTACTTATCTTTTTCAAATAATTAAAAACTTCTACCTCACTCATGTGACATCTTCCTGCATGATCTAATCTGCATCTAATTTTTCTCTGACTAGCAGCACTAGATGTTTTGTTATTAGGGAAGTCAGAAGTGATGAGACATTAATAAAACATAAAATATTTCTTTTCTATATTTCAGTAAGTTAAACTAAATTATATTTACCTAAATTATGTATGTACTTTGATAAACATCTCAGATAATCTTGAAAATACCAAGCAGCAATGAAGGCAAGTGTGAGGGAATAGGGAGGGAGGGGAAAAGGACAAGAGGGAAGGGGAAGAAACAGGAAAGGAAGGGAGGTGAGGATGGAAGAGTTTTGTGTAATTGGAATTCTTGAGAGTGAGGTTCTTGATAACCATTGTCAATCCTGGGAAAGGAAGAATTAAATCACAGTCCTTTATCATTTGGGTATTATATAACTATCTTATTAACCATTCAAAAGAAAAGAAAATGATAGACATTCTGCTTTAAAGCAAGTGGAAAGCACAGTCTCATGGAATCCCATGAATTTCTTTGAAAACTGTCTCAAGTTACTTAAACTTCCTAAATTGTATTGTTTTTATTTAACATGAGTGGTATTTATAGTAAATATTTGAAGATAAAATGTGATCATGTGATTACCACACTCTTAGCTGTGAGAGGCACTTAGTAAATACATTACATAATAATTAAACTCAAGATCTCATTTTAAGTGACACATTTAGGAATGAGAAGAGAAGGTCCCAGAAAGAAGCACAGTCAAATTAGTTTACTCAGAAATCGTAGTTTCGCATTTGAAATATGAAATCCCAACCTCGTTCGTGTATTACTTCCCTTCCCTAGTTATCACAGGGTTGGATTAGTGTCAGTCTCTTTAAGGTAAACATTCCTAAATGTGTAGAGGTTTTTGGAAAGAAGAAGCATAACAAAATTCAAAGAAACTGAATGGAATCCATTGGGTCTTTTATTAAGAATATTTTTTATTTCAAATATAAGTGTTCTGAAACTGAATCAGCAAAATAATAGCAACTAAGTTATTTTAAAAAGATAACAGGAAACAAAGCATAGGCATTTGGTTTTGGATTTAAGCACATTATGACTCTACTGTTGAACTGTGGTTCTGACTCAGTGACGCCTACAGTAGAAGAAAAGATGCTTAAGGTGGGACAGTTGTGACCTAAAAATTGAAGCTCTAAGTATTTAAGCTTATTTTAAGAGCACTAACACAGCAAAGCATATGCACAGAGAAGAACATGAATTATACACTAATCAAATTTTAATAAGTGGAGAATATTAGTGTAGAAGTACACACCTCACCAACAATGTGTTGTTGCTGTTTTTTCATTTTGCAGGGAAAAGTCCGGCATTTACAGAAGGCTTTTGCTTCCAGAGTAGATAAATCCACACAGACTGAACTACTAGGCTATGACGTAAGTAGCTCTGTAAAACCATTTTTAACTTCGTTATTGGTATTCAGACCTCCATAGCTTATTTACCTCTGCCGCTGCTGTGTCCATGCATTGATTTAACAGGATTTAGAGGTGCACCATTCATCTTTTGCTCTTAAACAATCCCCAAGTACCTCCTGGAACTAAAAAAGATGATTACAGGCACCAACTAGCATACCAATGCCTTATTAAATTTTTTACACCAACAATTTTGGTACAGTCTTTTGAATTAGTGTATTTGCAGACATGTAGAAGATATGCATTAGAAGACTAGGGCAATTTATTTTTTAAGAAAATATTTATTTATTAACAGTTTAATAAAGTTACTGTGTTTGTAATCACCAAAGGTGAAGCACATCATTTTTATATGCAGATACTTAAAAGCAAAAACAACTTTGAAGAAAAATTTAAAATAATGCTTTAGCTCATGGGCTTCAGTGCAGGCAGCAGAAAGTAATTTAATTGAAAGTATTTTTCTGTTAGTGCGAAATACTTGTTGAACTGTCAAAATAGGATTGTAAAACATGTTTTAATACAGTATTACATCTAGTAACATTGGATGATTTGGGAAAACATTGATATAAATACCCATTTTTTTCTTAAACACAGCTAAGAAATTTGCATTTTGCCTAAGTTCATGACTTTAAACTTCCTCTTGATGAAAAAATAAAGGAATTAATTTGATCTTGTAGCTAACATGTATGAGGACCCCCTCTTCTATTTAAAAACATTTATTCTTATTTTTAGCACTTTGCTGATAAGTAGAAATAAAAGAGATAATTTTAAGTTTTATGATGATGAATAATGATAAATTATATGTTTATCTGCATGGTCTCATTATGTTAAATAACAAACTTGGATGCTACTTTTGTGTTGCTGTGCAAACTACATTAATTTATTTAATATAAAACTACTTTTCTTTTAGGAAACAAACCAAAGCTTTGAATTACTGCACAAATTGATTTCAATTGTTTATATACCTTATTTTTTAAATTAAAAACAACACTAAAAACTATGAATTAAAAATTATTCAATTATGTTTATTTTAAGGTATATTTATTCTAGATATCTAAATTCTAGATCTCAATTTTGTAACTGAAATGCTTTTAGCAGTGTTGTATATTACTTAAATTATGTTGATATCTATTTTAAAAAAGAAATAATTTTACGGTACTTAAAGAGGATTTACCACAAGTAGTTCAATATTGGTCTTTTGTGAGGGATTTTTTTTCCTGTCTAAAAACTTGGTTTTTTGTTGTTGTTGTTTGTTTGTTTGTTATTTGAGATGGAGTCTCACTCTGTTCCCCAGGCTGGAGTGCAGTGGCGCGATCTCGGCTCACTGCAACCTCCGCCTCCTGGGTTCAAGTGATTCTCCTGCCTCACCATCCCAAGTAACTGGGATTGCAAGTACCCGTCACCACTGACGGCTAATGTTTGTATTTGTAGTAGAGACAGGGTTTCATCATGTTGGTCAGGTTAGTCTCGAACTCCTCACCTCCAATGATCCACGCGCCTCAGCCTCCAAAAGTTCTGGGATTATAGGCGTGAGCCACCACCCCCTGCCTAAAAATTTTTTAATGAAAATATTTATATGCTAGTCCTTAGGATATAAACCCAATATGTGTTTTACAAATAACAACCTTTGTATCTATAAATCTGCAAGACAGAGAGTTTGTTCAATATGAGTAATAAAATCATAATTTTCATTAAATCTTATTCTAATATAACATCATACAACACAGGGACTACAAGTTAAATTAGAATCCACTTACATCAAGGCCCTAAATTTTTTAATAAGTTAACTGAATTTCAGAAAAACGAAGTCACTTTTTTACTACTACATGACCTTTGTTGGGAGTCTAGTGTTTTATTTAAAGTAATGTGCTTGGAAAAGAGAAAACAAATATACATTTGGATTCAAATTTTCAATTTTATTTAAAGAAACAATGTTTGGGAGACAGAATTCTAACTTTTTAAATGACAATATAAATATAAAATGTAAGACTTTTATGTAACACCATCAATTTTATGTGGCACTATTAGTGATTGCTTGTGAGAATTGGCTACTGAAGAATGAACGACACCTCTGGGGAAGTGACTTATCTGTGGATAGTTATTCTAACACCATAGTTACGAGCAGCCTCTTATGTATTTGCCTATCCATGCCTCATAATTTTCTAATTTCTACGATATTTCTTATATCAATGTCATTTAGTTCTCTAAGCATGAAAATAAAAGTTTAAAACGAAGCCATGGTCATTGTTAATCCTCATTAAATCTTCAATGTTCCTAGCTTGTTTCATATGTTACAGTGATAGTTTAATGCATCTTACTGTATTGAATTAAGGTTAAAGAATAATACTTTTTTTGACAATGAGTCCCTAAAGAATCCCCTTCATATGAGCAAATTAAATTTCTAAAATATGCATGTAAAACCTTATGAAAGTAACTAGATGTAACTGTAATACTAAACTTTAGGGCATCTTGCATGTGAAAAACTGGGGATGGAAATACTTAAACAAATCAAAAATAAGTAAAACACTTTCAGTATGATGAATTACATAACTGGAAATATATGATTCATAAACAGTACAATTTCCCTCCGACCAGGATTTATTTTCAATATTTATTTATAATTTTTTTAAATATTTTATATGCAATAATAATCATTTATTCAATTTATAGTATTTTGTTCTGTTTCACCCTCAGGAAATATAGTTTCACCTTATTTTAACTTTCAAAAATATTCTATACACACGTATCTATTTATAACTTGCAAATTGTGTTTATTCAAAAACAAGAAACATCTCGTGGAAATCTTGTACATTATGGATGTTTCTTATACTCTTTTGTTTTCTTCCCAAAGCTGCCAGCATTAGCCACAAATTGTTGTTTACAGATTATTATGGATCATGTTTAATTGGTATGAGTATCAGAATATATGATACTACGTGTCATCATTAATATAATTTCCTTGGGAAAATAGCTGTTGCTACACATTTTGCTTAAGATAAGAAATAGAATCCCCAGGAAACATTAATTATAATAAAATCTATTAAAAATTCACTGCCATGAATAAGTTTAAAGATTTGTACAATAAACTGCTTTTATCCTGCACCAGATTTGTCAGGAGACATGAAACTAATGTTAGTTTACAATGTGCTCTGACTTCTAATGCACATGGCAAGACTTAAAAAAAAAATTCAGAGTGTCTCAGCACAGGCCTATAAACACCATAGTTCTTGTGATGAGGGAGATTGTTAAATAAATGATGAATGTGTCTTAAATAATCAATGCCAATTTAACCTCTTCCACGTTCCTCTGTCTGCACAGGCTTAGTTTATTGAAAGATCAAAGAATAATTTCTTAGGTGTCACTGTGTTATTAAAACAGCATAGAAGATGAATAGATGTAGTTAAGTAGCATTGCTGCCCATTACAAGATTACATTGAAGGGTAGGGAAGTTTTTTATCTAATTACATCAAATGTATAAACAGATGTTTCAATATAGTATATATGCTGTCTGTAAATGTTTTATAGCTTGAACTACTGCAAATAGCATTTTGATTACAATATTTGAGAATGAATAATCAAAATATTCCAAAGATCTTATATTCTGACAGTGAGAAATTCAGATACTTTCATTAATTTGACATATTTATGGACAGCTTATGTCCTGAAGAAGATTGTTTTTGAAAATGTGACTGGTTGATTTACTTTAAGTTCAAGTTTTCTTTTCAGATGATGCCTGAAATTGACACAGAATAGTCACAGGATTTAAAAATTTCTCTGAGCCACAAATGCACTAAAGTTTTAAGTAAAGCAGTTTCTTCCTTTCATTAGCAAGTGATTTACACTAACATTTTGTAAGAAGCCATTTTTAGTCTTGAACTTGGCAGTGTTTTCTTTAAGACTTCTGACGTTATCAGGTATTTCATTAAATATTAAATTATTATTAATTACTGTTAGTTTAAATATCATTAGGGGTTTCAATTTGGCTACTTAAAATGGACTGAACTGTGGCATCACATATTTTGTCTCAGTCATGTATGAATAAAGCATAAATCAGTTTGTTAATGGATGCTCATACCACTGTTTATTTTTTCAAATATTTTAACACACTTTCCAAATGGTGAGATTTGCTTTATAAATACAGTTTTCTACTTACACATGAGGAAAATAATATTATTTGCATTATGAATGTACACTTTGAAAAACTTTTCAATGCAATTATCTGTGTATTTCACAATCTCTGGTACTTTTCTCAGATTTAATTTTGGTGGTGCTTCTGGCGCAGTTTGCAGCCAGTCCTAAAAAATATGAAAATAGTTCATCATGCTGTATTCATGTTAGGAATAAGAATGATTAGTTTTTACTGTAATTGTTTTATTAGATAGAGCAGAAGTGTTTTTTGTGCTGTGCTAATGTATTATGTCTGCCTGTGGATTAAGCCCCGTTCTAAGAATTGAATAACTATCAATTAGGCTTTCTCATCATGCTGCTAATATACTGTAGTTTATTAAAGTTTCTGTTTTGCTTTTATTTATTACTTCTATCTTCTTAAATTCAGTACTTCTCCTGATCATGTATGAATGTGCTCTGGCATTTATTAGAAAAAAGTGACTCCCCCGCACATGCTTCATGTATTTATATTTACTTATCTCAAATATTTCTGTTTATTTTTACAAATTAAAAAACATTTAGTTTTAAAAATTGAGTTATATATTCCAGGTTTTCTTATGGACTATAACTTTTCCCATTACATTAAAGATAACTTTTAGATAAGAACATTGTTTAAAAATATCTATCATGTTTAAAAATATGATTATCTGCCACGGATGCTTATTAACATGTAATGGAGTCACATCTTATCCAGTGGTAATGTTTTAAGGGCATCACTTTTGAAAATTTATTCACGCTTTCATTCAACAAATATGACTAAGTCCCTTCTAGCAGCCAGGCTCCATTCTAGGTCCTTGGAATATATCCTTTAACCAAACAAAAAATATTCCTGCATGGAGCTTGCAATTGGTGAGGGCATACTTAAAAATCAATAAGCTAAGTAAATAAGCAAATTATATAATGCATTCCAAGGTGCTGAAAGCAATGTAAAAAATAAAAATAGCACAGAGAAAGAATAATTCTAAGTGTATAGCGAGATGGTCAAGACTATGATCAGAAATTTTAAATAGGGTGATCTAGGGAGGTCTGAGTTTGAGATTTGAGACTTAAAGAAGGTGAGGTGAAAATCGTGTTTAATCAAAAATTCCTTTGTGATGTGCTTCTTGAAAATTCCTTGACGTCCCTTCAGTCAGTAAGAACTAAGCACTTTGTCATTGCTGGAGCCGTAGATAAGAATAGCTTCATTTAGACGTCATGTAGTATAAAAATTATATTCTAGATTATAAAACCTAGATTCAGGCTCAGTACATCAAGAGACTTACACTAGAGGAATATGGTCTACCTGAGGGAACAGCCGACTCAACTCTTCTATATCATATTCATCTAGCATAAGCACTGAGAAGAAATCTGAGTAGAATCAACCACACCGTGTTAATTACATTTGCTTCTCCTCTTTCTGTTTGTTGCTTGCATTCACCCTACCCTCTTTTTTCCCTGAACACTATTCTTCTTCCAGAGTAGACAGAGTTGGATTTATATGCTTTAAATGTATAATTAGACTTCATTGTATATCAGCATATCCGATTTATCAGAGGTGTGCTGGTGAAACTAAACAAATATAGAAAGCACTCAATGATTACTTGTTGAAAAAAAATTAACTAAAAGCTGCTAATTTTTTTATAATTCTAAAAATTTATAACAAATTAATATGCATTGTTTCATTCACAAAACATACAGATATGGATATTGCTATATACTATCTTAATTTTCTATATTTTTTATATCCAACAAGTATTTAAAAATTACTGCGTTATGCCTTTTAGAATGAAGTATTAAACTCAAATCAGCATAGACAACTAGTAATGTCTAAACATAAGTGCCAACATGCAGTTGTTTTTATAGTGTTGCACAGAATAATTCTTTTTAAAATCTTGAATCTTTGCTTAGGAGCCAGATCCCCCTGGACTGCCACCAGGTCTTTAATTCTGCAGTGACTACATAGAATTAGTATCAGTGAACCGACAGCCCTTTTGTTAAGAGAATGTGTGGTTGAGATCGTTAAGAGGAAAACAGCAAGGCTAGATGTCATCTATGAAAGTTCTTATAATTATAAGAATATTCATTAAGATGAAACAGCAAACAAGGAAGGGGAGAGAATGAGTTGTTGCTGGTCCAAGGTTATAAAGCTTGAGTTGCAGATGAAATAAGTTTTGAGATCTGCTGTACAGCAGGGTGACTATAATTAATGATAATGTATTATGTATTTCAAAATAACTAAATTTCAAATCTCACTACAAAAAAAGATAAGTAATGGGATGGTTGATGTGTTAATTTGTTTGATTTAATCATTCCACATTGTATACATATATCAATATCAAAATATCACATTGTATGCCATAAATGTATACAATTTGTCAGTTAAAAATAATGTTAACTTAAAAAAAATTGAAAACAGTACACACGCAGGAGGTTTTATATCGTTTAAAATAGTAATAATAGATATCATATTTGCTGAAAATTATGTTGTGGTAGTGTTGATAAAAGAGAAGAAAAATACATATTTGTTGAATGGAAAATTTCTCCCTGTCCACTTCTACTTCCAACTTATAGATTGCTACCTTTATAGGAAATCTAAATTTAATTTCAAATTTTTCTAATATTTTTCCTAGACTGCCTTAGGAGTCTTTTAGAGTATCTAGTGTACTAAGTGGCATTATATAATAAGAAGTCCTGGCTGGGCAGGGTGGCTCACGCCTGTAATCCCAGCACTTTGGGAGGCCGAGGCAGGCGGATCGCAAGGTCAGGAGATCGAGGCCATCCTGGCTAACTCGGTGAAACCCCCGTCTCTACTAAAAATTTAAAAAAATTAGACAGGCGTAGGTGGTGCACGCCTGTAGTCCCAGCTACTCGCTACTCGGAGACTGAGGCAGGAGAATGGCGTAAAACCGGGGAGGCGGAGCTTGCAGTGAGGCGAGATCGCGCCACTGCATTCCACCCTGGGAGACAGAGACTCTGTCTCAAAAAAAAAAAAGTCCTTACAGAAAGAATTTTTACTACCCTTTGGAAGGAAACACCAAGTATAAGCTTGAAGTATCTCTCATTGTCTATTTACAAAGCATCAATCAATTGCAGCTAATTATTATAATCTGTATGAAGCTAAGTTCTATGACTTAGTTCAGGTACTTGTTTAAAGTAAATTTTTGTGGACTTATATTAATTTATTTCTATCAAAAACATTGCTTTCCTTTGATGTGGTCTACAATCAGGAAAAATTTGCAAAAGGAAATTTATCCTTATTTTATATATATATACACACACACATGACATTTATATACATACATGATATATATGTACATATATATTGACATACACACATAATTATCCTTGAAATATATATATATATATATATATCCTTGACATATATTTGAAATATATATATATATTCTTGGAATATATGTTATATCCTTGAAATAGATGTATCTCCTTGAAATATATCATTGAAATATGTATCTGTACATATGCACACACCAAAACATTGTCTATTAATACACACACGCATTCACATATACACACACACACACAAATAAGACATAGGTACAAAAAGTTTGCTTTTATTTGATATATTATTCCTATTATAGAAGTTAGAATTATATGCATTCTTTAATTTTTCTGTGTATATAATAAGAATTACTGGGAATCATATCTTACATTAACACAATGTTTAAAATGGTTATTTGAATTTTAATATGATTGAATTGAATTTATATAACTATTAGCTAGGAATATTTGCTGTCCATTTTATTATACTTGGTACATATTAATATAAAGATGATTTCTTTTTAAGGTGGTAATCAAATTAACTCTCAGAAACACTAATTTTTTAATCGTGGAAATCATAAACCCATATACCTTCTAATGAAATAGTGATAACAATTTTTTCCGTAACGTAGATTGTGGTATTTTGTTTTTCACAGTACACTAGCTCATGGCTTTTCTGTTTTGTCATGGTAGGGCTTTTGTTTCGCTAGGCTATCAGATTTCATTAAGTTACTTAATTTTTCCCTCAGTTTTCTCATGAGATCTGCTATTCCCTTTGACAACTCTACTTGTACTTGATTTAGATGCACAAAAAGGGATAATATGTACCAAGAGCATTAGTCCTCATTGTAGTCTTTGTCCATCAAAATGTTTTTCAGCTACTTGATTAATGCTTTGGGATTTGAGAATAGCTAGCTTCTACCTTTTACCAGTGAAATAACTGATATTCATTTGAGAGGAAAAAAGTCATTGAAATGTTTACATTAATAGTGTTTCAAAATAAAACTGTAAAGGGATTTTTAACTTATAAAAAACCACAGAGAGCTAAAGGGAAAAAAAATTCCATAAATGTTTGGCTTAATAACAAGCCAACAAAAGAACATGGATTTTCAGAATATTGTACTAGAAAGTTTCCTAAAAGAGAGCCACATGTATCAATAACCTTATGCTCTGTAAAATAAGAATACCAGGAAATTTTACTCTTTTTTGATGCCACATTGTTAAGACAGTAATTAGAATTTTAAATTTATAAAGTTGATCTATTATAGAGAAAATTTATACCAAAAAGCATGTAATTTGCATTTCAGAGTACTTAAAGAATCAAAGTTCTATACATACCAGAATTATTTCAGGTTTGCCATTATTTTATGAGTTTTCTGTTTATAAATGGCTTTATAGATTTGAATTTAAACTATCACATTAGAGGATATTTAAAGTGTGGTCTAATATAGAGTAACTTTCAGAGAGAAAAGTACTTAAAGAGGTTTAGCATTTTGTTGTATTGGAAAAGTATACCCTAAATATGAATGAATTATTCATAAGCCTAAGAAAGTGCTAATATAGAATGAAAAGTATTATTTTTTAAGTTTTGGGGGTTATAAGAAACACTTAGAGCCGGGCGCAGTGGCTCACACCTTTAATCGCAGCACTTTGGTGGCCCAGGCGGGTGAATCACCCGAGGTCATGAGTTCGAGACCAGCCTGGCTAACATGGTGAAATCCCTTCTCTACTAAAATTATAAAAATTAGCCTGGCGTTGTTGCGGACAACTGTAATTCCAGCTACTCAAGAGGCTAAGGCAGGAGAATCGCTTGAACCCGAGAGGCAGAGGTTGCAGTGAGCCGAGATTGTGCCACTGCACTCCAGGCTGGGCGACAGAGCAAGACTCCATCTCCAAAAAAAAAAAAAAAAGAAACAATGTTGTTCCATCTCAAGAAAGAAAGAAAGGAAAGAAAGAAGGAAGGAAGGAAAGAAGGAAGGAAGGAAGGAGAAAGAGAAAGAAAAAAAGAAGGAAAGAAGGAAGGAAGGAAAGAAAAAGAAAAGAAAGAGAAAAGGAAAGAAACAAAGAAACAATGTTGTTCCAAAAATGTTACCTAGAAGTGTGTGTGTGTGTGTGTGTGTGTGTTTTATTTTATTTTTTTTGAGACGGAGTCTCGCTCTGTCTCCGAGGCTGGAGTGCGGAGGCGCGGTCTCTGCTCACTGCAAGCTCAGCCTTCTGGGTTCACGCCGTTCTCCTGCCTCAGCCTCCAGAGTAGCTGGAACTACAGGCGCCCGCCACCACGCCTGGCTAATTTTTTGTATTTTTTAGTGGAGACGGGGTTTCACCGTGTTAGCCAGGATGGTCTCAATCCCCTGACCTACTGATCCGCCCACCTCGGCCTCCCAAAGTGCTGGGATTACAGGCGTGAGCCACCGTGCCTGGCCAAAGTGTATTTTTTTAAATTTATGAAAAAGATGCTACAGACTCTAATTGAGTCTGAAAAGATTAACTTTTCTTTGCAGGAGTATCAGTAATATGACACAATTATGTGTCAGAAAATACAAAACTAAAAAGGATTTATGTAATTCATAAAAATGTAAAAACATACTTGGCGTGAGTATATTACTTTCTATACTTTTGAAAGTTTTCTTTTCTCCACTTTGGTTTTAGTATGTTAAAATAATCATATAAATGCTGGATTATCTATAACTATATTACGAGTACATAAACATACATGTCTTCATATATGTTTTTGATGTGTCAAATAGATGAATATTATTTTACTTTAATGTTAATGAATGCATTTTACTATTCATAATTTAAAGGACTGAATATCATTCAATCACATGAATATTTTAAACATTTTTTACATTTTGTTTTAAATTTTCTTCTACTAAAGAATAACAATGGCACATATCCTTTAGAAGAGAATTTTGACAACTCTAATAGAATTATATTTGTTCTTATCCTACACCTAGTAATGCTATCTCTAGAAGTTTAACCTGAACGTACACTTTCATATGTACCAAATAGTATTTTCATAAGGTTTTCTTTATGATCATTTTTTGTAACAGTTGAAGATGAAAAACAACACAAATAACAATAAGGGGCTCTTTAATAATGGCTCATTATCAAATGAGTTACAGTATAAGGACAAAGACAAATGCAAAAAAAAAAAATCTAAAACTTCAATCAGAAACAAAATTATATTACTTTTGTTATAATAATTGTGACATTATTTGTGTGTTATAACATTTAACAACTAAATCTAATGTTTCTAGCATCCAAGTTATTTCAGGATAAGAGAAAATAAACATAACTATGAAAATACAAGTTAAAGGAAAGAACCTGGTAATGTTATATTCAAATGTAAAGTGTCAACATGAACTTATTATTTGCTAATTGAAGAATATTTTCTTGTTTTGCCCACTGAAAAAGTATAAACCTTTCAAGCTTATAGGCTTAACTTTCAGTAGTCAGGAAACAGAGGAGGTAGGTGGATAAGTTAAACAATACCATGAATGAAAAATCAGACAAAATCCAAATGGGCAGTATTCTGCAAGACAACTCATACGGTATCCTTAAAAAAGAAGATGCTATTAAAAATTGGGGTACTATCTGCTGGGCATGGTGGCTCACGCCTGTAATCCCAGCACTTTGGGAGGCCAAGGCGGGTAGATCACGTGAGGTTGGGAGTTCAAGACCAGCCTGACCAACATGGAGAAACCCTGTCTCTACTAATAATACAAAATTAGCTGGACATGGTGGCACATGCCTGTAATCCCGGCAACTCAGGAGACTGAGGCAAGAGAATCTCTTGAACCCGGGAGGTGGAGGTTGCAGTGAGCCGAGATTGTGCCATTGCACTCCAGCCTGGGCAACAAGAGTGAAACTCCATCACACACACACACACACACACACACACACACACACACACACAAAATAGGGGACTGCCTTGAATAAAGAAACTAAACAGATATAACGACATATGAAATGCATATATATGTATATGTGTGTGTGTATATATTATATATATATGGTGAATAACTAGAGAGAGGGAGAGAGGACCAAAAGCAGCTATGACAACTCTTAATTACTGAATCTAGGCTCTATGATTTCAGTGTTCATCTTCTCCAACTCTCATGCTGAAATTTGATTCCCAATTAGAGATGGGGTTCAATGGGAGAATGGGGGGTGTTTGGATCATGAGAGAGATCTTTCATTAATAGATTAATGCCCACCCTGGGGGTGAGTGAGTTCTCACTCTATGAGTTCCTGAGAGAGCAGTCACCTCCCTGCTGTCTCTTCTGCTTCCTCTCGGGTAGTGAGTGTCCTGTCTGCACATACCGGCTCCCCTTCCATTTTTGCCATGAGTAGAAGTAGGTTTGAGACTTTGACCAGATGCCCAGTCTTACAGCTTGCATAATCCTGAACCAAATAAGCTTTTTTTAAATAAGTAAATTACCCAGTCTCAGGTGTTAAAGCAATGCAAAATGGACTAAGATATGAGGTGAAGGCTACACAGGTGTTAATAGTACAAGTCTGTTTTTCTGTATCTTAAAAGTTTTCTCAATAAAGGGAATGGTTTCCCAACTTAAAAATATGCAAAAATATTTAAATGGAATTATAGTAAGATGTAATGTATGGCCAGGACTAAATTGGGTTGGGAAGTCCAGCAGTAACATGTATTTGAGGGACATCTGAAGAAATTTGAACAAGGATTGCTATTAGATGTAATGAAAACTTCTTTACATGAACAGTTACAGGTTACTACTGGGGAAAAAAGGCAAGTAAAGTGAAAAACACAATGTACTATGTGGTTCTCTTTTTAATTAAAAAAAATAAGTGGAAATGAATCCACAAAGCTTGGTATAGTGACCGTCTCTGGTTTGTAGGAATGTACCATTTTATTTCCTTATTTTTGTTTATCTCTTTTTGTCACTTTTTGCAATGAACATATGTATTTTTATAATAATAAAATATACTTTCAAAGTAGAAATATATTATTTAAAAAAGAAAACTCATCACTGCTAACATGAATATGAAATTATTTGCACAATGTATTTACTTTCTATTCAAACCTACTTTCTTACAAAATAAAATAACTTGGAAAATTTTGTGGAAACAGAATTTAATGACAATTTTGTTTCTAAAATGTAATTATTAAAAATAAATGTTAAATATTGCAGAATTTTTCTTTCTAATTTGACAATATATTGAATGCATTATACCTTAAAGCCCAAGAAGATTAATCTATTTTGTAACTGATTTTCCTAGTTTATAATATCCCCAGAGTGGTAAATCATAAAAAAGAATCTTTCAAATTATTATTTTCACTACAATGTAGTCATAGGAAGCCATTTGTTCTCATTAGGTGAACTTTACTCTTTCCTTGCAGTTGTCTTCATGTTCTACTTGCTTAAAATGACACAGATGGATTAAGGTTTTTTTGTCCACTTCACATCACAAATACTAAAGTATTAAAACTTTTATGAAAAGAGAAATGTTAGTATCATATATTTTCATTACATGTGTGTCTCTGAACATATTCAGGCTATTATGGTATTTTTCCCTTCATTTTACTATTTTAAAATTAAAAAGTGGATCTGGGTTAGGCTTTCATTAGGTATATGCATGTCAGGAACCTTAAAATACACAGAAAAACAGAATTCCAGATTTCTAAAATGTACAATATAACATATAAAAATATATTCTCTCTGTCTTTCACATTCACTCAACTAGTATTTGTGTAATAAATACTGAATGTCAGGCATCTTCTTAATGTTTAATTCTTAGTCTTAAAGATTTTGTGGACCTTTTTTAAAGAAAATGGTTAGTAATAACATTTCTGCATCTGTGTGTAACATACAGTTATAGTCCTGATGTTCCTTTTATTACCCCTATTCATTTATAAAGTTATGTGAAAGCAAAAAAAAAAGAGTAAGAGATATTCCAGACACTGAGATTGTAGCAGCGAACACCAAGCATACACAACCAGACAAGTTTTTTGTCTTCATAAACCTCATATTCTAGTCAATGAAGACAGGCAGTAAACTAAAAACTAAAGAAGTAAAAAAGAGAATTTCACACCATATTAAGGGCATAAAGGAGATAAACAGAAAGATGACATTAAGGGAAACCACATGAAGGGAAGGAGCTACTGTCTAGAAAAGAGCCATCAGGGAAGATGGTTCTGCCAATGTTGCATTTGAGCTGGAACTCGAGTGATGGGTCACTGTTCACAGAACCAGAACAAGCGTGGTGACAGGGAAAATCATACTACCAAGAACATTCAACTCCTGCTGAGTGCTTCAGGATTTCCTCATATTGCTTTTGGTCTTGTCATGTTACATTTAGGCTCTACACATTCTAATCTATGTAACACCACAGATACATTTGCCGAAAATAAAAAATAAATGCAAACACACAGCTTACGTTGTGTTGTATTTCTAATTTGAAACACACACACACACACACACACACACACCGAATGGCTCAATAAGGCATATAGGATAGAATCCACGCTCCCCAAGCCAGCATCCATGGCTGCTAAAATTGTACCCTCCCCTATTTATGAAATTAGAACACCTACTGTTTTCGAACTAAAACCTTTTATTCCATCAACACTGATTCATTACAAACTGTTAATCATTTTCTAAGTTTTTATGTTTCATTTTGGTTTCTTTTTAACCATTTCATCTGGAATACCTCTGCCCCACAATATATCTCTATTTTAAGCCAAGCTCCAATTTCATATCCTTGATTGGACAACGCAAACAAGGAGTGATTTCTCTTTCTGTAGAACTCCCTCAGCAGTTATCAGTTCTATTTAACCTACCTTTACAGTTACCAGTCCTATATAATGTTGCCAGTTTCCTATATTAACATGTATCTGTCCTATTCATTATAACTTACCATCTTTGTAGTATGGCTTATCCTTTCATATATTCATTTATATCACTCTAACTAAATTTTTACATTCCTGGGAGCAGATATCATATTCTATGCTTCTTGCAATTTATACTTGTTTTCATATATATTACCAGCACAAAATGAAGTCTCTTTTTGTAAAAAGGGTGAAATATTTTGAAATGTCTTGTATTTCTTATTACTTAAAATTGCAATAAAGTTTAGAGATTAAAATATAATAATAAGATAATAATTGTTGCAGACTAACAAAATTCTGTTGAAGCTTTGTGTTTAGTACTTTGGATGGTGACTACGGGTTGCAAAAATACCAGGACAGCCACGTGAGACTTATGTAGTGCTTAATTATTTAATTTTCTTGCAGTTTTCTTTAAGATGGAAGAATACATAAAGAAAAAAAGTTTATTAAAACTTGTTTTTGTGCTCTAATTATAAAACCAAGGGAATGAAAATATTTGCTAATTAATCTTCCCTCTTTAATCTCATGTTTGGTAATAAAGCATGTTTCATTGGAAGTTGGGAGCCTATAAGCATCACTAATATATTTGTTATAAATGTTAAGAGCAATTTTTGATTGAGAAAATCATAAATAGAACCGTTTTATGTTGGTCTGTATTTGTTAAAAGTGTGTAAACATTTAAAATATTCATATTAAGTAAAATTTCATTTTATTTTATTGATTTCATTCATTTCTTTTTGTTTTCTTCTTTTCAAGGCCCTGTGGAATCCTACATGCACTGAAGGTTTATTTAAACCAGTACTTATTTCAACTTAGGTTAAATCATTATCTGACAATAAGAAATGCATCACTAATCTGTGACATGTAAAATATTGAGTAAAATCAATCTTTTCATCATTTCATATTTTAAGTATGTAATATAGAAATATTTTCAGTTCAATTACTTCACAATTTTTGCATTTGCAAAAATCATATAAAATATTGATGAATTAAGATTCAACTAACATATTTCTGCTTTATTCTCATTGTATTTTGAAAACAAAAATAGATTTTGTTTAAAAAATTCTTTCTATATGTAAATATTCTAAAATGTAATATTCCACTTGGCACTAAGTATTTTTTGTTCACTCTTCTCATCCATGTCATTGGTCTCCCTTGTTATAGTCTTAATTTAATTTCATCACATATTCTATGTAGATTAGATCAGTTTGAAAACAATGCCTTTAGTGTCTTCCATCTTAGTAGGACATTTCCTACTGAAGAATAAAATTATCTACGGTCTTTTCTCCCTCGCATCAAGACCAAAAGATGAAAGCAGTATGTCTTTAATTAGAATAAATAACGAAGAGTCTTATTCTAACTACAGAAAATATAACACCTGTTTAGATTCCTAAATAGTTGAAGATGGTTTATTGGAAATTAACCTCATATTAAAGGGAGTCTCCTGAATGTATCCTAAAAGGATATCTGTGGCCTGGACTTGAATTGCTTCCTGATTTCTGTGTGTCTCTGTCTGTTGCCTTTGCATAACAGGTCACTTTAATTATCAAGTGACCAGGTGGCTACAAGGCACTCCTGAATGTTGCAGTTTACTGCAAGGATAGGTGACAGAGATAGACAGCCCAAAAGAATGGCTCAATGTTGTGGTCAGGGTTCAGAGCAATAAAAATGCCATAGAGCCAAGAAGAAGAAAGCAGGTTTTACTGAGAGTTCTCCCTGTCGTGCAAACAGACAATGAAGTAATCATGGTTAATGGTGGTAACCTTTATAAATATGCTATGAAATTAATTAAATTATTTCAATCATTATGTGACATGTGTTATGAATCGTAAATGCTGGGTGCAAAACATGGTATTAAAATAAAAACTATAAATATATTTATTTACACAAAATGGTGTATTTGCCCTTGTTGATTTTGCCTCTTAAAACACCCTCTGTGATCTAAAATACAAAAACATTTTTTGTTTTTCTAACAGTTTTCTAGAGTTCCTTCTTTATCCTATTCTTATCTCTTTCTTTTTATTGTCTTATTTTATACTTGAAACCTTTAAATGTAGATAATGCAAAACTCCATCCCCTTAAATTAAAGCACTCCCCTGATAAAGGTTTTTATCTACATGAATGGTCAATACCATATTATCCTGAAGAAGCAAGAATTCAATTGAAGATCTTTTCACCAGGCTACCAAGACAAAATAATTTGTATTAGCAACTGGAGTAAGTCAATAAAGAAAGGTACATTTTTTCCTCAAATGCAATTTAGCAGAAGCTTTAACTGCAGACAAGAAAAGGTCACCTAACTAGGTACAATTTTATGATTTCTTTTTAATACCAGCAAAACATTATTTTTCTTCCCTCCCTCCCTTCCTCCCTTCCTCCCTTCTTTCCTTCCTTCCTTACCCCTCCCTTCTCCTCCTTTATCCTTTTATTCTTTCCTTGTAATTGAATCAATTCTAAATATACGTCAGTAAACATATTTTCATATCAATAATTTTATTTTCAAGGGGAAATATTTTCAGACTTTCTCACAGTGTTCATTATATAATTTGTCCATTAGACTCTTAAAGTGTTTTATAAATATTTATTTGATTACATTAAAAGTGAAATTAAAATAGGGATTAATGGGGATGTTGTTTTTGTTTTTAGAAAATGCATGAGAACTGTTGTAATTTTTGTGCTATATTCCAACGTGTAAAAAATTATGGTTGATAATTATTTCCCAAAGGGGGGACAAGAGACATAAGTATTTATTGATCAAAGGAACATTGTTTTCTGCTGTTATGCCAGCATGTTTGTCCAAAATATTCTAACAGTTATTATTTCAAAATATAAGATTGAGCAGACTTGTCGTCATCTTTCAAATAAAGAAACTAAAATTTGAAGAAGTCGAGTAACTTTCTCAAATTCATATAACTTTTCTAACAAAAGACAAAGACATAGATTGTTCTCATATGCCCCAGATCAAAAGTCAGGGTTTTGTTTTGTTTTCCTGGTTCCAAAATGCTGGTGGGTTGTAGAAGAGCAGAATTAAATAGGATGTATGCATTGATTACATATGCAAATATATAATTGTGTATTATATATACATTATATTATTAAGCTTGAATTTTGAAGTACTCTTTATGAACTAGGGATAATTGCAATGGTAAACATTTACTGTGTGAATGCTACCTACTATGCCTAAGGTGTGAAATGTATGAGTTAAGGGAATTATTTTATGAGTGAGAATTATTTATATAAATATAGAGAAATGCGTGGAAGGAAAGCCATGGACCCTTTTGCTAGGTACTTCAATGACTATGAACATATTTTATTTATGTTTTAAATCATTCTGACAATTTAATTTGACTTACCAAGTTTTAGAATGTAGGCACTTATCATTATCTGTTAAGTTTATTACATATAGCTATGTTTTAAATGATTTTTTAATGAAGACCCTAAAGTAATATGTTATATGTAGATGTTACTATATGATATACATATGATTTTATTGTGACACACATAAAAACTTCCTTGCTGAAGTTATCCAAATTGTATCATTTTCCTTAGTTACCTAAATTTAATATTGTTTTAAATATTTATTTCTTTATAAAACAAAATGCACTTTCTTTTTCATATTTAACTTGCAACTAGAAGCAGAAATGACCAAATTTAACAAGGAGATGCTTTTCATGTTGTATTTTGAGCTTACTTCTCCTTACAGTACTCTCCAAATACAGTTATATATTATTTTCAATTTTTAATATATAATCACTCTCTCTAAAACAAATCTCTATCTTACTTGGTGATTTTTTAGGTAATCACCAATATTATATGCCGGCACCTTGAAAAAGAAACAGTAACACTAACTCATTTTCAAACATATCAATTTCATTTGCTGTATTTACTTGAAACAAGTCTACATATCAATGAATAGATCAATGTATATATCCCTCATTGGAGGAAAGAAAAACTATTCTTTCTTGGTGTTAATAAGCATTAAGAGTTGTTAGAATATCCTGTCTTCTATTTTTTTTTTTTTTTTTTTTTTTTTTGAGACAAGGTCTGGCTCTCTCTCCCAGGCTGCAGTGCAAGTGATGCGATCTTGACCCTGCAACCTCTGCCTCTCGGGCTCAAGCCATCCTCTGACCTCAGCCTCCCAAGTAGCTGGGACTAGAGGCACACACCATCATACTCAGCTCATTTTTTTGTGTTTTTTATAGAGATGGGGTTTCACCATGTTGTCCAGGCTGGTCTTAAACTTGTGAGCTCAAGGGATCCACCCACCTTGGCCTCCCAAAGTGCTGGGATTACAGGTGTGAGCTACCACGCCCAGCTGGGAAATATCCTGTCTTTTAAATGACATCTGTTGGTATCTGAATTTGCATAATGAAGAAGAATATGATAGGCTATAAAATGGGAGGAAGAAGAGATATGTAAGCATGTTATTTTATCTTTTACACCAAATCGTACGTTTTGAATCTATGTATTGGTGCTCTCTTGCCTCTCTTGTGTGAAGCCTTTTTTTTTTTTTTTTCTATTTTCCTCTGATTTTTGTATGGGGATACACATTCAAGAAATTGATGAACAAGAGTCTCAAATGATAATAAAATATTTTCTGGCTGCTTTCTTACTATCTGAAAGCTGTTTGACTCCTTAATTTGTAAACTTGTGGTCACGTTATATATGGGCACACACACACTTTTATAGTAAATGAGGGTTTCCTCATTTAAAGCTATCTTTTTTTAAAAAAAAGAAAGAAACTTGATACAGAGGAGAAAATATGTAGGTAGCATAAGTATTCTTTGGGAAGAAAGGGCAAGTTTCCTGACTCCCAGAAATAAAAATGGCAGGTGAATGCTAATTTTATCCTGATGGAGAAAAGCAATTATTGCAGCAAGGGTAAAAAGATTGCTTCTTCCCTCTAAGATATAGTTTAGATTTTTTAACTTACCTAAAAAAATTATATATATTTAATTAAATATATATGATATGTAGAATTAAATATATATTATATACAAAATGTATATATTATATATAATTTTTAAATTATTTTTCATATTATATATATATATTAAAGGAAGTATTCCCTCACCCCTGTAAGGAAGAATAACCAGTAACTGAAACTTTGATGAACAGCCTGGAAGGTATATGTGCTAATAAATTTTGAATATAATGGTTGGGGAGAGTGAATGAATGTCATGCCTTCATGCCCAGGCTCTTCAGAAAACTTTCTTCGTAATGAGGCTGGCAAGATTTCTGACCTGAGAAGAGATTTCTGTGTACATTTTCACTAAAGATAACAACAGTAAGCTTGAAAGAACAAGTAACGTTGGCAAGAAATATGCTACACAGATTTTAATTTTGTTTACCTCGTGGTTTGTATATTCCTTAAAAAGTTATTGTGTTCATATAGATTTAGGGTTCAATTTATATTTCTAGTACAATTTTTATAGAACATTATTTTGTGAGTTATTCATTTTGAGATAGTGATCATCTGACAGCCATTCGGTTGTAGCTACATGAATTTTAAGAATAAGATCCTGAAAAATAATGACTAACCTCTTGAAAACTACCTGATCCATTTCAGTAATGCCTATGCAACATGAGTAAAACTTTATACAATATACTAATAAACATGTACTCTAAAAGGGAGAGAGACAGGAGGCAGAGACAGAAAGAGAGAGAGAAAGAGGGTCTTGTTCTATCACCCAGGCTGGAGTGCAGTGGTGCGATCATGGCTCACTGCAGCCTCAACCTCCTGGGCTCAAGCAATCCTCCTGCCTCAGCCTCCCGAGTAGCTGGGACTACAAACATGAGCCACTGTGCCAGGCTAATTTTTCTTTTTTTTTTTGGAGATGGTGTCTCACTATGTTGCCTAGGCAGGTCTCAAACTACTGGCCTTAAAACATCCGCCTGCCTCAGTCTCCCAAAGTGCTGGGATTACAGGCATGAGCCACTGCCCCCAGCCTGTTACTTTTGTATCGGAAGGTAAATTTTAGAAAACAAGTAACCAATTTGTATTGATTTAAAAAGTGAAAAATATCAGGCCGGCGTTGTGGCTCACGCCTGTAATCCCAGCACTTTGGGAGGCCGAGGTGGGCGGATTGCCTGAGCTCAGGAGTTTGCAATCAGCCTAGGCAAAACGGTGAAATCCCGTCGCTACTAAAATACAAAACATGAGCTGGGCGAGCGGCTTGAGCCTGCAATCCCAGCTACTCGGGAGGCTGAGTCAGAGAATTGCTTGAACCCTGGAGGCGGAGGTTGCAGTGAGCCGAGATGACGCCACTGCACTCCAGCCTGGGTGACAGAGCGAGACTCCGCCTCAAAAAAAAAAAAAAAAAAAAAGAGTAAAAAATACCTAGTAGAATGCTATGTATCCGTTGGAAATTTATTGTTGGTTATTAATGAAAAAAATCAATGGTGAGCTAATACAAAAGACTGCATTGTCAAATTAGACTCATACCAATCAGATATCTTACCCCAATATCAAGGCTTACTATTCATTTCACTTAAGGAACATGTTATTCGTGGCACTTAAGGAACTCAGATGAAGCAGGAACAGGTCTGGGGTGTGGAAGGCAGCTCTCCAAGCTCTTTCATTCTACATTGAACATCCACTTTCAGATCCACAGTCATAGCTCAGATCTTTAGGAGAAGTTTTTTGGAATTACCTCACACAGCAGAGAGAGTGTTTCATTCATGAAATATCTCTATTTTATATCCCAACATTGTGGCATTTTCCAGGGTGCCATGCTCATAAATCCATAGATTCTAAGTTCATTTAGTCAAATAAGTCCTTAACCTGGGACACGCTGTTAACATTTCCATATGTAAGGACCCTCCTTCTACCAAATACTATTAGTCTATTGACCTGCAGGACTAATTTTCTTGTTGACAGAGATTAGAAGTTACCTGTTTTCTTTCTCGTGAAGACAAATCAGTTGCTATAACTCCTTCTTCCCCACCTGCTCTGTCTCCACCATTCACTCTGAGCATGATATATGCCATTTACATGAATGGTAAATCATGTCTTGGATTTTTCATGTCTCTATTATTGTGAAGAAAATGCTTTATAGAAAATGTATATCTGATCGAGACCACAGTTATTTTGGTTTCTCTTCCGTGTTTTGAATGTTTTAAAACACAGTTGAAGGGAGAGATAGGAGAGATTGCTTTTCTTGATGATTATCTTTATGTTTCCCTTCATTTTTCACTTTCAGCAAACTCGGAAATTTTGAAGGACAAAGAATTTAGTGATTTAACTAGGAAAAAAACTAATATTCAATTTTTTTTTCTGGATTTGTGTCATAATATACTACAGAAAGAGAAGAGCCAATAATTTAAATTTATATATCATATTTTAAATTAGAGGTATTTTTTAAAATTATTTTTTCATTTGCTATTTATGCAGAATTACGCCTGCTAGAATAATAACACATTCAGCTAATTGGAATGGATCATGTTCCTTCTTTATTATGTCTTTCTTTCAGTTATACTATAGACTTCATTACATATTTTATTGAATATAATTGCCTTTCTCAAAATATTTCAGATGTTGTTTTATTTAATGAGTTATAAAATCTGTGTTGTTTTATATTTCATTTTCTTTTACTTGGTGTGTATCAGAAATACATGACAATTCCCATAAGAGAAAACACATAAGAAAACCTGAATACAATATTTGCAGCCTGATTTCTGTGTTCTCCTGCTTTTCCACAAAGACTCTGTTATTTCTACCCTCAAGTCTCAGCACCTTTAGTGCCCGAACCGCTAATGCTATTTCTTCTCGCTTAGCTTGTTTGTATGAAAAGAAAACCAAGTTCCATATGCCTCTCCCTACCCCAATATATTTCATAACTTCTCCAGGCATCATTGAACTCCATCTTCTCTAAATCACTCTGCAGTTCAATAATGGCTAACATTTTTTTTTTAATCTATTTCAGGGGTTGTTCTAAAAGTTTTACATATTTTAAATATTTTGATCCTCACGAAAGCTATAAAGTAATTACTCTACATGATTTCCTTTCACAAGAAAGAAAACTGAAATATAGAGGAGTTAAGTAACTTGCTCACAATTACATGACTAGTATTATTAGCAGTCAAGTATTCTGCTCAATAGGGAAGTATCACATATACATCACCTTGGTATGCCACTTTTCAAAAAATAGATAAACTAAAATTTTAATAAGATAACTTTTTGCCTTTGATTTTTATAATTACAATTAAGGGTGATACTAATAATTATAGTGAGTGATATAATGCTAATATTATAAGCATGAGCAAATACAAGATACTTTAATTTTAATTCCTCAAATAGAATAATGACTAATATTTATTAGGTGCTGCTGTGACAATGTTCTAAGTGCTTTATTATGTATATTGACTTATGTAATCTTAAAAACAACAGCAAACTCAAGAGAGATTGTAATGTTATTCTCAATTTATAGAGGAGTCTGGGTGCAGTGGCTCATGCCTGTAATTCCAGCACTTTGGGAGGCCGAGGCGGGTGGATCACTCGAGATTAGGAGTTTTAGACCAGCCTGGCCAACCTGGTGAAAATTTGTCTCTACTAAGAATACAAAAATTAGCCAGGCATGGTGCCAGGTGCCTCTAATCCCAACTATTCTGGAGGCTGAGGTAGGAGAATCTATTGAACCTGGGAGGCTGAGGTTACAGTGAGCCTAGATAATGCCACTGTACTCCAGACTGGAGGCAAGACTCCATTTCAAAAAAAAAAAAAGATTATAGAGGAGTAAATTATGACCTAGAAAGGTGACATGAAATTCTTAAGGCTATTCATGTCAAACAAGTGGTGACATAACTGGTAAGTAAATATAAGCAGTCTTGATTTCAGATTTTAACACCCTTTACCACTATACTGTATCCAAACCTCCCCCATAGCACAGAATGAACTATATCCATTATCAGTCAGAGTAAGCTAGATGGCACTGGAGAAACAACAATTCCCAAATATTAGAAGTGACTCTTAACATCAAATATCGATTTCTTGCTTATGCTATATATCCATTGCTGTTCAGCAAGCAACACTTCTCCATGCTCCCTCACTCCAAGACTCAGGCTGGTGAAACAGTCCTCCTGTGTTATGTTGCAGTCTCAGTGGGAAAGAGAGAATGTCTTAGATTGTACAACAGGTCTTAAATTCCAACCCAGAAGTGACATATAATACTTCTACTCAAATTTCATTGATCAAAACATAGCAAATCACATGATCACAGGTAACTCACTCCAGGGAGCAAGGAGGAGCAAATCAACATATGCCTGCAAGTGGGGAAACGAAGTTTAACCAGCATACAGCACCAGTGCCTGCTATTTTATCTGTTTTTCCATGGATTAATCTGGTCTTAATGAAAATATGGAAAGTATCATTTGGTAAATATGCTACGTTACTGACACGAAATATCTTGGATTCCATCATATTTTTTCAGAAAAATGTAATTAAATTTTTTAACCTGCAATTGAATATTTCTCCTTAATGTATCACACATACATAAAGCTATCTCAATTTTTAATATATGACATAAACATTATTTACATCATATTCTCCAGCTATGTTTCAGGAGCTCAATTAGATTTTTCAAATATTTCAATATTTTAAAAAATATCTCTGCTTGCAATCAATGCATTATCTACTGAATTGCCTGGAATTTGTTGATGTTACCACAGTCCTATTCCAGCTTATTTTAACTATTAAAACAGTCATACTTGATTATATGTAATCTAAACATTATTATACTTGTCAGAATTAATTCACGGTGACAGCGTTATTTCAACAACCCTTTTTAGTCATTTATCTCCTTACAACCTATCATGAAGCACATTTTTTCCTTTGCAAGTATCTCTAGAGACTGTAAGTGACAAGTATAATATCTTAAATGTGTGAACAAAAATGACTTTCCTGTTCCCAAACAATATGCTTTGCTTGATCCAGAAACAGATAATTTGCATCAACTGAAAAAATAGGTATCATGTAATTTTTTCTCCCTGCTAACTTAATGGTAAACCTTCCCATAGCATCTCCTAAATCATGTGTTGTATTTTCAGCCTTTAAGATATAAAAATATGACTGCCTTTAATTCCCACATTACCCAATTTACATTTGTACTTAATTAGAAAATTGTGTACTGTAATTTTAGTTCATAAACAAAGTAAGCTCCATCTTTCTGCCCTTTTTTCAGTGTTGAGTGTAAAGTGAAATCCTTGGTACTATTTTTTTTTCCAGTCTGTAATTAATTTGCAAATTCCTACTATGGTAATTGATTCAAATGATTTTCATTATACAATAGTTAGGTAAACATTCATTATATCAAGATGGTGGTTAGCATTACCCAAAATCTATTGTTTAACTATAATCCAAATATAAATGTAAATATAAATAAATATATATATGAAATTACTGTCTTCACTTTTCAGACAATCTTTTCCAATTCATTTTCAGGATTTAGAAAATAATTATTGAAGTTGGAAGAGAACATTAATCAGAGTTTTAGAGATACATATATTCTTGTTCTCAATTTTTTTCATTTATTCTTTTTCTATATTTACAACACATAGGATGAAAACAAAGATTTATCAATATGAGAAGTATTATGAGGCCATGTTTTATTGTCACAATTTAAAATCTTGTCAATAGAATTTTTTAATACACAAATTATGAGAATATATCAATTCTCACTGGCAATAATTTTCTAAGTTTTGTAGATTCTGAAATTTTAAGCATTTATATGCGTCATAAAATTGCATATTTATATGCATTCTTATGCTTTGTAAAAAATAGAATTAGGTAAAATAATCAGACTATTAAGTTCAACGTAATTTTATTTCTCAGCCAGACTTTTCTAGGAATTCATGATTCACATGAATTCATGTGATTTTTTGTTTAATTATTTATTCAAGAAATGTTTACTAAAAACTTACAGTGTGTTGGGTCCTTGGGCTATAAACCATATAGCACCACGTACTGACCGACCACAGATGAATAGAGTCTAGCAGGATACATAGGCATAATCACAGTGCTTTTTAATGTTATTATAATTAGCATAACAAGAATATGTCTGACGTGGAATGTGATAATTTTATGAGCATAATGTATTTTACCACAATTAGAGATCACCTTTCAACTTATTAAATTTTAAGATTATCTTATAAATTTGTATAGAGAAAGAGATGCTAACATATTTAGTACCTCATGAGTATCAGACACAGACCTACTTGGTGCTTTTTGATACGTTCTGTTTACTCTTCTGCTTCCTTTTATTAATTGTTATATGAAAAAGACACATTTGATGTCTGTTTATGTGAGTAATTGGCTGCATAGCAACCCAGTGTAATCTTTTCAGTTCCATCAAATATTTAAGAATTACTTTACCCTTAAGAAGAATAAAACCATAATAAAGTAGATGATATAAAAACACAAAGTAAATACCTAACTTGAAAGAATATTATAATATCAGACTGGTAAAACATATTAAACTCCTAAAAAAATCAGAACATAATACAGTAAATAGGGGTGTGTAGGGTGTGTCACAATGATTTTGTTGTCACTACAGTGAGTCAGGGGGCAACACCATCTAAGAATTCATTTGTTAACTAAATGCCTAGCTAGAGTTACAGGTTTTGTTTTCATGTGATATATGAGGAAAACTAATCATTACAATGCAAGTAAAATAAGTGCCATGCCCTTCATGCGTTCATTCATTTGACAAACTATGCATTGAGCAACTGTTTTGTGCCAAGTATTTGTGTTGTTGCTGGGCATACACAGTAGGCAAAATAACTATTATTCCTACCCTATGGCATTAACATCTCATTTACTAGCCATAATGATTCTAAGTAGCAGACTCTAGAATTATCCCTACTGTACGGGTGAACATATAGAGCATTTACATCTCATTTACTACCCATAATGACTCTAAGTAGCAGACTCTAGAATTATCCCTACTGTATGGATAAACAAATAGAGGCCTAAAAAGGATAAAAAACTTGCCTGCTGTCACAATAAGTGCTATGTGTCCCTTACGTTAGTCCGACAATAAAGACCAAGCCCTCTACTATCATACCACACCCCTCCACCAGGTATGGTGATAGGAGTGATTATCTGTATCTGAAAAGTGCAAAAAGGGAGGAATGCTTTTGTTACATTGCCAGGCAAAAGAGGATGGAGATGTGCAGGAAGAACCACAGTTAGCTAACCTGGACTACCTGCTAAATCCCAATTAAAACAACATGTTAATAAAAAGAGAAAGTAAAATTAAAAAGGCAGTAGACATCCTTGGTAACATTTTGATGACTATATATTATAGACTGATATCTGTAAAAAAATTAAAGAGTTTGATTTTTATTTGATCATATAGCTTCTACATTTCTGAGCCATTACACTGCGGTCTTTTAATTGTTTTTCCCTGAGACTAAATAAACGTGATGGAAACTGAGATATATTTTTATTACTGAGTACATCTGCTATTGAAGACCTGAATAAACAAAGAACAAAACTGAATTATGGCGCTGCAGCCTAATATCATCACCTACTAATCAAATATAGAAACTCTTAAAACATACACACACACACACACACACACACACACACACACACACGTTGAATTCCCACAGCTCTAGCTGTCTGATTCAGAAAGAGAGAAAGGAAGTCATCTCTGTTTTCTGTACAGGCTTTTGTATAACTGTAGAGCCAAGAGGCATATAGTGATAACCTTTTTAACAAGCATATATGGCCATTAAAAACAGCAAGGTTTCAGCCTGGTTATCTTGGGTACAGAGATAACCACTTTTGCTGACTCCAGGGTATTCTTGAAAACAATATGATTGTACTGTGGAGTCTGTATTTGTTTATCCTACATGTAATTGGAGCAGAGATAACATGCTATTCCCGTGTTCTCTTTTGCCCTATACTTTTAGAGACCCATATGTTACATTTCTAAGTTTCATAAATATCTTTAGCATAGCTAATCACAAACTAGTGTGATATCTTTTATCATTGATTTTCACTGAAAAATCGTTTATTGGGCACTAGGTGCCTGGTATATGCACTTTTATAAGCAAAGTTAGAGGGAGTATTAGCGTAGAAATTTTCCTTAGCATTGGTAGAGATTAGGAAAATAAATAAAATGTATCTCACTAACAAATCCCTCTGTGTGATTTCTCAGGAGCATTAACGTCATGAATCCTGTGGCTCACCACTTCATGTCCGAAGGTTAGTGAGCCAGTGACTCATCCCTCAAGGCCCTGGATTTGTTTACTTATTTAGCAAGGTACAGCAGAAAATGACAGCATGCCCTTAACGCAAAGCTTTTCCTCTAGCACTCTTGTCCAAGAAGAGGTAATAAAATTTACTTGAAAAAACTACTCAGTAACTGAATAGTTTATCAAGGCATTCCATTGAGAAGAGAAATCTCTGGGGTCTAAAAAGGAAGGAAAATGTTGTGAAGGGCATCACTCCCTTTTTCAATAGGGAATGTGTCAAAAAGTAAGGAAAATTTTTTCGGTTACTTTTCTTCCTTTCATAAATGTCTCATGAGGTGGAAAGAATACTGCAAGTGGAGATATCCTTCTGTATACATTTCCATAAATTCTACTATTTGCAGTATATTCTGTGAGAAGGTTCACAAGGTTTTGTCAGAAGTCCAACATGATAAAAAATGTACGAAGTACATTTGTAAATATTAATGAAGAGATGTTATCAAAAACTACATTTTGTTAATGCTTGGCGTATACTGCAAAGAGAAATAGAATTTGATGTCCAGCTTCCTAAAGACACATTTTAAAGACTTTCAGTGAGCATAGGTAATTGTGATTTATTCTGAATGCTTCTAAATTCTTTAAGTCTGGCTTTCATAATTGCAAGTAGAAAGTTGTATTTTCTAAGGAGGAGATACTGAGGTGATTAGGTAATTGTCACACATGAACACTCATATTTTAGGTTAACAGACATAGTAGGCTAATTCTCTAGGGATTTTTTGAATGTCAATTTTACACACACACACACACACAGACACACACCTTGCTTTTCTCACTTTTGCTATCATGAATAGGGATAAAATACTGTCAATTTGGGGTGGAATATTAAGAAAAACTAAAACTTAAATCACATTATGAGAAAAATTCACCAGTAAAGTCACCTTTAATGGAGGCATACATGCATACATCAACAGAGACAATTAAATACTTTTTCTGTTGATTTATTAGGAAAATATTTATTAGAAGGCAGCAAAGCAAATATATAAAAAGAAAATATCAAGTCAAACTATATGAGAGGAAAGGTAAAAAAATAATATTTAGGTTAATATTGCCAAGGAGAAACCCTGCTCTAGATGGTCATTGTTAACAATGTTGAAATCTTGATTGGTAACATAAAAAGATTTTGTAGCACTTTTCAGGTAAATAAAAATGGGACTTGTTTACTATCTCATAGAATTCCTTTTTTGCCTGAGGAAGCATCATAATGTCATAGTCCTAGGCACTTGATTTCCTACAACTGGCCTGGGACTGAGTCTCTATTATTCAAGGTGATAGCCTATCATATTTGCCAAGGTTAGCTCTGTATAGTTCTGTTTTCAGTCCCTCACTTTCCTGTGACAAGTTTTGACCAAGATATCTAGGAAAATAAATTTAAATCATAGACTGCTTTTCCAGGTGCTTCTGCCCATTCCCACTAGGCTCCAGAAGATCCTATTTCCTGTATTCTAGAAACACCCTTGAGACTCACACAGAAATCTAATAATGATCCAGTGTTATACATTTTTCCCCCAACTTCTAAAGACCATAGAAAAATTATCTAAATAATTTCTGCTTTAATATTGTCCTTCTTTTATCTTTACCTTTAATATTTTGGGGCATATTTATATTATTTTTCTGTATAAAGGATTTTGAGATGCAACTCCAGTGAAATATGCATTTTGACATCCATGTGTTATGTTCATATGCAATTTTGTCATCTAGTTAGCTTTTATTGTTAAGTTACTAAACAAAACAAAATGTGATTGGTATATTAGTGGCAAAGTTCTGATATAAATTAGAAAATTATAATAGAAATGAAGGTGATCGTCTTAGAACATCAAGGAAAAAATTTTTTCAACTTTAATTTTAGGAAAGCAATTCTCATTTAAAGTAGTATTTCATTGATTTTTTTATTTTAACAAACATTAACTTAGCAAAATAAAAATGTTCTATTTTACAATGCAACTTTTCTTACTAGCAATGTTAATTCAGTAAATATTTATTGAACATTTAATATTGTCAAGGCAATTAGATAAACTATTTATCCTAGAAATATTTTAGATATACAATTATTTTTAAATAATTGAAAGCTAAATAAATATGAAGAGGATCAAATTTTATTTCACCTGCATTCATTACAATATGTAAATATACCTATACATTCCTATATCTATATATGTTTAATATAGTTAAATATAAATATTCTTTACTTATTTATCCTTTGGATATATGTGTATATTTACACCTATGTGTATATACTTTTTACAAGTAAATGTGAAGATGTGTATAGAGAATTTTGTATTGACTCACATTTTTTGATAATTGAATGAATAATTTCATCCATAGTATAGGTTTTGGTGAGTAATTTGTATCTGTAAACACTCAAATAAGAAGCAACAAACTATTTTTTAAAATCCTTTATCATATTATAAATCCACATAACTTTTCCAATAGTCTTTTTAGCAATAAGAGAAAATTACAAAGCTCAATAGAGTTGTCATAACAAAAGAGGTTCATAAATTTTTCTTCAATTACACTCCGTGTTGCCTCTCATAAAAGTAACATACAGCTTCTACTATCGGATTGAATGCTTACCAATTTGGAAAATGTTTGTTGATTTTTACTGATAAATACTTTCATTTAAGAAACTAATGATTTTTATAACATATCTCTTTAAAGAAATAATTTATAGGCCACATTGGAAAGCAAATACATTCTATAGTATTTTATTTGTTGTCTTTCATATGTGACTACATGAAACAAAATTTGTATGCTATATTTGCAGAATAAAGTAGAAAATATATTTTGCATGCCTCAAAGTAAGATTCCATAATACAATTTCTATATGTATTCCTTCTCTCCAAAACATATTTCATTATAACACGAACATTTTAGTAGTTAACATTTTTATTTGTATTGAATTTTGCCAATTAATTAGCCAATTTTATAATTCAATTCAGTTTTTATTTATATGTAAATTACAGTTTACTTAATATTTCACTAGGTATTTATTTCATGAAAGATGATTATATTAGTGAATCACAAGAATCTGAAGGAATTCTTAACATAGTTCTCATCCCAAGTGGCTGATAAAATAGATAATGTTAGTTTAATATTATTCCATGGTAGTTCACACACGAACTAACGCATTAAATAGTGCTTTCAGCTTCCACTTAGTGTAGGATTGAATAAAACATGCACTGAATGAAAAACAAATGATGCATAGGAAGTATCAATCTCTGTGAATATTTCTCTATAAATTCTATTGAAGTAAGTTTCAACTAGGGAAACTATGATGGCTTTGAAATTAGTTTTTATGTGTTGAGGGTACACAGTACATTTACTAAAAACATAATGATTATCAAGTGATAAAATGGTTGATTTTGGTTAAAACAACTTCTCTAACTTCTCTCTTCATACATACCCACTTAGCTATTGCCACACTGGCTTTGATTCTTCTATATACATGTTTGCCCTAGCTTTAGGGCTCTGATCTTTCTACCTGGAACTATCTTCCACCAGATACTTTTATGCTTAGTGATTCACCTCCTCAAGTCTTTCTTGACCTAAATAAGATTGTAAATATTTATCTCACATTATCTATTTCCTTTCCTTGGTTAATATTTCTCCTTAGCATTTGTTACCATTGAATGTATTCATGTTCTATGTATTTATTCTGTTTCCCCATTTGAATATAAGCTCAAGGAAGGCAGAAATTTTATTCTATGTTTTTTCATTGCTATATCCCTTCACTTAGAAGACCCAGCTGGTCCCAAGAAGACACTCAGTAAATACCCTATGAATGAAGGATGTCAGATGCTTGTAATGCACAAGGCCCATGTCAATTTTCAGGAGTGCTACACTTGTGTTGGTTTTAATCCTTGTGTAAGAGCTGAAAAATTAGTCCTAAGAGGCTGCAGCAGGCAAGCATTAGCTCACAAAAATAAGGCAAATCAATTGAAGGAAATTGGATCAATGAGTATAAATATCCTACAACTTCAAGTCACATTAAATCAAACTCCCAATAGTAAACACTCCCTCCCACTGCTTCCCAACCTTTTCATGTTGTGCTACAGATAGATAATGATAATATTTAAGTAGTATATTGGGATAAACTGACAAAGCTGTGGCCAGAGGATCCTGCCTCAGGACATTCCACTCCAAGCATTTCATCACACTTAAAATCTAAAACCCTTACTCTGATTTACTATTTATATTATCTGACTCCTGATTGCCTTTCCAACTTCAAAAGATGATCTTATTCTTCTTGCCCTTCTGCACATGCCTCATTTCTATTACTGAAACAAATTAAGTCCTGTTTTGGGGTATTTGTACTAGCTGTTTCCTCCCTCTGAAAGGCTTCTCCTTCTTACTGCCATTCTACTTATTTGTAATTCAGATCATAACTTAAATATGTCCTGCTCTGAAAGACTATTCCTTACCATTCAATCTAAAGAAGCCAATCTAAAATAGATACTCTCTCCCACATCACACAGATGTAATGTCCTGCACAAGATTTACTAACATCTAATGTTTTTCTTGTGTATTTTATATATATATATATATAAATATATAAATGCATTTATTTATTCTGTGTCTCTCTGGGCCTGAGAGCAAGAATCTCTCACTTCCTCACTGCAAGATGGGTGTAGGACCGACAACAGTGCTGGACACATCATAAGTGTTTTGTAAATATTTAAAGTGAGGAAAATTAATTTCCATAAATAAAAACGTGTATTGATATTGCCAAGTGCCTTAGAACTTTGTCAAAAGATAAAAATGATTTTTACATGATTTCAATAAAATAAAAACCTACGGAAGCATTCTTATACAGTGGTTTCAGGTCAGATTTTGGCTTAAGAAAGACCTACTGAGTATTTTCTGGGACAACTTACTTAAATTGCAAATCCTCCATTTCTTCGTATAGAAAAAAATAGGGCAGGATAGCTAAGGCATAGGATTTTCCTAAGAATAAAATTAAATACTTTATATGAAATACTATGTGGGTGACATGAGTAGGTAAGAAAATCTCTGGAACATGTCCCTAGTGATGGAGGGACACTATTCAGACAGGCATCTAAAATCATTCATTTTTAAATTCATTTACCTATCCATTAATCCATTTAATAAAAGTTGAGAAACTTCTGTTTCCTGGAAAGATGCTGTATATGAGATGTAGAGAAAAGAATTTGTATTAATTTTCAAAATTAAGTTTCTTATGGAGAGAAATATGTAAATAAGCAATTAACAGACACTTTAAGAAGTGCTATGTTACTGGTTTATACAAGGATTTCCCAGGAAGTATGAAGGCAGAACTCCATCTGATATTCTTTTCTTTTCTTCCTCTTCTTCTTTTTTTTTTTTTTTTTTTTCTTTAAAAGACAGTGTTTTAACTCTGTCACCCAGGCTGGAGTGCAGTGGCCTGATCACAGTTCACTGCAGCTTTGAACTCCTGAGCTCAAGCATTCCTCCTGCATCAGCCCCCTGAGTAGCTGAGTAGCTGGGACTACAGGTGTGTGCCACCACAACCAGCTTTTTTTTTTTTGTGGAGACAGGATCTCACTATGTTGCCGAGGCTGGTCTTGAACTCCTGACCTCAGCAATCTTCCTTCCTTGGCCTACCAAAGTGCTAGGATTACAGGCATGAATCAGCAGCAGATCCAGCCTGATATTTCTTTCTTTCCTTTATTTTATTTTATTTTTTTTGAGACAGAGTCTCGCTCTGTCGCCCAGGCTGGAGTGCAGTGGCGCGATCTCGGCTCACTGCAACCTCTGCCTCCCGGGTTCAAGCAATTCTCTGCCTCAGCCTCCTGACTACCTGGGATTACAGGCCCGCGCCACCACGCCCAGCTAATTTTTGTGTTTTTAATAGAGATGGGGTTTCACCATCTTGGCCAGGCTGGTCTTCAACTCTTGACCTTGTGATCCACCCGCCTTGGCCTCCCAAAATGCTGGGATTACAGGCGTGAGCCACTGCACCTAGCCCCAGCCTGATATTTCTAATTGAGGTGACTCTAAAAACGAACAGCAATTTCATGGTATATAAATAATATATATAACTTATATATATATCATATTTAATATATATAATATATATATCATATTTAATATATATAATATATATATCATATTTAATATATATAATTTATATATATCATATTTAATATATATAATTTTTATATATCATATTTAATATATATAATTTATATATCATATTTAATATATAATTTATATATCATATTTAATATATATAATTTATATATATATCATATTTAATATATATCATATTTAATATATAATTTATATATATCATATTTAATATATATAATTTATATATCATATTTAATATATAAATTATATATATCATATTTAATATATAATTTATATTATCATATTTAATATATATAATTTATATATATCATATTTAATATATAATTTATATATATCATTTTTAATATATAATTTATATATAATATTTTATATATAATTTATATATATCATATTTAATATATATAATTTATAATTATAGCTATATAATTTCATGGTATATATATAATTTCATGATATCTCTCTCTCTCTCTCTCTAACAAAAGTTAAGATTTGGGTTTTTAAACTGAAATTTCCCCTGATGGAGAACTCTTGTTTATGTCTTGTTAAATATTTAGGCAATACTCAGCCTAACAGATTGTCACATATTGACGTAAAATGATGAAAGGACTAGGGCCTCTGTCTTGGCTCTTAAAAATAACATCCTAATTCAAACTTACACCTGCAGCAAGCTTGAAAAGGCATATTTAATAAATTGAAAAAAATAGTGAATAATGTGTTACAGTTTGAAGGAGTTACTTGAGAGAGCTTCTAGGTTAGCTGGGGGACCTTCCAAATTCCAGCACATAATTAAGAGCATTCTATTAGAAGTGTGTAGAATCCTCTTGGAGATATTTTGAAAATTTATTTATGGGATGCATGAAGTTTTATTTAATGTTTAAGACCTCTGAATTTTCTCTGAATTAGAAATAATCCTTCTTTTTTTCAGAAAACTATGATCTTATACAGTCCAAATGGTCAAAGGCAATGTAACTAGGTAGTGAAATAACTGAGTTTCTACTATACCAACTGTGATAAAGTTTATAATAAGTAACTAGTTGTCTGCTGGTTTTCATGTCTTCTTTTTAAATTATGCAAGAGGCTAATGAAACAGTAAAGTAATAGCTCTCACGTTTCAAACTGTTGTAGCTATTGGCTATATCCCTTGTGGTCTCCCTGCATGCCTCTTGGGTAAGGTTTCCTCTCTAGGGCTGTCAGCCAACATGCCTTTGCTTGAGTTTATGGTAAAACATTTTTTTTTCTGCACTGACATTCTGGAGCAGGCTGTGTGTTTTGGGTCTAGAAGGCTGCATGCAGGTCAGTGTGATGGCTGCAGCCCACTTGCTAACCTTAGAAACAGGTCTTGTAGTCTCGTGTCCCTCCCTTGGGAGATAATTAGGATCAGATAAGCTCATGAGGGTGGAATTCTCGTGAACAGGATTCATGTCCTTATAAGGGTCCAGAGTGACTGCCACATGAGAACCCAGTGAAAAGACAGCCATTTATGAAGAAAATCCTCAGCAGACACTGATCTTGGACTTCCCACCCTCCAGAATTGTGAGAAATAAATACTTGTTTTTTAAGCCACCCAGACTATGGTATTTTGCTCTAGTAGCCTGAGCAGATTAAGACAGATACCATCCTTCTTCTGTCTCTACTTGTGTTTAGATTATAGAGTATAATTTTCAAAAAGTTAAAAACAGGAGTCTCATGCAAATTTAAAATGAATCTTGGTCAAAGATTTTATATAACAAAGTAATTAGGTTATCAGTAACACGTTAAAATCATTTCAAATTGCATTTGAGGAATTAAATATTTATAAGCAACAGAGAATGTTAGAATAAGATTACAGGAGTTATCTGTTGAACAGATGTAAATAATTTGCATCTCTTCTGTAAATTTTCTATAAGGGAACATCTGCTCCTACAGAATTATAAAACAGCCTCATTAAAAGGAAGTCAGTGCATCCTGCTGTAGCACAGTGCTCCACTGGAAGAACATCCAGTATTCTCTTTGCCCATTTCCAATATCTATATTATATTTCTATAATACGTGCCAATAATACGGGTTAATCGTTGTGATTATTCTATTTCTAGGCCACCTACTCTATGCCAGGCACTTGGTCAGATGTTGGAATCCATTTTATCTAATGCCAAAAATAGCTGCCAAGTAAATTCTTATATAAACAAACTGAGACTCAGGGAAGATACATTTTCCTAAGTCCAAACCATTAGTAAGTGGCACACCTGAGTTTTCTTTTTTCTTTTATTTAAAACTTACTATATGCTATGCACTACTTTAAGGGATCTATAGGTATTATACCATTTAATCCTAAAAATAACTTAAAAATAAAGTACCCTCACTTTATTTATGAGAAAACTAAGCATCATAGAATTGAATAATGTGCCAAAGATAAATTTGACACCATTACCTGGGACTTCATAATATATGATCAGATAAAGAAAGAGACCTCTGCATCCTGTGGAAGTTCTGCCTCGGGTTTTTTTTTTTCGTTTGTTTTCTCTGATAGCAATTTGCCTTCTTTGCCTATCTCAATCAACCTTGACCTTCAATCCAGCACCTCTCTTCTTGCCTGTGACCTCTGAACTCTTGACTCTGAGTCTGTCATTTAATACATATGCTTTATATTCTGGAACTTATTTCCACATTGCTGTGTCTGCTTCAGTCTAATACCCAAATCCAGAATTTTAATTATGCCTTTTGCTTTAACATTAGATTTGTCTTATGTCTGTCTCTTAATTGTGCTCCAGCATGACAGTTCGGCAAGAATCGCTTAAATTCCATTTTTCAAAGATAAGGAAATAGCTTTCCTTTGTAATAATTGGACATTTAATGCCACGAGTTAGAATGGAAAGATACCTGAAATCGTCTTTCACAGGGATAGCCTGTTCACATTGTTTTCATTAATCATTCATTTTTTTTTAAAAAAAGATTTTACTTAATGCTTTTATATGCAAAACATCATGAAACATAGTTCAATAATACAGAGATTAAAAATTAGACATTATTCTGAAATGGATTCAGCCATGAAGAACATTATACTTACTAGAAAAACTACACAGAAACATGAAATGCCTTGTTTCTAACCTTTGCACCACTCCTTTCCCCACAGTAGAAATATTTGACTCCTCACCTATGTTCTGGTATCTTGTCAGTCTTTACTCATTGCTCCTATTTATTCTACCCAGTCTACATCATTAGGTTCAGGCTTCCTATCTGAAACCTCAACTGCACCTCAATTCCTAAGCCAAGTTATACAGAAGTGAGAAGCAGATTTATCTGATCTGCACCCCTCTCAGCCTATGCCCAGCTCAGATAGATTTAGTTGTGTCTTCTTCCAGTGTCACTTCTCTGTGAACTAAATGCCTCACTGCTGACCAATGGGCTTTCATTTTCAGTGTGAAAGCTACACTTGCCTTCACCTCAGAGCTCTTATTCTGTTTATGGAACCGCTATACATGGAATCCTGATTCTCGACTCCTTGCTGCATTAGCTGGAATTATGTTCTTATTCTTAGCTACAAGACTAGATTGGGTCTGGAAGTTTCTATGAAGTTATGAAATACTTGTTTAGCACCTTAATATATGTTAAGACACTGCTACAAGTGTTTCACAAATGCTATAAGGGAGGTACTATTTTTATCCCCATTTAATATGTGAGGTAAATAAAGGATAGAAGGGTGAAGTAACACAGGCAGTTTGGCTCAGAGTTCATGCTCGTAATGACTATGCAACCTGTCTCTCCAATTATATCTTGCATTTACAGCTGTGCTTTCATTCCCAGCCACTATAGCACCAGAACTGCCCTAATGTTGACAAACTGAGATTCCCCATTAGCACCTGCTCTTAGATGTTACTTTATCCTATTCTTCGTGTTATATTCCCAGACCTCCCAGGTTCAAATTGCTTACCTGTCACCATTCGTTCCTTATTTAGAGTTCACTTTCCCAGTAGTTACACCAAGATCCCCTTCTTTTACCTGTCCAGCATGCGTCAAATATTTCTTCCCAGTTCCAGTACAGACCTTCTAGCTTGCCTCTTTCTCCTATTCATAGATAAAATCCTTAAATATATATGAGATAATAACTGTGGCTCAATTCAAGGACGAAAAATGGTCAACCATTAGATCACCTGATCCATCTTTTAGCTTTTAACCTTATGAATCTGACCTTGTAGGTACATGTCTATACCTATATTAGATGTGTGAATAACATATATACATGAAACTTAGAGAAAATGGAATATTATTTTGAAAGCAAAAAAAAATCTGTTACATATTAATATTTGAATGTTAATATAAAGTTTCATTTGTAAAGTACTGACACCTTAAGAATGGATTAGAGATCAGTGATAGATTTTACAAATTTGGCTTACAAATATAATGTTTATAATGATATTATTTTAATTTTAAGTAAATATATTTATATTCATAAATATAAAAATCAAACATATATACTTTTAATTACTATTCAGCATGGTAGAAAAACATTGCAATTACTAAAGACTAGAATATAATATTCTTAATAGGCTTCAGTGTCAATATAATATAGAATTGTTTTAAACAGTTCATTTGTCTGATCTGAAAGTTGACAATAGATTCTTGAAATTAATTAATTTGGATTGATCTTTTTCTCATTTAGCCTGATGGCACCAACAGAAAATGAGAAAAGATTGAATACCCAGAATGCTTAGATAATCACATTTCAGGAAAACAAAAACAAAACAAAAAACATTGTTTAAAGTCCCCCATTGAGCACTTTTTCTATGTTAATGAGAATTCCCATTTAATTCTCATAACACTTTGAGAAAATATTTATCCCCATTTGAGAAGAACTGAGATTTAGAAGTTCAGTAACTTGTCTATGATAATACATGTTAATAGTGGATCCAGGAATAAGACTCAGATGTTGCCAACTCACAGAACATTCTGTACCATTCACATCCCCTCAAACATTATGATGCCAATGTAAAAAAAAAAAAATCTCTTAGTAAAGATAAGCATACTAAGATGTAAATGGGTATGAGAAATGGAAAATGGCAAGATTGTTGATTTCTTCTTTGTTATAAAATGGAAATGATGGCTTTTTGCAATATCACAGTCAAAACCATAAAAAATATTTTATACATCTGTATTTAATATACTATTTAAACATAGAAATGAAAGAATATTATTTTGACTACATTAGCTTAATTTTAAAAAAGGAATATTTTAATCTAAATTCAATTTGACAGTAAAATAAAAGAGTATTTGAAATTCTGAATACTTACATGCCCTGTAAACTTGCTTCTCAGAATGTACTTCAGTGGCCCACATAGGTAATATTTTTAACTGAATATAACCATATTACATGTGGAAAAGTTTAGAGCTTGGTAAAAAACATTTGAAATGTGTAATGTTTAAGCAAGAAATATTTAGTAGGGTACTGTACATTAGGGATGACAGAATATTTACTAATGGCAAAAGACAAGCTATGTCTTGGGTTCTTACCTTTCACCTTCTAGCTAGTATCACAGGCACAACAGGATTGTTTTTTCTACACTGTAGCCAGAACGTGCATGTTTTTCATACAGGGCTGTTTTAATATTCATTTATTCACTTTTGGATAATGAAAAATTCTACTAGTCACTCTAGGCAATTTATCAGCATTAATGATAATGCAGCCAGAGTAGCATGAAAGGAACAAATTATAACATGGATTTAGGTAATTATATATTGTTCTAGTTTAGCAAAAAAAATAAAAATCATGTTTTATATCTGAATACCATTATTCTTTAGTAAAATAAATCATTTTGGATTTCAATACATTGCTAATTGTTCAGGTTTCTTTTTAAGTGAAAATCGTTTTTTAACAAAATTTGTTATTGGATATTTATAGTTGTACTGAACAGCTCTTATTATATAGTTCCCTAGATTAGTCTATTTAAAGGTGTTTGAGGAAACTAAACTTTAATTTAAAATTCTGAAGCAAATTTGATCAGTACATCTATTGAATAGCATCTTGAATCTCTGAGGATGTGATCTAAGAGAATCTCAAAACTAGCTTCCTTAACAGCAGAGTCTATGAATTATGAAAATTGATGACAGATAGATATATAGATGATAGAGATGCAAATATGGAGAGATATATAAACATATATTATGAAATACCTATATACATTTTTTTGTTATGGACTGATTTGTGTCCCCAAAATTCATATTTGAAGTCATAACCCACAGTAGCTTAGAATGTGAATACTTAGAGATAGGGCCTTTAGGGAAGTATTTAACATTAAATTAAGTCATTTAAATGAAAGTATGCCCTAATCCAACATGACTGGTGTCCTTGTAAGAAGAGGGAGAACATGCACTGAGAAAAGGCCATATGAGGGCACAGTGAGAAGGCAGCCATCTGCATCCAGTGGAGAGGACAGAGACCTCAAGAGAAACCAAACCTGCTGACACCTTGATTTTAGAATCCCAGCCTCCGTAATTGTGTGAAAATAAATTTCTCAGTTTCTTACATGGCATTTAAGCCACCCAGTCTGTGGTATTTTGTTGTGGCAGACTTTAGCAAACTAATGTATTGCCTTATGATCTATTGAAAGGTTCAAGTAAAAAAAAATTAAGAAAATTTAATAGGGCTTCAAGAAGTTAGGAGTTGTCAAATATTCTTTTTATTTTCTTCTTCTCCTCTTGCTTTTGTTGATAAAGAATTTCTGGGGTAGAAAAGCAACATTTTTTCTCACTAATTTGTGTGATTTCCAGCAGTTCATTATTAGAAACCAATTATTTTAATGCAAGAAGAACTCTTTTTTATGCTATTTGTGGAGGGCAAAATTATATAAAATTGACATACCTCCCTAAAAGTGGCCTTAAAAATGTTCGTGTATTTTTACTGAATTCTTCTTTTAGAAATTTTAAGTAAACAATGCAGTTGTTCAAAGTTTTCTGTAAATAGGTGCTGATCACACCATAGTTCATAGAAGTGAACAACTAAAAATAACATTGTTTCCAAATTGAAGTATTCCCATAAATTGTGATTTTTTGTATGTATAAATATAATAACAGATATGTATTTTTTAACATGGAACTGCCTTATAATAGAGAAAATAAAAATTCTTTAAGAGACATGTAATAAGAAGCAGCAGTTCTGGAATAATACAGTAAAGGCATCTGAAAATCTACTCTTCCATAAAAGCAACAAGGATAGGCCAGGCGTGGTGGCTCATGCCTGTAATCCCACACTTTGGGAGGCCGAGGCGGGTGGATCACGGGGTCAGGAGATCAGGACCATCCTGGCTAACATGGTGGAACCTGTCTCTACTAAAAATACAAAAAACTTAGCCAGGCGTGGTGGTGGGTGCCTGTTGTCCCAGCTACTCGGGAGGCTGAGCCAGGAGAATGGCATGAACCCGGGAGGCAGAGCTTGCAGTGAGCCAAGATCGTGCCACTGCATTCCAGCCTGGGTGACAGAGCAAGACTCTGTCTCAAAAAAAAAAAAAAAAAAGCAACAAGGATATGGGCAAAAATTGTCCAAATCAACTTTTTTTAAATTCTGGAAATCCACTAAAGGCTTTCAATAAACAAGGAGTGTTTATTAGAGGTAAATGGTTGAATCTTGGTTCTAACGGCAAGCATTGTGGTATTTCAACTTGCCCACTTCCTCTCCCTCATGTGCAGTTGCCTTGCTATTCAGTGACCTTGCAACAAAGACATCTGCGTAAAAGATCACCTTTTGTAGCCACTAAGGGGGCCTTATCTATGTGGAGCTACCCCCAAAAGCCTCATGCCCAGAGTTTTATCAATATTTGAATTGTCTACCAGCTCCCTAGAACAGGGCCATTTACAAGACTTGTTTTTATTTGAACTCAGGGCTTACTCAGTGCAAAAAGCCCTATCCTATCCACAGGACATTTGTCAGAAACAATCAATTGTTTAATATTTCAGTTGCTAGAGGCAGTGATACAAGTTAGGGAAAATGAGTCTGACCAAAATCTTAAATGGAAAATCTGGGAGATGATATGTCTACAGAGGCCTTTAAAAAGGCTTCTTATAAATTCTCTGGAACCTAGAAAGCCACAACAAGTGCAGGGCTGTGCACATATTGAAGGCTGTGTGTATGCCCAAGAAAGACCTGACAAGGCCCTGTTTTCTCACCTCTGGCTGACCTTGAGTTTCTGCATAGGTAGAAAGGAAAAGCTAAGGCTGACTGCAAACTGTCAGATCATTGAAGACATGCCCCCAGTACCTACACAAAACCAATTGGAAAAAGCTGGGAGACTTATTGGCCAATACATTCAAGACAGTCTTTGTTTAATTGTAAGTTGATCACTGTTGTAACCCACCAGGGACTTCAGTGAACTACAGATGACAAGAATAAAGTCTTTTCAGAATTTTTCATTAAAAAAAGATGACACCAAAATCAACAAACTGCAACAACAAGCCATGTGAAAGAGAAGAATCTGATTTTTAGAGTTTCCACATTATATGAAAATGTCCAATTGCCAACAAAATGTAAAAGACATGAAAAGACACAAGAAAGTGTGACTCATAAGTGGGGGAAAAAATAGTCAAAAGAACCTATTTTATATATTTAAGAAGTGATGGAAGCCATGTCTAAAGAACTAAAGGAAAGTGCTTTTTTTCCTGAATAAAGAAATCAGCAAAGAGATAGGAAATATTTTTAAGTACGAAATAGAAATTCTGGAGTTGAAAAGTATAGTAACTGAAACGAAAGTACCTTCATGGACTCAACAGTGTATTTGAGCAGGCAAAGAAATAATCAGTTAAATTTAAGATAGATTCATAAAGATTATCCAATCTGATAAAGAGAAAAAAGAATGAATAAAAATGAACAGAGACTCAGAAACCTGTAAAAACACTGTGAAGTGTATCAACATACACATGAGATTTAAGAAGGAGTGAAGAGAAAGTGGCAGAAAGACTATCTGAAGATATGATGGCCAGAATTTTCTTAAATGTTATGAAAAACATTGATCTGCCTAAGAAACTTAAAGTCCATGTAGTATAATTTAAAGAGATGCATATTTCAACACATAGTAGTTGAACTGTTGAAAGACAAAGAAAAAAATGTGAAAGCAGCAAGAGAAGAGCCACTCATCACACAAAAGTCTCCTCAAAAAGATGGCTGACTTCTTATCAAAAGCAGGGAGGCCAGAAGAAAGTGGGATGATATATTCAGTGCTGAAACAAAAGAAAAAAGCTGCCAATATTTCTTATCCAACCAAACTGTCATTCAAAAATGAAAGAGAAATTGAGATGTTCCCAGATAAACAAAAACTGAGAGAATTCATTGCTAGCAAACCTGCCTTATAAGAAATTTTAAAGGAAGTCCTTCAGACTGAAAGGAGAGGACAATAAATCATGAATTGAATCCATGGAAGGGATAAAGAGCAACTGTATAACTACATAGGAAAATTTGAAAAACTTATACATTTATTTTTATTTATAACTCTTACTCTGATATCAAATACAACTGCAGAAAGCAATAGTTGTAAAACTATATTGATGTATGTTCATGGGTCAATAGGCTTAATATTGTTAAGATGATAATATCATCCAGATTGATCTACAGATTCATCACAATTCCTATCAAAATCCCTGCTAGGTTCTCTGAAGAAATTGACAAGTTGATCCTAAATTTCACATGGAAATACAAAGCACATAAAATATCCAAAACAATCTTGAAAATGAAAAATAAAGTTAGATAACCTACACTTTTCAATTTCAAAATTTATTATGAAGCTAAAATAATCAAGGGAGTGTGGTACTGGCATAAGGTCAGAGATATTGATAAATTAAATAGAATTGAGAATCCAAAACTAAACCCTAATATTTATGACCAATTGATTTTCAACAAATGTGCCAATACATTTCAATGGTAAAAGGAAAGTCTTTTTGGGCTGGGTGTGGTGGCTCATGCTTGTAATCCCAGCACTTTGGGAGGCCGAGGTGGGAAGATCAGCTGAGGTCAGGAATTCAAGACCAGCCTGGCCAAAATGATGAAACCGTATCTCCATTAAAAATACAAAAAATAAGCTGAGCGTGGTGGAGTGCGCCTGTGGTCCCAGCTGCCCGGGAGGCTGAGGCAGGAGAATCACTTGAACCCAAGAGGTGCAGGTTGCAGTAAGCCAAGATCACAGCAATGCACTCCAGCCTGGGCGACAGGGCAAGACTTCCTATCAAAGAGAAAAAAAAAGTATTTTCAACACATGATGCTGGGACAACAATATATCCACAGGCAAAAGAATGAAGTTGGACACCTACCTCACAATGTATACAAAAATAACTTGAACTGGATTATAGACCTAAATGTAATAGCTAATACTACAAAATTTTTAGAAAAAAACAAATGAGTAAATCCAATGATGGTTAGTGATGGTATCTTAGATACAACACCTAAAGCACAATAAACAACTATAACAATATAAATTGGACTTCAACAAAATTAAGAGTTTGTTCTTTGAGGTGATGCCAGCAAGATGATAAAATAGAAGTTTTCAGCCCTTATTCCACCCTAAGAAACATATTTTTTCACAATCTCCCATGGACAAAAGCACTGTTATGAGAACCTGGGAGCCCACTGGAAAAGTGCTAGCAGCCCAATGGGATAAATAATCCAAAAATAGACACACTGAAAAAAGTAAGAAGAACAGTTTTACTTTATCAACATCACCCCTTTTCCAAGGCAGTGAAGCTCAGTGCCAAGAGAGACCCTCTTAATCCATGATTTCTCTAATGGGGAAAACTGAAAGCATAGTGAATTCCTACCTTCCTTAATCATGTGGAATGCTAAGAGGCATGCCCCTTCCAAACCTCACAGATAGCATGGGAACAGTAGGCGTAAGTATCCTGCATATATCTAAGAGTAGAAAAAAGGAGGATGGGCTCACAGAAACCAGAGAACAGAACTTAAAATAATATGTTAAAATATTAACATAAAATAATAATAACAATAATAAAAGAACAAAAATAGTATGTCGAAAGAACTTTAAAAAAGAGCCAAGAACTCCACCAAAAGGTTCACTTATGAAACTTGTGATATGCATCCCTTGCAGATTTGCTCAACTAACCCACACATACCCCCAACATTCATCCCCTCCTTAGCAGTTACTCCATGTGTGCCCCCACAGATGGCACATGCAAACCTTTGAAGACTGTACTGTAGCACATATAGTCACCTTGACAGACTGCTGGACTGGGGGAAAGCACAGAATCTAAGCACTTCAGAGCAAACTGCCCTAGGGAGAAAATAAACAGGGGGCTCTCAGCACCCAACATGGCTTTGTAGAATTGAGAGAAGACATACTACACTTAAACTTCTCCTCAAGAGGGAACAGGAGGAGTGGAACAGGTACATCCATAGAAAAGGTCTGGGAGACCCCAAGAATCCATATCCAGGCTGATGGGTTAAGGTATTTCTCTCCAGAAATGATAAATTCTACAGGAAGTTACATCTTCACCAAATGAAAAGACTGTAATGAAAGACTACATTGAACACAAAAACTCAAGGAAACATAACACTACGACAGAGCATAATAGTTTTCCACTAACCAACCTGAAAATATTGGAAATCTATGAAATATCTAACAAAAATTCAAAATAATTGTTTTAAGGAAGCTCAAGATGCTACAGAAACACAGAAAAATGAACAAAAAGAAGAAAAACAATATATGAACAAAATGTAAAGTTCAACAAAGAGATAGAAATTATTTTAAAAAACAAATACAGGACTGAAGACAATAAATGAAATAAAAATTGAAATAGTCTTTCATGAGCAGACTCAAGCAGAGGAAAGCATCTGTGAATGTAAAGACAGGTCATTTGAAATCATCCAGTCAGAGGATATAAAAAAAGAACACAAAAGAGTTAAGTAAGCCAGTGAGATATATGGGACACAATTAAATGAAACAGTATACACATTATGTAAGTGTCTGAAGATAATGAAAGGAACAGAGAGCTTATTTAAGGATATAATAGCTGAAAGTGTGCCAAATCTTGAGAGGGATATGAACATCCAAGTTCATGAAGTTAAAAGATTTCTAAAAAAGAATAACTTCAAAAAGAATATACCAAGACACACGATAAAAATATTATCAAAAGTAAAGGACAAAGAAAGAATTTTGAAAATAGCAAGACAAAAGCCACTTGTTATAAGCAAGGAAACCCCATTAAGCTATTAGATGATTTCTCAGCAGAAAGCTTCCGGTCTAGGAGAGTGAGATAATATATTCAGAATTCTTAAAGAAAAAGACCGCCAACCAAGATACTACACCCACAAAAACTGTCCTTAAGAAATAAAGAAGAGATAAACACTTGCCCAGATGAACAAAATGACAGTCTATAAAATGTCTAACAAAAATTTAGAGGGAATGTATTAACATTAGACATGCCTTAAAAAATGGTAAAGAGAGTTCTTCAAGATGAAATGAAATATGCTGTTTGGTAAGAGGAACGTATGAAAGTATAAAACTCACTGGCAAAGGTAAATATACAGTTAATGTCATAATTCTCTAATGCAGCAGTGGTGGTGTGTAAACTACTTTTAATTCTAATCTAAAGGTAAAAGACAAAAGTGTTTAAAATGATTAGAACCAAAATAATATGTTGAAAGTTATGCAATATAAAAAGAAGAACCTCTAGTAGATACACATAAGAAATAAAAAAGAACCTCTAGTAAATACACATAGATAAAGATAAAGAAATCAAATTATACCACTGCAAAAAAAAATCATAAAATTACAAAGGAATACTATAAGAGAAGAAGAAAGAAACAAAGAAACTGCAAAATGTTCAGAACAACAAGATGGTAATTTTCCAAATCTAGTCATTACCTATATAATTATTGAAAATATAAATGGATTAAGCTTTCCAATAAAAATACACAGAGTGGATGAATGGATTAAAACACACTATCAAACAGTGTGCTTCCTGCAAGAGACTTGCTTTAGCTTTAAGAACAGACGTAGACAGGAAGTGAAGGAATGCAAAAAATATGCCATGCAAATGGTAACCAAAAGAGAGTAAGGGTGAGTATAATTATATTAGACAAAATGAACATCAAGTGCGAAACTGTCACGAAAAACCAAGAATGTCATTATATAATGAGAAAAGGTCATTTCATTAAGAGGATATAGCAAGTGAAAAAATATATGCATCTAACATAGAGCACCCAAATATATGAAGCAAACATTTACAAAACTGACAGAAGAAATAGACAGAAATAACAATAGTAGAAGATAGATACTATGCTGTCAACATTGAATATAATCACCTCTATAGAAAATTAAATAAGGGAACAATAGACATGAATAATATTATAGACCACATGGGCTCGACAGACATTTTATCCAACAGCAGCAGAATGCACATTTTTCTCAAGCACACCTATAACATCTTTCAGGATGGATTATATGTTTAGTCATAAAACAAGTCTTAACAAATTTAAGAAGGCTGAAATCATGGAATTATTTCTGACCACAATGGTATTAAACTAGAAATCAATAACAGGAAGAAAAATCACAAAATTTAAAATGTGTGGAAATTAAAAACACTCCTAAATAATGAGTTGAATCTAAAGGGAAATATCTTGAGAGAAAGGAAAATGATAACACTACATACTAACATTTAGGACATGAATACAGTGAAAAAAAATTACTAAAAGGAATTTTATATCAATAAATGCCCATGTTAAGAGAATAAAGGCCTCAAATAAACCATATACCTCAAAGAACTAGAAAAAGAAGAACAAACAAAGCTCAGAGTTAGCAGAAGGAAGGAAATAGTAAATATTAGAGCAGAAATAAAGTAGAGGCTAGAAAAATAATAAAAAAGATCAACAAAATTGTATTTGTTCTCATACTATGATAAAGACATACTTGAGACTGCATCATTTATGGAGAAAAGAAGTTTAATTGACTCAGGGTTCCACAGGCTGTACAGGAGGCATGGCTAGGGAGGCCTCAGGAAACTTAGAATCATGGTGGAAGGTGAAGAGGAAGCATGCACAATCTTCACATGGCAGAGCAGGAGAGAGAGAGCAAAGAGGGAAGTGCTACACACTTTTAAACAACCAGATCTCTTGAGAACTCACTCACTATCACAAGAATAGCAAGGGAGAAATCCACCCCCATCATCCAATCATCTTCCACCAAGCCCCTCTTCCAACCTTGGGGATTACAAGTGAACATGAGATTTGGGTGGGGAAACAAAAACAAACCATATCAGAGCTTGAATCAATAATCCAAAGCCTTTCAGCAAAGAAAAGCCTGCAACCAGATGGTTTTACAGTGAATTCCACAAACATTTAAAAAATAATAAATGCCAATACTTTTCAAGCTCCTCCAAAAAAATTGAAAAGGATAGTATGCTTCAAAACTCATATTACAAGGCCCAAATTACCCTGAATATCAAACCATACAAGTATTCTATGAGAAAAGACAACCACAGGCCAATATCCCTGATGAACATAGATGTAAAAGTCCTTTCCAAAATAATAGGATACAGTACATGGAAAGGATTACACTCCATGGTAAAGTGGGATTTAACCGTGGGATGTAAGGATGATTCAACATATCCAAAATAATGTCATACAACACATGAACAGAATGAAGAATAAAAACATATAATCTCAATAGATACAGAAAAAGAAATTGATGAAATTCAACACCTTCTCATAATAAATGCTATCAATATATTGGATAAAGAAAGAATGTACCTCAACATAACAAAGGCCATATATGAAACACCCACAGAAAACATCAAACAGTGAAAAGCTCAATGCTTTTCCTCTAAGATCAGCAACAAGACAAAGGTTTCTACTCTTACCACTTCTATTCAACATAGTGCTGTATGTCCTATCCAGAGCAATTAAACAAGAAAAAGAAATAAAGACAACCAAATTAGGAAGAAGAAAAATTGTCTCTGTTTGCAGATCACATGACATTATATAAAGAAAACCCTAAAGATGCCACCCAAAATTATTAGAACTAATAAATAAATTCAATAAAGTAACAGGATATAAAATCAACATTTAAAATCAATATTATACATATCTCAAATTACTTTGTTGTACACTTTAAGTTTATACAATTTTTATACATTAACAATTAGATATCCAAAATGAAATTAAGACAGCAATGCCATTTAAAATATCATCAGAAATAAAAAACTTAAGAATAAATTTAACCAACAAAGTGAAAAATCTGTGCACTTAAAACTATAAAACATTGATGAAAGAAATTGAAGATGACATAAATAAATGGAGATATCCCATGTTAATGAATTGGAAAAAATAATATTCTTAAAATATCTATAGTACACAAAGTGATAAAATTCAACTCATTCTTTATCAAAATCTCTTATTTTTTGCAGAAACAGAAAAAAAAATTCTGAAATTCATATGGAATCATAACAGGTACAGAATACCCAAAGCAATCTTGAGTAAGAAAAAAGCTGGAGACATCACAATTCCTGATCTCAAAATATATTATTAAAATAAAGTAATCAAAACTGTATAGTACTGTGGAAACAGATGTGTAAAAGAATGGAACAGAATAGAGAGTGCAGAAGTAGTTCTCCACATTTATAGTCAACTGATCTTTGACAAAAGTCCCAAAAGCATACAATGGGGGAATGAAGGAATAGTCTCTTCAATAAATAATGTTGAGAGAACTGGATATCCATATGTAGAAGAAAGAAACTGGACCATTGTCTCCCACTATATATAAAAATCAACTCAAAGTGGATTAAATACTTAAACGTAATACCTGAAACTATGAAACTACTAGAAGAAAATATAGAGGAATGCTGCTTGACATTTGGCTGGGCAATGATTTTGGGACATGACCCCTAAACTACAGGCAATAAAAACAGAAATAGACAAGTAGGATTTCATCACAGCAAAAAGTTTGTGTACAGCAAAGAAAACAATCAACAAAGTAAAGTAACAGCCTAAGGAATGGGAAGAAGAAAATGTTTGCAAGCTATCCATCCTATAAGGGGTGAATATCTAAAATACATGATACTCAAGTAATTCAATAGCAGAAAACAAATAACCTGATTAAAAAATGGGCAAAAGTCTCAGTCATTTCTCCAAATAAGACATATGAAAGGCCAACTGTTATATGAAAATGTGCTCAACATCACTAATCACCAGGAAAATACAATCATAATCACAATGAGTTATAACTTAACACATGTTAAGATAACTGCTGTCAAAATGACAAAAGATGACAAGTGTTGAAGAGGTTGTAGAGAAAAAGGAACCCTTGTAAACTGTTGGTGGGAATGTAAGTTGTTACTGACATTATGAAAAACAGTATGGAGATGCCTCCAAAAGTTAGATTAGAACTATCATGTAATCCAGCAATCTTACTTCTGGTTATATATCCAAAGGAAAGGAAATCAGTATGTCAAAGAGATATCTGCATTTCCATATTCATTGCAGCATTATTAGCAATAACCAAAGCATGGAAGCAATGTAAATATCTGCCCATGGATGAATGGATAAAGAAACTGTGAGATACAGAAATAGACAAACACATACATGCACACACAAACACACACACACTCCAGTGGAATATCATTCAGCCATAAAAAAGAAAATCCTGTCATTGTAACAACATGAATGAACGAGAATGTGTTCCTGGTCCATTCATGCTAAGTGAAGTAAGCCAGACACAGAAAGATAAATACTGCATGATCTCACTCATGTGGAAAATCTAAAAATCATGATCTCATAAAAGCAGAAAGTAGAATGGTGGTTTTCAGGGTCTGGGATATGTAGGAAATGATAAGGCATTTGAATAAATGGTATAAAGCTTTAGTTATGCAGGATAAATCAGTACTAGAGATATATTTGCAGCTATGTGACAAGATTTAACAATACTGTATTGTATACTTGAAATTTGCTAACAGTAGATTTTAAGTGTTCTCAATATCTACAAAAAGGTATGTGGGGTGATGTATATGTTAATTATCTTGATTGTGGTAACAATTTCACAATACATATATCAAAACATTACATTGTATACATATCTCAAAACATTACATTGTATACTTAAATTATGCAATTTTTATTTTTTCAATTACAACTCAATAAAGCTGAGAGAATTGTGCTTGAAAAAAAAGAAAAAGACTTTCAAGAAAGTGAAAATACAGCCTCCAGAATGGAAGAACATATTTGTAAATCATGTGTTTGATAAAAGACTCATATTCAAAATACGTAAAACATATTTTTCTCTAAATAAGATGTACAAATTGCCGATAAATGCATGACAAGAGTCTCAGCACCTTTAGCCATTAGGGGTATGCAAGTCAGAACCACAATGAAATCCTTCATAACCATAGGATAGTTAAAATAATAATAACAAAAAAAGATAGGCAAGTACAACTCTTGGCAGGTATGTGGAGAAATCCTCCTACCTCATTGATATGATTATATAATGGTATAGTCACTTTAGAAAACAGTAAGATGCTTTCTTAATCTATTAAACATAGAATTACCAAATGACCTAGCAGTTCCACTCTTCAGTGTATACCCAATATATAAAAACTTATGTTCACACAAAAACTTGTATTCAAATGTACATAGCAGCATTATTAGTAGCCAAATGTGGAAATAATCCAAATATACATGAACTGATGAATCCATAAAGCAAAGTGTTATATCCATGATGGAATATTATTCAGCCTTAACATGTAGTGAAATACTGATCTATTTTACAATATAGATCTATCTTGGAAAATATATGTTTAGTAAAAGAAGCTCATCACAAAAGATCACTTATTGTATGATTCAATTTATATGAAATGTTCAGAATAGGCAAATTTATAGAGACAGAAAGTATATTTGCGTTTATCAGGGGTTAAGAGAAGGGAGAATAGGAAATGAGTGCTGATGGGTATTGGGTTTATTTTTCAGATGAGGAAAATTTCTTAGAATTAGATAGTGGTGTATGTTAAACAATTCTGCAAATGTCCTAAGGAAACACTGAATTGTATAATTTGAAATTGAGATATATAGATATGTTAATTTGCTTGTCTATGCTAACCATTTTACTATCTATTGTACATAAAAACTTCATATTGTACACCTTAAATAGATACAATAATTTTTTCTAAATAATAAAAGAATGAAAGAACTAAAAGAGTGAATTTTATGGTATGTGATTTATATCTCAATAAAGCTGTTATAAAAGAAACAGACACCTAATGAGTAATGAAACTATCAAACACGGAAACAGAGTCTCTAAGTAATTTGCTCACTAGTTACTGCAACTTCTCTCTGCCAGGCCATTATATTATTAGTAGTAGTATGGTTATCATTGTCATTGTTATTTTTGTTGCTAAACAGATGAAAATCCAGTTACTATGTAAGGATATTGCAACATCACATTATTACCAATGTGTTTTTACCTTATTAGCAATGTGTTTGCTTAAAACAAAGAGATATCCTATGTATATTTGTAACAATATTTGAAAGTAACCCATTTTTTCTAATGCAAAATACTCATTATATTAATTATGATAAATTAGAATGATGTTATTTATTTTTATTATATTCCCAAAGCTCTAGAATGTTGAATGATGAAAAGAGACCTTTACTGGGAATTTAGAGTAGGTAACGTGTCTAAATCTAATTTTGCCTTTTATTAATTGTGTGACCTTAACCTCTCATTTAACTCCCTTTGTACTGGTGACTTCATTTTAAAAAGTCAGAGGTTTATCTCCAAAATTGGTTCAGTTTGCTCTAATTTTTATTTTTTGTGTTACAAGCATAATTAGTCTAGAAAAGCCAATTAACCTAAGGAAAATATTTGCCACAGATTTTGATAGGCAGAATTAAGATTTTAATTTACATTAAAAAGCTAGACTCATTATTAAGAAAAGTATTGTGAATCAAATTAACTAATAAGAAAAGGGAATGATTGTATAATTTACAAAAAACAAAATCAAAATACAACTCATGAAGAAACAGGGAAAAGTGGAAAAATGTTCACTTACCAAAATGCAAATGAAATAAGATTTCTTTTTTATACATAAAATTTTAAAAGCTTTGAAATTATATCTAATTTAGTTATAGATCAATGACATATTTTGCTGTTATAAAGTAAGTAGAAATAATTTTAGGTCAAGCAGTTTGGCAGTAAGAATTAAGATTAAAAAAAATAGTCACAGCCTTCAACCCAGTAATCCTATTTCTGGAAATCCACCTTAAAATATAAACCAAGATTATGTAAATATTTTAAGATTAAAATGATAATTGTAACATTATTTATAATATTGAAAGTCTAAGACTAATCCACAGGATCAACAATAAATGAGTATTTAAATAAAGTATGTTGTAGTTATACTGTAAATAAATAAAAATGAAGGAAATGTTGCCAAAGAAAATATTTCTGGAGACTTCAGACTACTAAATTATCAGCAAGTGTAGGTGACCAAAATATGGATAATTATTTTATCCATAACATTTTACAAAGTTTTCCAATTTTCTATGACTATTCCTCTGTGGTACACACAGAAAATTTCCCATCTGAAACCATTTGCCATTTCTTCTCTACTAGCAAAATTTTGAACTTGTTTTTAGACAAGCATTATTCTCAGCATTCATTCAGCAGCCTTTGAAAGTAAAGGTGACATGAGACACAGCTGTGCTTAATAAAAATATAAATGGAAAAAATTGAGTGAAGCTTCCAAAAAATTTGTTTAAAATGGTTTAGTTTTTATTGGTACCAACCTTTTGTTCTCTGCCTCTCCTTCTTCATATTTGGAATAAAAATACAATGCTGGAGGTAAAACAACCAACTTGTGACAATGAGAACACAATATAAACTAAAGCCTCATGCTAAGCAAGACTTTGCAGAAAGACAGAGGATACCAGGATTCTTGATATCATTTTGGAGATTGTTCCAACCCTGGCTACCTACCTCCAGCCTTCTTAAGAAACAAAACTAAATTCCTAACTTGTTTAAGCCATTGACTAATTATGCATTCTGATACTTATGGCTAAAAGCAATCTTTGACATATACATATATATATGTATATATAAACACACATATGTGTTTCTATTACATATATAAATGCATATATTATAATTACATGTACTCGAATTGGTAGGGTTGTAATTTTCTACATAATTTCAAATTGCATATACTGGCATAATAAATTGAACATGTATATTTGCAATTATATATGTATATATACATAGATCTCATATATGTGAATGAATAGGAATACACTAGACATAATTTCTTATTCATTCTTCTAGATTTAGCTCAAAGGAACTTTCTCTGTGAAGCATCTTCATTTCGCTTTCTTATAATTTGAATGAACCTCTAATATAGCATACATAATCTTATATTGTAATCATTTGTTTATATATCTGCCTTCCCACTCCCACTCTTTTTCATTGTCAGTTCTTGTAGGGCTGGGATATTGACTCCATCATCATTTACACATTTAATAGATGACAATAGATTAGCTCATAAGCAAACATTGTAATGATTCACTTAGATATTATTTTCATTTTGATAGTATCTGTTTAATTCTATAATATTCTCAATTCCTTTTCAATGCCCTATGTGCTATGATGTATGCAACAGGCATTCAATGATGTCATTAGTTAACTGATAACAGTTGCAATACATATATATTAGGGGTTTCCGATATCCTGCAAATTACATCTAATACATGAAACATTTGGCCGGATGTTCATTGATCTACAGTCTAGATTCAAAATATTAGTGGATATTTTCAAATATTTTCATAGAATGCTTTTTCAGGGACTGAACTAACAGCAAATGACCTAGCACACAGATTCAGCAACCAAACTGTGTGGGGACAGACCAAGTTACTACCTTGATATATTCAAACAAGTCACTTAATCATTTATATTTTGTGTTCCTCAATGTTAAAAAGAGGATAATAATATTTTTATTGGGTTTTGTGAGAATTCAGAGAATTAATGTACACAAAGCCCTTAGAACAATGTTGAATGTATGGAAAGCTCTCAATAATACTTTCTATAAACAATGGTTTGCAGTCAGGATGCATAATTAGATCCTAATCTGCCACTTTAAAAATACCTCTCAAGAGTCTGTCTTTCCAAAATGTCTATTATTTTCTTTTCTTCTTCATTGCTTCATTAAATCTGCAGTTAATTAATGTATTTATGTTACAATAATCTAATTTAGATTCAGGGAATGTGCTGAATGTCCTCACATAGCTTCTCAATATGAAAATAATAAATAATTCTGTAGACTGAATAAGAATGAATCAGAGTGAGATTGAAATTGCAATCTCAAAATTAGCTTGTGATGAGGGATCTGTAGACCATAATTCAATCTTTCTCTTTGCTTCAGTTAGGTTAGATGATGTTCTCTTGGAAAATGTGAAGTTTATATATTTTGTATGCATGGTTTGTGAAGAAGTCATTGATGGGAATTGTTTATGTGATAGTCTTTAGAAAGCTTGTGTGATGAAGTTCAGCTCCTATAAAATTTCACTTCAAAAACAGTCCTTTGAATACCAGTTTCCCATTTTGGAGGTAATCTTTTATTGTCACAAAATATGTATTTAAATATTCTGAAAACTAAAAACAAGGTAAAGTATCTCCCTAAGTACAATAAATATTGAAAATAATTATAAATTTATTCTAGAAGAGGGAAAAAGGCAAACAACTACTTCCAAGCAGCCTAAAACAAAACAGCAATTCCTTTCATAGTTCTAAGTTATACGTTCTGATGTGAAATGGTAATTATGCACTGATTTATTTTAATATATGTATATAAACATAAATATTTATATATTTTAATTATATTTAAGGTGTGTATATATGTATGTATACAAAACATTTTAAATATTTTTTAAAGCAAAGCCAATTAGATACTAACACAGTCATCACACTACCTAAATATTTATTCATTCATTCAGTCATTCATCAAAGATATGATGAATATCTTTGATATTGTAGACTTATCATGTATTGAGAATTCTAAGCTTTAGGGATCTGAATGTAAGATATAAGTTCTTATACTCATGGAACTTATAAAATATTTTATATTTTAAATGTTATATATTTACCTGTATTTCTGGATAGATGTTATGAAAAATGTCTTTAAATTTGTTTATATGGTATGTGGCTTATTCAACCTGCTCGTTTATTTTTTCATTATGCAAGTACACACTGATGATCTAATATGAGCTAAGGACTTCTGGTAGTTATTAAGGCTGTTCCCAAGGGCACTTGAGAGAATTACACTTCTCCATCTGCTGCCATATGACTATTTTCTTTAGCCAGTGAAATGTGAGTAGGAGTCTTAACTTGTGTCACTTCTGATAGATTTAAATATCAAAGTGATTGTGGAAGGCATGGCCATTGGAGCCTATATTTGTCTGGTGATTAATTGACTGTGATGAATAGAGCTCCATTTCATATTTACGATGGCTGTGTAGACTGAGATGAAAGATACTCTCCCTGTGTTAAGCCATAAAACATCAGAGTTATTTTGTTAATGAGGCATAACCTAGCATATGCTTACTGATATGCACCTACCATTGTAGGTGCTGAGGATATATAATTTTAAGCAAAGCAGATAAAGTACCTGCCCACATGGAATTTATGTTCAAGTGATGAAACTATAACTAAAAAAAATATAATAAACTGATATAGGATATGATGATGAATAGCACTAAATGCTATAAAGTTTAGTAAGGAGATAAATAATCAGGGTGGATGCTATTTTAGACAATGCTCAGGAGAGTAATTTCTGGAAAGGTGATACTTCATCAGAGACCTTACTTAAAGGGCAAGACCCTTAGGAGCTGCACTAGCAACAGTGTTGCAAAAGGCCTGGCACACAGGTTCCAAAAATGCAAACTGTGTAGTCCTGAGCTCACCAGTTAGGAGCTCCTGCAAATAATCTGGAGAAATGTTGGGGAAAAGTGATAGCTCTGAGGCAAGAGTGTGCCCTGTGAACAGCACAGAGCCCAGTGTGTCTGCAGTGGACTGAGCAGGGGGAGACCTGTAGGAGGTAAGTCATCTAAGGTTGTGTGAGTACACAGAACAAGTGATGCCTCATAGACCTTCATGAAAGTAAGTTAGAGAAGAAAGTTTTGAACACAGGCATTATGTGATTTGACTTATGATTTTTAATAATCACTTTGAATTCTTGATGAACAATAAACTCTAGAAGGTAAAGTGTAGAAACTGGCAGACTAGTTGGATGATATTGCAGTATTGGGTTGTTGTGATAGCGATGATACTAAGTGTAGACTGATCTAACAGGATTTGCTCTTATTTTGTAATTGTGAGATGAAGGGAGTGTGGCAGGGGCCAGAGGAGAGGAGAGGAGAGAGAGGTAAAGTAGGGATAGATTAGAGAGAAGGCATGGAAAGACGTACTCAAAGGAAGGAATGCCACGATGAAGGCCTGGACCACATGGAATGAGAAGTCAGATCCCATTTTGAATTCCAGAGCAGATTTTGCTCCCAGGCTATATTAAGAGGTGAATACTCGAACTACCACAGTTACTCTTTCATTATAATGAATGTTATCTAGAATTTCCGGTAGCGCATGCTGTTGGTGCCCTGCCCATACTCCTTGATTAATTATCATTTCTATGCTTGTGGGTGCAAATTGCAGTCAGCTATCACCTTTGCCAGGAGGGCTCTACAGGTAGACCTGAAGTAGAAGGGCATTAATTCTCTATAGGGGAAGCCCTCAAACAAATACAGAAGTTGGTGGATAAATACTCATCTCCCTACCCCCTTGGGCAGACCCTAAGTTGTGAGTTCTGCAGTGACACTTAGTTTCCTAGTGGGGTTAGGCTTCAATTGTCCAGATTGCTAACATATTTGACAATGCAAACTTTATTTCTTTTTTTCCCCTTTCCACTAGGAAAAAGTTTAGATGTTTCCTAGTATCAGCTCCTAACTAAACTATTTGTACTCAAATCTGTTTCTCAGGATCTGCTTCTAAGGAAACCCAAATAAAGACAGTTTATACGTGGATAAAAATTTATTGAAGTTGAATATTATCTAAAGTAAAACCAAAGGTTTTCCATTCTGAAAGTGAATCAAAATCTGTTGATGGTTCATAGATACAATATTGCAAAGATGATTACGTTTAATCCCCAAAGCAACCATATGATATTTGTAGGTGGGAGCTTCTTGAAAATGAAGTAGCTATTTAAATATAAGTTTAAACATCACAAGGGAAAGGATCTGTTTGATTTACTCATGAACTCCAAAGACCTGGAGGAGTCCCTGTCACATACAGGCACTCAATGAGTATTTCAAAGAATACTTAAACTAAAAATAGTTCACATCCATCTTGGAAGAATGTTTTTGATGGGGAACCCAAGTTCAAGATGATAACTACGTGAGCTCTGAAAGAGAAAGGAACTTTCAAGCAAAGGAGAGCCATCAAATGAAGCAGTAATAGCAATTAGGATAGCATATATGAGGTCTCCTCAATGACGTGGATGCTGTAAACATTTTTATAGGTGCATTACCTAAGGCTAAGAGAAGTAAAGCACTTTATTCTTAGTCCCAAAACTGATGCATGAGAGTAGCTACATTTGAGCTCAGGCTTGTCTCCGTCTTCCTGCACCCTTGCGTAATCTTGAATTCTTCCTGCTGACTGGCCTAAGTTAGGCAGTTAGATTTTGGAGAAGGATGTAAGTCCAAATATTTCTTAAAACGAGACTTTTTAAAAAAAATGAATGCCATAGTCAGTTCAGGCTGCTATATTAAAATATCATAAACTGGGTGGCTTAACAAACGGTTTTTACAGTTTTCAAATCTGAGACATTCAAGATCAAGATGCTGGCAGACTGGTATCTGGTGAGGGCTCTTTTCCTGGTTTGCAGATGGCTACCTTCTTGCTATATCATCACATAACAGAAAGAGTTAGCCCTGACATCTTCCTTTTCTTTGAATGGCAGTAATTTCATCATGGAGGCTCCACCCTCATGACTTCACCTAAACCTCATTACTTCCCAAAGGCCCCACCTCTAAATATTGTTACATTGGGGTGGAGGGTTTCCACATATGAATTTGAATGGAGGGAACACAACTAGTCCATAGCAATGTGCATAAATTAGCAGGATTTTTTCAAACTTACTTCTCACTTGTAATTTGCAATTTTAACCAAGGCTTAATCTAGGACCAGAATGGGAAAGATATTATATAGAATGCTAGATGAGATCCAATAGGGTGAGGGCAAAGGAAAGGCTGCCATTTGCTCTTCTGTATTTCAACAAGTAAATGATAGCATCTAAACAAAAAAAGTTCCTGCAAAATGTCATAAATTACAACACACTAATATAAAAGTGCCTAAAATAAACAAACTCCTATCATGAAAGAAAGTAAAATTCAACTAACAGGTGTTCCCACAAAGGAGAAAATAAGGTCATTCCTTTGAACCTAGGTGGCTGAAAAGAGTGAGAAGAGATCTTCTCTAATAAGACTTCTATAATAGGTTCCTGAGGCTTGACAGCCTAAAGCCAAAACAAAACAAAGCAAAAAAATAGAGTCCTTAGAAGCAGACCAGTGAACCCATACTCACTTGCACCTTCAGGCCAAGAACACAATTGATAGTTATAGTAGTGCATCTGAGTGCATTTCCTCAGGTTTCCATGACCTCAATCAATCTCCCTCTCCTTAGACCTTCTCATTTACCAGTCAGCAGCATGACTTACGCTATGCATGTTCATTCTATCCTGCCTCCAGCACAGAGACTCAAACACATTCTTTTCATGAATCACTGTCACAACCTTTTAACACTTTGGAGTATATTAAAATAAAAGCAATTCTATTTGAATCCCATTTTTTTGCCCTTGGACAAATATAATCAATAATTAAGTTGTTAGCTTTTTGTAGAGAATAGACATCTCATGTTGTTTTTAATGATTATTTATTTACACATAATTCTTTGCTTGCCTAAAAAATATTTCTACTACCTCAAATTCCCAGTCTAATTTAATTTTTTTCTCTTTATGTACTAGACATTTTTGAAATCAGCAACTCTGTTATTTTGTCAAATTTTGTAAATAATTTGGGTAGAGAACTGGATATGTGGCCTCCAGGGCATCTTCAATCACTGAAAATCTGTGATCCTCTCCCTAAATTTTTCGTGGACTCTCTCCAGATGTTTGTATTACTAGAAATACCTGAGAGTCCTGTTTTAACAGTGTTTATTAATAATATAGAGCCTTAAAGAACCTCATAAAGCAAGACTTTGGTGTTTTCAAGCAAGACAAACAATCCAAATTAAGGAAAGAAATAACTTACAAGTATCAAAAAACAAAACAAAAAGCATCAAAGGGAAGGGAGTAGAAATTATGCATTTGGGCTATTAGACATCCTTTTCTCACACACTTAGTCTGTAATATGTTACCTAATAAAATGTAATACTCAGGCATTTTTCTAGTGAGAATATTTCATCTTTCTGTGCACTATTCTTTTCCTTTAGCGGGATATCTATTATACTCATTTGCCTGTATGCCATGCAGTTTGGCACATAATCACACACTGTTTATACGATTCTCTAAATGCTTGTCTCCTTGAGAGATTACAAGTAATTCAATTCACTAAAGTACTGTTTCTCTCTTTTTGTATCAGCAACAGTATTGAAGTAACCATTATGGTACTTCTCAGTATAAGTGACAGTCCTGGGCACAATGCCTGCTTCATAATAAATTCCAGTATTGGTTGGGTTAATGCCCAAATGAATAAGTACTTGCTGAATTGAAGTAAGATGAAATGCATACTGGACAAGAATGACTGTTGGTAGCAACCACTGAAACAATTTTTGTTGTCTAAGCTGTTCACACACCATTTGTCTTTAAATGTGCATTGTTGAGAAAGTGCAATGTACCGAGTACTGTGTTAACAACTTATATAATCTAACTTTATCCTCGCAATAACCTTAAAGAAAAACAGAGTCATAATTACTTCATTTTCAAGTAATGGAGAACTTGAATTGGCTTAAACAACAAATGGTATAACTTGATTCTAGTTGCAAGTAGGCAAGGATCTGTCTCTTGGCTGTACATTAGCCAAGCAGGATCCTGGTAATGGCTGCCAGTAGCTTTCGTGTCTCCCCTCTTGGTTGCAAAATGGCTATAATTACAAAGAAGACAACTTCACACCTTGAAAGCATGGGAAATGCAGGGGAGTTTGTTTGGGAAAGTCTAAACAAATGTCTCTTTAGGTGAGTTAGCCCCCCATGCCTGGATCAATCACTAACTTATTGACTTAAGCTAATCAAGATCTCTTTTAATGGAGTGGTGTCAAATTAGCACTAAGAGGGGGAAAAATTGAAAGAAATACTAAGCACTAGTTATTAAAGAGTGTGGAAATGTGCACTAGAATGCAAAAGTAAAATAAAACTATTATATCCATTGCATCTCTTTGAAAGATAAACATTGACACTCTTTCTACAGTCAGACTATCTTAGTCTGTACACAGACTTAGTATCTTAGTGAATTATTCTTTATTTCATTATGTCATTTACCAAAATATCCCTATTGATGTGTTTTGTCTTAAATTCCACTGTCTGACTTATTTCCAAACACTGCCCCCAACTTCCATCTCCCTTGGCTAAGTGAAGCTGAAGGCTCTGGCCAGCAGGAAAGGCGAAGGCAGAATAATTGCCTGACAGGTTTTGGATTGGAAAGGAACTGGGGAGGGAATGGAGGAGGTAGCTTTCAACCTCTCTCTGTCATTTTATTTTAGGCGTAATATAACCAAAAAATTGTTTTAAATATAATTTCATAAATTATCTGTTAATAAGTGAGTTTTTGTTTGTATTTTTTGTAATTGTAATTAATTATATTTGGACAGATCTACATCTTATTTTGTGTTGTTTCTTGCTTCTTTTCTCTGCCTCTTTTTATTCTTCTTTCTTACCTCTGTTGAGGTGATAGGCTTTTATTCCTTATTTTTACCTTTACTGTTTAGAAAGTCACCGTATTTTTTTTTCTTCTTTAGCGGTTACTCTTAAATATTTAATAAAATATTTGGCTAACTTTTTAAGATAAGAAAACAAAGCTGTAAAGGGCTAATGTTACTTTCTTAAAATCACACAGTTAATATTGGCAAAAGTGAAATTCCAAGTTAAGTCTGACGTCAACACCAATATAATAATGCCTCCCTTAAATATTTGTTCATTGTCTTCAGCTCTGTTATCTGCCATACAAAAGGTGCTTCTAATTTTTTTTTTGGCCATGAGAGAGATTCCTGTGTACTCTCAGTATTAGTAATACATACATTTTCTTTTTATTATACGTCATCTGAATGGCATGTCTCTTTGCTGCCATTCATTTCTATTTAACTGATAAAATTTTAATTCATTGGCTAATTTTCTCCCTGCAACTAATGACCGCCCACTTGTATTTTAGGAATGTGTTAACTGAAGAAAAAAAGAAAAGAAACAGAATGACTTGTTCAATTAGTAAGTGACAAAATACTGTTAGGAGCCATATTTTTGAAAGCAAAAATATTAGACCAGTTAACTAATACATTCAGTGTAGGATTTGTTTTTTATTCAATAACTTTTGTGATTAGACATAATGCTAGTTAATAACATTAAGTAAATTGGTTGGTACATTTTGGGTGAATATTATTTTTGCATTCTGAGAACCCATAAATGAAAAACAGTTTACTAGGAGTTTAGCTGAACATATAAAATGAATTGATTAAACATGTAAAGAAAGTCATAAAACTTCATCAGTTTGATTTTCGGCATGTTAAATATATCTTAATCTGGTAAATCAAAGTATGTGCACCACTGTTCCAAGGAGAAATTTTGAATTAATTTTTGGTAACTTTTTGGAGTCCTGCTTTCTGTCTTTTTCTCTTAACTTATACTGGAAGAAAACTGTTTCACTGATGTTTCATATTCAAAACTAGCTTGACTAGTTTTAACCTTGATGTATTTAATACACACTAATATTTGTGAATATTTCTATTTGAGTAGAAGTGAAGATTCATATGAGGTAGTCTGAAAGTTTGAATGTCCTCAATTTTATAAATGAATTTAAAACACATGATTATTTCTGAAACAAACATTGCTAAAGAAAAAATAGAGTGTGTATATGAACCTGTATTTAAATATTTGATATGCCTGAATCAGTTGGAGAGATCTCTAAATCAAAGAAGCTGGCCAAGTCAAGTGAATTGGAGAGGAAAATACTGAGATAGTCAGAATTAGAGAGTAGAGGCTAGTTAGACACCAAACCACATGCAATAACCCTCAGAATAAAATCTGAGGAACTGTGTCAATCATCAAGTTTGAGTTGGTCTTGGGTAAAAAACTGGCTGTAGAAACACTAGCAACTTTTTGACGTGAGAAGGTAGTTAAATTTAAATTGCAAGGGAAAAACCATAAATCATTGGCATGATTATATTTACAATTTTGATATCATTACAGAATATTTGCTAAACTCCCCATAACAACGCCTTTGGAGACCCTGTGTATCATGCAAAGGTAGATTTAGTAAACTTGCTAAATAAGGGAAAGCACCTGCTTAAGAGAGAGATAATGAGGGAAGAGTCATGTAGGGTTTATGGACCTCGGGTTAGACACATGGCTGTACAAGGCAGATGGTCATAAGTGAAGTCTAGGCAGGGATTGATCAGAATTTGTAAATTAGGTCAGTTGCCAGAACTGTCCATGAGCCCATGCAATCAATGAATTTAACTGCTAAATCAGCTTGTGATTTTATCTAGAAAAATATATATGTGAACGAACTGGTGCTAAAAGAATTTAAGCTTAGTTTGTCTGTCAGGATATGGTCTTTACAGTTCATCTGTTTTTCAAGTCAAGTAGAATTTGTGGTTTGTGTTTCATTTCGTATCTAGTATTCAGAACAGTGTCTTCCCTTTTTTATTTACTCTTTACCCATAGCCCTTTCATGGCATTTTGACTGGGTCTTGTAGTTTCATGTGACTATTTTACAATTCACCAAAAAATAAAACTAAACCATTATATTGCTTATGACATTTGCCTAGTGACTGTTTTGTCCTGTTCTAGACTTGCCTTTTCCTGTAGATCTTAATTCTAAGCATCCTTTCTCTCTGGTTCAAAACAAATCTTTCTGGAATATAACTTCCCTCAGTGTTTTGAGATTTTCAAATGTTGCCCAGTTTCTTAAATATATGCTACTTGTATCAAGGCACCCATTCATATTCAGGACTACTAAATTGCTAGATAATTTAGGAGGAAAAAAATGAATTTTTATTACTTTTTAATTCAACTTGTGTTTTTTCTTGTATAAAATTACCATGATTTTTGTTTTTATCTTTAGCACTAGACTTAAAAATATGTTGTACACAGGTCATAGCAGCTTGCTTTGGACTTGTCCCATAGATCTCTGAGGATGCAAACTCATTCACCTCTACTGTTCATTGTACCCAGAGGAAAAGCTTAATAAGTACTGCTGTAACAAAATCATATTATTAAATAGAGTAAAATTTATTGACATAAACCCTATAAGGTTTAATATCCCCTAATGTTTGAAATATTCAGGTTTTATAATTTTCACAGATCTAGCCAGTATTTTATTAGAAATTATGAGAAAGAGGATATGCTGCATAAAATCAGAACTAAAATCCACAATATTGTAAGTTGGAATAAAGAATGATAAACTGCCAGGCATGGTGGCTTATGACTGTAATCTCAACACTTTGGGAGGCCGAAGCAGGAGAATCACTTGGGCCTAGGATTTTGAGACCAGCCTGGGTAACATAATGAGACACCATCTCTACAAAAAATAAAAATGAAAATAAAAAAATTAAAAATCATTCAGGTATAGTGGTGTATGTTGTAGTCCCAGTTACTTGGGAGACTGAGGCAGGAGGATCCCTTGAGCCAGGAAGGTCAAGACTGCAGTTAACCATGATTGCAGCACTACACTCTAGCCTGGGAGACAGAGTGATATCTTGTCCCCCCCCCCCAAAAAAAAAGAACAAGCTTAAATGTCCTGGTCTTGACATTTTATTGGTTCATATAACATAATGTTGATTTTTTTGTTCTTATCCTACCAATTTAACTTGCTCAATAGTCGTATCTTTGTAAAATGTCAGCAGGAAATTTTGATTCCATTAAATCAAGCCAATTATTGCTGGTGCTAATCATCATGTTTTTATCTGGTAAGATAAAATAACAAAGTGATGTTTCTAAAATTTATGTGTCTGTGTTATGGGAGAGGTTCCAGTAATATTTACATTTAATTTTTGCCTTTTAGAAATGAAAACTATAAATACTTATAATGACATAATAGACTTGATGGCTGATTTGTTTCATTTTCATTATTGAAACTCTCACATATTTGTATTTGTTACTGATATTTTCACTACTTATTTTAAGCTTTGATAATACATGGAAAATTAGAAGCCATTACAATAAGTAAACAATGAGATTCTCCAGCAAGATTTGGCACACATAAGTGGTCTGTTTTGTGGGGTTTTTTTAATTTTATGTCATTGTTTTTATTTTACTTTCCCTTCTTGAAAGTAAACTAATCAGCAGACTTGGCTAGACACAGCATCTCCAAGTTGGAAAATGAAGTATTGAACACTGGGATAAGCTACAGAATATATATTCTATACATTCACCAAGAATTCCATTTAGCAATCCATGACACGGGAACATAAAAGTTTCATACAGTTTGCTAAGGCTTTGATACATTTTATGTTGAATATTTTGAGGCAGATCCTGAAATTCTGAGGATATTGAACCACATTTACAGCCAAGAGACATTTTCCTTTGGAGCCAAGAGAGATTTTACACCTTGTAACAGAGAAGAATCATGGAGCCTGCGTGTTTGGGCCTTTCAGTCTCCTCTTAAACATTACAGTAAAAATAAACCTAAGACTTGCTATTATGGAACAGCTTGAGTTGCTGGGAAATATAATCAGTGCAGATATTTGTGTATCATTGTTTACCATTTCTATGCCCTTTATCTGAGTTAATGAAACACAACTGGGGTATAACGTTTTGAAGGAAAATGAAAAAGATCTACTTATCCTCTCTTAAAATATATTCTGTTCATCTCCACCCAGAGCATTAGAAAAAACAGGAAAAGTAAGCTATCTGAGATAGCTTCTGAGAATAATGGTTTCATTTTAAATGGGAGAATGCCTGAAGGGATTTCTATTGTAAGGGTAAAGAAGAGACTGACATGCAGAAATAATGTCTACAGTAAGATGAGTGACCTTCCTTTTGAAAGGTGGAAGGAAGAATGCCTAGAAGTGTCAGATGCATAAGACTAAAAATGGAGATGTTTCCCATTCTGAAATTTATTTTTGATATTTGGGTTAGAGCTTCAGATAGTATTGCAAAAGCTCCCTGAGTGACTCTAATCTTTAGCAGTGTCGAAAACCACTAAAAAAAAGCAAATCTTATATTTGACAGAAAACAGGGAGATAGAATTAGAGATAGAGAAAGAAAGAAAGGAAGAGAGGAAGAGAGATGGGAGCAGGGATGATCTGGAAATATATAGAGCATTAATATCAGAAATTATATGGTTCTAGCAGTTAGTTATTGTTTCTTCTGGGCTCTTAGTGACCTAGGGTACCCAGAAGATGTCTGGTCCATGAGATTTTTAGAACCAGATGTGATCTTGAAATGTAAATGGACTTTAAGAGATTGTGTGACATTATGAAGTGGGTCCTTATTTGTCACATAATGCCTATTGTGTGTTAAATACTTTAATTATTTATTTGTTTAAATTAAGCAACTCTCAACAATATAGTTCAAAGTGCGCTTTCAAGTGGAGAGTAGAGCATAATATCTCCCAAGTTTCTGGGAGACTGTTTCAGCTACAAGATATACGAATGTCACCCTATCAAAGGCCTGAACTCTGTATCCCCTTAGGCCTCAATGATATGAATTCTACTCACTGGGGCAAAATGCACCATATAGTAAAGCCATGTTCTTCTTAAAATATGACGTACATAACCAAACACAGTATTTTGTGTTCAATTTTGCCATTGCAGAGAATAGACACTTATCTTCCTTGATCTGGATATTATAGTTCTTAATGCTGACAGCTCTTAATGCTGCCAAAGTTTCATCAGCACTCTGGCTGCTTTATCAGACTCTGCTTATCAGACTCTGCAATTGCTTTGAGCTTGCAGTGAATATTTGTCAGGGAGTGCTTCTGGAAAGCAGGTCTAGGATGCCCTTCTCTCAGAATCAGATGGAGTGCGTCCTGCAGGTCTAGATTCTTGGGCCCAGATGCACTGAATCAGAATTTCTGACAGTAGGGCCCACAAATCTGTAAGTACAATACATTCCTTGGGTCTTTCTAAAATACCCTAAAGTTGAGAACAGGTCTTCTATTTATCTGCGAAAAATGAAAGGGGCTATTACCACCTATAAATATGTAGATTTGTGATGAATTGGGCATTTATGGGAACAACAAGAATATTAGTCAAAAACAGACCTGGGGTTGAGTCTGAGACTAGGAAGTGGTAGCAGAATTTTTAAATTTCTAATTCTATATTTTCATGATTTAACTACCTATCCTCTAATTCAGTGTTTCTTAAACTTTAGTGTGATCAGATCGCAAGAAGCTGATAGAATCCAAGCTTACACTTTCAAAGACTAATTTTTAGGCAGGTGTTGGGGCCCAGGAATTGCCCTTTTAACACACAGTCTGGGAGTATTGTGAGGAAATGATCCACAGGTTGAAGTCTCTTGATCCTGTTCTTTTGTCTCTTCCAAGATGTTCTTCCCTTCAGGTCTCTTTTTTGTTGTTGTTGCCTCCTCATCTTCTCTATTTCTTTGGGTTCTTCTCCTTAGTTTGAGCAGACTTAAGCCACTCATCTCCTAAGATTATTTTCTTATCAATTTGTATTAATTTTCTGGAGATGACATAACAAATTACCCACAAACTAGGTAGCTTAAAACAAGAGAAATTTATTGACTTGCAGTTTTGGAGGCTAGAATCCTGAAAGTTCTATTGGTATCATCAGGCCATGCTGTCTCTGAAGCCTTTAAAGAGAAATCCTTCTTTGTGTTTTGCAGCTTCTGGTACTTCCACGCATCCCTTGGCATGCAGCACCATGATTCCAATTTCTGCCTCAGCCTTCACAAGGCTGTCTTCTCTCTATGTCAGTATGTCTATGTCTTCACATGGCATTCTCCTCCCTGCGTTTACATTTTCCTCTTCTAAGGATCCCAGTCATATTGAACTAGGTCCCACTCTCATCAAGTATGACCTCATTTTAAATTAATTACATCTGCAAACCCCGTTTCCAAATAAGGTCACATCCATAGCTATGATTAGGACTTAGGACTTCAACATATCTTTTTAGGGAACACAGTTCAATCCACAACAAAACTGTATGCTCCAGTCTAACTACTTCCCCATCTCTCTCCTTTTTTCAGCTAAGATTCTGAAACAAATAGTTTATACTGATTGTTATCAATTATTTACCACCTACTTACTGCAATCTGGCTTTGGACGTTACTACCACTGACAGTTCTGGAGTAAGCATTGAAGTTAATTGACAAATCTAAAGAATGCTTGTTAGTTCTTGCCTTACTTGTTACTTTTATTGTACTCCAGATTATTGAATGTTCTCATCTTAAAGCTCTTCTTATATGAACTGACCTAAGTCAACCTGGTTAAGTACAACTTTTAGTTTTACTTTGGTAAATTGCTATAGCTGTGAAAGTAAATTATTACAAAAGCAATCTCTCATAAAATTCTGCCAAACTTGCAGATCATTTTAATTACACTAGCACAAAACTTGAGCCATTGTGCCATTAACTAGGGGATCTTACTGTTCTTTGTCATTTAAATGTTTCAATCACACTTTGAATTTAAGGTTTACTAAAAGCAGATACATCAAGAGTGGGAATTCTATTATTTTGCATAACCTCATGCATGATATCACACTGCTCATACAAAAGTATTTAAAATTAAATTATAGATATCATTATAATGTAACTCTTATCTTGATTTCTTGTCACATCTAGAAAGCCTATTGCCAAGTAATGATATTACGACAGTTTTAGTGGATTAAGCAATATACATTTATTATCTCACAGTTTGTTTTGGGTCAGGAATTAAAATATGGCTTAGCTAGGTCTTCTGCTTAGGGTATCACAAGACTGAGATCAAGGTAATCATCAAAACTGTGATCTTATCCGAAGCTCAATTGGAAAAGGGTTATTATAAGATATTATGATTATTATAAGCTCATTCATGTTGTTGGCAGAATTCAATTCTTTGTGGTTGTAGGGCCGTTAGGTCTTCAATTACTTGCTGGCTGTACTGGAGGCCACCCTCAGCTCCTAGAGGCCCCTTGCAATTCTTACTGCATGGGGTTCCCCAGTATGACTCTTTGCTTTCCCAAAGTATGACTTACTTTGCTTACCCAAAGTAACACAGGGAGACCACAGAAGATAGGTGCTACAATCTTATGTAACCATCTAATCATATACCGAAATCATATCCATTCTATCTATTATTTAGAAGCAAGTCACGGATCCTTCCCATGCCCAAGGAATGGGGCTCACACACAGGCATGAACAACTGGAAGTGGGCATCATTGGAGCCACTTTAAGTGTCTTCTGTCCACACACCTAAGTCTCCTCACTGTAAATATACTGCTTAGGTAGGTGCATCTTCATATGTGACTTCAACTGCCAGTTATGTACTGTTGCTTCCAAAATCTATGTCCCAGCCTCTCTATCAATCCTAAAATGTTAATCCAAATAGTCAACTTTCTTTGGATATTTTGATGTAAATGTAGTCATTTTTATGTGGACATCAATCTCAACACAATTCCCTTCTCTTCAGATTGCTCCTCTCTCTTTTTACCATTGTTAATAATGATATATCCTATATCCAGTGTGCATGGGACACAAACCTGAGATTGTGATGTAATTATTCCGGGGTGGAACTCAGTCATCACAGTTTTTAAAAAGCTTTCCAGATGATTTAATTTGCAGCTATAATGGATAACTAATGATCTATAACATTACTCTATTTTGTCTGCTTGATATTATTATGCTTATTTCCTTATTTTTTTTTCTGTCTCTCTTCTAGAATGTAAGCTTCTTGAAAGCTTCTTCATCAATATATTACTGTCTTAGATGATTAGGTGTGCTATAACAAATACATAGACTGGATGGCTTAAACAACAGACATTTAATTCTCATGGTTCTGGAGGCTAGGAAGTCTAAGATAAGGTATCAGCAAATTTGGTTCCTGATGAGGCCCGTCTTTCTGGTTTGCAGATAGCTGCCTGTGGCTGAGAAATCATCTATCTTGAGTCTCCTTATAAGGGTGCCAATTCTGTTATGAGAACCACACCCTCATTATTTAATTACTTCCTAGAAGTACCCCTTCCAAACACTACCATATTGAGGTTTAGGTCTTCAACATATGAATTTTGAGTAGACATAAACAGTCACTAATATACATTACAATATTTGGCATATAGTAGGTATTTAATAACTTGAGTAATTGATAAATACTACTTATTATATGTCAGCATTATGATAAGTGCTCTATACAGATGTTACTTGACTTATGATATGGTTACACTCATCCTGACAAACCCATCATAAGTTGAAAATATTATAAGTTAAAAATGTATTTAGCTGGGTGCACTGGCATGCTCACGTAGTCCCGGCTATTTGAGAGGCTGAGATGGAAGCATTGCTTGAACCCAGGAGTTCGAGGCTGTGGTGTGTTATCATCACATGAATAACCACTGCACTCCAGCCTAAGCAACATAGGGAAACCCCATCTCTACAAAAAAAAGGAAGAAAAAATAAAATGCATTCAATATACCTAAGCTACCAAACATCATAGCTTAGTCTAGCCTAACTACAAATGTGCTCAGAACCCTTATATTAGCCTACAGTTGGACGAAATCATCTAACACAAAGCCTATTTTATAATAAAGTATTGGATGTCTTATATAATTTATTGAATACTGTACCAAAAGTGAAAAGCAGCATGGTTATATGGGTACTCAAAGTATGGTGTCTACTGAATGCGTGATGCTTTCACACATGCTTCACATGGTAAAGTAAAAAAAAAATCATAAGTTGAACCATCATAAATTGGAGACCATCTGTATACATTATTTTATTAATCCTCACAAAACTTATGAGTCTATTTTAAATTCTATTTTTTAAAAATCTGATTAGGTAAATGTAGTAAAGCAATTTATCTGAGGTCACATATAAAATAAAGCTGTGATTGAAACCAGTTCTGCCTAACATCAAAACTCATGGTTCTGACCAATATGCTAAACATATGCTTTCCAGCTACATGTATTTATTGCCGAAGTTGTTATACCTTTTAGTGTGTTATTTCTTTTTTGGAAAAGCCTATTTCTTTGCTAATTTATTAATCCACTGTGGTAGGATTGAAAGTCAGATCATGTAGCTCCACCAGAATATAGTTATCTTTTCATGTTGTTCATGACCATATATATTCAGGTTTCTACTTCTGGTGGTTATTCTAAATGCAGTTATTATCAAGTAATGCTTACTGCTTGCCAACAATGTGCTAGACACAGAGCAGAGCATAGCATCTGACATGCTTTCCATTCTGCACTCTGATCCATAACTTTCATCCACAAATCTTTTTGCAATTTTACAAACATGCATTCTTCAAACATTCCCATGAGGTAAATGAATATTTATTATATACACTTTACCAATGCATAAAGTTAGATATAGACTAATTAAATAAGTTCTTCAAGGGCAGAGAGTGAGTTGGTTGGAAAATCAAGGTTAGCATTGAACATTCTGGATGCCTGCTTCTAAAAGGAATGAATGGTGTGTTAAGTTGGTGTCACTATACATAGTTGAAAATGTTTATTTTAAGCTTTCATGATATATTTTCCATTAGTTTTTGGACATTGCCCAGAATAATTCACAGTAAATTAATATTCAGCCCTTAGATATGTATGCAGTTTGTGTCTGTTGGCTTCTGTGGGAGATGCAAAAATGAAACTGAAGAAAGAATTTATCCCATAGTAATTACATCTTCCTGTAGAGAGTCTGGTAATTATGTTTGGATATTTTTTCACTATATAATTTAAAGGTTTTTATTTAGTAATGTAGCTCCAATTTAGCATATAGCAGTAAGCAGCTAATTAAACTGAGATTACTTTCTACTCACAGCCAACATTTAAAACATAGTTATTATTACAAAATTGTTCAAAGTTATATTACTCTTTATGAATGTGAACTCAAACCAAAATGCATAGCATAATAACATAATTAAGAAAGACGGTATTAGTTTGGTGTGTTGCCACTTAAAGATCCAAATTAAAACTATATGCTTTTCATTCTACCAACTGGTGGATTTTTAGAACCATGAAAGATCCATAGTTGATTTGTGGACTCACATCTGGTCCTTAAACAACATGATACATCTTTCTGATTCTTTTATTATTCTTATTTTTTAAATGATAATTTGATTTAACTATACAGATATATAACTATATATATATAAGCATCACCTCTGTGTATAATTTTCAATTTATTCAGATTTTGAGATTTTGTCAAATCTATATTTAAATTTAGATGCATGGTTTATGCTCAGAATCATTTTGATGGAAATAATACTTTATTATAGTCCAACAATGCTATAAATAATAAAAGGAATAAATATACAAGGTTAAATAGGACTTTATTTTCATCTATATATACCATTTGAATCACTGATGAGCACATGCACTAATATAAAATTTCTTATTAATACATGCCAAATCTGTGTTGTAGATGTGTGTCGTAGAAAGGTAAGCATTATATATAAATCTCCATAATGAATGATAATTTTAATAAGGCAATCTTTAAATTTTTGTTTCACAAGCTTCTATTGAGAATTTGTTGGGACCATTTTATGGTATCTTAATAAATTTGCTGGGCTATACATTTTATAAATTGACTTCCTAAGACAGCTACCCCATTAATAGGTAAGTAGATGATACTTCCATTTATTTATTATTTCTGAAGGCTTTCCACCTATTTGCAAGTATTAGTGGACCTGTCATGAAGAAGAAAATAAAAATAGATTGAAATAGTACAACTGGCAGTGTGATCATTTTGTATTCTAATTGATTAGCTGAGGGAGAATTATGTAACTTTCATCAGTTGGACTAAAACTTTAAATAATTCTACCAATAGAATTCCTTTTAATGATTTACCAAAGTTCTCACCACCAAAATTTCACACCAACTTTCACCTCCTTTACCATCCCCAAACCTAGAAAACATTATTTCGTTCTCCATTCTAAATTTTTTTATTTCAAAAATGTTATTGAAATGAAATCATATATTATATGATCTATTAAAACTGGCTTTTATTAACTCAGTATAATCCATTAAGAATAATCTAAGTTGATTGTATAAATAGTGTGCTGCTTTCTATTACTGAGAAACATGGTATGTTTATACCATGGTTTGTTTAACCATTCACCCCTTGAAGGACATTTGGGTTGCTTCTGGTTGTTGAGTATTATGAGTAAAGCCACTGTGAAATTTGTGTACAAGTTTTTGTGTGAGCAGGTTTCATTTCTCTGAAGTAAATACCCAAGAATACAATTGCTGGACTCTATGGTGTATTCACTTCCTGTTGCCACTGTAACAAAGAACCACAGTGATTTAAATAATACAAATTTTGTTATCTTACAGTTGTGGGAATTAGAAATCTCAGTGGCCTAAAATCAAGGTGTGGGCAGGTTTGTGTTCCTTCTGGAGGTTTTAGGGGAGAGTCGGCTTCCTAGTTTTTTCCAGCTTCTAAAATGTGTCCACGTTTCTTGATCATGGCACCATCCTTCATCTTCAAAGCCAGCAGCACAGCATCTTCACATCCTTCCCTCTCTCACTTCTTTCTCTCACCTCTGCTTCTGTTGTCACATCTCCTCTGACTCTGACTGTCCTGCCTCCCCGTTCCGTCCCCGTTCCGTTATAAGTACTCTTGTCAACACTTTGGATCCACGTGGACAACCCAGATTAATATTCCTATCTTAGGGTTCTTAATTTGATCACCTATGCAGAGTCCCTTTTGTAAGTAAAGTAACATATTTACAGCTTCTGGGGATTAAGGCGTAGACATCTTTATTTGGGGGATAGGAGCAGAGAAGGGTGGCATCATTCTGCTTACTACATGTAGTAGGTGCACATTTAGTTTTGTGAGAATTTATGATTGTCAGCTTCCTGGAATTCATCACACACATACATGCATACTCATACACAAATGTATATGGAGAATGTACATATAGGTTGCATAGTTCTTATTATTAATATTCAAATGAAGGAAGTGTTCCCATTCCTGAAGAGAAGTAAAGATTTCCTCTTACTAAATTGCTAAGGAAATTTCTCCCTTGGAAACTTTACAAAGGCTACACTGAGAGAAAATAACCTAGAGTTTTATAATGAACACACACATGATTTTTCATTTGTCAATTTCTTACAGTGACCTGATGAAAGCTGAGAGCATAATATTGAAGTCTAGCTCTGTAATGGCATTTCTGCTAATGTGATCTTGGTATCCTGCTGAAAATAATAAAATATGCTCACTAGAATTTCCCAATTAAATATTTGCTTAATAATGAAATTTGCTTTAATTTTCCATTGAAAACCCTTTTTTATTTTATTTTATTTTTTTGAGATAGTTTCTCCCTTATTGCCCAGGCTTTAGTGCAATGGCGCGATCTGGGCTCACCGCAACCTCTGCCACCCGAGTTCAAGCAATTCTCCTGCCTCAGCCTCCCGAGTACCTGGGATTACAGGCATGCGTCACCATGCCCAGCTAATTTTGTATTTTTAGTAGAGACAGGGTTTCTCCATGTTGATCAGGCTGGTCTCAAACTCCCGACCTCAGGTGATCCACCCTCCTCGGCCTCCCAAAGAGCCAGGATTACAAGCGTGAGCCACTGCGCCCAGGCTAATTTTTAAAATAATCAGTTGTTTATTTTCCATGGATTTTCCCCCTCAACAAAAAAAAATTTTACACAACTTTTTCCCCATATTTTCTTTAAATCATCAGCAAAACATGAAATTACATTTCCTTTTTAATATTCTATATTTTCTATGGGGATGCATGCTTTATTTTACACCAATTTGCAAAGATAAAAATGATGATATGAAATACATAAAATTTATTCTTAATTGCTCTGAAAATAAACCTTAATATTTATAAGCAATGTGATATGGGCATTATATTTTAAAAGCTTAAGTCAACTTGTCATAAATTTGCATCCATAAATCTAATTTAGCATTACACAGATTTTTTTTTGTTTTTACTTTTACATTAGATTATGAGGGTACATATGCAAGTTTGGTACCTGGGTTATATTGCATGGTGCTGAGGTTTGGGGTATGAATGATCCCATCACCCAGGTACGGAGAATAGTACCCAACAGTTAACTTTTCCCACTCTTGCCTCCCTCCCTCCCTCCATGCTCTAGTAGTCCCCAGTGTCTGTTGTTGCTATCTTTATGTCCATGATTACCCAGTGTTTAGCTTTAACTTATAAGTGAGGACATGCAGTATTTAGTTTTATGTTCCTGTATTAATTTATTTAGAATAATGTTTTCCAGCTGAATCCACGTTGCCGCAAAGGACATGATTTCATTTTTCATGGCTCCATAGTATTCCATGGTGTATATGTATCATATTTTCTTTATCCAGGCCATCGTTGTTGGGCATCTAAGTTGATTCCATATCTTTGCTATTGTGAATAGTACTGCAATGAACATGTGAGTGCTGTCCCTTTATGGTAGAACTATTTGTTTATTTTTGGATATATATCCAGTAATGGGAGTGTTGGGTCGAATGGTAGTTCTATTTTAAGTTCTTTGAGAAATCTCCAAATTGTTTTCCAAAGTGGCTGAATTAATTTACATTCCCACCAACAGTGTATAAGCATTCTCTTTTCTCCACAGCCTCATCAACATCTGTTGTTTTTTGACTTTTTAATAATAGCCATTCTTACTGGTGTGAGGTGATAGCTCAATGTGGTTTCAATTTGTAGTCTCTAATGATTAGTGATGATGAACATTCTTTTATACATTTGTTGGCTACTGTATGTCTTATTTTGAGAAGTGTCTATTTATGTCTTCTGCCTGCTTTTTAATGGGGTTATTTGTTTTATGCTTGTTAAGTTGTTTAAGTTTCTTACAGATTCTGGATATTAGACCTTTGTTTGATGCATTGTTTGCAAATATTTTCTCCAGTTCTCTAGGTTGTCTGCTTCTTCTGTTGATAGTTTCTTTTGCTGTGCAGAAGCTCTGTAGTTTAATTAGGTCCCACTTGTCAATTTTTGTTTTCTTTGCAATTGTTTTTTTGTTGTTATTTGTTTTTGTTTTTGTTTGTTTTTTTGAGAACCTAATCATACATTTTTTTCTCAAGGCCCATGTCCAGAATGGTGTTTCTGAAGTTTTTTTTTTTTTTTTCCCTAGGATTCTTACAGTTTGAGGTCTTATGTTTAAATCTTTAATCCACCTTGAGTTAGTGTTTGTGTATGGTGAAAGGAAAGGGTCCAGTTTCATTCTTCTGCATATGGCTAGACAGCTATCCCAGCACCATTTATTGAATATGGAGTTCTTTCCCCATTGTTTATTTTTGTTGACTTTGTTTCAGATTAGATGACTGTGGGTGTGTGGCTGTATTTCTGAGTTATCTATTCTGTTCCATTGGTCTATGTGTCTGTTTTTGTACCAGTACCTTATAGTATAGGTTGTATAGGCTAATGCATAGTATAGTATAGTATCGTATCGTATCGTATCATATAGTATGTGTAGTTTAGGTTACATACTGCATTATAATATAAGCTAATTTGTAGCCTTGTAGTACAGGTTGAAACTGGGTAATGTGATGCCTCCAGCTTTGCTCTTTTTACTTAGGATGGCTTTGGCTATTCTTGGCTCTTTCTTTGTTCCACATGAATTTTAGTATAATGTTTTCCTATGAAAAATGACATGGTGGTTTGATAGGAATAGCATTGATCTGTTGATTGCTTTGGGCAGTATGGCCATTTTAACAATATAGATTCTTGAATTTCATGAGTATGGGATGTTTTTCCATTTGCCTGTGTCATCTATGATTTTTTTTTTAGCAGTGTTTTGTAGTTCTCCTTGTAGAGAGCTTTCACTTCCTTGGCATTCCTAGACATTTTATTTTATTTTTTTGTAGCATTTGTAAATGGGATTGTGTTCTTGATTTGGCCCTCAGCTAGAATGTTATCAGTTTATAGAAATGCTACTGATTTGTGTACATTGATTTTGTATCCTGAAACTCTGCTGAAGTTGTTTATCAGTTCCAGGAGTTTTCTGGCAGAGTCTTTTGAGTTTTCTAGGTATAGAGTCATATCATCCACAAAGATAAGTTAAATTCTTCCTTTCCTATTTGGATGCCTTTTATATCTTTATATTCCCTGATTCCTCTGGCTAGCACTTCCAGTACTATGTTTAATAGGAGTGCTGAGAGAGGACATCCTTGTCTTGTTCCAGGGGAATGCTTTCAGTTTTTGCCCTTTCACTTGGCTGTGTGTTTAACATAGATAGCTCTTATTATTTTGAGGTATGTTGTTTTGATGCCTAGTTTATTGAGGGGCTTTAACCTGAAGGGATGTTGGATTTTATCAAAAGCTTTTTCTGCATCTACTGAGATGATCATATGGTTTCTGTTTTTAATTTTGTTTATGTGGTGAATCATATTTATTGATTTGCATATATTGAACCAACCTTGCATCCCAGGAATGAAGCCTACTTGATCATGATGAATTAACTTTTTGATGTACTGTGGAATTCAGTTTCTTAATATTTATTTGAGGATTTTTGCATCTGTGTTCAATGGGGATATTGACCTATAGTTTTCTTTTATCATTGTATCTTTGGCAGATTTGGTATCAGGGTGATGCTGGCTTCATAGAAAGAGTTGAGGAGGAGTCCCCACTACTAAAATTTTTGAGATAGTTTCATATAGAAAATTCTCATCTTTTCCTCTTCTTCTTTTTTTCTGACAATTTCTCACTTGTCTTCTGCACCTCATATTTGTTTTGTCTGATATAAGAATAGATACTCCTGCTTACTTTTGGTGTCCATTTGCATGGGATGCCTTTTTCCACCCCTTTACCTTAAATTTATGTGAGTCCCTATGTGTTAGGTGAGTCTCTTGATGGCAATAGATAGTTGGTTGGTGAATTTTTATCCATTCTACAATTCTGTATCTTTTAAGTGGAGCATTTAGGCCATTTACGTTCATTGTTAGTATTGACATGTGAGGTACTATTCCATTCATCATGCTATTTGTTGCCTGTATACCTTTTTTTTCTTTAATTGTATTTTTGTTTTATAGGTATTGTGAGAATTATGGTTTAAAGAGGTTCTGTTTTGATGCATCTCCAGGATTTGTTTCAAGATTTAGAGCTCCTTTCAGCAGTTCTCATAGTTCTGGCTTGGTAGTGGCAGATTCTCACAGCATTTGTCTGAGAAAGATTGTATCTTTTCTTCATTTATGAAGCTTAGTTTTGCTGGATCCAAAATTCGTGCCTGATAATTGTTCTGTTTAAAGAGGCTGAAGATAGGGTCCCAATCCCTTCTAGCTTGTAGAGTTTCTGCTGAGAAATCTGCTGTTAATCTGATAGGTTTTCCTTTGTAGGTTACCTGGTGCTTTTGCCTCAGCTCTCAATATTCTTTCCTTCATCTTGACTTTAGATAACCTGAAGACAATGTGCCGAGGCAATGATCTTTTTGTGATGAATTTCCCAGGTGTTCTTTGAGCTTCTTGTATTTGGATGTCTAGGTCTCTAGCAAGGCCAGGGAAGTTTTCCTTTATTATTCCCCCAGATATGTTTTCCAAACATATTTCCCTTCTTCCTTAGGAACACCAGTTATTCTTAGGTTTGGTTGTTTAACATAGTCCCAAACTTCTTGGAGGCTTTGTTCATTTTTTCTTTGTCAGATTGGGTTGATTTGAAGACCTTGTCTTTGAGCTCAGAAATTCTTTCTTCTGCTTGCTCCAGTCTGTTGCTGAGAATTTCCAGAGCATTTTGCATTTCTATAAGTGCATCCATTCTTTCCTGAAGTTTTAATTTTTTTAAATTTATGCTATCTCTTTCATTGAATATTTTTCCCTTCACTTCTTGTATCTTTTTTAAAATTTTCTTAGATTGGGCTTTGCCTTTCTCTGGTGCCTTCCTGATTAACTTAGTAACTGATCTTCTGAATTCTTTTTCAGGTAAATCAGGGATTTCTTCTTGGTTTGGATCCATTGCTGGTGAGCTAGTATGGTATTTGGGGGATGTTAAAGAACCATGTTTTGTCATATTACCAGAATTGTTTTTTCTGGTTCCTTCTCATTTGGGTGGCTATGTCAGAGGGAAGATCTGGGGCTGAAGGCTGCTGTTCAGATTCTTTTGTCCCACGGCATGTTCCCTTGATGTAGTACTCTCTCTCTCTTCCTAGGTATGTGGCTTCCTGCGATCCAAGCTGTAGTGATTGTTATCTCTCTCTGGATCTAGCCACCCAGCAGGTCTACCAGGCTCCAGGCTGGTACTGGGGGTTGTCTGCACAGAGTCCTGTGATGTGAACCATCTGCAGGTCTCATAGCCATGGATATCAACACCTGCTCTGGTGGAGGTGGCAGGGGCGTGAAATGGACTCTGTGAGGGTCCTTGGCTTTGGTTGCTTAAGGTACTATTTTTGTACAAGATGGCCTCCTGCCAGGAGCTGTAGTAGTATGGGGAGGAACAGGTGGTGGGCAAGGCCTTAGAACTCCTAAGAGTATATGCCCTTTGTCTTCAGTTACCAGGGTTGGTAGGGAGGGACCATTAGGTGGGGGCACAGCTAGGCATGTCTGAGCTCAGCCTCTCCTTGGGTGGGTCTTACTGAGGCTGCTGTGGGGATGGCAGTGAGGTTCCCAGGTCAATGGAGTTATGTTCCTAGGAGGATTATGCCTGCCTCTACTGTGTCATGAAGGTTGTCAGGGAAGTGGGGGAAAGCCAGCAGTCACAGGCCTCACCCAGCACCCACACAACCCAAAAGTCTCACTCCCACTGTTTCCCCTCCAACAGAAACGAGTCTGTTTCCAAACATTGGGAGAGCAGGGCTGAGAACTTGTCACAGACTACCTGCCTGCCAGCTATGAGAGCAATTCGGGCTTTTGTTCTTCCCTGGCCTGTGGTGTCAGCACACTGGATTTGCACACTCCCCCAAGCTCTGGCCAGGAGATTTCTCAATGTGTTGAAATTGTTAAAAAAGTTCGATTGGAAATTTCCTTCCCTCTGTGGCCTTTTCCCAGTGCCTCTGGCCGCCCTCTCCAAGGGCCCCTGAGAGGCAGGGAAGAAATGGCCTGCTAGGGGACCCAGCAAGCCCACAGGGCTTTTCCTGCTTCTTCCTCTGCTTCTGCATTTCACTTGGTTCTCTAATTTGTCTCAGCTCTAGGGAAGGTCAGAATCTTCTCCCATGATCTAGACCTTCAGGTTCCCCAGCGAGGGTGTGTGTTCAGGGGCAGACAATTCCCCTTTCTACTTCTACAGCTTGGGTACCCACATTATTTGGGATGTCTCCCGAGTCCTACAGGAGCAATCCACTTCCTTCGGAGAGTCTGTGGGTTATCTCGGCTTTCCTGGTTTATTCTTGCAGTGGTTCTGGAGCAAAACTTCACAGTGTGAGTCTCTCCACACTGCTCTGTCTGCGAGTGAGCTGCAATCTAGTCTTGCCTCCAGTCCACCATAATGTTCCCCTTTTCCCAAGTCTCATCTTAATGGACAGATGATGGGCCAGCCTGCCACCTCCTAAGCCTTTCAGTGCCCAGGGAGTCATTGTCTCCCAACTGAGCCCTCAGTTTACAGTTTTAACATGAGATCATTGCAACTCTGACGCTGAACTAGTATTTAGTGTTTAAAAATAGCCTTTTTAGTAAAATGGTAAAAGTTAATAAGTGATCATGAAATAATTTCATCTTTTCCATAATGAAATCAAGTGTGCATTCACAAAATTCATTTGGTCAGTGTAATTACTTTCTTGAGTTCTATGTGCATGGCAAATGAAAAATAATGTTGTACGAAACTTAAGAACGTTCCAAAAGGTGCCTGAGTATGTGATTTTGTGTTTAACACTGCACTGCAAGGCCCACAGGTATCAGACAAATATAATCTTAATGAAAAAATTTTGATAGGTGTTTTTAAACACTCAAAACCTCTGCTTATAGAAAGCTTCTCTAATATTTCTCAATTCAATGTTTAAGCATTACCTTATTTGCTCATAAATCAAAATATTTTGTCTTTGTTATTAACATTTTATGTATTTCTGGGTAATTTATTTATCTAGTGATAAGTGTGATTTCTAAGTTCTGTACAGCTTTATTCAGGTTGATGAAATACAGTCATAGAGACCTTATTTCAGGTCTTGCCTCTGAGACCTTGGGCTCTGTACTGATTAGCACAAGTGGGAGTGGGAGCTTAGCAACTATAAGCAGGACTTTGAGAGAGAAGTATAAAATGAATAGGGACAGCATTGTCCTGGACATCTCTTTCCAAATTCAGTCTGAGCATCCCACATCTGACATCTTGGTATGTTTAAACTCTGGCATCACCCTAGGAAATAACATTTCTTGTCCACTTTTATCTACCTTTCAAATCAATAGCCCTGAAAGCCACTCTTCCTTGATTTGTGACAAGAGTTACCACAAGAGTCTTTTTCCACCAAACTATTTATCTGACACTAAGGACAAGTTCTTCTGTCAGATGAGACAATAAAATACTGGTAATGTTACAGTGTAAATTTGTGGCGATTTAGCCTTCAATAAAAACTATGGTTTTACAAAGCATATTTAGACCACTTCCAATTTTATTGTTTTGTATATCATGAAGTAATTTTACACACACACACATACACACACAGAGAGACACACAATCAAAATGGAATTTTTTACAATTTCATGAGAAGGGAATCAATCTTCATATTGTTAAACACTAAAAGCACTCCTATGCCTGCCTATAACCTGGAATCATTTTTTTTAATTTTTGGTAATAATCACATAATATGAAAACCAACTTATTAAAAAATGTTTAAGTAAGTATACAGTATGGTATGGTTATCTATATGCATATTGTTGTACAGCGGATCTTTAGATTTCATCTTGCATAACTGAAACTCTATAGTCATTGCTTGGATGAAGGAGAAACAGGAAATTGGTGTGTAATGGTAATAGAGCTTAATAACTTTGTATTGATTTTTGTATATGATAGGGTTCTAGTTTCATTCTTATGAATGTGGATATCCAGTTTTCCCAGCAACACTTATTGAAATGATAGTTCTTTTCCTGTGTGTGTTCTTAGCCACCTTGTTGAAAATCAATTGGCTGTAAATGTATGGATTTATTTCTGGGCTCTCTATTCTGTTCCACTGGTCTACATGTCTGTTTTTATGCCAGTACCATGTTGTTTTGGTTACTATAGCTTTATAAATTTATTTTGAAATCAGATAGCATGATGCCTCTAACATTTTTCTGTTTGCTCATGACGGCTTTGACTATTTGAGATCTTTTATGGTTCCATATGACTTTTAAGATTATTTTTTCTATTTCTGTGAAGAACGTCATTAGTATTCTGATAAAGGTTGCATTGAATTTGAAGACTGCTTTGGGTAGTATAGGCATTTTAACAATGTTAATTCTTCCACTCCATAAACACAAGATAACTTTCTGCTTATTTGTCTTCTATTCAATTTTTTTTCACCAGTGTTTTATAGTTTTCAGTGTAGAGATCATTCACCTTCTTGGTTAAATTTATTCCTAGTGATTTTTTTTTGTAGCTATTGTAAATGAGATTTTTTTGTGTGCTATCAGCATATAGACACACTACTAATTTCTGTAGGTTAATTTTGTATCCTGCAATTTTACTGAATTCACTAGTTCTAACAGTTATTTTTGATGTATTATTTAGGGATTTCTATATATAAAATGATGTCATCTGCAAAAAAAGATAATTTGGCTCTCACCTTTTCTATTTGATGCCTTTTATTTCTTTATTTCTTTATTTTTTTTTTCCTTAGACGGAGTCTCGCTCTGTCGCCCAGGATGGAGTGCAGTGGCATGATCTCGGCTCACTGGAAGCTCTGCCTCCCAGGTTCACACCATTCTCCTGCCTCAGCCTCCCGAGTGGCTGGGACTACAGGCGCCCGCCACCACGTCCGGCTAATTTTTTTTGTATTTTTAGTAGAGACGGGGTTTCATCATGTTAGCCAGGATGGTCTCGATCTTCTGACCTCGTGATCCACCTGCCTTGGCCTTCCAAAGTGCTGGGATTACAGGCGGCCTTTTATTTCTTTATCTTGTCTAATAGCTCTAGCTATGACTTCTAGTATTAAGATGAATAAAAGTGGTGAAAATAGGCATCCTTGTCTTGTTCCAGATCTTTCAACTTTTTCCTGTTCTGTATTTTGTCAGCTGTGGGTTTATAATATATGGTTTTTATTGGGTTGAGGTACATACTTGCTATCCCTAATTTGTTGAGAGTTTTTATCACGAGAAAACATTGAATTTTCTCAAATGCTTTTCTGCATTTTTGAAATAATTATATGTGTTTTGTCCTTTATTCTGTTAATGTGATGAGTCACACTTGTTGATTTGCATATGTAGAACCATTATTGTATCCCTAGTGTAAGTCCCACTTGATAATGGTGAGTGACTTTTTTACTGTGCTATTTAATTCAATTTGTTAGTATTTTGTTGAGGATTTTTGCATCTGTGTTCATCAGAAATAATGACCTATAATTTTCTTGCTTTGTTATGTGCTTGTCTGATTTTGGAATCAAAGTAATTCAAGCCTCATAGAATGATTTTGGAAGAATTTCATCCCTTCAATTATCTGAAATAGTTTGGGAAGAATAGGTATTAGTTCTTTAATGGTTTGGTAGAATACAGCAGTGGATGTATCAGATTCTGGGCTTTTCACTGCTGGATGAATTAATTATTGATTCAGTCTTGTTACTTGTTATTAGTCTGTTCCAAAATTCTACTTCTTTATTCTTAAATCCTGGTAGCTTGTATATGTCCAGGAATTTACCCATTTCTTGTCTCTTATGATCCTTTGTATTTCTGTTTCATCAATGGTAATGTCTCCTTTTTTATCTCTGGCTCTGTTTATTTGTCTTCTCTTTTTTCCTAGTTACTCTGGTTAAACATTTGTCAATTTTATCTTCTCAAAAAAAAAAAAAAAACAACTCTTTTGTTGATCTTTTGTGTTGTTTTTGTCATCTTCATTTCTTTTACTCTTGCTTTGATATTTACTATTTCTTTCCTTTTAGTAATTTTTGGTTTAGTTTGTTCTTGTTTTACTAGTTTCTTGAGGTGTAATGTTAAGTTGGTTGTTTAAGCTCTTTCTGGATTTCTTGACATTGATGCTTGTTGCCATATACTCCCCTTTGAGTACTGCTTTTGCTGTATCCCATAGGCTTTGATATGTTGTATTTTCATTTTGTCTCTAAAATTTTTAAATTTTGCTTTCAATTTCTTAGTTGACCCATTGGTCACTCAAGAGTGTGATGTTTAATTTCCATGTGTTTGTATAGTTTCCTGATTTTACTGATTCTAGTTTCATACACTGTGATTGGAAACAATACTTAATATACTTTTAATTTTTAAAAATTCATTAAGACTTGTTTAGTAGCCTGTCATATGGTCTATTCTGGATAATGTTTCATGTATATGAGAGGAATATTCTGATATATTCCTCTCTGCGACTTTTGGAATTCTATTAGGTTCATTTTCTCTAGAGTGCGGTTTATTTCCAGTATTTTAAAATTAATCTTCTGTCTGATTGACAGTGGAATACTGAAGTTTTCTACTATTATTGTGTAGTTATCTTTCTTTATATCTATTGATATTTGCTTTATATATTTAGGTGCTTCAATGTTGAGAGCATTTGTATTTAAAAGTGTTATGTCTTCTTGATTAATTATTCCCTTTATCATTAAATAATATTCTTTTTGTCTCTTGTGACAGTTTTTAACTTGTAGTCTGTTTTATCTGACCTCAATATAGCCACCCCTGCTCTCTTTTGATTACCATTTGCATGGGTTATCTTCTTCCATCCTTTTACTTTCAGCAAATGTTTGTCCTTGAGGCTAAAATGGGTCTTTTGGGGGCATCATATAGTTTGATCTTGTTTTTCTAATCCATTCTGCTTTTCTGTGTCTTTTGACTGGAGAATTTAATCCATTTATATTCAAAGTAATTATTGATATGTAAAGAGTTACTACTGATGTTACCAGGTGGTCCTTGCTCCCAGAGTTCCCAAGATGTTGGCAGGCTGATTCCAAAATGGCGGCAGGCTGCTTCCAAGATGGTGGCAAGCCTCATGTTCTCTGACCTGGGGTTCTTGGCCTCATGGATTCCAAGGAATGGAATCTTGGGCCATGTGGTGAGTGTTATAGCTCTATTAGAAGCTGTGGGTCACAGAAGAGAGCAGGGGAACCCAATAACTAGTGTTCAGCTCAATTAGGACAAACCCAGGCACTTAGCCGTGCAGGAACAATGGTAAGCCTTTAGCCTGATCAGGAGCGGCAGTGGGTGCCTTGCTGGATCCGGAGCACAGCGGACACCCTGGGACAACCTGCCACATCTGGAGGGATGGAAGTCAGCGGCGGGTCTGAGATGTCAGCAAACGGCAGTGGTGGACAGCAAAGCAAAAGCTCAGCTCGAGCCGTAACAAACACAGACCAGAAGAGAGTGCAATTGCAAGATTGCATTCTTGTGAAAACAGAGCTCCCATACAAAAGGAGGGGACCCAAAGAGACACTGCTGGCTCGAATGCCTGGGTTTATATCCCGATCATTGTCCCTCTCCCTGTGCTTTCAGGCAATAGATGATCGGCTATTTCTTTACCTCCTGTTTTTGCCTAATTAGCATTTTATTGAGCTGTCTTTACTACCTGATTGGTTGAGTGTGAGCTAAGTTGCAAGCCCCGTGTTTAAAGGTGGATGCGGTCACCTTCCCAGGTAGGCTTAGGGATTCTTAGTCAGCCTAAGAAATCCAGCTAGTCCTGTCTCTCACTGACATTTTATAATTTGTTTTCTGGTTAGTTTGTTGCTCTTTCCCCCCTTTCTTTCTCTCTTGTTATTTATCTTTGTGATGTCCTGATTTTATGTAGTGCTAAGCTTTGATCTTTCATATTTATCACTTTTGTATCTGCTATGGTTTTTGGCTTTGTGGTTGTTATGAGGCTTACATAAAATATTCTATTGTTTTAACAGACTATTTTACACTGATAACAACTTAACTTAATTTGCATACAAAACCTCTAGATTTTTACCCTCCCTCCCACAGTTTATATTTTTGATGTCACAATTTACATCTTTTTATATTATGGAATTTTAAAAACTTAGTGTAGCTATTATTATTTTTGAATCTTTTGATTTTTAACATTTATACTAAAGATATATATACTATTTATAGAGCACCATAACAGTCTTAGGGATTCTGAATTTGACTGTATATTTACCTTTACCTGAGAATTTTTTACTTTCTAAAATTTTTATGTTAGATCTAGTGTTCTTTTGTTTCTACTTAAAGAACTCCCTTAAGAATTTCTTCTAGGGAAAATCTAGTGGTGATGAATTATTTGACCTTTGCTTGTCTGGGAGAAAGACTATTTGTCCTTCATTTCTTAAGGATAGCTTTGCTGGATATAGTGTTCCCAAGTGGCAGGTTTTTTTTTTTTTTTTTTTTTTTTTTTTCAGAACAATGAATATATAATCTCATTCTCTACTGGCCTGCAGAGTTTCTGCTGAAAAATCCACTGATAGTCTGATGGAGATTACCTTATGCATCCGACTTGATGTGTTTCTCTTGCTTCTTTTAAAATTCCCTGTTTGTCTTTACCTTTTGACAGTTTAATTACAAATACCTTGGTGAGGACAATTTTTGGTTGAATCTGTTTAGCAACTTTCAAGTTTCATGTATCTGGAAATCCATATCTCTTTGAAGACTTGGGAAGTTTCTAGCAATTATAGCATTAACTAAGCTTACTGCCCCATTTTTTATGCTTTCCTTTCTGGAAATCCCATAATATTATTTGTTTACTTAATGGTGTCCCCTAAGTCCCATAGGCTATCTTAATTCTTTTTCATTCTTATTTCATTTTTATCCTCTGACTGGGTAATTTTACATGATGTATCTTCAAGTTCAGATATTTTTTCTTCTGATTCACCTAGTCTGCTGTTGAAGCTCTATATTGTATTTTTTCATTTCACTTGTTGAATTCTTCACCTCTTAATATTTCTGATTCTTTTTTATATCCATCTCTTTGCTAATCAGATAATGAATTGTTTTCTTGATTCATTAAACTGTTTATCTGTACTCTCTTGTATCTCACTGAGTTTCCTTAAGATCATGATTTTGAATTCCCTTTCTGGAAATTTGTAGATTTATTTTTCCTTGGGGTCTGTTGTTGGACAGTTACTGTGTTCCTTTGGGGTGTCATATTTTCTTTGTTTCTCATGTTTTTTGTGTCTCCATGTTGATGTCTGAAGCGGGTCTAGAAATTACTTCTTCCAAATTTTACTGAGTGGCTTTTGAAGGGAAAGACTTTCACCTGCAGATGAGTCTAACTGTGCTGTTTGGGAAGAGTGTGGTGACTCTGGTTTTGAGTAAATGCAATGGTACAGCCTCCAGTGCAGCTTCTTCAGGTGCAATTCACATCAGTGATGACTGTGGGTGCCTCTGTGGCCTAGGTTGTAGCAGTTTGTGGTGGCAGTGGTAGCATAGGTTATTAGGCTCCTTCGTGGCAAGGTCTTTTGGGGTCCTCCTATTCTCATTTTCTTCAAAATAGGGATACTTAGCTTAGGGGACCTCTCTTGGTGCTGGGTCTGACATGGCCTGCAAGCTGTGACATGGCCTACAATCCATAGCAGTGCTGAGTTCCAGAATGCAGGTGCTCAGAACAGCTGTGGAGCCAAGGTCCTAGACTCAGGGTATCAAGAACCTATTGTGGCACCTGAGTCTTGGGCTGTAGATTCCCTCACTGATGCAGAGTTGAATGTAGATTCTTCACAGAGCCAAAGTCTCTGACTCTAAGACACCCCCTAGCAGCTTGGGCTCAGAGGACCAGGTTGTGTCTATGACACTGAACCCCGAGGAACAGGGCAATAACTCTGGCGAGAAAAGGGAGATTTGGGCCCAGGGAGCAAGGTGTAGCTGCAATTTGTGTACCAGAGCCAACAGGGTTCAGTGGCAACTCAGGTCTCAGGGAATGAGGCACTGTGTAGTGATGACTCTGGACCCTAGGATGGTGGGACGGAGCATTATCCCAGACTGTATGAAGCCAGGTACAGGAACAGCCAAGGCATAGAATTGTGGAACACAATCGTGGCTTGGGCCCTGGGTATAGGGAGCAGCACAATAATGACTTCACTCCCTCTCGGGAGGTGGGTGTTTTGGCAGCTTAGACTCTACGGAGATAATACAGCTCCAGGGAAGCTGAGTACTAGAATTGTTTGACCTTTTGGGTAAGGTGTCTCAGCTCAGCCACTGCTCTTTTCCTGGGAAACAGGCTTCCCCATTAGCTCAGCCTTGGAATGTGTGACTGCTTCAGTTGGCCAAGGCACCAATTTTCTGAGAGGCAATGTGCCACTTCAGCCCATGCTCAGGGGCTATGACTTCTCAGGTAGCCAATGTATTTGCCCCAGAGGTACAGTACAGCTTTACTCAGGCACAGGGCAGTGTGAATGCTCTTTGCAGCCAAAGCATTGTTTCCCCAGGATTCACGGTACTACTTCAGCTCTGGCAAAGGGGACAGGGCATAGCAATGACTGGGAGGGGTACATGGAGCAGCACTGCCAAGGCACCCTTTCCCAGGCAGCACTGTGCAGCTTTAGCTCTGGTCCCAAGGGACAGGGCACAGCAGTGACTGGGAAGGACATAAAGAGGGGCTCCACAAAGGAATTATTTTTGCAGGAGGAAGTGTGCAATTTCAACTCAGTCTTGAGGGAGCAGGACAAAGCTGTGTCTGAGTGGGGAGGGTGGGTGAAGTACCTCTAAGGCTGCTTGACCCCATGGATAGGGTGTAGTAGGAGCTGGAGGTTTGGCTGGGGGATGTCAGGCCACTGGGCCAGGGTAGTTCAGCAGTAGCTAAGCCTCAGGGGTAGAAGGGTATAAAGGCCATACCCTGCTACAACAGAACACACTCCAACAGTACTTCCAACTCCAAGATAATGTAGGATAGTAGCCACACGGGCTACAGGTACCATGGGGACGGTGTTGGCTTATTCTCTGGGGGAGGATAGCTATTTGAACACTAGGAAGGGCTCTCAGCTCACCTTAGTGCCTGAAAGGACTGCAGGGATCCCCAATGGGTAGGACTGTAGGCGTCCAAGGTGTTAATGTGGGCTGACAGTGTCCTCTTGCTTACCATTTCCCCACAAGAAGTTCCTCCTGGTTCCAAACTGACCCTGGCAAGGGGATGGGGTGGTGGAGGCCAGGTGTTTTATTTTATTTTCTACATGGCTTTCCTTTCTCTCCAGGGTTTCTGATGCTCCTTTGATGTACTTCAGTGCTCTTCTTTAGTTATTTTTATTAAAACATAGCTGTTTATTCACTGTTTTGACTGTCTTTGTCAAGGGGACAAACGGTAAGGGCTTCTAATCAGCCATTTTGCTAATGTCACTCTCTCTTTTCCAGGAGTTTTTTTATTTCAGGTCTTATGTTTAAATCTTTAATTCATTTTGACTGATTTTTATGTATTGTGTTAAGATAAGGTCCAATTTTGTTCTTTTGTATGTAAATATTTAGTTTTCCTGACACTCTTTGTTGAAGACATTATTTTTCCCCCTTTGTATACTCTCGGCACTCTTGTTGAAGATCATTTGACTGTATATGCATAAGTCTATTTCAAGGCTCCCTATTCTGATCCGTTGTTCTATATGTCTGTCTTTATGCCAGTACCCAGTACCACATTGATTAGATTACTTTAACATTGTAATATGATTTGAACCCAGGAATTGTAAAGCCTCCAGCTTTTTTGTTTTTTCTCGAGGTTTTTTTTTTTTTTTTTTTTTTTTTTTTTGCTAGTCTGTCTGTTTCCATCGTGGTTCCTGATGGGTTTTAAGATTTCTTTTTCTATTTTTTTTTTTTTTTTTTTTTTTTTTTTTTTTTTTTTTTTTTTTTTTTGAGACAGAGCCTGGCTCTGTCAACCAGGCTGGAGTGCAGTGGCGCAATTTCTGCTCACTGCAAGCTCCGCCTCCCGGGTTCACGCCATTCTCCTGCCTCAGGCTCCCGAGTAGCTGGGACTGCAGGCGCTGGCCACCATGCCCAGCTATTTTTTTGTATTTTTAGTAGAGACAGCGTTTCACTGTGTTAGCCAGGATGGTCTGAATCTCCTGACCTCGTGATCCGCCTGTCTCAGCCTTCCGAAGTGCTGAGATTACAGGCGTGAGCCACCGCGCCCGGCCCACTTTTTTTTTTTTTTTTTTTTTTTTTGTATTTCTGGAAATAATGCCAAGGGATTTTGATAAGAATTGTGAACCAAGTAAGAAGGAACCAAACACATAACAAGAGTCCTTCATGTTATATCTTTCGTGAATACATAAGCCAAGACCTCACTTAATGCTTGGAAGAGTGAGATTTTTAGGAAAAATATTCTTTGGCAGGATTTTACTTTATTTCTGCAGATTTTTCTCCTCCTTTATACCTGATAGACATGGGAAAAGATTTTGGCGGCCATCATTTAGTATCGATGCTCTCTCTCAATACTCAGAAATCTATAGCTATTTTTTAATGTAGATTAAAGCTTTCCAACAATGACATATGAAAATTAAAAAAAGCAAAACTTATGAGGACCAATTCTGATTGGTTTGTTAAAAGCCTAAGGGCCATCAGCTTTTTATCTGTTATTAATTTATCGTTTCTCCTACCCTTAGAGTACCTCTGGTCACTTTTACTGCTTCTACTTCTCTGCACCAAGTCCTACTCCTAAATTTGTGCTATAAAATCTGCTACATTCTTTAAATATTATATTCTATAGTAGTTCTACTCTGTAAACATTGTTTTATTACCTAATGGATTCTTCTAAGAACTAACCAACTAATCCTTTTATAATACACTTATCTGAAGCAGTTATACTAACTGCACGATGCAAACATTTTCTTGCTGCTTTTTAACAAAGCCAGATTCTGATTTTTTGACAAAGTCTAAGCAAGTGTAAACATACAGTCAAGAATATTAATAGAAATCTACTTCACACATAAATAAATGAGAGATTATTAAGAATCAAATATTTCACTTGAATTTTGCTAAAAATAACAAATAGTATAATGGCATACTGTAATTTTTTTTCTGTTCTGCAAAATTTGAGTTGCCATACAAAGTAATCAGATTCTGTCCACATAGGACTGGAAGGTGACGTATTTGAAACAGAGAAACAGAAAAGTTCAAGTTTGGAGAGAGTCGAACCCATAGTTTATTACAGTGGAAACTGTGCAGATAAATTACTCTTCAAAATTGTTTTTTTTAAGGAAAAAAATACAATATAAATACAAACTTACTGTATAGTTCACCGGCCCAAAATAAAGCACTTGCTGAGGAAAATTAACAAGCTATCCTTGAATTCATCCCATATTTATTAACTGATGTTAGTCTGTGAAATACTTCATCTTACCATTAGGTAATGTGAGTATAATAACATTGCAGAAAGGATGTTTTCATTAAAAATATGTGGTTATCTTCAACTGAAGTGGATTACATACAAGGAAAGTTCTATATGCTTTATTATATTAGTACAAGTAAGGTTATATCAAAAAAGTAATACATAATGAAAAATTTTAATTGGATCTACTGCTTTTCAAATATTCATTTTTTAATCAATTTGCTTTAACTAATAGGCTACCGTGATAAGCTGCTATTTCTGCTCATCACAAGGAGTTAGAGTCCTAATTATTTAAATAAACAGAAGGAAGAAAGGAAGGAAATTAATTTTGACAAAGGACCTGAATAATCCATAAACCAGATGTCTTTAGGTATGAAATTATAAAAGTTTTATTAATCCTTTAGTGTAAGTTATATTTTTATTTGTGTGGGTTGATTTTTCTCACATTCACTTTTTTACAGTTGCTTTATTATTATGTAAATTAATTTTTATGTTTGAAACAATACGATATTTAAATATTTATAAACAGGTACCTATTAAAAAATCTATAAACATATTAGCAATTTGCTATATAAAATATTTCTTTTACTCAGGAAAAAAATATTAATCCTTAATTTTTAGATCAAGTGTATTAAAAGCAGTTCAGTAATAACTAGAGGAAAACATTCAATTTCAGTGCCTGAAAAGATTCATATTCAGTTCCTGTAAATTGTTGTTTTCCAGCTATTGAAATATTTTGAATTTTATATTTATAGGAACCTTAGAACTATTAAATATAAAACGTTAAGAATTAAGTTTAATAGCATTTTGTGTAAATGTGAAAATTATGTAGGCTTGGTAATTGATTTATTAAGATTTCATTTAAAACAGCTCATGTTCATTCTTCTCAATACTTACTACTGAACAGATTTCTTGGATCACGAGTTCTCTGTCTACATTCATGCAGTTTACACAAGCTGTTGGCTTTGAACACTAGGAAATGTTTATAAAAAACTAACAAAAATAATTATAGTTTTAATGTCACTGCATTTTTATTTGAAGTTGACTGGATGATGTTGAATAGCTCTAAGTTTTATAAACATGTACTTTTTATCTTTTCAAAATTAATATTAACAAAATAAATTTAATCTCAGTGAAATGATTTATAAAGTTTTATACTATTTTATTTATTTAAAGTCTCCTGAAATTCATTCTGAATGTATCGGCAGAATAAATACAATTATATATGATTACTTTCATTGACTTAAGAAAGCAACAGAATAATTATTCCTTGCACATTTTAAATATGCTACAGACTTCAGACATATATTTTAAATAATCACCAGTATTATCATTGTCAAAATTAACTTCCTCATTATTATCATCATTTTTTCTATCACCTTTGCCACAATTATGACTATGGTAGTAGCTATTGCACATTTTAGGCCATATAACAAAAAACTTAATTTCTTCCTAACACAATTATGTATCATTGCTAATAGCTGTTATGATGCTGATGTTCTTTATATATATACATATATATGCATTGTTAATAGTGTATGTACATACTCTTTAAAAATACAAAAGGAAATTTCTGCTCAAATACATAAAATGTACTGTCCTAGGTTCTTTATATGCAGATATAAATTACATGTCCCTAACTTCAGCCACTTCCCGCTTAATTTCTAGCAGGGAAGATATGGTGTTAGAAAGATTTGTAGTTGTTGCTCTTTGATTTTCTTTAGTTAAATAGTTAGATTTTTATTTAAAGTATGAGTTAAGCATTTTCATGTATTAAAGTGGGAATAAGGAGAGGAGAGTTTGAATACAGGAGAGGAGAAAATGACAAGGAAAAATCCTGTAGAATACAGGAAGGAATAAAGTTCATAGAAGAGAAACTGGTCTAAGTCTGAAAAGTACCTGCCTCCCAAGGAGACTTAATATTGGAGTAATAGGAATAAATTAATAAACTGATAAGATAATTGAGGGAGAGCATAATCAGTATACAAGGGCAAAAAATTGATGACGTTTCCATGTCATGGTCTTTATTTTCTTAGTGAAAACCAAGCAAAATCAGCTCTGGGTACCTCCTAACTCTTCCCCTCCTTCTCCTGATGAGGGAGAAGTGGAGGCCCAAGGAAAATGAGCAAGTTTTGTAACAACACCAATGGGGAAGGATGGGAAAGAGAATAGAATCGGTGGATGTAAAAGGTCTAGAAACTTCACTAAAGACATTGTACATTAAACCTTGATCTTCCATTGTATCCCTGTTAATTGAAAATTTAATTTATGCAGAAAAAGTATTCTTTTTTTAACTTTTATTTTAAGTTCAGGGGTACGTGTGCAAGTTTGTTATATAGGTAAACTTGTGTAATGGGGGTTTGTGGTGCAGAGTATTTTGTCACCTAGGTGTTAAGTCTAGTCCCCATTAGTTATCAGGAAATGTATTCTTAACCTGTCATTTGAATATGTCAGAGTTTATAGTATCCAGGTTGCCTTACCTACAGGGCTAAATGATATTTCTTATTTCCAAGATGTATGAGAAGTGGAAAAAGTAAAGGAAGGTGCAGGAAATTCAGTAAAGTACATTTTGAGGGCTTCAATGAAATAACTTAGATATTTGTCTAAGTTTGTCACATATTCTGGAATCTGACATTTGCTGTGTCTTAAGGCCAGTACTGTCTTGGTATTAACATTATGATTCTTAAATTGTGTGTGTGTGTGTGTATAAATTTTTTTAAGAGTCTCACTCTGTCACCCTAGGCTGAATAACAATCATAGCTCACTGTAGTCTTGAACTCCTGCATTCAAGCAATCCTCTTGCCTCAGCTTCTGGAGTGGTATTTATGAATCTTTTCTAGGAACATTTGAAGAATGATTATTATGGTGATTTGATTCTGAACATGGATGGAAAGGAGATGAAATAATTCATCTTATTTAGAAAGTCTCCAATATATTAAACATATAGAACTATCAAATAATTGTGTTTTTTTCTCTGGGAAATCTCACTCATGAGCATGTTTTTTGTTTCAAATTAATACTTCTCACAATTCTTTCATCTATTTCTTTAGCTCAGTACTCTACCACAAGGTTCGGACTTGCTTTTCTCACTCAAAGCATAGCTTTCCAAAACAAAACTACACTTTCTCTAGTATTTCCTTTCTTAATAAATGGTACCACTGAAGCTAGGAAGCCACTGCCCTCCGTCTTTTCTTACCCTGCTTTGAATCAACTATCAAATCGGATTGAATTTATCTCCAAATATGTAGGTTTTCTTCATCTCTCATTTGTACTACTAAGCTTCCTGAATTATCTCTTTATCTGCAATCTGGATTATGACTTCAAGTTACCATAATCCAACTTCTTTAGTAGGCAGAGTCATCTTAGCTAAAATGTGTATTTGGCCATATTATTCCCTAGTTTATAGTCCTTAATTGCTTTCTACAACCCTTAGGATAACATAACTCTTCTTAACATGGCTATCAAGCCCTGCATAATGTGGCGTCTGCTTACCCTTTGGTTTCATTTTTTGTGACACTTCTAGTATGCTAAGCTCTTGCTCTACTGATGTGTAAATTCAATATCTGTTTCAGACACCTGAGTCCCTTCTCATGCTTAACCCCCTCTGCTTGATATATTACTTCCTAATCTTTATTTTCACCTGGACCAACCCTTACTTTTTTGATAAATTTAAGTGTTGTAAATTCAAATGTTACTTCCATCAGAAGGTCTCCTCGACTGCTGATGTTGTTGGTTGTCCCACTTTGCATTCTTACAGAGTACTGTACTTCCCGTATGACTTTGCTAATCAAATATTATTGTGATAATGTCCTATTTAATTGACTATTTCTTCTCCTATACTGCTCTGTATGAGAGGACAGATCAAGTATACCACCTTCATCTCTATAATTTATTGCTATGCCTGACAATGTCTCTCAATAAGTGGTCATTAAATGAATGTCTAGAATGCTGTGAATTCAAATATAATAAGATAATAGATATTTTTATTTTTACTATTTCAGATTTCAAATTTTTCTCAGTGTGCTTTTTCAAGATACTTCTTTTTAATATTCTCATTTTTAGAACAAGTTATTTTCTTATACCTCTATAAACAAATATATTTATAAATTAATTTATAAAATCAATTTTGGATTGTCTCTCTCATTTAAAATATTCCACACTGGGCTACTTTCAAATTTCAAATCTTATATCCATGGGTTCTGTGTAAAGCTATTTAGAATTTACTTTTGCTAATTTTTCATTACAAAAGACATCATCATGACTTATTGATTCGAAAAACACAAATTACTTTAGCTTACTGCATGAGTTTTTTATTAATTTAATAATAAATTTGGAATTTTGTTTGATATTGAGAGCATAGTAAACAACATTATCAGCTTTGTGCTTGTTTTTCAAAATCCATATGATGATTTATAAGACAAATAAGGTAAAACCTGTGCTTCCAGTTATGTTTAATAATGCACACTCCCAGCTTCTCTTCTCTTTCATAGGCAGATTTGTATCTTTTGCTTACTGCTGGAGACAGTAATCAATAATGATGAATAATAATGTATATAACTCACTCAGAAGAGGCATATTACATGGACTTTAGAAGCGAATTACATGAAAATCCCCCCTGAAATGCCACAAGAGTCATTGATAAATGGGATCCTTAGAGCACAATATATGCCAGACTGGCTTTAGACAGCTGCTATTTTTTTTAGACTTGCTCTTCAGTTATGGGCAACTGTGTACAAATATGCTATATTAATTTAATAGCCATTAAAGAAGAAAGAACGTATATACTTTCAAACTGATGACATGTGTCAAAAATAGAAATTGTCATGAATTTTAATTAAATGAGAGTTAATCAGAGCTCCCATTTATTGAGAGTAAGAATTATAATATACCTAAAATGTCTTGGGGGGAAAGAATGAATAAAAATAGCCAAGACCAAAAATTAATAGAAAAGCTTCACTTTGAAAATAAATATGTACTTAAGATGGAATTTTTTCTGTACTTAGAGTTCAAATTGAAATGTTCATGTAAAACTGAAGTGATATAACCTCAGTGTCATAGATGTTGCTACAGACCCACATCTCTTGCAAAGATATGTACACTTATCTCTTGAATGATATGTTGCCCTTTGATAAGTATTCTCTAATTATTGACATGTGACTTTAATAAACATTGTGCCAGTCTTTAAAAGTACATACCTTGGCTGGGTGCGGTGGCTCACGCCTGTCATCCCAGCACTTTGGGAGGCCGAGGCGGGCGGATCACGAGGTCAGGAGATTGAAACCATCCTGGCTAACACGGTGAAACCCCGTCTGTACTAAAAATACAAAAAATTAGCCGGGTGTGGTGGTGGGCACCTGTAGTCCCAGCTACTCGAGAGGCTGAGGCAGGAGAAGGGCGTGAACCTGGAAGGCGGGGCTTGCAGTGAGCCGAGATCGCGCCACTGCACTCCAGCCTGGGCGACAGAGCGAGACTCCGTCTCAAAAAAAAAGAAGTACATACCTTGACAACTTATAAGAACAAGAAATAAGAGCAAGAAAATATTAGAAAATCTGTAGTTTGTGTATATATACAAAATATACATCATCTTATATCATGCTTATTTCCCAACTTGGCATTAGAAATAAGTATCCAAGGTACTTCTGTTTTCTTTTGTTTTGTCTTGTTTCTTCTACTTGGAAACTAATACTCAAAGACCTTGAGCCTTATTTAAAGGTGATCTACTTACTATACACTATATCTAATGGAAAGGTTAAAACATTTGTGATGATAAATAACCAAGCTACTAGCTACATTCCTTTAAATCGTTAAGAAAACGAGATACTTCAAAGTTAGTGTCTGAAAGAAAGGTTTTTTACAGGTAACTCCTTTCCATTATGAGATTATGCCAACTTATTTTTGAAATTAAATCCCTATATAGATACGAGGAAAAATTGGCAAGATTGGATTTTAATATCATAAAGAAATTTTAAAATTTTTCATTGTTTATTTATGTAAATCTGACTATTTTTAGTCTCTTTCTTCCTTCCTTTCTTCTTCAATGACTTCTAAGTCAGTATTAGAAGGAAAGGGAGATATTGTGCCAAAAGCCTGAAATGATACTTTCCATGAGATAATATATATGATAAAAAACAAGAACTATTGCTACAGATTGTTTTTATACAAAAAAATTTAGAAATGATAGACTTTGTAAAAAATACAGACACTGACTTTAGGTGATTTATTTAAACCATAAATATTTCAAACTGATCTTTAGATATCAACTTTGATTTAAAAATAGTTTATTAATTTGCAATGACAAAGTGTAAATTTGCAATCTAATCTTCAGTGCATATATTTTTATAAAACAAGAAGATAAGTCAAAGTATAATTATTTTTCAATTTTTATTCAAAAACACATTGTTTTGTGTCTTTTTCAATAGAAATATTTTATGATTTTCCATTAACAGGCTGAACCATTCAGTTACTCAACACTTATGTATTGACCATCTACTATGTCCCAGAAACTGTAAAAGACATACGAACAAATGATGTACAGTAAATTTCCTGTAAACCAGTACCCACAAATTGATCATACGACATCACAACTGGCAGGAGCAGTGACAACATTCTAAAAGGGAAACTTGAAAGCACACTTTTTTAAAAAAAGAATTAAGATGAATTATTAATTCAGTTTCAGTTAATATGTGTACATATCTATATGCATCAACAAATATATAGACCGAAATACAACATATATAGGTATGGTATATTTCAATGATTAAATTTTTCTAAACCTTGTAGTTGTGAGTATTCTCAAAATCAGTTTATACTGAAACTTTTTTTTATTATGTTTTATGTTTTAGGGTACATGTGCACAATGTGCAGGTTAGTTACATATGTATACATGTGCCATGTTGGTGTGCTGCACCCATTAACTCGTCATTTAACATTAGGTATATCTCCTAATGCTATCCCTCCCCCCGCCCCCCACCCCACAACAGGCCCCTGTGTGTGATATTCCCCTTCCTGTGTCCATGTATTCTCATTGTTCAATTCCCACCTATGAGTGAGAACATGCGGCGTTTGGTTTTTTGTCCTTGCGATAGTTTGCTGAGAATGATGGTTTCCAGCTTCATCCATGTCCCTACAAAGGACATGGACTCATCATTTTTTATGGCTGCATAGTATTCCATGGTGTATATGTGCCACATTTTCTTAATCCAGTCTATCATTGGTGGACATTTGGCTTGGTTCCAAGCCTTTGCTATTGTGAATAGTGCTGCAATAAACATATGTGTGCATGTGTCTTTATAGCAGCATGATTTATAATCCTTTGGGTATATACCCAGTAATGGGATTGCTGTGTCAAATGGTATTTCTAGTTCTAGATCCCTGAGGAATCGCCACACTGACTTCCACAATGGTTGAACTAGTTTACAGTCCCACCAACAGTGTAAAAGTGTTCCTATTTCTCCACATCCTCTCCAGCACCTGTTGTTTCCTGACTTTTTAATGATCGCCATTCTAACTGGTGTGAGATGGTATCTCACTATGGTTTTGATTTGCATTTCTCTGATGGCCAGTGATGATGAGCATTTTTTCACATGTCTTTTGGCTGCATAAATGTCTTCTTTTGAGAAGTGTCTGTTCATATCCTTTGCCCACTTTTTGATGGAGTTGTTTGTTTTTTTCTTGTAAATTTGTTTGAGTTCATTGTAGATTCTGGATATTAGCCCTTTGTCAGATGAGTAAATTGCAAAAATTTTCTCCCATTCTGTAGGTTGCCTGTTCACTCTGATGGTAGTTTCTTTTACTGTGCAGAAGCTCTTTAGTTTAATTAGATCCCGTTTGTCAATTTTGGCTTTTGTTGCCATTGCTTTTGGTTCAAAGAGAATAAAATACCCAGGAATCCAACTTACAAGGGACGTGAAAGACCTCTTCAAGGAGAACTACAAACTACTGCTCAATGAAATAAAAGAGGATACAAACAAATGGAAGAACATTCCATGCTCATGGGTAGGAAGAATCAATATCGTGAAAATGGCCATACTGCCCAAGGTAATTTATACATTCAATGCCATCCCCATCAAGCTACCCATGACTTTCTTCACAGAATTGGAAAAAACTACTTTAAAGTTCATGTGGAACCAAAAAAGAGCCCGCATCGCCAAGTCAATCCTAAGCCAAAAGAACAAAGCTGGAGGCATCACGCTACCTGACTTCAAACTATACTACAAGGCTACAGTAACCAAAACAGCATGGTACTGGTACCAAAACAGAGATATACACCAATGGAACAGAACAGAGCCCTCAGAAATAACGCCGCATATCTACAACCATCTGATCTTTGACAAACCTGACAAAAACAAGAAATGGGGAAACGATTCCCTATTTAATAAATGGTGCTGGGAAAACTGGCTAGCCATATGGAGAAAGCTGAAACTGGATCCCTTCCTTACATCTTATACAAAAATTAATTCAAGTTGGATTAAAAGACTTAAATGTTAGACCTAAAACCATAAAAACCCTAGAAGAAAACCTAGGGAATACCATTCAGGACATAGGCATGGGGAAGGACTTCATATCTAAAACACCAAAAGCAATGGCAACAAAAGCCAAAATTGACAAATATATTGAAACATTTAATGCCATATTTCTCAGAGTGTGACCCACAAAATGTTGCTGATACAAAATGATATAAGTATTTTCTTAGCTATCTTTCTTCTTTTTAAAACAAAACAGCTGAAACTGGGTAATTTATAAGAGACAAAATTTATTTATTATATTTCTGGGGTCTGGGAAGTCCAAGGTCAAGGGGCTGCATCTGGTGAGAGCTGAAGGCAGCACAGTGGATCCCATAGCAAGGAGACTGACAGTGCTAACATGCTAGCTCAGGTCTCTCTTCCTCTGATAAAGCCACGAGTTCCCTTCCCATGATAACCCATTAATCCATTCGTGAGGGCAGAGCCTTTATGATCCAATCAGCTCTTATACCCCCCACCTCTCAATACTGCTACATTGGAGATTAAGTTTCAACATGAGTTTTCAAGGGTACATTCAAACCATAGCAAGTATAGAAACCGAAAGTAAGGTGTTTACAAACTTTTACAAAAATTTAATAGAATCCTTTTATGTCTGTTGAAGCTAATAGTAAAAACAGAAAACTTCTATTCTGTATGTTTTTGTTTTTAAATTTTATTTCTAGAATTTATTTGTATTGTGTTTACCAAAAAAATTGGTTTGTAATAAATTTATTTTTTTAATTGTGAGAAAAACTGAGTTTTTAAAAAGTTGTAAATATGAATTCTAGTGAGAAATTAAAGGAGGTTTTGCCTTTTATTAGTAGAACTCTGTAAAATCTGCGAATACTAAAATCCTTCATTAAGTGGTGTCGACATTTTTCCAAAGGAGTTTCTAATTCTTAAATATTGTTCAGTGGATTGAGATAATCAATCTTAATCAACAGTAAAAAGAAAATAAGGTACTGATTTATTTCAGTTCTCTAATTCAGAATAAGGTTAATATATTCAAATTTTGTTCAATAAGAGTTTTATCTCTTATTTCTATTTATATTTATAGGAATGATGCAAACTTGTAGACATTTTAATATAAACGAGATAGTCCATGAAGACTTTCAGAAATAAGCAGGTATGACTTTAAAAAATTGAAGGTTATGTGAGTTGATGAGAGAGAGATAGAATATAGTTTCTTCAACTATTAGTATATTATATATATATTAGTAATTCTTTTATTTAAATGACCTCACAATCATATAAAAAAGCTCATGTTAAAAGAGCAGTATTGTATATTTGTCTGTGCAGTGTTTACAAAGGAGTCTGTCCTGTTCAATGTGTTTAAGAATGAATAATTTTGTTTAAGGTGAAATGTTGCTATCCAGCTGTTACAGCTTTATACAAAGTCTTTGTAGGAGCATGTGCATTCTGAAGATTGCGAAGATTTATCCAATATACTCAAATATTTTTCAGAATATATTTGTCTCTTGTAATTTCTATTTTTTTATGGTGTCCAGCCTGGGAGTTTAAAAAATAGAAAGACAGGATAATAGTTTTAAAAGCAGTAAATATTCTTCCAGCTGTCTCTAATCAACTCACATACCTTCAATTCTTTAAAGTCACACTTTCTAATTTCTAAAAATCTTCAGGGACTATCTTATATATTCTTAGAAATATATATTGAATTTTTCATTTTCACTTCATTCATTCTTTCTCCAGTTTCTGCACTGGCACTTTTAGATGATGTTATATGCTGGAGCTTCAGGAACCCTGGGAATTCAGAAATGCCTGTGAAGGTGTATTTTTGTTTCACTGTTGTTGCCACTACTATAACTGATAACAGTAGCAAATCCTGTTCATACTACCTGAAGTCATTTTGTGGCAAAGCTGAACCCCCTGAAACTGCTCTAATCAGTAAGAACTAGCACACTGTGTCAAGGAAAGGAGGATGTTTTGCAGAGAAAAATACCCACTGCACTGAGCTAAGAAGGGAGAAATCCTTTCTCTGTGCCTCACTGTTGCAGTGGAACCCAAATTGTGTTTTCTGTTCCTGGTAGGTAATGATGTGTATTAAAGAATCTTATTCTGTTTTTAATTTTACTCTGTATAGGGGTGTGTGTGTGTGCACACGTTTGGTTTTGATTTTGTCTGCTTGTTTATTTTTAATTCACAAGCTTTCATCTTCCTGGGAACACAGCCTAAACTCACTGAGGACTGGGCTAGATGAACAGGGATGAACAATCTGAATAACAAACACAAGAGAGCCTTTTGCTGGGGCAGTTTCAGTGCACTGTGCTTGTGCTTTGACTTTCCAGTGGTTTACTTGTTAGTATCCTTTAAATTGACCATGGAAGGCCAAACACATTCTGCATCTTAGGGTGTTCACACATTAGGTACAAGATGAAATTGTTACACATGCAAGCATTTCTTGGAATATCATTTGCTAAAAGGAACATACGTGCATGACACCTAAAACTTGCTTTTATGCTTTACACTGCAGACATATAAATTATAGATGATAATAAACTTTGCCATTGTTCCTTTTCTCTCCTGTTTCTCTGTAGTTGTTCTTTTTCTCCTATGTCCATTGTTTAGGTCTCCTATTATGGTTTCTCCTCATTGAAGAATAATAAAGTAATCAGACATATTTGGCCTTAATAAATTGAAGCGTTAAAGGAGCTGGAATTGAAAAAGCATGTTTTAAATCATTCCTTGAAGTTACGTTTACTGTTTTTCTAAGTATCAGTGAAATTTTCAACATTTCATGAAACTCTATTCTCTTGTTGTCTAGTAATATTCATGGTCTTATGATTCCATCATTATACCAGACTACTTTGAAATATGTGACTAGAAACACATTTTAAATCATGAGATGTTCCAAATCTATGAGGACTTTTTTCTTGGAGGTAAGAAAATAAAATATTTGGTTTTCTATACACAGGATAGCAAGTTGAACTGATCTGATTATTCTTCAATTAAACTTCATTAGGTACCATTTTAGCACTTATTCTTTAAGTACTTTTGAGTTTATAGCTTAGTGTAAAGTGTAATAGGCTATTAAGCAGATTTAAACAGTTTTGTTTAAAGGAAGAAGCCATGTTTTTGCACCCCATTAGCTGAAAGGTATTACTAAAAGGTATGGCTTATTAGGCAGTGAGGATAAAAACTGGATACATTTACGTAAATGGGAAAGCTCCAGTCTTGGCATGAAGCCTGTAGACAAATTACAGTTTTAAATTCAATGTAAAATTTTCTATTATTTTAAAAATAATTTTTAAAACAAAATTTTTTAAACAAAATTATGAATAAGAGCAGATTATTTTCTCTTCATGTTATTGCTAGAAGGGTAGTGTTTAAACAAGTGTTATTAGTAACTACCCATGTAGAACTGGGCAAGATCAAAGAGGGCTGCCAGATAAAATGGAGGATGCTCCAAGTTAAGTTTTAATTTCAGATAAACAGATAATATTTTAATATAACTATGTCCCATAGAAGATAGTTATACTGAAAATATCCATTGGTTATCTACAATTCTAATTTAGTCATCACATCTTCCATTTTTATTTACTAGACCCATAATCCTAAAATTAGGAATAAGGGAGATAATCACAGAAGTAATGACTAATGAACCTTGTTAGTTAACTTAGTTAATTGTTTTTTTTTTTACTTTTTTCATTAAGAAAATTGCAATTATTTTCAAGATATCATAACAGGTCATGCATATGCAGAATAAAATGCATGTTAAATATCTTTGTGCTCTAGTTTTTCCATCAATAAAGACAGTATATATTTTTTAAAAGACTACTTTTATATCTATACTGATGAAGTGAAATGTCTTTTTGGGGCACAGTATATATAATCTGGGGTACCTGTCATTCTCACAGCCTGTGTTTTTACCCTGAAGGTGAGATAAGCTTCGGTAGCAATATTATGGCATTTATAACTCTCCCTCCCACTCCAAACACAGCATTCTCATTTAGCCACAGCTGTTGGATCAGGGTTTACTTCTAATTTTAGTGAGGCATATTGCCTTAGGAGTTTTCTATTGTATTAGAAGGAACCAGGCCCTATTTTCTTTAGTGATCGGACCTGTGTTTAGTCCTGGAAAGAGTCAATATACATGTCAAACCACATAGAAACCAAAATTGTGGAGAGGCAGAAACAGCTGTATTGTCAGAAATAGCTTGAATACATTCTGTCCTTTGTAACTCTGTTACAATGTCATTCTGCTGAATATATCCTAATCATTGTAATTGCATCCATTATAGTTAGGACATGGAAAAGAAAAAAGAAGAGTGGGTAAGAGAAACTACAATATGTATAAATTCAGCAGCAACACACTAGTGATTTATTAGAGTAAACTTTATAATTGAACATACTTGTATTTGTCATAGCTAAAACCTTCAACTTCTGTACTTGTATATCCAAAATTTATATGTAGATATGTTTTATGTACATATAAAAATATAGATACATATTTATGTTAAGATATACAATGTATATCTACAATAATAATCTTGTATTTAAAAAATTAAAATTTCATATATTTATCAGAATGGAGTGCTCTTCTCATCCATTATTTAGAAATAAAATATACTGCCCTTATATATTGGCATTCTAAGTTGGCTAGAGTTTGGAGCTGATGAGATCAAATCATACGTTAATGTGTTTATTAACCTTTGAAATGATCAAGTTTAAGGGGGGAATATTGCTGAATTAGCATGTTTTACTACTGGTGCAAAATAACTCAAAGGACACATCTTACTGCTGTTAGACCAGTTATTATTTGCTAACAAAAGAGAGAGTAATTTTATTATCTGTGGACATTGATATGTAATACTTACCAAGCATGCCAATAAATAATGTTTTGAATGAAATAGAGCATGACATATGAATATTAGCAATACAATTTGAGTCAAATAATGCTCCACTAATGAACAAAAGTAATCTACTTGTTTCTTTAGTGCTTGTTAACAGTTCCGTGATTATTCATGTGTCCAGAAAAAAAAAAATTAACACTCGAAGCCCTAAACCTGGTGAATATAATAAGCATGATTCCCCATGGATCTGAAAAAATTGAATTGTTGGTTTGAGACAGATGAAGCCATAACCAGAGTGAATGCTTTTGCATCCACATTACAATGTAGCAGAAACATAATTTAGAAGCTTTAATACATATTAATACTATGTTCAAGACAATTATAAGCTTCAGCAAACAAAAAGTAAAGATACAGGAGAAGAATGAAGTTACTTTGAACTAAAATCTCCACTAAAGACAGTCATAGCCATACAGTAATTCCACCATTAATTTTAGTATACGAACTAAAACTAGAATAAAATTATATGTAAATGCATTGAATAAATTCAAAACAAGCTCGGAAAAAGAGTATAGAGTGATCCTCTTCATAGAAAGCAAATGAAATGACTGTGAATCTGCTAGTCATAGTTATCTGAGTTTTTTCTCATTAAATAGATTCATATTTCTGCTCTCAAAAGTAATTATTTCCTTGGAATCTATTTGATACATAATAGTAATTGTAATGCAGGACTTATCGTACGGGGGTTTTTTTAACATAAAAATACATGAACGTGTAAAAGATACTTTGTTGATGAAATTATATACTAGAGGCAAAACTATGCTACAAGAGAATCATTTCAAAACAAGTAAGCACATGTTAAATGCTAGATACTAGAAATAATCTACCCAAATACTTTTTGAAAAGCAGGGGGAATGGGATCTCCATTCAGTGAATTTACTACATGCTTACTCTATCTTGGTAGTGTGTTCTAAGGGCCTTATAACAATCATGAAAGTTATCCTCATTTTAAAAACGGGTGTGTCCATGACCTGCCTAACTCTTGTCATGATTTGGGATTACATGACCTGTTTTTCAAAGTCATAGAAGAACTAATAATTATAAAGGTCAGAGTTAGAACATCCCAGCCTGCTCCTTAATAGTTGTACAGTCTTAAGTAGGTTACCTAATCTATATTTGCCTCAGTTTTTCATTCTGTAAAGTAAAAATAATAATTATGTCTACATCAATGGGCTGTTCTGGTGATTAAATCAATTAATATATATATATAAAGCATTTAGAACAGTACTGTAAGTTCTATTTAAATGGATAAGTCTCTAGATCCATGTTTGTTTTACCACACTGCAAAAACATGGGCATTAAATTCACACTGCTAACAATGTACAAAATGTACCGCTAAAATATTGTAGCTTTATATGATTGATTCATTGCCTTCTGCAATATTTACTGTATTTCTGAACTTGATATTTCTTATCTATTAATATCATTAATTAAAAATAATAAAAACAAGTCATAAAGGGTATAATAATTGTTATTATGGTGCAATCATTATTACTGCTACCTGTTTTTTCACATAAAATGTAAGCCATTAATTGTTGTAAGCAACTCACCAGAGAACACATAGAAAATTGCAGAATTGGGAATTACAGTTTATGAAATATTTTTTAAAAAAGCCAGAAAACCAGATTATCAATATACTAGGGAAAACCAAAGATGAAAAATGTAAATTGGTTGAAGAAGTTAATCGAGATGCCAACATTGTCCAAATGAACACTGGCGATGATGGAAATATTCCATATTTACTGTATTCAATATAAAAACTACAAGCACACATAGCTATTGAGCACTTGAAATGTGAATATTGTGACTAAGGGATTGCATTTTGTGTCTTATTGTGTTTTAATTTAAATCTAACTAACTACCTGTGGCTATTGGACAGCACAGCTCTGGACAGACAGTAAAAGAGAGCTGATGCCAGTCTGGAGGATGAGAGAGCCCTGGAGGCAGGACTCATGAGAGAGGGTCTTTGGTCATTCATTTCTGTGGAAAATAAGTGACCTTTTCAATCTATGATGAAAAAGGGAACAGGAGTTTGGTAAACTAAAACTAAGAAGAATTTGCAGAGGTTTCAAACAAATTGGTTTTGGGCCATATTGGGTCCATTGTACAATGCAAAAATGTATATAGAAACCTCAATTTGTAGCTTCTCTGATTTAAAAAAAAAGAACCAAATGGAGCAAATTAACTCATCTCTTTTTTTCATCTGTAAATCCAAAAGCTGTATGAAAAACTGTATAAATTAAATTTAAATTAATATTCCATTCTGAAAGTCTACTTTAAGGTTTATGATCACACATTATTGTGTTAGACCTCTTTTGGTATCTGGTTAATCACAGTTTTTATGGCAATGGTCTAATACCTTCATGGTCACACCTTCTGTCTTCAGAAAGTTCATTTAGTTTCAGACTGTTAGCTAGCCAGACATCTTATAAATATTTCCCATTGCTTACAGGGAAAATGAGAAGCAAAAGCATATTTCTATGTGAAAGTGTTTTTGTTTTGGGAAAAGTGAAATTGCAGATATTTTTCACTGTGGCTCATTATATGATGTTCATGTATAGGCAGTATACAAAATAAGTTGGACTATTACAGATGTCACTGCCTGGATGAGCTTGATTTTGATATAAAACCTGTAATTAATTTTTCACATAATTGCTCATAGCCTTAAGCTTACAAATTTATTAGGTTATCTTGGGATAAAGTCTTCTTCTGATACAATGCCTGGAATACTCCCTTTGTATGGATGAGTGCTTTACTCCTAAATAGTACTTTGTGATCTGGGTCTACTGTAGCACAAGGAAACACATGTTTGACAATAAACATTTAGTTAATGAATGGATTTTATTTTCAAGGCGTTTATTCCCTCTGGTGACTGATATATAACAAGGATTTACAAATGCTTATTCAATAAAAGCTCCCTAAAACTTAGACATAATGCTTGCAATAAGCATAGTAAATAGCAAACCTTTCATATAAAAATGGTCTAAGTTTCACTTTGGTTTGACTATATTTTTCTGTGGGGCGTTTAAAAATTTAGATCCATTGATGTCTGTTAGGCCACTTCTCTCTTATGGATAATTTCAGCACTATTTTTTTCTTCAGAATTACGTGGTTTTCTGAGAATTAAATTTTCTTTTGGAGTTACATAAATTCTGTAAGGATTTACAATACCACAGATTGTTTATAGCAGTATTTTGTAAATGATTACATTATAACATAGAGATATTTTGGTAGTGTATAATATCAAATAAATGAATCATTAAAACATATGTCTGCTGTAAAAATTTATCTTTCACTACAAATTCATTCATGTGTCATACAGACATTTTTCCTATATTTCCTAATATTTTTAAATCTTGATTAATGTTGCATTCTAAGTAACAGTGATTACTTCTGAGTCATAAATATTTTAAAAGCTATTTTGTCACTTCAACCAGCTCTGACTTCATACTCCACCTTAATGCATTATATTCTAGAACAGTATTTGTTAAAGAACAATTGTCTAGAAAGGAAAAAAAAAGTATGCTTTTTTGCATAACTCTGCATATTGTTTTAATACTATATTTTCATTAATTCTCTTGCCTTTATATTACTTACATGTTATAAATTTATTCAAATAATTTTACTGTGGGAGTGAATATGTTAACATGCATTTTTTTAGTATCAACAGCATTTTTGATGAATCAGATAATCCTAGAATAATGTCTAACCCATCTACATTTTATCATGCTAGAATAAATAATTCAAGGAAAACTGAAGCATCATTTGTACTCTCAATAGCATTCTAGCAGTCTAGGAAAACTAAGTGAAAACCATAAAAACAGAGAAAAAGGAAACGATGTACATCACAGTGTTACAATGCAGCACTAGCAACGTGTACGATTGCAGAAAAAGGACAGATTCATCCTGACTCTGAAAAGCAAGAAATAGTTTAAGGGCAAGTGGCATTCTTGTCAGACTTCAGTTAACAAATAGGATTTTGATAGATAGGAAGGAACACTGACCAAGAAGGTAAGTAGAGTCAACTGTTGAATGTTTAAAGTAATAACTGGATTTGATTGCAGGAAATAGGGAGATACTGAAGATTTTTAATTTACAGGGAAAAGGGATTATATTTCTTAATTGTTATTAAGAGTTAAGAAATATCCAGACTTTAATATGCAGCAGAATTGCCTGGAAGGCATTTTAAAATATAGATTACTTGGGCCCAGCCCCAGAGTTTCTGATTCAGTAAGTCTTGAATGGGGCCTGAGAATTTGCTTTTCTAACTGGTTTCCAGATGATGCCAGTGCAGGTAGCTTGGGACCACACTTGGTGAACTAGTGATCTAGAGCAAAACTTCTTTGGTAGTTCCTTCCACCTCCCTGGGAAGCGTGTCAAATAATATTGAGCTTTCATTTTTTAGCAGTTAACTTGTATTTTGAAACACTCTGTGAGAGACGAACATGGGAGAAAATACATACAAATAAACAAAATTAAACCTTTAATTAAGTAAATGAGACAAATTAAGGTAATACTGGAAACTGTAAGTAATACTATTCAACCTGTATCGGTCAGGGTCCTGGCAGGACATAGAACACACACAGATGGTTTAAATAAAGATATTTTCATGAAGACATTGTTACAGAAATATGGACAGAGTTGGGGCAGCTGGAAGCCAGTGACACCCAGCGGGAACAGTGTAATCAGAGCCCATGTGGAGCTGGAGCCATGGAGAGGCTGACCAGTGAAAAGGAGTTGGAATTTTCTTAGAGGGATGCAGTGACTTTCAGAGAAGTATTGCAGCAGCGAAAAAGGGTAAAAGGAAATATCCCACTTCTCTCTTCCCTTGCACTCCAGTCTCCTGCTGTTGCCTCCTTCTGTCTGAAACCAGCCTGAAGTCAGTGTATATGTGGGTGAGACAGCCAGCAGTGTGGTCAATGTCTGGGGGCACAGATAACTTCTTGGAAGGATGAAGATTGTAAAGGATGGACCTCATTCTACTTTTTATCTTGTTCATTTTAAGCCCTGCTCCCAGTTTTCTACTCAAGCTATCATGACCTGTCATTTCTACTCTGTGCCACAGTATAGCAACAGGCTAAGCATCTAGCAGCACGGAGATGAGATGAGCGATCTATTCTAATAGCTTACTTACTACGGACTCAGAAGTGTCTTTAAAGCTTCTTCATCAGTAGATCAAAGAACTTCAAATATTTCTGCTACAGCAGCACCGTAAGGAGAAGTACTTATAACTCAAAAGTGCTATTAAAAGCCTGATGTTTGCTCTAAATATAAGGAATATAATGATTGACCAATTCAAGCTGCACAGAGACAATTTGCTTTTTCTGAGTTGCCTCTAAGCCCTGGTGATGTTATTTTATAAATACCAACAAGGCAATAGGAGCTCAGTTCTCCCACCATCAAAGAGGAAGCACCCTTTAGAATTGGTTTTAAATAAATGTAGGTAGTTCAGTGCTATAAATACCAGCACTATTTTATAAATCTCAGTCACAAACATGAGATTGCCTTTACTGTCTCAGTCATTTTAGGATCTCTTCCTGTAGTCTCTGCAGAATTTCTGAAGCAAGAGCAGAGGCTGTATTCATTGCCTGGCAATAGCAGTGAATGATGTCTTACATTCAAGATGATAGGAGGATCCCAAATGTCTTCCTAGCCTTAAGTCCTATGACTTTTCAGTATGCACCATCAGTTCAGGCAAACTAAGTAAATCACTTTTCACCCAAAATGCCACTTGTTTACTTCACGCTGCATTTTTGTTTCATTGAGATTACCCTTTTAAATTGTTTGTTAAAATATGTAAAGCTTCATCTCAAATACTAATCTTTCCACAAATCCTAGCTTGATTCTTCCAATGAGAAGCTTGAATATCCAGAGCACAAGATGTTACTTTTAAACCACTTTACACATCCTTAATTATAGTTAAAAATAACTAGAAATTTCATACCCCCCCATTTGAAGCACTTTTTACTATTTATTAGAGCGAATTATGGAGAAATATTTGTATGATCCTTGGCCATGGAATATCAGAATAGCTGTGTGTGTCTATAAGTTACTTAATTTAGAATCATTTATATCACTCTAGTTTCATCTGTAAAATGATTAGTATCTAACTTACATCAAGATGTTTATGTTCAAATGTATAAAGGATGAGGAAAACAAGTTGAAAAGCAGGCTAAAAATGTTAGTTACAATTCCTTATTATTTTTTGTGTCTTTTACATGGTAGGAAATCAAAAAGTTTGTATTATATTGAACTAAATTGGAAGTCCACAGAAATCTATACTGGGATTAAAAATCCTTAATTCTCTTAATTGCATGAAAAACAGATGGGAGAAATAGCTTGACATTTTCTTCATGATGACAAAGCCTGGGGAAAACACATGTATGTGCATGCATTTATGTATGTGAGGCTTGTTTCAAAAAGGGTTTTTTAAATGTTTTTTAGAAGTGTATAAGAAATATCAAGGTATACTAACATAAGACTGAAGTGATGGGCCACTGTGGTCAAAGATAAAATAAGAAATAGAAGTGAGATAAAATAAGAATTTCAATTAATATACTTCAAGTATGTCATAAGAATGTCATCATTTGCTAGAATTTGACCAAAAGGTTAGTATTAAACATGCATGGAACTGAAATAAAGCTTTATTTCAGATCTAGGATCCTCAAAATATTATGAGAGTCACATACAAGAAAGAAAAGATGAATTGGTCAAGAGAAACAAATATTTCTGGAACTGAGTCCAGAGAAAAAAAATCATCCTTTGGTCTCTTTAAGAAAATGATGTATCTTAATGTGGTGAACAGTGACATTTTTAGAGCAAATGCACAGTGTAGTTGAATATTTTTCTCCATAAAACTGAAGGGCACCATGCCAAAGCACAGCTCTGAAAGCTTATGCCACTGCGGATTATCATCACGGAAATCTCTGTGGTGTGGGATTGTTGGGATGGAGGGGCTACAGGGTATTTCTCTTTTTATTTACAGATTTCATATTTTAAAAAATTTTTACAATATAAAACATGGCTTCTATATTTTTTTTTAAAAAAGCTAGCACCCCACATCAAATCAAAACAAAAAAGCAAAGTAGTAGGTAATTTTGGGTTTTCTAAACAGCCAGCTCAGTGTTTATACTTGATCTTAGCCAAAAGGCTGAGAAGCGATCCAACTCAATGTTTAATTGTGGGTTTCATATTTTCAGGTATAGATCACTGGTTCCCAAACTATTGATTACAACTCACTCCTAAAACGCCACAAAATAAGGATTTAATAATAAAAACATTTCAGAAATGCAACCTTTGTATGTCTTCTTGGTAATTCCTCATTGCAGAGACATCACCACTTGGCTGGCTATTCTAGTAGTTCTGGCACCTGTAAACTGTGGTGGTAAAAAGTCATTTGGGAGTTTAACTCACAGGAGTTGGATGTGGGCAGGATGCCCCTTCTAAGGGGTATCTGAAAATATGTTTGTGTGAAGCAGATGTTTCATTGTCAAAGATTCAATAATCATTGATATTTAGTGAGCTGAGGACAGAGATGCTAAAAGTGCTACAGTATATGAGACAATTTCAAGAAACAAAAGATCCAACTGCTTAAAATACCAGCCTTCCTTCATTGAAAAACATTGTTCATAACAAACTCACTTGACATGAAACAGTATTTTGTAACATTCTTATTTACATAGGAATGTAAATAAGATTGTTTCAAAATTAATTTGATGATTAATTTTGTGATTATTTCAACATTAATATTTTTCTTTAAATCTATAAATTCTAATGTTCATCTTTCTTTTTGATATTCTGCTCAATATCTTAAAAATATATTAAAGTCAATGTGTCCAAAATAGAACTCCAGACTTCTACTCCCTGGCAAACTGCTACTTCCCCAAATTAGAATATTATACATTTTGGTAAATGGAACTACCAGCCATTCATTTGTTCAAGACAGAAACCATGATCCTAAATTTGTGTCATTCCACCTTCAAAATATATTAGTCTCATTTTATTTCCCAAACTGTGAAAGATAAAAACCTAAAGTGAGGGTATAATATAAACATAAAACCAGAAATATTAAAAATAGATACATTTTTCCTTTAAAGGAACAGAAAAATGTCTTAGAATGGAAATAAAAAATAACAAGTTAGATAAATGGAGATCAAAATTTAAAGAAATGGAGGGTGAACTATAGTGGGAAAATAGGCCAGGTGCAATGGCTCACGCCTGTAATTCCAACATTTTGAGAGACCCAGGCCGGTGGATCAGTTGAGGTCAGGAGTTCAAGACCAGTCTGGCCAACATGGGGAAACCCGTCTCTACTAAAAATACAAAAATTAGCTGGGGGTGGTCGTGGACTCTTGTAATTTCAGCTACTCAGGAGGCTCAGGTGGGAGAATCACTTGAACCCAGGAAAGGGAGTTTGCAGTGACTGGAGATTGTGTCACTGCACCCCAGCCTGGGCAACAGAGTGAGACTCTGTCTCAAAAATAAATAAATAAACAAACAAACAAACAAATAAATAAATAAATAAATAGTTGGAAAATAAACTGATGCCTGAACTACTAGAATAGGCAGGCAAGTGGTGGTGTCTCTGCATTGTCTTTTCATACTGCTGTTCCCTTCCGTCCCCCAACACACAATCTCTGTTTCTTTCTATCTCTGTCACACACACACACAGACACACACAGACACACACAGACACACACACACACACACACACAGATGCTCCTTAGCTCAGAGTTAGGCTTCTGGCCCCACCTGGGATCTGTGACCCTGAAGAAAAGTAGCACATACAAGGTTGTCTCTGGTGAACAGCAGTCACTCAGCAAAGCCTTTCCCCTGTCCTCCTTCTCTAAGAAATCTCAGATGTACCTGGAGCAAATTCAACTTTTGGAATTGGAGGCCAAAGCAATCTATTTTCTGATAGGTTGTATTTATTTTTAATTGTGTTCCACTTTAAACTTTGTTTTAGCACGAATCTTTTCTTATCGAGCACCTTGTTATAGATATTTCTATTTTTCCTTCTTCTCTCTCCTTTCTGCTTTGTAATTCCCCTCTTACTTTAACCTATTTCAACATTTCTGTGATGTTTTTTGTATTTGCCATAAAAATGAAAGAAAGATAACTCCACAGAGAAAGATTTGTATGCATATTTAAATATGTATCTATATATCTTTTAATCTATTTCTTTATTTTTAAAAAATATTTGATGGAAATAATTATAATTTATTTAATAAATAACTACAGAATGTCTATATTTAGTAGGAAAATGGAAATTTTAGAATGATACTTTTATAATGAATCAATTTTTCTGAAATATATATGCATATACAACAGACATATCTCTGGATAGTAAAAATATGAAAAATTTTTTTCTTAAACTATTCTGTATACATATCATCGTTACAATGAATATACATTGCTTTTGTAATTAAGAGACCAAATGAATATATTCCAATGCTTCAGCTCTTAATTTGTGGGCCTGACAACTATATCATAGAGATAACGTCAATTGAAAGATACCCTGTCCACAAGAGTTTCTTTACCAGCCAGGCAGAGACCCAAATGCTAGCATTGACATAACAAAGGAATTAATTGCTTCTGTGTGCATGAGCAGTAAGTACTTACTGTCCTTGTTAAACATCTGAAGTTTATTACATTTCATTTATAGTAAAGAAATATTAGTCAAGTATGAAACATTGCTCATTTGAATCCTCTATAAATGAAAGATGACACACTGTTTCCTAAAGTGCTTGAAAAAAATATATAATTAAATGAGGGGTTCAAAATCCTAGCTAATGTTCCTTAACCAAGGCTACAAATAAACAATTAGCAAAAGATTTTAAAAGTACAAGGAAATAAAAAGATCTCATGTGAAAACAGTAAAATTCTTTAAACTATACCCTTGATTTCAGAGGTGGTTGAAGTAATTTATTGTCCCCATTAAGTTGGATGAATAGAGAACACAATATTGTAAACAACAATTAATTTTAATGACATGAAGATGATCATGAATCCTGGACTTGATATTCCAATCTAAGTATTTCTTTTAATCTTGGATTAGCACTTGATTTGGTTAAAACATTGTTGGATTACCTCACATAAAGTAAGACAGATTCGTTCTTGCATATTTCCCCCCTTTTTATTCAAAGTTTATTGTATAAATTCCGTGTTATTTCTCTTCACTCAAATCGTGTATGAAATGAAAATGTAGATTACATAGGAGTCATATTTTATTAAGGGAGTGAAGGGAAAGATAGAATTTAAATATCTTGCAGTGGCCAGAAAGAGGACACAGTAAAACTACAAGTAGAACTGGCCAAAAGGCAACCCTGAAGAAATGGTAGGTTGATCAGTGAACCCTAAACAGGCTAATTTTAAGAATGTTTGCAGCCTAAAAAATTATGATTCTTGGTTTCTTTTGAGAATTATTTACATATTCCTTTTTTGAATTTTTTATTTTTTAAAACAGGGTCTCACTCTGCACCCAGGCTGGAGTGCAGTGGCACAATCATAGCACACTGCAGCCTCAACCACTTGGCTCAAGCGATCCTCCCACCTAAGCCTCCTGAGTATCTTGGACTAAGGCATGTGCCACCACGTCCAACTTTTTCTTTCTTTTTTTTTTTTTTTTTTTTTTTTGAGACAGGGTCTCACTATGTTGCCCAGGCTGGTCTCAAACTCTTGTGCTCAAGTGATCCTCCCACCTCTGCCTCCCAAAATGCTGAGATTATAGTCATGAGCCACTGCACCCGGCTCATTTCCATATTCTTTAAGCCTAACATGGGATCCTGTTCTATGAAAAAGTTATACTAGTATACAACATTGTGTTTTGTTTCTTATTATGTGTTCTGGCTGTCTCTCCAATATCAGTAAATTATGGCTATCTCTCCAATATCAGTAAATTAAGCCCACCTTGTTCTTTCTAATAGCTGTGTAATAGGTAATTGAATGGAAATGGTAAAATTGTATTTGACTGGTCACTTATTTTTGAGAATTTAGGTTGTTGCCATTTGGCTACTGTATTTTAAATGCTGAAAAAAAAGTATGTGTTTATATACATACATACACATATATATTTATAATGAGTATATGTATGTATAGATCTAAAATGTGTATCTATACATGAGTATTTTTCTGTAAAAAATTCTTAAATGTAGAATTATATATGTATATATAATATCCACATATGTAATATATATACACATACACACATACACGACATATTTGAGCAATTGTATCTACAAGGACAATTATTAAAGGTGGAACTACTATGCTGAAGAGTATGCATACTTCAAAATTTGGAAAATATTTACATATTCAATTTAGTCAGTCATCTCTGTTGTCATGCGTAGAAAGGCCTGCTTTACTCCCAAAATTCAAAGAAATAAACAAAAAACTCTATTCTAATATTTAATGACTCCAATTTATATGTTTGATTCTTTGAAGCAGGTTGAATTTATTGGAGACAAAGGAATAAGGGAGTAATATAGATTTACAGTGAGAAAATCAAGGCTTAAATAGCTAAATACTACTTTCTCACGATCATGAGTCTCCAGATACCTATTAAGGTAACATAAATACTGTGTCTGAGAATATCTTAAGCACAAATGACATATTTTTAAAAATAATAGCCTTAATATTTTCCATGAGATATCTATGTTCTAGATATTTTGGTTGTTCATTTATCCTAGCCCTTTAATTTAAAAATGTGAAATAATTCATAAAAGAAACTATCTTTTTGGAATTAATGATTTTTGAGACATGGATAATAAAGTGATAGCCAAATAATAATATTCCTTAAAGGAGACAAAGATAACTGATGATTTGACTCACCAGAAAGAGCTAATATTTTTGTACCACTCTATACTGAGTGTATACTGTGGAAAAGGATATTATCCTAAATCATATTGAAAATATTGGCAGAGTCTAGAATCTAAAGAAGGAAAAGGCATCCTATGTAGAAGGGAGAGTCATAGATAATGTCTGAGACATTTGCACAAAAGATGTGCAAGCCAGGCTGTGTTGGGCTCATCAATGAGATGTTTAGAGCAGATAACTGATAGGCCAGTCCAGTAGAATAAAATAACCCAAGATTTTCAAACAGGAAACCAAACATATTCAGGAGAAACTGATTTACTGTCCTGGGAGAAACAGATAATTCACAGAAGGATATAAAACAAGGAACTCAGGATGGAGCCACATTCCTGAGAGTTTTCACTGATAGTTTTACACTTTCTACCTGGGAGCTCCTAAAGGTATTTAAAGAGATGAGAGACATATTTTTAAAAAGCTTTATTTGGAGGGGAATAAAGTGTTATCGATGAAGTTCAAATGTATAAAAGATGATGAAACTTAGCAAATGGAAAAATTGACTGTGTTTTTTACAAATCTTTATTATTATTTTTAGCATCTTTTACATGGTAGGAAATAAAGTTGTATTATATTGAACTAAATTGGAAATTCACAGAAATCTGTATTGGAATTTAAAATTCTTAATTTTAAAAGACTAAAAATTAAGTATCAGGTGGACTAAGGGAGATGAGGGGGAGGAATCAGGAAAGCAATGGGCTTTGTTACACAATTTTTCTTTTGTGTGGCACCATCAGTCATGCCATAAGTCCCAGGTTCTCATCCCTGACTTAGAAGGTTTTTACACTTATCATTTGAATTTTATTTAAAGAGCTGATTGATGCTTTGTCTGTACTGTTCTCCCACACATCCATTTTGGTCAGTGACAGTTCAACCGTCTTAGAAATGGCAAATTATGTAAGAAAATCTCCTGTGTTCTAGATTACTTTTTGTTTTTCCTCTATGAGCTAGCATTGCTTTGTGGGTTACATTAGAGAAAGAAACTCTGAAAAACATTTTCTTCATTTCCGATACTTTGTTTTAACTATGGAAAAGACATGCATCACTTGGAGATAATTAGAAGCAAAGAATCCCCATGACTTTGTACAAAGATCCCCAGGTATGGACAATGCCATTGCTTGCAGTATTTGAATTTGACGTGACAGCTACCAGGTGTTACAGGCTTACCGGTTTTCAAAGTAAAAGAAAAAAAAAATGTAAGCGCCTTCACAAATGAAGCAGAACAGATTCTGCCAGCATAAAATACCTGGCTTACGTTTCAACAAAGTCAATTCCAGCTCTTTTAACTAAGGCACAACAACCTGTTTCAGTACACATGAATTATAATGCTGCCAAATCTTCTGTCCTCAGAAATAACTCACATGTGCTTCAGGTACTTGAAAAGCATTGTGGATTTTTGCCAAGCTCCTGAGGATGAGCAGACATTGTTTGACTATCGAAATGTCACATCTGAGGTCCACTTGTTAGTTCTTAGTTTATCAGAAACTAAGCTTTTGAAACTATCCATGGTCTTCCTTTTGGTGTGTTCATTAAGCTTTTTAGTCATTCAGTTATAAAATCTAACCTGGAAGAATGAACAAGATATTGTCTCATTTTTATGGTGGTTTTTGTTTGTGATATGGTTTGGCTGTGTCCCCACCCAAAATCTCATCTTGAATTGTAATCCCCAAAAGCCCCATATGCCGAGGGAGAGACCAGGTGGCGGTAATTGAATCATTGGTGTGGTTTTCCCCATGATATTCTTGTTATAGTAAGTGAGTTCTCACGAGATCTGTTGGCTTTATAAGTGTTTGGTAGTTCATCCTGCATTCATTCTCCTTCGTTCTGCCTTGTGAAGAAGGTGTCTTCATTCCCTTTGGCCTTCTACCAGGATTGTAAGTTTTCTGAGGCCTCTCCAGCCATTCGGAGTTGAACTGTGAGTCAATTAAACCTCTTTCCTTAATAAATTACCCAGTCTCGGGCAGTTTTTTATAGCAGTATGAAAACAGACTAACATAGTTTGCTTTTACAAAGTATTTTTTAAGGGTAAAATTAATCAGATGTCTCCTTATTTAGTTTATCAAAGCAGGTCTGTGCATACATTAATGAAGGTATACAGGTAATTCTGGTCTTTCACTAATATTCAGTACATAAACTTCCATCTAAAATCTGCTTTTCTTCTGTGTTGCTATATTAGTAAATGTTCCCATTTTCTAACCAGTTGTTCTGCAAGAAGCAGGATTCTCAGGAATTTTTTGTTGATAATGTAACTTTTTAAAATTTTTATCACCAATAGAAGAACGAATTTCCAGCAGTCAGGAATCTAACACACTACAGGGGAAAAAAAAGTACGTGAAAAATGATAGGGGGAAATTAACAAATGATCTTGAAAAATCTATGGCAGCTAGCAAATTATTCTTGAAAACAAAGATCTCTACATTCTGGCATTTTAGGGATCCTCAAAAACAAAATGAAAACCAAACCATCTGGTTTTGCCCAATCACCAAAAAGCAAAATAATCTTGCCTACATTCAGCCACCACCATAATATGATACAGAACTCTCAAGCAGCTTTCTGTGGCATAATCATTAAATGTGTTTTGGAGTATCATCCACTATTTGAGATCAGAAGGCAATATGAAAACAAAGGCCCAAAGAAATAACTTAAAAAACACCAAAACAAACAGAGAGAAAAAAAACAAAGAAAATGATAACTTAAAAACAACTTTCAGTTAGTATCTATCTAATTACAGTCCTGATGATAAGGCATTCACTAAAAAAGGAAATGTTATTATGAAAATAATCAGAAAAATAAAAAATATCTTAAAAATCAATAATAAAACTCCCTAAATTATTCTTTAGAAGGTTGAAAGTGAAAAACTCTCCTCCTAGAAAGAACAAAAGAGAAAGAAGCAATTAGAGATAATACAAATTAAACAGAATATAATCCAGCAGGGTCCATTTCTTATCCCTAGAATTTACAGTGTTCAGATTGATAGGCCCAACGAAATGCACAGTCCACATACAAATATATAATTTTAAATTTGCAGAAAGTAAAACATATAGAGCCTCCATAAGAGGGAAAAATTATTCACCTGAAAAAGAACAAGGATAATGCTAACTAGCATCAGCCTTCTTTTTTTTTTTTTGAGATGGAGTCTTAGCTGTGTCTCTGGAGGCTGGAGTGCAGTGGTGTGATCTCAGCTCACTGCAGCCTCCGCTTCCCGGGTTCATGCGATTCTCCTGCCTCAGCCTCCCAAGTAACTGGGATCACAGGCGTGTGTCACCATGCCCAGCTAATTTTTTTATTTTTAGTAGAGACGGGGTTTTGTCATGTTGGCCAGGTTAGTCTCAAACCCCTGACCTCAGGTGATCTGCCCTCCTCAGCTTCCCAAAGTGCTGGGATTACAGTCGTGAGCAACTACGCCTGGCTCAGACATCTTATCGAAAAGCTGGATTCAAGAAGACAGTGGACAAGATGGTTAAAGTTCTGGGGAAATATTATAACTAATCTGGAATTCTATACCCACGTAAACTATCAATGTGAGAGTCAAATAAAGACTTTATACATACCAAGACCCAGGTGTTTACCTCCAACACATGTTTACTAAAGAAACCACTAGTGAAATGAAGGATAAAACCAGGAAAAAGTGTGTGGGGTCTGGGCAAAAATGAAACTGTTTGGTTGTGCAATTCTATCTAAGGTAAAATCCCAGCAGTTGCGTTAAAAACCATCTAATTCATAATGGAGGCAGAGACTTCTGTAAAGGAGGACTCCGGGAAAGAAACATGAATGATAGAATTGCTACAATTCAAAGATATACAGAGAAAATAGGTGAAAGCATTTGAAATCTACTTTAGAAATATTATTCTTTGAACAGCATAGTAGTTATGACAGTGCCTACAGAGGAGGAAATGTAATCCTACAGATTTTTGGCTTTGCAGCACACAAAATGTTCATAATTACACTTATCCAACTTTTATATTTCATGTATAGACAAATCAATAAAGACTTAACTATGATTTATCTTGACCTACATGATCCTACAGTTTCTAGCCTTCCCTTCATCCTAGCCTCATTTTGTGCAGACTGCTCCACTATCCCAATACATTTTAATTCAGGTTGGTCTGTCAATTTCTCATACACATCCATTTCATCCACATCAATTTCTCATCTCCTCCATCTCAGGGCCTTTTACACAAGTTTTTCTATTTGCCTGGAATTACTTTACCTCATCTCCCAACTTACTCCCAATCCCTGTCAGATTTTTCAGATAAACCTGCCCTACTTTACCTCACCAGGTTAGATCCACCTGTACCTCTCATCAAAGCACCTGAGACATAAGTAATCAAGAAGTCTTTGTTCATCATATGAACATTTGTTCATCATATGATGAATAAGTGCTATTTTTCTTGCATATAATTCTCCCTGTCTGAAATGCTTGATATTTCTTTATTAAAGAGTTCAACATTTAATTTATAAATTTGCCTATGTGTCATGTCTGTTTTGTAAACTTTAGTGTCTTGCTCAGAAAAGAACTTATTGGCTCTACCTCTTGATCTGCAGCATGTATTATATTACTCTTTATTGGACGTGCCTAGGTTGTAGGCAGGGGGACAGAGGGTTGTATCTTATGTATATAAACCTAGAACAGTGCCCTATAGCTAGAAAATAGCCAGCTCTAGTTTTTGGTAAAATACCTATGTGGGCATTCACAGTCATCTTGAAATTATTTTACCACTTATAAATGCAGAAGTCACTGAGCCAGATCCTTTTTAACTTCTAAGTCTGTCAAGTAAAATTCTTGAATAAATTTTAAAAATTTAGTTGTTGAAATCGATTTATTAATATGTGAAAATGTGCTCTTGATTTAATGTTATATACTTTATGAAATAAATAAAAATTGCTTTGTGTTTTATGTAATCTCAAGTGTCTTAGAAAAGATTTGGCATATTTTTGTAGATTTTATGCATTTTCAGAATTAGGTTTCTGTTTTTACAATAAAGATATTGCCTGCGTGCACAATTTTTCATTATCCCTTAACAATAACTGGTGTTTATTCATATAAAATATCAAATTAAAACTTCATTATTCTGCAGACATGGAGCACCTGGAAAAAAAATCTGCATGACATAAAAATAAAAACAGATAAAACATTATTATGGCAATATTTGGTGTATCTCTATTCCATAATCCTCCATAGTATCTACAATTATAATGAGATTCTTTGATAGATATAATTCTTTTTAAAACTCCTACAAAGTAGCTTTTAATATATTGGGTCTTTTCAATTTGTTTTCATTATATAGTTAGACAAGATAAAAATAATGCAAAATCTTGGGGTATAATTTTCACATGCATCCGTGTGAAGAGACCACCAAACAGGCTTTGTGTGAGCAATAAAGCTTTTTAATCACATGGGTGCAGGCGGACTGAGTCAGAAAAGAGTCAGCGAAGGGAGATGGGGTGGGGCTATCTTACAGGATTTGGGTAGATAATGGAAAATTACAGTCAAAGGGGGTTGTACTCTGGCGGGCAGGGGCAGGGGTCACAAGGTGCTCAGTGGGGGAGCTTCTGAGCCAGGAGAAGGAATTTCACAAGGTAATGTCATCAGTTAAGGCAGGAACTGGCCATTTTCACTTCTTTTGTGATTCTTCACTTGCTTCAGGCCATCTGGATGTATATGTGCAGGCTTGGGCTCAGAGGCTTGACATTCCTGTCTTCTTATATTAATAAGAAAAATAAAATAGTGTTGAAGTGTTGGGGGTGGTATGGAGAGATAATGGGCGATGTTTCTCAGGGCTGGTTTGAGTGGGATTAGGGGTGGTGTGGGAACCTAGAGTGGGAGAGATTAAGCTGAAGGAAGATTTTGTGGTAAGGGGTGATATTGTGGGGTTGTTAGAAGAAACACTTGTTGTGTAGAATGATTGGTGATGACCTGGATGCGGTTTTGTATGAATTGAAAAACTAAATGGAAGACACAAGGTCCGAATAAGAGAAGGAGAAAAACATGTATTAAAGGACTAAGAATTAGGAGGACCCAGGACATCGAATTAGAGAGTGCCCAAGGAGGTTCAGCATAGCCCTGCCAGCAAAGATTATTTACTTTAAGAGGGAGTTAAGAGTGGCAGTTTGGGGTTAGCACCAGGAGATATCAGCTGTGATGGCTTGGAGAAACAGTGTAAACCAGCAGTGTAAACAAGAGCAGGGCATTTATGCGTAATTGAGAACAGTGAATAGGAGTATGACTAGACAGAAGATAGTAGGGATGACAAGTTTTTGGGGTACCGTCCAAGTTGAGCTGGTGTCTGGAGTGAGACTGGGGCCTAATAAAAAGGAGTGTCCATACAGGAGCTCAAATGGGCTGTACCCTGTAGCATTCTGAGGACAGGCCCGAATTCTGAGAAGGGAAAGTGGTAAAAATGTTGTCCAATCCTTTTTAAGTTGGTGGCTGAGCTTGGTGAGGTGTGTTTTTAAAAGACCATTTGTCTGTTCTACCTTTTTTGAAGAGAGGACAGTAAGGGGTATGAAGGTTTCACTGAATACCAAGAGCCTGAGAAACTGCTTGGGTGATTTGATTAGTAAAGGCCGGTCCGTTATTAGACTGTATAGAGGTGGGAAGGCCAAACTGAGGAATTATGTCTGACAGAAGGGAAGAAATGATCGCAGTGGCCTTCTCAGACCCTGCAGGAAAGGCCTCTACCCATCCAGTGAAAGTATCTACCCAGACCAAGAGGTATTTTAGTTTCCTGACTCGGGGCATGTGAGTAAAGTCAATTTGCCAGTCTTGGGCAGAGACAAATCCCCAAGCTTGATGTGTAGGGAAGGGAGGGGGGCCTGAGAAATTCCTGAGGAGTAGTAGAATAGCAAATGGAATACTGAGAAGTGATTTCCTTAAGGATAGATTTCCACAATGGAAAGGAAATGAGAGGTTCTAAGAGATGGGCTAGTGGCTTGTAACTTACATGGAAGAGTTTATGAAATGACGACACAATGCAATAGGCCTGTGAGGCTGGAAGGAGATATTTTCTTTGGTCCAAGAACCATTTGCCTTGTGTGGGAAGAGATTGATAGGTGAAAGTTTCAGCTGGGGAGTAGGTGAGCGTGAACGATGAGAAGAAGAAAAACTGGCCATGAGGGACAGAAGTTGGAACGTTAGCTGCTTCTTTAGCTACCTTATCAGCATAAGCACTGCCTAGAGCAATGGGATCTGACACCTTTTGATGGCCCTTGCAGTGAATGACTCCAGCTTCCTTTGTAAGTAAAGAGGCCTCGAGAAGAGTTTTTATTAAAGAGGCATTAATGATGGAGGACCTTTTGTGTAGTGAGGAAACCTCTTTCTGCCCATGTAACAGCATGGTGGTGCAGGATATGGAAGGCATATTTAGAATCAGTATAAATATTGATGCATGGTCCCTTTGCAAGAGTGAGGTCCCGAGTTAAGGCAATGAGTTCAGCTTGCTGAGAGGTAATGGAGCTGGGCAGAGCAGTAGCCTCAATTATAGATGTGGAAGATACTATAGCATAGCCTGCCTTTGCTGGTGAGTGGTGATTATGCCTGGTGGAACTGCCATCAGTAAACCAAATGTGATCAGGGTGAGGAACGGGAAAGAAGGAAATATGGGGAAATGGGGCAAATGTCAGGTGGATCAGAGAGATACAGTCTTAGGGGTCAGGTGTGGTATCCGGAATAATGTGGGAGGCCAGATTGAAGTCCGGGCCAGGAACAATGATAACTGTGGGAGACTCAACAAACAGTGAGTATAGCTGAAGGAGCCAGGGAGCAGAACGTGTATGTGTCAGGTGTGAGGAAGAAAATAAATTTTGGAAGTTATGAGAGCTGTAGAGAGTGAGTTAAGCATAGTTTGTGTGTTTGAGGGCCTCTAAAAGTATTAGGGCAGTGGCAGCTGCTGCACGGATACATGATGACCAGCCTAAAACAGTAAGGTCAAGTTGTTTGGACAAAAAGGCTACAGGGCACAGTCCTGGTCCTCGTGTAAGAATTCTGACTGCACAGCCCTGCACTTTGGCTGTGTGTAATGAAAAGGGTTGGGATGAGTCAGGGAGAGCTAGTGTGGGGGCAGTCTCTAAAGCTGTCTTCAAGGAATGGAAAGAGGAGTGGGAAAGGATTTAGGATCTATGGGGTCAGCTAGATTTCCTTTTGTGAGTCTATATAATGGTTTTGTTAGGATGGTAAAACTAGGTATCTAAAGGTGGAAGTACCTAACCATGACTAGGAAGGAAAGGAGTTGTTGTTTTGTAGAAGGTATTGGGGTTTAAGATATCAGTCAGACATGATTAGGAGACAGAGCACGTGTGTTTTCATGAAGAATTATGCCAAGATAGGTAATGGATGAGGAAGAAATTTGGGCTTGACTGAAGTAATGGGGACTGTCTGTGAAGCCTTGTGGCAGTACAGCCCAGGTAATTTGCTGAGGCTGGTGGGTGTCAGGGTCAGTCCAAGTGAAAGTGAAGACAGGCTGGGATGAAGGCTGCAAAGGAATAGTAAAGAAAGCATGTTTGAGATCCAGAACAGAATAATGGGTTGTGGAGGGGTTGTCGGGCAAGGTATTGAGGATAGGAGAGTATATGGGTTTGGCACCATGGGGTGGATAGGCAAAACAATTTGGTTGATAAGATGCAGATCCTGAACTAACCTGTAAGACTTGTCTCGTTTTTGGACAGGTAAAATGGGGGAATGTAAGGAGAGTTTATAGGCTTTAGAAGGCCATGCTGTAACAGGTAAGTGATAACAGGCTTTACTCCTTTTAAAGCCTGCTGTGGGATGGAATGTTGGTGGTGAGTGGGGTAAGGGTGATTAGGTTTTAACGGGATGGTAAGGGGTGCATGACCGGTTTCCAAGAATGGAGTAGAGATATCCTATACTTGTGGATTAAGGTGGGGAGATACAAGGGGAGGATGTGAAGGAGGCTTTGAACTGGGGAAAAGGGTGGCAATGAGGTGTGGCTGTAGCCTAGGAATGGTCAGGGAAGCAGATAATTTAGTTAAAATCTCTTGGCCTAATAAGGGAACTGGGCAGGTAGGGATAACTAAAAAGGAGTACATAAAAGAATATTGTCCAAATTGGCACGAGAGTTGGGGAGTCTGAAGAGGTTTAGAAGCCTGACTGTCAATACCCACAACAGTTATGGAGGCAAGGGAAACAGGCCCTTGAAAAGAAGGTAATGTGGAGTGGGTAGCCTCCATATTGATCAAGAAGGGGATGGACTTACCCTCCACTGTAAGAGTTACCCAAAGCATCTGTGATGGTCCAGGAGGCTTCCAAGGCAAACAGGCAGCACCAGTCTTCAGCCGCTAAGCAGAGAAATCTGGGAAGAAGTAAGTCAAAGCCTTGGGCCAGTTGGACAGTTGAATTTCCAGTGGGATCCCACACAGCTGGGACACAGCTTAGGAGGAATCCCAGGCTGCAGGCATTCCTTGGCCCGGTGGCCAGATTTCCAGCACTTGAAGCAAGATCCTGGGGGAGGAGGTCCTGAAGGAATGCCTCACCACTGTGGCTTAGGCATTTTGAAGTTCTTGTGTGCTGGAGATATGGCTGGGGTTTCTCTCACAGTGGAGGCAAGGAATTGCAACGCAGAAATACCTTGCTACTTGGCTGCCTCTACTGTACTATTGTACAACTTGAAGGTGAGGTTAATTAAGTCCTATTTTGGGGTTTGAGGGTGGGAATTTAATTTTTGGAGTTTTATTTAATGTTGGGAGTAGATTGGGTAATAAAATGTATATTGAGAATAAGACGGCCTTTTGACATTTTAGGGTCTAGGGTTGTAAAGCATCTCAGTGTTGCTGCCAAACAAGCCATGAACTGGGCTGGGTTTTTATATTTGATGAAAAAGAGCCTAAATGCTAACCGATTTGGGAGAGGTTGGATAAAGAAAAAGGAGCATTAACCTTGAGTATGCCTTTAGCTCCAGCCACCTTTTAAAGAGGAAATTGCTGAGCAGGTGGGGGAGGGCTAGTCACAGAACAAAACTGTAAACCAGACTGGGTGTGAGGAGGGGAGGTGATAAAAGGATTATAGGGTGGAGGAGCAGAGGCTGAGGAAGAATTGGGACCTGGCTCAGCCTGGCGGGGAGCAGCCTGGGGAAGAGGGGAGAGGTCAGATGGGTCTGTAAAAAAGGAAGATTGGAAAGACTCAGCAACACTTGGGGTTGGGACTGTGAGGGCACAGGCAGAGGGGAAAGAAGGAAGATTTGGGATGAGTTGTATTAGGAACAGAGACTAGGGAGGGACCAAGGTTTAAAAGAATGCCTGGATGTGAGGCATCTCAGATCATTTGCCCATTTTACAACAAGAATTATCTAAATCTTGTAGGATGGAAAAATCGAAAGTGCCATTTTCTGGCTATTTGGAACCATTGTCGAGTTTGTATTGGGGTTAAGCAGCGTTGCAGAAGAAAATAAGGCATTTAGGTTTTAAGTTAGGTGTGAGTTGAAGACGTTTTAAGTTCTTGAGAACACAGGCTAAGGGAGAAGGAAGAATGGAGGGTGGAAGTTTGCCTATAGTGAAGGAGGCAAGCCCAGAGAAAAGAGAGGGTAGAGACACAGAGAGAAGGGGTGGGGGGTGTTTGCCCCCCAGGAAAGTGGAGAGAAAAGAGAGGGTAGAGACACAGAGAGAAGGGGTGGGGGGTGTTTGCCCCCCAGGAAAGTGGAGAGAAAAGAGAGGGTAGAGACACAGAGAGAAGGGGTGGGGGGTGTTTGCCCCCCAGGAAAGTGGAGAGAAAAGAGAGGGTAGAGACACAGAGAGAAGGGGTGGGAGGTGCTTGCCCCCCAGGAAAGTGGAGAGAAAAGAGAGGGTAGAGACACAGAGAGAAGGGGTGGGGGGGTGTTTGCCCCCCAGGAAAGTGGAGAGAAAAGAGAGGGTAGAGACACAGAGTAGGGGTAGGGGGTGCTTGTCCCCCAGGAAAGTGGAGAGAAAAGAGGGTAGAGACATGGAGAGAAGGGGTGGTGGGTGCTTGCCCCCCAAAAAATGGTGCTTGCCACTAAGGGTGAATGATCAAGGCAGGCATCCCTGTGGTGATCAGACACCTCTGAAACGTGGGTGAATAATCAAGCAGGCATCCCCACAGTGATTAAACACCAAGGGAAGACTGTCTTCCCTAGTCCATGACTGGTGCCGGAGTTTTGGGTTCACAGATAAAATGCGTCTCCTCTGTCTCTACCAGAAAAGGAAAGGAACTGAAACTAAGCGAAGGGAGAGATTGAAAGATGGTGCCACGATTGAAAGGAGAAAGATGTTGAGGGATAGTGAAAGAGGTTGGAGAAGAGAGTAAAAAGAGGCCGCTTACCCAATTTAAAATTGGTGAGATGTTCCTTGGGCTGGTTGGTCTGAGGACCTGAGGTCATAGGTGGATCTTTCTCACAGAGCAAACAGCAGGAGGACAGGGGATTGATCTCCCAAAGGATGTCCCCTGATCCGAGTCATGGCACCAAATTTCATGGGCATCCATGTGAAGAGACCACCAAACAGGCTTTGTGTGAGCAATAAAGCTTTTTCATCACCTGAGTGATTGAGTCTTTTCAGACTGAGTCTGAAAAGAGTCAGTGAAGGGAGATGGGGTGGAGCTGTTTTATAGGATTTGGGTAGGTAATGGAAAATTACAGTCAAAGGGGGGTGTTCTTTGGCGGGTGGGGGCAGGGGTCACAAAGTGCTCAGTGGGGGAGCTTCTGAGCCAGGAGAAGGAATTTCACAAGGTAATGTCATCAGTTAAGGCAAGAACCGGCCATTTTCACTTCTTTTGCAATTCTTCACTTGCTTCAGGCCATCTGGATATATATGTGCAGGCTTGGGCTCAGAGTCTTGAGAATAATAAAAACTGACATTTGCAAATGGATGAGAAGTCTAGCTAAAATTTTTTCAATTACTCTTTGATTATGTTTCATTATAATTCAAACCTAATGTTGTCATCCTTTAATATCCAGCTACTATAGTCTATAATTAAGATGGAGGTCTTCTAAGTTTAACAATTAATTGTTCTATGTATGTATAGTTTTTCATTTTTACAAAATTGTTACACTTTCTATGGCTTCATAATAACAGCTTTCTTTTATTTTTAGTAATTATCAGAAATTAAATTGAAAAATTTTAAGTTTTAATTATTCAAATTGAGCTACTTTCTTTTTTGGAGTTTCTTGAAACACCATGTACTTTCTTTTTTATTGTTTCTTTACTTAGGTGATAAGATTCAAATCTAAGTATTGTGTTCCTGAACTCACACAAGAAAGGTTTCTTTCTCATTCACACTATGGATGAACCAGATCTCTTTCATATTGTAGTTATGACAATGGATATATAGCTTCCAAAGTTGTGTGATACAAGAGGGAGAGGGTAATATGTTTTTGTTGTTTTGTTTTGGAGGCTTATTTTTAGATGGAGTCTTGCTCTGTCCCCAGGCTGGAGTGCAGTGGCATGATCTCGGCTCACTGCAACCCGCACCTCCCAGGTTTAAGCAATTCCCCTGCCTCAGCCTCCCGAGTAGCTGGGACTACAGATGTGAACAAACATGCCCAGCTAATTTTTTGTATTTTAGTAGAGACAGGCTTTCCGCATGTTGGCCAAGATAGTCTCAATCTCCTGATCATGTGATCTACCTGCCTCAGCTTCCCAAAGTGCTGGGATTACAGGGTGATATGTTTTTAACTGTCAAGGCTGAGTTGTTTATATCATTTACATCCTAATTCCACTGACTAAAACTCAGTCACATTCCCCCCAACCCCCTCACAACAAAGTGCAAGGAATGCTGGGAAATGGGGAAAAGCAGAGGCTTTAACAATCTTGGGGACTATTAAGAAGTGAGAGTTGCAGTAAGCTGACTTACTTTTCAGTTTTATATTTCTCACAGTTTGATATCCAAAGCATATATGCATACGTATATATATATATATATACACACACACACATATGTATTTCTCAAAAGCATATGTATAACACATACATATATATTCACCTCAGAATGATTTCCACCTAGCTTCTAGCTCACCATTTTCAATACCTATTTATTTAGATATGTATGTAAAAATAATGTGAAACCCTGAAAAATAATGCTTCCATCTCTCCATCTCTCTTAACCACAATAAACAAGCCATATATCTTGACTCAGCTTGATCACCACAACAAGGTTAAAGCAAAATTTATGACAAATAACCTATTTTCCCTCCCACTCACTTTGGACTTTCTACCAATTGGATTCCATTTCTGATTACTTGTAATTCTTGGCTCTGGTTTTTTATGTGATTCTACTGCTGCTCCCTCATAATTAGTATTGTCATTTAGATTCCAGATTACCTCTATGAACTTGAATTTGATTCACTACTGACATTATGGGTGAGATTTCAGTTTTTGATGGAAAGTCACTAGTTCTTATTCTCAGAGGCCATTTTCAGATGTAGCAGGTGTCCAGTGAAAGAGGTATTTAGGCATATTTTCAGGAAGCAACCAAATTCTTTTTAAGCCATACATAAATATTCGCCAGAAAATAAGTTCAAATCCTCAAGAATCTTAAAGTATCTTAAAGTAATGTATCATTTTTTCTTTTCAATTCATCTAAATCATACTTTTAGCAATAAACATGTATGTATTAATTTTTATTAATAAATGGTAAGCTCTTATTCTGATTCTTTGAGTATAAATTTATTGTTGTATAAACTCCTATCTCAAAAAAAGTCCTTACAAGTAAAAATTCTATTATTCACTCACCCCAACTGAAAAATCACTTGTATAATACTTTATTAATGATATAATGCCAAATACTGTGTAGCTATTTAAGAGGTTTCATTATATTTCATGAATATTAATTTCCTTCCAAATAATTAAGGTAACTGCCAGAATTACTTAGAAAGATAGATGGCAGTGATTATACTATTTTATGTATGAAATAGGCATCATATAAGATTTATATATAGTTATATATATACACATATATTTACACATATGTAAAATACCAATAATAAACAAATTTCCTTCCCTTCATTTTTTTCCTCTGACATTTAAAAATATATTTTTCTTCTTTACTTTTTGTTCCTCAATTTGCTATAATTTTTAAGAAACCCTTCTAATTTAGTGAAAGAGACATAGTATTCAATTTTTAAATAATGTGTTTTTGTTTATAAAAGTGTTTCAAAAGGGGGACTTCAAATATGATAATTGCACCTGAAATATGATTTCTATTATCTGATGGTAGAGAATCTATATTCCCATTGACAGGCTACAATAAGAGAGAAGATTTATAATACATTTCATACATACAATTGTACGTTATTTAATAATCTGATATCCTTCTGCAGAGTATGATTATACACACTCCTTCACTCATGATCAGCATATGGCTTCCAGAAACCCTACTCAGGATGAAATCTTTCTGTGTTTCTACAATTAACTGGCAGTTCAAAATAAAATCATCTGTGAAATAAGCTTACATTGGTAGAGAAGCAAATCTTCAGTTATCCATTCCAAACTCTGAATGAATCTCAAGTACACACTGCATTACAGTCATTGAAAGATCAAATAATGGGCTTCCTTATGATTCTCTGCGAGTTCATCCCATGCTCAATGATCCATTATTGGCATAACAAGAGATTAGATAAAAACTATTAATGATAAGACTCTAATATAAAACCAAAGTCTGGGATACTTAAGGCTTTTAACATACTTACAGGATAATTTTAAAAGACTAACAATTGACCTTAGGGGCACACAACAGTAAAGACATGAATACCATAATTGTTTTTCTTCATATTAACTAGGGGTGACTGTAATTAATATTTATCCATTTAATAAACTTTTAAATGAGAAGGCCAACAAAATAAGCCATGAAGATGTGTTTTGTTTATTCTAGGGTATTAGTCAGTTTTCACAATTTAACCATGAATTTTTACAATGATAAATAGAGGTAGTACAGAAATTGGATCTGGGAATAATAATGCAACTAGTTGTATCAGTTCAATGCACCTATTTGAATCCTTTACATGTCATATGCTTGTGAATTTTTGCCAACGATGAAGCCAAAAATTAGAGTAATTTACTGAGTGTCACACAACAAATGGTGATATCAGGAATTCAGCCATGGCCATTCAAGTCCAGAGCCTCAATTTAGTTGAAGCTAGTGGAGAAACAGGGCAACAAATATAAAAAGGAAGATTTTTCCATTTTCAAAAACACTATGATCTTTCCATTTTCAAAAACACATTCTTGTTTGGTGATCATTCTTATTTTCTGTTTGTTATTTTTAACTGAGTGAAGAGCTAAACAAAATAAAGGTAATCTCAAAACTGAGGCAGATACATAAACTGGTAAGAGAACAGTAATCAAATTGTGTCATTCTTTGTGGGAAAAACTAAATGTAATCACATTTCTGCACAAATGACCCAAAGAACTCAGGAACTAGCACTGAATCATTGCAATGAGAAATGCCTACTCTGGGTAGATGATTAACAAGTATCAATTTTATGCAATTTTATGAAATACTTCTTTTAAAGAGGCAGCATTTCTTCATTTGTAATTTTAGAAAGATTTTCCAGTTTTACATTTCTATCATAACTTGATCATCTTTGATGGGTAGAACACAGAATCAGTTATCAGAAGTCTCGGGCACTGGCCCAGGCTACTACTTATTTGTTCCTTGACCCTAGTCAGAATAGTTACTTCTCTGAACTTCAATATCTTCCTTCCATTGTGAAATTAGGCTTTTATCTTCTGCTTTCCCTACTTCATGGGGTGGTTTTCACAATCAATTAGAGTATTTCATATATACACATTTGTGTGCGTTTGTGAATAAATATACATATTTAGGAATGTATGTATATAATTGAAAACTAAAAATGCATACAGTAGGCCAGGCATGGTGGCTCTAGCCTGTAGTCCCAGCACTTTGGGAGGCTGAGGTGGGCGGATCACCTGAGGTCAGAAGTTCGAAGCCAGCCTGGCCAATCTGGTGAAACCCTGTCTCTACTGAAAATACAAAAATGAACCGGGCATGGTGGCAGATGTCTGTAATCCCAGCTACTTGGGAGGCTGGGGCAGGAGAATCTCTTGAACCTGAGAGGTGCAGGTTGCAGTGAGCAGAGATCGTGCCACTGCACTCCATTCTGGGCAATAGAGCGAGACTGTGTCTCAAAAAAAAAAAAAAAAAAAGCATAGACTAAGCCATTTAATAACCTTTCTTTGTATAAGTTGTTTAACTCCATTTAAAATAGTACTTACACTGAAATAATGCCTTTCCGTGTCACAAACCCATTGTATTGATAACATAAATTTTGTATTTATGCAAATTAAGATAACAAAGGAACAAAGACCCTGCTTAGCAAAGTCACTCTGCCAATGTAATTAGCTTTGTCTTGTTTCAACTAGTCGAGCAGTTGCTTCCTTTGGAAGGAAGCCTGAAGAACTATCATAGAAAGTTAGAATGGAAGACAAAGCATCAGAGGCCAGTCCAGATAACACTGTATCTTTTGATTTATCTTCCCAGTCTCTATTAATTCCCTTTTGGTGTCATAGCACAGATGACTGTTACTCTCTTCTTTCAAGTTTCTTTGCCTAGTTTTGAATAGCTATCTCATTGAAAACAGACAAGAAATTTGGAATACCCTCTGTATTATTCTCATTTTATTCCTTTCTTATAATAATATTTTCAAACAGGAGGAAAAAGCATGGGGATTTTCCTTGACTGTTGATATTCTCTAGCTCTGTGATTTTTTGGAATTTCATGCCCTATAGGAGTATTTCGTGTTGGGTATATATAGAGGGCAACATTCATAAATAGGAAAACTTCAAAATTTAGAGGTGTTATTTCATGTATTTCTGTTCTGAGAATGGAGGTTCTTGGACAAATGTATTTGGAGTACAGAGGACAGAGGGTTAATATATATAATATTCAAATAACTATTACCAAATATCAAGGAGACAATGAGCCCAATGCAAATTATATCAAAAAACAAATCAAACACATTTAAGTGGAAAATGAATATGAAAAGATATCAGATTTACTAGTTGTCAGAATGTAAGCTATATTTACAATTAATTATTTTATAGCCATTAAATTTAACAGAATAATTTTAAAATCAGTAACATCAATCGCTATTGGGGATGCTTGAAAAATTCATATATTGCTGTTAGAAATGTGAGTTTTCACAAAATTTTAAAAAGCATTGTAAATATCTACAAAATTAAGATAAATAACACTCTTTGACCTTGCTAACTGTTCCTAAAAATCCATCATGCAGATGTAAAACAACCAATGCTTAAAGACTTATGTACAGTTTTTTATTTTCAGCATTGTTTAAAGGGGCAAAATACTAAAAATGGATTGATGGTCCATTAATATTGTAATAGCTGGGTAAATTGTGCTAGGATAAAATGCACCCTAGAAAGGAAGGAAGCAGGCACACAGGCAGTTTGTTTTGGACATTTTTCAAAGAGATTCCTGTGCATTCACAAAGTAATATTGCTTGATTCATTCTATATCATTACTCTAGAGTGAATATTTTAATTTGTGCATAATATCATAAATGTTGCTCATTGTGTACAAATATTCAAAGGCTAGGTTTTACAAATGTAAGACACGCAAAACAACTGTTACTAGCAGTAATATTTTACCATTCATCTTCTGCATTAATATTACAGTTGGATAGTCATACTTAAAAATCTACCACAGTAAGGGCAGTAAGCTCAAAGGAAAAGACATGCAATTGTATTTTCTTCATGCTTTATCTAAAATACTTTTTAAAATTTATATGCGAAAATACAAGATCATTATTTGAAATAATTTTTTGATATAATTGTTATGGAACCCTAGTTTTTTGTGGGAAAAAATGGCTTTTTTACATACATTGAATAGAAAAGGAATGTACTCCTTAATTTTAATAATTTGTTTGCTATTGTTATATAATCAGTGTCTAGAAAGATTAACATGGCAGAATTGATTAAAATACTTTTTCCATTCTCTACTCAAGTTATTGGTTTATGTCTACAGGCTGAGTGCCTTGGATATCAGGACAGAAATTTTATACTGAAGGAAAATTACTATATGATAAAATTGAAAAACTTATTAGGTTCATGATCATTGTTTGATAACCCATACATACTCTTTAAAAGTAACTTACATAAAGCTTTTTAAAAATATATAATCTATTGTATTTATTACACTTATATTTGGACATAAATTTTATTTCATCCCATCTATGATCTGGAAGTTGAAACAAGGTGGTTTCAACTGAACACTTTGCATCCTGTTGTGGATCACTTGAGGACCTAAAATCTGTTTCTTAGACGCTTTGATAGCAAAAGATGCAGGAGACTTCTAGAGATAATATTTAAAGGAAAGGAACTTTTGTACTGTTTCACATAAACCTGTATCTCTATCTGTCTGTCTGTCTATGGATAGAGACAGAGATCAATAACTAATATCATACTGTGAAAACAGCTATTAATATTTCTTCCTTTCCATATGAACATATACCATATTTCGATGTAATGGATTTACTCTATTCTAAACAGTATTTAAAAACATTATTTTGATAGGTAAGTCTTTAAGCTCCTTAAAAAACCTGAGATTACATCTTTATGTAGGGCATGATTTAAGAAATCTATGAAGCTTAATAAGATAAAAATAGCCTGTTTACATAGCTTAAAGTATTTAAAGTATAGTAAATTGGTGGTTGAGCTATGTAGGTGTTCTCCTCTGGCAAGGTTGTTTAGCATATATAAACCACTAAAATGATGGAAAATACACCAAGCTGAAGTGGGATCAGGATGACTAAACAAAATAGTTCTCAATTTCTGCAATGAGTTTGGACCAAAATTAGTTTGAGAATAAATTTAGGGAAAAATGTCCTTGAAAAAACCATAATCTTTCATAAATTTTTTCCTAATTGTAAATTTCACTAAGACTTATGAAGTCCCATAGATTATAATGAACAAAATTTCTATATACACCTGCTGTCACTATGAGCAACAACAGGACAACTCTTTCCGGCTTGGATTTGTTTGAACTAGACATACCAAAATGAGTGGGAAACACTTCTCAAACCTTGCCCTCCCATTTTGAAATGAGAATTCCATGCAATGACTGTACAAGTTTTGTCAAGCTATGGTGGAACATGGTATCACAAATACAGATATTCCTTAAACCTAAGTATCCCTGGCTGGTCCTAGGCTGACTTAACCTTTGTTATTTTCTCTCCTAAGTCCCACAGATTTGGTTCATTTAGCTTTCTATTTGTGGCTGCCACCAACTACTTTGCAATCCTATGTTCACAGACCTCCAGAGAATAGAGTATTTTAAACTTCCCTTCATGCTTGGGAATTTATTAATTTATTTACATCTTACACAATTCAAAAAGCACCCAGTTTCCATCCCCAGATGCAATCGCTGTCCGGATTCCTGGGAAACATCCCGAGCTATTCTATGGATAAGTGAGCCTAAATGTAAATACATCTTCCCTCTTTCTATGCAATTTTAGCATTACTGTGCATCTTTGTTCACTTAATAGTGTATCTTGTAAATTTTTACACATTTACACATCTTGTACTGTCTTGTTCTTTTTCTGTTCATACTGTAATGTCTTGCTTATTTTAGCTGGAGGTGTAGTTTCTTGCAGCATGAATGTGCTACCATGTATTAAGCCAGTCCCCTATGGAGGGACATGTGGATCAATCCTTTGCTATTATAACATAGTGTTGCAATAAACATCTGTGTACATTCATCCTCTTGCATGTGTGAGTGTACCTTGAATAAATTGCTACAAGCAGTATCACTGGGTTATAGGGCTTGTAGGTTTGATTTTGAGATATATGAGAGATTGCCCTCAGGCTTGTAGGATGAGGGTCCTGGTTTTTGGCCACATCATATACTTGCCAGCTATACTCTGCCACTGCCTCTGGAGCTGTCCGCAATCACAGCTTCACATAACGTGGGTGAGGTGAGGGAGCACCCTAGACTTAGGCCAGGCACCAATTTAATCTCAGACATTGAGCAGAGAAATCAAGTCGCTCAAATTCACCTTGAAGGCTCAGGTACTCTTTTGTTAAATCAACATCTTTTCAGCTTAGCACTTCCTTGTATTATTTACCTAGTTTTCATTTAGGTGGAATCTTTTATTTATTTTTTGTTATATCCTCTTGGTTTATTGAGCCTTTTATTAATATAAGCTGTCCTTCTTTGTCTTTTGTAATCTTTTTTTGATTTAAAGTCTATTTGTTCAGCTATTAATATAGTCACCCTTGCTCTCTTTTGGTTACTATTTGCATGGAATATCTTTTCCATTCTTTCAACCTATTTGTGTTTTGGGACCTAAAGTGAGTCTCTTTTGGATGGCATGTGTAGGTTGGATACTCCATATCCAAAATGCTTGGGACAAGCAGCATCTCAGATTTGAGATTTTTTTGGGGGCGGTGGGGTGGTTGGGGGTGGATTTGGATGTGTTTGCATTGTATTTACTAATCCCTAATCTGAAATTTTGAAATCTAAAATTTGAATGCTCCAATTAGCATTCCCTTTGAACAGCATGTTGGTGCAAAGAGTTTCAGATTTTGGAGCATGTCAGATTTAGAATTTTCAAATTTGAGATACTTAACCTGTAGCTAGATTCTGTTTTTTAACCCATTTTGCCAATCTCTGTCATTCTATCTTGGAATTTAATCTATTTACATTTAAAGACATTACTGATAAGAAAAGAACTTAATTCTGTCATATCGTGATTTGTTTTCTATATTCCTTATAGCTTTTGTGTCCTTCCTTTCCCAGATTACTGTCTTTTGTGTTTAGCTGATTTTTTTATAATGTTTTTATTCTTTTCTCATCCCTTTTGTGTATATTTCTAAAGCAAAATTATATAGCTATTTGCTTAATGGGTACCATGGGGATTACACTTAGTATTTTAAACTTATAAAACTCTAATTTAAAATTATGCCATTTTATTCGCAATCATAAACAACTCTGCTCCTTTATATCTGTATCTTGATCCTTTTTAGTTGTTGATATCACAAAATATTTTAATACATGTGTATCCAAAACATGAACTAATTGTTGTTTACTTTTAATGCATTAGTCTCTTAAATTATGTAGGATAATTTTTCCAGATATAGGATTCTTGGCTTACAGGTCTTGTTTTTCTTTCAGTATTTTAGCTATATCATCCCACTGCTGTATGGCCTCCAAAGTTTCTGATGAGAGATCTCCAAATAAGCTTATTGAGTATCTCTCAGATGTGCCAAATTGTGTCTCTGTTTATGCTTGCCAAATTCCCTGTTTGTCTTTTGATAGTTTGATTATAATGTGTCTCAATGTGTGCTTGAGTTCGTCTTACTTGGAGTCCATTGAGCTTCTTGAATGTTTATATTCATGTCTTTCATCTTATTTGGGAAATTTCTGGCCTTTATTTCTTTGAATATTCTCTTTTCCCTTCCCCTCTGCCCCTCTTCCCCCTCTCCCCTTCTCCCTCTATACCTCTCTCCCTCCCTCCCTCCCTCCCTTTTTTCTTTTTGGAACTCCTCAGTGCATATGTTGGTCTGCATGATAGTATACACAGGTCCCTTGTGTTCTGATCACTTTTCTTCAATATTTTTCCTTCTCTTCCTCATACTCAATAATTTCAATGGTCCTGTCTTCACATTCTTGCATCCTTTCTTTTAGCTGCTCATGTCTTTGGATACCTCTTATGAGTTTTTCATTTTTGTAATTGTACTTTTCAGCTCCAGATTTTCTCTCTGGTTACTTTTTAAGTTTTTTATCTCCTCATTGATATTTCCATTTTGTTCACACATAGTTTTCCTGACATTCTTCATGTCTTCTTTAGTTCTTTGAGCATCTTTTAAGGTAATTGTTTTAAAGCAGTTGTTTAGTAGATCTGTCATCAGCTTCCTCTCAGGGACCATTTTTGTTGGTTTGTTTTTTCCTTTGAGAGGCCATACTTTTACCATTTGTTATATGCTATCTTAGTCCATTTTGTGATTCTATGACAGAATACCTGAGACTGGGTAATTTATAAAAAACAGAAGATAATTTATCATAGTTCTGGAGGCTAAGAAGTCCAAGAACAAATAGCTGGCATCTGGTGAGGGCTGCTCTCTGCTTCCAAGATGGCACCTTGAACACTGTGTCTTCCAGAATGGAGAAATCCAATTTCTTTCTTTGCCCTGTCCAAAGAGGGAAGGGCAAAAGAAACAAAATTCCCTCTGGCAAGACCTTTTATAACAGCATTAATCTATTCATGCTCTGTCTGTATGACCTAAACACCTCCTAGAAGGCCCTAATTCCCAACACTGTTGTCTTGGGTATTAAGTTTTCCAGGCATGAATTTGGGTGGAGACATTCAGACCATAGCATAAGCCTGTTGAATTTTTTGTGAGAACTGTGCACCTAGATCCAATAATGTGGTAACTCTGGAAATCAGATTAGGCTCCTTCCCTGGGGTTTGATATTTTGTTTTGTTTTATTGTTTTAGGCTGTTTTTGTGCTAAGGATCAGGCTGAGTGTAAAGTAAAACCTTTTTAGATTTCTTCCAAGCCTGTGTCTTTCTTTGGGCATGTGTAGTGACTTTCTAATTTCTTCCACATATGTAGTTGCTTTTGAATTTCTTTGTCTTTAATGTATGGTTCTCAAAAGGAGAAAGACAAAAATGAAGGGTGGAAAAAATGGGCCAGCCCTTTAAATCACCAAGAATTCCTTTGAGCCAGAGGAGGAAAGGATTGCAACTATGAGGGAGAGGTACAACAACAATGGCTGTTCACCTCCGTCTCTGTACCTCCATGATAAGAAGCAGCAATCAGCAATTAGAACAAAGATCCCTGATATTTGGAGGACAAGGTCCTTATTGCCCACCCGGGCTCCTGTAAGCTGTGTGCAAGCTGCTCCAGGAACACATGCATGGCTGCCTGTCTCAGGAATGGAGAGTGGGTAATGGGTAGCTATTGACTAGTTAAGAGCTGAAACTGACGAAAATTCACTGTTCAAGCTTTCCTCTTGAAGTAAAAGCCTTCAATACACTCCAGAGTTCCAAAATAGCTACATCAGACAGATTCTCTCAGTGTAATTGTTGTCTGGGTGGGCTGAAAGATTCCTGGTGTTTCCCACCCCTTTGTCTTTCCAGAATCCTCCTTTCCCTGCTATTTTTAAATTGACAGTTTTTATTGCTAGAAGCATGAGAGAAACAGTAAGGAGGCTAACATAATTGGACGATAATTTGGAAGTTATAATGTTATAACCAAAGAAATCATAAGTAGCTGTTTCTAGTCTTCATTGAAAGGTAAATGGAGTTTGAAAAGCTCCTCTTTGCTCAAGTCTGCTCTTTCATTAATGTTTGTCTAGATAATTGTTGAGTTTTGCTCTAAGAACAAGCTTACCCACTCTCTGGATTGTCATTTCATAGAGCTATTCCAAATTTAAACTTAGGTAGATTCAGGTTGAGAGCCAATATCAGTATGAGAGGGGTTATAAAATGATTATCATTTTATGCAATTAGAATGACTATTTTTTCACCATACATGTGTGTGAATTTGTATATTTCTCCTTTTTTCCAACTCCTCAAACAGTTCTGTGTGCATAATTTAGCAAGTAAATTGAGTGTCATAAAACCTATATAAGGTTACCATCATTACTTATTAAATAAATGGCCAAGGTAACACTTATGACAAATCCGTCTTATGGTAACCTCTGCACCCTCTTTTCTGCTTTATGTCAAAACCCAGATTCCTTTTATTAAACTTTTATTTTTAGTTCAGAGGTACAAGTGCAGGCTTGTTACATAGGTAAACTTGTGTCATGGGGGTTTTACAGATTATTTCATCACCCAGGTGTTAAGCCTAGTACCTGTTATTTTTCCTGATCCTCTCCCTTCTCCCACCCTTCACCCTCTGAGAAGCTCCAGTGTGTGTTTTTTGCCTCTGTGTCCATGTGTTCTCATCATTTGACTCCCTAAAGAGAATGTGGTACATATACACAATGGAATACTATGCAGCCATAAAAAACAACAAGATCATGTTCTTTATAGGGCCATGGGTAGAGCTGAAGGCCATTATCCTTAACAAACTAAAACCCAGCTTCTTAAACTTTTCCTTCTCAATAGACCAACATGTTCCCTCTTGTAATGTTTTCTGCTAAATAGCTACCATGGTCTGGCACTGACACAAGTATCTCTTATTTCTAAACAAGTTCTTAATTTAAAAAATAGTAATCATAATGGCATTTGTTTTTGGCCAGATTCCCAATCTTGTATTCTCATTATTATTTACTCAAAAATAACTTTGTCATCTTTATCCTCAGGAGTCTTATCCTCCTACTATTACTCATTCTCTGGTCTTCTAAGCATAGAAAGCACATTTTTATGTATCCTTTCTGGAACCCTCCTTGACTCCAGGCCTTAGAATCCCTAAACTTATATGATTTTATGAAAAACTTTAAAGTTTGATTTTTTTATGTAATAGATAAGAAAACTGAAATTTATAAAGTTTAAGTAACTTGCTCAGGGTTACATAGCTCTTATGGAAGATCTGAGAAATGAGCTCAGTTCTATATTTAACCAGTATGAATTATTGTCTTTCCCAAACCCACAAGCATCATTTTCAGTGAAGACTTTAGAAGGCTTATCAATCATAATTTGTATCCTACTCTATAATTCTTACAGTCTTTTTCTCCCCAAAGCACAAGATACCAAATCTATTTCCCACGCAAAAATAAGAAATGTTGTACTACTAGTAAAAAGTTATGCAGTTTTTAGGAAAAAAAAAAACATGACATTTGAAAGACTATTATGTCACTTTAGTATTATTTTCAGACTGCTAAACAACTACCCTTGATAACGTATTTTTATTTTGTGTCACATTCTAATTTGGTTTATATTCTGTCTATATTATTCATAGCAGATCACAAAATCTCATTAGATCTTGACTTGCTTGTATATAATAAAGGTTTTTTTTCTGAACCACATCATTTAAGGTGAAATGTGTATATATATACATGTGTATATATGTGTGTATATATATGTGTGTATATATATATATAGAGAGAGAGAGAGAGAGAGAACTAAATTTCTTTCTATCATGGTATTCTTTGTTTTTAAATCAAACCAGTATAACAAAAATCTAAGCAAGATAGGCAAGAGTAAACTTAGAAGTCAATGACTAAAAGGCACACACACACACACACACACACACACAACACCCTAGCGATCTGTAATTACAGCAATCTGTAAGCCCATCAGTCATATTTCCATTTTTTGTGACCACTTTCTAGTTTTTAGAAAAACTAATTCCACCTAGCATGAGTCTGTATTTGGCACATTTTTTCCCAAAAACATTTATGCAAGATATGAGCAGTGCTATACTGCAACATGTTTGTATGCTTTGGGGCAATGATTTTCAAAAAGTCCTCTATTTCCGGCCTCTAAAAATCTCCTCATTAGTCTGAGTAGTGACAGGTTCACACAAACCTCTCTATCACTGCTGAAATGCCAACAAAAATAGTAATTGCTTTTTTCTCTAGGATCAATTCTTTTGTCATAGTTCAGGCTGCTGAGCAATCATTCAATCAGTCTTTTAGTCATGGTCCTTTAACAAACTCCTTTTTTCCCTGTTGGGATCAGTATCTGATTCAGGATAATTTACTAACATTTGTTTAGCTCTGAAAAATTTCTCCTTTTATTCAGTATCTTTAAAATTCCTCATGAACTGTTGAAATGTTAATAAAAATATTCAGCTAGCTATTATTATGATGTTAAAACTGATAGCTTTTCGTGTAATTTGGTTGAAAAGCACTGGACATTATCAAGTGTAGCTAAGTAAATCAGAAATAAAACATATTTATTAGGAAATACTGATAATTTTTAGCTTTAATAAACAGAAGAATTGGCTAGTCCTTTCTGAAATCATAGTCATTTTTGAAAACATAATTATATTCTTTACCCAGAGCAAAACTGGGGTAATTTAATGAACAATACAAATAAGATGCCCCTTAAAAGTAGAAGAATGCATTTGCAAAACTATGAGGATAAAAATGCAATCTTGACATTAGAATTATGTGTCCACTGGGAAATTCTCTGGAGCAAGTTATTTCAAAATGTCATTGAATAAGTTTTTAATCTCTCCAGCTTTTTCCACTACCTAGCTGTTCTACTTCATTTATTCTTGTCTTTTATATTGCAGTTCTTCTTCAGGGTTAGTTAGTTGCTCTGTTCTCTAAAGTTTGGTTTTCTGTACCCAAATATGAATGCTAGGCCCTGTGTCCTCATCCAGATACTTAATGTATTTCCTAGTTCAACGTTTTAAGTGGAGTTGATAATGGTGTAAATATTTATAAATGCTAACATCTGGTTCATTTTAACAGGAAAATGTTCAACTTTATTGACCATAGTTTTTCACATATTCTCCCAGGGACTTTGTTTTTCACTGGCCAAGTCATTGTGAAAATGTTTTGAAATGTCCAATTTTCATAAAAGGTTTAGTTATATTGTTGGTTTTTGATATATGTATGTAAAATTGGTAATTTTTAACTTCTGAATTCTACACAAAAAATAATACCTACATATATTTTTACCATTTTAGTTTGCACAGCCATGATTGTTAGTGAAAATGAACTTTAATCTTAATACTATTTTTATGCTTATACTCCTAAATAATGACTTTAAAATATATTGCACTTTATAGGTTGCTATGCAATGACAAACATCTCATTAGATATCGATAATAAGCTTCTAATATCCTTAGGGATCATATAGTAAATGAAAAAAATACATTGTGACGTTAAATGACTTATGTAATACTGTATCCATTCAGATACTTTCAAATGCAAACTGAAAAAAAAGAACTGAAACTTACATAAATAATAAAGCAATGTATTAGTTAACATGAAAGAGGAGGCAAGCTTCAAGACTGACTTAATCCACTGTCTCCAGCTTTGGGTCCACTTCCCTAGGATTTTTCTCGGCCCTCTCCACCAGGTTTTTTGTCTGGTCATTAGGCTGGGAAGGAAATAACTACAGGAGATGCTGGCTTTAGAGTTCTTTGAAGAAATATCCAGCTAGGAGAAAGGTGTTGTTTTTATCTTATTTTATTTTTTTCGGTCTAACTTAAGATTAAATTCAAATTTCCCTGAAGCTATAACAAGCTTCATTTCACTCTATTGCCCAAATTTACTCTCATCCTCAGTTCTGATCTAATTCATGTTGATGGAGGTGTGTCATTGACTGATAGGTTCTTCTACTACTTCTCTTTCATAACAATTATTATAATTTGAATAATAAGCAAATAAATTTGTGTGTAATTAATGATTTTTTTTTCACCTGTGGTAGGGTAGAGGCTTTGCCTATTTTGTTCCTCAATGTAGCACAGCATAGACAAGTCCCTAGAACATGGTAAGTATTTGATAATTATTTAGTTATTAAGTAGAGACAAAGAAAATTCATGTAATTAGTTTCATATGGAAGTTGGTATTTAGGTGGAGTGGTGACTCCAATTCTTTCTGAGGACAGAATTTACTATGGGAAATATTTAAGCTATTATCCTTGACATCCACAATCTTAGTACATTTCTGTGCTCTCGCTCTCTCTCTCTCTCTCTAGTTTTCTACTGTCAGCGTAGCATACATAAATACTACATAAATACACCATATTTACTCATTAAAAAAAAGGCTGCAAACATCGTCTCATCTTTTTCCCGAATTAACTGCAGTTAGCAGAAAGTTTAGTAACTCTGGGTTAGTTTGCCTTCCCATTAATTATTCAAGCTACTTCAGAGTTTATAGCCCTAAAAGGGATCAATTTGATTCCTTCACCCATGCAAAGGGAACACTCAAATTCCCCCTTGCATCCCTGCTAATGATTCCTTCTATCTTGCAGATGTATCATTCATGCTTAGTTATGCTAGTCCAACAGATCCTTGATGTTGCCTTGCTGATCTGGCTCATTGTACAGATTCACTCTGTCCCTGCAGGATGGTGATACCCAACTTCAGGGCTCATTTCAGACAATGGCTTCTCAGACTATGTCTGTTAATATTGCAACTTTTGGTCCTAACCTTCTTTAGTCCCTATACATTTTCCTGAAATGAGGTGGTCCCTGGAGTGCTGATTTGGACTAGATCATAGGTACACCACATTAAAACACTTTCCCCTTCTCTAGAGCTTACCCACACCTGCAAGTCAAGCAGATTAATATTATCATTTTAGTCCTCAAAACACAAATAATTTATGTAAAGCTCTTTTCTGCCATTTGTTTATGGAAGAGCAAACTTAAATTATTCTATTGGTCCTTGACTCTTCATTTGGAGATCTCTATCTTTAATAAAATGATTTTTTTGTCATCTCACTAAAGAAGAGAAAAAGAAAACAACCTACAAATATCATTTCTGATATAAACTCTGAAATATTACATACCGCTTAATATTGTTGTACCTTGTTTTATTGTTGTTGTTTACATATACTAATGTATGTAGACATGGCAAGGGAATTCTGAAAAGCAAAATTCCTGGAATAACCAATGATTTATTTGAGCACAGTTTAGTACTCTATTAGCTTATATTGAGAGATCAAATAATATTCACATTCATATTATGAAAAATACACCATTTTAAAATGAAAAACAGATATCTAACTATGTCATGAAAAGTTACATTCAAGTAAAATAGAAAATCTTGAAGTTTTGTGTTCCCAACCAAAGACAAGAAGAAAATGCTGTAGTATTAGTCAAGAATAATTTTGCTAAAACAGTGCCCCTCTACTTACTTTGCTTAATCCTTGCCTAGATAGAGACCAGTTGTAACTTTGCAAACTTTCATTGCCTCATCTATAAATATGGGATAATAATATCTAATCTCTAACTTGACACATAGAATTAAATGAGATAAGGCATGTGATGTAATTAGCATCTTAGTGCCTGGCTCATGATATACACTTAATAGAGATTATTGCAATTACTATTGTCATCATTCTTTAACACATAAATTTGGAGATGAAAAATAAAGAGATTCTTGCGTGGTAATAATCAAACTTTTTCAGTTGAAGTAGATGCTCCCTAAAGAGGCTTACTGGTGTATTAAAAATATGTTTATGATTTATTTTCTTATTCTTAGGCAGTTGCTATTTATCTTGACTCATTTTCTTATTTGATTTTCCTCATGTTCCCCAAAGTGAGGGTGAAGGTTGGTATACTTCTAATCTTACATGGAGATATAGGAATTTAATAGAACTACACTTTCTGATTCTTCCTTTGGGTTTCTTTAGGCTTAAGCCTAAACTCTACAATTAGAATGGAAATAAATCCTAAGTAAATATAATAACGTTCAGCTATATTTCACACAATTGAATTTACTTGATCTCAGCATCCTTACAAGAGTGGTGGAAAAGTTTTATTATTCCATTTTACATACTCCAAATTGGTTCTCAATGACATTAAATGATTTCCCTAAGGTCTCATGTCTGGGAAATGTCAGGATAGTAAGTTGATCATAAAATCCTGTAATATTTTCTTTCTACTACGTTACCTCACATTATCTTTTGAAACACAACTTAATCTTTTTAAAAACAGTTATCTTTTCTTTCACTCTCCCTTCTTTTAACTAGGCAAAACCTTGTTTAAACTATGTCATTGCTGTGAACAAGTAGGAATCGCTGATAGAAGAATGAAATGTTAGAAGATACAGGGAAACATTAATTTTTTCTGTGTAACATTGGGTTATTCAGCTTTTGTGATAATAGTTTCCCAATGACTGGAAGAAGATTGCCAAAAGACGTAATAAGACAGAATGTAAGTAGTTTTCTCCCATATCATGAGTCCCAAGAATACCCACATGTTTGCAAAAAACCTGGTGGAGAGGGCCTCTGATAACTCAGAGGCATTGTACTGTCATCCATGGCTTATTACAGTGAAAGGCTACACAACAAGCTCAGCAAGAGAAAAGACACGTCTAGCAAAGTCTGGAGGAATTCATGCACAGCATTCAGAAAACCCTTTCTCTCAGGAGAGGCCACACAGAATGTGTTCTTTCTTCCTGCAGTTAAATACAGCAACACTTAACGCAGTGTTTCTGCCCAGGAGAGTCTGCTGTCGACTGAGTTCACGATTTTTCCTGGGGATTGGTCATGCAGGCACTCTCTGCCTATGTGATCAGCCACAATCATAGAAATTCCAGACTCCCAGAAGGAAAGCAGCTGTTTACTATAAATCAGGCTGATACAGCTAATTCAGTGCCTCAGGCAAACAAAACAGCTTTATCAGTGTAGGGAACTTCAAAAGCCACATTGCTGGAAACCAGCCAAGTAACAGCCCTGCAAGCAGGCCCTTCTAAAGAGTAGTTTTAGACCTCCTATGGTAACTGCTCTATTTTCCAGGGACAATACGTAGGGGACAGAGGAACACAGCAGAATTTTGAAACAGGATATACAATCACAGTAAGAGAAAGAGCACCAAATATCTTCTGTTATCAGTAGAATAACCCTGATATTCTAAGCCTGGGTTTTCAATTTTTTTTTTTTCAGGATTTTGCTTATATTGTAAGTGCAGTAAAAAATCAAGATGGTGAAATACAACTCAAGAACACACATGTATTAAGGCAGGTTTGACAGTTCTGTCAGTATACTACAAAAAAAGTGCTTTGTAAACCTAAAGCCATAGTGGCCTTAGACCATGTTAAATGCTTTAATACGTGTCCAAAGGATTAAGGAAGTATAAGGAAAGAGAATGTGAGTTCTTTTCAAGAAGATTTAAGAAAGCTCCAGGAAGAAGTGGCATTTGAGATCCTTCATCCTTAAAGATTTCAATGACAAAGGTGGTACAATGACATTCTTGTTATTGGGAACAAATACAGGAAGCTATGAATATAGAAAATGTTGGGAAATATTGTGTAATTTGGTGTAATATTGTACAAAACAGTGATGTACATTATATAATATGGTAAAAGTTATATTCATATCATACTATTACAATTAATTATTTTTGATATTCGTTATATACGAGGTTAGAATTGGGAAATTCATACCAAAGGGATTTGTTCACCTATTTTCTATCAAAAAAAGGAATCATCCCATCGGATATTAAGCAGCAAATTATTTATACAGTGTTGGAAAATAATGTGGTAACACTTGTTTATTTTTTAATATTCCATATGGATTTAATTTTTGTGTTATTGTCTCTAGAATAAAGGACAGTAAAAAAATTACCAAGACTTTATCTGGTTGTTCTGGTGTGTTTAAACAAATTCCTTGGGGATTTGTATTTCCTTTGCTAATAAAAACTTTTCAACTTCAGTGGACAGCTGTTAGCTGATACACATACAGGTATAGAAATTATAAATTTTTCACCGAATCATACTGAAAAATTTATAGTCGTTGTTTTAGAAATCATATTTGAATATGGCTTCTTACATTAATATGACTGAATTAAAATGTTAGGAAAACACTGATATATTCCATATGTACTAATTTATTCTAAATGCCAAGTGCTAAGTGTACTTCTATCTATAAAAATGAAATTATATGAAGTGTACGATTACTGTATCAAACATTCATCCATTTAATTAAAATTTTCTTTGCGTTTTATACCTAACTTGTAATATTTTGTATTTTCCCATCAAGTTTTTCTAATTCCTTTCAATTGGAATGAGATGTGCTTGAGATGGTATTAGAAATATTTAAGAAGTCAGACATAGGGAGATTGCTTTTTCCAGGACATTATTTAGGTAAACTATTTTCAAAAATATCAAACAGTCACCAAAATGGGTCACATTCTATAAATAATAGAATTAAGTTTTGAAACAAAGGTTGCATACTTTCCTTGTTAAAATCCAAGCCATTCTCAGAAAAAGCTAATTATCTTAAAGCTGCAAGTCAACTGTTGCCAAATGGTCGCACAGTTAGCGACAGAGGAGAAATGAAGCACAGAGCAGTAAACCTTGGGGATTCACCTGGCCTCTTTCGCAGCCAAGATTTTTCCTGTGGTGTTAGACAACAATTAAAAAACTTGAAATGGAAGGTGACTCAGTAAAGGGCAAACTGAAAAGTGTAACTCTCAGTCAGATCATCCATATCACAGTAAAAGAATAACCAGAGCATAGTGAAAAAATAAGGAGAAAGTAACATTTTCCAAAGCAGGTGTGAAGAGATAATTATTCTTCTGCGTAACTGGAGAAGTAGAACAAATACTGACATCATATATAATAGGGACCTTTACCAACTAGCTGGGAAGTCTTTAGAAATCATATTCTCTATCTCTAGGTTTCAGTTTTTCACCAATAAAATAAAGTGGAGTGGACTAAATGATTTCTGAGGCTGTTTTTCCATGCTAACATTCTATGTCTTTATATAAAAGGATCTATTTGTAGAATAGTTGAGTGTAAGCAGCAGGAGAAAGACCTTATCTGTTTTGACCCAGCACATAGAATAGGCCCTGTCCCGCTGGGCACGGTGACTCACACCTGTAATCCCAGTACTTTGGAAGGCCAAGGCAGGTGGATCACATCAGGAGATCAAAACCATCCTGGCTAACGCGGTGAAACCCCGTCTCTACTAAAAATACAAAAAATTAGCCCGGCATGGTGGCAGGTGCCTGTAGTCCCAGCTATTTGGGAGGCTGAAGCAGGAGAATGGCGTGAGCTCGGGAGGCGGAGCTTGTAGTGAGCAGAGATCGCGCCACTGCACGACAGCCTGGGCAACAGAGCCAGACAACGTCTCAAAAAAAAAAAAATAAAGAATAGTCCCTGTCCCACAGTCAGCACTTAAAACAACACTTGTTGAATGAGTGAATAAGCCAGAAAATAAAGGCTGGTGGATTGGTAAAATGACTTTTACTGGAAAGACTGTATATGCTGACACAGACATTGGTACAGTAAGACTTTTGTCTCATCCTTTTGTTTTTTTTCTTTTTTTTTTTTTTGCTGAGACAGGCTCTCACTTTGTTGCCCAAGCTGAAGTGCAGTGGTTCCATCATAGCTTACTGCAAGCTTGAAACTCCTGGGTTCAAACAGTCGTCCCTCCTCAGCCTCTTGAGTAGCTAGGACTACAGGCCTGCCCTACCACCCCTGGGTAAATTTTTATTTTTTGCAGAGGCTGAGTCTCACTATGTTGTCTAGGTTGGTCTCAAACTCCTGGGCTCAAGTGATGCTTCCACCTCAGTCTCCCACAGTGCTGGGATTACAGGTATGAGCCACTGCACCCACCCCATCCTTCTTCTTTAAGGTAAATTACACCCTTTGTGATGGTGGAGCAGATAGGTAAAAACGAAGTCCCTAAGGAGCCTCAGTGTTTCTCACAGGTTTCTGTGCTCCTGGTTGGAAAAGCTAAAAAGTGGTTTGAAGTTATGAATATTAGAGAATACCTTTTGTAATGAGTTATCTGCTATAGAGAGTAACTCTAGTCCTCTAAGCAGTGGTCAGATTGCTCTTTCATGAGAAACAGTGACTAGCTTTTCCATGTTGAATGAATCCAAATAATATCATTTAAGTTAATACACAGATTTAATTTCAAAATCTGTCTTCTCGACTGGTACATCCTGGCTAACTTGTTAGACATAGCCATGGAATTTATTTAATTAGCTTCTCCTTACTATAACAAATAAATATGCTAGTTTGAATGAAAATCTAATGAGAGCCAATTATATATTTAAAGCATCACCTGACTTTTGAAAGATGTTATGTTATTACCAGATAGGGAGAATTAAAATATACTCAATTAGTTATAACATTCTCTTCTCAATGTTCATGAATTTCCTAGTAGGATCCAATTCTCAGAAATTCATGATGCAAATGCAGTTAAATTGAAGTAGATATCATAGAGAAATAAAAATGGTCATTTTATTTTCAGTTCTTTGGGTTTGAGAGGGTATTAAGTTACAGTATTAGACACTGATCTGTCAAAATTATGAAACATTGATCTGTGAGATAAAAATGTAAGCCACTGTGCATTTTCTGACTTGCAGTCTGAGACTGTACATCTATTTTTCTGTTATGTTTTGCTGTTCCTAGAAATTAATAATGACAGAAATAAACACATTTAATAAAGTAAGATTTCCAGCAGTGGATTTTAACACAATCTGATTTATTTGTTTAATATTGAGTCTTCAATAGAGTTTCTCAGATAGTATGTAGTTTTACATTATGAGTACTACATTTAAAAGTGGGAACTTAATATGGATATACTGAAAGCAATGCCAGTTTACAAGATAATAATTATTAAAAATGTAAGTATCTACAGCACAGGTGAAATAATGCACGTGTAGACTAGCACTGGTTATTTGTTTAATATTTTGGGGTACTCTTAAAAGAATTGAGGGAAATTTTAAAAGAAAAGCATTGAGACTCCAGTTTGATATAGGTAAAGGCCACAACCTTTATACACTGATACACTTATTTAGTTGAAATTGTTTAGGTAACAATGCTCAAATATTAAAATGGAGACATTTTAAAAATTTTGATTTTCGGACAGGCATGGTAACTTATGCCTGTAATCCCAGCACTTTGGGAGGCTGAAGCAGGTGGATCACCTGAGGTCAGGAGTTTGAGACCAGCCTGGCAAAATCCTGTCTTTACAAAAAATACAAAAATTAGCTGGGTGTGGTGGCATGCACCTGTAACCCCAGCTACTAGGGAGGCTGAGGCAGGAGAATTGCTTGAAACCAGGAGGCAGAGGTTGCAATGAGCTGAGATCACGCCACTGCACTCCAGCCTAGGAGATAGAGTGAGACATCATCTCAAAAAAAATAAATAAAATAAAAAATAAAAAATAAAAATTTTGATTTTCTAAAAGACAAGAAAATCCTAGAATTTTATAGCCAGTAGAGATATTCAAGATTACCTAGTTCAGTTTATTAATTTTCCTGAAAAAGAAATGTAGTCTCAGAGTTTTTGGTGATTTGCCCAAGGTTAGCGAGAGAAAAGAAACAATTTATTCATTTCACTTTTTTTTTCTGAATGAATTTGAATGGTTAATATTATACTCAATATATTAATGGCATGTTTATGTTAAAAAGGGTAAATAAATATCATTTTATAGTAATTATAGAGATTTATTCATTCAGTTCATTTAATTAATATTAGTTTAGTATCTACGAAGTGCCAGACGCTGTTCTAAGTACTGGGGATATAAAGTTTTACCAGACGGACATACTGTCATGGACTTTACGTTATGGTGAGAAGAATAGTCAGTACACAAAATAATAAATACATTAATATGAAAAATATTTTCCAGTGTTAAATCCTGAGCAGAAAATTAAAATTGAGTGATATGACAATAAGCAACTTGATGTCTATTTTAGAATCAATGCTCATGAAAGTCCTTTGACACAAGAAATTTAAACTGAGATTTGAAGGGCAAAGGGATAACCCTATCACCTTGGGAAGGTTGTGGGGAGAGATTAAAAGAAGGGAACAGCTGGTACAGAATCTCTTGAGTAGAAAAGATTCAGAAACCCATTGAATGCCATTTAGAATTTATTGTATATAATCATATATAATTTACCATTTTAAATGTGTTGTTCTCAATTTATAATATAGAGTCAGGCTTTCTTAAGTAAACCTTTTTTAATTTTTTTTTTTCTGAGAAATGGTCTTGCTCTGTCACCTGGGCTGGAGTGCAGTGGCGTGATCTCAGCTCACTACAAGCTCCGCCTCCCGAGTTCACGCCATTCTCCTGCCTCAGCCTCCCAAGTAGCTGGAATTACAGGTGCCCGCCACCACACCTGGATAAATTTTTTGTATTTTTAGTAGAGATGGGGTTTCACCATGTTGACCAGACTGTTTAGAACTCTTAACCTTGTGATCTGCCTGCCTTGGCCTCCCAAAGTGCTGGGATTACAGGCATGAGTGCCCAGCACCTTCTTTAATTTTAAAAAATTATGTTAAAACTAAATCATTACTCTCGGTATTGTGCTACTTCTAATCCATCCTCTTTATTTTAGTTGAACTCAGTTTATATTTCTAAACATTGCAAGTTAGTTTAGTTTTCATCCTGAAATAACCATTATCTTGATAGAATGGGGGATACTGTCCTGTCAAGAATTGTGCTCTGTGGCAGGGGTCCCTAACCCCCAGGCCACAGACCATACTTGTCCATGGCCTGTTAAGAACCAGGCTGCCCAGCTGGAGATGACCAGTAGGCAAATGAGCATTACTGCCTGACATCTGCCTCCTGTGAGATCAGTGGCTGCATTAGATTCTTATGGGAGCAGAAACCCTGTTGTGAACAGTGCATGCAAGGGATCTTGGTTGGGCACTCCTTCTGAGAATCTAATGCCTGATGATCTGAGGTTGAAAAATTTCATCCCAAAACCATCCTCACCCCCAGTGGTGGAAAAAATGCCTTCCACAAAACCAGTTCCAGGTGCCAAAAAGGTTGGGAACTGCCGCTCTACAAGACAGTCTGCTATTAACAATTTTAAAAAATAAAGTCTTTGTCACTGATTATTGTTTAGCATTTAGTAGAAAAACATGATGTCACACTTTCTGTGGTGTTGTAGATAGTGTGATAAGAAAATGCTGACTCTTAAAATTATAGAAGAAATATTAGATTTTTGTTGGCTTAAGTTTAATAAGAATAAATAAATTTATATGGTCTCCAAAGTGAACACTACTTATATTACTTATGGATCTAAATTAATATAGTACAAATTTGGTAAAACTATTTAGATACATGGATGATTAGAAAAGTAAATATTTCATTCATTTTGCAAATATTTAAGTACTTATTTAGAACCTAGCATCATGCACCAAACACGGTTTGAGCAACTGGTATAATTTAGAAACATAAAAACAAAGATCCCTATTTTTGAGGTACTTTTATTCTAACATGGAAAGATGATAACACACAATAATAAATTTATACAGTATGTTTAAATGTTTTAAGGGTGCCAGAAGTGAAGTAGGCAGAAGATTGTAATATTAAATAGAATGGTAAAAGTAGTGCTCACTGAGAAGGTGAGATACAAACAAAGACTTGAGAAGCCGTGGGAGTTGGCAATGCAGATATCTAGGTGAAGAGAGTTCCAGGCAGGATGAACATCTGGTCCAAAGGCCTATGGTGGAAGAATGCTTGGCATGTTAAGAACTATCAAGAGAGTCATAATGTTGCAATGGATTGATGGGTTTGGTGTATAGAGAGACGGGGACAGACATAATAGACAGACAGATTCATATGCAAATAATCATAATCTAGCTATTAATACTCTCTTTCTACCTATTTGAGTGCATTCTCTCTTTTTATGATCTACAGTACACATATGAAACGTAGCTTACTAGATAGATTGATTCAATAAGCTTAGTATCTCATCGAATAGTTTTTCAAATAGCAAAATAATTGCCTTATGATGTGACATGTCACACATTAAGTGCTAGTCCAGTTCTTACATATTTAAATTCACGGTTAGACTGTTTACCACCATGATTGCATGCTGAATCAACAGGCCTTTCATTGACAATATTTAGAGTTACTAGTTTTCTGAAAGGATGTCTTTAACTTCCTATTTAAGGATTAGATTACCAATCAGAAATTGTTAGAAATAATACCCCATAAAGTCTATATTGGTGATTAGTCTCATATCCAAACTGGAAAACACCATCACAAACAACCACTCAGGTATGAGCATCAGACATGCTATAAGTAATCTAGTTTCAGGATAAACTCTACTGTATGAAACCTCATAAAATATGATGACCCAAGTCCCTGGAGCAGAAGGAATTTAACTTATGCAATGTGCCAAGATGAGAACTGCTAGAAAACTGGGGGGATGGAAGTGCTAATCTAGTTTAATATTTTAGTTAGCCTAAAGCAACAATAATCACAGACACACTCTATGAAATGTTATTTGTGCCCATACAGTAGCATTAATTTTCTTTTAATCTTTGTCTGCCTCAGGAAATATTTCAATTGAATTTCACATTTTTTCCCAAGGAATCAGGGCTTCTGGAATTCAATGTCATTTACTTAACTTTTTTTTCCCCACAGTTATTTTCAAATCTAAATGAATTCAAAACCAATCATTTATTATTTTGCATTTACTTCTTCAGTTGGTAAAAATGACATGGTTTAGATTGATCTCTTGAACATTAATATAGTTCTGGAATTAGGCTTACTCATTTAATAGGTTACTCAATCACTGATTTGCTAAACACATATCCAATTCATGTCAGTTAGTTATCTCAACACACATAAAAATAAAGTATTAGTTACTTTTGGAGGTAGTATGTGTAATAGTTCCAAAAGTAGCTCTGTAATGAGATACTCTGGGCTCAGTATTCAACTCTGCTTTCTTTGATCTGTATATCCTTAGGAAAGTTAATTAACCTCTCCTTCCCTCAATTTTTCTGTGGCAAAATGGGGATTAGTAATGGTAACATATTGTAATTGTGAGGTATAAAAAAAGTATATAAAATGATATAAAAATAATCCATGTAACATATATTGCATAATGCCTGGCACCTAGTCAGACTCAAAATGTAAATATTTCTGTTACATACATATGTGTATATTTAGAAGTATCCTGTGGTATGGTTACAATATTGCTTAAGATAATAAGTGAGAATTTTCCATTTTTACAAAGACAGAACCTGAAAAGTGAAGAATGGTTAAGTGCCTGAAAATAATGACATATATTCTTTTTTTAAATGGGACATGAACAACCATTCAAAGCTTCCAGTGAATGGCTTATTACAGTATAGACTTTCAAAGATGAATAGGATTAATTTAGAAAGGAGGGAAGAAAAAATATAGTTTGATAAATTTTGACATTTGGCTGTTCTTTGTATTTCAATAGATTTTAGCCCAAATTATGATAAACTCCATAAAATTTTCAAACATGTGCTTTAGAAATCCCTCTGTGACTTAAATTTCAACATAGCCTAGGGGGAGAATATTTTTTCAATAAATGGCTAAAAAAGAGATAAAAGAATTACAAATATTTAAACTATGTTTATTAACTTAAAAGGAAGACTGGATTTATGTGTAAGAATGAATTAGTGCAGTTTCTAAGTAGGTTAAGTTGCCTTAGGAAACGTTCTGTGTTTCTAAGTCAATTCTGTAAACCTATGACACTCCTCAATATCATCACTTACAAAACAAATCCTAAGTAAGACTAACATTAGAAGTCCATATATGCAACAAAATATTTTTATCAACAATATAGTTGGAAATTGAAACTGAATTAAAAATTTACACAACAAACTGATAGAGTAAAATACAGATACGTAAGTTAAAAAAATCAGAAATTAGGGAACCTTAAATAAGTCTGACAATAGGTGTGTAAGCTGTGTTCAAAGTTTTTGGAATTTTTTAACTTCTTGAGTAGTTTAATTAGTTTCACTGAGAGGCCATACAAGATAGAAAGACACAGAGTAAGAACCTGTAAAAGGACCAATATACCTGTCTTAAAATTAAAACATAATACAGATACTAGATTTTACCACTCTGCAGAGATCATCCATTACAACTCTCTATATCCTCCTCCCGATAATCATCAATTTTTTACCAGGCAAGCAAAGACCCAGAGACTTAAACAATATCCTTATCCTCCAACAATGTGTTTCTGTCATTAATATGATGCTGTCATATAATAAATGTGGCAGAGAAAAGCAAGCAGGCCAGAAGTGTTTTACGACTCTCGTCGTTCTTTGGGCCACATGCTGTAGCTGCAACGTGAAACAAACAATAGCAAGAACTAATAAGGAGTTGCATTTTATTTTGTCTAAAGAGATCAGTTCAAAAACAAAACAGAATAACTGGCAGATCATTTTCATTTCAGCCCAATGGGGGAAGAACTATTTTACAATATAACATGTAATAAGGCTAGGGTCAGAATTAAATTAATCCAGGTAAAACATTTGGAATGGTGCTTGGTACATAGAGAACACTCAACAAATATTAGTTATTTTTATAACTGTAATAGTAATGAGTCTTTTATTTAGATAATGCCAGTAAGGGCAGCAACATCTTATGCCACTAACATCAGTGCATGTTGCAGTTAACGATGGAGTAGGCACTGTGCTGTGTTTTATAAAGATTCTTTCATTTATACTATAAATTATTTCATTTTTATAGCTGTGGAACCTGGCCCATGAAATGGTTAAGGAATGCTCTAGAAGTTATACAGTTTTTAAGACTATGATTTATGATAGAACTGCTGAAACAATTTGTTTAAACAAAGATAATTCTGGATTAGGGACCCAGTGGCCAGAGTTCGAGTCCCCAAACTGCCACTTATAAATTAAGTTCCCTGGCTACAAGCCTCCTCATCTATAAAATGAAGAGGTTGAGCTACAGTTATTTAAAGTTCCTTCTAGCTCTTTCCTGTGCCTTCACAGCTAAAGCTAAATGTTAAAAAGTCACACAGTTACTTGAAGCCTTTTAAAAATTAATTATTATTTTATCTAGTTAAATCATGGCTACTTTCTACATTTTAAGAAAAACTATCACAATGAAATCTCTGCAGTTCTAGAAATAAAATATTTATTCCATCTGTCCAATCTATATTTTTTCAATCAGAAAAAATAAATCAACCAAATCTAGGGATATTAGATAGTGATTTCTGCCTTTTTGTTTACAGGGAAGCAGGGGAAATCCTTATGACACGATAGAAGTTTTGGAAGGGTTTCTAATCATTATGAAGGGGTAGATCTCTTCCCGCATCTCCCTGTGTACCTTAGACAAAGTGGGTCTATATGCCAGCACAGTTACCAGGGCTGTTCATGCAGATACTAGAATGCAAGAAAAATTTGGTAGGAAGTTCTATTTTTTTTTTTTTCCAGTTAATAGCCTTTCTCCCTTACTGCCGTACTAAACCATCTTAATTTAGCACACCGCAGAACATTTGCTTTAGGGTAATTTTTTTCCTACCTACAATTTATAACATTTTGGTTTTGTCTCATGTGATTAATTTTGATCAATGCAGAGATTTCATATTCTATAGTGAGAAATATGTATACTGAGGGAAATGAATTTTTTCCAACCACATCCCCCAGAGTATTTTTAAATATGCTTTGCTCAAGACATGCTAGGTAAATATTACATTTATATGGTTGAAGAATAACAAAGTGGATTTTAAATCAATTAAAATTCTGTGAATCTTACATTAATATTAAGAATCAACCCATATGCATGCATATATATGAATAATTTGACTGTTCGTGTGTACATCAAGTCTTTTGAAGAGTCGGACAAAAATTGTCTTAGTGAATAGAACTAAAACATATTCTTCTTTCTGAAGTATTTTAATATGTGTTTTAGTGGAAATTATATAAAAGTATAAAAATGCAAAGGTTTTTTTATTGTGTGGTATATATAAGTGAACACAAATAAAGGTGCTTGGGTTATTTTAGATTAATGCTTATTTTGAAAGTATCCCTTGTGCTAAATGTTATTTCTTGGTTAGTTGGGGTGATATTACAGTATGATTTTTTTTAAAGCAAATCAACCAAATTACTGTCAGTAAGAGTCAGTAAAAATCAAGATTGTGCATGTTTCCTAGCAGAGGTTGTAAGTCACAGATGATACTTCCCTAACAGTTTTCCACATTCAAGCCACCTGACCTTCCAACTTGAAGATAGTCTTGCTCTAGTACTCAGAGTAATTTCTGCTATCAGTTAAAGCTTGGCATCTCCCAGATCATAGAATTAATGAATCTCACTATACCTTACTTCTCCTTTGAAACACAACCTTGTCTAAAGCCCTAGTATCATATGGAAAATCCTCTTAAGCCATTATTTTTTGCCCACACAGCTCTCAAATTCTTGTCATCAGATATACTGCTTCAGGTTTTCAACCTGAATCTTGGTCTGTCAATAATCTAGGGCCTAAATTACTACCAAGCTTTTTACATTGTTTATACAGTACATCTTATCTACTCTGGGAAGCTTGCCTTTCAGTCCATATTCCAACCATGCAGTTGTTTTTTTTTTTTTTTTTTCACTAAATGCTTATTCCGAGCTCCTTTTAATCACTGTGTTGCTTTGAAGAATCATGGTGACTCATACATGAGTTTCATGTTACAATAAATTTGTATTGAAAAGTATGTAATACATTAAACATTTTGACTGATGGAAGTTTAAAGCAATTTGACTAAGGATGAAAGGATGAACTTGGTATTGAGGCTCTTAAAATATTGGTTTAAGTTTTATTTTATACTTACTAGATCTGGAACTTAGTCACATAATTTAAATTTTGTAAACTTCAATTTCCTCCTTTGAAAAAATAAGCTAAAATAATATTTACCTTGATTTCTGTTTCTATTCATGAAGGAGTTACATCTGTAAGACTTGTCTTCCAGCTTTCATTGCTAGAAAACTGGACTAAATATATAGAAAGGCTATGATCTTCAAGAGAAGGGAAACAAATGAAGAGATCATTCCAACACTGGAATTTCTGACTGGAGGCAATTTTTAGACCATGGTACATGGTACATGGAGGAACAGCCTAAACATAACTTCATGGTATTCAAATTTTGTAGTTGAGGAGATAAGTTCTGAGTTTAGAGAGAACAAAGGAGCTAGAATTTGTGGGGCAGATTACCAGAAAGGAGGGAAATACACAAAGAGCTCTAGAAATCTGCATAGGGCCTCTCCAGAATATTTGTTTGAATAGCAATCTACACATACATAATGTGAAATTCCACATGACCAGGCAAAGAACAACTGCTAGAAAAGAATAATTAGAGTGAACTGTCAGTAGAATTCCCAGGGGTCTCACAGGTCTGGGAATCTTTTGATTTCCTGTCAGCCAGAATAGGGAGCCCCCATTAAATACAGAGAGTATTCAGTAGAGAGCACAGAGGGACCAAGCCTTAGGAACAGGGATAAATTAACACTAAAGACTACTCCAGACTCACCCTAAAAAATGTTTAATGCAAGCCTCAGAGGAATCAGTATCAGTCACAGGTAACTTAACTGTCTGCCAGGAGCAATTCTACATCTAAATCAATACACCTAAATGTAACACTAAATAAAATAAAATTTATAATATCTGGCAACCAATAAAAAATTACTGGACATGAGAAAAAATAGTAAAATGTGACTCAGATCAGGAGAAAATTCAGTCAATAGAAACAAACCTGGAAATGACAGAAAATGAAGTTAACAGAAAAAGTTTAAAACACTATTGCACAGTGTGAATGACGCAGAAGACGGGTGATTTCTGCATTTCCAACTGAGGTACCAGGTTCATCTCACTGGGGCTTGCCAGACAAGTGGGTGCAGCCCACAGAGCAGGGTGGAGCATCACCTCACCTGGGAAGCACAAGAGGCCAGAGAATTACCTTTCCTAGTAAAAGGAAGCCCTGACAGAGGGCACCAGGAAAATCGGGACACTTCCACCCTAATACTGCACTTTTCTAATGGTCTTAGCAAACAGCACACCAGGAGATAATATCCCGCACCTGGCTCAGAGGGCCCCACGGCCACAGAGCCTCACTAATTGCTAGCACAGCAGTCTGACATAGAACTGCAAGGTGGCAGCAAGGCTGCGGGAGGGGCATCTGCCATTGCTGAGGCTTGAGTAGGTAAACAAAGCAGCCAGGGAAGCTCGAACTGGGTGGAGCCCACCACAGCTCAAAGAGGCCTGCCTGCCTCTGTAGACTCCACCTCTAGGGGCAGGGCATAGCCGAACAAAAGGCAGCAGAAACTTCTACAGACTTAAATGTCCCTGTCTGACAGCTTTGAAGAGAGTAGTGGTTCTCCCAGCACGGAGTTTGAGATCTGAGAACAGACAGACTGCCTCCTCAAGTGGGTTCCTGACCACCTAGTAGCCTAAATAGGAGACACCTCCCAGTAGGGGCCTACTGACACCTCATAAGGCTGGGTGCCCCTCTGAGACGAAGCTTCCAGAGGAAGGATTAGGCAGCAACATTTGCTGTTCTGCAGCCTCCGCTGGTGATACCCAGGCAAACAAGGTCTGGAGTGGACTTCCAGCAAACTCCAACAGACCTGCAGCTGAAGGTCCTGACTGTTAGAAGGAAAAGTAACAAACAGAAAGGACATCTACACAAAAACCCCATCTGTACGTCACCATCATCAAAGACCAAAGGTAGATAAAACCACAAAGATGTGGAGAAACCAGAGCAGAAAAGCTGAAAATTCTAAAAATCAAAAGCCTCTTCTCCTCCAAAGGAATGCAGCTCCTCGCCAGCAATGGAACAAAGCTGGACAGAGAATGACTTTGACGAGTCGAGAGAAGAAGGCTTCAGAAGACTGGTAATAACAAACTTCTCCGAACTAAAGGAGGATGTATGAACCCATCGCAAGAAGCTAAAAACCATGAAAAAAGAGTAAACAAATGGCAAACTAGAAAAATCAGTGTAGAGAAGTCCTTAAATGATCTGATGGAGCTGAAAACCATGGCACAAGAACTACGTGACGAATGCACAAGCTTCAATAGCATATTTGATCAAATGGAAGAAAGGGTATCAGTGATTGAAGATTGAATGAATGAAATGAAGTGAGAAGAGAAGTTTAGAGAAAAAAGAGTAAAAAGAAACGAACAAACCCTCCAAGAAATATGGGACTATGTGAGAAGACCAAATCTACATCTGATTGGTGTATCTGAAAGTGATGGGGAGAATGGAACCAAGTTGGAAAACACTCTTCGGGATATCATCCAGGAGAACTTACCCAACATAGCGAGGCAGGCCAACATTCAAATTCAGGAAATACAGAGAATGCCACAAAGATACTCCTCAAGAAGAGCAAATCCAAGACACATAATTGTCAGATTCACCAAAGTTGAAACAAAGGAAAAAATGTTAAGGGCAGCCAGAGAGAAAGGTCGGATTACCCACAAAGGGAAGCCCATCAGACTAACAGCAGATCTCTCAGCAGAAACTCTACACACCAGAAGAGAGTGGGGATCAATATTCAACATTCTTAAAGAAAAGAATTTTCAACCTAGAATTTCATATTCAGCCAAACTAAGCTTCATAAGGGGAGGAGAAATAAAATCTTTTAGACAAGCAAATGCTGAGAGATTTTGTCACCACCAGGCCTGCCTTACAAGAGCTCCTGAAGGAAGCACTAAACACGGGAAAGAACATCTGGTACCAGCCACTGCAAAAACATGCCAAATAAGACCATTAATACTAGGAAGAAATTGCATCAACTAATGAGCAAAATAACCAGCTAACATCATAATGACAGGATCAAATTCACACATAACAATATGAGCCTTAAATGTAAATGGGCTAAATGCTCCAATTAAAAGACACAGACTGGCAAATTGGATAGAGTCAAGACCCATCAGTGTGCTGTATTCAGGAGACCCATCTCACATGCAGAGACATATATAGGCTCAAAATAAAGGGATACAGGAAGATTAACCAAGCAAATGGAAAACAAAACAAAGCAGGGGTTGCAATCCTAGTCTCTGATAAAACAGACTTTAAACCAACAAAGATCAAAAGAGACAAAGAAGACCATTACATAATGGTAAAGGGATCAATTCAACAAGAAGAGCTAACTATCTTAAATTTATAGGCACCCAATACAGGAGCACCCAGATTCATAAAGCAAACCTTGAGAGACCTAAAAAGAGACTTAGACTCCCACACAATAATAATGGCAGACTTTAACACCCCCCTGTCGACATTACACAGATCAACAAGACAGAAAGTTAATAAGGATATCCAGGAATTTAACTCAGCTCTGCACCAAGCAGACCTCTTAGACATCTACAGAACTCTCCACGCCAAAACAATAGAACATACATTGTTCTAAGCACCACATCACACTTATTCTAAAATTGACCACATAGTCAGAATTAAAGCATTCCTCAGCAAATGTAAAAGAGCAGAAATTATAACAAACTGTCTGTCAGACCAGAGGGCAATCAAACTAGAACTCAGGATTAAGAAACTCACTCAAAACCACTCAACTACATGGAAACTGAACAACCTGCTCCTGAATGACTACTGGGTACATAACGAAATGAAGGCAGAAATAAACATGCTCTTTGAAACCAATGAGAACAAAGACACAACATACCAGAACCCCTGGGACACATTTAAAGCAGTGTGTAGAGGGAAATTTATAGCACTAAATGCCCATAAGAGAAAGCAGGAGAGATCTAAAATTGACACCCTAACATCACAATTAAAAGAACTAGAAAGCAAGAGCAAACACATTCAAAAGCTAGCAGAAGGCAAGAAATAACTAAGAGCAGAACTGAAGGAGATAGAGACACAAAAAGCCCTTCAAAAAATCAATGAATCCTGGAGCTGGTTTTTTGAAAAGATCAACAAAATTGATAGACCACTAGCAAGACTAACAATAAGATAAAAGAGAAGAATCAAATAGATACAATAAAAAATGATAAAGGGGATATCACCACCAATCCCACAGAAATACAAACTACCGTCAGAGAATACTATAAATACTTCTACGCAAGTAAACCAGAAAATCTAGAAGAAATGGATACATTCCTGGACACATACACCCTCCCAAGACTAAAGCAGGAAGAAGTTGAATCCCAATAACAGTTTCTGAAATTGAGGCAATAATTAATAGCCTACCAACCAAAAAAAGTCCAGGACCAGACAGATTCACAGCCAAATTCTAACAGAGTTACAAAGAGGAGCTTGTTCCATTCCTTCTGAAATTATTCCAATCAATAGAAAAAGAGGGATCCTCCCTAATTCATTTTATGAGGCCAACATCATCCTGATACCAAAGCCTGGCAGAGACACAACAAAAAAAGGGAATTTTAGACCAATATCCCTGATGAACATGGATGAAAAAATCCTCAATAAAATACTGGAAAACCTAATTAGGCAGCAAATCAAAAAGCTTATCCACAATGATCAAGTTGGCTTCATCCCTGGGATGCAAGGCTGGTTCAACATATGCAAATCGATAAATGTAATCCATCATGTAAACAGAACCAAAGACAAAAACCACATGATTGTCTCAATAGATGCAGAAAAGACCTTTGATGAATAAAATTCAACAGCTCTTCATGCTAAAAACTCTCAATAAACTAATATTGATGGGAGGTATCTCAAAATAATAAGAGCTATTTATGACAAACCCACAGCCAATATCATACTGAATGGGCAAAAATTGGAAGCATTCCCTTTGCAAACTGGCACAAAACAGGGATGCCCTCTCTCACCACTCCTATTCAACATAGTGTTGGAAGTTCTGGCCAGGGCAATCAGGCAAGAGAAAGAAATAAAGGGTATTCAATTAGGAAAAGAGAAAGTCAAATTGTCCCTGTTTGCAGATGACATGATTGTGTATTTAGAAAACCCCATCATCTGAGCCCAAAATCTCCTTAAGCTGATAAGCAACTTCAGCAAAGTCTCAGGATACAAAATCAATGTGCAAAAATCACAAGCATTCCTCTACACCGATAAGAGACAAACAGAGAGCCAAATCATGAGTAAACTCCCATTCACAATTGCTACAAAGAGAATAAAATACCTAGGAATCCAACTTACAAGGGATGTGAAGGACATCTTCAAGGAGAACTACAAACTACTGCTCAGCGAAATAAAAGAGGACACAAACAAATGGAAGAACATTCCATGGTCATGGATAGGAAGAATCAGTATCATGAAAATGGCCATACTGCCCAAGGTAATTTATAGATTCAGTGCCATCCCCATCAAGCTACCAATGACTTTCTTCACAGAATTGGAAAAAAACTACTTTAAAGTTCATATGGAACCAAAAAAGAGCCTGCATTGCCAAGACAATCCTAAGCCAAAAGAACAAAGTTGGAGGCATCACGCTACCTGACTTCAAACTATACTACAAGGCTACAGTAACCAAAACAGCATGGTACTGGTACCAAAACAGAGATATAAACCAATGGAACAGAATAGAGCCCTTGGAAATAATACCACACATCTACAACCATCTGATCTTTGACAAACCTGATAAAACAAGAAATGGGGAAAGGATTCCCTATTTAATAAATGATGCTGGGAAAACTGGTTAGCCATATGGAGAAAGCTGAAACTGGATCCCTTCCTTACACCTTATACAAAAATTAATTCAAGATGGATTAAAGACTTAAATGTCAGACTTAAAACCATTAAAACCCTAGAAGAAAACCTAGGCAATACCATTCAGGCCATAGGCATGGGCAAGGCCTTCGTGACTAAAACACCAAAAGCAACAGCAACAGAAGCCAAAATTGACAAATGGGATCTAATTAAACTAAAGAGCTTCTGCACAGCAAAAGAAACTACCATCAGAGTGAATAGGCAACCTACAGAATGGGAGAAAATTTTTACAATCTACCGATCTGACAAAGGGCTAATATCCAGAATCTATAAAGAACTTAAACAAATTTACAAGAAAAAATCAAACAACCCCATCAAAAAGTGGGCAAAGGATATGAACAGACACTTCTCAAGACATTTATGCAGCCAACAGAAACATGAAAAAATGCTCATCATCACTGGTCATCAGAGAAATGCAAATCAAAACCACAATGAGATACCATCTCACACCAGTTAGAATGATGATGATTAAAAAGTCAGGAAACTACAGATGCTGGAGAGGATGTGGAGAAATAGGAACACTTCTACACTATTAGTGGGACTGTAAACTAGTTCAACCATTGTGGAAGACAGTGTGGCGATTCCTCAAGGATCTAGAACTAGGAGTAGCATTTGACCCAGCCAACCCATTCATTACTGGGCATATACTCAAAATATTATAAATCATGCTGCTATAAAGACACATGCACACGTACGTTTATTGTGGCACTATTCACAATAACAAAGACTTGGAACCAACCCAAATGTCCATCAATGATAGACTAGATTAAGAAAATGTGGCACATATATACCATGGAATACTATGCAGCCATAAAAAAGGATGAGTTCATGTCCATGTACCTACATGGATGAAGCTGGAAACCATCATTCTGAGCAAACTATCACAAGGACAGAAAACCGAACACCTCATGTTCTCACTCATAGGTGGGAATTGAACAATAAGAACACACAGACACAGGGTGGGAAACATCACACACAGGGGCCTGCCAGGGAGTTGGTGTGGGGAGGGATAGCATTAGGAGATACACCTAATGTAAATGGTGAGTTAATGGGTGCAGCACACCAACATGGCACATGTATACATATGTAACAAATCTGCATGTTGTGCACATGTACCCTAGAACTTAACGTAAAATAAAGTAAAATAAAATAAAAACAAAAAACTATTACAAATAAAAATGTCAAGGATTTAATGAGAAGTATAAAGAGAAGTATAATATGAGAGAAATAGTAAAATAATATCAAAATTAAACTAGAAATGAAAACTAAGATAGCTGAAATAAAAATTTCACTGAATGGGATTAAAAGCAGATAAGACACTGCAGAAGAAAAGATCAATGAACTTGAAGGTGTAACAATAGAAAACATACAAATACCAAGAGAAAAGGAGGTTTTACAAAAGTAAACAGTGTCAGTGATTTTGGTGACAATAACAAGTCATTTAACATATAATTTGAGTTCCAGAATTAGATAGTAGGAAAATTGAGGGTCATAAAAACTGTTAAAGATGTAAGGCCAATGTTTTCCCCACAAGCTTTATGAAAACAATACTCCTATCATCTCGGCTCACTGCAACCTCTGCCTTCTGGGTTCAAGCTATTCTCCTGCCTCAGCCTCCCGAGTAGCTGGGATTATGGGCACCCGCCACCACACTCAGCTAATTTTTTTGTATTTTTAGTAGATACAGGGTTTCCCTATTTGGCCAGGCTGGTCTCGAGCTCCTGACCTCAAGTGATCCACCTGCCTGTGCCTCCCAAAGTGTTGAGATTACAGGCATGAGCCACCATACCCAGACTCAAATTGATCTTATATTTAACTAATTATATATGTGTAATAATGATAAAAATGAGAGGAGGCAGAAGAGAAGAAAAGACAGTAATTACTATTTTGGGATATACTGTGCCTGGTCCTTTGCTAAATGCTATTACATATAATATCTCATTCAGTCTTCCTAGCAAATATATTTGATAGCTACTATATTTATTATCATTTTTCAATCACAAAAGATGAAATTGATAGATATTATGTAATTTGTTAAAGGGCATAGAGAAGAAAGTGACAAACCAGAGATTTAAAATTATGTCAGTCTGAATTCAAAAGCATCCCATTATAGTATCTCCCAGATGCAAAAATCTATAAGCATGAATATTACTTCAGAATTTACTTTTAGATAAACTTTAAATTTAAGAAATGTTCTAATTTTTTGTTTTATATTCTTTGTCACATATAATTTAGCCTCTTCAAACTGTGTTCTATAAATTTAGATAATTTTCTATAATCAGAAAACAGGCTACCACCTATATAGAAAAATAAATGGTGTGCCATGTTGATCCTAGAACATTTTCTAGGGTCAAGAGAGTAGTAAAGCTACTGTTTAAAATAAAATGGTTTAGTTAATATGTATGTTCATGTGTTTTTATCTAAATAATCAAGAAATGATGAGGAAGAGATAACATGTTTGAAAAAACCCTGAAAATTTTTTAAACATAAATGCTGTAGCCAAATGAAAAAAAAGTTGTCCTGTAACTATGAAATACTTAACTACAATATTGCACTCCCAGCATTATTATTGTTGCTACTTAATGGAATAACAACAGTAATAATATCTTCTTAAATTCAAATTCCTAAATATAAAGCTAGAAACATAATAGGTCTAGTGCATCTTTACTACAGGACACTTTTTTTTTTACCTTATACATTGATAGTGCAATGTATGTGATAAATGAGTTGGTAATGCAAATATATAATTATTATTATGTGCTATTCAAATTTTCATCAAAAATAGAGAAATACTTTGACTTTAATCAAAATTCTTAATGGTAGTGCGAACATTTTTAAATTTGTGTTCTCCAAAGCATTGTTAAATAATTTATCAGATTAGAGCAAAAGTAATTGCAGTTTTTGCCATTACTTTTAATGACAAAATTGACTTGCTAAGAAAAAGAATAACTCTTTCTTCTCTTAATTAAGTATAGTGCTTATTGGGAACTTAAAGTGGATCCTTCTTTTATATTGTGGAGAGCAGGTATGCTAATAGAAGACAGAGAAAGCCCTTTGACAAGAAATAAAATCCTGAATATTTTATAGATAATCAGCAGTACTGCAAGGGCTTCTGCTGTCTTTTATCAATCTGACTTTATGTTTGGGCACTGAGATCTGCCGGTAGGTGAACTAGAGTGGGAGCTTACCATCATAGAATATACTGTACATACTAGTTCAAGTTTAAACAACATCTTTGGTTTCAACAAAGGGTAGGCAATCATTGCTTAAAATAGATGTATTAACATTTTATTTTTACTTATGATGTAGGGATCAGCAGGAAATGTATTGGGACTACATTTGAAGACTTACTTAGTTACACACACATAGACACATACACACATGAGATAGTCTTCTATATTCAGATCTTCTTTGTTACGAATAAGCGAATTATTTCCTTTATTTCAAAATTCTTGCACTAGTATGAATTATTATTTACTTCTTCCTTGCCAATAATAATATACTTTACTTTTCTTTTTCAGGGTCTAAACTTGAAAAGACTAGAGACAGTACAAGGAGGGAGAGAGGTAAGAATGTTTAAAGAGGGATGGGGAAAAGAGGAAACATGGCTATGGTGTTGCAGTGATGTGGTGATGGTGATTGATGATAATTATGTTGATAATGGAAATGGAGATGCATTGAAGAGAATGTTGTATGCATATGGCTCCGTTCATTCTGCCAAAGCATATTTTACATGTTTATGTAAATGTGTTATTTGTGCTTGTTCCTCTGAAGCTAAAGAAAATGTTTCTCTGATTAGGCAAGCATTGTTTCTGTTATAATGGATTTCTGTAGCAGCAGGTCCTTTCACAGGGGGCAGAAACATTACAATGCAATTTTTAAAACTGTGACTTACTGAGAAATTAGCAAAATTCTAACAATGCAAATATTTTATGACATTTGGGAGTCTTCATTTTCCTGTCAAAGGCTTTTGGCATATGCTACTAGGTTGGTATGCATTATTAGAGAGTATGAAGTTGCTCTGGTAAAGCTAGTAATTTTAAAACTAACTGAATGTGAAGACTTAACATCACTTAATTTTTTTTCCCTGCTAAATATATAAATGCTGTACTTAACTCTGTGATTCAGGTTGCTGGGAGGTGTGGGAAGGGTGGAATATTTAATTCAGTAAATCAAAACATTCTCACTGCACAAAAAAAAATCATTTTGGGTGATACTTATATTGCAATTTTTGTACAAAAGTGAAGGTATTTTGTTCTATACAAATGAGGAAAAAATCTTACTGTCCTCTCCATTTGTAGCTTCCTTTCTATATAAACAGATTTCTTCCCTATAGTGGTGTTTGCTAGCTTTCCTTTGTGTTTTAATTCCAGTTGCATGATTTTAGTATTTGACATTTTAGTTCCTAGTGAATTTGTCATTTAAGGTCTCATTCCATTTTCTCAGCTATTTTCCATCCAGAAAAATCTATTTTTATTTAGGAACACATAAAGTTGGTTCACATTGATGGAAGAGCTAGATGAGGTGAAACATAGATAAATCTTTAGATATTTTTCATGTTGTAGGAGAGCAAGATGATAAGAATATGGTCATCAGTATGACTGGGGAAAAAAATGCACTTCATAAGGAAGATCTCAGAACCTTTTACAGCTTTGTGAGAGTGACTGCTTTCATTCAGATGTAACCAAAATAGATCTACTTATAGAAAGAACTAAACTGATCACCTCCTAAAGTGAAAGTTTTCATCTGAGCAGTACTGCTACAATTTATCTCTGCTGATTTAGTGCCTTTAGGGACATACAAATGGAGCTACTCAGCTTCTCCTTGCTGCTTCCTAGTCTAATAGCAACTGTGTGTCAAAAGAAGGAAAACTGAAATCCATATATCCATACAATGGCTTTGCTAAATGGTGGCAAAATTCTGCATTTGTTTTACTAAGATTTTTATAGTTTTTAATGTTATTTTTAAATGCATAATGATTGGGTTTTATTGAAAGAATGGCTCTTAAATCATATTGCTTATTTTTCTAATGTCCTTTGATTTTATTTTTATTATAAGTGTATTTATAAGTAAAGAACATGGCGAAAATGTGTTTAAATTAATTTTAGAAGTATATTGTTCTCAAAACTATTTTGTGATTTCTGTGAAGGTCAAAATTGTAATAATTTACAATTTAATGTATACATCTCCATAGAAGGGACAACACTGATTTTGGACTTCTCCCTCAGGGTAGTGGAATAATTGTAAAAAGCTAAGATCATCAAATTAACCATAATCCAGTAATGTCTTCTCCACTTGACATCTCTAATTCATGACCAGAAAGTGAAGGTCAACTATTAAAATTCAAAACAACTACTTAACTTCCACTTGAGGCAGCACTGGGCTACTTAGGCATATTTCTATTCAATGTAATTACTTACCTTAACTTTCCCTGTGACTAAGAGGCCTAGTATGTTCTGAGATAAGAAACTTCAGGGAGGTATAAGACAATTAGGTGAAGTATGTTGTAAAAACTGTTCTTTTCAAGTCTCAATGGTAGATGACCTGTAAACAAAGAGTACAATTGCTATGTTAAGGACCTTGTGATCTCACTTGCTTAAGAAATGGGATGTGTATGTATCTAACTTCCATTTGTTATGTTCTAGGATGTGTGTGCGTAACAAGATGTACAATGTAATTCTGATTATGTTAAAATGTGAGGGTTTAGAAAACTCTTACTCCAAATGATTTCTTAGAATTTCTCATTGTAGTGCTATTATGATTGATAAATGACAATAATTGCTTATTATGATGAATTAATTTCTTAGTTCAAATGACAGCTATTCCCAATGGGTGTTGATGGATGCAATATCAAGGGCTTATTACCAAATATTTATAAGAAGATTTAAGAAGTGTCATTTAAAATGTTCTATTTACTTATTGAAGTAATGAAAACAGAGTATTCATAGAAAATGAAGTAGACAGTAATATGCTATTTAGCTAAGTGGTAAATACCATTAAAAAACAAATTGCCAGACAGGAAGGCTAGATTTGAAACTATATGCTGTATAAAAATATAAATTAAGGAGAAGTGATTAAAATGTAAATTACTTTTCTGAAGGAAATAGAGATAGGTAACACCTAAATTGCTAAATTGTGAAATATATGAAAATAGTTATTAGCTGTATAAAATAACTCCAGTTATATTGGTATTTTTATACATGCATATTGTGTATACAATTTGAGGGGGCTGATTATAATAGATAATAAAAAGCTTGTTTAAAAAGGGAGATTAGTAGAATGCTATACAAAATGTGATTGTTTAACAGATATTTCTAACTGATTATAAACAATTTTCTTGCATCCAGTGGGATTTTGCAACTCATAGAAAAACCTCAGTGAAATTCACTGGGTAAGACACATAGATAAGTCATTTTTTTTTTCATTAAGTGTGGATAATACTAAGTTACTGTAATTTTTCTTAAAAGACTTTAAAATACCTTTGTTATTTTAGGTAGTTTTTTTATTTTCCAAAGGCCAGTTTTTGTTTAAGTATTAAAGCTTCTATGTGTGCCTGTAGCAGGACGAGCCATGGACAAAACCCCACAGACACCGAGATAGTGAAGGAAGTAGCTTTTAATCAGCTGGAAGCATCAGCAGACTAGCATCTTAAAATCCGAGCTTATTGAGTGCACAATTTCTGTCCCTTTTGAGGGCTCATAACACTAAAGATTTTACACGAAAGGATCATGATTGATTGAACAATCTAGGTGGTATGTGACAGGGGCTGCAAGCACCAACAATCAGAGTGAAACAGAACAGAATGAGAAGCTTCACAGTGTCCTTCCATACAATGTCTGGAATCTGTGGATAACACCAGTTGCTAGGTCATGGGTTGAATTTTAACTGTCAGGCTAAGGTCAGGCAGGCCCAGGCCTGGTTTTGGGTCTGGTGCCTGGCTCTAGGCTGCCTGCCTTTGGTTTCACTTCCTTGTTTCTTCTTAAAGCAGGTACTGAGTATAAAACAATATAGAACAATATGGGGGGGATCTCTTTCTCTCTTCTCTCATTTCCCCCCTTTGAGACTCTCACTCATTTTATTAGTGGGAGTTCTCACTTTCATTTTCACTACTTATGTCTTCCTGTGCAATAGATTGATAGCGATTCATATAATATACTTGGGCTGAAGCTTTCTGGTGAACTAAGGTAGTGATGAAGCTTTTTATCATTTGAAGAAGTACAGGTAGCAAACAAGGGAGTAGTAAGCAGGTTTCTATTACTATTATAACTCCTATGATAAGAGTTTTAAATCCTCCTATTGCTGGGAACCAATTTCCAAACATGGCCCCAGGATGAAATCCATGCCACACTTGCACAGGTACATGTGCCAGTTTCGTTATATCTTTAAATATGTCTTCAACTACCTGCCGTTGATCATCTATGTGGAAACAGCAATTAGTAAGGTTAAATTTTCCACAAACTCCTCCTTCAGCTGCTAGCAAGTGGTTGAGAACTAGTCTATTTTGGTAGATAGTATTCCTTATCTGAGTCTCTTGCCAGGCAAGAACAGTCAAGGCTTGACAGGTTTTATTAGTAATAATTTCTAAAACAGCTTGCAACCATATGATTCAGTTGAGCATGAAGATGGGGGTCCGATATCCCCGTGAGCCATCTTGTGCCCAACTGGTGGGCCCACAGTATTGTATAATTCTTTCAGGGGGCCATTCATCATCTTTCCAGTTACCTATGGCTATGCTTCATTTTTCACGGGAAGCATAGACAGGGAATCCTAGGAGTTTGTCTGTTTTTATGGGCAGTAGGAAGAAAGGTGGTTTAATAGTGCCAATTACACAGCTACCTGTCCACTGATCAGGTGGCTTAGCATAGGCTCTATGTCCACATATCCAGTATAACCTGGTGGGGGCAGTCCAGTGCCAGTGGAATTCTGGGTGGGCCCAAACAGTCTGCAATTTTGGAAATTTACTGAATGGATTTCTTTCTGTGTAATTGGAACTCCACCATGTAACTGTTTTTGTGGTACCATTGTACAGTTTTTGTCTAAGACACTTAAGCCATCCTACAGGATGAGTGAATTCTTTTCCTTCTCTAGCTATGCAATATTGTCCAATAATTGAGGCTTTTAGAACTCAGAAATTGTCAGGGTGGTTCTTTTGGGCCGGGAATTCATCAGGAACTGGGTCTGTAGGAACTAATTCTTGGGTTTCCCATGGCCATTGATCTCCTGTTACAGTTCCTCCACAAACGTAACATGAAGTGACTTTTAGACACTGAGCTACATGCTCGGCTAATTGCAAAAACAAATTTCTAGTTTTTCCTGGAATTTCAGGTACTGGCACATTTAGTTCATCATAGAAAGTCTGAAATACTGGCTCTGGAGAGCATTTTCAAATCCCTCCTTTTATTAAAATATTTACCTTAGAGTCTAGTCCTTTTCCATCAATGCCTGGAGATACGTATTCTCCTTTTCTCCATTTTGGGTCCAAGGGGTTTGTGATTACTAATTCTTAAAGGTTGCAGCTTCCACTCATGCAGGAGGGGCTTCCTTTCCCTTTTTGGAGCCAAACAGGATCTTTTTTATCCTTTTCCCAAGTGGCCCAAATGACACATGACCAGTACCCACATTTTTTTCCACACAGTCCTAATTCATGACAGATGTACTTATTTTCAGTCATGTAGCATTTTTCCCAATTAGAAGAGCCACATCCTGCTCCTAGCTTATTGCTATTAATGACAGCACAAGCATCAAATTATAAGATTATGTGTTTGGGTACCCCTTTTTCTTCTGTTCTGGCTAATACTTTACTTGTATCATTTATGAGTCCTCACTAGTCTTCAGTCCTTAATCTTATTTCAAAAACTGTGGAAATGGGAGGTTCAGAGGGGTCATAGCACACATCGGGCTGGTCACTTCCTGGATTACAGACTTTGTACTGAGTGTTATTATACAAACATGTTCCTTTTGGAATTACTAGGCATTCATAATAACTATAGAACAAAAAGATTGTCTTAACATGTTGTCCTACCTCAGTGACCTGATGTATGCACTGAAAGCAGTCCTCTGTGTGGGAAGAAGCAGTGGAAGCTTTTACCACACAAGTCCATGTTATAAGGAAAATAAGTCCCACGACTATTTTCCTCATGCTTCAGCCATGCGTAGACCAGCCAGCTTCCGGGTGTGACTGGAGCAGGGCCTGTCATCCTCCTCAGGGTTACTTTGCAGGGATTGTCTAGGTTTGGTTTGGCCTCCCAGGTTCCAGTGGCTGTGGGCTTTACATGGCTGTGGTGAATCCAGGCTGGAATTCCTTCTACCTTCACAGCTGTGGGAGTGGTCAGGATAAAGGTCTGGGGTCCCTTCCACTGTGGCCGTAAGGGAGCTACATTCCAGTCCTTGATCCACACACAGTCACCTGGAGAAAAAGGGTGAACTGCGGAGAATAAGCTGACTGGGCACCTCTCATTTACCCAAGTTGAGATTGTATGGGTAATTTTTCCCAAGGCCTGTAACTGTCTCTGCAATTCAATTTCACCCAACTCTTGGGGAGTACCCAGAAGTCCTCGCAGTATAGGAGGAGGCCTATGATAGAATATTTCATAAGGGGAGTATCCTGTTTTCTTAGAGGGGGTGCACCTAATTTTAAATAATACCATAGGAAGGGCCTGTATCCATTTTAATCCTGTCTCTTGACATACTTTCCCTAAACTATTTTTGATAGTCCGATTCATTCGCTCCACCTTTCCGGAACTGTGAGGTTGGTAGGTGGCATGTAGCTTCCAAGTGATTCCCAATACCTTTGCTGTCCTCTGTACTAAGTCAGCCACAAATGCTGGCCCATTTTCTTAGCCAATACATAGAGGCAGTCCAAACCTAGGGATGAGATCTCGAAGAAGCACATGGGTTACTTCATGAGCTTTTTCAGTTCATGTTGGATAAGCCTCTACCCACCCAGAGTAAGTACACACTAGAACCAGTAAATACTTGTTACCTCTGCATTTGGGCATCTCTGTGAAGTCCACTTGAAGATCTTCAAAGGGAGCTGCTCCATAGGCTTGTATGCCAGGAGGAACAGAGGGGCCTTGCTTTGCATTGTGCTGTTGACAGGTAACACATCCATCGCTGTGCTACTGTTTTAGCAAGAGCTGGCAAGTGTGAGATGTAGAAGCACTGGCTTAACAGCTTTTCAAGTGACTCCTGGCCTAAATGGGTAGTTTCATGTACAGCCAGCACGACTGCAGCTCCTAGCAGCTGTGGCACAGCTATTCTTCCATCTGGTAACTTTATCCACCCTTCTTTTATTGTTTGTCCTCCCTCTGCCTGAAGAAAGTCTTTTTCCTCTTTAGAATAAGTAGGCACCAGATCAGGTGTTTGAGGGAGTAGGGGGGTTGTGACTGATGCCCGGTAAGGAGTAGATGCTGCTTTTCATGCCTCTGTGTCTGCTCGGGAGTTTCCTTGGCTCACTGAGGTGGAAGCTCGCTGGTGTCCCCTGCAATGCATGACTGCCACCTTTTGGGGTTTCCATACTGCCTCTAATAATTGCAGAATTTCTTGTTGATATTTTATGTCTTTTCGCCCAGAATTTAACAGGCCTTTTTCTTTATATAATGCTCCATATACTTGAATGGTTAGAAAGGCATATCAAGAGTCAGTATAAATGTTTACAGTCTTACCTTCACTAAGTTCTAGAGCCCGAGTTAAAGCAATGAGTTCTTCCTTCTGGGCTGAAGTGCCCTGAGGCAATGGTTTGGCTTCAATAACATCATCCAAGGTTACCACCGCATATCCTGCGCATCTTTCTCCTCGTGGATTGATGAAGCTGCTCCCGTCCACATATAACTCCCAGTCCACTGATGCCCATGGCTGGCCTCGAAGATCAAGTCTGCTAGAATAGACTGAGTCCAACACTTCCACACAGTTATGTTCGACAGGGCTGTCTGATACTGGGAGTAAGGTTGCAGGATTCAGAGCATTACAGACCTCAATGGTTATGCGGGGGTTTTCACATAACAAGCTTTGGTACTTGGTTAATCTAGCATTTGTTAGCCAATGGTGTCCTTTGGTATTTGTTAAAGTCACCACCACATGGGGGACCTTTATACGTAAGTTTTGCCCAAGGGTTAGCTTGTCTGCTTCTTGTGCTAACAGGGCTGTAGCTGCCAGGGCTCTCAGACATGGAGGCCAGCCTTTTGAAGCTCCATCTAGCTGTTTTGAGAGGTAGGCCACTGGTCTTGGCCAGGGCCCCACAGTTTGGGTTAAAACTCCAACTGCCATTTTTTCTCTTTCTGACACATAGAGTGTAAAGGGCTTTGTCAAATCTGGTAGTCCTAAGGCTGGGGCTGACATAAGCTTTTCCTTTAACTTGCAAAAGGCTTGCTGTTGCAGAGGTCCCCATTCAAAAGGCTCCCAATCGCCTCCCTTTGTAACCCCATACAAAGGTTTGGCTAGCACTGCAAAGTTTGGAATCCATAATCTGCAAAACCCCACAGATCCTAGAAATTCCCTTACTTGCCTTCTGGTTTTAGGTTCCGGTAAGCTGCAGATGACCTGCTTTCTTTCTGACCCCAGGCTGTGCTCCTCTTTCTGAATAGTGAATCCCAGGTAGCGTACCTGCTGTCTGCAGATCTGAGCTTTCTTCCTGGACACCTTATACTCACAGTCCTCCAGGTTTTGAAGCAGGGCATCCATCCCTTTTGCATACCCATCTGCCATGGAGTGTCCTAGCAGAAGATTGTCCACATACTGGAGCAAGACAAAGCCTAGGTCTTTAGCAGGAAACTTCTGGAGGTTTCGAGCCAATGCCTCCCCGAAGATGGTGGGGTAATTTTTAAACCCCTGGGGAAGCTGAGTCCAAGTGTACCAAGTAGTAACACCTGACCCCCGATCTTCCCACTGAAAGGCAAACAGCTTTTGGCTCTCAGGAGCTAGTCTGATGCTAAAGAAGGCATCCTTCAAGTCCAGACAAGTGAACCAGCTGTCCTCAGCTGGCAGCAATCCTAACAGTGTGTAAGGGTTAGGAACTGTTGGGTGCAGAGTCACTGTAGTTTGTTTAACCAAGCGTAAGTCCTGTACAGGTTGATAGTCCTTGGTCCCTGGCTTGGAGACAGGTAGGAGGGGGGTGTTCCATTGAGACTGGCAAGGAGCTATAATTCCAAAAGGTTTCAAGCATTTAAGATGAACCTGTATTCTTTCAAGAGCTTCTCTGGGAACCGGATACTGCTTTTGTCTAATTGGCTGAGCCCCAGGCTTAACTTCCATGAGCACTGGGGCTTGATTGATTGCCAGCCCTGGAGGATTGTCCTCCGCCCATACTAAGGGCCATCGCTTAGCTAAAGCTGGTTTTATCTCCTGACCTGGCTCGGTTAGAAAAAGTCTCCATTCTTCTTCTCAGGGGACTATAAGGGCCATGATAACTCCTGTTCCTGGTAACTTCAGTTGTAAAGAGCCCTGTTTTGTAAAGGAAATGGTGGCTCTTGGTTTACTAAGCAAGTCTCCCTAACAAAGGCAAGGGGCAGTCAGGTATATACAGAAACTGATGAGTCACTTTATGTTCTCCCACTGAGCAGGTCTGCGGTAGGCAGAAAACCTGCTTGGCGGAGACACCCATTGCTCCAATTATATCAATGGTTTTTTTTGATAAGAGGGCCACTGGGGTGGTTACTACTGAGTGTCTGGTACCAGTATCAACCAAAAACTTAATGTCCTTGCCCCCTATTGTCATCCTGACCATGGGCTCCTTGGGGGCATTTGAGCCCGGTCCCCTTCAGTCTAGTAGCCCTTTGGCCAGATTGAACAAAGTCCCTTCATCTTTATCTGTGGTCTTTTGCTCTGTATCACCTTGCTTCTCCTTTTGTTGGAGACACTTATCTTTCCAATGTCCTATTTCTTTACAGTAGGCACATTGGTTACACTGCAGATGTGAGTGATTGGACTGTGCATTCCTCCTGGAACCCTCCTTTCCCTGCCCTTTGGGGGGAATCCCTCTAATTGCTGCAGCCAGCAAATCAGCGTTCTGCCTGGCCTGGCATTCACCCTCCTTACGGCTTTCTGGGTGGCTTGTTACATCTCTATTTACAAATACTTGATTAGCTATCTCCTGTAACTGTGAGGTATTCATCTCTGCAAAACCAGCCTGTTTTTGCAATTTCCTCTGGATATCTTCCATGCTTTGGCTAACTAAGGCAATGTTAATCATATGCTGATTTTCAGGACTATCCGGATCAAAAGGAGTGTAAATACAATAGGCCTCACACAGTCTTTTATAGAATTGGGCTGGGCTTTCCTCCTTTCCTTGGATGACTTCAGAAACTTCATTTACATTGGTGGCCTTTTGAGCCCCTCTTTTCAGCCTTTCAATTAATGCCTCCCGGTATTGTTTTAACCTCTCCATATCTGGTCCTTCATTTGGATCCCATTGAGGGTCCGTTCCTGGCAGAACAATTCTTATGTATTCCTGAGGATTTTGGTAATTGGCTGGGACATGATCCTCTAGCCATTTAGTTGCCACCTGGAGCATCCTTCACCTTTCATCTGTGTTAAAGAGGTACATGAGTAGCTGGTGGTGAGCAGGCCAAGTAGGATTATGAGTCTGTATAATAGTTTGGAGCAAGTCAATTAGAGCTTCAGGCTTTTCAGTGTAAGATGGAATATTATTTTTCCAATTGAGGAGGTTAGCAGAGGTGAAAGGGTAATATACAAAGGCATGCCTTTCCACCGTATGTCCATCCTCATCTATCCCACTATATTGCTGCTCTCTCAGGGGCATTTGGATTCCAGTATTGGGCTGTAAACGGGCTGCCAAGGGAGGAGTGTCTCCTGCAGCTTCACTTCCTTTCCTGTCTACTCTGGGTGGTCTAGGGGCTGTGGGCTTAGGAGTAGGGGGCCTTTCTGCTTGGTAAAGGTGGGGCACTGTTGGTGCCATCTCCTGCCACGAGTCTTCAGGCTCCGAATCAGACAGAACTTTAGGGGCTGGCTTCCCTCGGCAGGTGGAGTGAGAACCTTCCTTAACTAACTGTCCGTTTGCTACTAGTACTGCTGCTGCCTGTCCCCTTAACCACTAGGGGGATCTAAAACTAGCTGTAACTAGGAATCTATATGTGGGAACTGATCTGGGTGTCCTGGCTTGCCAGTTACTGTGTGCCATACCTTTGAAACAAGAGACCTGTCCAGCCTTCCTTCTGATGGCTAACTTACCTCTAATTCTGGCCAACCTATTTCACAGAAAGTTCTTAGTTTTCCTGGAGTCATAGTGACTCCATAGTCTCCTTTGACTCCTTTCTTGAAATTCTTTAACATAGTTCCCAATGGAGTGGGCTTACATTGCACCTGGCCCATGTTTTCTGAAGACAAAATATCATGCTCACACCACACACTCACCACAAAACAAAGAACAGGTAAAGAGAGCACACACACACCTTTATCATTTATACCAAAACAAAATCAGAGTACCAAGAAATTCAAGCCAAGTCAAAACCAAAACCAAAGTATCCAGCAATTCAAGTCAAGTCAAAACCAGAACAAAAGTGCTGATACAGGCATGCCATGGGTGATCAGGCCATGCTTCCACTCAAATGGAGTGGGCAAGTTTCAAAGACATGTCTTACCAAGTTTCAGATGTCCAGACTCCAAGTGCCAGGTCCTTCTCAGTGTTCAGCCGGTGCCTATGTGTACAGTTTTTTAATGGTGGATTGTCTTTATTTTTACTCTACCTCAAAAATGCCCAACCATCGGTATTCTGAATGTTCTGTATCATAAGTCTAAAATCACATGATATGTGACTTTATATCATGGTGAAGAGAACTGATAATTATGGTTGAATATCTAAATCAGGAATAAATATTTAGCTTCTGAAATTCTATTGAATGTGACAAGCTAATATGAAAGACACTGGCTATTGGAACTTTTGGATTAAGGCTGTTATTGGAAGTTACAGAAACTCAGGAACCATAGAGGCTATGCAAATGAAGTACAAATGTATAGTGATCAAGGTTCACTTTTATATAATTTGCATGATTCAGATCTCTTAAAGTGATGAATAATCTTGGCAGGGATAATGTTGATCTTATTAATCTGAAATTCTGAAAAAAGGTTAATATTGGTACACTTGAATATTTTAGATAGTTTATACTCTTAAAAACTGATTATAAAAATGCTTCTTAAACTTCAGAAAGAGAATTAACACTTTAGATAATTTCTAGAAGTATTTAGAAATATGATCAATAACTTTATAGACATACTCATTCCATTACTGCAAAAATTCCCACTTGTGTTTTGGGAATTTTTTAGTTGATGATATTTGTGTGATCATGCCATTGATATTTAAAAATCCCACTTTTGTTTGTGGGATTGCAAGTACAGATAGATTCTCATAGACACTTAGGAAAAAAGTGTACATTTTAAATTATTAAAATAGATGATTTATGAATGTATCATTCTCAAGAAAATAATGAGCATATCTTATAACCTGTTATCTGTTTTGGAGTCCAGAATGCTTCACTAACTTTCTCTGCTGGATTACAGTGTGCTGATTCTCTATTTTCTTTGCTGAAAACCATAAATAGGAAATTACTGATGACACAAACCTCAGAGACTTAAAGAAACATAATTAGAGACAGTTGAAAAAGGCAGATTGAAAATCAATGTTTAGTTAAGTACTCTTTGCCCAGCCTTGTTTTATATTTATATTCATTAATCATTGAAAATAATACTTCAAGATTCTTTATTGATGTAAAGTATCATTTAAATATATAACATCCTAAAGAAAGGAATTATTTTATTCTGATAGTGGACTTTATGCCTTTGCTAATAGACTTGGATAGACTTTGCATTGTTTATCTTTTGAGGAATTAAATATTTCTACTTGAAATTGAAAATCATTTTAATTCTCTCCAAAAGAGAAAATTCTGAGAATCAGATAAATTATATTCTGAATTTCAAAGTAACTTGCCAACCTGGAACATTAGCACAAGAATGATTTCAACTGAAACAAAATAAAAATCACCAATGATTTCTCTTTCCATTTATAATGTAATTAGAATTATGAATCAGACTACTTTAGGACTAGGTTATTGCTTGAGTTAAGCAAAGTCACTCTTTTCTCTTGCCCAAAAGATCACTGGAGAGAATTTTTTTTTTTTTTTTTTTTGAGATGGTGTCTCACTCTGTCGCCCAGGCTGGAGAGCAGTGGAGTGATCTCTGCTCACTGCAAGCTCCGCCTCCCAGGTTCACGCCATTCTCCTGCCTCAGCCTTCTGAGTAGCTGGGACTACAGGCATGCACCACCACGCCCAGCTAATTTTTTTTGTATTTTTAGTAGAGATGGGGTTTCACCATGTTAGCCAGGACGGTCTGGATCTCCTGACGTCATGATTTGCCTGCCTCAGCCTCCCAAAGTGCTGGGATTACAGGCGTGAGCCACCGTGCCCAGCTGAGAATTGTTTTTTTAAAGGGATAAAAGAAGAAAAATATGCAACTTCCAAGACTAGAACTAAAATTGAAGAAAATGTACTATTCTTGGAAATAAGAGTTAGCAAAAATCATTAAGCAATATTGTTCTCTTAAGGTCTAGTATTTTGCATAATTTGGAAATTATAGGAGATAACTACTTATTTTATAGCCTTGTGCATTGAATAAAAAGAATCTTCCATAAGAAATCGATCATGATTATAAGTTTTCTTTGATAATTTTTGTGCAAAACTTGCTTCTACTTGTATGTTTTCTTTATGGTCTAATATGCAGAATACACTATCTTGAATTTTTCTACTTCAGTTCAACTTTAGAGATCCCATTGTATAGTTTAGTAGAATAAGAAAATATTGTATAATATCAGTGATGACAATTTTTTGGGAAATATATAGAATTTTTCAGTGGTTTGGTGCCTATAGCCTGCCACTAAGATGTATCTGATGAACAGTGTGAATTTGAGATCAAGAGACCCTTTAAGGACTCAGTAAAAAATATCTCAAAACTCAGAATTGACAGGCAATAAGGAGAGTAAATGGTCTTTATACTTATTGTTGATGAAAAGGGTCAAACTCTGTAAAATATTTGAAGAGATTTATTCTGAGCCACATGAGTGATCATGGTCTGTGACATAGCCCTCAGGAGGCCCTGAGAACAGGTGCCCAAGGTAGTTGGGGTGCAGCTTGGTTTTTTACATTTTAGAGAGGCATGAGACATCAATCAAATACATTTAAGAAATACATTGGTTTGGTCCAGAAAGGCGGGACAACTCAAAGCAGGGGGTGGGGTGGGGACTGCTTCCAGGCTATGGGTAAATTTAAACATTTTCTGTTTGACAGTTGGTTGAGTTTATCTAAAGACCTGGGATAACAGAAAGGAAATGTTCAGGTTAAGATAAAAGACTGTGGAGACCAAGGTTCTTTTGAGGTCTAATAGTGGCTGCTCTTAGAGACAATAGATGACAAGGGTTTCCTATTCAGATCTTTAAAAGGTGCAAGACTTAGTTAATCTCTTTAGGCTTGGGAAGTCCAGGAAGAAAAAAACTAGCTATGTTAATAGAGATTCTTTACAGATGCTAATTTTCCTCCACAAAAGACAGCTTTGCAGGGCCATTTCAAGATGTGGCAAAGAAACATGTTTTGGGGTAAAATATTTTGATTTTCTTCCTTGTCTTGTAATGTTATGCCAGAGTCAGGTTGGAAAGTAAGTCACAATATATAGAGTTAAATAAAACCCATCTGATGAGAATTTATGATTTGTAGGGCATGACTCCCCAGACCCTTTATATAGGAATTTGGGCAAGATAAAAAAAAATCAGTTTAGTCCTAATTATAAATCAACATTTAATTTAAAAAACTACACATTACAAGACCATAATAATTGTTCCTGTTTCAAAAGTTTGTTGAGAAAATGAGTTAATATGCATAAAGCTCTTTGAGTAGTGTCTGGCACATAGGAAGCACCCAATACATGGCAACAGTTACTATTATTATTATTATTATTATTATTATTTATATAATCAGGTCTTTCCTTCATATTTTCTTCTGTCAGAGGTGGTTTGAGTGTCATGCTATTCGGAGATTTTACTGTCTGTGTTGACTAGTACATACCATGACAATGATATCCTATGCCAAGTCTGATTTTTAAAGGATTTTACATTCCAAATCGGTTCTGAGGTAGCAAATCCCAAATATGGCAACAAATTCTACTTTGGAATCTTTATTTAACCTCAAATATTCTATTTCCACATGTTATATTACAGATGAGAGAAAAAATACTTACCTTTTCTACTTATGGCATTGTTTATTGAAGGCAGTGCTTAAGGACTATAGGTTTTATAAGCTGTTTTTCACATCCTATATATTTTCTGGGTCATCTTCAGATTGGATTTTGGAGATCTCTTCTATGTTTGTAGATCACTGACCTTCCAAGAAATGACCTCAAAGAAACCTGTTGATCAAGCAAAACTAAGCTTAGTAGATGTACTTCAGTAGGAAAGATCACAGTAGTGTCTGAAATGGGGCAAAAAATAACTAAAAGTGCACTCAGTTTAACTTTTTTCTCCTTCTTTGGAAGTGTTTGACTGGTTATCTGGATCAGATATATGCCTAGAGTAGGCACATAGTGACAGAAAAATACTTTCCAAGACAAGCAGGAAAAAAAAAGATAGAAAGGAAGGGGAACAAGTGAGGGGGAGCCAGCTTCTGACAGATACAAAATCACTGTGGGATGATAAAACAGCCTTAAATATAAGAAATCCATTACATACATAGACACACACACATGCACAGAAAGCCACACAAAATAATACTTACAACAAGATTAAGCAGTAGTTTGAGCACTAATCAATTACATGAAGAAACTGTTCAACCATCATGTTTCCAAGATAGAGTTCCCCAAAAGGGACGCTAATTTAGATTGTATCTGGTAGGATTACGCCAGTTAGAGACATATACACTTGAGTTAAACTAAAAAGTAAGCAGGAATTTTACCTGAAAGGTCAAAAGAACTGATAAAAGCACATGAAAATTTTGCTAGGGCAACCTTTTAAGAACCTGGTTTAAGACCAGGTTGAGCATGGTGAAACCCTGTCTCTCCTAAAATACAAAAATTAGCTGGGCATGATGGCATGTGCCTGTAATCACAGCTTCTTGGGAGGCTGAGGCAGGGGAATCACTTGAACCCGGGAGGTGGAGGTTGCAGTGAGCTGAGATCGTGCCACTGCACTCCAGCCTTGGGACAGAGCAAGACTCTGTCTCAAAAAAAAAAAGACCAGGTTGGGGGCCTGACAAACCCTCTACCTCCAAGCAAAATGAAGCTAAGTGGAACAAATGAAGACAAGATTGAGGAAGGTTTTGAAAAGGTAATCCAAGTAATTTGTCTAAAGGACATCAAGAACTTCTGAACTCCTGAGTCTTTAGAACTATACCTCTTAGTGACTCAGAGAGTGACAAAAACAAACAGTAGTGTCCTAAGTAACAGAGCAGGTTTCTCATCATGGATAAGTGGTTTTGAAGTTGATTAAATAATCAAAGGATTACTTAAAAAGCATTCTCATTCCTAGGAGGCAGAAACTTCATATTTGAGAGACTGACAAAAATAAATTAAGTATAGACCCAAAGCAGGATTTTCCTCACTTTTACAGTCAGACAGACCCATGAATGGGAGACTTATGAGGCCTCAGAGAAACATGTTTCAGACAGAGGAGCTTGTGCAGACGGGTTTCAATTCACCCTGTGTTATATCTCTACAATTTTTTCACTGTTGATGCCACAAAAGACCACAATGAAAAAAATCTGTTGATTGAACAAAGCTAGGTATGTTAGATCCCAGGCAATAAAAAAAGAACACTACATTAATAAAGTTTCTGTAGTCTCTAAATCGGAAAATTAAGGGAAGATATTTTGCAAGATGTTAAAATCCAGTTTGGGTTAGTTAAAGAGAGGTTTTGCAAGGTTGAGAATAGGCAGGGATTAGGCAGATTTTATGACGTTGTAGCTTCGTACAGCAAGGTTAGAGATTGTGATTTCAGGGTTCTGAAATGAAGCATATTTCTCTTGTTTATGTCTTTTCTTTTTAATCTGGATATAAGTAAGGTTTTGTAGATTTACAGTGGATTTTACAAAGAGATGAGGAGCAAGAAGGATTACAGTAGAAGGATTTTGACTTTTGAATCAATATACATTTAGATGTCGTTTTTATAAGGAACATGTTATTTTTAGAATCAGTTAAACCTTGGAGATATTTTCATTTGAAAAGGCAAAAAACAAATGATAACATTTATTTTGCTCTGTTACATATTTATTTGAAAGTCTATTCTTAAACAAACTTACAGTGTTTTTGTGTGTGCAACTGATCATGTAATTATTTCTTGCTCTTTAACTATGTCAATTAATATAAAAGAAAATACTACTCCAGATGGTTGAACTGATTCAGCCTGCTTTTATCAGAAAAGTATTTATTCATATCCAAATGAGGTTGAACTCTTATGATTCCCTTCTTAAGTACAAATAGAAGCTAATTGCCACCTCAAAAATATAGAGAAGAAAACAAACATTTTCATTATTTGATACTTACCATATCATAGTAAGATTTTTTTTTTCTGTTTTGGTTTATGTTTTCATATTGAACAAATAATCCCTGTGTAAACTATCTAAATTTTTTAATTTTTGGCCTTGCTGTGTAACATATTTAGTTCCTGTAAACCCACAACGGAAAAACGCTGCTCTTCTCTGGAGAACTTTGCTGCCCTTCTCTCAGCTTGGAAATAGATCTCCAAATTTCTTCCCACTCCTTAGTCATCTCTCCTTTGAAGTCAATTATATGACATTAGGTCCATTCTCTGTTCACATCCTATCCTCCAAGCACTTTGAAACAATCTCCAGCCATTGGTCGTCACTCAGCCCTATGAAAGATGTGCACTTCTGATGAGTTTTTACCATTGTCCTTTAATCATACCAAAGGGGCCCCTCAGTTCCTTCCCAGTGATCACCACATCCTCACCTATATGTCATCTAAAACTTTTAAATAAGATTACCTAATAGTGGAAAAAAATGCATTTCTAATTTTTTAGCTCCTAAGAAACATTGTGTTGTCAAACTATTATATAAACAATTGTCTCAATTAGATTAAAAATCTAAGAATTAGAGACTGTTGCAGGAAGTCAGGGACCCTGAATGGAGGGACTGGCTGGAACTGCAGCAGAGGAACATAAATCATGATGATTTCATGGACATTTATCAGTTCCCAAACAATAATTTTATAATTTCTTATGCCTGCCTTTACTTTAATCTCTTAATCCTGTTATCTTCATAAGCTGAGGATGTACGTCACCTCAGGACCACTGTGATAATTATGTTAACTGTGCAAATTGATTGTAAAGTGTGTGTTTGAACAATATGAAATCAGTGAACCTTGAAAAAGAAGAGAATAACAGCGATTTTCAGGGAACAAGGAAAGACAACCATAAGGTGTGACTGCCTGCGGGGTTGGGCAAAAAGAGCCATATTTTCTTGTTGCAGAGAGCCTATAAATGGATGTGCAAGTAGGAGAGATATCACTAAATTCTTTTCCTAGCAAGGAATATTAATATTAATACCCTGGGAAAGGAATGCATTCCTGGGGGGAGGTCTATAAATGGCCGCTCTGGGAATGTCTGTCTTATGCATTTGAGATAAGGACTGAGATAAGCCCTGGTCTCCTGCAGTACCCTTAGGCTTACTAGGGTTGGGAAACTCTGCCCTGGTAAATTTGTGGTCAGACCGGTTCTCTGCTCTTGAACCCTGTTTTCTGTTGTTTAAGATGTTTATCAAGACAATATATGCACCACTGAACATAGACCTTTATCAGTAGTTCTGCTTTGCTGTTTGCTTTGTGATTTTTGTTGGACCCTTATTGGTAGTTCTGCTTTTTGCCCTTTGAAGCATGTGATATTTGTACCTACTCCCTGTGCTTACACTGCCTCCCCTTTTCAAATGCTTAATAAAAACTTGCTGGTTTTGAGGCTCAGGTGGGCATCACAGTCCTACTGATATGTGATGTCACCCCTGGCAGCCCAGCTGTAAAATTCCTCTCTTTGTACTATCTCTATTTCCCAGCTGGCCAACACTTATGGAAAATAGAAAGAACCTATGTTGAAATATTGGGGGTGGGTTCCCCCAATAAGAGACTTTCAGTCTTATACAAGTCATAGTTGTGTTCAAAATAATAGCTTTAAGTAGAATTGCTACTATACACTACATTTGTCTGCTCAAGCTGCTATAACAAATTACCACCAAGTAGGTGACTTTAACAGCATCATTTTAATTTTTCACAGTTCTGGAGGCTAGAAATCTTTGATGCCAGCTCAAAATCAGCAGGTTTAGTTTCTCCTCAAGCCTCCCTTCTTGGCTTGCAGATGACCACCTTCTTGCTGTGTTCTCACATGCTCTTTACTCTGCTTATCCCTGGTGTCCCTTTGTGTGTCTAAATTTCCTAATAAGGGCAATAGTCAGATAGGATTAGAGCCCAGCCTAACAGCCTCATTTTATTTTTCTTTTTGGTATAAATTCATGTGGTACAGGTGTAATTTTGTTACATGCATAGATTTTGTGGTGGTAAAGTCAGGGCTTTTAGGGTATCCTTCACCTGAATAATATACATTGTACCCATTAAGTAATTTCTCATCATCCACCCCCCTCCTACCCTCTTACCCTTCTGAATCTCCATTGTCTATCATTTCACTCTTTACCTTCATATAGAGTTTAGCTCCCACCTATATGATAGAACATGAAGTATTTCCTTTCTGTGTCAGATAATTATCCTTTAAAAGCCTTATCCCCAAATATAACCACATTAGGAGGTCCTGGGGGATAGGGCTTTACCGTATAAATTAGGGGAGGACATAATACACACTACAAGTAATATGACTACATCATCTGTTTCCCTCAAAAAAAGGGCTTCGTCTTTGCCCTCTGCTATTTACCCAAGAGCTTCTTGTTCTCTTCAATAACTTTGAAACTTGATCACATTCAAATTCCAACCACTAACAGTAAACAAAAAAAATAATAGGCCAGGCACAGTGGCTCATGCCTGTAATCCCAGCACTTTGGGAGGCAGAGGTGGGCAGATCACAAGGTCAGGAGTTTGAGACCAGCCTAGCCAATATGGTGAAACCCCATCTCTACTGAAAATACAAACATTAGCCAGGTGTGGTGGTGGGTGCCTATAGTCCCAGATACTCAGGAGGCAGAGGCAGGAGAATCACTTGAACCTGGGAGGAGGAAGTTGCAGTGAGATGAGATCACACCACTACACTCCAGCCTGGGTGACAGAGTGAGAATCCATCTCAAAAAAAAAAAAATAAATAAATAAATAAAAATAAAATAACACTTGTAAACAGTTCTCTGTCTGCAATTATGATATTCCTATTTTTTCCTCAAAGGGAGGCTCAAGCTAGTTTGATGGTAAAAACCTGTCCTAAACTAGAAGACCTACTTACAGTTTTTGTTTTTTTTCACTTCACATGAACATTTGTATGTTTTGCTGCAGAAACATCAAAGTGTTTTGTACAGCCTGCTGCTCCAAACCTTACTGGGGATATTTTTAAAATGTGGTAAATGCTCTGTATTATTATCTGATAATCAAAGTAATTCTGAATTACCAGATACATTTGATCTTCAGAATGTTAGATAAGGAACTGTAGGACTGTGGCAAGATGTATTTCACTCTGAACACTAGAAAAGCAGGGTCCTGTCTCTTTGCCATAAAAAATGAGTTAGCATTTACTAAGTGCTTATCATGGGCCAGGTGTTGTTGTAAGCACTTTACACATATTCAATCATTTAATTCTCCAGTAAACTTTAGAAATAGTCATGATTATTCTCATTTTAATACAGAAGAAATGAAATCAGAAAGTGTTTGAATAACTTCCCCGAAGTCATAGTTAGTAAGCCCATGAAGCCAGAATTCAAAGCTAGAAAATATGTCTCCAGTGTAAAACTTAAACAATATACTACGACTTATAAGGAGAGAAATGAATAGACATACCACAACTGAATAATTTTGGACTAATGGCATTCCTTGAGAGCATTAGCTAATCTCCACTTAACTAAACATTTCTATTCTCTCTCCCTCTTTTTCTACTCTTTCCCCTGGTCTATCTTCTTGCCTACCTATTCGTTGCCTATAGGTGTTATCTCATCCAAGACATGACTATAACTACTATTTTGATGTGCTTTGGAATTGTTGGATTACAAAGAATAGAAACTTATATGTCAGATGCATCCATTTGGTCTTGGTCTCCGTCTTTTGGAAAATGGACAGTTATTTATTCTATTTCTCTTTTCTCAAATTCCACACCACTGTACTCTGTGCAAGCTAGATAGCGTCTTTACTTTTTTTTGCTTGTACTTTGTCCTCCATGATAACCTCCAAATGATGGTATCAGCTATCTACTCTATAGATGAATTATAACTTCTAATTTTTGACAATGTGGTATAATTTTCCCAGGTTCACCTACATGATTCAATCAAATATAGCCGTGTGCCACCAAATGACATTTTGCCCAAGGATAGACTGCATAGATGACATAAGACATAGGTTTCATAAGACTGTAATGGAGCTACCCTATACTGGTGTATTTTTTTTTTATCTTTGATAACATATTTTCGCTGTAGCTTTTCTCTGTTTAGATATGCTTAGATACACAAATATTTAACACTGTGTTACAGTTGTCTACAGTATTGAGTCTAATAACATGCTGTACATGTTTGTAACCTGAGAACAATAGGCTATACCGCATAGCCTAGGTGTATAGTAGCCTATGCCATCTAGGTTTGTGCAAGTCGAATCTGTGATGTTCACACAATAATAAAATCACCTGACAATGCATTTCTTTTTTCATTTGAGACAGAGTCCCGCTCTTTCACCCAAGCTGGAGTGCAGTGGCGTGATCTTGGCTCACTGCAATCTCCGCCTCCCAGGTTCAAGTGATTCTCCTGCCTCAGCCTCCTGAGTATCTGGGACTGCAGGCGCATGCTACCACACCTGGCTAATTTTTTCTGTATTTTTAGTAGAGATGGGGTTTCACCATGTGAGTCAGGATGGTCTGAATCTTCTGACCTCGTGATCCACCCACCTTGGCCTCCCAAAGTGCTGGGATTACAGACGTCAATGCATTTCTTAGAATGTATCCCCATGGTTAAGCAATGCATGACTGTAATTATGCTTTAGTAACAGGAATTTGTTTAAGAAAAAGGCATTTTCTTTTCCTCTCTTTTTTTTTTTGATGTTTGAAAAGAAGAAAAAATTCAAATGATAAAAGCATCATTTAGCCTATCTTTTACATTTACCACCAGTAATATAATAGAAGATTCTCATGATCTGGAAATATTGTGTGTGGGAAAAACATTAAGGCACTGTGGTTAGGGAAGTTATGTCATTAACAGCCCTTCTAGAATTAAGGTTGGGCAGTGCTGGCTTACCATTTCCGTTTTCTTTTGTTATTTTTTGATCAATAGGGATTGAGTGAGGAAAATAAGAAATTTGCCTGAAACAAGCAGTTTGTAGACTCTACCAGCTTTTCCTTTTGATTTTCTCTTGATTTCTGCCATAGCTATGTCCTGATCATCATTGAAAAGTTAGCTTCTCAGTTATCCAAGTAGACATCCAAGTCTATTTCAGTGGAAGTGAGGTGAAAGTCTTATCTTTCATTGATTAAAAGCAACTAACCCTATGAAGAGAGACAAATGTTAACAATATAGTAAATTAAAACAGTTGTCTATATATTACTGATCCAATGTATATCTAATCCATTGTATGTCTTAAATCAAAGCATTGCCAATATGTGATTTCTGACTGTGGCCAGTAAATCTCTTTTGTAAGCTATAGAGAAAGGGATCAGATAATATTCTGCAAATGAAAATTCACAATATATTTGCTTGTCCATTTCTATATGGCATTGGGGTAGATAGTCACAAATAGAACTTTGAAGAGTATCCTCTAAAATGGTTGAGAGAAAATATATGTCTTATTCGAATTTGTATTTTTATTTGTAATTACTCAGAATGTTAGATTAAAAATGAGCAAGTTAATGAAATACAGCAATTTTAACTCATCTGCCTATTAACTGATACCATTGTCAAACCAAATCATAAGTGTTCTCCTATGCTTTATATAAAAATAAATTGAAATGCAGATTTACTTCATACTCTGATGTATAGTACTTAAAAAATTTAACATATTTGTTGAAACACATGGAGTCAATTTTAAGGTTCTGTGCATACTGTATACAACCTGTTAGCCTCTTTTTTATCAAAAATAGACAAGTGTTTCTTTATTCATTTCTTGCTTCCAATGGTGGCCTATCAAAACTGTTGCTTTCTCCTCTGACAAGTTATATTTAGTAACTGTGATGGTTAATTTTAGGTGTCAACTTGACTAGATCAAGGAATACGAAGATAGCTGGTAAAGTATTATTTTTGGGTATGTCTGCGAGGGTGTTTCTAGAGAAGATTGGCATTTGAATCAGTAGACTGAATAAGGAAGATCTGCCCTCACCCAATGTGAGTGGGCACCATCAAATCAGCTAAGGACTCAGATAGAATGAAAAGGCAGAAGAAAGGCAGATTTGCTTTCTCTGTTCCGGAGTTGGGGCACCCTTCTTCTCTTGCCTTGGACATCAGAACTCCAGGTTCTCTGGCCCTTGGACTCTGACTTGTAGCAACACCCCCACCCCATTCTTAGGCATTCAGGCTTGGACTGAGAGTTACAGCATCCATTTCCCTAGTCCTGAGGCCTCTGGACTAGGACTGAGTCATACTACTGGCTTCCCTTATTCTCCAGGTCACAGACAGACTAGCAAGGGACTTCTCAAGCTTGATGATTTCTTCAGCTAGTTCCCCTAATATATCCCCTCTCATCTATCTATCTATTGATCGATGTATCGATCTATCATCTATCTACCTACCTACCTATCTACCTACCCACCACCTTATCTAACCTGTCTCCTAAATGTTCTATTTCTCCAGAGAAACCTAACTAATACAGTAACTTATTAGCCCTAGTATATTTTCTGGAAGCAAAGGTCCCAAAGATTATTGAGGGTAGGTAGTCCTAAGTTAAAAAAAAATTAGTGTCAAAAGTGTAGAGAGATCAAAAGCATTAAGTAAAGCAAATTATCTTCCAATTTTGCCTTGAAAAGAATATGACTTTTTCAATGAATACTTTTGATGGAATAAAACAGGTGATAGTGATGTTGAAAATAATAGTTCAAGAGTTGGCAACAAGAAAATGAATGTGAAAAACGTATTTAAGAATATGGCAAATAAAGGAATTTAAAAGAATTAGATGCTACCTGGAGAATATAGTAACTTCAATATTCATTTCAGAGTAATTCATAAATGTTTTAATGTAGAACTCCGGTCAAAGAAAACTGCTAATGATTTAGGCATTAATGGAGCCCATGGTTTCACAAAGGGTCATAAAATAATTTATTAGAATTTTGTATATGTTGTATATGTTTTTCAGACAAAGACATCTATGACACAAAAATTCATTAAATTATCTCAAAACCAAAGAATAATTATATAATAGAAGGCAGGATAGCATATTAAACTTTTTATATAGCATGTATTTTGGAGCTTCTTATACAAGTTCTGCCCTTTGCTTAGATTAAAACTAAGCAAATTAAGGGAATTTAGCAATTTTAACTCATCTACCTGTTATTTGACACCATTGCCAAACCATATCATTAGTGTTGTCCTATGCTTGGTTATGTAAAAACTAAGTGAAATGTAGATTTACTTTATATTCTAGAAAAATGGAATTTAAAAAAAATTAACACATTTGTTGAGACACATGGAGTCACTGAGCAATGTGATGTTGAACAAGTTGCCTATCTTTTCATATTTCAATTGTTTCTTCACTAGGGAAAAAAAATAAACTTAGTGGTTGCCCCTTATAGGATTGTTATGAATAGATAAAATGAAATTGCCTATAAAAATGATGATCTCAATATCTGGTACCAATAAAAATACTCACTAGGAAAGTTTTAAATATTGTTGTTTCTGTTACTTCACTTTGAATTAATAAGACAGTAGACATTCTGCTCACTAGGTGTAAAGCCACTTACTCAACACTACATCCCACACTGAATAGTGGCCTATTCAAGGAGAAACTTCTCAAGAATTACTAGTTGCAAAAATAGTACTTGACACTTATTTCTATAATATTGTGCTTATCACATTGTACTGTGACTCTTTTTGTTTATCTCTCTGTCAGTCTGTCAAATAGACTATGAGTTCCTAGAGAACAATGTTTTATTCAACTTACATTCATAAAACCTAGTATGGCTTCTAATATGTAGTAAGCACCCAATAAATGTTTGTTGAGTTGAATGTTGTTTCTTCTTTAAGATCATTAAGAGTTGGGTTTACAGCAAATGTTACTGGTTTCTTTCTGCATACATAGATCATTCATTCTTCATTTTTTTTTCCTTTTGCCTTTCATATATTTAATTATATTTTGGGATCATTTAGAAATAAATAGAGCAGTAAAAGTTGGTAAGTATATTTAATTTAATTTCTTCCCATAATATCCTACTTAAATATATAGATGATGATAATAGTTGGCACTTCTTAGGTGTATTTGAGTTATTAAAATTTGATATAGTGAGAAAAATAAGTATTTATATAGCCTGATTTTATGGGAAACATTTTTAAATGTGGTTGAATTTTTTTTAATTTGACAAGTTTCATAATTTTAAAGCTGGTGATTCAAGTGAATTTTAAAGCATGTTTATGCTGTTGCATGATGGGGCAAACTCAGCTGGTTAAATTACCCATTATCCTTTGTCAGAATTAAATTATACAAGGTCTGCAGACACTCATCACTTTTATCTAATGTGACCACCTTGAACTGTAATTCCCTTTTGAATAAATAAGGCTGATTCAGGTGGAAAGAAGATTAACTGATTGCCTAAAGTTATGTAATGCATGTGGATTTAGTACATAGGTTTTAAAATGACATTGTTAAATGGTATTTAAACTAATGTGTAATAATTAAGGAAGGACACTCTTTAAAATGACACAAAAGTGATATATGAATATGAGGACCAAGAAACTGTGCATTGGCATATAGAAAATATTAGTCATTGGACAGTACAATTTATTGATAGAACAAGTATTTTTCATAATTTCTGCTAACATAGGTGAAATAAAAGGGAGTAATTTGAATTTTAAAAATAAAATAAAGATTGTATATATTTTAGGAGGTCATAAATTTGTAGGTATTAAGTAGCATGAATAACTCTTCTTTTCCATCCTGAAAACTCTACCAATGTAGAGTTAATACTCTAAATTCATGAGGTAGTCTGTAATAATAAAACATTAAACCAACTGGGCTCTTTTCCTGGGAATCACTGAAGCAAGAAGTACTGTATCAGGAGAGAGGAAAAGAGAAAAAGAGAGAAAAAAGAAGACAATACAATGAAAAAAAAAAAAAAAAAGGAAAGAAAACTAGATGGCCAAATTTAATAGGGTAAGTGGAAAAGCTGTCCATTTTATATGTAGTCAAATAAAATTTTCTCTCTAACCTTGGAAGGGATACACTTAAAGCATAAACCAGTTTTAGGTTATGAAAGGAAATTCCAATATGCCTTATTTCATGTAACTGTGGGGAAAGCACTTTATAGCTCTACCTTTAAACCTTAAAGTCAGCTTTAACGTGTTTTTAAAAGTTATATTCTGGTATTGCTGAGATATTCCTATCACAAAGCTATTTCCAAAGCCACGTTTGTGGTCTAAGCATGTATCTGTAACTTACTAAGGGATCGTCCTGAAAAATTGAGGACAAGTCCAGTTTTTACTTTTGCTTGTTGAATAATGACGTTTCCTAAAGATCTTTGTCTTGTAGGCCTTCCTTTTTTGACACTTTTTTTCTTTTTCTGAGTAATCTCATACCTTAAGTGATTATAAAGTTTGACTGTGTTCTGACGGTTCTTAAGTTTTTATGTAATGCAGCTTTATCTCCAGACCTATGTATTTATTTACTTGTTGGATATTTTGACCTAAATATTCTGTAAGTTTTAAAAATATGTACAGAGACAGTGAATTGATAATCTTTATTATCTTTAATCTTTATTATCTTTGTTCTTTCCTCCTTCATACACAAGTTCTTTCTGCTTAGTTTTCTATTTCATTTAATGTATTACTATTTAAGGGTCACTCATTGTAGAAAACATTGCATCAACCGTACTTCTTTCTCTCTTATAGTCCCTGTTCTCAAGGTCATTATGCAGTCTCTACTTCAATCTCAGTTTTATTTCTTCCTGTTTATCCCAATTTGTGTTGAGTGAGTTTGTGTCTTCATCATCTCTCAAGGAAATTATGATCATAACTTCTTAATTGTTTCTCCATCCTCTGTCCCTTTCTATCTTCAGCCTCTCTTCTGTATTGTTATTGGAATATAATTACAAGATATTTTCATGTAAGAATATTACTACCTTCCCATCACACAAAGATAAGGGCTAAACTTCATCAACTGAGACTTTAGCAAAGAAGCCTTAACTTACCATTTTAGAAATATCCAAATTTTCTCATCTCTTCTTCAGCTAAGAAGTAATGAGGGAATTTTAGTTTTTCTTTAAGACCCAGTACAAATGGCATCTCATTCAGCAGAAGAAGTTACCTATTCTATGGCATATTTGCACTTGTTATAGCTGCTGCTGTAGAAATTATTACATTTTTAAATATTAATTGCCTTACATGTGTCTGTTTTACTAAATCCAGAGATCTTCTAGGGTAAGGATTGTGTCTTTTATATCTTTACAATCTTCAGAACTTGATTTAAGAGACTTAAGTACAGGAAGTGTTTATTAAACATTTGTTGATACAAGAAATGCATGACATTGTGTTGGGAGGCTCTGAGTTGCAAGGGAGACCTTCTTGAGATTTGCAGGAATTACCACTAGATGTCACTAGCACATTTCTGATAGCAACTTCTCAATCAAGAACAACTAACCTTTACTGAGGACCTACTGCGTGCCAAGACCTTTTAAATAATTCTGCAAAGCAGGTATTATCATCACGAATCCACCCTGGAGACTTATGTTTTGAGTGATTAATAGGTCATACAGCTAGTATGATGTAGAGGTGGGATTTAAATTTCTGCCATCAAGCCCGTGGTTTTCCCACAATCCAAGCTACATTCTGTTTCTTGAATTGTGAGCCTCTGGCCTCCGTATGATAAATAGCATATGTTCCCTTTCCCAACGGATTAAATCTTTATTGACAAAATAAGCTATTATTGAGCTATCTAGGCACTCACAAATACCCTGTGAGTTAAGAGTCAGTGACTTTGTTTCTATAAACTTTTACTAAATATAAAGCAATTTATCATTCATAGAAATCTTTTAAATTAAACATATAAATATAGATTTTGAAACGGAGCAGATAGATTTCTATTTTATTCTCAGTTATTTATGTTTTTTGCAATTTAGCATTTGATATCTACAATTTTTTTTTTTTTTTTTTTAGACGAAGTCTCGCTCTGTCGCTCAGGCTGGAGTGCAGTGGCGCGATCTCCCCTCACTGCAAGCTCCGCTTCCCGGGTTCACGCCATTCTCCTGCCTCAGCCTCCTAAGTAGCTGGGACCACAGGCGCCCACCACCACGCCCGGCTAATTTTTTGTATTTTTAGTAGAGACGGGGTTTCATCGTGTTAGCCAGGATGGTCTCGATCTCCTGATCTCGTGATCCGTCTGCCTCGGCCACCCAAAGTGCTGGGATTACAGGCTTGAGCCACCATGCCCGGCCAATATCTACTATTAAGATAGAGTTGTTAATTAGTGATGGACATATACATGAAATACAGACACTACCTCCAAGCAGCTTATAAGCTTATGATGTCTTCTTGATTCAAAGTCAATAAACATCATAATACTCTTACTGTAGGGTGTATTTACTCTGAGACTTTGGAATCCAAAGAGCATCTATAGATACCAATTATGTTGATAATGTGACTTCCATTATCAACACTTGGATCTTAAAACACTTAGAAGCACATTCCTAAGTATGCTAAAGGCCCACTATGTTCCTGCCTGCTCAGTCAAGATGTCATCGTATTTTTAGACCTAACTCTGCTTTTGGAGAGTCCCAACAAAGACCTAGAACTTGAGGAGAGGTATCACTGTAGAAACCCTTTCTAATCAGAAGAAAACACTGTAAGAAAGAATGATGAGAGGGTGCTTAGGCCTGAATGCATGCATTTGAATGGACCTCATCCTGCTTCCTGCTCTTTGCAGTTGGCGGCACAAAAAGCAGTTAGCGGCACAAAAAGCAGTTAGCAATTATACAAATGAAAGAAAGGTGAGAGGGAGGGAGACGGCTCCTGCTTCTCCTTATATTTTACAGCTTCTCTTCAGTTTAGTCAATTTCACTATCTCATCAGACTAACCTTTCTGCCAAACTCATTGGTTGGTAGTATTTTTGCTTCTGTTATTGTTAATTATTAAAAGGAGTTAAATCTCATTAACTGATTTAAAATTGTACACTTATATACAACATGATAATTTTCTCCACAGATTTTAAAATGTAAGAAATTAATGTAGTCATGGAAACAGTTTATCTCCTTCTCTTAATATTTTATACATGCAGTGAGTTTTTATTTTATGGGAAATTAAATTATATAAATTGGAAAGTTAGCAAAATAAAAGAATAATACATTTCCAATTTATTTCAAAAATTAGAAATAGTTTTAACTTCTAATATTAAAAATGTATAAATAATAGCATAATGTCAAAGTTGAAGGGCCAATTGAATAATAAATTATGTTATTTCTACAAAGGGATGTCTTTTTAGAAAGTAAGTGAAAATACTTACCAACTTTGTCAATATTTGCATTGAATTATGAGAGTTTTCAACTGAGATCATTAGCAATACATTTCTCAAATAAAATAAATGTACCCAGTTTGTACTCCTTTCTTATCAGAAAAGAACATCAAATCTTTTTTTTCTTTCTTTTTTTTCTTTTTGAGACGGAGTCTTGCTCTGTTGCCCAGGCTGGAGGGCAGTGGCCTGATCTCAGCTCACCGCAACCTCCGCCTCCCACGTTCAAGCGATTTTCCTGCCTCAGACTCCCACGTAGTTGGGACTACAGGCGTGCGCCACCACGCCCAGCTAATTTTTGTATTTTAGTAGAGATGGAGTTTCACTATGTTGGCCAGGCTGGTCTCCAACTCCTGACCTCGTGATCTGCCCGCCTTGGTCAACTCTTTTTATACTGATAAAGACTAGAGAAATGATCTCTGTTATGTACGCCTTCCATCTTTTGCTTTCTACTTTTGCCTGGCTCAGGGTACATACTAAAAAAAATTTCATTGGAATGTTGAATGCATGAATAAAGAAGTTGGATATACAACGAAAGTTGGAGAAAGATTTGGTAATCACTCAGTGGCTTCCTCCTCTTGCTCCCTGCCTATCCTGGCTTTTTCTTTCTTTTTTTTTTTCCGAATTTCCATTCTTTTATTTATTTATTTTTATATATATATATATATATTTATTATACTTTAAGTTATAGGGTGCATGTGCACAATGTGCAGGTTTGTTACATATGTATACATGTGCCATGTTGGTGTGCTGTACCCATTAACTTGTTATTTACATTAGGTATATCTCCTAATGCTATCCCTCCCCCCTGTCCCCACCCCACAACAGGCCCCAGTGTGTGATGTTCTCCTTCCTGTGTCCAAGTGTTCTCATTGTTCAGTTCCCACCTATGAGTGAGAATATGCGGTGTTTGGTTTTTTGTCCTTGCAGTAGTTTGCTGAGAATGATTCACAATAGCAAAGACTTGGAACCAACCCAAATGTTCAACAATGATAGACTGGATTAAGAAAATGTGGCACATACACACCATGGAATACTATGCAGCCATAAAAAATGACAAGTTCATGTCCTTTGTAGGTACATGGATGAAGCTGGAAATCCCTGGCTTTTTCTACTGAGAAACCACCATGGAAAATCCAGGAACTCACAGTGTGCAGCTTGCAAACTCTGATTTAGTAAAAGAGTAACAGGAGAGCCTAGTGATGAGAGGGCATGCTCTTTGGAACCAGAATGCCCGGGAACAAATCCCTGCTAGGTAATTTACTAGCTCTTGTAATAACAACAGCAAAGAATTAGAAACAGTAATAAGCCTGTTTTCTCCTCCTTAAAATGGGAGATAGTTGTGGTATCTACTTCATAGAGTTATTATGAGAATTAAATGGGCCAAAATATGCAAAGCCATTAGAACATACATAACATTTTGTAAATGCTTTGGATATGGTGGTTGTTGTTGCTGCTGGTGCTGGTGCTACTGCTGTTTTTGTTGTTAAAGAAAATTGCAGTTTAGGGAGGATAGGAATAAACTATCTAACAGGCTGCCTTGTTTGGTCCCCAAGTGATAAACAAAAAACAGGGGTCATTTTTTTTACTTCAACCTGCATGAAGAATTAGTTTTACTGAGTGGGAAGTTTGGGAATTATATATTTTTTCTTTCATAATTCTAAGAGGGAAGAATGAGTTAAAAAATTACTTAAATGAGAGATTGGTGATTTTTTAAATGTTCATCATATTTAGTAGGCTACTTTACTAGTCAAATTTTTATATTTGTTTGCTAGAAATAAATTTGCATATAAAGCCTGCTTTTGAGCCTCTCAATGAATCATACCTAAAGAAACCTCCATTCAGGTCATGAGCCATAAGGAAGGCACCACCTAATGGCAGAATGTTTTAATTGCTAGCACAAAGCTAAACAGAAACAATCGGCCTTTAATGTTAAGCTTGCAAATGGAAATAAAAAGATAGCATTCATTACAGCAACATCCATTTATATATGTAAACCTTGGTTCCATGTAAATGAGCCTTGAGGCTTAGCAGGACTAGAAAACAATTGCAGATTATGAATATGATCATTGAATGTGAAGACCTTCCTGAGACATCATAGTGTTAATACCAGAATCCAGTCTGCCAGGGATCAAATCTAGACTTTACCTCTTACTAGCAGTTGAGTTGACCTTAAGCAAGCTATTTAACTTTATGTCTCACATTCCTTGTCTGGGACCTATGTCAGGGTTATTGTAGATTAAATAGCTCATATTTATAACATTCTTAGAATAGTACCTGATGTAGAATAAGTACTATGTAAATGCTTATTAAGTGGATGAATAGAATTACTTTATGTACTTCAATTCAATGAAGTTCATAAGAAGAAACCAAAACCATCTTTTAAAAATGTATTAGTGATTTACTGCATGTTTCAAAGTGAAGGCTTCGAAAGGTACCTCAGTTTTGTACCTTTGCACTGTAAGGTGTGACTTTATGTAGTCCCAAAAGCCAATGCCATAGGCAGAAAAAAAAAAAATGATTAAGAGCATCAGTTTTGTGGTGTCAACCACACTTTAAAAACCCTGGCTTTGCTACTCAACAGTTACATGACCATAGACATATTCTTATGTTTATATATTACTTACATTATTTAAACCTATTTTCTTATTTTCATTCATTTGTAAGCACTGGAAAATATTATCTCTTACTTTAATCATCCTTTTTTACTTTCTAGCAAATTCACTCTCTTCTTTTCCATTACCTAAGTGACTAAGTGTTGCCATCTTTGATATTTTAAAATATAGGCCCAAAATCTGTTGTAAATTGTTTTGTATTAAATAGTTCTAAATTTTATTACGTATTAAACAGCAAAACGCTAACATTATGTATGTCTGGTAAATATTTTATTTTCTTATTTTTATTATCCCTGATTCAATATTTTCTTCTAATCGTTGATACTATGTTAAGGAAAGATGCATGCAATTTTATGTAAAATAAGTGCTCTAAAAACAGAAGTACAACTTTGAGAAAATATTAAATAATAATCTAACTCTTTTTCATCTTCTTTGTGGTACTCTCTTTCTGGAAGAAGTAACAACTGTAGTTATGGAGACTTTTTTTTTTTCTTTTTTTTTGAGACGAGGTCTCATTCTGTTGCTCAGGCTAGAGCGTAAAAATGGCTCACTACAGCCTCAAGGTCCTGGGCTCAAGCAATCTTCACACATCAGCCTCCTGAGTACCTGGGACTACAGGTACACACCACTGCACTTGGCTAATTTTTAAATTTTCTGTGGAGACGGGGGCTCACTATGTTGCCCTGGTTGGTCTCTAACTCCTGGGCTCAAGCCTTCCTCCTGCCCTGGCCTCCTAACATGCTAGGATTACAAGAATGAGCCACTGTGCCTGGCTGAGCCTAGTCATAAAGTCTCATTTAGATTGGTTAACTTCATAAGAAATTAAAACACTGAAGAGAAAATAAACTTTTATGAATAAACACTTATTTTATACATCCCAAAAGAATGCCTTCTGTTTATATGAACAAAAGCTTCATTCATAATTATACTTCAGTGCTCTTTCTGTCTCTTTTGCATAATATATAACTTGCAACTTTCTCAATGACATAAGTGTTAGACTGTGTCATTCTGAAAACGGGTACTATGATCTAAGAGTTGATCATAGTAGTTTTTGTAGAAGATGTTTCTGTGGTGAAATTTGGGTAAATTGTTCAAATTTAGAAACCTTGATAATACAGCCTCATTTCTTCCACAGGCAGCCTAGGTAAGGAAAATCTGCTTTGGGATTCTCAGTGAATGTGCAAGTTAGTGTTTAAAAGACAACTTAAATTTCCTTCCTTAAAAGAGGTGTGAAGGAGTGAGTTATTGAAGTTGCAATCTGCAGTTTTGATATTCATGTATAAAAAGGGGCAGATGTTCTTTTCTGGTAAATCATTCCCATAATACATTTGCCCTGTATTCAGAGATGCATATGCTTACTGCTAAGTCGTGGCAGAGATTTCAGGAAAACATTGATTAAACTCCACTGGTGAGCAAAGGAGAAAAAAGATTAGTCATTTAGAATAGAGTATTATTCTTTCAATCTTCTTTTAGCCTCTCTTCTTTTACAAACTTGTTTAATTCATACTATTAAGCCTAAAATGAACTACCACTGTAATGTGTTTTCAGATATGCAAAATTATATATATATAAAATATATATAGGAATGTTCTTAGGGATTTGATACAGACAAACCCCTGAGAACATTTCTAGACCACATTTGAACATTTAACTTCACTCGTATTTTTAGATTCTCATAACTTCTATATACAGTATATTTCTTTGAGATGTTAAAAAGAAAATAAATTAATAGTTAACAGATTCAAAATATGCTTTTATAACCAAAACACAGTTGAGTCAATTTTTTCAAACTGAAGGTAACTCTAGATGTAGTCTGAGAAGTCATTTGTACTGATTAGCTGTGTATAAATAGAAAAAAATTTAAATATAGGGATATTTACTATATATATAAGTATATAGGGAATTAACAGGACTGTCTTCTAAATGAACAGCGATTAGTATATTAATAAGTAGGCATATGACAAGTATGTAGATACATGAATAGATAATTGAAAAAAGTATACACAGAGTATATTGTGTAGTGTGCATTATATATATATAAATATCTGTGTAAAGCATATTTTTTAAAAGAGAATTCTTATTTTGTATAGGATTTAAAAAAGCAGTTAGGAAGTTTTGCCATGGTTGGGGACAGTTTGGAAAAGTGGAAGGTTTACAACCCTATGGAGTTTTATAAATTATCTAGCTCTACCTCCATAATTTTAACGATAATAAAACTGACATGTACAATTGAGTTATATGTTATGACTAAAATAGTTTAAGTTTGATTATAATATAGAGTTATTAAGCCATAGAGATTGGGGTATGGAGATTAGAATACTTGGATTGTTTAATAATAGTTTGCATAATAGTGATTTGTATATCACATTCAAGAGTCAATGATTATACCAGTTCCCATTCATTAATTCAATATGAAGTTCTTGAAAAGAACTCTGAAAGAGTTAAATGAACTTTGAAACATGATACTTAACTAGAAAAAAGCATAGTTGGAGCAAAGTGTGGCTGTGGTTTATGGAAGTAATTGCATGAGACAAAGAGACAGAGGTTCTGCTATATAATTACGTGGTCTTATATCAACACCATGATGATGGATACTGAAAGACGATGAGGTCAGAGTTAATATAAAGGATGATTTTCCACCTCTTAGAGATTACTTCAATATTACTTGAAAGAAAAAACAAATATTATTGCAAGGTTTTAAGTCTGAGTGGAAGGGCTAACTGTATAAGAATAAGGAATCTCAGAGGAAAGCTAAAACATGGGATGGTACTTTAGCTTTAAACTTTTTTTTGAAAGATAACAGGTTGAGTACTTGTGAAAATTCTTCCCACTTAATTCATGAGAGGAATCTATGTCATGAGGCATAAAAATTTGGGGGATTATTCTGGGAAGTCATCTACAGACAGAGGGTAGTTGAATCCAGGAGGGAAAATTATCTTCAAGGTGTAGAGAAAATGGACCAGATCACTTTGGAAGGGGCCTGGGCTGTGTTTATAAGTCCGAGGTGATCAAGAAGAGGAATCTGAGATGGAGGTAGAAAAATGATATCCAGAAACTAACAAAATAAAACCAGGAAAATCAGGGGATGTGTTTCAAGAAAGAGGGGCTGACAAGTTGTCTTACAAAGGAATGAATGAGTAATTCAAAAACACCTGCTCTTTTTCATATTCTAGATAAACACCTCTCTTCTCTCTCCCTCCTGCTTTCTATTCTGATTTGGAAAAGGGTCATATAGAAATGGATGTTTAATAAAAAACATTTCGACAGTTTCAATTGGAAAATTTAGGCTTTCTTGACTAAATTCTTTATATATGTTACATAAACTGTTTGCTGACATCTTTTTTTTTCCTCATGTGGGGATTTTAAATATTTATCCCTCCCCTGCTCTCTGTTGGAGATTTATATTGTCATTGATCTCAGTCATATAAAGTATTTCTTGTAACCTTTTTCTTCTCTTACCAATTTAATGATTAGTTTCATAATGGCAAAATAATAATGAAAAATGATTTATTTTTGTCTCTGATTCGCAGTTTTGAATATTAATAATACTGTTAGTATACTTCAAGAGATTTGTCCAAGTTCTGACACTTCCTGCAGTTTACCATTAAGAATCTATCTACTGTGTAAGGAAAAGAAGTTGTCTAAGAGGAAACTATTCCTATTTTCTGTCTTTTATAGTAGAAGTGTATGGCCATTAGTGATATCATTTTAAAGATAAATTACATTGAGGTAATGCCCAATGTAAATAAAGTGAAAACTTTTACTTCAGTTATGTGCTATGTTGTTGTTAACTGAATAAAATATCTCTTCCAGGTTTTTCAAATATGCACTATTAACTTAGTATCTAATCATAAATATGTATTTTGAGCCAAAATATTATTTATTTTTGAATTTTAGATAAATCCATACCAAGAAATAATTTTTAAAAATATAATACTTCCCTTTAAAAAGAAAGTACTTTATTTTAAAATAGTTAATGTATGCTAGCAATATAGTTATCATTTATTTATTGAGAAACTTTGGATATAGTGTCTACCTGACCTAAAATAATTTCTACTTAATTTCTTTTGACATTTATAATTTCTGTAGAAATATAGATAAATATTGATAAATTATGAATGTCAAAAGAAATTAAATAGAAATTATATATGTGTCACTCCATTTTAACATATAAAAAATCATTTTGGGCAGAAGATTCTGACTTATTTCAGAATGAATGAAGAATAAATTACTTTTGTGGTTTGTTTCTCCTTCAAAAATAATTTTGAAGTTATTTGGTGACATTTTTGAAATATCCAGCTTTGGTACCTGACATGGAATATGGATTCTAAGGGACTAAGTTTGATTCAGGAAAAGATGCTTGTCTTTAAAGTTATTTTAACAAGTGATCCCTGATTGGTCAAGATTTGCATTAAAAAATCAATAGTAAATAGTGATGGTTCCTTGATACTATCAATTATTCTTAGCCTACTATCTATTAACTTTGTAGACTCGTAGATACAGAAATAATTCTTGGTCAAACCTAAGATAATTCACTATTGATACTCATTTGTTGAGCTTAATGGACAATAATTCTTTGAAAGTATATCATTCATTACTCATGTATACCATGTTTCAGCAGCTTGACATTTTTTTTTCTGACCCTTCCACATATTTTGTTGCCTCAGTAATATACAACCTGAAAAACAATATGCAAATATCAAACATGTTTTCTCTTCAACATGATTCCCCCGCAAAATCCTATTTTTAAAATGATGCAAACAACCAAAACTAGAAAAAGGAAAAACCTATTAAATACTGATCCAAGGCAAACAATAACCCCAATTCATCACTATAAATATAGATCATATTCTGTTGGTAGTGTTTTTTGCTTTATCATTCCAAAGATATATTAGCGCATTGAACTCATTATCAAGAAGGTCAAAAACAAAGAATACTTTTTCTTATGCCTGCTCTTGACTTAGCATGTTAGGAAAATGAGCCTATACAAAAGGGATGAGGAGCTCATCACAATGCCTACTTCTCCTGAAGGTGTACAACCACCAAATACAAGACTGGACATGTGAAAAAATAAATTTCAACTTGAAGGAGGACAGTGGTGTTAATTAACATATTACAATGTATAATTTTACTTTCTGAATCAATTCTATTGCATTACTTCAAATGATTTTATTTAAATGTGAGCTGAAAATTCAGGGGACCTAACCAAATTTTCATATAGGGCAGAACACTATTTAATTGAATAAATATTAGGGGAACAGTGGGATAAAAATAGAGTTGGGCCTTAATTATGCTGCAATCATGCTTGTTCAATGATACCTTTTTTAAAGAAAGTGTATTTCATTTCAGCTTTTTATTATATCTGTTCCAAGGAACATACCCATGAAGTTTATTAACAAATTGATTTTCTTTCAATAGCATAGTTTTCATTAAATCTGTCTCATTTTGTCTCATTATTTAAAGTTTGATTAGTCAGATTCATTATAGCACTGTAACTTAGAAACATGTTTCATTCAAAGAAAAGCTTATGATAAGAAATACAAAAGAATCAGTAAAATATTTACCCAAATAGTCTACTTTTTTTCCATTCTAAGTGCTTTTCAGGGAATGAGAAAATTAGTGTAGTAGTTTCTAATATAGGAAATTATTTAATATGAACAAAGATAGTCATCTTTGTATTTAATTGATTAAGATACTTAAAGGCTCCACGTTATAGCCGCTAAAGCATGGGATCAGGAAACCTGGGCCTTAACTCAAAAGTCTGGAATTACAAAACATGACTAAATATTTCTCCATTTTGTAAATTCTGACTTCGATTCTGGGCAAATTGCTTAACCTCTCAGTGATGGTGATTTCTTATCACTTACCGCGTTTGTGTGAATAGAGACTTTCTTTTAGAACTATGTGATACCCATAATTCTAATTCTTTACACTTGGTTTTACATTAGTTGAAGGGAGTTTAAGTTCAGTATTTAATTTTGTCACTATAACAGTTTACAAAAAAAGAATAATTTTTTTCTGTATGTAACTGAGACAGATTTATATATTTATGAAATTGAAGTTGGTGTTTTGGAGCTAACAATGATATAGTGTCATCCTAATTTAATTAAACCCAGTACTAGTCTGCTGGCATTCCATCAGTATTTTCTGCCATCCATTCTTTTGTTTATCTAATCATATATCATTATTAAGAGCTCATATCCACTGTGAGCAGGACACACTAGCACAAATTAAGTTCAGTGATAGAATTGCCTTACATGATTGTATCTTTTTTATGACTCCTATGGATTTTATTGCTGGACTATGTGACTAAAGTATAAAACTTGTATTAAAATAAAATTAATGTATTTTTCCCTGATGCATAACCTATATACTAATTGTTAATTATTTTTTCTTTTCTAAATATTGGTAAACTATACAAGAATATTACTGTCATAAAAATTTCAGATATTATCATTAGTTCTCTTTAGAAGAGAGTTACATCTGTGCAACCAAACATAGTGTAAATAAAACAAGAGAAATTCTGCGTTATATTAAAAACTACATCTGATTTGAAAAACCAATGCACATCTTTGGTTGAGACACTCTACAGACCTGAATATATAATTTCTCATACCTAATGCCTTTACATATTATTTTTTTCCCAAAGTGTAGTGCATTTATCCTCATGAACAGTTTCCATCTAGCTAACTCTGAGGAAGACAGGACTTGATTCAAGCTTCCCCATCTCCCTTATCCCATTCAGACTGACTTAGCTGCTGCTTCTCTGTGTTCCCAACTCCTCTATACTCTTGTCTCAATTGGGGTACCTACTACGATATATGAATGTACCTGTTTTAGTTTATTATCTTTTCATAATTTGATAAACTCTTTGAATACGGAACCATGTCTTATTCATTTTTATATTCCAGTGCCTAGAACAATGTTTGCTATAGAAGCAGACACTCATTAAATGTGTGTGAAAGGATGAATGAATAAATCAACAAAGATTTTTATGGTTGTTTTATTAAGTCTTAGTAATCAGAGTTTGGAAGTGTTAGCATCATGAGCTGAGAGAGTCAAAGTCTTTTTCCTAGATGAATTTAAATTTTATGATATTGAAGCTTGATCTACTTTAATTTTTTTTCACTGACTTCTCTTAAACAAGAGAGCAGCTTCTTTTGAACTTTCTTTCCCTACATGTTACTTGTGTAAGTGAAAGCAAGATTAATATACCTTTTAACTTCTTGGATGTAAGTCCTATAAGGATTGAAAATATACATAGAAATAAATTTATAATTTTATTTCTTTTATACTTTAAAACAATTACATGGGATTAAAACTTGCTTCTACTTCAATCAGTATATCAAATTTGTATATATATTTAGGTATATTTTAAAAAATGATTTGCATCAGGATTTATGAAATAATTACTACTTGTATACAATTAGCATGACATATGTTGTGTGATAATATATATATGGGGAATAAATTCTCATTAAAACTGATTTATATAGAGAAGCTTGCTTAACAGTAAAATCTAATGTAATTGCTACTAAAAACATTGCATGGCAATTTTATTTTTAGTAGTATGGAAGACTTTTATAAACATTACATATCAAGAATTCCCACAGTGAATAGTAAAATTTATCCCTCATTAGAGATCCATATCTAGTCTGCATTAAAAATTGGCAGTATATGAACATTCATGTTTATAAGGCAGATTAATTAAGATGTGTTTGCTTTACAAGAGGATGTTTTGTGCTTTAGAAGATATTTCTTACCTATCTAAATTCCCTAATGCCTTTACAAAACATATAGATTTTGTTTTAAATACCACACACAAAAATTTCAGATATTCATCTGTTGTATCACAAAGATGCATGATTTAACATAGCCCAGGAGATTCATCCAAAATAGGCCTATTTTATTTCTTGAAAATAGATATGAAGTAGAAAAAGGGTATACATTTTCAACTTTAACACAGAAAAAAATGAGAATTATTGTACATAATTGTAAAATTTTAAAACTACCAACATAAACCAAAAAAAGTGTACTTAACACAGGCACAAGAATTAGCTTTTTAAAAAACTTACTTCAATTTCACAGGTTTAATAAATCACTACAAGCCTGGTGAAAGACTGGGTTTAATCCAAGAATATATTAAATATACATCTCCGTTTAAAAAAATTTGCTTTCATGGAAATTTTATGTAGCAAATATACTGAATGTATATTCCAATATACGGACACTTGATTTACACTCATTGTTATTACTCACAGGGGAAAAACGGTATAGATAAATTAGTATGAGACTTATGTATATATTTCTATCTAAGAAATTTTTTGTGTATAAAGTTTTAAGACTGTCATTTTCTAATAAAAGTAATGTAAATTTATTGTTCATAAGTTTAGGAAATGCATAAGATTTAACAACTAAAGATGCCTCTGTTAACTCCCTGATGAGTAGGAGGCTACTTTTCAATTTTCTATTTTACTTACACAAGAAAATTAGAAAATTTAGAAGAGGAAACACAACCAAAACCTCAACAAACAAGGCGAACTTAATGACTGTCCGTCTTTCAGAAACTTTTATGCTTTCTTCTGTCTCTCCATTTGTCTATGTATGTGTGTAATGTAGGCTCATAATATATGGATTTTTATGATTCTCTAATGATAAGAATTTCCAAATATGTGTCAATGTTGACATTAAATTAGAAAAAATATTTCTGCAGTGTATTTATCATAAAATAAATAATCATAGAAGTCAGAGAATGTTGCAAGAATGAAGTTATATGGTCTATAAATAGGATAAAATTCATGTCATTTGATTTGTTACAAGATAGTAATAGTTTAGAATGGCAGCATATAAATTATTTAAAGATGTTTTATATATTCTGTTAAAGAATAGAACAGATGAGAATAGACATTTTCATGTGAATTTTATTGAAGAAAAGCTTAGTCAATTGAGATAAGAGCAACTATTCTGTCACAAGTTTGGGATGATCAGATATGCTACATTTGTTTACTGTGTAACACTATGTACTTAACAGCAAGCACTCAACAAAAATCTATATTAAAATAAAGAAAAAAATAAACCTGGGATTGAAGATACAGGGCCTGGATGCAGAAACTTGAAGTGGACAGGATTGGTTTTTCAGGATTTTTTTTTCCACCCAGGAGGCAAGTAGAACCACAAAAGCAACAATGTCTAAGAAAATGCCTTATGACAAAGACAATTTATTCTCTGTTGGGAAACAGCTCTTTGTATTTGACTCAGTCCCTGTTTCTATCATCATCCCTGGACAGCAACAAACAGAACTATGTATCATCTCATGCAAAGTACAATCAGAGAAATATGGTTGGCCAAAGAGCTCTGTGCTTTAGAATTTGAATCTGTAAATACTCCGCAAATCCCTGTGATAGTGGTGGAATTCTGAATGCCTATGATTCAGAAATTACCAAGGGCACTATATGGATAAAATAAGTCCAGGAAATATGTGAAAAAAATTGAGAGATCCTGAAAAATATAATCAGTTCTACTATTCAGGAGATTGTACTTCTACTTCAAAACAGGCTCCTGTAACCGTAGAGACCATGTGCCAAATAATCACCTCCCCTCGTTTGTCATTCTACTGCAGGTGCATTTCCTCAGAAAGGCCACAAGCTTAAGTATTATCATTCACGCAGAGATCAATTTATTTTGACAGCAAAGTGTTGCAGGCACAAATTTGCATTTGCAGTATGGTAATTTTTAAAAACTCTATGAATTGGAGATTTTGAGTGCCCTCACTATTTTTACTACCTTTTATGCTTGTTGCCTCTGAAAAAAGAAAAAATAAAAAAGAAATGTCTTCAATTCCTTTATTAAGTATTATACAGTTGTATTTATTTTGCAAAATTGCTTTATAGTTAATACAATATTTTCCAACTCAGAATGTTTCTACCTCCTGGAAGGATAACCAAGAATGTACTGACTGGTCATGACTAACCGAAGAATTAGGCACATTTATTTGGTTCAATCTAGCAAATAGTTATTGCATGCCTACTGGGTGTAAGGCACTGTTATAAATGAGTTGGAATATGGATGCATCTCAAATGGCAAAAATGCTATTGCTTCTGGGGACAAATAAGGTCACATTAGCATACATGCTCAAATTTCCATTGCACTGGGACACTCCCAGATGCTCAGTCCTTTTCAAAAGTCCCCTATAATGTATTTCTGGCATACCCAGGGGAGTCTAAAGTGTTCAACCATGAATCTTATCCTGTTAGTCCTGCTGCTGCTCCCCCACATGTCACTGTGGATGTCAGCCATGCCATGTCTGTTATCAGGAGTCTGCTGCAAGAATTTCACACTCTCATTGTTACCTTCCACTTAAATCTGCTTCTACCCAGGCCCACATGTTTTTTTCTAATCTTTTCCTTCAGTTTCTGCCTCTAACTCCTCTCTCTGCAGTGTCAGCAAAGACAAAACAAACTAAACCCATTACAACCTTCTTTTATAATCATTGCAGCTTCCCTCATTCCAAGTGGCTATTACATTAAATTTCATTCTCCTCTTCAACTTTAAAAGGAAATAATTTGCACAGTTTTCAAAGACAGATAGGTATAAACCCCCTCATTTTATCAGTCACTTCTTGAATTTTCTTCCCTCTCAACTAAAGCTACCCCCATTAAACAAAAAGAATTTATAATCTAGTGGTCTAATTGGAGAACATAACAGGTGTAGGCATGATGTAATTGCTAAGATTCTACATACATAGTTTGTTTTGGAAACTAATACAAAACAAAACAAAATCAGGAAATTATGATTGTTCCTAATCCTAAAGGCAAAATCAGAGAATATGGGTTGGCCAAAGAGCTTGGAGTGAGGAAAGTGAGTTGGCGGGCATGGTTCACTCAGGTTACAATACAGAAGACACAGAGAAGTGAAAGGGCCTATGACTCTGAGTTTCTGAGTGTTCTCTGTGACAGCAGGCTAAGGGGAAAGTGATCATGTGAAAATACAGTTAGACTAGAGCAAGACTGATCATTCAAGATGACTTACATTCTAGGCCAAGTATTGTGAATTTTCTCAGGTGGGTAACTAGGGACAACATTGGGAATTCTGAATGGTATAATTTATTTATGCATCAACTAACAGAAGACCTAACTGAAAGAAAAATTAGGACATCCATTATCTTACATAACAAGAAGGTATAGTGATAAGGTGGATTCAGGGATGGTGAATTCAATACTCAGTGAAAGCATGGCTTCAACTCTATTTCTCTGCACTTGTTTCTCCTTATAATTTCTAGATGGCCGAATTTCAAGCATCAGACTTTCAAACAGTACCCAAAGGAAGGATCAAAGCTTTTTTCCCATGTTTTTTATTAAGAGCTTTGCCTAGAAATTTTACCCAGTAAAAAACTTCTGTCTGTGTTAGTTTGCTGAGGATACTGGCACATGTATCCCAAAACTTAAAAATAATAAGTAAATAAATAAGAAAACATATGTTTCAATGACCAAAATCCTTCCATAAACCCACTCAGAAAATGATTCCTGATATGGAAATGGAATTACCAGTTCTTAGATGAATCATGATTCCTAGAATCCCCCCAACATGAGGCTATCACCTGATACCTGAATAAAATCGGAGTTGTGTTAGAAAGAAGTTGGGGAAAGAGCTAGACAGCTAATTCTGACAGAAAGTAACAAGGTAAGATCTGAAATTTAGACATTTAACTATGGAAATAGAATTTGGCATAAGTTAGATGGCATAAGATAGAGACTGGGAGCAAAGAGATAAGAAAAATTTAATGCAATAATATGTAAGATATAATGGAAACTTAAACTAAGCCATGGAACCAAAATAAGAATGTCTATAGAGAGAGATGAGTTAAAGAATTTGAAATGAAACACAGCCATTACCAAAGGACTCTTGGACACGACGAGTGGGAAAAAGACAGAGAGAACTACAGTGTTGGAAAGAAATTTAGCAACACTATTAACTGAGCCAATAAATTATTCTATTCTATAAAAATAGAAATTATTTCTATCAGCACAGTAATATGCTGGTCTCTACCTTGAGAAAATAAATGATTTTGTTTCATTCCATCCAGGTGGCAAAATGTACCCAGGCCCTGTATTGATTAGGAATTTTCAAGTTCTGGACACAAAGTTTTCTCTAAGAAGTGAATTTCTTCTGTATGTGTTGTCTTTTTTTCAATGTGTCTCCAAATTGGTTGAAGAAATATTTTATGAATTATTGTATTAAAAGCTGTGGATCACATAAATAGAGCTCTGTCTCTTCTTAAGTATATATTTTAATATACAATTTTAAATATGTATTATTTAAGAAAAACAAGCTCTAATATAAAGGGAATGTCTACAGTAAGGGGTATTGTAGCTGTGTCCATTATATTTAAATTCAATTTCAATCAATTAAAATAATTATCAGACCCTATGTCAGCAGATTTGGAGAAAAAATATTTAAAAAAGTAAACTCTAAATGACGTATTTTTATATATTATTTTAAAAACATAAATTAGTGTTTCAGGAGAAAAGTATAGCCTTATTTCAATTGACTATTTTTAAGTGTAATAACCAACATTTACATTATCTTTCAATTTGAATTTATAAACTCTCCAACTTACACCTAAATGTCATTGTATTCTCTACTCTGTCTGGATAATGAAGGAAATTGTTTTTTTACCTGACCAGGTCCTTCTCAGTTCTAAGTATATGTGATAGTGATCTGTTTTATTCACCACTATTCTTTGTAGTTTCTCTCCTTCATCCTCATGGTCATCTTTTCCTCTCTTATATAGCTTTTCTTCTTTATATAGTAAAATATTTTATGTAATGAAAAGTTACATATATGGCATACTAGCCACAAAATATATTTGATATATTTGATGATCTCAATTAACTTATACGTCTCAGCTCCTTTTAAGGGCTTGTGTGGGTTATGACTAAGTATCTGATTTTTTTAAAAAAAGTGTTGCATATAGTGAGAGAAGTAATTACCAACTGTTCCACTATCAGGAAGGAAATAACCAATTATCTTACATAAAATGCAAAGTTAATAATAACGAGTTCAAGATCTGTACATAGGACAAATTTTGAGTTACTTTCATTTATTTTTAATTAAATACATTATTTAGGTTAAAATATTTGTATATGTATTTTTCCCATTACTACATTTAAAACTGATACCTAGTGAAAACAGCTATAGGAGTTCACATACTATATTTATAAAAAGAATAAAAACATGTAATTCATGTGAATCTGTATATGTATGTATGTATATTAGAGAAAACTTAAAAATATAATTCCGTGGATCTCAATATGTCTACACAGATTTTATAGAAAACAGTGTTCCAGAGACACTTATTATTTTGGTTCTAGAAAACAATGGTGTAAATAATAGATGACTGATATCTAATATGCTACCCATATTTACATTTTCCCAACTGTTCTGAAAATGTCATTCATAGATGGTTTTATTTTATTTTATTCCTTCAACATAGGATCAAATTAAGGATGATGTACTGTTTTAGTTTTCAGGTAATTTTGTCTCCTTTAATCTAGAACAGTTCTCCCCTCTTTTTTTTTTTTTTGATTCTATGATGTTAATATTTTGGAAGATTCCACACTGTTGTATAGAACACACATCAACCTGGTTGTGTCTGATAGTTTCCTCATTGTTTCAATCAGGCTAAACATTTGTAGCAAGACTGCTACATAGGTGATGTGTGTACAAGCAGTATAAAATACCTTTGTGATCAGGAGACACATGCCGCATTATTTAATTGTGAAGTGTCAAATGTGTAAAACTAATTTCAGATAGTTCATTAAAAGAAAAAAATCTATGTGTATACATATTTATATATATTAATCTATTCATCAATCTGTTGATCTAGATAGATAGATAGATAGATCTTGCATTATAAAAAGAAACAGATGCAGAGAAACAGATAAAGCAAACAGTATCAACTGGTGAATCTAGATGAAGAATCTGTCAATACTCATTGGATTAGTCTTTCAACTTTTCTGATCTATTTCAAAGTAAAAAGCTGGGGAGAACAATGGGGTGAAATAGTGAAAGGCACGTGACACGGAGTGGATACACAGAGGTAGAGTAGCCATTCTACTGCTTGCTGGCTGTATGATTTTGGATGAATCATCGAAAATCTCTGAGCTTATACACCTTAACTTCAAAATGAAGATGATAATATCTAGATTATATATTGTTTTAAAGATTAAAAAAGATAAAAGTTACCTGAGCTTTTCAGACAGCATAGCTAGATTTAGAATAACAAAACAACTCCAGATTCCTCTCAAATTGAAAGCCCAGTGCACTCTGATATCTTACACATAGACATGGAAAATGAATAAAGAATATATTCATCATTTTTGAAAATGACAGAAGTTTAAATTGGCTTGTTGTTCTATTAAAGAAATGAATTTTTCATAGTTCAGATGACCTTGGTGACTATAAATAAGATAGAGTTCAAGGGTGACTAGTGCAGAGTTAATTAATTTAGGAAATCAATAAAAGCCCATACAAATATAAGATGAATAAGGACTGTGAAGGTGTACAAAAGGTCACAGAAGGCATTAATGTAAACACATGAAAAAATGCAGCGCTGCATCTAAATTAGGAAATTGACACTGGGATATGCAAGTGCTAATATCAGAGAATTGGAAAACTCTCTCTGGACTCCAGATTTATTTCATAATTGTCCTACCATTAAAATGAGATCTGAAGAATGTATTCATTAATTCTGCAGATACAATTACCAAGCACGTTTTATTTTCCAAGCTCTCTGCTGGTTGCAATACAAAAATGAATGAGATGAACATCCCTCCCTTCAAGGAGTTCACAGTCAAGTGAAGCAGACATATATAAGCAATTACAGTCTGTCTTCCCTTGGGTTAACTACTAGATTTGGATGCTTATTTTAAAACAGCATCTAAACATTTATGAAGAATTAGAAAAGTTTTATAAAAGTAGTATTATTTAAGCTGAAACATAACTTTCACTTTAGAAGAAACAACTTCAAATGTAAGAGGGGAATAAAAAACCTATCCTTGATCTTAAAATATATGACCTCTTAGAGACTTATGATTCCTTACTCTGCATTTTCATAACGTCAACAAACAATATGAAATATTTACCACAATAATTTTTCTTCCTAACAGACTGTAGATCTGATTTCTTGGGGATAATCCTTGCTACTTGATTTTGTCAGGGCTTTATTTATGTTTGAAACAAATTCATTAGCATAGGGAAGCCAAATGACATATTTTTGCATAGTATTTAAAAGACTGAAGAGTCCTGAATGTTGTTTTCCAACTAAGAACTTCTGTTTTAGTGTGGTCTTTTCCTTGTCTTTTATTCTCACCTTCTCTTCTTTAAATAATATTCAGTGGTTCCCTTCTCTTTTCTTCCCTTCCCTTCTCTTCCTACCCCCTCCTCTTCCCTTTCCTTTACTTTCTTTTGCTTTTTCTTCTGTTTTCTTTCCTTTTTCTTTCATTCCTTTGAAGTAGGTTCTGGCGAGGCAGGAACAGAAAGAATTCAGGTGTCAGAAAGTGCTAAGATTGTCTGTGGGACAGAGGAGTCATTCGGGTGAGGAAGCAGTTCATGAAGTCAGATATTGATCACATAGGAAGTCAGCGAATGAGTAAGTATATTTACCGTAATGGGCATCTAATTACTCCCTGTTAGAGAAGAAATTTTAAAATATGAAAGTAGTGAAGGTAGATTGATGCCTCTAGTATTGAATTGGACTTGAGGCATTGGTATGAACTTTTGATTTTTGATAGATGATAGGTAGATAGATAGATGAGATAATGTGTATGTGTGGGTGCTCATAACACATATATTTCCTGACCGTGTCTTTTGAGAGGGACAAGAAGCAATATCATCCCAGAAACAGTGATTCCACCAAGCACCCAAATTTTAAAGACCATTATTTACTAAAAAACAACAGGGCTCTTAGAATAATTTCTGGTTACACGGATGGGGCAATGAAAGTTTAAGATGAGCCTGAAGTATTTTGTTTTATAAAGTAGTGCTTGCCGGGCATGATGGCTCACTCCTGTAATCCCAGCCCTTTGAGAGGCCGAGGCAGGCGGATCACGAGGTCAGAAGTTCGAGACCAGCCTGACCAACATGGTGAAACCCTGTCTCTACCAAAAATACAAAAATTAGCCAGGCAAGGTGGCACATGCCTATAATCCCAGCTACTCCGGAGGCTGGGGCAGAAGAATCGCTTGAACCCGGGAGGCAGAGTTTGCAGTGAGCCGAGATCATGCCACTGCACTCCAGCATGGGCGACAGAACAAGATTCTATCTCAAAAAAAGAGTAGTGCTCAAAAAATTAAACGTGGAATCCAGCTTTCAGAATCTCCACCCAAAGTTAAGAGGATCCCTTGAGGCCAGGAGTTAGAGACCAGCCTGGGTAACATAGCCAGACACTGTCTCTACAAAAGAAATTTTAAAAGATTATTGGGGTGTAGTGACCCATGCCTATAGTCCTAGCTACTTGGGAGGCTGAGGTGAAAGGATCACTTGAGCCCAGGATTCTAGGTTACAGTGAGCTATGATCATGCCACTCATGCCACTGCACTCCTGCAACATTTCACTCCAGTCTGGGCAACACAGCAAGACCCTGTCTCTAAAAAAAAAAAAAAAAAAAAAAAAACAAAGAAAAGAATCTTCAGATAATCTGGGATAATTTGAGCATCAAATTATCAAATTAAATACTGGTAATGACAAATTAAACAGATTCTAACATACTGAATAAAATAGGAATTCTTGAGTTCCTACTGATACAAAGAGACAAATATTAAGCAAATAAATGGGGAGATTGGAAAATTATTCCTTATAGTAAAATTTCAACTAATAAATGTAGAAACAAGAAAATCACCATTTAGCGGTCATCACAACAATAATTGATTCAGACAACAATCTTCAATGAATGTTAAAATTAGACACTGAAAATTTGTTGAGAAAGGAATATTTTCAGTCTTAAAATACTCCTCCTGGCCAGGCACGGTGGCTCACACCTGTAATCCCAGCACTTTGGGAGGCCGAGGCGGACAGATCACGAGGTCAAGAGATTGAGACCATCCTGGCCAACATGGTGAAACCCCGTCTCTACTAAAAAACAAAAATTAGCTGGATGTAGTGGCGCATGCTTGTAGTCCCAGCTATTCAGGAGGCTGAGGCAGGAGAATCGCGTGAACCCGGGAGGCAGAGGTTGCACTGAGCTGAGATCGCACCACTCCACTCCAGCCTGGCGACAGACAGAGACTCTGTCTCAAAGGAAAAGAAAAAAAAGCTCTTCTTAATTTTCCCTCCACTTACTGACTACAAAAGAAAAAATAGTAACTTTGCAGTGATGGTTGAAGCCATAATCTTAAAGAAATATCACTAGTAATGGGACAAGTCAACATATTTTTAATATCTGTGATGAAAGTACAGAATCTAAAACTAATTGTAAAGAAATATTAGATAAATCTAAACTGAAGGGCATTCTATAAACTAACTGGCCACGCTCTTAAAAAAGTATTACAGTCACAAAGGAAAGGTAAGATTTAGGAACTGCTTACAGTTGAAAAAGGCTAAAAAGACATGACCAAAAAAATGGATCCTAGACCAGAAGAAAAAACTGTCCACAAAGGGAATTGTTGGAATAATTGTTAAAATTTGAATGGAGTCACTGTGATAAATGGTATTCTAGATGGTGGAATTGTTTTTGATGTTCATTTGCTGATTTAGATGATTTATTGCAGTATGGCAGAGTATCCTTTTAACTTAGGAAATTCACACAAATTTTTAGGGGTGGTACGAACTTATCTGCAACTTACATTCAACTGATTCATTAAGAAATATTAGACGCACAGACACCTACACATGCACACACATGAACACATACACAAAAGAAAAAGCAGAGAGACAGAAGAAGAAAAGTTGGGTGAGAGAGAGGGAAGGAAAGGAAAAGTGTTAAACATATATGGCTAAGATATTCACAAGTAGGGAACTGGGGTACAGCATGAAGGGAGTTGGTTATATTATTTTCACAACCTTGCTGTAAGTTTATTTTTTAAAAATATCTTCTAACTAATCTATATTTGATGGTCCTGTGAATCATGAGTATATTTGTATAAACCTGAATCATATATGCAAATAATTGAATGACTTAACTGCTGGGGTAATGACATACATACATTATGTTGCCAGACATTAAAATTTTATTCTTATCACCTATTTTTATTGAAGTACAAAAGTATGTGGTGTTATATTGGTCACAGTAAAAAATTTTAGTTTCCAAATCCTTATTTTCTTGCATATCAAATCCAAATGTTTTATCATCCAAAATTCCTCATCTGATGTCCCTGAACCTTCCAGTCCAGTCACCTACCTCTGTCTCACTCACATCAACTTCTCGCAGCAACTACACTGAACATCTTGCAGTTCATCAATTAAAACACTACTCTTCACACCTCATACATTTGCCAGTGTTTTTTCCTTTATCTACAATGTCCTCTCCTTCCTCATCCTCATCCTACCCTCTTTATTGGGGTTGTTTCCTTCAAAGATGTGTGGACTGACAGTTAATATTCTGTGTTTACATCTGTTAGCAATTACAGTCATCTGTTTTAATTACCTGTTTACTTTGCTGTGTTATCATCAACCTGTGAGCATCTTTAAATTCTTTTACCCAGAATTCTACTCTAATTTTTTCCATCTCCCATCCTGATCTACAATGGATACCCTAAAATCTTTCTTTTCAATACTATTTAATTTATAAGTATATATAAAAAGTAAGCTCCCCAACATTAGGAGAATTCTTTGTGTTTTCTGAATATAATGGATATCTTATATTTAAACTGTGAGATAGTATTATAAGATGTATGTAGAAAAAACGAAAAGTATGAATTTATTCAAACTTTTCCCAATATGAAATATCACTGATAATTGATAAAGATAGGTTTTATCAAAATCTATTTATTCATTTTGAGTTATTTTATTTTTACAAAACTACTTGTGAATCACGGTTCTTATTTTTTTGTAACTATGTCAACTTATACAATATGAGAGAAACTGAAGTTCCCTCTTCATTTTTACTGGCTATGGCACACACATTTGTATTGAAATAATTTGATTTTATAATTTAAAAATTTAAACTTGGTAGCTTTCCCTAAAACTAAAAACCCTAACTTAATAGGGAATTCAAAAATTCACTTTAAATAGTGATTATACAAATGTTGATAAAAATTCTTTTTAAAAAAACAAGTTCTACCTTTATTTTAGATTCTGGGGTTACATTGCACATTTGTTACATGGGCATATGGCATGATGCTGAGGTTTGGGCTATGAATGATCTGTCACCCAGGTGGTGAGCATAGTAACACCATAGGTAACTTTTCAAACCTTGTCCCTCTCCCTTCCTCTTTGCTCAAGTAGTCCCTAGTGTCTGTTGTTGCCATCTTTATGTCCCTGAGTACTCAGTGTTTAGTTCCTGCTTACAAGTAAAAACATGTGGTATTCGGTTTTCTGCTCTTGGGTTAATTTATTTAGAAAAATGAATTCCTGCTTAATCCATGTTGCTGTAAGGTACATGATGTTTTCATTCTTTTTTATGGCTGCATAGTATTCCAAGGTGTAAATGTACCACATTTTTTTTATCCAGTCCACCATTGATGAGAAACTAGATTGATTCCCTCTCTTTACTATTTAAATACCACTTATCGTCTATTTTGTGCTGAGCATTGTGCTACATCCTTCATCAGAACAACAATTTGAGGACTGATTTTTCTTAATTTATAAAAGAATCAAATTAGAATAAGAGACTTTATTATTTCTAAGTGCACTGTAATTTGCATTTATCTCTTAGCAGATATTGAACAAAAAGAAAAAAAGATACAAGAGGTAGTGTGATGCAGAGAAGGGGACAAATGTACTCATTGTAGTTCGGAACTTTGCAGGAGTGTTGGAGTCCTGAAGTGGTCTGATTAATAAAAGCTATCTTTCAAGACCCATAGAAAAATGCATATAAAATATCATAAATATTTGTGGTAACATTTAAGAGTAGAGCTGATATGTGAAATCTAGAAAATTAAATTTTGGAAATTATGTTAAACACTTATCTAGTGTCTAATATACATTTGTAATCGACAAAAGAACAGTGATTAAAAATAAAAGCAATACCAATTGATTCTCTGAAACCCTTTTGTATAGATATGCCAGATACTGTTTTTCAGCCAGTCCATTGAGACTAGTTTGCTTTACAGCTTCTTATTTTGAAAAAGTACAAAGAAAGTACTTGTTCATGAGAAAAAGTTAACTGAGGAGAAATTACATGTACCTTGGGAGTAAGTAAAATATTTCTTCTTTAATTTTCTTAGATGATTCTTATTAAATAGTTCTTTTATAGATGCACAGAAATAATGAAAAATGATCTCATTGACATTGTGCTTTATTCCTAATGACTGGTTAGATAATTATTAGGAATAAAGGTAGAGTGTATAAAATTATTTTTAGATTTAAACTTCAGGCTCTTAGTATATATTAGAAAAATTGTTCCCTTCCTTGAACCACACCATTTATATTTGATAATAGAGTGTAATGATGAGAAAAAGATAATAGAAAAGCAGAAAATAAAAGGACTTTAATTCATTTTGGTGTGATTATTATAGCTGTATAAATTATAGTAAAATATTAAATATATTTTACTTTTAAGATATCAATTTATTGGTAATATTGCTTAATAATAGTCCTTTAGAACTCCAGTTGTAAAACTGTTTTCTAAGCTCTTGGTCTTTCAGATTTAGAATAACTTTTAAAAGCTGTATCTTAAAAAATACTTCATATTTTGGCTATTAGAATATATTTACATTCTTTTCTGAGTCTATAAAAAGTATAAAACACAATCTTTACCATTTGGAATTCAAGAAAGTATTAATTCATCATGTTTTATTAAAGAGGAAATTTTTTTCCATACAACCTGTACATGTCTTCTAGTAAAAATTAATTACTCAGCTGGAGTGACACCATTTTTGCAATAAAAATTAGTAGTTGGAGATCTTTTTTTTTCATTGATTGCTTTTGATGCCTAAATTCCATTCCCATGTGATATTCGAATGTAGCCTGGTATTAAGGAAGACATCTGATTAAGTTTTCTTTTCTTTTATTACTTTTTAAATTTCAACTTTATTTTAGTTTCGGGGGGTACATGTCCAGTTTTGATACAGGCATATATTGCGTGATGCTGAGGTTTGTCATATGATTGGACCTGTCACCCAAGTAGTGAGCATAGCATCCAATGGGTAGTTTTTCAACCCTGGCACCCCTCCTTCCCTCCCAGTTTTTATAGTACCCAGTGTCTACTGTTGCCATGTTTATGGTCATGTATGTCCGATATTTAGCTCCCACTTAAAAGTGAAAACATGTGGTATTTGGTTTTCTGTTTCTACATTAATTTACTTAGGATAATGGCCTCCAGCTCCATCCATGTTGCTGCAAAGGATATGATTTCATTCTTTTTTTTTTTTTTTTTTTTTTTGAGACAGAGTCTCGCTCTGTCACCCAGGCTGGAGTGAAGTGGCACAATCTCGGCTCACTGCAACCTCTACCTCTTGGGTTCAAGTGATTCTCCTGCCTCAGCCTCCTGAGTAGATGGGATTACAGGCACCTGCCACCACCTGACTAATTTTTGTATTTTTAATAGAGACTGGTTTTCACCATGTTGGCCAGGGTGGTCTCGAACTTCTGACCTCAGGTGATCTGCCCGCCTTGGCCTCCCAACGTGCTGGGATTATAGGCATGAACCACCGTGCCTGGTCCAATTTCATTCTTTTTTATGATGGTGTAGTGTCTCATGGTGTATATGTACCACATTTTCTTTATCCAATCCACTATTGATGAGCACCTACGTTGATGCCATTATCTTTGCTATTGTGAATAGTGCTGCAATGGACATTTGAGTGCATGTGTCTTTTTGGTAGAACAATTTTTTTTCCTTTGGGTAAATACCCAGTAATGTGACTGCTGGGTTGAGTGGTAGTTCTAGTTTTAGTCCTTTGAGAAATCTCTAAACTGCTTTCTACAGTGGCTGAATTAAGTTACATCCCAACCAACAGTGTATAAGCATTCCCATTTCTCTGCAGCCTCACCAACAGTTGTTTTTTGCCCTTTTAATAAAAGCCATTCTGACTCATAAGAGATAGTATTTCATTGTTGTTTTGATTTGCATTTATTTGATGATTAGAGATTTTGAGCATTTTTTCATATGTTTGTTAGCTGCTTGCATGTCTTCTTTTGAGAAGTGTCTGTTCATGTCTTTTAATGATGTTATTTGTTTTTTATTTGTTGATTTAAGTTCCTTGTAGATTCTGGATATTAGACCTTTGTCAGATTCAAAATTTGTGAATATTTTCTCCAATTCTGCAGATTGTCTGCTTACCCTGTGATATGATTTTGTTGTGTCCCCACCCATATCTCACCTTGAATTGTAATAATCCCCACGTGTCAAGGGTGGGGGACAGGTGGAGATAACTGAATCATGGGGGCAGTTTCCCCCCATACTGTTCTTGTGGTAGTGAATAAGTGTCACAAGATCTCATGGTTTATAAAGGAGAGTTCCCCTGAACAAGCTCTCTCTCTTGCCTGCCACCATGTAAGATGTGCCTTTGACTCTTGCTTTCTGCCATGATTGTGAGGTCTCCCTAGCCATGTGGAACTGTGAATCCATTAAACCTCTTTCCTTTATAAATTACCCAGTGTTGGGTATGTCTTTATTAGCAACATGAGAACAAACTAATATACTCTGTTAGTTTCTTTTGCTGTGCAAAAAGCTCTATAGTTTAATTAGATCCACTTGGTAATTTTTGTTTTTGTTATGATTGCTTTTGAGGACTTAATCATCAATTATTTGCCAAGGCTGATGTCCAACATGGTGTTTCCTCGGTTTTCTTATAGGATTTTCATAGTTCAAGGTCTTACTTTTAAATCTTTAATCCACCTAGAGTTAATTCTTGTATATGTACAAGTATACAAGAATTGAAAAGTAGGAGTCTAGTTTCTTTCTTCTACATATATTTAGCCAGTTATTGCAACATCATTTATTGAATAGAGAGTCCTTTCCTTATAGTGTATTTTTGTAGACTTTGTAAGAGATTAGGTAGCTGGAGGTGTGTGGCTTTTTTCTGCATTCTCTATTCTCTTCCTTTGGACTGTGTGTCTGTTCTTGTACCAGCACCATGCTATTTTGGTTACTGTAACTTTGTAGGGTAGTTTGAATTTGGGTAATGTAATCCCTCCTGCTTTGTTCTTTTTGCTTAGGGTTAATTTGGCTATTTGAACTCTTTTTTGGTTCCATCTGAATTTTAGAATAGTTTTTCTTAATACTGTGAAAAATGATTCACTAATTTTATAGGAGCAGTGTTGAATCTGTAGATTGCTTTGGGCAGTAGGGCCATTTTAAGGATATTGATTCTTCCAATCCATGAACATGGAATATTTTTTTTCATTTGTTTGTGTCATCACTGATCTCTTTCAGCAGTTTTTTTGTAGTTTTCCTTGTAGAGATCTTTCACCTCCTTGGTTAGATGTGTTTCTAGGTATTTTTGTGTGTGTGTGGCTATTGTGAATTTGATTTTTTTTTTAATTTGGCTCTCAACTTGAACATTATTGGTGTATAGAAATGTTAAAGATTTTTGTATATTTACTTTGTATCCTGAAACTTTACTGAAGTTGTTTATCAGCTCTGGGTACCTTTTGGCAGATTATGTAGCGTTTTCTAGGTATAAGATTATGTCATCAGTGAAGAGACATAATTTGACTTCTTTTTCTATTTGTATGCTTTTTATTTATTTATCTTGCCTGATTGCTCTAATTAGGACTTCCAGTACTATGTTGAATAGGAGTGGTGTGAGCGGGCATCCTTGTCTTGTCCCAGGTCTTAAGGTGAATGCCTCTAGCTTTTGCCCATTCAGTATAATGTTGGCTAAGGGTTTGTCATAGATGGTTCTTATTATTTTGAAGTATGTTACTTCAATGCCTAGTTTCTTTAGTATTTTTTTTATCATGAAGTGGTGTATTTTATTGAAAGCTTTTTCTTCATCTACTGAGATTATCATATGGTTTTTGTTTTCAATTTTATGTGGTAAATCACACTTACTGATTTGTGTATGTTGAACCCACATTGCATCCCAGGAATAAAGCCTACTTGATTGTGTTGAATTAACTGTTTTATGTGCTGCTGGGTTTGGTTTGGCAGTATTTTATTGAGGCTTTTTGTATCTATGTTCATCAGGGATATTAGCCTATAGTTTCCATTTTTTATTGTGTCTTTGTCAGATTTCGGTATCAAGACAATGCTAACTTTGTGCAATGTGTTAGAGATAAGTCCCTCCTTTTTGATTTTTTTGGAATAGTCTCAGCAGCTTTTGTACCAGCTCATCTTTGTTTATCTGGCAGAATATACAAAGGGTTTTTATTCTTTGGTAGGTATTTTAAATCACTGACTCAATTTTAGAACTCATTATTGGTCTGTTCAGGGTTTTAATTTCTTCTTGATTCAATAATTGTTGGTCATGTGTTTCCAGGAATTTATCCTTTTTTTTTCTAGATTTTCTAGTTTATGTGCATATAGGTATTCATAATGGTCTCTGAGGATCTTTGGATTTTTGTGGGATTGGTTATAATGTCATTTTTGTTGTTTCTGATTTGCATATTTGGATCTCCTCTCTTTTTTTCTCTGTGAGCCTAGGTAACGTTCTATAGACCTCGTTTATTCTTTCAAAGAATCAATTTTTATTTTTGTTGATCTTTTGTATGAATTTTTGGGTCTCAATTTCATTTAGTTCTGTTTGGATTTTAGTTATTTATTTTCTTATGGTGCCTTCGGGGTTAGTTTGTTGTCATTTTTTCTAGTTTCCAGGTTGATGTTATATTCTTAATTTGACATCTTTCTATCTTCTTGATGTAAGCATTTAGCACTATAACCTGTCCTCTTAATACTTTTTTTTTTTTAATGCATTCTGGAGATTTTGGTATGTTGTGTCTTTGTTTTCTTTTATTTCCAACAAGTTTTGGATTTCTGCCTTAATTTCATTGTTTGTACAAAGGGCATTCAGAAACAAGTTATTTAGTTTCTGTGTAATTGCATGGTTTTTCAGATGCTGTTTGTATTGATTTCTAGTTTTTATTTTACTGTGGTTCTAGAATATGCTTGATAGGATTTTGATTTTTAAAAAATTTGTTGAGACTTGCTTTATAGCCCAGAATGTTGTCAATCTTGAAGCACGCACTGTGTGCAGATGAGAACATATATTGTTTGATTTTAGGTGGAATACTCTGTTGATGTCTATTAGGTCTAATTGGTCAAGTTTTGAATTTAAGTTCAGTATTTCTTTGTTAGTTTTCTGCCTTGATTATCTGTCTAACACTGTTAGTGGTGTGTTAAAGTATCCCCTATTATTCTGTGTCTGTCTAAGTCTTTTTGTAGGTCTGGAAATACTTGTTTATGATCTGGGTCCTCCAAAACTGGGTATGTATATGTTTAAAATAGTTCAGTCTTCTTGTTCAATTGAAACTAATATCATTATGTAATGCTCTTCATTGTCTTTTGTTATTGCCATTGGTTTAAAGTATGTTTTATCTAATACATGAATAGTGTTCCCTACTCTTTTTTTGTTATCCATTTGCATAATAGTTCTTCTCTGTCCCTTTACTTTGAGCCTATCGGTGTCGTAACATGTGAGATGTTCTCTTGAAGGCAAAAAAAGATTAGATCTTGTTTTCTTTCCAGCTTGCCATTCTGCATTTTAAGTAGGGTGTTTAGACCATTTACATTTAAGCTTAATATTGATATGTGAGGTTTTGATCTTGCTGTGGTGTTGTTAGCTGGTTGCTTTGAGGTCTTAATAGTGTAGTTACATTTTAGGGTCTGTGGGCTATATACTTAAGTGTGTTTCTGTGGTAGTGAGTATTTTTCTTTCATTTCTATCTTTAAATCTCTCTTCAGCATCACTGTAAGGCTTGCATAGTGGTAACAAACTCTCTTACTGCTTGCATGCCTGGAAAATATTTTATTTCTCCTTTACTTACACAGCTTAGTTTGGCAGGATATGAAATTGTTGGTTGGGACTTATTTTCTTTAAGGATGCTGGAAATGGACTCCTAATCTCTTCTGGCTTTTAAGGTTCAAGCCAAGGTGTCAACTGTTAGCCTAATATGTTTCCCTTTGTAAGTGATATGACCCTTTTGTTTAGCTGCCATTAACATTTTTTCTTGCACATTGACCTTCAAAAGTCTGATGACTATGTGTCTTGGGGATGTTCATCTTATATAATATTTTGCAAATATTCTCTGAATTTCTTGAATTTGCATGCTATCCTCTCTAGAAAATATGTTTTCCAAGTGGCCTACTACTCTCTCCTCTTCACTCTCAGGAATGCCAATGAATCATAGATTTGGTCTCTCTGTACAATCACGTATTTCTTGGAGGCTTTGCTCATTTTTTAAAATTATTATTTTTATGTTTATCTAACTGGACTGATTCAAAGAACCGGTCTTTCAGTTCTAAAATTCTTTCCTCAGCTTGGTCTATTCTGTTGTTATGACTTCCAACTATATTTTGAAATTTCTGTAGTGAATTTTTCAATTCCAGAATTTCAGTGGGTTCCTTCTTAATATGGTGATATTGGCTTTCCAGTTAGGATTCATTTTTTGGCTTTCTTTGGATTTCAGCGTTTGGATTTCAACATTCTCTTGAATCTTGTTGAGCTTATTTGTCACCCTGATTCTGAATTTTATGTCTGTCATTTCAGACATCTCAATCTGGTTAGGATCCACTGGGGAGCTAATGCAATTTTTGCAGGTAAGGAATCACTCAGGCTTTTTGAACTGTTGGCATTTTTGTGCTGATTCTTTCTCATCTGAGGGTGCCAGTGTTTCTTTGTTTCTTTCTTTTTCTTCTTCTTTTTTTTTTTTTGAAATTGCTGTTGTTTGTGTAGAGTTTTGTTTTTATATTCTTTTTTTCCCTTGAGATTTTCATTGTGGTGTATGTTGTGTATAGTCAATTGGCTTTATTTCTTCGTGCTTTCAGAGGGCCAAGGCTGTGTATGGGTTTTTTAAGTTGATAGTTTCCTTCATGGGCTTTCACAGGTGTTGTATGTGAAGGAATTTATTTTTGTTTGGTGGTGTAGTTTAGACTGTAACTTAGTAGATGGCACTTAAGAGTAAGGGTAGGCTCTTAGCTGCGTGCCTGTTTTGCATTTCAGTGTGTATGCAACAATGCTCTGGGAAAGGGAGACAGAGGGCAGGAGATGACTCCTTCACCAAGTCTGTTTCTGGGCCTTGGTGGAGCCCCTTTCAATTACTGGCACTGTGCTTATGTTTCCTTAGCCTCAAGGCAGGCTTTGGCGGGCTGTGCTTTTCTCTCCATTAAGAACAGTTCAAGATGAAAGTCAGGTAACCAGGAGACCCACAATTCCCCAGGGTTCCAGTGGTCCTTTGAGCTTGGCAGAATCAGTGAGTTTTGGGATATGTCTGCAGTTGGTCTGGTGATGCAGTAGGTCAAGAGTGAGGGAACGCCAGGCAGGGCGGTGGTTCCATGGGTGTGCAACTGGTGTGGCACTAACAGCCTGGTATTTTTAGCCCAGTTGACAGCTGTGGGACTTGCCCAGCTCATTCTCCCCCAATCCAGTGAGTCTCTCCAGCACCTGCCCCAGGAGCAGGCCCAGCCAGCTAAGTTTTTCCCCAGACTTCTCTTGCCAGATGGCTGTGCTCTTCCAGGTGTTCAGAGCCATGGGGCTGTCTGGGTAAAAAGCTGTTGCTGGCTAACAGGCGTACCCTCCTGCACCAGTCTTTCAGAGGGAGAGATTCCCCTCTCCCATGCCAGCACATGAACCCACTCCACATTCTTCTCAGTTTTCTGATAGTGGGGGCTCCTCCTCCAGTAGAGATCAGCTCAATACTCTTAGGCAGTGTGCTTGAATTCCCTGGGGGTTGGAACCAGGTCTGCAGTTTTATTTTCTGGCCCCTTAGGGTGGAGCACCAGCTGTGCTGGGAGTGGTGGGGGTGGGCTCTCTCCTGCTCCTAGGCAGCCAGCAAAACCCTATTTTAATTGTTCACCAAAAATTCAAATGAAAATTAGGTAATGTATCATGAAATAGTTAAATATATTCATGATAAAAATGTACTGTCTGTTAGGAGAGAAAAAATGATACACTTAAAACACTAAAAACATTAATTGAAGGAATATTTTAAGATTTTACAGCTACAGTAACTGCCTAGGCAGGAAATTCTCACATACAACTTCTTCATTTCTGAAGATATAATGTTTTTAATATGCTCTATGTATTTATTTAGTAGATATCGATTTTATTTAAGGATACAAACAAAAATGTATCTACCTAGAATTCAAGATTATTTTATTTGCTTGATTTTACCATAGATAGGTTAACTAGAGTAGTAACATGGAACAGAGAATCAAAATGGCTCCTATAGTGTCTTTCATAATTTAAGAAAATTTATAATAGTGCAATATATGTAGTGCAAAACTTTTATCATAGCAACCCTTAAGGATAATTCTTACATTAGTGATGGGACATTGTATCTTACAATGTGGTCTAATCCATTTTTATATACCTTTAATTGTTCTAAATTACTCTCTTCAATTGAGACTCATTTATTCATTGAACAAAAGTTCATTGAGCTCTTAAGATATACCAGGCAGAGTTTTCGAAGCTGGAACTCTATTAATGAGACAAACTGACTTGATTCTTGTGGGAGTAGATTAAAAAAATAAAATAAAATAAATTCCCTCCTTCCTTTAATTAGTATTTCCTGAAAGCTTACTAAGTGCCAGACATTCTTTTTTATTTATTTATTTATTTTTGTTATTATACTTTAAGTTCTAGGGTTCATGTGCACAACGTGCAGGTTTGTTACATATGTATACATATGCCATGTTGGTGTGCTGCACCCATTAACTCATCATTTACATTAGGTATATCTCCTAATGCTATCCATCCCCCATCCCACCACCCCATGACAGGCCCTGGTGTGTGATGTTCCCCATCCTGTGTCCAAGTGCTCTCATTGTTCAAATCCCACCTATGAGTGAGAACATGCAGTGTTTGGTTTTCTGTCCTTACGATAGTTTGCTCAGAATGATGGTTTCTAGCTTCATCTGTGTCCCTACAAAGGACATGAACTCATCCTTTTTTATGGCTGCATAGTATTCCATGGTGTATATGTGCCACATTTTCTTAATCTAGTCTATCATTGATGGACATTTGTGTTGGTTCCAAATCTTTGCTATTGTGAATAGTGCCGCAATAAACATACTTGTGCATGTGTCTTTATAGCAGCATGATTTATAATCCTTTGGGTATATACCCAGCAATGGGATGGTTGGGTCAAATGATATTTCTAGATCTAGATCCCTGAGGAATTGCCACACTGTCTTCCACAATGGTTGAACTAGTTTACAGTACCACCAACAGTGCAAAAGTGTTCCTATTCCTCCACATCCTCTCCAGCACCTGTTGTTTCCTGACTTTTTAATGATCACGATTCTAACTGGTGTGAGATGGTATCTTATTGTGGTTTTGATTTGCATTTCTCTGATGGCCAGTGATGATGAGCATTTGTTCATGTGTCTGTTGGCTGCATAAATGTCTTCTTTTGAGAAGTGTCTGTTTATATCCTTTGCTCACTTGTTGATGGGGTTGTTTGATTTTTTCTCATAAATTTGTTTAAGTTCTTTGTAGATTCTGGATATTAGCCCTTTGTCAGATGGGTAGATTGCAAAAATGTTCTCCCATTCTGTAGGTTGCCTATTCACTCTGATGGTAGTTTGTTTTGCTGTGCAGAGGCTCTTTAGTATAATTAGATCCCATTTGTCAATTTTGGCATTTGTTGCCATTGCTTTTGGTGTTTTAGACATAAAAACCTTGCCCATGCCTATGTCCTGAATGGTATTGCTGAGGTTTTCTGCTAGAGTTTTTTATCGTTTTAGGTCTGACATTTAAGTCTTTAATCCATCTTGAATTAATTTTTATATAAGGTATAAGGAAGGGATCCAGTTTCAGCTTTCTACATATGACTAGCCAGTTTTCCCAGCAGCATTTTTAAAATAGGGAATCCTTTCCCCATTTCTTGTTTTTGTCAGATTTGTCAGAGATCAGATGGTAGTAGATGTGTAGTATGATTTCTGAGGGCTCTGTTCTGTTCCATTTGTCTATATCTCTGTTTTGGTACCAGTACCATGCTGTTTTGGTTACTGTAGCCTTGTAGTATAGTTTGAAGTCAGGTAGCGTGATGCCTCCAGCTTTGTTCTTTTGGCTTAGGATTGCCTTGGCAATGTGGGCTCTTTTTTGGTTCCATGTGAACTTTAAAGTAGTTTTTTCCAATTCTGTGAAGAAAGTCATTGATAGCTTGATGGGGATGGCATTGAATCTATAAATTACCTTGGGCAGTATGGCCATTTTCATGATATTGATTCTTCCTATCCATGAGCATGGAATGTTCTTCCATTTGTTTGTATCCTCTTTTATTTCATTGAGCCATGGTTTGTAATTCTCCTTGAAGAAGTCCTTCACATCCCTTGTAAGTTGGATTCCTAAGTATTTTATTCTCTATGAAGCAATTGCGAATGAGAGTTCACTTATGATTTGGCTCTCTGTTTGTCTGTTATTGCTGTATAAAAATGCTTGTGATTTTTGCACATTGATTTTGTACCCTGAGACTTTGTACCCTGAGCTGAAGTTGTTTATCAGCTTAAGGAGACTTTGGGCTGAGATGATGGGGTCTTCTAAATATACAATCATGTCATCTGTAAACAGGGACAATTTGACTCCCTCTTTTCCTAATTGAATACACTTTATTTCTTTCTCCTGCCTGATTGACCTGGCTAGAACATCCAACACTATGTTGAATAGGAGTGGTGAGAGAGGGTATCCCTGTCTTGTGTGCCAGTTTTCAAAAGGAGTGATTCCAGTTTTTGCCTGTTCAGTATGATATTGGCTGTGGGTTTGTCATAAATAGCTCCTATTATTTTGAGACACGTCCCATCAATACCTAACTTATTGAGAGTTTTAAGCATGAAGGGCTGTTGAATTTTGTCAAAGGCCTTTTCTGCATCATGTGGTTTTTGTCTTTGGTTCTGTTTATATGATGGATTACATTTATTGATTTGCATATGTTGAACCAGCCTTGCATCCCAGGGATGAAGCCCACTTGATCATGATGGATAAGCTTTTTGATGTGCTGCTGGATTCGGTTTGCCAGTACTTTATTGAGGATTTTTGCACTGATGTTCATCATGGATATTGGTCTAAAGTTCTCTTTTTTTGTTGTGTGTCTGCCTGGCTTTGGTATCAGGATGATGCTGGCCTCACAAAATGAGTTAGGGAGGATTCCCTCTTTTTCTATTGATTGAATAGTTTCAGAAGGAATGGTACTAGCTCCTCTTTGTACCTCTGGTACAATTTGGCTGTGAATCCCTCTGGTCCTGGACTTTTTTTGGTTGGTAGGCTATTAATTATTGCCTCAATTTCAGAGCCTGTTAGTGATCTACTCAGGGATTCAACTTCTTCCTGGTTTAGTCTTGGGAGGGTGCATGTGTCAAGGAATTTATCCATTTCTTCTAGATTTTCTAGTTTATTTGCATAGAGGTGTTGATAGTATTCTCTGACGGTAGTTTGTATCTCTGTGGGATCAGTGGTGATATCCACTCTATCATTTTTTATTGCATCTATTTCGTTCTTCTCTTTTTTCTTCTTTATTAGTCTTGCTAGTGGCCTATCAATTTTGTTGATCTTTTCAAAAAACCAGCTCCTGGATTCATTGATTTTTTGAAGGGTTTCTTGTGTCTCTATTTCCTTCAGTTCTGCTCTGATCTTAGTTTCTTCTTACCTTCTGCTCGCTTTTGAATGTATTTGCTCTTGCTTCTCTAGTTCTTTTAATTGTGATGTTAAGTGTCAATTTTAGATCTTTCTTGCTTTCTCTTGTGGGCATTTAGTGCTATGAATTTCCCTCTACACACTGCTTTAAATGTGTCCCAGAGATTCTGGTATGTTGTGTCTTTGTTCTCATTGGTTTCAGAGAACATCTTTGTTTCTGCCTTAATTTCTTTATGTACCCAGTAGTCATTCAGGATCAGGTTGTTCAGTTTCCACGTAGTTGAGTGGTTTTTAGTGAGTTTCTCAATCTTGAGTTCTAACTTGATTGCACTGTGGTCTGAGAAACAGTTTGTTATAATTTCTGTTGTTTTACATTTGCTGAGGAGTGCTTCCCTTCCACCTATGTGGTCAATTTTGGAGTAAGTGTGATGTGGTGCTGAGAAGAATGTATATTCTGTTGATTTGGGGTGAAGAGTTCTGTAGATGTCTATTAGGTCCACTTGGTGCAGAGCTGAGTTCAATTCCTGGATATCCTTGTTAACTTTCTGTCTCATTGATCTGTCTAATGTTGACAGTGGGGTGTTAAAGTCTCCCATTATTATTGTGTGGGAATCTAAGTCTCTTTATAGGTCTCTAAGGACTTGCTTTATGAATCTGTGTGCTCCTGTTTTGGGTGCATATATATTTAGGATAGTTAGCTCTTCTTGTTGAATTGATCCCTTTACCATTATGTAGTAGCCTTCCTTATCTCTTTTGATCTTTGTCCTTTTAAAGTCTGTTTTATCAGAGACTAGGATTGCAACCCCTGCTTTTTTTTGTTTTCCATTTGCTTGGCAGATCTTCCTCCATCCCCTTATTTTGATCCTATGTGTGTCTCTGCACATGAGATAGGTCTCCTGAATACAGCACACTGATGAGTCTTGACTCTTTAGCCAATTTGCCAGTCTGTATCTTTTAATTGGAGCATTTAGCCTGTTTACATTTAAGGTTAATATTGTTATGTGTTAATTTGATCCTGTCATTACGATGTCAGCTGGTCATTTTGCTCATTAGTTGATGCAGTTTCTTCCTAGCATCAATGGTCTTCACAATTTGGCATGTTTTTGCAGTGGTTGGTGCCAGTTGTTCCTTTCTATGTTTAGTGCTTCCTTCAGGAGCTCCTGTAAGGCAGGCCTTGTAGTGACAAAATCTCTCAGCATTTGCTTGTCTGTAAAGGATTTTGTTTCTCCTTCCCTTAGGAAGCTTAGTTTGGCTGGATATGAAATTCTGAGTTGAAAATTCTTTTCTTTAAGAATGTTGAATATTAGCCCCCACTCTATTCTGGCTTGTAGAGTTTCTGCCGAGAGATCTGCTGTTAGGCTTCCCTATGTGGGTAACCCATCCTTTCTCTCTGGCTGCCCTCAATATTTTTTCCTTCATTTCTACTTTGGTGAATCTAACAATTATGTGTCTTGGAGTTGCTCTTCTCAAGGAGTATCTTTGTGGCTTTCTCTGTATTTCCTGAATTTGAATGTTGGCCTGCCTTGCTAATTTGGGGAAGTTCTCCTGGATAATATCCTGCAGAGTGTTTTCCAACTTGGTTCCATTCTCCCCATCACTTTCAGATGTAGATTTGGTCTTTTCACATAGTCCCATATTTCTTTGAGTCTTTGTTCATTTCTTTTTACTCTTTTTTCTCTAAACCTCTCTTCTCACTTCATTTCATTCATTTGATCTTCAATCACTGATACTCTTTCTTCCACTTGATCAAATCGGCTACTGAAGCTTGTGCATGCATCGTGTAGTTCTTGTGCCATGGTTTTCAGCTCCATCAGGTCATTCAAAGTCTTCTCTACACTGTTTATTCTAGTTAGCCATTTGTCTAATCTTTCTTCAAGGTTTTTAGCTTCTTGGCGATGGGTTCAAACATCCTCCTTTAGCTCAGAGAAGTTTGTTATTACCGATCTTCTGAAGCCTTCTTCTCTCAACTTGTCAAAGTCATTCTCCATCCAGCTTTGTTCTGTTGCTGGCGAGGAGCTGTGTTCCTTTGAAGGCACTCTGATTTTTAGAGTTTTCAGCTTTTTTGCTCTGGTTTCTCCCCATCTTTGTGGTTTTATCTACCATTGGTCTTTGATGATTGTGACATACCGATGGTATTTTGGTGTGGATGTCCTTTCTGTTTGTTGGTTTTCCTTCTAACAGTCAAGACTGTCAGCTGCAGGTCTGTTGGAGTTTGCTGGAGGTCCACTTCAGACCCTGTTTGCCTGGGTATCACCAGCAGAGGCTGCAGAACTGCAAATATTACAGAACAACATATGTTGCTGCCTGATGCTTCCTCTGCAAGCTTCATCTCAGAGGGGCACCCAGTTGTATGAGGTGTCAGTCGGCCCCTACTGGGAGGTGCCTCCCAGTTAGGCTACTCGTGGGTCAGGGAACCACTTGAGGAGGCAGTCTGTCCGTTCTCAGATCTCAAACTTTGTGCTGAGAGAACCACTACTCTCTTCAAAGCTGTCAGACAGGGACATTTAAGTCTGCAGAAGTTTCTGCTACCTTTTGTTCAGCTATGCCCTGCCCCCAGAGGTGGAGTCTACAGAGGCAGGCAGGCCTCCTTGAGCTGTGGTGGGCTCCACCCAGTTGAAGCTTCCCTGGCTGCTTTGTTTACCTACTCAAGCCTCAGGTATGGCAGACGCCCCTCCCTCAGCCTTGCTGCTGCCTTGCAGTTCCATCTCAGACTGCTGTGCTAGCAGTGAGCAAGGCTCTGTGGGTGTGGGACCCTCTGAGCCAGGCACAGGATATAATCTCCTGGTGTGCCACTTGCTAAGACCATGGGAAGAGTGCAGTATTACTGTGGGAGTGACCCGATTTTCCTGGTGCCGTCTGTTACGGTTTCCCTTGGTTTGGAAAGGGAATTCCCTGACCCCTTGCACTTCCTGGGTGAGGCAATACGTTGCCCTGCTCCTGGTCCATGAGCTGCACCCACTATCCTGCACCCACTGTCCAACAAGCCCCAGTGGGATGAACCCGGTACCTCAGTTGGAAATGCAGGAATCGCCTGTCTTCTGCATCACTCACGCTGGGAGCTGTAGACTGGAGCTGTTCCTATTTGGCCATCTTGGAAACTTTTTCCCAGACATTCTTTTTAAAATGATAGAAAGAAGTAAACCAATAACTATGCATATGAGATGAATACTGGATAATGATAAGAGCTTTACAGAAAATTAAAATTGGGTCATATAAAAATATTGATGCCTGATTTTATGTTACTCTATGTCAGGCACAGTTTTAAGTGCTCATTTAATCTTTTGAACTGCTACAAGTACTATATTAAGGCAATCTCCCATTTACAGATGAGGAAGTAGGGGCACAGAGAAGGTTGTCACCTTTCTAAAATCACATAGCTATTAAGTAGAAAAGGCAGAATTCAATCTCCAGCAATTTTCTTCCAAGGCCCATGTTTATTATTAAGTAACATAGGCTTTTCTGGCCTTAAAAAAAAATCCTAAAACCTAGAGGCTTAAAAGAGTATCCCATAATTCTTTGGGCTTGTCATAATGATTTTGAGATGCCTATTAGATATCTATTTGGAAATGTGATATGGTTTGGCTCTGCATCTCCACCCATATCTCACCTTGAATTGTAATAATCCCCACGTTTCATGGGAGGGACCTGCTAGGAGGTAATTGAATTATGGGGGTAGATTTTGTCCATGCTGTTCTTGTGATACTGAATGGTTTTATAAGGGGGAGTTCCCCTGCACAGGCCCTCTTCCCTGCTGCCATGTAAGATGGCTTTTTGCTCTTTCTTCATTTTCCTGCATGATTGTGAGCCCTCCCCAGCAATGTGGAACTGTGAGTCCATTAAACCTCTTTCCTTTATAAATTACCCAGTGTTGAGTATGTCTTTATTAGCAGCATGAGAACGGACTAATACAAGATATCAAGAAGAACTTTGGAAATAGGAGCGTGTAGCTCTATTGAGATGTCAGAGATAAAATACAATTTGGGAGTTATGAACAAGTAGAGAGGGTCAACTTTCCTGATCATTTTCATCTGATGATTCTAATTTTGTCTTATGAATGATATAGAATGAATTACTTCTCTCTTTTACTTGCTATATCTTCACATATTTGAAAATACATGGTTAATTATATCTCCCTTTATTCTATTAATCTCTTGCTGAAACTATCAAAAAATTGTAAGATAGAAAAGATAACAGGATATTGAAGGGGATGGAGAAACAGTAAAAATTAATGTAACATCAATATATACAGTTTAGAATGCGTGACAGTTTTCCATTAAAGGGATTCAAGAACAAGACCATATTTGGTTAGAATCATAGAAACTTGTGTTTTATCACATCCTTAAAAACTGAACACTGATATTAAGAAATACTAAGTATTTTAATATAATTTACATTATTATTATTTTAACTGTGGTAAGAAAAGTGTTATTAAGACCCTATGTTTTAGAAATAATGCTGAGATATTCATGGATGAGTGAATGTAATATCTGAAACTTGCTTCAAAATAGAGGGGGTAGATACTTGGGGACATAGGTATATAATATTGTTTATGTTGATAATATATGATATTGATAATTGTTGAAGGGAGGTGATGGCCAAATAGGGGTTCATTATATCTACTACTGTAAGTACTTGAAGTATCCCATTACAATAATTACAGTACATTACAGATAAAACACTAACAAATAATAAATGAAATAATCCTTGGACTTTACCTAGTATGGTCAACCATTAGATGCTTATTTCTACTCCACAAAATCACTATTACACCATCATTTGCTCTGTCCTTCACTTTAATAATGAAAAACTCCCTACTTTTAAAAAAATTTTACAACTTTTCTGATGCTTAGAAATTTACTTTTTATGTTGTCATAAATGTTGTCTCCCCAGAATTTCTCATATTTATTCTCCTTGTTTTTCAAATAATTTTTAGAGTCATCAAAGGAATGTATTTTAATTTAAAAAAAGCTTTAAAATATTCAAAAATTTTGAGCAATGGTGAGGGTCCAACTGAGATGACTAACCATAAATAAAAGCTATAAAACAGGAACTCCTTCATCTTTCTGAAATCAAATCTGTAAATCTCTCTTCATTTGCATGTTTTCTGTCTTCTCTCCTTTTAAATGCCAGACACCTTCCTTCTCTTGTCACAACAGTTTCTTCACTTATGCCCTAGATTTCATTTGCTGCCACCTTTGCTGGGATGTATTTTGGGTTATCATTCCTTTTCCTGCATTTTCACCTTATTCCTGCTAATAATTTCTTCTCATTGGGACATAATCTTATAGCAGTGATACTTACCAAAAAAGAAATCCTTACATCTCTATATTTTCTTCCATGTACTACCTTACTGATGGTCAATTTACTCTTCAATCACATTGATCTGGCTTCAGTTTCAATTGTTTATTATAGTGGATTCTTTCAAGGACATTTAATCTGTGCTAGAGTCTTGTGCAGTTAACCTAATACTAGCTCAGACCTCACTATAATTATTGTATAATTTACCCTCTAGAAAAATAAACTACTCTAGATAGAATGATCCTAAATTCATCTGTTTGTGTTGATGTCTTTCAGCAGCCAAAACTTACATTGTTGTTATTCAAAATCAGACTTGTTTACCAGAACTTAAGTACTAATAGTCATTTTAAGAAAATTTTGAGAAAGTGCTTAATACTGTAAGTTGAAATTAAGAAGTAACAACATAAGAGGAAAAGTAACAAGAAGAGGAAAATGGTTTTCTTCTTCTTTTCAGATGAGTAAGACAGCCTTATATTATAAGGCATTTCTCTTTAATTATCTTGTTATTAGAGTCACAATTTTTCCAATAGTATCTTTCTTTTATTTTCTCTTGGGATTTAAATGTGTTATCTGATATATAATGATACTTTCTTTTTGTACTTTGATATTCAATGTGCGGAAATCTTAAACTGTCTGAACATCAAATACAATGTGATTCAACAGGTGATAGTATGCTTCATGTATATTTATATCTCCATCTATATGGTAATGCCAGGGACAGCACTTAGAGTACCTGCTCCCACTTGGCTGGATCTTGTCTTTCCAGCATTTGTAACTTTTATTGCAAGGGAAATGTCAAACCTGATGCCCTAAGTACAGCACCCAATCTGGGAACCCTATCTCCCTGGCATATTCATGTTCTCCTTTACAGGTAGCATAATAAATGGCCAAACATCTTTTTGATTGTCCATGCTCCTTTTTCAAAGTCTTCTTATATTTAGTAGAGAATAGGCAAAGGAGATCTCATAAAGTTATTAAATCATTTCTTCAGGCAATAAGAGGGTCTTATTCTTCATTTCTACATGGATTTGTACTAAATTACAGAGTAGGGGTTGAAAGCAATATATTCTACTTCTCAGAAAGCCAAATTTGGTAAAACAAAATGTTGATTCTGATATTTATATCTAATGAGCCTACTGTCTTTGTAATATGAAAGGATTTGTACTACATCAGATGAAGTTTCAGTGTTAGATTTCATGGCATCAGTATTGAATGCTTCTCACTCAAAGCAGGAAAAGAACAGTATTTTGCACTTTCAGATCACTTGATTATCTCTCAGTTAGTATTAAATATGCTATTTGAAGGCTAAAATATACCAATAGCACAATTTTATGCTTTCTTTTTGCCTAATCATATAAATGATTTTACTTCATGAGGGTTATTCTTGTTGGTATGGAGTACCCTGCAAGGTGGCATCCTTTTGAGGCTCAAGGGAAAAGGATTATAGCACTGGAATCCTTCTCAGAAAAATCAGCAACTATTGTCTTCAAATTTATTCACTTTATCCCTATTCCAAAAATGCTTTCCCTCTTTTGTCATTAAAGGAAATTTTGCTCTACTATCATAAAATCATATAATATATCCTCTCTACTGTATGGCACATGGTATAATTTTGTGGTTAGTTTACAAAAACTTTTCTATGATATTCAATGGGAAAATTGGGAAATTTAAAACATTTCTCTCTCCCTCTCTTTCTGTGTGTGTGTGTGTCTCTCTCTCTCTCTCTCTCTCTCTCTCTCTCTCTCACTGGGATGGACACACATGCAGGCAAACGCACATGCACGCACACACACACACGGCTTTTTAAGACTTTAGTTTTGTTCACTAAGGGTCTCAGTAAGTCTAATTTGCACCTCAAAGTGGAACAGTGACTTCCTTATTTCTGGCTCAATCAGGTGAATCACATGAAATAACAAATACCATTGAAACAATGAATTGGAGAGTCAGAAGATAATTACCACGTAGGCATTACCAGAAGCGAGTCCATATTGGCTTGCTGTCTCAAAAACATCACTCCCTTTAAACATCTTACCAAAAGTACAGCTTTTAACTTTTCTTATTGCCTCCTCATTCTCTCACTCTAGGTCTTCCTGCAATTTAAGCTTTCTACAGTACAGCTCGGATCATATTTCTCCCCTCCTTAAGATTTTCAGTGATTTCCCATTGCTCATTAAATTAAGGACTTATCAGAATTTTAACATTTGAGATGTTACTAACATGTCCCCGACTACCTTTAATTTTGTCTTTTTCTCACATGTTCTCTGGGCTTCAGCAACTTATACTTTTCATGCTTCAGATAATACTATTTCTTCTGATTAGAGTGAGCCCTCTTACAACTCCGCCTGTCAAAATCTCAACCACTGTAAATGCCTATATTAAATCAATGCCATGCTGAAAACTTTTGACCCCAGTGGATTGGAAACCATATTAATTATTTCATTCTGTGTTCCATATTGACACTTGCCTTACCCTCCTATATTCTTGTCATCATGTTTTTCGATAAAAATATCTCCAAAAATTAAATGCCAGTATTAAAAACAAGATGGTATTATGTCTGTTAGTAGTATACATGTCCTTTTAAGATAAATTTGGAAACATAAATATTAATTATGAATGTACATAAGGTATTATTGGATCATAGTTGAGAAGCATTTTTGTCCTTTAAGAGTGGAAGAATTCTTCCCATTAATATTATTTTCTAATTGGGAATAAATATTTTCCTTACATTCTTTAGTAGTTTGTCAGAAAGAATGTGCAGCAGATAATTATTTTTAAAAATTAGAATCAGTGAATACATTCAGAAATTTCCTGTTGTGTATGAATAAAAACAGAATTTCAAATGCAACTGAGAAAATTTTTGATGAACAAAAACACAATTTTAAATGTAACCGAGAAAATTTTTGAGGATACCTAATCAAATTCTAAGAGATTTTTAATACCATGAATAAATGTATTATGAAATCATGATTTTTAGGCAATAACTAAAGCTAACTTTTTGTTTTTATTATACTTTAAATTCTAGGGTACATGTGCACAACATGCAGATTTGTTACATATGTATACATGTGCCATGTTGGTGTGCTGTACACATTAAGCAGTCATTTACAATAGGTATATCTCCTAATGCTATCCCTCCCCGCTCCCCCCACCCCACGACAGGCCCTGGTGTGTGATGTTCCCCATCCTGTGTCCAAGTGTTCTCATTGGTCAATTCCCACCTGAGTGAGAACATGCAGTGTTTGGTTTTCTGTCCTTGTGATAGTTTGCTGAGAATGATGGTTTCCAGCTTCATCCATGTCCCTGTAAAGGACATGAACTCATCCTTTTTTATGGCTGTATAGTGTTCCATGGTGTATATGTGCCACATTTTCTTAATCTAGTCTATCATTGATGGACATTTGGGTTGGTTCCAGGTCTTTGCTATTGTGAATAGTGCCGCAATAAACATACATATGCATGTGACTTTATAGCAGCATGATTTATAATCCTTTGGGTATATATCTAGTAATGGGATCACTGGCTCAAATGGTATTTCTAGTTCTATATCCTTGAGGAATCACCACACTGTCTTCCACAATGGTTGTAGTAGTTTACAGTCCCACTAACAGTGCAAAAGTGTTTCTATTTCTCCACACCCTCTCCAGCACCTGTTTTTTCCTGACTTTTTTAGTGATCACCATTCTAACTGGTGTGAGATGGTATGTCATTGTAGTTTTGATTTGCATTTCTCTGATGGTCAGTGATGATGAGCATTTTTTCATGTGTCTTTTGGCTGCATAAATGTCTTCTTTTGAGAAGTGTCTGTTCATATCCTCTGCCCACTTTTTGATGTTGTTGTTTTTTTGTTTTTTTGTTTTTAAATTTGCTTAAGTTCTTTGTAGATTCTGGATATTAGCCCTTTGTCAGATGGGTAGATTGCAAAAATATTTTCTGATTCTGTAGGTTGCCTGTTCACTCTGATGGTAGTTTCTTTTGCTGTGCAGAAGCTCTTCAGTTTAATTAGATCCTGTTTATCTATTTTGGCTTCTGTTGCCATTGCTTTTGGTGTTTTAGTCATGAAGTTCTTGCCCATGCCTATGTCCTGAATGGTATTGTCTATGTTTTCTTCTAGGGATTTTATGATTTTAGGTTTAACATTTAACTCTTTAATCCATCTTGAATTAATTTTTGTATAAAGTGTAAGGAAGGGATCCAGTTTCAGCTTTCCACATATGGCTAACCAGTTTTCCCAGCACTGTTTATTAAATAGGGATTCCTTTCCCCATTTCTTCTTTTTGTCAGATTTGTCAAAAATCAGATGGTACTAGATGTGTGGTGTTATTTCCGAGGCCTCTGTTTTGTTCCATTGGTCTATATCTCTGTTTTGGTACTAGTACCATGCTGTTTTGATTACTGTAGCCTTGTAGTATAGTTTGAAGTCAGGTAGCATGATGCTTCCAGCTTTGTTCTTTTTGCTTTGGATTGTCTTGGCAATGTGGGCTCTTTTTTGGTTCCATATGAACTTTAAAGTAGTTTTCTCCAATTCTGTGAGGAAAGTCATTGGTAGCTTGATGGGGATGGCATTGAATCTATAAATTACCTTGGGCAGTATGGCCATTTTCATGATATTGATTCTTCCTGTCCATGAGCATGGAATACTCTTCCATTTGTTTGTGTCCTCTTTTATTTTGTTGAGCAGTAGTCTGTAGTTTTCTTTGAAGAGGTTCTTCACTTCCCTTGTAAGTTGGATTCCTAGGTATTTTATTCTCTTTGCAGCAATTGTGAAAGGGAGTTAACTCATGATTTGGCTCTCTGTTTGTCTGTTATTGGTGTATAGGAATGCGTGTGATTTTTGCACATTGATTTTCTATCCTGAGACATAATAAGCAACATGAAGCAATAAGACATAAGCAACATGAAGTTGCTTATCAGCTTAAGGAGATTTTGGGCTGAGACGATGGGGTTTTCTAAATACACAATCGTGTCATCTGCAAATAGTGACAATTTGACTTCCTCTTTTACTAATTGAATACCCTGTATTTTTTTCTCTTCCTGATTGCCCTGGCCAGAACTTCCAACACTATGTTGAATAGGAGTGGTGAGAGAGGCATCCTTGTGCCAGATTTCAAAGGGAATGCTTCCAGTTTTTGCCCCTTCAGTATGATATTGGCTGTAGGTTTGTCATAAATATCTCTTATTATTTTGAGATACATTCCATCAATACCTAGTTTATTGAGAGTTTTTAGCATGAAGCGCTGTTGAATTTTGTCAGAGGCCTTTTCTGCATCTATTGAGATAATCATGTGGTTTTTGTCTTTGGTTCTGTTTATGTGGTGGATTATTTTTATTGATTTGCATATGTTGAACCAGCCTTGCATCCCAGGGATGAAGTCGACTTAAATAGTGGTGGATAAGCTTTTTGATGTGCTGCTGGATTCAGTTTGCCAGTATTTTATTGAGGATTTTCAGAGCAATGTTCATCAGGGATACTGGTCTAAAATTCTCTTTTTTGGTTGTGTCTCTGTCAGGCTTTGGTATCAGGATGATGCTGGCCTCATAAAATGAGTTAGAGAGGAATCCTTCTTTTTCTATTGATTGGAATAGTTTCTGAAGGAATGGTACCAGCTCCTCTTTGTACCTCTGGTACAATTTGGCTGTGAATCCGTCTGGTCCTGGACTTTTTTTGGTTGCTAGGCTCTTAATTATTGCCTCAATTTCAGAGCCTGTTACTGGTCTATTCAGATATTCAACTTCTTCCTGGTTTAGTCTTCGGAGGGTGTATATTTCCAGGAATTTATCCATTTCCTCTTGATTTTCTAGTTTATTTGCATAGAGGTGTTTATAGTATTCTCTGATGGTAGTTTGTATTTCTGTGAGATTGGTGGTGATATCCCCTTTATCATTTTTTATTGTGTCTATTTGATTCTTCTCTTTTTTCTTCTTTATTAGTCTTGCTAGTGGTCTATCAATTTTGTTGATCTTTTCAAAAAACCAGCTCCTGGATTCATTGATTTTTTGAAGAGTTTTTTTATGTCTCTATCTCCTTCAGTTCTGCTCTGATCTTAATTATTTCTTGCCTTCTGCTCGCTTTTGAATGTGTTTGCTTTTGTTTCTCTAGTTCTTTTAATTGTGATGTTAGGCTGTCAATTTTAGATCTTTCCTGCTTTCGCTTGTGGGCATTTAGTGCTATAAATTTCCCTTTACACACTGCTTTAAATGTGTCCCAGAGATTCTGGTATGTTGTGTCCTTGTTCTCATTGGTTTCAAAGAACATCTTTATTTCTGCCTTCATTTTGTTACTTAACCAATAGTCATTCAGGAGCAGGTTGTTCAGTTTCTATGTAGTTGAGTGGTTTTGAGTGAGTTTCTTAATCCTGAGTTCTAGTTTGAGTACACTGTGGTCTGAGAGACAGTTTGTTGTGATGTCTGTTCTTTTACATTTGCTGAGGAGTGCTTTACTTCCACCTATGTGGTCAATTTTGGAATAAGTGTGATATGGTGCTGACAAAAATGTATATTCTGTTTATTCGGGATGGAGAGTTCTGTAGATGTCTATTAGGTCTGCTTGGTGCAGAGCTGAGTTCATATCCTGGCTATCCTTGTTAACCGTCTGTCTTGTTGATCTGCCTAATAGTGACAGTGGGGTGTTAAAGTTTCCCATTATTATTGTGTGGGAGTCTAAGTCTCTTTGTAGGTCTCTAAGGAGTTGCTTTATGAATCTAGGTGCTTCTATGTTGGGTGCATGTATATTTAGGATAGTTAGCTCTTCTTGTTGAATTGATCCCTTTATCATTGTGTAACGGCCTTCCTTGTCTCTTTTGATCTTTGCTGGTTTAAAGTCTGTTTTGTCAGAGACTAGGATTGCAACCCCTGCTTTTTTTTTGCTTTGCATTTGCTTGGTAGATCTTCCTCTATCCCTTTATTTTGAGCCTATATGTGTCTCTGCAAGTGAGATGGGTTTCCTGAATACAGCACACTGATGGGTCTTGACTATTTATCCAATTTAGGAGTCTGTGTCTTTTAATCAGGGCATTTAGCCCATTTACATTTAAGGTTATTATTGTTATGTGTGAATTTGATCCTGTCATTAGTTGCTCATTAGTTGATACAGTTTCTTCTAAGCATCAATGGCCTTTACCTTTTGCCATGTTTTTGCAGTGGCTGGTACCGGTTGTTCCTTTCCATATTTAGTGCTTCCTTCAGGAACTCTTGCAAGGCAGGCCTGGTGGTGACAAAATCTCTCAGCATTTGCTTTTCTGTAAAGGATTTTATTTCTCCTTCACTTATGAAGCTTAGTTTGGCTGGATATGAAATTCTGGGTTGAAAATTCTTGTCTTTAAAAATGTTGAATATTGACCCCCACTCTTTTCTGGCTTGCAGGGTTTCTGCCAAGGGATCCACTGTTAGTCTGATGGGCTTCCCTTTGAGGGTAACCCGACCTTTCTCTCTGGCTGCCCTTAACATTTTTTCCTCATTTCAACCTTGGTGAATCTGACAATTATGTGTCTTGGGGTTGCTCTTCTTGAGAGTATCTTTGTGGTATTCTCTGTATTTCCTGAATGTGAATGTTGGCCTACCTTGCTAGGTTGGGGAAATTCTCCTGGATAATATCCTGGAGAGTGTTTTTCAACTTGGTTCCATTCTCCCCGTCACTTTCGTGTATACCAATCAAACATAGACTTGGTCTTTTCACATAGTCTCATATTTCTTGGAGGCTTTGTTCATTTCTTTTTATTCTTTTTTCTCTAAACTTCTCTTCTCACTTCATTTCATTCATTTGATCTTCAATCACTGATACCCTTTCTTGCACTTGATCGAATTGGCTATTGAAGGTTGTCCATGCATCACGTAGTTCTCGCGCCATGATTTTCAGCTCCATCAGATCATTTAAGATCTTCTCTACACTGTTCATTCTAGTTAGCCATTCATCCAATCTATTTTCAATGTTTTTAGCTTCTTTGCGATGGGTTCGAACATCCACCTTTAGCTCAGAGAAATTTGTTATTACCGACCTTCTGAAGTCTACTTCTGTCAGCTCATCAGAGTCATTCTCTGTCCACCTTTGTTCCATTGCTGGTGAGGAGCTGCAATCCTTTTGAAGGAGAAGAGGCACTCTGATTTTAGAATTTTCAGCTTTTCTGCTCTGGTTTCTCCCCATCTTTGTGGTTTTATCTACCTTTGGTCTTTGATGCTGGTGTCCTACAGATGTGGTTTTGGTTTGGATGTCCTTTTTATTGATGTTGATGCTATTCCTTTCTGTTTGTTAGTTTTCCTTCTAAGAGTCAGGTCCCTCAGCTGCAGGTCTGTTGCAGTTTGCTGGAGGTCCACTCCAGACCCTGTTTGCCTGGGTATGACCAGCAGAGGTTGCAGAACAGCAAATATTGCTGCCTGATCCTTTCTCTGGAAGCTTTGTCCCAGAGGGGTACCTGCCTGTATGAGGTGTCAGTTGACCCCTACTGGGAAGTGTCAGGGACCCACTTGAGGAGTTAGTCTGTCCTTCTTAGAGCTCAAACACCATGCTGGGGGAACTACTGCTGTCTTCAGAACTGTCAGACAGGGAAGTTTAAGTCTGCAGAAGTTTCTGCTGCCTTTTGTTCAGCTGTGCCCTGCCCCCAGAGGTGGGGTCTACAGAGGCAGCAGGCCTTGCAGAGCTGTGGTGGGCTCCATCCAGTTTGAGCTTCCCAGGCTGCTTTGTTTACCTACTCAAGCCTCAGCAATGGCAGACACCCCTCCCCCTGCCAGGCTGCTGCCTTGCAAGTCAATCTCAGACTGCTGCGCTAGCAGTCAGCAAGGCTCCATGGGCATGGTACCCGCCAAACCAGGCATGGGATATAATCTCCTGGTGTGCCATTTGCTAAGACCATTGGAAGAGCACATTATTTTTGCGGCATTGTCCGGATTTTCCAGATACCATCTGTCATGGCTTCCCTTGGCTCGGAAAGGGAAATCCCCCAACCCCTTTTGTGCTTCCTGGGAGAGGCTGTGTCCTGCCCTGCTTCGGCTCACCCTCCGTGGGCTGCACCTACTGTCTAACCAGTCCCAGTGAGATGAACCGAGTACCTCAGTAGGAAATGCAGAAATCACCATTTTCTGCGTTGATCACGCTGGGATCTGTAGATCGGATCTCTTCCTATTTGGCCATCTTGAAATGGAATGCAATTTTAGCTAACATTTTAAGATTTTTAAAAAGTTACAGTTTTATGAGTTACATCAGATACAGAAATGTGACAATCTTCAATAACTAAATGTAATAATGAAATTTGATTGTATCTAAGTGATAAATGATTTTGCAAGAGACATATTGGTTGACACAAGAATTACTAAATTTTAAAAAATCTAAATTTTGTCTTATAAGTTGTCATTTATTATTTCATTTGTTCATTAATTCAGCAAATATTTGTTGAACACCAACTATGTGTCAGTCACTGTACTATATACTGGTGATTTAAAAAAAGTGATCCAAATAGACATGCTCTTTCCCGTTACCCAAATGTTCATTTTAACCAATGTGAGTTGCTCTAATCAAGAAGATTGCCAAAAAGAAAGTCTAATTACCTGTCAATGGGCCATGAGTAAATAAGTAACAATGACACCGTATAAGCATCTACTTTTTAAAATGTTGTTTAAGATGAGGCTTATAAAACAATATACCAAGCAAACTTAATTGAGCATTCTGATTTATAAGTCAGTTTTTATATATCAGAGTAATATGTTTAGATATTTTAACTTTTTCCTCTCTTTATTTTGTGGCAAGTCATTAGTAGTATAAAGTTAGATAAGAAAATATTTTTAGTGAAAATGTAGTTGTTTTTTTAAACCACAAAACTAGCTCCAAGTAAAGAGAACTTTGAAAGATTTACATGTAAACAATTAATGCTTTCATTTATTTGCTTTAATTTTTCATTTTTGTTCTCAGTTCATTCTACTGGGCAGAAATAATTTTTTTTAAACCTAGAAAACCCTGTTTTAAATAGTTTTCTGATAGAATTTACAAAGATAAGCTAAAATGTTAAAGCAGAGGAGATTATAGATATTAAATGATGCAAGTAAAAAATGACAGATAATAAAATAGTGTTAAGAATACTTGTATGGTATGTTAAGATAGCTTTTACTCCCTAAAGTACAAAGGCAAATATCTATAAAATACATATTGTCCCCTAAGTAAATGTATTTTTGCCATTACTTTTTATTTACTAATATTCTGTTTATTGTTTATCAGATTTCAATAAGTATAAAAATTAAATACATGACAAGAATTGCAATACTTTTTTTTTTTTTCTTTTTGAGACAGCTTCTCACTCTGTCACTCAGGCTAGAGTGCATTGGCACGATCTTGGCTCACTGTAACCTCTGCCTTCTGGGTTCAAGCAATTCCCTTCCTCAGCCTCCCGAGTAGCTGGGATTACAAGTGGCCGCCACCATGCTCAGCTAATTTTTGTATTTTCAGTAGAGATGGGGTTTCACCATCTTTGCCAGGCTGGTCTTGAGCTCCTGACCTAGTGATCCACCTGCCTCAGCCTCCCAAAGTGCTGGGATTACAGGCATGAGCCACTGCACCCGGCCAAGAATTGCAATACTTAAACTTAAGTGCAATATCTTATTTTTGTGTTATTAAACACAAAGCAATCTGTAATATGAAACTTACTTTATGTAAATATGTAAATTGTGATTACACATGCATTTTTTTGGACAGCTTGAGTGTGTTTTCAATTATGCAACTGTTTGCTTAATGTTTATAGGTAGAAGGGGTGACTTCTAGAACTGAGGAAACTGTGGCTCAGGGAATATATATGATTTACCTAAATTTACACAGCTGATTTACAGTGGAGCCTAGGTTAAAACTTGAGTCCCTTTCTACCTTGCCATGTTTATCATTATGTGTTTAATAACATAATATAACCTAATAAATAAATAATATGCTTTTACTAACAAATTATGGCTGCTCTTCTTGCAAACTTACCTGTTCATAGTTGGTCCTGTGGCAGAAACTGCTAGTTGCCTATCCCATTTTCTTGCATGATGGAATTCAATTGTATTGATAAAGTCAATATGCTCAATTAAAAATTCCATATCTAGGCCTACTTTCAATTAGTGTTGGATTTGTCCCACTGTTGTAGTCACTATGGGTCAAATACAAGTTGAAACCTCTTTTAAAAAGAAGGCACATTTCACTGACTGACCTGTGTCCTTTTTGACTTTTACATATCCATCTGCTTCTGTAGGAACTATAGACATAATGTCTAAAGCTGCAGGAGCTGTCTTAAAACGTATAAAAGCTGGGAGGAGCTAAAAGATCCTGACATCTTAAGTCATTACCTTAGATCTAAATGTCTACTTCCTCATGTAAGGTTATGTAAGAGAAAAAAATACCTCTATTATGTGTGATACCCTATTATTTGAATATTTTGTTACATCAAGACAAACCCAATCCTTAAATTAATCCTTAAATTAAATATGCAGCTACTCATACTTACTACAGATGCATGGTAAATCATGCACTGTATACAAATCTAATGAAAAGGAGCAAGAAAAGCATATGCCAATGAAGTAAAAAATGACAGAGAAAAAGAAATGCAGAAGAAGTTGTACTTCTTCTGAAAACACGTGACTGTGTTATTCATTACTAAAATGAGAAACATCATGAATAACCTGTCATAGAAAGGGAGATAAGTGTGACTGGGTGTGAAATTTTCTTGAGGGTAATAGAACCCGATTCAAGGCAGCTCTAGGCTTGAACCACTTTTGACAGTTTATGTAAATTGATATTTTGAAGTTTATTATTGATGTTTTCTCCTTAAAAGTAGAAGAAACTCAAAAATCATTTTTAGTAGAAACTCATTGTAAAGATTACACACCCACAATATTATCCATAAATGACCTTTATTAGTGAGTTGGAGAAATTCATAACACTTAATTGTCCCCTGATTTTACAACACATGCCTGGAACCTACCAACCAGCAAGGAAACCTACCAACCACCATATTATTATCTGGGAAATGATTAACCATTTTCTAAGGCAGCTGCTGATACTATACAGCTTATTGTACATGGTAAAGTTATATGATCTTTAACTATCTTCTACACACAACCCAGCCTCAGCACCCTTGGATGCCATGCCTGAGCAAAATGAGAAGCTGCTGGCCACATGGCCTCTCCTGATGCATAAATGATTTCTGAGTACTGCTATATAAACATGCACATGTTTATATAGTCTTTGCAAGAGTGGATATCAAATCTATTTATGTCTAGGACAAACTTTTTTTTTCCAAAATAGAATAGAAATATATTTGCAAAGTAATCAGTATAATAACATTACCACATTCAAAACAGGGCTCTAAAGCTAGAAAGAAACTCTAAATATGGACATATATTAAATATTTTTCATCCCTAAGTAGTTCCTCTTTTCCTCTGACAGGAAAATAGAGCTGCATATTTCAGCTATAAAATTATGCCTAGAAATCTAAAAGTCTAAGTTATTGTTTACACAAGTTCAACTAATTGTTTGGTATAAATAATTACTTAGCAAATGATATCAGAAGACATCTGTTTGCTTAATTTTAGAGAGGTTTCTCTTGAGTAGTCTAGCTTCCTAAATTAATGCTGAAACTTGGCTGAGTCACAAAGTAAGCATTGAGTCAGAAGTCACGGAAATATTAAAAGTCACAGAAATGTTTCTGAAATGGACTTTAATTATCAGCATAACTTATCTTTTATGTACTCAACATATAAATACATAGTATCCTGCAATTTCCATTTCCATAGTTTTGTCTAAACTATTATAGTACCCCAGGCCTCACATAATTTGATTCCATTGAGCTCAATTTTTCATTCCTAGGAATATGACACTTCTCTATGCTATTTTTTTTTACCTAAATTGTGTATCTCATATAAAAGAGTGGAATATCTAGGCAAAATTTGAATGTGATATTCACCTGACAATTGGATGTAATAAAATAATCTAGTATATATAATTATTTTGTTAACCTATGATTCATAAAACTGTCACCATGAAAAATAATAATTTTGAATAGGGCAGGTTTAATGCATGTTAATATTGTTTTTTATTATTTCAATCTATTTAAACTTTTATGATGTTCTCTTTTAAATATTCAGGGTCTAACTTTAGCTTTTTGGTTTATTTTTCCCCAAAGATATTCTGATCTTCTTTATATTCAATAAAATAAAAATTCCTATGATTCAATGACGTTATACATTGCAAAGCATCTTGCGTTGTTTTACCTTTTATAAAAGCCCATTGATATAAATGGATATTAATATAAAATCTCATATAAAATGATGATATAAGAAAACCTATGACCCTTGCAACATCATATCACATATTACTAATAAATGGGAGTTTAGAAATCAGAACTCTAGATTCTATCATCTTATTTCATTATGTAATCTCTTAAAGTGTCAAAATAAACTGGAAGAGTAGGGGTATATATATTGTTAAAAGAAATTTTGTTCAACCAGAGTGTTACGGATAGAAAAAAGGAGAACTTAATAATAAAACTGTGTCTTCATGGAATTTTTCATGTGGATGCATTGATGGAAAGGCATTCTAGGAAAAGGCAACAACATGAGTGGAGGCCCAGAAGCCTGAAAGCTCTGGGAAATGTTGCTTAGTCCATGTGGCTTGTCTAGAGGCTAGGTAGGTGAAAGGATCAAGACATGAGGCTGTGAAGGAAGGCTCTGGTTAGCTCTCCAAGGACTTTGGAAGCAATGATTAATATTCATTCTACATCATCTCACATGCCAGATGCTTTGCTGAGTGCTATATACATGATGCCTCATTTTGTCATCACACCACCCTAGTCAGACTCTTCTGATATCAACAGACACATAACACATGAGGCAGAAGCAATATTTCTACACTTTCAGTCTACTTTATTTTCATCCAGGGGTTTTCCTCCTAGAAGAGTAGTGGAGGATGAAGAAAATAAAATCTTTGTGTGACACATCTTTGATTGGTTTGGGCTTAATGCAATCTATCATAATAAATAAACTGTTAATTAAAAAAATACAAATATTGCTAATCTAAACTCATAGAAAAAACATGTTCAACATACTGATATCTAAAAATATATTTAAAATACAAAAGTGGAAAAAAAGTTGTTTTATCTTTAAATCTCCAGAATGCACTTTGCATGTCATTAATAGCATATTTGATTTATAATTTGCCTAATCTAGTATTACATTTAGACTATTGAAAAACCATAGTGATTAATTCAAAAGAACATCTGATTTACATTTATCTTTTGGCTCTGTTGATCATCAAGATGAAATGCTTATGGAATCAACATATACTTATTGACTTTTGACTATGTTTAAGAGCTATGCTAAGTAATTACATGTGAGGTTAAAATGAAGATTTTGATAAATTGATTTGGAATGTCTTTAAAGCAATAGAGCAAATGTTTGCCCAAATGATTTCAGTCTTGTAGGTCATAGAAATTAGTAAAGGAAAAATTCAGAAAGACATTAAGAAAAGTCATAAGAAGGGCCAGGTGCAGTGGCTCACGCCTGTAATCCCAGCACTTTGGGAGACCCAGGTGGGTGGATCACGAGGTCAGGAGATCAAGACCATCTTGGCTAACATGGTGAAACCCTGTCTCTACTGAAAATACAAAAAATTAGCTGGGTGTGGTGGCATGCGCCTATAGTCCCAGCTACTCAGGAGGCTGAGGCAGGAGAAGGAGAATTGCTTGAACCCGGGAGGTCGAGGTTGAAGTGATCCTAGATCATGCCACTGCACTCCAGCCTGGGCGACAGAGCGAGACTCTGTCTCAAAAAAAAAAAAAAAAAAAAAAAAAAAGTGATGAGTCTCTCAGAGTCTTTGAGAGATTTTGCTATGTTCCAGGAAAAGACTGGAGTATGCATGTCGCTACTCCCTCCAGGAAGCCTAGAATTAGCCACTTTAATGCTCTGCTTCCTGAGTGTATGAGAGTCTACCTCTACTTTAACTTTTTATTTTGTTTCATCACAAAAAAGGATGAAAAGGGAAGAACAAATGGGAGAAAATAACCCAATAAACCTACATTATATTTACTATTCTCCAACAGACCTTTAATGAATTAGAGCCAATTAGCAAAACAAGGATAGCTAAATCTGGATTTTGTCAATTTTTCAATAGTCTTAAAAAATTGTAGTTGTTTATATATATATTTGAACAAACTTTACATAACTACACGTATCTATTGAAGATAAATTAGAAGAATAAACAAGACAAAACTACCTTTAATGTCAAATATATTTCCCATTAACTGAAGGGATCTTTAAGCTTAAGAATTTGAAAAGGGTACTATTGAGAATTCTGAACAACATTAACATCACATCACTTTGAAAAACTGTTTAAAGAGTTAAATCAACTGACAGCTTAAATAATACATTCTATTTTGGATGGCAGTCTTTTCTTTCCTTCTTATTTTTTAGACATAGTTTGAAGGCTATGCTCTTCATATTTTAAGACATTTATTTTGTATTATTATAATATTAATATACTGTACATTTTTAACACCTCAGTATGCTATTCCTGATTTATGATATAGATTTCTTGATGGAAGAGTATAATTATAACTAACTTCCAAAAAACATGACAGAGATTTTGATGGACAAACATTTTTTAATATAAATTTTAATTTTAATTTTACTTTAAGTTCTGAGAAGCATGTGCAGGACGTGCAGGTTTGTTACATAGGTATACATGTGCTGTGGTGGTTTGCTGCACCCATCAACCCGTTATCTAGGTTTTAAGCCCCACATGCATTAGGTATTTGGACAAACATTTTTACCAAGCTACTATATTTTAAAATTTGCATAATTTGTACTGCTAAATATAAATGTTTTAAAAAGATTATCCTACTATCTAATGTTTAATGTGTTATACCCTTGATAAAAATCAGATCATCTGAGTTAATTTCTATGATGATTCTTCAAGTATGTATTCATTTCAAATTATTTATTAAGCTCCTCCTAGGCCCCATGCTAGTTTTCTTTGTTTTTCTTTTTTTTTATTATTATTATACTTTAAGTTCTAGGGTACATGTGCACAACATGCAGATTTGTTACATATGTATACATGTGCCATGTTGGTGTGCTGTACACATTAAGCAGTCATTTACAATAGGTATATCTCCTAATGCTATCCCTCCCTGCTCCCCCCACCCCACGACAGGCCCTGGTGTGTGATGTTCCCCATCCTGTGTCCAAGTGTTCTCATTGGTCATTTCCCACCTACAAGTAAGAACATGTGGTGTTTGGTTTTCTGTCCTTGTGATAGTTTGCTGAGAATGATGGTTTCCAGCTTCATCCATGTCCCCATAAAGGACATGAACTCGTCCATTTTTAAGGCTGTATAGTGTTCCATGGTGTATATGTGCCACATTTTCTTAATCCAGTCTGTCATTGATGGACATTTGGGTTGGTTCCAGGTCTTTGCTATTGTGAATAGTGCCACAGTAAACATACATATGTATGTGACTTTATAGTAGCATGATTTATAATCCTTTGGGTATATATCCAGTAATGGGATCACTGGCTCAAATGGTATTTCTAGTTCTATATCCTTGAGGAATCGCCACACTGTCTTCCACAATGGTTGTACTAGTTTACAGTCCCACCAACAGTGCAAAAGTGTTTCTATTTCTCCACACCCTCTCCAGCACCTGTTTTTTCCTGACTTTTTAGTGATCACCATTCTAACTGGTGTGAGATGGTATGTCATTGTAGTTTTGATTTGCATTTCTCTGATGGCCAGTGATGATGAGCATTTTTTCATGTATCTTTTGGCTGCATAAATGTCTTCTTTTGAGAAGTGTCTGTTCATATCCTTCGCCTGCTTTTTGATGGCATTGTTTGATTTTTTTCTTGTAAATTTGCTTAAGTCCTTTGTAGATTCTGGATATTAGCCCTTTGTCAGATGGGTAGATTGTAAAAATTTTCTCCCATTCTATAGGTTGCCTATTCACTCTGATGGTGGTTTCTTTTGCTGTGCAGAAGCTCTTTAGTTTAATTAGATCCCATTTGTCAATTTTGGCTTTTGTTGCCATTGCTTCTGGTGTTTTAGTCATGAAGTTCTTGCCCATGCCTATGTCCTGAATGGTATTGCCTAGGTTTTCTTCTAGGGTTTTTACGGTTTAGATCTAACACTTAAGTCTTTAATCCATCTTGAATTAATTTTTGTATAAGGTGTAAGGAAGGGATCCAGTTTCAGCTTTCTCCATATGGCTAGCCAGTTTTCCCAGCAGCATTTTTAAAATAGGGATTCCTTTCCCCATTTCTGATTTTTGTCAGGTTTATCAAAGATCAGATGGTTGTAGATGTGTGGTATTACTTCTGAGGGCTCTGTTCTGTTCCATTGGTCTATATCTCTGTTTTGGTACCAGTACCATGCTGTTTTGGTTACTGTAGTCTTGCAGTACAGTTTGAAGTCAGGTAGCGTGATGCCTCCAACTTTGTTCTTTTTGCTTAGGATTGTCTTGGCAATGTGGGCTCTTTTTTGGTTGCATATGTACTTTGAAGTATTTTTTTCCAATTCTGTGAAGAAAGTCATTAGTAGCTTGATGGAGATGGCATTGAATCTATAAATTACCTTGGGCAGTATGGCCATTTTCATGATATTGATTCTTCCTATCCATAGCATGTAACATTCTTCCATTTGTTTGTGTCCTCTTTAATTTCATTGAGCAGTGGTTTGTAATTCTCCTTGAAGAGGTCCTTCACATCCCTTGTAAGTTGGATTCCTAGGTATTTTATTCTCTTTGAACCAATTGTGAAAGGGAGTTTGCTCATGATTTGGCTTTCTGTTTGTCTGTTATTGGTGTATAAGAATGCTTGTGATTTTTGCACATTGATTTTGTATCCTGAGACTGCTGAAGTTGCTTATCAGCTTAAGGAGATTTTGGGCTGAGACCATGGGGTTTTCTAAATATACAATCATGTCATCTGCAAACAGGGACAATTTGACTTCTGCTTTTCCTAATTGAATACCCTTTATTTCTTTCTCCTGCCTGATTGCCCTGGCCAGATCTTCCAACACTATGTTGAATAGAAGTGGTGAGAGAGGGCATCCTGGTCTTGTGCCAGTTTTCAAAGGGAGTGATTCCAGTTTTTGCCCATTCAGTATGATATTGGCTGTGGGTTTGTCATAAATAGCTCTTATTATTTTGAGACACGCCCCATCAATACCTAACTTATTGAGAGTTTTTAGCATGAAGGGCTGTTGAATTTTGTCAAAGGCCTTTTCTGCATCTATTGAGATAATCATGTGGTTTTTGTCTTTGGTTCTGTTTATATGATGGATTATGTTTATTGATTTTCATATGTGGAACCAGCCTTGCATCCCAGGGATGAAGCCAACTTGATCATAATGGATAAGCTTTTTGGTGTGCTGCTGGATTCAGTTTGCCAGTATTTTATTGAGGAATTTTGCATTGATGTTCATCAGGGATATTGGTCTAAAATTCTCTTTTTCTGCTGTGTCTCTGCCAGGCTTTGGTATCAGGATGATGCTGGCCTCATAAAATGAGTAATGGAGGATTCCCTCTTTTTCTGTTGATGGGAATAGTTTCAGAATGAATGGCACCAGCTCCTCTTTGTACCTCTGGTAGAATTTGGCTATGAATCCATCTGTTCCTGGACTTTTTTTGGTTGGTAGGCTATTAATTATTGTCTCAATTTCAGAGCCTGTTAGTGGTCTAGTCATGGATTCAACTTCTTCCTGGTTTAGTCTTGGGAGGTTGTATATTTTCAGGAATTTTTCCATTTCTTCTAGATTTTCTAGTTTATTTACGTAGAGGTGTTTCTAGTGTTCTCTGATAGTATTTTGTATTTCTGTTGGATCGGTGGTGATATCCCCTTTTTCATTTTTAATACATCTGTTTGATTCTTCTCTCTTTCTTCTTTATTAGTCTTAGCAGTCTATCGATTTTGGTGATCTTTTCAAAAAACCAGCTCCTGGATTCATTGATTTTTTGAAGGGTTTCTTGCATCTCTGTCTCCTTCAGTTCTGCTCTGATGTTAGTTATTTCTTGCCTTCTGCTAGCTTTTGAATGTGTTTGCTCATGCTTCTGTAGTTCTTTTAATTGTGATGTTAGGATGTCAATTTTAGATCCTTCTTGCTTTCTCTTGTGGGCATTTAGTGCTATAAATTTCCCTCTACACACTGCTTTAAATGTGTCCCAGAGATTCTGGTATGTTGTGTCTTTGTTCTCATTGGTTTCAAAGAACATCTTTATTTCTGCCTTCCTTTTGTTATGTACCCAGTAGTCATTCAGGAGCAGGTTGTTCAGTTTCCATGTAGTTGAGTGGTTTTGAGTGAGTTTCTTAATCCTGAGTTCTAGTTTGATTGCACTGTGGTCTCAGACACAATTTGTTACAATTTCTGTTCTTTTACATTTTCTGAGGAGTGCTCTACCTCCAACTATGTGGTCAGTTTTGGAATAGGTGCGGTGTGGTGCTGAGAAGAATGTATATTCTGTTGATTTGGGGTGGAGAGTTCTGTAGATGTCTATTAGGTCTGCTTGGTGCAGAGCTGAGTTAAATTCCTGGATATCCTTGTTAACTTTCTGTCTCGTTGATCTGTCTAATGTTGACAGTGGGGTGTTAAAGTCTCCCATTATTATTGTGTGGGAATCTAAGTCTCTTTATAGGTCTCTAAGGACTTGCTTTATGAATCTGTGTGCTCCTGTATTGGGTGCATATATATTTAGGATAGTTAGCTCTTCTTGTTGAATTGATCCCTTTACCATTATGTAGTAGCCTTCCTTGTCTCTTTTGATCTTTGTCCTTTTAAAGTCTGTTTTATTGGAGACTAGGATTGCAACCCCTGCTTTTTTTTGTTTTCCATTTGCTTGGTAGATCTTCCTCTATCCCTTTATTTTGAGGCTGTGTGTGTCTCTGAACGTGAGATGGGTCTCCTGAATACAGCACACTGATGGTTCTTGACTCTTTATCCAGTTTGCCAGTCTGTGTCTTTTAATCAGGGCTTTTAGCCCATTTAAGTTTAATATTTTTATGTGTGAATTTGATCCTGTCATTATGATGTTAGCTGGATATTTTACTCGTTATTTGATGCAGTTTCTTCCTTGCATCGATGGTTTTTACAATTTGTCATGTTTTTGCAGTGGCTGGTACCAGTTTTTCCTTTCCATGTTTAGTGCTTCCTTAAGGAGCTCTCATACGGCAGGCCTGGTGGTGACAAAATCTCTCAGCATTTGCTTGTCTGTAAAGAATTTTATTTCTCCTTCACTTATGAAGCTTAGTTTGGCTGGATATGAAATTCTGGGCTGAAAATTCTTTTCTTTAAGAATGGTGAATATTGGCCCCCACTCTCTTCTGGCTTTATAGAGTTTCTGTGGAGAGATCCACTGTTAGTCTCATGGGCTTCCCTTTGTGGGTAACCTGACCTTTCTCTCTGGCTGCCCTTAAGATTGTTTCCTTCATTTCAACTTTGGTGAATCTCACAATTATGTGTCTTGGGGTTACTCTTCTCGAGGAGTATCTTTGTGGCATTCTCTGCATTTCCTGAATTTGAATGTTGGCCTGCCTTGCTAGGTTGGGGAAGTTCTCATGGATAATAACCTGAAGAGTGTTTTCCAACTTGGTTCCGTTCTCCCCGTCACTTTCAGGTACACCAATCAGACACAGGTTTGGTCTTTTCACATAGACCTATATTTCTTGGAGGCTTTGTGTGTTTCTTTTTACTGTTTTTTCTCTAAACTTCTCACTTCATTTCATTCATTTGATCTTCAATCATTGATACCCTTTCTTCCACTTGATTGAATCAGCTACTGAAGCTTGTGCATGCATCAGGTAATTCTCATGCCATGGCTTTCAGCTCCATGAGGTCATTTAATGTCTTCTCTATGCTTTTTATTCTAGTTGACCATTCATCTAATCTTTTTTCAAGGTTTTTAGCTTCTTTGTGATGGGTTTGAACATTCTCCTTTAGCACGGAGGAGTTTGTTATTACCGATTGTCTGAAGCCTTCTTCTCTCAACTTCTCAAAGTCATTCTCTGTCTAGCCTTGTTCCATTGCTGGTGAGGAGCTGCATTCCTTTGGAGGGAAGAGGCGCTCTGATTTTTAGAATTTTCAGCTTTTCTGCTCTGGTTTCTCCTCATCTTTTTGGTTTTATCTACCTTTGGTGTTTGATGATGGTGACGTACAGATGGGGTTTTAGTGTGGATGTCCTTTCTGTTTGTTAGTTTTCCTTCTAACAGTCAGGATCCCCAGCTGCAGGTCTGTTGGAGTTTACTGGAGGTCCACTCTAGACCCTCTTTGCCTGGGTATCACCAGTGGAGCCTGCAGAACAGCAAATATTGCAGAACAGCAGATGTTGCTGCTTCATCCTTCCTCTGAAAGCTTAGTCTCAGGGGGGCACCCGGCTGTATGAGGTGTCAGTCAGCCGCTACTTGGAGTTGTCTCCCAGTTAGGCTACTCAGGGGTCAGGGACCCACTTGAGAAGGCAGTCTGTCCATTCTCAGATCTCAAACTCTGTGTTGGGAGAACCACTACTCTCTTCAAAGCTGTCAGGTCGGGACGTTGAAATGTGCAGAAGTTTCTGCTGCTTTTTCTTCAGCTATGTCCTGCCTCCAGAGGTGGAATCTACAGAGGCAGGCAGGCCTTCTTGAGCTGTGGTGGGCTCCACCCAGTTCAAGCTTCCTGGCCACTTTGTTTACCTACTCAAGCCTCAGCAATGGCGGACGCCCCTTCCCCAGCCTGGCTGCTGCCTTGCAGTTTGATCTCAGACTGCTGTGCTAGTAGTGAGTGAGGCTCTGTGGGCTTGGGACCCTCTGAGCCAGGCGCAGGATTTAATCTCCTGGTGTGCCATTTGCTAAGACTGTTGGAAAAGTGCAGTATTAGGGTGTTAGTGTGCCAAGACGAGCTCGGTTGGGGAGACCCTAACTCAGCAGCACTAGAGGAATTAAAGACACACACACACAGAAATATAGAGGTATGAAATGGGAAATCAGGGGTCTCACAGCCTTCAGAGCTGACAGCCCCGAACAGAGATTTACCCACATATTTATTAACAGCAAACCAGTCATTAGCATTGTTTCTATAGATATTAAATTAGCTAAAAGTATCCCTTATGGGAAACAAGAGATGGGCCAAATTAAAGCAATAGGTTCAGCTAGTTAACTGCAGCAGGAGCATGTCCTTAAGGCACAGATCACTCATGCAATTATTTGTGGCTTAAGAATGCCTTTAAGTGGTTTTCTGCCCTGGGTGGGCCAGGTGTTCCTTGCCCTCATTCCCATAAACCCACAATATTCCAGTGTGGACATTAGGGCCATTATGAACATGTTACAGTGCTGCAGAGATTTTGTTTATGGCCAGTTTTGGGGCCAGCTTATGGCCAGATTTTGGGGGGCCTGCTCCCACCATGTCCCCCTTCTTTGATTTACAAATCGATAAATGCAAAGGCACCTTTGTCACAGTAAGCTACTTCTCGCAGGAGTCAGGATCCATATCTGCAGACTATACAAAGACAAACAACACAGATTAAAAGCACAATCATCATTGAAATCACAGAGCTTCCATGTGTTTTTATCCATTTTAATGGGTTACTAGCTGCTAATTTGTCTGTAACTCCTTTAAGCACTCCAGTTCCCAGCATTAAGGTCAGGTGTGCCTGGGATGTTTTAAATATTTGTTCTTTTAATATTAAATCCTTATGTCAAGCTCCTAGAGTAGGTCATATCATTTGAGGTTGAGGTGCCACTATACCGCGATGGTTCCAGATAATAGGAACTTTTGCCGTACTTCTTATCATTTCTACCATCTGACCATTTTGTTCAGGTCATCTGAACATAGTGTGGCTGTGGCACGCAGACTGAGAGATGCAAGTCAAGCTAAACATCCCCTTAGGGGACCAATGAATAATGATTCCATAGGAATTGTTGTGCAGCATCTCTGCCTGTTCTGCAATGTGATCTTCCTAAACAAGTACATTCATTTTTTCTAACCGGGTCCAAGCCTGTTTACAGATAGGTTTTTGAGGGCGGTATGCCTCAAGTATAGGAGCAGATTTATTATGGTAAATACTGAGATCAGAAAGCATGTGTAACTGTATCATAGACTGATTGCATCCAGGCATTATTGCCAGCCAAGATTGATCAATATGCCCAATAAGTATAATTGTTCTCTGTGTCAGCCCTTATTGAAGGAATACTCACAGCAATGGTGATAACCGCTGTCATAGCTACCATTAAATTATTCATTGTGACTGGTTGTCCCACTTTTGTTAGGCTGTCTTTTTGCCATCTGTGGCAGCTTCTTGATCTGTCCCCAGATGGGTGGCTGTGTTTGATGGGTGTTGCTCATGACAGTTGGGGTCCTCCTCAGCATCAGTCTTGACATGCTGCAACCAAAGGGTCCTTGGAATCCTCCTGGAATCTCTTCCTCAGCATCTGGCTCATGATAAGTTTTCAGGTTTCTTGATGGTATCCAAATCAGCTGTTGATTTTGGCCTGGAGAAATACAAGCATAATCTCTACCCCCAAGTTATTATTTTACCTATTTCCCAACTTTTTGTTAACGGATCTCTCCACCAAATCAGTTGTTCTGCTTCTGTCTTTGCAATTGGTTTCTGTAAATGCTGTTCAGCTGCTGATAACATCTGGCCTTTGGGCAGGCTCAAAAAATTTAAAGTTAATAATGCTAGATTCAGTTGCATTGTGGTCTTCCATATTCTGTCTCCCCCTTTCTGCTTTTGCAGCTGATGTTTTAGGGAGAGATTCATTCTTTCATCTATGGCTTGACCTTGAGAATTGTATGGGATACCAGTAATGTGTTTAATATTCCACATAGAGAAAAATATAGCTAGAGCTTGGCTAGTATAGCCTGGGGCATTATCTGTTTTAATAGAAGCCGCAATGCCCATCACCACAAAATGCTGCAAAAGATGACATTTAACACAGGTGGAAGACTCTCTTGTTTGATGTGTAGCCCAGACAAAGTGAGAAAAGGTGTCCACACATACATGTACATAAACTAGTCTCCCAAATGAGGGAACATGTGTGACATCCATTTGCCAAAGTGTGTTAGGTTCCAGTACTCGAGGATTAACTCCTCCTGTAAAAGATGAGGAGTGTACCATTTGGCAAGTTGGGCATCCCTGTATAATAGCTTTAGCTTCTTTCCAGGTAATGCTGTATCTGCATTTGAGACCAGAGGCATTAACATGGGTTAAATTGTGAAAGTGTCTAGCATTAGATATTGCATTAGCAACTAGGTGGTCAGCCTTTTGAATCCCTTTAGTCAAAGGTCTTGGAAGAGATGTACGAGCCCTAATGTGAGTGATGTAAAACGGGTGCATTCTACTTCTAACTGCAGTTTGTAATTTGGTAAATAAAGTCATCAGTTGTTCAACTGTATGAAATAGTAAGTGAGCATTTTCAATTAACTGTGTGGAATGAACCACATATGAAGAATGAGAAATCACATTAATAGGCATACCAAAAGAAGTCAATACCTCAATTATAGCTACAAGTTCCACTTTTTGAGCTGAAGGATAGGATGTCTGGAAAACTTTACTTTTTGAGCCAGAATAAGAAGCTTTACCATTACTATACCTATCTGTAAAAACATTTTCAGCACCTTCAATTGGTTTAAATTTAGTTATTTTAGGGATAATCCAATAAGTTAATTTCAAAAACTGAAACAGCTTCGTTTTAGGAAAATGATTATCGAGAATACCCACAAAGTCAGCTAAATGGGTTTGCCAAGTAAGACTATTTATAAAAGCTTTCTGTATTTATGCCTTCGTGAGAGGGACAATAAATTTTCCAGGATCATATCCATGTAATTTAACAATCCGAGTTCTCCCAATCCCTATCATAGTAGTGATTTGATATAAATAAGGAGTTAGAGTCCGTGAATTAGTATGTGGAAGAAAAAGCCACTCTACTAAGTCCTGTTCTTGGACAATAACACCAGTAGGTGAATGCGGAGTTGAAAAAATTAGCAAATCTGGAGTCTGCTCTGGATCTATTCTATTTATTTGAGGCTTATGGACTTGCTTTTCAATTGGCTGTAACTTGACCTCAGCCTCCTTTGTTAATTGCCAAGGGCTAGTAAGGCTAGGATTTCCTCTAAGGATACAAAGCAGATTACTCATGGCATAGGTAGGAATGCCTAGAGCAGGTCATATCCAATTAATGTCCCCTACTAATTTTTTAAAGTCATTTAATGTTTTTAATTGATCCCTACGTATGGTTACTTTCTGTGGCACAATGGTAGTGTCATTTCCTAAGGTCCCCAAGTAGGAGTAAGGAGTGCAGCAGTCTGAATTTTGTCAGGAGCTATAATTAAACCAGCACAAGAAATCGAATTTTGCAAGTGATCATGACATTGGAGTAATATTTCTTGAGTGGGGCAGCACAAAATGTATCATCCATATAGTGAATAATGTAACACTGTGAAAATTTTTTAGGAGTAGGTTCAATTGTTTGGCCCACACGACTGGCAAATTGTGGGGCTGTTTAACATGGCCTGTGGCAACACTTTCCAATGATAACACTTAGCAGGCTGCAGGTTGTTTACTGCAGGAATTGTAAATGCAAACCATTCACAGTCTTGCTCAGCTAAAGGGATAGTAAAGAAACAGTCTTTTAAATCTATGACTATTAAAGGCCAATTTTTTGGAATTATAGCAGGAGAAGGCAATCCTGGCTGTAATGCTCCCATAGGTTACTTAACTGAATTGATAGCTCTTAAGTCAGTTAGCATTCTCCATTTACTTGATTTTTCTTAGGAAAACTGGAGAATTCCAAGGGAAAATGTTGGAGCTATATGCTCGTTTTCTAATTGTTCAGTAACTAATTTCTCTAAAGCCTCCAGTTTCTCTTTACTTAGCAGCCATTGTTCTATCCAAATTGGCTTATCTGTTAACCATTTTAAAGGTATAGGTTCTAGAGGCTTAACAATGGCGACCATCAAAAATTATTTCCTAATCTTTGGCAGGAACTTTGTTTTTCCACTTGAATTGGTTTTTTTAATTCTTGCAAATTTTTTTCTAGTTCCATACCAGGGACATACCTCATTTCATGCATTGTATGTTGATTTTTAGGGCTATATAATTGTTCTGTAATTAGAACTTGTGCTCCTCATTGTTATAATAAATCTCTTCCCCATAAATTTATAGGTACAGAAGTTATAATTGGTTGAATAGTCCCAGGTTGTCCATCAGGCCCTTCATAATGCAAAATATAACTACTTTGATATACTTCAGGGGCTTTACCAACTCCAACTATGTTAAATTGAGCAGGTTGAATTGTCCATGTGGACGGCCAGTGCTGTAGAGAAATGATTGAAATGTCCACTCCTGTATCTACCAAACCTCTAAATTTATTTACCTGAATAGTTATTGCATAGGTAGGGTGTTTATCAGTAATTTGATTTACCCAATAAGCAGCTTTGCCTTGTTTATTTGTGCTCCCAAATCCTCCTGTTTGTTTAATTTCACTTTTTCCCATTTCCACATATGGCACAATTAGGAGCAGTGCTATGTGCTCTCCTGGCTCTGCTTTCCAGGGAACAGAAGTAGATATAACAATTTGAATTTCCCCATTATAATCTGAATCGATGACTCCTGTATGTATTTGTACACTTTTTAAACTTAAACTAGACCTTCCTAAAAGTAATCCTATTGTCCCTGCTGGCAAGGGTCCTCCACAGACTCCTGTTGGGACCTTTTGTGGGGGTTCCCCAGGCAGAATGCTCACAACTTTTGTGCAGCATAAATCTACTGTGGCGCTACCGGCTGTGGTGGGAGACAGACATTGCACAGGGGTGAGGTAATGGCCTGAGCTGGAAATGCCCCGGTTTAGAATGGGGCCCAGGACAGGCCCCTCATGGCATTTCCCAAAATTGGGTTCCCTTCTTTATCAAACTTAGAGTGACACTAATTAGCCCAATGTTTTCCTTTTTTACCTTTTGGACATATTTCAGGATCAGCAGTTTTCTTTTTTCCCCTATCTGGCGGCCTGACTCGCTGATTTTTTCTACATTCTTTTTTAGTATGACCATGCTTTCCACAGTTAAAACAAGCTCCAGGAAATGGGGTATTTCCTTTATCCACTCTCAGTCCTGCCGTTGCCTATACTAGCTGAGTAGCTTTATGCAGATTACCTCCGATACCATCACAGGCCTTGATATAATAAACTAAATATGCTTTCCCGAATTTAAGACAAATAGGCTCAAATGTAGCCACAATATTTCCCTGTTGATCTGGGGGGTGTATTCTAACAGGGAACTGCCAAGCCTCTAAATCACCCTCTTGTCTAGCTTGCTGAATTCCTGCCTGAATAGAACTAAGAGCAGTCGCTCGAGGCACTGCTTGAACAGTCACTGGGGCAACTACTTTTCACCCAGTGTCCTCCAGAAAAGAAAGATCTGGAGGGTCTTTTTCTTCAAAATAATAAGGAGGGGTTGCAGAAGGGTAGGGATGAAGCTCTCCTTCTTTTGCTGCTTTAGCTGGTAAATAAACATGCTCTGTAACCTCTTCTGTTACTTCGCTATACTCTCCTTCCTCCTCCTCATCAGTGTGAAAAAGTTCCATGGTAGAACGAACCAGACCCCACACTTGTCCCATAATTAACCTGATGCTTCTGAGCTCCCCTTCTTACTCACCACAGGGATTGCTTTAAGAGTACTTGGGTGTCCTCCAGCTTAGTTTGCCATTCCAACCATCACTCTGGCGATCCTTCGACCTGGATTCGAGCCCCCACGATGGACGCCATGTGCTGAGACCAGCTCGGTCATGGAAACCCTAACTCAGCGGCACTAGAGGAATTAAAGAGACACACACAGAAATATAGAGGTGTGAAATGGGAAATCAGGGGTCTCACAGCCTTCAGAGCTGACAGCCCCAAACAGAGATTTACCCGCATATTTATTAACAGCAAACCAGTCATTAGCATTGTTTCTATAGATATTAAATTAACTAAAAGTTTGCATTATGGGAAACGAAGGGATGGGCCGAATTAAAGGAATAGGTTCTGCTAGTTAATTGCAGCAGGAGCATGTCCTTAAGGCACAGATCGCTCATGCTATTGTTTGTGGCTTAAGAATGCCTTTAAGCAGTTTTCTTTCCTGGGCGGGCCAGGTGTTCCTTGCCCTCATTCCCGTAAACCCACAATCTTCCAGCATGGGCATTAGGGCCATTATGAACATGTTACAGTGCTGCAGAGATTTTATTTATGGCCAGTTTTGGGGCCAGTTTATGGCCAGATTTTGGGGGGCCTGCTCCCAACAGGAGTGTCCCGATTTTCCAGGTACTATCTGTCACAGCTTCCCTGGCTAGGAAAGGGAATTCCCCGACCCCTTGTGCTTCCCGGGTGAGGTGATGCCCCACCCTGCTTTGGCTCACACTCTGTGGGCTGCACCACTGTCCGACAAGCCCCAGTGAGATGAACCCCATGCCTCAGTTGGAAATGCAGAAATCACCCATCTTCTGTGCCGCTCACACTGGGAGCTGTAGACTGGAGCTGTTCCTATTTGGCCATCTTGGCACCTCTCTCTGCTGGTTTTCTTATTGAATGCATATCTGTCCGTTTCTTTTTACCTGGGTAGTATTAATCATAAGATTTTAAGTCTGGAAGGGATTTTCAAAATTGCCATCCAAATAAAATTTCTCATGTTTTGAATAAACATAAGTAAGTAAATAAAAACAAAGTATGAAATAACTTAAGATGTTTCCCCAGAGGGTTGTTTGGTAATACAAACTCTGTGAAAGAAAAGTAAATTATGAATGTAGAAATCAATAAATTTGGTTTTTTTTAATTTTTTATTTTTGAGACGGAGTTTCGCTCTTGTCACCATGCTGGAGTGCAATGGTGTGATCTCAGCTCACCGAAACCTCTGCCTCCTGGGTTCAAGAGATTCTCCTTCCTCAGCCTCATGAGAAGCTGGTGTTACAAGCGTGCTGCCACCATGATTGGCTAATTTTTGTGTTTTTAGTAGAGCTGTGGTTTCACCACATTGGCCAGGCTAGTCTCGAACTCCTGACCTCAGGTGATGCACCTGCCTTGGCCTCCCAAAGTGCTGGGATTACAGGCATAAGCCACCATGCCCAGCTGAAATTTGGTTATTTTTATAAAATTAAAATGAAATTTATCCAAGTAGGCAAAGGAAGGAAAATTTTATGTAATAGATGTTTTGAACTGTGTTTTTTTTTTTGTTAAATGTTGCTATGATAGTAACCTTATGATTTCCCAATGCAGAATTTTCTTAGTATATTTACAGCAGTTCCAAAGAGTCCAAGATTAAAAGAAAATTGTTTAGCTAAGCTTTAAAAAGGAACAATTATAAATAATATTTATAAAAAATTTATTAAAAATATCTACCATGATTCTTCATCTGTAGCTACCAGCTAGGGTAAACTTTGCATAAAACTTATCACTTGTCTCCTATTTCAAGTGCTTTGTAAAACCTGAAAATGTTCTGTTTTAATACTTCAATTATAGCACTTACCAATGTTTATTCTCTTCTCAGTTTTCAGGAAACATTGTCTATAACAATACTATATCAGGTTCATAGTAGTAGTCATTTTCCAGTATTGATGTTATGGTGTTTTAATTTTCTTGGGCAATTGTATCCTAAATTTATTTTAAACTAAGTTATTCAAAACTTCTGCTACTGTTATTATTTTATTTTGCCAAATTTTTCAAAGCTGTAAGGTCTTGTTTGGAAGCACTGAGGGCAAATATGATAAAGTTGACCTCTTACAATTATTACACATTTTCAGGAATAGGTAGTGCTCAGTAAATTGTTATTATTGTGCTTTTCATAATTAGTGATAAATATTTTTTAATGCCATTTAGTGTACCCTGAAACTTAAAGTAGAATAGCAGCAGGTCTCAGTCATGTTCTCTGGTATGTCCTAGCTCATCAGCTGATGTTGAGTAGGTATTCTGGAAATACTCTATAAATATTACTTAACCAAATGAATGATCTGACTACTTGCATGCTTGATACTTTTGTGATTCAAGCATTATACTCATACTGAGAAAATGTAGACATAGCAAAATGTTAACTGGGTTACATGCCTATCAGAAAAATCACAATATACCCATAATTATTAAGATTGTGATAGTTAGTGCTAGCATACCTATTTATATGTCCTCCAGAAAGAAAGATCTGTTACTTAATCATGACAAAAAGAGTCTAGGAATTACCAGAGTAATAGAATAAAAGAGTTATAAATAGAATTAATTCGAATCTGCTAGAATTCTAATATGTTAGAATTTCAATTTTCTAGGTCTCTGTAAACCTCCCAAACTGTGTATATAATGATTTTAGATTTATAGGTAGGGTTTCTAGAGAGCCTAAATGTTAATGGATTTTTTTTTAAAGAAAGTAAACATTTTGGTAATTTGCAGGTGAAAGGTGGTTCCTAAAACTTACCATAGCCTTAGCTCAATATCAGGTCATTCATTACAATTTGTCTTCATCATCAAAAAAAGTTTGTGGTTATAACTGTTACCTTTTCCTTATTTGATTTAGGTAGAACCCAAGTATTCTAAGAGGTATTGTGCCCTTGATCTAAAAATCAGGTTTAGAGTTCATGAATGTACTTATTTTGATGCTGGTGTATTCTTTCTTAATTAGGACAGGAGATGCTAAAAATTTACTTAGTGATAAAGCTAATAATTCTCCTCCTGTAGCATCTGGTCTCCAGTGGCCTGGAGTCATTGTCTAACCTGAATTTGTGAATAGTTGAGAAAGTTATTCTCTGTATGACCTCATTTGAATTATAGTTGTTGGTGGAGGAAGTGTTTAAATTCAACTGAAAATTTTCTGAATATCCTGGTGTCCTTGGCCCAATATTTCTGTGAAACCAAATGAAATATCTGAGAACCATGGAGAAATACAATCTGGCTAGTACTGTTTTGTTTTTCTTTTTTCAACTTATAATTTGTTTCTTCCCAAAGGATTATATATATATATTGTATATACAGGCATATATATTACATATATAAACTTACCATTTATAGGTATATGGATTTTTTTAATGTATGGAAAACAAATTGAACATTTATTTGAATTTGAATTTTTGAATAATAATTTAACATTTGCATTTAATTGAGAGATTTGAGTGTATAAATTTAAATTATTTTGATTATTAAAACAACGAGTATTCCTTATAGCAGCAGAAGAGTCTGCTGCAAGGATTTTACTCTTCTGTCCTATGAGCAAGTCACTGAGTTGCTAATGCAGTCAGCACATGTTGCAGTACCTGTCTAGTCTTGTGGATTTCTCTTTGGCACCACTGTTGAAATCTGTGGCCCTGGCTATAGCCTTAATTTACTAGACGCCTGCACTCCATGATTTCCTTATCCTAATCCAAATCCTCTTCCTGCCCATTGGTTCATGTAGAACATGTTTCCCTCACCAGGATCTCTTAGATGACTAGGATGGACAAGCGGTACAATCTCAGGGAAACTTTCTTAGTTAGATACAAAACCAGATACATGTTATTTGGTCTTATCTCCAATTATTAGGTTCCTTTTTTAGAGTTTTAGTTACCCCAGAGAATCTAGCAGCATCTTATCCCTGCTCTAATATCTTCCAATTCTCAGCAAGCTCCTTCAAACACCAAAGTGGCTTTTCCTTTTCCCATGTGACAAAAACTTACTTATCTTCTTATATATCATATCCTCTATCCTTTCTATACTGTGTCTTATAACAAAACTGCAAATGCAGACATCTAAGCCTTGCTCTTGATATGTAAAGGAAATTTTTTGAACTTAAGAATTTTTTTTTTCTACAAAGCCTGACTTTCAGGATGATGTATTTTAAGGACTTTAAAAAAGAATCAAATTTGGAGGAAGAATTCAGATTCAAAGCTAAGGAATGACCTCTCTGAGACTGTATGCATATGCCTTTCCTACAGAAATAAATGCCATTGTGTTAAAAGGTGAGAAAGTGTAAGTCAATATGATTTACAGAGAGTAAAAAGTACATTGTCTTATGGTTCCAAAATATTATTCCCCTGAATTGTCTATTAGTAGCTTATTTTCACGGCTTCCATTTCCTCTAAATGTCTGTTAATTTCCTTATTATTTTATCCTTAAAAGGAATCTTGGAATTAGGTAAAACTTGGTTTGAACATAACTTCATGGATATGTAGAAAGACTTTACTACCTCAGTTTTCTCATCTATAAAATGTCAGTAACACTGCCCACCTGGTTGTTATCAGGATTAAATGAGTTAATCAGAATAATGTCTGAAACATAATGGATGCTTTATAACATATGCTGTTAACATTTTAAGTTGGATAGTATGTAATGTCTAATACTTAATAGTATTGTTTGATGAATAAATGTAAAAATATAGGTAAATGCCAAACATCATAGTTCATTTAGAAAGCTCTGTACAAAAGTTAATTACCCTTCTCTTGCTTTCCTTTCTTTTCAAAGCTAACTGCCTTACCTGTGCTCTGAGTAGCATAATTTCCTGATTATACATAGGCCCAGTGTCATTAAATATCTGCTCTTTCTGTTGTATCTTCAATTTCTCCCTTTCCACTGACTGTTCTTATATTTAAACCTTCTCTGTTCTAAAGAAATTGTTGATTTCTGCATCAAGCTTTCTTCTTTCTGGGGCCAAACTGTTGGATGAATATTGAACATCTGTATACTTATAACTGCCCAACCTTCGAACCTGCTTATTAACTTTTCAGAATTACCTTACTTTATGAATCTTGATAAGTGATGCTCTAAGTATTAGAGCATCTCCCATTTTCACTAGATAAGCTGAAAATGCCAGATACTCACTTTCCTAGCCTCCTTTATTATGAGGGTGGGGACACATGACCCAGTCTCCATCAATCTGATGTACATTTTCCAGAGACACAGTCGGTTCCAAGGCAGGTTCCACAGTTTCAGGGAAATTGCGGGCTTGGGGCAGCTGTGACAATAGTAATAACAGTGCTATCCTTTGTTTAGAGCTGGCTGGCTTGAAAGTGCAAACTTTATTATCTGGTGCTGAGATGTGATGGCAGTGTGTCCTTGTTGCATCCTTACTATGGTGTGCGTGGCCCTGAACTGGTTACCCAGTCTTTTCAATTCTGATAACTACTCAATCTTCTTTTAGTAAATTCCTTTTTTACTTCAGTCAGCCAGAGTTACTTTCCATTGCTTGCAGCCTAGAACCTTGGCTGAAATAAGAAAAAGTAGCCTATTTTCACTGCTTCATCTCCTCTCCTTCTGTTCTGCCTTTAACTCAGTGCCATCTAGGTTTCTTCTGCACTTGAAGCTGTTTTCTTCTACAGTAAATTGACTTAACTATACCAAATAAAAAAGCTCACTGCTAATCCTGCTGAGACCCTTTGTGACACAGGACATTGGTCATTCTTTCCTGTGAGACATTATCTTTCTCTCCTGAATCTTTTCCTACCTCTGACTACTGCCTTCCAGTTTTATGCTCCCCTTTTCCCCCCATGGACTTGCCTTTTAATTGTGGTTGTCTTCCTTGATTCTTCCTTTGGCTATTTTCTCACCATAATCTTACAATATTCCTTAAGAAAATTCCCCTACTTCCACATATTTAATTTCTTCAGATTTCCAACTTCAAATCTCAAGCCATGTTTGTTTGTTTTTTAAGTTTGATATCATGCTCAGATTTCAAAGTCCTTGCAGGATAACTCTGTCGATTGAATGTACCCTTCAGACTTAGTATGCCCTAAATTGAGCTTGTCCACCCTACCTGCTCCACCTAGGAAATTATCTATATTACTTGATGTTATGTTCTCATTTACTGAGAGTTGTCAAATGCTCTCTTTCCTTTTTTGTCCACATGTCTCATTAGTAACAAAACTTGTTTCTGTCTCTGAAATCTCCTATATCATTTCCTCTTTGCCCCTCTCCTTGGAAAAACCTTGATTTAGTCCTCATTATATTTGGATTGCTTCTGTTGACATTGATTCTGTCTTCTTTGAATCCATTAATTATCTTTCTAAAGCAAAGCTGTGCTGATTTTTTTTCCTAGTCAAAATTTTGGTTTTTACAAAATAAAATCCAGATTATTTATTTTTTAATTTCTAACCTTAATTTTTGTAATGTCTACAATAGACTCAGTGTCTCTGCTATATGGATAAAATTTATATCCTAAAAATGATATTGCTATCTAGCCCTCATCTTTTGATCAAGCTGTTTTTTCCTGACTGAAATGTCATTTCCCTCATGTCAGCCTCCCAGAGCCTTTACATTTCTAAAAGCTTAGCTAACTTCCTCCTTTGTCTACGATCCTTTCTCAAATTATATATGCAAAACTTCCATTTTCTTTCCCTATACTCACATGGATTTTGTAATGAATATTTGTGTCTTTTTTTCAACTGTACTGCATTTTATCCTTAGCTCATCTATAATACCTAAAACAGAGCCTTTCACCTCAGTGTTGCTTGGTTATTTGAATCTAAGTAAGTTTCTGTCCAGAGAGGCATATGCCTCTTTTCCTTGCTGCCCTATCTTTGCAAAAAGTTATAATCCACAGCAAAAGTTTCCCACAATGATCTGGTTCCATGGTAACTAAATTTTCCTTAAAATGTTGGAAGTAGGACCTATGTTGTATATCACTTATTCACAGGAAATTAAAATTAACTTTGTTCCTGTTCATAATGTTGTGAACATCATAAAGGCTGGATGAAAAGGGAAAATGAAGAGTTCCACTTCCCAGTATTGAAAGAACCCTGGATTAGTCCTAGCTGTGCACTCTGTTATAATCTTAGATAAATTACTTAATCTCCTCATACTAAATATAATAATAATGGGGGCATATTTGTCAGCATTACTGTAAAGTACAAAAATACTAAAAGCAAAAGCACTATGAAAGCTATACAAATATTACATGAATATAAAATACAACACCTATTGTGGTTGTTATTATTGTTCAATCTTGTCATTGCCACCAGTCAAAGCTTGTAAAGATTCTTCTAAGTCCCTATTTTAAATTCTATGTCATTCTTTTCATATCCTGACTCTTATATGGACACGATGAATGCCCATTGCTTATATGTCTTCACTTCTACTTCAAATCTTCTTCCTGTTTGTTTTATTGATTTTTTTTTTCAAATGCTATGGCCTGGTGTCCCTTATGATTGCTATGTTTTGGGTAAGAGGGGTTTTAAAATTGTGTTTTAGTTTGAGACAATATTTCACGGACTCAACAAGAACCCACATATATGATTCCTATTCTTATTTATTTATTTATATTTATTGTTTTCGAGACACAGTCTCACTCTGTCGCCCAGGCTGGAGTACAGTGGCATGATCTCAGCTCACTGCAACCCCTGTCTCCCGAATCCAAGCGATTCTCCTGCCTCAGCTTCCCAAGTAGCTGGGATTACAGGCATGCACCACCACACCGAGCTAATTTTTGTATTTTTAGTAGAGACGGAGTTTCACCACATGGCTCAGGCTGGTCTCAAACTCCCGACCTCAGGTGATCTGCCTGCCTTGGCCTCCTAGAGTGCTGGGATTACATGCGTGAGCCACTGCACCTAGATCCTATTCTTATTTTAAAGTAATGTTGACTCTAAATCAATTTATACAGTACATATTAAAATTAACATCATGAAAGGTTTTATTCTAGGCACTGTAGATGACAGTCCTTATAAAATGAAGGATAAGCCAAAATATAATTCTAGTTCAAAGGAGAATTTAGTAGATGCCAATAAGAAGTAAAAATAGATACAATAATGGTTCAGAGTAGAAGAATTTCAAATCTGAGTTAATAATAACATTCATAAAAGTTTTCATATGAAAGAGGTGGCATTTGGGATGGGAAAATTGAGAAAAAACATTATTGATTGTCATAGCATTGCTCCACAGTCAATCATGTCACATAAATGTGAAACAGAAATAAATTTCACCAACATTCCAAATTTCCTTTGTTTCATTATACCAAATGCACGTTAGAGAACACACACACACACACACACACACACACACACACACGCAGAAAGAGAGAGAGAGAGGTTGTTTGCAAATGGACTAGAGTTTCATAGTGAAAAGTAATTTGTGATGCATCATATTATGAGGTTTCATCATATTTGTCAAGATAAGGTCAAATGTGCAATCCACACTCTGTAAAAAGCATAGCTTACTTCTATTTATATAATTAATTGGAGTCTTTACCAGAGGAAAATCTTTAAGTGTTTTTGTTGCCTTAAAAAATAGCTCACATGCCCTATTTACAAAAAGTAATTGGGTTATCTGAGAACTTATAGCACTTGAGTATCATTACATGAAGGAAGAAAGTGATCCTGAAGAAGCTATATTTATTTTCTTTATTATAAAACTTGAACTATTTTAAAATAAATTGTTAGCTGTTGAAGTCTGTGTTTTTGAGCATCAGTAAATGGCCAGTAGTAATAACGATTTTCACGAATAGAAATAGGTTGTCCATGCTGAGAGCTAGTGACACTTTACTTTGATGCAAATTTTTAAGTGATTCAAAACATTGAAATGCCAATTAGTAAAAATGGAGTTCACATTTTTACAAAATGTGTGCATGGGGAGGCAGCTATCATTGGATGTGCTCTGCCGAAACTTGTAGTCAACATTAAAATGTTTTAAAAACATTTGAGAGCTCCTGTTGGTAAATTCTAATTTGTGTGTAAGTCTAATGTATAAAGTATTGGTAATTTAGAAACCACAATGCTGGATTAAGAAACCTGTTAGGAGAAGGGAGGTAAGCAAACTTTGCTAACTTAATGGGAAATTTTGTGGAATAGTGTTATGACATTACAGAACCTTCCTCAGGGTCTACTTGAATAATACCAATATAATTCGCAATTAACTGATGGAAGGAATTGGTTTCATGAGATGCTATATTCTGAAATCAGAAGATGCTTAACCTTCTTTTAACTGCTTTTACTCACCATGTGCCCTGCTACTCAAGATTTTCATAATGCTTCAATTTTAGTTTTTCTTATTAGTTTAAAAAAACTACTTTTAATCTTCATAATATAAGAAAAATATTCAAAGATTGTCTTTGTCATATCTATCTCTCACATCATTCTGCATGGATTACTGAGGGCCACACGATCATGCAGTCTTCAGACGCCTTTGTCGCTCCACTGCAGACTTTTTTTCTTACTCTGCAGTGATTCACACCATTCCCTTTCTTACAACTCTTCATGACGCCACCTTGCCGTTAAGACAAAGCCCCGTGTTAGCCAGGATGGTCTCGATCTCCTGACCTCATGATCCGCCTGCCTCGGCCTCCCAAATTGCTGGGATTATAGGCGTGACACGGTGAAACCCCGTCTCTACTAAAAATAAAAAAATTAGCCGGGCCTGGTGGCGGGCGCCTGTAGTCCCAGCTACTCGGGAGGCTGAGGCAGGAGAATGGCATGAACCGAGGAGGCGGAGTTTGCAGTGAGCCGAGATCGCGCACTGCAGCAGTCCAGCCTGGACAAAAGAGCGAGACTCCTTCTCCAAAAAAAAAAAAAAAAAAAAAAAAAAAGACAAAGCCCCATTTCTTTAAATGGATCCTCAAAGACTGCATTTCTCTTCTAGCCCAAGAAGGTCAATGCAACTTCAGAATGAATGTTCCAATTTTCTAAATTCACCAAATTTGCCAATTTACTAAAAACTTAGAGATATTCTTCTTGATTATAGTCGGTGTATTCAATAAGGAAGAGTAAAAAAAAAATGCTCAATTTGTTAAACAAAACAGAACACCACAAGAGTCAGAAATAGAATTTGTTTCTTTAAAAACAGCGTGTTCTTTTTATGAATATGTTCTTTGTAAAAAGAAAGGAAAGCAGGAAAAAGATAATTAAATTCTGTAAAGAAAAATCTGAAGAGTCATGACAACCCCCCTGCCCATACTCTGTTAATCCATGTATTAGGCATTACTGTAAGCTTTATAAATTACTACAAGAAACACATGTTGGTAAGTATATAAATTTGATAAATTGATCATTTGGTGATTTGTTCCTTTCAGTGAATTGCTCATTTTGTGAGGTGGCTTCCAATGAATTGAGCTAGAGTCATCAAATTCAGGTTGATCTCACCATTTCCTTGCTATTCTAACCATACCTAACTCTTTTGGCTCCTGTAACCAGCATTCACTCTTACTTAGCAGCATACCTAAATATTTCCTGTTATCTAAAATCTACTTCCTAACACTATTCTACAGACAACTGTTACTCTTTAGATATAGGCTTAAAGTTAGTTATCTGAGAAGACTTCTTTAGTGCCTATATTGGTCAGGGATCTAGCTCCAAAAGAGAAATCTACTCCTACAATTTTACACAGAAACAGATTTATTAAAGTAGTGATAACCCTTTAAAATGTGGGATTTGCTGAAGTTGCTGAATCTAGACTGACCTTTTGAGGATACCTCCCAGGAACACACGAAAGAACTACATTGCCAAGGGGGCAGTGTCGTTCAGCAATATCGAAAAATCTGTATTATCAGGAAATACCACCAAAGCTGCTGGCCGCAGAACCACACAACCTCTCCCATGATCCATGACAGCTAAACATCTGCCATATGCCCTTGCTTTCTCCCCATATAAAGCTTTTCTCAATTGAAGCCTTATGTGAATATATCTAATTGGTAGGACCCATCCTAGCATCTTGGGAGACATGGAAATAGAATTTTAAGCTTTTTCACCTCTGCTATACAGAAAGGCATTCTGGAAGGGATTTAAGATATTTATTTCAAAGAATCCCCTGAACCTGCCCTATACAGTAGTAGTTTGGAGCCGCATGTGACTGTTGAGCACTTAAATGTAGCTCGTGTGCCTGAGAAACTGAATTTCTTACTTTATTTAGTTTTAGTTTGTTTAAATTTAAAAGCTGAAGTAGTGTAAAAATTTTTGTTAACTACAACTGTACTGCCTTGGAAGACTATATTTCATTTTAGCTGTTGCATTGTATAAGATGTTACTGCTTAATCCTAGTATGTATTTACATTTTACTTTTTAAAATTTGGCTACTAGAAATTTAAAAATTACAAATATATTATATACTCTATTTCTATTGGACAGCAGCACTCTAACCCCTAGATTGGGCTAGGCCTCACTCTATGTGTCCCCATGGTATCTCATCTTTTCTTAGTCTTGACATTCACACAGCTTTTTGGTTATAATTGCTTCTGTATTCGACTTTTCTCCTAGCTTGTAAAATTAATGAATAGAAATGCTATGTCTTTTTTTGTCACCATTGTTTTCCATAGCACAATGCTCACATACTGTAGGCAATAAAATTATACTAAATAAATGAGTGAATAACTCTTAAAAATGGACGTTAAGTAAAAGAGCTAATATTCCGTAAAGCTTAGTCTAAACTGTCTTTACAATTTCATTTTAAAAGATCGATTCAAGCTATTACTTTTAAATAAGTTATTGAGTTTTACCATTAATTTTCATAGTTCCTTAATTTACAAATGACAGATAATTGAACATATTTTTACTTTATACATTATTTCATTTTGCATTACTTTCCTTTCTTAAGTAGAGACAGAGAAAAGAAAAAGAGCTTCTTGGGATTTTTGATTAGAGATGACACACCAGAAATATAATTTAAAAATAGATTTTCACATAGGTGCAACAATGTGACATAACTCACTGCCACATACTGTGTCTCAGTGAGTTTAAAATAAAATTTTCTGTTTCAATAAAAAAAAAATGGTGTTAATTTTAGAACAAATGAGATTAAAGCAGTTATTTCATCAGTGTTGCAAAACATAAAGATTAAAAAATGATTTATTCAAATGTAAAGTTGCTTTAAATGAGGAAGTTCTGTAGAATATAGTATTTCAGAGTTTTCATGCTTTAATGAAAATGAGGGAAGAGGCTGTTTCTTGGAAACTTAGGAAAGAGTAATAACAGGGGGATAGAATCTATGATACATACACCACATAATCATAGAGCTGCATGATCCATAGGGATGAAAAAAGAAAGTAGGGATGTCAGAAGTCAGGAGATACATATGGTACTAAAAGATGTATCAATTTAGTTGTCAAAGTTTTGAGGTCGTGGTGGAAAATTAGCCCCAGATATAAAATAAATCCACTTAAAATGAGATGCCAATTAAGACTTTTAGTTTACAAGAACTCTAGCCTGAGTTTAAGCAAAAGGGTTTTTATTTGCTGACCTAATAATGAAAAAGCCCAGAGATAATGCTGATTTCAGCTGTGAACGTGTATTTAAGCGTGCTAATGATCTTATCAAACGTTTCTCTTTCCCTTTCTCTTTCTATTCTGTTTTCCATTGGCTCCATCTTCATATAAAGTTTAAGTTGAAAAAGAATTGCCATGAAGTTCTGAAATTCACTCTAATTAGACCCATTTGGTTATAAGCCAAACCCTCAACCAATCACTGAGGCCAGAGGAATAACAAGTGTTTATTAGCTCTAGCCTATATCACATGGTCCACACTTGCAGGAAATGATGGCTTGTCACCCAAAGCACAGAAACTGAAAATGAAAGTCGCATAGATACTCCCTTCTCCTGAAAAAATAGTTGAAGCTGTTACTGGAAGCATGGTAATTAGAAGGTGGCCAGTTAAAAAGAAATATCCGTTGCAAACAGGGAGCAAAATTTAAGTATAAAGATGTAAATATATTTGACTGTATTTTATCTTGAAAAGTGAATCTAATGTATATGACTATATTTCTTAGTTTCTAATTTCAAGAATGTGTTAATTCTTAGAATAAGCAGATAGCACAAATGCATTTTTGACCTTGTATTTCTGACAAAACTGTAGGATTATGTGACTGACATTAAAGGTAAAATTAAAATTAATATATAAAATAAAACTCAAAATTTTCAAGCCATTTGGAGCTTGTCTTGAGCTAATGAGGTAAAGCTCATATCCTCAAGAAAAATGTTTTCCTCTGCTGTTTTTAAGGGTGCTTCTATAGAAAGAATTTGAGAATCATTAATATGGATTGTAGAAAATTGATCAGGCTTCATTTAAAAATAAATGTATTTAATCCTAAAGATTAGCTATACTTAAAATGTTTATTGTTGCTGACAAGAAATCTATCTTATTTGAAAAATCAGAAATTGGACATGTCAGTGATTATAAGTTTTTTTAAAAAATCTGAGCATGAAAACGTTTTCCCCAGTTTTAAGATAATTTACCATGCTATTCAAGTCAGCCTAAATTTTTAAAAAGCTACTACATAATAAGGTAGGGGTTGAAAAAAGAAATATTTCAGATTCAGAGAATTGTCTTTTTTTAGTACTAATTAAAACATTTAAAAAGCTATATTTAATGATGTCATTCTAAATTGACTCAATAATATTAAGTGAGGAATTTATGTTCCAGCAAACAGTGGATGAATGTGTCTATGGAGAGCATTGTTTCAAAATGTTTTGACAAATATATCATTGAAGTTCTTGCTGTTTTATTCAATTTCAGCCACTCTTCTTTTTAGTTGATTTTTTCTGTCAATCTTAAATTTTCAAAAGAAAGATTGTTTTCAAATTATTTTATATTTAACAAATAAAGTTATACATTATTGATTATTTAAATTGACTAAGTGTTTCTGCAAATTTTTTTTTGGATGGATCATTTGGACAATATATCTTTGTGAAGTGAATAAAACACATTTCTACAGAAACAATTCAGAAGCCATTCCCTTTCCATTCAAAGTGGTATTCACCTTTCAACTTTACCCAGACCTAGGTGGCAGAAAAGAATGCATTTTGGAAAAACCAATAGCTGACTTGTAGTGGGGGGCCACATCTTAGAAGTCTTCAGCATTCACGTGGATTTGTAACTCAATACATAGAAGCCTTCAAAGCTAGAGTTTTAATTAAAAATTGTTACTGAAAACTTGGTACTTTAATGTATTAAAATTGACCAATTAAAGAAAAGTTTATTTTTTGCAATCAGTAAATAATCTATGATAAGTAATTTTACTAGCCTGATATGAAACAAGTAGAGTGGATGATTTGTACGCGTTTGGAACAGAGGCAAGGAATAAGCATTTAACAGAATCCAATGCCAAATAAAAAGCCTCTATATAGATGTTAAATTCTCTTTAATACCAGATTCATATTGTGGTTATATAGATACATTAATTTTACTCATATCTGTAATGTATTTGATTGTGTTTAATTGTGTAATAAATTATGCATATTTCATAAAGTTATGTTATTTATTAATCTATTATTGTAGTCTTTTACAAAATCTAGTTGAAAAATCTCTCAGGTATTTAAAAATATCTGGTTGGCTAAATGGAGAGGAAAAGTAGTATCAAGAACAATTTACAACCAACATTTTCTGACAGTTTACTATGCATCTGACTGTGTTAAACCCTATAGGTACCAGTCTCATTGAATCTTTATCACAATTTCCTGATGTGGCTGTTCTCCAGCATCCTCATATATAATGGTGCTCCCCAGATAACTATTTCTATTTGGACATGACACACATTGCAAGAATTCAGCTTATTTCTATTTCTAGGGAAATGCTAAGCAAGTTACTATTTAATAGTACTGGAGCTGGCTGGCTTAGGCCTGCCTCTTGATCACAACTGAGTGAGAATAGATCTTCCACTTTGTATGTAGATATAACCTGTAAGCTCAGTTTCTATGAATAAATGAATGAAAGAAGCCTATAAGCTCAACTTCTATGAATAAATGAACGAAAGATTCATGTTAACATGCTGAAGTATGTGGGATTGAAGGCTGGGTCACACAACCTACAGCTATTTCAGATGTAAATGAAGGAGATGAATTAAATGAACATTTATACAGGTCTTAAATTCAGGTTTAAATTTACAGATTGCACTAGGGTGTCAAATCTTGGAGTACAATAAATACTAGAATTGTATTTTACACTGCAAAAATATATCCAGTGTTTACTGTTAGTTGGACTATTGTTGTAAACCTCAGAAAGGCAATATCGTGGGATTACAGATGTGATTACCTCTGAATTTCTGATATTCTTAGAGTATGGGTTGGTGGCATATGTATGTAAGGGGAATGGTATTGTTGACTGTGGTATAAGTGCTATGATGCAAATAAGTATTTCTTTTCAAAAAGACATCAGTAGAATAAGCACTTTCTTTATGAAATTCCAGCATAGTTGTCATAATGACTCAAATATAAAAACAATAAGGAGCCAAATATGATATGGTTATTAACAATAGGCCATTATGGTTTATCAAATCATGAATTTATAATTTTTAATGATACATTACACTCTGCTAAATTTGCTGAAGTTGCTCTTCACAAGTTATACTTCATTTGGTTCATCAGGACAGAGTTCCAATGCTATTCCAATATCACTTTTAGCACTTCTTTGTCTCATAAATGCAATCAATAGAAATATGCCTAATGTAGATATTAATCTTTATAGGTGCCTACTTACATTAGTTAGGTTATTTGTTTGGCTGTTCTGACAGTGATCTAAAATAACTGTCAAAAAAAAAAAAACAAAGACCAAAGTGTTGGGGAGAATCTAACGTATAAAGTAATCAAGCTTCATGTTTCTTATCTTGCTGCTCTGCTGGGTTGAGGGATTGCCCCCATTTGCATGGTGTAAGATGGCACTGTAACACACTCACACAAAAGGGAAGTTAAACACATCCTTTCCACTTCCCTCTTTTAGTCCACATCTTAGAATCATGGCCACTCCTTGCTGCAGTGGAAGCTAGGAAATGTAGTCTTTACTCTGTACCTCTAGGAACCTCTATAAAAAAGTATATATTCCATGACTCTAAGACAGGACAGTATGGCTAATGGGAAGCAACTAGTAGCCTTTGTCACAATGTCAAGGATTTTTATTGATTGCCGAAAGAGGCAGGATAGTATTTAAAGATTTTATGTTGTTGTTAAAGAATATCTTAAAATCTCAAAGCATTATTTCCAGAAAGGGCAATGGACCTTGAATTTGATGTTGACCTTCATAAAAATGTAGTCACTGTCCGTAGACCAAGGAATCAAAGAAATTGAGAGTATGTTAAATAATACATACAAACACACACACACATGTATGCACGTACACATATACACATATATATGTGTGCATATATGTGTGTGTGTGTGTGTATATATACACACTGTCTTTTTATTCATTATAAATTCTGTTTTCATTGGCAATTAGCACTTGTGATGAAACATCCAACATTGTTTTTCAGGATTTATGATCTCTTTTTCACCTTATTAATATGTTGAAAGAAACCTAAATATTGACAATGGAGTTATCCTATTTAACCAAAAGTGAAGGGCCTGTTTTTGTTGGTTTTCCCCTCTCCCAAGTCACTTGAGAGCATTAAGTATCCATATACTATAAATAAATGATAAATATATATATTTATCAAAATAGCATTATTGCCCCATTGTATTTCATATATATATATGTTGTACTCCATAGTCTCAATTTACCTATGGAGAGAAAACATATTACTAGGGGAACAGTGAACAAGAAAAATAGTTTGTTCCTTGGTGTTGGGACACTAATAGTAGGCTCTAATATTTTCATGAGAACTTTATAAAATACATAAGAACGTGAGGCAAATTCATAGAGCTTTTTGTATAATCATGGATTTGTTGAGACTTAAAGGTCCTTGATTCAGACTTTATATGAAAGATTATTTTTAGTAATCAGTGGTTCTCAACCAGGGGCAATTTGGCTCCCCTAGAAACATTTGGCAATATCTGAAGACATTTTTGGTTGCCACAACTGAGAGAAGGATGTTATAGTCATCTAGTTGGTAAAGAACCCAAGGATGCTGCCAAACATCCTACAATGCCCACAACAGCTCCCCTCAACTAAGAATATCCAGCTCGCAATAGCAATAATGCTATTTTTGGTAATCTTTACTGAAATCATAAACAATGTAAACTTGCTCTTAGCATGTAAAAATCTACATTCTTTAGGATGATGTAATCCATCTGGGTACTAGATCCATAAAATAATATCAATACATCCTTGTTAAAAATCATATTTTAAGAATTTCATGTTATTGGATTAAATGAGTTAATTAAAAAAGCCATGTGATTACTTGAGACTAAATCCTTAAAATTTTTATTTTGGATTAACCATTTCAATATTAGTAAGTACCTACCAAATACATTGATTAGTTTTGATGTAAATTAATTTTAGCACTTGGTCTTGGCAGTGACTCTCAAATATGTATAGCTTAAGCAGTATACACGCTTATGCTTATCTTTCTGTTTGCTACACTACTGCTGTTACTGCAGACTACTATATTTTTTGTTGTTGTTGTTGAGTTGCTGACTTTTTTTTTATTTTATTTTATTTTATTATACTTTAAGTTCTACGGTACATGTGCATAACGTGCAGGTTTGTTGCATATGTATACATGTGCCATATTGGTGTGCTGCACCCATTAAGTCGTCATTTACATTAGGTATTTCTCCCAATGCTATCCCTCCCCTTTCCACCCACCCCATAACAGGCTCCAGTGTGTGATGTTCCCCATCCTGTGTCCAAGTGTTCTCATTGTTCAATTCCCACCTATGAGTGAGAACATGCAGTGTTTGGTTTTCTGTACTTGTGACAGTTTGCTCAGAATGGTGGTTTCTAGCTTCATCCATGTCCCTACAAAGGACATGAACTCATCCCTTTTTATGGCTGCATAGTGTTCCACAGTGTATATGAGCCACATTTTCTTAATCCAGTCTATCAATGATGGACATTTGGGTTGGTTCCAGGTCTTTGCTATTGTAAATAGTGCCGCAGTAAACATACATATGCATGTGTCTTTATAGTAGACTGATTTATAATCATTTGGGTATATACCCAGTAATGGGATGGCTGGGTCAAATGGTATTTCTAGTTCTAGATCCTTGAGGAATCGCCACACTGACTTCCACAATGGTTGAACTAGTTTACAGTCCCACCAACAGTGTAAAAGTGTTCCTCTTTCTCCACATTCTCTCCAGCACCTGTTATTTCCTGACTTTTTAATGATTGCCATTCTAACTGGTGTGAGATGGTATCTCAATGTGGTTTTGATTTCCGTTTCTCTGATGGCCAGTGATGCTGAGCATTTTTTCATGTGGCAGACTACTGTCTTTTATCAAATAAGGAAAGATTTTTTTTCAAAGAGTTTTAAAAATGGATGTCGCTAGGAAATATTACTGTTTGAAACAGATTTAAAGGTTTATTGTAACTGGTATTTATTTAACAAATGTGTATTGATTGCCTAATACTACTCTTCTGTTCCAGGTATTGGACTATAACAAGAAAAAAAATGTCCTCATGGAGGTTATATTCTAGAGGAATTAGATAGATAATAAACACACTCACACACATACGTGTGTCTATATGTGTATATGTAAAACAGATTAGTAAAATAGATCTGTATATACATGCATAAACACACGTGTATACACACAGGAATGCTCTGCTAAAGCATGAATGCATATATACTACGTTAAAAAAAAAAAAACAGGGTAAAAGGAGAACCAAGTTTCTGGGTGGAAGAGTAAAGACCTTTGTGATAAAGTGATATCTGAGAAGAAACCTGATGAAAATGTAGATATTTTGAATCAAGTGGCATATTTGGTGAGATTCGGAAGAATCAATACTAGTTTCTGTAGTCTACAGTGTTTTGACCATACTGATTACTGTCTGTTGAACCTACAGTTCATTAGATCTGAGAGTTTAATAGTGATTAGTAGTAAAAGATCAGTGTCTAATCATAGAATATATGTTTATGGAGTAATAGTGTTTCATAACTTTAAACTGCATAGAAAGCCTTCTGGGCATTTTATAATATTTTAATATATAGTTAGTGACTCAGGACATTAAATGTTTCCTGAGATATAATTTTTATAACTATTGTTAGATAACTAAATATTTGAACCAGAAATAACACGGTTGCCAAGACAGGTTTATTATTACCACTCTCTACAACATAAGACAATTTAGTCATTTATTGTTTTTATAAAGCTTAGGAATGGTCTCTGTCCTCAACGGAGTGACTTAAAAAATAAGTGCAGTAAAGCATTGCTACAATAAAAATAGAAGGCTATACAGGGCACAATGTAGACACAAATGTGGGGGAATGTAATTCTGTCTGGGAGAGGTGATCAGAGACCTTTTGGCTGACTTTTGACCTCATCAAGGAGCTTGCATAAATGGTGAATGAAATTGATTAAGCCGTGAAAGAACATAAAGCCCTTAACTTCAGCATGCTTTGCTATATGTTCTGGAGTTTCATCTTGATGTGCTACTTTGGGGAAATCCCACCCCCCAAAATATGTATATATTTGTTACTGTCTTTTCAACTGTCTTTGCTGTTTTCATACTTGAAACCAAATATAACAATTTCAGTTAGTATCTCAAACATCTACTCTGGCTAATTTCCTCTTAATCAGTCCTTTAAAACTATCTTGCAAGATATAAATGTTTTGCTTTATACTAGGATATTGTGCAAGTAAATAAACTGAAAAAATATATCGCCATTTTAATCATTAACATATTCCCTTAAAATTAAGACATTATGCTGTTTGTAGAATTTACCTTTTCTTCAACTGAACATCATTAACAATATGCCTTCTCCTAAAATATTTCTTATTATTAGTTGCCAGAAATATTTTCTTAATGAAAAAGGTTAGCATGGGTTGTCTTGAGATAAATCGTAACTAAAGAAAAATATTGAAATTACATATTAATATTTTCTTTGGAAATAAGTTACTTTTGTGAATGAAATTAAACATTTTTATGATCTTTAAGTAACAATAAAATGCAGCACTTAAAAAGTTATATATGGATGTAACATTTCTTTATATTGCTAACTCTAGCATTATTAACTCATTAAATTTTCTACACAGATAAATTAAAACAATAGTTATTATTATACATAAACATGTTTTAAAATTAACTGTGATTTATAAGATCATTTACTTTGAAATCCCATATGCAAATATTTATTAATAATGAAATTTGAAGACTCTTAAATAGGTTATTGAGATATTCTGAATATACTTGACATGAGTTAGTAATTAAATTTTTCCTTCAATATTAAATCAATATCAAATTAAAATCTTTAGCTCACAGTTTTGGTCATTAAAAAGTATTTAAGCTGTGTACTGTCTAATGAACGCACACATTGTTTCAGGACGAAATACGTGACCTCAATTATTGTTAATAAGTATTAGTTTCTTTGATATATTTCAAGTACCACTAGAAATACTTATAAATATTATCTTTAATTACAGACAATTCATATCTCTTTAACCTGGGGTCAGTAAAATTTAAGTTCATTTTACATGAGTGATGTTTAAAACAGCTAGTGAGAAGAACCCTCATCATTACCATGTAAATTGATGTTGGGACATTGAAGAGTCTCAGTTTTCTTCTTAAATTTTCACTAATACTTTTCCTTTACCAAAATCTGTACCTTGACTGCTTTCTTTTCCTTCCTCCTTCCCTCCCTTCTTCCCTATCTTCCTTGCTTTCCTCCCTCCCTCCCTCCCACCCTCCCTTCATTTTCTTTCCTCCCTCCCTTCCTCACTCCCACCTGCCTCCCTTTCTACTGATTCATCTTACATTCTCTATTTTTTGTCATTTTGAGGCTCTGGAAATATAAAAATAAACATTTTTTAAAAAGATCATTAGACATTTTACTCATTCAATATTCAATAACAAATATTTACTGAGCACAGCTCTGTACAAGATGCTGTGAAAAGTACTGAGAATAGAGCAAGAAACAAGATCAACAGGAGCCCTAGCAATAAAGACAGTCTTTAAATAAAGAATAAAAGTAAAGTAACATCTTATAATATGAGAAGTGCAGAGAGCTAAGGGAAAATAAAGCAAAGATACGTAAGCTAATACAGACATCCAAGTAAAGTACCTTGTGGAAGTTATGTTTAAACTGAAACATGAAAAAATAGATGAATCAAGAATGTTTGGAGAAGTGAACAACATATATGAAAGTATGGAATGAAGAGAGAGCATTGTCCATTGAATAAACAAGATAATCTTTCTGTTGCTTTTTAACACTCCTTGAAGATTAAATGGTATATTTTTGTGTTTGCTCCATCAAGAGAAGAAAAGACTTACAGGTTTATAACCACATCCACCCAAGGGATTCAGTAGGCATTCTTGTATGCTTAGCAACATCCTGACCTCTAATGAATAACTTGGTCTTTGTGTTTCTGAAATGCAATTAGCCTCCTCTGCCTTCAAGGTGCTGAGAAGCGAGGAAAATGTTCTTTGAAGACGGGATTTTTGTAGAGTAAAAAGGCACAGCAGGTTAAGGCCAAATCTCACTCTCAAGGCCTTGGCCAGTATAGAGATATTTGTTTATTTTTCAAAAAATATGAATTGAATACAATTACAACAATATAGAGAAGGCTTTGCCCTCTTGGAACTGAAATTCTAATAGTGAAACAGTGTAAGGAGACAGAAGGGCTGGGGATTAACAGGTAACTTTGGCAGATTGAAAGGCACTCTGAAAGACTCTAGCTCCTGTTTCAGGAAGCCACCTGCACAGGTATATCTATCTGGTCACAATGATACCCCATGAGGCAAGAAATATTGGAAACAAAGGCCATAGTAGACAGCCAGACTCTGTCCTGTTTCACAAGAGATACAAGAAGTACCTTTACTTTACTCTGCATATACCTTGAGAGATTGCTGAATTATTTTTGATTTGGTATACGTTTTGTACATGAATCTCTGGAATCAACTATTTGGGCATTGTTTATATCCTATCTTAGACATTGTAGTACTCACCTTTAAGTTCCAAACAATTAATTGCTTGTAAGAAATTCTGGTCATTCAGCTGTCTCTGTCCAGAAAGGAAAATTAGGTAACTGCATGGATGCTTACTTGAAAGATATAAGATGGACCACGGAAAGGATGCTCTAAATAAAGGAAACAATGTTATGTAAAGCATGGTGGCATAATGAGTATTACGAATGTAAATAGTTTCATATATCATTGGATAGAAGAAGGTGAGACAGCATTGACTCTACTAATTATGAGAGAAGGAACAATGAAGAGTTTCTTTTAAAATATTTTAACTTTTATTTTATGTTCAGGTGTACATGTGCAGGTTTGTAAACTTGTGACTCGTGGATTTGGTGTATGAATTATTTCATCACCCAGGCATTAAGCATAATTAAGCATAGTACCCAACAGTTGCTTTGCTTTTCTTTTTTTTTTTTTTTTTTAACATCTCCATCCTCCTAACTTCCTCTCTGAAGTAGGCCCCAGTGTCTGTTGTTCCCCTCTTTCTGTCCATGTGTTTTCATTATTTAGCTCCCACTTTTAAGTGAGAACACATGGTATTTGGTTTTCTCTTCCTGTGTTACTTTGCTAAGGATAATGGCCTCCAGTTCCATACACGTTCTTGTGAATGACATGATCTCATTCTGTTTTATGGCTTCAGAGTATTCCATGATGTTTATGTACCACATTTTCTTTATCCAGTCTACTAATGATGGGCATTTAAGTTGATGACATGTCTTTGCTATTGTGAATAGTGCTGCAGTGGACATACACGTGCATGTGGCTTCATGGGAGAACAATTTCTACTCCTCTGGGTATATACCCAGTAGTAGTATTGCTGGGTCGAATGGTAGTTCTGCTTTTAATTCTTTGGAGAATTGCCACACTGCTTTCCCCAATGGTTGAACTAATTTCCACTCCCAGCAGCAGTGCATAAGTGTTCCTTTTTCTCTGAAGCTTGCTAACATCTGATATTTTTGACTTTTTAATAACAGCCATTCTGACTGGTGTCAGATGGTATGTCATTGTGGTATTGATTTGCATTTTTCTAATGATCAGTGATGTTGTTTGTATTTCCATATGCTTGTTGATCACATGTATGTCTTCTTTTTAAAAGTGACTGTTCATGTCCTCTGTTCACTATTTAATGGGGTTGTGTGTTTTTTGCTTGTACATTTGTTTAAGTTTCTTGCAGATTCTGGATATTAGACCTTTGTCAGATATAGAGTTCACAAATATTTTCTCCAATTCTGTAGGTTGCCTCTTTACTCTGTTAATAGTTTCTTTTGCTGTGCAGAAGCACTTTAGTTTAATTAGGCCCCATTTGTCAATTTTCCTTTTGTTGACTGATGGTTTTGTCATGAAATCTTTGCCAGTTCCTATGTCCAAAATGGTATTTCCTAGATTATCTTCCAGGGTTTTTATACTTCTAGGTTTTACATTTAGGTTTTTAATCTATCCTGAGTTGATTTTTGTATTCGGTGTGAGAAAGGGGTCCTGTTTTACTCTTCTACATATGACAGCCAGTTTTCTGAGCACCACTTATCAAATAGGGAGTCTTTTCCCTATTGCTTGTTTTTGCCAGTTTTGTCAAACATCAGATGGTTGTAGGTGTGTGGCTTTATTTCTGGGCTCTCTATTTTGCTCCATTCATCTGCATGCCTGTTTTTGTACTAGTACCATGCTGTTTCGGTTACTGTAGTATAGTTTGAAGTCAGGTAATGTGATTCCTCCAGCTTTGTTCTTTTTGCTAAGGATTTCCTTAGCTATTCAGGCTCTTTTTTGTTCTATATGAATTTTAGAATAGATTTCTTCTAGTTCTGTGAAGAATGGTAGTTTGATAGGCATAGCATTAAATCTATAAATTGCTTTGGGCAGTATGACCATTTTAATGATATTGATTCTTCCTATCAATGAGCATGGAATGTTTTTCCATTTGTTTGTGTCATCTCTGATTTCTTTGAGCAATGTCATGTAATTGTCATTGTAGATATTTTTCACCTTCCTAGTTTGCTGTATTCCTAGGTATTTTATTCTTTTTGTGGCAATTGTAATGGAGTTGCATTTCTCATTTGGCTCTTGCCTTGGGTGCTGTTAGTGTATAGGAATGCTACTAATTTTTGTACATTAATTTTGTATCCCAAAAACTTGTTGAAGTTGTTTATCAGCTCATGGATCTTTTTGGCAGAGACTGTGGGGCTTTCTAGACATAGAATCATGTCATCTGAAAACAGGGACAGTTTGACTTCCTTTATTTCTTTTTGGGTGCCTTTTATTTCTTTCATTTGTCTGATTGCTCTGGCCAGGACTTCCAATACTACATTGATTAGGAGTGGTGAGAGTGGGCATCCTTGTCTTGGGCCAGTTTTCAAGGGGATTCTTTCAGCCTTTTTCCATTCAGTATGATGTTGGCTGTGGGTTTTTAATAGATGGCTCTTATTATTTTGAGGTATGTTCCTTCAGTGCCTAGTTTATTGAAGACTTTTAACATGAAGGTATGTTGAATTTTATTGAAAGCCTTTCCTGCATTTATTGAGATAATTATGTGATTTTTGTCTTTAATTCTGTTTATGTGATGAATCACATTTATTGATTTGCGTATATTGAACCCACCTTGCATCCCAGGGATAAAGCTTACTTGATCATGGTGGATTAGCTTTTTGATGTGCAGCTGGATTTGGTTTTCTGATACTTTCTTAAGGATTTTCACATCTATGTTAATCAAGAATATTAGCCTGAAGTTTTCTTTCTTTGTTGTGTCTCTGCCACAATTTGGTATCAGGATGATGCTGGCCTCATAGAATGAATTGGGGAGGAGTCAATTTCAGACCTCATTATTGGTCTGTTCGTGGATTCATTTTTTTTTCCCAATTCAGTCTAGGGAGGATGTATGCTTCCAAGCAAAATATTTATATAGATGTATATGTGTGCAAATACACATACCTACATATATATACTCTATATTCTGCCTACTGAGAATGATTAGAAACAGCGTGCCTCAGTACAATGAGCATACCTACCACCCAGATCTTAGCTTCTAAATTCTATTCTCTACTAAAATAAACAAGGGCTTACTGAGGAAATGGGCTACTCTAGGGCTAGGGTAGGGAAAGTACGAGATGAATCTGGAATATCTTATGTCACCAAGTGAAGATGTGCTCAAAGAATGATGAAGACATATCAGATGACACAAAAACCTGCATGAAAAGATTCCCACTTGCCAAATACGGAATACATTATGCACCTAAACAAATGCTATTTATAACCCATTTATAACATTATAAATTATATATCTTCAATGGATTATAATGTTATATATAAAGCCCTGTTATTATATTATATATAACATTATTTATATATATAACATTATAACCCATTAAAGATATGGGAAACCATGAATCTATGCTGCTATCAGTAAATAAAGGAAAAAATTAAAAGTTTGATGGGGGATGTCATATTTACATAGCTTTAAAGTATCTCCCAATAAAATGCTTATTAATTGGAAGGACAATTAATAAAAAAAGAGTTACAGTACCAGGAAGAAGTTAATTAAATGATCAAACTGACACAATTGGAAGTGAGACAAATCAAAACTACCTCATTGGATGCAGGTGACAGTACACTGTCATTTTTATAATATTCCTTCCAAATAAGCATAATATGAATACAATAAAACATCATTCAAACCCCAATAAAGGGACATTCTACAAAATAATTTCAAAATCTTCAAAAATGTTAAGGATATAAAATTCAAGTAAAAACTGAGGATCTACTGTAGATCGAAGAAGATAAAAGACACATGACAATTATATGCACTACAATTTCCTCAGCTGAATCCATTTGCTGTAAAGAACATTATTTAGACAGTCGGTATAACTTGAAGAGGTCTGAGGATTAGGTGATAGTAATGCCAATGTCACATAATAAGTTGTTAATATTGATGATTTTATTGTAGTTACATAGGATAATGTCTTTTTTCTGCATTAGAAATACACACTAAGTATTCAGGTGTGATCGGGCATCAGGTTGACAACTTATTCTAAAATGGTTTAGGAAAAATATTATTCTTAGTATTGGACTTGAACATTTTATGTAAGTTTAAGTTTGTTTCAAAATAAATAAAAAACAAATTACATTGGGAAACGATTCATGATTTTGCTCAAGTGATTAAATGATCTCCCTTATGTTTGCAAACAAACACGGTGGCTGATGGGTAGACAAGGTACTTGGAGTGAAGATAGAGAATGGGCAAAGGTAAAAAACCAAGAGACAAATTGAGATGCCATAGCAATAATTCAGAGGAAGATGATGGTGGCTTGAACTAGGGATATAATGGAGCAAATGGTGTGAATCTGTTGGATTTGAGTTATATTTTGAAATGATAACCCACAATACTTGCTGGATGTCGAATATGTAGGAAAGACAAAGTGTTTGACTTGGGATGACTTTAAAGTTTGACAAAGGTTCTTAGACCTTTGTCAAGTTGTCTTTAACTTGTACATTTTCCTCTTCTGGTGTTACTGCTTTCATCTTAATGGCGTGATAATACAGCAAAAGTGTTCTGAAAATAATCTAAATTACTGAGAAATAAACTATTCATGAGTTATAGGACTATGTCTTTTATAAAAACCTTGACAATTTCATTACAGCTTACATTCTGTCAATACGCATGTGGGAAGCAACATAGCATAGTGGTTGGAGTAAGTACTATGGTATTAGACAGAAATGACTTTAGCTTTAGCTTGGGCAATGATAATTTTGGACAAGTCACTTTCTCAATATCCTCATGTAAAATGAGGGATAATAATAATATCTACTTCATAGAATTGTGAAAGGATTAATTTAAAACAAAGTGATTAGCACTGAGCTAAATATTGTTGTAGTCACTATTATCAGTAGTAAGTAGTGATAGAAAAAGCATTGTGTGATACCTCCAAAGACCTCTAACAAACTCTTAAAGAAATTATTAGTTTAAAAAAATTTGTAGAAGAGAAATTGAAGAAATATATAAAATGCTACCAAGGATTACCATTGAAATTTGTGGCAGTGGCTAACAGGTTTTTCAAATTTCATAAGTTATGCACATTTCACATAGTTTGCTTGCATTCAAAACATGAAAAAACAGTAAAAATTTTTAATACCTCCTTGGTCTGGGAAAATTGCCTTAAATTATGACAATGTTTCTAAAATTTTAGATAAAAGCATTTGGTACGGTATTCACCCCAGAGAGGTGAGTGTTCTTGTTGCTTAGAACAGAACATACTTTTTCAATGCCTTCCTTCCTAATCCAACTTTATATTCCCTATTTAGTATGCCTAATCATTATGCTAGGGCTCGTTTGAAAACAGTTGTTCTTAATTGTAAAATTGAGCTGTGTTCCATTAAGCTCCTGCCGAACTGCTTTTGAGATCCTTGGTGGTTTGGAATGTGGAGATGCATCCACATTCTCCCCCTGCCAGTCCTTTTCATCTTTCCTCTCTAATGCCATCCCTCAGTGTTTCAGCTGCTAAGTGGTTCTAGTGTATGTCTGATATAATTTTCTAGTGACTGATGCATTGTTCTCACTACTGATATGTCAGCAGGAATGCCACCTGTGTCTGAGAATTCAAAACCAACAGGACAGTGTATTTTAATGGAGCAAGAGGGAAAAATGTAGAATTAAATGGAAAGAAGCATTCCAGTTCTATCTTCTAATATTTAATTTTGGAGAAACTGTGAGGGTAAAAGAAAAAGTGAATGTTACATGAGCTTTTAAATTAACCCACAAAGAGACTGAAGTATTTTTTATGAATTTTATATTCCTTTTTTAAATAATTTAAACTTCTATTTTAGATGCAGGAGGTACATGTGCAGGTTTGTTACATGGATATATTGAATGATGTTGAGGTTTGGGGATATGAATGGTCCCATAACACAGGTAGTAAGCATAGTACCTAATAGGTAGTTTTTCAGCCCTTGCCCACCTCCCTCTCTCCCTACTCTTATAGCCCCCAGTGTCTATTGTTGCTATCTTTATGTCCATGTGTATTCAATATTTAGCTCCCACTTATAAGTGAGAACACGTGGTAGTTTGTTTTCTGTTTCTGTGTTAATTTTCTTACTATAATGGCCTCCAGTTGCATCCACGTTATTGCGAATGACATGATTTCATTCTTTTTTATGGCTACATAGTATTCCATGGCATATATGTACCACTTTTTTTTTAATCTAATCCACTGTTTATGGGCACCTTGGTTGATTCCATGTCTTTGAATGGAACTGGCGATCATTACGTCAAGTGAATTTTTTTTTTAATGTAATGTCTCAACTTTTGATATGGATGTTTGTACATTTATTTATTCACTATTTGTGAATATCTAACTTTGTTTTGTTCTAAGGACTTGTCTGGGTACGGGGAAAAACAGAGATGTAGTGTTGCTTTCACAGAACCTAGAGTCTATTTTGGAGCATACAGTTTTACCAAAATAGGTCTCCCAGCTTCAAGGCTACAAAGTTGTTTTATGGTGATATAGTAAAAAAAGTTAATGGTAACATCCATTCATGTTAACATTCCAAATGAACTCCTTGCTAAATAATGAAGTATGCTTGTCCTCTGGCTAAATAATGAAGTATGTTTGTCCTCTGTAAAATAGACATTGCATTTAAGTGGCAGGCTTCTTGAAGTCCACAAGGCTTTTGTGGGGAGGAGAATGGACAAATTTGATTTAAGGATCAACTTTCAACTGCAGCATCAAAGTAGTATAAAAATTGTAGAATGAATTTACAACTTGGATTTACAAAATTAATTTGACAATAAAGTCATTGTAGCAATAGACACAGGATCCTTTAATAAAGTCAAGAAACTCAAGTTTCTAAACCTGATGTTGTGCTTCTCCCCCATTCCCTATATCACTGGTGGGTTGGTATATCATGTTTTCTCCACCCTCTGGACCACGACATTGTTGTGGATTCTTCCATGGAAAAACCCTGTTATTACTGTTCTTGTTATGTTGTCTCATGCAACAACATTCCTATATTTATGGAAATGCCAGACAAGCTTTTTCTGTTTGGGTTATAAATAAAACCTTTCCTCTGCTTAGAGAACTAGACCTTATATGTGGGTTGAATAGGGGTCTTTTTTCTGGAATTAGAAAAGAGAACATAAATTTCACTCCTGTGCTTTTTGCCTCCGTCCTGTCACCAAAAAGATTGCCAGAGGTATTAAAGAAGAGCAGGTAACAAGGCAAGAGTCCGTGGGAAACCACACTTGAATTTCTTCTTATTCAAATTATTCTATCTGCCTAACCAATATATGAAACAATAGTTATCTCCAGTTCCATAATGTTTATTCCACAGAGATTAAAGTGCCCACATAAATATGTAGGTATTTAATGAACTCACAATTTGTTTTTGTAATAGGTTACTTTTTGAGATATAATTTTAAAAACCCTAGACGAACACCCTATATGTGACCACTTAATTTCAGTACCTTTTGCCCATAAAGAGACCATCAACCAATTATTGTGATTCCTTCCCTACTTTATTATTCTCTAACATATTAGTCTGTTATATTATCTTGATATTCCTGAATGCTACTTAAAATTCTTTTATTTCTCTACCTATTCATAGTTCATATTTCCTTCTCTACTTTCACTAGACTAGAAACTACTTGTGAGCAGACTTTATTTTTCTTGTTCATGTTGAAACAACTCTGGTTAAAACAGAGCTTGGAAAATAGCATATTTACTATTCTGAATGAGTAAAAAAGTCAGTCTCCATAAATGGAACAAGATTATCTGTTCTAGAAGTAATCGTTTTTAAAAGAAAATGAGAAATTTCTTTACCTACCACTTGCTATAAGAAGGGCTTATTGGAAAGACTATTTATATATCAAAAGTAACTGTTTTTAAAATTGTTAATTAAATTTCAGATGTCATGTCAATTAAATACTTTTACTTGAAATTTCATTAATTGAGATATTCAGTTAACTGGAACTCCATATGTATAATATGATGGAAATTTAAATTCACAATGGAAATATTGAGAAATTACAAGACTCTGAAATATCTTCTTGTCTACAGAGAATGAATATTGATTTGATAAAGTTTTAGAAGTTAAGGAATCTATTGTTTTTTCTTTAATTATCAACAACTCATTTATATATAAAGGGTATCCAGTGTACTTTAATTAGAATATTTAACTAATTAGTAGATGCCATTTATTATGATAAAATATACCTTTGTACCTATATATGGTGAGCCTTGATAAACATTACTGATTTTCTAAAGTTGTTGTTATTCAAACACTTAAGAATAAGACTACTTTGAAAGAAATAATGATAGCTGATAAATAGTGTTTGTATTTGGATTTTTCCTTGAAAAAGTCCAATGGAATTGATAAAGTACATATGCCTTTAAAAAAGATACTATACATATTTATTAATGTATTAGTCAGAGTTCTCTAGAGGGACAGAACTAATAGGATAGATGTATATATAAAGGTGAGTTTATTAAAAAGCATTGACTCACATGATCACAAGGTGAGGTCCCACAGTGGTCTGTCTGCAAGCTAAAGAGCAAGAAAGCCAGTCTGAGTCCCATAGCTGAAGAACTTGGAGTCCCATGTTTGAGGGTAGGAAGCAACAAGCACAGGAGACAGATGGAGGCCAGAAGACTAAACCAGTCTAATCTTTCCATGTTCTACTGCCTGCTTTATTCTAGCTGTGCTGGCAGCTGATTAGATGGTGCCACCCAGATTGAGGGTGGGTCTGCCTTTCACAGTCCACTAACTCAAACGTTAATTTCCTTTGGCAACATCCTCAAAGACACACCCAGGAACAATACTTTGCATCCTTCAATCCAATCAAATTGACACTCAATATCCACCATCACATTAAATACATTAATTCTGAGGAACCCAATAATGATCTATGCTATTATTAAAATCCAATGATAAGTAAAAAACAGGATTTTTTTGTGTGTGCCTTGAGGATCTGCAAAGTGGCCAAACTCCCTGAGGACTTGAAAACTGCTTAATTTTCCCACCACCAAAATTTCAAATATAAGTTCATCTGTTTTGATCCTCTCCCTCTTGTAACAAAAGCGGTCTGTGTTCTGAATCTCATACACTCTGTCCTTCTCAAAAATTTCACTTATTGGGTTACCAACCTTTATTTGACATCTCAACTCATTCCCAGATTTTTCTGCTTGAATATTTCAAACAAGATGTCAACACTGAGCTTCCTAACTGATGTAATTTGTCAGACCTGCAGCTGGTCAAGAAGAGCCTCCCATACCTGCCTCCTCCAGGCCTGCCTCTGGGAGCTGGCTCTCTTATCAGTTTATCACAGTGCGCATAAAATGTTATCACTTTCTTATGAGTAACATGATGCATTAAGTAGGGAAACACTGACTTTATAGCATTTTTTTTTTTTTTGAGACGGAGTCTCGCTCTGTTGCCCATTCTGGAGTGCAGTGGCACAATCTCGGTTCACTGCAAGCTCTGCCTCCTGGGTTCACGCCATTCTCCTGCCTCAGCCTCCCGAATAGCTGGGACTACAGGCACATGCCACCACGCCCGGCTAATTTTTTTGTAATTTTAGTAGAGATGGGGTTTCACCATGTTAGCCAGGATGTTCTCCATCTCCTGACTTCGTGATCCGCCCGTCTCGGCCTCCCAAAGTGCTGGGATTACAGGCGTGAACCGCCGCGCCCGGCCTATAGCATCTTGTTATTTTTTTATGTTTAAGAGACTTTCCCTTAGCAGTCTTTCTTACACATAGGATACATACTTTCCTATATTATTTTACCCTGTTACATTTTCATAGTACTTTTTATACTTTGTAATTAAATCTTTACATGTTAATTTATGTTAATTTACCCACTTGTCCATTTTACCAATGAATGAAAGGGGCAAATAAAACTGATACGCTTGGATTTCATCTTATTATCTTCTTGCTATTGTTTGGAACACAAACAATATTGATATAAGAAAGGGAAGGAGAAGGAAATTGATTAAGCCAGGATTTAGGGGGTATGACTAAAAGTTGATGAAACTGATTTTTATAGAAGCTTACTATTTACAACTTAATGATACATAACACTAGTGTACTTTGAGGAAATTTCATTGAATTGTTGGGCACAACTGTTGTTCTTGTATACTTAGCACTTTCCCCTTTGTTCTGTAGACAGAGCCCTTCTCTTGCTTTGGGACACTATACTTTGCATCGGTCCTTCACCCCCAGTAAGAATATTGATAATATTGCCTTGCTTATATTACCGTAAGTGACCAACACTGGCCCATCTGTTTATCACCTACTCCTGGAAACTGTGATTGATTCAGAACTGACAGGTATACCAACCAGGGTGATTAGAATCCTATTCTTGGTAATTGACATAATGTCAACACTAAATGCGATACAAACCTAAAGCAACTGTGGCCATTTTGCTACCACAAAGAGAACACCTGATTAAGTATTAAACATACACAGAGAAAGACAAAAGACAGAATATGGAGGGAGAAAGAGTTCCAATAATCTCCTCTCCACACATAGATTCAGGCAAGCCTAAATATTCCTGCACTTTTCAGTAGTATAAATATTTTTGGTTTAAGCTAATTTGAATTGATGGGCTATAATACAAAGTTTCTTAAATTTAATCATTGCTCAAAAACACATCTCAAAATTCATTTTCAAATATAATTGTTATAAAAGCCAGTATGTGTCCAATCTCACAGATGATTTTTACACTGGCCAATTTTCTTTGGGCAAATAAAAGTGAACAGTAAATATTTACAGTTTGGCTTTTTTTTTTTTTTAAGACAGTCTCTCTGTCACCCCAGCTGCAGTGCAGTGGTGCGATCTCGGCTCACTACAACTTCTGCCTCCTGGGATCAAATGATTCTCCTGCCTCAGCCTCCCAAATAGCTGGGTCTGCAGTAACCTGCCACCACACCTGGCTAATTTTTGTATTTTTGTAGAGATGGAGTTTCACCATGTTGGCCAGGCTGGTCTCGAACTCCTGACCTCAAGTGATCTGACCACCTCGGCCTCCCAGAGTTCTGGGATTACAGGCATGAGCCACCATGCCCAGCCCAGTTTGAATTTAAATTGTAACATTTATGTATTTAAGCTTTTGGTAGAAGGAAGTTAGGAAGAGATTCACAAGAACTTTCTCTGAGCTACATTAACTTAGGGTGAAAGATTCCTGTTGGAACATGATATTTTTATCAGGATTACTGCTTCTAAAATAGTACAACATATTTATAAAAATTATGGAGAATATATATCTTTACCAACCTAAATCCATTAATTTTAATCACAAGCCTATGATTGTTAGGATTAGTATCTGTCACTCATATCTGTCTTAAAGAAACAAATTTATATAGATTGAAATTTCTATGTAGAGTATTTCCCATACTTTTGTTTGACCAGTGTTTTTAGAACCTCTCTTAAAATGTAAATTTACTCAAAACATCATATATAAATCAGTTAAGCCTAGAGTTCTTCTAGTTTAAGTGAGAATGGGAGATCCACAGTTTATCCCTTTTGACCGCTTCCCTCCCGAGTCACTTTTGGGAACAGCATAGGGTTTAATGAAACTGTTGAATTATACTGGGCATGTTAAAATGCAGGCCAAAGGTAAAAAGTGACAGATAGATTATTATTGTACACAGGTAGTGTATTTTTATCCCCATCACATTGCTTGGTAAATACTGTCTTTTTAAATGTCATAAATTGAGAAGAAGTTTTTGTTTTGTTATTCTAGTAAGAATTGCCCCTGGAAATGTATGCTAGTTTCTTGCACGCTGCTGTGCTCATTGAAAAGGTGGCAATGACCTGACAGATGGGACAAGGAATTTATTTTGCCTGAACAATCATATAGTTAATGGAACATTTAAAAATTGACTTTTTATGATTATGTGATTAACAAGACTAATTCCTTTAAATACATTGTTTGCTAAGAGCTAGAATACAATGAAGGTTTGGAATAGCTGTCTTCTGTGTCAAAAAGAGTGACAATTCAGAAACAGCTGAAATAAATGATATGGGTTAAAGGGAATTGGTGTATGGAATTTTCTTTGTGTAAGTAGTTTACTGTTCAGTGAGCAATTTACTAGTTCAACAACTATAGCAGTGTCTTTCTCTTTTTTATTTTTGGCCTACTTCACATAACCCCGCAAGCAGTTATGCTGAGGGATGTGGTGAAAATAGATTTGCCAAAAGAGTAGGTTTTAGGTACACTTACTGAAAAAAAAGGAAAGAAAAGAAAGAAAGTTTAAAAAGATAACTATATGAGATGATATATATGTTAATTTGCTTGACTGTAGTAAGCACTTCACTATATATACATATATATCAAAATATCATGTTTTACACCTTAAATACATACAATTTAAAAAACAAAATGTGAAAAAGTCATATGTACAGAAAATGTAGGATAAATGGTGTAGTTGAAAAATTAACTGACATATTCAATACAGATATATTAATTTAGTTAAGTAAACTAACATCTCTAGAGATTAAGCTACCTTTATGATAATTTAGAATCCTAAAATTCTGTGAGATAAAAATATATAACATTTTGGAAGGATGGCCTCATGTTATTTTATATAGCATCGTATATAACCTGTCAAACTCATGTCAGTCTTTAGTAATTACCTTACCAGTAGTTCTTATTTATATTTGTCTTGTATTTTTTCTATCATAACATAGTTGTTTTCCTCTAACATCTCACTATCCATAAAATGCAGTCAATTTATTTGATTATGTGTAAGAAATAAGTGAATGCTATTTTACTATAAATATGATTTCTTTAAATAAGTTATCATGAATTTCCTTATTGAAAACAGTCTAATCCTCTGGCTGTGCATAGTTAGTAACTCAGATTTTCCTGTATTTCTACTATTATAGTACATAGATAGTATTGATCAAGATACACATTTATTAGTGTTATAATATTAAGAGCTTTAAAAGGTTATGCACATTTTCTGATAAAAATTAATATTTGTGTATTTTCAATGGAACGAATAACCCATAGGCATGGATTGGAAAATAAAAATATGCCTATCTGTTAATAAAATTATAATAACTTCATCAGGTCAAACACATGTAGTTCGAACTGATCTTTAAAGTAATTACTCCCTTTTAATAGGTATTTCAGTCATAAGTTTAAAATTGAAGTTAAAAGCTGTTCAGGTTCTCTGCCAAGCATTGTGGGTATAGAGATGAGCAAGTTGTACACAGTCCCGGCGCTCATATATATGCTCTAATGCTGGAAACAGTCCATTAATAAACAGCTAGAGTCCAGTGTGATAAGGTTATGCTCAGAAAAATGGGGTATACTATGGATAATTACTTATAAGAGCAAATTTATGGTAAAAACATATTGTCCAAAAGGGAAATTGTTAACTAAATTATAATGAATAATTGTGTTTTACTCTAACTGAATATTCTGAATCTATTAAATATATTTTCTAATGCATGTTCTATGAAGAAAATATGCACAATAATGTTGTTACAAAGAAAAGGAGGAAAAATACATTAATTCTGTGTTATCTCCATCACACATACACATATATAAAGAGAGAGAAAGAAAATGTGGAGGAGGGAAAGTGTGGCTGCTACTGTGAACTGGTTTTCAGGGCTTGTGAGTGAAGAAGCATGGATTATGCTCTGCAAGACAAGCAGAAGGAGGCAACATATGCAGGAAGGTGAGCACAGCCGAGAGAGGTGTATTCCAGACTGAAATAAAGTCTGAGAGTGTAGTGTGCATCCAACAGCCATAATCGCTACCCCTGAGTTGTTTAAAACCTCTTTGAATCTTAAAATGCCCCCCTTTTACTTAGCTCAATTTATTTTCTATAATTTGTAGCCAAAGAGCTTTAAGTAAGAGAGGTAAAAATTTTCAATAAATACAAGATTAGAAATTAGTATTCTATAAGAACTTATCTATTCCTCATACTATACCTTTTGGTGCCTGAGAATAGTGTGCAGATGAGCTTGCTTAACGATCTCAAATAAGCTTCCCATTATAATATTTATGCTTTCCCAGGTAAGGCCTCCCTTTCTATATTCAACTTTAAAGCCAAATTACTGGGTTTTTTTAGTATCTAAGATGGCTGAACTAATAGGGGATAGGGGGAACTGCCTTGCATTGCAGAACCATTCATTGAGCACTGCTGTCCAACAAAATTTTATGTGATAATGGAAATATTCACTCTGTGCTGTCCAGTATGAAGGCCGTTAGACATCAGTGACTACTGGGCACTTGAAATGTAGTTAGTACAACTGGGAAACTGACTTTTAATGTTAATTAATTTTAATGAATATAAAATAAATAGCCACGTGTGGCTGGTGGCTGCTATATCAGAGAGCATAGCCTTAGAGTGTACCTATGAAAAATAGACATATTATCATTGTTATGTTGGTGTAAAAAAATCACAACTCTCTCTTATTTTCTTATGGACACTGGATATTTTCCTGATTTATAAGATTTTAGTTGACATCACTAACTGAATCTTTAAAATAATGTTTTTTTTCTTATTTTATTGAATACTCAAAAAAATGGAAAACTTAAAAAAATTCAAATTATGCCTTCAGTTTCAAATCTTATGAGTTTTGCTGAACAAAACAAAATGAAAGAAAAAGCAAGCAAACAGGAAAGAAAATGTAAAAATATATCAAAGAGCAGGCAATAGATAGAGAGTTTCTATTATTTCCTTAGAGAAATATTATTTGTTTAGAAATCAAATAAATTTTGAAGACATGTCTGAAAAGTGTATTGCAGACAATACTCTATCATTGTCAAATACAACACATAAACATGTAGACACTTTGAGCCAATATATCTACAGAAAAAAAAATATGGAGGCAATCTTTTTGATCTCTAGAAGTTGGTTTAACAGGTACATAAGTATAATAAAGAATTAATAATTTTAGCATATGATAGGAAGAAATCAGTAAGTGCTTAAAAAATGAGTAAGTGCTGTAATAATTCCAAAGGGGGAAAAATCACTCTGGCACAGATGGCCTCAGAATGCATAACTGAAATTTAGGTAGGGCCTAGATAATTTGCAAGGTGAAAAAATAGTTTTTAGGAGGGAAAACATAGCTGAGGATGGGTAGTGAGAAGGTATATAGGTCTATACAGGGGCAAATGGTGGGAAGATTTGAGAAGGAAGATTGGAGACACATAATGGATTTATTGAGGATGACCAAAGAGTTTGGATTTCATTATTAATAAAATAGGATAAATCTGATTGAGTTGTAGAGAAAATCCTTAAGAAACTCATAATGTAGACACCAATCATGTCTGCATCTGTTAAATGAGCAACCAGAGATGTATTGGCTAATTCGATCTATCATTTTCTGGAACGCACTTTGTCTATGCAATGAAGTTCATCCTTTCAAAAATAAAATATTTATTGAGTATAAAAAATTAATAGTAAGGTACCTTTTTATAACTAAAAGATTATTTCCAAACAATATTCATATTTGGAAGGAAGGCTTAAATGCAGGCACTTCAGAAGTTGCTCAAAGTGGCTTTTTTTTTTGGTAGAAATAGTGCTGTGACTGAGCTGTTCTTGAAAATATTAATAACTCGTGTGCTCAATGTGAGAGGAAAAGCAAACCAAAACCTTACCTGGCTTAGAAAGCAAATTTGCTAAAGCATGCGAGTTAGCATTGCTGCAAATCCACTCGCATCGGTCTACCATTGTCTACTGTGCTGCTTACATATATTTAACGAAATGGTAATTTATACAAAAGTATGCAGCACTTTAACAAGAAAGAAAACAAAATTGTAAGTAACCAGTGGGAGGCAAAGAGATGAGGTCCTTGTTTAATGTTCATTCTTTAAGTCTGTGACTAAAAGCAACAACCAAAACATTTTTCCATATTCTTCTTAGATTTGTCCAATGTCTTTGTGTGACAATGGAAATATTTTCTATCTGCACTGTTCATATGTGCTATTAGTCATATGTGATTACTGAGCACTTGAAATATGACTACTGTGACTAACTGAAATTTTAATTTTATTGTTTGAATTAAATTTAATAAGGCAAGTTATTTAATCTTATCTATATGGACAGCTAATTCATAGCACATAGGACAAAAATAGCAATAATTAGGAAATCTAAAGGGTCAAGTGCAAGTTTTGAACATTACATTCCAAATATACACTAACATCTCCCTTTATAAATGTGTCCAGCCTATGCTAAAATAATTTGGGCATTAAACATGAGAATATTTCCTTTCCAAATTCCTATTATTTCTTCTCATTGTTACTATTTTTTTAACCATGAATAAATTCCTTGCAAGAGACTACAGTGAGAAAACAAATTTAACAATAGATTTGATGTTGACTCACAGGGATTAAAAATGAAAAATATGTGTATTAGGTAAATGTTAGAAGAGGCAATATTAAATATCTGCAAATTTATCCATTGAATTTCAATTTAATAAGATGCTACCCCTGAAAATACTTTTTATACCAAATCAATATTTTAAACATATATAAAACTTCTTAATTTTATTTATAAAAATAGAAATGTTTTATAATTTCTTATCACAGTAAGATAGAATTCTTGGAATAAAATGTTACTGTGATAGAGTTTTACCTGGAAACAAGAAATATGATATATATATGTGTGTGTATATATATATGTATATATATAATATACATATATATGAAAATATACAGTATTTTTTAAATTTAAGACTGCAAATTATAAATTCAGGTATAATTATGATGGATAGAGACCTACATATTTTTTCCATTGGGATAAAAGGACAGGTAATATATTGCTGGATGTGAAGAGAGTAAACAAATTATTCAATTTTAAAAATATTTTTGATGTAGATTAAAACCTTTTAACTAAATATTGTTAAGAACCTGCAAAGGAAGGCAGAATTTGTGTATTCTATTTCTCTATGCCATTGACCTGCTGCATGTTTTGTTGCCATAACCTTAATTTTCAATCTCTCATGCATTCATGAACAAGCTTTATCCTTGGAGTTTGGTTTAAATCCTAATCTGATAGTTTCAATCTGTGCGACATTGGGTAAATTGTCTTACATTGCATACTCAGAGAAAACCTTTAAAAGGGGTTAGAATGGGTTAGGAGCAGAGTTGATTCTTATGGCAGAATCTGAGGAACTAAACCTGAGCTCAGACTGCTATTGCAAGCGTGCCACGAAAGGGAGGTAACATATGGTCTGAATAAGGGAAGTAGAAATAATTTGTAAGTTGACAGACAAAAACATTAGCAGAATTAAATTCCTAAAATTAATGACTCAAGAGAAAAGGACTAAAAGAAGAAGACAATGAAAGATATATTAAAGAAGTGGTCAAGGAAAAATGCAAGGCAGCAAATGATGGTGATTCAGAAAGAGATTTCATAAAACATATGGAAAGATAGATCAGTTAATTTGGAAGAATATATTTATTGGTGTTTATTACATTTGAATTTCTAATATAGTTATTTGTGCAACACAGCTATGATAAATCATTGGAATTTGCAAGAAAAATAAGAGTTTTGAAAATCTGAAAATGAGTAACAGAAAGTTTTATGCTAATGATTTAAATGAAATTTTATCTTCTTAAATACAAATAGGGCAGAATTTTATAGAATTTAATATATCTTTATGGGGGCATGTGAGGTGAATGGATAAATCTAAAGACATTTGGATTGGACTCTGGAAAGGGTCTCTTTAACGGAATCGTATATGCTAAATAATTTTGTAGTGATTAAAGACGTGGGTGTACTTTGAAGTAAGATGCTTAAATATTATTTCAGCACTTACATATCATGAAACTTCGAGTAAAATTCTATGCATTTGTCTCTCTTTTTCTTAGAGTGCGGTTGTTGGATAAACTTGTACATTTCATTTGCACAATGGAGCTTGCTCTTTAAATACAGGAAATCATCGTGTGGTCCAATGGTTTAGAGCATTATATACTTTCAGTTGAGATTATTTCAGTTTGAATATTACTTCAATAGTTACTAGCCATGTGAGTTTAAGTAAATAAATCACAGTCTCAGTTGCATCATCTGTAAAATGGCCATAATTATCATAATATTTAGAGTTAAAGGATTATGAGGATTACATGAATTGATCCACATCTATTAGCACAGTGCCTGACATATCTGCACACTCAAAAGCTGTTCTCTATCACTATACATAATATATAGCTAGTTACCCAATAGTTCATCTTTGTATTATTAGTTACCTATGTCATTGCATAAGAAACCCTGACTTATTAATGGACTGTTTCTTATAATTTAATTTTAGTTAGTTATCTAAAACATATAATACATTAATGCTGGTTTTATATAATAGTTCATAAATATTCTTATACCATAAGGAGTAGAAAAATAGCTACAACTTAAAACAATAGACAATATTTAGTTAAAAAAAAAAGGAAACAGCAAATAAAGGAGATCGGCAAGCATAAAATACAGTACAAAAATGACACTCAGTGATTTCTCTTGGCTGGAATCTACACACTGACTCACAGAAGCCCTCAAGAGCATTCTAATTTTAATAACATTATAATGTGTGTATGTGTTTGTGTGTGCATGTGTGTATGTGCATGAAGACAAAACTATTTTGCAATGATATTTAGCAAAGAAACAGTATTTATTTTAATTTTTTTTAGGTTCATGGGGTACATGTACTGTTTTTTTTTTTTTTTTTTTTTTACCCAGGTATATTGCATAATGCTGGTGTTTGGGTATCTAGTGAAACCATCACCCAAATATTAAACATAGTATACAATAGATAGTTTTTCAATACTTTTCCCCTCCCTCCCTTCCCCTTTTGGAGTCCACAGTGTCCATTGTTTCCATCTTTATGTCCACGTGTACCCATTTAGGTCTCACTTATATGTGAGAACAGGAAAGGCATTTCATAACATTTAAATTATGAATTACCAAACAGGGTCCATGAAATTTTGTGTTTGGTTCTTTAAGTTGAAATTTTGTCAGTTTTGAGAAAAAATATCTCAATTGCCTCTGTGTCAAAAAGTGCAGGCTGTGTTTATAAGTGAAGACAAAGAAATAAAAAGAGAATTTGTAGATTCATCATCTATTTGGTTTTTATTTTTCACATGTAGATGTTGAGCCAGTCAGCATTCTCCTCTCAGCATGCAGTTCTGTGACTTTATTTTATTTCATTTTTTTAACCACTCTTGTACTTGACCACATTTACTCACCTTTTACTCACCTACCAAGGGAACTTTTCTGCTTCTTCTCTCATTATTAAAGAAATCCTAGATTGAGTGAGGAAAGGAACAGAAAATATTTTGAGAAGACCGACAATTGTCATGATTTGCGTAATCATATGTATCCTGCTACTCGGTTTCTTAAAGTACAATTTTGAGTATAATAATTATTCAGTGTTCTTGAAAACTAACAAACACATTTTTCTAAAGAAATACATATCTAGGTTTTGGAAGCAAACACCTGTTTCTTTGGTGAAGAAAACATATTTTCAAGATTGTTTACAAGGAAACACATACACATAAATACTAAAAAATTTAAACATAATTTTCAGTTTCTTGCATAAGTTATACCAACATTAAATTTTACAGAAATGCAGAAGGAGATTAGTTACATATATCAATCTGAAAATAAACAAAAAATTTTAAAGAAATATACTCTTATTTTAAATATATTCTATTAGTGTTATATTTCCAGCATAAAACACATATAGAATCCATTAAACAGCAGAAAGAATAAGATCATTTTGAAATTTAAATTTAAAGAAGTATTTTGATCTTAATTAATCTATTTCATGAAATTGAAGCCTGGACTAAAAACACTTTTGTATTGTTTGATTTCTGATTACAGATGGAATAAATGGAATCTGCCACCTTCACCTCATAGCAAAAAAATAAGAACAAGAAAAAATATTTACAAATATGTATAAAATATAGTCTGTGTGTATCAATGAACCAGAACATACGAGGAAGGCTGAGAAATGCCTTGATAGTTACACAGGATTCTGGGAATAGCATTCAGCTGGCCCCAGGATACTGATCGCAGATAAAACTACCAGAGCACAGTTATTTAATATATGTTACATATCTTGTAATGGAAAGACAACAATCCTTTGTTTGCAACATCAGTAATCTGAGCAAGATAGCTTTGGGAGCATTCTATAACCAGTTTGGCAACAGCAAGCTGTAGAGCGGGCCAATGATAAATCACATTGAATCATCATTCGTGTGGCCAATGCAAGGAGTCTGCAGTATGAGCAGCATGCAGCTGCCAATTTGTGATGAATGAGGAAAGGTAAAGGTTAAAAGAACACATTCACACACAAAACCTTGTGTTACATGCAACTTCAAAATAAATTAGGAAGATGGACTGCTAATGGGCAATATGACTCTAACCTGAGACCTCTATCAAAAAAAACCCAAAAAAACAAAAACCTGCAACAAAAAAGTACTGAAGTGAAGAAACATAAGTATATTATTTCTAGATATGTTTTGAATTTTAAAAAAAACAGAGTACTCTTTGGGGAATTTGGGGAAAATTCTCCAGTCATCTGAGGGATAAAAAATTATGTTAGTCTTAAACTTCTCCCAATGATATTGAATTCTAGAACTCAGAGGATTAATTCTTGCAAAGTTTAAAAAATTTGATTTCTCATTCTACTGTAAAGACACATGCACATGTATGTTTATTGCAGCACTATTCACAATAGCAAAGACTCGGAACCAACCCAGATGCCCATCAATGATAGACTAGATAAAGAAAATGTGTCACATATACACCATGGAATACTATGCACCCATAAAAAAGAATGAGTTCATGTCCTGTGCAGGGACATGGATGAAGCTGGAAGCCTCATTCTCAGCAAACTAACACAGGAACAGGAAACCAAACACCACATGTTCTCACTCATTAGTGGGAGTTAAACAATGAGAACACATGGGCAGAGGGAGGGGAACATCACACACTGGGGCTTGTCGGGGGTTGGGGGAAAAAGGGAGGGAGAGCATTAGACAAAATACCTGATGAACACAGGGCTCAAAGCCTAGATGATGGGTTGACAGGCGCAGCAAACCACCATGGCACATGTATACCTATGTAACAAATTTGCCCATTCTGCACATGAATCCCAGAATTTAAAGTTAAAAAAAATTAATTTCTTTTGTACCCCACCAAATATTCATTCAAGTACTAAAGCAACAGTACTTTAATGTTCTTTAATGTTCTTTAACAGTACTTTAACAGTACTTTAATGTTCTTGTTTTTCAACATTAAAAATTCGAGGAATTATTTGCTATGAAATGAAACAAAAGTCCTCCAAAATAAACTTTAGCCATAAACTTTAGCCATAAACTTTTCTATGTATAGAAAAACTATACAACATAACCAAATAAATGGCACAAAGATTGAATCCATTTAACTGTAGAGTAAGGATTACAACAAATATGTAATTATAAAATACTCATAAATACACAGATACTTCAGTGAAAAAATTATACCACTTGCAAGAGTTTGGAAAGAAAGGGATGAGGAAAGTTGGAGGCAGATCCTTCCTTTACAATCAAAATAAATAACTGCATAGATAAAATGTAAGGGTTGATTGAGTTTGCTTACAGATATAAGGTCGACACTAAAAAAACTATATGCTTAACTAAAAACAAGTGGATGATGAGGTAGAACAGAATAGGATAGCTGGAAATAAATGAACACTAATTAGAGATTTTTAATTGCTCATTGTAGAAATTTTTAAAATTACTTTTTAAGAAATAGAAGTCATAATATATACATGATTTGTGCCTATCTATTTCTGTGTCATGGGTGTGGAGGAAAAAAAACACACAAAACAAAGCAAAGCAAGCACAGCCCATGAGGTAAAAGATAATACAATATTTTTTATATTATTCAAAATTAAAAATATAATATAGATTTAAGGTCAAATTTCAAATATTAAATGAATAAAATCCTTAATCAGAAGACAATGAATCACAAGTTAAAACACAACTATAACTCTTTAAAATATACAAAATAATGATCAAATGACCCAAAATTATACTTAAAGTCATTAGGTTTCAAATAGAACACATAAACAATGAAATTTTACCACAAATCCATCAGATTGGCAGAAATTCAAAAGAATTTTAGAATAATGTTAATAATATAATATTAATATGTCTGTTAGGGTACAAAGAAAATAAAACACATATACCTAGTAAGAATATAATATAAGGTGTTTTAGCCTTTTTGGAAAAATTCTGGCAATATCTTATAAAATAAAGATTTGACTTAGCTATCATATTAATGAGAATCCTTACCAAAATTAAAAACACATATTCATAAGGATATACATACAAGGGTATTTGTTGTGGCATTAATCACAATGGCATACATAAAATAAGGGGAAACAAAGTGAATGGTCATTGAAAGGGATACAGTTGAATAAAAGATGGCTTAGCTCCACAGTGGAATATTATTAACAGTATTTAAAAAATTAATTCATAGATATGTCCATTGACTCAAGGTCATGAGATATTTTGTGGGAAAATTAAAATATAAAAAATGTGAGTATAGGATGATTCCATTTGTAAAACAGTGGTCATAAATGAAACACCTACACACACATATACATATGTTTTTTCATATACATATGAAACACAGAGAGGTGTGGTGGGGGGGAATTAATATGTTTGAGTAATATGGAAGAAAATACATTATATGTATAGATTGTTCACACAGGTGACTAAAGAGTAGAGAAGGTGTTGTAGATGAAATTTATTATGAGGAAAAGAGGTGACAGGAGATTCAATTAAAGAGAAAAAAGATAAAGACTCCTCTTTCAAAGACATTTTGCATGATACAATATCATTTATGAATTCATGTAAAGTTATATATGGATAGTTATATATATAAAGTTACGTATATTTATGAATTCATGTAAAAGAGATATGTATCTCTATTTAACATTAATATCACAATAATATCCAGGTACCAAAGTCATACCAAGCAGATACAAACAAAAAAGAAGGCAGGACTTCTAGTTCAATATACTTCAATAGGAGACCATGATGGTACTGAACTGGACTTTATGCCGGTAAAATCCAAATCAATATTCATAAATGCAAATAAATGCATCCTAAGTTGAGGTACTGTTGAATTTAGAGCAAAAGCATTTGGGACTTTACAAATAGATCTTAAATAAGTCAGAAATTGCCAACTTCACATGCAATTAAAAACAAACGACAGAAATATGGAGAGAAATAGCACTTTAGTTCAGATTAGCAAAGATTAAAAAGTTTTATAATTTACTATTTTGGCAAGGATATAGAACACACTATAAATGCTTAAATTGCTACAACTTATACAGAGGGCAAGTAAATAATATTTTCCAAAATTAAAAATGCCCCTGCCATTCAATTCAGCAATTACATTTCTAGGACTTTATACTTCAGGAATTGTTTCACACCTGTGAAATAATGTATATATAAGAATATTCAGTGTTGTGTTTATCTGCAGTAGTGAAAGCTTAAAAACAATCTCAATACCCACTGACAGGGGACTTTTTCAATAAATTGTGTTTATATCGATACAGTAGAATTCCCTGAGTTGTTGGAACAAATCAGATGACTCAAATATATTGATGTGAAACTATCCATAAGATATGTTAAGGGGAAAAGATACAGCATAGTGTATATAATATACCATCATTTGGATAGAAAGTAAACAAACGGAAATACAACTATGCCTATAATAACTAGTTGCTCAGAATATGAAACTTTTGTGGCTAGAGAACAGGAATAGGAAAGAAACATATTTTACATGGTATGTAAATTTACAACTGTTGAATTTTATATCACATATATACAATGTATAAATTATATAATCTATATTTATATTGAATTACTTAGAGCCCAAATAAAATACTTGTATAAAGACAAAATTTTAATGTTAAAATTAAAATGTATCTCTGTGTGTATTCCAATATTTGGATATATCTGAGCACTAGTGCACTAGTCCTTTTAAGAAAGGATTGCTTTTAAAGTGGAATTTTATTTGGTGTTAGAAAATTGAGGTAGAACTCTATTACTGATATGGGGAAAAAATTAAGATGCAGAAGGGAAGGCAGGGTTTTGTGCTGTGTGAAAATGTAGACATATACATGGGTAGATATGTATAAAAGCTTCAAGAAGGGTACTCAAGAAAGTATTAATGATGGCAATCTCTGGGGAGTGGAACTCTTAGCTACTTGGGATTGAGGGGATTGGAGAGATGCATTTATTGGTTACTTTATATGCTTCTCTGTTTGTAGTTTTAAAAAATGGGCCTTCTTCTTTTACAAAAGAGAGAGAAAGAGAGGAAGGGAGGAAGGGGCAACAAATGATCCTTCTCCAAAACAATGAGAAAGCACTCTTCTCCAAGCGACTAGAGTTCTGAAGGAGACTAATTTGTACTCACTTATTGATTAAGCTCTCTTAGTAGTCTTTGTTAAAGAAAAAAATCATTTTATTTTAATAAAAATGTGCCACAGAGATAACACCTTTGGAAGGTGAAGTGAAAGTGAAAGACCTAATGAGATAATAATTTGCAGATACATACATTCACTACAGGACATCTCCTTGGAATTCAAGAAGAGTCACTGAGCCTGAATTTTATTTAAGTTATTGAATAGATCACACTCCTCCAGTCTCTCAAGCACAAACCCTAAGGCCTAATTTAAAAGATAAATTTCTGTAAAATGCTGATTAGGTCATTAACAAGATAAACCATTAAATTGCTACTAAGGTTTTTCTGTTTGCTTGCTTTCCCTTTTACTAATTTGAAACATCCAACAATATTGTCTTACAGAAAGGTTGATAATTTGAACTTCAGCTTTTTATTCAAGTAGTAAAATAAAAATCTGTCCTACAAACTAAACAAAGGAAAACTTAGAAAATATATCTCTGCTCACAACAGATGGTCTATTTAGTATATAAATTCAGTTTAATGACTAGCATGCATCATTTAAAGTATACGTTACGGATTTTTTTTTAACCTTCCTTCATAGATGTGACATATGGCAACTACAAATGAATAAAAAATATAAGTCTTCAACAACAGTGTATAATTTAGTAAAGCAATTACTAATATATTCAAAATAAACCGTGTCAATTACCTGCATTTTGGGTTTATCATTTACTTCTGTCAGGCATTCAGTGAACTGTTCTAGAAATGCAAATATAGTATGTTTTCTCACTTATGTTACTAAACAGGTATTTCCCAACAGTAGACAAAAAGTATTAAGATTAGAAGCATTATATAAGAAGATAATAGAATGAAAATCTAAACAAAAATGGAAAATGCCTTGAATTTTCGATTGCGTAAAATCCATTTGTCAGAAACGCCCTCAGAGTTTCAACTTTGCATTAGTTTTCCAGTCAGGTCTCCTTGTTTGCTTCAGTCTCATCTTTCTTCTTCCATTAGCTTTGATAAACAAGCATTGTCAACCTTTAAAATTCAATCTTGCCATTCAACATTTACTCTGATTGTAATGTAATTCTTTGAAGATACTCATCAATTTGCTTTTTTCCCCTTCTTATTCCACTATGGCTCTAATAGATGTTTCAATTAAAATAAATCCTGGGGTCTGAGCAGATAGCTCAATTAGAGGTTAACTAACAAAACCCAGCAATTTTAACCCCAGAGGAAAGATTGTAGAATGACCTAAAAGCCAGAAATATTTATATTTTACAGAATGCAGGATAGAATATATCTTGTTAGAAAGTATAAACTAAGTTGAATACCATAAAATAATATGTGGGATATGAGACCATACAGTTTTGTAGGCATAACTTGCACTTTTTGCCGTTTATAGTCCAGATGGAAATTAGAGAATTTATAGCAAGAAAATGAAAATATTTATTGTAGTGATATTTCACTTTGAGTAAATCTAATCTTTCTTCTACTATTCTTTCCTTCAAATTTGTGAAAGCTTTAAATAATTTCTCCCTTGGGTTCTTCCTTTATAAATCTACATGTTCCCATTTCTTTGACTATGCAGTTGTCATGGTTTCTAGACTTTTTAGCACACATGTTTAGAAACTCACGTTATCATTGCCTCTTGTTAAATTATGCAACATGGAATTCAACAATCATTTGTGGTATGATTAGTTTCATCAAAGCAGTCTATTCCTTTGAGAGGCAGTATAGCCTAGAGGTTAAGAGTGCCAACTCTCCAGTCAGGCTTTGAATCTTGGTTCCATCCTATCTAGTTATGCCTTATTAATGTGCAAAATGAAAAAAAAAGAACACCCTTGTAATTCAATATAAGTCAAGCGCTTAGAACAATATATAGTACAGAGAAAGCACTATATAAATTCTTATTTTCTTCTTTTGTCTGAGATATTGTATTCCTAAAATCTAGGTTAACATAATGTTACTTGTTTCCCACTATTGGAAGAGAGGTATACATAGCAAATTCATGTGGATTCATGAGACACTTGTAATAAGGAAGGTAAAATTGTTAGTATAGTTTTATGTAAGTTACTGACAAACCAAGTATGCTTTCTTCAACTATATACAGGAGTTCTTGAAAATACACTAAAGTTATATTTTTTAATGCACTCAGAAGAAATAGAGAACCTGCAATTTATATTCACTTAGAGTGCCTGAGGCATTTTTACTCTAGCCTAAATTTGATAATTATGCATTTTTGAAATTTTATAAAATTGTGGACAAAGTAAATTTTATTTTGTTTGTTCTTATTTGTCTGGCACCATTCTATCTTCGTGATATATTAGATTTAAATTGGGGCAAAAATCAACATATCTTTTTATAGTTTAAAATCAAGTTTTATGTTCTGTACTTATCCAAAATAGGGCAGCCTCATTTTTTTTTAAGTAGCAGACAGGCCTTGTGTAGGAGCTACATAAGGTCAATTAGAAGTAATCAGGCCAATTAGAAGGCGTTCTTTTGAATTCTGTGTGAATGTGTGTTCATTTTGTGACTAGGTAATATTAAACTATAGAAAATAAATATAATTATGTTTTCCCTAAGTATTGAATGATCAGAAATATTAGAAAAGAGATTGTTTCAGGGGCTGCTGGATTAAAAAATAATGGAATTATATGGTGAGTGAATCATAATTACTATTAATAGGATGATTACTTGTGTTGCCATGACAGCAATTGTCACCTTTAACTGAGTTAGACACATTTTGATTGGCATTATTAAACCAAGGATCAAAACAACCAAAATGGGTTAAATTTTTTATTTTTCAAAAATGATATTTAGAGGTGTTGAGAATTGATGCAAGTACTCTTCAAGTAATGCACACATCTCGTATAAATATCACTTAGAATTAGCACATTTCATACTAATTTCTACTTTGTCCAAATGGCTAATTGTCATCTATCCCAGCCTCATTGTACATATAAAAAAATACTTTCAGCCGGACGCAATGGCTCACGCCTGTAATCCCAGCACTTTGGGAGGCCAAGGCGGGTGGATCACGAGGTCAAGAGATCGAGACCATCCTGGCCAACATGGTGAAACCCTGTCTCTACTAAAAATACAAAAATTAGCTAGGCGTGGTGGCCACTTGTAGTCTCAGCTACTTGGGAGGCTGAGGCAAGAGAATCGCTTGAACCCGGGAGTTGGAGGTTGCAGTGAGCCGAGATCTCACCACTGCACTCCAGCCTGGGCGACAGAGTGAGACTCCGTTTCAGAAACAAACAAACAAACAAACAAAAAAACTTGGTAACTTTGTGGGTAAATGTTAGCCTATGCAGTGTTCTATAATTTCTCTTTCTGTCTGTCTTTTACCATCACCACTTTCTTACTATTATCTTTTATTCCTCTCCTATTGATAATACCCTGTTTAGTCAATTCTACCTCAGGAAATTTATTTCATACATGAATACAAATCTACTCTTTTTCCTTTGTTAAAATCTTGAAGTAGACTATGGCATAGAGATATGGATTATTCTCCATGGAAAAGCTACAGTGAAGTGATTGTCCAAAGTGGAACTGTCAGTGTCTGACATTCAGTGCTGGACTTATTTTAAAAATTGTGATGTGCAAAAATATCAGTTGGAGAACAGACGGTGCAGACACAGTAGATCCTAGCTTAAGTGACTTGATCTTAGATCTTAAGATCTCCAGTTTGTTGTCATACAAGTAGCTCTATACCTTGCTTAAGAAACGTGATCTAAGGAAACCAAGCCCTGGAATTAGCCCTGGCCCTGACAGCCCTGGCCGTCACATAGAATGACAACTAGGGGAATGTGTAATTGACTGTGCTAGAGCAGGGCTTGTGGGCATGATGGCAGTGCTTCTCCAATTCTTTATACTCTTGGGTCTTTATTGACTAGGAAAATCCAGCAGTTGAGTCAGAAAGTTGAAAACTGTGGTAATTATAGTTCCGCAAATTGCTTTTGATAGTTCATAGACACTTAGTCTATTTGCACACAGAAAGTGCTGAACTATTTCTATACAAAGGGGGTCAAAAGATTCAAGTTTTCATCCTTAGTATTACATAAATACTTCATCATTAATAATAAGCTTGACACACAATAGAAAGCCTCTGAAGAGCATACTCCACTTAATGAGTTTGGTGAAATCCCAAACATTTTCATTAATTAAATTTCTTAAGGCATTTCCTAGTTTTAAGCCTGGATGTTTCTTCAGCCATATATATGATGTGCCTTTCCCTGAGTAGTCAGGCAGTATATACCATATAAGAATGTGCCTTTTAGGAAATGAGATGCATCAACAATGAATGATGAACCAATAAAGAATCTAAAATATTTGTAATTAAGACTGTAAGCTCTTACCAAAAGATAAAGGGATATGGTGCTTTCATGGAATTCTTTGATAAGGCATATTGGTTTAGTCTGAAGATACTTTCATTTGAGAATGAAGTTTAGGAAAGGGGTTGTAAGGTAAAGGTAAGGGAACATTGCTCAAGAAGTACCGAGGGTTCTACTTATCTGAAATTAAAAGCAAATCTACTACTAACATACCATACCAAAATAATGGCCTAAAATCAAATGTTTAAAGGCAACATAAAATGAAATCCAGAATCCACAGTCAGGTAACTGTTGTAAATCCAGCAATTAGAATACAGAAGTGAACCTGGCAACATACAGTTATTTTGCAGAAGGTTTGTGTTTCTCGCAAACTTTACTAAGACAAGGTGTGCTCATTTCCAGCCCTGCATGTATATGGAAATAAATAATAAAATGTTTTTGCAGAGTAGAATAAGAGTGCTGACAACTGTGCTTTTATCCTTAGGGCAAGGGTAAGAGAGACTGTAGGGAAGTTCTTCTATAATAATTGGAGACATTGACTAGTTCTGAATACGGAGGGATATGTGACACTAAAACAGGTATATTTATTCAGTCAGGAATTAAAATTACAAGGCAAGAACAAAGCCTGAGTTCAGGGAATTGCCAATATGTCCCAGTTCAAATCTGCCAGTTTGGAAGAATTCTCGTATAATTTTTTGGTGATTACTTTATGATAACTAAACTCACAAGTGATTCTAAATTAGAGATACAACTTACTTACTGACTAGGAGATATATTGTTACTAAGAAGACCAGAGTATTCACATGCAGTGTTAGCACATTTATCTCTGCAAAAGTCTAATGGTGTATTTCGAGATAGTCAAGTTACCAGAGGGAAAGATAATTGGGTAAAAATTAGGTGAACATGAACGTTAATACATTAAGCTGTGAAAACTTCATAATTCCATTTCCACTACAGGTGTACAATTGCAAAATAAACTAGAATCGCTTGTCAACTACCCATCAAGCCCTCCCCTGTCAACAGTATCCTCTGGTGATTTCCCTCTTCTAGGTTCCAGTCAATTACGGAAAACAAGTTGCAGATATAGTAATGCAATTGATTAAATTATTTTGTATTTTACCTGTGTTGGATTTTGATGAGATTAATATGGTAAATCACCCTTTCTGCCATTAAGAGGCAAAACTTTCTTCTGAAGCCATGCTTCTCAAACTCAAATTAGATTCACCAAGTGTCTTATTCTAGATTTGTTTGTTCTAATAAGGGGCCAGAGATAAATATTCTGAGAAATTCTGCCCTAAGAAATTCTGTAGATAAGTAATCTCATCCACAATATGTAATTTTACGGTCCTAAGTCTGAGATTTGTCAGCGTTCCACTGAAGGCTGTTTTGGTATATTAAAAAAAAATTGTTAAATGACAGTTACTCATAGATAAGAATGACCTCAATGAAGCTGTAACTTCAAAGTCTAAATATGTTATGTGATTAGTTTTTTTCCCTAGACAGGTGAAAAGCCCAAGTCAATCAAACAACTGTTCTCCTACTGTGAATATAGGCTGGTATTCAGTTCTCATCCTGGAATTAACTTAATATAATTAAATCAGTTTTACAATTTGGGACCGACTTTATAAACCATTGAGTCCAAATGTACCTCTTACAGGAGAGGGAACCAAGTGATTTGCCCATAATAACAGAGTTATCATAAGTTTTAATCCAAATCTCAATGTTCAGTCCAGTTATTTCTCAAATGTGGCACATAAAGGAAAAATATAATACATATTTTCTACAGGGAAAAATATTAAAAATTGTCAAACTATTTTCAAATAGTTGTAAACTGACACATTATCACAGTTTTTGTATTGATCTCCTTTTCTAAGATAAGAAATTATCTTAGAAATGTATTTTTAAGTCCAATTTTTAGAAACTTATCCATAAAAACAGTTATAATTTAATTCACTAAAGACAGAAAAATTGACAGAGACAAATAAATGGTAAAATGACTTACACTAAAAAGTTGTTATGTATTAGATAGAGTTATTTGAGTTTTGTAAGAATAAGTATGTTTACTACAATCCTATCTAAAACCATTGGAGAAATTAAACAAGATAATTTATCTACATATTACTTATTTATCATTGATATTTATCAAATCAATTAATCAAAAATATTCAGTGTTTGCAAAATATTATACTATATGCATTGGGAATAGATAAGCTGGAATTTGAGGCCAAGGAAATGGAATACTGTATTTAAAATTTTATTTCCTACCTAATAAATGGTGGCTCCTTAATATATATTTGTATGATCAATGCATAAATAAAATATTAGGACATACTCTCTAATTTTCTAGTTTCCAAGAAACAAAGCATAGAGAAATACTTAAATTTAAAAAGCTTATATATGGTTCTTATTTCAGAGGCAAGATAAAAACTGATATAGAAGTTCAAAGAATAGGAGAAGGCTTCTAACTCAGTAGACTTGGGAAGGTTTTGTGAAAGCAGTGGATAGAAGCTAGATTGAAATCCAGGGTTGTATTTAAATAAAGGAGTGAATACTCCAGATAATCAGCTGTACCTTTTCAATGTCACTGACATGAGCAAGACCAGACATATTAGGCCCAATTTTGCAGGATTTTGAATATGGGGTTAAAGATTTTTAACTTTATTCTGGAATATTTTTATTTGGACCTAAACATACAATTCAATCTTGTAAAGTTATCACTGAATCTGTTTTAAATTCAAGATTTTTACTTTCTTTGTAAGTTATAAGCCCATTATATTTATACAATCAATCATCTTTTTTCATTGCAATAAAATCAATGAATATTATATGTCCATTCTGTCTTTCCTGACTATTTTATACCTGTCAATTCTTGTGCATGAACTAATTTATTTATATTTCAACATAAATTAGATTTTTTTAGTTTAAGAAAGATACTTAGACATCTGTTATAATCAGTGAAAGAAGGGTTCCTGATTTATTACTTATTTATCTCCAAAAAACAAAAACTTGAGAATGCATTACCAAAGATAAAACTTGCCTTAATATATATTGTCTTATATATAAACTTGGTTTACTCACCCCCATGCAAGTCCTGTCCTGCAGTCAGAAATTTTGTCAAAATCAGGCAAAAAGAGCCTAATTTTTTAACTTCTTTTTCTGTCAAAATTATTTCAACCTCTAAAAATATGTGGCATGTAATATCTCACTGATATCTACTTTATTTCACTTAACTCATTCGTCTCTATTCTTATTTGGGCTTTTGAAGGTAAAGACTAAGGTAGAACAAATTTATTTGTCAATAAAGGTATTTGAAGGTTCAGGGGAAACTCTAGGATGGGGAGAGAGAGAGAGAGACAGAGACTGACAGAGGAGAGAGAAAGAGAGCACAAGTGCTAAGGGAAATGTAGAAAGAAATTTTAAGTGGTTCACTGTAAAGTGTGAAATAAAAATGGTCTCTTTCTTCTCTTCCTAGAATCTTTAGTAAATTCGAGTTTGCTGAGCAGTGCTTGTCTGTGAGTGAATTTATTTGAGAGCACTAAAAATATTCCAAAAGGGACCAACTAATATTTGAGTGGATTTTAATATGATCAAAAATTCTCTTTTGAATTTATATTATGTGTCAGGAAGCCTCTGGGGATAGAGAGCCCATTAAAATGAGCAGTGTGCTCTTTTGCATAGTGGAGTAGGCAGACTTTAAAGATGACCCCCAATGACCCATTCTTTATATCATTCCGCTCTTCTTTAGTGTGGCCAGGATTTCACTCCCTTGATTGGGTTACTAATCAATTGACTTTGACATTATCAAAAGAGACATAATTCTGGGTGGGTCTTACCCAATCAGAACGCTTAAAAGAGATGCAGCACTTCCTAAAAGAGATTCAAAGCATAACAAGGTCCATGGAGGAGCCACATAGTAAATGCCTGAGAGTGGCATGTCAGAGCTCAGAGCAGTTCTGGGACAATAGATAGAGAAGAAATGGGGACCTCAGTCATGTCGCTGCAAAAAAAATGAATTTTCCCAAAGACATGAGGATGCAAATGCACTTGGCTGATATTTTGATTTCAGCTGTGTGAAAACTTTAGCAGAGAACACAATATGCTATAGCCAGACTCTTGATCTATGGAAACTGTGAGATAATAACTTTTTTGTTTTATAAGCCACTAAAATGGTGGTAGTTTGTTCACAGAAATAAAAATCTAACACAAGGAGTCCACTGCCTTCTCTTAGTGTCTTTGTTTATCTGTGTTGTTACTCTTATTATTATTTTAATTTCAGGTTAGCAATGAAGATAATCCAATTGGTTGGCCAGTAATTATCCAATATTGAGTACCCATTAATGGACCCCTGCAGCCATGCCATTTCAAAAGCTGGTGACCTATAGTTAGGTAGACCAGATAATTCATAAAAACAGTTTGCATTTACTCAGTATTACTAGGTGGTAGATACTATTTTAAGCATTTTTTTTTTTTTTTTTTTGAGACAGAGTCTCGCATGGTCACCCAGGCTAGAGTGCAGTGGCACGACCTCACCTCACTGCAACCTCTGCCTCCAGAGTTCAAGCAATTCTCCTGCCTCAGCCTCCCGAGTAGCTGGGACTACAGGTGCCCACCACCACGCCCGGCTAATTTTTTTGTATTTTTAGTAGAGACAGGTTTTCACCTCGTTAGCCAGGATGGTCTCCATCTCCTAACCACATGATCCCCCCTGCCTCGGCCTCCCAAAGTGCTGGTATTAAAAGCCTGAGCCACTGCGCCCGGCCTATTTTAAGCATTTGTAATGCATTAATTCATCTAATCATCACAACCATTATAATCAACTTCATCTTATGGATGGGATAACTCAAGCATAAGGAAGTTAAATAATTTCCCCAAGATCACACAGCTAGTAAGCAACAAAACTAGGGTTCGAATATCTAGGCAGTCTCATTTTAGTGTGTGTGGATTTAACTATATACTGCCTCTTCTGACATACCCTTGATGACTATTACCTGTGAAGGTCCCAGCCACATTTGCACATGTCATATTGTGAAGTCGTAGCTTCCCTAGTTTTCTGATAAGTTGCAGAGGTTGCAATGTGGGAGATTTTCTTGCTACTTAAGAAATACTTCGTAAATCTCACAATGATTAATAAGTCTGAGAAGCTCTGACAGCTCTCTGCAAAATTTTAGAGATCCAGGTGAAAAATCAGTGTTTTTGAAAATGTATGTTTATATTACAGATGACTATAAAAAATTGCAAATCTTTAAATTATTAATGACCAGCATCTAAAATTTCACATCAACAAGAAGAAATATATTAAACATTCAGATGGATTGGCTTTTTACAAGATTTTCAATATTTGGAATTTTTGTTATAAGTAAAAATCTAATGTTAATACATATGTGATTCATGGTAGTTCCTATTTTAGAACGTTCTAATCTGTCATTATGAGATATTTTTATCTGTCTTGCTCCCATGCTTTTCTGTGCATTTCACTGACTGTAAAATAATTCACATAAGAAAAAATTCGATTTGTAAAGAAAGTCAGGACACATAAAGAGAATAATTTTTATTAATATTATCTTCATGATAACATATCAATTTGATTATAAATAAAGCCATGTGGCCTCATTACTGACTTAGAAAATATTTGGCAGTTACTCATTTTGTCTCTCTTGGCTAATGGTTAATGCAGTGCACCTGTTTTAGAACACTGAAATCTCTACTCATAAAATACATTTTTTTTTTTTTTTTTTGAGATGGGGTCTTGCTCTGTCGCCCAGGCTGGAGTGCAGTGGCGCGATCTCGGCTCACTGCAAGCTCCGCCTCCCAGGTTCACGCCATTCTCCTGCCTCAGCCTCCCGAGTAGCTGGGAATACATACACCCGCCACCATGCCTGGCTAATTTTTCTGTATTTTTAATAGAGACGGGGTTTCACTGTGTTAGCCAGGATGGTCTCGATCTCCTGACCTCTTGATCCGCCCTCCTCAGCCTCCCAAAGTGCTGGGATTACAGACATGAGGCACCGTGCCTGGCCAGCCACAAAATACTTTTTATATATTTTGGTATAATTACTATCATAACTATACATGTGTTTTCATATCAATTTAATATCCATAATCTGTCACCACATTTTACTTTTAAAATTTTATTTATACATTAATGTTCCATTTACATTTTGTAAAATGAGATGCAAATTAACTAAAGTATTATACCAAAATGAATTGCAGCTCTAGCATGTGTTAGATGTTGTACTAAGGAGGGGATATATTGTAATAAAAATGCTTAATCCATAACACCATGAATATTTTAACTTAAAAACCCTAATATCTCTATATATTTTTGTTTCTGCATATATTATACACACAACTGTGTGTATATATATATATTTATGTGCCTATATATATATATGCAATTTTACATTTTGGTAAATGACAAAAGAAAAACAACAGTTGATGAAAGATAGTAAGAGGAAAACCTCTTTAAACAAAAGGGTAGAAGGTTAGGGGAGATCTTTAAGCAGAGGTAAAAATTTAACATGAAACCAGATATTTGAAAAAAAAGGAAATGTGTTTGAGAAAGAAGATATGGAATGTGCCAAGATTCTGAGGTGGGAAACTCTTGGAGCCTAGTAAAGTGGACAGTGTGATTGGAAGGGAGTAATGAGCAAGGCAGAGAATACTAGGAAATAGTTATGAAGAGGTAGGAAATCCCATTCATGGAGAATGCACTGTACCTGTTGTAGTACAGGTTTTAGAGGCTTTATTTTCAGTATTGTAGAAAAACAAACACTAAAATGACTTCAAGTTTCTCTTCTATCTAATAATTACCTTCACCTGAGTTTACTTCTAAAATTGTGTTATAGTGTTCTGCACAGACCTTACATCTTTCATAAAAATTATCTTGAAATGGATTATAGGTATAAATGTAAAATGCAGAACTTTAAAAATTCTACAAGAAAATATATGAGAAAATATACATGACCTTAAATTTGTTGATGACTTTTAGATACAACACCAAAAGTCTTATTCATGAAAGAAAAATCTTGACAAGTTGGACTTCATTGAAATTAAAAATATCTACTCTGCAAAATAAAGTTAAATAATAAAAATATTAGCCATGGACTGGGATAAAATATTCATAAAATACATACTTGAAAAGCACTTATATCCAAACTATATAAAAGAACTCTTAAAACTTAAGAAAACAACCCAGTTGAAAATGGACAAAAGATCTAAAGGTTGGGGGTCAGAGCAAGATGGCGGAATAGATGCCTACGTTGTTTGTCCCCGCCACTGGAACACCAAATTTTATCAGTTCTCTGCACACAGAGAAGCTCTACCACAAGAACAAAAAATCAGATAACCAATCCCAGTACCTGATTTTAACTTCATGTGGCTAAAAGAGGCAGTGAAGAGGGTCAGAGAGCAGTCTTGAATTCCCAGTGCCTCTCCCTCTCCCACTGGTAGCCATGTAGCATGGAGAGAGAATCTGTGCACTTTGGAGAGGGAGACTGTGGTGACCAGAGGACTTTACATTGAACTCAGTGCTGCCCTGTCACAGCGGAAAATGAAGCCAAGCTGGGCTTAGCCAGTGCCTGCACCTGGAGGGAGTATTTCAACCAGCCCTAACCAGAGGGGAATTTCCCACTCCAGCATTCAGAACTTGAGTTTGTTGGCAACCCTTACCACTTTGGGCTGTGCTCTGTGTTCCTAGGTTAACTTGAAAGGCAGTCTAGCACACAGGAACTGTAATTTCTAGGCAACTTGTAGTGCTAGTCTGGGATTACAACCAGTGGACTAGGGTAGCACTGACCTAGGGAGACACCAGCTGCTGGCACAGCTAAGAAAGTGCATGTGCCATCCATCCATCAACTCCAGGCAGTCCAGCTCACAGCAATGAAAGGGACTCATTCCTTCTTATTAAGGAGAGGAGGTCAAATAGTAAAGAGGACTTTGTCTTATGTGTTAGATACCAGCTCAGCCGTAGTAGGACGGGGCACTGGGTAGAATTGGGAGGCCCCCATTCCAAACCCTAGCTCCCAGATGACATTTCTAGACATTCCCTGGGCCAAAAGCAACCTCTACTTTGAAGGGAAGAATGCATTCTCGCCAGGATTCATTGTATGCTGACTAAAGAGCCCTAGGTCCCTGAATAACCAGCAGTAATACCCACAGAGTATGTGGTGGGCCTTTGCCTCTGAGACATGCTGGCTTCAAGGGTGACCTAGCACATTCCCACCTGTGAGCACTATGGTGAAAGACTCCTTCTGTTTAAGAAAAGCAGAGGGAAAAGTAAAGAGGACTTTGTCTTGAACCTTAGGTACCAGCTTGGCTATAGTAGGGTAGAGCAATAAGCAAGCTCTTGGGGTCCCTAAGTCCAGGCCTAGGCTCTTAGAAAGCATTTCCTGACCTTCCCTGGGCTACAGGAGAGTCTACTGCCCTGAAGGGTGAGTCCCAGACATGGATGCATTCACCACAAACTGATGGAAGAGTCCCTGAGTTTTAAATGAACATTTGTGGTGGCCTGGCAGAACCCCCATGGAGTGGTTTTGGTGATGGCCACAAAGAGAGGCTCCTATGCCTGTGGAAAGGGGAAGGAAAAGTGGGAAGGACTTCATACTGTGGTGTGAGTGCCAGCTTAGCCACTGTTGTCTAGAACGTCAGGTAAACTGTTAAGGTTATGGACTGTAAGCCCTGGTCCACAGACAGCATCTCTGGACATGCTCCAAGCCTGAGGGAACTTACTACCTTGAAGGGAAGGGCCTTGGGCAACACCCAGTGCTGTGTTGGCTCCAGGTCTGACCCGCACAGTCCCAGTAGTGGTGGTCACAGGGGTGCTTGCATCACCACATCCCCAGGTCCAGGTGTCTAAGTGCAGAGAGAGAAAGTCTCTGCTTATTTGGGAGAAAGTCAGGGAAAAGAACAAAAGTCTCTGCCTGGTAATCCAGAGAATTATTCTGGATCTTATCCATGTCCACCAAGGTGGTACCTCTACAAGTCTGCAAAATTCACAGCATTATGGGGCTTGGTACCCAAGTCCCTTCAATGCCTGGAAAGCCTTCCCAAGGAGGGCAAGCCCAGAATGTGATGACGATAATAAATATCTGACTCTTCAATGCCCAGATACCAATGAACATCTACAAGTATCAGCATCATCCAGGAAAATATGGCCTCACAAAAAGAATTAAATAAGGCACCAAGGACCAATACTGGAGAAACAGAGATAAATGACTTTTAAGACAGATAATTCAAAATGGCTGTTTTGAGGAAACTCAAGGAAATTCAAGATAACACAGAGAAAATTTCAGTATCCTATCAGATAAATTTAACAAGGAGATTGAAATAATTAAAAAGAATCCAGCATAAATTTTGGAGTTGGAAAATGCAATTGGCATACTGAAGAGTGCATTAGAGTCTCTTAACAGCAGAAATGATCAAGCAGAAGAAAGAATTAGTGAGCTTTGACCACAGGGCATTTGGAAATACACGGTCAGAGAAGGCAAAAGAAAAAAGAATAGAAAACAATAAAGCACACCTGCAAGATCTGGAAAATAGCCTCAAACAGGCAAATCTAAGAGTAATTGGTCTTAAAGAGGAGGTGGAGAAAGAGATAGTGGTATAAAGCTTATTCAAAGGGATAATAACAGAGAACTTTTGAAACCTAGGCCAAGATATCAACATTCAAGTACAAGAAGATTATAAAACACAAAGCAGGTTTAACCCAAAGAAGACTACCTCTAGGCATTGAATAATCAAACTCCCAAAGGTCAAGGATAAAGAAATGATACTAAAAACAGCAAGAGAAAATAAACAAATAACATACAATGAAATTCCAAAACATCTAATAGCAGACATTTAGTGGAAACCTTACAGGCCAGGAGAGAGTGATATGACATGTTAAAATTGCTGAAGGAGAAAACTGTTACCCTAGAATGATATAACCAATGGAAATATACTCAAGAAGAAAGAGAAATAAAGTTCTTCCCAAGACAAACAAAAGCTTAGGAATTTCATCAACAGGAGACCTGTCCTACAATAAATGCTAAAGGGAGTATTTCAATCTGAAAGAAAACTGTATATATATAAACTATATATATATACGCATATATATATATATTTTGTTTGTTTGTTTGTTTGAGATGGAGTTTTGCTCTTGTTGCCCAGGCTGGAGGGCAATGGCGTGATCTCAGCTCACTGTAACCTCCACCTCCCAGGTTCAAATGATTCTCCTGCCTCAGCCTCCCAAGTAGCTGGGATTACAGGCATGTGCCACGATGTCCGGTTAGTTTTGTATTTTTAGTAGAGATGGGGTTTCTCCATGTTGGTCAGGCTGGTCTCGAACTCCTGACCTCAGGTGATCCACCAGCCTCGGCCTCCCAAAGTGTTGGGATTACAGGCGTGAGCCACCACGCCTGGCCAGAAAATGATATTAATGAGCAAGAAGAAATCATCTGAAGGTACAAAACTAATTGGTAGTAGTAAGCACATAGAAAAGCACAGAATAATGAAGCACTGTACCAGTGGTGTGTAGGCTATTCTTGCCTGAAGTAGAAAAACTAACTGAATAATAAATCAAAAATAACCACAACAACATTGCAAGACATAAACAATTAAAATATAAAGAGAGAAAACAGAAAGTTAAAAAGCAGGGTGACAAAGTTAAAGTGCAGAGTTTCAATTAGTTTTCTTTTTGCATGTCTGTTTGTATACAGAATCAGTGTTGTCATCAGTTTAAAATAATGGGTTATAAGGAGGTATTTGCGAGCCTCATTTTAGCCTCAAATTGAAAAACGTACAACAGATACACAAAAAATTAAAAAGCGAGAAATTAAAGTGTATCACCTGAGAAAATAATGTTCACTGAAAGGAAGACAGGAAGGAAGGAAGGAAAGACAGACAGGAAGACTGGAGATTCCTCAAAAAACTAAAAATTGAGCTACCATATGATCCAGCAATCCCAATGCTGGGTATATACCCAAAAGAAAGGAAATCAGTATATCGAACAGATATCTGCACTCCTATGTTTGTTGCAGCACTGTTTACAATAGCTAAGATCTGGAAGCAACCTAAGTGTCCCTCAATAACAAATGAATGGATAAAGAAAATGTGGTACATATACAAAATGGAGTTGTATTCCATGATGTGGTTATTACATATTGCATGTCTGTATCAAAATATCTCATGTACCCCATTAGTATATACAACTACTGTGTACTCAGAAAGTTAAAAAAATTTTAAAAAGGCACCTCATACACACATACACACACATACACACACACACACACGGATAGCAAGTAAGCATATGAAGAGACTCAACAATATTTGCATTAGGGCCATACAAATTCAACAATAATTACATACCTCTCAGCACCTATTAGAATGGCTAAAGTCCAAAACCTGATAGTACAATAGCTGACAAGAATATAGAGTTTAAAAATACTGGAATTGGCCGGGTGCAGTGGCTCACACCTGTAATCCCAGCACTTTGGGAGGCCGAGGCGGGCGGATCACGAGGTCAGGAGATCGAGACTATCCTAGCTAACACGGTGAAACCCTGTCTCTACTAAAAATACAAAAATATTAGCCGGGCGTGGTGGTGGGCGCCTGTAGTCCCAGCTACTCAGGAGGCTGAGGCAGGAGGATGGCATGAACCCGGGAGGCGGAGCTTGCAGTGAGCGAAGATTGCGCCACTACACTCCAACCTGGGCGACAGAGCAAGACTCCGTCTCAAAAAAACAAAACAAAACAAAACAAAAAAAACACCTGGAATTAAAGAATTAAGTAGATGGTTGGTTAATGATGGAAGCCAGGATTGAAATGATAGGCCAGGGATGATCCTGGAGCAATCCAGGTAGCTACAGATTAGAGTTAGGACAGCACTATGAATTTATGTTTAGCTAAGTGGGTTATTAGACACACATATATTTCCTCGGTCTCTCAACTGAGAGGACCTAGAGGCAATGACACCCTAACAAGCACACTAGAGCTCAGGTCTTGGTTTCTAATATTATTCTCCAATAAAAGGAACCAGGGCCGGGCATGGTGGCTCAGGCCTGTAACCCCAGCACTTTGGGAGGCTGAGGCCAGTGATCACTTGAGGCCAGGAGTTCAAGATCAGCATGGCCAACATAGCGAAACCCTGTCTCCACTGAAAATACAAAATATTAGCTGGGTGTGGTGGTGCATGTCTGTAGTCCCAGCTACTTGGGAGCTGAGACAGGAGAATCACTCAAACCTGGCAGTTGGAGGTTGCAGTGAGTTGAGATCACACCACTGTGCTCCAGCCTGGGCGACAGAGTGAGACTCTGTCTCAAAAAAAAAAAAAAACAAAAAAACACGAACCGGGGCTCCTTGGATAAATGTCTGATTCTAAGACTTAGGCAGGAAGTATACAATATCATCTTGGAGCATTATGTGTTATAGTGCCAGAAACTAAGGGCGTGTTCTGAGAAACAACAGCAAGAAAAAAGAAAAGAAAAGAAAAGAAAACAACACACGTATTGTAGTAAGTCAAGAAGGCAACTGAAAGAGCTCCAGTGTTCAATGCTAGAACAATTTAAACAACAAGATAAACAAAATAGTATTGGATTATAATCCAAAGTATAAGATAAATACCCACATATGCACTCATATATAAAGGAACAAACAAATAAATGAGGCAAATCTCAGCATAAAATTCCAACTAATTTATTTAGGTATTTATCCCTCAAGGAGATACAACATAATCCCTACACCTTAGGTTTAAGTATAAGCTGCACACAGGGATTTTCTCCTAGAGTGTGGCAAGAGGAGAAAAACTAACTTTATAGTAGAGAAACTGGAAAACCACTACCTCAGTCAGGTGAGCAAGGTCAACACAAACAATGTTGAATCATGTTGATAGTGTGAATCCTTGGATAAGATTGGCACTTCACCTCGATGGTTTTTCTCAGAAAAACTCATAACTTCAGAATCTAATCTTATAAAAACATCATATAAATCCCAAGTAAGCTACAGTCTGCAAAATACCTGAACAGCACCCCTCAAAACTATCAAAGTCATTCAAAAACAAGGATTGTCTGAGAAACTGTCACAGCTTAAGAGGACCTTAGGAGACATGATGGTTAAATGTAATGTGGTATCCTGGATGGGTTTCTGAAACAGAAAAAGAATATTAGGTAAAAACTAAGAAAAATACGAAAAAAGATATCGACTTTAGTTAATAATGTATCAATATTAATTATTAATTATTACAAATGCACTATACAAATATAAGATATTATTGTAGATACTGGAACTGGTATGCATGGGGATTCTATACTACCTTTACATTTTTTTGGTAACTCTATTCTAAAATAAAAATTATTAGAAAAAATTAAGTGCTTAATGAAAATTAAAAGGTTCCCTGACATTATAGAGGTGGGGATGCACTTTGCCATAGAGCTCTTTATGATATCAATTTTCTCTTTTGCTCTTGCTTCTGTCTACTCTATAGAATTTTAAAAGCTGGGTTGAATTTAAATCACTGTATAAATCACATAAATCAAGTAGAAATTATTACTGAAATTTTTCTGTGAATCAGAAACTATTCTAAAATAAAACATCTGAAAATTCAGGGTGTAGTTTTATATTTTTTCTAAAATTTGAAGGCTTGATTTGGTTGACATTTTAAGCTATTTCTACATTTTTACTTGTCACATGTCTTGAAAGACTGTGGCAGTACTATTATTTTAACCAAGGGGGAGGAAGAAGTCCTTTTTCTTTTCCCAGTAGTTTAAGTTTACTTACTAAGAAGGGCTATAAGAGATGTGACTACAAAAGAAAATACGTTTTCAGTTTAATCTTAGAAAGTTTCAAAACAAAAGTTGGAGGAACCCTAGAGCTCTAGGATTCACTTTCGATGACCATTCCTAGAAGGTTCACTTTTTTGGATCACCGCCTTTCAATATTGCCTCACTTTCTGTCTCTAAAGGGATAACGGCTTTATTCTACCTCACACTTATCACTGTTAGCAGACCAGTCACCTTATTGTAGGTTTTCTGTTCTAGGCCTTTACTTAAGTTACTCCTTAAATCTAGAAATTTCTTCCTTTCTTTAAAAATCAGTTTTCATCTTTTCCAGAAAGTCTTTTCTGAGTCCTAAAGTTTGTTTATAATACTTTCTGCTGTCTTGGTAGTTTCCATATAACCAATATTTATTAAGTAAGAAAATGTCTATTAAGTTTCTCCTGGGTATCAGATACTCAATATGCTGGGCACCTATTCATGGTTTCTCAGCTGGAACTGTCAGCTCCTTGAGGGCAGAGATCATTTCCTATTAATCTTAACTCCAAGAACTTGGCAAATTCTTGACACATAGTAAGTGTTCTCGGGGGAAAGAAAAGATTGTAGTCCTGAATTAAAAAAAAAAAAACAGCTTTCTCAGAATGCAAGATGTTCAAAACTAAAATATCATTCAGGGATTTATTCATTTCCATGATTTCATGACACATAATTTTCTTTAGGACTATGATTTCCCTTAAACTCTTTCTGCTTAGAAATGTCCTTCACCGGCTCCTAAAGGACCTTTAGATGAATTTGACTTATGTGATAGAATAAGTGGTTGCCCACACCTTTCACACATCTGTGAACTAATCAAGAATTCAGATTATTTCTATCCAGAAATTATTTCAAGTCCAGATGGCTTGAAAAAAAAATGGAAATTTCTTTCTTATTGTTTTAAATGGATTGGATTTTTGTTTCTTAAAGGCAGTTTACAACAGATACTACTCTGTGTTTGATTATATGGAGCACTTATTTATGCAAGTATGTGTGTATATATGTATGTTTATTGCTTTACTTAGCAGAGCTAAAAAAGAACATTAAATAAAATTAAAATGTAGTTAAGATATGATTTTCCTAACATTTCCTGTTTAATTTTACAGATATTATAATTGTGAGAGGTAGAGAAATGACTAGGCAAATAGGTGTATTTCATTCATTTGGATTCCCCTAAATTTAGAATTGTGTTTTAGGCATGCATGCAAATTAAAAAATATATATGTATTTGTATTGTATAGTGTGGCTTTGTAAAGTTTCTTTCAATAGATGGCAAACTAGGCATTACTCACATCCTAGATATTTAAATGATGCCTTCTTTTTGGTAGTTCTGTTCTCAGAGTATCTTCCAAAGTGATAAAATCGAACTTGAAGAATTTTTTTAAAAAACACAATGCAAACCTATATTGGTGAGTGGTATTGGAAATTATTAATATTGCTTTTCTTCCCAAATCTCTAGCAATTCTAAACTATTGTGGTTTAAAAAAAAAGAGAAGGAAGTATCAAGTAAACCACCAGCAGGATACTCCAAAATTGCATTTATAACTCAGAAAATCTAAATAAAAATATATAATATCTCATTAAAAATTACAATAGTGACGTAGAGAATGAACTGTGTTGTGCATAATGCTGAGCATTTTACACATAGATTTGCTCCGTTTACTTTCCCAACAAACCTCTGAAGTAGGTATACCCATTGTCCTCACTGTAGAGAGGAAGAAGACTGAAACAATGAGAATCTGTCAAAGGTCACTGTCGTTGCTCAGGCTGTTATAACAAATACCATCGACTAGGTAGCTTAAAACCCAGAAATTTATTTTATACAGTTTTGGAGGCTAGAAGTCCAAGATCAGGGTGCCAGCATGGTTGGGTTCTAGTGAGAGCCTTGCTCCTGGCTTGTTGATTGCCACTTTCTTGCTGTATCTTCACATGGTGGAGAGAAAGATCATTTCCCTTATTATGCAGGCACTAATTCTATTCATGAAGGCTCTACCCTCATGACCTAATTATCTCCCAAAGTCTCCACTTCCAAATACCAAAACACTAGGGATAAAGGACTTAATATTTAAATTTGTGGGGAGGGGACACAAGTATTCAGTCCATAGTAGTCACATAGCAGATAATGAGGGCAGAATATATATATACACACACACACACACACACGTAAAATAATCTGCATGTCCTATGCCTACACATTTGTGGGTTCTCACATAACTGTTTAGTAATATTTGAAATTAGAGGTTATGTCCAGTTATCTAATTTAAGCAAGCATATTTATACATAAAAGTTTCTCAATTACGTTTGTTCATTTAAATCAATTAAAATTATGGAATATTACATATGTACCTAGAATAGGGCCATATGCACATATGTGCCACATACTAATATGTTAAACATAATGGTCCTATTTTCAGTTGTAATTAATGAGAATTTTTAATATAGTTGGCGTTGTCACTCAGCAGTTGCCATCAAATCTGTGTGAGTAACAGAAGACGTATGGTTAGGGTAGAGAGAATATTTGAGGAAAGAATGGGTGAAAATTTCTCAAATTTGATGAAAGACATGAGTATAACCATCCAAGAAGCTCAATAAACTACAAGTAAGAAGAACTCAAAGACACATACACATTATAATCAGACTTTTCAAAGACAGAGAAACTCTTGAAAGCATCAAGAGAAAAGCAATTTATTACATATGTGGGATCTTCAATAAAATTATCAACAGATTTCTCATCAGAATCTTTGGGAGACAGAGGACAGTGGGCCAATATATTCAAAGTGCTGAAAGGAAAAAAAAAATTGTTGTCAACCAATAATTCTATATCTGGCAAAACTATCCTTCAAAAGTGAGGGAGGAAATTTAGACATTCCCAGATAAACAAAAACTGAGGGAGTTTCTTATCACTATACCTACTTACTCTGTGAGAAATACTCAGTGAAGTCCTGCAGAGTAAAATAGAAGGACACAAAATAATAACTTAAAAATAAGATGTGTGAAAAAATAAGATTTAAATAACGATAAGTACATGGACAATCATAAAAAGTAGTATTATTGTAACAATGGTTTGTAACTCTACTTTTGTTTGCTACATGATTTCAGAGACTACGTAGATTCAGAAATACCAATCTGAAAACTAACATTATTGTAACTTTGGTTTGCAACTCCACATTTTATTTCTACATAATTTCAATGACTAATGCATTTAAAAGAATTATTTTTTAATATGTTGGTCATGTAATGCATAAAGACACAATTCTGTGACTTCACCAACCAAAATGGATGTGAATGTAGCTGAAAAGAAGCAGGGTTTGTGTATGTTATTGAAGTTTAGCTAGAATAAATTCAAATTAGAATGATATAACTTTAGGACATTAAATGTATACAAAAAAGGAAATGAGAAAGAAATTTCTCATTTTTAAAAAAATGTTTCACTACCAAAACCCAACTGAACAACAAAGGAAGATAATAATGCAGGAAATGAGGGACAAGTAAGCATAAGGCATATCAAAAGATGCAAATAGTAAAATGACATAACCAAATACCTCCTTATTAGTAACTATGTTAAGTGTAAATGAATTAAACACCTGAATCAAAAGAGAGATTGGCAGAATGGACCAAAAAAAAAAAAAAAAAAAGAGGGTGATCGAGCTACAGTTGACCCTTGAACAGCATGGGCTTGAACTGCATGGGTTCACTTACATGCAGATTTTCTTCTACCTCTGCCACTTCTGAGACAGCAAGACCAACTCTTCCTCTTTCTCCTCCTGCTTAGCCTACTCAAAGTGAAGACTGAGGCTAAAGACCTATATGATGATCTACTGCCACTCAAAGAGTGGTAAATGTTTTCTCTTCTTTATGATTTTCTGAATAACATTTTCTTTTCTTTGGCTTACTTTAAGAATACAGTATATAATTTATATAATATACAAAATATGTGTTAGTCAATTGTCTGTGCTATTGGTAAACTTTCAGTCAAAAGTAAGCTATTAGTTAAGTGTGTGGGGAGTCAAGATTTATATGCAGATTTTCAACTGTGTGGGGTTCAGCACCCCTGTACCCTGCACAGTTCATGGGTAAAATGTATATGCTATCTATAAAGGAATCACTTTAGAACCAAAGACACAAATAGATACTTATGAAAGTCAAAGGATTAAAAATATGTTCTAAGGATTTAGTAACCAAAAGGGAGCAGGGGTGGCTACTATACTAATATTAGATGAAATAGACTTAACCATAAGATATAAAAATTTAAACAATAAGATATAACAATTATAACCATTTATGCACATAGTAACTGTATTAGTTCATTGTTTCATTGCTATAAAGAAATATGCCTCATGGTTCTGTAGGCCCATAGGAAGCATAGCAGCTTCTGCTTCTGGGGAGGCCTCAGGAAACCTCCAGTCATGGCAGAAGGCAAAGCGGGAGTGAGACGTCTCACATGGCGGAAGAAGGAGCAAGAGAGGAGTAGGGGGAGGTGCTACACACTTTAAAATAATCAGATCTCATAGGAACTCACTATCACGAGGACAGTATTAAGGGGGACGGTGCTAAACCATTTGTGAGAAACTGCCCCCATGATCCAATCACCTCCCACCAGGCCCCACCTCCCACATTGGGGATTACAATTCAACATGAGATTTGGTCAGGGACACAGACTGAAACCACATCAGTAACAGACTATCAAAATATATGAAGCAAAAAGACAGAATTTAAGGGAGAAATAAATACTTCAGTACTCCTCTCTCAATCAAGGATAGAACAACCAAACAGAAGATAAGCAAGGAAATATTAGAATTAACACAATAAACCAAATAGATCTAACAAACATATACACAGAAGACTTTACTCGACAACAGCAAACACATTCTTCTCAATTGCACACGGGATATTTTCTAAGACAGACTACAAATCTACCCTTAGAATACAAATTAAATCAAATTTTGGTGTATATATGTATACGATGGAATATTATTCAGATTTATAGAGAAATTCTGATGTGCTTCAGCATGGATCAATCTTGAGGACATCATGCTATGTGAAATAAGCCAATCATAAAATGACAAATACTATCTGACTCTACTTATATTAGGTACTTGGAGTAAAATTATAAAGGCTGGAAATAGAGACTGAGTGAAAAGGGAAAAGAGGGAGTTATTCTTCAATGGCTACAAATCTTCAGTTTTACAAGATTCATTATGGAGCTGGATGAGGGCAATAGTTGTACAACATTATGAATGTATTTAACAGCACTGAACTACATACTCAAAAGTGGTCAAGATGCTAAATTTTATGTCATGTGTACCTTAACAATATTTTTTTTTAATTTTGGGGGAAAACATAGTTAACTTTTTGAGCTTTCTGCATTTTAAAATGTTATAGGTAATAATTCCAAGAATAAAAGTCATTTCTATTATCTAATAATTTCAATATTTGACTGGAAGTAGCATATTATAGCATCCCTAGAACACAGATATGTTACTAAGTAATGTAAAAATAATATTTTCCTTCTTTCCCTCAGTCTCTGGCAACCACAATTCTATTATCTCTATGATTTTTATTACTCTGATTACCTCATATAAGTAGAATTATACAGTATTTGTCATTTAGTGACCAGCCTATTCATATCTGCCTTGTTTTAAAGCAAACACTGTCAGGCAGAAAGATAAAATAGTCTGTAATATTAATGTTGACATTAATAAGCATTGTAGAATATTAATGGTCATATTGATAAGTTCTCTGTAAGTATTCTGGCACATAGAGGTCAAGGGCATTGTTTCTGGGACAGAATACCTAGGCTTGATGACAGCCTTTACCATTTATTTTTCTGAGTCAATTTCTTCACCTGAAAAAAGAATGTAATAAAAATATTTAACTCACAGACCTCTTATAACCATAGAGTGTATTAAAAGTGCTTACAATAATGTCTTACATGTTAGATCTATATGTGTCTAATAACCTTATTACTATTATTATTGAGGGAATGTCACAGTTGATAGTGAGTTTTCAAAAGTACAGTGTCTAACCATTAACATTACAGAATGATAAACTACTTTTAGCATTTTAAGAGCAAATCCATCACCCTTGTGGGCAGACTCACAAAAACTGAATTCATGAGACTGAGGTATAAATTCAGGATTTATTCAAGTTATTAGAATAATACTACACCAGAGTGTTGTGGGAAGTCAGGGACACCGAAAGAAGGGACCTGCTGAAGCCATGACAGAAGAACATAAATTGTGAAGATTTCATGGACATTTGTTAGTTCTCCAAATTAATACTTTTATAATTTCTTACACCTGTCTTTACTGCAATCTCTGAACATAAATAGTGAAGATTTCATGGACATTTATCACTTCCCCAATCAATACTCTTATATTTCCTATGCCTGTCTTTACTTTAATCTCTTAATCCCATTATCTTTGTAAGCTGAGGATGTATGTCACCTCAGGACCCTGTGATGATTGTGTTAACTGCACAAATTGTTTGTAAAGCATGTGTGTTTGAACAATATGAGATCTGGGCACCTTGAAAAAAGAACAGGATAACAGAGATGTTCAGGGAACAAGGGAGATAACCATTAGGTCTGACTGCCTGGGAGCAGTAACAAGAGTCATATTTCTCTCATTACCGAAAACGAGTAAGAGAAATATCGCTCAATTCTTTCCCCAGTAAGGAATATTAATAATTAACAGCCTTGGGAAAAGAATGCATTCCTGGTTGGGGCGGGGGGCCTCTAAAATGGCCGCTCTTGGAGCGTCTGCCTTATGCAGTTGTGATAGGGATGAAACAAGCCCTGGTCTCCTGCAGCGCCCCCAGGCTTGCTAGGATTAGCAAATTCCAGCCTGGCGAATTCTAGTCAGACCAGTTCTCTGCTCTCGAACCCTGTTAAGATGTTTATCAATGACAATGCATGCACAGTGGGACATGAAACTTCATCAGCAATTCTAGTTTTGCCCTGGCCTAGTGACCTTGCCCTACCCATTTGCCTTGTGATATTTTATTGCCCTTGAAGCATGTGATTTCTGTGACCCACACCCTATTCATACACTCCCTCCTCTTTGAAAATCGCTAATAAAAACTTGCTGGTTTTGTGGCTCAGGGGGCATCACAGAACCTGCTGACATGTGATGTCTCCCCAGGCTTTAAAATTTCTCTTTTTTACTCTTTCCCTTTATTTCTCAGACCAGCTGACACTTAGGGAAAATAGAAAAGAACCTATGCTGAAATATTGGGGGCTGGTTCCCCCAATACCAGAGAAGCAGTTAAATTATTCAACTTTATCGCCATGTAGGTGGCACAAAAAAAGCCACATCATAATAAAATTGGTATAGCAAGCATGTTAATTAGTGAAATAATCAGTTGTTTCATTTTGATGTTAAGTAACATTATACTGAAAATAAACCTACAAGGCAGTATTCTTGAAACAGAACCTCTTCTTCTTGGAAAGAAATCATATCTTTCCTCATGTTATGCTTCTTGCGCTAAACAAGCTCCCTTCTGGCTGACATATTCTTTCTTTAAGTATGCTAATAGTATAGTCATTCATAACATACTCCTAAAAGCCTAGAAATTATTCTGTCACTTTATGAAGACTTGTCATTATTTGTCTGTTTATACATTTTAAGAGGTAAATCTTGTTTCACTCTTTCTAAATTCATGTGTGGGTAGAAAGCATCACTGTCACCCCCAAATACTAACATAATTTACCTTAGATGAAATGAGGAGTGACATTGTTAGTAAAAACATAGAATAAGAAAATGTATTAGCATATGTTTAGATATGTTACGTTAGAAAACAAATAATTTCTCATTGGCTTTTATTTTATTCCAATAAGTTATACCATGTCCCAAAGTAGTCCACTAACGAGGTAAAGTTCACAAGATACAATGAAATATTTGTTTTATTTTTCAAAAAGGAAGTTCAGACAGTAATCCTGATTTTTTTTAACATCAAGCTAAACTCAACATGAAAAAATACAATTTAATATTCATGGTTTGACTTGCGTACTCTGTTTAAATTATGTGTATTCAGTAAAGTTGGAATACATACCTACACACACACACACACACACACACACACACCCATTTCTGCATATCTAGAACCATATCCTAATGTAAAATGGGCAACTAACTATATTTATTCCAAAGTGTTTAAATGGCTTCTTAAAATTAAACAAAGGAACAAAAATTTTGTTAAAAATTATCTTAATTAAGAATGAAAAATACTAAGGGCACATAAAGAAAATAAACTTGTTTATTGTTGTAACCACTCAATGAACTTAAATTTAGTTATTTGTGAAGAAAACATTCAGCATGTTCTGAATTAGAATGGTTCACCTTAGTATTAAATGCCCTCTGTGGAAAAGGATATGCAGATGTTTCTTCTACAAGAGCTACAAATGTGCCAAGAGACCACAAGTTAAATATTTAATGTTAACTTTAAGATGGAAATATGTCTTCCTTATTGAGCTATAACTTTACTCAGAAATATTTGTGGGAAGAAAAGATTTATTTTAATACTTAAGCATTTAACTGGAGGCTGTTAACGATTAACGATTTCACTTTAGTAAGACATCATTCTCCAAAAGTAAGAGAAAGAGCAAAGAAATAGATGAAATTTTCAGTGGGAAGTAAGACCTCATACCCAGTATTTTAAATATATACATGTCAATAATCTATTTATTTTATGCTGAACAAATGCTGTGGTTGTTTAATTAGTTTTACAAATTTAGATTTCACTAATTCAGAATTTGTGATCATTTCGAGTCAGCTGAGTAGAAATGTATTTTTTTTCACAATGTGAGAATCAAAGGTAGACTACACGCAAAATTTTAATGCACTAAAAATTACTTAAGGCAACCCTTTTAAAAACTGGATGGCTAATATTTTGTGTGCAATAAGATACAATAGGATGCAATTTTTCAAATTATCAGCAATATTTTCAGAAATTTCCTTGGTACAGAACACCCTCTTCCTGGGAAGAGCTCATATCTTTCCCAAAGCTATGCTTCCTACATTAAGCAAACACTTTTCTGCTTGACACATAAAAATACATTATCAGATAAGTTGAGTTAGTATCTATATTACATAACCTGCATTAGTAAAGCACTTTACACATCAGTTGACTGTCACTGCAATTCTGTGACACAAACTAAGTATTATTATCTTTGTGTTTAAGGCTAAGTTATGAAAGCTTAAAGATATTGTGATTATTTGAGTTTGTACAAATAATTAGTTGTGAATATAACTGAGTGACTTCAGATTTATTCATTTCCTACTTATTAGATGTCAAGTCCTATTTTAATATGCAAAAATAAATCCATTATGCTTATTTTTATAGACTTACTAAATACCAGACAATAATCTAAATGCTTTATAAAGATTATTCATTTAATCAATTTGCAGGTGAAAAATGAAGCAGAGAGAATTTAAGTAACTTGTCCATGGTCATCAATGTACTGAAGGTGGGACCAGAAAAATCATACTTAATTACAGTACTATGTTTCTTCCTTTTCATACATCTATGAAGTAGGAACCTGAGAGCGATTGCTCAAAAATGACTTTAAATTCTGATAATAGTATGAAAATGAAATCTAAATTCAGCTTGCCACAAAAACAATTGTACATTGTAGGAAAGAGATTTGGAAAAATGAAGAAAAAACTTTTAAATAAATACAAACATAAGGATAATTGAAAAATAAAATGACGTTATTGAAAAAGAGTCTAGATAGAAGCAAGATTTGAAAGCATCTTAATGGAAGTGAAATGCTCCATATGAAAGTTGCCTTAAAGATGCATATTCAAGGGATTTAGCAGATTTGTCGCTTCATTCCGTTCTTTAAAAACCAAAACATTGGTTTCATGAATTGTTTTAACAAAATATTTTGTATGAAATGGGATGCATATTTGTTCTCAAAGCATTAGTGTGAATCTGTTTTCTGACATTCATTTTCCTTATAGTTCTAAAAGAAGCTGAAATACTCATGAAAGGATATCAACTCATACAAACATGAACAAGACCTTGGTAGTCTTTTATATATATATATATATTTTATATATATATATATACACACACACACTTTAAGTTCTGGGGTACATGTGCAGAACATGCAGATTTGTTACATAGGTATACACGTGCCATGGTGGTTTGCTGCACCCATCAACCTGCCATCTATATTAGGTATTTCTCCTAACACTCTCCCTCCCCTAGCCCCCTACCCTCCAACAGGCCCCAGTATGTGATGTTCCCCTCCCTGTGTCCATGTGTTCTCATTGTTCAACTCCCACTTATGAGTGAGAACATGGAGTGTTTGATTTTCTGTCTCTGTGTTAGTTTGCTGAGAATGAAGGTTTCCAGCTTCATCCATGTCCCTGCAAAGGACATTAACTCATCCTTTTTTATGGCCGCATAGCATTCCATGGTGTATATGTGCTACATTTGCTTTATCCATCTCTCATTGATGGGCATTTGGGTTGGTTCCAAGTCTTTGCTATTGTGAATAGTGCTGCAATAAACATACATGTGCATGTAAGACCTTGGTATTCTTACAAAAGAGTTTGTTCAATTTGGGAAAGGAATCTGTTGCAATAAGATTAAAAACAAGTAATCATGATAGCTGAATGTTTGAATATGTTTATACTTTCCTGTGATTATTGCCTGTTGGATTCACAGAGGGACAAAAGTCAAAATTAATTCAATTCACAGCAGTATTAACATTTGGGGTTACTGTCGATATATAGCTGGGTGCTTATAACATTGGATTCTCTGTACTATTAATTACCTTGGTGAGCTTACACTTGCACCTTAAAAATAATAGCACACTGATTAAGCAATAGAAAGCTAAGGAGAAAAAGAAGTCAGTAATTATCCAAGAGCATAACACACTGTTCTTCCCACACACCACTTCCCCAATATACACATACACACCCATGCATGGGCTTGGAGATAGGGGTAAAAATGCTCTACAGTACTTTCTACCTCACTGGAATTAATCATACAAGTAATAACTACTGTTTCGTAGGTGTTGTGCCTGATCTTTTATTAATCCTCTTAACTAGCCTATAAGGGGAGGAATGTTAGTATCCCACTGTATAGATGAAGCAACCAAACCTTAGACAGATTAGTTGGCAGACACAGAATTACATTCTGTTTGATCCCAAATATGTAAACTACTGTATGATAGAAGATGGTCTTCTGTTAAACACCAATTTCCAAAACCACTGTTGTTCATGGTTCTATGAAGTTTGAGTCTTCTTATGGCAAAAGACTCTCAAGAGTGATATACACTTTACAGGACTTATTGTCTAGTTGTCAAATTTTGCTAAATGTTAGAACCACTTACCTAGGAAGTTTTTTTTCTTAATTTTATTTATTTATTTATTTATTTATTTATTTATTTTTGAGATGGAGTCTCACTCAGTCACCCAGGCTAGCGTGCAATGGCACAATCTCGGCTCACTGCAAGCTCCGCCTCCCGGGTTCACGCCATTCTCCTGCCTCAGCCTCCCGAGTAGCTGGGACTACAGGCGCCTGCTACCACGCCTGGCTAATTTGTTTTGTATTTTTAGTAGAGATGGGGTTTCACCGTGTTAGCCAGGATGGTCTCGATCTCCTGACCTGGTGATCCGCCCTCCTCAGCCTCCCAAAGTGCTGGGATTACAGGTGTGAGCCACCGCGCCCGGCCTCCCTAGGAAGTTTTAAAATATCCTCTTGCCTTGGCTGCACCTTATACCAATTAAGTCAGAATAGATGGAAGTGGTACCAACACATGGCATTTTTTTTCTAATTTTTCAGATGATATCCAAATATAGCCATGGTTGAGAGCCAGTGTTCTAAATGCCTTGCTCCTTACCATTAGTGCTTGTACAATCTTTCCATCATCCCCAAGTGGTGACTCAGTCTCTACCCAAACACACCTCGCATTAGCTTTGACTGTGGATCAAGTTCTTAGGTCAATTCCAAATCTGTCACTTTTCTCTTCAGAATAATCTCTTTATTTCTTTTAATTGCTTCTCTTGTGACCTGATTTTAAATCTCCTCATTATCCCAGTAGCATTCTTCTAACTAGACTAGTTGTCAATATGGTATCTTGGAAAGAATCTGGATTTTGGAGTCATAATACCTTTCATTTACACTTCATATCTGCTATGTATGTAATAATCTTGGGAACTTGAGCAAACTATTCAGTATTCTCAGCTTCCCTCCTTCCACAAATAATGCTACCTCTTGTAACTTTTGTGAATATTAAATGAGATATACAGAATAGAAGTAAGACTTTTAGAAGCTCTGAGCACGGAAAACTTGTCACTGCCACTGTAGTGTCTTGTCACTGCCACTTCACCCCTCCATATGTAATTCAAATGAAAACAACAGTGAACCAGATAAAAGGAACAAAGGAATACAATTATGTTATAGTTTTTGTCTTCACTATGTTGATTTTTAAAATTATTAAGCAGCAAGTATACTATTTTTGAAGTACATATGTCCATTTTTTGTACCTTTATTTGGCTACTGTCCAAAATATATGCTTAATCTGCTCCTGAGTAATCTAGTACTAAACAGCCTGAGTATAACTGTGCATGGTAGATTTGAGAGTAAGACAGAAATGTATAACTTGAGACAAATTTTTAACCTTTTTCATAAGCTTCAATTTCCTGAATTATAAAATGAAGGTAATATTTGCCTCAGATGATTAAAGTAAAAATTATAATACATAATGTATAAAAAGTACTTATAAGTTACAAAAAAGTAGATACAGTGTGTGGTGAAGAACAAGGGTCTGCTACCAAACTATTTGGGTTCAAATCTTACCTTACAGGTTGTGGCTCTGAAACCTTGGGCTCTGAAACCTTCTTGAAAGATGAGGATAAAAATAAATCTACCTCTTAAGTTTCTTGTGAGTTTACAATAATTAATGTTCTTTATACATTTAGGACAAAACAAACTCTCAATACATGTTAGTGACTATCATTATTATTGAAATAACAATTTTTATTAGACACAAAAATGTCTGGTGCCTCATAGGCACTCAAGGTATGTGGTATTATTTTCTTTTCTTTTTAATTGAGTTGCCCATAGCTGAATATGTTACTGAAATATAGAATAGTGCCTGAAAATACTCATAGATACTCAATGAATATATACTAAATTAACAAATAAATGAATAAGTATGGTCTGATTACAAAGTATAGAAGGGGATTATAGTTTTATAACTTTCCTCAATATAGGTTTAGGTTCATAGTAAAAACACATTTCTATTACATTCTTACCAAAGGACCTAAATTCCAATTAAATTTAGAATTTTTAAAAGATCATAAAGCTCTTTAATTATTTTTTATGAGTTTCTAGCCACTCAGTGACATTTTTACCATACCTGAATAGGACAATACTGACGGAGAAAATTTTCAAAAATATGTATAGTCTAACTCAATATTATACAAGAGTATAATTACATTTCAATCTCTGTGATTTAAACATGAGGCTCTTATCATATGAAAAAAAAACAAATATATTCAGAAACAATTGCTCAGCTTAACTCAGGTTAGCACAGCCTGACTCACTTTACCTTTAGATTCACTTGCTCTGGTAATTAACACTTAGATCTTCTCCAAGTTATGTAACCATTCTGGGCCTTAATATCATCATCTGTAAAATAGGAGTAATATTACCTAGCCCATGGGAATCTTGTAAGAAGAAAATAAAATTGGATATGTGAAAATACACTGAAACATGCATATATATGACAACTGTTTATGTGTGTATAGTTAAATTTGCTGCTTGCTCAAGCATATCCTAGAAAAAAGCAATCAAAATAGCTATGCCTGGTGTTCAGAGATTTGCCTCAATAAACTTGACTAACCATCTAGCAGTGACTATTTTAAATGTTTATTTTGCTAGAAATGTAACAAGTATGAGAATAAAGTGCTTACATTTTCTACTTGATATGGGTCTGAAGAGGTTAATTTTAATCACGACATTCTGCACTTAAATTTTTGTAGCCTACTGCCAAATTTTAAAATTCAAGTTTATTCATTTTTCTTTATCTGTCTACAGAAAGATCTCAAATTATTGATTTTCCTAAATATATATCACTTGAAAGTTACATTACAAAATGAGCACACAGACTGCAAATTCAGAGGATGCTGAGTTCTATAAAATAACTGACCCACATTTTCCTAGCTATTACCCTAGCATACATCTCAGAGTCCTTTAGATATCTAAGGCAAAATTTGCCTCCAATTTTCTGCTTAAATGCCAAGATGATGACATTTGATATATATTGAAATTATTTTAAATATTGGGCATTAGGAGATTTCAAAGCCAGTATCCATAAAGAGAAAGTAAAAAACCTGGGATAGTGTGGTCTGAAGAGCAACATTTTATGGAAAAATAATAATAATTAAAATTGGAAAATCTTTTTTAAATAAATGGATGCTGGAAAAATTCTCCTACTTCGATATTAAGAGTTTCTAAAGATGTAAGCTACTTTTTTTCTTTGCCATAATAGGTATAAGATATGTAACCAATATTTAAAAATCGATGTGGTTTGTCAAAATAAAAAGATAACTTGAAGTTTCTTCCAAAACTACCCATTTCACAAGAATATTGCTTATTCACAATAAGATTATATTTTTATATTTTAAATGTTGACAAAAGAAGGAAACAGAGAAATAATTACACTACCATGTACCCGAACCATAAATATGTGTTCTGCTGACTTTTAACAAACCAGGATGAAAAATTTATGATGAATGAGGAAGAGACTGTTGTAATTTTTCTAAAGCACTTTTATATTAAATGAATGACTGTCTTCCTCAGGAGAGCACAAATTAATTTTTATTAATAAAGAACTGTAAAGAAGTGCTGCCATCTTTGCTTGAGTTTAAATGTTTCCCACAATTTTATCATTTTAATGGATAATGGGAAAATAAATAGTTGCTTGCACAATAAAAAAAAATCATGGTTGTAGTTAGTATTAGGTAGGTACTTCATAATCTTTCTCGTTTCTAATATTTTAGATATAGGGCATTTTCTCTATAATAAATGGCTTCGTATTGTTGTTTCCCTAAAGTCATTCCAAATTAGCTTGTTCTTTAATAAACAGAGAATTTTTGGAAAAGAATTATCCAACTCCTCTCTGATGCTTAAAGCTTCCTTTATGTTTTCTTTTCAAAAGCACAATCCTGGATATTTTTCCCATGAAACTCTCTCGCACTACAATTGTGAGACCTATATTTTATAAAGCATAATGTATTTTTTTAATTTTGCATTACCACTGTTATCTGTGGAGAACACTGAAAACAGTTTTTAAGTTTAAGGCATTTCATCCAAGTACTAACCAAGTCTGACTCTGCTTAGCTTCTGAGATAGAGATCAGGTGCAATCAGAGTAGTATGGCTATAGACTAAAAAGATTTCTTAACTAGTTTTATCTCTGTCCTCATGACTGTGGTTTGTGAAAGAAAAATCTGATTCTAAGTAGGAGGGTAAATCCCTGATTAAGAAAGAATTTTATTAGAATATGAAGATATTAAAATATTTATCTGATTATATATATGACTAATGAATAGATTTCAAATATTATTTGCCTACATTTGTTTTTCTTTCTGTTGTTTGGCTAAAATGACTTAAAGCACAATTGGCATTCATTGTGTATAAATAATTTTTTATATTGATTTTATAAACCATAAGAAAGAAATATCTGAAGTAACTCAATTACATTTCCTTAGATATCTCACTAGAATTTTCAATAGTGAATGACTTCAACTTTCAGCCTATGAGAGAAATTATAGACTAATGTCCCTTACCAAATACTAAAATTTGATATCAGTATTTGAAATCATTCTTTGGAACTGTGATTAATTTAGAACTGTTTCAGTAAACAATTTAATTAAAAATTAAGCTCCTGAATAAAGTATGATTTATACAATCATAAACTATTATATATTAATACAAAACCCCATTAAGTTACCAACATAAGGTTGTGAGCTATAGTGAATTAGGTTAATTTTCTGGATAACTGAAGATTATCATATAAGTATAAGAAAATAATTTTTGATAACATATGTTCCTTTCAAACCTTAGGCCTATATTAAAAAAAAAAGCTCTGAACAAAGTGTAACATTCATTTGATTATTCCAGATTATAGGAAAACTCCAATTAACCTTCTCACTGGATTAATTCAAATGCCAGTTGTATTCTGTAGAGCCATGATGTTGAAGGTGATAGGTACCACTTTCATTTGTCTATTCACTTCTGTTCCATTAATTGTTTCCTTCATACTTTTTTTATAGTTGTAGTGGTTATTTTAAATTGTATTGTTATTAAGTGAACTAGTTCAATATTAGGTAAGGAGATAAAATAAGCAAGTGGAAAGAATGAGCAAAACTATGTTGAATACTTTAGGAAGTATTTTAAACACTGAAAAATTTTGGGAAAACGAGTAAATACAAAGAGTGTTTTAGTGCATTTTCACAGTACTGGTAAAGACATATCTGAGACTGGGAAGAAAAGTAGGTTTAATGGACTCACAGTTTCACGTGGCTGGGGAGGCCTTACAATCATGACGGAAGGCAAAAGGCACTTCTTACATGGCAGCAGCAAGAGAGAAAGAGAAAGAAGAGAAAGCGGAAGCCCCTTGTAAAACCATGAGATCTTGTGAGATTTATTCACTACCATGAGAACAGTATGGGGGAAACTGCCCTTGTGATTCAATTATCTCCCACTGGGTCCCTGCTAAAACACGTGGAAATTATGGAAACTACGATGCAAGATGAGATTTGGGTGGGGACACAGAGCAAAACCATGTAAGATTGTTTTGCAAGGAATTTTAACCTCTAAGACCACTTTAACATAAGCTGGAATTTTTTTTTTTTTTTTTTTTTTTTTTTTTGAGACAGGGTCTCACTGTGTTGGCCCAGGCTGGAGTGCAGTGGCACGATGTCAGCTCACTGCAAGCTCTGCCTCTCAGGTTCACGCCATTCTCCTGCCTTAGCCTCCAAGTAGCTGGGACTACAGGTGCCCGCCACCATGCTCTGTTAATTTTTTGTATTTTTAGTAGAGACGGGGTTTCACCATGTTAGCCAAGATGGTCTCGATCTCCTGATGTCGTGATCTGCCCACCTCGGCCTCCCAAAGTGTTGGGATTACAGGCGTGAGCCACGGTGCCCGGCCTTAGGCTGGAATTTGAGGAAGATGCTTTACTGTGCGACTATGCAAGAAAGAGGAAGGAGAGAGGCAGAAGACACTAACTCAAAGAAAAGGGCTTAGTCTCATGTTAAAATATGCATGACTGAATGGATTTCCACTTATTTTAAGTTAAAATGAAATGCTTAACATATGGATATATATTATTAAAAATTATTTCTGGTTCTGCATACTTCAGTAGCTGGCTGATCCTTATCTTACCGGATAAGTGGACACTGACTGAATGTATTTTATTATGTATCTGGCCTAAGGAAGGCTATATTCTTTGACTATGGAATATTTGGTATTATCATTCTTACTACTTTTGAACAATTTCACTTTCAGGTTCACTTTTTTTAGTGCTCCTGAATATTTTGCATGCCTGATTCCAGATAATTAGAAAATTGCTGCACCTTCAATATAAAACTTACTCAAATATAGTTGAGATTTAACAGGTCAAGACAAACTTTGCAGATTTATGTCCTTCCTTCCCGCATCCCACATTCTACCTATTTTTCCATTTTCTATTTAACAACCAGTCTGAATGTTAATTGGAAAGGTGGTAGGTAAAGTTAAAAAGTAGGTAAAGGCAGACTTGTAGCACACCTGTGGATCCAGCAAATCTTGAATTCTGCCATTTTTGGGGAATTATTGATGGATATTTGTGTATGTCAGGTGTGTGTTTTAGAATGATTAAATTCATCTCTTAGTTCTTTGTTTTTTATTAGTTTCTTTGAGGGGGTTCTTTTCTCTGTCCTTTTCCTCTGAAAAGTATATCATAATCATAATTTATCATAATTGGCATATTTATATCAACTAGGAAAAAAATAACTTTAAGGAAAATGTTTCTCTCTGCTTTTACAGAAAAAAGAATCCTCAATAGACATTGCTTAGTATTAACTTATTTTCCCTGCTTCTGTAGTGTGGAGTACTGACATTTAAAAGACTTTAATTTCTATTGATAATAAATGAATGCACAGCCAGAGAAGAGAACTCTAAAATAATTAGAGGGATGCATGTCAAGTTTTTCAGGCCCTCATATTAATACACAGTGCATGCTGCTTCTTATTGTTGCAAATGTCAACCTTCTTTTAGGTAAGTGTCTTTTGGGAAATGGTTTACTCCACTTCAAAGGGATATAATAAAAGAAAAGGGCTTGGGGCAATATTTAAGCAATGAAAGAAACACAGGACATTTATGACTAGCTGAGAGGAACTGATTGCCTTTGGCTGTGCCTTGGGAAATCCCCAGGAAACACAGTAAGTTGTGATTACTATTATAAGTTAAAATGATATAAAGCATGCAGAGGAATTTGTGTTTTTCTTATGGGTGATACTGCATTTCATATTCTCAGCACACCATCAGAGTTCATATCTACCTCTGTGTTTCTTACTGAAGTACTAGCAGGAGATGTATTATTGAAAATCGCCAAAGAATAACTTTCAAGAGGATCAATTTAAGAAAATGAAAAGAATGTAAAGCTAAGTCTATCTCAGAAAACATATATGTTTTCACATACCTCAATTAAATGTCTCTCATTAAACTAGAAACATTTTGAAATTAATCATATCAAAATTTGTACTGAGAATGTTTGTTAAAATATGCATGGTAAATTTCTACTATGTGTATAACTGTGGCAAATAACATTAGAGGTAAATAAAAAAGAAGGGCATACATTTAATTTTATCAGTGCATGTTCACAGTGGTTATTTCCTTAATAGACATAGAAATGTTTAGACCTGGCAGCATTACTGGGGGGATGTGAGGATGTGATTTATTATTACCCTTATAGGTTTTCACTTCTGAGTTTCTACCAGGCTGTTGAGAATATAAAGGAAATTATCTCACAAATCTGTTATTTTTTTCTTTATTCATTTCGTGCATTTTCCCTTTTCTGGTAGTTAAGAGATCTAACACCAAATTTTAATCACTTTATGGTCTCAGTTTTCACTGCACTACCTTCAAATTCAGAACATGGCTGAAGAATTATGTCATGCGTGTCCCAGTGAAGATACCACCAAACAGGCTTTGTGTGAGCAACAAGGCTGTTTATTTCACCTGGGTGCAGGCTGGCTGAGTCCATAAAGAGAGTCAGCAAAGGGAGATAGGGGTGGGGCTGTTTTATAGGATTTGGGTGGGTAGTGGAAAATTACAGGCAAAGGGGGTTTTTCTCTTACAGGCAGGGGCAGGGTCACAAGGTGCTCAGCAGGGGAGGTTCTGAGCTAGGAGAAGGAATTTCACAAGGTTAATCAATCAGTTAAGGTGGGGCAGGAACAAATCACAATGGTGGAATGTCATCAGTTAAGGCAGGAACCAGCCATTTTCACTTCTTTTGTGATTCTTCACTTGCTTCAGGCCAGCTGGATGTATACGTGCAGGCTTGGGCTCAGAGGCCTGACAAATTATTCTTGAAATGAGGTCTGAAATGCTAACAATAAAATTCAGCCTGATTATCACTATTTTTGGTCATGCAAAGATAACAAACTGGGTAAAAAATTGTAGTCTATTTAAAGGCACTTTGGCCTTGCAAATTCTGTATACTGTCTGGTTTGATTAATGAGCAAGTGACTTTATCACTGTATGTCAACCAAAGCAACAGATTGAAGGCATGCCTTGGGCAGGTCTATGCTCCAAAAAGGATTTTAAGAGGCTAATACTTTAATGTGTTTAATTTGGATGCTTTAATTAAGGGTTAAAATGAATATCAAAGCAAAAATCTAAATAAGCACAAAACTAGTAGTCATTTCTTGTATAATTTAAGTACCTAAAACGCACACATCTGAATACTTTCAAATTTCGGGGAATTGCCAAGCCTTTTACAGACTACATGTTTCCTGAACTGTTAACCCATGTCTTCTAATTAACCCTTGAAGATAGTTCTGGGTGCTACATAAAAGCTTGAAGCATTACTCATATAAGCTTAAATAGAAATTCCACCAAAATGCATTAGAGAATATGAGAATACTCATATGTTTATCAGAAATATCTCGTCATTATTTAAAATTTTATCATTCTACAACATTTACAATGATTATATTAACTAAATCCTACATTTCTACGTGTATATACCATGATGGGACCAAGGTCAAATTTTTATTTTACTTGTGAATGATAATTTCAGAAGCTGAGCATTCTTCTGTAAATGCTGCTCTTACATAACTCAGATATTTTCTTGAACGACTGCTTCTTAAACTATTTAAATATCAAGAGAACTTTAACTTCCAGAGGGTGTAAGATAATACAATTAAAACTCTAATTAAAAAAAATCCATACCCCTTTAGATTCTAATTGTGTACTTTTTAAATAATATTACAGCTCTTTAGTCACACACTTATCTGCAATTCTGAGATCCAAAACACAAATAAGCAAACCAAATCCCCTGATAAGTGAAAGTTCTTTTATGAATTATACGGTAACAAAATCCTACCTGAATTGAAAAGAAGCTATTTACAGTTTTTAAAAATCAAAGTGTGGTTATACTTTTGCTGCAGAGATATTAATGTCTTTGATGACACCAGCTCCAGATGTAGCTAAGGGTGTTTTTTGTAAATTCTGAATAATTCTGGATTCTGAAAAATCACTTGGCCTCAAGCTTTTGGATAAAGAGTTACTTAAGAATTTTCTTATGTTTATATTTCCATTCCATGTCTAACACTGTTTTGCTTTTTGATGTGTGTGCCCGAGGCCAGGGAATAAGTGCTGAATTCTTATTCAATTATAGTTCAGGTATTATTTTAAGATTTTTCCTAGGTAAAAATGGTGTTGACTCTTACCCTAACAAGATGGTATGTTACTCTTTTCTATACCTATGTTCTGAGCTACACCAACAATCTCTCTTTAGTAACCACTTCCAGAGGAGTAGGAAGGTATTAACAACGTTCATCACATTTTTTTTTTGTTCTTTTTAAGGCGTTTTTTTTCCTTTCTTTCATGGATTTCTGTTCTTTACATTCGTTCTCTGTGACAGACTCATGTGCTTATTACAGGTCTAATTTACAGTGAAGACAGTTTATAACAGAAATCACAATACTCATAATTCACAAAGCAGTCTCTAATTGGCTTTGTCCTCATACTCATCCTGATTGTAGAGACTCAGAATCTGGTGGACAAGCTCCTGGGATGCAGAGGCCAAAATAATTCAGTTCAAGGCTGTCAGTGCCACTTTCCAGCTTTGTAGCCATGGAAATTTACTTTGCTACTTCTCCCTCTTTCCCATTTGTGGTAATGGAAGGCTATTATATAGTATGGAGATAATATATGCTTCAGATAATTTTGTCATTGCTAATATAATAAAGCATTTTAAATAAGTACATGGTATGCTATGAAACACTGAAAAAAATAGTTAAATAAATGTAATGATATTCATGAACTACAGGTTGTGTGTGGGGAAAAAAGCCCAGAAGTGCAGTAGTTCTCTACTGGATTTATTAAGCTCCTATGGTTAAGCTGAACACTAACTTATTCTTAAATATGTCTTGCATGAATAAGTTCTATATCTGGATTTAGATATGTTAATATATTAAATATTGTTAATTGTTTTAATTCATTGTCTTGAGTAATGGGATGGATTTTTTAAAATCAATATTTTAGAAAGAAAACAGTAGAAGGAAAATTATGTGGGTAAATTGAATAATCTAGGCTTTGTCATCATATCTCCTTAAATATTTTCTTTTAACTGGTCATAAGTTACTTATGCTAAGCAGTTTTCTGTAGCATAGTACTTTTTTCCCCCATAGGTTATTGGGGAACAGGTGGTGTTTGGTTACAAGAATAAATTCTTTAGTGGTGATTTGTGAGATTTTGGTGCATTCATCACCCAAGCAGTTTACACTGCACCCAGTTTGTAGTCTTTCATCTCTCACCCCCTTCCCACCCTTTCCTCCTGAGTCCCCGAGGTCCATTGTGTCATTCTTATGCCTTTGCATCCTCATAGCTTAGCTCCCACTTATGAGTGAGAACATACGAACATACAATGTTTGGTTTTCTATTCCTGAGTTACTTCACTTAGAATAGCAGTCTCCAATCTCATCCAGGTCGCTGCAAATGCCATTTACTAATTCCCTTTTATGGCTGAGTAGTATTCCATCATATATATGATACACATATATACATACATATATATATGATACACATATATACATACATATATATGATATACATATATACATACATATATATGATATACATATATACATACACATATACATATGATATACATATATATATCACAGTTTCCTTTTGTTTGTTTTTGAGATGGAGTTTCGCTCTTGTTGCCCAGGCTTGAGTGCAATGACATCATCTCAGCTAATTGCAACCTCTGCCTCCTGGGTTCAAGTGATTCTCCTGCCTCATCCTCCCAAGTAGCCAGGATTACAGGCACACGCCACCACTCCTGGCTAATTTTGTATTTTTAGTAAAGACAGGGTTTCACCATGTTGGCCAAGCTGGTCTCAAACTCCCGATAACCACAATTTCTTTATCTACCCATTGATTGATTGGCAGTTGGGTTGGTTCCACATTTTTGCAATTGCAAATTGTGCTGCTATAAACATGTGTGTACAAGTATCTTTTTCATATAATGGCTTATTTTTCTCTGGGTAGATAGCCAATACTGGGATCAAATGATAGTTCTACTTTTAGTTCTTTAAGGATTCTCCACACTGTTTTCCATAGTGGTTGTACTAGTTTACATTCCCACCAGCAGTGTAAAAATGTTCCCTGTTCACCACATTCACACCAATATCTATTATGTTTTGATTTTTTGATTATGGCCATTCTTGCAGGATAAGGTGGTGTCCCATGGTGATTCTGATTTTCATTTCGCTGGTCATTAGTGATGAGCATTTTTTCATATATTTATTAGCCACTTGTATATCTTCTTTTGAGAATTGTCTATTCATGTCCTTAGCCCACTTTTTGATGGAATTGTTTTTTTTTTCTTGCTAATATATTTGAGTTTGTTGTAGATTCTGGATATTTGTCCTTTGTCAGATATATAGATTGTAAAGATTTTCTCCCACTCTGTGGGTTGTCTGTTTACTCTGCTGGCAGTTCCTTTTGCTGTGCAAAACCTCTTTAGTGTAATTAAGTCCCGGCTATTTATCTTTGTTTTTATTGCATTTGGTTTTGCATCTTGGTCATGAACTCTTTGCCTAAGCCATGCCTGAATGGTTTTTCCAATGTTATCTTCTAGAATTTTTATAGTTTCAGGTCTTAGATTTAAGTCCTTGATTCATCTTGAGTTTATTTTTGAATAAGGTGAAAGATGAGGATCCAGTTTCATTCTCCCACATGTGGCTTGTCAATTATCCCAACACCATTTTTTGAATAGTGTGTGCTTTGCCCACTTTATATTCTTGTTTGCTTTGTCAAAGATTGGTTGGCTGTAAGTATTTGGTTTTATTTCTGGGTTCTCTATTCTGTTCCTTCCATCTGTGTGCCTATTTTTATATCAGTGTCATGCTGTTTTTGTGACTATGGCCTCATAGTATAGTTTGAAATCAGGTAACGTGATGCCTCCAGATATGTTCTTTTTGCTTGGTCTTGCTTTGGCTATCCTGGCTCTTTTTTTGGTTCTATATGAATTTTAGGATTTTTTTTCTATTTCTGTGAAGATTGATTGTGGTATTTTTATGGGAATTGTGTTGAATTTGTAGATTGTTTTTGACAGTATAGTCATTTTCACAATATTGATTCTACCCATCCATGAGCATAGGATGGGTTTCCATTTGTTTGGGTCATCTGTGATTTCTTTCAGCAGTGTTTTGTAATTTTCCTTGTAGAGGTCTTTTGACTCCTTGGTTAGGTGTAATCCTAAGTGTTTGTTTGTTTGTTTGTTTTTTCAGCTATTGTAAAAGGGGTTGAGTTCTTGATTTGATTCTCTGCCTGGTTGCTGTTGGTGTATAGAAGAGCTACTGATTTGTGTGCATTAATTTTGTATCTGGAAACTTTGTTGAATTCTTTTATCAGTTCTAGGAGTTTTCTGGAGGAGTCTTTAGGGTTTTCTAGATAAACAATCATATCATCAGCAGACAGTGACAGTTTGACTTCCTCTTTACCAATTTGAATGCTCTTTATTTCGTTTTCTTGTCTGATTGCTCTGGCTAGGACTTCCAGTACTGTATTGAAGAGAAGTGGTAAGAGCGGGTATCCTTGTCTTGCCAGCTTTCAGACGGAATGCTTTCAACTTTTCTCTATTCAGTATTATGTTGGCTGTGGGTTTGTCATAGAGGGCTTTTATTACATTGAGGTACGTCCCTGTATGCCAATTTTGCTGAGAGTTTTAATCATAAAGGGATGCTAGATTTTGTTGAATGCCTTGTGTGCATCTATTGACATGATCACATGATTTTTGTTTTTGATTCCGTTTCTGTGGTGTATCACCAAAGTACAGTACTTTTAAAAGCAATAATTAGGCTTCTTATGGTCATATCTGATTATTTGTCACTCCAACACTAGTATCACTTGGAAAAAAATAGGTTAACTCTCCTTTATTTTTAACTGATATACATATTATACAAATAAGAAAGTCTAAAGTAAAGTTTATAAAGTCTGGGTTCAATAAATGAACACTTTGGTAATACACTATCTTAGATTTGGCATTGTATTAAAAAATAAATTTGGCTATTTTGTCTTTATGCTGACATGTGATGACTTTTTAAATTTTTTTATTTTTATTGATACATACTATTTTTACATATGTATGGGATACATGTGATATTTTCTTACATGCATAGAATGTGTAATGATCAAGCCAGAGTGTTTAAGGTATCCTTGCCTTAAGTATTTATCCTTTCCTTGTGTCAGAACATTTCAAGTCCTTTCTTTCAGCTATTTTAAAATATACAAAACACTGTTGTTAACTATAGTCACCCTACTCTGCTATTGAACATTAGAGCTTATTTCTTCTTTCTAACTGTATGTTTGTACCCATTAACCACCCTCTCTTCATCACACCACCCACCCACCCATTCTTCCCAGGCCCTAGTATTTATCATTCTACTCTCTACCTCCATGAAATTAATGTTTTTAGCTCCCACATGAGTGAGAACATGCACTATTTTTTTTTCTGTGCCTGGCTTATTTCACCCGAAATAATGACCTTTAGTTCTTCCATCTTGCTGCAAATGACATGAGTTATTCTTTTTTTATGGCCAAATAATATTCTCTTGTGTATATATACCACATTTTCTTTATTCATTTGACCATTAATGGACACTTAGGTTCATTCCATATTTTTGCTATTGTGAATAATGCTGCAATAAACATATGGGTGCAAGTATCTTTTTGAAATACTAATTTATTTTCCTCTGCATAAGTGCCCAGTAGGGGATTGCTGCATCATGTGGTAGTTCTATTTATCGTTTTTCAAGAAATATTCATACTGTTTTCCATAGTGCATGTATTAATTTACATTTCCACCCACAATGTATAAGAGTTCCCTTTTCTTTGCATCCTTGCCAGCATCTGTTTTTTTGTTTTTGTTTTTGTTTTTTGTCTTTTTAATAATAGCTATTCTAACTGGGTTAAAATGATATTTCAATTTGGTTTTGATTTGCACCTCCCTAATGATTCGTGATGTTGAGCATTTTTTCAACTACCTGTTGGCCATTTTTATGTCTTCTTCTGACAAATATATGTTAAGATAATTTGTCCAATTTTTAATGGGTTTATTTAGCTTATCTTTTCCGTTAAATTGTTTAGGTTCTTTGTATATTCTGCATATTCGTTTCTTGTTTGATGAATAGTTTGCAAATATTTTCTCTCATCCTATAGGTTGTCTCTTCAGTCTGTTGAATGTTTCTTTTGCTGTGCAGAAGCTTTTTAGTGTAATAGAATCTCATTTGTCTACTTGTGTTTTTGAGGTCTTAGCCATAAAATCTTTGCCTAGAGCAATGTCCTGAATTGTTTCTTCTATGTTTTCTTTTAGCAGTTTTATAGTTTCAGCTTTTATATTTGTCTTTAAACCGTCTTGAATTGATTTTTGTAGATGGTGAAAGATAGGGGTTCAGTTTCATTCTGTTGCATATAGATGTCCAATTTACCCAGCACCGTTTATTGAAGGGACTCCTTTACTCCAATTAATTTTTTTGGTGTTTTTGTCAAAATTAGTTAACTATAAAAACATGGATTTATCTGGGGTACTCTATTCTATTCTATCGGTCTATGTGTCTTGTTTTTGTACCAATACCATTCTATTGTTATTACTCTAGGCTTGTAATAAATTTTGAAATCAGTTAGTATGTTGCCTCTGGTTTCATTCTTTTGGTTCAGAATTGCCTTGTCTATTCCAGCTCTTTTTTGGTTCCATACACATTTTAAGATTTTTTTTTTCTATTTCTGTGAAAAATGACATTGGTATTTTATTAAGGATTGCACTGAATTTGTAGTATAGTTACATTAATGATGTTAATTCTGCTGGGATGTCTTTCCTTTTTTTTTTTTTTGTCCTCAACTTCTTTCATCAGAATTTTGTAGTTTTCCTTGAGTAGGTCTTTCATCTCCTTGAATACATTTATTTCTAGGTATTTTTTGTAGCTATTGAAAAATGAGATTACCTTCCTCATTTCTTTTTCAACCAGTTTATGATTAGTATATAACACTACTGATTTTTGTATGTTGGTTTTTGTATCCTTCAACTTTACTGAATTTATTTATCATATCTAAGAGTTTTTGGTGGAGTCTTTAGGTCTTTCTGTAATAGAAATAAGATCATGTCATCTCCAAACAGGGATAATTTTACTTCCATTTTTTCAATTTGGAATGCCTTTTCTTTCTTTCTCTTACCTGATTGTTCTGGCTATGTCTGCCAGTACTGTGTTGAGTAGGAGAGATAAAAGTGGATATCCTTGTTTTGTTCCTGTTCTTAGAGAAAAGATTTTCCAGTTTTTCCCATTGTGTCCAAGGTTAGCTGTAGGTTTATCATATATGGCATTTATTATCTTAAGGTATGTTCCTTTTATGCCTATTAGGCAGTTTTTTTGAGTTTTTATCATAAAGGAATGTTGAATTTTTCCAAATGCTTTTTTACAACTATTGAGATGATCATATGGTTTCTATTCTTCATACTGTTGATGTGATACATGACATTTATTGATTTGCATAGGTTGAACTAGTCTTGCACCTCTGGGATAAATGTCACTTGATCGTGGTGTATTATATTTTTGATATACTCTAAGATTTGATTTGCTAGTATTTTGTTGAGGATTTTTGCATCTATGTTTATCAGGGATATTGGACTGTAGTTTTCTTGTTGCACTTTTTTCTGCCTTTGGTATCAGGGTAATACTGACCTCATAGAATGAGTTAGCAAGAATTCCCTTCTTTTAAATATTTTTGAATAGTTTCAGAAGAATTGGTATAAGTTCTTAGAAAGTTTCGTACATTTCACCAGTGAAGCTATTCAGTCCTGACTTCATGAGACTGATGTATTCAATTCTGGACTTCTTTTGGCGGGGGTTGGGGGAAACTTTTTATTACTGATTCAATCTTATTATGTGTTACTGCTCTATTCAGATTTTCTGTTTCTTCCTGTTTCAGTCTTGGTAGGTTGTATGTGTCCTGGTATTTATCCATTTCGTTTAAGTTTTCCAGTTTGTTAGTATATATTTGTCCATTATAGTCTCTGATTATCTTTTCTGTTATTGTGGTATCCGTTTTGTCCTTTTTTTTTTTTTTGGCTTCTGATTTTATTTGTTTTTTTCCTCTTTTTCTTGGTTAGTCTAGCTAGTGGTTTATCTATTTACTTTTTTAAAAAACAACTTTTTGTTTCATTGATCCTTTATTTATATTTTTTGAGTCTCAATTTTGTTTAGTTCTGCTATGACTTTTATTATTTCATTTTTTTCTACTAATTTTGGGTTTGGTTTGTTGTTGCTTTTCTAATTTCTTGAGGTGCGCCATTGCATGGTTTCTTAGAAATCTTTCTATTTGTTTGATCTAGGGTTTTGTTGTTATAAACTTGCATTTTAACATTGCTTTTGCTGTATTCCATAGGTTTTGATATGTTGTGTCTCAATTTTCATCTTTTCAATAAATTATTTTATTTATTTCTTAATTGCTTCCTTGACCCAGTGGTTATTCAGGAGCATGTTGTTTAATTTCCATTTATTTGTACAGCTTCTAAAGTTCCTATTATTGATTTCTAGCTTTATTCTATGGTGGCCTGAGAGGATATTTGATATATTTCAATTTTTTAAAATTTGTTGGGGCTTGTTTTGTGTCCTAACATATGGCCTGGAGAATGTTCCATATGCTAAGGAGAAGAATGTTTATTCTGCTGTTCTCAGATGAAATAATCCGTAAATGTCTGCTAGGTCCATTTGGTCTAAAATGCAGTTTAAATCCAATGTTTCTTTGTTGATTTTCTGTGTAGATGATTGGTCTAATGCTGACAGTAGGGTGTTGAAGTCTCTAACTATTACTATTATTGTACTGGAATCTGTTCTTCCCTTTACATCTGGTAATGTTTGCTTTATATATCTGGTGCTCCTCTATCAGGTGCATATATGTTTAGAAATGTAATACCCTCTCACTGAATTGATCCTTTAATCATTACATAATGAGCCTTTTTGTCTTGACTAAAAAGTCTGTTTCACCTGAAGTAAGTATAGCTACTTCTGCTCATTTTGGTTTCTGTTTGCATGGAATATTTTTCCATCTCTTTATTTCTGTCTATATGTGTCTTTGTAGATGCAGTGAGTTTCTTACAGGCATTGCATAGTTGGGTCCTGTTTGTGTTTTGTTTTGTTTTTTGCCTTCAGCCAGTCTATATCTTTTAAGTGGAAAGTTTAATCCATTTACCTTCTAGGTTAATGTTGATATGTGAGGGGTTTTTTTGTCATTTTATTAATTGGTTTCTCATTTCTCTATCCTTATTTAATTCTCCTTATTGTTTATCATTCGTGTTGGGTGGTTTTCTGTGATGGTAACATTTGAGTCCTTTGTTTTTCTCATTTGTGTGTGTACTGTACCACTGAGTTTTATATTTTTGTGTGTTTGCCTGATTGTAGATATTATATTTTCATTCCCACGTGTAGAACTCCCTTAAGCATTTCCTGTATGACCAGTCTAGTGGTTATGAATTCCCTCAGCTTTTGCTGACCTGGGAAAGACTATTTCTTCTTCGTTTATGAAGGATAAATTTGCTGTATAGCATGTCCTTGGCTGCCAGGTTTATTTATTTTTTCTTTCAGCACTGAATATATCACTCCATTCTCTCCTGGCCTGTGAGGTTTCTGTTAAGAAATCTGCTGTTAGTCTGATGGGATTGCCTTAGAAGTGAGTCGATGCTTTTCTGTTTTTGTTTTTAAAAATCCCTTTGTCTTTGACTTTTGACCGTTTGACTGTAATGTTTTGGGAAGTCCTTTTTGAATTGCTTCTCTTTGGAAATCTCTGAACTTCCTGTATCTGGATGTCTCAATCTCTTGCTAGAGTTGGAAAGTTTTCAGTTATTATTTCAATAAGTGTGTTTTGTATTCCTTTTATTTTCTCTCCACCTTTGAAAGACCCCCAAAATTAGAATATTTGGTGGACTTATGGTATCCTATATGTCTCATAGACTTTGTTCATTTATTTTTATTTTTTTTCCTTTATCTTTGTCTGACTGAGTTATTTCAAAAGACTTGTCTTCAAGTTCTGAAACTTTTTCTTCTGCTTGATCTAGTCCTTTGTCAAAGCTTTGAGCATTTTGTATTTCATTCAAGGAATTCATCAGTTTAACAGTTTCTATTTCGTTCTTTCTTGTGATATCTATCTCTTTGGTAAATTGCTCATTCATATCCTGAATTGCTTTTCTGATTTCTTTGTATTGTTTTTCTGAGTTATCTTGTTTCTAAGTGAGCTTCTTAAATATCACTACTTTGAATTATTTTTCTCAACAAATTTCTTCATTGGAATTGTTGCTTGAGAATGATTGTGTTTTTGGAGGGGGGGGGTGTCTTATTTCCTTGCTTTTTCATGTTTCTTGTGCCCTTATATTGATATTTGCACACCTGGTGTACTAGTCGCTTCTTTCTATTTTTTGAATTTTTTTTAATAAGAAAGGACTTTTTTCCTGAAGATGTATCTGTGGTGTTCGTTGGATAAGGTGCTTTGGCTTTAATTCTGGGCATGTGCCATAATATAGTCTCTATATGATTTATTGGCTATCAACAGTGTCAGTAGTGTCTATGATTTCCACACCGGCTGAGGGTGTGTTTGTTTGTGGAGACTGTGGTAAAGTTTTACTGGAGATGAAGATATTAAACAGGCCGGTCATTTGGCCACAGTACAGGAGTGGCAGGCCAAGCATGCCTGTCCTTGAGCCCCAAAGCAGTAATGCTGGCAGCAGTGTTAGTGGGTTTAGGAAGAGTGATTCTTGGGCCTCCAGTCAGCTTGCTTGAGTGCTGGTAGTGACAACAATGGGTCAGGTAGGTGGGAAGGTTCTTGGGCCTCTGGAGACCACCCAAGTTGGTATTGCATGGGTGATAGCAGCAGCAGTGGTGAGACAATCATCTGGCCCCCAAGAAGTCCACTCTACTGTTAGTGGTGATTGCAGTGGACTGGATGGATTAGTTCCAGTGCTCTCAAGTGGCACATACAGGTGGGTGCCAGGTGTGATGGTAGTTATCAGGTTGTGTTTGCCCATCCTCAGGCCTCTGGAATAAGTACACAGGTGCTGAGAGAGGTGGATAGGACAGGGTGATCCCCAGAACCCTGGTGGAATGCTTGGGTTGGGGCAGCAGTGATTGCACTGTGGGTCTGCTGCTGTGGAGGGTGGCATTGTTTTCCTTGGCAGCAGACATAAACAAGTGGTTTAGGAGTGAGAGCATTGGCCACAGGTGGTGTCTATAAGTGGAGTGTAATATTTCCTCAGGGCATTTTTAAATGAACAGAGACCCTTCTACTGAAGGAGACTGGGTTGCTGCCATTGGCTCACACTTGGGCTCTGACAGCAGCCAGCAGCAATACCTGGCTGTGGGAAGGAAATGTCAGTGGTGCTCCAGAGATGTGGAGATGCAGGGACTGTTGCTTCCCAGGGAAGGATGCAGTTGGTGGGGGTTAGGCTCTCAAAATGGTGTGGTGCTCTACCTGCTTAGGACTCAGGGCATGTTTGGCCCCAGTGTGAGCTCCCTCTATGAAGCAATGTCATTGGGTGGTCTCTGAAAAGCTCCGTATGTTAGTCTTGGGGCTTGTGTGAGTTGAGGGGCTCTTCTGTGGCTAGAATTGCAGAAATCCACCATGGAAATGTAGACACCTGGTGGTCACTAACTTACCCTTCCCTTGCTTTGGGGAAATCTCTCGAGGCTCCCAGCTGTTCCCAGTTGAGCTGGCTGCCTCACATTCTTTTCCTTCCATGTCTTAGGCATTTCTTGTCATTTTTCATTGTATTTCAGCATTTTCTTTCTTAGGGGATCTATTCAAAATATGATTATCTATTCACTCTTTTGGTTCTTATTTGTGGAGGGATCAAGTATCACATGCCTTTAGTCAGCTATCTTGAAGCCCCTCCCTGATGGAATTTCTCATTGTAAAAGATTTCATTGAGCATAAACCTATAACTAAATTAAATGACTCTGACAGTGTAATGAAAAAATACAAATGCAAGGCAGCCACATGTACAAAGTGCAATCAAAAAGAAACTTCATTGATACAGAAGTAGGTAACTGGAGGGGAGAACTGTGATCTGGGGAGACAACTCAGAGGATGTCGACCATATGACATCAGATTTTTCATTAGAACGAAAGAAGTATCATGTAGTAAATGCCTTGGAACCAGTTAGATAAAAATGTAAAGCCAAGGTCTTCTTCAGCAGAATTTTGTTTAACTATTCTGGACTTACTTAATTGTGACTTTCCCGTGATTTATCTCAACAACTTGAAGTTTTTGATATTAGGAGACTAGTTTCTCCAGTCAGTGTATTATAAATATATTACTTTTTCATAGTTTACATTTTTCTTTGTAAGTAAGTTTGTTCCTTGTTTGTTATAGGAACGCATTGTAGTATTCCTCTTTCCCTAGTTAAATCTCTAATGAAGATAAGTCCTAACATATTACAGGCCTCAGAAATATTTTTCAAATAAATAGAAAGCATGTGTTTTTAGTTTGTATTTTGATATTTAATAATAGAGCTTTTAAAAAATATTAGTTTTTGTTATTTTTAGCTTTTTATTACTTAGACTTGATGTAACCCGTTACAAAGTTAAAAAAAATCTTGAATGTTTTTGTCACAAATAATGGTGTCTTTGCCTTAAATAATGATAACTTTTTAAAAAATCAGCCTTGTATAGTGAATATTGTGCTGTAGATTCAAATAAACCTGTGTGTGCATATCCCACTTTAGAATCTTCCAGATTTAGGCAGATCTTCTTTCTGATCTAGATCTTTATTGACTTCTAAATCATGAATTATACAGATGTGACTTTATTCCATCTCAAATGCAATGCTGAAACAGTGCTTAGATAGCCTGCCATGATTTCTGCCCTTAGACTCAAAGTAGTAAACATTAGTCTTATTCAAGATTCTGTCTTATGTCATTCAATGCTTGTTAGGGGCGAATGACTGATGGAGTTGGTGCTAACAACCTATACTTGGGTCTGTACAGCAATTTTATAGATTATTATGCTTTCTTCTACATGGAGGTTGTAATCATTTCATCAAATTTACTCACAAGTCGCTCTTCAGAGCAAAATGTATTTAAACCTACCCCAGGCAAATTCCAATAGACCATAACTTCTCCCTAAATAGATTAGAGACAGAAACATATTCTTAGACAAAGGAAATTTAAGCAGGGATTTGCATGTCTTATTTATCATGCTTTAATGCAATCGTGCAAATATTTTACAAGATAAGCTCCCTCTTTAGTATGTCTTTATAGGTCCAAGGCCTTAATATTAGGATTTGCTATTCTTTATTAGAAGTAAAGTTCATTAAAATTTGGCAACAGGGATCATTTTGTGGATCCGCCACTTTAACTATTTAGCTATCCTTAAAAACTTAATAATTCCTTAACTGATTCTGAACCACATCTAAAATTACTTAATCCTAAAAAGAATTTTTCTGTCAGCAAAAATGGAAACAATAAGAAAAGAAAATAAAAACTGGTAACTACCTCAGGGACTGTCGTGGGAACTAAATGAGATACTTTTCGTGTGCTAAGCATAAGAGCTTTGCAGAGTAAATGTTCAATACATATTATTTAATCTTTTAAAGATATTCTTGTCATTTCCAAGTTATTATATTTATAATGAATTATTGATTCACTGAGATTTTTATTTACTTAATGTTTTAAAACATGTCCTTGAGTATAATTCTCTGACAGAGGTCATTACTAGGAATAAAAATATATAATTTAAATTGCAATATGTGTTTGTACAGCTCTCTTTTAACTGGAGGGATGTAGAAACTATTTAGATGTGTTCATTCTAACTTTTATGCCCTTCATACACAATTAATATTTTCATGTAATAACTTTTTTTCCTTTATTAAATAAAGCTGCTTTTTCTATGCTTTTGTTGATGCATAGATTAGGGCCATTTTATTGAAGTCTTTATCTTTCCTTTTTATAGTATTTGAGGTAGAAAAAGAAAAGAGCAACTACTAATGCACTGCTTAGTTTAAAAGATTTTGAGAAAATGTTTGCATAAGCTAAGGAATTGGTGCAAGGGAACCTACTTTTTAAGGAGGCCACTTCATAAATATCATGTGTGTTCTACTTTTCACAAAACTTCCTGTCAAATTTAAATGTTCCCATCTTTTGCTGTAATTTTTATTTTACTTTCTTGTTTTGGTGTGTTATATATATTTTTTACTTAATTTCCTACAAACATTAATATATATTTGTCTGCCAAAAATAGGAACTCATAGGACTTATTTGATGAAAGCAGCCTCTTAAGCCACCTTTATTTATTTTGATTTCTATTCATTTCTCCACCATTTTCTACTGTTACTAATGCTGACATCGTTTGCTCCAAAAAAAAAAAAAATTTGTTTTATTTACAGGGCACAGCTTATGGAAGTGCTCCTGTACCTTCTCGCAGGCAATTATGTGAGTCTCTTAAATTCAGCTCTGTGTTGTAAACATGACTGTGTTCCTGTGCTGTAGCATGGCATGCTGATTGAGACTAAATGCCCAAAGGTCAATATGCAATCCCCAGTGTTGTATATTACCTATAATGTGTTTGTAGTAAATGGTTCCCTTTGCCTCTTCCTTATCTGTTTGTCATTATCCAGCCCATTTAAGAAACCTGCATTGCAATGTGGCCAACTGCATTGAGACTAATGGCTCAAAGTCTGGGGCAAAGAAAGAAGTGACTCTTACTTAAGTTTATTTTCATTTAGCAACAATATTAGCACTCTCTCGCTCAACTCAGTAAGGTTTCTTAAGTTCTAACTCCTTTTACTTATTGGTTCAAAGACTCCTTATATCACGCACAGTTGTGTTTTTGCCACAGCTAATGAGACCTTTCCTAGAAAAGGAAATCCATTAAAAGAAATACTTCTAGTGATTTTAAAGCAAACTTGACATTGTAACAACGTTAGTTTTTTTCCCCAAAGTCATCACATTTAGAAAATTGAAATTAATCTATAAATTTTTAGATAGAAAGCCCAGATTTTACAACCTTGCTCAGCTGTATTATAAATATATGCACCTCGGCAGAGTCAGATACCTGCATTTCAGTTCAGGAGATTTCTGTGACAGCTTGTCTGCTTTAACATGTACTTTTTGTCAATGAAAAATGTATATGTAAATGGAATATGTAGACTCTCCAAAGTGCCATCAGACTTTGAGAAAGAGCTATTTTCATTGCCCATTCCATCCATGTCTTTCCTCTTTTCCCACACCAGCATCCATCAGATAATCATGGTTGTTTACCTCTATTATAGACTGCTACAGCAAGACACCCATGTGACTCTAATTGTCATGCCTAGCGATAAATGCAAAGTAAATCCATCTTAATATGATGTTAAAGGTGATTCAAAGGTACAGTCCTGTTTGCATAATGCTTTTCTTCACTATTGGCAGAAAAAAACATATTGATGTCATTCACTGAGAAGGATCCGTGAATCACTTCAACAAAAAATGCAGGACTTTGCACCATGATAAAGCTGCCCAAACAACAAACAAAAAAATATGTACTTTACTATCTCCTTTCCAATGAAAGAATTTTGAAAGTTTGGGTTCTTATGAATATAGTTGCAGCAGACAGAACTGCTAATGTGAACAGAAGATGGGGTTTAGATATATTAAAAATCCACCTGAAGTTAAATAATCTCCCAAACATCTCAAATTGTCCTTTGCTGTTATTTCTTTTCATAGGTCTCTCTATCATCTACATTTCTAATGTACACTAAAGATATGGCTTCTTAAATATAGGCATTACTGCAGTATTAATTAATGAAAATTGAAAACTATAGCAAAAACTTCAATGGGTTTTTTTTTTTTTTAAGATGTGTCTCTTTTTAAAGAAAAAAGTCCTTGTGCTATATGTTATATTTCATTGAATATAAAAGAATGCTGTTATGGAGATAGAGAAGATATTTTTACTAGAGATTTGGGGAACTGTGAATTTATTATATGTGCTATGAAACCATAAGTGGAAATATAAAGGGTATGGAATTATTATCCTTAATTTGAATTAAACTTACCTTTCACTTTCACAAAATCAAAATGTATTTATATATAAATAAAAATACTGGATATTTGAGATTTTAGATCACTGGTTCCAGTTAAGTGAGTTAATCCTACTAAAAATAAAAAGAAAAATAAAAAGATGTACGATTTCTGTAAGTCTGAGGGTCTTAAGTTGCAGTATTTACCAATATGTACCACCATAAAATGGATATTACCTTCCTAAATGTGCGGACTTGGCAAAGATAAGTATGTAAGATTCATGAATTTGGAATGCTTATTATCACATTTTCTTTTAGTTAAATGCAAATTTTAGGATCTCTGCATTACACATTAGAAGAACCTCCTTGAGTATTTGTAATTGTGGTGCTTATCAAAGTTGTTATGTAGAAGGAATGTATACTTTTTTTCTACACACTAATGTTAGAATATTAATAGTAATATAGTAATTTTGTTTCTACCCTACTTCCTGTGAATGCCTATCTAGAAATTTTATAGTTGGTTCTTGATTCTAGTTTGTTTGTTTTGTTTTTTTTACATTTCTACCTACATCACAAGGTGTGATGAATACTTTCTTTCTTGAAGTTACAATTAAAGTTTTAGTTTTTTTTTTTTTATTCAATTTTAAGGACTTTGTTTTATGGTTGCCATTTTAACTATTTCAAAAATATATTCAGTCAAGAAATTTTCCTTAACAATAATTTGAAATGGAATTTAGCAGCAGAGAGGGATTGCTTAGATGATGATATGATTAGAAAGGCTGTGAATCTACAATGATAGGATTCACTCTCTATCTTGGAAAGCACTGTATAACTCTTAATTAACAGGCCCACACAAATATGCATTTATTTGTTGCTAATAATTTATCAACGTTAAATTGGAAATAATATAGTTTTGGTTAGTATTTTCCACTTTCAGAGAAAATGCTTGATGAAGGTTAACTAAGTTGGATAATGTGGAGTCTTGGAAAGTTATTTGAATGCTGCTAGTACATTTTTATTTAAATACCAAAATGATGCATCATTTATTCAGATACAGTTCTCTTCTCAATTTCCGATGGGTTTATGTTTTAAAATTGTAATCAATATTGTTACATGAAACTTTATCATGTGTTGGGTATAACCTTATCCACATGTGATATGAATGGAGATCTTTAACATTTGGATAAAATTTGGCAAAGATGTGACCCATAGATTACTGCCTCAACATTCAAAATACAAGAACTGATTTCCATTTGGTTATTGTTTTCCATTTTGTGACCATAATTACTACTTTGAGTTCCAAATTACAGAAGCATGTAACTCTAAAATTTAATAAACCATAAATATGTGTTCTCTAGAAAAAAATAGTAAGCATCAAATTTCATAATGCATTCAACAATTCAAAACCAATTTGGTTAAAAAAATTAAATGTAGGTCACATGCTTTCATAGTTTATAACATGGCTTCTTTATTTCTCAGTATATGAATGAAAGGAGCACCAAATGTTTGTAAGTTGTCTATTCAGGAGTAGTTATCTAATTTAGCTGAGTCATTCATCAGATAGTTCAATGTTAACCCAACTGAACTGAATATACATGAAAATAATACTGCCTTGCTATTCAAAATCAGATAGCAGTTATTTTATAGCACAAATGGGACTGAAATTATATATTTAAAGTGGGGTACCTTAAAAACATACCTGCCCTAATTTCCAGTCAAGTTTTTTTCCTACTAAAGAGCAATTTTTAAATTCAGAATTCATGAACACAAAAATTCAAGAAAAAAGTCAGGAAAACAAGGTATTTACTGAAAATAATAGTAACCTCAAAGTCAGAAAAAGTAGTTCTAATAAGTGTCTCTAAGAACAGATGTTTCTGACTAGTTTTTGCACTGTGCCTTCTGATTTATTCCCTTTTCTTCTCAATTAATCAGTTTATTTCCTGTCATTTCCCTTTTTTCTGTATCTACTGTTCCACACAATGTATTTGCATTATTTATCATTCTATTTTAGATGTAGCTTTGATTTTATTTGTTTTCTTCATTCTTTGCTAGGCTTATAAACAGGATAGGACCAAGCTTCCACAGTAGTGAGGACTAACATAACTTTTCCTGTAACTGTGTTTGAAATATATCTTCAGATAATCTGTCTGGTAAGGTTGCTTCAATCCTGAATAAACCAATGCCTACTTGACTTTGCATTCTTAGGGAACAAAAGCAAGTGCATTGTGTCTATAACTTCACATTTAAGTGCGCATATGTATTTAGGATTAGAGAAGCTCTAATCTTCATAAGGTAGGCTTCAGTCAGAGAGAGAATAGCAGGGAAAAGTTTTAAGTGGCATGATAAAATCATCCACATACCACAGGAAGAGGCTAAGCTAATACAATAGATAGCTAGAAAGAGGGAAAGGCACAAAGGAAAAATGAAATATGTGTTATAATCCTGTGGAAGGCAAATTCTGAATATTGCCTTTCTTTTGAGACCACAGTAATGATTTTACATGTAATTGAGCTGACCATTTTTGAGCTACTAAAGAGTAAAAGTTATGCTCTGTTCTGGTAAAAGAAAGAAAATAAATGGCATTTTCTTTGATATATAGACAACAGTAATTACTATTCTAGGCTATTGAGTTTATTTAGGATATATATATATATATCCTTTATATATATGATATAGATATACACATACATACACATATATACACACACACCTTCTGGTTTTAGCGTAGGATGTAGAAAGCTGGAAAGAACATTGTTCATACCCTTATAATAACAACACAAAATCTGGAGAAAATTCAAATTCACAATTTTTCTTTAACCATCAGAGAGTTAAATTCACACAGCAACCAACTAACCTGTACATAAGTAAAGATAGATACTGACAAGCAAGGTAAGACCAGTTGTAGCAGACACAGCCAGAACATAGAATTTTGCAAAAACAACAACAAAAAGGTTAATGAATCGATGAGTCAAGTGTGAGATAGGAAGGAAATATAAATATGGTGAGAATTTGCACCTGATTACAGGCTCTTTATAGACCTCACTGAATGCTCACATAAAAATAATAGCAAGATTCCTGAGAAGCTGTCCCTTGTGCTAAAGGCTTGAAGAAGGGAACAACAGCTACTACAAGAAAGGCACAAAACTCTATTCCGTTGCTTCCCTCCTTTATCCATACAAAACAAAAGCCTAAAATGCAGGGGAAAGAGCAACAACACAGTCTCTCTTAGGACCCTGGTGAAAATCCATTGCAGCTAGGGGAAGGGAGCAGAAAAAGATCGTTTATTCTTGGGACAGATACAAAAATACATGATGGGCCTAGAACCACAGGTGGAGAAGAGGCTGTAGTACTGAGAAGGCCACATCAGTGACAGCCAAGAACATAGTGCCTGCTTTAAGACTTAGAGTTGATCAGAGAAAGAGAATGCCTCCCTTCTTGTTTTATAGACTAATAACGATTGAGTCATAAATAACAATGGGATATGACTAGGAAAGTCACAAGTGTGTGGAAAGAGATTTTCTCTGAAACACAGTGCAAAGGAGAGACCTAAAGCCAAAGGAGGGACGTATATCAAGAAAAACCCTATGACAAACCAGTCATTATTCTAAATGCAAAGTACTGTTAGAGAAAATTTAAGCTTGGGGGTAACCATAGCAACAATAACAAACCCAGCTCAACACCTGCCTTTATTGACCTAGACTCCCACACTAAAGGCTTCATAGAAGGAAAAGCATGCTCATTTCTGGGCATACCGCTGATTTATTAAAGTCTATAATGTCCTACATAAGATGTCTGCTTTCCACAGAATTTCTGGGGCATTCAGAGAAGGAAGAGAAAGCAAAACACTGCCTAGTGATAAAAGAATCAACAGAATCAGATTCAGATATTATGAAGATATTGGAACTATTAACAAGGGGAATTAAAATAATTACAATTATTGTGTTAAATATTTTAATGGAAGAGTTTGACAGCATGAAAGAACAGATGTCTAATTACGGAGGTAGAGCTGTAAGAATGAATTGAATGGAAATTCAATTCATTAAAAGCTCAGTAACAGAGATGAGGAATGCGTGTGATGGTCTCATCTGTAAACTCAACACAGCCAAGGAGAGAATTATGGACTTGAAGAGAGGTCAATAGAAATTGCCCAACTGAAACACAAAAGGAAAAAAAATATGTGGTGGGATTATGGGATGGGGGAAGAACATTAAGGAGCTGTGGAAAAATATCAAGTCGTCTAATTTACTTGTAATTGAAATCCCAATGGAAGAAGAGAGAAAACAATAAAGAAGAAATGTTTGAGAAAAATGGCTACAAATTTTCTAAAATAATGGCACATACCAAATTATAGATCCAAGAAGCTTAAAGAACAAACAGATAAAGAAGAACAATAACAACAACAAAACACAATCAGGCATATTATATTCAAAATGCAGAAAATCAGACAAGAAAAAGTCTGAAGGCAATCAGAAGAGGGAGAAATACATGCTATCTACAAAGAAACAAAGACAGGATTATAGTAGACTTCTCATCAGGTACTCTGTAAGCTATGAAGTGGCATCTTTAAAGTTTTGAGAGGGATAAACTAACAAGCTAGCTACAAAACATTCTATAGTCAGTGACTATATCCTCCAAGAATGAAGGAGAAATTGAAGTTTTTCTCAGACAAATAAATACTGAGAAATGTATTGCCAGCAAACCTGCACTATGAGAAATGTTAAGGGAAGAAATTAACACTGAGAATGGAATGAATGAAATGAAAACTTTGCTTTAAAAATATAATATACATAAATATCTGTGCTATGTTTATATATAATTTATGACATGTTGTGATTTAATGTGTGGCCTTATTTAAATTATATTTGCTGCTAAGATATTACCAAAATGACCATATTCCCAGTGTTTTTGTAGTTTATGCCTCTTACCTCTATACTAGCTGTCTTGCGGACATTTCTTTTTATTTGTGTATATGTGTACATTTATCTGTTAATACAGTTTTATAATATATTAAAAGTTAATGATGAATCAGAAAATATGCACCCAGTATGGTACAGAGGAGAGACAGGAACCAATATTGAACTATTAAAATATGAATCATCTAGTACTTCTTTTGCTATCCCATACTTCTATACCTCAATGATTATAGTATGTATTTCATGTTGTTACAGTTTTGTCTTACCAAAATTAGCATATTCTTTTTTTATAGAAAACATATTCAAATATTTGAACTGTTTGAAACTTAACATTAATTTTACATTGTCATATGTGCTAACTAAACTTTTCATTACTCAAAGAACATTTGCCTATTAAGAAATTATTCTAAAACAGAATGATAACATTTAAAGATTGAAAATTGAATAAATAAATTTAATAGATAAGACATGTTGTGGGCTAATCCTAAAACAAAATAAAAGAATGTCTTGATTTTATATTTTCCTTTTAAATAGTTAATGAGCTAACTAGTAAATTAAGTTACCATTTTTAATAATTAGGAATAATCAGAATACTCTCTTAGAACTTTGACTTTTTTTGATTATTAAATTAGCACCTCTTATTAAAATCGATTTTTTCTTATATATGTATTATTTTATAATTATTTTATCTTCCACAGTATTAATAAATGTCTTTAAGCACCCAAGAGGGTGCTGGCTTTATTAAAGTGTTGGAGCCCTCCTTATTAAAGCTTGCAGATAGGCAGTAAGATCACTAATAACATAAATTAAAGTCAAGATTAAGGCAACATATTGAAGAAATATATTAGTAAATATAATTTAGATTTAGCAGTTAGGGCCCATTGATATCATGGATTTTGAGGGTAAATTTAATTTGATCTGTTATTACTTTTCTAGAATGTGTAAAATGTTTCAAAGGCTCTGTACTTGTTCGTTCTCGCACTGCTGTAAAGAAATACCCGAGACTGGGGAATTTATAAAGAAAAGAGGTTTAATTGGCTCATGGTTGAACAGACTGTATAGGAAACATGATGCTAGCATCTGCTCGGCTTCTGGGGATTCCTCAGGAAACTTACAGTCACGACAGAAGGCAAAGGGGGCACACACACATCACATGGCTGGAGCAGGAGCAAGAGAGAGAAGGGAGGTGCCACACAGTTTTAAACAGCCAGATCTCATGGAGAACTCGCTTGCTATCATGAGAACAGCATGAAGGGGATGGTGCTAAACCATTCACTAGATAGTGCCCCTATGATTCAGTCACCTCCCACCAGGCCCCACTGCCAACAGTGGGAATTACAATTTGACATGGGATTTGGCGGGGACACAGATTCAAAGCATGTGAGGCTCTGAGTAAAGAAAAGCATGAGAAATTGCCATGAGCTGACAATACATAATTGTAAATGTTCCTAGAGATTCTTGATTTCAATCCATCCATATCACAGATAAATTCTTGAAAAATTAATTGGTTTACCCAACATCCAAGACTTTGTGATAAACGCAGACTTCTAACTCATTTGTCCCATTTTTTTTCTTCCAAGGTTGTTTTCCTTAATATTTCTGTTAAAGCATAATGTCCTTTTCCCCCTAAATTTGGAAAGTTTTCCTCTTTCTGTCAAACTAGGAAGCGATGCCCGAGTAACTCTTGAAAGGCGAATAGAAGTTCGTTGTTGAATGTGAACAAGAGCAAGTCCAGGAGCATGTGGAAGGCCTGGCAGAACCCAGAACACAGCTTGTTTGAGGAGCTGTACATGGTCCACAGAGCTAGAGAACTGGGTATTTGTACAACTGAAAGATTCCCTTCCAGTGTGTGAAAAAGACAGTGTCTCTGTTATAAATCAAACAAAATTCATGGGTATTGTTATTATTTCTCTTGTTTGAATAAGTTTTGTATCATTTTAAGGCAAAAGACACTGAATTTTTATTAAAATTCAGAGTTCTGTTTTTTTAAGTTGTCCAAAATTATGTTCAAATAATTTGAACTTAATTATGCTTATGCTAGATTACTCATACAGCCCAAAATAAGCTATTTTAAGTCCATTCGTCAATTTGTTTGTGAAATGAGGTAAATATTACTTATGATCTAATCTTCATATCAAATAATCAGATATAATTGGAAATAAATATAGATATTTTTGTTTTGTTTTGCTTTGCTTCTTAAAGAACAAACAGATCAGGGACTTCAGCTCATTGCAAAAGTCTGATATGAATGGCAAGCCCTTAAATTGTAGCTGTATTAGGCCTCAATATATTACAATATGTAAAGAAAGAAGGCATCTATCAGAAGTAGAGCATTTAAGAATCATTAAAACAGAGCAAAAATAAATTTTTAAAAAGTCAGGAGGTGAATCATTTGTATTTATTGTGGAAATGAAGGTATTGGTTAACTGAGCTCAATGCTTGAGTATCCGCTTGTCTATACTATTCCATGCTCCATATGCACCCCTCTCATTATGATCTGTTATCTCCTCTCCCATATGACATCTACGGAGAGAATATAAGGCTGGGACCTGGGACCCATAAGTATCTGGTTCCTTCAGCAGTGACAATTCAAATTAGAAACTGATAAATTAACATTGAATTTTAGACATCTTTCACATGAACTTGTTTAGATAAGCCTGTCTATAAAAAATAATTTGCCTGTTTTTAAATTTGAAAATAATAAATGTAAAATCTGGAGACAAAAAAAATGCACTGAGATAAGATTTCATGGGAGACCCTCACAGGATCATTCCTTAGAGGTCCTTTCCCACTCAGCACCATCCACTACAACCCTTGTTGTACTGGCCAACTGTCATTTAGAATCACGTGTACATATATAAATAGATCTTTTATTTTCTTAATGTCTGTTGTTTGGGTATTTATAGCATTTGGGAGCTCGGTAGACATAGATATACAGCAACCACTTAATTGAGGGACTTTTGTTATTATCAATGTAGTAAAATTTAACTTGAACAGATTAAGGTAAGTCCTTCTATTAAGTCAAGAGTCTTTTTCTAGCGTATTATTTTTATCCATAAAATGTAAGTTAGTACACCAAATGAATAACATGTTATTTGTTTACCACTGCTTTTGTTTCAATTGACATGAGAAAGGAAAATAAATCATCCCTTATAAATAAATATGCATTGAATATTGAGGTTATTCTATAAAAACTTGTTGGTGAGAATGCATTCAATGCGCATTTTGAAGTAGTTCTACATTTTATTCTGTATGTCTTTTTAAAATTTTGTTTTCTGCAAGATGTTGTTTAAGTTAGAAACTGGGATATATGGTGATTTTTTTTTACTTTTATTCATTATAAACCAGAGAGTGAGTTTCTTCGTTCTCATGTCAAGGAATAGCCAAAAGAAGCAAAACATTAAAAAGAATGGCAAAAGATAATATGCGGTCAGGCTGTCAAGTTTAAAAGCCTTTAAAAATTACATTATATTTGTTTGATCTGCAAAAATTTAAGGCTATAATTGCTTTTCAAGTTATGTACTCTGAAAGCTTTCATCTGGCCTTTCAGGAGTTAAGAGCTTAGAGTCTTCCTTTTCCTCCTCCCCACCCCTCTTTTTTTTATTCCTTCATTCTACATTTCATGTTGAGGTCACTCATTTATTGTGGATAGCTGTAATGGAATGGTCAAGAAGTCAAGCATTCAGGGAAGAAAATGAAAATTGTCTGTCTGACTTCTTGATATTACAAGTAATTTAAATTTCTTAAAGAAACTGTATAGTTCCTTAATAATATTCACTGCATTTAGTTGAATTTTTATTATACTCATTTCTAAATCATCAGCAATACAAAAATATACGTGAAAATTTCCTTTTAATGGGTTATAGTTTGTGCAAACTCGTACAAACTATATGTGTACACCTTACTAACAGAAGCATGTTTTGGACAAGATCATTTGGGAAATTCTAGTGGAGACTTAATACATTATTTAGTCTTCCTGATAGATCTGAAAAGTGAAACTTAGTCCCATTTTAAAATAATATATCGAACTCTCTTATTGACTACCTCTCTTATTGACTTACCTAAACTAAGACAAGAGTCTTAGTTTCCTAGGCCTGCCTAACAAGTTACCACAAACTCAGTGGCTTAAAACAACACAAATACATTCTCTCACAATTCTGGAGGCCTGAAATGCAAAATCAGGATGGCAACAGGGTTTGTTGCTTCTGGAGGTTCAAAGGAGCGTCTGTTTTGAGCCTATCTGTTAGCTCTAGAGGCTGTCGGGGGTTCCTGATGTTTCTTGGCTTGTGGACACTACTCTAGTCTCTCCCCTTGTTTCCACAAGACTTTTCCTGTGTATACCTCCATCTTCCCTTGTTTATAATTTCATAAACTCATTGGATTTAGGATTCATCCAAGATAATCTCATCTAATCTAAACATCCTCAGCCTAATTACATTGTATAGATCCTATTTTCAAATGAGTTCAACTAAGGTATCAAGGGCTCCAAGTTGTACATATATTTTGGGAGTTTGTACTCAGCATGCTACAGACAGAGTACAATGCCAGAGTCAGAATTCAAATTTTTTTTTCCTGACTTTATAGTACAAATTATTTTCATTGTTCTACTCCAACTCAGTAACAACAAATATGGTTCAGGTATCCTATTAGGTAGAAGACGATACTCTTAACAAGGTGACTAAAACACAGCTCTTGCCTTAGGTGCTTACACACTAATGGAATATGGCAAACCCTTTAATTTCCAAAAAGCTAGCAATGTTATCTCAGTATAATGACAGAGAGAAAATATGATTTAAGCTATCTAATGAAATATATGACAAATACTACCTTTTTGGTTAGAGATTTTTCTGTATTGTTTATAATTTTGAAAACGGCAAAATGAAATAATTCAAGTAAATGCAGTGGATCTTAGTTTTTATAGGATATAAGTAGAATTACAAATTTCTTGTTGTATCAGAAAGTGAGATAGACAAAATATACAAGAAATTAATTTTTAAAGAAATACAGTATTGTTTTTAAAGAGACAAAATTTTTACTATGGTTAGTCTCCAAAAATACTATAAAGATTTTGAGTACAAAATTTATTAGAAAGTAAGTCTGTTATCTAAATGGATATCTATTTTTTCTGAAGAAATGTTAATATTTAATTACTGAAATCTGGGAAACTAAATATTTTGAAAAATTAAAATATCAATTTTATTATTTTACAAAGATCATGAAACGTGATTTTAGAAAACATAGAAATCTGAGAGTTATAAAGATGTATTTATATTCATGCATATGTGATGTTGCATAATGCATACAAAGAGAAACCTCTAGGTTTGTTTGTTCCGGTTGTTGCTCTTTTTTTCATTATTCTAGAGAAGAGTAGCTCATGATGATAGCACATCACAGTTTTCCTATTTGCTCTTTGGTGTTAAGCATCATACCATGAATCAGCCTCCTGTGTTTTTATGTATATCTCAGTAATTTGATATAAATAGCTGTTTTAAAAGCCATTTGAGTATATTTTGTATTAGGATATTTTATGCAGAAAAAAATACAAATTAAAACAAAAAAACTTTAACCTAGGGACTTTATACTAACTAAATAAAGATGTATGCCTTCTATAAGTATAGCGGTCTATCAAAGTGTTTGCATGATAATGTGGCTTTTTGAAATGAAATATTGAAGTCATTCCTCAAAATCTTAATTTGAAATCAGATTTGAAGTCACATACATTTTCAGGTAGTTTGTCTCAAGTCTGAGTGTATAATGCCTTTCTAAAACAAAGTAATCATAAGTGAAGTGTATACAAAGTACAAATGGTTTTGGGTAACTAAGATTAACAAAGAATGTGGCTTAAGTTTCTGGCAGCCAAAAAAAGAGAAAGCTTATTTTATTAGAAAAAGCTTTCTAAGTTTTTCTATAGACCACAACTCCCTTAGAAACATTACCTTAAAGGGAGGGAGAAGAGATTAGAATCAAATCACTTTGGGGAATCCCATATACTATAATTTTTCCCTCCTAGAGACTTACAATGTATAAGAGCTTACTAAAGTCTTCATATTTTTCTGGTGTAAACAGAAATGTCTAACATTATATATATATTGTTTTATATATGTTTTATATATTTATACATATAAAACATATATATAATATATATTATAACATATATAATATATAACATATATATTATAACATATATATAACATATATATTATATATAACATATATATTATAACATATATATAACATATATATTATATATAACATATATATTACATATATATTATATATAACATATATATTATATATAACATATATATTATATATAACATATATAATATATAACATATATATTATATATAACATATATAACATATATATGTTATATATCACATATATATTATATATAACATATATTATATATAACATATATATAATATATATGTTTTATATATTTAATTAAATATGCAGTTATCTGTATATAGATATAGATATATAAATAATATAACTATAGATGCTTTATATGTTAATATATAGTTAACATATAGTTATGTGTGTAATAGTTGAATATATAAGTATATATGGTTGTGTGTATATATATAATAAATATATATGTACTTCTTCCCAAATAGTATCATCTCTTTTATTTTAAGAACTTCAAATACTATCCCAGACAATTTCAATTCAATGTATTCTATACATTGTAAATCACTGACAAGGTTAGAGGGAATTTATTAACAGACTGGGATTTTTAAAAATCTACCAGAAACCACAAATAATGACACAGTATGCAAGTTTATTTACTGCACCCATCTTTTTTACTTAGCACAGTTTTTAAAAAGGAATTTTTATCTGGTTTCTTTTTCAAATTATAATGAATATTATATTTATATTTTTTAAAAAATACATCAAAATGTTATGAAGATTTTGGGTTAAAAAAAAAACATGACAAGATATTGCCAGCAATACTTAAAGAGGACCAGTCCAGTGGTTGCTATAGAGATGAGTGTATCCCAGGCAGAAGACAAAATTAAGCAAAGAATGTAAAGGAATGTTCAGGGTTAAATGAGGCTTGGGAGGTAAGTTTTGGTTAGGCAGTGAAGAGTCTTGGCTAAAGAGTGTGTATCCTCTGAGAAATTTCTTAGCATTTCATTTTACTTTTTTCTTCTCTCTTTTAATAAACTTGTCATGTATGTAAAAAAGACAGATACATTTTAAAAACAGCCTGCAGAAACAGCAAGAGCAGGATAGCAGTAAACAGTTTCCCCAAAGAAAAAAGTAAAAAGCCAAGAATCTTCTACTCACCTGAGGAGAATGGATGGTTTTTGGGGGGGGGGGGGTGTGTGTGTGTGTGTTAGGGAGACAGATGTGGATAAGGAGGGAGAAAAATCTTCTAGTATGATAATGAAAGTAGGTGAGATAATTGTATATGAAGTAAAATATTTAGATTTCTGAGTTTAATATTTTGTAGAATAAGCAATTTCAGATAATGACAAGATCCAGGTTGCACCCATGGGCATGGAAGACTGAATGAAGTAGGGCCAAAGTCACACAAGGGAAAAGTTCAAGGTTAGACTGGAAAATAGGAGGTAAAATCACCTAGATGACAGCAGGAATTGCCAAAGGATGGAAAACTTTTGATCATGTGGTGAAATTCTCAATAGAAATAAGGACAGTATGTAAGCAGACAGCCAACCAACAAATGAAAAAAGGAAAATACCATGTATAAAGGAAAAACCATTCTAAAGGAGAATTGGGGTATTTGAGGAAAAGTGGTAAAAACAGTATTTTTTGAATAAGCAGTTTGTAGCCACAGTGACGTTAAATCTAAAGCCTGACCTTGAAAAACGTGCATGAGAATTGCATGGATGTGGATAAAATAGATAAAAATTTGTTCACTTAATTGGAAACTAAAGGAATTCATAAAGCATAATAATAGTGTTAAGAAGGAAAAAATCCTACATGGAGAAGCATAAGTAGGGAACTGATGAATTTGATGTTGAATGAAAATGGCTAGGATGACAAATAATAAAGAGTTTCACTATTAACTGTGATTATGAGATACAGTAAAGGGGATATCAAGTAGAAATAAGTATTAGAAAAGTGGATCAGTCAGATTTCCGTGCAAGCATTAGATACTACTTAAATTGGAAATTACAAAATTGTTGGAAGTGCTGCTGAATTGGAAATCAGGACACCTGTCATTGTTCATTCTTGCCACCACAGGCAAGATGCAGTTGCTGGAAGCTACGGAAAACCACTGTGAACATCACAGCTGCCCAGAGCTCAGATGACCACATAGCAGAATATGAGGCCGTATGTGGGAGCCTATGTGTCAGCTATCATTCCTACTAACGGAGGCCTGCCCTTGGCCTTTTGCCTTCCTTTTACCTTCAAAATTTTATTTCATCCTTGGCAGAGTCTAAAGCACATCCTGTACTCTGATGGCAAGGGAAAATGGTGAATGTGGTTTCCAGAATTCGGGCCACTTCAAAAAAGCACTTAGAACATACAGGAGCGTGGGAATGGAGACTAACTAAGAAGGGCAAAATATTTATGAAAATAAGAGTAAAAATATCATAGGAAAAAAACCTTCTTTACAGTTTTAAGTTAAACTTTGGCAAGTTCTTTTGTTGAGCGTGGAGGCATCCTGGCCTGTAAGATTACAATGTGTAGTCCTAATATACAGAACCAAATAAACACAGAGATCACTGACAAACTTAATGCTCTCACATATTACCAGCTTTTACAAAATCCTCCACAAGTGCTGGGTAATAGCTGACTATATAGTTCCCAAAACCCAAAAGGGGGAAAATCAACCATGTGTTTTAGCACAGTGGTTCTCTAAGTGTGGTGTCTAGAGGAGCAGCAGCACCAGCAGCAGCAGCATCTGTGAACTGGTGAGAAAGGCAAATACTTTGGACCTCTACCCAGACCTACTAAATAAAAAATGTTGTGGGTAGGGTCCAGCATTCTATGTTTAACAGGCTCTCTAGGTAATTCTGATACATGGTAGAGTTTGTGAACCACTGCTTTAAATAAAAGAACAGTGGTTATAGGCCTATATTAAAATATTAAATATTATGGTATAATTTAAGCTCCATAATGCCCTTTTAAGAGTGAGGCAGACACAAATTTGATGAGATTACACTGAATTAAAGCATACTTGTTTTTCTTAATATGCTACATTGTTATGTACAAATGGTATATCTATGGATTTTTAGGTTAAACTGTCTTTTAAAAAAATGCAAACATTATCTCACTTGAGAAATTATTGTTTGACTTCATTTACTAAAGGCCCAACTATACCTTTTTGGTAGTCAAAATAATAATAGCTGACATTCATATAGTACTTGTAATATGTCAAGGACTTATCTGTGCATCATACTTACACTAATTTATTTAGTACTCACCTATGGGATAGTTGTCAGTATTATTATCATCCCCTTTTTTTGCATATGAAAAAGTAGAGGTAGTGACAACTGAGATTTCAAAGCTAACTAGTTTGACTCCAGTCTTTTATTTGGTACCAGCCATACAGCGTAAATAAGAAAATAGTACTACAAGGATATTTTCATGCTCCATGCATCTTTTTAACAAATAAAATCTGATTTTTATATGCATGTACTAAATTGACAAATGGTACCTTTCTATAAAAATCACAATAAAAAATTTTAGCAGGGACTTTTTCTACCAGAAAGCTTTTTTTTAAAATACATATATTAGTCCTCATAATGTTGTTAAATGCTGTTACTAAGTTAAAATTGGCTTTAAAATCATACTGCCATAAATAATTTTTGCTTTAAATGAATGACTTGCTACTCTGATATCTAATTTCTAGTGGAAGACACAGTGCAAGAAGTAAAAGAGAAACACAAAAAAACAAAACAAAACATTGCCAAGTTAGCAGCTCGGAATTATGTTTTACCTTAGTGTGGCTTCCACCTCTTTTGAAGTAATGGCCCATTTTGTTGCCTTGACTTTGGAGTACTTTTAAGACTCAGGAAGTCAATAATCCTTTTGGAAGAGAGAATTAATGAGTCTTTCAGTGTAACCAATTTCAGGGATATCAGGGAGGCCTGTTATAAAATTATTACAAGCAATATTTATATGATCACATATATGAACTATAAGTATTTGCAATTTTATGTTTCTGTTATCTGCTGTGGGAACAGCTTTTTGATAATGGGAATTTTATAAAAATGGTTTATTAAAATGTCTAGTTTTGGTGTCTACTCATTATTTTAGATGAATTACAACTCTGAATAAGACTCGAAGGCACCATTTTTTAGTGCCAAGGAAATTAAAGTAATGTGTATTCATGGCAGAGAAAATGAAACCACTATCAGTACTGTTAGGGAAATATATAAAAGAGTTAATTGCTTTCAGAGGCTGAGACATATGCCTCAGGTACATACTAATTTAATGTTCTTCCTTAAAATATAGTCAATTATTCAAACACAACAAATAAATTACTCCAATATTTTAAAAATGATTTCCACCAGTCCATATTTGGAGAGGTACTATTTAAAAATACATTTTATTTCATATATCACCAAGAAAGGTGATATTTTTAGGATACTTCTGAAAGATTTTAACTAAGTACTACTGGCAACTGAAAAAAAATAAGAGAAGTTATAATCGGTGTTAAGAAGTAAAGTTGATTGTTATGAGAAATGTTTATCACCAAAGAGAATTTTCAAAATTATATAACATGAATCATATATAATATATTTGATAACTAGGTTAGCATTAAGCCTCTTTGATTCAAACTGTGTTCCAACCAGTGTTTCAGATACATTCTAGAAGTTTACTTTTACCTTTGATTGTAAAGGTAGTTTTTAAAGGGTGAGTCATTAGGGAAGTTTTTAAAAATATACAGTTGCTACTCACTTTATCCTAAAAGGAAAGGAAGATTAAATTTAGCTGAGAGAAAATACTTTTACATTATATTCTCAGTAATACTAGGGCAAGATGGTTTTGCATGGCATTTGTACATTATGGATACACAATATACACAATTTACAGGTGGGTATTGATAAATATACTATTACTGGATAATGAAATGAAAAGTAAAAGTTATGCAGGGTATGGGAGAAGGTCATAATTGTCTGATTACCACACAGTTGCATGGGTTCTTTATAGATATTCTCCTTTTATATAAACAGTATGTGTATTTTAATTAATACATTGTCTACTGAAATAATAGAAAATCTACCTTTACTTCTGAATTTATAATCATAACTCGGCTTTAAAAAATTGCAATATTAAAAAAGAGAATTAATACATGGATTATCTACTATAACATGACTGTTATATATTCCAAATGGAAAAAAATGTGTTCAACTAATAAGCATTTTGATGCTGAGTTTATACAAAAAAAAATTGTTTCTCATTATAGGTGTGTTTAGGTGGAGTCATTATTTGTCTCTCTCTCTATATATATATAAAATATAGAATACATATATATATGTACAAAATAGAACAGAGGGATATATTAAGTAAGTACTTTGTGCTCACTTGTGGTTTAAGAACTGATATGTTTTTCTCTATACAAACCTATGTCCTTTACTGGCAGTTATCTTCACTTTTTGGGTTGCTACTTTTTAGAGAAAGTCATTCACCAATGGATAAAAATCATTTTAAAACAAAGCACCAAGGCTTAGATCGTAGCACATCCACCACAACAGAAAGAAATAGAAAGTAAATTAAGCCACCAACAATGATGAGGCAAACAGGGCTCTGTGAATGGTGAAAATCAATGAGGTCAAAATGGACCACTTTCTTCCCATTGATTTTTCTCTTTTGCTTGTTTCTTGGAGCTGGATTCAATTGCTCAATTACTCTATGTCCTTCCTTCCTTTCTTCTTTCCTTCTTTCTTTCCTTCCTTCCTTCCTTCTTTTGTTTATTTCCTTTTTCCCTTTTTTATTTCACTCTTAAATGGTGCTCTGACACATATTGCTTAATAATAACTCAGTTCCAACAAAGGACAATAATGTCCCTGTGAAAATCAAATTTGAATCACCAATACTGACCTCTTCCCAAACTCTAGGCATATATTGAACTGCCAAACTGATATCTTCATTTGCATATAGATGCAATCATCTAAAATGCATGGTGGTCAAAATAAAATCCTCACTTCTGACCTTTGAATATATTCCTCTGCGTGGTTCACCTTGGTAAATAGCTACCTGTTTTCATTCCAAAAGATCTAGGAAAACTCTCTGGTTCCTCTTTTTCTCTTCACTGCAGCATTGTTTTAAGCAGCAAATCTTGTTAGCTCTACTTTCAAAAGACATTCTCAGTCCTTCTACTTATGTTTATTTCTACTGCATCCACTTTAATCCAAGCCAAAACCATTTTTTTTCTATAATCACTTCTTGACTGATCATCTATTCTTGACTCTTGTTTTTCTCCAGATCTAATCTTCACAGGACAGGGGCATTATATTTTTAAAACATAAATCAGATCAGATAAGCCTTCTACATAAACTCTCTCTATTTGAAATTGTCCTATGGTTTATTTATTGTGATATAAATCCAAACTTCTCACCATGACTTAAAAGGCCTTATTATTCTAGTGTGGGCTTTATTCTCTGACTTCCAACCACTTTCCCTTTCCTCTGCCATCACATCCTTCCACACTAGACTGATTCCTAAACTTTCTTATCCCTTAAAACTTTATATCTGCTATTCTCTATGCCTATAATTTTTTTCCCCTACATCTTTTTTTTGTCATTTGTATATCAGTGCAAATTTTATAGTTTATTTTTTCACAGCATTTATCAATATCTGAAATTATGTTATTAAATTATCTAATTTTTGACTTTTTGCCCTAACTAGGGTATAAACTCAACGACAACAAGGACTCTTTCTGGTTTACTCATCACCATATATTCAATGCCACAAGACTGTCTAGCACATAGCAATCACTCAATAATGGCCACTTGAATAAATAGCCATAAATTTATCAATAAAAAAGTTTGAAGTAAGTACTGTCAGTCATGCCAGATGTTGTGGGAGGACATAAAATGATCCCAATAATCTAGTTCATGTTAAGAATGATGCCCAGTCACCTGATGCATGACAAGATACAAGTCATTTATTAGGGACATTCAAAATGGCTACCTGAAAGCAGTCTTATGAAGTTAAATTGATAAGTTCAGTCATTGCTACTGCCTCAGGGATACATGATGGTGGGTGTTAAGCCAATCTTATATTAAAGAATATTCTAAAAAATCCATGTCACAGCCACAAAGAGCCTAAGGAAGACCTGACAACGAAATGTAATGTAGTATTTTGGATGGAATACTGGAACATAGGTAAAAAGTAAGGAAATCTAAATAAATTATGAACTTTAGTTACTAGTAATGAATCAATGTTGGTTCCTTACTTCTAAAAATTGTACCATATAGGCCAGGCACAGTTGCTCACACTTGTAATCCCAGCACTTTGGGAGGCAGAAGTGGGAGGATCACCTGAGTCCAGGAGTTCAAGACCAGCCTTAGCAACATAGCAAGACCCCATCTCTACCAAAAAAATTAATAATTAGCCAGGTGCAGTGGTGCATGCCTGTAATCCAGGCTACTGGAGATGCTGAGGTGGGAGGACCACCTGAATCTGGGAGGTCAAGGTTGCGGTGAGCCGTGATCATGCCACTGCACTCCAACCTGGGCAATGGACTAAGATCCTGTCTCCAAAAACAAACAAACAACAACAAAAAAACAACAAAACAAAAACTAACTACTGAGGATAAAATAAAAATTGTATCATGTAAATATAAACAGTTAATAAGCGAAACTGTGGAGCAGGGTCGGAGGGTATATAGAGTCTAATACAGATCTGAAAATATAGTCTGTTAATTAAATAATATATATTACTCACACATTTGTTGAGAAAAGCCTTAAGGGAAAGAAAAAATGTTCCCTTATAAATATTGTGGTAGCACCCTTCCTGAGTCAATTGCATTCTATATTAAACCATCTTTTGCTATTTTAACTGAAGGAAAAATTTACAAATGATTTTGCCAACTAAATTGCATGTTTCAAAATCCTTAATGTTCTAAAAAACTTTTATTGATGGTAACTCTCTGGAAATAGTCAATTAAAATGAAATTCAAAATTTTATTGAAAGCTAATTGATTAAATAGAACTGTTTAAAAGATAACATAACCACAAATAACTATAATTTTAGTATTATGTTTATTTACATTTAAAGGAAAGGTTTAATTTGGTAAATATTTGGTTTGATAAGAATGCAAGGAAATTGCCTTAAATTTTCCTTTCTATTGAGTTATTTTTTGATACATTAGTTAACTTTGTCAGGCTAATTTAAATTATCTGTCATAATATGCATGTCTATAGTCTGTGAGGTTTATCCCTTGACTCATCATTTTATACACCGAGCTCATCAAAAATATCTTACCTTAGCGACCCAATATTAGTTCCAGGACTTAGTAATCTACTTTAATTTGCACACATCACATACTTTCCTTTTTTATAACGGAGGGCAGCCAGAATTTAATTAGATGGCAGAGTTCACACCACAGGATATACTGTCCTTTAATTAGTAGCATATATTGTTTCAGATGCTTACTTAGACACACTGTTAACACTATGAATGAATCACAATACAATCCCAGAATGTTAATGGAGACATATGTATTTATTATTTTATTGTTTTCATTTATAAAAGTACGTATGCCTTCTAAGTGATTAGGGAGATATTAAAAGAATGTTACTTAAATTAAATATCTTCTAGAACTAATACTAAAGTAGAAAATTCAATTATATGGTGAATCGTATGTTTTTCTTATTTCTGTAGAAAGCAGGGAAAAATTTTCTCACCCTCTTCCTTTTAAACTAGATTATTTTTCTTTGTCACAGCCAGGCATCATGCTTGATTTACCTTTAATGCTATATAAAACATCTGAAGCCTCAAACACACAGGAATAATTTGAATCTTTTCATTCTCCCTAAGAAAAAATTAACAGACAGCTCATATGATTTCTGTCTCAGTGTATGTCTTATTTTTCATGATCAAATCACTTCTTTTCAAGTTATTAGATTGTTTATAGAATCATTCAAAAGTTTGTTTTTACTTGTAAAACAAGGCCATCACAATTTAACATTTGATTCATTTTATAAAATGCAAAAAAAAAAAGAATTTTACAATTGAAGCCCCTAAACATTCCTGTAACCAAAATAAAATAACTGTAACAGTAAATGGGATCCATTTGGTATGCAAAATATTTGTAGAAAAGTTCAAAAGCCATTATTTGCAATTGTAAGATGCAGAAATTTTTTTATAAAATATGTATCTTTGCATGTCTCAACTTGGAATTAATTGTAAAGCATGAAAATACAAATAACTTGAGACAACATTACATAGGAAAGGCTATAAAATGTAATCAATATTTTGGACATTGTGTAAAATACTCCCCACACTATAATTCATGATTGATTCATACATTTCATTTATTTTTGGTCTTCTGCTCATAAATTATTTGAAAGTAGACCAATTGAATTATTTTCTGTTTTTGTCAGTGTGTATGTATGTGTGTGTGTGTGCGTGCATGTGTGTATTAGTCTGTTCCCATGCTGCTAATAAATACCTACCCAAGAGTGGGTAATTTATAAAGAAAAAGAGGTTCAATGGACTCATAGTTCCACATGACTGGGGAGGCCTCACAATCATGGCAGAAGGCGAAGGAGGAGCAAGGTGCCTCTTACATGGCAGCAGGCAAAAGATCGTGTACAGGGGAACTGCCATTTATAAAACCATCAGATCTTGTGAGACCCCCCTCACTATCACGAGAACAGCATGGGAGAACATGCCCCCATGACTCAGTTATCTCCCACCAGGTCCCTCTCATGACACATGGGAATTATGGGAGCTACAATTCAAGATGAGATTTGTTTGGGTGGGGACACAACCAAGCCATATCAGTGTGTTTATGTGTGTGTGTGCATGTGTATACGAAAAAAATCCATAACAGAAATTTTTTTCATGAACATCATTGCCAACCTTTCATATATGATTACTTTTTCTTTTCTTTTCTTTGTTTCATAGAGAAGTCAAATTTAAGAGTTATCAGCTACATTAATACTTTCTTCCAGAGTAGTAGGAAAAGGTGAAGGCATGAGAAGAAAAAATCCTCATATGTTTATTTCTTTCAACTGCTTGGATCACGTTTGAAGAGTTAAATTGCTTTAGCTTTTTGTTTTGGTTTGCTTTGGCTTTCTCTAAAACAGATACTTCTTCTGAAAAAAATATAAAGAATTAGTACATTCTGCTTTTTTTTAAGCATTTGCTTTTTGAAAGCATGAGAAAGTAAATAGCAAATGTTTTCCTCAGTGATTCTTTTTAAACCTCTATACTTGTCAGCTTCCCTTTTACTAGCAGATACCAATAGTAAAAGTGTCATCTGTAAGCAGAAGATCCTCATCTTAACACCTAAACACATTAATTCTTTATTCATGAGTATATTCTTTAAGGAAGTCTGAAACTTGGTTCATTCAAAGCTGGAAAGAAAAAAATTAAGATGATCGTCCAATTCTAAAATATTTGTCAACATTTTACGATATTTCAATGTTTTAGAAATATTTTAATGTTACACTGTTCTCACAATGAAGTGTAAGTGTGCCATTTTCCAAGTAACAGAGATACAAAATGACCACAGCTATTAATTTAGGTTAACTGTTAAATCAACTTTTACAAAACTTTTAGTTAGGCAAGTCATTTTATTACTTTTGTTTTTTTTCTGCTGCACTCTGAGGGAAGTGTCTGACTTTTTATTAAAGGCACATAATGACTGAGATGCTGGTATCATCTAAAGAACATTCAGGTAATTTGTAATAGTAATTAGAAGAGACTACAATTATTCTTGGTTGAAATACTTCAGGGCTAAAGATTTTTTTTTAGGGCATGATGTTTTATAAGATATCAAAATGTCATTCTCGAGTATCACAACAATCTATGAGTTTTCAAATGAACATGATATTAGGTACCCAATGATTTTTGAAAGAGTTGCGGTTATATCCATTATGTATTAACTCTTAATAAAATATTTTTGTGTTTTCATAGACTATATCCCCATATAACCTCTCTGTGTAGTAATTTTTCATGAAGAAAAGTTATGAAACAATTAAAAAAAAGGATTCTGAACAGATCTAATATATAACTGTCTTTGTAATCCTTTCTAGTCTTATCTTGCTATTTCCTTTCAAGAACTTTTTCTATGGTGCGTTTTTTTTCTTTAGTCCCTAGAGAATTATTTTCTAACTCATTAGTTGAGTTTTTTAGCCCAGTATTATTGTACTATTACATTTTAAGCAAATTGTTACAACTGTAAGCAAATTTTTACAACTGTAAGCAAATTGCAAGCAAGTTTATTTTCCCTGCAACTTGGTATACTTATACCATGGCTGACATTTTTTCAGATGAAACATTTTGCCAAGCAGGTAATATGTTGTGGTAAAAGAATGGCACAACTTACAATGAGTAAGAAGAAAGGGAAACAATCTTGTGTCTACTGGAAACTGAAAGACCTTTTCCTTGAGAGAATAGAAAAGAACAGTTCCTTGCTGAAGGGCAACAAAGAAAACAGTATGGCTGCTTAAATAGAAACCATAAGAAGTTCTTTTGGTACAATATCATTTGAATTGTAATTGTTGCTGACTTTAGTATTGTTTTGAACTTTAAATTCATGAGGAGTGCTATTAAAAATATTGGTCATTTATACCCCTTTTAATGGGTCCATGAAGCAATGACATGCTATAATGCTTTCTGTCTTTAAATGGCCCATCAGAGTACACTGTAATCTTACATCTTCCTCATGATCTGAGAGCTGGGAAATGCTTTTAGCCGAGGATATTTTATGCCTCTGGGTGTTAAACACTCTACTTGTAGATATTCCCTTCACTGCTAAAATTTTGGAAAATAATCATCTCTCCCCAAATCTAAGTTTATTTTATTCTTATTTCCAAAAAGGCATCTTCTTTGGATGGGTATGCACACATTTGAAAGTGTAGATGAACACAGAGAGATTTTATACCACTGCACTTTGCATGTCCTGTATGGCTTGCTGTTTACTGAGCTGTGGCCTCTTCATTTATATTTTGGTGAGTGTTTCATCTCATAATGATTGATAAAATATTTACAAGTGACAGGGCTGACTCTTCCCTGAAGGCACAAAGAAAAAGAGTATTATGCTAGACAGGAAAATGTTTAGGCACCTGGATGTACTTTGAAGGAAATGTTCCTTAAGTGGAAGCGTTTGGTGTTATAATGGACCTCGTCAACAAATCAGTAGGTAGGAGAGATTTACAAACATTTTTAAGGACATTATCAGCAAGCGGTGTTGTCTGGGCCTACTAGGAACTCAGGACACAGAAAGTAGAAGAATCTTTGCTAAAGTACAATGCCTGTTATGCCACATATTTTCATAGAGGCTATCCTTTAACAACTTATTTGCTCAGTGCATTCTAAGTTCTGAAAAATGTATCCTTGCTGTTGCACTAGCATGCACATATCTGGAAGTGTACATAAACAAAAAGTTTGGGAATTACTGGCCCAGGACATTCAAATCATCATTAGCCTATTTTTTCCAGGAATGTTAATCAACCATTTAGTGGAACGTAGTCAACAGTAATGTATTGCCAAGTTAATGACACCAAAAATATAAGGGTAATATTTGGGAGCCCTAGATTTTTTTTAACATAGAAGCAACCAAATAAATGTATAAAACATAATTTGTAATTTTTTTATGACTAGAAATGAATTAAGTTTGCTTCTTAATAAAATGGAAAACAATTGAAATTATTTGAATATGGTCGAAAAGTGGTTACTTTTTAGGCTACTGGCCTAAACCCTATGGGAAAGTGAGCTGCCTACCTTTTTTTTTAGGACACTTTGTTTAGTTGCTCTCATTTTCATGCTGAGTTCTTTCCCTTGCATATTATTCTAAAGTATTTTCTCCTCCTCTTTTTTAAAAATAGCAACATATTTTCAAATACAAAAAGTGAATATTTTAAATCTTGTCCATCATTTTTAGATGATTACTCTATTCTAATTCTACAACTACCTGTCCAGACATTGGAGCACAGGCAGATACCTCATTGGCTTACTATTCTTTTCCTTCTAATGGCAAGGCTGATATTTGTTAATACAGCTATTTAAAATAAAACCACCAACAACAAATTCTTCAAGAAGGCCACTGATGATTCTGTAAAAATGTATGTGTGTGTGTGTTTGTGTGCGTGTGCATGCACATGCTCACATGAATGAGCTCGTGGGTTCCTAGACAGATTTCATTAAACAGAAAGAAAGAGAGAAACATACAATCCGTTTGCTAGTATATTGATGTTTGCAGAAAACCTTTATCAAAATTTAATGACCCTAAAGGTGGATATCGATTTTCCTTTTTCTTCAGACAATATTTCATTTGTGATATTGACTTGCCACAAATGAATGTTTGCTTAAGACAGTGTTACATGTTATAGAGCAATACTACATAAAAGGCTTGCAGCTCTTGTTCTCTACAAGGAACAACCAAGGCACTCATAGGTAGCAATGGAATGTAAAACCAAAGCCAACCTGTCTTTTTCATTCTTTTCATGTATATATAGGAACATATAAGAATTTAATTTTTTCCTTAGGTTTATGAGGAATATCTTGCCATTGTGAATCTGGATTTGTAAGAACGATACGTTAGTGTATTAGTTTCCCAGGGCTGCCATAACAGAGGGCCACAAACTGGGTGGCTTAACCAACAGCAATTTATTGTCTCAGATTTCTGAAGGCTAGAGGTCCAAGATCAAGTTGTTGGCAGAGCCTTGCTGCCTCTGAAGGCTCTAGGGAATGATATATTCCAGGCCTCTCTCTTAACGTCTCATAGTTACTTTGGCATGTGGCAGCAACTCCAGTCCTCACAATCTCCTTATGTGGTTGTCTCTCTCCAAATTTACCTTTTTAATAAAAACACCAGTCATATTGGAGCCCACCTGCTACAGCTTAGAGTGGAAGCTTAGCTAGTTTAGACACTCCTATGCCACATCCTATGTTCTGCATTCCATGATTGTGGCTTGAGTCATTTTAATTGCAACATTGGCCTGATCGGCTGCCATTTTATTATCGTGCCTTGACCATTGTGCTCCCCTGCCCTGCTGTGCTTTCTTGCATAATGACAATGTATTCCCTGGGCCAGATTGGAAGAATTGTCTTGGGCCACACATAAAATACACTAACACTAACAATAGCTGGTGAGCTAAAACCAATGCAAAAAAAAAAAATCTCATAATGTTTTAAGAAAGTTTATGAATTTTTGTTGGGCCACATTCAAAATTGTCTTTGTCAAGAAGAAGACAAGGATATCTTCTCCTTGATGAACATGGTCTTCCCGATGAGCATGACCGTTCCAGATTCTCTCATTTCTAGCTCTGGTCTATCTCACTTCCCTCTGAATTCCAAGCTCGAATTCTGGTATTAGAATTAACACTGCTTTTTTGTTCTCTACCAAAATGGAGATAAATTCGCTAAGGGTACATGTTCTTTTGACTTAATGGACCCATGAACCCTTTTTTCCATCAGAAGGCTGTCAGGAGGTGATAGTATTGCCTTGAAATAAAAGTCTAATCCAAGCTTGTCCAACCTGTGGCCCAGGATAGCTTTGAATGTGGCCCAATACAAATTCATAAACTTTCTTAAAACATTCTGAGACTTTTTTTGTGATTTTTTTTTTTAGCTCATCAGGTATTGTTAGTGTTAGTGTATTTTATGTGTGGCTCATGACAATTCTTCCAATGTGGCCTAGGGAAACCAAAAGATTGGATTCCCCTGGTCTAATCCATTATCATCTAGAAGAAATAACTTTTAAAATAGACCTGCTTATGTACAACTATTTCTGATTGATTAAACTATTTAATATATCTATTACTTTCTTTAATAATACTACTGCTTTCATTTAACTATTACATGATTCTTTTGAAATGATATATTTACAGAAGAAGATAGGGTTCATCTGACATATGTTAAAATCTTGTCTTAAACATGTGGCAATATGTATCTCTGGCTAAAAATTCTTTAACCACTAGCTTTCAGGACTTTTAAGTACCTGCTAAAAAGCTGTGCATATGTCTACTTTATTTAATAAAGTGGTCTGCAAACTTAGGTATCAAACTTTAAGTTATCTGCATTTAGTTATTCCTACTGCTATTGGCAAGAACTATCAGAATTACAATGTTTTTCTCCTGCCAGAAAAGTACTAGAGACTTTTTGTTTTTGTTGCTAAATGAAGACACTTTGACATAGATTCTTTTCCTAATAGTAGACGCTAATAGAGACAATATTTTTCACAACAGCAGCAATGACAACAACAAGTTTACTTATTTCATTATTTCATTGAACATGGCTATTATCTTTGTGCAAATGTTATTAGAATTCTGTGGTGGAAGTAAATGTAACCTTAATGTATTTACTTTTCAGTTCTTTCACCCTTAGTAGCTGTCTGTATTTCTAGTAATTTTTAAAAAAAATATAATCTATAAATCATAAACTGACATTGAAACAGTGAGACTTGTCTATAGGTCTTAAAGCCAGTGCCACATGCTCATGTGATGAATTTAGCTTACATATTTGCAATACCATACAGGTAGAAATACTAGTTACTGTTTCATTACAATTAATCCAGGAATGCACGTGGACATCTTTTCAATAAATTTTCCTTTTGACAATAATGCAGAAAACACATTTATTTAATGAAAGCATGGGTTGTTACTCAAAACCACTATTCACTTTGTCTTCCATTGTTGACTGTTATAATTCTGATTAGTAACTCATGTCTAACAGGACTAATGATTAAGTTTTGTAGGAATGAAAGTGAGGAGGAAATTATTCTGATTTTTAAAATATAGAAAAACTAAAAAACATCAAACGTGAAAACTTCCAATATGGAAGGAACTCTGGCTTTAAGTAGTAGGTTCAGTTTATAACAAGTATGCAAAGTTATATTGTAAAGCATATTCTAGTTGCACAGTAAGTCATCTCTAAAAATAATAATAGTAATATAGGGCTAATCATTTAGTATTACTAAAAGAATGACTAGATTACAAGAGTCATAATATATAAGATAATATGAATTTCCGCAGGCAGCACTGTTTTATTCAGCAGGACTTATAGGTATAAAAGAATATCAAGGAGAAAGAGGCAGATATTTCAATGTGGTGGTAAGAGTGATGAGACATGTATTAATTTTGCCTGGAATTAAGCTGAGTAAATATTTAAGCTATAGACATATACTATATATCTGTGATAGGCTAGACATTGCACAAGTTGCTAGGAATATACTGGTGAACAAAATTTAGCCTCATCCCTGCTTTCATGAAACATACAAACTAGTGGAAAATAGTGCTCTTCAAATAACATAAAAATGAACTCAAGAGTGCAAACTAAAAAAGTGCTCTCAAGAAAAAAAGGCATAAAGCATGCAATACAGATCAGTAGACTTTAAACCTGGATTCCATACTCACTAAAAGAGTTTGGAAAATTATGTACCTCTTCACCCATGTTTAACTTGTCATCTAAATTTTTCATTGTAAGTTGAAATTTCTTAATGGGTCCAATGTACATTATTCAGGTGATGGATACTGTAAATTACCTAATTTTACCACTATGCAATCTATGCATATAAAAAATTGCACTTGTACCCTATAAATGTATACATAATTTTTAGAAGGAGATAAATAATAAATTTTATAGAGTTGCAAAGGCTGCTGATTCTAGCATGTGGTAACTCCTGTCTAGTAAAAATGTTATAGCATTCTGAAAATCATAATTATTTGATACCCCTTTCCAACATTAAAAAATAAGCCTGCTCTTTTTTAACATTTGAAAAATGTGTACCTTTCCTTTTTACTCTTTGAACTGATATTTGTTCCATGACATTCAAAGATTTTCATCCAAGTCTATACATAACACATTTTTATAATTATCATACCACAAATATGTATGTATGAACATTTTAAAATCTGTCTTCTCACATTCATAAGACATTAAGTACTTAAACATATTTTCTATGCTAACTTATCAACTCAATTAATATTTTTATATAATTAGTTATAACATATTCTAATTATTTATTTTTTGGTCTTATTACTGGCTCTTTCTAAGATTTATGATGTGTTAAATACTCTTTTCTTTTTGTAAGGCTTTTCACCCTTGACTTCCTTGGGCCTTCTCTTGGTTTGCATTCTTTCTATCACTTATTTCTGAAGGTCTTATTTGGCTCCTGATCTACTGCTAAATTTTATTCGGTTCCTACTTATAAAGCTGAAACTCTCAAGATTTCAGAACTCTTTTGGAGTCGTCTGTTATAATCATGACATTGACTGAGTCACATCTTTCTCGGTTGATGCCTGTTTAAAATGTAATGTTGAGCCATCAGCCCCTTGACTCTTGTCTGGCCTTTTGACTTGCTTAAACCATTAAAACATGGCAGTTGTGGCATTGCACATGGTCCTGAGCCTTGGCCTGAAGAGACATAGTGGCTTCCGCTTTTGCTTCTTGGGATTCTACCTTGAGTCCGAGTTCACCATATGAGGAAGCTAGTCTGGAAGATGCAAGGCCACATGGAAAAGATAAACCAGTCCAAGCCCCCGACCTATGATTGAGGCCATTTTATACTTTCCAGTACTGCCAGGCTGGATAAAGCTACGTAGATGAGTCCAAGTAAACAAGGGAAATAACTTCCTAGACATTTTATAGAATTGGAAAATCTTTGCTGTGTTAAACCACTAAGTTTAAAGTGGTTGTGTAGTAACAGATGATTGATATATACTTACATTAGAAAACCTCCAGATCTCTATCTCTTTTTACCACGTTACTACTGAACAATTCCCTGATGTCCTAGAGATACTTCAATGTCAACATCTTCAAAACGGAATTCCTTATCGTTTAGCTTCTCTTTCCTATTCCATAAATCAATGCCTATTTCATCTGCAGTTTCTGCCATGTTTGAGAATGGCACGTCTACATACCCAGTTATGAAAACAAGCAATAAATAAGTTACCCAGGTTGTTTTTTTCTCCCTTGCTGTATCTTCTCGCCAAGTGTCTATAGTCAGTGACCATACCTCAGTAACATATTTGTAATCACTATTCTTGCCTCCATTTTTGCTTTGACTTTGTTGCTGCTTTCCCCATATCTTCCTCATACTTTGCACTGTTCTTCTGATGGCCTGTCTTCATGTATCTAGGGAACCATATAATCCTTCTTTTCTATTCCTGCAAATTTAACTTTTCTAAAATGCAAACTGTATGTCATAATTTTACTCAGTTGATTAAAAAACCAATTAAGTTTAACTTAATAACTCACCGTTGTCTACAAAATTAAGTGTAACCTCTTCATCAAGACAAGGAAGACTCTCTCTGATGTATCTCAGACTAGCTCTCTGGCTTCCTCTCTCTACTGCTTATTATGTTGCAGCCGTGCTGAAATTACTAACATACTAACAAAGGCTTTCTCCTCTGTATATACTCAAGCTCCCCACTTTTCCAAGAGTGCTCCCTCCCTTCTTCACTGCCTTCTAAGATTCTCAAGATAATTGACATTTCTGGGTTGTTATCTTTTTTAAATCTCCATCATACCAAATATGGATATCTATTGTAGGAGCAATAGCTATGTCTGATTTTTTATTTATGTACATGCCTATTTCCCTCTATTGTAGTTAAGATTCCCTCAGAAGCAGGGTTCCCTAAAGGTAATGATTCAAATACAAGTAAGTAATTTTTTAGGTAAGCTAAGGATACTATTGTAGAGGAGTGGGAAAGTGAGAGAGTGAGAAAGTCAACAAAATGTGTAAAGCCAGATACTGCTGTGGGCAACTAGAGTTTAGTCCTGCAGGAAAACTCTGAACAATAGTAGAATATAAGCCTCAGGATTCTCTCTACTAGGGGATGAGGAAACTGTAGTATTTATTTACCCACTTCAGCCATTAGATGAGGGCTACTTCTAGATAGAACTGTGCGTGCACATGTGTTTGTGTGTGTGTGTGTGTGTGTGTAATTATTCTTCTGGCCTCTCAGGAGACAGACAAAGAGTAATCTTTTATGGCTTCTGAATTGGCCCTCAGGAAACGGGATGCAAATGGAAGCCAGCCCCATACATTCAAATAGTATGGTCACAGAGATAAGGGCATGGTATTAATAGAAAGCAGTACACCTCCTTGTAATATGTTATGAACTTCTTTCAGGCAGAGACAGTGCTGTATTTTTCATTATATTTCCACTGCCAAACCCAGCGCCTGGCCATACATTAGGACCATAAACACAACTGTTGAATGAATAAGTTATAAAATGAAAAATCACTGATATCATAGTAGCTTAACACTAGCATTTACTGAGTATTTTCTATAGGCCAGGCACTGTTCTATGTTCTTTACTGGCATTAATTCATTGAACTGAAGTGGAGCAAGAATAAACGAATTATTTATGCTAGTGGAAATCTGAGAAAAAGACACATCAATGAACCAATCCACTTGATCAGTAATAATTTGTAAAGCATAAGGATAAAAAATTCATCTAATACTCTGTATTTCTAGGCAATTTCAATTATTTACAATGAATAGTACAGCATAGCAATTAAGACAGTAGGCTTCCTACCAGACTGTCTTGGTTTAGTTGCTAGTTCCACAGCTTATAAGCCATGTGACCTTGGGCAAGTTATCTGAGTTCTCTGTTTGTGAAATTAGTATCATAATTGATATGGTTTGGCTGTGTCCCCACCCACATCTCATCTTGAATTGTACCTCCCATAATCACCACATGTCATGGGAAGGACGTGGTGGGAGGTAATTTAATCATAAGGGTGGGTTTTTTCCCATGCTGTTCTCGTGATAATGAATAAGTCTCATGGGATCTGATGGTTTTATATAGGGCAGTTTCACTGCCCATGCCTTCTTGCCTGCTGCCATGTAGGACATAACTTTGTTCCTGCTTTGCTTTCTGCCATAATTGTGAGGCCTCCCCAGCCATATGGAAGTATGAGTGCATTAAATCTCTTTTTCTTTATAAATTACCCAGTCTTGGGTATGCCTTTATTAGCAGCATGAGAATGAAATAACACAATAATAGTTTTTATATTATGGGTTTATGAGGGTCGTTTATATTAGTAAATTCAAAGAACATGGAACAATGCCTGGAACATCATGAGCACTCAATAAATATGATTACTATCAGTCTTTCTTAGAGGAGAATTAATTCATTTACAAAGACTCGAAGACTAGAAGTATATCCAATAATAAGCAAGAACTGTGTTGGAAATGGGTGTTTTATCTGTAAAATTTCTCTGATAGAATTCATTCATTACTTATAATGGACTGCAATTTATTGTAAAGTAGGATATACAATGTTTATTCTATGACACTAAATAGTTACGTCCTCTTGGACATCTTGAAATTATTCTTGACCCCTCCATTTCTCTTAACATCCAACCTGTCAGGAAATCCCTTGGTTCTAATTCTATTGCTACTTGCTGGGAAAAAGCCACCATCATCTCTTCAATTAGTAAAATATTCTTCTACTCCTGTCTCCTATAGTCTGTCCTTAACACAGTGTGATCTTTTAAAGTGTAAGTCATATCATGGAACACCTCTGCTCAAAGCGTTTCAAAGACTTCCTATCTCCCTCGGTGTAAAATATTTTAAAAATTCAAGCTCATAGAAGTAAAGGGTGGAATGGTGATTACCAGAGGCTGGTGGCAGGAGATGGAGGTGAACAGGGATAAAAGGAGATGTCACTCAAAGGGTAAAATGTTTCAGTTGGGCGAGAGGCATAAATTGTCATGTTATCTTACACAGCATGGTGACTACAGTTAATAATAATGTATTGTAAATTTCAAAATTGCTAAAAGAGTAGATTTTAAATGTTCCCAACACAGAGAAATGATAAATGTGTGGTGGTATGTTAATTAGATTGATTTAATCATTCCACAATTTATACATGTATCATATTACATTATACTCCATAAATACATATAATTATTATTTGATAAACAAAAATTAAATTAAAAAAAGATAAAGAATGTGTAACCCAACCAGGCTTATCCTCTGAAATCTCTTCCTACAAGTCTCTCAGCAATACATTAGCCAGACCGGCCTGTTTGCTATTATTCCAACACATCCCTATACTAGGGCCTTTGAACTTTTCCTCTAGATATCCCCAGGGCTAATTTTCTACATCTTTGAAATCTTTATTCAAATGTCCCTTCTCAGTGAGGCAATTACCCTATTTAAAATTATAAGCTACACCCTCCCCATTCTCTTTCACCTTGCCTCACTCTTCATATATTATAGAAGGGTAGGGCTCTCTATTTTCTTTACTGAAGTTTGTCAGCTTTGCCCGGAAAAGTACCTGAAACACATCTTCTAAGACGCAACAAACATTTAGAAAAAAAGTATATAAGTGTGTGTGTGTGTGTGTGTGTGTGTGTGTGTGTGTGTGTGTGTGGGTGCAGGCATAATCTAAGGTCTTACTGAAGCTCATAACTGAAGTGAACTTTATAATGGAAAGAAACTTAGGAGAGACTTTTGAGAACGTGTTGACCTTGGTACCTGGCAATCCTTTGAACTGCCCACTTGACATGATGTTTTCCCAAAATAGCACTGATGAATAACAAGAATGAGAAGGTTTCAGTCAGGCAAGTGGAACAATTGGGGGTTTACTGAAAATTATAATATATACAAAGGTAGAGTGAAAGCTGCTAATGAAACCCTGGGTGAAAGCATCCAGTATACCCACTGTGCTTTGCTCCATTTGGATTGAAGAGGGATGTTTTGAACTTAACGAGATGGTCCTCATTTCATAGCAGAAGGGTTGTAGTGGTTTTGGAGAGGCAGATATTTTTATAGACAGAAAGTGAAACATACATTTGTCCTATTGGTGCCTTCAAAGTACACTCTTGCTGGTCATTGTACATAGCCCATGCTGTGGGTGGGGAGGGATTAATGGAGTCCTCTGTATGGATGTGAGGGGCACAACATTAGCTGCAATATATTCAGTAAACAAAGAAAGGACTCCTGATACTTCAATAGGGAATTATTTTGCAATCAAACTGGCTGAGAATTTTAGGCACTCACTGATATTTATATTTTATATTCTAACTGCAGTATAAAGTAAATAATTTTTATAAGTCTGTAAAGTTTCATTATTTTCCAATCAGTTTTTCCATTAACAATTATTCAGAGCATCATCACAACATAACTTTTCCTATTACCTACCTACTGGGCCTGAATAGATAATAAGATATTGGAAAGAACTGAGTTTGAGTGAAATTCCTGGGTTTACATTATGATTCTGCCAGTTACCAATAGTATGACCTGGGAGAAAGAAAGTTTTTTATAGACTCAGTTGTTTCCATGAGCAAAACAAGGATAATATTAACCAAATAAGATTATTGTAAGGATCAGATCAGGACTTATGTGAAAACTTCAGTATCTTATGGCAGCTCAGTAGCTAGTTTTCTTTCTTAAAATTGTAAATGCTACTTTAAAGAATAGAATAAGTGAGATTATCTTTATTCTTCTCTATGCCATAACTTTTTATATGTTGTTTCTGTCCAAATGTCCAAATACAGTGAATATTAAAGTTATTGGTTTTCTTACATCATGTACTAAGTTATTGAGACTTTAGTATGTTTTAGGCTCTACTCTAGATTTGGAATACACAGCTGCCTTTTTAACCTTCTGATTGTGCATATTGCCTCATTAGGTTTTGTTTTGTTTTTTTTTTTGGTTTTTAAAAATTTCATGGAGAGAAAAAAAAATGAGGTTCTGTCATGCATGGTCTTGACCAGAGGGAGTATGCCACACAGGTAGAAGATGATTTTGAGATGTTTCCTGACAATCAGGAAGATAGCTTTAGGTTCCTCCAGTGTCCATTTTTAATCTCCAGAACTTGGTAAGGAGATTAACAGATGGTAATTAAGACAGACGGTATCAGCTTCTGGATAATTTTTTCTAAAGGGAAAAAATAAAATTAGATGATGCATAAGTTTATATGAAGAATGCTAAAAAGAATGGAGTATCAACTTGGAAGCAGAATAAGTTAAAAAGCAAAATAAATTATTCTCAAAATGTATCATTATTCTCAAATAAGACCTGATTTGACCATGCTTCCCAGAGAATGAAGTGCCAGTCTTCCAGTAGCGGGATGTACTATTGACTTCCCGGATTTGGTGATAAATTTATGAAAGGAAATCTTTGTTCACCAAGAGTCTATCACCAATCCACATGTGCTATTGTTTCCAAACAAAAGGCAATGTTCATTATGTGTGAAGGTCTAGCCAGCCCTTTAGAGTTTGACAAAATGACTTTGGCATTCCCTCATGGAACATTGTCATGGATAAGAAATTGGCTAAAATATATGAAAAATAAATTGCTATCCTGTGAAAGAAGTAAAGAATAAGTGTCACAAAGAAGCAATAGTTGGTGCAGAATTGCAGTTTTTGACATATTAAAAATATTAACCTACCTAATATAAAACCCAGTCTGTGATTCTCCCTTCTCCACTTAGTCTTCTGATTTCCCTGTGTGTCCCTCAGGTTTCTATAGCACTGGGAGGCAGAAGCACCATTTGTTTATCACCTGTCAGCTGCTTCTCTTATGCTCTAAAGTCCCTCTCACAAGGCACAGCAGAATTGAACAGCCAGAAATACAGTCGTTCCCCCTCATCCGCATTTCACTATCCACCGTTTCACTTACTTGTGGTCACCCATAATCCAAAATATTAAATGGAAAATTCCAGAAACAAACCAATCCTGAGTTTTAAATTGCACTACATTCAGAGTAGCGCGATGAAATCCTGAGCTGTCCTGTTTCTTCTAGCCTGAGATGTGAATCATCCCTTATTGTCCAGGGTATTCATGCTGTCTGTGCTACCTGCCCTAGCCACTTAGCAGCTGTCTTGGTTATCAGATCAGCTGTCTCCGTATCACAGTGCTTGTATTCAGATCACTGTTATTTGACTTAATAATGGTCCCAAAGTGCAAGAGTAGTGATGCTGGCTTTGTGAAGTGCTTCAAATGAAAAGGCGAAGGTTCTTGGCTCATAAGGAGGAAAAAACATTCATATGTCAAGGTTGCTAAGATCTACTGTAAGAATGAATCTTCTATTTATGAGATCACGAAGAAGAAAAAATAAATTAGTGCCAGTTTTGCAGTCACATCTCAAACTGCCCCCCAGATAAAAGGCAACTACTGTATATAGCTCAGACCCTACTGCTTTAATTAGGCATGATTGTGCATAATTACAGTAGACAAATACATTGCAAATTAAAGAATTTTTCCTAATAAAAAGACTGCCTTTTGTTGTGTAGCTATTTATAGGAAACACCTCAGCAATTACCTTCCTGTTTTCATTATTCATGATAACATGTGCTGTTGGTTCTTAAACTTGAGTAAGAAGAGTGCCGTCATTTCCTTTCAGTTTGTTGAGAAGACTGCTTTTTGTTTCTGGCTCACTAGAGTACAGTATTTAATATTTAAATGCGCTGTAAATTTAGGTACTTTCTGTGCACCAGTTACAGGTGATGACTTATAAAATGGGAGGGATTTTCACGTTTACAAATGAATCACCTGTTTTAATAAAACCAGGAAAGCACAGTTTCCCATTCTTATCTCTGGTTCATCTTTCTGCTACAATTGGTTTCTATTGCTTAGTAAATTTGCCCTCTTGAAAGATAATAGGTTCAGTCTATTCTATAATCAAGGTCAATTTTCCATTTTTAGTAATAGGAAAGTGAATGATTGAATTGTTTTGTCATGATTTTTGGAAACTTGAAAGACAAAGAAAACCAAAAGTGAATTCAGTTTGAAATTTTAAAACAGGCTTTGGAATCATGATTGTTTTACCTAGTCTTATATTTCAGAATTACTTTCAGTTGTAACTTCTTCCTGTTATTTTATAGGTCAGCCCCAAGGAAGTTAATTAATTTGATCTGGGACCCAAAATTAGTTAGAATAAGAGGATAAACTTGATTCTTATTCCATAAGTGTTTCTACCCTAAACAGTCTTTTTCAATTCATGCTCAAATAGCAATGCTATGATAATAACAACGTAACACTTTCTCTTAGTAATTTTATTCTGATATCTGTTTTGGTGAATTACACCTCTGTTAATGCTAACTATGAATGAGAGAGGACCTATAATTTGAAATCACTTAAGAATTTATAGCTTGAGTGGCCAAAATTTATTCCATGGCCTGCAATTGATAGAAGAAACATTTTTTTTTAGAGGCGCCATGTCCAGAATAGTTGGGAAGTAGAAAATTCCAAAAAGGTGCTGATTACAGCTTAACATAAGCAATCATTGATTTCTTCAAAAGCAGGAGTATTGAAAATAAACAGTTTTGCCTTATTATTTGTAGTTATGCTATTCGAAGTCAGTCCATTTAACTTTTTTTTTATTGTTCATGAAATACTCTCTTTTTAAAAACTCTCTTTTTATTAGGAAGTAGATTTATTTAGCTTTCAACTTAAGCTTTTTTATTTTTAAAATGTTTTATAAATGAAATCATGCTCACACTTAGTTTTCCAAATGTACTATCTTCTCTGCAAGAGCAGACAGAAACTTTGAGCATGCATGCCCTCCCATCCTCCCAGTCTTCAGTCATGAACATGTTCATCCCTTCCTCAAAGAAGCCTTCCAAGCTCTCTTCGATCATTTAAATTCATATTTTACTCTTTTATCACACCAAGAATTTACATAGTAAAAGTTTTCCTTTTACAAGTACAATATTTGTGTTATTATTTGATTAACATCAGTCTTTCTCACAAAAATGGGATTCACTAAGGATAGGAAATGTTGATTTTTACCAACTGTTTTATCCTTAACATTAAATCAAGGAGGATTCAAAAGAGGCACTGAATGAATATTGGATGAATGAATGAACTATTTAAAATGCCACTGAAAACAGAAACATTTATAGGAAAAACAATGCTTTCTCCATATTGTTTTGTCTTTAGCAGGGTTACAAATCCACTGAATTATATTGATATGAACAAAGCAAAATGTACTTCACTTTTTATTTTTAATAAATATTGTTATATTCTTTAAGAATCTCTCCCCTCACTGATCTGTCCCTTGACAGATAGAGGTGAGTGGCTCAATTTAATTTTTTCTTGTAAATTCATCCCAATTCAATAATTTAAACAATTGTAACTATCTGAGTCTCTGTAGATTTTAGCTCTTCCCCATATCCTATGTAAGTTGATGTCCAAGTGTTTGTTATAAGTCAATATGATTTTGAAAGAGAATATACGAAAATTTGTGAAGAAATTGTTAATAAAACAACTACTTCTAACAGCAATTTCTATACAGATTATACTCCAGACTCCTAAAGGGTGAATTCCAAGTCTTTTTTTTTTTCACTTTTTTCCTCTCTGATTCAACACAATAACTAGCACATAGTAGTTGCTCAATAAAATTTGGTTAAATGAATGAATTAGAAATACGTTATATTAATTAAATTGAGGGGAAACATGAACATTTAAAAGTTGCTGCTGAAAATTATGTGTCTAACCATTATTCACAATATTTTTTCAGTGTATGACTTTGCTTCAATTTAAAAAATAGATCTGCAAATCTGATAGCTTCGGTAGATATGAGGCCTAGCAAACATGCCAAATGAATAAAAGAAAACCCAGGTAGTGTGATCAAATTGCAAATCTGATTGTGTTATATAAGAAAAGGGGCTTTTTGATCAAATAAACTGTAAGGATAGAAGTAGAAATAGAGATAAAGATGTTGGAATCCGAAACGGTCTTTCAGTCTGACATCAGAAAAAATAAAGCAGTAAAGTGAGGTTCTGTTTTCTCTTTTAAGATACAGTAAGATCTGCTGAGAGAGGAAAGCCCAAAATTTAGTTGGAGAAGTGGGATTAAGTATGAATAATTAATAGCCAAACCTGTAAAAGAGGAATATCCATTAGACCTGAGCAGGCACACGCGGGCTGGACTCATTGTAGCCAACAGGAAGATACCCAAACAGGCTGGAATGGCAAGACACCTGGCAATCCTGAGGACAGGTGTTTGGTGACAGTCCAGGTTGCCTTTTCAGTGCGGATAAACAGATGGTCTCTGTTATCAATAGGTGAAGAGCAGTGGTTCTCAAGCTTTAGTGTGCAACACCAAGAAAGCTCATTTTAAATGCAGATTCATAGGACTCCTCCTTAGAGGTTCTAATTCCTTAGGTTTAGGTTATGCCTCAGAATCTATGTTTTTATCTAGCACCCATGGAAATTCTGATGCCCTATTACTTTTTCAAAAACACTAAAGTACGAAGAAACATTAGTCTTTTTTCAAGTAAATTGAACTTTTGCTTATGAATGATTACCTAAAATGTACATAATGACATAAATAGAACTCTTGAATTATAGATATTTTAGGTCCTTCTACACTTAGGACACATTTAAGATACATAGGTTAAGATATTTACCTGAATTTCAATTTTGAACCATTTTTCTATAAGAAACAAAAAGGCAGTTTATCCCTCATTTAAACTTTGAACAATCTAAAAAGTCTAAGTTTTCTTTTTGTCAGAAACTCATTATGGTCAGTTTAACATAAGCTTTCTGAACATAACAAGCAAGACCTTGCTAGTGCAATGGCCTATGGATGCATAGTTCCATGGGGAATTTCTTGAATGGAATTCAATTTTCCTTAGACCGGAACTACTTGCCACACTAGAATCCTGCATTAGAGGATGGGAAATTTTCTTTGTGTTTCTGCGTCTCTGAAATATTTCACTAGAAAGCCTAGATTAAGCACAATTTTGTCTTTTATATTCTCCATCATTATGTAGCGGACTTTTGGTAAACATTCTGAAGAAAAGCATGGATTTGACATACAGCGACATCTAATTTCACTTATGATAATTTTGACTTCTTACAGATTGTTGTTAAAGCTGGAGATCATCTTAAAGTAATTTAATCGAATCTTACTTTACAATGGAAACAATTTAGGTGGAGACATGCCTAACATAATTCTGTCTAAATCAGGACTCCTTATTTATATATATAAGGTTTTATTTTGCATTTAACTGTTCTATCTCCAAAATTATAGTATTTATTCTTATATTATTTAATAGGTTTACTTTTTTCATAATTTGGAAAACATCAGTCTTTCGGGTCTATTTTATGGTAATGTACTATTTGTCGGAGTGTCAAAATGACTTAATTGTGCTCAGCAAAGGGTTTAGAAGAGAATTCTCGAGTGTTGTCAATGTCAACGTGCAATACATTTGTTCACACGAGCAAAATGTTGGTGACAAGTTTTGAAAATGTTGGATCTTTTAAATTTAAATTTCTAAAGAAGTTTTAAATTTTTAAGCTTAAAGAAAAATATTACATAGAGTAATAATCTATTATTTAAGAATACAGTAGTATATATTTACATATATTAACAGATGAATAACAACTATAAACCACATAGGCAGTGTTATCAATTAGTGATGTCTTTGGCTATGAGTAATAAACAAACAAAATATGACAGTAGAGTTGTTTGAATAAATACAGATTTTATTTCATTCTAGTACAGGAAATCTGGGAGTAGCAATCTAGAGTTAATTGAGGGCCTTACTGAAATCAGCAAGGTGTCGGACTTTTTCTTAAGCCTTCAGTGTAGTATTGAGCATCTTTGGGGAACTGCTGGAAAGGCATGATTATGTTTTGAAATATGAGAAGGACATGGAATTTGGGAGGGGCCAAGGGCAGAATAATATGATTTGGCTCTGTGTTCCCACCCAAATCACGTGATGAATTGTAATCCCCTAGTGTTGAAGGTGGGGCCTGGTGGGAGGTGATTGGATCATGAAGGCAGATTTCCCCCTTACTGTTCTAGTGATAGTGAATGGAAATGCAAAAGGCCATCGGATCTGTGGGGAAAGGGGCTTGGGGCCCTAAATAGCTTGGGGCTACCCTTTACCAAGAGGGAGTACCTTATTTCTAATTCCTCAGGTGTCAAATGGGTTAGCAGTGGTCCTCTTTTTCTGTCTTCTTGTTTCACCAGCATAGTAGGTGGCTCTTGCCATTATTGTAATTAGATATGGCTGTTGCACATCCAAGCCTGTGCACATGGGTCCTAGGCAGGAAGAAGAAAGTAGAGTTACAAAGGCTTTTTCCCAAAGAAGCTTTATGTGGAAAATGAAGCCATTTGACAGAAACTATTGCCAATATCTTACTGTTCATAAGTATGCCATGTGTCATCTATAGATGAAAGGGAGCAAGGGGTAGGCAGAAGTGTTTTTAGCTAGTACATTATGACTCTGAGAAAACAATCAAGAGAAGGAAGGGAGAATGGGTAACAGATAGGCAGGCAGCTAGAAGAAGCTGCCAAGGGAATAATTAGATGAAGAAAGAGACCAAATCAACATAAGCTTTGGGCCAAGGTTAATAGCACTGCAGATTTGCAGCACAAAGATCAAACCTCAGCAGCAAGATTCTGGTAAAATAAAAGTCTCTCCTTTCATCCATTGCTCCTTCCAATACTGCACAAAGCTTCCCAGACTCAGACTTTGGCTGCCTGCCATATGACTAATATGTGAACCAATTCACTTATCTTCACTTTTATACTATTTCAGTTCCAGTATCAATATGACTTCAGTCTTCTCCATCTTCACAACAGACAAAGAAAAAAGAGTTTGGAAAATATAATTAAATATTTATGACTTACACTGGTATTTTCTCAGAACAAAAGATTAGTTTTAGTTTGAGAAATGAAAATATTTATTCATTGATTAGAACTTTATGAATCAAATTAGAAATGAACATCTATCTTCAAAATTCCTAGATTTTTCGTTGAAAGAGTAGCTTTGGGTTTTTTTTTAAATTGTTAAATTTGCTTTTCTGAGTTTTGAATTCTCTAGTTGCTAGACTGAGAATATGTCATGAATATGTACATTTGTGACATTTTAATAAAATCCTGCTCAGTAAAGTTACAAAACCTAGATTGATTAAATTAGCACATATAGGTCAAAATAAAAATGAGCTCTTCTTTTTATAACCACTGCATTAGTCTGTTCTCACATTGCTATAAAGAACTACCCGAGACTGGGTAATTTATGATGAAAAGAGGTTTAATTGATTCACACGTTCTGCAGGCTGTACAGAAAGCATGACTGGGAGGCCTCAAGAAACTTACAATCATGGCAGAAGGTGAAGGGAAAGTGAGCATGTCTTCAGGCCAGAGCAGGAGAAAGAGAGTAAAAGGGGAAGTGCTACACAACTTTATACATCCAGATCTTGTGAGAACTCATTCACTATCACTAGAACAGTAAGGAAGAAATCTGCCTTCATGATCCAATCACCTCCCACCAAGCCCTACCTTCAACACTGGGAGATAACAATTCATCACGTGATTTGGGTGGGAACACAGAACCAAATCATATTATTCTGCCCTTGGCCCCTCCCAAATTCCATGTCCTTCTCTTATTTCAAAGCACAATCATGCCTTTCCAGCAGTTCCCCAGAGTCCTAACTCACTCCATCATTAAGTCAAAAGTCCACATCCAAAGTCTCATCTGACACACAGCAAGTCCCTTCTGCCTATGAGCCTGTAAAACAAAAAACAAGCTAGTTACTTTCAAGATACAATGGGGGTACTGGCATTGGTTAAATGCTCCCATTCCAAAATAAAGGAATTGGCCAAAACCAAGGGTCCACAGGCCCCACCCAAGTCCAAAACCCAGCAGTGCAGCCATTAAATCCTAAAGCTTCAAACTAATCTCCTCTGACTCTATGTCTCACATCCAGGCCACTCTGACACAAAGGATAGGCTACCAAGGCCTTGGGCAGCTCTGCCTCTGTGGCTCTGGAGGGCACAGCCCATGCAGCTATTTTCACAGACTGGCATAGGGTGCCTGCAACTGTTCCAGGCTCATGGTACAAGCTGTTGGTGGATCTATCATTCTGGGGTCTAGAATATGGTGGTCCTCTTCTCACAGCTTCACTAATCAGTGCCCCAGTGGGAACTCTATGTGGGGGCTCGAACCCCACATTTCCCCTCTGCACTTCCCTAGTAGAGTTTCTCCATGAGGGTTCTACCCCTGGAGCAAACTTCTGCCTGGACATCCAGGTGTTTCCATAATCCTCTGAAATGTAGGTAGAGGCTCCCATTCCTCAACTCTTGTCTTCTGTGCACCCACAGGCCCAATACCATGTGGAAGCCACCAAGGCTTAGGGCTTACACCCTTTCAAGCAATGGTTGGAGCTGCACCTTGGTCCCTTTTAGCCATGGCTGGAGCTGGAGAGTCTGGGATGCCAGGCACCATGTCTCAAGGCAGCACAGAGCAGCAGGGCCCTAAGCCTGGCCCATGAAACCATTTTTCCCTCCTAGGCCTCCAGGCCTGTGATGGGAGGGGCTGCCATGAAGGTCTCTGAAATGCCCTGGGGGCATTTTCCCTATTGTCTTGGTTTTTAACATTTGACTCCTCTTTTCTTATGCAAATTTCTGTAGTTGACTTGAATTTCTCCTGAGAAAATAGCTTTTTATTTTCTATCACATGGCCAGGCTGCAAATTTTCCAAGCTTTTATGCTCTACTTCCCCTTTAAATATAAGTTCCAAATTCAGGTCATTTCTTTGTTTCTGCAAATAAGCATAGGCTTTTAGAAGCAGCCAGGCCAAATCTTAAATGCTTTGCTCCTTTGAGATTTGTTCCAGCAGATACCCTAATTATTTCTATCATTTTCAAAGTTCCACAGATCTCTAGAGTGAGGCACAATGCCACCAGTCTCTTTGCTAAAGCATAACAAGAATGACCTTTACTCCAGTTCCCAATAAGTTCCTCATCTCCATCTGAGACCACCTCAGCCTGGACTTCATTGTCCATGTAACTATCAGAATTTTGGTCACAACCATTCAACAGGTCTCTAGAATGCGTCAATCTTCTCAACTTCCTGCCTTATTCTGAGCCTTAAAAACTGTCCTAACTTCTGCCCATTACCCAGTTCCAAAGCTGCTTCCACATTTTTAGGTATCTTTATAGCAAGACCCAACTCCTGATTTCAATTTTCTGTATTAGTCCATTTTCACACTGCTATAAAGAACTACCTTAGACTGGGTAATTTATGAAGAAAAGAGGTTTAATTGACTCACAATTACACAGGCTGTATAGGAAAGACGTCTGAGAGGCCTCAGAAAACTTACAATCATGGCTAAAGGTAAAGGGGAAGTAAGCACGTCCTCACGTCAGAGCAGGAGAGAAAGTATAGGGGGAAGTAGTACACATTTTTAAACAACCAGACCTTGTGAAAACTCACTCACTATCACAAGAACAGCAAAGGAGAAGTCTGCCCCCATGATCCAATCACTTCCTACCAGGCCTCACCTTCAACACTGCAGATTACAATTCAACAGGAGAATTGGGTGGGGAAAGACAGCCAAACCATATCAACCACAGAAATATTTTCTGAACCACTTGGATTTTAGATTTCAGTAAAACTTACCTGATTTATTTGTAGTCATTAGTTAACAGTAAAAGTTTAGTTAAATTATATGATGGAGGGACCCTATAAAATAAAATAAAACACTTTTGGCACCGGGGAATGTAGACACAATGCATATTTATTTTATTTTATATGTTATTATTAAAGAGTTGATATGGTTTGGCTGTGTCCTCATCCAAATATCACCTTGAATTGTAATGATCCCCACATGTCAAGGATGGGACCAAGTGGAGATAGTTGAATCATGGTAGCAGTTTCCCCCGTACTGTTCTCATGGTAGTGAATAGGTCTCATGAGATCTGAATGGATTTATAAGTGGGAGTTCCCCTGCATAAGCTCTCTTGTCTGCCGCCATGTAAGATGTGACTTTGCTCCTCATTTGCCTTCTGACGTGATTGTGAGGCCTCCCCAGCCATGTGGAGCTGTCAGTCAATTAAACCTCTTTCCTTTATAAATTACCCAGTCTCAGTTTTATCTTTATTAGCAGAATGAGAACAGATTAATACTCTTGTATTAGTATAATATCACATAGAACTCTAATTTATCTTCCACACAAAGAAGAGTAGTTAAAATATCTGTGAAAAATAATACACTGAAATGTAAAGGAAAAATATTTTGAACATTTGATCAAATATTTGCATATTTGATCTTATATCCAGCAATGCTGTTAAGCAATTTTTTAAAAATCATGTTTTCTACAAATAATGACAATTCTAATTTCTGATGCTGTGTGTTAATTTTCTTTTACAATTTACTAAGTGGAATTCACAATAAAATGTTAAACAGAAATAACACAGGTATATTTTTCCCATTTCTGATTTCAAGGGAAATGCTGTTAAAATATTATCATTAAGTATGATTTTCCCATATTATTTAGTTTTATGGGCATGTTAGTCATGTTGGGATCCCATGACTGGGTGGCTTTAAACAGCATGTATTTGTCACAGTTTTGGAGAACAAAAAGTCCAAGATCAAGGTGCCAGCAGATCAAGGTGCCACCAGTGTCTGGTGAGGACCATTTTCCTGGTTGACAGATGGCTATGTTCTGTTGTGTCTTCACATGGCAGTGTCTAAGTCATCTTTCTTGTGTCTCTTCTCATTAGGGCACTAATCTCATTTCTGAGGACTCTACCCTCATGATCTAATTACCTGCCATGAACCTCAACTTTAAATATTTCTTATGTAAAATTGTTGATGATTCTTTTGTATTTTTTTACTCCTTGCTAGAGTTATAATCATGTCCTCTTTTTAATTCCCAATGTTATTTATATTTGGCTTCTCTCTTTTGTTGTTAAATTTTTTTCCCAGATATTTGCTACTTTTATTAGTCATTTTGCTTTATTGCTCCTCCTTTATTTTTCTTTTCATTAATTTTTGCTCTTAAGAGTATTAGTTTTCCTCTGATGTATTCTTTGGGTTTATTCTTCTGTTTTGTTCTAACTTCTTATTTTGGGTTTCTACTTCATTAATTTTTTGCCTTTACTTTTTTCTAATGTAATTCTTCAAGTGTATTTTACTTCCCTCTAAGTACTGCTTTTACTCCACGTACAGGTTGATAAGCAGTAATTTCATTATCATCCAGAGCTAAGAATTTTATAATTGCAGAAATGTTATTTATTCAGAAATACATTTAATTTTTTCTCTTACTTATCTTTTATGGTTATTGATGCTTAGGAGGTAGTAGAAAAATGGGATGGAAATTACAGAGATAGATTAGTATTGAAAGGAAAAAATTGAGACTAATACTCACTTAGCTGATACTTCAAGTCATGGTGCTTCAAGTCACCGATCACTATGGCAAATGTGGAGTGAGAAGAGAGCCAAGAATGTCTCTCACAGAGTCTTAGGAAATTTTCTGTTTGTCTCTTTCTATTTTTTTCCAACTAACAGTAATTTCTCTTATTACCCCTCAAAAGCATTAAGATAACCCTGTAGCTGAGCTAAGTGAGGGCTTATCTTCCCCTTGCGGAAGCAACATCCAAATGCTGTAAAGGCTAACTTATCTGGAAATGGAAATAAAAAGTCTTCATTATCTTTTCAGTTTTCCAATTTAAAATATCCCTGTTGCAATACAATCAAGGAGACCAATTGCCCTGGAGAAGTAGTGGCTCAGCTTTTAGGTACTTTACTTTCTATAACAAGTATCCTTCCCAATCAGTGCAGGTTTCACTTCCAAATTACAATAGTCTCCCCTTATCCGAGGTTTTGCTTTTCATGGTTTCAGTTATCTATGGTCAGTTGCAGTCTGAAAATATTAAATGTAAATTTCCACAAATCAATATTTAATAAGTTTTAAATTGCATGCAGTTTTGAGAAGCATGATAAATTCTTGTGCTGTCTGGCTTCGTTCAGCCTGGGACATGAATCATCCCTTTGTCCAGCTTATTCATAAAGTATAGGCTAACCTGCTGTTATTATACAGGAAAAACCATAGTGTGTGAAGCGTTCAGTATTCTCCTTGGTTTCAGACATCCACTGGGGGTCTTGAAATGTATCCTTCAAGATAAGGAGGAACTACGGTACATGATTCATAGAATGTTGGAAATGGAAAGTATCTTAGAAGGTATCCAGTCCAACTTCCTTATTTTATATTTAGGAAAATGGCATACAGAGGAGATGAATAACTCAATTTTTTATTGCTGTTTCTTTAATATCCTTGTCAGATATATTTTCTTCACGTGTTACATCCCACTATGGACACTTTAGTTTTGTTTAATTTTTTATTTTATTACTTAAAATGCAAGTCTGACCATCCCATTGTAATTCTAAACCCACCCTTGCTCATGTAAGAAACCCCTAAGGTATCTGCAAGGGCTTAAAAGATCTGGCTCCACATCACCTTTTAGCCTCATCTTGTTTCAAGCTTCTACTGGCTTTCTGCTCTGCCACAGTGACTTTTTCCTTCCTGACACTTGCCTGCTTCAAGACATTTGACCTTACCCTCTTTACCTTTGTAGTTAATTCCTATTTATTTTTCAGATCTAGAAACTTTTGAATAAAATCTTCCTTAACCTCCCTGACTCTGTCAAGGGCTTTTTACAAATTTGCATAAAATAATAAAAATAGAATCTCCATAAGATGTTTTTTGAGTGTTGATTTTTCACATTTGAAAAGATGTCGCTAATTGATAAATACAGTGCCCCACCCACTAGGCTTGTAAGCTCCATCAACACAGGATAACATGTCTTTATCACAAGCTGCATGTAACACAACATTTGACACAAGATATTTGTTCACTAAAGAGTGTTGCTAGGCTAGACTTGAAACTAAGTAGGCCAACTACAAGACCTGTATCTTTCAATAGAGACTCTTTGCAATATATTAATACTTTGAAAATAAAGCTGTTTTCATCACCATCAAAATTAGGCTGATACATATACATATTACAATGAACTTCAGCAATTTGATGTCAATATAAATGAATAATAATAAGACATTAGATTCTCGTTAGCTTATTGAAAACTTCCTAATTTCTAAAAATGTACTATGTTGGTATATTTGACATGCTTTTCTTGTGTTAAAATCATTTCGAATGCTCATTAAAAACTAATTTCAAATTATAATTAATCTTATTTTCGGATTCAATGTTGTTATTTTAGAAATAATATAATTATAGCATAATTGAAAAATTCTTAAAACAAAATCATGTTTTGTTTGGTAATCAAAATATAATTTTCTTCTTTTAATCTGGAAAGCATTGCTTACATTGATAATATTATCCCTCTCATTATCAACATTATTGGAGTGCTTACAAACCCTGTGGGAAAATAGATCAAAGTGGATAAATTTTAGATATAAATAATAAATTAACTTAAGTCCCTTAGGACTAGGATAAATATAATAATAAATACACTGGAATAATGGAAAATTGTCATTACCATCTAACAATGCTATAATTATCTAGGTACCAGAGTTTCTAGTTTTTATTTTTTATATATAATAGATACATATAATAAATTCCATAACTTTCAATTAAAAAAAAACAGGGCCATTTAACTTACCTCAGTTGTAAGGATTTATTACAGTGCTACAAAAGGAGGTAGGAAATAAAAGGTAAGAATATTAACAGTTGTAACATCCATCAAGATCAATAGTAGCTCTAATAGGCAAACTACAGGTCTGTGGAACGTGAGGAGATTTGTATACTGCTAATTCAGTTTATAGTAACATCATCTTTTTTTCTGCTGCTAAATATCCAAGTGAAATCTGAACCTACTTTTTATATAAAAAAGCCTTGTCATTGTCCCTGTAAAGTTTTAAATAAAGCTTTATTTCTTCAGGGAGACATTCTGCCCCATTAAAAATGGCCATATAAGTAACATTATTTCTATTATGTATAAAAGTTTATTAAATTCACTGTCTCACATGAAACTTCAGTTTCAAAACTACTTGAGATGAACAAACTTAACTCTCATGGGAGAATGTTTCTCCTTGTTCTTGTGTTAGATTTTTATGCTTATGAGCATCTAAACATTCATTCTTGTCACAAAGGCAATCTTCACGAAACATCTGCAGAAACATTTGGAATGCTATTGTTATGAGAGGAATTGTCCAAGTGTGCATGTTTTTATAACATACCATTATGGTTGGATTGATAGTCCTGAAAAAAAAGAATTCTGAATACAGTATAATGCACTGTCTTAATCATCTGCCACTGTATATCAGACAAAATGACTTGTTTATCATAGAATTCTTCAAAACTGAAATGTAAGTTGCTTCAAGATTTGCAAGTGTTATGTCACCTAAAACATTATTCATTTGCAGTCAACTTATTTGCTGAGAAAAGCATTGTAAACTCTGGCAAGGACTCTAGCTATCTGTAAAACACTCTTACATTTGTACTTTTAAGGCAAGAATCATGTTGCCCATCATATTCATTTGCTATCCCTTCCTCTCTCCATTATATAGGGCTAAAACATAATGACAGATTTTCATTTTATGATTTATCTGCATATTGTGTTGCACCTCCTACTTCTGTGGACCATGGCTTTCAGATATGGAAGCAGAATAAAGTAGAACACCTCTTCTGGCTGTAATATACAATCACAAATCAATAATATTAATAGTGGGACCACGTAAACAATACATAAATATAACTGTTTTCATAATTAAAAAATACAGTCTGTATTTCTATAATCCTGTTAAAGAAATTTATAGTTTTTAAAAAACTGATTAAAGTTAGTACTAAGTAGGAGCTGAAATCTGATAACATGAGGTAGAAGGACATACAAATAGCAAAAGAGCAAGACAATTACTTTTTTGGATTGACTTATGTCTGAGTGACATAAGTCAATGTAATTCTTACATTAAAAACAGATTAACAGTCTCTCAGTTTTTCAAATACTTTTTTCTTACAATAGAAGCAAAAGTTACTGAGAAGTTATTAATGTGTTTTGGAAAATGGACATCATCTATGTATTTTACCAAAAAGCAGCTAAGAGTTAAATTGAACAATTTAAACACTTTAAAAAGTTATACTAAAAAATTCAGTGTTATTTCAAAACATACAAATGTTTACATAAATGGTGTAATGTATTGTTATTCCATGAGATTCTTGAGATCCTAATTATGTGATAATAGCGACAAAATCACAAGTTTTCTTTGTTATACAGCCAATCTGTTTTACCTCTCTACTTATTTCTTGTCTAGCCAAAACTCTCTTGCTCATGCCTTCTTCAAAACCAGTGTTTTATTCAGCATCATGCACTTCTCTCAACCTCGTATGCTTCTTGAGGTATGTGTGTCTGGATCTCATTTTATATCCCTAACATTTTACCTAGGTGTTCCCTAATTCATTAAAAAGTTCATTAAAATATTCAGTAAATATCTACTCTGTATTTACTATGTGTCAATGTTTGACACAATTTGCAGCGATAGGTGAAAAGACATGAGAAAAGCAGTTGCTACCATTGTGATAAGGTAGATAAAAGAACACACACACTCACCCACACACATTCACTCGCACACGCAGACACACCCATACACCCAAGAAAATCTATAAAACATGGTGGTAGAGAACACTTTCTGCTGATCAGAGAAATCTAAATATGTATGCATCACTTAGCACATTTTGCAAAGGGCTGTATTTGTGCATTGTTCTCCACCTTTAGGTGAGTAAGTGTCATCACCTATGATGTCTTTTCTCATGGGTGTGAACGTCTAGTTGAGTGGGACAGTTTCCCTTTCCAATTGTATGTCTATCTGTGTTGGTCATTCTATATTAAAGCCATATCTGCTATGTGCTTCCTAAATCTGTAAAGCTCACTTGGTGAGGAAGATACATTTATTTAGGTCAGTAAAAACTAACATGGGCTGGGATTTAAGAATGAAAAAAAAAAATCTTCAGTGTTTGTGTGTTGAATTCTGCCTGAAGTTTTTCTTACTGAAATGAAATAAGGCTTTTAAATGTTTTTTTTTTTAATTAAAAGACTACTGTTATTCTGAGTAAAATTAGTATCTATTCTTTGTAATATTGCAGAAATGAGAATAGGCATTTCTGAGTGGGGATTTTTCAGCCTGGAGCCTGGATTCTCCAAGTTCTTTATAGATTGTTCATGTTGTCAGCCAATGGTAAACCAGCATCTCAAGTAAGGGAGGAAAAGGTTAGCTAAAGCTGGAAAGCAGCCACAGCATGAAACTGAGGGCAAAATGTATTTTCTGTTTCCTACCCCAATCCCCAGTGAACTTGCCCACGCTATCACAGACTAAGCAGATGGAGAAAGGCAAACCTCCTACCCTGTCCCCACATCCAGGCCTACTTTCTAACTCCCTAAAGCTTACTGTTCCAGGAAGAGAAAACACAGCTGTGAAGGAAAGGAGAGAGGACCAGAAAGACTGAGCAGGGTTTTACTGAGCTTTTTCTCAATGACATGAATTAAGTACTTCACTAATTTTACTTATTTTATTAGGAGAAATAAGGCAATGTTGGACAAAGAGACTTTTTCTCACGGGGAGTGCAGAAGAAATTCTTTCCCTTCTCCGGACGTAGAAGGGATATTATAATAATATCCAGAACATGAATAAGGTGAGAAAACAGAGACTTCTTTCAGTGGAGCTGATACCATGTTTTATAGGAAAAGTCAGGGAACTATTTCAGGTGAAGAAGATACAGCGTTGGGGCTCTCAGATCAGTGTGTTATTGTGGAAAATGGTGGCCATTTCTTTAGCAGCATCATGAAGAGACAAATCATGTTGACTAGGAGTTTTTTTAGAGTTAGAGACAAGAAAAATTGTTTATGTGTGCTCATCACTGTCAATGTGGAAGAGTAATTTGAGTTTTGTATACATTTACGTTTTAACAACATGCCTTACATAAAGAATCACAAAATCATTTTTGGCCATAATTTACTCTCCATTTGCTATACTTTATTTTTCTACTTCTCTTATCATAGCTTTGATCATGAATTGTAAAGGGAAAATTCAGCAAAGCCTTAAGAAAGGAGGGTATATGTACATAGTAAGAGGAAAAGTTATTTAAAATTCAATTGTAATGATATCTGTGTCTATGCACATTCGTTAACTGTTGTTGATAAGAGAATCTCCATCTCATCAAGCTACATTTCCATACATACTGCCCAGCATAGTTATATATCTGTGTTGTTTCTATGCACCTTGCATACATAATTACATTTGCTCTACTTTGATTCAGAGTATATTTGAAAATTAGAATCCATTTTTAACTATTGTCAGAATTTTACGAGCTTCAAGTATTTAATATTCTATAAAGCTATAAATCCTACAGAACTGGTCAATAAGTCCCTTGTCTTTAAGACTTAATTATTAATTCACAAGAAGGTATAAGCCTAGTATTTGCTACGCTATGCCTTTTCCCTTAATACATTGCTATACTTGGAGGAATAATGGATGCAAGACGCATCTTTGATAAAATGTTCCTTATATACAGTGAATATTTCAAACTTCCACTTTAGGAAATGTGGAAAAACTAACTTTCCAGAACAAAATACATAAAGGGCTTAATGCCTAAAATGATTGAAATTGTCATATATACAAAAATAAAAGTCTTTCAGTAGTAATTGGATAATAAATATGTATTGATATTTATTCTAATTAGAGTTTATTCTAATAGACTTAAGAAGAACTCTCTTTAATTATATTTTAACTAAAACATTACTTTTATCTGATTAAAATTATCTGCCTATAAAATTATAGAAACATAATGTTAAACTTTACTGACCTCCATATTTATACCCTCAGGAAAAATAACTGTTAATTTGTTAATGGTTAGGTAATATGGTACTTTGTGTTGATTTGATTATAAAGTGATATGTATAAATACATCCCCTTATAATATGTGAATGCATCTTTTTGTTAAAGATGTAAATAAATACAAATGCATATAGAATAAACTAAAATGGAGTCAGTATTAGACCTTTTTCATATAAACGGTTACATATTTACATTGATAACTCCTCAAAAGATATAACGGATTTATCCAACAGCTGCTAACTATACAAAAGTCTGCACATTTTCAGAAAGAGTCAAGTTTAGATTACTGATGCTATTGTAATGATTTCAGAAAGGGAAGTTAGTCTATCTTGAGAAATTTAGAGATATTTAATGAGTTTATTTGAACTGAATGCAGGTTAGAATGATAATGCTTACTTATAATGCATGAACATCCACCATAATTTTCCAATATACCATATACGTTAGAACCAAGTATTATGCAAGAGAACCATATTTTTCTGCATTGTGGTCAAGTCTAGCCTCATCATCTTCTGATACGATGGCTGTACCAGTGGAATCAATCCTGTCCAGTTAATCTAAATTGGAATACAGATTAGAACATCTGGCCTTTTAAGAAGTGAGTCTGAATGTGTCACCTGGTTCTTTCCATATTGATATTCCATGCATTAGACATCTTATAAACTTTGGACTGCAGCTTCTTTATGTAACCCTTAATGACTGTGACCAGTTTGTCTGCTGAGTCTTTGAACTCCTCCTGTTCCTAGTTCCTCTTTTGGAGTATTTCTGGGCCTGATTCTGGAATCTGAGCTCTAGCCAAGTGAACATGGATAAAACATTCTCTCCTGTTCCCCAAGGCTTTTTCCTCTCAACTGTAGCTATAACACAGACCCTTTCAAGAACTAGGGATATTCTTTAGATACTCTCTGGGTGAAATTAACATTTTTATATTCATCAATATATCAGGGTTTAATAATAAAAGAATTTGAATTAGTCATAGTGGGACAATCAGGACATTTTAAAGATCTTATTATGTTTAAGTTTTGTTACTGTTACAATTTTAAATTACATAAGGAGAGAGGTATGTGTGGCAGTGGAAGTGGGGGAAAACAGAATTTTCAGTGTTTTGGCTCCAGCCTTGTAAGTTCCTGACTATAGCTAATGCCTTTGTCCTTCTCTTCTTATAAAATCCCTTGAGAATAGCCCTGATCAGATTCAGGATTACTTATCCCTCTTGTATGTGAACACTGACTCTTTAGGTAGATAATCGTATAATCCTGATGAGCTTTGAAATCCCCCTAGATTGTTTGTGCACTTTCTTTCTCTCTAGCTTAGACATTCCAAACAGCCTTGTAGCCATGGCTCTCCTGCCTGTCATTACATTATGACAGTTATTACAAAAGCTGAGAATATAAAAGTGGTTATTAATTATAAACCTGTAAATATATAGATGAATCCTCTATAGGAGGCATCATGAGAAGAATATAGCAACATACCGTGTAAATCATTCTATTTCAGATTCTTAAGGCACATCACAAAAGTCCAGAGAATTGTCCCTTGGGGGGGTGACTTCTGGAGTTCAGGAAACAACTCTGTAATTCTTGAAGAATCAAAGATCAAGTGCCATCATCTAATATTTATTAGGTGAGGGCAATGAAAAATGAAAATAATTTAATACATGGGTTACACAAACAAGTTGACCTGCAAACATTATAATGTATAGACACAACTTAGAAGAAAGCACAGGTTTTTAAATCTCTTAAAATAAGATAAAAAATATAGTTAACATACTAAAGTGCACTTAAAATGAAAATTTCCAAGTGACAACATTTTTCAGGTAGGAATTAGAAAACCAATTATTCACATTAAGTAATTTACTTCACATAGATGTGGAACTCACTTACATGGCATTTCAGTATCATGTGGGTTAAAATTTAATAGCATATTTCCCAAAATAAAGACTAGAAAACTGGAATCCATAAAATTTTCTTGTGAGACGCCCACATGCTGATGTAGCTTTCTCTTTAAATATATATATTTAAAAGCACAGAATTTTTTTTTTTTAACACCACGTAGCAGTCTCTTGAAAAGCAGGCAGTTTGGCCAAAGATACTGCATTCATTTGAAGACCACTGTTCCTTTACCATTCAATTTTTCTTCTGCCTTGCCTATTATATCAAGTAATGAATTTTAAAACTATCTTTTTATTTTTCTGACTTTTGGTCCAACATCACTGATCTACTTGATGCTTATGAATAGTCTAGCATGTAGAATTGTGTCTCAATGCTGAAGGAATTTTGGTAAAGGAAACTCCACATTACATCAAGTAAGTGTATCTTTGCTTTAAGAAGCCTTGATGTCCTGGGAAGGGAAAACTGAAATGAAAGATAAGACAATTAAGAATGGAGTCTAAGTGAATTCTTAGCACTTGCCATACTGCCAGACACTAAATGATTGTGTAATAAATATTATATTAAAATAATGAATACATTAATAAAGTTGAAAGATTCCTGTATAGTTCCTCTTTTTATTTTTGATCACTTATGAATCTTTGTTTTTGAATCACTTTTTAAGTGAAAGAAAAAAACCCTATACTTACTTTATCCGAGTTAATTTGGGGGGGTAGGGCTGACTTCAGGCTGTTGGATTTAGAAATAAACAGAGCTCTCAGTTTTTGACATCTCTTCATACTTGTTGTCGCTTCGCTTTTTGCTGTGTTTGACTTCAGTCTCTGTTTTGAATGGTAACAAGATGGCAGCATCAGTTGCAACATTCTACATCCTCTCAGATTTCAGTACCACTTTTTTCTTTACCAAAATCTTCCTCAGAATAATACTCATGATGTACTTTTGGTTCCGGTAGGGAAGATACAGCTTTCCCCCCCTTCTCTGTAGGGGATACATTCCAAGACCCCCAGTAGATGTCTGAAAGCATAGATAGTACTGAACCCTATGTATACTATGTTTTTTTTTTCTCTACATGAATACCCATGACAAAGATTAATTTAGGCCAGGTGCGATGGCTTATGCCTGTAATCCCAGCACTTTGGGAGGCCGAAGCAGGCAGATCACGAGGTCAGGAGTTCAAGACCAGCCTGATCAACATGGTGAAACGTCATCTCTACTAAAAATACAAAAATTAGCCAGGCGTGGTGGCACGTGCCTGTAATCCCAGCAACTCAGGAGGCTGAGGCAGGAGAATCGCTTGAACCCGGGAGGCAGGGGTTGCAGTGAGCCATGATCACACCACTGTACTCCAGCCTGGGCCACAGAGCGAGACTGTCTCAAAAAAAAACAAAAAGATTAATTTATAAACTTGCCACAGTAAGAGATTAACAACCGTAACTAATAATAAAATAGGATAATTATAACGTATATTGTATTAAAAGTTATGTGAATGTGGTCTAATTCTCTCAAAATTTCTTATTGTACTACATTGTGAGTAACTGAAACGGTAGAGAGTGAAACTACAGATAAGGAAGAATTACTGGGTACACCAATGAATCAATCACTGTCCTGAATTAAATATGTGATTTCCATCAAATGCATTTAATAAAATGTAAAGGAGAATTTTTTTCCCCAGAGGGAAATTCGGATATATAATTCCATGAAGGATGAATAGAGGCTAGTTGACAAAAACATTTGCTGTAGCCTTTGAGGAGAATATGTATGACTATTTTGATTTAGGAGCTATGTTTTTTAAGTAATTAAGTCTTAATAGTGTCAGGAAATTGTGTTTTCATGTGAAAAGAAGAATTGCATATTAAATGTCTTTAATTTGGTATGTGGTGAAAGTTATACATGCTATCTTCTATCATACTTTGATAATGTATTATAGATAATTACAGCTTATAAATCTAATTTAATGAAGATTGTGTGGTGTATACATCTGTTTCATTGTTCGTTTGGACTTCTTTTTGTGATTTTGATTTTAGGTTATCTTTCCATTGCCTGCACAGGAATTTCTATATCAATTCACAGTGGGCACCACAATATGAAATTGTGGGAACTTCGTTAAAATAGAGCCCAGTGTTTCTAAATTTCTTCAAGTATCTCTGCCTGGCTTTAATATTGCATGATTAATATAAAAAATCATTTAGCTTTTGTGAGTTAGTCAGGATCTATTGGCCTAATTTCAAAAGTTGGTCTCCTGAGCATAATGGACATAATTGAAACTCTTGTTAAGTTTTTCCATTTTAATGAAAATATTAAATGACTTGTGGAGTAGCATGGCAAATTTGCTGCCCAGATCTCAGAGGGCCAGGCTGTGATTTCATTCAGCTGTCTTCTGCTGTTTTATTCTCAACATTTAGAAACTTTATTAAAATGATTTCAGTCCTTTGACTTTGTTTTCAGATCGCTGCTTTCTAAGGTGACTTAGGTTTTTACTTTATTTTCATAATTTTCTCTTTATAATTGAAAGCTACAAAAGGGCACCATAGAGAATGGAGAACAAAAATGCACTGATTAATTCTGTGGTTTTGCTTTTCTGAACTATGGATTGAGTAAAGCAATGTAATAGGGTGATATGCTTGGAACTACAAAAAGCTTTGGTTTTAGAAAAAAGTTCTAATTATTAGTTTCGGAATATAACTAACTACAATTAACATTAAAAGTAGCTTTAATGGTTTTCTGATAGAGAAAAAAATTGAATACCATTGAAAATGCACTTTAACATTTAGCACGTGCATTTAGAATAAAATGATAGTTTTTTGTTTGTTTGTTTTGTTTTGTTTTGTTTTTTGTTTTTGAGACAGGGTCTCACTCTCATCCAGGCTGGAGTGCAGTTGTGCCATGTCGGCTCACTGCCTGCAGGTTCAAGCTATTCTGCCACCTTAGCCTCCCGAATAGCTGGGGCTCCAGACGTGCACTACCACCCCCAACTGATTTTTGTATTTTTTGGTGGAAAAGGGGTTTCACCATGTTGGCCAGTCTGGTCTCTTGACCTCAAGTGATCCGCCTGCCTTGGTCTTCCGAAGTGCTGGGATTATAGGCATGAACCACTGCACTTGGCCTAGAATAAAATGATAGTTATTTAGTGCATTTCTTTTACTTGGAAAATATAAAGACTTTTACCAGGACTTTTGGCATTATGTATTTTATAAAATTATTGTTAATATTTTTATGCATCTACATTAATTGCTGTTATATATAAAGTAGGAAAGGGCACAGAGTAAGAGGAGAGGATGCAATTAAATCTAATCAGAGGGTAAAAGTTTAAATTCTGTATTTGTCACCTGTTTTGCTGCATAAAAGTGAATAGGCTAAAAATCTAAAAAAATAGGAAACTTCACTACACTAAGCATTTGAAATATATTGACATTTGTAATTTTTACTACAGTCTATAAGATTGTTAAAATTATCATACCCATTTCTAGATGAAGAAGGCCAAAACCCAGAGAGGTTTACTAAGTTCACAGTGTCCCACAGTTAAATGAGTAATAGAGCTAGAATGTAAACCCAGATAGCCTGATCTAAAGCTAGACATATTAGCCATTACTTTATACCTTTAATATGGATATAGTAACCATAACTTTATAACCTTATACCTTTTACTTAGTCTTTGGATACTTTGGTTTGTATCTAAAGACTAAGTGTTAATACCTTGGAAAGTCACAAAAATATAAGGATTGGCCTACTCTTTTTACCAAAGTGTTAAACATGTTGAAATTTCTCAGCATATTCCATGTATATAATAAATTAGGTACTAATTTTTGTTTCTTTTATTTCTGGCATATCATGTTCTGTGTATTTTTTCCCATAAAAACAAAGTAAAACAAAAGATAGGGTTTTCAGTGTCTCATTTTGTGTTAGTAACTCAGTTCTATTATTGCCAACATCTAACAAGAAATTCTTGACTCCAGGAACAGTTTTACACATACAGCAATAAAAGTGATTCCATATGTCCTTCTAAAATGTCTCAATTACATATAGGTTGTATGCCTATTGTCAGGCATAAGTATGTATACATTCCCTGGTCACTTTTCCCCACTGATAAATGCGGCTTTGTTTTCATTTGTTTTATTTGGTTTCTTTACAGAAATATGTGATTCATTATTTTCCTTGAGAACATTCATGTTAAGTCATTCAAGCTTTTTGGTTAATTCACTCCTTTAAGCAAAAAATTTAAAGTTTATTATATTTTTATATGTAAGCAAATAAATGACATTCCAGTACTAGGAATATAAAAAATTCAGTGAAGATACTGATTTTTGAAGTGGTTGAAATCTGTGTTATATAATACATTATAAATACATGTTACAAATTTATAATAAAATATTTACTATTGCCTACGTCGTAGTAACAAAGATCTCAGATAATAAAGATTAACAGTTTTTCCTTTTTGCCAATTTCTTCTGAAATTTTTCTTATCCTCTATTTTAGAATCTGGAAGAACACTTGGTACATAGTATGTGATTAATAAAATTTTTAAAAATATTTAAATTTTATTTAATTGTATGATGCAAAAATCTTTCCTCATTAACCTGAAATGAAATTCCACATTATATGCTTGAAAGCTTTTTCTGCTTTAGCTACATGTTTTCCCTTTGCTCAGAATTTTAACACAAATTGATTTGTGCATCAGAAAATCCTTTGAGCAAAACAGTGAAAATAAACACACTAGACAATGACTTACCATTTAAAAAAATACACTTTCCAGAGATAAAAGTAAATCTTTCTTGCACTAATCTCCATGCTATTATTTCCAAAGTGTGAATTCATTAAGTTGGATTATACCAGAAATGATTGTGGGTGCTCTGAATTTAAGGAACCTTTATTTACAGAAGGAGAATTAAATTTCCTTTAACAGTACCTACTGTTTCTTGAGATCGACTTTTAAATCAAATTTTAGTGTGGAGATGATAGATCTTTAACACCTTAATATATTCAACCTCTTATTTTAAGAAAGAGAGAGGAGGTACTAGACTAAGCCCCTTATCAGACAATACGATCTGTGTAAAATTTAATAATATTGGTCTGTTTTCATGGTATTTATTTGTGATGATTATAGTCTATAGCAAGTAGTACTGGTTTTCCACACGGTACTGAAATGAGATTTTCTCTACACATATATGTAAGTTAAAATTTGAATTTAAGAAATGTAAAAATAAATAATAGTACACTGATAATGGCATTTGAAGGTGATATGTGGAAGACTGAAATTTAGGTAACTGCCATTTATCATTGGAATTAGCAGCTGCTATGGTTGGATGTTTGTGATCCCTCAATATTCATATGTTGAAACCTAATCCCTAATGTGATAGTATTAAAAAGTGGGGCCTTTAGAAGGTGATTAAGTCTTAAGGGCTTCGCCAGCTGAATGTGATTAGTGTCCTTATAAAAGGGACCTGAGAGAGTTTGTTTGCCCTTTCCTCCACGTGAGAACACATAGAAGGCACCATCTCTGAAGAATAAGGCCCCCACTTGACACCAATTCTGCCAGTGCCTTGATTTAAGTTTCCCAAACTCCAGAACTGTGAGAAATTTTTCAAAGTTACGCAGTCTAAGTTATTTTGTTACATCAGCCCCAATGGACTAAGACATCGGCATAATAATTATGACAAAGAAATATCTACATTTTACATTTAAAAGCATAATAATGATTTCTTCCAATTTCTGATATGGAAAGAAAAAGTAACTGTAATGTAATGTGTAGTAATAGACATGGTTTATACGTGTTTTAAAATAACAGAAAATATAGAATAATGCAGAGCTTCCTGTGGAAAAGTAACAAAATATTTAGGTACAGATAATTGTAGAGTTGTTTAATAAGTTTTTTGGTAGCTTTTTAACCTCAGACTTTGGAGTCTACAAAGGAAAAAAAAAAAAAGGAATAAAAGAGATTGTATTTGAAGAAATAGTGAATGGGATTAAAAGTTTCTTGAACGACGGGAAAGTTGCTATCTGGGAAAAACTACTTTAAAGTAAATGTAATCACAGAGATACTAGGGAAAATCTAGATATTTATAAGCCTCTACATGAAATTCATACTGGGGGATACTATTACAGTACTCAAAATAAATGAATTATAAAGGTAAATATGGAAATATTTGAAATGATTATTCAAAGAGGTCGAGTATATCATTAGACAGACTTCATAAATGTTTATGAGCAATAAGAATGTGCCAACTTAAGTAGAAAATATTAATTAACAATATAATCTCTCTGAGCATTGAAAAGAAATTAACAGAAGCTGTTAAAATATTGTTTCAGTGCTATGTTCCTTGAAGAAGGAAGCACTTTCCTAACTGTTCCCTGGAGTTGTTGAAAATCTTTATTAGTGGCCTGGCACGGTGGCTCACACCTGTAATCCCATCACTTTGGGAGGCCAAGGTGGGCACATCACTTGAGGGTCAGGAGTTCGAGACTGGCCTGGCCAATGTGACAAAACCTTGTCTCTACTAAAAATGCAAAATTAGCCAGGATTGAGGGTGGGTGCTTCTCCAGCTGCTCAGGAGGCTGAGGCAGGAGAATCGCTTGAACCTGGGAGGCAGAGGTTGCAGTGAGTTGAGATCCTGCCACTGCACTGCAGCCTGGAAGACAGAGTGAAACTCCATCTCAAAAAAGAAGAAGAAGAAGAAAAAAAGAAACTCTTTATGAGCAATACGATCAATTTAAAGTAAAAATTATTTTCAATGAATAAGTATTTATTTAGGTAAACCATTGTAACAAATTGGACTTTTCTTTTTTAATTAATAGATTTTATTTTTTTGTGTAGTTATAGATTTATTTTTAAAATGAGCAGAAAGTGCAGGTCCCCTGTATCTCCTTACCATGCCCCACTGTTTCCCTGATTATTGACATCTTGTATTAGTATAGTATTTTTGTTATATAATTGATGAACCAGTATCAATACATTGTTATAAACCAAACTCCATAGTTTACATTAAGGTTTATTCTTTGTTGTGCCTTATATGAGTTTTGAAATGTAAAATAATATGGATTTACTCTCATCAGAGTATTATGTAGGACAGTTTCACTTCCCTAAACTGCCCTGTGCTCTCCTATCCATCCTTTCCCCTCATGCCCCACAAACTCCTGGCAACCACTGATCTTTTTACTGTGTCCATAGTTGGCCTTTTCTAAAATGACATATTGTTGAAATCATAAGAGTATATATAGCCTTTGCAGATTGGATTACTTCACTTAGCAATACGCATTTAAGATACTTGCATGATACTTGTATGTCATATTGGGGCTTGACAGCTCTTTTTTTTTTTTTTTTTTTTTTTTAAGACAGTCTCGCTCTGTCACCAGGCTGGAGTGCAGTGGTGTGGTCTTGGCTCACTGCAACCTCCACGTCCCAGGTTCAAGCCATTTTCCTGCCTCAGCCTCCTTGGGACTACAGGCGTGCACCACCACACCCAGAGAATTTTTGTATTTTTAGTAAAGACAGGGTTTCCCCATGTTGGCCAGGATGGTCTCGATCTCTTGACCTCGTGACCCGCCCACCTCAGCCTCCCAAAGTGCTGGGATTACAGGTGTGAGCCATGGTGCCTGGTCTCATTTCTTTTTATCATTGGATGTGTTATATTGTATGGATATACCACAGTTTGTTTATTCATTAACCTATTCAAGGATATCTTGGATGGTTCCGAATTATGGCAATTGTGATTAAAACTGCTGTTAATACTCATGTGCAGGTTTTGATGTGGACATACAACAATTTTCAACTCATTTAGGTAAATACTAAGGAGCACAATTGCTGGATCCTGTGGTAAGAGTGTGTTTAATTTTATAAGAAATTGCAAAACTGTCTTCCAAAGTGGCTGGGCTATTTTGCGTATCCACCAGCAATGAATGAGATCTCCTTTTGTTTCACATCTTCATCAGTATTTGATGTCAGTGTTTTGGATTTTCATCATTCTCATAGGTTTAAAGTGGTATCTGTTTGTTTTAATTTGAAATTCCCTAATAACATAGGATGTTGAGCATTTTTTCATGTGCTTATTTGCCATCTGTATATCTGTTTTGGTGAGTTGTCTATAGATAACTTTTGCCCATTTTAAATTATATTGTTTGTTTCTTATTTTTGAGTTATAAGATATTTTTGTATATTTTGGGTACCAGTCCATTATCAGATATGCGTTTTGAAAATATATTTTCCTAGTCTATAGTTTCTCCTTTCTTTCTCTTCACAGTGTCTTTTGCAGAGCAAAATTTTAGTTTTAATGAGCTTCAACTTATGAGTTTTTTTGTTTGTTTGTTTTGTGCATCAGGCTTTAGGGTTGTATCTAAAAATTCATCACCAAACTCAAGGTCACCAAGATTTTCTCTTGTGGTATCATTTAGAAGTTTTATATCTTTGGGCTTACATTTAGATGTATGGTTCATTTTGAGTTAATTTTGTGAAAGGTATAAGGTCTGGGTGTAGATTTATTTTTTGCATGTGGATTTTGAGTTTCAGCACCATTTGTGAAAAGACTATTATATTTCCATTTATTTGACTTTGTTCCTTTGTCAAGCATCACTTGACTCTATTTGCTATTTTGTTCCATTAATCTATTTGTCTTTTACTTCATCAACCTCACACTGTCTTGATTACTGTAAATTTATAGTGTATCTTGAAGTTTAGTAGTGTCAGTCTTCCAACTTTTTTACTTCTTCAATATTGTGTTAAATATTATGAGTCTTTTGCTTTTTCTTATGAAATTTAGAACACATTATTATTATTATTATTATTTTTTACATCCACAAAATGACTCATTGGGATTTCGGCTGGGATTGTGTTTAATGTATTGATCAAGTTGGGAAAAACTGACATCTTGACAATGTTGAGTATTCCTATATATGTAGATAGAATATATTTGTATTTATTTAGATCTTCTTTGTTTTTTTATCACAATATTGTAGTTTTTCTCATATAGATTTTATACTTATTTTGATATATTTATATCTAAGTATTCAATTTTTGAGATGTACTAATTTAAATGGTATTATGTTTTCCATTTCAAATTCCAATTTTTCATGGCTAGTATTAAGAAAGAAGTCGACTTTTGTTATTAATCTTATATCCTCCAATATTGCTGTAATCACTTCTTAGTGCCAGTAGTTTCTTTTTGTCAAGTCTCTGCAATTTTCTGCATTAATAATCATGTCACCACCTTAAAAAGACAGTTTTACTTCTTCCTTCTCAATCTGTATACTTTCTATTTCCTTTTTTGTTGTTGTTCTTATTTCATTGGCTAGTACTCCCAGTATGATGTTGAGTAGAAGTGTAAGAACAGACTTCCTTGCCTTGTTCCTGATATTAGCAGGAAAAGCATATAGTTTTTCACTATTAAGTATGATGTTAGCTGTAAGTGTTTATAGATTTGTTTTTTATCAAATTGAGAAAGTTCCTATTTAATCTTAGATTGCTGATGGTTTTACTTATGAATTATGAATGAGAATTGTTTTTTTCAGAAGCTTTTGCTGCATCTATTCATATAATAATATAATTTGTCTTATTTAGCCTTTTGATGTGAGGGATTACAGTAATTGATTTTTGAATATTGAATCAACCTTGCACACCTGTTATAAATTCCATTTGATCATGGTGTATAATTCTTTTTATACATTGTTGGATTTGATGTGCTTTCTTTTAGGATTTATGCGTCTATGATCCTGAGAGATATTGGTCTATAATGTTTTTGTCTTGTGACTGATTTGTCTGGTTCTGGATTAGGGTGATGATGGCCTAGAAGGATGAGTTAGGAAACAGTCCCACTACTTCCATTTTTTGGAGGAAACTAGAGAATTGCTGTAATTTCATTTTTAAATTATTGGTAGAATTCATCTGAGCTTGGCGCTTTCATTTTGGAAGGTTATTATTTACTGATCCAATTTTTTAAATAGATGTTTAGATTAGTTCTTCTGATGTGAGTTTTGGTAGATTGTGTCTTTCAAGGAATTGCTTCATTTCATCCAGGTTATCAAATGTGTGGGCACATAGTTGTTCACAATATTTTTTTATAATCCTTTTAACATCCGCTGGTTCAGTAATGATAGTTACTTTTTTATTTCTCATCATAGCAATTTGGGTCTCTCATTATTTCTTCATTAACCTGGCTAGAGGTTTACCAATGTTAATGATCTTATTAGTGAACCAGATTTTGATTTTGTTGATTTTTTAAGATTAATTAATTAATTAATTTATTTATTTTTGAGACGGAGTCTCACTCTGTCGCCCAGGCTGGAGTGCAGTGGTGCGATCTCGACTCACTGCAAGCTCCGCTTCCCGGGTTCACGCCATTCTCCTGCCTCAGCCTCCCGAGTAGCTGGGACTACAGGCGCTGTCACTGCGCCTGGCTAATTTTTTATATTTTTAGTAGAGACGGGGTTTCACCATGTTAGCCAGGATGGTCTCGATCTCCAGACCTCTTGATGCGCCCACCTTGGCCTCCCAAGGTGCTGGGATTACAGGCATGAGCCACCGCGCCTGGCCAATATTTTTATGTTGATTCTCTTTTTTCAATTTATGTTTTTGACTAAGGGTTGGGTGTTTTTTTACTGTTTGCTGTAGCTATAGGTGTCAGAGGTTAAATTTTTCTCTAATTTCCTTGGTTTTGTCTTCCCTGTTGGGTTTGAGTTACCTAAGAGACAAAATCATCTTTAAATAAGGTCTGCGTCATGTACTTCTTTCAGTTGTATTCTCCTGATGTAATGATAAGTTGTAGTAGAAAGGGAAATGGTCTAAAGTCGTACATTAGGCCTCCTTCTATTAGTGAGCCTGTGTACCTTATAGAAGTCAATAACCCTTAAAGGGCTTCCAGGTTCTGTTTTCAAGTCTGGAGGGGGCTAACGTTGTATATTTCTCTTTTCCCAGTTTGTTTACTTTATGGTAAAACCCCAGTAGGTAAGGCTGTGCTACAATAGTTTGTCTTGTCAGGCCTTTCAAAATGGTTACTTTTTCTCTTCCCCTGCTGGAAGCAAGAGAGTTTTTGTTTTTTTTTCCTCTCAGGTTTTCACTGAGAGAACCCAATTGGGCTGTAGGAGGTACATTTCATGAAAGTTTGGGGGCCTCATAAGATTGAGTTCCCCTAGAATTTTTTCCACACTGTGCCTTCAGCAATTTGTCAATTACAGTTTAGGGTTTCCTAACAGCATTGTGTCCCATGGAGGTTTCTGCTTCTAGGCTTCTGCTTCAGTAAGTTGTGATTCTCTATATCTTACCTGTGTGACTTTCCATTTTAGGGAGCAATATATTGCCCTTTGACCTCACTTCTCTGATGTCTCTAAGAAGAGTTACTGAGTTTCAGTTTGTTCAGTTTTTTCATTGTAGTGAGAATGGGAGTAATGACACCCAAGGTTCTTACATGCCATATTGGAAACTGGAAGTCATGAATTAAACCTTTAATACATAAATTAACAGTATTATTTTTGTTTGTTTTGCTTCCCACGTAAACTTTTATTTAATCATTAAAAATGGCTTAACATTTCTGTATTAAATTGAATTTGCAAAACAAATTTAGATCTGAATCTACCAGTTTGCATTTTGTGTTAATTCCTCTGATATGTTTCTATTCTCTGAAACTTTAAGGAAAGATTAATTATATAAAGTATATACTTATAAAGTGGATATTATACTTACCTTAAAAACCTGCTTTTTGGCAAAAATAGAGCTCATTTAAATTATTTTATTGTTATTAAAAATAGTTTGAAGACTAATATATCAAAGTTCCTCTTTTTAGTGTCATTTAAATGCATTTTCTGGCACAGGCAGGAAAGGAACATTAGCTGATATATAACAATAGGGAACAACTATCACCAGAGGAAAATGATATATAGATGGCATTCACAGATATTTTTCTTACACTGAAGAGGAGATTAATTTGTTTATTGTCACATTAACTACATGTCACTTTGAATACTTTTGCTGTTTAAAAATTTGACTGCAGAACGTTGATAGTTTAACATTGACAAATACATAAGAATCAGTCTGGGATTTAGGAAAGGTAAAAAATATTAAGAATATTAATAAATGTATAAGTATAATTTTTTGGCAAATTCTAGACTGTTAATATTACTGTCATTTTTATATTTTATGGTATTAAGCACACAGTAGGCCATATTTTTAATGATGTTACAATGGTTAATTTCAACAACATCAAAAAATTTACTTTGACAGGAAACCAAAAAATTTAGTCTTAAAACATATTATTATTTTATACGGGGAGTAAATTAAGCCCAATAAAAAATTTATTTATGAAATTAAAAGTAATAGATTTTTGAGGGGCTTTAATTTGGGTCTTATATGCATGTATTTATTTGTACTCTACCCTGTTTTAAATATGATTTAAAGCCGCTTACTATGGTACTGACTAGGTTAGATGGGTTTGAGGTGAAGTTTCCTCTGGTTGTTTAATTTCATGTGCTGAAATAAAGAAGGGAAACTATATTATGGGGAGAATATTTCCTTCATGACACTATCTACACATATTATTTTATTATAAAATAAATCTATTTTGTAAATACACATCAATGTTGCACAATACTCAATTGTCTTTACATATTCTTTTACTTGTAAATACGTAAGTAAAAAGTATGACTGGAAGGTCACTAAATTGTAAGCTTAATTTGAATACTTCAGAGATGAAATAATCCTAATTTCTTAATATTTGTTGATAAAAAATGAGATCCTTAGAGTTTCTTCTCTGGGTATCACTTTTTTATATGGAGATGAATAAAGATTTCTGGTTTTGTTTAAAATTATTTTCAGTACTAATTATTGGTTTGCTAAAGCATGAAACAGATTCTGGTATACAAAAATACTTACTTATAAAATAAATGTTACAATATACTGTGATGAGAGTTATGCCAACATTAAATTATGTTTTTATGAAATCATTTAAGAATATAAAATATGGGGAATATTTTTGCCCTGTGGATCATTTTAGATATGTTCTTATTTAAAACAGTTTTTCAGATGCTCTTAAGAATGAAAGAGAATAATAATAGGCAGACAACTATTTTAAATTAATTTTTACATTAATGTAAATGTTATGATTTGTTTTCAGTTAGAGAATGTCTTCTACCATTTCAGTTTTAAAGGGAAAATATTCATTTGTCCTATTTTGTTTTTTAAGTTGCATTCCTTTGTGTTCTCCAATCTGAAGTTTCATCTTTGGTGAACCCTCCAACATAGTCTACTGCAGTTATTAATTGTCCATAATATAAATGATGACAACAGACTTCTGAGCAGCTGAAATGCAGTGGGAAATACAGAAGTACCAATGGTCAAAAATCAACCAAAGGGGCATTTGATAACATTTATATTATAAATTGCTGAGAATTGATTGCAAGTGATAAAATACAAAGAGGCTGAAAATAGAAAACGAAAAATCAACCAAAGGCGATGTATATGATTCAATAATAGCTATATACCAATTTATATACCTGACTACTTTAGATTGTTCTATAAAGATTGCCAAAACTTTTAATTTAACAACATTGCTCATTGTATAATAGGCTTAGGAACATTTATTTTATTTTAGTTTAGTTTAGTTTAGTTTTTGGAGACAGAGTCTCGCTCTGTCACCCAGGAGTGCATTGGCATGATCTCTCCTCACTACAACCTCCGCCTCTTAGGTTCAAGCAATTCTCCTGCCTCAGCCTCCCAAGTAGCTGGGACTATAGGCGTGTGCCACCATGCCCAGCTAAGTTTTTGTAATTTTAATAGAGACGGGGTTTCACTGTGTTAGCCAGGATGGTCTCTATCTCCTGACCTTGTGATCTGCCCACCTCAGCATCCCAAAGTGCTCAGATTACAGGCGTGAGCCACCATGCCTGGCGGGAAGATTTATTTTAAAAAGCACACAGAATAATGGTTATACAGGGGTCATACAATTTTTCATATAAAGGTTAGAAATAAAAAGCATTCTTGCCTATACTGTATAAAACCTGATTTCTTAGACCAAATAGTTTATGCTTACCATTAAAAGTGACATATGTAAGTATAAGGAATATAATGTGGAATGAGGTTTTAACCATTTTAGAGAAAATTCACCTAAGCTAACAAAATATATTAAGAATCTACCATGTGCCAAACACTCTTCTGGCCATTGGAGACACAGAAGAACAAGCATATGGCATCCTTGTACTCAGGACTGGTGTCTAGTGGGAGGATGAGAGGTTAAACTATAAATGAACATAGTAATATACAATCAGGTAATATTCAGTGCAATGTTGAAAAAATAGACAGTGTCTGGAAAGAGGGTGAGAGAAAGCTGCATCAGATAGGGTGGCCAGGAAGTTCTTCCAACAGAGACAAGAATGGAGAGAAGGAATCAATGTGAAAACCTGGGGGAACTGTAGTCCAGACAGCAGGACAGCAAATGCAAAGGACAATTTCAACATCTTGTAGCAGGATGAGCCACAGACAAAACCTCTCAGACACCAAGTTGTAGAAGGAAGGGCTTTATTCAGCTGGGAGCACTGGCAAGCTACTGCCTTAAAATCTGAGCTCCCCAAGTGCACAATTTCTGTCCCTTTTAAGGGCTCACAACACTAAAGATTTCACATGAAAGGGTTGTGATTGATTTGAGCAAGCAAGGGGTACATGACAGGGGCTGCATGCACCAGTGATCAGACAGAAACAGAACAGAGCAGGGAGTTTCACAATGTTCTTCTATACAATATCTGGAATCTATGAATAACATCGGTTTCTAAGTTATGAGTTGATTTTTAACTACTGGGTTTAGGTCAGGCAGGCCCAGGCCTGGTTTCGGGCCTGCTGCTGGGCTGCCTGTCTTTGGTTTTACTTCCTTGTTGTTTTTTCTTAAAACAGGTACTGAGTATACAACAATATAAAACAATATGAGAGGGTCTTTCTCTTCCCTCATTTCCCCCCTTTGAGACTCTCACTTTTCATTAGTGGGAGTTCTCACTCTTATTTTTGCTACTTATGTCTTCTTATGCAATAGATTGATAGTGATTTATGTAGTATGCTTGTGCTGAAGCATTTTGGTGAACTAAGGTAGCAATGAAGTTTTTTTTTATCATTTGGAGAAATACAGATATCAGACAAGGGAGCAGTAAGCAGTTTCCTATTACTATTATTACTTTTATTATAAGAGTTTTAAATCCTTCTGTTGCTGGGAACCAATTTCCAAACATGGCTCCAGGATTGAGTCTGTGCCACACTTGCATGGGTACATGTGCCAGTTTTGTTATATCTTTAACTATATTTTCAACTACTTCCCCTCATCATCTATGTGTAGACAACAATTAGTAAGGTTACATTTTTCACAAACTCCTCCTTCAGCTGCTAGCAAGTAGTCTAGAGCTAGTCTTTTTTGAGAGATAGCATTTCTCATTAGAGTTTCTTGCCGGGCCAGAATAGTCAAGGCTTGACGGGTTTTATTAGCGATGATTTTTAAAACAGCTTGTAACCATATGATTCAGTTGAGCATGTAGATGGGAGTTGGATATCCTCATGAGCCATCTTGTGCCTAAGTGGCAGGTCTATAGTATTGTATGATTCTTTCAGGGGGCCATTTATCATCTTTCCAATCACTTACGGCTATGCTTCATTTCTTGTGGGAAGCATAGACTGGGAAGCTCAGAAGTTTACCTGTTTTTATGGGCAGTAAGAAGAAAGATGGCTTAATGGTGCCAATTATACAGCTACCTGTCCACTGATCAGGCAGCTTAGCATAAGCTCTGTGTCCACATATCCAGTATAACCCGGTGGGGCCGTCCAGTCTTGGTGGAATTCTGGGTGGGCCCAAACAGTCTGCAACTTTGGAAATTTACTGAATGGATTTCTTTCTGTGTAATTGGTACTCCACCATGTAACTGTTTTTGTGGTACCATTATACAGCTTTTGCCTAAGACAACTAAGCCGCCTTATAGGATGAGCGAATCCTTTTCCTTCTTTAGCTATGCAATACTGTCCAATAACTGAGACTTTTAGAACCCAAAATTTGTCAGGGAGGTTCTTATGGGCTGGGAATTCATCAGGAACTGGGTCTGTAGGAACTAATTATTGGGCTTCCCATGGCCATTGATCTTCTATTACAGTTTTTCCACAAACATAACATGAAGTGACATTTAGAGACTGGGCTACATGCTCAGCTAATTGCAAAAACAAATTTCTGGTTTTTCCTGGAGTCTCTGGTACTGGCACATTTAGTTTATTATAGAAAGTCTGAAATACTGGTTCTGGAGAGCGTATTTGAACCTCCCCTTTCGTTAGGATGTTTACACTAGGATCTAGTCCTTTTCCATCAATGCCTAATGATACATATTTTTCTTTATTTTATTTTGGGTCTGAGGGGTTTGTGATTACTAATTTTAAAGGGTTGCAGCTCCCACTCTTGCAGGAGGGGCTGCCTTTTCCTTTGCAGCAGAGCCAAACAGGATCTTTTTCTATCCTCTTTTCAAGTAGCCTAAATGACACAAGACCAGTATTGACACATCTCACATAAATATGATTTTTGACAGATATACTTTTTTTTTTTTTACTGTGTAACTTTTTTTTAATTTAGAGAATGGCATCTTATTCCATGCTGCTTATTATCAATAGCGGCACAAGCATCAAATTTTAAGATTACATTTTTGGGGACCCCTCTTTCTTCTGTTCTAGCTATTACCTTACTTGTGTCACCTAGAAAAGGACCAGTTCTTAATTTTATTTTAAAAACTGTGATCATGGGAGGCTTAAAATGGGTCATAACACACATCAGGTTGGTTATTTCCTCAGCTACACACCTTGGATAGAATAGCATTATACAAACAAGTTTCTTTTAGTGTCCTGGTACACTTATAATAACCATAAAGTAATAGGACTGTAGCAATCTTTTGTCCTACCTCAGTGACTTGATGTATATACTGGGAACAGTTCTCAGTCTGAGGAAGGTCAGTTGAAGTCCTTACTGAACAAGTCCAAATTTTAAGGAAAATGAGTCCCGCAATGAGTTTTCTGTTGCTTTGGCCATGTGTGGACCAGTCAGCTTCTGGGTGTGACTGGAGCAGGGCTTGTCGTCTTCTTCAGAGTCACTTTGCAGGGGTTGGCAAAGCTGCTGCCATCCACGTACAGCTCCCAGTCTACTGATGTTTAAGGGTGGTCTCGGAGGTTGGGCCTACTAGGATAAACAGAGTCTAACACCTCTACACAGTTTATGTTCAACTGGGCTCTCTGATACCAGGAGTAAGGTGGTGGGGTTAGGGTGTTGCAAACTTCAATGGTTATGTGGGGATTTTCACAGAGCAAGCTTTGGTATCTAGTTAGTCTAACATTCATTGGCTAATGGTGTCCTTTGGTATTTATTAAAATCACCACAGCATGGGGGCACTTTATGTTTAGGTTTTGCCCAAGAGTTAGCTTATCTGTTTCTTGTGCTAACAGGTCTGTTGCTACCAGGGCCCTTGCACGTGGGGGCCAGCCTTTGGAAACCCCTTCTAGTTGTTTTGAGAGATAGGCCACTGGCCTTGGCCAGGGCCCTACAGTCTGGGTTAAAACTCCAACTGCTGTTTTTTCTCTTTCTGACACATAGAGTGTAAAGAGTTTTGTCAGGTCAGGTAGCCTCAGGGCTGGGGACGACATGAGTTTTTCTTTTAACTTACGAAGCTCATTGCTGTTGGTTGTAATAGATGTAGTTTATCTAATCTACATTTTTATTGACTGTCATCTTCCAAAATATTGACTTAAATCTTGCAACTATTTGATTTCAAGCTTTAAATTGATCTGATATTCCTTGCAGGGCTCCAATTGCATCTAAATAGATGTGAGAGTTGAAAGACCTATAAGGGGCTTCTCTTGCTTTACGATGTCTTATTTTTTTTTTTCCTCTGGTTGATGAAATGCCAGGGTGAAAGGGATAGCCAAATGGACTAAAGCACAAGTGCCACTCTAGTTATTTGGCAGAGTGCCCAGTAAAGGTCCACCACAACACCACCACACATCCACTCGGGGATGAACAAGGGCTGACTGATTGATAAGCTCTTGAAAATTCTTAAGCTCACTGCATCCCTTCAGGTCTCTAAGGAATGCTAAGTCTCCTCCCTGCCGTGAGAGACACAAAGTGAACTTAGTGTTGGGAGACGGAAGCTGGATGGCCCTCGGGGATGACCTGCAGGGACTTCAGGATACAGCAGAGAGAGCTTGGCATGACTTATTACTCCAGGCTGTAGAATCCTGGAAAAGAGCTACCATGCAGCCCATGCCTGGTCGACTGGAGGACCACCTTAGTGGAAGGGGGACAATCAGGGCCTCTGGCCTGCCATGTGCACAAGCATAACAATTGCTTTTGTTTAATGTGCAGGTGGAATATTTGGTCCATTTCAACCAGGCATTTGTATCTTGGTATGCTGTCTTAATTGCCAAAGTTTGTTTTAAGTCTTTAACTTCCATGATCCTCTAGTAAAATGAATGTTTCCTTTAGCACCTATTTTTATTAGTTTTTAGACCAAAGAAAGCTAAACACCACTTTATATTTAATAATGCTTCTTGTATGATTTTTATGCCAGATAAGTTAAATTTTACCTTTATATTAGTGTGTTATTAATGTTAAACTTAATTTTAATAAAACCTTGTAGACATGTTTATCCAATTTTTCGTGTTTGACCATAAGGTAAGATTTTATAGACTCTTTTTAACCTTTTATAATTTTTGTTAAAGAGCAGGTTGATGCTTTAAGAAAAACTTGTTGCATTTTTACTTTAATGTCCAGTTCACAGAAAAACTGGACAATACCTTTTTAACTTTAGCTAATATGTTTACACATGGAATTTTCTTTATAATTAACATTTTAAAACTTGCTTAAACTTTTAAAACAATAATTTTTTTAACCTTTTAATGTAGGTAAAAATCCACATTCTTATGCCCCTTTATAATCTTTTTACCAAAGGTATATTTTACTTTTCTTATACACTTTGCACATAAACTGTTTTTTTTTAATAGTACTCAGAAGGCCTTATTACTTTTAAATTATACAACATTTTTTGCATAAAATTTTTATAACATTTTTTCTTTCACGACTTTCGCCGACAATTTTTCAACATGTCTCAACTTTCTGACTTATTACAAACATTTTTTTTTCTATAAACAACCAGTTAATTTATTTCAGGACAAGAATTTACCATATAACATGCTTTTTACCTAAATTCTGCCTCCTCCCCCCCCCCTTTTTTTTTTTTGAAGATAACCATTCCTTTTTTTAAAGTGAACTTTCTTTATGTCTTTGGACTAGACTAAGGCCACAAGATTAGAAGTTACCATAATACATGTTACACTGTTAACTTTTAGCAAACTTCACTTTTGTTGAAAGCCTTGTAAGTTTGGGATTTCAATTATCCTTTGCTATTAATAAGAACTTTTTTAGTTTAAATTAACTTACAATTGGTATAGATGGCCTTTTTTTCTCTCTGCTGGTCTTTCCTTTTCTCTCTGCTGCCTCTGCCAGCTGCTTATACTGCTGTTTTCTTAACTACTGTTGGGGGGAAAGGAGGTCTAAAACCAGCTGTTACTGTCTGTGTATGGAAATTGGTCTGGGTGCTTTGGCTTACAGGTTACCTTGTGCCATACCTTTGAAACAAGGGACCTGTCCAGGCTTCCTCAATTCTTTCTTGAATTTTTTTTTTAACATAGTTCCCAGTGGGGTGGGCTTACTTTGCACCTGACCCTTTTTTTTTTTTCTTCCCAAGACAAAATACCACACTCACACCACACGTACCACAAGACAAAGAACAGGTAAAGAGGGCACACACACACTTTTACCATTTATACCAAACCAAAATCACGAAATTCAAAATCTGAGTACCAAAAAATTCGAGCCAAGTCAAAACCAAAACCAAAACCAAAGTATCTAGCAATTTAAGTCAAGTCAAAACCAGAACAAGAGTGCCAATGCAGGCACGCCATGGGTGATCAGGCCACACTTCCACTCAGATGGAGTGGGGCAAGTTCCAAAGACTAGTCTTACCAAGTCAAGCCAAGTCAAAACCAGAACAAAAGTGCCAATACAGGCACACTGTGGGTGATCAGGCCACACTTCTACTCAGATGGAGGGGGGCCACACTTCTATTCAGTTGGAGGGGGGCAAGTTCCAAAGACTAGTCTTACCAAGTTTCAGATGTCCAGACTCCAAGTGCCAGTTCCTTCCCGGTGTTCAGCCACTGTGTTAATCCTCCTCAAGGGCCTGCTATGCGTGCTGCTCTGGCGAGGTGTTCCACCGGGGCAGTTTCCTACCCGGGAGTGCTCTTTGGATTCACGTCACTCAGGCTGGCTGGAGTCCCCCTCAGGGATGCTCCACAGGGCAGGCTTAAGTCACCTAAGGGGCTGCCTCAGCAGTCCATCAGTCACCTCGCTTCCCGGTCAGGGAACCAAGAAATGTAACAGGACGAGCCACAGACAAAACCTCTCAGACACCGAGTTGTGGAAGGAAAGGCTTTATTCAACTGGGAGCATCGGCAAGCTACTGCCTTAAAATCCAAGTTCCCCAAATGCACAATTTCTGTCCCTTTTAAGGGCTCACAACACTAAAGATTTCACATGAAAGGGTCGTGATTGATTTGAGCAAGCAGGTGGTACTTGACAGGGGCTGCATGCACTGGTGGTCAGAGAGAAACAGAACAGGGCAGGGAGCTTCACAGTGTTCTTCTATACAATGTCTGACATCTATGAATGACATCAGTTTCTAAGTTATGAGTTGATTTTTAACTACTGGGTTTAGGCCAGGCAGGCCCAGGCCTGGTTTCAGGTCTGGTGCCAGGCTGCCTGTCTTTGGTTTTACTTCCTTGTTGTTTTTTCTGAAAACAGGTAGTGAGTATAAAACAATATAAAACAGTATGAGAGGGTCTCTCTCTTCCCTCAATCTCATGTGGAAAACAGTGACTGATATACTTATGATGGCAAAAGCTGCTACCTATTAAAATTATATGAACATAATGTTATTTTAGAGTAGTTTAATTTTCATTTTTTAGGTAAATTCAAACTAGCATGTGAGGTATTGCTTCTTATTAGTAGGAGATAACAATAATATCTCAAGCGATTAGTATCTCAGATCTCATAACTTGGTTGATAAAGGGGTTTCAGGAGAGAAAAGGATATTGAAAAAGGGCTAAGCAATCTTGCTTTGCTGTAGTGAAACAAAGGCAAACATAATTTTGATTTTTTTTAAGAAAATTACATGATGCTGAGTATTGGTGCATAATTTCATGTCCAGCAGTAATCATTAACAAGAGCAGTTGTCATAGGAATACTAGCAGTGGTGTGGCAGAGGTGGTGGTGGTAATTTTTGTGCAAGTAGAAAGCCTTAAAGGAACACCATCTATGTGACAGCAACAGTGCCAAGTGTGACTTGAATTATCTCTTTTATTTTGGCAAACAGATATTAAGGTGAGAGCCAATATTATCCCTGCAAGGTTAGGTTTACACAATTATAAAATTTCAAAGCTGGGACTCAAACTCAGTTGCATCTCACCACACAATCCAAGCTATTTTTAAGAGGGGAGATAGCATTCATTATGATTAATGGTAGTGTGGCACCATAGAGTTCAAAATTTGAAATTGAAAGAGTATTTAGAAATCCTGAGTGTTAGGGTTGACTCGGCTATGCTATAAAATTGATGTGTGGGAAAGATACTTCTGTTCCCTGAGTCTGCAAATGAGCATACCAATGCCATTTTTCTTCCAGATTTGTTCTGGCAAACAAATGATTGCATAAAAATAATATGAAAAAAAGATCTACTAAAAATTGATTTAAACTATGTAGACATTAAAAGAGCTCTTATTAAATGCTATTCACTACATTATGAACTGGAAATAAAACTAATAGTTCAGACACAAACCTTCAAATGTCAAAAAAAAGTTCGGGTCCATACAACTGTACAAGAAAAAACCCGAGTACATTATGCACCCATTCATGTTTAATGATTGTAGTAGTCATCTGTAATTTTTACTCATTAAGCCAGCCTCCTAGTAAGAGACCCATCTCTTCCCCAATCCCAGATCCCTGTGTTTTAGATAGGATGCCTTCCATCCTTTGTCTCCAAGGATAGACCCTATAACTCGAGCTCAGCCAACAAGACGGCCATAACCACAGTAACTGTTGTAGAAGAGGGTTTATGGCACAAGCCTAGGTGAAAGAAGAGAGAGAGAGAGAATGCTACATTTAACACATTTTTTCCAACTTTTCTTCTTTATTGGATGTCTCATTTATATGAACCAGCAAATTCCTGTCTATTGAAAGCTAGGTTGCACTGGTTTTCTCTTACCTGTAGTTAAGAATGCAAATCGCTAATAGGATGGGGGAGGTTATAAATGAGCCAGGATTTTGAATATGTCAGGAAGACTGATTTAGACAGTGTAGTTATGTGAACTCCTTTAAGATAAAAAGCTGAGCTTGGAGTCAATGAAATGCTTCAGCTTCCACAAGATGGTAGGTATTTAAATAAGGTCTTGAAGAGTTAAATCTAAATAGATGAAACCAAACTTATCACAGAGGGGGAGGAAATGGCCTTTTTTTTTTTTTCAGTCTAGCAGATGCTAGACCAGAAATAAATATTTCACATATATGTTTTATTAGCTAAAGGATGTGTTTTGTTATTATTTTTCTTGGTCATTAATTTCACAGAAACATATATTAAGGTATTCATTAAATCTCAAAGGTTTAAGGAATTTTGGTTCCTTTTATGGTCCAGCACAAATTATGAAGAAAGGTGACATGATGTGAATTTTACTTTAGGAAGAAAATACCAACAGCAGAAAGATGGACTGGAGGCATGAGAAAGCAGAGCAAAAAGAATCAGCTGGAAGCTTTTAAATTTAGTTAACAAATTTTTTTTGGACACAGAAAGACTTTCTGAAGTAGGAGATGATTAGAGTCTTAACTAATGGAATAATGGAATGGGTGAAAGTAAAACAATATGTGACGGGCATTGTGGAGGTAGGATAGACAGGATGTGAGAAATAAAAAGCTGTAAATTATAATGGAGATGAAGTAGTCAACATGTTTCCATTGGGATTTCAAAGAGTGGAGGGGAAGATTTATTAACAGAGACTGCAAGTAGAGAATAATCATTATATTAGCTAGTAAGAGGGAAATCTATGAAGACACTAATTAATTTAGTTTGAGGACATGTGTTTGAGATACGGAAGTGTTTTTGCTGTGAAGACCATTAGATATTTATGCATTAGTTCAAAAAATATGTATTGAACACCTAACTGTGGCCTAGCTACTGTACTAGACAACTTTCCTGCTTTTGTGGAAAAGTTGTAAAAGTTGGCTGCAATTAAATGAATATATACTCTGTATGAGGTGGTACAAAAAATATACAAAGAAAAATAAAATGGGGAGGGTATTTGGGGCTATTTTACAATCTTGGTTACAAAAAACCTCTCTGAGAAGATATCTGAAGAAACTGAGGGAGAAAACCATAAGGATATGTGGGCAGGTAAAAGAAAGCAATGAAGGCCCTGCACGGAAGGGACATATTTGAGAGACTGCAAGGGGTCAAGTGTGGCTGCAGAGAAGGAGTCTAGGGAAGATAAGGTCAGAGAGATTGAATGCCTTGCAAATTCTAGACTGGTGGCCCAGAAAACGATCTTGGGGATTATGGCAAAGATTGTAGTTGTTTTCCAGAAACAATTCTTCCCCTTTTTGGTAGTAGTAGATATTTTAGCTGAGCCTGTAGTGTCTCAAGGTAAAGATTACCTTGAAGCCATGTGGACACGTGAGCAGGAGTATGAGGCTGAAAGCTCACTGAAGTTATTGATGGTCTGTTTCATTTGCCCTTCTATTCCTTGCTCTTTCCTCACACACATACACACACACAATGTAGGATCTCTGAGTCCAGATATTGGAAGACTTTTTTTGAGCACAGCCACCTTACTAATTTATATATGTGTAAGAAAGAAACACATTTTATTTAAAGTCCAAAATATTTTGCTTTTTATATTACTGTTTCTACTACTCACAGTTTAATGCTAATTAATGCAGGAAGTATGGTTGTAAGGCTTGTAGGGGCTAAGGCTATCTGAGTTTCTGTGATTGCTAACAGAGAGCATATAGATTGAGATGGCATCTAGAGTGGAAACTTTACAAGTATGCAGAGCTGTGAATACATTTTCCTCCTCTTCCTCCTTTTTTTGTTTTTCCTAAATAGGTAAAATCTGATTCTCCAAGACCTAGCTCAAATATAACTGTCTTTGTGAAACTACTAGTAATAAAAACTCATCCCATTTCTCTTCAAAAAGCAGAATTACTTGCTTTGCTGTGTTCTTCCTCTGCTCTACCTCTTACTATTTTGTCTCATGTTATATTTATGTACATGTACCACTCCTTGAATACAGGGTGAAATCCTGAAAAAGCCTGTTACCCTTAACATTTTAAACAAACAATCTAAGCTCTGTTTCAGACCCTCATTGTATCCATCCTGGATTGGGGGCTTAGGCTCCTGAGGGATCTTCATTTGCCTCATTTTCTTTTTCTTTATTGTCCACAAGAAACTCTCTTACAAATTTTCATTCGTGAGTCATTTCCTCAAAAAAAAAAAAAAAAAAAAAACAGGGTAGATAAAATACTGTCATCTGGACCCCATATTTCTAGCATAATGCTTTTGAGTTACAAGTCTATAAAATCATTGAAGACAAAACCTATAGTTTACGTCTAGCAGATTAATTCATAATAAATTTTTGTTAAATTGAATTAGAAGTAGAAGTAATCTAGATTGATTGAAGCATAGGATGGAGAGTGTGTGTGTGTGTGTGTGTGTGTGTGTGTGTGTGTGACAAAAATACAGGGAAAAGAAGACATAAAATATGAAGATGCCAACAACAGCTAAGGAAAAAACTGTTGAAACAGCTGATTCAGTAACTAAACTGGCTTGTCAAGGAATAAATGAAACACAAGGAGAAGGCAGCTGTTTCTACTATAGTGTCCTCTGTTTTCTCCCCTTTTCCTTCTGTCTGTCTCTAATGAAGTAAAGCTATATAAATATGGCACATAGCAGTGTATGTCAAATAGTGCTCAATAACATATCTCCAGTTAGAGCTTTTGGTGAACAAGTCTTGAAAGATATTTGCATCATTTTCTTTGATTAAAGAGTCAATGATTTTATTGAACACATTAATTTAGGTATGTGTACCTATTCTTTGATCATGATCTTATTGCTATATTTATTTCTATATCAGGAGTACTTTTTCAGTTCAGAAACAACTTTTTTCATTTTCAGTTTAAGGAATGTTACTTTTAGTTTGAGGTTTATATGACTTTGGGTGAAGACAGTGCTGTCACAAATGAGATTCTAACTGTAGCCCATTGATTTGGATCTTTAGCCTATTGTATTGATTATACTTTATAGTCTCCTTGATGTCTCAGCACATTTTGGTAAAGTATTGACATAATTTAACTCCATGGATTCCAGGATACACATGACCTTTTCAGAAAGTATACATTATTGTAAGAATTTACAAGAACTGAATAATCCTGCAGCAATTATGAATGTTACAGTCAATGGCAAAACAGCTATTGGTATTAAGTCTTTAAATAATTATACTTTGATTTATATGTTCAACTTTGTTTTAAATAGCATAGTTCAGTAGCTCATTGTCTTCAGTTCAATAAAGTATAATAATAATAAATAATAAAAAAAGGATGACAAAACAAAAACAGGTGAAAAAAAAAAACCAAAATGCAAAGTTACTCTAATTTTTTTTGAGGTGCAAAAACTCTTCTATAAATATATAAAATTAGGCCTAGAAAGGACTAATTTTCATGATGGGAAATACACACTAGATTTTTAAATTTTAGTACTTTACATAAAAATATTGGTGTGGTACTATTTAATTACATCATAATTTAGTAGTTAAAAGAATTCTTCTCAATATCTGGTTATTGCTCAATTTATTAGCACGTGAGCATTTCTGAGATTGACATTCAGAGAGATTTCCCATAATAAATGTTACTAGCTATCCAACAAGAAAAGAACATTAATGATTTCACCTAACATGCTCTTAACTGTATGATATTATATGAAGAGTTAATTCTCATATTTAGTCTAAAAAGATTTTTAACATGAGTTACTGAGTTAATATCTTTAAAATTTTATTAGGTCTTTCTCTTTCTGGTACAGAAGATCCATAATTCAGGTTATTAATCTCTGGTTACCTGTCCTTTGTGGAAGGATTAGTTATTTTCTATTATTCATTGCATTTCCACCAAATTTTGAAGATATTTATCATAAAGTTGTGGATCTGAGCTAAGTTTAAAGGCATCAAATTTTAAGTTTTAATTTTCCCAGCTATTACTATTAATTCTAAGTTTTTTTCTCTGATATGTCTTCTTTGATGTTTCTTAAAAATCAAGATTTATAAAGAGACAGAGAAGGCCATTAGTATATCTCTCAATGTTACAAAATTAACCTAGCCACTGTAAAGTTAACCTGGTATCCACAATATAAGTCACAAATGGCAGATAATATCTTTAGGAAAAGTATTAAATAGTGCACACTACTTCCATCAAAGTATAGTGTTCGAGGCACATTTAGGTAATGGTGCATTTCTAATAAACAGTCTTTAAAAGATATTAGCATTTCTGTTATTTATGAGAGGCTTTCAGTGTATTTTTCGCATATGTATTATTGGGGCAGTGTAGAAATATTATTGTGATGTATTAATGGGCTGACCTGAGGTAAACAATAACTACATCCATGCATGCATCATACATGCATACAAACTTACTCATTTTCTTTTTAAGCAGACTAGTAGTTAAGTTCCAAGACAGAAAGGATTCTATATCATGAAATACCCTGTACGTTTTTGATTCTCTATCTGGAATGCCAACTTGAAATATTACTTTCAATAACACATTACATTTTATATTTTTTAGAGCATAACGTACAAAGTAGGTGATATTGTATTTTAAATTAAACATAATTAGAGAGGATCTAGATAAACTGATGAAGTAATTAGTGTGTTTTGTTTCAGTGGCACAGAATCAGACTCTTTATAGCTGAACTCCTAATGTGTACATTTATTAAACAAATTGCCAATTTAGTAATTTATAAAGGAATATTAATTTGATAAAATATTTTTTAAAACAATTAAATTATTTTTTCCTTATTTAACTCATCTGGAAAACATTTAGGGAGTCAATACTAATTGTCAGTCACTTTGCATAGGGCCACTTTGTGACAGGGATGAAGTGGCGTGGTCAGAGGGAGACCTCCATGAACCTAAGACTGCAACCAATAAAGGGAGTTAATGTTTTGAATAGGTAGGTACATGTTTTGGACATGAATGCATTATCCAGTGTGGAGCGCAGTGCCTAGCCCATGAGAAGTTCCCAGTGGCTTTGTCTCTGGTATCAAAGATTTATGTAAAATTAGAGTACAATAAATCTTTATGTATGCATCACCTGTCTCAACAGTTAACAATTCATAACCAATAATATTTCTTCTGAACTCTCACCTTCTTTGGGGGGTAGGGGTGAGACGGAGTTTTGCTCTTGTAGCCCAGGCTGGAATGCAATGGCACGATCTCGGTTCACTGCAACCTCTGCCTCCCAGGTTCAAGTGATTCTCCTGACTCAGCTTCCCGAGTAGCTGGGATTACAGGCGCACCACCTCCACGCCCGGCTAATTTTTTGTATTTTTAGTAGAAATGGGGTTTCACCATGTTAGCCAGGCTGGTCTCAAACTCCTGACTTCAGGTGATCCATCTGCCTTGGCCTCCCAAAGTGCTGGGATTACAGGCATGAGCCACTGTGCCCGGCCCTCTCACCTATTCTCCCTGCTAGGACTTTGTCATATTTTTTGAGTGGGCTTTGGAAACAAATCCTGGCATTGTATCATTTATCTGTAAATATTTTACTGTGAATCTCTAAACAAAAATCACAATACTATTATCACACAAAAATAGTCCTAATTTTTAATATCATCAAATATTCCATCAGGATTCATATTTCTCAAATATTCTTTTAAGAGTAAGTTTGACTTAGAGTCCATTTGAATTAGTTTATATGTCTCTTAATTCTCTTTCAGTAGATTGTCCTGTGTCTCCTGATTCTTGACCTTTTGAGTAAACGGAGCTGCCATGCTACAGCATAAGTTCATACTGATCCATTCAATTCAAATTTAGAATTACAGGACTTATACATAATCTTATTGAACTTGCATTTGCATGTCCTTTCTCTCATGCTGGTAATCCTGGTTGTTAGTAACACTATACCATTTGCTTTATCCCACGCTATGTAATAATGCAGTTTCACTATACATCGTCAACACCACAATAAGCAATATATATTTCTTCCTGGCAATGGGTTTGCACACAATGAACAGTATAATTACCAAATATAGTTTGTAAATTTTATTTGCTGTTGCACTTTTTTTGAAACTGAAAATCACGTTATTAATTCAACAGGATAATTAGCAGCAATCAAAAATTTTTAAAAAGTCAAAATATTAAGAGCTGAGCACAGTGGCTCTTGCCTATAATCCTAGCACTTTGGGAGGCTGAGGCGGGTGGATTGCTTGAATTCAGGAGTTTGAGACCAGCCTGGGCAACATGGTGAAACACCATCTCTCCAAAAAAAAAAAGAGAAAAAAATACAAAGTTCGCTTGTTATGGTGGATTAAACCTGTAGTCGAAGCTACTTGGGGGGCTGAGGTGGGAGGATCACTTGATCCCGGGAGGTGGAGGTTGCCATGAGCCACGATTGCACCACTGCACTCCAGCATAGGTGACAGAGTGAGATCCTGTCTCCAAAAAAAAAAAAAAAAAAGTTAAAATATTAAATATACATATTAATTGAATTCATGGTTGTAAAAATGAGACCCATGGAAGTTTCCTGGGAGGAAGGGCTTTCTTTCTTTTTTTTTTTTAAGGCACAGATGTTCTGACCATGGAACTGGAGCATAGGCAATTCTTGAGATTGTTCTTTATCTCTAGGTCTTTTCTGGACTCTCTGGAGGTCTCTTTTTATGTTTGCCCTCTTTGCTCTTTACCAGTAGGCATGCCTAGTCATAGTTTCTACCCTTTTGTAATCTTGTCTCATACAGAGAGCATCATGTCCACTCTCACACATTACTATATCATGGATTTTCTTCTTTACCTTCGACTATTCAAGACTTTCCTCTCTCAATACTACCTGGTTCTCATCTTCTGGTTCTTGGCTTTCTCATGTGATGAATATCCCTTTGATCACATGCCAACCAGCCATCCCATCTGTTTTTTCGTGGAGTATCACCTGGAATTATTCCTTACATAGTTTTTCTGATTATTTTATGAATAGCTCTGTGTATGTCAGTCATTCTAAAGAAATATCTGGCAAGTTTACTATACTTTCAGGAAATGTTTTGAATAACAAATGTGTCTTATTTTTGAGTGGGCTTGGATAGCATTTATTCTTAGTTTCTGTTATTACATAAAATATATGGGAATAAATGTAGTATACAATTTTCCTATGTGGATATTTGGCAAAAATATAATGATAGTATTTTTCCATGGGTGGATGAATTTTAAAGAAATAATTTCTTAGCTTGCATGAAGTATTTTTTTTTATTTCTGCATTTCCCTTCTATTTTCTCCCTAGGATGTCAGACGAGATAACTAAAACTTTTATGATAACCATGTGGTCAGATCCATAACTTACATTGAAGTCTGTTCTTGTTCAACAGAAGATAATATTAAATTCAATGTTCTCAAATATTTACTCACAGTAATATGCTCCATTTGGTCTATTCTGTGATTTTTGGCTCCCACTTAATAATAGTTATATGCCCTTTAGCAAATATAACAGCAGGAAGACCACAATGTTCAAAACAACAGACTTGTTAAATGTGTAGCATATTTTTTCTTTCTTATTTGCCTTTACCAGCTGAATATTGTTTCTGTAATTCTTGGCAGAATTATGCATTTTTCTACTACTTAAAAGCATACATTTTAATTGTTTCTCTTCTTCTAAAAACACATAAGAGAAATGTTTTATGATCAATATTTTATCATGCTTTTTTATATTTTTGTATTTCTTTGAGGGAGCTTATTTTAGCTCCTCTGTTGTCTCCTGGATTCGTAATTGCCATACAATTTTATGGATCAAACATTTATAATTAACATATTTTAGTTTGGTAGCATTTCATTTACTTTAATCAGTCTTTTATACTGGAAAAAAATAACTATAAAGTTCACAAAATGTTTCTCTGCATTACTATAAAGTTTACAAAAATTTCCCTGTAAATCAGTTTCTATATTTTCAGAACTAACAATGATTTTATTCTAGATAAGTTGCCAACATAATACCAATTTGGAATTGCCTAATTCTTGAAATGAAAAGGAAGCATGAACAGGTACTATTGATGAGGAGACATCTCAATCCTGCTATGGTAGGAAAACACAGAATCCTTCTGTGGTAGATTGTTTTACTTATTCCCAACAGTCCTTATCTTTTCTTGTAAGGGTTTTCACACTCATCGTGAAGTGACTTCTGTGTGTTCTGTAGGCAGAACTTTTATCCTTCTTCTTTTGACTTTTGGCTTTGGCTCTGTAACCCAGTTTGGACAATGGAATGTGAATGGCTATGATTTATGTTACAGCTCAGCAGAAGAGTTAATGGGCATTGCTAGGTTCTTTCAGTACTTTTGTTCTTTCCCCTCTGCTTTGACCATGGACTACCCAAAGGAGATTGCTCCTTCAGCCTTGGTGATGAAACAAGGCAATATGTAGATCAGAGATCCAGCAGATGACTTCCGTTTCTAACACATAATATCAGACAAATATTTGTTTTTCTAAGCTATTGAGATGTTGGGATGGTTTTTCACTTGAGGAAAGCTAAGTAATATAATTCTCATTTTTGCAATTTGCAGGAATTTTTGAGCAATTCCTGTTATCTTTGTCTCCAGAATTATAGTTTCAGATTTTAAGATTTTTCAAGTTCTTTACATTTCTCTTTACTGTGTGTTTTCCACAAACTAGTCATCTTCATAAATGTTTTGAGAGTTAATGATTTAATGAATAAATAGAAGATTGACTATCAATTAGACAAACCCTTCAAATACATTAACAAGGTCCCAGGTCCAAAGTGTCTCTTATTTCTCAATTAATCTGTAGCCTTTTTTTTTTTTTGACAGAGTCTCACTCTGTCACCAGGCTGGAGTGTGGTGGCATGGTCTTGGCTCACTGCAACCTCCACCTCCTGGGTTCAAGTGAGTCTCCTGCCTCAGCCTCCCGAGTAGCTGGGACTATGGGCGCACGCCCACCACGCCTAGCTAATTTATTTTTTTTTGGTATTTTTTTTAGTAGAGATGGGGTTTCACCATGTTGGCCAGGATGGTCTTGATCTCTTGATCTCATGATCCTCCCACCTCAGCCTCCCAAAGTGCTGGGATTACAGGCATGAGCCACCGTGCCCAGTCAGTCAGTAGCTTTTGAATTTTTGATTACTGAACCCTTACTTCTAAACTATGTGATACTTATTGTAGTTTCTTAAAATTGATACTAGGTTGTTTAATCATGTAGACCATGTGCTCAATCAATACCTGCTAACAAGTCTATTTAATTTGGGGATATAAGACTTTAAATATCCAAGTTAATTCTGCTGCAGAGTTAAGTCTACACTTATAAAGAAAGACTGGGAAAAAAGTGTCTCAGTTATTGAACGTTTTATTAAATAACATTTGATAGACACATAATACACAAATTGCCAATATTCAAGGAACTATCATGAAATAAAACTCATGCTTAACTGGATTAAAATTTTAAGTAAACCAGAAAATATAATTGAGAAATATAGGAACCAAATCTCAAATCGTACAAAACCCAAATGTGTTATTTCTTTTAAAAAAATGTCTTGCCGGGCGTGGTGGCTCACACCTGTAATCCCAGCACTTTGGGAGGCTGAGGCGGGTGGATCATGAGGTCAAGAGTTCAAGACCATCTTGGCCAATATGGTGAAACCCCGTCTCTACTAAAAATACAAAAATTAGCCAGGCGTGGTGGCATGCATCTGTAGTCCCAGATACTTGGGAGGCTGAGGCAGGAGAATTGCTTTAACCTGGGAGGCAGAGGTTGCAGTGAGCCGAGATCATGCCATTGCACTCCAGCCTGGGCGACAAAATGAGACTCTGTCTCAAAAAAAAAAAAAAAAAAATTGTTTTATTTTGAATTTGTATGGGTACATAGTGTTTATATTTATTCAGCACATGAGATATTTTGACAGAGACATAGCATGTGTAATACTCACATAAGGTTAAATGGGATGCCCATCACCTTAATTATTTATCATTTCTTTGTGTTACAAGCATTCAAATTATACTCTTTTATTTATTTTTATTTTTTACTATGTTGCCCAGGTTGGAGTGCTATGGTGTGATCTTGGCTCACTGCAACCTCCGCCTCCTGGGTTCAAGTGATTCTCCTGCCTCAGCCTCCTGAGTAGCTGGGATTACAAGTGCACACCACCACACCCAGATAATTTTTGTATTTTTAGTCGAGAAGGGGGTTTCACCATATTGGCCAGGCTTGTCTCGAACTCCTGACCTCAGGTGATCCACCTGCCTTGGCCTCCCAAAGTGGTGGGATTACAGGCATGAGCCACCACAACTGCCATCTTTTAGTTATTTTTTAATGTGCAATAAATTATTATTGACTGTAATCACTCTTGTGCTATCTAATACTACATCATATTCATTCTAACTGTATTTTTCTACATCCCCACTTACCGTGCCCCCAACCCCAAGCCCCCACCACCACTCCCAACACTACCTTTCTCAGCCTCTGCTAACCATCTTTCTACTCTCTGTCCCCATGAGCTCAGTTGTTTTAATTATTAGCTCCCATAAATGAATGCAAACATTTGAAGTTTTCTTTTTTTCTATTTTTCATGTACCTGGCTTACTTCACTTAACATAGTGTCCTTCAGTTCCATTTATGTTGTTGCAAATGACAGGTTCTCTTATTTGTTAATTGCTAAATAGTATCCCATTGTGTATATGTGGCAAATTTTCTTTATTCATTCATCTGTTCATGGACACTTAGATTGCTTCCAAATCTTAACTACTGTGGATAGTGCTTCAATAAACTAGAGAGTGCCAATATCTTTTTGATATACTGATTTCTGTTCTTGTCCTTGTGTAACAGAGTTAATAATTTTCATTCTTGACAATCTCTAGTAGCAAGTAATTGGAGTCTCATAAATCAAAATACAATCACATATTATGCAATATCTTTAGTACCTAAAGAAGAAACCTATTCTACCTGTGACCACTACCGTAACAATTTCTACCCTAGGACCTACGGCTGACCTTTCTGATCCCAAAACTTTATAAAAAGAAGAGTGACACAGGGGGCATAATAAAATCAGAACAAACTTTACACATATTCAGAATTCTAGAATGTAAAGGCTAATTTTACTTTTACCTCAAAGATGTACTGACTTATTTGTATCTACAAAGTTTCCTACTACAAATAAAAATGTTTTGTAAAAATAGATAAATTCATTTAAAATTACCTTTGACACATTTCTAAAAGGATCCATGTATTTGTATGGCTTTTGATCAACTCAGTCATTGATTAAAAGTATAACCATGCCTCTCTATATGCAAAGACTTTGGTGTTTCTACAAAACAAGCTTGAACTTCTTTTCTTGTCACACTGCTCCTACTTGGAGAGAGGATAACCAGCTTGTACTAGAGGTTTTTTCTTCTAATCTTCTAAAATGCACAGTATATACAAGTTTAACCATACATAGGATAATCTCATTCTACTGTATGTCAACAGAACAACCTGATTTGACTCCCTTTTCCAGTTACCCATATCCTGTGAAACAAAATTAGAGGTAGCTCCAAGATCTAGGTACATTGTGATTTAGTTTGTTTTACCTTTCTTAACAATACATTTTATATATATTGATTTTCTTCATATACCCTACTACCTATTTTCTTATTTTCTCAATTCTATTGTTCTTTTTTTTTTTTTGAAAAACAAAGCCCTCATGTTTAGCTCATTAATATTTGAATTCTCAAGATAGATATGCTATGGTATAAACAGAACAAAGTAATCACATAAAAACTTAGAGAAGTTACCTCTGATATGACTAATAACATTTGAAAACTATACTTAAATTCATTTAATTGGTAACTCATCATAAACTGATGGAATATAATAATACAAGATGAAGAAGGTAGTTTATTATGTCTTCTGTATAGAGGGTGCACATGAATAATAATATCTAAATTTGGACCATTAAACTCTGAGTAAGAGACAAACCACCACAATCATGACTGTGAAGTGCAACATTAAAGTCATCTGTCAATATGCAGTCATGGAGTGCTGAATCTGCTTTCAGAAAATCTTTCTGTTATTAGAGTTCTAGTATCTTAATGAAGCAGCCTACATCAGGATGTGGATCCTCAGGTAAAATAAGAATAATTATATTCAAGCTTGAAAAAAACAATTGGGAAATGTATTGGTTTATGTTTCTGACCTGCAGGCAGAAACCCTGAAATCATTTCTACTTCCACTTTAAGACTTCTACTATTTGCTATTTGGAACTTTATATTAATTCATGTTTAAACATACTTTTTTTTTGCAAATAGGATATAGGCCACATTTCTCCCGGTGCCAACAATATTTAGCTCAGTTACAGATGATACAGGATATGCAATTATAGGCACATCTCATGTTATTGTGCTTTTCTTTGTTGCACTTTGCAGATATTGCGTGTTTTTACATATTGAAGGTTTGTGTCAACCCCACCTCGAGCAAGTCTATTAGCACCATTTTCCAACAGCATGTGATCACTTCATGTCTCTGTGTCACATTTTGGTAATTCTCCCAATATTTAAAACTCTTTCATTATTATTATATCTCTTATGGTGATTTGTGATCAGCAATCTTTGGTGCTACTGTTATAATTGTTTTGGGACACTGTGAAATATGTCTATAGAAGACAGCAAACTTAATACATAAATGTTCTGTGGGTTCTGACTGCTCCACGGACTTGCCTTTCCTTTAAATCTCTTTATATCCCTGAGTTTCATTATTCCCTGAGACACAACCATGTTGACATTATGTCAACTAATAACCCTACAATGACCTCTCAATTTTCTGGCAAGGGAAACAGTCACAGGTCTCTCACTTTCAATAAAAATCTAGTAATTATTAAGCTTAGTGAAGAAGGCATGTCATAAGCTGAGTAGGCCAAAAGTGAGGTTTCTTGCACCAGCAATTAGCCACGTTGTGAATGCAAAGGAAACTTTCTTAGAGGAAATTAAAAATGCTACTCCAGAGCACACATGAATGATAAGAAAGTGAAACAGCCTTATTGCTGATGTGGAAAAAGTTTTAGTGGTCTGGATAAAAAATCAAATTAGCCACAACATTCTGTTAAGTGAAAGCCTAATTCAGAGCAAGGTTCTAACTGTCTTCAATTTTATGAAGGCTGAGAGAGGTGAAGAAGTCACAGAGGAAAGTTTGAAGCTACCGGAGGTTGGTTCATGAGGTTTATGAAAAGACACCACCTTCATAACATAAAGGAGCAAGGTAAAGCAGTGATGAGGATGTAGAAGCTGCAGCAAGTTATCTAGTAGATGTAGCTAAGATTATTTTGATGAAGGTGACCACATTTAAAATAGCGTATTTACAATGTAGACATTCAGGTTTGTATTGGAAGAAGATGCCATCTAGGACTTTCATAGCTAGAGAGGAGAAATCAATGCCTGGCTCCAAGGCTTTTAAGGACAGACTGACTCCTGTTAGAGGCTAATGCAGCTGGTAACTATACATTGAAGCAAATGTCCATTTACCATTCTGAAAATCATAGGGCCATTAAGAATTATGGTATGTCTATTCTCCCTGTGGCCTATAAATGAAATGTCAAAGACTGGATGACAACACTTCTGTTTACAGCATGGATACTGAATGTTTTATGCCCATTGTTGAGACCTAGTGCACAGCAAACAAGATTCCTTTCAAATTATTACTACTCATTGACAATGTACCTAGTCACCTAAGAGCTATGATGGAAATGAACAAGGAGATTAATGTTTTTATGCCTGCTAACACAACATTCATTCTGCAACTCATGGATCAAGGAATAATTTTGACTTTCAAGTTTTGTTATTTTAGAAATACATTTAGGCCGGGTGTGATGGCTCACGCCTGTAATCCCAGAACTTTGGGAGGCCGAGGTGGGTGAATCTCTTGAGGTCAGGAGTTTGAGACTAGCCTGGCCAACATGGTGAAATCCCATCTCTACTAAAAATGCAAAAATTAGCCGGGCATGGTGGTGCACACCTGTAGTACCAGCTACTTAGGAGGCTGATGCTGGAAAATTGCTTGAACCCAGTAGGCTGAGGTTGCAGTGAGCTGAGATCATCTCATCACTGCATTCCAGCCTGGGAGAGAGAGTCTTGCTCTGTCAAGAAAAAAAAAAAATGTCATTTTGTAAGGCTATAGCTGCCATCGATAGTGATTGCTCTTTTAGACATGGTAAAAGTAAATTGAAAACCTTCTGGAAAGGACTAATTATTCTAGATGCCACTAAGAACAGTCATGATTCATGGGCAGAGGTAAAAATATCAACATTAATAGGAGTTTGGAAGATGTTGATTCCAGCCTCCATGGATGATTTTGAGGGGTTCAAAAGTTCAGGGGAGGAAGTAATTGCAAATAGATTTGAAGTAGCAAGAGAACTAGAAGTGGATCCTGAAGATATGACTGAATTGTTACCATCTTGTGATGGCACCAAACATTGTTAAAATGACCAGAAATAAATTAGAATATTACATAAACTTAGTTGATAAAGCAGCAGCAAAATTTGAGAGGATTGATTCCAATTTTGAAAGAAGCTCTACTGTGGGTAAAATGTTATCAAACAGCATTACACACTACAGAGAAATTTTTCATGAAAGGAAGTGTCAACTGATGTGGGATACTTCACTGTTGTCTTTTTTTTTTTTTTTAAGAGAGTTGTTTATTTAGTAGAAATACAAGGTACATTTCTTGTAGAAATACTTTTTATAAACAAACTTTTAGATTATAAAGTTCAACTAAAGCCACTTAAACTCCCTTTAAGCACAACTTTTAGCATTTCAACTACAATGCTTTTCATGGGGAAAGTTCCACATCACCCTCTGGTTACATTTTTCTCACTTCAATGATGGAAACAACTTTAGTAAAAGAATTCCTTTTACTTTAGGCTTAACACCTTTACATTTGTATTAAAAAGTGAAACAAATATGTGATAAAAGAAAGACTTCTTTCAACAAATAACAAATACAGTAGCCTAAATGACTTAATACTGGTACAAAACCAAAGGGATTACTCAAAAGTCTAGAAAGAGACCCATGTACCAATATAGAATTTTAGTATTTGATAAAATATTGCATTATACATCAGTGGGAAAAATTACTGTATTCAAAGTTAGATCCCTACTTTACAGGTAAAATCAGAATAAATTCCAAACAAATTATAAATTATAATTGTATGTATTAAAAAGATGGATTAATGTTTTTATAATCTGAAGGAGAGAAAAAACTTTCTAGATAAACTTAACTATGCGGAAAACGTAAAACTTTAGATCAGCAGAAAAGTCCAAACCAAACTTAAGGTAAGAGAAAAATAAAACACAAAAATTCCGATAAATAAGTATAAGATAAACATTATGACAATAGGTCAAAGACACAACAGGAAATACAGTTCTGTGTTCCTTAATGACAGAGATACATTCTAAGAAATGTATTGTTAGGTAATTGCATCGGTGTACAAGCAACCTAAGAGTGTACTTACACAAGCCTAGATGGAATAGCCTACTAGACACCTAGGCTATATGGCATAGCCTATTGCTCTTAGGCTATGAACCTTTGCGCATGTGATAGTGTAGGCAACTGTAACACAATGGGAAGTATTCGTGTATCTAAACATATCTAAACACAGGAAAGGTACAGTAAAAATATGGTTTTATAATCTAATAGGACCACTGTCACATATGTGGTCTATCATTGAATTAAAGATTGTTATGTGGCACATGATTGTACATAAACCAGGAAATATCAAAGGTCAATAAAAATATGAAATGACAAGCATCACCACTATCAGAATTATGCAAATTAAGCAACCAGAATTATACAAATTAAAGAACAAAATTATTCAAATTAAACTAAGAGATGAAGTTTTTCCATTATATGGGCAAACATAAAAATAATAATTGTATTTGATGCTGTGAAGAAAAAGGTATTATCAAATATTTTTACAAAGTAAACGTTTAGGGTAGTTTTTTTTTTATTATACTTTAAGTTCTAGGGTACATGTGCACAACGTGCAGGTTTGTTACATATGTATACATGTGCCATGTTGTTGTGCTGCAACCATTAACTCATCATTTACATTAGGTATATCTCCTAATACTATCCCTCCCCACTTCCTGCACCCCACTACAGGCCCCAGTGTATGATGGACATGACAGGCCCCTTCCTGTATCCAAGTGTCCTCATTGTTCAATTCCCACCTATGAGTGAGAACATGCGGTGTTTGGTTTTTTGTCCTTGCGATAGTTTGCTGAGAATGACGGTTTCCAGCTTCATCCATGTCCCTACAAAGGACATGAACTCATCCTTTTTTATGGCTGCATAGTATTCTATGGTGTATACGTGCCACATTTTATTAATCCAGTCTATCATTGATGGACATTTGGGTTGGTTCCAAGTCTTTGCTATTGTGAATAGTGCCTCAATAAACATACATGTGCATGTGTCTTTATAGCAGGATGATTTACAATCCTTTGGGTATGTACCCAGTAATGAGACGGCTGAGTCAAATGGTATTTCTAGTTCTAGATCCTTGAGGAATTGCCACACTGTCTTCCACAATGGTTAAACTAGTTTACAGTCCCACCAACAGTGTAAAAGTGTTCCTATTTCTCCACATTCTCTCCAGCACCTGTTGTTTCCTGACTGTTTAATGATGACCATTCTAACTGGTATGAGATGGTATCTCATTGTGGTTTTGATTTGCATTTCTCTGATGGCCAGTGATGTGAGTATGTTTTCATGTGTTTGTTGGCTGAATAAGTGTCTTCTTTTGAGAAGTGTCTGTTCATATCCTTTGCCCTCGTTTTGATGGTGTTGTTTGTTTTTTTCTTGTAAATTTGTCTGAGTTCTTTGTAGATTCTGGATATTAGCCCTTTGTCAGATGAGTAGATTGCAAAAATGTTCTCCCACTCTGTAGGTTGCCTGTTCACTCTGATGGTAGTTTCTTTTGCTGTGCAGAAGCTCTTTCGTTTAATTAGATCCCATCTGTCAATTTTGGCTTTTGTTGCCATTGCTTTTGGTGTTTTAGACATGAAGTCCTCGCCCATGCCTATGTCCTGAATGGTATTGCCTAGGTTTTCTTCTAGGGTTTTTATGGTTTTAGGTCTAACATTGAAGTCTTTAATCCATCTTGAATTAATTTTTGTATAAGGTGTAAGGAAGTGATCCAGTTTCAGCTTTCTACATATGGCTAGCCAGTTTTCCCAGCACCATTTATTAAATATAGAATTCTTTCCTCATTGCTTGATTTTGTCAGGTTTGTCAAAGATCAGGTTGTAGATGTGTGGTATTATTTCTGAGGGCTCTGTTCTGTTCCATTGGTCTATATCTCTGTTGTGGTACCAGTGCCATGCTGTTTTGGTTACTGTAGCCTTGTAGTATAGTTTGAAGTCAGGTAGCATGATGCCTCCAGCTTTGTTCTTTTGGCTTAAGATTGTCTTGGCCATGTGGGCTCTTTTTTGGTTCCATATGAACTTTAAAGTAGATTTTTCCAATTCTGTGAAGATAGTCATTGGTAGCTTGATGGGGATGGCATTGAATGTATAAATTACCTTGGGCAGTATGGCCATTTTCACGATATTGACTTTTCCTATCCATGAGCATGGAATGTTCTTCCATTTGTTTGTGTCCTCTTTTATGTCATTGAGCAGTGGTTTGTAGTTCTCCTTGAAGAGGTCCTTCACATCCCTTGTAAGTTGGATTCCTAAGTGTTTTATTCTCTTTGAAGCAATTGTAAATGAGAGTTCACTCATGATTTGGCTCTCTGTTTGTCACTTATTGGTGTATAAGAATGCTTGTGACTTTTGCACATTGATTTTGTATTTTGAGGCTTTGCTGAAGTTGCTTATCAGCTCTAGGAGATTTTGGGCTGAGATGATGGGGTTTTCTAAATGTACAATCTTGTCATCTGCAAACAGGGACAATTTGACTTCCTCTTTTTCTAGCTGAATATCCTGTAATTCTTTCTCCTGCCTGATTGCCCTTGCCAGAACTTCCAACCCTATGTTGAATAGGAGTGGTGAGAGAGGGCATCCCTGTCTTGTGCCAGTTTTCAAAGGGAATGCTTCCAGTTTTTGCCCATTCAGTATGATATTGGCTGTGGGTTTGTCATAGATAGCTCTTATTATTTTGAGATACATCCCATCAATACCTAATTTATTGAGAGTTTTTAGCATGAAGGGCTGTTGAATTTTGTCAAAAGCCTTTTCTGCATCTATTGAGATAATCAAGTGGTTTTTGTCTTTGGTTCTGTTTATCTGCTGGATTATGTTTATTGATTTGCATATGTTGAACCAGCCTTGCATCCCAGGGATGAAGCCCAATTGATCATGGTGGATAAGCTTTTTGATGTGCTGCTGGATTCAGTTTGCCAGTATTTTATTGAGGATTTTTGCATCGATGTTCATCAGTGATATTGGTCTAAAATTCTCTTTTTGTTGTGTCTCTGTCAGGCTTTGTTATCAGGATGATGCTGGCCTCATAAAATGAGTTAGGGAGGATTCTCTCTTTTTCAATTGATTGGAATAGTTTCAGAAGGAATGGTACCAGCTCCTCCTTGTACCTCTGGTAGAATTCGGCTGTGAATCCGTCTGGTCCTGGACTTCTTTTGGTTGGTAAGCTATTGATTATTGCCTCAATTTCAGAGCCTGTTATTGGTCTATTCAGGGATTCAACTTCTTCCTGGTTTGCTTTTGGGAGGGTGTATGTGTCCAGGAGTTTATCCATTTCTTCTAGATTTTCTAGTTTATTTGCATAGAGGTGTTTCTAGTACTCTCTGATGGTGGTTTGTATTTCTGTGGGATTGGTGGTGATATCACCTTTATCATTTTTTATTGCATCTATTTGATTGTTCTGTCTTTTCTTCTTTATTAGCCTTGCTGGTGGTCTATCATTTTTGTTGATCTATTCAAAAAACCAGTTCCTGGATTCATTGATTTCTTGAAGGGTTTTTTGTGTCTCTATCTCCTTCAGTTCTGCTCTGATCTTAGTTATTTGTTGCCTTCTGCTAGCTTTTGAATGTGTTTGCTCTTGCTTTCTAATTCTTTTAGTTGTGATGTTAGGGTGTCAATTTTAGATCCTTCCTGCTTTCTCTTGTGGGCATTAAGTGCTATAAATTTCCCTTTACACACTGCTTTAAATGTGTCCCAGAGATTCTGGTATGTTGTGTGTTTGTTCTCGTTGGTTTCAAAGAACATCTTTATTTCTGCCTTCATTTCGTTATGTACGCAGTAGTCATTTAGGAGCAGGTTGTTCGTTTCTGTGTAGTTGAGCGGTTTTGAGTGAGTTTCTTAATCCTGAGTTCTAGTTTGATTGCACCGTTGTCTGAGAGACAGTTTGTTATAATTTCTGTTCTTTTACATTTGTTGAGGAGTGCTTCACTTCCAACTTTGTGGTCAATTTTGGAATAAGTGCAATGTGGTGCTGAGAATAATGTATGTTCTGTTGCTTTGTGGTGGAGAGTTCTGTAGATGTCTATTAGGTCCACTTGGTGCAGAACTGACTTCAATTCCTGAATATCCTTTTTAACTTTCTGTCTCGTTGATCTGTCTAATGTTGACAGTGAGGTGTTAAAGTCTCCCGTTATTATTGTGTGGGAGTCTAAGTCTCTTTGTAGGTCTCTAAGGACTTGTTTTACGAATATGGGTGTTCCTGTATTGGGTGCATATATATTTAGGATAGTTAGCTGTTCTTGTGGAATTGATCCCTTTACTATTATGTAATGGCCTTCTTTGTCTCTTTTGATCTTTGATGGTTTAAAATCTGTTTTATCAGAGACTAGGATTGCAAGCCCTGCCTTTTTTTGGTTTCCATTTGCTTGGTAGATCTTCCTCCTTCCCTTTATTTTGAGACTATGTGTGTCTCTGCATGTGAGATTGATCTCCTGAATACAGCACCCTGATGGGTCTTGATTCTTTATCTGATTTGCCAGTCTGTGTCTTTTAATTGGAGCATTTAGCCCATTTACATTTAAGGTTAATATTGTTATGTGTGAATTTGATCCTGTCATTATGATGTTAGCTGGTTATTTTGCTCCTTAGTTGATGCAGTTTCTTCCTAGCATCAATGTTCTTTACAATTTGTCATGTTTTTGCCATGGCTGGTACTGGTTATTCCTTTCCACGTTTAGTGCTTCCTTCAGGAGCTCTTATAGGACAGGCCTGGTGGTGACAAAATCTCTCAGCATTTGCTTGTCTGTAAAGGATTTTATTTCTCCTTCACTTATGAAGCTTAGTTTGGCTGGATATGAAATTCTGGTTGAAAATTGTTTTCTTTAAGAATGTTGAATATTGGCCCCCACTCTCTTCTGGCTTATAGAGTTTCTGCCATGAGATCTGCCATTACTCTGATGGGCTTCCCTTTGTGGGTAACCCAACCTTTCTCTCTGGCTGCCCTTAACATTTTTTCCTTCATTTCAACTTTGGTGAATCTGACAATTATGTGTCTTGGAGTTGCTCTTCTCGAGGAGTATCTTTGTGGCGTCCTCTGTATTTCCTGAATTTGAATGTTGGCCTGCCTTGCTTGGTTGGGGAAGTTGTCCTGGATAATATCCTGCAGAGTGTTTTCCAACTTGGTTCTATTCTCCCCATGACTTTCAGGTACACCAATGAGACGTAGATTTGGTCTTTTCACATAATCCCGTGTTTCTTCGAGGCTTTGTTCATTTCTTTTTACTCTTTTTTCTGTAAACTTCTCTTCTTGCTTCATTTCATTCATTTAATCTTCAATCACTGATACCCTTTCTTCCAGTTGATCGAATCAGTTACTGAAGCTTGTGCATTCATCAGGTAGTTCTCATGCCATGGTTTTCAGCTCCATCAGGTCATTTAAGGAATTCTCTACACTGGATATTCTAGTTAGCCATTCATCTAATCTTTTTTCAAGGTTTTTAGCTTCTTTGCAATGGGTTCAAGCTTCCTCCTTTGCTCGGAGAAGTTTGATCGTCTGAAGCCTTCTTCTCTGAACTCGTCAAAGTCATTCTCTGTCCAGCTTTGTTCCATTGCCAGCGAGGAGCTGAGTTCCTTTGGAGGGTGATCGGCACTCTGATTTTTAGTACTTTCAGCTTTTCTTCTCTGTTTTTTTCCCCATCTTTGTGGTTTTATTTACCTTTGGTCTTTGATGATGGTGACGTACAGATGGGGTTTTGGTGTAGATGTCCTTTCTATTTCTTAGTTTTCCTTCTAACAGTCAGGACCTTCAGCTGCAGGTCTGTTGGAGTTTGCTGGAGGTCCACTCCAGACCCTGTTTGCCTGGGTATCAGCAGTGGAGGCTGCCGAACAATGGATATTGCTGAACGGCAAATGTTGCTGCCTGATCGTTCCTCTGGAAGCTTTGTCTCAGAGAGGTACCAGCCGTGTGCAGTGTTAGTCTGCCTCTACTGGGGGGTTCCTCCCAGTTAGGCTACTCAGGGGTCAGGGACCCACTTGAGGAGGCAGTCTGTTTATTCTCAGGTCTCAAACTCTGTACTGGGAGAACCACTACTCTCTTCAAAGCTGTCAGACAGGGACATTTACAGAATGAGGAAACCTGCAGAGGTTTCTGCTGCCTTTTGTTCGGCTATGGCCTGCCCCCATAGGTGGAGTCTACAGAGGCAGGCAGGCCTCCTTGAGCTGCAGTGGGTTCCACCCAGTTTGAGCTTCCTGGCCACTTTGTTTACCTACTCAAGCCTCAACAATGGCAGGCGCCCCACCCTCAGCCTCGCTGCTGTCTTGCAGTTTGATCTCAGACTGCTGTGCTAGCAATGAGTGAGGCTCCGTGGGCATGGGACCCTCTGAGCCAGGCATGGGATATAATCTCCTGGTGTGCCATTTGCTAAGACCATTGGAAAAGTGCAGTATTAGGGAGAGAGTGACCTGATTTTCCAAGTGCCATCTGTCACAGCTTCCCTTGGCTAGGAAAGGGAATTCCCTGACCCATTGCACTTCTTGGGTGAGGCGATCCCTCACCCTCCTTTGGCTCACACTTGGTGGGCTGCACCCACTGTCCTGCACCCACTGTCTGACAAGCCCCAGTGAGATGAACCTGGTACCTCAGTTAGAAATGCAGAAATCACCCATCTTCTGAGTTGCTCATGCTGGGAGCTGTAGACTGGAGCTGTTCCTATTCAGCCACCTTTGAACCACCCCCTTGTCTTATTTTAAGAATGGCCCACAGCCACCCAAACCAGCAGCAACCACAGCCCTGATTAAGTTAGCATCCATCAATATCCAGGCAGGACTCTCCACTAGAAAAAAGATTCTGACTCACTGAAGACTCAGATGATCATTATCAATTTTTTTTTTTAGCAATAAAGGATTTTTAAATTAAAATATGTAGATTTTTAACATAATGATATTACACATTTGGTATTATGCAGTATAGCATAAACATAACTTTTACATTCACTGGAAAATGAAAAAAATTGTGTGATTCAGTTTATTGCAACATTCACTTTATTGCAGTCATCAGCTACCAAACCTGCAATATTGATGTATGCCTGTATTGTGCATTAAGTTCAAAGGCCAAAAATATGGTAATTATATGATAAAGGTATTGAGCATTTTAAAGACATGTTCTTAATATGAAGTATCACAATCATTCATTCTTCAAGCTTCCCTAACCATTTTTTCTTCATGTTATCTCACTTTTTTTTTCAAAAAGGAGATCAGAAGGTGAGAGTTAATAAATTAAAACAATATGATAACAAATATGAGATGGTGCTTGTAACCAGGGAAACAGTACTCCTTTAAAGCCTCAACTTTGGAGCAAATTTTTTGAATTTATGCTTCTTAATAATTTAACTGGAGCTATTCTAAGATGTAAATACTAGTGAAACTTTAAGAGTTTAGGATAAATAGTTCAATCATATTTTTTAGGACAAACTATAGCCACTTTTGTGCTATAGTTTCAAAGTTGAGTAATTACAACAGAAGACATTTGGCTTGCAAAGCCTGAAATATTTACTGTGTTGCTCTGTATAGAATAAATTTGCTAATCCCCATTATACTTTATTTGTTTCTTATTGAAGGTAGGAAGGACAAGATTAAAATATATTAAGTGAAGAAAAAGGAATATAGCCTGAATATTTATTTTTATTACATTACACAGAATTGTTGACATCTTGAGGGACAACCATTAGGTAGCAAGTAGAGTGTTGCATAAAGTGTTTTCACTTTTATAAACCACAAAAAAGACAAATGTTTTTTAATGGATCTCAGCAATAGACTCAATTTTAAAATCCCAACACTGCTGTTGGAAGATTGTGGTGAAGGGCTGTGAGCAAACCTGCAGTTTTTGTTAAAGAATCAACTTTGGCTCCCAGTGGGTAATCTATTCCTGTTCCAGTTGCTGTAGCTAAAGTAAATTTTTTTAGTGAATGTTTCCAACTGCTATATAATGGATGTTTGCCCTAAATATTGCTGGTTAATTTAATCTTCTTTTGTGGAGTAGGATTCCAATGAGTCACTGTAAATGAATGATATTAAAGTGGATCTTTACTAGAAGATAGAAAACCTAACACCTAGATCTACAAAATCTTTGTAGTTTGGCTGAGTGAAGCCATGGTTGACAAAAATGTATTGCAGATAAATAAGTTTACATTTTAGAAAACTGTTAAAGTAACTGGGAAAACAATTCCAATATTTAAAGAAACACACTGATAAATGAGTGTTTCCATTATTTTTTAGTATTATTTATGAGATTAAAATGCAACATGATATTAAGTTAGATTTTTCAAAAGCATTTTTGAAATGATTTGACACAGTGAAAAATCTTTTTTTTTTTTTTAAAAAAATGCTGTTAGGATAACAAAATGTCATTTAGGATAAGATACAATTAGATATATTACTCACATTATGTGCAAGAATAATGTAAAAATGGTTGAGAGAATTAAATGTAAACAATGAAACTTTTAAGCTCTGGATGAACGTAAGGGTATATCCTATGTAATATGACTATATAGAAATGCTTTCTGAATTGACTCAATATTCAGATGCAACAAAATTACAGATTGTTAAATTTCACTGACAGACACAAAAACTTTGCATGACAAAGTGCACCGTAGGCAAAATCAAAGGACAAATAAAAATTTAGAGAAAATATTTATGGAAGATACAAATAGGCAATAGACTGTTAAATAGCTGAAAAGAGATTCAACTTTAAATGAAGAGAAAAATGGAAAAGCAAAACTACACTGAGATACCTATGATATTGACAAAATCTCAAAAATTTGAAAATACACTGTTGGCAAGGCTGTGGGAAACAGTCATTCTCATGCAGTGCATCTGGGAATGAAAAGTAGTGAAACCCTATGGAAGAGAACTTGGCAATATATAAGAAAAACTATTTGTGCATTTATCTTTGACTCCAGGAATTGCACTTTCTGGAATTTGTCCTGAAGATACAGGCCCAATAGTACAAAAATACAAGGTTATTCATTGAAAAATGATTTATAGTTGTAAAATATTGGAAATTATGAAAATATCCAAACTTATCTGAATAAAAAGAAACAGAAAAGCTAAGCTGGTACACATGGATGCAGTATGGAGCAGGAGGAACAGGGGAGTTCCTGATGCTTCTCTGACTATGCTTTTCTGCATTGTTTTTATTTTTATTTTTTATTTTTTTATTTTTTGTGTTTCTGTATCTCTGTATTTTATTTTATTTTTATTTTTTTTTATTACTATACTTTAAGTTTTAGGGTACATGTGCACAATGTGCAGGTTAGTTACATATGTATACATGTGCCATGCTGGTGTGCTGCACCCATTAACTCGCCATTTAGCATTAGGTATATCTCCTAATGCTATCCCTCCCCGCTCCTCCCACCCCACAACTGTCCGCAGAGTGTGATGTTCCACTTCCTGTGTCCATGTGTCCTCATTGTTCAATTCCCACCTATGAGTGAGAACATGCGGTGTTTGGTTTTTTGTCCTTGCGATAGTTTGCTGAGAATGATGGTTTCCAGCTTCATCCATGTCCCTACAAAGGACATGAACTCATCCTTTTTTATGGCTGCATAGTATTCCATGGTGTATATGTGCCACATTTTCTTAATCCAGTCTATCATTGTTGGACATTTGGGTTGGTTCCAAGTCTTTGCTATTGTGAATAGTGCCACAATAAACATATGTGTGCATGTGTCTTTATAGCAGCATGATTTATAGTCCTTTGGATATATACCCAGTAATGGGATGGCTGGGTCAAATGGTATTTCTAGTTCTAGATCCCTGAGGAATCACCACACTGTCTTCCACAATGATTGAACTAGTTTATAGTCCCACCAACAGTGTAAAAGTGTTCCTATTTCTCCACATCCTCTCCAGCACCTGTTGTTTCCTGACTTTTTAATGATTTCCATTCTAACTGGTGTGAGATGGTATCTCATTGTGGTTTTGATTTGCATTTCTCTGATGGCCAGTGATGATGAGCATTTTTTCATGTGTCTTTTGACTGCATAAATGTCTTCTTTTGAGAAGTGTCTGTTCATATCCTTCACCCACTTTTTGATGGGGTTGTTTTTTTCTTGTAAATTTGTTGGAGTTCATTGTAGATTCTGGATATTAGCCCTTTGTCAGATGAGTAGGTTGTGAACATTTTCTCCCATTTTGTAGGTTGCCTATTCACTCTGATGGTAGTTTCTTTTGCTGTGCAAAAGCTCTTTAGTTTAATTAGATCCCATTTGTCAATTTTGGCTTTTGTTGCCATTGCTTTTGGTATTTTAGACATGAAGTCCTCGCCCATGCCTATGTCCTGAATGGTAATGCCTAGGTTTTCTTCTAGAGTTTTTATGGTTTTAGGTCTAACGTTTAAGTCTTTAATCCATCTTGAATTAATTTTTGTATAAGGTGTAAGGAAGGGATCCAGTTTCAGCTTTCTACATATGGCTAGCCAGTTTTCCCAGCACCATTTATTAAATAGGGAATCCTTTCCCCATTGCTTGTTTTTCTCAGGTTTGTGGAAGATCAGATGATTGTAGATGTGTGGTATTATTTCTGAGGGCTCTATTCTGTTCCATTGGTTTATATCTCTGTTTTGGTACCAGTACCATGCTGTTTTGGTTACTGTAGCCTTGTAGTATAGTTTGAAGTCAGGTAGCATGATGCCTCCAACTTTGTTCTTTTGGCTTAGGATTGACTTGGCAATGCAGGCTCTTTTTTGGTTCCATATGAACTTTAAAGTAGTTTTTTCCAATTCTGTGAAGAAAGTCATTGGTAGCTTGATGGGGATGGCATTGAATGTATAAATTACCTTGGGCAGTATGGCCATTTTCACGATATTGATTCTTCCTACCCATGAGCATGGAATGTTCTTCCATTTGTTTGTATCCTCTTTTATTTCACTGAGCAGTGGTTCATAGTTCTCCTTGAAGAGGTCCTTCACGTCCCTTGTAAGTTGGATTCCTAAGTATTTTATTCTCTTTGAAGCAATTGTGAATGGGAGTTCACTCATGATTTGGCTCTCTGTTTGTCTGTTATTGGTATATACCATTCCTTCTGAAACTATTCCGATCAATAGAAAAAGAGGAAATCCTCCCTAACTCATTTTATGAGGCCAGCATCATCCTGATACCAAAGCCGGGCAGAGACACAACCGAGAATTTTAGACCAATATCCTTGATGAACATTGATGCAAAAATCCTCAATAAAGTACTGACAGACCGAATCCAGCAGCACATCAAAAAGCTTATCCACCATGATCAAGTGGGCTTCATCCCTGGGTTGCAAGGCTGGTTCAATATACGCAAATCAATAAATGTAATCCAGCATATAAACAGAACCAAAGACAAAAACACATGATTATCTCAATAGATGCAGAAAAGGCCTTTGACAAAATTCAACAATGCTTCATGCTAAAAACTCTCAATAAATTAGGTATTGATGGGACGTATCTCAAAATAATAAGAGCTATACATGACAAACCCACAGCCAATATCATATTGAATGGGCAAAAACTGGAAGCATTCCCTTTGAAAACTGGCACAAGACAGGGATGCCCTCTCTCTCCACTCCTATTCAACATAGTGTTGGATGTTCTGGCCAGGGCAATTAGGCAGGAGAAGGAAATAAAGGGTATTCAGTTAGGAAAAGAGGAAATCAAATTGTCCCTGTTTGCAGATGACATGATTGTATATCTAGAAAACCCCATTGTCTCAGCCCAAAATCTCCTTAAGCTGATGAGCAACTTCAGTAAAGTCTCAGGATATAAAATCAATGTTTTGACTTTTAGATGGAGATTAATGTTTATATATTTAAAAAATTTAAAGAGATAGGAAGTAAACAAAAAACTAAAACTGATAAGCCAGTGAACACAATTGTTTTCAAATGAATAGCATTAGCAAACTGAAAGGGGAAATAGAAAAAGGGAAAAAAAAAAGCTTAATTTTTATGACTTTGGATTTTACTGCCTGCCCCCTTTGTTGCCACGAGGTAAAGGAAAAGTGGACAAAAAACTTCTGGGAGTAGTTTCCTTATTTTAGTGGTATTGGTAAAGTAATTCTGAAATTCTACGTGTATTTCTGGAAGAAGGGAGATACAAATATACAATTTAGGAAGGCAAGGGAAAACCCCATGAGATAGATTGGAGTTAATGTTATCAGTAAGAAGTCATGATTTCTGATACATATGTGTATGTTTGCTTTTACATATATATAAATATACATGTATATCCATGTGTATTTATACATATACATGTACACATACATATATATATATGTACACTCACACACACAAATGCATACATATATGCTTCTAGGCCCTCTTAGTAAACAGAAATTCAAGCTCTGACACCCAAGAATAATGAGCACTTTTAGTGCCCTGAATCCTGTTTTTTTTTAAAATACCATTCCCCAGTGAAAGGACCCAGGGTTGCACCAAGAAATGGCTGATTACAGAACTGGGGCAACAAGAGTCCAAGGTAAGCCTGGAGAAACTTTTGATGTTAGATAATAAATGTTGAAAAAATTATAGGAGTTTATCAAAAGGTCACAGGAGACATCTTGAAGGAGCTCTCACTGTAAAATCTGAGATAATTTAATCTACAAATAATTAAGGATAGCAATGAATAATAAATTGTTTAACAACAGAATTCATGAGTCTATATTAGTATTAAAGAGATGGCAAATAGATGGATTATTTAATTGAATAAATACATGACTGTGGAAGAAGAGAGGGCTTTCCCTTATAGTAGAATATCAATTGATAAATGTGTAGATGGGACTAGAGTTGGAAAATCATGACTTTGCAACCACCATAATAAAGGTTAGTCAGGAGTAAGGATCATCAATGGATGATAAGTCTATGGGAAATTATGAGGCAGAGCATGGTTTAAAGTGTCCTCCTACAGACTGCCAATAAGTTGGAAAAGAAAAAATAGTAACTCTAGACTGGGGAAGCTGGATGGCACTTTAACAAGGTGATTGTTAATGAAAGCAATGAACTTTCATTAACTTTGTAGGCATGTGACAGCCTACAAAGCATACAGCGTCTCTTATGTATTAGCCTTCTGACATATATACATGTGTATATAACCTGCATTTAATCATGAGCAAACACCAGACAGACTCAAAATGTGAAATATTATATTAAGGAAACAAAAAGATGCATAAACCCTCATATTCTTCAAAAATGTAAATATCATGATAGAAAAAGAATGGATGAGAAAATGTTCCAGATTTATGGGGACTAAAAAGACATGGCAACCAAGTGCGATATATAATCCTCGACAGGATCCTGTATAGGAGGAAAAACAGCAGTCTTATAAAGAACAAAATTAAGATCATTCATAAAATGTGAATATTGTTGATAGATTAAATGAAAATATTGTAGTAATGTTAAATTTTCTGAAGTTGATAATCAAACTGTGATTCTGCAAGAGGATGCCCTTGTTTACAAATATATACCAAAATATTTACTATTTAGGGATAAAAAATATGTATATAGACATACACACAAACATACCTATATAAAGAGAGAGGCAAATGATGCAAATAGGGCAAATATTAACAATGGGTGAATCTTGGTAAGACTACATATTTTTCCTTATTTTTGCAACTTTTCTGAAAGCTTGAAGAGATTTTCAGCTATAATATTTTTAAAAATTAGATTTCTGTCATTTAGTCCCTGAAATCTAAATAAGGAGACAATTTAACTGTAAAATACTTAGGACACTGAGAAAAAAATGGTTTGATCATCACTTATGTCTGAACATTTAAGAAGATATATCAAAATTATGAAATATTATACTTTAGCTTATGTAGGAAGCCATATATATTAAATGCTCCTAAATGTTTAAATATCTAACTAATTTTGTGTAAGATTTCCTTGAGGTTTTGTCTCTGTTTTCTTGTCTACAAGATGGGACTACTAGGGCCTCTGTACCCTTCTATGTATTACAAGGCAATGCATGATTTAGTAACTTATAGATTAAGGGGAACAAGGAGTCAACTAAATGATAAAAAATGATAAGACAGATAAGAGAGATAAGAACATACTGTGAATGTTCAGAGGTGGAAGTGATTGCATCTGGATGGGAAAACAGTTAAAAGTTCTTGAAGGAGCATTTGAGTTAAACTTAAAGGACAGGTAATTCTTTAATACCTTTTCTACATCTTGCCCATTGTTTTCTATAGGACTTTAGACTATTATTCATGAAATGCAGGAAAAAAAAGTTACTTGCAGTATTGACAGCAATTCTAATAAAGTAATACTTTTTCATTTTAATGTAACAATTGGTTCACCCTATCAAAATAAACAATATGTTTTCTTAACTAGAGAAAAATATTATTATTGATCAATTGATAATGAAATGGTGAAAACTGGTCTTGAATTCCTGACCTCAAGTGATCCACCTGCCTCAACCTCCCAAAGTGCTGAGATTACAGGCATGAATCACCACGCCCAGCTTGATATGTTTAGTTTTGAACATTGGTATTTATTAAAGCACCAGGAAAAGCTGCCATAACCTCTGATCAGAGATCCTCTTTGTTAAAAATTTTTATTGTCTTAATTTTATAAATAAGTCAATAGGTGTATAAATATATACACACCAAAATGGGATAATCAAATTATGAGTGTATAATAGATGTTTTAATAATTGTACCATTATCTGAGTGAACATGATTTTCAATTCATTTGGGCAAAGACCAAGGAACACAATTGCTGGAACATAGGGAAACTATATGTTTAGTTTGTAAGAAACTGAAAAACTCTTCCAAAGTGGCTATATAATTTTACATTCCCATCACCAATGATTGAGAGTTCCTGTTGTTCCAAATTTTTGCCAACATTTAGTGTTGTCAGTGATTTCGATTTTGTCCATTCTTATAGGTGTATAGTGGTATCTGGCTGTTTTAATGTGCATTTCCTGATGACACATGATGTGGAGCATCTTTTCATATGCTTATTTTCCAAAGACAATTTTATTTCTTCCTTCCTAACCTACGTATCAATCATTGTCTCTGATTACTGTAGCTTTATAATAGGTCTCAAAGTTAGGTAGTGTCCGTCTTCTAACTTTGTTTTTTTTCCCTTCAATATTGAGTTGGTTATTCTGGGTGTTTTGTTTCTCCATATAAACTTTAGAATCAGTTTGAAAATACCTGTGTATCTTTTTTGGTGAGGTACGTGTTCAGGTCTTTGGTCCATGTTTCAATTGGATTGTTTTCTTATTGTTAAATTTTAAGTATTATTTATATATTTTGAATAACAATCTTTTATCAGATATGTCTTTTGCAAATACTTTCTCATAGTTTGTGGCTTGCCTTCCAATTCTTTTAACATTGTCTTTTGCAGGGCAGAGGTTCTGAATTTTAATGAAGCCTGATGTATGAATTGGTGTTATATCTAAAAATTCAACATTATACCTAAGGTTATCTAGGTTTTGTCCTCTGTCATCTTCTAGGAAACTTATGGTTTTAAAATTAACGTTTGGATCTATGATCTATTTTGAGTTATTTTTTGTGAAGAGTGTAAGATCAGTGCCTAAATTCGTTTTCTTTGTTGTTGTTTTTTGCATGTGGTTGTCCAGTTTTTCCAGCACCATTTGTTGAAAAGACTATCTTTGTTCCATTGTATTGCCACTGCTCCTTTGTCAAAAATCAGTGGGCTATATGTATGTGGGTCTATTTCTGGGTTCTCTTTTCCATTCCATTACCTATTTGCTTATTCATTTGCCAATATCAATCATTGTCTCTGATTACTGTAGCTTTATAATAGGTCTCAAAGTTAGGTAGTGTCTGTCTTCTAACTTTGTTTTTTTTCCCTTCAATATTGAGTTGGTTATTTTGGGTCTTTTGTTTCTCCATATAAACTTTAGAATCAGTTTATAAATATCAACAAAGCAACTTGCTGAGATTTCGGTAGGGATTGTGTTGAATCTGTAGTTCAGGTTAATAATTGACATCTTGACAATATTGAGCCTTTCTGTTCAGGAACAGAGAATATCTGTTCATTTATTTAGTTTCTCTTTGATCTATTTCTCAAAGTTTATAGTTTGCCTCATGTAAATCTTGTTAGGCATATTTTATTAGATTTTTACCTAAGTATTTTGTTTTTGGGGTGCTAATACAAATGGTTATGTGGTTTTAATTTCAAATGCCACTTGTTAATTGCTGTGTGTAGAAAAGCAGATGATTTTGTATATTATTTCCTGTACATTATTATAATCACTAGTTCCAGAAATTTTTTGTAGATTATTTGGGATTTTGTGAATATACAATCATGTATCTTCATATATCTGTGACAAAGACAGTTTTATTTCTTCCTTCCTAACCTACGTATCTTTTATTTCCTTTGCAGTGGTGAAAAGGGACATCCTTGCCTTGTTTCTGATCTTACTGAGAAAATTTTGAGTTTCTAACCATTAAGCCTGATGTTTGCTGTAGGTTTTTTGTAGATTTTTAAAAAACTCAATTTGAGGAAGTTTTCCTATTGCTTGTTTGATGAGAGTTTTTCGTTTTTTTTTTTAATCATGGTTGGCCATTGGATATTGTCAAATGCTTTTTCTGCATATATTTATATAATCTATAATCATGTGATTTTTCCTCTTTAGCCTGTTGATGTGATGGATGATAATAATTTATTTTCAAATGTTGAACTTGGGGTAAATCACACTTGATCATGCTGTATTATAATTCTTTTCACATATTGTTGGATTTTATTTGCTAATTATTTTAAAGAGTTTTGCATATGTGTTAATGAAAGGTATCACTCTGTGGTTTTAGTTTTTTCAATGCATTTGTCTGATTTTGGTATTAGGGTAAAATGCTGATCTCATGGAATGAATCAAGTACCCTAGAACTTAAAGTATAATATATATATATATTATATATATATATGAAGTATTCCTTATACTTTTATCTTCTGAATAATAGTGTAGAGAATTTGTATAATTTTCTCCTTAGATGTTTGGTACAATTCACCAGTGAACCCATCTGGGCACTGTGGTTTCTGTTTTGGCAGGTTATTGGTTACTGATTCAACTTCTTTGATAAATGTAGGCCTACTTAGATTGTTTATTTTTTCTTGAGTGAGTTTTGGCAGATTATGTTCTCCAAGGAATTAGTTCATTTTATTTAGCTTATCAAATACGTGGGCCTAGAGCTGTTCATATTTATTATCCCTTCAGTTTCCATGAGGTCTGTAGTTATACCCCCTATCTCACTTCTGATTTTAGTAATTTGTGCCTTCTGTCTTTTTTTGTTAGCTTAGCTAGAGGCTAATTGATATTATTAATCTTTTTAAGGATCATCTTTTGGCTTTGTTGATTTTTTTCTATTTCCTGTTATAAGTTCTTTTCTACTCTAATTTTCATGTTTTTTTAAAATTATGCTTACTTAGGATTTAATTTATTAAGGTGGAAACTTAGATGATTGATTTTAGATTGTTCTTGTTTTCTAATGTATGAGTTCTGTGCTATAAATTCTCCTCTAACCACTGCTTCATTGCATTCTAAAAAATTTAATAAATTATATTTCACTCTCGTCTAGTTCAAATACTTTTAAGTTTCTCCAGAGATTTCACCTATCTGTTATTTTTATTTTTTATTGAGACAGCATCTCGCTCTGTCACCCAGGCTAGAATGCAGTGGTGTGATCATGGCTCAGTGCAGCCTCTACCTCCTGGGCTCAAGTGATCCTTGAACCTCAGCCATCAGAGCAGCTGGGACTACAGGCGTGTGCCACCACGCCTCACTAATTTTTTATTTTTTTGTACAGATGGTGTGTCCCTATGTTGCCCAGGCTGGTCTTGAACTCCTGGGCTCAAGTGATCTACCCGCCATGTCTTCCCAAAGTGCTGAGATTATAGGCATAAGCCACCATGCTCAGCCTCATCCATTTGTTACCTAGAGATATGTTATTTAATCTCTAGAATTTTGGGATTTACCAGCAGTCTGTTTTTAACTTCTTGTTTAGTTCCATTGTGTCTGAAAGCAGATATTGTGTAATATATATTCTTTTAAATTTGTTAAGTTATGTTTGCTGGCCCAGAATTTGGTCTTTTTTAGAAAATGTTCTATGTGAGGCTGAGAAGAATGTGTAATCTGCTATGTTGGCAGTGATCACTTTCATTAAATGTTTTTCAATTTAATTTTTCAACCTCTAAGATCATACTGATCTTAGGAACTTCAAAAGTTGAAAAATTATTATATACATTTATGCACATATGTACATATACACATATACATACATACATACAATACATATATACACACATATATAGACATATAGACATATTATTCATATGTGCCCATCAATACAGCAATTGTACTGTATTTGTAGTATCAGAAATAGGTACTGTCACATCATAGTATTGAGTTTATTAAATACCATCTGAGTATGCTAGGAATGAACTAATTTTTCAAAATTGTGCATTATTTTGCATCTCAGGGTAAAAGTATTTTAAAAATTGACATCTCGTAAAAGATATCTTTTGAAAAATATAAAGTCAGAACTGAAAATAGCAGGATACTTCTCTTTACGCATTTTTCTCTCTCTGAGATTAAGCAAAAGAGTAGCAGCCAAATAATAAAACTCTTATATTTTCTGGTGTAGACATACCAAAACTAGTTAGCAATATGAAACCTACACATGCACACACACACACACTTACACATTATAGAAATAAATGTATTTTCTTTTGTGATTTTTTTTTCCTATTTGAACTAAAAAATAAGGAGTAACTTCAAATTGTATTAAATCTTAGAATTTCATAAAGATTGTATAATTCAGCCAAAGATGAAATTTCTAGGGATAATATAAGCGTTCATATATCTGTGTGCAGCAGTGATGTTTCCAATAATAATTGTATACTCGTTTTGGGGTTTTTCTTTAGAGTCATATATATTAGCTGATTTGCACAGTTACTATGTGTAAAACATGCACATTTTTTGAATAGTAGTTAAAAATTGGAAATTTTGAAATGGTGCATTTATATTTAGATATTTAGTCATGTGTATGGATGTGGAAAATGGCAATGATCTGATAAGTTTTGATTTATTCCAAAAGTCACCATGGTATAAAGGGGGTTTTGCACATTTTTCTGATCTACTTCAAGGCAGAATTTGAATAGACAAGTGATTCTCAAGAGTGCCTCAGAATCACTTGAAGGGCTTGTGTAAAGTGATAAAGAGATGGCTAGGCCCCACCCCTCAAGTTTTTGATAAAGGAAGTCAGATATAGGGCTGAGGTTGTGTATTTTTAACAAGTTCTCAGGTATAGCTGATGCTGGTAGTTTGGAATCACACCTTGCAAACAAATGGAGTAATAGATAATGGACAATTTTCTAATAAAATCAGCACATAATTATTTCTACTAAGCAAATCTGAATCATGAATAGGACTGACAGCCTTTCAGATCCACATTAAAGGAAATTAACTCTTCTGTCTCGGTACTGATATTATTGGTATTATAAATATGCAGTAAATAACACATAATGGAGACATACCTATTCTACTAGATCTCTCTAGGATCTTAAGTCCTGTTATTTAAATAATTGATAAAAATTAGAAAAGAATATGCCAAATAGTTGGGTTCTTTTCCTGAATAAAATGAGTATTTTTTGAACCATGCATGAAATTGAAGGAATGTAAGTAAAAATTGAAATCTATATTGAGTGCCTCTGCTGAACTAAAATGGATATTTTAAAGTAAGTGCCCATGATGGGATATTTAGATGAAAATCTATATTTTTTGTAGCATTATATTGTGCAATGAAATCCACTTTTATGAACCTGAATTCAGAAAACTCTCATTTCAAAGTAACCTGAAGACAAATGGATATTGGTTGTCAATCTTAAGATATACTAGATAAAGTTAATTTGTGTTGGTAAAATTTTAAGTGAGTGTGCTCTTGTAAACACCTGAGTGCTATTCAGCTTAATTGGGTTATAGCTCATGCTGATTGTGTTTTTCTCCTGCTGCATCTAATTTCTTTTTTTCAATATTTTATTGTTTGGTTTGATTTTGAAGGTGTATGGAAATTAAAGAACTCTAATTTTTTAAGAGCCCTAAAGGGAAGTATGCTTTCGTGTTAGTCATTCCTGTGAACACCTGTGCACTGTTGAATTTAATTGGGTTACAGCTGGTGCTGAAAGAGAGTCAACTAAATGAGGGTTTATAGACTGACTAGAAACTTGACATTGCATGTCATTGCTTCTTCCCTCCCATTACTTTTCTTTCTATACATTTACAAGATGCTTGGATCTGAAAGATTTTGAAGGTAAATTGAATGAACTTATGATCGGTGATACTTGGTAGTGATTACTTCAGAAAAAGTGTACTTCCATTATACATTTGTGCAGTACCTCAGAATAAGGTGATCCTAACCTCAGAAGCTAGATGGCCTACTTGTTGCCGGTAATTCAGGAACACGATGTAATACTGTAGTTAGATTTTCAGAGACTGGTTATTCAATCATATGAGGGTTTTCAGAGGAAAAAACAATGCGTTGAAATTGAAAAGGTAGTAAAAAATTAAATATTATAGAAACTACAGATAACAAAGTAAATGAGGGTGGAATCTATCTGCTGACAGGTAATTATTTTTAAATATCTCAATATGATCATTAGAATAAGTTCGTCAGTATGGCCAATAACAATAATTAAATAATTTCAAATAATTTGTTAAAAAATAAATAGAACAATTTGGCAACTTCTTTAGAAAATTTAAGATGGCTCTGTATTTTTCTCTTGAGCCAATATCATAGACTATTAATTAGTTCAGCAGATAAAATTGAATATACAAAGGGCATTTGGGAACTAGGAGTAGGTGGCAATAGAGTAATATTTAATGGCACTAAATATTAGAATCTTCAACTAGATCACAGTTTTAGAAAACTATATTCCTTTTTATTTCAAATAAGTTTGAAAATTTAATAGCATTGAATGTTTGTTTTGAATCTATTTTACATTACAGAAAGCAAAATTTAAAACACCAGCAAAAATTAATGAAGTATAAAACAGCAGTTAAAGTATTCACTTAGTAAAGCATTTCTAACATATAACAAAAAAGCATCTAGATGTATTGCTATGCTACTTTGAATGTATAATAGAGAAAAAGAATTTGCTATCCCACTGCTTTTTTTTTTGAAAATTAAACTCTGATGAGTGACCTATATTTTTTCACATCCTCTGTGATAAATTTAAAAAGCTATATATTAAGATAAATAAAAGTCTTTAAATTCAATAGAACTATTAAAAATAGGCATTATAATAGAATTAATGCATGTATAGTACTAATATATCTTTCGTAATATTCTTGATCTTGTGATTAAGCCAGCATTTTCCCATTTTTGAAAGATAAAACTTTCAAAATAATATGGGTCATGCATTTTGGTAAAATTATTCAGCCTGGTGTTCTTTGTGCACTTGTCTGATCAGTAAAGCTTTAGGAAGACAGCTTGCTCTCAGGCACTCTCCATAAGACTGAGCATATAACTGTGCTGGTCAGTTACAGGAGCAAAATGTTCCTTTGAACCTATATAGATTCAATGGCAAACATGCTGGAGATCTCACTTTGTAATACACCATCACCCGTGCCCAAATAGGGATGTGACTATATCAAAAGAGTGCAGCCATTATGTGAGGACAGATTCAGGGGACTTGTTAGTTGCTGGTAAAGAAGGAGTGTAAGTTTAACTACTTTCCAAATGCAGCCCGATGGAGCATGCAGAGCTGCTATCCCAGCAGGTACCTTATCTTGGAAATGAGATGGATTTGTGGACTGAGGAACGTCTGAGGAGACCTGATCACAGTGGGGTCAACTGAAGGATTTGGGGAGTCCACAGGATGAATTATATACAATAAGGGGGTCCACTTAATTTGTCCTAAATCACTGAGATTAGAAAGTTTATCCAGGTTTCTAGGAGAAAAAGTGAAAATAGGGTGTTTTTTTATATCACAGGAATCTTATTAATTTTATGTTCATGAAGAGATGCTGGACGCTTTAAGGAATGCCAGGTAAGTAATGGGTATATGAGAAAGAAAAAAAAATTCCCTGCTTGACTGGTTACTCTTTTCTAGAAGTAAGTAACCTAGTTTTATGGGGCTCAAGACTATGCCTCAAGTTACTACTTTTGTAAAACACAACTCGTCTTACTCCAACTTCATAGAAACTAAGCTTTTGCAAATGTCATAAACAGCTATTGAATGTAGTCGTTTACTTTTGCACAGAATAAAATATGAAGAATATACGTTTGCTTGGCTCCTGCCATGATGCCTGCCCCTGCTTCTTCATGCTCCCCATATCTGTGTATTCTTTTCTAGAGTAATTCAGCCATTGAGCCTCAGACCTAGCACTTGAAATAAACGTAAGTTATTTAGAAAACCAGCTGCATTTTAACACATTGCCTAAGGCAACCAACTGGGTCCTGTGAACTTTATGCAGTTATTATTGACCTGTTTTCTCTGTTACTCCAAACTAAGTGTGTATTATATTGAGGTAAACATTATGCAAGCAAATGTGGTTTTAAATATATTTATGAAATGAAGAAAATGGTCAGATAAGTGGTAATAGTTTAGCTGTGGATAAAGTTCTGAAATTACTTGATAGGAAACTTTTAAGTCTGATGATGATATCTCAAATGTTCAGCTTCAGACTCTGGAACTTAGTAAGCTATTACTTATATATTTATGAGATTTGCTGTGATAGTAACATTTTAAATGCAAAGGTACATTTAATTGAACTTTCTCTTTTTGGCAACTTGTACTAGAATGTACCTAAATTTTCAGTAAGCTGGTCAAATTAGGAGAGCATCTGTCTTAGCAATGTATTATTCATCTCTAAACAATAATGATGCAGGCAGTTGTATTGTATTGTCATAATTGAAGTTACCTAGCCATATGTTATACACCCTGAAGACACATAACCACATAAAAATTTTAAGTGATCATTTCCTGATTCTGATATTTTACTTGAGAAGACAAGCATTTTCAAGTGCACCAAGGGAAATAAAAATATTACAGAGATTTTCCTTTGATACCTAACCATTAAATTCAATAACTCATAAATCAAAAAATTTTAAAGCTTATTATGAGTCAAGAATTGTGGTAAATGAGCAGCTGTGGAGACAAGTTAAAGCCTGATAAGATAGAAGCCATCTTTCCCAACACTGATAGGAATTGAAAAGGACCATTGACCCTCAACCTGGAAGCCCCACAAACACCTCAAACTCTAAAGCCCAAATGCAATTGCCCTTCACAATCACAATTCTGCCTAGCCAAGCAACCAAGCTAGAGAGAAGCATCTTTGATATCTGGCTCTGTATTGTTTATCCTCTGTGTTAAAATCTGTCTACAAGCACTGTCATTTCAAATTGCTAAATATTTCTTGAAATTACTCTCTTGTTTACATTTTGTCATTGATTTCTTCTTAGGCCCTTATTAAATGATTTATTTCTGCATTTAAGAAATTGTAGACTGAGTACTACTATGTATCACTTCTGTGCCAGTTACCTGATGACGAGAGAACATGGTCTTAGGTAGCTTCTTTTCAGTGGTGTGGGTCAGACAGATAGAAGAAACAAATAATTTTGTATAAGGATACATTCCATAATAAGTGGATTACATAAGAAGATGTACCTAACATAGCCTTTATGCTGGACCTTTCATCCTTTATTCTTCATGTATTTTATGCCTGACTCAGATGCCAAAATCCCTATGCCTGGGCAACCCATGCATTCTTTATGTTTTTGTAGACTTTCTACATTTCATTTTCTTAAAAGTATACACAGCAGCGCTGGATTAATTTTATACTTATTTGTCTAGTTATCTAGTTATTCACTGTCAAGCCATAAGTTTTTAAAGAGCGGGTATGATGATTATTTATTGAATTCCTAGATGATGAGAAAACATTGTTTGTGTGAGATAGTGCAAATTCTCCCTGGGTATTGGATGGAAGGCTTCATTGAGGAAGTGAACTTGAGTTGACTTTTAATATAAATTAAATTAGAAATAAATTCTTAAAGGAAATTAAAATTTTAATAGAATTAGACACTTTCCAGACAGAAAGGATTTTAGTGGCAATGTGAAAGCAAATGTGATGGTGTGAAATAACAGAATAACATGAAATGATCCAAGAGCTGTCAGTAGTTTGGTGTGGCTGGGGCATACTGTTTTGGGAAGGAGATACCAGAAATCAGGACAGGCATGTGTAGAGAGGCTAGAAATGGAAGCACCTTGTACATTTTGCAGAGAAATGTAATCATTATATGCTGAAATCTCAGAAGTAGACTGAGTTTTATTTTTGCATATTACCTAGGTAGCAATGAGTAATTATTTTTTAAAAACTTTTTGGGTCTCATACTCCTCATCTGTAAAATCATGATTATAATAGTTATTTTGAGGATCAAATGTATGTCTATAAATGCTTAGAAAAATGTGTGGTCCATGGTAAACATTCAATATAAGCTGGCTGGTTTTACTGTCATTATGACTTTTGTCTTCATCATTATTAAATATTTGAGAGCCATGAGATAATCTTAAAGCAATTAAGTAACATCATAATTACATTTTAGAAGGGAAACTGTGTTATATAGGGAGAGGAAGGACTGAAAATGAAAACTGAATTAAAAAAAGATAATTTAAGAGGCTTTTATGACAGATTTTTTTGCTTAAACAGCATTGTTTAAATATTATATTTAAAATACTTTAAATTAAAAGTTAAATAGTTTTAAGCTGTGAAAAGTATCCAGAAGCAATGGTGATGGTTACTTATTTAAAAGATAATAAAAAATAGATGAGACAAAGGCACAGCATTAATTCATTAATGTACAGGATAACTTTTATTATTGGGGTGTTCGTATTCATTAATAAGAGAGCATAGTATAGGGGAAATTAAATGCTTTAATTAAAAAATTGAGATATTTAGAGATACCTGGCAGACAATTACATGATATGATAGCAGTGCTAAACGAAATTCTGGTCTCTAAAGAGAGGAATCAGCAACAGAAAGTAAATGAGCACACTATATCCTTCATCAAGCCTATTTTACTACCAAGAGAAAAAAAAAGTCGGCTGATCTAAACCATGTTTAGGTGCTTAAGGACAGAAGAGCTTATATACATTTTGATGCAAGTTTCTTAGCTCAGAGTAGATCAGAATTATTCTTGGACCAGTGTGCAGACCAGTGTTTGAGGAGCACTAGTCCAGAGCTTAAGAAAATTAAGAGAATTCTGAATTACAAATATTGAGTTAGGACTATACACTAGTAATAGATAAAATTTTTGGAATGTAGGAAAACATTAAAAGAAATTGTGAGATGTGTAAAAAAAATTAAACCACTTAATTTTAAAAGTGGGCAGAGAGGAGCACCAAAAAGTAATACTCATGGAATTAGACCATGAACAATAACAGCGTGGTGCATTGACAAGAGGATAGGCAGTAATTCTCAAAGGGAGGAAGGCTCCCCGAGGGAATGATCATGCAAGACATAATAATTAACTTACTCTTTCAGAAAATGCTGGATATTTATCAATTCACTCTAATCTTGACTTTTTCCCTATCAGATAGCTAAGATACTAGATCTATAGTTTAAAGATGGCTATATAACTTAAGATTGACAAAGAAGTTTATCTGTTTTATGTGCCAAGTTGTCCTAATGGAAGGAAAAACATTATAGGAAGTAGGAGGAAATTTTAAAATGTTTACGATTGTAATTTATGCCTATAAAACACTTCAATTTTTATCCCTATATTTTACGCCTGTCTTCAGAGGGGTAATCAATTCCTCTAACCACTGAACAGGGATTCTGAAGAGACTTTCATATAGCTGCTGCTGTTTCTTAGCGTCCTGCTCCCAGGGTTTTAGTTTTAGCTTGCTTTGACCTGCTAAGTCAGTTAACATGTACTCGTCAGCTTTCAGGTCCAAGACTTTTTAACCCCTCTTTGTGGTGTTTCTTCTCCAATTCTCTCTTCCTTTGTAGCCTTAGTTTTATTTTTCCTGTCATTCGGTAGGAATTGGGGAAAGAGCAAATATAAACTTGTGCTAACACTACCCACTTCCCTGGGAGTCCAAAGCTGTAATATGTGAGGTAAATATATAGTCATGCTGAAATAACAATCCTTTCTTTTTTAGTGATTCTAAAAAACTTTAGAACGTTTTCTGTTCTAAAGTATGTTTTCATCATTTTCCTATTTTTATAAATTTTATAGGTAGAACTCATGTAGAATAGTTCTAAAGTCCGTATCATTTCCATTCTTCTCTCAGTCTGATTCTAATTGATGTGACTTGAGCACAACAAATTATTGCCTTGAGCAAAACACTGATTTAAGCCACTCCCTCTCTCTTACATCGTACTAGGGCTATAATTTCTGTTTCACTAAGATGCAAATGTGCAATTGCTATCACTTATTGCCTATGCAATTTGATTTGTCTTTTTAAAAACTAGATCTCTTACATATAGAACTTACTTTCTTGCTTGGTTTTTCAGATTTAATAAATGCATCTATCAGCTGTTTCCTTAAACCTTTTATTCCATTATATAAATCATTTTGTTGATCTCACTAATTTCTATATCTCTACCTTTAAAAAGTAAATAGTATTAAGTGCTGAAGTTAAGTAGTACTAAGAAGGGCTCAGATTCAACGCATCACATTTCTTTACATAAGTATCTTTCAAAAAGTAAAATAAAATTATGTAATAGACTTTAAAGCAATGTATGCTTTTCAGTGCCTTCATATCCCTTCTTCTTTGCTATTCCCTATAGAATACCTAATTTGTCAGTATATTATTGATCATTTATTATCTAGGATGCATCATTTTGAGTAATTATTTGCCCTTAAAATCACAAGCCATTTATTAACAATAGTTAAAATGTTGGTAATTGTACTCATCTTTGGAACACTATTTGTAGTGTTTTTATGTCTCCCTTCTGAAAGCAGAACTGCAAGGCATGTGATTATATAATTTTTATAATTATCATCTGTATAGCATCCCTAAATATCTAGAAAAATAAAGTATCAACTGCTTGTAAAATGTATATTATGAACATGTTCCAATAATTCAATTACACTGTGTTTAATTTTCAATTAAGTCTAGGGTTGTACCACTTCATCCCCCTGAATTGGTCTTTTGGCTTCCTTGTTACCTAAGAAAAAAGGGCAAAGTGGCACCTAATTAAGTGATTTAGATTGTTGACATTGATGCCATTAAAAATATTGGGTCATTCAATTTGATACACTTGTGGAATAAACCCAGTTCAAAGTTAAGAACTATTTATAGTTATTTACATTTCTAATTCAATCGTCTGTTTTTCTTTGAGATAAAGAAAATGTGAAGAATGAGATAAATAAGTAATACTTAGTGATTAATATGATCCAGATATTGTGCTGTTTTATTTATTTGAACTTCATTACCTCACGTGCCCATCTAGATACCCATTTTCTATTTAACTTTCAAAGACATTAAAATAACTAATAATATAAAATATCTAATGCAGTTTAATATTGTGAATTATATATGTGTATTCTAAGACATACATAGTTATATACTATGCTACATAGATATACTATATAGTATATACTATACTATATAGATATTCTGTATATATATTACATATATTTTGATATACTATAATTATATATAACATATCAATATAATATATATATATTCTTTTTTCATTATACTTTAAGTTCTAGGGTACATGTGCACAACGTGCAGGTTCGTTACATATGTATACATGTGCCATGTTGGTGTGCCGCACCCATTAACTCGTCATTTACATTAGGTATATCTCCTAATTCAAAAACTGGAAATGCTTCCAGTTTTTGCCCATTCAGTATGATATTGTCTGTGGGTTTGTGATAAATAGCTCTTGTGTTTTGAGATACATCCCATCAATACCTAATTTTTTGAGAGTTTTTAGCATGAAGGGCCGCTGAATATTGTTGAACACCTTTTCTGCATCCATTGAGATAATCATGTGGTTTTTGCCTTTGGTTCTATTTATATGATGGATTACATTTATTGATTTGTGTATGTTGAACCAGCCTTGCATACCAGGGAAGAAGCCAACTTCATCGTCGTGGATAAGCTTTTTGATGTGCTGCTGGATTCGGTTTGCCAGTATTTTATTGAGGATTTTTGCATCGATGTTCATCAGTGATATTGGTCTAAAATTCTCTTTTTTTGTTGTGTCTCTGCCAGACATTGATATCAGGATGATGCTGGCCTCATAAAATGAGTTAGGGAGGATTCCCTCTGTTCCTATTCATTGGAATAGTTCCAGAAGGAATAGTACCAGCTCCTCTTTGTACCTCTGGTAGAATTTTGCTGTGAATCCATCTGGTCCTGGACTTTTTTTGGTTGGTAGGCTATTAATTATTGCCTCAATTTCAGAGCCTGTTATTGCTCTATTTGGGGATTCAACTTCTTCCTGGTTTAATCTTGGGAGGGTGTATGTCTTCGGGAATGTATCCATTTCTTCTAGATTTTCTAGTTTCTTTGCGTAGAGCTGTTTATAGTATTCTCTGATGGTAGTTTGTATTTTGTGGGATTGGTGGTGGTATCCCCTTTTTTGTTTTTTATTGTGTTTATTTGATTCTTCTCTCTTTGCTTCTTTATTAGTCTTAGTAGCAGCCTATCAATTTTGTTGATGTTTTCAAAAAAACAGATCCTGGATTTATTGATTTCTTGAAGGGTTTTTTTCTGTCTCTATCTCCTTCAGTTCTGCTCTGATCTTAGTTATTTCTTGCCTTCTGCTAGCTTTTGAATGTGTTTGCTCTTGCTTCTCTAGTTCTTTTAATTGTGATGTTAGGGTGTCAATTTTAGATCTTTCCTGCTTCTCTTGTGGGCATTCAGTGCTATAAATTTCCCTCTACACACTGCTTTAAATGTGTCCCAGAGATTCTGGTGTGTTGTGTCTTTGTTCTCATTGGTTTCAAAGAACCTCTTTATTTCTGCCTTCATTTCATTATGTACCCAGTAGTCATTCAGGAGCAGGTTGTTCAGTTTCTATGTTGTTGAGCAGTTTTGAGTGAGTTTCTTAATTCTGAGTTCTAGTTTGATTGCACTGTGGTCTGAGAGACAGTTTGTTATCATTTCTGTTCTTTTACATTTGCTGAAGAGTGCTTTACTTCCGACTATGTGGTCAATTTTGGAATAAGTGCGATGAGGTGATGAGAAGAATGTATATTCTGTTGCTTTGGGGTGGAGAGTTCTGTAGATGTCTGTTAGGTCCACTTGGTGCAGAGCTGAGTTCAATTCCTGGATATCCTTGTTAACTTTCTGTCTTGTTGATCTGTCTAATGTTGACAGTGGGGTGTTAAAGTCACTCATTATTATTGTGTGGGAGTGTACGTCTCTTTGTAGGTCTCTAAGGACTTGCTTAATGAATCTGGGTGCTTCTGTATTGTGTGCATATATATTTAGGATAGTTAGCTCTTCTTGTTGAATCGATCCCTTTACCATTGTGTGATGGCTATCTTTGTCTCTTTTGATCTTCGTTGGTTTAAAGTCTGTTTTATCAGAGACTAGGATTGCAACTCCTGGTTTTTTTTGTTTGTTTGTTTTCCATTTGCTTGGTAGATCTTCCTCCATCCCTTTATTTTGAGCCTATGTGTGTCTCTGCCCGTGAGATGGTTCTCCTGAATACAGCACACTGATGGGTCTTGACTATTTATCCAATTTGCCAGTCTGTGTCTTTTAATTGGAGCATTTATCCCATTTACATTTAAGGCTAATATTGTTATGTGTGAATTTGATCCTGTCATTATGATGTTAGCTGGTTATTTTGCTTGTTAGTTTTGATGCAGTTTCTTCCTAGCATCAATGGTCTTAACAATTTGTCATGATTTTGCAGTGGCTGGTACCGGTTGTTCCTTTCCATGTTTAGTGCTTCCTTCAGGACCTCTTGTAAGGCAGGCCTGGTGGTGACAAAATCTCTCAGCATTTGCTTACCTGGAAAGGATTTTATTTCTCCTTCCCTTATGAAGCTTAGTTTGGCTGGATATGAAATTCTGGGTTGAAATTTCTTTTCTTTAAGAATGTTGAATATTGGCCTCAACTCTCTTCTGGCCTGTAGAATTTCTACTGAGAGATCCACGGTTAGTCTGATGGGCTTTGCTTTGTGGGTAACCTGGGCTTCCCTTTATGGGTAACCCGACCTTTCTCTTTGGCTGCCCTTAACATTTTTTCCTTCATTTCAACTTTGGTGAATCTGACAATTATGTGTCTTGGAGTTGCTCTTCTCAAGGAGTATCTTTGTGGTGTTCTTTGTATTTCCTGAATCTGAATTTTGGCCTGCCTTGCTTGGTTGTGGAAGTTCTCCTGGATAATATCCTGCAGAGTGTTTTCGAACTTGGTTCCATTCTCTCTCCCCGTCACCTTCAGGTACACCAATCAGACGTAGATTTGGTCTTTTCACATAGTCCCATATTTCTTGGAGGCTTTGTTCATTTCTTTTTACTCTTTTTTCTCTAAACTTCTCTTCTCGCTTCATTTCATTAATTTGATCTTTATCACTGATACCCTTTCTTCCAGTTGATCAAATCGGCTACTGAAGCTTGTGCATGCATCATGTAGTTTTTGTGCCATGGTTTTCAGCTCCATCACGTCATTTAAGGTCTTCTCTACACTGTTTATTCTAATTAGCCATTCGTCTAATCTGTTTTCAAGGTTTTTAGCTTCTTTGCAATGGGTTCGAACATTTTCCTTTAGCACAGAGAAGTTTGTTATTACCAATTGTCTGAAGCCTTCTTCTCTCAACTTGTCAAAGTCATTCTCCATCCAGCTTTGTTCTGTTGCTGGCAAGGAGCTGCGTTCCTTTGGAGGAGAAAAGGCTCTGATTTTTAGGATTTTCAGCTTTTCTGCTCTGGTTTCTCCCCATCTTTGTGGTTTTATCTACCTTTGGTCTTTGATGATGGTGACATACAAATGGGTTTTTGGTGTGGATGTCCTTTCTGTTTGTTAGTTTTCCTTCTAACAGGCAGCACCCTCAGCTGCAGGTCTGTTGGAGTTTGCTAGAGGTCCACTTCCGACCCTGTTTGCCTGGGTATCACCAGCGGAGGCTGCAGAACAGCAAATATTCCAGAACGGCAACTGTTGCTGCCTGTTTGTTCCTCTGGAAGCTTCGTCTCCGAGGGGCACCCAGCCATATGAGGTGGTAGTTGGCCCCTACTGCGAGGTGTCTCCCAGTTAGACTACTCAGGGTTCAGTGACCTGCTTGAGGAGGCAGTCTGTCCATTCTCAGATCTCAAACTCTGTGCTGGGAGAACCACTACTCTCTTCAAAGCTGTCAGACAGGGACGTTTAAGTCTGCAGAAGTTTCTGCTGCCTTTTGTTCAGCTATGCCCTGCCCTCAGAGGTGGAGTCTACAAAGGCAGGCAGGCTTCCTTGAGCTACAGTGGGCTCCACCCAGTTCAAGCTTCCTGGCCGCTTTCTTTACCTACTCAAGCCTCAGCAATGGCGGGCGCCCCTCCCCCAGCCTCGCAGCTGCCTTGCAGTTCAATCTCAGACTGCTATGCTAGCAGTGAGCGTGGCTCCGTGGGCGTGGGACCCTCCAATCTAGGCACAGGATATAATCTCCTGGTGTGCCGTTTGCTAAGACCATTGGAAAAGCACAGTATTATGGTGGGAGTGTCCAAATTTTCCAGGTACCATCTGTCATGGCTTCCCTTGCGTAGGAAAGGGAATTCTCTGACCCCTTGCACTTCCCAGGTGAGGTGATGCCCCACCCTGTTTTGGCTTAAACTCCTTAGGCTGTACCCACTGTCCAACAAGACCCAGTGAGATGAACCCAGTACCTCAACTGGAAATGCAGAAATCACCTGTCTTCTGCATCGCTCATGCTGGGAGCTGTAGACTGGAGTTGTTCCTATTCAGCCATCTTGGAACTGCCTCCCAATATATGTATATTCTTATCCATACAACAAATCTATGAGAGGTAGATGAAATTATTAACATAGATAATAACGAAGAAACTGCAAAACAGATAAATCTGTTAATTTGTACAATAAGTAACATGAAATTGCATAATAGACTTCTAAGCAATTCATGCGTTGTATCACCTTCAAACCCCTTCTTCTTTCCTATGTTGTTCAAGTTAATAAATTTAAGAAGTCAAACAGCAGGGTCTCTTTTACTCCAAAGCTCATACTGCTTCCAGTATACTATATTGTTTTATCACATTCTAGTTAACGTATCTTTTAATTTGTTTCTTAGGATTCAGTGTGGTTCTTTATTTAGTAATAGCCATCTTGCCAATTGTGTCAATAATATGTCGCCTCTTTAAAGTTGCTAAATGTTTATTCCTTACCACTTATTTATCTGTTTGTAGATAAGCAGTTCCATAAATACACTGTAGTGAATTCCAGAGCTGATAGAAACAATAGTGCTAGTTATCGTGTGTTATGTAAGAATGTGTCATTTGTTTTGTTTTTAATATAGCTGACAATGTATTCATGATTTTTCCTGGTACATAAATAAATGACTTTCAATTTATAGTTAAAATGATAATATCTTCATGATGGTACAACATTTTGTATAAATAAAATATTCTGCTTTTATTATGTTGTTATCCATGTTTAACGAATTTGAGCTATGTAGATAAAACTTGAGGCACTAGACAGAATAAGTTTCTAAGTCCTCAATTTTTTTATTCATAGTATTGTTAGCCGCAGAATTATTAATGAAAAAAACAACCTTTGTTTATTGAATATTCTCACAACATGGCACATTGAAGATGTGTTTTATTTTAAACTCGCGTTTCATACCTAATATTGCAAAGCAGACAATCCTCACTGTAAGTATTGTTTATTGATGCTTAAAACTTCAATGAATTATTCAGCCCCTTTACCCTTCTTGCTTTGCTGCACACCTATTGAGTTTTCAGAGCAGTTTCATATCAATAAATTTGTTTTTGCTTTGCAGCTCCAATTTCATGCTTGGCCTTTCTAAGTGACTTACAAGAAAAATAAATAGCTAGAAGGAATAAAATAAGTATACAAATTGCTTTAAACAACTCGAGATCCAAATCATTAAAGCTCTCAAAGATTTTAAAAATTAAGATGTGAAAGCAAGTCTACAAAAACAGGTTACATGCAAAAATAATAGGCAAAAACCTTGTCTTGTTAACATGCAATCTGTGGAGAGTGACATGTGTTTATACGCATCTTGTACCCAGGGTTGAAATGAACTCTTTACAAATGAGTTCCTAAGAGTTCAAGGACTTACTGCCACTTTCTATCTCACGTTGTCATGCACATTAGAGAGGTAGACAAGAAGAGAATGAACGGTCCTTTTAGTACGTTTGTGTTACTATAAAGAAACACCTGAAGCCAAGTAATTTATAAAGAAAAGAGGTTTATTTGTCTCACAATTGTACAGGCTATACAAGAACCATCATGTAGTTTCTGCTTCTGATATGGGGGCTTCAGGCTGCTTCCACCCATGGTAGAAGGGAAACAGGAGCAGGCTTCTATACAGAGATCACATGGTGAGAGAAGGGACAAGAGAGATGGGGAACCAGCTCTACAGGGAACTAGTAGAGTGAGAACTCACTCACAGGAGCAGGCTTCTATACAGAGATCACATGGTGAGAGAAGGGACAAGAGAAATCGGGAACCAGCTCTACAGGGAACAAGTAGAATGAGAACTCACTCATTACTTTGTGGTCAACACCACCCATGAGGGATCCATTCCATGACTCAAATATGTCCCAGTAGTCACCACTTCCAACACTGGGAATGAAATTTCAACGTAAGATGTGGAGAGTCAAATATTCCAACTGTAGTCATCTCTTCTGTGGAGCCAGAGGGTTGGGAAATTTACCCACTAACTCCATTTGTCAGTGGTCTTTTGCTGTTTCAGTGAGGGCTGTTGATGCTCCCGCACTTCCGGCTTGCTCAGCCTAGGAGCTGATAGTGTTCCAGGCCAGTAAAAAAAAAAGCCCTCAGGCCAAAAGTGAGTACTAATCCTTTAGCACAGAGATGAATGTCTAGAGTACAACAGCCTCAGTTGTATTAAGATAAAGAGAGATGTTTATGATGTTTAAAATCAGATGATGACATAAAAATTGAAATGGAAAACAAAAGGTAAATATTTCTTTTCACTTCCTCATTCTTCTGACTTTGAAAACCTCTTTCCTTTTATGGAGACAGAGACAAATATGTCTCTGTTTATGGAAATAGTAAAATAAAATTAAGAACAATTTTCACATAACGGTGTAATTTAGTATAATTCTCTACTATCAATTATACAAGAATGCTGCATCTCATGATGCAAGATTAAATTGTTATCCAGTTCCAAACCAGGTGGTTATATCAGCCAGCTTTTTGCCTTTTTATGATGACTTATTTGCCTTTAAGCAAATATATTACATCCAACCTTTTAAAATATTTTTATCATTTCCTATTTTTAATACTGAATCCTCAGACTTAAAATTCCACAGTTTTTGCTTTAAAGTTTTATATCTCTTCCTAAATTTTATTTGCCTGCAATCTGAAATAGGTGTTCATAGGCATCTGAACATTTCTCTTGTTGTTGGCTTTGCTGCTGGGGCATTCAGTAATTTTCATGACCTGTCTCTAGGTGCTTTATAATTTCCACATGCCTTGTATTTATGAACACCAGCTTATATAACATTCAGATTAAAAACAAAGGAAAATGTTATATATTGCAATGGCAGGATGATACAGCTGTTAAGGTAGCAGACATATAACGTGCTTTATGTTTTTTAAGTCATTGCTTTAAGATTAGATATGATGAATTTCAGATGAGTAAACCAACCATAGTGTACTCCTGTGTTTTATCTACAAAAGTAGTGATAATGACTACCCTCAGATCAGACCTGGGTGTTCACAATCACAACCTCTCTGTCTTTTCTTGGCACCTTATTTGCTGTGCGGGAAAACAATTTCCATTCATGTATCATACTCCATTTGGACAAAGCAATCACCTGAAACTTAGACAAATGTTATTCACATGGCATCCTCTAGATTTCTGAGGCAAAGACATTGGCAAAAACAAAAAAAGAATCATTTACAGTAGTGAATCTCAGTAGACCTTTTCCCCTATCTCAGTAAAGATTAAACAATCTTCTTAATCAACTTTGCATTAGGAACAATTAAATGGTTCTTTTTTGATGCAGACATTTATTTGAATGATTTTAATTACTACTTAATATGCCCTTATATTGTCCAATTTATTCATTTTAGTATCTTACAACCTTGATTTACATATTTTTGCTGTTCTATTTATCACCATTCATTGTAAGTTATTAGTGAGATTTAATTGACACTGACATTTCCAGTGACAGTTAATTTTATATTCTTTTTCCAGATTTAAATGTTTCTGTAGTTTTCAAATTTTATTTTTAAGCCAACAGAGTTTCCTTCCCATCTCCATATGTTCTATTTTAAAAGATTTTCAAAAGTCATTTCAAAAACCTTTAGTTCAGTTATAAATATAGATTTTTGTTCTTCCCAAGCAATACTGTTTATACATTCAAAATCTTATAGCCACCCAAAGTATAATGTGATCAGTGAATATTACTCTCAAAGTAAAAAATACTAATTTCTTTTTTCTTTTTCTTTTTATTTTTTTTCTTTTGCAGAGTCTCGCTGGCTTACCCAGGCTGGAATGCAGTGGCACTCAGCTCACTGAAATCTCTGCCTCCTGGGTTCAAGCGATTCTCCTGCCTCAGCCTCCTGAGTAGCTGGGATTACAGGTGCCCGCCACCATGACTGGCTAATTTTTGTATTTTTAGTAGAGACAGATTTTCACCATGTTGGCCAGGCTGGTCTTGAACTCCCGACATCAGGTGATCTGCCCGCCTTGGCCTCAGGCCCTTTACCAGATGTTCTCTAGATTCCTGCAAAATAAACACATTGACAGTTAAGTTCCTTAAGTTTAAAGAATTTCCATATCCTTATCAGAATCAGTATATTAATGTGACTGGGAAAAGGAGAAAATACAGCAAAATGACCCACCATTTTACTCAGTCCTGGTTTTCTTTGTTTTTCTCGAACTGGGGAATTTATCAATATCACTTCTATGTCTAAAAAGTTACCTAGTCAAAAGCTTTGTAAGCAATTTCACTGTTATTCCTACTGGATAATTGAGTAAAATTTTGGAGGAGGTAGACATTTTAAATTTCACTTCTTATATTCAAATCCAAAAGTTTTTTCAATTTAAAATACTAAATACTGTCTTTCCATCATATTTTTTACCATAGATGAAATAACTTAAAGGGTAGTATGAGCTGAGAAGGGAATACAGAATGAAATTTACTCACATCTTTGTTTGATCTACTATGAAAATTTTTAAAGGCTTCTTTTATGTTTGCTGCCTTGAAACATTCGAATGAACTTCATGAAAGATGTACTGAGCATGTATACCTTTATGTTCTGGTTGCTTGAGTCCTTCGAAAGCTGAAGAACCTATTTTTACAGAAGAATTTTCTCAGGTACCAAGCAGCCAACCATATCAATGATAATCACTAGTTTCTTTAGAAAACTTAAATATTCTCTGCCTCATTTTATTATGGCAAAACATCTTATTATGGCAAATGAAATAAAGGAAAGTATTACGAAGAATAAAGAGAAAAAGAATGTATAATTTTATGTTACCTTTATGTAATTTATCTGGTCTATTTCCCTTGGTTTTGATTCAATGAAATGTCAATTTAGGAATTATTTATTTTAATACAGCTTTTTTTCTAAATGTTTTATAAGCATGTATCCAACAAACATGATTTATGATAATGTTTAATCACTAAACAAAATCAATAACACAATGTATTTGGAAAATACAGCACATGCAGAAGCTAGATTTTTAGTGATCTTAGCATCATATACTAAAAAGTACATTGTCTTCTGTATGAAGTCACTTCATCCCCAACTGAAATGATTATAGTTATGTGAAGTTAATAATCTGTTATTAGATTGAAGATTCACAATATTTATATAATTTTATGTAATTTTATAAATTTTCCTGTAATATAGATTTTAGAAATTACTGTCTGATTACTATCTTTTGGGACTCTTCTAAATTTCTGAAAATATTCCTCTCATAATATTTTGACATGAGAGAATAAGAGCTGCATCTGGAGAAAAGAGGCTTGGGTGTTATTAAGTCCTCACTGTTATACCAATTACTTACAAGAAATTAAGTCCAATTGAAATGGCTGTACTAGAAGATTACTTAAGCCATCCCCATAGATAGAATCCTTGATAAGAATTTAGTGTCCTTTCCAAGAATCTTCAGTGACTCCCTATGTTTCCTATGTTGCTAAGTATTTCTAACCTATTCTGCCAGGGTTTTGAATGCCTTAGTTTACCTGATATCACCTTCCAGATAAAACTATCTGGAACTACTTAATCACTAAATTTCTGCATATAAATATATATATGTATAAATATATATATATATACGTGTATATATATATATTTATATATGTATATATACACATATATGTATTTATATATATGTATATATATATAAATACATGTATACATATGTATGTATTTATATATATATGTGTATATATATATACGTATATATATAAAATATAATCTTGGCTGGTTACTATATTTAATATTTTGCTTCCCATTTTCTGTGACCTAATTTGTGTGCTTAGTTGTATAATTTATACACCTGTATGGTGTTTATTTTAGTACCAAACACATAATTATGATTTTTTCTCTCATAAGGCTGTGAGTCCTTAGAGAGTTTGAGAATGAGGGTTTTCATTTTTTTTTTTCATCCCACTACTGATATTGGGGCTACTGGCACAAAAAAAATGTTTTGGATGAACAAGATAGCCAGGATTTTGACCCCCAGGATCTTTGCCTCTGGTGTTATGTCTATAAACAATGACTAGTGTTATGTTGTTACACAGTAAAAAAAGACTTTGCATACGGAATCAGTGGGCCTTAAAATAAATAGATTATCATGGTTATCCAGATGGGCCCAGTGTAATCCTTGGACCCTGAAAGGCAGATGAGGGAGAAGTGACTTCAGCAAGAAGCAGGGGTAGGAGGTTCTCCACTTGTATCTCTTCACAGCAACAATAATTTTGCAGCCATCTGTAGGAAAAAAAAAGTGCCTTCGTGGGAGTATTAGGATTCAGGAAACTCCAGTGGAGCCTAAGCCCTGGAAGAATTGTTTTGAGAGGGCAGACCGATGCCCAGGTGGCCAGATATCTAATCATGGTCCCAACTCCAGAGCCTATCCCCCTGTAAATGCATCTATATTCCTGTTTGGCTTTTGTCATGCCACCAGAACCATCCACCAAGGAATCAGGGAAGAGTCACACCCACTCAAGCCTTGAGTGACAGATCCACCAACTCAGATCCAGCTGTGAGCCCTGAAACAGCTGTGAGACACAGCTCCAACCTCCCTCAACTATATTCTGAGGCCAGTACTGCTTGTCCAGAGACCCACTTGCTTACCAAGTGGAATCACTTCCAGAAACCCGGAAGAAGGCACACATATCTGTGAAATTGGTAACAAGCTCTCCATCTGTGGACATGAAAGCAGGTATTCATCCTGGTGCCAGTGCTACTGACTGAGGTCCTTATGGAAGTCCAACCCACCCAGGGACCAGACAAGATCCATAATCACTGGAGTCTTCAGTAACAGGCCCACCAACCATAGACTGTGCTGCAGATTCAACAGTAGGCACATGTCCTGGCTCAAACCCCACCAGACAATTATCTTTTAAGCAACTTTATCATCCCAGATACCAAACAGGAGAAGGTCTTTACATTCTGAGACCAATCTGTAAAGATTGAAAGTGATATTTATTCCTTCAAATGCACAGACACCTACACAAGGCTACACAGATAATGAAATATCTTGTAAACATGATACCACCAAATGAAACTAATAAAGCTCCAGGAACTAACCCTAAAGAAGTGGGGATCTATGAATTGCCTAAAAATAATTCAAAATAATCATTGTAAAGAAGCTCAATGAGATGCATAAAGAAACAAACAAACAAAAAAACAGATAACTAAATGATATTAGGAAAAAAATGCATGAACAAAGTAAGGAGTTTAATAACGAATTAGAAGCCATAAAAAAAGAAACCCAAACAGAAATCCTGGAGCTAAAAAATACAATGAGAGAAATTTAAAAAATTAATGGAGAGCTTCAACAGCAGACCTGATCATACAGAAGAGTTAGTGAACTCAAAGATAGGTTGGCCAGGCATGGTAGCTTACTCCTGTAATCCCAGCACTTTAGGAGACATAGGCATGAAGATAGCTTAAGGCCAGAAGTTTGAGACCAGCCTGGGAAACATAGCAAGACCTTATCTCTACAAAAATGTTAAAATTAAAAATTAGCTAGGCAAGTACCAAGTTTGGTGGCACACACCTGTAGTCCTAGCTACTCAGGAGGTGGTAGTGGGAGGATCACTGGAGCCCAGAAATTCAAGGTGACAATGAGCTATAATCCTTTCACTGCACTCAAGCCTGGGTGACAGAGTGAGACCATGTCTCTCAAAAAAAGAAAATATAGGCCAATCAGAAGAACAACAACAAAAAAATAAAAAGAATGAAAAAAAATTAAAACAAGCATAAGGGACCTATGGGACACCATCAAGTGTGTGAATATATGAATTAAGAGCATCCTAGAAGGAGAAAAGAGAAAAAGCCAGAAAGCTTATTTAAATAAGTACTTACTGAAAACTTCTACCATCTTAAGAAGGACATGGACATACAGAATAATAAAGCTCTGGGGATCTAAGCAAGATAAATTAAAAAAATCATCTAAGACACATTATAATCAAATTGTCAACAGTCAAGAACAAAGAGACATTCTTCACAGAATTAGAAAAAAAAAAACTATTTCAAAAATCAGATGGAACCAAAAAAGAGCCTGAATAGCAAAGACAATCCTAAGCAAAAAGAACAGAACTGGAGTCATCACACTACCTGACTTCAAACTATATCACAAGGCTATAGTAGCCAAAACAGCATAATACTGACAAAAACAGACACATAGGCCAATGTAACAGAATAGAGAAAACAGAAATAAGACTGCATACCTGCAACCATCTTATCTTCGACAAACCGGACAAAAACAAGCAATGGGGAAAGGATTCCCTATTTAATAAGTGGTTCCAGGAGAACTGGCTAGCCATATGCAGGAAATTGAAACTGGACCCCTTCCTTATATCTTATACAAAAATTAACTCAAGATGGAGTAAAGACTTGATTGCAAAACCAAAAACTATGAAAACCTTCGAAGAAAATCTAGGCAATACCATTCAGGACATAGGCACTGGCAAAGATTTCATGAGGAAAACATCAAAAGGAATTGCAACAAAAGCCAAAATTGACAAATAGGATCTAATTAAACTAAAGAGTTTCTGCACAGCAAAAGAAATTATCATCAGAGTGAACAGACAACCTACAGAATGGGAGAAAATTTTCGCAATCTATCCATCTGACAAAGATCTAATATCCAGTCTACAAGGAGCTTACACAAATTTACAAGAAAAAAACCGAACAACCATATTTAAAAATGAGCAAAGGACATAAATGGACACTTCTCAAAAGAAGACATTCATGCAGCAAACAAACATGTGAAAAAAAGCCTCAACATCATTGATCATTAGAGAAATGCCAATCCAAACCACAACGAGATACCGTACCATGCCGGTGAGTATGATGATTATTAAAAAATCAAGAAACAACAGATGCTGGCACAGCTGTGTAGGAAAAGATTGGTGGAAGTGTAAATTTGTTCAACCATTGTGGATACAGTATGGTGATTTCTCACTGATCTAGAAGCAGAGATATCATTTGACCCAGCAATCCCATTACTGGGTACATAGCTAAAGGAATATAAATCGTTCTATTATAAAGATACATGCATGCATATGTTTATTGCAGCACTATTCACAATAGCAAAGATATTGAATCAACCCAAATGCTCATCAATGATAGAATGGATGAAGAAAATGTGGTACATATATACCATGGAATACTATGCAGCTATAAAAAGGAACGAGATCCTGTTTTTTGCAGGGACATGGATGGAGCTGGAAGCTGTTATCCTCATGAAACTAATGCAGGAACAGAAAGCCAAACACTGCATGTTCTTACTTATAAGTGGGAGCTGAATGATAAGAACACATGGATACATGTTTAGGAACAACACACACTGGGGCCTGTCACTGGGGGTCAAAGGAAGGGAGAGCATCAGGAAGAATAGCTAATGGATGCTGGGCTTAATCCTAAGTGATGGGCTGATCTGTGCTGCAGACCACCGTGGCACATGTTTACCTATGTAACAAATCTGCACATCATGCACGTGTACCCTGGAACTTAAAATAAAAGTTGAAGAGAATTTAAAAAATATTCTCTAGGATAGAGCATATGTTGAGCCACAAAACAAATCCTAACAAATTTAAGAAGCTTGAAATCATATCAAGTATCTTTTCTGACCACATTGTTATAAAACTAAAAATCAACAACAGGAAGAAAAATCGAAAATTGGTAAAAAGTGACTTGACACAAAAGAATATTGAAACATAACTTACCAGAATGTATGGGATGCAAACAAAAAAGCAGTTCTAGAAGGGAAGCTGTGACCAATGTCTACATTTAGAGAAAAGAAAGATGCTGGATAAACAACTTAAATTCACACCTGAAGGAAATAGAATAAAAGAACAAATTAAGCCCAAAGTTAGCATCAGGAAAGAAATAATACAGATTAGAACTGAAATAAATGAAATAGAGACTAGAAAAACAATATACAAATCAACAAAATTAAGAATGTTTTTAATTAAAAAAAAATTGACAAATCTCCAGATAGGCTAACCAAGAAAAAGAGTGAGGACTCAAATAAATAAAATGTTAAATGAAAGAAGAGAAATTACAAATTATACCAGAGAAATACAAAAGATCATGATACTATGAACAAATATACACTATTAAATTGTGTAACCAAAAGAAATGAATAAATTTGTAGAAACATGAAACCTGTCAAGACTAAATCATAAAGAAATAGAAAATCTGAACTGATTAATAATGGGTAAGGAGATTGAATCAGTAATCAAAGAAACACCCAACAAAGAAAACCTAGAATTTGATGGTTTTACAGGTGAACTCTGCCAAGCTTTTAAAGAAGAAATACAACCTTCTCAAACTTTCCAAAAAATTAAAGAAGAAACACCTCCCAAACTCATTTACTGTGCTAGCCTTACCTTGATACTTTATCAAGTATTAAAGACAAAACTTTGCCAGAGAGGGACGTTATAAGAAAAGAAAATTACAGGCCAATATCCCTGATAAACATATATGCAAAAATCCTCAAGAAAATGCTAGCAAACCAAACTCAACAGCACATTAAAAGAATCATAAACCATGATCAAGTAGGATTTATCCATGGGGTACAAGTATGGTTCAACATACACAAATCAATAAATGTAATATATCACATTTACAATATGAACAGTAAAAATCATATGATCATCTCAATAGATGCATAAAAATTTTTCAACACTTTTTCATGATAACAACTGTCAACAAATTAGGTATAAAACAATGTATCTCAGCATAATGAGTGGTCATATAAAACAAGCCCACAGCTAACATAACGCAATAGTGAAAAGCTTAAGCTTTTCCTCTAATATCAGGAGAAAGACAAAAAAAGTCATTTTTTGCCACTTGCATTCAAGATAATACTAGAAGTCTTAGCCAGAGCAATTAGGCAAAAATAAATGAATAAAAGGCATTCAAATTGGAAAGGAAGAAGTTAAGTTGTCTCTGCACATGACATGATCTAATATATACCAAACCCTGAAAATTCAGTAAAAACTGTCAAGCTAATAAATGAATTCAGTAAATTGTAGATTTAATATTAGAATTTGATTTCTGAAAAGTTACAGTGAGCCACCTGAAAAATTAAGAAAACAATTTCAGTTACAGTAGCATCAACAATAACAAAATATTTAGGAATAATTTGAAGGAGACAAAAGATCTGTACACCTAAAATTATGAGATTTTGATTAAAGAAACTGAAGAAGGCACAAATGCAAAGGTATCTCATGCTCATGGATTGAAAGAATTAATCTTGTTAAAATGTCCATACTATCCAAAGTAATCTACAAATTCATTGGAATCCTTATCAGAATTCCAATGGCATTTTTCAGAGAAATAGAAAAAAATCTAAAATTTATATGGAGCCACAAAAGTCCAATAATAGCCAAAGCACTCCTCAGAAAGAAGAAAAATCTGGAGACATCACATGTACTAATTCCAAACTATATTACAAAGCTATGGTAATCAAAACATGATGGTACTGGCATAAAAACAAACTCATGGACAGATGGTATAGAATAGTGAGCCTGTAAATAAACCCACACATATATAGTCAAAAAAGCTTTGACAAGAGCACCAAGAATACACGTTAGGAAAGATGAGTTTCTTCAATAAATAATGTTGGGAAAACTGGATAACCACATGCAAAAGAGTGAAATTGGACCCTTGTCTTACAACATATACAAATATTAACACAAAATGGATTAAATATTTAAATGAAAGATCTGAAACTCTAAAAGTCCTAGAAGAAAACATAGGGTAAACTCTTCTTGATATTGGTCTTGGCAATGATTTCTTGGATATGACTCCCAAAGCACAAGCAGCAAAAGCAAAAATAAACAAATGGGACAACAGCCAACTGAAAACCTTCAGCACAGCAAAGGAAACAAAGTGAAAATGCAACCTACAGAACAGGAGAAAATATCTGCAAACTATATGTCTGATAATTGGTTGAAATATATAAGGAACTCATCTAACTCAATAGTGAAAAGAAAACAAATTACCTGATTTAAAAATGGGCAAAGGACCTGAATAGACATTTTTCCAAAGAAGACATAAAAATATCCAACAGATATATAAAAAGGTACTCAACATCGTTATTTGTCAGAGAAATGCAAATGAAAATCACAATGAGATATTACTTCACGTCTCTTAGGATGGCTTTTATTAAAAAAACAGGAGATAACAATTGTTGGCAAGTCTCTGAAGAAGCAGGGAACCCTTGTATGATGTTGGTAGAAATGTAAGTTTGCAGAGCCCTATGGAAAACAATGCAGTTTCTTCAAAGATGAAAAATAGAATTACCATAGGATCCAGAAATTCCACTTCTGGTTGTATGTCCAAAGGAAATTAAATTAATATTTCAAAGATATATCTTCATCATCAGGTTGACTGCAATATTATTCACATAGGCAAAATATGGAAACAACTGAAGTGTCAGCTGACAGATGAATGGATAGAAAATGTGATAGAGACAGATAGATAGAGATATATAGATGGAAAATGTTTTTTAGTCATTAAAGCAAAAAGAGAAATCCTGCCATTTGTGACAACATGGATAAACCTGGAGGGTGTTATGCTAAGTGAAATAGCCAGAGACAGAAAAAAAAATCCTGTGTGATCTCACTTATGTGTAGAATCTAAAAAAGTCTAACTTACAGAAGCAGAGAGTAGAATTGTGGTTCCCAGTGGCTGGGGGTTGGAAGAAATGGGGAAAGTTGATCAGGGGTACAAACTGTCAATTACAAGATGAATAAGTTCTGGGGATCACAGCTAATGTGAATTAGCATGGGTGGTGTGTTAGTCAGAGATGTCCTGTGAAACAGAACAGAAGGGTATACATAGATATATAAAAGGAGATCTATTACAGGAATTGGCTTAGGTGGTTATGGAGGATAAAAAATTCCATGATATGTAGTATGCAAACTGGAGAACCAGGAAAGCCTATGGTGTAATTCAGTTGGAGTCTGAAAGCCTGAGAACCAGGGAAATAGCATAACTCTCAGTTCAAGGCTGAAGGCCTGAGAACCTTGTGAGGTCGTGGGTGTAAGTCCTGAAATACGGTGTCCAGAGAATGTGTAACTCTGATATCCCAGGCAGGAGAAGATGGATGTCCCAACTTTGGAAAAGATGGCTAATTTGTCCTTTTACTAATTTTTTGTTATATGAAGGCGTATCTTCTTTATTCAGTCTGTTGATTCAGTTGCTAATCTCTTCCAGAAATATATCATAGACACACCCAGATATAACATTTTACCACCTGTCTGTATATCTTGTAACCTACTCAAGTTGACGCATAAAATAAACGATGACAGGTAGTGATGAGCGTATTAATTAATTTTATTGTAGTAATCATTACACAATGTAAATATGTATCAAATGGCCACACTGTACACCTTCAATATACATAATTTCCACATCAATTAAATATTTTAAAATTAAAAATAAAAAAAAGTTAAAAAAAAGACACAATGAGAAAGGAATGATAAAAGGAAAGGCAGGTGAGCTGAGGCAACTGAAGGATTTTGATTATAAAGGGCTTTATATTTCGGCTGCCTTTGAAGGTAAAGGAAGCCAGGATCGAAGAAATGCAGGCAAGCTTTAGAAGCTTAGATTACCCTTGGCAAAAGCCAGCAAGAAAAGGGGACTTCAGTTCTACAACTGCCAGAAACTGAATTTTGTTAACAACCTGCAAGTGCCTGGAAGTAAATTCTCTTCCAGAGCCTCCAGGAAACAATGTAGCCCTGTCCACACCTTGATTTTAGCTTAGTAATACACATGTTGGACTCCTGACATTCAGAACTGTGAGATAATAAAACTTTTGTTGTTTTAACCATGATGTTTCTGGTAATTTGTTACATCAGCAAAAAAAACCCCAGTACATTAAGTTATTGATTGTATGGTTGAATATCTTTGCTCCTCCCTTTGCCTTTACATTCCTTTCTCTTTACATACTCACATTCACCTTTCCAGGCTCAGCCTAGTCACACCACAGCACAGGGATCTTCTCTGATGATTCCGGCTTAGACTGATCATTTTCTTCTCTGAATTTTCGTATGTGTACAACACACTTACTGCATTTTGTGTTGCCTTATTGCCTAATTGTGTGTTATACTTAATTACCCTGTTAATAATAATTTTGTATGCATGTATTTTGTTTTCCATGTGGATTCGCAAACAGAATTAGGAGGACATTGGTGCTTATGAAATACTCATTGACTGATTCATGTTTTTTAATTTTCAAAATATTTCTAACAAATCAAGTAATTCTTAGGTGATTTTTTAAAAAGAATTCCAGTATATTTTGAAACAGATTTCTGGCCTTAATTTTTTATAAAAAAGAAAAAAACAGATGCATTAAGATAAAAGGATCCTGCACATTGCCTTTAGGGCATCCAGTAAATCACCAAAAAGAAGCAAAGCATATAAAATCAAAACATACACAACCTTTTTAAAACAGCAGGTATAGCTCAAGTTCTATAACAGTAAAGCAGCTGGTGTTAGCAATGGGTAAATAATTTATATAGGACTGAGAGGCAGTTGGAAAGACATTTCAATGTCAACTTTTTAAGATATAAGATTTTCAAATTAATAAATTTAGCGTATTTGTGGTTGTGGCTACTAAAAATAAAATTCACTGAAAATTAAGACATAATTCTACTAATGAGTTTATTCTAGAAAACCTGACAGTTTTATTTGGCATGAAAATGTGTATGTTCTTTTTATTTCATTAGAAAAACATGCTGAAATATAGTATTGGTTTTTTCTTTTTAAAAAAAGTAGGTCTGGCCTGGCGCTGTGGCTCACGCCTGTAGTCCCAACACTTTGGGAGGCTGAGGCGGGCAGATCACCTGAGGTCAGGAGTTCGAGACCAGCCTGGCCAACATGGTGAAAACCCGTCTCTACTTAAAAAAAAAAAAAAAAAATTAGCCAGGCATGATGGCAAGTGCCTGTAATCCCAGATGCTAAGGAGACTGAGGCGGGAGAATTGCTTGAACCCAGGAGGCAGAGGTTGCAGTAGGTTGAGATCATGCCATTGCAATTCAGCCTGGGTGACAAGAGTGAAACTCCATCTAAAAAAAAAAAAGTAGGTCTGGTTGACAGTAGGAAAAGAATATAAACATAATTAGGAACCTGATAATCAGAGGTTTGCTTAGCAAAAATAGATGAAAGAAACACTTAATATTCCTTATTTTATAAAGAATAGGCTTGAAACTAATTTCTAACATATAGCTGATGAAACCAAGAAACTTATTTTATAGGTAATGCACAAATAAGACACTTAGCCTCTAGAATTGAAAGCAGTTACTGGAACTTCATTCAGAAGAGTTTCCCCCTATCTACTTATCTTACTAGCATCTCCTAATATAAATTTTAGCCTATAAAAATACTTGTCATCTCCTTCAAAGAAGTTCTAAGAAAACAAAGGATAATATATACAAATCAACCAAGCAGTGTTCACTGAGTCTCTGTATTGTGCACTGTTCCCGTCAGCTTCAGAGCAGACAGCAGGCAGAGAAAGGTCATATATAAGAGAATGAGTAATGATCTGGTCACCAGAAAGCCTGTAAAATAGCCGAAGAATGAAGAAACCTATGTAAGAAAATAAAGGCGAAGAGTACATAACACTGTAAGAACTCAGCAGATCTTAAGAAAACTCTTAGATCTGTAGAATTTGGGTAGGTTTTTGAAATGGCCTCTCATACTTTACCTTTCTCATCCTACTCAAACCTTCAATATCTAGGTCAACAGTTATCTCAGCTCTATGGAGTAATTTTGTTATGTTTCCACACAAAATTATTCCACTGTTTTACAACCACTCTAGCTATTTCACATTTATCCACATTTCTAGCTATATGCACTTGGATAGTTACTTAAGCACTCTATGCCTCAATGTTCTCATCAGTAACATAACAGTTTCTATCTCATAGGATTATTGTATTATATGAGTTTCTATAAATTAGTTATAACAGTGTTTGGCACATAGTAAGTGCTTGAGAACTGCTAGCTTTTAGTATAATAATGTTTTATTTTTAGGGGCTGATATAAAATGCAAGGTCATTAAGAGCAAAATATGCCTTATTTTTACAGAAGTAAATGTAATCTCTTTCAGAGTATAGGTGATTAATAGCTATTGTTGAATTGGTGTGACTATGTAGAAAAAGAAAATGTTTTAGGTAAAAGAAACAAGAAATTATATATGTGGTTGTGATTAAGCTTTCATACCATAGTTATTGTTTAATTGAATTAGCTTTTAATATTATTCCTCTCAGTAAAATGACTTTTATACACATTAATTTGACTTGAATTGGACATGTATGTTTAAATATGCCTATTTTTATAAACTATCCTATGAATATATATGAACTAGGTGTAAGCAATGTATGGTTTATATATTTAAGAAATTAATTTGTTTCTAATAACTATGTTTTGAGTTAGAAACACTAAAAGCGACAGCATGAATTTTTCGTATCCTGGCTTAAGAGAAAGAAGATAATTGACATGTTTGGGTGAACATCTTTTACCTCATATTTTCATTTTTGCTCAATTTTAGAACTAATGGGAGCTTTGAACTTTTTTATCTTGAAAAACAAAATTGAAGGAAATACTTTTGAGAAACTTTGCTGTTAGAAAGATTTTGATTTTATTTCCATCAGAATGTCATATAAATTACACAAATCAAATCTGTTGTCATCCCAAGAATATTAAAATTACATGTTCTTATGAATTACATGGGAATTGCACATACTGTGAAAAGCATTGTCATTTTAATTATTACGTAATATGTATTATAATTTATCCTATAGAAGTAACAAAGTCTTGTAATTAAATAAAGTAATAAATGTGTTGCTATATTACCATAATTGACAAGTAATTGATAAGTTATCTTCTTTAGGACAAAATGGTCACTAGAAAGAATGGACCCAATTCAACTTTTATCTTAAGTTAAAATACTCATTAAATTTAAGATGAGCATTGGGTATCTAAAATAATCAGTCATAGAAATAGAGTCAAAAGTTGGTTTCCACAGACTGGTAGAGAGAGAAATGTGGAGTTGCTGCTCAACAAGTATAAAGTTTCATTTATGCAAGATCAATACATTCTAAAGATCTGCTCTACAACATTATGTTTATAGTTAACAACACTGTATTGTATACCTTACATTTTGTTGAGGATAGGTCTTATGTTAAGGGTTCCTACCACAATTTTTAAAATTATACTTTAAGACTGAGATACGTGTGCAGAATGTGCAGTTTTGTTACATAGGTATACACGTGCCATGGTGGTTTGCTGCACCCATTAACCCACCACCTACATTAGGTATTCCTCCTAATGTTATCCTTTCCCTAGCCCCCCACATCCCAATAGGCCCCGATGTGTGATGTTCCCCTTCCTATGTCCATGTGTTCTCATTGTTCAGCTCCCACTTATGAGTGAGAACATGCGGTGTTTGGTTTTCTGTTCTTGTGATAGTTTGCTGAGAATGATGGTTTCCGACTTCATCCATGTCCCTGCAAAGGACATGAACTCATCCTTTTTTATGGCTGCATAGTATTCCATGGTGTTTATGTACCACATTTTCTTTAACCAGTCTATTATTGATGGACATTTGGGTTGGTTCCAAGTCTTTGTTATTGTGAATAGTGCCGCAATAAACATACATGCACATATGTCTTTATAGTAGATTGATTTATAATCCTTTGAGTATACACCCAGCAATGGGATTGCTGGATCAAATGGTATTTCTAGTTCTGGATCCTTGAGGAATCTCCACCCTGTCTTCCACAATGGTTGAACTGATTTACATGATCACGATTTAAAAAAGAAAGAAAAGCAGTGGATTGAGTCATGAAAGGTCAAGAAACTTCAGAATGAAACTTTACACAGAAATATTCAGAATTTTTTAAAAACTTAGTCTATTGTATTTAACACAATTTCAATTTGAAACCTATATGATAAAATGTGTGCAATTTTAAGAGTATTTTTAATTGAATCCTAAATGTTTCTTGTTGACTTTTAATTTCTGATTTGTGTGTTTGCACATATGTATGTAAATTACATACATATGTAAATTTCAGAAGACTTAATAGTCTTCTGAAAACAATTTTGAAAAGTAAAACAGACTTTACATAAAAAAATGATTCCAACTTTTAGAACGCTCACTATATGCTGGTTACTAAGCACGTTATATTTATTGAAGCCTATGAGTCAGACACTCATATAAGTGATTCAGATAACTCATTTAAAGCTCACTATAATCCTATAATTAGATGCTGTTACCATCCCCATTTTCTAGGTGAGGAGCTAGGGCACAGTATAGTAAGGTGACTGTCCTAACATCATAGAATAATGATGGATTAATGGTATTCAACTCTAGCAGCTAATTCCAGAATCCAGGTTCTTAATCACCATGCTAACCATCTTCATTCAAATGGAAAACAGATAAGGAAGATAGAAGTTTAAGGTTGTTTTTCTGTGAATGAAGAACACCACCACCACCACGTTTATTTAATAGCCTTACACACTTTAAAGTAGCACTTTTCCGATGGGACACATTTATTGCTCCAAGGGCATAGGTACAAAGTAAATAAAATTTCCCCACGGCCCATCCTGCTGTCTTATCCTGAAAAGTATTAGTCACTTTTCTCAAAGTGTGATTCATGTAATACATAACGTCATGTTAGGTGCTCTTTTCAAAAGCTTACCTTTCAGTGGGATTGTATGTCAAGAATTACAAACTTGTACGATCATGAGTAAGTTACCCAGCCATTCAAGGATTCAGTTTTTCTATCTGTAAACAATCCCATTAGACTGAATAAGTTCTAAGCATATTTTAGATGAGTTTAGGATATACAATGGAGAAAAAAATGCAGGCTTTTTAGGCAGAGGGCCAGCTTCACTGATGAAGTTACCAATTTACTGAATCTCTACTTTTACCACTGTGAAATTGAGATGAAAATAATCTATTTTACAGAATGGTTGTGAGGATTAACTTAACTAGCTAGTGCACATTCAAGAAACATTAGCTATTATTCTTATAAAATAATATAATAATAGTATTTACTATAAAATTTGACCCAACTGCAAATGACTATTTGTCATGGAGTTTATTACTAAGGGAACTTAATTTAAAATAACTGACATGGAATTTTAAATGATCTGGTGAGATTTAAATGATTCTGTTAGTATGCTTTTAATATGCTTGATTAAATGTCTTTGTGTATAAATATAAATACCATGCTTAGTCAGGGATATAGCTTTTATTTAGCTCCTAATACAAAGTCCCAGTTGCTCTGCAGGTGATTCACATCTTGAAAGGGTATAAAAGTGATTCTACATTCATTTTCAATCCAACTTGAATTTCTGTTTCATTATTTTCTAATGAAATTGAATTTGGTAATACTTGACACCTGATAAGATTTTGTTTATCTTGCTATAAAAAATAGACTAATAAAGTAGATTTCCACAGCGCTCAGTCTTGGCTATAGCATTTTAGAGCCACATAAAAATTCTCATCCATCCACTTAACAGTATTCTATCTTTCTGGCTTTTCATAAGCAATATTGCTTTCAGTTTGGTATTGAATTTTAAGAAACTAAAATATAATTGTACACATTGTATATTTCTTTAATGAAATTGAGTTAAACACAATTGTTTAGATTCCTTTGTCACTTTTTATGGACAACATTTATTCAAAATGCAGTGGACATGTGAACAAATTTGAGTCTTTATAATATGCAAATGCAGTTGCCTTGCTTTTGGAAAATAAAGCATCCTAAAATTGGCATCAATTACTAATTAGAATGTTAGAGTTTAAAATAAGACTATGATCTTCAGAGAATGATTGGACTACTGAGATCGTAGTACATCATCACCGGATGATCTAGGTGCAGTCCCAACTTGATTTTCTTTCTCAACTCCCATTTTCAGATTTTTCATCAGACTCTCTAGTTGTTTATTTCCAACTCACATTTCATGCCCTGTGTGTAATTATGAATAATATATTCTTTTAAGTATTCGTAGGTACAGTTTCTGTTCCTTACTGTTTTCACTTGTTTCTTAGATTTATAGGTATTGATAATGTGTAATTCTCTCCTTTTGATACATTATTGCATTTTAGTATTGTTTGAAATTCCATCGAATGAAAAGTACTTTGTTAATCATCACTCTATTGTCTATCTACTATTTTTCAAAATCTTTAGAAATGCAAACAATGCTGCAATCAACATCTTCCTGTTTATATCTATTTATATGTGCCAAGTTTCCTGCAGGTTTCTGAAGTCTTCCTTATGCTTATCAATTATGAAAAGATTAAAGGCAAAAGGATAGTTCTGAGGGAAACATGTTACCCCTCCAAGGCAGGAATAAATAGAGCATTGATTTATCTCATTTCAAATTAAAGAGTTTTTGATAATATCAGTTCTTCTATTATCATAATACTTTTTCTTTTCAAGCTATTATTTCATTTTTATGCCATCACAGAATAAAATGTCAATATTATGTACTAATCCTACCTTATTTCTCCCTTAAGAATTTTAGATTCTGTTTTGGTCTTTCAGAGACATATTTCAGATGTTCTTGACTGATCGTTTTTGATATCTATATCTATTTCTCTTTCAATTTAAGTATGTTCAAATGAATCTTGCAAAATAATATATGATGGAACAATAATCTTTTTTAAAGAAAACAGGTACTACACTATAATATTTAGCTATTAACGTTATTTGTTTTTAAAAGTACATAAAAATATCACGTGACACCAAAATAAACATTTGTTAAGAACCCATTATGTGCCAAATTCTGTTACCATTTTTATTATTTATTCACCTAAATATACTATTTATTTGGATCAATACAGTATCACATTGTAGATTAAGAAAGCAAGAGTGAGAAAGTAAAAATTTGTAAATATGTTGAAGCAAACATATGAAAGCAAAATTCTTAATTGTTAGGTTTTTGTTGATTTTTGTTAATAAGGCCACAAACTTTACTGATATTTATGTACATGATAAATATACTTAAATTAACCTGTCTTATACTCATGTTGTCATGAGTAAAATCTCAAGCATAAGAATTTTATTATATTTTCATCTGAAAATATATTAAATACTATTGAATGTAATTCTATTGTCTATAATCTCAGTTATGTGTTTTTTTCCTTTAGCATGCTTTAAAAGTTAATTAAGTATATTCTGTACTAGAAAATTTTTGTCATTATAAAACTATCTGTATTAAACAGACTAGATAGATCTGAGACATACAACCTATGCCTCATATCTATATTTTCACTTCACTAGCAATGTGTTTATAACATTGTGTAACACTTTAAAACATTTTTAGCTTTCATTGTTTATATCTCATGTATTTTACAAATACATGTTATATTGGAAAATAATTGAGACTAGAAAGACATAATTTATCATTCAAATCCTTTTAAAATATCTTGGTTGAGATACTTGGTATATATGTTCAGAACATAAGTATTTTCACATAAAATTATATACAATAAGCATTCAAAAGAATAGGGGGAAAAAGCTATTACAATGGTATACCATAGTATTTCAGGCATTGTGTTTAAACTTGTGCCTGTGTGTGAATATAGTGGACATTTTTCTCTTAGAAATATTGTAAAAACAGTTTTTTTTTTTTATTGCATAGGGTATGTGTATTATTTGAAATGTATTAGATTTTAAATTTACTTTACTACAGACTATGTGAAATCTGAATATTGACTTCATTCTAACCTGTGCTGACTTCCCAGTTAAACTATTGATTATTTTGCCTACAATGCACCAGTATGCACGTGTGTGCACATGCACAACTATTTTTACTTTGTTAAGATTTTATTTGCTGATACATAAAGGTAACAAGCACCCAATTTATTGCTGAAAGAATATTAAATGTGTTATTTATTTCTCAATTGACTCACCTTTGAAATATGATTGTTTTCCAAAAAAAAAACATTATGAAATGGACACATGGCAAAACAAAGAATATCATTCAGCTAAGTTGAAAACCATTTTAGAAATGTTCTATTATATGAATGTACTACATATTTATTTTCCTACTTCTTTAGTTTCTCAAATGAATGCAAACTCTGATTCTTTTGTACACTTTTATGAGTGTGCTTTTGTACATCTACATACTACGACTTTTTAGTCAAGTGCCAAACCTGTTAATGATGGAACTCCTCTAGCGTTTTATTGGTTCTTTCATTCATGTAAACAATCTGTTTTATTGTATATAAGCCTTTTGTAAATAAGAATTTGGCTAGCTTGGCCGGGCGCGGTGGCTCACGCCTGTAATCCCAGCATTTTGGGAGGCCGAGGTGGGCAGATAACGAGGTCAGGAGATCAAGACCATCCTGGCTAACACGGTGAAACCCTGTCTCTACTAAAAATACAAAACGTTAGCCAGGCTTGGTGGCGGGCGCCTGTAGTCCCAGCTACTTGGGAGGCTGAGGCAGGAGAGTGGCGTGAACCCAGGAGGTGGAACTTAGAGTGAGCCGAGATAGAGCCACTGCACTCCAATCTGGGCGACAGAGCGAGACTCCGTCTCAAAAACAGCAACAACAACAACAACAAAAACAAACATAAAAAATTGGCTAGCTAATACATCCACAGAGCTCAGATTTGGAAATATAAAACTATAAACTGTGAAATGCTTTTCTTTCACTATTTTTTCCCAGCCACCCAGTTAATTCAATTTTAGAAACTATTGTTATTAGTTTTCTAGGTATAATTCTAAAGAGAATGTTTTCACACATATACATACACAGCATTTCTTCCCTTTTTTTTGGTCGGGGTGGGGGGATGGAGTTTCGCTCTTGTTGCCCAGGCTGGAATGCAATGGCGCAATCTTGGCTCACGCAACCTCTGCCTCCTGGGTTCAAGCGATTCTCCTGCCTCAGTCGCCCGAGTAGCTGGGATTACGGGCATGCACCACCACGCCGGGCTAATTTTGAATTTTTAGTAGAAATGAGGTTTCCCCATGTTGGTCAGGCTGTTCTCAAACTCCCGACCTCAGGTGATCTGTCTACCTCGGCCTCCCAAAGTGCTGGAATTACAGGCATGAGTCACCAAGCCCGGCCTCTTCCCATTTTTATCTAAATTGAAGCATTCTATACAATTGTCTAACATCTTGTTATTTTAATTAAGGATATATGTTTTAGATTTTTCTAAATTAGTTCACAGGTTTTTTTTTCTTTATTGTTGGTTCACTGCTGCATGCTTTTTCCATTGTATAGATGTAACATAATTGATATGGTTTGGCTCTGTGTCCCCACCAAATCTCATCTCGAATTATAATCCTCACTTGTCGAGGGAGGGACCTGGTGGGAGGTGATTGGATCACGAGGGCGGTTCCCCCATGCTGTTCTCATGATAGTGAGGGAGTTCTCCTAAGATCTGATGGTTCCAAAGTTTGTGGCAGTTCCCCATCCACCCCCTTTTGCTGCCTTGTGAAGAAGGTTCTTGCTTCTTCTTTGTCTTCCTCCATGATTGTAAGTTTCCTGAGGCCTCCCCAGCTGTGTGGAACTGTAAGTCAATTAAACCTCTTTTCTCTATAGATTATCCAGTCTCAGTTAGTTCTTTATAGCAGTGTGATAATGGACTACTACAATAATTAATTTAATTAAACACCTATTTATAGACATCTGTGAATAGAATTATAGTTCAAATAATACTATAATGAATAACTCTCTCTTGATGTGTGTATGTATTTCTATAGAATAAATTCCATGAAGAGGATTTGCGTATTCAATAAATATATAGATTTATTTCAATAGATATAGACAAAGTTTTCTGTATCAGGCTTAAAACAATTTACAATGTACTAGCATTTTATGAAAGTGTCTGTTTCCTATACCCTCATCTAGAGAATATGCTATCAAACTTCCGTACTTTTATTAACTGATAGGTGAAAAAATTATCTGTATGTAGATTTATTTGCACCTCTCTAATAATAAATGAAATTGAGCTTATTTTATAATCATAAAAGGGACATATATTCCTTTATGTGAACTGTCTTTTTCTTTTTTACTACTGGATTTTTGTATTGTGTTACTGATTTTTAGGAGATTTATACATTAGGGAAATTAGCTCTTTGTAGTAATAGAACTTCTATATTTCCTGTTTTAAAAATGTTGATTGTAGTCATTTTTAATTTTTATGTTATTCAAGTTATATTTTGTTTTATTAAGTTTTGGTTTTGGAAAGGCTTCTCCTACTCTGATAGTGTGAAAGTAAAGAAATATGTATTATGGATCTAATACGAGTATGTATGAGGTACTATATCAGTTGCTATTATCAATACCTCCCTGCCCAGAGAGGTATTTGGGGTTAATCAATGTGAAAATGACTGAGAAATACTAGGTTGAATAAAATAAGTGATATAATAAAATATAAGCCACATTAATTTACTCTTTATTATATTGATTACCAGTTATAATTTTTAGTTATATGAATGAAAATTTGATTAGCAATTCTTCTCTTTCAGACCCCATTAAGCTCTGTGAGATTTAGAAAGTATAGTCACGTGCCATGTAACAACATTTCAGTCAATGACAAACTATATATGTCTGTGGGTGGTCCTGTAAAATTATAATGGTGCTGAAAAGTTCTTATCACCTAGTGACATTGTGGCCACCATAACATCATAGCACAACTGCTTTATTTCTTAATAAAATGTAGCCTAAGTGTACAGTGTTTATAAAGTCTACAGTAGTGTACAGTAATTTCCTAGGCCTTCACCGTCACTCAGCACTCATTCACTGACTCGCCCAAGGCAGCTTCCAGTATTGCAACCTCCAAACAAGGCAAATGCCCTCCCTACACAGGTGTACCATTTTTTATCTTTCATACTCTCATTTTTAGTTTCCTTTTTAAAACATAGACATATGTTTGGATACGCAAACATTTACCATTGTGTTACAGTATTCTGTTAAAATTGCCTACAGTAGTCAGTACAATAACTGCTGTACAGGTTTGTAGCCTAGGAGCAATGGGCTGTACCATAGAGCATAGGTATGCCACAGTCCATCTAGGTTTGTGTGAGTACATCTTATGATATGTGCACAACAATGAAATCACCTAACCAGGTGTCTGTGTTGTTAGATGATGCATGACTGTATATCTGTCTTGTTTATCAAAGCGTCCCAAGAGTCTAGCTCAGAGCCTAGAAAATGGTAGACACTTAAACATCTACTTACTAAATAATAAATCAGTGTTTATCACAGTACCTCACACTGTAAACTAAGTCTACCTGGAAAGACACATGTTTAGACAAATGATCATAGTATAGGTTCTGAGAAGTAACACTAATAGGGACAAGGCATTGAGACTGCTTGAGGAAGGAGCTCCTGACTCTGTCTGAGGGCGACTTCTGGAGGGAGCCTTATCAACTGAGCACACAATCTTGAATTATGATACTCCGGCTGCACAAAATATTCAGAAGGAATAAAAGTCATAGCAGAAAAAGGGAAGCAAACTATTGTAATGGTTTGTTTTAACTGCTACAGACTTTTTGTTTGTTCTTTTGTTTGTTTGTGGAATGGCTGGTATTTTTGGTAGTAGATGAATGTTAAAATAGGGGTACTTAATTTAGGAATATCTTGTGGAATAGGTTATGTTCATAATTAGAATATGGAAAAATGGTGTAGCAACTCAATAGGCAGAAAATCAATGGGAAGGATCCAGGTCTAAAAGAACACGTTCAAAGTTACAGAGAAGCCATAAAATACTTTGTTGTTTTTTTAAAAAACAGATATTATTTAGAACAGCAGAAGTACCTAACAAAAGCAATAAGGGTAAGAAATGAGATAGGGTGTCCTCTTAGAGATGTTTAAAAATGAAAAGGTGTAAGCTTACCAATTCAATATCTTAATAAAATAATTTTTTGTTTGTTTTTCACTCCTGAATGTAATTATGTGCAGTAAGAATATCCACAGCTTTCCATAACTGATATGAAGATTGATGGTAGTTTTTTCTGTTTTATCTATTTTATCTCAAAAATATTTCTCAATAGCAGTTATTTTACAGAATATAATAGAGACTAGGAGTATTGACCTAACTCTGAACTTGCCACATGTTCCTATGATACAAATGAGTCAAGGATTTTCTTTACAACTTGTCCTCTTAGGTCATGAGACATTCCAAGATTCCCCTTGGCTCAGGGTCCCGGTGAAAGACATAGTCCAATGATGATGACATCAGATATTTTTATGAGTCTATATTCTTTTTCTTTTTAGTCTGAAATGTATTTAGAGCACTTTTCAAAATAGTTTCTTCCTAACATGGCAATAAAGTTTTGTTGTTGTTGTTGTTGTTGTTTGTTTTGTCTATGTTCCATGATGTTTAATGAATTTACCTGCTGGCATGTACATGGGCAATATCAAGGTTTGGTGGCAGCAGCTGCACATTTTCTTGTTAGTGCGACAATGCTTATCTAACACTTTTCATGGTATTTCATGTATAACAAAAGTGTCTAGGCTGGGTGTAGTGGCCCATGCCTGTATTCTCAGCACTTTGGGAGGCTGAGGTGGCAGAATCACTTGAGTCCTGGATTTTGAGACCAGCATAGACAACATGGTGAAACTCTGTCTCTACAAACAATATTTAAAAATTAGCTGGGAGTGGTGGCTGTGTCTGTACTCTCAGCTACTCTGGAGGCTGAGGTTGGAGGATCACCTGAGCCCATGAGATCAAGGCTGCAGAGATTCGTGATCACGCCACTGCACTCCAGCCTGAGTGACAAGAGTGAGACCTTGTCAAAAAAAAAAAAAAAAAGTATCTAAACATTTAGAAAATTCAAAATGCAAACTTGCTTTAAATACTCAAAAATAAATTGCTTTCTCTTATTTTTCATCTTCTGAGAGTTAGAAGATTGTTAGAAAAGATTTCGGCACCATCTATCTCTCATGCTTCTTAAAGCATGTGTAGTATTAAATTACAGGGATTTATATGTAGTTCTTTTATACATTTTTTGAAAACTTATGAACTACTGGGAAGTATTTATGCTAACAATTTTCATTAGACACAAGAAAGTAAAATAAGGTATTTATACCATTTAAAGCTTTATTTGAGATATCTCCACTAATTACTATGGCATGCTTTCATGTAAAAAAATTCAACTTTCATTTGGAGTTCATAGTTTTGAGCCCAGCCTATAATTTGCTTTTTGTCTTACTTTCGTTTGAATCAAACCACTATGTTGTACAAAACTGTGCTTATGTTATCATTACTGGAACACAACATCATAAGTAACTAAGATAAACATGCCAAAGCAGTAGGAGAAAGCTCTTTGGATTAGCTGTATTTGAGCAATAGTCTTTTTTCTGGTCTCTGCCCATCCATTTGTGGCTCCCTGCAATCAATTTTCATCATTGAAGGTAGATTAATTATGATATCACTGTAGTTACATTATATTATTAGGTTGGTTCAAACGTTATTGTGGTTTTTGCCGTTACTTTCAATGTCAAGAACCACAATTACTTTTGCACCAACCTAATAAGACTTTCTATTTTATGCCATCTTCCCTCTTACTTTCTGTGATCTAGGCACATTGGATTTATTTCAGTTCCTCAAAGTTTTGTTTTTGTTTGGTAGGATTTTAAATTAAGGTAATATATGTAAATCACACAGAGTACTACAAGGCATAAAGCAAGCTTTCAGTAAATGTACTGCTATTTATGATGTTTTACCTAAGAACTGATGAAGAAAGGAAATAAGAATCACTTAAACACCAAGATCAAGTACATTTTTCTCCAAAAATTTTCTCTAATCAATCTTGCCTCGATGAGAGTTAATTTTTTGAAGGTGATAAAAAGTATGAGAAAGTCGATGACTTCAGTTTTGAATTGTTAGAGATTCTGCTTTAAGACATAGAAATGGAGATTTATTTAGGCAGCTACATAGATTTACAATATACATACTGCTGCCAATGTTAATAATCGTGTGGGGAGGTAAATGAGAAAATGAGACTTAGAAAGGTTAAATTATTTCTTTAAGATCATACAATTAGTGAACAGACTACAGTCCTTCCTTGACATCCTCCTCAAGGCTATTTCTGCTACACCATGTAGTCTTCCAACAGTGAAACCATAAGTGGAGCTCAGCTAGGGAAACAGAGGGACAGCCAAGCCACAGACAGATCTAAATTAGGAAAAGAAGTCAAAGCCATAAAGAAAGTCTAGTCAGAGACAGAGCAGGACAACTGGAAAAAGCACAATGTCTCAAACATCCAGAAAAGAATTTCCAAAAGTATGTATGTGAAAATAACCAAAAGCCAATTAAGATAAAGTTGTATGGAAGTATCCTTGGTGCCTAGGGACTTCCTACTTTCATGTGTTACCTGTCTTCCTGGCAATTGCACATAGGTGTGAGTGAAGGCCTGCTGAGATCACATTTGCCTGCTAAGTCAGGTGGGTAACACATGAATTATCAAAGCCATGGAACTAAAGAAACTGAAGAGGCCATGCTTAGTGTCCTTGCCTTTGCATTTAAATTAAGATTCAGACTTTCAGAGAGAAAGGAAAATATGAGAAATAAATGTCAGATTAACTGGGCCAAAAATAAAACTTGTGTTTTTGGTACATATCTAAAAATATCAGAATACGAGGGTATTGAGTAGAGATTAAGTATATCTCATACCTGGGGGAAGCATGTTTGTTCAGAAGGCAGTTTATTTGACCATAAAGGAATTTGAACTGTTGTGGGAGGAAAACATGTATGGACTACACATAATGTCATAAAACAAGAAAAATACTGAGGCACTATTCTGCAATTTGCAGCTCCTTAATTATAGATCAAACAGGTCTAATAATAAATAGACCTCCAGAGCCTCACGATCTCAGAATGGATGTTTAAAATAATTAATATTAGCAATCAGGAAAAAATTAAGTATAGAGAAAACTATATGTGTATATATATAAATATGTATTATATAATATATATAATTCATTTCAGATAAAAAGAAAAGTGGAATTTTTATTCACACTTGATTAGATAACCATCCAATTATATAGATATTTAAGAATTCAGAATAATTTATGTGCCCAAGTACTTGAAGAAGTGTATAGTGGAATTCTTCCTAAAATTAGTAAGAATAAACTTAATAATAGCCTTATTGAATCTGAGGAGAACTACTTACTGAAATCATATGTCCTGGCTTCAGAATGGATTTCCAAGGAGAAGAAAACATATATTTTGTCTCATTCAATTTTTATTAGGTTTTTTTCAATTAATGTATACATATAATACACAGGAATATTATGTAATGGTATGATTTATTGATGGGGTGTGATCACATATACTTAGATATTTTCCTTAGTCTTCAAGTGGCATCTCTTCTGTCACTAGAGTTAAAAATAAAAACCTGAGAACATAAGAATCTGAGTATCCAACGATGTGAAAAGCTTGGTAGCCACTTAGAACAAGGAGCATAAGCTGAATTATTTAATTGTCCAGTAGAGCATATTCTTTGATATAAACTTACTACTGCATGTTTTATACAAGTTTTCTAAAATAAAATGTCTAATGATGTAATCATCAATAATAGGAAAGCAAAGTGATGCAAGATTCACGAACACACTGAGAACAAATCATTTTTTTTAAAGTGCCAATTCTTTTGCTTTTTTTTTGAGACAGAGTCTCGCTCTATCAACCAGGCTGGAGTGCAATGGCACCATCTGGGCTCACTGCAACTTCCACCTCCTGGGTTCAAGCGATCCTCCTGCCTCAGCCTCCTGAGTAGCTGGGATTACAGGCGCCCACCACCACATCTGGTTAATTTTCACATTTTTAGTAGAGATGAAGTTTCACCATGTTGGCCAGGCTGGTCTCAAACTCCTGACCTCAGGTGCCCCGCCCACCTTGGCCTCTCAAAGTGCTGGGATTACTGGTGTTAACCACCACACCCGGCCTCTTCCTTCTTCAAGCTAATGGACCACTGCGAGCGAAATGTCAGATGATGGAGAACACGTTTATATATTTGTAGTTTGTTGTCCTTGCTCGCTTTAATCAGTAGTAGCTCTCAATTTATCGGTGAGGTCAATTACTAAAATTCAGTGGCCTTCCTCACAGTGTGGCTAGACATTCAGTTTGCTTCAGTGTGCTGTGCTTCAGGATGTGCTTTGGCATAAATCCTGCTGTTACAGGAAACCGAGTGTGTTGTGAAAAGCAAAGATACAAATGTGTCTACATTATACTGTAAAGATGTTCCTGAAAATGTGAATAGAAATTCTTTAAAAACTATTTTTTCCCTCATTTGCTTCATACTTGGTCAAGGGCTTTTCTGCCTCTGAGGTAACTTTTAGAAGATAATAACAATCTCCTCTTTGCTTCAACACAAAATAATTCCTGTAGGGCTTTTCTTGCCCGTTGCTGTGCAAAGCCCTTTCAAGAATTATGACTTGAAAATTTTAAGATATTTCATCTATTTTTATTATTTCATTATATGGTGGTATTGCTATGAATTTTACTTGTATTTTGCAACAGTTTTTTTTATTGGGAGATAAAAGGAAAGTGAGATATTTGGCCAACTATAGTAAGGAATAGTAATTCCTTTTTTTTTTTTTTTTCTCATGTGTAGCCATCTTTTCGTCTCTCTCTGCCACCCAATAGCAAAGACACTTTCTCCCATGCGGTCACAGTGGACTGGCATGGGAGTTATGATGAATAAGAGAGATGTTGACAGTAGAGATTATATATTTTTGATTTTATGAAAATGTAGAGACCAAATACTGATGTATTCATTATCATTCTCTCTCACTTTCTCACCCCCACCCTTTCTTTCACTTTACATCCAATCTGTTTTTATCTCTCTATTTATATCCCTATCATCTACCCATAGTTTCTCTCTATCATTTATCTTTCAATCTAAGTATCCACCATCCATTTAACACATATTAACCCCAAATTTGCAAAGGTACCTTCTATTAACAAAAAAATTGGCCCAAGTTGGAGAAGAATAAAGCACAGTGGTGTCATAATAACACTCTACTGTCTTTGATTGGATACATCTTCAAAAATAGTGGGTTGGTTTTTTTTTTTCTTTATCTGGTATATGTAAATTCTGCATCTGCCACCCTGCATTTCAATAAAAGATTTAGAATAGAATTGATTCTTAATACTGATAATTACACTTAAGAAATGTCTATTATTTTTAAAGTGCTTAGAATATATATTATAAATAAGAAAAACAAGTGAATAATTGATGTATAGTTTGAGTGGGAAGAAGTGTTTCATTCTGACTTTGTTTTGCTTTTGTAATGTTTTATTGTGTATTGTTTTAATCCCTAGTAAGAACAGTATGAAGGTCGTGCCTTCATTATTTGCTTTTTTGTTTTTGAGGGAAAGTATAATTTTAATAAGTTTTATTCCTCATACTTTTTTGCCAGATGATAAGGATAGGATTTTAGCAGACTAAGTCACATCAAGCAGTGGCCAAAAGCAAGAATACATTGGTTATAAGAAACCAATTATTTATTCATAAATTAAGTAAAAGGTCATCGCTTTAGACATTTTGAACTACCAAGTTTTCTATACAGTGAGAATTAACCATTTACATATCAGAAGATTTACATATTGGCAGAGTGTGCTCTAGAAATACTATATTGTTTTCCTGTTACAAATATTATGCATATTCATTATAGAAACTTACAAAATTCAATAAATTTTAAAAAGACATTTTTAAAAGTCTATAACTCCAGATAAATACATAACAACTGATATTCTGCTATTTTTCTTTCTATTCGTTGTGGGGTGTGTGCGTGTGTGTGTGCATCTTTGTATGTAGTAATGAATATGTAATGTCTATGTAATGAATATTTTATATAAATATATATTTTAAATACGTATATATATACAATAGTCCTGCATCCTTTTTACTTGATATTATTTTTAAATATTTTTATATTCTGGAAAATATTTGACAATACAATTTTACTTTTATGATGAATATCTGTATAAAATATTTTCTTATTAGACATTTAGGTTATTTCAGCTTTGCAGTTATGATGTCTGCAGCAGGTATTTATTATAAAACATATTTGGCAATATATATAATTTCTTCTTGAATTCAGGTATACTTTTTTCTTGATTTGGTTTAGTTAAAACTGTGAATGGAGATGGAGTGTTATAGGAAGTAAATGTCTCCTTTCCCTAAGTTAAGGGTAGCTGGACCACATCACTTGGTGTGGCTTTAGCACAGGGACATGGGGTGTCAACCAATGCTTGACATGTGGCATCAGGGGCTTTCTCAGCATTTCCTAACTTCCATTCATTTTCCTGAGTTTAGATGTCTTAAGCTTGCTAGGGAAATCTCTTGAGGCTCCAAAGAGAGTTACAGAGTATTAAGAAGTCCAGTGACTTTTAAGGTTACACATAATATTGCAGTGCCAGAGGTTGTCTGCTTCGTGTCATAGAACATAATGCCTTTTCTCTCCTTTTACTCTTTATAGTTGATTCTCCCCTTTTCTTCTGTCAATGACTAGTGCTCCTTGTCTTTTGTTCCTTGTCCTGTCACCCTTTATAGTGTTGGCTTTGTCACTTATTATCTTATACTCCCCCCTAAACCTGCTATTTCTCCTTTATTCCTCATCTTGATTGGTGGTTCAAATGTCTCCCTCCTGTGGAGCTGCTCCCAGAATTGAACAAATCACTTCCTTCTCCATGTACCTATCACACTACTATTATAGCAATGTTGCTGAAAACAATGATTTGTCAGTTTGTACTGAAATTTGAATTATTTAAAAAATAAGGACAGAAAAATTAGTTTTTCATGAAGTTAAATAAATTTAATAAGATATTTTACTTAATGGTGTTACTGTTTTTCTACTATGATTGATGTTCTAATAGTGTATACTTTATGCAGTAATGCTAGAAAGCAAGTTGACAGCCCCATATTTGTTTATTTTTTTTGAAATTAAGATTGCACTGGCTCACAACATTTAAAGTCTAGAAAGTACAATAATACAGTATTTATCATAGTGAAATATACTTATTTGTCTACATGTGTGAATCTTTCAGATTTTGAGCCTTTTGACAGCATGCTTGTGTCTTTAATTTTTTTTCTCCTATTGTCTCATAAGGAGTGGTCCATAAAAAGTGGTGCTTATTAAGTGTATATTATGTTTTATTTGCATTATTTTAGATGTTTATGTGAGTGTTCATATTACTTTCAGTGTAAGAGATGAGTAATGTAATTTAGCAAAGTTTTACATAGGCAAGTTGCTACTTCATAAGGCAATGATCTACCTGAGGATAAAAGCGTGAATTGAAATTGGATCATTTTCTGCATTCTGGTCCAAATTAATTGGTCTTATTTTGTATTAATGCTCTACCTTTCCTTTTAGTATTATCAACTTATATTAATGTTTGTCTTTCAAATTTTGAAATATTTCTATTAGACTAATTTCTCTGTTCTTGCTTTTCTATAAATTTAATTTTCAGCACACACACATTATTCTTCACACTTTCTGTAAATTCTCCTGTTCATTTTTAAATGTATAAAGCTTGATTGTGTAACTCAGGGAATTTCATTCAATAAAATATCTTAGCTCAACAAACCATTAAATTACTTAAATAATAGTTCAAATTGCTTAAAACATATTTATCAAAAACAACCAGTTACATATTTGGATGGGTAATGTTACCTGAAGGTGTTATTTGAAATAATCCTAACTCATTCGGTGTGTGGTCTTAGATAGAGTTGTTTATTTTGAGTGTTAAGAGTGTTTCTATATTTTTATCTGATTTCCATGTATCCATGCAAAAATTCAGGGTCCTTGGAATAATTTGGTGTTTTATTATAATAAAATAAAGCTAATAATGATTATTATGATGATAAAAAGTTGTTCACAATTTTCCTGTACATTTACGACGTGCCGTATATTATGTGCCAAGATTAATTAATCTTGTGTGCTTAATTAATTTATTCATTCAACAAATGTTTATGTATCATTGTAGGAACTGGTAATACAACAGGGGAAAAAAATGCATGAAGTTACTGCCCTTGCAGAACTTGCATTCTAGTAGAGAGAGGCAGACAACAAAGGAATTAAAAGTGAATATACAGAACTATGGACAGTGATAAGGGTTATGAAACAAATGAGAGGGAATAAGTATAGCGATGGGGTAGGGGGTAGGTATGGTTTACTGTTTTACACAGGGTGATCAGGGAAAGACTCAGTACTAATGTCACATACATGTAGAGACTTGTAAGATGGAAGGGAGTGGGCCATGTAGAAACCTGTAGAAAGGGTTCAGAAAGAGAAAAACAAATACAAAACCCTCGAGAGATCAGGATGATTTGCTTTATGTAAATTATTCCTCATGCCGGAGAGATAGATGTTACTCTCCTGGGAAGCTGCTCTCACCACAGAACGAGTCACTCACTCCTCTATGCTCCTGAAGCAGATATGGTAATATTTTTCAAAACATTAGTCCACTAATTAGGGTTGGTCTATGATAAAGATTACACTGAGTTAAAAAAATGAGAAAAGTGGTGGTAATTGAGAGTCCCAGGTTGACACCTAATTTTGAAGTTAAAAATTTGATATATGAAATCCAAATGAATCTGAATCATTTGGCATCATAAGACATTTAGGCAGTTTAAATTGTGTCTTTTTTTGGTGCTCAGTAGACACCTTTCTCTCCAGTAAAATAAAAATTAAAAATGATTACAAATTTGTAATAATGCAGGAAGATAACTGAGCTCTGTTTAGGTTCCTTCTCTCTGAACTTCACCATGGAAATTCTGCAGACAGCAAGCCAGGGCAATTGTAGGGCGGACCTCATTTGGTTCTCCTCACTCCAAGATTATTATACTGTGAAATTTTAATCACTTTTCAGTCCCTAATATGCTTAAAATTATTTATTTAAATTAATTATTTTTCGTTAATTGTTTCGTATTTAGGGACTAAAAAGTGATTAAAATTTTAAGTTGGTTGAAATTGTATGAATTCTTGAAAAGATTCATCTGCCTTTTTGGAAAAAGATAGAATTGGTCACTGTTAACTGAATAAAGCTGAATAAAGTATATAACTTTTTAATGTTCTCAAATCTTTCTCATTTTGAGGAGTTGAATTGAAAGTTTCAATAAGGCAGTGTTACATTTAGAGATCATGAGTTAACTATTTTTTATTTTATTTTATATTTTGTTCTTCTCAGACTGAGTAACCAAGTTCTAATCTGCATATGTGATTTATTTATTTGCTACATTGCTATGAACTGGGTACTACACAGGGCAAGTTATATGCTGAAACAAAGCATCAAAATGGCTGGAGATTGTTTAATGTTTTTATACAGGATGGGTCGCCATGCTGTGCAAGAGAATTGTCTTACTTCCCAGTCCTACTAGGCAGAGACTCTTCTACTCAAAACGTCCTATATTTCCTCCTCACATACCGACGATCATGAATTTCTTAGAAGGCATTGTTTAGAAACACAGACCAGAGAATTATTCATTCATGGGAAAAAAAAACATCAAAACAAGCATGACTTAATGAGACATCTGATTATAAAACCTCAGGATGTACTTTCCTTTATCAACTATAAAACCTTAGGAAGGACTTCCATTTATCTGGAATCATGGCTTCCAAATTTACTCTGTAGCCCTAAACAACTAAAAATCTTGATACAATATATAAAACAACAGGTTTCACACATTGGACTATAGCTGTCACAGTATAGTAATCTTGGAGTGAGGAGAAACAAACGAGATGGGCCCTGCAATTGTCCTGGCTTGCTGTCTGCAGAGTTTCCAGGCTGAAGTTCAGAGAGAAGGAACCTAAATAGAGCTCAGTTATCTCCTGCATTGAGGAGACAGTGTATTTGGGGAGTTAGTTAAGGTGGCTATAACTGATGAGGCAGTGCAAGTGAGATGAGAGAATTGCACAAGAGAGCTCAGAGGTCTGCTGAAGGCTCCACTCTGGTCTTCAGTTCGGTACTAATCAGCATTTCTGTGAGAAATTACTCAATGCTAAAAAAAGTGTCATGGGAAAGAAATGGGTGACACAATTATCAGAGCTCAGACAGGGCTAGGAGCAATTCACAATCCAAAAAGCCAGGATGGGAAAAAAGTTGTAATACATGAAACATCAGGCAAAAGGGTCATTTCTTAGTCTGTTAGGGTTACTATAAGAAATACAATAGACTGAGTGACCTATGAACAGCAGAATTTGTTTCTCACATTTCTGGAGGCTGGGAAGCCAAGATCAAAGCACTGGCAGATTCAGTGCCCGGTGAATGTGAGTTTTCTAGTTCAAAGATGGTACCTTCTAGCTGTATCCTCACATAGAAGAAAAGGGGAACCCCAGCTTGCTTGGGCTTATTTTATAAAATCAAAAATCCCATTCATGATGCCTTATGCTCATGGCCTTCCAAAATGTCCCACCTCCTGATACCATTACCTTGGGGGTTATAATTTCAACATGTGAAAATTTAAGGGCTTCAAACATTAAGACTGTGGCATGGGACCAAATTAGTCCTAGAAGTAAAGGCTGCTATGGGCCTAACGAAGTTTAAAAGCTTGTTTTAAAAGCATCGTACTATTTCCAAGTAGCTTAGTTGCAAACCAAAGTAAATTTGAAATATGTTTAAAGGATTACTTTCTTAAAGAAAACAGTCCAGCACCCAGAAACACTTCAATAAAAAATTGTTGAACATTCAAAGAAGTAGAAGAGCAGGAATAATAATAAGGAGAATAACCAATCAATAGAAACATCCAGAAATGACAAATAATGGAATAAGCAAACAAGAGCATTGAAAGAGCCACTGTATTCTCCAAATAACCAAAAAGAAGGAGGAAATCATGAGCATGTTGAAAAATTCTGCATGTAACATACAATATACACCCAAATTTAATTTCTAAAGCTAAAAAATACAATGTTTGAGATAAAAAATACTTGGGTGGAATTAATAGCAGATTAGACACTGCAGAATAAAATATTATAGAATTTAAAAATAAAACTTCAGTAGTAAGTAATTTAAGTAAAAATGCAAAGTCCCAGTTTCATATTATTAGTAATAAGCATTACTATTATCAAGAAGTAGACATTTCTGATTAGCCTGGGTTGAGCTGGCCCAATGTGATCCAAAAAAGGTACTCTGGACTGGGCCAACAATGTTTTAGTTGTGTTCTTGAAGACTTATCTCCATTTCATTTTCAAGGGTTTGCATCAGAACACGCTCTATATACACTATGATGTCTGGATAGTAAGTATTTATATCTCATTATGAAGTGTAGGCTTAGATGTTTTCAACAAAACCTGGAAAGTAACTTCTATGGCAGGAGTCTCAGAAATGATAATCCATAGTCATAGGGCAAAATTGACACATAGATATCCTCTCTTTTACCAGTACAATTAAAGTTAAATTTAAATGCCTTCAAGTAGAGCATATCATCATCTTGTCACAGATCCCATGAACCTAGCCTGTGAAATAATTTGAATTTGTAACTCAAGCCTTTTGAAAACATTTTACAAAATTTTCTGAACTCCATGGACTCCACGTGACTGTAAGAGTCAGAGGCAATGGCAGGTAAGCATTGCCTTTTATGTGGTTTTGTCTTAATAAGGCTAATTTGTATTGGGTACACTACTTGTCATTTGTAGAGTACCAGAAATTCTAAAAAACACTCGTATTGGTGTTGACTGGCAAAGCACATATGTCAAGCAAATCTAAATGTATGTCTTTGTCACTCCTTTGAGAACATTTCCAGAAATGATACAGCCAAAGTGATAACAGAAAAGGGTAAATAACTGCACATTGTCTTCCAAATGTCCTGAGATACTCTAGAAGCTAAAGATGGAAAGTGAAATTCATACATCTTAAAACAACTGAATGAATTCCTTAATTTCTTAGTCACAGCAAGTTCAATGTTTGACCTGTAAAGCTAATAAAGACTGGAGACCTCACTTTGTTCTTGACAAGCACTGTTGAGCTCTTTGGTTGCAGTTCAAGCTGAAGAGCATTCCTAATAAGATTTTTTTCCAGCTCATTTTCCTGCAAATGAAATCTCTGCCTTGCATTGTCCTTAGTTATGGAAAATAAGATCACTAAACCTTGGTAACTGTTGCCGAATGGCAGTAAAGATTTAATTGTTCAAATAATCCTCAAGCCTTTGCATATCAAGTATACTCTATATTTTGAGAAATATTTGTATTACTGTCTTTTAAATGAAGTTACCTCATTTTATTACCTGTCACTTCACTGGGTTTCAAACTGTCTAATTTATTTAACTAGCAAAGTAAGGGATTTGATCCCACTACAGGTTATGATTTCTACATTATCATTTGGTCATTTAGAGTTTTGTTTGGTAATATTTCATGGTGATTCTGTAAATTTTGTAAATAACTATCCTTATACTTTCTAGCATTTGGAGTTTTATGTCTTTTCCTGGTGAAATTAGTGTTCTGCAAATTAGGAAAGGCAGAAACAAGTCAATCAACCTTATAACACTGTCTACTTGAGAAAGTCACCATGTTTATTTTACAGGTGATTTGTTTTGCCCCATTGTATTTTGAATTCTCCCGTCAGCCAGGTCATTTGTATCTCAGGCCACAGAGGGTCTCTCAAGACTGCTTCCTGTGAAATTGAGTGGCCCCTTTTTATTTCTCTGTTACAAATGTTTACTTTTTCCAGAGCACTTCTTTTCTCCTAAAGAAAATTTTACATCCATTTAAATGTCTTGCCACCTCTCCCTTGCCAGGCATACTGACTTTTAAATCGAAGCCGTTGGAGCATGTAAAATCAATGATGTGTACTGAGTTTTCTATCTATTCCCGATAAATTGCAGTCACTACTTCACCTTTACCTACCTGTTCAGCAATATCCTCCGAAGAACCCAAGCATATCTGGTAGGTGTTATATATCTTGGCTGAATCTATAGCTGATTTTCTAGCATAGTGAGGTGAGTCTATACTAGGCTTGAAAGAAACTGAAGAAATTATATAAAGGAAAATATATGTGGCTTTATCATTATATCATATATTTTCATCTGGTGATAGACCATTTATGAAAGGAATAACTCCTGGATACACAAGTGGATGTGTGAATGGAAGAAAATAATCAAATAATTAATAAGCACATTCTTTGTGTCTAGTATTGTAATGACATATGTTTACAGTGTCTCACAGATGTCATTAGGAATAAATATCACTAGAACAGCATTCTATATTAAGTGTTTCTTAACCTGACATCTATGAGCTCCAGAACTTTAATATACATGGTTTAATGTTCAGAGGTAATCAAGAACATGGAACTATTTTTAATAGTGTTTGTATTGGTTTTCTATGTCTGCTGTAAAACATTGTCACACACTTTCTGGCTTAAAACAATACATGTTTATTCTCTTACAGTTCTGGAAATCAGAAGTCTGAAATCAGTTTCATTGGGGAAAAATCAGTATGACTGCAGGGCTGGTCACCCTTCAAAGGCTCTGAGGAGAGAATCAGTTCCCTTGGCTTCTCCAGCTTCTAGATCCGCATTCTTTGCATTTTGTGCTCATGACCCCTTCCCCCATCTTTAAAGCCAGCAGTATCTCATTTTTATTTAGTAGTCACGTTGTTTTCCGCCTCTGCGGTCAAATTTCCCTCCACCTTCTACTTATAAGCACACACACAGATTACATTTAGGACCCACCTGGATAATCCAGGATAATCTCCCCATCTCCAGATCTTTAACTTAATCTAATCTTTTTGGCAAACTTCCTTTTGCCAAAAAGTTAACATTTACAGGTGTTAGGGATTAAGTTCTGGATATTTTGAGGGGACATTTTATTCAGCCTATTATAATGTCTGAAACAGCTTGTTAACTCCGGATCTTATTTAATTTTTTAAAAGGAAGCTATTATTGTAAATTACTGAGTTGGCACTGTAACAGTTTATTCAAGAGTCTGTCTAAGTATATTTATATATGTGTCAACTAACAACATCTAATTAAGGTGTTCTGTCTGGTGTTAATTTCAAAATCTACTCCCTGAGAAGCTGATGAAATCTTAGCCATGGTAGACACAGAAAATTCTCTTGTTCTAACCCTCTTAACATCTCGATTTTGAAATGTTCACAGTTATATTTGTCACCAGTGGCAGTTTCAATTGGAATAGTGATTTTCTGAATTTCTTTATTTGTTTCTAATTTTAAGGAGACTATTTGCCAGTGATTTCTATTTTTTCCAACTTCTAAAAAAAAGTAAAATGTAATTGCTGGATCGTGTTTTGTATATAAAAGGAAGCAAATATATCTAGGTTACTCACAAAATATTTGAGTATAATAAAATTTCATGGAGGGAAAGTGGGAAAACATTCCAAGTGAAAATAATACAATGAATGGAGGTAATAGAAAGTTCCTGTGTCACCTATCCTGGGATGTGACTTATGGAAAACTGAATTAGGTGTCCCCTCATTCTGTCAGGGTGTGTACTGTGCTGTGGTCACTTACGTTTCTCCTTGCTATGGTCTGAATATTCTTTTCTCTCAAAAATTCATATTTTTGGAACTCAGTATACAATATGATAGCATTAACAGGTGGGGTCTTTTGGAAAATGATTAAATCATGAGGGCCCTAGCATCAGGAATAGGATTGGGATTAGTGCTCTTATAAAAGAGATTGAATGGAGTGTTCTTGCTTCTTCTGACATGTGAGAACGCAGCAATAAGGCACCATCTAGGAAACAGAGAGCAAGGCCTCATTAGACACCGTATATACTGGAACCTCCTTCTTGGACTTCCCAGCCTCCAGAATTATGAGAAATAGATTTCTGTTTTTCATAAATTACCCAGTCTAAGGAATTTGTCAAAGCAGCCTGGATGGACTAAGACGCCCCCAACCAGACTGAAGGCGTGATTATGCCTTTTCTTTGGAGTTCAAACTCCCAGAACTATGCCTGAAATATAATTGCAGAACAAATATTTGGAAGCAATTGGATTGGATAGAATATTAGGATATTAGACAGGAATTTGATGAGAGTAAAGATGTGTATATGTGGAGGAATGGAGGAAAGTTGTATATGCACAGGAATGGCTCACGTTATTGAGATCTTTAAAGTCGAGGGAAAATTTTGTCTGCAAACCTTATAAAGAATGCATAGTGAAGGGGAATTCAGAGACAAGGAGGTAAAATGGAGAAGTCATCTCTGTAATTCTGACCTAAGATAATGAGAATCTGAATCATGATTGTCTTAGTCAGTTGACTAGGTGTCTTATAAACCTGTGAAAAATTTATTTCTCCCAGTTCTGGAGGTTAGAAGTCTGTGTTCCAGCCTGGTCAGTTCCTGGAGAGGGTTCTCTTGTGGGCTGCGGATTGCTGACCTCATCTTGTGTCCTTGCATGGTGAAAAGACAGATAACTATTTCTTGGGCCTCATTTCATAAGGACAGTATTCCCTTTCATGAGGTCTCTGCCCTCATGACCTAATTACCTCCCAAATGTCTCATTTCCAAATACTATCACACAGGGGCTAGGGTTTCAACATCTAAATCTTGGAGGGACTCAAATGCTCAGTCTCTTGCAAGGGTTAAATGAATACATGTAAAAGAAAAAGAGGTAGGCGGATGAAACAGAAAAGGGACATTTCAAAGGAGAAATGGCTAGAGTAATATTGCCAACTGTATCTTTTAATGCACTTTCTTAAATGCTTGTTATGCACTTTCTAACTGTATTATTCAACTTGAAAGCCATATTTGCCATTCTGTTCTCTCTTTTTAAGTTTTTTTCATGTATTGAAGTAGTCATTCTGAAAATAGAATTTAAAAGAATCCCATTTCACCACTTCAAGCAGTATTTCTATCATTTTACTTATTCCAAATCAAACAATTCCAAGTTACCAGGTGAAAGTTACCACTCATACTTCTGTATTTATAAATTGTAGCTCTGATATTATTTGCCTTTGTTGTTTCAGGAATATACTTAAGTTGGTCAGGAACCAGACCCACTAAAATACTAATACTGATATTTTTATTGCATCTGATAAATGTTATCTTGTTTGCCAATCTGGATAAATTAAATTTTCCATTGCTGTCCATTTACTCTATAAAAATGCCATTTTATTAATTGAATTACTTATTGGCCTGAGTAATTCTTTCCTGTCATATACCTGTATCATAATCCCTGTGCTAAAATTAAAATAAGAATTATTTAACTTAGGGAGTATTCGTTGAGTAGCTGCTATGTGCATAGCATTGAAAGGAACATACAATCCATGTGTTTTAATATTTTTGTCTTTATCTGATAGTTGCTGTTTCCCAAATTTACTACACGTCTCCCATTTTTATCCCACCACATCTAAATATCAACTGATATTCATATTATTTCTCTAGTTTACTGTAAAGAACATGAGTAAATTATACACATATATTTAATCAGTACCATAGTTTATTTTGCCTGAAAATACATGTTTTAACATTGTACAATTTTTTTCTAACTTGATTATCCTAGTTCAAGAATATCTTCAACTCCTATTTTTGTTTAGTTTCAACCCAGAAAACATTTTCTTTAAAATTTTAATTGGCCAGGTTTGGTGGCTAATGCCTATACTCCCTACACTTTGGGAGGCCAAGGCAGGAGATCATTTGAGCCAGGAATTTGAGATCAGCCTGGGCAACATAGCAAGACCCCATCTCTACACAAAAATACAAAAAATAATTAGTCATGTATAGTGGTGCATGACTTTAGTCTCAGCTACTTGGGAGGGTGAAGCTGGAGGATTGCTTGAGACCAGGAGGTCAAAGCTGAAGTGAGCTGTGATTGTGCCACTGCACTCAATCTTGGGCAATAGAGTGAGATCCTATTGATAAAAACATAAAATAAAATAATTGTTTTACTTGAGATTTTTTTGTATTACAATTTTTGACATGTTAATTTTAAAATAATCATTGATTACTTCTTTACCTCTCTTCCAATCAAAAAGTGTAATTTTTTCTGTAGGCAAGCTTTATCATCTAAAATGTACTGACATTAAAGAATGGTAACACATTAATTCATAAGTTATTTGAAATAGCTAATCTGAAATTTGATATGAAATTATATTAGATACAAGTGTATATGATGTCAGACTATGAACTGATGTGTTATTTTCAATGAATATTTAAGTATATAATGCAATAATGGCTTTATATAGTTGTGTATATTCTAGGATGCCATGCTTTAGCTTTAGCAGCCATGCTTTTGAGGTCTTTCTCAAGAAATCTTTGCTTGGACCAATGTCCTGAAGTAATTCTCCAATTTTTTTCTTTTAGAAGTTTTATAGTTTTGAGTCTTATGTCTAAGTCTTTAATCCATCTTGGGTTTGTTTTTGTATATATAGAGAGATAGGGGTGTACTTTCATCCTTCTGCATATGGATGTCTCATTTTACCAGCACTACTTATTAAAGAGACTCTTCCCCAATGTCCTTTCCCCCCATACAAGAGCAATGTATGTTCTTGGTTCCTTTGTTGAAAATGAGTTAGCTGTAAATATGTGGATTTCTCTCTGGGTTCTCTGTTCTCTTCCATTGGTCTATGTGTCTATCTTTATACAGTACCATGCATGCTGTTTTGGGAACTATAGCTTTGTAGCATATTTTGAAGTCACGTAGTGTGATGCCTCCAGCTTTGTTCTTTTTGCTCAGGATTGATTTGGCTATGTGGGTCTTTTGTGGTTCCACAGAAATTTTACAATTATTTTTCTTTTTCTGTGAAGAATGTCATTGGTATTTTGATAAGAGTTGCATTGAATCTGTAGATCACTTTGGGTGGTATGGGCAATATTAATTCTTTTAGCCCGTGAACATGGAATATCTTTCCATTTCTTGTCCTCTTCAATTTCTTTCATCAGTGCTTTAGAGTTTTAATTGTATAGATCTTGCACTTATTTGCTTAAATTTATTTCTAGTTATTTTTATAGCTACTGTAAATGGAATTGTTTTTTATTTTTCCAGTTGTTCACTGTTGACATATAGAAATGCTATTGACTTTTGTACAATGATTTTGTATCCTGTAACTTAACTGAATTTGTTTTGAGATTTTTCTCACAGTGATAGGGGCATTTTAAAAATATATGACCTCCTCTCCCTATTTTTGATGAATCCTTTAGGTTATCATAAATATTTGTTGAACAAATGTAGGAACAAAATATCATGAGAATGAAACTTATGGGTTTTTTTTCCCTAAGAGTTCTTATGGGACACAATATGTAATGTTTCCTTTATATTAAAAATCAATTTTAAATAATCAAAAAATTCTGTGCATAAAATGTGACTTATAACAATTTGTTTACAAAGTCTTTTTAAAAACAGAAATTCTATAGTGAAAAAGAAGCACTGGGGATAATGAGCTGTTAGAATTGTATTTATTTTTATTTAGTTATTTGTTGGTAAGTGTTGTATGAAATGGAGGCTTAAGAGGTTATAGAGCATAATTATTATTGAAGCATTAGGAATATGCATACTAGGAATGTGAGTGTGTATGTGTTATGTGTTTGCATACATGCATATATATATGTATATAGGCATGAATGTTTCTGGGAGCAGATGGATACAAATAAAATTGTTTGATTCCTAAGCCAGCATCCTACTACCTAGCAAGAGGACAGAGGAAAGTAATTTCAGGTATGTGAAGACTGTCAAGTAACACAGGATAACAAGACCGAAGAGCTGTGATATACGTGACTCTCCAAGGTAGGGAAATGAAATAACAGATACAAAGATGAATATTTAGAGATTTAGAGAAGCATATTTGATTGGCTGCCAGGCTCCAGGAATGATCAGAAGTTCTTGGGAAAAAAAATGGTGACTTACTTCTGCTACCCTATAGGTGACTCTGTCTTTAAGACCAATGTACAATTTCTAATTTCACTATACCAGAGAGTAAATCTTGCTCAAATGTCTGTGGCCTTAAAATTGAATTCTACTTCAAGAACTACTCTTTCCTCCATCAGTATTTTTAACTTTGCAAAAACTGCAGTTATTCCAGTTTATAAAATTCTGTTGTTCACTTACTTACTAGATTATTTTACGCCTGAATATAACTCTCCTATGATGAGAAACAGCTCCTCACCTTGCTTGTTATTTGAGATAGCCATTGACTAAGAAAAAAGCCTAAGAGATAGAAATATCACAGCAACTCAGCCACTGGCAGTGGCAAGAAGAGCATTTTGAAGGGAAATATGTAGCCCTTCTTCACATAATCTCAAAGGTAGAGTAAGCATCAGGCAATGCAAGATCACATTGCAGGAGCATTTGACTGAGTGGTAAATATCAAGGCCAGCTTCCATGGAGAGTTGCAAGTAAAATCAGTAATTTGTCTTTAATTTGCAAACAAAAAAATTTACACGTGTTCTAAATAAACAAAGCTGTTTATTTCCTTCGTCTAAGAATATCGATAATTCGTAGGGATGGGTTAGGGTACTGCTCCTTCTATCTAGTGACTCCATTACTAGATTTCAAAGTCTCTTGTTGGATTTTCGGCATCCAGCCAGCAGAAGAAGTAAGAGAAAATAATGTAGAGAATTGAAGAATTGCTTTTAAGGTCCTGGAGGTGACATTCCCTTGGCCCTCATTCTGTTGGTCAAAATTCAGTCCGATGGCTCTAATGATATGCCACAAAGATTAGAAAATATAGTCTAGCCCTGTACCCAGGAAGAAGAGAAACAATTTTTGTGTATCTGCCAGCTAGAGTCTAGCTAGTCTCAGTCTTGGTGATAATGATGGTGATGATGATGATAATTGTTGGGTTTGGAATAATCATCTGTATTAACCTTATCCTTAATTTGCACTGGATCAGAGACAAGTTAGTCATTAATATTTACATATTAACAACTGTGTTGATCCCTTCCACCCCAGTGTTTACTCTTCGAGCACACCATGAAATCCAGGTGGTAAAATCTCTTATTGTGAGTGGCCTTACACTTTCATCCATAAATGTGAGGATGAAAGAAAATAGATTATATCTACTTTTACGCTACAGAGAAGGGTGGTTGCTTTCACCACAAATCCCAAAAGGAGGGAGAAAAATTTCTATTCCTTGGGGATGGAAAGAAAAGGAAAATTTATTCTTACTCTAGCCTTTGGAATGAAAATCCCCTCAAAGGATAGAAAAATCCCATTTTCCCTGGCTTCTATGACTTTTATGACTTTTAAAGATGTCTCCAAGGCCATGAGTCTCGGTTTCTCTTGAAATGGAAACACATACCACTCTGAGTTAGGTAAATCTCTTTTGAGTTCTCTCACTATCTAGATGGTTGTAAATTTACTTCCAAAGACTTGCTCATAGCCCAGGATCTCAAGTTTTTGGCATAATTTACATAGCCAGTCTATGGCTAAAACACAGAAATATTTTCTTTACACTCCACAATGACAATGATGATAATAACAGCTAAAATTTATTGAGCACTTGCCATATTTCAAAAATTATTCTCCATGTTTTACTTAGAATTTATAGTATCTCATTAATCTCCACAAACTAGTGAGGATATTACTGATTGAATTCCACTTTACATGTGAGAAAGTTGAGACACAAAGAAGTTAGTAGAGTACCTAAGACCACATAGGTACAAAGTGGCACAGATGGAATTTGCACACATGTAGTTTAGTCTAAAGTGTGTAAAATATATCCTTTATTAAGAAAAAAAAAAGTATAGTTGTGGGACAACAAATGACCCCTGTGCATTGTTAAACCCCTTACCAGGACGTCCTTTTATCACTGTGGTATTAAGGTTCCTGACCACCAGCCCTCATTTGGATTAGCTATACTTCTGTGGATTTCAGTGGAGCTCTTTATTACTAAAATGGCTGTTTTATCTTCAAACAATGTAGCATACCTACTGGATTGATTTATGAGTAGAAAAGTAGCTTTGAGTCAGAGATTTTATTTTGTTTATTCCTGGGTTCCCTAAAGCCTAGCATAGTAATGTTCAAAAGGGTATCTCTCAATAACTATTTTTGTACAAATGATTAAGAACATATTCTAAGCACACATGTAGCAGATCCATTATAAGCAGTAGGAGTCTATCCCTCTTTCTGACTAAGGACTGTAGCCCATTTGTGGAATAAACCAAGTGAGAAGTAAGTAACTGGTGAAAATACATTAATTATGGGCAAATTAAGAGCTCGTTTACTATCTATTTAATGTGTTTAATCATAAATTATAATTCCAGGGACCTATTGCTGCTCACTCAAACAAAAGTACACTCTTATAAAGGGATAAAAAGATGTAAGGGGAAATGTTTACGAGTGAAACTTTTCAGAGATTATGTAAATGTAATCTTCAATTAGTTATTGCCTTAATTATCATGAATTCTGAAATAATAAAAATCCTGAATACATGAGATTTTCACCCTGAGATTGAAAAAAAATTTTCAACTGACATAATTTCCTCCTTATCATACAGTTTAAATCCCTTATTATTCATATTTTATGCAAATATGTCATTATATTTTATATATAGCAGATATTGAAGCTCTTTTCTAAAACTTTACATTTTTGATAAATATTTCTGTGAAATAAAAGAAAATATGGGAAAGGCAGTTCCAAGATGGCCGAATAGGAACAGCTCTAGTCTACAGCTCCTAGCATCAGCGACGCAGAAGACGGATGATTTCTGCATTTCCAAATGAGGTACCCGGTTCATCTCACTGGGGCTTGTCAGACAGTGGGTGCAGGACAGTGGGTGCAGCCCACCAAGTGTGAGCCAAAGCAGGGTGAGGAATTGCCTCACCCAGGAAGCACAAGGGGTCAGGGAATTCCCTTTCCTAGCCAAGGGAAGCTGTGACAGACGGCACCTGGAAAATCGGGTCACTCCCACCCTAATACTGCACTTTTCCAATGGTCTTAGCAAATGGCACACCAGGAGATCATATCTTGGAGGGTCCCACGCCCATGGAGCCTCGCTCATTGCTAGCACAGCAGTCAGAGATCGAACTGCAAGCCAGCAGTGAGGCTTGGGGAGGGGCGCCCGCCATTGCTGTGGCTTGAGTAGGTAAACAAAGTGACCAGGAAGCTCAAACTGGGTGGAGCCCACCTCTGCTCAAGGAGGCCTGCCAACCTCCGAAACTCCACCTCTGGGGGCAGGGCATAGCTGAAGAAAAGGCAGCAGAAACCTCTGCAGACTTAAATATCCCTGTCTGACAGCTTTGAAGAGAGTAGTGGTTCTCCCAGCACAGAGTTTGAGATCTGAGAATGGACAGACTGCTTCCTCAAGTGGGTCCCTGACCCCCGAGTAGCCTAACTGGGAGGCACCTCCCAGTAGAGGCAGACTGACTCCCCACATGGCCAAGTACCCCTCTGAGACGAAGCATCCAGAGGAACGATCAGGCAGCAACATTTGCTGTTCAGCAATAATCGCTGTTCTGCAGCCTCTGCTGCTGATACCCAGGCAAACATGGTCTGGAGTAGACTTCCAGCAAACACCAACAGACCTGCAGCTGAGGCTCCTGACTGTTAGAAGGAAAACTAACAAACAGAAAGGACATCCATATCAAAACCCCATCTGTATGTCACCATCATCAAAGACCAAAGGTAGATAAAAGCACAAAGATGGGGAAAAAGCAGAGCAGAAAAGATGAAAATTCTAAAAATCAGAGCACCTCTCCTCCTCCAAAGGAATGCAGCTCCTCACCAGCAACAGAACAAAGCAGGACAGAGAATGACTTTGACAACTTGAGAGAAGAAGACTTCAGACGATCAAACTTCTCTGAGCTAAAGGAGGAAGTTCGAACCCATCACAAAGAAGCTACAAACCTTGAAAACAGATGAGACGAATGGCTAACTAGAATAACCAGTGTAGAGAAGTCCTTAAATGACCTGATGGAGCTGAAAGCCATGGCACGAGAGCTACGTGACTAATGCACAAGCTTCAGTAGCCGATTCGATCAACTGGAAGAAAAGGTGTCAGTGATGGAAGATCAAATGAATGAAATGAAGCAAGAAGAGAAGTTTAGAGAAAAGAGAGTAAAAAGAAATGAACAAAGCCTCCAAGAAATATGGGACTATGTGAAAAGACCAAATCTAGGTCTGATTGGTGTACCTGAAAGTAATGGGGAGAATGGAACCAAGTTGGAAAACGCTGCAGGATATTATCCAGGAGAACTTCCCCAACCTAGCAAGACAGGCCAACATTCACATTCAGGAAATACGGAGAACGCCACAAAGATAGTCCTTGAGAAGAGTAACTCCAAGACACATAATTGTCAGATTCACCAAAGTTGAAATAAAAGAAAAAATGTTAAGGGCAGCCAGAGAGAAATGTCGGGTTATCCACATAGGGAAGCCCATCAGACTAACAGCGGATCTCTCAGCAGAAACTCTACAAGCCAGAACAGAGTAGGGGTCAATATTCAACATTCTTAAAGAAAAATATTTTCAACCCAGAATTTCATATCCAGCCAAACTAAGCTTCATAAGTGAAGGAGAAGTAAACTCCTTTACAGACAAGAAAATGCTGAGAGTTTTTGTGACCAGAAGGCCTGCCCTACAAGAGCTCCTAAAGGGAGCAGTAAACATGGAAAGGAACAGCCGGTACCAGCCACTGCAAAAACATGAGAAATTGTAAAGACCATGGATGCTAGGAAGAAACTGCATCAACTAACGAGCAAAATAACCAGCTAACATCATAATGACAAGATCAAATTCACACGTAACAATATTAACCTTATATGTAAATGGGCTGAATGCTCCAATTAAAAGACACACACTGGCAAACTGGATAAAGAATCAAGACCCATCACTGTGCTGTATTAAGGAGACCCATCTCACATGCAGAAACACACACAGGCTCAAAATAAAGGGATGAAGGAAGACCTACCAAGCAAATGGAAAACAAAAAAAATGGCAGGGGTTGCAATCCTAGTCTCTGATAAAACAGACTTTAAACCAACAAAGATCAAAAGAGACAAAGAAGGTCATTACATAATGGTAAAGAGATCAATTCAACAAGAAGAGCTAACTATCCTAAATATATGTGCACCCAATACAGGAGCACCCAGATTCATAAAGCAAGTCCTTAGAGACCTACAAAGAGACTTAGACTCCCACACAATACTAATGGGAGACTTTAACACCCCACTGTCAACATTAACAGATCAATGAGACAGAAAGTTAAAAAGGATATCCAGGAATTGAAATCACCTCTGCACCAAGCGGACCTAATAGGCATCTACAGAACTCTCCACCCCAAATCAACAGAATATACATTCTTCTCAGCACCACATCACATTTATTCCAAATTTGACTACATAGTTGGAAGTAAAGCACTCCTCAGCAAATGTAAAAGAACAGAAATTACAGCAAACTGTCTCTCAGAACTACAGTGCAATCAAACTAGAACTCAGAATTCAGAAACTCACTCAAAACCACTCAACTACATGGAAACTGAACAACCTGCTCCTGAATGACTACTGGGTACATAATGAAATGAAGGCAGAAATAAAGAGGTTCTTTGAAACCAATGAGAACAGAGACACAACATACGAGAATTTCTGGGACACATTCAAACCAGTGTGTAGAGGGAAATTTATAGCACTAAATGCCCACAAGAGAAAGCAGTAGGGATCTAAAATTGACGCCCTAACATCACAATTAAAAGAACTAGAGAAGCAAGAGCAAACATATTCAAAAGCTAGCAGAAGGCAAGGAATAACTAAGATCAGAGCAGAACTGAAGGAGATAGAGACACAAAAAACCCTTCAAAAAAAATCAATGAATCCAGGACCTGGTTTTTTGAAAAGATCAACAAAATTGATAGACCGCTAGCAAGACTAATAAAGAAGAAATGAGAGAAGAATCAAATAGACGCAATAAAAAATAATAAAGGGGATATCACCACCAATCCCATAGAAATACAAACTACCAACAGAGAATAGTATAAACACCTCTACGCAAATAAACTAGAAAATCTAGAAGAAACGGATAAATTCCTGGACACATACACCCTCCCAAGACTAAACCGGGAAGAAGTTGAATCCCTGAATAGACCACAAACAGGCTCTGAAATTGAGGCAATAATTAAAAGCCTACCAACCAAAAAAGTCCAGGACCAGGTGGATTCACAGCCGAATTCTACCAGAGGTACAAGGAGGAGCTGGTACCATTCCTTCTGAAACTATTCCAATCAATAGAAAAAGAGGGAATCCTCCCTAACTCATTTAATGAGGCCTAAAGCCTGGCAGGGACCAGATACCAGATACCAAAGCCTGGCAGAGACACAACAAAAAAAGAGAATTTTAGACCAATATCCCTGATGAACATCGATGCAAAAATCCTCAATAAAATACTGGCAAACCAAATCTAGCAGCACATCAAAAAGCTTATCCACCATGATCAAGTGGGCTTCATCCTTGGGATGCAAGGCTGATTCAACACATGCAAATCAATAAACGTAATCCATCATATAAACAGAACAAAGACAAAAACCACCTGATTATCTCAATAGATGCAGAAAAGGCCTTTGACAAAATTCAGCAGCCCTTCATGCTAAAAACTCTCAATAAATTCGGTATTGGTGGGACGTGTCTCAAAATAATAAGAGCTATTTATGACAAACCCACAGCCAATATCATACTGAATGGGCAAAAACTGGAAGCATTCCCTTTGAAAACTGGCACAAGACAGGGATGCCCTCTCTCACCACTCCTATTCAACATGGTGTTGGAAGTTGTGGCCAGGGCAATCAGGCAGGAGAAAGAATTACAGGGTATTCAGTTAGGAAAAGAGGAAGTCAAATTGTCCCTCTTTGCAGATGACATGATTGTATATTTAGAAAACCCCAACAGCTCAGCCCAAAATCTCCTTAAGCTGATAAGCAACTTCAGCAAAGTCTCAGGATACAAAATCAATGTGCAAAAATCACAAGCATTCTTATACACTAATAACAGACAAACAGAGAGCCAAATCATGAGTGAACCCCCATTCACAATTGTTTCAAAGAGAATAAAATACCTAGGATCCAACTTACAAGGGACGTGAAGGACCTCTTCAAGGAGAACTACAAACCACTGCTCAATGAAATAAAAGAGGACACAAACAAATGGAAGAACATTCCATGCTAATGGATAGGAAGAATCAATATCGTGAAAATGGCTATACTGACTAAGGTAATTTATAGATTCAATGCCATCCCCATCAAGCTACCAATGACTTTCTTCACAGAATTGGAAAAAACTACTTTAAAGTTCATATGGAACCAAAAAAGAGCCCACATCGCCAAGACAATCCTAAGCCAAAAGAACAAAGCTGGAGGCATCATGCTACCTGACTTCAAACTATACTACAAGGCTACAGTAACCAAAACAGCATGGTACTGGTACCAAAACAGAGATATAGATCAATGGAACAGAACAGAGCCCTCAGAAATAACGCCGCATATCTACAACCATCTGATCTTTGACAAACCTGACAAAAAGAAGAAATGGGGAAAGGATTCCCTATTTAATAAATGGTGCTGGGAAAACTGACTAGCCATATGGAGAAAGCTGAAACACATCCCTTCCTTACACCTTATACAAAAATTAATTTAAGATGGATTAAAGACTTAAATGTTAGACCTAAAACCATAAAAACCGCAGAAGAAATCCTAGGCAATACCATTCAGGACATAGGCTTGGGCGAGGACTTCATGTCTAAAACACCAAAAGTAATGGCAACAAAAGCCAAAATAGACAAATGGTATCTAATTAAACTAAAGAGCTTCTGCACAGCAAAAGAAACTACCATCAGAGTGAACAGGCAACCTACAGAATGGGAGAAAATTTTTGCAATCTACTCATCTGACAAAGGGCTAATATCCAGAATCTACAAAGAACTCAAACAAACTTACATGAAAGAAACAAACAACCCCATCAAAAAGTGGGCGAAGGATATGAACAGACACTTCTCAAAAGAAGATATGTATGCAGCCAACAGACACATGAAAAAATGCGCATCATCACTGGCCATCAGAGAAATGCAAATCAAAACCACAATGAGATACCATCTCATACCATTTGGAATGGCAATCATTAAAAAGTCAGGAAACAACAGGTGCTGGAGAGGATGTGGAGAAATAGGAATGCTTTTACACTTTTGGTGGGACTGTAAACTATTTCAACCATTGTGGAAGACAGTGTGGCGATTCCTCAAGGATCTAGAACTAGAAATACCATGTGACCCAGCCATCCCATTGCTGGGTATATACCCAAAGGATTATAAATCATGCTGCTATAAAGACACATGCACATGTATGTTTATTGTGGCACTATTCACAATAGCAAAACTTGGAACCAACCAAAATGTCCATCAGTGATAGACTGGATTAAGAAAATGTGGCACATATACACCATGGAATACTATGCAGCCATAAAAAAGGATGAGTTCACGTCCTTTGTAGGGACATGGATGAAGCTGGAAACCATCATTCTCAGCAAACTATCTCAAGGACAAAAAACCAAACACTGCATGTTCTCACTCATAGGTGGGAACTGAACAATGAGAACACTTGGACACAGGAAGGGGAACATCACACACCTGGTCCTGTCATGGGGTGGGGGGAGGGGAGAGGGATAGCATTAGGAGATATAACTAATGTAAATGACGAGTTAATGGGTGTAGCACACCAACATGGAACATGTATACATATGTAACAAACCTGCACGTTGTGCACATGTACCCTAGAACTTAAAGTATAATGAAAAAAAAAAAGAAAAATTTGGAGGTAATATAACAAAACCATAGGAATAGTTTTTTTGATAAAAAGAAGCAATCACAACGTTATGTTTTATTAGTAATCCTACAAATAAGGGTGATTTTTTGCAAATTTTGGTTGTATATGTTTGTTTTTATAATATTTAAGTTTTCCATTTAGAGTTAACATTAATCATAAAAATTATTAAAATATATCTTTTAAATATAGATTTGATCCTATAACTGAAAAGGGAATTAATCAGTTTACTTGGGAGAGGTGCAACAATGCTCTGGAAGCTGGAAATATCAGAAATATAAATGGTTGTGCTGAGGTACTAATACATCTCAAGATGTAAGCGATTGACTCATATCTTATTGGTGATACTAAGGCTATCATAAATATGTCCATATAATTGTAAAGGGTATTAGGTCAAAATTCAACCTCTTATCTAAACAAATTATCCAATCTCAGAAGCTTTGCCTTCCAAATCTTACAGTCCACTGTTCAAAATAATTTGTTAGTTTATTAGAAAGGTGAAAAGAAAAAATAAGTAGTGGAAAATTGATTGATAATATGAAAGATTCGATGAAGATTTATCTAATATACCAAATCTACATTGGATCTTTCATTTTATCAATTAATTTTCTTGTGTATTACTGATTTCAAATTTTTGAAAAGCTACTCATATCTTTAGGCAAGTTAAACTTCATATCTTTGGGATTCTAATTATAAACCTGACATTTTAGCTGAAAAATCCTTCTGGCCTGCTATGATATAAGATAACAATGAGACATAAGATATATCTAATGTTAAATGACGAGTTACTGGGTGCAGCACACCAACATGGCACATGTATACATAAGTAACTAACCTGCATGTTGTGCACATGTACCCTAAAACTTAAAGTATAATAATAATAATAATAATAATAATAATAATAATAATACTAAAAGAATCACTTCAGTGGAACATAGTTTTTAAAAAAGTTCTGACTCTAAGAAAAGGTGGACTACATATAATATTTTCCCTAATAATGCTTTTAAGGCAGATTTTTGGTTCAGTTTAGTTTTTTGGAAACCTATCAACCAGTGTGTGTTCACTCTGTTTCCTCTCTTGGGGCTCCCCAAAACCAGCAAGTAGTTTTCCCCCAGTTGTCCTTCACATTGACTTGAATGTCTCAGTTTGCTGAAAATATTAGGGTCAAAGAGAGTCATACCAGTCTAGACTAAGCTCTAGAGAAATTCCCTAGGTTGAGTTAGGTCAGATACTCAATACTCTGTGTACAAATGCTTAACTAGAAATGACTACCTTTCATGAAGTGGCTCAACCATAATTCTGCATGTTGTTTAAACAATTCTACATTGGATCTGTGATACTTATTAATAAGTGTCTAGAATCACATTAAAATAGGAAATAAGGCTAATTTTGTATGTTTTGGAAGATAATTGATAGTGATTTCCCAGTGCCCTCTACCAAGTGGTACAATCATAGAAGATTAGCAAGTAAACTTGCTAAACTGAATGTTGTTAAACTGAATGTTGAATTTGAAGTGAAGTTATGGACACTTAGGTGCTAGGGTATTGTACAGATCGTAGACATTTAACATTTTATTTCACATTTAAAGTTTCACATGTGTTTTTGAAGCTAGTATGCTAATGGAGAAGGTATCTAAATCCTTTGTAGTCGGAAATAATTCTATTCTTCCTTCTTCTTCCTAAATATACTAGCTTTCTTCTACTGCAATTAACCTTTTCATTTTATTAACAATATTTATATTATGGAAGAGTAAAATGGTAAAAAGAAAAAATAAATGAGATCCAGTGTGTGCTGCTTTATACATAGTAGACTGGGGATGACATGTATATTTTGTTCTTTTTTGCTGTTATTGTTAGAGTCAGGCTCTCCCAAAGTGTTGGGATTACAGGCATGAGCCACACCACCTATCCAACATACAGACTTTTATCTCTCACGCCTATTCTGATAGAGTAGTAGTAGTTACCTGGAGGGCTGTGTACAGAGGAATTTTAGGTTGAATATGGTATCAGAACAGAAAATAATTAATAAGCCATATCTGCTATGAGTTCTTGTAACCTACCATCTGCCAGTAAATCCTTGATTTTTGGAAGGGATATTCATAAGACCTCTGCAAATTTCCATATTCAAATAAGAACGTATAATTCCCTCTTCCCCCCACAAAATTATGTATGCACAGACAAATAAATAATAAATAGGATATATTCATACCAATCCATTTGCTTTGCTCATTCATAAGCTATGAAACTCATTCCTGCATATTCTAATGTACATGATGCAAATGTGTGTCTCCGGAAAATTTCAAATTACCTTCACGGACTTTCAGATTGAAAGTCCGACTGTTAAATTTGTAGATGCAAAAAGCCTACTTATATAACTAGTGCTGAAATGACATCTACAGTGCCACGGGCTAATCGTATCTTTATTTTAATATTTTGTCCAGTTCAACAATATTTGCTTCAGAGATAATCATGCATCTAATTGGGCCAAAATATAAGGTTTTAGGGGTGAATGTTAAGATGTAATGCATCAGAGAAGACTTTCCGTAGCCTCATCATTGAATTTGAAGGATAATAACACCGTTAGGAGAAAATACTATGCTGTGGAAGCCCTATCCAGTAACTTTACCATGAGTGTAATCTACCCACAAGAATTGCTGGACGCAGACTGTGTGCACAGATGGCTGAAACAATCAGACCTACACCTAGGAGATGAGATCATTCAGGTTCACTATGACCCAGCCGCACTGGATGGATCTGGATGTGCTGCTTTCACAGTTGTCATGAGGTAATATGGATAGGCTATTAAGGCCGTGACAACGCACTCCCCTGAGACACGGTCAGCTTGTTTTGCTGCATGTAGTAAACAGCTCTCTCACTAGATCTGACAGCACTTGGTGGTGATATTCTTTTCCCTTCAGACTGATTGAGAAGGATTTCAGAGGTACCTACAGCATTAAGCCTTTGCCTGTAGTATGTTGTAATTTTTTTGTGTGTGTTGCATAATGATAAATTTTTGCCATGTTGCTGTAAAAACATCTAAAGAAGGAGATCGAGACCATCCTGGCTAACACAGTGAAACCTTGTCTCTACTAAAAATACAAAAAAAGTAGCCGGGCATAGTAGCGGGCGCCTGTAGTCCTAGCTACTCAGGAGGCTGAGGCAGGAGAATGGCGTGAACCCAGGAGGCAGAACTTGCAGTGAGCCGAGATCGCGCCACTGCACCCCAGCCTGGGCGACAGAGCGACACTCCGCCTCAAAAAAAAAAAAAAAAAAAAAAAAAAAAAATCTAAAGATTTTATTTAACTAAGTTCTTAGTAAAAAAAATCATTAGGTCTCATTTTAGAATTCACTTGGCACACATGAAAAGCGGTGACCTGTTTTTCATTGTTTTTTAAATGACTTAGAGCTTTTATTTACCTAGTGAATTTCCAATTCACTTGTACTTTATCCATATGTGACTTTGCCAACTGGTGAGCTTTCATTTTAGGGCTTCGCTGAAGTTTTCTTGAGACAGGCTGTTATGATAGCATCTTTAAGTGCTGCAATATGACAAGCTTCCAAGACGGTTGTAAAACAATTAAAATTGTCACTAAAATGTCTTGGCTGGAATTGATATTAACATGAACAAAGGGAACTCAAGAGTCTAAAATGTTCTTACTTGAGTCTGTAGTGTTACTTGGTAAAGATTTAACATTTTTTTCCCATCATATCAATCAATAGTAAACCCCAATCCTTTCTTTTTGGACTGAGGAGAAGTATGCAAGCCTTTTCATACCACATGATATTATCTTTCCAAAAGCTACTTGTAGATGTAAAATAAAATCTGAATTGTTTTATTTTGCTCATAATTAGAAAATGACACATTCTGTGTCTGGGTGAAAATCTTTTTCTATAATAACCACTGATATCTTGAGATTGTAATATTTGTTACTAGTACCAAGACAGTTTCATAGGCACAATCTCTTCGACTGGCTCTTTTGTAGCTCTTTGGTGCCCTTGAATAATATAGAGACAGAATCTTAGGAGATGTTAGCAGTATCATAGATCATACCTTATGACAAGCCTTAATAAGAGTGTGTCAGGAGACTCTCATAAAAAATCATTAGATGGATACTTTACCTGCAAATTATTTTCTCTGGACACTGTTCTGTCCTCTTTATCCATCATCATAAGAGTTTATATCACATAATGGTCAGCAAGAACTGTCAAAGGAGCAGATAGGTAGATTACTGATGTATGCCTTTCCTGATATTCTAGTTTTTCCTATGACAATCTGTGATCTGTGTTATCCCTGGTTAAGTTGTGGTTACTACCAACTCCAAATTCCAAATGATATTTCATATTCTGTGTGTTCTGCCAATGCCCAGTATTATGTGGTATTAGGGGAAACATAATCCTTTGCTCAGCCAACTCCAGACAAAGTCTGCAGAGCTTCTCCTTGAGATGAGGAAACTTGGAATGTAAGGAAAGTTATTGTTCATCATAAACATTTTTAACTAGTGGAAAAAGATAACATAAAAGTTCATATGCTTTCAGAAAGTAATTGTCATTGTGGAAGCTTCTGAATAGGGCATACAAAGGAACATAAAACCTGGTGATGCCATGAAGCAGCACTTTGCACAGTTGACATCATTTTTCATAAAGTATTCCCTTTTAAGTCATCCACAGTGGAAATCACAAAAGAACAGAAATCAGGTCCTGGTCTCGTCAGTCAGAGATTGTGGGTTCGTACCTCATTTGGTCTGGGATTTCTTAGTCACAGGGGTGTTTTAGAAGGACCATATTACAGTGGAAGAACAGAGTTTTTGGATTCAACAGACTTAGATTAAAATCACAACCCTAACTAGCTATTTTGTCTCAGACAATTTAGTTAACATTTTGATTTCAGTTTTCTTATTTATAAAATTAAGATCATGATATATACTTCTTAGGTTTGTTTTGAGGAAAAATTAAGAGAGTGTTGAAGAGCCTAGCCCACACCTGGCATACTGTCAGCACTCAGAAAATCATAGCTATTATTTTTATTAGTAGCATAAGACTCAGAAACTATGGGCCTGTTATCTCATTTGCCTGGTTTTATTTCATATGTGGATCTTATCCTGAGATAGCTGACTAGGCATCCAGGCTTGGCCACATCTTCTAAGTACAGTTTAATCAACTCTGTAGTGTCTGTTTCTTTGTTAACCTCAAAGAGACTATTCTGAAAAACAAGTATCATTCCCTCAAATTACCTTCCCAAATCATTTGTAGAGAATATAATTCATATATTAATGTTAAAAGTAGTGTTGTGTATTCTTTAAGTTTCTTCGATGTTCTAGATTTTCAGAGTCATGAGTAACAAATGATCTATTGCTGTATTTTGCATGTTCTATCTAATTTCCTTGACTAGCCTCATCAAAATTTTGGTGATTTTGACACAGTAAAACTGGGATCAGAAGTTAAACACTGGATGGGATCAAGATTCAATTCACAGTAAGAAAAAAAAAAACCTTTGTATTAACATAAGTGTTTTCATTATTTCCTATATAACACCACAAAATGGATAAAAATCTTTGTACAACAGTTTAAAATAATTTAAACATCCAGACTAGGAAATAAAAATGAATTAATAATGGATAATAAATTTTTATTTCTTATATTGTGTTACAATTATATAATTACATATATAATCATACATTTCATAAATATGTATAATATCTTATTCTGATAAGGATATAGAATTTTACAGTTGATAAATCTTTTTAATTCAAATCATTCTATTCTATTCTTAAAATTCTCTGGGATAATGATTATATCAATTTTTTAAATGGAAGACTAATGCCAACGAGGAATACAAGTCACAAACCAAGATTTGATAGTAGGTCTCATTTACATTTTACCCCATCAGGCTGCCTCGTGATGGGATATGTTGCGATCTATGAACCCACTCTCCATTTTGGGGAGTTTCTTCACAGTATCCTTTCCTTCTCTCATTCTTCTTGTGGCTAAATTTAGGCACACATATATATACACATGCACACACACACACACGCACACACACATATATATACACACACACACATTTCCCCTCAAATTTGAGGGATAAAAAGTGGAATGTAATAATATGATTCAGTGTAAAACTGCACCTTCAGTTTTATCCTTATTTGTATATTTATCATTGCATGTTTATTTATTTATAAATTTTGTATAACATGTAGCTAATTTTGAGCATTGGGTAATAAAGGTGGGTTAGGGTCGCTTTTTTTGGTGGAAGTTGATGTTGGAAGGAAGGTGAGACAGCCTCATATAAGAAATTATGAATCATAGAGTCTCTACTGTTATGCATTGCTGCTGATGAGAATTCTGTTGTCCAGGACAATTGTCATTCCTTTGTAAGTGACCTATGTTTTAAAGGATGTTGTGTGTGTGTGTTTGTGTGTGTGTTTAATGTGCATTAATTTTACTTTTATATTCCTGCATATGGTTAGGCCTTCTCCTTCAGACCCTGAACATCACTATCTTTTGTAAAATAGGAATAGTAAATAAGAAATGCTCTTACTTCACTTGAAAATTTTAATGTGATTTCAGAGCAGATATGAGCTTGATATGGTATGAAGGCACACATTTAATATTGGAGTCAACTAAGGTCCTATTCATTTTATTACCAATATCCCAAACTTGTTATATAAACTCTTACCTTATATTCTAAAAGGGGGGTAATAATACCTTCTATTGTAATTTTAAAACACAGAGTTTTGAGATGTGTTAAGAATCACAGTGCCTTGCACTTAATTTAGTGAAAGTTGACACCCTGCCACCTTTTCTTTCTCTTCTGATTAATAGAGGAGTCTACTACCTCAAACATTTATTACTGATTTGTGTGGGGAACATGACAAATCTTCTAGTTATTTTAAAATATACTATAAATTCTTGTTATCTGTAATCATCCTACTGTGCTACCAAACACTATAACTATTCATTCCATCTGCATTTTTATACCTATTAACTAACATCTCCTCCTTCCCTGCTACTCTTCCCAGCCTCTGGTAACCACTGTTCTACTCACTGTATTCATGAGATTAATTTTTTTAGCTCCCACATATGAGTGAGAATATGTGATATTTGTCTCTCTATATCAGGCATATTTCATGTGACATAATATCCTCCAGTTCCATCCATGTTGCTGCAAATGACAGGATTTTATTCTTTTTTATGATTGAATAATGTATTATCGTGTATGACAATATTTTCTTAAGTACTCATACGTCAATGGACATTTAGATTGTTTCCTTATCTTGGCTATTGTGAATAGCACTGCAATAAATATGGAAGTGCAGGTATTGCTTCAATATACTGATTTCCTTTCTTTTGGATACATATTCATCAGTGGGATGGGTAGATTATATGGTAGTTCTATTTTTAATTTTTTGAGAAACTGCCATATTGTTTTCCATAGTTGACATGCTAATTTACATTCCCACCAACAGTATATGAGTCTCTCCTTTCTCCACATCCTTGCAAGCATTATTTTCTGTCTTTTGGTAATAAATAGACATTTTAACTGGGATGATATATCTTTTTATGGTTTTGATTTGCATTTCCTTTATGATTAGTGATGTTGAGCATTTTTTCATATACCTGTTAGCAATTTGTGTGTCTTGGAAGACTTAGTATTGTTAAGATGTCCATACCACCCAAAGCGATCTACAGATTCAGTGCAATCCCTACAAAAATACCAATGACATTCTTCACAGAAATTTAAAAAATGAAATGATCCTAAAATTTATATGGAACAACAAAACACCTCAAATAGCCAAAGCAATTTTGAGGAAAAAGAACAAAGCGGGAGACATCACATTACCTGACTTCAAAATATACCACAAAGTTATAGTAACTAAAATAGCATGACACTGGCAAAAAAAACCAAAAAACGACCAAAAAACACATAGACAAATAGAATAGAATAACAAAATAGAGAACTCAGAAATAAATCTCACTCATTTATAGCCAACTCATTTTCAACAAAGGTACCAAAGACATACATTGAAGAAAGGACAATCTCTTCAATAAATTATGCTGGGATGTCTGGATATTCCTATGCAGAAGAATGAAACTAGATTCCTCTCTCTCAATTAATATATAGTAAAATCAAAATGGATTAAAGACTTACACATAGGATGTGAAAGTATGAAACTACTAGAAGAAAACATTGGGTAAATGCTCCAGGACAGTGGTCTAGGCAAGGATTTTTTCAGTAAGACCTCAAAAAACACTAACAACAAAAGCAAAAATTGACAAATGGATTACATCATGCTAAAAGGCTTCTTCACAGAAAAGGATACGATCAACAAAGTGAAGAGACAACCCACAGAATGGGAGAAAATATTTACAAACTATTCACTCTACAAAGGATTAATACCCAGAATAGATAAGGAACTCAAATAACTTAATAGTAAAAAATAGTCATAATCCAATTCAAAAATGGGCCAATGTTCTTAAGACAATTCTCAAAAGAAGACATGTCACATAGTTTTCAGATAACTTTTAAATTGGTTTTCCTTCTGAAGATACTAAAGTGTTGGTGGCAAGAACACTGAATTTTTGTTCTAGACCATGGGTTCTAGAATCTACTGTAATACTAGGCTTACATAATTTCAGCTATGAAATGCAGGGATTTAATGCTTTGTAAAATTATTTATAGCTCCAATTTTTTTATTAATATTTCTCTATTTTCTGAGGAAAGATTTAACATGATATCCTTTACAGCGTCCTATAGGTTTAATGATATTATAGCCTATAATCTAATTTTCAAAAGTAGTTTTCAAGTACTTTTTCACGTATATGTTAAGTTATGGTTATAATGCTAAATAAATAATCAAAAGGTTGAAAAAATAAAGCAATTAAAACAAAATTTATTATGATAACTTCCGAAGTGTACTGAAAACTAAGGATTTTATCTTTCACTTGTGGCTTTCCAAAGGTGAAAGAGAAATCAATAAAAATTTTTACATTATTAATGCCATTTAAAACAACACACCAAATCAACAATGACTTGGGTAGTATATATGCATCAAATTCTTCTTGTTGATAAACATAAAGATATCTTTGAGCTAGAAGGCATATGGTTCCTACTGTCATTTTACAAATAGAAGAGAAATCAAAAGCCCAGATAGTAAATGACTGATTCAAGGTCACAGAATGAAGTATTACAACTATATTCCAGTCTTCTTGACCACTAGACAATAATCATAATTCATCAGGTGGCAAATACCCAAATCATATTTATTGGTTTATAAGTTTGTAGCCATTTCTTATGATCATTAAAAGGGATATAGAAGTCATTGTTCAATGTTTCCGGAAAAGTCTTTCAACAAAATCTTACTGATCCCAAGCTTTTCTAAAGTAATAATAACTTGCTGGACTAACTGATTTCAATTATTTCTATAAAATATAATTACTGGTTATTCCTGCTGGCTGTAAATTAGAACTATTCAACTACATTTTAGCTGCTGGGCAATTACATTATTTCTACAAGTAAATTATTTTATTTTCAAGAGTCTGTTTTTATTAATCTTAAATATTAATTATTACCTAATTGTTCTTGTTATAGAAACAATATGTCATTTAGTTAAATATTGAAGAAAATTGTTTAAAATATAATTATGTGATTTTTATTTAAAAACTAAGTTAAATACTTGAGACAGTCTCAATAAAGATCAGTCACTAAAAAAGATGAAAAAATCATAACAGTCTCAGAGATTCTGCATTCAGATTGATAGGCAAATGTATTAAATTCTAGTGCTGCTTTAAAAATGCCAAAGCTAGATATCAGAAACAATTAGTGAATACATAGTATGACATCTGCAAAAAAGTGTAGTTAAACATGATTTTTTTTAAATGTCAAAGTTTGAAATGGTATAACTATGGGCAGACTTTGAAGCTATAAATAGTTCAATTGATCATATAGATGACATTACTTATATTTCTATACCCACTTTATATATACCACAAGAGACCTGCTTATTCAGTCAAATAAGACATTGTGTTTAATATAGAATTTAAGAAATATATAAAAATACTCATTATAATTAAATCTTCTATATTTAGCATTGCAGATTTTTTATTTACTCTGTAAAATAATCTGTTATATAAACTGTTACTAGTATTAGCCTAAACACACTTTAGTAATATATGTTTGTGACTTTATTTTTTATAATTAAGCAAATATACATAAGTTTAAGGTAGTAGCACAATTGCAAATAGTATGCTTCACTATTTATTAGAGGGATAAGTTATTATGCACAAAAGTTAAAATAAAATGAAAATAATACTACAACTTAAGGATCTATTTTGAAATTATGAAATTGACCTCAGCAAAATAAAAACATTTTGTTGAATATTTTCTAACACTACTTGCTCCACTATGGCAAACCTGAATGTCATTGAGATTGACACCCATCTTTGTTTTTGTCTGTTTCTGTTCTGTGTACTGTAACAGAAATGTTTCATGTTTATGCACTTTGTTTTGCAAGAGCACTTCACAAATCTCTGCCCAGTTTCAAAGTATTACCGAGTAGCAGAAGACTACAGTCGTTTCCTTATCTTTTTAAACGTCACCTAACTCCAGGAGATGTTTTTGCCATGTTGGAAACAGCAGTCTGAGCACAACTGTTTTAAAATCCCATCTCCTAATTTTAAATGATAGAACGTGACACTTCTTACTTCTAAAGAAACTGTTAATATGTAACAAGTGTCTTCTCAATCACTATTGAATTCAAAAACAGGTACTCAATCTATAAATCATTGTTCTACTGGGAGTACGTTTTTGTTGGGTGACATTTTTCTTAGGTTGTATGTGTATGTGTGAGAGAGAGAGAGGAAGAGGGAGAGTCAGTCTTAGCCATCATCTCTGATTTTATACGTTTTCCGCCCTCCCTTCCCCTCCCCTCCCCACCCCTGCCCTCCCCTCCCCTCCCCACCCCTGCCCTCCCCTCCCCACCCCTGCCCTCCCCTCCCCACCCCTGCCCTCCCCTCCCCACCCCTGCCCTCCCCTCCCCTCCCCACCCCTCCCTTCCCCTCCCCTCCCCACCCCTGCCCTCCCCTCCCCTCCCCTCCCCACCCCTGCCCTCCCTTCCCCTCCCCTCCCCACCCCTGCCCTCCCTTCCCCTCCCCTCCCCACCCCTGCCCTCCCCTCCCCTCCCCACCCCTGCCCTCCCTTCCCCTCCCCACCCCTGCCCTCCCTTCCCCTTCCCTCCCCACCCCTGCCCTCCCTTCCCCTCCCCTCCCCACCCCTGCCCTCCCTTCCCCTCCCCTCCCCACCCCTGGCCTCCCTTCCCCTCCCCTCCCCACCCCTGCCCTCCCTTCCCCTCCCCTCCCCACCCCTGCCCTCCCCTCCCCACCCCTGCCCTCCCCTCCCCTCCCCACCCCTGCCCTCCCTTCCCCTCCCCTCCCCACCCCTGGCCTCCCTTCCCCTCCCCTCCCCACCCCTGCCCTCCCTTCCCCTCCCCTCCCCACCCCTGCCCTCCCCTCCCCACCCCTGCCCTCCCCTCCCCTCCCCACCCCTGCCCTCCCCTCCCCTCCCCACCCCTGCCCTCCCCTCCCCTCCCCACCCCTGCCCTCCCTTCCCCTCCCCTCCCCACCCCTGCCCTCCCCTCCCCTCCCCTACGGCCTCTCCTTTCCTTTATGTCAACCATTGTGACATGCAGTGTTTGAATGACTTCATAATCAGAAATGATACGCTGTATTAGTTTGCCAGAGCTGCCATAACAAAGTACCACAAATTGGGTGGCTCAACAACAGAAACATATTTTCTTATAGTTCTGGAGGTTAGAAGTCCAAGATCAAAGCGTTGGCAGTTTTGGTTTATCCTTAAGCTTTTCTCCTTAGCTTGTAGATGGCTATCTTCTTTCTGTGTTCTCACGTGATCTTTCCTCTGTAGTTGTGCATACTTAGCGACTCTTTTTGTGTCCACATTGCCTCTTTTTGTAACACACAAATCAGGTTGGTTGAGAACCCACCCTAATGACCTGTTTAAGCTAATCACCCCCTTAAAGGCCCTATCTCCAAATACTGTCACATTCCGACATGCTGGTGGTTAAAGCTGCAACATATACATTTTGGTGAGACACAGTTTAGCTGCTAACATGAGAATTGCAAGGTATTCCACAAAATAAGATTGGGCAACACTCTACAAATGAAATTATTGGAAAAATAGTTATAATGGGAGAGTTTAGCCATTGCTACAGTCAGCCACATCCAAAACCCTAAATGTGTAGGAAACTAAAGAATTTGAGGTCTCCTCAAAAGCATATCATAGTGGCCCAGGTGGAGGATCTAATTAAACTAAAAAGCTTCTGCACAGCAAAAGAAACTATCAGAGTGAACAGGCAGCCTACAGGATGGGAGAAAATTTTTGCAATCTACTCATCTGACAAAGGGCTAATATCCAGAATCTACAAAGAACTCAAACAAACTTACATCAAAGAAACAAATAACCCCACCAAAAAGTGGGCAAAGAATATGAACAGACACTTCTCAAAAGAAGACATTTATGCAGCCAGCAGACACATGAAAAAATGCTCATCATCACTGGCGATCAGAGAGATGCAAATCAAAACCACGATGAGATACCGTCTCACATCAGTTAGAATGGTGATCATTAAAAAGTCAAGAAACAACAAGTGCTGGAGAGGATGTGGAGAAATAGGAACGCTTTTACACTTTTGGTGGGACTGTAAACTTGTTCAATCATTGTGGAAGACAGTGTGGCAATTCCTCAAGGATCTAGAACTAGAAATACCATTTGACTCAGCCATCCCATTGCTGGGTATATACCCAAAGGATTATAAATCATGCTGCCATAAAGACACATGCACACGTATATATATTGCGGCGCTATTCACAATAGCAAAGACTTGGAACCAACCCAAATGTCCATCAATGATAGACTGGATTAAGAAAATGTGGCACATATACACCATGGAATACTATGCAGCCATAAAAAAGGATGAGTTAATGTCCTTTGTAGGGACATGGATGAAGCTGGAAACCGTCATTCTCAGCAAACTATCGCAAGGACGAAAAACCAAACACCGAATGTTCTCACTCATAGGTGAGAACTGAACAATGAGAACACTTGGACACAGGAAGGGGAACATCACATGCCGGGGCCTGTTGTGGGGTGGTGGGAGTGGGGGAGGGATAGCATTAGGAGATATACCTAATGTAAATGAGGAGGTAATGGGTGCAGCACACCAACATGGCACTTGTGTACATATGTAACAAACATATGTGAACATGTACCCTAGAACTTAAAGTATAATGATAAAAAAAAGAAGAAAAGAAAGAAAAAAATTAAACGACTTCCCAGAAAAATAAAAAGAGAATTAGTAAATGTAAATTCATGGCCTAGTAAATAGTGTCATACTCTATCTGATGAAATAGAAGAATGTGTTGGCAAAGGTGCTGATGGTATATACAGAAGCTAGAGAAAAACAGCCAAAAGGGTAAGAATCTGATGTTAAATTTTTAGCAATGTAATGGTCTGAGGTCAGAATGAAGGGATTATTAAGGTTTCTGGCTACTAGAAAAATATGTCCTCTCTTATGGGCCTGACTTAAAGGCCTCGCTGAAGTCAGTTGGGTTGTAATATGTCCCTGTCCCTGTTATTATACTTTTTTACATTTTTTTTTTTTTTTTTTTGGAGACGGAGTCTTGCTCTGTCACCCAGGTTGGAGTGCAATGGGGTGATCTTGGCTCATTGCAACCTCTGCCTCCTGAGTTCAAGTGATTCTCCTGCCTTAGTCTACCAAGTAGCTGGGATTACAGGCACCTGCCACCATTCCCAGCTAATTTTTGTATTTTTAATGGAGACAGGATTTCACCATGTTGGTCAGGCTGGTCTCGAACTCCTGACCTTAGGTGACCCACCTGCCTCGGCCTCCCAAAGTGCTGGGATTACAGGCATAAGCCACTGCACCTGGACTGTACTGTTTCATTATATTCCATTTTTATTATATCTTATTTTTGTCAAGAGTAATTTATTCTGAAATTCAACTTCTCATGCGTTCTAACAATGTGAACTTCATGAAGAACAAACATAAATATTCTAGTTCTAGGGAAGGATAACCCCAAATTTTGAATGAATAGAGTTGCTTTCTGGTTTAACAATCTACCATGAGCTCCAAGATAGTCTTGTCTAAGTAGGCAGACATTGTCTTTGGAATGTTCCTTATAGTGCTTATGACTTTAACTTCAGCACACTCATATAATAGGTACTGTTGAGTCTTATTCTTCCATTCTCTAAAAAAAAAAAAAACAAAGCAAAACAAAAAATAGTATACATGATTCAGTTCTCAAATTCCACCAGCTGTTTTAAATTTTTTTTTGAAACCTCTAGTCCAATCTTAATATTTAATCATATAGCATTTTGTATGGCATTTTGAAACAAACTGAAAAACACTAAATCCAGCTTATTTGAGCTTTTTGTTACTCTAGAACCTTGAACTACTGCTCACTCTATTCTTGTATCTTTTCAAATCTCACTTCTTTACATATTCCATGTCAAATGTCAACTCTTCTGAGGATTTCTTGACTACACTTGTTAAATGACCATTCATTCCCATCCCCAGTCACTACTGCATAGACAAATGACTGACACTAATTGGGGTCAGGGAATATTTATTTACTAAACAAAATCAACAAATCAATGAATCCATTCTGGCTTCTATAGCATATTTGAAGAATGATAGTTAACAACACAATTTCTATATATTTATTTATAAATGTTCATGTTTTAGGTAAACATTGCCTAAAAGTTGTAGATAATCCCTAAATATTTTCCTATGATTTATATAATTTATGAATTCATACTATCTTCTATTTGAAGACAAGTGATTTTTAGCTTCTAAAGAGTTCACTTGTCAATGAATTCTTCAGTGATTCTCAAAGTGTGATCCCCAAAACAGTAGCATTAGCATCACCTACAAATCTATTAAAAATAAAAATTTGAGGCCCCACACAGGAACCACTGAATCAGAAACTCTTAGACTGGGGTCCAGTTATCTGTGTTTTAACAGACTTTCCTAGTAACTCTTGTCAACCACTCTTACCTAATCAAAAGTCTAAATCGATACCCATGGCTATTACAGATAAAATGGTAGCATTGTCATTGGAATATATTTGAATTTCTTTAGTGATTTTAGAAACTTTTGATATAATTGTAGAAAATCAATCTTAGATCACTACTGATTTATAATTCCATTCATAGGCTTGACATCTCAGACTGATCCAAGAGCCCTATACCTAATTTCTCAGCTAAAAGTCAATGTAGACTTGGATTCATTTCCTACTACATGGATAAAAAGCTATTTCCCATAACATTTCTTTGGTATGAAACAGTAAAAAAAAATGAATAGGAAATGACAATAACCCAGCACCAATGTATCAACTTTGCTGTCACTTCTTAAATATCATTTTCACAAATATGTTATTACAGAGCTCTGGTAGAGGACAAAGCAATGATTTGGCAAGCTCCAAAAAGACTCTCAAATGTCGGGGAAAATATTTTATTCCAGAATTATGACAGATTTATGCTACGAATAAATGTTTGAAATTCAGATAATATATGTCACCTTTCTTTTGTGGCACAAAGATAATAGAATTATAAGAGAGAAACTTCATTGTTTTTACACTATGACAAAAATATGGGCCTGTATTAAGAAGGGGAAAAGTAGCATGTATTATTGAAGAAACAGGAGCCAGCGATTGAATACTCTCCTGCCTTTTATCTCCGCCTGTAGTGAACTCACTTGTACTCTTCTTGCCCTACAAACAGAACTGCAATCTGCCATGCAATTATTACCTAACCTTTGCAAGCTGCCTGTGTTGTGAAAACATTTCTGCTCAGTAACACACTATACTTAAAGAAGATAGTTACTAATGCACTTAGACACATTTTCTAGTACAGGCAGAAATTCTTGACTCTTAAAATGGCATTATTTTCACTTCTTCATATACTTGGATTGTATCTTCTAATGGAAATGATGAAGCAAAAAATCAAAACAACAATGATTTAAATCATTTGGGAATAAATATGAAGATCATTGCATACAAATAGACAAAAAAGACTAATAATTTTTTAAATAGGAATATCTACATGAATATATTTTAAATGATGGAATGAAGGTCCTCAGTATGTAGGAAAATATAGTTTATGAAAATTGGAACTTAAAACAAGTTTTCTTTTTAACGTAGAATATAAGCTCATCCTTTTTACACCACTTTATGTATATTTCAATTCAATGCACTATAATTTTATTGAGAATTGCATTTTCCACTGGACTTTCCTAGCAATTTCTTATTAAAATTTTAAGAATGTATGTTGAAAGCATATTAACTATTATGAAAATATATTGTATATATTTAAAAATATATTTGTTATTTTTTAATATCAATTGTATCAAAATGTATTTCTTAGAAATTACTTTTAAATTATAGGGCCTACAGCTAGAAAGAGGGCATAATTTGATGATCCTTCTCCCAAAAAAAAATTAGCATGTAGTCCTCTTGGTAAAAGCATAAATTTAATATGGCTTGAAATAATGCCTTTGTGGCAGATTAGAGACATTTTTTGAAATATTACAATGCCTTTTAAAACTTCTAGCCTTCAAAAAATGAACTATTTCAGATACTAGTTACTACCAAAATTTATTTAGTCATTTTTAACTGCTCAAACAGGAAAATACACGAAAGTAAAATAATTTTAAAGTTGTAATCATGGCTGTTTCCCTTTGTGCCCGTGGATTCTGCATCCATGGATTCACTCAATCGTGGACTAAAGTATTTTGAAAAATAAAAATAAAAAACACAAATTTAAAAATACTGCATAACAACTATTTACATAGCATTTACATTGTATTGTAAATAATCTAAAGAGATTTAAAGTGTTTGAGAGGTCGTGGATAGATTTTATGCAACTACTATGCCATTTTATATAAGGGACTTGAACATCAGTGGATTTTGGTATGGGATGGGGGATTCCTGGAACCAGTTGCCCTGGGATCCCAAGGTATTTCAACTGTATTTCATGCTAGTTATAGATATTTTTAGATCTGCTCTTAGATTTTTTTCCTAAAGGGATTGATTACCATTGTATAATGTTAGTATAAAAATTTTAATCATGTTGTAGTAACTGCTGAAATATATGTAACTAAAATATAATGTGATTGTGAAGTCTTGATATACATAAACCAAATATACATGTGCTTAAAGAGGTTATTTGTGTTTTTAACGGCATGTAGGCTGTTATTAAAGAAACTATTAATTTAAAAATAGAATCAGCGCAGCTTCTTACAAAATAAATACAGGATATATTTTTTGCCTTGGAATAGTAATAGAAAAAGTAGGATTTGTTACATTGTGGGAAACTTAGGTAGCATTATAGTTTCAATTATAGTAGAAATTTAAGTTCTTCCTTTCGACTTTTTTTGGTATTTTATGTTTAGAATACCTTCAACTTTGGGAAATATAAGTCAAGAGGCAGCAGGAAGGGTGTACTTACTCAGTAAATACACAAGGCATGCTTTAAACTCAAGGGAAACTAATTTGTACCATTCTTACTGCTATTTCGTTGTGGAGAAAGTTTTATGTATGGAAACAAATATGGTCAAAGACTCATGTTACAGAATAATAGAGAAAACTAAGTAATTTTTATGTTATCAAATAAAGTAAAAGTTCTAATGGAACAGGTAGTAAGTCAGGAAATGGGTACTTTACTACCAACTATTTACGTTAACCAGGATGATTATTTGCCTAATTTTATTTAGATTATTATTTTTCAATAGTTTGTAGTTGCACAAGCAAAAGAACAGAGGCATATAGTTGCTCAATATAATATTATGTAACTCTCAAATTTTCTATAATTTTGATTTCCTTTAAATGGAATTCATTCATATCAATTCATTCACTTGAATATCACTAAATTTTGTATCAGGTACAGTATAAATTCTGTATGTATGTCTGTTGACATTATACATTATACATAACATTTAACTATATATCATAATTAAAACAACATGACTATTTTAAGAGTAAAAATAGTTTCAAATTATATATTTGTTTCAAATATGCACAGATATGACATGGCATACATACCTGAAATGTTATATTTTTATGCTGTTGTAAAATTACTTTTAAGTTAAATTATATAAGACAAAATGTAAAATTAATAAAAAATTAAATACGATCATTTGAAATGATTGTGATTTAAGAAATATTTTATAGAAAGCATTTGAAAATAACTAAATTTTTCACATTCTTACTACCTCAATATGTGCTTCTTTCTCATAATTTTCATAGTATACTTCAAAAGGAAAAAAACGCAGGGTGCTCAATCAATATTTTCTACTTATTTGTTCGCATAAGCAGTTATCCAAAAATTAAGAGTTAAATGGACATTTGCCTATTATCAAGTAAAATTGTTTATATTTTCCACTCTATTCTTTTTCATTTTATATGGCAATTATCTTATGTGATTTTTAAATCAATTTCAATTATTCATGGATCCCTAAATGTGAATTTTCTATAGCCAATCCACCTACCAAATAATGATAGAAATTCATTAATTCAATAAACATTTCCCGAGAAACTACCACGTTTCCGACACTATTCTAAGCCTTTGAGATTGATATGGTTTGAATTTGTACCCCCACCCAAATCTCACATCAAATTTTAATCCCCAACATTGGAGGAGGGGCCTGGTGGGAGGTGATCAGATCATGAGAGCAGATTTCCCCCTTGTTGTTCTTGGGATAGTGAGTGAGTTAGCACAAGATCTGGTTGTTTAAAAGTGTGTAACACCCTGCCCAGCTCTTTCTTCCTCCTGCTCCAGCCATGCAGTATGTGCCTGCTTGCCCTTCACCTTCCACCATGATTCTAAGTTTCCTGAGGCCTCCTCAGCCATGCTTCCTATACATGCTGCAAAACCATGAGTCAATTAAACCTCTTTTCTTTATAAATTACCCATTCTTAGGTAGTTCTTTAGAGAAGTGCTAGAATGAACTAATATGGAGATACAACAGTGAAATAAACAAAGCCCGTGCAGTCGTAGACTGTGCTGCATTGTAGTAAGGCTCAGGAGATTATAGGTAGAAAAACTAAACAAACATACAATTTGTTAGGAACTCATAAGTTTCAAGCATCGAAAAACACAAATGAAAAGAGAGTGGTCTAAAATGGAAGAAAGCATTATTTTGTAATCAGGAAAGATTCCTTTCAGATGGTTACATTTACATAGAGAGTCCTAGAAAAAAAGTGATTGAGTAAGCCTTGTGGATACATGGGGAAGTAATGTTTAAGTGAGAATAAATAGCGAGTGCTAATACCCTGAGTCATGCGCTTGAAGGTCCTTTTGGAAGAAAAGAAATGAAGGAACGTGACTAAAATTAAGTGACCAAAGCAGAGAGGGGTAGAAGAGGTATTGGGGTATATATGAGGTCAGAAATGTAGATGAGTAAGAGCAACAGATTATGCCAATCTTGCAGGCCCCCACACAGATTTTCCATTTTATTCTGAGTAATATGGAAAGTAATTAGGCAGTTCTTTTTTTGTTTCTTACAATGTTTGTTTTATCTCTGGGGCAACCTGCCTTCATTTATCCCTTACTATCTTGCTTATGCATTATTTATGTAGTCCCTGGAACAGTTAGATAGTCTTTGACATCAGTATCCACCCAATCTCCACTTTTCCCTTCACTGCAAGATTAAGCTTCCTAGGCCGGGCACAGTGGCTCATGCCTGTAATACCAGCTCTGTGGGAGGTTGAGGCTGACTGATCACCTGAGGTCAGGAGTTAGAGACCAGCCTGACCAACATGATGGAACCCTGTCTCTACTAAAAATACAAAATTAGCTGGGTGTGGTGGCACGCACTTGTAATCCCAGCTACTTGAGAGGCTGAGGTAGGAGAATCACTTGAACCCAGGAGGCAGAGGTTGCAGTGAGCCAAGATTGCACCACTGCACTGCAGCCTGGGAGACAGAGCAAGACTCCATCTTAAAATAATAAAAAAATAAAATGAAAGATTAAGCTTCCTAAAGTACTTCTTCTTGGATGATGATGTTCTCTGATCAAAACTTAAAAACAACCCGAATATATATGGACCTCAAACAACTCTACAGGAAAAAACTCTTATAATCCAGTTAAAAACCAGGCAAAAGATATGAATAGATATTTCTCAAAAAAAGAGATACAAATGGCAAACAAGTGTACAAAAAGGTGTTCAACATCATTGATCCTCAGAGAATTGCAAATCAAAACTACAATGAGGTATGTCACCCCGGTTAAAATGGCTTATATACAAAAGACAGGCAATAATGAATGCTGGTGAAAATGTGGATAAAAGGGAGCCGTCATAAACTATTGGTAGGAAAGTAAATTAGTACAGCCACTATGGAGAACAGTGTGAAGCTTCTTCAAAAAACTAAAAATAGAAGTAACATATGATCTAGCAATCCTACTGCTAAGTACATACCCCAAAGAAAGAAAATCTGTATATGGAAGAGATATCTGCACCGTCATGTTTATTGCTGCACTATTCACAATAGTCAAGATTTGGAAGCAGCTGAAATGTTCATCAACGGATGAATAAAGGAAACATGGTACATATACATGATGGAGTAGTATTTAGCCACAAAGAAGAAAGAGATCCTGTCATTTGTAGCAACATAGATGGGACTGGAGGACATTATGTTAATTGGAATACACCAGGCCCAGAAAGATAAACTTCACATGTTATCATTCATTTGTGGGAGCTAAAAATTAAAATAATTGAACTCATGAAGATTGAAAGTAGAATGATGGTTACCAGAGGCTGGAAAAGGGTATTGGGGTGGGAGGAAGTAGATTTAGTGGTACAAAAATATAGTTAGGTAGAACGAATACGATCAAGTATTTGATAGCACAACAGTTGTGCTACAGTTAACAGTGTGACTACAGTTAACAGTAATCTAGTATATGTTTTAAAATAACCAAAAGAGTATAATTGGAATGTTTGCAACACAAAGAAATGATAAATGCTTGAGGTAATAGATACCCCATTTACCCTGATATGATGATTATACATTGTATGCCTGTATCAAAATATCTCAGGTACTCCATATATATATATATATATATATAAATATATATATAAAAAAATATAAAATATATATATAAATATAAAATATATATATAAAATATATATAAATATATATTATATATAATATATAATATATAATATATATTATATATAAATATATAATATATATTATATATAATATATAATATATATATTATATATATATGCATCTACTATGTAACCATAAAAATTAAAAATTAAAAAAATTAAGAAGCAAGAAGCCAATAGTGATTATCATTTATAGTGTTACATCCATTATCTAATTTAAACTATTATTCATGTGAACCCTCTGAAGTAAATACTACTGTTACACCCACTTTACAAATGAAGGAAACATGGCTTAATAAAGTTATTTGCTTGAGTGTATGTATCTAGACAATGATGGAGACATGATTTTATCTCCACTGCTAATCAAATGAAATGAAATTTTCTCAACCAAAAAGTTAAGTCCTTCCACATGGTGCTTAAGTGTAATCTAGACTGGCCAAGCTTCAGGTGCCCTCTCCATCGCCTGTTAAATTTGGGGTCAGAGGCAAGTTATCAAACCTAGCGATTCAGTAAACCTCTGTAAAATTAATACCTTCCTCAAAATTAAATGAGAAAATGCACACGAAATACTTTAAACAGAGCTTAGTATATGATGGGAAATTAGATGTCAGCTATACTTATTACCTCAGTATTATCATATACATCAAATAATGCATCAAAGTGAAGAAAAATTTACACATAAATCATATTATTGTTAAATTGTAGGAATATACGCTCAAGATGTTGAGCTCAAGATACGCTCAAGATATTACCTATGCCACAGCATAGGTAAAATTATACCATATTATCAATATACCAAAACCATATGTGAGCATTTTTTAAAACTTATTTACTTTATCTCTTTTTCTAAAATGCACGTTTCTTTACAGTTATAGCTTTAAAAAGTTTAAATAAAGCCATGAGTGTTCTTCTTTGGCCAGTAGGAGCTGAAGAATATTTTTTCCTATTATTAAAGAATAAAACTTTTACTCATGTGACTATCCTACCAGATGGATCAATAGACGGAAATGTTTACAATGACAATGATGAATGGTAAAAATATTATAATTATTTACAATTCTTCATGTTATTCAAATGTTCTACTCATCAGAAAAAAATTCAACTTATGGCTATTAACAAGTAATAGAGGAGTAGAATAAGTCATTGTTAATAGTTTTTTGTTTTTTTTTTTCAATGCGGCAATATATCTAATGATAGCAGCTTCTATTACGAAAAATAAAGTGGTATTTATGAATTTTGTAAATAATGTTCTGTGGCCAGGTTTTTAACATACTCCTGATGTGTACCACTATTTAATTAGCATAATTTTTATTTCTCTCCGTCAACCTGCTCTTGGCTTATCTCCTACAGGAAGTAGGATGGCTTTTATTTTAGGAATACATTATAATGGCTGGATTTTTACAAAAGCCTGTCAACACCACCTCAACCCCACTGTCTGTAGGAATATAAATACAGTGTAACTGACAACATAGAATGGGCTGGAAGCATAATCTCCAATTTACTACTGCCTCAAATCTGTGAAAAGCCCAAAAGGGAGATGCTGAATCTCTTCTTCAAATAAAATCCTATAAAGAGCCAAATTTACCAAAAAAAATTACAATTGTATAAAGTGCTCTTGGAGATCTGGGTAAATAAGCACTGCTGTCTCTTCCCAGGGATTCTCCAGGACAATTCCAGGTCTCTGAAGAGCAACCTCTGCATTTGATACTCTGCAGTATATCCCCCGGATAAGTCCAACTGTCAGAGACCTATGTGTTTTGACTATAAACTGTTGGCTCCATGTAGCTCCATGCTTTCAGTTGATGTCGTGGTGTGAACTTAAGAACATTATAAGAAGCAGCTCATTATGAAATCTGTAACAAAGATGTTGTTGAAAATGTTTATGGATTTACAGAGAATCCTCAGGGGGCAATTTCTCTCTGGTCTAAGGCTTTTCATGAATAATTTTCTGACTGAGGGAGGAGAGGACAGTCTTCATAGAGGTAGTGGTCTTTGAACTTGGCCATTTTCTCATGGATTATTTTATAGGATCATTCCAGAAAGGGGAAATTTATAGATTTGAGAAAGTACGTGATTAGTTTAGGGAATAAGTGATTTTGTGTTCTGGTAGCATTGAATGTGTGAAATAATATTTTATGAAGTATGACTAGACACATGAGTTCTCATTTTACATAGTGTAGATTATTTTGTGTGTTCTATTAAAAGCCTGTGAGAAGCAAACTCATAATGATAGGAGATCTCTGAAAGCAATATGAAATACTCATAAATATTGCCCTCAAGGAGTATAGTTTGTGTGCAAGATAAGTTTTCCATAGAAGTAAATGTAATTAAATATAGAAAGCCTGAAGGATGTGAGTCTTATTTGAGTAATTTTATTCATCTTAACAGAGAACTATATCCTTATATCACTTATGTTAGATTTATACACACATATTCTCTCTCTATATATATAAAACATAATATTTTCCTATGTTACCTTCTGAGACTGTAACTCATCTCCTTTATCACACGATAAAGAATACAAGGGTAGATAATTAAATCTAAAATAGAAAGTCAATAAATATTTATGTGTATTATTAATGGCTAGTGAGGCATAAGTTATTTTTTCAAGATACCTAATTTCTACATGTTCAAGTTTCAAAATGTGTTTATTATGAAACAAAATATGAAAGTATTCTTTTAAATGAAATATTTATTACAATGAAATCGTTACTATTTTTTCAATTACAATTAAAAAGGCAATAATTATGGAATTCTTATTATTTTGTTTTTCTTAGGAATTAAGAATCATTGTTATGCAAGCACATCATTCTCATAGCCAAATTATACAGTCTTTCTAAATTTTTTGCTAGTCTGCTTACTGTCACTTGCATTTTAGCATGTCCTTCTTTGACTCATACAAATTCTAGTTGTTATTTCTAATCACCTGTGAATTGGATGCCCAAATCAACACGTGGAGTAAAGGTTTAAGAACTGTCCAAAGGAAAACAGAACCTCCTAAGAAGACTATCAATGACTTTAAAATATCATAATTTCATTTTAATCTCATGAGTTGATTCCTTATCAATAAAATGATAATGTCATTAATTTCTTTTCTAGATACCACAAATATCTAATTTTTTTAAAAAGGTTTGAGCCAAATAAGTAATTTTCAGAAATATGGAAAGTTAGCAAGGCATGATAACTTTCACTCTGTAGTTCAATATTATTATATTATCGTTCCACAGGGGAGCATATTTCAGAGTTTGACTATACTATGGTCTGAATATGTCCTCTAAAATTCATATGTCAAAACTTAATTGCCAATGCAATAGTATTGAGGTGGGGACTTTACAAAATGAAATGGGGGATTTTATAAAAGAGACTGAAGATAGCACGTTAGATAAGCAACAAGGTGCCATCTTCTAAGTAAAGAGTAGCCTGTACTAAATACCAAATCTTCTGGCCTTTTGATCTTGGACTCCCTAGCCTCCAGACTGTAAGAAATGTATATCTGTTATTTATAATTACCAGTGTCAGGTATTTGTTATAGCAGCACAAACAGACTGAGACAATGTGCAAATGTGAACTACTAGCAGTGGGCAACCCAGGAGAATAGCAAAATCACATTTTCTCTATATTTTAAATCATACAATATCTCTCCATGCAATTTCTGCTCATTAAGTTCAAATACGGTTCATAATGAGTATGATGTAATACACACGTAAAGTTTCCATGAATCTTTAATTCATGTAATTGGGAATTTTACCCAGAATTTCCTTAAAATATTATCTGTTCTATATTTTGCATATAAGGACTAGAATTACCAGTATGTTTTGTTACAAAAAGAGTACTAAGAAATATAATCCTTAGAAATATGCATACAGTTTATTTGGATAAATATTCAATAGAATATCATATAGTTTACAAATTATCAATAAATCTTTTCCCACACTTAAAAAATTACTTTTCAATGCTGAAACTTCCAATAACATGGAGGAGGTCTATTTTCTTTTGTAGTAATGCTTAATCATTTATTTCATTTTTTTCAAACTTAAAAATCAGTTTGAATTTGAAGAGAATATCTCTCAATCTAATCTTTATAAAACATATTAAAGGTAATTGTATGATATTTATTTCATCAAAATGGTTGGTTTTCAAAGGAAGAGGTCATTTTTAAAATGTCATTAATTTTATTTTATGTCATTAATTTTATTTTATTATACTTCTAGGCAGCATTCCGGAGGAGGATTCCTTACTCAAAGCGTTTAAGGCTCAAATATCCAAATGCCTGTACCACATTGCTACGTGGCATTTTGACTGACTCAACTCCTGTGTTTCAGTTTTCTCTCTAGCAAAATGTGGGGAGTTAAATTAATGAGTTTGCATGTATGTTGGTTAGTGTGTAATAATTTTTGAAGAAAAAATATTTTAACTTGTGTAGTTTAAGTTCTGTAATTATGATTAGAATAGTAATCAGATACATGTAACACTACTTGAATGAATTTGTTCATGGTATTAAATGAGGAAAGACAGTCATTAAGTATGTCATTAGGTATATATATATTTACATATATAATGCAAACTATACATGTTTTCTGTATATTGTTGAGGCATATAAATACTTAAGTTTGACAAACTGTCAAAAACCATTATTCTAAAAGAATTATCTCTGTTTTGGTTCAGATATTGCTTCTTTGATGCTTCTGGTTCTAGTAACCTTATTTCGTATCTCATACCTTTCTTGTCCTGCAATTTTAGAGCTTGAATCTTATTTTATTTTATTAGGACCATTTTACCAGTGAAGAATTATTTTTTACTTGTTCCTTAAAATTTAAACTTAAAAAAAATAAAGCAATATGATATCAGTAAAACAGCTGAAAGAATGGTATAAATATTCTTTTTTGGTTCATTTACTTCAATTCCATGTGTCATTCCTTCAGTTATTATTCAAGTATCAATTTCATCATTTTGGTTTACAAGCAGAAATATTTAGAAATATTTTTCCCCAAAACATATTGTCTGATTTTGTGTCAGGATGAATGAAATGTAAATAATAAAGTAAGATATTAATTTTATCAGTATTGGTCTATTATCTTTCCCTCCTTTTTACACAAAATAGAAGAAATTTTAACTTTATTATAAATTTAAATCTAGCTCAGAGTTTTTTCTGATGTCCAATGAGTACTGGGTAAAATTAAGTCAAAATGCTATAGGTTTATGCATGATAAAGTTTTGAATAAAAGCATAAACATTTAAATCCTGGAACAGTTTAACATAGGTGATAGTAAATAAGTAGATTTTTATAAAACTTTTACCATAAAGAAAGTGCATTAAGTTGTGCTTTCTGCTATGATAATTGTTCACAAGTCACTCTAATCTCCCACCATTAGACAAATAACGGAGAGCAGAGTTCCTGAGAATCTCTAAGTATAAGTGTCAGCAGATGACAATTTTATTTTCTTTTGGAAACAATTCTAAATGCAGTACCTCAGACATTTTTATTCATGGGCATGAAGTAAGAGATGAAACAAAATACAGTAAAAACAGAATCATTAAACTTCTTGAAATATGAGGCTTTGGTTGGTCATTGAGAGCAAAGGCTTGTTTTTCTGTGCTTGTATCACCAGTTCAGCAGATTAGAATAAATTAAGTTAAACAAACACATCTTGTAATTCAAAAGCCTTATGGTATAAAATGCTATATTATAACAGTTACTAAACTATGCTTTTTTTTTATTTTGAGCACCAAAACTACAATTTAATTATATTTTTCCTTGAAATGAGTTTCATAAACACTGTGATATACTGTATATTTTATGTATTTGCCTGGTGTAAATGCTTTCTACAAAAACTATATGAACGTGAGTGGTATAGTTGGCATTAATGTTGTGTGTATATATATATATATACGAATATATATATTGAATATATATGTATTTGAATATATATTGAATATATATATTCAATTCAAATATATATTCCAAACTAAATTTGCAGGAAAGCCTATTTGAAGTATGCACTTTTGGGAATGAAATTAGAAAACAGAAGGTTGCATAGACTTGTCGATGTTCTTCTCCATCTTGACCGTTCTTACTGCTATTCTTTTCTGTGTTAGACTCAAACTTGGTCTCTCCACAGATGGTCTTAGGGATAGCATATTATGCTAATTAAAGATACACACTCTGAAGTTAAGTTGCCTGGGCTTAAATCCCAGATTTCCATTTACTCACTATTTGTGCTTGATCAAGTTTCTTAACCTCTTTGAGGCCTTAGGTTCCGCCTATAAATTATGATTAAAATAAGAATAGTTACCTCATGAAGCGGTTTTGAAAATTAAATGATGTAAAAAAAGTGTTTAGAACAGTATGAACACTTGTGCTAAGTCTATATGCTGATCACAAGTCTTAGTACAGTTCTAATATTATTGGTTTACATTTTTAAAAAAAATATTGGAGCTAAGATGTCCACATTTTTATCTTTAGGGAAGAGAAATCAATATCTAGCATTGGCAAATACTGAAAATAGAGAAATGAAATGTTAATAAAACAAAAATTCCTGTGATATAGATTATTTAATCTGTAATGTTTAACATTTCATATAAAAGAGCTAAATTTGATTCTTCTGATTATGAAATGATAACTATGGCTTTACAAGAGTTTTTGAAGGATGCTATAATAAACAATATTTTAAAGGAGTTACTGTGTTCAGTAATCTATGCTAATTTTTAAGAGCTTTTAAAGCTAGAGATAAGGAACACGTGTATTAAAATTGAAATTAGGATAGGATAGGTTTTCTTCAGTATGACTTTGTTTTTTAAAAAGACCAAACTGATGTATAGTATTCACTATTATATCAATCTTTAAAAAGTTATTAGTGACAGGACCAGTAATACTAAATGAACTGACAGTTAATGTTTTATAATGTATTATTTAAAGAAAAACTGTGTGAATTTTTCTTTAACCTCTAGAAGTGTCTTTGCCCCACAATCCTCCCCAACCCTAACATGTGAAAGAGGTAATTTAAGTATTGAGCATTACACTTTATTGTGTGGATTACTGCAATTACCTGTGCATCTCCAAGCAACATATAGCCATTATGCAAAACCACTGTGAACAGATGATACATTAAGAAGCACAGCTTCGCTGTGCATCCGGCCCTTGATATTGAGAAATACAGCGGTTCAGATGGAATATGCAAATAGAAAATCGACCCAAGGTCAGAGTGAGAAAGGCAAAATGGCAATCTTTGCTGGTTTCAGAATGAGAAATCCATTTCTGCTGCAAAATAAAATTAAAATAAAGGTTGAAGAAAATCAGTAAAAGAAAATTTAGATATTTCAATTCTCCTTTCTTCTTTAGCTGGAAAGTAATTCAGTAATTTTTACCAGTACAGAGAAAAGGAAGAATTAGTTACACTGTGTATTATCCCTCCGGGATAACTTTACACTTTTATTTCCTAACATTTTTCCCTTTATATTTACTCTAATGAGAGAAAATGGTGTGTAGTTGACAGAAAATCACTCCTGAGTTTATCCATCGTCTTTGTTCTATTTATGCTTTTTTTTTAATTTTCAGGGTGACCTTGAGAATGTACATTTTTCTGCACTTCTCTTTCTCCATCTTAAATAAGTGTAATAATAATTGATAAATATTATGTTCTTAATTTTCCTGGAGGATTAAAAATATTAATAATTAATAGGTTTATTTATCTAAATAAACTTTATAATTGTATTTCTCTTTTTTATTTTGTAGTCACATTAGGTGCAGAGGAATTATCTGATCATATTTCTGTTGATGGCACATGGCACACTATCCTCATGCCATTCTTTTTCTTATCATGTTTATTATAATCTCCACTTCTCTTTTTATGCACTTTTCTAATAAGTTTGATAAATGTGTTATGATGAGTATGTATCACATGAAACATGTCCCATTAAATAAGTTCTGAGTGCTTAATTTATGTAACTACAATACAGTTATACATTTCATATTGCTTATACATGCAACCATGTACAATATCCATTGTACATATCCAGCATAATTTACTTAATATGTTAATAATGTTGTCTCCACTCTCCTAGATCACCTGCAATTGTCTGTTACTGCAAACAATGCCAAGATAACATCCTGGTATATGTGCCCTTCTATACTTATGCAGGAATTTCTCTAGGCTTAACCCCATGAATGGAAAGGCTGGGTCAGATGATATGTTTCATTTCATTTTGTTGCATTTTATTTAATTTCAAGATATATTTTATTTAATTTAATGCACTAAATTTTCATTTAGGGAATTGATGTTTGTATTCACAAATTTAGATAATTAGTATTTTGGGGTTTTGTTTTGTTCTGAGCATTATGTAGTTACTATATATTTTGAAGTCTCCAGATATGTGGAGATTTATTCACTTTAAATTAAGCAACTTTATTTTTAAAGCACTTTTTAGTTTACAGCAAAATTAGGCAGAAGGTGCAGAGATTTCCCATATAATCCCTGCCCCTACACATGCACAGCCACCCCACTGTGGACATCCTATAACACAGTGGTACATTTGTTACCATCAATAATCCTACTCTGATACATCATCATTATCCAAATACATAGTTTACACTAGCATTCATTCTTGGTGGTGCAAATTCTGTGGGTTTAGACAAACGTATGACAATTATCCACCATTTTCATATCATATAGAATAGGTTTACTGCTCTGAGTCCTCTGTGGTCTGCCTATTCATCTCTCCTTTCCCCCTAATCCTTGACAGCCACTGATCGTTTTACTGTTTCTATAGTTTTTACTTTTCCAAAATGTCATATAATTGAAGTAATATACTATGTAGTCTTTTCAGATTGGCTTCTTTCACTTGGTAATGTGCATTTAAATTTCCTCCATGTTTCTTCATGGCTTGGTGGCTCATTTGTGTTTAGTGATGAATAATGTTCCGTTTCTGGATGTGCTATAGTTTATCTGTTCATCTACTGAAGAACATCCTGATTACTTCCCAGTTTGGCAGTTATGAATAAAGCAGTTATAAATATCAGTGTATAGGTTTCTCAGTGCATATACATTTCAATTAATTTGATAAAAATCAATGAGTGCAATTCCTAAATCTTATCATAAGGGTATATTTAGTTTTTTAAGAAATTGCCAAATTGTCTTCCAAAGTGGCAGTGCCATTTTGTATTTGCACCAGCATTGAATAAGAGGTCCTGTTACTCCATATCCTCATCAACATTTTGTGTTGTAAGCATTTTGGATTTGGCCACTCTATTAGGTGTGTAGTAGTATCTCATTGTTGTTTCAATTATTTGCAATTCCCTAATCACATAATATTGAACACCATGTCATATGCTTACTTGCCATCTGTAGATCTTCTTTGATGAGTTATCTCCTCAGATCTTTTGCCCATCTTTAAAATCAGGTTATTTGATTTCTTATTGTTGAGTTTTAAGAGTTCTTTGTATATTTTGGATAAGTCCTTTACCAGATATGTCTTCTACAAGTATTTTCTCCCCGTATGTGACTTGGCTTCTCATTTTCTTGATGGGAAGTCTTAAGCTATATTTTTCATAATTTCATTTATTTTGACCAGATACCATAGTAAATAATATAGTTCTTTTTCACTTTATTGATTCTTCTTTTGTAGCTTTGACTACAGTCAATTGTTGTGAATGTTTCGTGGGTGCTTGAAAATATCTATTGCTTTGAACAGGAATGTAAAGGCTAGCATAGGCTCTGAAATTCAGAATAACTGATTATAAAACTATTTTGCCTTTTGAGCAATCTTGGGAAAATTACTCAAACATTTTGTGCTTAGATTTTCAATATGAAAAATGTAGGTAACAATAAAACACTCCATCAGGTTTTTTTATTATTATTTCAAAAGGTTTTCGGGGAACAGGTGGTGTTTCGTTACATGAATAACTTATTTAGTGGTGATTTCTAAGATTTGAACTGATAATTAAATGAATTAATGTATGTTAGGTACTTACCCAGTGCCTGAGAAGAAGTGTTAGATACTTACAATTATTATTTGTTAGTTTGAAGTAATCGTGAAATTCATTACATTTCTATACCTTTTATGTTTTTTCTACTGGACTATCAGTTTCTGATAAGGATATATTAAATGCCCTTAATAATTATAGATTAGTTGTTCTATTTATATGAATATAGTCTGACCCTGTATTATTAGATGCATATCAAGCTGAAAATATTATATTAATCAATTTTTATTTTACTAGGATATAACATATCACATTGTCAAGACACTTGGATAGTTTTTGCTTGTTTTGTTTTGCATTAAATAATTATTTGATTAGAAAATTAACGTCTAGAATTTCTTTATATTTATGATCCCATTCCTTTTTTTTGTTGTTGATTTAAGCCTCCTTCTGATTTAAGTGTTGCTTATGTTGGCACAACATTAATCTTATTTTTTTTCCAGTTAGAAAATCTGTAATTGTAATTGGTTTAACCATTTACATTTATTGTAGTAACTAATATATTAGGATAGTTTCTGCCATCTTATTATCTATTTATTCACATTTCTTGTCTTCCATTGGACATTTTACATTTACTTCTGCTAATTTAAAAGAGTTACATAATCCATTCATATTCTTTTAACTATTACCCCTAATATAATAGGACAGGTATTTATTTGTATCTTTTCACTTATTCCTTATGCTTATCAATATCTATAATTTCTCCTTGCATAAAAATTGCAGTTTTACATACTTCTCTTCTCTGTTCTCCTTTTTCTGTACCTATACTTCTGCTTTTAACATGTTATTTTTTCCTAGAATTATTTTTACCTTGTATCTTTCATCATTTGTTTTAGATAACAACATCAACAAGAAACTACTAACTAAATTATATATTAGTAAGAGAACTCAATTTGGACATGTCATAAAAGAAACATGAAATGAAAAATTAAAACATGAGAATTTCCCACTTTTATGTAGCCAAGTAAACCCATTACTTAACATATATTCAGAATAAATAATAACTAGTTATTAAGTAAGAACAATTGACAGCATCACTTACCATACACAGTTCATCTTAGATTTACCTGGGTTGACCATTTGTGTTAGTTGGCTTTAGACAAAGGAAAAATAAAACTTACTATATTTATGATAAAAGATTGTATTGCGACTTAGAACAAGGTGTCCACCAAAGTTAGGCTCCTGTCCTCTCACAGAAACTGGTATACAGGAGTGCTAACTCCTTTGATGTTTACAGTTCAAGGAGAGGACTCCCAGGGCTTTGAGGAAAGCATTCCTGGAACATAAAGTTGACAAAAGGCCTACCTAGTTTTAAAAAGATTTCTTTTTAAAAAGAGGAGAAAGTACTTACAAGTTTCCTAAAGTAAATACTCTGAGAAAAGGGAAGGACAGCTTTCTTTGTTTTATCAGAAAGAATTAGGCCTCTCATTTTTAATTATTATTTATCTTTACAATACGTAGTGTAGAGCATGCTCATTTTATCCTATATTAAGTGAAAAAAAAATTGAAAATTAATGAAATTAAATCAAATATCTTCTTGGCATATAATAATAATATCAACAACAACAAGAAGCAGCATTTCTTGTTTTCCAAGCGTCAGATATTTTAACTCGTTTAATCACACCACAATCCTACGAAGTACTCCATTACCACCCCCTGGTGGAGATGATGAAGTTGTAGCACTGAAAGACCTCTTCTAACTACAGCAGGTCTCATTTGCCAATTATTCATCATTAAGCCATCCTTAATTATTGCCCTCACAGACCTAATGTGAATCTGTTTCATCATTGTTAAAGAATGAAATAATTTCTCAGTTTTATTTTTCTTTTTTGTTTGTAGTAAAATGAATATGGAAAACATATCTACTGTTATTTATCACTGACACACCAGTGCTCCAAAGGGTGCCTGACTTGTAGTAGGAGTTTAAATAAATATTTGAGAAATGAATGAGATGACTTAATGTAGTCTTAACATATATTCAAATTGCAGATCATCATTGGTGGCCATGCTTTTAAAATCAAAATATATTTATGGCCTGCTTTTTCATTTAGGTGTTCTGAAATAAATTGTAATATTTTGAATTAATATGCTATTGAATTCCACTAAAACAAATTTTACCTTTAAATCTTTGTTTGTGGGAAACTTGTATAAGAAAGATTTGCATATTTTCAATGGCTATATGTGCTGTACAAAGGGAAATTTGAGAAAATATTAGAAATAAAGTAAATTATTGAACTGTGGTTCAATCCACGTATTTTTAGAATAAATGTGAGAAATGTTAGTGAAGAAAATACTGTTAATTTTGATGTATTTGAAGCATGGTAAATCACTGGCTTGTGGATATGTGTTCCTGTCTGGGGTTTTTTGGAAATTATTTGTTTTGAGCTAAAAAAGTTTAAAAGGAGCCGTATCTAAACTTTTACTCATAAGCCCGGAACACAAATGCTCTGGGGAATCAATCAAACATGTTTACTCTTAAAATATTATTAAGATTAATATGTGTGTAAAAAAACTTTTAATAAAGTTTACAATTTAGACCAGAACTTGAGAATAATTATATCCAGATGACTTAAAAGTCACAGAAAATGTTGCTATAACACAAACTTCAGTAGTTTTTCTCTAGCTCCTTAATGGTTAAATATGGAGATGTGATTATATTAACTATTTTCAAAAGTTTCTTGAATCCTTGTCATTGGCAGGGTATAATGGAGTTTAATAAGTACCACTAAATTTCATGAACACATTGGATTTATCTCAGAGAGGATTCTTATATTCTTATATTACTGTCTACTCTGCATATGTAAGTCCTTTTTATTTACTTATCGAATTGAAATTAAATCACATTGAAGTGTTGGATTATAAATGCACAGGATCACAACTGAAAGACTACATGTCACAGAAAAATTGTAAGTATGGTTTCAAGAAATAAAGTACAACAGACACAATACTGTATGGCAGATTACTATTAAACTGTTAGCCTAGGATGATACATGATTTATTTTTGGGAAAAAGGGGTATACATTTGAGAGTCAAAAGAATTGTTGTATCTAAGTGAAACTTTATTAACTATGCTGTAAAATGTGGAAGCACCAGGTACTAATTGTTTTCCCTAATCTGATTTTTTTTCCACCTATTGACCATTTTCCAAAAAATTCTAAAATTTCCTAAGTTGACAGAATGAAATGAAAGCATAATAGGAGGTATAGGACTTATCCCAGACAAGATTAGTCTTATGTTACCTACAAACAACATTTGAGTATCTTAATTGTTATGCTGGCCTTTAATTCATAAGAAACAGAAAGCGCTTGTAGATGAACAATATTATAGAAATTTCATTATATCATCACATAACACACATGGTTTTATTAAAATAATACTAGATAATAATTTTATTATACTTTATCATTGACATCATTGAGGATAAATTGCAAAACTCATAATTTTTAAATTTGACACATTTTTATTTCAAAAGTCAGATTCTTATGTTTCTTATTACCTATTTTAATAGTTATTTAGCCAATAGACCATTATGAACACAACTAAACAAAACATGACTAAATATGAATATATTTTAAAATGCTAACAGTCAAAATAATTATGGTGAGAAGGAGTGTTCACTTGAGTGATAAACCAAGTGAATAAATTATTAGCATGCCCATCTGATTTTTGACATTTCCTTTGTTCACTTTGTCTTTTTACCTCTCAAATTATTTTATTCTTTAAAAAAATTATATTAGGTTCCTGGGTACATGTGCAGGATGTGCAGGATATACAGGTTTGCTATATGGGTAAACATGTGCTATGGTGATTTGCTGCACCTATCAACCCATCACCTATGTATTAAGCCCTGCACGCATTAGCTATTTATCCTGATGCTCTCCCTTCCCCTACCCCACTGACAGGCCCCAGTGTGTGGTGTTCCCCTCCCTGTGTCCATGTGCTCTTATCGTTCAGCTTCTGCCACTTTTAAGTGAGAACATACAGTGTTTGGTTTTCTGTTCCTCTGTTTGCTGAGGATAACGACTTCCAGCTCTATCCACATCCCTGCAAAGGAAATGATCTCATTGCTTTTTATGGCTGCATAGTATTCACGGTGTATATGTACCACATTTTCTTTAATCAGTCTATCATTGATGGGCATTTGGGTTGATTCCATGCCTTTGCTAATGTGAATAGTGCTGCAATGAACATATGCGTGCATGTATCTGTATAATAGAATGAATTATATTCGTTTGGGTATATACCCAGTAATAGGATTGCTAGGTCAAATGATATTTCTGGTTCTAGTTCTTTGAGGAATTACCACACTATCTTTCAAAATGGATGAACTAATTTACATTCCCACTGACAGTGTAAAAACATTCCTATTTCTCCACAGCCTTGCCAACATTTATTGTTTCATAACTTTTTAGTAATCACCATTCTGACTGACATGAGATGGATATCTCATTGTGGTTTTGATTTGCAGTTATCTAATGATCAGTGATGCTGAGCTTATTTTCATGTTTGTTGGTGCATGAATGTGTTCTTTTGAGAAGTGTCTCTTCATGTCCTTTGCTCACTTTTTAATGGGGTTGTTTGTTTTGTTTCTTGTAAATTTAAGTTCTGTATAGATTCTAGATATTAGACCTTTGTCAGATGGATAGATTGCAAAAAGTTTCTCCCATTCTGTGGGTTGTCTGTTCACTCTGATGATAGTTCCTTTTGCTGTGCAGAAGCTCTTTAACTAGATCCCATTTGTCAATTTTTGCTTTTGTTGCAATTGCTTTTGATGTTTTTGTCATGAAATCTTTGCCCATGCCTATGTCCTGAATGGTATTGCCTAGATTTTCTTCTAGGGTTTTATAGTTTTGGGTTTTACACTTAAGTCTTTAATTCATCTTGAGTTAATTTTTGTATAAGTTGTAAGGAAGGGGTCCAGTTTCAATTTTCTGCATATGGCTAGCCAGTTTTCCTAGCACCATTTATTAAATGGGAATTCTTTCCTCATTGTTTGTTTTTGTCAGGTTTGTCAAAGATCAGATGATTGTAGATGTGCCATCTTATTCCTGAGATCTCTGTTCTGTTCCATTGTTCTATGTGTCTGTTTTTGTACCAGTACCATGTTGTTTTGGCTACTATAGCCTTGCATTATAGTTTGAAGTCAGGTAGCATGATGACTCCAGCTTTGTTTTTTTGTTCGTTTGTTTTTTGCTTAGGATCGTTTTGGATATATGGGCTATTTTTTGGTTCCATATGAAATTTAAAGTAGTTTTTTTTCTAATTATGTGAAGAATGTCAATGGCAGTTTGAAGGAAATAGCATTTAATCTATAAATTAGCCATTTTAATGATGTTGATTCTTCCTATCCATGAGCATGGAATCTTTTCCCATTTGTTTCAATGCTTATTCTTATCAATTTTAGTGGAAATTAAAATAGGAATAATGTGCTTTTTATAACATTAAAATATTCCTTATTGAGAAGTAATTAACATATAGTAAACTTCATTTTTTAAAATTACAATTAAGTTGTTTTCAGTAAGTGCATAGAGTTGAGTGACCATTACCATTGCCTAATTTATAATATTTTCAATACTCCTTTGCTAATCCTGTTAGCAGTTGGTCTCCCAAACCCTGGCGAATTTACTTTCTGTCTCAATGAATTTGCCTATTTTGGACATTCATGTATATGGAAACATAGAGTCTGTAGTTTTTGTGACCATCACTTAGCATATTATTTTTATGGTTCATTCATATTGTAGCATGTATCAATGCCTCATTTCTTATAATTGATAATAAAAATCAATTGTATGGATATAACATTTTATGTATCATTACTCAGTTGATGAAAATATGAATTATTTTCACTTTTTACTGTTATGAACAAAACTTTTAATTACATTTATGTACAAATATTTGTGTGGATATATGTCTTCTTATGTCTTGGCTATATGACAGTAGAAATCCATGATCACATGGTAACTTTATATTTAACATTCTGATGAACGGCCAAGCTGTTTTCCAAGGTGACTGCCACATTTTAAAATCCCAACAGCAACATATGAGGATTTCAATTTCTCCACATCATATCCAACATTTGTTGTTGTCTGGTTTCTCTAGTTTAGCCATTCTAGTGGGTGTGAAGTGGTATCTCATTGTGATTTCGATTTTCATTTCCTCAATTCATGATGTTGGACATCTTTCATATGCTTTTGACCATTTGCATATCTTTTATTTATTTATTTATTTATTTTTTAGACAGAGTCTCGCTCTGTTGCCCTGGCTGGAGTGCAGTGGCGCGATCTCGGCTCACTGCAAGCTCTGCCTCTGGGGTTCACGCCATTCTCCTGCCTCTATGTATCACTTTTGAGGAAACGTCTATTCACATCTTTTGCCCATCTTTTTAAATTAGGTTGTCACTTTTTTTGTTAACTGGTGGGTGTACTTAGTATATTCTGAATACACGTCCTTTACATATATGTAACTTAATTTTTTTCCTCTCATTCTGAAGGTAGTCATTTCACTTTCTTGATGATGTCCTTAGAAGCAATTTTAAAAAATTTTAATAACCTTCAATTTATTTTCTTCTTTTATCATGGATGCTTTTGGTGTCTTATCTAAGACATCAAATACTTCAAGATTATGAAGGCATACTTTTATTGTGTTTTCCAATTTCACTTTTAGATTATTCATTGCTACTGTATAGAGATAAAATTAATTTTGTATATTCATCTTGTATCCCACAACATATCTGAGCTGGTTTATTAGTTCTAATAAGCTCTTCATCAATTTCTTAGGATTTTCTATATATATATATATATATATATATATAAAATTATGTCATCTCTCAATAAAGAAAGTTTTACTATTTTCTTTACATCTGTTCCTTTTTTTTCTTGCCCAAGTTTTCTGTGTAGAAACTCCAGTATGATGTTGGATAGAAGTGTCTAGGACAGAGATCCTTGTTTTTTTTCTGTTTTTTTTTTTTTTTTTTTCTGATCTTGGAAGAAGAATTTAGTCTTTTACCATTAAGCATGTTGTTAACTGGGTTTTTTCATTGATCTTCACATATGAAATTTGAAGAAGTTCCTTTCATTTCTACCTTCTTGAGTACACCCAACATAAAAACATGCTGGAATTTATCAAATATCTTACAGCATCTATTGAGATGATCATGTGGTTTACCTCCTTTCATCCATTAATATGGTATTACATGAATGGAATTTTGTATTTTAGAAAATTTTTACATCCTCAAGAGAAATCCCACCTGTTCCTGATGTGTAATTATTTCTATATGCTGCTGGATTTGATTTGCTAATACTTTGATGAAGGTGTTTGCATCTGAATTCAATAAATGTTACTGGTCTGTAGTTTTTTGTTTTTTTTTTTCACATGAAGCCTTTGGTTTAGGTATCAGTGAAATACGGACCATATAGAATCATTTTTGAAGGACTTATTCCTACTCTATTTTTTGAAAGAGTTTATGAAAAATTGCTATTATTTCTTCTTAGAGTATTTCAATGAATTCACCAGTGAAGGCTTTTCATGGGAGTTTTTACTATTATTATTATTTAATTCAGTTTCTTCACTTTTTTAGGTCTGTACAGATTTTCTTGTTCTTCATTTGGTTTTGGTAATTTGTATCTTTTGGGGAGTTTGTCCATTTTAGCTATATTACCTAATATTTGGTATACAGTTATCCATAATATTTCCCTTTGATCCCTTTGATCAATTTTATTTCTGTAAGATTTATTGTCATGCCTCCTTTTTCTCTTATGATTTTGTTAATTTGTGTGTTTTCTCTTTCTAGTCATTCTAGCTAAAAGTTAGTCAATTTTATTAATCTTTTCAAAAAACAAATTTCGGATTTGCTTATTTTTACTGTTGCTTTTCTCTTTCTATTTTATTTATTTCCTCTGTAGTTTTTGTTATTTTCTTCCTTCTGCTTGCTTTGGGTTTAGTTTTATGTTCTTTATTTAGCTTCTTAATGTGAATTGTTATGTATTGATCCAAATATATTTTCCTCTTTAGGATAGACATGTACAGCTGCAGATTTCTCTGTAAACACTGTTTTAGCTGTAACAAATCCATTTTGGTTCGTTGTATTTTCATTTAGATTAATCTCAAACTGCCTCCCATATAATCTCTTCCACCAATTGGTTATTTAGAACTGTGTTATTTAATTTCCACGCATTTGTAAATTCCTCAATTTTTCTCTTATTACATTCTAATTTAACTTTATTCTGCTTGAAGAATATATTTTGTATGGCTTTAATCATTTAAATTTATTGAGGCTCATTTTATGGCCTAACACATGGTATATTCTGGAGAACGCTTTGGAACTTGAGGATAATATATCTACTATTGCTGGGTGGAGTGTTACATAGATTTCTGTTAAATGTAGTTTAAATGTAGTGTTCACATCTTCCATGTGTTCACCTTCTGCCTAGTTGTTCTATCCTTTATTGAAAGTGAAACCTCCAGCTATTTCTAATAACAGTTTCTGTTGTTCCCTTAAATTCTTTCAGTTTTTTTGTCTAATATTAACATAATCATTCCAGCTCTTTTTTGGTTGTTGTTTGTGTTGGTCGGGATTCTCTAGAGAAACAGAATCAATAGAATATAGATGATAGATAGATATAGATACAGATGAAGATATATAGTTTTTTTTACATAATTTCAACTTTTATTTTAGATTCAAGAGGTATATGTGCAGTTTGTTCCATTAGATACATTGTGTGATGCTGAAGTTTGGGGTACGATTGATCCTGTCACCGAGGTACTGAGCATAGTACCCAGTTGTTAGTTTTTCAACCCATTGCTCCCTCTCTCCACCCTCCCGTCCCATATAGCCTTGTGTCTATTGTTGAATCTTCTTATGCCCATGAGTACCCATTGTTTAGCTCCCACTTATAAGTGAAAACATGCAGTATTTGGTTTTCTGTTCCTGCATTATTTCACTTGGGACAATGGCCCCCAGCTGCATCCATGTTGCTGCAAAGGATACAATTTTGATTTTTGTGGACATGTAGTATTCCATGGTGTATATGTATTACATTTTATTTTCCAATCCACTGCCGATGGGCCCCTAGCTCGATTCCCTATCTTTGCTATTGTGAATAGTGTTGTGATGAACATATGAGTGTAGGTGTCTTTTTGGTTGAATGATTTATTTTATTTTGATTGTTGGGTTGAATGGCAGTTCTATTTTTAGTTCTTTGAGAAATCTTCAAATTGCTTTCCACGGTGGCTGAACTAACTTAAATTCTCACCAGTATAAAAGCATTCATTTTTCTCCACAGCCTTACCAACAGCTGTTATTTTTTGACTTTTTAATAATAACCATTCTGACTGACGAAAGATGGTGTCTTATTGTGGTTTTTATTTGCATTTCTCTGATGATGAGTGATGTTGAGAATTTTCCACGTTTGTTGGCCATTTGTATGTCTACTGTTGAGAAGTGTCTGTCCATGTCGTTTGTTCACTTTTTAATAGGGTTTTTTTTTACTTGTTGATTTAAGTTCCTTATAGATCTGGATATCATACCTTTTTCGGATACATCGTTTGCAAATATTTTCTCCCATTCTATAGGTTGTATACTCTGTACTTTTTGCTATACAAAAGCTCTTCAGTTTAATTAGGTCCCACAGGTCAATTTTTGTTTTTGTTGTAAATGCTTTAGAACAATTGCTTTTGAGCAACTTATTCATGATTTGTTTTCCAAGGCCAATTTCCAGAATGGTGTGTTCTAGGTTTTCTTCTAGGATTTTCATAGTTTGAGGTCTTATATTTAAGTCTTTAATCCATCTTAAGCTAATTTTTGTATATGGTGATAAAAAAGAGATCCAGTCTCATTCTTCTGCATATGGTTGGTCAGTTATTGCAGCACTATTTATTGAATAGGGAGCCTTTCCACTTTGCTTAATTTTTTTTATTTTGTTGAAGAGCAGTTGGTATGTGTGGCTTTATTTCTAGTTTCTCTATTCTGTTTCATTGGTTGATGTCTCCGTTTCGGTACTAGTACCATGCTGTTTTGTTATTGTAGCTTTACAGTATAGTCTGAAGTTGAGTAATATGATGCCTCTGGCCTTCTTATTTTTCTTAGACTTGCCTTGGTTATTTTGGCTCTTTTGCTGTTCTATGTGAATTTCAGAATAGCTCATTCTAGTTCTGTGATAAATGACATTCATAGCTTGACAGGAATAATGTTGAATAGGTAGATTGCTCTGGGTAGTATGGCCATTTTAATGACAATGCTTCCAGGCCATAGTAATGGAATATTTTTCCCCATTTGTTTGTGTCATGTATAACAGGGGGTCCCTAAACCCTGGGCCATGGACTGGTACCGCACAGCAGGAGGTGAGCAAGGGAAGCTTCGTCTATTTTTACAGCCACTACGCATCACTCATATTACTGCCTGAGCGCCACCTCCTGTCAGATCAATGGTGGCATTAGATTCTTTTGGGAACATGAACCCTATTGTGAACTGCACATGTGAGGAATCTAGGTTGCATTCTCCTTATGAGAATCTAATGCCTGATGATCTGTCACTGTCTCCTATCACTCCCAGATGGGACCTCCTAGTTGCAGGAAAACAAGCTCAGGACTCCCACTGATTCTACATTATGGTGAGTTGTATAATTATTTTATTATGTATTGCAAAGTAATATATAATAGAAATAAAGTACACAATAAATGTAATGTGCTTGAATCATCCCAAAACTCTTCTCCCCCAGTGGTCTGTGGAAAAATTGTCTGCCATGAAACCAGTCCCTGGTGTGAAAAAGGTTGGGGATTGCTGATCTATAATTACTTTTGGCAGTGTTTTGTAGTTATCCTTGGAGATATCTGTGATGGTTAATATTGAGTTAACTATCTGTGATGGTTCACACTTTTGGTGGTGTTTTGTACTTCTCCTTCTAGAGATCTGTGATGGTTGATACTGTCAACTTGATTGGATTGAAGGACGCAATGTACCGTTTTTGGGTGTGTCTATTAGAGTGTTGCCAAAGAAGATTAACATTTGAATCAGTGGACTGGGAGACACAGACCCACCCTCAATCTGGGTGGGTACCTTCTAATCAACTGCCAGTGTGATTAGAATAAAGCAGGCAGAAGTTGGAAGGACTTGATTTGCTGAGTCTTCCAGCCTTCATCTTTCTTCCATGCTGGATGCTTTCTATCCTCGGACATCAGACTCCAAGTTCTTCAGCTTTTGGACTCTTGGACTTACACCAGTGGTTTGCCAAGGGCTCTCAGGCCTTTGGCCACAGACTGAAGGCTGCAGTGTCGGCTTCCCTACTTTTGAGGTTTTGGGACTCAGACTGATCCACCACTGGCTTTCTTGCCCTCAACTTGCACACAGCCTATCATGAGACTTTACCTTGTGATCATATGAGTCAGTTAACTTGATAAACTTAATAAACTGCCTTTTATATATACATCTGTCCTATTAGTTCTGTCCGTCTAGGGAACACTGACTAATACAAGATCTTTCACCTCCTTGATTAGATGTATTCCTAGGTATTTTATTTTTATGGCTATTGTAAATAGGATTGTATTCTTGATTTTGCTCTTAGCTTGAATGTTATTGGTGTATAGATATACTACCTATTTTTGTACATTGATTTTATATTCTGAAACTTTACTGAAGTTGTTTATCAATTCCAGGAGCCTTTTGGTGGAGTCTTTGGGAGTGTTCTAGGTATAGAATCGTATCTTGAATGAAGAGAGAGAGTTTGACTTCTTCTTTTCTTATTTGGATACCTTTTTTTTTTTTTATCTTGCCTGATTTTCTGGCAAGGATTTCCAGTATTGTGTTAAATAGGAGTGGTGAGAGTGGGCATCCTTGTTTTGTTCCAGTTCTCAAGGGAAATGCTACCAGCTTTTGCCCATTAAATATACTGGCTGTGCATTTGTCACAGATGGCTCTTATTATTAATATTTTGAGGTATGTTCTTTCAATGCCTAGTTTCTTTAGGGTTTTTATCATGGAGGGATTTTGGATTTTAATGAGAGCTTTTTATGTATCTATGGAGATGATAATTTTTAATTTTAGTTTTTAATTCTGCTTATATGGTGAATCATAATTTTTTATTTGCATCCCAACCTTATATTCCAGGAATGAAGCCATGTTATCATGGTGAATTAACTTTTTGACATGTTACTGGATTTGGTTTGCTAGTATATTGTTGAGAATGTTTACATCTGTGTTCATCAGGGATATTAGCCTGTGGTTTTCCTTTTCCCTTGAGTCTTTGCCAGGTTTTGATATCATAGTGACGCTGGCTTTGTAAAATGAGTTAGGGAGAAGCCCCTCCTCATCAATTTTTTTGAATCGTTTCAGTAGGATCAGTAACAGCTCTTATTTGGACTTCTGGTAGAATTCAGCTGTGAATCCATCTGGTCCAGGGTGTTTTTTGGTTGGTAGGTTTTTTATCACTGATTCAATTTTGGAACATGATATTGGTGTATTCAGGGTTTCAATTTCTTTCTGATTCAATTTTGTGAGATAGTGTGTTTCCAGGAATTTATTCATTTCCTCTAGATTTTCTAGTTTGTACACAGAGAAGTGTTCCTAATAGTCTCTGGAGATCTTTTGTATTTCTGTGGGATTGTTTGTAATGTTACCATTTTTTTTATTGTGCTTATTTTTATCTTTTCTCCTTTTTACTTCAAGTAGCTAGCAGTCTATCAATGTTGTTTATCCTTTCAAATGATAAATTTTTGGTTTCATTGATTCTTTTTATGGATTTTTGGGTCTCAATTTCATTCAATTCTGCTCTGATTTCAGTTATTTATTTTCTTCTGCTGGCTTTGTGGTTAGTTTGTTCTTGTTTTTCCATTTCCTCTATATGTGTTGTTAGATTGTTAATTTGAGATCTTTTTGACTTTTTAATTAGGCATTTAGTGGTATAAACTTTTCTGTCAACACTACTTTTGCTGCATCCCCTAGATTTTGGTATGTTGTATCTCTGTTTTCACTTATTTCAAATAATTTTTTTATTTCTGCCCTAATTTTATTGTTAACCCAAAAGTAATTCAGAAGCAAGTTGTTTAATTTCTATGTACTTCTGTGGTTTTGGGAAATTTTCTGGGTATTGATTTCTATTTTAATTCCGCTGCAATCCCAGAATATGGTTGGTATGATTTTGATTTTTTGTTCTATTGAGACTCGCTCTATGGTTATGTATGTGGTTGATGTTGGAGTATGTTCCATGTGCAGATGAGAAGAATGAATATTCTGTGATTGATACGAGGAGTATTCTATAGATGTCTGTTAGGTTGATGAAGTGGCATATTTAAGTGCATAATTTCTTTGTTAGTTTCTTGCCTTGATGATCTGTCTAATGCTGTCAGTGGGGTTTTTAATGCCCCGATTATTGTTGTCCAGGTAAGCCTTTTTGTACATCTAGGAGTATTTGTTTTATGAATCTGGGTTCAAAAAGAGATTTTTATTTGGATTAGCTTATGTGATTATGGAGACTGGCAAGTTCCACAATATGCAGGGTAAGTCAGCAAGCTAGGCGCCATGGAGCACCAATGGTTTAGTTCCAGTCAAAGTCTGAAAACCTGAGAACCATGAGAGCTGATGGCATAGTTCCAGTCTGAAAGACAGCAGGCTCACAATACAGGATGACAAAGTCTCTCAGTTAAAAGGCAATTAAGCAGGAAGAATTCTCTCTTAAGCAGAGGAGAAACATCCTTTTTATTTTTTGTTTTTCAGGTTTTCAACTTAATAGTTGGATGATGCCTGCCTACATTAGGAAGAACAAACTGCTTAACTTATTCTACTGATTTACAGGTTAAGCTCATCAAAAAACACCCTCACAAAAACACCCAGAATGATGTTTTACCACATATTGAGTACTGTGTGACCCAGTCACATTGTCAAATATATTTAACTATCACATATGGTATTATGGTATTATTTTTCACCCTATTATTTTAAAACTGTATCTTTGAATCTAAGGGGGATTTCTTATAATTAACATATAGTTGGATTTTAATTTTTTTTCTTTTAACTTTTATCTTAGGCTCAGGGGTACATGTGCAGGTTTGTTAATATAGGTAAAGTCAAGTCACGGGGGATTGGTGTACAGACTGTCTCATCACACAGGTATGAGGCATAGTACTTTGTAGGTATTTTTTCTGATCCTGTCTCACCTCCCACCCTCCATCCTCAAGTAGATCCCAGTGTCTGTCATTTCTCTCTATGTGTCCATGTGTTCTTGCTATTTAGCTCCCACTTATAAGGATAACAGGCAGTATTTGGTTCTGTTCCTGCATTAGTTCACTTAAGATAATGGCTTCCACCTCCATCCATGTTGCGGCAAAGGACATAATCTTGTTCTTTTTATGGCTGCATAATATTCCATGGTGTATATGTACCACATTTTCTTTATCTAGTCTACCACTGATGGTCATTTAGGTTGATTCCATGTCTTTGCTATTGTGAACATGCTGCAGTAAATATATACACACATGTGTCTTTTTGGTAGAATGATGATATTCTTTTGGGTATATACCCACTAATGGGATTGTTGGGTTGAAGGGTAATTCTCTTTTTAGTTCTTTGAGGAATCACCACATTGCCTTCCATGCTGGTTGAACTAATTTACTCTCCCATCAGCAGTGATAAGCATTCCTTTTTCTCTGCAATCTTGCCAGCATCTCTTTTTTTTTTTTTTTTTTTACTTCTTAATAATAGCCATTCTAACTCATATGAGAAGGTATCTCATTGTCGTTTTATTGCACTTCTCAAATGATTAGTGATGTTGAGCATTTTTTTTACATGCTTGTTGGCTTCATGTATGTCTTCTTTTAAAAAGTGTCTGTTCAAGTATTTTTCCCACTTTTTAATGGGGTTGTATGTTTTTTGTGTAAATTTATATACATTCCATATAGATTCTGGCTATTATATGTAGTTAGAAGCATAGTTTGTAAATATTTTTTCCCTTTCTGTAAGTTGTCTGTTTACTCAGTTGACAGTTTCTTTTGCTGTGCAGAAGCTCTTAAGTTTAATTAGATCTCATTTGTCAATTTTTGCCTTTGTTGCGATTGCTTTTGGCATCTTTGTCATGAAATCATTGCCAGTTTCTATATCCAGATGGTATTTCGTAGGTTATCTTCCAGAGTTTTTATAGTTTTAGGTTTTACATTCAAGTTCTTAATTCATCTTGAGTTGATTTTTGTATACGGTTCAAGGAGGCATCTGGTTTCAATCTTCTGCATATGGCTAGACAGCTATCCCAGCACCATTTATTGAATAGGAATACCTTTCTCCATTGCTTGTTTTTGTCAGTTTTGTCAAAGATAAGATGGTTGTAAGTGTGCAGCCTTATTTCAGGGTTTTTGATTCTGTTCCATTGGTCTATATGTCTGTTTTTGTACTGGTACCATACTGTTTTGGTTACTGTAGCCTTGTAGTATATTTTTAAGTGAGGTAGTATGATGCTTCCAGCTTTGTTCTTTTTGCTTAGGATGTCTTGTTTCTTCACGTTCTTTTTTATTCCAAATGAATTTTAAAATAGTTTTTTCTAGTTCTGTGAAGAATGCCATTGGTAGTTTGATAAGTGTAGCATTGAATCTGTAAATTTTGGGGGGAATTATGGCCATTTTAACAATATTGATTCTTCCTATTTATGAGCATGGAGTGTTTTCCCATTTGTTTGTGTCATCTCTGATTTCTCTGAAGAGTATTTTGTAATTCTCATTGCAGAGATCTTTCATTTCCCTATGCAGCTGTATTCCTAGGTAATCTTTTTGTGGCGGTTATAAATGGCATTGCCCTCCTTGTTTGGCTCTTGGCTTGCAGGTTGTTGGTATATTGGAATGGTACTGATTTTTGTACATTGATTTCTTATCCTGAAACTTTGCTGAAGTTGTTTATCAGTTCAAGGAACTTTTGGTCAGACAATGTGGAGTTTCAAGTTATAGAATCCTGTTGTTGCAAAATGAAATAGTTTGACTTCCTCTTTTCCTATTTGGATGCCTTTTATTTCTTTTTCTTGCCTGATTGCTCTGGCTAGGAATTCCATACCATGTTTATAGGAGTAGTGAGAGAGGGCATCTTTGTGTTGTGCAAGTTTTCAAAAAGAACGCTTCCAGCTATTGCCCCTTCCATATGATGTTGGCTGGGGGTTTTAAAAGATGACTCTTTATTTTAAAGTATGTTCCTTCAATGCCTAGTCATTTGAGAGTTTTTAACATGAAGGATGTTGAATTTTATTGAAAACTTTTTCTGCATCTATTGAGATAATCATGTGTATTTTGTCTTTAGTCAGTTTGGTTCATTTGTACACTGGGCTATTTTGTCTATCCGCTCCTGTATTGTTTTCTTATAATCCATAACTTCTTTGGATTGTGTTTCAATGTTCACCTGAATCTCGATGATCTTCATTCTTGTCCATATTCTTAATTCTATGTCTGTCATTTCAGGAACCTCAGCCCATGTAAGAATCATTTCTGGGAAACTAGTACATTCATTTGGAAGAAAGAATATACTCTGCCATTTGAGTTACCAGAGTTCTTACACTGGTTCTTTCAGTTCTTTCTCGTGTGTGTGTGTGTGTGTGTGTGTGTGTGTTTAACTTTTGTATAAATTGAGTACAGTCAGTAAACTTATATTCTGGATGTTTTCAGGGGGCTGATGCTTTGAGCAAGACCTTTATTTGTAGCTGAATTTTTTTTTTTTGGTTTCACAGGGGGGTATGATAGCAAAATATTTTTTGATGTTGAAGTTTGGGATGTGAACTATTAGGTGGTGCTTAAGCATAGTGATCAGTAGGTAGTCTCTTCCTCAGTCACGTAGCTCCTCTGTATTTCCTCATGTTTGCAGCCATGCTCCCTCTCAGGGCTCTGAAATTGTGGACTCCTCTTTCTCTTGAGTGCTGGCTGCAGATCTTGGCTTGGCACTCCCGGGCTGCATGCAGCAGCTCTGGGGTGATCTTAGGCTTTATGTTTCCTCCCCAGCTTGGTGGCAGCAAAGGAAGGGACCTTAGCAGTGGTTGTGTTCAAGAGTTTTTCACTTGTCTCTTGGGGCTCTACCACAGAGATATGTGGAGCAGCAATCAGTTAGTGCTATTGGCTCATGATGGAGCAGCTGCTCTGTGGGCCCAAGCTTAGGGGGAGGTGTCTGGTTATAAGCAGGGGGTTTGGGTGGGACCCATGGGAGACAGATTGGCCTTCTCTCCTTAGGGCAACTGCAGCTTTCTGGAGGTGTGGATAAACACTCAGTATCTTTACTCCTTCTATAGTCCAAGGGAAGCTAGGGAAGTACCACTGCAGAAGTGCTTTTGGTTGCTCCGGTAGCTCCACCTCCAAGAAACATGGGCTGCTCCTACTGAGAGTGTTCAGCCAGAGGGTGGGGCAGCTGGGCAGCTGTACTGCTAGCCTGAGCTAGTGGGTCTGTTTGTTGGGTGTTGGGGCATGAAGGGCTCACATGGAGGAGAGAGTGGGCTCCTCTATATATAGTGGCTGTTAAGTGCTGTAAGTTCAGGTGAAGCCCTCAGACTGTTTGTTATTTCCTTAGACCAAGAGAAACAGGAGCAGGACCATTTCTGTGGCAGTGGCAGAAGGGTTGTCACTTGCCTTTGAGAGAATCTCCCCAGGGAAACTGAGAGCCACCACCAGTGGGTATGCTCAGCCATGGGTTGGGCAACTATTCTGTGGTCCTGAACCAGGGGCCCAGATTGGTGAAGAGTGGGGGTTAGGCTTTCCCAGGGAAGACGGACTGGACTCCGATCCATGCGGTGGCTGCAGTGTGTTGGAGGTTCCAGCGTATTGACTAGGTCCTTTATTCTTTCCCTAGCCTGATAGTAGTTAGAATGGTACCACTGCATCTGCAATGGCAAAGGGGTTGTGGGTTGAGTGGGATTTTCTCCTTGGAGAAATGCTGAGCCACTTCTGAAGTATTCGGGTGGGGGCAGGGTAGATGTGCTGGAGACCCAGGTCAGGAGGCTGTGCCCAATGAGGAGATGTAAGGACAGGGACCTGCATGGAGAACAGTCCTGCCACTTTTCCATAGGGTGGCCACACTGTACTACAGGTCCACTCTAGACAGTAGTCACTCAGGACTCTTCAGAGCCTGAAGGCAGCAAAGGTGAGGGCTTCAAAACAGCAAAGATGACAGCCCACCCCACCCTCTGGAAGCTCCAGTCCAGGAGGTACAGAACTGCTACTGTCCTGAGAGCCCCAGTGAGGATTGGCTGGTATCCCAGACCAGTGGGTATTATCCTGCGAGGTGCAGTGGCATCAAATCATGCAGATGACCACTGCTCAGGTTCCTGGATCTAACCCCCTTCCTTGGGGCCTATACGGGAGCCTAGGCACCCCTTTTGCTGGAGCTGCAGCCATGTGTGCCTGAGTAGTGGCTATTCCCAGACTCTATATAGCTCTGCATGTCATCTGAATGCCCTGGTGGAGTGGGCTGACAAGGGGATCTCCTGATCCCAGGGTTGCAAAGATCTATTGAAGAAATGTGGGTCCTTAGCATCTCCCACTCACTCACTATTTCCCTATGGAGGGGGTGTCTCCCCTGGCTCTGTGCCACTCCTGGGTGTGTGGTTGTCCTGTCTTGCTCCTCTCTGTCCTCCATGGGTTGAATTGTCAAGTTGTTTCCTTGATGAATCCCAGTATGTTCGCCTGGATGTTTCAGTTGAAGATTTAGTATTTACTTGCCACCTCCTTTTCTCTCTCTGAGAACAGTGTGTACTAGTTCTCTCTAGTTAGCCATCTTGTCCCTTCCCCCAGTTTGTTTTTTTAGAAATCATTATGCCAGTATCTGCCTCTTGATTAAAGTATTTTGTCAATTTACACTTAAAGTACTTATCGATAAGGTGCGATTTATTTCTGCCATTTACTATTGTTTCCTACATGTCTTATTTCTTTTCTGTTCCTTGTGTTCATCCATTACTACCTTCTTCTGTGATAAATACATATTTTCTGGTGCACTATACTAATTTATTTCCTTTGTTTATTTTAATATACATGGACATATGTTTTTGAGTTTTTTTCTTAGTGGTTGTTCTAGTGATTACAATTAATGTCTTTACTTCAATCTATCTTGTTTAGATTAATTCCAAATTGACTTCAATAGTATACAAAACTGTTTCTTTTTTTTGTTTTAATCAGTGTTGACCAGATTGGCCTCGAACATGTAGCCTCACCTCCCTGAGTGCCAGGACAACTGGCCTGAGACACTGTGGCTCCCAAAACTGTTTCAATATAGTTTTTTCCCTACCCTCCTTAGTGGTCTTTGTTGTCATAACAATTATATCTTTGTGTATCATAATCTATCAACTTGGTTTTATAATAATTGCTTTTTGCAATGATCTTTTAACTTATATATGAAAAGAAAAGGTTTTAAGCAAAAACACATTTTTTACTGTGTTTTCTATTTACCTGTGTAGTTTCCTTTACTTTTGCTCTTTATTTCTTCATATGGATTCAAGTTACTGTCTGATGTCTGTTTTTTCAGCTTAATGACTCCTTTTAGTATTTCTTGTGAGATAGGTCTGCTGGCAACAAATTCCCTTAGTTTTCTTTTTTCTTTTTAATATGAAATATCCTAATTTGTACTTTTGTTTTTGCTGTCCTGTTATTTATAAGAGTCCTGTGCAACAATTTTATGAAGTTCTGACAACTGTGAATTATCAGTTGGAAAATACTGCTCTAAGTTCATTTTATTTTTCATTTATTTATTTTTTATTATACTTTAAGTTCGAGGGTACATGTGCACAACGTGCAGGTTTGTTACATAGGTATACATGTGTCATGTTGGTTTGCTGCACCCATCAACTCATCATTTACATTAGGTATTTCTTCTAATGCTATCCGTCTCTCAGACCCCCGCCCCGACAGGCCCCGGTGTGTGATGTTCCCCGCCCTGTGTCCAAGTGTTCTCATTGTTCAATTCCCACTTATGAGTGAGAACATGCAGTGTTTGGTTTTCTGTCCTTGTGATAGTTTGCTGAGAATGATGGTTTCCAGCTTCATGCATGTCCCTGCAAAGGACACGAATTCATCCTTTTTTATGGCTGCATAGTATTCCATGGTGTATATGTGCCACATTAATACAGTCTATCATTGATGGACATTTGGGTTGGTCCCAAGTCTTTGCTATTGTGAATAGTGCCACAATAAACATGCATGTGCATGTGTCTTTATACTAGCATGATTTATAACCCTTTGAGTATATGCCCAGTAATGGGATCACTGGGTCAAATGGTATTTCTAGTTCTAGATCCTTGAGGAAATAGCACACTGTCTTCCACAATGGTTGAACTAATTTACACTCCCACCAACAGCGTAAAAGTGTTCCTGTTTCTCCAAATCCTCTCCACCATCTGTTGTTTCCTGACTTTTTAATGATCACCATTCTAACTGGTGCAAAATGGTATCTCACTGTGGTTTTAATTTGCATTTCTCTGATGACCGGTGATGATGAGCATTCTTTCATGTGTCTTTTGGCTGCATAAATGTCTTCTTTTGAGAAGTGCCTGTTCATATCCTTTGCCCACTTTTTGATGGGGTTCTTTGATTTTTTCTTCTAAATTTGTTTAAGTTCTTTGTAGATTCTGGATATTAGCCCTTCATCAGATGGGCAGATTGCAAAAATTTTCTCCCATTCTGTAGGTTGCCTGTTCACTCTGATGGCGTTTCTTTTGCCATGCAGAAGCTCTTTAATTTAATTAGATCCCATTTGTCTATTTTGGCTTTTATTGCCATTGCTTTTGGTGTTTTAGTCATGAAATCTTTGCTCATGCCTATGTCCTGAATGGTATTGCCTAGGTTTTCTTCTAGGGTTTTTATGGTTTTAGGTCTAATATTGAAGTCTTTAATCCATCTTGAATTAATTTTTGTATAAGGTGTAAGAAAGGGATCCAGTTTCAGCTTTCTACATATGGCTAGCCCATTTTCCCATCACCATTTATTATAGGGAATCCTTTCACCATTTCTTGTTTTTGACATATTTGTCAAAGATCACATGGTTGTGGATGTGTGGTGTTATTTCTGAGGACTCTGTTCTGTTCCATTGGTCTGTATATCTGTTTTGGTACCAGTACCATGCTGTTTTAGTTACTGTAGCCTTGTAGTATAGTTTGAAGTCAGGTAGCCTGATGCCTCAGCTTTGTTCTTTTGGCTTAGGATTGTCTTGGCTATGTGAGCTCTATTTTGGTTCCATATGGACGTTAGTTTTTTCTAATTCTGTGAATAAAGTCATTGGTAGCTTGATGGGGATGGCATTGAATCTATAAATTACCTTGGGCAGTATGGCCATTTTCACGATATTGATTCTTCCTATCCATGAGCATGGAATGTTCTTCCATTTGTGTCCTCTTTTATTTCATTGAGCAGTGGTTTGCAGTTTTCCTTGAAGAAGTCCTTCAAATCCCTTGTAAGTTGGATTCCTAGGTATTTTATTCTCTTTAAAGCAATTGTGAATGGGAATTCACTCATGATTTGGCTCTCTGTTTGTCTGTTATTGGTGTATAGGAATGCTTGTGATTTTTGCACATTGATTTTATATCCTGAGACTTTGCTGAAGTTGCTTATCAGCTTAAGGAGATTTGGGGCTAAGCTGATGGGGTTTTCTAAATATACAATCTTGTCATCTGCAAACAGGGACAATTTGACTTCCTTTTTTCCTAATTGAATACCTTTTATTTCTTTATTTTGCCTGATTGCCCTGGCCAGAACTTCCAATACTATGTTGAATAAGAGTGGTGAGAGAGGGCATCCCTGTCTTGTGCCAGTTTTCAAAGGGAATACTTCCAGTTTTTGCCCATTCAGTATGATATTGGCTGTGGGTTTGTCATAAATAGCCCTTATTATTTTGAGATATGTTCCATCAATATCTAGTTTATTGAGAGTTTTTAGCATGAAGGGCCGTTGAGTTTTGTCAAAGGCCTTTTCTTCATCTATTGAGATAATAATGTGGTTTTGTCATTTAGTTCTGTTTATGTGATGGATTATGTTTATTGATTTGCATATGTTGAACCAGCCTTGCATCCCAGAAATGAAGCTGACTTGATCATGGTGGATAAGCTTTTTGATGTGCTGCTGTATTTGGTTTGCCAGTATTTTATTGAGGATTTTCGCATTGATGTTCATCAGGGATATTGGTCTAAAATTCTCTTTTATTGTTGTGTCTCTGCCAGGCTTTGGTATCAGGATGATGTTGGCCTCATAAAATGAGTTAGGGAGGATTCCCTCTTTTTTTATTGATTGGCATAGTTTCAGAAGGAATGGTACCAGCTCCTCTTTGTACCTCTGGTCGAATTCTTCTGGGAATCCAACTGGTCCTGGACTTCTTTTCGTTGGTAGGCTATTAATTATTGCCTCAATTTCAGAGCCTGTTATTGGTCTATTCAAGGATGCAACTTCTTCCTGGTTTAGTCTTAGGAGGGTATATGTGTCCAGGAACTTATCCTTTTCTTCTAGACTTTCTAGTTTATTTGCACAGAGGTGTTTCTAGTATTCTCTGATGGTAGTTTGTATGTCTGTGGGATCGATGGTGATATCCCCTTTATCATTTTTATTGCATCTATTTGATTCTTCTCTCTTTTCTTCTTTATTAGTCTTGCTAGCAGTCTATCAATTTTGTTAATCTTTACAAAAAACCAGCTCCTGGTTTCATTGATTTTTTGAAGGGTTTTTTTGTGTCTCTGTCTCCTTCAGTTCTGCTCTGATCTTAGTTATTTCTTGCCTTCTGCTAGCTCTTGAATTTGTTTGTGTTTTCCCTGTTAGAATGGCAAAATCACCTATTTAAAGTCACTGCCATATTGAACAACAAATCTAACATTGGAGGAATGTCTACGTTTCAAACTGCCTTTTCATTACTCTATTTCATCTTTAAGAATACCCATGTGAAGAAACAGGACATGTGAAATAACTTTCCCTGTCATCCACTTGGCAATTTGTTTAAATTGAGTTTCACCTCAAGGTCATATGTCTCTTAAATTGTGAAATGTTTCCACTACATTGAAGGATATCATTTTGGAAATTTTAAGTATTTCTGTGAAGGCCCTTCATTTTGTGACATTGTTAACAACAGAGGTTATAACATCTCTTTTTTTGAAGGAGTATTTGAAGTCACTATGCTCATTTTGTTTTTATGAATGATGTAAGTTAGTCATAAGTAAAAATAAGTGAAGCTATTTCAGTTCTTTTGAATAAAAGGAAGGTAGATTTTCTCAGTTCAGAAGGATAAAGACACAAGTCTGCTCAATGAGATGTAGTTACAAGATGCTGTGGCTTACTCCTAGCATGTACTGAACATCTATTTGTCAAATACTTGGAGATTTCTCCACTGGTTTTTGTGAGTTAAAACCTGGTGGTTATCTCAATTTGATATTAATTGCTAGTAATTTGCTTGTAATAACCTAATGATTGTGCCTACTGGAGGAAGATAACAAAAGAGAATGAGAGAAGGGAACCTTGCAGCAGTAGCTCTTAGATTCTGTGAATGAAGAAATCCCAAGAGGAAACCATAGTTAGTTACAACAATTAGCCAAGAGTGATTACACCGCAGAAAACAAGTATCCCACTTGTATTCTATCACTAACTAAAAGGCAAGAAAAAAAATTAAAGTAATGCAAGGTCTTAAACAAAGGGCATGGTTATATTGTCTTCCTAATAAGAATAACAAAGAGATCTGTTCTTATCACATAGGACATAGTATTTCCAGGGCTCTTCTGCTGATTGGGGAGGATAAAGTGTTTCTTGACAGAATGCATAAATTATTTTCATTAGGAAATCAGGCAGCTTAAGACTCCATTAAGGCAGAAAAAAATTAGTGCAGAACCTGGAGAGTGGATCAAAAGAGCAAAGAAGGAATGGGGAATTTTAAAAATGGTCTGTGCTAGAGATCTCTAACTAATACAAGAATCTCCAAGGTGAGGGAGATTCTAGGGCTGGTGGAGAAGTTCCAGGTTTAAGGTAGTTGAGGCTAATTGAAATATAATAAGAAATGTACAGGAGAGTATATAAATATGACAAAAGAAGACTAGGAGGAGAGGCAGTATATTTTTGGAGATGCAAGAAAGGCTTCTCTTACAAAAAGAGAGGTCAAGAAATGTGGGTTGGAATTGCTGGAAGGAAGATACTTAAGACTGATTATGTGATTGTCTGCAATATGAAGACAATGGTATGTAGACTAGATGTAGACATTAAGGAGGTCAAGTGTTTTCTAAGATTATTTTTTGGGCTGACAGACTTTCTATACCTGATGTCTGATTGATGTCTACACTGGTATTAATTCACTCTGATTATGAACCGTATAAAGGAAATTGTAATCCACTGTGATTATAAACTATGTATGGGAAATTGTTTTATAGTGGAGAGAGTGTACACTATGTCTCAGTATATAATCATCTACTTTTCCTCTGACGCTTTAAGCTAGTCATATCACTTATTATCAGCCTCCTGCTCACCCCTCAGATACCCCCTCCTGTCATTAGTGTCAGACCTTCACATCATATTTGTCTCCATCTGTCTCGGAACTCTTTTCTCTTACTCCAAATACACTCTACCCTCTTACCTTTGCCTTTTCTTATTTGTATATATGTAGCCTCAACCTATGGACTTTGATACTGTAAACCAACATTAAATTCTAAGCCCCACCCTGCCAACCACCTAAGTGGAATTCCTCCTCAGCTAGGGATATTTTAAAATTGAACCCAAGAGACTGTTTCAGGCCACAAGGGGAAGTGGGGGTCAGACATGCCTCATTATACTTCTCTGGCCATCACATAACAAATAAATAAATCAAAATATTTTAATCCCAAATATATTTCCTTCTCCTATCTTGAAATAGCCCTGCAAAGTTTGCTCTTTGGGAAAAATCTACATTCTGTAGAGAATCTCCTTTTCCCTTTTTCTTCTTTCCAAATCCAGGAGATAATCAACTAAGAGACAGGCACCCTTTTAAGTCCCATAAGAAAATATTTTACAGCATGTTCTCTCTGAAGACTGCTAGCTAAAAGCTTCCTCTACACAATAAAACTTTGGTCTCCACGATCCTTTATCTTAACTCAGACATTCCTTTCTGTTGATTCCAGGTCTTTGGATAAACTCAACCAATTGTCAACCACAAAAAATTTTAAATCTACCTACAAGCTGGAAGCCCCCTACTTCAAGCCATTCTGCCTTTCTGGCAGAATGTTTTTCTTAAATGTATTTGATTAAAGTCTTATGCCTCCCTAAAACAAGCTGCACCCTGACCATCCTGGGGACATGTTCTCAGGACCTCATGAGAGCTGTGTCATGGGCCATGGTCACTCATATTTGGCTCAGAATAAATCTCTTTAAATATTTTACAGAGTTTGACTCTTTTTGTTGACAATAATATCCACCCTTTTCTTCAGATCATATACTCTATTATTTACTTATTTATTGAGATGGAGTTTTGCTTCTGTTGCCCAGGCTGGAGTGCGATGGTGCAATCTCAGCTGGCTGCAACCTCCGCCTCCTGGGTTCAAGCGATTCTCCTGCCAAGTAGCTGGGATTACAGGTGCCTGCCACCACGTCCAGCTGATTTTTTGTGTTTTTAGTAGAGACAGGGTTTCACCATGTTGGCCAAGGTGATCTCGGACTCCTGATGTCAGGTGATCCACCCGCCTTAGCCTCCCAAAGTGCTGAGATTACAGATGTGGGCCACCGTGCCTGGCCCAGATCATATACTCTCTTGAATAGGAGTTGTCCTATTCTCGTTTCAACTTCAGGAAAACTATCCTTTGATGCACAGTCATTAGGCCAGCTCTGAGACTGGCCAGCCCTGACCTTAATCTCATCAAAAGAAGTAATGACAATGGGCATAATAGAATTAAATAAAGTATAAGAACACAGAAGAAGGAAGCAATGTATTAATGCATGAGCTAATCTTTATGAGTAGGACATTAACAGATCTTTAAAGAGAAAATGATATTTTGGGAAGATGGATTTATTTTAATAAAGTCATCTGGGTCTTGAAGTGCATAGCATTTTAAGAACAATGAGTCATCTATTGTAAGGGAAATATATTGAACATGTGCCAAAGAACTTGCTCTGAGATTAAGCTGAAAATACAGATTAGTGTCAGAATCTGAAGTGTCTTGAATGCTATGCTAAAACAATTTTACTTTCACTACTGATAGTAGAAGTCTCTAAAGGTCACTGAGCATGACCAATATGATCACATGTGTATTTGGACAAAGCAATTTTGTTACCAATGCACAATATAGTATTTGAAAAGAAAGAGATCAATAAAGGCTATTGTGATAGACAAATAAGAAATGACAGTATCTTGGGCGTTAATGTGGCAATAGAGATAGAAAGGAGAAAAAAATGGGAATATTTTGAAAATCAAATAGAATTAAGATGTTGTCTCAGATTATGGAGAAAGACAGATATAACAGTGACATAGGTTTCTATATTCAATAAATGGTTCATACCTTCTACTGTGATAGAATATTAAAGAACTGGAGATATGTCATTTCAAGTATGTTTAGTATGAGGTATATATTTAGTATGAGGATTAGCATATATAAATATCTAAAGGCAAATAGAAATTCAATTCTGCAGGTAATACAAGAGGGAAGTCATCTAGAGCTATTGATATGGACATGTAAATCTAGAAGGATCCTTGCTTCCATAGTACAGAAGCAGCTTATTTTACAAGTGCTAATATATTTATTTTGTTTTGTTTTGTTTTGGAGACAGTCTCACTTTGTCACCCAGGCTGGAGTGCAGTGTCGCGATCTCGGCTCCCTGCAACCTCCACTATCCAGGATCAAAGGATTCTCATGCCTCAGCCACCTGAGTAGCTGGAATTACAGGCACACGCTACCACTTCTAACTAACTTTTTTTGTATTATTAGTAGAGAAAGGGTTTCACCTTGTTGGCCAGGAAGGTCTCAAACTCCTGACCTCAAGGAATGCACTTGCCTTGGCCTCTCAAAGTGCTGGGATTACAGGCATGAGCCACCGCGCCCAGCCCAAGTGCTAATATATTTGCTATATTTTCATATAATGTATTTGCCCATAGTGGTTGCCTTGTTAATGTCTAAATTATCAACCAATAATAATTAAGAAAGTGATGGTATATAAAGTGTCAAATGCAGTTTTGTTATTTATTCTAACTTCTAACCTCCTATAAACAAATCTATTATCAACATATAGCTAATAACCAACACACAAATAAACAGTGTGTTATTTAAAAAGGTAAATACTTTAGCAAATTCCTTTTTCCAAAAAAAGAGATGTATTTCCAAAAAAAGAGAAATGTTGCTATACATTTCCTCGGGACTACATGCTAGGTTAAGGTAGTTCTACTGATGACAGATATGGCATACAGATATATATTTTACATTTCTATATCCAGCACAATAATGAGCACATATTAGAGACAATATGTTTTTGTTGAATGAAGAAAGTAAAATAATAAACATAAGATGTAAAAGACTAGTCCTTTATTGTGTAGTAACCCACTCCATGCTTATTGAATACTCCCTTCTGTGTAAAGTCTGCTTTTTCTTCAGTGCTGTTTACTTTGCTCAGGATTTAGAAGTTTCCCATAAAAATAATACAATGTTAATACATACATCATTCAGAGAAAGTTATGCAGAGTGGAAATGTATCTGGGTACAAAATACTACATACATCCCAGGACTTCTGGAACACAGAGAAAAACCGCATCAGAATTGAAGGTTTTAATTAATCGATCATAATAGGAGGACCAATCCAAAGTGCATTTTTTTCAAAATTCTGAAACAGAAATATTGTTACTAATTAAAATGTGACCAATTTTGTTTCTCAATGCTTTTGTTTCTCAGTGCTTTGCTAATATCACAGATTTTGATCAAATCATTCCCTTGAATTACCCCCTTGGCAGTGAATTGTATTTAATGACATTGGCATACCCATAGATTAGTTTCAGATGTATGAAGGAAAATTCTAAATGAATCCTTTCAATAGAAGTGAAATTAAAATAGACTGCACTTAATTTTTAGTCAGAGAATTATAGAGGGGCATTTATTTATGTGTGTATTTTTTGTTTGTTTGTTTTTAACATTTTGATTTGTTTCTCTACCTTCTGTAGCCATTAGGGTGATTTTGTTGACTGCAAGACCCATGTAGGGCAAGAAGGAATTCTAAACTAAATGTTAATTCTAAGTTATCAGTTGTTTTTCAATCATATTTTGGGAGATTTACATTAAATGGAAATTAATTTAATTGGTTTGCTTTCACATGTTTAAATGGTTGATTTATTACTTATCAATTTTTCCTTATACTGTCTTCATCTTATTTGTTGTAACAGCTTGGGAATCATGTAAAAGCCATCAGAAAACACGGTCACTATTTATTGTATAAATACTACTATGAAATCAAGTTGTTTTTTCTTTTTCCTTTTTACGTGTATCTGAGACTACCTTTTATGGCAAGCTACTTAACAGCTTATTAGATTGAGTAGCTGCAGGATAGATCTAAGCTATTCTCTTCCCTTCTCAGGAAGTCTTTGATTTGTTTTGACCATCTAAGGAAAGTTAATAGATCTTTGTCTGTATATGTTCTCTCCTTTATCTCATCTCTGAAAAATGTTCTGATCATTAGCATTGACAGAACAAGTTGTAGATATTAACTAAAATCCACATCAGAGGGAAGACACAGGGAATTTATTTACTTTCTGAATGTATATTCCATATTTTCCCTGAAGCAATTTCATATCCCAGGAGTATTTCTTCTCATTATGAACTATATCCATATGTGTTGAACAGTGAAACTTGTGCAGATTTTCAGAAATGAAAAGCATCTGAAGAAGCAAATGCTTTTTAACAAATATTATTGGGGTACCATACTTGAATATTATTATTCTTACTCAAAATTAATCACTGAAACAGTTTATCTCTCAATGGTAATGAAGAAGGAAAATGATTAATAAAAGGGCCTTGAGCCTCAAAAGAGGCATGTACTTTTATTAAAAACATATATTCAATAATATAAAAACTAGTGAATATGTGGCAGGATTTGCCTATCAATAAGTTAATACATTTTAATTTTTAATATTTAGATTGCATTTATATAGTATACGAATGCTATAAACAATTTATGAATATTATTGGAAATAAATTTTAGTTTTAGCCTAATAACTAATGCATGATTTAAGATTTTACAGATAATTTATTAAAGTCAATCCCCATCTGTTATATTATCAAAAATAACAAAACATTAACAATGAATAAATGGACTAATTGTATGTTTCATGCCAGACAAGTTGTACTGCTCTGGCATTAATAAAAATATTAAAAATTATGTAAAAAGTCCATTATTCACTTTCTACACAAGCTGATTGTTAAACATTGAATCATTATTTTTTTTTCTCATTTCTGGACTGTTGACCTATACAACTATGTATTTGTGCTGAAAAAAAAAGGCAATGCAGTCTGTTATAAAGAATTGTATTTTTTTTGTTGTTGTTTTTTGTTTTTTGTTTTTTGAGATGGAGTTTTGCACTGGTTGCCCAGGGCGAACGGAGTGCAATGGTGTGATCTCAGCTAACCACAGCCTCCACCTCCCAGGTTCAAGTGATTCTGCTGCCTCAGTCTCCTGAGTAGCTGGGATTACAGGCATGCACCACCACACCCGGCTAATTTCGTATTTTTAGCAGAGATGGGGTTTCTCCATGTTGATCAGGCTGGTCTCAAACTCCCGACCTCAGGTGATCCACCTGCCTTGGCCTCCCAAAGTGCTAGGATTGCAGGTATGAGCCACTGCACCCGGCAAGAATTGTATTTTTCTTAAAAATCCTTTATTCAATAAAAATTTATACTTATTTATTGAAGATGTACTGGGTACTTTACGAGGCCCCCAAAATATTAAAAAGATGACTATTTTCTATTTAATGTATATAGGTAGTAATTAGATTAAGACATTGGCAGAAATAATTTCCATATTGTAAGAGGCATTTAAAATTTAAGGAAATTCTGCCTTAACCCAAAGACGGAGCATATATTTCATTATGTACATTATTTCAAATTTAATAATTGGAGGATTTCTCCATTCAGGAGATCTATGTGATTGTATTCATCTTATAAAAAGTTAATTTTCCTTATGCCTAAAATATGCCAAACATGTTATAGCAATATAGTAGTTGAAGTTTTTATAAACCACTGGAAGTGGCCTATCTTGTAGTTTCAATGTGGTGAGTTCTTAATTTTATTTTTCTTTGGAGTTTAAAGGTTGAAAAACAAAGATAATAATGTAGGGAAATACCAAATTACAACACAAACTTACTAAAGCTTAGAAATGTAAGTATTCAATGAAAAGGGAAAGTATTTAACTTACAGATAGTAAATTGTTACTCCATGTTTTAGTCCATTCCTGCTGCTGCAACACAATACCTTAGACTGGGTAATTTAAAAGCAGTAGAATTCATTGCTCACAGTTCTGGAGACTGGGAAGTCCAAGATCAAAACAATTCAATGTTGGGAAAGGACTTGCTCTCTGCTTCTAAGATGACACCTTCTTGCTGCATTCTCACATGGCAGAAGAGGGTAATGAGCCCACACACCTCTTGCATAAGGACACTAATCCCAGCAATGAAATCTCTGCTCTCATAATCTAATTACCTCTTTAATGACCTACCTCTTATTACTATTGCATTTGGATAACTGTTTTGATTTTTAATAGAGATAAGGTCTCACTATATTGCCCAGGCTGATCTCAAACTCTTGTGCTCAAGGGATATTTCTACCTCGGTCTCCCAATGTACTGGAATTACAGGTGTGAGCCCCTGCTCCAGGCCTACAAACAATGACATATTATAGCCAATCAGAGTTTCTTGTCACTATGCTATAATTAATGTTTTTATGCAGAATGGAGAATGTCAAGACAAAAATGAATAAACCAACTTTTCAGTTGCCTATAATGCTGAAATAAAAACTTAGGGAATCAGGTGAAGATATCACTGGTCTTCATATTGAAGGAGAGTTTGGATTTTTACCTGTATTGGTAGATTATAAAATGAAGGCTTAAACTATTGTTTTCTGACTATCTTTAACAATAAAATTTTAGGTGCATTTCTAACTAGAAAAAGAGGCATTATAAATGATACCACGTAAATGGATAATTCGTAATTCTCTAATGGTTTAGAATTATTCATCTAGCTATAAATATAGTCTGAGTAGTTACTATATAGAGACCAAACCTAATTGATTATTATCTCATCTGCACTATCATTAGGTAATTATTTTATATGCTTCAACTAACTGGAATGTTTTCTAGATTGAGAATAAGTAAGTAAAGTTAGATAAAAGGCAAAGTAATTTGCAGAACAAAAATATGTGTAATCAGTAGACATATTTATGGTTAGCATGTCTTCAATTAAAAGTTACACTTTCCTACTGGGCGTGGTCGCTCATGTCTGTAATCCCAGCACTTTGGGAGGCTGAGGCAGAAGGACTGCCTGGGTAACATGATGAAACCCATTCTCTACAAAAAATACGAAAATTAGATGGGTGTGGTGGCATGCACCTATAGTCCCCCAGCTACCCGAGAGGCTGATGTGGGAGGATCACTTGAGTCTGGGAGGAGGAAGTTGCAGTGAGCCAAGATCACACACTGCACTGCAGCCTGGATGACAGAATGAAACCCTGTCTCATAAAAAAAAAAAAAGTTATGCTTTCCAAGAGGATTAATCTTACTCTATTTTTATAGCCATTTGTGGAGGTATCCCTTAAAGAAATCATTGATAAAATACGAAAGCATAATCTTTGCAGTGTTGATTTTTCATCATTCATTCACTGAAGAAGCATTGTTATCTACCTATTACATGCTGTACATTAGGCACTAGGAATACAAAGATTAATGCATTTAAATATATTATTGTAAATGCATGGGCAATAAGTTATTATTTAGATTATTTAATCAATGTATAACAGAAACCTGAATAATTCTACCTCACTATTTTTTCAGAGGGACTATTTTATACCATTTTATTCCTTATTTCAACTTTTCACCTAATTTTAGTGGCAAAAGGTTGAAAATATGATTAATGTGTATGAGTTAAACAAATGGCTTCCCACCTTATAGTTACTAGACTCTCAAACTCTACAGTATAAAACAAGCCATAAGTTTTCCTATGATTACAGAATCTCATATATTTTGGAAGGAGCTTTGGAATGTGTTTTATCCAACCTCCTGAAAAATGTTGGAGTTTCTTCTTTATCCTTCCCAAAGGGGAGGGGAATAGGCTATGGAAGTTGATTACAGTAGTTGAAATATGGATAAAAGAAGAACAAGAAGAGTGAATGAGAATAGGTTTAGAAGACAAATAGCTCTTTCTCTCAATTTTGCAGAAGGCTGGCTGTGATTATTGGTATAAGCCAGGATAAGTCAAATAATCAAATATAAAAATTGCAGTGACTTTAGAATAAATTGCTGGGGACTTAAATTTGAAAACCCCTTTTGTTTGATTTAATGCAGTTGAGTTCTGTGTGTATATCAGGAAAAATGAAAAAAAATCATAAGCTTCTTTGTAAGCTCATTATTTCTACATTTCCCAATCGGTAATTTTTAGGTGACTAAAATAATGAGTTTAAACATTATTCATTCACCTGGTTCTCAATAATATCATGGTTGTTTTTATTGTAACATTGAAATTTTAAAGTGGTTTTTAGTATAAGATATGTAGCTTCTTTCTCTGCTTCTTGCAGGAATATGCCTAAACAAAACTGAAAAAAAATTGCAAATAGATATGTGAATCATTTTCCCCTTGAGACTCTGCTTCATATAAAGAATGCTTCTTTCAAGCTACTTTCCTATTCAAAATCCTCTGTAGATTATCTCTAGGATTAAGACTAAATTTGTGGGGCTAATATTCCATTCAAAGTAGCCACAATCTACACTCCGTCACTTTTTAAAAATTTATTTAAATTTGAAATAAATTCTCATTAGCCACTACTATTGGCCTATTTATACCTTTTTCCAAATTGCCAGGCACACTCTGTAATCAGTTATAGTCTCTTAAATCTGCTATGTGCATTTCTATCTCTATCATTTTGCTCGCATTGATTTTGCTAATTAAATTCTTTCTGCTCTCTTCCTTTCCCACCTAAGTTATAATGGTTTTAAGTGTGTATCTAAATTTAATGTTCTTGGAATTTTTCAGCCAGGCTCTGTTGCACAGTCCTTAAAAATCAAGTCCTATCAATGAGAAACCACACTATGATGCTTACTTACTTTCTATCATGGGCAATTCATGAAAAATCTTTGTGCTATGTATTTAGTTATCATAATTGGAAATACTACTAGCAATATCACATGGGTTTGTTGTGAAGATTAAATGAACTAATATTTGGAAAATGTAAACATTCTATAAGTGTTGCTACTGTTGCTGATATTATTGCTATTGTTGCTATTATTAGGCTATGTGACAACATGTTATTGCCTCATATAATTTCTTAGCTATATTAATTCAATTTTTATATGTGATTGACATATCTCTTTAAATTTTAAGCTCTTTAAAACTGAATAAAACATGTGGGATAATTTCTAAATATCCTAATTACTTTGGACATTTTATAGTAAAAGTTCAAGAAAATGTGCTCAATCAATGAGTGAAATTATGAATGAAAGACTGAAACAATGAATCCTTGTATTCAACATCCAACAATCCAACATTCTTCTATTCCCATTTGTCCATATAGATCAATACTATTATCTTAAATCACATTTTCTTCAGATAAATTTAGCCTTTTATAGAAATTTTGTTTTATAAATTTTGTTGATTGTTATAAACTCTACTACAGATAATTTTCTTTTGTGTTACATGTGTAAGTATAAATGAAGTGAACAATAAATATTTCATAAAAATATAAACTAGAGGATTTTAGCATCATTATTAGATAAATTCTCCCAAATGTTAACAACTAATTTATAACCAAAACAATTTGTATCTGAAATAAGTTATTGTATATTACATAGGTTAGGTAGAAATTTTATTTTCAATAATGTAAGCTCTGAATATTGATTTAACCAATTTATGACATTAATAAAGTATGATATTTGGTGAAATTTTTATTACTTTAACAAAAAAAACTTTCAGTAATATTTTGAGAGTTTTCTACCAAGTCATTTGTACTGGGAAGCAGGTAGTCATAGAACCAGATGTGCTGAAAGAACTAGGGTTATTTTGGAGGGTGAGAATGATGAGGTGAGGAAGACGGAACAAAATCTCACAAAATGAAACATAAAAAACAACAAGAATAACCAAATCTTCTTCCACTAGGAGGTATTCTCGTTCTGTTCAATGTCATTATTAGCAGTTGGATGTCTTTTGGGAACACGTGGTTATAAATAAGCATTGCCTCCTGATTTATGAAACGATTTCTGTTTATTCCTATATATTTATCAGTTTTAAAATCAGGAAATAAAATTTTAAGAATAAATAGAAATGTGGAAACAAATATGAAAAGAAACAGTGAAAACATGTGATAGTGCTTGTCTTCTGAGAAGTGAATGTTCAAAAGGAAAATTGAGTCAACAGACAAGTGTTTCTCATTTGAATCCTTGTAATGAAGCTTGAATTTTAACATAATAAGACATAAACGTAATGACTATAAAAGCAAAACATGAGATCAAGCAATGCTTACAGGGTACTTATAAAGTAAGCAAGACCACATTAATCTAAAAGCATACTTGGTACCTCCTTAACCTTGGCCTTTCCCTTTTGTCCTCTCTTCTCTTTATCCCTTCAAAAAACCAATCCTCCCACTCTTCCTTATTTTAGTCACAATTTGGAGAATATTAACTCATACCAATGTAAATATATCTTTTTCCAGGAATACTCTAGTTTTCAGAAGGATCACAGTTTTCAACATAAAACGTTTGTGAAACTTAAGTTATCAACTAGCAGAGGATGTTTAAGATTTCAGTGTGAAAGAATGAACAGTTGTCAGAATAAACACTTCCATGAGAAATGTATACCTACTCATGCATAAGACAAAACTTTAATATTTGCCTAAGCAAACTTTATGGCAACTTTTGAATACAAGAAATATTTATTGACTTCCAATAATTTTGGAATGGGTATACATATTCATAATTTCCAGAAGTTCAATTTGTTTTCAGATTATGTTTAGCTGCCAAACATTTACCAGTACATGATAGAGAGAGAGAGATAGGCAGACAAATGTAAGAAATGCAAAGTTGGATTCTATCTGTTTGCCACTGTAGATCCAGTCTCTACCTTTTTCTCCCCTGCTTTGCTCCCTAGGAATCTGAATTATATTGACTGATAAATGAACTCCCTTCCCCTCCAACTTCTAATTGATTTCCACTAAGAAGAAAAAGGGCAGGAGATTTAAAGGATCAAGGAGAGTGATTTTGGGAAATTTATTGCTCTGGCACCCAATCTGAGACTCAGCGTTCTGTTACTTCCTTGACCAAAGTTCTAAGTTCCTGTCATGTAGCCCTACCCTATCAACAAAATTTGTCTTGTCACCAACTCCAGTAAACCTCTCGCTCACTTCTCATCAAAGAATATTACACAATCCCCACTGTTATTAGCCTTAGGATTCTTCATTATCCCTTGTAGTTCCCTATGTTTTCTAATATATATTTGTAAATAGTCCTTTTTCATCCTGTCTTAAAAATATCTTGCTCGGAGCCCTAGAACTCCTAAGATTTCAGGATTTTGTCCTGGAATCTTAAGTACAATAGATGGAGTCACACTTCTTAATCACTGGAATCCCTGGGATTAGTGGGATTTTGTTTTTTATTCCTAATTATGTCTACCTTTTGTGATGTCTCTATTTTTAAATACATTTATCTTCCATTTGATTACTGCATATGTTAATAATTATAGCACTAAAAATGGTTAATAGTCATTATGTGTTTATTGGCTGTCAGCATTATAGTAAAAGGCTCGAACACATTAGTTTACAGCATCCCTATGAAAGAATTACTAAAATTATCCCCTACTAAAGATGAAGAAATTGAGACTTGCTTAGGTCAAGTGACTGTTCCACAGTCACACAGCTAGTATAATAAGCAAGATTTAAAACAAAGCATCAGGGCTCCATGCTTTTAACCACCATACAGTGTTGTGTAGTACTTCACTATATACATTTGAACCTAGACAGAATAAAATTAATTTTAAAAAAGTATTTAGCACATTGTAGTTGCCTGCTATAGATGCCATTTAGACATTAAAATTTTCATGTGAATTGAACTCCAGTGATAGTTACAAAAAAGTGCTTTGGACAATTTTTTAAATAGGAAACAGCATGTTACTCAGTGATAAAGCACACGAAAATGGTATGAAACTTTTAAAACCTAAAGGACCTGACACTTTAAATTTGTTCTAGAAGTCATTAAAGTCATATATATTTAGGGACCATAGCAAAACTAAATAACACATCAGAATTTTGTACAAAATTATTTTTTGAGTACTTAGTAATATGCTATCATATAAAGTGTGATAACTTTTTCTAAATAATGACTTAAAAAATGAATCATAAAACTTTACATCCCATAGCAATCAACAATAAACCTATATGGGAGTACAGAGTATATATATTCCGTGTAAAACCACATGTTTTTTTCTTCATATTCATCCTATCAAATTAAAAAAATCAAAGGAAAAATTTTGATGAACTGGTATCTTTCCTCATAAAATAAAAACAGGATGTGTCCTGGTTCTATATTCTTCAATTTTACTCTTTGAATGTAAGCATGAGAGAAAGCATTAAATCACAATACTGTTAGGATGAATTGGTTATATTCAGATAGACACTGATTATGTTTGACTGTTCTTAAAGGGACTGAACAAAATTTGCGTCAATAAAATTAATTCATACAACTGCATTCAATCATGCAGGAAAGATAACAGTCTAAAGTAAATGTTTAAATTTTCTTGTTTATTCTAATGAGAGAAATTCTTTCCTTGTGAATAACATTCATATGTATGAGGAATGAGCAAAAAGATAAACTTCATAGATACTCCAAACTAAATAATTTTGTTACTTAACTATAAGCTTAAAATAATTGAAGAAGGGAAAGCAAATGTTCTTCTCAGCTTTTTGGATAATTGAAAAAAAGTTAAGCTACTTTTGAAGTTAGACTGCATCTATAAGCTTTTCACATTTGCAGGCACCAGTTATGAATCAGTTTGTTCTGAAACAGTTAAAAATAAAATAGTTTCTTCACGATCAAAAAAATAAAAAACAGCATGAATAATAATAAAACTCCTCAGCACTGGAAGAAGTTGGAGAGGCTCTCTCTCAGGCTTAGAAAAAATGAGGAAGCCATCAAAAATTCAAGACCACAGACAGAGAGAGGTACACCTGCTTCAAACAGCAGGACTGCTGTACCTCCATTCTCCACTTTCTCCTTCTCCTGCCCCAAACAATCCCTACACAAACATAAATTTTAGTTATATATATGTGTACATATAATATATATTAGTATATATAATATATAATATATATAATATATATTTTATATATATAAAATATACATATATATTATATATATATAAATAATATATATTTTATATATATTATATATATAAATAATATATATTTTATATATATTATATATATAAATAATATATATTTTATATATATTATATATAATATCTCAGTGCCATCTGAGTTGTAGATTCTATCATCATTTTTTCCTCTGTGGAACTGTTGTGGAGACAAATTGAGAAATTAGCAAGTGCATTATTCTGGTTCTAAGCAACAGCAACTGGAATCAGGGAAGGCTGATGCAAACCCTCTAGGAATAGTATATAAATTGTTAGTGTAGTCTATTCTAATGCTTAAACAACCTTTACTGTATTGACAGTCTCCTACTGCTACTCTCTCCATAGTGAAGCCTAAGCCCATTTACCCTTGTTCTGTCGGCCCAGCTGAATGACAGCAGATCAATTGTCTTTCTAAAGGTCCTTTCAGTTTAGTTTATATTTGTAGAATTATTTTTTCTCACTTTTGCCTTCTCTAGATTGAACCATCCAATTGTTTTAGTTAACTTTGACATTTTCACTTCTTTGTCTCTAGCCGTAACTCTTTATCTTATTCCTATTCTTTTTTGTTTGGGTAACATGAATAATCGAGTCCATATGCTATGCTTTTCCTTATATATTAAGTGTGTTCTTTAACTTGTGTTTGATTAATAACTTGTGTTTTCAGATTATCTTCTTATCAAAACCAAGATTTTTCTGAAATGCTTTAATACTGATCTTTATCCATGATATAGTTGTTATTTTTACCTTCTGACCCTTAAACTTATCTTTGACTTGTTACCTCAGTTACCAAATATTCTGAAGTTAATATTCTTCAATGTTCTAGCTAATGTTTTCTAATATATACTCTCTTTTCTGTAGAAGAGTTTTTAAGTGCTGCTATTTTACTGGGATTTCAATAAAATTTATCTCAAACATCCTACATATGGTAAAGCTCAATAAATATTTGCCGAATTTGGTCATCCATGGTATTGCTAGTGGTTTCCTAAATCAGCATGTGGAAATAGATTTTATGAATATGTCAGACTTCTCAGGAAATTATGACAGAATTAAATAATAGTGTCTGTAGTATGTTGCCTTCTTTCTCAGAAAGATGTTTGCTGAATTATATGAATCAATTTTAAGCTTTATTCTTTCTGTAATCAGTCTATCACCATCTACTTCTGTACCACCTTCTCTTTACTTACTACAACTTTACTTTCCAACTTACTCATTCTATCATTAGAGGTTTGATTAGTGCACAGCTTATTGAATCATTGGAGCTGTTACTTAGAATCCTGATCATTTAAGGCCATTCACAGATTGATGATGTGCAAAATTTTAAGTTTACTTTGATGTGATTCAATAAAAGAAAATGTCTGGGATTGCTTATCTTTAATCTATGCATGATGGAACACAAGTTAAGTCTCTAAAAATTATTTTAATAAGAGCTTACAAATTTCTAGGTGTTTTGTTTCACATTTTAAAAAATTGATATACTTCTTTAAGAGCTTTTTTATGCTCATAGCAAAATTGAGTGAAAACTGTGAAGTTTCCATATATCACTGGTTGCTCTACTAGTACAGCCTTCCCCACTGTCTACATCCCACATCACAATGGTATATTTGTAGAGTCAAACCTACATTGATGCATCCTTATCACTCAAAGTTCATAGTTCACATTAGGGTTCGCGCTTGGTCCTGTATACTCTACTGCAGATTTTAACAAATGTACAATGCAATGTATTCACCACTGTAATATCATGTAGAATTTGTTCAATGTCATTAAAATCTTCTGTGCTTTGTGTACTCTTTGCCTATTTTTTAATCGAGTTGTTTGTTTTCTTATTGTTTGATGTTAAGAGCTCTTTGTGTACTTCAAGACAAAGTGAGTTCTTGAAAGTTTTGAGCCTTCCTGTTCTATGAAACATAGAATTAGTCTCTACTTATTTAGTTCTTCCTTGCTATCATTCACTACAGTTTTTCTTTTTTAATTATACTTTAAGTTCTAGGGTACATGTGCACAACGTGCAGGTTTGTTACATATGTATACATGTGCCATGTTGGTGTGCTGCACCCGTTAACTCATCATTTACATTAGGTATATCTCCTAATGCTATCCCTCCCCCATCCCCCCATCCCACAACAGTACACAAAGAGCTCTTTGTGTACTTTGTGAAAAACAGCCCTTTATCAGATGTGTATTGAATATTTTTTCCCAATGTGAGGCTTCTCTTTTATTCTCTTGATATTGTGTTTTGCAAAGCAAAAGTTTTTAATTTTAATGAAGAGTAGTTTATCAATTATTTCTTTTATAGATTGTGCCTTTGGTGTATCTAAAAAGTCCTTGCCATACCAAAGGTAATCTAGGTTTTCTCCTATGTTATCTTCAAGAGGTTTATAGCTTTGTGTTTTACATTGAGATCTCTGATGCATTTTGAGTTGACTTTTGTGAAGGATGTAAGATCTGTATCTAAATTTATTTGTTTTTGCATGTGGATGTCCAGTTATTCCAGCACCATTACTTGAAAAGTCTATTTTTGGTTCACTGCATTGCCTTTGCTTCTTTTCAAAAGATCAGTTGACTATATTTAAGTGGATCTACTTAGGTGGGCTCTCTGTTACATGCCATTTATCAGTTTATTCTTTCCCCAATATCACACTGTCTTGATTACTATAGCTTTCTAGTAAGTCTTGAAGTTGAATAATGTCAATCTTCCAACTTTGTTCATTTTCAATATTGAATTGGCTTTTCTGTATATTTCACCTTACTATGTAAATTTTATAATTGATTTGTCAATATCTGCAAAATAGCTTACTGTTATTTTGATTGAGATTGCATTAAATCTATAGAACAAGTTGGGACAAAGTGAGTTCTTGAAAGTTTTGAGCCTTCCTGTTCTATGAAACATAGAATTAGTCTCTACTTATTTAGTTCTTCCTTGCTATCATTCACTACAGTTTTTCTTTTTTAATTATACTTTAAGTTCTAGGGTACATGTGCACAACGTGCAGGTTTGTTACATATGTATACATGTGCCATGTTGGTGTGCTGCACTCGTTAACTCATCATTTACATTAGATATACCTCCTAATGCTATCCCTCCCCCATCCCCCCATCCCACAACAGGCCTTAGTGTGTGATGTTCCCCGCTCTATGTCCAACTGTTCTCATTGTTCAGTTCCCACCTATGAGTGAGAACATGCGGTGTTTGGTTTTCTGTCCTTGAGATAGTTTGCTGAGAATGATGGTTTCCAGCTTCATCCATGTCCCTACAAAGGACATGAACTCATCCTTTTTTATGGCTGCATAGTATTCCATGGTGTATATCTGCCACATTTTCTTAATCCAGTCTATCGTTGTTGGACATTTGGGTTGGTTCCAAGTCTTTACTGTTGTGAATAGTGCCACAATAAACATACGTGTGCATGTGTCTTTATAGCAGCATGATTTATAATCCTTTGGGTATATACCCCATAATGGGATGGTTGGGTCAAATGGTATTTCTAGTTCTAGATCCTTGAGGAATTGCCACACTGTCTTCCACAAAGGTTGAACTAGTTTACAGTCCCACCAACAGTGTAAAAGCATTCCTATTGCTCCACATCCTCTCCAGCACCTGTTGTTTCCTGACTTTTTAATGATTGCCATTCTAAATGGTGTGAGATGTTATCGCATTGTGGTTTTGATTTGCATTTCTCTGATGACCAGTGATGATGAGCATTTTTTCATGTGTCTGTTGGCTGCATAAATGTCTTCTTTTGAGAAGTGTTTCTTCATATGCTTCACCCAATTTTTGATGGGGTTGTTTGATTTTTTTTCTTGTAAATTTGTTTAAGTTCTTTGTAGATTCTGGATATTAGCCCTTTGCCAGATGGGTAGATTGTAAAAATTTTCTCCCATTCTGTAGGTTGCCTGTTCACTCTGATGGCAGTTTCTTTTGTTGTGCAGAAGCTATTTAGTTTAATTTGATCCCATTTGTTAATTTTGGCTTTTGTTGCCATTGCTTTTGGTGTTTTAGTCAAGAAGTCCTTGTCCATGCCTATGTCCTGAATGGTATTGCCTAGGTTTTCTTCTAGGGTTTTTATGGTTTTAGGTCTAACATTTAAGTTTTTAATCCATCTTGAATTAATTTTTGTATAAGGTGTAAAGAAGGGATCCAGTTTCAGCTTTCTACATATGGCTAGCCCATTTTCCCAGCACCATTTATTAAATAGGAGATTCCGGTATGTTGTGTGTTTGTTCTCATTGGTTTCAAAGAACATCTTTATTTCTGCTTTCATTTCGTTATGTACCCAGTAGTCATTTAGGAGCAGCTTGTTCAATTTCCGTGTAGTTGAGCGGTTTTGAGTGAGTTTCTTAATCCTGAGTTCTAGTTTGATTGCACTGTGGTCTGAGAGACAGTTTGTTATAATTTCTGTTCTTTTACATTTGCTGAGGAGTGCTTTACTTCCAACTATGTGGTCAATTTTGGAATAAGTATGATGTGGTGCTGAGAAGAATGTATATTCTGTTGATTTGGGGTGGAGAGTTCTATAGATGTCTATCAGGTCTGCTTGGTGCAGAGCTGAGTTCAATTCCTGGATATCCTTGTTACTTTTTGTCTCGTTGATCTGTCTAATGTTGACAGTGTGGTGTTAAAGTCTCCCATTATTGTTGTGTGGGAGTCTAAGTCTCTTTCTAGGTCTCTAAGGACTTGTTTTATGAATCTGGGTGCTCCTGTATTGGATGCATATATATTTAGGATAGTTAGCTCTTCTTGTTGAATTGATCCCTTTACCATTTTGTAATGGCCTTCTTTGTCTTTTTGATCTTTGTTGGTTTAAAGTCTGTTTTATCAGAGACTAGGATTGCAACCCCTCCTTTTTTTGTTTTCCATTTGCTTGGTAGGTCTTCCTCCATCCCTTTATTTTGAGCCTATGTGTGTCTCTGCACATGAGATGGGTTTCCTGAATACAGCACACTGATGGGTCTTGACTCTTTATCCAATTTGCCAGTCTGTGTCTTTTAATTGGAGCATTTATCCCATTTACATTTAAGGTTAATATTGTTATGTATGAATTTGATCCTGTCATTATGATGTTAGCTGGTTATTTTGCTTGTTAGTTGATGCAGTTTCTTCCTAGCATCGATGGTCTTTACAATTTGGCATATTTTTGCAGTGGCTGGTACTGGTTGTTCCTTTCCATATTTAGGGCTTCCTTCAGGACCTCTTGTAAGGCAGGCCTGGTGGTGACAAAATCTCTCAGCATTTGCTTGTCTGTAAAGAATTTTCTTTCTCCTTCCTTTCTGAAGCTTAATTTGGCTGGATATGAAATTCTGAGTTGAAAATTCTTTTCTTTAAGAATGTTGAATATTGGCCCCCACTCTCTTCCGGCTTGTAGAGTTTGTACCCAGAGATCCACTGTTAGCCTGACAGGCTTCCCTTTGTGGGTATCCCGACCTGTCTCTCTGGCTGCCCTTAACATTTTTTCCTTCATTTCAACTTTGGTGAATCTGACAATTATGGGTCTTGGAGTTGCTCTTCTCAAGGAGTATCTTTGTGGCATTCTCTGTATTTCCTGAATTTGAATGTTGGCCTGCCTTGCTTGGTTGGGGAAGTTCTCCTGGATAATATCCTGCAGAGTGTTTTCCAGCTTGGTTCCATTCTCCCCGTCACTTTCAGGTACACCAATCAGACCTAGATTTGGTCTTTTCACATAGTCCTATATTTCTTGGAGGCTTTGTTTATTTCTTTTTACTCTTTTTTCTCTAAACTTCTCTTCTTGCTTCATTTCATTCATTTGATCTTCAATCACTGATACCCTTTCTTCCACTTGATCGAATTGGCTACTGAAGCTTGTGCATGTGTCATGTAGTTCTCGTGCCATGGTTTTCAGCTCCATCAGGTCATTTAAGGTCTTCTCTATGCTGTTTATTCTAGTTAGCCATTCACCTAATCATTTTTCCAGTTTTTTATCTTCTTAGCAATGGGTTCGAACATCCTCCTTTAGCTCGGAGAAGTTTGTTTTTACCGATTGTCTGAAGCCTTCTTCTCTCAACTTGTCAAAGTCAGTCCCCATCCTGCTTTGTTCTGTTGCTGGCAAGGAGCTGCATTCCTTTGGAGGAGAAGAGGTGCTCTGATTTTTAGAATTTTCAGCTTTTCTGCTCTGATTTCTCCCTGTCTTTTTGGTTTTTATCTACCTTTGGTCTTTGATGATAGTGACGTACAGATGGGGTTTTGGTGTGGATGTCTTTTCTGTTTGTTACGTTTCTTTCTAACAGTCAGCACCCTCAGCTGCAGGTCTGTTGGAGTTTGCTAGAGGTCCACTCCAGACCCTGTTTGCCTGGGCATCACCAGTGGAGGCTGCAGAACAGCAAATATTGCAGAACGGCAAGTGTTGCTGCCAGATTGTTCCTCTGGAACTTTGTCTCACAGGGGCACCCTGCCATGTGAGGTATCAGTCTGCCCCTACTGGGGGGTGCCTCCCAGTTACGCTACTCGGGGGTCAGGGACCCACTTGAGGAGGCAGTCTGTCCGTTCTCAGATCTCAAAGTCTGTTCTGGGAGAACCACTACTCTCTTCAAAGCTGTCAGACAGGGACATTTAAGTCTGCAGAAGTTTCTGCTGCCTTTATTTCAGCTATGCCCTGTCCCCAGAGGTGGAGTCTACAGAGGCAGGCAGGCCTCCTTGAGCTGCAGTGGGCTCCACCCAGTTCAAGCTTCCTAGCCACTTTCTTTACCTGCTCAAGCCTCAGCAATTGCGGACGCCCCTCCCCCAGCCTCACTGCTGCCTTACAGTTGGATATCAGACTGCTGTGCTAACGGTGAGGGAGGCTCCGTGAGCATGGGACCCTCCGAGCCAGGTGTGGGATATAATCTCCTGGTGTGCCATTTGCTAAGACCATTGGAAAAGCACAGTATTAGGGTGTGAGTGTCCCGATTTTCCAGGTACTGTCTGTTATGGCTTCCCTTGGCTAGCAAAGGGAATTCCCTGACCCCTTGTGCTTCCTGGGTGAGGCGATGCCCCGTCCTGCTTCAGCTCATGGTCTGTATGCTGCACCCACTATCCAACAAGCCCCAGTGAGATGAACTGGGTACCTCAGTTGGAAATGCAGAAATCACCCCTCTTCTGTGTCGCTTACACTGGGAGCTGTAGACTGGAGCTGTTCCTTTTTGGCCATCTTGGAACCTCCCTCCATTCACTACAGTTTTGTTTTCTTCCTATGGATTTTGTATATAATTTGGTAGATATATATCTAAGTATCTAATTTTTGTGGATGCTAATATAAATAGTAATGTGTTCTTAATTTAAAATTCCACTTGTTCATTGCCTGTTTATAAAAATAATTGACTTGTATAATAACTTTCTATCTTACAACCTTGCTATCATTACATATTAGATCCAGAAGGGCTTCTTTTGTTTTTTTTTTAGATTTTCTCCATAGATAATCATGCTATCTGTGAACAAAAGCAGTTTTGTTTCTTCCCTCCCAGTCTGTATAACTTTCATTTTATTTTCTTATTTTGTTGCATTAGCAGGACTTCCAGTACAATGTTGAAAACAGTGGTGGTGTGGAGATTCTAAGCTTGTTCCTTATCTTAGAAAGAAAACTTAAAGTTTATTACCATTAAGTATGATTTTAGTTGTAGGTTTTATTGTAGATGTTCTTTATTAAGTTCAGGAAGCTCCCCTATTCCTAGTTTGCTGAGTGTTGGTATCATGACTGGGTTTTTAATATTGTCAAATGTTTTTTCTGCATCTATTGATGTAATTTTGTAATTTTTATTCTTTTGCCTGCTGGTATGATGGATTATCTGAATTGAATATGAAAAGTTGAACAAATCTGGCATGACTGGGATAAATCCTACTTGATATGGTGTATAAATATTTTTATATATTGCTTTTGATTTACTAATAGCTTGTTAAGGAGGTTTGCATTGATGTTTATGAGAGATGTAGGTCTGTAGTTTACTTGGACTGGATTTGATAGTAGAGTAATGCTGACCTTATATAGAGAATGAGTTAGGAACCATTCCTTCTGCTTCCCTCTTCTGGAAGAAATTGTAGATAAATTTGTATAATTTCTACCTTAATAGTTTGATAGAATTTGCCAGTTAACCCATATCTTTTTTTGGAAATTTATCTATTATTGATTCTTTAATAGATTTATGCCTTCTCAGATTATCTATTCTTGTATTAGGTTTGACAGATTGTGTCTTTCAATTAATTGATCCATTTCATCCAGGTTATCAAATATGTAGGCACGGACCTTTGCCTAATATTTCTTTATTATCATTGTAATGTTTATGTGTTCTGTAATTATGCCCCCTCTTCTATTTCTGATTTTGGTAATTTGTGATTCTCCCTTTTATTCTCAGCCTAGCTAGAGGGTTATTAATTTTATTGATTTTACATAAAATCAGCTTTTCGTTTCATTGCTCTCTATTGATTTCCTGTTTTAAATTTCATTGATTTGGGCTCTAATTTTATTTCTTTATTCTACCTACTTTGGATTTAATTTGCTCTTCTTTTTCTAGTTTCTTGTGGATATTTACATGATTGATTTTAGATTTTTCCTTTTTTCTAATATATGCATTAAATGCTATAAATGTCCTACTAAGGAATGTTTTCTCTGCATCCCACAAATTTTGATGAGTAGTATTTTTGTTTTTATTTAGTTAAAAATATTTTTTAAATTTCTCTTGAGTTTTCTTTTTTTTTTTTTTTCACCCTTGTGCTATTTAGGAGTGTGTCATTTAAATTCCAAGTATTTTGGGATTTTTAAGCTCTCCTTCTGTTACTAATTTCTAGTTTAATTCTAGAACTTACTTAGTCTGAGAGTAGACATTGCATGATTTATATTATTTTTAATTTGTTAAGGTGTGTTTTATGGCCCCGAATATGGCTTATCTTGGAGAATGTTCCACATGAGCTTTAGTGTGTAGATTCAAATTACATGTAATTGACTGGTGATGCTACTAAGTTTAGTAATGTCCTTACTAATTTTCTACCTGCTGGATTTGCATATTTCTGTTAGAGGGATGTTACAATCAGCTATGATAATGGATTCATCTATTTTGTCCTGTAGTTCTATCAGGTTTTGTTTCACATATTTTGACGCTTTGTTGTTAGACACATACACGTTAAGGATTGTTACATTTTCTTGGAGAATTGGCCCCTTTATCATTATGTAGTGCTCCTTTTGTCCTGAAATCTGCTGTATCTGAAACTATAGCTAAGTTCACTTTCTCTCGATCAGTATTGGCATAGTATACCTTTTTCCTTCTGTTTACTTTTAATCTACACATGCCTTTATATTTAAAATGGGTTTCTTATAGACAACATGTAGTTGGGTCTTATTTTATGATCCATTCTGACAATCTGTCTTATAATTGTTATATTTATACAACTGAATTTTAAATTGATGAATGGTACAGTTATACTAATATGTATCATATTTGTTTCTATTTTATATTTGTTGCTCTTATATTTTGTTCCAATAATCCACAGTTTTTCTGACTTTTATGTTTTTTTGTTTGTTTTTTGAGACAGAGTCTGGCTCTGTTGCCCAGGCTGGAGTGCAGTGCATGATCTTGGCTCACTGCAACCTCTGCCTCCTGGGTTCTAGCAATTCTCCTGCCTCAGCCTCCCAAGTAGCTGGGATTACAGGCACATGCCACCATGCCCAGCTAATTTTTTGTATTTTTAGTAGAGATGGGGTTTCACCATGTTGCCCAGGCTGGTCTCAAACTCCTGAGCTCAGGCAATCCACCTGCTTTGGCCTCCTAATGTTCAAGTGCTAGGATTACAGGCGTGAGCCACTGCGCCTGGCCCTTTTATGGTTTTAATTGAGTGTTATATATTGCACTATTTTCTCTCCTTTCTTAGAATATCAGTTATACTTTTTTACTATTTTACTGGTTGCCCTAAAGTTTGTAATTTACATATAAAACTAAGCAAAATCCATTTTCAAATAACACCATACAACTTCACAGGTAATGCAATTACCTTATAATAACAAAATATTCTTTATTCCTCCAAACTGTCCCTTGTATCATTGCTGCCATTCATTTTATTTATACACAGTCATACATGCACATAAATTATAGCTATTATTTTGAAGAAACGTATTTCTGTTAAGTTAATTAAAAATATGCAAAATAAGTTTTTATTTTACACTTACTTTTTTCTTCTTTAATATTCTTTCTTTACATGGACTCAAGTTTCTAGTCTGTATTGTTTTTCTTCTCTTTGGGCAACTTATTTTAACTTTTTTTTGCTAGGTAAGTCTCATGGCAACAAATCCCTTCAATTTTTTTTTTTTTTTTTTGAGAGAAAGTCTTTATTTCTCCTTCAGTTTTGAAGAATAATGTCTCAGGGTATGTAATTCTAGGTTTGTGGGTTTTTCTCTCTCAATATTTTAAATATTCTATTCAACTCTCTTCTATCTGGCATGGTTTCTGTGGAGAAATTGGATGTGATTCTTTTTTCTTTGCTTCTCTGTAGGTAAAGTGTCTCCCCCACACCATCCCCCTGGCTTCTTTTGTGACTTCATTGTTGATTTTCTGAAGTCTAAATATGTTATTCCTAAGTGTCATTTTCTTGACAATTATCCTGCTTGGTATTCTCTGAGATTCCTGGATATGTGATGTATATTACATTAATTGGGGAAAGTTCTTCATCATTATTCCTTAAAATGCTGCTTCTGTTTTTTTCTCTCATGCTTCTCCTTCTGATATTCCCATTAGGCATGTTATATCTTTTGTAGGTGCTCCACAGTTCTTGGACATTCTTTTCTGTTTCTTTGTTTTTCAGCCTTTTTTTCTGTTTGCTTTTTAATTTTGCAAGTTCTTATTCTCATATTCACATGCTCAGAGGTTCTTTTCTTAGCCATGTATAGTCTACTAATAAGTCCATCAAAGTCAGTCTTTATGTTATACTGTTTTTGGTCTCTAGTATTTCTTTTTTATTCTTTCTTTTGAATTTTTATCTCTCTTTTTACATTATCATCTGTGTTTGCATGTTGTCTACTTTTTCTAATAAAGATCTTAGCATATTAATCTTAGTGTTAAGAAATTCATTATTTGTAATTTTAACATTTCTGCCTTTCTGACTCTGGTTCTGATGCTCATTCATTCTCTTCCAGCTGTGTCCATTTCCTTTTAGTGTGCTTTGTAATTTTTTTGTTGAAAGGTGGATATGATGTACTGAGTAAAATAAACTGTGGAAAATAGGTTTTTCATAATGCAATTGTAAACTGTGGGGAGATGTGATGCATTCAGTCGTACCATTATTAAGTCTTAGTCCTTTGGGGGCCAGGCGAGGTGGCTCACGCAGGTAATCCTAGCACTTTGGGAAGCAGAGGCAAGTGGATCACTTGACCTCAGGAGTTCGAGACCAGCTTGGCCAACATGGCACAACCCTGTCTCCACTAAAAGTACAAAAATTAGATGGCCGTGCTGGTGCGTCTGTAATCCCAGCTACCTGGGTGGGGGACTGAGGCAGAAGGATCGCTTGAGCCTGGGAGGTGGAGGTTGCAGTGAGCCAAGATTGCATCACTGCACTCCAGCCTGGGCAACAGAGCCAGACCCTGTCTCAAAAAAATAAAAGCCTTAGTCCTTTGGTGAGCCAGTGTCTACGCTGTGAACTTCACTGCCGCTTCTCGGTTTTGTTTTGTCATTGCTGTTTTTTTTTTTTTTACTTCCTGCATTAAGTGGGACAACAAGATAGTATGTGTTGGAGTTTGGTATTCCCCTTTACCCATGTGGAAGGGTATAGGGAACTATCACTGGGTCTTCCCTAACATGGGAGGCTAGCACTGGCTACAGTTGGGTATTTTCCTTCCTCCAGCTATGTCAGGCTCTGATAAAACTTTTGCAGGTTAGGTTCTGGGAAAATAGTTTCTCCCAAGGGAAAGACTTGTTAAAAACAGAATGCTCTGATATATTTCCAAACTTTCCTTTTTCCCTCCTCTTGCTGGAAGCAAGATGGAATGTTTTTCTGATATTTATTGTAAGGACTTCGTAGGGCTTTTTGCAGGTAAAACACAAAATTGTGGCACCCTATGTCACTCCACACCATGCCCCATGACTGGGCCCCTTTGGAGCTTTTAACTCAAGGACTTGTCCTCAATGGGTCTCCAGCAATTCATCAATTACAGTTTAGATTTTCCTATTGCTTCCCAAGGAAGTTTCTGCTCTGATAAGTTGTGGCTCTCTGTATCTGCCTATCTGTCTTTCAAATTTGGAGACTGCGATTTGTGCTGTAACATGACTTATTTTATGAATCTAAGAAGAGTTGTTGATTTGTTCAGCTTTTCATTTATTGTTAGAATGGAGTGGCTATTTCTGGGTCAGAAAACATAAGTTCGTTTTTTAATTTTTTTTAGAAGAGAATTATATTTAAAATTAAGAGCTTTTTGGGCTATACTATACTATATCATACTATATCTTACTCATAATTTTGTTTTAGTGCCTGGAGCAGAATTGGTATTAATGAATGCACAGGAGATGAAAGAATAACTGAATGAAATGCTAATGTATTATTGATATTAGAATTTTACAATATTGTTTTCAATATTGTTTACAATATTGTTTACAATAAATTATCTGAATATGCGCAAAGCAAACTTCCATCTCCAGTTCTATGATTTTACATAGAAGTGTCCAAATTCACTGTTTAAAACAAAACTAAATTGAGCATTTGAAACAATTATTTTAAATAATATTGAAAGTCTATGTTCATGACTTACTTTATGAACATAAAGTATTTTCTGCTTGATATAGACAATAGCTCCAGATATACTCTACAATAATAAAAAACAGCAGTCAAATACAATTCAAACTACTATATTTCTAGGGGCATGGGCAGGATTTTTGTTACATTATTTTACTTATATACTATATATTTAGGGAAGCAATAAGTAAAACAAAAGCTCATATATATATTTGAGGTAAAAATATACTCTTCAAATACCTTTATATATGCAGATTTATGAAACGCAATACTTATGTCACTATGTTAATTGCTTAAAATATAGTTTTGCTATACAGTGCCTTTACAGATTAAAGGGAAATTTCTTTAAATGTTTATAGTTTATCTCAATAAAAACAGTGAGCTATGAGTTACTCTAAAATGTAAAGCTTATGATTCTTTGCTTGACAAAAAAAAAATGAGCATATTAAACCCAACACCTAACCTGCTGCAAAACCTCATTGAAGAGCCTTATTCAATAGCTGTTTGATATTTCCATTAGGGTTTTATTGTAGGTAAAGTTGAAAACCACTGGATACAATCCAATAGAGACTTCCAAAGACAATGATCTATGTAGGGATTTTATTAACACCAATTTATGATGAAAGTTGAGCTTGTATAGGCTCTAAATGTTCCTTAAAATATTTGTTTCTCTTGAGTAGTTCCTGAAGCAGCAGGCAAAAAACAAACAAACAAACAAACAAACACGCACACACACAAAAATCAGTCAAAGCTGAAGCACTCAAGATGGAGGACTTTGCAATGTACTACCAGGAAATTATTCTTTTATTAATTTATATTTCCAAAGAAGAGATCATTTACACACAAAAGGTCACTTTTTTGCATGTTTTAATAAGATTTTGTTCCTGAAAATGAACTTCTTTCCTTTTAGTGTGCTGACAAACATCAGAACTGTCAAACATCAACATCTGTAATTATAACTTGAGCTTAAAGTAGAGTCAAAAGGGAGGGGGAAAAATGCTGTGGCAGTTTGAATTTTGACAAATTTCAATGTAGTAGGGAATTCTGATATTGAAACCAAATTGGTATTGTCTTTTCATTTTATGGTATACAGAAGAAATAAGTTCATTTTTTAAGATAAAAATTTGAATATAATTTTTAATATATGACATAAAATCTCTAATTCAAGTATGTGCTCAGATGGCTAAACTACCCTCAAATTTGCATAGACAAGAGAGTTTAGCATATTATAGCCCAATAACATTTTATTCAATGGTGCTGAGTTAGAATCCAATGTGCTTAAGCTGATAAATGTAATGAATAATTAGAGACCCTCAAATATTCTTATTAATCAATCTGTTATTTAATTCAGCAAGTATTTTCAAACATAAATTATTTTCCAGGCACCATTCTGAGACCTGAGTATACAGAAAAGAATGAGAGACACTGTCTTGAAGGAACTTACATTCTTGAGGCTAGAAATTAATAATCAATAACCAATCAAGTAATTAACAAGATCATTATATAGAGTCATAATTTGGGTTGATGTGATAAAGAATGAGAGGATGGGTGGCTTGTTTCTTTATATTTAGAGCTCAGCGGTCCCTCTAAGACAGTGTATTTGGACTGTGACCTTATATATAACAAAAGGAACTACAGTAGTTCATTTTATACACTGGAAGATGTATAAGTGGAATGCTCAAAAGAGTGAAAGCAACAAGGCTGACTGTGGATTTAGCTTGTCATGCTAAAACAGAAGAAATGCAACAGTTTTGCATGTTGATTTTGTATCTTGCAACTTTACTGAATTTCTTTTTTAATTCTAACAGTTTTTTTGGTGGAGGTTTAGGATTTTCTATATATTAGATTCTATCATCTAAAAGAAGATAAATTTTTTCTTCCTTTTTTATTTGGATGTCTTTAATTTCTTTTTCTTGCTTAATTGCTCTACACAGGATGTCCAATACTATATCAAATAGAACTGGCAAGTGTGGGCATCCTTGTCTTTTTGCTGATCTTAGAGGACAAGATTTCAGATTCTCACCATTGAATATAACATTGGCTGTGATTTGTTTTGTATTTTATATGTAAGACAGGCCTAGTAACAGGCCTTTATGATGTTGAGAGGCATATATTCTATACTTAATTTTTTGAGTATTTTTATCATGAAAGGATGTTGAATTTTGTGAAATGCTTTTCTGCATCTGTTGAGATGATTATATGATTTCTATTCTTCATTTTGTTAATGTGTTAGATCACATTTTTTGACTTGCAGATGTTGAACATCCTTGCATCTCAGTGATGAATCCCACTTGATCATAGTGTATGATCCTTTTCATGGCCTGTTAAACTCTACTTGCCAGTATTTTATTGAAGGATTTTTTGCATCTGTGTTCACCAAGGTTATTGGCCTATAATTTTTATTCTTACAATGTTTTTGTCTGGGTATGGTATCAGGGTCATTCTGGCCTCATAAAATGAGTTTGAAAGCATTCCCTTTTCTTTAATATTTTAAGAAAGATAGATATTAATTGTGCTTTAAATGTTTGGTAGATTTCAGCAATGAATCCATGAAGTCCTGGGCTTCTCTTCGTCGGGAGATATTTTATTGATTCAATCTCCTTACTTACGGGAATTTTTTTTATCAATTCAGTCTCCTTATTATCAGCTTTTTCAAGTTTTCATATTTCTGCATGAATTAGCTTTGGTAGGTTGCATGTTTCTATAAATTTATCCATTTCTACTAAATTATGCAATTTGTTGTTGCTCAATTACTTATAGTAGTCTCATAATCTTTCTAATTCTGCAGTATCAGTTGTAGAGTCTTCTCTTTCATGTATAATTTTATTGATTTGTATATCCACTCTTTTTTCTTTTAGTCTAGCTACAAGGTTTATAAATTTAAAAAAAAATCTCAATATATTTGATATTTTCTATTATAATTCTTGTGTCTCATGTATTTCTTCTCTAATCTTCATTATTTTTTCTTCTAATTTTCAGCTTGGTTTTTTTCTTTTTTACTTAATGTGTATAGCTTATTGTTCACTTGAGATCTTGCTTATTTTCTTAATGTAAGCATTTATCATTATAAACTTCCTTTTTAGAAATGCTTTCACTGCCTTCTGTAAGTTTTGGGATATTGTGGTCTCATCTTCCTTCATCTCAAGATACTTGTTGATTTTCCTTTTGATTTATTCTCTGACACATTGTTTATTCACAGGCATGTTGTTTAATTTCCACATATTTGTGAATTTCCCATTTGTCTTCTATTGTTGATTTCTAATTTCATATCATTGTGGTCAGAAAAGATTCTAGATATGGTCTCAATATTATTAAACTTGTTAGAGCTTTCTTGTGGCCTAATATATGATCTATCTTGGAGAGTGCTCACTACATGCTTGAAAAGAATGTATTTTCTGCTGCTGTTTTGTGGAATGTTCTGTATGTTCGTTACATCCTTTTGATCTAACAATAAACTGTCAAAAAAAGAAACTAATGAAACAACCACATATACAATAGCACAAAAAATCTTAAGAACTTGGAATAAATTTAACCAGAAAGAGGAAAATCTGTACACTGAACACTGAAAAACATTGATAAACAAAATTTAAGAAGCTGTAAATAAATGAAAAAATATCCTGTGTTGAAGGACTACAAGAAATAATAATGTTAAAATGTCCATACTACCCAAAGCAGTCTATAGATTCAATGCAGTCTCTATAAAAATTCCAATGGTATTTTTTATTAAAATGCAAAAAAATCCTAAATTTATAGAGAGCTACAAAAGACCCAGAATAGCCAAAGAAGAGCAAAGCTGGAAAGACATCACACTACTGATTTTAAAATATATCCTAAAGCTCTCTACAGTCATCAAAAAAGATGGCAGTGCCATAAAAACACATATAGAACAATGAAACAAAATAGAGGGCTCAGGATTACATCCATGCACTTAGTATTATTTGATAGTTGACAAAGGTGGCAAGAACATACAATAGGGAAAAAGACAGTCTCTTCAATAAATGTTTTGGGGAGAACTGGATATTTACTAGCAGAAGAATAAAATTGGACCCTGATCTCATGCCATATGTAAAAATTGACTCAAATTGGATTAAAAACTTAAATACAAGATCTGAAACTCTAAAATTGCTAAAAGAAAATATATGAGGAAAGCTTCTTGCCATTGGTCTGCAAAATGTTTTTTTTTTTTTTTTCAATATGACCCACAGCACAGAAAACAAAGAGCTATGCCAATTTGCTGGTTGACCTCAAATTCACTATTTTCTCTTTGTAAATTGGCCCAGACTCACACTACCAAATTCAGCTTCTTCAAGTAACATTTTTCTATGTGCATTCATTTCTGTTTATTACTGTAGTTTAAAAATATTAGAATCACTGATCAGCTAGGGTAAGTTACTGTATAGTTTATTTTCTTCCATTATATATTGTATGACTTAAACTAAATATACTATGACTAGTATCAACTAAATATACCAAATATACTAGGACTAGTTTAAAGCCCAATGCCCGGCACTTAGTAATCAATCAACAAGCAGTACTCTGATTAGTTGTATTAATTATAGTCTTATATACTGTCTAAAGAGGAATACAGTGAGGATATATAATTTATCTGTAATATACTAACATTAATGTTATCCATTTTCAAAGAAATGACTAAATACATACACTAGATACAAAAACAAATCTTACAAAAGAATAAATATTTGGAACAAGAACAAACTTATGAGCTAAGACAAAGCCTTATCTGAGAAAAGTTTTATTCATAAGGTATCTGTGTTATCAATCTACCTCTTATTTCCATCTTATTTTATGTTTTTACTTTTTTGCAATGTACCTTTCTTATTTGGAGCACAGTAAAATAATATTTTGTACTTACAGAGCATGTTTCATCAGAAAGGTCAATGTGCTTTTCAAACTCATTAATCCTTACAGCATCCCCAGGGGTGTGTAATATATTGTACAGGTAAAGAAATAGAAAGCTGAGATGTATAAACAATTTTATCCTGTCACATTGAAAGGAAATGGTCAAACCCTTAATTACTCCATTGTAGATGCAAAAATAGAAGTTTCAATGGCCTTAATATGATGATAAATACTGTTAAAGAAAAACTTAAATGAGTTAAATAAATGAAACGTGCCTTAGCACATAACACATATGTGTTTCATTGAGGAAAATGTTGCATTCGTAGTTATTTTAACGTAATTTTTTAGAAGAAATGAAAGTCAGCCCAAGAAATGGGTGAATGCTAATTTTGACTTTGATCTAATTTGGGACAGCTCATTGACAGTTAAATACTTTAGCTTTAAAGTTATGATTACTTTCATTTAAAGTGAAATATTACCCAACTTATCTGTAAACTTTCTGTTAAAAAATTTGGTCTATTCAAAACTGATGGCTCTAATCTTCTTTTTTTTAAAGTGAATTATTAGTAAACTTAACACGGTGTAAATTCTGGTCCAAGCATTCACAGGCAATCAGTAATAGTAGAATAATTTTTTATTAAAAGCAAAAAAAAAATGAGTGTTCAAAACTATCTATAGAGATTATAAATTAATAATTACTGGATGAAATATGTTATATAAAGAGCAATTCTGCCAACGTCATGACCTTAGGGTAGTTACAGGATGCATGAGCTTCCCTATGAGAATATTTTCTAATATTTCGGCAACTTTCATTTATTTTTAGCAGAGAAAAATTTACAGACAATAGGCACAAATAATTTATATAATTGGTGTAAATGCATCATATTAAAAGATATTTTAAGGAAAATTATTGATTTCTTTGAGGGTAAGAATTATATGAAATGATTAGAATGTTTTTGTTTTTCTTCCGACCAATATGTCAAAACAACAAAGTCACAGCCATTTTTTAGAGAGGCCATTTTTTAGTTTTTGATGAATCTTCTTATACATATTTTCAACATTTTTATAAATAGTTTTCTTTATCCCTACTGGCTGTATTAAATGGCAAGAAAATAAATGTTTTCTGTGACATTTTGCTTAAAATATTTAGAATAATGTAGGGAAAGGAAGTTACACTTTGAAATTCTTTCTTGGCTCAGAGTGTACCACAGAATATATGGAGTGTACGACTCTTAAGAATATCGTTCAAGGATACATCAGAGCTCCTGCATGTTGTGATCTGTCCTTAGGAGCTGTGTCCAGGTATACAAACCAATTTGTTTCTGTAAAGTTCCAGGAATTTGTTATTTTATATAATGGCTCCTGGAATTGAATACCTTGTGCTATTCACTTAAAGTTATAAGATAGCCCTGAAGAGTCTTAGCAACATTGTATTTACTCTCATATTTATTTTTTAAAGTAATTCATTTTTAAAATTCATTCAGAATTTACTGAATATCTTCTATGTGGCAGGCACCTACTAAACTTGGGAAGGTAAGATAATCTAGATTCTGATCCTACTTTCAGAGAATTGATACGTAAATAAATAATCAATATTTATTACTGTAAATACTATGATCGCAATTAGAACAAACTAATATTGGAGTATAGATGAGGAATGGGATTAATTTTGGTTAGGGATATTAGAGAAACTCACTGAAGAAGAGATACTTGAGCTATGTTTTAAAGGTTGGATGAGTTCCTAATGTAGTACAAGAAGATAAGGGCATTCATGAAGAAAATATAGTTTTTACAGGAGCCCAGAGTGAAAGTAATGTGTTCAGGGAGTTGTAAGTAATATGGTGAAAAGGTTTTGTAAAGCTATATTAAGGTTGCAGCCAGTCATTGACAGTTGTTATATTAATATTTTCCTATAGGGAAGTAGTCTCCAAAGTTTTTAGATTTCATATTTGTATCAATGAAGACATTTTGTAAGCAAAATGTAAGCATTTACATATTTATTTATACTAAATCATGATATACTAGGATCATGATAAAAATACACACAAAAAAATTAATGGGGTAAATTAAAATACAATTAATAGTACTTTAAATATTTCTTAAACATTTTATTTAATGTATGATATTACAAAGAATTTTTACTCTTAATATGGTATTTTAATATATTAATAATTACCTTTTAATAAAACAATATATTTCATTATTTTTGAAGCCTGGTATTGAAAAGTTATATTTAGTTTTTTCTTGTATTTGATTTTAAAAGTTGTCTTATCCAAAGGATATATTCTCTTCCAAAACTTCATTGATCCAAAAAACAAAATATGTGTATTATTGGTTCCCATGTTATTTCCAGGAATTATTTCAGCCATTTTAAAAAGCAGATGGAGATAGATGTACTTCCTCAACATAGCTAGCTTATTGTCTTTTGATAATTATTAAGAACCATCAATGAATTTAGAGTATTTTAGCACTGTATTTAAATATTGCTGTAACAATGTGAGTTTTTGTTTGTTTTTTTATAAATGTCTTGCTAATTGTAATGGTTCCATGTTGTTATTTGCTGATGTCCGAAATCACAATACATACTTTGAGTAAAGTTCACAGTTTGTATTAGTCCATTTTCACACTACTGATAAAGGCATACCTGAGACTGGGAAGAAAAAGAGGTTTAATTGGACTTACCATTCCACATGGCTGGGGAGGACTCAGAATCATGGTAGGAAGTGAAAGACATTTCTTACATGGTGGTGGCAAGAGAAAAATTAGAAAGAAGCAAAGGTGGAAATTCCTGAAAAACCCATCAGATCTTGTGAGACTTATTCACTATACGAGAATAGCATGGGAAAGACTGGCCCCCATGGTTCAATTACATCCCCCTGGGTCCTTCCCACAACACATGCGAATTCTGGGAGATACAATTCAAGTCGAGATTTGGGTGAGGACACAGCCAAACCATATCACCATTAGTAATACTGGATGTAAGTATTTCAAATAGCAATTTTTAATTATTTTGATAATTTCTCATCAGCTATGGGGAGATTCTTCTTGATTTCAAATTATATGTCTACAGAATGGTTCATTCTAGGAGGAGAAATGTCAACTCCACATTGCTTCCTTTGCTTTCAGTGTACTACTATGTGTTTACCTTACATATGTCTAGTTAAGTATGTGTCATCTAATATTAACTGACAAAGTTTGGGTATGGACCCCTGTCAACCATTCTGTGCTGGAAATCCCTTTTTTTTTTTTTTTTTTGAGAATCCTAGAGCACACTCATAGAGTTAAAGTCAGTGTGTTAAGAACTAATTTTAGAAGTTAATTTATTTCTTGTTTAAAATAATATAACAATAATTTAAAATAATTCTAATACTTCATTCTAATGCTGGTCCACTATGAGCATCTTCAAGAATTCCCCAAATAAAATCAAAGCCTGTATAATTGGCTCCACACTTTCAGCTGTTCTCTAAGTTCATTGTAATATGTGGTAAAACAAGGTCACATATTCTGCAAGGTTATTCTATTAAGATGTAGGAATATTTTTCCCCCTGGGATATTTCAGCTCTCCTAGCACTGGGCTTGACACATGCACTAACCAAAAGGGGTTTACTAATCCATCTGCCCATTTTTTTTGAATCCAGGGGAGTAGGGATGACAATTCTGGATTACTTTATATTTATGGATTTATATTTTTCATAAAACACAGAAACATGAAAGTCAAACTTCAGTTATTCCCAAGAGATACCTTAATTGCCTTAAGAAAATCTGTGAGTAAATTGTTAAAATAATAATTAAAATAATAATTTCTAATTACAAAGAGGTATATCATATTCTCATTCATGTTGCTTTATAAGTCATTATTAAAAAAATTATATTTATTTTTCTAATGTAAGTTGTACATATTTTAAATAGTATCATATTGTAATATCTTAACCATTAGTGATCTAAATAAAAATGGTCTTATTCTATTACTATTACATATTACTTTATGTTTTCGCCAGTGGGTGTCATTAGTAAATGTAACGAAAAAAGGAAAAAGTGAAAATCTAAAACAGTAGGAAAAATATAAGAAATCAAATTTTGACAATATCACTTTTTGACAAGGCTTTTTATTACATGTGTCATCAATTGACAGATGAGTAGGTAAACTGATAGGATAATGAATAAATAGATAAATAGTACTGTTTAAAATGCTAGATACGTATACTCTAGTCACTCAAGGTAATAAAATATGTTGTTTTATTGAAAAAAAAGTCCCATTTTCATCACTGTTACCAAGGCAAAATCAATTACATAATGTGGTAGTTAGATTGATGTTGCTACCATATAATTTCCAGTTCTTTCTAAGTTTACCTGACAGAACAACATTATTTAGTTGTTTGTGCACTATCATTGAAGCAGTTAAAAGGAAACACTTTTCAGCAACGTTATAAAATACATACTTTGTTTTTCCTTTTGAAGCTTGATTATTTGGCATTGATATTTTTTCTGAAACATAGTGGGTGATTAATAATTAAATGTTGACTAAATGGATTATCCCATTGATATATGAACATACAGTAATATTATTCTTATTTAAAAGAAAACAATTTTCTCCCCATGGATGGAACATTTGTTCATTAATAGCTGGCAGGCTATTAATTTAACTATGTATTTTAAAAATTCAAAAGCTTTATGAGGTCAAGTTGCAGGTCAATTTTTATTTCTTGCTGTATGCTCAATCGTTTAATAACAAACACAGTGCCTGGTAAAGAGCACCCATCAGTATATATTTACTGAATTAACAATTGCTTAACCTCAAATAGTAATTGATTTCTTTATGGCAAATTATTCAGTCACTCATATCTAGCCTACTTTTCCTGTGAATTTGACCAGAGTTTTAAGCTTCTCAAGTGCTTTTTTTTTCAGTAGTTTATTATGTCAGATTTCTTCACATGATAACTTATGGAAACAGCAACATATTGTTCTTGAGAATTGAAGAAAAAGTAACATCAAGAGTGTTCTATCCAGTAGACATCATAGATACAGAGCTAGTGCTTACACATTTCCAAGGACCCATACAAAGATTTAATAACTGAAAGCAAACTACTGACTCCAAAACGTGAAAGTAAAACTATATGAAAAACCCAAACTTGTACTTTAAATACATGTATTTGTAAAGCTTTAAAATTCCAAGTCATCTCTCTCCTAACCTATAACAATAGCCTACTATTCGTCTCACTCCAACCTGGAATATCCTGTCTATATACAGAAGCCAAAATTGTGTTCTCAAAGTGTGGTGTCTTACCCATCACTCCTCTGCTTAAAACTTCCTGTACTGTAATATATCTAAAATGAAAAATGGTCCTTACCATGAGGCTACATAATGTGATTCCTGACAACTTTTCTGACCTTGTTTTATACAGTTTTCATTCACTTCCCCTTCTGCAAATACAGTTGGGTGTCATATTTGATTCTGAAGTCTTACAAATATTGTTAGTTTTTCCTGGGGTTCTCTATTCTGAGATCCTTGTCGGCTGCTTCTACTCATGATTTAAGTTTCAAGTCAACATTTACTTCCTTTGAGAGGATTTTTCTCACTACTCAATGAGATTATCCCCTGATCCCTCATGTAGTCATTCTTTAGCTCATTATACTTAGTAATTTTATTTATAGCCTTTAGCAATACATGATATACATATTTATGGGTGATTTTCAGTCCCCTTTACATAGAAATTTAAGCCCCATGAGGGGGAAATCTTGATCTTGTTCACAGTTACATCACCAATGGCTAGAATGGTGCCTGGCATTTAGTAGGAAATCAATAAATGTTTTTATTTCTAAAAAGCAGACAAATCAAAAATGGATTTAAACTCTTGCATAGGATTAAAGCTGTTTCTGCTGTTGATTTTTTTTTCTGTTTCTTTATAGCTGTCACATAACTACTCCTAAAATTCTCAAAAGGAGCAGTATTATGATCATATAATTCTTAGATTTCTTCTATGGGTATATCATGGGTAAAATTTATATATTAAGTAAAATTCTTTTTAGGGCAATATTTATTTTTGTGTGATTATATAGCTCCAAATCTTATTTTATCTGACCTTGTAAGAGCAGTTTCATAGTTTATTCAGGACTTGGATGAACTGGATCTCATATACATAAGGGAAATGATGATTTCAGTGAGAATTGTACTCCACTGATGATGTGTCAGACATCTAGAAAATAGGGTTAAGGTTAATGTAACTTCAATCACATTCCACCAAAGTTATTTTCTTTTGTCAATCACTGAGATTCAAAATATCTTGCTATTAGAACATTTTAAGATATTGAAAAGTTAAGAACCACTGTTTTCATGAGACATATTAAAGTAGTGTTTTTCAAAATTGTGAACTCTTTTATGTCTTTAAAATTGGCTTATTGTAATGTCATCCTTAAAAATTCTTAAAGTAGACCTTATATAACTTTTTTCTGTAGTCTGTACTAAGTATCTTTATATAACTTTTTCTATAGTCTGTACTAAGTATCATTGTTTTCAGAATATTCTCCTTCAAGCTGTTGTGTGTGCCCTGGATGGAATAAGGGTTTATCTTCTTTCCATGTTCTACCTCTTGCAAACAGAGCAGCTTTTGTCCTGTGTAAACGTGCCAAATTTAAATTTGAAATAGATAGAGGCAGCACAAGCCCTACTGAAGGTCCTAATTTCTAGAATTCTATACCAAAACTGAGCTAGAAAATATCTAATTAATGTTAGGGATGCCATCAGTCTTGCATCAAATTTATCTTGCTTGGATAGTAAAATAACTATTTGCTCAGAAGCACACATGGATAACTGAAACTCTTTGTTAATTGCACTGCATTTCATATGGATAAGTCATGCAAAATGGCTTGATTTAGAGGTTTCAGGGAGAGCAGAGTTCAGACCTATCCTCTGAATAAGTGTGGGGCATACTAAGTGCGGAGGCAAAGCATACGAAATCCTGATGTCTCCATGTGCCTCTCTCCACACAAAAACATACAGTTGCTTGCAATTAGAAGGATTTACTTGTAAATATATATACTTATCATTGTTGCATGCAGGCATGTCTTTTTTATTTGTAGAATTTTCTCTTTGCTGTTCAAGGACATTTCCTTCTTTTTTTTTTGTTTTTTGGCGGAGTCACGCTCTGTCACCCAGGTCGGAGTGCACTGGCGTGATCTCAGCTCACTGCATGCTCCGCCTCCCAGGTTCAGGCCATTCTCCTGCCTCAGCCTCCCGAGTAGCTCGGACTCCAGGTGCCCGCCACCATGCCTGGCTAATTTTTTTTGTTGTTGTTGTATTTTTAGTAGAGATGGGGTTTCACCGTGTTAGCCAGGATGGTCTCGATCTCCTGACCTCGTGATCTGCCCGCCTTGGCCTCCCAAAATGCTGGGATTACAGGCATGAACCACCGTGCCTGGCCGGACATTTAAAACTCTTGAGCATAATATCGATTTATTGATATTAGAAATAAGGTCACAGTTTCATTGATGCATCAAGTTAATACCTGTAGTACACTCTCTGATAATTGGCACTTTATATAGGTTACTTAATCTTTTTATTTTGAGAAATAAGAATTAGCCATAATTAATAGTCAAGAAAACAGAATATGAGACACTTTACTTAATTTTAAGTGATTTATCCAGCGTTACATAGAAGTCCTATCCATTTTAAGTTATAAAGTAGAAGTAGTCTACTACTTCAATCCAGGACTATCTCATGCGAAGTGTATGCTGTTTCTACTAAGTTAAACTGCCAGTCAATAAGTGATTATACATTTGATGTGAGCTAATATATATAAATTACATAGTTTCTTACCCCCAATAGAAGCCACAAATCAATCAAGATTTCTTAGATTAACATGTTTCTATAAACTATAAGATTTTTAAAGTACAGAAGTGTTATATTTCATAGTTTTTATAAACATGATTCTAATTAATAACAACATTATATATATTATTACATATAGTCTATATCAAGTTTATATAAAAGTTATATATTCTTTGCATATACTTATATATTTAAATATATATACCATTATATACTTATAAAATAAAGTCTATATAAAAATAGGCACACAATAAATAGGAATATAAAACTCCAAAATGTTTTGGAAGAAAATTTAGGACCTGTCCCCTTAAAGAAAAATATAAATTAAAATTCTAACTAGTAAGAGTTTTCAAAAGGACACTCTGAATTATGAAATCAACATACAATGAAAGAACTCCATGATGGCTACAAAATGTAGTAGCTCTCTGTACTGTGTTCATAAGTCTTTGAAAAAATCTAATTTAGAGACTTCAAAGTAGGAATTCTTTTTTTTTTTTTTTTTTTTTTTTTTGAGACGGAAGGTTGCTCTGTCGCCAGGCTGGAGTGCAGTGGCGCAATCTCAGCTCACTGCAACCCCAGCCTCCCGGGTGCAAGCAATTCCCCTGCCTCAGTCTCCTGAGTAGCTGGGATTACAGGCACGTGCCACCATGCCCAGCTAATTTTTTGTATTTTAGTACAGATGGGGTTTCACCAAGGAATTCTTTCTTATGAAATAAAAAGAGCTAATCTGGAGCATATTTTCAATTAAATAATATATTTTCTTATGTAACATATACAGTCTGAGAGTTGAAAACTTGCTGTGTGTTTAATCCAATCCATATGTCATTACTGTACTTTCAAAAGATTCTTTATATTCAAACACAAAACATGTTAAATATTCTGCTAAGAAATGAATACTAAAGAGCATGTAATTTACTTCCACATAAAGATTATTTCAAATTTATTTCATGTTATCCATATGCCTACTTCAAAGAAAGAAAAAGTGACAATTAGTGCCATTTACTCAAATGCCGAATTACACATGTTTTCAATTACACTTTGTAATATAATCAGTTAATATGTTGTGTCCTTTATGTCCTTTATTTTCTCATTAGCTGATTTGCAGAAGTGGAAAACTGGAAACTACTCAGTCTAAGAAAATGAATATTATTGTATCAGAGACGTACTCAGATTTCAAATATAGTTAGTGTGACAGAGATATTTTATATAATTTTATCAAGATCATGAACTGAGTTGTAGTCAAGGAAAATGAAAAGGTTGAAGAATTACATATTATTTTCTTCCCTCTTCTCACTTCATATGTGTAGTTAAAAAACAATGGCTAATTCTTTCATGTGAATATGGCATAAGGAGAATGGGAAAAAGTAAACACCAGAAATAATTTATTAAAGATATTATAACAGTTATGCTGTTAAACATATCTCTCAAATAAAAAGTGAAATTTCTTGTTCCTGAAATCTACATATCATACAATCAAAAATTCACTTCAGCAAAAGTTGCATCCTCATTAGCATTTCAGTGGTGGTTTATTTTCATTGCACTATTCAAATCACTTTATCTTCCTCTTTATTTCAGAAGGGGCAGTATCAAATTATGTGGGATTGACACTTTCTACAAATTTTATACAGCTTAAAGAGAATGTCAAGATACAGTCAACATAAACAGTTTATCTTTTTTTCTTTCCTAAATAATGGCTACACTAGTTAGAAGCCTTAAATAGATCCCTGTTACCTACTGACCTAAGTCCTTATTAATATTGCACTCATTTCCTTTCATGAACAACTCTACTTTACCACATCCCTGTCCTTCCAGTTCAACATAGACTGCACCTGTATGCATACTTGATGTTTCTCGAACAGGCCTTGCATTCTTCGTTTTATTCTGATATTTTGATCACAATTCTACTAGCTCTCCATGGAAATCCTCTCTCCATTTTCCCTTTACCCAAGTTCTAGCTATTATTAAGGCCTCATGTGATACCTTCTATAAACATTGTTAGAATCCGTCCCTAAGCCCGAGCAACTACTTGCCCCTATATCTTCATAACACCTCTTATTATTATTACACTTATTGCTAGTGTAATAATAGTTATGTTAGTCTTCCTTAAATTCCTTATTTTTTTCCCTCACAAACACTCATCTCCAAACTGTGGACTCCTTGAAGGCAGTCTTTTCCTCTGCCATCTCTGTATTCCTTCAGCCCCTAGAATGTTACAGAATGTGTAGCTTCTAAAGAATTACTCAATTTACCATTTAAATAATTTTCCTCAAAAAGCCAAGATTGGACTACCTTTGTTATTCTGTATAATTCTAACATCATAAAGCAAGTAAAACACTGCTTTCTGAATACATGTCCAGATGTTGAGCATCTGGAACCTCTATGGCCTAAAAGTTGAAATAAACCAATGTCCTGCCAACTTGAAAAATATGTATGAAACAAACACTTCCCATTGGCATCATCCTTGGTGTATTTTTGCCAAGTTTAATGGATAAAAATAGTTACTTTATGTTGTGACAATTCTTCTCATAGTCAGAATTAGTGACTATGGTCTAGTTGAGAAAAAAGTAGGCATAAAAATTACATACAGTAAGATGGTTTCTATATTTTTTATAAGCTTCCTTAGCCAGGACACATAACCTGAATATGTGGGGTTAGATAAGTCTTCCCTGGAAGAAATGATGTTTATGCTACAACTTGAAGAATAAGTGGATGTTAGTTACTGAAGAAAGAACTAAAGAAAGTCACTAGCAGATAAAAATCAGAGGTAAGGGAACATCCTGTGGCCTAGAAAATAGAAGATACCAATATGACTAGAAGGTAGAAAACAAAAATAGTAAACATAACAAAGGAGCCCATAAAGATGTTGAAGAGCATTACAATCACTTGAAGAAGTTAGATTTTTAATCTGAGAATAATAGGAGACATTGGAGCTTCCAAGGGAATGACATGATTAAAATTATTTTCCAAAAAGCACCTTAGGTGGCACTGTAGATAACTGAGCAGATCAAGCAGGGCAAGGATGAAGCAGAAAATGCCTTTTGTAGTTTTCTCTGATCATGGTCTATGTAGTTGAAGAGGCCAGGAGATGGAAAGTGTTAGAGTAATTGATATACCTGAATCAATGTATTGGATAGGAATGGGAAGTTACTGATGACTCCCAACAGTGTGACTTTTGCAGCTGGGAAGATGATATTGCCATCCAGTTGATAAAGCCAGAAATGCAAAAATACAGCAGTTTAGGGGGGAAGAAAATTAATTCAGTTTTTGACCTGTTTAGGTTTTTGTAGATTTTAAAAAAGCAAAAATATATTGGTCTGAAACTTAGGTTTATGACTAGCCATTTTGACATCAGATTTATCCATATATAAAAGCTATTATAAATAAGCCTTGAGAAGCCCTCATATGGAAAGGCTGAGAAGGAGAAGCAGCCCCAGAGGACAAGGGCTTGGAAGAATACTAGGAGGAATACCAGGGGAGTGCTGTTTCATGGAAGCCAAGAAGAAAAATCAGTTGAAGAAGGGTGGTATGCTCATCAGGATCAAATATTTCTGAGAAGTCTTAGGCCATTGTGAGTTTAGTTTAATAGATGGTGAAGATAAATTCAGATTGACATGATTTGAGGGATGAATAGAAGGTAGGAAGTACATGTAGATTTTTGACTCATTCATTAATTTGCACTATTTATATTTCAGTGACTTTTTTTCCTGAGTGAATTATGATTCAGAACCCTTGTTCCAGAGTCAAGAATTGTAGACCCACTTAGACTCTATATGCTGATGGCCAAAAAGAAATTGAATGAAAGTGTTCATTATTTAGCATAGCCATTTTCATAGTAGGATCTTCCATGCAGAGAGTTTTAGATTGTGCTTATAGTGATAGCTAATAATAAAATTACTTTGAAATGGCAAATACTTCTCATTCAAAATGATATTGTAACATTTTATTTAAATAGTTTAAAGAGGAAATATTTGATGTGAAGACTTTTCAGGAAATGAAATAATGTCATCAACATGGTTATGAGACAAATTATATAAAGACGTTTGACAGTCTAGCAAGTTGTAGAACAGCAGTGAGTTTTCAAAATAAGTTTGCTGAATTGATAATGTTCATGCCCAACTCAATATATGTGCAATTAAAAAGTCATAATTTTAAACCTAAGCAGGCCAGTAACAAGTAAGGAAATTGAATTAGTAATCAAAAATCTCCCATCAAAGCAAAGCAGACACGATTGCTTTATTGCAAGTTCTACCAAACATTTATGCCAGTCCTTCTCGAATGGTTCCAAAATGAAGAAAAGAAGGAAATACTTCCAAGCTCATTTTACAAGGCCAGCATTACCCTAATACTAAAGCCAGGCAGGGACACTACAAGAAAAGAAAATTACATGCCAATATCTCTGATAAAATAGATGCAAGTATTCTTAACAATATACTAGGTAACTGAATTCAGTAGCATATCAAAAAGGATGATTCACCATGATGAAGTGGAATTTACCCATGAGATGCAAAGATGGTTCAACATACAAAAATCAATAAATGTAATCTACCCCATTAACAGAATGAAGGATGAAAATCATATGATCCTTTCAACAGATGCAGAAAAAGCATTTGAAAAAAAGTCAACATCTTTTCATGATCAAAACTCTCTGCAAATTAGATATAGTGTTCCATATCTACACACATAGTGTTCCATATCTACAACACAATGAAGGCTATATGAGACCATCCCACAATTAACATAATACTCAGTGGTGAAAAGCTGAGAGTTTTCCCTCTAAGATTAGAGAAACAAGACAAGAATGCCTACTCTTGTCACTTATGTTCAACATAGTACTTGACATCCTAACCAGAGCAGTTATATAAGAAAAAGAAATAAAAGACATCCAAATCAGAAGCAAGTAAAATTGTCTCTTTCGGCAAAGGACATGCTCTCGTACAGAGAAAATTCTAAAGATTTCACCAAAAACCTGTTGGAACTAATAAGCAAATTCAGTAGGATGCTGGATGCAAAATAAGCATACAAAGTTAGTTCTGTTTTTTTAACTTTAAATCTTAGGTTTGGTGATACATGTGAAGGTTTGTTTCATAGGTAAACATGTGTCATGATGGTTTGTTATAAATATAATTTCATCACTCAGGTATTAAGCCCAGTATCCAGTAGTTATCTTTTCTGCTCCTTTCCCTACTCCCAGCCTCCCTCATTAATAGACCCCAGTGTCTGTTGTTTTCTACTCTGTGTTTATAAGTTCTTATCATTTAGCTCCCACTTATGAGTAAGAAGATGAGGTATTTGGTTTTCTGTTCCTGCATTAGTTTACTAAGGATAATTGTCTCCAGCTCCATCCATGTTCCTGCAAAAGACATAATCTCGTTCCTTTTTTATGAAGACATAGTATTCCATGGTGTATATATGCCACATTTTTTTAATCCAATCTGTCACTGATGGGCATTTAGGTTGATTCCATGTCTTTGGTATTGTGAATAGTGCCACAATGAACATACACGTGCATGTGTCATTATAGTAGAATGATTTGTATTCCTCTGGGTATATACCCAGTAATGGGATTGCTAGGTCAAATGGTAGTTCTGCTGTTAGCTCTTTGAGGAATTACCATACTGCTTTCCACAATGGTTGAACTAATTTACACTCCTACCAACAGTGTATAAGGGTTCCTTTTTCTCTGCAACCTTGTTGGAATCTGTTCTTTTTTGACTTTTTCATAATTAGCCCTTCTAACTGGTGTGAGATGGTGTCTTATTGTGGTTTTGATTTGCATTTCTCTAATCAGTGATACTGAGCTTTTTTTAAAGTTGTTGGCCATATGTGTGCCTTCTTTAGAGAAGTGTTTGTTCGTTTTCCCACTTTTTAATGCTATTGTTTCTCTCTTATAAATTTGTTTAGGTTCCTTATCAATGCTGGATATTAGACCTTTTTCAGATGCATACTTTGCAAATATTTTCTCCCATTCTGTTGTCTGTTTACTCTGTTGATAGTTTTGTTTGCTGTGCAGAAGATCCCACTTGTCAATTTTTGCTTTTTTTGTGATTGTTTTTGGTATGTTTATCATAAAATCCTTGCCTGTTCCTGTGTCCAGGATGGTATTGCTGTGGTTGTCTTTCAGGGTTTTTATCATTTTGGGTTTTAAATTTAAGTCTTTAATGCACCTTGAGTTGGGTGTGTGTGTGTGTGTGTGTGTGTATGATGTGAAGAAAGGGTCCAGCTTCAATCTTCTGCATATGGCTAGCCAGTTATCTCAGCACCATTTATTGAATAGAGAGTCTTTTCCCCATTGCTTGGTTTTGTCAGCTTTGTTGAAGATCAGATGGTTGCCAATGTGCAGCCTTATTTCTGGGTTCTCTATTATGCTCCACTGGTCTATGTGTCTGGTTTTGTACCAGTACCATGCTGTTTGTTTACTGTATCCTTGTAGTGTACTTTGAAGTCAGGTAATATGTTGCCTCCAGCTTTGTTCTTTTTGTTCATGATTGCCTTGGCTGTTCAGGCTATTTTATGGTTCCATATAAAATTAAGATTATTTTTTCTAGTTTTATGAAGAATATCATTGATAGTTTGATAAGAATAGTATTGAATCTGTAAATTGCTTTGGGCAGCAAAGCCATTTTAAAGATATTGATTCTTCCTACTTATGACCATGGGATTTTTTTTCCATTTGTTTGTATCTTCTCTGATTTCTGTGAGCAGTTTTTTATTATTTCATTGTAGATATCTTTCACCTCTTTGGTTAGCTGTAGTCCTAGGTGTTTTATTCTTTTTGTGGCAATTGTGAATGGGATTGCCTTTCTGATATGGCTCTCAGTTTGGCTGTTATTGAAGTATCAAAATGCTAGTGAGGTTTGTACATTGATTTTGTATCCTGCAAATTTGCTGAAGTTGTTTATCTGCTGGAGCAGCTATTGGGCTAGGGTTTTCTAGATATAGAGTTATGTTATCTAAAAACAGAGATAGTTTGACTTCCTGTCTTCCCATTTGGATGCCCTTTATTCCTTCTTCTTGCCTGATTGCTCTGTGTAGGACTTCCAATACTATGTTGAATAGGAGTGGTGGAAGAAGGCATGCTTATCTTGTGCCTGATTTCAAGGGGAATGCTTCTTGCTTTTGCCTGTCCAGTATAATGCTGGCTGTGGGACTGTCATAGATGGCTCTTATTATTTTGAGTTATGTTCCTTCAATACCTAGTTTACTGAGAGTTTTTAACATGAAGGAGTGCTGAATTTTATCAAAGGCCTTTTCTGTGTCTATTGAGATAATCATGTGGTTTTTGTCTTTAGTTCTGTTGATGTGATGAATCACATTTATTGATTTGCATATATTGAACCAACCTTGCATCCCAGGGATGAAGCCAACTTGTGCATGGTGGATTGGCTTTTTGATGTGCTGCTGGATTTGATTTGCAAGTATTTTGATAAGGATTTTGCATTGATGTTCATCCAGGATATTGGACTAAGTTTTCTTTCTTTGTTTTGTCTCTGCCAGGTTTTGGTATCAAGATGATGCTGGCCTCATAGAATGAGTTGGGGAGGAGCCCCTCCTCCTCAATTTTTTGGAATAGTTTCTGTAGGAATGACACTACCTCTTCTTTGCACATCTGGTAGAATTCAGCTGTGAATCCATCAGGTCCTAGGCTTTATTTGGCTGGTAGACTGTTTATTACTCATTCGATTTTGGAGCTTTTTATTGATCTGTTCAGGGAATCAATTTCTTCCTGACTCACTGTCTTCTAGATTTTCTAGTTTGTGTGTGTAGAGGTGTTCATAAGAGTTTCTGATGGTTGTTTTTATTTCTGTGGGGTCAGTTGTAACATTTTCTTTATCATTTCTAATTGTGTTTATTTGGATCTTCTGTCTATTCTTCTTTATTAGTATAGCTAGTAACCTATCTATTTTATTAATTTTTCAAAAAACCAACTCTTGAATTCATTGATCTTTTGAATGGTTTTTCATGTCTTTATTTCCTTCAGTTCAGCTCTGATTTTTATAATTTCTCGTCTTCTGCTAGCATTGGGGTTGATTTGTTCTTGCTTCTCTACTTCTTTCAGTTGTGAAGTTAGGTTGTTCACTGAGATCTTTCTAACTTCTTTTTGCTGTGGACATTTAGTGCTATGAATTTCCCTGCCTTAGCTATGTCCCAAAGATTCTGGTATGTTGTATATTTGTTCCCATTATTTTCAAAGAACTTCTTTATATCTGCCTTAATATCATTAGTTCCCAAAAGTCATTCAGGAGCATGTTGTTTAATTTCCATGTAATCACATTGTATTGAGCAATTTTCATAGTCTTGACTTCTATTTTTATTGCACTATGATCTGAGAGTATGTTTGGTGTGATTACATTTCTTTTACATTTGTTGAGGATTGTTTTATGTTCAATTATGTGGTTGATTTTAAAGTATGTGCAATGTGGTGATGAGAAGAATGTATATTTTGCTGTTTTAAGGTGGAGAGTTACGTAAAGGTCTATCCAGTCCATTTGGTCCAATGTTGAATTCAGGTCTTGAATATGTTGTTAATTTTCTGCTTCAATTATCTGTCTAATACTGTCAGTGAAGTGCTGAAGTCTCCCACTATTATTGTGTGGGAGTCTGTTTCTCTTTGTAGATCTCTAAGAACTTGCTTTATGAATCTGAGTGCTCTTGTGTTGTGTGTATATATATTTAGTATAGTTAGGTCTTTTGTTGAATTGAATTCTTTGCCATTATGTAATGCCTTTTGTGTTTTTTGATCTTTGTTGGTTTGAAATTTGTTTTGTCTGAAATTAGGATTACCACCCCTGTTTTTTTCTGTTTTCCATTTTCTTGATTCCTCCATCCCTTTATTTTGAGCCTCTGAGTGTTATTACATGTGAGATGGGACTCTTGAAGACAGCTACCCACTGAGTCTTGCTTTCATACACAGCTTGCCACTCTGCATTTTAAATGGGGCATTTATAGCCCATTTACACTCAAGATTAGTATTGATATGTATGGATTTCATCCTGTCATTGTGATGCTAGCTGGGTATTATGTTGGCTTGTTTTTGTATTTGCTTTACAGTGACACTGGTCTCTGTGTTTAAGTGTGTTTCTGTATTAGCTAGTAGAGGTCTTTTTCTTTCTATATTTAGTTCTCCTTTCAAGTCTGGTGGTAATGAATTCCTTCAATATTTGCTTATCTGAAAGGGATATTATTTATCTTTCACTTAGGAAGCTTAGTTTGGCTGAATATAAAATTCTTGGTTGAAGATTTTCTTCTTTAAGAATGTTGAATATGAGTATCAATCTCTTCTGGCTTGTAGGGTTTTAGCTGAGAGGTTCGCTGTTAGCCTGCTGGAATTCCTTTTGTAGGTGACCTGCCCTTTCTTTCTAGCTGCCTTTAACATTCTTGCTTTCATTGTGACCTTAGAAAATCTGAGGATTATGTGTCTTGGGGATGATCTTCTTGTGTAGAATCTTGCAGAGATTCTCTGTATTTCCTGAATTTGACTGTTGGCCTCTCTAACAAGGTTTGGAAATTTTTCATGGAAGATATCCTGAATTATGTTTTCCAAGTTGTTTGCTTTCTACCCTTTCCTTTCTGGGAAGCCAGTGATTCATTGATTTGGCCTCTTCATATAATCTCATACTTCTTGGAAGTTTTGTTCATTCATTTTTATTTTTGTTTATTTTTGTCAGCTGTCTTATTTCAGAAAACCAGTCTTAAAGCTCTGAGATTCTTTCCTCAGCTTAGTTTATTCTGCTGTTAATACGTGGGATTGCATTGTGAAATTCTTGTATGGTGTCATTCAGCTCTATCAGACCCATTAAGTCCTTTTTATACTGGCTATTTCATCATTCAGCTCCTATATTGCTTAGTTCTGATTCTTATTTTCCTTAGATTGGGTTTAGCCATATCCTGAATCTTGATGATTTTTTTTCTATCCATATTATGAATTCTATTTCTATCATCTCAGCCAGTTCAGCCTGGTTAAAAAATCTTGTTGGAGAAATGGTGAGGTCATTTGGAGGACATGTGACACCCTGGCCATTTGAGTTACAGGAGTTCTTGCACTGGTTCTTTCTCATCTCTGCATGTGGGTGTTCCTTTAACTGCAGTGTGGATTGAGTGGGATCAATAGACTTCTTTTCTGGATATTCTCACCAGACCAAGGCTTTATGTAGGGCCTTTATTTGACGCTGTCTTCGTCTCTGGTTTCAGAAGGTGGTACATTAGTGAGGTATTTTTGGTGTTGGATCTTTGTGGCATGATACAGCAGTTGGCACATGGGCTTATTGTTCAGTTGGTAGACCCTTGTTTGGTTGTGTGACTCCCTTGTGCTTCCTCACAGTTGCAGCCATGTTCCTTCTCAATGCTCTGTAAGTATGGGTTCCTCTCCCCCTTGAGTGCTGGCTGTAGATTGCAACTTGGCACTCCTGGGCTGCCTGGGGCAATCTCAGTGTTTTTGTTCCTGCCCCAACTTGGAGGTAGAAGAGGAAAGGATCTTAGCAGTGGTTGGAGCTGAGGGTTGTTTGGTTGTCTCCTGGGGGCTTGTATTACACGGTTCTCATGCTTCTGTGAAGAAATACCAGAGACTGAGTACTTTATTTAAAAAAGTTTAATTGATTCACAATTCCACGTGGCTGGGGAGGCCTCAGGAAACTTACAATCATGGCAAAAAGCACCTCTTCCCAAAATGGCAGGAGAGAGAATGAGTGCCAGCAGGGTAAATGCCAGATGCTTATAAAACCATCAGATATCATGAGAACTAACTCACTTTCATGAGAATAGCATGGGGGTAAGTAACTGCCACATCATTCAATTATCTCCCACCAGGTCCCTCCCACAAAACATGGGGATTATGGGAACAACAATGCAAGATGAGATGTGGGCTGGAACACAGCTGAACCATATCATTCTGCCCCTGGCTCCTCCCAGATCTCATGTCCTCACATTTAAAAGCATAATAATGCCTATCCAACAGTCCCCTGCAGTCTTAGCTCATTCCAGAAGTCCAAGTCCAAAGTCTTATGGGAGACAAGGAAAGTCCCTTCTGTCTATTAGCCTGTAAAATCAAAAGCAAGTTAGTTACTTCCTAGATATGATGGGGGAAAAGGCATTGGGTAAATACCCCCATTCCAAATGGGAGAAATTGGCCTAAACAAGGGACTCCAGGCCCCATACAAGTCCAAAATCCAATAGGGTAGTCATTAAACCTTTAAGCTGCAAAAAGATCTCCTTTGACTCCAAATCTCACATCCAGGTCATGCTGATGCAAGAGGTGGGCTTCCAAGGCCTTGGACAGCTCTGCCCCTGTGGCTTTTGAGGGTCCAGCCCCACTTCTGGTTGCTTTCCTGGGTTGGCATGAGTGACTGTGGCTTTTCCAGGTGCACAGTGGAAGCTGTCAGTGGGTCTACCATTCTGGGGCCTGGAGGATGGTCACCTTCTTCTCACTGCCACCACTAGGCAGTGCCCCAGTGGGGACTCTATGTGGGGGCCCTAACCCCACATTTCACTTCTGCACTGCCCTAGCAGAGGTTCTCCATGAAGGCTCCTCCCCTGCAGCAAATTTCTGCCTGGACATCCAGGTGTTTTCATACATCTTTTGAAATCTAGGTGGAGGTTCCCAAACCTCAATTCTTGACTTCTATGTACCTGCAGGCCAAACAACATGTGTAAGCCACCAAGGATTGGGGCTTGCACCCTCTGAAGCCATGACCCAAGCTGTACCTTGGCCCCCTTTAGCCAAGGCTGAAGCTGAAGCAGCTGGTATGCAGGGCACCATGTCTTGAGGCTGCATAGAGCAGAGGGGCTTTGGGCCTGGCCCAGGAAACCATTTTTCCCTCCTACGCCTTTGGGTCTGTGATGGGAGGGGCTGCCATGAAGGTCTCTGACATGCCCTGGAGACATTTTCCCCATTGTCTTGCTGACTAACATTTGGCTCCTCATTACTTATGCAAATTTCTCCAGGGGTATTGAATTTCTTCTCAGAAAATGGGTTTTTCTTTTCTATTGCATCATCAGGCTGCACATTTTCCAAACTTTTATGCTTCCTCTTGAACACTTTCCTGCTTAGAAATTCCTTCCATCAATACTCTAAATCATCTCTCTCAAGTTCAAAGTTCCACAGATCTCTAGGGCAGGGGCAAAATTCCACCAGTCTCTTTAATAAAGTGTAGCAAGAGTGACCTTTACTCCAGTTCCCAACAAGTTTCTCATCTCCATCTGAGACCACATCAGCCTGGACTTCATTGTCCATATCACCATCAGCATTTTGGCCAAAGCCATTCAACAAGTCTCTAGGGGAAGATCCAAACTTTGCCACATTTTCTTGTCTTCTGAGCCCTCCAACTTTCTAGGAAGTTCCAAATTTTCTCACATTGTCCTGTCTTCTTCTGAGCCCTCCAAACTGTTCCAACCTCTGCCTGTTACCCAGTTCCAAAGTTGCTTCCACAATTTTTGGTATCTTTATAGCAGCACCCCACACTCTGTGGTAGCAATTTACTCTATTAGATTGTTCTCAGGCTGCTATCAAGAAATATCTGAGACCGGGTAATTTATAAAGAAAAGAGATTTAATTGACTTACAGTTTTACATGGCTGGGGAGGCCTTGGGAAACTTACAATCACGGCAGAAGGCACCTCTTCACAGGGCAGCAGGAGCGAGAATGAATGCCAGCAGGGTAAATGCCAACACTTATAGAACCATAAGATCTTATGAGAACTCACTATCATGAGATCAGCATGGGGGAAACTGCCCCTGTGATTCAGTTGCCTCCCACTGGGTCCCTATGACATGTGGGGATAATGGAAACTATTATAAAATTCAAGATGGGATTTGAGTGGGGACACAGCTAAACTATATCAGGGGTCCATCCCACAGAGATGCAGGCCATCAGTTGCTCAGTGCAATCAGCCTAGGATGGAGGGTCTGTGTTGTGGGCCCAAGCCAGAGGTTCCTTGTCTGGTGACGAGCAGTGGTGGGGTATGTATAGACTCGTGGTGTGTGACCCATGGGATATGGACTGGCCTCCTCTCCTTGGGTCTACTGCAACTTGTTGGAGGTATAGATAGACATTTAGGATCTTTTCTCCTTCATTAGTTCGAGGGTGGCAAGTGCAGTTCTGCAGCAGAGGCAGTGGCAGAGAGGCTTTCAATTGCCCGTTAAGGCTCTGTTCAGGGAGTTGCCAAGTTGCTACTGGCTCGATAACTCTGGTGGGGGTGACTGGGGACACAGAGCTGGAGGATCTGCCCCGTGAGAAAATATGGGAATGGGTAGCCATGTAACAATCTGGCCACTTTTTTGTAGGACTGTTGCAATATACTTGGGCCAGCTCCAGTCTCTAGTCACTTCAAATTTTCCCATACCTGGTGGTATCACCAGAGAAGGCTGTAAAACAGCGAAGATAGCAGCCTGTCCCTCCCTCTGGGAGCTTCATCCTAGAGAGGTACAGGCCTGTTGCTGACCAAAAGACACCTGTAGGAGGTGGCTGGATACCCTGGTTGGTAGGTCCAGCCCAGTGAGGAGGAATGGGATCAGGGACCCACTTAAAAAATCAGTCTGGCCACTGCCAGGCTGATTCAGTTCAGTTCCTGGTTGCCTCAAACACTTCGATGACCAAAGGCTGGAACAGTGATGTCAGGCAAACAGCAAAGACAGTAGCCTGGTGCTTCCTCTGAGATTGCTATCCCAGGGAGAATTCAACTCTCTTTCTGCCAGAGAACACCTGCAGGTATAGCCAGAGGCCCCAGTTGGGAGGTCCCACACAGTGAGAAGTGGGATTGGGGATCTGGCTTAAAGAAGCAGTCTGGGCTGGGCATGTTGGCTCAGATCTGTAATCCCAGCATCTTGGGAGGCCAAGGTGGGTGGATAGCTTGAGCTCAGGAGTTCGAGACCAGCCTGGGCAACATGTCAAAACCCTGTCTCTACTAAAAATCTAAAAAAAAAAAAAAAAGAAGAAGCCTGTCCATGTCTTGGTAGAGCAGCTGTGCTGTACTTAGGCATCCCCTCTACCCCGAGTCAGCTTGGACTCTTCAAAGCCTAGAGGCTGGATCAGCTAAGTCACTCAAACAGCAAAGATGGTGGCCTGCCCCTCCCTCTGGGAGCTCCATCTCAGGGTGAATTCAAATCTCTGTCTGCTGGAAAACATGGAGGCGAGAGGCTGGAGGCCCAATTTGGGAGGTCCTGCCCAGTGAGGTGGAATGGGATTGGGAACCCTCTTAAAGCGTCAGTCTGACCACACTGTGGTAGAGCAGCTGTGCTGTGCTGGGGGGAACCCCCTCCAAACCTGGTTGGCTTGGACTCTCCAAAACCAAAGGCTGGCTTGGCTAAGGCACCCATGGTGTTCTACCCCCTCCCAACAGGAGCTCCTTCTTAGGGAGATACAATGCTGCCATTGGTGGCTGGCTGGAATCCTAAGTCAGTGGGTCTTATCTTGTGAGACACCAAGGAAGTAAAGCCTGTAGGCTGTCACTGCTCAGCACCCTGGATTCACCCTCTTTCCTAGGAGTATACACAGGGGTCTAACCTCCTACTTTGCTGGAAAGTCCAAGGACCTAAGGCTCCAGGGTCTCCACGCATGCCTGAGTGGCTTCTCTGCCAAGAGTCTGCATAGCTCTGTCAGATTGAAGGCCCTGGTGGAGTGCAGTGGGTTCACAAGGAGATCTCCTGACCCAAGGATTGCAAAGATCTGTAGGAGAAGTGTGGTTCCCAATTCACACATTCGCTCAGTGCTTCCCAGAGTTGGGGAGGTTTCCCTGGCTTCGTGATGCTACCAGGTGGACCACTGTCCTGCTTTGCTTTTCTTTGTTTTCCATGGATCAAGTTGTTTCCTTGATTAATCCCAGTGCAAGTACCTGGATGTTTCAGTTGAAGGTGTTGTGTTTACTTGCCCCTTCCATTCCTCTTTGTGAGAGCCATGCACACTAGCTGCTTCTAGTTGGCCATCTTGGCCACTCCCCGCCCAGTTCCTTTTTTATACACTAACAATGAACTATTCAAAAAAGAAATTAAGAAAGCAATCCCACTTAAAATTGCATCAAAAAGAATAAAATACTTTAGCATAAATTTAACCAAGGAGGTGAAAGATCTGCATATTGAAAACCATAAAACATTGATGAAAGAAATCAAGGACATAAATAAATGGAACAATATCTATTGTTCCATAGATTGGAATAATTAATATTTTTTAAATATTCATACTACCCAAAGTGATCTACCAAATCTCTATCAAAATTTCAAGGGAAATTTTCACAGACATTGAAAAAAACAATTCAACAATTTGCAAGGAAACATATAAGGTACTGAAGAGCTAAAAGAATTTTGAGGAAATTACTATTATTAAAAAGTCAAAAACAGATGCTGGTGAGGTTCTGGAAAAAAAAATGAATGCTTATACATACATTCAGTGTTGGTAGAAATTTAAATTGGTTTAGCCACTGTGGAAAACAGTGTGTACATTTCTCAAGGACTTAAAAGAGAACTACCATTTGACCCAGCAATCCCATTACTGGATATATATCTAAAAAAAAATCATTCTACCAAAAAAACACATGCACTCACATGTTAATCACAGCACTATTCACAATAGCAAAGACATAGAATCTATCTAGGTGCCCATTAACACTGAATTGGATAAAGAAAATTTGGTACATATACACAATGGAGTATACACAGATGTAAAAAAGAATGAGATTATGTCATTTGTAGCAACACGGATGCAGCTGGAGTCCATTATCCTAAGCAAATTATTGAGGAATAGAAAAGTAAATACCTCGTGTTCTCATTTATAAGTAGGAGCTAAACATCATGGGCATAAAAATGACAACAATAGACATTAGGGACTACCAGGGGCATTAGGGAGGGAAGGGGAAAGAGTTTAAAAACAAACTGTTTGTTACTATGCTCATTACACGGATTATGGGATCATTTGAATCCCAAACCTTAGCACCACACAATATACCCGTGTAACAAACCTGCACATGTACCCCAAGAATCTAAAATAAAAGTTGAAATTTATAAAAAGAATCTTGAAAAAGTAGAGCAAAGCTGGAGGCATTGCACTTCTGATTTCAAATTATATTATAATGGTATAGTAATCAAGACAGTATTGTAGGCATAAAAAGAGGTACATAGGTCAATGAAAGAGAATAGAAATCCCAGAAATAAACTCATATATATAGGGTCAACTAATCTTCAACAAAGAAAACCAAGAATACACAATGAGGAAAGGACATCTCTTCAATAAATACTGTTGGGAAAGCTGAATATCCATGTGCAAGTAAAAAGTGAAATGAGATCCATATCTATACCATATACAAAGATCAATTTAAAATGGATTAAAGATTTAAACATAAGACCTAAAACCATAAACCTCCTAAAAGAAAACACAGGAGAAAAACTCATTGACATTGATCATGGCAATATTTCTTGGATATGACACCAAAAACACAGTCAACAAAAGCAAAATATGATCAAGCAGAATGTCATCAAACTAAAATATCTGCACAAGAAAGGGAACAATTAAAAAATGAAAAGTTAACCCATTGAATAAGAGAAAACATTTGCAAATCATGTAACTAATAAGGGAGTTCATACCCAAAATGCATATAGAACTCAAATAACTCAATAGCAAGAAAACAAATAACCTGGTTAAAATGGGTAAAGGACATGAATAGTTATTTCCAAAAGTGATCTACCAAATATCGATCAAAATTCCAAAAGTATTTTTCACAGAAAAGAAAATCCTAAAATATGTATGGAATTACAAAAGATGAAGAATAGCTAAAATAATTTTGAGGAAGTAGAACCAAGCTGGAGGCTTCAAAAGGAGGCATACAATTTGTCAAAAAGTGTATGAAAAAAATGTTCACCATCACTAATAATCAGGGAATTGCAAATTAAAACAACAGTAAAATACCTCTCACATATTAGAATGACTATTATAAAAAAGACAAAATATAAAAAGTGTTGGAAGGGGTGTAGAGAAAAGGTAACATTTATATATGGTTCATGAAAAATATAAATTGGTTCAGCCATTATGAAAAACGGTATGAAGCTTCTTCAAAAAATTAAAAATAAAACTACCATATAATCCAGCAATCCCACTTCTGGATATATACCCAAAGGAAATGAAATCAGTATGTCAAAGAGATATTTACACTTACATGTTCATTGCAGCATTATTCACAATAGACAAGATATGGAAATAACCTAAATGTCCACTGATGGACGAATGGATACAGAAATGTGATCTATCTAGCTATCAATCATCTATCTATCTGTCAATTATCTATGTCTAAGTCAATATCTATATAATAGAACATTATTCAGCCTTTAAAAAGAAGGGTATTTTGTCGTTTGTAACAATGTAGGTTTACCTGGAGGGCATTATGCTAAGTGAAGTAAGACAGACACAGAAGACAAATACTATATAATATCATCTATATGTAAAATCTAAAAAAAGTCCAATTCATAAAAACAGAGAGTAGAATGATGGTTACCAGGGACTTGCATTTCAGGAGTAGGTAAAATGAGGAGATGTTTGTTGCAAGGACCAAACTTTCAGTTATAAGATGAGTAAATTCTGGAGACCTAATGCATACCCTAGTGACTATGTTTAATAATGTATTTTTGAAATTTGCCAAGACAGTAGGTCTTAGATACAGGTTGAGTATCCCTTATCTGAAATGTTTGGGACCAGAAACATTTTAGAGTTGGAGTTTTTCAGATTTTGGAATGTTTGCATATACATAATGATATATCTTATGGATATATCTTGGAAGGTGACTGAAGTCTAAACATGAAATTCATTTGTGTTTTTTATACACTTTACACACACAGGCTGAAGGTAATTTTAAAAAGTATTTTAAATAATTTTGAGATCAGGGGTGAAATTTTTCACTTGTAACACCACATCAGTGCTCAAAAAGTTGCAGATTTTGAGCATTTTAGATTTTAAATTTTTGGATTAGGAATGCTTAACCTATATTTTCAGCACACAAATGTAACTATGTGAGGTGATGGATATAATCATTAATTTCATTGTGGCAATCATTTCATAGTGTGCATGTATATCAACACATCACATTGTATACTTCAAATATATTTAATTTTTGTTTTCAATTATACTACACTAATGCTAAAAAAGTCATAATTTTGCTGCATGGAGCAAACCTTCCAAATAACAGTAGTACATAGCTTACTGAACACACTTTAAGAGATTTGGAAAAGTATGTTAAAATGATCTATAGAAACCTGATATTATCACAGGCCTTCATATCTTTTTTTTAAATGTGGTTTCCTCTGAGATTATCTGCTTAGCTCAAAGTTCAGACAGTTTATGAGCATCTCACTTGTGAGACTCTGGTTATTGTGTCTATGCTAAGCCACAAGTTAGACCTTGGGGGGCACAGAAAAAGATATATGATACTTGAACGTACTCAGAAGAAGAAGGGGAGAGAAGATCAGTGTTTCCAGAGATACCAGGAAAACTGCCAGGAAGTCTAAATCACACTAAAATTACATTTCAAAGAGAACTCCTTGCGGATTCAATAACTTTTCCAAGAAAGCAGCAAAAAATAAAAAAAAATACCTTGCAATTCACAATTCTTTCTAGCATATTATATTTTTATCACTAGGAGGAAGCAAATTAATTACAAGGAATAGTATTGGATTAATGAACATCGAAAAAGAAGCCATATCTAACCATGTTTAAGGACCTTGTAAGGGTCTTGTAGAAACACCTTCAATGTAATCTGATCTAACACTCCCTTAAGTGACACTTGAGAATATTTGAATATTGCATTTCATTCAAAATGCTAAGAGTCCCTAAGCTCTTGAACTAGCAGATTCTGTTGTCTTTTATTTATTTCAGGATATATTGGTTTCAATCATTGTGTCACAAAAATTAAACTTCAAATGACTTAGGCAATAATTAGTATTTTATCTCTTATTATGTGCATACATTTTTGCTTTTTGGTAAACACATTCATTTGTCTAAGACAAAAATATATGTTGAAAATTGTGGATGGTTCTTCTGATTAAAAAAAAAGTTCTTGGACATTCTATGTCAATGATTAAAATGCCACTTACACTAAAGACTGCAAGTTCAACAAGTTTGCTAGAAGTTTCCTTTAGAAGATTGAGGCTCCCCAATTTTCATGCAAATCTAATGTGTGTGAAGCATCCACCTGGGCTGCTTTGCATAGCCCCATGGGTCTTGGGGGCATTGGGAACTAATGCACACATAAAGCTTATGCTGCTTGCTTTGCCATGGTAATAAAGTTCCTTGGTCCCTACCCCGGAATATCTTGTCTTCTGTCACTATCCATAAAACTATGGTAGACCAAAGGTAGTGTATATGTATATGTGTATATAGTTCCCAATTTTTCAGTTTGTAAGCAGGGTATTATCTCAAAACTGTCACAGTTTCTAACATATACTATTGTTTTCAATAAGATTTTTGAAAAAAATATTTAAAACTATTTTATTATATGTAATAATACTCAGAATATGTATACTTAATAAATGTATCAGATTGCTGGGAAATGTGTTAAAATGCTGAATCTATGTCACAATATAGCAGATTGCTGATTCAAATTTTCTGAGGGTAAAAGTGTTCCATTTTAGCAGCACCTTACATAATACTTAGACCTGTTGAATTCTGAAGCCATTCATCTGAGGAAATTGATGGCTAGCATGCTTCTTAGGTTATAACATAAATTTAATTTTTTAAAATGAGTCAAGTGAATGATTGATAGAATAGCTTTACTTTTCTGAGAAACACTGCATGCTGATGGTTCAAATGTGCTTAATACACTTTGGAATATTATTTCTCCCAGTTTTAGAAATATTTTTTATTTCTTCATATTTTCTGAGGAATATCTTTTTCCCATTGTATTAACAATATTGATTATTCTGCAGCTGGCAGTAGAATATGATTCAGGTGTTTGTTATTAGGTTGATATGCAAATGAGTTATGTTTACAGAAGTACCCACTAGTGGTGATAGAATATACATATATGTGTGTATGTCTATTTGTCTATTTATTCATCCATCCATATCTGCTTGATTTGAATAATACACATCAGACAAATCACTAAATACTTCATAGTTAAAATCTGAGTTATGAAGATATGGCTAAAATGTTTTCTGCAGCCCAGTTAGCTGCCTTAATACACACCATCCTTGCATCATCCTTTATTTTCCTGATCCTTTCTTCCTTGCATCACCCTTTATTATTATTGTTATTACTATTATTATTATTATTATTTTTAAACCTTTCCTTTTGAGCACATGAGGATGGATAACTTTCTGTTAGGGTTTTGGAATACATATTTTTGTTTGTTTATCATTTCCTTTTTTAAATTTTATTTTATTTCACATTCAGGAGGTACGTGTGCATGTTTGTTGTATGGACCAATTCCATAGTGGTGGGGATAAGACTCCTAGTGTACCCATCACCCAAATAGTGAACATTGTAACCAAATGGTCATTTTTCAATCCCCCCTCCCCTCCCACTCAGTACATATTCGAAAAGAGGAATGACTCTTTCCCTCAGCTAACTCACCATAGGAAATGGTATCTATGTGATGAAAACATTACCAATAGGCAAAATTTAACTGCAACATTGTGAATAAATGTTAATTTTTATATAAATGTTTTCATGAGAAAGGGTCTCTCAGAGAATAAGTTAGAATTGACAAAGTGGCCGATGGAAAGAAAGGGTGAGTAAAACTATTCTGTGGTATAAGGCTAGTCATTACATCAAGAGCAGGTAAATAATATTCATTTTCCTAAACCCTAAATAGCCTTACTGAATGAAAGAAAAATGAAAATACCTTTTCTGCAATGACTAATACCACATGTGCAAAGATGAAGGAATGTGGCATGAATAGGGGATTAACCATGACAGGTGAATACCATGGTCGTGAAAAGCTGAACTCCAAAAGCTGTCTTTACTTTTCCTTTGTAAATTATAACACAAAATAACAAATTTTAACACATAATAAATGGCAAGAATAAATATCTATGTTCCTGAAAAGTCCTCATTTTAATGAAGGAATGACCCTAGCTCTAAAGTAGCGTGATGCATTCCAAGCTTCATGAGACACAATCATGAGGGATAAATGTAATAACTTTGGCCAAATTTGCTGGATATATTTGCACGTTGGGAATAATGGAAAAAGCTTCTTATGGCAGGAAGACAGTTACCAGCTTAAGGACAGAAATGATTTACTGCCAGTTACTGCAGAGTAAGCTGAAGAAAAATTCAATAATATTCTTTATAATGAAGCGTATTCAATCTTTCAGAATTTGACATAGTTGTACTTTATTAATGACAAAATTTAACATATCCATGGAAATTTTATTTTGGTGACATATTAGATATCCTTATTTTTGTTATAGACATCATGTCCCTGCTCACTATATTGACATTCTTCTATACAGTAACCATCAGCCTAGTATTTCCTGTGTGCCAGGTATTTTGCTAAGCACATTCTATACAGTAGCTCATTTGATTCTTTAATCTTTTCTAACAATAATTTTTTTTTGGCTTACACCTTTATATATGTAGAAATGGGCCTAAGGAAAGCCAGATGTTGGAGTGTGATGAGAGATGATATGGCTGGAAAATTGACCTGTAATTTACCCAGACTCATTGTAGAAACTCAGAATTAGTCTGAAATGTTTTGCATCAATTGATGGTACCTGGTGAACAGACAGGCATATAGCCTGAACCTTCAAAATTGTGAATTAAGGGACCATAGTAAAACCCCTGTGATGATGGCAAAGCTGAGATTCTAATGAAGCTGATATTCTAGAGCCTCATTTAGGGGACTTGGGGACTGGGAAATCTGCACCTCTCTGGTAGAATACAGTGTTGTTTCTCACTTTAAACAATTGCCTCCTTGACAATTTGGCCTTCACATCCTTGCCATTACAGATGCTTCATTTTTATTTTTTCACGTCCTTTCATCATTCACATACTCATTCTTTTTTGACAACCATACATCTTCATTTTACAGATGGGGAAAATAAATAAAGATCAAAGATGTTAAAGAATTTAGCCAAAATGATATAACCTTTAAGTAACTAAGATAGGATACAAACCAAAAACTATCTGTCTCAGAGCACAAATTCTTAACTATTATGCTTCACTACCTAAAATTATTTTTAGCTAGAGGCAGACCTTCCACAGATAAGGACTTTACCAACAGACCTCCTGGACAATTGTATAAAAAGAAAATAGAAAGTTGCTATTTAAACACATCTAACCACATAATTATATAGAAGTTAATTAGTAAGTAGAGAGTAAAAGGAAACATAAAATGGCTAGTCCTTCTAATTTTTGTTCCTTTTAAGTCTATTTCTTCACCAGCGATATTAGATAAGCAAGCACCAGTAGCTGGCCTCTTCCCGTAGCAGTGTTTTATTTTATATACACTTTTTTCTTGCTCAGTGTTTTTGGTATAGCAAATTTTGCCAGAAGGGCAGCATTAGTTGATCAATAGGAGCAGATTCAGGTTGTTGGAAAAAAAAAAAAATTGTAGTCATGCTTCAGGTGCAGCCCAAAATCAATAAGAAAGAGTGCTTCTTAACAGAGTGAAATGAAGCGCAATTACTTACTGCAGCTAAATGACATCCTGTGTGGTATCATTGTCTGTGCTGGAGGCTGATAGGCACCAAACTGAGGGGCTGCAGGATAAGCAGCTGACAGGATTACAAATGGAGTATTCCAAATGATGATTTAACCTGAATTGTGAATTAAATCTCTAGTTATATACACTGTCAGAGTCAGGAAAATGTTTCATTCTTAAGCTCTTGAGTAAATTCAAAAATAAATATTAGCAGGACTTATAGTTTTCATTTACTGCAGAGTTTCTCAACATTAGCACTATTGACATATTGGACTGGATAAATCTTTGTTGTGAGGGCCTACCTTATGCAGAGCAAGCAGAATTTCTGACTTCCAGCTCCTAAATACTAATAGTCCACCCCCCTCATTAATAACATTAAAAAGTGTTCCCTAAGAGGCAACTTTGCCCTAGTTGAGAACCACTGATTTACCATATTAATTATTTTTACTTGATTCATAACATGCTCATACATTATTTCTTTCTTGTTGTGATTCTTGGATAGATGGAAATAAATGTTTATGTATATGCACCTCGAGGGCAAAAGTAAGTTTTGTCATGAATAGAATCTAATTTGAAAGTAAACCTCAAAATATTCAAGATCTCTTTCTACTTGTATTATTGTATTTGAGTAGATGTGTTTGTTTCATTTGAATATTGCATGGCAGTTATTGGAGGTCTTGTTATTTTTGGAAAGTGATTGGTACATGTAGGCAAGAAGAACTTTCTATAAGGAACAGGCAGAAGATAACTGTACCTGACCTACCATTCTGGACATTCAAATCTTGTCTGAACTGTTAGTTAAGATTCTGTGAGTCCAAACCTCTATATATAACAATTTCTGAAGGAAATCTTGTAATGCAGGATTTATACACAATTAAAATGATTTTTTGCCCGATTGAAATGACACTTGAAGTATAGAGTCTTTCACAGCTCTATATTTATCACTCTAGCTACCCACATTTGGGATTTACTATTGCACAAATTTGTATAATAAACTCAAGGAGATATGTCCTTTGATTGATGTGCATCATGTAGTCTGATTATGAAATGCTACCTCTTTTGTGTGTAGGAGTCAGATTTAACTATTATCCACTAGGAATAGGTTATATTGACTATCTATTTAGGTTGGTGCAAAAGTAATTGTGGTTTTTTTCATTACTTTTCATGGCAAAAATGCAATTACTTTTGCACCAACCTAATATCTATCTTTTATCTATCTATCTATCAATCTATCTATCTATCATCTCTGATGGGATTATTTACCTTAGGGAAACATTCATCTTACAGTGTACTGCTTGTCTTAGGAACATATGACATGCATGTTATAATTCAAGAATTCTGAGCCCAACTGCAAAACTATTGAGTCACTTCTATGGTCCCATAAATAATTATTTTAATTGATCATAAGGTAATTTTTACTTATGAAAAAATTTTAGAACTAATTTCTTAGAGCTAAAGATAGCAAACTGAATGCTCCAGAATGACTAATCCCATACTGTATAGCATTGTATAGTCCACTTAAGCCTAAACTATATATGGAAGCCATGACTAACATACAATTGGAGCCACTAATAAATTTCTCACTTTTATTGAGGAATTTGTAAATATTTGGAGTCAAGTGTGGCTATGAGAATAAATCCTTTTTAATGTGCTCTTTTGTAACACAATCTCTGATTATATTTATTGTGTTCTTATATCCCTAGCACACATTTTTTTCTATTTGAACATATTCAAATAGAAAGTTTTTATATAGCAACTTTAAATCAATTTAATAAAATAATCAGTATTTCTCTCTAACATGCTATGCAAAAAAAATTGTTCCTAAGTATGTATTATCTAGAAATAGCTTCATTCTTTTTTAGATTCTTCTTGTCCAGCATTTCTAAATTGTATCTATCTCCTTATGGTTCTGTGTGAATTATATCTGAGCTGTCTTCATTCAAGGGTTGTTTCCTTCTACTCCTGAGTAGATGGTGCTAATTGTGACATGTTCTGAGTTAAAACGAGGTGTATGACTCTGTGTAAGGACACACGCAGATTTTCTATAGAGTTCCTTGACGTTTGAAAATAAAAGTTTAAAGCGTCTTGATTATTGTGATATCCAATAGTTCACTTCTAAGCTTCTTGCTTGAATAGAGTAGTGGAGTTTTGATTTTTCATGATGTCTTGCCTTCTTCTTGTGCATCACACTAAGTAGTACAAATATTATGCATGTTTTTATATAAGAACTATACCGTTTTAAACATTAATTTTTTTGATAGATCAGAGGTCTCCTGTGAGATAGAAGAGATGGAAAAGGTATCATATGCACTCTGCTTTAAAGGATGGCTGCAACTTTATACAGCTCTTTAGATTTTAGGGATGAACTTGAAAAGGACATATTGTTGGCCAGATGAAGTGAGGACTAAGGAGGATTCTACAAAATGATATTTTGAAACATTCTGGATACTGGAATGCTGTACAGCTTTGTTTGTTTCCTTACAAAATGTTCACAGCATGCTTTGTTAGCAATCTGCATTCTTTTAAAATTGTCTGAGCTATTATATAGTAAATTAAAATTATAAGAAAAGTAGGTACTGGGAAAGCTGGTGACCTCTTTATTCATTTTTTGTTCAACAGATACAAATTCAACAAATAACTACTAAATGCCAGAACTAGAGCTACCATGATCCGCTTTCACCAACGTAGTTGCATTTGAGGGTCTGGAGGCATAATTCTCTATCACTCATCCCCATGCCCAGTCAGTAGATTCTCAGTTTTCGGAGAAAAAATAAATTTCAAGAGAAAATGTTTAAAGCCTTTGGACTAGCTGTATTAGATTGTCTATGAAGAGGCACGGTTTCTCAGACCCATTTGGATGGGTACAGGAAAATCACTCTCATTGAGGTAGTATAAATTGTTTTTGGAGACATTTATTTCATATTGGTGAGACCCTGAGCATAGGATCCAGTCAAAAACACCCTGATGCTGTGCAGTAGATCTCTTTTATATCAATAGACTTTTCTAAATAAAAATATCCTAGGGAAAATTTAGAAACAGTATTAACCTCAAAATGTTTCATCATTTGTTCATATTTTAGGGAAATACTAGTAAAAGTTTTGTTTTACATAAATCCTGTGAAAAAAATTAAATAAATTTTGATTGGTCCTAAAGTATGTCAATTATAAATTCAACATGTTAATATTTTTCTATATAAAATTAAAATTGATTTGAAGTCTATATATTTTTCTTCATGTTTTATTTGTATTTTAACTATCTATATAAACATTAAATTATTAACAATTATTGTTTTGCATTTTTTTCAGAGCCTTAAAGATTTTCTTCTTGCCTATTATGTGAGACATCTGAATTACTAATAATGTGGAACTTTAATTATAACCACTGTTTGTGACACATGTCTTCCTTCATTCTTAACAAGTGTATGCATTCTGAATTGCCTTTTATTATGCATTTTTACCTTGGACTGATTAATTCCCAATTATGTAACCTTTCTAAAATACTGCTTTGTCATGTCACTTACCTCATCATAAACCTTTAATTGACCTTCATTTGATTTAAAATTTCACTCTTTAAATTAGCAGCCAAAAACTTAAACAATGTAGACAACTTACATATACAATATTTTCTTGCTCCATTTATTTCTATGTAAACATCGTACTTCACCTTAGCAAGTAAGTTTAATGCTAGTAGTTCTCAAAGTAGGTCTTGTAAATATATACTTACTCCTTATTCATGATGCCCAGGGTGCCTTTCTGACTTCTCAGTAATCCAAGATACAGTCACTCTGAAAGATTTAGTTGAGATAGCCCCATGTATGATCTTTCTCTCTTTTCCCCATTTCACTCAATCCCTTCCTTTTTTCGCTCATCTTCAACAAATGTTTATCAAACACTTACTTTATATCAGAAACTAAGGTAAATGCTGGGAGAAAAATTTGACACAATTCCTGCTTTCACAGAGCATACTGTCTAAATTAGTGATAGGCATTAAACAAATAAATGCATTATATGTATGTATATACATACATATGTATAAAGAAAATGTATAGGTTGTGTTTGCATTTGGAAGGTTTAAAAATAGTATAATTTGAATTAAATTCTGGGTTGTGAAAAGGCTTAAAATTTTCTAGGGACTGAGTTACCTGTCTGGTAAAAATGAAGGGAAGAACATTCCAGATAGAGGCTAAAAGAGTAAAGGACCTAAAAGACCTAAGGAAGGAGAAAGTTTTCCATGTTTAAGAAACTCAAAGATGACTAATGTTGCTAGAAACCCAATGATTAAAGAAAAAATTGTCCTAGGAAGGAATTAAAGAAGTAAGTGGGGCTAGATCATTCAGGGTGATGTAGACCATTACAAGAATATGTATCTTCTTGAAATTCAGTAGGAAGGTATTGAAAGAAAATAAGAAGGTCAATGGCATGATTAAATTTGCATTAAAAAATTGTAGCTCTTTCGTGGTATATGTGTGAAGGTACAAAATAATGGATAAAGTAGTACAAGATAATGGTGTTGAACTAGAGGGATGGAGGTGGAGAGTAGTGGGCAGAATATAAATAGAATCGCTGTCAACTAGTGATAGAGTGTAGAGGTGGAAGGAGAATGTGTCAAGTACAATTCCAGAGTTTCTTTGTGGTCTCCACTCATTTATTTGTTCAACAAATGTTACAGAAGTATTAAGATGAAAACCAGACATGATGCAATTATTATGAGTTTAGTTAGAAAAAAATAAGATTGAGATACCAGTAATAAAGTCATGGAGGTAGATACATGAATGAAAATTAAAAGAAGTTTAGATTAAAGCAAATAAGTTAAAGAGTTGTTCACATGAAGTTGGTATGTTTAAAGTTATGTGAATGGATGAGATTTCCTTAGGAGAGTGAAATGAATCTGGACCATGCCATCAAGACCCAAGCATTTAGTTGGAAAAGTGCCCAGCAAAGGATATTGAGTAGTTGTGACCAGAGAAACAGGAGAGGCACCAGGAGCATGAAATGTCACAAATACCAACTGATAATGGAATTCAAAATAAAAGTGCTGAACTCCATTAAAATGCCTCATAATGTGTAAAGAAAATGTGTAAACTGACAAGTATCCATTTTACTTGACAACTTAGAGACTTTCAGGAGCAAAAGCCAAATTGCAGTGGGATGATGAACAACGTAGGGGTGGTGGCGAGAAACTGAAGCAACCAAACAAGGCAATTCTTTTAAAAGCTCTGTTTCACGCTTAGGAATTATGTTGTACCACACATTTTTCACTAAATCTGGTCATGACTTAAGATATGCTATATTGTTGTTTTAGTGGCTTAATTTTGCTGTTTTGATTTTTATTTATATAAGTAGTCTAGTTCCTTAAGTAAAGGTAAGTTCTTGGGGGTAGAACTGCATACTTAGTTTATGCGAATCACTCATTGTATTTATATTTTGTGGGTACTCCATAATAATGAATAGATATGAATGAATGAAATAATCAACACGAAAGGAAGAAAGAACCACAGAGCATGAAAAATATTAATAAACTTAGCATGGGAGATGCAATCTCTTTTATTAGGACTAGTTTTAGATTTTGACACTCCTCAGATACCTCTTCTCTCAAAGTTATTTGTGGGAAATTGCCCAGTGTACTCAACATAACACACAATCTATAGAGTTGATTTCTTAGAGAATTCGTTTGGTACCTATGTTAGTATCTGCCAATTTGTCTTGATGTTAGAGAGAGAACTACCACCTCTGTGACCATCATTTGGATTCACGTTAGCCTTATAATTCCAACATCAGGACCTTTCAACATAGTCTCTATTGAAAATACAGAAGACATCACCTGTGTAGACAGGGAAGACTTATTCCTTCTGCTTTTAGACAACTTCAACCTGGGGAATCCAGATCTATCCTAAGCCAATATCTTATTACCATGTCTTTCCTTTTAACTGTAGCCTATTGTAGCACAGCATACCTAGCAAAGATCAGACATATATATGTTGATTTTATCATCAAATGCTTACCTCTTGATCTTCATTTCTCATAACACAGCACAAAATATCTTCCACGTACTACTCTAAGAATTTTTCTATTTATCCATCCTTTTTATTCCGTAAACTTAACAGATATAATTTCTGCATATCCATCGTTCATGAGATTTGCTGAAATAAAACAAAGTGGCTGGCATGTACAATTAAATATTCCAGCAAAAATCTTTTGGATGTTGTTTTTCTTACATCAAATGCAGATCTTGTGTCTATGCATGAAAATGAAAGGTGATAGGTTCTGCATGGAAATATTGAATAGTGCTTTAGAAAATCTTGAATTGGTTGTTGCCTTTACCATTAACAATCTTTATAATCTAGGGCAAGTCACACAGTCTCTCTAGTCAGTTTCCTTATAAAATCAAGGTATTAAAATACATAAACTTTAAAGCCTCTCTTGAATCTTGAATTATTTAATATTATATCAAAAAAAATTATATTTTCAGTGAGCAAGAAGTTAGGATATTAATAAAATGAAAATATTGACATTAATAAAATGAAAATAATTAACAATTATTTTAGATCTTTGCAATTGTAAGCTTCATCTGACTCATTATATTTTGTGCTTTGTTGATTTTTTTTCTATTTAAAAATCAATTTTAGATCTTTTTAAGGATGACTAACTTTGAAGCTGGTGGCCCATCTGTTTTCTCTTTGTTAGCAGACTTTTTGAGACTACTCTGAGTTTGCAAAGAAAATGATTTGCTTTGATAAAGCAGTTTTTCAAAAAGAAAAAAAATAGTCTTGGATTTTTTTTCACTCTATAGTAAGTGTTTCTAACACTCATAAACTCATCCTAAGTAGGAAAAAAGTGGTTGGCTATTTGAAAAATTGCTATTATTAAATAAGCCTCTTATCTCCAAGGCTCAACTCTTTATACTGCAAAAGAATGTATTTTTGAAATTCTATGCTTCTTTAAAAATTGGTTCTAACTTGTATGTAATGATATTCTGACCATAACTTTTTGTACTATAATTAATTCCCTGCTGTGTCTTATTCCTTATTTATACTATGTGAAAGAATTTCAAAAAATTAGGTGGATATTACTTCATTTCAATTCCCAGCTATTCTGTATGTTTTATATTTCTATATATGTTGTTAGCAATATTCTTTTGATGTTTTAAATTCTTTGAAGGACGTTCAAGTAGTATTATGTTCACCAAACCATCATGCAGAAAATGTAGGTTCTTATTATTTGTCACATCACTGCCTTGTGTATGTCCCCTGAATTTCCTTAAATGACATTTATTCAACCCAGAATTGTGCATGTTGCTGAAGGAAAACATAACTTATGTCAATTATTAAATCTATTATTATTAGTAAGAGCCTCAGCTTTCCGTGTATAAAAATGCCTTTGAAGTAAGGCATCCAAAACCAATCTTAATCTACATTTACAAGAATAAATTGGGATAGTTTGTATGAAAGACATTTATAATATTTTACAGTATATGACAGATGGAATTCTGAAATTACATGTATTGTTTGTACTATCCTCCAAAATGTGCTATGTATTTAGTAATATATTGACTTTATCAGTGGGTCAAGCTTATTCCTAAAAGTAGTTTGCATTACATTATACTGATATAAAACAACAGATTGATATTATGAAATTACTGTATTTTTATTTCACTTCCTTGCTCATATTATCTCTTAGATTAGGTAAATATGTTACTTTTAAAAGTTTCCAAGGAGAGCATACAGGGTAAAATTACTTGTAAGACAGAATCATTTAAGCAAGAAATTTAGGGCTCACATTATTTAATCATGCTAATAAGGACTTAAAAAAAGAGGGATGAACAATAAGTTTGATTCTTAATCAATTTAATGATATATAATATATTTGTTTATTCATTTATTGGACTCCAGAATTTCTACCACATAAAGCCACAGCGATTGGCTATAAAGTCTATGAATTATTCCTGCGAGACATGTAAATCTAAAGATTTTTTTGAGATTATTTATTAAATACTATTCTCATTCAAGAAGCATTTTATTACATAATATGTGCTAGGTGTTGGGCAGCAGGGTGTCTAGACAAGAGGCTCTTTTTTTTTATGTTTTGCTATACTAAGCCACTACAATTGTTCACTATTCTGCATTCCTATGCAAATACAGAAAATTATTTTCCACTCCTTTCCCTCAGGCATATAAATTTAACTTAAATCTTCTTTAACTCTATTCTTTCATTTAGAAATCACATATTTCTGGAGTACCAGTTGTGCAGAATTATATTTTCATAGATTTCCTCTGAATTGAGTCCTTAATCACACTCCTGTTATTGCTTTTATAAGCAGTAATTGTCTGAAATTCTCATTTAAATCACCTTTTAACTAAGGAGAATTACTGACACAGAGTGGGTGATCACACAAACACACACACACACCCTCTCACACATACATTAGTGTTAAAGACAACTTACTGTTCTACAAGATTTAGTTCCGCCTAGAGTTCATTTACTCTAATTATAAACAGAACAGTTAAAACATATGCCTAGTGGCTTCTGGGAAAACTGTTGTGTGTTTTCACTTTTCCTTTGAAGAGAGAGAGGTGCTGTGATTTTACTCTCTTGGGAGCTCTGCTGGCCTTATTAGCATTCACCTTGCTTATCTCATGCATGTCTTCTAACCCTGTTTGAGTCCTAAATGCCCACCAGTGGAATTTAGTATACCGTAAAGAATTTAGAAGCGAGGTTGAACCAGAAGAAGTAATTTAACTCTGGACAATGTGCACCATTCCACACCTCTTGGTAATTTGTGCAATCTGAAAAAAAATCAGGTCCTGTCTGCCAGAACCTTTGGATGTTTCTTTTCAGTTATTACATCAACTTATTACAGGGCTTCCTGCTTGCAAAGCAGTAACTACTTCTTTACACCATCTCTCTGTAGTAGAGTGTTTCCTAGACCTTTAACGGAACTCTTTATCACTGAAAACAGATTCCACATCTAAGGCTACAAACAGACACAGCAACGGTGCCAAAACCTTTTGAAGAGAAATTCTATTTCTCAGTGATGACAGGAAAAGGGCAGCCTGTTATTTTTAAATTTGGTTTGAGTCTACACTGGCCCTTTAATGATTGTACTTGAGAAAGAGGCACATTTTAGGAGTGCCTGTTTACTTGACATCAACACATTACGTCGTGATATATCAAAAGGAGCATTTACTTTTTAAGTAGTTTATAAATGCTTTCATTGTGTATTACTACGGTGGATTGATTTAGTAAAGGAGATGATATTTTTAAAAATTAATAATTATAAGGGCCCAGAAGAATGCCTGGTATATAATAAGGATTATATGTGTTTGCAAACTAAGTAACATGAAAATTGTAAAGGCTTAATTTCACTCTCTTAATGGCTATAAATGATAAAAGGATAGAAATGTATGTATAATGGTTTTCTTTCTTGATATGTGTATCACTGATCATTTTTATCTGTTTAATTTAAGGAAGCATTGTAGTTTAGGGCAGTGATTCTCAACTGGGGGCAATTTTGCTGCCATCCCCCACCCCTTGGGGACATTATGGAGACATTTTTAGATGTCACAACTGGGTGACAGAGAGGTACCCTGGCTTCTGTAGGTACAGGACAAGGATGCTACTAACATCCTGCAATGTACACGATGGTCCCAATAACAAGGCAATAAGTAATACATACTTAAACACACAGTACATAAAATGAAAATGCTTGTTTACATTTAAGATGTATTTATAAATTTCAATATTTTATTCAGTGAGTAATAATATTCATACGTGCTTTTATTCAAAGCACTTTTCTTACATGTAATTATATTTAACAGTATAGGGATAATGGCTTCTTGATATCACAGCATTGCATGTTTCTATTATTCTGCCTGTAGGTTTCTGTGTTGGTGTATTTGTAATTAATTAAATTAATATATGTATTATAGAGTGTATTCTGTCCTTTGTTTACAATGCCTCAGCTTATACATTCATCATTTATTTTCTGAAATAATAAAGTGATCTACTCAGTCAGTCTCCAGGCAACTAGACCAGCATCAAATGGGTCAGTCAGTTGCTGAGGTTTTATTCTAAGGAATATCTTGCTACTACTACTAAATTACCAAAATTTATTATTTTTATAAATTAGAGAATATTATGACCACTGTCATTTGTATTTCAGAAGTTAAAATATTTACGTAAATAGAAGATAAAGGAGTTGAGTTAAACATATTTTAATGCGAGTATTTTTATAGCTCTGGATTTTACCCAAAGATGTGTGTACCCACCATTTATGTTTACACAGCTGTAGATATAATGTCATATTGCTTTGGTGGTTCTGAAAGATCTGTTAGATAAGCCATTTTAATAAGGAAAGTCCAGTAGATTATTTTCCAGACTGTATAAATATTAATGGAGTTCTTAGTAAATGCCAGGTGCTGGTAGGACATGTGTATTCAGCATTGAACGAGACAGGCAGAGTCCCTGCCCTCGTGAAACTTATATTCTATTTGACCTGGTGTGTTAGTCCACTCTCACACTGCTAATGAAGACATACTTCACTTAGGAAACTTACAATCATAGTGGAAGGGGAAGCAAATACGTCCTTCTTCATATGATGGCAGGAAGAATTGCTGAGCAAAGTGGGGAAACCTCTTATAAAACTATCTGATCTCATGAGAACTCATTCACTGTCATGAGAATAGCAGCATGGGGGTAACTGCCACAGAGTCTCTCCCATGACATGTGGGGATTACGGGAATTACAACTCAAGATGAGATTTGGCTGGGGACACAGACGAACCATATCACCTGGGTACTGTAATGGGCAGAGGTAAATGTGTCTATTCTTGGAAATAAAATATATAGTATTCTCATCGTGTATCTTAACCTGCAGGTCTCATTAATAGGAAACCATGAACTTATTCAGAAGACACATTTCTCAGTGTGAATTAGCCATACAAAAGTTACTACTTAGCTTCCACTACAAGGACTGTAACCAAGAATAATTCTGATTCACTTTAACATAATTTAATATTTATCTACTCTTTCAATTGAATTCACATTATAATGTTGATATTTTCATTAATGTTTCAAATATTTTTAGATTCTGTTTAACATTAGTTATTTTTCTAAGTATAATACCAGTTTTCCTAGATGGCTATTGGGGATTGTTTCAAGTTTCTCTATTCCTTTAAGAACAATTCCTGTTGTAAAGCAATATTTTTTTTTGTTAAGTGGAGAACATTTGCAAGAAAAATATATTTTAAAGTCAATGAAAATAATCATGTGCAGAGTTCTTATGTATGCAAGCAATTATAACAGAATAATTTTGCCTGATAACATTCATGGCAACTACCAATAATTTTTACAAAACAAGGAAAAGAATTTCAGAAAAAATAAAACATTATTAAACACTCATTAATCAGTGATTGAAGTATTTCTCCCCTCCCCCATAAATTCTATCATCACATCATCCAGCCTTAATAAATTTTGGCTTTGCACATTGGCATGATTATTGTATTTCTGTTTTTCACCAAGAGACAAGTTTTTAATATAATAGAATCCCTAAATATCAGGTTTCATTTTACAATCAATGCTTTTAACCAGGTTGCAGTTGTAATGGAGTTTAAATTGCCTGTGCAATGTGTATTGTATCATAGCTTCATATTTGCCTTTCTTTAATTGAGTTATATGCAATATTGGTGCTACATTTGTTACTAAAGAATGTTTTCTAACAGTTTACTGTACTTGATGTTATAACAAAAATAATTTTGTATACAGAAAGCCAAGGAAAAAAACAGGGTATAATTTTAATATTAATGAAATAAATATTTTTAACTGTCTTGCTTTCAACCCCGTGCTTTTTTTTTTTTCTTTAGTAGAGACAGGGTTTCACCATGTTGGCCAGGATGGTCTTGATCTCTTGACCTCGTGATCCGCCCGCCTCGGCCTCCCAAAGTGCTGGGATTACAGGCGTGAGCCACAGCGCCCAGCCCCCATGCTTTTCTCTTAAGTAAAAGCCCAATGCTATATGAAATCTAGAGAGGGAATATACCCATGTGTGGATGACACTGAATCATTGAGAAAAATGCAAAAGGACTATCTGTCTGTCAAATGCCAAACAAGGCAACTGAACACAAAATAAATTGCAATGAGAGGCTGGTGTGACTTACTAATAGATCACACAGGCTGAAATAAGTGAATGTGGTTTATTTGTTTTAAATCAGCATCAGGTGTTTTGTTTGTTTTTCGTTTCTTAGTGGTGTATTAAATAATAATATGTTTTAAAATTAGTATTTTCTTGCATTTGATGAAATACAGGCTATATGCTATTGTAAAGAAATAGAGAAAGACAATTAAAAGGTAACAACGAACTTATTATAATGTGCACACTTGACTGATTAATCACTAGATTTTCCATCCTTTCATCCTCATTAGGAATTCTATGGATAGGTAATAAGCTAGCTGCATGACAACTAAATTGTGCAGAATCTGACATAATTACATGAGTTTCAGGAGGCTTAATTCTGATTTTGAGAAAGATGTAGCTAGACACATGCATTAAAATTACCTTCAGGGATCTCAAATTCTTCAGTGGTAATAAACATTGATTAACATCATGATACGGAAATTATTTTCCTCTGGGCCAAGGCAACCAAATCCATATATATATATATATATCCCAATCTATCTATCTATCTATCTATCTATCTATCTATCTATCTATCTATCTATCTGGATTCCCATCCTTCCAATCCAAATATATATGCCAAAATGTATTTCAATATTTTGTGTCAAGAGGACGTTTCCTTTGTATTTCTAAACATATTGCAAAACATGTAGCATAAAATATATATTTTAAACCTAGAATTTTAGAGTTGGAAAGCAACTGAATGATTGTTAGAGTTTCTTCAAGATCTAAATTCTATTGTCTTACATTTTATTCATTTCATTCAATGGACTTAGAAACTGAAGCCCAGAATAATTAATTTATTCATTCCATGTTACACAGTTCAATGGTAGCACAACCAACATTAGAGTCTTTTGGCTAGAGATTCAGTGTTCTTTCTATCAGCTCAAATTGTCCTATAATATAGTAAACACACAATAGGATAATTAGTGTAGTGGATGGTATGATACGCCTCCTACTTTTCCCTTTCTCTGCCTCAAACAAATACACTTTCAAGACTGAAGTCTTAATTTTTCCTGTTACTGAGAGTGTTGGCAACTGATAGCTCTCAAGTAAATTTCTCTCCAATAATTTCTCTGCTTAAAAAAAAAAAAAAGCAAAACCAAAAAAACCTACTCACCCCATACTATAGCCCTTCCCAGGGCCTGCCAATGTCCAATAACTGGATGATGGGATATAAGACTCCCAGCGACTTGCCTGAATTGGAGACCACTATTAAGAACCATCCCAAATTCAGACCTCCCTATGTGGTCAGTTGAGATAGTGTAATTGCACAGAATTTAATTTCTTACTCTGCCTGACTCTGCTTTCTTCATTCTCCATAGTTGTTGGCCAAAGAACACTCCCCAATACATTTCTTACAAACATCTGTCTCAGAGTCTGTGTTCTGTGGAACCAAACCACAACAATAAATATAAAATTACTTGAATTTTCTAGAGAAAGTGACTTTCTTTTTAAAATAGAGATAAAAGTGTTCCAAGTGATTAGGTTCTAAAGCATGAAATAAATACCTCTCAAAGTAGTTTCAAGGTCTGTTAGTTACATTATATTGTTACTGTGATGATGATGATGATTGTGATTAAGGTAACTACATTCCAGGTATATTAGGCATTTTATAATCAAGGAGACCATTAAATATTTATAATAGTCCTTTATGAAGATATGGATATAAATATAAAACTTCATTTCTCAGATGAGGAAATTTGAAGCTTAGGAAGCTCAGGTAACTTGCCACGTTCACTAAACGAGAAAGTGTCTGACCTGAAGCTGACTTAAGGTAGCATTTGGGTCTTATATGAACAGCACTATTTCACATGATGTATGCAGCACCTTGTCTTCAGTGTGGCCAATAAATATTTATCACAAGAATAAATGAATTCATATATATCTGACCCTACCCATACGATTAACCCTTGCACAATGCAATCTCCTAGGTACACTATGAGTTTGGAGATAATAGTAAACATCACAGAGAACTTAAAAAAAAAAAAAAAAAACCCAAGGGCAAAAAAACTAACATGTCAAAAACAAACTATGCTAAATAAACATAAATGGTTGATTTAAATGTGTATTTTCCTTTAAAAATTGAGAGTAAGAATCCCCATCTTGCTTCTTTTGATAGTAGATCCACATGTGCCTTCTAAGTACCAGATATTGTACCAGAGAAGGGGTGCTGAGGCTGCCTGTGTGATGGAGTTATTTGATCCTTTTCAGTATGTCTTTTTAAAACTGTATATTCAATTTAATATAATATGCCAGGAGAATTAAAATGATCACATAAAGAAAACGAATATTCCCTCAAACGTAATTTAAAATAGTGGAAATGAAGTCTACTCCTACCATTTCTACTTTCCTAGGCAGCATCTGTTGAAATAGAAATGAAAAAGAAATGTAACCACTGGTATTATCATTATGGACTTATTAATGTTGCATTCATCCCCAATTTTTTCCACAATATTTCATAAGCAGCACCCATGATATGTCTAACATTTGGCTGCAGATATTGAGCACAAGGTTGATTTGGGGGTTGGTTGGTAACAATTAAATAAACATATAAGTTTACAGGGATGGAGAAAAAAGAAAAGATCACATTTCTAATAGGTCCATAGCCTAGAGTATTGGAAAAGATCCAAGAAGAAGAAAGTGAGCTAGACAAGTACCCAAATGACGAAAATGGAATCAAAATAGTTTATTCCTTTTACTCCTAAAAAGTCTGAGGCATCTCTTGTGAGTCTTACAATGTTTCTTTTCTACACCAAATTACCAGCCTACCTATGTCTACTCCAAATCTAAGGAAAAGTTAAAACAGCATATTAGAAGTCACAGAGGCGGGTCTGCTATAAGTAGCTTATCACAAAAATATAAATAAGTAAAGATGACATCACAAACATCAAGACAATAAAAAGGAAAGATGACATCACAGACATCAAGACAATAAAAAGGAAAGGCCTGGGTAGCAAAAGCCTTCCCTCTGAAATAACTGAGTTTAAGGACGCCTAGTGGGTCTTTGTTTTGTAGAAAAGAAAAGGAGGGAGACTTATTTCAATAATAATCATTTTGATGCATCAGCTCATATTACAACGTTTTTCTGCATGTAATTAATTTTAGAAAAATGTGATGAAGTTTTGAAAAATTCCCATGGAAATACTTGAGGAAGAAGGAACTGGTAGATAATCAAGCAGACGGCCTGTCCTACGCTAGCTTAGGATAAAATCAAACTCTGTGCTACAATTTTCCAGTCTGTATAATGGGAATTAAAGAAGCTACCTCAAAAGGCTCTTGTGAAGAGTGAATATATGAGAGCAATAGCAGAGAGTGTTTGAAATATAATACATACCCAATAAATATTCTGTATTATCTCAAATAAACTTCATTCAGCAAATATTTATTAAATGGTTAATAAATATGTGCCAGGCAATTGTGCCGGAAGAAAGAGTAGAAATGAAGAGAAATGGATGACTTGAGATTATATTTTGTAAATAGCAAGGACCTGATTTTAAGGTGTATGAAGAAAAGAGAGAAAAGAATAATTTTCAGGTGTTGGCCTGAATGTGGTGCCATTTACTGAGAAGGGAAATTCTTGGGGAAGAATGAGTTTCACAGTTGAGAATCAAGTTTTATTTTGTTTGGTTTGATATTATGCCAAATTAGTAATATTAATATAAGTAATATTAATCAAACAAAAAAATGATGATGGCTAAATAAGCAAATGAGCCTGCTGCTATCTATAGTGCTCTTCTCTCTTCTCCCTTGTCTGTTTCTCTTCATTTTTATCCTCTTTCTTTGTAGCAACAATAAATCCTTCATTTTTTGCAAGCAGAACAATTAAGCCAGCCAGTCTCAGTTTTTACTTCAATGTGTTTTTCTACACAAACATAGTGCTCTCTTCAGGAGGAATATGGGTGCTAGCTTGTAATCTTTGCTTCTTCACAGCATGATTCAATGAGCTATGCCTTGTTTTTATTACTAGAGTATACAATTCTTATGAGCAAGAAGGTGGTATGTACTTGCGGACCTGATTGTGATTAATAAATTGCATCCCAAAGTCTAAATGAACCATGTATTGAAATTTCTAATAAGTAAGTGGTCTATTGGTCTTCTTAGATTATTGTAGTTACTTGTGTGTTTTTAGTTCCTGTAATTTCTTGCTTACCGCTTTGGTGATACAAATCATGGTACTGGTAATTCTATAAACTCTCTGGACATATATTTAAGTAACTATAGCATATTAAACCAACAAAAACTAATGGCCTCATATGTCTATATTCATCACTTATTAAAATAATCTGTATTTTCATGCTCTGGTATCGCTTCAGATCATAAAAATCTTTCACCTTTTACTTAATAAAATAATCTGTATTTTCTGTGAAGCTATATAATTCAAATTTAGTAAATTAGATAAACAAATATCAAAATGCCTTTTAGAGTAAATTAACCATTTAATCACTATCTGTAATAGTATTGCACTGGAAAATTTAATCCCATGGATAATTGTATTGATAGTTTTATAAACCTCATTGAAAATTTACGGGTTCAGACACAAATGTATAAATATCACTCTGTATTGTATGTATGCTATGAAAGTGTTTTTTTAAGACATCTTTTTCTTTCTGTGTCTTACCACAGGCTACATGTCGAAATCGAATTGTGAGCCAAAGTCTCAGCACAAGGGACAGAAAAGCAATACATACTCCCACCGAGGACCGTTTTAGGTATTCAGCAGCGGACCAGACAAGCCCCTACAAAAACAAGACCTGTCAACTCCCAAGTCTCTGTTTAAGTAATTTCCTGAAGGACAAGGAACTAGCAGAAGTTATCAAACATTCAAGAGGAACTTATGAAACCCTTACTTCAGAGGTTACACAGAACTTACGGGCCACCGTTGGGCAGAGCTCTCTGAAGCCAACAGCTAAGACAGAAGGGCTCTCCATGTTCTTAGAGAAACCAAAGGACCAAGTTGCTACAGCCCGACAGCATTCGACCTTTACAGGCAGGTTTGGACAGCCACCCAGAGGGCCAATCTCTTTACACATGTACAGCAGGAAGAATGTGTTTCTCCACCACAATTTACACAGCACTGAGCTGCAGACTCTAGGCCAGCAGGATGGGTAATTAAATCACCCTAATTCCTGTCTTTGGGTAGGATAAAGATGGTTAGCGTTTCTCGTGCCTAGTTCATATTAAAATTGTCATGTACTTTTTCTTACATTTTAGTTATAAACAAAGACTTGTGTTGTTGGGTTTTTTCTTAGTCATAAACAAAGACTTGTGTTTTTTTTTTTTCCAAGAGTGAAAGTTTGAGCATGTTAATTGAACTAGGTTGAATTGCCTTGAAGACTTTACTATATATGTGTATAACAAATGGGACCATCATGATCGTTTATATAGTCCATAATTTATTTATTTTTTATCTCTCTCACTTACTGATATGCATTAAGGTTTCAGAAGATAATATCAAATAGCAATCTGTTCACTGTTAATGGTGTTACTATAAAAGTAGACCTGATGAAACATAGATAAAGGAATTATAAAGAATTTTAAATTATATAGTTAATAGAAGGAGGAAGAAAGAGAAATGTTGATGTCTTATATTTGGTGGTATATTTATATGAAGAATGTGGCTTGCTTGCATGTAACCTAGAGATTTGTTTGTCTCTGTTACATACATTCAAGCTCATCTTGTGATACTAGTAAGGGGGAAATGGCTGTATTTTTTTTCCTTTAAACATTTAGTTCATACTAGTTCACAAAGGATTTCAGACAGAGTAATTGCTAGCCAAATAGAGAATGACAGTTCTGATCTTTGAAAAATTTTGCTTTTAGTTTTTGTTATTGATGTTGAAGTACCGTGACATAACACAAGGTGATAAAGTTGGTCGAATTTTATCAAATGATGCATAAAGACTGACATGCTATATTCTTTGAGCCACTGCCATGGCAATATAAGCATTTTTTCAAAATTTCAAGGATGAAACATCCTAAGAAAATTATTCTTTTTCTTTACTTTCCTTATCTTTTAAAATGTTCTTTTTTATGTAAATCCAATTTTGGTTCATATACATCAACCCATATCTATAATTTTATGAACTGAGGAACAGAAAGTCAGTATTTTAGTAGCCAACAGACAATATTCTGACTATGCAGAAATCTAGAAAAAAGTAAAGTAAATGTGAACATTGGCAATTTAATCTTAGAAATAAGCTTCTAACAGAAATATTTAAAACCCATTTGATGGCAAATTATTTCTCTTTGACAAATAAGGCCCAAATATGTTGTAACATGTTATATACTTATGTGCACTTGAGATAGATCAATATATGAATTGACCTATGGATAATTCCATCATGTTCAATTAGTAGCAGAGCAGAATCAAAGAGTACAATTAAATCCATAAATAAATAATTTTTAAAAGACTAATAGGAATCAAGGCTGCAGTTTTCTTATACACATCAGAGCTGTTAAGTACATCCACATTAGCCACAACCATGCAAATTGAGACTGTCATACCTACTGCATGATCTATTTCCCTTGCATTTTCTAACAGACAGATTCTGTCAGCGTGCACAAGCAAGATGAATAAAGGGAAATTGAGATAGCAGTTTTAGCATGGCATCTGACAACTTGCTTAAATTAAAGCTGTGTGCAAAATGCATCTCCTATTATAAAGATGTGTTTGTGCTCTGTGCTTTGGGGAAAAGCCATTAGACACTCCACCCCTGAGCTTTAACTACTGAACTTTGATACATTTGCAAACTTAGATTGGAACTGATAAAGTAAGGAGTCGAGTGGATATGTTGTACTTGTAATTTTGGTTTTCCAAAGGAACACACATGTGCATCAAGGCAGACATTTGCCAAATGTTTTCTTTCTTTGCGTGTTTGTAATTCTGCCAAAAGAGAACAATATACACTACAAATTGCTTGACTTAATGAGATTGCTATCTAAAGTTCCCACCATACTTTGGAAGCTATAATGATCATGCAGATATACACTTTGGGCTGGGCAATATTTAAGAAATGATAGGAAAATAGAAAAATCGTGATTATTAATTGTGGAATTCAGCTTGATTTGTCCTAAATGTTGGTGTCTGTTGCTAGAGTATTTTAAATCTGTAAATAAATAAGCATGATAAAATAATCAAGGATTTTTTCCCAGGATATGGAAGAACTATGTATCACAAATAATGTTTTTGATTTGGACTTTTGGAGTTGATAGTTTTGTTTTCCTGGAAGATAGATAGACTTTTGAATTATACTTTATAAAAATAATCTATTTAAAGAAGATCTGTCATTTAATAGACATTTTAAGAGATGTTTTAAACACTAGTATTTTCTTGAAAAATCTTTTTTAAAGCTGAATCATTCAAAAGAAAACCTGGATTAAACAGTTCGATTTTAAAAGGAAGGGTATTTTTTGGAAATATCATCTTAAAGCTGTTTTGTATCAGTATTTTCAGCATTGTTATAATATTATTTGTAATACTAAGTGTAACTCAGGCCTGGAGAAGGTGTAAGCCCACTATGCTAATATACATCAGTAACTGTAAAACAGGGGTTCTTTGTAAGTTCCTCTTGTGTATACATAGTAACTTATAACAATGGCATGTGGGCATTCTTTCAGTGAATTGCTTTCTTTGTACTAAAATCTCTAGTTTTCTAAGACAGTTCCATGTATAAAAATGATTTATGCATTTCTCCAAGGCGGTACATATCCAAAGACATGACACCAGGGGGAAAAAGTGCTTGTTTTTCTGATGGAAGCAGTGGTCTTTTCTTTTCTTTCTTCTTTCTTTCGTGCATGTGTGTGTGTAGCTAAGCCTAAATAACCCTGTAAAATTTCTGCTGCAAATTGTCTCTTCTGAATTTAGAATGTGTTTTAAAGGAACACTTAAGAAGAGAAATACCTTGAAGAAAAGCTGTTTCCACCTGAAGTAAACTGTTCCCATTTTTATAATTATTGGAACATGAAACTGTATTTCTATGAACTCAATGATTTTTTTCCATAAAATTATATGCTAAGAGAGTCGCCACAAAACTATGAATTCTCTCTCGAATTATTTTTGCTTCTTTGGAGCACCATAGTCTTTGTTCAAATCACAACATGAAACTGTTGCTGCAATGCTAAAGATGTGAATCCACCACTATCAATATGGTCAGGGTAAAACCTGGAGCCACATATTATTCAAGTTATTTTTGTTATCTAGTGATTGACATGAAAATAAAATAGTAAGCCAATATAAATTTGTAGGCATAGTTGCCCAACTTAAAATGTTTACAAAGATTTTCATGATTAATCTGGGTTTATGACCTGGTCTCTACCCCTTATATTTTCCAAGATTTAATCCTAACCCATTGTCATTATTTCCTGAATGTTGAACTCTCATTATAGGAAATTCCACATTTTGTTTTGTTTTCTTTGTTTTGTTTAATAGAGATAATACCCATACATCCCTCTCCAGAAAAAGTTTTTAAAAATTATTATGATATATTTAAGATTCACATGCCCAGGATAAATGATTACATTCCACTAGCCCTCTCAAAAACTTTCTTGGCAACTTAGTTGTTGATTAAACAGTAGGAACAGTTTGTTGAATGGTTAGGATTATCTCTCCACATCATTTGTCATCATCACCTTCTCATTATCAAGAAATAGTAACCCATAGCAGTGGATAACTTGGAATACTTAGCATAATCTCATAATTATAATCTAAATTTTTACTAGTTTTTCGCTTTCAGAACTTAACATTCCAAAAACAGCTATAGAAGGAAGTGGTTCAAAATAACCCTAAGATTCCATTGAAACATATACACATAGATGAAAGTAGAAAAGAAAGGGCAATACATGTGAAGATGATATCTATGATTGCCATTCATGTTACTGAATCACATGCCCCATGACCAGAAGCTTTTCCCTTACTGATAATATTAGCTCAAATGTAGCACCCATTCATTTATACCAGGATTTTGATTGCTATCTAAGACTTGACTTTATTTAGGCATTATTATCAGATCCTATTATGTATTTTCATATGCATATATATATTTTTGTATAAGAAGTATTTCAATCACACGTAATATTCTTGGGAAATTTCCCTCTCCTAGAGTTTAAGCTTTTTAAAACATGTCTTGTTCCTTTCTCATGTGCTAACTTTATCATGACAACTCTAGGCTGTAGAAGGTGTAACATAAAATACAAACTAGTTTTGGTTCTTATAAAAGGCTGATTTCAGTTAAGACTGGTCATTTTTTAAAAAAGCTGAATTACACTGTAGTATAAAAGCAAACAGTCAACTAAGCAACCAAACAAAGAAGCTCTCTTCTTTAATAATATTAATCATTGCCAAATGTTTATTTTTGAAATCTTGCTCTGTGCCAACTTGTTTCACCATGTTAAACTGCATACATACCTATGAACTATTTATTTACAATACATTTGATCTCGTTAAGACCCCAGTTCTATTTCCAAGGCATGCAGCCCAAAACCAAAAAGTTAAAAGATAACACTCTGTGGTTGAATTACCTATGGAAAAGAATGAAGGCAATTCACTCTGTTTAAGATGTAGAGAATTTCCTACAAATAGTTAAGGTGAAATAAAATCATTAATAGAGAGTAGATTCCTTCAATTTGAGTAAGTGATCTAGAATATGGGATACCACGGTTCTTTTTAGAGCATTTTCAGTGTAGCCTCATTAACTTCTCCAATTTAATACGACATACATACTTCTTCCACTTGAACAAAAATTCAAGAATAGGAGCATCCTACATCTTTCATTCTTTCCAAACATTACCTCTTTAGTAGATTGGGTTGCTATAACAAAATACCACGAACTGGATGACTAAACAACAGTCATTTGTGTCTCAAGTTCTGGAGACTAGGAAGTCTAAGATTAGGGTGGGGCAGAATAAATTATTAGTGAGGATCTGCTTCCTGATTTGCATGTTGGAGAAAGAGCTCTGGCCTCTTCCTCTTCTAATAACTACAATAATTTCATCATGGGGGCCCCACCCTCATAATCTCATCTAAACCTAATTACTTCCCAAGGGCCCCAACTTCAAGCACCATCACACTGGGGGTTAGGGCTTCAACATATGAATTTTGGGGGGATATAAAAATTTAGTTTATAGCACTCATTTTCAGATCAAAAAGCCCACTTCTCTAATCACATACTTCAATAACTAGTTAGGTAATTATTGTTTTAGTCTTTTGTAGATTAGATCAGAGACATTAGGTAATTTGTCCAGGACACAAAACATATATTTTTAATTAAATTGGATTTAATAACCCTTGAACTTTCCATTTATATCATGCTTATCTCCAGAATAGGATCTCTCCTAAGGAGGCAGAATGATTTAAAGAAATATGTGCTGCTTCAATCTCCTTTACTCCTAAACTTCCATTGATATTGCTAGGGACAAAAAATTAAGCAATGATCTATTTTAGGAAATTAAAATACTGTTCATTGAAAAGCAGTTTTAAAACAATTATTGACATTTAATAAATACAGAATTTTGAGAGGGCATCTCTTCTATTTCAAGGTTACCTCCCAGAAAAACTGACATTCTAATTTTCTTCTCTCGAAAGCAATTGGAAAAAATACTAAGAAATGATTTTTTATTTTTTAAAGTAGAGGGACAGTGAAGTGTCTAACAAAAGGAAAGCATACAGTAAATGAAAAATAAGCTAGTTATCAGATTGTCTTATATCTTTCCTTCATAGGACATTGATACAGACATCATCAAATTCCTGTTTGTATTGCCTTATACATACTTAAAAAACAAGATATTTACAAAAATATTTTAGATATTCCTGTCTAGGAACTAAAATTACAGCTGATTTAGAATTTGCTTAATTATTCAGAAGGAATTGAAGTGAAATGAGGAATACAAATTTACTTGTCCTAAATTTTTAAATAAAATGTATTATATTTTGTAGTCAATTATATATGCCAAAATAATGTCTGAATAAGATGTAATCCTGTCATGAGTTCTCTCTTCCCAAAAAGAATGTGAGAGAATTGAATATTATCTTAGTTAGACCCCATTTTTAAGGAAAAAATACACCCTGTATGATACATTCTTAGATATATGGGTTTGAGATTATTAACATTGATAACAGTTTTTTTTTATTCATCATCTCTAAAACTCTAAAACTTTAGTGAGAAAGATAATAAATAGAAAATTACCCTGGAAATTAAAATTTTTAGCAATATTGAATACAGTAGTAAAATTTTTTGTGGCTCTTGATTTCCTAAGAAGAATAGTGATTTTTATTTAATGAAAATTTCTCAATTTGGTTAATATTCTAAGAAAAGATTGATATATTTAAGCATGGTGATTAGAAAAATATGCATATTTCCTGCTCATAATAAATTTTAAAACAACAAATTAGTTGTGTGGTACCTGATTTCTTTTTTTTTATTATTATTATACTTTAAGTTTTAGGGTACATGTGCACAACGTGCAGGTTAGTTACATATGTATACATGTGCCATGCTGGTGTGCTGCACCCATTAACTCGTCATTTACATTAGGTATATCTTCAAATGCTATCCCTCCCCGCTCCCCCCACCCCAAAACAGGCCCTGTTATGTGATGTTCCCCTTCCTGTGTCCATGTGTTCTCATTGTTCAATTCCCACCTATGAATGAGAATATGCGGTGTTTGGTTTTTTGTTCTTGCGATAGTTTACTGAGTGATGATTTCCAATTTCATCCATGTCCCTACAAAGGACATGAACTCATCATTTTTTATGGCTGCATAGTATTCCATGGTGTATATGTGCCACATTTTCTTAATCCAGTCTATCATTGTTGGACATTTGGGATGGTTCCAAGTCTTTGCTATTGTGAATAGTGCCACAATAAACATACATGTGCATGTGTCTTTATAGCAGCATGATTTACAATCCTTTGGGTATATACCCAGTAATGGAATGACTGGGTCAAATGGTATTTCTAGTTCTAGATCCCTGAGGAATCACCACACTGACTTCCACAAGGGTTGAACTAGTTTACAGTCCCACCAACAGTGTAGCTTTCAATATGACATTAATTTGTTTTGAACTTGTCTTGATGATAGATTGAGTTACACATGCATTCATATGGGGTATAAAGCATTGTGATTTACTTCTAGGTTCTTGAGGGTTGTGACAATTGGAAAATGACAAATCAGCCACTTATTTCATCAGCTAGTTGACACAATTTATGTTTCTACTTTCCTCACCATCAGGCTTTTTAAAATTTCTGATATATAGCAATACTAAGCAATGGTCCCCAGGGACCATTAGAAGACTATACTGCTATATTTAATGTCAATAGATCTATAATATAGTATAAAAATGCTATACTATTTTTATCTTCATTTATTAAAACTCATTACAATTCAAAATTCAAAATATATTTCACAACATTTTGACTTTGTAGTTTAAGAAACCCTATGACAGCACAAAAATGCAATTTTTTTTTCTAAGTTCCCTGTCTTTATCAACACACACACACACACACACACACCCTTAGAGTTTTAAAAACTGGTGGAAGATGGATGATTCAGTACAGTTACTGAAGCATTCGAAATGATACACGTATATGTTTCCATTTGGCATCCAAACTGGCCAACATGGAAGAACATACAGTTAAAATGCTCCTGCAATGCCTCAAAAATACACTCCAACATCTTGTGTTTACAGGGCCTCACAGCTTCACAGTAAACACTGTTCTTCTGCAGTGTACTTTCATATAATGCAATTTAAATAAGCTGAAACAAAGCATTATGATATATTTTATAATTTATATTTAATGTGATGTTATGGTTTAAGAATCAAGCCATTTTCCTGATGATAGGAAGAACTATTTTTAATTCTAAACTTTATTTTCTATAAAGCATGTCAATAAGCAATGTATATGTTTTTTCTATTATATTACTGAAGGTGTTAAACTTTAGAGTTGTTTTGAAGACTTTATGAGAACTCATAAACTCTATTTCTGGAATTTATTGGTTTATTTTAAAAACCCTTTGATTATAATTATAATCAATCAACACTTTTGTAGATTAATTACGTAGATATTTCTCTCTTAAATTTCAGTCATGAAACAGTAGTTTTAAAATAACTGGCACAAGACAGGGATGCCCTCTCTCGCCACTTCTATTCAACATAGTGTTGGAAGTTCTGGCCAGGGCAATTAGGCAGGAGAAGGAAATCAAGGGTATTCAATTAGGAAAAGAGGAAGTCAAATTGTCCTTGTTTGCAGATGACATGATAGTATATCTAGAAAACCCCATTGTCTCAGCCCAAAATCTCCTTAAGCTGATAAGCAACTTCAGCAAAGTCTCAGGATACAAAATCAATGTGCAAAAATCACAAGCATTCTTATACATCAATAACAGACAAACAGAGAGCCAAATCATGAGTGAACTCCCATTCACAATTGCTTCAAAGAGAATAAAATACCTAGGAATCCAACTTACAAGGGATGTGAAAGACCTCTTCAAGGAGAACTACAAACCACTGCTCAAGGAAATAAAAGAGGATACAAACAAATGGAAGAACATTCCATGCTCATGGGTAGGAAGAATCAATATCATGAAAATGGCCATCCTTCCCAAGGTAATTTACAGATTCAATGCCATCCCCATCAAGCTACCAATGACTTTCTTCACAGAATTGGAAAAAACTACTTTAAAGTTCATATGGAACCAAAAAAGAGCCCGCATCGCCAAGTCAATCCTAAGCCAAAAGAACAAAGCTGGAGGCATCACACTACCTGACTTCAAACTATACTACAAGGCTACAGTAACCAAAACAGCATGGTACTGGTACCAAAACAGAGATATAGATCAATGGAACAGAACAGAGCCGTCAGAAATAATGCCACATATCTACAAGTATCTGATCTTTGACAAACCTGACAAAAACAAGAAATGGGGAAAGGATTCCCTATTTAATAAATGGTGCTGGGAAAACTGGCTAGCCATATGTAGAAAGCTGAAACTGGATCCCTTCCTTACACCTTATACAAAAATCAATTCAAGATGGATTAAAGACTTAAATGTTAGACCTAAAACCATAAAAACCCTAGAAGAAAACCTAGGCATTACCATTCAGGACATAGGCATGGGCAAGGACTTCATGTCTAAAACACCAAAAGCAATGGCAACAAAAGCCAAAATTGACAAATGGGATCTAATTAAACTAAAGAGCTTCTGCACAGCAAAGGAAACTACCATCAGAGTGAACAGGCAACCTACAAAATGGGAGAACATTTTCGCAACCTACTCATCTGACAAAGGGCTAATATCCAGAATCTACAATGAACTCCAACAAATTTACAAGAAAAAAACAAACAACCCCGTCAAAAAGTGGGCGAAGGACATGAACAGACACTTCTCAAAAGAAGACATTTATGCAGCCAAAAAACACATGAAAAAATGCTCACCATCACTGGCCATCAGAGAAATGCAAATCAAAACCACAATGAGATACCATCTCACACCAGTTAGAATGGCGATCATTAAAAAGTCAGGAAACAACAGGTGCTGGAGAGGATGTGGAGAAATAGGAACACTTTTACACTGTTGGTGGGACTGTAAACTAGTTCAACCCTTGTGGAAGTCAGTGTGGCGATTCCTCAGGGATCTAGAACTAGAAATTCCATTCGACCCAGCCATCCCATTACTGGGTATATACCCAAAGGACTATAAATCATGCTGCTATAAAGACACATGCACACGTATGTTTATTGCCGCATTATTCACAATAGCAAAGTCTTGGAACCAACCCAAATGTCCAACAATGATAGACTGGATTAAGCAAATGTGGCACATATACACCATGGAATACTATGCAGCCATAAAAAATGATGAGTTCACGTCCTTTGTAGGGACATGGATGAAACTGGAAATCATCATTCTCAGTAAACTATCGCAAGAACAAAAAACCAAACACCGCATATTCTCACTCATAGGTGGGAATTGAACAATGAGAACACATGGACACAGGAAGGGGAACATCACACTTTGGGGACTGTTGTGGGGTGGGGGGAGGGGGGAGGGATAGCATTGGGAGATATACCTAATGCTAGATGACAAGTTGGTGGGTGCAGCGCACCAGCATGGCACATGTATACATATGTAACTTACCTGCACATTGCACACATGTACCATAAAACCTAAAGTATAATAATGATAATAATAATAATAATAATAAAGAAAAAAAAAATAAAAAAAAATAAATAAATAAAATCATTTATCACATAAAAAAAATAAAAAATAAAATGTTTAAAATGAAATATTGATGTATCTAGTACTTACTATTTATATATTCTTTCAAATATCCTCATTTTTTATCTTATTTTAAGTGACTCTTGCATATCTCATTCCCTTTTATGGTTCTTACTTATCTAATATAGCAAATGCTTTGACATTTGTAGTGATATTATCAGTTGAACAGGTATCATAGCATTTTATGTAAAGAAATGACACAAGTGAATATTACAGTTTAAGGGGGATTTAAAGTTCTAATCACTTTTCAGAAGATGTTTGTGAAAAGTGAGAACCAACTTTTAGACAGAAAGTTATTTGAGTTATTACTTTATCCAAGTGTAATGTTTGATTTAGTTTCATTTGTAGGCCTTTACCTAAAATTTAACAATAAGAAAGAATATTGCTTTATTTTAAAACACTACTTATATTACACTGGTAGTCATATGACCAAAACCTAAAAATTTCAAAACAATAGGATGTTAAGAGGTGCTTCTGAATTCTGTGGATCCAACATTATATATTTTCCAGTAAAGAAGAGCTGGAAAGAAAGGGAAATATACATGTAAACCAAGTCTTGAATTCTTCTGGTGAAGAATGAAATGCGACCATAACCTGTAAATTTGAGCTGCTATCATTTTTCAACTAAATGGCTGATTTTAAAGAGTCTATATTGGATATAATAGGTCAGATGCTGGCAAAAGTTTTATCTTCATACAAACAGACCAGATAGCTTAAGAGTGGACCTGACATCTTTAGACCGAAACAAATACCACTTAGTCGATTTGATAAAGCTGTAGTACCATCTTACCAGCCATCATCACTGTTTTGTTTTTAAGTTCTACCATGAGAATATTATACTGGTAAAGAGAACATGGCTGGGCCTGGGCAACATGGGGAAACCCCATCTCTACAAAGAAAAAAAAAATTAGCCAGGTGTGGTGGCGTACACCTGTAGTCCCAGCAACTTGGGAGTCTGAGGCAGGAGCATTGCCGGAGCCCAGAAAGTCCAGGTGGCAGTGAGCCGAGATGGCGTGACTGCACTCCAGCCTGGGCAACAGAGAGAGATCTGATCTCAAAAAAATGAAAAGAAAAGAAAATACTGCTCATTTGCAGAGGCTTTCATGTCTCCAAAAGCTGCAAATTTAAATATTTTAAGCCATATATTCAAGGGTTGTCATTCATGTAGAAAGTAAAATGAAGAGTGGCATTTATAATCACCTAAGAATAGATGTTGTGCGGTGAGATTATAACACATGTTGTTGAAATTCAATTCTGAATTCTAATGTAAAAGTTGGAGAGCCAATTGAAAGTATTAGTAGAACACAGGAAGTTGATACAGGATATTTCCAGATCAACTGAGACAAACCAACATCTGATTATTCAGTGAGAATAACATCAACCCATGCTTTCAGACACAAGAGCTGAATGTGAAGGGTTTTAGAAGAATCTTTTCATAACGAAGCCCAGAAACTGATGAAGCCATTCACATAAACTCATTCGTATGACAGGTAAGCTCATTACATAGCTCTAGGCAATCATGCTGTTGCATTTGAGGTAAAATTGGAGTTATTGTAAATATGCAATTTGTTTTCATCCTAAAGAGGCTTATACTAATCTTTCAAGGGATGTTGTACAAATACTTCTTAGAAAGGAACTGTCTACCTTATTGGAAATATGGATTCAAATGTATATACTCTGAATCACCCAACTGTAGAAGGTGATTATACACTTTCCCAAGATATTTGATGAATTGTAAGGGACTTGGAAATGTGGTTAGGAAAGGAGGGATTTTTATCATTGTTCTTAAAAGCAATAACGTAAATTGTAGAATTATGGTCTAGTCAAACAATGTGCCCTTAAAGCAGTCACATATGTTCATTTGTGGTAGCTCTAAAACATGTTGGAGAAATGAATCTGAAAATATTCTGTAAATAGAGCAGTTGAAGGCAGCTTAATGTCTGAGTTCAAACTCCATCTGACAATTTCTTGTCGTGTGCCCTTGGAGCATTTTTATCTCCATTTTTCCATCTGTGAAATGGGACAATAATGGGATACCTTATATGATTTGCATGAAGACTGAAAAATAGGGCCTATCACAGAAGAAGAAGAATTTAGGTGCTTCATCAATCACTTACCCACTCAATCAATCATTTGCCCTTCCTAGTAGGTGGGAATTCTTTGAAGTATTTGGCTTTCTCCAAGTTTATCAACCCATGAGCATTGATGACGCTGTCATAGAAAAAAACTAAGAGAAATCCCTAGAAAAATATCAAAAATTCTATAATCTCTGAAATTTTCAAATTTTTTGTGAGTGTTTTTTTTAGAATTTCATGATTAAAACACTGTTTTGATAATGAATGGATTTGCACAAAGACTTCTGACATTTCTGTATCCTTTTAAAAAATGAAAACTTATCTTTAGTATCAAGTTCTTTGGTTACCATATAATGTTTCACTAATGTTTATCTTGCTGAAGACAATGTTGCTTCCAAACATGGGGAGCCTACCACTTGTTTAAAACAAAAATGTTTCAAGCTTTTACAGAGCTATTAATTTTTTTACTATGTTTTGTTTCATACACACACGAAAATGTTTCCTGTTCTGAAACTGCTTCATTATCTATTAAAAACAAAACTCATGAGAATTCTTGCTGAAATGTTAATAACTTACTGACTTTAAAGAGTACCATAGTATATAACAATGACCAAAAGCCACTGTCTCTTAACAGTGTGTTGTGCTTTAGCTGACTACCAGAAAGGTAAAATGTAATAGCAAAGATTTTGGCCATTTGTATTTATTATATTGCATTTTAAAGAGTTAGGGTGTTCCAATTCTATTTCTCCAATAGTCTTTTAATGAGATAGCAGTCTTATAAATCACCTCTCATTAGGCTTTCTCTCAATGTGTGCATGGAATCCTTAAAGCTTACATTAGTAATAATAAATTCTGAAATTTCCACTAAAAGTTCTGATGTCGGAAGTCTTCCTAATCTATGCTTTGACTAGGCAAAATGACAATTGAACATAGGATTTAAAATTAATAGGGTTGCAGTCACTCAGAAGAATGATCTACACTATAAAAATCTATCCTTTTTTAAGAATTAAGGACAACTTTAGTATTCCTGAATAAAACCATTCTGTTAACTTTATTACATTACATGAATAATCAGCTTTGTTCATGCATTTATGCAACCCACGTTTATGCTGGTTACCTACCATCTGCCAAATAGTGTGATCTGCACTTAGGGTGCAAAACAGAACAATAATTAACCTATATTTAAGTGTTTCACATATATACATAATGTATATATATGTATATAATCCACACACAGTGAATAGAAGCCTTGTCTAGTAGCTGAAATAAATTTTTATTAATTGTAATAATGCCTAACAATTACTGAGTGATGTTCTGTATAGGTAGGCACTATATTAGATACTTTACATAGGTTTTTTTAATCTAATCTCACAAGAAGGCTTTGGGCAAACATTCATATTATTATTCCTATTTTGCCTTTGAGAACAATAAAAATTAGGAAGTTGTCCCAAGTCACACAGCCAGTAGGAGGTACAGATGACTGTTATATCAAACAGTGCTATTCTATATTAACATAGAACAGAGCAAAATTATTTCTTCCAGAGTTATTAAGAAAGGTTTGTAAATAATCTGTGCAGACATTTTATATTTGAAACAGAATTTTGAGATGGAAAAATAGGACAATTATGAGTTGTCCTAATGATACTTTACCTACTAGCATAGAAAACTATGGACATTGAATATGGACTTTAGACTGAGAGAGCAGTGAATTCCAGCTGTATGCATTACTGGTTATATAAACTTGGCAAAATTGTTGATTTGTATTTATCTTAACTTTTCTGACATGTGAAAATGTGGCTAATAATTTCTACCACAAAAGTTTACTTTAAAGATTAATTTTGATAATAATATATGAAAGCGCATCACAATAGCTTACAGGTCATTTATGATCCTTCTAATTCATTTTTTCCACTCTCTTTGTTCTACAAAATTAGCATAGGTTCTCAGGCAATTAGGAATGTATATGACTTTGGCAATTCTTATGAAGCAGCCTTAACCAGGCACTTTATTTCATTTTTATTTGGAATATCCCCATTAGGCATAAATGTGCAAGAATTTTGTGGTATTCTCAAACTGACTCCTGGAAGCGATTAAGAAATTTGCTGAAGCAGGGAGAGTGTTAGGGCTATAATTGCTGGGCCAATTCACTTATAATTAACTTAGTATTAAAAGGTTAGCTCTGTAGTCGGAATAATCTTATTGCAAGTTCTACTGAACTTGCAAGGAAAAATTGATGTCCTAACTATACAATAATTCTAGAAATTTTGAGAGAACTCAAGGTTACCAAGCACATCTCATAAGATTATTGCAAACTTGTTTCTAAAACTAGCGGTAGGAACAATATAAGAAGAGAAAGTCATAGACCCATTTTCTTTCTTTCTTTTTTTTTCTTTTTTATTTTTTGAGATGAAGTCTCACTCTGTCGCCCAGGCTGGAGTGCAGTGGCACGATCTCGGATCTCAGCTCACTGCAACTTCTGCCTCCCAGGTTCAAGTGATTCTCCTGTCTCAGCCTCCTGAGTAGCTGGAACTACAGATGCACACCACCAGACCCGGCTAATTTTTGTATTATTCGTAGAGACAGGGTTTCACCATATTGGCCTGGCTGGTCTTGAACTCCGGATCTTGTGATCCACCTGCCTCAGCCTCCCAAAGTGCTGGGATTACAGGCATGAGCCACTGCGCCCGGCCACCACAGACCCATTTTTTAATGAATATACAAAAATAATTCCAAAGAAAGTATTAGACAACTGCACCAACATTAAACAGAATATATCATAATCATATAGGGCTCATACCAAGAGTTCATAGATGACTAACATAAAAAATAAATGTAATCCATAATAAAAACATTAAAGAAAAAACTCATAATTATTTCAATTGGTATCTTAAAAAGGCTTTGATAATGACTGACCCATATTTATCACAAAAACCATAACTAATTTAGAATTGATTGAATTTCTAAGGGTTATATACTAAAGTCCCACTTTAAAATATGATGGACTGTCTGTTCTAGCTCCAACTTATGAAGATCTTGGAAATAATCATTCCCATCCTTACAACAAGGGAAAGCTAAACAATCTGAAAATGAATGACTTTTCTTGGGCCGAGAGCAAGAGAACTAGGTTGCAAGTCAAACAACAACTCTGGAATCTGGTAAGCGTCAAATCCGAAGAGTCATAGCCAAGATTCCCTTACCCGGAGAAGACACCACTGAAGATATAAACTGGTAGGATCACTTAGACAGTAATTTTAATGAACTACTGGGGTTTGATACTGAACTAGAGTAAGAGTGAGAAACTCACAGGACCACAGTTTTGTGAGTATCCCACACTTTTGTATATTTTTTATCCAGGAAACCCACAAGGCTCTTGTGACAAAGCTCCAAGAATTACCTCCTCCTCTCTATGGCTAGCAGAGAGGAATAATAACCACTGTAAAATATTCCCAGAGCATTCTACTTAACAAAAGCCTACCTCTCCAGGGAAAAGACTTTACTGGAAACATCCCATCTGGGGGAAGGGCATTTCTGTCTCACTAAAGAGGTGGAAGTTAAGACAAACTTGTGAAGGTCCTGATCCCGAAACAAAGGACGGAGATTTTATCACAAGATTTTAGAAGGCTTTCTCACTGTCCCAATTTACTACTACACCAACAGGGCTCCAATAGAACAATGGATTATGGCTGAAATTGCTGCAAGATTTAGGGTCTCTGAAGAGAAGTACTTAAGGAAATAAAAATTAACAAATGAGACAAAAAAAAAAGGAGACTAGAGGAATATTAAGCATCTACCTCCTATAGCTACAGGAAACGATAAACACAGGCCAACTCCTAGATAAATTAACATAAAACCTCACACTATTTACCTTAATTTTTATTATCAGATACATCATGTTTGGCTTTCAGCAAAAAAAAATTAAGCATACTTAAAGGCAAGAGAAAAACAGTCTGAAGAGACAAAGGTGTCAGAATGAGATTCAGATATAACGCATATTTTGGAATAATTGGACAACAAATTTAAAATAACTTATCAATAGGTTAAAATCTCTAGTCGAGTAAGCAGATAACCTTCAAGAACGGATGGATAATGTAAGCAGAGATATGGAAACTAAAAAACAAAAAGAAAAAGATTCAAAAGAAAATGCTAAAAATAAAACACATTGTAACAGAAATAGAGAATGTGTTTGGTGAGCTCATCAGTAGACTGGACATAGTCAAGGAGAGCATCAGTGAGCATGACAGCAAGTCAACAGGAACTTCCCAAGCTGAAATGCAAAGAGACAAAAAATAGAATAAATAGAAACTGAGTACAACACCCAAGAACTGTGGGAAAATTACAAAAGATATGAGATATGTGTAATATGTTCAAGGAGGAAAAAGAGAAATGAAACAGGTGAGAACGATGGCAGACTAGGAGATATTAGCCTTCATCTTCCTAGAAAAAAATAAATAAATAAAAAGCTATCCGAGAACAGAATTAGCCCCGGGAAGGCTCAAAAGTCCAATTAAGAATCCTCAGCAACACAATGGAGCAAAAAATGGACAATGGCCACATAAAAAGGATCACTGGGAAGATAAGCATACCTGAGATGTCTAGTGACAGCTAGAAACAAAGAAGGGAAGGGGCTATCCATAGCAGCCACATGGCAGCTGTAACCTGTTGTGCAGAGGATCCCAGCAGTCATTGCCACTAAGGATCTCAACAACCGCTATGGAAGCCACAGCTCCCCACAGCTTTCACGACAGAGCTCTGCTGCAGTGGAGTGCTCTGCAGAGGATACTGGGAGCTTTAGGAACTGAAGTAACCAACAATCATCACCAGCATAGGCCCCCTAAAAATGAAGATGCTGCTGCACTACCCAACAGAAATGAGCTGCTATTGCATCATCCAGGGACTAGGGCTGCACTGCTCCTCCCAATGCACACTCTGAATTCTGAAGCCATGGTAGATCTGCACACACATACCCCAGACCCCAGCTCTGTAGCCACTCTATGAGTGCCTTTGCCTCAGACATCACAGCTACTGCCAGAGCATACTAGCCTGCACTCTGATACCTGGAGCTCCTGTCTCTCTTCATGTGCCCAAGCTCCAGACCCCAGTTCTGAGGTCACTCTGCACATGCCTGTGCCTCCAGTTCCTGACTCTGCAGCCACTGAGAGTCAGTCTGTGTCTAGGACACTGGAGCCATGGCTGCAGTGGGAACTCCTGTACTCTAGACCCTGGAGACATTGTACATATGCTTGTGCCCACAGTTTCAAACCCAGCTGCCTAGCTGTTCCACAAGCAACCCCACCTTGCACACCATTACCAATGACACAGTGGGAGTGCCTGCATCTTAAGAATTAGTGCCACCACTGGCCTGAGCCCTAGAGCTGAAGTTCCTCCATGTGCATTCACACTCCAGACCCCAGTTCTGTGGCCACTCCACAGAGATCACACATCAGACACCAGTAACATCAGCATTGCAAGTGTGTCTGAAAATCAGAACCAGCACCAAACGGGATCCCCTTGACCACAACTTCCCTTGTGGAAGAAACAAAATATGCAGGACACCAGCAGCTCTAGATGCTGCTGCAGATATTCATAGCCTTGGCCACTGGGGACACCTGCAAATTTTTGTTGACACTGATGAAGCTTAACAAAAAGTGCACTATTGTGCCATTACTGAAGCAAGAACTGCTGCACCCCATTCAGTCGGCATCCTCATTTTCACTCATAAGCAGGTGAAAATTGTCCATTAAATCTGGAGGAGGTTACTGTTACATCAAATGTGCAGACATCAATGTAAGCAACAAAAAAAACATAAAAATCAAGGGACTATGATACCACCAAAGGAGGACAATAATTTTCTAGTAATTGACCCACAGAAATGAATATCTGCAAATTGCTGGACAAAAAATTCAAAATATTTTTTAATAAAGTACAGAGAGCTGCAGGAGAGTGCAGATAGACGACTCAACTATATCAGGGAAACAATACATGGAAAAAATAAGGTCACAAAAGAGATAAAAAAAGAATCAAACAGAAATTCTGGAGTAAAGAATAAATGAATGATATAAAATGCAATAGAGAACATCAACCATCAGAACAAAGAGTCTGTGTAGTTAAAGACAGACCACTTAAATTAGTCAGAGAAACAAAAAAAAAGTAACCAACAAAAATAATAGAAAGGGAAAAGAATGTGAAAGAGTGAAGAAAGTCTATGGGATATATGGAACTTCATCATATGCCCCAGTATACACACGCTGGGAACAAGAAAAAAAGGAAGAATAAAAAAAATGGCAGAAAGCTTACTTAATGAAATAATGGCTGAAAATTGTCCAAATCTGAGAAGAGATATGGACGTCTAGATATATTAGAAACAAATATTTATAAACAAAGTAAAGCCAAATACATCTTCTCTGAGACACACTATAATCAAACTGTCAAAAATTAAAGACTAAAGATATAATTTTTGAAGCATCAAGAAAAGAGATTTATCATATATAAAGGAAACTCCAGAATGCTTTCTGCCAATTTCTCAGCAGAAACCTTACAGCTTGAAGCCTTCACCAGAAGCAGATCCTGATGCCATGCTGTTTGTGTAGCCTGTAGAATCATTAGCCAAATAAATCTCTTTTCTTTATAAATTACTCACCCTCAGGTATTTCTTTAAAGCAAAATAAAATGGACTAAGATAGGCATAAATTTAACAAAGAGGTGAAAGTTCTGTACACTGAATATTGTTACTGTTAGTTTATACTGATTTAATCTTCTTGCTGATTACTGATTCTGTGATATCAGTTGTAATGTCTCCTCTTTCATTCAGATGTTATTTATTTGAGTCTTTTGGCAAGACCTAGACTCCAATAAGTCACTTTCCCAAATGCCTCACATATTGATACTATCATCTTGGGGTTTAAGTTCCAAAATATGGATTTTAGAGTTTCACATACATTCAAACCGTAGAGTATGTGGAATTTAACAAAAAGGTGAACTCATAAAAACAGGGAGTAGGATGATGGTTATCTAAAATTAATGATACTATACTACAGATTCAGGAGGCTCACAGAACACCAAGTAGTACAAATTTATTAAAAATTTTATAGCTAGACATATAATATTCTTAATAAATTTGAAAGATAACTTTTTTAAAAGAAGCAATAGTAACATTGTAAATGGTGACGTTTGACGTGGCATTTATTGGTGAAATATGTTGAATCATCAACCAGGATAGACAAGCTGTTAATTTTCAGTTTATTATCCAAATTTTCTTCAGCATCACATAATACGTCATGAATATGTTGACTCATTATACTATTTGAGAAACAACTTTTCAACTTGTCATACTGCATCTCATTCAACATTTTAGTCAGTATAATTTTGTATGGTGACATTATTAGTTTCATACCAATGACATGCCTGTTTGTTATCTTGGTGATAAGTTCTGCTACTAAATACCTTGTATTTTGCAGCTTTTTATTTAATTTGTGGGTTTTTTTTTTCAAAAATAAGGACTTCACTGTGCTTGTTTAAATAGTGAAATAGCCCCTTAAGAAAACATGAACAGACCAATAATGAGTAATGAGATCAAAGCAGTAATTAACTTTCCTATCAAAGAAAAGCTCAGAATCTGATGGCTTCACAGATGAAATCTACCAAGTATTTTAAAAAGAATGAATACTATTTCTACTCACACTATTATTAAAAAATTAAAGAGGAGGCACTATTTTTAAACTCATTCTATGAAGCTAGCATCACCCTGATACCAAAATCAGACATGGATAAAACAAAGAAAGAGAGCTACAGGCCAATGTCCCTGATGAACATAGATGCAAACATCCCAACAAAATGCTAGAAAACTGAATTCAACAACATATTGAATTGAACAACACATTCATCATAATCAAGTGGATTCATCCCAAGGATGCAAGAATGTGTCAACAAATGCAAATCAATAAATACAATATTTTACATTAACAGAATCAAGGACAAAAACCATATAATCATTTCAATAAATACTGAGACAGCATTTGACAAAATTCAACATCCATTTGTGATAAAAAAAAAAAGTCTCAACAAACTGGGTACAGAAAGAAAAAACTCAAAAACAAAACACAAAACAAAATAGATAAAGGCCATGAATGACAAATCCACAGCTAAGATCATATGGGGAAAATTGGAAACCTTCTCTCTAAGATCTGGGACAAAACAAAGATGCTCACTTTTACTCAGCTTAGTACTGGAAGTCCTAACCGGATCAATCAGGAATAAGAAAAAAATAAAGGACATCCAGATTGGACAGGAAGAACTGAAATTATCCTTGTTAACAGATGGCATGATCTTATATTTAGAAAAACCTAAAGATTCCATCAACAAAAAAAAAAAACCCTGTTATAACTGATAGACAAATTCAGTAAAGTTGCAGGATACAAAATCAACATAACAGAATAAGCAGCATTTACGTATGCCAACAGCTAACAATCTGAAAAAGTATTCAAGAAAGTAACCCAATTTGTAATAGCTACAGAAAAAATACCTAGAAATAAATTTAACAAAGGAAGTGAAAAATCCTTACAAGGAATATTCAAAACACTGATGAAAGAAAGTAAGGAGGACACACCAAAAATGCAATGATAGCCATGCTTATGAATTGGGAGCATTAATAGTTAAAATGACAGTAATACTCAAAGTTACTTACAAATTCAATGCAAATCCTATCAAAACACCAATGATTCTTCACTGAAATAAAAAATCAATCATAAAATTCATATTGAACCACAAAAGACCCAGAATAACCAAAGCAATCCTCAGCAAAAAGAACAAAGCTGAAGGCATCATGCTACCTTCAAAATATGCTACAAAGCCATTGTAATTCAGGCAGCATGGTGCTGGAATAAAAACAGACATGTGGGCCAATGGAACAGAATAGAGAACCTAGAGATAAATTCACACATTTTCAGCCAACTTGTTTTTGACAAAGGCACCAAAAACATACATTGTAGAAAAGACAGTCCCTATGATAAACGGTGCTGGGAAAACTGGATAAATGTATGTAGATGTATATGAAACTAGACCCTATGTCTCATCATATAAAAATCTAATCAAAATTTATTAAAGCCTTAATATAAGACTTGAAACTATGAAACTACCAGAATAAAACATTTAGGAAACACTTTAGGGCATTGGTCTGGACAAAGATTTTTGGGTGAGACCTCAAAAGCACAGGCAACAAAAACAAAAATACACAAATGGGATTACATCAAGCTAATGTATTGCCAAGGATATAATCAATAAAGTGAAGAGGCAACTCAGAGTGGGAGAAAATATTTGTGAACTATCGTCTGGCAATGGTTTAATAACCAGAATATTTCAGAAAACAACTCAACCACAGAAAAATAAATAATCCAATTAAAAATGACAAAAGATCTGAACATTCATTTCTCAAAAGAAGACATACAAATAGCTAAAAGTTGTGTGAACAAATGCTCTATATCACTAATCACCAGGGAAATGCAAATCAAAACCACACTGACATATTATCTTACCTTTTTTAGAATAGCTAATATTAAAAAGATGAAAAACTAACCGATGCTGGTGAGGATGTGGAGAAAATAGAACTCTTGTACACTGTTCGTGGGAATGTAAGTTAGTACATTAGTACATAGTGACTCTCATGGAAAACAGTATGGAGATTTCCTACAAAACTAAAAATAGAAGTTTTATATGATCTAGCAATTCTGGTACTGGATATTTATCCAAAGGAAATCAGTGCATCAAAAAGATACCTGCACCCACATGTTTATTGGATCACTATTGTGTTCATCAATAGATGAATGAACAAAGAAAATGTGTTATATATACAAAACTGAATATAGCTTAGCCATAAAAAAGAATAAAACTCTGTCATTTGCAGCAACATGAATGGAACTGGAGGTTATTACGTTAACCAAAGTAAGCCTGGCACAGAAAGACACATACCACGTGTTCTTACTCATATGTGGAAGCTAAAAATGTGGATCTTTGTAGAAAGTTGATTGGTGGTTAACAGGCTGAGAAGGGTGGGAGAAAAGGGAGAAGAGTGGTTGGTCAACAGATACAAAGATACAATTACATAGAAGAAATGAAGTCTATTGTTTGATAGTACAGTAAATGGGTAATTATAGTTAACATACCTCCCCTCCAGCAAAAATATAATTTGTTGCATAGTCAAAATGCTGGAGGCGGGGTGTTAGAATGTTCGCAACATAAAGAAGGTGTGAATGTTTGGTGAGATGAATGTTTCAATTGCCCTGGTTTGATCATTACACATTGCATGCATATATCAAAATACCACGTGTCCCAGAAATATGTACAACTATTATGCATCAATTCTAAAAAAGAAATAAGCACTTTTAATTGTCAAATGTCTGTGACTTGTGGTTGAGTGTGATTTCTACCCTTCTAGAGTCATGTTGCATTTGTATGTTGTTTCTCACATACAGCCCATAATGGAATAGTATAATTTGGATTATCATCCCTTCTCATGCAATATCCACTCATAAGTTGCTTTCACTATGAACATGTTATTTTTAGTGTATGTCCCTTGTATCACTAGTACAGTGAAATGACTCAGAAGATTTTAATTCTTCATAATTAATTTTCTAAACAACAACTTTATTGGGATATAATTCATGTACCATAAAATTCAACACTTTAAAGTATACACGTCAGTGATTTTTAGTATATTCAAGCAGTTGTTCAATTATTCATTATTAAATTTATCATATTTGTCCATAGGGCAAAAATGAAATTTTTTTTTCGTATGACAACATATATGTAAAAGTTACCTAATTGGACCATCAGACATATTTTAAAATACATGTTCTAATAAAATATAAAAAGGAATACTGTAAAAAACCAAAAATTAATATTAACATAATATTAATTAATTTAATATTAAAATATAAAATATTGACATAATGATTTACTTCTGACATCCACAAACTAAGTTTTGGAACATTGAGAACAGTAAAGTAGATGGGGGAAGATAATAATAAGCAGCACATACAACTTGCTACTTTAAAATGACTCCAAACTAAGTTTTGGAACATTGAGAACAGTAACGTAGATGGGGGAAGATAATAATAAGCAGCACATACAACTTGCTACTTTAAAATGACTCCCATGACTTTTCACATACACTGAGACAACCTGTTTGTTTGCATAAGAGGAGATTAGGAAAGTAATTTATGAAAGAAAAACTGAGGCTACCAACCTACATACTCCCTTAGTGCATTACAGTGCTCACCTCTACATTATATCTATAATTACATCCATATTTCATTAAAATCTGAGAATAAACTCAACCAACTGACTGCTTTCTACTTCACACTGTCCTGGAGGACTGAAAAATCTCTAAAATACTGCTAATGTGGTTTCTCAGTAACTGTCATCACTGCAAGTGCCAGTATCACACAACATGTGATGTTAAAAAAAATCTGTATATTTTTGTAATTGCCACCTCTTGATGAACCATTACTGCCATCTCACTGAACTTTAGGGTTCCATGTAACCACAGTTGTGTGGCAAGCACTAGCGATGTAGCAGTAAATTTGGTGTTCTTTGCCTAGATCTCTTTACATGTATAAAGTGTGCTCTTTGCAGGCTTCTGTTTCTGATTGATTTTCTACACTCACTCTCTCCTTCCTCTGTCTCTGTCAACTTCCTTGACATTTTTTTCCTCCATCCTTAAGCATTATCTTAAAAGTCTTAACAGTTAAGATGAGTAACCAATGCTGGACTTGGTATAACCATTAAAATTCTTGATGATTAGTTACATTAATGGTACTGTAAATGTAACAATATTCACTGGAAATGGGATAATTTGTAAAACATGGTGACAGTTCTTTCATCAGATGTCATATTAGAATGTGTTTATGGTCAATCAGTACCTGAAAATGACTAGGTTGAATGGCTTTAAATATTAGAAATTTATACTTTCTCTTGGCAAATTTTATGAAATATCTACTTAGTGGTCTGCACTATTTTAAGTCCTTGAATGTATAGTAATGACTAGAAGACTACTCTTGAGTTCCCCTCTCTCAAGGATATTTCATTCCAACAATGCAGGAAAATCCACATAGTATTTTCTTTTATTGAGAAATGTCCCTTCGTAGGTCCTGAATCGAGGTGTTCATGTTTTACTTTCTTCACTATAGCAGGCAAAGGGATGCATCCTCTTTCCTTTTCTAATTAGGTATCACAGCAATTTTAGACCTTTCCATTAAATCTAACTGCAAAAAGGGATGCAATCGCTCTTCACTAGTCCTTTCCTTGTGACATTAATTTAAGTATTCAAGAGTCACTAAGTTTTGGAATTTTGATAGTATTCGGTATGGAAGAGAAGACAGTACACTTGATTTGTTGGTAAGATAACACTGGCTGCTTTAACAAATAAACTCCAAGACCTCTATTCCTTCCTCAAGTAAGGAATAGAAGAGTAGCCTCTGAGGATGGATGCCTTTCTTCCAAGGGCTGAATCAGAGACCCAAACTCTTCACAAAGTGGCTTTACCGTTTACAACATTTTAACTTCCAACATAAGTGTGTTTTTCTATACCAATCTGGCACAAAGGAAAACAATATGAAGCATCCTGTTTAAGAGATTTTTTAGAAATCAGGTCTGTAAATGATGCACACAACTTCTGCTCATATTCCATCATCTAGGACTTAGTCTATGGCCATACCTACTAGGATGATTAATTTATGTGTCATCTTGAGTAGGACATGGCTGCTAGTTTAAACATCTCTGGATTTGTCTGTGAGAATGTTTCCAGGTGAGATTAGCATTTGAATCTATAAATTTAGTAAAAGTAGATTGCCCTCCCCAATGTTGGGGGGCATCATTCAATCCACTGAAGGCCTGGATGAAAGGAAAGGTGAAGGAAGGAGGAATTTGTGCCTTTTTTCCTGCCTCACTGCTTGATCTGGGATATTCATCTCATCTTCCCTTGGACTAGGGCTTATATCATCAATTTTTAGACTGACAGTGAATTATACCACTAGATTTCCTGGGTCTCCCACTTGCAGACAGTAGATCTTGAGACTTCTCAGCCTCTGTAATCATGTAAGCCAATTCTTCATAATAAATCTCCTTTTATTATATACATATCTCATTGATTCTCTTTCTCTGAAGAACCCTGACTAATACATCTACTTTCAAGAGAGGCGAGATTCAGGAAATTTCTAAGACTATTCATAGTAGCAGATTGATGATTAATACTTACACATCTCTATAGCTATGAATCTTCTTAAATAATCTTTATGATATCAGTGATTTTGTTTGTCTGTTTATACCACTCAGCACACAAAGGTGCTCAGTAAATTAATGAATAAGCAAATTAAAAAAGAACAAATAGACAATTGATTACCTTTTGACTCAAGTGAACAACTGACCTTTCTGCTAGTTGACATTCAATAGAACTATGAATCACACCAAGGTTAGATTTGTATTCTCCCACTTATTCTAAGAGAGAATAACATTTAAAGAAAGAAGTGAAAAATGAAATGAAAAATAAGCCTTAATTGTATATCTACCAGATACTTTTTTTTTTTCTTTTTTTGACAGACTTTCGCTCTTGTTGCCCAGGCTGGAGTGCAATGGTGCGATTTTGGCTCACTGCAACCTCTGCCTCCCAGGTTCAAGTGATTCTCCTGCCTCAGCCTCCCAAGTAGCTGGGATTACAGGCATGCGCCACCACATCCAGCTAATTTTGTATTTTTAGTAGAGATGGGTTTTCGCCATGTTGGCCAGGTTGGCTTCGAACCACTGACCTCAGGTGATCCACCCACCTCGGCCTCCCAAAGTGCTGAGATTACAGGTGTGAGCCACCACGCCCAGCACATACTCTTATTTCTTTAACTTCTTCCACGTAAGTGTTAAAGGAGAAAGAGGGAATCTAACAAAATCATTACACAGAAACTGGAAGCATACTATGTTCCAAGAGAATTAAAATATGATGACTATGATGCCCATCAGCAAGGGGAAATTCCTATGATTGTTTGTTGCAGTGACTTTTTTCTTTTTTACCAAGATTAACCCTCTTAAAAAAAAAAAAAGCTTTGTTTGAAGACTTTTATAACCTCTGCTGTTTGCTGCAACCCCCAAACTGGAGAAACATCTTGGATCCAAATTTCCAGTCAGTGCATTGAAGTGAAACTTACAGTATTATACTCCTAACACTGTCAAGGTCAAGTTGCTAGCTGACCATGGACACAGCCCTTACTGCACCCAACAAACTAGAAGAAATGCTCTTATATCTAAAAATAGTTACATATTCTCTCAATTGCCAGTAATAAGGTAGATGGTTTAGAAGGGCCAAACTGAAAAAGCTGTTATGACACAGAGGATATTTTTACAGGTAAAAATTTAAAAGACATTAACTTTATAACCAAATAAGGTGTGCAACACACATCACTGATTCCTCCTGTCATTCTGACTTTTATTCCTAAGGTATGTTGAAAATGCAGTGAGCATTAGGGATGAGGTAGAGAAGGAGGTAAAATTTAAGAAGGGGGATCAGGAGAGTGTGAAATTCACAGATTATCTGCACATCACTTATGGGACCCACCACTACTACTGCCAAAGCCTGTGTGTGTCACCTGGTGGCAAAAGGAATGGCCTGCGTGAAGCCTATTGCTGCCATGGCTGATGAACCTGCCTGCTCCAGCAGCAGGGCCATGGAATGCCAATGTGCTTCCCCTAGGTGCCTGAGGACCAGTTTGCATGGCATGCCTGGACCCAGCAAAGCCACTTTATAGCCTAGAAAACCAACTACAGCCTATGCAGATACCATTGACATTGATTACATTGGAAGAAGTCATACAAAGACTATAATAGCACACTCACCAGAAACAAAGCCAAAGCACCCTGCCCTGCAGACACTATAAATGCATCTCCAGAAAAAAATATTTTTCCTAAGAAAGGAAAGAAGTGACTGTTAAACCAGAGGCACAGATATCAAAGTAGAAACAGAGGACACGTAAAACAGCAAGGAAACATAACACCTCCCATGAAACACAATAATTCTTCACTAACAGACCTTAAAGAAAAGAAAACCTAAAAATAATCCTGAAAAGGAATTCAAAGTAAAGATTTTAAGAAAACTCAGTGAGACATAACAGAACAGAGATAGAAAGAATATAAATAAATCAGCAAAACTATTTATGATGTAAATGAGAAATTCAACAAAGAGATAGCTATCATAAAAAATTCAACAAAGAGATAGCTATCATACTAGCCATCTAGCATGTGGGGCATGCTACAGGCTGTGTCCATGGTCAGCTAGCATCTTGAGACTGTTGAGAGTATAATGCTGTAAATTTCACTTCAATGCATTGATTAGAAATTTGAATCAAGATGAGTCTCCAGTTTTGGGGTTGCAGCAACCTCTACCATTCTTTAGGAGAGACTGTATTTAAGAAATCTTGCACTAAAGAGTTTAATGAATGAAATAAAAAACACAATCTAAAACTTCAACAATAGACTGGTAAGCAGATGAAATAATATCTGAACTTGAAGACAGGTCTTTTGAAACAAACTCAGAAAAAAGGCATAAAACCAAAAAGCCTATGTAGTATATGAGAAAATATTAAGTGAACAAATATTCACATTTCCTTTATTCTAAAAGGATAAAAGATGAAAAAGAGCATAGAAAACCTATGTAATGAAATTGGAGCTACAAAGTTCCCAAGTTTGGGAAGATATAGGCATCCAGATACATGAGGCCTAAATATCCCCAAATATAGTCAGCTCCAAAAGGTGCTGACCAAAGGCATTATAGTTTTATGGTCAAAAGTCAAAAACTCAAAAAGATAATTCTAAAAACAGCAAGAGAAAAGGGTCAAGTTACATGTAAGAGAATCGCCATAGCACTAAAAATGGATTTCCCAGCAGAAATATTTCAGGCCAAGAAAGGATGAAATGGTATATTTATTGTGTTGAAAGAAAATAATTGTTATCTAGTAATACTATACCAAGCAAAGTTATACTTAAGTAATGAAGGAATAATAAATTACTTTTCAGACAAACAAAAACTAAGGGAATTCATCACTTGACTCACTCTATAAGAAACATTTAAGAGAATCCTACATTTGGAAGAGAAAGGACAATATCTGGCATCATGAAAATGCTCAAAGTATAAAATTCACTAGTAGAACAGATAAAAAATGAGAAAGATAAAGGAATTAAACACTATCACTACAGAAAACCACCAAACCACAGAGATGAACAATAAGAAAGAAAGAAACAAAAGGTATAGCAAACAATCAGAAAACAATTAACAAAATGGCAATAGTAAGTTCTAACCTATCAATAAGAAAATTGAATATAAATGGTATAAATTCTCAAATTAAAAGATACAGACTGGCTGAATTTTTTTAATCTACCTATAATAATACCCAACAACACCCAAAAGTATGCAACACTGGAGCATCCAGATATAGCAAACATCATTAGCACTAAAGAGAAAGATAGACCCTAGCAGAACAATGATTGTGGACATTCACATCCCACTTACAGCATTTCACTGAACATATAGATTAAAAAAATCAACAAAGAAACACTGGACTTAAACTGCACTATGGAAAAAATTGATTTAACAAACATTTATAGAACATTTTATCCAACAGCTATAGAATTAACATTCTTCTTAGCAGAACATAGAACGTTATTTAGGAGAGACTATATTTTAGGTCATACCATAAGTCTTGATACATTTAAAATCATCAAAATTATATTTAGTATATTTTTAGAGCATAGTAAAATAAAACTAGAAATCAATAACAAAAGGAACTTTAGAAACCATGCAAATACATTGAAATTAAACAACATGCCCCTAAATGACCAACATGTCTATAAAGAAATTAAGAAAAAAATTTAAAATTTTTCTTGAAACAAATTTAAATGGAAACAACATGTCAAAACCAGTGGGGTAAAACAGCAAGTTCTAAGAAGGAAAGTTATAGCAATATATGCCTACATCATAGAAGTAGACATGTTTTGGCCAGGCACAGTGGTTGCTGCCTGTAATCTCACTGCTTTTGGAGGCTGAAATTGGAGGATCACTTGAGGACAAGAGTTCGAGACCAGCCTGGACAATATAATGAAACCCCTATCTCGTAATTATTTGTATGTACATATATATATTAGTTGGGCATGGTGTCGTGGTGGTGTGTTCCTATAGTCCCAGCTTATCAGGAGGCTGTGGTAGAAGTATGGCATAAGCTCAGGAGTTCAAGGGTGTAGGGAGCTGTGATTGCACCACTGCTCTCCAGCCTGGGCAACAGAGCAAGATTCTGTCTCAAAAATAAAAGATCTTAGATTAAAAAAACCTAATGATGCACCTCAAGGAACTAGATAAGCAAGAACAAACCAAACCAAAAATTAGTAGAAGGAAGGAAATAGTAAGGATCAGAGCAGAATTAAATGAAATAGAGACAAAAAGAATAAAAAATATCAATGAAACAAAAAGTAGCTTTTTTTTAGAAAGATAAAAGTGACAAACCATTAACTAGACTAAAAAAAAAAAGAGATTACCAAAATAAATAAAATCAGAAAAGAAAAAGGATATAGAATAACTGACACCACAGCTATATAAAGGATAATTAGAGACTATTACAAACAACTGTACACCAAACAGATGTGAAAGCCTAGAGTAAATGGATAAATTCCTGGACACACATAATTTACCAAGAGTGAACCAGAAAGAAATAGAAAACCTGAGCAAATTAATAATCAGTAATGAAACTGAATGAGTAATGAAAATTCCCCAATAAAGTAAACCACAGTACTGGATGGCTTTACTGCTGAATTATACCAAACTTTAAAATGAAAACTAATACCAATTCTTATTAAAGTATCCAAAAAAACTGAAAAGGAGGGGGGAGTTTTCCCAAACCTAATCTATAAGGCCAGCATTACCCTGATACCAAAACCAGACAAAGAAACAACAGCAAAATAAAACTACAGAACAGTATCCCTGATAAACATAGACCCTCAACAAAACACAAGAAAATCAAATCCAATAGCACATAAAAAAGATAACACACCATAATTAAGTGGGATTCATATGAAGGTGTAAGAATGGTTCAATATATACAAATCGAAGAATGTGATATATCAATTAAATAAATACTAAAAATCATCTAATTATCTCAGTAGATGTGGAAAAAGTATTTGATAAATTCAACATCCCTTCATGATAAAAACAGTCAACAAATTAGGCATAGAGGAAACATACCTCAACACAATAAAGGCCAAATATGACAAACCCACATATAACTCATAATGAATAATAAAATGGTGAAAGCCTTTGTTCTAAGAAATGTAACAAGAAAAGGATGCTCACTTTCACTACTTTTATTCAACATATACTAGAAGTCTTAGCCAGAGCAATTAGGCAAGAGAAACAGAATAAAGCACATACAAATTGGAAAAGAGGAAGTCAAATTTTCTTTGACTTGAGGAAGAAAATTGGAAAGAAGTTGAAAAGGCAAAAATAATGGAAAGACATCTCATGCATGTGAATTGAGAACAGTAATATTGTTAAAATGATCTAACTGTCCACAGCGATCTACAGGTTTAGTGCAATCCTTATAAATCTACCAATAACATTTTTCACAGATATAGAAGAAAAAAGCAATTCTAAAATTTATGTGGAAACACAAAAGACCCCAAAAAGCCAATTAAACCCCAAACAGCAAAAATAGCAATGCTAGAAGCATCATATGTCTTCAAAATATACTACAAAGCTATAGTAAACAAATTAGCATGGTATTTGTGTAAAAACAGATGTGTAGACCAATAGAACAGAATCCAGAACCCAGAAATAAATCTACATATTTACAGCCAAGTGAAGTCAAGACCATACACTAGGGAAAGGACACCAAAGATGACCCCATAGAATGGTATTTTGCAGACTTACCATTTGCCTCTATGTAAGTAACCTCATAAGTTATAGTCCATACAGCAAGAAAAACAGAAGGCCCAGGTCAGAATGTAAGGCTGCCATACAAATTACACAAAGAAATACGGAGTTGGAGACCTGTGTATTATAATACACAAACCTAATCATATTTCACAATAATGTTCCTCTCTTCTGTCGTACTGGAAAAGTGCCTATGGATTAAAGTGTGTTCTGCGTGCAAAAGGACTGCTCCTGTTTTAACATCTGCTGCTCGCCAGAGGTTATGAAAACTGTAAATCCTTCCACATTTGCACATACCACCCCTTCTCATTTTACTTCGACATCTACTTCTGCCAAGTCCCTACAGGCATATACTAAAGCTCCAGAACTTAAAACCATCATCTGGGTCCCAGTTCACCAAAATAGCCCATTTTTTTTCATATTCTAGACTGAAATTTGTGTCCACTTCCTCAACTGCCTAAATTGTTGGGTCTTCCACATGAGAGGAACTTATTACCACCTGGGGTGACAGTCTACCGCACTGATTTGGCATAGTTACCACTGTTACAAGACTTCAAACGTCTCATTCAGCTTTAAGATTAGGAGAGACATCTTATCTCTCACTCAGTTCCACCCAATTCTTTACAATCCAATATCTTCTACCTTTGAACAAAGATAAAATAGTAGTCCTCAGAAATTGCCCTGTACTTATAGCGTCATGGCACAGCCATCCTTATGACCACATTGACTGGCCAGCTAGTATATTTGGATTCAGCAACCTTACCATAGGTATTTATTGCCTTGGTAGTGACTATATTAAATTTCTTTTTTTCCCAAACCTAGTCCCTGTTAACCTTACTATGAGGAAGAGAGTGATGATAAAGACTGGTAGATTAAGCTAGATAGTAGCACTGTTTGGTGTCTGGGTTAATATATTGAAGGTAGCTCTTTCAGGAATTTTTCTTCTGGAAGTAATATGGAGTTGTAGGAAGGAAGGGAATTAAAAACAAATTCTGACTTTTTGGTCTGAAAAAAATTGAAGAAAAGGTGGCAACATTTACTGAACTGTAAGACCATACAAAGAAGGTTTTTTGTTTGTTTGTGTGTTTATTTGGCAAATACAATATAATTAAGACTTATCTTTTGGATCTGTTAATTTTGAGAAGATTTTTAGACATCCAAATGGAAATGTTGAGGAAGTAGTTAATGCTATTGCTCTGGATATCAGGAGATAAGGCAGAGCTGCAAATTTTAATTCTTTGCCATGCAGGTTCCCTTTAAACCACTGGACTTGGTGAGATTATCTAGAGCAGTAATTCGGGGGGAAAAAAGTAGAGAATGAAGAAGTAAATACTGTGGGAGGAAACTTGAATAACATGTACTAGGAAGAAATGGCCAATGAGGTAAATGAAAAACAAGAAGACTATAATATCCTGAAAGCCAACTGAGGAGCTGAGAGTATTCACTATATCAAGTTATGCGTAAATATCAAGAAGTATGATTAACCTTTCCAGCTAGACATCTCTCAACATGCTGGTCAGAAAACATTTATGTACAACTCAGCATGTTAACATTTTTTAACATTACAAAGGACTCTGCTGTCACAACAACTTGTGAATTATAGTGCCTATTTTTTCAAAGCTCTGGATATTACTAAGACATTTAACTGTCCAAAGTCCCTGATTTCACATATTTCCTAGGTACAAAATTCTTATAATTCACAAGTATTATATCATATACATCTGTAAAGCTCTTCTCCTAGTTGTCTCCTTTCCAAAACATATTTGATTATGCTAAAAATAAACCAGTTCAAGGTATGTTCAAACACAAGGAACAAAATCTTCTATCAGATGTGATTCTACAATGAAATGTTTGAAAACCAGTTTGGGTAATGTTATTAAGCATCTTGAATTTCAGGATGAGGTTTTGGAGATGTTTATTTTTTATAAATTCTGAGTTTCTGAGAAATTATTCTGGCAGTGAAGGCAGGCTAAATGAGAGAAATAAGACATTAGAGGCAAGGGAGCTGGCTATTTGATTATTATACATTAAAAAAAACCAAAAATCTAATGTGGGCTCAAAGAACAGAAATGAAATACAGGGGAAGATATACAGCTAGGACTTGAAAATGCAGGACCAAGATTCAGTGGAGAGCTTGGAAATAGAGGAATATATTGGAGTTTCACAGGCAGACAGGAAGTGATTGAAATATTGAAGTTAGTAAAATGAAAGAAGAGAAATGAGAAAGGAAAGTATAAAAGATGAGTATCAGATTTCATAATGCCTATATTTATGGGTTAGAGGAAAAAGAAGAGTTATTTAAAAGGCTGAAAAGAATGGGATAAGAAATCATGCAGAGAGAAGATAATATTGTTAAAGGAAAATATATTTTCATATTTGACTGTTTTGGAGGCAAAGAAAGACATAGGTGTATTTGTAGCCTACAACAGAATGACCTTATACACTTATTGTCCAAACTGGGACATTTTTGAGATTGAAAAGAGATACCAAATAATAACCATGCTAATTGATTTACAACAGCCATTAAGTAGTACTTTCCCCAGAATGCTGGATATAACAGTCACTCTGAATAAGAGGAGACAGCTAGGGGATAATTGCAGACTATATCCTTGCTAACAGGAGAGTAAGCATTTGGTAAACTCAGACAAGAGAGGAGAAATGAAATCAAGCGCATAAGCAGAGTAGTTAGCTTTGATAAGAAAGGGGGAGTGTTCTTCCTAAACATCAATAGAAAAGTAAGAGTATCAACATAATGGCCCAGAGGCATTTTTAAATGGAAAGAGGGCACTAAAGGATTTTTCTTTAGAGCACCTCAGTCATTTCAGTACGGTAGGCAGGCAGGTCACCTAATGAAAGTAAAAGGTACCGCTGGGGATTTGAAGATCGCAGAAAGCTTTTCAAAGGCCCACTGTTGGAGATAGTGGAGGAAGTCAATATACACTAAATGCAAAGATCACCAAGCAGAATCAAGATCCCATGCACTTTTGTGACATTCCAAAAGGATAAACATATCTCATAATAATAGCTACCGTCTAGTGAATATTTACTATATGCTTTACTCTAACATGCCCACATTCCATTAGTGACCTTATTTTAATCTCAAAACAATCGTGTGAGAGAGGTGTTATCATTTCTCCATTTTACAAAAGAGGATACTGAGGCACAGAGTGACTAAGTAGTAAGCTATCCAAGGTCACACAGCTAAGATGTGAAGAGGTATGGCTTAAATGTAGACAATCTGGCTTCAGAGATGAGGGTCTTGACCACTGAGCACACTGCTTCTCAAGGTTAATATTAACTGTGTTTTGAGTCATAACACAGATTTTTGAGTGGCATTCATCCTTAGAAGTAAGTAAAATGGTTTTGCAAGATCATTCACATATCCAGGGGAAGCCAAATAGAAAGCATTGCCCAGAGTGAGTGTTTCTTCCTGGCCACATTTGTTGAGGCTCCAGCATGATCTGAAATGATGCTGTCATTTTATGCCAAACGGGAGGCAGTCGATCTGTCACAAGAAGGTTTATACTATGTTGGCCTATCATTCTACAGATAAAAAGATGATTTGAGTCTGTAGGGTATCATTTACTAGTGTGGTATTTCAAAGAATATCAATCAGGAATCCCTGAAAGCTGAAATGTGTTTTCCTAAAGTGAGAAAGCTGGTACAATAATTCTTAAATCCTTTGTTGTTGTGGAGGAAATTTCTATGGGTTTCATCATAAAAAATATTTTATACTACAGCTACCAAGAAACCCTATCAATCTAAGATGTAACATTCGTTTTTTATGGTTTGGTTGCTAGGTAATAAACACACACTAAAAAATTCAGTTTGAGGGGGAAAATGCCTCAATAAAGAGAATTCCCCTAAGGCTTGGGTGACAATCTCAACTAATATTGTACACCTAAAAATATCAGGCACAGGGGTTTCTAAGAAAATTACAAATTGCACCACAGCTCTCCAGGGAAGGTAATTTTTACTATCTCTACATTTCTTTATTCCAATACTTTGTTCAGTATTTGGCCTATAGTATGTGTTCAATAATTATTCAATAAATCATTCTGTGATTGAATACATTTTTTTGTTTTTATTTTGTGAGTTCTATACTACATGTGGAAGATACATGGACTACTTAAGTGAACATACTTTTTGTAGTAAATGCTGTTCTATTTTCAGAAATATTACTTTTTCCCCACTAAAATTTATAGGTTTATGAACAGCTGATGAGATTATATGTATTTATCTGGTATGTGCATATGAAAATGGTAGCTTTGCACATATAGATATTGCTACTCAGTCATCTAATGTTCAGGGTGACTTTGATACCTCTTACTTTCTAGAAAAATAATACCTATAGGCCAAATTAAAAAAAAATACAAAAACCTATGTCATTTATAGAAGAGATCATTGGTTAAATATGGCGTAAAGAACAGGGATCACAGAATCAAATATCTAAAGGTTTTTGGAAGTAATATAATAAGTGAAAGGGTTGGGTGAGGGATGGGGTAGGGGACCTTTAGTTTCAATGGCAAAGGCTGGTGAGGATGTGGAGTGACAAGGATGGTTATTCACTGGCACTGGGAATGAAAATGACACTTTGGAAAAGTTTAGTGGTTTCTTCCAAAGCTAAAAATAGACTTACCATATGATCCTATAATTGAGTTTCTTGGTATTTACCCAACTGAGTTGAAAACTTACGTTCAGAAAAAAAAAACAAAACTCTGACATGAATGAACCCTAACAGTTTCCTTCATAATTGTCGAAACTTGGAAGCAAACAAGATGTCTTCCAATAGGTGAGTGGATAAACAAAATATGGTACACCTATATACTGAAATATTATTCAGTGATGAAATGAGCTACAAATCACAAAAAGAGACTGGAGACACTTAAATACATATTGCTAAGCGAGAGAAGCCAATTCAAAAAGCCTATTTACTGTATGATTCCAACTATATAACAGTCTAGAAATGGTAAAACTATGAAGACAATAAAAGGATGAGTGACTTTGGAGAAGGGAGAGAGCAGTGAATAGGTGGAGCATAGGGCATTTTTAAGACAGTGAAACTATTCTGTGTGATGTTTAATTAACATTAATAATGTTAATGTGTAATGTCTATATAATCTACTATAATGGCAAATACATGTCATTATACATTTATCAAAATCCATAAAATGCACAACACAAAGAATGAACACGAATACGAGCTATGGACTGTAGTTAATAATAAGATACAGATAACAGTTAATCAGTTGTAACAAATGCACCATATTAATGCAAAATGTTAGTAGCTGGAGAAGTCAGGAAGGGGATAGTTGAGGGAGGTTAGGAAGTATATACTTTACTTTTTGCTCAATTTTTCTGTAAACCTTAAACTGCTTTAAAAAAGACTATTATTTTTTAAGGGTGACATTCAAGCAAAAATTTGCGTCAGGTTAAGGATGAAGCTCTACAAATATATACAATTGCCATATTAAGAATAATTGTTTTCCAGGTAAAGAAAATTTGTTTCCTAAATCAAGAAAATATATTTCATGAAGCTGTGCCAAATTATCCAAATATATGAGGTAGATAATAAAATGTTCATGTCTTATATTGAAATAACACATAGAATTTCTGAAGTAAAGGTATTTACTAATAATTTATTGAAGCATTTATTTTATAGCCTGGTATATTTGATTGGAAAAATATAATAGTAGCTCATATACAAGTGATTTTATTGGTTAAACTTTATTATTCTTAAAAAAGTAAAAATCATTACCATTTTTACAGGAATGTTTCTGAGAGAAAAGAATCTTAATTGTGGATATCACATATAATATAATTTGCATTTTGCTTATAAAGATGGATAACATACTATAAGTGATTTCTTTTTAAATTGTAATTAATAAAAAAGATATAAGCATTCTCATATTTGTTTATAATGTTAATTGGTTGTATATAACTTGATGGATAATATACAATTTAACTATAGTTTACTAAATATAGTAATGTAAGTAGTTTATTAAATATATAACTTAAATATATAACATATATGTGTATACACTATGGAAAACAATGTTCTATATAATGTGTACTAATTAATCTATAAAAGAGAGCTAATATATATCTTCAATTATAAGACATGCTTATTTCATATTTTAATATCACCAAAATGAGAATGTGTCTTTAAGTTAATATCAACTTAAATTAGATAAATTTTGGTAATCACATCATTGAAAAGATTGTATGATGTTTTGGCTCAAGCCTAGTTTAGTTGGAACATTTCAAGAATGTAAGTTTCTAGTTCTATTTCAAGAGATGCAAGATCAATATGGAGGTAGAAAAGAATATTGTAATTCACTTATAAATTTCAGTGGTGCACTGGATGAGAAGGGAAATAGGGAGTATGTAAGGACATGGGGAGAGTTTTCCCATTTTTTAGTTCATTTGGAAGATACCTGTTTTCTTCTAAGCATAATTGTGACATATAAGTGCTATACCAGTTCTTTGGTTAATTTTTAAAGGAAATAGGAGCCTGGATTCTTGTTTTAAAGTACCTTAGAGGCTGGGCGTGGTGGCTTATGCCTGTAACCCCAGCACTTTGGGAGGCCTAGGTGTGAAGGTCACCTGAAGTTAGGAGTTTGATACCAGCCTGGCCAACATGGTGAAAACCCATCTCTACTCAAAACACAAAAAAAATTTATCTGGGCATGGTGGTGCGCACCTGTAATCCCAGCTACTCTGGAGGCTGAGACAGGAGAACCGCTTCAACCAAGGAGGTGGAGGTTGCAGTGAGCCAAGATTGCACCATTGCAATCCAGCCTGGGCAACAAGAGTGAAACTTCATCTAAAAAAGAAATAATAATGATAATAATAAAAAATAAAGTAGCTTAGAGTCTACTGACAAAGACAGATCATAGGACATGTTATATAAACCTTTGACTACTACTATAGAATCTTGAGACTTTATGTAGAGATGAATGCTAATGTTTGTATTAATTTTTATTGTGAATCTTAGCAGTATTGATCTGGGGATATTTATGAGAGGAAAGGGAACGTAAAACAAAAACTCGTAGAGAGATTGAATTTTGACATTGAGGAGAGTATAAAGTGTTTCAGGTTGGAGAAATGGCTAGTATGCTTGAGATAGAGGATTGGATTCCGTTTTTCAAATTATGATTTTAAAAATCTAGTCTTCAACATTAAGACACTTCGTTAGCTTTTTACTCAATGCCAACAAAATGGAAGGAATGTATGTTTAAGTCATAGGCTAAATATTTGTACCTTCATAGCTTATCTTCAATGGGAAATCAATGATTTCCTCCGTATAGTATTTTCATAAGCCCCTAAGCAAGCTGACTTATTCACAATGAAATTCTTTCGAATTAGCAATATGATGCCTATATGTTTTTCATCTAGTACCAGCCATTCAAAGTATGTCACCAGGTTAAATTATTTGATTATTTTCACAGCTTACAATGATTTGCTGATTAGCATGCAGCACTTAAAAAGTTTTATAAAAATATCTTCAAAAATACCATAGATTTATTTTTCCTAAGGAAATATTTTTGGAGTGTGTAATATACAGTATGGCCATATTCAAAAGCAATACCAATTTTAATTTGCCAATGCATTTGATAGAGATTATCTTGTTTCTCCCAAACTCTTGAACCAACTTGTCCGGTTGAACTCTAGACTTCACTACTTACTTGCTTAGGCAGAAACACAGCTTATCTATACTTTGGTTTACCCTCTATAAAATGGAGATAGTAATGTGTAGTTTTAAGTGAGAGAATATCTAGAAGGTATGTGGGCAAGGCTACATTGGCAGAAACAAATGAAATTTTAAAACAAATCTAGGAAATAAACACTAATAATACATACAGACATGTGTAATGGAGATCAATATTTTAATGGTATTTAAATTAAATAAAATTAAAAAATAAAACTTCAATATTGATGCCCTATTTTGTTTAAATTTGATCACACCTTTTGGGAGAGGAATTTGCATGTATCTGTTTCCAAATGGAGTAATTTGATAGTTACTTTTCTATTTCAGTGATATAGACGTTTTTCTTAAACTCATTAAGGAAGATTGATAGGCTTTGCTCAGACTTTGAAATAATGTTTTTATTTATTTTAAGCAAGAGGGAGACAAAAATGGTTTTAATAAAATTAGCTTGCCTCCTAACAATCAGGCTTTCTCTAGAATGTACATTTCCATTCCCAGAGCAGGATTCTGCTAGAGCACAGAGGCCAGATACATCTTTAAGGAACATGAATTCAGATTCCTCTTCCCAGTGCTTGCTCAAGTGGGATTCTTAACACTTGGGAGCAAGTGAGTACTATGTAGATGTGCTTGGCATCCATGTGGATTATGGAAAGCAGTCATCTATTTTACAGCTGCATAAAACAGTACATGGATTTCATGATGCAGAAAAGCAGTAGTTTATTCCTCATTTTCCATCATGTAAATTTTTACTAAATGGACTTGCATGAAGATTTACCCTCCCTTTAAAATACAAATAAAAAATGCCATCATTATTCACTTTCATCTTTCTAAGGTTTTTCTTGCAGGAAACAAACAAAGAAGGAGAAAGAAGAGCATTCTTTAGAGTAAAATTTCTAGACTGCACTGCAGCTAATTTTAAATGCTGCAAGAGAAAAGTTTATAGCAGGGATAGAGAAAGCAGGCATAGTTTGAAAACGAATTTTATGTATTCATTCATTCAAAACTGAAGAGAGAATCAAAACTGAAGAGAATAAATATTTTTCTACCCTATAATCTAATAATCATGTATAAACAATGGTATGATCAAAGCATCCTTAGCCAATAAGAAAGCTTATATTTTCAAATCAATGTAAAACTTCACAAAAGAATTAGAAAATCCTTTCCTCATAAGCAACAAATAGAAATATATGCATTACACCAAAAAAGGAAAGCCAATTGTCAAATATATTAACTAAAATACTTTTTCACTTTAATTATCAACACTGATTACTGTTTTGAATTTATTTATTTCCAACACTAGAGTTATTAATAGTAGTGTGTAAAAGAATCTGATTTTCAGAAGTATGTTAGAATTTCACACTTATATTTTCCATCAAGATAAAATCCTCAGAATACCTGTAATCAAAATAAGGCATGTTTAAAAGTCTGTGACTTTGCTCAAAGTTTTTGAACTATATTTGGAAGATACATACTGCAAATATAAAAGCTGGACTTTTACATACCAACATAGTATATGATCAGTGCCAAATGGATCCAACAACAACAACAAAAATGTATGGTTACAGGATGCAGAAGACAGGGTCTACGTTTTCAAAGATGACTTCATAAAGAACTTGTGCTAAACTTTGAAGAGTAGATAAGATATGTAACAAATAAGACAGAGTCATTCAAAGAAAAAAGCATACTGGGACGTAAGCTCTACTAAATGTTTCTCAAACTTGGAACTATTAGCACTTATTATTAACTACTATTAACCACTAACAAAAACTCTTTGTTGTAGGTGGCTGTCCTGTGCATTGTGGGATGTTTAGCTTCATCTTGTAATCTACCTACTTAGAAGCCAGTAGCACAACCCTTCCTTGTAGTGGAAAAAACAATGTCTCTAAATATTGCCAATGTCCCTGTGGGGAGGAGGGTGAAAATTACCCCTGGTTGAAAGCACCTGAGCAATGGGAATGCAAGTTACATAATAGGACAAAAGATAACAAAACCAATATTGATGCACTAATGTTAAGATAAAAGTTGTGGTGAGCCCAGAATGTCAGGCTAAGGAGTGTGCAAATCTTGTAAACACTGAGGGAACTCTGAAGGTTTTAAAGTAATGGATTAGCATAGTGAATGCTGAGCTTTAAGAATATAAGATTTGTACCTGTGTGCATAAATGGTATTTTGTAGGAATAAGAGAATGGGCAGAGAGAGTGATGAGCAGTCCAGCTCAGTTATCCTACTGTGGGATAACAAGAATAGGAACAGAGATGACAGCAAAGTAAAAAGCAAAAAACAATAACAAAAATTAAAGGTCAGGGATGGGAGGACATGGTAATAAATACTGCAAGGAACAAGTGATATAGAGTATGTGCTATTCACCTTATAGAATTGGGAAACCCTTGTTACCAAAAACCAATGTGATTACAGAAAATCCTGGAATTATATTCCAGATATGTTTGCATTATCTAGGCAATGTGAAATGTTACAGCCACTTTTCACAGGTGTTCACCTCTCATATGTGAAGTCATGAGATTTCTTGAACATTTTCTGAAGGCTTTTTAAAAATCTTAAAAAATCTTTAAAATCTTATGAAACACCAGTAGGCCCAAGTTGCAGTTTGGTACAGTGAGTCTATTTCATTATAGGTGTTTTGAAACTTCAAGGTCATTTATCATTTTGTGAGGAAATATATTTTAGGTTGGTGCGAAAATAATTGTAGGTTTGCTATTACTTTCAATGGCCAAAACTGCAATTACTTTTGCACCAACCTAGTATTTTTATGTCCTTAAAACCTTGAGATTCCATCTAGAGGAGTCATAATGGTGACTGAGAGTCAGCTAAGTAAGCAGAATTAGGGTTTTTGGCAGTAACCCAGTTTGATGTTTTTGTTTGCTTGATCTGCCATAACAAAAAATTACAGTCTGGGTGGATTAAGCAACAGAAATTTATTTTCTCACCGTCCTGGAGGCTAGAAGTCCAAGAAGATTTTCGCTAACTTAGTTTCTCATGAGGGCTCATTCTGGCTTGCAGGCAGCCAACTTCTTGCTATATCCTCACATGGCCTTTCTTCAGTATTTATGCACAGAAAGAGAGGCAGTGAGCTCTCTGCTGGTTTTTTTCTACGAGGATACTAACCCCACCAAAACCTCATTTAACCCTAGTCACTATGTTAGAGGGTTCCTCTGCAAATAACTGCCCCACTGGGGGATTTGACTTCAACACATACATTTTGGGCCGACACAAACATTTAGTCCATAACAGTTTCTATCATTATATGTAGAGCTAAAGATTCTTCCATGCTATTACTGAAAAATAAAATTAAGATCTTTATAGGTACTACACAAGAGAATTGAAAGCAGATGTCCACAAAAAAAAAGTACATTAATGTTTATAGCAGTATTAATTATAACAACCATATGATGAACCCCAGGTCTATCAATTGACACATGGACAAAGGGTATACTCATAAAATTAAAAATAGTCACTGATAAAAAGGAATGAAGTACTGATATATGCCACATCATAGATGAACTTTGAAAATATTATGTTATGTGAATGAAGCCAGACACAAGAATGCACATATTGTAGAATTCCATTTATATGGAATGTCCTCAATAAGCAAATCCACAGAAAGAAATAGTAGATTAGCGGCTTCCAGAGTCTGTGGGGAGCGGGCAATGGGAAGTTATTGCTAATGGCTAGAAAGGAGTTGAAAATATTCTGAAATAAGATAGTGGTAATGGTTGCCCAAGTTTGTGAATATACTAAAAAATACTTTAAAATGGTAAATTTAATAGCATGTGGTTTATATTTCAATAAAGATTGTATGAGTTAAAAAAAGTAAAATAAAGATATTTTCAGAAAAACAGAAACAAGAAAAACACCGTAATCAAAACCTCCTAATGGAAAATAAAATGAATAAATAGGCAATGCTTTAAGCTATTTGCTTTTTCTTCCTTAAATATTAAAGAAATTCTAGATTATTACTTGTGTGTTCCGTTACCCCCATATATTACCAATGTATAATACTAGTAAACCTTTTGAGATATAAAGAAGATTTATAATCCACTGAGGTTGTGAAAGCCTAAATAGGCTGTATTTGTAGAAATAATTTAGTGCAACAGTACGATCCTTACTTATAATGTATCACTACTTGTTATTATAAAACTTTTCGAATAGATTTACTGAATTATAATTCCTGAGCTTGGCCATTGAATGTCATTTTTTGTTTTCAGTGTGAAGAAGGAATGTAAAATCTCTACATTTAATTTTAGCTTTCTGTTCACGATTTGTCTCATATTTTCCAACAATTCCTGCCAATTTATTCAATAAATAAAACATGAATTGATTTTACTGTTTGGATTCTCATTGCACTTGAAATCAACACTAAAAATGTTCTATAAAGCCAAATATGCCCTCCACTTCCCTCTTATATCTCTTATGCTCAGTTCTCTTATGCCACTCCACTTCACTCACTTTGCATCAGCCATATGGTTCTTCAGTCTTGCCTATAAGAGATCCATGATTCTTACGTCTTCATTGAGGCTCTGACATCAAGCTAGATGGATTAATCCATGGAACAAAACAATCTATGAATCAGTTACCCATGTATGTAATACTCTTTCTTCCAAGGAAAGTCAAGCCTTTATTCTAATGCCCGAATCCATGAATTTATTTGTCATCTTGGTTCCCTATTTCTCTGTACCTCTTATAAGCCTACTTCATCAGATTCCAAATGATGGTGATTGAGGTGTTCAATACGTTTAGAAGTTGGAAGAGAGCGAAAACAATACAGAACTCTCTCTGTAGAGAACATATTTAGAGGTCAGCCATGGATAAATATGACACTTTGAAGGAATATATGTTTAGATCTAGAACATGTCCACATTTGCATGTAACAGTATTTAACTTCTTCATTAAAACAAAGATAAAATATCTACCTCAAAAGGCTGTAATGAGAAATAAATTAGATCATATATTAAACAAGAGGAACAAATTAGCATTCAAATGTGGATGCTGAATAATTAGATGGACCTTCACTGCCTGACTGTTTGAGCAAGTACACTAGTCTTAAAGGACTGGGTAATCTTCATTTATGAAGAACTTTATGGTGTAGATGTTCAGAATCACTCATAATTAGTGCAAATTACACAAGGTAAACACATACATACACAAGTTCTACTGAATATGTAATACATTAAAGCTCTGAAAAGGTATAAATGAGCCCATTTCCTGACAGCAGAATACCTAAAACAATATTAAGTGTGGTTAATAACTAGTACTCTGAAAAGGGGAAAATTATTCCCAAGACTATGTCTGTTCCAGAGTCCCCTGAGTTTACTGTATGTATCATCAGTCACATCATCATCTGGGGATAATTTCCTCACTTGATTCTCATTCCTTCTCCTATATTCTGGTTTATCAATAAAATAAGTATTAAAATATGTAGAGAAAAAATTATACAGTTAAATTAACTATGTGAAATTCTGATCTTGGGTCTGACAGATGGAATTGTTATAGTCAATATATCTTTTGTAGATTTAGTGTACCTGAGATCATGACTTACTTTTTTTTAAAGTAGGATATATGAATCAAGTACGAAATGTAAGGTTTTGTCAGATATAAACCATTTTTATTATGTTGTTTTTACAGCTTATTAAATGCTAAGAAAACAATTATTTAATGCTAAGAAAACTATCGTTGTATGATTTTATGTGTACGAGAAATCAAATGTTGCTCTTCAAGAACACTTGCAGAGATGTCAAGTAGGTAGATAGACGAGTCTCGAGATAATGAAAGAGGTCAGGACTATATATCAAAAATCAACTAAAATTTTTAGTATATAAATAATTTTCAACTTAAGCTCTATTATCTGATTTAAAAGACAATTTTGACGTGTTATTTGCTTTTCCGTTTTCATACTGAAAATATGGAGAGAGATCCACTTTAAATAAGGCAAATACTGTTTTGATTTTATAAATCTGTGTTACTCAAACTCATCTTTGACACTTTTGTGTTTTCTCAAAGAATTAGGAAGGAATGTTGTCTAGCAGTGCAGACATAAATATGCAGTATAAATATGGGGCAAATTTGCATTTTTGGATTCCAGCAACATTATGCAGAGGCACTTCTTTTAGGCCTTGGCTACAAACAATTCTCAATTCCCATCTTGAGAAACACTTTTCTGTTCTTTGTAGCTCCTTATAGAATAAGACTAGCAGTTTATACATTTTATCTAATTCATATTATCTTTGCATAAAGCTCATATTCAATAAATGACTTAAATCTATTCACATTTTGGAATACTCAGCACTTATAATTGCAATTGAGAACTTTCTCTTAAAATTTTCCTGTCCCCATTCATGCTTTCATCCATCTATCAATTTATCCACCCACCCACACACCCACCCATCCATCTATCCAACAGTTACTGAGTGTCTACTATGCATCAGGCACTGTTACAGGTGCATGCAATATATCAGAGAATAACACAAAGATATTTGCCCTTGAGGAGTTCACATTGAGCTAAGGGGACAATAAAAATAAGTGTAAAAAAAAATAACAAAATATATAGGTAATGATAAATTATACAGGAAAACAGTATAAGTAGAGGAGGGCAATTAGGTTTACAAGTTCAGACAATAGTGTGAGTGGAACAGGTGCAATATTAAATGACATGGTAAAGGTAGGGTTCATTGAGGAGTTAAAATTTGAGCAAAGACTTGAAGGAGGTGTGAGTTGACCAAACAGCTATTTAGGACAAGAACATTGTAGGCAAAGAGGAGAGCTGGAGCTTAGTCCTGAGATAGTTTACTTTGTATATTCCAGAAAGTGTTTGGAGGCCAGTGTTGCTGCAGTGTAGAGATCTAGGATGAGAAAAGCAGGAGAAATCAGAGAAGCCATGGGAGCCTGGGTCATCTAGGCTACTCCTCTAAGTCTAGTCATCTTGACTTACAGGACATTTTAAGGATTTTGGATTTTACTGAGAGGAAATGGCCGGTTTTTACCAGAGGACTATCTTGAGCTTACTTACATTTCAAAAGGATTACTTTGGTTTTTCTTTTAAGAATAGATTGTACAAGTGGTAAGGATAGACTTATGAAGACAAATTAGAAGGCCATTAAATTTTTTTTCCTTTTTTAAATTATGAGATTATGTGGGTTCTACCAAAGTAAAAGGAATAGAAAATGCATGAACTGGTCAAACTCTGGATGCATTTCAATGTTGAAACCAACAGGATTTCTTGGTACTTCCTAACAGATAAAGGATGATTTTGAGGCCATCAGGCTGAGAAAATAGAAAGGAGGGAGTTATGATTTGTGAGAAGTGGGAAGCTGCTGGAGAAACAGATTTTGGGGAGGGTATTGGAAGAGGAAAAGCTGTGGCTCCCTTTTGAAATTTAGGTTTCAATAAATATCTAAGTGGAGATGTCAAGAAAGTAGATGGATAGATGAGTCTGGTGATAATGAAAGAAGTCAGGACTATAAATATGAAATTAGGAATTAATACATAAGGTGATATACAAAGCTAAAAGACTAGATGAGATCAAGAAGTTGATGATTACAGATAAAAATGGTAAAAGACCATGGATTGACTTTTGAGGTATTCTACATCAGAATTTCTTGTCCACAAAGGGCAAGAGAAGGCAATGACCGAAACATATTAAGAAGGAGCAACCAGTGAGATCGAAGAAAAATAATGAAAATATGACATCTGTAGCTGCCAGTGAAGTTTATCAACAAGGAGGAAGTGATTATCTATGTCAAATGCTGCATAAGGTCAAATATGATAAATAATATAAATTGACCATTGGATTTAGCATTGTGGTTACAGATTACTTCAATGACAGTGCTTCTAACAAAAAGCTCTTTGTTAAACTCTTCCTTCCTTTTCTATCTCCTACCAATCGATCTTCATATATCTTTTTCCAATTATGATTACCAGTCATTAATTTTTCCTCATGTTTTAAATGACAAAAGAGTATGTTTGTCATTGAATTAAATAGGAAAATTAGATATAGAAATAAAATAATCTCACATTTCTTCCCACACAAACATCTCCATAACTTTTAAGAAACTTATCTTAAAATCTTGGAGAGTTATCTTTCACTTCATTCTTCATCTCATCTGAAATAGAAAAACAAAAAATTACATTAATTTAAGGGTCAGGTTTTTTGTTTTGACAAAAATGTATCCTAATTACCTTAACAGAAAGATAAATATAGATATGTCATTGTTTTTTAATTTTATCTCTAAATTGACAAATAATAATTGCATATATTCATGGGGTACATAGTGATGTTTCAATACGTATAATTTACGGTAATGAGACCAGCATAATTAGCATATTCATCACCTCAAACAGTTATTACTTCTTCATATTGGGAACTTTCAATATCCTTCTTTAGATTTTTTGAAGCTAAGTTATTTTTATCTATCGTCATCCTACAGTGGCATAGAACACTAGAACTTATTCCTTCTAACTAGTTGTAATTTTTTCCTCCTTTAACAAATCTTTCACTGTCTCTCCATTTCCCTTACCCTTCCCAATCTCTAGTATCATCTGTTCTACTTTTAGTTCTGTGAGATCAACGGTTTTTTTCTAGCTTCCATATGTGAGTGAGAACAAGTGGTATTTAAAATTCTGTTTCTGGCTCATTTCACTTAGCATAATGCCCTCCAGCCCTATCCATGTTGCCTCAAATGACAGGATTTCATTATTTTAATTGTTCTACATTACATTATATGTCTGAATAGCGAGTTAATAAATCTTGTTTGAACTGATAGACATTCAACTATGTTCAGTTTTTGTTCTATAGATAACACTACCACAATAAATATTATTGTTCAAATATCTTGAGATATTAGTGCTTTTGTTTTTTTGTATAGTTTTTCAAAAGTAGAATTCAAAGTCAAAAATGATGTATATTTTATAATTTAATGTACACTGTTGCATTTCTGTTGGTAATTAATAGAAGTATTTCTTTGTCTTTACTAATGTTGGATGATATTAGTTTAGTTTAGTTTAGTTTTAGTGTTTTCTTATCTGAAGGAAACCTTAATTGTTGCTATAGTTTGTATTTTCCTAAATAGCAAGCAGGTCAATCACCATAGAAGTTAATAATTAGGCTTTTGGTTTTGCTCTTCTCTGAAATACCTGTTGTCTCCCTTCTCCCACTTATTTTTTTTTTTGTATTATCCAGAAAATGCTTTTTTCTCATGTAATGTTCTACTATAATTCTTTTTGTCTCTTCCACTTATGTAGTTTTGTCATCCTGGTCAATCCTAGAGTTGTATACTTTTGCTTTCTCTTTTTTTCTTAATCAGGCTTTCCCAGCAACGGTCTACTGTTAGTTGTTTCTGAGGCAGAGCTTTTTCTTTTTCTTTAATTTAGTGTTAGTTTGGTTGTCACAACAGGATAGTACTGTGCTTGGCAGTAAAACAGGCATAGTTAAAGAAGTAATGTTTCTTTAATGGGAAAAGAAATGGAAACTTAGGAAGATAATTACCTAAATAGAAGACAGCTCTGCATGCTCATACATAGTAGTACAAGCTTACCAGTTTTTTAAGTTTCCTCATAGAGGCATATGACTGCTCATGAGGGAGGAAATACCTAAGAGAGAAACTCTTTTTGCCACCCTAAAGGAATTTTTAATCATCCTGCTGCCACGACCTTCAACTTAGCATACCAAACACTTCCAAAAATGAGCAACAGGCTACATAAGTTCCCGATGATCAGATTCAACCCAGGTGTCAACGCATCCCCAAGTCTTTATTATATAAATGGACTAAGAATTTCTGTTTTCCCAAGTCTTTTTTTTTATATTTTTATTTTATTTTATATTTCTTTCTTTTCAATACTGATTTCAACTTTGATTCTCCTTCCCTGTTTAGGCATCCAATCTAAAGTGTTGAATATATTTGTACTAGTGACAAGTAACTTTCCCCCATTTATATTTGTACTTTTTTTTTCTATTAACTAACAAAAGAATATTCCCAAAATTTTAGAACTGAATATGCCTACCAGTGTTTTTGTGTAGCTAGGTTATGACCATGTGACTTTTTGTCAGTGAAATGTGAGTGAAAGTAGTATGTACAGTTTCATATCATCTGCTTGAAACACGCATACCCGTTCTTTCACCCTTTCTCCTACTCATGTGCTGAAATGTGTATGTGGTCTTGGTCAGCCAGCTTCGAGGATGATGAGGGCAAAGTAGTCTACACTACCAGATAGCAAAGCATAAGAAACTGAAATTTTGGTGACTGTAACAGAAATGTCTTTTTGGCCCTGAACTGCCTATCTACCACTATACAGTAAAATGAAAAGAAACAAAAACAAAAAAAAATAAATAAAAAAACATGAAATACTCATATCTTGTTTTGAGCCGCTATACTTTAGAGTCTTTTCCTCACAATAAGTTAGTCAAAGATTTGGCAAATTTTTTTCTGTAAAAGGCAAGATAGTAAATATTTTCAGCTTTTCAAGACATATAGTCTCTGTTGCAACTACCCAACTATGCTTCAACTCTTCCCTTTTAGTGTGAAAGGAGACATAGGCAATACATAAATGGATGCACACAAATGGATGTGTTCCAAATTTTATTTAAGAAAAAACAGGCGACTGTTTATATTTGGCCTATAGGCATAGTTTAGTGTTTCATGATACAGCCTATAACATAACAAATAGAATCTTCATTATATACAATATATATATTTAAAAAATTATGTTGAATATACATTGTCTTTAATTTACATAAATTACGCTATGCTAAACATATTTACTTTTTTGTTTAATACTGTATATTTAAGATCAATAATGTTATAATTTACATATTCTGCTAATTACTTCTGATTGTTTCCTAGATTTCAATTGTAATAATCAATTTAGAGATAATTGATATGTTACTATGTTGAGTCTTCTGATATACAAAAATAGTATAACTCCTCATTTTTAGGTCCTTTTTAGTTTCTCTTGGAAATGTTTTATAGTTTTCAGTAAAGCAAATTCATACCTATGTTGTTAAATTTATATCTAAGTAAGATGGGTTTTCACACTATTGTAAATGGTTTTTTAAAATTTCAATTTCTAGTTAAGGTTAGTTATGAAAATTTACTTAAATTTACATATTAACCATGTATAATGCAAGTTTATTAAATTCATCTATTAGCTCAATTGTATACATATTATATATTGTATATATAATTGTATGTATACATATATGTATATATAATTATATATATACAAACACACATACACACACCACATTATCTTTATCCATTTGTCTGTTGATGGACATTGAGGTTGATTCCATATCTTAGCTATTGTAAATAGTGCTACAATAAACATGAACTTGCAGGAATCTTTTTGATCTACTGATTTCCTTTTCTTTGGATAAATACCCAGTAATGAGTATTTGTTGCTTGATCTTATGGTAGTTCTATTTCTAGTTTTTTGAGAAATCTCCACAATGTTTTCCACGGTTGCTGTACTAATTCACATGCCCACTGACAGTGTATCACAGTTTCCTTTTCTACACATTCTCACCATAACTGGGTTGAGATGATATCTCATTGTGGCTTTGATTTACATTTCTTGGAAGATTAGTCATGTTGAGCACTTTTTTCATGTGTTTGTTATCCATTTGCTTGTCTTCTTCTGAGAAATGTCTAGTCAGATCTTTTGCCTACTTTTTAATTGTATTATTTGAGGTTTTTTGTTGAATTGTTTGAGTTCCTTGTATATTCTGAATGTTAGGCTCTTTGCAGATGAATTGTTGGCACATATTTTCTCCCATTCTACAGGTTATCTCTTCATTATGTTGATTGTTTCCTTTGCTGTGCAGAAGCTTTCTCATTCCATATGGTCCCATTTGTCTATTTTTATTTTTGTTGTCTGCTCTTGTGAAATTTTAGGCATAAAATCTTTGCCTAGACCAATGCACTGAAGAGTTTTCCCTAAGTTTCTTATAGTAGTTCTATAATTTTGTGTCTTACATTTAAGTCTCTAACACAGTCTGAGTTGATTCTTTTTATATGAGAGTCAGGGCTCTAGTTTCATCCTTCTGCATATGGATATCCAGTTTTCCTGGCATCATTTATTGAAGAGGATATTCTTTTTCCAATGTATGTTTTTGGTGACTTTGCCAAAAATCACCTGGAGGTAAATAGGCAGATTTACTTCTGGGTTGTGTATTCTTTTCCATTGGTGTGTCAGTTTTTATAGCAATATCATGATGTTTGGTTACTGTGATGGTTAATATTAGGTGTCAACTCGACTAAATCAAGGGATGCCTAGATGTCTGATAAAGTATTGTTTCTGAGTGTGTCTGTGAGGGTGCTGCCAGAGGAGATTGACATTTGAATCCATGGACCGGAAGAGGAAAACCCACCCTCATTGTGGGTGGGCCCCATCTAATCTGCTGCCAGCGTGACTACAACAAAGCAGACCAATGAAGGGACAAGCAGCTTGCTGGGTCTCTCACTCCCTCTCTTCTCCTGTGCTTGACGCTTGCTTCCTGTCTTTCTTCCCTTGGACATCAGATTCGAAGTATTTTGGCCTTTGGACTCGGGAACTTGTACCAGCAGCCTTTACAGTGCTCTTACGTCTTCAGTCTCAGACTTAGGTTTGCACTATTGGATTCCCTGGTTTTGAGGTTTTCAGGCTTGAAGTGAGCCATGCTACTAGCTTCTCTCTTTACCCAGCTTGCAGACAGCCTATATTGGGTTTTCACCTTGTAATTGTGTGAGCCAATTGTCCCTAATAAACTTTCTTTCATATACACATATATCCTATTGGTTCTGTCCCTTTGGAGAACCCTGAATAAAATATTTGTAGCACAGTGTCAAATATTAGATATTTGTAGCACAGTGTCAAATCAGGTAGTGTAATACCTCCAGCTTTGTTTTATTTGCTTGGTGTTGCTTTGGCTACTCAGAGATTTTGTGGTTCCATACAAATCTTAGCAATGATATTTAACATGTCATTAGTATTTTGATAGTGTTTGCATTAAATTTACAGATTGCATCACATTGTATGGTCATTTTAACAATATTTATTCTTCCAATCATTGAGTATGTAATTTTTTTTATTTGTTTGTGTCCTTTTTGATTTATTTTGCCAGAGTTTTGAGTTTTCTTTGTAGAAGTCTTTTCCCTCCTTGGTTAAATTTATTCCTAGGCATTTTATTTATTTAGCTATTGTAAATGGGGTTACTTTTCTATTTCTTTTTCAACTAGATCATTATTGGTGCATAGAAATGATATTGATTTTTGTATGTTGATTTTTTTATTTGTATGCATTTATGGGATACAAGTGCAATTTTGTTACCTGCATGGATTGTGTAGTGGTCAAGTCAGGGCTTTTAAGGTACCCGTCACCTGAAAAACATACATCATATCCAGTAAGTAGCTTCTCTTTGTTCACCTTCTTGCCACTCCCTGACCCTTGTGAGTCTCCACTGTCTATCATTCCACTTTCTATGTCCATGTGTACACATTTTTTAGCACTGACTTCTGAGTGAGAACATGTGATATTCCATTTTCTATGTCTGGCTTGTTTCACTTAACATGATGCCCTCCAGTTTTATCCATGTTGCTGCAAAAGATGTGATTTTATTCTCTTTATGAATGGAATACTGTACAGTATTCCATTGTGCATATATCCCACATTTCCTTTATCTAATCACCTGTTGATGGACACATAGTTTGAGTCTATATTTTTGCTATCATGAATAATGCTGCAATAAACATACTAGTCTTGGTATCTTTTTGACAGAAAGATTTCTTTTCTTTTGAGTAGGTATCTACTAGTGAATTTGCTAGATTGAATGGTTGTTCTACTTTTAGTTCTTTGGGAAATCTTCATACTTATTTCCATAGAGGCTGGACTAATTTACATTCCCAAAAACAATGCATAAGAGCTCCCTTTTCTCCACATACTAATCAACATCTGTTATTTTTTGTCTTTTAGTAATAGACATTGTAACTGGGGTAAGATGCTATCTCATTGTGGTTTTAATTTGCATTTCTCTGATGATTTATGATGTTGATCATTTTTCATATAACTGTTGGTCATTTGTATGTCTTATTTTGAAAAATGTCTACTAGTGTTTTTTGCTCACTTTTTAATTGGATTATTTTTGTTGTTGTTTTATTTCCTTGTATATTCTGGATATTAGTCCACGTTAGATAGTTCGCAAATATTCTCTTCCATTCTGCAGGTTGTCTGTTCACACTGTTAATTATTTCTTTTGCTATGCAGTAGTATTTTTGTGTATTTTTTATTTTTATTGTCTGTACTTTTGAGGTTTTAGTCGTAAATTCTTTGCCCAGGCCAAAGTCCAGAAGAGTTTAACCTAGGTTTTCTTCTAGTCCTTTCAGTTTGGGGTCTTACCTTTAAGTCTCTAATCTATCTTGGGTTGATTTTTGTGAATGGTGAATGATAGGAGTTCAGTTTCATTCTTCTGCATGTGGCAATCCAATTATCTTAGCATCGTTTATTGGAAAGGTTGTTCCTTCCTCAATGTATGTTCTTGTTGGTTTATCAAAGGTCAAATGGTTGTACATATGTGGCTTTATTTCTGGTTTCTTCACTTGGTTCTATTGATTTATATGTCTATTTTTATACTAGTACCATGCTAGTACCAAGTCAGAACAAAGCTGGAGGCATCATATGTTCTGACTTCAAATTATACTACAAGGGTACTGCAATTATACTACAAGGATATGTAGAATAATTTGAATTCAGAACATGTGATGCCTCCAGCTTTGTTATTTTATTCTTAGGATTGCTTTGGCTATTTGAGCTCCATTTTTGTTCCACATCAATCTTAGGAATATATTTTTTTTTAAATTGTGTGAAAAGTGACATTTGTATTTTGACAGGGATCAAACTGACTCTGTAAATTGCTTTGGGAAATATGGTCATTTTTATGATATTAATTCTTTGGATTCATGTACATGGGATGTTTCTCCATATGTTTGCATCATCTGCAATTTCTTTTATCAGTGTTTTGTAGCTTTTCTAGTAGAGAGCTTTCACCTCCATGGTTAAGTTTATTCCTAGGTATTTTTTTTTCTAGCTATTGTAAATGGAATTGTCTTTTCAATTTCATTCTCAGGTAGATTGCTTTTAGTATAAAGGTATGGTCCTGAGTTTTGTATATTCAATTTGCATCTTGTAACTTTACTAAATTTATTTATCAAATCCAAGAACTTTTTTGGTAGTGTCTTCAGGGTTTTCTAGATAGAAGATCAGCAAACATGGATAATTTGACTTCCTCTTTTGCAATTTGGATGCCTTTTATTTCTTTCTCTTGCCTGGTTACTCCAGCTAGGACTTCTTGAACACTCAGTTTTCCACAAAGAAATCTGCTGTTAGTCTGTTGGGTATTCTATTACACGTTACTTGACATTTATCTTTTGCTGTTTTTAAAATTCTTTCTTTGTCTTTGATTTCTGACAGTTTCACTGTAATATGCCTCAAAGAAGACCTATTTGAATTGTATCTATTTGGGGATCTTTAAATTTCCCACATCTCCTATAAGACTGAGAAATTTTAGCTATTATTTCATTAAATAGTTTTTCTATGCCTTTGGAAAAATCCCTGCTCCTTCTGAATCTCTCAGAATTCAAATATTTATTCACTTTATCATGTCCCATATGTTACATAGAGTTTTTCTTTTTCTTTTTCTTTTTTTTTTTCTTGTGTAATTGGGCTATCTTAAAAGACCTGTCTTCAAGTACAGAATTTTTTTCTTCTGCTTGATCTAGTCTATTATTGAAGCTCTTAATTATCTTTTTTGTTTCATTCATTGAATTATTCAGTCCCAGGATTTCTGTTTAATAATATCAATCTTTTTGTTCAGGTATTGCATAGATTTCCTTTACTTTGGAATGTGTTACTGGAGAATTATTGTATTATTTGAAGGTGTCAGGTTTCCTTGCTCTTTCATGATTCTTGTGTCTTTAACTGACATAATTGATATCTACACATTTGGTGTAATGGTTGCTTCTTCTAATTTTATGTATTGACTTTCACAGGGACATGCTTTTTTCTGTAGATGTATCTACAGTGCCAATTGGGTGGGGGTCTTTTGGCTTTGATTCTGGATGTGTGCAGTAATGTGATTTCTGTCATTTCTTTGGCTGTAATAAACTTTAGTGGTATCTGCTGGGGATGGGGACATCAGGTGGCCAGTCCTTCGGTCCCCAGCTGGCACTCTTGGGTTGGTGCCAGTGGCAGTAGCAGCCGGCTGAATGGTCTAGTTCCCAGGCCTTCCAAAGTTGTGTGCAGACACTGGAGGTGGCAGCAAGAGTGGTGGGTCTATCCTTAGGTTCCTGAAGGTGCTAGTGTTGGCCAATAGAGCCGGCTGAACCTTAGTGCCCAGGATCTTATGCCCACAGTGTGTGGCCTATGTGCAGCATAGGCTGCATTGATGACAATTCTGTTCTCAGGTACTCAGGCAGTGTGCATGAGCATTGTTTGTGGTGGTGGGTAGGATGGGCCAGTCCTCAGGCCCCCAAAAGGCACATGCAGGTGCATGGTGGCCCTACCACTGGAGGAGACAGTGTTGTTGTCAGTGACAGCATTTCCAGAGAGTTGGCTCCCATGCTCTTGGAAACATGTGTCACCTCCCTTTGTCCTACAGGCAGCATTCCTGTTGCACTGAACCTCATGTTGCTCTGATTGTAGGACACTACATGGGCTAGATTGCTGGGTTCTTAGCTGTACCTCCACTAGGTCCAGCCAATATTGTGATGCTGCAACACTCTGGGTGGTTGTCAGTGCAGCTTCCAGAATGTGGAGTTGCAGGGGCTATTAGGATGTAATCTGGTGGGAACTGGGCTCTCAAAATGGCACCATGCTGCAGCAGTTTGGATCTCAGTCGCAGTGTGGGATGTAGTGTGAATTCTCTCTCAGGAACAATGCAGTCACATTTACTCTAAGCTACTTCTTATACTAGGATTAGGGCCTATGGTAGCCAAGGTGCTCTCCTGTGGCTAAATTGCAGGCATTTGTGATACAAGTGTGGACTGCTGGGGAGCTCTTGCTTCCCTTTTCCCCAAAACAAGGAGACTCTCCTGGCTATCAACCCATCTCAGCTGGTCCAGCTGCTTAACTCTCCTCTTTTTCTGTGCCTGTGATGGTCCCTGTCTCTCCTTGATGAATTCCGGCATTGTTTCTAACGCTCTAATTGATATATGGTTATCTACTCACCATTTTGGTCCTTCTTTGTGCACCCACTGATTTTTTTAACACTTTTATTGAAATATTATTTTCAAAAATGATATTTACCATTTTAAGGTGTACGATTTGGTGGTTCATATAAATGAAATCCTGTAATATGTGGGGTTTTCTTCTGACCTCTTTTACTAAGCAAAACTTTTACAAGGTTTATTCATGACGTAGCAAGTATTAGTACTTCATTCCTTTTTGTGGGTGGATAACATTTCATAGTCTGGCTATGCCACATCTGTATATCAATGGGTCAGCTGATGAACATTTAAGTCCCACTTTGACTATTATGACTAATGCTGCTATGAATTTTCATGTGCAAGTTTTTATCTGGACATATATTTTCTTTTATGTTCTTTGGGTATGTAATTAGAAGTGGAATAGTTGGGTCATACGGAAATTCAATATTTAGCTTTTTGACCAACTGCCAAACTGTTTTGTAAAGTGCCTGTACTATTTTACAATCCGACCAGCAATGAATAAGGGTTCTAATTTTCCCACATCCTTGTCAATACATGTTATTTTATATCTTTTTATTTTAGCCATTCTAGTGAGTGTAAAGTGGTATCTCATTGTAGTTTTGGTTTGTGGACCCCTAATATCTGATTATACTGAGCATTTTATCAATGCTTATTGGCTACTTTTATATCTCTTCTGGAGAAATATCTATTCTAATCCTTTGCAAATTAAAAAAATCAGGTTGTCTACCTTTTTACGTTTGAGTTGTAAGTGTCCTTTATATATTCTGAATGTTAGTCCCAGTTTTGACCAACTGCCAAACTGTTTTGTAAAGTGCCTGTACCATTTTACAAATATATGATTTAGAGATATATGATTTAAGATATGATGATAAGATATATGATTTAGAAATATTTTCACCCATTCCATCATTTGTCTTTTTTCTTTATTGATGATGTTCTTTGTAGCACAAAATATTTTTATATTATGAATTCAAATTTACCTATTTTTTTCTTGATATGCTTTATTGTCTTGTCTAAGAAAACATTGCCTAACCTAAGGTCATGATAATTTACACCTACATTTTTTTTTCTAAGAGTTATATGGTTTTACATTTTACTTTTATATCTATAGTCCATTTTTAGTTAATCTTTGTGAATGGTGTGAGTTAGAGGTTTAACTTTATACTTTTGCACATGGACATCCAGTTGTTCCAGCACTACTTTTGAAAAGAATATTTCTTCCTCATTGAATTTTCCTGGACAATTTATCAAGTATAATTTTAGCATAAAAGTCATGATTTGTTTCTAGAATGTCAGTTTTAGTCCATTGATCTTCATGTCTGTCCTATGGCAGTACTATAGTGTGTCTTTTCTACTGAAGCTTTGTAGTAGGTTTTGAAATTGGGAAGTCCAATTCAACTGTGAGTCCCTCAAATTTGCTCTTCTTTGTCAGGATTATTTTGGCTACTCAGGGTCCTTTGAATTTTTATATAACTAATAAAATCAGCTTTTCAATTTTTGTAAGAAAGAAGTCTTAGAGTTTCATAATGATTAACTTGAAACTGTCTATGAATTTGAGGATCACTGTTATTTTAATATTAAGTATTTTATATGAATATGGGTTGCTATTCCTCTCATTCCATTAATTTTGTTTTTAAATTTATTTCTACATGATTTTATAGTTTTCAAAAATATTCAACATTTCAATAAATTTTATAGTTTTCATTATATAAAACTTCTAAATTTATTCTTAAGCATTAAATATTTTGAAAGTATTGTAAATTTAATTGTTTTCTTAATTTTATTTTTGGATTTTTATTGCTAAAGTGCATAAATAAGTTGATTTTTGCATATTGACCTAGTGTCCTACAACTTGCTGAACTTATATATTAGTTCTAGTAGTTTCTTTTTTCCAGATTTTTAGGATTATCTATATGAAAGATCATGTCAATGTGACTAAATGTGATTTTACTTCTTTCTTTCTGATCATCTCCAGTACAATGTTGGATAAAAGTAATGAGAATAGATAACTTTGTCCTGTTCCTGATCTTGGAAGGAAAACATTCAATCTTTTACCATTAAATAAGTTGTTACCTGTAGGTTGTTTGTTGAAGCCCCTTATCAGGTTGGGGAAGTTCCTTTTTGTTCTTACTATTATGTATGTCCATCATAAAAGGGAAATCATTATCCTTAGCAAACTAACACAGGAACAGAAAACCAAATACTGCATGTATTAAGCCTATTAACCTAATGGATACCTAATGGGTACTAAGCTTAATACCTGGGTGATAAAATAATCTGTACACCAAACCCCCATGGCACAAGTTTACCTATGTAGCAAACCTGCACTTGTAACCTTGAACTTAAAATAAAAGTTAAAAAAAGAAAATATATCAAATATATTTTCTGCATCTTTTAAGGCCATGATATAGTTTTTCTTTTTTATTCTATTAATATGGCTAATTATATTAAGTGAATTTTTTACCGTCCTTGCATTCCTGACAGTTTTGCTTCATATATTTTGAAGTCAAGCACATAGATATTTAGGGTTACTATGTCTCCCTTCTGTCCTTCTTGATTTCTATAAATGTTCTTTGTTCTGAAATTTATTTGGCTATATCAATATACAGGAAGATTTATTATGATGAGTGTTTGAATAGACTATCTTTTCCATGCTTTTACTTTTAACTATTTTTTTATATTGATTATAAGTTGAGGTAAACATTTTTTAGTTTTCCAAAGAGGTGACAGAATTTATCTGGCTGTTCAGAGTAAGAAATGACATTCTAGCTTGTAAAATTTTGTCTCTATGGTTTATAATTTTCATTGTTCTTGTAAATTTATGGCCTTAAAAACATCTTTACTATTGTTTTAGCAAGATTTCAAGAAAGACTAGAAGTTAATACATGTGTAGAACTCAGAATCTTGCCGGCAATCCTTGTAGTTTTGGAAATCACTTAACCTTTAATGTCTTAAATTCCTCAGCTATGAAATGGTTAATAATAGTAGATACTTCCCAAGACTGTTAGGATGAAATGGTAAATATACACCCAGCACTCAGTGTCAGGCATGTAGTGTTATACAAATGTTTCCATTAGCATCATTATAACAAAATTGCTTTTTTAAAAAAATATGTTTGTCTTCTTGAGCTAAGAAACCTCTTTCTGACATGTAAATATATTTAAATTTCAGACTTAAACAGAGGTTTAGTATCTATTTATATGTTAATATAGGCATTTTTCTGTAAATATCTGTTTTCATATTTGTTTCTGTAGTAGGCTTTGAAGTATTTAAGGATGGGACATTGGTTGTTGTTTCTGTAGTATCTGGTATAATTCCTAGCTTAGAGTGAGCTTTCAGAAAATAATTTTAAGGTGTATAATTCCATACTTCTCAGTTGCTAGGGGGAACCATCTCCATGTCTACTTTGTCATTCTGGGTAGGCTAAGTTTCCCCCAACAACAATGGCAAGTCACGTCTCATCCACTTAACAAGTCTACGTTAGGCCTGGCTGTGGCTCTCCTCCTGTGTCATTCTCTCTGTGGAACTAGGTGAATAGAGCAACCGCGATCTGGAACATTATTGGAAATTGAGGGAAAAGAGATCATCACTCCAAAGCACCTAGTATCATTAAAGTTTCTTACTTGGAACTGAAACTTATCACTTCCACCAACATTTTATTTTCAAGGTAAGTCACAAGGTCATTTCTGATATCATTGAGAAGGCATGTAAAGCCCTCCTACAGGGAGAGGAAGAAAAAATACTCAAACAGATATACAATCAGCCATTTCCACCAAACCCTGCTTTCTAACCATTGCTGGAAACTATGTATACTTTGTACTACTCCTAGCTATAACTAATTGCATTATACACAATGCTTTCTAAAATGGTATATAATTTTGTCTTAAATATATGTTTGAAATTTCAAATAGCAGTGGTAATACTAGTTCTACTATCTTTCAGTTTGATAGCACACCTAAATTCCTACAGACAAAATACTGCTTTACCAGTTTGCTCTCGTTTAGAAGCCCATTCATTTGTTTATCATTTTAGTTGCCTTCTTTAGACCTTTTCCTAGTTCTTCTAATTTGTCAGAGTTACAGCATGAGAATTGCATAAACATTGCAAATGCAAAGAAGGACATGTTATTTGCTCCAAGATAGCAGAGATTTCTCCTAGCATATCTGATAACCTCTATGATTATGTTTATTAATTTTTTTTTCCTGTGGTAAGACAACTTAATATGAGATGTTCCCTTTTAAGTAATTTTTAAGGGCATAATACAATATTGTTGACAACAGGTACAATGTTGTATAGCAGATCTCTAGAGCTTATTCATCTTGCTTAACTGAATCTTTATGCCCATTAATTAATAACTCCCTTTTACTATAGCTCTGTTAATCACATAATTTTTCCACGTGGAACATAAATCAGAGATTCTTAGAGCCTTACCTGGATTCCTATAAGATAGCATTGAACAAAATATCCTATAATATTTGTTATTAGAAGGAAAATTAAAAGCTCTCAAGTGAAGTGTCATGCATTTTTCTATTGTGAGGTTCATTTATGTTATTTATTTTTGTGGTTAATGCTTTCTATGATTATGTGAGGCAGTACATTTTTGTCCCTCTAAGCTGCCTTTATTGGACGGCTGTTGTATAGAAATAATGATTACTATTGGAACTGCATCTGCAGTTCTTCATCTAAAGAGAATTTAGGCAGAAGGCTTTTCTCTTCATTTTTTTTCTTAGTTTTTTATTTTATTTTATTTTGTATCCTAACCCTCAGAGCCTGTAATGCTCTTTGTCAGGCCTCTGAGCCCAAGCCAAGCCATCGCATCCCCTGTGACTTGCACGTATATGCCCAGATGGCCTGAAGTAACTGAAGAATCACAAAAGAAGTAAAAAGGCCCTGCCCCGCCTTAACTGATGACATTCCACCATTGTGATTTGTTCCTGTGCCACCTTAACTGAGTGATTAACCGGGTGAATCTCCTTCTCCTGGCTCAGAAGCTCCCCCACTGAGCACCTTGTGACCCCCCGCCCCTGCCCACCAGAGAACAACCCCCTTTGACTGTAATTTTCCATTACCTTCCCAAATCCTATAAAACGGCCCCACCCCTATCTCCCTTCCCTGACTCTCTTTTTGGACTCAGCCCACCTGCACCCAGTTGAAATAAACAGCTTTATTGCTCACACAAAGCCTGTTTGGTGGTCTCTTCACACGGATGTATGTGAAATTTGGTGCCGTGACTCGGATCGGGGGACCTCCCTTGGGAGATCAATCCCCTGTCCTCCTGCTCTTTGCTCCCTGAGAAAGATCCACCTACGACCTCAGGTCCTCAGACTGACCAGCCCAAGAAACATCTCACCAATTTCAAATCCGGTAGGCGGCCTCTTTTTACTCTCTTCTCCAACCTCCCTCACTATCCCTCAACCTCTTTCTCCTTTCAATCTTGGTGCCACACTTCAATATCTCCCTTCTCTTAATTTCAATTCCTTTCATTTTCTGGTAGAGACAAAGGAGACACATTTTATCCATGGACCCAAAACTCTGGCGCCAGTCACGGACTGAGAAGGCAGCATTCCCTTGGTGTTTAATAATTGCAGTGACACCTCTCTGATTATTCACCCACTTTTCAAAGGTGTCAAACCATGCAGGGATGCCTGCCTTGGTCCTTCACCCTTAGCAGCAAGTCCCGCTTTTCTCGGGAAGGGGCAAGTACCCCAACCCCTTCTTTCCTTGTCTCTACCCCTTCTCTGCTTTTCTGGGGAAGGGGCAAGTACCCCAACCCCTTCTCTCCTTGTCTCTACCCCTTCTCTGCTTTTCTGGGGAAGGGGCAAGTACCGCAACCCCTTCTCTCCTTGTCTCAACCTCTTCTCCTTCACCTTTAGCGGCAAGTCCCGCTTTTCTGGGGGAGGGGAAAGTACCCCTCAACCCCTTCTTCACCCTCAGTGACAAGTCCCACTTTTCTAGGGGACAAGAACCCCCAATCCCTTATTTCCACACCCTGACCTCTTATCTCTGTGCCCCAATCCCTTATTTCCATGACCCAACCCTTTCTCTGCTTTTCTGGGGGGCAAGAAACCCCCACCCCTTGTCCGTGTCTCTACTCTTTTCTCTGGGCTTGCCTCCTTCACTATGGGCAAGCTTCCACCTTTCATTCCTCCTTCTTCTCCCTTAGCCTGTATTCTTAAGAACTTAAAACCTCTTCAACTCTCACCTGACCTAAAATCTAAGCATCTTATTTTCTTCTGCAATGCTGCTTTACCCCAATACAAACTCGACAGTAGTTCCAAATAGTCGGAAAATGGCACTTTCAATTTTTCCATCCTATAAGATCTAAATAGTTCTTGTCGTAAAATGGGCAAATGGTCTGAGGTGCCTGATGTCCAGCCATTCTTTTACACATCAGTCCCTTCCTAGTCTCTGTGCCCAATGCAACTCGTCCCAGAGCTTCCTTCTTTCCCTCCTGCCTGTCCCCTCAGTCCCAACTCCAAGCGTCGCTGAGTCTTTCTAATCTTCCTTTTCTACAGACCCATCTGACCTCTCCCCTCCTTGCCAGGCCAAGCTAGGTCTCAATTCTTCCTCAGCCTCTGCTCCTCCACCCTATAATCTTTTTAATCACCTCCCCTCCTCACACTGGTCCGGCTTACAGTTTCGTTCCGTGACTAGCCCTCCCCCACCTGCCCAGCAATTTACTCTTAAAAAGGTGGCTGGAGCCAAAGGCATAGTCAAGGTTAATATTCCTTTTTCTTTAGCCCAAATCAGAAGCGTTTAGGCTCTTTTTCATCAAATATAAAAACACTGCCCAGTTCATGGCTCATTTGGCAGCAATCCTGAGATGCTTTACTGCCCTAGACCCTAAAAGGTCAAAAGGCCATCTTATTCTCAATACACATTTTCTTACCCAATCTGCTCCTGACATTAAATAAAACTTCAAAAATTGGAATCTGGCCCTCAAATCCCACAACAGGTCTTAATTAACCTCACCTTCAAGGTGTACAATAATAATAAAAAAAAAGTTGCAATTCCTTGCCTCCACTATGAGACAAACCCCAGCCACATCTTCAGCACACAAGAACTTCCAAACGCCTGAACCACAGCGGCCAGGTGTTCCTCCAGAACCTCCTCCCCCAGGAGCTTGCTACAAGTGCCAGAAATCTGACCACCAGGCCAAGGAATGCCTGCAGCCTAGGATTCCTCCTAAGCCATGTCCCATCTGTGTGGGACCCCACTGGAAATCAGACTGTTCAACTCACCTGGCAGCCACTCCCAGAGCCTCTGGAACTCTGGCCCAAGGCTCTCTGACTGACTCCTTCTCGGCTTAGTGACTGAAGATTGATGCTGCCCGATCGCCTCAGAAGCCCCCTGGACCATCACAGACGCCAAGCTTTAGGTATCTCTCACAGTGGAAGGTAAGTCCATCCCCTGTTTAATCGAAATGGGGACTACCCACTGCATGTTGCCTTCTTTTCAAGGGCCTGTTTCCCTTGCCTCCATAACTGTTGTGCGTATTGACAGCCAGGCTTCTAAATCTCTTAAAACTCCCCAACTCTGGTGCAAACATAGACAGTACTCTTTTAAGCACTCCTTTTTAGTTATCCCCACCTGCCCAGTTCCCTTATTAGGCCGAGACACTTTAAATTTTCTGCTTCCCTGACTATTCCTAGACTACAGCTGCATCTCATTGCTGCCCTTCTCCCCAACCCAAAGCCTCCTTTGCATCATCCTCTCATATCCCCCCACTAACCCGCAAGTATAGGACATCTCTACTCCTTCCCTGGCAACCAATCACATGCTTATTACCATCCCATTAAAACCTAATCACCCTTACCCCGCTCAACGCCAATATCCCATCCCACAGCATGCTTTAAAAGGATTAAAGCCTGTTATCACTCGCCTGCTACAGCATAGGCTTCTAAAACCTATAAACTCTTCTTACAATTCCCCCATTTTACCTGTTCAAAAACTGGACAAGTCTTACAGATTAGTTCATGATCTGTGCCTTATCAACCAAATTGTTTTGCCTATCCACCCTGTGGTGCCCAACCCGTACACTCTTTTGTCCTCAATACCTTCCTCCACAACTCACTATACCGTGCTTGATCTTAAAGATGCTTTTTTCACTATTCCCCTGCACCCCTCATCCCAGCCTCTCTTTGCTTTCACCTGGACTGACCCTGACACCCATCAGTCCCAGCAGCTTACCTGGGCTGTGCTGCCGCAAGGTTTCAGGGACAGCCTGCATTACTTCAGCCAAGCGCTTTCTCATGATTTACTTTCTCTCCACCCCTCCGCTTCTCACCTTATTCAATATATTGATGACCTTCTTCTTTGTAGCCCCTCCTTCGAATCTTCTCAACAAGACACACTTCTGCTCCTTCAGCATTTATTCTCCAAAGGATATCAGGTATCCCCCTCCAAAGCTCAAATTTCTTCTCCATCTGTTACCTATTTCGGCATAATGCTCATAAAAACACACGTGCTCTCCCTGCTGATCATGTCTGATTAATCTCTCAAACCTCAATCCCTTACAAAACAACAACTCCTTTCCTTCCTAGGCATGGTTAGTGCGGTCAGAACTCTTGCACAAGAGCCAGGACCGCACCCTGTAGCCTTTCTGTCCAAACAACTTGACCTTACTGTTTTAGCCTAACCCTCATGTCTGTGTGCAGTGGCTGCCGCTGCTTTAATACTTTTAGAGGCCCTCAAAATCACAAACTATACTCAACTCACTCTCTACATTTCTCATAACTTCCAAAATCTATTTTCTTCCTCATACCTGATGCATATACTTTCTGCTCCCCGGCTCCTTCAGCTGTACTCACTCTTTGTTAAGTCCCACAATTACCATTGTTCCTGGCCCGGACTTCAATCTGGCCTCCCACATTATTCCTGATACCACACCTGACCCCCATGACTGTATCTCTCTGATCCACCTGATATTCACCCCATTTCCCCATATTTCCTTCTTTCCTGTTCCTCACCCTGATCACACTTGATTTATTGATGGCAGTTCCACCAGGCCTAATCACCACACACCAGCAAAGGCCGGCTATGCTATAGTACAAGCCACTAGCCCACCTCTCAGAACCTCTCATTTCCTTTCCATCGTGGAAATCTATCCTCAAGGAAATAACTTCTCAGTGTTCCATCTGCTATTCTACTACTTCTCAGGGATTATTCAGGCCCCCTCCCTTCCCTACACATCAAGCTTGAAGATTTGCCCCCACCCAGGACTGGCAAATTAGCTTTACTCAACTTGCCCCAAGTCAGGAAACTGAAATACCTCTTAGTCTAAGTAGACACTTTCACTAGATAAGTAGAGGCCTTTCCTACAGGGTCTGAGAAGGCCGCACAGTCATTTCTTCCCTTCTGTCAGACATAATTCCTCAGTTTAGCCTTCCCACCTCTATACAGTCTGATAACAGACCAGCCTTTATTAGTCAAATCAGCCAGGCAGTTTTTCAGGTTCTTAGTATTCAGTGAGACCTTTATATCCCTTATGGTCCTCCATCTTCGGGAAAAGTAGAATGGACTAAAGGTCTTTTAAAAACACACCTCACCAAGCTCAGCCACCAACTTAAAGAGGACTAGACAATACTTTTACCACTTTCCCTTCTCAGAAGTCAGACCTGTCCTCAGAATTCTACAGGGTACAGCCCATTTGAGCTCCTTTTTAGTAGGCCCCAGTCTCATTCCAGACACCAGACCAACTTAGACTGTGCCCCCTCCAAAAAAAAACTTGTCATTCCTACTATCTTCTGTCTAGTCATACTCCTATTCTCCATTCTCAACTACTCATACATGCCCTGCTCTTGTTTACACTGCCAGTTTACACTGTTTCTCCAAGCCATCACAGCTGATATCTCCTCGTGCTATCCCCAAACTGCCACTCTTAACTCTTGAAGTAAATAAATAATCTTTGCTGGCAGGACTATGCTGAATCTCCTTAGGCACTCTAATCAGATGTCCTAGGTCCTCCCAATTCTTAGACCTTTTCCATTTAGTTTTTCAATTCATACAAAACCGTATCCAGGCCATCACCAATAATTCTACACAACAAATGTTTTTTCTAACAACCCCACAATATCACCCCTTACCACAAAATCTTCCTTCAGCTTAATCTCTCCCACTTTAGGTTCCCATGCTGCCCCTAATCCCGCTCGAAGCAGCCCTATGAAACATCGCCCATTCTCTCTCCATACCACCCCCCAAAAATTTTCGCCACCCCAAGACTTCAACACTATTTTGTTTTATTTTTCCTATTAATATAAGAAGGCAGGAATGTCAGGCCTCTGAGCCCAAGCCAAGCCATCGCATCCCCTGTGACTTGCACGTATATACCCAGATGGCCTGAAGTAACTGAAGAATCACAAAAGAAATAAAAAGGCCCTGCCCTGTCTTAACTGATGACATTCCACCATTGTGATTTGTTCCTGTGCCACCTTAACTGAGTGATTAACCGGGTGAATCTCCTTCTCCTGGCTCAGAAGCTCCCCCACTGAGCACCTTGTGACCCCCCTGCCCCTGCCCACCAGAGAACAACCCCCTTTGACTGTAATTTTCCATTACCTTCCCAAATCCTATAAAATGGCCCCACCCCTATCTCCCTTCCCTGACTCTCTTTTTGGACTCAGCCCACCTGCACCCAGTTGAAATAAACAGCTTTATTGCTCACACAAAGCCTGTTTGGTGGTCTCTTCACATGGACACGCATGAAACTCTTCATTTAAAAAAAAACAAGACTTTTTTTCTTCTAGATAGCCTTATATTATTTTGGTTTAACTTCTGTGTTGTAATCATGTTTCCATTGATTACTTAAGTGGTTAAGGTAGTTTTATTCAGTATGAGACATTTTATAATATATTTTTCTCACATTAGCTGTAGACCTTAGGCAAACTACTTAATCTCTTTGTGCCTCAGTTTCTTCTTTTGAAAAATGAGGATAGATAATACTTACCTCAGCATAAGTACAATGTTGAGTACATGGTAAATGCTCAATAAATGTTAGCTATTATTTGTATTACCTTTGAAACTTTTATTATTATTCCATAAGATATTTTTCTTTGTTCCTTCATGTATTAGTCCGTTTTCATACTGCTATGAAGAAATACCCAAGACTGGGTAACTTATAAAGGAAAGAGGATTAATGGACTCACAATTCCACGTGGCTAGGGAGGCCTCACAATCATGGCAGAAGGCAAAGGACGAGCAAAGGCACATCTTACATGGCGGCAGGCAAGAGAGTGTGTGCAGGGGAGATGCCCTTTATAAAACCCTTAGCTCTCATGAGACTTATTTACTATCATGAGAACACCATGGGGAAAAAACCTTCTCCCATGATTCAATTACCTCCCACTGGGCACTTCCCATGACATGTGGGGATTATGGGAGCTACGATTCAAGATGAGATTAGAATGAGGATACAGCCAAACCATGTCATTCTGCTCCTAGTCCCTCCCAAGTCTCATACTCTCACATTTCAAAACCAATCATGCCTTCCCAACAGTCCCCCAAAGTCTTAACTCACTCTGGCAATAACTCAAAAGTTCAAGTCCAAGTTCTCATCTGAGAAAAGGCAAGTCCATAATCCAATAGGGCAGTCTTTAACCTTAAATTTCTAAAATGATCTCCTTGGACACTATGTCTCATGTACAAGTCATGCTGATGCAAGAGGTGAAAAATGAGGATAGATAATAATTATCTGAATATCTGAATATAAGTACCATATTGAGCACGGTTCCCATGGTCTAGAGCAGCTTCACCCCTATGGCTTTGCAGGGTGCAGACCTTCTTCCAGCTGCTTTCACAGGCTGTTGTTGGGTGTCTGTAGCTTTTCCAGATGCACAGTGCAAGCTGTCAGTTGATCTTCCATTCTGTGGTCTGAAGGACAGTGGCCCTCTTCTCACAGCTGCACTAGGCAGTGATCCAGTGGGGACTCTGTGTGGTGACTTCAACCCCACATTTCTATTCTGTACTGCCCTAGCAGAGGCTCTCCATGATTGTTCCACCCCTGCAGCACACCTCTGCTTGGACATACAGGCATTTCTATACATCCTCTGAAATCTAGGTGAATGTTCCAAAACCTCAACTCTTGACTTCTGTACACCTACAGGCTCAACACAATGTGGAGCTGCCAAAGCTTGGGGCTTACACCCTCTGAAGCCATGGCCAGGGCTGTTTCTTGGCCCCTTTTAGCCACAGCTGGAGTGACTGCGATGCAGGGCACATGGCAAGGGCAGCCCTGGACCTGGCCCAGGAAACCATTTTTCCCTCCTAGGCCTTTGGGTCTGTGATGACAGGGGCTGCCATGAAGGTCTCTGACATGCCCTGGAGACATTTTCCCCATTGTCTTGGTGATTAGCATTTGATTCCTCATTACTTATACAAATTTCTGCTGTGGGATTGAATTTCTCCCCAGAAAATAGGTTTTTCTTTTCTACTACATTGTTAGGCTACAGATTTTTCAAACTTTTATGCTTTGCTTCCTCTTGAACACTTTGCTGCTTAGAAATTTATTCTACCAGATATCCTAAATCATCTCTCTGAAGTTCAAATTTCCACAGATCTCTAGGGCAGGGACAAACTGCCAGCAGTCTCTTTGCATAGCAAGAGTGACCTTTACTCCAGTTCTGAACAAGTTCCTCATCTCCATCTGAGACCACCTCAGCCTGGACTTTATCATCCATATCACTATCAGCATTTTGGCCCAAGCCATTCAACAAGTCTCTAGGAAGTTCCAAACTTTCCCACATCTTCCTGTCTTCTGAGTGCTCCAAGTCTTTAGGAAGTTTCAGACTTTCCCAAATTTTCCTATCTTCTTCTGAGCCCTCCAAACTATTCTAACCTATGCCTGTCACCCAGTTCCAACGTTGCTTCCACATTTTGGGGTATCTTTACAGCAGCACCCCCGGTTTACTTGTACCAATTTAGTGTGTTAGTCCATTTTCATATTGCTATGAAGAAATATCTGAGACTTGGTAATTTACAAAGGAAAGAGGCTTAATTGACTCACAGTTTCACATGGCTGGAGAGGCCTCATAATCATGGTGTGAAGCAAAGGAGAAGCAAAGGCACATCTGGCATGGTGGCAGGCAAGACAGCATGTGTAGGGGAACTCCCCTTAATAAAACTATCAGACCTCATAAGACTTATTCAGTATTGTGAGAACAGTAGGGGAAAAACCCACCTCCATGATTCAATTACCTCCTACTGGGTCCCTCCTATGACATGTGGGGATTATGGGAACTACAGTTCAAGATGAGATTAGGATGGGGACACAGCCAAACCATATCACTTCATTTCTGTAGTATATAAACTGTTGTCCTTGTGATAATCTCAATTTTCATTTAAAGTAGGCTTTTTATGCCATTATTATTTTTACTTTTATATCTATATGTTTATATGGGTATTTTGTTTTTGGTTTAGACAGATACAGAAAAAAATCATCTGTATAGATCAGATCTCATTTAAAATAAAAATATCTCAATTTGCCAGATTAACTAACTACATTCACCATTCTCCCAGTAAACCATACTGGCTCATGCCATCTGTATGCTTGTAGTTATCGATTACTCTCCTATCTGACAGATCACTTATACTTTAGCCAGTTAATTGTATCTTAACAATAGGCACTTGTGATTATGCAAATATTAGTTTTTTCTTTTTATACAGAAATCACTCAGTTTACTTAAATGTTATATCAACCAATAAAATAAGTGCAAATAATAAATTTATTTCCTCAAAACCTAAGTTGAATGCTTCAAAAAGACTTGGTAACAGCTAGTTGCTAAAGAAAATGAAGATAAATTAAATATGGATGAGGCAATATAAAGGGTTAGAGAGAACATCATAAAATTATAAGAGGATTCTAAACCCAGATTACTTTGGAAATTTCTGGACATCTTTTTCCCTCTTAAAAAATAGTGAAAATTATAGTTGATGTTTTATAAGTGTGAAAACAAAAGCACAAAGCAAGACAAAATAAGAGCTGCACTCAGTGAACCTGTTTAGAAAAAATATCTTGCGTCTACATGAAGATTGTCAGATGAATAAATATATATATATGTTAGGTTGACATAAAATGTTTAAGTTTGTGTACATATATTTTATACTTCTGTGGTTTTAATCAACCTTTTAAATTAGGGAATGAAATACATATAAGAGAAATAATGGGCATTTAATACCTTTACATTGTACTTGATCTTAGAGAAGACATGCATTTTGTTACTTTTGTATTTTATTTTCTGAATGATAATAGTCATCAAAATGATGAAAGTCAAAAACTGGAATAATGAAAGAATGACTTCATCAATCATCAGATTGCCTGTATCCAAGGCACATTTTTACTAAATTTTCAAGGCATATATTGTTGTCTTTTTAAAAAGATTGGATTAGTGAGTAGAACAAAGAAAATAAAAGCTAGATTAAATTTCTTGTCTTTGTTTTGAAATTATAAACATTTATCAAGGTATAAATATTGTATGAGAATTAGAAACTCTGTATTGATATTAAAAACTTGTTTGTGCTTGTAAAATTTATTCACTCACATATGAAAGACACTCCTCAGAATAATAAATAAACCACATTCAAAGCCCTAAAGATATAAAGGCAAAAAACAAACAAACCATATTGGAGAGGCTCTTTAAGGGGTGGAAAATAGAGTAAGATAAGAGCATGGCTCATATGGTAACATACAACTCTCTAGAATATATTTTAACACTCAGAAGTTTTTAAATACAATTTTTACTTTTTAGTAAATAATGCATTGTATTTAGTTTTTATGTCTCTTTAAGTCATGAAATCTTCCCAGGCTTTCCTGATCTTAAAGTTTTGATCAGGTGTTTTTCAGAATACCTCAAACTAGTCTGCTATTTTTCTCATGATTAGAATGTGGTTATCAGATTTTGTGAGGAAGACCACAGAGATAAAGTGTCATTCTCATCACATCACAAAAGGGTATATACTATCAACATGACTTACCACTGTTGATGTTAACCTATATCTCCTGTAGGTAGTATTTCTTAGATTTCTCCATTGTAAAGTTACACCATTCCCCTTCTTTACAAACTGTACTTTTTGGAAGAAAGCTACTATGTACAGCCCAGCTTGAAATGTGCAATCTTCCTTCACTTCCCTCAGAGTGAAGTATCTGCACAGATTTGTCTCTTCTTCCATTATGATTTATATATTTAAACACTTATTTGTCTTGGTATGGATATTTATTTTAGACATTGTGTTATAATCCAATACTACTTTATTAACTTTTTTGTTCAAATTGTTTCAGTTTTAGACATTGTTTTTTTTTTCCAGTGGCTCATATATCTTTTTACATTATCCAGTCGCTCCCTCCCTCCCCTCCTCCCTTCCTCCCTTCCTCCCTTCTTCCTTTCCTCCTTCTTCTTTTTCTCTTTTTTTCTTTCTTTCTCTTTCTTTCTTTCTTTTTCTTTCTTTCTTTCTTTCTTATCTTCTTTCTTTCTTTCTCTTTCTTTCCTTCTTATTTTCTTCTTTCTTTCTGTCTTTCTCTGTCTCTCTCTTTCTTTCTTTTATTTCTTCTCTTTTTCTTCTTTTTTGAGCATTTGATTGCTTTCTGGCACTACAAGATGCTATAGACTCATCCTGTGTATTTCTTTACCCACTTCCAAAATCAGCCCTTTCTTTAAAGAAATGGTTCCTTTTATTTGTAAATGGTATTGGAAATTAAGATCTTGGCTTTAGATGTGCTCAATGTTCCTGTGATGTTGCTGCTTCTAGACTCTCTCAGCTGAGAGAGGAAGGAAATATATATGCATATAGTAACTTGTGTACATATACATATCTATAAATATTTACAAATTTATCCAAATGTATCCATATTCAGTCAACATAAATTCATACAAATGTCTTTAACTCTAACCCATTACCACATGAATCATTTTACTCCACTCCTCTTGGTTACCTGTAACTGCCCCTCCCCCTCAGTGAGAAGCCACTATCAATTTCATCCATTTACTTAACTTGCAGTAACATGTCTAGTGGAAATAACTCATCAATTAGAGTATAGTGTACATGTAGTTTCTTTTGTCTTTAGTCCTCTAGTCTTTGTTCATCTCCAAGTTCAGTACATTTTTCTCACATCCATTTCAGTGTTTCATAAATTTCTATTGCAGTTAGATTCTCTTTTACTGTCTGCATTCCATTCTGGTATTCCCTAATACCTTAAATGATTTTTAAAAATGTTTTATACTTTAAAATTTACTCTTAGTGTTGTGAAGTTCCATGGGTCTTGACAAATGCATAGTGTCGTATATTCACCATTTTTATAGCATATAGAATGGCTTTATTGCTCTAGATAATTTTTCATTTATTCACTTCTCCCAAAGCAACTGGTAACCATTGATTTACAAACCGTGTCTATAATTCTGCTTTTGCCAAAATGTCATATAACCATAGAGTTTATAGTCTTTTCAGAATGACTTATTTCACATTGCAATATGTGTTTAAGGTACATCATGTCTTTGTGTGGATTTTATACATACATTTTTATATAAATACGATAGTAAATGTGTTTTCCCCAACTTTTTTTCTTGGTTAAAAATCTATATTAGGGACTATTTCATGTCTCTAACACATTACCACTTCATTTTTGAAGCTATGGTATAACATTCCAGAGAACAGATAATCTACTTTATTTAAGTATCACCTTATTAATGTTTCTAATTTTTTGTTATTACAAATAGGTCTTCACTGAGTTACTGTATACCTTTGAATGTGTATATGTGTACAATTATTTTATAGAATATATAGCGTGAAATGTTGATTGGTTGGAGGTTATGTATGTTGTTAATTTTATTCAAATTTTTATTTTGAAATAATTGTAGTTTTACAGATGTTTTACAATGGTTATACAGGGTTTCTTCATAACTTTTCCCCAGCTTCTTCAGTGTTAGTATCTTCCATTAACCATGGTTATGTAGTTAATATTTGATGTACAATACATTTTTCCTCCAAGGAAGCTATACAAATTTACACTATTTCCAATACTATATAAGAATGACCCTTTTTCTACAGTCTTTTTAATAGTGGATATTACTCTTAAATTTTGTCAAGCTTATGTGTATGTACATTTTGTTATTTAAATAGCATTTTCCTGATTTTTCATGAAGACAAATATCTTTTTATATAATTGTTGACAATTTTTATAATACTTTCATGAATACTTTCATTTTACTTGATCATTTGTAACATATATTCCTCTTTATGTTTTCTCAGCCTCACCTGCCTCCAACATGCTCAACTATTAGACACAAGCAAGTCTATGAATATTTCCAATGTTCTATTTCCTGAGGCAGATCTGCACTCAGTCTCCATATTTTCCCATCATTTCTATGGTGCCTTGAATGAGGCACCATAATAGAGGGAGAGGGACTGGCTTCCCAAAGAGGCCAATACACTCAACTAATAGGGGCAAATATTTAACTCTCTATTAGAGGAATCTTGACAAATAGGCCAGAGGAAGCAGGAAGGAACAGGCAGGTAAATTTATTTTTCCTTTTATTGGCCAGATGAACTTGGTTTTTGAATTGCTTGTCCCTGATTTTATTCTCTTCTCCCTGCCTTCTTTCTCTCAGTCTTTCTGCCTTAAGATTGCAATTTCCAGTAAACCATTGCTACATGAGCTTGACTCTATCTCTGTTTTCTAGGCAGTTTGGGTTAAGACACCATTTTCCTCTAGGGCAGTGTTCTTCTTTGTTAATTTGTAATATACCATCACATATAATGTTGATTAATTCCTTTTTTATTTGTGCCAAATAATTCTGCCAGTTTACATTTTTCTATGAAGTTTATTGTACAGTACCTCTCACTGTATAAAAGACATATATTTTTAGATGTTTTGTTTTGTTACTCTTTTCATTTATGGCTCCTAGATATTCTTATGTTACTTAGGAAGGCTTTCTGTACCCCAGGATTATTTTTAAATTTCTACTATAGCATCATATTTTAACCTTAATTCATTTAAAATTATGACAGGAGGCAGAAATTGATTTAGACTTCAAAAGTGATCCTCTAATTTACTTTATCCCCAATCCTTTTTGCTTAGCACTAAAAAGTCTCTGGTAAAATGTGTGAAAAAATCATAAAAGCTACACACAATTATCAAAAAAGGACTGCTTTGCCTTTGTCCTGACATGACAAACTGAAGAACATAACTTATATGTACAATTGGGCAGGGTGGGGGAAAGGGGAAGCAAAAAAAAAAAAAAATCCTTTGAACTTCTATTCCTGAAAATGTATTTTCTTCCTTATTTCCTAATTTTACTATTAAGCAATATCTCACTGACCTACACTTATACAAAATTATCAATGTACATTTGGCAGAGAAGCAAGGTTAACTCAAGACCACAAAGATTCACCTGCCACTTTTGTGTCAAATAGAAAAAAAAAAAAGTTGTCCCCTGAAATGGTTTGGTTGTGCCCCTACTTAAATCTCATCTTGAATTCCCACATGTTGTGAGAGGGACCTGGTGGGAGGTAATTGAATCATGGGATCAGGTCTTTCCCATGCTGTTCTCTTGATAGTGAATAATTCTCATGAGATCTGATGTCCTTATAAGGCAGAGTTTCCCTGCACAAGCCCTCTGACTCTTTGCCTGCTTCCATCCATGTAAGATGTGACTTGTTCCTCCTTGCCTTCTGCCATGATTGTAAGGTTTCCCAGCAATGTGGAATTATAAGTTCATTAAACCTATTTTTCTTCCCAGTCTGGGATATGTCTTTCTCAGCAGCATGAAAATGGACTAACAGATTAAATTTTTACCAGTAGAGTGGGTTGCTGCTGAAACAATACCCAAAAACATGAAAAAGACTTTGCAACTGGGTAACATGCAGAGGTTGGAACTGTTTGAAGGGCTCAGAGGAAGATAACAAAATGAGGGAGAGTTTGGAACTATCTAGAGGCTTGTTGAATGGCATTGACCAAAAATGCTGATAATGATATGGACATTGAAATCCAGGCTGAGATGGTCTCAGATAGAGATGAGGAACTTGTTGGGAACTGGAGCAAAGGTGACTCTTGTTATGTTTTAGCAAAGAGACTGGTGGCATTTTGCCCTACCCTAGAAATTTGTGGAACTTTGAACTTGAGAGAGATGATTTAGGGTATCTGGAAGAAGAAATTTCTAAGCAGCAAAGCATTCAAGAAGTGACTTAGGTGCTTTTAAAGGCATTCAGTTTTGTAAGGGAAGCAGAGCATAAAAGTTTGGAAAATTTGCAGCCTGGCAATGTGATAGAAAAGAAAATTCCATTTTCTGAGGAGAAATTCAAGTGAGCTGTGGAAATTAGCATACATAATGAGTTGCCAAATGTTAACCCCCAAGACAATGGGAGAAATGTCTCCAGGACATGTCAGAGTTCTTCACAGCAGCCCCTCCCATCACAGGTCCAGAGGCCTAGCAGGAAAAAGTGGTTTCCTGGGCCAGGCTCAGGATGCCCATGCTGTGTGCAGCCTAGGGACTTGGTGCCCTGCATCCCAGCTGCTCCAGCTGTGGCTGAAAGGGGCCAGCATAGAGCTTGGGCTGTGGCTTTAGAAGATGCAAGTCTCAAACCTTGGCAGCTTCCACATGGCGTTGAGCCTGTGGGTGCATAGAAGTCAAGAATTGAGGTTTGGGAACCTCTACCTAGATTTCAGAGGATGTATGGAAATGCCTGGATGTCCAGGCAGAAGTTTGCTGCAGAGGTAGGGCTTTCATGGAGAACCTCTGCTAGGGCAGTGTGGAAGGGAAATGTGGGGTGGGAGCCTCCAGACAGAGTCCCTACTGGGGCACCACCTAGTAGTGCTGTGAGAAGACAGCCATCATCTTCCAGACCCCAGAATGGTAGATGCACTGACAGCTTGCACTGTGCACCTGGAAGAGCCATAGACAATACAAGCCATTGGAAACAGCTGGGAGGGAGGCTCTACCCTGCAAAGCCACAGGGGTGGAGCTCAAGACTGTGGGAATCCACATCTTCCTTCAATGTAACCTGGATGTGACACATGGAGTCAAAGGAGATCATTTCGGAGCTTTAATTTTGTCCCACTGGATTTCAGTATAAGGCCTATGGCCCCTTTGTTTGGCCAATGTCTCCCATTTTCAATGGATGTATTTACCCAATGCCTATACCCCCATTGTATCTAGGAAGTAGTTAACTTGCTTTGGATTTTACAGGCTCCTAGGCAGAAGAGACTTGTTTGTCTTGGATGAGAATTTGGACTGTGGACTTTTGAGTTACTGCTGAAAAGAGTTAAGAATTTGGGGATTGTTGGGAAGGCATGATTGGTTTTGAAATGTGAGGACATGAGATTTGGGAGGGGCCAACAATGGAATGACATGGTTTGGCTGTGTCCCTACCCAAATCTCATCTTGAATTCCCACATGTTGTGGGAGAGAACTGGTTGGAGGTAAGTGAATAATGGGGGCAGGTCTTTCCCTTGGTGTTCTCGTGATAGTGAATAAGTCTCATGAGATCTGATGGCTTTATAATGTGGAGTTTCCCTGCACAAGCCCTCCCTCTCTTTGTCTGCTACCATCCATGTAAGATGTGACTTGTTCCTCCTTGCCTTCTTCCATGATTGTGAGGCTTTCCCAGCCACATGGAACTGTAAGTCCATTAAACCTATTTTCCTTTCCAGTCTTGTGTATGTCTTTATCAGCAGCTTGAAAATGGACTAATACATCCCCTCTGAATAGAATCAGCTCAGTAGGTAGGCAGCTTGGCAAGCTCTCATCATCATTGCTCACATTAGAACAGGGCTTCACTTCGTGGCCAAGACAGCCCCACCTCAGACACAGAGCATGGAGAGCAGGGCTACACAGCATTTCTATGCATACCAGCCTCCTTAGCCATGTGCATTAGCACAGAAAGCAACTTGTTTAGACCTAATAGGGACTCTGTTTTAAGGCAAAGCATGCCCTCTTCCTCAAATATGTATGGCAGGAATTATTTACTCCTTGAAGAAAAATGTAAGATAATTGAGCACATTTAGAAAAAAAAAAAAAGAGGAGGAAAAAGACATGCATATCAGAATTCTGAAGTCTTTTTCTGAGACCCTAAACTCCCTGGAGTCTCCTCAAGGTTAGAGGGGCTTTCCTCAGGTGGACTTATCTCCTTGTTATCTTGCACTGAAGGTTAAATGCAGCACCCACTCCCTTTCCAATTCATGTGAGCATCCTTATTCCCTATGGTCTTTTGTTATTGCCCACAGGAGAGTGATATGGGACATTCCATTTTTGTTGAATTTTAATATTCAAAATACCTATAGAAATTAATGCACTTGCTTTTAAGGACAAAGTATGTGGTATTCTACCACATACTGGTGAAGTATCATTTTCATGTACTTATTTCATTTACTTTATTGGTTTTCTAATTTTATACTCAATTCCTAATCCCATTCCTATCTTCTCCCATCCAACTTCTATCATTTTATTTACACAAATGTATATCTGAAAATATATCTTGCTGGATTTGTGCTGTAAGTATTATTGCCTATATTACTTTTGCATTCAACATAATGTTTCTGAGCTCAATTAATTTGATTATATGTGAATCTAGTTCATCATTTAAAAATGATACAAAGACAAATGTATATACATATATAATACATATCATTTGTATATGACACAACTTTGCCAGTGAATAGTACTTTTACTCTGTTCTTTCAGTATTGGATTTCCTGTGTGTTTGTTTCTACCCTGAGGAACATACTAATTCCCTGTAGTTTTCATCTCCTTATAGTCCATTGTTTAAAAATGATACAGAGACAAATTTATATATATATAATTTGTATATGAAACAGTTTTGCCAGGGCATAGTACTTTTAATTATCTATTGTTTCAGTATTGGATTTCCTGTGTGTTTCTACCCTGAGGAGTATACTAATTCCCTGTAGTTTTTAATCTCCTTATAGCCCTTCCTCTCCTGGGATGCCCTTTCCTAGCATGGTTAGATTTTTTTTTACTCTAGAGATATTACTTCCTGAACTGAGAAATCACAACTATGCAGACTTCCCTTGGGGATGTATGCATGAGGAAGAGAGAAAGCACACACTCTCCATAATAAACCATTCCCACCCAAAATCCCTGCCATTAGAAGCCATTTTTGAATCCACTTTTAAAATATTCATAACTAGATGCCAAATCCTCTATATAAACTTTCAAATCCTTTAACCCCAGAAGTATTCATTTCTAGTCCTTTCAATAATACTGCCAGAATAACCCTTATGCCACTGAATCAACCCCATTTCATCATGTTATATTTTTCCCTAAGAGACTGGCCACCCTTTTGTTTCAGGTCTATCACACTTTCTGATATTTCATTGCTGCATTTCAGCAGCTTATCATGGCAAATAGTAATGCTGTTTTTTTCTGTCTTTACTGATGACAGTCATTCAGCCTGAATAATTATATTTTTTAACATATTTTTCTTAAGATAAGGTAGTGGGAGTCATTACTGGCTGTTGTCCCATACACACCCACTGTGGGCATCCAGCTTTAAATGCAGGTGTACTGCAATTGTATTACCTCAACAGCTGGCATATTTTAGGTAACATTAGGCACTAAGATCTACTCTGTGCATTCCTTAAATATGACAATTGTGTGGTGATAATGAAATCATGGACTCAAGCCACTGAAGATAATGTTTTGTAATATAAAATGCATTTTAAAATTTAAATAAAGACTTCTGCATTTCTAACTTTAGAATCCACAAAGAAATATTCGTGTAAATTTTTAAAGGAGATGAGTATTCTTAAATGGAGATGAAGGATATTCTTAAAGGGAGGTGAAGATATAAAAAATCCTACCTATTCAGTTTTTCAGTTAAGCATCAGAATAGGAGAACAGAAGATAAGGGATATACAAAATCAACAAGTAATTTAGCTCTTTCACCAGTTTCCACGGCAACTCTACTATATAAAACTAAGAAGAAAATGCATTCAAAAAACTCAGGCTTTGCTTTGGCCTTGATCATTGACATTTTCAACATTACTGTCTTCAATACAATGTGTAAAGCAATCAAATACATATACTGGATATAATTTTGACATTACATACAAATAATTTTATGAACTTTAATATGTTATAGTTGGTGTGTAGTGGGAGGGAAAAACCCAGAGTTTCTTTTTAAAACTCAAATTAAAAAATTATGAACCTTGTCTATTTGACAATGACTGAAATGAATTAGTTCATACATTCCCAGTTTAAAAGAGATTTACACAGGCTGAGTCTGTTTCCTCTGCTCTCAGACAAAATGTCTTTCATGCCATTCCCCAGGAATTTCTGTGCTGACTGAGTCACTTAAGATGAATGACTTGTCCAGGTTGTCCCAATAGAGTCAATGTCAGACTTAAAAGCCTTCAGAATGGATCTTCTGAGACTTTGATCTTTGAAACTAAAGATGCACTTTGAGTTGTGGAGTCCTTGTGGCTCTGAAAGAGGAATGGTAATCCTGTGACACTTAGGACTTGATTCTCAGACGGCAGAACCCTAATGCACACACATGAACACATACATCTCATTCCTCTGTCACAGAAATGTCCATAGTTCTACAGTATAATTCCATCTGAGATCAGTTTCTTCAAATGATGTTTTCCTGCCAAGTGTGTTTTAGCAGGTAATATTTTTGACTGATTTCTGGGATCTTAATCCAGACCCCTAATAACATTTGAAATGTTTAAATGGGAACTTTCTATATAGCATCATAGGATTTGATATTTTAAAAATGTTAATCTTTTCTCACATGTTCTTATTACTTATTAAATTTGACTTTATCTTTCCATTTGAATTTATTCTCAATAATTATTTAATAATTCTCAAAAAATGTGGTTGAATGCATTTATTGCCAAGCCCTAAAGAGGGGATTATAGATAACATAGGTTCCCTATTACTGATTGACTTATGTTCAGGGTTATGGAAAAAAAACACAATTTATATCAAGGATGCTAGAAAAAGCTTCTGGGAACTCTTATTCCTGAGCTGTTTTTTGTTTGTTTGTTTGTTTGTTTGTTTTTCCTGAGGGAGGAGAAATTATCAGCTTAAATAATTGAGAAGAATATTTTTGGCAAAAGAAATCTCAGATGTGAGAGAACAGACATCTAAATGAGACTAGCAGATATAGAGAACTGGGAAGAACAATTAAATATGGCACAGGCATGAGAGCAGAGTGAAATGAAGCTAAAGATATGGCAGGTAATGAAAACCATGGGGTACTGTAAAATTTTATGCAAATATTTTTTATTATTTTTGCATTGACAGTTTATATTAGAGAATAAAAAAGGTCAAAGTAAGAGACATTTAGAAGACCACTGAAGTCAGTCTTAATAATTATAAACCAATTGGTAAGGACCTCAATGCATTTAGTAGAAGTAGAAATGAGAACAGAGCAGAATATCTTTAAGGTTGTTTCTATAAAATTTCTGGAATTTTTATCTTGAAATATCCTTAGATTTACAGCAGAGTTTCAATGATAGTACAGAAAGCTCCTGAATACTTTTCACTGAACTTCCTCCCATTGTTAACATTTTATGTAACAGCTTACATAATTAATTGCTTAACATTATCAAAATAGAGAAAATAACATTGGTATAATATTCTTAACTAAAATACTGACTTTAGTCAAATTTTGTCAGTTTTTTCATGAATTTCTGTATTGTGTTTCTGTGTCAAATCCAGGATACTCATCTTATTTAGTTGCCATACCTCCTTATTCACTTCCAATCTGTGACAATTCTTCAGACTTCCTTAGTCTTGTATGACTAACACTTTTGAAGACTGTAGGTCAGGTATTTTTTTTAAAACGTCACTCAATATGTGTTTGTCAGATGCTTTCTCTTGATTTGACTGATGCTGTGGATTTGGGGGAAGAATATTGTGCAGAGGTAAAGTCTCCTTTTCATAGCATCATATCAGGGAGGTACAAAATACCAGTGTCATTATTGATGACACTAATCTTGATCACTTGGATAAGGTGTTGTCTGCAACATGTCTGTATTGGAAACTTATATTTTTTTTGCTTTCAAAACTCTGTTTGTTAGAAATGAACCACTAAGTCTACCCCTCACTAGAGAGAAGTGGAAATAAGCTTCACCTCCTAAAATTTGTGGATGTATATTAAAACCACCAGAGTTGTTAACTATTTAAGGGCTGATAATATAAGGGTTTGCAAGTTTCACACAGTAGTTTTAATATTCCTCAGTTCCTCCTGCCTGTAGCAATAATTATTGTATTCTATAAGTGTCTATTTCCCTTATTATTCTATACTTATCAATTGAAAATATTTTGTTAGAGTTGCCCCTTATTCTGCATTTATGTATTTATTTAACTATATAATCAATTGTTTATAACAGCAATAACTTACAGAAATTTGTATTTCTGTTTAGGTTATAATTATACTCTATGTCACTGTTACTCAAACTGCTCTAGCTTTGGCCATGGGGAGCTTTCAGGTTGGCTGCTATGTCCTTTTGGCATTCTCCCATTCCATTTTCTGTTTGTTTTCTTTTTTTTTTTTTTCTTTTTGTCACAAAAAGGTGTTCCAGGCTCATCCTTCATTTTCCCTGCCCACATCCTAGGATTATCCAAAGAGCCTTGATTTCTTTTATTTGAGAAGGTTATCTAGAAACCGTGATCTGGATTCTAGACATTTTTTTGCTCTTGTGATGTCTCTTCTTTAAGGCCTTCTCAGTAGACAGAGACAGGGAATGTATGTTTGTATGCTAACACATCAATGTATACGTGTGTGTGTGCACGTGTGTGTATACATACACACCCACACATATATATTAGTATCTGGCTATCTCTATGTATGTGTATGTGTGTATGTAGTGTGCATGTGTATGTATAGTATGCATGCTCATATGACTATCTCAGACTCCAGTTTGACACTAGTAGCTCATTCTAGAATTTCCCTTTGATTTATAACTTCTTTCTCTGAAAGTGAGAAACTTGATTATTATTATCTACAATATATTTACTTATCTATTCAAATCTAGTATGCATATAAATTCATTTCACAATTGCTAATGTGTATCCTTTGGAGAAACAAATTTATCACGTAGAATATACTGTTTGTATTCTACAAAATTTTGACTGTGTGTGAGGAATTAATAAAAGGAAAAAATCCTAGGTTTCTGATTTGAATGACTGGGTGCATGATGATGTCATTGACTAAATGGAGAATTCATTGGCAGAAAAACAAATTATATAAAAGAACATGAAATTAATTTTGAATATGTTTAATTTGAACTGGCTACAGTTCAGCCAAACAGGAAAATTCCAGAAGGCTTTTTGAAGTGTAGGTCCAAGCTCCAGAAGAACAGTTTCACTGGAAATGAATATCTGAGTTCTAGCTGTGTCCAAGATTTAAGTAAACAGAGTATAGAAAGTCAGAAGATAACAGAGCTGATAATAGTACCCTATGGAAACAAATACATATGCTCTGTGAAGAAAATCAACTGACTCTAACATGGGGGTAATAATTGCATTTCCTAAAATATCAATAATACTTATGACACAATCTATACAAAGACTGCATTTCAGAAGCACCAAATATGTATCTTTTAATATACACATATGTATGATAAATTGTATTTGGATTCCTCATCCATGAATATGGGTTTATCTACAAACTGTTTAGGTTTTATTCTTATTTACATATTTAAATATTATATTACTTTTTGTAGATGCTGTAACACATTATTACAAACTTAGTGGCTTAAAACAATAAACGATGTACTATTAAACAGTTCTGGAGATTAAAAGTCTAAAATGTTCTAGCAAGGCTCCATTATTTCTGGAGGCTCTAGGGGAGATTCTATTTCCACACCTTTCTTAACTTCTAGAAGCTATGCACATTTATTGAGTTCTGGTCTTGAATCTGCCCCCATGAGCCAATTAGCTCCACCTGGCCCTGACTTTGATGCATGGGGATTATGGGTGTATTAGTCTGTTCTTTTGCTGCTAGTAAAGACATAACTAAGACTGCATAATTTATAAAGGAAAGAGGTTTAATGGACTCACAGTTCCACATGGCTGGGGAGGCCTCACAATTATGGTGGAAGGCAAAGGAGAAGCAAAGGCACATGTTACATGGCAGCAGGCAAGAGAGAGTGTACAGAGAAACTCCCCTTTATAAAACCATCAGATCTTCTGAGACTTATTCACCATCCCCAGAACAGCATGGGAAAGACCCACCCCTGTGATTCAATTACGTCCCCCCGAATCCCTCCCAAGACTTGTGGGAATTATGGGAGCTATGATTCAAGATGAGATTTTGGGTGGAGACACAACCAAACCATTTTGGCTCACTTATATAATCCAGAATCATCTTCCCATTTTAAGACCCTAATTTATTCACATTTGGCTTCAAACAATAGAAATTTATTTCTTGCTGATGGGAAATACAAAGTTGATGCTTCTGATTGGTAGGCAATTCTCCAGGAAGCAGTGATTTAATGATGCAGGTTTCTTCCACATCATGGTTCCATCATCATCAAAAGAACATTTCCAAGTTCACCAGAGAAGGATCATGAAGGAAACAGCACATCCAGGAATGTTTTAGTGGACCAGTCATTGATGTAATGTTTATCACTTCCGCCCACATGTAAGCGACATGAATAATTCAATCACATGCCTGCATATAACAGTAAAATGCCAGGCATGGTGGCTCTGGCCTGTAATCTCAGAATTTTGGGAGGTTGAGGAAGGTGGAGTCCAGGAGTTCAAGATCAGCTTGGGCAACATGGTGAAAACCCATCTCTACAAAAAAAAAAAAAAAAAAAGAAAAGAAAAAGAAAAAACAAAGTAATAAATTAGTGTGGCATGGTGGAGTGCTCCTCTAGTCCCAGCTACTTGGGATGCTGAGATGGGAGGATCGCTTGAGCCCAGGAAGATCAAGGCTGCAGTGAGCTGTGATTGCACCACTGCACTCCAGCCTGGGCAACAACGTTAGACCCCATTTCAAAAAACAAAAAGAATAAACTATAAAGCTAGGGCATATAGACTAGATATCTATCTAGCAGAAAGAGACAATGAATTTGGTAAACGGATATCTGGCTTGAGCTTGTCAACAGGTTGACCAGTAAAAGAAAAGAACATTTCAACAACTTTTAAATGAATGCTAGTTTAATTATATAATAAAAACATACATAGAAAATAAGATGAATGAATTCAAAATTTCAGTGTTATGAGATAAAGCAGTTAGTTTAAGGATAAAATAAATATCTTTAAAATCACCACAGGACAACAATATTTAGCTATTTAGTATTGAGTCCCAACTGGTGTAAGCATTCCCAGGAATACAGATAGTCATGGATAAAGAAAATATTTACTTCTTTAAAGGAAAGTTTCATAGAAGCTCAGAGTTTAAAGAAGTAATACAATTTTCAAAAATATTATAATATCATATAAGATTAAAATTCACCTGCTTATTTAATATAGAGAAACTGCTAACTAATTAACTCATTTTATGAGGAAATTTTTATGTGAGGATTATTTTTTTATTTTCCTGAAGAGGAATCATTTGTTTCCATTTGCAGATTCCAAATGGGCTACAGTTAACACGCATTTACAATCTATCTAAACTGGGATATTTTTCAGCCACCTTGGAAATCAATGATGATTTGGTCTCCTAACTCATAATCTACTAGTCTAAGATTACTGCTTTGTTTAAATAATTTCTCCAATAGCAATGTATTGAGGAAACATTATGTAACTCATGAATAGTTGCTCTTCCTATTCATAATAATTTTGTAAGGAGCTTTGTAAATTACTTCCAGGAGAGAAAACACATGACTTCCTTTGACAGTAGTATCTCCATTGTTCAGAACAGTGGAACTAAACCTAAATGAACAGCATGACATGTTGTTTCTGCTGTCAGTCTTGTACATGTGTTCTTCGAATCTTCAAGATTTGCACAGGTTTACATGCAAGAGAAGAATATTTTGTAATCCCATAGAATTAGGATACTGTAGGCATATATTTTTAAAATGTATGTAACAATTGTCTGTGACACCTTCTTTTCTCTACTAACACAGCAACAGTTGACAGTTCATTAAAAAGAAAACCAGAAAATGAGCCCCAGTAGTGAGGACTGTATTAATTTGGTATTTATATTCATTATATAATAATACTAATCCACTTATATGGAACAAAGTTCAAAAGAAAAAAATGACTGCAAGGATTGGCACAATGTATGAAAGATAAGAGAAACTGGCGTACGTCTTTAAAGAGTATTTCCCTTTGCAATGAATAGTCAATGTAAGGAAAAATTTAAACATTAAATGATTATATAAAAGCATGAGGTTTCTATTTTCCTCTGGGTTTTGTAAAAGAAACATGAAGTACTGTTGTGAAAATTATGACAATCTAGTAATTTCTCATTTCAAGTAATACTCCATACTTTTCCTTCTCTTATTTTTACTACTTCTTCCTTATTATTTATGTGCATAATTCTCCAGATAAAACATTTGCTGTTTTCACTATACATGGTGCTGGGGTAGTAAATGTTTTCTCTCCTAATGTGTCCCTATGTGTTATTTTAAAATTGCTATAATGAGCCAAAACATGAAATATACTGGTCATTGTCTTTATTCAAAAATTATGAAATATTCCATGATGTGTATCAAATTTATATTGTAGTAGAAAGAAAAAGAAAATGAGTCCAAAAAGGCAATTCTGACATTACATTTAGAAACTGGATTTAGACTATCTCATCAGCAGTGATAAACATTCTAGCAGTATTTTGAGGCTTATTATTTAATATGAAGTAAGGCATATGAGAAGAGCATCCTTTTGCTGGCACAACTTTTAAAAAGCATTCAGAAACACTGCAATAAATTAAACAGGAGAAATAATATAGATGCATTGTTTTTACTCATTCATTTATTTTCAGCACATACCCAATCAACATTTTAGTTAACGAGACAGATTTTTCACCAATGAAGTCACAGCCTCAATAAATTCAGAGTTCAGCACTTCCACTGTGTAGAAATGAGGGAATCAGCTTAGACACATTTTTACATATGGTCAAATTTATTGTCTGATGCTGTTTACTGTTCTCCAGTTACATTCTATTAGTGGCATTCCAAGAAAGAAAAATTCTGATGTGGGTGTCAAATAATTGATACTAAATGGAAAGAGTTTGTCTGGGCTATGCAGAGTCTAACTTGGGAGAGGCAATTGATACGATGTAATGTGTGGTAAACACCAATAACCACAGTCGATAAATTTATTGTCTGATGCTGTTTACTGTTCTCCAGTTACATTCTATTAGTGGCATTCCAAGAAAGAAAAACTCTGATGTGGGTGTCAAATAATTGATACTAAATGGAAAGAGTTTCTCTGGGCTATGTAAAGTCTAACTTGGGAGAGGCACTTGATATGATGTAATGTGTGGTAAACTCCAATAACAACAGGCAATACTCATGAAATTCTGTGCAAGAAGAATCTATTTGGCTGATATGTCTGTTCTGGCATTAGAAGATGACTAATACTTGCCAGACACATAGATATAATTTGGCTAACTCTCCTTAATAATATATAGATTGAGTTCACCTGGATGAAAAAAAAATGTTTTCACCACTTACAGTGTGGCCTTAGACAAATTGCTTAACCTCTCTGTAGTGGCCCATTCTCAAATTGCTATAAAGAAATACCAGAGACTGGGTAATTATAAAGAAAAGAGGTTTAATTGGCTGGTGGTTCCACAGACTGTACAGGAAACATGATGCTGGTATCTGCTCAGCTTCTGTGGAGGCCTCAGGCAGCTTTCAATCATGGTGGAAGGCAAAGGGGAAGCAAGCACTTCACATGGCATAGAGGACAAGAGATATGCGGGGAGGTGCTGCTGCACACTTTTAAACAACCAAATCTCCTGAGAACTCACTCATTGTACAGTACCAAGGGGGGCATGGTTGGGGACAATTCATAGAACTCTGCTCACAAGATCCAATCACTTCTCACTAGGCCCATCCGCCAACACTGAGTATTTGGACAGGGACACAGATCAAAACTATATAATACTCTCTAATCTCTCTAATAATTTGTATAAAGCCCTTACTAGCATCCATGGCATGTAGTATCTATTCAGGAAACATACAATATTATTATCCCTGTACTTCTCTGGCGGATGTTACCATGCTTGATCACTTCCTTTCAAAAGTGGTCTAGGAAATGAGTACCATGAGGTACCCAAGTGTGTAACTGGGCTGACAAACATATTCCACACGGGCCTCACTGTGTAACAGCACCCCTACCTCCTCCAGATGGTCAGGATCAATTACGGTTGCTGAGACCGTTATTTGTCTTCTTGCCTGCAAGCCTCTTTGTACAGGAACTCCAAAGTGAGCAAACAGTAGACACACTTTATAATGTAACTACACTCTTGCTATAACCGTGGGCAGAATTACCCCACTTTTGGAATCAGGCTTATAACTTTGAAGAGTTTCAGAATTAGGGGAATGGAAAGTGCAAATTTCTTGAGTGAGAGAGTAGGAGTAATAGCAAGTAGACCCTTTCTGCTTCTACACCTTGGTTCCTTGATACATGCATTCTCCATCCTGGGTATGTGAGTATAATGCTACACAAGATCTCTTATTTGAGGTAACAATGCATCTGGAGGATGGCACTCTATCTTAGCAAAGTATTACTCCTGAGCTGGCGCTTCAGTCATCCTTCCAGCAGGTGATTTCTACACCGTTTTAAGCCATAATCATGGACCTACTCTGGTATCTCCTTTGTAGAAAGCTGTAACATGGTGTTAAATGGGATTCCATGCCAGTGGGACAACAATCTGTAAGTCTCAGATTATGATGCTAACTGAGAGCCTGAGGGCAGAAAAGAAAAATTCATACCCAGAATATTTGTTTATTCCTTTTAGAATGAGTCACTTATGCTTCCAGTGTAGAAGAAGTCAATGTTGTTTACTTGCCACCAAGTGGCTGGTTTGTTTCCTTGAAAAATTGTGTGATATTGGAGACAACAATGGCCTCTGTTATTAATAAGTTGAACATTTAGTGCTGGCAATAGATTGATCAGTTGCTGCCCACACAAAGACTCCATCCATGCCACCATGGCCACTTAGTTCATGTGCCCATCGTGTTAACATTTGGGTGGCTGATGACAAAGACTGGCTTAAGTCAACTGACAATGTTATTTTCTGTACTTGCTTGTTAAATACTTCTTCTATGAGTGATGCTTTTTGTTGATTATTGCCATGTGATATGAAAATATTCATCTTTGTACTTACTCCAAAATATGTTTCTATTCTAGACCTTGTGTGTATGTGTGTGTATTTTCTTTTTATTATTATTATTTCAACTTTTATTTTAGATTCATTGGGCACATGTGCAGGTTTGTTAGGAAAGCATATGGTGTACTGTGAGGATTGGGGTATAAATAAACCCGTCACCCAGGTAGTTATCATAGTACGCAATAGTACTTGCCTCCCTCCCAGCTCCTTCCTCTAGTAGTCCCCAGATTCTATTGTTCCCATCTTTATGTTCATTTGTACCCAATGTTTAGCTGCTACTTATAAGTGAGAACATGCAACATTTGGTTTTCTGTTTCTGCAATAATTCATTTAAGATAATGACCTCCAGCTGCACCAATGTTGCTGCAAGGACATGAGTTTATTCTTTTTTATGACTGCATAATATTCCATAGTGTATATGTACCACATTTTCTTTATCCAATCTGCCATTGATGGGCACCTAGGTTGATTCCATGTTACTGATATTGTGAATAGTGCTACAGTGAGCATATGAGTACATGTGTCTACTTTGTGGAATGATTTATTTTCCCTTTTGTGTACACCTAGTAATGGGATTGCTAAATCAAGTGGTAGTTTTAAATTCTTCTAAAAATTTCCAAACTGCTTTCTCCAGTGGCAGAACTAACTTATATTCTAAAAGTGCATAAGCAATCCCTTTTCTCTTTTACTCTGCATCCTTTCTGCATCTTTCATATTTTTGTCATTTTGATGATAGCTATTCTGACCAGTGTGAGATGATGGGATGGTTAATATTGAGTCAACTTAGTGTACTTGATTGGATTGAAGGATGCAAAGTATTGTTCCTGGGTGTACCTGTGAGGGTTTTCCAGAGGAGATTAACATTTGAGCCAGTGGACTGGGAAAGGCAGACCCACCTTCATTTTCGGTAGGCACCATCTAATCAGCTGCCAGCATGGTCAAAATAAAAGCAGGCAGAAGAATGTGGAAAGACTAGACTGGTTTAGTCTTCTGGCCTACATTTTTCTCCCATGCTGGATGCTTCCTGACCTGGAATATCGGACTCCAAGTTCTTCAGTTTTGGGACTCTGACTTCCTTGCTCCTCAGCTTGCAAAAGGTTTATTGTGGGACCTCACCTTGTGATTGTGTGAGTCAACACTACTTAATAAACTCCCATTTGTATATACGTCTCTCCTATTCTGTTCCTCTAGAGAACCCTGATTAATTGCAGATGCTATCTCATTGTGGTTTTGATTTGCATTCCTCTGATGAGTAGTGATCTTGAGCATTTTGTCATATTATTGTTGGCTGTTTGCATTTTTCTGAGAAGTATTTGTTTATGTCCTTTGCCCACTTTTTAATGGGGTTATTTGTTTTTTCACTGGCTAAGTTCCTTATATATTCAGCATATTAGACTTGATGGATGCATAGTTTTCAAATATTTTCTCCCACTCTGTGAGTTGTTATAGTTTCTTTTGCTGTTCAAAAGCTCCTTAATTTAATAATGTCCCTTTTGTCAATTTTTGTTCCTGTTGCAATTGATTTTGAGGACTTACATATAAATTCTTTGCCAAGGCTAACAACAATAATAGCATTTTCTAAGTTTTCTTTTAGCATTTTTATAGTTTGAGGTCTTATATTTGAATCTCAAAATAATCTTGAGGTTTTTTTTATGGTGAAAGGTAGGGGTCCAGTTAAGTTCTTCTGCCAGTTATTTCAGGACCATTTATTGAATAGGGGATCCTTTCTCCATTGCTTATTTTTGTCAACTTGGTCAATAAGATTAGATATTTTCAGGTGTATGGCTTTGTTTCTGGGTCTTCTATTCTGTTCTATTAGTCTATGTGTCTGTTTTTGTACCATTATCATGTTTTTTGGTTATCGTATAGTTTCACGCCAGGAAATGTGCTGCTTCCAGCTTTCTTCTTTTTGATTAGGATTGCTTTTTCTATTTGGGCTCCTTTTTGGTTCCATATGAATTTTAAAATAGTTTTTTAAATATATTTCTGTGAAAAAAGACATTGATAGTTTAACAGGAATAGTATTGAATCTATAGATTGCTTTGGGAAGTATGGCCATTTTAATGATATCAGTTTTTCCAGTCCATGAGCATTGAATATTTTTCCATTTATGTCATCTCTGATTTCTTTCAGCAGTGTTCTGTAGTTCTCTTTGTAGAGATCACTCACCTCTTTGGTTAGATTTATGCCTAGGTATTTGTGTGTATTTGGGAGGAGTGCTGTTTTGTGGGATTGTGTTTTTGATTTGGCTCTCAACTTGAACATCACTTGTGTATTGAATTGCTGTTGATTTTGTACATTGGTTTTGTATCTTTAAATATTTCTTAAATCACTTTTAAGGGCCAGTAGAATTTTCTAGGTATAGAATTATATCTTCAGTGAAAACAGATAGTTTGACTTCTTCTCTTTCTACTTGAATTCCTTTAATTTCTTTATCTTACCTGATTGTTCTGGCTGGGACTTCCATTACTATGTTGAATAGGAGTGGTAAGAGTGAACATCCTCGTCTTGTTCCAGTTTTATTGGAGAACACTTCCAGCTTTTTGATGTTCAGTATGATATTGGCTGTGGGTTTGTCATACAGGGCTCTTATTATTTTGAGGTATGTTCTTTCAATGACTAACTCAATAAGGGTTTTTAACTTGAAGGGATGTTGAGTATTATCAAAGGCTTTTTCTGCATCATTGAGATGATCATGTGGTTTAGTTTTTAGTTCTGTTTATGTGATGAATCATATTTACTGATTTGTATATGTTGAACCAACCTTGCATCCTAGGGATAAAGCCTACTTGATTGTCGGGGATTAGCTTTTTGATGTGTTACTGGATTTTGTATTTATGTTTATGTGATGAATCATATTTATTGATTTGTGTATGTTGAACCAACCTTGCATCCCAGGGATAAAATCTACTTGATTGTAGATACCTTTTCTAGGTTGATACTTATTCTCTCCAAGGAATGCCAATAATTTGGTTGCTTTACATAATCCTTTTTCTCGAAAACTTTATTCATTTGTTTTTCTTTCTGTGTGACTGGGCTAGTTCAAAAGATTGTCTTTCTTTTTTATTATTATTATTATTATTATTATTATTATTATTATTATTATACTTTAGGCTGTATGGTACATGTGCGCAACGTGCAGGTAAGTTACATATGTATACATGTGCCATGCTGGTGCGCTGCACCCACCAACTCGTCATCTAGCATTAGGTATATCTTCCAATGCTATCCCTCCCCCCCTCCCCCCACCCCACAACAGTCCCCGAAGTGTGATGTTCCCCTTCCTGTGTCCATGTGTTCTCATTGTTCAATTCCCACCTATGAGTGAGAACATGCGGTGTTTGGTTTTTTGTTCTTGCGATAGTTTACTGAGAATGATGATTTCCAATTTCATCCATGTCCCTACAAAGCACATGAACTCATCATTTTTTATGGCTGCATAGTATTCCATGGTGTATATGTGCCACATTTTCTTAATCCAGTCTATCATTGTTGGACATTTGGGTTGGTTCCAAGTCTTTGCTATTGTGAATAATGCCGCAATAAACATACGTGTGCATGTGTCTTTATAGCAGCATGATTTATAGTCCTTTAGGTATATACCCAGTAATGGGATGGCTGGGTCAAATGGAATTTCTAGTTCTAGATCCCTGAGGAATCGCCACACTGACTTCCACAAGGGTTGAACTAGTTTACAGTCCCACCAACAGTGTAAAAGTGTTCCTATTTCTCCACATCCTCTCCAGCACCTGTTGTTTCCTGACTTTTTAATGATTGCCATTCTAACTGGTGTGAGATGGTATCTCATTGTGGTTTTGATTTGCATTTCTCTGATGGCCAGTGATGGTGAGTATTTTTTCATGTGTTTTTTGGCTGCATAAATGTCTTCTTTTGAGAAGTGTCTGTTCATGTCCTTCGCCCACTTTTTGATGGGGTTGTTTGTTTTTTTCTTGTAAATTTGTTGGAGTTCATTGTAGATTCCGGATATTAGCCCTTTGTCAGATGATGAGTAGGTTGCGAAAATTTTCTCCCATTTTTTAGGTTGCCTGTTCACTCTGATGGCAGTTTCCTTTGCTGTGCAGAAGCTCTTTCATTTAATTAGATCCCACTTTGTCAATTTTGGCTTTTGTTGCCATTGCTTTTGGTGTTTTAGACATGAAGTCCTTGCCCATGCCTATGTCCTGAATGGTAATGCCTAGGTTTTCTTCTAGGGTTTTTATGGTTTTAGGTCTAACATTTAAGTCTTTAATCCATCTTGAATTGATTTTTGTATAAGGTGTAAGGAAGGGATCCAGTTTCAGCTTTCTACATATGGCTAGCCAGTTTTCCCAGCACCATTTATTAAATAGGGAATCCTTTCCCCATTTCTTGTTTTTCTCAGGTTTGTCAAAGATCAGATAGTTGTAGATATGTGGCATTATTTCTGACAGCTCTGTTCTGTTCCATTGATCTATATCTCTGTTTTGGTACCAGTACCATGCTGTTTTGGTTACTGTAGCCTTGTAGCATAGTTTGAAGTCAGGTAGTGGATGCCTCCAGCTTTGTTCTTTTGGCTTAGGATTGACTTGGCGATGTGGGCTCTTTTTTGGTTCCATATGAACTTTAAAGTAGTTTTATCCAATTCTGTGAAGAAAGTCATTGGTAACTTGATGGGGATGGCATTGAATCTGTAAATTACCTTGGGAAGGATGGCCATTTTCATGATATTGATTCTTCCTACCCATGAGCATGGAATGTTCTTCCATTTGTTTGTATCCTCTTTTATTTCCTTGAGCAGTGGTTTGTAGTTCTCCTTGAAGAGGTCCTTCACATCCCTTGTAACTTGGATTCCTAAGTATTTTATTCTCTTTGAAGCAATTGTCAATGGGAGTTCACTCATGATTTGGCTCTCTGTTTGTCTGTTATTGATGTATAAGAATGCTTGTGATTTTTGTACATTGATTTTGTATCCTGAGACTTTGCTGAAGTTGCTTATCAGCTTAAGGAGATTTTGGGCTGAGACAATGGGGTTTTCTAGATATACTATCATGGCATCTGCAAACAGGGACAATTTGACTTCCTCTTTTCCTAATTGAATACCCTTGATTTCCCTCTCTTGCCTAATTGCCCTGGCCAGAACTTCCAACACTATGTTGAATAGAAGTGGTGAGAGAGGACATCCCTGTCTTGTGCCAGTTTTCAAAGGGAATGCTTCCAATTTTTGCCCATTCAGTATGATATTGGCTGTGGGTTTGTCATAAATAGCTCTTATTATTTTGAGATACATCCCATCAATTCCTAATTTATTGAGAGTTTTTAGCATGAAGCGTTTTTGAATTTTGTCAAAGGCCTTTTCTGCATCTACTGAGATAATCATGTGGTTTTTGTCTTTGGTTCTGTTTATATCCTGGATTACATTTATTGATTTGCATATATTGAACCAGCCTTGCATCCCAGGGATGAAGCCCACTTGATCGTGGTGGATAAGCTTTTTGATGTGCTGCTGGATTCTGTTTGCAAGTATTTTATTGAGGATGTTTGCATCAATGTTCATCAAGGATATTGGTCTAAAATGCTCTTTTTTGGTTGTGTCTCTGCCAGGCTTTGGTACCAGGATGATGCTGGCCTCATAAAATGAGTTAGGGAGGATTCCCTCTTTTTCTATTGATTGGAATAGTTTCAGAAGGAATGGTACCAGCTCCTCCTTGTACCTCTGGTAGAATTCAGCTGTGAACCCATCTGGTCCTGGACTTTTTTTGGTTGGTAAGCTATTGATTATTGCCACAATTTCAGCTCCTGTTATTGGTCTATTCAGATATTCAACTTCTTCCTGGTTTAGTCTTGGGAGGGTGTATGTGTTGAGGAATTTATCCATTTCTTCTAGATTTTCTAGTTTATTTGCGTAGAGGTGTTTGTAATATTCTCTGATGGTAGTTTGTATTTCTGTGGGATCAGTGGTGATATCCCTTTTATCATTTTTTATTGCATCTATTTGATTCTTCTCTCTTTTTTTCTTTATTAATCTTGCTAGCGGTCTATCAATTTTGTTGATCCTTTCAAAAAACCAGCTCCTGGATTCATTTATTTTTTGAAGGGTTTTTTGTGTCTCTATTTCCTTCAGTTCTGCTTTGATTTTAATTATTTCTTGCCTTCTGCTAGCTTTTGAATGTGTTTGCTCTTGCTTTTCTAGTTCTTTTAATTGTGATGTTAGGGTGTCAATTTTGGATCTTTCCTGCTTTCTCTTGTGGGCATTTAGTGCTATAAATTTCCCTCTACACACTGCTTTGAATGCATCCCAGAGATTCTGGTATGTTGTGTCTTGGTTCTCGTTGGTTTCAAAGAACATCTTTATCTCTGCCTTCATTTTGTTATGTACCCAGTAGTTATTCAGGAGCAGGTTGTTCAGTTTCCATGTAGTTGAGTGGTTTTGAGTGAGATTCTTAATCCTGAGTTCTAGCTTGATTGCACTGTGATCTGAGAGATAGTTTGTTATAATTTCTGTTCTTTTACATTTATTGAGGAGAGCTTTACTTCCAAGTATATGGTCAATTTTGGAATAGGTGTGGTGTGGTGCTGAAAAAAATGTATATTCTGTTGATTTGGGGTGGAGAGTTCTGTAGATGTCTATTAGGTCCGCTTGGTGCAGAGCTGAGTTCAATTCCTGGGTATCCTTGTTGACTTTCTGTCTCGTTGATCTGTGTAATGTTGACAGTGGGGTGTTAAAGTCTCCCATTATTAATGTGTGGGAGTCTAAGTCTCTTTGTAGGTCACTCAGGACTTGCTTTATGAATCTGGGTGCTCCTGTATTGGGTGCATATATATTTAGGATGGTTAGCTCTTCTTGTTGAATTAATCCCTTTACCATTATGTAATGGCCTTCTTTGTCTCTTTTGATCTTTGTTGGTTTAAAGTCTGTTTTATCAGAGACTAGGATTGCAACCCCTGCCTTTTTTTGTTTTCCATTTGCTTGGTAGATCTTCCTCCATCCTTTTATTCTGAGCCAATATGTGTCTCTGCACGTGAGATGGGTTTCCTGAATACAGCACACTGATGGGTCTTGATTCTTTATCCAATTTGCCAGTCTGTGTCTTTTAATTGGAGCATTTAGTCCATTTACATTTAAAGTTAATATTGTTATGTGTGAATCTGATCCTGTCATTATGATGTTAGCTGGTTATTTTGCTCATTAGTTGATGCAGTCTCTTCCTAGTCTCGATTGTCTTTACATTTCGGTATGATTTTGCAGTGGCTGGTACCGGTTGTGCCTTTCCATGTTTAGAGTTTCCTTCAGGAGCTCTTTTAGGGCAGGCCTGGTGGTGACAAAATCTCTCAGCATTTGCTTGTCTGTAAAGGATTTTATTTCTCCTTCACTTATGAAGCTTAGTTTGGCAGGATATGAAATTCTGGGTTGAAAATTCTTTTCTTTAAGAATGTTGAATATTGGCCCCCACTCTCTTCTGGCTTGTAGGGTTTCTGCGGAGAGATCCGCTGTGAGTCTGATGGGCTTCCCTTTGATGGTAACCCGACCTTTCTCTCTGGCTGCCCTTAACATTTTTTCCTTCATTTCAACTTTGATGAATCTGACAATTATGTGTCTTGGAGTTGCTCTTCTCGAGGAGTATCTCTGTGGCATTCTCTGTATTTCCTGAATCTGAATGTTGGCCTGCCTTGCTAGATTGGGGAAGTTCTCCTGGATAATATCCTGCAGAGTGTTTTCCAACTTGTTTCCATTCTCCCCGTCACTTTCAGGTACACCAATCAGATGTAGATTTGGTCTTTTCACATAGTCCCACATTTCTTGAAGGCTTTGCTCTTTTTTTTTTATTCTTTTTTCTCTAAACTTCCCTTCTCGCTTCATTTCATTCATTTCATCTTCCAGGGCTGATACCCTTTCTTCCATTTGATCGCATCGGCTCTTGAGGCTTCTGCATTCTTCACGTAGTTCTCGAGCCTTGGTTTTCAGCTCCATCAGCTCCTTTAAGCACTTCTCTGTATTGGTTATTCTAGTTATACATTCTTCTAAATTTTTTTCAAAGTTTTCAACTTCTTTGCCTTTGGTTTGAATATCCTCCTGTAGCTCGGAGTAATTTGATCGTCTGAAATCTTCTTCTCTCAGCTCGTCAAAGTCATTCTCCATCCAGCTTTGTTCCGTTGCTGGTGAGGAACTGCGTTCCTTTGGAGGAGGAGAGGTACTCTGCTTTTTAGAGTTTCCAGTTTTTCTGCTCTGTTTTTTCCCCATCTTTGTGGTTTTATCTACTTTTGGTCTTTGATGATGGTGATGTACAGATGGGTTTTTGGTGTGGATGTCCTTTCTGTTAGTTTTCCTTCTAACAGACAGGACCCTCAGCTGCAGGTCTGTTGGAGTACCCGGCTGGCCGTGTGAGGTGTCAGTCTGCCCCTCCTGGGGGGTGCCTCCCAGTTAGGCTGCTCGGGGGTCAGGGGTCAGGGACCCACTTGAGGAGGCAGTCAGCCCGTTCTCAGATATCCAGCTGCGTGCTGGGAGAACCACTGCTCTCCTCAAAGCTGTCAGACAGGGACATTTAAGTCTGCAGAGGTTACTGCTGTCTTTTTGTTTGTCTGTGCCCTGCCCCCAGAGGTGGAGCCTACAGAGGCAGGCAGGCCTCCTTGAGCTGTGGTGGGCTCCACCCAGTTCAAGCTTCCAGGCTGCTTTGTTTACCTAAGCGAGCCTGGGCAATGGCGGGCGCCCCTCTCCCAGCCTTGCTGCCGACTTGCTGTTTGATCTCAGACTGCTGTGCTAGCAATCAGCGAGACTCCGTGGGCGTAGGACCCTCTGAGCCAGGTGCAGGCTATACTCTCCTGGGGCACCGTTTCCTAAGCCCATCGGAGAAGCACAGAATTTGGGTGGGAGTGGCCCGATTTTCCAGGTGCTGTCAGGCACCCCTGGAAAGGGAACTCCCTGACCCCTTGCACTTCCTGAGTGTGGCAATGCCTCGCCCCTCCTTCGGCTGGTGCACGGTGCACTCACCCACTGTCCTGGGCCCACTGTCTGGCACTCCCTAGTGAGATGAACCCGGTACCTCAGATGGAAATGCAGAAATCACCCGTCTTCTGTGTCGCTCGTGCTGCGAGCTGTAGACTGGAGCTGTTCCTATTCGGCCATGTTGGCTCTTCCCCCCAAAAGATTGTGTTTCAAGCTCTAACATTATTTCTTCCCCTTTGTCTAGTCTATTGATAAAGCTTTCAGTTGTGTTTCAAAATTCCTTAAGTGAATTTTTCTGTTCCAGAAGTTCCAATAGATTTCTCTTTAAAATGTTTATCTCTTTCTTCATTTCCTGGGTTGCTTTAAAGGTTTCTTTGTGTTAATTTTCAACCTTGCCCTAGATCTCATTGAGCTTCCTTGTAATCCATGCTTTGAATTCTTCATCTTTTTTTTGAGTTTCCGTTTTCTTTAGGGAGCATTACTGGAGAGATGATATGATTCTTTGGTGGTATCACAGCATTCAGATTTTACATAGTACCATAATTTATTTTCCTTTCTTCCTTTCCCTATAATAATATTGAAGTTTCCTTTGTTGCTTTTTTGTCCCCTCCCAACCCCATATTAGTTCATTCTTACATTGCTATAAAGAAAAATCTCAGATTGGGTAATTTATAAAGATAAAAGTTTTAATTGGCTCATAGCTCCATAGTCTGTAAAGGAAGCATGATGTTGGCATCTGCTTTGCTCCTGCAGAGGCCTCAGGAAACTTACAATCATGACGGAACATAAAGGGGGAGCAGACAAATCACATGGCTAAAGCCAGGGCAAGAGAGAGTGATGGGTGAGATTCCACACACTTTTAAATGACCAGATCTCACAATAACTCACTCAATATCACAAGGGCAGTACCAAGGAGATGGTGATGAATTATTCATGAGAAACTTCCATCATGATCCAATCACTCCCACCAGGCCCTACCTCCAATACTGGGAATTACAATTAAACATGAGATCAAATATGTACCTATCTACCTTGGTTACAGCCAGCTCTTACCCACACGTACCGTCTATTAGCCTATGGGTCAAATTGTACATCCCAATATAAAACCAGTTGACTGATGTACACAGGGCTATAGCAGCAAAGCCAAAAAACTCTAGACAACATTCTGTACAATCCACATTCCCTAGCAAAGGGGTGATATAGTTTTGAATATTTGTCCCTGACAGAATCTCATGTTGAATTGTAACCCCCAGTATTGGAGGTGAGACATGATGGGAGTGATTGCATTATGAAGGTAGTGTTTCATGAATGGTTCATTGCCATCTCCTTAGCACTATCCTCATAATAATTATTAAGTTCTCATGAAATCTGCTCATTTAAAAGTGGGTGGTTCCCTCCCCTCATTCTCTCTTGCTCCTGCTTTGTACATGTGAAGTGCCTGCTCCCTTGTCCCCTTCCACAGTGATTGTAAGTTTCCTGAGACCTACCCAGAAGCCAAGCAGATTCCAAGGCTACAGTAACCACAACAGCATGTTACTGGTATAAGAGTAGACACATAGACCAATAAAACAGAACAGAGAATGCAAAAATGAAGCTGCACACATCAGTTCAAATGGTTTTTGTTAAACAGTCAAAAAATAACAGATGTTGATGAGGCTACAGAGAAAAGGGACCACTTACACACTGTTGGTGGGAATGTAAATTATTTTGGCCACTGTATTAGTCTGTTTTCACACTGCTATAAAGAACTGCCCCAGACTGCGTAGTTTATAAAAGAGAGATGTTAAATTGACTCACAGATCCATATGGCTAGGGAGGCCTCAGGAAACTTACAATCATGGCAGAAGGCAAAGGTGAAGCAAAGCGCTTTCTTCACAAGACGGCAGGAGGGAGAATGAATGCAGGAGGCACTGCCACACACTTATAAAATGATTAGATCTTGTGAAGACTCACTCACAATTACAAGAATAGCATGGAAGAAACCGATCCCATGATTAAATTACCTCTGCCTTGTCTCTCCCTTGACATGTGAAGATTACGGGGATTACAATTCAAGGTGAGATTTTAGGTGAGGAAACAGCCAAACCATGTCATTCTGCCTCTGGCCCTGCTGAAATACCATGTCCTGAATACTTTTCCATCACTTCTCAAAAATCTTAATTTATTCAAGCATTAGCCCAAATTCCAAGTCCTAAGTCTCATCTGAGACAAGGCAAGTCCCTTCGGTCTATGAGCCAGTAAAATCAAAAGCAAGTTAGTCACATCCTAGATACAATGGGGATACAAGCATTGAGTAAACACACCCATTCCAAATGGGAGAAATTGCCCAAAACGAAGGGCCTACAGGCCCCATCCAAGTCTGAAATCCAGTGGTGTAGCCGAATCTTAAAACTGCAAAATGATCTCCTTTGACTCTAAGTCTCACATCCAGGTCATGCTGATGCAAGAGATGGGCTGACATGGCCTTGGGCATCTCTGCCCCTGTGGCTTTGCAGGGTACAGGCCCCCTTGGCTGCTTTCATGAGCTGGCATTGAGTGTCTGTGGATTTTCCAGGCATAGGGTGCAAGCTGTTGGTGGATCTACCATCTGGAGTCTGGAGAACCATGCCCTTCTTCTCACAGCTCTACTAGGCAGTGCCCCAGTGGGGACACTGTGTGGGGGATCCAACCCCCATCTCCCTTCCACACCGTCCTAGCAGATGTTCTCCATGAGGGCTCCACCCCTGCAGCAAATGTCTGCCTAGGCATCCAGGTGTTTCCATACATCCTCTGAAATCTAGGCAGAAGTTCCCAACCTCAATTCTTGATTTCTGTGCACCTGCAGGCCTAACGCCATGTGTAAGCCACCAAGGCTTAGGGCTTGCACCCTCTGAAGCAATGACCTGAGCTGTACATTGGCCCCTTTTAGCCACAGCTGGGATGCAGGGCACCAAGTCCTGAGACTGCACAAAGCAGCAAGGCCCTGGGCCTGACCACAACACCAATTTTTTCATAGGCCTCTGGACCTATGATAGGAGGGGCTGCTGTGAAGACTTCTGACATCCTGGAGATATTTTCCCCATTGCCTGGGTGATTAACATTTGGCTTCTCATTTCTTATGCAAATTTACGCAGCAGGCTTGAATTTCTTCTCAGAAAATGGGTAATATGGTTTGGCTGTGTCCTCACCTAAATGCTCATCTCAAACTGTAATCAGAATTTCAATCCCACATGTAGGGGGAAGGACCTCGTGGGAGGTGATTAGATAATGGGGGTGGCTCCCCCATACTGTCCTCATGATAGTGAATGAGTTCTTACAAGATCTGATTGTTTTATAAGGGGCTGTGCCCCTTTCACTCTGCACTTCTCTCTCCTCTTGCCATATGAAGAAGGACATGTTTACTTCCCCTTCTGCCATCATTGTAAATTTCCTGATGCCTCCCCAGCCATGCAGAACAGTGAGTCAATTAAACCTATTTTCTTTATAAATTACCCAGTGTCACATATGTCTTTATAGTCAGGTGAGAATGAACTACTATAGTAAATTCGTGCCACAGCAGATGGAATGTTGCTATAGGATACCCCAAAATGTGAACACAATTTTGGAATTGGTAACAGGGAGAGGCTGGAACAGTTTGGAGGGCTCAGAAGAAGACAGGAGGATGTGGGAAAGTATGGAACTTCCTAAAGACTTGTTGAATGGCTTTAACCAAAATGCTGATAGTGATGTGGACAATGAAGTCCAGGATGAAGTGGTCTTAGATGGAGATGAGGAACTTCTTGGGAACTGGAGTAAAGGTGACTCTTGCTATGCTTTAGCAAAGAGATTGGTGGCTTTTGCCCATGCCCTGTGAAAGTTTGAACTTGAGAGAGATGATTTAGGGTATCTGGCAGATTTTGGGGGATTGTTGGAAAGGAATGATTGTGTTTTGAAATATGAGGACATGAGATTTGGGAGGGGCCGTGGGCAGAATGATATGGTTTGACTTTGTCCCCACCCAAAGTCTCATCTTGAATCATAATCAGAATTGTAATTTCCACATGTTGGGGGAGGGACCTTTTGGGAGCTGATTAAATGATGGGGGCAGTCTCCCAAGCTCTTCTCATGATAGTGAGTTCTCAAAATATCTTATGGTTTTATAAGGGGACTTTCCCTCTTTGCTCTGCTTTTCTCTCTCCTGATGCCATGTGAAGAAGGATGTGTTTGCTTCCCCTTTGCCATGATTGTAAGTTTCCTGATATCTCCTCAGCTGTGAAGAATTGTGAGTGATTTGAACTACTTTTTAAAAATAAATTATGCAATCTCAGGTATGTCCTTATAGCATCATGAGGACAGATTAACACAATGGGTTTTTCTTTTCTATTGCACCAGCAGGTTGCAAGTTTTTCAAACTTTTATGCTCTACTTCTCTTTTAAACATAAATTCCAATTCCAGACCATCTCTTTGTGAATGCAGAAAACTGAATGTTTTAAAGAGCACCCAAGTCATATCTTGAACACTTTGTTGCCTAGAAATTTCCTCTGCCAAATACCCCAAATCATCCCTTTCAAGTTCAAAGTTCCACAGATCTAGGGCAAGGGCAAAATGCCACCAGTCTCTTTGCTAAAGCATAGCAAAAATCACCTTTATTCCAGTTCCCAACAAGTTCCTTATCTCTATCTGAGACCACCTCTGCCTAGACTTCATTGTCCTTATTACTATCAGCATTTTGGCTAAAACCATTTAACAAGTATTTAGAAAGTTCTAAACTTTCTCACATCTTTCTTTCTTCTTCTGAGCCTTCTAAACTGCTCCAACCTCTGCCTGTTACCCAGTTCCAAAGTCATTTCCACATTTTCATGTATCTTTATAGAAGTACCCCCATTCTACCAGTATCAATTTACTGTATTAGTTCATTCTCATACTGACATAAAGAACTGCCTGAGACTGGGTAATTTATAAAAGAAAAAGGTTTAACAGACTTACAGTTCTGCATGGCTGGGGAGGCCTCAGGAAATCTACAATTATGGCAGAAGGCAAAGGGGAAGCAGGGCACCTTTGTTACAAGGCAGTAGGAAGGAGAATAAATGCAGGAGGCACTACCACACACTTATAAAACCCATCAGATCTTGTGAGAATTCACTCACTATCACAAGAACTACAGGGGGAAAACCACTCCCATGATTCAAATACCTCCACTTGATCTCTCTGTTGACACATGAGAATTATAGGGATTACAATTCAAGATGATGTTTTGCATGGGGACACAGCCAAAACATATAAGCAAGTATAGAAAGTGCTGAGACCAGCTCAGTCGTGAAGACCCTAATCCGGTGGCACTAGAGGAATTAAAGACACACACACACACAGAAATATAGAGTGTGGAGTGGGAAATTAGGGGGCTGACAGCCTTCAGAGCTGAGAACCACAAACAGAGTTTTACTCACATATTTATTGACAGCAAGCAGTGATAAGCATTGTTTCTATAGATTATAGATTAACTAAAAGTATTCCTTATGGGAAATAAAGGGATGGGTCTGTCTAGTTATCTGCAGCAGAAGCATGTCCTTAAGGCACAGATCACTCATGCTATTGTTTGTGGTTTAAGAATGCCTTTAAGTGGTTTTCCTCCCTGGGTGGGCCAGGTGTTCCTTTCCCTCATTCAGGTAAACCAACAACCTTCCAACGTCAGCAACATGGTCATCACGAACATGTCACATTGCTGCAGAGATTTTAAACAAAATTTATGGCCAGTCTTGTGGCTAGTTTATGACCAGATTTGGGGGCCTATTCCCAACATGTCCCCCTTCTTTGATTTGCAAAGTGATAAAAGCAAAGGCAGCTTTGTCATGGTGAGCTACTCCTTGCAGGAGTCAGGATCCGCATCTGCAGACTGTACAAACACAAACAACACAGATTAAAAGCACAATCATCATTGAAATCACAGAGCTTCCAAGAGTTTTTATCCATTTAATGGGTTATTAGCTGCTAATCTGTCTGTAGCTCCTTCAAACACTCCAGTTCCTGGCATTAAGGTCAGGAGTGCCTGGGATGCTTTAAATTTTTTTCTTTTTATTTTGCAATATCCAAAGACAAGTTTGTAGAGTGTCCTTCTAGATGATATTTTATTCTTTCCCAAATTTTGATCTTATTAATAGTTATTAATAGTTTCCACAAATTCTTATGTTTAGCTCCTACAATGGGCCATATTATTTGAGGTTGAGGTGCCACTATACCACCATGGTTCCAGATAATAGGAACTCTTGACATACTTCTTACCATTTCTACCATCTGACTGTTTTATTCAGAGCAGCTGAACATAGTGTGGCTGTGGTACACAGACTGAGAGGTGCAATTTAAGCTAAACATCCCCTTAGGGGACCAATCAATAATGATTCCATAGGAATCGTCACATAGAACCTCCACCTGTTCTGCAATGAAATCTTCCCGAACAACTACATTCATTTTTTCTGACTGGGTCCAATCCTGTTTACAAATAGGTTTTTGAGGGTGTATGCCTTAATTATAGGAGCAGATTTATTATGATAAATACTGAGATCAGAAAGCATGTGTAACTGTGTCATAGAGTGATTACATCCAGGCATTATTGTCAGCCAAGATTGATAAATATGCCCAATAAGTATAATTGTTCTCTGTGTCAGCCCTTGTTGAAGGAATACTCATGGGAATGGTGATCACCACTATCATAGCTACCATTAAATTATTCATTGTGACTGGTTGTCTCACCTTCCTTAGGTTTTCTTCCACCATCTGTGACAGCTTCTTGGTCTGTCCCCAGGTAGGTGGCTGTGTTTGATGGGTGTTGCTCGTGACAGTTGGGGTCCTCCTCAGCATCAGTCTTGACATGGCTGCAAGCAGGGTGGTCCTTGGGATCCTCCCAGAATCTCTTCCTCGGCATCTGGCTCATGATAAGGTTTCAGGTGTCTTGATGGTATCGAAATCAGCTGTTGATTCAGTCCTGGAGAAACACAGGAATAACCAATTTAAAAATTGAAACAGTTTCATTTTAGGAAAATGATTATTGAGAATACCCACAGTCAGCTAAATGGATTTGCCAAGTAAGACTATTTATAAAAGCTTGCTGTATTTTTGCCTTTGTGAGAGGGCCAATAATTTTTCCAGGATCATATCTGTGTAACTCAACAATCTGAGTTCTCCCATTTCCTATCATAGTAGCAATTTGATCCCAATAAGGAGTTAGAGTCTGTGAATTAGTATGTGGAAGAAAAAGCAATTCTACTAAGTCCTGCTCTTCCATAATAACATCAGTAGGTGAATCCTGAGTTGGAAAAACTAGCAAATCTAGAGTCTTCTCTGGATCTATTATATTTATTTGAGCTTTATGGACTTGCTTTTTGATTAGCTTTAACTCTGCCTCAGCCTCCTTTGTTAATTGCCGAGGGCTGGTGAGAATAGGATCTCCTCTAAGGATAGAAAATAGGTTACTCATGGCATAGGTAGGAATGCCTAGAGCATGTCGTATACAATTAATGCCCCCTAGTAATTTTTGAAAGTCATTTAATGTTTTCAATTGATCCCTATGTATGGCTACTTTCTGTGGCACAATGGTAGTGTCATTTACTAAGGTCCCCAAGTAGGAGTAAGGAGTACTAGTCTGAAATTTGTCAGGAGCTATAATTAAACCAGCACAAGAAATCAAATTTTGCAAGTGATCATAACATTGGAGTAATATTTCTCAAGTGAGGGCAGCACAAAGTATATCATCCATATAATGAATAATGTAACACTGTGAAAAATTTTTAGGAGTGGGTTCAATTGCTTGCCCTACATAAGCTTGGCAAATTGTTATACTGTTTAACATGCCTTGTGGCAACACTTTCCAATGAAAATATTTAGCAGGCTGCAGGTTGTTTACTGCAAGAATTATAAATGCAAACCGTTCACAGTCTTGTCAGCTAAGGGGATAGTAAAGAACAGTCTTTTAAATCTATGACTACTAAAGGCCAATTTTTTGGAATTACAGCAGGAGAAGGCAATCCTGGCTGTAATGCCCCCATAGGTTGTATAACAGAATTAATGGCTCTTAAGTCAGTTAACATTCTCCATTTACCTGATTTTTTCTTAATTACAAAAACTGGAGAATTCCAAGGGGGAAATGTTGGAGCTATGTGCCCATTTTCTAATTGTTCAGTAATTCCTCTGAAGCCCCCAGTTTCTCTTTATTTAGCAGCCATTGTTCTATCCAAATTGGCTTATCTGTTAACCATTTTAAAGGTATAGGTTCTGAAGGTTTAACAATGGCCACCATCAAAAATGATATCCTAAACCTTGGCAGGAACTTTGTCTTTCTGCTTGAAGTGGTTCTTTCAAACCTTGCAAATTTTTTCCTAGTCCCATACCAGGGACATACCCCATTTCATACATCACATATTGACTCTGAGGGCTATATAATTGTTCTGGAATTAGAACTTATGCTCCCCATTGTTGTAATAAATCTCTTCCCCATAAATTTATAGGTACAGAAGTTATAATTCATTGAATAGTCCCAGTTTGTCCATCAGGCTGTTCACAATGCAAAATATAACTACTTTGATATACTTCAGGGGGTTTACCAACTCCAACTACGTTAAACTGAGTGGGTTGAACTGGCCACTCAGATGGTCAGTGCTGTAGAGAAATAATTAAAATGTCCACTCCTATATCTACCAAACCTTTTAATTTCTTTCCCTCAATAGTTATTTCAGAGGTAGGATGTTTATCAGTAATTGATTCACCCAATAAGCTGCTTTGCCTTATTTGTGCTTCCAAATCCTCCTGTTCATTTAATTTCACTTTTTCCCATTTCCACATATGGCACAATCAGGAGCTGTCCTATATGCTCTCCTGGCTCTGATTTCCAGGGAACAGAAGTAGATATAGCAATTTGAATTTCCCCATTGTAATCTGAATCAATCATTCCTGTTTGTACTTGTACCCCTTTTAAATTTAAACTAGACCTTCCTAGAAGTAATCCTATCATCCTCGCTGGCAAGGGTCCACAGACTCCTGTTGGGACCTTTTGCATGGGTTCCTCAGGCAGAAGACTCACAGCTTTTGTGCAGCATAAATCTACTGCAGCACTACCAGCTGTAGTGGGGGACAGACATTGTACAGGGGTGAGGGAATGACCTGAGCTGGAAATGCCCTGGTTTCTAATGGGGCCCGAGACAGGCCCCTCATGGTGTTTCCTGAAATCAGGGTCCCAACTTTATCACTTAGAGTGACATTGATTAGCCCAATGTTTTCCTTTTTTACATTTTGGACATGCTTTAGCCTCAGCAGTTTTCTTTTTTTCCCTATCTGCCTGCCTGACTTGCTGATTTTTTCTACATTCTTTTTTAGTATGACCACACTTCCCACAGTTAAAATAAGCTCCAGGAAATGGAGTATTTCCTTTATCCACTCTCAGTCCTTCCATTGCCTGTGCCAACAAAGTAGCTTTATGTAGATTACTTCCAATACCGTCACAGACCTTGATATAATCAACTAAATGTGCTTTCCCTCTAATAGGTCCCAGAGCAGCCTGGCAATCGGGATTAGCATTGTCAAAAACTAATAACTGCAACACTATATCCTGAGCAGCCAAATCTGCAATCACCTTTTTAAGAGACTCCTGTAACTGAGCTATAAAATCCATGTATGGTTCTTTTGGTCCCTGTTTCATAGCACTAAAGGTATGGTATTGTTCTCCACCTGAAGTGATTTTTTCCCAAGCTTGAATGTACACTCCTCTAAGCTGCTCTATGGCATCATCCTGCATGACCACTCATGCATCTAAACCAGCCCAGCCACCGACCCCCAAAAGTTGGTCTGCAGTTATATTAATTTGAGGTTGGGTCTGGACATTGCAAGAAGGCTGAATGGAAGCTTCATCTGCCACCAAGTTTTAAATTATAAGAACAGAGCAGGAGTTAAACAAGCTCAAGTAAGAGCATCCCAGTCAGTAGGAATAATCCGACTGGAAAAACAACATTCTTTAACAGTCCCATTACAAAAGAAGAACCTGGTCCATATTCATTAATACCTTTTTAAAATTCTTTAAGTAATTTAAAGGGAAAAGACTCAAATGTGGCTATATTTCCCTGTTGATCTAGGGGGTGTATTCTAACAGGTAACTGACAAGCCTCTAAATCACCCTCTCATCTAGCTTGCTGAATTCCTGCCTGAATAGAACTGAGAGCAGTTGCTCGAGGCACTGCTTGAACAGTCACTGGGGCAACTACTTTTTGCCCAGTGTCCTCCAGAAAAGAAAGATCTGGAGGGTAAGGACACTCTTTTTCTTCAAAATAATGAGGGGGTGCAGAAGGGTAGAGATGAATCTCTTCCTCTTTTCTGCTTTAGCTTTAGCTGGCAAACAAATCTGCTCTGTCATGTCTTCTGTTACTTTGTTATACTCTCCTTCCTCCTCATCATCAGTGTGAAAAGGTTCCAAGGTGGAACGAACCAGAGCCCACACTTGTCCCATTGTTACCCTGATGCTTCTGAGCTCCTCTTCTTATTTACCATGGGGATTGTTTTAAAGAGTACTCAGATGTCCTACAGCTTAGTTCCACATTCTCCAACCGTCGCTCCAGTGACCCTTCGACCTGGGTTTGAGCCCCCACATATGGATGCCACTTGCTGAGACCAGGTTGGTCATGGAGACCCTAAACCAACAGCACTAGAGGAATTAAAGACACACACACAGAAATATAGAGTGTGGAGTGGGAAATTAGGGGGCTGACAGCCTTCAGAACTGAGAGCTGCGAACAGAGTTTTACCCACATATTTATTGACAGCAAGCCAGTGATAAGCATTGTTTCTGTAGATTATAGATTAAAAGCATTCCTTATGAGAAACAAAGGGATGGGCTGAAGTAAAGGGATGGGTCTGTCTAGTTATCTGCAGCAGGAGCATGTCCTTAAGGCACAGATCGCTCATGCTATTGTTTGTGGTTTAAGAACACCTTTAAGCAGTTTTCTGCCCTGGGTGGGCCAGGTGTTCCTTGCCCTCATTCTGGCAAACCCACAACCTTCCAGGGTGGGCGTCATGGTCATCACGAACATGTCACAGTGCTGCAGAGATTTCATTTATGGCCAGTGTTGGGGCCAGTTTATGGCCAGATTTGAGGGCCTATTCCCAACAGCAACGCATTTTGGAGATTTCTCAAAGAACTGTGAGTTGAAATTACCATTTGACTGTGCAATGCCATTACTGGGTATATACGCAAAGGAAAATAATTTGTTCTACCAAAAAGAGACATGTTATCATATGCTCATTGCTGCACTATTCATAATAGCAAAGAAATGGAATGAACCCAGGTGCTCATCAGTGATGGATTAGATAAGGAAAATGTGGTATATGTACACCATGGAGTACTACGCAGCCTTAAAGAAGAATGAAACCATGTCTTTCATAGCTGGTAACCATTATCCTAAGTGAACTAACATAGAAACAGAAAAACAAATACTGCATCTTTTCACTTATGAGTGAGTACACACGGCATAAAAATGGGAACAATAGGCACTGGGGAATACAAGAGGTGGGAGAAAGGGAAGAGGATAAGTGGCAAAACATACCACCTATTGGATACTATGCTAACCACCTAGGTGACAGATTCATTCATACTTCAAACCTTAGCATCATGCAACATACCTATGTAACAAACCTGCACATGTGCCCACTAATTCTAAAAGAAAATTTAAAAAATAAGTAAATATGACATAAAAGTTATCAATTTAGATACTTCCAATTTTTTTTTTTCTTTTGCTATTTGTGCTTTTGGTGTCATATCTATGTAGGCTAATCAAGATCACAAGGATTTATTCCTATATTTTTCTTCTAAGCATTTCATACTTTTAGCTGTTACATTTATACATATGATCCCTTTTGAATTAGCTTTTATTTATAGTGTGAGGTTGAAGATTCAACTTCTTTCTTTTGCAGGTGAGTGTCCACTGCTTTGGGCACTACTTGTTGAAGGTAATACTCTTTCCCCCATTGAATGGTCTTAGCACTCTTGTCAAAAATCCATTGACCATCAATGTATAGGTATTTTTCTGGATGCTCAATTATATTTTCTCAATCCATACATCTGTCTTTATGCCACTACCACACTCTGTCGATTACTAGAGCTTTGTATAAACTTCCAAAATTTTTAAGCATGACTCTTCCAACTTTGTTCTTCCTTTTGCAAGATTGTTTTAGCTATTTTGAATTTTAATATAAAGTTTAACATAAGCTTGCCAATTTCAGAATAAACACCAGCTGAGCTTATGAGAGAGATTGCATTTAATCTATATATCAATTTTGGAAATTTTCCATATTAAAAACATTACATTTTCCTATTTATGAATATGGCAATTTAAAAATTTTGTCATCTTTTAAAATTTCTTTCAAAAGTATTTATTTCACAGTAAAAGTTTTGTACCTTCTACATTAAGTTAAATTAAAAAGTTTTCTAAATTTCATTATAGAAATAATTTAGTTAAGATAAATAGAATTGTTTTCTAAATGTTCTTTAATTGTTCATCATTAGTCTAGAGAAATACAATTTTGTGTATTGATCTTATACGCTGCAACATTGGTGAATTTACTTATTAGTTCTAGTAGTTTATTTTTCTGGATTCCTAAGAAACTCCATACATGACCTCACATGATCTGTAAATAGATATAATTCTAATTCTACCTTTCTAATTTATATTATTTCATTTTATTTTCTTGCCTAATTGGCCTGGCTAGAATCTCTCATACAATGATGAGTAAAAGTGGCAAGATTGGGGGTTCTTATTTCTCATCTTAAAGTGAAAGCACTCAGTGTTATTAAATATGACATTAGCTGTAGGTTCCTTAGAGATGCCCTTTATCAAGTTGAGAAAGTTTCTGTTTATTTTTTAATTTGTTTTTATCATGAAAGAATGTCAGATTTTGTTAAATGTTTTTCTATGTTTATTTAGAGGGTTATGAGGCTTTTCTCCTTTGTCTATAGATACAAGGTATTCCATGCATTTATTCTGATTGCTAACCCAAACTTTTATTTCTAAAATACATCCCACTTGGTCATGGGACAGTATTTTTTTTGTATGTTGCCCAATCTGGTGTGTTAGCATTTTGTTAATCTGTGCATATATATTCCTAAGAGTCATGGATCAGTAGTTATATTTTCTTGTAACTTGTAAGTTGTATTTTCTTTTTCCATGGTTTTGGATCAAGGTAATACTATTCTCACAGAACTAGTTAGGCAGTTGTTTCCTTTTCTTCTGTTTTTGGAAGAATTTGTACAAAAAATTGTATTAATTTATTCTTTAAATATTTGGTAGTATATATATACCAGTAAATCATTTTATATGTAAGCATCTGTTTATGGGAAGATTTTTTAAAATTAGTAATTTATCTTTTAATTATTATTTGTTTATTGAGATTTTATCTTTATTTTTTGAGTGAGTTTTGGGTTTTAGTTTCTTTCTAGGAGTTTGTCTTTCAAAATTTTTATTATGATGTGTTTGTGTATGAATATGTTTGCGTTGATAATTCTCTGAGCTTGTTGAACTCTTTGGATGTGTAAATTAATGTTTTTCATCAAACTTGTGGAGTTTTCAGGTATTATTAAAAAAATTTGTCTTTGCTGTTTTCTCCCCTCTCCGTCTATTACTCCCATTATGTGTATTTTGTTTTGCTTAATGTGTCCCACAGTTCTTTGAGTATCTGTTCATTTTTCTTTATTCTTTTTTCCACTCTTCTTTGGGTTGCACAACCTCTATTGATCTATTTTCACATTTGCTGATGTTTTTCTTCTGCCGCCTTAAATCTACTCTTAGGCTATTCTGGTATATTGTTCACTGAGTTATTTTACTTTCAACTCAAGTTTTCATTTGACTGTTTTACAACTTCATATCTATTTATATTATCTATTTGATGCTTGATTATCATAAAACATTCTCTTTGATTCTTTAGCATGGGATTCTTTAGTTCTTCAAAAATATTTATAATAGCTGTTTTGAGGTACTTTGTTTGTTTGTTTAACCTGATATCTAAGTCTTCTTGCATGCAGCTTTTGTTGTTTGCTCCCTACTCTACATGTAAGGGTCACACTTTCCTTTATATTTAGTAATTTTATATTGAAAACTAGGCATTTTAAATAATATATTGTGGCACAATACCTCACGCCTTTCAGGGACTTGTTGTTTTTAATTTATCTATTTATTGATTTTGATGAACAATTTTGTGGAAATCTATTTCATCAACAATGTGAAGCCTGCCCATATCAGGAAGATATTATAGCTATAGTTCTTGACTGGGAGCTGGGGCACAGGGAGTCTTTTTTTTTTTGGCAATATCCAAAGTGGACCAACCATCATGCAGAGCTGGTTGGGGTACACAAGGAAGGAGAGGGTTGTGGCTCAATTACCAGAGATGCTTAATGATCTCATTGAGATTTAGTAGAATTTCCTGAATAAATGTTACTTCATCTCTTGTAGACCCTTAGGATAATTTCCAGGTACACAAAATGGTTGTGTATTTTTTTTTTTTTTTTTAATTTTCACCAGTTGTAGTTGCCTATCTGGTAACCAAATTTGAAAACCTTTCCCCACCATCATTCATCAAGTGATTCTCTTCACAATTAATCTCAGCTAGTTGGCTTCCCTAATGTATACATTATGCCTCTCAGTGTGCTTTGAAGTATACATTATTCATATATCATTACATATCCCTGGCAAATAGTTTGTCTCAAACTCATATCAATTAAGATTTTACTATGAACATGTTATGGGATGAATGTTTGTGTCATCTCAAAATTTATATTTTGAAATTCTGACCCCTAATATAATAGTATTAGGAAGCGGGGCCTTTGGGAGGTAATTAAGTCATGAAGGTAGAGCCATTATGAATGGGCTTATGCCCTTATAAGAGACATGAGAGCTTGCTCTCACTTTCTCTGTTCTGCACCACATAAGGACATAATACAGCCATTTGCCAACCAAGAAGGGTGTTTTCACCAGATGTTGGACTTTGATCTTGTACTTCCCAGGCTCCAGAACTGTGAGAAAAAAAATTGTATTGTTTAAGGCACCTAGTCTATTGTAATTTGTTATAGCAGCCCAAATTGTTTGAGACAGATCAATTAAAAATTGGATTTTAGTTCATTGTAGAATCTGGATATTAGCCCTTTGTCAGAGGAGTAGATTGCAAAAATTTTCTCCCATTCTGTAGGTTGCCTGTTCACTCTGATGGTAGTCTCCTTTGCTGTGCAGAAGCTCTTTAGTTTAATTAGATCCCATTTGTCAATTTTAGCTTTTGTTGCCCTTGCTTTTGGTGTTTTAGACATGAAGTCCTTGCCCATGCCTATGTCCTGAATGGTATTGCCTAGGTTTTCTTCTAGGGTTTTTATGGTTTTAGGTCTGACATTTAAGTCTTTAATCCATCTTGAATTAATTTTTGTATAAGGTGTAAGGAAGGGATCCAGTTTCAGCTTTCCACATATGGCTAGCCAGTTTTCCCAGCACCATTTATTCAATAGGGAATCATTTCCCCATTTCTTGTTTTCATCAGTTTTATCAAAGATCAGATGGTTGTAGATATGCAGCATTATTTCTGAGGGCTCCGTTCTGTTCCATTGGTCTATATCTCTGTTTTGGTACCAGTACCATGCTGTTTTGGTTACTGTAATATTGTAGTATAGTTTGAAGTCAGGTAGCATGATACCTTCAGCTTTGTTCTTTTGGCTAAGGATTGACTTGGCAATGCAGGCACTTTTTTGGTTTCATATGAACTTTAAAGTAGTTTTTTCCAATTCTGTGAAGAAAGTCATTGGTAGCTTGATGGGGATTGCATTGAATCTATAAATTACCTTGGGCAGTATGGCCATTTTCATGATATTGATTCTTCCTACCCATGAGAATGGAATGTTCTTCCATTTGTTTGTATCCTCTTTTATTTCATTGAGCAGTAGTTTGTAGTTCTCCTTGAAGAGGTCCTTCACGTCCCTTGTAAGTTGGATTCCTAAGTATTTTATTCTCTTTGAAGCAATTGTGAATGGGAGTTCACTCATGATTTGGCTCTCTGTCTGTTATTGCAGTATAAGAATGCTTGTGATTTTTGCACATTGATTTTGTATTCTGAGACATTGTTGAAGTTGCCTATCAGCTTAAGGAGATTTTGGGCTGAGACCATGGGGTTTTCTAGAGATAAAATCACGTCATCTGCAAACAGGGACAATTTGACTTCCTCTTTTCCTAACTGAATACCCTTTATTTCCTTCTCCTGCCTGATTGCCCTGGCCAGAACTTCCAACACTATGTAGAATAGGAGTGGTGAGAGGGCCTCCCTGTCTTGTGCCAGTTTTCAAAGGAAATGCTTCCAGTTTTTGCCCATTCAGTATGATATTGGCTGTGGGTTTGTCATAGATAGCTCTTATTATTTTGAGATACGTCCCATGGATACCTAACTTATTGAGAGTTTTTAGCATGAAGTGTTGTTGAATTTTGACAAAGGCCTTTTCTGCATCTATTGAGGTAATCATATGGTTTTTGTCATTGGTTCTGTTTACGTGCTGGATTACATTTATTGATTTGCGTATGTTGAACCAGCCTTGCTCAAACAAATTTACAAGAAAAAAAACAAACAACACCATCAAAAAGTGGGCAAAGGATATGAACAGACACTTCTCAAAAGAAGACATTTATGCAGCCAAAAGACACATGAAAAAATGCTCATCATCACTGGCCATTAGAGAAATGCAAATCAAAACCACAATGAGATACCATCTCACACCAGTTAGAATGGCAATCATTAAAAAGTCAGGAAATAACAGGTGCTGGATAGGATGTGGAGAAATAGGAACACTTTTACACTGTTGGTGGGACTGTAAACTAGTTCAACCATTGTGGAAGTCAGTGTGGTGTTTCCTCAGGGATCTAGAACTAGAAATACCATTTGACCCAGCCATGCCATTACTGGGTATATACTCAAGGGATTATAAATCATGCTGCTATAAAGACACATGCACATGTAGATTTATTACGGCACTATTCACAATAGCAAAGACTTGGAACCAACCCAAATGTCCAACAATGATAGACTGGATTAAGAAAATGTGGCACATATACACCATGGAATACTATGCAGCCATAAAAAATGATGAGTTCATGTCCTTTGTAGGGACATGGATGAAGCTGGAAACCATCATTCTCAGCAAACTATCACAAGGACAAAAAACCAAACACCACATGTTCTCACTCATAGGTGGGAATTGAACAATGAGGACACTTGGACACAGGAAGGGGAACATCACACACCGGGGCCTGTTGTGGGGTGAGGGGAGAGGGGAGGGATAGCATTAGGAAATATATCTAATGTTAAATGACGAGTTAATGGGTGCAGCACACCAACATGGCACATGTATACATATGTAACTAACCTGCACGTTGTGCACATGTACCCTAAAACTTAAAGTACAATAAAAAAATTATAAAAATACAAAAATAAAGTATGAGAACCAAATAAAGACATTTTACCCATGTAAAAAAAAATAAAATAAATAAATAAATTAAAAAACATTAAAAAATTGGATTTTAATCATCTTGAAATATTTTTAATTATCTTGTTAAAGTCTTTCACTGTGTTTTCCTAGTTCCACTGTGATATTCCTAGTTTTAAATTTTCCTAAGTCACTATTTCTCATACAGGGATAATTTTGTCCCTCTAGAGACATTGTCAATGACTGAAGGCATTGTTGATTGTCGTGAGTCGGGTAGGGATAGACCTAAATAGACATTTCTCAAAAGAACAAATACAAATGGTAAATAGGTAAATGACAAAGTGCTTTACATTTCTATTCATCAAGGAAATGTATATTTAAACCATAATGAAATATTACCTCACATCTGTTAGAATGGCTGTTTTCAGAAAGACAAAAGACAACAGTGTTGGTGAGAATGTAGAGAAAGGGGAATCCTTGTACACTGTTGTTAGGAATCTAAGCTAATACAGCCATTATGGAAAACAGTATGGAGTTTCATCAGAAAACTAAAAATAATTAATGTCTTAATCCTTTTGTGCTGCAAGAACAGAATACCACAGAGTAGCTAATTTATAATGAACAGAAACTTATTGGCTCACAGTTTTGGGGCCTGGCAAGTCCAATTTCAAGGTGTCAGTAGCTCTGGAGTCTGATAAGAGCCTCGTCTCTGCTTCCAATCTGGTGCATTGGATACTGCATCCTCTGGAGAGGAGAAACACTCTTCTTTACATAGCAGAAGAGCAGAAAAGCTAAGAGGGAATGAGATAAGGAGAAAGAGAGAGAGAAGGAGACAGAGAGAGAGAGAGAGAGAATCCATTCCTAAAATCCTCTTTCTAAAAGATATTAAACCCCCTCATGATGGAAGGGCTCTCATGGGTTAATTACCTCTCAAAAGTTTTACTTCTTAATGCAATTACAATGCCAATTAAATTTCAACATGTATTTTGGAAGGGACAAGCTTTCAAACAATTTCTCAATATATTTCAAAAGGAAGTAGATTCAGTATGTCAAAGAGATCTCTGTATTTCTATTTCCATTGCAGCCTTTTTCACAATAGCTATGTTATGGAAGAACCTCAGTGTCCACTAGACAGAGGAGCCCCACCTGACATCCCCACAAAGGCAATGGCCCAGTTAACTAGACCTACAATAAGCTCTGCCTGCCCAGAGTCATCACTAGCTGGCCCCTCCAGAGTCACAGCCTAAAGAAAGAGTGAAAGTCTATTTTTGCCAAAGAAAACCTGTATAGTCCAGAACAGGGAGCTGTGTCCTCAAATGCACAGACAACAATACAAGGACAAGAAGATTAAGAAAAATTAGAAAATAATGACGCCTCCAAAAGGAACTGAAAATATTCCACCTATAGATTTTAAAAATGGTGATCTATGAGCTCACTAACAAATAATTCAGAATAATTCTCTTTAAAATATTCAGTAAACTACAAGAATACATAAGTAGATTCAATGAAATTGTTAAACAATACACAAAGTGAAAAATTTGTCAAGAAAATAGAAGCAACAAAGGAGAAGCAAATATAAATCCTAGAGATAAAAAATACAATGATGGAACCAAAAAAGTTAATAGAAATCTTCAATGGCAGACGTAATCAAGCAGAAGAAAGAATCAGTGAGCTGAAAGAATATTTAAAGTTAACCAGTCAGAGGAGTAAAAAGACAAAATGATTGCAAAGAATCAAGAAAGCCTACAGAAATTATGAGACACCATGAAGAGTCCAAACCTTCACATAATAAGAGGTACAGAGGAGAAGGAAGCAAAAAAGAGCACTAGAAAATATATTTAAAGAAATAATGATTGAAAATTTTCTTAATTTGTTTATAGACACCAACATACAGGTAGAGGAAGTGCAGAGCTCTCTAAATTTAACCCAAAGAGAAGTTTACAAAGACACATAGTAATCAAAGTACCAATATCAAAGACAAAAAAATTCTGAAAGCAACAAGAGACAAATGCACATTACATATAAATTAGTGCCAATATGACTATCAGCAGATCTCTCAGCAGAAACCCTACTGGCCAGGAGAGAGTGGGATGATATAGTTAAAGAGCTGAAAGAAAAAAAAAATTACTAACCAAGAATATTCTATCTAGCAAAGCTGTTTTTCAGAAATAAGAGACAAAGAAAAACTTTTCAAGACAAACAAAAGCTAAGGGAGCTTTTTACTGCCAGAGCTGTTTTACATGAATTGCTAAATGGAGTTATGTAAACTAAAACAGAAGTTTCCTAATTAATAACATAAAGCATAAGAAATCACAAAATTCAATGGGATAAGTAAAACAGAGACATATTTAGAATACAGTAGGACTTTAATGATGGTAAAACAATTTTATTCCTAGAACAAGGGCTAATATAACAACTATTTAAAAAAAACTACAGCTAATATTACCCAAGGATACATTTTATAAATGATGGAAATTCTGTCATCAAAAACACAAATTGGAGGAGGGAATAAATGTTTAGAGTTGTATACATTCAAAGTTAGCTTGTTATTGGCTTTTAATAGACGGTTATAAGATGTTCTATGTAAGCTGCATGATAATGACAAAACAAAACACTTAATAAAAGCACAAAATAAAAATAGAAATGATTCAAAGCATATCACTATAAAAACCCATCAGACCACAAAGGAAGACAGCAAGAATGAAAGGAATAAACAAAGTGTCTATAAAAAGACCAGAAAACAGTGAACAAAATGGCAGTAAGTCCTTACCTATCAATAACTACCTTTAATGTAAATGCATTTAATTATTCAATAAAAAGACATAGAGTGACAATGGCTAAAAGAATTGGCAGGTGTGGTGGCTCAATCCTGTAATCCCAGCACTCTGGGAGGCCAAGGAAGAGGGATTACCTGAGGTCAGGAGCTCAAGACCAGCCTGGCCAACATGACAAAACACTGTCTCCACTAAAAATACAAAAATTATCCGGCCATGTTCTCGCATGCCTGTAGTCCCAGCTGCTCAGGAGGCTGAGGCACAAGAATTGCTTGAACCTGGGAGGCAGAGGTTACTGTGAGCCGATATTGCACCACTGCACTCCAGCCTGGGTGACAGAGTGAGACAACATCTCAAAAAAAGAAAAAAGAAAAGAATCAAGAGCTACTTATATATTGCCTATAAGAGATTCACTTCACTTTTAAGAACATACATACACTGAAAGTGAAGGAAAGAAAAAAATATATTCCATGCTAATAAAAACTAAAAGAGAGCATGGATAGTCATACTTATAACAGACAATGTAGACTGTAAGTCAGAAACTGTAAAAAGAAACTTAGAAGCTTATTACATAATGATAAAAAACAAATTTATCAAATAAATATTACAATTGTAAATATATCTTCCTACAACATTGGAGCATCTAAATATATAAAACAAATTTTAAAGGATTTTAAGAGAGACATAGATTGCAATACAATAGTAGGGGACTTCAATATTACTCTTGCAACAATGGACATATTATCCACAGAGTAAATCAAGGAGAAAATATTAGATGTAAACCATAATATTAAAAACAGACCTAACAAACATGTACAGAATATGCCATTTAACAACAACAAAGTACACATTCTTCTTAAGTGCACACACACAAAACATTTTCCAGGATAGACATGTTACGACACAAAACAAAATTTAGCAAATTTAAGAAGACTGAAATCACAACAAACATGTTTTGCAATAATAATGGTCTAAAACTAGAAATAAAATACAGTAAAAATTGTGGAAAAATCACAAATACATGAAAGTTAGACCACATGTCCATGAAAAACCAATGGGTCAATGAAGAAATTAGAAGGGAAATTTAGAAACATCTTCAGACAAACAAATATAAAAACAACATGTTTCCAAACTTGGTGGAGATAGTTAGTGGACACAAAAAATAGAGTTAAAAAAATGAATAAGACCTATTCTTTGACAGCACAACAGTGTGCTGTCACTTATATATAATATAACTTAATTATATTTTTTAAATAAAGAGTGTAAGTGGATTGTTTGTAGCTCAAAAGGTAAATGCTTGAAGGCATGGATATCCCATTTTCTATGATGTGCTTATTTCACATTACATGCCTATATCAAAACATCTCATGTACCTCATAAATACATACACCTACTATGTGCCCACTATTTAAAATTAAAAAATAGAGAAAAACCCAATATGTTCCAAAACTTATGAAGTGCAGCAAAGAGAAAATTTTATACCAATAAATGCCTACATTAAAAATGATTCACAAATAAATTACTTAATGTTAGTTCTCAAGGAAATAGAAAAAGAAGAAAAAACTAAGCCGAAAGTTACCAGGCAGAAGTGAATAATAAAGATCAGAGCAGAAAAAAAATGAAATCAAGACTAGAAAAATCATACCAAAGATCAACAAAAGTAAGAGTTAGTGTTTTTAAAAAATAAACAAAATCAACAAGCTTTTAACAAGATTAATAAGACAGAAGACACAAATAAGATCAGAAATGAAAGATAGGACATTGCAACTAATATCATGGAAATACAAAAGATCACAAAATACTACTTGGACAATTATACCTCACAAATTAGATAACCTAAGGGAAATGAATACATTCCTAGACACATAAAACCTGCTAAGATTAAATCATGAAGAAATAGAAAAGTTGAACAGACCAATAATGAATAAGAAGATTTGAATTATTAAAAGAAGTTTCCCAGCAAACAAAAGCCCAGTATCTGGTGGTTTCACTGCTGAATTCTACTGAACATTTCAGGAAAAACTAATACTAATCCTTCTCAAATTTTTCTAAAAATTGAAAAGGAGGGAATATTTACTGATTCATTTTACCATGCCAGCATTGCCCTGATACCACAGCCAGACAAGCACATCACAAAAAAAGAAAACTACAGGCCAATAGCCTTGATGAACATAAATGGAAAAATTCTCAGCAAAATATTTGCAAACCTAATTAAACAACACATGAAAAAAATAATCCATCATGATAAGTGGGATTGATCTCTGGGATGCAGGGAAGGTTCAACATATGCAAATCAAAAATGTGACACATCAATTTAACACAATGAAGAAAAAGCATATGATCACCTCATTAGATGGAGAAAAAAACAGTTGGCAAAATTCGTTATCTTTTCATGATAAAAACTGTGACCAAATTAGATATAGAAGGAATGTACCTCAACACAATAAAGACCATATATGAGAAGCCCACAGCTAATATACTCAACGATGAAAAATTGGAAGCATTTCCTCTGAAACCCAAAACAAGACAAGGACGCCTATACTATTGCTACTTCTGTTCAACATAGTATTGGACATACTTGAAAGAGCCACAGTAAATCCCAAACAGCCAAGGCAAACACAAGCAAAAGGAAAAAAGCTGAAAGTATCACACTATGTGATTTCAAACAATGTCACAAATCTAGAGTAATTAAAACCATATGATACTGGCAAAATTTGACATTTTAACCAATGAAATAGAAAAGAGAGTCCAAAAATGAACCCATGCATATATAGTCAATTGCATTTTAATAATGGTGCCAAAATACGTAATGGAAAAAGGATAGTTTTTTTAATAAATGGGGTTGTGTATGTTGCATATCCATATGCAGAAGAAAGAAAATACACCTTTATCTCACTCCATATATAAACATAAGCTCAAAATGGACAAAAGACTTAAAGATAAGACCAGAAACATAAAACTGCTGTAAGAATACACAAAGATAAAATGACACGACATTGATCTGAGCAATATATTTTTTGTGTTTGACCCAAAAGCATGGGCGACAAAAGCAAAAATAGACAAATGGGATTATAGCAAACTAAAAAGCTTATGCACAGCAAAGGAAACAACAGCATGAAGAGAGAACTTATCGATTGGAAGAAAATATTTTTCAAGTTACTCATCCTATAAGGGGTTAATATCCAAAATATAGAAGGCACTCAGACAATTCAAGAGCAAGAAAACAAAAAAGAAAATTTAAAAATAGTCAAGGAACTTGAATAGACAGTCCTCAAAAAATGTACAAATGGACAAGACCTGTATAAAATATGTTCAACACCAACTAGTCATTAAGGAAAGACAAACAATTTTAAAACCACAGTGAAATATCATCTCACATCTGTCAGAATGGCTATTATTAACAAGATGAATGACAACTAGTGTTGGTGAGAATGCAGAGAAATGGGAATCCCTGTACACAGTTGTTGGTAGAAATGTAAATTAGTACAATCATTATGAAAAACCATACAGAGATTCATCAAAAAACTAAACATTGAATTATCATATGACTTAACAATCCCACTTCTGGGTATTTACCCAAAAAAACTGAAATCAGTTCGCTGGAGAGATGTCTGCACACCCATGTTCATTGCAGCACTGTTCACAATAGCGGAGTTCTGGAAGTAACTGAATTGTTCATTAACAGATGAATGAATAAAGAAAATGTTATATGTATGCACAATGGAGTACTATTCATCCATTAAAAAAATGGTATATTTTTAAATGCTCAACATCACTAATTTTTGGGGAAATGCAAATCAAAGCCACAATGAGGTATCATCTCACACCTGTTAGAATGGCTATTACCAAAAAAGACAAAAGATAACAAGTACTGGCAAGGATGCGGAGAAAACACTTTTGGTGGAAATGCAAACTGCCATAGACATATGGAAAACTGTATAGGTTTCTCACAAAACTAAAAATACTATGGTATGAGCCAGGAATCAGTCTTCTGGACATTTACCCCAAATTTTTGAAATCAATTTGTCAAACTGATCTGAAATCAGATGTTTGCACACCCATATTCATTGCAGCATTATTCACAATAGCCAAAATATTGGATCAATGAAAATGTCTGCCAAAAGATGAATGGATGAAGAAAATATAGTAATATTGTGTAATGGAGTATGATTCAACTTTAGAAAAGAAGGGAATTTCATCATTTGCAACAACATGGATGGAATTGGAGAACATTATGCAAAGCAAAATCAGGCACAGAAAGACAAATTATGCATGTTCTCACTCATATGAGGAATCTAAAACAAACTCACAAAAGCAGAGACTAGAATGATGGTTACTAGTGTAAGGGAACTGGGCGGGGGGAGTGGGGAGATGATGATCAAAGCACAGAATCTCAGTAAGATTGAATAAATGTATTCTTTATTTAAGATTTATTGTACAACATGGTGAATATAGTTAATAATAGTGCATTGCACATTTCAAAATTGTTAAGAAAGTAAATTTCAAATGTTCCCACCACAAAAAGTAAATTTTTGCGGTGATAAATATGTGAATTAGCTCAATTTAATTATTCCATTGTATTCATAAATTGTAACATCACCTTGTACTTTATAAATGTATACAATTATAAATTGTCAACTTATAATCAAAAAGTTAACTTCTGATGGATTGCGGGTTCTGAAAATATTCCTCACATATTTACAGTAGTTGACATATATGTAGTGAGAGGCAGGAGTCTCAGATGGCCTCAGAGATTCCCACTTACTGGTGTATATACTCTGCTAAATCCTTTCCCTTAAATGTGAGCAGGATTTGTGAATACAATAGTATATCACTCCTGCAATTATTTTGTTACATGGTAGGAGAGATTTTGAAGATGATTTTAAGATCCATGATTACTTAAATTCATTAAAAAGGAAATTATCTCAGGTGAGGCTGACCTAATCAGCTGAGTCCTTAAAAGAGATCAGAAAGATTTGAAGCAAGAGAGATTTTCCTGCTGGCCTTGAAGAAGCATAGTCCATGTTGTGAGCTGCCTATAGAGGATTTATACTGCAAGGATCTTAACTTGGCTTCTAGGAACTGTGTGCATTTCCTGGTTGATGCCAGTGAGAAAACTATGTCTCCGGTCTTATATCTAAAAATCACTGAACTTCATTAACAACCGATGATCTTGAAAGAGGATCCCAAGCCTCAGGTTACATTGCAGTCTAGTCAATATCTTGATTTTAGTCTGGTGAGACCCTGTGCAGAGCACCTAGCTAAGCCATGCTCAGATTCCTGCTCCACAGAAAGTGTGAGGTAATAAATTTGTGTTGTTTTAAGCTGCTAAATTTGTGTAATTTTTTTATGAGGCAACTTGTTCATTCATTCATTAGGGACAAAGAAAATAAAAAAAATAGTTGCTCAGAGGTATAAATAAGTTTTTGGAAAATTAAAATAAGCCAATAAAAATTGGTAACTAAGGACAAAAGAAAATAAATCTAATGTACCAACAGAAGCAGGAAATGATAAGAAGACCTTATTCACCTTGCAGAGTAACAGAAAAAGAGGCAAAGGACATGGAAATGAAGGTACTGAAGGGGACTGATTGAAAGGACCTACTTTCCCTCTCACCCCTACAGAAGACCAGAGATTTATTTTCTGAAGAAATTTAATTGGAATCCTTTTACTTAGGCTATTTGGAACCGTAGATCTTGGGATGTGTTTTAGTACTACATATTGGAGTTGCAGAACCATCTTCCCACTGCCACAGAGGTATACTTCAAAAACAGATGAATGGTGGACTACATTGTTACAGAAATTGCTCAATCCCAAAAGGAAGGATATTGAAGTACTGACGTTTGGGGGTATTCCAAAGAAAAGGCCATTTTCCTGTTTCTCTATTAACGTAGGTCATGTGTTAATAATTCCTACTCATGTCCTCAGAACTTTTGACAATCTCCTCTGTGCTTCAGTCTTCATTTTTCATGTGAGACCAAAAATAGAAAGATATTGAAGAAAGTTTAAGGGTAATAGGACTCCAGAAACAAACAGGAAACATGATAACAAAACTCAGTAGTAACACTGGATATAGAAGATACAGTAATGCTTTCAAAATTATGAAAAAATAATGATTTTTTAAACTAAAATTTTATACCCATTATAAACTTAAATTAATGGTAAGGGCAAAATAAGGTCATTTATCAACATTCAAGTTTTCAATCTATAGCTCTCATACACTGCTTTATGAGCTTCCTAGTGGGATAAGGTTGGAAAAATAAGAAATATAGATAGCATTTACCCAAGAAAAAAATCAAATGCCCAGCATTTGAAACTCTACAAATTTAAAAATAAAATTCATAGTAGAAATATCATAAAGCTGTTGAAGATTAGAGGAAAATGATGATATACACATAGAAAATTATAGATACAAAAAATAAAAAAAATTGTAAGAGAAAGGAAATATAACCAATGTAAATTACCTGGCTTAACAATTTTCACTATTTATATAGTCAAAATAATGTGAATACCCATAGTATTGATTCACTCACAGTTGTGCTAAAATTACATTGAGGAATAGGGAATAAGGAGTTGAGAAGAATAATGGTGTTAATTCCTGAACTATTATAATAGAAAACAAATGCATATCTAAAACTGAGAAATACAAGTTTGACAATATCGTCATATTTACTTATGCTTATAGTGTTATCACATCAAACAGGTTTAAAAATCAAGGAAGAAAAGATGTGGAAAACAAGAGTGATAGAACAAAGAATTGCTTCTTCCTGTAATAAACTTTATAATACTAGTTCATTTTCTTTAAATGTGTGATAGCATCATTTATAAATATGAAAATTAGAAAATGAGATTAAATACTCTTTATCATATTTAATACAATATTATCCCATGTTTGATGAAAAACTAAAGATATAACTTTTTCACACAGTTAATAAAAAGTAAAGTTGAGACACAAGTTTAAACTCATTATTCTGCCTTTAAAGTCAGTCCTCAATTCCCTACACTATATTCCCAGTATAATAATAGACAAGTAAAAATAATACCCATTAAATGTTATGAAAGATTGTTAGTTTGAGACAAAAAGCATCTGTATTAGTTTTCTAGGGCTGGCACAATAAATAATCATAAATAACCTGTTTTAAAATAATAGAAAATGAATTTCTCATATATCTGGAGGCCAGAAATGGGTTGGTTCCTTTGAGATTCCCTGAGGCTCTGGTTTCATGCCTTTCTCTTAGCTTCCGACTTCTGCTGGCGATAGTTGGGATTTGTAGACACATCACTCCCATCTTTGCCTCAGTCTTCACATCACCTCCCACTCTATGTGTCTTTCTGTCTTCTCTTCCATCTCATACAAAGATTTAGGATTGGCCTGAGTAATCTAGGATGATCTCACCTAAAGATCATTAATTCAGTTACCTCTCAAAGACATGTCTTATATAAGGTCACATTGACACATGCCACGTGAACATATCTTTTGAGTAGCTACTATTCAACCCACTATAGTGTTTACATCTTATTTTTACATCCTTATTATTGTTGAGTTGTCTGTCTTGATGGACACTGCCATTGAGGTAATTGAGTTTCCTTATGTGTATTATTATATAAGATTTGCAGTTAGTATATTTTTCTCCAAGATGTAGGATCCAGTATTATCTTTGAGAACAGCTAAAGTTAGAATCTGTATGATGTCATCTCAGAGTACAAAAAAGGCCATGTGATTTTATTGTCAAAAGAACAGTCCCTCCTTTGAATTACTAAAGAGCTGATTACAAAAAAAAGTTGTAAATGTTATTTACAATTCTCTCTTGTTTTCTAATGAAGGTGGGTCCTAGGTATTCAGAGGGACTTTTTTTTTTGATGAAAGAGGCAATGTTTCTGAATAAGTGCATTTGGGAGAAATAAGACAGTAAAATTAGTTTGCTTTTAAAAAAAGGATGCACAGCGAAGACTCAGAGAAAATAAAGAGTAAGGAAAAGTGAAAAAGCAAGACTGCATGTACAAAGAGACAGGTGAAGAATGCCATGATTGTGGACAGTTAGATGCTTAGTGTGGAATTACATCAACAAAGAATTAAGGAAGTTTTATGTTATGGAGGAAGTAGTGTAAGTCTCCATACTTTGAAATCTCTGTTCAATCTATATTAGCTGCTGTTGCTTTATAAGATGCATCATTTTAAAGGTGGTGCCGTGAAGTCCTGCTTCAAAGTTGGTTTGGAAGAAAATAGAGGCTGCCAATGGGACATGGATTGCATTTAAAATTAAAGTTTATATTTCCCATAGGTGGTTAAATAAATCCAACCAGTTGTTTTACACTTAAGATTTGATTTTGCTGACAATTGGAAAGGTGTGTCGAGGGCAGTACTCATGCTCTTAATGGGGACAAAACAGAAGGAGGAAAGAGTAAAAAATGAGTCATCTCATGGCATAACTGGATATTTTATTCAGAAATATACCTGGAAAATACCCCTTGTTACAAATATGAAACCAACATATTATATATTGCATCATTTGACTTCTCTAGTCAAATTCCTTCAACCATGAGGATTAGTGTATACTCTGTGAACAAGTAACAGGCATAATAGGAATAACTTCTATCTCTTGAAATTGCAATATTGTATGTATCAGTCCTCAAGGAGTACTAAAATTTATCTTTTGATTAAAATAAACCATAAGGGAAATCTGTAAATTCTACAAAATGTATGTTGGGGATATTATGAAACTTTTGAAAAGTCTGAGTCTTTGATTTAACAAAGCATTTTATTGTTTCCTATGGCTCTAAACTAATATAAAATAATTATCTTAAGCATGTATATAAGAATGTATAATAAGGAAAGTGTAATAAAGAAAAAAATAGGTATGTTGGGAAAAAAGCATATTTGGGAATAACGGTTTCCAAGTTGTGACTTCTGGAATGTTTTATTGCAAAAAGCCTGTCTCTTTTAGGTAGCCAATCGTGATTGTGTTAAGGGTGACTTATTTGTTGTTACTTACAATAGTGAAAGTTCCATTCACTATTAGGTTTGATCCTGACCCTACTATTTACTAAAGTGTATGATCATGTGAGGTTATATAACAACTCTAGATCTCAATGTGCTTATCTGTATAAAAAGAGTAACTGTACCAATCACATAGGGTTTTGTAAGGAATAGATACAGCTGAGGTGAAAACAATATAATATGAAGTAGTAGACATTACAAACATACAAACAGGCAATAAAAATAGTATATGTGAATTACTCTGATAAAGAAAATATGAATACAAGCAAAGCCTAAAGAGGGACTTCTAATCAAGACTTGGGAATATCCTTAAAAGAAGAGAAACCAGAGAAAATTTTCTGAAGAATCTAGTAATTGAATGAGTAACAGGGAAGTGAGTAGCTAGGTGAGAGGGCAGGAGGTCTCCCTGTAAAGTGATCAGAGATGGGGTAGTTCTGAGATGGAAGAAAACAAAATATTGATTATAATAATTCTCTATATTTTTCTTTGGCATTCATAATGTGACTTAGCTATTTAATATCTGTGTTTCCTGGTGTATTGTGAGTTTCATTAGAAAAGTAACTCATCTGTCTTGTCCATCACAGAAAAAAAAATGGCACCCAGTAAATGTTTCTGGTGTATTTGGCAATCAAACACTATTTACATTGTCGTCAAATACCTTACTGTCTAGAATATATTTTGGGAAAAATGAATCTAATCTATTTTGATCACCTTTCATCACATAAAAATTTATAAGTGAAGTAGGTTTAATATAAAATTGGTGCTTCAATTTTCAGTCTTTATATTTTGTCCAGTGACCTCCTTTCTTTTAGAGAAGAAATGTGATCTAACTAAACTAATATTCCGAAAAGTTTGTTTAATTTGTTCCCATTAAAGAATACATGAAAGGTTGAAATTTTTAAAGGGTATTATTTAGTGAAAAATAAAATATAATATTTTAAAATTCTACAATATCAGCTAGAAACTGTTTTTTGATGATAAGGCAAGGAAAGCACACTCCTTTGCTTATTATTGTAATAAAGTTTATTTGGTTTTTTTTCCTTTTGTTAGAAGTTAAGTGTTCATAAAAGGTGGGGGAAACTGTACAAAGAAAGGTTATATTGTGTTATCTTTGCAAATGAATAATCCATAAAAGTCATGTGTTTTATTTTATTTGTTAATATGTTATTGGTGGTAACTTACTTATGATCTTATACTATGGGAACTCCTGTAGTTTTGCATTTTGTTTCATTTTAAAAAGGGTATACTAGTTTCCATAACTGTAAGAAACAGAGACTTCAGATTTTCCTAAAAACACTAGATTTAATAAGAAAAATTTAGAGATTTAAATTGGAACTTTGTGTTAAAAATAGTAACAATTCTTCACTATCAGTTTTAATTTTAAACTCTCTAAGTTTATTGCCCTAAGTTTGTGTTGTACATTTATTTTACTGACTATATTTTTTATTGTAAAAATTACTCAGGGCTTCGGGAGGCTGAGGTGGAAGGATTGCTTGAAGCCACAAGTTTTAGACCAGCCTGTGCAACACAACAAGACCTTGTCTCTACAAAAAATTAAAATTAAAATTAAAAAAAACCAATTAGGCAATGTGGTGGCACATGCTTGTAGCCCTAGCTACTTGAGAGGCTAAGGTGGGAGGATCGCTTGAGCAGAGTTAGAGGTTATGATGAGCTCTGTTCTGGCTACTGCACACGAGTCTAGGTGACAGAGCAAGACCCTGTCTTACAATAAATAAATAAATAAACAGATTATGGAATAGCTCAAAGTCTTAAACTTTTAGGTATCAGGTGCCTTTGCTACTTCTAAACTGCTGGCTTGAGTTTCCTAGTGAGACCGCACAGTTGTTGCTGTGCGTACGTGCGTGCGTGTGTGGGTGTGTGCCTATGCGTATGTGATTTAGTAAGCAATTTCATCAAAATCTTAGAGATAATAAAATATTAAGATTCATACTGTAGCAACAAATTTATCAGTGTAAATAAAACAGATGCATTTCTTTTAAAACACATCTTGTCAAAACTGACATAAGAAGAAATAAAAAATTTGATCAGATTCAAATTCATTTAAGTAATTTAATCTGTTACAAAAACTGTCTTAAAAAGAAAACTCTGGATTGGATTCAGATGGATTATAGGGTGAGTTTTATCAAAAAGTAAAGCTTGACATAGTAGATCTTACAAAACTTTCAGAAAATAAAGGAGAGAACATGTGCTAACTTGTTCTATGAGGATGGAATGACCCTGGTACCAAAACTTGAGGATTATATCACAAGAAAAATACAGACCAATATCACTCTGAAAAATAGACACTGTTTTTGCAAAATATCAGAAAATCAAATGCAACTATATATAAATATCATATAATAATATATAATAATTTATCATATATTTAATAATTTATCATGACCAAGTTGAAATGTAATCTTTTCTGTGTTTGCTTGTTGTTTTTGGTAACATTTGAAAAAACTTTCTTACTACATTAGTGGTTTAAAGAAGAAAAACTACTAGATCATGTGAGTACGTATAGATAAATTCACTTTAGTTTGTGTTTAAAAATAGTATTATTCTATTCTTAAGAAGTTTAAGTCAAAATAATAGTATTACGAATCAGAATAAGATTGCCTTAAGAAGAGGGAACTTACTGAAGTAGTCATAATGGGCCATTCTGGTATGATGGAAATATTACTTATATTGATTAATGCAGTGGTTTATTAAAACGAACTTATAACCTTCAGGATGTGCAGTTTATACAAATTTCACCTCAATTTAAAAATATAAAATGAATGAGTACAAAATAATTACAAAAATTCTGCACTATTTTTAATCACCTTTCGAATTCTGATTTCCTATGTTGTAATAAAAATGATAATGTTTATAAAAGTTCTTTGCAAGTTATAAAGTATTCAAAGTTGTTTAGCATTTTATCTCATTGTTATGTTTTATCAAGGTAATCAAATTTTATTAAGGACTTTAGCTATTCAAATATTTGCATTCTTGATGCATTTGGTAAATAACTTCAAACTTCTTTCCTATCTGTAACTATGTGTATCATTAAAACTTTTCATGTTCTTTAAATGTACAGTTGCTTTTAGAGTGTAACTTTAAGAGTTCTATATCTTGATCTTAGCACATACATTTATAAAAATTTCATAAATCATATGAATTCATAAAAAATTAAATTTTTCCTTAGATGAAAGTTATCATTTCTTTTAAAATGATTATTACTTTCAAAATCTATTATGCTGCCTGTCTGAACAGTGGATTTTGTTGCTCTGAATATGGAGTTACATCAGCATTGTAATAAAAATATTTTTCAGAATTTTTAAATGTGGATTTTCAGTAATTATTAACCACAGATAATTGGGAGATACTGGGTTGTATATACTGGGGTTGGTATAAATTTGTAACAAAATTTATGGAATCAAGTAGAATTGAATTTTTATCTCTTTTTGAATAAATATTAAAAACATTTATTCTCGCTTGTAATCCCAGCACTTTGGGAGGCCGAGGTGGGTGGATCACGAGGTCAGGAGATTGAGACCATCCTGGTTAACACGGTGAAACCTCGTCTCTACTAAAAATACAAAAAAAAAAGAAAAATTAGCCTGGCGTGGTGGTGAGTGCCTGTAGTCCCAGCTACTCGGGAGGCTGAGGCAGGAGAATACCATGAACCTGGGAGGTGGAGCTTGCAGTGAGCGGAGATCGCACCACTGCACTCCAGCCCAGGCGACAGAATGAGACTCCGTTTCAAAAAAAAAAAAAAAAGTATTCTTTGAGTAGCTCTGGCTGTGAACAATATCCCCCAAATTGTTTTCCTCATCTCCTTTTCCACTCAATAGCATTACCTGCCTAAGTTAATTCTACTTAAGCTATTTAAGAACATTGTAAAATGTGAATATGAGAAGTCTCTGTTTCAGATGGAAGATAAACTATGTAATTTTAAGGCAAATCATTTACAGTAAAATATAATGTAATTCAATAAGCATATAATAATTTAAGAATGTCTATTGCAAACATAATTTTTTCACTCTATTTTAAAAGTTTTATTTATCTATTGCATTTTTAAATTCGTTGAGCTGGAAATACCATAGAACATTTGTCCTAACAGTTAAATTTATTTTTTTTTAATATCTTCTGTTCACAACAAGTAAATGCTTATTGAAATACATTTTCCAAATGGAAACTTGAATATATTTTATTGAATTGTACATTTTATATGTTTTAAAAAGTCCATATTATTACCAAAATGCTCCTTATAAATATAGATTCTTATTGATGTGTATTTCATATTGTACACCCAATATAAATTTGATAGTTTATAACCAGATACATTCTATTAATGTGTTCTCCATAATCTTATACTTTGGTTCCAATTAAATTCTACAAAAGCAAGAAGAGGATGTTAATAATCAAATAGAGCAATACAGTGAAGATTTCTGAAAAAAAAGTTGTCTTATTTTTCCTTGAATATATTATTAATGCATACAAATGTTGGAGAAAATTATATTACTACCTAATATTGAAAAGATAAAAGATATTTTACTTCTGAGAAACCTTTTTACTGTCATTTTTATTTACTTTCAATTAAAAGAAATTTAGTAGAGAAGAGGAAACACTATGACCTCTGGTAGATTGATTGCAAAAATGGAATTTATTCTGCAGTCTTCTCTGATTCCTCATTTTGGGACATTTTTAGTCTTCTGCTCCATACATCATAAGGCAGATTCTATTTTCCTGCTCCTTGAATTTGATTTTTCCTGTGGCTTGCTATAGCTAATAGAGTGTGGAGGAAATAACGTGGTGCCACTTACAATAACAGGCCTAAAAAGACTTCGGAACCCTTCCTCTCCCGTGAGTACAAGTTGATGTAAATCTATAGGAGGATGACAGATCACAGGAAGCAGAGCCAGTCATCTCAATCTAGGCCGTCCTGAATTAGTGAGATGCTAGCAGAGCCATTATCTGTTAACAGAGGAATGAATGAGCCCAGCCAAATCAAGGAAGCCTGCCCATATTAGTTAAAATTTCCGGAGTATCTGTATCTCATGAGGGAAAATAAGTGGTTGTTATTTTAAGTTACTAATTTTATAGTAGTTTGTTAGGCAACAACAGGTAATTCATATACCATCATGTAATTAAATGTACTACAATAATTATTCTACTTCATTCAAAAAGGGAGTCACATAAATCTCTATCTTGAAGTTTTAAAAAAGATTGTATAGTTTCTATTTTTTGTATAAAAAGATTTTTTATACAAGCTATAGTAGGAATTAATTTCTTAATGCAACTATAAGTTTTCCAAGCATGAATTACTTCGGAATTCATTATTTTCTCCACTGAATTGCAATTCCTACAATAACCCCATCCCTTATTATAAACCAAGTTATTATACACACACACACACACACACACACACACACACTCGTATACATATATCATGAGTATTGATGTGTATTTCATGTTGTACACCCAAGATAAATTTGATAGTTTATAACCAGATACATTCTGTTAATGTGTTCTCTATAATATTATACTTTGTCTTTTTGAACATTGAGTGTAATGTTTTATACAGGTTTTTATGTAGATATATTTTATCAGATTTGGATAGTTTCCTTCCGTTCCCAGCTTAAAAGTTTTGATCATGAATTTGATCATATATCATGAGTATATGTATATGAGTGTGTGTGTGTGTATGTATAAAGTGAGTAAGAAGGACACACATGTACACGATATATGTATATGAGTGTGTGTGTAAATGTGTGTATATATATATGTATATATATGTCTGGATTCTATAAAGTTTTTTATTGTCCTTTTTACTTACTTCTGTGCCACTGCTACATACCTTAAATACTAGAGGTCTTTGTAGATGTTGATATCTAGTAGGAGAAGTTCCCCATAATTAGTTCTTTTTCTTTAGAATTATCTCAGTAATATTTAATCTTTTGCTTCTGCCTGTAAATTTTGGAATCCTATTATTGAATTTTGTGAAGGACCTTGTTGAAACTTTAATTTGAAAATGTGAATTAATTTTCATAGTATGATAACTCCATGGAATTGAATATTTTTGTCCAGGAAATTTCCATTTCCATTTATTTAAATCATCTTTTATGTCTTTGAAAAAAAAGTTAAAGTTTACTACTAAAACATAATGCATACTTTTACTGGAATTATTCTGAGATACTATACATTTTAACTACTGAATTACAAGTATTTTTGTATTATATTTGCTAAGTTAGTATTATTGTGAAAGCATATTAGTCAGGGTTTATCAGAGAAACAGAACCAATAGAACATATAATAAATAAGAGATTTATTATAAGGAAATAGCCCATATAATTATGGAGACTGTAAAGTCAAACAGTCTGCAAACCAGAGATCCAACAAATCTAATGATATAGTTCAAAAGCCTGAGAACAAGAGGGCTGATGGTATAAATTGCAGTCCAAGTCTAAAGGCCTAAGAATTAAGAACATCAAAGGCAGGAGAAGATTGATGTCCCAACTAAAGCAGTCAGGCAGATAGTGTGTAAGTCTACTCTTCCTGCATAGTTTCGTTCTATTGAGGTCCTCAATGAATTGAATGATGCCCACCCACACTGGGGAGGTCAATCTGTTTTACTCAAGTCCACCAATTCAAATGCCAGTTTCACCTGGAACTGTCCTCACAGATACTCCCAGAAATGATGCTTAATTAGATATCTAGCCATTCCATGGTCCAGTTAAGTTGATATATAAAATTAACCATCACAGAAAAATCACAATTAAAACTTTTAAATTCAATTTTAAAATTTACACCAGCAAAATTGCCAGATTTTTTTTATTTCTGTAAATTCTTCTGTAGATTCTGTTCAAATATTTATTTAGATAATTGTGAAATCCAAATAATAGCTGTCTTTCTTCTCATTCCACATATACATATTTATTCTCTTATATTTAAATATATTATATATATATAAGCCCATTCATATATGTGTATACATATGTATATATGGAATGAAAACAATATATATATATATATTTGCTGTTACTGTTTATTACATCGCTAGGTAGGACTTTCAAGAGTATGCTGAATAAGCATAGTGTTAGTAAACATCCTTGTCTTTTTCAACACCGAGTGTAAAATTTTATACAGGTTTTTATGTAGATACATTTTATCAGATTTGGATAGTTTCCTTCCATTCCCAGCTTAAGAGTTTTGATCATGAAAACTGCTGAATTTTATTGTATGCTTATTCTGCAATTACCAAAATAATTATATGTTGGCTTTGATTTGGGAACAGTTTCTTTAGGATTTTTGCATCTATGTTTATGATTGAGATAGAGTGTAATTTTTTCATAAGGCTCATTCAGATTGTGAAATTAAGATTAGCCTCATATAATGCATTTAAGATGGATTTTCCCTTTCATTTTTCTTGGGAAATAATGGTAACAAGAAAAAACTTTTTGACACTTGATTATTCACTATTGGTCTCCTAAAAAGTCATACAGGACTGCTTTGTTTTGAGGACTAGATTTTTTTAACTATTATTTAAATGTAATGATTACAGATATCTTCATATTTCCTATTTCCTCTGAAGTAATATTTCTTAATATGTTCTAAAATTGTTCATTTTTAGTATTCAATTTACTTTTACATAGTTTTAATTTTATTTTTTCTAATTTATTATGTTCCAGTATTAGTGATACCTCTACTACATTCCTAGTACTTTTAAAGTTTGCTTTCTTTCTTTTTCATAGCATAGTACAGAAGCTTGCCAATGTTATTAGTGTTCACATAATTTGCTTTTTTATCTCCTCAATTTAATTTTTTCTGTTTATTCATTTATTTTCTTATATTTCTTCTTCTTCTTCCACTTTCTTTGAGGTTATTTTGTTGTTATATGTGTGTATAAAATATATATTTATGCATGCATCTATACATGCATATATTTATACATATGTACATATAATATATATATTTAATGCAGATATACACAAATATACATACATACAAACAAGTGTATGCACACATATAGAGAGTATATGTACTTCCTAAAATGTATTTGTAACACCAAAATTCATACTTGTGGAACTTTTGTAGTCATTCAAGAGCATGCACAGAGCAGTGAAAAATTCCAGTCACTCAACATATACATTCCTAGATGAAGTTAAAGAAGATACTCTGCTTTCTTGTTTAAATTTTCATACTGTAAGCAGGTGTCTTTTATATGATCTATACAGTGCCATTTTTTTTTATATTTTTGTGCTTTTAATTGGTTAGTTCATCACTGTTTAACTGGCCCCCAGGCATAGAGTTGAGTTGCTGTCTAGTGTTTGTAGGCACAAGAAGATTGTGATGTGCCTTGTAGGGAAAAATACTTGTGTTACATAAGGCTTGAATTATAGTTCTATTGGTTGTGAGTTCAATGTTAATCAATCAAAAATACATATTAAGTAAACAGAAGCACACATAAATAAAGCTCTCTACTAATCAGTAGATGAAAATATGACCAGAATCTCTCATCATGAACTTACCTCTGTACTTTTCCCAGGAGCAATGCTTCAGTATTTGCTAATTTAGTGATCACAACACCATGAAAATATTAGAATCAACTATACTCTTACATTTATACACACATACATGTATGTGTTACATACATCTAATTTCTAGTTATCTCTATTGCCTTAATTTCCACATAATTAGGATTAACTTCGTATGTCTTTTGTAATATGCTAAGAATTTATTTTATTTTATATCTTATTTATTTTTTCACCGTATTATTAGTTTACTTAGCCTTCACCTTGACTTAGAAAAGAGTGAAGGCAATTTACGTAAATGTATACGTAATAATATAAAACTAAAAATAAGGGAAACAACTCAGGGGTGTATAAATGCTGATCCTTTAAAAGTATTCATGCCTTTTGACTTAATAACATTGCTAAAAATGGAAAAATAACTAGTGAGTACTAGGTTTAATAACTAGGTGATTATAATTTATTACATAAAATATTTAACAAACGTTAAGAATGTTAAGGTTTAAGCTAGCTAATTTGAATATCTTTTGCAAAGTATCATTTTGGCTAATTTTGATAGAAAAAAATAACAATTTTGAAGATGTCCTCATCCTTTATGAGCTTTTTTTCACATTCTTTTATTTTTTTTCAAGTTCTATGTGTAATATCTATATTAAGTTTCTATTGAGAATTTTGGATGTAGATCAGACTTATGATTCTAACTATATTGCTTAGTGTAAGAAACCTTAGTCTATCCATTTCTGAGTGCCTTATTATAAATTGAACTATAAATTGATTATTAAATACTTACCATAAGAAACATTTATTTGTGGTTGTGTTAAGAGTCGGGGAAGTGGCACTAAATTCACACTTCTCTTCCTTAGTATATATGCATTTTTACCTTGTCTTTCTGACCACAAACCTCAGGGTATTTGAATGTTGCTTTTTCATTTCAGTAATCCTGCAGGTCAGAACCAGTCTTACTTCATATCTTATACAACATATTTGGGAGAACAGAGATACCAAATTACTTTCCAAATTATACTTTAGTGCAGGAGGTAAGAAGTGAAAAGGACTAATCTGGCATTACAGGAGGTGTGTGATGTAGCATTTTCTCCCTTGATTGTCACTCTGTTGCATTTCATCTTTTAGATATCGATGGCATTTGTTCACTTCATGTTATATCTTTTGTCATCAGGCTTTTGAGACAATTATGATGCATGTGGATCAATCACCTAAGGTTTTCCAGTTTATTTTATAATTTGTGGTGATATCTGAAAGGTGATAATTAAAAATCTAATCATATTTGATATATAAAATAGACTCTACAAAATAATGGCAAGTTGTTTTTCTAGTTTCCACTGTCTATCCTTCAGGGGATAGTTTCAGGATTTGAGATCAGATTTGGTTTGTCAAAAAAATTGCAATATTGTTGTTATCTCCATTGTCCTCTTTCCATTCATGATTTAAAGAAATACAGTAATATATTTTATTTTCATTTACCTAACATAATGGGTAGAAAGCAATTTTATACAGTATTAGTTAATTGTCATGGAAACAGATTTTCTTTAACCCATACATAAGGGCATTTAAAAGATGAAAAGGAGTGTAGAAAGCCTGAAAAACTGTTTTGTCAACTGATAATGCGGCAAGTTATAGCCTGAATGACATTTTCTTGGGTTATTTGGATATAGTGTTTGTATTCTTAGCAGACTGGAAATATATTGTTAGCCACATCATGGAAGTGTTTTCCACATCTATCCTTGTTATTGTTTTTAAGTCTTTTAAAATGTTATTTTTAGTTAAGAGATTTTTTTTGTTAGAGTTTCAACCTTTTTGTTTGGATTAAATTAATTAAGTTTTCATTTAGAAACTATATCGGAAAGTGGTCAGTTGTAAACAAAAGAATGCATTATAGTCTGTTTAAGCTAAGAAATGACAATACAGGAAATTATGTGGTTAAATAATTGTCGGAATGTCAAAAGTCAGTATCTAGGCTAAGGTTTTAGGAAAATTTTTAGCACCCAGATATATTCTGTCTCTGCCAAAATCAGTAAAACTGCTCCATCACTGCATAAATTGATGAATCAAGAATCTGCTAGCTTCAGACCATTCCACCACAGCCATGATCTGTGTTAGCCAAATGGATGTTCTATATTCTTAGCTTTCTTTTACCTGACCTAAATCTTGAAAATGCATCTGATTGCTATATAGTACATTATATTCAAAACTCTAGATGAAAAGAAATCTTTGGTATGCACTTTTTCCTGTCTGTAATCTGCTCCTGAGATATTGCAGGAATAGATGTTGGATGAGCCAATTCCCAGTATTTGCCACAGTCGACAGCTATTCACCAACCACACATAGCACACATACTCTGCTTCTTGTGCTTACAAACTGAACAACAATTACAGCAATAGCCTACTACCAACTAAACTAACATCAACAATTCACTGAATGTTCTTATCCTATTCTTCAGGGGAGACAACTCATCTGTCACATTTATGTATCTGGGTGTTTTTAATTCCCCATTTATTTCAGTCACAATCTATCCTCAATTTTTTGCAATCTATGAACTAAATGTTAAATTTAAATACCACTAGCCCATCCTATATAAAATAATACTGTAAAATGGGAAGGGAAAAGAAAAAATTAGTTAAATTATATAATTATATAATAAAGTTACAAAACAATGGGTAGTTCATATGGTCTTTGTTTTCACAACAACCATGAGACCATAATTCGCATGTATGATAATTTTTTTGCACATATTCCATGCATTTTTTTTGTCCCCACTCAGGATCTTTGCTGAACTGGGTTCTTTATCTGACTAAATGACCTAGGTTATTTTATCTTGATATCATCTTAATAGGTTTTACCATTAGGTAGAGAGATAATAGTTTCCCCTCCATGCTCCCTTTGTGTAGGAGGAACCTCACTTTTCTGTGATGATCTGAATAATTCTCCCCACAAACACATCAACTTTTTTTGTTTCTTGTTTGCTATAATAGCCCCTATACCATAGTGCTGCATCAGGGGCTTAGCACTTGTCTGATCTGTAGGTTGGCACACTGAACAATCAGTTTTGGCAGTAGTGTAACCTATCTTGATGAAGAGAAGGTTCTGTAAAGTCCAGGTATAAATCTCTACTCCTGCCAGCATGTCCTCTTCTTGTCTGAGATCATTTAGTGACCTGGGAAGCTGTAGAGAGAAGAAGAAGAATTTCCACAGAGGTCTACTCAAATATCTAAAGAGTTTTTCTAAGGTGAGAATTCACACAAGACACAACTTCTCACACTCATCCTATTTGGAAAGTCCTATCAGCACAGCTTCTCCTTTTCACTCATCTTCCAGTCATGTTCTTTCTGGGTCTTTGTCTATAAAGCCAAATTATAAACATATGCTCATGAAATCAGAAAAGTTCCATACATCTAACCACTTATCTTTCTAGGAAAAGTGAATAACTGTATGTTCTGCTTGAAATTCTGCCCTTTGGAAATATTTCCTTTCCTCTCAGTTTCCCAGCATCAACTTCAGTGGGATTATAATGCTATAGAACCATGCTTTAGTATTTTCTTACCCACTGTGGCAGGTTCCATTTTTAGCCTCAATTTTAATTCTTCACTGCTTCATGAACAAGATTCATGGGCATGTTACTTTTTAAATTACTCTCACTAAGCCATCAGAGTATGAGTCCTTACTCATTTGCTTAGATCTTTCTTTGTGTCTTTGCCCAACAGAATGCAGCTGAAGTGCTGATGTTCTAGTTCTGACCAAGGTCTTGCATATTTCCATATACCTTCTCTCACCTTTGTCATTACCATGAGGAATATGGTGAAGCTTCCCTGGACAGTGAAGCCTGAAGCTGGATGCCCCATCTGGCTGCAGTGAGAATAAAATTCACCTAACTGAGCATAGAAAACATCAGCTAAATCTCAAGACCCAAATATACAGATTTGTGTGCAATAATGAATGATTACTATTTAAAACCACTTCATTTTAGAGTTAGATGCACAGCATTATTGTGGCAATAGCTAGACAATATACGCAGTAGCAAGATCGAAGGGAAGTCTTTATGAAATCATAATTGTGAGTTAAGGAAAGGGTGTTAGTGCAGCAGGACTGAGTGAAATAAGAGTTGGGTCACTGAGTAAAAATATACTTATAAGGATAAAGTTAGATAAAATGTCAAGATTAGCAGTCTTGAAGCATTCTTCTTCATAGAAACATAGAATGGCCAAGAAAAAACGGTCAGAATCAACTTTGTCAAAACTCTGGAAAGCACTCAAAGATTTAGAGCAATGCAAATAAATATCAAATCAAAACAAAAATAGGCAAATTTTAAATGTAGGAATGCCTTGTGGCGTTTTTATTTGACCTTTCTCTAATACTCATTAGCTCAGTGATGGTCTTAAAGATAGCATCCTGTGTTCCCAATATGAACCCTGTTCTCTGGATCTGGAGAGAAAAGAGCAGACCTTACTTAAAAAGAGCTGTATTTCTTCATTCTAACCTGCTCGATGGCTATTTGAAGGATTCATGCAAAGTACTTGTCTGTGTTTTGCCTAACTAGTAACGATGGACATAAAGACTATGCACATTCCTCCAAAAAAAAAAATTAAAACTGTAAAATTGAGAAAAAAAAACCCATAACCACTTGTGACAAGAGACTGTGATTGAGGCATACAGTAGAGTACTTAAAGCTTGGAAGAAAAAGCTAGGTAAAGAGTTTCTTTGGGTTATCTCTTCATTTAAAAGTGCGTATATGGACTAGAGTATTAGAAAGCTATGCATATGGCCAGAATAGGACATAAGCTAAAAACAATGAGAAGACTTTATACTTTTATGTCTGGCTGATATCTAGTCTCAAAGAAAGCCTGGATGATCATTGAAAGAATTCCCTAGCACAGAACCCATCTTCAAAGATTGGGTGAGATTTTTTCTTCTTCTTCTTTTTTCTTTCTTTCTATCCCACTCTCACTCTCGCTCTTGCTCTCAATCTTTCTCATGTTTTGATCTCATTGTATCTTTTTTTTGCTCCTTCTTTTCAAAGAAATATCTATCAAAACATAGTCAAACAAAATCTAAAGAGACTTCAGAGAATACACATTGCAAATAATACATAATTTACAAAAATGTCTTAGAAAAGTCACTAAACAAACAAATAATTACAGCCTACAGCAAACAATATGCCACTTCAGGAAAAAAAAATTACTAGGTAGGCAAAGAAAACAGAAATGATAGTTTACTCACCAGGTAAAAGAACAGAAACTTCCCCTAAGGAAGTAGAGACATTAGATTTACTAAGATACTTTAAATAAACTATCTAAATATACTCAAAGAGTTAAGGGAAATTATGGAAAAAGAGCTAAAGAAAATCAGAGTAATTATTTAGGAACCTAATGAGAATAAAAATGAAATGATATAGATTATAAAAACGAACTAGATGGCTAAAAAGTAGAATAACTAAAATTAATAATTCATTAAAAAAGGATTCAGCAGCAGTTTTGAACAGGCAAAACAATGAATTAATGAACTTTAATATAGGTCATTTGAAATAATCTTATCTGAGGAACAATAAGAAATAAACAAATAAAAGTGACTGGAGCCTAATGGACCTGTTAGACATCACCAGAAGAATCAAAATATTCATATGGGAGCTCCAACAGGAGAACAGAGAAAGGGTCAGAAAGAATATATAAATAAATGTGATGAGAAATTTACCTATTAGGTGAAAGAATAAATCTACACATCTAAGAGGCTCAACAAACTCCTAGTAAAGTAAATGCAAAGATATCTACACCAAGACACATTATAATTAGCCTATCAAAAGACATAGAGAAATAGAATCTTGAAAGCAGCAAGAAAGAAGCAACTCGGCTGGGCATGGTGGCTCACGCCTGTAATCCCAGCACTTTGGGAGGCTGAGGTTGGCGGATCTTGAGGTCAGCAGTTTGAGACCATCCTCACCAACATGGTGAAACCCTGTCTCTACTAAAAATACAAAAATTAGCTGGGTGTGGTGGCACACGCCTATAGTCCCAGCTACTTGGGAGGCTGAGGCAAGAGAATCACTTGAACCTGAAAGGCAGAGATTGCAGTGAGGCAAAATCACACCACTGCACTCCAGCCTGGCAACAGAGTAAGACTGTCTCAAAAAAAAAAAAAAAAAAAAAGCACTCCTCATATACAAAGAAGCTGCAATAAAATTAATGGCAGATTTATTCTGAGATTCATGAAGGCCAGAAGGTAATGAATGTATTTAAAGTGCTAAGAGAACAAAAAGAAGTCAAAAAATAATTCTACATCTTGAAAATCTGTCTTCCACAAATGAGAGGAAAAATAAGACATTTCTAGATTAAACAAAATCTAACACAGTTTGTTAACTATAGGCTAGACAACTGGATATTAACATGAAAAATATGAAGCTGGACTCCTACTTTACACCCCACACAAAATTAACTCAAAATGGATCAGCGGCCTATATGTAAGAGCTAAATCTATAAAACTCCAAGAAGAAGACATGGGGGTAAACCCTCATGGCCTAGAATTTGGGAATAAATTGTTAGATATAATACCAAATACATAAACAACAACAAAAAAACAGATTCTACAAAAATTAAAAATCTCTGGGTATTAAAATACATTATCTACAAAGAAAAAAAGCAACCTGTAGAACGGAAGAAAATATTTGTAAATTACTTATCTAATAAAGGCCTAGTATCTAGAATATATAAAGACATTTATAGGTCAAAACACAAAGGCAACACCATTAAAAAATGGGCAAAGTCCTTAAATAGACACTTCCCAAACAAGATATATAAATGGCCAAAAAGCACAAAAAAAGATTGTCACCATCATTACTAATTAGAGAAAAGTGAATCAAAGCCACAATGAAGTATCACATTACACTGATTTTGATCACAGTAAAATTAAAAAAAAAAAAAAACTAGTGTTGGTGAGGATGAGGAGAAATTGTAACCCTCATAAATTTCTGGAGGGAATATAAAAGGGTTTAGTCAATGTGGAAAACAATTTGGTGGCTCCCCAAAAAGTTAATCATAAAACCACCAAGGTATCCTGTAGTTTTACTCCTAAGTGTATACAATGAACATTTATAGAATGATTACTCCCAATAGTCACAAGGTGGAAGCAACCCAAGTGTCCATCAACAGATAAAGAAAATGAAGTATATACATACAATGCAACATTGTTAAGCAATAAAAAGGAATGAAATTCTGATATATGCTACAACAAAGATGGACCGAGAAAACACTGTGCTGAGTGAAAACGGCCAAACACAAGAAGACAGATATTATGTTATTCTGCTTATATGAAATATCTAGAATTAGTTCAATTCATAAAGACAGAGAGTAGATTGGATGCTGCAAGAGGTTTGGAAGAGGATATCATAATGAGTTTTCACTTAATGCACACAAAGTTTCCATTTTAAGTCATGAAATATTTTGACAAATAGATAGTGGTGATGTTTGCATAACATTGTGAATGTAATTAATGCCACTAAATTTTACCTTAGTAATGAGGAAAATGGCAAATTTTATGTAAAATAAATAAATAAGTGAAGCAAACAAAAATATGTCCGAATATATGCTTACTGCAGATATCTGGTAATAAAGCTGTACTTGTAATGAAATTCTGATAACCTTTATTGGAAAAAGCTACTAATCAAACTTTGGAATCTGTTGATATCAGAAAACATTTGAAGGCTAGTCTAATCCAAACTGTCTTCTCTTTGTTTTCCAAATAAGACTTCAGATTCATGAGCATCCTTTTATTAAGAACTATTGTGTAGTTTTAGTAAAAATTACACTAAGAAGCTCATCATACATATTCCCAGTCTGATTACTCCAAATTAAGGTATCCTATACAATACTTAGCACCAATATTAAAGAGATAATTTAGGAGTTTGAAATTCCATCTCTATGACTTCTCTTAGTAAACCAAAACTGGAACACTGTTATCAACTTTATTGTAAATATTAAAACAGTTTTGATCAAAATATTTAAGAAATTATTTTTAGGTGGTCATAGAAACTCCCTGATCTTTTGAACTGTCTTTCTTAGGATTGAAACATAAAGATATGACTTTCTTTCTTTAAGCTCTATAGCACAATCATAAGAAGCTTCCAAACACAGAGTCAGTATATTCATTGTCAATCTTATTCTATTTTGGTAGCCTCATGATCCATCAAAACCTTGACTTCAATAGGTATTTCCTACCAAGTAGCAGTTGTTACTGTAAGTAATTGATTCCTTGGTCTGTGATATGATATCATAAAATTGTGTCCCACCTGCTAATATTAACTTGATTTTCATTAGTATCAAGCCAATCAGATCAAAGAAACAACCGCAGATTCTTCTTTTTCTAAAGCTGAGTGGCCACAAACATTTTTCATACTACTGTGTGGTTTAGATTACGCAGAAAGTATTAATAGGAGGATATAAAATTATTAAAGGGGCTAGAGGAGCAAGTTCTAGACTGAACTTACTTGAAGCTAAGTTAAGCCAGTCCTTTTGCTACTGCCACATATGAGAAAGCTGCTGCTGCTACTTTAGGAACAACCTGTGCAAGAGAGTGAGGCTATCACCATTGCAGCCAGACGTGATCTAGAAAAATGATGTCATTGCTGTAGTAAGCTGTGGATTCAGGAAGCTTCTAACTTCAGAACTATTCCATAACTGTTTTGACCAAATTTAATAAAATAAATATTCTTCACCCTTTCTCTCTTTCACATACCTTAATTCTGAATTGGTAGAACTGGATTGAGAATTCAAATCTTAAGGAGATTGAAAAGAATATTGAGCAAATGCTATGGTTTGAATGTGTCCCCAAAATTTTATGTATTTGAAACTTAATCCCCAAATTCATATGTTGATGATATTTGGAGGTGGGGCCTTTGGGAAGTATTTAGAATTAGATAAGGTCATCAGGGTGGTGCTCCCACATGGGACTGGCAGCTTTATAAGAGGAGGAAGAATGACCTAGGCTAACATGTTTTTGTCCTCTTGTCATGTGATTCCCTGCATCATGTTATGTCATAGCAGGAAGGCCCTGGCAAGATGTCAACACCGTGCTCCTGGACATAGCCTCCAGAACTGTAAAAAATAAATTTATTTCTTTTATAAATTACCCAGTCTCAAGTATTCTGTACAAAATAAGACAACAAGTTTATACTCCACATAGGAAATGAACACAAACATGTTTTGCATTTGTTTGCCATTTCTTTAAAAAGATGTAGGACCAACTGATTTTGATAAAAGAAATCCTAGTCAATGCTAAAGAAAGGTTTTCATGAATGATCTGTCTGAATTTGAAATCAAAGGTCTACAGGAGGTAGGGCTATTACACATATTGAAGGGTAACTTCAACAGTTAGGAGATGCAAAATTTCTTTCCTTAAATGGGTAGCACATTTAGCACATTTGATTTGGTGTTTTTGTTTGTTTGTTTTTAACATGGCCATAACCATTTGACTATATTAAATTCCACCCTAGAAATCCAATTCAACATAGAAATTTGAGCAATATTCTATAATTAGATTTCTAAGCCCTGATTATATTTGGAGCATTGTCTACAGTTTAGATGCTCCCTCCAAAAATTCCTACTGCTGTTCAGGGAGAAGATTTATGAACGTCTAAGTCCAAATGCATTATCCTTATTGCTCATTAATCGGCCTTTCTACACATAGCTCCAGAAAATTCTGATCTGTACAATGCATTAGCCCCAAAATTTTATCACCATGGTTTCTTCTGTCATGCAGTCTAAATCATTCATAGTCATTTTGATTATTATTAATTTGAGATAAAACTGGGATAATTAGAATAGTTACAATATTTTCTTACACAGATAATAAGAACCACTGAAATTCAATGGCATCAGGAAAAATATCTTAAGCTTCATTAATAGATTCAGTTCTGCCATTATTTTTGTTGATGTATTTTAAATGTGTTTTGAAGGAATGATGTTCTTAAATATCGTTGGTATTTGTATGTTCTTCAATGAAAACCATTTCATTTTTCATGGGTGACTATCTGAAAATTGATCATGTACATTATCAGAGTACCTAAGGCCATTTGTTTTCCTATTTTATTTCTACATAAGGTTTAGAAACCTTGGTAAATTAGCATCATCATTAAATTGTGTCTCATCACAAATGGAATCCTTGGTATTAGTGTGTTAGCCATTGATCCTTAAGTTAAGCTGTATTTGCATTTTCAAAAAACAGAGTTAAACTATTATTTTGCCATTTTAAGCTTTCAACCAGGAATGTAAAACTATGTGGAAAAAACTCTTTTTATGATGTTCTTGCCACTGAAATCTCAATTGCAACAGACTGGTATTTATTTCAAAATATTTTCCTGCAAATGGTTCAGAGAATTATCATGATAATTTGATGTTGAATCCATATATCTTACTCTAAACTTTATTAAAATTTTATTTTAAACTTACAAAAGGGAGAGAAGAAAAGAGAGGGGTGAGGATTGAGAGAAACAGAAAACATAAAAAGATAATGCTAAATCAAATAATTTTCATATAGTTTTAAATTAATATGGGGAATGAAAATGACAGTGATATTTAAAGAAAATTGCAACTGGAGATAATGTACGTGATAACCTACTTACAATTCCTTTGTTTCTACAAATCTTTTTTTAGAAGCTTACAGAAGATTATGTAAGAAAAACATTGTCTTTTTTTAATCACATTGAATATTTTCTGTGCTTTAAACCATCTCATTTACTTCATCAATCTTTATCTAAGGGAAAATTCTAAGTGTAATATTTGTCATATAATTTAAAATAATACTTTAAAAAGTGAAAGTATTTTTGACATGTGATGAAACAAAACATATGAGATTAAAGATAACATTTCAAAATATTATTACTACCGTAGATATATAGAATTTGAACATAATAGAAAATCAGTATAGGAATAATGAAATTAGGATCTGGTTGAATCCTTTCACATTGAAAAACCCCTAAAAGTGTTACATATGAACTTTCTTCCTTGGTTAGTAAACATTTATATAATAAATTATGGTTTTGGCCAGGTTCAGTGGTTCACGCCTGTAATTCCAGCACTTTAGGAGGCCAAGGCAGGCAGATCATGAGGTCAGGAGATCAAGACCATCCAGGCCAACATGGTGAAACCCTGTCTCTACTAAGATACAAAAAATTAGCCAGGCATGGTGGCATGGGCATGTAGGCCCAGCTACTCGGGAGGCTGAAGCAGGGGAATTGCTTGAACCCAGGAGGAAGAGGTTGCAGTGAGCCGAGATCGCACCACAGCACTCCAGCCTGGTGACAGAGGAAGACTCCATCTCAAAAACAAAAGCAAAAGTAAACAAACAAACAAACAAAAATTATGTTTCTACAGTAGAGAAAGAGTTGGAACTATACTGAAGGAAAGGTAAAGTCAGATAGTTGTTCCATGATCCTAGAATTAGTTTCTTTTGGTCATTCTTTTTGTTTTGTTTGTTTCTTAGTGTGGCTACACCTTATTATGGAGCATTCACTATTAGATGCTCTATATGCAGTATGAAAAAAGTGGGAAATCAAAAAATATATACACTATGTTATCCACATAGAGATATTTTTGATATATTTCATATCCATCAGAAGACAATGTTGTGGACAATTGTTGATTCATCAGACAGCTTACTCCAAAAGATTTAGAAGGAAAGGGAACTGATACAGCCTCTTGGAGGACAACCTGTATCCGACTCATGACTAGCAATAAAAATTGGTAATTAAACTTAGGACAAAATAGATTGCCTTCAACGTTTCTTAGTTTGAGTAGAAATAACTGGATGTAAAAAACTGACTTCTGATTAATTAAAGGCAAAAATGAAAGGTAAAACTACCAAGTTAGTAGAAGAAACATTAGAATGTCTTTGTGACCTGGAGTGGAGAAGAACTTCAAAAATTAAATTCAGAAATAAATAATAAGGCAATATTAAAAAAAGTTTAAATGAAAATATGGGAAATGAAAATGACAGTGATATTTAAAGAAAATTGCTACTGGAGATAATGTACATGTTAATCTACTTATGATTCCTGTGTGTCTACAAATCTTTTAGAAGCTTACAGAAGATCGTGTAAGAAAAGATTTTATATTCAACACAGTATAGCATAGACAAATTTATTTGGCAGATGATCAGCTGGGGATAATATTTGCAATGTCTAAAACAGAATATTTGTGTTGCTTCTACAAATTAAACAGAAAATTTCAACTGTCAGAAAAATTGGCAAATGTTATGAATAGCTAATTTATGGAAAAGGAAATCCTGAAGGCTAACATGCAGATGAATAAATGCTCAAATTAATTGTCAATTTAATCTATAAAGAAATTTTACTTTTGTGTATTAGACACAAAATAGAGAGGTGGGTAATGCCAAGTATTGGTGAAAATACTAGAATATAGGAAGTCACATGATACTGGTAAGAGTGCAGATTGCTGCAGCCATTCTGCAGAACTATAAAACACAACTCACATGTAGTATTTACATATCTGATGACACGGAAGTCTACTCTTGGGTATATATCCCAAGAAATGATCACATAGGGCCATAAAAGGCACATATGCCCTTTTTATGTGCCCCAGTAATAGAGACGGGGGCAGAGAAATTCTAGTCAGACAGGTGGGTCCCTGGCAAAGCCCTACCCCAAGCCAAAAAGCCTGAGACCACTGCCCAAAGTGAAAACTTATCATCCCTGTTTTCCTGATCAAATGTTGTCTTTTCCAAAACCACCTATGGCCCTGCCCCTCCTTCCATCCTGTGACTATACAAACTCCAGACTCAGCCCGCAGAGACAGGAGAAGCAGCTGAATGTCGGAGACTATGGCTGGAAGTCGGAGAGAAGCAGCTTGACTTCAGAGGGACAGATTGATGGCGTAATTTCAGAGAAGAATCCAGCTGGAGATGGCCAGACTTCAGGGGAAGACTACCTTCTTGTCCCGTTTTCTTTTCAGCTCCCATTCTCGCTAAGAGCCACTTTCATTGGCAATAAAATCTCCTGCACTTACCATCCTTGAATTCATTAGTGTAACCTCATTTCTCCTGGACACCGGACAAGAGCTCAGGAGCCACGACTGTGGATACAAAAGGCTATCACATTGGCCTTTTACACTTGCTGGCGGAAGACAGTCGCCTCTCACGAAAAGGCAGAGGGTCCACTGAGCTGTTAACACTTAAGTCATCCGTGGACACCAGAGCTAAAAGAGCACTGTATCACCGCCTCTGGGGCTTCAGGGGTTACAGGCACCCCCTAGACGCTTCCATGGGGCCCATAAGGAGTTTGCTCCTGCTGGTGCCCAAAAGTGCTTGCCCTGGCTCCTTCACCCGCTCACCTGCACACTTCCTCCAGCGAGGGAGGGGTAGAACGCAGTGGGTCCGAAGCAGCTGGCTGATTCCTGCATTCATGCACTCCAGTTCCCGCCTTGTTCGCTTTCATGCTCCCTCCTTTGAAGAGTTGAAAGCTGCAGGCTGGGTAAACAAGGCACCCTTGTTGCAATTCTATCGAAGGGGTCAGGGAAATATCCTGCTTCACTAGGATGCACATTTTATCGTTGTGATGGCGACACAACCAATCAATGTGGCCATCCGTGGGAGAGAGGTGAGATAAAATGTAAGAGTGAAAAGTTTGAAGTTTTTGCTAGATGTACACATGGCTCCAATTATTACTATTAAAACATTTTTGTTTATTCAAAGTAGCAAATGGCAATGTGATACGTAACTAATTCAATTTACATAAATAAATATATATTTGTACCAAACAACATTGTCTGGTTTCTATGGACATAAAACAAATATTATGTGGCAACAGATGAGATTAGTTGGGTTTATCTATTGGTGCGAGTTTCTGAAGATATTTCTATTAGCTGAAATAATGTTCCTGCCTCCTAATCTGATTTAAACCTCCAACTTCTTTGATAACAATAAATATAAAGGTTTGTTTCTAATAGCAGCATATTCTTTCTATTCTCAGTCACATTTTATAATTTCTTTACATAACTAATCTTTTTTTTTTTTTTTTTTTTGAGACGGAGTCTCGCTCTGTCGCCCAGGCTGGAGTGCAGTGGCGCAATCTTGGTTTACTGCAAGCTCCACCTCCGGGGTTCACGCCATTCTGCTGCCTCAGCCTCAGGAGTAGCCTACAGGCGCTTGCCACCACGCCTGGCTAATTTTTGTATTTTTAGAAGAGACGGTGTTTCACCACATTAGCTAGGATGGTCTATCTCCCGACCTCGTGATCCGCCCGCCTCGGCCTCTCCATAGTATACTGGACGTTGTGGAAGATATATTGTAGAGGCTGGATTTTGTTATCCTCCTCTGAAAAGTATTAAATTTTGTTGTAAGAGGCAATTAACTTCAGTGGGCTCATATTCTAAACTGTCTCTCCATGATGGGGGCAGCGGCCAAAATCTCCACTGAATTCTTTCAGCCAATCAGCTGAAACAACAGGCCTCTGGTGAAAAGCTTTGTAGAGTATGCCTAATTCCTACATCAGCCAAATATTTGGATAGAAATCTGTACTCAGATATTTGGGGTCACCGTCTCATAGCGCTTTCATTTCTAATACATTTGTACTCACATGCCAGCTACCCAGGCAACACTAACCTTCATTCATTGTCTCCAAATCAATAATACTGTGGCTTTTTTCTTGAGTTCCAGGTAATATTGGAAAAAATATTTAGTCCTGATTTTACAATTTCTTGTTTAAATTAATGAATTAATTAAGTTAGTTTTCATAAGTTATTTGGGGTACAGGTAGAATTTGGTTACATGAGTAAGTTCTTTAGTGGTGATTTGTGAGATTTTGTTGCACTCATCACCTGAGCAGTATACACTGCACCATATTTGTAGTCTTTTATCGCTCGCCCCTCTTCCACTCTTCCCCCCAAGTCCCGAAATCCATTGTATCATTCTTATGCCTTTGCATCCTCATAGCTTAGTTCCCACATATCAGTGAGAACATATGATGTTTGGTTTTCCATTCCTGAGCTAATTCACTTAGAATTATAGTCTCCAATCTCATCCTGGTCACTGAAAATGCTGTTAATTCATTCCTTTTTATTACTCCATAGTATTCCATCATGCATATATACCTCAGTTTCTTTATCCACTCATTGTATGATGGGCACATGGGTTGGTTCCATGATTTTGCTATTGTGAATTGTGCCACTGTAAACATGCATGTGCAAGTATCTTTTTTGAATAAGGATTTCTTTTCCTTTGGGTAGATACCCAGTAGTAGTATTGCTGGATCAAATGGTAAGTCTACTTTTAGCATCAATGTTCATCAATGATATCGGTCTTTAGTTTTCTTTTTTGGTTATATCCTTTCCTGGTTTTGGTATTAGGGTGATGCTGGCTTTATAAAATGAGTTAGGGAGGGTTCCTTCTTTCTCTCTCTTGTGAAATAGTGTCAAATGGATTGGTACCAATTCTTTGAATATCTGGTAGAATTCTGCTGTTAATCCATGGTAGAATTCTGCTGTTAATCCATATGATCCTGGACTTTTTTTGTTGGTAATTTTTTTTTTTTTTTTTTTTTGAGGCAGAGTCTCGCTCTGTAGCCCAGGCTGGAGTGCAGTGGTGTGATCTTGGCTCACTGCAACTTCTGCCTCCCAAGTTTAAGTGATTCTCCTGCCTCAGCCTCCTGAGTAGCTGGGACTACAGGCGCCCGCCACCACCTCTGGCAAATTTTTTTTGTATTTTTAATACAGACGGGGTTTCACCATGTTAGCCAGGATGGTCTTGATCTCCTGACCTCGTGATCCACCTGCCTCAGCCTCTCAAAGTGCTGGGATTACAGGCGTGAGCCACCGCGCCCGGCCAGTAATTTTTAAATTAGCATTTCAATCTCGCTGCTTGTTATTGATGTGTTCAGGGTATCTAATTCTTCCTGAGTTATGCTAGAAGAGTTTTTTTTTTTCCAGGAATTTATACATCTTTTCTAGGTTTTCTAGTTTATGTGTGTAAAGGTGTTCATAGCAGCCGTGAATGATCTTTTGTATTTCAGTGGTGTCAGCTGTAACATCTCCTGTTTCATTTCACAGTGAGGTTATTTGGATTTTCTCTCTTCTTTTCTTGGTTAATCTTGCTAATGGTCTATCAATTTTATTTATCTCTTCAAAGAACCAGCATTTTGTTTCATTTATCTTTTGTATTTTTTGTTTGTTTGTTTGTTTCTATTTAGCTCTGCTCTGATCTTGGTTATTTCCTTTCTTAAGCTGGGTTTGGGTTTGGCTTGTTCTTGTTTCTCTAGTTCCTTAAGGTGTGACCTTAGAATGTCAGTTTGTGCCCTTTTGGTTTTTTTGATGTAAGCACTAAGGGTTATGAACTTTCCTCTTAGTACCACCTTTGCTGTATCCCAGAGGTTTTGATAGATTGTGTCATTATTGTCATTCAGTTCGATTTAATTTCCATCTTGATTTTGTTTTTGGCCTGTTGCTCATTCAGGAGCAGGTTATGTCATTTCCATGTATTTGCATGGTTCTGAAGGTTTCCTATGGAGTTGATTTTCCAGTTTTATTCCACTGTGGTCTCAGAGAGTGCTTGATATAATTTCAATTTTCTTAAATTTATTGAGGCTCATTTTATGGCCTATAATATGGCCTATCTTGGAGAAAGTTTCAAGTGCTGTTGAATAGAACATGTAGTCTGTGGTTGTTGGATGAAATGTTCTCTACATACCTGTTAAGTCCATTTTTTCCAAGGTGTAGTTTAAATCCATTGTTTCTTTATTGACTTTCTGTCTTGATGGCCTGTCTAGCGCTGTCAGTGGAGTATTGAAGTCCCGCACTATTATTGTGTTGCTGTCTATCTCCTTTCTTAAGTCTTTCAGTAATTGTTTTATAAATTTGGGAGCTCCAATGTTAGGTGTATATATATTTAGGATTGTGATTTTTTTCCTGCTGGACAAGGCCTTTTACCATTATATAATATCCCCTCTTTGTCTCTCTTTTTTTTTTTTTTTTTTTTGAGACAGAGTTTTGCTCTTGCTGCCCAGGCTGGAGTGCAATGGCACAATCTCGGCTCACCACAACCTCCGCCTCCTGGGTTCAAGCAATTCTCCTGCCTGAGCCTCCCGAGTAGCTGGGATTACAGGTATGCACCACCATGCCTGGCTAATTTTGTATCTTTAGTAGAGACAGGATTTCTCCATGTTGGTCAGGCTGGTCTTGAACTCCCGATATCAGGTGATCCGCTCTGATATCCCAAAGTGCTGGGATTACAGGCATAAGCCATTGTGCCCAGCCCCTCTTTGTCTTTTTAAACTGCTGTTGCTTTAAAATTTGTTTTGTCTGATACAAGAATAGCTACTCCTGCTCATTTTGGTGTTCATTTGCATAAAATGCCTTTTTCCACTGCTTTACTTTAAGTTTATTTGAATCCTTATGTATAAGGTGAGCCTCCTGAAGACAGCAGGTAGTTGATTGGTGAGTTCTTATCCATTCTGCAGTTCTGTATCTTTTAAGTGGAGCATTTAGGCCATTTACATTCAATGTTAGTATTGAAATGTGAGGTACTCTTGCATTCATTGTGCTTTTTGTTGCCTTGTACTTTTTTTTGTTTTTTGTTTTTGCTTTTTAACATGTAATTTTGTTTTATAGTCTTGTGTGGTTTGTGCTTTAAAGAGGTTCTGTTTTGATATGTTTCCAGGATTTGTTTCAAGATTATGGCTCCTTTTAGCAGTTCTTATAGTGGTGGCTTGGTAATGGCGAATTCTCTCAGCATTTGTTTGTCTGAAAATGACTATATCTTTCCTTCACATATGATGTTTAGTTTTGCTGGATACAAAATTCTTGGCTGATAATTGTTTTGTTGGAGGAGGCTGAAGACAGGGCCCCAATCCCTTCTAGCTTGCAGGGTTTCTTCTGAGAAATCTGCTGTTAATCTGCTAGGTTTTCCTTTATAGGTTACTTGGTGCTTCTGTCTCACAGCCCTTAAGATTCTTTCCTTCGTCCCAACTTTGGATAACCTGATGACAATGTGCCTAGGTGCAGAACTTATTGTGATGAATTTCCCAGGTGTTCTTTGTGCTTCTTGTATTTGGATGTCTAGGTCTCTAGCAAGGTTGGGGAAGTTTTCCTCAATTCTTCCCCAGAATATGTTTTCCAAGCTTTTAGAATTCTCTTCTTCCTCAGGAACACCAACTATTCTTAAGTTTTGTCATTTAACACAATCCCAGACTTCTTGGAGACTCTGTTCATATTTCCTTATTCTTTTTTCTTTGTCTTTGTTGGATTGGGTTAACTTGAAGACCATGTCTTCAAACTCTGAATTTCTTTCTTCTACTTGTTCAGTTCTATTGCTGAGATTTTCCAGAGCATTTCTCATTTCTAAAAGTGTGTCCAAAGTTCCCTGAATTTTTTGTTTTTTCTTTAAGCTATCTGTTTCCTTGAATATTTCTCCCTTCACTTCTTGCATCATTTTTTGGATTTCCTTGCACTGGGCTTTGCCTTTCTTTGGTCCCTTCCTGATTAGCTTAATAGCTAACCTCCTGACTTCCTTTTCAGTTAAATCAGGGGTTTCTTCTTGGCTTGGATCCATTGCTGGTGATCTAGTGTGATTTTTGGGGTTGTTGAAGAGCTTTGTTGTGTCATATTACCAGGGTTGGTTTTCTGGTTCCCTCTCAGTTGGGTAGACTCTGTCAGAGGGAAGTTCTAGGGATGAAGGCTGTTGTTCAGATTCTTTCATCCCAAGGGCTGTTCCCTTGATGTAGTACTCTTCCCCTTTCCCTATGGATGTGGCTTCCTGTGAGCCAAACTGCGCTGATTATTGTCTCTCTTCTGGGTCTAGCCACTCAGCGAGTCTACCCAGCTCTGGGCTAGTACTGGGAATTGTCTTCACAGAGTCTTGTGATATGAATGATCTATAGGTCTCTCAGCTGTGGATACCAGCACCTGTTCCAGTGGAGGTAGCAGGGGGAGGGTGCAATGGACTCTGTGAGAGTTTTTAGGTTTGGTGGTTTAATGCTCTATTTTTTTGTGTGCTGGTTTGCCTCCTACCAGGAGGTGGAGCGTTCCAGAAAGCATCGGCTGTAGTAGTATAGAGAGGGACCAGCAGTGGGTGGGGCCCAGAACTCCCAAGATTGTATGCCTTTTGTCTTCTGCTACCATGGTGGATAGGGTAGGAACATCAGGTGGGGATGGGCTATGTGTGTCTGAGTTCAGACTCTCCTTGGGCGGGTCTTGCTGCTGCTGCTGTGGTAGAAGGAGTGAGATTCCCAGGTGACTGGAGTTGTGTATCTAGGAGGATTATGGCAGCCTCTACTGAGTCATGTAGGTTGTCAGGGAAGTGGGGGAAAGTCGGCAGTCACAGGCCTCACACAGCTCCCACAGAAAATGAAGGGCCAGTCTCTCACAGAGCTCCCACAGAAAATGAAGGGCCAGTCTCTCACAGAGCTCCCACAGAAAATGAAGGGCCAGTCTCTCACAGAGCTCCCACAGAAAATGAAGGGCCAGTCTCTCACAGAGCTCCCACAGAAAATGAAGGGCCAGTCTCTCACACAGCTCCCACAGAAAATGAAGGGCCAGTCTCTCACAGAGCTCCCACAGAAAATGAAGGGCCAGTCTCTCACAGAGCTCCCACAGAAAATGAAGGGCCAGTCTCTCACAGAGCTCCCACAGAAAATGAAGGGCCAGTCTCTCACAGAGCTCCCACAGAAAATGAAGGGCCAGTCTCTCACAGAGCTCCCACAGAAAATGAAGGGCCAGTCTCTCACAGAGCTCCCACAGAAAATGAAGGGCCAGTCTCTCACAGAGCTCCCACAGAAAATGAAGGGCCAGTCTCACTCCCACCATGACACCCTCAACAGCCCCTAGTCTGTTTCCAGGTGGAGGGTGTGATGGGGTTGAAAACTTGCCCTGGGCTACCCGCCTGCCAGCTGTGAGAGAAAAGGGCTTGTTTCTTCCCCGGCCTGTGGAGACTGCATACCAGATTTGCCCCCTCCATGGAGTTCTGGCCAGGAGGCTTCTTACCCCATTCAAATTGTTACAAAATTCAGCTAGAGATTTCTTTCTCCCTGTAGAGTTTTGCCCCTGCTCCTCTGGTCAGCCACCCAATGGATCCCTGTGGTGCCAGGCAGGAATGGCCTGCTAGGGGACACAGCGAGCTCCCAGGGCCTTTCTGCTGCTTCCTCTATTCCTGTATTTCACTCGGCTCTCTCAATCGGCTCCGCTCCAAGTAAGGTCAGAAACTTCTCCCACAAACAACTTCAGCTTCTCCAGTTGGGTTGTGTGCTCTGGACAGGAGGGTCTCCCTTTCCCACTTCCACAATTGCGGCACACGCTGTATTTGGAGTGTGTTCTGGGTCCTGCAGGAGCAGTCCACTTCCTTCAGAGGGTCTGTGGGTCCTCTCGGGATTGCTGGTTTGTTCTTGCAGTGTATCTGGAGCTAAAATTCACAGTGCAAGCTACCGCATGCTGCTCTGTCTGGAGCTGCAGTCTACTCCTGCCTCCCATCTGCCATGATGATTGATTTTACAATTTCTATTTATGGAAAGATCATTCCAATACAAACTACTCTGTCATTTGTGGCATAATACAGTATTTAATAGATAAATTAATTAATGTAAATATGAAGAAAAATTTCCAGAAAGCATTAAAAATAATTTTTCTCCTCAGGGATATATTTAGTATAACTCCCCAAAATTTTCTACATCATGAAAAATTTTATTTTGTAATATTAAATACTGTGATAAGAATCTAAAGAGGTAAAATCTGAAAATAAATTATTAAATAATATGCATAAAATCTATACTCGAATCTTAAACTGGCAAGGTCCCTTTTAATATGGCTTATGTCTTATTTTAACCTCAAATTCAGTTTTACACTCTACACTCCATCCACATGGACCAAATTGCTTTGTGTAGTCCCCAAAGGCACCAAACTTCCTATTCTTCAAAGGTATTATAACTTATCTAACTTCCCCTATTTATGTGCAGAAGCACACATAAGTTTGCCTTTTGAAACCGCAAGAAAGTTCAAAGAAATAAATGTAATTAGTCTTCAATTCACTTATCAAACTTATTTTGTTTTTCAGCATTCTCCTGAAATTTCACATCTTATGGAAGGCTGTCCTAATATTTTCAGACAATATTAACGTTCCCACGTTACTCATTTTTCATCTGTCAAGTTAGCACACTTACAAGTTTATTATGATCATTTTCATTATCTTCAAAATGCAGCAAAGATTTCTCATTCAGTAATTTAGCCTCAGCAAACTTTACAAATGCTCAATAAATATTTATTGAGAGAATGAATAAATAGATAAGTGAATGGATAAATAAATAAATGGCATTTTATATCTCTCCAAGAAAAACTCCTCTAGAAAGAGGGGTTATGTGGGAATGTCTACTGTGGAGACAGTAGAAATATTTAGGAGTTATAAAACATTCCTAAAATTATGCTGTCTAGGTAGGCACTTCCTAACCTCACCCATAAAGATTACTCTAGTTTGAAAGACAGCATAGAAAAAGAAATAATCATTTATGCACTAGTTATAAGATACAATGAACTAATTATTTGATTTGATGATTCAAATATTTAAAAATACTAATCCAATGGGATAAAAGTTTTAAATGGTCTTTCATGGACCCAGAAATCTATAATAATTATCTAAAAAGTGATATGTATCTCACTAAGGTTTCTGAGCCATTATATCATCAATTCTCCAATATTAAAGATACTTGAATCTGAGACACAAAGGATAAAGGACCTTTGAAGAACAAAATGAGGGATAGGAAATAGATTAACACTACTGTGAATGAAACAGATGATTTTTTTTCAAGGTAAATTTATTTTCACTACATGTAATTTATAATTCAAACTGATTTTCAAAATACTTTAATGGCACCACAGAAGTAATATTAGAATTGAGTTAATACATAATAAACAGTGCTGCCTGATGTACATGATTTTGAAATTGATTTACTCAAATTCTAGAAAGATTAAATATATACTCTATATTGTAGTGCTTTTCTTATGAAATTATGTTTTATACTAGAATTTAAAAAATAAAAAACAATTTGAATTGACTTTATAAGGGCCATTTTATGTAATTTATCTGAGCTTAGAGGCAAAGTGGAAACCAGGGGTGACAAAATTAAAAACCTGAAACTTTCAAAATGAAAAAGTTTCATTTTTAATATTTGTTAAAAGTTGAAATATGATGTTTTATAGCCACCACTCATATTACATTATTGCTTACTTTACACTTGACCAACACACATTAACATAATTATTGAAGGTCTACAAACTGAAATATCCTAGATATCTTAAGTAATAGATATTGTTTTAATTTGATAATATAGAGAAAATATTCATTAAATTTATTCCAAAGGAAATTAATGAAAATTATGGCATTTTAGATAATTACATTAGATCTGTAACAAATTCTAAGAAGGAATTCAATTCAAAATATCTTAGTATGAGTTATCTATTGCTGTGTGACAGTTGCTACAAAGTTAGCAGCTTAAAACAACACTCATTTATTTTCTCAAAGTCCACTAGGGCAGAAGGCAGGGCAGACTCAACTGGGGGATCTCTGTTACTGGTCTCACATTGCTGAAATCAGAGTGTTGGCAGGATGGACTCTTCTCTGGAGACTCTAAGAAAGAATCCCTTTTCAGAGCCATCTAAGTTATTGGCAGAATTCAGCTCTATGACTTATCGGAGTAAAGTTCTTCTTTTCTTACTTACTGTCTGCCAGGATATGCTTTTAGCTCATAGAGGCCACTCTCCAGTCCTTGCTTATGGTTCTCTCCATCAGATGTCAAGAATAGCATTGTCAATCTCAGGCTTCCAATTTCTCTGACTTTTCTTTTTCCAACTAGCTGGAGAAAACTCTGTTTTTAAGTATTCATGAAATTTGATTAAGTCCGCCTGATAATCCAAAATAATTTCCTTATTTTAAAGTAAAAATGTAACAAATTCACAAAACATAAAATATTATACTCACAGTTCCTAGTGTTATGCTGGGAAATCTTAGGGGTCTACTCCTACAGTCTTATCTATGATCCTCTCTTGGGAAAACAATTATTTAGATTTATGCTAATAAAATATGCAAATCCTATAAATTTCCCCTTAAAAATCTGAAAAGGACTTTTCTTTTGGCTCAATTTTCACTTTTAAAGTGCGATTTTTCATATCATTTGTCCTGCTAACAGAATCATTTAGAAGGAATACTCATTCAGGTAAATGAATAGCTCATGGTTTTGAAGTTTTTTTACCTAAAGATAACAACAGAAAAGCAATGATAAGGAAATTGTTGAGGCAGGAAATTTAGATCACTATTCCCATCTAAATCAAGGAATATGTTCAAATCAGTATATGTCATGTTTCTAGTCATCAGAGAAATCAAGGGAACCCACAACAATGTCAGATAATCTCACAGAGATTTGTCGTGCAAGATGTTTTCTGACGGATGGCATCCCTGGGAGCGTATTTGATTATGTTCCTAGTATTTCACTTGTAAACAAATGTTTGTGTTGTTATCTTTAATAAGCCTCTAAGAGAAATCGTAGATAATTTGGAATAGCTTTTTTAAATGGGTCAAGTCTTCCTGATAATTTCAGACATTGATAAAGACAGTTTCTTCTTTCTGATCATTAGATGTTTCGTTAAACTTGAAAAACATGCAACAAAACTTAAGAGCTAATATGATTGAAATAATAGTGATAAAATGGTCTCATAATTTAGGTATCATTTCTGTAGATGAGAACTGCTAAGGTAGGGAGGGCTATCTATAAAATAATATGAAATGCAGCATTTAAACCAATATATATACTGTGATGTCAGCGTTCTTAACAGCAGGCTAATTATGTCTTAATACTACATGAATCACAATTTCAAGGAATATGTTAATATGAAATCAACTTAGAGTAAGATTATTTCAAAATTTCAGTCTAGTTCCATTTGATACCATACTCCCTAGCTATAACTTTTCTACTATCCAGTTGAATTTTCCTTGTGAAAAAATATAATGGAAGCCCTAGCCATGTGCAACTGGAAGGATCTAAAGGTGAATTGTGCTGAGACAATACCTGTTACAAGCAGAGGGATTATCACAGGTGCCATCTCCAGGCAACTCCACCATGCCCATCCTGTTCTGAAGAAGGCCTTTAGAAACTAGAATTTCTGTCTTTGATTCAGGACATCTCCAAGGCAGCATTACTTCCAAGGGTAACTAGTGGTTTTTCAGAGGCCAGGTGGTCAAGGGATGTGAGGCTTTGAGGTACTCAGATTTATCCCTGCTTGATTCATTTCCAGAAGGCAGAAAAAGCGACATAAACCTGCCTGAATTTCATACTGGGTTTAACAAAGTGCAAGGCACACAATAGACATACAGTTAATATTAGGTATTGATTGGCTGAGAATCAGGCCATCTTTTTAACTGAATAAACTAAGGCAAAGTATAATTATCAGACTCCCCATATCCAATAAAATGTAAATCATTAAGGAGGGACCTACTGAAGTGTCATTAGGATTAAAACTATTTGTGAGGGATGAGCAATATAAAACTTATTTACTTGAAGTTACTGCTTCAAAAAATTTAAAATCATGTATCCAGCTAGAATGGGGAGAAACAAATAATAAATATAAATGTAAAAGTTTTATCATTGTGACTAGACAAAATTAATATTGCTTTGTATTATTATATAAATTATTTGTGAGGTTTAAAACTTACAAAATTGTCATAAATAGTCGAATAATCAAAGTGTTTTCAGATTTTGGATTTCTGTCTTAAATTTGTTGGCCTGTGTCATTTCTTATGTACTAACTGTGATATAGGCACTTTAATATGGCAACATTTGTCTGAGAAGGGTCCTCCAGTAACATGGCTAAAAGCACCAATAAAGCACACACTTCATCCTGCTGTGTCTGCTGCTTCTGAGATGTTGAAAGCATGTGTGATTTTTGGTTTGCTATACAGCATTAAAGACCTTGAAGACTTTTAAAGGGGATTATAAATGGTGGACTGTGGTAATACCTTCTATTAGTTTCCATTTGTTGGATTCCCTGTTATCTGTAAATGTTATTAGTGGCTCAAATGTAACATTAGTGCCAATGGGTAAAACCTTTTAAGGGGACTGACTAACGTCTGGAAGACAGGGAAATAGTTCTATCTGTAACTTTTCTTCATAAGCTAATGTTATATTTTGTTTCTATTATCAGCCTGGTTAGTACTAAGAACACTGACTTATAAAATATTTGACTTCTAGTAAAATGTTTTTATTATTTGAAATAATTTGCAGCTATCAAAAGGTACTTTCCATGTTGAAAAACTGAGTCTGGTATGAGGGTGAAAATTGGGAAGAATCTGGTTAAGATGTGAAAAGCTCTTGGCTTATAAACATTATCCACAGTTTCAGGTAAAAAGGCAATGGGTCAGACTAACAAGTCAAATGTCTAGGCTCTAAGCACAGCTGCTGAAGAGGAATTACTCCAGTTATTCAGTTTGGGTAATTTGGTAATGCATCTTTGGTTGTATATTTATTCATATATTTATTCAAACATACCCAAGGTTATGTGGCAGTCAGTGAGGTTGCAGGAAGTGGGGAAAAAGTTTCTGCATTCTTAGTGACAATGGAAAAATGGACCAATGAATAAAGAAAGCAATGGAGTGGGGTTTGCTATAATAGAGAATAACAAAATTTAGAGATTATTGGCTAAAACATATGTTGCTAGAAAGAGAACTCACCTCTACCTAGCAAGAGAGAGTTATTCAGAAAATCCCGGTGAGGACGTGGTATTTAAGTTGAAAGTAAAGTCAGGCAGAGAAAGAGTAGGGAAATAAGCTTTCTCAAATAGAACAGCGCACGTGTGGAGACCTTAAGGCATTACAAAATAGATGTGTTGCTGTTGAACAAGTGAAAGAAGACTAATGTGACTGGAACTTCAGGAAAAATGAGGCCAGAGAGAATATATGATGTAGGACCTTGAAGGCCACCATAAGGAGTTTAGATGTTAATCTAAACGCAATGAGAAGACACTGACAATTATTATCTGTGTATGTCCACTTGAAAGAATGACTTTTTCCTCAGTGAAGACTGAATTTGAGAGAAGAAAACTCATAAGCAAGGATACAAAAGGCTGTTGCACAAGCTAGGGAAAGAATACTGATGGTACCATTCTTTCCCTAGCTTGTGCAGCAGCCTTTTTAGAGTTGGACTGATTGACAAAAGTAAATAGATATGTTACATCGTTTGGAGGTTGAATCAACAGAATTTGCTGATTAATTGGATGTAGAGAATGAGGAGAAAGCAGAAATTGAGAATGGCTTGCAGTACAGCTCGAGAAATTGCATGTATAAAGAGGCATTTACTGGCTGGGCACGGTTTCTCATGCCTGTAATCCCAGCACTTTGGGAGGCTGAGGCGAGTGGATCACGAGGTCAGGAGTTTGAGACCAGCCTGGCCAACATAGTGAAACCCTGTTTCTACTGAAAATACAAAAATTAGCTGGGCATGGTGGTGGGCACCTGTAATCCCAGCTACTCGGGCCATTGCACTCCAACCTGGGCAACAAGAGCAAAACTCCATCTCAAAAAAGAAAAAAGAGGCATTTACCAAGATTTGGAAAAATGCTATCAAGTACTATAATAATTGAGGTTGACACACTGAAGTTACCTGACCATTATAAATAATAGAGGATAATTGCATGAAGAAAATATTTTCATCTGTTTTAAGCATTTCATTACTTAGATTGTTACTATCAGTCTAATATGTATTATCTGCTATGTACATTTGTCATTCATTTTCCAGTCTAGCATGCACTAATTCAAAAGTATTTTTATAGAGGGGTCTCACTATATTGTCCAGGCTGGAGAGCATTGCATAGTCTTGGGAGCGATCATTGCACACGGCAGGTTCAAATTCCTGTGCTCAATTAATCCTCCTGCTTCAGCCTCCATCTCAGTAGCTGACTACAGGCATATGCCAGCACTCCTGGCCAAACTACTTTTTTTTAAACATGAGAAAAAGTCTGATATAAAATAAATGTGTGAGCCCTGAGTGTCACAAGAGAAATTTATACCTACCTCTCACCTATTTCTCACTCTATTTTTTTCACAAGTATGAACAAAACCTTCTTGATATTCATTGTTGTGGTTAACATAAATTATTAAAACTGCTCACAAACCTTGACAATGTCAAAACTCACAGTGTTAAAAATCCTGAGAAACAGGTTATATTGATAAAATATTTACAGTGAAAACTGAAGACTTTAGTAACTGGTGTCAAAATTTAATTAAACTATTTACTTTACAATTCTCTGTTTCAGCTAGCCTCCACGATGTTTGAAAAATCCTGACCTTCTGATATCCATACTTTGTACAATCAGCCTCCTCCCACTTTGTATCAGGACTGGTCGCTATGACCAAACAGAATGGTGTGTCACTTCTGAGGGTGGGCCATTGAAGATGGTGTGGCCTTTTCCTCTCTGTTGGGTTGGGAGCTCTGGGGAAATCTGGATGTCATGCAGTAAGAAGTTCACGTTTTGAAGAACTAAGGTTTCTGTAACACAACTTATGAGGGAGAAAGGCATCTTACTAACAGTCATGTGAGTCAGGAAGTAGATCCTCCAGCCCTACATCAAACCTCCAGAAGACTGCAGCTTTGGCCAACAGCTGGCCTAAAACCTCATTAGAAACCCGAACCCCACTCACCAACTAAGCTACTTTGAAATTCTTGTCTTCCAGGGCTATGTGATAAGAAATATTTGTGGTTTTAAGCCACAAAATGGTTTGGGTTAATTTGTAGCACTGCAACAGAAAACTAATGCACTATTTTTTTTTCCTAAAAAACAGAGAAAATAAATAAATTTTACAAATCTGTGAGGATTTTAATATTTTGGATTAATTTATCAGAGAAAATATTAATATTAATTTTTATTATATTAATAATAATTCAGAGAAAATATTAATTGAATTCAACCATTGTTAAATTTATGTTCAATACGTCGTTTGTTTCTCTCTAAGGCTTCCTGTTAATTCTTGATTTTGTTTTGTTGCATATTGAGGGGGAAATAAAGGTGCCATTAAATCATGCTCACAGTAATAAATCAATTTTGTGGAGGGGCTGATACAGAGATTGCCTGGGAAAAATGTTTTAGGACTTTCAATAGGATGTCTGTAGCTACAATTATGAAAAGATAAAAGAAATGGACAGTGCTGCTTGGGCTCAAGAGTCATAGTCCTAAATGTCTTATTAAGGAAATTGAAGGATATGGAGTAGAGGAAGAAAATAAGGAAATATGCAAAAAGTGTAAGGCAGTATAGTGGGCTGCATGCTTGAGTCTCCCCCAAATTCATCTGTTGATACTCTAACCCCCTTGGGATGGTACCAGGAGGTGAAGCTTTGGGTAGATAATTAGGTCCTGAGGGTGAAGCTCTCATGATAGGATTAGTGATTTTAAGAGCACGAGGCGTGACAGCTTTTTTCCTCTGTCTCCTACTCTCTGTGCACTTCACCAAGTGAGGGCAACCCAGCCATGTTGGCACCCTGCTCTCAGATTTTTCAGCCTCCAGAACTATGAGAAATAAATTTATTTTGTTTAAGCCATCCAGTTTATAGTATATTTGTTATAGCAGCCTGAACTAAGACTGGCAGCATTTGGAGAGTGTATCTGCTAACACCAAGTCTATGAAATGCACAGTGGTGAAATAAAAGAGAGGAGAATGAGCAATTCAGAAAAATTATGGCAAAATCTCATTGAAAAAAATCACAATGAACATTTGCACTGTAAAAGAAAATGAAAACCAATTTACCTTACTTTGACACACTGTGTTAGGCAGCTAGAGCTGCCATAATAGAATAACACACACTGGGTGGCTTAAACAACAAATATATTTTCTCACAATTCTGGCGGCTAGTAGTCCAAGATCAAGGTGTTGGTGTACTTGGTTTTTTCCTGAGGTTTTTTTTCTTGGCTTGCAGATAACCATCTCGCTGTGTCCTCACATGGCCTTTAATTTGTGCTTGAGCCTCCCTGGTGCCTCTCTCTGTCCTCTTCTATGAAGACAACAGTTAGACTGGATTAGGGATTCATGTAACCCTAATTACCTTTGTAAAGGCCCTATATCCAAATACAGTCACATTCTGAGGTACTGGGAATTAGGGTTCCAACGTAGGGATTTTAGGGGGACATAATTTAGTCCATAACACCCACTCTTCTCAGAGATGTGATTGTGATCATCTTTACTCAGATTAAAGAGTATCCCTGATATCTAAGATTTCATCACATTAGTTCCAAAAGTACCTGGCTGAGAGAGAAACAAAAGTGTTCCTTACACAAAAATATTCTCTAATAAACTGATTACTTAAAGATGAATGCTACTTCAACAGTTTACCATACGTAACATGAGAATGTATCCCCATCCATCTTAATCAACACTTTGGTCCCTCTTTAAGTGAGGCCACAGTACAGAAAATAGAAATCACTCTGCTAGTTTCAAATAGGTAGTGTTTAATCCAGGGAAATGTTTCCAAAGTTATTGAAAGGACTTCAAAAATAAAGGAACAAAGAGGGGTCATTACAGGAAGAAAAAGGAAGAAAAGTTAATAATGAGGAACTGTCGCCACTCCTACTCTAGAATCTATAAGCCTACAACTGCTGCTGTATTGGGAGATATTGTTACACTTGGATTTGGAGCCAAAAAAAAAAAAAAAAAAAAAAGGGCACAATGAACAGGGCCGGGAGTGTGGACAAGTGTGCCTCTGCTTGGGCTGCAAGAATTTGTAAGCATCTTACCCTTGTTGTCTCAAGACAACCTTCAGCAACTCATACTTAGACATCAGACAGAAGTTTCTTTCTCCTTTCTTCCTTGTGATTTCCTACAACTACTTCCTACTGGCAATGCCCAGAGGAAGCACCCAAGCAAGGGAGCTTGGGAAACATTATTTGAGACTCTCAGCTTAGCAGTTAGAAGTTGAGAGATAACCAGTAAATATCTAGCACAGGAGCAGCACAGTCTATGGCCAATTGTACTGTACAGTTAAACAACGCAAATACAGTGCAATCATTGCAAACAAAATAAAAATGTTGTGAGTAATACAATGACTGATTTGAATATCAGAAGATTAAGAAGACATTACAAATTAAATTAGTTTTCAGATACTTTTGTAAAATGATCCTCATAAATTTTATAAAATTCAAATGTGATGTTTAGGATCTGATATGATTGTATTTGATAATATTGGTAGAAAAACAATGTAAAAAATTAAAATACTTTTAAATAAAATTAGCACATTATAAAACTAACTTAATTTTTGTTAGATAATGGTCTTCACTGATTTTTTTTATTTTTCATTTTATTTTGTAAGATAAATGCAAATCAAGAAATTAAAAGTATTTACTGTGCAAATAAATTCCATTTTGTAAGTGGGGGATTTATTTTAATTGTACTTATCCTGCTGCCAATTTCATTCAGATAATGAGGAACTTCTGTAATGCCTATCAATATGCTACAGAAACATTTTTTCCAGAACATGTTTTGTGGAAAATTCGTGTAAGAATAAGTCAGAGTTGTCAAAATGACTGCTTTTTTATGGGCTGAGGGAATTTGGTTTACTTTATGGCCAAAGTGAATTTTCAGGATGGTGATTCAGGAGTGTGTGATTAGGTACAGTAGTTTTGTAGGGCTAAAATATGAACCAAAGAACTTGTATGTTACTCTTCTAGGCAATGATTCTGATATATATGCTGTGGGTTTTGGGTCAATATTAGTATGTTTGTTGCTTATGAGTTCCTACAGTTTTGTACTCCCATGACTTAGAGTAAGGTTAGCCTAGAGTATATTTTTGAAGCAATAAAATAATGTTTTATTGAAAGTCTGTTCTTATCTTGTGTATTTCACTGATATCCACATGATTTCTTCTACTTTTTTTCTACATTGCTAAGGGAGGTAGGCAGATGGTAAAATAAATGCTTCAAGCATGTTAAATTTAAACCTGACATTTCTGATTACCTTGGCAGATACTGCCATTGATTTATCACAATGTAATTTTGGGAGAAATGATTTTAATGTTTTTAATGTTTTATATAAAATTTAGTTTTAACACTAAAAATCAAATGAAAAAATACATTTGTATGATGACATAGCTAATAGCTGTATATATGCTTAATTTAATATCATACTGTTAAAAATTATGAAACAATTTTATGAGTTATAATTCAGGATTCTCAAACTAATACTTTCATAAACTTAATAATGTTATCAAGTTTATGAAATTATAAGTGAAAACTCACACAGAGACAGATTTCTGAGCTGTGACCTTTTTAATGCTCAAATATAAGAGAGGTCTCTTAGGGGTTTCATTTCTGAAACTATGACTAAGCCATGTTCGGTTGTGCCAAGTGATTCATTAATCATAAAAAGAATATTTAGGATGCATGTGGTGATCCATCTGCGCAAGTGACCTAGAGAGGAAAGAAATTTGCTTATCTCTACAGTGTCTACTTGTGAAGTCGAGTGTTTTATCTCTGCCTTCACACACTCATTGTCTTCCTGGGAGGAAGAAATGGACAACTTCATTTTTAGACTAACTGCGAGAATACCATGGCCGTTCTGAAACTTTGCTGAGAAGAGAAATAGTCAGACATAGGATAATAATTTATATGTGCTTTATGTATAAGAAGATAAACTGTTCTCATCTTTGGATGAATAGTAGAGCTGGAGTTAACTGGATCAAGTTTTAACAAGAAAATCCCTTTGCTTCCTTACTTACTAGTGAGTCTTTCATAAGCATAGTAATGTTATCAAGTTTATGGAATTATTAGTAACAATTCATGTGGAGCCAGATTTCTGAGCTATGACCTTTATAATGTTCATATAAGAAAGGTCTCTTAGGGGTTGTATTTCTGAAAATATGACTATGAAGCTATGAAAATATTCTTGGAATTGAAATATTCTTGGAAATATATTCTTGGAATTTTTAGACAAGATGGTGGCATTAACAGATTTTGAAACCTGAAAGTCTGCCTCAAGCATATTCAAGAGAGGTAAAACTTAGAAAAATACTATTGAAGTACACGTCTATGTGTAAAAAGAAGATAAATACTTTCATAAGCATATTAAAATGAAATTCAAACCTCTACATTTTCCCTGAAGTCACAATGTACTATAAAAGCTAGTATTAAAAGCTTGTGTTTTTGTCTAAGTGAATGCTGGGGTCAAATATATACCATGAATATCAGAAAAATGACTCTGAGCTCTATGCTTGAGGTGGAGTGTGGTGTTATGCTTCTTAATCAAAAATAAGAAAGAAAATGTCTCTATCCATCACCTAAGAGTCTGTAGAAAATTTACGGTTGCTTATATCCAGAAAAAGAACCAAATGCATGCACTAAAGATTATAAACAGAGCCAGCCTCTGGCCTGAAGCTGTTAATACAAGGCTTACTTTAGAGATATGAACGTCAAATATCTTGCAATTAAGTAACTAATAAAAATTATTGAACAAAGAATAGAAACCTCTTCACAAAAGTTTGCATTTCAAACAGAAATTGCAAAATTCATTAAGAAATACTATGCCATGTAATGTAAATCCAAGATGCAAAACAGGAAACAACACATTCAAGAAAATAAAGAGAGTATAATAACTTAAAAAGAGGTTAGGTTGTGATTAAAGTTTTCAGATTATAAGTAGAAATGACATCTATTGAAGGTTTTGAGTTAAGAGGAGTTAAGTTTAAAACAAGTTATCTGGGAATAATAATGAAAATATGGTAAATGGAATAGTGAAATAAACAATGGTTTTAGCGAACCGAAAAGAGGATCCTGATTTAGATAAAAATTTTCAAATCCATCTGCATGCAAAGTGGATAAATGAAAGTAAGGAAAATATAGGAAAAAAGTTACAGACAAAAAAGATAATCTAAGTATTTTCAACCAATGGCTATAAAGATTTTCCAAAGGAAATTATGGAAAGACTGGAGAAGAAGAACAAGAATTAAGAAAAAAATGACTGAAAGTTTCCCGAACTAAGTAAAGAATCTGATTCTTAAAACCAAACAAACAAACAAAAAACCTCAATGTTTAGTATGGTTACAAAATAACTTATGAGGCTAACAGCAGGTTGGTTGTTATTGAATCTCATGATATTCTCCTACCAAAACAGGTAGAAGCAAGTGCACATAATAAAACTCACAGACAACCTCTGCAACAAAAATAAATGATACAACATTATAATAAACACCAAAGGAGGAGGAGATAATCCCAAACCATCTACAGAAGCAAGATCTTAATAGTGCCCCCAATCATGTAGAAAGAAATGGAGAGAAGTCAAAGAGACTTCTGATGTCCCTGAAAACCAGAGACCCTGTTGTAGTTTGAAATGTGATTTCTCAAAGATACATGGAAGCCCTAAACCCAGTATGCCAAATGTGGTCTTATCTGGAATTGGGGTCTTTACAGAAATCAGATTAAAACGAGGTAATTAGGGTGAGCTGTAATCAAATATAACGGCTGTCCTTATAAGAAGGGGAAATTTAGATACAGAGACAGACACACACAAGGGAGAATGTCATGTAAATATGAAGGCAGAAATTGGGTTGATGAATTTACATGCCAAGGACAGCCATTGCCAGGAAACCAACAGAAGCTTAGGAAAATATATGGAACAGATTCTCCCTCATGTCCATCAGAAGGAACCACCCTTTCCACACCTTGATCTCAGACTTCTAGTTTCTGAACTGTCAAACAATAAATTAAGGCATCCAGTCTGTGGTACTTTATTATGGCAGCAAAATAGCAAAAAAGATATCAAATTGCCAAAGAGTACATAGGCCAAACTTGAGGAATTTTCTACTTGGCATGGAATGCTCAAAGATTCAATATAAAAACAGCTTCTGAAAAAAGAGGGGGTTTTGAAGATTCCAGTTTGTGGGTGAGTACAAAGGGACTACTAAAATGTCATCTGAATCAAGTGATGTACGTTCTATGGAAAAGCTTTACCTTAAGAGAAACACTGGCCATATGGCTCATTCTTTTCATATTTCCATTCATGCAATTCTGCCAAAAATTCTGATAGTTTATCTGTTCTATAATAGCAGCTACGCCTGGTTATGCCTAGATTCTCAGCCTCTTGACTTGCTGTATCAGTCTGTTCTCTCATTGCTATAACGGAATACCTGAGACTGGGTAATTTATAAAGAAAAGAGCTTTAATTGGCTCATAGTTCTGCAGACTGTACAGAAAGCATAGCAGCTTCTGCTTCTGTAGAGGTCTCAGGAAACTCCTAATCATGGCAGAAGGCAAAAGAGGAGTGAGGTGTCTCACATGGTGGGAGCAGGAGCAAGAGAGAGTGAGCGGGGAGGTGCCGCACTTTAAATGACCAGATCTCATGAGAGCTCACTCACTATCATGAGGACAGTACTGCGGGGGAATGGTGTTACACCACTCATGAGAAATCCATCCCCATGATCCAATCATCTCCCTCCAGGCCCCACCTCTAATACTGGAGATTATAATTCCACATGAGATTTGGTGGGGACACAGATCCAAACAATATCACTTTCACTCAGAATTGGCAAATGCCCCTGCTCTCCAGAGAAAAACTAAATGCAGAATTGAATTTTGGATCAATACTTTGGCCCTCTCCTTTCAGTATTATTAGTCTTTCTTATTCTGGCATTATGATATATCTAAAAATGAATGTATACTTTTACATTAACAATTTTTTGAATTATTCATGATGGAAGTGTTTGTTTAAGTTTTTGTACTCAAAATTAGAAGTTAATGTTGTCTTATGTTGCAACTGATAATATATATTCCAAAATGATTTCTAGACAGTGCTCCTCTCAGTCTCTCTTTCTTTTTCATATATATATATAAAATATGTATTTTATATGATATATGTTGCTTTTCATAGTTTTGATAAGAAGAATTAAATGTGACATTTGACCTGACCTATAAATTTGAATATAGACCTCTATAAAAATTAATTAATGCAATGAAGTTTCTAAAATATAAATACTATTTTTTGCTACTGTATCTTAAAAGGGCTTCAGGTCAGCCACACAATTTATATTTGTGTCATTTCCTCTTTTTAAATAAATGTATTTAATTCTTAGTGCTAAATTTCCATCAAGAATCACGACTTCACACCACAACTCTCCTTAAAATAAATGAGGAAAATTTTTTCTTCAGCATTTATTCATTTAGATTTATCTTCGGGAGAAGTAAGATAGAAGTCTGTAGGTCCTCATTAAAATTCAGGTAAGCCTGCTGATCTGCTGTTTTTGAAGTGATCCTAGATTCTGTGGTTAAGTTTGATATAATTTTACAAATTTATATCTGTTCTGTGTAAAATCTTTAATTAACATATTTTATGAGAGTAAGAATAGTGAACTTTCTTTAGGATATCTTGAGAACTAAATATCTTGCATTAGTTATTTGTGCTAATTTACAGTATTAGAAATATCTGAAGCAGTCCAATTTACCCATGCCCTTCTATGCAAAAATATGTGAAATGTATCAAGAGCTCATAATATATAAAACCAATTATTCACATCTCTTACTTTTTTTCCAGAATTGAAAAACATATACAAAATGGTTTATCTTAATTTCTCTAAAGTTTGTATTCAAAAGATGAACCCATTTACATTATTAATGTTACCCTAAGTGAAAAGAGAAGCAAGAACCCAAATGTTTCCCCCACTCAAATCCTGTACCAAAATACACAAATATAAATTATTTTTTCCTAAAACGTCTTTCAGTGAACCGCAGTTCAGTTCAAGGTAAAGATTACCTAGCAATACAAAAATGAGCATATACAGTTTATTTCCTAATTCATCCTGTTACATGTTTTTTCTTTTTATGTATTAATAAAAAAGTCATTGCAGTACTACAACATTTAATAACTGTTTACAAACAGTCATATAGCAATTCAGTTAAATGTTTTATAAATTGTTTGATTTTATAAATAGGATTATTTTCCACTTATTATACAAGGGGTTTAGTACATTATATTCATGAACACTAAAATGAGTTTGGTGACTAATTCCCTTTTCTGCTACCAGACTGGAAAATTTCCCATAAATTGTATTTGTCCCATAAATTGTTGTGTGTCACAACCATCTGCTTAGCCTTCACTCCACTTTTAGTTTCAGCCAAGATGAAATTAAAATTGACAGAAGTATCTACTATGAAAAAAAGCAACACAGATAATTGGGGAGTGGAATGAAGTGTGCAACACTGTTTTGCATCCAGCACCTTTCTTCTAATAGTGTTCTGAATTCAAAGGTTCTGAGAGTTGCCGAGAAGAATTAGTTTATAAAGAGCATGTTTAAATGTTTTAGAAGTGTTAAAGATGTATAAATAGACATTTTATTTAATGAAAAAATCAGCAATTTAAAGTTTCATACTAAAAAATACTCATTCCTAATTGAGAACAGCGGTTAACTCTCATATTTTCTTCTCCCTTGTATAGACATAAGATTCTGAAGCAATATTATTATTTAATGATAAACACGGAACTATACTTTTCTAACAAAGGTTTTAATGATCTCAATAGATTGTAGCTCTGGTTCATAGTCACAGGGAAAGCTGAGCTTATCAGTTCATTATAAGAGAGGAAATGACAAAGAAATAGTGACCTGTGAAGACCTAATTTAACTTTATATTAAATTATTTGAAGATAGAAGTAAAGTAATGCTATGACATCTATTGGAAGACATTTAAGGAAAATTGAAATTGTATCACTCTCTAGAATGAAATGTATTTCTCATATTTCTCATCACCTGGCTTTAAGTAAGTGATATCAGTTACAACCAAAAGAGATTAGTCCCTGTTCTGGCAGGACTTAAGGAAGATTAACTTTCCTTAAGGGAGGTTGCTTGATAATACTCACTTGAGATTAATCATTTCAATATAGCTATCACCCATTGATATGGTTTGGCTGTATCCCCACCCAAATATTCCCTTGAATTCTAATAATCCCCATGTGTCAAAAATGGGGCCAGATGGAAATAATTTACTCATGAGTGTGTTTTCCCCCATACTGTTTTGAATAAGTCTAGTGAATATGTCTCAGGAGATCTGATGGAGTTCCCCTACCCAAGCTCTCTTGCCTGCTGCTATGTAAGACATGATTTTGCTCCACATTCACCTTCTGCCATGATTGTGAGGCCTTCCCAGCCAGGTGGAACTGTGAGTCAAATAAACCTCCTTCCTTTATAAATTACCCAGTCTTGGGTATGTCTTTATTAACAGGGTAAGAACAGACTAATACAGTAAATTGGTACTGGTAGAGTGGAGTGCTGCTGTAAGGATACCCAAAAATGTGGAAGTGACTTTGGAACTGGGTAAGAGGCAGAGATTGGAAGAGTTTGGAGGGCTCAGAAGACAGGAAAATGTAGGAAAGTTTGAACTTCCTAGAGGCTTGTTGAATGGCTTTGACCAAAAGGCTCATAGTGATATGGACAATAAAGCTCAGACTGAGGCAGTCTCAGATTAAGATAAGGAACTTGTTGGGAACTGGAACGAAGGTGACTCTTGCCATGTTTTTTTTTTTCGTTATGATTTTTGTTTTTATTATTATACTTCAAGTTCTAGGGTACATGTGCACAACGTGCAGGTTTGTTACATATGTATACATGTTCGCAAGGACATAAAACCAAACACTGCATGTTCTCACTCATAGGTGGGAATTGAACAATGAGAACACTTGGACACAGGGTGGGGAACATCACACATTGGGGACTCTTGCTATGTTTTAGCAAAGGGACTGGTGGCATTTTGCCCCTGCCCTAGGGATTTGTGAAACTTTGAACTTGAGAGAGATGACTTAGGGTATCTGTTGGAAGAAATTTCTAAGCAGCAAAGTGTTCAAGAGGAAGCAGAGCATAAAATTTGGAAATATTTGCCACCTGATGATGTAGTAGAAAAGAAAAACCCATTTTCTGGGGGGAAATTCAAACCAGCTGCAGACATTTGCATAAGTAACGAGGAACCTAATGTTAATCACCAAGACAATGGGGAAAATATCTTCAGGGCATGTCAAAGACCTTCACAGAAGCCCTACTCATCATAGGCCTCTCCAGGCCTAGAAGGGAAAAATAATTTTGTGGGCCAGGCCCAAGGGCCCCCTGCTCTATGCAGTCTCAGGGTATGGTTTCCTGTGTCCCAGTTGCTTCAGCTCCAGCCGCTCTGGTTAAAAGGGGCCAAGGTATAGCTCAGGCCATTACTTCAGAGGATGCAAGCCCTAAGCCTTGGTGGCTTATACATGGTGTTGTGGCTGTGGGTGCACAGAAGTAAAGAACTGAGGTTTGGGAACCTCCACTTAAATATCAGGGGATGTGTGGAAATGCCTGGATGTCTGGAAGAAATTTGCTGCAGGAGTGAAGCCCTCATGGAGAACCACTGCCAGGACAGTGCAAAAGGGAAGTGTGGAGTTGGAACTTCCACACAAAGTCCCCACCTGGGGCTTCTCATTTGCCTTCTTCTTTGAGTGTGAGGCCTCCCCAGCCATGTTGAACTGTGAATCAAACCTGTTAACTTTATAAATTACCTAGTCTCAGGGTTGTCTTTATTAGCAGTGTGAGAACATATTAATACACCTATTTCATACAGTTTAAGTAATTCAACTATCATTAAATAGTAAATTGTCACTCACATTTTATTTGGCTTCATAGCTGTAAAACTATGTAAGAATAACCCTTCATAATCATTGGTAGGGAAGGATCCAAAATTAACCATTAAATACACAGTTTTTAAATACAAAGGAAGGCAACTTTTAGTTTTGTTGTATACAATGAAAAAGATACCTAAGATTTGTGATCAAAACAACACAATAATTGCATCAGAATGCTTGCGGTTTTAGTTTTTGCAGAAATATATATATATCTATGTTCTCATATATATACACACATACATACATATACATATATATGAATTTATAAGTCTAGGCATTTAAACTTTTATTTTCTTTAAACTGCAATAAGTCCTCACTTAATGTCATCCATGGGTTCTTAGAAATTATGACTTTAAGAGGAAAGAGGGGCTGGCATGGTGCTTCATGCTTTTAATCCCAGCACTTTGGGAGGCTTTGGGAGGCAGACCCAGCAGGATTGTTTGGGGTCAGAAGCTTAAGACCAGCATAGGCAATACAGGGAGACCCTGTCTCTGCAAAAAATAAAAACAAAACAAAACAAAATAATTGGTTGGGTATGGTAGTGTGTATCTGTAGTTTCAGCCACTCCAGAGGCTCAGGTGGGAGGATCTCTTGAGCCCAGAAGTTTGAGGCTGCAATGAACCATTTTCATGCCACTACACTCTAGCCTGGGTAACTACGGATACCTTGTCTCTAAAAATGAAAACAAAAACAAATAAACAATAAAAAATAAAGAAATGATACACAGCAATCACTTTTACCATAATCTAACTGATATATAGGAAAAGTTAATTCACTATGGCATATTTATTGTCACAGAAACGTCACCAAATTTGTAAATAAAAACCGAAAATTACTTATTTTAAACATAGAAATAAATATGAACTCTGCATACATTTAAGAAAGGTTAATAAAAACAAGATAATTATTTACCCAATCGCTCTAGTTCGGAGACATGTGTGACTGGAGCCTATCCCTGCAGCTCCGGGCCTAAGGCAGAACTGAGCCTGGACAGAATACCATTCCATCACAGGAGCACTCACACTTCACCGCCACACTTACTCTTCGGGACAATTTAGAAATGCCAGTTAATTCCATGTTCACATCTCTGCAATGTGGGAGGAAACCAGAATACCCAGAGAAAACCCATGCTGATGTAGGGAGAACATATAAACCCCATAAAGACAGTGGCCCCGGCCTGGAATCATTTTTTTTTTTCCTTATCAGCCTTATAAGAAAACTATTTGAACAAAACTATGTTATTCAAGGATCTGCATGCTATACTTTATTGAGGTATGATTAACATGAAAAAATGACACATATATAATGTATATATCTCCGTAAGTGTGAATTAAGTATACATTTTTGATACTATTACTACTAAGACCATAAACATATCCATTACCTTCCAAAATTTCTTCCTACCGCCTTTATTACTATTTTTTGTTTGTAAGAACACTTAGAAGATTTAACCTCTAACCATCTTCAGTATAAACATATTGTTAGCTATAGGCATTATGCTGTGTAAAAATCTCCATAATTTATTTACCTTGCATAACTGAAACTTTATACCTTTTAAGCATCACTATCTCTACCTCCCTCCAGCCCTGACAACTACCATTACATCTTTTGCTTCTATGAGTTTGACTGTTTCAGATTCTACCTTGGTTATTGTGAATAATGCTGAAATAATCATGGGAGTACTGATATCTCTTTGAGATTTTAAGTATTTACTCAGAAGTAGGATTGCTGAATCATATGATAATTCTGATTTTAATTTTTTAAGGAAACTCAATACTATTTTTTATGAAGGCTATACCAATTTATCTTACCACCAAGAATGTACAAGGGGTCCCTTTTTCTTCACATCTGGCTAATACTTCTTAGCTTTTAGTGTTTTAAATAATAGCAGTCTTAATGGGTGTTTTCTTGAGGTCTTGATTTGCGTTTCTCTGATAATCAGGTTGAGCAAATTTTCACATGCCTCTTGGCATTTGTATGTCTTCTTTTGAAAAATGTCTATTTAGGTCCTTGGCCTATTTTTCCTTTGGGTTACTAGTATGTAAGAATAAAATTGATTTTTGCATGTTGATTTTTTATCCTGCACCTTCACTGAATTAATTTATTAATTCTAGCTTCTTTAGTGGACTATATAGGGCTTTTATTTATGTAAGATTACATCATCAGCAAAAAAATAAAATTTTTCTTTTTTTCCAACTTTGATACTTTTATTCCTTTTTCTACTTAATTGTAGTGGCTAGAACATACAGTACTATGTTGAAATAGATGTGATGAGAGTAGGGATTCTTTTCATCTTCCTTGTCTTACAGAAAAAGCTTTCAACTTTTCACCCTTGATTATGATATTAGGTGAGGGTTTATCATATACAGACTTTATTATGTTTAGGTACATTTCTTCTATGCCTAATTTATTTAGAACATCATGAAAAAATATTGAATTTTTCAAGTACTTTCTCTTGTAGGGGCAACAGGCTGGGGCTGGTGTTGTGGGTGGTAAAAGAACTTACCAAGGTAGTCATAGGTAAAGAAAGGCAGATTAATTAGAGAAACTACAAAGATAAGTTACAAGAGCGCAATGGCCAGCACAGCAGAGAAGGGGCTGTCTTCCAAGAGGTAGGGGATAAGGAGAAGCTTTAGAGGGTCATGCTGGAGGGGCCACATGCAGATAAGGTGTGCAGATAAAGTCATGCTGCTGGGGCTATGTGCAGAATGAGGTATTTGGGAAGAGGATGTTGCGCCAATGGGTTGTCTGTGATTAGTTGTCTCTCAAAACAATTTTTCTCCTCTACCTGGGATCCTTTCCTTGTTGTTGATTATTTATCAGGACTCTACATTTTTTTGAGAGGACAATAATGACAAATCTTTGGCAATGGGGGGGAAAGTCTCATCTTTCCACTACTTCCTGCTAGCCTGTGGCATAGAGTTGGCCCTACTTCTGGTTGTTGGTCTGTCAGAAGATGCTGTGGGTCATCGTCCTGAACTGTGGGACTTAGGATATTGAATCTTGCTGGAGGGAGAGACTCATCAAACAGGGGAGCATGTCAAGGCAAAACTGATGTCCAGCTGAGTCCAAGGGAGATTTGTAAAGGTAGCAGGCATCACTGGGGAGAGTCTGATATACCATTCACAGTATCATTTGAAGGTAAAATTACTGAATTTAAAAAGACACAAATTTAACAACAACAAAAAAAAGGTGAATATGCAAGGGCTGAAGAGAAGGGATAATAAAATACCTGTCAGTGTCCCCAAGAATGGAAGCAACCAGGATTATCATCCCCAGGTGGATGTCCATGAAGATTATCCTTGTGATGCTTTTTCCTCAATTCAATCTGCTTGTTCCCTTAGCTTTTTGACATGATCCACCACTATTCCTGATTGATTAACATAAGCACAACATTCTTTCTGGAAGGCTAAACAAATGAGCCCTTGGGCTGCTGTAAGCAAATTTAGGCTACAGCAGTTTTGGAGAACAACTGCTGCTAGGGGGTCTTTCTGATCTTGGAGGACTTCCAAGGTGTCAGAGATGCTTTGACCTTGGTGGAGAGTTCAATTGAGAGAGTATGACAAGTATGGGCTGCGAGGCTCATACCTGTTATTCCCATACCTAATCCGGTAGCAATCCCTAGGCCAGTGAGTAAAGGGATCAGATAGATTGACCATTCTTCCCTGCTATAACTGTAAAGTGGGATTGAGAGGGATTTATTGGAAGGAGCAATTTGGATGTCTGGGGCTAAGTAAACTAGTGTACAAATTGCTGTCCCATTGGTTGGAAGACAAATATATGCAATTGATCTGCAGAGGAAGAAAGCTTCCTCAGATGTAAGGCATGGAATTAGACCTAGAGTGAAGAAATGGAGTGTGTTTTGGTTTTCTGAAGTATTGAGTAGCTACAGTAGTACTTGTAAGAGGATTCAAGGCTTGGATGTTGAAGTTAGCATTTGCGTGGGTTTTGTTGTCACAGAATAAATGAAAGCACTGAGTGTCTAGAAACATTCAAGATTTTGGGTTGCTAAGTGTGAGAATTTGTGGGCAATTATTAGAGGAATTTGCAACCTCGCAATATTGCCATTAAGTTAAGTCAGGACAAGTGTCTGGAGGGGGCATCCTGTGCAAAAGTGAAAGGTGATATTTTGGAGATTTGGGGCATTGAGGTCAGCTGGGCCTGATGTTCTAACTAGTATCAAATTATGTTTTCCCTCTGATATGTATTTTATATTGGTGCAATTTATAGTTATGATGTAGTTGCAAAGGGGGTTAAAAATGTTTCCCAAGGGGATGGAGTTTCCAGGAGGTCTGCTTTAGCATTGCAGGTTAGATCGACAGTTATAAAACAAAATGTTCAAGTGGTCCCTCCACATTTGGATCTGGTGACAAGGTTGTAGAATTAAGGGTTTGGCAGGGGCTAATACACCAATTCTGGTGCATGTAGAAGGCGTGTTTGATACTTGCAAATAGTTATCTGAGATCCAGTGAAAGGCCTTCAAGTTTAGGAGTTTCATTGCCTAATTTGGGATGTGTACAGTTATTCCTTGATCCAGAGTTAAGGAATAAATGTATATACCCCACATCAATCAGGAGAGACACAGATGCTAGCACTTGGAGGCATGGAGGCTATCTCCATGCCACTGGGTTCAGGGTTTCTGATAAGTAAGCAATTGGTCATTGAAAGTATCCCAGCGGCTGAGTTAGAACTCCAAGGGCAATACTGCTTTTCTCATGTACTATGAAGTAGAAAGGCTTTCTAAAATCTAGCAAGGCCAGGCTGGTTCAGTGGTGATTGCTTATTTGAGGGTTTTCACAGTATTGTCCATTTCAAGGCTCCAATATAAGGGTTCCTCCTCTGGTCCTTGTAGCACCTCATTAAGATGTTTTGCTAAAAGTCCAAACTGGGGTATCCAAGTGTGACAGAAGCCTACCATTCCCAGAAAGGACTGCAGCTGCTGTTGAGTGGATGGAATGCCAATGTTTAAAATAAGATTTTTGTGGTGATCTGAGAAACTCTTGGACTCTAGGGTTAATGTTAGTCCCAAGAATCGAACCTCCTGAGAGGAGGTTTGAGCTTTAGAAGGAGAAATTTTATAACCACAGGAGGCCAATCTCTGAAGAGTATTAATAGTATTTAGGTCTGAGGCATTTTCAGATGGACAGCAAATAAGCAGGTCGTATTAGTTCATTTCTACACTGCTGAAAAAGACATACTTGAGACTGGGAAGTAAAAGAGATTTAATCAGACTTACAGTTCCACATGTCTATGGAGGCCTCAGAATCATGGCAGGAGGCAAAAGGCACTTCTTACATGGTGGTGGCAAGAGAAAAATAGGGAAGATGCAAAAGTAGAAAACCCGATGAAAACATCAGATCTCATGAGACTTATTTACAACCATGAGAATAGTATGGGGGAACTGCCCCCATGATTCAAATTAGCTCCCACTGGGTCCCTCCCACAACACATGGGAATTATAGAAGTACAATTCAAGACGAGATCTGTGTGGGGACACAGCCAAACCATAGCATTCTGCCCCTGGCCCCTTCAAATCTCATGTCCTCACATTTCAAAACCAATCATGCTTTCCCAACAGTCCTCCAAAGTCTTAATTCATTTCTACATTAACCCAAAAGTTCACAGTCCAAGGTCTCACCTGAGACAAGGCAAGTCCTTCTGCCTATGAGCCTGTAAAAACAAAAGCAAGCTAGTTACTTCCTAGATACAATGGAGGTACAGGTATTGGGTAAGTACAACTGTTCCATATGGGAGAAATTGGCCAAAACAAAGGGGATACAGGGCCCATGCAAGTCGGAAATCCAGTGGGGCGGTCAAATTTTAAAGCTCCAAAATGATCTCCTTTGACTCCAGGTCTCACATCCAGGTCATACTGCTGCAAAAGGTGGGTTCCTATCATCTTGGGCAGCTTTGCCCCCATGACCTACCAATGTACAGCCTTCCTCCTGGCTGCTTTCATGGCCTGGTGTTGAGTGTCTGTGGCTTTTCCAGGCACATGATGCAAGCTGTCAGTGGATCTACCATTCTAGATTCTGAAGGATGGTGGCCCTCTTCTCACAGCTCCACTAGGAATTATCCCTATAGGGACACTGTGTGGGGGCTCCAACCCCAGATTTCCCTTTGGCACTGCCCTAGCAGAGGCTCTCCATGAGAGCCATGCCCCTGCAGTAAACTTCTGCCTGGACATCCAGGCATTTCCATACATCTTCTGAAATCTAGTCAGGGGTTTCCAAACCCTAATTATTGACTTCTGTGCACCTGCAGGCTCAACACCATGTGGAAGCTGCCAAGGCTAGTGGTTTGCACCCTCTGAAGCCACAGCCCAAGCTATACGTTGGCCCCTTTCAGCCATGACTGGAGTGGCTTGGATGAAGGGCACCAAGTTCCTAGACTACACACAGCATGGAGACCCTGGGCCCTGCCCATGAAACCATTTTTTTCTCTTAAACCTCTTGGTCTGTGGGAGAGGCTGCCTCAAAGGTCTCTGAGACATTTTCCTCATTGTCTTGGGGATTAACATTCAGCTCCTTTTTTTTTTTTTTTTTTTTGAGACAGAGTCTTACTCTGTTACCCAGGTTGGAGTGCAGTGGCAAGATCTCGGCTCACTGCTAGATCCACCTCCCGGGTTCACACCATTCTCCTGCCTAAGCCTCCCAAGTAGCTGGGACTACAGGTGCCCACCACCACACCTGGCTAATTTTTGTATTTTTAGTAGAGATGGGGTTGCACTGTATTGGCCAGGATGGTCTTGATCCCCTGACCTTGTGATCCGCCTGCCTCGGCCTCCCAAAGTGCAGGGATTACAGGTGAGAGCCACAGCACCCAGCCAGCTCCTTTCTACTTATGCAAATATCTGCAGCCAGCTTGAATTTCTCCTCAGAAAATGGGATTTTATTTTCTTTCACATTATCAGGCTGCAAATTTTCCAAACTCTTATGCTTTGCTTCCCTTTTAAAACTGAATGCCTTTACAAGCACCCCAGTCACTTCTTGAATGCTTTGCTGCTTAGAAATTTCTTTCACCAGATAACAAAAATCATGTATTTCAAGTTCAAAGTTCCACAAATCTCTAGGATGGGGCAAAATGTTACCAGTCTCTTTGCTAAAACATAACAAGAGTCATCTTTGCTCTAGTTCCCGACAAGTTCCTGAGACCACCTCAGCTTGGATTTCATTGTTCATATCATCATCAGTATTTTTGTCAAAGCCATTCAACAAGTCTTTAGGAAGTTCCAAGCTTTCTCACATTCTCCTGTCTTTTTCTGTGGCCTCCAAACTGTTCCAACCTCTGCCTCTTACTCAGTTCCATAGTCCCTTCCACATTTGCAGGTATTTTTTCAGCAATACCCCACTGTTGGTGCTAATTTATTGTATTGGTTCATTTTCACACTGCTGATAAAGACAAGCCTGAGACTGGAAAAAAAAAGAAGTTTCATTGGACTTACAGTGCCACATGGATGGGGAGGCCTCAGAATCATGGTGGGATGCAAAAAGGCACTTCTTACATGGCAGCGGCAAGAGAAAAATGAGGAAGATGTGAAAGTGCAAACTCCTGATAAAACCATCAGACCTCATGAGACTTATTCACTACCACAAGAACAGTATGGGGGAAATTGCCCCCATGATTCAAAGTAGCTCCACCCAGGTCCCTCCCACAACACATGGGAATTATGGGAGTACAATTAAAGATTAGATTTGGATGGGACACTGAGCCAAACCATAGCACAAGTTATCAACCTATTGAAGCAAGGCACTATTAGGGGAAAGTTGAAGGGTGGACAGATCTTTGGCAAGAGCCTGTCGAAACAGGTGTAAGCTAGCTCTAATTCCCTGGGGTAGAACTTTTGAGGTTAATCGTTTGGCAACATAAATGGAAGAGTCTCACCATTCAAAGGCAAATGAAAATTGAGAGTCCAGGTATACCAGAATGCAAAAGAATACATTTTTTACATCTGGAATGGTGAACAAAGAAGTGTAAGACGGAAGTTGCCCTAGTAGGGTGTAAGGATTGGGATAATGGGATGTATTGGGATTACTGCTTTATTGATACCCTTCATATCTTACATCATTCTATAGGTACTGTTTGACTTTTTTGAGTGCCAAGATGGGCATGTTACATGGTGACTTACAAGGACACAGTAGCCCCATGGCCAAAATGTTTTGTATTAGAGGATGTAGGCCTATTTCAGCTTCAGACTTTAAAGGTTGTTGGGGCTCCCTAGGGAAAGAAGTGGGATTCTTAAGGTGGGTTTTTATAGGATCTGTGAACAAAGTACATCCGGGAGTGGAAGTATATCATACCTTTGGAGGAACTTGTTGTAGAAAGGAAAGTTATATTACCTTTGGGCTTTTGAGGTCAAGGGCTAGTTAGGCTAATCATGGAAAAACAAACTCAGACAACTGATGGTTTGTTAGGAGCTTTGTCATTATCGACCCTCAAGTTGCAGGATTGAGCAACTTGGCAAGACAAGAAAGAATGAGTGAAAATGTTTTTCCCAAAGACACATGACAAAGGAGAAGTAAATCATTCCTGTTTTGGCTGGCTATCTATGCTAGTGATGAGGATCAAGGACCAAAATGTAGTTCCAGGAAAATTAATTAGGGCAGAATAAGTGGCTCCTGTATCAATCAAGAACTCAGTTCTTCCTCCTACAATGTCTAGGGTTACCCAAGGCTCAACCACAGTGATGGAAAAGACAGGAGCCTAGATGGCCTCTGGGCCCCATCAATCACTAGGACAGATAGGGAATGGCCCTCACTGGGATTCCTCCCTTCTTTCCTTTGTGTTCCCATCAGTTTCGTCATCACTGAGGAACAGAGTTAAGGGCATTTGCCTTTGCCATTCTCCCAAGTTGACCCACACTTAAGGTTGCCGGTAAAGGGATGACCCTCTCACACTAGGGAGAGAGAGGCAGTCCTGTTTCTAGTGCCCCACTTGTTTGCAGTGTGGGCAGGGGCTAGGTGGTGGTTGCTGGGGACTAGTTGACAGGTCTGAGGATGGTTTCAGCCATGTTGGCTAACAACCCTGACTGGTTATAGTGATAGCAAATGAATGATCCTTTGTTGGTCCCTGGACCATATCCCAGTGGTTTTTCTGGGCCCCTTTATATAGGTAGGGAATTAGCAATAGTGGTGACCATATAGTCACCTGACACTTATCTCTTTCACATTCCTTCCAATCCTGTTAGGTTTTCGAGACCTCCTCTTAGGTATTAAGGACCTTGAAGGCTGCGTTCAGCAATGTGAGGAAAGGAGCTTGTGGTCTCTGATCTAGCTTTTAAAGCTTGTGTCCAATGTCTGGAGAAGCCTGGCTGATAAAGTGAACAAACAAAATAGTGAGGCCCTCTGAGCATTCAGGGTTCATATTAGTATATTTTCTCATGGCTTCCACCAGCCTGGAATGAAATAAGGCTGAGTTGTCATTTTGCCATTGTGTTATCTCTCTTAATTTTGCATAGTTTCCAGGTTTAAGTGCAGCTCTTTTAATGCTCTCAATTAAATATGCAAACATGATTATGGAGTACCCTGTCAGCATCTCCCTCCTGGTAGCATCACCTAGGATCAACATCAGGCACTGCTATCCTACAAAAGCCAGATTCTTAAGGGTTCTAGGTGTTAAACTCATCTGCCAATTTTTCAGCTAGGACCCAAATGTGGTAATTTTTCTCAAGAGTGCAATAGGAGGTAAACATAATATAGATGTCTTACCAAGTAGGATTGAAGGAACCAGTAAATCACTTGAACTCTTTTATGAAATGGGAGGGATCCTGGCTAAAGGAACTAAGTTTGGTTTCTGTTTGAGAAAGGTCAGACATTAAGAAAGAGACATGGATTCTGATGGTTCCTAGATCCTTCATTGCCACATCCCAGAGTGGCAGAGGTTTTTCTGGGGCCATATTGGGATCATAAGTGGACCAAGATCTAGATCAAGTATGTGAAGGGGAGAAGGTTCTCTGATAAGTGGGAGGGGTTGTGGAGTTGGGGATGTGAGGGGAAGGAGAGGGATTAGGGGCTGATGGTCTAGGGGAAGGAGGAGGGGAAGGAAGAGATGGAGTAGATATACTTGAATATGAAGGTGATTTGTCAACGGAAGAAGGCACAGCCTCAACTAGTCCAGCCAGTTTGAGATAATGGGAGAGAGTAAAAGAAGGATAGTCTAGAATTTCAGAAGAGTCAGTGGGGCCAGAGAATTTGGCCAAGCACAATCAACAAGTTTGGCAGAGGTCAGGATCCTGCGAAAGTCATGAAAGCCTGGACATAAGGAACTTCCGACCATTTAGAGGAGTTATGGCAGAAAAAAAAGTCAAGCTTAAGAACAGTGTTGGGGGAAATCTTCCCACCTGGAAGCCACGTGGATTCCTGATCCAGAAATTATAAAGTGGCCATGCAGTATTACAGGAAAATTAGATGTTTCTTTCTGAGAGTCTGAGAGTCAAATTTATCCCAATGCTTTAAAATGCAGCCCAGGGGAGAATCTGAGGGAATGTAGGGTCTTTGTCCCATGGAGGGTCTGGGAAAGAATGTCCACTGGGGATATGAACTGCGATTATTCTTGGGGTGTCCTGATGAGGGAAAAGGGTTCCACTGACATCCACTGAAAAACTCTGAGATGCACTTTCCAAAGGAGTGTCCCACCTATTGGAAAGGATCTCCCAGTGCTACAACCTTACACTGGATGAACACTGGGTGAGCAATTCCAGGTCAGTCCAGGTAAGAATCACACTGCATGGCCAGCCCAGTTATGCTGGGTGCTCAGTACAGGTACAAAAGAAAGAGGTTGATGGCAGACTCACTGTCCTGGTGCTGTTTAGGATTACCTGGCTTAAGACGTCCAGAGCAAAGAGGCTGGCTATCTACCGGCGATAATTTAGAGTGAGAAAGAGGGGTTCTGAGTTCCCCAAAACACATGTGAATTCACCATGGTCGAGCTTACTCTTCCGACTGTGCCACACATAGGGATCGGGGACTTTTGATCAGAAAAAAGAGACCTTTCCTCCCTTCCAGACAAGGCAGCCAAACCCATTCAACCCTGGCCTTCAGGCTACATCAGGGAGTGGCCCTGACCAGTTGCCATCAGTTGCCACAGGATACTAGAGAGTGTCACTGGAATACTGAAAAGAAAAGCAAACTCTAAACTCTCATCCAAGAGTAGTATACGTAGGGAATTAGCAACAGTGGTGACCATACAGTGGGCCTGCCACTTATCTCTTTCTCATTCTTTCCTATCCTGTTCTGTTTTCAAGACCTCCACTCAGATATTGAAGACCTTGAAGGCTGTGTCCAGCAATGTGATAATAGGGGTTTGTGGTCCCTGATCTAGCTTTTAAAGCTTGTGTCTACTGTCTGGAGAAGCCTGGCTGATTAAGTGAAGAGCCAAAACGGTGAGGTCCTCTGGGCTGTCAGGGCCCATGTTATGAATGGTGGTGGTCAGGCATCTTTCCATGTGAACCTTCTGGTCCACCTTGGAGTGCCCCTGGCCAGGGACTGTCAGTTATCGCTGGGCTTGGATGCTGTCCACTGAGAGGTTGGGGTTGAAGAACAGGACATACGGAGAATGGGGTAATTTCCCTGTGTGAGCCACCAAAATGTTGCAGGTGTGACTGACTGGGGCTGGTTGGGCAGTAAAAGAATATGCCAAGAAAGTTACAGGTTAAAAAAAAGATCGATTTATTAGAGAAACTATGAAGATACATTGCAAGAATGCAATGGGCAGCATGGCAGAGAAGGGGATGTCTATGAACAGGCAGGAGCTGGAGGGAGGTTTTATAGAGTGTTGCTGGAGGGACTGTGTGCAGATAAGGTACAAAGGATATTGTCGTGCTGCTGGGGCTACATGCAGAATGATGTATTTGGGAACAGGATGTTGTGCCAGCAGTTTCTCTATGATTCGCTGTCTGTCCGAATAATTGTTCTTCACATGAGACCCTTTCCTTGTTGCTTACTTATCTATCAAGACTCCACATAGTTTTTCTGTGTCTATTGAGATAATCACATCATTTTTATTCTTCATTATTTTTATGTGGTGTATCATATTTATTGAGTTTCATATGTCAGACTGTTCTTACATCTCAGGAATAAATCCCACTTTATCAAAGTATGTGATTCTTTTAATAGGCTGTTGAATTTGATTTGCCAGTATTTTAATGAAGATTTTTGCAGGTATCTTCATCAGGAATCTTGATTTGTAATTTTTTTCCTTCCTGCCTGATTTGGGTATCAAGGTAAAGTTGGCCTCATAGAATGAGTTTGGAAGTCTTTCTTCCTCCTCATATTTTTGAAAGAGTTGGTGAAAATTTGGCATTAATTATTCTTTAAGTGTTTGGTAGCATTCACTCTTGAAGCCATCTTATTCTGGGCTTTTGTTTTTGTGGAAATTTTTGATTGCTGATTCAATGTCCCCATTCATATTTTTTCTCTTCAGATTTTCTATTTCTTCATGGTAGACAAACAGTAGTACACATGCTCATTTCAATATATAATGTGATTAGTCTGTGGGAGTAAAGCAATAAAGGAAACTCTCCATGTGAATTGGAGAAGTGGACAATGAGAACTGGGCAATTTCATAATCTGTAAGGCGGACATATTGAACTACATATTTTTCATCGTTTCTTTCAGATCTGAAGTTTGGTGAGTTTTTTTCTTTTTAAAATTTGTTTCTGAGTGGCCACTGCATGTTATAGAAACCATCATCTTCTCACACAGCACAGTCTATGAATAAAAGGCTGAGTTATCACTAAGCAGAAGAAAAATTAAAAAGTGTCCCATTAAAAGGGATTTTTAATCAACCTAATAAACTCTAATTCTGCTGACTTTTTAAAGATCTAAGGTCATTTTAATACATACTGAAAAGGGTCACAATTAATTCTTTGATCTTTTTTACTCACTGTTAACTTATATAAATTCAGAACTACCCAGAAATGGCATATTATTTCCCTGTGATTCATATATTAACTAAACTACTAGAATGTCTATGAGGAATAGTAAGTATCTCAGAAATTCTTTTCAGGTAGTACAATTTTAGTGAATAAATAGATCAAATCTATTTCCTCCTCTTGCTGACAAAGGTTGTTACCAGCATTTTCAGTGAGTGAAAATTATTGCTGTACTGTCTGGAATAGGAACAATTTCTAGGAAGCTCCAAAAATTCTGGGCAGCTTGTATGAATTTAAGGAGAATTTCTTTTTCTTGATGCTAGGAAACTCTTGTCTTGATTTCTCTATAATCTTCAATCTATAAATCACCATGTCCAGATGATTAGAAGAAGGGAAATTAGATTCTTTCTTAAGTACTTCTGTTATGTTGAAAATTTCTTCTTTACTACTATTCAGTCATACCCAAAATGGGAATGATTTCTACAACCTCATGAGAATCATAAATAAATGTAGATTCTGAATTCAAACTGCATATCATTGCTGTTTAAATATCAAGTGACTTTAAGCCAGAATATGCATTTAGTGATAACTTATTTATAATTGAATTATACCAAAAGATTCTTCATTCAGCATGTTTTTATATTTGCTTTCAATTGCATCTTAACTAAACATATATCTAAGCATTGTAATTACATGTTAGAACATTTGAAGATCATATGTGTAAACAATTTCTTCCTTTTATTGCATTGTCTACCAAAAGTAACTGAGAAAAAGAGGGGTTTGTTTGTATATGTGAGTTTATATGTGAGTGCATGAATAAAAGTACATGAGTAAAAAAATAAAATTGAAGATCACTTCAATATGACATGGCAGTGGCATTTTATTTCATGATTAGCCACTAATAGAATATTTTTATTTTATTTTTATACAGAAACATGTATTATTTTTATGTTAACTTATAATCTTGATTGACATTACAAAATATGTACTACTGGCTTTTTTACTTTAATAATAATATCTTTTTGCACCAATGAATTTCTTTCTTTCCTAACTGTTGGAAGAATATGTTGTATGTAATGGTATCAAATGTCATGAGAGCCATTTTCAATGTACCATAGTTAATACCATGTTTCTGGTCACTTAGGTAAAAATTCTGTGTCTAACGGCTTGGGGACTACATTGAGCCACATGGACTTTAGTGGAATTCAAAGAGTTTTGTAGTTGAAAGATCTGAGCGTATGGTGAATAGTGGATGTCATTGTTTATTAGGGAGAGGTGTAAAATTCTAGTGACTCAGAATGTGATGTTGCTAAATGGGTTAAGCTGTGTTTGTTTTATAAAAGCAAAAAAAACCAAAAAGCATATACTATGAACAGCCATGTTTAAATACAGATTATTAAAATGATCATAGTGAAACTAGAAATTATTTAATAATAAAATATAAATGAAAATCATTGGATTAATCAATCCATGATGTAAAGCATCACCAAAGTAATACATTAAATAATTGTTGATCTTGGTCTTAGTCCTTGTTAACATAAAGCCATAGCTGAAAGATCTTACTATCTTTTGGGTGATTTCTATGGTTTCAAACTTAAATGTTAGGTTCTATCAATACTTGTGATGTGGCAGTGGTACATTTCTAAATTAATTTGGCATTCCACTAATTAACTGAGGAAAATATCAATATTTCTTGTTAGGTTGTGTGTCTGTATCCAAAAGCTTATAATCACTTCTGGTTTTGACCATGATGGGCTAACAGAAATCAGATTAACCTTGACATCTTAACGAGGCAGAAAATTTGACAAATTGCTAAAACAATGGCTTTCAAATTTGGGGAAACAGACATTAATCTTTGAGAGAATGAAAACAAATGGGGAACCTTAGCCTGTTGCCTTGAGAGAGTTTCTAGCCAGCAGTGCAGAAAGGGGAAACCCAAACAGATCATGGCAACCTTCCTAGGGAGGAAACAGATTTCAGAGTTAGGGAGGCCAAGGCAGGTAAATTTTGTAAAGTAATGGAGAGGAGAAATCTGGAGACAGAGAGAGAGAGGACCCAAGAACTTCAGAGGGTTTTCCTCAAGTCTTCAGTTGAGTGCTGATCAGCATGTTCATTTGGGACAATTCTCAAGTATAAAAGTTGAAAGCAATGATCTAACTTCCCAAATTAAGAAATTAGAAAACAAAGAAAATAAAATTAAAACCAAAGCAAGCAGAAGAAATTTAATAATAAAAATAATAGCAAACATTATTAAAAGAGACAATGCAGAAATAATAGGAAAAAAAATAGGCAAAGCTAGTTTTTAAAATAATCATCATGATAGCTCTCTATACACTCTGACCAAGAAATATGCAGAGAAGACAAAATTTACCAATGACAGAATGAGTGAGGGAATATCAGTGTAAATTCTACATTGTACAGATTTAAAAAGTTAATTCAAAAATGTTATTAACAGGTTTATGGCAATAAATTTAATAACATAGATGCAACAGGCACATTTATTACTAAAGTGCATATGAGAGGCAATACACAATTTGAGTAGCCTTATATCTACTAAAGAAATTAAATTTGCAGTTAAAATATTTCCCTGAGGAAAACATCAACTTCTGCTGATTTCATAATTTACTGAGATACTTTACCAATTCTCTCTGTAATTTCATTTTTTCAGATGAACATTTCCTTGATACTAAAACTAGATAAAAAGGTATTTCAAGAAAACTACAGACTGATATTTCTTATGAATACAGACAAAAAATTATTAACAAAATTTTTGCAAGATGAAGTCAACATTATGTGAAAAGGTAGCATCAAGATCCTGTGGGGTATTTTCCTCCAAGGAATGCAAAATCAGTGTAATATTTGAAAATCAATATAATTCACCATAGTAAAATGCCAAAAAATGACCTTCTTAACCAATATAATAAAGTTGAGGGGAGGGGAGAAACAAAATATCATTAGACAGCAAATAATTACCAGTGTTTTAGTTCACAGAAACATAACCAGCTATCTAGAATATCCTAAGGAATCTACATAAAAGATTTTAGAAGTAATGAGAGAATTAAGTAAGTTTTCTGGGTACAAAGTCAATGCTATCTACAGCAATTGATTCTATTTATTAATGCTAGCAATGATTAGCTAAAAATAATATCTTAATTAGTATCATTTACAGCAGCATTAAAAACCTGCAGTAAGGTAGAAATATATTTGACAAGTGCAGTATAATTTTAGTACATTAAAAAGTACAATAAATTCCTTAGAAAAATTAAAGAAGACCTAAATAAATGACAAGATATACTATGTCCATGAGTCAGAATTATCACTATTCTTCAAATGTCAATTCTTCCCATATTAATGTATACATTTTAACATAATACCCATAAAAACCTCAGCAGGCTGCTTTGTAGAAAATGATGAATTTATTCAATAGTATATATGGAAATGGAAAGAACCTAAGATAGTCAAAAACAATTTTGAAAAAGAACAAAATCAAAGGTCTTACACTATTTGATATCAATTTATATTACAAAACTATAGTAATGAAGACTGTATGATATTGTTGTAAAAGTGAACACATAGGTCAATATAACAGAATATAATGCCCAGAAATATGCTTTTATATATATATATATATATATATATATATATGGTCAATTAACAGTCAGCAAAATGACCCTTTTCTTACATTACATACATAAGTTTAGTTGAAATGGATTATTGCCAAATGTAAAAGCTAAAATTCTAAAGCTTCTTGATAAAACAAAAATTGTAAAAGATTTTATAATAACACAAAAAGCATCAAAAAGGAAAAAAATCACTATATTTGACTTTATACTATTTACACCTTTCATTATTTGAAAGATTCTTTTAGGAAAGTAAAAAGGCAAACCACAGGCTGGGAGAAATATTATCTCATGCCCAACAAATATATGCTATTGTAATAATAGCATATGTAAATTATCCTTACAATCTAAAACAACAGATTTCAATAGACACTGTCAAAGATGGTATGTTGATGGCAATAAGCATGTGAAAAGAAGCTCAACATCATCAGTCATTAGGAAAATGCCAATTGCTGTCAATTTATACCCACTGGAATGTCTAAAACTAAAAAGACGGACCATTTGAAATATTGTCAAGTATGAGGAACAACTGCTACTCTCATCTCTCCTGGAGGGAATGTAAAATTTTACAAGCACTTTGGAATACTGTTTGGTAGTTTCTTAGAAAGTTACACTCAACATGTGACCCAGCCATTCCACATTTAGGTGTTTCCTTAAAAGAAATCAAAGCGTATGTTCATGTAAGTATTTTTTGCATAAATTTTCAGAGCATCTGTGTTAGTAATAGTAAAAACAAAACAAAAAAACTCTAAATAATACAAATGTCTATCAGTAAGTAAATGGATAAATAAATTGTGGCATATTGATATAAGGGAATAATATTCAGAAATTTTAAATAAGTTAAAACATACAACATATAAATATTAAAATAATTATCCTGAGTGATAAAATGCAAACAAAATCAAACTACACAGTGTATGATTTCATTGATGAATAATTTTAGACAATGCAAACTAATCTATAGTGAAAACAGTGTAGTGATTGCCTGGGTAGGAGGTAGTGGATCACAGGATCTATTACAAATGGGTGAATGGAAATGTTTATTATAATGATTGTAGTGATATAGAAATATAAATAAGTACATAAATAAATAATAAATTTATATGTAAACTTATCAAGTTGTACACTTTAAGCATTCGTAGTTTATTGTACTGCAATTATACCTCAGTCAACTGTAAATATGAGAAGGTAGTAAACCTTTTCACACTAAATGGTAAAAGTTTCAAACTACTCCTTCTCAACCAGATAATAGCCCAATGGTCATGGTAAACAAATGAGAGTGAAAAATGAATCTCATAGCAGGAAGAATCTCCTGAGATGTTCTGTTTTCTCCCTGCTTTACACTGGTATAAAATATTATTATAATCCTTATTTCATAATGGAGGCCAAAAGAGCCAAGTGACTTGTGTAAGTCATTTATCAAAGTCTATGAAAGCCAAGACAGAAGTTAAGTGTTTAACTCCTTCTTATTCATGCCCACAAGTTACATTTTCCATTAAGCCATGTAACTAGAAATATCATATTATATTATCTAAAGTCACATATTATATAATATTATCTAAATTCACATATCACAAGAGAACGTCTAAAACAGAAAGCCACTTTTAAAGAAATTAGTAATGTTATCAGAAAAAAAAACCATGAATCTGATATATGCACACTTTCATTTGTTTTTTTAAAGTTCCAATAACAAAATAAAATCATTTTTTGGATGTCAATATGGTTTTTCCATTTAATAAAGGGAGGGTCCTTTGTTGAGGCAACAGTTGAATAAAAAGGGAGAGGAAGACCTATTAAGGGAGAGTAACTTAACAGTAACGTATTTCAGGGAGAAACAGACACACTGTGAAATAACTAAGTCCCAGAGGAGAAAGCCTGCTTGACATGTTCTGGAACAAAGGGACTGCTGTGACCAGAATAAACAGGGTAGCAGGAGTTGTAAATGGCTAGGATATTAAGTCTTACAGAGACAAGCAAGTGTCTAGATCATATCAAATATGGTAAAATATTTGGAATTTTATAGAAAAATAAATTCCATTTGCATTCAAGTGGTCACTGGTCTAAATGTGACTAGAAAAAAGATTCAACTAACATGTGCAAATGGGACAATGAGCTATCTTTCCTGAGAAGATGTGACTCTTGAGACTGTGACCTGCTCATGTCTTAATGATCTCACAGTTCCAGGATATTATGTATCAGAATGATTGATAGTAGAAAATATCACCAACAAAAATTATGGTTTCCATTTTCTGACATTAGTAATAAGAATGCATTATTTAACAGTAGGCGATACTTGAAATTACAAAGTGCATGTATTAATTACCAGGATTAAGAATATAAGCTCTTGATCACAAATGACAACACATGCAGTTTGGAGAGATGTACACTTCTGTTTGATTGGCTTCAGGCTTTAAGCCAAATTTACTTAAAATCTTCATTAATAACAGTTAAAGAGTTTCCAAAAAATAAAAAAGAGTATCAGATAGTTTACTAAAAAGGATACGGGTGAAAACAACTTGAAAGTGATATAAATAGAGATACATGCATATAAGAAAAGGAACATAAGAATCTCCAAAAACTTGTTTGTCACTATATGTGAAATGTGTTTGTTACTATATGTGAAATTAATGGAGAGCTTGATGAATTATTTTTTGGTGGCATTAGTTATTTGTATGTATGCTAACATATTTCTGGGGTGACAAACCATTCCAGTTTTCCTATTGACTGTCCCATTTTTAGTACTGAAATGCCAGCATTTAGGGAGACTCTTCAGTCCTTGGAAACCCAAGATGGCTGTCTACTCTATTTCTAGTAATCCTGAAAGTGAGTGTGCTACAAATGGTTATGAATAATGTTTTTTATTTTTGTTCAGAAATATTTTATACGCAAAATAATATGTAATCTATCAGTAGTGTATAATGAATGGCACTGGTAAAACCACAATCTGCTTAAAACATTTGAAATTACTGCTCTCTTTAAAGCCACTGTGTTTCCTGTTCCTTTCCCACCCTTCTGCTTCAAGAAGTTATTGCTTTGATTAAAATTGTAATTAACTGCTTCCTGCTTTTCTTTTTCTTTTAAATATTTTTACCACAAATTTAACCACATCCAAACATTACATTGTATTGATTATCATTGTTTTGGAAATCTTTACAATTAGTAACATACTGTACGTATTTTTCTGGCACATGTTTTTATGGTTCAACATTATACTAAATAACTTCATTTTACCATGTGATCATCCCAGAAGCATATTTATTCATTTTCATCGTTGCGCACAAATAATAAAATAAACAGTGCTTATCTGGTACTCATTATCTTCCAGGAACTGTTCTAAGCTCTTTGTGTATCCAAATTCTTTATTTTCTACAGAAAAAGTGGTAGAAATTATCATATCATTATTTTATACATAATCAAGCTGAGATACAGAGATTAAAAATATAGAACAACTAGTGTAATATAGAAATACAGTTGTAATATAATAAAAATTAGTAGCAGATGTGAAATTCAAATCTATGAAATCTGACTCCAGAGGTGGCATTTTTATTCACTAAAATACGGCATCATATTTTACTGTGTAAATATATGACAGATATATTTATTATCTTGTCAATAGATATTTGGGTGGCTTATACATATTTTTCCTATTACAAACAATAACTCTATGAACAGTCTTATAACAATTCTCATTCAAACAAATAAAATGTTCTGTAGAGGAAAAAAAGAGTCATGAAGTATGTATGCTTTTCAATGTGGATATACCAATTTATATTTCTACAAACAACAAATTAAATTTTTCTTTCCCTATATCCTTATCAACCTACTGTGTTGTCACTGTTTATTTATTTTTGCCAAATTGTTGAATGAATAATAATAACTTATTTTGGTTAAATTTGTGTTACCAGAAACTAAGAGACTGAACATATTTTTATTTTATTGGCTAATTATGTGGAAGCTTTTGTAAAATTTTTATTTGTGCCTTTAGATTTTTTTCATATTTTATTATGGTGATTTTTTAAATGACATTAAAATTACTTTTTAAATTGACTACAATTATATGCATTTTTATAGTTTATCTGTTACATTATGTTTATGTGTGTGATATTTTATATGACATATATGTTAAATATCTTGCAAAAAATAATCTAACACAAAAAACTTCAGTTTTGTCTTTTCATTTTAAAAATTTATAATAATTTAATTAACTAATATTTCCAATATTTGTCATTAATAAATCAGAGCTAAGAAGTCCTTTCCCACCCTAAAGTCATATTTAAAGTTTTAATCCTCCTAGAATTGAGTTTTATTTATAGTCTGAAGAGACAATCAAATGTATTTTTTCTCCCCATGTGGGTAACCATTTTTTAAAATTTAACTTTGGATCATTACTGCTTGCTCTTACATATATTAAGTTTCTATAAAAATGTAGATAACTTTCTTGGCTCCCCAACCTGTCTATTTGTCTATGTAGGCACCAGCTTAAATCCCTTTTACTAAAGTTTTATGTGATAGAGAAACAACCTTGCCTAATTCTCCTTCACTTTGTTTTTCTTTTTGACTAAACACCCGCAGAAGTGATACAGGTGCATCTAGAGAGCTAAGTATCTGAGCAAGAAGGCCTGGCAGCAGCAAATAAAGGACACAGATAGGAAGACCATATCTTAGACTGTGTCAATGGGTTCAGAAACCAAAGAGCTGGCTGAAAATGGTAAGGGTGACAAGGTTTGGTCCAAATAGTAATAGAACATGCTTATCACGATGAGATGATACTAGGCCTATTAGGAAAGAGAACCCTTAAGTATCTCAAACCTCTTTAGAGTCTAATAATGTTTTTTGTTACATATTTATTATTAATCATGATATTGCTTAACTTTTAAAATATATGGCCCTTAAGGAAGTTCTGAAATCAAGGCTCTTTTCTTCATAACTCTTGAGCATTTAATATGGTTTAGTTTTTAGGTTTAAATTTTGCTATTTATTGCGATTTATGATTATAAAAAACTGAGAACTTGTTATCAAATAAATAAGTTTAATTATATTTAACTGTGCTTTTAACTTTCAAATTTTTTTTTCTGTAAATTGAACTGGTAACCACTATTATTTGATCAAAAGACTCCATGGGGTCCTCTTCTGACTTATGTCTTAAATGAATAAATATTTATGTCCTAATTTATACCCTTGAATATTACCATCTTTCAAACTTTCATCAGCCTGGTGAGCCTTTCTAACTACTCCAGCTTGCTTAGACACTTAGTACAATACCTTCATGTCAAATTGTGGGCAAAGTTAGGGAAGATGTACTGTCTTAGTTTTTACACATTAACCAGTTGAAGCTCATAATTATTAGATTATTTCCCCCATAGCTTGCAGTATTTGGGTTTATAACTAAGTGCTTATCTAATATAATGCACAATAATAGACTCTAGTAAGCTAAATAATGAGAAGCCTTGGGAAATGGTATAAACTTTTGGATTCATGTTGGAAGCAAATATCAAATTTGCTGTAGTATTTCACTTTTGCCTAGATGTAAAAGAAAAAGTTTCAAATATGAAATAGAATGTTAGCTAATATTGTACTTTAATATGAATACAAAGAATTGCAAAAGAATGGGTTATATAAATGAAATTTATAGTTTTTATAAAATTCTGTGTTTATAAATTATGTGTTAATAAGTTTTGCATCAAGTACTAAGAGTCTAGAGTTCCATAAAGTGAAATGTTCTTGTGTCCTTCAACCATTTATAAAAGTGAATTCGTTTCCAATTTACAAGGAAAATATTCTTATTCTAAGAACTCAAGTTGCAAAAGAACAAATAGCATATTTTGGTAAATTTTCTCTTTTTTGTAGCAAATCTTTTCTTTTTTAAATTATACTTTAAGTTCTGGTATACATGTGCAGAATGTGCAGGTTTGTTACATAGGTATACACGTTCCATGGTGGTTTACTGCACCCATCAACCCATCATCTACATTAGGTATTTCTCCTAAGGCTATCCCTCCCCTATCCCCCCACCCCTCAACAGGCCCTGGTGTGTGATGTTCCCCTCCCTGTGTTCTGATTGTTCAACTCCCACTTATGAGTGAGAACATGCAGTGTTTGGTTTTCTGTTTCAGTGCTAGTTTGCTGAAAATTAGGGTTTCCAGCTTCATCCATGTCTCTGCAAAGGACATGAACTCATCCTTTTTTATGGCTGCATAGTGTGTATGTGCCACATTTTCTTAATCCAGTCTATCACTGATGGATATTTGGGTTTGTTCCAAGTCTTTGCTATTGTGAATAGTGCTACGATAAACATACGTGTGCATGTGTCTTTACAGTAGAATGATTTATAATCCTTTGGGTATCTACCCAGTAATGGGATTGCTGGGTCAAATGGTATTTCTGGTTCTAGATCCTTCAGGAATTGCTACACTGTCTTCCACAATGGTCAAACTAATTTACACTCCCATCAACAGTGTAAAAACGTTCCTATTTCTCCACATCCTCTCCAGCATCTGTTGTTTCATGACTTTTTAATGATTACCATTCTAACTGACATGAGATTGTATCTCATTGAGGTTTTAATTTGCATTTCTCTAATGACCAGAGATGATGAGCTTTTTTTCATATGTTTGTTGGCCACATAAGTGTCTTCTTTTGAGAATTGTCTGTTCATATGCTTTGCCCACTTTTTGATGGGGTTGTTTGTTTTTTTTCTTGTAAATATGTTTAAGTTTCTTGTAGATTCTGGATATCAGCCCTTTTGTCAGATTTTCTCCCATTCTGTAGGTTGCCTGTTTACACTGATGATAGTTTCTTTTGCTGTGCAGTAGCTCTTTAGTTTAATTAGATCCCATTTGTCAATTTTGGCTTTTGTTGCCATTGCTTTTGGTGTTTTACTCATGACGTCTTTGCCCATGCCTATGTCTCGAATGGTATTGCCTAGGTTTTCTTTGAGGGTTTTTATGGTTTTAGGTCTTACATTTAAGTCTTTATCTATCTTGAGTTAATTTTTGTTTAGGTGTAGGGAATGGGTCCAGTTTCAGTTTTCTGCATATGGCTAGCCAGTTTTCCCAACACCATTTATTAAATAGGGAATCCTTTCCCCATGTAGATGTGTGGTGTTATTTCTGAGGCCTCTGTTCTGTTCCATTGGTCTATATATCTCTTTTGGTACCAGTACCATGCTGTTTTGGTTACTCTAGCCTTGTAGTATAGTTTGAAGTCAGGTAGTGTGATGCCTCCAGCTTTGTTCTTTTTGCTTAGGATTGTCTTTGCTATAAGGGATCTTTTTTGGTTCCATATGAAATTTAAAGTAGTTTTTTCTAATTCTGTGAAGAAAGTCAAAGGTAGCTTGATGGGGATAGCATTGAATCTATAAATTATAATTTTACTGTATGGAAATTTACAATTTCATCATTTTAAGTCATTTTATTTAGGCATATATCATTAAAATCATACAAAATAAATTGCTTTAATATGACTTATAAAGGCAAGATTTCCTTGGAATATTGTCTGATTGAGTTGTGAAATAACTGAGGTGATGCTGGATAAATAAATTAAAAATAAGTAAAACATTTGTCTGAATTATTTTTGTTTCTATTATTTTGGTACGAATTTTCTAGAGTGATGAATATAATTAATATGATTAATTTTTCATTTGTAAACTTTACCTTAGATATGAACATTTTACATATACAAAGTAGCTTCCTCTTAGGAAAAATACCTTGCTACCATGTATAAATTAACCAAGATCCATATTATTCTTCCATTGTCACACAAAATAATTTAGTCTTCTTCACTAACTAACATCTTCTCAGAACTCTAGTAATCACTTACAAATTGGGAGCTTTAAGGTTAAACTATGATGCAATTCCCTTTTGTGCATGTTTCTGGATGACAATAATGCTGTTGCTTATGATGATAATTATAATTTTTTAAATGTCAGCATTTATTCAGTAATAAAGTAGTAGGCCTATTTCAGATAATTTGTTTACCTGATCTGATTTAATTTTTATAATAATCAAACTAAATATCTATCTGAATCCTGTATCTGAGAGATATGAGTACCTTAAATGATAAAATGTAATGAGAGTGTATGTGTTTTCACGTTTGCTTCAGTACTTATTATCTTTTTAGAGAACAAATTTTTTCACTTTATTGAGCAACTACTTACAACCAAATTAGTTTGACGTATATTATTATCATAATTTATAAGCAAAAAGGCAAGGCTCAGTGGAGTAAATTACTAGTTGTTTAGTTACACAAGCAAGTAATTACCCAGACAAGTTTCAAATTCATTTCTGACTTTCTTTGAACTCACTATATATTACATTCTGGAATCAAAAGGGTTCAAAAAATAGTGTTTCAAAAATTTGAGACTTCATAAGTAAAGATAAGTGACTTGAGAAACCAAATGAAGACCTGTATCTCATATTAAAAAAATGTGGCAGGGCATGGTGGTTCAGGCCTGTAATTCCAGCACTTTGGAAGCCAAGGCAGGTGTCTCGCTTGGGCTCAGGAGTTCAAAAACAGCTTGGGCAACATAGTGAGACTCCATCTCTATAAAAAGTAGAAAAATTAGCCATGCATGGTGGTGCACGCCTGCGGTCTGGTGGCTGAGGTGGGAGGATCACTTGAGCCTGGGCAACAAGGAGTGAGCCAAGATGTCACCACTGCACTCCAGCCTGGGTGACAGAGTGAGACTCTATCCATCCCCCCCAAAAAATCGTTTTGATATTATGGTCTTAATTTTTTGATACTGTGATCTCGTTTTCATTTTCAATAAAGAATCTTTCATTGACTTATTCACACAACACTTACTAGAAATGTATTTTGAGAAAGGCGGTATTCGAAACTGTGCATAAGGTGCTCACTCTTGTCAAATATTGCTAAAATATCTTGTAAAATAAAACAATACTGGTGATTTTGTTAAAAAGTGTTCTGCCTATATGTTTTTATATGTTAATGTAAAAACTGCAAATTCTCATTTTGAAAATACAATGTACATCTGCCTTGAAGCGAATGATGCTGGTCCCTGATCAAACTGGAGCTTACAGTTGAGTTGGGAAGATAGCCATTAATAAATAAAGCTTGAATATAAGCATTATAACACAAAGTAACAAATCCTGTAAAGTAGCCAAAAGAGTACACTGTCAGGGAATTCCATGTAGAAAAGTACCACCTAAGATGTGCTCTGAATGATAAGTAGAAGGAGTCAGTCATGGTAGAAGTGTAATAAGAACATGCCCAGCACAAAGGAAGCCTATAAGGCAGAAAAGAGCCTGGTGCCTTTGGTGAAATAAAAGAATACAAAAGAGGATAAAGGGAAGTTAGTTCTGAAGAGACTCACATGAGTATGAGACTTTCATGGTCTTACAGGCTTTATTATTAAATTGGAATTTTATTCTATATGCAAGGGAAAGCCATTTAAGTTTTTTAAGGAAGGAAGTGATTGAGTCATATTAAAATAAAGCTTAGAAATTTTATAGGATGATAAATGAAGACATGATTTAGGTAGCTGTTTCAATATTCCAAGCTTGAGACACTGGTGTTTTGAACAAAAATAGTGGTAGTGAAAATGGAAAAATGTAAATAGAATACGGTCATATTTTGAAAATAGAATCACAGGAATTGAGCGTGTAGGGAGAAATATTTTAAAGATGTGATTTCAGATTTGGGCATTATGAATTTCAGATGTCTGTGAGACACCCACATAGAATATCAAAAAAGTTATTGTCTTGGAGAATCCAAAAAAGTAGCCTTGCCTGAAGAGAAAACTTTGGGACTCTGTAAGTGTAGAAATGATTTTTAAATCCCTAACAATATAGATGGCATCACCAAAACCAAATTTGTGCAAAATGAGGAGTGGGACACAGCCCTGAGTAAACTTTTGATAAAGCTGAACAGAAACCAGTAAAGAGAATTGGGGAAAATTTTTCTGAAATATAAAAAGAAAATTAGAAAAATGGGTTGTGTCATTATGAAATAAAATATCTAAAGTTAATGAGGGAAAGTTAACTAAAAGAAGAACATGAAGAATATATGTAAAGTAAGGATAAATAACTCCAGCGAAGAAGTAGTGATATCCAAGAAACAAAAAGGATCCAAAAATATTATTAGATTGAAGAATATTTGTCTCAGTATCAAGGAGGATATTGTATCTATTATTCTAGTTACTTGTGCGTCCCTGCCTTGATATATATAGAAAGGTTATGGCTATTACAGAAAGCAGCTTGCTGCTACTGGAGATGATGAAAGCTTACAAGGACAGAGCACACCTGCACTGCTACCTTGTGAGAGGTGAAGCCGGCTGGACTTCCCGGGTTGAGTGGGGACTTGGAGAACTTTTCTGTCTAGCTAAAGGGATGTAAACGCACCAATCAGTGCTCTGTGTCTAGTTAAAGGATTGTAAATGGACCAATCAGCGCTCTGTAAAATGGACCAATCAGCAGGACGTGGGCAGGACCAAATGAGGGAATAAAAGCTGGCCACCTGGTTGCCACTCCTTCCACGCTGTGGAAGCTTTGTTCTTTTGCTTTTCACAATAAATCTTGCTGCTGCTCACTCTTTGGGTCCTCGCTATCTTTATGAGCTGTAACACTCACTGCAAAGGTCTGCAGCTTCACTCCTGCAGTCAGCGATACTATGAATCCACAGGGACGAACAAACAACTCTGGACTAAGAGCTGTAACACTCACCGCAAAGTTCTGCAGCTTCACTCCTGAAGTCAGCGAGACCACGAACCCACTCCGGAAGAAACTCCGGACACATCTGAACATGTGAAGGAACAAACTCCGGACACACCATCTTTAAGAACTGTAACACTCACCACAAGTGTCCGTGGCTTCATTCTTGAAGTCAGCGAGACCAAGAACCCACCAGAAGGAACCAATTCCGGACACACCTGGACTGCACATCCTAGGGAGAGCAAAAGATACAGACCTGGAAATACTTAATTTCCTTTTGTTTCCAGGATGCGTTAGGTAACATATCATGTTGTGATAGAACTACCTGCTTTGATCTTATGAAAGCATTTATTAAAGCATATTGTAATAATCTACTATTGCCTGAGTCTTCTCCATTGTAATGTGCACAATTTAAGGAAAGGTATGTCTAAAAATCTGTATATCCAATATTTGACTCGTTGTGGTACATAGTAGCACACAAAAAATTTGTGAAATGAAGGATGCGTGAGAGTGGAGCTGGGGATAATATAGTTTTTTTATTTTAGACTGATTGAGCAGGTCCAGAGGCAATAAGTGAAAATTCAAAGAACATGCTTTTTGTCATATATAAGACAGATATTTCAAGTATTCTAGAATAGTCTAAAAAGAAGGATCTATTTCCATGAAGGCACTTGAGTGGACAGTTGAATGACAACTTGTTGGAGGGATTATAGAGAAGAATTAAGTAAAATTGTAACCACTATTAATTGATCAAAAGACTTCATTATCATTTATGTTGATTTATATCCTAATATTATGTAATAGTATTTCTCATCTTTAAGAAAACATTCTTAATATTGTATGATATAGCTCCTCATCTTCAAAGAATTAATACAGCTTAATAATATTAGTTTTATAAAGAGCACTAAGAACGTTGAAAATGAAGAGAAAATATGTATGGGTTAGTCAATGTCTTATAAGGTGCTATTTAAAATTGTAGTTAAGAAATTATACATTATTACTAAAGATAACTAGCTACAAAATTTTGCACTCTTTCTTTCTCTTCTCTCTCTGTCTCTCTCTAGAAACAGACAGAATGGCAAATGCAAATAGTGAAGCAAATGAATTAAATAAAAATATTTTTACAAATACTGTATTTGTGGTATGTCAATATGTTGTCAGAAAAGGAATTTATCATAGATAATTTTTATTGAAATGTAACCTTAAGTTTCTAGAGCCAAAGGAAGAGCAAAAAAGTGGTGAAGATAATAAAAAAAGAGTGAATTAATTAATGATTCATTCATAGTGACTGTAATTCAGAAAACATGACAAAGGACTATGACATTTATAAGAATAATGTTATTTTTAAAAATATGGGTACAATAGCTTATTTCTAAATTGAAAATGTTATTACTTTTTCAGCATTTTATTTTTCAAATATCCATATTTCATCCTATTTATAAATGTGAAAACAATAAAATGTTACTAGTCAACATTTGTATCTATTTAGCATTTTTGATGGGTCAAAATATTTACATATATTTTAAACATATTTATTGGCTGTCAAGTATATATTTGTCATGGTATTTACTCAGCTTGAGTGTCATACAGCATCATTTATTGACATATGAAATAATTCAGTTTTCAGTTGTTATTACTGATTGACACTAAATTTCTTTGTTGAAAAATTCAATACTTTGATATCTATTCTACACTTCATGATCTTTAATTTATCCATTTGAGAATGAATTTTTACCTAGAGAATGTTTTATGCTTATTTTATATGGATGGATCTTATTCTTTTATAAATAAGATAAAAACATATAGAGTCTCATGTGTATGTGCCAGATGATTGATTCCAGTGGCCTGTAGATATGAAAATAATTATTTTAAAATGAAATATGAGCAAAGAAGTATTTTAAGATGTAGACTTCCTCAGAAGAGAACCAGAAATATGGGTTCATGTAAGAAATAATAAATGGCAATGTATGGAGTACTCTAGATACCTTCTTAATTAGAGGTAAATGTTTTGTACAAATAATTAGACTTGCATGTGGGAAAAACATGTTTTCTCCTTGTTTGCTTTACCTTTTAATTGGGTTATGAAATTGTTTAATAATACAAGCAAGACATTTCTAATACTGAACTCTTGAGACCAGACCCAGATTGCACTTTGCATATTCAATGAACATGACGAAGATTTCAGTTTTTCAAAGTAGAAATCAGGTTAGTCAAATATTGAAATAAAGTGAATCATCTCTCAAATTTATGCTGAGCTACTGTGAGGATTAAAAGAGATAAACTTTGAAAATTGCTTGACAGTGGATCTGACACATAGTAGGGGCTTAAAAAGAAAGACATTGCTATAAATATAACTTAATCATTTAATAAAATGTATAATATTTTAATATACAGGATAATATCTTTCAGAAAAATAAATAATCCAAGGTTTTCTCATCTTAATATAGAGTAATTTTTGAGTGGGCCTTTGAAACATCTAGCACACTTATTTTACTCCATTTCCTTTACCCAAACACTCATATTCCCATAATCCATCCCCACACCCTCAAGTCAAACTCATCTCATTTCTCTCCTTTTCTTAGAACTATGTGCACTCTGTTTTATTACTGGAAATTTCTTTTCATTCTTTCTCAGTTTATTTCATTTTCAATCTTTTGTCATGATCAAATATGGCTCTCCCCCAATTATGTCACAGTCAATGCTGCCTTTTCTTTATATTTCTTATTCTATATTCTATATAAAGCCACCTTAATCTCTGATTTGCCTAGTTTTTTCTAACATCTTCAGTCAAATTTAATTCATTGACTGTGATACCTTATTTTATTGTGCTTTGCAGATATTACACTCTTCACAAATTGAAGTTTTGGGGCAATCTCACATTCAGCAAATCTATCAGCAATCATTTTTCCAACAGCATGTGCTCACTTCATGTCTCCATGTTATATTTTGGTAAATCTAGCAATATGTCAAACTTTTCCATTATTATTGTATTTGTTATGGTGATCCATGATCATGATCTTTGATATTACTACTGTGATAGTCTGGACATCATGATTATGTCCATTTAAATATAAGACAGCAAACTTAATACATAAATGTTTCGTGTGTTCTGACTGTTCCACCATCCAGTTCTTTCCCCATCCCTCTCCTTCTCCTGAGGCCTATTCCTTGAGACACAACAATATTAAAATTAGGCTAAATAATAACCCTACAGTGTGCTATAAGCGTTCAAGTGAAAGGAAGTGTTGCATTTCTCTCACTTTCAATGAAAAGCTAAAAATGATTAAGCATAGTGAGAATGACATGTCAAAAGCCAAAATAGGCTAAAAGCTAGACCTCTTGTGTCAAATAGTAAGCCATGTTGTCAATGTAAAGAAAAAGTCCTTGAAGGAAATTAAAAGTGCTATTCCAGTGAACACACAAACGGTAAGGGAGCAAAATAGACTTATTGCTGATATGGAGAAAGTTTTAGTGGTCAAACCAGCCATTACATTCCCTTAAACCAATGCGTAATTCAGATCAAGGCCCTAACTCTCTTCAATTCTCTGAAGGCTGGAAGAGGTAAGGAAGCTACTGAAGAAGTTAGAAGCTAGCAGTGGTTAGTTCATGAGATTTTTAAAAAGAAGTCAAATCTATAAGATAAAAGCACAAAATGAAGCAGGAAGTGTTAATGTAGAGCTGTAACCAGTTTTCTGGAAGATCTAGCTAAAATAATTAATGAAGATAATTACAATAAACAACAGATTTTCAATGTAGATGAAATGGCCTAACATTGGAAGAAGATGCTATCTAGGACTTACATAGCTAAAGAGGAGAAGCCAATGCTTGGGTTCAAAGCTTCCAAGGAAAGGCTGACTTTCTTGTTAGGGGCTAATGCAGCTGGTGACTTTATGTTGAAGTCAGTGATTATTTACCATTCGAAAATGCTAGGACCCCTAAGAATTATGCTAAATCTATTCTGCCTGTGTTCTATAAATGGAACAAAGCCTGGATGACAACACATCTGTTTGTAGCATGATACACTGAGTAGTTTAAGCCTACTGTTGAGATCTGTTGCTCGGAAAAAAATATTCTTTTCAAAATATTACTGTTCGGTGACAATGCACCTAGTCACCCAAGAGCTCTAATGGAGCTGTGCAAAGAGATCAATGTCATTTTCATTCCTCCAACACAACATTCATTCTGTAGCCTATGGATCAAGAAGTAATTTCAACTTTCAAGTCTTATTATTTAAGAAATACATTCTGTAAGGCTATTGTCGCCACAGATCATGATTCCTTTGGTGGATCTGGACAAAGTACATTGAAAACCATCTGGAAGGCATTCACCATTCTAGATGCCAATAAGATCATTCATGACTCATTGGAGGAGGTCAAAATCCCAATTTTAACTAGAGTTTGGAAAAATTAATTCCAACCCTAATGGATAACTTTGAGGGGCTCAATACGTCAGTGTAGAAAGTAAGTGAAAATGTGGTAGAAATAATAAGAGAACTATAATTAGAAGTGGAGCCTGAAGATGTGACTGAATCGCTGCAATCTCATGACAAAAACTGAATGGATGAGGAATTGCTTCTTATGAATAAGCAAGGGAAGTGTTTTATTGAGCTGAAATCTATTCCTAGTGAAGATGAATAACATTGAAATGATAAAAGATTTAGAATATTACATAAAGTTAGTTAGTTAATAAAAGCAGTGGCAAGGCTTGAGAAATGTCATTCCAGTTTTGAAGGAAGTTCTACTGTGAGTAAAATGCTATCAAACAGCATTGCATGCTACAGAGAAATCTTTCATGAAAGGAAGTGTCAGTTGACGTGGCCACCTTCTTGTCCTATTTTAAGAAATTGCCATAGCCACCCCAACATTTAGCAACCACCTCCTTGATCAGTCAGCAGCCGTTAGCATCGAGGATAAGCCCTCGACCAGCAAAAAGATCATGACTTGCTGAAAGTTCAGATGATTGTTATCATTTTTAATTAAGGTATATATTATTTTTAAAGTTATAATGAAATTGCACTTAATAGACTACAATATAGTGTAAACATAACCTTTATAGGCACTGGGAAATAAAAAAATTTGTGTGAATCACTTTATTGCAATATCTACTTTATTGCAGTAGTCTGGAACTGAACCCTCAATATCTTCAAAATATGCCTGTATTCAGTTTATGAATAGGTATTTATTAAGCACCTTCTATGTGCCAGGTACCATTCTAGGACCTTACAATGTATCAGTAAACATAATAGACAGAAATACAGTACTGGAGTACCTTCCATTTAGTGGGGGTATGGAATATAGACTATGAACAATAAACATGAAAAATAATTCACTTATAAATAATGCTAAAATTAATAAGTGCTATAAAAAGGAGAATAAAGGGGATAGGAGTGGATAAAGGGGAGTGTAGATTCAATTTGAAATAATATGGTCAGGATAGGACTCATTGAGTAAAGTGTAGTGGGGAAAAGATAAAGCATTAACACCATGAATATTTTTGGGAAAAGTAGTTCATGTAAAAGAAAGAGACAGAAATCTATTGCATCCAAAATGAAATGACTAGGAAGTAGAGCAGTTGGAGAAGTCAGATATATGACATTGGCCAGACATTGCTCATGAAGTCCACATTACATGTTGCTTTCACATGGAGTTAAGGAGAGTTGCTGGAGAATTTTGAGCAAAGCAGCATTAAGGTCTGAATTACATTTTGGAAGAATGATTCTGTTTGCTATGTTGAGAATAGAAAACATTGGTTGGCAGGGGTAGGGTGGCAAGGAAGAAAAAGAACATAAATTTCTGTTTCATTTATTTTCACTTTATGTCCATATAATTTGTGTCATAATATATTCAATCTGCAATTCATGTTTTATACTTTTTAGGTGATTTAAGGCTTAAGTTATATATATTTTTATGCCATAAACTGCTGCCAGTATTGGCAGCTCCATCATCTATTTCGATAATCTCTTAAATAGCTAAACATTAAGGATACTTAACTGGTTTTACGCCATTGATATATTAATACATCACATTCTACTTTGGCCATATCCTAATTACTGAAAAAACAAAGCATATCCTGCCTCTGGGTTGATGAATTTGGTCCAGAAACTCTTTTTCTTAAAATTTCTTGTCTTTCAATATTAATACAGTTGTTAGGTTAATGTATCAGACTGACATTGACCTACATTCAGTAATTTCTCTAAGATTGTTAACTTTCCCTAGCATTAAGAAATTATGACTTAGCATAAATGCCAGATTCATCCCCAACAAATACATTCTTAGTACCGTATTTATCAATTTATTAAAGTTTTCCTGCTTGGAATCCTTTCCCTTCTGTACAACCTATCAATTCATCAAAGCCTATTACATCTTTTATCTTCTTTATGAGGATTTCTTTAACCCTTCCAGTCATCATACATATATTTTCTTCTTCTGCCAAGAAAATTACTTAATCAATGTATATTTAATAAGTAGCAACTAAGTTTCTGGAACTGTACCAAATCTGGGGGAGGAGTCTGATTTGAATAAGTAATGAATGGATTATTAGACACTAAGATCTCAGAAGGAAAGAGGATACAATAAAATAACATGTAGCTCAGGTACCTGACCTATCCTGAGGAGCTGGCAACTAACCTAAGATGAATTGGAGTTATTTAGACAAATGAGGGTGGAGATGAACAGGGCATCCTTATTTGGTCTTAACCATCAGTCCATCATACATCAGGCTTTTAAATTTTTTTATTTTTGTCTCATTTCATGTAATCCTGCTCTCAATTCTAATTTTTACAGTTGTCAAAATAAATTTTATAATTTAAAAAAATATTAAAATATACCTTGAAAACCACAAGTATTTTAAATATATAATTTTTGTAATGTTTTGATTTTGATTTTTTTATAATTTCAACTTTTATATACAGGGGTTATAGGTGTAGGTTTGTTACATGCATATATTGCATGATGCTGAGGCATGGAGTATGAATGATCCTGTCACCCAGATAGGGAGCATAATACCCAACAGGTAGTTTTTCAGCCCTTGGCTCCCTCCTGCTCTCCACCCTTATTAGTCCCCAGTTTCTATTGTTACCATCTTTATGTCCATGTCTTTATCAGCAGTGTGAAAACAGATTAATAACCCATGTTGCTACAAATGATAGATTTTCATTTTTTTAATAGTTTACTACTATTCTATTGTGTATACATACCACATTTTCTTGATCCATTCTTCTGTTGATGGGTATTTAGGTTGACTTCATGTCTTTGCCGCTGTGAAAACTGCTGCAATAAACATGGGAGTATAGATACACCTTCAATATCCTCATTTCTTTTATTTTGAATATAAATAGCAGTAGGATTGCTGAAGCATATGGTAGTTTTATTCCTAGCATTTAAGGAACCTCCGTACTGTTTTCCATAATGGCTGTACTAATTCATATTCCCAAAAACAGTGTATGAGACTTCCTTTTTCTCTGCATCCTTGTCAGCATTAAATTAATAAAATTGATAGGTACAAAATGCTTTGCATCATCTTTTAAAAATGATTTTTATAAAGAAATTCTAAGAATTTAACATTCTGTCTCTTCAATATTTATGAACTTGTAAAAAGTATGTATACAAGTGGCCAAAAATTAGAATGAAGAATGGAAAATAAAGCATGATTTTTTAAAGTGATCAGTTCAATAGTGATTTTTTCTATAGTGTTTCTTTTTATAATACGTGGGTAGCAATATTTAAGAATAATAATAAAATGACTTAGTTTACATATTTATACAATATTGATTAATCAAGTTATGAGTATGCACATTTGAATATATAGAATGGACTAGATCCAACATATGCCTCTCCCTGTCCATAAATCATATTTAGAATTTTAACTCTCATATATAGCATAAGTCCAAATCTCATCTTTCTAAATTTTATTTCTTTGCTTCTGCCATAAAGGATGCTTTTATCCGAAGATTATCTATTGCATTTCAACTACTCATAACCTACTAATCAGCTTTGGTGGCATTTTTTTCATGTCATATGCAGATTATACAAATGTTTTACATATTATCAGCAAGTCCATTCTTTTTGACACTTCAGCCAGGTGTGGAAAAATTTCTAACACTGTTTTCCTTCTAACAGATTAAAATTACTGTTATTTTGAGAGTTTGGTATAATTTTAGAATCAACAATGCTAGGTTTTTTTCATACACTACTTATGAAGAATAGTATGAAATCACCATACCAGCTGCAATATATTGTTAAACTCTCCAAAGGACACTTTCTATTATTTTGTCTCTCTGTGTCATTGTCTTTCTTTCCTCCTGTGTTTTTGTATCAGACAACACTTGTTTTCTGAAGGGAAAATGATGATCATATCTGTTGTAATTCTGAAGGTTCTTCAAATGCAAAGGATTTATAACTCTTACATTATCTATGATTCTGTATGAATTGGAAATAAAATAGATTAAAATTGAAAAATAATTTTTAAAAGCATCTTTTGTTGTTTAGTTATATTTCTTTGGTATAAAACTACACGTTCATTTAAGTCTTTAATGTATCTTGAGTTATAATAATTTTTGTATAGGGTGAAAAATGGAGATCTGGACTTCAATCTTCTGCATATAGCTGGTAGTTATCCCAGCACAATTTATTGACTAGGGAGATTTTTCCCTATTGTTTGTTATTGTCAATATTGTTGAAGATCAGCTGGTTGCAGGTGTATGGCTTTACTTCTGGGTTCTCTATCCTGTTCCATTAGTCTATGTGTCTATTTTGTACCAGTACCATACTGCTTTGAATATTGTAGCCTGGGGTAGTGTGATGCCTCCAGGTTTGTTCTTTGCTTAGGATTGCTTTGGCCCTTTTGATTCCATGTGGATTATAGAATAGTTTTCTTTAATTCTGTGAAAAATGACATTGGTAGTTTGATAGGAATAGCATTAAATCTATAAATTGCTTTGGGCAGTATGGCCATTTTAACAATATTGATTCTTCCTGGCCTTGAGCATGAAATGTTTTTCTATTTGTTTGTGTCATCTCTAATTTCTTTCAACAGTGTTTTGTAATTCTCATTTTAGAGATCTTTCATCTCCTTGGTAAGCTATATTCCTAGATATTTTATTTTTGTGGCTGTTGCAAATGGTATTGCATTCTTGATTGGGCTTTCAACTTGAATGTTGTTGGTGTATGGAAATGCTACTGACTTTTGTGCATTGGCATTATGTCCTGAAACTTTACTGAAGTCATTTACCAATTTTAGAAGCCTTCTGGCAGAGCCTCTGGGGCTTTTTAGGTATAGAATCATATTGCCTGCAAAGAAAAATAGCTTGATTTGTTCTATTTTTATCTGGATGCTTTTTTTTTCTTTCTCTTGCCTGATTGCTTTGGCTAGGACTTCCAGTACTATGTTGAATAGAAAGGCTGTGAGTGGACATGCTTATCGTGTTACAGTTCTCAAGGGGGAATGGTTCCAGCTTTTGTTCATTTAGAATGATGTTGGCTGTGGATTTGTCATATAGAGCTCTTATTGTTTTGAGGTATGGTCCTTTGATGTCTAACTTGTAGAGGATTTTTAACGTGACAGGATGTTGCATTTTTTTGAAAAGGCTTTTCTCCATCTATTGAAATAATCACCAGGATATGACATTCGGGATATCAGCCTTAGCAAAGAGTTTATGACTATGTCCCCAAAATCAATTGCAACAAAAACAAAAGTTGACAAGTTGAATCTAATTAGACTACAGAGGTTCTGCACAGGAAAATAAGCTATTGACCAAGTAAACAGACAACTTACAGAATGGGAAATAATATTCCCAAACTATGCATCTGACAAAGTTCTAATATTTAGAATTTATAAAAGATTTAAGCTATTGCATAAAGAATAAATAACCTCATTAAAAATGGGTAAATGACATGAACAGATACTTCTTAAAAGAAGACGTACATGTGCCCAATAAATATATGAAAAAATGCTATCATCACAAATCACTAGAGAAATGCAAATTCAAACCACAAGGAGATACCATCTCACAACAGTCAGTATGGCTATTACTAAAAAAGTCAAAGAAAATACTGCAGGAAAAAGATAGGTATAAAAAAATAAAAAAAAAAATTAACAAAGGTCAAAGAACAATAGATGCTGGCAAGGTTGCAGAGAAAAGGTGACACTTATACACTGCTAGTGGAATGTAAACCAATTCAGCCACTGTAGAAAGCAACTTAAAACACAACTACTGTTTGACCAAGCAATTTAACTACTTGGTATTTACCCCAAAGCACAATAAATATTCTACCAAGAAGACACATGCACTCATATGTTCATTGCAGCACTATTCACAATAGCAAAGACATGGGACCAATCAAGATGCCCATCAGTGGTGGACTGGATAAAGAAAATGTGATACATAAACCATGGAATACTATGCAGCCACAGAAAAGAACAAAATGATGTCCTTTGCAGCAACATGAATGCTAGAGGCCATTATCCTAAGCAAACTAATGCAGAAACGGAAAACCAAGTATCATATATTATTACTTACAAGTGGGAGGTAAACACTGAATACATATGGACAAAAAGTGGAAACAATAAATACTGGGGACTGCTTTAGTGGGGAGAGAGGTAGAGTGGTGTACTGTGCTCATGACCTGGGTGATGGTATCATTTATACACCAAGCCTCAGTGGCACACAATTTGCCCATTTAACAAACATGCACATTATATTAGTCTGTTCTCACTCCGCTAACAAAGACATAGCCAAGACTGAGTAATTTATAAAGGAAAGAGGTTTAATTGATTCACAGTTCAGCATGGCTGGGGAGTCCTCAGGAAACTTACAATCATGGTGGAAGGGGAAGCAAACACGTCCTTCTTCACATGGTGGCATCAAGAAGAAGTGCAGAGCAAATCGGGGGAAAGCCCCATATAAAATCATCAGATCTCATGATAACTCACTCACTATCATGAGAACAACACAGAGGTAACCACCCCCATAATTCAATGACCTTCACCTGGTTCCTCCCACAACACATGGGGATTATGGGAACTGCAATTCCAGATGAGATTTGGGTGGTGACCCAGCCAAACTATATCACAGATGTACCCCTAGAACCTAAAATAAAAGTAGATGAAGAAAAAAAATTCCCTTCATTTTCTAATAAAATTTCTCAGAAACCACCCAATCTTTATAAAATTTAACTTGAACATATCTAAACTCTTACTCATCTGTAGTATTCCTTCTCTAATTATTACATGATTTGAAATTAAACCCTTTACTTTCATCTACCTTTCTTTAAAATATGCAAGTTACTTTATACACTGCCTTTTTAGTACATCAAAATGTTTTGTTATTATTGGTGCAAAACTTCAACACAAGATAATACTGCATACCATTTTCTATCAGATTTGTTGGTTAAAATTATTGTAATCAAGATATCACAATATGTAAATATTACCCACTATTTAATGGTATAAGTATATAACTGTTAATTATTTATATTGGATTATTGAGATTCTGCATGTTAGAAATCCAACCAGGAATATACAACATTTCAGCAACAATATTAAGAATAATAAGGCTGGGTGCAGTGGCTCATGCTTGTAATCCCAGCACTTTGAGAGGCTGAGGCAGGTGGATCATGAAGTTAGGAGTTCGAGACCAGCCTGGCCAACATAGTGAAATCCTGTATCTACCAAAAATAAAAAAAAATTAACCGGGCATGATGGTGGGCACCTGTAATCCTAGCTACTTGGGAGGCTGAGGCAAGAGAATTGCTTGAGCCCAGTAGGCGGAGGTTGCGGTGAATCAGGATTGCGCCATTGCACTCCAGCCCAGGAGACAGTGTGAGACTCTGTCTCAAAATAATAATAATAATAATAAGAAGAAGAAGAAGAAGAAGAAGAAGAAGAAGAAGAAGAAGACGAAGCAGAAGAAGAAAACTCTTCTAATTGATCCATCAAAAACTGGCTTTACAAAATGAGAATACAAAATCGTAACTATTTTCAAAAACACCTTATCTGTCAAAACATGTTTTGATTTTCTAGAGTGTATACAATTATTATTTCAATTGTAGTTGCAATGTATTTGGATTCTCTAGAAGCCTAATGTAATATTTGTGGCTTTTCAGAATAATCATTAGTGTTTTCAAAACCATTAAATGTCAACCCAGATGATATACACTGTGGAATCTGTATTGGGAAATCTGAAAGGAAGGACTGGACAGGACAAGGTTTGTAATGTCTCCCATTTCTAAAGCTTCCTTTAGGGCATTTTGACCCATAGCTTCTTATGGCTCCAGTCATTTCTTAATGCACTGGTGGCCAAGCTGCCTAACATATGATTTTGCTACCATAATCACAGCCACTTGGATTAAAGGAGACACCAGTCTCAAGGAATGATAATCCACATGTTGAATGGAGAAGTTTATAAAATGTATTAATGTATTTAAAAATTGCAGAAAGAGTAGACTTTAAATGGTCTCCCCACAAACATTAAGTAGGTGAGATGAGAGTTTAATTAGATTATTAATTGGATTAATTAGCTTGATTTAATCATTTCACATTGTGTGTGTGTGTATATATATATAAACATCATATACTGCATAAATATATACAATTATTATTTTTCAGTTAAAAATTTAAAAAAAGTCTTAGTAATGACTGTTTTAGCTGACAGAGAAGAGATAACTAAATTAAAACTGTAATATTCTTTCAGTTGAGAACTTGAAATCCTTAAGTTACACAATGCCAGTGTTTATTAGTAGCTGCCTAAGCTGAAAGAAACAGGAAAAAAGAGTATTAGAGGCAATATGGAGAAAAACAACAAAATTGATGATACTAATGCCTCTACCATTGCTACTGCTAATAACAGTGAGTAGAAATAACTGGTGAATAACAACAGACATGTAGAGGGAGCAGGTAATTACTGAAATGAAGAAGTAGTTCTTACTGCTGATTTCTTATCAGGACCGTATCATCATAAGGTATCCTGGTTCCTAGAGCAACCTTAGACCCTGAATGACTTCTTGGTCTCTATCATTCTAATTCACAAGGGCCATGACTATACTGCAGTTCTGAATTCTATTTGGGTGGTCCGGATTTTCACAGGCCTGGTTATAACAAGATTCATTTTTTTCTTATTTCCTTGTGTATTTTCAACCAACTCCCTTTTTCTAATCTAAATAAATTGATGTCTAAAAAGCCATAATACATAATTCAGTTAATCTAAGAGGGAGAATTAACATTATTTTAAGTATTTCTTTTTTGGCCTTTAAAATATATAAATATAGATATCTGGTTTATTCATGATCATTGTTAAGTAGTATTTATTTGTTTGGACAGACCTATATTTTGTTATCCATTTTTGTGTTAACAAACTATTCCTTCACCTTATATTTCTTTTAAAATAATCCTGCTATGAACAAGAATACTTTAGTATATGCCTCAGAGTGATTATGAGGAAGATTATTTTAAGAATATAAGCACTGAAGTACGGAAATGCTGAATCATGGGTTTTGTACATTCTTAACTTAGATCTTGCTTTCCAAAGTGGTTGCGTTAAGGTACATTCCTCCTCCATATCCAGCAGTACATAAAACTTCCCCTCCTCTGTATCCTTCTAATTTTCACACTTTCAATTGTTTATTGATATAAGAGATGTGAAATATTATGTGGAATTAATTTCCATCCTTGAGTATTAGAGAAGTTGAGAGTTTTTTACCCATCTGTTTCTTTATTTGTGAGTTGGCTTTTTCATTCAGTAGGCTTATTTGTTTGTCAGAGTACTTTTCCCAATCAAGGATTGCTTCAATTTAGTTTTTAAATTTGAGGGTAATGTGTTGGGCCGTACTGTTAGTAAAAAGTTGAACTTTATACCTATGTATATTCAAGCCTACATTTATAAAATTTTTAGGAAGCAGTCTTTATCTCCCATTCAGAGTCTAGTCTGAGACAGGCAAGTTTTCACTATCTCTGTTTATTGGAAGGTGGACTTGTCTTAGTTCACCTTAGTAAACTCTGAGGGTCCTAGCTTGTGTAAGGCATCCAAGTTCCAACCACCCAACTTGTGTGCTTGGGGACTTATCTCCTTTCCCTGACATGTCCTTATTGTTAAAGCAATAACCTTATTGCTTTAACAGGTCACAGAATTTGGCAAATGCCTGACTGCTGTTTTAACTTTAGTACCAGCTTACTACTGTGATGTGCTGTGTGGCTGCTCATGTAAGAAATACAACCACCCGAAAAAGAAGGAAAAGGGAAAAGAAGAAAAAGAAAAAACAAATTGGGGGCCCTGGTTATGTAGGTGAAGCCTGACAAAAACAAACAAACAAACAAAAAGATAATAAAATACCTACAAAAAGAACTCTGCCAAAATGAAGAAGACTTTGCTGTTTGGCATTACCACCCACGCTGTCTTTCTTAATGTCTTCCAAAAATTTTGCCTAGTCTACTGAGAAAACCCTTCTTAATTTTGACTGAGATGCAAAAACTGGCTTATGTGTATTCTGCACATGTGTTGACGATGAATTTCCTACAATTGTAAGTGAAAACCTGTAATTAAGTCTCTGTTGTTCCTATCTGATTTCATCCCATGTTTCCTATCTGGCATTTTAAAAACACAGGCCTCTAGGATTCCATGTGGAATGCTGTATCCTCCCTGACTGCAGCCCCTGTGTAAGCTTCCATGTCCTCTGCTTTTCTTTAACGGTTACCATTGCCCTAATCTCTTCAAGTTTTCAGAAATTTTTTGAAAGACATTTTATACCAATGCTTGCTCAACCTTCTTATTCTCTTCATTTTTTTCTATCAATTAAATGGAGGTTTTAGGGAAAGAATGTAGGTATATCCATGTGCTATGGTCAGCATCTTAAATAAAAGTTTCTGTTAACTACTTGTTTACAAGTTGTTGGCTTTTTTATTTTTATTTTTTCAAAAACATGGTATTGCTCTGTTGCCCAGGCTGTAGTACAATGGCACAACCTTAGTTCACTGCAGCCTCCAACTCCCAGGTCCAAGTGATCTTGCCACTTCAAACTTCCTCCCAAGTAGCTGGAACTACAGGCACCCATCACCACACCCGGCTAAATTTTTATTTTTTATTTTTTAGAGATGGGGTTTCCCTATATTGCCCAGGGTGGTCTTGAACTCCTGGCCTCAAATAATCCTCCTGCTTGGGCCTCCCAAAGTACTAAGATTACAGGCATGAGTCACCACACCCAGTTTGTTCACAAGTTTTAATATGTTCTTAGAGTTAGAAGGCAATGTCAATAAATCAGTGATCCAGGTGTATAATCGGTCAATTAGAAAGTTAATTTCTCTTCTGGATGGATAGCTACTTTATACATTTATGTAGGAATGCAGACCTGGTATAATCAGATTTTGATTTTTAGAAATATAACTGCCATCAGAATTTTACATCAGATCTCCCACCTTATTAGTGTTGTCATATTATTCGACTTTACTTTTGTTGTCATTGTGCAAGCTGAACAAAATATTTCTGCAGAAAGTCTCCAGAGTGCATGATACTAGTTCATGATCTCTGTTTTAGATGAGTGTTTCACATAATTATTAAAAAATCTTCAGAATTCATTATTGTTCTCCACATTTATAGACAAACTGAGGGGCTTCAATAAGGTTAATGAGTTTTCCAGATGCAGCAGAGAGGGACTTGAAACATCTTTTAAGTCCAAATTATCTCACTAAATGGAAATGTTGTCCTATATATTCTTTGAAAATGCTGTGTATGTTTCTAAAACATATGTTGATTTGGGGGAGTTTAAAGATTATCTCTTTTGCTTTATCGTCAAATAACTTGAAAGCAGAGCCAGTGCTAACTGCTTTCAGTCTTAACTTCCTCATTTTTCAGGGTCTTGCAATTTGGTTTCAGTTCTACCAACTCTACTCAAAGTCTAAGAGTAATATTTTAGGGAGCATTTTATTTTTATATGCAGCATATGAAAATCATTTCTCATTAAACATTTCATGAACATGTTAATAATGAATGCGCTGTTTGTTTGCCAAGTGAAATTGTGTTAGTGTATGTGTCACCTATTCCTACACGTGGGGTTTTAATGTGTTATGCTCAACAAATCAAGAACAATTTGAAATGCTTAATTGCAAATATTCTTTATTATTCTAAAGAGATATGGATTGTTAGCAAAATTTTTGCTGCTAATTTTCTATGATATTAAATACTTCGTTTAATGATTGTATATATGTAAAAGCCATGTTTCTATTTTTTATAAAACCAATTTGAATTCTGGATGAATAAATAGTGCATTATAACATTTCTTTTATATTTCAATCAGTTCAAATAATTATTTGACCAAAAGTTAGAAATTAGTTTATTCCCTTAACATCAAATATTTCTATATATGTTTGTTTGTATTGTGTATACATACATACATGTATGCACATATATATAATTAGAAATATATCAATTTTTCTTACAAAAAATGTTACAGAAAATCAATCTATGAAAGCTAGATCAACTGTCTCTAGGATTACTGCCCAAGTGTCCCAACTAATCTTTCTAGTCCAATATTACCTTTCTTCCACTTATATTCCTGTTCCATACAGCAGAGTTTTAAAAAACATAACTCATATCTTGGCACTACTCTACTTGCCACCTTCCAATAGCTTTCCATCAAACTAAGCATAAAAGTACAAAGCCTGCACTGGCCTGCCTGGCCCTACATAAATCTTGCTTTTACCTTCTTTTCCAACTCATCTTTTAGTAATTTTCCTTTCCTCATGACATTCCCACCACTGTGACAATAATGCCATCATCCAAAAACCTACCTTAGAGTTTCAGCATTTGCTGTTCTCTCTAACTTAAATTTTTGCCACGAGGCCTGGTTACCTTCTCAAACAAAGCACCCTGTTTTATTTTTACCCTAATACATTACAGGTTTTAAAAAAATATACGCTGACTCTTCACCTCTATTTTTTTATTTTTATGAAATTATAGCATACGAAAGAAAGGCACACAAATCATAGGGCAGAGCTCAATTTACGAAGTGAATACATCCATCTAACCACCATCTAGATCAAGATAAGTGGACATTACCAGCACTCCAGAAATGCCGCTCATTCTCTCTCCCAGTCTGTTCCTCCTAAAAACAGCCACTGCCTCACTTTTATCTCCATAGATTATATTTTCCTATTTTAACTTCAAATCAATGAAAGCTGTAGTTTAGTGCCTGACATTTAAAATTTATGAGTTAAAAATATAATATGAAATCTACCTGCACAAATTTTTTAGTGTACAGTATAGAATTGTTGACAATATGCACACTGTTGTACAGCAGATCTCTAGAGCTTTTTTGTCTTGCGTGATTGAAGGTCTATCCCAATTGCAACTCCTTATTTCCTCCTCCTCTACTTCTTGGCAATCAGCATTCTACTTTCTGCGTCTAAGGCTTAAACTATTTTAGATATTTTATAAACTAGGAATCATGCAGTATTTGTCCTTTTGTGACTGGCCTATTTCACAGAACAAATTATCCTCAGGGTTGATTCACATTGCCACATGTGCCAGGACTTCCTTCATGTTTAAGATTGAATCATATTACATTGTATATGTATTCCACATTTAAAAAAATCCATTTATATGTGGGATGTACATTTAGGTTATTTCTACCTCTTGCTTATTGTGAATAAGGCTGCAATGAACATAGGAATGTAAAATATCAATTCAAGATCCTGATTTCAATTATTTTTATTAAATGCGTAAGAGTGGAATTGCTAGACCATATGGTCATTCTATTTTTAATATTTTTGTGAAACCTCCATACCGTCTTCTATGGTTGCTGCACCATTTTAGATGCCCATCACAGTATACAAGGATCCAAATTTCTCCACATTCTTATCAACACATTGTTCATTTTGGTGGGGAGGGCAGTTGTGTTTTTTGTTTCTTATAATGAGCATCCTAACAGGTGCAAGGTGATAGCTCATTTTGGTTTTGATTTGCATTTCCCCAATTATTTGTGATATTGAGCTTCTTTTCAAATACCTGTGGACCATTTGTATGTCTTCTTTGGAGAAATGTCTTTTCAAGTCTTTTGCCCTTTTATTAATTGGGTTATTTTTTTCAATTGTTGTTTTTGAGTTGCAGGAATTCCTTATATTTTTTGAATTCTGACGTCTTGACAGATATATGATTTGCAAATATTTTCTCCTCTTCCATGGCTTACCCTTTCACACTGTTGATTGTACCTTTGCTGTGCAGTTGTGTCTTTTGTTTTGTTTTGTTTTGTTTTGTTTTATGGTTGATGTAGTCTCACTTGTCTATTTTTGCTTTTGTGGCCTAGGCTTTGGTGTCATATCCAAAAACCTTATGCAAGACCAATATCGAGGAGCTTTTCCCCTTTGTTTTCTTCTTGTATTTTATAGTTTCAGGCCTTTTATTTTTAATTCTTTTGGACAAATGGGATCACATCAAGTTGAAAAGCTTCTGAACAGCAAAGGATACAATCAAGAAAGCGAAGAGACAACCCACAGAATGGGATAAAATATTTGCAAACTACCCATCTGACAAGGGATTAATAACCAGAATATACAAGGAGTTCAAAACAACTCTGTAGAAAAAAATAATACAATAAAAAATGGGCAAAAGATTTGAATAGGCCTTTCTCAAAGGATGACATACAAATGGCAAAGAGGCATATGAAATGGTGCTCAATATCATTAATTATCAGAGAAATGCAAATCAAAACAACAATGAGATATGTTCTAGCACCAGCTAAAATGGCTTATATCCAAAAGACAGACAATAACAAATGCTGGTGAGGATGTGGAGGAAGGGGAACCATCAGATACTGTTGGTGGGAATATAAATAAATTTCTGGTCTTAATTCAAGTCTTTAATTCATTTTCAGTTTATTTTTGTCTGTGGTATAAGATAAGGATTCTAGTTCACATTTTTCATTGTAGATATCCAGTTTTTTTCAACATCATTTGTTAAAGAAAGCATGATTTTCTCATTATGTATTCCTGATACCTTAGTTGCAGATCAGTTAGCCATATATGTATGAGCTTATTTCTGGGCTCTATTCTGTGCATTGGCCTATGTGTTGCTTTTTATGCCAGTACCATATTGTTTTGTAATGTCATTTGAAGATAGGAAGTGTGAGGCCTCCAGGTTTGTTCTTTTTGCTCAAGGCTACTTTACCTATTTGGTGTCTTTTGTGGTTCCACACGAATTTTAGAATTTTTTTCTACTTCTGTGGAAAATGCCATTGAACTTTTCATAGCAATTGCATTAAATCTGAAGATCACCTTGAGCAGCACGAACATTTTAACAATATTGATTCTTTTGATTCATGAACTTAGGATAGCTTTTGATTTACTTCTGTCTTTTTTAGTTTCTGTCATCAATATTTTGCAGTTTTAGGGTACAAGTCTTTTATCTCCTTGGTTAAATTTATTCCTAAGTATTTTATAATTTTCGATGCTATTGTAAATGGAATTGTTGTCTTAATTTATTTTTCAGATAGAGTGTTGTTAGTGTATAGAAATGCACCTGATTTTTGTATGTTAATTTTTTAATATACAACTTTATTGAGTTAACTTATTAATTCTAATAGTTTTTTGATGGAGTCTTTAGAGCTTTCTACATATATGATCATTACATCTGCAGAGACAATTTTAATTATTCCATTTCAACCTGGGAGTCTTTTATTTCTATTTCTGCATAATTGCTCTGACCAGGACTTCCAGTAATATGTTGAATAAAAATGCTTAGAATGAACATCCTTATCTTGCTCCTGAGCTTAGAAGAAAAGCTTTCAACTTTTCATCATTGAATTTGGTGTTAGCTGTGTGCTTGGCATATATGGCCTTGTTATGTTGTGATATATTTCTTCTATACTTAATTTGTAAAAATGATTTTTGTTATGAAAAGATGTTGAATTTTGTCAAATGCTTTTCCAACATCTATTGAGATGATCATATGATTTTTATCATTCATTCTGTTAATATGGTAAATCAAATGTATTTATTTTTTGGGGTATGTTCAAACACCCTTTTATTTAGGGATAAATCACACTTGGTCATAAAATAGGATCCTTTTAATATGCTACTGCTACTGAATTTGTCTTATTTATATATATCCATCAGAGATATTGGCCTACTGTGTTTTTTGTTATAGTCTTAGTCTTTGTGTGGCATTAGGGTAATGCTGGCCCCAATGAGTTTGGAAGTGTTTCCTACTCATCAATTTTTTTAAAGATTTTGAGAAGACTAGGCATTAATTCTTCATTAAATACTTGGTAGAATTTTCCAGTGAACCCATCTAGTCCTGGGTTTTTCTTTGCTGGAAGGTTTATTATTACCTTCAAAGGTAAAGATTCAATCATTTTACTCGTTATTGGTATTTTGGGACTTTCTATTTCTTCATGATTCAGTCTTGCTAGGTTTTTATGTTTCTAGGAATATATCCATTTTAGTTCAGAATTATCTTTTATGATCCATTTTATTGCTGTGGCACAAGTTGTAATGTCCCCCTTTTCATATGTGATTTTACCCATCTGAATCTTTTCTCTTTTTTTTCTTAGTATAGATAAATATCTGTTAGTATTGTTGATCTTTTCAAAAAACCTACCTTTAGTTTGGTTGATTTTTTAAAATTGTAATTTCTATTTCACTTCTTTCAGTTCTAATCTTCATTATTCTCATCCTTCTGCTAGCTTTGGACATAGTTTGTCTTTTCCTTCTTTATTTGAGGTGCAAATTTCTATCATATGAGATCTTTCTTCTTTTTTATGTAGGCATTTACCACTATGAGCTTACCTCAATATAGACTTTGTTGCATCCCATAGGTTTGGGTAGGTTATGTTTCCATTTTCTTTCTCTCAAGATTATCTTCGAATTTCCCTTTTGATATCTTTTTAAATTATTGTATTTTATTTTCATTTTTGTGGGTACTCAGTAGGTGTGTATATTTATGGTGTGTTAGCCCATTTTCATGCTGATAAGGACATTCCTGAGACTAGGGAAAAAAAAAAAGAGGTTCAGTTGGACTTATAGTTCCACATGGCTGGGGAAGCCTCAGAATCATGGTGGGAGGTGAAAGGTACTTCTTACAAGTACCCTGATAAACCCATCAGATCCCATGAGACTTATTAACTATCACAAGAATAGCACAGGAAAGACTGGCCCCCCATTATTCAATTACCTCCCCCTGGTTCCCTCTCACAACACCTGGGACTTCTGGAAGATACAATTCAAGTAAAGATTTGGGTGGGGACACAGCCAAACCATATCACTGTGTGGCTGCCCCCTCCAAATCTCATGTCCTCCCATTTCAAAACCAATTATGCCTTCTCAGCAGTCTCCCAAAGCCTTAACTCATTTCAGTATTAACTCAAAACTCCCCAGTCCAAAGTCTCATCTGAGACAAGGCAAGTCCCTTCTGCCTATGAGCCTGTAAAATCAAAAGCAAGCTAGTTACTTCCTAGATACAATGAAAGTATAGGTATTGGGTAAGTACAGCCATTCTAAATGGGAGAAATTGGCCAAAACAAAGGGGTTACAGGGTCCATGCAAGTCTGAAATCCCGTGGAGCAGTAACATTTTAAAGCTCCAAAATGATCTCCTTTGACTCCAAGTCTCACATCCAGGTCACACTGATGCAAGAGGTGGGTTCCCATGGTCTTGGGCAGCTCCACCCCTGTGGCTTTGCAGGGTACAGCCTCCTTCCTGGCTGCTTTCAGCATATGGCATTGAGTATCTGTGGCTTTTCCAGGTTCACAGTGGAATCTGTCAGTGGATCTACCATTCTGGTGTCTGGAGGACAGTGGCCCTCTTATCACAGGTCCATTAGACAGTGCCCCAGTAAGGACTCTGTGTGGGAGGTCCGATTCCATATTTCTCTTCTACATTGGCTTCGTAGAGGTTTTCCATGAGGGCCTGCCCCTGCGAAAAGTTTTGCCTGGTTATCCAGGTGTTTCCATATATCTTCTGAAATCTAGGCAGAGGTTGCTAAACCTCAATTCTTGACTTCTGTGCACCCAAGGCTCAACACCACATGGAAGCTGCTGAGGTTTGGGGCTTCCACCCTCTGAAGCCACTACCTGAGCTGTACATTGGCACCTTTCAGCTACGGCTGGAGTGGCTAGAATACACGGCACCAAGTCCCTAGGCTGCGCACAGTGCAGGGACCCTGGTCCTGGCCCATTAAACCACTTTTTCTTCCTGGGTCTCTGAGCCTGTGATGGGAGGTGTTGCCCTTGAAGGTCTCTGACATGGCATAGGGGCATTTACTCCATGGTCTTGGGGATGAATATTAGGCTCCTTGCTACTCATGCAAAGTTCTGCACCCGGCTTGAATTTCTCCCCAGAAAATAGGTTTTTCTTCTCTATCGCATAGTCAGGCTGCAAATCTTCCAAACTTTTATACACCAAATTATCTCTCTCAAGTTCAAAGTTTCACAAATCTCTAGAGCAGAGGCAAAATGCTTCCAGTCTCTTTGTTAAAACATAACCAGAGTCACTTTGTTCCAGTTCCCAACAAGTTCCTTATCTCCATCTGAACCACCTCAGCCTGGACCTTATTGTCCACATCACTATCAGCATTTTGGGCAAAGCCATTCAACAAGTCTCCAGGAAGTTCCAAACTTTCCCACATTTTCCTGTCTTCCTCTGAGTCCTCCAAACTGTTCCAATCTCTGCCTGTTACCCAGTTCCAAAGTCACTTCCACATTTTTGGTTATCTTTTCAGCAGCACCCCACTCCTGTTACCAATTTACTGTATGAGTCCATTTTCAGACTAATACAGTAACAGGACTAATACAGTAACAGCAGACTAACTGCTGATAAAGACATACCCAAGACTGGGGAAAAAAAAGATGTTTAAATGGACTTACAGTTCCACATGACTGGGGAGGCCTCAGAATCATGGTGGGAGGTGAAAAACACTTCTTACATGGTGGCAGCAAGAGAAAATGAGGAAGAAGCAAAAGGAGAAATCCCTGATAAACCCATCTTAGTAACCATCACGAGACTTATTAACCATCACAAGAATAGCACGGGAAAGACCAACCCCCATGATTTAATTACCTCTCCCTGGTTCCCTCCCACAACACATGGGAATTCTGGGAGATACAATTCAAATTGAGATTTGGGTGGGGGTAGAGACAACCCATATCCTATGAGGTACAAGATGTTTTGATACAGGCATGCAATGTGAAATAAGTACATCGTGGAGAAAATGGGATATCCAACCCCTCAAGCATTCATCCTGAGTTACAAACAATCCAATTATACAACTTACAATTCAAAATTTACAATTAAGTTATTATTGACTATAGCCCCCCTGTTGTGCTATCAAATAATAGGTCTTATTCATTTTTTCCAACTATATTTTGAACCCACTAATCATTCACACCTCTGCCACAGCCCCACTACCTATCCCAGCCTCTAATAATCATTTTTTTGCTCTCTGTTTATAAGTTCAATTGATTTCTTCTTTGTTTTTTTTTTTCTTTTATTATTATTATTATTATTATCATTATTATACTTTAGGTTTTATGGTACATGTGCGCAATGTGCAGGTAAGTTACATATGTATACATGTGCCATGCTGGTGCGCTGCACCCACCAACTTGTCATCTAGCATTAGGTATATCTCCCAATGCTATCCCTCCCCCCTCCCCCCACCCCACAACAGTCCCCGAAGTGTGATGTTCCCCTTCCTGTGTCCATGTGTTCTCATTGTTCAATTCCCACCTATGAGTGAGAATATGCAGTGTTTGGTTTTTTGTTCTTGCAATAGTTTACTGAGAATGATGATTTCCAGTTTCATCCATGTCCCTACAAAGGACGTGAACTCATCATTTTTTATGGCTGCATAGTATTCCATGGTGTATATGTGCCACATTTTCTTAATCCAGTCTATCATTGTTGGACATTTGGGTTGGTTCCAAGTCTTTGCTATTGTGAATAATGTTGCAATAAACATACGTGTGCATGTGTCTTTATAGCAGCATGATTTATAGTCCTTTGGGTATATACCCAGTAATGGGATGGCTGGGTCGAATGGAATTTCTAGTTCTAGATCCCTGAGGAATCGCCACACTGACTTCCACAAGGGTTGAACTAGTTTACAGTCCCACCAACAGTGTAAAAGTGTTCCTATTTCTCCACATCCTCTCCAGCACCTGTTGTTTCCTGACTTTTTAATGATTGCCATTCTAACTGGTGGGAGATGGTATCTCATTGTGGTTTTGATTTGCATTTCTCTGATGGCCAGTGATGGTGAGCATTGTTTCATGTGTTTTTTGGCTGCATAAATGTCTTCTTTTGAGAAGTGTCTGTTCATGTCCTTCGCCCACTTTTTGATGGGGTTGTTTGTTTTTTTCTTGTAAATTTGTTGGAGTTCATTGTAGATTCTGGATATTAGCCCTTTGTCAGATGAGTAGGTTGCGAAAATTTTCTCCCATTTTGTAGGTTGCCTGTTCACTCTGATGGTAGTTTCCTTTGCTGTGCAGAAGCTCTTTAGTTTAATTAGATCCCATTTGTCAATTTTGGCTTTTGTTGCCATTGCTTTTGGTGTTTTAGACATGAAGTCCTTGCCCATGCCTATGTCCTGAATGGTAATGCCTAGGTTTTCTTCTAGGGTTTTTATGGTTTTAGGTCTAACATTTAAGTCTTTAATCCATCTTGAATTGATTTTTGTATAAGGTGTAAGGAAGGGATCCAGTTTCAGTCTCAGCCCAAAATCTCCTTAAGCTGATAAGCAACTTCAGCAAAGTCTCAGGATACAAAATCAATGTGCAAAAATCACAAGCATTCTTATACATCAATAACAGACAAACAGAGAGCCAAATCATGAGTGAACTCCCATTCACAATTGCTTCAAAGAGAATAAAATACCTAGGAATCCAACTTACAAGGGATGTGAAAGACCTCTTCAAGGAGAACTACAAACCACTGCTCAAGGAAATAAAAGAGGATACAAACAAATGGAAGAACATTCCATGCTCATGGGTAGGAAGAATCAATATCATGAAAATGGCCATCCTTCCCAAGGTAATTTACAGATTCAATGCCATCCCCATCAAGCTACCAATGACTTTCTTCACAGAATTGGAAAAAACTACTTTAAAGTTCATATGGAACCAAAAAAGAGCCCGCATCGCCAAGTCAATCCTAAGCCAAAAGAACAAAGCTGGAGGCATCACACTATCTGACTTCAAACTATACTACAAGGCTACAGTAACCAAAACAGCATGGTACTGGTACCAAAACAGAGATATAGATCAATGGAACAGAACAGAGCCGTCAGAAATAATGCCACATATCTACAAGTATCTGATCTTTGACAAACCTGACAAAAACAAGAAATGGGGAAAGGATTCCCTATTTAATAAATGGTGCTGGGAAAACTGGCTAGCCATATGTTGATTTCTTCTTTGACTATTGGGATTCACTCAGGATGGTGGCAGAAGTATTAAAGGGAAATATTAGGGAAAGTTATAGGAAACAGTCACAAACCTTTTGGAAAGCTGAAAGGTTACATAGCTTGTAATAATTGAACAGGCTGAAGGCAGCTGATTCTTAACTTAGAGCATTAGGTCATAGGGTAAATACTAGGGACAACAGAGGCTTCCCCAGTTAAGTCTGTTTACCCTACCTCCATTAACTAACCTTTGAGCCAGATGGTCCTCTCGGTGGGGAGGTCGACTAGAGATATTGCCCCCTAATGGTATTTACTTTAGACTGGGGTACCTGAGCTTTAATCATTCATAAAACTGCTCTCTTAACCATGTTAATTATCCTCAAGTGTGTTTACTCAAAGCTTCTATTGTTAATTCTCTTCTAAATAAATGCCTGGAGTGTGAGCTGCTCAGGGCTGGCTGGAGTGACAAACCTTTCTTGGTGTGCAGGTAGTCGGACACTCAGCTGGATTGGCAAAGCAGAATATTTGTGTGTCAGTGTACATTTTATTCATCCATCATTTGGGTCAGGGTCTGCAAGAAGACCCCTGCAGCTAATGCCCTCTTGTGAGGAGCAATTCCTCAATTGGTGCCCCGTGTGAGGAGCCATACCACAATTTTTGACCCATTGATTGTTCAAGAATATGTTGTTTAATTTTCACATAATTCTGAATCTTCTAGTTTTCCTTCTGCTATTGATTTCTAGTTTCATTACATTGTAATTAGGAAAGATAGTTTGTATGATTACGATCTTCTTAAATTTCTTCAGACTTGTTTCGTGGTCATTCATGTGATCTATCCTGGTGTATTAGTTAGGGTTCTCTAGAGGGGCAGAACTAATAGACTAGAAGTATATATAAAGGGGAATTTATTAGGAGAACTGACTCACACTATCACAAGGTGAAGTTCCATGACAGGCCATCTGCAAGCTGAGGAGCAAGGAAGCCAGCCCGAGTCCCAAAACCTCAAAAGTAGGGAAGCCAACAATGCAGACTTCGGTCTGTGGTAGAAGGCCCAATAGCCCCTGGCGAATCACTGGTGTAAGTCTAAGAGTCCAAAAGTGGAAGAACTTGGAGTCTGATATTTGAGGGCAGGAAGCATCCAGCTTGAGAGAAAGATGGAGACTGGAAAACTCAGAAAATCAAGTCCTTCCAACTTCTACCTGCTCTATTCTAAACATAGTGGCAGCTGATTAGATGGTGTTCACCCAGATTGAGGGTGGGTCTGCCTCTCCCAGTCCACTGATTCAAATGTTAATCTCCTTTGGCAACACCCTCACAGACACACCCAGGAACAATACTTTACATTCTTCAATACAATAAAGTTGACAATAATTAGCATCACACCTGGAGAATTTGTAGTATATTGCTGTTAGGTGAAATATTCTGAGTATTTCTGTTAGGTATTAGGAGTATAGTATTGTTCTCTCCTGTTTCCTTATTGATCTTTTGCCTAGATGTTCTAACCATTAACAAAAGTGGTATTTTGAAATTGACAACTATTACTGCATTGCTATTTCTCCATTCAGTTCTATCAATGTTTGCTTTATATATTTGGGTATACATTATGTTGGGTGCATATGTAATTATTATATCTTCCTGATAAATTATCATAATATAATATCCTTGTTTCTTATGGCAATTTTTGACTTAAACTATATTTCATCTAAGTATGGCTGATCTTCTCATTTGGTTGCCATTTGCATGGAATAATATTTTTCATAATTATAGCCTGTTTTCTTAAATTATGGTGAATCTCTCATAGACAACATATAGTTGGATCTTTTTTTAAAATCCATTAGTCATTCAGCTACTCTATCACAGTTGGGGGTTTAATAATTTACATTTAAAATAATTATTGCTAGGGAAAGACTTACTATTACCATTTTGGTGTTTTCTGTCTGTCATATAGCTTCTTGTCTCTTTTTTTCTGTCTTGTTGTCTTCCTTTGTGTTTATTGATTTTTTTTTTTAGTAGCATACAATGACTCCTTTCTCATTTTCTTTAATGTATTATCTAAAGATTATTTTATGGTTACAATGGGGCTTACATAAGATGTCTTGTAACCATACGTTTTAAGCTGATAACAACTTAATTTCAATTTCATACAAAATCTACTCCTTTATCTCTCCTTCCCACACTTTGTATTATTGATGTCACAAATTACATCTTCTATATTAATATTCATTAAAATATTTTTCATTATAATTATGTTTCTACTTTTGTCTTTTAACTCCTATATCATAATTCAAAGTGACTTATGCACCACCACTGCAATGTTATCTTATTCTTTATTTGTCTATATGTTTTCCTTTTCCAGCAAGCTTCATACTTTTATATGTATTTGTATTTCTGCCTGGTGTCCTTTTGTTTCAACTTGAAAGACTTTCTTTAGCATTTTTATAAAGGTGGTCCAGTGGTGATAAATTCCCTCAGGTTTGGTTTATCTGGGAAACTGTTTATCTCTCCATTTTCGAAAAGCAGCTTTGCTGCATAATTGTATTCTTAATTGTCAATTTTTTCATTTAGCACTGTGAATACATCTTTTTCACTCCCTCTGGCCTGCAAAGTTTCTGCTGAGAAATTCTCTGATGGTCTTATGAAGGCTCCCTTTTACATGATGAGTCATATTTCTCTTGCTGCTTTCAGCAAGAGAAATTCTCTTTTTCTGGATAATTTGATTATAACATATTTTCATGGAAACTACTTTAGGTTCATACTAGTTGGAGTCCATGGGGCTGCTTACATTTTGATATATGCTTCTTTTTCCAGATTTAGTTTTCAGCCATTGCTTCTTCAAAAAGCTTTTTGTACTCTTCTCTCTCCTCTGTCTAGGACTCTCATAATACATATATTGGCCCACTTGATGGTATTCCATGGATCTCTTAACTCTGGACTCTTTTTCATTTCTTTTTGTTTTTGCTCCTATGACTGGGAATTTCAAATGATCTGTCTTCACGTTTACATATTCCTTATTCTGCTTGACCAAGTCTGCTACTGAAACACTAGTACGTTTTTTACTTTAGTTATTGTGTTCTTCAGCTCCAAATTTTCAGGATTTTTTAAAGTTTTCTACCTCATATTCTTGATATTCTCATTTTGTTTGTGCATTGTTTTTCTGAACTGATTGAGCATCTTTATTATGATCAGTTTGAATTCTTTGTCAGGTAATTTTTTGCCAGGTGAGACAGAATCAACTTCCTCAAGCACCCATCCCATTTCCATTTCTTTGGTGTCAGTTTCGGGAGATTCATTTCTTTTCTTTCATTGGGCCATGTTTTCTTTTTTCTTTGTGCGTCTTATAAATAAGTATTTGAATACATGCATTTGAGAAAAAATGCCACCTCTACCAATCTTTATGAGCTGACTCTGTAAAAGGAAGGACCTTCACCAATCAGCCTGTCTAGAGGTTCTAGGGGCCTCTCAAACTTTTTCTGGGGATGCATCTTCTCTGGGATTTTGCATGCAATTTCCCAATTAGATTTACCAATCTGATTTTTTGTTTTGTTTTGTTCCATGAGTTTCTTGTCTCTTGTTCCTTTGGTGTCTATATATAGTAAGACATGTTCTCTGGCATTGCCTCAAGCTGCTGAATTCTCTTTCATCCTCTGTGATCTCTAGGTATTCAAGGTATACCTGTTTTGTCAGTCCTCTGAGTTAGGTGAAATAGAATATCATCACTCACTCACCCCTGCCCACAAAAATCCAGAACATTGGACACACTTTCCAGTCTTCTCTTTCCCTCCCAAGGGAAAGGATATGTGCTAGGTGCTACCTCCCAATAGTGATGAGCTACACCCATTTGTTTGCAGTATTACAAATTTTCTGGCACTTACTTAAGATATTGAGCTCTCTTTCGTTCTGGGAGGCCCACAGACATTCAAAGTATGCTAGTTCCCTGACAGCACTCTGAGTCGTGAGAGATAGAAATGAATCCTTTGAGCAGCACCACAAAAAATACAGAACATTAGTTGTATGTTCCCGTCTTCTCTTTTCCTCCCAAGGGAGAAATTGTGAGCTGGGCTTTTCTTCCCAATAATAAGCTATGTGAGTGTGAGTAAGGGGCTAATGCAGTTGAAATGAAATGCTTTTCTTATCCAAATTAATACAGTTATTTTGGGCTATGAGCATGCTTGGTGTGCTGCTTGTTTCTTATTGATTTCTGAAGTTCTCACAAAGGCATTTAGACTATATAGTGTTGTCAAGTCATTGTTTCTGTGGGGCAATAAGGTCTAGGCCTTCTTATTTCACCGTCTTTCTGATATCCTCCTTGTGCCTGGCTCCATTTGTTAAGCATTTGTGTTTTGAGATTTATTCATTTATTGCATATAGCAGAAATTTATTCTTTTCTACATTACTGAATTATATGCCATTGTGCAGTTTATAGATACTTCTGCCATTGATAGGTACTTGGGTTCTTTCCAGTTTTTGGATCTTATAACTAATGATGATATGAACATTTTTCTGCATGTCTTTTAATTTACTTGTATATTTATTTTGTTGGGTGTTTACCTGGGAATTAAATTGCTGAATCATTGGGTGGACATATGTTTAATTTTAGTAAAGAATACCAAGAGTTTCCCAAAGTAGTCAAAAAATGTATATTAATTATTACCCACATTATGTAAGTTTTCTTACATACAGGCCAGAATTTCATTTTGTTACTGTTTTAGTTTTTCAAAATATTTTAATATATGTTCATTATTTAAAATTGATATGCGGAGGTATGTCATTAGAACTATAAAGTCATTTCTCTATGACTTGATGACCAGTGTCGGTAAGCAACTTTTCATATGCTTGTTGGCCATTTGATTATCTTTGTTTATAAAAGAAAATCTTTAAATCGCTTGCCCATTTTTCTTTTAAGTTTCTGTTTCTTCTTTTTAATTTATTGGCGTTCTTCATACATTCTAGATATAAATCCTTGGCACTTTGTTTCACTGTAGATATTGAATCATCTATATCTAACATCATAATAAAATAATTTAATGCTGGGCTTTAGGTTCTAATGGTAAATTGGATGAACAGTAGAATCAATCAAAGAGAAGCAAGAATTCAGAAAGTTCAAAGAAAAATTAGGGTGTTCTTTTGTAACAGAATATACTTCAAAATAGGTGATAGTTTCAAATGATGTAAATAAATTATTGGCTGGCTGCACTGGCTCACACCTGTAATCTTAGCACTTTGGGAGGCTGAGGCAGGAGGATCACCTCAGGTCAGGAGTTCGAGACCAACCTGGCCAGCATGGTGAAACCCAGTCTCTACCAAAAATACAAAAACTAGCCAGGCATGGTGGCACACACCTGTAATCTCAGCTACTTGGGAGGATGAGGCAGGAGAATTGCTTGAACCTGGGAGTCGGCGGTAACAGTGAGCCGCGATCACGCCACTGAACTCTAGACTGGGCAACAGAGGAAGGTTCCATCTAAAAAAAAAAGTTAATTCTTTATATAATGTGTCTTAATTTTTATAAAATTAATTAAATTTGGGGCTAATACTTAATTGGTTTTTACTAAAGTTTGGCTTAGATCTTATTTCTGTTTATTAATATCACATTCTGCCCTTTGAGACATGCAAACTCAGCACTTTTTCTGTCTTCATGTTTCTTACTTACTATACTAATTATATCAGTGTAACATGACAATAACCAAATGCTTTTCTTATCAATTTTATTAATGTAATCCTATACTAGTTATCTTTGAGGCTGTTTCTTTTATCAGTTTAAACTCATATCTTATGAAAGATAACACAGAATTATAAACTGTGAGCATTCAACTCTGCTTTTCATGTTCAATCTCTGAAGGGGTTAAATGGATGATCCTGCCTTTGTTGCGCTAAATAATTTCTTAGCATCAATCTTTGCATATTTCATTCATGCAAACATACTGAGAAAACCTCTATTTTAACCTCAATTTCTCTGGACTTTGTAGAATCCAAAGTACTAAATGATCATTTAGGAGATATTTACCATGAGAGAGAAATCTAGATAAAATCGATTAAACACATAGAAAGTACTTTAAATAATGTTTTTGCTATAGGAGTTCTTTGTAACTTCAAGATGTACTTATTAATTACAAATTAAGTATAACTAATTTGGAAAAATGGAAATAATTTATCAGGAACAGTATGAATTTTTTCCAGAATTTTTTTTCTCAGAGAAGGAACATGCTAATACTATGTTTATGAAATTATTGATGATGTTGTAGGGCTGATTTTCATTTATCAAGAAGTATGATTTTTATAACATGAGACTGACTATTAACATAATGGGAATATAAAGGTCAAGAAGTAGCTCCTTTCATAACTCTAAATTTTCATAGGCAAAATATGGGTATGGAAGAATGAATGAATGATTCTTTATGCCCTCTAGTTAATCTATATACATTATATTAAGAAACACAACTCACAGGGCTACATCTAAATCACATGTTGGCTCACAGAATTGGAGTTTGGAAATTATAATCTAGTAAATTTAAAATGTATTACTTTCTAATCATTATATTAGAAAAAAATATAACTAGGTCACTACCTTATTTACATTGCTAGATTCTCCAAATACAGAAATAGAATAAAAACACTGCTCCAGATCTATATCATAAATATATCACTCCTCTTATAAGATAACAGTGGTAATATCTAAGATTTCACTATGTAACAGTGATACTGCCTCACCTCTTGATTATAGTTTGGGCTATAACTTGTTCACTCTTTCATCAAATGATGCATTATGAACTTTGTCATAGGGAAAGAAAATTGTTTTTTCATTGCTTACAATGTAGTATAGTTTCCAGAATTCAAGAACAAAGTTGGAATTAGCACTCTTATCTATGTTGTAGTGCTCTTTGAAATTAAAACACCGTTCTTCTTTATGCTATTAAAAAATTAAATAAATTATTCGTTTACTTTGGCTGATGATATAAAGTTTTGGCAATTACTTTAATTTTGATTTCTTCAATATTAAATTATCACTAGCTAAACAAAATCATAAAATGCCATAATACTCATTTTGATTGGTTCAATTTAGCTTTTGTTTAAGTTTGATGGTTTTAATTTTGGTTATATTTCTTTAGCTTTGGACTGTTTATAGACTTTATCTTGATTAGGTAGCATATGTGAAATTCTTAGGCTTCATTCTGTGGTCACTGTGTTAGGTATAAAGCAATATAAAGTGGTACCAGAGAGCATGACACAGTTTCTATAAATTTTGGTATTGTGTTGTTTTCCCTTGGTGAAATAGTAAGATATATTCTTGTGGGGTAGATACATGCACAAATGACTGCTGTAAATAAATGTCTAGTTAACTATTATTGTATATTCATATAGTGTACCAGATCCTTTACAAGGTTTACCAATTTAATCCACATAATAACTTTTTAAACAACTACTACTATTCTTTCCATTTTACAGATGAAAAAAATTGATGTGTTGAGATATTAAATAACATGCCTCAGATCACACACCTAATAAATATTGGAACCAATATTTAAACTTGGTTTCTATGACTCAGAGTTAAATTTCTAAATCACAAAACTAATAACTTTATATTTTGGATAACACTAAAGAAGGAATTTATTTATGAATATTAACTTCCAAGACAAACAACTAATCTGAGAATAACTATTCACATTAAAAAAAAATTTGCTCAGCAGAAAAATCTCTTTATATTACTGAATATTAGTGTTTAATATATTTACTTAATATAGACATAGAATATATATATGTTTAGTATATATAATAAATACATATAATATACTATGTATTTATTAATTATAAACACACAGAGACACAGTTAGCATGACTACATACCTGGAAGTCAGAGAAATTTGGTAGATTGTTAGCAATTGCAGACAGACTATTCTGAAATAAAAATATATAAAATACATACATGATTTTAAGAAATTGTATTTAACACTTTTACATTGGATAATACGAGATTAGGTTTAAAAAATACTTTAATAGGGGAAGAAAGTGAGATTTCATTCCTGATGAAAACTAGAATTAGCAGGTGATGAATCCTGCCAGGACTGGGTGCTTTCCTTCAAAGCAACAGGTTTTCTTCTGGCCAAGGATGTGTCTAGAAATGTCATCCTGGAGCTATGGCCTGGTGTGGGGGCCTAATGACTCTGGCCAGTAGCCTATTCTGCTGTGGCTGAGCTGGTATTCAAAATGCAAGACTAAGTCCTCCCTACTCTTCTCTCTCCTTTCCTCAAGTGGGAGGAAGGGCTTTTTTGGTTTTTTTGCCATGAGCTGTGCAGTCTTGGCTTAGGGCTAAGGTGAAGCCAGCACTACCTTAGCTGCCCTAGCTAGTATCCCGGTCACATGCCGACTAAGTCCTCTGGCTCTGGGCCCAGTTCAGCCTTTGGACATGCCTAGGAGTTGCAGACTTTGTGGCCCGGACTGCCTTTTAACTATATTTTAGGCCCCAGAGTACCTTAGCCAATGGTGGCGAGGCATGCAGAAACTCAAATTCTGACTGCTGAGATTGGTGATTCCCCTCTATCTAGGTTTTGTTTAAATGCTCACTCCATAGGCGGATGTCAGCTGATTTTGGTCTGTTTTTGCTTTCTACTATAACAGGGCAGCAGGGAGTTTAATGGCTCACAATTGCTGCATTTTTTTCTCTCCCCAGAGCACAGGAATGCTCTCTGCATCATATGGCTACTGCCTGGGGATTGTAGAAGAGTGGTGTCAGCAGCTCAAGACTGTATTTTTTTTTTCACCTCTTCAGTGCCTCTTTTATCAATACAAAGTTAACTCCAGGTACTATGAATGCTCATCTGATTTTTGGTTTTTATGAAGGTTTTTGTGTGTGTGTGTGTATGTAGATATTTGTTAAATTGGTGTCCTTGCTGGGGGGACAATTGGTGTAGCCCTCTACTCTGTTATCTTGCATTTCCCTCTCTATCTGGAATCATAGTTTATTTTCAAAGTTTTCTTGATTCTTTATTAGTCATTCTGTATATATGAAACTCTGATAATCCAGGAGCCAAATAAAGGGAAGCATGTTAATGCTTATATTCAAGTCATTATTTCATTCAAAATTCCATAATGTTGCCCATGTGATTCAATAGTTTTCAGCCTGCATAGATCGAGAGGAAAATATTGACATTAAAAATCATTTCAGGAAAAAAACCATAATAATAGACATTGCTTTTAACAAAATACATGTCATTCTACTAAAAATTCTCAAATATATGGGGACTTTTAAAACTGGATAAAGAGAAGCTAGAGAAAATATATAAATTTTCTTCTATAACATTTTAATTATGAAAAATTATGATTTCCCAACTAGCTTAGGAATAAGGAAAGGATGACTGCTCTCAAGACTTCTACTCAACATTGTACTTGTACTTCTAAGCAGTTCAATAAGCAAGGAAAATAAATAAAAAAAATCAATTTTTGTGAAGAAAAAATTATATTATTTGTAGATAGTGTGATCATTTATATAGAGAATTCTATGCACTTTACCAAAAACTATTAACAGTACTAAATATGTTTAGCAATATTTCAAGGTACAAAACTGGCACACAAGAATCAAATTTTTAAAACAAATAATCAAAAATTAAAAATTGAAATTAAATCAACGTTTCTAAAAGGAGCATGATTTATGTTTGTGTGATAGATCATTCACCAATACCCCCTGCTTTTTTGAGACAGGGTGTCACTCTGACACCCAGGCTTGAATGCTGGAGTATAGTGGTACAATTACAGCTCATTGCAACCTCTGCTTCCTGGGCTGAAGCAATCCTCCCACCTCAGCTTCCTGAGTAGCTGGGACTACAGGCATGTGCCACCACGTCTGGCTAATTATTTTTATATTTTGTGTAGAGATGCCCTTTTTGCCCAGGCTGGTCTCAAACTCCTGGATGCAAGCGATCCACCCACCCCCACCTCCCAAAGTGCCAGGATTACAGGTGTGCACCACTCCTCCCAGCCCTCTCCAATCCTTTACTTTGAGTCTATGAGCATCATTATGAGTGAGATGGGTCTCAAAGACAGCAGATGGAAGGGTCTTGTTTGTCATCCAACTTGCTATCCTGTACTTTTTACATGGGTCATTAGGATCATTTGCATTCAAGGTTAATATGAATATGTGGGGTTTTGATCTTATTGTAAATTTGTTAACTGGTTGTTTTGTAGTTTTTACTGCATAGTTGATTTAAAGGGTCTGTGGGCTATGTATTTAGGTGCTATTTTTGTGATAGCAGGTATTGTTCTTTCATTTTTATGTTTAAAACTCCTATAAGATCCCTTGTCAGGCTGGTCTGGTGGTAATAAATTCTCTTAGTGATTGCTTATCTGAAAAGTATTTTATTTCTCCTTTGCTTAAAAATCTTAATTTGGTGAAGCATGAAATTCTTGTTTGGAATTTATTTTCTTTGATAATGCCAAAAATAGCCCCCCAGTTTCTTCTACCTTGTAAGGATTCTGCTGAAAAGTTCAAGATTAGCTTAAAGAGGTTCCCTCTGTAAGTGATCTAATGTTTTTCTCCAGCTGCCTTTTAGATTTTTTAATATTTACCTTAGACCAGCAGTCCCCAACCTTTTTGGCATCAGGGACAGGGTTTATGAAAGACAGTTTTCTAACAAACTGGGGAGTAGGGGATAGTTTTGAGATGAAACTGTTCCACCTCAGATCATCAGACATTAGTTAGATTCTCATAAGGAATGCCCAATCTAGATCCCTTGCATGAACCATTTATAATAGGGTTCATGCTCCTATGATAATCTATCTGATCTGACAGCAGGTGGAACTCAGGTAGTAATGCTCACCTCCTGTTGTTCAGCCTGATTCCTAACAGGCCACAGTCCAGTACTGGTTCACAGCATAGGGATTGGGGTCCCCTGCCTTAGACTGTCTGCTGCCCTAGTAATGTTCATTTTGTGTAGTATCTTGTAGACTTTCTCTGGATTTTTTTATATCTGGATGTCTATCTCTATAGCAAGATTAGGAAAAAAATTCTTGACTTATTTTCTCAAATACGTTTTCCAGGCTGTTTGCTTTTTCTACTTCCCTCTCACAAATGCCAATAAATTATAGGTTTTGGCACTTTACATAATCTCATATTTCCTGGAAAATATGTTTTTAAATTCCTTTTTCTTCATTCTTCCCTGGGACTGGGTTAGTTTGGGAGGCTTATTTCAAGCTCTGAAATTGTTTCTTCGGATTGGTCTAGTTTATTGATAAAGGTTTCAGTTGTATTTGAAATTCCTTAAGTGGGTTTTTCAGTTCCAGTAGCTCTGATTGATTTTTTTAAAAAATATACTTATCTATTCTCTCATTTCCTAGATTACTTTAGAAGTTTCTTTGTGTTGACTTTCAATCTTGTCTTGGATCTTTTTGAACTTCCTTGCAATGTATGTTTTGAATTCTTTATCTGTCATTTCAGAGTTTCCACTGTGGTTTGGGACCATTTTTGGAGAGCTAGGGTGATCTCTTGGTGATGTCACCACGTTCAAACATTTCATGGTGACAGAATTCTTATCCTGGTTCCTTCTCATCTGGAGAGGGCTGTGCTGGGTAGGGTCTTTTGGCTTTGTTTCTATAGTCCTGTGCACTTCTGTCAGTAGATTTTTATATAGGGCTGTGAAGTTTGACCTATACGTCAATAGGTGGTGTTTGCAGGTAAGAGCCAGCTGTCACTGAAGGAGATGAGTATGGACCTTATCTTTGTTTTCTGTGAGGTGCTTTCTGTTGTTTCAGGTGAAGGGCTGGACAAGTGGGATGCCTGGTGTCCTGCTTGCTGTCCTGCATGAGTGGGGAGAGACAGCTGGACAGTGCTAGAGCCCCTAGATTGTCCATAAATATCCCAGTGGTGAGCTCAGGAACCAGCCCTGATGAGGGTTCCTGGGAAGAGCTCCTAGTGAAGCATGCTGGGGTCTCTTCAGAGGCAGTGAGGGGAGTGTACTTGTTCCTTCTCCTAGATATGCAAGAATGTGATGCATTTCCCTATCATATGTCTGTTCCAGGGCTTATGACTCCTAGTTCCATCTCCAGACCACAATGTGGTTGAATGTCTCTTCCAGGGCTTGTGACTCCTAGTTCCATCTCCAGACCACAATGTGGTTGAGAGCCATGGGAATGCCTATTTTGCAACTCTCCAGGGGAGTGTTTTCAGGATGCAAGCTTGATACTCAGCCCAATGCAGATAGCATTAAAACTCACCTGTTCTCCAATGTGGCAGTATTCTTGCTTCTTGTAAAGGGGGAAGGGTCTCTACCTTTGGACCCATGTGAGTAGGTGTTGGCTCTGGTGGTGTTGGCTGGTTGACTCAGTCCAACATAAGTCCTTGGGGGAAGTGTTGAGGTGTCAGGAGAATTGGAATGGGAGTAAGTAGTTCCTCAGTTCTTAGCCCCTAGATGGACCACTGGACAGTGTGTATGAGTCCTGAAGGGGCTGGACCAGGGTCAGGCTAGCCCAAAGTTAAGGTGCTGGCAGTGATGGGAGAGGTAAGCTGGTCTCCGGGTCACAGGCCAAACTTTCAGGCAGGGGCAGGCAGAACACTTAGGTGGTGGGAGGCCAAGGGAATATCACAGGACTGTGGGGGTTTGATTTTTATAAGGGATCTGGGCTACAAGTGAAATTATCAGGTGAGGGCAGGTCAGCTGTGCTTTGAGCCTTTCACTGGGGAGGGCAGAATCCCTCAGCTGGGTCAATGGAGACCAGTGCCTACTAAACATTGAGTACACATGGACATAAAGATGAGAACAATAGACACCAGGGACAGGGGAGAGGGTGGGAGGAGGATGGGAGTTGAAAATTTACCTATCAGGTACCATGCTCACTACTTGGGTGACAGGATCATTTTTACCCCAAACTCAGTGACACACAGTTTACCCATATAACAAACCTGCACATGTACTTCCTAAACTTGAAAGTTGAAAAAATAAAATAAACAGGCATGAAAACATTAGAAACATGTAGCAGTAAATATGTAAAAGTTGTGAAAGACATAGTCACTAAAATGTATAAATTGTTGCTTAATAAATTAAAGATTTAAATACTTGGAGATATAGCATTCATGAATTAAAAAACTCAATATAGTTAAAAGGACAATTCTCTCAATATTGATTTATTGATTCAGTGTAATTCCAATAAAAATTTTTGTAGTCTTTGTAAAGATACTGACAAACGGACTTATTGCAAAGCAATAAATAGCAACAAAGTGGGTACTATGCTAAAGACAGACAAATAAATCAGTGCAACACAATAGTGAGTTGTGAAATAGATCCATGCATGGGCAGTCAATTTATTTTTGATAAAGTATAAAGGCAACTTTTTGAAGAAAAAATAGCCAGTAAATGGTGCTGGAAGAATTGGAAATCACATGCAATAAACAAACTTGAATGCATATACATCTTAAAATATATAAAAATTAACTCAAATGGATTATAGATTTATGTGTAAAATCTAAAACATAAACTTTCTAGAATAATACATAGCAGAATATCTTTATGACCTTGAGTCTGATATTTTTAGATACCAAAATTATGATCCATGAATTTTTTAAAAATGGAAATATAACCTTATCAATATTAAGATATTCTGCTGTTTGAAAGACACTAAGAAAATAAAAACAAGTCTAAGTAATTCACTAGTCAACCCATAAATCATTAAACAAGTGCAAACTATTTGAACAGACACTTCACAAAAGAAGATGCATGAATTGCAAATAAGCACATAAGAGATACTCAACACCATTAGTCATCTAAAAGCAGAGTGAGATATCACTATACACATAGTTAAATTGGTAAAATTAAAAAGACCTCCACACAAGACTGTCCCACGGGTGGTTTAAATGTAAAACCATAATTTTTATAGTTTGTCTGTTTCCTAAAACTTTAAATATAGGTTCCAGTAATCCTAATCTGAAGTATTTATGCAAAGTAGTGAAAGCATATGTCTATACAAAGACTTTTTCATGCATATTCATAGAAGCCTTATTTGTAATAGCCCCACACTACCAACACAGTCAAAATATCCATGAGTAGGTGAATGGACAGGCAAATGGTGACACATCTATACTATGGAGTGCTGTTCAATGTTAAAACTAAATGGTTTATTATTGATACACTCAACAGTATAGATGAATCACATAAATAATTATGGTGAGTGAAAGTAGCCAGACAAGAAACTGTGTGTACTTTATGATTCCATGTATATAAAATTTTAGAATATTCAAACCAACCAATAGTGGGAGAGAGCAGGTCAATGTTTGTCTGGCAATGGTTATATTTTGGGGAAGGGAGGGAAGATGGGATTACAAAAGAGCACTTCAGAATGTGAAAGATATGTTCCTTATCTTGACTGTAGTGATGGGTCAAGGCATACATAAATATCAAAACTTAGCAAACTGTAAATTAAATAATAGCAGTGATTTGTGCATCAAGTACACCTCAAATTTTACTTTAGCTTTATTTAATATAATCCATAAATAGTATGCTGCTTATAGGACTTGTATGGCATAGCTTTTTTAAATATAGTATTTATACTTAATTATTATAGGATACAGAAATGAATAGGTAGAAGTAAAACATGAGCCATTAATTATCTCTGTTGAACAGCATAATGAAACAGTAGGAAAAATTAGGTAACTTGATTGGCATGATTTATAGCAATTAAGAAATAGCATGCCATTTGCAGAAAACGTGTATCAAGTACTAAAATATATATTTCTATGTGATGCTAAACAAATGAAGTGTTTAGTGTATTTTAACTATGCATGTTGTTTGAGGTCACCAACTAATATCATCAGTAGACTGTTAGAAACCAATATTTCATACAACTGTGATATCTGAGTATGTATTAAATAAGCCTAGAAAAGCAGGCTGGTATCTGGCAGACACTTCATGAATATTTGTTGAATCAATATGGACTGAAACCTTTAAAAATCATTTCAAAATGTATTATTAGTTCTTAAAATGTGATACTTTTATCCCAATTAGAATTAACATTTTGCAGAGGCTAACTATTCAAAAGGTGCATCTTGAGTTATCTATAGTAGATTATTTCTTCCTTGCCAAATAATATGATTTATTGTTCTCTCATCCAGAGCTGTCTCTTTAATTTTCCCTTGAGTCTGAATAGAGTTTGGTGATGATATCTTGACTACCTCCCTGGGTACCCTATTTGATTGCCTCATAGACCTCATGACTAAGAATTTCTTCATCTTATCTAGCTTAAGCATTCTTTCTTCATGTTTCGGGCCATTACTTCTTGTCTTACAATCTTTAACTATCTTCAGTAATTCATCCCCTCAGGAATTTAAGCTACCCATAAATATAAAAAGAAAAGGACATATCTCAGTGTCTGACAGTTTGTGAAAATTGAGACAACTATATTCTAGAGATAGCAGTAAGTACTCTAGGGCATGCAGAGAGAGATGTGGGGAAGGAAATATTTCCTGGTTTGCTAAGTGAGGCAAGGTCACTGAACTTTTATGTGAATGGCTCCCTGAAGCTATTGTTCATTTACCAAACAGATAATGTTTTAATTTGTGATGTTGGCTCTTATTTAATCTATTTTCCTCTGAATTGTGTCCATATGTGTTGCTGCTTCTCTTTAAATGATGATAACAAAACAAGGAAAAGACAGTGAGGAGTGTCAAAAAGAATTTCTTGTCAAAATATTATTTTTTGTGACTATTTCTCTATCATTCCCATTTTTTATTTTTCAAAGAATTGTTTTGTGTTGCCTTATGTTGTTTTGTTTGTGGATCTTAGTAAATTCAAGAGGCCATACTATTTCAAACAAATGACCCACTGGAAAATATTTTAGCTTGGGAAATTGTGTGATTCTCTCCAGAGTTTCTGTGAATGTCAGGCATTTTTGAGGTGTTTCCAAATATGAAAGTTTAAGAATATATTATGTTAACTGAAATCAACGTATTTCTCAGTATAAAATACTTGTCCCTGGAAATCTGAACTTTAAACTGTTGTAACATTCTTGTTTATCAAGTTTCATTCACTTCTAAGCCCCTGCCACATGGTACAAATCAATGCAAATCTACAGTGTTAGAAACTCTGTCCAAGTTCAATCAGTTCCTCAGCTTGTAAGACCCACTCTCAAATCATCCAACCCAGGTCTGAAATCTCTATAAATATTATTATCTAAAATGACGAATCAGCATTGCTTAACATCATGTTATTAAGCAGTTGCAAACTAAACAGCAGTGAGATACCACTATGCATCTTTTAAAATGGCAAAAATTTAAAAATAAATTAAAACTGTAAATATGGAATGTTGATGAGGATGAGAAACCACAGAGAATTCTTTCATGGCTGTTGAGAATGCCAAATGGCTAAGCCACGTTGGAAGACAGTTTAGCAGTTTTTTTACAAAGCTAGGAATAGTCTTACTATAAAATCCAGGTATTTTGCTCCTAGGTATTTATTCAAATGAGTTGAAAATTTATTACCACACAAAAAAACTGACATGAATGTTTAAGACATCTTTATTTATAATATTGCCCAAAACTGAATCAATAAAGACTTCCTTCAAAGGTTAGTGGAGAAACAAATGGTGGTACTTCCATAAAATGAAATATTACTCAGTAATAAAAAGTGAGCTTAAAGCCATGAAAAGATGGAGGAACCAGAATGAAAATTTCTAAGTGAAGGAAGCCAGTCTGAAAAGGCTACATACAGTATGATTCTAACTATATAAAATTCTGGAAAATGTAACACTATTGTATAGAGAAAGTAAAAAAAGACCAATGTTTGCCCAGGCAGCAGATGTTGGCCTTAATAGGTGAAAAACAGGGATTTTTAGGGCAAGCAGCAAAACTATTTTGTTTGATATTGTAACAGTTAATACCTGACATTATGCATTTCTCAAAACCCGTAGAGCTTTACAACACGAAGGGTGAAACTATAAAATTTTGATAATAATAATCAGTCAATATTTGTTCATTAATTATAGCAAATGTACCACACTAATACCAGATTAATAATAGGGGAAACTGTGTAGGGGAGAGGTTCATATCAGAACTACCTGTACTATCTGCTCAATTTTTTTCTGCAAATTCTAAAATTATTCTAAAAATAAAGTTGATTAATTAAAAAAGTACAAGTGGTCCCATAGAATGACAAAATTGAAGTAACTCAATTTCTGTTCTTTGCCTTTACAATGATCATTTATTTTAAATGTCCTACTTGAAAGAAAACACATACACACAGATCTAGGCCTGGGAATGGGAGTGGAGGAGGAGTACTTAACTTAATTATCTAATATCTTCCATGTAGAATACAATGTTTTATTAAGAGATAAGTACTAATGCTGCACTACTTTGAAATATATATGCATAACTAAATATGTATTACATACATTTAATTTTAATATTATGAACATATCTAATGTAAATTACATATAAATACAATACAATATTAAATATATAATATACATATCTGTAAAAGTATACAAGTACATATATATGCATACATCAACTCAGCAGTAAGTACAGCAATTATTTTAATTAGAACTTCGATCACAGATGTTTTTGTTTTTTGAAAATGAGTATTTTATCACTGAAATTATTTGGAATTGGTGGTGGTAATTTTAAAAGAGCAACTTTTAGTAGGGTATTTATTGGTTTTAAATGACTGTCCCTTCATTTTGGTATACAGCCGTTTTGGTTGAATCTCTATAATAGTCTCAAATTTTTCTGACACTGAAAAAATAATAATAATAATAAAAAATGAAGGAATTAGTCAATGTTAGCATTTTTAAACAATATATTAAGACAGTCGGAGGAACTCTGGCCAGCTTTCCAGTTTTATTAACTGATTGGCTAGTAGCTAGGACTAATTGATAGATTTAGCAGTGTAAACTTCATCACTAGAGGCAGCTCTCAGGGAATACATGACTGTGTAAATAGAGTACTTGATTAAGTTGTAGAGCCCCAGGGAACAGCCTGGACTCTGGTTATGTAAATATAACAGATGGCTAAGCAAATGCCGTGCTCTACTAAGAGTAGGTTTATTGTAGTTATCTATGTTTATATAGAAGATTTAAGAGGCAGACGATCCAACTTTTCAAAGCCAAACCAGGTATTGACTATATCGTACTGTCATGGAAATTATTTGAGAATGGGTTGGAAGTTTTTCAAGTCGACATCCTCTAGAGAACACTACACTGTTTAACTGTTTACGATTGTTTTGTTATATTTTCAAAAGCAATATTCTTTGAAGAAAATTGTGAGATAATGGCCCAGATCCTGTCGTTTGATAAGGGTTATGCCACTTTATAGAAGACAGAATTGGTAAGTAATTCTCATTGCAAAAACAGCTTATGAATGAATACTTTTTGAAGTTCACATACTATATATGCTCTTATTTAATCTTATTTAATCTTTATCTCAATGTTCAAATTAAATGCAGGTACTTCTCACTTAAACTGAAGAAACTAAGTTGAGGATAGAAAAGAAAGAAATTATATAAAGGGAAAAAACCTTGAGGCAATACTGTACAATAAAGATACATTGGTTTGAAATCACTAGCACACTTATACACCAATAACGGTCAAGCCAAGAGTCAAATCAGGAATGCAGTCCCATTCACAATTGCCACACACAAAAATAAAATACCTAGGAATACAGCTAACCAGGGAGGTTAACGAAATCTACAAATATAACTACAAAACACTGCTCAAAGAAATCAGAGAAGATACAAACAAATGGAAAAACATTTCATACTCATGGATAGGAAAACTCAATATCATCAAAATGGCCATACTTCCCAGAGCAATTTATAGATTTAATGCTATTCCTATTAAACTATCAATGCGATTCTTCACAGAACTAGGAAAAAACTATTTTAAAATTCATATGGAACCCAAAAAGAGCCCAAATAGCCAAGGAAATCCTAAGCAAAAAGAACAAAGCTTTAGGCATCACACTATCTGACTTCTAACTATACTACAGGGCTACACTAACCAAAAGAGCACGGTGCTGGAACAAAAACATGCAAATAGGCCAATGGAACAGAATAGACAACCCAGAAATAAGACTACATACATACAACTATCAGATTTTTGACAAAGCTGACAAAAACAAGGAATGGGAATAAGACTCCATATTCAATAAATGATGCTGGCATAACTGGCTAGCCACATTCAGAAGATTGAAACTGGACTCCTTCCTTACACCATATACAGAAATTAACTCAAGATGGATTAAAGACTTAAATGTAAAACCCAAAACTATCAAAACCCTGGAAGATAACCTAGGCAATACCATTCTGGACATAGGCACAAGAAAAAATGTCATAAAAAAGATGCCAAAAGCAATTGCAAAGAAAGTGAAAATAGACAAGTGGGATCTAATTAAACTAAAGATTTTCTGCAGAGCAAAGGAAACTATCAACAGAGTAAACAGACAACTGACAGAACGAAATAAAAATTTTGCAAAATATGCATCTGATAAAGGTCTAATATTTAGAATCTGTAAGGAATGTAAACAATTTTTTTTTTTAGATAGAGTCTTGCTCTGTTGCCCAGGCTGGAGTGCAGTGGTATGATCTTGGCTCACTGCAAGCTCTGCCTCCTGGGTTCAAGCAATTCTCATGCCTCAGCCTCCCAAGTAGCTAAGATTACAGGTGCGTGTCACCACACCTGGCTAATTTTCGTATTTTTAGTAGAGATGCGGTTTCACCATGTTGGCCAGGCTGGTCTCGAACTCCTGACCTCAAGTGATCCACCCTTCTTGGTCTCCCAAAGTGCTGGGATTACAGACGTGAGCCACCGCACCCAGGGGAACTTAAACAAATTTACAAGTTAAAAAAAAAAAAAAACATTAAAACGTGGGCAAAGGACATGAACAGACACTTTTCAAAAGAAAACATACATGCAGTCAACAATCATATGTAAAAAAACTCAACATCACTGGTCATTAGAGAAATACACATCAAAACAGAGTACCACATGTTCTCCCTTATAAGTGGGAGCTGGAAGGTGAGAACAAATGAGGGAAACAGTGTGCACCAGGATGGAGGGTGGGAGGAGGGAGAGGATCAAGAAAAATAACCAATGGGTGTCAGGCTTAATGCCTAGGTGAAGAAATTGTCTGTACAACAAACCCCATGAAACAAGTTTACCTATATAACAAACCTGCACATGTACCCCTCAACTTAAAATAGAAGTTAACTTAAAATAAAAGTTAACTTAAGGAAAAGATATATTGGAGGAGTCATGATAAAGACTGGAGCTTGGTGCCCAGGTGAATGTCCTTACAGAGTCTAAATACCATCCAATAGACAGAATAAAAGTCTTAAAAATTCAGAATTGTCCTACTGCAGCTTATAGTTGCCAATCACTACTTATGTAGGTAATGTTTAATTAGAATCAGTATTAGCCTGGGAAAATAAACTATATGTCTCAGTATCATTCAATCTAAGGTACAATTGAGCACTTACTATGGGCAGAAAATGGTCTCTGGTCACTTGAATCACGTAGTCTAATGCAATATTCTGCAAATTTACCTGATGACAAAGTATACCAAGTGCCCTTGTTAAAAACAGAAATTGCTAAATTTTCTCCTGGAGAGTATAATTCAGATTGTTGGAAAAGACACAGGAAATCACATTTTTAATAAGCACCTCATGTGACAGTTTTCAGGCATGTGTGAAAATCTTGGTCTACCAGACTTCTAAATAACATATAATGAGGACCCAAAGCATAATTATTTTAGCTAAAGTAATTGTGTCTTTAAAAATTATTGGAAAGAAAGCAAATTAAAAGGACACCACTGTTTCTTTTTAAGATTTTCTGTCATTTTGCTATCTATAAATGAATCTATTGTTGATTTTTAAATAATCAATTTAAGATTTTGAAAACTGTAGCATTCTCCTAATCTACAAATAAATTCCTGCTTTAACTATTGCCATCTGCTGCTTAATTTAAGAACATAGCCAAAGGCCCAGAATATTACCCAAGACTATGCCTAAAAGGGTATTGGACCTAGGGCCCCCTCATAAAAAGTTTCTACTACTGCCAAGTCACACCATTCATCTTCTTGGATACATATGCAGGGGAGAGTGGGATAGTTCTGCTTTACAATGATGGTAGTGGTAGTAAAATTGGGATGGCAGACAGATGTATATGTGCAAAGAAGTATGGGTATATACTCACACATGTAGGTGTGTATATATATATATAGGTGTGTATGTAGGTGTGTGTATATATATATATATATATATATATGGGACAATTTGTTTTTAATTGTAGCTGTGTGGTCATCCAAAATATAATAATTTTTTATTAAGAAATTGATAAGTAATCATTATTATTATTATTATTATTATTATTATTATTATGCCACACAGGAAACTTGAGTTTGCTGATGTTTTTCTCCTTTTACAAAAGAAAGGGTTGGGGGAACCATATTGCTAACTTTAACTGTTGTCTAGCTGCCAGATAGATCTCTAAAAGACATTCAATGTCTTATATGGAGGAAATGACCTAAGGCAATATATCACTTATAATTTTATACTGCATTGTCAGCAACTAATATAGCTGTCTAAAAATAATTATTTTAATAGATGAGAGATATTGCCTCATACATAGTCTTATAACCTAGACTCATAGAAATTAGGACTCTGATTGTCTACCATGAGGTTTAACATTATATTTGAAGTATGTTTAGTTTCTCCAGTAAAAGTATTCTAAGCAAGGTCTTTATTTAATATACTATTCCAAAATATGTTCTAACACTTCTATTTAATAGAAAATCAGCAAATGTATTATTTTTAGGTAAAATAATGCATCAGTAAAATAAGTCAATGTCAAAAATTTTGCTTTATTATTATGCAAAGTAACAGAGTACAAAGAAAACAAGTTTTCTACTCATAACAAAGAAGATACACAGGTAAAATTTACCAAACAGAAATCCAACAATCTAAATAAAACAAAATTTAAACTCAAAATTTTGTTCTTAAAAAGAGTTAGAACTAAATTCATAAACTATAATTTCCTTAGGTTTCAATAGAGTACTGTTAAGACTCAATAAATCTTTTAAAAGATGAGGAATCTATTTTTTACCAGACTTTCTTAGCCGTTGGCTTTGTCAGCAACAGTATTTGCAGCCATTAAAACAGTGAATCACCAAGAGAATAAGTTTAGAAGAAGAGTAAATCATTATGTAATACCATATATATAATTGAGATAACTGGGGAGAAGTTGAAGGCAAACATAAAAACAGGTAAAAAGAAGAAAAAGACTAATATATAGGATCAGTGATCAGGAAACATTTTTGAACACCTGAATTGCACTGACTGGCTCTATCTTTTTCTTCCCTCTTCTTCCAAAAGTACATGAAAAATAATGATTTGAATTTCCAACTGATCTTTCTATAGTTTGGAAAGTATGTTGCCTTGATTACAATGTGAAATTACAATGAAGAATATTTGGCTTGCTGAAAACCTATTGTGGGTTTCTGGAGGAGGCATCATTTTTTTCCCCTACTTTTCTATGTTGCTAAATAGGTTTTTACTGCAGGGATCATTGCAGAAAGCCTGGAAACACCAGAATCTCTAACATGCTGAAAGCATTGTGGTGATCATGTAAGAATCTGGAAAAATAATTTTTTCTTGGTTTGCAGTTATTTTTTACAGTGTAGGCTTAAATCCATTTGAGCTGGCTAAATATACTGGAAAATGAATAACTCTGATGTTGTGGTTAAAATTTTTGGAAGAAAATGCCTAAACAGAACCTATAAAAATTCAGAAAAATGGAAATTTCAAACTGGCTATTTATTCATATTGAATTAACTAAAAGCAGCAGAATTTTGAAATAAATATTCGTATCTTTTCCAAGTAACTAAAAGAAAGCTGACCATGTATACAGTTCTGGTCCCTAATCCCATCTTTAAGGGTCATCAAAAATGTTGTCACAAATATCTGAATGCTATTCTCTAGACTATTTTTATTTTGGACTTTAAGTTTGTAGAATTAGATCACATAGTTCTTCATTAATTACACAATGTCATCAGAATCCATGTGTAGCAATCACTGCAGGCACCCCACTTATATCCCTCAACACCTACCATTGTAGTTTTTGTAAATGGCTTGCCTCTGAAAGCATCAGTTACTCTCTCCATGATGGTATTCTCTAGCTACAGGAGCATGTAACTAAGACAGTTGGTACTGGACGTAAGGTTTCAGGAAGTAGATGGGATGGAATTCTAGAATTGTATCAATCATCAGCCATATTCAACAAAGATAGTTTTACTGAGGATTACTGGGGTAATAACAACCCTTGGGAGCTGCAGCTTCTTAATTACTAAGACTTACTAAGACTTCCATTTGTGTTCGATTTGGATAGGATGCTGGTGGAAGGGAATGCACTGGATTACTCAAGTAGCTCTAGCTGTTGAAAAAAATATGGAGGCAATTATATTTAGAAGGATTGAGTACAAACTGGCTATCATTAGCTGCTATAGTAGAAGAAAAATGTAGGCTCAGATGAGTCAAATATCAATTCAGGGGACAGCATAAAAGCCAGAAGTCCTTTATGAAAGGATTTAAAAAGAATTTGTAGTAGAAGGGTAGACTCTACTGAAACTCAGGCTGAAGATTTGATTGTAATAGTAGCAGACTTACAAAAGAAACTACAATCATGGCCCCAGATTTACAAGCGCAGGTCCTGTGAGAAATAATAGTATCCTGAGACCAGAATGGATATTAGAGTGCAAACACTTGACAATATTGAGCATCCAGGTCCCTCTATAAGGAATCTGGTCTAGGAAAAGAGGTCTTACTTTTGCAAGAAAATAGATCATGCTTGATCTCCTCAATGTCTGCCAGCTCCCCCACTTCCTGCTTCAAGACAAATAGCTAAGGTCAGTTATCAACATGGTCTTGCTAAGAAAAGAAATAAATTATTCACAAAAAGATCTGCAGACGCTGACTAATATGTACCCACAGTATTGCGCATATGGCAGTGGTTATTGAGGGGACTGGAACAAAGATGCAGAATACATTACTGCATAGGGAAAAGTTTAGTGATATAGAGGTACTGTTGTGACTGAGTGTACATTTACAGCAAGGATTCCTGGAGCTCTCCTAATACACTGGAAGATTGATCTGCAAAAACTGGAAACAGTAATTTACAGGAAATTGAGACACTGTAACTGTCTAGGTAGCATACTGAGAAACAGGTCAAATAATTCCTAGGATAGGGAATGCTCAAATAGATCAGTTAAGTAAGACCAAAGAATGTATCAGCTGATTATGATCTTTGGGGGAATCTAAGAGACACATCTTTCACTAGATTAATAAGAAATGTTTTAGTGTGGGGTTCTAGCATCACTGAGACATTCAGGATTGACTGTCTTTTAGAGAGCAATGTTGATATTAAGAGGTATTGCTATCATATTGAGTTCTGTACTGTCACTCATGGATAATAGGATTCTGAAATAACAGAGGCCATGTGGTAACATTTAACCATCACAAGTAAGGTTCATGTAATAACTGTGTGGGCAGCAATGATGTAATAGCAAGAAGGTGATCTTGATCCTCAGGTATTTGAGGCAATGGCTAATACACCATGGTGTTCCTAGGGATAACATATATGAACTGTCAATGAAAGTATTGTATTACTTGACTTATATAGCTAAAAATAATCAAAAGCAGTTGAGCAGAAGACTGGTGGCAGTCAGAAAATCACTGACCCTAAGAGAGTTTTCAGGCCTGAGCATGGTCTCAGATCCAGAGCCCTACAATAGAAGAGGAGGCAAAAGCCATGGTGAGTACATACAACAGTTGGTCCCTAAACTACCAGATTAGGAAAAGGAGAATACTCAGATCATTTAAAAGACATTGGATATGTATGGGTTGCATGCTGACCCTGAAACCAGGAGACACAGGACACCATCATGACCTCAGGTAAGAGGTGAGGTGATAAATGGAGTTCTGGCAAAAGTCCGTCTTACCCTGGATCCAGTGGGTCCATGGAAACACTCCACAGTCATTTCCCAGTTTCTTGAGTGAATAATTATAATGGAAATAATTAATAGCTGGCATTATCACACTAGTTCCCAAACCTGTGTATTTATAGACACTGTGATAGGAAAGAACAAGCAGAGGTGTGTGAAAATGCCTGCCCATGCAACTCCCAGCCAAGATTGTAAATAACATGCATTATAGCATCCTGGGTAGAATGGCAGAAATTAGTACCACTTTCAAAGACTCTAATAATACAAAGTTAGTTATCTTCATCATACCCCCATTTAATTAACTAGACTAAGAAAAAATCAGATGTTTATGTACATCTATTCTATAAATTGAAACAAGTGGTAACCTTAATTGTCACTATAAAGCTGCACATGGTTTCTTTATTTGAATAATCACTGCAGCACCTAGTTCTTGATACGAATCTACTTAGTAAATGCTTTTTATTTTTAATTCATATTAGAAAGAGAACCAAATGCTGTTTGAATCTTCCTAAGAAGAGCAAGAGTATACAGCAACAGCTATGTTAATAAATCTATTAGCCTATGAAGTAAAAGTGGTCTCTTTTACTATCATTACTAGTGTAACATTTGGGAAAGTTGTGTTTTCAATCCGTAAAACTTTAGGTTTTTAATGATTCAAATTCCTGGTTTCCAGTGATGGGAGCAGTACTTCTTCCAGGTAACATAAAAAGGGTTCTAAACCTAAAACCGTAACTCAGGGCTGGTCAATTTGAGCTCTTCATAAGGGAGATTGGTAAGAAAAGAAAAGATTTACTGTACTGGCATGATTAATTGACTATCGTGAAAGGATAGAGTGGTTGCTACATAATGGAAACAGGGAAGAGTCTGATGTAAACTCAGGAAATTAATTGGGGCCCCTCTTTATACTTCCATCCCTCATGATGGGAATAGAAATGGGTAATTGTAGTAATCAACCAGAGAAGAGCACAGTATCCAGAGGGCTCAGACACCTCAAGGATGGATTATTTCATTAGATGATGAACGTAAACTAGCACAAATGCTGTCTAAAGATGAGTGGACTCCAGAATGCATGATAGAGAACAGAGAGTATAGCTATGGATTATAACCTCAGAAACAAGCGCAATAGTGATGAATCCAGCTTGTCCTACTCACTGGACTCCAAAATGCATGTTAGAGAACAGAGTGTATATCTATAAATTATAACCTCAGAAACAAGTGCAACAGTGATGAATCCAGCTTGTCCAAATTCAAAATTTGGAAATTTTGACTAATCACAACCTTGAAAAATCAGGAAGAAAAGAAGGAATTTAATGTGTAGCACATGTGTATTTGAGAGATGCAAGAAGTGAACCATAGCAGATGTTACTGCTATCTGGCTCATATCTCTCCAATGTTCAATGCTCACTGTTTCTTGGAAGCTGTTGGCTTCTCACATCAACTCTTTACCTGTGGGATTTCTCTAGACACATGAGGAAGATTTGCTACATGTGGTGCAGCTCAAATTTTGGAGTAAATGATATCAAATGCAATCCTCTGCCCATATTGACTATACACACATTTGGACAGTTTGGAACAATTTTGGAATGTGTTCTACTCCATGAAATAGACAGTAAGACTAACACACAGCTTTCCATAGAGGTAATCTATTCGTGAATACACCAGTTTTAGCTAATTTTTCTTCCCTATCCTACTGTCCCATTCCCATGCTGGTGCTTCTTGGGATTACCTCCTAAATAACAATGTCTTTTCAAATCTTACACTCGAGGTCTATTTGGGGAGAACTCAACTTAAGAATCCATTTGTATCCTATTTTATTTTTATTCTATCAATATAATTAACATCCATAAGCACACCACCCAGAAACTCCAGCCTGGTAAAATCTTAGAATAACCTCTGAAAGGTACAGCTAATGTGACACTTTGGAAATTATGCTCTACTTGAAAAAAAAAACAGTGATAGTAACTGAAAATAACTTCTTCTACCAACCCAAACTTTTACTTCTCCATGTCAGATATAATCTGAATTTGGAATTACCATTTATTTAATTTAAAAAATGTTTTACCTTATATTTAATGCCTATCTTTATATTCAAAGTATTTTAAAAGGTACCACATAGACGGACTCTTCCTGGTGTCAACACTATTGTTTTGAGTATTTTTGTTTGTGTTTCCTAGCATACAAGTGAAAGAATTTTATTGAATATATGCCTGGGAATCAATGTCAGTTAAGAGTGAATTTGATTGTTGAACCTTATAAGTAACTATTTCTCCAAAGTAATGTTATCAATTTATATTTGCAAATAGGAATTTATAGGAGATCTTGTTTATCTGCATTTTTGAGAAAACTTAATGCTGTCATACTCCTTAATTTTAGCCAAACGACGGTGTTAAAGAAGGTTTCTTAACCATGGTATTAATTTGTATTTTCTTGATTTTTAATAAGTAAGATTATCTGTTAATATGTTAATATGCCATGTGTATCTGTTCTATAAAAGTGGAAGACAATATATATTATTTACCAATTTTTCCATTGCATTATCATTTCTTTGCATATTTGCATGAGTTATTTTTATATTATTAATACCAATTATTTGTAGATTATTTCAAATATATTTTCCCAGTGTGTAGATTCATTTTCATTTACTATAATTTATATTTTGAAGAAGAGCTATTGTTATTCACTAGTTTTAATATTATTATTAAATTTTATTTTAATAAACTAAAGTAGAAAATATTAGGTTTTTAAAAAAAATTCCTACAATGCCCCAATAAACAGAAGAATGTTGTTTATTAGGCATTTTACTAATTTGTTTCATGTTTAAACACAGATATTTTAGTCCTTCATCTATTTATATTTAAATCTTATGTGTAATATAATGTGGAGTTCCAATTTTATTTTCTTCCATCTCTACAAATACTTTCACCTTTATTTTAAATAGTTTGTTTTATACCAAGTCATGTCACCTGCACCACATGTTTTAGTTCAATATACGTGAGGGTCTTTATCTGGTCAATACATTCTATTGCTCTGGTCATTTTTTATATGTCCATATCAGTACTATACTATTCTAATTATTATTATTATTATTACAAAATACATCTTGATATTTGGCAAAAATCTCTAACCTTATTCTTATTCAAAAGGATAGTTATTGCTATACTCTTTTATATAAGATTCATAATTAGCTTGCAAATTTCCACAGAAAATATTTTGGCATACTTATTTAAATTGAAGGCATTTCTAAATACATGAAGAATAAGAGAAGAAAACAAAGTGAGATTTAAAACACTTAGAACTAAAAGAATATGAAACCATGATACATCAGCTCTTCTGGGATGCAACTAAAGCAGATATATTTAGAAAAGAGAAGCTGAGATGTTAATAAAATCAGTGGCTAATATGAGATGTTAGTTGAAGAAAATGTTGTAGAAAGAGAAGATAATAAAAATGTAATTGCAAATCAATAAAACATATAAATAAGATCAATAAAGCCAAAAGCTTTTGTTTCTAAAATGTTAAAAAACTGAAAATTTACTTGAAATATTGGTCAAAAATGAAAGTAAAAATGGAGAAAAGTATTATGATTAAGAGTTATATGAGACAAAACACAAAATAATAAAACTTTATGACAAGAAAACTAGCAAACCTTTTTTGTTTATATTTCTAAATTATTTACTAGAATGTAAGTTAAAGAAACAAAGATCTCAAACAATTACAGATAGGAGTGGATAATAAATCTTTTTTTCTGTTCCCCAAATTTAAATGTTGACAAATGCTTTATGAGCATTGATAGAGATGATCATAAGACTTTTCTTATATATGTATTGATATAATAAACTTTGGAATAACTTTTCTAAAATTGAACCGTCTTTGCATTCCCAGAGTAAACCCATGTTGGAAATGGTATATGTTTCAATTCATTGTTTAATTATTTTGCAAATGTTTTATTTAAGATCTTTGCATCAACATTAATAAAGTTATGCTTGACTGTAGTGTTTTTTTTTCTTGAATTCTTATCAAGCTTGACATCAGTAGAATATTTCCCAGTGTCTGTTACTGTCTACATCTGTTTGCAGCATAGCCTGAACTGCCCTGCTGGAGTACTTTCGCCCACAACTCTCCCACTGCCCCACCAGAATGCTGTTGCCAGTGGCCACTGCCCCACCAGAATGCTATTGCCAGTGGCCACTGCCCCACCAGAATGCTGTTGCCAGTGGCCACTGCCCCACCAGAATGCTGTTGCCAGTGGCCACTGCCAGAGCTCTTTCATTGGCAGCCCCCACCATCCTGCCAGAGCACTTTTGTGGACAGGCCCCTGCCAGAGCACTTTGGCCTGCAGCCTTCCAAAGACCCTGTTGGAGTGTATTCACCTGCCCCATGGAGCACTTTTGCCAGTGTCTCCTGATGGAGCACTATTTTCAGCAGACAGAAAGCACCTCAGCCCTTGTCCTTCAGCACAGCCAGTGCTCAACCTTGAGGAGTCAGAGAACAAAGCTGTGGGCCCAGTACTAAGCCCTAGTGTTAGAGTACACAGCCCAGGAGCACTGAGCTGAGCCTCAGCCCCCTGTAAGCATCCAGGAATGAAGCCAATTAAGTAAACATAAATTATACCCCAGTCAAATCCTCAAGGGCAATAAAGAACATAAAAGCTAAAAGCCCCATCCAAAGGACAGCAACTTCCAAAAAATTAAGGAGGAGGGACTTAAAACTATACTGTAAGGCTACAAGTAACCAAAACACCATGGTCTTGGTACACACAAACCAATGTAACAGGATGGAGAACACACACATAATGCTGCATACCTACAACCACTTGATTTTTGACAAAGTTAACAGAAAACAAGCAATAGAAATAAGGACTCCATATTTAAAATATGATACTGTGATAACTGGATGGCCATATGCAGAAGAATGAAACTAGACCCCTACATTTCACTGTATATAAAAATTAACTCAAGGTGGGTTAAAGATTTAATGTAAAACTTCAAACTAAAAAATGCCAGAAGAAAATCTACCATATGCCCTTCTTGACAGTGGCCTTGGTGTAGAATTTCTGACTAAATTCCCAAAAGCAAAATGCTACAAAAACAAAAATTGACAAGTGAAACCTAACTAAAGAGCTTCTGCACAGCCAGATAAACTATCAACAAAATAATCAGATGACCTACAAAGTGGGAGTACATATTTGCACACTATGCTTCTGAGAGAGGTTTTATATCCAGAGTCTACAAGGAACTTAAACAAAGCAACAAGCAAAAACCAAATAACCTCATTAAAAAATAGGAAAAGAACATGAACAGACACTTCTCAAAAGAAACATGTAAGTAGCCAACAAACATAAAAAAATCCATATTACTAAGCATTAGAGAAATGAAAATCTAAACTACATAGAGATACCATTTCACACCATTCAGAATAGCTACTATTAAAAAGTCAAAAAATAATAGATGCTGGTGAGGCTGTAGAGAAAAGGGAATGCTTATACACTGTTGGTGGGTATGTTAGTTTAGACATTGTGGAAATTAGTTTGGAGACTTCTCAAAGAACTTTTAAAACAGCTACCATTTGACACAGCAATTCTATTATTGGGTATTTCTCAAAGGAAAAAAAAAATCCCCCAAAAGACATGTAGTCCTATGTTCATCACAGCGCTACTCACAATAGCAAAAACATGGAATCAACCTAGGTCTCCATCAATTGTGGACTGGATAAAGAAAATAGGGTATATATATACCATGGAATACTATTCAGTCATAAAAATAAAGAAATCATGTCCTTTGCAGCAACATGGATGGAGATGGAGGCCATTTTCCTAAGAGACTTAATGCAGGAACATAAAACCAAATACTGAATGTTCTTACTTTTAAGTTGAAGCTAAATGCCTAGTACATATGGACATAAAGAAGAAAACAATAGACACAGGTGACTACTAGATTCAGAGGGTAGTGGGGCATGGGATGATCCCATAGCCCAGGTAGTGAGCACAATACCCTGAAACAGTTTGTTATCCCCAAACCTAGCATCACACAATATGCCCATGTAACAAACCTGCGCATGTACACCCTGAATCTAAAATAAGCTTGAAATTGCAAAAAAAAAAAAAAAGTCATTGCCCCCATTACCCCATTTACCGCTGAGAATTGGCTGCTGTTTCTAATATAATTTTTTTTCTGAAATAGCCGTATAGTTATGTAAAGCTTTTTATTGATGAGATATTATTAATCTTTCTTGCTTTATTAGTATTCTGAATCTAGAAATAAGAAAAAATTTCATCAGAAAAAGGGGCACTGAGATAAAAGCCTAGTATTCACTACATGTTTTTACCTATTTTTCCAAAGTTTTATTTGTAGATGTCCATTGAGGTGGGGAGAGTGGGAACTTTTCAAATTTATGGTTATTACGTAGATTGTAAAAATTACTATCTGACTGTAAGACAATCTTTTATCACCTCCCAAAGTATCATGGGCTTTTGGGAAACTGGGCTTTACCACTTACTGTAACTTTGGGTAAATTATATAGTGCATCTTCATTTTATTGTTCTCACTTAAAATAGGGATACTACTAATACAACTCAAATATAGTAATTAAGATTAAGTAAGAAAATACTTGCTAGATGCTTAATATAGATCTTGCCATATACTGTGCACTCAGAAAATGTTAATTATATATGTAAACATATAACATATGTAATATATGAAATATAAATGTTAATTAGTAATCTCATCACTATTATCATTTGTCTTTTTATAATGCATAGGTCATAAACCTGGATCCTTGGCTTTGACTTAGCTCTTGTCACCTGACATGGGCTTTCCCAGTAAATTTCTAAGAGGTGTTCTCTGAAAGTATTTCTCCAATTTAGCAGAGCTTCATAAAATGAAGGTCACTTGTATAGAAATTATTTATTTTACAGCTAACAAAATGGATGGTACTTTCTGGAATTCATACTACCATCTTTGTAGGCATGGGATCCCCATAGTAAACAAATAAACTATCCACACATGTACATGTACAAGCTAAGAAAAGTGAACCTCCCATTCCTTATAATTGTTCTCTTTTATTTTCACTTTAGGTAAATGGAGATCAGATTGAAAGAAGGTACTTGAGGACAATGAGAGAAAATCTGCATTATTGTATGATGTGCTTCATTTCCAGTCTGCAAATTTGTGTGGTTATTATCATAAAAACACATGCTTTAAGGAAGGCAGATGCTAGATTAGAAATATCTTAGATGGCATATTATAGTTTGTGTATCATTTTCCAACCTACAAATTGTTATAATTTTCTTTTATAACTACCTTATCTACTAGGTATCTCTTCTAAAAAAACAATGGCAGTAAAAATATTACTATATCCTATGTATCTTCTACTTGAAGTGTACTAGTAATCAGATTCTAGTCCACAATATTTTAACTCTCCCAAAGTATGACAGTCACAATCATGAATTTTAGTACAGGTTATAAAGACATACGATATAAACTTCTCACTCAAAAATGGTTTCTTAGCCATATATATCTTTGGTGCAAGCACTTCAGTAACACTTTCCCATGCCAGTTGTAACCTTCTCTTGGGGGTTCAGGGTCAAGTACTGAAATCTGTGGTGATAACAGCTTAATTCCTATTACTCTGTGAAAGCCTACTGTCATCAATTACATTTTAAACTTGCTGTTAACCCTAAATAAACTGAATTGTGCACCCAGAAAGAAATATGGTTCAATGTCAAATTTATTTGTTTAACCAACTCAAACTCATAAGAACATTTTTAGCTTTGGCTATATAAAATCCAGATAAGGAAAAACGCTATCAATAATAGGTTATAGAATTACATCACTTACATCAAATAGGACCATAAAATTTTATATATATTATATTCGGGAGTGAAGCAATTCAGACTGACTATACTTTAGTGCTCTGAAGGTTTGACATATTTTTCTTATAACTAAAGGTAGGATTCCTTTTTCCTTCTGTCTTTCATTTTGATTTGGTTTGGTGTTTTGTATGATCCCATTTCTAATACAAATTTCTACATCATCAAGGATCTCAGGATTCCACAGACAGCATATGCTGTTGAAAGCATTGACAATTTAGAAGCCCTCTCCACACCCCTTAGACTCACTCCAAAGACTAGAAGCCTAGATAATAAACCACTAGGAGAAAAGCTGTATTTTGCAGTTTTGGAGTTGATTATAACCAAGTATTTGAACATTTTTAATACAATTTATGTAAATTAGGGCCAAGTTTTAAAGACAGTTATTGACAGAAGCTAGTTACGGCAAATTCAATTACTTTCTTTCTGGTACTTTTAACTTACTCTTGTTCTGATATCATCATTACTCAAAAGCCTCTGTTTCTTAACTCCATGATCAGGACTTAAATAAACATGTTTCCATGATGTCTTACTGTGTTTTCTTCATTCATCAATATTACTCACATCTATCTTACAAAACGGAAAGAAAAGAAAATGCCATTAGAAATGGCTCATACATATAAATAGATGCTCAAAAAACTCACTATATTTATTTTATGAATGTTAATATTTTATAGTGTACATTACTAATAGGCTAAAAATTTTAACATGAATTTTACACCACCCCACCTCTCACTAAACTTGGGGAAACAGAGGCTATTCATTAGATACGTGTTCTAGCTGACTTTCAAAATATTTCAATCTGTAGAGAACTTTTAAAGAGAAGTACATTTTTCTCACTAATCAATTTGTTAATATGAATATCTGTATTTTTGGTATTAAGCCAGCTTTTTGAAAATACTTTTAACTAATCTATCAAGACTATACTAGTACCTAAATTTGAAATTTATTATTTATTGCTCAACAGCTTTCATCTATTTGGAAATCAGCCCACAGGAACGCTCCTTAAAAGAAGAAGGATAATGAGGAAGTAGAGACTTTTTTGAATTTGTAATTTCTGGCATGTCATTTGAAAGATTGATTCTATAAAGGCTCCATGATGCCAAGATATAATATTCAAAGTTAGTAAAGCACAGCTGAGTATCATAACCTGGAATTAACTCTTAATCTGTGTGTCAAGTTCTTTGTTTTTCTTTTGTTATATAGTAAATATGCATACTGTTAAACTGATACCTATCCACTAGAGTAATGAGATAACTAGTATACTACTTGTGGCTCATGGTGAAAAATTTGGTTTAGTATCAAGATGGAACTCAAAAGGAGATCTTATGATGGCAAGTACTCATGAACATCCCGAGCAAAAGTTTTATTCAAATGCTAACAGGATGCTTAGAGTAGACAAAAAGGAGAAAGTGACTAATATAGATGCTTTTATAAATAACATTATAATATTAACATTAGATCATTGCATTATTTTAATTTTTCTTTCTTTTTTTTTTTTTTTAAATGGAGTCTCGCTCTGTCATCCAGGCAGGAGTGCCACGGCACGATCTTGGCTCACTGCAATCTCCACATCCCGAATTCAAGAGAGTCTCCTTCCTCAGCCTCCCAAGTAGCTGGGGCTACAGGCACACGCCACTATGCCTGGCTAGTTTTTTTTTTTTTTTTTAGTAGAGTTGGGGTTTCACCATGTTGGTCAGGCTGATCTTGAACTCCTGACTTCAAATGATCTGCCCACCTTAGCCTCCCAAAGTGCTGGGCAATGCATTATTTTCAATAGCCCTCTTTTATTTAGTGTTGTGTTAAACCAATTATCAAAATTTGGTGATTAGAGGTATAACAAAAACATGGAAAAAATTGAAAACCATTATCCTAAAGCCACAAATGAGAAAAAAAAATTTCCCACTTGTGTTTATTGACTTCTCTACAACCTTTAAAATAATCATAAATATATATTTCTAAGTGTAATCTGGGTATTACACAGGAGTAATAATTTAGCATACTAACTATATAAAGCAGTTTGGAGGTTGTATAGTTTTACTTATTTATATGCTACAAAATGAAACAAAATATATTTCAAAAATATGTGTCCTGGTTGTTCTGGTTATTTGTATCTTTACTAAAAACCAAACTTTGAGGCTGGCTGCCGTGGCTCATGCCTGTAATCCAAGCACTTTGGGAGGCTCAAGCGGGCAGATCACGAGATCATGAGATCGAGACCATCCTGGCTAACATGGTGAAACCTCCCCTCTACTAAAAATACAAAAAAATTAGCTGGGCATGGTGGTGGGCGCCTATAGACCAGTCACTCAGGAGGCTTAGGCAGGAGAATGGTGTGAACCAGAAGGCAGAGCTTGTAGTGAGTGGAGATCGTGCCACTGCACTCCAGCCTGGGTGACAGAGTAAGACTCTGTCTCAAAAACAAACAAAAAAACAAACTTTGAAGCAATATATATTTGAATTAGTATGTGATATTGCATATTAGTTGTATTTCTGTAACTTTTCTCCCCATCGCCTAAAATTCATTCCATACCAGTTATAATCAAATTGATTTTAACAAAAAAATTATTCTCTCATTGAATATATCTTTCTCTATACAAAGAATATGACGTCACAAGCTGGTGAGTCAGGGAAATATTGATGATTATAGATTCTTATTAGGATATAAAATTGCAATAACGGGAAAAAATGCAAATCACTTTCTGTCATTTCCTAATATTATAGATTATTTCTTAAGTTTTATAAAATGTAAATGTCTTGAAAAATAAAGTTTCAGTCAGCCAGAAGACTTACATATCGCTTTCTAAAGTAGATCCTGAGACCAAAGTCTTAAGCCTGCTCTCAGGGGCACAGACAGGCATATCTCCCCAGGTCTCTGTGAGCAGAACTGCTCTCAAACCACTCCTGACACATGGTTGGTGACGGGTGTGTTAACTAATATCATTGTGGTTATCTTTACCACGATGTGGATCCACAATGATATTAGCTAATTAGTATATATATATATATGTGTGTGTGTGTGTGTGTCTGTATGTGTTTATATATATGTGTGTCTATATGTGTGTATATATATGTGTGTATATATATTTGTGTGTGTGTGTGTGTATATATATGTATATGTTGTGCACTTTTTTTTATTATACATTAAGTTTTAGGGTATATGTGCACAATGTGCAGGTTTGTTACGTATGTATACATGTGCCCTGTTGGTGTGCTGCACCCATTAACTCGTCATTTAACATTAGGTATATCTCCTAAAGCTATCCCTCCCCACTCCCCCTACCCCACAACAGGCCCCGGATTGTGATGTTCCCCTTCCTGTGTCCATGTGTTCTCATTGTTCAATTCCCACCTATGAGTGAGAACATGTGGTGTTTGGTTTTTTGTCCTTGTGATAGTTTGCGGAGAATGATGGTTTTCAGCTTCATCCATGTCACTACAAAGGACATGAACTCATCATTTTTTATGGCTGCATAGTATTCCATGGTGTATATGTGCCACATTTTCTTAATCCAGTCTATCATCGTTGGACATTTCGGTTGGTTCCAAGTCTTTGCTATTGTGAATAGTGCCACAATAAACATACATGTGCATGTGTCTTTAAAGCAGCATGATTTATAATCCTTTGGGTATATACCCAGTAATGGGATGGCTGGGTCAAATGGTATTTCTAGATCTAGATCCCAGAGGAATCGCCACACTGATTTCCACAATGGTTGAACTAGTTTACAGTCCCACCAACAGTGTAAAAGTGTTCCTATTTCTCCACATCCTCTCCAGCACCTGTTGTTTCCTGACTTTTTAATGATTGCCATTCTAACTGGTGGGAGATGGTATCTCATTATGGTTTTGATTTGCATTTCTCTGATGACCAGTGATGATGAGCATTTTTTCATGTGTCTTTTGGCTGCATAAACGTCTTCTTTTGAGAAGTGTCGGTTCATATCCTTCGCCCACTTTTTGATGAGGTTCTTTGTTTTTTTCTTGTAAATTTCTTTGAGTTCATTGTAGACTCTGGATGTTAGCCCTTTGTCAGATGAGTAGATTGCAAAAATTTTCTCCCATTCTGTAGGTTGCCTGTTCACTCTGATGGTAGTTTCTTTTGCTGTGCAGAAGCTCTTTAGTTTAATTAGATCCCATTTGTCAATTTTGGCTTTTGTTGCCATTGCTTTTGGTGTTTTAGACATGAAGTCCTTGTCCATGTCTATGTCCTGAATGGTATTGCCTAGGTTTTCTTCCAGGGTTTTTATGGTTTTAGGTCTAACATTTAAGTCTTTAATCCATCTTGAATTAATTTTTGTATAAGATGTAAGAAAGGGATCTAGTTTCAGCTTTCTACATATGGCTATCCAGTTTTCCCAGCACCATTTATTAAACACAGAATCCTTTCCCCATTGCTTGTTTTTGAAAGGTTTGTCAAAGGTCAGATGATTGTAGATATGTGGCATTATTTCTGAGGGCTCTGTTGTGTTCCATTGGTCTATATCTCTGTTTTGGTACCAGTACCATGCTATTTTGGTACCAATACCATGCTGTTTTGGTTACTGTAGCCTTGTAGTATAGTTTGAAGTCAGGTAGCATGATGCCTCCAGCTTTGTTCTTTTGACCTAGGATTGACTTGGTAATGCTGGCTCTTTTTTGGTTCCATATGAACTTTGAATTAGTTTTGTCCAATTCTGTGAAGAAAGTCATTGGTAACCTGATGGAGATGGCATTGAATCTATAAATAACCTTGGGCAGTATGGCCATTTTCACAATATTGATTCTTCCTACCCATGAGCATGGAATGTTCTTCCATTTGTTTGTATCCTCTTTTATTTCATTGAGCAGTGGTTTGTAGTTCTCCTTGAAGAGGTCCTTCACATGGCTTGTAAGTTGGATTCCTAGGTATTTTATTCTCTTTGAAGCAATTGTGAATGGGAGTTCACTCATGATTTGGCTCTCTGTTTGTCTGTTATTGGTATATAAGAATGCTTGTGATTTTTGCACATTGATTTTGTATCCTGAGACTTTGCTGAAGTTGCCTATCAGCTTAAGGAGATTTTGGGCTGAGACAATGGGGTTTTCTAGATATACAATCATGTCATCTGCAAACAGGGACAATTTGACTTCCTCTTTTCCTAATTGAATACCCTTTATTTCCTCGTCCTGCCTGATTGTCCTGGCCAGGACTTCCAATGCTATGTTGAATAGGTGTGGTGAGAGAGGGCATCCCTGTCTTGTGCCAGTTTTCAAAGGGAATGCTTTCAGTTTTGGGCCATTCAGTATGTTATTGGCTGTGGGTTTGTCATAGATAGCTCTTATTATTTTGAGATATGTCCCATCAATACCTAATTTATTGAGAGTTTTTAGAATGAACAGTTGTTGAATTTTGACAAAGGCCTTTTCTGCATCTATTGAGATAATCATGTGGTTTTTGTCGTTGGTTCTGTTTATATGCTGGATTACATTTATTGATTTGTGTATATTGAACCAGCCTTGCATCCCAGGGATGAAGCCCACTTGATCATGGTAGATACGTTTTTTGATGTGCTGCTGGATTTGGTTTGCCAGTATTTTATTGAGGATTTTTGCATCAATGTTCATCAGGGATATTGGTCTACAATTCTCTTTTTTGTTGTGTCTCTGCCAGGCTTTGATATCAGGATGATGCTGGCCTCAAAAAATGAGTTAGGGAGGATTCCCTCTTTTTCTATTGATTGGAATAGTTTCAGAAGCAATGGTACCAGCTCCTCATTGTACCTCTGGTAGAATTCAGCTGTGAATCCATCTGGTCCTGGACTTTTTTTGGTTGGTAAGCTATTAAGTATTGCCTCAATTTCAGAGCCTGTTATCAGTCTATTCAGAGATTCAACTTCTTCCTGGTTTAGTCTTGGGAGGGTGTATGTGTCGAGGAATTTATCCATTTCGTCTAGATTTTCTAGTTTATTTGCGTAGAGGTGTTTATAGTATTCTCTGATGGTAGTTTGTATTTCTGTGGGATCGGTGGTGGTATCTCATTTCTCATTTTTTATTGCGCCTGTTTGATTCTTCTCTCTTTTCTTCTGTATTAGTCTTGCTAGGAGTCTATAAATTTTGTTGATCTTTCAAAAAACCAGCTCCTGGATTCACTAATTTTTTGAAGGGTTTTTTGTGCCTCTATCTCCTTCAGTTCTGCTCTGATCTTAGTTATTTCTTGCCTTCTGTTAGCTTTTGAATGTGTTTGCTCTTGCTTCTCTAGTTCTTTTAATTGTGATGTTAGGGTGTCAATTTTAGATCTTTCCTGCTTTCTCTTGTGGGCATTTAGTGCTATAAATTTCCCTCTACACACTGCTTTGAATGTGTCCCAGAGATTCTGGTATGTTATGTTTTTGTTCTCGTCGGTTTCAAAGAACATCTTTATTTCTGCCTTCATTTTGTTATGTACCCAGTAGTCATTCAGGAGCAGGTTGTTCAGTTTCCATGTATTTGAGTGGTTTTGAGTGAGTATCTTAATCCTGAGTTCTAGTTTGATTGCACTGTGGTCTGAGAGACAGTTTGTTATAATTTCCATTCTTTTACATTTACTGAGGAGTGCTTTACTTCCAACTATGTGGTCAATTTTGGAATAGGTGTGGTGTGGTGCTGAAAAGAATGTATATTCTGTTGATTTGGGGTGGAGAGTTCTGTAGATGTCTATTAGGTCTACTTGGTGCAGAGCTGAGTTCAATTCCTGGATATCCTTGTAGACTTTCTGTCTCATTGATCTGTCTAATGTTGACAGTGGGGTGTTAAAGTCTCCCATTATTATTGTGTGGGAGTCTAAGTCTCTTTGTAGGTCACTCAGGAGTTGCTTTATGAATCTGGGTGCTCCTGTATTGGGTGCATATATATTTAGGATAGTTAGCTCTTCTTATTGAAATGATCCCTTTACCATTATGTAATGGCTATGTTTGTCTCTTTTGATCTTTGTTGGTTTAAAGTCCATTTTATCAGAGACTAGGATTGCAACCCCTGCCTTTTTTTGTTTTCCATTTGCTTGGTAGATCTTCCTCCATCCCTTTATTTTGAGCCTATGTGTGTCTCTGCACGTGAGATGGGTTTCCTGAATACAGCACACTGATGGGTCTTGATTCTTTATCCAATTTGCCAGTCTATGTCTTTTAATTGGAGAATTTAGCCCATTTACATTTAAGGTTAATATTGTTAAGTGTGAATTTGATCCTGTCATTATGATGTTAGCTGGTTATTTTGCTTGTTAGTTGATGCAGTTTCTTCCTATCCTTGATGGTCTTTAAAATTTGTCATGTTTTTGCAGTGGCTGGTACCGGTTGTTCCTTTCCATGTTTAGTGCTTCCTTCAGGAGCTCTTTTAGGATAGGCCTGGTGGTGACAAAATCTCTCAGCATTTGCTTGTCTGTAAAGGATTTTATTTCTCCTTTACTTATGAAGCTTAGTTTGGCTGGATATGAAATTCTGGGTTGAAAAGGCTTTTCTTTGAGAATGTCGCATATTGGCCCCCACTCTCTTCTGGCTTTTAGAGTTTCTGCTGAGAGATCAGCTGTTAATCTGATGGGCTTCCCTTTGTGGGTAACCCGACCTTTCTCTCTGGCTGCCCTTAGCATTTTTTCCTTCATTTCAACTTTGGTGAATCTGACAATTATGTGTCTTAGAGTTGCTCTTCTTGAGGAATATCTTTGTGGCATTCTCTGTATTTCCTGAATGTGAATGTTGGCCTGCCTTGCTAGATTGGGGAAGTTCTCCTGGATAACATCCTGCAGAGTGTTTTCCAACTTGGTTCCATTCTCCCTGTCACTTTCAGGTACACCAATCAGACGTAGATTTGGTCTTTTCACATAGTCCCATATTTCTTGGAGGCTTTGTTTGTTTCTTTTTATTCTTTTTTCTCTAAACTTCTCTTCTCGCTTCAGTTCATTCATTTGATCTTCCATCACTGATACCCTTTCTTCCAGTTGATTGAATTGGCTACTGAGGCTTGTGCATTTTTCATGTAGTTCTCATGCTGTGGTTTTCAGCTCCATCAGGTCCTTTAAGGACTTCTCTGCATTGGTTATCCTAGTTAGCCATTTGTCTAATCTGTTTTCAAGGTTTTTAACTTCTTTGCCATGAGTTCGAACTTCCTCCTTTAGCTCAGAGTAGTTTGGTTGTCTGAAGCCTTCTTTTCTCAACTCGTCAAAGTCATTCTCCATCCAGCTTTGTTCCATTGCTGGTGAGGAGCTGCGTTCCTTTGGAGGAGGAGAGGCACTCTGATTTTTAGAATTTTCAGTTTTTCTGCTCTGTTTTTTCCCCATCTTTGTGGTTTTATCTACCTTTAGTCTTTGATGATGGTGACCTACAGATGGGGTTTTGGCGTGGATGTCCTTTCTATTTGTTAGTTTTCCTTCTAACAGTCAGGACCCTCAGCTACAGGTCTGTTGGAGTTTGCTGGAGGTCCACTCCAGACCCTGTTTGCCTGGGTATCAGCAGCGGAGGCTGCAGAACAGTAGATATTGGTGAACAGCAAATGTTGCTGCCTGATCGTTCCTCTGGAAGTTTTGTCTCAGAGGAGTACCCAGCCGTGTGAGGTGTCAGTCTGCCCCTACTGGGGGATGCCTCCCAGTTAGGCTACTCGGGGGTCAGGGACCCACTTGAGGCGGCAGTCTGTCCATTCTCAGATCTCAAGCTGCGTGCTGGGAGAACCACTAGTTTCTTCAAAGCTGTCAGACAGAGACACTTAAGTCTGCAGAGGTTTCTGCTGCCTTTTGTTTGGCTATGCCCTGCCCCCAGAGGTGGAGTCTACAGAGGCAGGCAGGCCTCCTTGAGCTGTGGTGGGCTCCACCCAGTTTGAGCTTCCCATCCGCTTTGTTTACCTGCTCAAGCCTCGGCAATGGCGAGTGCCCCTCCCCCAGCCTCGCTGCTGCCTTGCAGTTTGATCTCAGACTGCTGTGCTAGCAATGAGTGAGGCTCCTTGGGCATAGGACCCTCTGAGCCAGGCACAGGATATAATCTCCTGGTGTGCCATTTGCTAAGACCTTTAGAAAAGCGCAGTATTAGGATGGGAGTGACCCGATTTTCCAGGTGCCATCAGTCACCCCTTTCCTTGGCTAGGAAAGGGAATTCCCTGACCCCTTGCGCTTCCCGGGTGAGGCGATGCCTCACCCTTCTTCGGCTCATGCTCAGTGCACTGCACCCACTGTCCTGCACCCACTGTCCGACAATCCCTAGTGATATGAACCTGGTACCTCAGTTGGAAATGCAGAAATTGGTCATCTTCTGCATCGCTCACGCTGGGAGCTGTAGACTGGGGCTGTTCCTATTCAGCCAGCTTGGCTCCACCCCCTATGTTGTGCACCTTGAACAAAGTCCATCTTTGTCAATTAAATACTTAAAAATTTGAAAATAGAGAAAAAGAGCTCTGTCTCCATATTTGGTCTACATATTTCCTTATTATAAATAGTGCAATATATATCCACAAGAGATTTGGTAATCTATGAATTCTGTTGAAGATAATTTTTATTATAACAGTAATTATCATGGTTATTGATACCATTTTATATGCATATTTCCTCTTAGAAATTCAAAACTGATTAAAAATTTTGGAATGGTTTAAAGTTGCTTGATTGCTTGCTAACCACTGAAAATCACAAATTATTATTTTTTAAATTGTATTTATTTATTTATTTGAGATAGAGTCTCACTCTGTAGCCCAGGCTGGAGTGCAGTGGTATAATCGCAACTCACTGCAACTTCCGCTTCCCTAGTTCAAGTGATTCTCGTGCCTTAGTCTCCCGAGTAGCTGGGATTACAAATGTGCACCACCACGCTTGCCTAACTTTTTTTTATTTTTAATAGAGATGGGGTTTCACCATGTTGGCCAGGCTGGTTTCGAACTCCTGACCTCAGGTGATCCACCTGCCTCAGCCTCCCAAAGTTCTAGGATTACAGGCATAAGCCACCGTGCCCAGCCCACAAATTATTTTGAACAGAACATACACAGAAAGCAGTGCAAAATTCTAAGTTTGGACTTAGGTAGAGTATATCTTTTAGTACTATTTTTTCTAATACAAATATCTTAAGATATATGCCATCAATGCATTAGGATAGATTTTACCTTTTTTAAAATTCAAATTTATTTTCTATTTTGTTGTCTATTAATGGAATTTTTGTGGTAAGAAACTATATTTTTGAAGTGACATAACAATTAATATTTGCATATACCTCTAAGTGTTTCAGAAGACATTTATATTTGTCTGTTGATAGTTTCATAAATCTTAAAAATCTGGGTTTAATTTTATCTAATTATTTAGGGGAGAAAACTGAAATAACAGAAAAGTAAAGTAAAACAGAGGAAGACTGGTAAAATTAGGGGTTGTGGCCTGCCCAGGAGTGCACTGCTCAGATCTTCCTTCTGTGAGGAGACGTGCTGTGAGGACTGTAGTGAGCTGACAGCCTCCACCTCCTCTGCCTTCTGGATTTGCTGCAGCGCTCATGCCAAGGCCATGCTGTCCTTCCCTGGACAGCTTTCAGCTACTGACTGAGCATGGTGGGCTTCCTAGAGCTTGAGACTCAAGCTTGAGACTCAAGCCCACCTTGAGACTCTTGTGATGGGTCATCTAGATCCTGGGACTGCCTATTGTTCTGGCTGAGACATTCTCAGAGCTGCACTGCAGTCTGAGGCACTTCTTATTCAATGTTCCTGCCTTCTCTGCTTTAACAAATGTCAGACCATTATTGCAGTGTGGGGCTCTCTCTACCTAGTTCTGTCTTAACCTACACAGGAATATTCCTGAATAAATGTCTTGCAGTCTTGTGCTGGTGTCTGCTACATGCAGGACCTGAGATGATGCAGTGGCTTAATTACATTCATAGATACTAGAGATAGGTTTCCACTGGTGGAATTAGAGGTAATTGAGAAATGTGGTCTGGCTAAAATATTAAATGCTTTTCCTATTGTATAAATAGAGTATAAGAGTTTTTGCTGCCAAGAAAGATAAAGTAGCTTGTTGCAGACCAACCTAATTACAGGGAACAGCTAGAAAAGATAGGCAAAATTTGAATTAAAAATTTGAAGATTTTAATCATCAAGGATTTTTAGGCAAGCAGAAGAGATAAAACAAGAACAAAGAGTTAAACCCAATATTCTGACTATTTTCCAATAGAGGCATTTCAGTTTTTTAACCAGAGGGACAACAAACTAAAGGTTTGGTTCACTACAAAATTTCATCAATATAATAGTCTTCTGTAGCTGTACAAAAATGGGTACTCTCATAATGTTCTGTGGCATATATTTGGGAAAAATTACTTGAATTTATTTTTCCTTTCCAATTTGTATTTTAAGTCCAGGAGGTACACATGCAGGTTTGTTACATGGGTAAATTGCATGTTGTAGGGATTTGATGTACAGATAATTTTGTGTTCTCTGAAATATTATTTTACATTCTCTGGTTCTGTACACCAGAAATTTTACTTAGTGATATGTAACAAAAACAAATATTTCAAATGGTTGCTTCTAAATTTATATATTTGAATATATAGCTTTAATAATGCAAATTTAGCTATAATATTATCAACTAATTATGGAATGGGACTTAAGTATAGTAAACACTTTTGTTGTTATTCAATTTGGAAAGAGAATCTTCTAGAATCTTCTGGAAATCTGATTCTAGGTTGGATAAAAATGTCGTTACCTTGCCACATAGGTATATTATGTGGCTAGGTTTTATTCATTCTTTACTAAAGCAATGGGTGAAAAATCTCTAGAACGCCTATACATTATTTTCCTACTAAAACAATTGTATTATAATATTATTTGATAATGGATGGTTGCTTAAGAATGCACCAATCCAATTGCAGTGGAACAGAAGGTATGTGGTGTTTTCCAGTTTTAAAATGTCATAAAATATTCATTATGTATTTCTTGCAATTATCCAGTCAGTATTAATATATCCATTATACAAATGATGCATAAAGAATTCAAATAACTTAAATAAATTGAAAAAGTCTGAATCATTAAACAAAAAGGAGTGATTGTGTTATTTATTTGGTCTATGGTGTACCATTCTCATATTTACTGTTTATTGAAAATAGTAGTGGTGTTGGGCTGGGGCAAAACTTTTCCTAATATAAAAAGTATTTATGACATTATTAATTGTCTAAAAGTCATCTGGATACATGCTCCATTTCATTCTGAAACTATTTTTTTAATGTTTGCAGGATTTTCAGAAATCATAGCTTAGTTCTAGCTACATCTCATGTCTCATCAGCTGGCTGTCATTTCCTAGCCTGTTGGCATTGATATTTTGGATTGGTTTGTACTTCAAATCACTTAGGCACTTAATAGCTTATAAATGTTTACACTGAGACCAAAATGTAGATGAAGACAATTTTTGAAGGAAAACATCAGTTTGTATGCTAGCCCTGGACAATACCCAGTAACATTGGCTTCATTTTTTATTATTAGTTTCACTCTCTCTGTAGTAAAACCAAGATCTCATTCAGCTTCACTTTTTGTAACAGTCTAGTCACTTGAAAAAAAAAAACTTTGATATCATACATCTTTGTAGGAGAAATCAAAATTACTTAAGGCATAAAATTTCTTATAGATTGCTACAATTTAGTCACTTCCTGCTATATCTATGCCCTCACAGAGTTCCCCTCCATACTGATTCTGAGCATAGAATCCATGAATCTTGCTTTGGTAATTGGAAAGTAGTAAATGTGTAAAAACCAGAGGCTTAAAAAGTGCTTATGCATTGAGATTCGTCCCTTCTTGGTGCCACTGAAATATTCTTCCCCAAGGTAGCTGTCGCCTGATGAAAGACAATGATCATATCACTCCCATCACTCCAAACAATATGTACCCCCAATTGCCAGACGTAAGACGTAAGAATGAGGCCATCCTAGATAAACCGGCTGCAGATTACGTGGCAGCTGACTGCAGATACATAGGTACGCTCCGTTGAGATCAGCAGAGCATGGCTTACATCAGCAGAACTGTGTACTCAACACAGAGAAACATGGAAAATAATAAATGATGTTTGTTTTAAGAAACTGGATTTTAAAGTGTTTTATTAATGCAGCTAAAGATAACTGATGAATTCAGTTTGTGTGGTCAGCCATAAAAATGTTTCACTCATTGGGTCTATTTTCAAAGGTCCAAAGCAAATATTTACTAACAAATATTTTGAATAGTGGAGTCCAGGGAACATTTTTTTGGTAAGAAAATATAATGGAACTCCATTTATAGTTTTTTGCTCAGAATTATGGAAGTGGGGAGGAAATTTTGAAATGATGTATTCAATGGTCAATGTAATAAAATAAATGCATACACTAATGATGCTTCATATTCAAATCAAAAGTGTTTATATGCACTTCTGCATTCCTTCACCCAGTAAAATGTCTTAATTTTGCTGAAATTTGTAAGTAATTTAAAAATCTTTCTTCTACTTCTATGACAATTTCATTTCATAATGAACCCTTCTGAAAATAGAATTTAGTAGAGGAAGAAATAATTAATTTCATTTTTATTAGTCAGATAACATGTAATTGTTAGTACATTTCCCATCCATCAGAGTTTTCACTACTTCTTCCTGAGTCTGAGAGAAGGGGAATTATCTATTCACAGAAAAATTTTAATGTGGTTTATTGACAGGAATTCACTTCACTTTTAAAATTACTTATGTGATAAATTTGTCATTTTTTTTCTAAAGGCAGAGAAAGAAATAAGAACATGTTTAGTGATGAGCACACTATTAAATGTGGCGATTTGATTGAATATTTGTAGGCTTAAATTGTATTTTACAAAAAAGGGGTTATAGAAGATATCAAATAGCTTATGAATATATGCCTTTATTGGTAGACAGTAACAATATTATTATTTATTAATTGCTAAATTTTACTAACTTTAAAAAATAAAAGAGTACTTGTAGAACTGAAAATGTCTAACACAGTGAGGTAGTGGATATAAGCTATAATATAAGTAGGTTTCTTGTTCAAGTACACATCCTGAGAATATGTTTCAAGTATATAACATAAAATTATCAAGCCATTTTTCTAAGGACTGAAATAATTAAAGGTTTTCACTACAACTTTTATAATGTTTTCATTTTCAAATGTTTATTTGTCACTTTCTAGCCAAGCAGGCAATAAATTTAGGAACTAATGCCCAAATTGAAAAAAAAAAAGTGATAAACTGATAATCTGTTAATTACTTAAAAGGTGAAACTAAAATATTGTAGTAATTTGACCACCAGCAAATTATCATCTCTATTATTCTCCATTTTCCAAATTTTGTGAAACTCATTTACATACTTATTCAACAGAAAAATTCTATGACAAAATTGCACATTTTCCAGGCTATTCTTTTATATATATTTGAGATTCAATTATCAAAACACAATCACCCTATATAGTCACTAAAATGGCTATAGGGGAAAGATATATTAATGAATTTAGAAACCAGGTCTTTCAAAATCATACGTAATCCACAAAATAATTATGCTTACCTTTGTATAGCAAATAATTTATTTTCAACATATAAATTTTCCACTGATAATATAAATACATATGACCAAACTATATTATGTATATGGGAAAAAATTATTATTTAGAAACTTATAACCCAAGTTATCAACTATTTTACCTTTTGTTTTAAAAATTCATGTGGCTCATTTTCTGATTTGTCCTCTCACCATATATTTTCTATTTATTATACCATCTAGCATAATAATGCAATAATTTCAGTTAAAGTTTATGTCCTCTCTTTCACTGTGACCTTCTTGAGGGTCAGACCTGTTTCTTGTTTATTGTTTTATTCCTAACATCTGACACAGAAACTTAAAATCAATTGATGTTTTAAAAATGGTTCTCAGAGAATAAGCATTTCCCTGTCAGTTTTTAAGAATTAAAAAAAAAAATGCTGTGCTCCATTTCCACCTTAAATCTGTAACTCATTTCCCAGAGGCCAGAGGCTCCCATTTCCACATGAGATAATTCATTTAGATTAAATTTCTCTGTTTAAGGTAGAAGGTGGCAATCTAGCTGAAAGGATCAGATAGAGGTTAAAAAATGAAGTAAATGGAAATTAAAAAATGGAAAGGTAGTCCAAATTATAAAATTGAGCTATAGCACCAGGATATTGTCTTATAGAAACAGAAAACTTCTTTTTAATATTTTGGGTTTTATGGACCTGTTGATTGCATGGCATACATAGTAAGATAAGCAGGTTTTCTTGTCATTTTTACTGTAACATTGTTAACTAAAACAAAAAATAGTTCATAGAAAAAATTAATATTTTTAGATAAATGATACAATGCAAGTAAAATGGAGTCATGACTTAAATAACTGCAATATTACTACATCTATTCTAAAATATTTTCAACACATAGTTCTCAAAATGTTGATATTACCCATGTAAATTATCATGAATAATTAGTGAATATTCATGAAACATTCATTGACATAAGTTTATAAGTATTGATTAAAATTCACCAATTAGTGTGCTTATGGACAATTTAACAAATATGAAAACATAAAAGGCCATATTTTATGTACATATGTGTTGATGTGCTCTATCTGAAAAGTTAATTTATATGAGCTTTAATGCTTTATCTATCCAAAATAAATTCATTCCTACTATGTTATGCCCATAAATCTTTGTGAATAATTTGGATGGAATTTATTTATGCCAAATAATATGCAACTTAATGAAAGAAAATGACATTTAGGTCATTTGCATTCTGTAGAATTACTCAGTTAACTAAGGCCATGTATTGAAAGAGGTCTTGATGGCATTGGATATCTGTTTACTAAAAAGTAGAAAGAAACAAGAAACATTTTGTAACCTAGGTTTATTTTGCTTTTTAGACTTTGCTTTATTTATGTATTTAATGATTGCCCTTACCTGCTGATTACTTCCCCAATTGTATGCATTACTCTTCCAATCATTTTCTGATTTCTTGTCATATGTTCCAAAGAGCATTTAGAATCTTGCTATATTTCTTACTCTAGTTTCACACACTAGAATAAATAAAAACCACATAAGAAATCATCCCTTTTATCTTTGTTCCTAGTTTACATTTGATAACATATATTTAATATCCTTTTGGAAATTTATAAGCATGTTCATCTAATTTATTATTAAATAAAACAGGTAAACAAATTGAGTCCAATTCAATGAATAACTATGGAGGATCTACACTGGGTAAACTGTATCAGATTTTGAGTGTACAAAATGTCTCTGATGTTTTTAGACCTCCTTTGATAGTGGGGAAAAGAGATGGTATTTCTTGGGAAATATGAAGTTGCAAAATTAATTTTTAGATGATGTGTCATGTCTCAATAAATGTTAGGAGAGTGATTCTTCCTTCAGAATAGATTGAGCAAAAAGATTTCTTACTGCCCCGTCTTTTTACATGAGTAAAGAAGGAGAGAAACACTGTACTATGATGTTGACTCCAGTCAAAATGTCCTGAACCATCAGTGCTGGGCTACTTAGGTTAGAGACAAAAGCCACTATCTTTTATGAATTTTGACATGTGCACTATAATGGACACATCCTATACTCATGTCTTTTCAGCGGGAGACAATTGTTTTTCTGACAAAATGCTTCAAAAAGATTCATTGTTTACTTTCCAGAGAAGACTGAAGCTTGACCTTGGGCTATCAGTTCCCAGACAGTTCTGCTACAAGGCTCACAAAATAAATGTCTCTGCAATAACCAAGTTCCAAAATCTAACAGATATATCCTGCTTTTCAAGTTTCCTTTTAAAAATGAATTCGACAACATTGAAAGCATAAGGAAGCAAAACCAAGTGCTTATTTTGTGAGGTAGCTTTGCTCATTATAAAAACCCAAACAGAAAATTCACATCTCATTATAAGGGACAAGTAGAACGATGTAACAAGACCAGTAGCATTAATGAAATTGCATGGCATGGACATATTTTTTCTTCTACTCAAACTTACAGTTAGGAATTAATTCACCAATTACTTAACCTAGTTCAGAGATTCCATGCATATAGTTTTGTGGAAATTCCATGTAGAACAATTTATAGAATAAAATCTCTTGTTTAAATTTTTCAACTGGATATTCAATTATATTTGTAAATGTTCTTTGCATCAGAAGTCAATACTTCAATTTTATATTGATTTTACTTTACAAAATCAACCATGTATTCTTACTTTAAAAAAAATGATGAGTGATATCAAGAGAAAACACAAAAATGGTCAATATTTTTGGTTATTATTCTAACATCTATTTAAGCTTCCATATATTTGTTTATTAATTCAATACTAAGATTATTGAAAATTTATTTTTTAAAAAACAAAAGTGGGCTGGGTGCGGTGGCTCACAGCTGTAATCCCAGCACTTTGGGAGGCTGAGGCGGAAGAATCACTTGATGCCAGGAGTTTGAGACCAACCTGGGCAACATAGGAAGACCCCCAACTCTACCAAATTAAAAAAAAATGACCACATGCCTGTGGTTACAGCTACTTGAGGAGCTGAGGCGAGAGTATCCTTTGAGCTCAGGAGGTTGAGGCAGCAATGAGAGGTAATGGCGTCATTGACCTCCAGCCTGGGTGACACGGAGAGACCCTGTATCAAAAAATAAATAGAATATAATAAATTAAAATAAAAATAAATTAAAAGGAGATTTATAAAGTCTATCATTTGCCAAATGTATATCTAGGATGAAGTTTAAAAAGTTTACCATAGAAAAATTCATAGCATAGGAGAAAGTTAAGTATATGAGTAACAATCCCAGCCTATAAGAAGAAGGAAGCCCTTTGAAGTACTGTGTACTTGATCTGAGGGAGATAGCTCAAGAAGAGAGAAAATAGAAGAAAGGCAGGAGGTGAGATTTGGATAGTCTGGATTCCTCATAGTTGGGACAAACTTCAGGAAACAGGAGTTGTAGAGTTATCTTGTTGTATATGAGGAATCCTGCTTTCTAGGGCATAAGAAAAGAAGTTGTGTATGCATAGTGCCCTGTCCAACATAGTGTTTGGGAAGTGTATTCTCAATGTATGTTGGAGGAGGCAGAGAGGCTTACCTTATAGGAATAATTGGTCTGGAAGAGACCTGGACAAGTGGAAAGACATGCTAAAAATTCTAGAGGCTAAGTCAGAGCTCTTGAACATTAGCAACAGGTGCAATTATGATCCTAAAAGAACAAGTAAATCCATGGATATCACCCACAATGATCAGGCCAGTGGAGCCATACCAGTTACACTCCAGCAAAGAGGAACAGGGACTTGAGGACAGATCATAGATCTATAAACATTCCCTTGGGCTTCCCACACCTCTTTCTCATCCCTCACCACCCCACAAATCAGGATGAGAAACTTTTTATCCTAGACACAGTCATAAAGGAGGGAGGAGAAGTCAAACTTTAAGGCAGAGAAGAAAAGCCCTGATATCTAGGGCCTTTCCTTAATTAGTATTTATATGATTTTATATTTTTGTAATTTTTATTTATTTATTTATATTTCAATAGTTTTAGGTGTATAGGTGGTTTTTGGTTACATAGATAAGTTCTTTAGTGGTGATTTCTGAGATTTTTGGTGCACCTGTCACATGAGCAGTGTACACTGTGCCCAACATGTAACCTTTTATCCCTCATCACCCTCCCACTCTTCCCCACCAAGTCCCTAAAGTCCATTGTACAATTATTATGCTGTTGGAAGCAATCAAAATTAACTTACAAGTTTAAGTTATCTGTTTTCCTCCCTGCTTTGCTCCATGCAAATAGAAATCCAAAGCCAGGACAAAGTGAGGATTCCAGAAGTGAACTACCTAAGTTACTGAATATAAAGTTATTCACTTTCTACACATCTAAATTTAGCATGCAAATTTCAAACCTGTGACAAATTTTAAAGTAAAATAAATGAATGCTCACTATTTAAAAATATAAACAATTTATTATTATTGTTTTAGGAAAGACAAGTTATAGTTAACACACAAACACTGGATATCTTCTTTTTGCCCCTGCAGATCAGCTGTCTGTTCTTCTCCTCCCTGCCATGTGTCCAATATGCTGATGGTCATAAATGCACTTCTATTCTTCTGGCTTTCACTGGCTTCAGAAAATGTGGAGTACCAGCAGGACCCAGGAATCCTGCAGTTCTGGGCTCTGTCCCTATAGGGTAGTTGTGGGCTTGCTGTGTCTCTCAGGTGACAGTAACAGCTCTGTCCAGGTCCCTCCATGCAGTGCTGACTTCTTCCCAGAAACAGCTAATGCTACCAATGTCTTATGTGTCCTTCTAAAGTATTTTAAGTTTGCATAAATATCTGTGTATATGGGGATTTTTATAATAACAATTCTATGTTTTTTCAAAATTACATTTAATAGAATATACTTTAAAGTTAATTTACCTTGTATTCTATTCAGAGTTTTGTATATCATACTTATTTACTTAGTTAATATATCTTATAAATTATTCCCTGTTAGTTCATATAGAGTTGCCTCAGTATTTTATGCTGGCTGCAATTTAACATAATATGTAACATGGTTAGGCTGTGTCCTCACCTAAATCTCATCTTGAATTGTAGCTCCCATAATTTCCATGTGTTGTGAGATGGACCTGGGGAGAGATAATTGCATCATGGTGGTGATTTCCCCATACTATTCTAGCGGTAGTGAATAAGTCTCACAAGATCTCGCGGTTTTATAAGGGGAAACACCTTTCACTTGGCTTCCATTCTCTCTCTTGCCTGCTGCCATGTAAGATGTGCTTTTCACCTTCCACCATTACTGTGAGGCCTCCCAGCCATGTGGTACTGTAAGTCCATTTAACCTCTTTTTCTTTATAAATTACCCACTCTCGGTTATATCTTTATTAGCAGCATGAGAGCAAACCAGTACTGTATGAATGTTCTATAATTCATTTAAATATTTTTCAACACAAATTTTTCAATGGACTTGATATGGTTTGGCTGTGTCCCCACTCAAATCTCATACTGAATTGTAGCTCCTATAATCACCACATATCACTGGAGGGACATGGTGAGAGATATTTGAATCATGGGGGCCAGTTTTTCCCATGCTGTTCTCATGATAGTGAAGAAGTCTCACAAGATCTGAAATTTGCATAAGTAATGGGGAGCCAAATGTTAATTGCTAAGACAATGGGGAAAATGTCTCCAGGACATGTTAGAGGTCTTCATGGCAGCCTCTCTCATCACAAGCCAGGAAGCCTATGAGGAAAAAATGGTTTTATAAAGGGCCATTCTCCTGCAAATGCTCTCTTGCCTGCCTCCATGTAAGATGTGCCTTTGCTCCTCCTTCACCTTTTGCCATGATTGTGAGGCCTCCCCAGCCATGTGAACCTGTGAGCAAAGTCTCTTGCTTTATAAATTACCCAGTCACAGGTATTTACTCACAGCAGTATGAAAACTGACTAATGCAGTAAATTGGTACTGGTAGAATGGGGTACTGCTATTAAGATAATAAACATGTGGAAGCAACTTTAGAACTGGGTAACAGGCAGAGGTTGGAACACTTTGGAGGGCTCAGAAGAAGACAGGAAGATGTGGGAAAATTTGGAGCATTCTAGAGACTTGTTGAATGGTTTTGATTGAAAAGTCCAGACTGAGGTTGTCTCAGATGGAGATGAGGAACTTATTGGGAATTGGAACAAAGGTGATACTTGCTATGCTTTAGCAAAGAGACTGGCAGCATTTTGTTCCTGCCCTAGAAATCCATGGAACTTTGAACTTGAGAGAGATGGTTTATGGTATCTGGCAGAAGAAATTTCTAAGCAGCAAATGATTCAAGATGTGACTTGGGTGCTCTTAAAAACATTGTTTTATTCATTCACAGAGATATAGTTTGGAATTGGAACTAATGTTTAAACAGAAGGCAGGGCATAAAAGTTAGGAAAATTGGCAGCTTTACAATGCAACAGAAAAGAAAAATCCATTTTCTGAGGAGAAGTTCAAGCTAGCTGCAGAAATTTGCATAAGTAATGACAAGCCAAATGTTAATTGCCAAGACAATAAGGACAATGTCTCCAGGGCATGACAGAGGTCTTCACAGCAGCCTGTCCCATCACAAACCAGGAAAACCTAGGAGGAAAAAATTGATTTTGTGGGCCAGGCCCAGGACCTTGCTGCATTGTGCAGTCACAGGACTAAGTGCCCTATGTCACAGCCATGGCTAAAAGGGGTCAACCTACAGCTCAGGCTGTTGCTTCAGAGGGTGGTAGCCCCAAGCCTTGATGGCTTTCACATGGTGTTGGGCCTTTGGATACACAGAAGTCAAGAATTAAGAGGCAGAGCTTGCAGTGAGCCAAGATTGCGCCACTGCACCTGGGTGACAGAGCGAGACTGCATCTCAAAAAAAAAAAAAAAAAAAAAAAGAATTAAGGTTAAGGAACCTCTGTCTAGATTTGAGAGGATGTATGGAAACACCTGGCTGTCCAGATAGAGGTGTGCTGCAGGGGGCGGAGCCCTCATGGAGAACTTCTGCTAGGGCAGTGCAGAAGGGAAATGTGAAGTGGGAGACCCCACACTCAGTTTCCACAGGGGCACTGCCTAGTGGAGCTGTGAGAAGAGGGCCATGGTCCTCCAGACTCCAGAATGGTAGAACCATCAGCAGCTTGCACAGTACACCTGGAAAAGCTGCAGGCACTCAATGCCAGCCTACAAAAGCAGCCAGAAGGGGGGATGTACCTTGCAAAGCCACAGGGGTGGAGCTGACGAAGACCATGGGAGCCCCCCTCTTCCATCAGCATGACCTGGATGTGAGACATGGAGTCAAAGAAGATCATTTTGGAGCTTTAAGATTTTACTGCCCAGCTAGATTTTAGACTTGCATAGGCCTGTAGCTCCTTCATTTTGGCCAATTTTTTCCCATTTGGAACAGGTGTATTTACCCAATGCCTGTACCCCCATTGTGTATAGGAAGTAACTAACTTGCTTTTGATTTTACAGGTTCATAGGTGAAAGAGACATACCTTGTCTCAGAAGAGAGTTAGGACTATGGACTTTTGAGCTAATGCTGAAAAGAGTTAATACTCTGAGGAACCGTTGGGAAGGTATGATTGGTTTTGAAATGTGAAAACATAAGATTTGAGAGGTGCCAGGTGTGGAACAATGTGGTTTGCCTGTGTCCCCACCCAAATCTCATTCTGAATTGTAACTCCCATAATCCCCAAGTGTCATGGGAGGGACCCAGTGAAAGGTGATTGAATCGTGGGGGCATTTTTCCCATGCTGTTCTCATGATAGTGAATAAGTCTCATGAGATCTGATGGTTTTATAATGGGCAGTTTCCCTGCACATGCTCTCTTGCCTATTGCCATGTAAGATGTGCCTTTGCTCTTCCTTCACCTTCCAACATGATTGTGAGGCCTCCCAAGCCATGTGGAACTGTGAGTCCATTAAACCTTTTTTTCTTTATAAATCACCCAGTCTCAGGTATTTGTTCACAGCAGTGTGAAAATAGACTGATACAGGACTTTTAGTTTTTTCTAATATTTTTCTGTTATAATAATCTTATTAATATTTTTGCCATATATTATTTCTTATGTCTAACCATGAACAGGGAATATTATTATTAATGGAATTTTTGATAAGTAGGATCAAATTTCCTTCATAGAGAATGTAACACTTTATACTCTACCCAACAATATATGAGACCATGTTTCTTAACTCCCTTCTCTTATACAAAGTTACTGCATTCTTGATTTTCCTAACTTATAAAATTGTTTTTTTTCTAAATAAGATCGATGACTTTTCACACTTTTAACAACAATTTGTATTTGTTTCTCTATGTTCTTTCTATGTATATTCATGGCCAATTCTTGAAATGTGTTGGTGTTTTAATTATTTGAAAGTGCTCTTTATATAATGTGGAGATCAATGTTTTACTGTAAAAATAGGTAGCATATTTTAAAACTCAGCTTGTCATTTGCATTTGGACTTTTCCATTATTTTACCATTCAGAATGATTTTTAAATATGCTATTGAATTTATTATTTTCTTTTAGACTACAGAGTTTTATGTCATCTTTATCAAAAGCGCTGGTGAAGAGTCAGCCTTGAAAAGACCTAGGAAATGTATCACTGTTTGTATAATGGGTTTATTTGTTTGTCCTTTCAAATAGAATTTTCAATGTATGCCATAAGAAAAGTCTGTGACACATTTATCTACAGCAGGTTTATAGATGGTAAATGATAAAATAAGAATTCTTATTCCATAGTAGAGATGGAGTAAAATTCTTCATTTCCAGCAAAGTACAAGAAGTTGCCAATACAGTGCTCCAAAAATCACATTTAGAGTAACAAGGCTGAAGAGTATGTCCTTAAGAGTACAAATGCTAGGACCTGAGGTAGCCACGACTTTATTTCATTAGAAAAAGACAAATAGAATTCCAAATAAATGTACCAATTCACATTACCAAGAAATGCAGAAATGTTCAAGTTACTTACCTATTGTTAACTGCTTTGTTGTTTCATGTTGTAAGTGTGTGAAATGGCACAATTTGATGTTTTAATATGTATTTATCATGATTATTAATGAGCGTGAATAAATACATTTGTTTTCTCTTTTTCTCAGTCTTTCAAGTTTTCCTTTTTTAAATAAATTTAACTTTTATTTTAGATCCAGCGGTACATGTGCAGGTTTGTTACATGCATATATTGTGTGATGCTGAAGTTTGAGGTATGAGTGATCCCATCACTGAGGTGGTGAGCATAGTACCCAATAGGTAGGTTTTCAGCCTTTTTCCCCTTCTCCCTCTAGTAGTCCCCAGTGTCTATTGTTCCCATCTTTATGTCCATATGTACCCAGTGTTTAGCTCCCACTTATAAATGAGAACATGTGGTATTTGATTTTCCATGCCTGCATTAATTTGCTTAGATGGTAACTTCCAGCTGCATCCATGTTGTTGCAAAAGGATATTCTATCTTTTTTTGTGGCAGCATAGTATTCCATGTTATATACGTACCACATTTTTTTAATTTAACCCACTGTCGATGGGAACCTATGCTGACTACATGTCTTTGCTATGGTTAATAATGCTGCAATGAACATACAAGTGTATGTGTCTATTTTATAGAATAATTTATTTTTCTTTTCGTATATACCCAGTAATGGATTGCTGGGCCTAATGATATTTCAATTTTTACTTTTGAGAAATCTCCATTTGGTTTCCACAGGGGCTGAACTAATTTATGTTTCCACTAACAGTTACATCCCCTTTTCTCCACAGCCTCCCAGCAGCTGTTATATTTTTTCTTTCAAATAATAGCCAGAAATCATATGATCATCTCAATAGGCACAGAGAAACATTTCTATAAAATCCAAAATCCTTTCATGATAAAAACCATCAACAAACTAGTCATTGAAGAAAGATGCTCAAAATAAAAAGAGCTGCTATGACAAAACCACAGCCTACATCATACTGAACAGGTAAAAGCTGGAGTCACTCCCCTTAAGAACAGAAACAAGGCAAGGATGCCTACTTGCAATACTCCTTTTGAACATGGTACTGGAAGTCCTAGCCACAGCAATCAGTCAAGAGAAGAAAAAAAAGGCATTCAAATAGAAAAAGAAGTCAAATTATCTCTGTTCACTGACAGTATGATTCTATATATAGAAGACTCCCCAAAGAAAGTTTCCTATAAATGATAAACAACTTCAGTAAAGTTTCAGGATACAAAATCAATGTATAAAAATCTTTAGTATTGCTATACACCAATAACATCCAAGCTGAAAGCCAAATCAAGAACACAGTCCCACCTACAATAGACACAAAAAACATAAAATACCCAGGAACACAGCTTAATGAGGAGGTGAAAGTTTTCTACAAGGAGAACTACAAAACATTGCTGAAAGAAATAAAAGATGACATTAACAAATGGAAAAACATTCCATACTCATGGATAGAAAGAATCAATATTGTCATTAATAAAATGGCCATACTGCCCAAAGCACTTTATAAATTTAATGCTATTCCTATCAAACTCCCAATATTTTTCCACGAAACTAGAAAAAACTACTCTAAAATTAATGTGGAACCAAAAAAGAGCCTGAATAGCCAAAGCAAATCTAAGCAAAAAAGAACAAAGCTGGAGGCATTGTAATATCCAACTTCAAACTATACTACTACTCTACAAGGCTACGGTAACCAAAATAGCATGGTACTGGTACAAAAACTGACTCATAAAATAGATATGATTCTATTATTTCTGTTCTCCTCCAGAATAACTCAGTACTTCATTTCTTCACAACTCTCTGTGGTTTTATTTAGTCTTTTTTCATCCCAAAGACATAATTATTGTTGCTGTTATACATATTTGAAGTTTGTTTAGATTTATCCACATATTTTTAACTTTGTTGAGTTTTCTTTTTCTCTTCTTAGAGTGACTTTATATCTGCCTAAATTATTCTTCAAGCATTTCATTTAGTGAGGGTTTATATATAGCAAACGTGTAATTTTTATTTTCTGACCATGTTTTTATTTCTTCCTCCCTCACTCCTGACAGACATTAATCTGTTCTTCATTTAATGCTTGTGTCATTTCAAGAATGTTATATAAATGAAATCATGCAGTATGTAACCTTTTGACCCTGGTTTTCTTTTTTAATGCAGGAGCATAATTCTCTTGTGAGCCAGCCAGATTGTCACATGTATAAATAATTTGCTCCTTTTTATGGCTGAATATTAATAGTATTCTATGGTATGGACATACCATTATTTGTTTACTATTTCACCATTTTAAGAACATCTGGTATTGTTTAAGTTTCTAACTAATGTGAATAGTTTAGAAGAGTAAAAAAGAGAAACAGTCTATTGTATGTACCAATATTTTTATATTTAAAGAGGTTTTCAGAAAAATTAAATAGCTATAAAAAAGGATTCTTATATACCCTCTCACCACCATCCGAAACACAATTTTCCATATTATTAACATCTTGCATTAGTGTGACTGATTTTTTACAACTGATGAGCCAATATTGATACATTTTTAATTAACTGAAGTCCACAGTTCACATTAGGGCTTACTCTTTCTGTTGTACATTCTATAGGTGCTAGCAAAGGTATAATGACATATGTTCACCAATACAGTATGATACAGAATAGTTACACTACCCTACAAATCTCCTGTGCTCCAACCTATTATTTCTCTCCTCCTCCTTCCCAGCAAACATTGGTCATTTTACTGTCTCCATACTCGACTTTTTCAAAATGTCAAATTGAGGGAGTCATACAATATGTGACATTTTTGGACTAACATTTTTCACTTAGCAATGTGCATTTATTCTTCCTTCATGTCTTTTTATTACCCGATAGGTCATTTCTATTTATCACTGAATATCATTCAATTTGATGTATGTACCACAATTTATTTATTTATTTGCCTATAGAAAAACACGTTGGTTGCTTCCAAGTTTGGGCAATTATGAATAAAGCTGCTGTAAATATTCATGTGCAGGTTTTTGTGAGGACATGTTTTCAATTCATTTGTGTAAATACCAAGGAGTGAAGTCTCTGAATCAGATGGTAAGACTATGTTTAGCTTTGGAAGAAACTGCCAAACTGTTTCTCAAAGTGGTTGTACAATTTTGCATTCCCACCAGCAATAAATAAGAGTTTCTGTCTTTCCACATTTACACCAACATTTGATATTACCAGTGTTTGGATTTTAGCTGATCTAAAAGGTGTGTAGTAGATTTACTCATATTTTTCTTACTGTGATTTTTCATACTTCATGTTATTCCTAGTCTCCTTTTCTTACCACCTCCTTACTGTTTAGAGAACTTCCTTTGGCTCTTCATTTAGGATAGCTCTATTGGTGGAAAACTTCCTTCATTTTCCTTCACCTGAGAAAGCCTTGATTTTGCCTTCCTTGTTAAAAGCTATTTTCATTAGAAATAAGATTATGGGTAAATAGCACTTTTCTTTTAGCACTTAAAAAAATGTGTGCTACTTTTTTCTGGTCTCTGTAGTCCTGATGTGAAACCCACTATGATTCAAATTGTTTTCCCCTATAGATAAGGTATCATCTCTCTTACAGACTTCAAAAATTTTTCTTTGTCTTTAGTTTTCAGAAATTTGAGTATGATATGTCTTGGTATGGATTTATTTGGGTGTATTCTCTTTGGAGTTTGCTCAAGCATTGAATCTTCAGGTTCATTTTTATTTATTTTTATTTTTATTTTTTTGCCAAATTTGAAATTTTCAGTCACTCTTCCTGCAAGTACTTTTTCTATTCCATTCTCTCTCTCCTTTCCTTCTGGGACATGATGACATGAATATTAAGCTGTTTGTTGTAGCCCCACGGGTTCTTTTAAAATTCAGTCTATTTTCTCTCTGTCGTTAAAACTGTATGATTTTAATAGTTCTGTCTTCCAGTTCATTGATTCTGTTCTCTGTCCCTCCCATGCTGCTGCTGAATCAATCTACAGAGCTATATTTTCAGTTCTAAAATTTCCATTTAATTTATATTTTATTTCTTTGCTGAAACTTTATATTTCTTTGTGAGACTATTTTTTAATTTGTTTCAAGTATTTTTGTAATTGCTCCTTGAATCACTTCTATGATGGCTGCTTAAAAATCTTTGTTAGATAATCCTAATGTCTCTGTCATGTAGTGCTGGCATCTATTGACTGTCATCTGTCTTTCAGTTTGAGATGTTCCTGTTTCTTGCTATGATGCATTTCCTTTTTATTAAAACCTGAAGATTTGGGGCATTATATTTTAAGACTCTGGATCTTATTTAAATTTTATCTTTTAGCCAGCTTCTTCTGAAACTGATCTGGCCTGAGATGAGGAAGCACTGTCTCATTACTTTCCATGGTGGATAGACACCTACATTCTTTATTCAGCTTCGTTGACAACTGAAGGGGAGGTTCTTCATTACTCCCAGGTAGGGGTGAGAGTCCTGGCTCCCCACTAGGCCTCCAATGATATGTCCCTTTATGAGAGGGATAAGAGTGCTTCATTACTGCTCCTCTGATGGTCTCTACTGACACCATGAGACGAGTGGGTGATGGCCTTATTTATAGTGGCTGCTGGTAAAAGATCTGACTCTTTCTTAGGCCTCTTCTGACAGTACCCCAGCAAGAAGGAGGAGGGAAAAGGATACCTCATTACTGTTGGATGGAGGTGCAAGTCCAGGCTCCAATGAGGTCTTCACTTTCGGCACAGTTCAGGCTTTATTACCACCTGGAGGAGATGAAAGTCCTGGCTCCTTGCTTGTCCTCTAATATCACCCCAGCAAAGTTGGAAACACCTTGTTACAGCTGGGCAAGATTAGAATTCTAGACTCCTCATCCAGCTTTTGCTGGCATGGGTGTAGGTGTGGCCACAATTTATGTTGTGCTATTGGCTGCAGTAGAGTAGGTATTTTCTAAAACTTTGCTGTCTTTCTAGCCCTCTCCTTTCTTTTTATTCATCCCTACATCACAAACTGAGGGGAACAAAATCATGCTTTTAATTATTTGATCACCAATAACCACCTCTTAGACAAATGGATTAATTGAATAAATGTTATGGGTATCAAGTAATTTTTCAATCTTCCTGCAGATTGCCAGAATCACGAGACAAAGAAAATATTTTTGCAGTTTTATAAGGAAGAAATATTATCTTCAATGTCATCCATAATATCATAATGTTTTCAGGTGAATCTTTGTGATATAAACATATAATCACTCTCTATAAAAAACAACATGTCTTCCAGATTTGTGATATTTTCTGTCTGGCCTATTTTAACAGTAGACATGAATAATAATTATTAGGCAAAGATCTATGTTTTTGTATCTTGGTGAAAATAAACACATAAAATGTTTGAAAATGTTGTTTACTTTCTGTAATAAAAAAGTTTTTAATATGTTTCTCCAAGAGTGATAAAATGAAAGATTTGCAATTTTTAGCTTTCTTCTGGACCCATAAAATCTGCACCTATATAAGTTTCACTCAATGTATGCTTTAAATATTTTGCCTAAAAGTAATATGTGAACTTTGGGTTTTGTCTGGAAATCTTGACAATTGAGAGAACATAAACAGAAAAAGAAAAGAAATTTTCTATAGTATGCATTGTCACCACTTCAAGTATGTATACCTTAAATACAACCTTAAAATATACTGTTAGTATCTATTTTTATTACTTCAAAGAAAATCTCAATAGGATAATTTTAAGAGTTTAACATAATGTACCTGCTTAAGCTGATAGCAACATGAATCTAGAAACTAATCAAATTATTTTTAATGGGAAGATAATGCTCCTGCCTTAATTTTTAAAAGTAAGGTAATTCTAATCATACATTTTGAACACGTACAAGCATAATTATCTTCTGTTACTATCATGTGGACTAGCCAATTTAAAACTACAAATCATATTGAAAAGATAAGTGGCATGAATAAGCTAGCCTCGTTTAATACATGCTATTCTTTTTTTTTTACCTTGAACAAGTCCTTTTAATCTTCTTCTGAAAACTGAAAGATTTCTTTGTTCAATCAATAAATTTCTCTGATCACACATGTTTTTTGAACTCTAACTTCTAACTTTCTATGAAGAAGTAAAGCACACGCTGATATTAGCCATAACAAATACGTTCTAAATCAATCTAAACAATATTAATTTGTGCAAGCATTTATTTACATTAATTTACTTGTCATTGTCCAGAACACATGCTCAGCATGCAAAGATATTAATGAAATTGGACCCTAGATGAGAAGCAGGGTCCCAAAATAAAAAAAGTAGATATTAAAAAAAAATAAAATGTTTATTGTATTTTATTTCATTTTATTATCTAATTATTTTTATTATTTTAATTGTTTTCCTTGGGCCATGTTATTTTATTGGCAGGTCAGTGAAGAGCCAGCAGTAAGGGTCCTTCGATTCCTATTCCCCAACCCAGGGACTCCCCCTGAAGGAGAGCAGAAACCCAGGAGCCTGCCACTCGAGGACCCTGGAATTGGGCAGGTTGTTGTAGCAATATTCCTGGCCTTCCAGCTGGCTACGATACAGAGAGATCTCCTACTCCAGCTGTGAGGTGAAGTCCATAAGCCCCTGGTACTCCTTGTTCTGCCACTCGCTGTCAACACACACATTACCCAGATGGGCTTCATAAATATTTTATTTCATGAAAGAAATTAATGTACTATTGAGAATGATATTTGAAAATTATGATTAAACATATTTAAGGAAGTGCAAATGGAGGTGCAAGGTAATTAAGTCATATCTCAAACAAAGTCTCTTCATGTGGTGACATTAGTTACTGACTACATTATCAGAACATAACACATTTACGGTAACAGCAGTGCACCATTTATGATGAAACCTAAACTGTAGCTGATAGTGCCAAACAATATTCGAAATCAAAATGATTTTTTTAATGTAGCTTTATTTGGTGTAAAAAAGATACTTGTTTGTTCAACAAAATTGCCACAACCAAGGTTTATTTTCTTTTTTCTTCTGTTTTTTTTTTTTTGTTGTTGTTGTTAAGGTATCATACTTTGGTAATTATCTTAAGTACATTGCAATATACTGCCTTTGAAAATATTTTTAATTAATTGTCTAAAAACCTTGCTGGAATAAATATATAAATAACTCAAGTCATAAGAAATTAATATATTCGGTGCCTCTGTAATACCTGCTATACCTTAATAAGTGCTCCTTAGCAATTTATTGAAAATTAATTAAGTCTTGCCAAAGGAACACAAAAAAGTCAACTAGAAGACTAATTGAAATTATTATAACCTTTCTGTGTAAATATACAGCACATATGATTGGATAAAAAGAACATCTTGTAAATTTGATTATCAGATTAATTATTCTTAACATTTATATATGAAATATCAAATAAGATATCACTGGTAGTTATTATTCATTAAAATAGTTTTGTCAGTACTTAAAATAATATTTTCTTAATATAATTTTCAGTTAATATTGTTTAGACATTCAAAATCCTATTAACATTACGTTGAATTAGGTAGAATTTTTTCCAGTGGCCTATCTTTTCTCCATTTTCTGAAAACGTATCTCTCTTATAGCTCCACACTTACCAGATGTTCTTTCTCTCCTCTGTCCCATTCAAAATGTATACAACTGCACCATATTCTCATCATTTTCTGAAAGGTGAATACTGCAGTTACAGCAAATAATTTAGTTAATGCATTGGGTATAATTTAATGCCTAAGTGAATTTTAAACATATCTTATTTAGACAGCCTAGATGGGTTAATGCTAAAATTGTTGATTGGTAATGCTGGCAGGCCTATGGGAGAGATATTTTGAATGAGGATGTCCAAAAATGCAACACAATAAGTCTAAAAACTAGCCCTTATTTAATCTACCTCTATAAGAAAAGCATATGCTAAATGCTTTGGGAGAATAAGAATTGTATTTAATCTTTATGCACCCTACTATAACTATTTAACCCACTATAACTATTATTAAATATGAATAGATGCAGAAGAATTTATAGATAATAGATACAGACATTCAGCCTCAGAATAGTTAAGTAAGTTACTCAGGGTCATGTGGTTATTAAGTGATAGACTTGGGATTTGAACCCATGTAGTCAAAGCACAAAGATCAAGTGCTTGACAATGATTCCTAATTCCTCAGGTAAAAGTAGATTGAAAGACACCTACTCTGCCTAAGTATAAGAGCAGACCCATGTCATAATAGACGTAGGGTTATTAATAATTAGTAGATTAATAGCTGTTATTAATGGCTAGCTGATTAATAGCTAGTAGATTAATAGCTGTTAAGCAGAAGTGAATTAATGATCAAGCTATGACTACGTGTGGATAACATTTCAAATTTTGTCTTTGTAGACTCTTCCTTTCTTTCCAAAGTTTGTCTACACTAAGTTAAGGAATAGCTGTAAACTTACACCAAAGATGGTCAACAGGAAGGCTTGGGAATTGAAATTCTTCACAAGTTAGTAAAAAAATATATTTTGAAAACAGTAGACAAACATACAATGAAATCAGCTTGGTCACTTGTGCTTACATTTGTCAATTTAATCACAGCCTGAATGTTATTTTGACACCATGTAAATTTATCATTAAACAACCCATATATTGTATAACCTTTGCCTTCTTCAAAGGAATGTCTGTATACTTTTGATACTTCAAATGCCAAGAGTTCACCTTTCATGTTTTCTCATAAAACTTTCACATTGAGAGAACACATGGACACAGGAAGGGGAACATCACACTCTGGGGACTGTTGTGGGGTGGGGGGGAGGGGGAGGGATAGCATTAGGAGATATACCTAATGTTAAATGACGAGTTAATGGGTGCAGCACACCAATATGGCACATGTATACATATGTAACTAACCTGCACATTGTGCACATGTACCCTAAAACTTAAAGTGTAATAATAATAAAATTAAAAAAAAAACTTTCACATTGAATGTTTAGCATGATTTTTCTTGCCATTTTTATATTCAACTAGAAAAGAATACTTGGAAACTTAAAAAATATTTATGTGCATATGATACTAAATTGTATATAGATTTATTTCTATTTATATATTGATATAATATTAAGAATGTCTATGTGCCTTGCATTTTATTAGATACAAGAAAAATGATATACTCAGAGAAGACACACAATTAATGTGAAATATGTGTAATGGCTGATAAATAAATCCTGTTTTTGGCATTTGTCAGGGTTAAGCTGTAGGAAACAGTATTCCATTCTAGCTAGCTTAAGAAAGAGGGAATTTGTTTAAGGATATTAAAAGATATTAATAGAATGTTTTTATATCCTATTATGGATATACTGATATGAATTATTGTTGAACATTAAAAAGGCTCAATAAATCAGTAGGGATAGAGGGAGACTGAAGACTGAAGAAGGGATACTAGGTTAAGTTTCAGGAACAACTATCCAAATCATACCAAGTATGCTAAGAAACTTTCCTTTAACATCATAAACTTGTAGGTTCTAGAACTACACTAACACTGTCACAATCAATTAAACTGTCAAAATAAAAAACCACCATAATTAGGAAATCACACGCCTATAGACAATCAGGACACTATCATGATAAAAATCAATTACAGCTTCTGCTCTTGTCTCTGGAACCACACTGTACCTACTAGAAGCTGCACCAGCAAAATCATTGTTTGTATCCTGTTTCTACACTCATGGCTCCAGTTATTGAACTATGGAACAACTGTTGATTTCATTTCATCAAAAGCAAGTGCCTTAATGCCCACATTTGCCAGGTGAATAGCAAAAGAAGCTGCCATATGGCCTCCATCTCACTTATGTCTTCCAATATTTTGTGTGCACATATAATCAGCCAAACCTAAATCATATCTGGAAACCTGAATCTGAATGAGTTTGGAAAATGCAATTTCTATGTATCCAATCTCTTTATTACAGGAAGGTAAACTAAGGGAGAGTAGAATAGATATCACATTGATTACACAAAACGTGTATTTATGATGTTAAATAATGTATTATATGGAATAATGTCTTTGTCATTTAGGTGCTAATGTATTTTAAATCTGTATTCTAACATATTCTGCTTTTCCAGGTGTCCAGCCTTTGTCTCTGTATCAGAAATTTTTTAGCTGCAAAGAAAGAAAATATCATATTAAAAGTAATGTAAATAATGTGGATAAGCATTACCTGACAGAAAAAAAGATGCCCAGAGCAATAGCAGTTTCAATGTTGGTAAAGTAATTCAAATACGTTATCAAAAACCAGAGGTCTTTCTTAATCTAAGAGTGTTGACTTTGATTCTCAGATTTGACCCTCATAACTTGAAAATCCAAGACTCCTGTTGACATAGGGTTGTTGCAAAGGGAGAAAGTTGAAGACATCCATGATGGTTAATAATGAGTGTAAACTTGATGGGATTGAAGGATACAAAGTATTGATCCTGGGTGTGTCTATGAGGGTGTTGCTAAAGGAAATTGATATTTGAGTCAGTGGGCTGGGAAAGACAGACTTACTCTTAATCTGGATGGGGCACAATCTAATCAGCTGCCAGCCATGCTAGAATATAAGCAGGCAGAAAAACATGAAAAGAGAGACTGGCCTAGCCTCTCAGCCTATCTCTTTCTCCTGTGCCAGATGCTTCCTGCTCTTGAACATCGGACTGTGAGTTCTTCAGTTTTGGAACTCAGACTGACTCTCCTTTCTCCTCAGCCTGCAGACGGACTATTGTGGGACCTCGTGATTGTGTGAGTTAATACTTAATAACTCTCATATATATATATATACACACACATGCACACACACACATGCACATATATACACAGACAAATATATATACTCATATATATGAATATTATATTATATAATATATAATACATATATTACATATAATATATATTATATATAATTACATATATAATATATAATATATAATTATATATATTATAATAAATAATATATATACTATATAATTATATAATATATAATGTATACAATATATAATAATATAATATATAATATATAATTATATAATATATAATGTATACAATATATAATAATATAATATATAATATATAATTATATAATATATAATATAATATATATTATATAATTGTATATAATAATATAAATATAATATATATTTATATAATATAATAATATAATTATAATATATTTATATAATATAAGAATATAATTATAATACATTTATATAATATCAGAATATAATTATAATACATTTATATAATATCAGAATATAATTATAATATATTTATATAATATAAGAATATAATTATAATATATTTATATAATATAAGAATATAATTATAATATATATTTATATAATATAATTATATTATAATTATATAGAATTATATAATAAATAACATATATTATAATATAATTATATATAACTATAATATATATTATATAATAATATAATATATATTATATAATTATATAGTATATATTATAGATATATAATATATATAAATATATATAATTATATGTTTATATATAATATATTATATATAATTATATATGATTATATATAATATAACATATTATATATAATTATATATGTTTATGTATAATATATTATATATAATTATATATGATTATATATAATATATTATATATAATTATATATGATTATATATAATATATTATATTATATATAATTATATATGATTATATATAATATAATATATTATATATTATATATTATATATTATATATATTATATATTACATATATTTTATATATATTATACATATATATATTCCATTAGTGTTGTCCCTCTAGAGAACCCCAACTAATACAGATTTTGGTACCAGGAGTGGTTCTTGAGGAACAGAATATTAAGGATGAAGTTCTTTAGTTGGTTTTGGGGTTTCTGGAGTTAGCTGCTTAATATGATTAGACCCAAAAATGCTAAGCGCCCTACTTCTAATAGTATGGAAAGCCCTGATAGTTCTTGGTGTGAATTGTTTAGAGAGTTATGCAAGATAAATGCATTTGACACTCCTGAATCATCACTTGTGAGAGTTGAGGAGTTTAGTCTGTCTATCCACAATAGCTTTGATCATATGTGGAGAAACAAGGAACATAATGAAGCTGGTTGGTTGCTCCCAAGTTCAGTAGAGAAAGTGATAAAAGAAAATTATGAACTCAGGGATTCTATCTGCTGGCTTCAGAAGCAGATACTCAGCCTCAAATCTGTTAAGATTGCCCTGATTATCTTATCTCCTGTGGAGAAAGAGCTGAAATTGTGGAAAAACAGACACATTTCTTATCATGTGAGTGGCTGACCTGCCATGAAAGATGCATGCACAGCCTCGCCAGGTGTCTCCTGTTAAAGTGAGGGCATTGTTTGGAAAAGAATGAGACCCTGTGCCTTGGAATGGGGATGTGTGGGAGGACCCTGATGAAGCTGGGGACACTGAGCTTGTAAACTCTGATTAACCTTTTTTGCCAGAAGAAGCAGCGTCCCCATCACCAGTAGGGGCAACATCCCCTCCCCGACCCATGCTGCCATCATCTTTTCCACCTCTTTCTGAGGAGATAAATCTTGTACTGCCTGAGGCAACAGTGATGGCCTTCTCTGAGGCAGTTGCCAGGTAAGATAATGTTGATTCTCCTCAGAAGCCATCCCCAATACCCCTGTTTGCTTCTAGACCTATAACTAGACTGAAGTCCCAGCGGTCCCCTAGAGGTGAGGTTGAGAGTGTGGCCCATAAGGAGTTTCACTACACTTGAAAAAAACTGCTTGAGTTTTCTAATTTATATAAACAGAAATCTGGAGAGCAGGCATGGGAATAGATATTAAGGGTATGGGATAATGATGGAAGGAACATAGTGTTGGATCAGGCTGAATTTATATTGATTTGGGCCCACTAAATAGGGACTCTGCATTTAATGTTTTAGCTTGAGAGTTAAAATAGATTCTAATAGTTTATTTGTTTGGCTAGCTGAAATATGGATTAAAAGATGGCCCATTATGAGCAAGCTGGAAATGACTGATCTCTCTCAGTTTAATTTAAAGGAAGGGATCCAGAGGCTTAGGGAGATTGGAATGGTGGAGTGGATTGGTCACTTTAGACCTACGCATCCCAGCTGAGAGGGTCCAGAAAGTATACCCTTGACCAATGCCTTGGGAAACAGATTTGTGATGGCAGCCCCTGCATCTTTGAAGAGCCCTATAATTGCTCTTCACTGTATGTCAGATCTAATGGGGGGAACTTCAGTCACTCAACTACAAAATTTAAATACAATGAGAATAATTGGATCCTGAGGTGGCAGGGGCCAAGTGGTGGCACTCAATCGTCAAAGGCAAGGTGGGCGTAACTACCATAATGTACGGCAGAGGCAAAGCTGCAAACAGAATAGTCTGACTCATGCAGATGTGTAGAGCTAATTGGTTCTACACGTCATTGGCTAATTTACCACAGTGTTCCTAGAAGGGAAAATGATAGGAAGCCTACTGCATTTCTACTTAATTTATGCAAGCAGAAAACTTCTAGGAATGGACAAAAGACTAATTTAAATTATAAAAACAGAGAATCATGGCCCCTCAATCAATTTCCAGACTTGAGCCAATTCAGAGACCCAGAAACCCTTGAATGAAGGGGAGGCTGGGTCCCCTTGAGGAAGGACCCCCCTACATAACTGACAATTTATGCAGTGAATCTTTCTCCTACCCTTCCCCAAGGAGACCTCTGGCCTTTTACCAGGGTAACTGTGCATTGGGGAAAGGGAAATCATCAGACATTTTAGGGACTACTGGACACTGGCTCTGAGCTGACGTTTATTCCATGGGACCCAAAAAGTCATTGTGGTCCTCTAGTTAAAGTAGGGGCTTATGGAGGTCAGGTAATTCACAGAGTTTTAGCTCAGGTCTGACTTACAGTGGGTTCAATGGGTCTCCAGACTCATCCTGTGGTCATTTCCCCAGTGCCAGAATGCATAATTGGCATAGACACACTTAGCAGCTGGCAGAACCCTCGCATTAGTTCCCTAACTGGTAGGGTGAGGGCCATTATGGATGGAAGGGCCAAATGAAAGCCATTAGAGCTGCCTCTACCTAGAAAAATAATAAATAAAAACAATATTGCACCCCTGGAGGGACTGAGGAGATTAGTGCCACCATCAAGGACTCGAAAGACACAGGAGTGTTAATTCCCACCATACACCTGTTTAACCCTCCGATTTGGCCTGTGCAGATGACAGATGGATCTTGGAGAATGACAGTGGATTATCATAAGCTTAACTAAGTGGCGACTCCAATTACGGCTGCTGGACCAGATGTTATTTCATTGCTTGAGCAAACTAACACATCTCTTGGTACCTGGTATGCAGCTGTTGACTTGGCAAATGCCTTTTTCTCCATTCCTGTCCATAAGGCCAACCAGAAGCAATTTGTCTTCAACTGGAAAGTCCAGCATTATACCTTTTCTATCCTACCTCAGGGGTATATCAACTCTCTGGCTTTGTGTCATAATCTTATTCAGAGACAACTTGATCTCTTTTCACTTCTGCAAGATATCACATTGGTCCATCACACTGACATTATGCTGATTGGATCCAGTGAGTAAGAAGTAGAAAACACACTGGACTTATTGGTGAGACATTTGCATGCCAGAGGATGGGATATAAATCCAACTAAAATTCAGAGATCTTCTACCTCAGTAAAATTTCTAGTGGTCCAGTGGTGTGGGGCCTGCCAAGGTATTCCTTCTAAGGTAAAAGATAAGTTGCTTCATTTGGCCCCTCCTACAACCAAGAAAGAGGCACAACGCCTAGTGGGCCTATTTGGATTTTGGAGGCAACATATTCCTCATTTGGGTGTGTTACTCTGGCCCATTTATCCAGTGACTTGAAAGCCTGCCAGTTTTGAGTGGGGTCCAGAACAGCAGAAGGCTCTGCAATAGGTCCAGGCTGCTGTGCAAGCTGCTCTGCCACTTGGGCCATGTGATCGGCAGATTCAATGGTGCTTGAGATGTCAGTGGCAGATAGGGATGCTGTTTGGAGCCTTTGGCAGGCTCCCATAAGTGAATCACAGTGGAGGCCTCTAGGATTTTGGAGAGAGGCCCTGCCATCTTCTGTAGATAACTATTCTCCGTTTGAGAGACAGCTCTTTTTCTGTTACTGGGCTTTGGTGGAAACTGAACCTTTGACTATGTGTCATAAAGTCACCATGAGACCTGAACTGCCTATCATGAACTGGGTGCTTTCTGACTTATCTAGCCATAAACTGGGTCATGCACAGCAGCATTCTATCATCAAATGGAAGTGGTATATACATGATCAGGCTCAAGCAGGTCCTGAAAGCACAAGCAAGTTACATGAGGAAGTGGCTCAAGTGCCCATGGCGTCCACTCTGCCTTCTCCCCCAGCCTGCACCATGGCCTCATGGGGAGTTTCTTTTGATCAGATGACAGATAAAGAGAAGACTATGGCCTGGATCACCGATGGTTCTGCACGATACGCAGGCACCACCTGAAAGTGGACACCTGCAGCACTACAGCCCCTTTCTAGTACATCCCTAAAGGACACTAGTGAAGGGAAATCTTCCCAGTTGTCAGAAGTTCAAGCAGTGCACCAGGTTGTGTGCTTTGCATGGAAAGAGAAATGGCCAGATGTGCGATTATATACTGATTAATGAGCTGTAGCCAATAGTTTAGCTGGATGACCAGGAACTTGGAAGAAGCATGACTGGAAAATTGGTGACAAAGAAATTTGGGAAAGAGGTATGTGGATGGACTTCTCTGAGTGGTCAAAAACTGTGAAGATATTTGTATCCCATGTGAGTGCTCACCAACAGGTTATGTGAGCAGAAGAGGATTTCAATAATCAAGTGGCTAGGATGACCTGTTCCGTGGACACCACTCAGCCTCTTTCCCCAGCCACCCTCATCATTGCCCAATGGGTCCATGAACAAAGTGGCCATGGTTGCAGGGGTGAAGGTTACTCATGGGCTCAGCAACATGGACTTCCACTCACCAAGGCTGACCTGGCTATGACCACTAATGAGTGCCCAATTTGCCAGCAGCAGAGCCCAACACTGAGCCCTCGATATGGTACCATTCCTTGAGTTGATCAGCCAACTACCTGGCAGCAGGTTGATTATATTAGATCTCTTTCATCATGGAAAGGGTAGAAGTTTGTACTCACTGGAATAGACGCTATTCCAGATATGGGTTTGCCTATTCTGCATACAATGCTTCGGCTAAGACTACCATCCACGGACTCACGGAATGCCTTATCCACATATTGGTACTCCACACACAATGGCCTCTGACCAAGGCACACACTTTACAGCTAAAGAAGAGTGGCAGTGGGCTCTTGCTCATGGAATTCACTAGTCTTACCATGTTCCCCATCATCCTGAAGCAACTGGATTGATAGAATGGTGGGAGGGCCTTTTAAGTCACAATTACAATGCCAACTAGGTGACAATACTTTCCAGGGCTGGGACAATGTTCTCCAGAAGGCTCTGCATGCTCTGAATCAGCGTCCAATATATGGCACTGTTTCTCCCATAGCCAGGATTCATGGGTCCTGGAATCAAGGGGTAGAAGTGGAAGTGGCACAACTCACCATCACCCCAGTGATCCACTAGCAAAATTTTTGCTTCCTATTCCCGAACCATTATGTTCTGCTGGTGTAGAGGTCTTAGTTCCAGAGGGAGAAACACTGCCACCAGGAGACATAACAAGATTCCATTAAACTGGAAGTTAAGATGGCCACTTGGACACTTTGGGCTCCTCCTTCCTTTAAGTCAACAGGCTAAGAAGGAATTACAGTGTTGGCTGTGGTGATTGACTTGGACTATCAAGTTGAAATCAGTCTACAACTCCACAACAGAGGTAAGTGTATTAGTCTGTTTTCACACTGATGATAAAGACATACCAGAGACTGAGAAGAAAAAGAGGTTTAATTGGATTTACAATTCCACATGGCTGAGAAGGCCTCAGAATCATGGCAGAAGGTGAAAGGCACTTCTTACACATCGGTGGCAAGAGAAAATGAGGAAGAAGCAAAAGCGGAAACCCCTGATAAACCCATCGTTTCTCATGAGACTTGTTCACTACCATGAGACTAGCATGGGAAAGACTGGTTCCAATGATTCAATTACCTCTCCCTAGATCCCTCCCATAACATGTGGAAATTCGGGAGATGCAATTCAAGTTGAGATTTAAACGGGGATGCAGACAAACCAGATCAGTAAGAAAGAGTATTCACGGAATACAGGAGATCCATTAAGGCATCTCTTAGTATTACCATGCCCTGTGATTAAGGTTAATGGGAAACTACAACAGCCAAATCCAGGCAGGACTACAAATGACCTAGACCCTTCAGGAATGAAGGTTTGCTTCACTCCACCAGGAAAAACAAAAAACAAACAAAAAACATAAAACCATGGCCTGCTGAGGTGCTTGCTGAAGGCAAAGGGAATCTAGAATGGGTAATAGAAGCAGTAGTCATTAATACCAGCTACAACCACATGACGGCTGCAGAAATAAGGATTGTAATTGTCATGAGTAGTTCCTCCTTCTTTTGTTAAATACATGTTTGTGCATGTATACACTTGTTCTAAAAAAAATCTTCATTTTATTCACTTTCTCCTTTATCATGTGACATAAAATTTATTGACTTCACATCAGCATTTAAGTATTATTAACTTTATGTAATAGTATTTGTGTTGGAGATTGGCACATTTCCAATTGTACGAAGGATAGTTGTGTTATGGTAGGCATAATTATGACCTTATTATTGTCTTTGTTTTAAGATTATGTATGATCTCAGGAGATCTGTATGGGTTTGAGTTAACAAGTAGACTTGTGATCCTTAATACTGTGTGTCAACTTGATTGGATTGAAGGTTGCAGAGTATTGATCCTGGTGTGTCTATGAGGGTGTTGCTAAAGGAGATTAACATTTGAGTCAGTGCACTGGGAAAGACAGACCCACCCTTAATCTGGGTGTGCACAATCTAATCAGTTGCCAGAGCAGCTAGAATGTAAGCTAGAATATAAGAAGGCAGAAAATGTGAAAAGAGAGATTGGCCTAGCTTCCCAGCCTACATCTTTCTCCCATGCTGGACACTTCCTGCCCTCGAACATGGGACTTTAAGTTCTTCAGTTTTGGAACCCCGACTCACTCTCCTTGCTCCTTAGCCTGCAGATAACGTGTTGTGGGACCTTTTGATCCTGGGAGTTAATACTTAATAAACTCTCTCTCTCTCTCTCTCTCTCTATATATATATACACACATATATATGTATATATATACACGTATATATATGTATATATGTATATATACACGTATATACACGTATATACGTATATATATATACACGTATATATGTATATGTGTGTGTGTGTAGTTTATTAAGTACATATATGCACTTAATACATATTATATATTAATACTATATAATATTTTATATATTATATAATACAATATATAATATGTAATATTTTATATGTCATATTATATTATATCTATATATTATATATTATTATATAATATTTATTATATATAATATAATATATGATATTAATATATTAATATATAATATATTAATATAATATAATATTAATATGTATGTTGATATAATATAATATATAATATAACATATATAAACATATTGTTATATATAATATATAATATATTATTATATAGTATATTGATACAATATATAATATAATATATAATATATTAATATAATGTATATTACACATAACATAATAGAGAGTTTATTAAGTGTGTGTGTATATATATAATCCCATTAATTTTGTCCCTCTACAGAACCCTGACTAATACAGCAATTTCTCCTCCATGATTCTTTATAGAGTGAGGGGAGTCTTCCTGTTAATACCATAGCAGCTCCAATTGCTAGAACCGAGTGAAATGTCAGGATACTCCTACAGAAACACTTGTAAAGCTACTGTGTTTTGTCAAGAAAGAATATTTTACCAGCAAGTAAGAAGGGCTCAGGAGTTCCGTGAAGACAACTCTAAATCTACCAAGCAGGTCAGAATTACTTGTCTTCCTTCCACAGCACCCTGCCCCTTTCCTTAGTGTCCGTTTCCATGAGTGGTACCCTCATCTATTTGGTCTCCTAAGCCATTTCTTCCTTTGCTCTACTATCCAAATTCAGTTTTTCACCAAATCCTGTCTATTCCTACTCTTATTACATTTCAATTCCATTTCTTTCCTAATATTTACAATGCCTCAGCAGTCCGTTTATGTCTCATCACTGCACTACTACAAAACCTTCCTACTCAATTCCCACACTAGGGTCTTAATCATTTTTAATTCCATAATAATATCACAAAATGTAAACGTTGTTATTTTATTCTCCTCCTTAAAGTTGTTACTGGTTCCTCAAAACTTTTAGGATGAAATATTAATACATAGACTAATATTTTAGCACATAGTTCTTTTTCTGACTACTGCTTCCTCCAAGGCTTCATATCATGTTGTTTCTCCAAATGCAATTAATACACTAGCCGTATTAAATGTATTTCACCTCTATGATTCTGAACATGTTAATCACCCTTTATAAAACATCTCTTCCTTACTCTCTTTCTTCTCTAATGCTTGTCTTTTAAGACTCAGCTCAATACTCCTCCAAAAATCATTTCTTGACCCAGAAATATAAATTAGGCACCCAATTCTCCCATGCATCCTTGGCATGCATTAGTCATAGAATTGGTCATATTTTCTTACAATTTTTATCTAGATATTTTTTCAATGTCATTGAGTAACCTTCTTGAGAAAAAGAATGTTATATATATACTTTTTTATTAATGTAGAATTGATGAATTAATTCAGCTCACTGCCATGAGAGAGTTTCCAGATCACAGTTAAGAAAAGGAGAACCAGGTAGAGTCCAGCAGAGTCCATGAGCTGAGGAGAGTTATGAGATTCCAGGTAGAACAAAGTGACTACAGTTCAGAAGACAGAAAGCTGGTGAGGAGAGAACCGCAAATGCTGAAGATTTGCAGAGGCTCTCCATTGAATATTTTGCTGAATGTGATCAGCATGTGAATTTGAGAATACTAAACAAAGCTGAGGATTGGAGGAACACTCAAAGAAAGCAGTGCCTGATACTCACACAAGATTGGAAAATCTCATAATTGGACAGATCATATAAAAATATCTTATTTCTGTAGTGGAGAATAATTAGCCCTAAATTGCACACTGTTCCTATCCCACTTAAAATATCTTAGAGACCATACTAGAAAGATCAAACTATTTTTAAGTAGCTTAACTGCAATCCAAAACAACACTCAAGAATATTTATTGGAATACAAACACATTCTACATCTAAGAAGGTGAAATACAGAATGTCTAGCACCTGGTAAAAAATACCGACATGCAAAATGCAGGAAAATATAATACATAATGAGGAGAAAATAACTTCAAAATCAACCCAGAAGTGAAAACGACATTGATGAGTACCACAAATGGTGACTTAATGAGTAATATACAATATTTTTTCTAAAGAATGCAGGAAAATATAATACATAAAGACGAGAAAATAAATAAATAAAAATGAACCCAGTAGCGAAAACAAAATTCATGAGCACCACAAACGGTTACTTAATGAGTAATATATAAGATTTTGTCTAGTTATTTAATCTTTTACAAAGTTTATTAACTGTTCAAATGAAAATAATAGAAATGCAGTCTGAGGCTTATAATTTACATAAAAGAAAAACATATTACAATAACAGCACAAAAGTTGGGAGGAGAGCAATGGAAATATGCAGTTTTCATGTTCTTATATAGGCAAAGTAGTATACGTTCACTAGTAGATAGTCAGTGATAACTTAAAGATATATACTACAAACTTAAATATATACTATAAATCTATAAGCAACCACTTGAATAATAAAAGGTAGAGTTACAGTAATAAGAAAACAGCAAATAAAATAAAATAATCATAAAAAATCAATTAATCCAAAGGCAGGCAGAAAAACAGGAGAAAGTTAAAGAAAAAGAACAGATGAGTCAAACGTACATCAACAGCTGGATGATAAATTTAAACTAAACCAAATCAAGAATAATGTAAACTATAAATGGTCTTAAGTAGTCTCGATTAAAAGGCCTAGATATATAACAAAGCAATACTCAATATATGGTCTACAAGAAATGTACTTCAAATATAAGGAAACAAACAATCTGAAAGTAAATTGATTGAAAAAGAAAAAATATGCTAATACTAAGGAAAAGAGGGCTGCAGTGGCTATATTAATATAAAAATTAAATTTCAGAGTAAAGGGTAGCATTAGGGATAAAGGAAGTCATTTCATATTGATAAAGTGATAACATTCTATCTGATAACAGCAGGATACACTTTCTTTATAAACATTCACTGAACATTTACCAAATCTACCATATTCTGCATCATAAACTCATCAACAGCATATAAGGATGATAAATGAATATGCATCCAAATAACAGAGCCTCAGAATATATTAAACAAAAACTGTTCTAACTGCAATTAAAAATAGATAAGTCTAAAGCTTATCTATTTTATAATCAGATATCAATACACCATATCAACATTTGATAAGGGAAGTGGACAGAAAATCAGTAAGTGTATGGATGATGTCATCCACACTGCCAATAAGCCTGATGTAATTGACAATTGTGGAATATTCCACTAAACAAGAGCAGGATACAAGTACTCACTAAACATTTATCAATATCCCTCATATTTTCTATCATAAAAGAAGTCTCAATAAATTCAAAAGATTCAAGTCATACAAATTATGTTTTCTGATCACTGGTAGAATAAATTAGAAATCAATAGCAGGAAAAAATCTTGAAAATCTTTAAATGTTTAGAAACTAAATAGTATAAATAGAGTCATAGAATGAATTTTAAAAAATAGAATGCATTTTTGAAGAAATGTAAATAAATTCATAATCTATCTGAAATTGTAGATTACTACTAAAAGAGTTATTGGGAGAAATATATACTAATAAAGGCCTATAAAGTAAGAAAATTTAAATTAAAAACCTAGAATCTAGGAGAAAATGAAAAATTTTAAATCAAGCAAGTAGAAGAAAATAAATAATAAAGGTTTAAGCAAATATTAATGACATAGAAAAAAATAGAGAAAAATCTATGAAACTAAAAACTTGTCCTCTGAGCAGATCAATAACAACTGATAAATATCAAATCAGACTGAAATGGGTAAAAAAGAAGATAATGTACTTACTAATATCAGAAATAATAGAAATAATATAATTGCTGCTTCTATATAGATTAAAAAGATAATAAGAAATATGAACCATTTTAGGCTAATAAATTCCATAACTTGGATGAAAAGAACAAATTCTTTGAAAGACAGGAAACCAAAAAAAGAAATAAATTAATAGTCTAAATTAGTGCAATCAAATTATAGTTAAAAGCCTCTCAACAAAGAAAACTCTTGGCCAGGATGTCTTCATTTGTGAATTTTATGACATATTTAAGAAAGAAATAATATTATTCTACAGAAAGTTTTCTGGAAAACTGAAGAGTTAGAAATATTTCCCAACTCATTTCATGAAGCCATCATTATACACATATAAACATAGAATGATATTGTAAGTAAAACTACACATCAGTATCTCTCATGAAGATAGATATAAAGATTCTGAACAAAATTTTGGCAGTTATAATCTAACATACATAAAGGAGATAATCATCATGAGCCTGTGGGGATTATTCCATGATGCAGAGTTTAACAATTAAAAATCAATCAATATAATTCACTGCAATAACAAAGGAGAAATATTAATATGAGCATTTGTCCAAATCTAGATTTTGCTGATTTCTGATAAAATTTCAGTAAACTAGAAATATAGGGGAACTTCCTAAATTCCCTTATGAAAAACATCTCTACCGCTAATTCCATACATAACGGTGAAAGAATATCTACAAAAACATCCCTACAGCTAACTCCATATGTAATGGTGAAAGTCTGAATATTTTCTGCTAATATAAATAGCAAGTCAGGGATATCCGCCCTCACTACTTCTATTTAGCTTTATATTGGAGATCATAGACAGTGAAATAAGCAAATAAGATATTTTAAGAGCATATAGATTAGAAAGAGAGGAGTAAAATTTTCTCTTATTTGTGGGCTAGATAATTGATTGTGCAGGATACTTGCTAGAAACCGCAAGATATCCACTAGAACTAATGAGTTTAGTAACATTACAAGATACAAAAGTACAGAAATCAATTGTATGTTTAAATAATAACAAAGAACAATTGAAAATTCAGTAAAAACATAGTGTTTTCAGTAGCACCAATATCATGAAACACTGAAGGATAAATGTTATAATAGTTGTTATAGACATGGGTATGAAAATGAAAAAACATTGCTGAAAGATATTTTTAAAAGATCTAAATAAATGACAATACATATCATGCTCATATGTCAGAAGATAAAATATTTTTAAGATATCAAGTGAGACCAGATCCATCACCCCAAAATAATGCTATTTATATAAAATTCCAGAAAATGCAAAGGCATGTATTATGATAGAAAATAAATAAGTTGTTCCCTTGGGCTAGGTGGGGGAAGAAGGAGGGGAAGTGTTGAAGGAAGAATTATGAAAAGATATGAAGAAACTTTGGGATGATTTTTGTGCCCATTATTCTGATTGTGGTGATGGATCAATGAATGTAAATATATATATAATTTAGCAAAATGTAGAGTTTAAATTAAAATGCAAGGTTTATTTTATGTCAATGAAAGCACAATTAAGGTGTCAAAAATAAATAGAATAAAATAAAAAAATTGTGTGTCTATATTTCCATGTACATAATTTAAAAACATGAGTATTGTAACTTTTAAAACCTTTATTCATAAGTACATTATCTTATATACATATATGTATTTTTTTCCCCTCTGGAAAGAAAAGGGCTAATTTCAGCCAGCAATTCACCCTTTGTTACAAGGGAGACATTTGGATAGTCTTGACTAAATCTTCTTATAAACATGCAAATATGATTTGCTAGCAGGGGATGTGGAGGTTTCTTTTTAGAATGACATAACTTGTCTGTCTAGATCACTTATTATAAATAAACCTACACTTGTTTATGGTGCTTGGCTGGCTGGAAAATTGGGAGTAAAATGTATTCTTCTACATGTGTAACTAATGAATTATATAAAAAGGAGTTCTCAAAACAAAATAGCTTTCTTTATAAACAATGTTTCTGCATACATAGTTTAGAACTTATCTATCTGAACCCAAAAACAATCTATAATATGGGAGAAATGATGTGTTTTGAAAACTGCGTTTGATGGATCGACACTTCACATGAAATTGCTACAACTGTACTTGATTCTGTCTTGTGTCCTTGAAGTCATTAGTAAAGTTTGACGTTGTACAACATATATAATTTTCAAAAGTCAGCGTGGCGACTCAACCCTTTGTATTTACACAACCTCACTGTGCCTAGTATAGTTTTGGTATACAGAATAAATTCAGAGACACTTCATTACTGATAGCTTATAATCTGATAAAAAAGTAGAGCATTGACTTTTGTTCTCAATATTCCCTGAAATATATATTTATATATGTACAGATGTGTAACATCTATATTATAAAAGTATATAATATAACAGAGCAGGCATGATGGCTCATGCCTGTAATCCCAGCATGTTGGGAGGCTGAGGCAGGTGGAATGCTTGAGTTCAGGAGTTCAATACTAGCCTGGCCAACATGGCAAAACCTCGTCTCTACTACAAATGCAAAAATTAGCCCTTCATGGTGGTACATGCTTGTAGTCCCAGCTACTGGCGAGGCTGAGGCACGAGAATCACTAGAACCTGGGAGGAAGAGGTTGCAGTGAGCCAGTATTGTGCCACTGCACTCCAGCCTGGATGACAGAGTGAGATTCTGTCTGAAAAAAAAATAAAGTATGTAATATAACATAAAACATTTTATAGTATTTTGCACGTAATTGATGGCACAATTTTCAAACTGGGTGATGTTTTATACCCTGATACGTCATATGTGAGATAAACATATTTACTATGGTTAAAATTTTATAAATACCAAAATGTCTAACCTTAGAATTATTTCTAAAATAAGTAATTTATATTTAGTACACACCAGTCGAAGCTCACTGTTTTTCTGTGGTACTTGTTTTAGTGTGTGAGAAGTTTTTGCTCTCCCTTTTTCTCATACTTTTTAATAGAAAGTTCCAAAACCTGGGATTCTAGGAATTTTATATCATTTTGGTTCAATACTATTCTGGATTCTAATATAATGGTCTGAAGTTTGATGCTGTTTGAAGAAGCTGGGGTTCATCTTGTGTGATGCTTTGAAAATGAGAAGAAAGGCCTTTCTTATATTTGAAAGTGTCCTGGCAATGAGCAAAGGGTAAAGAAAATCACTGCAAAATGCTGTTTGCTCAATTCAAAAGGCAGTCTGCTATTTTATGGGCCATTTTTATTCTTTGACTGGCTTCCCTGGAGAGATTCAAATAAAGAGGTTTGAAATATACCAGGTTGAAAGGCTGAATATGTCAAGAGTATGGATCACTGAAGCAAGATCTTCATCTTGCAGCTTAATTTTCTGGCTGGAGCACTTTACAAATGAACAAAGACATTCACGGTTACTGCCGATGCCTCAGACTCCAGGAACATCAATGAGTCTCTAAGGGGCTCAAAATATTTCACCACATTGAACATCAATGGGGAAGCCTCTTTTTAGCAGAACAGATGTTACAAACTTTACCAAAATTATCAATTCCTCCTATCAATAGTATACTTTTTTTTTTTTACATCTACAGCATGCGCTAAGGCAAGCAAGTTGTAAATGCATTTTCTTGAACATTTTATGCAACAGAGAAACCGGCAGTTTTAGTGCGCAAAATACACTTTAAAATTGGCAATATTGAGCTGTGTATCCTTTGAATACTTCTATATTTTTTAATGTTATTCATTTTCCTGTGACCTCTTGAGCAGAAAGCACAAGAGCTGAACTCTGTGGTGCTTAGCATTTGAATTGATTCAGTAAGTATAAACTATAGTTATTTGTAGAGATCCAAAGTACTTTTTATTCAGAATTTATTGATTAGTAATAAATGCACTTTCCAACTCCACCAGCATGACTCTGGAATGGAGTAGATAATTTGAAGTCCAATGTAGGAAATTTAAAAGTCTTAGATTCACAGGATAATTTAATCTCTCCTACACCAAAAACATTAATGCTCTGGAAAAGATGTAGGGCATGGGTAGTTTGACAGAAGGGTGGGTTTGAAGGACAGTTCCCCCAACCCATATACTAGAATGATGTCCTATTTACAAAGAAACCACCAGGCTTTGTAATGTAATTTACCAGGCTTTGCCTGACAATGCCCCTTTGAATTGTAAAAATTGGGTTTAAATAAATCCATAAAAATAAATATAACCCCAAAGACAGAGACCTTAGAATGGATGATGACCCACCAAAGATGAGAAACTGTACACAGATATAATTCTGATAGAAGTATCACAAAATAATTTATGAGAGTCAAAGAGTAAGTCATCTAAAGAAATGAACACGACCACACAGCAAGCTCTTTGTGAGCTCAGATATGAAAATGACATGGGAAAATGTAGGAAGCGAGACCCAAAGCAAAAGATGAATCTTTAAACATTAAACAATGTCTAATAATGATGGCAGGAAGATTAAAGGTAAAACACGCGGTGACAACAGCAAGATAAGAAATGGTTAGAAGAAAAAGCATAAGAAAGGATGAGTCTGCTCATGTGAGGTCAATGTCAAATGTTGACGAGGACAAAATAAGAAAGTAGAAGCCATTCATATTTTTCTACTTTATGAATTATCATTTCATTTATATATTTAGATATAAATTTACATAGTTTATTTTTTATTGTGCACACACTATATACTAGACAAGATACAGAGTTCTATCTGGGAAGGAAAATGTTCATCCAACTGAAAAAATAGAACAAACATAAATAAAATAACTATATTTTAACTTTGATGACTGAAGAGCACATAACAACTTTTCAAGATTATCTTTTTTTATATTATTATTTACTTTTTTTTTTTTTTAACTTTAGGTTCTGGAATACATGTGCAGAACATGCAGGTTTGTTACGTAGGTATACACATGCCATCGCGGTTTGCTGCACCCATCAACCTGTCATCTACATTAGGTATTTCTCCTAATGCTATTTACAGCTAATATTTATTTAGCATATCCAAGAGCTTAAATGTTACCTTTAATCTTCATTCCAAATTATAATCCAAAGTTGACAAATGAGAAAAGCTGAGCTAAATTAAATTTCTAAAGGGAGCTAAATTAAATTTCTAGAATTTATATTTTCTTTAAAGCAAGAATCTAACTAACTCCTTTTTTATTTTCGGGGGCTCCTCCGATCTGCTGCTTTTTTTTTTTTTTTTTTTTTTTGAGGCTTTCCTGTCACTATGGAAATATCGAGGCACTTTTGGCAGCTGGAATGCAGACAGACCCAGCACAACCAAGTCACTTTTCCCACATGGAGATTCTGCAGTCTTCAGCAGAGATGCAAATTTGCAGATTTGGGTAATAAAGATCATAGCCTTAAACAAGACTTCCCTGATGTCTACCTTCTGCCCTGTACTTTTTGCTTTTGTATCACACCATTTTTAAAATCACTTTAATGAAAAGTATTTGAACATTTTCTTTGTGTGTTTACTATATACAACTCTATAATGGAATCTCTATGACAAGAAGAGCTTTGTTTGTCTTTTTCTATGCTGCTTACCCAGTACCAAGAATAATGCCTATTATCTAGTGGCACTCCATATATATTTAGTGAATATGTTTATGAATTATGAGAGAAAAGGCCACATTAAGAACTCCTTATTTGTATAAAAATAGTAAATTAAAAGCAACACCACAATCATGGAGAAATGTAAGATTACTGTCACCATAAAATTATTGAAAGATGCAGAAATGCTCATTCTAGCTGCAAAATATATTTTCTCTAGAGTGGCTGATGAAATTTTTTTAAAAAATAAGTTTGATGTTACAGAAATAACTTTTGGCTTCTTATAGGGCCCCAGTGGAGAATGGGATACCAGAGGACCAGGTGACCTAAGCTGTCTCACTTGAATAAGATATATCTGATATATCTAGCCAAAAGGTTGGACTTACCCAACAAACTTTCATCATCATATATGGACAGGAATAGTTTCGAACAGATACTAAAGGCACAAATAAAGTAAGATTCAACTTCATTCACACTCCCTATCTATCTATATCCTGCCACACTGTAGCCCCTCTTCAGGCCATAAATATGACTAGCCCAAATAAGAGGAAATAATTTAAACTTGGCTTCCCAATGGCTCTGCATAATATGCTGTCACCAGCTATAAATGAAATGCAGCATGACATTTCTTTTAGGACTTTCTCTTGAAGAAAGAGAAGAGAGTCAATCTCCCGCATGGCCATTTTGTCCACTTAAGGATGTATGGCTTTGTTCACTTATAAGGATGGATGCCTTAACATAGAGATATATTATGGTTTATGCTTGATGTCTAAGGTTTTGAGATGATGGTGTAAGTGGTCAGGGACTTGGAAAGACTGAAATTAGACATTTGGTGACAAAGAAATTTTAGAAAGAAGTTTGAAACTGGATTCCATGAATGAGAATTGCCCCTGGCCATCATACCTATGCTAGCAACACCATCCTGGGAACACTAAATGCCTGATATACCACATATTCTCCAACACAAAAATATATAATTATCTAGAAAAAATAAGTAAAGCAGAAAACTGATGCCTTAAGGAATTTGGGGTCTCATAATATACTGTGTATCATCCAGAGAGCTAGTATTATAGACTAGTGAAATGACTTATTCATTGGTTAAAAATACATTTTAGACTGCATAGAAATATTTCTGTTCATAGTTACTTGAGTATGATTATCAATAGTGTCCTCTTTCACTCATAAAACATAATTATTTGGATGGCAAATTATATCTAGCAAACCTGTGTTTAGATGAACCTCGGAGACAACATTTTATATTACTCTGTAGAGTGGTATGTTTTACTGGAAGTCTACTGTGAACTCTTGAAGGCAAGAAAGGCCTATATAATGGCTTATTCTTTACTAATAAGATGTAGCTTTTTTACTAGAGAAAGGTGATCAACAATGTACTGCTAACAAATAAACAATACATGTAATAAGCAATATCAAAATGAGAGAAAGGAAAGAGACAGAGAAAATGAGAGAGATTTATTATGGAAATTGGCTTATGCAATTATGGAGAGTGAGAAGTCCCACAGTCTGCCATCTGCAATCTGGAAACTCAGAAAAGCAAGTGGTGTAATTCAGTCTGAGACCAAAGGCGTGAGAATCAGGGGAGCTGATGGTGTAAATCCAAGTCCAAGGGCCAGAGAAGAGGAGATATGTTTCAGCTCAAGCATGCAGGCAAGTATACATTTTTCCTCTGACTATTTTACTAAAGCCCTCAAAAAATTAGATGATGTCCACTCATAATTGAGAGGGAAATAGACTTTATTGAGTCCACCAGTTCAAATACTAATCTCATCCAGAAACATTCTCACAGACACAGCCAGAAATGCCTATTTGAGCACCCCATGGCTAGGCAAGTGGACATATAAAATTAACCAACATAGTGAATAAATGTTAGTCCTCCAGAAAGGTGAAAAATTGACTTTTTACCTGAAATGTATTAATTCTCACTTTCTATACAGGGAAAAAATTCTATTGAGCTTTCTTTTCCGGGTACAAAAGATAATTAAAATGGAATTATAGGCCGGGCACAGTGGCTCACGCCTGTAATCCCAGCACTTTGGGAGGCCGAGGTGGGCGGATCACGAGGTCAGGAGATCCAGACCATCCTGGCTAACACGGTGAAACCCCGTCTCCACTAAAAATACAAAAAATTAGCCGGGCGTGGTGGTGGGCGCGTGTAGTCCCAGCTACTCGGGAGGCTGAGGCGGGAGAATGGCGTGAACCCAGGAGGCGGAGCTTGTAGTGAGCTGAGATAGCGCCACTGCACTCCAGCCTGGGCGAAAGAGTGAGACTCCGTCTCAAAAAAAAAAAAAAAAGAAAAAAAAATGGGGTTATATACTACATTGGTACTTACGGAGCAGGCATCTGATCAAATTTGGCAATAGTTTTTCCAACTCAGTATTATGAATCTTGAACAAGTTTTGCAATCATGTAAGAACAAATTGATGTTAACTTACAACTGTGAGGTGCACCCTACCAGTAGTATACATCAATAGACTATTAAGTGGTAGCAACAATAGAAAATCATCATTCTAACAGGATATTCCTGGTGGCCTAAACTTGGCTGCCACTCCTGCTCCCGTTCCACCTTCCCATGAATTCTTTGAACAACTAAATATTCCTTCAATAGACCAGTTTTCTTCTTAAAATAGCCAGAATCTACCAGGCACCATGGCTTACGCCTGTAATCCCAGCACTAGGTCGAGGAGGGCGGATCACTTGAGATCAGGAGTTCATGACCAGCCTGGCCAACATGGTGAAATCCCGTCTCTACTAAAAAATACAAAATTTAGCTGGGCGTGGTGGCAGGCGCCAGTAATCCCAGCTACTCGGGTGGCTGAGGCAGGAGAACCGCTTGAACCTGGGAGGCAGAGGTTGCAATGAGCCGAGATCGCGCCATTGCACTCCAGCCTGGGCCACAAGAGAGAAAACTCCGTCAAAAAAAGAAAGAAAGAAAAGAAAAAAAAAAAAAAGAATCAGTTACTTTTTGTTTAGTCAACAACTCTGACAAATATATCTACATTTGAAAAATTGTAAAAATGTATACACAAAACTTTTCTAAGCAAAAGGTTCACATAGTGTTTAAATAGTAGTTTACATGCAACAAGACCTAACAGTTTTGGCTGATCTAAGAATTAATACAAAGTAGAAATATAATGTATCTTACAGAAAGTAGAGTAGAAGTACAATATGTGTTAATAAAAGGCAATGCTCAGAAAAAAAAAAAGTAATAGTACTACTAAGCTATTCAGATTAGCATTAATTACTTCAAATAAGGGCATTGTATTTTTAGATGTACTATGTGTAGTTGTAAGACAAAAAACCAGGATCAGAGATCAGAAGTTACAGGTCTGAAGATTTCAGCTAAACACCATACCGAATATTTAATAAGCTTTTCAAAAATTGAATTATCTCACTTGGGAGACTATAATGAAATGAGACTTTGTCCTAGATCTTTTTCCCATACGTAACAGTTATTGCCTATGTGATTTTCAGCAAATAACTTTTCTAAGATACAGCCCTTTCATTTCTGTAATAAAAAACTATAAGACCAGAACCAGTTTACCATTGTATTGGTTTCCTCATTTATGACTTAAATAAATCTTTGACATATGCTCACTCTATTTATTTGTGTAGGAATTTTTAACTTTTTAAAAATGATCCCTTGACAGTAAGATTTCCAAGCAGACTCATCTTCTGGAGCCAGTTCAACTGCATGACCCCAAAAAGTACACTTCATGGGCTGTTTGGGTCCAGGCATGTATATTGTTGGTTCTGAGAGTAAATTGCAAGGTGCAAAATAATTTTACTTCAGCTGTCTCTCTGATTCTCTGGGATATTTTTCTTCCAATTCTGGGTTTTTATTTGTATTTCTTTTTTGGGGCCAAGTTTAGCTCTGAGCCCGGACTGAACATGGTTTCCCCATTGGTAGCAGCAGTGTTTGGGAATCAGATTTTTATTTTCTGATCATTTCGTTTTTTCCGTTGAGTAAAAGCAGGGCTTTATTCTTTGTCAGATAAGAAATGACTGAAGATTTGGTGGGTTAATTGTGTTGTGGTCTGCCTCTCTGTGAAGCAGATCACCTCCAAAGATGGTTGGCAATAATTTTCCTACTTCCTTCTTCAAGAAGTGGAGTCTTACTATTTCCTTTTTTTGAATCTGAGCTGGTCTCGTGACTTGCTTTGAACAATAGTAGGTGACAGATTAACTGTACACTAATTCCAGGCCAAGTCCACGTGACAACTTTCACTTTTGCTGTATTAGAGCTACAATACAACATTTAAGAAGTCAAATTATGCTGCTCGTGAGGGAGATGCCAAGCCACATTTGTTCCAGCCATCTCGGCTTAGGCACCAGACATGCAAGCAAAGGCATCTTGCACTTTCAAGCCTCAGCCAAGTTCTTGGCTAAATGAGTGACCCCAGATAACAAAGAGTGATGATATAAAGGGTAATAGGGCAATCATTACTGACATTAAGATCATAATATGTGTATGGACAATTTGTTATTATCAATATATTATTTCCTGCTGGTTTTCTCATAATGTTTTTTTAAATTATATTCTTAATGATTTTCATTAATTCATTTCCATTTGTATTGGAACAGCTGAATTAAATTCAGTGAAAGTATACAAAACTTGACATAATGCCTCTCTTGGATTTTACAAAAAGTCTTCTTACATTTTTAATGAGAACTTAATTTTTGTTCTTTTAAGAAGAGAGGAAAATTTTTACTCTATATCTTTGTTTTTAACATTAAAATTGATGTATTTTCATGACTTCACACATGGAAAAATTAGGCCTAAAACAATTGTATTAATTTACAAATGTTTCATTTGAAATCTTTAGTATCTTTTATTATTATTAATTTAGCCCTTAATTCAATGACGATATTAGAGGTATCAAATATATCTAATCAACACAGTTTCTACATATTAAGGTCATCAACTCTGCATGACTCTGGTACTAATAGTAGATGTTTTTATGCCTGTCAGTTTCTAACAAACCCTGCCTTTCTCCTGAGCTGTGATGAGCATACTTAACAGTACAGTTAAGAAAGGTGCTTGTTTCCCATTGATTGTGGATTTCTTTCCTTTCCAAATAATATATCACAATTTCTTTATAATATTTAATTTTCATTACAGTTCATGTGACATATATAATTCTCTCTTTAATCAGAGCTCAATCATGAGCCCTTGTTTAGATCATAGAAACAGACAAGACATTTTTCTATGTGGGATACAATGGCATTTCCACAGGGAGGCATCAGTCTTCTGATCTGTTTATTTGATTGCTTTAGCCCTTAACCAGAAAACATCTGGCAAAGTAAACCATTGTTGCAGCACTAAATCTGGAAGTTTTTGTTTTTAAGTTTCTTTTCATTCTGTGAAAAATCATTACTTTCTCTGGAAAGAAAAGAAAAAGCTATTACTATTAGAAAAGCATGACTACACATTGTGAATTTTTAAAATATTGATCACAAATTTCAACATGAATGTAGATGCCTACACTATTAGAATGGTTTTACTTGGTTTCAGTTTTCTAGTTTTTGTTAAAGTATCTCCACCATCCCCACTTTAATTTTAGGTTATTCCAACCAGACATTGAGAAAGGCTGAAATTCTCATTCGACTACATTTTACCCACTTTGAAAACAAACAGATAATTGACTAATGTTCTGCTGAAACAGTAAAGGCATATTCATATACCTAAATTAATAGTGTTTGGCATATTTGTCTTTTGACATACATAATGCAAATGTATGGCCTTATATATAGTTATCTTTATCCTGTATCTTTACACATACACAGACACACACACACATATATACATATATATGCATAGTTGTATGTATAGACACACACAGATATAATCTCAGTATTCCTTTATATATATATTATTACTAAATATAATTTAGAAGGCATTCAATTGTACTGTAAAACCATGTCCTAGATTTCATTATTTAACATTATTTCACCATTAATTTAACAACCATTTCTTAAAATATATTTATTTGTGTCTCACATGCTTACATACATACATATGCTAGATATACGTGTATGTGTATACATAAGCATGTTAGATACAAACAAGTTGCTTAGAATCACAGTTATAGCCAAAGAATGACTTCTCTGTGTTTTGGTAACACATTCCCTAATGACTCTATTATTAGCTCCATTGGGACCAATTTAAATTATCCACCCATGTTCTCATGGATTGAATAAGGCTATATATCATTGTTTAAATGTACTACTCAAAAAATTGGAATCCACGGGGAAAACATAGAAACATTAGGTAAACAAAAATCATCTACTTCCAACCAATACTCTTTTTTACAAAGTTTTAGAAACAATTTCTTCCTTCTAATTTACTTATGTTTAAGGTATTAAGAGGAGTCAGAAATTTAATTTTTATTTTTTACATTTTTTTTTCTCTTAGGAAAATACTCAATATTCACACCATGAGATATGTTCTACTACAGCAAACCCAGGAAAAAGGAAAGGCAGATTTTATTCACTAAGCAGTTTCTATCTTATGCAAGTTACTGTGCTAATGTCTTTATATACATATAACCCTTGGCTCATAACGATACTATGAATCTAGCTATACTCCTATTTTATCAAAGTAGTTGAAATTCCAATGTTATTTGAAACATTTTCTATCTGGCTCCCAGAATTGCAATATCTTCATGAACAGAACTTGCTTATTCCTGCTTATTTACAACATTTCACAATCATGCCTTTTACAACTTATATGCATACGTTCCTTTACATCTTTTACCCATTATTTACTATTTCATATATGCAAAAATGTACTTCACTCAGAACTTTATGCAGCTGCCAACTTTGATACAGATACATTACTCCAATTTTATTCTCTTTTCCTTTAAATTTTACTCCTGTTACTTACTACTTTGTGGAGTTATCATATGTATTCTTTTCATTTTATGCTTTCATTGTGTGTACTCCACAGTGGACTGTAAACAACCTTACAACAGGGACTATGTATAATTCACTGATGTGTATCAAGTGACTAAAACTATGCTTGTAACAAAGTAAGAATTAACGAAATATTTGTGATTGACAGGATAAATAAAAGAGTGTGTAAATGAGTCCTAGGAACTGTGATAAATGAAATTATATTGTCTTTAACTCTGTAATGGTGTCTTGCTACCAGCTGGTAGACAGAAATTTTCAGGAGCTCAAATTGCAGAAACCCAGAAAGTTTTAAATTAAAGGTCACCATCTGGAATTATATCCACACATACTTAGTTCCAAAACACTGGTTTAGGGGAATTATTACTTTTCAGACTCATTCACTAATTCTCAAAATCGTTTATTTACCAAAAAGCAGAAGTTGTCATTGGAGACTTGTAAAAGGCCAATAGTTCCATCTTAATTGAAGACTGTGTCAAACTAAAATGATGCTCTGAGTATAAAAAACAAAATTATGGATTAATGTAATGTATAACATATTAATTTTTAAAAATCATAATAAAGAAAAAACCTATCTAGTTGTATTGTTAAATGCTTATAATAAGCATAAAAGTAAGCAAAATTAAATTATTTTATGAAATAAATAAAAACACGGAAGGCATAATCACCTAATAATGCGTGATGTGTAACAAAATTCATTGTTATGTAATTTAACTATATTGTGTATATTTTATATTGATGTAGTTCTATACCATTATTAAAGTACCATAACATCTATTGACACAGTTAATTCTCACATGAACATTTTGAATTAGATATAGAAGATATTTTCTTGTCCCATTTGTAATAAAAAAATCAGTTTTAAAAGTACAAAGTTATTTCTCTAATTCATTCTTTGACAAATGTTAATTGAAAAATTAACCAAGTTCCCGGCAGTGAGTAAAACAGAAATATTTTCTCTTGTCGTAGCATTTTTGGGCTATAATAGATGCATATTAGACAAATAAATACACAAAGCGGTATTAAACAATATGACAAAAATAATAGCACAAAGTTCATACAATTGGGGGAAACATCTCAACTGACAGTTCAGGGAAGGCTTTCTTGAGGAAATATTTGAACTTAAACATAAAGAATCAGTAGAGATTACCTGGGAAGGAAAGACTGAAATGATTATTCACTCATTCCTGAAAAGGAATTAATAGATACAAATAGCCTAACACAGAAGAGAGCTGGCACTAAAATCTACATCTTTTAATTTATAATCCAATTTTGTTACACTATAATAAAGAGAGTGGTTGCAATTCATTTATTCTGAGAAAATAAACAAACTAATTAACAAAGTAGATGATATTCTAAACTAAGATACCTGTCTGGCTACTATAGCAAAGAACAAATAGCACTGGCAGAAAGCAGAGTATTGCAGAGGTCACGCCATGGGGCAATTACATGCCACTGATAGTGAAACCACTGAGCCTATTACTTCATCTATTTACTCAGCAGGTTATACAAACAGCATTTTCTAAGTGTGCCATAATGTGAAAAACAGTTGAATCACTGGATTAAACAAGATAGAGTTTTATTTCTTTCTTAAATAACAATCTAAGCACGATCTGACCAGGGCTATTATTGCAGCACCACTGCATCAGGGGTCCAGGACCAATTCATGTTTTGACACTGAAATCTCTACAGCGCTACCCCACAGGAATGGTCCAAGATGCTACATGACCATATCTGTTCTCTAAATTGTTTGAAGGCTCACGCCTTCCCAATAAAAGCATAGTAAAAGAATTGAACACATCACTTCTGGCAATATCCCATTGGCCAGTAGATAACCAATGACCATGTTTAATTTCAAAACAGTCTATAAAATGTAGTCTTTCCTTTAGGTGTGCTTGTTCCCAGCTAAAATTAAAGGGTTTATATTGTTAATGGCCCATTCATTTGACAAGAATTGCTGAGTGAATTCTAGGTGTCAGCAGTTTTCTAAATACAGATACATTGGAGAGATACATAAGTAAACCAAATTAAAATTTCTACACTTACATTTACATTCTAATAGGAGAGACAGGCAGTAAGTAATAAATACTAAGATAAGTATATTAAGGTGTCTTTTCATTCGTAAATATTATGAAAAAATAGAAAAAGGAAAGGGTATTGGTAGTAGTAAGCTGGTAAATATTTTAAAACCTGCTCTGTAAAAGAATTCCTTACGTGTATTGTTTTCCAATTTCCATACAGGAAATACTTCCAATACGATCAATTTTAAGCTAGCAATGTGATGTCAACAAACTTGTGAAATTTCTAAAATATTTCCAATCAACTATCATGAGCCTAAACAACTTGACTGCAGCGTATCACTGGAATATATGGAAGGCATGATTTGGAATTGTAATGTGGTGATCAGGAGAATACATAACACAATAACATCTGAGCTTTGTGGATATATGAGAGATGAGTGTCCAGGGATGGAAACAGCCATTGCTAAGAAATGAGGATCTGGCATTTTTGAGGAATAGTAAACAAGCCAACAGGGCTGGTGCCAAGTAAATAAAGAGGAATCATGTTGGAAATGAAGTGAAAGAGGAAACTGAGGCCAGATCATGTACAGTCTTGTTTATGCTTGGAAGAGTTTTGACTTTTAATGTGATTGAAATGGGTAGCCAGCCACTGAGGAGATTTGGGCAAAGAATGGAATTCTCTTATCTTACAAATACTTAAAATGATTCATTTTTAATATATTTATTTAACATATTTAACTATTTAATATTTAATGGTTGATTCAATATTTAATATTTAATGGTTGATTCATTGAAAATAGACTATAGAGATCATGTAGAAGGAGGGAGGTAAGTTAAAAAGTTATTGAAATAATTCAGGCCAAAGATAAATTGGTCTAGGCTAGTGGAAGAGGATCAGGGTATGTGAAAGAAAACAAGGACTCCATACGTTTTGAAGGAAGAGGCAATAGGATGTCACAAATGATTCAAGTTTTTTATCTGACTAACTGCAAGGATGGACGTAGCTCTTTGTGGTCTGACACATAAAAACTAAAAAACAAAAATCAAACTCATAGAAACAGAGGATAGAATGATGGCTAGCAGGGGCCAGGTTTAGGGGAAGCCAGGATGAAGAAATGTTAGAGTGTACAAAGTTCTACAGCATGGTGAATATAATTAACAATAATGTACTGTATACTGGAAAAACGCTGACAGATTTTAAATGTACTCATCACAGAAAATGTCAAGGATGTGAGGTGACTGATATGTTAATTAATTTGATTTAATTGTTCCATAATGTGTGCATATATCAAAACATCACATTGTATAACATCAGTATATAAAATTTTGTCAATTTAAAACATTTTATGGCAAAAAAAATTATTTTCTCTCCACCTGCTTTTCATCCAACATATCATGGTAAAATAGAAATGTAACTACAGGAACAGCTCCCTTATGGGGTAGGGAATAATGGAAAACATATAGCAGTTTACTCATCTAAATCACTTCTTATATCTTTGGAGGAATTGCAGACATCTTTGGACAACAACAGAACATTCCTGGGTTAGCTCATATCACAATCTCTGGTTCTATTCATTGTAAAGCAAATAGAATCATCTGTCCATCATCCTTATTGCCCCCAACTTTGCCTGCTGGAGCTTCCTTCATTGGTTATTATTCTCTATCTGCAAATCTGAATTGGCCAGTAAAGTGCATGCCCACCCTGAGAGTTTATATCATTCCAAAACCTATCCAGTGAGTACAGTCTCTAGGCCATGGGAGTGATTTTAAGTGTCAAACAAGAAAAGGCCTTTACAGGTTAGGCATACAATTTTACAGTGAATATAATCTTTTGGAAACATAGTGGACTTTGTATCCATTTCTATTCAGTGCAATGAATGAAACACAGACATGGATATATTCTAAATGTAAGTATTAATCCTGAAAAGTTTTATCTTACACTGCATTCTATCCATTCCTTGCTACACACTCCTTCATGGAGGTTACCTTGAGGCTATCTGAAATAAAAGCTTAGGTGCGATGGTAATACCCATAATCCCAATTTTGTGGCTGAACTGCTTCCCATGGCCTGCCAAAGAGTTCTTCATGGTAGTTATTTAAATGCATGAGGCCACAGTCTCTCCTGTTTCCAAAGGTGCTTCTTCAGTCACCTCTTATTACCACTTCAGTTTGGTATACAAAAACCATTGGATTTTCCATCATTGTCAAGGCTCAAATTACCAGAATTTGGGTAAAACAGATTGCAGGCTGAGGCCGAAACAATCTCCTATTTCAAAGCTGTATTCTCTGGTATCTCTTCTTTGCAACTCTAGGTTTTCTATGATGTTGTCTCTGTTGTCTTGCTGCAAATGTTAACAAGAAATCAACACTTCCAGTATTTTAATTTTTTCCTATTGGTTCCCCTTAAATTACAGGCTCCTTTGGCCTTTATTCTAACTTCTGAAATTCCCATTATTACAGAAAGTCTATTGGACAAATCTGGTAACAAATGGTTTGCTTTTATGTAACCAGGGTAACTGACCTTCTAGTCTACAACATCTGTGTCCTTGAGACACAAAAACACCATGCTGATGATTCCTTTTGAGACTTTGTAACAGCAACTCTACTTCTGGATCAAATGTTGTTTAAGTTTGTTTATAATTTCAAGTGATACAACAATATCAAGCTAAAAGTGGCTTTAAAAAGTTGTATGTTTTTATTTCTTACAAAATAGTACAAGTGAAAATACTCCAGAGATAGGGACCCTGTCTTCTAACTTGTTCTGTCATCCCTAGGATATTGCAATTGTTTATACATCCATGAAGATTCCTGAGCAAAATGTTTCAATGTTGAAAGTAGAGGTTATATCCATTTTATTTAGGAATGCAATCTGAAAGTTGCACTTGCATTTCATTGGCCTGAACTCAAGCATCTGAGTATTTAAGACAATCAAATGTGACTGAAAAGTACAGTCTCTATTTTTGATAGATAATTCCGTCTCTAATTTTAAGGTTATATTACTAAAATAATAATGTTAAAAACATAATCAATATTGGGTCATATCTCAAAATCTACGCTCAGGTTTCACATATTTTTCCTAGAGTCTAGGTAATTGTACATGTATTTTAAATATAATGCATGTAAAACCTAAGCCCTTAAAATAATGTTTTCACTTCAAGTTTAAGAGTTTAATCCAAAGTGTGAAATTGTTTACATTCTAAAACCCATTTCACCACTTTATACTATGTAACAATTATTGTATTATATTCTAAGCCTGATTTTCTTCATCTGGTAATGAAAGTCATATTTTTACTCGCATTGGTTTATGAGAAGACTAAATAAAATAAAAATCGAATAATATTGAGTATGAATACTTATTATGTGCCAGACTTTAAGTGATTTCTATGCAGTAGTCGTTTAATCTTCTAAACAATTCTATATTTTAGACGCAGCTGTTTTTCTTATTTTCCAAACAGATAAAGCAAGTCACAAATCCCATCTTCACTTAAGGTTGCAGAGATGGTGGCTAAAGTGGCTAAACTTCTATAAATTCTGACTCCAGAACTCCCACTTTCATTTAATGCACTATGTAAATAATTTCGCACATTTCCTAAATATAATATGTGCCTTGCATGGTATGCTGAATAATCTCTCCCTCCTCACCACCATGTCCATATCCTAACCTCCAGAATCCGTGAATATGTTAGGTTACATGGCAAGAGCGAATAAAGGTTGTAGTTGGGATTGAGATTGTTAATCAGATGATCTAACTTAAGAAGTTATCCTTTATTATTGAGGGGTGGGCAAGGCAATCTCAAATGTCTTTTAAATGTCGAAGAGTGAGGCAGAAGAGTCACATTCAAGAGTGATGCAATATAAGACTTCACCAGTCCATTTGCCTTTGAAGATGGAAGGAAGCTGTGGGCCAAGGAATGCAGGGAGCCTCTAGGAGCTGGAATAAGATTGGAAACAAAAAGCATGGGGGCTTTTTGAGAGCCCCCAGAAAGAAGTGTGATCCTACCAACAAATTTGTGGTAACTGGTTACAGCAGCCAGGGGAACTAAAACAGCATCTAAATTCACACATAAAATTAAGTTATACATTTTACTTTTTATGCTGTTTTGCTTTGGACAGAATGAATCACAAAATATTTCATTTTATATATGCATCTGTAACATTTTAAATAGAAAGTAATCTTGGACTATTAAAATTGTGCAGAATTAACACATGAAATAAATATATGATATCCTTCCAAGGGCGATTTTGCCTTATCTTTGTGTTTTTATTGGTCTGTTGTAGGTTGATACATTTTTTTTTAACATCTGGCCAATACCTTTGCTTTTTGTGGAGGGATGGTATACATTTTTAAATTTTATTTTTCATTGAGGTAAAATATACATATGAAATTGACCATCTTTACAATTTTCAATTTATATTTCAGTGGTAATGAATACGTTTATATTTTTATCTTCCCTATATCTCCCTCTCCCCACTACTCTTCCCAGTCTCTGGTAATCATCATGCTGCTCTCTATCTTTATGAATCCACTTTAAGCTGCCACATATGAGTGAGAATATGTGATATTTGAATTCTTGTGCTTGGTTTATTTCACTTAACATATGGCCTCCAGTTCCATCTATGTTGCTGCAAATCACAAGATTTTATTCTTTTATGTGACTGAATAATATTCCATTGTGTATGTATACCACATCTTCTCTATCCATTCATCTGTTGACGCTTAGGTTGTTTTCATATCTTGGCTATTGTGAATAGCACAGGAGTGCAGTTGTATCTTCAACGAACTGATTTCATTTTTTGATGTATACCCAGTAGCAGAATTGCTGGATCATATGATAGTTCTAGTTTTAGGTTTTTGAGGAGCCTTCATACTGTTCTCCAAAGTGGCTGTACTAATTTACATTCCCACCGACAGTGTATGAGGATTCTCCTTTCTCCACATTCTTGCCAGCATGTATTATTGCCTGTGTCTTTCATTAATGGCATTTTAACTGGGTTTAGATGGTATCTCACTGTGGTTTTGATTTCCATTTCCATGATGATTGAACATTTTAATATACATTTTATCCTTTTGTATGTCTTCTTTTGAGAAATATCTGTTCAGATGTTTTGTTCATTTTTTTAATTAGTTTATTTTATTTTTTGCTATTAAGCTGTTTGTGCTTCTTACATATTCTGATTACTAATATCTTGTCAGATGGGTAGTTTGCAAATATTTTTTTCCATTCTATTCTTTGTCTTTTCACTTTGTTGATGGTTTCTTCTGCTGTGAAGAAGCTTTTTAGCTTGGTGTGGTCACATTTGTCCATTTTTGCTTGATTGCCTGTGTTTTTGAGTTCTTATACACACACAAAAAATATTTACCCAGACCAATGTCCTGGAGAGTTTCCACAATATTTTCTTCTAGTAGTTTCATATTTTCAGGTGTTCAATTTAGTTTTAAATTTGCTTTGCTTTTGTTTTCGTGTGTGGTGAGAAATAGGGGATCTAGTTTTATTCTTCTGCATATGATTATCCAGTTTTCCCAGCACCATTTACTGAAAAGACTGCTCATTCCCCATTGTATGTTCTTGGTGCCTTTGTTGAAGATGAGCGTGGCTATAAATTCTTGGATTTTTATTTGGGTTCTATATTCTGTTCCATTGTTCTATGTCTGTTTTTATACCAGTACTATGCTGTTTTGTTTATGGAGCTTTGTAGTAAACTTTGAAGTCAGATAATATGATGCCTCCAGCTTTGTTCTTTTTTTAGGATTTGCTTTGGTTATTTGGGGTCTTTTGTGGTTTTATATAAACTTAGTACTTTTTATTTTTATGAAGAATGTCATTCATTGGTGTTTTGAGAGGGATTGCACTGAATCCTTAAATTATTTTGGGTAGGATTGTCATTTTAACAATATTAATACTTCCAATATATGAGCAGGGAATATCTTTTCTTTTTTGTGTGTCCTCTTTAATTTGTTTCATCAGAGTTTCATAGTTTTCCTTGTATAGATCTTTCACTTATTTGGTTAGATTGATCTCTTAGTACTTTATGTTCTTGTAGCTATTGTAAATGTAATTGCTTTCTTGATTTTATTTACAGATTTTTCACTGTTGGCATACAAAAATGTTACAGATTTTTTTACGTTGATTTTGTATACTGCAACTTTACTGAATTTGTTTATCATTTCTAACAGCTTTTTAGTATAATCTTTAGGATTTTCTAAGTATAAGATAATATCATCTGTGAACAAGGCTAATTTGACTTCTCCACTTCCTATATTCTTATTTGTATGCTCTTTATATTATCTTCAGGTTTGCTCCTTCTATACCCATTTGGATGAGAGTTTTTATCATAAAGTTATGTTTAAGTAACATATGCTTTTTTGTCATTGATTGAAATAATCATTCTTCTTGATTCTGCTTAATGTGATATATCACATTTTTTATTTGCATATGTTTAACCATCCTTGCATCCTGGGATGAATTCAACTTGTTCATGGTGAATGGTCTTTTTAATGTAATATTGAATTCAGTTTGCTAGTATTTTGTTAAAAAAATTTTTTGCATTTATATCAAGGGTGACATTGGCCTGTAGTATTTTGCTGTTGTTGCTGTGTCCTTGTCTAGGTTTGATATCATGGTAATGCTGACCTTGTAGAATGAATTTGAAAGTATTCTCTCTCTTCAATTTTTTTGAAAAGCTTAAGCATGATTAGTATTACTGCTTTAAATATTTGGTAGAATTCAACAGTGAATCTATTCAGTCCTGAGCTTTCCTTTGATTGGAGACTTTTTTTTATTACAGTTTCAATCTCATTACTTCTTACTGATTTGTTAAGGTTTTCTGTTTCTTCCTGGTTCAATCTTGGTACATTGTGTGTCCAGGAATGCATCCATTTCTTCTAGATTTTCCAGTTTGTTGGCATATAATTGTTCAATATAGTCTCTAATGAATGAATCTTTTTATGTCTGAGGTCTCAGTTGTTATGTCTCCTTTTTTGTTTCTAATTTTATTTATTGGGGTCATATTTGTCTCAGTGTAGCTCAAGGTTTATCAGTTTTGTTTTTATTTTCAGATAAACAACTTATTGTTTCCCTGATCTTCTGTATTATTGTGATCTCAATTTCAATTATTTCTGTTTTGAACTGTATTTTTTTTCCTGTAACTAATTTTGGTTTAGTATGTTCTTGCCTTTCTAGTTCTTCAAAATACATTGTTAGGTTTTTTATTTGAAGTCTTGCTACTTTTTTGGTATAGGGTTTATTGTTATAAACTTTCCTCTTAGTAGTGCTTTTGCTGTATCACATAGAATTTTGGCACGTTTTGTCTTCACTTTCAGTCTGTGTCTCCAAGAAATTTGCTTCACCTATATTGACACACATACACTGAAAGTGAGGGGGTAGAAAAAGTATTCTATGCAAATGAAAAAAAAAAAGAGCACGAGTACCTATACTCACATAAGATAATATGGACTACAAATCTAAGATTTCCAAAAGAGACAAAGAAGATAAGTTTAGAGTGATAAAAGGGTCAATTCAGCAAGGGGATATAGCAATTATAAATATTTATGAACCTAACACCAGAGCTTCCAAGTATATAAAGCAAACATTAATAAGTCTAAAGAGAAAGAGAAACTGCAATACAATAGTAGTAGACAACTATAACACCCCACCATCAGTGACGGACAGATAGATCATTCATGGAGAAATTCAACAAAGAAGCAGCAGAGTTAAATTGCCAATACTCTTTCAAAATTTTTAGGATGTTTTTCATATGTTGTTTCATTCTTATACCCATCTACAATCACTTTAATTATACTTATGTTCATTTTTCCCTTGTGAAGAATTTTCAAAAGTTTGTTTTTCCTATTTCATTAGTCAGTTCGAAGAAACAATTTTTGAATTTATTGATCATGTCTACTTTTCTTGGCTTCATTGTAAATTACTTCGAGCTTTCATCTTTATTAATTTCTTACTGCCACTGCCCTAGTTTACTAAGCTGTTATACTAACTTCTCCAATAAAATGTTTAGGTCATATATGACCAATATTTCCAGCTTTGACATAAACTTATTTAAGGCTATTGAATTTTGGGTGTTTGTTTTGGTTGTCTCTACAGGTATATTGAAAGGAGTGCTTTCATTTTTAGATAAATTTTTACTTTTAGTACAATTTTAGACACAGAAAATGTCTGAAGATGGTATAGAGTTCCATATAGATCAACCTAATTTCAGCCATTAAAATCTGTAGTGTACTTGTTACAATTAATAAAAATTATTGATAAATTATTATTAAAATTTATACTTTATTCATTTTTTCTTTGTTTACTTCATGTTTTTGTTGTTGTTTTAGGATCCCATCCAGGATACCACATTATATTATTAGTCACGTTTTCTTAGGCTTCTTTTGACTATGGCAGTTTCTCTGACTTCTCTTGGTTTTGATGAGCTTGACAATTTTAAGGAGTATTGGTCCAATATTTTGTAGAAGGTCCCTCACTGGAAGTTTTCTGATGTCTTTATCATGAATAGCTATTTTCATCATAGCATATCAAGGGTGTATACTATCAGCATGGTTTATTATTGTTAATGTAAACTTTGGTCATCTGGCTGATGCAGTGTTTAAGTTTTTCCATGGTAAAATTACTGTTTTGTTTCTTTTTTTCATACTTAGCCCTTTGGAAGTAAGTCACGGTGCACAGTCTACACTCAAGGAGTGGAGAATTGTCTACAAGATTCATGAGGGCAGAATAAGCAACATAAAGTATTTAGAATTCTTCTGTATGAGAGATTTGTTTATTCTTCCCCATTTATTTATTCATTTATTTTTACCAATATGAACTCATGGATATTTATTTTATACTTTGGATTATAATCCAATATTAAATTTTGTTGTTCAAGTTTTGCCAACTGGAAGTTCTTTCAGTTGCCTTGTGTCCCTTTGGCACAGCACCATAATTGTCTTTTCTTTGGGGGGGCATCTTCATTAATTTCTGTGACTACAGGCAGATCGTTATAATTCCTGTCTGAGTACTAGAATCAGCTCATTCTCCAAGGAGCCTTGGTTTCATTTATTGGAGAATAAGAAACAAAGATCTGAGTGCTATGTGTATTCATTGGTACTGGGATATTATTGCTTCTAGACCCTCTCAGTTGACAGAGGAAGGAAACATATGTGTGTATACTGTCATGTATATACACATAAATACTTCTGTATACAATAATCTATAGCCCTATTTAGCTAAACATGAGCTCATAATGATGTCCAACTCCAATACATTACCACATGAATCATTTTACCTTCTTCCTTTGCTTATCTGTTACCTTCCCAATAGTGAGAAATCCAGCTTCCACTATCAGTCATCCCATTTACAAAATTATGCGATTCTAGAATGTATATATAGTAATATCCAAACTTTTAACCTGTATTCTCTTGGGGATAACTTTACTAACATGATTAAATGCATATGTAGTTTATTTTGGTTTTCCTTTTTTTATGATTGACATAACAATTTATACATATTAATGTAGTACAACATATTTCAATATATGTCTATATACATTGTTTAATGATTAAATCAAGATAATTAGCATATCATCCTAAACATGTATGATTTATTTTTGATGAGAACATTCAAAAGCCTCTCTCCTAGCTGTTTTGAAATATGTACTACCTTATTGTTAATTATAGTCATCATAGTGAGGCAGGAGGATGGGGAGAGATTGATCAAAGGGCACAAAGCTCTCACTGCCTGGCTTCTCAAGGGCACTTGCTCAGATCTCAGAGTGGGGATGGTGCTGAACCTGGGCGCCGTCACAGCCCTGCTGGGTGTGCACTCTTGGGGTACTACTGACATGCCAGCCCCCTACTGCCTGGGTGCCCTCTGGAATTTGAGCACTGAGGAGCTTCAGTGGGGAAGCTGAGGGGCAGGTGGAGGGTGGCTTTGTGATAGCCTGAAGGTACCCCTTGGTGCCAGCAGTGTGGGCATGATGAATGGCTGTAGGAGGTAGGCAGGCTTCTGGGTGGAAGTGGGTGTGTCCCCAGTGAAGCCCCACTTCAGGCCAGGGAAGCCCTGAAACCTGGGGGCTGTGCTGCTAGTCCTGCAGACTGGAGGGGGAACTCGTTGTGCTTTTCCCTGGCCCCTCTCCATGGCTGCCCATGGACCAATTAGCACATGCTTCCTCCTCTGAAGACCACAACAGCCCCAGGCGCATCCCGAGCAGAGCAGAGGATGGTACAACCCACTGCAGAGAGGAGCTACCCTCTCCAGGGCCTCCTCTCTACTGAGAGCTGAACACTCGACAGGATGACCTGCCTACACAGTGGAGCTACCCACTGTAGGTCCACTCTGAGCTGTTCTAACACTCAATAAAGCTCCTCTTTGTCTTGTTCACCCTCCACTTGTCTGCTTACCTCATTCCTCCTGGATGCAAGACAAGAGCTTGGACCAAGGTGCCACCAGCCACAGAGGTTTCTGGCCAGAAAATCGATGCCCCAAAGATCCTGCAACACTTACTTGCTGTCTGTATATTCTCTTTGGTGAGGTGTGTGTTCAGATTTTTGCCTATTTTTTTAATGTGGTTCTTTCTTACTGTTGTGTTATAATATTTTTTGCATTTTTTAGAGAAAAGTCTTTAATCAGATATGTTTTCTGTAAATATTTCCTCTCTGTGGCTTTTCATTTTCTTAGTGGTGTCTTTTGCACAGTGACCTATGTAATTTTAATGAAATCCACTTACCAAATTATTTTTCATGGATTGTGCTTTCAGTATTATATCTGAAAACTCATCACCAAACCCCCAAATTACATAAACTTTTCTCTTATGTTTTATTCTAGAGGTTTCCATAGTTTTGTATTTTTCTTTCAGGTCTATGGGTCCAATTTGAATGGATTATTGTGAATGTTGTAAGTCCTGTGATATATTTTTTATTTTTCCCTTTTTATATAGGCATCCAATTATTCTAGCATTATCTGTTGTAATATATATTCTTTCTTCTTTAATCACTTTTGCTTTTTATCAAAAATCCTTTGACTATGTTTGTGTGTTTCTGTTTCTATGCTTTCTATTCTGTGCCATCGGTTTATATGTCTGTTATTTCACCAATATCATGCCATCTTGATTATCTTTAGTAAGTAATTTCGGTAACATTTTAGAAAGCCTTGAAATCATGTATAGTCCTCAAACTATTTTCTTCTGCAGTGTTGTCTTGACTATTTTATAATGTTTGCCTTTCCATATAAAATTTAGAGTTAGTTTGTTAATATCTAAAAAAATAGCTTGTTGTGATTTTTACTGAAATTGCATTGAATCTATCAGGTTAGGGGAACTTTTCATGTTAAAAACATTCCATCTTCCAAAACATGAGCATAGATTATTATATTTATAATTTTTATTTGTTTTCTCCTAATTTTGTAGTTTTCTGCATTCTGTACATATTTTATTAGATTTATATGTAGGCATTTTAATGCTATTGTAATTACTTATTAATTTTAAATTCCAATTGTTCATTGCAACTACATAACAAAGTAGTTGACTTTTGTGTATTAACTATATCCCATGACCTTGCCATGCTCACTTAATAGTTCCGTTTCCAGAAAGTGTTTTAGTATGTTTATTGGTCGGTTTTGTTGTTTTTGATTCTTTAAGATTTTATTCATGGAGAATCATACCATGTACAAATAAGGACAGGTTAATTTTTTCCTTTGCAATCTGTCATTTTTATTTTCTCATCATATTTTATCAGTTAGGGTTTCTAGTATAATACTGAACAGGAGCAGTGAGGAAGAAGAACATTGTCTTTTTCCCAGACTAAGAAGCAAAGTATCCAGTTTCTAACCATTAAATGTGGTTTCTAGTTTTTCACCATTAAATAGGATGATATTGCTGTAAGCTTTTTTATGTTCTTTAAAATCTGAGAACATTTCTTTCTACTCCTATTTTTCTGAGTTTTTTGTCATTAATTGCTGTTGGATTTTGACAAATGCTTTTCAAATGTAAGTTGCTATGATCACAAGATTCTTCATCTTTATCCACTTATATCATAAATTATGTCAATTGATTTCTGAATGTTTAACCATCCTTACATACCTGGAATAAATACCCTTTAGGACATAATTTATATTTGCTATGTATTGTTGGATTTAATTTGCTAATATTTTGTTAAGGATTTTTGCATCTAACTTCCTGAGAGATTTTGCTCTGTACTTTTTGTCTTGTAATGTTTTTTATCTGCTTTGAATGTGAGGATAATACTGGCTTTAGAGAATGAGTTTTTACTTTATTGGATTGGTTGTGGAAAATTTGTATCATTTAATCCTTGAATATTTGGCAGAATTCACCAGTGGCAACATCTGTGTCTTCGTCCATTTGGGCTGCTATAACAAAGTATCATATACTGGATAGCTTATAAACAAAAAAAATTTATTTCTCATAGTTCTCATAGAGGTGGGGAGTCCAAGATCAAGGAGGTTTCAGATTCTGTGTCTGATGAGGGCCTGCCTCCTGGTTGGTAGATGGCTGTCTTTTTTACATGACCTAATCACTTCTCAATGGCCTTACGTCCTAATGTCATCACCTTGGGATGAGGATTTCAATATATGAATTTGGAAGGTGGTGAGGAGACAAAAACATTCAGACCATAGCAATGTGGGAAGGTGCTTTCCTTTTGGAAGTTTATTAATTATTGAGTCAATTATTTTAACAGATACTGTCCTATTCATATTTTCTATTTCTCCTTCTATAAACTTTGGCAATTGTGTCTTTCAATAAATTGGTTCATTTCATCTAAGTTATCAAATCTGTGAATGTAAAGTTGTTTACACTATTCTTTTATAATTCTTTTAATGTCTATGGGATATGTAGTGATAAAGTTATTTCATGTTTTATATTGCTAAATTGTGTCCTTTTTTTATTGCTTAGCTTGGCTAGAGGCTTCATAATTTTAATGATCTTTCTGAAGAAGCAGTTTTTAGGTTACTTGATTTTCCCTATTGTATTATTATTTTCTAATTTATTGACTTTCATTTTAATTTTCATTCTTTCTTTTCTTTTGCTTGTCCTAGGTTTAAATTTTTCTTCATTCTTTAGTTTCCGAAGGTGTAAACTTATTTATTTTAGCTTCTTATCGCATATACATATATATGTATGTATGTATACACACACACAGACATTGATATGGTTTGGATCTATGCCCCCAACCAAATTTCATGTTGCATTGTAATCCCATGTTGGAGGTAGGGTCTAGTGGGAGGTGACTGGCTCATGGAGGTGTTCTCATGATTGGGTTAGCACCATCCCCTTGGTGCTGCTTTTGTGATAGTGAATGAGCGAGTTATCCTGAGACTTGGTTGTTTATAAGTGTGTAGCACCCCCACCCCATTCCTCCTGCTCCAGCAGTGTAAGACACCTGCTCCTGCTTTGCCTTTGGCCATGATTAAAATCTCCCTCAGCCTTCCCAGAAGCAGATGCTGCCATGCTTCCTGTACAGCCTGCAGAATCATGAGTCAACTCAATCTCTTTATTTATAAATTACCAGTCTCAGGTATTTTTTTATAGCAGTGTGAGTACGGACTAATACATACATATGCTAAATGTTTCCTTTTTTATTGCACTGTTTTTACTATATTCCTACAATTTTTGCTAAGTTGCATTTCCATTTTCATTTAGTCCAAAATATTTTTAAATTCCTCCTGACACCACTTCTTGACACATGCACCACTTAGAATTATAGTGTTTAATCTGCATATTTAGAAATCTTTACGTTGCTCATTTTTAATTTAATTCCATGGTGGGCTGAGAACATACTTTGCATGTTTTCTAATTTTTTAAAGTTTACTAAGGTGTATTTTGTAGCCCATGTAGCTGTCTATCTTGGTGAATGTCCCATATATGTATGAGGAAAATGTAGATTCTGTAGTCATTGGATAGGGAGTATCCTGTCAATTAAATCCTGTTGATTGATATTGGCATTGCTATTAAAGTTAACTATATCCTCATTGATATTCAGCATGTTTGATCTATCAATACCTGAAACAGAGATAACAGATGTTTCCAACTTGGATAGTAGGTTTGTACCCTTTTCCTGTCTATTCTATCAGTTTTTGCCTCATATATTTTGACACTGTTGTTAACTGCAAACAAGTTTAGGATTGTTATGTCTTTGGAGAGAACTGACACCTTTATCATTTTGTAATGCCAGATTTTATCACTGATAATCTTCCTTGCTCTAAAGTCTGTTTTATCTGAAATTAATATAGCTACTTCAGCTTGCTTTGATTAGTGTTAGCATGATAAATATTTATTTACCCTTTTACTTTTAAGCTATTTAGGTTTTATACTGACCTTTATTTATGTATACAATATATGATTTAGTCTTGGATTTTTTTTTAAATCTGCTTTGATGATTTCCATCTTTTACCTTAAGTATTTAAATGCTTCACATTTAAAGGATTATTAATATAATTGGATTATTATCTAACATCTATGTAATTGCTTTTTATTCATTGCATTTTCTTGGTTTCCCTTCTCCTCCTTTCCCCCCGCCCTTCTATTCTCTGTGTTTCTTTTCTTTTTTTTTTTTTTTAAACAGAATCTCTCTGTGTCACCCAGGCTAGAGGGCAGTGGTTTAATCTTGGCACACTGCCACCATGAACCCCCCGGGCTCAGGTGATCCTCGCACCTCAGCTGTAGTGGGCATATGCCAACATGCCTGGCTAATTTTTGTATTTTTTGTAGAGACAGAGATTCATTATGTTGCCCAGCTGGTCTCGAACTCCTGAAAGTTCCACCTGCCAGGGATTTCCAAAGTGCTGGGATTAAAACCATGAACCACCGCATTCAGCCTTCTCTGGTTTTAATTGAACATTTTGTATGTTTGATTTTATCTCTATTTTGTATACCATTACTTCTTTGAAGCAATTTTTTAGTGTTGGCTCTGGAGTTTGCAATGCAAAATTTTAAATAATGTATGCATAACTTAAAGTAACACTGTTCTGATCTATGTATAATGATAACTTTATAATATAGTATTCCCAGTTCCTCTATTTTGTATTTTTTTCTGATATTTCCAGCAAATTCAATTTTATCTTTCTCGAATTTCTTGAAATTATATTGCTAGGTTTATAAAGATTTATCATTAATAGGTTTTTAGTGGATATTTCTCTATATAAAATACCATTTTTTGTACCATTTAATGTACTTGCATTTTACTATTTTTAGTAAGGGGAAATTTTTATAAGAGAAATTTATAGCATTTCAATATTAGAAATATATGCTTTAGTAGCATTATCGTGTTGTTTTGTGTTTTCTGTTTATTTTTATTGTCTTGTCTTTCTCTTCTCATTGTCTTTATTGAGTTTATTCTGTTTTTTGTTTTCATTCTGGGGCTTTGGAATCTAAATCTGTTTCTTTCATTTAATAGATAATATTAAATATGTAAGAGCTGTATTTAGTTTCTGCCTTTTTATTACCATAAGAAGGATATAGTGTCTATAGTGTCTTTACCCAGAACAAGACAGGACTTACAGCAATACAGAATATTTTGTTGAATATGAATATGAGAATATGAATTCTCAGTTTTCATCACTTTTATTTGACACATTGCATCTTTTTGGACGAGTTGCTTAATTACATTAAGCTTCACAGACACCTCATCAATATTTTAGGACTGATTCTAAGCTTTACTGATTCTTTTCTCATATTGATTGTGTGTGTGTGTGTGTGTGATGTATATCTTATTCTTTTTATCTCAAGTGATCCTTTTAGGATATGGCTTATGTTCTTGAATGCTAAATATCCTCAATCTTTGTCTCAAATAGTCTTTATTTTGCCTTTGCACTTTAGTGATCATTTTGCTAAACCTAGAATTCTAGGAGCAAAAGAATATTTTCTCAAAACTTTTAGGGTATTCTTGACACAGTGTTTGAGGACAATATAATACTTTTTCCTGTTGTTGGTAGTCTTTTTGTTTTTCTCTGAAACTTCAAAAAAATTTCTCTGGGTATTATAATACTTTATCAGATGTTTCTGGGTATAGATGTTGTATATTCATTCTTCTTGAACAACTCTTCAACTCTTTCAACCTAAAAACATGAACATGACCTTTTTCCTATTATTGCTTTGATCATTTCTTCCTTTTTTTTTTTTTTAAATCTCTGTTATTTCCTATTTTTTTTTTTTTTTTTTTTTTTGAGACGGAGTCTTGCTCTGTCACCCAGGCTGGAGTGCAGTGGCGTGATCTCAGCTCACTGCAAGCTGCGCCTCCTGGGTTCACACCATTCTCCTGCGTCAGCCTCCTGAGTAGCTGGGACTACAGGCGCCCACCACCATGCCTGGCTAATTTTTTGTATTTTTTAGTAGAGATGGGTTTTCACCATGTTAGCCAGGATGGTCTCGATCTCCTGACCTCATGATCCACCCGCCTTAGCCTCCCAAAGTGCTGAGATCACAGGCACAAGCCACCACGCCCAGCCTGTTATTTGCTTTTAGAAGTTCTAGTACAGAAATTTTGTAACTTCACCTTCTACTCACAAAATATCTAACTTTTCTTTATAACTTAGCTTTCTTGTGTTTACTACATGATAGAGAATATATTTGACCTTTTAGCTCGGTAATTTATCCTTTTTTAATTTAATTTTATTTTAGATCGAGGGGAACATGTGCTGGTTCATTACATGCATATATTGAGTAAAGGTGGACTTTGTGCTTCTTGTGTATCCATCACCCATATAATGTCTATTGTGTCCAGTAGGTAATTTTTCTTTAATAACAGTAAAGTTTTGCTTATTTGTTGTATTATTATTATTGCAGTAGTTTTATTTATAATTGCAGAGAACTTTTGGTGCCTTCCTCAATTTTCAGTGTCAGAGTAGCAAATTAACTGGGGCATAGTCCAAACTTCCGAGATCCTTGGAGGGAAATATCACAGTGGCCTTGGAATACGTCTTTTGAGAAGATTAGCATGAGCGCTGAACTATAACAAAAGTGAGCCATGACAGGTCATGTGCTGGTACATGAGCCAGGCATTGATATTTTAGTTTCTCGATCCTGGGATTGTTCAAGAAACTAATTAATCCTTCAGTTTCTTGACACATACAATGCTATGTGTGTGTCAGTTAAATAGAAGCTTTGACTAACAGTTAATATAAATTCTATTAACTAAAGCCTTAATTTGGGGGTTACATGTGGAGAGGGAGTATAATTAGAAGTAGAGCAAAAAGAAAATGGGCCAGATGCAGTGGCTCATGCCTGTAATCCCAGCACATTGGGAGCCCAAGACGGATGGATTGCTTGAGGTCAGGAGTTTGAGGCCAGCCTGACCAACATGGTGAAACCCCCTCTCTACTAAAAATACAAAAATTAGCTGGGCATGGTGGCATGCACCTGTAATCCCACCTGTAATCCTCAGCATAGGAGGCTGAGGCAGGAGAATCACTTGAACTCAGAAGGCAGAGGTTGCAGTGAGCCGAGATTGTGCCACTGCACTCCAGCCTGGGCGACAGAGCAAGGCTTTGTCTCAAAAAAAAAAAAAAAAAAAAAAAAGGGATAAACAGGCTTTGTTAGTGGTGAGGTCTAAGCAAGGGATAAACAGGCTTTCTTAGTGGTGAAGTCTAACTAGTTCCCTCTTTTGGGTCAGCTTTCATGACTTATTTGACCAATAGAATGGGCAGAAGTCCCTTCTGAGACATCCACACCTAAATCCTAAGAAATATTGCTGCTTCCCTCTGGTCCTCTGGAAAGTTCACGCTGTCTATTCTAAGAGCTTCATACTGTGATAAAGCCATAATGAGTGGTTTTAAGATGGAGCAATGGAGATTCCTGAACAGCTTTTACTGTTCTAAACAACCCAGATCACGTATAAGACATTTGAGTACAAAAGCCTTTACACAAACCCAGTCTTGACAACTATCCAACTACAAGTACACACAAAACTCAGCGTGGGAACTTGATTTAGTTGCTTCTTTCTTGGTTAAGTTATTTATTTTTTTTAAAGCATGGCCTAAAACAATTTCATAAAATAAGGCATAACATTATGCTTCCCATGACAAAGAGTCACTATTCTTCTTCAGAACTGTATAAGGATTTGTTTATTGAATGTCTGTTATCCAGTTTACTGATGAAAAATCTGATGCTGGGCAGTTTCTCAGGCCTTCATGAGTGACCTCATTCAATAAATTTTTGGAAGCTTTTAGGGTCATCTTTGTATTTTTGATATTGTAAATTTTTACCATCTGTAGCCTTGCATGTTTTATTTTTTGGATTGTATATCTGATTATTCTTTTGTCCTAAATTTTTGAGTATTTTTCCTATTAAATGATCTCGTATTACATTTTTGTAATATTTTCTTCATCATTATTCTGTTTCCTTTTAATGCTTAATCTTTTAGATTTATTTTCTTAGTCTCACCTTATCTAAGTTTTCATATCTTTGATATTGTTCCACTTTTTCAGTTTCCCCTCAAATGTCTGCCAGTCCTTAACTCTACATTCACATTTTAAATTATAAGAACAAAATTCTGGTCTGGAGTCTGTGAGTAGATAGGATAAGAGCTTTGTTAATTGGTGTGCCTCACAACTGTGGTGGCTGGAATGAGCGATCGGTATGTTGGAAGACATATAATGTGAAAATATGGAGCTATTTGCTTTAGGGGTCAAAGAGTATACAAACTGGCCGTTTTTCCAAGGTCGTTAATCCAATTTCTTTAGATACATTTTTTAGCCTGGTGTTTAGATGCTTAGCCCTCAAACACACTACTCATAGAGATGTGACAATAAGGTTGGAATAATCAGTTCTCATACAGATTTTCAATAAATCCATTGTTTACTTGCTGCCCTCTCTTAGTCTTGGAGCTTCTGAGACCCTGAGCTCTCTGAAGTTCCTCAGGAAAAATTGCAACTCCTTTAGTCACAGTTCCTTCCGTGCATACCCCAGGTTGTTGCCTCCTCTAACTTGGTGTAGTCAGGGAAGTTGCACATCTGACCGCAGAACCTGAGCATGACTGGAGGATCCTTGATCTGCTGACTGTCTCCTAAATATTCGACACAATCTCCCTCTTGTTGATGGTTCCCATGCTCCCCTTTGTTCTATGTTTAGCCTCCTTCTTTGTTTCTTTTTCTACTCTTTTAATGAGGACTTGAAATACAGAAGATATAATTGTATGTAATAATTCTTCTATGTTTGACTTAAAGTATCTTATAATATTTTTCTTTTACCTTCATTATTTTTCTTATGCTTTGCCTTTATCTTGATCCAAATTTCTGAGCTGTATCATTTTTTTTGAATAATTTTTTTAAAAAGTATGTCTTGCAGGCTAAGTTTACATCAGTTTGTTTTTTTTTTTTTTTTTTTTAACACTTCATAATATCACTGTATACAGAACTCTAGGTTGGTGGGTTTTACTTCTTTCCACAGCTAAAATATCTCACTCTACTCTCTCCTTGCTTTCGTGGTTTCTGAGGACAGGCATACATAATTCCTTTTTTTTTTTTTTAGATGGAGTCTCCCTCTGTCGCCAGGCTGGAGCACAGTGGCATATCTTGGCTCACTGCAACCTCCACCTCCCAGGTTCAAGCAATTATCCTGCCTCAGCCTCCCGAGTAGCTGGGACTACAGGCATACACCACCACGCCCAGCTAATTTTAATATTTTTAGTAGAGACGGGTTTCAGGGTTTCACCATGTTGGCCAGGATGGTCTCGATCTCTTGACCTTGTGATCTGCCCACCTCGGCCTCCCAAAGTGCTGGAATTACAGGCATGAGCCACTGTGCTCAGCCAGGCATACATAATTCTTATATTTTTTTCCTCTGTAGGTAAGATCTCCCACAGTGTCTGGCATCCTTCAAGATTTTTGCTTAGATTTGCTTTCCTGAAATTTGGATATGATATGCTTCGGAGTATATTTTGGGAAGTATTTATTCTGCTCTTTCTCTGAGGTACGTGGATTTATTATTAAAATTATCAGTCAACATTACTTCAATTATTTCTCCTGTTCCTTTCTTTCTTTAATTCTCTTTACAGTACTCCTATAACACCTATGTGACACCTGTTGCAACTGACCCACAGTTGTTGGATAACTTGACTGTATTGTATTGTTTTGTTTCATTATTCTTTAAATTAGCTTTGCATATTGTGAAGTTTCTATTGACATATCATAGATTTACTGATTCTTTCCTTGGCCATGTCCAGTCTCCTGTTGAGTACATCGCATCAAATGCAATCTTTTTTGTTTCAGTGTTTTTGATTCTAGCATTTGATTTTGATACTTTCTTACAATTTCCATCTTTCTACTTACATTACCTGCCAGGTCCGACCCACAGACCCTGGCCGAACAACGGATGAACAAATGCCCTTTGACACCAATATCCAGTGAAAGAGCGGGCTAGGGGACCAGGCTGCCCACAGACACCAAGGAGGGTGCTGTTAAGAGTCAGCAGCCGCAACCCCAGCAAGCTGGCGCTGAGGGTATTTATTCAGTATAGATTTAATGACAAAGGCTTTGAGTCAACACCCTTGTGGATAATTAACATGGTCACCCTCCCCAGAGGGAGAAGTCCTACAAACGATCAAAGGTCAGTCTTAGGACCACATGAGTAAACAAGCTCTTTAGATAAACTGCCTTACATTCCTTTGTACCTACTCTAAGCTATTATCTCAAGGTAAGAGGATTAGGCTGCCTTCAGCCATAACCCTATGCTGAGGCTTTTGCAAAAGCTTCCAGCCTTCCAAGAAGGTTTGTTTCTGTTTTACAATTTCTCCCACCACCCTGACTGAACTCCTACAATTACCCATCTTTTCTTTGATGCTGTTCACTTTTTCCAGGACAGCCCTTACGATATTCATTATAATTATTTTCAATTCCTGATCTGATAATACCAAATTCTCTGTCATATCTGAGACTGGTTGTAATGCTTATTTTGCATCTCAGGTTGTGTCTTTGCCTTTTAATATACCTTGTAATTTTTTGTTAAAAACCAGCTATGATATATTGAAATAAGGAACTAAGGTAAATTGGTTTTTTAATGTGGGGTTTTATGTTTAGCTGATTGGTAGCTCGGCTGTTTATTGTTTGTTCTAGCTGTGGTGTCAGAAGCTAAAATTTTTCTCTAGTATCCTTGTTTTTTTCTCCTCTGCTGTATTTGGGTTTTCCTAGAATCTGGATAATATAGTCTGAGTTCCAGTTATTTTTAAGCTACAGTCCCTTGTTAATATAAAAGAGCCCTACTAATGTGTTGGTAAGGTGTGGGGGAAGTGGAAGCATTATGTAATCCTCTGATTAGGTCTCAGTCTTTTAGTGAGTCTGTATCCCTGTGCTGTGGACTTTCGCAAGTACTTAGCTTTTATTCCCCTTGGGTGAGACCAAAATGGTAAGGGAAATTGAAGTTGTGTATTTTCCTACCCCTACTTGGATTAGGCTCTAGTAAAGCCCAAATCAGTTGCCCTTTGGTTACATACGTTCATTTGAGGAGAAAAATTTGCTAAGGAAAAGAGAGTACTCTGGATGTACTACAAATAGTTACTTTTTCCCTTCATCAGGAGCATGAGAGAATTTTTCATGTATCTTCATCCAGAGAATCTGGCAGAGTTCCCACACGTAAAACTCATGAACGTATAGGGCTTCCCTAAAGCTGAGCTCCCAGGAGTTTTAATCTCAAGCTGGTCCATGCTCAGTCTTCTGTCATTTACCTTTTAAATAATTCAGTCAATTACCTTTTAAGTGTTTCTACCTCTCCAGCAGTGGCTTCTGTTTCCTGTAAGGTGTGATTCTTTGTGTTCACCTGTCTTTCCAATTTTCAGGTAGTAGTTTGCCTTGCAAACTTAATTCTCTGATGGATCTAATATGAGTTCTTGATTTTCAGTTTGTTCAAAACAATTTTTTTTTATGTTATGTGGATAGAAGAGACAACTTTTAAGTTCTTTACATGTGGGACCAGAAACTGCAAATGTCCAGTAGTTTCTCTGTCTCTCTCTCTCTCTCTCTCTCTCTTTTGCATCTCAACTTCATTTAAATTGCATACATACATACATAAAACAACTACTAAAACATAAATGGACAGTATGACATGCAAATTTCAGAATAGTTTATGTGTATGGGACGAAAACAATTAGAATGTAGGAAGCTTTGCTTATAATTGTAATGCTTCATTCTATTAAAATGACAAAAAGATCTGAAACAAACAAGGCAAAACATTAACTTTTGTTAGATCTTAGTGGTATAAACCCAAATGCTCGTTTATCTACTTTTTTAGTATTTTCAAAATATTTTACAGTAAAAATATTTCAAAATCTAAACACTTATAGTTGTAACTAAGTATGTTTGTAGTACAAATAATGTTGCAAAAAAATGCTGAAGTTTGGAAAATTGATTTTTAAAAGAAAAGCCCTTACAAAGAATTGATAACTTAAAAATTAATTCTAAGACAAAGACAAAAATAAATGAATACATAAAATTTATGTTCTAATTTAATTTTTTTATGAAGAGATGCTAATTATGCATGTTTCTTAGGCAAGTTAGCTAAATCAATCCTGAAATTATAATGGTCTATTCATTCATTTCTGAAGACATGCAACTTCTGCTAGGAATGACATTCTCTTCTTTTGTATGGTTAGGAGAGGAAGAAGCAAGAAAAAAAAAAAGAAGAAAAAAGAAAACCTTAAGTCTATTGTCATAGTTATCTCAATAACTAACAAGACGCAGTTTCTAGTCAAAATACATAAAGTGGATGAATATATTTTTAAAAGGTCCTAACATATGCTGTCTACAAGTGAGTAAATTTGGCTTTAGGGACACCCATAGACTGGAACTGAAGGTATGATAAAACATATTCCATGCAAACGAAAACCCAAAGAAAACAAGGGCAGCCATACCTATATCAGAAAAAAATAGACTTTAAATCAAAAACTACAATAAGAGACAAAGAAGGTCATTATATAGTGATAAAGAGGTTGATTCATTAAGAGGACATAACAAGTACATATCTATCTATCTATATATGCACCCAACATCTGAGCACCTAAATATGTAAAGCAAATATTAACAAATCTGAAGGGAAGAATAGATTACAATACAATAATAGTAGGGGACTTTGTTACCCGATTTCTAATAATGACTAGAATATCCAGACAGAATATCAATAAGGAAATATTGGACTTGAACTGTACTTTAGATGACATGTGACTAGGAGACATACACAGAATATGTTATTTAAGAGCAACAGAATATGCATTCTTCTCAAGTGCACAGGAAACATTATCCAGGATAAATCATATGTAAGGGTCTGCAAAACAACTCCTAGCTCTTAAAATATTTAAGAAGATTAAAATTGTATCAATCATCTTTTCCAAAGAGAATGACAAGGAATCAATAATAGAAAAACTAGAAGATTCAAAACTATGATAATTCATCAACACCCTCCTGAACAATCTATGGGTCCATGAAGAAATCAAAAGGGAAATTTAAAAAACTATCTTCAGACAAACAAAAATGGAAAGACAGCACTACTAAAACTTATGGAATACTGCAAAAACTGTCCTAGGAGGGAAGCTTATAATGATAAATGCCTACATTAAGAAAAAAGAAAGATTTCAAATAAGCAATATAACTTTACATCTTAAGGAAATAAAAAAGAAGAACAAACTAAGTAAAAAATTAGTAGAAGGGAAAAAAGATCAGAGCAGAAATAAATGAAATGGAGTCTAGAAAAACAATAGAAAAGAAAAATAAACTAAGAATTTTTTTTGAAATCATAAACAAAATTAATAAACTTCAGCTAGACTAAGAGAGAAAACACATGTAAAATCACAAATGAAATAAGAGACTTATAACTGATACTACAGAAATAGAGAAGATCATAAGAGGCTATTATGAATAATTATACTCCAAAAAATTCAATATTCTAGAAGAAATGGCTAATTCTGGAATCATATAACCTACCAAGACTGAATCATGAAAAAATAGAAAATCCAAAAAGACCAATAATTAGTAAAGAGATTGAATCAGTAATGAAAAATTCCCCCACCAAAAAAAATAAAATAAAAAAAGTCCATTACCAGGTGACTTCCCAAGTGAATTCTACCAAATATTTTTCTTAAAAATTAATATCAATTCTTCTCAAACTCTTCCAACAAATCAAAGAGGCAGGAACATTTCCAAAGTCATTTTATGAGATCCACATTACCATGATACCAAAGTAAGACAAGGGCATTATAATGCCTCTCTAAAGTGCAAACTCTAGTTCAATTCTTTTTATCCTCATTTCTCATGTAGAAATTTAACAAAACTGTGGAAGTAAAGTATTTGCAAATATTGAAGAATCTATAGTATAGCATAGTTTTTTGAGAAATGGACTCCTTAAAGTTCTTTAGAGACAAGTTCTCATCTTGTTTTTATTTAATATTTTCAGTCATGGTGCAATTATGGAATAAAGAACACTCTTATTTTTGTTTTGAATTTTCAAGTGAGTGGAATGTTTTTTCAATAGCTCGTAAATATGAATTAAAATTAAATTGTGAGTTCAATAAGAGTTGAATTTATTAAATTTCAAAGGTTTCTTGTAGAGTGGTTCATTTAGATGAGTAGAGAGAGTGGTATACAGACAATATCACAATTGCATTTGCTGTCAGTACAACCTAACCCAGATTCTCAGCCCATGACATAGCATGCAAATGTCATGCTAACACTCAGATACGAACACATAGCCAATCCTACATCAACTGGATAGCATCGTGCCATAAGGAACCAGTTTGCAGGACTCATCATTGAATGTTGGCATTTCAGAAGAGAAAGATTAATGCCCTCCTTTTTTTATATAAAACAACAGCCTTAAAGATTTCCATCTAAAAATAATTTCTTCATCAAATATATTCTAAAAAATATTTGCTTACTGCTTATAACTCCATCTTGAGTATTCAAATATATACTAACATATTAATAGCTCTGAGAAGTCATATTGCAAAACCAACACTTTAACTTTATTTAACCAGCATTGCCCAAATTTGTTTGACCACAGAGCATTTTCATGGTGTGTTTCAGTTATTAACTCTATGGTATACTACTTGGGAAATATTGTCCCTCAATTGTTTAAATCGTTTATGCAAGTGTATGGAATAGTATAATTTTCATTATAAACCTAAATTTAGAACAAAGTTTTTGTATTGTAATATCTTAATTTGAATAAAGGAACCAGTACAATTAAATTGTGTGATTTTTTAATGACATAACTATTCTGAATACAAAATCTTAATTTGCCTTTTGAGTATTAAGTTTTACTAAGACATACCTATATGAAATTGATCAAAATTCCCCATACAGTAATTATAGAAATTTTGCATTGCACAGCTGTTGGGAGAAATTGAATCCTCCCCAAATAGAGATGAGGTAAGCTTGTTTTTCTTAGACATATGACAGAGAAAGGTCCAGATTCAGCAATAGATACAACAAATAATTTGGCAACACAAACTATATGCCAAATGTGATATTAGTAGGTTCTTCCATACCTCCAATTATAAGAAATTATTACAACACAAACATAGCTGACAACATTGTTTCCAGAAGTAAGTCATGGCACATAACTGAATCTGACTTCCCAATTTATTAGTGTGTTCCAGACAGAAAAATATGCATTGCTTTCATTTCATTTTAACAATGTCATCTGAGATACCATATATATCGATGGTGTTTTTCCCACTTCTTTCTAGGAAAATCCAATACTTTATATTATGTCCATGTATTGGTCAGGGTTAGCTAGAGGGAGTGGACTAATAGCATAGACGTATACGTGAAAGGAAGTTGTTAAGGAGTATTGACTCACACGATCACAAGTTGAAGTCCCACAGTAGTCCATCTGTAAACTGAGGAGCAAGGAAGCCAGTCCGAGTCCCAAAACCACAAAAGTAGAGAAGCCGAGAGTGCAGCCTTTAGTCTGTGGCCAAAGGCCCGAGAGCTCATGGCAAACAACCGATGTAGGTCCAAGAGTCCAAAAGCTGAAGAACTTGCAGTCCAATGTTTGAGGGCAGGAAGCATCCAGCATGAGACAAAGATGAAGGCTGGAAAACTCAGCCAATCTAGTCTCTCCATGTTCCTCTGCCTGCTTTTATCCTTGCTGCCCTGGCAGCTGATTAGATAGTGCCCACCCGGTCCACTAACTCAAATGTCAATCTCTTTTGGCAACACCCTCACAGATACACCCAGGGACAATACTTTGCATCCTTCAATCCAATCAAGTTGACACTCACCATTAATCATTACAGTGCCCTTTCTTAGCTTATATAGGACACTGGTAGGAAGACCTCAATATGTACAAATAATTACATTGAAAGATTTATATACCAGCATCCATAAGCCAGGAATCATTTTTAAAAACAAGTTAAAAAAAAAAGGGATGCATGAGTTGTTTTGTTTAAATGTTCTTGATAAATATTTCCCCATAGAACATAGAGCCTCCTAGAACTGAATCCCCATAGAACAAAGAACAGGCATACACATTATGGTCATATCCTTAAAGCAGATAAAAAATAAAAACATATCTTACTTTCTGTAACTGTCACCAAGATACCCCTCAACATTTTATGACAAATTAATGAATCGGGTCCCATCAACTTTTTCAGATTCTTTTCTATCAAAATTATATTAAGGATACCAAGAGAACAGCTAATGATGACAAAATACATCTACGCAATATGGTATAATTTATATTTAAACTAATTGCTCATCTAGATAATTTAATTAAACAAGCAAATCTCCATAATAAATTTGATGTGATCATTTAGCATTTTTTTTTTAAAAAGTAAAACAATAGCCTCCTGTTGTAACAGCCAAAATGAGGAGAAATATTTATCTTTATCTATTACTGCAATCAAGTGTGAATTTCTTGAGGGTTTTAACATTTGCAAAATTGTAAAAATTTCACTAAAACTTTTCTTCTTCATCTTTTTCTTCTTCATAAGAAAACTATTTGCATGGTTAACATTTGGAAGATGTTTGGAAGACCTTATGCATTGACAAAGAAGGTAACAAGCATATTAGACCAGGAAACAGTTCTAGGTCTAGGGAGAAATAAAACACACAGGACAATTTGTTTTACACACTGTGACTGATATAGCACATATCCATCAGAGGGAGGAGAAAATGAAACCAAATAATGCTTGTTAATTTTAGAATGATTTTATTACTGCTACACTTAAATAATGGAGAATTTCTATTGCTTTTCAAATCCTTGTTTTAGTTTGCAACAGAGAAAATCAACAATAATGTTTTTATTATAAGTGTGTGAATAAAAATATATCTAATATTTTGGATATTGCATTTAAAGTATTTTAAAAATTATCTTAATATTGGAATATTTACAAATTAGGACTGATTCTTTATACATTAAAACCATTAGGTTGAAGATAAGTGAGATCTATTTAGAACAAATGTGTACATTTGTTGTATACTACTAAATTGAAACTAGTTTTTATTTACTGTTCAAATCCTTAGTACCTCTCTAATGGCTCAAGTGGGGATACAAATATCTCAATTATTTGAAAGTTAAATTAAGTTGGAAAGGCTCTCTTCTTATCTTACTTTCCTTTGGTGATTCTCTTTCTCTCTAGCTCTTTTACACTCAAGATTGAGTCTATCGAGTATAAGAAGAAAACCTATAAGGCTAATCCTCAAAAGCAATAACAAAAACTACTTCAGTTGAGTGTGTTAGCAGATTGGATAAATATTGGTTTGCCTGGATGACATACCACATAATCTCCCTCTCTAAGTGACTGACATAGCAGTCTCTTCCTTCTTATGATATAGAACCATGGAAGCATCTTGCCAAATAAAATAGATAGCATGGAGATTCTGAAACTATGTTACAGCTATTCTTGTAAATTTCATAGAGCCAAACTTTGAGCCTATTTACTTCTAACTTTGTCTTAACAACAAGTAACAAGAGAGTAAGTCACATTTACATGTCACATCACTGTGAGAGATAATAAGATTATTCACTGAATGTTTACTAAATGTCTACTCTGTGTTTTAAACACTTGGGGCATAACATTGAAAAGATAAAGTTTCTACCATTAATAATTTTACATTTTGAATTAGAAGGAAAGGGGCAGTGATAAGTGATAAATATTATCAGGAAAAATAAAGCTAAGTAGTGGCATGATGGAGAGAATTAATTCTTTTTTTTTTTGAGACAGAGTCTTACTCTGTCACCCAGGCTGGAGTGCAGTGGCACAATCTCAGCTCACTGCAAGCTTTGCCTCCTGGGTTCAAGCAATTCTCCTGCCTCAGCCTCCCGAGTAGCTGGCACTACAGGCGCGTGCCACCACGCCTCGCTAATTTTTTGTATTTTTAGTAGAGACGGGTTTCACCGTGTTAACAAGATGGTCTCGATCTCCTAACCTCGTGATCCGCTCGCCTCGGCCTCCCAAAGTGCTGGGATTACCGGCGTGAGCCACCGTGCCTGACTGAGAATTAATATTTTAAGTAGGGTAGTAAGGGAATAACTGGCATAGATCCCAGAGAATGTTTGATATATTCTAAAAGCAGCAGGGCCTGTAGAGTTGAAGCTCAGTGAGCAAATGAGAAGGAGAAAGGAAGTAAGAAATGATGCATAAGTTAGAGCCAGGCATCTGCTATTTATCTTCCTCTAGTAGATCATGGCAATTATTTTATAATTTATTTGGATTTCATACGGTTTTTAGCCGACAAGTGTTAAACCATACTCATGTTTTAAAAGTTGCATTCTATCTTCTACATAGCAAATAGAATGAAGGGAATTTAAGAATTAGAATGGCACTCTCAATTAGGAAATTATTCCAGTGGTCCATGGAGTCCAGTAGCAGTAGGAGAGATGATAAGAAATGACCAGATTCTTGGTTAAGTTGTAAAAGTGGCTACAGCAGTACTATGCTAATAAATTAGGGTATAAGATTAAAGGACATATCAGAGACTACTCTGGAGTTTTTTGACTTAAGCAATTGGAAGGATAAAATTGGCATCAACTGGCCGGGCGCGGTGGCTCACACCTGTAATCCCAGCACTTTGGGAGGCCGAGGTGGGTGGATCATGAGGTCAAGAGATGGAGACCATCCTGGCCAACATGGTAAAACCCCGTCTCTACTAAAAATACAAAATTACAAAACTTAGCTGGGCATGGTGGCTGGCACCCATAGTCCCAGCTACTCGAAGGCTGAGGCAGGAGAATCACTTGAACCCAGGAGGCAGAGGTTGCAGTGAGCCAAGATGGCGCCACTGCACTCCAGAGCCTGGCAATAGAACAAGACTCTGTCTCAAAAAAAAAAAAAAAGATTGCCATCAATTGACTTAATTTACTTCAGGAAGGCAGTGGAAGAGTAGGTTTTAGGGGGATGTCCTGGAGTTCAGTTTTCAATGTCTATTAGTCACTCAAGTAGATATGTAGAGTGGGCAGTTAAATTTATAAATCCGAAGTTGATGAAAAAGGTCTGAGACATAGAGTGACATTTAAAACTTCTCAATTGTATTTAAACCTGCAATCATCAATTAAAGAAGGGAGTATAGCACTGGGTCTTCAGCACTCTAACATCTGGACATGAGGAAAAACAAAAAAGGACACTCAAAATAAACTATCCATAATGTACACAGTGAACCAATGGAAGAGTTTCCCCTTGGAAATTTAAATGCAAAAAGTGTTTCAAGATAGAGCAAAGAATTGATGTGATAAAGGTTGCTGACATAACATGAGATATGAACAATAATGATCAATATTGCAAAATAGGGAAACTGACAGTAACAGTTTTCCTGGAATTATAGGGATAAAAATCTGGTGGAATAACTTCAAAAGAAAAGGGAAGAGAGAAACTGAAGATAGAGAGTGTACTCTTTCAGTTACAATTAGACTGACATACAAACATAATAGGAATAAGAATAAATTCACTGTCTTTCCAATTTTTAATTAGCTGTTATATAGGGCAATTTTACTTGTTTTCTCATTAAGCTCTTACCCATTATATTTTAGCATTTTATATTGTCAACCATTAGCTCTGCCATGAGTAATTTTGATATTTATCTCTTACTTTTGTTTTGCAGTTTGCATAAAATACCTCACCACTTGATTATAGGTCTGTAAATTATTTTTCCTACTATATTTCACTTTTACACCTTTATAATTAGTCTCAAGATGTTCAGTAAAATCTGTTGCCTACTCTCTTTCATGTGGATGCCTTGTCAAGTCAGGATTTCCTACTGGTATTTTTAAACATTTGTCTTCTCCTATCCCTTTATTCTTTTTCTCGTCTTCAGATCTGTTACTGATCCTCTTTATCTCCCTTCTTTAGGAAGTGTTACAGCTCCCTATATTCCTTTACTAGAGAGAGAGAGATGCAGAGGAGAGTATTCTGCATAATCCCAAAGTGTCGGAGGATATTAATTAATTTCACTATACATTTGCATTATTCTTTGCTTATGGTAGGTTTTTTTTTTCCCAGTTATCTTCATTTGATTGTACCTTAAGATTCCTAATTCTCATTTGCATCCTTTTTAAAAAAAATACCTAATGTCTGGCAATTACATTAACTGAATTCCAACTGATTTCTGTTTCATCACTTTAACTAAGAATTTAAAATATTTACAAACTTAACCAAGATTAGCAAAACAGCTTCATAGTAGCTTCTTCTGCCCCTTTCCACTTTAAATTTCCTCTCTTATCTACTATCTTATGTATCAAATGAAAATTCCTAAGTGTGTTCAAGGTAGCACTCTGAAATATTTTCTTAAAATTATTCCAACAGTGACATTCTATAAAATAAAATAAAACTCTTTTACCTTACTCTATTTTATTATCACAGTTTAATTAAATTATTCTGATATACATTAAAATTGTACTAAAGGATTATAGTGAAAAACAGAAGTCTTGCTTATCAAAAGAATCACCTTTAGTCCCCAAGTTATTATTATGCTATTTACCTCCATATTTCCGATTAACATATTTATATTATTTTTTCATGTATTAACTTAGACATTATCAATGTCTTGACAGTGAAGTTGAGACCTTAATATTTTCACTCCAGAAGAATATCCTTTGCCTCTATCCTCACTCAGTAGGAGTTATATTAAAAACTTGATTCGTTGTTAATTTTATTAATATGATTATTTAATATTTACACCTGAGAAAACTTCTTATGCAAACTTTTTTATGGAATTACCTTGTTTTTCTATATATTGTTTATTTTGTGTTGAGTATTCGAGTACCTCTGTCTTCTACTAAATATTATGTCATTATGCTTTGATCACATTCATTCCATTTTTTTCCCAGAAATTCCACTTCAGAAGCTCTCTTTTTTCCCACTATAATTACTCTCAATTTGTGCCACCCAAATGTTCTGATATCTTTCTTCATTTCTTTCCTGAGGTAGATTCCACTTCTTAAATTTTATATCTTCTTGTTATTTGGTTTACTCTCTTGTTTTGCTAAATCACCTGAGAAAGTTTGCATGTGAAATACATATTGTGGAAAACATAGTGTCCGATAAATTTTTTTACACTCAATTTGATTGGTAGCTTGTTTTAGTATAGAAAAGGTGTAGATTTAGAATTAAGATAGGACTTAAAGGCTTTATGCTACTATTTTCTATATTATAATGTTGCTATCAGTGCCATTCTAACTCGACATTTTGTATATGATTTTTATTCAATTCACTTTTATATTTTGATGTTCTGAAATTTTATAACATTGTTTCTTGCTGATCCTTTCTTATTAATTTTTCTGGAGACAAAGAGGACTTTAAATCTGCAGACATATGCTCTTAAATTCTACTTTTATTCTGGCGTGAACCCGGGAAGCGGAGCTTGCAGTGAGCGGAGATCGCGCCACTGCACTCCAGCCAGGGCGACAGAGCGAGACTCCGTTTCAAAAAAATAAAAAAACTAAAAATTAAAATCAAAAAAATTCTACTTTTATTCTAGCACTATTTACACTCAACTGCCTTATAATGACATGTTGATCAACGGACCACATGTAGAAGGGTGGTCCCATATTATGATACTGAATTTTATTGAATCTTTTCTACATTTAGATATATTTATATACACAAGTACTTAATATTGTGTTGCAATGTCCTACAGTATTCAGTGCAGTAACATGCTGTACAGGTTTGTCGCCTAGGAGCAATAGGCTATACCATATATAATAGCTTAGGTGTGTAGTAGACTGTACATTCACATTTGTGTAAATAAACTCTATGATGTTCTTACAATGACGAAATCACCTAACAACCTAATCATTGGAATATACCCTGTCTTTAAGTGATGCAAGGCTGTATTTGATATTTTCCTTTTCTCAGTTTTCTCTACTTCATTTCTATTATAGCTAGTATGAGATATTGGTTCCTGTTCTGATACTCTGATTTTCTTAACATTTACCTTCTATTTTCAATAACATTTAATTTTGTCTTGCTTCCGTGAGATTTTATAAACTTTATTATTAAAATATTCTACTGATTTTCTTTGCTATTACATGTTCAATTCCCAAAAACATTTTCTAAGTAGACCGATCTAACTTTATGGTCGCATGACATTAAAAACTTTTTAAATAAAGTACAGCATACATAAAGAAAAGCATACAAGTTAAGAGTCCACAGTTCAATAAATATTCAAAATTTGAACACATTTGTGTAGTCACCAAACAAATATTTAAAAGGAGCATCATTAGCACTTGCAGAACCCCTGCCCTTTGCATCTAGTAGCCAACCACCCACACACACTCCTGCCTCAATGGAAACCATTATCCTGGCTTCTAAAAACACTGAACGATTTTAACTCCTTTTACAGTTTATATATGGTGAAATGTATTTATTTACCCTTTTATGTTTGTTTAATTTTACTCAGTAGTATTTGTGTGAGGCTATAATTCATATGTTCTTATTGCTGTTATTTGTTAACCTGAATATACTACATTTATTTATCCATCCTAATACTAATAAGCATTTGGTTTCTTTCCAATTTTTAGCTATTATAAATAATGCTTCAAATAACAGTGTTGTACATGTCCTTTTATGAATGTATGTTCAAAAATATTTTAAATATATATCCAGTGGAATCCCTGGGTTATAGGATAAAACATAATAGATACTTCCAAACCATTTTCCAAAGGAATTATTCTAATTTTCACTCCCACCAGGAATAAATATATGAGGGTTCCAGTTTCTCCATATTTTTTGTCATTACTTAGTGTTGTAATTAGTTTATTTTTAGCTGTGTTGGTGGGTGGATTCTCATTATTTAATTTATTATCTGAAAAACTTTACCAAATAATATTGATACTCCTTATTTGAAAGGTGAGTTTTTTTTTTTCTGCCTGGACTTCATTTATTGAGGGTGTGTTGAATCTTTTCTCTTTCTGCTTTCAATTTATCAGTAATTATTTTTAAGGTTAATTTTCTGGGTGTAGACATTAGGAAGACAACGTTCTGACGACTTCTGCATTATTTCTGTTAAGTAACCTGCTGTCTTATTGCTGCTGCTTTAAAGAAATATGCCTATTCTTTTTAAACAGATTTTAGCAATTTATCTTTGTCTTTGATTTAAACAATTTCATCATGGTGCATCGGGTTTTGTTTGCATTTTACCTACTTGAGGTTCATGCTGTTTAATAAATTTGTGGCACAAAGTTATGGTATTCATCAGTTTTGTAAAATTATCAATAATAATATTCTCAACAGTTGATTGATTTTAATGTTTATTGAGGTGTTATTAATATTCAATGAATTTATATTTAACATGTGAAATTAAAACATACATATATATGGTAATTGATCACCATCATCAAGATAATGTTTATTATTCCCCAAAATTTCCTAATGCTTAATTCTAACCTTTTACTCCTACCCTTCTCCCCAGTCTATCTCAGATAAACCATTAATCTGCTTTTCATTATATTAAATGTGTTTGCATTTTATAAAATTTTATAAATTGGAATCATAGGGTGTGTATTTTTTGTTTGACTTTTCAGTATAATTATTTTAATATTTATAGATGTTTTCACTTTTTCCTTTTTCATTGCTGAGAAGTATTCATTGTATGGATATATCACAATTTGTTTATTTAACAACCGATGGCCATTTGAGTTGATTTCAGATTTAGTCACTGCAAAAAAAAAATTGCCATGAACATCTGTATACATATGCTTTGTACCGGCATATGATTTTATTCCTCTTGGATAAATACCCTGGAGTGTAATGGCTGGATCATGTAGTAGTTATTTATTCAACTTTTTAAGAAACTGCAAGTTTTGCAGAGTGGTTGTACCATTTAACATTCTCATCATCAGTGCATCAGAGTGACAGTTCATATTCTTCAGTTGAAAGATGTATAGTTGTATCAAATTGTGGTTTTAACTGGCATTTTCTTAATGACTAAAGGTGTTGCATATCATTTCATCTGCTTATTTCCTATTTATATATCTTCTTTTGTGTAATGTCTGTCAAATGTATTCCTGGAATTGTGGTATGTGTTTCTTATCACTGAGTTCTGAGAGCTCTTTATATATTTCAGATAAAAAAATTATAAGATTTAAAAACATATATTATTACTATGTGACATGTCTTTTCATTGACTTAAAATGCCCTTAAAAACAGATTTTTTGTGAAATTTAACATAACATTTTTCTCTATATAGACATATAGACTGTTTTTTGGTGTCATGTGATAAAATTTGTGCTGTGAAGATTACATATTGCAGATATAGTTTTCTACTCTTAACATTTATACAATTCCTAGGGTTCTAATACACAATTTCTATATTGAGAAAATTTACTTCTTCAAATTATTATTTTTATTCTACATTCCATAAAGCATATGGTGCTTTAAACATGAGAGACTAAATGTATACTCTAACTTATAGCATATTTAAAAAGAAGAGACATGCTTTCCATGATACTTCATTTCTATTCCACTCCATGTTATATAAAGATATATTGTTTTGTTACCACATTATAAGCAGTACAAACCAAGAGAAGAAAGAAAGCATCAGTGTTCAATGCATAAAATTAGAGATAACATTCTTTTGCAAAACTTCGGTTTCATACATAGAAAGGCATGTACTCAAAAAATATATGTTACTATTGCCAGGTGTGGTAGCTTATGCCTGTAATCCCAGCACTTTGGAAAGCTGAAGTGGGAGGATCACTTGAGCTCAGGGGGTCTAGACCAAACTGAGCAACATAGGAAGAATCTGTGTCTACAAAACGTAAAAATAAAAAATTAGCCAGGTGTAGTGGTACATGCCTGTAGCCCCAGCATGAGGTAGGAAAACCAATTGAGCCCAGGAAGTTGAGGTTGCAGTAAGCCATGATAGCACCACTGCACTCCAGCTCGGGCAACAGAGTGAGACCCTATCTAAAAAATTTGTTTAAATATGTATACATATATATGTACATACACATATTTATGACAAACATATAATTACTATCCTGTGTTATGATATAATAAGTATCTTAGTATAGTTCTTAGATACACACACAATCACACATATATATGTATGTATACACGTATATATGTGTGTGTATATGTATATTACACACACAATATTGAAAGCTGCAGTTCTACAGAAAGATTCTGTAGCAGTAAAATTTTGCTTACAATAAAAGCAATATTTCACATTATTTCACAAAAAAGCCACAAAATATTGGTTCCCACAAAATGATAGTTACTGTAAAATTCCGTTGCTTGTTTATTGATTATGATTCCATTTTATATTTATGATACTCAGTTTTCAAATTTTTGGTGGTCCTAGAACTAAGAAACCTTAACTGTTTGAGGGGATGGATACCCCATTCTTCATGATGTGCTTATTTCACATTGCATGCCTGAATCAAAATATCTCATGTACCTCATAAATATATGTATACCTATTGGTATGGTTTGGCTGTGTCCCCACCCAAATCTCACATAGAATTGTATATCCCCACATGTCAAGGGCAGGGCCAGATGGAGATAATTGAATCATGGGTGGCAGTTTCCCTCATACTGTTCTCGTGGTAGGGAATAAGTCTTATGAGATCTGATGGTTTTATAAATGTGAGTTCTCCTACACAAGCTCTCTTGCCTGCTGCCATGTAAGACGTGCCTTTGCTTCTCCTTCGCCTTCTGCCATGATTGTGAGTTCTCCCTAGCCATGTGGAACTGTGAATCCATTAAACCTCTTTCCTTTATAAATAACCCAATCTTGATGTCTTAATTATAAGCGTGAGAACAGACTAATACACCTACTATGTACCCACAAAATTAAAAATTAAAGTTAAATTTTGAAAAAGAACTAAAAAACCATGTGCTTTCAAATGCATTTTCTAGTTTTACACATTATTACAAATAAAATCTGTTTGCGGCTTTAAAATTACCATATTTTAATCTTTATTATTTTTCATAAACATCTCATATTCTTAAGGCCATTTTTAATCATACCTCAAGTTCAAGATACTACTTTCAATTCTACTCCAACAGAGTATCCTATTCTCAAGGATATGTCATAGAAATGAGTCTTAATGTATTAAAAAAAATTGGAAGCTGTACTTATCCCTTCCACATTATTGTCCAGGAATACATGTATTTTTCCTATATTTTCTCTTTTAACCATATGACTAATCACTCCTTAGGTTCAGCTGCTAAACATGATATTATTAGGAAAAATAAGAGTGATTATATCCACAGCCTGTGCCCTCATGATGTTCATGGGTTTAGGAAAGACAAGACAAGTATACAAAATCTGGGCATGGGTCAAAATGATAAACTGTGTATCAAACTATCTTATACAGATAAATAAAATAGGAATCAGGAAAGGGAGAGAGAAGGCAGAGAATCTGAAAAAGAAATACAGAACAAAGCAACTAGTCTCATTATGAAAGAAAGGTCATATTTCTAAATCATAGAAGAAGGATTAGAAGTACAAAGAAAGAAGTAGACATGTTATAGAGTGCCTAGTACATAATTAGCCTCATAAAAATACTATATGAGTCTAAGTCCGGAACAGATAATGCTTAAGTGACTAGGTGAAAATAGCCTTTCTGGTCTTATAAAATGCCTGAATAATTTCCTGACATCACGTTTAATGCACTAATGATATTTTCTCCTTAGCTCCTTTGTTTGAAATTACCAGATGGAATTATTGTTACTGAGAATTCTTTAATATTTACCAATTATTGTTAGTTTTGTCATTGTATGTGTTTTTCTTCTATCATAGTAACCTTTTAAAGGTCATGTCTTTTTTTTTTTTTTTTTTGAGACAGAGTCTCGCTCTGTCACCCAGGCTGGAGTGCAGTGGCGCGATGTCGGCTCACTGCAAGCTCTGCCTCCCAGGTTCCCGCCATTCTCCTGCCTCAGCCTCCCAAGTAGCTGGGACTACAGGCGCCCACCCCCACGCCTGGCTAATTTTTTTATATTTTTAGTAGAGACGGGGTTTCACTGTGTTAGCCAGGATGGTCTCGATCTCCTGACCTTGTGATCCACCCACCTCAGCCTCCCGAAGTGCTGGGATTACAGGCATGAGCCACCGTGCCCGGCCTTATGTCCTTTTTTTGTTACTCAATTTTCTATTTCACTAGTCAGAATTGAGAATGTGCTTCTAACACTTACTGCACAAAACAAAAGACTAAGATCTAAATAGTGCAGCCTTAAATTCAGTGAAAAATATGAAAAATATATAAGCATCACTATATTCATAAAAAGCTAATATATGCCACACGCATTCACTCTCTGCTACTATAAATGGCTGCTTTGACAACCGTATATTGTTTTAATGTTTTGCACGGTGAATATTATTGGACTCTGAACAAGTCCTTTGCAGTTTAAAGCCTATAAATTGGTTGTATGTTACAGAGAAATAAACTTTAAAATGTCTCCCGTGTGTACCTGTTCATTGGTCCAATACCTTGCCTTATGGTCATGCCCACATTCGATAATCATCATTATGGAAATAACAATGCTTGTCTGTTCCAACCAGTAGTATCAACAGATGCTAAGAGTACTAGAAATCACACAGGCTTTCATGTGTGCTTTTTTCCAGACTGACTCCTTTTGACTAGGGAATATATTTATGAGGGTATTTTCATTCTTTTCCCCACCTATTTTAATCTTCAAATAACTCAAACTCCTGTCCCATAGTTTTAATGCTTCAATATGGTCTCCTTTATGTCCTCTTCTTTTATCTACTGCTCAGAAGAACTTACCAAAAACTTCAGAAGAGGTATCAAAGAGTCATAAAAGCTCTGAAACACCCTGGGATGACACCATCCAATTAATATATAGTTGAAAAACATTTTTGAAAAAAAGAATTTTGCCAAATGGAGTTTAAAAGTATTGGCTAAACACATTTCTAAGTATTAATTGTATCCATAGTTATTCAGATATATGTGGTTATATATAAAAAATGTTTTGGAAAACAGAAGTACTAAATGGCTATCAACTTTGAAGAAAATATTATGTGTCAACTTTTTTTTCTCTGTAAAGATTAGTTTGCATTTTATAGCATTTATATCAATGGAATCATACAGATGTATTTTTAGAGGAAGGGCTGGCTTCTGTTATTCAGCATATTTATTTTTAGATTATGCAACCATTTTATCAAGTTTATTTCTGATTAGAAATCAATTGCATGAATATATCAAAATTTATGTATCCATTTACCTGTTGATGGACAGCGCATTTTCTTGTTTTGCATTATTACAAATAAAGCTGCTGTGATTATAATGCACATGCCTTGTAGGAACATATGCTGCCATGTCTCATGAGCAAATATCTAGTATTGGAATGGCTGAATAGTACAATAGTTGTAGGTTTAACTTAAAAAAAAAAAAAAAAAAAGCATTGTCAGTGTATTTTCCAAAGTGGTCATACCAACTTACCTTTTCATAAACAGTATATGAGACTTCTATATGTTCCACAATCTGACCAACACTTGACACAGTCAGTCTTTTAAAATTCTAGCGATTCTCATAGGTCTGTAGTGGTTTATAAGTGTGAATTAAATTTGTATTTTTATTATAACTAATAATGCTGAGCATCATTCTTGAGCTCCTTGGGTAAAGTGTTGAATAGTTTGTCCATTTTTTAAATTTAGGTTCTTTGTTTTCTTATTACATTCTGAGAATTTTTTATATGTCATACATTTGTCCCAGTCTATGGCTTGTATTTTCATTCCTTTAACCAGCCCTTTCAAAAATCAGAAGTTTTAAATTTCAATAAAGTTAAATTTAACCATTTTTCTCTTTGGATTATACTTTTGGCATCATATCACTAAATTTTTGCCCAATACAAGGTCACAATTATTTTTTTCTAGATGTTTTACAGTTTTAGATTTTGCATTTGATCAATAATACATTTTAGTTAATTTTCGTATTTGTTGCAAAGTAGAAAAATTTATTTGGTGGGAAGGGGTTGGATACCCAGCTCCTCTGGTCCCTTTTTTTTTTTTTTTTAAGACAGGGTCTGGCTTTGTTACCCAGACTGGAGTGCAGGGACACAATCTTGGCTCACTGCAACCTCCGCCTCTTGGGCTCAGGTGATCCTCCCACCTCAGCCTCTGAATAGCTGGGACAATAGTCATGCACCACCATACCTGGCTCATTTATTATTATGTTTTTGTAGAGATGGGGTTTCACTATGTTGGCCAGGCCGGTCTCAAACTCCTGGACTCAGGTGATCTGCCCACCTTGCCCTCCAAAAGGGCTGGGATTACAGGCCTGCTCCAGTACTATTTGTTGAAAGTCTATCTTTTCCCCATGAATCTGTCTTTGTACTTTTTTCAAAGATCAATTTTCTATACATGTATAAGTCTATTTCTAAACACTGTATTCTGTTCCACTGATATTTTTGTCTATAGTTTGGCTAATGTCACAGTTTTATGATAAAGTTAAGCATTATAATAAATGGCTTTTTTTAAAGAGACAGGGTCTCAGGCTCTCACTCTGTCACCCAGGCTGGAGTGCAGTGGTGCAATTTTGGCTCACTGAAGCCTCAACCTTCCAAGCTTCCCACCTCAGCTTCTCCAGTAGCTAGTACCAAAAGCATATGCCACCATGGCTAATTTTTGTATTTTTTGTGGAGACGGGGTTTTTCTGTGTTGCCTAGGCTATACTTGAACTACTTAGCTCAGGCGATCCACCCACCTCAGCCTCCCAAAGTTCTGGGATTACCAAAGGCATGAGCCACCATGCCAGGCCTATAATAAGTGTTGAAATCAGGTAGTTTTAGTCACCCATATTAGGTTTTCTTATTCAAAATTGTTTGGTATTTTTGTTTGTTTGCTTTTTTCTTCTTTTTTTGCATATCCACATAAATTTTAGAATTGTACAGATGTTCCTTAACTTACAATGGGATTATGTCCTGATAAACCATTTGAAAGTTGAAAATATGTCCAAAATCTATTTAATACATCTAATCTATTGAACATCATAGCTTAGCCTAGCTTACATTAAATGTGCTCAGAACACTTACATAAAAATTAATTGTGGTAATGATTTGTGAATATACTAAAACCAATGAATTGTACTTAAATCAACAAGCAAAAAATAACTCCATTTAAAAATGAGCAAATGACATGAACAGGCATTTCTCAAAAGAAAACATACAAGTGACCAACAAAAATATGAAAAAATGCTCATCACTAATCATCAGAGAAATGAAAATTAAACCCACAATAAGATACCATCTCACATCAGTCAGAGTGTGTTTTGTTAAACAGTCAAAAATAACAGATGTTTGTGAGGCTGTGAAGAAAAGGAAACACTTACACGCTGTGAATGAAAATGTAAATTAGTTCAGCAACTGTGGAGAGCATTTTGAAAATTTCCCAAGGAACTAAGAGTTGAACTACTATTCATCCCAAGAGTCCCCTTACTAAGTATATACCCAAAGGAAAATAACTTATTCTACCAAAAAAGACACATGTGTCCATATGTTCATCACAGCACTATTTACAATAGCAAAGACATGGAATCAACCAAGGTGCCCATCACCAGTGGATTGGATTGAGAAAATGTGGCACATATACATCATGGAATACTACACAACCATAAAAAAAAATAAAATCATGTCCTTTGCAGCAACATGGAGGTAGCTGGAGGCTATTTCCTTAAGCAAAGTAATGTGGAAACAGGAAACCAAATATCTCATGTCCTCACTTATAAGTAGGACCAAAATTTTGGGTATACACGGACATAAAGATAGAATAAGAGATGTGAGGGAGAGAATGGGACAAGCACTGAAAAACTACATGCAGGGTACTATGTTTACTACCAAAGTGTTGGATTCATTTATACTCCAAGATTCACCATGCCACAATATAGTTTTGTAACAAGGCTGCACATGTACCCACTGATACTAAAATAAAAGCTGAAAAAAATCAAAAATAAATAAATGGTAGTATTATATAGTCTGTAAATTATACCTCAACAAAGCTATTTGAAATATATATATGTGCATATTTTTTAAAGTGAGGACCATAGAATAAAGTAAATCTTATAATGTAGAAAATGTATGGTACTACGTAGATACTTGGTAATCAGTAGGCTTCCTAGAGGAAATGACAAGTAAATAAGAACATGAATACTGGTTTTGAAATAGTCAGGTGAAGCTTCAGCACGGATATATTTTTATAAGGAAGGTAAGGTAAAAGAAAAAAGAACAATTCCAGTTAGAAAAAAATAGCGGGTTCTAAGACTCAGGAGTAATCAAATTTGTGGCAGATGAAGCAAACTGAAGACACCCAAATGTAGAATGCTTGTTGGCGGCTGGAAGGTAGAAAAAAGAAGACTAGCCAATGAGGCTGGAGAATATCATGGAGACCATTATAAACCAGAATAAGATGTTGAGAATTCTTCTTAAGGTTACTTAGATATGATTAAAGACTCGATTAAGGGTTCACTTTATCAAATATACCTGGTCACAAGTAGGCTAGTTTTAAAATGGAGCTTATATATAGCAAATAAAGAAGAAAACTATGTAAGAAAATGTACATCTTTACTATCTATGACTGATTTTGGTCTTGACCTATCAAAATGGGAAAATATTAATTTCTTACATCTACACTATTATTTAAAGTACGTGATGGTTAATTTTAACTGCCAACTTGATTGAACAATGAGATGCCCAGGTATTTAATAAAACATGATTTCTGGGTGTATTTGTGAGGGTATTTCTGGATGAGAATAGCATTTAAATCGGTAGACTGAGTAAAGCAGATTGCCCTCCCCAATGTGGGGTCATCATCAAAGCCCTGGATGGACTGAGTTGAACAAATAAATCAGTAGTTTCCCTGGGTCCCTAGCTTTCAGATACTCAATTATGGGACATCTCAGTTTCCATAATTGCATGAGCTAATTTCTTATAACAAACTTATTCATTTTGGTTCTGTTATTCCAGCGAACACTGATTAATACAGGTTTTGGTACAGAGAGTGGTTCTAGAGGAACAGATTTTAAGGACGATTTTTCTGGATTAGTTCTGGGATTTCTGAAATTGAGTAAATAATCTAATTGTACTTATAGATGCTAATAATTCTATTTCTAATAGTAAAGAGAGCACCAATTTCCATGGTAGAACCTGGCAATGAAGATACACAAAACATGTCTATTGGATCTCCTAATCAACCACTTATAAGAAGCAAGGAGCTGGGTGATGGTGTATCTTATGCTTTAGAAATGTTTGAAAAACTAATGAATATAATGAGGTTATCAGGGGCCCCTAATGTCACTGGACAAAGTGATGACAAAAAAGGATGAATTCAGGGATTCACATTCCCAGTGCAAGTACTTCATAAATGACCTAAAAGTTTCTATCTGTGCCCTGAAAGAGACATATATCTCTTTTAGCAACAGGGATGAGATTGCTGAAAATTCAACACAGAATGTTATCCTTCCACTGGCTGAATTTCAATACAAGTTAAAATCCTATCCTCACAGGGTATCTACTGTTAAAATGAGGGCATTGATTGGAAAGGAATAGGATATAGTAAATTGAAATGAGGATGTGTGGAAAAGCCCTGATAGAACGAGGACATTGAACTCCTAAATTCTGATGAGTCTTCTTTACCTAATGAGGACAAACTGTTGCACCTGAACCTTACTTTTGAAGTAACCTCCCCACCTACAGTATAAGATGCCTCTCCATTTTCAGTGGTATTAGCCTCTCTACACTTGTCTGAGGAGTTTAACCCTGCATTACCTGAGAAAGCTATAATGGCCTTCCCCAAGGCTTTTGTTCTGTCAGGCAGTGCTGATTCTTCTCAGGGCCCACCCCACAAGCCCTTTTTTCTTCTAAACATATAACCAGACTCAAGTTCCACCAGGCTCCTAAAAGTGAGGCCCAAGCTGTGACAGATGAGGAGGTGCACTATACTCAAAAAGAGATTTTTGAGTTTTCTAACTTATAGAGACAAAAATCTTGGGAACATGTGTGAGAATAGACAATAAAGATGAAGGATGATGATAGAAAGAACATAAAGCCAGGACAAATTTATTGATAAAGGTTCACTAAGCAGATATTCTGCATTTAATGTTACAGCTCAGGGACTTAGGAAGAGCTCTGTTTGGTTTGTTGGCTGGTTGAAACATGGACCAAAATGTGGCCTAAAGTGAGCAAATTAGAAATGCCAGACCTTCCTTGATTTGTGTATAGAGAAAGGGATTCAGAGGCTTAGGGAAATTAGAATGTTAGAGTGCATTTGTCATTTAAGACTTACTCATTAATCCTTGGAGGGTCCATAAAACATAAGTATACTGTAAAAAATAAATTTGTGAGGGAAACCGTGGCATTCCTGAAGAGCTGTGTAACCACACTTCTCTGCAAGCCAAATCTTACAGTGAGAACTGCAGCCACAGAATTGGGAAGCCTAAATGCAATGAGAGTAATTGGTTACCATGGTGACAGCAGCCAATTGGTGCTACTAGGCTGCCAAAAGCAAGGCGGGCGTGGTTACTGTAAGGAACAGCAGAATCAAAGCAGCAATCAGAATAATCTATCTTGTGCAGATCTGTGGCATTGACTAGTTAACCATGGTGTTCTTAGAAGTGAAATAGGAAGCCTACTAAATTCTTATTGGATCCATATCAGCAGAAAAGTTCCAGGTTAAGTGAACAAAATTTAACCTGAATCATAAAAGCAGATAGTAATGGACCCTTAATCAATTCCCAGACTTGAACCAGTTTATAGACCCAGACTTACTGAATGAAAGAGATGCTGGATCTCCTTGAAGAAGAACTCTGTGGTACACTATCAAAAATGTATAGTGTTCATCTTAATCTTTACACAAAGGATCTATGGCTTTTTACCATGTAACTGTTCTTTGGGGAAAATAAGATAATCAGAACTTTCAGGGACTTCTGGACACTGGCTCTGAAGTGACATTGATTTCAGGAGACCCAAAATGTCACTATGATTCATGTGTCAGAAAAAGGGCTTATGGAGATCAGGTGATCAATGGCATTTTAGCCCAGGTCTGTGTGCTAGTAAGCCCAGTGGGTCCCTCAACCCATCATATGATTATTTCCCCAGCTCCAGAATGCAAAATCGGGATAAATATTCTCAGCCACTGGCAGAGTCTCCATAATGCTTCTATTATGTGTGGAATGTGAACTATTGTGATAAAGGCCAAATGGAAGCCACTAGAATTGCCTATACCTAGAAAAGTAGTAAGTCAAAAGTAATACAGACAGCCCTGATTTACAATGGTTTGACTTATGATTTTTCAACTTTATGATGGGTTTATCAAGATGTAATCCCATAATAAATTGAGAAACATATGTACTGCATTATTGGAGTAATTGCAAAGACTAGTGTCACCATCAAGAATTTGAAGGATGCAGGGTGATGACTCCTAACACATCTCCATTCAACTTGCCTATTTGGTCTGTGGAAAAGACAGACAGATCTTGAAAAATGACAGTGGATTATTGTAAACTTAACAAAGTGGTGACTCCAATTGCAGCTGCTGTTCCAGTAGCTTCATTGCTTGAACAGATTAACACATTCCCTGCTACTTGGTGCATAGCTATTGATCTGACAAATATTTTTTACTCAATTACTTTTTCTGCATTCCTGTCCATAAGGTCCGACATAAACAGTTTACTTCTCAGCTGACAAAACTAACAATACAGTTTCATTCTCCTACCTCAGGGATATATCAACTCTCCAGCCCTATGTCATAATTTAGTTTGGAGGTATTTTGATTGCTTTTTCCCTCTCCACAGGATATCACTTTGGTCTATTACATTGATGAAATTGAGCTGATTGAATCTAGTGATCAAGAGGTAACAAATACTCTAAACTTATTGGTAAGATTTTTGAAGCCATAAGGTGGGAAAGAGACCTGACAAATATTTAAAGACCTACTATTGTAGTAAAATGTCTAGGGATCCAGGGATATGGGGCATGTCAAATTAGCCCTTCTAAGGTGAAGGATAAGCTATTGCACCTGGACCTTCCTCCAACCAAAAAGGAAGCACTATGCTTAGTAAGCCACCTTGGACTTTGGAAGCAACATATCCCTTATTAGGGTATGTCACTCCATGAATTTGGTGATTGGGTAAATGAGTATGTTGTGCCATTTATCAAGTGACCTGAAAGGCAGCTAGTATTGTATGGTGTCCAGAACAAGGGAAAGATCTACAGCAGGTCCAGGCTATTTGAAAACAGCTCTGCCACTTGGACCGTATGATCTAGTAGATCTAATGGTATTTGAAGTAGCAAATAGGGTTGCATGTAGAGGTCTTTGGCAGGACTTACAGGTGAATCATATTGATGACTCTTCATATTATCAAGCAAACCCCTCTCATCTTCAAAAGATAACTGTTCTCTTTTTGAGAAATAGTTCTTGACCAGCTGTTGGAGCTTAATAGAGACTGAATGCTTAATCAAAGGCCACCAAGTTACCATGTGACCTGAAATTCTCACTTTGACCTTGGTGTTAACTGACATACAAGAACCTGTAGGTAAGGAAGACTATGCCTGAAATACAGGATATCTCTTGTGGTGTCTATATGTATATATAGATATAGTTTTTATATCCTTTTGGGAAGAAGCCTGACTAATAGAAAACCTGAACAATTTCCATGGTGGATTACTTCCTAGTTCACAGAAAGACATCTAACCAACTCAAAGCTCCAGGGAGTTTTTTCAATTAGTCTGAGCATCTAAAACATAAGGGGGAGAGTGACATTGGAATTTGAAAAAATATTAATTTTATTTTGCTCTATAATGTTCCTGATGTTTCTCAGGAAAATTAAAGATAAATAAGTCTACCTTTAATTTTGTTTGAATTTGGTAATACTATTTTTTAATATTAATTGACAATCAATTGTTTGGCAACCAATAAAAGGTAGCTATCATTGAGTATGATACAAATGTAGCACGGTAATATTTTGAGGTGTTGATTTGGTTTTTACTTTTTTCCATTCTTTTGGAGGCTTTATATATTTATTTGTTTATGTATTAATTTATATAGTCACAGCAAAAGGCAATAAATCATTTTTATTTCAAAACTAAAAACTTTTGAGATTCAAAAGGCTAAATCTTGAACAATTTTGAAATTAAAGTATTTGCTACAAGTGGCTTAGAAAACTAAATGAATGGTCAGAATTAATTTTTATGAGGTCTTCTGATGCCTAACTTCTACAACTGTCCTTGAAACTAGATAAAGCTAATCTTGAAAAATGAAAGAGAAAGACTCTTTCACTCTGCTTTAGTTTAGATAAAGCAAGAGTTTAGATGCTGATGACTCACAGGAGAGACCTTTTTCTCATTTGTACAAATCCTGGAGTGAGCATAGGAATTACAGATAGATTTTAGTTTGAGAAATTCAAGAGTAGATGAAAACCTGAACCACCTTTTTCAGTTAGGGCTCACAAAGCATTAAGAGTCAGAGTTTGCCCCTTCCTAGTCTAGTGTGAGAGCATAAGAATTTTCTGCATAAGCCCTATAGGCAGTCAGCTCTGAGACAACTTGGTAGAATCCCTGGTTTCTACCATCATGAATCGGCAGGCTAAAAAAGTTTTCCTCTGCAGCCAAAACCAGCATAAATATGGCACTTCAGTCTAGCAGGTGTGGAAGGGTCTTGTGGCAAGATGAAGCAATGTGTCAAACTGAATCAATTATGTTTGTGGACCCACCATCAATGAGCTGAGTAAACGAAGACTTCATGATAGAAACCACAGTAAACACGTAGCAACACCTTTGTTAGATACATCTCGCCTCCCAAGCACCTTAATTAAGGCCTCAGTCTTGGCCTTAATTAAGTCCCCAAGAGAAACAACTTCATGAATTGAGGTGAAGAATAACTTGCTAAAATTTAATTTTTTCCATCTGGTAGAACAAAGTTTCAAAATGAAGTTTAATCATAAACAATCAAATTCCTTATTCAAGAGAGCTATCATCTGAGAATTTGGGCCCTTACTCTGATAAAAAGCACCACTGTTTACTGAGTACTTACCGGGTGACAAGCACTACATTGGTTGCTTTACAAAGATTAGCTCAGCTTTATTAAAAGTAAGGCATATTCTAAAAATGTTTCCCTTTAAGCAAGTGTTTTTAATTACAGACCCAGTTAACTCTGATAATAAATGTTCGTATACCCTCTTATAGTGGCTTAACACCATACAACTTAGATTAACATTGGGCTAATTGTTCTTATACCTGGCAGTTGTAGATCCAGCAATATAAGGTACCTGTTCATACCATGATAACTTAATATTCATGTTCTCTATCTTTTAAAGCTGTTTCCCATTAGCTAGACTTTTATGATTTCCCAGCACAGTTGGCAACAATTTTATTTCTATCAAGCAAAAGACAATAATATGTTAGAGGTATTCACTATAAAATTTTTTTAAAAACTGTTAAAGGGTTTATCATATCTTGGGTTGTCTCAGCCTTCAAAAAAATTAATTGGCCCCAAAGGCTTAGATGGATTTAACATTTTTGAAGATAAAAGATGTTAAAATGATCACTTCTTTCCCTAAGGCATCCCTGAAAATGCTGGTCAGAATGGAAAATGTGTGCTTGAGGCCGGGCCCAGTAACAACGTACAGGAACCATGCCATATTCATCTGTGACCTTTACAGTATAGTTCTAGAAAATGAATTCAGCCTCCAGTCTTGCCAAAAGGTATAAATAAGCTTTACAGTTTTGACCTTAGCTAACTGGGGAGCAACCAGATAAGCTAGCATCCAAGAAAATTTGCTTTTATTTTAGAAACATTTCCTTCACACTTGTAAAATCTAAAGGTAGGCTGAGGGAGGGTAGGGATGAGGCAGCCCAAAGACAAACTGGGTAGGTCAAGGATTTCTTTTCTCACCACAAACTTGTAAAACTGCTAAGGAAAAATCATATACTGAAAAACAGGAAAAAAATTGTTTCCATGCATCTTATCATTTGTGTACATTTTTCTGCCTCTCAAGTGTGTGTGCTTGTGTGTGTGTGTGTTAGTGTGCATATGAATGCTTAAATAACTGCATTTAGATTAAGATTACAAAGAAGAAATGTTAAATCTCTCAGATATAAGAATAATCTTAAGGTATTTTTCTTGACCCTGCAAAAGTAAAAAAGCATGAAATAGTTTTGCCAAGAGGAACAGATGTTTCTGTTGTATATTTCTTACTCCCTGGGCATGTTTGAGAATTCTAAATATAAACGTTCAAACAGACAGGGTGCAAACACGCAGGAAGTTTGGGGGAGTGTGATGATTCATTTAGACGATTCAATCTGATTCACAACTTTGCAGATGAATCAAAAATCAGGAAAATTGAAAAAAGGATGGTTTAGTCATACTAACATGTGTATGGCATACATCTTAAAAAGAAAGCAAATTCAGAATGCTAGTCAATTTCAAGAGTGACTTAAACCACATAAGGAATAAACAGGCAAAAGTTTCAAAGACTTACACATACTAACTTAATTTTTCATGATCATTTCAATCCCCTATTGGGTTTAATCTGAACCCATTACAGATTTAAGGGGTTCATATACATACATATGTGTATATATATATTTATATATATATATGTGTGTGTGTATATATAAATTTTACTCATATATAACATATTAACTAACTTAATTTTTCATGATCATTTCAATCCCCTATAAGGGTTTAATCTGAACCCATTACAGATTTAAGGTGTTTTTATATATATATATATATATATATATATATATATATATAAAATTATACATGAGTAAAATTTATATATATATAAATATATATATATTTATATATATAAATATATATATATATATTTATATATATAAATATATATATATATATATTTATATATATAAATTTTACTCATATATAGTATAATTTTCTATATTACAAAACAAAAATCTCACAAAGTGGTAGGGGGATTTAGAATAAGTAGTCTGACTAACACATTACTTAGCACACAGTCATCTAATATTCAAGACGGAGTAATAATCTGAGCTTTCTGGTCAGGATGCTGTAAGAATCAAACTAAGCTCTGAATCTCTGAGGAGTAGTAACTATAACTGTCATCCTCATAAAAGTTGATATTGATCTCCCTGATATATAGAATAAACAGTCTCCATTACAGTGGTAATATAGTTTATCACAAAATTATATGTTTTTGAAAAGTACAAATAAGACAAAAATGCCTTGAGGTCAACTCCTTTAAAACCAAAAGTCTTTTTTATGGCAAATAAGTATGCCAAATTTGATAATTATATATTTAACACCATTCTACAACAAAACAGATAGATACTTTGGGGCATATTTTGTGACTCTTTTTGTGGTATATTCCTCATAAACTAGTATACTTTATATCATACTATATGAAACCTTAAGGCCCTAATAACTAATTTGTTTACTGGTTAGATTAAACCTAGAATAGTTTTTAAGTTAAAAAAAAAAACTTTTGGTTTTAAGTATTTTTTAGCCTTCGTAGTAGATGTTATTGATGCCTACATACATAACCATCTTGCAGACACTGTTAAGCTATTGGTTAAAAATGGCTATCTACTGTCTTCCCTGGAGAACTGCACTTGGCTGAAAAGGAGTCACTTTTGCAAGAGACTCGATGCTCTTCCTGAGCTGTCTTCTACCGTCAATGACTGACTCAAGAACACAAAATGTCACCATGGTTTCTTGTTAGAGGAGGGGGGGTGTCAGATATTAAAAGTAAGCCATCTCACATCCATGAATCTACCTAGTGATCATGTTCCTGGTTTCCGAATATGAAATCAAAATGAATACATTTAGCGGTTACCAGAATCCTTACTTTGGTTTCTTAACCTATAGAACCATAGCGAAAAAGACAAAGTAGAATTCCCTGAAATGTCTCCATTTTTTTAGAAGCAATACTACATCTTGTGGGAAAGAGTAAATATTAGTGTCAGCCTCAAAGACTTAAAGAATAGGATGCTTTACTTGGGAAGTTTCCCATTCAATTCACCAGTCTGTCCCCTACAGAATGGAGATGGAACATAGTGGATGACAGTAGAATTACCAAAAATGTAACCAAGAAATAAAATTGTAATTGCTGTTCCAGATGTGTTATCTTCCAGTTTTGTTGTCATATCTAAAATAGATTAACCAAACCTCTGGGATGCGCAGCAATTGGTTTGGCCAATGCTTATTTTTACCCAATAGGCTTGAGAAAGGAGAAACTGAAGCAGGTCATATTCACAAGGGATTAACAAGGCTATGAATGTACTGTTTTAGCCTAAGACTATGTTCATTCTTCTGCTCCTGATCTGTCATCTGGACTTTCTACAGAATATCACATTAGCCCACAATGTCATGTTAATTGGACCCAAATGGCAAAATATTTGTATATGCTCTGGATTAGTTAAACCCATATTTTCACTGGTGAATGAGACCTATATTCAGTAAAGTTTTGGAGGCTTGTCACATAAGGAAACTTTAATATTAATGTTATTTTTTAATTTGTATTTTAAGTTCCAGGATACATGTGCAGAATGTGCAGGTTTGTTACATAGATATACATGTGCCATGGTGGTTTCCTGCACCTATTAACCCGTCATCTAGGTTTTAAGCCCCACATGCATTAGGTATTTGTCCTAATGCTCTCCCCACCCCTTGATCCCCACCCTCTGTGTTGTTCCCCTCGCTGTGTCCTGGTAGGGAACTTTTTAGGGGATCTATTGTACAAGAAGTTGCCAGGGAATACTATTCAATGAAAAGGGTAACATCTTTTACCTTTTACCACCTACCACTCAAAAAAAAAAAAACAAAAAAACAAAAAACACTATGCTTCATAGTTTTCTTAAGATATTGAATTACATATTCCACACTTTGGAATACTGTTCCAACATATATATAGTAGATAATTGTATTTTTGTTTGTTTGTTTATGTTGTCATAGACTCATTGGTCTATGAGTCTGTTTTTATGCCAGTACCATGTTGTTTTGGTTACTATAACATTGTAGTATAATTTGAAGTCAGGTAATGTGATGTCTCCATATATGTTACATATATATTACAATTACAATATAGTAGATCATTATAATATATTGTTAGATAATTGTAATCTACTAGTTTGAGTGGGCTTCAAAGGAGGGGAAATAAAAGGTGTTCTATATCAAGTCCAAGCTGTGAACAAGCAGCACTGACACTAGGGCAACAGAATATGGCAGAACACATACCCTAGAGGTGTGTTTGGCAGAGACAAAAATGCCACAGTGACATGTAGACTTTCGGGAAAATCTGAATATGAAAACTGCAAGTCAGAGAACAGACCCATTTGATTCTTGAGAAAGAATTTACTATCTGCAACAAAGAACTATAGCGCTTTTGAGAAGCAGCCTCTGAGGGGGGAAGGCTAGAATAATTCACGTTGTAATGCATTAGAGTATGACACATCAGAATGAGCTAAACTTTAGTGTAGCTAGACATACATTTAGAAATATTTGTAGATATTTGTAAATATTTGTAGATATGTATATATATTTATGAATATTTTATACAAATATTTATAGATATGGATATACATAAATTTATCTACAAATACATATACATATATGTGTGTGTGTATATATGTATATATGTGTGTAATATATATGTATATATACACATATATATATATCCAAACAAAAGGAAATTAGTATATTGAAGAGATATCTGCACTCCCATGTTTATTGCAGCACTGTTCACAATAGCCGAGATATGAAATCAACCTATGTGTCCATTAATGAATGAATGGATAAGTGCTACATATACATAATGTACATATACATATACATATACATGTGTGTATATATATATACACACATGTATATGTATATGTATGTGTATGTGTGTGTGTGTGTATATATATATATATATATATATATATCCTAGTTAGTATATACACATATGTTCCCTCATTTTGCCAGACAAGAGAGCCTAGAAGCAATGACTCCCCAGTAGTAACTGGCATACCTAGGGCACAGATCTTGGCTTCTAATACCAGTCTCCAATGAAAGTAACTAGAGCTCCTTGGAGAAATGATTGATTTTAGGACTATGGCAAGAAATATACAATATGATATTAGAGCATCCTGTGTCCATACTCAAAACAAAACAAAACCCACAATGATTGGGATATGCCAAAGGAACACAGGGGCCGAATGAAAAAACTACAAATGGACAAAGCTGAAATAATTTTAGCAATAAAATAAAATAATTATAACCCCAAATATAAAATACATATACAAAAGTACATACAGATATAAATAAATTAGGGAAAAGAGACAAATTGCCTATACAGAAAAGCTCAATCTAAGTAGATACTCCACCCTCAAAGAGATGTAATATGTTTCCCTACTCCTTAAGGGTGGAATGCACATAGTGCTTTGCTTCCAAAGAGTAAAAAGTGAAAAGAAGAGTTACGAGTAAGTTTACAATGGAAAAATCTGACAAACCCTACCTCAGCCAAGTGATCAGGATTAACATCAGCAATGGTAAATCATATTGATAATATATATCTCTGACACAATGTGATGAAAACAGCATTTTACTTCTCTGGTTTTCCTTCAAACAATACTTAAGTTCTATCTAATCATAATAAAAATATCAAACAAATCCCAATTGAGAGAGATTTAATAAAATATCTAACCAGCACTCCTCAAACTGTCAAGGCCATCAAAAACAAAGAATATCTGAGAAACTGTCACAGTCAATATGAGCCTAGAGAGACATAACGACTAAATATAATGTAGATCCTGGAACAGAAAAAAAAAGGAGTGTTTGATAAAAACTAAAGAAATCCAGATAAATTATGAACTTTAGGTAATAATAATGCATCAATGCTGGTGCATTATTTGTAATAAATCTATCATACCAATGTAAGATGCTAACAGGAGAAACTGAATCCAGGGTATATGAGAATCTCCTGTGCTATTTTTGCAATTTTTCTGTAAATCTAAAACATTTCTAAAATAAAAAGGAGGTTTTTTTCTGTTTTTTTAAAAAGCAGTTTCTGATATGCTACTGATCCTAAATTGAGATTGAACATCAGACTATTGCACATCAAATAAATGTGTAGACAGACATGCCCATTAAGATGTAAGTATTGTTCCCAAAGAAGACTAAGGCCAGGTGTTCTTGCAGCGAAACACCCTAAAATGGAAGCAGCACATTTTCAAATGACCCAAACAAACCTAGAGGGAATGTGAAAGTTGGCCAAGCAGGTAGCAAAAACCCCTATCTCACCTACACTTTTCCTCATATGGGTTTCATATGACCTGTCTATAAGGTAAGTGCCAACTGGGTTTGGGAATGCAAGCAAATAAGCACATGTCACTGTAAAGGACACATATACCCTATATATTTTTAATTTTTTATATTTGATTATTATTCCTACATAACAATTTACATATTTATGGGGGAATGTGATATTTTGATACAAGCATACAATGTATAATGATCAAATCAGGGTAATTTGGATATCCATCACCTCAAGCATTTATCATTTCTTTGTAATAGGAACATTCCAATTGTACACTTTTACTTATTTTGAAATATACAATATATTTTATTGTATATTTAAAACAAATGTAATAATGCATTATAAATAAATACATAAATGCAATATGTATTTACAATTATGTAAATACAAAATTATGTATTGTACATATACAGTACAACCACACTTGCCTTACTGTGCTACCAACCACTAAATCTTATTTCTTCTATCTACCTGTATTTTGTACCCATTAACCACTCCCCCGTTTTCCCCCCACCCCTACTACCCACCACAGCCCCTGGTAACCTTTATTCTAATCTCTATCTCCATGAGTGTACTTTTATTTTTATTTTTGGTAGATTTTAACATACGAGTGAGAACGTGATATTTGTCTTTCTGTGCCTAGCTTGTTTTATTTACTATAATGACTTCCAGTCCATCCATGTTGTTGCAAATGACAAGCTTTCATTCTCTTTTATGGCTAAATAATATTCCATTGTGTATATGTAGCACTTACCCATTCATTCGTTAATGGACACATAGGCTGATTTCATATCTCGGCTATTGTGAACAGTGCTGCAATAAATATGGGAGTGCAGATATCTCTTCAATATACTAATTTACTTTTGTTTGGATATCTACCCAGCAGTAAGATTGCTCGGGCATATGATAGTTCTATTTTCAGTTTCTTGAGGAACGTCTGTACTGTTCTCCATAGTGGCTGTACTAATTTACATTCCTGCCAACAGTGTGCAAAGCTTTCCTTTTCTCTGCATACTTGCCCGTATCTATTATTGTTTTTTTTTTTTAATAAAAGCCATTTTTTAACTGGTAGAGATGATAACTTATTGTGGTTTTGATTTGCATTTCTGTAATGATTAGTGATGTTGAGCAGTTTTTCATATACATTTTGGCCATTTGTATTTCTCCTTTTGAGAAATGTCTATTTAGATCTTTTGCCCATTTGTTGATTAGATTATTTCTTTTTTCTATTGAGTTTTATGAGTTGCTTATATATTCTGGTTATTAATCCCCTGACAGGTTTTTAGCTCGCAGATATTTTTTCCCATTCTGTGGGTTATCTCTAGTTTATCGATTGTTTCCTTTGCTGTACAGGAGTTTTTTAAATTGGTGGGATCCCATTTGTGCATTTCTGGTTTGGTTGCTTGTGCTTTTAGGATCTTAATAAATCTTTGCCCAGACAAATGTTTTCAGGTGTTTTTCTGTTCTCTTCTAGTAGTCCCATAGCTTTACATCTTTGATTTAAGTATTTTATCTATTTTTATTTGAGTTTGTATATGTTTAAAGATAAGGGTCTAGATTTATTCTTCTGCATATGAATATCCAATTTTCCCAGCACCATTTATGAAGAATCTCCTTTTCCCAATGTATGTTCTTGGTACCTTTGCAAAAATGAATTGGCTGTGAAAATGTGGATTTTTTTGTTGTTTTCTATGTTGTCATAGACTTATTGGTCTATGAGTCTGTTTTTATGCCAGTACCATGTTGTTTCAGTTACTATAACATTGTCTCCAGCTTTGTTCCTCTTGCTCAGGGATGCTTGGGCTATTCTGGCTCATTTGTGCTTCCATATGAATTTTAAGATTATTGGCCAGATGTGGTGGCTTATGCCTGTAATCCCAGCACTTTGGGAGGACAAGGCGGGAGGATCACCTGAGGTCAGGAGTTTGAGACCAGCCTGGCCAACATGGTGAAACCTGGTCTCTACTAAAAATACAAAAATTATTTTTCAATTTTTTTGAATAATGTTTTTGGTATTTTAATGGGAATCACATTGAATCTGTAGATTATCTTGGGTACTATGGACATTTTAGCAGTATTCATTCCTTCAATCCATAAATATGAAATAGATTTCCATTTATTTATTGTCCTCTTCAATTTCTTTTATCAATGTTTTATAGTTATCATCATAGAGATCTTATACTTTTTGGTTGAGTTTATCTCTAGATATTTTATTTTATTTGTAACTACTCTAAATGGTATTATTTTATTGGTTTCTTTTTCAGATTTTTTGCTATTGGCATATGGAAATGCTACTGATTTGGGTATGTTGGTTTTGTATCCTGCAATTTTATTGAGTTTTACTGTCAATTCTAATAGTTTTTTTGTGGAGTATCTAGATTTTTCTAAGTATAAGATCACATCATCTGCAAAAAAAAAAAAAAAGAGATAATTGACTTCTCCCTTTCCTATATTCCTATTTGGATGTCCTTCATTTCTTTCACTTGCCTGATTGCTCTGGCTAGGATATACAGTACTATGTTAAAGAAAAGCGGTGAAAGTGGTCTTCCATGCCTTCTTCCAGGCTTTAGAGGAAAGGACTGCAGTTTTCCCTATTCAGTATGACACTAGCTGTGAGTTTGTTGCATATGACTTTTGTCATGTTGAAGTATGTTCCTTCTATACCCAGTGTGTTGAGAGTTTTTATTATGAAAAAATGTTGAATTTTATTAGATGTTTTTTGGCATCTTTTGAAATGATCACATGGTTTTTGTCTTTCATTCTATTGATGTGATGTATCAAATTCATTGATTTGTGTATGGTGAACCATTCTTGCCTCCCTGGGATGAAGACCACTTAGTCATGATGAATTATCTTTTTAATGTATTGTTTGAGTTGCTAGTATTTTGTTGAAGATGTTTACATTTATGTCCATCAAAAATATTGGCCTGTAGAATTTTTTATGTTGTGCCTTTGTCTGGTTATGCTATCAGGGTAATTCGGTCTTCATAGAATATATTTGGAAATGTTTACTCCTACTTGATTTTTTAAAATAATTTCAGTAGGATTATTATTAGTTCTTCTTTAGTTGCATTGCAGAATTCGTCTACACTAGGTCCTGAGATTTTCCTTGATAGGAGACTTTTATTACTGTTCTATCTTGCCACTTGTTATTGATCTATTCAGGTTTTGGATTTCTTCCTGCTTTAATCATGGTAGGTTTTATGTGTCTAGGAATTTAGCCATTTCTTCTAGATTTTCCAATTTATTGGATCATAATAGTCTTTAATAATTTTTTGAATTTCTGTGGTATGAGTGTTTTCTCCCTTTTTTGTAATTGATTTTATTTATTTGGGCCTTCTCTTTGTTTTTTCAGTTTGCCTGGTTAAAGATTTGTCTATTTTATCTTTTCAAAATAATCATCTTTTCATTTTGTTGATATTTTATATGCTTCTTTAGTCCACTTTCTCTTATTTCTGCACAGTTCTTTATTATTTCTTCTACTAATTTTGGGTTTGGTTTGCTCTTATTGTTCTAATTCTCTAAGATGCATTGTTAGGTTGTTTATTTAAAAATTTTACTTTTTTGACGAAAGTGTTCATTAGTATGAACTTCTTGTTTTCCTTTCCTGTATCCCATAGGTTTGTTTCCATTTTATTTGTTTCAAGATTTTTTAAAATTTTCTTCTTAATGTCTTCATTTACTTAATGGTCATTCAGAAGCATATTGTTTAATTTTCATGTGTTTGTGTAATTTTTAAAGTTTATCTCATTACTGATTCCATTGTGGTCAGAAAATATACTTGATCTGATTTTAATTTCTTTGAATTTGCAAGAAAGCAAAGTCATTTATTTCATTTTTAAATAGATAAACAGTAAAATTCACTCTTCTTGGTGTACAGTTCTATGAGCTTTGACAACTGTACACATACAGTCTTATAACCTTGTTCTATTACTCCCCAAATTCCCTTGCGCTTTTCCTTGTCAACTTCTCTTGACCTCCAGCCCTGGCAACTAATCTGCTCTAGGTCACTATAGTTTTGCTTTTTCCAGAATGTTATATCAATAAAACACACAGAACACAATCTTTTGCATCTGACCTTTTTCATAAGGCATTGAGATTCATTCACATTGTTGCCTGTATCAATAATTTGTTCTTTATTATTGCTAAATAGTATTTCTTTGTATGAATGAGCCAGTTTTTAATCCATCTATCCACTGAAGGATATTTTGGTTGTTTAGCATTTGGGGGTTTGAATAAAGTTGCTACAAATATCCATGGAGAATTTTTTAAGACTGATTTTACCAGCCTGGACAATATAATGAGTCTCTGTCTCAAAAAAAAAAAAAAAAAAAAAAAAAGGAAAGAAAGAAGAAAGAAAGGTAAAGAAAAAGAAAAAAAATTAGCCAGGCATGGTGGTGTGCACCTGTAGTCCCAGCTAGTTGAGAGGCTTATGGTGGGAGAATTACTTGAGCCCTGTAGGTTGAGGCTGTAATGAGCCATGATCACCCGCTGCACTCCAGCCTGGGTGACACAGCAAGACCTTGTCTCAAAGAAAGAAAAAAGACTGGTTTTGTGGCCTACCATAACTTTTATCCTTGAGAACATTCTATGTGCTGAGGAGAAGAATGTATATTCTGCAGCTGTTGGGTGACATGTTCTATAAATATCTATTAGATGCATTTGTTCTACAGTGCAGATTGTCTGACTGTTTCTTAGCTGATTTTTTTATCTAGATGATCTATTTAATGCTAAAAGTGGAGTGTTGAAGTCTCTGACTATTATTTTTGGAGGTCTCTCTTTAGCTCTAAAAATATTCACTTTATACATCTGGGTACTCCAGTGTTGGGTGCATATACATTTATAATTATTATATCTTTTTGTTGAATTGGTCCTTTGATTGTTATATAAGATCATCTTTGTTTCTGTTTATTGTTTTTGTCTTGAAATCTATTTTGTTGGATATAAGTATAGCCACTCCTATTCTTTTCTGGTTTTCCTTTGCCTGGGTTATCTTTTTCAATGCCTTCATTTTCAGTCAACATGTGTCTTTATAGGTGAAGTGTTTTTCTTGTAAACAACATATACTTGGATTTTTAAAAATTCATTCAACCATTCAATGTCTCTTGATAGGAGAATATTGTTAACTTACATTTAATGTTATTATTGATATATAATGATTTACTACTGCCATTTTGTTAATTGTTTTCTGATTGGTTGGTTTTTCCTTCCTTCCTTCCTTCCTTCATTCCTTCCTTCCTTTCTTCTTTCCTCCCTCCCTCCCTTCCTTCCTTCATTGCTGTCTTCCTCTGTGTGTACGTTATTTTCCCTGGTATTATTATTTAATTTCTTGCTTTTATATTTTGTGTATTTCTTATAGGTTTTTGCTTTGTGGTTATCATGGGTTCAGAACTAACATTTTATAACCAATTATTTTAAACTGATGACAACTCAAATCACAAAGATAAAAAAAACAAGCAGAAAGAATATTAAAAAACTACACTTCTGCTTTTTGACTTTTTGTTTTCTCTATTTTTATCTTTTCATATTGTCTACCTCTTTACAAATTGTTGTAGTTGATAGATTTGTCTTAGCCTTTCTACTAAAGATATGAGTGGTTTACACACAATTTCAGTGTTAAAGAGTATTCTTTGTCTGTGTAGTTACTTTTACCAGTAAGTTATTTACCTTCAGATGATCTCTTACCACTACCATTTGCTTCTTTCATGTTAAAGAACTCTCTAGCATTTCCTGTAAGACAAAACTGATGTTACTAAAATTCCTTTGGTGTTCTTTTTTTGGGGGAAAGTCTTTATTTCTCCTTTATGTTCGAATGAGAATTTCACTGAATACACTTTTCTAAGTTGAAAGTTATTTCCTTCAGCACTTTGAATATGTCATCGTATCCCCTTGTGGCCTGTAAAGTTTCCACTAAGCAGTATGCTACAGACATATCAGAGCTCTTATATGTTATATGCTTCTTTTTGGATACTTTCCTCATTCTTGACCTTTGAGAGTTTGATTATTATATGTCTTGAGGTAGTAATATTTGGGTTGAATCTGCTTGGTTTTCTTTTACCTCCTGGTACCTTCTTGTAGGCATCCAGCATTCTTTCTCATTCTTTTTTCTTTGTTTTCCTCTGACTGTGTACTTTTATATAGATCATCTTCTAGTTCACTGTTTTTTCCTTCTGCTTGATCAATTATATGGTTGAGAGGCTCTGATACAGTTTTCAGTTTGTCAACTAAATTTTTCAGCTCCAGAATTTTGGCTTGATCTTTTAAATTTCAAATGTCTATTGAATTTCTCTGACAGAATTCTGAACTCTTTTTCTGTGCTCTTTTGAAGTTCACTGAGCTTCCTGAAGACAGCTATTTTGAACTCTTTTTCTGAGAGGTCACATATCTCTACCACTCCAGAATGGGTCACTGGTACCTTATTTCATCTATTTGGTGAGGTCATGTTTTCTTGAATATTCTTGATGCTTGTAGTTGTTCGTTAATGTCTGGGCATTGAAAGCTAGATATTCATTCTAATCTTCACAGTTGGGATTTGTTGTATCTGTCTTTCTTGAGTGGGCTTTCCAAGAATTAAAAAGGGTATTGAGTGTTGTGACCTAACCCTGTGGTCACTGAGTCTTTTCAGCACAATGTGGCTCCATAAGCCCAGGAATGCTGTGACTCTTGAAGACTCCTAGATATACAGCCTTGGTGGACTTGGAGACAATAAGGGAGAAATCCCCCAGTTACCAGGCAAAAGTGTCTTATTTTCTTCTCTTTCTTTCCCCCAATCAGAAGGAGTTCCTCTTTGCATTGGGGGAGGGGTGACATGGGAACTCTCATGGACACCACAGCTAGGACTACACTGGATCTGAAAGACTAACAGCCTTTCAGGCAAGGATAGTACTGGGGTTTACCTGCAGCCCACAGGCACTACTGTCTGCCTAGTGCTGATGTTTACTCAAGGTCAAAGCACTTTAGTCAGAAGTTGGTGAATTCTGCCAGGACTAAGTCTGTCTCATCAGGAGATCAGATTTCCTTCTGGCCCAGGGTAGGTTTAGAAATGTCATTTAGAAGCAAAAGCCTGGAATTAGAGGCTTCAGAAATCTGCTTGGTGCTTTGTTTTACTGTGGCTGAGTTGGTACCCAAGTTGCAAGACAAAGTCCTTTGTACTCATCCCTCTCCTTTCCCCAAGTGAAAAGAGTCTTTCCCCAAGCTGCACTGCCTGGAGTTGGGGTAGGGGTGACATAGGCACTCTCATGGCCAGCTGCAGAGCTGTTGTTGCACTGGGTTGCACTCTAAGACCTCTGCAACCAAGTTCAGTGCAGCACCAGGGCTTGCCCAAGGACTATAGTCCCTGCGGCCTGTCTCTCACTCAAATTTATTTAGGGTTCTCTGGCCATTTCACTCTATTGATAGTGAAGCAAACCCAAGACTCATGTTCCTATCACTGAGGCAAAGTATTTCCCTCTGGCTTAGGGCTGTCTAAATTTTCCCTCCATGGGCTTCAGCAGAATTCTGCCTTGTGTTGTATTTGACTGTGAGCGGGCAGAACTGACTTCCAATGCAAAGTCTCAAACGCACTTCACTGTCCCTCCTCCAAGCATGCAAACTGTCCTCTTGCTGCACTGCCTGGGTTTGTAGGAGTGGTGTAGACAATGCAAGGCTGTCTTCCCCACCTCCTTTAAAGTGACTTTCCTTGCTATTATTTTAAAATCAGTTACTGTGATCACTCACCTGATTTTTTTTGGTTCGTATGATGTTTTCTTGCATGAATAGTTGTTCAGTTTGGTGATTCTGCAGGGACACTATTGCTGAAGTATTCCATTTGACCTCCTTTCTCTTCTCTCCTCAGTCCATATACACTTTAAATCAATGCCTATTTTACGGTGCTCTGTCATTAATGAGTAAAGGACAGGAGTTGAAAAATGTAGAGGTAAAAACAGAGATGATACTTGATATTGCTGTGTCCTCACCCAAATCTCATCTTGAATTATAGCTCCCATAAACCCCACATGTTGTGGGAGGGAACCAGTGGGAGATAACTGAATAATGGGGTGGGTTTTCCCATGCCAATCTCATGATAGTGATCAATTCTCGTAAAATCTGATGGTTTTAAAGGGCAGTTCCCCTGCACACACTCTCTTGCCTGACACCATGTAGGATGTGTCTTTGCTTCTCCTTCAACTTCCTCCATGATTGTGAGGCCTCCCTAGCCATGTGGAACTGAGTCTATTAAACCTCATTTTCTTTATAAATTATCCAGTCTCAGGCATTTCTTCATGGCAGTATGAAAATGGACAAATACAGTACTCCTTACTGTCATTTCTAGTAACACACTTAGGAAATATGTGTTTATTGTCTCAACAACTTTAGGTTTTGAGTGTTTAGATGTCTTTGTTTCCTAAAAGAAGAATGCTTCCACAAGAAGACACAGTTAGTGTCCCACTAAACTTAAAATTACAGCTACAAACTAGATAATTTGGGCTCTGTGTGACAGTTGACCAGCCGGTAGAGAAAAAGATTACCTTGTTGGCAAGTATAATTGATCTTGATCATTATGAAGAAATAGGGCTCTTATGCTGCATAATGGGGACAAGGAGGAATGTTCCTTGCCAATTTGGCATTTCAATTGTATACTAGGTGTTTTGTATTTTTTTCCCACCCCCAGTTTTAAATGAAAATGGGTGAGTACAGAAAGCACATATTTTTAAGGGAGTGGTGTAAGATCACAGATCCTTTACAGATGAGAGTTTGAACAACACACCAGGCAAACCATCTAAACAACATACAGAAGCGTTAGCCAAGTTGGAGGAGAGATTTATAAAAAGAAAATGAAGGAGGGAGATAAGTGTCAGTTACAATCCCCCATAAGTTTACCTATGTATCAAACCTATACATTTATGTATCACTGAAATTAAAATACAAGTTTAAAAAATCATTTTTAAGGATTAAAAAAAAGTGTCAATTATAGCCATGGTATCAACTATAGTTGGTTGACCTTTAACTTTTCAAGCCAAAAAGACTATCTTTATACATCAAATAGTGCTGCCCTCTGGAGCAAAGGGCAAGCATGCTTACTATCCATTATACAATATATGTGTTCCCTAAGCTCAGTGATTCTCTCCTGAAAAGCATGACTTGTTTAGTAATTACCTTCATGACACTTAGGAGAAGCAGGGGCAAATGTTGAGAACATGCCTACTGCTATCATTATCAGTAATAAAACATCCGTTTTCTGTAACCCAGGAGTCTTGTGCTTTCTATCTGTTTCAATGAAACTTTGAGCTAATTTGTTAGATTGCAAGTTGAGTAAAATCTTGGATCTTTCATGGTTATTGACAATCCAAAATTTGTTTCTTTAGAACTTTAATATACTTAATAAACCCAAGCCAAAATAATTTTAAAAAGACCCAAAAACACAAATTATAAATATCAGTATGTAAATGGCAGATTCAGCATACATTGAAAAAAAGAAATTAGGTGCCAAAACTTAAATAAAAATGAACCCATTCTTGAGAAGGGTGACTTATACAAGCTTACTTGAGAAGAAGCAATATATTCAGAAAATAAAGAAATTGAGTACACTATTTTAAAAGTCCCAGAAGGCTTCACCTGTAATTACTTCAAATGTTTAAGAATAAATAATACCCATCCAATACAAAGTCTTCCAGAGAAAATGTAAATAAATGCTTTCTATTTATTTTCTGGGGCCTGCATCACCCTCAAACTAAGACATTATAAAAGCATTATCAGATAAGAAAACTATAAGATGTCCTAGAGCTTCTCCCCAGATAAGACCCTGAAATGAGAAATTAGGAGTTTGTGGTTTCTTTGGTTGATTATCCCAATAGGCACAAGTGAGGGAGATGAACAGGTCAGACAGGGAAGGAGGGAAGCAGTCCAACTATCTGAAAAGATCATGGTCTATTAAACTTTACCACAGATCTCAGTGGAACAAGGCAACTGGTGGTCACTCTGGTACCACTATCTATTAGGATAATTTTATATATATATATATATATATATATATATATGAAATATATAATTTGTATATATATAAATATATATATATATTTATATATATAGAAATGTAATTCCACAGAAAAACTCTTGGAAGTGAAGTAAAAACATTCTGTCTCATCAGGGGCAGAACAAATGAATTTTTATTTCAAATTCCTTTAATCAAGGCATAGTTATGCTCTCAAGGAGTGTTAATTATTCTGATATTTTGACCTGTTGCCTAAGCAAAGTAGCCTTTAGGTCTTTAGAAAAAAGCAAAACACATTCAGTCAGAGAGATGCAAGTACTATCAGCTGAAAATGTTCTGGAATTATTGATTGGATATGGATGGGCATTAGAATTTGCTGCATTGCACCTCTTATACTATTAGACCCACTTAATCTCCCTGAGGTATGGAGAGGTATGGAGACATCTCTTGAGCTACAAAGCTGGAGAGACAAGTCTTATCTTCCCCCAGAGACATTTATTTAGATTCCAATGCATGAAGATCCAGGATCCTTCCCATTATATTCTGAAGAGACTCTAAGAAGGCGATGAGGGTCAGTTGCCTCTTTCTGCTACATGCATGTGCTAATTTAATTTTTCCACAATCTTCACCTACAGTAGATCCTGTTACATGTAGAATGGCATCCGGTTCCATATTAGTCTATTCTTACTCTGCTAATAAAGACATACCTGAGACCAATTTATTTTTTTTTAAGTGTCAGTTAATGAACTCACAGTTCCACATGGCTGAGGAGGGCTCACAATTGTGGCGGAAGGCAAAAGAGTAGCAAAGGCACGCCTTACATGGCAGCAGGCAAGACAGCATATGCAGGGAACTCCTCTTTATAAAACCATCAGATCTCCTGAGACTTATTCACTGTCATGAGACCAGCACGAAAAAGACCTACCCCCATGAATCAATTACTTCCCACCGAGTCCCTCCCACAACACGTGAGAATTATAGGAGCTACAATTCAAGGTGAGATTTGCCTGGGGACACAGCCAAGCTACATTAGGTTCCCTCACATCACTCCAGGGATAATAATTGGGGCAACTGAAGCCCAACCTCCCTTTACTGTATACAGATAATAATATTATTACTTATATATTACTTGTATATAGTAATAATAATCTACCCTGTTTCAGAATCCTTGTGTTGGCATTCATGATAGCATTGATAAATGTATATATTAAAAACTTAAAGAACTCATTTTTCATATGTCTTTGTCTTCTGTTAAGAGGAGTATAACATGATAAAGCAACAGTCACAACCCTCACTAAGGGTTAGGATAAGTGGATCCTTAACAGTGTACCTTGATAAATGCATACTTCTTCTCTCCAATCCACCACTCCCACACTTTAAGAATAAATTTCATTATTGCAGCAGAGTGTAAAGCAGTGCACACAGAAACACAAATTCCCAAGTGGGTCATGGGAGTTCCGATTAGAAACAAATCTTATTTCCAAACTGTGGTTTCCAGGTGAGTGTATTCTACTTATTATGAATATAATGCCACAAAATGGCCATTGGTCCAAATCATATATTTTAGCTTGAAATATAGGTGCCAATTTTTCAAGATGTCATAACCAATATTGTGCTTTATTAGTATTTGTCTGGTTATTACAATGTTTTCCCATTCAAGACCTGGGCATGATTTTTAATACAATTTTTTTCTCTAGCCATAGGAGATGAAAGTCTCTTTCATTTTCCCATAGAATTCTTCTGGACTTCGCGATGAACATTTAGTTGGTAGTTAGAATTTGCTCGTCATTTTCTTCTATCATTGTATTGATAGCACTGAACAGAAAATATCCAAATCCACATTTGTTTCAATAATTAGTGCTATCATGTAACTCATACAGTGGCATAAGCCAGTGTTTTCCACCTGTATGCCATTCCAGTTCATCAGAGGTGTAATGATGGTCCATGCAACGGACTATTACAAATACGTATACCACCAGTTAATAGGTTCTTGTTGCAGCCTTGTCTGAGACCACATATACTTCAGAACCCCATCCTGAGAATATGCGTCCTAGAACACTAGAAGCAGGTTCTGAGAAAAACAATCATGGGCAATAGTTTATTTGGAAAACGCAGGATGCACAAAAGGGGGAATGGGAAACTAATACAGAGAAGCAAAGACAGCCAATAAAGGATATATTATCAAACCAGCTCACACTCTGGGTAACTGATGTTTAATTCCATGGAGAAGTTCTTAGAGTAAAAACGTATGCCTCAGTTTTATCCCATCTAGGACATAGGCTAATACTTCCAGTACAATGATAGATATGATGGTAGCAGGCATACCATGTCTCTTTCCGAACCCAGAAGAAAATCTTTCAACATTTCACAACTATGTATGATTATTAGGTTTTTATAGATGTATTTTATCAGTGTCAGGAGTTTTATTCTATTTCTAATTGGCTAAGAGTTTTGTTTTGTTTTTAAATGAATTCTAATCAGGAATTATTGTGAATGACATTTATGAACTGAATACAAAATTTCTAAAGAAAATATTATCAAACCAAATTTAGCAGTATATTTAAAACTTATGATAATCAAATAATAGTAGTCCAGAAATTTAAGTTTAAAACCACAATCACTGGTCTGGAATATAAAATAAAGGAATATAAAAGTAGACAATTCTGCTATGTACATTTCTTATTTTCTAGTAACTACACATTCATATGTTTATAAATATATACTGTATATATTTACTAGTACACATTTTCAAAAACACTATATTCTACACTGTATATTCTAGACACTATTCTTTTTTTTTTTTTTTTTTTTTGAGACAGAATTTCACTCTTGTTGCCCAGGTTGGAGTGCAATGGAGAGATCTCAGCTCACGGCAGCCTCTGCCTCCTGGGTTCAAGCGATTTTCCTGCCTCAGCCTCCCAAGTAGCTGGGATTACAGGCTTGTGCCACCACACTTGGCTAATTTTGTATTTTTAGTAGAGACAGGGCTTCTCCATGTTGGTCAGGCTGGTCTTGAACTCCTGACCTCAAGAGAACCACCCACCTCGGCCTCCAAAAGTGCTGGATTACAGGCGTGAGCCGCCGTGCCCGGCTGACACCATTCTAAATGCTTTGCATATATATATGTTCAGTTATCTCTCAAAAGTAGCTATGAACCATTAGCATCAATTTATCTACAAATAAGGACTATAAGGCCCAGAGAGGTTATTCATACTAGTTAACAAATTAACATGATTTTACATTCCCAAAATTTGACTCCAAGGATTTTTTTATTATGACTATACTATACTGCTTTAACTGAACAATGCCAGAAAAACTTGCTGTGATTTGCTACATTAATAGCCTAAAGAGGATATTTGCATAATTACTTCAATATCTAGAAATACTTTAATTTAAAAATCAATAATCAATTCTAAAAAACAATTCATGCAAGTCTGCTTTCTCTAACCTGAAAATGCTCTTTCAAAAAAACCCACATTAAACATCGTACCTAATCATGAAAGGGGAAGAGGGAAAGAGATGCCTATTATAATTACTTCTATTTGACTTTTTACCAGGAATCCTAGCCAATTTACTAAGATGAGAAAATGGATATCAGTATGTGGATTTCAAAGGAAGCATAGTGATTATTTGAAGACAGGAAAGTTCCAAGAAAATATATAGACAAATCACTGAAATTATTTAAAACTCCATGAGCTATCTAGGTGTCTTAGTCTATCTGGATTGCTACAATTAAGATACCATGAACTGGGTAGCTGACAAACAACAGAAATGCATCTCTTACAGTTCTAGATGTTGGGAAGTCCAAGACCAAGTAACTAGCAGAATCAGTATCTGGTGAAGGCACACTTCCTAATTCATTGCTTGTTCCTTCTCATTGTGTCCTCACATGGTAGAATTGGGATATAAGCTCCCTTGGGCCTACTTTTTAAGGGCACAAATCCCATTCATAAGAGCTCTGCCTTCATGATCTAATCACCTACTGAAGAGTCCTACCTACTAATTCTACTACCTTGAGGGAGAGGATTTTAACATATGAAAGTTGGGGGAACATAAATATTTGATCCATAGCACTAGGTATACAGACAACAATCAACATTTTAAAAATTTGACCAAAATAAAAAATTAGAAAATAAATAAAAATAAAAGTAGAAATATCTATTCATAATATGATAAAAATTATAAGGCACTTGGGAATAAATCTGATGAGATATTTAAGACCATTTTGAAAAATCAAAAACATTTTGTAAAAATACTATATAAATGTCTCATATGAGAAGACTCAAAAAGGATGCAGGACTTTTCGGTAAATATGATGGAATTAAACAGAATTACAGAGTAATAAGTAAACATATGATTTTTACATTATTTGAAATAGAGCTAAAAGTATTGAATTTTTGCCATATTCAGGATTGGAAACCATTATGCTTAGTTAAGAAAAAAGTAAATTTGCTAACATGTGGAAAAGCTCAGCAAAATTTAAGAAAGTGAGAAAAGAAATTTTACCATATAAGTTATCAAAATAAAATAGATTACTGAGGATGTTCCAAGACCAGAATAGCTGATAATTATTTGGCATGTAGAACATGTTTATTATTCTGTAAATTGGCTGAATCTATACTGCTAGGGTGGTATTAAGACTGGTAGAAAACATTACTCAATATGTCAACTCTAAATGGAAATACTGAATGGCCCTTTTACTTTACTCCCACTTCTGTTTTACCAGCTAACAGAAATTTCTGTTTTCTCAAGGAGATCTTTTTAAATAAAATCTATGTTATATTGGGGAAAAAATATTTTCTGCCCAGGAATCAAATCTGTCTTTTTAATTCACCTCACGAAACCCAAATACTGTTTCAGTGTTTAAGCTTGTACCCATGCATCCCTTGAACTTCTGAGGAAGCTTACAAAATCCATCTTTTGGACTAATGTAAATTTATACATAAATAGGCTGGGATTTTTCAGAGATGCTCACACTCAAGAGAAAGCAAATATGAAATATGACCTCCATTGTGTTCTGGACCTCATGGTGTAAGATCTGAAGACAGCAAACAAAAAGAACATATGTAAGAGTATCACAGTAAAATGGAACCACTTAAATACGCTGATCCTGAGTCCTCTAATCCTATGGATTCCTACTTGCAAGCTAAAGAGTCTTTAGTCTTTAATCTAGAATGAGTCAATATTTTAATTTCTTCCAGCAAAAGTCATCTTAACTGATGTTTGTAGTTTGACTCAATGTTATCTTTCTAGAGATGAACAAGTTTTATCGATCATAATTGAAGTCAGGAGGAAAATAATAGAATAGAACATTTCACATTAGACATTAAGAATTATTTATCTAATATTTAATGTGGTGATAAAAAAAATTCACTGTTTCCAAAATAAATCCTGAAATGGGGTCAAATTCCTACTATTCTATGAATTCTTTTTTGATATTTTACTCATCCCAGACATAAGTATATTAAGTTGAACCACCTGATATTCCATTTTTGAAAAGCAAAATGATCAAATATTAATAATTTTATGTTTTTTTAATACTAGCAGAATGATAGAAACTAGGCAAAGTAAAGTGACTACAATATAATCTCTTTCTTCAAAGAGCTTCCAACTGATATCTGGTAGTCAGGGAATAAATAGTATTCAAGTGGCTGATACTTGCTAGAGAAAAAATATAAATAAAACCTGAAAACTGAAAAGGAGAGGATTGTGGGAAATGTGTAAATCTGCCATTCATTACCTAAAAATTATGAAGTAATTGTTTTGTCATTAAGAAGAGTGATAATCTATCTTTAGAATATTATTCATTACCTTATAATTAGAATCACATAAGTTCAGAAAAGTAAATGTTTGTATCTTTCTTTGTAAATAATGTAGGACTTTCTCTTTTAATTTGGTACTTGAAAAAGATAAAACATGGTGTCAAAGAGATATATAGCAGTACATCTTGGTTAAGAGGCACTGTAACCGTTTACTTTTATGTAGAACATATAGACTGTTTTTTCCAGATAGAAGTTAAGAAGATAATGTTTAGATGCAGACATTTTATAAGCAAGAGCATCTGGAAGTTCTGTAATGTGGTAGTTACATAAAGAAAATATATAACCCACAGTACTGAGTATCAGTTTACATATAATAGTTCAGCTACAACATTTGCTCACAACAGAGTACACATTATTCTTTTATTGAGGAAAGTGGAAATTAAACTGTGAAGAAATGTTCTGAACAAGTTCCAGATCTAGAAAGAAATTTAAGGTACAATTCAAACTAAGAAACATGCTGTTCATTTTGTTTTTACAAAATGTGATATACATTCATTTTGTTCCAGAATGAAAAAAAAAAAGAAAAAGAAAAAAGGGAGCCTCCTGTTAAAATCACAGCCACTGCAAATTTACCTTTAAATTTAGCAAGCCAGAACCATGTGGCGTATTTGATTTGGATATCTCCGTCTTTAGGTATTTGTTTACTTAAGAACTTGAGTACTAAGCATATTGAGGAAAACATCAGCCATGCAGACTGAAAATATATTTCTAGAGGCAGCCCTTTAGAAAGAGCAAGAACTCCGGAAAGCTGCTCCTCCATAAAAGCAAAAGGAATATTGACAAAATCCTACAAATCAACTTTTTCTTAACTCTGGAAATCGATCAAAGTCATGGAACAATCTAAGGAAACATTATTCAAGAAAGAAATAATGAATCTCAGTAAGAAGAGTGAAGTTTGACGGGTTATATACAAAAGGCCCTATGCCCATCCCTTGGTCTCAGCTGCACAGAAGCCTTGAAAATTAACAGACTGGCTAGTAGAAGCTGTGAAATCCAGCAGCCTAGTCACCACTAGGGGTGAGGAGGAATGAGTTTGGAACTCTCTATAAATCTAAACACCAGAGAATTGTCACTATATACCTGTTTGTACTATTCCTCAGAAGCTCAATTCTTAGGATTTGTCTTTATTTTACTTAATTCAGATCTTGTTCTGGGCAAAAGGCCCTTGCCCATGGGACTTTGTCTGAAACAATCCCTGACAGTTTAAATCTCACCTGCCTGAGATGACAATAACTGGGAGTAAGAAGAAGTGATATGGTTTGGCTGTTTCCCCACCCAAATCTCATCTTGAATTGTAGCTCTCATAATTCTCACATGTCATGGGAGGGACCCAGTGAGAGGTAACTGAATTATGAGTCGGGTCTTTCCCAAGCTGTTCTCTTGATAGTGAATAAGTCTCATGAGATCTGATGGTTTTATAAATGGGAGTTCACCTGCACAAGCTCTCTTGCCAGCTGCCATGTAAGATGTCCCTTTGCTCTTCCTTAGTCTTCTACCAAGATTGTGAGGTCCTCAGGCATGTGTATCTGTAAGTCCATTAAACTTCTTTCCTTTATAAATTACCTAGTCTCGGGTATATCTTTATTAGCAGCATGAGAACAGACTAATAGAGAGGCTAACAAAAAAACGTAAAAGTAAGGAAGTTAATACAGGCCTTTGAAAGCTCTAACATATTGCTGGAAATCAAGAAGAAAATACTCACATGCAGGACTCTGTACATGCCAAGGACAGACGAAAAAAGGTTTAAACTCTCGGCTCAAACATTGAGAACCTGACAAGAAGGAAGTGAAAGCAAAGGCAGATTTGTAAACTACTTGTCAGAGCATTGAAAGCAAAACCCAATATAAGCACAGAGCCCTTCCACTAAAGCTAAGACTGGGTGACTTATTGGTTCAAGGTACTTAAGAAAATCTCTTTTCAAATATTAGCTGACAATGAAACTAACAAAGCAGAGACTTCAGTGTCTCCACAAGACAAAGAATATAAACTTTATAGAATTAGTACAGAAAAATCACAAAATAAAAAATAGAAACAACAACAAAAACAATACAACAGTCAGCAATCACATGAAACCCCAGGGAAGGGGAATATCTGATTTGCACAGTTGCCTTATATTATATACAATGTCTACTTTTTAAGAAAACATTATAACATATCCACAACAAAAAACAACAACAACAAAAAAGTGACTGGCTCATGCATGAGGGAAAAAGGAGTCAATAGAAGCTCTCCCTAAGAAAGCTCAGACATTAGACTTAGTAGTCAGAGTTTAATTTCATTCTATAAATATGTTCAAACAGCTAAAAGAAACCATGCCTAAAGAGTGAAAGAAAAAATGAAGGAAACATGTCTCACAAAATAGGGAATAGTAATTAATAGAAATGAATTCTTAAAAGATAACATAAAGTAATTCTATAATTAAAACATACTATGACTGAAATTTTAAAAATTCACTAGAGAGGATAAATAGCAGACTTGAACTTATTTTTTTCTTAAAAAAAAGAATCATTGAACTTGAAGGCTGGTCAGTTGAGATTATCCAGTCTGAGGAGCAGGGGAAAAAAAAGAATAAAGAAAAATGAACAGAGCATCAGAATCCTACGATATACCATCAAGGATATTAACATGTACATAGTTGAAGTCTCAAGAGGTGAGTGAGAAAGGGACAGAAAGAATATTTTAAAAAATATTTTTATTTTTAAAAATCTTTTCATATTTAATGAAGATATGAATCTGTTCATCTGAGAAGTCAATTAATTCCAGAAACAATAAACCTGAGCGATCCACACCCAGACACATCATAGCGAAACTGATAAAAGACAAAGATTTTGAAATGAGCAAGAGTTTAGCAACTCATCACATATGAGGAATACTCAAAAAGATTAAAAGTTGATTCTTTATCAGACAAAGGAGGACAAATGTCTGTGGGACAATATATTCAAAGTAGTAGGGGGAAAAAGCAATTTCAACAAAGAAGTCTGTAGTCAGAAAAACTATTCTTTTAATTTTAATGAGACATTAAGACTAACTAAATAAACAAAAAATAGACTTTATCACTAGGAAACTTGTCCTATAAGAAACACTAAAGTGAATTCCTTAGCAAAAGCTATCAAAGAGTAATTCAAATCCACAGGAAGAAATAAAGAACACTGTTGTGCAGGTAAATACGAAATACTTTATAAATTTATTTTTCTTTGTAATAACTTGTTTCTGAACAAACAAATAAATTAAAACTGTGTTGATGGGTTTATAATATACAAAGATGTTCACTTGTATGAAAACAGGACAAAGAAGTGGGGAATGGAGCTATATTATGACAAAGTTTTTTATACTATATAAATTGCTGGCCTTCATGGAAACCACATTGTTTTAGCTAAGATGTCATCTGTAATCCTCAGAGAATCTTCCAAGAAAATAACTTTAAGCACATGGTAAAGAAAACAGAAGGGAAGTAAAGTAACACTATAGAAAATATGTATTTTGCACAAAAGAGGCAGTAAAAAAAGAAATAACTGAACAAAAATATCAAATTTAAGTTTTATACTTTATCAATACTTAAATTTAACTTAAACAGATTAAACATTCAAAAAAAAAACCTCACACGGCAGACTGGCAGAAGTGATTAGAAAACATGATCCAACTCTACATTGTCAGCAAATGATGTACTTTAGAGTCAAAGACATACATAGATTGAAAGTAAAAGGAAGGAAATAAATACATAATACAAAGATATGCAGCTGCTATATTATTATCAAACAAAATAGACTTTAAAACAAAAAGTATAACTGGAGACAAAGAAGAACATTTTATGATAATGAAAGTGTTCAACCATCAAAAACATGTAACAACTATAAACATGCATGCACCTAAAACACCGTTCTAAAATACATCAAGCAAAGGCTGATGTAACTGAAGGGAAAATAACAACTCAACAATAATAACTGGAGACTTAATATCCTATTTAAAATAATAGAACAACTAGACAGAAGATGAACACAAAAATAGAAGACAGAACATGAAAAACTCAAGTAGTCTTAGACAACTAGGGAACAATCTATACAACAAAAGCTGAATATACATTATCCTGAAGTGTGCATGAAACACTTATCAGAATAGACCAAATCATATGTTAGACCATAAAATAAGCGTCAATAAATTTTAAAAGATTTAGATGACCCAAATTATAATTTCCAACCACAATGGAATCAAATTAGTAGTCTATACTAGAAAGAAATTTGGGCATTTTATAAACAGGTGAAAATTAAGCAATATATTCTTAAATAACCAGTAGGTCAAAATATATGCAGAAAAAGCGGCCGGGTGTGGTGGCTCATGCCTATAATCCCAGCGCTTTGGGGGGCCGAGGGGGGTGGATCACGAGGTCAGGAGATCGAGACCATCCTGGCTAACACGGTGAAACCCCGTCTCTACTAAAAATACAAAAAACAACTAGCTGGGTGTGGTGGCGGGTGCCTGTAGTCCCAGCTATTCGGGAGGCTGAGGCAGGAGGATGGCGTGAACCTGGGAGGCAGAGCTTCCAGTGAGCTGAGATCACGCCACTGCACTCCAGCCTGGGCGACAGAGCAAGACTCCATCTCAAAAGAAAAAAAGAAAAAAAAAGAAAAAGCATTTTGACAAAATCCAATATCCTTCTAATTTTAAACTATCTAACAGTAGGAACAGAAGGGAATTTCTTAAATCTGATAAAGAGTAGCAACAAAAAAATCTGTAGTTAATATCATACTTAATGGTGAAAGACTGAAAGCTTTTACCTAAAATCAGGACCAATACAAGAAGGATGTTATTCTCACCACTTTTATTCAATACTAAAATAGGGGTCCTAGCCTGAGAACTTAGGCAAATAAAAGAAATAGAAAGTATTTGCAGATGGCCTAGGCTTATATATAAAGAATTTTAAAGAATCAATTTATAAAACTATAGAGCTAATAAATGAGTCTAGCAAAGTTGCTGTATATAAGACTAGTCAACAAAAATCAATTTATTTTTATACACAAGCAATCAATAATCTGAAAATGAAACTAATAAAACTATTTATGATAGTAACAGTAAGAATAAAACAGGAACAAATATTACAAAGGAAGTGGAAGATTTATACACTTAAAATTATAAAACATGGCAAAAGAAATTCAAGAAATACTAAATAAACATTAAAAATCCCATATTTGTAGAAAGGAGTTGATTATATTGAGACAAAATTCCTCAAATTAATCTGCAGATTTAACATAATCCCAATCAAAATACCAGATATCTTTCTTGCACAAACTAAGAAGCTGATCTGGGCCAGGTGCAGTGGTTCATGCCCATAATTCCAGCACTTTTGGAGGCCAAGGTTGGTGGATCACTTGAGGTCAGGAATTCAAGACCAGCCTGGCCAACATGGTGAAACTTTGTCTCTACTAAAAATACAAAAATTAGCCAGGTGTGGAGGCGGGTGCCTATAATCCTAGCTACTCAAGAGACTGAGGCAGGAGAATCACTTGAACCTAGGCAGCAGAAGTTGCAGTGAGCCAAGATCGCACCACAGCACTCTTGCCTGGGCAGCAGAGTCAGAATCTGTCTCAAAAAACAAAAACAAAAAGGTGATCTTAAAATTCATATAAAAATGCAAATGACACAGAACACCCATGTGGTAGTTCATTTTCACACTGCTGATAAAGATGTACCCAAGGCTGTGCAATTTACAAAAGAAAGAGATTTAATGGACTCATAGTTCCACGTGGCTGGGGTAGCCTCACAATCATGGGGGAAGGTGAAAGGCATGTCTCATAAGGCGGCAGAAAAGAGAAGAGAACTTGTGCAGGGAAACTCCCCTTTATAAAGCCATCATATCTTGTGAGACTTATTCACTATCACAAGAACAGCATGGGAAAGATCCACCCCCATGATTCAATTACCTCCCACCAGGTCCCCCTCACGACATGTGGGAATTGTAGGAACTACAATTCAAGATGACATTGGGGTGGGGACACAGCCAAACCATATAAACCCAGAACCAATTTGGAAAAAGAGAAACAAAATTTGAAGGCTCACATTTCTTGATTTCAAAACTTACTGTGAATCTACATTGATCCAGAAATGTGGTACTGGCAAAATGATAGACAAGTAGATAAATGGAATGGAATTGAGTGTCCAGAAATAAACTCCTCTATTATTTTCAATTGATTTTAGCATTACGAAGACAATTCAATGGGGAACTTAATAGTCATTTCGGCAAATCATGCTGGGACAGCTAGACACATACCTCACACCATGTACTAAAATTAACTTTAGATGGATAATAGACCTACATATTAGAACTAAAAAGATGGAAGTCTTAGAAAAAAATATGAATAAATATTTATGAACTTGAGTTGGCAATAGTTTCTTAGATCTTACACTAAAACACAATTGGGAAAAGAAAGAAACAGTTAAAATAAATTTCATTAAAATAAGAAAATACATTTGTGATTCAAACAACATCAAGAAAATAAAAGGACAACTCACAGTGTGAGAGAAAATGTTTGTAATCATATGTAAGTGTAGCGAATGCAGAATATGTAAAGAACTGTTAGAGCACAAAAAGAAAATGACAATCCAATTAAAAACAGGCAAAGATTTGAATGGACATTTCTTCAAATATAATATACAAATGACTAATATGTATATGAAAAATGCTCAACATAATTGGTCATTAGGGAAATGCTAATCAAAACCACAATATGATACCACTTTACACCTATGAGAATGGCTAAAATAAAAGAGACAGACAACAATTGTTGACAAGGATGTAGAAAAACTGGAACATTCAAAAATTTCTGGTGGGAATGTGAAAATGTAAAGCTACTTTTGACGACAATTTGAAAGTTCCTCAAAAAGTTAAACATAGAGTAACCATATGCCTTAGCAATTCCATTCCTAAGTAAAAACTCAAGAAAGCTGAAAACATATGTCTGCACAAAAATGTCTACACAAATGTCCACAGCGCTATTGTTCCTAATAGCTTAAAAGTGGAAGCCATTCAAGTATTCATTAACAAATGAATGTGTTAACAAAAGTAATGCATTCATACAATGGAATATTATTTGGCCATAAAAAGGAACAATGTACTAATACATGCTACAACATGGATGAACTTCAAAAATATTATGTTAAGGGAAAGAAATCAGTCACAAAATACGGCCTGTTGTATGATCTCATTTATATGAAGTGTTCAGAATAGTCCAAACCATGTAGACAGGAAGTAGATTCATGTTTACCAGGGGCTGGGGAAAAGAAGAAATAGGGTGTGAGATTTTTTGAGATTTCTTTTTTTTTTTTGAGGGAAGGAAAATGTTCAAAAATCAGATAGTGGTGATGATTGTACAACTCTGTGAATATTGTAGAAACCACTAAATTGTACACATTAAAATGGTGAATTTTATGTCATGTGTATTATAGCTTAATAAATCTTTTATTACAAAAGAAAATATATTTTGGAATAAGAAGTCTATAAGAATATTTTTATATTTTAAAATATTGATTGCAGTGAGCTGTGATTGTGCTACTGCACTCCAGCCTGGGCAAGAGAGGGAAACTTTGTCTCAAAAACAAAAAAAATGGAAATTTGTGGTGAAGTGTAGAGTTAGTGTTCACTGGAAAATAAATTGACTCTAGACTTCAAGATAGAGATGCAGAAAAATGTACATCAAGATGTCTTTTAGAGTATCTGAGGATGTAATTGAGGAAAGACAGGTACTGTTTTATACAAGAAAATCATAAAAATATCTCCCAAAGTTATTCATCTCGGTTCTGCTCCCACACTGTTGCTCCCAGGAATGTTCCCTGTCTTCTACTTCCTGGCTACTGTTATGGCCAAGCTGGCAACCATGAAGAAAGTGAAAAGAATGCAGGACCACATGATGACTGCTGTGGGTAACTTCCCCCATAAAAACATTAAAATTTTTATTTTATAACAGCATTTATATAATGAAAAATGTATTACTATTATATATTTAAACACTTTCACTGACATAAAAGTTTATTTTTTTCTTCTGATTTAAAAAAAATGAAAAAGTTTCTTGAGACCCTAAAAGTAGGATGGGCCTAGGCACTGTGCCCAATGGATAAGTCAGTCTTAAAGATGAGATCAGCACTCATAGTTGGAAACTTAGCACAAGTCTAGGCCTGCCCAGAATTGTATGATGAAGGCGTAAGACGGGGGGCATCAGAGGCATCTACTCTAGTTAGTCATATGAACAAATATTTTTACTTAGGCCTAATATTATATCTTCTTAATCTTTTTATAACACCTTCCATAAACACACTTTATAAAATACTTCACCACTACTCTAAATTGCCAGCTCTATTTTATAACCAGGATGATATGTAATGCTATACGGTTACATTATAAGACAAAATGATGCCTGATATTATTTTTTGACAACACGTTTTATCTAGTCATCCTTGAAAATTGCATAGAAAGTAATTTTTTATCCAGTAACATGAATCAATGAAATAAAAGAGGGCACTATAATAATACTGATGTCAGAAGATAACACCTATCTTATAGGCTTTTTTCTTGTTATATTAAGGGAGAAGTACAATGTACACAGTGGTCATGGTTTGACCCAAGGTCTAATCGAATCTGTGAAATAGCGAAGTGCTTTGTAATAGAGTTTTACTGTAATTGCTTTGTCAGGTTATCAGTCTTGTAGTTCTTCCCTAAATAGAAAAAGTTTGTCCTGTTGCTTGAAGGTATAGTGAATTTTGGAAGAATGAGTATATGTCAGCTAAGGTGGCATTGACCCAAAACAGGCTTGAACACTGAGCAGATCAAGGAAGACTACTTCTGATTACAGGCTAGTGCAGACAGAATAAGAAATAATCAGGTGAATGTGTTGATAGGGTGGGGATGAGGGTTAAAAGGACAAAAATAAATTCATAAAAAGTTCATCCTGTACTGGAAGTTTTAGACTGAAGAAAAATGAGCTGAAAATGCTTTGGTTAAATTTTCCACCAGTTGCTATAAAGTCATTAGAAGCCTCTGAGAGTAAAGGAGGTAACTCCCAGGAAGTATTTATAGATTTAGAAAGAGAATAAGGTTAAGTTTCCTTGGAGACATAGTTCTTTCAAGCCAGATCTAACCTGATCTGAAGTAACTCTAATATTAAAAGAATTTAACTGAATATTGTCTGCTTCTTTCTCCTAAATCAACCAAAATATTAGATTGTGTCATGTGTCTTGTGATGTTAATTATACAATGAATATAATTTACATTATAAGCAAGATAAGTAATTAAAATGTAATTCAATCTACCTTAGAAATAAAAGATAGTTTTTTAAAACTTGTTATCATTCCCATTTAGACTCATTAAAATACCTGTAGAGAAGATCCTTAATTGCTGCTTTACTATAGAAACATGAAAATAATCACAACTTTAAAGAATAAACTATAAAATTACTCTTATAAAATTATCATTTTGCTCTTTATGCCAAAATCTTTATTTAATTGTCTTTCACATTTTTGTAATGTGGTTTTAAATTATCTACTATTAGGTCTAAAGCCATCGTAGTAATTTTATTAATTTGATAAGTATCACTGAAAATTCAAGTGTATACTTATGTATAAGTACATATATGATTAGACCTTTGATTCCAGACTTCATTCCACACTTAGTTTTTCATTCGGAACCTGCAAGAATTTGATTCTTGTAGGGCAGTGGCTCTTAAAATTTAGTATGAGTAAAGATTACTTCGGGGTTTAACAGTATAGCTCCTAACTGGAGATTCTTTGGTACTAGTGGGGATACACTATGAATACGCATTCTAAAAATCACCCCAGTCTCTTAATCCGGGAGAAGGAAGAACAGTACTATTATATTGTTATACTAATATATATATATATATATATATAAAGTACTGTATAATATATATACTGTTATATTATATACTGTTATATATAACACACATATAATATATAAAATATATTATATACTATATATAACATATAAAATATATATATTATATACTATATATACTATGTAGTATATATAGTATACTATATATTATATAGTATACTATATATACTGTATATATATTATATACTATATAGTATATACTATACACTATATAGTATATAATATATATACAGTATATATAACAGTATATATACAGTATTGTATATATACTATATATAGTGTTATATACTGTTATACTATTATACATATATATATGCTGTTACACTATTATATGGTTTAGACAATTAGGTAATATCTATTAATACTCAGCAATGTATCCAACTCTAATTTGTCTCTTGTATCTCTGGGGCTGGAATTCTAGAAATCACATTTTTCAGACTCACTTCCTAGCTGAGGTCTAATTTAGAGTCTGCCAAGGAGAGACACTGTCACAAGATTTTGGAGACAGAAGAGGACTAGAATTTATTTTTCTTCCACTAACAGTGGGCAGGCACATTGACTTCAGCTAAAAGTAAGGTTATGCTCTCTTCCAGATATTCTCCTATAAATGAATTAATTAGGTGCTGCAGGTAGCTGAAATTATAAGTGCTGATTTCCTGTAAGTTATGAAACTTGAAAATTTCCTGATACCATCACACATCTTCTCTGATATGTATTCTATCCATCCTCCAAGGGTATTAACTCCTTCCTGCCTGAAATATGTTCTTGGCAAGACTTTTATATACATAGCATGTGAATAAAATAGAGGTCAGCCATATGCCTAAATCCTGGAGACTCTTAAACTCTACCTGCTTGTATGCAAGACCTCATCCTCATTTCAAGCCCCCCACTTTATTTATGGGCTTCTCTGTGGGAATTAATATACTGTATTCCAAGAGTATCTATCTACCCAGCTCCTGCTGCTTAGAACCTTCATTCTCAGGCACAGAAACTATTCTTGTAACTGTATCAGTTACACTCCAAAGCCAGGGCAGGGGTGAGAGGCTATATACCTGGCTTTCTGAGTTAGAACACAGAGGACATACATCCTTAGTCAAAATGTTATAAATGATGGTGAAATAAAATTCAGCCTGTACTATAGCTACTTTTGTCACACTATAGATAATACAGAGGCATCTGAGTCTTATAGGAAAACATATATATCATTTTTGTGCAGTCAATTTGGGAGGCCAGTAGTTTATAAAAGAATAGTTCTCTAATATTAGTACCAGAAATAAGCACTCCAAATTTGTGTTAGCAGTAAAAATAATGCCTTGTGCCCTCCTGTTGAAGATTGTTAGGTTGGATTCAGGAACATGCATTTCTTATAAACATCATAAAATTTCTGATGAATATCTTTCCAGAGAGATACTTTCAGAGAAATTACCTTAAACCATTTATGGAATAAACTAATTTTTATTTTAAAAGTCTAATATTTTCTTAACTAAAGAAAGAGCTTTGGGAAGAACAGGTTGATAGAAAACATTCATTTTTCCCTATAGAGAATCAAAATTTAATCTAATGAGCAGAAATATGGAAGATTATAACCCAAATAAGTTATCTTAAAAAGGTTAAATTTGGCTAGATATGGTGGCTCATGCCTATAATCCAAGCACTTTGGGAGGCTGAGTTGGGCAGATCGCTTGAGCCTAGGAGTTCAGGACCAGCCTGGGCAACATGGCAAAATCCCATCTCTATAGAAAATACAAAAATTAGCTGGCCATGGTGGCATACACCTGTGGTCCCAGCTACTCAGAGGCCTGAGGCTGGAAGATGATTTGAGCCCAGGAGGTCAAGGCTGCAATGAGCACTGATTATACCACTGTACTCCAGCCTGAGTGACAGAGTAAGACCTTGTCTCAAAAAACTAAAAAAGTAAAAAGGTTGTGTAGCATTATGATAATGGCTTCCAATGAATTACATTCCTTATATTCAAATTCCTTTACAATGTGATGTCTCTACTCTTCTCATCAACCATGGAGTATATTTCTCCATTGTCTTCAATATGAGCTGCTTCTGTCAGTCTCTTTGACCAATAGAATGCTGCCATTTTAGAAGTGAGGAAGCAAAACAGGTAAAGTAGCTTACCCAAAATCACACAGCCAATAAGTGGTAGGGCTATCATTAAATATTAGGCAGTCAAATTTCAGAATTTATGCACTTAATAAGTATGTTGTATTGACTTTCATAAATTGAATCTTCATAAAAGCAACCAACGGGAAGAGGCCAAAATGACTGACTAGAAGCAGCTGCCCATTGGGGGCTCCCACAGAGAAGAATAAAATGGTGAGTGAATCCTACACCTTCCACTGAGGTATCCAGGTTCTCTCATTGGGACAGACTAGGCAGTTGGTGAGACCCACAGAGAGCAAGAAGAAGCAGGGTGGAGTGATGGCCCACCCAGGAGGTGCATAAGGCAAGGGGAGCTCCTACCCCCAGCCAAGGGAGGTGGTGAGTGATTGTGCTACCTGCCCAGAAGACCATGCTTTCTCCACATATCTGTGCAACCCTCAGATCAGGAGATCCCCTTGTGAGCCCACACCACCAAGGCCTTGAGTCCCAAGCACAGAGCTGTGCAGAAGCTTAGTGGCCACTCAGGTTGCAGCCAGCAGCAACAGTCTGAAAACTGCCTAAGACTACTACCAAGTTTACTGGGGGAGGGGGCCACCATCACTGCAGCTCCAGTCTGCCATTTTTCCCTGATAGTGTTGGGGAGACTGAGTGGTTTGGACTCAGAGGAATTTCCCACAGTGCAGCACAGCAGCTGTGGTAGATCATGGCCAAAATTCTTCTTTAGATGAGACCCAGATTCATTCCCTCTCACTGGGTAGGGGCATTTCTAGGAGAATTTCAGCAACTCCAGCCAGGGGTTTATGGACAGAACTCCAATCTCCCTGGAACAAGCCCCTGGGGGAGAGGTGGCCATGGTCTCCAGTTCAGCAGACTTAGTCTTTCCTGCCTGCTGGCTCTAAAGAGGCTGGGCAGTCCAGAAAAGGGGAATTTTCCCCAGCGCAGTGCACCCACTCCATCAAGGAGAAGACAGAATGCTTTGTTAACTGGGTCCCTGACTCTATGACTCCTGACTAGGTGAGACTCTCTTAACAACAGGGGTTGCCAGACACCTTATACAAGGGCATTCCCACGGCCATCAGGTCAGTGCCCCTCTGGGACAGAGCTCCCAGAGGAAGGAGCAGGCAACCATCTTTGATGTTCTGCAGCATCCAATGGTGAAACCTCAAGGTGCAGGAGGGACCCAGGGGAATAGGTGAATAGGGTCTGGAGTGGACCCCCAGCAAAATGCAGCAGTCCCACGGAAGAGGGGCCTGACTGCTAAAAGAAAAAAACAAACAGAAAGCAACAACAACATCAACAAAAGAGACTTCACAAAAACCTCATTCGAAGGACAGCAGCCTCAAAGATTGAAGGTACATAAGCTCATGAAGATGAAAAAAAGATCAATGCAAAAACATTGAAAATTCAAAAATCTAGAGTGCCTCTTCTCCTCCAAATGATTGCAACACCTCTCCAGCAAGGGCACAGAACTGGGCTGAGGCTGATATGAATGAACTGACAGAAGTAGGCTTCAGAAGGTAAGTAGTAATGAACTTTGCTGAGTTAAAGGAGTATGTTCTAACACAATGCAAAGAAGGTAAGAATAATAAAACATTACAGGAGCTGTTAATCTGAATAACCAGTTTAGAGAGTAACATAAATGACCTGATAGAGCTGAAGAATACAAGACGAGAACTTCACAACATAATCACAAGTATCAATAGCTGAATAGATCAAGTGGAGGAAATAATTTCAGAGCTGGAAGACTATCTTACTGAAATAAGACAGGATGCCAAGATGAGAGAAAAAAGAATGAAAATAAATGAACAAATCTTCTAAGAACTATGGGATTAAAAAGACCAGGGAAAATGGTCTCTTTCCAAGATGGAAAACATACTTGGGATATCGTCCAAGAGAACTTCCCCAATCTAGCAAGATAGGCCAACATTCAAATTTAAGAAATCCAGAGGACCCCAGTAAAATATTTCATGAGAAGATCAACCCCAAGATACATAATCATCAGATTCTCCAAGGTCAAAATAAAGGAAAAAAATGTTACGGGTAGCCAGAGAGAGAGAGAGAGAGGCCAGGTCACCTACAAAGGGAAGCCCATCAGTCTAACAGCAGACTTCTTAGCAGAAACCCTACAAACAAGAAAAGATAGGGGGCCAATAGTCAACATTCTAAAAGAAAAGAATTTCCACCCCAGAATTTCATATCTGGCCAAACTAAGCTTCATAAGCAAAGGAGAAATAAAATATTTTTCAGACAAGCAAATGCTGAGGGAATTCATTACCACCAGGCCTGCCTTGCAAGAGCCCTTATGCAAGCAGTGAATATGGAAAGAAAAAACCATTACCAGCCACTAAAATAACGCACTGAAGTACAGAGACCAATGGCATTATGAAGCAACTACATTCACAAGTCTGCAAAATAACCGGCTAGCATCATGATGACAGTATCAAATTCACACATAACAATATCAACCTTAAATGTAAGAGACTAAATGCCCTAATCAAAAGACACAGAATGGCAAGCTGGATAGAGTCAAGACCCATTGGTATGCTGTATTCAAGAGACCCATCTTATGTGCAAAGGCACACATGGACTCAAAATAAAGGGATGGAGGAAAATTTGCCAAGCAAATGAAAAGCAGAAAAAGGGAGGGGTTGCAATCCTAGCTTCTGACAAAACAGACTTGAAACCAACAAAGATCAAAAAAGACAAAGAAGGACATTACTTCATGGAAAAGGGTTCAATTCAACAAGAACTAACTATCCTAAATATATATGCACCAACACAGAAGCACCAAGATTCATAAAACAAGTTATTAGAGACCTACAAAGAGACAGATTCCCACACAATAACAGTGGGAGACTTTAACACTCCACTGTGAATATTAGACAGATCATTGAGACAGAAAGTTAAAAAAGATATTCAAGAATTGAACTCAGCTCTGGATCAAGTGAAACAATAGAATATACATTCTTCTCAGTGCCACATGGCACTTACTCTAAAACTGATCACACAATTGGAAGTAAAACACTCTTCAGCAAATGCAAAAGAACTGAAATCATAACAGTATCTCAGACCACAGCACAATCAAATTAAAACTCAAGATTAAGAAACTCACTCAGAACCACACAACTACATGGAAATTTAACAACCTCCTGAATGACTCCTAGGTAAATAATGAAATTAAGGCAGGAATCAAGAAGTTCTTTGAAACTAATGAGAACAAAGAGAAAACATCCAAAATCTCTAGGATGCAGCTGAAGTAGTGTTATGAGGGAACGTTATAGCACTAAATGCTCACATTGAAAAGCTAGAAAGATCTCAAATTGACATCCTAACATCCCAACTGAAAGAAATGAAGAACCAAGAGCAAACAAACCTCAAAGCCAGCAGAAGAGAAGACAAGAAATAACCAAGATCAGAGTGGAACTGAAGGAGATAGAGACATGAAAAATCCTTCAAAAAAATCAATGAGTCCAGGAGCTTGTTTTTTTTTCTGAAAAAAAATTCATATAATAGATAAACTGCTAGCTAGACCAATATAGAAGAAAAGAGAGAAGATTCAAATAAACACAAACAGAAATTATAAGGGAGCTATCACCACCGACCCCAGAAATACAAACAACCATCAGAGAATAGTATAAACACCTGTATGCAAATAAACTAGAACATCCAGAAGAAACGGATAAATTCCTGAACACATAGACCCTCCCTAGACTGAACAACGAAGAAGCTGAAGCCCTGAGTAGACCAGTAACGAGTACTGAAATTGAGGCAGTAATAAATAGCATACCAACCAAAAAAAGCCCCAGACCAGAAGGATTTGCAGCTGAATTCTACCAGAGGTGCAAAGAGAAGCTGGTACAATTTCTTCTGAAACTATTTCAAACAACTGAAAAAGAGCGACTCCTCCCTAACTCATTTTATGAGGCCAGCATCATCTTGATACCAAAACCTGACAGGGATATGACAACAATATTAATAAAAAAAACTTCAGGCCAATATCACTGATGAACATTGAAAGCAACCAAAACTAGGTGATAAAACTTTCCAGTAAGAAATGTTAAAGGAAAAACAACATGCCATTTTTTCAGGTCTATTTCAAAGTTGTTAAAATGTTATTACCACCATCTCGGAAGATTTTCAAGGACTTTTATCATTGGTTTTCTGTTATTCTCTCTACTGTTAAGACATTGTCAATTATATAAATGGAATCAAACACTGGTAATCAAATTGATGAAAATGAAGTATCAGCATAAGACAACCAAATGTCTAGGACAGGATTAGATGTCATCTAAATATCGCTGAGAAACAACTCAGGGGAAATTTAATAGGTAAAATGTATCAAAAGATAGCAAAGATAGGATAATGTAATAATGACAAAATTTGAGAGTCAATGAATAGAATGAAGCAGGTTATTTTTCAGGGAAAGTGTGCTAAGTAGGAAGACTAAAATTAATGAGAGAAAGATCTACATTCAAAGGAATTATTACCAGTTATATCATTTTATCTGGGGAATTATTCTTAAAGTGAATTTTTAAAAGGCACATTATTATAAAATCATTACTCACCATCTTTGTAACTACAATAGCTATATGCATGATGATCCTAAGCAAAATGCTGAATAAGATCTCCTTGTTGCACTATCCTTGTGATAAATAGCACAAATATAAATATCGAGAAGAAAACAAATCTCTATAATGTGCTACTATCTCTCTGTTATTGAAAAATTTTCCCTAGTATCATTTATTAAAATTTGTTGGCCAGTAACTGTACTTCACTGTATATAGTCTATGCAAGGGTTAACAAAATACATGATATCTGCTTGTTTGTATTGGTTTACAATTTACAATGAGGATAAAAATCAGACTTTCCCATGTTATCACAATGGTTTCAAGTGATTCACAGTGTCACCAAAATACACTCAGAAGAGATTTCGAAAGATTTGTTACAACTGACAGAGCTGGACCTTCTAGATTTCTCTTTCCTAGCAACAATATATGAGTTGTAAATGCAGCAAGCATCCTTGAGTATTTTAGTCTAAGTACTAAGTTTAGAATGAAAACAAAGAATACTTTCCAATCTATGTTAGGCATTTTAATCTTTCTTTCTTTCTTTTCTTTCCCTTTCTTTCTTTCTTTTTTTTTTCTCTTTCTCTTTCCTTTCTTTCTTTCCTTCCTTCCTTCCTTCTTTTCTTTTCTCTCTCTCTCTCTCTCTTTCTTTCTTTTTTTTATTTTTTCTTGAGACGCAGGCTTGCTCTGTCGCCCAGGCTGAAGTCCAGTGGCACAATCTCGGCTCACTGTAAGCTCTGCCTCCCGGGTTCACGCCATTCTCCTGCCTCAGCCCTCAGCCTCCAAAGTAGCTGGGACTACAGGCACCTGCCACTAGGCCCAGCTAATTTTTTGTATTTTTAGTAGAGACGGGGTTCTTGCATTATCAGAAATAAAACTTGTAATAAAAGAGGAAATTAACAAAAACAAAAATAGGAAGTTCTGATTTCTTATTGACTGGCAGTAGTCTGAGCAGCTAAGTCTAAAGAAGACCTTGAGTCTTCAAGTACTTTTCTCTCTCAGGAGTAGTCTTATTCTATTGCTGGATGGCAACACTGATTAATATGATGTGATTTAGATGAAAAAAGAAAAACCAAAATAAAATTGATAAAAAAGATTAGGTGCTAGAGCCAATTTCTGATGAACTTGCTTGTTCATCAAGTTCAATCACCAGTGAAAAATCAATGACATGAAAATGGACTACTAAGTCACACTGTGATCATTTCAGAATGTCTCTAACAACATTTGGAATCCCTAATCTGTCCAGAAAATCTCTCTTTTTCCCTACCAACTTAGTGCTACAATACAGTATTTTAAAGTGTCTAAAGACCTACAAAAGTTTTATGGCTCATGTTCCTACATTCGACTTGGATGGATTCTAGACTACCTCTCAAATGTTCCATTATTCCTCCTTTCTCTCACACACACACACACACACAAAATTATACAAAGCCACTCTCAAGTAATATTTGACTTCTTGACATTTTCCTGAGTATATAATGCTGAAACATCCCCAAATTCACAAGCAGAAAATTATTGCTTCTAAATTTCACCAGAGATTTTAAGCCATATTTTGTGCCATGGATCACTCTGGTAGTCTTGTGAAGCCTTTGGACTTCATTTTAATTTAAATAAAGCCAATTATATTGCAATATAGTTTTGAAAATTTTTTTTAAAATATATGTTAGTGTTTAGGATAATAAGTTCCAGATGTATGCTTAATAATGACAATATTGAAGTTTTCATGAGCTTTATTTCAAAATATCTATAATAAATGTTTATTGTCATATAAAATTTATTATTTCTATTAGGAACAAAGTTACATGTACTACTTGACACTAATCTGGTATTCCACTTGTATTCATAATGGGGAATGCTAATTTTTAGCTAGTGGTTTACATTTATATATATAATTTTCCCTCTCAAAATGCATGTATATGAATCCCAAATCTTAACCACAGATTCTTGGGCATCCATGGACTCCAGTTTAAGAACCACTGCCCTATAAGTGAAACATAAATTATCACCTTAAAGAGATACTCTGCAAATTCTTTTTTTGGATTGCTTACAGTGATCTGAGCAATCTGGTATTACTGGTATTACTCTGCAAATTAATATCCAAATACTCTTCTCCATAAATATTAAAACCATATTCTATTTATAGTATCTTTGAAAAAGTCTGGGAAGGGAGGTTATCACTGTTGGGTTCCTGCTTTCACTTTGTTTGGAACCTGGCCTAATATACATTGTTTTATGTACTCAAAGTATGCTTTTAATAGGAATATGTGTTTGTTCATTTTTATTCCTTCTCTCAAAAGCCACATATATAGAGTTTGATTGGCATCGTGTTATTAGTAACAAGAGGGAGACTAGCAGTTCTTATGACCTACAACTTACACCTATTACGTAAAAGCATTACAATAATTGACACTGGCAATTTTCTCCCTTTCTGCATCCTGAAAGTGTCTTTGTAGAAAAAAAATACCTAAAATATTTAAATTTGTGAAGCAGAGATGCTATAAAATGTAGTTCACTGCAGGTAGACAACTGCCAGGAATATAATAATGATAGAAATCTGTGCATACATAAGTATACCCCAATATATATCCCTATTATTCATGTAGCAATTTCTTTTTGCAAAGTGATAAATAGAAACCAATTAATGGAAATACCAGTAAGAAGCAGTTAGGTAGGGTTATATTAGAGGATGCTGGCTAGATCAGAAACAAAATGTGGGCAGTCAAGAAAGGCATCAATGCCTACTCTAAGGAATTTCTTCAGTCATTCACTAGATGATCAGTAATGATCACTCGATTATTGAAAACAAAATGGAAAAATGCTTGTATGATATTGCTGCAGTGAGATGTCCATAACTAAATTGCTCTCAGTTTTGGCCTTTTATGTACTTCAAGATCCCTCATTGTGATGGTTAACACTAAGTGTCAACTTGATTGAATAGAAGGATACAAAGTATCAATCCTGGGTGTGTCTGTGAGGGTGTTGCCGAAAGAGATTAACATTTGAATCAGTGGGTTGGTGAAGGCAGATCCACCCTTAATCTGGTGGGAACAATCTAATCAGTTGCCAGCGAATATAAAGCTGGCAGAAAAATGTGAAAAGGAGAGACTGGCCTAGGCTCCCAGCCTACATCTTTCTCCTGTGCTGGATGCTTCCTGTCCTGGAATATAGGACTCCAAGTTCTTCAGTTTTGGGACTCGGACTGGCTCTCCTTGCTTCTCAGCTTTCAGACAGCCTATTGTGGGACCTTGTGATCATGTAAGTTAATACTTAATAAACCCTCCTATATATGTATATGTGTGTGTGTGTATATGTATATATGTATATATGTATACGTGTGTGTGTATATATATACACATATATACACACACGTATATACATATATATGTATACATATATATCATGTAAGTTAACACTTAATAAACTCCTATATACATATATACATATATAAAATACATACATAATATATATATAAATTTATATATGTATATATGTATATATATAAATTTATATATATACGTATATATGTATATATGTATATGTATACATAGATGTATATGTGTATGTATATATGTATATATGTATACATGTATGTGTATGTATATATGTATGTATGTATACATGTATGTGTATGTATATATGTATGTATGTATACATGTATGTGTATGTATATATGTATATATGTATACATGTATGTGTATGTATATATGTATATATGTATACATGTATGTGTATATATGTATATATGTATACATGTATGTGTATATATGTATATATGTATACATGTATGTGTATATATGTATACATGTATATGTATATATGTATACATGTATGTATATGTATATATGTATACATGTATGTATATGTATATATATAAAAATTTATATATATATACATATATATAAATTTATATATATATACATATATATATAAATAAAGCTGAGGAGCAAGGAGAGCCAATCTGAGTCCCAAAAGTGAAGAACTTGCAGTCTGATGTATACACATATATATATACGTATATATCCTATTAGTTCTTTCCCTCTAGAGAACCCTGACTACAACACGCATAGAGGAACAGAAAGGCATGATCTGGAAAAGCAGTTGCTATTCATTCCTCCTTTGTGCCTTTTACCACTTTGTTTTGGGTGGGAGAAGTAAATGAACAATATATTTTGCTATGGTTGTTTTAAAATGTATTCTGCTTTAAATTAAATTAATACATGTCAGTGTTCCCTGAATTAGTTTTATAATCCTTTTAAAAACCCACAGTAATTGTATACCCCATTCTTCCTTCACTTACCTTAGTTATCAATCTCATGAAAGAGTTTACAATTCTAAGTTGTTTCCCCTTTGTATGCTTTTTCATTTATATCTACTATACATTTGCGGCCATTTTCTGATATTTGAATGTTTAATAAAACATTCTCACAATTGGAGGATAAAGATTTAAGTTTCTCATACATATCATCTACCCACAGTTCACTTTCCTTCTTAATTTCTTCTAATGTAGAATTCATCTTGTAATGAATTACAAGAATTGGTATTCAGGATAAATAGTATTGTAATTTGTGACAACTGAGGATTTACTATTCAATTAATAAATTTCTATGGCTATATAACTTTACATTTTTCTGGAACAATTGAATTTTGGGGGGAGTGGTGTGCCTAGTTTTCCATTTTTTCATTCACTTCCAACAGAAACATAAAACTTCTTCCCATGTTGAGATGTGCGAGTATGTGTGTATATGTGTACATTGATTGATTGATCACATTTTTTTCCCTGAGAAAATTTCTTCCAGATTAATTTTTCTGATTCCCCTCTTCAAATCTAGCTAGTTGTTCTCTAGGTGGGCTGCTTACCTGTCCTCTTTGGATTTTTCTTCATGTTATCTAGAGTATTCCCTTCACTTAGAAGGTGCTTTTTATCTTCTGTTTCATGGATTCTATGTTATCCTGCTTCTGGTTTAGTCATTTTGTGGAGCTTATCCTCTAGCAGCTTCTGGAGAAATGGCGAATTCAGGAAAATTTTAAAGATACATCATGACTGAAAATAGCATTATTCTTTCCCTTATACTCATAGTTTGCCTGAGTATAGAATTCTGTATTGAAAATTTGGAGCCAGAAATTTTGAAGACATGACACTAGTGTCTAATGCTAATGTTGAGAAATAATGTCAATCCTTTAAGTAACCTGTTTTTCTTTCTCAATAATTTTTAAGAATCTCTTTATCTTCACTCCTCTGAAATTTAATGATGATTCAACTTCATATGGCTATATTTTTCAGTAATTATACTGACAATTTGATAAGACCTTTAATTCTGGAAGTTTGTGTTTTATATTTTCTGGGTTAGTGTTCATGTCTTTTTAAAATTCCTTATTCACACAGTTACTTTCAGGAGACTTCCTAGACAGACTCTAGTTTTATATAACTTCGTCTTTTGCTCTACCTTTTGCGATATTACTCAAAATATTTCCTATGATTTTTCTGACAATTTTAATACATTTCATGTGTTAAATTTCAAAGAAAATTCTTAGTTAAAATTTTCTATAATTTCTTAATTTTCGCCAGTTTAATTGTATTATAGGTAATTTTTTATTTAATCTTACCATAAAACATACACATTTAATACTTAGCTATGTACATTTTGCACATAAACAACACAAAAACATAATTTTTTCTCATTAATACACTTTATTTTTTTATTTCAATATTTTAGATACAGGGAGTACATGTGCAGATTTGTTACATGGGAATATTGCACAATGATGAAGTTTGAAGTATGGATCCAGTTGCCTGGGTAGTGAGGATAGTACTTATCTGACAGGTAGTTTTTTAAACAGCTCCCCTCCCTCCGCTCTCTAGTAGTCCACAGTGTCTATTACTTCCATATTTATGTCCATGTGTGCTCAATGCTTTGCTCCACATGTAAGTGAGAACATGTGGTATTTGGTTTTCTGTTCCCGCATTAATTTGCTTAGGATGACCTCCAGCATTATCCATGCTGCTGCAAAGGACATGATTTTGTTCTTTTTTATGGTTGCATAGTATTCCATGGTGTAACAAATTTTCTTTATCCAATCTACTACCATTGATGGGTACCTGGGTTGATTCCATGTCTTTGTTATTGTGAATAATGTTGCAATGAACAAACAAGTGCATGTGATGTTTTGGTAGGATAATTTATTTCCTTTTATGTATATACTCAGTAATGGGAATGCTGGGATAAATAGTAGTTCTGTTTTAATAACTACCTTTGAGAAATTTTCAGACTGCTTTCCACAGTGGCTGGACTAACTTACATTTCTACCAATGGTGTATAAGCATTCCTTTTTCTCTGCAGCCACCACCAGAATCTATTATTTCTGGTTTTATCATAATAGCCATTCTGACTAGTATAAGATGGTATCTCATTGGTTTTTCATTTGCATTTCTCTGATGATTAGTGATGTTAAGCATTTTTTCATGTGTTTGTTGATCACGTGTATGTTTTCTTTTGAGAAGTGTCTGTTCATGTTCTTTGCCCAGTATTTAACAGGGTTATTTGTTTTTTGCTTGTTGTTTAAGTTGCCTATAGACTCTGGATATTAGGCCTTTGTCAGAAGCATAGTTTGTGAATATCTTCTCCCACTCTGTAGGCTGTCTGTTTTCTTGGTTGATAGTTTCTTTTGCTGTGCAGAAGCTGTTTAGTTTAATTAGGGCCCACTTGTCTATTTTTGGTTTTGCTGCAATTGCTTTTGAGGACTTAGCCAAAAATTCTCTGTGAAGGCTGATATTGAGAATAGTATCTCTTAGGTTGTTTTCCAGAATGTTTATGGTCTGCAGCCTTACATTTAAACCTTTAATCCATTCTGAGTTAATTTTTGTATATGGTGAAAGGTAGGAGTCCACCTTCAATCTTCTGCATACAGCTAGCCAGTTATCCCAATATCATTTGTTGAAAAGGGGGTCTTTTCCCAATTACTTCTTTTTGTTGTCCTCTGAAATCCGGCAGAGACACAATGAAAAAAGGAAAATTTCAGACCAATATCCCTCACGAACATAGATGCAAAAATCCTCAAAATACACTAGCAAATCAAATCCAGCAGCACATCAAAAAGTTAATATACAATGATCAAGTAGGCTTTATTCCTGGGATGCCAGGCTGGTTCACCAAATTCAAATCAGTAAGTGTGATTCACCACATAAACAGAATCAAAAGCAGAAACCATATGATCATCTCAATATACACAGAGAAAGCTTTCGATAAAATCCAACATCCCTTCATGATAAAAACCCTCAACAGAGTAAGAATTGAAGGAACATACCATAAAATAATAAGACACATCTATGAAAATTCCACAGCCAGCATCATGGGCAAATGCTTAAACCATTCCCCTTGAGAAGTGGAACAAGACAAGGATGCCCACTCTCACTACTATTCAATGTGGTACTCGAAGTCCTAGCCAGAGCAATCAGGCAAGAGAAATAAATGAAAAGCCTCCAAATAAGGAAAAGAAGAAGTCAAACTATCTCTTTGCTGATGACATGATTCCATTCCTGGAAAATCCTAAACTCTGCCAAAAGGATCCTAGAATTGATAAACAACTCTAGTAAAGTTTCAGGACAGGAAATCAATGTACAAAAATCAGTGGCATTTTTTATACACCAATAACGTCCAGGCTGAGTTAAATTAGGAACACAATCCCAGTTATAATAGCCACAAAGAAAATGAAATGAGGCAGCGCTCCTTTCACGGGGGCACTAGCTGCAGGGGGTCTGTTCCCGCAGAGCCCTGATTCGGCGACGGATGAATAAAGTACACTGACACGCAGATACTCTGCACTGCCAGTCCAGCTGAGGGTCCGAGCCGCTTACAGGCTCCAAGCTGAGTTCTGTAAATAGTTGCGACTCGGCCATGATCAGCTAGTGAGGCTCACATTTATTCAGTAAGACTAATTAACAAAAGTTGTGAGTAAACACTACTAGAGGGTAAAGATTAAAGGCCAAGTTCCCAGGCCTAAAGCAAACACCATTTGTGGGTGATAAACTTCTGCCAACCCCCACCCGCTGCCAGTAGGAGGCAGTAAAGTACCCGCGGTAGGAGGTAGGACAAAGGTCAGTCTTAAGCCCATATAAGTAAGCAGGTTAGTAAGATAAACTTCCCATATTCCTTTGTACTTGCACGCTAACCTTTCTGGCTCCTGAAAAGAGACCCTGGCTGCCTTCCACTAAGCAATCTGAAGCTATGCAAACTCTCACGGTCTTCCAAGAGAGTTTTTGACTATTACTATAACTATATTTAATATTTTTCCCATCAGCTTGATTGAACCCCAACAATGAAATACCTAGGAATACAGCTAACCAAGAAGTAAAAGATCTGTACAAGAAAAACTAAAAAATACTGCTGAATATAACTGTAGATGACACAAATAAATGGAAACATATTCCATGCTCATGGATTGGAAGAATCAATATCATTTTTCTAATTCTTGTTTTGTGGAAGATTTTTATAAAAGGAGGATAATATTCACAAATGTATTTTCATGATTAAAATTAATATTTTGAATTACATGAGTATGACCATAAATGATGGGTCTATTACATTTTTAAAACTTCCATTAACTAAGGTAGGCATTTTTGAGAACTTTATGAGATGACATTGCGTTGCTCTCATGCCTATTGCCAGGGTGATTGCACAATAACTATATTATCTATTGCGTGAACAAAGCTTCCTCACTGGTCTCCCTAGCACCTAATTTGTTGCCATGTGATACATTTTACAGGCTGCAGCAGAACTAGTTTAAATACACATGACACATTTCTTTTTAGAGAATTCAGTTATAGTTTTGCATTACTCTACAGCTAAAATCTAAATTCATTCATGTGTATGAACAGGCTCTGGCCATTATCCATATCTTTTGTCCACCTCTCTTCTCTCTTCAGTATACTCTAACGAAAGCTGTACTAAACTTCTGTCATATCCATTACCTGTTTTTCCTCGTATTCCATACTGTTTTCACTGTCTAGAACAACATTTTATCCATGCCAATTTTGGGGGTGTTAGCTCATTCATTCTTAGAGAAATCCTTCAAAAGTGGTTACTATCTGATACTTCCACTCTCATTTAAAAAACCACACTTTGGTCTAATCATTCTTTTTTTGTTTTTTTGTTTTTTGTTTTTTTTGTCTTCTACTATTCTGAAAAACTTCATTTTAATAGTAGTTAGGTGTTGTAAGATATCAGCTTGACAATAGTGTCCAAGGTATTTAGTTAACTTAACCTTGAACTGATACTAACTTCAGTTAATTAATTGATATTCATTAGCTATCTAGATCATTTCTAAGTAAGAAAATGTTAAAACATTGTTACTGATGCCTCATTGTGAAGGTTTACTTCTGGGTTAACTTCTTGAGATTAGTTTATATTCCTTTTTTACTTACTTTCGGAGAAAAACATTTTGTTTATTATACCCATAGAAATACTTCTTGCATAGTCATATATGCTATTATATGCAATTATAAAAAATATATTCAAGTTTTCATTTTAGTAATTAATACTGCTCTTCTTTTTTCACATTTGAGGAGTATATCTTGTTTTCCAGAACAAATAAGACAATATGGCATAGCAACTCTTTACTTATATTTTAACAATGTTGAACTTTATCTGAATTTTGTGTTCCTAGGAACAGCAGCATTTAAGAAACCACCACTACTTCTGCCATTTGTTTATGTTCCAAGAAATGACTAACCATAAAAGACCACTTTACTCTTGTATATTACAAGAGCTGTCACAATCTTTTCTCATGACTTCCATAAACCTTGTAATTATTTACCTGCCTTTGTAAAAATCCCCTTCCTTTCCTTTTCCTTAATTAACATTCTCTCTCTTAGAATAAATAGCATAAATAAAATTATCTCTTTAATTGTCCAGTGCATTTTGTCTTTCAAAGCTTTGATGCCAAGACTCAAAGAAAATTGAAACTATCATGGATCCATATTTATTCTACCCAGGTAATGAGGTCTGTTGGTAATAAGGTCTCTTGGTATACCTTGTGCACTGTTCCTGATTAACAACCTTCTCACTTTTGAAAGAAATACAATCATGTAATCTCATAGGTTTACTTTCAGAGTATTTTATTGTCATTTTGGTTAAATAGGCAACCAAATAATTTTTCCCCTATAACCTATTATCTTGTCTTTATCAACTATTCAAATCTCTTGAAATATTTTGATATTTTGCTTTCCAAAAATAGTATTATGTCACAAAAGACCCAAACAAGTGAAAAAACTTTCCATATTCATGAATAAGAAAACTCAAACTTGTTAAAATGTCAATTCTTGCCAATTTGATCTATAGATTCAATATAATCAGAATCAAAATCCCAGAAAGTTGCTTGTCAACATAGTAAACTAATTCTAAGGTTTATATAGAAAGTCAAAAGACCCAGAATACCTGATACAATATTGAAGAAGAAGAGTCAAGTCAGAGGACTGACACTACCTGATTTCAAATCTTACTGTGAAGCTACAGTAATCCAGACACATAGATTGGCAAAGTAATAGACAGTTGGATCAATGAAACAGAGTAGAAAACCCAGAAATAGACCCAAACAAATATACTCAACTGATTTTTGACAAAGGAAAAAAGAACAAATGAAAAAAAGATTGTCTTTTCAACAAGTGGTGCTGAAACAAGGTAGCTAGTTGCAAAATAGTGAACCTAGACACTGACCTTACTTAATATAAATTACCTAAAAAATTAACCTAAATATAAAAGTAACTAAAAATCAATCTAAATATAATGCAATATAAAATGCAAAATTTCTAGAATGTAACATAGGATAAACTCCATGGCAACTTAGGTTTGGAAATGAGTTTTTAGATACAACAACAAAAGCGTGATCTATGAAAAAAATTAAAATGTTAGACTTAATTAAAATTAAAAACGTCTGCTCTGTGAAAGATAATGTTAAGAGAATGGAAAGACAAACAACAGACTTGGAGAAAATATTTGCAAACACATATCTAATGAAAGACTTGTATCCAAAATATACAAAGAACTCTTAAAACTCAAGTTTTTTTAAAAGCCCAATGAAAAAATAGGCAGATGATCTGAACAGCCACCTCAACAACAACAACAACAAATATATACATATATATGGCAACTAAGAATATAAAACAATGCTCAACATCACAAGTAATTATAATCGAAATGCGGGAAAATCCAAAACATGGACGGGATTAAATATTGAAGAGGATGTGGATTGACAGGAAATCTCATTACTGGTAGAAATGCAAAATGGTACAGCCACTTTGGAAGATAGTTTTTATTTTTATTTTTATTTATGTATTTATTTATTTTTTGAGATGGAGTCTTGCTCTGTAGCCCAGGCTGCAGTGCAGTGGCGCGATCTCAGCTCACTGCAAGCTCCGCCTCCCAGGTTCACACCATTCTCCTGCCTCACCCTCCCGAGTAGCTAGGACTACAGGCGCCCGCCACGACGCCCGGGCTAATTTTTTTTTTTTTTTTTTTTTTTTTTTTCCCACTAGAGACGAGGTTTCACTGTGTTAGCCAGGATGGTCTCGATCTCCTGACCTCGTGATCTGCCCACCTCAGCCTCCCAAAGTGCTGGGATTACAGGCGTGAGCCACTGTGCCCGGCCAGAAGATAGTTTTTAAAGTTATTACAAAACTAAGCATACTCTCATACTTTTATACCTTTACCATATGATTCAGCTACCACACTCCTTAGTATTTGCCCAAGTAAGTTGAAACTTCATCTACACAAAAATCTTCATATGAATGTTTATAGCGTCTTGTTTTATAATTGCCAAAAATTGGAGACAACTAAGATGTCCTTAAAAAGGTGAATGAATTATTAACAAAAAAAAAAACGTGGAACATCCATCTGAATAATGGGATAACATCTGAATAACAGAATGTTATTCAGCAATAAAAGAAATGAGCTATCAAGCCACCGAAAGACATGCAGGAACCTTAAATGCATATTGTTAGGTGAAAAAAAGCCAGTCTTAAAAACTATGTACTGTATGATTCCAATTGTGTGACATTCTAGAAAACGCAAAACTGTAGAGACATTAAAAAAATCAGCTCTTGCCAGGGCATTAAGGGTGAGGAGGAGGAATGAATAGGTAGAATAGGAGGAATTTTTACGGCAGTGAAACTATTCTATACGATATTGTAATGGTGGATTCATGAGCTTATGCATTTGGCAAAACCTGTAGAATGCACAATACAAAGAAAGAACCCTTATATAAACTATGACACTAGTCAATAATAACATACTAGCATTTGTCCGTCAGTTGTAACAAATATACCACACGAATGAAGATGTCAGTAATAGGGAAAACTGACAGGTAGAGAAAGGAAGTATATGAGAACACTGTAATTTCTGTTCAACTTTTGTATCACCCTAAATGACTCTAAAAAGCATATTAATTAAAATAAAAATTATAAATGATAACTTTTGAGCTTAAAATTGTATTTTTGATTTCCCAAAAGGCTCCTGGAAAATCACAAATGATTTCTTTCACTTCGAAAAGAAGGGGTGGCAGAAATAATTAAGTTCATTTAATATGTTACTGTTGATGCAATGTATATGAAGAATGGTCAAATCAGAAGAGATTCTTAGACTTTCTAGGGTTAAATTTGTATTGCTAAAATGTTCTTAATGTATGGATTACAGAACATGTATGTGAAGTTCGTATGATTTGTCTTTGTCCTCACAGTCCATGGCATGTTTCTATCATTGTTCTTTAGCTGCTTTGCTGATATTAGACAATAGTATAGTATTTTCGGTAATAATTTCAGTTATTTGTAAGACATCAACTTGTTTGTAAATCTAGTTCTTTAATATAAACAGGGCATCTCTCTTAGGCCATTGGTTTTGAACTGGAGATTCATATCATTTAACTGTAGAGTTTTATTAATATACAGATATTCCATATTTACATAATTTATTTTTATTCTTGATATATTCTGACTATATGTTTGATATCTGGAGTATTTTCTTTGTAAATAATATGTTCCTTTCAGCTTTGTAAGTTAAATGTAATAACTGTATCTACTATTTTTGAAAATAGTATTATTATGCTTATAAATATTTTGTCTAATATAATTTTGGATTGACTTTTATCTTATTTTGCATGCCACGGGAAATAAACAAATTTTCTTTTTCACTTGTATTATTCTTGTAATGAACTCTCATCAGATATTTCAGTTTTTTGAATTACTAATATTAAGTTACCCACAGCCCTTTTAAGTCTTTGTCATCTATGCATAGTTTTTGTTTTATTCTAATGCTACCCTGAAAGCACTTGTGATCAGCTGTAAGCCAGTATGCTTCATATTTAACAACAACAACAAAAACTGTGTTAGAGATCCATAGGAAAGGACTATACAAGGTACTTTTGGGTACAGGTTTCTGACAGCAGTATTTAAACAGCTTTTGTATCACTTCTTTGTATTTTCAAAACTCTAAGTAAGAGGTGGACAGGTTCACAATATGTTCACCAAAGATAGATAACGTAAAGAATTAATTATATAAGACTGAGTGTATTGATGAGAGATTATTGTGGGTTTTGTTTCAAATTATTCTGATTTTTTATTGTTGTTTTTTAGACATACAAAGCATCTCCTAATCTTTTCTTTTAAGCTATGTATAATTTATAACAATTTAGTAAACTATGCTTTTGCAAACTAAAATTATACATTTGTAAATGATATATTTTTCACTCTGCCTGACCATTCCTGAATTCAAAAAAATCTTACTGAGTATCATTATTTTTGTGGAAATATAAGTCTTTTAATATATTCAATAGAGCATGTTTTCTTTGTTAGCAGGACATAATTGGAAATATATGTACCCAAAGCCTTGGCTGGGCTATCACATTTGAGGATGATGCTCACATAGTCAGATACGACCAGATAATTTTAAGGAACTAAGGTTGGCTTATCGAGCCAATAATCACAAAGCCCTCTTGGGAAAACTACCTTCATACATGGCTTACAGGATTTCCAACATTACAGATGTGTAAAGAAGGCCACTTCCTATCAAGACCACAAAACTCAGAATGTTTTGGGGGCTTTAAGAAAAAAAAAGTATCAGTGAAATTTAAAGGTGTTCAGGTGATGACCCGTTTGTTAGTTTCCTATTGTTGCTATAACAAAATACCACAAACTTGTAGACAAAACAAAATATTTTCTTATCTTAAAGTTTTGTAATTCAGAAGTTTGAAATGGGTATCACTGGGATAAGTTCAATATATTAGAATGTCTACATTCTTTTCTGTAGACTGTAGGAAATAATTCAATTTCTTTCCTCTTCCAGCTTTTAGAAGCCACCCCTATTCCTTTATTCCTTGGCTTGTGACTACCTTTCTTCATTTTCAAAGCCAGCAAGTACAAGTTGATTTCATCACAACACATAATTTGGATTCTCTTTTTCTGCTTCCTTCTTCCCCATTTAAGAACAGTAAACTTTATATAGATACCATCTGTATAATCCAGGATAATCTCTCTGTTTTATGATCAGTTGAATAGCAACTAATTCCATCTTGAATTGTAATTTCCCCTTCTCATATAAAGTTGTATATTCATAGGTTCCAGGGATTAGGATGTGGACATCTTTGTGGAGGGCATTGGTCTGACACCACACCAGTTCTTGGCTTGACTTCTAGTTTTAAGAGACTTTTAAAAGTACAATCTTGGATTTTCTTTCTAATGAAAACTTCCAGCAAATCAAAATTTAAAAAGCCAATATGGTAATTTACTATTCTTGCCCCTCCTATGTAATAATCCAGCCAAATCTAATGGTACTACTATCTAATAATAATACTATTTTGTGATCAAGAATAATCTTTCTTTGAAATTTGTTTTTATCAAAAAAGGGGTCACTCTAAAGAGAAATTTTGTGAATCAGTGACAAACAATGTGTCATCTATAGCATATTCTTTTGGTTTATCAAATTCTAGCCCTATTCATTCTGAGCTATCTGGAGCCCACATTCATCTTGAGCTATTTTTCACCACTATGTAATTTGCCAATAGCTGATGAATATGCAAATTCTGTCTTGCCTGATGGACATTTAATTGACTTCCTAACCTTCCATATAAAACCAGTTTTGGCACCTACTTATAGATTAGACAGATATTATTACCTTGTCCAAGTTATCAATCCTTTACAAAATTTCAATTCTCCAAGTTTTCTTTAATATCTGTCAATAGCCCTCCAAACTAAGTTTTCTAATCTTTCTCCTTCCTCAGTGTCACCAAGAAGCAAAACTTGACTTTGCATATCTTTATCTTGACTCTGATTGCGTTGGGGCTGGCCATTTTACCAGGATCTGAAGAAGTTCTGCAAGTGGAACCTTGGCTACTTGATATAAATCTTGAAGGACTAACCACTGCAAGAGACCATCCATGGGCCCAAATTCTTCCTGGACAAGGTCCTATCTGGATCACTAAGGAAGTCTAGCAAAATATCCATTTCATGATACAAGAGGTAACCAGACTATGGTCAGCATCCACCAAGGCACCAATTTTCTAGCTTGAGAGTTTTGAGAACTCAATTAGTAGTGCTGCATAACCTCCTGGAATCCACTAGACTGGTTAATCTCAGGGTACAAACCTGGATTCCTTATTTTAATACAATATTTTATATCAATATTTCTCTTTTTCATTATTTTAGCATTCCCTCTTTTAAGATTCCTAAACTCCAGGACAAGAACAGTCATAACAGGGGTTCTCAACTCTGCTGAGCCATTCAACAGATGGTTCAACCAGTTTTACAGAAAAAAAAAAAAAAGAATCTTCCAGTGACTATTTCTTACATGCTTCTTTGCCTCACTCAGAAAGTTAATGATCAACTCAAGTTATTTAGCAATGAAGACATTTGTCTTGTACAAAAAGAGGGATTGACAATTTCGAACATTCTCATGATCTCTATAAGACTCAAGTGACCCACTTGTTTATTTGCCTCCGTAAAACACCAGACCCCTTTCTTTGAGACATTTCTCATTAATAAATGTTCTCTCTATGACCATAACTTTAATAAAATAATCTCCTTAACAGTCTACTGCACTTAGTCTTTCACAAGTTCAACCTTTTATAATAGGCTTCTTTATCACCAATAAATTAATTATATAATCACAGAAATAAATATGATAGTGATGATGATGATATTGAATACATACTGCTTCTTCTGTTCTTAGCATGTTATATATAGCAATGATTTAATTTTCATTACAAATCTATGAAGTAGACAATGTTAATATCTCCATTGAACCAGTGAGAAAAATCTGAGAACAAAGATACTAGGTAAGTAGCCCAAGGTCACAGAGCTTGTAAGTTATAGAGCCAAGTTTCAAACACAGGCTGCCTGGTTCCAAGGTCTGTGCTCTTAACACTTATGCCAACTGCCTTACTGTTAAGCCTCTAAAAATAACTTTTCTTCACCCAGAAGACTCCTCCAATATGGTTCTGTTTTTTTAATCCCTGTTGTGATTACCTTTCTTAAGGTGGTGCAATACAATCACCCTAAGTATTCTGCTCACTGTGGCTGTGTATAAGAGAACAAATGATAAAGTACTTTTTCCTCCAAACAAAATTCTTCATACATTATCTAATTTTTAAAAAAATTACTTTCATGGTGTAGTTTTATTATCATTGTATTTATATTTGAAAACTATATTTGAGCGCAATTTTCATAAACATTGTCTCTAGAGCTAGACTGCCTTGGTTTGAATACATGCTTCAATGTTTACCAGCTATGTATCACTTTGCACATATTATTTAATCACTCTAATCCCTGGCTTCATCCTCTGTAAACTGGGAATAACAAAGAGAACCAACTTCAAGCATATATGTGCTATCTAGTGAGATAACAAATGGAAAACACTACTTGGAACATAAAAAGCACTTAATCATTATCATTTTTTTAACTGTACATTTCACTGTAATCTCTTTAAATTCAGCAGTGAGTTTATACTTTTCTTTATATTCCATTTGTAAGACACCAACTTCAATCTACTATATGCTCAATAGTTTTTTATAAACATAATTTATGTCCATTAGACCGACAGCACAGAGGTAATTTCTTTATGATTCATACTTAAACATAGTATTTCTACCATTGTTCAGTATGGTCACATAACCATGTACAATATTCTGCTGTTGATTACTTACTTAATTACTTGAAAGACCTCAGTTTTTTTCTAAAAATTTGATAGCTATAATATGTACACTATTATATATTAAATAGATATTCATATACTTATATGTTATATATATATACATATCAGGACAATCTTACTCCAGGTAACTCCTTCTCTCTGTATTTCACAGGCTTATTACCAGAAATAAATTTGATAATGCAAATGAAAATATTTGTAAAGTACTGCACAAAAATTTAATAAACTATGATATTTAAATGATTAATATCTAAAAATGGGGAAGAGAATAAGGTCATATGGAATTGATCTACATCTGGTTATCTTCAACTAGATGCCTAATATCCTAAAGATTTCAAAAAATTGGAATCATTTTCTCCCCAATGAAGCAATTTATATCTAGCTTAAAGTATAATGTAAGTAATGAAAAAATAGCTCTTCTCAATCAGTTCTGACCGAAATCCAAGTCCTATAACAATCTTTCAAATGTATCCATTCTTTTTCTTATTCCTTATTTCTAAAACTCATGTTTATCCTATTATTTCTTGATTTTTAATTTTGAGTCTGTATGTACTGTAGCAGTGTTTACTTCTCTCTTTGTACTTTCCCAGTTCTGATATAGTCACCCTTTCCCATCTCCCAGTGAATCTTGTATTAGTTCATTTTCACACCACTAATAAGACTTATCTGAGTCTGGGTAATTTATAAAGGAAAGAGGTTTAAGTGATTCACAATTCAGCATGGCTGGGGAGGACCCACAATCATGGTGAAAGGCTAAGGAGGAACAAAGGCATGTCTTACATGGTGGCAGGCAAGAGATTGTGTGCAGAGGAACTGCCCTTTGTAAAACCATCAGATCTATTGAGACTTACTATCATGAGAATAGCATGGGAAAAACCTGCCCCTATGATTCAATTACCTCCCACTGAGTCCCTCCTATGACACGTGGTGATTATGAGAGCTACAAGTCAAGATGAGATCTGGGTGCGGACACAGCCAAACAATATCATTCTGCCCCTGGCCCCACCCAAATCTCATGTCCTCACATTTCAAAATCAATCATACCTTCCCAGCAGTCCTCCAAAGTCTTAACTCATTTCAGCATCAACTCAAACGTCCACAGTCCAAAGTCTCATCTGAGACAAAGCAAGTCCCTTCTGCCTAAGACCCTATAAAATTAAAAGCAAGTTACTTACTTCCTAGATACAATAGGGGTACAGGTAAATACATTCCAAATGGGAGAAATTGGCCAAAATGAAGGGGCTCCAGGCCCAATACAAGTCCAAAATTTAAAAGGGCATTAATTAAGCCTTAAATTACCAAAATAATATCCTTTGACACTATGTCTCAAATTCAGGTTATGTTAATGCAATACGTGGGCTCCCACAGCCTTGAGCAGCTTTACCCCTGTAGCTTTGCAGGATACAGTCCCCCTCCTGGCTGCTTTCACAGGCTGGTGTTGAGTGTCTGCAGCTTTTTCAGGCACACAGTGAAAGCTGTCTATAGATCTACCATTCTGGAGTCTGGAGAATGATGGCCCTCTTCTCATGGGTCCAATAGGCAGAGCCCCACTGGGGATCCTGTGTGGGGGTTCCTACCCCACATTTCCTTCTGCACTGCCCTAGAAAAACTTCTCCACAAGGACGCCGCCCCTCTAGCAAACTTTTGCCTGAACATCCGTGCTTTTCCACACATCCTCTGAAATCCAGGTGAAGGTTCCCAAACCTCAATTCTTGACTTCTGTGCAACCACAGGCTCAACACCATGTGGAAGCTGCCAAGCTTGGGGCTTGCACTCTCTGAAGCCACGACTCAAGCTGTGCCTTGGCCCCTTTTAGCCATGATTGGCGTGGCTGAGACACAGAGCACCAATTTCCTAGGCTGCACACAGCAGGGTGATCCTGGGCCTGGCCCACAAAACCACTTTTTTCTTTCTAGGCCTCTGGACCTGTGATGGGAGGGACTGCCACGGAGGTCTCTGACATTCCCTGGAGACATTTCCCCCATTGTCTTGGTGATTAACATCTGGCTCCTCATTATTCATGCAAATTTCTGCAGCTGGCTTGATTTCTCCTGAGGAGGTGGGGTTTTCTTATCTACTCCATAATCAGCCTATATATTTTTCAAACTTTTATGCTCTGCTTTCTCTTGAATGCTTTGCTGCTTAGAAATTTATTCTGCCAGATACCCTACATCATCTCTCTCAAGTTCAAAGTTCCACAGATCTCTAGGACAGGGGCAAAATGCCGACAGTCTCTTTGCATAGCAAGAGTGACCTTTACTGCAGCTCCCAACAACTTCCTCATCTCCATCTGAGACCACCATATCATTATCAACATTTTGGTCAAAGCTGTTTAACAAGTCTCTAGGAAGTTCCAAAGTTTCCCACATCTTGTCTTCTGAGCCCTCCAAGTTTCCAGGAAGTTCCAAACTTTCCCATATTCTCCTGTCTTCTAGTGAGGCCTCCGAACTGTTCCAACTTCTGCCTGTTACCCAGTTTCAAAGTTGCTTCCACATTTTTGGGTATCTTTACAGGAGCACCCCACTACCCAGTACCAATTTACTGTATTAGTTTATTTTCATGTTGCTAATAAAGCCATACCCATATGAACACCAACAATTGAGACAGGTCTTAGTAAATTTAGAAAGTTTATTTTGCCAAGGTTGAGGACATGCACCTCCTGAGGACACAGCCTCAGGAGGTCCTGACCACATGTGCCCAAGGTGGTAAGAGCACAGCTTGGTTTTATACATTGTAGGGAGAAATGAGACATTAATCAATATATGTAAAGTGAACACTGGTTCAGTCCAGAAAGGTGAGGCAAATCCAGGTGGGGAGGGAGCTTCCAGGTCACAGGTAGGTGAGAGACAAATGTTTGCATTCTTTTTAGGTTCTGATTAGCCTCTCCAAAGGAGGCAATCAGATATGCATTTATCTAAGTTAACAGTGGGATTATTTTGAATAGAATGGGAGGCGTGTTTGCCCTAAGAAATTGCAAGCTTGAATTTTTCTTTTAGCTTAGTGATTTTGGGGCCCAAGATGTTTTCCTTTCACATTTCCCCCCTTTTATTTTTTAAAATCTTTTGGAGAAAAAATTTTAGAAGAAAGTGAGTATTTGGACCCAGGTTTCATCTGATCTCTTATGGTTAGGATGGTTTATTCCTAGACAGGTAGGTACCAAGTTATTAGGAAGGCTCATTTTTAGAAGGTTGTGAAGTCTCATGCCTTATGAAGAGAAAATAGGAGGAAGAAAGGAGAAAAAACAACAAGAAACAAAAGAACAATCCTAGAAAAGTGATATAGGCCACATTACTCTGAAGTTCACATACCAATATGCAGGTATGAAAGTGGCTTGTGTGTGTAAATAGGTTGCTGTTATATCCTGAAGTTTAAGTTGTCTAGCTTCAGTTCACAGGGATTTACAAAAGTACAGCTTAATTTTCAATTATTTAAAATTAGAAAAAACGGGGGGAAAAGGAAAAGAAAGAAGAAAAACAAAATTTTTTATACTCTGTAAATTATATATATAATTTTAGAGACCTGTAGCCAGGATAAATTAGAATTCAGCCCAAACTGTAGAAAGTAATAAAAATTGGAAAACATTAGGCAAGACTAAAGTCTAACAACAGGTATACTATAATTTTTGAAACAATTTTTCTCTCTCCATTTTTCCATTTTTACTAAAGACAAATCATGGTAGGACTGATTTGCTTTATTATACTTTGCCAGATTACTTGTATAAAGTTCAGCAAGAATAATAATTTTTCACATAGGCTTTTAAAATTGGCTTTGATGGAACTTTGTTCCATACAAGGGCTCTCAGATAAGACTTTTTAAAAGCCCAGCCCAGCTATGGATTTGTACCATCAAATACCTATGAGTTGGAAGGATTTCCTCTCCTCCTGAGGTTCCAAGATAAACCTGGGGCTCCTGGACCTGTCAGAAAGTGACAGTCTTAACTTACCACAGGTCAGAAACCTTGTATAGGAATTGTATAAACTATGTGGCCAGTTTTCCCAAATGATTTATTGGCTCCATAAGTGAAGTTTGATTCCTAAAGGAAAGCACACCAATCCAGTCAAAGCTTTAGTAAAATAACCGGTTTCTCCAACTGTGTCCTGTTACAAATGAAAACAGATTCTTATTGCACTTACGCAAATAACTGTATTGCTGTAAGTTAAGAATACTCACAAATAGTTTCCAAATTCTGAAAAAAATCAGATAAAGAGAAACAAATATGCTCCAAATTTTGTTCATAGGAGTATACTAAATTGTTAAAAAGCTGTCAGTAGCTCAAAAAAAAAGTTTCAAGACCCTGAAAAACAAAACAAAGGATCAGCAATGGTTTACACAAAAAGTCAAAAAGATTAGTTCAGACCATGCAGTTAATTCCTGTTCTGCTGGATATTTATGACCATTTTAGCTCTACATGAGTCCTGAAAGTTTTTCCTCTATTCTGATGTCACAATCTCCAAAGTTATGAGAAACCTGCATTCAAGAGCACCTGAGTTTTATGGCTGATTATAAAACCACCTTCTAAAGAGGACCAAAACAAGACAACTATTGTCCATGGAAGAAAAAAGTCAAAGACACAATTGATAAAGGAAATTTTTTTATGTCTGTGGCAGACAAATATTTTAACATACGAATTATGATTATTACTGATAATGTACATTAAGTCATGTCAGAATTACAGTAGTTTTTCAAAATTTTGGAACACATACCAATAACATATTTATACAAATATAGCTCAAAGAAAATGAAACACCATTTTATATTTGACAATGTTTCCTATATCATTTTTATGTCAAATAAGCCACATTGTGTCATTTTTGGGGCTTTAGGGAACCTAATATCTCAAAGGAAATTATGAATTATGAATTATGAATTATGTCAGAAAAAGACATAATTCATAATTTGATTTTTGAAAGTTTGTCCAATATCAAAGGTTTAAAACACTTGATATCCCAAAATAGGATCACAAGTCATTGTAAAATATGTCATTCATTTAACCAAAGTGATAACTCAAGGATTTCAAAAACAGGTGAGAACCTTCATTCTTTGAGAGAGAAGACTAATTTTCCCAACAATACACCCTAATAAAAACAGCATAAAGCCAATTAAATTTGTTTTTCAAAATATTATAAACAATCTATAAAATTTTAATATTGATCATAAGATATAACTTCCATAAGCCTTTTTTATAAACTTTATACCTTTATTAAGGAGTTGATTAATGCTTCAAGAAAAACTTGTTATTCTGACACAGGGATGCATATGTTGGTCTTGCATCAGTGTGACTTTGACACTAATGATTAATTTATAAAGAAACTAAACGTACTTTATCTTTCAAAATTGGCCCTTACAATCTCATGCACCCACCACTTCCACGATAGTCTCTGGACCTTGAGGAGTTCAGTAGCTTTAATTTCTTGCCCTGTGTCTCAGGAATGCAGTTTATTTTGATTAGCATCTTCTATGGGGCCTGAAGATGAGGCTTTAATTAATGTCAGTGTTTAAGATTTACCAGGGCTTGGTATCCGTTTTAGACCCAGGAGTCAAAGCCCTGTAACTAAATGCCACAAGGACTTTAAAAGCAAATACAGACAGATACACGGATGTAATAACATTTATTTTAAAAAAAAAATAGATCTCAGTTTTTTCCTAAGCAAATCAAAATTAATAATGGCATGAGAATTATTTCATAAAATGTGAAATCGGTTAGGCCAGTTACCAAAAGGCAAAAGAAAAGACTTTCTGCAGTGCACCGAAATTATATTGGAAGAAAACATTTCCTTTAGACTTTAAGAAAACATGCTTTTAAAAGGGGAGAGAAAGTCAAAAAAAGGCAAGATGCAATAAAAGTTGAACTTTGGCTTATAAAAATTGAAATATCTCATAATTTTAGAATAAATCAACCCCTTAAGAAAATGTCATTGTTCTACCCAATAATTAATGTATAAGTGTGTTTTCTTTACATCAAGCCCAATCTCTGGAAAGAGCATTGTAATTTCCTTTAATTATAAACAACTTGATCATATAGAAGTTTTTTTTTAAAATAAATAAATCCCCTTCTTGTGATTTACACAGATCCTTCATGACATATTCGAATTTGTAGTGTATCCTGAACATCCTTTATTCTTAAACAACCAGTTATTTTATTTTAGGACTAAATTTTCCATACAAGATTCCTTCTCTTATGAAATTATTTCTCTTCAAGTTTTCTTACCGCACACACACACAAAAACTGTTTATTTTTATAACCTTTTCACATCTCTCTTATTTCCTGGTTCCTTTACTTTGTTTTATACATAACCTTTAAATAAGTTTTCAATTAGAAAAACTTGTTCACCTTTTTTAAAAAGGACACTTTCTTTTCTGAGATGGAGTTTCACTCCTGTTGCACAGGCTGGAGTGCACTAGCACGATCTCAGCTCACTGCAACCTCCACCTCCTGGGTTCAAGTGATTCTCCTACCTCAGCCTCCCAAGTAGTTGGGATTACAGGCAGCCACCACCAAACCCAGCTAAGTTTTACATTTTTAGTACAGATGGGGTTTCGCCACATTGGCCAGGCTGGTGTTGAACTGCTGACCTCAGGTGATCCACCCGCCTCAGCCTCCCAAAGTGCTGGGATTACAAACATAAGCCACTGCACCCAGGCAAAAAGGACACTTTTTTTTAAGCAAGAATGTTTTCCTACAATATATTTTTATTGGAAAATATCCAAATGATGAAATATCTATTATTTAATATACATTTATATTCCAAATTGTGACTTTTGTCTACAAGTATTTATCCAATTACATTTACCTAATTATTTTATTTTAATTGCTTACCTAGCTTATTTATGAAAACTGAGATAGGCATCATTTAAAGTTATGGAACCACCATTAATCTAGTAAATTAATTAGAGCTCTTTATATATTTTTAACAGTGAAACATGGTGTACACAACACATAAATACATAGATATATTAGGCATGCCAATAGCAGTACATCTTATAGATTCCTAAGACCTCCTTTTTCTTTTTTTCCTATCTTACACTTGCAAACTCTTGATAACCTGCTTCCTTACTGTGGCAGTTGTCAGCTAAATAGCCCTAAATCTGCATATTGGAGGAAACAACTCAGGTGAAAATCAGATAGCAAAATTTACATTATAAGGTACAAAGAGAAAGTCTGGTGAGCTAGAGGGAAATTAAAACAGATATAATTGCCAATTGAACATAAAATTATAAAAGTCTATTATAAAGGCCTTTAAATATATATATACACACACATACACATACACACATACAGACACACAAAGATTCTATAGCTTTTAGTTCAGTACTTTAGCCACGAGATAAATACAAATTCACCAGTTTGGAAAAAAATAAAACCTGTTAGATCCAAACAGTGGTTTTTTATCTTAATAGAAAAGTAACAGCAGATTTAAAGTAGGTAGAAAAGAAAATAGAGGAAAAGGAGACCTAGGAACATTACAGTTTGAAGGTCAACCTTAGGGCTCTCTTTCCTTAACGTAAATGTGCACAAAGACCATATGAATTCCATTTTACTCTGGCAAGTAGAGATGCCACAAAACCCACAGAGTGCTTGAAAGGGGGTAGTTCTCCTTGTTTTCACCTCATTCTTAGATTATTTGTTTCCCACTGTTTTTTTTGTTTTGTTTTTTGAGGGGTCTTTTTTGGTTAAAAAGAGGAACTGAGCTGTGGCACAGGGTTGTTATGCAGTGGATCAATGTGTGCTGCTTGTGGGCAGGACTCCACAGAGTGTCAGCACTGAGTCATTCCCACCTTCTTACGTATCTCAGTTTCTCTCTCCAGAGGTCTGTGACTGCTGAGAGGGCTCAAAAGCACTGGGTGATCAGCCTTTATATGCATTTTCTGGATGAACCATATTTAAAATTAATTTTAGGTGGGGATTTCCCTGCAGGACCACTGCATGTTGTGGGGGCTCAACACCCCAGACACTCCCATGAGGCCCCTGGTTACCCAGGGCACATTTTAGCTGGGAGGAGCAAATGTTCTTCTCTTTGGAGCTGAGAAAACTCAGTTTTTCATTAGCATAAGAAAACAACAGTTCAATTCCTCATGTAAATGCACATAGACAAACCAAATTAAGATGAATTTTGGGAGAAGACCCTTTAGAATGCATCTACCAACTAGAATTAGGATCCTTAAACAACAACTTACTAGGAGAGAAAAGAATAAAACACAAAACAAAATTTAAAAAAAAAACAGCCAAGACCACTTCCTGTAAACTGTGCTCAGCCACCCATAACTTTGTAGCTCTCCTTCGCCATTATACATGCCAATGTCAAATCCTCTCACAATGCAAAGTCATCTCTGGTACCCCAAAGCCAAAAAGGTCAGGTCATGTAACACAGAAAAACAGAGCTTTAGACCTAAAAAGAATCTGCCCATGACTCTTGAAACTCCACAAAGAAAACAGAATATCCCAAAATGGGGTGAGTGGCACCTTTGTTCTGAATTATTTAAACGGGTTCAAGTCATTAAAAGCTTCTCTAAATTTTTTGATACTGCAGATGACAAAGGAGAAAGGAAGTATAGGATGTAAGAAAAGTAAATGAAAAAACAATTTTTTTTTAAGACAGGAAGCAAACACAGAAACCAAAAACATGGTTTTTCCTTTTCTCTTTTTTTTCCTTCTGCAGCTATGAGGAATTTTAGCCAAATTACAGAGGACTTGTTACCCATAATTTGGAATTCTCACTCAGATTTGGCCAAGTCGGATAGAGTAGGTCAAATCCAGTGGGAGAAAGACGAGAACAAACAACAAAGAAAGCCCAACAATACTGTCACTGAGCTCTCTAATGGTAAGGAGAAATTAAGATCAGCTGGTTGTTAATCTTAACCTTAGCCAAGACAAACCCCAACTCAGTTACTTACCTAAGGATGGGGCTCAGGCTAAAGGCTGCTCTCTACCATACTAGAAGCAGGGAAGGAAAAAAAAAAAAACTCATCTTCCCAGTTGGAAATGAGCTCAAACTCCATAAAGGAGTTTATTATGGAGTTCCATATCCACCTTCCTTCATCATGGAAGCAGGAAAAAACTTGCCTTTCTTGTGTTGGAAACAAGTAAAACTCTAAACAAAAGAGGAGTTGTACAGCAAAATAAACTTTAGATCATGTCCAAGTTTTGGGAGATCAGGGATTCTCTGGAGGAGGTGCTCTCAGACCTCAGCAAATTGTCCTATTGGTTTGAGCCATAAAGTTAGCTCATGATGGTACCAAGCACTGATAGGAGATTTGTTAAAGGTCAAGGGCATCTCCACTCAGAATCCCTTCATGGTTACCAAATGCAAATCCCCAAAAAATTGAAACAGGTCTCAGTTAATTTAGAAAGTTTATTTGCCAAGATTGAGATGCGCACCCATGACAAAGCCACAGGAGGTCCTAACAACATGCACCCAAGGTGGTCAGAGCACAGCTTGATTTCATATATTTTAGGGAGACATAAGACATCAATCAATACATGTAAAATGAACATTGGTTTAGTCTGGAAAGGCAGGACAACTCAAACCAGGGAGGGGATCCAGGTCACAGGTAGGTGAGAGACAAATGGTTGCATTCTTTTGAGATTCTGATGAGCCTTTCAAAAGGAAACAATCATATATGGATTGATCCCAGTGAGCAGATGGATGGCTTTGAACAGAATGGGATGCAGGTTTGTCCTAAGCAGTTCCCAGCTTAAAATTTTCCTTTTAGCTTAGTGATTTTAGGGACCAATATATTTTCCTTTCACACCCAAGGCTGGGTAATTTATAAAGAAAAGAGGTTTAACTGACTCACAGTTCAGCATGACTGGGGAGGCCCCCAATCATGGCAGGAAGTGCAGGAGGAACAAAGTCATGTCTTATATGGTGGCAGACAAAAGAGTGTCTGCAGGGGAATTGCCCTTTATAAAACCATCATATTTCATGAGACTTACAATCACAAGAACATCACGGGAAAAACTCACCCCCATGATTCAATTACCGCCCACCAGTTCCCTCTCACAACATGTGGGAATTATGGTAGTTACAATTCATTATGAAATTTGGGTGGGGACACAGCCAAACCATGTCAAATATAAGTAATTTTTTATTAAATCAATATTTGTGTTTTTATTATCAATGATAAATATTTTTTTACAGTTCAGATCCAGAGTGTGTTATAATTATATTTATTTTAAAGATATTTCTTTTTATTTATTTTTAAAAGATTGTTATGCTTTTTTATTGTACAAAGTTTTGGGGTACATGTGATAATTTAATACATTCATATAATTTATAGAGATCAAACTGTAGCAGGATGAGCTGCAGACAAAAGCCCTCAGACACTGAGTTAAAGAAGGAAGGGCTTTATTCGGCCAGGAGCATCAGCAAGACTCACTTCTCAAAAACCGAGCTCCTGAGTGAGCAATTCCTGTCCCTCTTAAGGGCTTACAACTCCAAGGGGGTCTGCATGAGAGGGTTGTGATCAATTGAGCAAGCAGGCGGTATGTGACTGGCTGCTGCATGCACCAGTAATTAGAACAGAACAGAACAGAACAGAACAGGACAGAGATTTTCACAGTGCTTTTCCATATAATGTCTGTAATCTATAGATAACATAACTGATTAGGTCAGGGGTCCATCTTTAACTACCAGGCCCAGGGTGTGGCGCCAGGCTGTCTGCCTGTGGATTTTATTTCTGCCTTTTAATTTTTATTTCTTCTTTCTTTGGAGGCAGAAATTGGGCATAAGACAATATGAGGGGTGGTCTCCTCCCTTATTCCCCCCCTTTGAGAACTTCACTCAGTGGGAGTTCTCACTTTCATTCTCACTACCCATGTCTTCTTGCAAGACAGATCAATAGTGATTCATATAGTACACTTGTGCTAAAGCATTTTGTTGAACTAAGGTAGCAATGAAGCTTTTTATCACTTGAGGAAGTACAGGTAGCAAACAAGGGAGCAGTAAGCAGGTTCCTATTATGATCATGACTATTATAAAAGTTTTAAATCCTCCTAGTGCTGGGAATCATTTTCCAAACATGGGCCCAGGATCAAATCCATGCCACATTTGCACAGGCACATGTGCCAGTTTTGTCATATCTTTAACTATGTCTTCAACTACTTGCCCTTGATAAACTATGTGTAGACAGCAATTAGTGAGGTTAAATTTCCTACAGACCCCTCCTTCAGCTGCTAGCAAGTAGTTGAGAGCCAATCTATTTTGATAGATAGCATTTCTTGTCTGAGTTTCTTGCTGGGCCAGAATAGTCAAGGCTTTGCCAGTCTTATTAATGATTATTTCTAAGACAGCTTGTAACTGTATGATTCGGTTGAGCATGTAAATGGGGGTGTGGTATCCCCATGAGCCATCTTGTGCCCAAATACCAGGCCCGTAATATTGTATGATTCTTTCAGGGGGCCATTCATCATCTTTCCAATTTCCTATAGCTATGCTTCTCTTTTCACAGGAAGCACAGACAGAGAAGCCCAGGAGTTCACCTGTCTTTATGGGCAGTAGGAAGAAAGATGGTTTAATAGTGTCAATAACACAACTACCTGCCCACTGGTCAGGTAATTTGGTGTAAGCTCTATGCCCACATATCCAGTATAATCCAGTGGGGGCTGTCCAGTCCCAGTGGGACTCCGAGTGGGTCCACATGATTTGCAACTTTGGGAATTTACTAAATGGATTTTTCTTAGTGTGGTTTGAACTCCACTACGTGGCTGTTTTTGTGGTACTATTATACAGTTTTTGCCCAAGGCAGCTGAATCTACCCACAGGAAGGGTGAAGTCCTTCCCCACTCTTGCTATACAATATTGTCTAATGATTGAGGCTTTTAGGACCCAGAAGTTATCAGGATGATTCTTTTGAGCTGGGAATTCATCAGGAACTGGGTCTGTAGGTACTAATTCTCAGGCTTCCCATGGCCATTGATCTCCCATTACAGTTCCTCCACATACATAACATGAGGTGACATTGAGAGACTGAGCTACATGCTCAGCTTAAGACAAATTTCTTGTTTTTCCTGGAATTTCTGGTAGAGGCACGTTCAGTTCATCATAGAAGATTTGAAATACTGGCTCAGGAGAGTGTTTATAAACTTCTCCTCAAACCACAATATTTACTCGAGGATCCATTCCAGCCCCATTGATTCCTAGGGTTACATGCTCCCCTTTTTTCCAGTGAGGATCAAGGGGGTTGGTTATTACTAGTTCTAAGGGGTTACACTGACCACTGGTACAAGAAGGGCCACTTTTCACTTTCTGAAGGTGGACAGGATCCTTTTCATTTTTTATTCAAGTAGCCTAAATGACACAAGACCAGTATCCACATTGATTTCCACACAGTCCTAATTCATGACAAATGTACTTATTTTCTGCCATATAGCCTCTTTCCTAATTAAGAGAACCACATCCTATTCCTAACTTATTACTATTAATGACAGCACAGGCATCAAACTTCAAGGTGACTTGTTTGGGCACCCTTTTTTCTCTTGTTTTGCCTAACACTTTACTCATATAGTTTATGAGCCCCCACCAGTCCTCAGTCCTTAATCTTATTTCAAAAACTGTGGTCATGGGAGGTTCAGATGGGTCATAACACACATCCAGTTGGTCATTTCCTGGGCTACATACTTTGTATAGAATAGCATTATACAAACAAGTTCTTTTTAGAGTCCCAGTGTACTTATAATAACCATAAAATAATAGGACTGCAGCAATTTTTTGTCCTACCTCAGTGATTTGATGTATACACTGGGAACAGTCCTCAGTCTGAGGAAGGTCAGTTGAAGTCCTTACTGTACAAGTTCAAATTTTAAGCAAAATGAGTCCCGATGAGTTTTCTCATGCTTTGGCCATGTGTGGACCAGTCAGCTTCCGGGTGTGACCGGAGCAGGGCTTGTCATCTTGCCCCCACCCGCATACAGCTCACAGTCTACTGATGTTCAAGGATGGTCTCGAAGGTTGGGCCCACTAGAATAAACTGAGTCCAATACCTCTACACAGTTATGTTCAACCGGGCTCTTTGATACTGGGAGCAAGGTGGCGGGGTTTAGGGTGTTGCAAACTTCACATATAGCAAGCTTTGGTACTTGGTTAATCTAGCATTTGTTAACCAATGATGTCCTTTGGTATTCATCAAAGTTACCACAGCATGGGGGGCCTTTATATTTAGGTTTTGCCCAAGGGATAGTTTATCTGCCTCTTATGCTAACAGGGCCATTCCTGCCAGGGCCCTTAGAAATGGGGGCCAGCCTTTGGAAACCCCATCTAGTTGTTTTGAGAGATAGGCCACTGGCCTTGGCCAGGGCCCCACAGTTTGGATTAAAACTCCAACTGCCATTTTTTTCTTTTTGACACATAGAGTGTAAAGGGTTTTGTCAGGTCAGATAGTCCCAGGGCTGGGGCCAACATGAGTTTTTCTTTTAACTTATGAAAAGCTTGTTGCTTTTGGTTGTAATAGATGTAGTTTATCCAATTTACATTTTTATTAACTGTCACCCACCAAAATATTGACTCAAATCCTGTAGCTATTTGATTTCAAGCTTTAAATTGATCTGGTATTCCCTGTGGGACTCCAATCACGTCTAAATAAAAGTGAGAGTCGAAAGACCCATAAGGGGCTTCTGTCACTTTATGATGTCTTGTTTTTCCTCCCTCTGGTTGATGAAATGCCAGGGTGAAAGGGATAGCCAATTGGACTAAACAAGTGCCACTCCAGTTATTCAGCAGGGTGCCCAGTAAAGGTCCACCATAATACCACCACACATCTGCTTGGGGATGAACAAGGGCTGACTGATTGATAAGCTCTTAAAAATTCTTAAGCTCACTTCAGGTCTGCAAGGAACACTAAGTTTCCTCCCTGTCATAAGAGTCATGAAGTGAACTTAGTGTTGGGAGACAGAGGCTGGATGGTCCTGGGGGCTGACCTGCAGGGTGCCGGACTTTGGGATATAGCAGAGCTTGGCACGACTTATTACTCCTGGCTGTAGAATCCTGGAAAAGAGCTACCATGCAGCCCATGCCTGGTCGACTGGAGGACCACCTTAGTGGAAAGGGGACAATCTGGGCCTCTGGCCTGCTACGTGCACAAGCATAACAATTGCTTTTGTTTAAAGTGTGGATGGAATATTTGATCCATTCCAACCAGGCATTTGCATCTTGGTATGCTGTTTTAATTGCCAAAGTTTGTTTTAAGTCTTTAACTTCTATGATCCTCTAGTAAAATGAATGTATGATTTTAGGAAATTACAAAAACTGGTTGGGGCAGTCCATCCTTGCTCTTTAGTGGTCCACAGAATGTTGGGCCAACTATGGCATAAGAGCTCTACATCGGGGAGCAAGACTCCTGGTTGACACTGGAGTCTTTATCGAAATTTCCCCAGATTACATGGTCCTAATATACTAATGCCCAGTCTGAGGAGAGTCAGGAGGGACAGAGGTACTTTTCTGAAGTAGAGAGCTGTCTTTGACTTGGTAAGTCCCCACAGGGTGTAACAAGGCAAGCGTTAAATACAATAGTTTGAGGCAAAATTGACTTGGTTATGTTAATAACTAGATGGTCAGCAATAGAGTGAGGAAAGAAGAAAGAGTAATAGAATAGATGAAAGAGTTAAATTTTTCTTAGCTTTAGTTTGGTAGCATTTTCCCCTGGGACTGTGGCCCATGACTCTGGAGGGGGTGGCACTTTCTAGACTCAGGTGTGATGAGTCCATCCTTTTTTCGCTGTACGAACAGCAGTCTCAGTGGTTAGCAGCACAAGGCAGGGTCCATCCTAGGCTGGCTCAAGTTTCCTCTCTTTTCACCCTTTGATGAGAACATGATCTTCAGGTTGGTGCTGGTTTACTAGAAATTCTAGGGGTGGTACATGTGCTAACAGACTTTTAGTTTTGAGGGAAAGGAAAGTGGAAGATAAACCAAGTATGTTATTTCTAAGAAACTGATCTTTTGTTTTAAATGTGGAGCCATCAGCAGTGGACTTTATAGTCCTTGGTGCCTTTCTACTGAGAAATTTCCTTTAGCACCTATTTTTATTAGTTTTTGGACCAAAGAAGCCAAACACCATTTTATATTTGACAATGCTTCCTGTATGATTTTTATACCAGATAAGCTAAATTTCACCTTTATATCAGTGTGTTATTAATGTTAAACTTAGTTTTAATAAAACTTTGTAGATATATTTATTCAATTTTTAATGTTGGAACATAAGGTAAGATTTTTATAGACTCTTTTTAACCTTTTATAATCTTTGTTAAAGAGCAGGTTAGTGCTTTAAGAAAAACCCATTGTGTTTTTACTTTAATGTCCAGTTCACAGAAAAACTGGATGATACCCCTTTAACTTTAGCTAATATGTTTACACACAGAATTTTCTTTGCAATTAATGTTTTAAAACTTGCTTAAACCTTCAGAACAATATTTTTTAACCTTTTAATGTGGGTAAAAATTTATATTCTTATGCCTCCTTATAATCCTTTGACCAAAGCTATATTTTAGTTTTCTTATACATCTTGCACATAAACTGTTTTTTTTTTTTCAAGTTTTACATTCAGGGGGCCTAGTTACTTTTAAATTATACAACATTTCTTGCATAAATTCTTTTTTTATGACATTTTTCTCTTTCACAACTTTCACAGACAGTTCTTTGACATGCCTCAACTTTCTGACTTATTACAAACATTTCTTTCTTTAAACAACCAGTTAATTTATTTCAGGACAATAATTTACCATATAACACTCTTTTTACATAAATTATGCCCCTCCTTTTTTTCCCTTTTTTTCAAAGATGATAACCATTCTTTTCCAAAGCGAACTTCCTTTATGTCTGTGCACTAGACTGTCTAAGGCCACAAGATTAGAAGCTACTATAATACATGTTACCGTGTTAAGTTTTAGCAAACTTTACTTTTGTTGAAAACCTTGTAAGTTTGGGATTTTAATTATTCTTTGCTATTAATAAGACCTTGTTTTGTCCAAATTAACTTAGAATTGGTATAGATGGCTTTTATTTTTTCCTTCAATTACTCGGGAGGAACCATGGATTGTCCTGTCCTGAAGGGAGTTCCTCCTAGGTCTGGTCGGACCTTTGTATGGTAATTAAGATTTAGATGCCCTGTCAGGAAAGCTTCTGGGTTAAGGAAATTTTCAGAGGCTAATGTTAAATCAACTTCTGAACTGGTGAGGTGTGCTCACAAAGAGGTTTCCTCTAAAAGTTATTTTTTTTTTACTTTCTTCTGTTAGCAAAGCAGTTGCTGCTACAGATTGAATGCATCTGGGCCATCCACGGGTTACTGGGTTAAGGAATTTTTTATAGGAAGGGTACAGGTTATCAGTGGCCTCAGTGCTTTTGGGATACATCCTTGTTTACACTGACAACAAAGTGGTATTGGAGTGTTATAGGGTTATGGATAATACCTTCCATTATCAATTATAGGTTTTAAATTTACTCTTGCTTTTAAAGGAATAGGGTACACTTTTTTTTTTTAACCACTTGTATATTTCTCTTTTTCTTTCTTTCTTTGACTTTCTGTCTCTCTCTTTGACTTTCCTTTTGCCTCTGTCTTTTCCTCGTTCTCTCTCTCTCTTTTTACCTTGACTCCCTCTTTGTCTTTCTGTCTCTTCCTTTCTGTCTCTTCCTCTTTCTCTTTGCCTCTTTTCCTCTTTGTCTCTTTCCTCTCTCTCTCTCTCTCTCTCTGCTGGTCTTTCCTCGCCTCTGCCAGCCGCTTATGCTGCTGTTCTCTTAACCACTGTGGGGGCAGGGGTGTGGGTGACTAAAACCAGCTATAACCAAGTGTCTATGTACGGGAGCTGGTCTGGGTGCCCTGACTTGCAGGTTACCTTGTGCCATACGTTTGAAACAAGGGACCTGTCCAGGCTTCCTTCTGATGGCCAACCCACCTCTAATGCTGGCCAGTCTATTTCTCACAAAGTGCTAAGTTTTCCTGGTGTCATAGTAACACCGTAATCTCCCTTAAATTATTTCTTGAAATTTTTCAACACAGTTCCTAGTAGGGTGGGCTTACTCTGTGCCTGACCCATGCTTTCTTGAGACAAAACACCACACTCACACCACACACACACCACAAAACAAAGAACGGGTAAAAGGGGCACACACACACATTTTTTTTTTTTTTTTTTTTTGAGATGGAGTCTTGCCTTGTCACCCAGGCTGGAGTGCAGTGGTGCGATCTTGGCTCACTGCGACCTCCGCCTCCCAGGTTCACGCCATTCTCCTGCCTCAGCCTCCTGAGCAGCTGGGACTACAGGCACCCACCACCACTCCTGGCTAATTTTTTGTATTTTTAGTAGAGATGGTGTTTCACCGTGTTAGCCAGGATGGTCTCGATATCCTGACCTTGTGATCTGCTTGCCTCAGCCTCCCAAAATGCTGGGATTACAGGTGTGAGCCACCACACCTGGCCACACACTTTCACAGTTTACACCAAACCAGAATCAAAACCAAAATCAAAGTTCCAAGAAATCCAAGCCAAAACCAAAACCAAAGTATCAAGTAATCCAAGTCAAGTCAAAAACAAAAACCAAAATGCCAGTACAGTCACATTGTGGGTGGCCAGGCCATGCTTCCACTCAGATGGAGTGGGTAAGTTCCAAAGACCAGTCTTACCAAGTTTCAGATGTCTGGACTCCAAGTGCCAGTTCATTCCCGGTGTTCAGCCACTGTGTTGATCCTCCACAGGGGCCTGCCACACACTGCTCTGGTGAGGTGTTCTACCAAGGCAACTGCCTACCTGGGAGCTCTCTCAGGATCCACATCACTCAAGCTGGCTGGAATCCCCCACAGGGATGCTCCACAGGGCACGCCTAAGCCGCCTAAGGGGCTGCCTTGACCGTCGGTTAATCACCTCACTTCCTGGTCAGGGAACCAAGAAATGTAGCAGGACGAGTCGCAGACAAAACCCCTCAGACACCGAGTTAAAGAAGGAAGGGCATTACTCAGCCGGGAGCATCAGCAAGACTCACTTCTCAAAAACCGAGCTCCCTGAGTGAGCAATTCCTGTCCCTCTTAAGGGCTTACAACTCTAAGGGGGTCCACGTGAGAGGGTCGTGATCGATTGAGCAAGCAGGAGGTACGTGACTGGGGACTGCATGCATCAGTAATTAGAATGAAACAGAACAGGACAGGGATTTTCACAGTGCTTTTCCATACAATGTCTGTAATCTATAGACAACATAACCAATTAGGTCAGGAGTCGATCTTTAACTACTAGGCGCAGGGTGTGGCGTCGGGCTGTCTGCCTGTGGATTTCATTTCTGCCTTTTAGTCTTTATTTCTTCTTTCTTTGGAGGCAGAAATTGGGCATAAGACAATATGAGGGGTGGTCTCTTCCCTTAAAGCCAGTGTACTTGGAAAATCCATCACCTTAAATATTTATCCTTTCTTTATGCTAGAAACATTCCAGTTATTCTCTTCTAGCTATTTTGGAATATAAAATAGATTATTTTGGAATATACAATAGATTATTGTAAATTATTATTGATCTATCAAACACTAGGTCTTTTTTATTCTATTAAATCTTATTTTATACCCATGTTCATTATATTTCTTTATTTTTACATTTCCCTAGAGTTAATAATCACCTTTTTCCTTAATATTCTATGTGCCTGTCATTAATTCTTACCTCAGCTCTACTACTAAATTTCAATAACTCTTCTTAATACAATTTAAACACAGAAGTCAATCCCCAATTTTGTTTTTGTTGTTGTTTGAATATTGCTTCTAGAACTATGTGTCTTGTTTCTTTAATCTAGACTGGCTGTTCTCTTGGCTTCCTTTGGATTTATTTTAGAATTTTCCTTTATGTTTTTTTCTGAAAATTTCCTTCCTCTTGCCTCTGCATTAGATCCATTATTTCCTGAACTGCATGTTTTCCTTTGCCTTGGTTTAATTTCTCATTTACATATTTAGAAGCTTCTGGTATACAGGTTTGCATCTGAGGGTTTTTGGAGTTTTGAAAGGCTGAATATGCTTTTATTTTATCCTCACCTTTGATTACTAGTCCTATTAGAAGAAAGAAACCACAGATATATAGAATTAATAACTTGGCAAAAAAGAAACTGCCAGATATAAAGGAACTGTATATGGTGCTAGGACTGAAGGAGAGTGCCTAAAAAGAAGGAACTTAAAAAGGATTTAGATTTCCTTAGGGAAGTGATAGTTCAGGTCAGGGGATAGCAGGGAGGTATGTGGGTTTGTGCAGGCTGTTTCCAGTCTGCATTCACTGGGCAAGGAGCAGCTAACCTGTCAGAGTTCAGGTGGGAGCAATGAGTAATAGGTGATCAGCACTGGAGTATGTAAAGAGGTGCAGGAATATGCAAAGGGAGTCAAGGCACCAGTTTTCATGTTGAGAAGGCCACAGAAGTGTTATCATCAGGCTGATGCTGCACCATTACAGAGAGACTGTTCTGGGCAGAGCTCCACCAGATGCATACACACACACACACACACACTCTCTCTCTCTCACTCTCTCTCTCTCCCTCTCTCTCACACACACACACACCCCTAAGGCCTCCCCTTGCCACAGCAGGAAATGGCATGAGAGTTTCTTCTTGCAATATTCCTCCACTGCCCTCAACAGGAGAACCTTAACATTGTGTTCACTGAAAAGCAGAAATTCCATTGTTCATCAGGGGAATAAAGAGATCTGAGCACTAATAAACTGATAACTGACATAGCTGAATACAGAACCTGATATTTTAAAACATTCAGATTTTTGGGAGCATTTCTTCACTGTTTTCTAGGTTTCAGTATTGCTGTTAAAAGTTTGGTGGCATTCTGATTTTCAACTCTTTATTGTGGGAGGACTTTCCCCCCACTTTAGATTATTAGACCTTTTTTATTTACACTCAAGAAATGTTTGCTGAGTATCTAATAAGTGTGTTCTGGGCAAAATTATCCCTGTCCTTTAGTGTTCTGATGTTTTATGTGATATCACAGTATCTATTAGTGTGGGTCAGTTTTCATTCACTGTGCTCAGTAATCAATGACCCTTCCAATCTATAAATAAAATTTCTTTAATTTTAGGAAATGTCCAATTATGATTATTTGATATATTTCTCCATTCCTTACTATGTTTGCTTCTTTCTGGAATGTCTGTTACGTATATACTGAAACTTCTAGATTGATCCTTTAATTTTCTTATCACTTCTCTCCCATATTCCAATTGACTTTGTTGCTATAGCAATATTTTCTAGAATACATCATCAAATGCATTTCATATTCTAATTTTGCTTGCCAAAATTTAAGTTCCATGAAGTTAGGGATTTTAATTAGTTTTGTTTATTGATATATCTCAATTTTTGAGAACAGAATCTATGCCACAGTAAGTGTACAAATATTTGAGGTAGAATTGTTGAATGAATATTAAATCTTGTATTTTCATTTCTTCATTTTCTGTTCACAATATTTCTTTTTTAATCTCTGAATTTTCTTTTAATAATATCCTGTCCTTGTTGCTTGAACACACTATTTCCCATTTCTTTGGGATCATTAGTGATATATTTTAAGTTATTTTCTGCCCTCTGCATTGACTGTTTGCTCTAAATCCTTTCTTTTTATGATTTTTGGTTTCTCTGTGGCACATTTGATGTTTCCTCAAATAACAATGATCTCTGGCTTAAAAAAGCTTATTGTAAGTTCTGTGGTCATGAGATGGGCTTGCGGGCAAGTAGAATTTACTCTAAATTAATCAGTTAAGGAGCTTGAGGGAAAAGGAGACAAATATTGCAGTAGAAAAAGGGACTTTGTTGAGGTTTGCTCTGTAAAACACATCCTCTAATTTAATTTTTACAATTCACATGGCCAAGCTTACTCTTAATAATAATGTGGTCTTTAACTTGATTTCTGCTTGTGTTCTTTGTATCTCGATTCCTAAGCAGGGAAAACTGGTAGGACTAATTTCTAAAAGCATTCTCACCTTCTGACCCTATTGTCCTGAAATTATTAAAACATTTCCTAACAACATCTAGTAAAATTAAATAAGAACCAGAAGACAGAATGAATGCAGATTTGATAGCTGTGTTACAGAAGGTGAGTTACTAGGCAATCTAAGGGTGATATTTGGAAGATATATGATACGTGTCTGAAGGTCAGACAAAAATTCTGCATTGGGATACTGATTTTCATGCTATAAACATGGATAGTACATCATGTCATTAAAACCAAATATGGTTTCTGGATTTAGTGCCTGGGAAAATGGGTGAATGTAGGTACCATTAAAAGAGAGAGAAAGTGCAGTTGGAAAAGCAGGGTTCTTTCAACGGAGGATGAGTTCAGATTTGCAAAAGATAAATTAGAGGACTTTTTGGAACATTCAAGTACATATGTCTAAAAGGTAGATAGAAATAGGAGAAAAACAATAAACTAGAGACACCCAATTTAGTTTTGTTAACATAGGTACAAGGGCATTATCTCCTTCAGTAAATCATTATGGGCCTCTTTGAGAAAATTCTCTTTTCCCATTTAACTTATTTATACATCTGTCATTGATGATATCACATGATGTTATTATTTATTTATATATTTTTAAGTTTAGAATTTCTAATGAGAATATAGTTTTTTCTAAAATTGCCACTTTTTTATGTTTCTGAAAAATATTTTCGTTGTCTCACCACAACACTGAATTAAATGAAAGACTTAAAATAAAAGCGGTCTAATTTTCTATAGGTTATTTAATATGTAATTTGTTAAAATAGCATAAGCAATATTTCTTTCTGAAATTTCTAGGAAAGTTCCTTATTCCAGTGATTTGAAAACTGTAATTTATTTTTTTTTTACCTTATGGATTGGCATTTCTATTATTATAAAATGCTAATAACCATAAAATTACCATTACATATTGGTGTCATTTTAGTACCCTAAAGTAAATAACAATGTTGTTTTGCACAGTTCAGGGTATTAAATAGTAGTAACTGTAAAACAACACTTAGGACTTAATGTCATCGATTATTCAGTTACTAGTTTCCTATTGTTGCTATAAGGATCGGCCACACACTTACTCACTTAAAATACCTGGAGGTCAGAGCAAGATGGCAGAATAGAAAGTTCCACTGGTTGCCACCCCTACCACCCCCTACAGGGACACCAAGTAAACAGTTATCTACACAGGAAAAAAAAAAAAAAAACCTTCGTAAGAACCAAAAATTAGGTGAGCACTCATAGTACCTGGTTTTAACTTCATATTGCTGAAAGAGGCACTGAAGAGATTAAAAAGCAGTCCTGAATCACCAAGCCACCCCACCTCCACCCACAGCAACAATGGCTTGGTGCAGAGAGCATCTCTGGGTGCTGGGGGAAGGAGAAAACAGCAATTGTGAGGCAGAAAACTCAGTGCTACCCTGTTCGAGCAGAAAACCAGATCAAACTCATCTGATGCCCATCCACAGAGGGAGCATTTAAACCAGCCCTAGCCAGACAGGAACCACTGATCCCAGCCGTCTGAACTTGAGTGTCTGCAAACCTTGCCACTGAGGGCTATGGCACTCTGTGTCTCCAGGTAAACTTAAAAGGCAGTCTAGGCCACAAGGACTACAACTCTTAGGTGAGTCCTAGAGCTGAATCAGGCTCAGGAACAATGGACTGGAGGACATGTGACAGACTGAGACACCATCAGAGGCAGCTAAAGGAGTGCTGGCATCTGCAGCACTGCACAGCTCTGGGCTTCAAAAGAGACCCCTTCCTTCTGCTTGAGAAGTGGAGAGGAAAGAGGAGAGGGAGGACTGTGTCTTCCATCTAGAACACCAGTCCAGCCACAGCAGGATAGGGCACCAGTCAGACTCGTGAGGTCCCCATTTCAGGCCCTAGATTCCAGATGACATTTCTAGACACACCCTGTGCCAAAAGGGAACCCACTGCCTTGAAGGAAAAGACACAGTTCTGTCAACATTCATAACCTGCTAACTGAAGAGCCCTTGGGTCCTGAATAACCAGCACCCAGGTGCAACATTGAGGTCCTTGTTGAAATTCTGAGACTTGCAGGCTTCAGGTGTGACTCAGCACGTAACTAGCTATGGTGGCTAAGGGGTAAAACTTCTGCTTGAGAAAAGCAGAAGAAAAAGAAAAGGAGACTTTGTCTTGCACCTTAGATACCAGCATAGCTACAGGGTAGCAGAGCACCAAGTAGGCTCTTGAGGTCCCAGACTCAGGGCTTGACTCTTTGGTGTCATTTCTGGACCTTCCATGGGCCAGAGGGGAGCCCATTGCCCTGAAAGATGAGTCCTTGGTCAGGCAGAATTTACAAGCTGACTTAAGAGACCTTGGGCCTTAAGGGAATATTGGAGTTCATCTGGCAGTACTCCTCATGGCCTGGGTTGGTAGTGGTTGTGGGGTGAGGGTCCTCTTCCTTTGGAAAGGGGAGAGAAGAGTGGGAAAGACTGCTTCATGTGGTTTGAGTGCCAGCTCAGCCACAATACAGTAGGACACCAAGTAGCATCTAAGGTTTTGACTCAGTCCCTGACTTCTAGACTCACTGGGGGGCTTGGGGGACCTCTCTGCCCTGAAGGGAAGAACACAGGCCTGACTGGCTTTGCCACATGCTGATTATAGATTTCCAGGGCCTTAAGAAAACATAGGCAATATCTAGGGAGTGGTTATCACAGGCCTTAGGCAAGACCTAGTACTGTGCTAGCTTCAAGTTTGACCCAGTGCAGTCAGTGGTGGTAACCACAGTGGTTACTCCACCCAGCCTAAGGTGGCTCAGAAGAGAGAGACATACTCTGTATGTTTGGAACAAATTAAGGGAAGGGAGCAAGAATCTCTGCCTGGTAATCTAGAGAATTCTAGATTTTGTCCAAAACCATCAATGTACCTCTATGAATCTACAAAAAACCACAGCACTATTGTGCTTCCAGTGCCCCCTAAAGTAGATACAGCTTAGATCAAAAGATCCAAGTCCTTTTGGATATCTGAAAAGCCATCCCAAGGAGGATGGCTACAAATAAGCCCAGAGAGTGAAGACTAAAATAAATACCAAGCCCTTCAATGCCCAGACACTAAAGAACATCTACTAGCATCAACACAATCCAGCATAACATGACCTTATCAAGTGAACTAAATATGATACCACAGACAAATCCTGAGAAACAGAGATATGTGACATTTTAGACAGATAATTCAAAATGGCTGTGTTGAGGAAATTCAAAGAAATTGAAGATAACACAGAGAAAGGATTCCGAATTTTATCAGACAAACTTAACAAAGATATTGAAATAATTGAAAAGAATCAGGTAGAAATTCTGGAGCTAAAAAATGCACTTGGCATACTGAAGAATGCATCAGAGTCCTTTAATAGCAGAGATAATCAAGCGGAAGAAAGAAATAGTGAGCCTTAAGACAGGCTATTTGAAAATTTACTGTCAGAAGAGACAAAAGAAATAAGAATAAAAATGAAGCATGCCTACAGGATCTAGAAAATAGCCTCAAAATCACAAATATAATGGTTATTGGCCTTAAATAGGAGTTAAAGAAAGAGATGGGGTAGAAATTTTATGCAAACAGGCCAGGTGCGGTGGCTCATGCCTGTAATCCCAGCACTTTGGGAGGCCGAGTGGGCAGATCTGGTGGAATGGGCAGATCAGGAGTTCAATACCATCCTGGCCAGCATGATGAAACCCCGTCTCTACTAAAAATACAAAAAAACCCCAGGTGGGCATGGTGGTGCATGCCTGTAGTCCCAGCTTCTCAGGAGGCTGAGGCAGGAGAGTTGCTTGAACCCAGCAGGTGGAGGCTGCAGTGAGCTGAGATCACGCCACTGCACTCCAGCCTGGGCAACAGAGCGAGACTCCATCAAAAAAAAAAAAAGAAAGAAAGAAAGAAAGAAAGAAAAAGAAACTTTACAGAGAACTTCCTAAACCTAGACAAAGATATTAATATCCAAGTACAAAAAGGTTATAGAACACCAAGCAGATTTAACCCAAAGATGACTGCCTCAAAGCATTTTCTAATCAAACTTCCAAAGGTGAAGGATAAAGTCTCCTAAAATCAGCAAGAGAAAAGAAAAAAACAAAAACAAAAAAACATACAATGGAGCTACAATAATATGGCAGCAGACTTCTCAGGGGAAACCTTACAGGCCAGGAGAGAGTGACATGACATATTTAAAGTGCTCATGGGGAAAAAAAAAAGTATCCTAGAATAGAAATCTGGTGAAAATGTCCTTTAAACATGAAGGAAAAGTAAAGACTTTCCCAGACAAACAAGAGCTGAGGAATTTTACCAATACCAGTCTTGTCCCACAGGAAATGTTAAAGGAAGTACTTCAATAGAAAGAAAAGAACATTAATGAGCAATAAATAATCATCTGAAGGAACAAAACTCACTGATAATAGTAAGTACTGAAAAACGCAGAATATCATACACTGCAACTGTATGTATAAACCACTATTATCCTAAACAGAAAGACCAAATGATGAATCTATTAAGCCTAATAACTTCAACAATGTTTCAAGACAGTCAGTACAATAACATGTAAATAAAAACAACAAAAAGTTACAAAGTGCGGGGATGAAGTTAAGGCATAGAGTTTTTATTAGTTATAATTTTGTGCATTTGTTTATGCAATAGTGTTAAGTTGTTATCAGGTTAATATAATTGGTTACAAGATAGTATTTGGAAATCTCATGGTAACCCAAAATGAAAAAACATAATAGACACAAAAAAATAAAAAGGAAGAAACTAAATTACAGCACCAGAGAAAATCATCATCACTAGAAGGAAACAGGAAGGAAAGAAAGAAAGAAAGAAGAGAAGACCACAAAACAACCAGAAAACAAACTGGCAGAAATCGTTACTTATTAATAATAACATTGAACATAAATGGACTAAACTCTCCAAACAAAAGACATAGACTGGCTGAAAAACAAGACCCATTGATCTATTGCCCACAAGAAACACATTTCACCTATAAAGACACACATAGACTGAAAATAAAGGGATGGAAAAAGATATTCCATGCCAATGAAAACAAAACAAAACAAAAAGAGCAGGAGTCACTATACTTGTATCAGAAAAAGTAGATGCCAAGAAGAAAACTATAAGAAGAGATGAAAACAAAGGAAGTCAGTATATAATAATAAAGGGGTCAATTCAGCAAGAAGACTTAACAATTAAATGTATATGCACCCAACAATGGAGCACCCAGATACATAAAGGAAATATTATTAGAGCTAAAGAGAGAGATAAGCCCCAGTACAATAATAATTGGAGACTTCAACACACCACTGTCAGGATTGGAAAGACCTTCCAGACAGAAAATAAACAAACGTCAGATTTAATCTGCAATATGTACCAAACGGATCCAACAGATATTTACAGAACATTTCATCTAAAAGCTCCAGAATACACATTCTTTTCTTCAGCACATGGATCATTCTCAAGGACAGACCATATATTAGGTCTCAAAACAAGTCTTTAAACATTAAAAAAAAAATCACATCAAGCATCTTCTCGGACCAAAATGGAAAGAAACCAAAAAGTAATGAAAAGAGGAATTTTGCAGACTATATTAATATACAGAAATTAAACAATATGCTCCTAAATGACCAGTGGGTCAATGAAGAACTTAAGAAGAAAACTGAAAAATTTTTGAAACCAATAATAATGGAAACACAACATACCAAAGCCTATGGGATACCGCAAATGCAGTACTCAAAGGGAAATTTATAGCTATGAAGTGCCTACATCCAAAAACACGGAAAACTTCAAATGAATAACCTAATGACACATCTTAAAGAAGTAGAAAAGAAAAGAGCAAACCAAACCTCAAATTAGTAGAAGAAAATAAATAATGAAGATCAGAGCAGAAATACATGAAATTGAAATGAGAAACATACAAAAGATCAATGAAATTTTTTGAAAAGTTAAAGTTGGTAAACCTTTAACCAGACTAATTACAAAAAACAGAGAAAATCAAAATAAATAAAATCACAAACATAAAAGGAGACATTACAACTGATACTGCAGAAATGCTAAGGCTCATTAGTGGCTACCATGAATAACTATATGTCAATAAATTGGAAAATCTAGAAAAAAAATGGACAAATTCCTAGATACATACAACCTACCAAGATTGAGCCAGGAAGAAATCAAAAACCTGAAGAGACCTATCACCAGTAATGAGATGGAAGGCATAATAAAAAGTCTCCTAGGAAAGAAAAGCCCTTGAACCAATGACTTCACTGTTTAATTCTACCAAACACTTAAATAAAAATTAATACCAATCCTACTCAAACTCTCCCCAAAATAGAGAAAGGAATACTTCAGAACTTATTCTATGAGGACAATATTACCCTGATACCCAAAGCAGACAAAAACACATCAAACAAACAACAGGACAGTATCTCTGATGAATATTCATGCAAAAATCCTCAATAAAATACTAGCGAACCAAATTCAACAATACATTAAAAAGATCATTCATCATGACCGAGTGAGATTTATCCCTGGGATGCAAGAATGGTTCAACATATGCAAATCAATCAATCTGATACATCATATCACTAGAATGAATGATGCTGAAAAAGCAATTGATAAAATTCAAGATCCCTTCATGATTATAACCCTCAAAAAACTGGGTATAGAAGGAACATACCTCAACATAACAAAAGCCATATACAACAGACAGACAGCTAGTACCATACCGAATGGGGAAAAACTGAAAGCCTTTCCTCTAAGATCCGGAATGTGATAAGAATGCCCACTGTCACCACCGTTATTCAGTATAGTACTGAATGTCCTAGCTAGAACAATCAGACAAGAGAAAAAAATAAATGAACCGGGTGCGGTGGCTCATGCCTGTAATCTCAACACTGTAGGATGCCAAGGTGGACAGGTCGCTTGAGGTCAGGAGTTCAAGACCAGCCTGGCCAACATGATAAAACCCCATCCCTACTAAAAATAAAAAAAATAAAAAAATAGCCAGGCGTGGTGGCGGGAACCTGTAATCCCAGCTACTCAGGAGGCTGAGGCAGAAGAATCACTTGAACCTGGGAGGTGGAGGCTGCAGTGAGCTGAGATCATGCCACTGCACTCCAGCCTGAGCAACAGAGTGAGACTGTCTCAAAACAGAAAATTTAAAAACTAAAAGGCATCCACACTGAAAGGAAAAAAGTCAAATAATGGTTGTTTGCCGATAATATGTTATCTTATTTGGAAAAAAAATAAAGACTCCACAAAAAAACTATTAGAACTGGTAAACAAATTCAGTAAAGTTGCAGGATACAAAATCAACATACAAAAGTCAGTGGCATTTCTATATGCCAATAGTGAATAATCTGAAAAAGAAATAAAATGTAAACCCATTGACAATAGCCACAGATAAAATTAAATACATAGAAATTAACTTAACCAAAGAAGTGAAAGCTCTCCATAATAAAAACTATAAAACACTGATGAAGAACATTGAAAAGAACACTAAAAAAAAAAAAAATTTCATGTTCATGAATTGGAAGAATCAATACTGTTAAAATATCCATACTACCAAAAACAATCTACAGATTCAATACAATTTATATCAAACTACCAATGATATTCTTCAGAGAAAGAGAAAAAAAAATCCTGAAATTTACACAGAACCACAAAAGACCGTTTATAGCATAAGATATTCTAAACAATAGAAAAAACTAGAGGAATCACATTACTTGACTTCAAATTATACTACAGATCTGTACTAACTAAAACAGCACAGCACTGGCATAAAAACAGACACATAGACCAATGGAACAGAATAGAGAATCCAGAAACAATTCTACACACCTACAGTGAACTCATTTTTGACAAAGATGCCAAGAACATACACTGGGGAAAAGACAGTCTCTTCAATGGTGCTAGGAAAACTAAATAACCATATGCAAAAGAATGAAACTAGACCCCTATCGCTTGCCATATACAAAATTCAAATGAAAGTGAATTAAACATTTAAATCTAAAGCCTGAAACTATAAAACTACTACCAGAAAACTTTAGGGAAAATCTCCAGGACATTGTTCTCAGGAAAGATTTCTTGAGCCATACCCCACAAGCACAAACAACCAAAGCAAACATGGACAAATGAGATGACATCAAGGTAAAATCTTCTGCACAGCAAAGGATACAAACAACAAAGTAAAGAGACAACTCACAGAATAGGAGAAAATATTTGAAAACTTCCCATCTGACAAGGGGTTAATAACCAGAATACATAAGAAGCTCAAAGGACTCTATGGGAAAAAAAAAAATCTAATAATCCAATCCAAAAACTGGGCAAAAAATTTGAGTAGACATTTCTTAAAAGAAAACAGGCCTAGGAAAAGGCACACAACATCACTGATCATCAGAGAAATGCAAATCAAAATTACTATGAGATATTATCTCACCCTAGTTAAAATGCCTTATATCCAAAAGACAGGCATAACAAATGCTGGCAATGATGTGGAGAAAAGGGAACCCTTGTACACTGTTGGTGGGAAGGTATATTACTGCAACCACTGTGGAGAACATTTTGGAGCTACTCAAAAAACTACAAATTGAGCTACCTTTGGTCCAGCAATCTCACTGCTGGATATATACTCAAAAGAAAGGAAATCAGAATATCTAATAGATATCTGCACCCTATGTTTGTTACAGCACCTTTTAAAATAGCTAAAATTTGGAAGCAACCTATATGTCCATCAACAAATAAATCGATAAAGAAAATGTGATACATATACACAACAGAGTACTATTCAGTCACAAAAAAGAATGAGATCTAATCATTTGCAATAACTGGAATGCAACTGGAGATCATTATGTTAAGTGCAAAAAGCCAGGCACAGAAAGATAAACATTGCATATTCTCACTTATTTGTGGGATCTAAAAATCAAATCCATTGTACTCATGGACACAGAAAGTAGAAGGATAGTTACCAGTAGCTAAGAAGGGTAGTAGGGGTTTTGAGGGGTGATGGGGATGATTAATGGGTACAAAAATAACAGAATAAATAAGACCTACTATTTGATAGCATAATAGGTGACTATAGTCATTAATAATTGTATATTTTAAAATAACTTAAAGAATGTAATTGGATTGTTTGTAACTCAAGGGATAAATACTTGAGAGGATGAAAAAAATGTATTATTCAGATATTCTGGAAGTCAGATATGCAAAAATGAATTTTATGTGGACAAGACCTTAGTGTCAGAAGGGCTGCATTCCTTTTGGAGGCTCCAGAGAGAAATTTGATTTTCCAGCTCCTAGAATTTCATGACTTCTGATTTCTTCCTACATCACTCCAAACTCTGCGTCCCTTATCCCCTTATCACTCCTTTTTTTTTTCTTTTTTTTTGCCTCTCCAACATTCTTGCCTCCTTATTACAAGGACTTTTGTGATTACATATAGCCCACCAGGGGAATCCAGGATAATATTCCACCCTGGTATTCTTAAATTAATCACATCTGCAAAGTCCCTTTTGTAAGGCAATGTAGTCCTACAATAGTGTTTGGATGCATACATATTTGTATTAGGATGGTATTACTCAGCTTACCTTTTTTTTTTTCTGAGATTGGGGTCTCACTCTGTTGCCCAAGCTGGAGAGACGTGGCATGATCATAGCTCACTGCAGCCACAAACTTCTGGGCTCAAGCAACCCTTCCATCCCAGCCTCCCAAGAAGCTGGAACTACAGGCACTTGCCGCCATACCTGGCTAATTTTTCAACATTTTTTAGAAGTGAGGTCTTGCCTCATTGCCCAGGCTAGCCTGAGGAGATCCTCTCCTTCAGCCTCCTAAATATCTGGGATTACAGATGCAAGCCACCATGCCTGGTTAGCTTACCAAAATTTTTAAATTGCATTTAAATTAAGTAATTTGAGAAAAAATCTATTTAAGATAAATTATCTCGATACCTTTTTATCTTCTTATCTTTATAATTCTTAGAAGCTGACATTTAAGAGACCTAGACCAGATATGAAACAAAGGTTTAATAATGTAATCTTTACTGACCCTCATTCTTAGCACTTTGTACCAACAATCTTGTTTTTTTTTAAATAAAGTACAAAGGCAGTAGTGAGTCGAGTACCTTTTCTTTAGTTTGTAGTTTTGATAATTATCAATTAGTATTATTCCATTATCTTTTTCTTAAAACTGTACTATAAAGTTATTGTATGTCAGGCTCAGTGTGAGGTGTTGAGGATGCAAATATAAAGATATATTCCTGCACTCAAGACACATGATTAAATGAAGAATGCAGTTCTACACGCAAAAGTTATGTTGTACTGTAACTAATACTGTAGGCATGAACAAGATCAATTGTTAGCCAATTAGTCGTGTTTTGGCTTCTTTTCATTTTGAATCTTTATTTTTAGTTAGCTATATACTCTTCTTTGATATTAACATTAGTTTAAATGTTTTATATAGCATATCTTCTTGATGTGAAAATAATATGTACAAACCAATAGGAACTATTGATTTACCCTAGAATAAAACTTATCTCTACCTCTTATTTAAATACTCAGTAGATCTATGTTTGAGTTACTGCAATCAACTTCCATAGTGTGCCATCAGTACTATCCTTGAGATAACAGTGGCTCATAGAGACAAATATCTAGGACATATTAAGAAAGCAGGGGAACTCCCACAGGGAAAGTTAACAGCTTATGTGTACCTAACTCTCACAATCAACCCAGATGATTGTTGTGTTCCAACCAACTGTACATTTGGCTGAACTGCTGAACACCTGTCCTAGTTTCAGTCACCCCTGCTGAGTGCGCCCATGCTTGAATCACTTCACAAATTAATTATTGCAATCCCTTAATGTTTAATATCTAAAAACAAGCTCTAAGAACATTGCAAATTTATGCATATTCAAATGTTATAGTGCAACAACCAAAATATGGAAAACAAATGCACTGGAAAACTAAACTTTCATTTATAATAAAATAAACCAGAAAGCAGCATCTTATATGATAATTATCATTTTTTCAGATAATTATCAGATTATTTGACTGCAATCAGGAGAAACTCATTCTACCCAAGCCAAACAAAATGGATACTATAGAAAGGATATTTGAAACACAAAATCCACTGGATACTAGAAAATCAAACTCAAAATTATAAAAACTAAGGTATCTATAAGGTCCAGAAAACAGAAATAAAATAACATTGTCCTAGAGGGATAATTATGATCAGTTATATCTTTGTGATAACTGAAAATCCAACCATTTACCGTTTCATTGTCATTCTGTTCACTATCCAATTTTCAGAAGTTACAACATCTAGCATAGAAAATGTGCCATTGAAATAGGAAAAGTTCCCTTATCCCCCTTGTAGGGTGTTCAATGGGAGTGTGGCTCACTTCTTTGGTGCCCCACAGCTCAAACCCCTAGGGGGGAGCATGCAGAAAGGCAGGTCGTGGGGAGCCTGAGGAGACAAAGGCAGTGTCTAGTGTTGAGTGTTTACAGGCCCTAAAGCCCCAGTGGGTATGTGTTACAGTTAATCAGCTCAGTTAGACCCTCTGCCTTATCACAAGGACAGAGGGCTTTCTGTATCCTGAGCTCTTGCTTTAGTGTACCAGAAAAATTGGAATCACACATGGACTTGGAGGATGGGTGCAAAAAAGGTTTTTTATGGAGTAGTGGAAGTAGCTCTCAGAAGATGTATGGGGAGGCAGAAGGAGGATGCAGTGAGAAGGTGGTCTTCCCTTGGAGTTAGGCCGCTCAGCAGCCAGGTTCTCCCCAACCACCTTCAGCCGAATGTCCCTTAGCGTCCACGTTATTCCACCATCAATAGCCTGCCTGTGTCTGTCAGTGTGTTCTTCTACCAGTGTGTTCCTCTCGATGTCCAGCGCCTGTGTCTGTGCCCGCTAAGGTCTCAGGGTTTTTATAGGAACAGGATGCAGTAGTGGTGGGCAAGAGTAGTCTTGGAAAATTCAACATTTGGGTGCAAAAACAGGAGTGCCTTTCCTCACTTAGGTCCACGGGCACAAGCCCAAGGGTGGAGCCCTCACCAGGGACCCCACCTTTCTCTATCCAGCACTTTCCTGTCCCGCTCCCATATCAGCATTGGTTAGTGACAATAGAGGGAAGAAAGAAATTTTTCTAAATGAAACTGGGTGTGGTATGTAAGTAGATTTTAGACATTGAAAAAATATAAAATATTCACTACATAAAATGTGTACTCCTATTTTTAATATTGCACTCTGCTTAGACAAAGGAAGATTATATTCGTCTTTGTGAGTAAGCAATGCTTAATTACTTATGTAGTGTTAATAATGTTTTAAGATAGTCTAGTAAGACTTCCAGTTTAAGTATAAAGAAGTAGCTAAAAAAAAGAAAAGCTTCCGTTCCTATATTAGAAAAAAGCTGAACATGTAGCAAATTAATGACTTTTTGTGAAACTATCAAATAATAGATATTATAAGACAAATGGCCTTCCCAAAGTAAGAGAGACACCTTCAGGGAGAGACAGGAGCTAAGCATTTGCTATCTGAGGAACAAAATCACTTGGTACCTATGAAGGTTAATATTGAGTGTCAATTTGATGGTATTGAAGGATGCAAAGTATTGTTCCTGGGTGTGTCTGTGAGGGTGTTGCCAAAGGAGATTAACATTTGAGTCAGTGGATTGGGAAAGGCAGACTCATCCTCAATCTGGGCACAAGCTAATCAGCTGCCAATGCAGCCAGAATAAAAGCAGGCAGAAGAACATGGAAAGACTAGACTGGTTTAGTCTTCTGGCTTACATCTTTCTCCCATGCTGGATGCTTCCTGCCCTCGAACGTCAGACTCCAAGTTCTTCAGCTTTGGGTGTTGGACTGGCTTCCTTGCTCCTCAACTTGCAGACAGCCTATTGTGGGACCTTACCTTGTGATTGTGTGAGTCAATACTCCTTAATAAACTCTCCTTTATATATACATCTATACTACTATTTTTTTTCCTTCTAGAGAACCCTAATACAATATCATATCATCTTAAAGTGACAATAAACTAAAAATTTTGATAAATTTCAGAGGATAGTGTGGGTTGGTATGAGAGTGAGAATCTCTTGGAGGATGCAATCATAGGGTTAGTTCCCACTCTTTTAGAGGCTTTTGCTCTGAGAAACTCCAGGCTGTCACAAAGAGGATGAAGAAGGTTACTGATAAAGGTCACCTATTGAGCATGGCCATCCAGATCCATCTCCCTCACTAATCTGTGGAGGGAAGAGAACAACCTGAGGATACATGTCAAGTCCCATCTCAGTTGGAAGAAGGGAACTTGAGCAAACTCCAGTTACCCTGTCTGTATTGGTTTGCTAGGGCTGCCATAAAATATATCACAGACTGGGTGGTTATAACAATATAAATCTATTTTCTAACAGGTCTGAAAACTAAAAGTTCAAGATCAGGGCATCTACAGGTTTTGTTTCTTCTGCAGCCTCTTCCCTTGGCTTGTAGATGGCTGCCTTCTTGCTGTGTCCTCACATGGACTTTTCTCTGTGTGTTTACAGTCTTGGTGGTGCCTCTTTGTGTGTCCTAATATTCTTTTCTTATAGACACCAGTCAGATTGCATTAGGGCCCACCCTAATGCTTCATTTTAACCTAAACATGTCTTTAAAGGCTCTGGTTTCAAATACAGTCACTTGCAGAGATACTAGGGCTTAAAGTGTCAACATTTGAATTGTGTGTGATACGATTCAGCTACAACACTATATCACCTAAAAGAAAAAGGCACAAGTATTAGTTTGCAAAGAAGGACACCTCAAACACATAGACTGAGAACATTGGAAGACATCATCAGAGCTGAGAACAAAATAGGGTAAGGATTAAAAAAGCTATACCTATGAAGGTAGAACAGAAACATTTGTGAATGTCATACTAAGATACAGGATCACTGTGTACATTAGTGACTGAGACTTACTCACAACCTTACCATATGCTCCCCTCCCCTACATGCTACTACCACATTAATAGGCCTCTAGCAATAATGCCAAGAGTTTTTAGCTAGGTGATCTGTAAAAGGCACACTTTTTCTGAGGAGTGGTAGAAAGGGAAGATTCAGAATCAGGAGTAGAGAAACAAATAAGGTCACTATATGAGTCTGGGGTCTCTAGTACCCATAGCAACACCATACTTTAAAAATAGCACAGCCTCTGACTAGGTTAGCATAAATCCCCACTTTAGAGGCCTATTACCTCAGTATTCACTGACCCATACAACATACCCAGCTTTCAACAACAACAACAACAAAATTGCAATAATGCCAAAAAGTAAAGAAAAAATAGAAAAAATAAAGAAATTGTTACCATCAGACTATGACACAAATATTGATATTATCACACAGATTTTAAAATAACTATGATTAATATGTTAAAGTTCTATGGAAAAGAGAGTAAAACATGCTAGATGAGATAGGTAATTTTAGCACAAAGATGGAATCTATAAGAAATAATCAGAAATATTAGAAATCGAAAATGCTGTAACAGGCATAAAAATGCCTTCAGTGAGCTCATCAGTAGACTCAAACAGACAGGGAAAGAGTAAGTAAACTTGAAAATAGGGCTATAGAAAGTAGACAGATTGAGATGTAAAGCAAAAAATTGTTTTAAAAAAGCAAAGCATATATTCTGCAATATAATCTCCAATGATGTAGCATATATAGTTGAAAACCAAATGGAAAAGAAAGTGAGAACACAGAAATCGTCTTTGACGAAATAGTGGCTTTAAAATTTCCAAAATAAGTAACAGACAGCAACCCAGAACTTCAAACTCAGAGAACACCAAAGAAAAGAAATACCAAAAAAACAAGCAAATGATCTAGGCATATTATTTCCAAACTGCAAAAATAAATAAATAAATAAATAAGTAAATAAAAGACAAAACCTTGAAGGCAATTGAGGGGTGGACTGGGGGATAGTGGGGGCACTGTACCAACAAGGGAAAAATATAAGGATTATGGCAGACTTCTCATTAGAAACCAGGCAAACAAGAAGAAAATGAAGTAAGGTCTTCAAAGTTAAAAAAAAAAAGTGGTCAGTTTAGACATCTATATCCAGAAAAATTATCTTCAAAGGTGAAAGATAAATACTTTCTTAGGCAAAGAAAATCTGATTTCATTGACAACATATCTGTCCTCCAAGATAGTTCATAAGAAGATGTTGAGAGTGCTATCAGCAAGATGGCAGAATAGGAAGTCCCTAGCTAGTATAGTCCAACACAAACAATAATCTAACAGCCTCTGATGGAAAAAAGTACCTTTCTGGGAGCTTTCAGATCCAGGGAGGATATTATAAAATCTCACTGAAGCAAAATTCCAGGGAGAGCTGCTTTAGGAAGGCAGGCCCAACCTTCATGGTAGGCTCACCAAACATGGGGCCAGCTGTAGACCAAGAACAGCCCATCCCTCTGTGAACTTTGCTTGAGCCCTACTTGGCTGCAGTTCTGCAGCTAGCCCCATCGATGAAGGAAACCAGGAGAATTCATGCTTGCCTATGCCCCAGTAACAGGTCCACTAGTAATGGACTTGACCATGGATTCTAAAGCAGCCCTATGATATGGCTCAAGGCCTACTCTGCTGGTCCAGAGTGAATCCTTCCTTCACAGGTATCTGGTAGGATACATACTGTTTACAAGCCTGACAACTGGTCCTGACTGCAAATACTGAAGTGATACTGTAACCTGGCTCCAGCCTTGCTCTCCTCCCACCCAGGGATCCAGCAATGCCTGCACAAGTCCCTTGGAGCAACCTTGTTGACCTCAGTCCTAGTTGTAAACCCCAAAGTCAGTCCCAGCTGTGGAGCTTGAAGCAGCACTGATAATACTAGCCCCATTTGGCTGTGATCTGGGGTAGCACTAACCCGCCACACAAGGAAATTGACAGGCAATATGCTCATCTGAGCCCCTGGTATAGATCCACTGACTAGTTTCTGACTACCGACTCTGAAATAGACTTGTAACTTTATTGCTGGTCTAGTCAGTCATGCCAACTCAGGAACCGGATAGGTGCCACACTTGTTCTCACACCTGGTAACAGGCTCACTACCTGTGGACTCAACTGCAGATACAAAAGAGACCCAGTCACATAGTTCCAGCCCTACTGAATAGTGGTTCCAAAGGCAGTTCAATTCAATTGAATCAGGAAAATAATTCATTATCCAAATGAGAAATTCAACAAAGAGAGATATGCCATTAAAATAAAAACAACAAAACAGAAATCTTGGAGTTGAATAACTAAATGAATAAAATAGATATACAATTGAGAGATTCAAACTCAGATTAGATCAATCAGAAGAATACATTTCTGAACTTGAAGACAAGTCTTTTAAAATAACACACTCAGAGGAAAAAAAAATAAAAAAATGTATTAGTCCCTTCTCACACTGCTATAGAGAATACCTGAGACTGGGTAATTTATAAAGGAAATGGGTTTAATTGACTCACAGTTCCACATGGCATGGAAGCCTCAGGAAACTTACAATCATGGTAGAAGATGAAGGAGAAGCAAGTACCTTCTTCACAAGGTGGCAGGAGAGAAAGTGAAGGGAGAAAGAGCTCCTTATAAAACCATCAGATCTCATGAGAACTCACTCACTGTCACAAGAAAAGCATGGGGGATACCACCACCATGATCCAATCACCACCCAGCAGGTTCTTCCCCTGACATGTGGGGATTACAATTTGGATTACAATTTGAGATGATATTTGGGTGGGGACGCAGCCAAACCATATCATTATTTCTCATTCATTTGTGAAAAAATAGCTTTTCTGGATGCAGTATTATTGGCTGTGGTTTTTTTCTCTCAACACTTTGAATAAATCATCCCAGTCTTTCCTGGCCTGCAAGAATTCTGCTGAGCAATCTGCTGATAGTTTTATAGGGATTCCTTTATATACATGACCTGATGCTTTTCTCTTGCAGCTTTTAGAATTCTGTTTGTTTTTGACTTTTGGCCATTTGATTATAATGTGACTCAGAGAGGATCACTTTGGGTAAAATTTCACTGGGAACATTTGAGCCTCCTGAATTTGGAAGAATATCTCTTCCAATGCTTGGAAAGTTTTCAGCTATTATTTTGTTAAATAGATGTTTTGTGCCTTTCTTAATCTTATTTTCTTTCAGCATTTCTATAATACAAATATTTGTTTACTTAATGTTGTACCATAAGTTCTGCAAGCCTTTTTTTATTCATTTTTTAAAATTTTTTTCCTCTGAATGGGTTATTTTAAAAGACTTGTCTTCAAGTTCAGAAATGTATTCTTCTGATTGATCTAATGTGAGTTTGAATCTCTCAATTGTACATCTATTTTATTCATTGAGTTATTCAGCTCCAAGATTTCTGTTTTGTTGTTGTTTTATTTTTAATGGCATATCTCTCTTTGTTGAATTTCTCATTTGGATAATGAATTATCTTCCTGATTCAATTGAATTGAACTGCCTTTGGAACCACTATTCAGCAGGGCTGGAACTATCTGACTGAGTCTCTTTTGTATCTGCAGTTGAGTCCACAGACAGTGAGCCTGTTACCAGGTGTGAGAACAAGCATGGCACCTATCCAGTTCCTGAGTTGGCAAGACTGACTAGGCCAACAATAAAGTTACAATGCTGTTTCAGAGTCTGTAGTCAGATCACTCTTGCCATGCTTTAGCAAAGAGACTGGAGGCATTGTGCCCCTGCCCTAGAGATCTGTGGAGCTTTGAACTTGAGAGAGACGACATGAAATTGGAACTCATGTTTAAAAGGGAAACAGAGCATAAAGTTTGAAAAATTTGCAGCCTGACCATGTGGTACAAAAGAAAACTTATTTTTTCTGGGGAGAAATTTAAGCCAGCTGCAGAAATTTGCATAAGTAACAAGAAGTTTAATGGTAATAGCCAAGACGATGGGGAACATGTCTCCAGGGCATGGCAGAGATCTTCACCGCAGCCCTTCTTATGACAGGCCCAGAGGTGGAGGAAGAAAAAATGGTTTTGTCGACCAAGCCCAGGGCTCCAATGCTGTATGCAGCCTTGGAACTTGGTGCCCTGCATCCCTGCTGCTCTATCTCCAGCCATGACAAAAGGTCATGGTATAGCTCAGGCCATTGCTGCAGAGGGTGCAAGCCCCAAGCCTTGGTGGCTTACACATGGTGTTGGTGCACAGAAGTAAAGAATTGAGGTTTGGGAACCTCTGCATAGATTTCAGAGAATGTATGGAAACACCTTAATGTCCAGGCAGAAGTCTGCTGCAGGGGTGGAGCCCTCATAGAGAACCCTCTACTAGGGCAGTGCAGAAAGGAAATGTGGGGTCAAAGCCCCCACAGAGTACCCACTGGGGTACTGCATAGTGGATCTGTGAGAAGAGGGCCACTGTCTTCCAGACTCCAGAACAGTAGATCCACTGAAGGTTGCACCGTGGACCTGGAAAAGCCACAGGCACTCAACATCAGCCCATGAGAGCAGCCACAGAGGCTAAACCCTGCAAAGCCACAGGGGTGGATCTGCCCATGGCCTTGGAAGCCCACTCTTTGCATTACCCTGGATGTAAGACATGGAGTTGAAGGAAATTTGGAGCTTTAAGACTTAATGACTGCCCTGCTGTATTTTGGAATTGCATGGGGCTTTGTTTTGGCCAATTTCTCCTATTTGGAATTGGAGCACTTATCCAATACCTGTATCCCCATTGTATCTTGAAAGTAACTAACTTGCTTTTGATTTTACATGCTTCTAGGTAGAAGGGACTTGCCTTGTCTCAGATGAGAATTTGGACTTGGACTTTTAGGTTAATGCTGGAATGAATTAAGAATTTGGTGCACTGTTGGGAAGGCATAATTGTGTTTTGAAATGTGAGAACATGAGATTTGGTTGGGGCCAGAGGCAGAATGATACAGTTTGGCTGTGTTTGCACCCAAATCTCATCTCGAATTATAATCCAAACTAATTCCCACGTGTCGGGGGAGGGAGCTGGTGGAAGGTAATTGGATCATGGGTGCAGTTTCCCTCATGCTATTCTCGTTACAGTGAGTGAGTTCTTACAAGATCTGATGGTTTTATAAGAGACTCTTCCTCACTTCATGTACTCTCTCTCCTGCCACCTTGTGAAGAAGGTGCTTCCTTCCCCTTCCCCTTCCACCATGATTGTAAGTTTCCTGAGGCCTCCCCAGCCAAACAGAGCTATGAGTCAATTAAACCTCTTTTCTTTATAAATTAACCAGTCTCAGGTATTCTGTATAGCAGTGTGAGAATAAACTAATACAAGTACTTTCCCAGAAAAGCAAATGCTAAATAATTAATCACCAACAGACCAGCCTGACAAGAAGTGCTTAAGAAAGTGCTATAACTGGAAATGAAAGTACAATCATTACTATCATGAAAACACACGAAAGTATACAACTCAGCAATAGAGGTAAATTCATATATCAAACCCAGAATGCCTTAGTGATTTAATGTTGCTTTGTAAATCTCTCAGTCCTCTAGTATGAAAACTTGAAGTCAAAATGGTCAAAAACAACAACAACTACAATTATTGACTATGAAACACATAATAGATAAATAAGTAAATTAAGGCAGCAAGTATATAAATTTTGGGGGTGATGGAGGGAAGTGTAGATTATTTTATGTAACCAAAGTTAAGTTCCTATCACCTTAAAATAGTATAACTACAAGACTCTTTATGTTAGGTCTGTGGTAACCACAAAAAAAGAAATTACAGCTCCACACCTATGAGGAAAATATTAATAAATAAAGCCTAGAACCACAGAAAACCATGAAACCAAAGACATCAACAAGAGAGAAAGAAAGAAATAAAGGATTTACAAAATAACCAGAACCAAGCGCAAGACAAGAAGGCCCACTTTCATCATTTTTATTCAACACGGTATTGAAAGTTCTAGCTAGAGCAATTAGACAAGAAAAAGAAATAAAAGACAGCCAAATTGGAAAGATGGAAGTCAGTGTCTGGTTTGCAGATGACATAATCTTACATATAAAAAGCCCTGAAGACTCTACCAACAAACCTCTAGAATTAATAAATAAATTCAGTGAAATTGCAAATTACCAAATAAACATACAGCAGCTTTTTAATACGCTCATAGTAAAGTATCTGAAAAAGAAATCAAGTAAACAATCCCATTTGCAATACATACAAAAAATATATATCTAGGAATAAATTTAATCAAGGCAGTAAAATATCCCTATAATGAAAACAATAAAACATTGATGAAAGAATTTAAAGAGGATGCAAATAAATGGAAGATATTTTGTCTTCATTGGTTGGAAGGATTAATATTTTTAAAACAGTTATACTACCCAAAGTAAACTACCATTTTGACACAATCCTGATGAGAATATCAAAGACACTCTTCATAGAAATAGAAAATTTCTATTTTCTATTTCCCTAAAATTTATAGGGAACCATAAAATACTCCAAATATTTAATCCTGAGGAAGAAAATTGGATGCATCATACTTCCTGACTTTAAAATATACTACCAAAACATAGAAATCCATAAAATATGATACTGCAATAAATACAAACACATAGCTCTGTGGACAAGAATAGAAATAAATTCACATGCCTACAAGCAACTTATTTTGACAAAGGTGCCAAGAACACACATGGAGGAAAATATAGCCTTTTAATTAATTGTTGCTGGGAAAATTGGCTATCTACATGCAGAATAATAAGAAAATTTTACTATCTGTCACCATATACAAAAATCAATTCAAAATGGATTACAGACTGAAATATAAGATCCAGAACTATAAATCTACTAGAAGAAAATTTAGGGAAAGAAGTTTTGCAAAATTGAGACTGGAAAAGATTTTTAAATAAGACCTTAAAAGCACAGGCAACAAAAGTGAAAATACACGTATGGGAATACATCAAACTAGAAAAGTTTTTTACAGTAAAACAAACTATTCACAGAGTTAAGAGACAATCTACAAGTTGGGAGAAAATATTTAAAAGCTATACACCTGATAAAGGATAAATATTCAGAATATATAAGAAATGTAAACAAGTCAAGGTCAAAAAACAAAACCTCATTCAAAAATGGCAAAAAAAGACCTTAATAGACATTTCCTAAAAAATAAAAAAATAAAAATAAAAATAAACACATGGTTAACAGGTATACGGGAAAAATGCTCAACATCACTAAGAAAAGTATGTTACTTTTACATCATGTCAAAGTTGAAAAATCATAAAATCATAAGTCAAACCATTGTGAGACAGGAACTGCATGTATAAAATGCATTGCCAAAGGTAAGGAAAAAGTCAAATTCAGAATACTGTAATACTTAAATTATGGTATGTAACTCATTTTTAACTCTACTTAAAGCTTAAAAAAGTATTAAATATAACAATAATCATGGGTTAATACATACATAAAAATATGTAACTCATGACATCAAAAACATTAAAAGTGGCATGGTAGTAAAATAACAGTTTTGTATGCAATTTAAGTTATTATCAGCTTAAAATTTACTAACAATTATCTTTTTGGTACATAATATTTGTATATTTATTGAGTACATGCAATATTTTCATAACGCAAGCAATGTATATTGATCAAATCAGGATTTTTAGGATATAAATACATTTTTAGGATACTTAATATATTGATATCCAGATCCATCCATCCTGTTGCAAATGAAAGGATTTTATTATTGTATATTTTGAAATATTTCATTTTGTATCTATATCACCCAGATAGTGTACTTGAGTACTGGTGGCAAGCTGGCTGGGACTGTCAGGTCCCCTGGTAGTGTGCACATGTTGTAGCACTGATGAGTGGGGTGGAACAAGCTCCAGACCCTCAGTCAGCACACTTGGGTTGCAGTAGTAGTGGTAATGGGCAGGGTAGGCCTGTTCTTAGGCCCCCTGATAGTACATGTAGGCACCAGTGGTGGTGGATGGGGTGTGTTCATCCCCAGACTGTGTGTGGGCACTGGCAGTGGCAGTGGGTAGGTGGACCTGTCCTCAGGTCCCTCAGTGGTGTTCAAAGAACCAGCTATGGCAGGTGGAGCAGGTTGATACCCAAACTCCCAGATAGCTGGCTCAATTGGTAGTGGTGGTGGTGGTGACAATGATCAATGGCAGGCCTGTCCTCAAACCCTGAGATGGCAGCTGGGTGAGCTCATCCAAGGCTCTCTGGTGTGTGCAATTGCATCATCACCCTGCTGCTTGTAAGTGGGCCAAGTTGCTGTTAGTGGCATCAGACCCAATCAACCTGTTATGTAGCTCAGGGAAGCACAGATTTCAGTTCCCTTTGTGCTGGGGCCATCCTCAACAGTGTACTGTGCCACTCATTCCCTGGGGTGTAGATCACTACATGAGCTAGAATACTGGAGACCCTGCCAGCAATGCTGGGTCCAGCCAGAATTGCAACACTGCAGTCCTCTAATTCTCATGTCTAGGTGGACACGAAGGGATGTCAATGGGGCTCCAAAAATGTGGTGATGCAGGCTCTGTTGGGCCCCAGAGAAAGATGTAGCCTGGTGGGGACTGGGCTCTCAGAATTCTGGTGTGCTATAGCTCCTTGGGTGGGCAGAGGAGAGTGTGTGACCTAGTGCTAATGCCCTTCCTAGAATAATGCCATTGCTTGGACCATAGGTAGCTCCCTAAGCTAGTCTCAGGACCCACAAACGCTGAGGGGCTCTTCATGGCTAGAACTGCAGGAGTCAGTGATGGGAATGTGAACCACTGTGGAACCCTCTCTTACCTTTTCTCTTACTGGGGAGTTTCTTCTGGCTTTGAGACAATCCTTGCCAGGAAACTTGCTTTACTTCCCTGTCCTTCCATACTACAGAAGTTTTCTGTAATTTCCTTGCTAAATTCTAGTGGTATCTTTTAGACGCTCTAGTCAGCAGGTGATTATCTACTCATTGTTTTGGTCTTCTTTCTGAGAGAAGCAGTTGTCTCTAGTTAGCCATCTTGAAAACTTACTTCCTATAAGACACCTTATATAAGCCTCATATTAACCAGAAAGCAAAAATGTATTATATATACACAAAATATGAAGTGGAAAGGATCAAATCCTATAACTAAAGGAAATCACCAAATCACAAGGGAAGACAGGAAGAGAGAAACTACAACAGTCAGAAAACAATTAACAAAAGAGCAAGACAATACTTACCTATCAATAAGTACTTTAAATATAAATGGATTAAATTCTCAAGTCAAAAGATATAAGAATGTCTGGTGGGATAATAATTTTATAAAATTCAACTACAAGTGACCTACCAGGGACTCATTTCACGTTTAAGGATGCAAGTAGGTTGAATGTGAATGAAAAGATATTCTACACAAATGAAAACAAAATAGAATAGGGGTATTCATACTTACCAAACAAAAAGACTTTAAGTCAAAAACTGTCTCTAGAATCAAACAAGGTTATTATGTAATGATAAAAGAGACACGTTATCAAAAAACATAACCTCTGAAAAAGATATATGTACCTAGGATTGTAACACCTAAATAGATAAAATGTCAATACAATAACATTATGGAACTTGAATATACAACTTTCAATATTGGATAGATTGTCCAGACAGAAAATCAATAAGGAAACATTGGATTTGAACTACACAGTAGACCAAAAAGATCTAAGAGACATGCACAGAGTATTACATCCAACAACAGAATACACACTCTTCTCAAGAACACCCAGAACATTCTTCAGGATAGAGTATAAATAAAGCCCAAACCAAGTTTTTAAATATTTAAGAAATCCAAAGTCACATCAAGTATGGAACTGGAAATCAACAACAGGAAGAAAATTGGAACATTCACAAATATGAAGAAAGTAAATAATATCCTCATGGAAAACCAACTAGTCAAAAAAGAAATCAAAGGAAATAATCTTGAGACAAATAAAAATGAAATGTCACATAACTTGCAGGATGCAGCAAAATTAGTTCTAAGAAGAGTTGTAGTGACAAAAGTTTACTTTGTTAAAAAAATCAAACAAACAATTTAACTTTATACCTCACAAAATTAGAAGAATATATTAAATTGAGATGTAGTAAATAGTAGAAATTAACAAAGATTAGAGTTAAAAATTTTAAACAGAGGCTAGAAAAATAAGAAATGATCAATAAAACTCAGAGCCAGTTTTTTTTAAAAGATAAAATTAACAAAACTTTAGAATAACTAAGAGAAAAAGAGAAACAAATAAAATCCAAAATAAAAGAAAAGATATAATTGATACCACAGTGATCTTATGAATGGATAACTTCAAATAAGTGGATAAATTCCTAGAAACGTACAACCTAACAACACCAAATCATGAAGAAATAGAAAGACTGAACATAGCAATAATGAGTAAGGATATTAAATCAGTAATCAAAAATCTCCCAACAACAACAACAACAAAAACAGAACTACATGGCTTCATTGGGTAATTTTATGAAACAATTAAAGTTGAATTAATACCAATTCCAATAATTCTCAAAATTTCCAAAATAAATAAATAAATAAATAAAGAGGAGGTAATACTTCAAAAGTCAGTTTACAAGGCCAGCATTACCTTGACAGAAAAACTATACAAAGATACTACAAGAAAAAAAACTCTTGGTCCCGATAAATATAGATGCAATACTGCACAACAAAAATACAAGCAGACTGAGTTCAACAACATTATTCCTTATACATTACATATTGTGATCAATTGGGGATCATTCCAGGGATGCAAAAATGATTCTGCATACAAAAATCAATCAATTTGACACATCAAATAACATAATTAAGGAAAAAAATATGTTTGTCTCAATAGATGTATAAAAAAAATTTAACAGAATACAACATTCTTTCATCTCTCACCAAATTAGGTACAAAAGGAATGTACCTCAACACAATATACACTATATATGACAAGCCAACAGCTAAAACTAGACTTAATGGTGAAAAGATTAATGCTTTACTTCTAACATCAGGAACACAAGAATGTCCCCAATGACCCCTTTAATCAATATAATACTGGAAGTTCTAATCAGCAATTAGAAAAGGAATAGAAATAAAATACATCCAAATTGGGGGAAAAAAGTGATATTGTTCCTGCAGAAAACATCATCTTACATATAGAAAAAACCCAAGACTATGAAATAAACTGTCAGAATTAATAAACCAATAGACAAATATAGTAAAGTTATAGGATACTAAATGAACATATTCATTAAGTTAAATTTTTATCCCCTATTAACAAACACTTAAAAAAATAGAGAACAATCCAATTTACAATAACATCAAAAGGAATTGAGTACTTAGGAATAAATTTAACCAGGAATATAAATTATTTGTACCATGATAACTATTAAATGATGAAAGAAATTGAAGAAGACCCAAATAAGTGGAAAGCTATCCTGTGTTTCTGGATCAGGAGGGCTAATATTGTTAAAACGTTCATGCTATCCAGAACAATCTGCAGATTCAATTCTATTCCTACCAAAATTCCAATAATATTTTTCAAAGAAATAGAAAAAATACTAAAATTCACATGAAACCAGAAAGGGTGCTGTAGCCACAGCAATCTTTAGTGAAAAGAACAAAACTGAAAATATCACACTACCTGCCTTCAAAATACACTACAAAGCTACTGTAATCAAAACAGAATGGTACGGTCAGAAAAACAGAGTCCTGTGGAACATAATAGAGAACCCAGGAATGCACTTACTGTCCTTTGACCTTTGTCAAATGTGCTGAGAAAACAAGATGGAGAAAGGACAGTCTCTCTAACAAAAGGTTTTGAAAAAACTGGATAGCCACTGGCAGAAGAATAACATTGTACTCTTATTTCACACCACATAAAATATCAACTTAAAAATGAATTTAAAAAATTAAATATAAACTTGAAACTGTAAAACTACTAGAAGAATAAATAGCAGAAAGATCCTTGACACTGGTGTGGTCAATGATGTTTTGGAAATGGCTCCAAAAATATAGGCAATAAAAACAAAATAGACAAATTGGATTCCTCCAAACTAAAAAGCTTATGCACAGCAAAGAAACAATCAGTAACCTATGGAATAAGAAAAAAATTACAAACCATACATCTGACTAGGGGTAGATCCTTCACAAATAGTTTAGCAAGAAAACAAATAACCTTATTTTTAAATATACAAAAGAGATTAATAAACATTTGTGAGAAGAAAACACATCCATGACCAAAAGTATATGAAAAATTGCTCAGCATCACTAATTATCAGGAAAACACAAATTCAAACCATAATGGCTAATATGGTTTGTATCTATATCCCCACCCAAATCTCATGTTCAATTGCAATCTTCAGTGTTGGAGGTGGGGCCTGGTGGAAGGTGATTGGATCATAGGGGTGGACCCTTAATGAATAGTTTACCATCATCCTTTTGGTGCTGTTCTCATTATAGTGATCTCAGCAGATCTAGTGGTTTAAAAGTATATAGCATACCTCCCACCCCCAATTCTCTCTTGCTCCTGCTCCAGACATGTAAGATGCACTTGCTTTCCCTTCATTTTCTGCCCTGATTGTAACTTTCCTGAGGCCACTCAAGAAGCCAAGCAGATGCCAGAATCATGTTTCCTGTACAATCTGAAGAAACCATGAGCTGATGAAATCTCTTTTCTTTATAAATTATCCAGTCTCAGACATTTCTGTATAGAAGTGTGAGAACAAACTAATACAGAAACTTTGCACAAGAATTGGGGTATTGCTATAAAGATACCTGAAAATGTGGACGCAGCTTTGGAACTGAGTGAAGGACAGAGGTAACATTTTTGAGGGCTCAGAAAAAGATAGGAAGATGAGAGAAAGTATGGAACTTCCTAGAGACTTGTTGAATTGTTGTGACCAAAATGCTGAGAGTGATGTGGACAATGAAGTAGAAGCTGAGATCTCAGAAAAAAAAACAAGGAATTTATTGGGAACTAGAGCAAAGGTCACTTTTGTTGTACATCAGCAAACAACCTGGCAGCATTGTGCTCCTGTTCTAGGGAACATGAAACTCCAACTTCAGAGTAATGATATAGGGTAACCAGTGTAAGAAATTTCTAAGCAGCAAAATGTTCAAGATGTTGCCTGTTTCTAACAACCTATGCTCATAGTGTAAGCAAAGAAATGACATAAAACAGGAACTTAATTTAAAGGGAAACCAGAGTGTTAAAGTTTGAAAAACTTGCGGCCCAGTTATGTGGTAAAATAGAAAAGCCCATTTTCTGGGGAGAAATTCAAGCAGGCTGCAAAAATTTGCATGAGTTAAAAGGAGCCAACTGGGGAAAAGGCCTTTAAAGCATTTTAGAGACCTTCATGGCAACCCCTACCATGACAAGCTTGGAGGCCTAGGAAGGAAGAATGGTGTTTTGAAACAGGCCCTGGGTCCTGCTGCCCTGTGCAGCCTTGGGACACTGCTCCTGGCACCCCAGCTGCTCCACCTCCAGCCATGTTTCAATGGGACTCTGGTGCAGGTTGTGCTGCTGCTTCAGATGGTGCAAATCATAAGCCTTGGTGGTTTTTACTTGCTGTGAAGCTGCAGTTCACAGAGTACAAGGGTTCAGGCTTGGGGGCCTCCATCTAGATTTCAGAGGAGGTATGGAAAAATCTGGATGTCCAGGCAGAAGCCTGCTATAGGGGGAGAGCCCTCAAGGAGAATCACTACTAGGGTGATGAGGGGAAATGTGGGGTTGGAGCCACCACACAAAGTCTCCACTTGGACACTGCCTAGTGGAGCTGTGAGAGGAAGACCATCATTCCCCAGACTCCAGAATAATAGAACCACTAGCAGTTTCTGCCTTGTATTTCCTGAGACTGGGTAATTTATAAAGAAAAACGTTTAATTGACTCACAGTTTCACATGGCTGGGGAGGCCTTAGGAAACATACAATCATGGTAGAAGGCACCTCTTCTCAGGGTGGCAGGAAAGAAAGTGAGTGCCACCAGGGGAAATGCCAGACACCTATAAAACCATGAGACCTCATGAGACTCACTCACTATTATGGGAACAGCATGGAGGAAACTGCTTCCATGATCCGATTACCTCCACTTGGTCCCACCCTTGCCATGTAGGGATAATGAGGATTAAAAGTCAAGAGGAGATTTGGGTGGGGACACAGCCAGACCATGTCCTTCCACTCCTGGCTCCTCCAAAATCTCATGTCCTCACGTTTCAAAACACAATCATGTCTTTCCAACAGTCCCCCAAGACTTAGATCATTCTATTATTAACCCAAATTTCAAGTCCAAAGTTTCATCTGAGATAAGACAAGTCCCTTCTGCCTACAATCCTGCAAAATCAAAAGCAAGTTAAGTACTTCCTAAATACAGTGGGGTTACACGCATTGGGTAAATACACCACTCCAAATTGGAGAAATTAGCCCAAACAATGGGGCTATAGGCCCAATGCATGTCCAAAATTCAATAGGGCAGACATTAAACCTTAAAGCTCTAAAATGATCTTTGACTCCATGTCTCACATCAGGTCATGCTGATGCAAGAGGTGGGCGCCTACAGCCTTGGACAGCTTTGCTGAAGTGGCTTTGCAGGGTAACACCCCCATCCTGGCTTCTTTCACAGGCTGGCATTGAGTGTCTGTGGCTTTTCCAGATGCACTGTGCAAGCTGTTGGTGGATCTAACGTTCTGGAGTCTGGAGCACGGTGGCCCTCTTCTGCACCAGCTCCACGAGGCAGTGCCCCAGTGGGGACTCTTTGTGGGGGCACATCCCCACATTTCCCTTCTGAACTGCCCTAGCAGAACTTCTCCATGAGGGCTCTGCCCCCGCGGGAGACTTCTGCCCCCGCGGGAGACTTCTGCCTGGACATCCAGGCATTTTCATATAACCCCTGAAATCTAAGTGGTGGCTCCCAAACTTCAATTCTTGACTTCTGTGCACCCACAGGCCCAACATCATGTGAAAGCCACCAAAACTAGGAGCACGCACCCTCTGAAGCAATCGCCTGAGTTGTACATTGGCTCCATTAGCCACAGCTGGAAGGCAGGGCACCAATTCCCAAGACTGCACAAAGTGGCAAGGCTCTGGGACCAGCACACAAAACCATTTTTTCCTCCTAGGCCTCCAGGCCTGTGATGAGTGGCTGCCCTGAAGGTTTCTGAAACGCCCTAGAGACATTTTCCCCACTGTCTTGGTGATTAGCATTCCACTCCTTGTTACTTATGCACATTTCTATGGCAGGAATAAATTTCTGCCCAGGAAATGGGGTTTTATTTTCTATTGCATTGTGAAGCTGCAAATTTTCCAAAGTTTTATGCTCTGCTTTTTTTGATCCTTTGCCTCTTAGAAATTTCTTCTACCAGATATTCTAAACTATCTCTCTTGGGTTCAAAGTTCCACAAATCTCTAGGGCAGGGGCAAAATGCTTCCAGTCTGTTTGCTAAAGCATAGTGAGAGTCACCTTTGCACCACTTCCCAAGAAGTTCCTTATCTCTATCTGAGATCACCTCAGCCTGGACTTTATTGTCCATATCACTATCAGCATTTTGGTCAAAATCATTCAACAAGTCTCTAGGAAGTTCCAAACATTCCCACATCTTTCTGTTTTCTCCTGAGTCCTCCAAACTGTTCCAACCTCTGACTGTTACCCAGTTCCAAGGTCACATCCACATTTTTGGGTATCTTTACAGCAACACCCCACTACCTTGGTACCAATTTATTGTATTTGGCTGTTCTCACACTGCTTGAAGAAATACCCAAGACTGGGTAATTTATAACGAAAAGAGATTTAATTGACTCACAGGTCCATGAAGCTGGGGAGGCTTCAGGAAGCTTACAATCATGCAGGAAGGCACCTCTTCACAGGGCAGCAGGAGAGAGAATGAATGCAAACAGCGTAAATGCCAGATACTTATAAAATGATCAGATCTCATGAGACTCACTCAATTTCATGAGAACAGCATGGGGCAAAATGCCTCCATTATCTGATTACCTCTACCTGGTCCTGCCCTTGACCCGTGGGGATTATGGAGATTATAATTCAAGGTGAGATTTTGGATGGGGACACATCCAAACCATATCACACCCACAGACCAGAAGAGCCATAGACATACAACACTCATCCAAGGAGCAGTTGCAGACACTGTACCCTGCAAAGCCACAGGGACAGAGCTTCCCAAGGCCTTGGGAGCCAACCCTTTGCATCAGTGTGTCCTGGATGGGAGGCATGGAGTCAAAGTACATTATTTCAGAGCTTTAATGTTTAATGGCTGCCCTTCTTGGTTCCAAACTTGCATGGGGCCTATAGTCCCTTTCTTTTGTCCAATTTCTGTTTGTTTGTTTGTTTGTTTGTTTTTGAATGACAGTATTTACCCAATGCGTATACCTCCATTGTATTTTGGAAGTAGCTAACTTGTTTTTTTGATTTTACAGGCTCATAGGCAGAAGGGACTACCCTTTCATCAGATAAAATTTTGGACTTTGGACTTTTGAGTTAATGCTGGGATGAGTAAAGATTCTGGGGACTGTTGTCAAAGGATAATTTTATGTTGTAATGTGAGGAAATGAGATTTGGAAGCAGCCAGGTGCAGAATGTTATGGTTTAAATCTATGTCCACACTCAAGTGTCATGTTCATTTCTAATCTTCATCATTGGAGGTGGTGCCTGGTGGGAGATGATTGGATGACATGGGTGGATGCATCTTGAATGGTTTGCCACCATCCCTTTTTGTGGGATATCCCTTTGTGATAGAGTTCTCATGAGATCTGGTTGTTTAAAAGTGTGTAGCACCTCCCCACAACAACTTTGCTCCTGCTCCAGCCATGTAAGACATGCCTGGTTGCCCTTTGCCTTCTTCCATGATTGTACATTTCCTAAGGCCTCCCTAGAAACTGAGAAGATGCCAGAATGCCAGAATCATGCTTCCTTTACAGCCTGTGGAACCATGAGCCAATTAAACCTCTTTTCTTTATAAATTATCAGTCTCAGGTATTTTTCCTAGCAGTGAGAGAACAGATGAATGCAATGGTTTATCACCTCACATCTGTTGGGATTTGGGATGTGTATTATTAAAAAAAAGGCAGCAAGTATTGTTGAGGATGTAGAGAATAGAAAATACTTATATACTATTGGTTATGATGTAAATTGGTATACACATTATAGAAAACAATGTAAAGAATGCTGAAAAAGTTAAAATTGAACTACCTTATGAGTCAGCAATCCCACTTCTGAATATATATTCAAAAGAAATAAAATAATGTTCTGAAAGAGAGATATGCAATTTGCAATCCCATATTTATTGAGGCATTATTCACAGTAGCCAAGCTATGGACACAACCTACGTGTTTACTGGTAGATGAATGGTTAAAATTGTAATACGTGTGTGTGTGTGTGTGTGTGTGTGTGTGTGGCAGTGGGGGTCAGCAGTGTACATATATAAATATGTATATGATGGAATCATGTTCAATCTGAAAAGAAGAAGAAAATTCTGCTATTTGCAATGATGTATATGAATCTGGAGCACATAATGCTAAGTGAAATAAACCAGACAGGAAGAAAAATACTGTATGATCTCACTTACATGTGGAATCTAAACAATTGGAAGTCATAGAAACATAGGGTAGAAGTGTGGTTACCAGGGGCTGAGGAAATAGACAGACATTGCTCAAATGACACAAACTTTCACTTATCAAAACAGTAAGTTCTGGAGACCTAATAAATAGCATGGTGACTATAGATAATGATAATGTATTGTATGCTTGAAATTTCCTAAGAAAAATCTTAACTTTTCTCACTACAGTCACACACACAGAAAACAGGAAAGGTAATTATGTGAGGTGATTAATATGTTAATTAGCTTTATTGTGATAATTATTTCACAATGCATATATCTCAAAACATCACAGTGTATATCATATATATTTATTAATTATATCTCAATAAAGATGGATAAAAATGAAGTTATTAAGGCAGAAGTAATAGAATCCGATCAGAAACAGATTACACAAAGATATGAAGATATAAAATATTGATTGAATATAAAATGCATTTTTCTTACATTAATTGCTCTAAAAGGTAGCTGACCATTTAAAGTAATAACAATATGTTGGTTGTTTTATAGCATACACAAAAATGTGAAGAGACTTTTTAACTATGCTCCAAATTCTTATGCAGCAACTAGCTACTGGTATTCCTAAAATGCAAACAATGAGAACATATTTCCTTGACTTGATTAGTTAATATAATTTATAATTTGCTTGACTTGATTTTGAAAGCTTTATCCCATTAGTTCCTTCCCATAGCATGTTCTTATTCTAATTAGATCTTTCACAATGTGCTTATACAAGTGTGACTCTTCTTGAAACAACACATTCGCACTTGCACAGAGTCAATATTCTTTGACATGCCACAATTCACAGAGGGTTCCTAAAGAAGCCACTCCTTGAATCCCTATATCATTTCTCGTAAGAGTAGTTTAGCCATTTCTTTCAATCAAATACGTAGAGCACTTTATTTATGATACATAAACAAGTCAGGTTCACCAAAATTATTTAAAAAGGGTATTATAAAATACAGATTTTAAACATAGTTTAATTGTTATATTTTTAAAACTGGTTGCATTCTTTTCTTTCCCCCATTCAGTTAGCACATATTTTGATTAATTTGTGCTTTATTGAGAACATAATTATAAAGTAATTATGAAAACTTAAAATGTCATTAACTTTGTCCTCCATGGATTTAGCAACCTAATAAGACTCATCTAAATTCTTGAACTTTCCTTTAAAATCAGCCAACACACAAAAGAAACTAAAACTTGTACACACAAGTTTTAGTTGTCAGACGTTCATTATTCTCTTAAAATCATTTCCTCAAAATTACCCTATTGGTTTGTTAGTTTGTCATGTTATATGTTTCTACAATCTCCAGTTTCATTAGACAAAAAACTGAATATTTTTATTACATTTCTATAAGTTTTCTCTGTATAGGTATTTATTACATATGCCTACATTTATAGTGTACACACACACACACACCATCCCCTCCCCCACCACACACACACACACACACAAACACACACACATCATTAAAGTACTGAAGGGAATATAATATGTTCATGACTGGAGGGAGAAAATTTTAATCAATAGAAAAATTTTCAGGATATGCTTATTCCTCATAGATAATATTGGTTCTAATTTCAAGTTTTGGACCCTCTTGCTTTTTCATCTTTGATGTTTATTTTGTCTTCTGCATCTTTTACAAAATGGAAACAGAATCCTGAATGAAATAAGTTATACAACTTTAAGGCAAAAATTAAGCAATTTTTTTTGCTATGGTTTTAATTAGTAGAAATTAATAGTGAGAGATTTCAATTTAATTATGGGTACTAAGGCATATTACTAGTCATCTAGTTTTCAAAAATCATGAAATCTAGGCCAAAATATGAAAAACAGGAGAAAAGAAAACTGTCCTTGTTGAAATATGTAAGTAGTCATGACATACAAACCAGGATCTAAGAAATTATCTACCGAATAATTTAAATGTGAACACAAGCAAGGGACCTCCTGAGAAAAGAGAAAAAATATATACAACAAATTACGGTGATTTGTTTGTTTGTTTTTATAAGTGTCATATTTTAAAAAGCCAAGAGTGACAAGATTAACCTCTGGAAACATACTAGGTGCTTGCATACACACAAACACCACACAACAAAACATGTCCACACATTTTATACATAGAGAGAAAGAGATGTAGGTTTTCATCCACAGTTCCTGGATCATGACTCCCAGTGCCCTTGTTACATCCTTTTTGTTATGATGTTGGGCATCTTATGTCTCAGGAGCAGGCCTCAGGAAACAGAATCTCTCTGACCTTCTCCTGCCCTCATTTAACCTACCACAAGGCAGGACTCTAATTTTCCCTGCCTTTCTGATTGTGGGTCTTAAGACCCTCCAAAGAGGGTCTTCCCCCATATCCTAGGGAGGAAGTGCAATCATGAAGCTTCCATAAAAGTCCAAGAGGACTGGGTCCAGAGAGCTTCTGGATAGCTGAACACTTGGAGGTTTTTGGAGGGAGGTGGACCCAGGAATGGCTTAGAAGCTCTGCACCCTTTCCCCCATGCCACACCGTACGCATCTCTTCATATGTATTCTTAAATAATATCCTGTATAATAAACTGGTAAATGTAAGTAAGTGTTTCCTTGAATTCTGTGAGCTCTTCAACAAATTAATTGAACCAAAAGAGAGTGTGGGAACCCCAAAGTGAAGTTAATCAATCAGAAGTTCTGGACTTGTGACTGGTGTCTGAAGTGGGTGAGGGTTAGTCTTGGGGACTGAGCCCTCAACCTGTGGGATGTGATACTATCTCCAAATATATAGTGTCAGAATGAAATTCAAAGGTACCCAGCTGGTGTTCACTGCTTGTTAGTGGGGAAAGCTTCCTAACACAGTTGGTCACAGAAGTCTGTGCTTATTGTTGTGGTGTGAAAACAAATGAGAACATAATTTGAGAGTTTTTCCAAAACAAGCTATAACATTCATGCATTGTAGTTGTATATTTGTGGTAAATTTTACTGAAGTTATGGAGAGATAGAGAAGAATTATTTTGTCAAAATCAAAATGTCTTTTAAAAATGTATATATTTATGGATGAAACATTCTTTATCTTCTTGTGTAGCTTTGTGCTCCCTCTCTGCTTCCTCCCCATTTTATTTACTCTCTTTCCTTACTATATTTAGCAGTTTTTTTTTTTGTCACAGGTTTCCCTTATATGTAAAGACTCCCTAATGTGTTTCTCAAACATGAGCCATTTACTTCAAGTCCTCTTCTTTTTGCCCTCATTGACAGTGTCTGCATTAATTTCAATAACTTTTAATTGTATATCCTGTCATGATAAAAGAGTTACTAACATTTTTTAATGCCCACCATATTCTAATAATGTATAAATGTCTTAATATTTTGATCCTCACAATACATTACAAAGTATATACTTTAATCTCCAATTATAGTTAGAGATCAGAGAGCAAATATCCAAGATAATAGTAACTTATTCAAATTTAGTAACTGGTGAACCCAGTTTAAAATTCATCTAAATATCAAGTCCTTTTTCCATTACATCTATCTGCCTGACCCAGGGTCATCAAAGAATGATTAGCTCATATGCAATACCTCATGTTTAATAAGGCATAGAAGTATGTAATTCACTTTGGTATAATATCCATTAAAATGGTTAAAACAGAAAATAATTGTGGCACTTAATGGGGTAAATGTCAATTTTCTGAATAATTCATTTAAGTGGAAAAGCTCTTCCTCTGACAATGCCAGATAAATGAGATGTCTCTACATGTTACTGTCTGTTTTGTTTCTGCTTCTGTGCATGTTTCTGATCTCCAACTAGCACTTCATTATTGGATTCATTTTCATTTACTAATGAAGCTTTTAGTACATTTAAGGACCTCAGGCATTTTAAAACTCGGTCATTTTGCTTTGTGCCAACTTATCTCCAAGTTTCCATTTCAAAGTGGCATCATTACAATTACTAATACTACAGCATAGTCTGTGCTTGGACTGGCATTAATTCTGGCACAAGCTCAGAAAGTTTTGTTTCTGACTGATCCTGAAAGGTACATTGATTTTGGCTTTATGTAGCCCCTCCTGGCATACCTTTTGTTTTTCTAATAACATTAATCTCAGCTGGGCTTGCAAGCAAACTTAAATTCTTCTGGGAAGTTTTGCACTAACCCACAATTTAAACTATATTTTATTTTTTAAAACTAAGTCTACAGATGCTTTGTAAGATGACATAAAAGTTGTTTTTCCTTCAAAACCACCTTTTTCTGACAATATTTGAAATGGTTAGTTTTTTTTTTTTCATCATGGTGGTTAAACATAATGACCTTGTTTGTGGATTCTCTTATTTTCTTCTTTTCCCATATTTTTTATTGCTCTATCTTCTTTGTACTTTAGTATTAAGAGAGTTGTATACTGATTTAATCAACCTATATCAAAGATGATAATACACTGGAAAAGTAACTTCTAAAGTTAAGAAAAAAATTGAAGGGGGTGGCTGGCAAGATTGCTGAATAGGAACAGCTACTACCTACAGCTCCCAGTGAGATCAATGCAGAAAAGGGTGATTTCTGCATTTCCAACTGTACCTGGCTCATCTCATCTGGACTGGTTAGACAGTGGGTGCAGCCCATAGAGGGTGAGCCAAAGCAGAGTGGGGCATCGCCTCACTTGGGAAGTGCAAGGGGTTGGGGAACTCCCTCCTCTAGACAAGGGAAGCCATGAGGGACTGTGCCATGAGGAATGGTGCATTCTGGCCCAGATACTACACTTTTCACATGGTCTTCACAACCCGCAAACCAAGCGATTCCCTCGGGTGCCTAAACCACCAGGGCCCTGAGTTTCAAGCACAAAACTGGGCAGCCATTTGGTCAGGCACCAAGCTAGCTGCTGGCGTCTTTTTTTCATACCCCAGTGACACCTGGAATGCCAGTGAGTCAGAACTGCTCACTTCCCTGGAAAGGGGGCTGACGCCAGGGAGCCAAGTGGTCTAGTTCAGTAGATCCCGCCCCCACAGAGTCCAGCAAGCTAAGATTCACTAGCTTGAAATTCTTGCTGCCAACACAGCAGTCTGGTCAACCTGGGATACTCAAGTTTGGTGGGGGATTGGGCATCTGCCATTACTGAGGCTTGAGTAGGTGGTTTACCACTCACAGTGTAAACAAAGTCACCGGGAAGTTCGAAATGGGTGTAGCCCACGACAGTTCAGCAAAGCCGTTGTAGCCAGACTGCCTCTCTAGATTCCTCCTCTCTGGGCAGGCCATCTCTGAAAGAAAGGCAGCAGCCCCAGTCAGAGGCTTATAAATAAAACTCCCATCTCCCTGGGACAGAGCACCTGGGGGAAGGGAGAGCAGTGGATGCAGCTTCAGCAGACTTAAACATTCCTGCCTATTAGCTCTGAAGAGAGCAGTGGATCTCCCAACACAACACTAAAGTTCTTCTTAGGGACAAACTGCCTCCTCAGGTGGGTCCCTGACCCCCATACCTCCTGACTGGGAGACACCTCCCAGCAGAAGTTGACAGACACCTCATACAGGAGAGCTCCAGCTGGCATCTGGCCAGTGCCACTCCAGGACAAAGCTTCCAGAGAAAGAAACAGGCAGAAATCTTTGCTGTTCTACAGCATCTGCTGGTGATACTAAGGCAAATGAGGTCAGAGTGGACCTCCAGCAAAATTCAGCAGACCTGCAACAGAGGGGCCTGACTGTTAAAAGGAAAACTAATAAACAGAAAGGAATAGCATCAACATCAACAAAAAGGATGTCAGCACAAAAACCCCATCTGAAGGTAACCAACATCAAAGACCAAAAGTAGACAAATGCACGAAGATGAGGGAAAACCAGCACAAAAAGGCTAAAAATTGCAAAAACCAGAACGCTTTTTTTTTTCCCAAGGATGACAACTCCTCACCAGCAAGGGAACAAAACTGGATGGAGAACGAGTTGATGAAATGACAGAAGTAGGCTTCAGAAGGCGGGTAATAACAAACTCCTCTGAGCTAAAGGAGCATGTTCTAACCCAACACAAGGAAGCTAAGAACCTTAAAAAAAGTTAGACAAATTGATAACTAGAATAACCAGTTTAGAGAAGAATATAAATGACCTGATGGAGCTGAAATACACAGCACAAGAGCTTTGTGAAGCATATAAAAGTATTGATAGCTGAATCGATCAGGCAGAATAAAGCATATCAGAGATTGAAGATCAACTTAATGAAATAAAGCGTGAAGACAAGATTAGAGAAAAAAGAATGAAAAGGAATGAGCAAAGCCTCCAAGAAATATGGGACTATGTGAAAAGACCAAACCTACATTTGATTGGTGTACCTAAAAGTGACACGAAGAATGGAACCAAGTTGGAAAACGCTCTTCAGGATATTATCTAGAACTTCCCCAACCTAGCAAGACAGGCCAACATTCAAATTCAGGAAATACAGAGAACACCACAAAGATACTTCTCTAGAAGAGCAACCCCAAGACACGTAATCATCAGATTTCCCAAGGTTGTGATGAAGGCAGCCAGAGAGAAAGGTCGGGTTACCCACAAAGGGAAGCCCATCAAACTAACAGTGGATCTCCCTGCAGAAACCCTACAAGCCAGAAGATAGTGGGGGCCAATATTCAATAGTCTTAAAGAACATAATTTGCAACACAGGATTTCATATCCAGCAAAACTAAGTTTCATAAGTGAAGAAGAAATAAGATTTTTCACAGACAAGCAAATGCTGAGAGATTTTGTCACTACCAGGCCTGCCTTACAAGAGATCCTGAAGGAAGCACTAAATATAGAAAGGAAAAACTGGTACCAGCCACTGTAAAAACACAGCAAATTGTACAGACCATCAACACTATGAAGAACCTCCATCAACTAACAGGCAAGATAACCAGCTAGCATCATAATGACAGGATCAAATTCACACATAACAATATTAACCTTAAATGTAAATGGGCTAAATGCCCCAATTAAAAGACACACACTGGCAAATTGGATAAAGAGTCAAGACCCACCAGTGTGCTGTATTCAGGAGACCCATCTCATGTGCAAAGACACACATAGGCTCAAAATATAGGGATGGAGGAATATTTACCAAGCAAATGGAAATTAAAAAAAAGGCAGTGGTTGCAATCCTAGTCTCTGACAAGATAGTCTTTAAACCAACAAAGATCAAAAAAGGCAAAAAAGGGCAATACATAATGGTAAAGGGATCAATGCAACAAGAAGAGTTAACTATGTTAACTATCCTAAATATATATGCACCTGATACAGAAGAACCCAGATTCACAAAGCAAGTTCTTAGAGACCTACAAGAGACTAAGACTCCCACACAATAATAGTGGGAGACTGTAACACCCACTGTCAATATTAGATCAATGAGACAGAAAATTAACAAAGATATTCAGGACTTGAACTCAGTTCTGGACCAAGCCGACCTAATAGACATCTACAGAACTCTCCACACCAAATAACAGAATATAGATTCTTCTTAGCACCACATTGCACTTATTCTAAAATTGACCATATAATTAGAAGTAAAACACTTCTCAGCAAATGCAAAAAAACGGACATCCTAACAGTCTCAGACCACAGTGCAATCAAATTAGAACTCAAGATTAAGAAACTCACTCAAAACTGCACAACTACATGGAAACTGAACTAACTGCTCCTGAATGACTACTGGGTAAATAATGAAATTAAGGCAGTAATAAAAAAGTTATTTGAAACCAATAAGAACAAAGACACAACATACCAAAATCTCTGGGACACAGCTAAAGCAGTGATTAGAGGGAAATTTATAGCACCAAATGCCCACAGAAGAAAGTGGGAAAGATCTAAAATTGACACCCTAACATCACAATTAAAAGAACTGGAGAAGCAAGAGCAAACAAATTCAAAAGCTAGCAGAAGACCAGAAATAACTAAGATCAGAGGAGAACCAAAAGAGATAGAGACACGGAAAACTCTTCAAAAAATCAATGAATCCAAGAGCTGTTTTTTTTTTTTTTTTTGAAAAGATCAACAAAATAGATAGACTGCTAGCCAGACTAATAAAGAAGAAAGAGAGAAGAATCAAATAGACACAATAAAAAAAATGATAAAAAATGATAAAGGGGATATCACCACTGATCCCACAGAAATACAAACTACCATCAGAGAATACGATAAACACCTCTATGCAAATAAACTAGAAAATCTAGAAGAAATGGATGAATTCCTGGACACATACACCCTTCCAAGACTAAACCAGGAAAAAGTCGAATCCCTGAATAGACCAATAACAAGTTCTGAAATTGAGGCAGTAATTAATAGCCTGCCAACCTAAAAAAGCCCAGGACCAGACGGATTCACAGCTGAATTCTACCAGAGTTACAAAGAGGAGCCAATACCATTCCTTCTGAAACTATTCCAAACAATAGAAAAAATAGAAAAAATAGAAACAGGCATTCAAGCTAAATAAATAGGTGTATAGTTTCATTTCTAGCAATTTTTTCAACATTTTCCTGGCTGAATTTTTTTGCAAGTTGACATTAGCACCTACAAATATTTTCAGGGAAAATAATGACTAACAATTGTTTAGGGAACACCTTGAGTAAATTTTATCTACTAATGATACAACCAAGATTCTCATTTGCAATGTTTAAGGGATATACTAATTTACAGCATTAGTGCTGTTGTTATTAATTTTCTAAAAGATTACTCATATTCTTGAGTTAAGTATGATTTTAAAATGTAAGTGCCTATCTATAATTTGGGCCATATGAGGCATCTGGAGATAGTGAAATGTTCATAAACTTTGATGACATATATTTCTGCCTTCAAATCATGCCTAGCCATCCATTTCACCTTGATGTCACTATACAAACTCTACAATCCTGTTTTATCACCTGTAAAAAAATACCTATTTTGAGGAATCACTTTAACAATTTAATGAGGTTTTTAAAAGCACTAAGTAGATTAACTAGTCAAATTTAGCACATGACAAATGGAAGCTGCCACCCTTACAAGTTGCTTAGACAACAATATCTGCATTTCTATTAAAGGAAAAGAAAAGAAAGGAAAGAGAGAAAGGAAAGGAAGTGAAGAAAAAATAAGGGAAGAGAAGATATTTCCAAAATGCAAGGATCTTTAAATTTTAAGGTTATTCCAATTTCATTACTTTGAAATAATTTCATAAAATAATTACTAGAAACTACTGTATAAATATTCAGAGAAAATATACATTATTTCCTGGGGAATAACAAAAATGAAAAAAAAAACACCAAGTGCAAATCAAAGAATAAAATCTGTAGGCACAAAGATAAGCATGTGCATAACCAAATATTCAGAAAACTACTGAATGTGTGCTGTTTTTAATTAGTAAGACATAGAGCCCTAATGTATACATACAATTTACAGGGATGATAACTTTAGATTTTGATATAAATTCTACTTTCAGTATAAAATATCTGGCATAATCTACATCGATACACAGCAAATATTTCTTGAGGGCCTACTATGTTCAGGTACTCCACTATCTGGGATTATATGACAGTGCATGAGGCAGACTTGCTTTTTACTCTGTTCTAGAGTAACAGAACATTGTACTCCACTGAATAATGTAGAAGACATCTGCTTCAACAAGTCCACATCCTGGCACAATGTCACACCAGTGTCAAATAAATTTCTCCCATGTTAACAACATTCCTCAAAGAGCATATAAATAAATAATGGTCAAAGCAACATGGCACTGAGAATGACCTACTAAATCATAAATAGGTATGAGTAAATATTGTTATAAACTATGATAGTTATTGATTTGTGATTTAAGGCTGATTTAGGGTTTTGTTTTGAATTTTTAATCTCTTCAAGTCAAGAATATAGCACAAAAATTTCTCAAATCACAAGTTGAAAGTTAAGAACTTTCATAAATATGAACAGTGCTCCAGAGCAAAGCCCTGTGCCACTTTGCAGGCACATGGCAGAATGACTTGGCTGTGACATTTTACCAAATATGTTTGCTCTTTTTTATACTTAGCACTAATGTATTTGTTAACATTAAATATATTGCACTTGTGTTATGTGCTAAGTAACAAAAGCGTGACAGATTTTGTGTGAACATTCTGAAAGTGTCTTATAAGATGATGAGTAGATTGTGATGGGAAGTGGAAACTAATATGAGTTCTTATTAAGTTCTTAGAGCAATTTTCAACTGGACCTGTCTAACCTGACTTCAATCTATAGGCAATTTTTCCTTCTATGTCAAAGGCACCCAAGATGCTCATTCATCTCCCTTGTTACTATGAGATGGTGGGTTATCACATGCTTTGAAGAGAAGGAGATAGGCTTTGAAGAGAAGAATTTGATCAAGATGGCCTTAATGTTCCCCTCAGCTTAACCAAACTTTAGACAGATTTCTTGCTGTCTATAGGCTCCTGGCCTTTTTTTTTCTTTAAAAAACTTGCAATGCAAATTATTTCCTGTTCCTTGAGATATAAATGTTCTTTCAGACTCCTGCCAGTTTTTCAAACCAGGAATGTCTTTCTCAAGTACATGGAAGCCATCCCTTTGAAATGTAATCATCAAGAAACATGGTGCCCCTATGTCTCATTTTCTGTGAGAGGACAGGAGTTTAACTACACTAATCACTAATTAGCAAACACAGATGACCTAATGACACTGACCAACCTCCCACCTAACATCTTCCAGTATTTTTCCACCAGCTCCCCCAACAGAGTTGAGCTTAATAGTCTTCATCCCTATTGCTATCGTCCTGAATAAAATATTTGTTGCTCATCTAGGTTATCCTGTACAATTTTCTTTGACAGGCTAAATATTCTCTAGGGTACTGATGGTCCACACTTCAAACTTCATGTTCTACAAGTGTAGTAGTTGACAGTTGATAGTCTTTTCTCGCCTGTAATCAGAGGCAGAGCCTAAAGCTGAGGTATTCTCCACACAGCTTTTACTTTTAACCAAAATCTTTTCATTCAAACTTTCTCTATTCTGAGTAGTCAGTCTTTTTCTCTTTTGTCCCCAACCAACATCTGGTCTAGTACCATAGTTTTTTCAGGTATGCATCCAGTCTTTTTAATGGCCTTTGATAATGAAGCTGCTTTTGCGAAAGTTATATCAGTGAGAAAATTATAACAGTCAGCTAAGCTAACCCAACCCCCATCTTGCCTTTCCTTTAATTATTCCTGGGCTATTGGGCCAAGCTAATTTTGGAAGACATTCAGGCTACAGTTTAAATGATAACAGGCCTTGCCCAAAACTCAACCACTTTTGTAAAGCTAATAGGAGGTCATCAGGCTGAGTGCGGGGAGAGGAGCCTGGGACCTGCTAAGGTGCAGACATTATTCCAGAGGTTGTAAGATATGCAATGTCTTCAATTGCTCCTGCAAATAATACTACTATTGTAGGTTGGCCTTTTAAGATATCTTTCCAGGTTTTTTGCATGTCTGACACCCAGGGCGCCACCTGGACTAACAACCCCGCTTCTGTGGCCCCACACAGATTTGGCTGGCAGCAGGACAGCTTCAACCCCTTATGATTTCATCTCTACCCTAACCATTCAGCAGCAAGCACCTGTTACCTGGCAACCCCCACCTCTTTCCCCAAACTGCTCTTGAACAACCCTTAATCTACGAGCTCTGAATGAGATGATTTGAGTATGAACTCCATCTCCCATATGGCGTGGTCAGCCTCATGTCTATTAAACTCTTTCTCTAGTACAATGCTGTGCTCTTTCTTTTTGCAGTGGGCAGGAGGAACCCCTTGGGTGGTTACAATAAGTAGTTGCTTCTTTTGAGCTCTTGCTCTCCAAGAGATTGAGTCTCATCCATATTGGAGTAAAATTGGAAATGCTATACTAGGGGTACAGGTGAAAAAGCCAAGAAGTGGCAGAGAAAACACTTTGAAATATAACCCTATAATTAAGGGGAAAAATAGACTCAGGGTGGTAGGAAAATGAGTAATGTTCAGCTTAGGAGAAATGAATTTAAAAGAAAAATAGAAAGTTAAGCAATCTTGTAAAATGCCACTCTTAGCAATCAATTATAATTAAGAAGAGACAAGGAAAATATTTCCAGTTCATTCCATGTAGTACCACAACTCCAACAGTACTTTAACTTCCCCCAGGCTAGAAACCACAACATCTTTGTTACAGAACAGGCGTCCAGATCCATACCCCAAGTGAGGGTTCTTGGATCTTGTGCAAAAAAGAATTCAGGGCAAGTCTGCAGTGCAAAGTAAAAGCAAGTTTATTAAGAAAGTAAAGTAGTAAAAGGCCAACAACACCATAGACAGAGTAGGGCATTCCAGAAAGATGTTACAGGAAAGGGGTCCTGATCCAGACCCCAAAAGAGGGCTCTTTTTGTTCTTTTCTATAAAAGTTTTTATAGAAAAACGGAATACCCCTTTAACTTTAGCTAATATGTTCATACACAGTTTTTTTACAATTAATTTTTCACAAACCTTTCATAACTTGCTCAAAGCTTTAGCTTTATTCTATTTAACTAAAAACATTCTTTAACCCCTTAAACTTAGGCAAGAAATCCACATTCCCATGCCTTCTTATAATCTTTCACCAAAAACACATTTCACTTCACTTACACGCCTTGCATGTAGAACTGTTTCTTCAGCAGTCTCAAATACATGTTACACTGTTAACTCTCAGTGACTTTTACTTTTGGTGAAAAGCCTGGTTAGTAATTGATTTTGATTATGTGCTAGGTGTGGAGCCTAGCCTAGGACATACCAGGCAGAAGTGCAGATAAGGTCTGACATTTTCTAGCACAGATAGGGGGCATGGCTAACTCCACATGTTCCCAGGCCTTACCTAGTTGTAAAGCAGGCAAGTCGTACAGTTACGAGTTGTAGTGGCATTTTATGAGGAACCTTCTTTGCATAGCTAGGGGGCATGGCTAATTCCACATGTCCCTAGGCCTTATCTAGAATCTAATGCTCCAAAGTAGGTAAACTGAACAATTTTCAAAAGTTAAAGAAACAGCTTATGATCTTAAAGCTTTTGTAAAACTTAATATCTGACCTGCATAATTTAGACCAACTGTCTTTATTTTACCAATAATCTTTAAAGATGTCTTTATTTCCCAGAGATTACTTAAGTCATGTGAACAAAAAGACATGACACTTTTTATTTTTCTGACAAAATATTTGATTTAAGCTCTTATTATTGAATCAATTAATTAAAGCTCTTTTATATTACACACACATAATACATATAAATACATAGGCAGACAGAAGATAAATGATCATCCCCCAAGCCGGGAATTTAATCCTGAACCCCAGCCACCATTGTGATGGTGGAGACCAAGAGTAGGTACTGCCACATGGCTACAAGGTCAAGGTCCCAAGGACATGACTCACCAGAAAGAAACCTCATATAGCTTAGACACCCATCCCCCCACCCCCCCACACACACACAGAAAGAGAGAGAGAGAGGCTAGAACTCTGACTAGTAAGAAATTCTTATCCTTTTGCTGGCACGTGAGGCTTTTGTGTTCCCTTTCTTTGAGTGGCCCTAGTGACCCGGCAGCTGGACCCTAGCCCTGGGGGCCAAGCTGAAATACAAAGAATTATCTCTTTTCATCCTGGCAAGAATAAAGTATCTATGACAAAACATAGACATTAACCACTCTGCTTAGTACCCAGTATCAAACTGGCAAGGCTCAAACTTGCCCCATCATCATTAATTCAACCTCCAACCAGGAGTTTCAATATGTGGTCTCTGGGCAAGATGGTCTCCCTGAGTAATAGAAAAGATAAAAAAGAGAAAAGAGAGAGGAAAGCATTGCGTGCAGCAGGGCGGGGAATGTGAAATGCTCAGGGAGGCCAGAGAGGGACTCACCCGTTGCAGCGACACTGAAAAGTTCAGGCGGCTGCTGTCATGAAGGGATTTTTTTTTCAGGGAGTCCCATCAGCATTCAAGTTTCCCCTTTTCGGGGAGAAAAAGCTCCCCATGTCCCACGATCCTGTATATACCTAATTCTGTCACCCACAGCTGTTAGCAAAGAGTGCAAGACAGATTATTCCAAAAAGAATAGCAGTTAAAGTCCTGTAGTGCCAAACACATTCTTAGCCAAAAGGGACTTTACTGAGAAGGGCTTTTAACATTCTAAATCTTAGACTGGATTCTAACACTCCTAAGTCAGACCCCTAACCCAAGATCTGTCAGGCGACCTTGCCTTTTATTGAGAGGATCCTTTAACCCTCTCTGTCTTAGGAGAGACTCTAACTCCCCTAAGTTGGGCTGCTACCTCAACCCCATTCTTTACCCAGGTATATGCACCCCACTTAAGCAAAGTCAACCAATTGGTGCTCGCAGATTATTTCCCTCTGGATCTCGGGTCTCTTCAGTATAGTCCCTTCTGTGGTTCACCAGAAAGATGTTACCGGACCCCACCACTTGCCCAAAGGTAGCCTTTGTGTCCCTTCTGTGGTTGCCAGAAAGATGTTACAGGAAGGTGGTCCTCATCCAGACCCCAAGAGAGGGTTCTTAGATCTCGCGCAAGAAAGAATTCAGGGCAAGTCTGTAAAGTGAAAGCAAGTTTATTAGGAAAGCAAAGGAATAAAAGAATGGCCACTCCATAGACAGAGCAGCCCCAAGGGCTGCTGGTTGCACATTCTTACGATTATTTCTTGATTATATGCTAAACAAGGGGTGGATTATTCATGCCTTCTGTTTTTAGACTACATAGGGTAACTTCCTGACATTGCCAGGGCATTCATTTATAAACTGTCATGGCGCTGGTGGGAATGTAGCAGTGAGGACCACCAGAGGTCCCTCTTGTGGCCATCTTGGGTTTAGTGGGTTTTAGCCGGCTTCTTTATGACAACCCGTTTTATCAGCAATGTCTTTTTGACCGGTATCTTGTGCCGACCTCCTATCTCATCCTGTAACTTAGAATGCCTTAACCATCTGGGAATGCAGCCCAGTAGGTCTCAGCCTTATTTTAACCAGCTCCTGTTCAACATGGAGTTACTCTGGTTCACATGCCTCTGACGCCTTGACCTTCCCATTTCACTCTATCCTGTTCTCATTTTCTATATCACCCCACTTTAAATCCCCAGACCTCCTAATCATAACTTCCTTAAAATTACTGTAAACTCTTGTTTATCTATCACTCTTTCCTCTTCAGACAAAATTTAACTCTTGTTAAAGCAACTCTCTGGTACTCTTCAACCTGGACCCACATATTTTAACTATTTGTATAAAACCTCTTAACTATGCTAATTGGTTATGCGATCATTAACCTCCAGTGGGCCCTTAATGCTTGTCAGCTAGCTTACCATATTCCCCTAATCCTTTAACTCTTCCACTCCTTTTTTCTAGATCAGTGCCTCTCAAACTTGAATCTGCGTATAAATCACCTGAGGATCTTACAAAAACACAGATTCTGATTCAATAGGTCTCTTGCGGGAGCAGTAATTCTGGAGTTTTAATGAGCTCCCAGGTGATGAGTATGCTGCTAATTTGGGGACCCCACACTGAGTGGCCTTCCTTTTTATTACATTAACTTCATGACCTTGTTCATATTTCACTGAGAATCAGGTAGAGCTTCCATAAGCTTTTCTTCTCTAAATCTACCAACGTACTTGCATCTGTAGTCACATGCCCCTAATTTCCCTCCTCCAGGAATAGATTTTTATGCTTCTGTTTTTAAGGCCAAATCTACCATTTCTTCACTGGCTTCAACTCATCTTCTACTCAGAGCCACTGCTTCAGTAATTTGCTTCTTTCATTCATGTGTACACAATTTTTCATTACACATACAGAATCATTCTCAAATACATAATAAACCAGTACTTTATTTGAAAAAAAATCTTTCTTAATCTCACACCCTCATTATTTACGTCTGCATTCCTCTGGTCTCCCCTTTAGAGAAAAATTCCTTGAAAGAGTTGTCTATATATTATTTTTCTACCTCTTATCCCTCTCTTTTCTTTGAAATCTACTGAACTATGTTTTATAAATTTACTAAGGACAGCCACATTGCCAAATTCAATGACCAAGTTTTATTACTTATTTTATTGGTCTATCAGTAGTGCTTGATATATTGATTTTTCCCTCCTTCTTCAGTGTTTTCACTTGATTCTAGGGCCAATTCTCTCTCACTATTTCTTCTTGGTCTTCCTTTCTTGTTTCTTCTTATCTCTGCAACCTCTACATCAATGATTTTTAACATTTTTTTGGCTACACACTAGAATTAACTGAGGACTTTTGGAAACAGATACCTGAGGTTTACCTCCAAAGAGTCATAAATAATTGGTTTGGCATGGAACCTGGGCAAAGGTAGCTTTTCAATATCCCCAGGTGTTTCTAACATGAGTCCAGGTTTGACAGCTACTGCCCAGCCTCAATTGGACCTCTTCATCATTTAGATTTACTCCTAGGTGATGCCACTTTGAAAAAGGAAACACATTTCTTATCAAGTGTGTGAGACAGTCAGATATCAGGAGTACTGACTTACCAAATAAAGAACACAGGGCATATCCGAAGGGTGGAAAATCTACAAATCGATCGAAGTTACTAAATTTTCATTAGTCTATTCACAGTGGGAAGACAACTTTCTCAAATGATTATTATATTCATAAAGGCCATGACATATATTTAGATATCAATATATCATAACTCAGGGATTACTTCTTTGTGTTACAAATTCCAGATTTGTGAACAATATCCAAGGTTTTATTATTTTGAGTGCCAGAACCAGCTAAAGAAATCCTATTAGTTTTATTTCAGTCTCAGAATGTACAGGTTTTTGTTTTGTTTTGTTTGCTTGTTTTCAAACTATGGTGTATGAAGTGCTTAATTATAATGGAAACAGAGGGAAGTGTCAGTTTTGGTTTCCTGAAGTATGATGGCTTTAAATATTATGTGTAAAATTCCCAGTCTGTACCTTTAACATAGACAATGCCTCTAAATTCCTGATTTGCATGTCCTATTACCGGCTCAGCATCTACTACTGATTATCTGTCATTTCAAATTCAATATGTTCAAAACTGGTATGTGCCCCCACCCTATTTTTCTAAGGTTGTCACTAGGTCAATAAATACATCTCTATTTTACCAGGTGCTTAGGCTAAAAATGTGAAGGTTGTCTTTAGCTTCTCTCCTTTTCTCATAATCTACATCTAATCCACCGGAAAATCTTTTTCACTCAATCTTTCAAAAATGAGAAAAATCTCACATGCTTTATCACCTCCACTGTCAGCACCTCACTCAATGCTGCATTGTGTCTCTTCTGAATTAATCATTCATTTGCTTCCTAGTGTTTCTCTTTATTTCTGTTACTGCTTCCTACAAATTATTAGACAGTATTTTCAATAGAATACAGCAACTCTTTTAACATGTAAGCCAGATCACATCTTTCTTCTGCTCATGTTGCTTAAATAACTTCCTATATCAGAGCCATCCTTATGGTTATTCCCTACTCATCTTCTCTACCCTACTTTGCCCACTTCAGTGGTGTCTTCTTCCCATTCCTCAAACACTCTGAGCACACTGCTGCCTGTAAGCCTTTGTACTTTCATAATTACTCTTCTCTCCAACTTGAATACACAAGATTTACACAAGCTTGACTTCTCAATTCCTTCAAACCTTTGTTCAAATGTCATCTTCTATGAAAAGTCCTTTTAGAGAACTATATTTAAAATCACAGCATTTCCTCCACCCCTCTTCTCTTTATCCTTCTTTTTTATTTTGCTTAATAGTGTGCATCACCATTTGATAGGCCATGTTAAAACTTGTTTATTTTGTTTCCTCCTCTCATACCCCACACTGAAATGTAAGCTCCATTGAAAGCAAGGATGTTTATTTTTGATGGCAGAATAGTACCTAAATTAGTACCTGGCACATAGTATGGTCTTAGTAAATGTTTATTAAATGAATGGGTACCTTAGCCTATGGAGAGAAAATGAGCACCAATCTCAGTTGCTATGGGCCCCATATTAATTCAAAAGAAGGCTGCAAGAGACTTTCTACTTGTTTTGATTTGTTTTGTATTACTAAATTAAACTGCCATATGCAAGGAAATATGAGGAATCCTTACATCAGGGCCTCCCTGATCCCCCGATTCAAATCATAGCGTTAATACTACAGGCAACTTACTTATCTTTTGTAAATTACACAAACATGCAAATCCCCTTCTTCATGCCCAGTTCCCAGCACATACACACACTCATACAAACACAGTGACCTCAATATTTTTGGCAGAGACCCCCACTGAATTTTCAGATGTAGAAGAGAATAATGCAGAGAGGAACGAACACCAATTTCTGGGCTTTCTTTCCCTTTAGAGTTCTTTTCATTTACTAACCTCCAATATGCTAATTCTGAGAGGCATCATATTTTATCCCCTTCGACATAATCCAAAAATCTTTTCCCTTAATACGCATTGTAAAATGCTCCTATAGCACACGAGGTTTAAAAAATACTGTAGTGCACCCTGGCTGGTTCTCTTCAGTATTTTCTGGGACTCCCATTTTGGAGGTGTGCTGCTGCTGTGTTGTGCTCTGCTTGAATTAAATTGTAAAACACTCCTGTTCTATGGGAATGTTTGTCTGGCCATACAGCTGAAGAGAATGCAATTCTTACATTAAAACAGTGGAGGCAAAACCATGGAGAAACATTCAGGTTTATGTTGAGGCCAAGCATTTGAATGGTCTCCCAGATTTAAACTTGTCTTCACAGATCTGGTAGCAGCACTGACACCATCATACATGCTAGGGTCGTGTGGTGACTCAAAGAAAAATTGGGCACACCAGCATGGCACATGTATACATATGTAACTAACCTGCACATTGTGTACATGTACCCTAAAACTTAAAGTATAATAATAATAAAATAAAGAAAAATTGTCCCTCTTGGCAAAATGCTCTTCTCAAGGAGCATGGCAGCAGCTGGCTCCACTGATGGTGGAGTTTCCAGCTATGAAGCCAACGGTCAACCTGGGCAGCACTGATTCTAGCTCATTTAGTGCTCTGGGGCCTGGGGTTGGGAAAAAGGGGCAAAGGTGAACCACTTTCTTCCCAATAGGATGATTCATTTTAGTGGCTAACAGCCTGCTCCACTTTCCTAAGGTGAGAAAAAGCAAGCACATTGACATTCCTGCCCACAATACCTTCTGTTATGTCCATGTGGTTAGCTGGCATCAAGTTGCCTCCTAGAGGAAATAAAAAACTAAAGTGGTTGTTCTGCTACAGTTAACTGTTTTCTTTTCTACTTTATTTAGCTTTTTAGGCATTTTATTTCACCCTTATTTCTCATGCATATACATGTATTAATTTATTTGAGAGAGATTTCAGGGTTATTAAAATTCATCTTTTGAAGGTCACAAACCTGCACTGTTGAATCCATAGTTATGAAGGAGTCTGCCTTTAACCTTTCTAATACATAGTCCATAAACTCTATAATCGCATATAGTACAGAGAAAATGCTTTATTCAGTTATATCTTTGAAAAGTAATAATCACTGCTAGCACTGTTGGTAATCCATCAAAAGAGATAGTTTTCTAAGAGTGACTAATTCTACCTAGTAATTTAAATAAGGCTTATGTTCAGAATGACTGATAAAGATTAAGCAAATGCTATGCAATATTTTGTACAATATTGATGTTTTGTTCTAATCACACAGTTTAAGTGTGCATTTATCAAAGGGGGTGAGGAAGAAAACACATTACCATTTTTGGATATGGATCTATCTAAATTTTTATAAGCATTTTAATGCAGACATAAATATATATGTATACCAAAAGCAAATGCAACTGAATATCATTCTGGCTACCAAAAAAGCTGTAGGCATGTACTATTGAAATTAAAAATTAGACTTTAACCTCTAATGTATTTTTAAATATAATTAAAACATAAGAAACCAGCTGGGCTTACTGTAGGTCCAGAACCTTCTGAGTTAAACAGCATGTGTTAAACAAAAGAATCCAATCATGCAGACATTTTTTTATTTTTCTGTAACCTTATTCAGTAATATTTAATTTCCAACAAATACAGATTGCCAGCTGTTAACATCCTTTTACTGCAAGATGAGGGTAAGAAATTTAATGCTGGTTGTTTTATGTTTATGACTGTTGACCATAAATTGCACACTGGTTATGGTGAATATTTGTTAGCATTTTTCTTCCATTTGAAAATTTATTCCAAATATGACAAACTGCCTAATTCCCTGTGAAACAGCATTAGTTGTTATTTTGAGAAGCTACTTAGTGTGCTCAAACATTCTCTAGAATCTCTATAAGCAACTAAGTAAAACTAGAATTGGGACACCAAGAAAGGATGTACAATTCTTCAAACGTATGATCTTATCCCATCCTGGTCAAATCTAAAACAGGAAATTTTGAGATCTTATCCCATTCTGGTCAAATCTAAAACAGGAAATTTTGAGACATAAAGGGGAACCAGTTTTTTGAAATAATGATAAGAGTCTGGTATGCTTTAAACAATTTAGATAAATAAAGAAGTAACACTATCTAGAGAAGAAGAGTGGGAATGTTCCCAATATAAAGAAAAGATAAAGGTTTGAGGTGATGGATATCCCAATTACTTCTGATTTTATAATTACACATTGCATGCATGTATCAGAATATCACATGTGCCCCAGAAATATGTACAGCTATTATGTTTCAATTTTAAAAAGATAGAAAAAATGTTAGAGTAATGCTATCATTAGTTAATTTGAGACAGCAGTTTAAAACAAGAACAGACTTGGGGCAGGAGAAAATGAATCAACCTTAAACTAAGTCAAAGCTACTTCAGTAGAACTTTGTTATATTTTGTATAGAATTTCCTAATGAATACTGTTAATTGCGATCTCATATATTCTAGACTAACCATTCTAATTAAAATAAACAGTTGAACTGATAGGATCAAGTGCTCACTTCTCTGAATGGACCTTAAGAAAAAGAAAGTGATATAAAGTATAGAAGATATAACTTCTGATGTCTCCTTTAGGAGTAGAAAGTTGGAACAATGGAGAACTGAGTTTAATCTGGAGAAGGAGGTAGAGTATTGTTAGGTGGTGAAGGTACTAGTAAGTTCTTAGTTGCATAACCCATTTTTTTTCTAATGTAAGATCAAAACAACTTGTTACGTTTATATTAATAAGAAAATTTAACAGTATAATGTAAAAAACAGCATGGTAGTCTAAGGAAGTGGATTATAATATATACCAGAATTAGAAATACAGCAAAGCATTTAGGGAGAACAGCATTCATTCAGAACTACTAGAAATGTTGTAGAATGATAGATGTGTAGAGCAATGCAACCTTACATGATTACAGAAGCCGCTAAAACAATCTTGGTTTGGCTATTTCTTCATCTGGTGCTAAGTGTGAAGTCACTGGATAGGCAGTCAGTGGGAAAGTGTGGAAGAGCAGTGACAACCGGGACTCCCAAGGAACAAGATGGAACTTGCTGTTTATCTCTCATTGGAATGAATCCATGATGGTCTCTGACTACCCCCTTGCCCTTCTCACACAATGATTTGGAGGTTATAATGGAAGAAATTTCAAGAGGAGTGGCCTTTGGAATCATTTGTTGCCCAAATCAACAAGATGATCTAGCAGCTCTGCAAAGACATGCACAATCTAATTCAACCTCCCAAGAATAAATATGGCCATTGCTTCCTTTCTGCCTTCCAAATCTCACACACACTTGTCTTGTGACCAGTCTTAACCAGAAACATTCTTGGAAATGCAGTTCAGCATCGCCAGACTGAAAAACTACAGTGTCATAGAAATCTCAACAGGAGTTTTTTGGCTACATAAATGTCTTCTTTTGAGAAGTGTCTGTTCATATCCTTCACCCACTTGTTGATGGGGTTGTTTGTTTTTTTCCTTGTAAATTTGTTTGAGTTCTTTGTAGATTCTGGATATTAGCCCTCATACCAGTTAGAATGGCGATCATTAAAACGTCAGGGAACAACAGATGCTGGAGAGGATGTGGAGAAATAGCAAAACTTTTATACTGTTGGTGGGACTGTAAACTAGTTCAACCATTGTGGAAGTCAGTGTGGCGATTCCTCAGGGATCTAGAACTAGAAATACCATTTGACCCAGCAATCCCATTACTGGGTATATATCCAAAGGATTATAGATCATGCTGCTATAAAGACACATGCACACGTATGTTTATTGTGGCACTATTCACAATAGCAAAGACTTGGAGCCAACCCAAATGTCCAACAATGATAGACTGGATTAAGAAAATGTGACACATATACACCATGGAATCCTATGCAGCCATAAAAAATGATGAGTTCATGTCCTTTGTAGGGACATGGATGAAGCTGGAAACCATCATTCTCAGCAAACTATCACAAGGACAAAAAAGCAAACACTGCATGTTCTCACTCGTAGGTGGGAATTGAACAATGAGAACACATGGACACAGGAAGGGGAACATCACACTCTGGGGACTGTTGTGAGGTGGGGGAAGGGGGAGGGATAGCATTAGGAGATACACCTAATGTAAGTGATGAGTTAATGGGTGCAGCACACCAACGTGGCACATGTATACACATGTAACAAACCCGCACGTTGTGCACGTGTACCCAAAAACTTAAAGTATAATTAAAAAAAAAATCTCAACAGGAGTTACAGTACCGTAAACAAACTTCCACTTTAAAAGTTCTTATGCCTTATATGGATTATTTTCTTACAGAATCAAAATGTATTATAAGTTACAGATCATGATTCTGGGCTCAAATAGCCCTAGGGTCACTAGTAGATTTAATATAAATGAATTTAAAGGTTTTATTTACTCTGAGGTGTTTAGAATCACCAGTTGAGAAGGTTCAGCATTATGGGCTGCATTCTCTACTGAAAAGTCCCTTGTTTTCTGTTACTTTTCTCAAAGAATCAAAATTCAAATAAATGACTTTGCTTCTATTTTTTATCAGAAAATTTTAATAAGCAGAGAACCTCATTTGTTAGAAGACAAATATATTATCTTTAGCCTTTTGCTTTTCTTTTAGCCACTAGCTTCTTTTGTTGTTTTCCCATTGGCATCTTATTTTTTATTTCATTCCACAAAGAAAAGAAAAATAAGAAAAGAATAAGAAAAAACTACAGGGCCTTTCTACCATATAGTCTTCATTGATCTGATCTAACTGTATCATAGTTTTCTCTCATAAGCATCCAAATTTATCTCCATTCCTAAAAAGATCAACAAATTTTAGCAAATGCATTCTCATCCCTTCCTAATTGTACAGTAAGCTCTTCATTGCAAGTCTGCTATTTTAGAAAACTCCAGTTTAGATTGCTTCACTGATTGAACTTGCTTCTTTAACCTATATAAGACTTCTAAACAAATTAAATGAAGACAGATTTTCCTCAGAGGGAATCAGTGTCAGGAGAGAGAGTGATTTTCACTTTCCTTCCCTCCTCTTAGGAGCCAGCACTTGGGGCTATAAACCAGGAATGTTCATCTGAGCAGCATGTGTCCAAGATAGCAGGTCTGTGGCAAATGGGCAGGATGAGCTGATCCACTACTCGATTAGGGCCAAATGGCTTTCTACCAAGACACTATTATGTATGAGCCAAGATCCTCTCCAAGGTCACTTCATGCTATTGACACACTTGGAAAAGGAACTTGGAATACTTAAATTCATTCACTCACATTGCCTCATTAAAAAGACAAGGCAGCTAAGGTGAATTCACATCAAAGTTGCTAACTAAACCTAACTCATAGTGAGGTATGAAAATCCCACTTTTTTCTCTGATAAGAAATTAGTCCTAAAGAGCTCTGCTTTTAATATAAGTGAAAAATAGTATAGATCCTAAACTAATTTTAGGGACTAAACTAATTTTAGTCAAGGGACTAATGTATAGCCCTCTGCCTCAAGAAATTTGTGGTAATACTATCCTATAGACACACAAATGTATGTGCATTCTGCAGAAGCTGCATTAAGTTACAGGGGCAAGAAATGTTTCACAGACTTTTTGTTTTGAATGAGTAGAAATGTCTATGCCAGTATACAATTCAGAAATTAATTTTCCTTCAGTTATAATAACTGATTCTGACAAAATAAGATAGTTATATGGTAACTTTAACAAATAGAAAGAATTAGAGATCAACTTTATAAAAATATATTCCTGGTGATGATTGATTTTTATATCATTTTATGTGCATTACAAAGGAAACCATTTTTCTAGAATCTTTTGTATTTTTCTTACATCTTCCATTGAACATTTTTCTTATTCTCAGTATTTTCTTTTTTATACATCTTTTTATTTCTCTCTTATATGTACCAATATATCTTTATTTCATTTTAGAGCTCTGTAGATGAATTTTAACTCTTAGAATACATTTTTTTTCTTTTTCTTTTTTTCTTCCAGTACAGAAGGTATTCTCTATCTTAGTACACTTCAAGGTCTACTATTATGTGACTGTTTCCTTTTCCTCCTGTTTCCTATTCCCAACATAAAAGACAGCCATTCTGGCACAGATATAAAATTAGTTTTGCTCAATGGATTTCTTGTCATGCATATGCACAAAGCTTCATTTACCTTCAATTTAGGTTTTTGTTTTCCTCTGGTGACTCATTTTGCTGCATCTGTGTTTGTTCTATAACCTGTGGATAAGGCATGTTTCTCTGGCAGGGAGCTGGCTGAGCACTTGCTGTAGACTGCCATGTGTTAGCAATTTTTGAATGCAGTTCAGGGGTACCCCATCCTCTGCATCAGATATTACTGCTCTTTACATAATTCCTATGTGGTTGTCAGCTTAGATCTTGTTTGTTTATCTCAGGGATTTGTTGTCATTTTTATTGTTGTTAATTCATTTAGTATATCACAGATGCTCTTGTTATATTCCCAGTGGTAAATAGATACAAGTTTTACTGATTGTGGTAAAACAGATCAGATATTTAGTTATGGTTACCAGTTTGCCCCTTTTCCAATGCTAAATGTGGCCATAATGCTTTATTCTCTTTTTTTTTTTTTCTGATCTTTTGAATTTACTCTGTACATTTCAGTCTTTCTTACATAACGGTGGAAACCCATTCCAGCCACAAGCTTTTCATAAACAGTTCACAGCCTATTGTTTTCAAATGGATTGCTACTTAAATGTCTTTGAGATATTTTTCCTTCTGAATAACTGCATTACGTCGCCTATTTTACAAATTAGTGTTGTTTAAATACTTCTTAAGATGTGAGTCTTAGTTTCAGAGTTTATGTGGTTAAGGTGTAGGGTTAGTAGCCAGAGAGGAAAGCAGCTTATGCAATAAGAATTGGCACAGAAAAAATTTATTGGGCAATTTTGGAGCTTGCTTAAATCTTGTGTTTTTGATATTTGGGACAGCAAAAAATTTCAAAATAATTAGATTTAATTTTTGTATTTAAGCATAGACGGTTACCAAACAAGACTTTTCACATACTTAAAGAGACAATTACTAACCAGTCATGGGGATTGTTTAATAACTCCCTTTCTTGGCAAGGCTATTTGATTCTGAGAGAAAATGACTAATCACAAATTATTAATTGCTTGGAAATACCTCAAAACAACTATAGGGAAGTAGAATTGCTTCAACTGTGAAACTGGGGAATTACTTTTGTCCCACTGTGACCTCTGTTCCAATATCAAAGCTTGTCCATCCCGTCACATGAACAATAATTTTTTAAAATCCCAGTGTCAAAACCATGGCTCTTCCTTGTGTATTAGGTGATGTTAATTGCTGCACTGAATGAACCCAAAAAAGTCCACAATGACTTAAAAATTGTATCACTTTCCTAGGGATGCTGAGACAAAGTGCCACAAACTGGGTGGCTTAAAACAACACAAATTTATTCTTTCACTGTTCTAGATGCTAGAAGTTTGAAATCAAGGTACTGATAGGGTCATGCTTCCTCCAAAGCTGCTAGAGAGGAGAATCCTTTCTTGCGTCTTTCAGCTTCAGGTAGGTTTGTGGAAGTGTGACTCCCGTCTCTGGTTCCATATTTATGGCTGTCTTCCTACTGTGTCTGTCTTCATGTCTTTACATGATGTTCTCTTTGTGTGTCTATGTCTGTACCCAAATTTCCCACTTTTTATAAGGACATCAGTCATATTGGATTAATGGCCTACCATAACTCCAATATAACCTCATCTTAACTAATCACATTTATAACAGTCCTAATCCAAAGAGATCACATTCTGATCTATTGGGAATTATGATTTCAACATGTCATTTTGGGGGGAAACAATTTAACCCAAAACAAACACTAAGAAGTTTATTTCTTATTAAGGTAAACTGCTGTATAGGTAAAACAGGTTGACAGGGTTATTCTCTATACAGTCAATCAAGAACAGACTAACAGAAGCTCTGACATCATCAAAACATGGTTTCCAATGTTACCTTGGAATGTATAGCCATATCAGACTTCCAGAAGGGATAAAGAACATAGAAGGCAGGCCAGGCGCAGTGGCTCATGCCTGTAATCCCAGCACTTTGGGAGGCCAAGATGGGTGGATCACCTGAGATCCGGAGTTTGAGACCAGCCTGACCAACATGGTGAAAACCTGCCTCTACTAAAAATTCAAAATTAGCTGGGCATGGTTGCCTGTGCCTGTAATCCCAGCTACTCAGGAGGCTGAGGCAGGACAATCGCTTGAACACAGGAGGCGGAGGTTGCGGTGAGCTGAGATCACGCCATTGCACTCCAGCCTGGGCAACAAGAGCGAAACTCCGTCTCAACAAAACAAACAAACAAAAGAACAAAGAGGGCAAAGAGTGAAAGATTTTTACAGGCCAGATGTGGAAACAGCACCTGAAACTCCTGTTCACAATGAATTAGCTGGAAAGATAAGGAAGCCTGGGAAATGTGGTTTAGCTGTGTATCCTTGATGAAAAGAAGAATATGGGTCTTTTTTTGAGCAGAAAGGAATCTCTCACTCTTCTGTACAATTGCATTCTAGGGCATTTTATGAGAGAAAATGAACATTATCCTACATGATTGGGGTAACCATACTTCCTGGATTCCCTAGGACTACCTTGATTTACGCTTATTGTCTCTGAACAATTATTAATAGCACTTCCACTTTTTCTATAAACTGACCTGATTTGATGATTTGGTTCATAATTTATATGTTCATCATATCAGATGAGAAGCCAAGGAGGAGAATTCTCCATTTTGTAAAAGAATATATCAAAGGTGCCTATTGAAAACAAGAAATCGACTTGCTGGGCTCCTCAAGGGAAAACATTTTGTTTAGTATGTTTCCAATTCTACTAAAATGAGATTCGGCAAGATTTTGGACCATATGTCTTTAGCACTCTCTAAACTGGAATGACTAAAAAGGTGCTTAAAAATTTTAACAAAGTACAAATATATACCTGTCTAGAAAATGTGTCCTTTAAAATGAATTTCTAAGTCAGCTGAAAAATAGTAGTGGCCCCTGTATTACTTTCTTATCTATACTCAAAATAAATATATCTTGGTGCTTTGTTAATAAAAGTTATTGTTATCATTTTGTTTTGTTTTTGAGACAGGGTCTTGCTCTGTTGCCCAGGATGGAGTGTAGTGGTGTTCTTATAGCTCACTGCAGCCTTGCCTTCCCAGACTCAAGCCATCCTCTCACCTTAGCCTCCTAAGTAGCTGGGACCACAGGTGTGTATGCACACCACCATGCCTGGCTATTTTTTTCTAAATTTATTTTTTAATTAATTAATTTATTATTATTATTTCTTTTTTGGTAGAGATGGGGTCTCCCTGGGCATAGGCTGGTCTTAAACTCCTGGCTCAAGTGATCTTCCCACCTTGGCCTCCCAAAGTGCTAGGTTTACAGGGATGAGCCACTGTACCAAGCCTAATAAAGTTTTTGGTAGGTCATCATTTTATTGAATATTAAGGCAGAAAAAGACTTCCTAAGAGAAATCTGGTATCAAGCCCCTAAATTATTGCAATTCTGCTTACATGAATTGAGTCTGGCTTTACTTTGTAAAAGCACATATTGAAGTGTTCTTAAGATTGTCTGTCCTTCTTTGGGCTGCTATAACAAAATACCATAGAATGGGCAGAATATAAACAACAGAAATGTATTTCTCACACTTTTGGAGGCTGTGAGGTGCCAGATCGAGTTTCAGTGCCTGGTGGAAGTCCAACTTCCTTTTCTTGTAACCTCATATGGTGGGGAGTAGGGTTGGGATTATTTCCCTTGGGTCTCTTTCATAAAGACACTAATTCCATTAATGAAGGCTTTGCCCTCATGATTTAATCACGTACTGAAGGTCCCATCACCTAATAAGATCACATTAAGAATTTTAATTTTAAACTATGAATTTCAGGATACACAAGCATTCAGACCATAGCTTCATCCTTGGAATTTCTTCAATCCTTCTGAGATTCCTCATCATCATGAAATGTTCTATATACTATATTTAAGAAACAAAGTATGCCCCTTCATTTTAAAAATAAATCCAAGTATAAAAAGACCTTGAAAGAACTCATTTATCTTTTGCTACACCTCTATAGAGTACTTTCATAGCTTTGTCACCAATCCCTTGGTAAAAAAGAAGTCGAAACCTCTGGAATTTGAGCTTAAATTCTCCTGTAGATGATTCAGGAAAGCATGCTAAATACCTTATAATAGATAATAAGATTTAAGTTAGTTTTCATAACACAGCTGCATAATAAAGTATATATATATGTGTATGCACTTGCTTTTATATAAATAATTCACATAAGAATTCAAGCATATGTGTCAAAGGCATGATTGGGATTATGTTTCCCATTAAGCATTTTGCTGGGGTCAATGAATTCAGGGACTTCATGGGAAGGTTTACAGTCATTGTGCATCCTTGCCAATATCTCTCAACTGACAATAAAACACAACTGAAAGGCTTTGGTTTATTCACTGGCTGCAAACAGAAATTTTCTGAATGTCCTCTGGAGTCTTATACAAGTCTCCTCTGGTATTACGCTGGAAAAAAAAATCTGACTCCATTTATTTTACCATTGCTTGAAAATCTGAAATAGTTTGTCCTTGACAGCTATCCAAGAAAATAGAGACAGTATTTTGCACAATAACAATAATGCCACCAGTGGTTTCAAATGTAGTAGACTCAAAAATCCCTCTCTCATTACAATTATAGATACATCATCCAGTTAGTATCCTATAAATTTGGATCATAAAAATAAGCTCAATACACACGCCAAAATACTTTCTTTAGAAGGTATTTAGACAAGTTCTTGATTACAAAAAAGAAAGAAAGGAAGGAAGGAAGAATAAAAGCAAGCAAGGAAGGAAAGAAAAAAAATCAAACAATTGAGGGGGAAGGGAAAAATAAATTAAATAATTGATGATAACACTAGGTTTTATGCTTTTGCTCTTAGCACTGTGAAAAAAAAGGTAGAATATTGAACCAGAAAAAAATGAATTTATATCTACAATTTCATTGACATGTATTCCATATCTACTGTAATAGCAATTAACATATTTTTCACTGATATAATTTTCAAGAGATTTTGAGTCATTAAGATGGGTAATTAGCACTCGATATTAATAGGTATATTTGTAATCCAGGTATAGGTAATTGCAACAGTCAGTTAAACTTAATAATCACTCCATTCTGCACAAGTCTCCAGATTTTCTGAGCACATAACTTTGGAAGAGCACTTTAGAAAATAAATTTCTCATTTGTAGTAGCCTAAGTGACTCTCACAGAGATGCAATTTTTAAAGAGTGTACATAGAATCAATTAAGAAGTGCAGAATTAGTAATGTGTATGATTTGAGTTCTAACGATACATGAAAATAATTTTGGGCATTTGTTTGATAAATGTTTCACAAATGGATTTAAATGCCTTATATACTTTTTAAAAACACATTATTAAGCAAAGACTAAAAAAAAAGTTGTCACAAACTTTTAAAGAGGAAAGTGTCACCTTCCAAACCTTATTTTTAGATACTCTGAGTGTGAGTCACTGCTGAATTTTGCATCCAAAACCTCATGAGCAAAATTGGCTATAAATTTCATTATTTTTCTTATCTTTTCTCTTTCAGAAGTATTTTTGAATGGTTCCCAAGTTATTCTTGTCTAAATCCACCATTCTCCTGTACATATTCTGCCTCACAAAATAAATTATAAATATGGTTGACAAATAATGGCATCCATTTTTAACTCAGCCCTAATCAATACTGAAATTGTGTTACTGAATGGGCACCTGCTTACTAGTATTGTGGTGTCAGTGGCATTGCTTATATTTATTAAGCACAACTACTGTCCAGGAACTCTGCTGGGGGCACAGATGTGGAGTGGAAAAATCCTAGGATATAGACTAGTCAGATAGACTTTGATTCTGAAGTTAGCTTCTTCATTTACTAGCTGTGAGCATGTTAAGTCACTGGGGTTTTCTTGAGATTTTTTGAAACTTAGTTTCCTCATCTTTAACATATTTTATTTTATTTTTATTTTTTATTTTTATTTTATTATTATTATACTTTAAGTTTTAGGGTACATGTGCACAATGTGCAGGTTTGTTACATATGCATACATGTGCCATATTGGTGCGCTGCACCCATTAACTCGTCATTTAGCATTAGGTATATCTCCTAATGCTAATGCTACACAGATAGGAGAGTCTGAAGATAAATAAAATGTACTACTTAAAGTGTTTTCCATGAAGTAAATATTCAAATATTAGTTCTAGCTCATTCCTGCTTTCTACTTTTTTTCTATTTTATCAATTTCTTTTTCATGATTATATTGCAGAGGTTTATAGATTTTCTCATTTTCTACTTATATACTTTTTATGAACTCAAGAAAAGCCAGGGAATGTTCATTCTATTTCAAGGACTTTGCTCTTAAAGAGATTTCTACATTTCCTCCTGAATTGTCACTACTGTGGTTCTGTGGTCTACATTCAATGTTTGTTTGTTTTAATTTTGCACTTTCCACATTCCATGTGTTTCTTTGCAGCATGAAGTTTTCCTCTATTCCACTTTTTTTTCTGTGCTCCACATTTATGCTGAATAAAGTACTTTTTTGGAATTCATCTTCTACTTATCAAAGTGTTTTAGGCCATATAATCTAAGGAAAATCCCATGGCTTCCTAGTCAATGGAATTGACTAGCATTGCTTTCTTGTTCTAGTGATCCCCTGACTACATAGAAAAACTATGTTTGGCTTTTTCCTATTCCCTTCTGTGGGATGCGAGTTGCAGTTAATTTTTAGAACATTTTTTCCCCAATGGAACAATATAGTAAACATTTTTAAGGGTTGTAAAATGTGCCTTAACATTTTTAATGGCTATGTATATATGATGAGTTATAATTAAGACCATCTTGATCTATACAATTTTCTATTATTTGCTATTACAAACATCACTAAATGTCTGTTAAGCTTATGCTAAATGTTTGCACATATTTAAGAATGTTAGTGTCAATTGAGAAAGTTCTCATTTATTAAGGATATTTATCTTATTTAATATATTTTCAAATTTTTTTCCAGATTGTCTTTTGTCTCCTTGGTTGATTTTGTCTTTGTTGCTTTTGTGATTTGTTTTATCACATGTACTCCTGTGGCAAATGCTTTTTATTCCTGTCTGTCAATATTTTCTGTAATATTGAATTTTGGAATACTGTTAATATCCTTCTCAATTAGGATTATTTAAATTTTTATCACATATAGAGTTCTAGTAATATCATGGTTTAATTTTTAAAAATTATTTAAATATTAAGTCTATCCAAGTTAATTTCATTGTATAGTATTAAGTGGAATCCTAAGTCTCCATGTATTAACAAAAACATTTACTATTTTAAATTATCACACTGATTTCAAATGTAGCTTTGAGCAAGTGTGCATGTATGTGTGTATATATGTGTTTGTGTTCACATAAATATATTTTTCCTTTCAAATTGCTATGTTCTATTTATTTATTTCTTTTTATGCTAATTCTATATCACTTAATTATTATACTTTTAAAATAATTGTTATATATAAACACACTTTACCTCATTAGTATTCATTTTTAACTTTGTCTTCACTATATTCTTGTTTTTATTTAGCTATTATATTTGAGATAATTGATATTTTCACAGTAGTTATACTGTATCTTTCCATTTCTTCAAGTTCTCAGTATTCTTTATGTTTTTCTTCATTTAGAGTTTTAAGTTAATTTAATTTTATTTTTTCCTATGGCGACTTTTAAAATTTCCTTCTTAGTATTTATTGTTATTATATAGAAAACTATGAATTGTGAACACATGCAGTTGTTTTACATCTATCAGGAGTCTGAATCCACAGCCAAATTTGTAATAGCTGTGACAAACGTATTATGCTGCGTTTCTTCACCCTTGCATAACGTTGCAGACCAGCTTCCTCTAAACAGGGAAAACCTGACCCAAAACAACATCTATGTTTTCGCTACAGTTTCAACTCAAATATAAAAACAAAAAAACAAAACTTTAAACCTAAACACATTTTGATTTTGAGCAAATTATCTGATCTTTCCATGCTTCAGACTCTTCATCTGGAAAAGAACTTAAGGAAAGTACCGAATTCTTAGTTTATTTTGTTGCAAAGATTAAAAGGGTCATAAAGCAAAGCACATACATTTAAATGTCAATAATTGTTAATTTTGACATTGATATTATTATTAATATTATTAAGAAAGTCAGAGGTCATTTTTATTTTCTGTTTAATTGTCCATTTGAGTTCATTAAAACTTTTAATTTCAGGAGACAGAAACCTAACTCTCATAACCTCCACTCCAAAAAGCCATGGGGAATGAGATCAATAGCTTTAGTAAGATGCTCATCAATTATGTACAGAGGACAATGATCATAAAACAAATTGGTAGCTTTTATTGGAACAATATTTTATTAATTTTCAAAATTATATAAAAATATAAATATATACATAATTGTATATAAATATAAAATTATGTATTATATAAATAAAAACTTATTTCAGATTTTTATCTTTTACAACTTTCTACTAGTCTTCAGGTATGCAATGTGCTTTTTTTCTAATCTGTTGAATTGAATTCTTAATTCACTTATTTTAATTATTTTTGAGATTAAAGATATTTAAAACTACAATTTGAATTTTTTGAATACAGCTATTATGGCAACTCATATGTTTAGATATGAAGAGTTCTCAATACCATTATCACCATAATAAGCTGAAATTGTAGTCATAATTTTCATTTTGAAGGAAGAAATGTTTAGGAGCCCAACTTTTTAAAATTTTTAAAGTCATTTAAAAAGTAATAAGCCGTTATTTCCAAATTTTGTTGAATCCCTTTCATAAATTTTGTCTACAACATCAATCTCTGGAAATATATTGGGGTATTGTGGCATGCTAAATTATTACCCAATGTTCCATCTGTAAACATATATTTAGCATTTTTTAAATACATTTTTTTAAATTAAAAATTTTTAAATTTCAAATTTGTTCAGAATTCTAGTTATTCTGTAGCTTTCTGGGAATTATTTGAATTTGAGCCTTGCAAGCTTATGACAAGTCAATAAACTTCCTTATCTTTGTGTCATCCCTCCTTGAAGGAAAGTTCTTTTGATATGATAATATTTGCTGTAAATGGCCACTCACCAGCCTACACAGAAAATAGTCATTACAAACTGCATTACCTCCACATCATGACAACTAAAACTCTAAACTCCTTATAATTGTGTAAAAGATAATAAATAGCTATAAGTTTTCTGTCTCAAGAATTGTCAGTCTTTATGTTAATCTCTACATGTGTTTTTTCTAACACTCTGAAATCCATATTATATACTCAACATTTTACAAGTGGGATAAATACTCTTATAAGTATTATGTCATAATACATGCTAATTCCATGTGATTAATCAGGTTGCTTATATTCATCCTCAGTCTAGCAATACAATTTGTGACTCAGAAACAAAACAACAACAAAAAAGTAGCTGCTAATTATGTAAAATTGAAACTAGAAAATGTTAAGTAGATAAACTCAAAACATGTTGTTGATATCCTGGGCTAAGCAATTTTAGTATTAATTATTTACCTTAAGTTATTATTACTATAAAACATATAAATCTAAAATAATAAAATCAGTGGTGAACAATTCAGCCTTCTGCTTTATTTTAACAAGTCATCAATCACATTTCTTCTTTCTTAAAAATGATAGTTTTCCTATTGGTGTTTGTGGATAATTACTGTAAATGACTTAATATTACATGATTTAATAGTTTCAGGATTTATGATTTAATATTTTTAGTAGTTAGGAAGTTATAGATAGTAGTTAACCAATTAATATACCATCAAAGGGCTTTAAGTAGATATTGGCATTCTAAAGCTGACTGTCGAGATATAAATACTTGTCTAGCTTACTGTCTCTATCCTACTACATGTACTTTTTGGTTTATGTATTTACTTTCTTCCCTCCCTCTCATTTTTCTTTTTCTGTCATCAATTCTTTCTCCTTCATTCTTCCCTATGGAGTCCTAAGGAAATGAAGTAGATGACTAAACTTTGATGTATTTACTGAGTAAATTGTTATATTTTTCATTATTTTTAAAAATAGGTGAGTGGAAAGAAGTTGATATTTTCTTTTATAAAGAGGACCCAAAAAAGAGTTATCATTAGATGTCGTTTTCTGTAAATCACTGATTCTCTACAATCTCTATTAAGGAGTAAGTAATTAATATTCACTTTGCTATACCACCCCTTTTTGCATTTAAGTCCATTTTGATGCAAATTCTTTCAAACTCAGCTAAATTTTAGCAAAGTATTTTTTGTGCTCTCCAAAATTCTTATAGTTGTTTTTCCTGTGCTATATAGTTCAGAATCATATTTTTCTCATTGTATTCATCAAATTATTCTCCCTTTTGTGCAGATACTTTCCAGCTAGACTTAGGTAACAGTTGACAAGAAGCACAGCATATAAAATTCTTTCATACAAGGCTTGAGTTGCTGTTACAATTGCTTCTTTGTTTCAAGACCTCCATGATTCCAGGTTTGTTCCTCCCCTTTTTCTGTATCATTAAACATTACCTCTCCTTGTAAAAATTGTTTACAGTTACCCTCAGGAGGTACTCTAATAATTTTTAATACTAAAGGTTACTGTCTGGAGACATTGTTTCATAGGTAACAAAATATAAGCTAAGCTCCCATTGTTATGTGAAAAATATTCCTTTTTATTGTCCTCATATTTTTTCCTCAAATGCACTACAAATGTCCTTTATATCATATCATTATAGAGGAGCTTCTTTGATGCAGTTGACAGAATGAAATAAAAATCTTTTATATCTACAGATAGCTTTTGCCTAAATTCAACTAAAGTAGTATTTCTTTATTAAATAATGCTTAAGATATTTTAATTAAAATATTTTAATATAATATGCTCCTATGGTTTGTGTAATTGCAACTGTATCACTCATTTCAGGAATCATAGTAAAATATTAAAATTATAGAACCATAGTTCCTTAATATAGAATACAGTATATTAAAACTCTTTTTTAATATACTTCTTAAAGTATGCCTTTATTGTAATGCCATTCATGCATCCAGAAATTCTGCTTTTTAGAAATGATTTTATATTCATTACCAAAGCTTAATCTAGACATACTGGGAAACCTATGTAAATGCGATTTAAGTTTAATAATTGTTTGGATAACTTTATTAAGCACATCCCTAAGGATCAAGGGCAAGATGTATAAGGTAATTTTTAAAAACTTAATTATTATTCCTATTTTTTCCAATTGAATTTTTTTGTGTCAGGTAGTGTGTCAAATTTTCCAGTAGTATATGCTGTATAAATATCTAACATAAAGCTGTGAGTCTTGTTTTTTGCTTCTGTGATAGACTCTATTATCTGTGAGACATTCTCATGGGCTACTACACAGATAAGATAAATTTCGGATTGAGTGTAATTTCTCTTCACTATCTGTAACTTTTTCTTGTAATTGTTACAATTCACCATAGTATGTGGTTATGCATACCCAGCTGAGATGTCCTAGGATATCTCATAAATTCTTCTAGAGTATCCTAAGTACTCAGTTACTTATTCTAAAGTTCCTTTCAGAACTGAGTTTCTTCACTACAACCAACTGAACAGATATATTGGAAACTACTTGAAAATCCTCCTACAAAATTGGACAAATTGGATCTGTTTGTGGTTTTGCTTGCTGATGTACAAATTGACAGTGGCAGATGACTAGGGATTCATTGAGGTGGGAGTGTACCACGGCAGAAATAGATTGTTCATTTGCTTGATGGATAGACGTAGAAAAGAAAGCAGTGTACAGAAGATTTTCCTAAAGGTGACTGTTGTTTCTGGCTGTGGGTGTGAATGGAGGAATCACTTTGTCTGGCTTAGTGACTTGGCTGCTGAATTGGAAGCAATAACTGCTATGCTGGGCAGAAGATTTAGAGATGCCATGTACCCTCTGCTTCTGCTCTTTTAACCAAGAAAGAATCCACTGAAACCAGAACAAAATACAAATTTACATTTCTGCAGTGACAACATGGCATAAATTAAGTCACCTGAAAAATGGAAAGTTTTCTATTAAATGTGTGATAATAAATATCTTCATGCCATAATGATAATTTCCTATCCTTCTATTAAGTTTGGCTTCACCTTTAAGGCTTTCAAGTCATTTCTCCATGAAAGTTCTGCCACAAATCTATGAGTATTATAAATAGCTAATCTTAAGGAATCAATGTTTCTCATAAGGGCTACTTAATGGCTTAGAAATCATAGTAGTGGTATCACTTGACTCAGATGTGATTGCTTACAAGATATAGACTCCATTTGGATTCAACTGGACTAATTTTAATATAGATCTGTTCTACCAGTTCCTAGTTACTCAGGAAACTGTAGTAATGTGTGCTTTATACTGCATTCAAGGAGCTGTCTATCAATCTATCTGTCTTAAAAATTTGGAACATTAGAAAAATAAATTCTATCTCATCTTCTCATAAAATTCTAGCCAACTCTTGATTTAGCAGTTTTAGATCTCTTGAGATGAAAAGATTTTCAAGACTTCATTAAAGGCACAAAATAATTGACAAAATTTTACTATTTCAAATGTTATTTTTCCAAAAGTATTTCAAATTTTGTTGTTATTACATACCATTCCCTTTTTCCACTGATGATTTGGTTAATTCATTTCTACTACCACCCTCTAAAAATGAATAATTGCTTGATAGATGCCCTGAAGCAATTTGTGCACACCTTTTAATACCATATATTTTATTGAACACATGGTCCCTGGATTTTCTATTATTCAAATTATGTACATACATAGCTTTTAGGCACTAAAGTGCTGATAAGTTATAGGTATAATTTTAAGTTAGATCTTATATATGACAACTCTATATGTGAAAGTGGGAAATGCATTGAGTTACAAAATTTACAGTTAACTTGTTCCAGTCAGGCTAGTAATGGAAATAAGGAATATTTCATTCATATATATCAAAAATGAGATAATTATATGTTTTATATTTTATTAAATAATAGACTAATAAAATAGTATCCTATAAAAAGAGATAAAACACTATTCTTTTCTTGAAAAATGTGCTTTGTGAAGGTTTCAGATAAGTTCTTCTTTGCATAGCTATAGATGTTAATAAAAATGTTTTAGTACAAGAAAACTAATGCCTTTTTCTTTAGGGTTTATATATATATTATGATATATGTATATATGAGATATGCATATATTCTTGTGTATGTGTTTCCAAATAACAAGAAAATTCGCCAGGTGCATACCTATTGTCTAAACATTTTACTATTGAATTAAAAATCCTATTGTTAAACTATGAGAATACATGTTTTCACTTTGTGTTTTACTGCAAACTATTCTATAGAACTTCAAATTATGAAACTATAATCCAGTGCATGAAACCAATGTCATCTATATTGACAGAATTACATCAAGTGTAGAATTCAATTTAAATTAAGGTGAACTGTAAACTGCTGAGTGGTGAGGAAGGTGCCTGTGATATCACTGTATTCCTCAAAATGTGGTTATACACAATAAGCACGTAATACATATTTTTATGAACATACTGAATTTGGGATGATATTATGCATCTTTTCTTCTACAATAACCCATGTGATAGTAAATCTAAAGGGAAAGGTTAAAACAATTCACCAAATATGCCATGAAAATAAACTATGTTTGAATAAGACACTTCAAGTAGCATATATGCCATTGGTATAAATACCTAATACAGTTTGGCTCTGTGTCCCCACCCAAATCTCAGCTGAAATTATAATTCCCATGTGTCAGAGGAGGGGCATGGTGGGAGATTTATTTATAATATCTATATAATATTTAATATATATTTATATTTTATTTATTTGATTTGATTTATTTAATTTATTTAATGTTACATATCTCATGTATATATTTATAATTATGGGAATGGATTTTTCCCTTGTTTTTCTTGTGATGGTGAGTAAGTTCTCATAAGAGCTGATGGTTTTAAAGTGTGGCAGCTTCCCCCTCACTCTCTTTCTCCTGCCCCCATGTAAGATGTGCCTTGCTTCCCCTTTGCCTTCTGCCATGATTATAAGTTTCCTGAAGCCTCTCCAGCCATGTGCAACTGTAAGTCAATTAAACCTCTTTCCCTTACAAATTACCCAGTCTAAAGTAGTCTTTTATAGTAGTGTGAAAATAGACTAATACAGAAAATTGGTACCAGAATTTGGGGGCACTGCTATGAAGATACCTGAAAATGAGAAAGGGACCTTGAAACTGGGTAACAGGCAGAGGTTGGAACAGTTTGGAGGGCTCAGAAGAAGACAGGAAGATGTGAGAAAGTTTGGAACTTCCTAGAGACTTGTTGAATGATTTTGACCAAAATGCTCATAGTGATATAGACAATGAGGTCCAGGCTGGGGTGGTCTCAGATGGAGATGAAGAACTTATTGGGAACTAGAGCAAAGGTCACTCTTGCTATGCTTTAGCAAAGAGACTGGCAGCATTGTTCCCCTGCCCTAGAGATCTGTGGAACTTTGAACTTGAGAGAGTTGATTTAGGGTATCTGGCAGAAGAAGCTTCTAAGCCGCAAAACATTCAAGATGTGACCTGGCTTTTTCCTAAAACATGGAGTCATATGCTTTCATAAGTATGCCAACTCAAAAAGAGATGGTCTGAAATTGGAATGTATGTTTAAAAGGGAAGTGGAGCATAAAAGTTTACAAAAATTTACAGCCTGACCATGTGGAAGAAAAGAAAAACTGATTTTCTTCCTTTTAAAAATTTAATTTAATTTTAAATTCTGGGATACATGAGTAGGACATGCAGGTTTGTTATATAGGTAAATGTGTACCATGGTGGTTTGCTGCACGTATCAATGCATCACCTAGGTATTAAGCCTCATGTGCATTAGCTAATTTTCCTGATGCTCTCCCTCCCTCCACCCCCTAACAGGCCCCAGTGTGTGTTGTTTCCCTCCTTGTGTCCATGTGTTCTCATTGTTCAGCTCCCAATTATAAGTGAGGACATGTGGTGTTTGGTTTTCTCTTCCTGTGTTAGTTTGCTGAGGATATGGCTTCCAGCTCCATCTATGTTGCTGCAAAGGACATGATCTCATTCCAGCTTTTTGGTTGCATAGTATTCCATGGTTTTTACATACCACATTTTCTTTATCCAGTGTATCACTGATAGGCATTTGGGTTGATTACATGTCTTTGCTATTGTGAATTGTGCTGCAATGAACATATGCATGCGTTTTTATACTAGAATGGTTTATATACCATTGGGCATATACCCAGTAATGGGATTGCTGCGTCAAATGGTATTTCTGGTGCTAGGTCTTCAAGGAATCACCACACTGTCTTCCACAGTGTTTGAACTAATTTACATTCCCACCAACAGTGTAAAAGCATTCCTATTTCTCCATAGCCTCACCAGCATCTGTTGTTTCTTGACTTTTTAATAATCACCATTCTCACTGGCGTGAGATGGTATCTCATTGCGGTTTTGATTGGCAATTCTTTAATGCTCAGTGATGTTGAACTTTTATTCATGTTTTTTGGCCACATAAAAGTTTTCTTTTGACAAGCTTCCCTTCATATCGTTTACCCACTTTTTAATGGGGTTGTTTGTATTTTTCTTGTAAGTTTGTTTAGGATCCTTGTAGATTCTTGATATTAGACCTTTTTCAGATGGATAGATTGCAAAAATTTTCTCCCATTCTGTAGGTTGTCTGTTCACTCTGATGATAGTTTCTTTTGCTGTGCAGAAACTCTCCAGTTTGATTAGATCCCATTTGTCAGTTTTTGCTTTTGTTGCAATTGCTTTTGATGTTTTTGTCATAAAAATCTTTACCTGTGCCTAAGTCCTGGATGGTATTGCCCAGATTTTCTTCTAGAATTTTTATAGTTTGGGGTTTTACATTTAAGTCTTTAATCCATCTTGAGTTAATTTTTGTATAGGTGTAAGAAAGGGGTCCAGTTTCAATTTTCTCATATGGCTAGCCAGTTTTCTCAGCACCATTTACTATATAGGGAATCCTTTCCCCATTGCTTGTTTTTGTCAGGTTTGTTGACGATCAGATGGTCATAGATGTGTGGTCTTGTGGTCTTATATCTGAGTTCTCTATTCTGTTCCATTGGTCTATGTGTGTGTTTTTATGCCAGTACTATGCTGTTTTGGTTACTGTAGCCTTGTAGTACAGTTTGAAGTCAAGTATCATGATGCCGCCAGCTTTGTTCTTTTTGCTTAGGATTATCTTTGCTATATGGGCTCTTTTTTGGTTCCATAGGAATTTTAAAGTAGTTTTTCCTAATTCTGTGAAGAATGTTAATGGTAGTTTAATGAGAATAGATTAGATCTATAAATTACTTTGGACAGTATGGCTATTTTTGTGATATTTATTCTTCCTATACATGAGCGTGGAATGGTTTTTCATTTGTGTCCTCTCTTATTTCCTTGAGCAGTGGTTTGTAGTTCTTCTTGAAGAGGTCCTCCACTTCCCTTGTTCACTGTTTTCCTAGGTATTGTATTCTCTCTGTAGCAATTGTGAATGTGAATTCATTCTTACTTTGTCTCTCCGCTTGTCTATTGCTGGTGTATAGGTATGCTTGTGGTTTTTGCACATTGATTTTGTATCCTGTGACACTGCTGAAGTTGCTTATCAGCTTAAGGATCTTATGGGCTCAGACAATGGGGTTTTGTAGATATAGGATCATGTCATCTGTAAACAGAGACAGTTTGACTTCCTCTCCTCCTATTTGAATATGCTTTACTTCTTTCTCTTGCCTAATTGCCCTGGCCAGAACTTCCAATATTATGTTGAATAGGAGTGGTGAGATAGGGCATACTTGTCTTGTGCTGGCTTTCAAGGGGAATGCTTCCAGCTTTTGCCCATTCAGTATGATATTGGTTGCGGGTGTGTCATAAATGGCTGATTATTTTGAGGTATGTTCTATCAATACCTAGTTTATTGAGAGTTTTTAATACGAAGGGATGTTGAATTTTATCGAAGGCATTTTCCACATCTCTTGAGATAATTATGTGCTCTTTGTCTTTAGTTCTGCTTATGTGATGAATTACATTTATTGATTTGCATATGTTGAAACAGCTTTGCATCCCAGGGATGAAGTCAGCTTGTTCGTGGTGCATAAGCTTTTTGATGTGCTGCTGGATTCAGTTTGCCAGTAATTTACTGAGGATTTTTACATCAATGTTCATCAGGGATATTGGTCTGAAGTTTTCTTTTTCTGTTGTATCTCCGCCAGGTTTTGGTATCAGGATGATGCTGGTCTCATAAAATGAGTTAGAGATTAGAACTATTCCTCCTTTTCAATTGTTTGGAACAGTTGTAGAAGAAATGGCACCAGCTCCTCTTTGTACCTCTGGTAGAATTCAGCTGTAAATTCATATGGTCCTGAGATTTTTTTTGGTTGATAGACTATTTATTACTGCCTCAATTTGAGAACTTGTTATTGGTCTATTCAGAGATTCAACTTCTTTCTGGTTTAGTCTTGGGAGGGTGAATGTGTCCAGCAATTTATCCATTTCTTCTAGGTTTTCTGGTTTGTTTGCATGAGGTGTTTATAATATTCTCTGATAGCTGTTTGTATTTCTGTGGGGTCAGTGGTGACATTCCCTTTATCATTTTTATTGTTGTATTTGATTCTTCTCTCTTCTTTATTAGTCTAGCTAGCAGTCTATCTATTTTGTTATTTTTTTCAAAAAACCAGCTCCTGGATTCATTGTTTTTTGTTTTATTTTTGTTTTTGTTTTTGTTTTGAACCATGAAAAACTGATTTTCTAGGGAGAAAATAAAGCTGCCTGCTGAAGAAATTTGAGTAAGAGTAGCTGAGTGTAAATAGTCAAGACAATGAGGAGAATTTCTCCAGAGCATTTCAGAGATCTTCACAGCAGCTCCTCCCATCATAGTTCTGGAAGCCTAGTAGGAAAAAATGGTTTCTTAGACCAGGCCCCACTGCTCTATGCAGCCTTGAGACATAGTACCCTGCATCCCAGGTGCTCCAACTCCAGCCATCGCTAAAAGGGTCCCAGGTACAGCTTGGGCCATTGCTTTGGAGGGTGTAAGCCCTAAGCCTTGGCAGCTTCCATGAGGTGTTTGGCCTACAGGTTGCCAGAAGACAGGAGTTGAGCTTTGGGAGCCTCTGCCTAGATTTCAGAGGATATATGGAAATGTCTGGATGCAGAAGTCTGCTGCAGAAGCAGAACCCTCATGGTGAACCTCTACTAGGGCAATGCAGAAGGGAAATGTGGGGTTGGGACCCTCACACAGAGTTCACAACTGGGCACTGCCTAGTGGAGCTGTGAGAAGGGGACCACTGTCCCCCAGATTCCAGAATGGTGGATCCACTGACAGCTTGCACTGTGTGCCTGGAAAAGCTGCAGGTACTGAATGTCAGCCTGTGAAAGCAGCTGAGGGGGCTGTACCCTGCAGAGCCACATGAGTGGAGCTGCCTAAGGCTTCGGGAGCTCACCTTTTGCATCAGCATGCCTTGAATGTGAGACATGGAGTCAAAGGAGATTATTTCTGGACTTTAAGATTTTATGACTACCCCACTGGGTTTTGGACTTGCATGGGGCCTGTGGCCCCTTTGTTTTGATAAATTTCTCCCATTTAGAATGGAAACATTTCCCCAATACCTGTATCCCCATTGTATCTTAGAAGTAACTAACTTGTTTTTTATTTTACAGGCTCATAGATTGAAGGGACTTGCCTTGTCTCAGGTGAGACTTTGGACTTGGACTTTCAAATTAATGCTGAAATGAGTTAAGACTTTGGGGGACTGTTGGAAGGAATGATTGGTTTTGAAATGTGAAAAGGACAGGAGATTTGGGAAGGGCCAAGAGTGGAATAATATGGGTTGGCTCTGTGTCCCCACCCAAATCTCATCTCTAATTGTAATCCCCACGTGTCAGGGGATGGACTTGGTGGGAGATTACTGAATCATGAGAGCAGATTTCTTCCTTGCTATTCTTGTGATAGTGAGTGAGCTCTCATGAGAGCTGAGTTTTAAAATGTGTCACTTACCCCCTCACTCTCTGTCTCTTCTGCCACTATGTAAGATATGCCTTGCCTTCACCGCTGCCATGATTATAAGTTTTCTCAAACCTTTCCAGCCATGCAGAACTGTGAGTCAGTTAAATCTCTTTCCTCTATAAATTACCCATTCTCAGGTAATTCTTTATAGCAGTGTGAAAACAGATAAATACAATATCTCATACAGGAAATAGAAGCAGAGCTTTCTACTGCAATCCCTTTTCCCAAAGCAGGAAGTAAGTCTATTCAGCCTGAGGAGTCAAGTCTGTCAATTACTTAGCTATTGTTCCAAACGTATATTCTCTACTTCTTTTCATCTTGTTGAATTATTGTATAGCATTAATATGAGTTGATTAATTATTTTAAAAAGGAGACGTTCTCAAAGAAGTAAAAGATCTTCCCAAATGTGTAAAATTTCTGATACATAACTGTAAAGCGAGTGATGTCCACCTGGATTACTTTTCAAATTCATGTAGGACAGAAAATAAATCAGATTGAACCTTTTCAATTAAATCTTTTAGCCACAGCAGAACTCAGGTCTATGAGTGATAGAAGGCCAATTCCAATTAGTACCTAAAGCAGATTTTTCCAAAATCTCTTCAGCAAACTTACTTGTAAAGGAGAGTCATTTAAGGGAAATAATTTACCATATTTTCACCATTAAGAGAAAGAAATAAAGTATTTAGTGTCTGGGCCAAATGTTTTCTTTGAGAGTTTTGGTAACTTGCCACCCCATAAGGTAGGAAAAGTTGTCTTTGCCAAGAAATGGTCACAGCATTATGTTACAAACCACTCATTGGAAAGAGGCTAGAATCAATGAAGGTTTGGCCTTAGGGCTAAGGCTTATTCTCATCCTTTATAGTAATATAACTCAACTGTGCAGAACCACTTTTTATTTAGCTCTGTATGACATTAAACACAGATCTTAGACAACTTTCATCTTTAGACATGGTAAGAAGGGGCAGTCAAATAAACGTTTAGACTGACTAATGAGTTTGACAGACTCGGAGACTTCATAGTCAGCAGGGGAGTTACTCTGCCAAAAATCAAATGAATCAAAGAACTTGCCAAGGAACCAGCTAGCAGGGAGGGGGTTTGTGGGCAGCCGCCATAGAGCCCAAGTCTGCTCCTAGAAAATCTGTTCAAGAGCTTGGCATCTGGATGTTAGCGTGCCAGCTGCCAAGTGTGTGGCCACAGCTGTTAGTTTGGAGGGGGAAGCTGAAAGTACACAAGAGCAAAAGGGAAGAGTGGTCAAGAACACAAGAGACAACAATGCCAAATAGATCTTAAATGCGAAGAGGTTTGTTTTCTTGCTGTCTTAATATTTGATAACTTTTGAGAAGAGGTGGTCAGGCTTTTTCAAGTTTTTATAATGTACCACAGAGAAAAAAGCACACAATTGAAACAAATTCTCCAATACTCTTTGAAAATAACACCCGTGGTATTTTAGCCAATCCAAAACTGTGTAGCAGGCAAAGATAGTTTGGCTGCTCTTTCTCTTTTTCTATAATCACAAAGACTCTGGCTAATGTAATGTAAACCTATAGCAGTTCAATGATCCCTTCCCAGTGCTGTGCTTATACTTTTCCTCTGAGGTTAAGCCCTAGAAGATAAGCCTTTTTCCTTATGTCATTCATACAATCAAAATCAATCTTTCAGAAGCTTCATTTTTACATATCTATTTTCTGTTCTAGAATTGTTACACAATAAGGTATATTATTATTATTGTTAAGGGGTTTATATTAACAAAAGCATCTGCCTATTTCTGGGTCTGTCAATACCCTTGAGTTTTGAAGGAAAATATAATAAAGTGTGGATTACTAAATCCAAAGTAGCCCCCTCTGTAATGTTTAAGGCAATAAAGATCAGAATCGGACTCCCTTTGGAAACCCTTAATGATGTGTAGGAGCTTAAAATGTGTAGCAGATTTATCAGATTCTACTGCCAGACTTTCCTTCATTAGGTACCACGTTGTCTGAAAATAATCTGAATATCTTGGAGACATTCACACTTTGGGCTCTCCTCTTAAAATGTGGTGAAGGTAACTATTCATCTAAAGAGTTCAGAAGAATCTAAGTTCACATGAGAAAGACAAGATCCAAAGGCAGATAAGCCTGTCTAGCTTAATCAAGGACTGCCCACCTCGGCCATTCAGGAACACCATGATCAAAAACTTTCCCATAATGCCTTAGGAGACAACACACTCTCTTCTTTATAATGTTCTTTGTGAATATTTAAGCTAATATTTAAGAGCAATGTTTATTTTAATAAAAGTACATTTAGTTACTACTTGCTACTTTAGGCCCATCATTTTTTCAACTTGCTAAAGATTTTTTTCCAGATGGATGTCTGTACTTTTAATTATTTTAAAAAGCAAATTTACCTCTGAAAACAAGGAAAAATTAAATTAATAGAGTACTTGGGGAAGTTCAGATAGTCTAGAGAGTGAGGTAAGGGTACAAGTCTCAAGGGAAGATTAAAATAGTTTTGTTCTTTATCTGCTTAAGTAAAAAATAACAACAATAATTTACTGTGTACCTAGAATGTACAAAGCACTAGGGTTATCAAAATGGATAAGGCACTTCCTTTCCTTGATGTAATAAGTACTATTTATGCAAAAATTATAATAATAAGCGAGACTTGTATAGACACACGCAAAGCTTTTTTTTTTTTTTCTTTGACAGAATCTCACTCTGTTGCCCAATTGGAGTGCAGTGGCTCACTGCAACCTCTGCCTCCAGGGTTCATGCTATTCTCATGCCTCAGCCTCCCAACTAGCTGGGATTACATGCGTGCACCACCACACCTGGCTAATTTTTGTGTTTTAATAGAGATAAGATTTCACCATGTTGTCCAGGCTGGTCTGGCATTCCTGTCCTCAAGCCATCCACCCACCTCAGCCTCCCAAAGTGCTGGAATTACAAGTGTGAACCACCACACAGGCATGAGCCACTGCACCTGGCCACACAAAGCATGTTTAAGTGAGGTTCTCATTTGAGTCTTAGATTTATCCAGCAATCTAGATACTAATTCCATTTAGCCTGACATCAAATTTCATAAATCTATTTTATTGATGAAAATGAATTATAATTTTAAATCAGCCTTAATACAGTAATACCATACATATCATATACCTTATGCCCATAAAGTGGTTCCATGGTGATAACTTAGGTGTGTTATTCTCAATTTGTTTGTAGCCCTGCATCAAAAATCATTTCTTTTTATGCCATATTAATGTTCAGATCCCAATTTACTCAGCATTTTGAATGCAACAATATTTTAAGAAAAACATTGTGTATATTCTCTTTCCCCACCCGCTGCCCCCACCTCTACTTTTAAACAATGCATTAGCCCATTAAGCATTAAAAATATTTATTTGTCAAAGGGGAGATTAGGAGTTGTTAAAGAATGAAGGCATAGAGAAAGATGAGGTAATAGTTCACTTCTGGAATATGAAAACAGAAATTTGAAATAAGAAAACAGATTATTATCTTGACAAAGGAATGCCTAACAAAATTCTTTTTTTTTTAGTTTGCCAAGGTCCAAGTCTAAAAGATAAGGTTTATTGAATTCTTCTATTAAAAACAACCCATTTTGCTTCTAATAGCAAATTAAGGAAACACACTGCTCAATGCTAGAGGCAGATAGCAAATATTATATAAGCAGTGATAATTACAAATATCTAACAGTGGTTACAGCACAGTCTCTGCTTATTCAGAGTAGACACTGGCCATTCCAGGCAGCCCTAGACTGTACTTGCTAAGTCAGAATTAATTCTTTTGTTTCTGGATGACAAGTAAATCCAATGGGTGTCAAAGAGAGGACTGGACGTTTGGGTGGCTTATGGGCTTTGGGAATATCACAGAAATGGCTATTTGTCAAACTGTATGGAAGTATTTCAATATTTTATCAATTGGTTGATCATACTGTTGCGTGCCATTTGAAGGGAAGAAATAAGTTATACGTATTAAATAAATGAATAAGATAATCTACTACTTTGACGAAAATAAAACATAGAAATGGCATAAGAGAGACTAATCATGAGCTTTAGATTTGAGTCTCTAAATTGGTGACATTTAAATTGAAATCTGGATGACAAGAAGGAAAGAGCACTGCAAAACTGTTGGGAAGAACACTTTAGGGGATGTGGCCCCCAGGTATACTATGAAACTTTTGTGTTAATTTAAAAATTAAAATGAAAATCAGCATTAGAGCAGATATAGTCATAAGTTCCTTACCACTTAGCAATTAATATGAAAATAATATATAATGACAATGCTGGGGTAAAAGAAATGGAAAAAAGAACTGAAGCAGAAGGAGAGCTGTCAACATGGGAAAGCTTAGGGAATTATGGTTGTAAGTATAACATACTATAGAAATTTGAAGTCAATCTAACTTCTCTATGATAGGTCATTAATTACAATTGTTTAAATTATATATATAATTTTAAATTTTTAAAAAAGCCTTTGATAGAAGAATTGTATGTGAATCAGATGCCTAATTTCCAAGGTGCCAAGTATGAGCCTTTTGACTCATGAGTGTGTTCAAGTATGAGGTTGTTAATGTAATTGCAACCCCTTGGTTCATAGTCTCTTGAATTCATGCTCTTGACAATGAATCCTCTAACAACAAACCTGGGCTTGGCCATGCAGTTTGCTTTGGCCAAGCAAATATGATGCAACAAAGACTGTAAAAGTTTTTGCATATTGGGACTTTCTTTTGCTGCTTTAATTCTGAGATTATCATGTGAAGAAATCCAGCTAGCCTGCTAAAGAATAAGGGGCCGCTTGGAGCAAAGCTCTCTGAGACAACCAGATTAAGCAGCCAGCCTACCACAGGTTTTTCTGAGCCAGCCACGAAGAAAGAGAGAGAGAGAAAGAGTGAGTCTCCCTCTATCACCCAGAATGGAGTGCGTTGGTGAGATCTCAGCTCACTGTAACCTCTGCCTCCCTGGTTCAAGCAATTATCCCACCTCAGCTTCCTGAGTAGCTGGCATTACAGGTGCCCACCACCACACCTAGCTAATTTTTGTATTTTTAGTAGAGATGGGTTTTTGCCATGTTGGCCAGGCTTGTCTCGAACTCCTGGTCTCAAGTGATCCACCCACCTCGACCTCCCAAAATGCTGGGATTACAGGCATGAGCCACCGCATTCGTACCAGTGCTTGTTATTTCAAGTCACTAAGTTTTGTGGTGGTTTCCTGCACAGCAAAAGCTGACAGCTACGTGGACAAAGGAGAAAAAATTGTGAGTAGCAAGTATCTCATATAAAAATGAAGCAGATAGTGACAAAACAAAAAATCTCTAGAAGCCTGGATCCTGAGGTAGTAACTACATCACTAACAAGAAAAACTGCTGATACATATAATGCACTTCAATTATAATTAAAGAAAAATTATATAAGTAGTGTAAGTTTTGTGCCAGGCATTGTGTTAGGTATAAAAATAAATGCCCCTTCTATCAAGGAGCTCAGGGGTTAGGGATGAAACTCACACAGATGCAGGGGGTAAGGAGGGTGGTGAGGGCTTTACTGTTAATAAATTATTTCAACTTCATGTCAGTTTCCACAGACCAGGATCCACCAACTGTGGGTTTTTAAAAATTGTGAATTAAACCACACTTCTTTTTTCTCTTTTGAAAATAGTTCTTTGTCTCCCAAATTAATTATACTATTATTAGCATATATGTAAATATTTGAAATGCTTACAAATTAGTCCTCTTCACAGAGTTTAGAAAAAGACAGCTTTTAGGAATGACTATGAGTGATTTTAGAGGCTAATGACTGAAAATATTGTACCCATGATTTACCAGGTATCTTTAACTCTCCTACTCCTTTTACCCTTTCTTACCTTCTACAATGGGAGACTGGCTAAAAGAATGAGTACATCTTCCTCACTTACTCTGTCCTCTCAAAGCGGACATTGGAACAGAATAAGAATGGCTGTAAACAACAACAACAACAACAACAACAACTTTTATAAGGAATATAAACTGGCAATCTTCTTCTTTGTAATATGGCCATATATATATATATATATATTTTACCATTTTCTTTCTCAAAAAAAATAAACTACGATCCTTCCTGGTTATGGTATTCTCTACCCAAAAACACACACAGATTCCTCTTTGTAGTTCTACAAAGGCATGTGAGGATATGGGGTCACTTAAAAGCACAAGTAGGAAACCAAAGAGTTACTGTTTTCCACAGATTTTTGACCTTTCTCCCCTGTAGATGCAGCTACTCCAATGGTACCAGGAACCATTAAGAGTCCATAACAGCAGTTCTTCCCCATTATCTGGCATTCCCATCTTATGCTCTAGATCACCTCCCCAAGTTATTGTTTGCAGATTGTTTACATTATTTAAGAGGTCTATTTTTTCAAAGGTCTTATTTATTTTATAAATGTAGTACTAGGTTTTTATTTTGATGGATTAAATACACTGTAATAATTTGAGTTTCTCATGGAATTCAATCAGAAGAAATTAGGCTTGTCACTTGCTTTTCTATTTTCTTAGCTGTATTTCTCTGAAGGAATATAGGTGTTTTTGTATTCTTTTTATCTTTACAGGCTTATAGCAATTCATGATCTGTTCCAAAAATTGGGTAAAAAATCAAAACTTAAGTAAAATATTAGGAAATGGAATATTTTTAAATATGCATAATTATAGGATGAAGACAAAATATACTGCTGATAAGGACTAACTGCAGGCATAATTATAAATAAATGAATTTTAAATGTTCATCCCCTTTGTCCTATTTGCCCTATCTCACTGGGCACTTCTCAGGTTCACAGGATCAGAATTATGCCCCCAATTTGCTTTGGGCTCCTCAGTGTGATGACTTATTGGATCCTATATTTTAATTTCATTATAAACATTAAAATCATTTCCATATAATTTTCCCACTAATTCCCATTTTTGCAGGATCATTTCATGAAAAATATGCATGAGGTAATTTGAGGCAAGACACAATTATTATTATCTATACTCTTCACTACTTTTCACCCAGTGCCTAACACTATACCCTGAATATATTAGGCCACTAATAAACACTTGTTGAATAATCATCTGATTCTTTTTGCATTTTAAATTTCCTACTCCCAGAAACAAAAGAAAGTTATATAAATTCCTATGTGAAAAAGATTTTCAGTTGTAAGGAGCAAGGCTATTTATAATAGTTGCCCCAGCACACATCTCCAGAGGTCACTCTCCACACTGTGATCTATGGCTCCTCCATCTGTGGAGTCATCATGGTCAATCTGAAATTACTCTATTGCAGTTTAAAATCCCTTAAACTTAAATTTGAAAAGTTGAAATATATGAAAGAATACTTATCTCACACAAGTGTAGGAAGAAAAGTAGGTCCTCACCAATGTCTAGGATTGAGAACTAGGAGTTCAGGGAGGGGCTTCAAGATGGCTGAATAGAGGCACCCATCACTTACCTCCTCCACAAGGAGACACAAAAATGGTGAGTAGATAATCACACATTGAATACAATGTCTATGAGAAAATACTGGAATTTATCAGGGAAGTGACAAGGAACTATTGAGGCACTGAAGGAGAATAAAGCGAAGCAACCAGCCTTGCCAGAATTAGCTGAGAGCCAGGAAAAACTGCCCAGTCTGAGGAAACAGTAAGACCGAAATGTAGACCAGTGGACCATATTCCCATCATGGACTCCTGCGATCCTAGCCATGGGAGAGCCCCTCAGCCTTTACGGCCCTAAGATTAGTATAGGAAGCTGCTTGGAGTTTGCCCAAGACATTGTGCTAGAGGGGGAGTTTGTGCTGGGTCCCGCACACTCTACCCCAAGACCCAAGCAGTTGTAGCACAGCACCATTTTGAGTGCCCAGTCACTACCAGATGTCATCCTCCCATACAGTCCAACGGCTCCTGCATCTCCACATTCCTAGAGCCCCGCTGACATCTGCTCACAGCCACCCAGAGGGCCTCAGCATTATGATGCTGGCTATTCTCAGTGGTGTGACTGAGTACCCAGCACCAGCCCATGAAGTGTCCTAAATCCCCTAAAAAGAATGGTGCAGCATTCCACGGAGGCTGCCCTAGGGACAAAAGGTGCCAAAGCCTCCACAGAATGTGAAAGCCACCTACCTAGGGCTGTTGCCACTGACAGCATATACCCCACAGCAGCAGAGCCAGTGAGCACTTGCACCAGCACCTTCAGTGGACCTGGGGATCACCCCACCCTCCCCACTGTTATAGAACCAACAGGTTTATATTCCCACTGTGCAGTAACAGACATATTATACTAAGATAGCAGAGTTGGTAGCAGAGAAAGAATTTAATGATCGCAGGGCACTGAGTGAGAGGGCTGGGGGAGTCCCTCAAGTCTGCCTCTCTAAGGAGTCCTGGGATAGAGTTTTTAAAGAGATTTTGGAGAGCAAGGGGCTGGAAAATTGGGTTGTTGATTGATTGGGACAAGGGGCATAAAGTCATCAGGATAGGAAAACTGCATTCTTTGGTGAGTCAGCTTATTATGGGGTCCCTCAGACCAGCTGAGCCAGTGAGGTCCTTTAGACCAGCTGATGTAATAGTTTCATTTGTACATACAACTTGAGGGAATGTCTCAATGGGAAAACTTAATGCTTCATACTGTTCAAGTTGTTTTCTATGGAGAAATTAAGGGGAACTATAATCTTGTAACATGATCTACATGATTCTAGGAAAATAGGCACCAAGTAACTATGAGGAAGCAGGTCAGAGAGTAAGCTGATCTAATGATTAATACGAACCAAGCTGCAAGCTTGGTTTTTGTTCCCCCTCCCTTCTTCCCTGATTAATTTCATAAAGTTTGTAGGGGTGGTTTTGCCACCACAGCTTGTACCTATATGCACAATCATGGGACCTGGCAATAGGCCCAGCTACCTGGCACCACCCTGCCAGAGCCCAGATATGCTGTCTGGGGGCCTAAGGATCATCCCACCCTGTCTGCCACTTCTGGCACATGCATGAACTATAAAGGGCCTTAAAGACAAACCCAACCCACTTGCCACAATCACCCAAGCCTACTGTCTGGGGACTAGAAATTGCCCAACTCTTGCCCATCACAGCCTGACCCATGCAGAGCATTGTGGGGCCTAAAGACAAACTCACCTTACTCAAAGCCACTCCCTCAAGGGCCAGCATGTTGTCCAGAGACCAGATGATCAATCTGTACTGCTCGTTGCCACCAGAACTCATGCACACTTTGCCAGAGCCTACACCACTCACCAGCACTGGCGTCTGACATATGCACACACCTCCTGGGAGCGTGAAGAAGGAACAGCTTGCCACCACCACTGCCACCAGCGCCCAGCCACACAAGCCATCTGGGGGCCTAAGGGTCTGGGGACTGGCCAGCCCAACCCACCACTGGCACTTGCACAAGTTGCCTGAGGCCCAAGGGTTGGCCCATCACCACTACAGCTATTGCATGCTCACCACCCAGGGGCTTAAAGAAAAGCCCACCTACGTGACCCATCACTGTCGCTGCTGGCACCTGAGCAAGCTCCCTGGAAGCCCAAAGATAGACCTGCCTGGACCGAGGAACACCAGTGCCTGTGTACACCACTTGGGGTTCCAAGGATGGGCATGCTCAGCCTGTGGCTATCACCACCAGCCCACCTGGCAGTCCCATCCCCAACAAAACCTCCCCAGAGCCTCCATTAACAACTGCAGTTTATGCCATCGAGGGACTCACAGACATCACTGACAATTTTCATAGCCCAAAATATCATATAGAGACTACACTAATGCATGCATTCAAAATCAAAGCTAAAGCACCCTACCCAACCAACACTAATGGTACCTCTAGAGGAAAAAGTCTTTTCCTACAAAAGCCTATCCAAAAAAGTGAAAGTTATACCTGATGTGCAAATATCAATGTAAGGACACACACACACACACACCACAAAAAAGCAAAGAAACATATTACCTCCAAATTAACATGATAGTTCTCCAGCAACAGATTTAAACAAAAAAGAAATCTGTGTAATGCCTGAAAAAAGAATTCAAAATAATGATATTAAAAGAAGCTTAACGAGATACAAGAGAACATTGAAAAACAATACAAAGAAATCAGAAAAACAATATATGATCTGAATGAGAAATTCAACAAATTGGTAGACATCATAAAAAATGACCAAATACAAATCCTGGACTGAATAAAATAAAAAATACAACTGAGAGCTTAAAAAATAGAATAGATCAAGCAGAAGAATTTCTGAACTTAAAGACAAGTCTTTTGAAATAACTCACTCAGACAAAAAAAAGAGAAAAAATGAAGAAAGCCTACATGACATATGGGACAACAATATAATGCAAGAAAATATTTGAATTTTGGGTTTTCCTGGAAGAGGATGGCAAAGGCATAGAAAACCTATTTAACAAAATGATTCCTGAAAATTCCCAAGTCTTGCAAGAGATACAGAAATTCATATACAGGAATCTCACAGAACTGTAAATATATTTAATCCAAAAAGATCTTCTCCAAGTTATATTACAGTCAAACTATCAAAAGTCCAAGAGAATTCTAAAAACATCAACAGAAAAACCATCAAGTCAAATATAAAGAAAATCTGACAAACACCAGATTTCTCATAAAAACCTTACAGGCTAGGAGAGAATGAGATAATATGTTTAAAATGCTGAAAGAAAAACTTTCAATCAAGCATGCAATACCCAGCAAAGTTTTCCTTCATAGGCAAAAGAGAAATAAACAATTCCCCAGACAAGCAAAAGCAAAGGCAATTTATGACCACTAGAATGTTCCTACAAGAATTGCTTAAGGGAATTCTATACCTGGAAGTGAAAGGACAATATCCACCTTTATGAAAGCACATAATAATATAAAGCCCACAGGTAGAGCAGACACACAAATAGGAAGAAGAAAGAACTCAAATGTGACCACTACAGAAAACCATCAAATTGCAATTTGACAAATAATAAGAGAGAAAGGAAGGAACAAAGAAAATACAAAACAAGCAGAAAACAATAATACAACAGAAACAAAACCTCACATATTGATAGTAACCTGGAATGTAAACAGAATAAATTGCCCACTTAAAATATATAAACTGCCTGAGGCTGGGCACGGCGGCTCATGCCTATAATCCAGGCACTTTGGGAGGCCAAGGCGGGCAGATCACGAGGTCAAGAGATCGAGACCATCCTGGCTAACACAGTGAAACCCCGTCTCTACTAAAAATACAAAAAAAAAAAAAAAATAGCTGGGCATGGTGGCGAGTGTCTGTAGTCCCAGCTACTCGGGAGGCTGAGGCAGGAGAATGGCAGGAACCCAGGAGGCGGAGCTTGCAGTGAGCCGAGATTGCGCCACTGCACTCCAGTCTGGGCCACAGAGCGAGACTCCGTCTCAAAAAAAAAAAAAAAAAAAAAAAAAAATATATATATATATATATATATATACTGCCTGAATGGATTTTTTTTCCATGACCCAACAATGTGGTACCTACAAGAAGCTACTTCACTTGTAAAAGCACATATAGACTGCAAGTGAAGAGATAAAAAATGTTTCCATGCAAACAGAAACCAAAAGAGAGGATAATTAACTATACTTACATAAGATAAAACAGACTTTAACGCAAAAACAGTAAAAAAAAGAGGTAAAGAAGGTCATTATATAAGAATAAGCAGACCAATTCAGTCTGAGGATATAACAATTCTATGTATACAGGCACCCAACACCAAAGCACCCAGATTCATAAAACAAATATGACTAAATATAAAGGAAGAGATAGATTCCAACATATTAATACTTGGGGACTTTAACACCCCATTCTTAGCATTGGACAGATTGTCTAGACAAAAATTAACAAAGAAACATTAGATTTTACCTGATTTTAGACCAAATGGACCTAACAGACAGTTATAGAACATTTTATCAAACAGCTGCAAATACACATTAATTTGCATCAGCACATGGAACATTCTCCAAGATAGACCACAAGTTAGGCTACAAAACAAATTTTAACAAAATTTTGAAAATGGAAAGCACATCAAGTATCTTCTCAGACCACAAAGAAATAAAACTAGAAATCAATAACAAGATGAACTTTGAAAACTATACAACTATATGAAAATTAAACATGCTCCTGAAAGACCAATGGTTCTATGAAGATTTCAAGAAGAAAATAAAAAAATTTGTTGAAAGAAATAAAAATCAAAATATAATATACTAAAACCTATGGGACACAGGAAAAGCTGTGCTAAGAGGGAAGTTTATAGCAATAAATGCCTATATCAAAGAAGTAGAAAGATTTCAAATGAATAACCTGAAGATACACCTCAAGGAACTAAAAAATCAAGAACAAACAAAACCAAAAATTAGTAGTAGGAAAGAAATAATAAGGATCAGAGCAGAATTAAACAAAATAGAAACTAAACAAATACAAAAACAAAAAAGGTTTTTAAAAAGATAGACAAAATTCATAAACCACTAGCTAAACTGACCAAAAAAGAGAGAGAAGACTCAAATAAACATAAGCAGAAACGAAAAAGGAAACATTAAAACTGTTACCACAGAAATACATAGGATCTTCAGAGACTATTATAAACAACTATCCTCTAGCAAATTATGACACCTAGAGGAAATGCCTACTTTTCTGGATACATGCAACCTACTAAGACTGAACAAAGAAAGCATAGAAAATCTGAACAGGCCAATAGTGAGTAATGACACTGAATCAATAATAATATTTCCCAACAAAGAAAAGCCCAGGCCTAGATGGCTTTACTGCTCAATTGTTTCAAAGTTTAAAGAAGAACTAATTTTTCTCAAGAACACCAATTCTTCTTAAACTATTTCGAAAAAAAAAAATGAAGAGGAGGGAATTGTGCCTAACTATTCAAAGAGGCCTGTATTAACCAGATACCAAAATAAGACAAGGACACAACAACAAAAACTACAGGCCACTATTCCTAATTAACATAAACACAAAAATCCTCAAAAAATATTAGCAAATTGAATCCCATAACACATCGAAAAGATAATACACCATGATCAAGTGGGGTTTATCCAACAGATGCAAAGAAGTTTCAACAAATGCAAATCAATAAATGTGGCACATCACATGAATAGTACGAAAGACAAAAACTGTATAGTCATGTCAATAGAAGCCAAAAAAGCATTTGATAAAATTCAACTTCCCTTCATGATAAAAACTCTCAACAAACTAGGGTAGAGGGAACATACCTCAACATAACAAAGCCCATAGATGACAAACCCACAGCTAATATCATACTGAAAAGGAAAAACCTGAAATGCTTTCCTTTAAGAATTGGATCGAGACAAGGATGCCCATTCTCACCACTCCTAGTAAACATAGTTCTGGAAATCCTACCCAGAGCAATGAGGCAAAAGAAAGAAATAAAAGGCACCCAAAGCAGAAAAGACAAATTCTAATTTTTTTTCTTTGTAGACAGCAAGATCTTACATACTAAAAAACCTAAAGAGTCCACAAAAATCTTTGGAACTGATCATTGATTTCACTAAAGTTGCAGAATACAAAGTCAACATACAAAAATCTATAGTGTTTCTATGCAACAATAACAAGCTAGATTAAAAAGAAATCAAGAAAACAATCCTGTTTGAAATAGTTACAAAAATAAAATACCAAAGAATAAATTTAACCAAGAAGATTAGAGACATCTACAAAAACATTGATGAAGGAAAATGAAGAGGACACAAACAAATGGAAAGACATCCCATGCTCATGGATTAAAAAGATTAACATTGCTGAAATGGCCATACTACCCAAAGCAGTCTACATATTCAATGCAATCTGTATCAAAATACCAATGATATTCCTCACAAAAAAGGAAAAGCAATCTCAAAACTTGTATGAAATAAAAAGTCCAGATAGCCAAAGCAATACTGAAAATATTAAAATAACCAAGCTGAAGGTATACTACCTGACTTAATCCACAAAGCTATGGTAGTGCAAAGAGCATGTGATTTGCTATTAAAACAGACACATGGACTAATGGAACAGAGTAGAAAATTCATAAATAAATCCATGTGTTTATAGCCAACTGACTTTTGACAAAGGCACCAAGAACATACATTGGGAAAAGGACACCCTCTTCAATAACTGGTGCTGAGAAAATCAGATATGCATATGCTGAAGAATGAAAGTGAACCCTTTCCCCTCATCATATATAAAAATCAACTGAAAATGGATAAAAGACAAACATAAAACAGTAAACTATAAAACTACTAGAAGAAAACATAGAAGAAATTTTACAGGACATTAATCTAGGCAAAGGTTTTGTGGCTAAGACCTCAACAGTATAGGCAACAGAAACAATCAACAGAGTTTAAGAGACAACCTGTTGAATGGGAGAAAATAATTGTAAACTATTCACCCAACAAGAGACCAGTTTTTGGAATATTCACGGAACTTAAAAAATTCAACAGCAAATAAAATAATCCCATTAAATGGTGGGTGAAGGATCTGAAAACATTTCTCAAACAGAGACATACAAATGGCCAACAGGTATTTTAAAAAAAAATGTTTAACATCACTATTCATCTGGGAAATGCAAATAAAAACTATGGTAAGTTATCATTTTATCCCAGTTAGAATGGCTATTTCAAAAAGAAAAAATATAACACTGGTAAGGATGCACAGAAAAAGGAACTCTTATACACTGTTGGTGGGAATGTAAATTAGTACAGCCATTATGGGAAAAAGTATGGAGGTTTCTCAAAAAATGAAAATAGAGCTATTATCCAATCTAGCAATCTCACTGTTGCATATTTTTCCAAAGGAAAGGAAATCAAATGAATACTTGCATCCCAATTTTTATTGTAGCACTATTCACAATAGCTAAGTAAAGCTATTGTAAAAATGGAAGAAACCTGAGTGTCCACAAATGGATGAATGGATAAAGAAAATGTGGTATCTATACGCAATGGAATATTATTCAGCCATTAAAAAGAATGAAATTCTGTCATTTTCAACAACATGTGGATGGAACTGGAAGTCAATATGTTAAGTGAAGTAAGCCAGTCACAGAAAAACAAATATTATATGTTTTCACTCATATGTGGGAGTTTAAAATGTTAGTCTTATGGAGGTAGAGTAGAACGGTAGTTACCAGAGGTTAGGAAGGATATGTGTCCAGGGTGGGAAGGGGATGTAGAAAGGTTGACTAATGAGAACAAACATATATTTACATAGAAGAACTAAGTTTTATTATTTGATAGCACAGTAGAGTGACTATAGTTAATATGTTGCATTTTTTTAATTTTTTTAAACTTTTATATTAAATTCAGGGGTACAAGAGCATGTTTTTTACATAGGTAAACTTGCGTCATAGGGGTTTGTTGTACAGATTATTTCATCACTCAGGTATTAAGCCTAGGACCCCTTAGTTATTTTTCCTGACCCTCCTCCTCCTCCCACCCTCCACCCTCTAAAAGGCTCCAGTTTGTATTGGTCACTATTTGCCCACATGTTCTCATCATTTAGCTCCTACTTATAAGTGAGAACATGCAGTATTTGGTTTCCTGTTCCTGTGTTACTTTCCAAAGGATAATGGCCCCCATGTTTCTGCATGGGACATAATCTTGTTCTTTTTCATGGCTGCATAGTATTCCATAGTATATTTATGCCACATTTTCTTTATCCAGTCTATCATTGATGGGCATTTAGGTTTATTCCATGTCTTTGCTATCATGAATAGTGCTGCAATAAACAAATGCGTGCATGTGTTTTTATAATAGAATGATTTATATTCCTTTGGGTAAGGATTTCTGGGTTGAATGGTATTTGCGTCTTTAGATCTTTAATATTTTAAAATAACTAGGGAAGAATATTTGAAATGTTCCCAACACAAAGAAATGATAAATGTTTGAGGTGATGGTATTCTAAATACCCTGATTTGATCATTACACATTGTTTGCAGGTATCAAAATACCACTTGTGTTCCATAAATATGTACAAATATGTACTAATAAAAACATTTTTATAAAACTGGAAGTTCAGAAACCAAGAATACTGTCTCTGATCTCTAAGGCTCAATGGTTTCTCATTTCTTTCTCTCCACACACTGGATTTGTTATTAATTCTCTCTGGAGACTGGCTTTTTCTGGTTTTCTCTAGTTCTGTTTCTCCAGGCATTCCAGCTTGAGTGTCAAAACTCACTCAAACATATTTAATATAATTTCAAATTTTTGGAAGAAGAAATTGGGTCAGGCATCCACATCAACTGTGCCACAAAGCAGGGTTAATTATACACCTATTTTCTCAGCCAGAATTCTGGAAATTAAAACAGCAATTTCAATGAGAAGAAGCATGAGATAGAAACGAAATTCTAGGTATTAATAGGACATAAGATATAGCCAAATTTGATCTTATTATCTTCCCCGATTATAAACCAGCAACTTTTTTTTTTTTTTTTTTTTTTTTTTTTGTGAGATGGAGTCTCGCTCTGTCACCCAGGCTGGAGTGCAGTGGCGCGATCTCCGCTCACTGCAAGCTCTGCCTCCCGGGTTCATGCCATTCTCCTGCCTCAGCCTCCTGAGTAGCTGAGACTACAGGTGCCCACCACCATGCCCAGCTAATTTTTTTCTTTTTCTTTTTTTTTTTTTTTTTTTAGTAGAGATGGGGTTTCACCGTGTTAGCCAGGATGGCCTTGATCTCCTGACCTCATGATCTGCCTGCCTCGGCCTCCCAAAGTGCTGGGATTACAGGCGTGAGCCACCACACACGGCCTTCTTATAACATGTCTATTTTGGAAAATAGGACCATTTATAAACAGAGTTTAGAAACATCCTTAACTCTTCTCAGAAATCTATTAACTAATTATTCTTTACAGATTATACTTCTGAAAGCCACTTCTTCCTTTCCATTGCCATTAAACCTGTTCTTATTATCTTATCTGAACTTTTAAAATAGCTTTCTAAAATGTACTCCACACTACAATAATTTGCTTCATCTTATTCTTGTCAATACTTTAATAAGAAACACCATACCTACATTTATGTTATTCCCCTGATAAAAATGTTCAGTGAACACTTCTTTCCTTTAAAATAAAAAACCTACAAACTTCACCCTTTAAAGTTTTCCACAATGTGAACCAAAGTTACCTTTCTTGGTATGCCTTATTCTACATACTAACAAATACCTCACGCTCCAATCAAACTGGACTATGCTATTTCCAAATATATCCTGTATATTCAGCTCCGTCGCTCGATTCATAGCAGATTTTCTTTTTAAAATGCCCTGTTTTCCTATTTGTATTAGTCTGTTCTCATGCTGCTAATAAAGACACACCTGAGACTGCGTAATTTCTAAAGGAAAGAAGTTTAATTGACTCACAGTTCCACTGGCTGGGGAAGTCTCACAATCATGGCAGAAGGCAAAGGAGGAGCAATGTCATGTCTTGCATGGCAGTAGGCGAAAGCAGAAACCCCTTATAAAACCATCATATCTCTTGAGACTTGTTCACTACCATGAGAACAGTATGGGGGAAACTGTCCCTATGATTCCCTTATCTCTCACAAGTGGAAATTATGGGAGCTACAATTCAAGATGAGATTTGAGTGGAGACACAACCAAACCATATCGTTATTCAAATCTAAATATCTGCTATAAAAATTATTTTCACCATTTAAAGTCCAAACCAAAGACCTTTGCTAAAGATGCTCCTGATTGGTTGTGATCTCTTACTACTTTGGTCTTCATATGAAGTTGCTCGCACTTTGTGTGTGACATTTATATTAACAGTATGCTAATAACACAAGAGCTTTCTATATTCCAAGTGTTGGTCTAAATATCTTTTTAATACATTTTCTCATCTAATGCTTATATCAAATAAACAATTTACATACTATAATTATACTCATTTTAAGGATGGGAAATTGTGGTTTAGAATGTTTATTTAATTGACCCAAAGTCACCTAGCTAGGAAGTAGCCATATTTTCTAGTTACTCTATGTCTCTCTTGTTATCAATTTTAAATGAAAACTTGAGATCAGCTTTTTATCTCTTCAAGTACCTAGCCCAGTATTGTGAGTAAGTGGGTAAGCAGATAGATTAGATTAACTGGATTAAATAATATCATGAAGAAAATGTCAACAGGGAACTTCTGTCTTTAATTTGTAAACATGGGTTGGTACAAGGTTTACTGGGAGATATTAGAAACTAGTTAATTTGGCCTTTTGTGACTATGTTAAAACAACTATATTCATGAGTTGTGAGATTACCCTGCTTTACAAGTGAGCAGTTTTTCATATGTGAGCTGCAGTAAATAAACCAATTCATTTCTTTTCCAAAGCACTATAAATAACAATACTCCAGCACATTCCTGTAAAAGAGAACATTTTTGGTTTGCCCTTACATGTGTTGTTTCACTATTTTGAGATATATTCATTAAGACTAGTTTCATTTTTTGTTGAAAAAACATTTTCTATTAAATTGAATTTGAATCATAGAGACTAAGAAATTAAATCTTTAGAAAGAATATTTTCAAAACTAATTAGATATTTCAAGGCTGTCCAATCATATAATTTAAGGGACGAATTTTCTTCTCATTTGCTTAAATGCTGGTAGAATTTACTAAGTATTTACTATAATATTTGCTAAGATTAGATGAGCAGGTGTGGCCTATATTTCATTAATATTAGTGACCACCTGCAGCCTAAGAAAATGCATTTTAACTTAAATGTCATTCAGCTGTATTTTTCAAACTTTTATTCCACCCAAATTCTCCATAGACCATCAGGGAAATGTGCTTACCATTAACCAAGAAGGGAATTACTGCACACAATATGTATAGGAACGGACTGAGGTAGTATCCTGATGTTCAGTTTGCTTGACTATATCCAGAGCAGTACAAATCAAATTTAATTCCTAAATATTTGATCGGATCTACTTACGCAGGCAACCATTTTTTTTAAAGTAGACTGCGAGTATCCATCTGATTGATGGCCTATGCTCATTTCTATGACAGTGAGCAAAAGTCAATCTGATCACCTAAATAAACATTCTGAGAGATATTAATCACACAGTATTAAGACTAGAAGACTTTAGAGATCATCTGGTTAATCTGGTGAATGCCTTCTCTTAATTAAGCCAACCCAGTCTCAGAAATATTGCATTTTACTCAAGTTTTTACTTGCAGTTAGTGGAAAAGCCAAGCTGAAACTTCATATTTCCTACCTCCAAAGAACTGCACTTTCCAGTTAGCAATTTTTGTGACCCAGGGTTAGGGCATCAAAGGGATGATTCTGAGGAAGGGATGGAGCAGTAGAGAGAAAGAAGAAATGCTTCTGTAAGGATATTGATGTCCTGTGATGTTTTAATGGGAACTTGGCATTCTACCACCCATGATAAGCTACCTAAATATTTACGTACAAGAGCCTAGGAAACTATCACAGGATATTATAAATTAGTTCCATTTTCTCAAGGGTCATTTGCATTTCCATTCAGGTAATTTCCTCATCATAATGTGGCTATTATATTAGCTGAGGTAAAACTAGATCTTTTTTTGCATTAATATAAAACCGTCATTTATTCAGTGATATGTTGGAGAAGGCTTATACCTGGATGAAGTAATTATTAAATTTTTAAAAAATTTTGTGTAGTTGATGTTAAATATAGCTATTACTAAATATTAAATTATATAAATGTATAGTGAAGTAGATTATAATAATATCATAGGGAATCAATACTTAAAACTAATTAGTTCCTATTTATTTTACTTTGAATTTATTATTTAGTATATACTATTACCTATTTTACTATTACTTTTAGATTATTTATGTCTATTGTACTGTATGGTAGAAATACCATACAACATACTGCTCTACAAAAATCACTTTCCAACTTTTCGTTTAGTAAGTACATTTGGTAGCTTGGAATCAGTCACAGAATGAGTATTTACACCATGAAAATTAGAAAACACTACAAAGCAAGGTTTGGTATGTTGATTTTTCTTCTCCCAGAAGTCAACTTTTAAATATTTCCCAGCATATCACTGCTTAAAATCCACTTATGATTCACCTCATGCCTTAACAGGTACAATGTAACCTCAAATCTACAACCGTTTGACCACTGCTACATTGACCACTAATGGGCATGCTGTGTATTCTTGCATAGGGTGTCATGGTATTCTGAACAGCATTGTTTCAGATCAAGAAACTCACTTTACAGACAAAGTGTAGCACTGGGTCCACGTTCACGGAATTCACTGCTCTCCTCATGTTTCCAGCCATTCTAAAAATGCTGGCTTGATAGAACAGTGGAATGGCCTTTTGAATAGTCAGTTACAGCATCAGCTAGGTGGCAATACTTACATAACTGGGGCAAGGTTTTCTAGAATGCTGTATATGCTCTAACTCAGTGTCCAAATATATGGTGCTATGTTTCCTGTTGCCAGAATTCACAGGTCTAGGAATCAAATAGTGGAAATGGGAGTGGCACTACTCACCGTTACCACTGGTTACCCACAAGCAAAGTTTTTGATTCCTGTTCCCATGACCTTATGCTGTGATGGTCTAGAGGTCTTAGTTTTAAGGCAAGGAATCCTTCAACTACAAGACACAATGATTCCCCTGAACTCGAATTTAAGACTGCCTCCTGGCCACTATGAAGTCCTCATGCTCTAAATCAACAGAAAAGGTGGTAGTTTCTATGCTGGCTGAGGCGATTGATGTTGACTACCAAAAAGAAATAGACAACCACTCCACAATGGAGGTAAAGAAGAGTATGCACAAAATATATGAGATCCCTTATGCATCTCTTAGTATTACCATCAATGATTAAGGTCAATGGAAAATTACAACAACCAAATCCAAACAGGAGTACTAATGGCCTGGATCCTTCAGAAATGAAAGTTGGGGTCATATCTTCAAGTAAGGAACACAACCAGCTGAGGCACTTGCTAGACACAAAAGAATAGAGAATAGGTAGTAGAAGAAGGTAGTTATAAATTCCAGCTATGACCATATGACAACTTATGCAAACAAGGGCAGTAATTATCACAAGTATCTTCCCATTTTGTTAAAATATGTGTGTGTTTGTGTGCATATACATATGCAATCTTTGTTTTTTGCCCTCTCTTATTCCTTTATCATGTAGTCTGAGCTACATGATATTTATATATTTATATCACAATATTTGTTGATTTTTACATGGTAGTATTTAAGTTACAAGATATCAAGAAGAAGAGTAAATGTCACTCAAGAACTTTACCTACTGTCCTGAGGAAAGGGTTATTGCACTTTCAGTGGTATGCAGGATATTTATAACATGTAGGAGAAATTATGACCTTGTTTTTCTATTTGGACATTAAGCATGGTTTAAGGACATGCATGTGGGTGCCAGATAGATAAAGAAAGGACTTGTGATATTTAATTTTGTATGTCAGGTTGACTGGGTCACCTGGTGCCCAGATATTTAGTTAAACATTATTGTGTTTGTATCTATGATGGTGATTCTGATTCTGGATAAGATAAACAATTGGTAGACTGAATAAAGTAGCTTACCCTTCCCCAAGTGGGCCAACCACATCTAATTAGTTGAAGGCCTGATTAGAACAAAATAAAAAAAAAGGCTGAGGAAGGAAAAATCCTCTCTTTCTGCCTAATTGTGTTGGAACATGGACATTAGTCTTTTGCGTTCAGACTTAAACTTGAACTGGAACTATACCATCAGCTCTCCTGGGTCTCCAGCTTGCCAACTGTAGATCTTGGAATTTTCTCAGTCTCCATAATTGCACGAGCCAGTTCCTTGTAATAAATATCTTTACAGATATATCTACTACTGGTTCTGTTTCTCTAGATAACCCAAACGAATTCAAATAGCTTGATACAATGGCAGGAAACTGGATTATAGAGGTAGATGGACAAAAGTCCCAGTTCTATGCCTATTCTTGCCAACTTGCAACCTGTTTTTCTTAATCTCCCCGAAGTTATCTATTTCTGTTTGGTAGTCAACATCAATCACCCTAGCCGGCATAGTAACTCCCACATTTCCTGTTGATTCAGAGCATTGGTATATAATTAATAAACACTAGGACATCCTTCTCCCAAAACAACAATAACAATAAAACACCTCATTGTAACCCAGTCTGATGTTTACGAATTTAGATTTGAAGCCAGCCTTGTGTAAGTGTCAATAGGATTGAATTTGACTATATATTTGCCACAAATGTTACAACCATGCAAGGTGCAGTGACTAGTAAACCTAAGTTTACCTAAGTACCACAATGTGGATACCTCATAAAAACAAAAAGTGGACCAGACCCACAGAGTCTTTGAATCCATCTTGCATATAGAGGCATAGCTTTAGATTAGCTTAATCGAAGTAAAAACACACTGCCAGCCTACTTCCCAAACATCATTCCTCCCACAAGTATGTTAAAGTGTTTGCCCTCTAAATCCTCATGATGTTCTATCTCCGTAGAGTCACCTATTTACAGAAGCCTACACTTCAAAACAACACTTATGAAAATGTCATTGAAATGTTTTTTCACCAAAATAGTTACCATGGAGGTTCTTGTGCAGCTCTTAAGCCAGCCGTTATTCAAGTGTAATATTGTATGTGTTTTTTGAAAAATAGGCCAGGTGATAAGGATGCAAATATTGAGTTTTTCTTCAGAAAAAGTAGACTGCCACAGAAACACACTGCAGAGGATATTATATTTGAAAGGGTCTCTACACATCCAGCCAGAGAAGGTCTGATTTTACTAACTTATGTGGTCACCAGAATTATACTGACAATGAAAATGCTATGTACACTCATGGGTAGGCCTGGCTCTAGCAATTTGATCTCATGATTTTCAGAATGAATGTATCAAGGCCTGGAAGAAAATGGGTAGAATTCTTTTAGGGCTCAACCTCACCCTGAAAAAGAGAGAACAAAATGTTGGTAGAGGGAGGATGCAAGCAGCAATAAAATGGTTACAGAAATAACTTTTGTAATAGATAAGTATGCTAAGTTACTACTCATTTTTAATTCTTCAATCCTTGTAAAACTGAAAATATATCGGTGATTTCTCTGAAAAATTGTATCTCCTCTCTTTTCTCCTAAAGCACCTTCCCATTTAGAGAGAGTCCTTATGTTTGAATTTTAGGCTATTGACCTAGATTTCCCTCCTGCCAGAGTATTCCTGCTGAATAACCTAATCTGAATCACTCAAGCAGCCAGGCAAATAAGCCCATGTTAGTTCTCACAGTCCATTTCAATTCAGGCCATGTAAGCAATCAATACAGAGTGTAAAATAACAAGAGCACACTTGGATACTTATCTCTGTATGCCTGAGTTACCACCTCCCAAACAACCTCAAATGGTGAGTACACAATGACAAAATCATGACTTCTTACTATGCCTATTTAGAAAATCGTCTTTAGCTTTCATGGCTCACGGTCCTATAGAGATCCACCAATAACCTGTGTAAAGCATAATCCCCAGTTTGCAGAACTGGTATGCATTATTATAATTTCTTTTCTTATTGATTATTGAATATGGATACATTTCTTAGAAATATTTATAAAATGAAAACATACTAATTTAGTAACACATACATTTATTTAAAATATATTTGTAAAATATGTATGCATTAATTTTTATTAAAACTAAGAATTTTATCTTAAGAATTAGATGGTTTCCTGTTTAGAATCAGTCTAATGTAGTGGTTTTTGAGACATGTGAAAAGTGTTGTAAGGAGTCTTCCTGATTCTAGCTTGTTTTAACTGCAGTGTGGGCAATCATCTTTTGATCTTTTGTTTTTATCTAAGACATGAACTCTTTGAATTATAGTGTAAACTTGAGATAATATGCCAGCAATAAAACCACTTGAAATATCTTACAGAATGAAAGAATCCTATAAATACCCATCTACTCCAAAATCACTCATTGGATTTTCTTTGGTAAACAAAAGCTGGAGTTGGAGTACAGAGAATAAGATAAAGAACTGCTCTACGTCAATTTAAAGCTCTTAGGAGATCGCTGTATGTGGAAACTTCTACATAGTGTTAAAATTCGATGTGGATGTGTGTTTATCTCAATACCCAGTAAATGGTTTGTATGGAAATATTAGCGCATGACAACTACATTGTAGTATTATTTGTTCAGTTCTTATCTTTACTCTGTATTTATCAATTTTGATATATTAGACAAAACATTTAGCACTTAGTGTCTTCATCAGTAAAATTACAATTTTTTTCTTTCCATTTTGATATCTCTCAAAATTATCTATTTGTTAATGAATTAAATTTCAAATTCAAAGCTCTCAAACTACTATACAAATGCCAACTCAAATTCTTCATTTACTGAGATGTTTACACATTTACATTGATTGAGATCCCCACCATTGTATGAAAATTGTATTTAAATGTCTATCGGGACACTTATTCTAGTTAAAAATTTCAGTTGTCACACTTTTTCTCCTTTTCAGCTCTGAATTTGATGAATAAAGCAAAACCCCATGTAGGAGGTATTGTTTAACTCTATGTTCAGTAGATCATCTTTTAATAGATTTTTTTCTGACAAAGTATGCGAGTGTAAGTTAAGAAGAGATATACAAAAAGTTAACATATGAATGTTCTGAGCACCTACACATTTTAATAGAGATAAGAATTATCATAACAGGAGGTAAATTCAATTTTTTTAACTACTAGATGTGCGTAAACAATGCTATTTACAAAAAATATGTAAACATATTCATGACTTTTTCAACCTACCCTCATATTTGAAACTCATAAATGAGTTGCTGTATTCTAAAGTTTGTAAGTTAATGCATTTTAAAATGGCTTGCATTTTTTAGGATTGGTAAAAACTCATGCTGATATTGATCAATTCTGGTGCTGGAGATGGTAGATAAATAAGTCACAGGCCATTACACTAGTGAATACAATATCAATGCTAACCTTAAATATAAATGGGTTAAATGCTCCCACTTAAATGGCATAGAGTGGTAATCTGGATAAAAAGACAAGACTCAGCCATCTGCTGTCTTCAAGAGACTCATCTTACATTTAACAACACCAACAGGCTCAAAGTAAAGGGATAGAGTAATATCTACCATCCAATAGAAAGCCAAAAAGAGCAGGAGTCGATATTCTTCTATCAGCTAAAATAGATCTCAAACCAATAAAAATAAAGAAAGACAAAGAAGAACATTAAATAATGATAGAGAGTACAATCCAACAAGAAGAATTAACTATCCCAAATATATATGCACCCAGCACTGGAGCACCCAGATTCATAAAACTAGTTCTTCTTGGCCTACAAAGATATGTACACAATCACAAAATAACAGTGGGACATTTCAACACCTCAGTGACAGCTGTAAACAGATCAACAAGGCAGAAAACTATTAACCAAACTTTGGACTTAAACTTGACACTTGACCAACTGGATCCGTTGAACATCTACAGATCACTCCACTAAACAACTACAGAATATACATTCTTCTCATCTGCACATGGAACATATTCCAGGATTGACCATGTGGTCAATCATAAAGCAAGTCTCAATGAATTCAAAAAAATTGAAATCACACCAAGCACACTCTCAGACCACAGTGAAATTAAAACAGATATCAGTATCAAGAAGATCTATCAAAACTACACCAATTCACGGAAATCCAACAACTTGTTCCTGAATAACTCGGGTAAACATCGAAAATAAGGGAAAAAACAAAAATTGTTTGAAATTAATGAAAATAGAAATACAATATACAAAAAAAAACTGAGATGCAGCTAAAGCAGTGTTAAAAGTTTGTAGTGCTAAATCTCTTCATGAACAAGGTAGAGAAATCTAAAATTGCAATCTGACTTTGAACATAGAGAAACTACAAAAAAAAGAACAAACCGTCCCTAAAGTTAGCAGAAAAAAAAAATAACTAAAATACAGAAGAACTGAATGAAATTGAGATACAAATATTCACTGAAAAGTCAATGAAATTGAGTTGGTTCCTCAAAAAGTAAACAAGAGTGAGACACTGATAGCTAGATTAACAAAGAAAAAAAAAAGACAATATCCAAACAAGTAAAATCAAAAATAATAAACATGACATTACAACTGATTTCACAGACATACAAAAGATTCTCAGAGAACAATATGAACAACTCTATGCATGCAAATGTCAAAATCTAGAGGAAATGGATAAATTCCTGAAAACTTACAATTCCCCAAGATTGAATCATGAAGAGATTGAAATTCCGAATCAGCCAATATTAAGCTCTGAAATTCAATCAGTAATACAAAACCTACAACAAATAAAAGTCCTGGATCAGATGGATTCACAGCCAAATTCTACCAGCAGTACAAAGAAGAGCTTGTACTGATTCTATTGAAATTATTCCAGAAAATCAAGAAGGAGGGGATCCTACCAAACTCATTCTATGAAACCTGCAACAGCCTAATACCAAAATCTGGCAAAGACACGACAAAAATTAAAACTTCAGGCCAATACCCTTGATGAACAAAGACACAAAAATCCTCAACAAATACAAGCAAACTGAATCCTTCAGCACATCAAAAAGTTAATACATCATAATCAAGCAGGTTTTATTCCTGGGATGCAAGTCTCATTCAACATACAAAAATCAATTAAGTATGATACACTACATAAAGAGAATTAAAAACAAAAACCATATGATCATCTCAATAGATGCAGAAAAAATGTGATAAAATCCAAAAAAATCCCTTCATGATAAAAATTATCAACAGATGAGGCACTGAAGTAGCATACCTCAAAATAATAACAGCCAATTATAAAAAACCCATGGCCATATCCCTGATGAACATCAATGCAAAAATCCTCAATAAAATATGGGCAAATTGAATCCAGCAGCTCATTAAAAAGCTTATCCACCACGATCAAGTCAGCTTCATCCCTGGGATGCAAGTCTGGTTCAACATATGGAAATCAATAAATGTAATCCATCACATAAACAGAACCAACGACAAAAACCACATGATTATGTCAATAGATGCGGAAAAGGCTTTCGACAAAATTCAGCAGCCTCTCATGCTAAAAACTCTCAATAAACTAGGTATCGGTGGAACATATCTCAACATAGTAAGAGCTATTTATGATAAACCCAAAGCCAGTATCATACTGAATGGGCAAAAACTGGAAGCATTCCCTTTGAAAACCAGCACAAGACAAGGATGCCCTCTCACCACTCCTATTCAACATAGTATTGGAAGTTCTGGCCAGGGCAACCAGGCAAGAGAAAGCAATAAATGGTATTCAAACAGGAAGAGAGGAAGTCAAATTTGTCTCTGTTTGCAGAGGATATAAGTGTATATTTAGAAAACCCCATCGTCTCAGCCCAAAATCTCCTTAAGCTGATAAGCAACTTCAGCAGAGTCTCAGGATTCAAAATCAATGTGCAAAAATCACAAGAATTCCTATACACCAATAACAAACAGAGAGCCAAATCATGAGTGAACTCCCATTCAAAATTGCTACTCAGAGAATAAAATATCTAGGAATCCAACTTACAAGGGATGTGAAGGACTTCTTCAAGGAGAACTACAAACCACTGCTCAAGGAAATAAGAGAGGACACAAACAAATGGAAAAACATTCCATGCTCAGGGATAGGAAGAATCAATATCATGAAAATGGCCTTACTCCCCAAAGTAATTTATAGATTCAATGCTATCCCCATCAAGCTACCACGGACTTTCTTCACATAATTGGAAAAAACTAATTTAAACTTCATATGGAATCAAAAAAGAGCCCACATAGCCAAGACAATTCTGAGCAAGAAGAACAAAGCTGGAGGCATCATGCTAACTGACTTCAAATATTACTACAAGGCTACAGGAACCAAAACAGCATGTTACTGGTACCAAAACAGATATATAGACCAACAGAACAGAATGGAGGCCTCAGAAATAACACCACACAACTACCACCATCTGATCTTTGACAAATCTGACACACACAAGTAATGGGGAAAAGATTCCCTATTTAATAAATGGTGTTGGGAAAACTGGCTAGCCATATGCAGAAAACTGAAACTGGATCCCTTCCTTACATCTTATACAAAAATTAATTCAAGATGGATTAAAGACTTAAACGTAAGACCTAGGGCCATAAAAATCGTAGAAGAAAACCTGGGCAATGCCATTCAGGACATAGGCATGGGCAAAGACTTTATGTCTAAAACTCCGAAAGCAATGGTAACAAAAGCCAAAATTGATAAGTGCTGTGTAAGTAAACCAAAGAGCTTCTGCACAGCAAAAGAAACTATCATCAGAGTGAGCAGGCAACCTACAGAATGGGAGAAAATTTTTGCAATCTATCCATCTGACAAAGGGCTAATATCCAGAATCTACAAAGAACTTAAACAAATTTACAAGAAAAAAGCAAACAACCCCCTCTAAAATGGGCAAAGGATATGAACAGACCCTTCTCAAAAGAAGACATTTATGCAGCCAACAGACATATGAAAAAATGCCCATCATCACTGGTCATTAGAGAAATGCAAATCAAAACCACAATGAGATACCATCTCACGCCAGTTAGAATGGTGATCATTAAAAAGTCAGGAAACAACAGATGCTGGAGAGGTTGTGGAAAAGTTAGGAACGCCTTTACACTGTTGATGGTAGTGTAGATTAGTTCAACCATTGTGGAAGACAGTGTGGTGGTTCCTCAAGGATCTAGAACTAGAAACAACATTTGACCCAGCAATTCCATTACTGGGCATATACTCAAAGGATTATAAATCATGCTACTATAAAGACACATGCACACGTATGTTTACTGCGGCACTATTCACAATAGCAAAGACTTGGAACCAACCCAAATGTCCATCAATGATAGACTGGATTAAGAAAATGTAGCACATATACAGCATGGAATACTATGCAGTCATAAAAAAGGTTGAGTTTATGTCCTTTGCAGGGACATGGATGAAGCTGGAAACCATCATTCTCAGCCAACTATCGTAAGAACAGAAAACCAAACACTGCATGTTCTCACTCATAAGTGGGAGTTGAACAATGAGAAGACATGGCCACAGGGAGGGGAACATCACACACTGGGGCCTGTGGGGGGGGTGAGGGGCTAGGGGAGGGATAACATTAGGAGAAATAGCTAATGTAGGTGATGGGTTGATGGGTGCAGCAAACCACCATTGCACGTCTATACCTATGTAACAAAACTGCATGTTCTGCACATGTAACCCAGAACTTGAAGTATAATAATAAAATAAATAAATAAATAACCCATAGCCAACATCATACTGAATGGGGAATAGCTTGTAACATTCCACTTGAGAACTGGAACAAGACAAGGATTCCCACTTTCATCACTCCTATTCAACATAGTACTGAATGTCCTAGCCAGAGCAACAGGCAAGAGAAAGAAAAAAAAGACATACAAACAGAAAAAGAAGAAGTCAAACTATTTCTCTTTGTGGACAATATTCTTTACTTAGAAAACACTAGACTGCCAAAAGGTTCCTAGAACTGACAAACATGATTTTAGTAAGGTTTCAGGATGCAACATCCATGTACAAAAATTAGTTGCATTTCCATACACCAATAACGTTAGGTCAAGAACACAGTTCCCTTTACAATAGTTAGATTGAGAACATAATTCCATTTGAAATACATAAGAATACATCTAACCAATGAGAAAAAATATCTCTATAAAGAGAACTACAAAACACTGCTGAAAGAAGTTGGAGATAAAAAACAAATGGAAAAAAATGAAAAAACATCTCATGCCCATGGATTGGAAGAATTAACATCATTAAATGACCATACTGCCCAAAGCAGTTTTCAGATTCGATTTTCCTATCGAACTACCAAAGTCATTTTTCACAGAAGTAGGCAAAACAATCCTAAAATTAATATAGAACTAAAAAAGAGCCCAAATAGCCAATGCAATCCTAAGCCAAAAGAACAAAGCTGGAGGCATCACACTACCTGACTTCAAATTGCACTACAACACTATAGTAAATAGACAGGATGATACTGGTATAAAAGCAGACACATAGATCAAGGGATCTGAATGGGGAACCCAGAAATAAAGTCACATATCTACAGCCACATAATCTTTAACAAAGTCAAATATAACATACACAGTGGAAAGCACACTCCTTTCAGTAAACGGTACTGGAAAAATTGGGTTGCCATATTCAGAAGAATGAAATGAAACTTGACTCCATTTCTCTCCATATAAAAAAATCAACTCGAAGTGGATTAAAACTTAAATGTAACACTTAAAACTGTAAAACTATTAGAAGAAAACATAGAGAAAACTCTTCTGGATATTGGTCTATGCAAAGAATTCATGATTAAGACCTTAAAAGCACAACCAACAAAACAAAACAAAAAAAGTAGACAAGTGAGATTTAAACTAAAAAGCTTCTGCAAAAGCTAAAATCAACAGAGGGAACAGACAATCTGAGGAATGGGAGAAAATATTTGTAAACTATCTATCTGACAGGGGAGTAATATGCAGAACATACAAGAAACTCAAAGAACTCAACAACACCCACAACCACCACCACAACAAAAATAATCCCATTAAAAAGTGGGCAAAGGACATGAATTGACATTTTTCAAAAGACACACGAATGTCCAAGTATATGAAAAAATGTCCAACATCACTAATTATCAGAGAAATACAAATTAAAACCACAACGAAATATCATCTTACACCAGTCAGAATGGCTATTATTAAAAAGACCAAAAAAAAACCAAATGTTGTTAAAGATGTGGAGAAAAGGGAACACTTATACATTATTGGTGGGAATGTAAATTAGTACAGCCTCTATGGAAAATCATACGGAATTTTATCAAAGATCTGGAAATAGAACTACTACTCAATTCAGCAATCTCACTATTGGATATCTACACAAAGAAAAGAATAATTATACCAAAAATATTTCTGTATTCTATTGCAAAGCAATGTCTTTGCAATATCTTACTTTGTTTATCCATTCTACTATTGACACTAGCTCCATCTCTAATTTTTTTATTTCAATAGTTTTTGGGGTACAGGTGTTTTTTACTTACATCCATAAATTATTTAGTGGTGATTTCTGGGATTTTGGTGCACCTGTCACACAAGCAGTGTAAACTGTACCTGATATGTAGTATTTTTTTCCTCACCCACCTTCTACCCTTTTCCCTTCCCCGAGTCCCAAAGTCCATTATATCATTCTTATGCGTTTGCATCCTCATAGCTTAGCTCCCACTTACAAGTAAGAACATAAGCTATTTGAATTTTTATTCCTGAGTTACTTCACTTAGAATAATGGCCTTCAGCTCCATCCAAATTGCTACAAGGGACATTATTTCAATTCTTTTTATGGCTAAGTAGCATTCCGTGGTGTATATATACCATCTTGTCTTTACCCACTCATTGGTTGACGGGCACTTAGGTTGGCTCCATATTTTTGCAATTGTGAATTGTGCTGCTATAAACATCCCTGTGCATGTGTCTTTCATATAATGATTTCCTTCCTCTTTAGGTAAATACCCAGTCGTGGGATTGCTGGATCAAATGGTAGTTCTATTTTTAGTTCTTTAAGGAATCTCCATACTGTTTTCTATAGTGGTTGTACTAGTTTACATTCCCAACAGCAGTGTAAAAGTGTTCCCTTTTCACCACATCTATGCCAACATCTATAATTTTTTGACTTTTTAATTTCTGACTGCTATGAATAAAACTGCTATGAATAGTCTTATGCAAGTATTTTGTAAACATGTTTTTATTTCTATTTGGTAAACACCTAGAAGTGGGAATGGTAGGTTACAGGGAAGGTATACAGTTGCCTCCCAGCATACATGGAATTAATCCCAGGACCCTTGTATATACCAAAATCCCCACATATTCAAGTCCCACATTTGGCCCTGCATATTGCCCCTCCATATACACGGGTTTCACATCCTGTTAATACTGTATTTTCAATCCACTTGGTTGAAAAACATTCACATGTAAGTGGATCCTCGCACTTAAAACCCATGTTGTTCAAGGGTAAACTGTATAATTACTTTTGTTATGAGCCTTCAGACCTTTTCTAAAATGGTTGTATCATTTTACCATTCTACCAAATATGTATACAAATTCCAATTATTTCACATTTTTCTCAACATTTGGTTTTATCAGCTTTTTAAACTTTAGTCATTCTGAAGAATGGGTGGTGGAAACATATATTTTTTTAATTTGTATTTTCTGGCCAGTGTGGTGGCTCACGCCTGTAATCCCAGCACTTTGGGAGGTCGAGGTGGGTGGATCACCAGAGGTCAGGAGTTCAAGACCAGCCTGGCCAACATGGTGAAACCCCGTCTCTACTAAAAATACAAAAAAGTTAGCCAGGTATGGTGGCGGGCACCTGTAGTCCCAGCTACTCGAGAGGCTGAGGCAGGAGAATGGTGTGAACCCGAGAGGCAGAGCTTGCAGTGAGCTGAGATTGCGCCACTGCACTCCCGCCTGGGTGACAGAGCAAGACTCCGTCTCAAAAAAAAAAAAAAGAATGTATATATATATATTTCTTGATGACTAATACATTGAACACTTTTTTATGCAAAATAATCATTTGCCTTTATGGACTTATTTGTTTATATCGTATCATACAAATTATATACAAGCACCTTTCTGTCCATGAGAATAAATCATTAAAATGGAAACAGCAAGAAAAAAATGCAATATTTTTTTCCCTTTTACCTCATGTATACATAGAAGTAAATATATGGTAAATTAGTCATTTTAATAGAGAAAAATAAAATGAAAAACAAAATACAATCATAATTCTATTTTTATTTAACATACAAACAAAAATTATTTATGGTATGATTTGGGACAAGAGACAATCTTGTAAATCTTCTAGCTTTCTTTTTCTTTTTATTCTTAAAATTTTAGTTTATTTAAAATTTAAAGTTTTCTCTAGTAAACTTCATGTCAGCTTCATTTATGTTGTTTGGTAAATCTGTTTGAAAAAGTAAAAAAAAATATTTCAAAATTCCTCTCCAACTTTAAAATGTTGGTACAGAAAAGTTTAATCAGAATATATTTCTATGCATTTGTGGTAATGAGTAAAAATATTTTAATTTTTGTGTTCATTTGATTTTTATTCATTCATAAAAAGCAAACAGATGAATTTCTTAAAAAATATCAAATATAATTTTACCTCATATATATATATATTTTTTTGAGACAAGGTCTTGCCCTGTCACAGCTTGGAGTATAGTGGCTCATCTGCAGCCTCAACCTCCCAGGTCCAAGTGATCCTCCCATATCAGCCTTCTGAGTTGCTGGGACCACAGGTGCATGCCACTATACGTGTCTTATTTATTTATTTATTTATTTATTTATTTATTTATTTATTTATTTTTTGTAGAGATGGGATCTTTCTATGTTGCCCAGGATGGTCTGGAACTCCTGGGCTCAAGCTATCATCCCTTGCTTGGTCTCCTTTAGTGCTGGGATTACAGGTGTGAGCCACTGTGCCCAGTCTTTGATAATTTTTCTACCACTTCCATCATTCATCTTTTATTTATTAAGTATAGTTCTGGTAAGTAACAGAGTGCAAAAAAGCTAATGGATGTTAGGATTATTGAAATATAAAAAATTCAGTGGTCTTCTTTAAAGATAGTATTTAAGGGCGTTTTTTGACGGAATTTTCCATGTGATTCAATTTTCCTTTTTCTATTTTATATGTAGATAATTAAAAAGAATTAACCAGCAAAACAAAACATCTGGGTTATTCTTTTCCCCTGCAAATTAGAAGTAAAGTTCATTTTATGATTTTCATGTTATGTTACTAATATCTCTCCATATACTGATTACACTGATTATCAATTCATAGAACTTCAGAACTTGGAAATAGCTTCAGGCATCACCTAACTCAGTATTATTCAACATGGTTCACAAAAAACATCTACTTTAGAATCGGATCACTCAAATGTTTGTTAAAAATGAAAATACCTTTGCTGTGCATAAGCTTTTCAATTTGATGTAATCTCATTTGTTGGTTTTTGTTTTTGTTGCCTGTGCTTTAAAATTCTTATCCAAAAAAAAATTATTCCCTATGCTGATGTCATGAAGCATTTCCCATATGTTTTCTCCTAGTAGTTTCAGTTTCTGGTTATACATTTAAGTTTTTAATTCATTTTGAGTTGATTGTTGTATATGTTTAGAAATAAGAGTCCAATTTTATTCTTCTGCATGTGAATATTTAGTTTTCCCAATAACATATACTGAAAAGACTGTCCTTTCCCCAATGTGTGTTGTGGCACCTTTGCCGAAAATCAATCAGCTGTAAATGTGTGGATATATTTCAGGGATCTCTGCTGTGTTCCATTGGTCTATGTGTCTGTTTTTATGCCAGTATCATGCTGTTTTGGTTACTAATGCTTTATAGAATGTTTTGAAGTCAGGTTATGCTGATGCCTCCAGCTTTATTCTTTTTGCTTAAGATTGATATAGCTATTTGTGGATTTTTGTTGTTCCATACAAATTTTAGAATTTGTTTTCCTATTTCAACGAAGAATGTTATTGGTATTTTGATAGGTATTAGAGTGAATCTGTAGATCACTTTGGGTAGTACAGACATTTTAACAATATTAATTTTTCAACCCATGAAGGCAGTGTATCTTCCCATTTATTTGTGTCCTCTTTCATTTCTTTCATCAGTGTTCGTAGTTTTCATTGTGGAGATCTCTCATATTTTTGGTTAAATGTATTCCTAGAGGTTTTATTTTTTAAAGATATTGTAAATGGGATTGTTTTCATAGTTTCTTTTTCAAATAGTTCACCACTAGCTTATAGAAATTCCACAGCTTTTTGTATGTTGAGCTTGTACCCTGCTACTTAACTGAATTTTTTAGTTCTAACAGTTTTTTGGTGGAGTCATTAGGGTTTTCTGTACATAAGATTATGTCATCTGCAATAATGACAGAGACAATTTAACTTCCTCCTTTCAATTGGGATGCCTTTTATTTCTTTCTCTTGCCTCATTGCCCTGTTGCTCTGACTAGGACTACCAGTCCTATGTTGAACAGAACTGATAGAAGTCGGTGTTCTTGTCTTATGCCAAATCTTAGAGGGAAGTCTTTTAATATTTCCCTGTTCAGTATGACATTAACTTTGGGATGATCTTATATGGCTTTTATTGTGTTGAGGTACATTCCTTCTGCACAACAAAGGGCAAAATCAACAGAATTCATTGAAAGCCTACAGAATGGGAGAAAATATTTGTGAATTATACATCTGACAAGGAGTTAATATCCAAAACATATAAGGAACTCAAACAACAATAACAGAAAAATCAAATAACTTAATTTCAAAATAGACAAAGGACCTGAAAAGACATTTCTCAAAAGAAGATGTACAAATGACCAACAAATATAGGGAAAACACGCTCAACCTCACTAAACATCTGGGAACTGCAAATCAAAGCCACAATGAGAAATCATCTCATCCCAGTTAAAATGGCTATTATTGAAAAGACAAAAGATAAGAGTTTTTGAAGATGTGGAGGAAAGGGAACACTTACACAGTGTTCTGTGGTGGGAATGTAAGTTAGTATAGCCATTAAGGAAAACAGCATGGAGGTTCCTTATTTTATTTTATTTTATTTTTTATTTTTGGAGACCATGTCTTACTCTGTCACCCAGGATGGAGTGCAATGATGCGATCTCGGCTCACTGCAACCTCCGCCTCCCAGGTTCAAGTGATTCTCCTGTCTCAGCCTCCCAAGTAGCTGGGATTACAGGTCTGCACCACCACGTCCAGCTAATTTTTGTATTTTTAGTAAAGACAAGGTTTCACCATGTTGGCCAGGCTGGTCTTGAGCTCCTGACCTCAAGTGATCTGCCGCCTCAGAAAGGTTCCTTAAAATATTAAAAATAGAAATATCATACAATCCAGCAATCCCATTTCTATCCAAGGAAATAAAATGAATATACCACAGAGATATTTACAGTTTAATGTTTATTGTAGTACCTTTCACAGTAGCCAATATATAGAATTAACCTAAGTGTTCATCAAAAGATAAATGGATAAAGAAAATGTGATATAAATACACAATGGGATACCATTCAGCCACACACACAAAAAAGAAATCCTGTCATTTATGACAACATAGATGAACCTGGAGGGCATCGTGTTAACTGAAATAAGCCGGGCACAGAAAGTCAAATAATGTATGATCTTACTTATATGTGGGAGACAAAAAAGTAGAAGAAGGAGAATATAATAGTAGTTACCAGAGACTGGTGGTTAGGGGGAAGAGGCTGATGGGGAGATGTTGGTTAAAGGACACATAATTACAGTTTATAGGAGGAATTGATTTCAAGAGATACACTGTAAAGCAAGGTGACTATAGTAAAGCAATATATATATTATATTCTTGAAAAATGTAAAAAAGTAGATGTTACATGCTGTCACCACAAAAATGATAACTATGTGAGGTAATAAATTTGTTAATTAGCTAGATATAAGTATTTCACTGTACAAATATATATTTAAAGTATATATAGTTTATATATATTTAAAGTATGTATTTGTGTATATATATTTAAAATGTATATATATATACATTAAAACATGCTGTTGTACTCCATTGAAATGTACCATGTTATTTGTCAACTTTTAAAAAATTAAAATGAAAAGGTATTTAAATCATTTATTGAATTGTAAAAATGAAAGTATATAATCTATACTTCAGGCATGATAAATCAGAGTCTTATAAAACATATTAGTGGCAAAGCTAGGAAAAAAATAGGTTTTCTAACTTCTGGCACTATTTTTTTTTCCTTTACACTCTTCTTCTACTACAAATAGTGTATTCATATTTTGTGATATAAAATTTTTAAGTTGTCAATTTTATTGTTTGTTTAAGTCAAAATAAAGACATGGTATTGTGTAGATAGGATCAAAATATTTCTGAAACTATGCATGTCAATTGAATCTTTTTCACACTCTTGGATTTCACATAATTCCTCTAAGTGGCAGGATTTGAGTACAAGGGTATCTAAGCTACTCATATCCAACCTTTTTAATATTTAATTTATTGTGACTTTTACTAAGCTTTTCCTTCTAGTTTATACCTAGGTCAAAATGAAAGCATTTGGTTAAATTATTTATATTATTTAAGTGCATTTAATCTATCAGAATTCCTAATTAAATATTTCAATATCACTGGGATAAAACTGGTAACAAAATACATTTTCTAGACAAAGAAAAATATTTCCAGCAAACAAGAAACCCAGAGGAAGTTACATTTTAAAATCATCTCCTTGTTTTTTAAATAAGCATTGATGTTAATAATTTTATCTTCAAAAATATGAATCCTTGACAGTCTAATTAAGCATCATACAGCATCTTTAAAGAGCAAACATCAAGTGCTCGAGAGATAAAGACTTTATTTTTATTCAATTTAAATCAAATTTATTATTTTTTTCTTTTTTTGAGACAGAGTCTCCCTCTGTCATTCAGGCTGGAGTCCAGTGGTGCAATCACAGCTCACTGCAGCCCCAACCTCCCATGCTCATGCAATCCTCCCACCTCAGCCTCCCAAGTGGCTGGGACTGCAGACATGTATCCCCACATCTGGCTAATTTTTCCATTTTTTTGTGGAGATAGGGTCCCACTATGTTGCACAGGCTAGTCTTGAACTCCTGGGCTCAAGTGATCTGCCCTCCTCACCCTTCCAAAGTGCTGGGATTACAGGCATGAACTACTGGCCAAGACTTTTTAAAGAAATACTGAAAACTCTGTCATTAACAAATAAATTAATCAAAATTTCAAGATTTCAAAGTTGGAATGGTATACAAAAAGTATTAAAAATTCAGATATATATTTAAATGATTTATATAGAACACATATTTTCTCCTGACTTGTAAATATTTATAAGGTAGATAGATGACTAAAATATTGTTTTCTGCTTTGATCATGTAATGTTTACTAAACTATTCTGATTCATATCATTTGTTCAGTTTCTTTCCTAATGGGTTTAATCTTGCTGCACAAATTGTTCAAAGAAATGTAAGTCCTCAAATCCTCTGTGTCTTTTTGAACTATACCCTCATTGAAACTTTCTAATTATTTTATAAATTCCTCTGTCCTAAGGGGATGAGAAATGCGGATGTTAACTTACTGTACTGTAAATACTCCAGGATTCAAAATGTGTTATGAAGTTATAATGAATTTTATTCAGGAGAAATGAACATAAAACTGATACAAAAAATAAAGTAGCTCAAAACCTACCAGTGTTTAAAATAAGTTCTGGAACACAGAAGTGCTCAATAAATATTTCTTTAACTGATTTAAACTATATTATGTAGCATACTATGGGAATATTTGAATCCAGAAATATTTTTAAAGTATAATTTTAACTATATAATACTATAACTGAGTGAGAGGAAACTGAAGTCAGTATTGAACAAAGATTCCAGAGCTAATAGCAGAAGAAGGACTCAAATCCAAGTCTGTGGATTCCAAAGACCATTCTTTATCCACTGTCTACACTCCCTCTCTTTAAGGATAGGATAACACACAAGGCATTTGAAACACTTATAAAATAAAACTGTGTAGAACTCCATCACATAAAATTTTAAGCCCTAAATATGTAGAACAATCAGCATCCAGAATCAATCTTTTCCCAAATGCTTCAGAAATAACCATTCTAAATATGTATCTTAAAGCAATGAATATTACACATCGATCAATTTCAGTATGCCCATATGTGTAACACTACCTTTCCTGTGGTTGGCCCTTTAAATTATTTTCTCTATTGAGTTGTAAAAAGAAATTTTAAAGGTAGCTAATATGCAAAACTCAGAACAATTGGCCTTCCAATATCTATCTTGATATTGGATCTATTTCCTTTGGTTTGAAAATCTTTCTTCAACACCCTTCAGGCCCTTGGTAGAGACTACACTATTTTCTGATTTAGCCTCTGCATTATCATTTCTTGATCAGCTCTATACTCCAAGCTTAGCATCTTCCCTTGTGGGTGAGGCTCTAATACTCCAGTCCTGCGTGACCTAACTCTAGCCACGTTTTATCTGTTGAAAACTCTATCGCTAATCTCTACTCTCTTTAAAAGAGAGGGACCATACTGATAATATATCATCCATAAGGACTGTCAGTACATATAGATATTAGCTTTATTTAGCTACAGAAGTAATTTTGCAAGTACTTTCCTGGTGTTCACACATTGACCCCAGAACTACACACAATTATAAATTACTTCATTGCCAGTGACATTATGATAATAGTTTATCCAATATGGTAGTCATAGTAATTTTAATTTTAATATAACATCTTAGAGATCAGAAAATATATTATCACCCTTCTTTACCTTTACCATCACCTATGAAGTTTGGATCGTGTAGTATAAATTGATGACAATGGAAATTCTTATTTTATGGCTTCCATAAGAAATTGATATGAGATCCACAAACACAGATTACTGAAAATCACTGAACTACAAAAATGAAATATGGAAATAAATATTTAAAATAAAGATAGCATATTAAATTAAGTTTATGTGCTAAGCAGTTATTTATCATGTTTTTATAATTGATATTAGTTAACAGTCTCTTCCATGTTCATTTAATTTTAGTTAATGAGCTACATTTCCTAAACAATTACAATGTAATGGATGTATATCCTGGTATTATTATCATGTTAGTGCTATGGAGTTCATAAAAGGTACTATAAAAATGGTACAAAATATACACTAAAATTAATTATGACATGAGTCTTTGTTGTTGTTTTAATTTTCTTAGGAAATATTGACACATTTATTTCAAAAACTTATCTTTCTCATTATTATTGGTAGTGTATTTGAGGTCTATATTATAAAAATATAGAGCATCCCTTATTATATTTTAATTGTGTCAGAGTTTTGGAATCTATCTATCTATCTATCTATCTATCTATCTATCTATCTATGTATCTATCTATCTATATTAGAGAGACAGAGAGAGAGAGACATATATACTTATATTTTCAACATTTAAGTTTTTGTTTACTCCTTAGGGCATTTCCCAATATTTTCACATAATTTAATATTATGAGAAGCACTATCAATCTTTTGATAATACTTTTAACAATTAGGTGATCAAAATCCTATCCTGAGTAGCACAGACACTTCATTTCTTTAACAAATACTATGGAGATGTGGCTATGAAGCACTGTAACAAGTAAGGAGATAAACAAAATACTGCACAAAATGTTTTTCATTACAATGGTGGTAAGTGCCATAAAGGAAAACTTTCTATTGTTACGATTTGTGGAAAAGGGAACAGTACCTGGTTGTATTAGTCTGTTCTCACTCTGCTAATAAAGACATACTTGAGACTGGGTAATTTATAATGAAAAGAGGTTTAATTGACTCACAGTTCCACACAGCTGGGGAGGCCTCACAAGCATGGCGGAAGGTGAATGAGGAGCAAATTCACGTCTTACATGGTGACAGGCAAGAGAGCATGTGTAGGGGAACTCCACTTTATAAAACCATCAGATCTCATGATACTTATTCACTATCATGAGAACAGCATGGGAAAGGCCTGCTCCCATGATTTGATTACCTCCCACTGTGTCCCTCCTATGACACATGGGAATTATGGGAACTACATTTCAAGATGAGATTTGGGTGGGGACACAGCTGACCCATATCACTGCTTTAGGAGATTGTGTGTGAGAAAATGTTCCCTGAACTTAGTTCTGAAGGATTTACATGCAAGACACTGACAAAAAATGGGTATAAATCATTGCAGGCAGAGGGACTGGCAGGTATACATTTGTTTAACATGATGTGACAAAATTTTTATCTTGCAGAAGAAACTGAATTAAGTTCAGGTTGTCTGGAGTATGTTTGTATTGAAGAGAGATTCAAAACAAGATTATAGATGTCATTAGTGAATTCCATTTATCCACTCTTATAATACATATAAAAGATTTTCTACAATATCCAAAAAACATAGAAAGCCACTGAAGGATTTTAAGCAAAAGAGTGACATATTCAGGTTTGTATATTTTAAAGTTATCTCTGGCTGTACTATAAAGAATAGATTCGAGGTGAAGACTGAAGAAGAGAGGAAGCCCTTGCAGTAGTTCACATGTGAATTGATGGTGATTACATTAAGAGTTACGGTGGAGATGGAACAAAGAGGAAAAATTAAAGAAATATTTTATAGCTGCCATTTGGTAATCAATATATGCATCTTTGGTCTATAGGATCTTTAAAGACAAGATTCACTGTATGTATTATTTCATTTCTACAAATATTCCAATATTTTTGTTTCTTTCCACTATCTGAAAAGACCAATTATCCAGTCTTTTTATTTTTTTTTAATTATCTTATTTTTCAAGATGGCTGACTAGGAACATTACAAGCCCATTTTCCTCAGAAAGAAGATCAAATTTACCAGTGAATAGTCAAGTTTTAAAAGAAAAATGGTGGGAAGTTAGCCAGGACCTATTGGAGCACCCATGGGAAGATGTTGGGGCACATAAAACAAAAACAGCAAGAGTCTGACTTAGACTCCTGAGGAGCTCAGAGCACAGTGAAAAGGATAGATGAGAATGCTTTTCTGCTCCCCTCAGCCTTCTGGCAATCTGCTAACCACTTGCTGGAGAGCCCTTCTGCCCTCGCAACCCAGGGCAACACCATAGGTGGCAAGTAGAGAACTTCCTAGGAACAGAGAACTGGGTGGCCAGCTCACATAGCCATGCCACAACCCTAACACCCAAAATGAGATGGCATGCACCATACTGGTGGTGCACTCATGGTGACACTCCCCTGTCTGGGTATCCTCTGCTCTTTAACCACTGCACCACCAGAACACCCACAGACATATCCCACAACCCACTCTGACTTTGGCAAGCACAGGGAAATGGCAGGTCCCCAGGGAGTTGTGGGCCCTCTGGAAATCTCACCCTCGGCATGAGCCATTCCTAAGGGAAGAGAGAGTACAACTCACCCCAACCCCCTTTGATACAAAGGAAATGTGAGCATGGTATAAACCACTGAAAGAGGCACCACTAATGCCTGGCAATGGATGTGGAAAGGTGGTCATCTCTTAACCTCCTTCTGCCCACACCCCCAATACACTGTTACAGATGCAACAGCAGTTCTTCCCATCGGGCCACTGAGCACCCATGGAAAGAAAGAACTTTTCCCATTTTCCTAGAGCCTCTACTCCACTGAAAGTAAACTGGCATCTGCTCAGGCTTCCATGAAAAGTGAGGCCCAACTCCCTTTCCCTTCACTGAACAGCAGTGCCCCAGAAACTAAGGAGAGATTGTGGAGTTTCCTGCCCTGGTCTTAGGGAAGAGGTTCTGCTCCAAGCCGTATTCTAGCTATAGTCATCAGAGAGGTGGATCTGCAGCCCACAGCCGCATTAAGGCCAGGAATCAAAGGAGAAAGCCTTTATAAAAACAGAAGATTGCTAGACTCAAAACAGGGGCATGATAGGGAAATGGATCACATTTCTGCTGACTCAGGTCAAGGAACTGGTGTACCCACTCTTCTCCCAATATTTCAGCATACCCTATCATGATTTCTAGGTGCCAACCTCATTAGAGCAGTTTGTGTCCACTGGGCACCAGGCCACTTGCCCATTCTTAATGTTAAGTGCCATCTACTGGAGTGTAGTCTGAACTGCATCACCAAACAAAAATATATCACTACATCAAGAAGCATCTGAGAAAGCACCACACAGAACCTATTTGCAACCAAGACACTCATACAGAGACTTGGCCCCCTCAAAATAATTGAAACAAAGCCAATGGATCATATACAACATACACCACAGTCAAACCCTCAAGGGGAAAAAGAATTAAAAATTAAAAAGCCCCATCCAAACCAAAGAAAAACAAACAAAAAAATAGAAGCAACAGCTGCTCCCTCAGGTGAGAGTAAATCAGCACAGAAACTCTGGCAGTACAAAAAAATAGTGTTCTGTCACCTCCAAAAGTTGCATTATATCCCTGGCAATATACCCTAACCACATTGAAATGTCTGAAATGAAAGATAAAGAATTCAAAGTATGTATTGCTGGAAACTCAATGAGATCCAAGATAAAGTTGAAATCCATCACAAAGATAACAATAACATGATCCAGGATTTGAAAGAAGACATCACTATATTAAAAGAATCAAAGAGTGCTTATGGAATTAAAAATGTCACTACAGGAATTTCAAAATACAATTGCAGACTGTATTAGTCCATCTTCACACTACTGATAAAGACATACCCACGTCTGGGCAATTTACCAAAAAAAAAAGAGGTTATCGGACTTAAAGTTCCGTGTGGCTGGGGAGGCCTCACAATCATGATGGAAGGTGAAAGGCACGTCTTACATGGCAGCAGACAAGAGAAGAGAGTTTCTGCAGGGAGACTCACATTTTTAAAACCATCAGATCTCGTGAGTCTTATTCACTATCACGAGAACAAGGGAAAGACCTGCCCCCATGATTCAGTTACCTCATACTGGGTCCCTCCCACAACACATGGAAATTAAAGATGAGATTTGGGTGGGGACACAGCCAAACCATATCAAAGTCCTTAGTAATAGACTAGATCAAGCATAAGAAAAAATTTCAGAGCTCAAAAATCAGTCTTTTTGAATTAACCAAACCAGACAAAAATAAAGGAAAAAGATTTTTTTTAATGAAGAAAACTTTTGAGAATTAAAAAATTATGTAAAGCCACTAAACATATAATTTATTGGCATTTCTGAAAGAGAAGATGAAGATGAAAAAGTAAGCAACTTGGAAAAGGGATTTCAGAGTATAATCTAGGAATTAATAAAAAGGTTGACATGCAGCAGATACAAAAAAAAATCCAGAGCACTTCAGTGAGACAATGCACATGACAACCTTCCCCAAAGCACATAGTCATTAGACTATCCTAGGCCAATATGAAAGAAAAAATCTTAAAGACAAATAGAGAAAAGGGCAAAATTACCTATAAAGGGAATTCCATAAGACTAACAGCAGACTTCTCAGCAGATACCATACAAGCCAAAAAAGATTGGGGACCTATTTTTAGCCTTCATTATGAAACAAAATGCCAAACAAGAATTTAATATCCTTTTAAACTAAGCTTCAGACATAAAGTCTTCCTCAGACAAGTAAATGTTAAGGGAATTTGTCACCACCAGGCTGAACCGACAAAAAAAAGCTCAGTGGAATTCTAAACAAAAAACAAAATGATGATACTTGCTACCACAAAAGCACAAATAAGTACAAAGTCCATAGACCCTATAAAGCAAATATACTACTGAGATTACAAAGCAACTATCTACCAACCATATGAGAGGAAGGAAACCTCACATATCAATATTAACCTTTACCATAAATGGTGTAAATGCTCCACGTAAAAGCCAGCGTGGCAAATTGGATAAAATAAATGATCTTCTGCTGTCTTCAAGAAACCCATCTCACATGTAATGACAATCATAGACTCAAACTAAACAGATGGAGAAAGATCTATCATGCAAACTGAAAACAAACAAAAGCCAGGGTTGCTATTGTTATATGACATAAAACTTACTTTAAACTAACAATAGTGAAAACGTACAAAAAAGGGCATTACAAAATTCAACAAGAAGATATAACCATCATATATATATATATATATATATATATGTATATATGTATATGCACCCAACATCAAAGCATCCTAATTTATAAAACAATTACTATTAGTCCTAAGAAAAGAGATAGAAAGCTACACAATAATCACGGGGACTTTAACACCCCAGTGATAATGTTAGAGAGACCATTGATGTAGACAACTGACACAGAAATTGTAGGCTTAAGTGGAACACTTGACCAAATGGATTTAATGGACAGCTACAGCATACTCCACCCAACAACTACAGAATATACATTCTTCTCATCCACATATGGAACATTCTCTAAGACTGACTACCTGCTTGGCCATAAAGCAAGTCTCAATAAATTCAGAAAAGTCAAAATTATACCAACCATCTTCTTTGAACACAGTGGAGTAAAATTAGAACTCAATACCAAGAGGAATTCTCAAAACCACATAAATACATGGAAACTAAACAACTTGTTCCTGAATGACTTTTGAATAAACAAAGAAATTAAGGTAGAAATAAAAAAATTATTTGAAACAAATGAAAATAGAGAAACAACATGCCTAAAACTCCGAGATTCAGCAAGAGTAATGGTTAAGAGGAAAGTTTAGAGCACTATATGTCTACATCAAGAAAACAGAAAGATTTCAAATTAACAACCTAAAGTCGCACTTAAGGGAAATAGAAAAACAAGAACAAAGTAGACCTAAAGCTAGCAGAAGAAAGTAAATAACTAAAATTAGAGCAGAACTAAATAAAATTGAGACCAAAGAATGAACTTATACAAAGGATCAACAAAATAAGAAGTTAGCTTTTGAAAGGTTAAACAGGACTGATAGACTACTAGTTAGATTAACAAAGAAAATAAAGAGAAGACCCAAATAAGCACCATCAAAAATGACAAAGGGACGTAACAACTGATCTCACAGAAATACAAAAATCCTCAGAGATTACTATGAAGATCTCTATGTGAACACACAAAAAAACCTGTAGGATATAGATAAATTCTTGGAAACACACAAACCTCTCTTCATTGAACCAAAAAGAAACTGAAACTCTGAACAGACCAATAGTAAATTATAAAATTAAATTGGCAACAAAAAACTAACCAACCAAAAACACTTCTGGACCAGTTAGATTTACAGCTGAATTCTACCAGATGTACAAAGAGAGCTGGTATCAATCTTACCAAAATTATTACCCCAAAATTGAGGAGACGTGTTTCTTCCTAACTCATTCTATAAAACTTGAATCATCTTATACCAAAATTTGGCAAAAACACAAGAAAAAAAGAAAACCACAGGCTGTTATCCCTGGTAAACATAGACACAAAAATTCTCAAAGAAAGGATTAGCAAAATGAATACAGTAGCACATTAAAAAGATATTTTACCATGACCAAGTGGGCTTTAGTCCTGGGATGCAAGGATGGTTAAATATCAGCATATCAATAAACATGATCCACCACATAAACAGAATTAAAAGCAAAAACCATGTGATAATCTCAATGGAAGCAAAAAAGGCATTCAATAAAATCCAATATCCCTTCATGATAAAAACCTTCAATAAACTAGGTGTCAAGGGAGCATACTTCAAAATAATAACAGCCATTTATGACAAACTCACAGCAAACATATTGAACCGACAAAACTTGAAAACATTTTCCCAAAGAACTGGACAAAAACAAGGACATCTACTCTCACCACTTCTATTCAATATAGCATGGTAGTTACTTGCCAGAGCAATCAGACAAGAGAAAGAAATAAAAGGCATCCAAATAGGAAAGAGGACATTAAATTATCTCTATTTGCTTACAGTATGACTCTATACCTCCCTCCAAAAGACTCCTAGGTCTGATAAACTACTTTAGTGAAGTTTCAGGATACAAAATCAGCATACAGAAATAACTAGCATTTCTATACATCAATACAATTAAAGCTGAGAACCAAATAAAGGGTGCAATCCTACTTACAATAGCCATCAAAAAAAAAAAAACCTAGGAATACATCTAACCAATGAGGTGAAAGAGCTGTACAAGAAGAATTACAAAACACTGCTGAAATAAATTATTTATGACACAAACAAATGGAAAAACATTCCATGCTCATGGATTGGAAGAAGCAATATTGTTTAAATGCCCACACTGCCCAAAGCAACCTGCAGATTCAATGCAATTCCCATAAAATTACTAACATAATTTTTCACAGAATTAGTCAAATTAACTGTAAAATCCATATGGAACCAAAAACGTGTCCAATGGTCAAGGCAAAGCAAAGGGAGCTAAGGAGCAGGCTTCACGCTACTCCATTTCAAACTATACTACTAGTTTCTAATAACCAAAACAGCATGGTATTATACAAAAATAGGCACATAGATCAATAGAACAGGATGGAGAACTCAGAAATAAAACCACACACCCACAACCAACTGATGTTTGACAGAGTCAATGAAAATAAACAATGAGGAAAGGACACCTTTTCAATAAATTGTACTGGGAAGACTGGCCAGTCATACAGAAAAGAACAAAATTGGATCCCCACTTGTCACTATATAAAAAAATTAAATCAAGATGTAGTAAAGATTTAAATTTAAGACCTCAATCTATAAAAATCCTAGAAGAAAACCCAGAAGAAATTATTCTGGACATTTGCTTAGGCAAATAATTCGTTACTAAGAACACAAAGGCAAATGCAACAAAAACAAAAATTGACAAATGGGACTTAATTACACTAAAAAGCTCCCTATACAACAAAAGAAACAATCAACAGAGTAAACAGACAAACTACAAAAAAGGAAGAAAATATTTGCAAACTATGCATCTGACAATGGATTAGTATCCAGAATCTGTAAGCAACTTAAATAAAAACTAAATAACACCATTAAAAAGTGGTCAAATAACATTAGCACTCCTTTTTCAAAAGAAGACACACAAGCAGCCAAAAAATTTATGAAAAAATACTCAGTATCACTAATCTTCAGAAAAATGAAATTTAACCACAATAAGATACCATCTCACATCAATCAGAATGGCTATTAATAAATAGTCAAAAAATAATAGAGATTGGCAAAAATGCAGAGAAAAGGGAATGCTTACACACTGGTGGTAGGAATATAAATTAGTTCAGCCTCTGTGGAAAGTAGGTTGGAGATTCCTTAAACCACCAAAAATAGAACTACCTGTTACTGATATCTAACTAATGGAAGAGACGTTATTCTACCAAAAGACATCTGAACTCATCTTTATTGCAGAACTATTCACAACAGCAAAGTCATGGAATCCACCTATGTGCCCAACTATGGTGGATTGGATAAATAAAATTGGTACATATACGCCATGGAATACTACACAGTCATAAGAAAGAATGAGATCATGTCCTTTGCAGGAACATGGAGGCAACTGGAGGTCATTATCACAATTGAATTAATGAAGAAACAGAAAATCAAATACTGCATGTTCTCCCTTATAATTGAGAGCTACAAAATGGGTACACACAGACACAAAGACAGAAACAATAGACACTGTGGTCTCCAAAAGTGGGAAATGAGGGAGGGAGGGGACCAAGGTTGAAAAACTACCTATTAACTACTATATTCACTATTTGGGTGATGAGTTCAATAGCAATCCAAATCCTAGTACTGTGCAATATATCCACGTAACAAACATGCACATGTACCCTCTTGAAACTAAAATTTAAAAATTAGAATAAATTATCTTATTTTCACATTGATGTCATCTACAACAATAGGCACATTAAATGGGTTTACCTTATGTTATTTTAAAATTCTTCTCATAACATTTTGATCAATACACTGGTATTTACAACCATGGTTCCCTTCATTACATGTCAGTCATCAACATATCAATTTGGCTTATCTTTCAGCAAATATAAGGTAATATTTTTGCTGCTTAATAAAACAATAATTCTGAAGTCTCCTGCATTGTCTTCTAATTACCACTAGGAAAATATATGCAACCTCTTTTTTCTTTACATGTTCTTTATTTTTATGTCAATTTTCAGATTCTTCTTGTCTAGGTCGTGTTCAGCTTTTCACTTCCTAAGATGCATGCAGTCCATTTTCTTGTGCCTACTTCATGATTGTATCTTGTTCGTTATCAGGTATGTTTCAATCAGATAAGCAGAGTTACTGTTAATAATACGAATAGAGTGTGCTTTTATAGGATTTTGAAAGTGCTCAATTGTGAGGGCAAGTTAAGCAGCCTATTTAAGGCTGTTGATTCTGCTTTTGGTGCGGGATTTCATCATCAGGTCGAACAGCAGGAAAAAAATTGGATGTGAAATATGGAGAGCAAGGACAAACTAGCAGCTCTGATGATGTGGTGGAACCTCTGGGACAAATTAAAATCATCATCTGTTTCTCAACGCCTCCAGCCACCAAATTCACATGAGGAAAACGTTAGCAACTTTCCCATGAAACCACACAGGTACGAGGCACAGGAATTAGAGAAAACGAAGGAGGAAAATTTGTATATACTACATACACAAGCTTCAGGCACAGCTGTTGGCCCACACCAACAAAGTGACCCAGCAGACCAGAGACAGTGTGCATGAATTGCAGCAGCGTTTTATCCAACTTTAACTAGCTAAGCCTACGGGTGGCTGCTGCTTCACTTCTGCCTTCCAAATATTGCAGAGAATTCTCCTGTGGAAAATCCTAACCTGGAATCGCATAGGGAACAGACTTCTAGGGAACATAGTTTCACTTTAGCCTTGTTAACATAGTACACATTCATTACATTATTCCTATATATGTACATATTTCTGGTTCTCATACTTATGATCTACTGAATTAAAAAAAAACATGTCCATTTTAATCTTAAGAGCTATGCAATATATAAAGATAACGAACGGAACAGGCTGAATAAGAATAAGGAGGCTATAATTTATTATATTTTCTTAATTGCTTTAGGAAAATATAGTATATATAGGATGGCTTCATCATTATAATTAGTATTAGCAAGAGTAAAATCTGCATGACTCATCAATTACTACTGCACTGAATGTTAAATAAGATTGTTAAAAAATTATAGTGTATACTGCTTTCTATATAATGATGATGAAACTCATTGTTTTCAGTAAGGACATATAATAAATCATTCTCAATTATATAGCATTTCAAAGTTTATGTGCTGAGTTTCATGTGTTAGATTAATATGCTTTAGGTCCTTATGTTTTATATTAATTTAACTCAGAGTTATTATGTACTTGTTCAAGGTCAACCATTTGGTATATGGCTGCAAAGAAACTTAAATTCAGATTTATATATATTTTGACTCTAATTACAGTGTTCTTTCAGTTGTAACACCCACACAAACACAAACATTCTTATGTTTAAATATGTATCTATATGCCTTGTGATTCAAGGTTATGAATTAAGTCTATACATTGATCTACTTTATGCAAAGATACTAATAAGATGATAATGAAAGGTTTTTAAAGGTATAAACCCATGACAATGAAGATCACGGGAAACAGATAATCATAAAATGAAATATTTCAAATATTTTCTGGAAGGTCAATATAAATGGAAGTGACTAAAGAAGGAAATTAAATTTTCACAAATGAGAATGCATGCAGGAAGGTTTTAACCAAAGAGGGAATTCCTCTCCTTGGGAGAATCTAGACAGGTTCAAGGATGCAGGACAGGAGGGGATCCAAGCATAAGATGTAGGACTAAAAATTAGGGATTCAATTGCAGCAGTATTTAAGAATTCCTTGTCTACATGCTCTATATCCAGACATGCAACCAACATTCCATATCAACTGTAGCAGAAAACAGTCAGTCTCCAAGCATTAATGTTGGACAAACACAAAAACAAAATTAGTTATTTTCAAAATAAATTCAATATACTATTTTAGGAGAAACAGAGCAACTCATGTAAGTGAAGCTTTCTGAATTGTGTTCTTTAAAGAAACAGCAGCATAATGGCTTGTTAGCTGTTCAATTGCCCTAGACCAATGTTGCAGGTAAGTAAGCTTTGCCTTGCATTGAGTGAATTACTGTTCTTCTCAATGATTCGTTTTAGATAGAAATAGAAACAATGAATCAACACATATCTGATATATCTTCTGAAAAAAGGAATTATAACGATAAACAAATTTTAAAAGAAAAAAAGAAAATCCTAAGATGATCTGATAATTTAAATATCTAAAATTTCTCTTTGTAAAGATCAAGAAAAATGTATATCTATAAAAAAACAAATTAATATGAGAAAGAAACAGAAAGCATTTAAAAAGACATTGAAAATTTATGCAATATTTTCATGAAATATACATACAAAATGGGCTTAAATCAAGTCATACAGCTCTATGATTTTAACAAAGTGAATATATCCTTGTAACGAGATAAAGATCAAAACACAGTATAATATCAACACCCCAGATGCTTTTGTCATCATCATTTCCAGCCTCTTTCCCTCTTGTCAGCAAATAAAATTACTACACTGGTTAGTTTTGTTTATTAAAAAACAGTTATATGCATTTATACAGTAGGAACTCTTTTGTGATTGGCTTCTTTTGCTCAACATTTTGTTTTTGTGATTATACCCTGCTATGTTGCTCAGTGATAATTTTGTTCACTTTCACTCTCAGTAATAGGTGTATTTATTAACGCTACTCATGTCTGCATTGTTTCCAGTTTGGGACTATTATGAATAGTGTTATTATAAACATCTTGAACTTGTCTTTCAGTGTACATGGGTCCACATTTCTGTTACATTTACACCTGGGAGGAGATGTGCTGCTTCAAACAGTATGCAGATGCTAAACATTAGCAGATACTGCCAAATTATTTTCCAAAATGATTCTAATCATCTATACTCCCACCATTAGTTGCTCCACACCCTTGTCAACACTTGGTGTCAGTCTTTTTCATTTTTGCAATATGAATGGATGTAGAGTAGTATTATGCTGGGATTTAAATTTGCACCTTCTTAGTGATTAATTAAATTTAGCATAAGTTGATATGTTTATTGGACATTTAAATGCTGTATATTGTAACGTATCTAGTCAAGATTTTTACCATGTTTCTTTGGAGTTTTCTCTTTTTTTAGTAATTCATAGGAGTCTTATCAGTAAGTATACAGGATGTGAGTTCTTTTTCAGATACAAGTATTGTAAATATCTTCTCCCAATGTGTGGCTTGAATTTCTATTCTTTCAATAATGTTTTTGGAGGAACAGAAGCACTTGGTGTTTAATGTTGATATATCTCATCTCTTATTTGTATTTTTGTGTGTGCTTGTAAAGAAATCATTATGTAATCTAATGCCATTAAGATATTTTTCTTGGTTTTCTAATAAAAACTGTAAGAATTAAAGAAAGAGGAGAGAAACACGAAGATTGGCTTTACAGTTAACAGGGACAGGTTTATTTTAAACAAATCTGAGAGGGGTTGCTGGCCAAGTTAGATTAGAGCCACACTTTTTTACAGACTAAGAGTTTTTAAGGATTTAAGGTAGGAGAGTTTATTAGAGGATAGGACTGCTTTTGTGTCTCTTTGTTGTGTTTATCTGAGAGGGAGAGTTGTGTGTTTGTTCCCATACATCTTTCTGCAGCTGCAGGCATATCCCCTGGAGTTTGCTTTTAGCTTCCCTACCTTACTGCACCTCCAGGGAAAGGAATGCTCTTATTAAGGCCCACTGTTTTACTGGGGCCCACTGTACGAGGGTGAAGTTTGGCAGTAACCCAAGAGACTTTCCCCCTACTTTTCTCTGTGCCGGAGCTGTCTTATTTGTGTTTTACTGTCTGCTCTTCCTGTCTGGTTGTAGTTAGAAGAGAAGTGATTTCCTTGAAATGCATGAAGCCAGAAAGGGAGCTGGAACTTAAAGTGGCAGTGTTTGTCCAAGATGACGGTGCTCCTGCTCTGTCATTAAACATTATAGTTTACTTGTTACATTTTGATTTGCAATATTTCCATAACTGTTTTTGCATGTGGTATTAAGTAGGTCAAGATTTTTTTTCACATAAATAGCTAATATTTTCAGCAATAATTATCGGCAAAACTGTTATTCTTCCATCACACTTTAGTGTTACCTTTGTCATAAGTCAAGAGGCAGATATGTATGAGGGTCTTTTTTTGACTCTCAGTTATGATTTATTGGACTTTTCTATGTTGGTACATACACTATATTCATTACTGTATCTTTATACTAGGTTTTAATCTCTAACACTATGAATGCATCGGGTTTGCTATTCTGCAAGATTGAATTGATTATTCAGATTTTACAAATTTAAAATATAACTTCCATAATAATTTTTTTAAATCAGTAGAAGTCTTGGAAGATAAAAGCAAAGGAATATGGTAGAATGGATAACTTAAAAATAAAACCTAAAAAGTGAAAAGAAATATACCAAATAAGCTGGTACAAATTCCCTAAAATATAAATTTATGGAAAAATAAGAGATGGGGGAGGCAGTTGGCAATCATAGAATAATTTTTTAGAACAATTAATGGTATTTTAATGAAAATTCTAGGGAGCTCTACTTCCAACTCAAATTCTATTTGCATCTTTAGTACTTTGAATTAAGACCAGCCGAACCACTACTCATCTTGCTATTCTAAGTATCTGAGATTAAAAACACTTTTTAAAGCTAAAGTAATAGCTCATTCTCCCATGGATTAAGTGAGGACATATATGGCAAAAAAGTATTTGATTTAGGATAAAGATATATCTTTATTCAAAGACTTAAGTATCTCAACACTTTAAAAATCAGGGTTTTAAAGTTTTGCAGTATTTTAACACATGAGATTTGACTTCACTTAAAAACTGTGCTTCTTATCATGTACTAAATTGCTCTCCTGAAATATAGACATAATATGAAGAAACAAGTTGCTAAAGTGTGTATTCAAAATGCGCAGAAAATTAAATGCGTTTTACGAGTGAATACTTTGCCAAAATTCTTAATATACAATTTTATATAATTTAAAGTAAGTCAGCTTCAGTGTAGCAAGCAAGTAAAGGTAAGATTTTTGAAATCTTTTGTATGTTTATTATATTACTCTTAATAATAAGCCTCATGTGACATAGACAATGCTTCAATAAAATCTGTTTGAAAGTTCAAATTAACTTCCACATACTTATGTTAACAAATTAATGAATCTGTGAAAATTTTTAAGGTTCATTGCAGTGCCTCTTGATGCCATGGGGCTTCACATTTGAATTACGCCCTTGTCAAGGAGTCTGGACTATTTGATTTGGGGTGTGATTACAATGTAGTTTTTAAATTAATATGTACTAGTTTCATGGCATAACTCTCTCTTCCAATGTTAGATAACACTTCAAACTCATTAAGATATAATGATATACAAGTAACTATTGTTAGTCCTAATATTAATTCTCTGTTCTCAAGTAATTGAACCTAATAGCAGTGGCACAGGAAGAATTACTGATTTAATTTAGGTTATTTCTTAGTGAACATTTTATGCTAAGTACAATATAAATTATGTTGAATTGACCTAAGATGAATACAAATAATATTATATTAAAATAAGAAATCATTTATTTGGAAAATGTTGGTATTATAATTGTTCAAATTATAGGGGTGGTGCTAATGTGCTTTTTCACAATTACTACCACTACACTCTATATTCAGACTGCTTTAAGTATGAAATCTTTGAGGTCAGCATTTGTACTTCATCTTGTTGCAGAACTTTCTCCTTAGTTCAGCTAAAACTGGGTTCTTGTCACATGACCAAAAAAGATTAGGCTCGTGGACACATAGAAGGGTGGGGAACAAAATTTACTGGGTGAAAAGAAAAAAGGAAAAAAAAAACTCAGCAAAGTGAGATGGAGTCCTGCTAACAGGCCCTCCACCTCACAGACTGAATCCCAGGTCACCACACAGGAATTGAAGAGGCCAGGCTCCTCCCGGCTGCAAATGGCAAGAACTGCCTGAGGCTCCACCCTATTTTCCCAGAGTGCAAGTGGGCATTAGTCAGAGAGAATCAGTCGGGAAAGGGGAAAGGATGGGCTTCATCCAGGAGCAGCAGTTTGATTTTTCAGCCTTCATGCTGTTTTAGGCTAGATGGCAGGGTTTTGCCATGGACCCTTGGCTGTCTCCCGTCTGTATCAGTCCTACTTGCTCTAGACTGCAGATGTTATGAAGGAGTATGGAGAAGAGAAGTCTAAAAAGGAGAAATTCTAACAGATTTATCCAAATTTTAAAAGATTCTTATGTTTTGGATAAAATATAACTATACTGTGCATTTGATATTGGTTAAGAGAGCAAGGAGTCAGAGGAGGTATAGATGAAAAGAAAACAGTATTATTTGTTGAGAACTTATTATATATGTAATTATGCCAAAGTTATATAGATTACCTATCTCATTTCATAGTCATGAAAACCCTGGAAGATAGATATTATTATTCCTGCTTTATAGTTAGAGAAACTGACAGCCACAGTGTTAAGTAACTTGTTCAAGGGCACACAGATAGCAATTGGGCTCTATGTGCAAACATATGTTGTTTTTGCCAGTCTTGCATCTTTTCCTTCTATTTTTTAGTAACTATTAACTAGTTTTCTTCTAGTGACCATGGCATGCTGGCTTCAATTCAGAGGATCTCAGTGAACTTCAGGGAGACCTGACACCTATCCCTGATGGTTTTGGAGGTATATATATGAATTGGGTTTGGCCAATTTCAAACCCTGGCCAAAGTAATTGGTTCAGAAATAGGGCCATGACCTAAGACAAAAGAATTTGTCTTTAATTTGATATATCAAAAAATATGTTCTTTCTAACTCTAGTGAACTTGAAAATTAACTGGGACCTGTTAGCTCTTATCTAACGTAGCTTGCCAGAGAATTGCACCCAGTGGATGAAAAGTAAGTTATCATAAGGAGAGAAACAGTATTTAAATACAGAACTTGATTTCCTAGGTTGATGTGTCTAAAGTTTGACCACTAATAAAGTTCCCTGTCATTTTATTTTTTATATTTCTGCTTAAGCCAATTTGGGTTAGATTTTCTGTAAATGACAAGCAAAAGAGTCCTTATTAGTTGACAAAGTTATGATTCAAACCCAACTCTGTGTACTCTTTGTGTGTACTTGCTACAATTGTCCATGTTAGGTAACTTTAATTCCCACACACTAAGTAGATCTAATTATTATAAGTTGAATTAAAAGCAGGTGAACATTTTCAGTAAAAAAGTTATAATGTTCTAATTCAGTAAATATCACAAAAAAAGTTTAGAGAGACATTTCACAATAAATAGAAAGCATGGTTCGTATTTTAGAGCTTTGAGCTTACCATCTACTTAAAAGGATATAAAATTTCCTAGGTTCATGGATCAGTGTTAAGAGATCTCTAGCTCTCCTGAAATTACATGCCCAAAATTATGTGTGTGTGTGTGTGTGTGTGTGTGCATTTCCCTGGGCTGAAATTAGTAGCTATTGTTTAAACAATTCTTAAAAGTGTCCATGCTCCTCAACAAATTTAAAGACTATTAAATCAAAGCCTAGCTCATAATGGTGATAATCAAGGAAGAGCTACCAATTACCTGAATGATGTTTGCCTAGTTCCAGAGAAAGAATGGAATAGCTTTTGTACCTACTACTGCTTACTGAGACATTACTGAAATCCACATTAGCAAAAGTCCAAAAAAAGGAAACAAAAAGTTACCGAAATATTTTAATAGATAGCAATAATTTTAAAAACTATATCTAGATATTATACATGGAAATAAAAACTTTTATTGTATAAAATGTATGTTTATCCATGTTACTCATGGGGCTGACAATACAGACACCTTCCTCTCTTGAACTGCCAAAGCCTCAGCCATGTGCAGTTATATAGAACCAATGTCAGACTCTAACTCTGCCAGGTTTTCAGCCATGGTCTTTGTTCCCTGGCCTCACTGGGGCCCATTAGTGTAAATTCTGCAGCTTGCCAATAGCACATGCTTAGTCGGGAATGGGGAAATAATTTTCATTTTTATTCCTGAGTCTTAACCATTTAATCCCATCATCTTTCATTACATTTTCTATAGAAAACAAAATCATCTCTACCTCTCTCCCAACCTCTCATTCTTCCATCTCCATTATTGCTACTATTGAAAGATGTATCAGAATCTTTTTCCTGGAGAAACTGAGCACAAAATTTGGCATTATTAACTAGTTTTATTTGGCATCATTGACTGGTCTAGCTTCCTGATTCATTTAATTAAAGACCACAATAGGCACATTGAAATCCTAGCAATGAACATACATTGAATAAATATTTATGAGGTGAAAGGGTTATAATAATAGAATGCCATGAAAGTGTTTCATTTTCATTCATCTATATATTACTTCATTTAGTTTTTACAAATATTTATGTATTCATTCATTCAAGAAAATTTATATTGACTGCTTACTATGTGTTAAGCAGTGCTCTAGGCATGACACATAAAACATTAAACAGACTTCTAGCCATCATGCTGTTTATATTCTAGGAAACACAAAAGGAAATTAGACATGTAAAACACATACAATGCAAATTCTGGTAATAAACAGGGAAAATAAACCTAGAATGAAAAATTTTGTGGATTAAATTCCAACTAAAAAGAAAGGCTAAAGCCAAAGATCTGAGGCAGGAACAATCTCAGCCTATTCAGGAATTATCTACTATTCTAGTAGTTATGCATATTTTTCACAAAGAAAGAAAGTGAGACTCGTATAAATTGTACGACCTTGCTCAAGACCACACATTTTGTTGGTAAGACTCCTAGAACCAGAGCTAAGATTGGTAACTGGTAACTCATAGCTCATGCAATGAAGATGGTTCTTTCTAAGAAAAAGTTTACCCAGTGAGGCTCTGTGAAGGAAAATGTGGCATTGACATGGTGGATAAATACAGATTAAGGATACACACTGTCTCTCTAATATCACCTTAAGACAAAAGGCTTAATTTTATGCATTTTTGTATTCATATGCATTAGTGTTATGTCTACTAAAAAACAATTAATATAAATCAAGATTGCATTTAATTCTTAGATTTGGAGTTTGGCATCCTCTGTTCAAGGATATATCACTTAATAACAAAATACCCTTGGTAAATCACATTGTTATCCTGAGTATTTCCTTACTTTAAAAAAATACAAAAACTTATACTTGTAATACATAATAGTGTGCATATGAAAAGTTTTTATTAAATATCATATTCGGAGTATATATCATAGCTACTAAACTATTATATTTCCACAGATGACACTGGCTGAGAGTATAGGAAAAACACCCATATTGTCAATGCTAAATTATAATCCCAACTGGGCATGGTGAATATAGTCCCTAAGTAGCCAATATTTTAAAGCACTTGGGGATAATGCAGGCTGTGCCTTTGAGAATCTTAAGGAATTCTCCTGTTAAATATATGTGGTAACATCAGGGTAAAGAATAACAGAAAAGACAATAAAAACCAAAAGTAGAAAATCTAGAAAATTCACAAGTTCCTACATATATACAACATACCAAGACTGAACAAGAAAAAATCTAAAACCTGGACAGACCAATAACATGTAATGAGCTTGAAGTAATAATAAAAAAAGTCTCCCAGTAAAGACAAGCCCAGGATCTGCTGACTTCAGTGTTGAATTCTATCAAACATTTAAGGAAGAACTAATACCAATTCTACTCAAACTCTTCTGAAAAACAGAGGAGGACATACTTCTAAACTCATTGTATGAGGCCAGTATCTAATACCAAAACCAAAGACACATTTAAAAAGAAAACTACGGGCCATATCTATGATGAATATTGTTGCAAAAATTGTCAACAAAATACTAGCAAACCGAATTCAACAATACATTAGAAAGATCATTCACCATGACCCTGGGAGACTTATCCCTGGGATGCAAGGATGATTCAACATATGCAAATCAATGAATGTGATACCTCATATCAACAGAATGAATGACAAAAATCATATGATCATTTCAATTGCTGCTGAAAAAGCATTCGATAAAATTTAACATCCCTTCATGATAAGAAAGACATTCAAAAAACTGGGTATAAAAGAAACACAACTCAAGATAATAAAAGCCATATGTGACAGACCCACAACTAGCATCATACTGAATAGAGAAAAACTCAAATTCTTTCCTCTAAGATCTGGAACAGGACAAGGATGCCCACTTTCACTGCTGCTATTCAACACAATACTGGGAGTCCTAGCCACAGCACTCAGATCAGAGAAGGAAATAAAGGGCAATCAAACTGGAATGGAGGAAGTCAAATTATCCTTGTTTGCAGCTGATATAATCTTATATTTAGAAAAGCCCAAAGACTCCACAAAAAAACTGTTAGAGCTGATAAACAAATTCAGTAAAGTTGCAGGATACAAAATCAACATACAAAAGTCAGTAGCAATTCTATATGCCCATAGTAAACAATATGAAAAAGACATTTAAAGGGCAATCCTATTTAGAATAGCCACACATAAAATTAAATACCTAGGAATTCACTTAGCCAAAAAAGAGAAAGAGCTCTACAATGAAAACTATAAAATACTGATGAAATAAATTGAAGAGGACACACAAAAAAATGGAAAGATATTTCATATTGATAGATTGGAAAAACCAATATTGTTAAAATGTCCATACTACCCATAGCAGTCTACAGATTCAAAGCAATCCCTATTAATATACCAATGACATTCTTCACAGAAATACAAAGAAACAGTCCTTAAACTTACATGGAACTACAAAAACCCAGAACAGCCAAAGTCATCCTAAGCAAAAGGAACAAAACTGGAGAAATCACAATACCTGACTTTAAATTATTATACAGAACTATTGTAACAAAAACAGTATGGTACTGGCATAAAAACAGACACATTAACTAATGGAACAGAATAGAGAACACAGAAACAAATACACACACCTACAGTGAAATCATTTTTGACAAAGGTGCCAAGAACATATACTGTAGAGAAGACAGTCTCTTCCATAAATGGTGCTAGGAAAACTGGATATCCATATGCTGAAGAATAAATCTAAACCCCTAACTCTCTCTATATATAAAAATCAAATCAAAATGGATTAAAGACTTAAATCTAGGACCTCAAGCTATGAAACTACTACAGGAAAATATTAGAGAAAATCTCTAGGACATTGGTTGGGGCAAAACTTCCTTGAGCAATACCCCACAAGCACAGGCAACCAAAACAAAATGGACAAATGGGATTACATCAAGTTAAAAAGCTTCTGCATAGCAAAGGATATGATCACAAAGTGAAGAGACAACACACAGAATGGGAAAAAAATATTTGCAAACTACTCCTCTGACAAAGGATTAATATCCAGGATATACATGGAGTTCAGACAACTGTATAAGAAAAAAAAATCTAATAATCTAATTAAAAATGGGAAAACTTGTCAGGCACGGTGGCTCACACCTGTAATCCCAGCACTTTGGGAGGCTGAGGCAGGTGGATCACGAGGTCAGGAGTTCGAGACCAGCCTGGCCAACATGGTGAAACCTCATTTGTGCTAAAAATACAAAAATAAGCCAGGTATGGTGGCATGCACCTGTAATCCCAGCTACTTGGGAGGCTGAGGCAGGAGAATTGCTTGAATTGGGGACGCAAAGGTTGCAGTGAGCCGAGATCGCACCATTGCACTCCAGCCTGGGTGGCAAGGCGAGACTCTGTCTCAAAAAAAAAAAAAGGCACAATTTTAAATAGAAATTTCTCTAAAGCAGACATACAGGCAAACAGGCATATGAAAAGGTGCTCAACATCACTGATCATCAGAGAAATGCAAGTCAAAATTACAATGAGATACCATCTCACCCCAGCTAAAATGACTTTTATCTAAAATACAGGCAATAACAATTGCTAGCAAGGATGTGGAGAAAACAAAACCCTTGTACACTGTTAGTGGGATTGTAAATTAGTACAACCAGTATGAAGCGCAGTTTGGAGGTTTCTCAAAAAAAAACAACCATAGAGATAGCGTATGAGCCAGCAAAATCATATTTAAGAGATATCCATACACTCATGTTTGTTGGAGCACTGTTAATAGACAAGATTTGGAAGCAACCTAAGGGTCCCTCAACAGATGAATGGATAAAGAAAATGTGGTACATATACACAACATAGTACTATTTAGCCATAAAAACAGAATGAGATTCTGTCATTTGCAACAACGTGGTTGGAAGTAGAGATCATTATGCTAAGTGAAATAAGCCAGGCACAGAAAGGCAAACACTGCGTGTTCTCAATTATTCCTGGTACCTGAAAATCAGAACATTTGAATTCCTGGACATAGAGAGTAGAATGATGGTTACCAAAGGCTGGGAAGGGTAGTTGCAGGGCTGGGGCAAAGGAGGTGCAGACAGTTAATAGGTGCAAAAATAATAGAAATATTGAATAATACCTTTTTTTTTTTTAGAAAGATGCCAGCTCTTTATTACCAGGGAAGCGGGCGTGCACACGCGTGGACTCCGCTCCTCGGAGCAGACCAGGCCCTTGCCTTCTCCCGTTTGTCAGAGGTGAGTCCTGGTACCTGACACAGGAACCTGGTGGCCTCTGGGGAGGCTCTGATAGTTTGGCCTCTGCTGCTTCCCGGCTCAGGGCTTGCTCCTCTCAAGGAACCTGAGGGACACGGTGTGCCTTGAGAGCCCCTGAGGAGGGGGAGTGCTGACCCAGCCTCTTCATGGCACGCTGCCCTCCAGCGCTCGGCACTCACCTGCTTCCTGGCTTGCCGTGGTCGGGGTCAGTATTTACTCCACTGATTGGCACATTCAGGTTCTGAGGGAATGCAAACTGCGTGGGTGCTCTGGCGACATTGTTTGCACTGTTTATACAACCAGACAGAGTTTCAGACTAAATTCGTGTCCAAACTAACACGCACGGGAACAGGCTCCAGCTGCAGCTCCTGGGTCCATCAGGCCAGGGAGCGGCTCTACCGGAAGATCCGGTAAGTCCTGAGCAGGCGCCCGTCCTTGCTCCACAGGGCGGTCTGGATGTGCTCGTAAGTGGGCAGGTCGGTCAAGTTGCCCAGGGCGGCCACTGCCGGCTTCCCCTATAGTATCTTAGAAGCAACTCTCTTCGCGTCTTCCGGCTTCTCGTTGCGGATGAACGTGCACAGCTCCTGCGGCAGCTTTCTGGAGCGAGTGGCCAGCACCTGCCTCCCCACATCCTCGAAGATCACAGGCCTGGACTCCAGGTTCATCATGAGCGTGGACGTCAGCTGCGTCTTGGCTCGCTCCAGCTCCACCGCGTCCACGGTTCTGCCCATTAAAATAAACTCCTTTGTGATGATTTCTACCATTTCTGGAACCTGCCTCGGGTCGGCGCTGGCAAGGATGCACAGGAGGCCAGTGTCCTCGTAGCTGAGGTAGCAGGAGGTCGCGTTATATATCCAGTGGTGTCTGCTGAGCACATCAAGGTAGAGCCTGGAGAATATGCCCTTGCCGGGCCCACCAGCCGAGAAGGAGCCGCCTCCGCCCATCATCATGTTCAACAAAGCAAAGGGGATGAGGTCCTCCTCCAGGAAGGAGCAGCTCTCCAGTCCGATCCCCCATCGGGGATGGGGGTCGGGCCCAGGCTGACGTCTCTTTCTAGCTTGGCAATCCCCCCAGTGTACTGGGCCACGGATCTGTCAACATCCACTGCCTCCGCGCTCCCTCAGGCCGCCTGGACCCCCAGGAGGTACTTCCGGGCACATTCCACCAGGTGCTCCACACTCACACCAGCCAGTACCACGCAGTCGGGGGTGTAGTAGTTCCGCCCGTAGGAATGCAGAACTTCCCGATTGATCTTTGCTGTGTTTTCTGTGGAACAGAAACGGTGGAGGCCAACTGTGGGGCCTGTTGAGCACGTTGAGGTAGAGCCTGTAAGCCGCTTCATGAATCATCTCGGTGAGGAGTGGCTCTGGGTCAGGCTGCATGTTCAGGTCCTCTAGCTCAAACTGGACCGCCATCCGCATCATCTCGACTTCTTCATCTGTTAGCTGGGGCTGCAGAACCACATCAGCCAATAAGCCGAACACCGTGTCCAAGCCTTTACTATCAGTAGACACAGCATACATGGTGGTGTCACTTGATGTCTGGCAGTCACAAATACCTCCATGCTTTTCCAACGTAAGCAGAATTTCATCTTTGCTATCAAATCGAGCAGTAGAAGAAAATGCCAATTTTTCCAAAAAGTGAGCAATTCCACTAAGGTATGTTGCTTCATATCTTGATCCTGAATTAATAAGAATTCCTACTATAGAAAACGGTCCAAACTTATTTTGAGAGGCCACGCGAAACCCATTATCCAATGTGGTTTGGATTCAAACTTTTCCTGTCCATCAACTGTAGCAAAAACATGCTTGGGTACTCCAGGTAAGAGAGAAGAGAGGGGGATGTTGGGATAGGTGCCACCGCTACTAAACCGTCTGTACGCAGGAGGTCCAAACCTCAGCCGCTAGCGGCCCCGAGAACCTGAGCCCCTCAGCGACCGCGTAGGCGCCAGCACCATGGCCGCCATCTTGAGTCTCGGCCCATTGCTTCTGTCCGAGATCTACTTTTTGATAGCAAAACAGTTACTACAGTCAATAATAACTTAATTGTACATTTTAAAATAACTAAAAGGGTATGATAGGATTGTTTGTAACACAAAGGATAAATGTTTGAGGGGATGGATGCCCCATTCTCCATGATGTGGTTATTACGCATTGCACGTCTGTATTCAAATGTCCCATGTACCCCATAAATAATGCACTTACTATGTACCACAAAAGTTAAAAATTTAAAAAAACCTAAAATTATAAAATAAAAAATACTGTAAGTAAACAACGATTATAAAGATCTCAGGCTACAGAAACCCAGATTTATCTTTAAGATGTTGTTTTAATAAACCGCCCGCTGCATGCTTCAGTTATCCTGGATAAAAATATCAGAGTAGTCTTAGGCACATAAAGAAGGTAATATGAGCCTATTAGTGACTGTTAACTTAAAACAATGATTGCAGTATCATATAACCACAGAACCTGATGATTTTAAAAATACTGTTGCAGAAATTCAATAGTAAACTATGAAACCAAATCCACAGCTTTTTTTTTTTTTAACAGATAAAAGCTGTATTACTTGGGTGGAGTAGCCTATAGAAATTAGCTTGGCTGAAGCACTACAGTGAGAATCTATGTTTGGCTAAGAATAACCTTGGATTATGTCCTATGTGCAAGCTAACTTGTTTAGTCATGGATGCTGGCAAAAGATATGAGGCTTGGGTCAGAAACAAAGGAACTTCTTACTCTCATGACATAGCAGGCAATTTAAGCTTTATACTTACTTTGGATTGCTCTGTTTATCTCCAAGCACCACTAACATAATTAGAATGGCCCAATGCAGGGAATTTGTGTTATACAGTCAACGAACCCTGAATCTGAGAAACCTCAACTTTGCCCGAGAGAGAGACATTGTCCTTACTATTCTCAACAACAGACAAACCTGCCTCTCCTCCAAATGGAAATACAATCTTTATTATGTTTCAAGGCTGTTTGCTATACAAATATCTTTGAAAAGATAGTCTGGAACGAAAGCTGTCAATGCTTCTGCTCAGAAAACATATGGAAACCCAACATTCATAAAGAGTTGTCTCCAAAAGGTAAGCTAAGAAAAATTCATGCAGGTCCTTCAAGGGTTTTGAAGGTTAGGCCTAATTAATAATCTATAACGATTTAAGATTTTAAGCTGATTTTATTTGACATAAAAAGGGGGAAGAATGTTTTATTTTAGCGTTATGCTAACAGAAAGACCAGTTATAAAATAAAGAATGGGAAATGTTAGGGTCTGTAGTTAAATGTTATCAGTAAGAATTAGTTTATTGGAAAATTCAGTGGAAATTGTGCAGTATTACTAATGGGACCTAATAACACTATAGGAAATAAAAGATAAGGAATATGTTTAAGTGACGTCATCCCTACATATAAAATTTAATATATGAAAAAGGTGCATCTTAAATTAATTGACAAAAAAGTATATTTTCCAGGGGTGTCCAATCTTTTGGCTTCCCTGGGCCACATTGGAAGAAGAAGAATTGTCTTGGGCCACACATAAAATAAAATAATAGTAGCTGATGAGCTAAAAAAAACACACACAAAAATCTCGTAATGTTTTAAGAAAGTTTATGAATTTGTGTTGGGCCGCATTCAAAACTGTCCTGGGCCACATGCAGCCTACGGGCTGCCGTTAGACAAGCTTGTTTTAAAAGATATTAGAGCAATTGGTTAGTTGTTTGGGGAAAAAATAACTTAGACTTTCACCCTTTAACACTTTCCAACCACATGTAGATAATTTTAAAAATTATTGAGTTTTTAAATTTAAAAATGTATAAAGTGGATGTATTAGAAGAAAATATCATTGTGTGTGTATAGATGTGTGTAGAGGAAATTAGCTATTTCTCCATAATGTTATAGATAAATAACCAAGCCATAAAAACAAATATTTGTGTCATTGTGAGAAAAACCTTCCTAAATACACAAACAAATATGGAATTCATAAAGGCAAATACCTTATAACACTTGCTTTTATTTACACTGTCACTTACACTAGTTTTGCATGTTACTCTAATTGAGATACATTTTCAACACCACAAAATATTATTAGTTTTATTTTATGCAGTGAAAAATAATTTGTATTTACTCATAGATTTATCTTTTCCAGGACTCTCCATCCTTTCCTGAATTTTCTTACTTCTTTAGCTTTTTTCTTACTTATTTAGCTTTTGATATGAAACAGACAATTTTTATTAGTCTCAAGTTTCCATGTATCAGCTTGGTTGTGACCTGGCTCAACTGATAGCTAGGTTCTGTCATGCTTTTGTGGTCAGTTGGCAGTCCAACTGATTACAGCATGATCTAGAATGGCCCGCTACATGTATGAGATAGTTGACAAGCCATTGGTCTAGGATGTGTCTGAATTGGGAAGACACAGCTATGAGACTTTAGGAGTATTTTGTCTTCCACTATGTTAGCCCACTATTTTTCACATAGTGGTTTCAGAGTTCTAAAGAATGATAAGAAAGCAGTTCCCATAAACTTTTCTATAATTTCCAAAAGGCATAATCTCTTTTCAAGCTTCTGATTATGTCCTGTTTGCTAATTTCCATTGTCTAAAGCAGTATGCCTGTGTATTAGTTTGCTAGATTTGGCATAACAAAGTACCACAGTCTGCGTGGCTTGAACAACAGAAATACAGTTTCTCAATGTTCTGGATACTAGATGTCCAAAATCAAGTTGTCAGTATGGTGGATTTTTTCTGAGGGCTGTGAAAGAAGAAGGTTTCGGGTCCCTCTCCATAGATTGTACATGACCATCTTTCCACAATGTCTCATCACATAGTCTTCCCACTATACATTTCTATCTGTGCCCAAATTTCTCCTTTTTATAAGAACAACAGTCATATTGGATTAGGACCTAATGACCTCCCTTTAACTTGATACATATATAAAACTCTATCTCCAAATAAAGTCACATTCTGAAGCACTTGGTGGTTAGAACTTCAACATATGAATTTTGGGGGTACACAATACAGTCAATAACAACCTAGGAAACGGGTTCAATTGATGGTTTCATAGACTCCAAATCCTGATGGCAGGATCAGGGACAACAAGGAGATAGGTGGAGGGAGGGGTAAAAAAAATTGGCTACTGTTACAATCCACAACAATCCAAAATCATCTTCTTTCCTGAAAAATTATTTAATATCTCTTCTGGTAGGATGTCATTAATAACAAAATCCTTCTTTTTTATTCCTGAAAATGTATTTATTTCACCTAATTTTTGTCACCACGGCTGGAGTGCAGTGGTGCGATCTTGGTTCACTGCAACCTCTGCCTTCCAGGTTCCAGCTATTCTCCAGCCTCAGCCCCCCGAGTAGCTGAGACTACAGGTGTGCTCCACTGTATCTGACTAATTTTTGTATTTTTAGTAGAGATGGTGTTTCACCATGTTGGCCAGGCTGGGCTCGAACTCCTGACCTCAGGTGATCTGCCCACCTCAGCCTCCCAAAGTGCTGGAATTACAGGCGTGAGCCACCATGACCGGCCTGAAATATATATATAAATATTTTTTTAATTTTTTAAAATTATTATTATACTTTCAGTTTTAGGGTACGTGTGCACAATGTGCAGGTTAGTAACATATGTATACATGTGCCATGCTGGTGTGCTGCACCCATTAACTCGTCATTTAGCATTAGGTATATCTCCTAATGCTATCCCTCCCCGCTCCCCCCACCCGGCAACAGTCCCCGGAGTGGGATGTTCCCCTTCCTGTGTCCATGTGTTCTCATTGTTCAATTGCCACCTATGAGTGAGAATATGCAGTGTTTGGTTTTTTGTTCTTGCGATAGTTTACTGAGAAGGATGATTTATATTTTAAGTGAATATAGAATTATAGTTTGCCAGTTCTTTCAGCACTGTAAGAGTGTCATTGTGCTCTCTGGCTTCCATGGCTTATGATGAAAAGTTGGCCATTACCTTTATTATTATTCCTTGAATGTAATGAGTCTTTTATCTATAGTTGATTTTATAATTTTTCTTTGGCATCAGTTTTTCATAAATTTACTTTTGGAAAATGCATAGACTATGAAAAGATCATCATGAATAAATTCTAGCTCACCTTCTTGTTGTGTGGGGTCTGGCATTATTCTAATTTCTCTTATCTTCAGGGCAAAACCAAAATTGAATCTCAAACTGAAAGTGTGGGGTGTTTTCAAGTGCCTCTACTATTTGGTAATCCCTGAGTTCCAGTTTTTGTCTTTCCAGCCAAATGAGTCTTTTGCTCTCTTTACCTAACATTTTATCCTCTAATTAACTGTGTTTTGCTTATATTCACAATAACTTGCTCTGGGCGTATGCAGTTTAAGAATCAGTAAATGCCTCAAAAGGAAATTGCAGGAAGACTATCAGGCTCACTTCTCTATACAGTATTTTTCTTTCCTCCAAGATTTTGACTCCTCAAATCATGGTTGCTTTGGCAGCCATGAGCTCCAATTTTTGTCTACAAAGCCCACAGAGACTGCCACAGGCTCTAGAATGTTGTTTTCTGTTTGACGTTTATGTCCAGTGTAGTGAATGAGCAGATGCACCCAGAAGAAATGTAAGTCTCACCTCAATGTGTTTCTTCTCTGCAGAAACTGTGCCCATCAAGACCTGGCTGCCTTGATTGCTTTATAATATAAATATATATATATATATATTTATTTATATAGTATATAAATATATATTATATATTACATAAATATATTTATATATTTTATAAATATATATATATATAAATAAAATATAATATAAAAAATATGTAATTTTTTTTTTTTGATGGAGTCTCTCGTTCTGTCACCCAGGCAGGAATGCAGTGGCACAGTGCCATCTCGGCTCACTGCAACCTCCGCCTCCCGGGTTCAAGGGATTCTCCTGCCTCAGCCTCCTGAGTAGCTGGGATTACAGGCGCCTGCCACCACACCCGGCTAATTTTGTATTTTTAGTAGAGATAGGGTTTCTCCATGTTGGTCAGGCTGGTCTTGAACTCCTGACCTCAGGTGATCTGCCTGCCTCGGCCTCCCGAAGTGCTGGGATTACAGGCATGAGCCACCATGCCCGGCTTGCAAACAGGTTTTTAAAACATTTTTTTAGTCTTATTTTTACAGCTCCAGTTAGTAGGATGGTTAGTCTGATATATTCAGTCATAGAAGCAGAAATACCTATAACAAAATGTAAAGGCCAAACAACATTTGGCCTTTAGAGAGAGTGTGGCCTTTAGAGAGTGTGTGTGGACACACACACTCTCCCTACATGAGTTAATTATGAAACATATGATATCATGGAATAGAATTTAAGGCAAATTTGCTCATATTTAGATGGATACTTGGGACTTTTATGGAACTTAATTGCTAAATGTGAAGTGTAGAACTGAGAATTTGATGTCAAAGTCATCTATTAGAGGAATTGTGTGCTCTACTTTTTAAAAATATTTGTTATTCCTCCTTGTGAATTTGCTTCATTCTTCCACTTTTTAATGCAAGCCATCTGTCTTAGTTTGTCTGTGTTGCTATAAATTAATACATGAGACTGGCTGATTTATGAAAAAAGAAAAAAAAGCTTCATTTGGCTTATTGTTCTTCCAGCTGGAAAGTTCAAGACTGGGCACTGGTGAGGGCCTCAGCTCCTTCCACTCATGTGGCAGAAGTCGAAGGGAAGCCAGCATATGCAGGTATCACATGGTGAGAGAGGAACAAGAGGTAGAGGAGGGAGGTGCCACGATCTTTTTAACAACCAGCTTTCAGGAGAACTAATAGAGCAAGAACTCACTCACTACAGAAAGATAGCAATAACTAATTGAGCAAGAACTTGCTCATTACCAAGAGGATGGCACCAAGACATTCATGAGGGATATGTCCCTATGACCCAAACACCTTGCATTAGGACATACCTTCAACATTAGGGCTCAAACTTCAAACGTATGTATGCAAATGTGAACCGATACCAAATTACCAGAGCACAGTTTGGCAATATACATTCAAATCACAAAAAAAACCTATATTCTCTATTGGTAATTGCAGTATTAGGTACTGATACTAAGGAAGTAAGCATTTGCTTATATTCAGCATTTTTTCTGAGAACCAAGATTGAAAATAACCTAGTAAGCCACATATAATGGATTAGTTCAATATATTGTAACATTATATGGTAGGATATTATGTATCACTTAAAAAGATTATGCTGAAGTATATTTAACATCATGGAGTTATTATATATTATTATATAATTGTATATAATGAAATATATATTTCAAACATTAGTCCATGATATTAAATACTTCAGTATAATCTTTCTGTATTATTAGTATTTGGGAAAGTATCTTATAAAAGTTTTAAAATACCTGCTTTGTTATTTTTATATTAAAATAATAGAGAAATACTTAAATCTGTAGACTGTGATTTCTCAGATTTGCTATTAATTGCAAAATATAATTGGGGAAGGGTTATTTGTATTTTCCAAATTGTTCACAAAAATATGTTGATTGTATAATCATAATGTATATTAAATAATATGATATAAGAATCACACTATAAATTATTAGAAATAAATAATGAGAAATTATTAACCTTTGCATTTGGAATGACTTCTATAAAAATGAAAGGCAATATATTTTATAGGTAAAAGTTAAAAAATTACTTTTATGAAAAAGAAAAATCTAAGAACATTGTCACAGAAAACAAATCTTGGTCTCAGATCAACTATTATGTTGGTCTGGTTTTTTTTTTTAAAGTTAGTGAATGCCCTTCCTTTGAGAGAAGATTCTAAAATACTGCTGCACACAAAAATATTATACAAAATGTAGACAAAAAGCAACTTAAAAAAGATTGTACTGTGGGATGCTTGAAGTTTATACAAACATTCAAATGTACAGATTTTATAGTTTGGAAATTTAGACAGAAACAGACTGCCAACATCATTGGGTCATCCTGACCCAAACTCTTCCTAGAATTGATTTATACAGATATTCCATTCTATTTCTTATCTATGCTTGAACCGAATACCAAATCACCTGAAAAAAATACTGTGACAACATCAAAGAAGATGTCAGTAAATGAAATAGATTCACATGCTTGGAGGAAAAGAGTACTGTAAAGATGCCAATTCTTTCAAAATTAATACATAAATTCAATAAAAATCCATCCTAAATATCTTTTTGATTTATTTGCTTTTTTGTGGTTGTGGTTGTTTTATAACTTGACATACTGATTATAAATTTCATCTCGGAGATTAAATGTATGAAATAGCTAAGGAAATAATGAGAAAAAAAAGAAGTATGGAGAGAGGTTTTCATCATAAATCTTTATTAATGGAAAGTGTGGTGCTGATGGAGGAATAGTCAAATAGATCAATGGAAAGCATGGAGAATATGCGTATATGATAATTTATTATGTAATAAAGGTAGCATTTCAAATCAATGAGGAAAGATTTGATTATTCATGAAATGACTACCTGTTTGGAAACAGAAAAAGTTTATTTCCTATATAATGTTAAATACAAAAATAAATTTCTGGAAGATTATATATGGAAATAAACTATACATTATGAAGCCAAATATAATAGAATATTTTTCTAATTTTGAGATAAGAAAACATATTTAAACATTTCATAAAATCTAAGTAAAATTAAATATACAAGTAAGACCAGATAATATTTTTTAAAGTTTATATAGTGAGGTATTTCATGAACAAACTAAATAGAATAAGAATTTATTATGTGAACTGTTTTAAAGCAACTTTTAGCTGTTAATTAATACATCAGCACTAATTGCAATTATGCAACACTTTTGGAGAGATATTTGCTAGAATATATAAAGAGCCTTGAAAATTGTGACAGCCTTTATATTAGATGCTGTGGTGTGCCAGACCATCAGGAAAGAACTTATTCCTCCAGTTTTTCTTGGGAATGTCGGCAGCAGAAAACCCTCTTTGGGAACAGCTGTGCTGTGTAAATCCTTCTTACCTGAAGTCTTGCTCCCTTCCCTTAACCACCTCACAACCAGTAACTAGTAAATGCATTGGCAAAAAGATTTAGCCCTTCTACCTCAACTCAGGATAAATCTGAAGGAGTATTTCAGCTTACAGTTTCACATGAAGTTCTCTGAGATCACTTTGATCATGCATCAGAGCCCAAATTCTCCCTCTACCCAATTCAGCACTCTTCCCTGCCACCTTCCTTGAAGTAATCCATCCATCTCAAAGTTAAATATCTGGGAAATTGACCTACAAGTAGAAAATAAACCCGGATACAGGGAAAAATATACAGGTTCATCGGGGGATTGTTTACAATAAGAAAAAGCTTGAAAACACTTAAATATTCATATATTCACATATGAATATTTGAATATAATATACACACATATATAATATGTATATATACACATATGCATATGACATTGTAATATAGTGCAGCAATTAGATTTACTTGCAAATAATTTGTGATAGCATCGGAAATTTTACTGTTACAATGTTAAATGAAAAAAAAGTAACTTTTAGACCAGTAAAACTACTCTGTATCTTGCTATAATGGAATGTACATATTATTATCTATGTCCAAGCCCACAGAGTGTACAACATCAAGAATGAACCCTAATGTAATCTATGGACTCTGAGTGATGAGGATGTGTCAATGTATATTCATCAATTATTTTTTTAAAATGTACCACTCTGGTGGAGAATGTTGATAATAGGGGAGTATATATCTGAGGAGGTATTTGGGATATCTTTGTACCTTCTGCTAAATTTTGCTATGTATCTAAAACTGCTCTAGAAAATAGTCTAAATAAACAAACTAATTAATTAACTACATTTTTAAAGTTAAGTAACAAAACAATTTATGTAATGTGACTCCTATTATGTAAACACATGCATAGGAATAAAGAGAAGAAATAAATATACAGTGAGTAATTCTTTTTCTCCCTATGCTACTAAATTTTCTGTTTCCCTAAATGTCATATATAAATTAGAAAAATAATTTATATTTTTTAATAAATCTGTTAAAATGGTGATCCAGAAAGATAATTATTACCTTCAATTTATACAGTTTATAACTGCAAATTTGAGACTTATTAAAGCAAATCATGTCCCATTCACATAATACTATCAGCAGCAGATTTGAGAGTCAAACTTAAGTGTTTCAAGTGCAGTAGTCTTCCACTTGATCTTCATACACTGTAAAAGAATCATAGTATATGCTAAATAATCTATTTTATAGATATATATGTGTATATATATATATACAAACACACATACACACACTCGGAATGGCTTAGTCAACATAAACATGGCCTGAGTTATATAAAATATTGTTATTATGATTAAAAAGTTGAAAACATTACATTGAGTTAAAGATTTTTCTTAGATTCATGATCTTTTAGCAGAAGAACATGTATATCTTATATTTAATATAGAATACCTTTTGCAGAGGACTTCCATATACCAGGCTCTGAAAGATACTCACTTAAAAAAGTAAATTCTAACACTGAGAAATTTAACTCTTTATCTTTTTATTTTAAAATCATGTTGGAGTTAAAGAAGTGTTTCAAAGACAGTAAAGAGACTTCCCTTATTCCTTTCTCCCAGTTCCCCATATATTACATAATCATCTTATATCAATCAAAGCTAAGAAATTAACGTTGATACAATATTATTAACAAAACTATAGGCTTATTCAGATTCCACCAGTTTTTCCACTGACATCTTTTTATCTGTCCAAGGATCTAATCTAGAGTCCTACATTGCATTTCTTTGTCTTGTCTTCTTACTCTTTTCTAATATGTTACAGTTCCTAAGTCTGTCTTTGTTTTTTTATGACCTTGGCATTTTTGAAAAACTCTGGTCAATGGTTTTATAGAAAGTGCATCAGTCTGTTTTTTTCTAATGTCTTCTCTAGTTAGACTGAAGTTATGGATCTAAGCAAAGAACACCACAATGGTGAGGTGCCCCTTAGTGAGGTGCCCCTTAGTGCTTTATGTAAGGTGTGTGTGACTTTAAGTCTTAATACTGATAATATTAACTTTGATCACTTGGTGAAAATGGTGTCTTCCAGGTGTCTCTCTAGTAAAGTTACACTTTTATACTTTGTAAATAATATTTATTTGGGGAGATATTTTGAGACTCTGCACATATACTGTTTTAATTAAACACATCCTCTTCTTAATTTGCACAATAATCTCTATTTTATGCCTACAGTAATTATGATTACAGTGTTCTAACAATGATATTCTATTTCTTTCTTTCTTCAAAATTGATTAATTAAAACTCTTCTGTAAGAAGGAATTGTCCCTTCTCTTTATTATTTCTTTATATCAGTTTGGCATATGAGTATTTATTTTATTTTATGAGCAATTATTTTATTATGCTACAATTCAACATTATCATTTTTTTGCTGATCAAATTGTTCCAGCTTTGGAGATTGGGACCTCTTTCAGGTTAATTCTTAGGTCTTTCAAAAGGCCCCACTCTTTTTAATTGAAACTTCCTTCTAGGAACATAAAATGACCCAGGTTTAATTTATATTTTTCTTGCATATCCCTAGAATCAACCACTTCTTTAAAGAGTCCTGGTTCCTTGTACAGGAGAATACTATTTAAAAATAAAGATATGTTGGGAGGCATCAAGTTTGTTCACTGCTACTAGGGTATCACTGCTACTATAGGTATCACTGCCTATAGGCTGCTCAGAAGACAAAGCTAGAAAACTTATATATGTATATATACTAACCCATGTTTACACCCACCTATATCCATCTCTCTCTGTGTGTGTATCTACATGTGTATATATATTTTATACAGATATCTTTGACTCCACTCCAGGAGCACAGGGTTTTTTTCCATTCTCTCTTTACTTAATTGACTTCTATCTTTAACAATTCTCTTTATTTGCCCATTTATTCAGTCCAAGTATAGCTATAAAATAGTTTCAGATTTGCTGACCGGTTTCCTTGTGAGAAGTAGCCATTTTAATCAGAGTACAGAGTTTGTGTACAGTTATTTTGTTTTTAGCTTCACAATATCCAGTCAAAACACTGTTTTCTAAAGTTACTTCAGTAAGAAGTACTTCCCTATATTTAGAGATGTCATTCATGTGTAATAAGGTTGAATTCATTTGTCACAGTCTACGGTCCTTCTTGTTTCCTATATATTCTGGTGAAATTTTTATTTGCATACAGTAAAATTGTCTCTTTTTTTGTGCAGTTCTATGGGCTTTGGCAAATGCATAGATTTTTGTCTACTATCATAATGTCTTACAGAAGAGTTTCATCACCCCCAAAGTTGCTCTATGCTCCACCCACCCCCAAACCCAGGGAACCAGCAACTAGTCCTTATAATTTTGCCTTTTCCAGAATGTCATATAAATGGAAACATCAGAAAACATGTACTCTTAGGGTTTTGTTTCTCTCACTTATCAAAACGCATTTAAGATTTATTCATGTTGTTATATAAAACACTACATCATGCTCTTTTTGGTTGCTGAGTTGTATTCTATTGTATGAGTATACTACCATATATTAATTCACCCATTTAAGAACATCTGGGTTCTTTCAAGTTTTTTGTTGTTATAATAAAGCTGCTTATACAAAAATTGGTGTCCAAGTTTTTGTATGAATGTAAGTTCTGAATTCACGTGGTCAAAAAACAAAGAGTAAGATTGATGGGATTGGATGGTAAGTGTACATTTAACTTTATAAAACACAATTGTGTGCAAGTTTGTTACATAAGTAAACTTGTGTCATGGGAGTTTGTTGTGCAGATTATTTCATCACCCAGGTATTAGGCTTAGTACCTAATAGTTAATTTTCCTGAACCTCTCCCTACTACCCTCTACCCCCCAATAGGCCTCAGTGAGTGTGTGTTGTTACTTAAAATAAAAGTTTTTTAAAAAATGGAAAATATGAGTCACAAGTACAATAATGCTCTCTGAACATTTTGGCCATGATGAAGCAGGATAAATAAACCATTTAAGAGAATTTTTTAAAAATAATTCAAGCAGTTTTCTCAAAGTGGCCATAAGTTCCTACCATCAATGTAGGGCAGTTTCAGTTGCTCTGCATACTCGCTGATTCTTAGTATAGTCAGGTTTTGTTATTGTTTTGTTTTGCCATTTTGATAGCTTTGTAATGGCATCACGCTATAGTTTGACCTTACATTTTCCTAATGAAGAATAATATTGTGCATGTTTTAAAATACTCATATGTCATATGTATTGGTCTGTTCTCATGCTGCTAATAAAGACATACTCGAGGCTGGGTAATTTTTAAAGGAAAGAAGTTTAACTGACTCTAAGTTCCACATGTCTGGGGAGGCCTCACAATCATGGCAGAAGCCAAAGGGGAAGCAAGACATGTCTTACATGACAGCAGGCAAGAAGTGCTGAGCAAAAGGGGGAAAAGCCACTTGTAAAACCATCAGATCTAGTGAGAACTCACTCACTATCACAAGAAGAGCATGAGGGTAACTGCCCCCATGATTAAACTCCCTCCCACCAGATCCCTTCCATGACACATGGGGATTATGGGAACTACAATTCAAGATGAGATTTGGGTGGGGACGCAGTCAAACCATATCATCATATTTACAATTTCTTTAGTAAAATGTCTTTTCAAATTCTTGACCAATTTTTATCTGCTGTTTATTTTCCTATTGTGAAGCTTTGGGAGTTATTCTGAATAGAAGTCCTTTATCAGATATATAATTTTCAAAAATTTTCTATTGTGGCTTGTCTTTCCCTTCTCTTAAAAGTATCATTAATAGGACAAATATTTTTAATTTGGTTATCATTCAATTTTTTTTCTGTTATAGGTTGTTCTTTTGCTACACTATATAAAAACCCTTTACCAAAACCAAGATCACACAGATAGTCTTTGAATTTTTTGAGAAGTTTTATAGTGTATAAACCATTTTTTAATTCATTCTAAGAACCATTTGAATTCTTTTAAAGAAACTATAAAGCTACTTAAAGGTTTTCCTTCATTTTGCTTTGTTTTGCATATAGATTTCCAACTGTTTCATTGGTGTGTGTTGAAAGACTATCCTTTGTCTCTGACTCTTGCTCTCTTCTGCCAGGATTCACGAAACTGTGACAAATTAACTTGTTAGCCTGCAAACAGGGCTAAAACTCAAACACTCATCATTTTTTGACAACAAAGAGTTCTTATGCCTTGAGATGGACATGTATTTCCTTGTGCTAAGCCTCCAGTAAGTTGGATTTAGTTTATCTAATTAAGACTTGAACTGGGTTTTAGGTTTATTGTTGCTAATGTTAGTTTTAGTACAACACAGGCATTAAAATCTTTTAGGGATTATTTTGTTTAGTGTAGCTGTTGATTTGCCAGAATTTTCCCCCCATTATTTACTCTACTCTGAGGTTTAGGTTTTCGCTTTGTACTGCACCTCAGAAATGCTTTGTTTCCTGCAAGTAATTCTTTCTTTATTGAACATTTGTTAACTTGATGGTAAAGGTGGGAAATTCAATGTTGTTCGGATAAAATTTAACTACAAGGTAGATAGGGTGTCCCTGGGTCTCTGGGATATTACTGTAACTACCCAATGAGTTCTCCTTGCCCACTGCCCAGACAGCAGATTTATCAAGACAGGGGAATTGCAATAGGGAAAGAGTTTAATTCACACAGACATCTGGACTTTTATTATTACTCAAATTAGTCTACCTGAAAACCAGGGGATGTGGGTTTTTAAGGATAATTTGGTGGATAGGGGGTCGGAAAGTGGGGAATACTGACTGATAGAATCAGAGATAAAATCATGGTCAGTAGAAGCTGTCCTCTTGCACTGAGTTAGTTCCTGGGTGGAGACCACAAGACTAGGTGAGCCAGTTTATTGATCTGGGTGTTTCCAGCTGATCCATGGTGCACAGGATCTGCAAAATATCTCAAGCACTGATCTTAGGTTTTATATTAAGGATGTTATCCCCAGGAGCAATTTGGGGAGGTTCAGTGTCCTGCAGCCTCCAGCTGCGTAACTCCTAAACCATAATTTCTAATCTTGTGGCTAATTTCTTAGTCCTGCAAAGGCAGTCTAGTCCCCAGGCAGGAAGGGAGTTTGTTTTGGGAAAGGGCTGTTATAGTCTCGGTTTAAAAATTAAACTATAAACTAAGTTCCACCTCCCACCTCTCCACAAAGTTAGCTTGGCCTATGCCCAGGAATGAACAAGGACAGCTTGGAGGTTAGAAGCAAGATTTAGTCAGTTACATCAGATATTTTTCACTGTCAAAATTTTCTCAGTTATAATTTTTGCAAAGGTGGATTCATTACCTCTTTAATGATTCCCTCTCCAGCACAGTTTTGAGCCCAGTCCTTATTTGCCAGGGGTGTATGGTTCATGGCCTGTCCCTTTCTCCCAGCAGTAGTGGGTTTTCACCAGTGCCTGAGGACAATTCGTTTCATTTGTCTTAGAGATTATTGTATTTCTTCCTTAGTGGAGATGAGGGAGAATGCCCGCAGAGTTCCTTACTGCTTTTGCATTGGTTTCTATTCTCCTCTCCTTTGATTCTGTCTCCCTACACTGCAGAGTTTTTCTGGACTCTCTCGATCTTATTTGGTGGGGTATGTGCACATGAAGACTTCAGAAATTTGCCAATCATCTTACTTGAACTCTACAGGAATCCAGGAGCAGCCTGCCCAGGTAAGCCAGTGTTCTGGTTTTATGCCATACTCACAGGTGCCTGCCTCTCCTTAGATTTTGGGCCCTGCAACCTCCATGCTCTGATGCGTTTAAAAAATATACAGACTTCTGGCAAATCAACACCTACACTAAAACAAACTTCTTGTTTACTTGACTTTTGTTGTTTTTGTTGTAAGGTTGAGAATGATAATCTTTCTGGCTCTCTATATACCTGAGCAGAAATTGAGTGTCAATTTAATTATTTTCTAAAATTTAATTTCAAAAAGCAACTGACTGAAAATTTGTACCTTTTTATTTTGAGAGACTCTCCATAATAATTTAGAGTTCTAAATTATGATGATTTTTCTTAATAATTCATTAATTAGGTACAGTTCTGCTGATTTAATGAAACAGGTAAATTCATGAGTCCTTGGAGCATCACAGCCTTGAGAAATTTCCTTAATACTTCTGTGACTCTGTGACTGAATTAGTAAAGCAATAATAACAAATTTTCCATCTAGTTCCAGCAGTATAATGAAAATTTAAGAACTAAAAGTGTTTTGCTATTTTCAAAAGGTAATTTTTTAAACAAAAATATTTGTTCTTACGGATAATTAACTGCACTGCCATGGAAATTTTATCTAGTATAAGTAATGTCATGACTAACTAAAATAGAACAGAAAAATTGAGGACAAATAATAGATTCTTTACAACAAATGACATGAAATAACAGCCCTTAAAAAGTTAAATCACTGTATTTTTACAAAATAAAATTATTTTCTGACCTTTTAAAGTACATTTACATTTGAAAAAGACAGAAATAATTCTAAAATTAAGGGGGAAAATTTCTGACTATGGAATATAAACTGTAATCAAAATTAAGCTACAAAAATTTGGGGGAGATTACCTATCCCATAAAATTTTGTGTGAAATTTCACTGGAAAAACTCCGAAATTTTCTTCATCACCCTGCATATCTGCTTTATAGGCCCCATTCTTATTAGAAGAAATATCACATATTAAGGACAGTTATGAGATGAAGCAGGATGCTCAAAGTTATAAAGAAGCTGACTAAACAACAAACTTGAAAATTGTTTCACAGCAAATGATAAGAGGGCTTAAGAAGTCATTAAAAGAGAGACTTAAGACTACTTATGTAGGAGGATAATGATGATTACCATTTAATCCTGGAAAATAATGCAAAGGTTAGAAGTCATATACAGTAACTTGCAGTGTATTATTTTAATGTTTCATTACTGTGATGGAAAGCATCTGACATAAAGATTGATTGGATGCAAGTCACCCCATCAACTCTTCTGTCGAAGTGGGTAAATCTCTTTGAGAAGATATGTCTGCAGCCTGCCTGTCTCTGACCTACTGTGTTGAGAACAACTGGCCTGTACCAGATGTGTTTCATTCTGCTTATTATTGTGACCCAGAAATGCTTTGATCTTACAAAACTTTAACTTTGAAGATTAGGCCTGATGTGAAACAAGGAGCCATTATAAGGAATAAATTCCAAAGGCCTAGATACTACCTTTAACATACAGATTTAATAGGAGGAATTATATTTATAGAAACATGAAAATTAATTTGTTCCCCATAATTGAAGCAATGAACTATTTTTTTAATGAATTCAGACTAATGATCTTAAATTATTTTCTGACTGTGAAGAATTTCTTTTTTAAAAGGCATATTTGAATAAGGAAATTTTTTTCATGTCTGGAATAAAGTCCCAATCCTTTTATACAAGGTGCATAAAAAATCTCGGTACAATGTTTTTTCCAAGTTCAACTTTGCCTGATTTTCTTCAACAAAAGTCCACTGCTAAAAAAAAATCTGAATACTACTAACCATTCTACTTATATTTTCTTTTTTATATTATGCTTTATTTTTGTAACACAATGTATGAAGAAATTAATAATCCAAGAGAATTAATATGCTTAAAATGAAATACAACAGTTTCTGCTCTATTTTCAAACATTTCAAATCAGCAACCAGTGATAGTTTTAAATTTTTCTTTTGATGTTTACCAACATAAGCCACAAAGCCTAACCTATTATTTGGCTATAACCCTTGTTTGGTACTTAAATGTGCTGGCATTAATTATTTATTATTTCTCGATTGTTTATATTTATTAGAGAAACTCCAAAAAGGGCCATGCACTTGCTATGACAATTTCCCTAGTCCCGTAAATAGCATACTAATTGACTAATTTGAAGTTGTGTCTCTGAGTGTATCTGGTTTACCATGATTCATACTTCTATTGTTACAAAAAGTTCCTCCAAATGCTTTTAAGATTCTTATTTACAACATAAGTAGTCATTTGCAAAATATCATGATAATCTACATAAAGCTATAAATATAAATAAATAGTTGAAGATATTGTTGAACAATTTTTTAAATAATAAATGGAAAATGGAATAAACTTTTAGATATGTTCAAAAAGCTGAAAGATAATTTGTATGTTTGACAAAGAAAACATACAATTTAAGTATTTCCCTATAGAACTGTTAATAAAGAATTATTAACAAAGAGTTGAGATGTTGGTATTTGTGACATGATTTTTCCCACTTGTAGCTTTCATCTTGGCTTATTTAATGCTGTATTTTTTTCTTGCAGAAATAGCTACCTCAGTCTTTGAACACTGGAATTATCCATCCATTGTGTTTTCATTTAAATAAGAGCACATTAAGATTCTAGATGATTAATTTTTTTATAAAAAAAGATATAAATCAATGAAAATACCCTATTTTTACGCTAGATACACAATGTGAAAAGTGCAACCGTTGCATATCAGTTTCAATAGTGACTTCTGTTTACATATTGTTATGTTTTAACTGGATGATAGACCTTGTACAACCAATATTATAAAGTCTATTTTAATTACGTCAGAATTGGTTTATTCTGAGATGTTTACTCTAAATCTAAAATCTTAGTGGATCTGTAATAATCCTGACTTTGTGTAAGTCTGCATATATCTAAGTTTCATCTTGTAAATTAAAGTGAAAACACTAGGTTAATTTATGTATATGTTGACTTAGCATCATACATATGTGTATGTTTATATAGATATATGTGTGTGTATAATTTTACTCATAAGTTAAATATATGGAACTCTTACAACACACAAGATACTATCTTTAGTAATCCTCTCAGAAACCCTATAGGTAGGATCATATCTATTAACCTCCATACCAGCACAATTCAGACAGAGAAAAGTAACACTATTAATAATTTTCCTGGGGCAATAGGCAAAATCCAGGATGAATAGTCACCCCACCTAGAGAGTAAACATTTTCCAGACTAACTCATTTGAGAATGATTTCTGCAATTACAAATGAGGACACCAAAGTTTAGAGAGACAAAGGAATTTATTCAAAGTCACACATCTATTAAGTACATTAGGTAATTCAGGATATATAATGAGAGAGACTCCTATTATATAAAATATAAAAATATAGTAGTTTCAGAACAGAAATTATAGCATATTAGCATTGATTAAATGTACATGTGGGTTTTTTTTGGAATTCTGAGAGACATATGTCTGGAAAGACATTCAAGCAAACTGTTAACAGTGGTTACCCATGAAGAATGAGTGGTTGGATATGGGGAAATTTTCACTTTGGTATGTATAAATTTCTCCATTTTCAATTACCATACAATCCATCCCCCATGATCTCCTGACACAGCCAAAGAGCATGTGTTATTTTACTGAAAGAAAATATGTCAACATTATTTATATTTTAACTTTTTAAATAAAAGACACACAAAATTAACTTGCACAAACATTCTGTACACATAAATGACATCCTGCTTTGAAAGTAATAGCTAGGATTACACTAATTTCAGGTTTATCATAACTTGAGCTAATATTTTGTATTTTAATAAAAAAGCTTTAAAACATTTTAATTGTCTAAAACATTGAAAGTTTGAAAGTATATTCATATTTCAGTGAGAATAAAATAGGTTATATTAAATAATTTAAAAATGCAATTAATTAAATAATAGACTCTACTTTTCAAATCTAATTGAGATTTTATCCTATTATTTTCTTGCTTTAAAAGTTTTTGGTTTAGATAAATAAAATAATTAGTTTAATAAATTATTAAGCTCATATGTTTGTATAGAAACACAGAAAAATATTCACAATGATACGAAGATCTTATATTATAGTAAATGAAGTAAATCAAAGTCCTTTTTAAGTCAATCTTGGTTTTCATAAATTCTATACCTCAGAGGCTCATCTAAATTATGAGTGACTTTGTTGCAAGTATATTGGAAACTTTATAGTCTTAGAAGGGAAGATTATTTGCGTAAAGAAAAAATTTACATAAAATTTTGTTCCGTAAAATACAAATCCCAAATAACCAAAGTAGCCACACAATTTTAGCGTACTTTTCTATGCAAGAAGAAGAAAGAAACAATCCTTAAGTGGACAATTGCTTGAAAAGAATCACTGGCAACTCACTAGAGAGTTACAGCTACTTGTGGTACTCTATAGGATTAATGTCAGTTACTCTTTCCCTTATACCCAGTAGCTATGCAGTAAAAACTTTGGTAACTGGAAGCTATCAATTTTGAAGTGAGGAATTGACAGAAATTTTATATACATTTGTGCTTGATTGATAAAAATTAGGATGTGAGAATTGTTTTTTAACAAGCATGGGCCTTATCCTGTCCATTCTTACCCAAACAAGACTGATGACTCAGGAGGCTGAACTTCTGTTTTATCCATCTGTAAAAGGGAGATAAAATAGCGTAAACATCAAAGGGTTGTTGTAAGTGTTGAAGACACAAAGGATGTAAATAGCATGTATTATATGTAAATAAAAGGAGATATGTGGTATAATTAACTTTTTTACTAGTATTATTTAAAAATAAAAACAGAATAGGCTTAAAGAATGAATACAAACTAATATATTTTACTTATAAAAATGTCTGAATTTCAGTTACTTTAAAAACTGAACAGCTATTAACGACCTTTCATATGTATAGCATGATGAAACAAGTTCTATCATTTTGGAAAAACAGAGGATATCTCTCCACAAAAAATGATATTTTGTGGAGAGATTGTTCCAAGATGGCTGAATAGGAACAGCTGTGGTCTGCAGCTCCCAGCATGATCAACACAGAAGATGGGTGATTTCTGCATTTCCAACTGAGGTACCTGGTTTATCTCATTGGGACTACTTGGACAGTGTGTGCAGCCCACAGAGGGTGAGCTGAAGCAGGGCGGGGCATCTCCTCACCTGGCAAGCACAAGGGGTCATGGGATTTCCCTTTCCTAGCTAAGGGAAGCCTTAACAGACGGTACCGGGAAAATCGGGACACTCCTGCCCTAATACTGCACTTTTACAACAGTCTTAGTGTACGGCACACCAGGATATTATATCCCACGCCAGGCTTGGCAGGTCTCATGCCCATGGAGCCTTGCTCACTGCTAGCACAGTAGACTGAGATCAAATTGCAAGGTGGCAGCCAGGCTGGGGGAGGGGCATCCACCATTGCTGAGGCTTGAGTGAGTAAACAAAGTGGCCAGGAAGCTTGAACTGGGTGGAGCCCACCACAGCTTAACCAGGCCTGCCTGCCTCTGTAGACTCCAACTATGGGGTCAGGGCATAGCTAAACAAAAGGCAGCAGAAACTTCTGCAGACTCCTAGTCTCTGATAAAGCACACTTTAAACCAACAAAGATCAAGAGAGACAAAGAAAGCCATTACATAATGCTAAAGGGATCAATTCAACAAGAAGAGCTAACTATCCTAAATATATACGCACCCAATACAGGAGCAACCAGACTCATAAAGCAAGTCCTTAGAGACCTACAAAGAGACTTAGACTCCCACACAATAATAATGGGAGACTTTAACACTCCACTGTCAAAATTAGACAGATCAACGAGACAGGTTAGCAAGGATATCCAGGACTTGAACTCAGCTCTGCACCAAGTGGACCTAATAGACATCTACAGAACTCTCCACCCCAAATCAACAGAATATATATTCTTCTCAGCACCACATCTCACTTATTCCAAAATTGACCACATAGTTGGAAGTAAAGCAATCCTCAGCAAATGTAAAAGAACAGAAATCACAACAAACTGTCTCTCAGTCCATAGTGCAATCAAATTAGAACTCAGGATTAAGAAACTCATTCAAAACTGCACAACCACATGGAAGCTGAACAACCTGCTCCTGAATGACTACTGGGTAAATAATGAAATGAAGGCAGAAATAAAGATGTTCTTTGAAACCAATAAGAAAGAACACACAACATACCAGAATCTCTGGGACACATTAAAGCAATGTGTAGAGGGATATTTATAGCACTAAATGCCCACAAAAGAAAGCAGGAAAGATCTAAAATCGACACCCTAACATCACAATTGAAACAACTAGAGAAGCAAGAGCAAACACATTCAAAAGCTAGCAGAAGGCAAGAAATAACTAAGATCAGAGCAGAACTGAAGGAGATAGAAACATAAAAAACTCTTCCAAAAAATCAATGAATCCAGGAGCTGGTTTTTTGAAAAGATCAACAAAATTGATAGACCACTAGCAAGACTAATAAAGAAGAAAAGAGAGAAGAATCAAATAGATGCAATAAAAATGATAAAGGGGAGATCACAACCAATTCCACAGAAATACAAACTACCATCAGAGAATACTATAAACACCACTATGCAAATAAACTAGAAAATCTAGAAGAAATGGATAAATTCCTGGACACATACATCCTCCCAAAACTAAACCAGGAAGAAGTTGAATCCCTGAATAGACCAATAACAGGCTCTGAAATTGAGGCAATAATTAATAGCCTACCAACCAAAAAAAATCCAGGACCAGATGGATTCACAGCTGAATTCTACCAGAGGTACAAGGAGGAGCTGGTACCATTCCTTCTGAAACTATTCCAATCAATAGAAAAAGAGGGAATCCTCCCTAACTCATTTTATGAGGCCAGCATCATCCTGATAGCAAAGCCAGGTTGAGACACAACAAAAAAAAGAGAATTTTAGACCAATATACCTGATGAACATCGATACAAAAATCCTCAATAAAATACCACCACGATAAAGGGGGCTTCATCCCTGGGATGCAAGGCTGGTTCAACATATGCAAATCAAAAAATGTAATCCATCACATAAACAGAACCAAAGACAAAAATCAAATGATTATCTCAATAGATGCAGAAAAGGCCTTTGACAAAATTCAACAGTCCTTCATGCTAAAAACTCTCAATAAACTGGGTATCGATGGAACATATCTCAAAATAATAAGAGCTATTTATGACAAACCCACAGCCAATATCATACTGAATGGGCAAAAACTGGAAGCATTCCCTTTGAAAACTGGCACAAGACAGGGATGGCCTCTCTCACCACTCCTATTCAGCATAGTGTTGGAAGTTCTGGCCAGGGCAATTAGGCAGGAGAAAGAAATCAAGGGTATTCAATTAGGAAAAGAGGAAGTCAAATTGTCCCTGTTTGCAGATGACATGATTGTATATTTAGAAAACCCCGTGGTCTCAGCCCAAAATCTCCTTAAGCTGATAAGCAATTTCAGCAAAGTCTCAGGATACAAAATCAATGTGCAAAAATCACCAGCATTCTTATACACCAACAACAGACAAACAGAGAGCCAAATCATGAGTGAACTCCCATTTACAATTGCTTCAAAGAGAATAAAATACCTGGGAATCCAACTTACAAGGGATGTGAAGGACCTCTTCAAGGAGAACTACAAAACACTGCTCAAGGAAATAAGAGAGGACACAAGCAAATGGAAGAACATTACATACTCAGGGATAGGAAGAATCAATATCATGAAAATGGCCATACTGCCCAGGGTAATTTATAGATTCAATGCCATCCATCAAGCTACCAATGACTTTCTTCACAGAATTGGAAAAAACTACTTTAAAGTTCATATGGAACGAAAAAAGAGCCTGCATAGCCAAGACAATCCTGAGCAAGAAGATCAAAGCTGGAGGCATCATGCTACCTGACTTCAAACTATACTACAAGGCTACAGTAACCAAAACAGCATGACACTGGTACCAAAACAGAGATATAGACCAATGGAACAGAACAGAGGTCTCAGAAATAATACCACACATCTACAACCAGCTGATCTTTGACAAACCTGAGAAAAACAAGAAATGGGGAAAGGATTCCCCATTTAATAAATGGTGCTGGGAAAACTGGCTAGCCATATGTAGAAAGCTGAAACTGGATCCCTTCCTTACACCTTATATAAAAATTAATTCAAGATGGATTAAAGACTTCAATGTTAGACCTAAAACCATAAAAACCCTAGAAGAAAACCTAGGCAATACCATTCAGGACATAGTCATGGACAAGGACTTCATGACTAAAACACCAAAAGCAATGGCAACAAAAGCCAAAATTGACAAATGGGACCTAATTAAACTAAAGAGCTCTGCACAGCAAAAGAAACTAGCATCAGATTGAACAGGCAACCTACAGAATGGGAGAAAATTTTTGCAATCTACCCATCTGACAAAGGGCTAATATCCAGAATCTACAAAGAACTTAAAAAAATTTACAAGAAAAAATCATACAACCCCATCAACAAGTGGGCAAAGGATCTGAATGGACACTTCTCAAAAGAAGACATTTATGCTGCCAACAGACACATGAAAAAATGCTCATGATCACTGGTTATCAGAGAAATGCAAATCAAAACCACAATGAGATACCATCTTATACCAGTTAGAATGGCAATCATTAAAAAGTCAGGAAAGAACAGGTGTTGGAGAGGATGTGGAGAAATAGGAACAATTTTACACTGTTGGTGGGACTGTAAACTAGTTCAACCATTGTGGAAGACAGTGTGGTGATTTCTCAAGCATCTAGAAATAGAAATACCATTTGATCCAGGGATCTTATTACTGTGTATATACCCAAAGGATTATAAATCATGCTACTATAAGGATACATGCACATGTATGTTTACAGCAGCACTATTTACAATAGCAAAGACTTGGAACCAACCCAAATGCCCATCAATGATAGACTGGATTAAGAAAATGTGGCACATATACACCATGGAATACTATGCAGCCATAAGAAAGGATGAGTTCATGTCCTTTGTAGGGACATGGATGAAACTGGAAACCATCATTCTCTGCAAACTATTGCAAGGACAGAAAACCAAACACCACATGTTCTCACTCATAGGTGGGAATTGAACAATGAGAACACTTGGACACAGGGTGGGGAACATCACACACTGGGGGCTGTCATGGGGTGGGGGGCTGTGGGTGGGATAGCATTAGGAGAAATACCTAATGTAAATGACAAGTTAATGGGTGCAGCACAACAAGATGGTACATATATACATATGTAACAAACCTGCACGTTGTGCACATATACCCTAGAACTTAAAGTATAATAATAAAATAAAATAAAATAAAATAATATTTTGTAATTATTTGCCCTTAGTACTCTACTTCAAGCATGAAAATGCATGTTCTTTGAATATGGTGTTTTTTTCTGGCCCCCTTCACTATAGAATCTACCGCTTAGTACTGTGTCAACTAGATATTGACCTTTAATTATTACTGATTATTGCTGATGTTGGTGATTAAAGAATGACTAAAAAGTGATGCTCATGTGATAAAATTGGAGAGAAAGAAACAAAGAAGGAATTTTGGTAAGAATGAAAAAAGGAAAGTAAGATAACTTTTGTATGTGATTTACTGCAACTGATTACATGAAAGTTGAAAGTGGTTCTACTATCTGGCCTTTAATCTTTTTTAAAAGAGCCTACACTGACTTGGAAATGGGTGAACTGATACAGAGAAAAACTGAGGGGAGGATACTGGTTTCAAAGGACTCACTTTCCTTCCATCTGTAATTGCAGCATTATCTGCCATGCTTCCAGAAATGGGAGCAAGTGAGAGAAAGGGGAAGACAGATGGCTTCTTGGTCTCCCTGCTGTGCCTAGATGATTGTACATTTTAGAGGAAAAAAAATTAATAATCTGATTTTTTAAATCCTCACCCACACTTGATCCTCAGCTAAATATTTTTGAAAGTGACACTTTTAGGTTAACTTTCATTTCTTTCGATTACTCTACCCTCTGCCCCAGTTTTTAGTTGAGATTTCAAAGGTCATACTCCAAAAAAAGCACTTTATTGTGATATTCTGAGTCAAAATTAAAGTGAAAATTGTGACTAGTCTCATAGGAACTCCTAAGGGAGCAAGGCTTTGTCTTCTTTTAAACACAGTATGTTTGAGGGAACTTCAAAGGTTGTAGAATAAAAATTAATTTTGAAATCGCATAAAAGTCTTACCTCTACCTTAAATTATCTGAAGAGTTTTCTACTTCTACTCAAAAGTCCTATAATTGTTGGAAAATTAAAGCTAGAATGCAATTAAAGGTAATTTGGAAACAAATACATTCATATAACTGAGGGGAAAAATGATGGTGCTGAAGTGGTTTTCGTGATTTTCTCGTTTATCCTCACACAGTGTATGGTAGCATGTTGTTATAGTGAGCAGGTGGGCAGGTAAAGAAATGATACCAGTTAAGTAATACATTTTCCAGTTGTCATTCTGCTCTTGCCAATAATTACTTGATTTTTTTTAAAGAAGCCTATTTAACATTTTGAGTTTGGGGATTACAATCATGTACTTAAAGTTAAAACTCATTTTAGTCAAGTAACAGGGAAGAAGCATTATGAGTAAATTATGCTTAACCCTGGCTTTCATAAACTCATCAATATTATTTGTTCAATGTGAGTTAAATTGTATATGTAAACTCATATTTCTACACAAATATAGAGTGAAAGCAGTTGTCACCTCCCCTAGTTTCATTAACACTCTCATAGTTAAATGGAAATCAAATTGTTTACAACTATCATCTCCATCTCTCACTGGTCTGTCTCTTATTTTTGGTCATCATTGGCAATTAAGATTTCCATTACTGTCAGCATCAACTTTTTCCTTTAGCTAAATTCAGCATTCTTCTTAGACGTTTAGCTCTGTGCTAAGAGCAGATGAACACTTTGGGTTTTTCTGCTATCCCACTTCTAAAATTAAAACTAAAACTAAAACAAAAAACAATGTCTCATTTTGGTGTTAATAATTTGATATGTATATTTAAAAAGGCTTGGGGACTAGGCCAGCTCCCACCTCCTCTTCACCCTGAGAAGTGCCCCTACTACAGAACCACAGATACTAGCCAGTGAGGTTTGTGACTTTTCTATGAGGACATGACCCTGTCCCTCAGTCCAGCTTACCTAACAGGGGCTGTCAGTCAACTGCTTAGAAACATCACTATTGTCTCTGCTGTATTCTTATTACTGATTTGATGGGAGTTAAGGTGATAATCCTAATCCTTAACAGGAGCAGTCAGTGCTATACACTCAGTGTATGGCAAATCTTCCCATCACCAAAATAAGCCTCCAAGGGAGCTCATCGGTCAACTTTCTGTTATTCTCCATTGCCTCTGAACTGGTGGGCCTTTGAGACATCCTGTATACCTGGATCTCCTATCTTCTATATGCAGGTTGTGGGGAGCCAGGAGTATATTTCACATTTTTGCTACTCTATTGGACCAAGGTTCGAACTTCCTTTGCCTATTTTTTTTCTCTTAAGCCAACTACTACTCCTTAGTCTTGCTGCCTTTTGGGATCTGAAACTCAAAAGCAGTCCTTCTCAATGTGTAATATCTCTGTTTTATTCCTTGACACTTCTTTCCAGAGTCTGAAGAGCTTCCCCTTCCCATATTATGGGAACTCATCCTATTTTATATACTTTATCTTTCTAGATAGTATTTGCTCTTCCAATATCTAATGCAATAATGAGATATTGCTGAATGAAATGGAACAAGTTACCAAGAAAAGAAAAAAAAACATATGGGAGAGGCAATGGAGATGGAGTGGGGAAATCAATTGTATTATCCCATTAATACGAATGCCAAGTTTTATATATCATTCTATATAGGGAGACCCCCTGAAACTATTGCTACAGAATAAAAGATAAAATGCTCCTGATTATTGTAAATACAAAATTGCATGCAGGATTGTGTAAAGACAATGCCAGTTTGGACTGCCAGAATGAGCCAATAACACGTGATGTGCTTCCCCCTGCAGACAGCCTATGAATGGGTGTGCAGTCAGGTAGGTTTCACATCACCAAAACGGACGCATAGGTATTTTGTTACAGGTATTTTGTTACAGAAGCAAGACCAGACTAGAAACTACACAAGTGCACAATTCATGATAAGCTCAGATTTTTCCACAATACTAAATGTCTGAATTATTTAAACAAACAAACAAAAAAACTAACTTAAATCGACTCTTTTTCATGTGCCACAGACTGAAGTAAGAATCTCATGAGAATGATCTCACATAACCCCCATTAGAACTCTGTGCATAGTTAAAACTGTGTACCCATTAACCTACAACTCCCCATTTAAGGTTTCAGTTATGTAGGATGAATACTTTCCAAAGATCTTATATACTGCATGGTGATTATAGTCAATGATACAGTATTGTACACTTGTAATTTGCAAGAGAGTAGATCTTAAACGTCTTACCACACACACACACAAAATGTAACTATGTGAGGTGATGCATATATTAATTTGCTTAATTGGGGAAATCATTTTACAGTGTATAGGTATATCAAAATATCACATTGTATACCTTAAATATGTATAATTTTATATGCCAATTATGTCTCAATAAAGCTGGAGGGAAAAGAGCCCTGTGCAGTATTTACTGTTAAAATCACATTTCACAACAGGGAGAAACAGAAGTTCAGGAAGCTCTCTGATTGGCCCTTAATCATAGAGTGTGCACCCAGCAAGTTAGGATTGAAGGTTATATCAGTCAATTATTGAATGAGGTCTACATATATGTATAATTAAAAGATGGATTAACAAATATTCACTAAGCCTTGTATGCCACAAAGGATACATTAGATTTTACAGCATAACATTTAACAGAATTGAAGTCTGCAGAAAAAAGTCACCAAATTAAAAGAGCAAAAACTTTTACAAATTTGGTTTTATTTCCACAATGCTAAAGACACAACATAGAAAATAGTAATAAAAACTTTCCAATCATTTGGAAAATGTGCTTTAACTGTCCACTTAAATTATGACAATTGTTCCAACAAATTTTACTATATGCGGTGGATAAAGTTTGAATTCTTTCTCAGGAGGCATCTTGGCCTCTAAGAAAATATGCTTTAGGAGACTTGGAGTACCTGGTCACTAGACAAATCCACTCCTCTGCAAATCTTTCTTAGACTCAAGCTGAGGCCTTTGCTATATTTTCTTCCTCCCAAATATTTACAACTTCCTGCCAAGTTACAGGTTCTTGCTAGAATTTCTCACCATTCCCACAATTTCCTCTCTATGGAAAACCAGTCTGCTAAGCTTTCAGGGCACTCAGGTAAAATCTCCCAGGTCTGCTTTGAGGGAATGATTCCAGTATCATCAACATTTTTTATCTGTCTTTGTCAGACCTTTCCACTCATCTCAAGACCATTAAGGCAGCCTCGTTTTCAGTCAACAATCTTTCTAAAAAAATAAAACCTGAAAAACTTTATTAGCCCAATAGTTGTTCCTGGAGGAAGAGGAGGAAAAGGAAGGAAGAAAGGAATTGTTGCTAGTCCTATATAGAATTGCCAGCATTTTATTTTCCCAAAATTACTAATTTAGGAAAAAAATTTTACTACAATTTATATGTATTATGAATACTTTTTCCATAGAAGAAATATAATACTAAAAATAAGTTAAATGAATTTAGCCTTAGAAAAACTTTTTTCTTATTTTGCTAAAAATTATCAAAATCTTACATAAACCAGTATTCTTGGATCACAGTTTGGGAAATACTAATTTCTTTTGTAGATCTAATGAGAAGAGGGCTGAAAGTTCAAAAATAAGAGGCACTGCAAAAACCATGCATCTGGTTAAAAACTGCTTTTATATATATATATATATGCAAATTACAAAATATCAATATTGAAGACATATGTGGAATAAAGGTTATCTAGTAAAATGTACACTTGGGTATAATTTATTTTTTTTATTTATTTTTTGTTGTTGTTGGAAATTCTGGCCAGGGCAATTAGGCAGAAGAAGGAAATAAAGGGTATTCAATTAGGAAAAGAGGAAGTCAAATTGTCCCTGTTTGCAGATGACATGATTGTATATCTGGAAAACCCCATTGTCTCAGCCCAAAATCTCCTTAAGCTGATAAGCAACTTCAGCAAAGTCTCAGGATACAAAATCAATGTACAAAAATCACAAGCATTCTTATACACCAATAACAGACAAACAGAGAGCCAAATCATGAGTGAACTCCCATTCACAATTGCTTCAAAGAGAATAAAATACTTAGGAATCCAAGTTACAAGGGACATGAAGGACCTCTTCAAGGAGAACTACAAACCACTGCTCAATGAAATAAAAGAGGTTACAAACAAATGGAAGAACATTCCATGCTCATGGGTAGGAAGAATCAATATCATAAAAATGGCCATACTACCCAAGGTAATTTATAGATTCAATGCCATCCCCATCAAGCTACCAACGACTTTCTTCACAGAACTGGAAAAAACTACTTTAAAGTTCATATGGAACGAAAAAAGAGCCTGCATCTCCAAGTCAATCCTAAGCCGAAAGAACAAAGCTGGAGGCACCACGCTACCTGACTTCAAACTATACTACAAGGCTACAGTAACCAAAACAGCATGACACTGGTACCAAAACAGAGATAAAGACCAATGGAACAGAACAGAGCCCTCAGAAATAACGCCGCATATCTACAACTATCTGATCTTTGACAAACCTGAGAAAAACAAGCAACGGGGAAAGGATTCCCTATTTAATAAATGGTGCTGGGAAAACTGGCTAGCCACATGTAGAAAGCTGAAACTGGATCCCTTCCTTACACCTTATATAAAAATTAATTCAAGATGGATTAAAGACTTAAATGTCAGACCTAAAACCATAAAAACCCTAGAAGAAAACCTAGGCATTACCATTCAGGACATAGGCATGGGCAAGGACTTCATGTCTAAAACACCAAAAGCAATGGCAACAAAAGCCAAAATTGACAAATGGGATCTAATTAAACTAAAGAGCTTCTGCACAGCAAAAGAAACTACCATCAGAGTGAACAGGCAACCTACAAAATGGGAGAAAATTTTCACAACCTACTCATCTGACAAAGGGCTAATATCCAGAATCTACAATGAACTCAAACAAATTTACAAGAAAAAAAACAAACAACCCCATCAAAAAGTGGGCAAAGGATATGAACAGACACTTTTCAAAAGAAGACATTTATGCAGCCAAAAGACACATGAAAAAATGCTCATCATCAATGGCCGTCAGAGAAATGCAAATCAAAACCACAATGAGATACCATCTCACACCAGTTAGAATGGCAATCATTAAAAAGTCACGAAACAACAGGTGTTGGAGAGGATGTGGAGAAATAGGAACACTTTTACACTGTTGGTGGGACTCTAAACTAGTTCACCCATTGTGGAAGTCAGTGTGGCGATTCCTCAGGGATCTAGAACTAGAAATACCATTTGACCCAGCCATCCCTTTACTGGGTATATACCCAAAAAACTGTAAATCATGCCGCTCTAAAGACACATGCACACGTATGTTTATTGTGGCACTATTCACAATAGCAAAGACTTGGAACCAACCCAAATGTCCAACAATGATAGACTGGATTAAGAAAATGTGGCATATATACACCATGGAATACTATGCAGCCATAAAAAATGATGAGTTCATGTCTTTTGTAGGGACATGGATGAAATTGGAAATCATCATTCTCAGTAAACTATCGCAAGGACAAGAAACCAAACATCGCATGTTCTCACTCATAGGTGGGAATTGAACAATGAGAACACATGGATACAGGAAGGGGAACATCACACTCTGGGTACTGTTTTGGGGTGGGGGTGGGGGGAGGGATAGCATTAGGAGATATACCTAATGCTAAATGGTGAGTTAATGGGTGTGGCACACCAGCATGGCACATGTATACATATGTAACTAACCTGCACATTGTGCACATGTACCCTAAAACTTAAAGTATAATAATAATTTTAAAAAAAATAAATTTTAAAAAGAAAAAAAGAACTAAAATCTTTAACATAGAAGATGGAAGTAAGTGGCAGGAATTAAAGCATTCTAAGTTTATTCTATTTGATAACAACTAATTAAATCTATGCATTGCATTTGGAGAATTATGGGAGGAGGCATTTTCTATGCCATGAAGTGATGTTCCGTGAAGCTAATTCTCTGGTATAAATTTTCAATAAACCTGATGAAGGTGCAAAAAAAAAAAAGAAAATGTCACGTTCTTCTAAAGCATTTCCTGATTTGTCTCTTCTACTTCCTTTTTATTGTGTAGTCAAATAGGGATTTTCATTATCTTTGAGTATGCAAAACTTGTGATTATAATTCTTTAATGGTGCATATTTTCTTTTTACATTTAATTTGTATTGTTTTATTAAATTACTAAAAATGCTTATTGTAAAAAAAATTATTAATGACAGCTAAATGGCTCACTGAATGTAATAGAAAGTAGCAACCCTCATTGTATTCGATTTAAAAATAAGCTATGATATTAGAAACTTAAACTTCATGAGGCTGGTAATACCAATAGAGGCGTGCTAAGCTACATAGATTGTGAAGTAGAAAAGTTGAACAACAGTAAAGAATGTGTTTCTCCAGCGTTGTCCTAATTAGAGTCAGCTGTGACTAATGGACATGTAATAAAGCAGGAATAAGTCTTTATCTTCTGTTTTAGGATAAATATGAACATTTAAGTTGTTTGCTCTGATTCCACAAACTTGATTCTCATTTCAAGACAAATAGGAAAAATTAAGATATTATAGAAAATGAAAAAGTGTTTTCCTGAATTCAAGTTAATAAATTTTGTTGTGAAATTTGTTTAGCATAATATACACTAATAAACCCTAAGACAATATATAAAGTAAAATTTTTAATTATGCAAGATCAGAGGCACCTCAGCCATATTGCATCTTAATGCACAAAATCATATCCTATTTCAAGAGGTTTTAACCCAAAGTTTAGAAAAGAAATTCCTTATTTTATCTCATAAATAATGTGATTTCACTTAGAGAATGAAATCAAGGGCTTTTTGCTCTTAGTCTTAACATAGACACAAGAAAATAAACATATTCTTCAATTTCAATCATTCATTTGCCTAAAATTTATATCACATTATTTTTAACTTTAATATGTGAAACTATTTCATCCAGGATACAGAACTTAGTACATAGGTATAAATAAACAAATTAGCTTTTTCAATTAAACTTACAGACAGGTAAGAATGTAAATGCTTTTTCCTATTTATCAAATACTAATTCAAATGCAAAATGTAAAAGATTTTCTTTTAGCCAAATAATAGACAATCTTATTGTAATATAAATTAGATTATAAATCTAAATACCAGTTGACACTCAACTTCTGATATTTACAATAATCATAGTTAAGTCATTCCGGAACATAAAAGTTAAGTGCATGCAATAAAAAGCTGTGGAATTACATGTATATAGAAATTGTACAAAACTCAGTGAAGTGCTACTAACCACTCTTATTTCAATAAAATAAGGAAAGATTAAGGCTTTGATGCTTTTTAAAAAGTGACATCTTATGAAGAAAATCTGCTTTTAAGTATTCTTTCAAAAACCAATTTTTTACATCTCCGAAGTAGTATAATTTCCCATAATCACTTTATTTCTACATAGAAAAGTAGACTTTTATGTAGACAAAGTTGACGTAAATACTCAGATTTCTTTTAAATTAAAATGCCATTCACATGAAATTCTAAATTTTTGTATACATGGGAATAGTTTCTGCCAAAATATTATTTTTATGGAAATAAGCTAACATTTCCATTTGATTGGCACTACGTATGTTGACAAAGCTGAGCCAATATTTTCCAGTTGGGAAATGGAAAAGGTTAACTTATTAGATAACCAGAAATGCAGATTAGAACTTTCTCTAGGCAATTTAGTCACTAGTCACAATTTATGATGCAAACCTAAGTGTCTTTAGTTTTGCCTTGTTAATTCCACATTTACAGAATACACTTTGATGATTTCCTCCCACTAGACTATTTAAAGACATGGAACAGCAAACAAAAGTGTTTCTGTTCTTATCCCCAAATCGATTAAAAACCTAAGCCTGATTAAATGGGAACATTTTCTATTCTTTGGGTTTTAAAAATCCTCTACTGAATTCTAATCCTCATTCCATCCCATTCTCCATGGCAGTCCAGGAAGCCCAAAGTTCTTGATCAGTTTTGTAACAAGGAAAATGCACAATTCTTCCTGTAATGTATAGAAATATTTCACGAATAATTTTACATGAAAAATAAAGGAAACCCAAAGTTCTTGATCAGTTTTGTAACAAGGAAAATGCACAATTCTTCCTGTGATGTATAGAAATATTTCAGGAATAATTTTACATGAAAAATAAAGGAAAAACAAAAACATGGAGAGCTCTACTAATTACAAAGGGTGGCTTTATATTTTTTTCTAATCATATATGGTTTCCTGACATCACAATGTATCTCAAGCTTCCAGTTTAAACTAATCATTAGTTCATATAATCTGATTTCCAATAAAGTGATAAAATTTACAATGATGTAACTAATTTCATATAAAATTATAAAAAATATTGCAATGCTGGTTCTTCTTTTGAATCCCATTATCTTTTCTCCTTGTTTTTTTTATAAGATTGTTTCCTATACATACTTTTTCTGAAACTGCATGTATATAGGTATATCTGAACTACAATTAAAAGTCACTTTCATTTGATAATATATAATGTTTCTAGTATTATACTATATCTTATTTTTCTCATATTTATCTTCACACATTTTGTTTTCTAATTTTACCTAGTTGGTTTCATATCCTGCCCCCTTTTAAATTATAATAAGCTATCTTTAAAATTATAAATGACTCATCTAAAAATGAAAGGCTATATCATAATTGAAGTGAGGCCATGATAAAAGACATATTTAATAGTCTTATGATATCACAATAGCAGAGATTAAATAATTTTTTTCAGTGAAGATTTTAAATTTCCAACAAATTATTTTTCATACCTTTTATTTTTATTTTATTTATTTATTGTTTTGAGATGGAGTCTCACTCTGTTGCCCAGGCTGGTGTGCAGTGGCGCAATCTCGGCTCACTGCAACCTTCGCCTCCCAGGTTCAAGCGATTCTCCTGCGTCAGTCTCCCGAGTAGCTGGGATTACAGGAGCATGTCACCATGCCTGGCTAATTTTTGTATTTTTAGTAGAGACGGGTTTCATCATGTTGGCCAGGTTGGTCTCAAATTCCTGACTTCAGGTGATCCACCCATCTCGGCCTCCCAAAGTGCTGGGATTACAGGCGTGAGCCATCACGCCTGACAATTTTTCTTATCTTTTAAAATCCATTTAAACAAATGAAATATACAGTATTTTTACTCTACATATAAATAAATGGAAATTTGATTAACTATGTACCTTTTCCAGTATTTTTTTAAGTGGACATTTTTAGATCATCGGTTTTTTGTTTTACTTAATGACCAAATTCAAATAATTATTTTGCTCTGAACTTCAATTAATTCTAACAAATATCCACCATGTTAATATATAACTCTGTTTTCATTTTTGTCAGGTCAAATTTTTTGTCTTTTCTGACCCAAATAGTCAAAATGTTCAATTGACAACAAATCTATTTTGACCAATTCTAACTAATTGAACTAATTGCTTATTTACCTCACTGAGTTTATTAATTTTGTTGTGGTTGAGATACTTCACATGTTGAATATAGATTTCCCTTCATGTTCAACATTCAGTCCCACCATAGTTACACAGGGATTCAAGGGGACTTTTGTGAGTGATGGACAGAATTCTTTATGTATGGCAAGCTATCCTGACTAGGTTCTAACAGTCCTCTCATTGTTATCCCCTGGCTTTCTTAACTTCCATCCCTCTTTGAGTAAATCTGACTGCATGCCTTTTGGTTTTGAATGCAATTGCTCCAAACTATGTGAGTCAGACTGCTTTGACTGACAAAGTTTCCCATTTGTTGCCCATTTGGCCTCAAACTATCAAAGAAAAATTCAAATACCCATAGTCATATGGATATTCTAAAAATTTTCCTGAGGTGGAATCCCAAATTACTGAAATGGAAGTTAAATTTACAGCAGAACTTGTGGCATATTTATAAATGTAATTCAGGTACTACAATTATTGTCTTTAGTCAATAGAATGTGTGTATATATCACTGCTAAGTAATGGAGAGTTTTGCCTGAGGAATCAAAGTTATTATTTCTCTGATCAAGTTACCTCCTAAGTTACTCTCTTCACTCCCTATCCCCAGCTGTTGAATAGGAAGGAGGGAGGAAGAACACCAAGGCAGTCTTGTACTCTGGGTGGTGGCTTGCTATTTTTTCCTGTTTTGTTCTTCCTTATTACCAAATAGATATTTGAGATTCAGATATCTTACACTAAAAATTGGCTGTAAGACTGAATATTCTCCTGATGCTTGAAATCTTTGGAACATCTGTCTCCTTCACAATCTTGAATTACAACATAAAGCATGTTCTATTTACTTAGCTTTGGAGGCAATATGTTCATCAACCTCTTCTTAATACTTGGGTTTTCCCTTGTTTGCAGCAAAATGAGAGAAAACTGATCTTGTTTCAATGTTGCAGCTTATCATGTTCCCTAAGTCTGTGTATGAGTGCACACATGTATCAGCACAAGGGCACACTGCCTGAAAATGTTATCTGTGCATTCACTATAAACACGTTAAAGAACTTCAGACTATTTTTGTTTTTAATCCAAAATATTAATCAGTTTTATAATGCTAGATATCTATAAATCACTTATAAACATAGCACTTACCATTCAGTGTCAGCTGTTATCATTACTAGCATAATCATAATTTTTTAATTATTTTTTTCTTGACACATATTTGTTGAGCACTTACTAAATGATAAACACTAAACTAGGTACTAAACGAACAAAACAGATATATGAATTCTCTTTATGGAATTCAGTACTATATTGTTACTTCTTACTCAGCTATGAAATTTTCACTTTACATTTGAAAAATAGGGATAATAATAGCTCAAAATATTTGTAAGAATGAAATGAGGTATGCAAAATAAGTGTGTCTCATAGCAGTGGGCACAAAATAAATACTCAATAATTTGTAGTTATATTACTATTAACAATGTTTCTATTCTGAAAATGTTTTTCCATGTGGTAGAAGACTTGATATTACAATAGGTGCTTGTCTTAAATTTAAAAATATCATACATGTGTTAGTTCAATTGAAAAATTATATGTTATTATAACAAAGGTCTTATAAAAGGTAATATTTATCATTGTTACTGTTTTTATTAGCTTTGTTTCTTATACATAGTGTGGAAGTTATTGCTATTCCTCATATCTCAGTTTTCAGGCAAAAAACTTGTAGTTTTCTTTCACTTCTCTTTCTCCATGTACTCATATATCCAGTGAGTTACAGGTCATCCATTTTGAGCAGTTGTAATACTATTTCTTTAAGTCTGTTACCTTCCATTATTCATTGATGTAAGCACAAGTTGGTTTCTCACTCCTAGATTATCCAACAGTCTTATTACTGTTCTTCAGCCTGGAATTTCATGTTCCATATAGTTTTATGGCAAACTACTTTTCTAGACTATTACTCATACAACTTCATCTTTGGAACCCTCAACTCTGGCCAAATTATTATAAACATGATCTTCACCACCTTTTCTGAACATTTTAACAGTCATTCTTTGTAATATTTTTCTAGACTCCTGAAATAATATCCCTTCAATATCTACCAATCAAACTGCCCTTTTCTCTTGACATGCTTCAATTTCTTCCTTGATTACAAATCTTCAGGCAAGAGTCTTAACTCATATTGCTAATAAACATCTGACCCTTTCTTTTGCTGGTTAATCATGTACAGGCACATTATCTTCAAATTTATTAGTATTCAATGTTTATGAATCAATCATATTACTATTTAGCATTTTTTTGTGTGTTTGTCTTTTTCTTTTTTCTCTGAGATGGAGTCTTGGTCTGTCATCCAGGCTGGAGTGCAGTGGTGTGATCTCAGCTCACTGCAACCTCTGCCTCCCAAGTTCAAGCGACTCTCCTGCCTCAGCCTCCTGAGTAGCTGGGATTACAGGAGCATGTCACCACGCCCAGCAAATTTTTGTATTTTTAGTAGAGACGGGGTTCCACCATGTTGGTCAGGCTAGTCTCAAACTCCTGACCTCGTGATCTGCCCGCCTTGGCCTCCCAAAGTGCTGGGATTACAGGTGTGAGCCACTGTGCCTGGCCTGTGTTTGTCTTAAATTCACATGCATACTGACAATTTCTTGAGAAAGACTCATTTTTGAATCCCCAGGAAGAAAGATTTCAGACATTATTATTGGTTCATATAAATTGTATCTCTATTTATTAATATATTTAATTTAAAATTCATGTTACTACTATGTTTAGAAGTACTAATACTGATAAAATTGCATAAGCAGTGTGTGATGTGTAAACCACTTACACTTCTATAGCATTTTGTTAATATCATTTAATTCCAAAGTGTTCCCCCCTTCTATTCAATGGTTGAAAAGTATGAATTACATCTGAATGCCAGAGTAAAGCTGACTGTGTAACCATAACAAAATAGAACTTTTGATTCAAACATGATAGGACAGTTGTCAAAATGAGCCCAAAAGTAAGTGTTTAAAAGAAATATTTTCATGAAAGCTTTCCTTGGGGGAGATCAGTGACCTGTCTTTTCAAAGATGCTGCTTTGGATGACAATCCATACTTGTGTTTGTGTATACAGGTGAAAAACTGAAACATGATCAGCAGTTTTTCTACATGATGAATGTAGGAAGCCAGCTGTCAAGTAACTGCTGCCCATGGCCTTATGCATCAATCTATTACTTGCCAGGATGTATTGTGTAGAAACAACATCATGTATTTAAAGCCTGTACTCTATATCCAGCCTAAATTTTCATATTAAGATAATCCCAAAACTGTCCTCTAACTAATATTTCATTCTTTTTTTAACAGCTCAGCAGCGGACACCAATGAGCAATTTGTATTCTTTTCTGGTCAATTTATTAAGTAATTATTGGTAATAAAATTTATAGTATTTTTATCTTATGGCTTATTTGATCTCCTCTTAAAGTTCACATGTAAATTGCCCCATTAATTTAATGTTCAATGTCATATTATTTGATATTAAATCTACTTACAATAAATGTAGCCACCCAACCTAATTAGGCAAAATACATATTATAAAGTAAAAAATAAGTTTTAGAACTTAACTAGAACTGTGACATTCTCTGTATATTCATATGGGACATTTATTTTACAAAAATAATGTATAATAAGACATGCTTTGACTTGTATCATAATACATTCTAATATACACACAATCATATAAGATAGAAATAATATATAAAGTATATAACATATATAATATTTATGTAATATATGCATGTATATGCATATATCTGTAATCAGATCATTACCAAAATGACTTTTACATTTTGAAAACTGGTGAAGACTAAAGATTATACAGCCAATGTTGTTTCTGCCATGAATATGTTGCACAAATAAATGATATGCCTGCTGGAGTTCGTATTTTACCATAAAAGGGATTTAGAATAATAAAATATATACAAAGCAAGGCTAAACTTTCAATTTAAAAATGTTGATGATTTGTAAGAGAAATCTAAAACTAGATTACTCTTAGAAGTATAGCAAAATATAAATTGTAGAAACAACAGTTTCACATTTACAAATGACATTTAATTGAATTAATAGCACACATTAGCTACCATTAACTAAAACTTCAGAAAGTGAATTTAAAAATACAATTCTGTAGAAAACCCTGTACCTCTCTGAATCTAAAATATTACAGTTGTAATGGTTTCTGTTTATTTTTATTATTCATTGTTGATTTATTCCATTATTACAGAAACCCCAAAACCACACAGGTATGAAGTAACTTTTTGGGACAGAATGTGTGCTAGATGTTGGTAATCATTAAAACAGTAAATTTACATACATCATCCCTTGTAAAACTTATCTTCTAGTACAAATATCATACAGGGAAATTTTCATTTGGAACTTCCTATCAAAAATACATATGCACTTTTATTCTCATCACAACACCATTCACAATAGCAAAGACACGGAATCAACAAAGATACCCATCAACGGTGGACTGGAAAGAGAAAATGTGGTATGTATACACCATGGAATACTGTGTAGCCATGAAAAATAATAAAGTCATATTCTTTGCAACAACATGGATGTAGCTGGAGGCCATTATCCTAAGTGAACTAACGCAGGAACGGAAAATCAAATACTTCATGTTCTCACTTATAAGTGGGAGCTAAATATTGAATACACATGGACATAAAAATGGGAACAAAACAATAGACACTAGGACTGCTTGAGGGGGGAAGGTGGGAGGGGGGCATGGGTTGGAAGTTACCTATGGAGTACTATGCTTACTATATTGGTGACAGAATCATTTGTAAACCAAGCCTCAGCAACACGCAGTTTACCCATGTAACAAACGTGCACATGTAGCCCTGCACCAAAAATAAAAGTAGAAAGAAAAGAAGAGATTGAAGTGAAAATTGTGGGATGAAAGAGGATGAAAATGTTATTACAAGCAGAAATTCAAAGTTTGCTATTTTGGTGGCTGCCTCGTTCACACATGAATATCATCTCTATACAAATTCTGCTGAATAAAACAGTTCTTTCTTGTGCATTTGTGTAAGAAAATCTTTAGACTAAACTTGTTTTAAGTTATTGCCTATGTCAAAGTGCTAATAAATTAGCAGCTGCATCTATCTCTGTAATCCAGTAGTAATAAAAAGGATGATTTAAATCTCCTTCTAGGAGTAATCTACATAGTACACATTAAGTTAACCCACTAACATCTTAACAGGTTGCACTGTTCCAAGTCAATATAATAAAAAGGGAAAAGCAAGAAAGAGGTCCAATGCCTTGTTTATGCCAATTCTCAGTAATTAGTAAGCATTTATTTGAATTTAACATATAGTTTTGAATATATTAAACATTTGTTATATGCATTTAAATTTTATGCTAAATGCTAAGCAGGATTAGGACATTGTCATTCAGAAGAACGAAAGGAGAAAAGACAATAATGAAGAGAAGATGAAGAAATGAAAAAACTAAAAATTAACAGTTGTCATTCAATTTATAAAATTTATCTGTGAGTCACATTTTTGTTCTTACATTCATTAAGTGAGGAATAGCAGCTAATTTCAATTAAATAAACTTCTCTTTGGATCTATCAAAAGTAATTAAAGCAAAGCATAAGAAATTATATGGTAGAAGCTTGTATAGTTACAAATTTAGTTTTATTTGTAACGTTGGTAATGCTATGTAGAGAGTCAAACAGAAAATCTGAATTATCCTCATTGCATAGAAGTAACAAATAAAAGCAAATACAGAGATATATTCTCTAGATAGGGAAATTTTAAGGAAAATGACTTAAAAATATCTTCTTCTTAATAGCATATAATTTCTATTTGATTCAGTTTATCAAAGATGTTTTAAGCATCCTACAGAGAACTGAGATAGGCATAGTAACAAGACATTCCATTTACTATGTGTTCATTTCTTCAAAATTGTATTTGAGATTTTTCCACATTTATGTATAGAGTGGTTCAACTCCAATCTTACATGCACAAAGCATAACACTCCCAACCACAGCTGTATGGCATAAAATCAGTTTGTAGAATTTTCCCATAACATACTAAATAGTGCAAAAAACAAAAATCTAAAAAAAAAATTGAACAAACACAATCTAATATGGAACAAGGTGTAGAAAGAATAGGATGAAAAGGTATTGTAAGAAATGAGAAGTACAAGGGAAAAAGAAAACAAAATAAAGTAAATCAAAATTCAAAAATGCCAACAAGAATTTTGTATGACCACATTATGTGTGGTTGCTTTGTACCAATGGATGGCAATATTATGGTAAAAGAAACTTCTTGTAGGAAGGAAAGAGTCCCTTTAAAGGGGCAGATGAGTCAAAAATGCAATGTTTAAGAAGATAGTAAACCATCTATAAAATGTAATTCTAAAAGCTCAAAAATAACCTTTGTTTTTATGTACTCAAACGTAAGTGCATTTCTTTAGGAAATGAAATTTTCTCTTGTCTAGAAGTGCAGGTGGCATATAACATTTGCTCTTCTATTTCAGCTTTTTTTCACACACATGAAAGTGAGCACAAGAAGAACAGTATTTAAATGTAGTAGCATGGTTTCCTGTATCTCCTTCTTCAAATATTTTGGAGAAAATGTTAATTTTTACTTTAAATGTTTTGCTATTGCAGGAATTTGAAGCCAACAAGACATTTAATTTTTGTTTTTTCAATTGCATGAGTGAGTTTTTAAAGTGTCTGGCTTACATGACCTGAATTTAATCCAATTGTTTTATATTAAAGGAAAAAAAGAACGTCATTATGTTATATTATTTACCTTTAGGTCTTAAAATTATGGGAAAAATATATAGATGATTAATTGTTCTAAATTAGTTAAACACACAAAAAATATTTGAGAAATTTGAAGGTTCTTTATAAGAGTGAAAATCTGTAAAAAAAAAATAGTAATCAGTAAATGGAAAAGTTCTTTTTTCAGCTAAAGTTTTCAAAAAGCTAAAATGGTCATGACTCCCATACAAATATAAAAAGAACATGCATCAAAAGTTTTATTTAATGTACTAACTAATAAAATAACTAGTAACTTGTAAAAAAACCAAAGAGCATTTGAAAGGATAGGTATTTATAGGCAATGTTAGAAAAACAAACATGATTCACGTTCAACAGTGACACTGGTCTTTGCAATCTTTGAGGTTTTTTTTCCCATTACACAGAAATTACTTGCATTTTCATGTTAAAAAGTCTACAAGTTAACTTCTTTTCCTTGTTCAATGGATATAATGTTTCAGTTGTGCAAGATGAATAAATTCTAGTGATCTAGACAACATAGGGCCTATATTTAATGGTACTCTACTGTGCTCTTACAATTGTATTAAGGGCTAATCTTATGTAGTTTTAAGATATTTGGAAAATAAAATGAAATTCAAGCTAAGCATTAATTAAAAGAACATCCAGTAATTTTGTTTGTCTGCTTCTAAGTTTAGGGCAATTTTTTTGATGCTATAAAATGTAAGTGTAATGAAAAACTCTTTAAAGGTTGATGATGATGAAGCCCAAACAGGTACACTTTGTAAAAGCTGGTCGGGAGATTCTGATACCTGCTTAGAGTTAAGAGCCACAACAAAGCCGAAAATTGTTGTTTTACCCATGGGGAAAAAAAGTTTAAAGTGTTAGTCTTTTCTTATTATTTACAAGGCTATTTAAATGTTCAATTGAGAAGTCTCAAAAGGAATCATATTTTTCAAGGTTTTTTTTTTAATTCCCCATAATTCCTTGAAATAGCAAGAACAACTGCCTCTACTGCTCCACATAATATTATTTTATTTTCTTCCTTTGGTAAGATAATTATATGAGAGGTCATGGAAAATGTTTGTGATATATTTATACAGTCCATTAAAAATTTAAAGTTTGAATCAGGTTTCATTACTTTCTGTGATGACTGAGAAGAGATTTCCTCAATGTGAAATTATAAAACCTTATTAGGTGAGAGATAAAAATGATCAATTTTAGTTAGCAGAGTGTTCGTTGGTCCAGCATCCATTGACTCCCTTTTGTTGTAGCACATTCTGATTTTCTTTAGAGAAACCATCCTTCCACCCTTCTGAGTGCATGTGTTTTGCGTGGAACTATTCCCAACCACACTCTGGCTCCAGAGGTAGCCCTAAGGCCTGTACCAGCCAATCTGAGTCACTACAATTGGTTCAGGAGTAGTCTCTTGACACATATCAACCCACTGAGAGTCATTGCAGTAATTACAAAAGAGGCAATTGCTGATGTTGCTCACTGTATAATAACATAGTTGCTCTGGCCATCTTTGCCACCACAGGCTGCCTAGGAAAGATACCCATACACAGAAAGTCAGACCCCACAGGAAAAAGTGTCACCTCACTGATGAGGGCATTTCAGCACTCAGATTTATCTGTTCTTGAATCCAAATCTATTCTTGGACTTTGAATTCAATGAACCAATACATCTACTCAGTTTTTTATTTTTTCCTCTGAAGCAGGCACTTGGATTTGTTTTCTGTCACTTAAACAAATAGTCATATGCTTCCAAAACTGCCATGGAAACAATTGAACGTATAAGATCAAAACCCAAGCCAAATTCCAGAGCAGGATATTTCGACTTAAGGGCTTAGAGATCATAGTGTTGAAGATTTGAGAAAATAAGATAGGATATTGATGAGTACTGGATGCCTATGCCATACTTACTCAAAACTCATTCAGTTGGGAATTACAGAAATCAATGCAATCTGGTTAAGAAAGGCTTTTTTTTTTTTAAAAAAAATAGGCAGTTTACCATAAGATTACTGAAATGCGTGGGAGAAACTGGTCATGTCACTCGCGATCAGGAACCCAGGCAGTACTCTCTTTCCTACTTTCCCTGTCTGCACCTCTGCACCTTCCCTACTTCGTATAGTTGAACAAGTTGAAAAGTAGAGTTTGCTAAAAAAAAAAAGTTCTACTAAGCAAAAAGTAATCAAACGGAGTTATTTATCCAGGAAAGAGCAATGTGCCTGGAAAATGGTTAGGGTGACCAAAAATATTAATTTTTTTTACAACCCTTGACACATTCCCCAGGTCACATCTTGTCAATTCCTGAGCAAGTAGACATTGTCCTTGTCTCCAGATCCTAATCCCCAATTCATGGAAGAGAGAATCCTATTGAATCACCTAGGTATGGTTTGGCTGCCAGAATCTCACTCCAGTTAATAAGACAAATAGGGTGGAGGGGAGGGACAGGGGGAGATGGCAGTTTTCAGAGAAAAGGTGTCATTGAGAGTTGGGAAGATATCCAAAAAGTGTCCAATATACATTTTATGGTCTCAAACTGGTTTGAGCATTTTTCCATTTCCTACAATTGACAAGGCTGGCACATTTTGCTACACTAAAGACCATTATAATGAAACTCTACATTGAATAACTGTCAAATGGCAAAACAAATTTTAATGATTATTGTTTATTTATGATTTTTCTCTTTCCTGATTGTTTTTCTTTTATATTTTTTGTTCTTTTTAGCCACAGATGCTGAAACTTGAGTTAATAATTTTCCTCATTTACTGTCACTTGGCCATGCAAGTCTCTCTTTCATATTTATTATTTGTCCCCTTTCTCTCTTATTTTTCCCATCCTTGTCCTCCTCCCATTGCCCATAAAGCCAATAATTCTAATTTATTTGTCTTAAACCCTTTGAATTATCTGTATTATTGCACAAATGTAAGGTACATAGAATTGTTTTTCATGCATGTATTTCTGTTTGAGTAAATTTTATTGTGCTATAGACTTTTATCTATTTATTTCTGTCTTTTTTCTACTAAGTGCTGCTTTTACGGCATTCATTTTTCTGTCTGTCTCACCAGCCACTTACTTCTCTTCCTTACATAGTAATCCCCTGAAATGTACAACTATATAGCATACGATTGTCTACTACCGCAAAGCTGTGATGAAGTCTTTTTGAATGTCCCATCATGTTATCTGAGGAAACCTCTGGGATATTTTCCAAGAAGTGAAATTGCATAACCATTCAATTGCAGAGCCACAGGAATTTCAAACACTTAATGTGCACTTCCTACATTTAATATAACTGAGAGTTGCCAGATAGCTCTACGATGCCTCCTTTATTCCAGAGTCTCATTCACTAGGGTTTCTACATGTCTAATAACACTTGTGTTTACTCGTTATTCAATTATTAGCCATTATATTGGGATAAGTAGTATTTTTTCCTTTAATCTAGTGCATCTCCTAAGGTACTTCCTAGCTATTTGTTTTTCCAGTCTGAATTATTTGTCAAATAATATGCCCATCGTTAGTGATTTCCTGTCTTATTTTATTGATTTGCAGGAGATCTTTGTATCTGGTCACTGTATCTAGTGCCTCTTTTGTGAAATACAAACTACTGATTTTGTTATAATGAAATCCACCTATTTTTCTTCTTGTGGTTTGTGCTGCTTGCATCTGGTTTAAGCATATTTTTCTTATGACATAGTCATAAATATACAACTTATACAACTATAGGCTTTCTATTACTTTCCTTATTTATATCTTTCTTGCCTATTTTCTACTTTGACATATATTTCAAAAAACACTTTTTAAGCATTGAACACCTTTTAAGCATTTAAAATTTTGGCATCAGTGCCAACATTTTAAATGAATAATTAATAAAAGGATAAATTTAAGCATTCATTGATGTGGTCCACTAAATACAATTTTTAGACCTGAAATTCTACTCTTTTTTTGTGGAAGTAATACATTTTAAGAAAATTTTAAAGCAATTTTGTTTTCTACCCAGTCATGAGGCTTGTTTCTGGTAAGTAAGAAGGATGATAATGACTACAGAAAAGTAATTCAAGCAAATACTTAATTAAGGCGCCACTGCAGATTCAAAAAATGTTTGATGTTGGTCTCAGCCACTTATTTCAGTTAGATGTACCTTTAAGTGATGCTTGCTGTGAATGTTTTCTTATTGCTATGAGATCACGAATCTATAGTTACCTCTGCCTTATTTGAGGAAAATATTCCATAGCTCTAAATTGACCTCTATTATTTTGCTACTTATTTCAAACTTTAGTTCCTAGATTCACTGATTAGTAATCTTTATACTGTTTTAGTAGAGACTATCAAGCCATATCTTATCAAAATTAAATGTGATTAACACAAGCACATTCTCCTAAGTGAAATTTTACTTTTTATTTTGCTTTACTTAGTAGAAAGATTTTTATGGGGTTCTGATGGATTTTGCCATTGAGAAAGATTTTCTGCCAAACAGATGGTTCCCACTTAACAATTAGATTTGCCTCCAGAATGCAAATGAATGGCTAAGGGAAGAGGAAACGGAAAGTGCTGAGGGAAAAAAGGGAGTTTGTTCTGGTGGCTGATCACATTACCATGTGTGTTCACTGCTTATAACTCCTCTCCCTCTAACCACCATTTCCCAGCACATTCATTTCAAAGATGACAACTCATTGCACACTATCAGCTACTGTGTGGAGCACTTTGCACGTATTATCTTATGGAATTTAATAGTCACACCAACCCTCCAGTTTGTGTGTCCTCATTTTATAGAAATGTATTGGGATACAGGGAAGTTATATCCAAGGATACATAGCAGGTGCTGGAGTAGGGATTCAAACCTAGGTCCCTCCGACTCCAAATCTACTCTCTTAACTTCAGTGCTATACTTTCTCTCCATTTGCTAAACTTTCCCTGAGTTTTCTTCCAGAAAGCATCCCTCTTTTAAAACAACTAATTAAATTTTATGTACCTTATCTACCTTGTATGGTATATAGCACAGTTCAATAATTTTCCTTGAACATCTTTCAAAGGGTCTGCTTGTAGTTTTTACATAGTAGTAAATCTGGGTTTACTACTACGTTTTCGATATGAGTAAAATTTTTTGCTGATATCTCTCTCAAAAATGCCTGTCTATTTTTTTTTCCATTTATTTAGGCGATTTGTCTGTGTGTTTATTTTTTTTCACTTGCAAGTGGAAATTGTCATACTGGTTAATTTTCAGATTAAAGTGGTTTCAGAAATGTGAATAAATTTACCAATTAAACAAGAATGTATATTTTCTGAAAGACTGTTTAATCTCTCAGATAATTATGTTATAGTACAAAAGTATTTTATTCACATTGTGCTAACAGGAGAAAGCCACTTTTCATATGGTGCTCCTAATATCTAACCAATATTTTGCTTTCTTTAGCTTCCAGTCTTTGCTCTTTGTCCTCGTGTCTTCTGAGACTATGAATAATTCCCTTCTTTCATTATGTTGTTACCCAGGAGGTATTATTTATAGGTTGTGAACATGGCTCACTTCACTCTGCTCTTTTCTAGAGTACATAAGTTAATTTTGTATTTCTGTTTAACTTATCTTTCTCCATTTTTTGAACCCTTTCTGTTCTCTTTTGGGTTTTCGCAAATTATCCTCAATACTTCTTAAACTTTGCAGAACGGAAATATACAGAAGATCAAAGGAGCAGTTTCAGCCTGATTCAACTGGGCAATTACCCTTTTTTTCCAGTGTTACATCACTAGCTGAGATATGCAGATTGAATTTAACTGTTTCTGGCATTAGCCACCGCTGGGTAAATAAGCTTATTCTGCAAATGTAGCCAGTCATTATATGTCCATTTTAATACTTTCAGGTCTAAGTTTCTACTAGAATCTGATTTACTAAATTGTTATCTTTGTGGCAATAAGTTCTAAAATTTTCAGTTTGGTTAGAAATTATAAGCTCAAAATAGAATTAGTACTTTTGATCACCCTAATTATATTCCAAGCATAATGCTATTTATTAGGATTTTTAAAACTCTAATTTTTTGTTAAGTTTTGCTTAGTAGAACTTCTTAACAAATTGTATTTTAAACTTGTTCAACTGTATCATTTGCTTTTGGAATTTAGAAATTTGTTCATTTATAGAAAGCCATCATTTACTTGGTAACACTGACAGACAGCATATTCCAAACTATAAGAACCAAAAAATATATATTAGGAACCAAGATCAGTCTGGAAAACCTATTTGTGTGAAGTTTACAGAGATTCAGGGGAAAGAGTTCAATTATTGTTCTGTTCTAGGGTAGGTCAAACACCCTATATCTGAAAATATACGGAGATTTTTTAAAAAATCAAATGCATTATGAAAAACAGGCCAAAAGAACAACGGGTATTTTGAAAGGGTGAAAAGAGAGCAGGAGAGGGAAAGTTTGACAGCTAGTGTACAAAGTTCTCAGCTTCTAATCACAAGGGGAAAGTGACTTTTCTTTTACTTCTCCACTAATATTGAACTTTATTTAGTAAACTATTCTGCTTCTTAACCCAATTCATATCTGGTACTTCTGTTTTTTTGTTTTTTTTTTTCATGAAGGTGAGCAATAGGAATAGAAGTGCTGACCTAGAAATGTGGGACAGTGTGCTCATTTCCCTTTTAGCAAAGGTTTTCTGATAATGATAAATGCTACACTTAAGAAATTGGAACACTGAAATTCTCCATCTAGCCACAACCTTTGAATCCTTCCCCTCTCTTAATCCTTTACTCCCAATAAACCCACTGTTTCACCTCACTGAACCTCTGGTCACTCAACCCCTCTTTGTTTTCTAACTTCATCAGTCCCTCCTGGCAGACCTCCCCTCGTTGCTCACACTGGACCCCATCATCCATCATCTCAAATATACTGTTAGTAGCACCTTCTCATTCATCACTCCCTTGACCATCCGCCTCACCTGTCTCACCAGTCTCTAACCTGAAAATCCATTTTCTCTGCATTTGCTCTTAGGTTGCCAATTGCTGTGAAGGAAAATCCCATAACTGAGCTTAACGTCTCCAACACAAGTTTAATTTTTAACCTCTGCTGGCCCCTCAATTCTGTTTGGCAATCCTTTTACTTAATACTAATCCACAACCTTTTTAATTTCTCTTAGCGTCTATTCCAAATCTTGCCCATATTCCTCAAGCCCTATGCCCCCACCCTGCCCACTTCTTTTTGGCAGGCTGCCAGCTCACTACTTTACCAGGAAGTTACAAGCCAATCTGTATGAATTCTCCCAACTTTCATCTTTCTGCCTTCAGAATTATATCTGTATTTCACCTGCTCATGCTTCTTTCCCTCATGTGTCAGAGAAGAAATTTTCTGATACATTTCTGAAGCTAACTAGTCTACTTGGCTTTTGCTTCTAGCTGCTTTTGTCTATACCCCCCACTTGGCTTGTTAATTATATTTTGTCATTTGCAACTATAATTTCTTTCTCTAAATAGGTTCCTTTCTTTTATGAACAAATACGCCCAACTTTCAACCACTTCTAATATTAAAATAAAACCTGTCACTTAGCATTTTCTATTTGCCAACTTTTAATTCAACATAAGTATTGAGTGTCTCCCAATTGCAGGCATTGTTATAGCCTATGAAGATGTACCAATAAATGAGACCCAAGCTCCAGCCCTCATGTAGCTACCAGATTTCTCAAAAGAGTAGTCTCTACTTACTTCATCACGCTTCTTAAACACTGTAATTGGTCACCTACCTACCATTCTATAGAAGAACACTGCTTTTATTTACAAGTCTGAGACAAATGTTTTGCATCTTCATGATTATAAAACAGTCTCTATAAACTTTATATAATTAATCAAGGAAGAAGGGTGTGAGAGAAATGAAAATAAAGCTTGCAGCACATTCCACACTGATCATTAGGTCAGCTTGTTCTCTACTGGCTTCCTCATTGTTGCTTGGTGCCTATTGCACTAAAATCACATAGATCCTAGATTAGTTTCCCTTAACCGCTCTATAGACAATGTGAACATTAAGAAACATTAAGTTTTCTCTTTGATATATTCTTTCAGGTCTGGCATACCAATGAAACTACTGAGGTCAACTGGTCTGATGAACCTCACAAGAAGCTGACCCACCAAAGAATGTTGTTGCAGGATGATTTCATCTCTCTTACTCCAGTGAATCCATGACCCCACTTTTCTAGTACCTTGCCTTCCATGATCCCCTTATAAACTCCACCCCTGAACAACTCCAGGAGATGGATTTAAGAATCTCCCCTCATCTCCTTGCTTGGTACCCTGCGACCATTAAACTCCTTCTCTGTTGCAAACCCTGCTGTCTCTGTGTATTTGTCTCTCACTGCACATGAACCTATTGGTCCTGTAACAATTATATGCTTTGTTGATTCAGTGGCCTTGGACCATGAGGAAAGAATGCTGTATTGGTTTCCTAAGATTACCATAACAAAGTGCTAAAAATTGGGGGACTTAAAGCAACAAAAATTTGTTTTCTCACAGTACTGGACAGTAGAAATCTGAATGAAGGTGTCAGGAGGTTCATGATCTCTCTAACTGTTCTAGGTGGGAATTTTTATTTTTTGCATCTTCTACCTTCTGATGTTTTTTGGTGATCCCTAATGTTCTTTTGACTTGCAGATGCATCATTGTAGTCACATGATAATCTTTTCCCTGTGTGATTTCACATTGACTTTCCTCTGTGTCAAAATTTCCCCTTTTTAGGCTGGGCTCAGTGGCTCACACCTGTAATCCCAGCACTTTGGGAGGCCAAGGTGGTCAGATGCCTTGAGGTCAGGAGTTCAAGACCACCCTGGCCTACATGGCAAAACTTCTTCTGTACTAAAAATACAAAAGTTAGCTGGGCATGTGGTGGACGCCTGTAATCCCAGCTTCTTGGGTGGCTAAGGCAGGTGAATCACTTGAACCCAGGAGGTGGAGGTTGCAGTGAGCTAAGATTGTGCCACTGCCCTCCAGCCTGGGTGACAAAGTGAGATTCTGTCTCTCAAAAAAATAAAATAAAATAATAAAATGAAATAATAAATTTCATCTTTTTAAAAAGACAGAGATCATATTGGAGTTGGACTGATTCTAACTGCATAATTTTAATGTGATTACCTCTGAAAAGACTCTATTTACAAATAAGATTACATTTGGAGGTACTTGGGGTTTGAACTCTAAATATATCTTTCTTGGGAGATGTTAGTCAACTCATAAGAGATGCTTTACTCAACAATGAAGCCCCTGCTGTGTCTGAATGAATAGGAAATTCAGATGTTTAGTCTGATGAGTGGAATTATTAATCCTGATTATTAAGGTATGTATTGCGTGAGATGTGCCCTAAAACCTGCCTGGCCTATTAATAAAAGTAAATAGAAAAGTGCAGGCAGGACCACTAGGGTATCATACACCTAAAGAGAGAAGTTTTGGGTCACAATAAAGGTATTCTTCATTTAGGATATTAGCTGAGCACCAAAGTGACTTGAGATTGCTTCAGTCCGTAATGGAGGATAAACAGATTAGATTGGAGACCAATTTGATTAGCTCAGAATCTAATTTCCAAGATTCTCTTGCAGCTAGAGCTTTCTTGGTACCTCTTTTCTATCGGTAAGATTTATTCACACATCAGGCTTGGAGAAGGAAGAAAGCATTTGTAAGTGGTGGCCATGTGGAAGAAATCAAATTTACCAAGCAAGGGGCAAAAGCAACTAACTGGTTCTTCTGAGACAACCACAGGGAAGTGCCTGGGTGTTGGAGCCTAGTGATAGAGATGCTAAGCAGCAGTTGGAAGTAGCAGTCCTTTGTTTTGTTGGAAATTGCTTTTCCTGAATGCATCATAACTTGTTGCTTTGTTCTTGGCTCTGATACAACCACACCCAGGTCTTTGGATCTCCTGGAGATTCCACAAGCTTCCTACATTCTGATTAAAAATAAATAAATAAGTAAATAAAAATTCTGGTGCTTCCAGCAAGTACTGCTACTGATAAAATGTATTGGGAACTTTTCCACGTTTTTACTCAGTATCATATTTGGATCTAACTTAATTTAGCGAATCGGCCTGTTGTTTCCTAACTGACTGTCATGGAGTAACTCAGGCAGAAAAAAAATAGCATTTTCTGTTGAAGGGTTTCTTAATCTAGGCACTAGAGATATTTTAGGTGTATAACTCTTTGTTGTGGTAGGCTGTTCTGTATATTGAAGGTTGTTAAGAAGCATCCCTAGCCTCTACACACTTGAATATATAGGAGCACCTCTCCCTCCCAGTTGTGGCAATCTAAAATAAAATGTCTCCAGACATTACCAAGCGTCCCCTGTGGAATAAAATTGCCCCAGGCATAAACCACTGTTCTAGTGGAATAATTACAGCTAGAATTATTGAGAACCAAATGCCTGGTAATTATCTAAGCATTTCACATGTAATAATGCATTTAATCTTCAAAACAGCCATTTGGAGAAAATACAATTTTCCCCATTTTACATACAAGAATTCATTCATGGAGAGTTTAATTCACTTTCACAAGTAATAGAAGTAGGAGTATATCTAGAAATATATCTAATCTAGAGTAGATGCTCTTATTTACCACTATATCCCCCTCAATGCTGTAATGTGTTTGTATTCATGACTGTCAGTAAGTCTTAAAGCTCTTGCTGATCTTGAGATGGAGGATCACCATTTGATTCTGAAATGAAACTTAAAATAATTTATTTTGTCTTTATACCATATAATTTGACAATCTAACAGTAAGATTTCATCTTCCTTTTCAGAGCATCCTCTATTTTGCCTCTAGGTGTTTTTCTAAAACATAATTATTATCTAGAAACTCTCCCAAATTCTCTTAATGTTTTCCTTCAACTACAAAGTCTCCATTCTTCAGCATTATGTAAATGGAATTTTACAACAACTTATATATCCAAGCCAATATTCTGCTACTTTTGTGTCATGAGCACAAGCTAAGCACCAGCCATACCAAACTTCCCACCATTTTGGAGAATACCCCAAGCTGTGCCAATATATAAGTAATTCTCTCTGTCTAGAATAGCTTCTTTTGTCTTCTGTTCCTGGATATATATTCATCCTACAGGCTTTGCTCTAATGCTATCTACTTGTTAAGACCTGTATATCTCCATTACTTAGCTGCAAATTTAATCTCCTGGTTTCCATGGCATGTTTATATACCTCTATAAGAGCATTTGTTATATTCAACTGTAAATATTGGACTTTACATATTTCTTTCCACCTGGACATTATGAGTTAATTGAGGGCTACATTCTACCTTATTCTGTGTGCTCCCATCACTGGGCATAGTGCATGACCCATAGCAGGTAAAAAAAAAAAATTAGATTAATAAATGAAGTCCCCACAAGTTCTGTATAGCCATAACAGTGCAAATGGAAGTAATCCTCATGACTCCAGCTTTTATGATGTGTTTAAAGGGATGATTGACCCCTCACAACTTGTCCATCTCTCATACCTGCCTTTTTGCCCCTGAACACTTAAAAATCTCCAGGATTTCCTGTGTTTTACCTGCCCATTGATAGGGTTTCACCCAGGTTCCAATCTAGCTTGATAATGTAATCAACAGGTGTTAGGGTTTTTCCAATTTAATAGCTTGAAGTAATGTATTATACAAAATTCTAAATGTATTTACCTATCCAAATCCACGAAATGATACCTCTACTATTCAAATTATTTGGATTAAGTGTATATGATCATTCATTTGAAGTCTAGTGTACTTATATAAATTAATGCTCTCTTAAAATTACATATAAAAATATTGGTTTGCTACTATGTAATTGAAACAAACAGAATTGATTATGCTTTGTGGGAAAAAACAATGTCCTGGACTAGAAATTTGAAGACTGACTCCTAGTGCCAGCTGCCTTGGAAACTATTTGTGAGAGGCACCTTGAGAATGACACAAAGTTTATCTGACTATGTCCTTATATAAAAATTAGAAATAGTTGTCCTGGTCACTAAACATCGTGGTTAAGAGACTAAATTATTTATGAAACATGAAAGTGCTTAAAAATGCAAAGAATACAAATACGAGGTATTTTTATTGAAAGCATTTATTTCAAAAAACATAACTTCTTACACTCACGCCGATGTTTGTGGGTTATTCTCTTTGGTGTCAATTGCTAAAACAATCACTGATGTGTGATAAAGTGTTTATATATAATCAGTGATGTCACCTTAAAAGGGTGACATTGAGGTTTAAAGAAACCACCACATACATTACTCAAGGGAGGAACTGCTAATTAGCTAAGCTAAAGAGGGATTTCTTTCAACTTTGATTTTAGAAGTGCATTTTAGTAATCATTTCCATTTCAAAGTTACCAACTTTCCTTTGGAGTGTTTTTTTTTTTTTTTGGTGATTACAAAATTTAAAATATAATTGGGTTGTGTTAAAATACTTGCTCTGTCTTCCTTTTCCCACTGTGCATGACAATTTCATTGTGCTTTGCTTTTGTTTTTACTCAATTATCTAATAAAACAAAAATGAAAAGAAGTGATTGTTATCACCTACACATCTAAAGGTGCTTTTAGAAAATTGGACTGGTTCTTGCAAAAAGAATGGGTGAGCTGTGGCCCTGAAGCCTTTCCAAGGGCAGAGGTAGATTTTGGAAGTTATGCATCATTCATTCATTCACTCACTCATTCAACATGTATTTATTGTGAATGTTCTAAATATACCACTGCTCCTTTATATGAGGAATTAAAAAACATTATCAACATTTTTTATATTACATTTCAGGAAGTCAATATTATGTGTAATTTTCCAAGTAATCTTGCATTAAGCTCCCTTCCCATTAACTCTGGATTTTTGAAGATTAAAAAAAATCTTAAAAGATTAAAAAGTTTTCATAAGAAAATCCCTATATATATGGAATTTATTAATAAAATTCTGCTTCATACGGATAACTCCCCTGTTCAAATAGTTGACAAGAGTGTATTAAAGATACTGAAATTATTCACTGTTTCCTCCAATTTTTTTAAAGACGCTACATATTTGTATCCTCATTATTAAGAACTCATTTCTTTACACACTTCCCAGGAGAACACAGGAATTTAAACCATGCTCTGGAGATAGGGCCATTGCAGCCCAATATGGAAGCTAGTCCATAGGTGGCCCTGGCGTCCTGCCACTCTCATTCCCAAAAGCTCTATGTTGCATGGGCAAATCCCAGGGTGCCAAGGGCTGTAGGTACAAAGCAAAACAAGACAGACATCAGTTGTCATTTCTGAATAATATTTCTGCCATATTCTATTATTGGCTTCTGTTTGTCTACTCATTCAAAATAAGATATTTGTTCAATTTCTAGAAACCTATCTTGTACTCTGTGTATCTTTTTATAAAGTGATTTTTATAAATATCTAGAGTGATCAGTTAGACACAGCAGTTTATAATTTATCACAAAGGATGTGCTTCCTTCTTACATGATGCTATTCAGAAAAATCAATTTAAAATTTTTAATAAAAATAATGAACAAACTATAAGTGCACAGCTTTGTGAATTTTCAGAAAGTGATCGCACCAGAATAGCCATCCCCCAGGGGAGTTATCAGTCCCATTAAATGCACCCAGTGCCCCATCCATTCCAGACACTATTTGATCTCTTCTCCCCAAATATGATGTCTCCTCTTCCCATAAATTGCATTTACCTGACATTGTACTTTGTTAATGGAATCACACTGTATATTTTATTATGTCTGATTTATTTCTCAACTTTATAATTATGTTTGACCCAAGGTATTGCAAATAGTAGTAGTTCATTCATTTCCATTGCTATAGGTAGCATTCCATTGTAAGAATATTCAACCATTATTTTTATCCATTTGGTTTGTTTTCAAATGTTTGCTATTATGAACAATGCTGCTATAAACATCTTTGTACTCATGTGTTAGTATGTGTTTGTACAAATATCTGTGGTAGAATACACTTAAGTATGAAATTCTGGGTAATTGGGTATCATATGGTCAGCTTTAGAAGATACTGAGAGTTTCCCAAAGTAATTGTATGAATAGGCTTCCCACCAGCAGTTTAAAAAATTTTCGGCTGTTCCATAGGACTTCTGTTTGCTCCACTTGATATTGTGTATAAATTAGCAATTCTTTTGGTTGTGTAGTCATATCACATTGTTGTTTTAATTTGCATTTTCTAAATAAATTATTAGGCTAAGAATGTCAATATATTTTTATATCTTTTGAAGTATTTGAAAATTTTTTTTTGAAAAGTGCCTATTCAAATAGTTTCCTCATGTTTTCTATTAGATTGTATGAATCTGTCATATTTTATTGATTTGTACATCTTCCTTATATATTGGTAGTTCTCAATTGTAATTGATTTTATCCCCCAGACCACATTTGTCAATGTCTGAAGATAATTTTGTTTGTCAGGACTGGAAGGGTGCTATGAGCATCCAATGAGCAGGGGCCAGGGATGCTGGGATCCTAAACACACAAAGTAGCCCACAAACTACAAAGAACATCTGGTTCAAAATGTCCATAGTGCCAAGGTTGAGAAACTCTGAAATTCGTGTGTATAATTAAAATGTAACATATACTGTATTATATTTAGCAAAATATATCAAATCTTCCACTTAGGGATTCACTTTTCACTTTTAATTGTTTGCTTATTGGATAGAAGTTCTTAAATTTAAGGTAATATTTTTGTTGTTAATAGTTAATATTCTCAGTGTTTATTGAAAAGACCTTTGCCTACTACAAGATCATGAAGATGCTGTCCTTTGTATCTCCGAGTGTTGCACTGTCTAATACAGTAGCAACTAGTCACATGTGCTTTTTAAGCACTTGAAATAAGGCTCTTCAAAACTGAGAAGTGATGTAAGTGGAAAATATACACCAGATTTCAAAGAATTGGTTTGAAAACAAGAATGTAACATATCTCATTATTTTTTATATTGACTAAATGTTGAAATGATAATATCATGTATATACGACATTAAATAAATTGTACAATAAAATCAATTGCATGTGTGGGTCACATTATATTTCTATTGGACAGTGCTTTCTAGAAGGTGTATTGATTTACATTTTACATTTAATCAACAATATGCTTTTAGCTAATTTTTTATATGGTGTTAAGCAGGAGTCAAAATCCATTTTCTACCATATGATTATTCAGTTGACCCATATATTAAAAGGTACATTCTTTCTCTACAGTGCTTCTGTGGATCCTTTATACTTACTCAAGTGCTCTAATATGAGATGGACATTTTTGAGCTCTTTATTCCGTTCCAAGAACCTATTTCGTATTATTCCACCAATAACACACTGACCTTTTACTATCTCTTTTAGCATCTTTTGATATGTGGTGATCAGACCCCTCAATTCTGTTATTTTGGGCCAGTTCCATTTCCACTTTATTTATTTATTTATTTATTTATCTTTTAAAGACAGAGTTTTGCTCTGTCACCCAGGCTGGAGTGCAGTGGCATGATCATGGCTCACTGCAGTCTCAACCTCTTGGGCTCAAGTGATCCTCCTCCCTCAGCTTCCTGAGTAGTTGAGACTATAGGCACATGCCAAAACACCTGGCTAATTTTTAAAAAGTTGTTTTAGAGACAGGGTATCACTTTGTTGCCTAGGCTGGTCTTGAACTCCTTGCCTCAAGTGATCCTCCCACCTTGGCTTCCCAAAGTGCTGGAATTACAGGCATAAACCACCAAGACCAGCCTTCACATAAAATTTTCAAAATTTCAAAAACAGTCCTGCTGAAGTTCTAATTGGAATGAATTTAACATATGATACATATGGAGATAATTATCAACATAGTAATCATATTGAGTCTTCTACATCAAACATTGTATGCCCCCTCCCATTTATTTAGTTCATTAATTTCTTATTGTAATGTGATTGGTGTAAAGTGCTTAAAATTTCCTGGTAAATACAGTCCTAGGTTATTGATGATTTATTACACTAAAGACAATTGTATTATTTTTGAAATTAATTTTCTAAGTGTTATTGATACATAATTAATCACTGACCTCTTATCAGGTAATCTTGCTAAATTAGCTTATTAGTTACAAAAAAAAATAGCTTATCTGTTGATTCTTTGTGATTTTTCCAAGTAGATAAACATAGTTTCTGCAAATAATTACAACTGAATTTTCTTGTTTTCTATATATTTCTTATTATCCTTTCTTGAGTTGTTGCTCAGAGTCAGAAACTCAATACAATGTTGAAAATGAATGATAGCAACTATTCTTGTCTCATTTTTTATCTCATTACATAGGCTTTCAATATTTTATGGATATCTACAATGTTTTCTGTAGTTTTTGTTATTTTTCTGTTTTTGACTTTTTGTTACCCTTTACAAATAATGTTTCTACTATTCATAACTTGTTATAATTTTTATCAAGGAGGGAGTTTCACATGACCAAAAGCTTTACATGTGTCTGTTAAAGTGAGTATAATATTGTGTTTTTAATCTCCTAATGTGGTGAAATAAATTGGTTTTTGAATATCTATGCATCCTTGGATTACTTATATGAATCCAAATTAATAATGATATATTTCCCTTGTGTAGCTCTATAGGTTAAATATTTTACTTCTTTTTAATATATTTTTTACATCTAATATTTATGAGGAACATAACAGGTCTATAGTTTCCCTTTCTTTAATATTTAATATTCTGATGGGCAATATATTTCCAGATATAAGATCTTGACATCTGCGAAGGGGCAATATAGTTTTATCTTTTCCAATTTGGATGTCTTTTATTTCATTTTCTTCTCTGATTGCTCTGGCTAGTACTTCCAGTACTATGTTGAATTGGAGTGGTGAAAGAAGAACCCATGTCTTATTCCAGTTCTGAAAATAAAAGGCTTTCAATTTTTCCCTATTCACTATGAACTTTATTATTTTGAGGTATCATCTTTCTCCACCTAGTTTCGCAGGAGTTTTGTTTTTGTTTGTCAGGAAGGTGTTAGATTTTATCAAATGTTTCCTCTGCATCTATTAAGATAATAACATTTTTGTCCTTTATTCTGTTGATGTAATTCACCACATATATTGATTTTTGTATGTTGAACTATTCTTGCATCTCTTATGTAAAACCCACTTGATTATGGTATATTATCTTTCTGATGTGCTGTTGGATTGAGTTTGCTAGTATTTTGTTGAGGATTTTTGCATCTATGTTCATCAGGGATATTGGTCTGCAGTTTTCTGTTGTGTTGTTTCATTGCCTGGTTCTGACATCAAGGTAATGCTGACCTTGTATTAGGTTGGTGCAAAAGCAACTACGGTTTTAAAAGTAATGCCAAAAACTGCAATTATTTTTGCACAAACTTAATAGAAGGAGTTAGAGAAGATTCTCTCCTCTTCAATATTTTAGAAAAGTTTGAGGAGAATTAGTAGCAGTTCTTTATACAGTTGGTACTATTCAACCATGAACCTATCCAATTCTGCACTTTCCTTTGTTGTGAGACTTTTTATTACTGAATCAATTTCACTATTCGTTATTGGACAGTTCAGGTTTTCTACTTCTTTCTAGCCAATCTTGGTAGGTTGTAACATTCCCAGAATTCACTCATTTCCTCTAGATTTTCCAGTGTACTAGCATATAGTTGTTCATAATAATCTGTGATAATGTTTTGTATTTCTGTGGTATCACTTGTAATGCCTCTTCTTTTTCATTTCAGATTGTGTGTATTTGTGTCTTCTTTCTTCTTTTCTTGGTTAGTCTAGTTAGCGGTTCACCAATTCGTTTATCTTTTGGAGGAACTAATATTTCATTTTGTTGATTATTTGTACTGTTTTGTCTCCTTTTTTTATTTCTGCTGTGATATTTATTATTATTATTTTTGCTAATTTGAGGTTTGGTTTGTAGCTTTTCTAGTTTCTGGAGGTATATTGTTAGATTGTTTACTTTAAAACTTTCTGGTTTTTCTTGATGTAGGAGTTTATTACTATTGAAGGAGCACAGGAAATTTTACTCCAAAATATGTCTGCCTGGTAAAATTAATATGGATATCTACCCTTAGAGATTGACAGGCCTTAGAACAGACTTTTCTCTTATCTACATAAAGGCTGGAAAGATCAATCAAGAAAAACAATGGTTTTTCTTTCCTCTTCATGTTGTCTCATTTTCTGTGGTAGGAAAGAATATCAAGAATGTAACCAGATAAGGTCCATTGGTTTTTAAAAAATGAGTCTCTCAGGCTCATTCAGTTGCCAAAGAGAACCATATACAAGTAAATCTCTGTTCTCCCCATTCATTTATTCTCCCTGGTAATCATTTGCTGACTCTCTACAGATTTGGTGATATTTCCTATTTCCCTCCTACTGTCTGAAATGGGGTTGTGTAAGTACTTATGAAAGATAATTTTGTTGGAATAGTATCTTTGGGTGACAAATTTTTGTCTCTAGCACTTTGAATATATCCTTCCATTCTCTCTGGGCCTGTAAGATTTCTACTGAGAAATCTGCTGTCAGTCAGATGAGGGCTCCTTTATATTTGACTAGATACTTTGTTCTTGCTGTTTTTAGAATTTTCTCTTTTCCATTGACTTTAGACTGTTGGACTATAATGTGGCATGACGAAGACTTTTTGCTTTCTATCTGTTTGGGAATGGATGACTGAACTTCCAGTATCTGAATGTTTAAATTATTTTGGTAGACTTAGAAAATTTTCATTGATTATATTATTACATAGATTTTTAAAAAACTGTTTCATTATCTTTTTGCCTTCTGGAATATTGAGAAATGGTGTTCCATATATCATGAAGACTTTGTTTATAATTAAATTTTTTTCTGTCTGTTCAATTTTATTTTATTTTATTTTATTTTATTTTATTTTAAGTTCTGGAATACACAAGCAGGGCATTCAGGTTTGTTACATAGGTAAAGTTGTGCCATGGTGGGTTGCTGCACCTATCAACCCATCATCTAGGTATTAAGCCCCACATTCATTAGCTATTTATCCTGATGCTCTTCTTCCCACCACCACTGTGACAGGCCCCAGTGTGTGTTGTTTCCTTCTTTGTGTCCATGTGTTGTCATTTTCAGCTCCTGCTTATAAGTGAGAATATTCACTGCTTGTTTTTCTGTTCCTCTGTTAGTTTGCTGAGAATAATGGCTTCCAGCTCTATCCATGTACCTACAAAGGACATGTTCTCATTTTTTTATGACTGCATAGTATTTCATGGGTTATATATGCCACATTTTTTTATACAGCCTATAATCAATGGGGATTTGGGTTGATTCCATGTCTTTGCTATTGTGAATAGTACTGCAATGAACATATGAGTATATGTATCTTTATAATAGAAGGATTTATATTCCTTTGGGTATATACCCAGGAATGGGATTGCTGGATCAAATGGTATTTCTGGTTCTAGATCTTTGAGGAATTGCCACACAGCCTTCCGCAATGGTCGAACTAATTTACATTCCCACCAACAGTGTAAAAGAGTTTTTATTTCTCCACAACCAAACCAGCATCTGCTGTTTTGTGACTTACTAATAATCGCCATTCTGACTGGCATGAGATGGTATCTCATTGTGGTTTTGATTTGTATTTCTCTAATGATCAGTGATGTTGAGCTCTTTTTTCATATGTTTGTTGGCCACATGAATGTCTTCTTTTGAGAGGTGTCTATTCGTGTCCTTTGCTCACTTTTTTATGGGGTTTTTTTTTCTTATAAATTTGTTTAAGTTCCTTGTAGATTCTGTATATTAGACCGTTGTCAAATGGAAAGATTGCAAAAATTTTCTCCCATTCTGTAGGTTGTCTGTTCACTCTGATGATAGTTTCTTCTGCTGTGCAGAAGCTCTTTAGTGTAACTAGGTGCCATTTGTTAATTTTAGCTTTTGGTGCAATTGCTTTTGAGGCTTTTGTCATGAAATCTTTGCCTGTGACTATGTCCTCAATGGTATTGCCTAGATTTTCTTCTAGGGTTTCTAAAGTTTGGGTTTTACATTTAAGCCTTTAATCCATCTTGAGTTAATATTTGTATAAGGTGTAAGGAAGAGGTCCAATTTCAATTTTCTGCATGTGGCTAGCCATTTTTACCAGAACAATTTATTAAATAGGGAATCCTTTCCTCACTGCTTGTTTTTGTCAGGTTTCTCAAAAATCAGATGGTTGTAGATGTTTGAGCTTACTTCTGAGATCTTTATTCTGTTCCATTAGTCTATGTGCCTGGTTTTGTACCAGTACCATGCTGTTTTGGTTACTGTAGCCTTACAGTATAGTTTGAAGTCAGATAGCATGATGCCTCCAGCTTTGTTCTTTTTGCATAGGATTGTTTTAGCTATATGGGCTCTTTTATGGTTCCACATGAATTTTAAAATAGTTTTTTTTTTCTAATTCTGTGAAGAATGTAAATGGTAGTTTAGTGGGAATAGCATTGAATCTATAAATTACTTTGGGCAGTATGGCCATTTTTCACAATATTTGTTCTTCCTATCCATGAGCGTGGAATGTTTTTCCATTTTTGTCCTCTCTTATGTCCTTAAGAAGTGGTTTGTAGTTCTCCTTGAAGAGGTCCTTCACATCCCTTGTTAGCCATATTCCTAGATATTTTATTCTCTTTGTAGCATTTGTGAATGGGAGTTCATTCATGATTTGGTTATCTGCTTGTCTATTGTTGATGTATAGGAATGCTTGTGATTTTTGCATATTGATTTTGTATTCTGAGACACTGCTGAAGTTGCTTATAGCTTAAGGAGCTTTTGGACTTAGACAATGGGTTTTCTACATATAGAATTGTGTTGTCTGCAAAGAGAGACAGTTTCATTTCCTCCCTTCTTATTTGAATACCCTTTATTTCTTTATCTTGCCCTGGCCTAAACTTCTAATACTATTTTGAATTGCAGTGGTGACAGAGGGCATCCTTATCTTATGCTGGTTTTCAAGGGGAATGCTTCCAGCTGTTGCCCATTCAGTATGATGTTGGCTGTGTGTTTGTCATAACTGGCTGTTATATTTTGAGATATGTTCCATCAACACCTAGTTCATTGAGAGTTTTTAACATGAAGGGATGTTGAATTTTATCAAGGCTTTTTCTCTGTTTATTGAGATAATCATGTGGTTTTTGTCTGTAGTTCTGTTTATGTGATAAATTACATTTATTGATTTGTGTATTTTGAGCCAGCCTTGTATCCCAGGGATGAAGCCTACTTGTTCATGGTGAATAAGCTTTTTCATGGGCTGCTGAATTTGGTTTGTTGTACTTTATTGAGGATTTTTGCATTTATGTTCATCATCAGGAAGCCTGGCCTGAAGATTTCTTTTTTTGCTGAATCTCCACCAAGTTTTGGTATCAGGATGATGCTGGCCTCATAAAATGAGTTAGGAAGAAGTCCCTCCTTTCCAATTGTTTGGAATAGTTTCGGAATGGTACCAGTTCCTCTTTGTACCTCTTGTAGAATTCAGCTGTAAATCTCTCTGGTCCTGGGGTTTTTTTTATTGGTAGGCTATTTATTACTGCCTCAATTTGAGAACTTGTTATTGGTCTATTCAAAAATTTGACTTCTTTGTCATTTAGTCTTGAAAGGATGTATGTGTACAGGAATTTATCCATTTCTTCTAAATTTTCTAGTTTATTTGCATAGAGGTGATTTGTATTAGTCTGTTTTCACACTGCTAATAAAGATATACACGAGACTGGGCAATTTACAAAAGAAATAAGTTTATTGGACTTACAGTTCCACATGGCTGAGTAGGTGCCACAATCACGGCAGAAAGCAAGGAGGGGCAAGTCATATCTTACGTAGATGACAGAAAGCAATGAGAGTGTTGTGCAGGGAGACTCCCATTTTTAAAGCCATCAGATCATGAGACTTATTCACTGTCATGAGTATAGCATGGGAAAGACTTGTCCCCATGATTCAATTACCTCCCACCAGGTCCTCCCAGAACATATGGGAATTCAAGATGAGATTTGGGTGGGGACACAGCCAAACCATATCATTCCTCCCCTGTCCCCTTCCAAATCTCATGTCCTCACATTTCAAAACCAATCATGTCTTCCAACAGTCCTCCAAAGTTTTAACTCATTTCAGCATTAATTCAAAAGTCCACAGTCCAAAGTCTCATCCTAGATAAGGCAAGTCCCTTCCATCTATGAGCCTGTAAAATCAAAAGCAGGTTATTTACTTCCTAGATACAATAGGGGTACAGGCATTGGGTAAATACAGCCATTCCAAATGGGAGAAGTTGGCCAAAACTAAAGAGTTACAGCCCCACGCAAGTAAAAAATCCAGCAGGGCACTCAAATCTTAAAGTTCCAAAATGATCTACTTGATTCCGTGTCTCAAATCCAGATGACGCTGATGCAAGAGGAGGATTCCCATGGTCTGGGATAGCTCTGTCTCTGTTGCTTTGCAGGGTACAGCCTCCCTTCTGGCTGCTTTCACAGACTGGCATTGAGTGTCCACATCTTTTCCAGATGCATGGTGCAGGCTGTCAGTGGCTCTACCATTCTTGCGTCTGGAGGATGGTGGCCCTCTTCTCATAGCTCCACCAGGTGGTGCCCCAGTATGGACTCTGTGTAGGGGCTCTGACCCCACATTTCCCTTCTGCACTGCACTAGCAGTAGTTCTCCACCAGAGCCCCACCCCTCCAGCAAATTCTGCCTGGACATCCAGGCATTTCCATACATCTTCTGAAATATACAAGGAGGTTCCCAAACCCCAATTCTTGACTTCTGTTTACTGGCAAGTTCAATATCAAGCAGACGCTGCCAAGGCTTGAGGCTTGCACCCTCTGAAGCCACAGCCTGAGCTCTAGATTGGCCCCTTTCAGCCATGGCTGGAGTGGCTGGGACACAGGGCACCAAGTCCCTAGGCTGCACATAGCATGGGGACCCTGGGCCCAGCCCACGAAACCACTTTTTCCTCCTAGTCTTCCAGGCCTGTGACAAGATGGGCTGCCATGAGGAACTTTGATATGCGCTGGAGACATTTTCCCCATCGTCTTGGTCTTTGAGGCTGCTGACCTTCGGATGGAGTTTTTGTGGGGACATTTTTGTTAATGCTGTTGTTGTAACTTTCTGTGTGTTTGTTTTTCTTTTAACAGTCAGGCTACTCTTCTGTAGGGCTGCTGTGATTTGCTGATGGTTCACTTCAGGCCCTATTCACCTGGGTCCCTCCTGCACCTGGAGATGTCACATGAGGAGGCTGAAGAACAGCAAAGGTGGGTGCCTGCTTCTTCCTCTGAGATCTCTGTCTTTGAGGGGCACCAACCTGATGTCAGCAGGAATGCTCCTGTATAAGGTGTCTGGTGACTCCTGTTGGGGGATCTCACCCCGTCAGGGGCACAGGATCTGGGACCCACTTAACAAAGCACTCTAGCTGTCCCTTGGTGGAGGGGGTGTTCTGCACTGGGGGAAAACCCACTGGTCTGGGCTGCCTGGATTCCTCAGAACTAGTGGGGGGAAAGACTAAGTCTGTTGGTCCTCAGAGACCACATCCACCCTACTCCCTAGGGCTCAGGTCCATGGAGATCAGAGTTCTGTCTCTAAGCCTCTGACTGGAGTTGCTGAAGTTCCTGGAGGGATGGCCTGCCCAGGAGGCATGTGGCAGAGTTTGGCCTAAAGACGCAGTATGTCTATGATCTGCCACAGCCAGTGTGCTATCCTGTGGGGAATACCTCTTAAGTCCAAACTGTTCGGTCTCCCTGGCGTCACAGGGGAAAAACAGCAGACTGGAGCTGCAGGGGTGGCTGCTGCCCTACCCCCACCACCAGGAGTTCCATCGTCTTAGGCAGCAGGCAGCTGCAGTGATGGCTGCTGTCCCTCCCCTGGGGTGCTCAGTTTTCTAAGGCAGCAGGCAGCAGCACTGATGATGACCTCCCCTTCCCCTGGGAGCTCAGTAGTCTTAGGCAGTTTCCAGCCAAGTGGCTATTGAGAATCTGTGTGACTCTGTGGTTGGGACCGAATGCCCTGGTCGGATGGGTTCATGAGTGGGATCTCCCTATCCACGGGTTGCACAGATCCATTGAAAAAGCATGGTTTACCAAGCTGGGTAGCACAATCACTCACTGCCTCCCTTGGCTGGGGGTTGCAGCTCCCCTTGCCAGGTGTGGCTCTCAGGGGAGCCATCGCATCACCCCTCTTTTCTTTGCTCTCCATGGGTCATGTCAACCTATTAGTCATTCCTGATGATACAACATGGATACCTCAGTTGCCAGTGCAGGATTCACATGCTATTTTGGTTCTTCTTGGTGGGAACCTGTAATGGCAGCTGTTCATAGTAAGCCATTTGGCCCCCTATTTATACTTTTTAAATTATTTTTTCTTGATTGTTGTCTGACTTATACATTTTATACTTTTAAAACTCTTTTTTTCTTTATTGTTTTCAGACTGGGTTATTTCAAGAGACATGTCTTTAAGTTCTGATATTCTTCTGCTTCATCTAGCCTGTCTTTGAGGCTTTCAAATGTATTTTGTATTTCATTCATGGAGTTCTTTATTCTAGAATTTCTGCTTGGTTCTTTATTATGATATCTATCTCTTTGGTAAATTTATCATTCATATCTTGGATTGTTTTTCTGATTTCCTCGTATTGTTTTTCAGAATTCTTTTGTATTTCACTGAGCTTCTTTTGTATCATAATTTTGAATTCTTTTTTTGGAATTTCATGAATTTCTTTTATATTGTGATTTGTTGCTGGAATTACTATGTCCTTTTGTAGGTATCACATTTTCTTGCTTTTTAATTTTTTTTTCAAATTTTCTTTTGTAGGGGGGTACTTTTTCCTGAAAATATATCAACAGTGTTGGTTGGGTAAGACATTTTAGTTTTTATTCTGGGTGCATGAGACAGTGTAATCCCTGAATGATTTTTCAGCTGTGACAGCCTGAGTGATATCTGTTATTTCCTCAGGTTGTTCAGGGTGCAGTTATTAGTGGAGGCTATGGTAAAATTTTGCGGCAAACAAGGATGCCAGGGAGGCCAGTTTTCAGACCCCCATGGTGGCAGCAGTGGGGAAACATGCCTGTTTTTGTGCCCCAGGGTAGCATACACTGTCATCAATGTTAATGCAATCAGATGGACTGATTCTTGAGCCTCCAGATAGCTTGCTCAGATGGCCTGAGTGGCAACATTCATCTAGGTAGGTGAGCAGATTCTTGGGTCCTGAGCAGTTTGCATGGTATATGGGTGATAGAAGCATGGTATATAGGTGATAGCAGCAGCAGGATGACTCTCTTGGTCCTGAGTGGTGCACACTGGTGTTGGTGGTGACGTGGTAAGGGGTTGACATCCACAGTCTCAGACATGCAGCTCTCAGGCTTACCACTCTCAGCAGCAGCAGCACTGCACAGGGTGAGGACACCCGTCTTTCATGGGAGAGTCCATGCATGGAAGCCACACCACATGTGGGGGTACACTCACAACAAACAGCCCCAAAAAGGCAGCCATTCAGCTCTGCTGCCCCAGCCTCCTGCGGTAGCAACAGCAGCTGTGCCTACAGAAGTGCGAGGAGTAGGAGAAGGGATTCCATTTTCTATGTGTGGGTCCAAGCGTAGAAGCCACTCTGCCAGTGGGAAGGTATATCACTCTGTTTGCAAGGCTGAGCACAGTTTGTGCCACTGCTTGGAGCAGGGTCACTTCTCACATTCCCAAACAGAAAGCTCTCAGCCCAGAAAGCATGTGCTTTTGTTTCCTTTGTCCTAAGTGTTGCTGCCTTTTTGGTGATCTGAACTATCCTTTTTTCTGGAAAGTAGTACTCCCTGTGGGCTAGAATACTGGGGATTCCACAACACCTTTCGGTCCAGACAGCACGATGACAATGTAGCTCTTTGGGTAGGCAATAGGGGATGTCAGTGAGGGCTCCCAAGTTGTGGAGATATGGGAGCTATGGTTCCCAGGGCAGGAAGCAGTCTTGTCATGGCTGTGTTCTCACATTGGTACCTTGCTGTAGCCACTTGGGTCTCAATGGGATGAGTGACCCAGTGTGAGTTCCCTGTCTGGTTCAGTGCCCTCATGGGTTCTCCAAATCATTGCCTACACTAGTGTTTGTGTGAGTACAGGACTTCTCCCATGGTTAGGATTGCAGCAGTCCATGCTGGAGATGTGGACTGCTGCAGTTATCTCCCTTACATTTTCCTTACAACACTGAGCACCCCGGGCTCCCAGTTGATCCCGATCTCGACTGAGCTGACCACTCACTTTCTTCTTCTATGCCCCAGGTGTTTCCTGTGGCTTTTCTGTTGGACTGTAGTGTTCTTTGCTAGATGTTCTGTTCCAGGTACAATTATCTATTCATAATTTTGATTCTTCCTTTTGGACAGGGTGGGTATTCAATGTCCCTAGTCACTCGTCTTTAATATTTATTATACACAATATTATATAAAAATATAATATTTTTATGCACTTAAATTATCTGATGAAATTTTAATGCTATCCACTGCTAGTGGCCATACTTCTGCTTTTTCCAGTCTACCTTCAAATAATATTACTCTGCTTCATGTATCATCTAAGGACCTTGCAACATTTAATTTCATTTCCTCTGAACTGATTTTTGTGCTTTGTTGTTATACATTTTACTTACATCAGGGTTATAGACCTCAAAATAATTCATTTTACTTAATTATATTTTAAAGGTATTAAAAATTAAAATTTCAAAGTATTTTATATTCATGCACATATTTACCATTCTAGACGCTGTCATTCCTTGTGTAAATTCAATTTTCCATCTGGCTTCATTTTTCTTCATCTTCAGGGAGGAACTTCTTTTAACATTTCCTGTTATGTTCATCTGCTGACAACAAATTCTATCAGATTTTGTCAGATTTTGTCTGGAGAAAAGGTTTCAGTAAACCTTGATATAGAATTATAAGTGAACAAGTTTTTTGTGTTTTTTTTCCCTTTCATCTTGGTTTAAGTGACTTTCCATTGTATCCTTCACATGCACATTGTTTTTCTCTGATGAGTAGTCTCTGATAGTTCACATTTTTTTAATTCTGTACACATTAATTTATTTTTCTTCTCTAAGGCATATACATCCTGTTGGATCAAAATCCATGTCTTTGTCCAATCTCTGAAAACAGCTCTGCCATATGTTTAATCCTATTTTCTAATTGTTTATCAGTGGAAGGGTATATTAGGCTGTTCCTGCATTGCTATCAAAAATATATAGACTGGGTAATTTACAAAGAAAATGTGTTTAATTGGCTCACAATTCTGTAAGCTATACAGGAAGCATGGTGGTGGCATTTGCTCAGCTTCTGGGGAGGCCTCAGGGAAATTTTACACTTGGCAAAAGGTGAAGTGGGAGAAGGTACTTCACACGGAGAAAAGAGGAACAAGAGAGGGAGTAGGGGGGAAGTGTCACACACTTTTAAATGACCGTATTTTCCAAGAACTCTCTATCACAAAGACAGTACTAATCCATGAGAGACCCACCCTTAGGATCCAAACATCTCCCACCAGGATACACTTCCAGCATTGGGGATTACTGAATGTTGAATTACATGAGATTTGGGCAGGGACAACTATCCAAAGTACATCAAAAGCTGAACTTAGGCCCAGTATATGGCACCATGGTATAAAATGAAAGTTTTGTCTTATTACTTTTAATTGGATGACAGAAACTGCATGAGGAAAGGTATGGAATCTTTTGATGTGATCTTCCTCAAGAAACAATTGTTTTGCAGATCCTGGTAGTCACTGAGAGTAAGAGAAAATAACCTTAATCTTGTCAGGAACTAAAGTAATTTTCAGATCAGCTTTAGATTTTTGGGAGACCATCTAATTTCTGATTATCTGGTACTTTTAGAATTTGGAATTTCAGAAGTTTAGAATAAATTTATGGGCTGTTTAATAAGACCATTCACTATCAGGCTCTAAATGCCATTTTTTCCCTCCCAGAACTATAGCACCACCAATAATTCTTCTTAGATATTTAGAATTTTATTAACAGCTTTCTGTTTGCCTTCTCTACCTCCCAGCCTAATCTGCCTATAAAAGGAAAAGAGTCTTTTTTTTTTAAATATACTTTAAGTTCTAGGGTACATGTGCACAACGTGCACGTTTGTTACATATGTATACATGTGCCATGTTGGTGTGCTGCCCCCGTTAACTCGTCATTTACATTAGGTATATCTCCTAATGCTATCCCTCCCCCAGCTCCCCACCCCACGACAGGCCCCAGTGTGTGATGTTCCCCACCCTGCGTCCAAGTGTTCTCATTGTTCAATTCCCACCTATGCATGAGAACATGTGGTGTTTGGTTTTCTGTCCTTGTGATAGTTTGCTGAGAATGATGGTTTCCAGCTTCATCCATGTCCCTACAAAAGACATGAACTCATCCTTTTTTATGGCTGCATAGTATTCCATGGTGTATATGTGCCACATTCTCTTAATCCAGTCTATCATTGATGGACATTTGGGTTGGTTCCAAGTCTTTGCTATTGTGAATAGTGTCGCAATAAACATATGTGTGCATGTGTCTTTATAGCAGCATGATTTATAATCCTTTGGGTATATACCCAGTAATTGGATGGTGAATGGGTCAAATGGTATTTCCAGTTCTAGATCCTTGAGGAATTGCCACACTGTCTCACACAATGGTTGAACTAGTTTACAGTCCCACCAACAGTGTAAAAGTGTTCCTATTTCTCCACATCCTCTCCAGCACCTGTCGTTTCCTGACATTTTAATGATCGCCATTAAAGAAACAATGAATTCTGTATGCTGGGCTTCATTATTCTACTCTCATCTCCAAAATATAGTCCTGCAAGTCTGCTTACAGTGGTAGATAACTGTTCAAGTTTGTCTCCCCAGTCCAGTGCGACTTTGAAAAGCTTCTCTGCCTCTTAGCAGCTACTATCTCTTTGACTTCTTACCTCTCTGCACATGTTACTTTTGAATTGAAAATTTTGCTGGAAGAAAATCAGTGTAAAGTGATAGAATCACCAGAACACTGCAAGATGTTCAAACACTTTGGGTGGAAGAGTATATTTTAGACCTCTTTGTTCTTATTCTCAGCAGAAAGTCCCAGAATTTCATTCATTTTAAATGTTCAAACTTAAAAGGTAAGTGGGATGCTATGGCAAACCACCATTGGCCTAAATTAAGGAATGTTACAAGATATAGCCATATTAAATTGACACTATATCTGTTGTAGGGACTCTCATAAAGATAGGAGATTATATTAACTATAATAAGAATTTGCTTTCCAATAGGAGAGAGCATTATGCATGAGTACACTGTTGAATTTAAGAATGACCATCCAATATATTAATGACTGAGATATGAAAATTAAAACCTCATTGGTTAATTTAACTCAATGCAGTTTTCTCAAATATTTTTTAAAATAAAATAAGTAGTTAGAAGTAAAGGAGGGAGGAAAGAAAGGCAGGGTGGTAGAAAGTGAAAAAAAGGAGGGAAGTTAGAGTTCTTATGTGTGCATTTTTCTTCTGTTACATTTTTCTAAATTGCATTATTTTATTGTTTCATTCTGTTTTTGTTTACTACATATATAGACACTTCTCTGGAATATATATGTATCAGTTAAACTCTGTTTCTCTCATTAATCAGGAGATCCTTTGGTCTGAAATTGTATACATATTTGTTTTTAAATATGTATAAAGCAATATGCAATATATCTATGCTTTAAAATATTTTATATATGTGCTAAATATTGTTTTTGCTTTAAAATATCTTAAAAATAATAATAATTTACTAGTTAATTTTGATTCTATTTAATTTCCATTTTGTGTTTTCATCAACAAAATTCTTCCTTGAATTCAGTCTTACCCTTTAGAATGTTAATCCTGCTGAGAAAAGAGATGCCTTCTTTCTTTTTCCTTTGTATTTCTAGCACCTATACAGTGCTTGGCACATAGCAAAAACTGAGTAAATATCTATCAAGGAAAAAAATGAAATAACACTGAGTTCCACAATTTTACGAAATGCCTTAATTGTAAGACAAAAAAACATATACCTCAGGCTGATATTGCCAGAATGAATCAGTGAAGGACCAAGAGAAACAAAGAGAAAAAGGCAAACAATACTTTCTCAAAATTAGGCAAAAGTATCAGGCTCTACACCAGAGAATAACGTTAATTATCCAGAATTGTCTTTTTAAGTTCTACTTTGTTTTAAGTTGGAAACAGAGAAACTGGTAAGCGTTACATTGTAAACTAATCTTAGTGTCTGAGAATAGAATCTTAAGAGAGCAGTTACACACACTGTGGATTTTCTTCACTTGTGCTGGTGATAGCGAGAGAAAAAGCTACCATCCTACCACTCAAGCACCTCTCTTCACTTTTTTCCCCCTGAGGATAGGTGAAAGATATCATTGTTATACATTTTTTTAAAAAATGGTCTCCATCCTTCATTCACTCATGCATTTTGTACTTACTTCACTCCATCTCTGTATTCTTTATTCTAGAAAAGAAATTCTATTTACTTCTGATATTTCTTTACAATAAATATTCTAAATTTAAGGGAGGCTACGCTTATGTGAAAGGATATATATTTTATTTGGCTGAGTTTACATTTACAGAGATTAAGCCAAAATATACAATCATCTTTAGGTTATCAAAATTCTGAATGAGAAAGCATTCATGTGAAATAAAAGAACTGTTGTAAAATTTTTATCATCCTTCTTCAAAAATAATATTTTATAACTTTTATAAATGCTTCCGTGCTTTTCCCTTATAACATTATTTTATATTGCATGAAATCCCAGGAGTACTTGGTGAGGATGTAAGGTCTGTTATTTTTTGTTCTTTTTACCCCTTTTTCACTTCTCATAAACTTCTGAAAAATTCTCCTGTATTACTAGTCACAGCCCAAAGGCAAACTTTAAGATTTTTTTCAAAATTGGTTTATAGTTCAGAAAGAAATTTTGAGAGGAAACGTGATATTAAAAAGAAGAAAAAGATAGCAGAGGAAAAAGGAAAAACTGAAAATATCAGAAATATATTTAGTAATTAACAATAATTTATGAGCTAAGTACTTGCTTTAAAATATCTTGTGAAATGACAAAAACATATACCCAGTAAGTAACCAAGTTTTACAGTTTTTGTTTCCATGTGTTTTTTTGCTGTTGTTTATTTGCTTTTCATTTTTATCTCTCATTCTCTTTGAATTGTCACTACTCAAATTCAAGTCCGTATCATGGAGGAGTCACATTTAGAAGTCATACCAAATTATAGAATTCATCTAATGTAAATGCTTTTACTTAATAGTCGAAGAAACTAAAGTCTTGAGAGACCAATCATTGTCAAAAATACACTAAGAGCTAACACTTGCAATCCAGTGCTGCCTTTACCACAATAATAGCTTCCTAATTGAACTGCTACCTCCCTTAGAAGTTTTTTCTCCTTTCTAACATGCATATTGCTTCCAGTTAAATCAATCATTTTATGTCTCAAGAAGTCTAGTAGCCAATTAGACTCCTGTAGATCCCAATCTGTATGAAGCACTCCACAATCTGCCCCAAAGCTCACTTTTAACACTTATTTTCCTTTTATAAGTCCACTACTTCAATCAAACTTGTGTTTTCTCTTTCTGTGCCTTGATATAACATCATTTTTTCATCTTAAATATCTTCTTATGTTTGTCAAACATTACGTATGACTCAACTGGCAAAACATATCCTTCCACCACAGAAACTATTTATATCTAAAAACTCTATCAAGAGCACTGTGTAGAGGGTAGTTTTACTACCATACCATAAATAAGTTAATTGAAACTCAGAGATTACATTATCTGTCTAACACAAAGCTACTAAAGTTTAAAAAAAATCAGTTCAAAATTAGGTGATTTTTTTTTCTGACTACCCCAGTATCATTGCTGAGGTAATTTAAGTTACAATAAAATATTGTGAAGTTTATTAATACAAGCCTCTCTTACCTGTGTCAGTCCTGAAGTATGGTTCGAATTCCATCATTGTCTTAAAGGTTACACATACTTGAACACATAAATGCTCATGAACACATAACAGGAGATGTCTGCAATGGAGCACAGTTTCTTACATTTTAATCAGTGACTGGGCATCTTCTTCCATTATAACATTCGTCTCCAAGTGTGCTGCTGGCATAGTGAGAAGGTAAAAAGTAGATTACATGAATAATCCTGTGCCTTTTCTCTCAGACATTGACGACACTCTTGCTGTAATCTTGATGCCATTAAATCCTACTCTGGATAAAGAGGAAAAATAGAAATTTCATATTAAAAATAATATACAGGAATTAAAGAAAAAAATTTCATGAGACCGTGAGACATTAAGGATTGGTCCAATGGCTTCTCTTTTACTTGTATTTTAATTTGGTAATAATGATTTTACAAATGTTTCTTGAACTCATCAAGTTGAATGATGGCATAAGCCCCATCAGATACAGTGGAATGTTTTCTGTAGATAAGTATCTTATATTATGATCAATTTTTAAACAATAAAAGCATTAATTTTTCCAAATGTAAATCACCCATAAGGAACAATATTTGTTTGGCCTACCATTTTAGCCTACAGTACAACTATAGCAACAGGAAAATACTCTGATGTTGAAGGAAGTAAGAAGCCTGCTTTCTAGGACCTCACACTTCCTGGTGGGATCATGTTGTAAATCTATCTGGTGGAGTAGAAATTTTCAGAGTTGATGGTCTAGTCCCATTATTCTATACCTCAGCCTCTTTTTATAAAAAATACCTCTCAGCCTGATAGGTATAAATAGGTACAGATGTTAGTGCCTGTCCTTATTTAGAAATTTTGCTTCTATTCATTCACTGAGTTGTCTGTATTCTTTTCAAACTTCTCTACCACAATATTTAAAAAAATACAGTCCAGCCCTGCAATTTGTGGGCCAATGACAATGTATGCCTAAAGAATTATTGAGTGAAGGGTGACATATTTTTATAAACAAAAATGTTATTTTTGCATAATTGTATTATTCGTGCAAATTCTTTATCAATTAGGACAATTGAAATTGTTAGTTAAGAATATCTATAAGCTCAGTTTTACTGTGGAGATCTAAAAGGGACACAAATGATTTAATTATTGGATGTCAAATTGGTAAAAAAAAAAAGTCTATGGTCATGAAATATGTTTATGTTGGCCTCATGAAATTTTTATGATAGACCAGTATTTCTGTAGGCTTCCTCCTAAGAGAATACTGGACCCTTCTATAAGTAAGCAAGTTAATCCCACTTCTCACCGGAATAGCTACCAATTTATCTTCTTGTTCAAATGAATCACTAGCAAATAAGAATAATCCCTCACTTGATGTTTAGCCTGCTGGATGCTGCTCTGTTATGAGTGATTTATGATCATACCTTTAAATAATTATATTGGTCCTGTTGTAATATTTCATCACAGCTAACAAAAAGATACATGCAGATAAATGTATTACAACCTCCCCTCTCTTCAAGTATTTTCCTCTATTAGAAATTAAACACCTCTAAAATATTAAACCAAAAATCTCTCCCCAGTGGAACTTAAAGAATAAGCCTACATTATTATAATTTTATTTTATAATTTACAAGAATCAAAACGTTCATAGCTAATGTTTCCACAGCTACCTTCTACTAAATATAGATTGGAGTGTATTTCACATGAGAGAAAAAATTAAACTTTGCCTCTTTGTAGAAGAAAATGTAACTGAAAGGTCAGGAGAAATTGCTTTAGAAATCAAAATCATAAAATGGGTACTTAAAGAGGAAATTATATATTCAGCACTTCATATAAATTTTAGTACAGTGGAAAATATTTTAAATAATTGAGATGGTAATGGTGGTGATGATGATGATGATGATGACAATAATAAACCATTCTGTGGGGAGAGAAGACTACCCTTGCTTTAGAACAAAGTGCTGGAGTGCTGTCACATTTCAGAAACTACACATGAGAGAATTATTCTTTTGTTAAGAGAACATTAAATAAGCATCGAGAAACCACAACAACTATACTGATTATAAGCCATCCCTGGCACTTAGAATCAATGCTCTACAGCTTGCTCAGTCTCGGTTTTGTCCTTCCCTTTTTTCCTAGGGTTCTATTTTTTCCAGTAAATAAAATCATGGCCAGTAGCCACGGAAAGAAAAAACAATGCTGTATTTAGAAACAGAGGTTAAGGTCAAGTCTCCACTTAACAAAGAGAAATAAAGAATTAAGCTCAGGCCAAGGTCTCAAGTTTCTCAACTGCTTACATGGAAAAAATGCAACAAAAGTAAGTAAAACATTGAACAATGATCTGGTTCATGCAAAAATAATAATGTGCCAACATTTAATTAAATAATAAATGAGATTTATTGGTAAGATTTATCCAGATTACATGATGATAACTCCAAATAGTAACTTCCATCTGCATTACATCTATTCAGCAGATGTGGCCAAGTAACTGCATTTATTTTGGGGAAAATAATTAAGTGGAGTTAAGAATTGTATGCTACAATTATTTCTCTATATATTTGTTTTATTAAATGCCAATATCTCATATTATTATTTATAGTCATATACTGTTTAAAAACATTGACATCAATTTGAATACTAATATTTGCAAATAACAGAACACTAAATTGACAAACAAGAAATATTATTTTCATAAAACAAAGTTGGAAGGTTAGCACAATTATTTCATGAAAACTCAGATTCTTACAACTTTCTGTTCTGCCATCCTGAGCATGCTGGCTTTTATCCTTACGCTCTTCTGCCTTATGGCCAAAGGATTGCTATTCAAGTATCACAGATCACAAAGTAATGTGGAAGACAAAAATGTTATTTTTGCTTTAGCATTTCTTTCATCTGGGGGAGGAACTTTTCAAACAATTCATTTCACACATCTTCCTGGCCACTCCTACAGCAATAATTAGCAGAAAGAAATGAGAATACCATTTAAGACTCTGACCAATTCTTCATTATTTTCCTGGGCCTGAGAAGAAACTGAAATGCCCTGAACACAGCATCTTTGAATTCTTCAACCAAATTACAGACTTGACAGGGAAAAAGAAGGAGTGGCTGATGGGAAATAATATTAGGGTCTGCCCCCTTCACATGATTTAAGTCCAATGATATTTAAATAAATATCTCAATCAACTTTCATATTTTTGCTTTTAAATTTTTAGTTTATGTTGGAATTTTTTTTCCACAGGATGTGTAATCATGTCATTTTCTTTCAAGCAAGGCTTTAATTTTCTATGGATTAATTTATCCACAAACACTGTTTCTCTCAAATTCAAATATCAAAAATCAGGTATTTTTTATACTCCCACATAAATAAATACACACACAAATCTATACACATAAGGTTTTTCATTTAATCACATTTTAAAGTTTGGTTTAGAAATTAGTTTAAGAAATTATCTAAAACTTAGAAATGTTATTATAAGATATTTCAGCATTTCATTTCAATATCATACTGAAATGCTGTTTAACAAGATCACCCAAAGAATACTTAATTTTCCAAAGGAATGTACTTTCATGTGACTTTGAAACTTACTAAAAAGTTAAGACCTCAGACACTTCAAAGTTACATACTAATTTGTAGAACTTGTCTGAATTTTTTCTCCTGCTAAACACCATCACAAAAGTTATGGTTTTATTGCCCTGTGGGACATTAACTATCTTGTTGAACTTATGTAAAGTCTGTACTATATAATCTTTGTTTTTCTAATTCTCATTTGGATCAGATTTTTCATCTCACTGGTTTCCTTCTTTATGTGTTGAACAAAATCTTTGAAATGTGGTCATTGTATATTTGTATGACAGTCATACTTTACGTTTTTGATAATTATACTTTGACATTAAAGAGTAAACTAATGAGAATCACTGATAATGACTTTTATCTTTGTCATATGCTTCAAATATTTAGAATCACTAAACTTAGAGATGTACTAAGATAATACAATCAGGTGTGACCCAGGAAGCCACTTAATTCAATCAAGAAGTTTTTTTACAGTGCTAAGATATAAAACAAATATTTGTAATTCTTTTGTGCAAGAGTTCAATCTTATTTAGGATCTTGTCAAAATTTCAAATAATACCTCAGAATTTTTTAAATTCAGAGATGAAGAAATAATATAAATAACCATTTTTAACTATAAATTAATTTTTAAGATGTTAACCTGCTCCACTGTAATATAGAGTAGAAAAATAAAAATTACCAAAGGGCGGAGAGGGAGGGGAGCAAACTACTTGTCATTCTTCCATCCCTGTCATAGGATTTTGCTGGGCAAAATAATTTAAGGATATTTTCACTAAAAGGTGGTAAGATAATTTCATTACACATTTCCGTTAAGTTTCTTATACGAAAATTTTCTCCCAGTACAGAGCTGTGCATTAAAGAAGTAATTTACTTCTCAATTTCTATTTTTTTCACAAATGTAAAAACAATTTGGCTCTTTTTTTACTTATTTATGCCCTTAATTTCAAGCATTATTTGTGAGAAAACGAATTGGAAACATAAAATTGGTTCAGCTGTTTCATCAAGTGGTGCTCAATTTTCTAATTTCTCTATCACAGACAATCAAAGCTTTGAAGCAACCTGTTATCTCTTTCAGAGGTGCCAAATTGTCTATGAAAAACTTCAGGATCTTTAACCACCAAATCTGCTTTGCCAACCTAAAAAATGCAATCTCATAATCATGTTATTTGTATATGTTTGCTTTAAGACTTTCAAAGTTCAATTCCTATTTGACATCACTCTCCTAAAGGCAATCAGGCCGAATAAGTAAAGAAAATGACATCAAATGTTCTTGGGAGTGCTTATTTATTCTGTGTTTTAATCAGGATTATAAAATAAGAAAAACGAATTCAAATTTTGATGAGATTTCAAAATTCATAGACATAGAGCAAAAGTAGCAAAACGTCTGCATTGTAATGCAGAAAATATTTGTATTTTGCTTTCTCATTAACATATAAAATGTAACTAAAATGTTAAGGAAGAGTAGTAAGGAATAATTTGCAGATAAGAAATAGTGACCATGAATAAATTAAAATATTTATTTTGTCTTATAGGCTATACTTTTGGGTGTAAAATCATTGAAACAAGTCAAAATTCTAATAAATTGGGAAGGTAAAATTGGAAAAATGCCCTTTGATAATTACTAACAAGTATTAAGAAGAAACTATTAAGAATATCTTCTAAAAATAGTAATTTACATACACAGTAACATATGTTTCTTTTTACTTAGTTTGTTAAGCGCCCTCAGTCTTTACCTACAAACCCTTGCGTGCATAGGAGGGAATGCCAGAGTAGACTCTAATGGAATTCAAAAGAGAAAATTTATGCTTCTAGTCTTAAATCAATTATGACCATGTAATCTGCTTCAGATTAGAATAGTTCCATATTCAGATAAAAAGAGAAAAAAGACAGTATATTTTTTCTAACTTTGTATCTTATACTTAATATATATCCATGTCTCACCTAATTTTTCTTCATTTAACTGGTTCTACCAACAACCCCAACTACAAGGTTGTTAATCTGAATACTGTCTAGGATTGTTGTTTGTTATGCTTTCCTTCTCACGGTATAATCCAGATTGTCTCCTTACATCAGCAATAGATATAAGAGCTCTACTTTGCAGCAGTGAATTAAAATTTGATGCCCCTTTTTTCACTTTGCCGTAAACACTCCCTTCTTTTTATTCATCTTGATTTTCATAGCTATCCCCTTCTAATTTCTTTATCATGCCTCACCTGGTTTGGTCCTCAATCCCAAATAATTATAAATTTCCAAGCTAGTTGTTTAACCAAAAATTAACCCTGAAATTAGTTTCCACCTATACAGGACATTGAACAGAAATAAACTACACTGTTTTAACTTCTTTTTTTAACTTGGCACCTGGATCAAAAGTCTGAGATCATTGTTTTCATTTGTGTCTTTAGCTGTGGCGTACTATTGAATATATTGTTGATTATATTTGCCTGGCAAAGTTGAAACTTATAATTTAAATTGAAAATATGATATTTAAATGGATAATTTCATGCACAATAATCCACAAAATATTAAGCTAGTTAGTGTCATTATAATATCACAGACCCAGGCTTCTGATTCAAACCGAGAGTTGTTTTCAATATGCTACACTATCTGCTTATATACCCCATCTGTTGAATTTTTAGCATCTTGCCACTCAAAGTATGGCCTCCAACTAGCAGCACCTTCATCACCTTGGAGCTTTTTAGAAGTGCTGAATCTCAGGTACCACTCGAAAAACTGGAATAGAATACACATTTTAGCAAGATTGCCTTGTAAGTGGAATGAAGTTTTAAAAGCACTGTCTTAGTATATTTCACATATAAGCAAGAGTAAAACTCATCTTTCTTACTTAAATTCCAGATCAGGGTACAGTAATCCTTTTTCTTAGAAAAATAAATTTCATTTTACTTCAGTAAAAAGGCTGGCTTCTGTTATATAACTCTCTTATCTAAACTCTTTTGAAATTCGTTTATTCATTCATATTCATTTATTCTCATGAATTTATTAAGAACCGAATATGAGCCAGATATTATTCCAGGTTCTGGGAATTTCATAGTGATATAAAGAGAAAACCTTGCCCTTTTTGAAACTACGTTATAGATGAGGTAGACAAACAATATACAAGATTAATAACTGAAATATACAATAGGTTACATGGTAAAAGTACAAAATATGATAACGAAGCAGTAAGGAAAAGTGAAGAATGTCAGAGCAAGTTTAGGGTTGCAAATGTAGAGAAGGTTGTCAGAAAATTAGAACTAAGTATTTTCTTTCAAAGCATATTTTCCTTTTTATGGCCTCATCTCCAATCTCCAAGTAGAAAATATCCAAGCCTAAACTTTAGCCGTAATTTCCCAGTGGTGTTCTGGCTCCAAATACATAACAATATTTCGATAGATTCCCTAACAATTTAACATAATAGATTTATTATCATAAAATTATTATAGTCTGATGTCTTTTGAGGACTCCTTTGACCATAATATTCTTTCCTCAACCCCTTCCAAAGCCTATGACTGGGGAAACCCTAAGCTTCATCAATTTGTGCAAATTCACAAACACTCATTCTCGAAGGATCTCTTTCTCTTCAGGGCTCCTTCAGGGCTTTGTCTGTGTGGCCTAAATGCAAATCTGAAGTTCAACTCTTTTTCAAATTTTGAAAAAAAAACTCATCTTAAAAGCATTAATGAGCAATGTCAATTTAATAAAAGATTCTATAACAAAGGTAGAAAAGAAGGTTTGCATTGCAGTCATAGGTTGGGTTTCCCAAAATGGAGATTGCCTTACAGGGGGTTGATTGGAGAGTGCTATCAGGAACCACACCAGAAAGGCGATGACAGTGCAGAACTGAAAAAAGGAAGAAGTTGAATTGTGATGATTAGGTTGCAAAAAGGACCTCAAAAAACTGGAGCAGAGGGAGTTCTGAAGTTCAGATGGCCGTCTGGAGATGCTCATAAGTGCAGCAAGTCTTCAATACTGCTGCTTAAAACAGTCACCCTCCTCTATCTTTGCTATGGAATCTTCTATAAAGTTTGCTGTCATAGTATAACTTATGTTGTGTCAAGTCCTCCAAGAAAAAGACACCAAGATAGGATTAGCCGTTTGCCATATATTTAAAATCGCAATAATTGTGAAGGAAGTTGGGAAAGAGTAAGAAGGAAGTTGGCAATGCTATAAGACTTTGATGAAGATCTAATCCTAGTTAAAGGAGAGAGAAGAAAGATTGGGCAGAAGCATCTCAGATTCAACACAATTATAATAGAGATTGCCAAGGTTGTTAGGGAGTCCTTGAATCAAAGTTGCTTGTCAGAGGAGTCCTCTACCTCCTATGAATAGATTTACCTTAGTATTCTTTACTTGGTAAATTATTGGCTAGGAATAGTCCATGGGAAGCATGAACTTAATTTCAGAGCTCAGACAATTAAATGCACCTGCAGAGATCTGCAAGGCGTATTCTTATAACTGCCACAATGAGGTGCTAGAGTTGCTGTTCCTAAATCAGGGCATGGAGGGCATGAGTCTGGAATGTGAGAAATTCACTGGGATATCCCCTGGTGCTTCTTTGTCTGTGATGAGAGTAAGTGAGCATTTGTAGCAATCATGGACTGAGAACACCAAAGTATTGAAAGGCGTAGAAACCTCAGGAACGAAGATCTGTGCCCACGAGGAAATGGACATAGACAGTAACAATGCCCACTGAGATGATTGGTCTCCAAAATGGGAAGTAGAGAAAGAAGATGTTGAATATAGGTTGAATATAGATTATGGCCTCTAATCTGTAGCAGCAGATACATTTTACTAACAATCTTAATTTAAGCTCTTATTTTAGATACTGAGTACAGCCACTATTTTGAAATGCCAGTGACAGAGTGGAATCTGTATTGGATATAGGCATATCTGAGCAGTGTGAGAGGTAGATGGTAGCCAACACAATGGATAAAGCACTCCATATTTCCTTGGCTTACCTGTGTCTTCACTTGCAACTGCGGAGAAAAAAATGCCCATCTCTCAGTAGGACTATCCAGAAGCATATTCAACACAGTTTGTCAGAGGATACTCAGCAGAAGTGAGTCCCAACAATCCACTCATTAACACATTCTATGCTGGCTTTTTCTTTCTTCCACTCTCACTTTTCCTATTCTCTGGCTTTTATTTTTTTTAATCATGTACTAAATAAAGTACTGGTATCCAAGTTTTTATATCGTGGTACTTTTGAGGGGACTACAAACTAAGATGATAAGAAAACTAGGCTTTGTTCTTAACTGTCAGGAAGCTTTTTAGATAGCATTTACTATTTTGGTTCCAGTCCTAAAAATTGTTTATAACCTTCCAGCAATATAGCTGGAAAACTGCAACTGTTCATTACTCTGATGGTCTCAGAATGTTAGTAACAAAATCATCTCCTATAGAGAGGAAAACATTTTAACCTCATGATTTTATTATAGTTGGAAACTGATTGCATATGTTATTTTTCATTCTTAATGTAATAACTGTTTTGGTAGTTGTGAAGAAACTTAGCTCACACACCACAAATCATTTTAATTTATTCTCTTCTGGTCAAAACAGGTTAAATAGACTCAAAGAGCATGTACAGTTGTTTTTTTTAGTTTAAAAAGTTTATATAATAATTATCTTGAAATATGCTTATGAAACAAGGTAGTGATTGCAAAATTCATCATTAAGTGAAATAAATTATTTTAGTAGATTATTCAGTTATTCACATGCTAACTAGAAGGTAGGTGTCACAAATATTTAGGTGAAGAAGAGAAGAGCAAGATATTTCTCCTTTTTTCTCTTCTAATATAAAGTATAAGGATTGAGGAATAGAATATTGAAATGTGGTTTATTACATGGAAAGCTTTAGTGAGGAGACATGCCTCAAACAAAGAAAAGATCTTTTCACCAATGCCTTTTCATAAAGTCACTAATGGCGTTTATAATGGTGCCTATCTCTGATTAAACAAACAGGTAGTTTTGTTTTGTTTTCTTTCTAAAAGAAATACAAATCAAAATTTGAGTGACCACCAAAATTTCAGAATCAACATTGTAAGTTCAAAACTCCACATTTCACTAAATATCATCAATAATGGTTTAAGTTTCAAGCATCATGAAACCTTGCTAACATTTTCCCTTATCATTTCTTTATGTTTCATAAATATTTGAAAAATATCATTGATTAAAAATCCCATCATTTTCATAGTAAGTTAATTTTTACGGTAAATTAGTACAAAAGTGAATGTTCTGAAACTCAACTGGCCAGAAATGAAGGAAGAACCTACTTACGTCTATTGTACCCAGAAGAACACCATTACTGGAAGACGAACTATTAATATGAGCTTGTAGGAAAAATTAACTAGACAAGGAAATGCCTAAAATTCCTATTTTATTTCAGAGAAATCAAACATTAAAGTCTCCACAATATAAAAGTTTAAATATTTAATATTTTTAATGTAACAAGTTTTGGAACTGTATTTCATCATTTTTAATAAACATGTATGGTAGGAAAATAATGCTTCTATGCTTTAATAATGATTCTAATAATTTCACTTTTTACAGAAATTTAATACGGTGGGACAAAGGAAAATGCTAGTTTACATTCCTTATTTTTCTTTTCTAAGGACAATGATGCGTTTACATTTCTATGGTAATGATGCAGTTCTGAAATAGATTCTTTTGCACGCACAGCTTTCAAGAAATTGTATGCATGCCACATTCTTAAGAATCAGCAATTATGTGAAATGAATATTCAAAGAAGGTACAAATCTCTAAACACTACTTCTGCAGGGCTAGTTGAGTCCCTTGTTAAAGCAGGTAGAGTTCTCAGTGCTAGAGTATAAATTCAAGCCATCTAAGGAATCTTACACAGATGAGACTCACTCACTGCAGGAAAATCTAGGCAAAGTAAGATTCAAGGCAGTAAAACATTAAAATAGTTACATTACAATAGCATTTCTCCCATGATTGAGTGGTTCTTCTAAACTGAAATATTTCTAGACATTCTGAGTTAGACAAAAGTGCAGCTTAAGACAATATTCTATTGAGGCTTAGGAAGATATTTTTGATTCCCTATTAGATGGTATAAAGAAAAGTAGTAGACAAAAATGAAAGACTGGTGTGAAACTAATAGATCTCAAAATCAGGTATTTGAGCACTCTGTATTAAAACAGAACTTCAGGTCACATCACAAAAATATATTTCTTTCCCAAGCCTTTTTTTAAGAAAAAGGAAAAGCTTGGGGAATTTAAAACTAAGATTTCTTGATGGAAATATGAAAGTTACTAAAAAAAGAACTTACATAATGTGGTTAAATGAATAAAAGCATTTGACAATATGTTTTCATAGATGGGTCGGTCTTTACTTCTGCAAAATGAATTGCCAAATGTATCTTGAGTTTAGCAGAGTTACTTCTTTTTCTTTTCTTTTCTTCTTTCTTTCTTTCTTTTCTTTTTTTTTTTTTTTTAACAGAGTCTTGCTCTGTTGTCCAGGCTGGAGTACAGTGGCGCAATCTCGGTTCACTGCAACTTCAGCCTCCCAGGTTCAAGCAATTCTCCTCCCTCAGCCTCCCAAGAAGCTGAGATTACAGGCACACGCCACCACATCCAGCTAATTTTTGTATTTTTACTAGAGACGGGGGTTTCACCATTTTGGCCAGGCTGGTCTTGAACTCATGACCTTGTGATCCACCCGCCTTGGCCTCCCAAAGTGCTGGGATTACAGGTGTGAGCTGCCATGGCAGGCCCTACCAGAGTTATTTCTATATTTTAAAAGTTTTTTTTCATCTTCATAGGTAAGCTATTGACTAGTCTTAGAATGGGAGATTGTCAGAAGAAATGAACAGCATGAAAATGAAGAAGTGGTAGATTTATTTTCCCAAATGCTTTATTAAAATATTAAACCAAATATAGAAATGGCCATATGTCTATCCTGCAAAAGAAAAGAACAATATATGTCATAAAGTAACAATATATCTCTTGCATAATGGGATTTTATTTCCTCATTAATGAATAGCACAGAAAGCCAAAGCATCGATTTGGGAGAGTTTTCTTTGATGTCTGCCAATCATATGCATATTGTTTTAGGAATGTTATGATTTTCACCACCAGTTTTTTTAGATTTTACTTTACAAAGCTAGAAAGCATTAGATTGTTATCTAGACCTGTTCCTTCCATCCTGGTAAGCTCTCACCACATGCATTGCTATCAACATTTAAAAATGTACTTTAAAAATTACTTAACATTTACTCTTTGGCCATAATATCAGATTTCACTCACTCGTATTTTCAAAAGAAAAAGATAAAAAAAATTAGTTAATAAAATTTTTTTTTCCAAAACCTGTAAGGTTTCACGTGGTGTTTTGTTTCACGTGGTGTTTTGTTTCACTCCAGACTTCAAAGCATTACAATCTTTAAAATTATTTTTCTGCAGTTAAACTTGAATTCTGAGTATTAGGATGCGTACGCATTAGAATAAAAGCTCCTTGAAGGCAGGGGTCTTTATGGCTATATCCTCAATGCTTGGCACATAGTGACATGAATAGAATAAAGAAATTACTCACCACTGGGTGCTTTAAAAAAACTAGAGTATTCAGGCCAGGCGCGGTGGCTCATGCCTGTAATCCCAGCACTTTGGGAGGCCGAGGTGGGCGGAACACAATTTCAAGAGATTAAGACCCATCCTGGCCAACATGGTCAAACCCCGTCTCTACTAAAAATACAAAAAATTAGCTGGGCATGGTGGCACGCACGCTTGTAGTCCCAGCTACTCAGGAGGCTGAGGCAGGAGGATCACTTGAACCTAGGAGGCAGAGGTTGCAGTGAGCTGAGATCGTGCCACAGCACTCTAGCCTGGCAACAGAGTGAGCCTCTGTCTCAAAAAAAAAAAAAACCAAAATCTAGGGTGTTCAGTGGAGGGGGGAACAAAGGTTACTGGAATAGTGCAATGATATTTCCAAGAAAACAAACTGTAAAGCACAATCCTGAACCAAAAGAAGACACGTAAATTTCACCTGCCTATCAAAGAGATCATTCACTTTCTGCAAAGAAATCTCTACTCTAGCCTGCTTTCACTTTTTTTCTCATCAAAGATTCCTTCCTACTTTTATAATCCCAAAGCAGAAATGTAATATCATACTGAATTCTGAAATTAGGTGAGCAGAGTAAAAGTGTCTTTAAGTTATGACATGAAACCAGATATTTTATAGGTAGCATATACTTTCCTTTTGTGGTGTACTTGGTCTCAGATCAGGAAAAATTAATATTTTATGTACCTTACAGACCAATTCTTTTTTGTTTATGGATGGGAGCCATGATTTTACGTCTTTCTCTCAAAGTCACACATACTGAATTTCATAGAACCATTTTACCAGCTTATTTGGAACTATTCCTCCATTTATAAACAGAGATTACTAATCAGAATAATTTTCCTGTTTTTCTGACTTTCAAAATCCATGTAAGCAATAATTTTTCTAAAATCATTATAAAAGTTTAAACTTTACTGTAGCATATTTTGCATACCTATAATCCTCCTAAAGATGTAGTAAAGTATTTGATAACAGATAATATCTATTTTCTAGAATTCTAGAAAAGTAAGAATAGATGTATCAATCTGATAAGGAATATCTATATAATCTCAAAACAAATGACATCTTTATGGTGAATTGGTAAATTATTGAAAAATTAGATATGATGAAGTATGCCCACTATTAGCATGTTTAATGTACATTATCTTGGCCATATTATCCAGTAGAACAATAATAATAACAATGAATTAAGCTAATTACGGTTTGTTTGCATAGTAGGATAGTATTTATAGCATTGAAAATGAACAAGTGAATGCTACATGCAGCAACATAGATGAAACTTATAAACAAAATGTAAACCAAATGAAGCCAGTCACAAAAGAAAACTGTTTTCATTTATATAAAGTTCAAAAATAGACATCGAGATGCAGAATAGGAAGTCTCAAATTCTACTACTTATCTCTCCCTGAAAGAAAGTTCAACCAGCAATTATCCTCAGAATAGAATACACTTTTGAAAAGCTCAACATTTGGAAACAAGTCTGAGACACCCGTGCAGTCCAAAGAACCAAATTAAGTTTGAATTAGAAGGATAAGAATAAAGATCTCACTCTGACCATACTACACAACCCCTTCCCCTAATTTGGCATAATGCCAGATGGAGAGAATTTCCCTGGGCCCACCATTTCTACATGGGGAAGAGAACACCAAAAGTATTCATGCAGCTTTTCTATCATGATGAGACACTTCCCAGGAAGTCCACTGTGGTCTCACCAAGAGTGGAACACCAGGGAAAACAGCACAGCTAGACTTCTCAGGATCAGATAGAAACAAAGAAAGGAAACAGATATCATATTGACCAATATGTGGATCTTGTCGGTGCCTCTATTTTCCTGCCAGCCGTGGTGCTTGATCACCGATACCAGCCAACCTCATAGCTCACCCGCAAAGCTGAGGTGATTACCTTCAGAAGCATGGTGGGCAGTTCAACCTAGCTTGAATTCCTAGATTGCCAGCCTACCTGCTCAGCCTCAGAGCCCATCCTAACCACTCTGGGAGATAACTGTCTTCACCCATTTTGGAGAAGCTAATGGGCTAGACCAGTTTGACCTGGGAAGCCAGGAAGCAGCTCCACTCAGCTAAGAAGCACTCCCAATGACCCTACTATCACAGAGATGTTCATCTTCATGTATTTCTGGGAAGTGTAGGTACTAAATCAAGTTGATCTGGAAAGTCAAGAAGCAGTTCCTCTCAACCAAATTGACCCTGACCAGGCAGGGAGACTCCCATCTCTGCACATTTTGGAAAAACACAGGGGTAGACTTCCTTATCTTGGGAGTCTGACAGCCACTCAAATCAGCCAAAACCTCACCCTATGGCTGCACACTGGCATGGAGGCAATCCTCAATCATCCATTTCTAAGGCGCATAGCCTCTGGTTCTGTCTGTTTCAAGTTGTAATTTTGGCTTACCCTAGCCTGAAACTCTACCAAACTGCAGATTCCAAAGAACAAAATTACACAGCCAGGGAATAGAACGTGTGACTGGACTGACCAGAAGCCATTGCAGTATCTATCCAGCATCTCTGCCTCAGAGCCGAGCCCAGCCAGTAGTTTAAGCAGACAGGAACGCCCAGCCAGCAGCCCCACCCAACATCCCATTAAGGGCAATGGCCCGCAAACTAGAGAACAAGCTCTGCCTGGCTTGGGTCATCACTAGCTGCCCTTCTAAATCACTGGCTAGACTAAACAATGAAGAACTATCCCTACCATAAGACATTTGTAAAGGCCAGAAATAGAGGGCTATTTGTGCAGATGGCAAGGCAAGGATAGATGGATTATAAAAAATCAGAGAATCACAAGACCTCCAAAAGAAATAAATAAAGCTCCAATAATTAACCCCAAAGAAATGGAGATCTATAAAATGACTGACAAAAAATTTAGAATAATATTCAAAAAAGTTTAATGAACTATAATTATATAGGGATAGAAAATTCAATAAAATTTAGAAAACACTACATGAAAAAAAATTAAAGAAGTTTGGCAAATAAATGAAACATTTTTTTAAGCCAAACAGCCATCCTAGTGATGAAATGACTAAACTGAAAAAAAAAATTAATAGAAAGCTTTAATATCAGGCTTAAGAGAAGCAAGAATCAGTGGATTGGAAAATACACAATTAAAATTATAAAGTCAAAGAAGTAAAAAGATGAAAGACTGAAAAATAATGAAAAAAAGCCTACAAAATTTTTGGGACACCATCAAGAGACCAAAATTTTGCATAAGAGGAGTTGCAGAAGTATTAAAAAGAGAAAAAGGACCAGAAAGCATAAGAAAAGAAATAATGGTTTTTCTCATCTGGAGAAACATGCCAACACCCAGGTACAGGAAATGCAGGAAACGCCAATCAAATTAAACCAAACAAGGAGTACAATAAGACAAATAATACAACTATCTGTATTCGTCTGTTTTGTGTTGCTATACAGGAATATCTGAGACTGGGTAATTTCTAAAAAGAAGTTTATTTGACTCATGGTTCTGCAGGCTGTACAAGAAACATGACACTGGCATCTGCTTCTGGTGAGAGGTTCAGGAAGATTTTTACTCATGGTGGAAGGTGAAGGGGAGCTGGTGTGTCACATGGTGAGAAAGAGAGCAAGGGAGCAGAGAGAGGAAGTTCCCAGACTCATTAACAACCAAAGACAAAGAAAAAATTCTGAGAGCAGCAAGAGATAAGAAACACATAAAATACAAAATAGTATCAATACAACTATAAGAAGATTTCTCAGTAGGAATCCTGCAGGCCAGGAGAGAGAGGGATGATATAGTCAAAGAGCCAAAGGAGAAAAAAAAAAAAAAAAACAAAACAAAGCAAAGTTTTGAATGAGAATACTTTACCCAGCAAATTGTCTCTAAGAAGTAAGAGAAAAATAAAAACTTTTCCACTCAAATAAAAGCTAAGGACCCTCACCACTAGAACTGCCTTAAAGGAAGTGCTAAAGGGAATTCTTTAAATTGAAACAAAAGCTGCTAATCAGTAATATGAAACATAGAAGAACACATAAATTAATGTAAGTAAAACACAATCATATTTTAGAATACTCTAAACCTATAATGATGATTTTTAAGAAGCTCAAACAACTGAATAAGAAGAAAAAAAAAAGGGCAAGAGACTTGACTAGACATTTCTCTAAAGACATACAAATGACCAGAGACATATAAAAACATTCTCAACACTGACAGTAAGTAGGGAAATGCAAATTAAAACCACAAAAGATATTATCTCACGCCTGTCAGTATGGTGTGAGACAAAAGATAATTATTGGTCATGAAGTAGGGAAATGGGAACCTCTGTACAAAGTTGGTGGAAAGGTAAATTAGTAGATCCATTATAAAAAACTGTATGAAGTTGCCTCAAAAAACTAAAAGAAGAATTACCATATGATCTAGCAATCCCACTTCTGAGTGTTTACCCAAAACAACTGAAATCAGTTTGTTGAAGAGGTGTCTGTGCTCCCATGTTCATTGCGGTAATAATCACAATAGCTGAGTTAGAAAAACAACTTAAGTGTCCATCAACAGATGAATGGACAAAGAAAATTTGGTATATATACACAATGGAATACTATTTATCCTTAAAAAATAAGGAAATTTTGTCATTCAAAAAAACAAACAAGGGATTGGATAACATTATGCTAAGTGAAATAAGCCATGCACAGAAAGACAAATACCACATGTTCTCACTCACATGTGGATTATAAAACAATTGAACTCATAAAAACAGAAATCCTAGTTACAGAGGTCAGAGGGTGGGGGAAATGGAGAGAGGCTGGTCGAAGGGCATAACACCGCAGTTATATAGGATAATATTGGGTTTTTTTTTTAGATCCATTGCAAAGCATGTTGAATACAGAAAATAAGAGTATTTCACGTTTCAAAATTGCCAAGAGATTGATTTCAAATGTTTGTCACCGCAAAAATATGAAGTATTTGAGGTTATAGCCTTATTTATTTCACAGTGACTTCATAATAATATCACCTGTACTTCATAAATATATACAATCATAAATTATCAATGTACAATTAAAAGCACAAATAAAACTAGTATATGAAGTTATAAGTCAGAAAAGTGGCGCTTTGGAGAACCCATTGTTCACTAGCAAGAACAAAGGAGCTTTTGGGGTTCTAACAACACTCTCTCTTTATCTGTGTGCTGATCACATAAATTTGTTCCTTTTGTTAAAGCTTATCTGACTAATTTATTTGGTTATGATTTGTTTATTGTTTTGTATATATAATTCAATAAAATATCTTAAAAAGGAATCTTTTACTTGCTACTATATAAATCATAATTCTCTCTGGTAAAATAACAATATAGTAAGATAGTAATAGCATATGTTAAAAAGTGTATTATTTAATACAGTAATGTTATAAAATAATGTGGTAAAATATATAATGATACATAAAAATTATAGTAGTGATAGACAACACATGCATATTTTAGCTAATACATAGCATGCTTAAAGGGTACACTAAATGTTTTATACATGTTTTTGTATTTAATTATAAAAATCATACTATAACTCTATTATAAATAATACATAATACAGTAAATGTATATAATAATACAGAGAAAATATAATGATACCTAACATGTCATGCTTAATATGTGCACTGTCTTAAGTGCTTTATATGTTCATATACTTAATTGTATAAAATATTACATGAACCTATTATTATCTTCAACTTTCACATGAGATAGCAGGGGTACAGGGAAAACAGGAGACCAGATACGTGCTTTGTCCAATGTCACACAGCTCGTTCATGGCAGAATGTATTATAAAGACAGCTATGTAAAATGAAGGAAGAGAATGCATGATTCTCCATCAGCATCAGGTACAAATTTGAGATATGCCTTTACTATCTCATCATACAGGCATAGACACTATTTTGGTGTAAACGAGAGATATTCCTGCTCCTGGTCAGTACTGACTTCTATTTGTAAATTAATTTTTATTCCCTCATCAACTTGTTCCTGCAATCTTTCCTCGTTGTCTCCAACAGTAGTGCTCATGTTGTGGTAAAATCACCATTCAACAAGTAATCCCTTAGTGAGAAATCACCTACAAAAAGTGGAGCTAAATTCTGCAGGTACAATTTTACCCCCATGCCTCTACCACCCCCTACTTCTCCATGAAAATAGTGCAGGAGGATAAATGCATTACAAAAATATCTGGAATAATAAATTCTGTGACCTTCCAATTTAATTCTGCCATCATGAGATGAAACGTACTATACCCTGGCTGCATTTTCTTTTTCTTTTTTCTTTTTTTTTTTTGAGATGGAGTCTTGCTCTGTTGCCCAGACTAGAGTGCAGTGGCCCATCTCGGCTCACTGTAACCTCCGCTTCCCAGGTTCAAGCAATTCCCCTGCCTCGGCCTCCCGAGTAGCTGGGATTACAGGCATGTGCCACCACACCTGGCTAATTTTTGTATTTTTAGTAGAGTTGGGGTTTCACCATATTGGCTAGGCTGGTCTCAAACTCCCGATCTCAAATAATCCACCTGCCTCGGCCTCCCAAAGTGTTGGGATTACAGGCATGAGCCACCACGTCTGGCCCCTAGCTGCATTTTCCATTCACTTTGAATTGGATTTTTGTTAAGACAAAATTAAATCCATTATTTGAATATATTATTTTACTTAATGAATGTTTACTTCCCCAGTTAATATAGAGGTCATGATGTAAAAAAGAACAAAAGAGGAGACGGATTGGACAGAGTCGATATGCATTTTTCAGGCTACATAATAATACCACCATAACTATTTGTGCCCCTAAGTGGTAGACTTGTTAATATTTTCATACCTGCCTCTTTAGTACACAGTATTCAGTAAGTCTTTAAGCTGCACTTTTTCTTCTCCAGCCTCCTACATGTAAATAAGTAAGGGATAGATTCATACAGTATTGTGCTATTTCATGTGATTTTCCTTTATCTTGGGTTTACTTCCATTGCAGATTGTTCACATCTTAAAATTGGATAGTATCTGTGACACTTTATGCAACTATAAAAGGTGGAAAACTCTCTCAATTTTTTTTCATTTTTTAAAAAAGTTTTATTTTTAAGTTTCCCTTAAATCTTTCAAGCAGATTTTTAGTTTGGCTCTACTGCGTATGTATGGTGAATTGAAGAAAGAAAACAATAATCTTCAGTGATTTGGTCTAAGCATACCAGTTATTTGTGGTTTTGTGCATATGCTTCAAGTGCTGTTTTTAATCACCTCATTGGTGTACCATGCAAAACAAACTTGATTTTTCAGAGGTCCCAAGAATGCAGTTGGAAATTATCTATTCAAATCCACATTTTATAAATAAAGATAGGAAAACAAATATTGAGTGGTTTGTTGAAGCCCACAATATCTGTCACTGATACATCCAATTAAAATTTCTAGGCTGCCCGAAAGTGGAAAATGCATTATTTTTCTAATGTATCATATTTTTTCTTCTTGGAAATGCTATCATCAAAGCAAGGACAGTAGAATAAGAGGCTATAACTTCTGCATAAGAGTGCAGTATTTAAATTTGTATTATTGCCTTATTAATTAGTTACATTTGAGCTAGATGGATTTAAGATGAAGGTAATATCTTTAAGTCAATAAGGTTTATACTTTTATTCAGCATGCTGATTAATATGAATTATTTCCCCAATCTTCTTAGCTTAATTGAATACAATGATTATATATTTTTTGAGTTTTTAAAAATTATTTTTAATAGACATAATAATTAGACATAGGTATGGGGTGCAGAGTGATATTTCAATACATGTGTACAATATGAAATAATCCAAATAGGGTAATTAGCACATGGATCACCTCAAACATTGATCATTTCTTTGTATTGAAAACATTCAAAATCCTGTCTTCTACCTTTTTGAGATTATACAATAAATTATTATTTACTATATCACCTCACATTGCTATAGAACACTACAATTTGTTCCTTCTATCTAGCTTTAATTTTGTATACATTAACCAACCTCTCCCTATCTCTACCTCCCCTACCCTCCCTTGTCAGCCTCTAGAGTAGCAACTATTCTAATCTTTACTTCTACGAGATCAACATTTTTAGCTTCTACATATGAGTGAAAACATGTCGTTTTCATCTTTCTGTGCCTGGCTGATTTCACTTAATATAATGTCCTCCAAGCTAATTTGTGTTACCATTAATGAAAGATTTTCATTCTTTTTTATGGCTGAATAGTATGACATTGTGTTCATGGGTAACATTTACTTATCTGTTCATCTGTTGATGGACATTTAGATTGATTACGTATCTCGGCTATTGTGAAGAATCTGTAACAGACATAGGAGTTCAGGTTTCTATTTGACATATTATTTCCTTTGGATATATGCACAGTAGGGTGATTGCTTGATCATATGGTAGTTCTAGTTTTAACATTTAGAGGAACCTCCATACTGTTTTCCATAATGAACTAACTTATATTCCCACTAACCATGTATAAGTATTTCCCTTTTATGCTGCATCACCACCAGCATTTGTTATTTTTTGTCTTTTTTATAATAGCCCTTCTAAGGTGAGATAATATCCAGATTTGCCTTTCTCTGATGATTAGTGATGCTGACCATTTTTTTCATATATTTCTTGGCCATTTGTATGGCTTCTTTGGAGAAATGTCTATTCAAATCAATTGCCCATTTTGAACTGTATTATTATATTTAGTCTCTTGCTGTTGAGTTATTTAAGATTTTGGATATTCTGGATATTATTTCCTTGTCAGATGAATATTTTGCAAATATTTTATCCCATTCACAGGTTGTCTCTTCATTTCATTGATTATTTCCTTTACTATGTAGAAGCTCCTTAGTTTGATTCAATCTCATTTGCCTGTTTTTCCTATTGCTTCCTGTGCTTTTGAGGTCTTAGTTTTAAAATCTTTGTTCAGGCATATGACCTAAACCATTTCCACTATGTTTTCTTCTAGTAGTTTCATAGTTTTGAGTCTTATATTTAAGTCTTGAATACATTTTGAATTGATTTTTTTTGTATTGTGGCATATGAGAGTCTATTTTCATTCTTCTGCATATGGATGTTTAGTTTTTGCAGCAACATTTATTTATTATCCTTTACCCAGGGTATTAGTCCATTTTCACAGTGCTGATTAAGACATACTCGAGATTGGGTAATTTATAAAGGAAAGAGGTTCAGTTTCCTCACAGTTGCACATGGCTAATGAGGCCTCACATTCATGGCAGAAGGCAAGTAAGAGCAAGTCACATCTTACATGGTGGCAGGGAAGAAAGAAAGAGGACCAAGAGAAATGGGGTTCCCCTTATAAAACCATCAGATCTTGTGAGAATTATTCACTATGATGAAAAGAGTATCAGGGAAACTGCCCACATGATTCAGTTATCTCCCACCAGATCCCTCCCACAACATATGGGAATTATGGGAGTACAATTCAAGATGAGATTTGGTTAGGGACACAGCCAAACCATATCATTTCACCCCTGGCCCCTCCCAAATCTCATGTCCTCACATTTCAAAACCAATCATGCCTTCCCAGCAGTCCCCCAAAGTCAACTCATTTCAGTATTAACTCAAAAGTCCACAGTCCAAAGTCTTATTTGAGACAAGGCAAGTCCCTTCTGCCTATGAGCCTGCAAAGTCAAAAGCAAGTTAGTTACTTCCTAGATGCAATGGAAGTACAGGCATTGGATAAATAGACCCATTCCAAATGGGAGAAATGGGCCAAAACAAAGGGGCTAAAGTCCCCATGAAAGTCCCAAATCCCGTGGGGCAGTCAAATCTTAAAATTTCAAAATGACCTCCTTGACTACATGTCTCACATCCAGGTCACACTGATGCAGGAGGTGGGTTCCCATGGTCTTGGGCAGCTCCACCCATGTGGCCTTGCAGGGTTTAGCCCCTATTCCTGGCTGCTTTCATGGGCTGGCATTGAGCGTCTGCAGCTTTTCCAGGTGCACGGTCCAAGCTGTCAGTGGATCTACCATTCTGGGGTCTGGAAGACAGTGGCCCTTTTCACACAGCTCCACTAGGCAGTGCCCCAGTGGGGAGTCTGTGTGGGGTTTCCACCCCACATTTCTCTTCTACACTGCCCTGGCAGAGGTTCTGGTTTGCTTCAGGGGGCCCTGACTGCAGAAAATGTCTGCCTGGGCATCTAGACATTTCCATACATCCTCTGAAATCCACGCAGAAGTTCCCAAACCTCGATTGTTGACTTCTGTGAATTCACGGGCTCAACACCACATGGAAGCTGCCAAGGCTTGGGGTTTGTATCCTCTGAAGCTATGGCCCAAGTTGTACCTTGGCCCCTTTTAGCCATGGCTAGAGTGGCTGGGAAGCAGGGCACCAAGTCCCAAGGTTGCACAAAGTAGGAGGGCCTTGAGTCTGGCCTACAAAACCATTTTTCCTCTTAGGCCTCCAGGCCTGTGATGAGAGGGCCTGCCACAAAGGTCTCTGACATCCCCTGGAGACATTTTCCCATGGTCTTGGAGATCAACATTTGACTCCTTGTTACTTATGCAAATTTCTGCAACAGGCTTGAATTTCTCCCCTGAAAATGGTTTTTTCTTTTCTTTCTATTGCATCATCAGTCTGCAGATTTTCCAAACTTTTATGCTCTGCTTCCTCTTGAATGCTTCACTACTTAGAAATTTCTTCCACCAGATACCACCTTTAATCATCTCTCTCAAGTTAAAAGTTCTGCAGATCTCTAACGAAGGGGCAAACTGCCACTAGTTCTCAACAAGTTCTACATCTCCATCTGACACCATGTCAGCCTGGACTTTATTGTCCATATCACTAACAGCATTTTGGTCAAAGCCATTCAACAAGTCTCTAGGAAGTTCCTAACTTTCCCACATCTTCCTGTCTTTTGAGCACTACAAGTCTCTAGGAAGTTTCAAATATTCCCATCCCACATTTTTTATCTTCTCCTGAGCCCTCAAAACTGTTCCAGCCTCTGCCTGTTACCCAATTCCAAAGCCGCTTCCATATTTTTGGGTATCTTTGCAGCAGCCCCCCCACTCTACCAGTACCAATTTACTGTACAAGTCCATTTTTACACTGTTGAGGAAGACGTACCCAAGACTAGGTACTTTATAAAGGAAAGAGGTTTAATTGACTCACGGTTCCACATGGCTGGGGAGGCCTCAAAATTATGACAGATGACAAGGAAAAACAAATTACATTTTACATAGCAGAGGGAAGAGAGAAAGAGAACCATGTGAAAGGGCATTTCCCTTATAAAACCATCAGATCCTATGTGTTATTCACTACCACAAGAACAGTATGGAGGAAACCACCCTCATGATTGGATTATCTCCCACCAGATCCCTCCCACAACATATGGGAATTACGGGAGATACAATTCAAGATGAGATTTGGGTAGGGACACATCCCAACCATATCACCCAGTGTACTTTTTTGTCACCTTTGTTGAAAATCAGTTGGCTGGAAATATGTAAACTTACTACTGGATTCTCTATTCTGATGCCTTGGTTTATGTGTTGGTTTTTATCTCAGTACCATGCTTTAATGGATACTATAGCTTTGTAACCTATTTGAAGTTAAGAAGTTTGATGCCTCCACCTTTGGTCTTTTTTTGCCCAGGATTGCATTGGCTACTTGGAGTTTTTTGTTATTCCATACACATTTTAGGATTTTTTTTTTCTATTTTTGTAAAGTATGGCATTGATAATTTAATAAGATTGCATTGGGTAGTATGGTAAGTTTAACAATATTAATTTTTCCCATTCATAAACATGGTATGTGTGTCCATTTTTTGTGTATTAAAATAACGTGATAAATCCAACTTGCTCTTAGTGAATGAGCTTTTTAACATGTTGCTGTATTCAGTTTGCCTGGTTTTTGTTTTGTTTTGTTTCGGTTTGTTTTTTTTAGATTTTTGTATCTGTGTTCATTAGGGATATTGGCCTGTACCCTTCTTTTTTGTTGTGTCCTCATCTGGTTTCAGTGTCATGGTAATTCTGGCCTTGTAAAAGAAGTTTGGAAGAATTCTCTCCTCTTCAATTTTTTTTTTTTTTTTGGCAATAAATAGAGAACTGGTGTTAGTTCATTAAAAGTTTGATAAAATTCAGCAGTGAAATCTTTGAGTTTTAGGTTTTCCTTTGTTATGATAATTTTTATTACTGATTGAATCTCATTACTTGTCATTGGCCTGTTCATGTTTTATATTTCTTCTTGGTTCAATCTTGGTAGGTAATATGTGTCTAGGAATGTATCCATTTCCTCTGGGTTTTCCATGATCCTTTTTATTTCTGTGTATCAATTGTCATGTATTTTTTTCTTGTTTCTTATTTTATTTATTTGAACCTTCTCTTTTTTTTGTCAGTCTAGCTAACTACTAACACTTTGTCAATTTTATCTTTTTTAAAAAAAACTTTGTTTCATTGTTCTGTTGTATTTTTTAGACTCTATTTTAATTCTGCTCTCATCTTTATTGTTTCTTGCTTTCTACAAATTTGGAGCTTGGTTTGTTCTTGCTTTTCTAGTTTCTTGAGGTGTTTGTTAGGTTGTTTATTTGAAAATTTTCTTTTTTTGATGTAGATATTTATTGTTACAAACTTTCCTCTTAGTATGGCTTTTGCTGCTGTCTCAGAGATTTTGATATATTGTTATTCTATTTTCATTTGTTTCAAAAACTTTTTACGTTTTCTTTTTATTTCTTTTTCTTTGGGGTCTGTTGCTGGAAAATTTTGCAGGTGTCATGTTTTCTTGCTTCTTTATTTATCTCATGTCCCTATCTTGATATCTGCACATCTGATGGAACAGTCACCTCTTCCAATTTTATGGAATAGCTTCTGTAGGAAAAGACTTTTTCTTGTAGATATGACATGGTTAGGCTTTGTATCTCTACCCAAATCTCATCTTGAATTGTAATCCCTGTAATCCCCATGTGTCAAGGGAGAGACCAGGCGGAGGCCATTAAATCATGGAGGCAGTTTTTTCCATGCTGTTCTCCTGATCGTAAGTGAGTTCTCAGAAGATCTAAAATGGTTTTATAAGGGTGGTGTCTTCCCTTTTTGCTCAGCACTTCTTCCTGCCGCTTTGTGAAGAAGGTGCCTTGCTTCCCCTTTGCCTTCTTACATGATTACACGTTTGCTGAGGCCTCCCCGGCCATGCTGAACTGTGAGTCAGTTAAACCTCTTTCTTTTATAAATTACCCAGACTTGATCAGTTCTCTATAGCAGTATGAAAATGGACTAATACAAGATGTGACTTGTGATGTTGCTTGAGTAGAGTGCTTTGGCTTTTGTTTCTGTGTAAGAGCAGTAATGTAGTCTTTGTATAATATTTCTGGTATAATCAACATTAGCAATGTCTTTGAGTACCCCTGTGTCTTAAATTGCAGGCTTTTGTGGAGGCAATGGCACAGCTTTGCTGGAGGTGGGTTCACCAGCAACAGTGGGCACCAAATGTGCCTGTCCTCAAGCCTTGGGGGGGGATATGCACAGCTCTTAGTAATCACCAGTCAAGAGAATGCGGTCACTGTCAACTGGCACTAGGTGGCTGGCTCTGAGGCCCTGAAGTACACCCATGTAAATGCCTCTGAACATTGGGCACCTCTAGTCAGCCATCATGATGATATCCACATTTTTTTTTTTTGGTACAACAGACTTTAATTACAATTTTTTGAAAGACATTAACCTGGTGAAATGCATCATGAGATCACAAAGTACATAAACATGGTTTATAAAGAGTAAGAGGAAATTTATCTTACTTAAGAAGTAATCATTTAAGATGCATGTATATAAAATGCTATGTTCTGCTTGGATGTTTGATGTGGGAAGGTTAAGAAACATAAACTCTAGCCACTGTATGTCTGCAGTGTAATTCAAATGATGTTTTACAAGATTTGGATTTCATAGCCTAAGTGTGTGGAAATGCCTACTAGAAACTACTGGGAAATGTTTGGAATATAAGAGAGTGCACTGCAATGTTTTCAATGTAAAAGCCAGTGATTTAGTTGAAGTGGGTATGAAGGAACACAGTATAAACAAGAGCAGAGCAAGACAGTGCTGAGAAGGGATAGCCTCATCTCTTGTTTCAAGTCTTTAATGGATCCTGTCTTCAGTCACACTACATCATTTATATTTTCCCAAGAAGTCCATATCCTTCTCCGATCAGTCTTCATGTGAAGTTCTTAATCATTCTTAAAGGCTCAGCAGCCATAACTCACTTCCTTTGTGAGCCTTCTCCAGCTCACCCAGACAAAGCTTGTTTTTTTCCTTTGTGTTTCTTTAGCACATTTCAACTGGCTATATTTTAACATATTTACCTACTTTAAAAATCCACTTGACTAAAAATCCACTTCCTCAGGCCATATATTTCACATCGTCAGCACCTAGATTAGTGCCTAACATATAAATAATTATTGACTAAATGGAAACAATGAATGAATTAATTTAAAAATTATTAAATTCTGTTTATTGGCTTTCCATCATTATTTCAACACTCATATTATCATACCTCTATCACTGGAAAGAGTTCCCAGCTTTTTTTGTTTTTTTTTAAATTTATTTTATTATTATTATACTTTAAGTTTTAGGGTACATGTGCACAATGTGCAGGTTAGTTACATATGTATACATGTGCCATGCTGGTGTGCTGCATCCATTAACTTGTCATTTAGCATTAGGTATATCTCCTAATGCTCTCCCTCCCCCCTCCCCCTGCCCCAAAACAGTACCCAGAGTGTGATGTTCCCCTTCCTGTGTCCATGTGTTCTCATTGTTCAATTCCCACCTATGAGTGAGAACATGCGGTGTTTGGTTTTTTGTCCTTGTGATAGTTTCCTGAGAATGATGATTTCCAATTTCATCCATGTCCCTACAAAGGACATGAACTCATCATTTTTTATGGCTGCATAGTATTCCATGGTGTACATGTGCCACATTTTCTTAATCCAGTCTATCATTGTTGGACATTTGGGTTGGTTCCAAGTCTTTGCTATTGTGAATAGTGCCGCAATAAACATACGTGCGCATGTGTCTTTATAGCAGCATGATTTATAATCCTTTGGGTATATACCCAGTAATGGGATGGCTGGGTCAAATGGTATTTCTAGTTCTAGATCCCTGAGGAATCACCACACTGACTTCCACAATGGTTAAACTAGTTTACAGTCCCACCAACAGTGTAAAAGTGTTCCTATTTCTCCACATCCTCTCCAGCACCTGTTGTTTCCTGACTTTTTAATGTTTGCCATTCTAACTGGTGTGAGATGGTATCTCATTGTGGTTTTGATTTGCATTTCTCTGATGGCCAGTGATGGTGAGCATTTTTTCATCTGTTTTTTGGCTGCATAAATGTCTTCTTTTGAGAAGTGTCTGCTCATGTCCTTTGCCCACTTTTTGATGGGGTTGTTTGTTTTTTTTCTTGTAAATTTGTTTGAGTTCATTGTAGATTCTGGATATTAGCCCTTTGTCAGATGAGTAGGTTGCGAAAATTTTCTCCCATTTTGTGAGTTGCCTGTTCACTCTGATGGTAGTTTCTTTTGCTGTGCAGAAGCTCTTTAGTTTAATTAGATCCCATTTGTCAATTTTGGCTTTTGTTGCCATTGCTTTTGGTGTTTTAGACATGAAGTCCTTGCCCATGCCTATGTCCTGAATGGTATTGCCTAGGTTTTCTTCTAGGGTTTTTATAGTTTTAGGTCTAACGTTTAAGTCTTTAATCCATTTTGAATTAATTTTTGTATAAGGTGTAAGGAAGGGATCCAGTTTCAGCTTTCTACATATGGCTAGCCAGTTTTCCCAGCACCATTTATTAAATAGGGAATCCTTTCCCCATTTCTTGTTTTTCTCAGGTTTGTCAAAGATCAGATAGTTGTATATATGCGGCGTTATTTCTGAGGGCTCTGTTCTGTTCCATTGGTCTTTATCTCTGTTTTGGTACCAGTACCATGCTGTTTTGGTTACTGTAGCCTTGTAGTATAGTTTGAAGTCAGGTAATGTGATGCTTCCAGCTTTGTTCTTTTGGCTTAGGATTGACTTAGCGATGCGGGCTCTTTTTTGGTGCCATATGAACTTTAAAGTAGTTTTTTCCAATTCTGTGAAGAAAGTCATTGGTAGCTTGATAGGGATGGCATTGAATCTATAAATTACCTTGGGCAGTATGGCCATTTTCACGATATTGATTCTTCCTACCCATGAGCATGGAATGTTCTTCCATTTGTTTGTATCCTCTTTTATTTCATTGAGCAGTGGTTTGTAGTTCTCCTTGAAGAGGTCCTTCACATGCCTTGTAAGTTGGATTCCTAGGTATTTTATTCTCTTTGAAGCAATTGTGAATGGGAATTCACTCATGATTTGGCTCTCTGTTTGTCTGTTATTGATGTATAAGAATGCTTGTGATTTTTGTACATTGATATTGTGTCCTGAGAGTTTGCTGAAGTTGCTTATCAGCTTAAGGAGATTTTGGACTGAGACAATGGGGTTTTCCAGATATACAATCATGTCGTGTGCAAACAGGGACAATTTGACTTCCTTTTTTCCTAATTGAATACCCCTTATTTCCTTCTCCTGCCTGATTGCCCTGGCCAGAACTTCCAACATTATGTTGAATAGGAGTGGTGAGAGAGGGCATCCCTTGTCTTGTGCCAGTTTTCAAAGGGAATGCTTCCAGTTTTTGGCCATTCAGTATGATATTGGCTGTGGGTTTGTCATAGATAGCTCTTATTATTTTGAGATACGTCTCATCAATACCTAATTTATTGAGAGTTTGTAGTGTGAAGGGTTGTTGAATTTTGTCAAAGGCCTTTTCTGCATCTATTGAGATAATCATGTGGTTTTTGTCTTTGGTTCTGTTTATATGCTGGATTACATTTATTGATTTGTGTATATTGAACCAGCCTTGCATCCCAGGGATGAAGCCCACTTGATCATGGTGGATAAGCTTTTTGATGTGCTGCTGGATTCGGTTTGCCAGTACTTTACTGAGGATTTTTGCATCAATGTTCATCAAGGATATTGGTCTAAAATTCTCTTTTTTTGTTGTGTCTCTGCCCAGCTTTGGTATCAGGATGATGCTGGCCTCATAAAATGAGTTAGGAGGATTCCCTCTTTTTCTATTGATTGGAATAGTTTCAGAAGGAATGGTACCAGCTCCTCCTTGTACCTCTGGTAGAATTCGGCTGTGAATCCATCTGGTCCTGGACTCTTTTTGGTTGGTAAGCTTATCCACATTTTTTAAAACTCAAATGACATCTTTGACTCTCAAATTTTCATGTGTGAAAAATATTGTCTTTTTTTAATAGAGCATGTGATTTCAAATCACTAGAATTATAAATAACCACTGCAATTCCAAAGCAGGAAAAAATAAGCATTAATGATGCCTTTAAAAGTAGCCATGAAAATATACTATGCCTATGTTGGTTGATTTTTATACCTGTTTTTACTCATCAGTCATTCTAAGCTCCAGTGATTGTTTCTATGGTACCATTCACTAAATAATAGCTATAACATCTTTAAATGAAGATCATTTAGTCTTTGCTTATTTTTTGATCTCCTATTCTTATAATTTTGTCATTCTAACTTTTATTGTAAGTGGTAAAAACAAAATAAAGTGTTCTCATATGATCTTGTTTTATTTTGTTACTATTTACGGTAAATTAACATGGGCTAATTAAGGAAAATTCAAAAAAATAGAAACACCAAAACCAAAAAATCACCTATATTTATTTCAAGCAGTGGCAACATGCTAAGGAATAACACTTCTTTGTTTTACTCTACGTAGCTCTGTGTGTGTGTGTGTGTAAACATGGTAGTAAATTATTCTGTATCTGAAATTATATGAAGGATTTTCCATCATTGTTATTAAATGTTACTCATTGTTTTCATAGAAAACTTTAATACAATTTAGATAAATTTATTTCCCTGAATTTTTTTTTTTTTAGATTTATAAGTATACCACTATACCTAGAGTATAAGGGTATTTCATTTTTCCAGGTAGGTAACATCATTTTTATTTGTGTTTAGATGTTCATCGTTATTCTCCTTTAGGTAATCATACTATAGTCAACAGCAATATTTGTCATTGTATTAGTAACTCAGTCTTCTTTTTTCCTTTGAAAATGACTGTTATGAATCAATTGCCATTCTAAACATATTTATGCATTACACATTTATTTATTAATATTTGTGAATTTACCCTTATATGCTAAGAAACACCTAAACAGTGGAATTTTGTTTCAGTTGGAGGGGAGAGAAGAAAAATGTACCTCTCCAAACAGGGAATCTATTAATTGCACATTAAAACAATTTACCTTGATTATTAATCAGTCTCAACTGTGGATGCCAATTCTTTGATCTACAGCACCTGGTCAAAAATACGTCAGAATCACTTAGAGTTCTTGCAGATTTTGGTCATTATTATTTATTGGCCTGAAAAGACCAGAAGAGTCTGGGCGCGGTGGCTCACGCCTGTGATCCCAGCACTTTGGGAGGCTGAGGTGGGCAGATCACGAGGTCAGAAGATCGAGACCATCCTGGCTAACACGGTGAAACCCCGTCTCTACCAAAAATACAAGAAAAATTAGCCGGGCGTGGTAGCAGGCGCCTGTAGTCCCAACTACTCAGGAGGGTGAGGCAGGAGAATGGCATGAACCGGGCGGGGTTGGGGTCAGGGGCGGCGGAGCTTGCAGTGAGCCGAGATCGCGCCACTGCACTCCAGCCTGGGCGACAGAGTAAGACTCCATCTCAAAAATGTATATATATATGTATGTTTATGTAGCAACTTGAAGGATAACAAAATAGTCATCCAATTTTGTTTATGTTTATGTAGCAACTTGAAGGATAACAAACAAACAAACAAAAGACCAGGAGAAAGCACAAGTGTTATAAACTAAATAGCCACATCTCCAAACGTTTGAGAAAGATTCCTTCCCTCTTCAGTAAATACCTTAATTCAAAATCACCTGAATCAAAATGAAAAGGTTGCAAATTTTACTAATGAAATGAAAATTTCTCTAAACAAAGTAGACATAAAGGTCATAATTAGGATATCTTTAAGAAGATCATTTTTTAATCTGAATAATATTTCTCATTTTAAAACTATATGTTTAAAATGCATTTAATTATATTAAACCAGTACAAGTCATTAAAAGATATTATTTTATAATACTATAGAAACATTTCTCTGGGGGATTTGAGAATGTTATTTTGAAAATTTAATTGTTTCAACAGGGAAAAATTAAATTGCTTTTTTACTATGGTTACTGCATAAACAATATCATCCTTATTGAATTTATCTTTAAAACCATCACAAATAATTTATCATGTTAGTTGTTTCCTCCTAGTCATATAATCAGAATTAATACTTCTGTCTTAATTTATGATGGAAATATTGTACAATAAAGAAAATGTCAACCATAATGATGCTGTTTGTCATGATAAAAAAAACTATGGATCCAAATTCTGAGAAGAGAAAATTATGTTTAATGCATCAAATCATGATATTTCAGAGAGGTTATAACATTTACATTTATTCTGTACTTTGATATGGGAGTTATTCAACTGAAGCATGGAAAGGACTCATGCCTATGCAACTATGAGGAAATAAATGAATAATCATAATCACAGCTGAAAAAAATATATGGTAACAGTTTAATATGTAATAAGTCATTTCCAAGTTGCCATTTCAGAAATTCAGTAATTTCTGTGGGTTGTAATTGTGATTAGGGAAGAAAGGGACATTTTAGCCCAACATTTATTTCCACAGGCCTGAAATCTTTGGCAAAATTTATTATTTCAAAATGTGTGTGGAGGATTGATGACTTGATCTGGAGTAAAATTAGAAGATGGCTAATTTTGATTTTATTTTTTTCTGATGACTCTTGGGACTGGTGCAAAATTAAAGGAAAAGAAACATAAAAGATTGATATGTTGAGAATGTATTAAAATATTCAGCAAAGTTGTGACAGTTTTTAAGCCTATTTAATTAGTGAAGGGCTTTATTGAGTTGTTTTGTTAAATGCTTCATTTCTTTTTCTCTGGCTTTGCGTTGGGGAAAATGGGGCGAATAGTGAATTGAAATTCAGACTTGTGCCCTTTCTGGTAAATGAAAAATAGAAAATTAGATCAAATTAGCTATTTACATATGGAAGGTATATTAATCAAAATTAATGAAAGAGAAAAATCAGTCAAACTTATATCAGAAGCAGTGTTGATCTGGTTAGAATATGCAAGTTGCTTACTGAATTAACTTGGCATTTTATTTACTCTCAAGTTTTTGGAATATTACAGTAAAAAATAAGGCATGAGTTTTCATGCACTGTACTTCACTTTTAAAGTTAGGTTTATTATATATAAGTTACATGTAGAAAAACTCACTGTGCACAATTGATGAGTTTTTTTAAATGTATTCAGTTTTATAACTGCTCTATTAAGGAAGAACAGTTTCATTGCCCTCCAAAGATTTCTCATGCCCCTTGTAGATAATGTCTTCTATCACTCTTAGTGTCTGGAAACCACTGATCTAATTTCTGTTCATATCTATAATTTTACCTTCTCCTGAATGTTAACAGAGCATATAGTATATAGTAAGCACTCCATGTGTCTAGCTTCTTTCTTTTTGAATATGCTTTACTTTTGAGATTCAGCCATATTGTTGCATGTATTGAGAGTTCGTTACTTTTTATTGCTGAGTAGTATTGACTTATATGAATGTAAAATAATTTGTATAGTTCTTCATTGGTGCTGGATATTTGGGTAATTTTCAATATTAAGCAACTGCAAATAAAGGAGTTGTAAATATTCATATACAGGTCTAATTTTGGACAAGTACTTTCATTTGTCTAGGGTACATATAGGAATAGGAATGCTACATCTAATGGTAATTGCATGTTTAACTTTATAAGGAATTGCTAAATTCTTGCAAAGTGGTGGCACCCACTTTGCTTTCCTGCCAACAGTATATGGCATTACCGCTTCTTCCACATCGTCGCCAGTGCTTTTTATGGTCTTTTTTTTTTTTTTTAACTTGAACCATTCTCATAGGTGTGGAGAAATATACAATTCTTGTTTTGCATTTCCTTAAAGAAATCATAATGAACATCTTTTCAGGTGTTTATTTGCAATTCATCTCTATGGTAAAGCATCTTTAAGTATTTTGCACTTTTAAAAAATTAATATATTATATTTTAGAGCAGTTTTAGATTCCTATCAAAATTGAGAAGAAGGTGCAGAAAGTTCCTATAAGCCCCTTATTACACAAAGGCACAGCCTCCCCTACTGCCAAAATCCCATACCACGGTAGTAAGTTTGTCAATTGATGATCCTACCTTTACATATCATTATCACCAAAGTTCATAGTTTACAGCAGAGTCCACTCTTGGTTTTGTACATTGCATAGTTTTGGACAAACGTATAATGACATGTACCCGCCATTTATAGTGTCATATAGAACAGTTTCACTGTCCTAAAAGTCCTCTGTACTCTTCCTATTCATCACTCCCATCTCCTAATCCTTGGTAACCACTGATCTTTTTACTATCTCCACAGTTTTGCGTTTTCCAGAAAGTTACATAGTTGAACATTCTATATAGCCTTTTCAGATTGGCTTCTTTCATTTAATAATATGCATTTAGGTTCTTCCAAGAATTTTCATATCTTGATATCTTGTTTCTGTTTAGCACGTTCATAACATTCCATTGTCCAGGCATACAACCGGTAGGTATTCATTTATCTACTAATGGAAACCTTAGTTGCTTCCAAGTTTTGTCAATTATGAATAAAGCTGCTATAAACATCACTGTGCAGGTTTGGGCAGACAAAAATTTTTAACTGCCCAAAATGCCCCCCAATTTTTTTAACTGTCCAGTGATGTTTATATAATACAAGATTCATATGATAAAATGATGTTTCATATGATAAGATGATGTTTCAAAATTTTTGTCTACCCAAACCTGCACAGTGATGTTTATATGACACAAGGTTCATATGATAAGAGGATGCTGGTTTGTTTGCTAAAAAGGATGTTTAGTTTTGTAGAAAATTACAGAATTGTCTTTCAGCATGGCTAGACCATCTTAAATCCCCACCAGCACAAATGAGAGTTCCTGTTGCTTTATATCCTCACCACCACTTGATGTTAGCCAGTGTTTAGTATTTTTGCCATTCTAATAGGTATGCGATAATATTTCACCGTTGTTGTAATTTACATATGATGTTTAAAATCTTTTTAAGTGCTTACTTGGCATTTCTTCATCTTTTTGGTAAAGTGTCTGTTCAGATCTTTTACCAATTTTACCATAGGATAGTACATCTTCTTATCGATGAATTTAGGAATTGTTTTGTATATTTTGGATAACATTTCTTTAGCAGTTGTGTCTTTTGAAAATACTTTTTCTTCACTCATTGCTTGTCTTCTTATTCTCTTTATGGCATATACTTAATTTTAATTATGTTTATAACTTTAATTGTCTTGTTTTTCAAAATTTTTTTATGGATCCTGCCTTTAGTGCAATCTACCCATCTGACAAAGATCTAATATCCAGAATCTACAAGGAACTTAAACAATTGTACAAGAAAAAAACAAACAACCCCATCACAAAGTGGGCAAAGGATATGAACAGACACTTCTCAAAAGAAGACATTTATGCAGCCAACAAATATAAGAAAAAAGCTCAACATCACCGATCATTAGAGAAATGCAAATCAAAACAACAATGAGATACCATCTCATGCCAGTCAATTATTGGCAATTATTAAATTATTGCCAATTATTATTGGCAATTAATGGCAATTATTAAAAAGCCAAGAAACAACAGACGCTGGTGAGGCTGCAGAGAAATAAGGACACTTTTACATTGTTGGTGGGAATGTACAATTAGTTCAACCATTGTGGAAGACAGTGTGGCGATTCCTCAAAGATCTAGAACCAGAAATACCATTTGACCCAGCAATCTCATTACTGGGTATATGCCCAGAGGAATATGAATTATTCTACTATAAAGATATATGCACGTGCATGTTTATTGCAGCACTATTTACCATAGCAAAGACTTGGAACCAACACAAATGCCCATCAATAATGGAATGGATAAAGAAAATGTCATACATGCAGCCACAGAAAAATGAGATCATATCCTTTCCAAGGACATGGATGAAGGTGGAAACCATCATCCTCAGCAAACTAACACAGGAACAGAAAACCAAGCACTGCATGTTCTCCCTCATAAGTGGGAGTTGAAAAATGAGAACACATGAACATAGAGGAACAACACACACCAAGGCCTGTTGGTTGGGGGAGGCAAGGGAGAGCATCAGGAACAATAGCTATTGCACATGGGGCTTAAAACCTAGATGACAGGTTGATAGGTGCAGCAAACCACTAAGGCATGCATAAACCTATGTAACAAACTTGCAAGTTCTGCACATCTAACCTGGAACTTAAATAAAAATAAAAATTAAAAATAAACAGACCTTAAAATTTACAAAAATACAAGTGACACAATATTACAAAAAATAAATAAACAGAAAAAAAAATTTTGTCAATATCCATGAAATAACTTGCTTGGTTACTGACTGGAATCACATTTAATCTATAGATCGAATTGGGTAGAAATGACATCTTGATAATATTGAATCTTTCTATCCATGAACATGAAATATCTCTCAATGTATTTATTCTTTGATTTCTTTCATCAGAGTTTTTATTTTCCCTCAGATAGATCTTGCACATATTTTCTTAGATTAATACCTATGTATTTCATCTTGGGGTCATGCTAATGTAAATGGTATTGTGTTTTTAATTTCAATTTCCATGTGTCCATTACTGGTATATAGGAAAGAATTGACTGTGGTATATGAATCAGGTATCCTGCAATGTTGTTGTAATTGCTTAGCAGTTCTAGGAGGTTTTTTATTGATTCTTTCAGATTTTCTACATAAAAAAAATGTCATCTGTGAACAAAATTTTATTTCTTCCTTCTCAATTTGTATAACATTTCTTTTCTTGTCGTAGTGCACTTAGGACTTCTAGTATGAAGCTGAAAAGAAGTGGTAAAGCAAACTATTAAACATGATGTTAACTATAGGTTTTTGGTAGGCATTCATTATCAAGTTAAAGAAGTTCTCTTCCATTCCTAGTTTGCTGATAGTTCTTATCATAAATGGGAGCTGGATTTTGCCATATTTTGTAGTTTTTTAAATTGAGGGTTTTTTTGTCTTTAATTAGACAAGCTCATTCTACATGTAGAATACAAGTTCTTTACTGGTTGTTGTTTTATAAATATTTTCTCCAGATGTAGCTTGCCTTTCCATTTGTCTTTTAATTTTAAAATGTTTTTTAAAGAGAAAATTTTAATTTCAATGCAGTCAGATTTATCAAGGTTTCATTTTAAAGTTTGTGAATTTTGTGTCCTATCTAAGAATATTTGCCAAACTCATGATCACAGATATATTTTCTGTTTTCTTCTGAAAGTATTATAGTTTAGGTTTTATATTTAGGCCTATAACTTATTTGGGACAGCTTTTGTTTTAAAGATAAGGGTATAAAGATAAGAGTTGTCTTTATTTTTGGAGTATGGATGTCCAAATTTTCCAGAATTATTTTTTGAAAAGACTATTTTTTCTCCATTGAATTATCTTAGCATCTTTTCAAATAAATTGTAACATTATGTAGGAGTTGAATTCTAGACTCCAATCTGTTCCATTGATGAATGTATCTATTCTTACTCCAACAACATAGCATCTTGCTCACTGGAGTGCCATAGTAAATCTGGCAATCAAGTAAAGTGAGAGTTTTAAAATTTATTTTCTTCCCTCTTTTTTCTATTTTCTTTCCTTATTTTTTACAATTCTTTTTTAAAACTTTTAATTTAGGTTCAGGGGTACATCTACAGGTTGTTAAACAGATAAATTTCATGTTGCATGGGTTTGGTGTATGCATTACTTTGTCACTCAAGTAATAGGCATAGTACCTCATAGGTAGTTTTTTTATCCTCTCCCTCCTCCCACCTCCACACTCAAGTAGGCCCCAGTGTCTGTTATTCCCTTCTTTGTGTCCGTATGTACTCAGTGTTTAGTTCCTGCTCATAAGTGAGAACTAAGCACAAATATTTTCACCAGCTTGTCAATGTATAAGAATGTCTACCTTGATTTTATTTGGGATAATCGTGATTTTATTAATCAATTTTGAGAGAATTGAGATCTTGAGAATACTGAGTCCTTTGATCCATGAATTCAAGATGACTCTATTTAATTAGTTCTTTAATTGCTCTCATTAAACTTTTGTAGTTTTCATAGCAAAAGATTTGCACGGGTTTGTTAGGCTTATATCTAAAAACTTCATGTTTTCAATTCTATTGTAAATTGTATATTTAATTTCACTTTTCAAATGGCAGTTTATGGAAATACAATTGATTTTTGTGTCTTGACCTTATGTCCAGTGACCTTACTTACTCCTCCTTTTAGCTCTAGTATCTATTCTTGTAGATACATCGGTGATTTCCTACAGAAATAATCATTATGTTTAGGAATTAAGCCAATTTTCTTTCTTTCTTTCGAATCTGTATACATCTTATATCTTTTGCTTGCTCTGTTGCACAAACTACATCCTCCAGACCACTGTAGAATACAAGTGGGAAGAGCGAACATCCTTGTCTCTTTGCAATATTTGAAAAAAAGCATTCAGTCTTTCACCACCAAGAATAATTTTAGATGTAGGGCTTTTAATGGTGACTTTGATAAGAATAAAGATTTTCTAGTCTAGTCTTCTTTACTGAGAGGTTGTTTTTGTGTGTGAAGACTGAATGTTGATTTCTGTCAAATGAAATAATTAATTGAAGTAATCATATGTGTTTTCCTTTTTAAAAAATCTGCTTTTAGGTACATTATAGTGGTTGATTCTGACTGTTGAGCTGACTTTTCATTTCGTGGGTAAACCCCACTTGGATGGAACGTACAATCCTTTTCTATGTATTGCTGAGTTGATTTGCTACTGTTTTGTTAAAGATTTTTGTATATATTTTAATAGGTAGTATTGCTATGTAGTTTTCTTCTTATTGTATTATTTTCCTTTGTTTTGGTATTGGGATAATGCTGGCCTCATAAATTAAGGGGTACAGTGTTATGTCCTGCTTTGTGTCATGGTAGATTTATGAAAAATTGGTCTTGTTAAACCTTTAATATAATTGACCATCTTCTGCTGGAGTTTTCTTTGTGGGAAGAATAAAATATGAATTCCACTTCTATAATAAATATGAGTTTTGCAGGTTACTTAATATTTAGACAGTTTGGCAATTTGTTTCTTTAAAGAAATTTGTGCATTGCATCTATATTTTGACTAAACTAATTGGCACGTAGATATACAGTTTTCCCATTTATTGAAGAGACTTTCCTTTCTGCATTATGTATTCTTGATGTGCTTGTTAAAAATTAATTGACTGCATATGGTTGGGTTTATTTCCTGGGCTCTTTATATTTTCCCTATTACTTTGTGGTTTTCTTATGCCATTACCATACTGTTTTGATTACTATACCTGTAAAATATATTTTGAAACAAGGAAATGTGATGTCTCCAACATTTTTTCTTCCGGATTATTTAGCTATTTGGGGTCTTTTGTAGTTCCATAAGAATGTTAACATTATTTTTTTCTGGCAGGCGCAGTGGCTCACACCTGTAATCCCAGCACTTTGGGAGGCCGAGGCGGGTGGATCACCTGAGGTCAGGAGTTCGAGACCAGCCTGGCCAACATGATGAAAACCCATCTCTACTAAAAATACAAAAAATTAGCTAGGCATGGTGGCGGGCAACTGTAATCCTAGCTACTCTGGAGACTGAGGCAGGAGAATTACTTGAACCCAGGAAGCAGAGGTTGCAGTGAGCCAGGATCACACCACTGCATTCCAGGCTGGGCAGCAAGAGCAAAACTCTGTCTCAAAATATATATATTTTTTTCTATTTCTGTGAAAATTCCATTGGAATTTTGATAGGGTTTTCAGTAAGTCTGTTTATCACATTTGATAGCATAGATACTTTAACAATATTAATACTTCCAATTTATTAACTTGAGATATATTTCCCTTTATTTGTGCTTTCTTCAATTTTTTTAAATCACGTTTTATAATTTTCACTATAGAGACCTTTTACTTACTTGTTTTTTTCTAAATATTTTATTATGTTTGATGTTATCATAAATGGAATTGTTTTCTTGATTTCTTTTTCAGATAGATTGTTATTGCTGTAAAATATGCTACTGATTTTGTATATTGATTTTTATACTGCTACCTCACTGAATTCATGTATTATTTCTAACAGTTTTCTTTTGTGGGATCTTTAGTGTTTTCTTCATGTGGAGTCATGTCTTCTGCAAACAGCTATTTTTATTTATTACATTCCAATTTGGAGGCCATTTTTTTTTCTTTTTCTTGTCTGATTGCTTTTGCTAATACTTCCGGTACTATGTTGAATACAGGTGATGAACATGGGATTTTTGCCTTATACTGAAGCTTAGAGGAAAATGTTTTGGTGTTTCTCCTTTGATGTTGATATTAGCTGTGAACTTTTCATAAATGGCCTTTATTATGTTAAGAAAATTTCCTTTAATACCTATTTTTAAAAATTTTTACCATGAAATAATGTTGAATGTTGTCAATTGCTTTTCCTGCTTCTCTTAAGATGATTATGTGGTTTCTATCTTTAATTCTTTTCATATGGTGTATCATATTGATTGTATTGCCTGTGGCAAACCAACCTAGCATCCTTGGAAGAAATCCCACTTGGTCATACATGGTGTATAATCTTTTTAATGTATTGTTGAATTCAGTTTGCCAGTATTTTACTGAGGCCTTTTCCATCAATGTTCATCACAAATTTTAGCCTGTAAATTTATTTGGTAGAATTTTTGTTCAGCTTTGGGATCCGGGTGATGCTGGCTTCATTAAATGAGTTTAGAAGTATTCCTAATACTTCTATTTTTTATAAGAGTTTAAGAAATATGGGAATCATTTTCTCTTAGAAACTTTGGCAGAATTTAGTTATAAAGTCATCTGATCCCAGTCTTTGTTGGTGGGGGGGGGGGTGGTTTGATTACTACTTAATTTTTAAAAAGTAATTGATATTTTCAGGCTTTTAATTCTTCTTGATTCAGTCATAGTAGCTTGTATATTTCTTGGAATTTATCTATTTCCTTTAGGTTACCCAATTTGTTAATATATAATTGTTTGTAATAGTCCCCTGTACTACTTTTTATTTCTGAGGCATCCATTGTACAATGTATATTTATTTTAGTTTCTTTATTTTTTTGGTAGTCTATCCAAATATCTATTTTGTTTTTATTTTCAAAAAAGCAACTCTTGATTTTGTTGATTTATTCTATACCTTTTCAATTCTGTATTTGACTTATGTCTACTTTCATCTTTATTATTTTATTTCTTCTGCTAAAGTAGGGTTTGGTCTGTTTATCCTTTTGAGTTCCTTGAGATGTAAATTTAGATTGTTTGGGTTAAACCTCTCCCATTACTGCTTTTCCGATATCCCATAAGTATGCAATTGACATTAGATCACCTAACCATATAAAACAAATATTGACAGATTTGAAAGGAGAAATTGATAGCAATATAATAGATGTAGATTTCAATACCCCACCTTCAATAATAGATAGAACATACAGACAAAAACCAGTAAAATAAAAACAGCAGACTTGCACAAAACTTTAGACCTAATGGACTCAACAGACCTATACATAACTTCTCCACCAATAGCTGAAGAATATACATTCTTCTCATGTGCACATGGAACATTCTCCAGGATAGATTACATGTTAGGCCACAAACAAGTCTTACCAAATTTAAGATCACAATTATACAAATAGCTTTTCTGACCCCAATGAAATGAATCTAGAAATCAATAACAGTAAGACAATGGGACAATTAATGCATGCCTAAAAATTACATAATACACTCTTGAACAACCACTAGGTCAAAGAGGAAATCAAAAAGGAATTTAGGCCGGGTGCCGTGGCTCATGCCTGTATTTCCAGCACCTTGGGAGACCGGGGCGGGTGGATCACCTGGGGTCAGGAGTTTGAGACCAGCCTGGCCAACATGGCAAAACCCATCTCTACTAAAAATACAAAAAATAAAAATAAAAATAAAATTAGTGTGGTGGCGCCTGGCCGTAACCCCAGCTACTCACGGGGATGAGGCTGGAGAATCGCTTGAACCCGGGAGGTGGAGGTTGCAGTGAGCCGAGATCTCACCACTGCACTCCACCATGGGTGACAGAGCAAGACTCTGTATCCCAAATAAATAAATAAATAAATACTGAAATTTAAAAAAAATCTCAAAATGAAAGGAAACAAAAACAACATATCAAAACTTAGGGAACTTTATAGTAATATCACTTTCTGTTTATGTATTATAATGTCTTGTGAGATTAATACAAATTTATATTTGCTGTGTCTTTTTAAAGAATCAATCCTTTATTTTCCTGTATTGTTATTTATCACTAGTAAACAAGTTTGTTCTGGAGTCTACTCTTTCTTGTATTAGTATAGTCATGCCAGCATTCTTTTGATCATCTTTGCAAGATGTATAATTTTTGATCCTTTTATTTTAACATATTCATATTTACACATCTGAAGTGGATTTCACATATACAGCATACAGTTGAGTCTTGCATTTTTATCCAATCTGACAGTTTCAGACTTTTTATTAAAATGTGCAGATCATTTATGTTTAATGTAAGTATTGATGTGATTAGATTAAAATGTTGTTTTTTTTCTCCACCCTGCCACCCTCCACACAGCTCATTTGTTATTTTTCTCTGTTTTCTTACATTTTTTAAATGAATATTTTTATTCTTCTATTTTATCTCCATTTTAGATTATTCATGGTATATATTTTTGTTTGCTCTTGGTTTATAATATACACCTTAACTTATCACAATATACCCTGGAATAATATTGTACTACTTAGTTTATAGTGTAATTACCTTACATATTATGCTTTCATTTTCTCTCTCATATCTTTTGTGCTGTTTTTGTCATATATTTCACTTTGACTGTGGTTATAGATCTTCAATGCCTTGCATTTTTTTTTTTACTTTAAGCAATAAATTGTATTCTAAAATGATCACAAAAGAGAAAATATGTGTAATTTATATTCACCTCCTATTTTACTATTTCTGGTGCTTTTCGTTTCTTTCTGTAAATCCAAATTTTCATTTGGTATTATACATCTTTGATGGATAGATGTACCTTTAATATTTTTTGTAGTGGCAGTTTTTTGGACATACATTCTGTTAGCTTTTGAATTTCTGAGAAGCCTTCATGTTACCTTCTTCTATGAAAGACTTTTTTGCTGGATTTAATGTTATAATTGATGAATTTATTTTTCCTTTTAGCACCTTATAGATGTCACTCCACTGTCTTCTGCCTTGCATAGTTTTTGATTGGAAATATTCTCTAATTCTTGTCTTTATTCTTGTAATGCAGCATTTCATTTTTTCTCTGGTTGCTCTCAAAATTGGCTCTTCATTTTTGTTTTTTTCAAAAATGATGTGTTTAGGTGCTTTTTGTTTGTTTTTTGTATTCTTAAAAATTCCTTCTTGAAATTATCTGAGCTTTGTGGATTTCTGGTGTATTAGTCCATTATCATGCTGCTAATAGACATATCCAAGACTGGGTAACTTATAAAGGAAACAGAGGTTTAATGTTCTCACAGTTTCACATGGCTGGGGAGGCCTCACAATCAAGGCAGAAGGCAAAAGAGGAGCAAAGGCATCCTCAGGTCTTGTGAGACGTAATCTCTATCACAAGAACAGCACAGGAAAAACACGACCCATGATTCAATTACCTCCCACCAGGCACCTCCCACCAGGCTCCTCCCATGACATGTGGGGATTATGGGAGCTACCATCCTAAAGAGAGTTGGGTGGGGACAAGCCAAACCATTATCATTCGGCCCTGGTCCCTCCCAAATATCCTGCCCTGACATTTCAAAACCAATCATGCCTTCCCACACAATCTCCCAAAGTCTTTCGGTTTATTTTCGTATTTTTCAAAAATCCTGCTTGAAATGATTTGAGCTTTGTGGATCTCTGGTTTCTTGTTTATAAATTTGGAAACTTATCCTCCATTATAAAGTTTCTGGTATTTCTTCTCTTTCATTCTCTTCTTTACTCTATGAATCAAAGTACACACACGTCTGGCTATTTGATATTGTCTCAAAGCTCCTATATACTCTGGTGAGCTTTTTAAAAAAATTATATTTGGGTTTTATTTTGGATAGTTTATATCAACCCACTTTAAATTTCACAAATTTCTTCCTCAGGCATGACAAGCCCCTCAAAGTAATTCTTCAATTTAGGTATCATGGTTTGTTGTTGTTTTAAATTTCAGGGATTTTTGTTTGATTCACTTTAATAGATTTCATCTTTTTGTTGAAATCTCTGTCTTTTCATTTATGTTCTTAACCTTTACCACTATATCATTTAACATTTTTTTTTGTTATTATACTTTAAGTTTTAGGGTACATGTGCACAATGTGCAGGTTAGTTACATATGTATACATGTGCCATGTTGGTGTGCTGCATCCATTAACTCATCATTTAACATTAGGTATATCTCCTAATGCTATCCCCCCTCCCTCGCCTACCCCACAACAGGCCCCAGAGTGTGATGTTCCCCTTCCTGTGTCCATGTGTTCTCATTGTTCAATTCCCATCTATGAGTGAGAATATGTGGTGTTTGGTTTTTTGTCCTTGCGACAGTTTGCTGAGAATGATGGTTTCCAGCTTCATCCATGTCCCTACAAAGGACATGAACTCATCATTTTTTATGGCTGCATAGTATTCCATGGTGTATATGTGCCACATTTTCTTAATCCATTCTGTCACTGTTGGACATTTGGGTAGGTTCCAAGTCTTTGCTATTGTGAATACTGCTGCAATAAATATACGTGTGCATGTGTCTTTATAGCAGCATGTTTTATAATCCTTTGGGTATATACCCAGTAATGGGATGGCTGGGTCAAATGGTATTTCTAGTTCTAGATTCCTGAGGAATCGCCACACTGACTTCCACAATGGTTGAACTAGTTTACAGTCCTACCAACAGTGTAAAAGTGTTCCTATTTCTCCACATCCTCTCCAGCACCTGTTTTTCCTGACTTTTTAATGATCGCCATTCTAACTGGCATGAGATGGCATCTCATTGTGGTTTTGATTTGCATTTATCTGATGGCCAGTTGTGATGAGCATTTTTTCATGTGTCTTTTGGCGGCATAAATGTCTTCTTTTGAGAAGTGTCTGTTCATATCCTTCACCCACTTGTTGATGGGGTTGTTTGTTTTTTTCTTGTAAATTTGTTTCAGTTCATTGTAGATTCTGGATATTAGCCCTTTGTTAGATGAGTAGATTGCAAAAATTTTCTCCCATTCTGTAGGTTGCCTGTTCACTCTGATGGTAGTTTCTTTTAATGTGCAGAAGCTCTTCAGTTTAATCAGATCCCTTTTGTCAATTTTGGCTTTTGTTGCCATTGCTTTTTGTGTTTTAGACATGAAGTCCTTGCCCATGACTATGTCCTGAATGGTATTGCCTAGGGGTTTTCTTCTAGGGTTTTTATGGTTTTATGTCTAACATTTAAGTGTTTAATCCATCATGAATTAATTTTTGTATAAGGTGTAAGGAAAGGATCCAGTTTCAGCTTTCTACATATGGCTAGCCAGTTTTCCCGGCACCATTTATTGAATAGGGAATCCTTTCCCCATTTCTTGTTTTTGTCAGGTTTGTCAAAGATCAGATAGTTGTAGATATGCAAATCATACTTTTTATTAATCCCCCGACTGATAGTTTTAATATCTGACTAATAGCTCAAACTCCTTCTATTGATTGTTTTAGCTCTGGAAAATGGCTTGTTTTTTTCTTGCTATTTTGTTTGTCTTATAATTTTTGAGTGAATGTTTAACATTGTGAATTCCAGAACAATAAAGACTGAGGTGAAGAACGTTCATAGCCAGAAATGTATACAACTCTTCCTCTCTTAGGGTGGTAGTAAATAATTGAGTTGTGTTTGGGCTTTGTTTTTGATATATTCACCCTCATTGCCAGCCAGTCTTCTAACTTTTTCAGTGTGGGCTGGTTGAACCACATGATTGAGTAAGGACTGTGGTGTTGGAGGCTTCTATCAGTTTTTGTGCTCCCTCCCTTTCAGAATCCATTGCACGACTGTGCCAAATAAAGGGTCTCTATATCCGTACTCCCTCCTGTTTAAGTAGACTGCAGTTGCTTTTTATTCAATCCTAAACTCATTATGCAGGCAGGAAGCAAACTTTTGGTTCTTCAGGTGCAGGTTCAGTCTTAGACAACATCTACGTGCCTGAGTATCAGGAATAGGGTTTTATTATTATTCTTGTCTCTCTACTCCCCAAGAGAACTATATTCAGACTTGTATCTCTGAAGGATCTGAAACAGGAGAGATACTTTTTCCCTTCCTTGCCTCCAGCAAGAGTACATCTCTGCTTTATATCATCATAGTATCCTGACCCATAAAAGTTTTCATAGGGGAAGACAATTTTGATTCATTCCCTCTCCCCCAAACAGTGATCTTTGCTTGATGTCAGAAAGGAAGGTTCACTAACACTTCTCCAGAAGCTGATGAGTTTTGCTTTGATCTACAGAGCATTGGATCTTTGCCTGGGACCTGGGGATAAGACAGTTTGTTGCTCCTGCCTAATCAGCTTAAAGCATTTTTCTACCTACAGAGAAGGGTGCAGTAAAGTGGACTATAGTTTGAAGCTATTCTACCCCCATCACACCTTTAGCAGTTAGCGATCCTCCCTGGTCCTCATTCTTTCCCATGAACTCCTGTCAAGATCTATAGACTAGCTTATAATTGAATGAAAATGTCCTGTGTTTGTGTTCCCAGGTATTTTAATTTTTTTGTAATCCACATTAAGCTTTTAGGAATTCATTAAAATTTGGGTTGCTTTTTTCTTATCTGCTTCTACAGTAGCCCCTTCTGTGCCCTGCTAAAATGAAACAATTTTAATGTCCTGTCTCACATCCAAGGTGCTTTCTACTTCTTGGAACTCAGTTTACTTTGTTGTCTCATTACATCAGCTGTCTGATGGGTTTAAGAAAAATAATATTTTTATATATCATCCAGTATTTTCTCATTGTTAGGATCACAACAATGTTTTTAAATTTTTTATCCTAATCATAAACAAAAATCTATAAACATTTTAAAATGAAAACATGTTTATTGCTTAGTGATGTATCTTTCTTCCATCACAGAAGTTCAAAACGGACATTAGAAATTTCTATTACAGCACAAACCAGAATTTCTCTCCAGATATGATATTCCAGCATACAGATTTGTGATCTGGCTAATAGAAATATCAAAAAACATAAGAGAAATCAACAACAACAACAAAAATAATAATTTTACTTTTGGAATTTAGAAAATGCATTGCAACAGTGTAACAAAGAGTGTTCAGTAGGTATTATAAAAAGGGAAATTGTGGGCTAAAAACATTTGGGATATACTAGGTTAAATACAGGTTAATGATTTGTTTCCTAGTAGACGTCTCTTGACTTTTAATATATTAATTTGTGACCAACAAACCTCCTTTATTTTTTTTTATTTTTCCCATGAAAAGTATTCCATAGAGCTCAATGTGGGAAATGCTAGTTTAGATATTTTTTAAACACACTGGCATTTAAAAATGTTTAAATATTGTCTTATTTTAACAATTTTGATTTTGTTGTGTCTAATTCTTTATAGTTAAACTCTCTTGATGAAATAAAAAACGTGAAAAAGCAGCAAAGTTCAGAAAAAGGAGAGCAAACAAAACGTTGACCACGTAATTTTATATTAACAAACTTTAGGTAAATTCTGTGAAATCTAACTCTAAATTTAGTGTCCAACCACCCCCAACTCAGCATTCTCTTTGGTCACATAAACCATACTACAAATAGTTCAAGTTAAATTTGGGCAGAGATTCATATTTTGGCTTCTATTGCTGAGAGAATTTTTATTGACATATTCCAAAGAACCCTTTGAAAATATCTTCCATCTCTTCTAGACCAAATGAATAACCTCTATTTGTGTTGTAAACTATGGAACTGATAAATAGGCAAAATAATCTTATGAACAGAAAACTTTGATACCTCAGTTATCTGTTTATTTTGGAATTAAGATGATTTTGTATTATGCCACATGGATAATATTCCACAATATTTAAAAATTTTTATTTTATCCTTTTCTTCACTCATTAATTCATTCATTTATTCATAATCTGTTAAATGCTTAAAGTCACCACCAATTTGCAGAACCAATGAGGAATAAGGAATCTAGTGTATTTAATTCTAAATAAATTACGTAGCCACCCACTAAGAAATGAAATGTTTTCTATGACTCCTTTAAAATCTTCGAAGTCAATTTATATATATATTATACATATATATAAATCAAGCTTTTGTTTCTCTATTTACACTTTCTTCATGATTTGTGCTACTATAAAATACAATATATTTTATACCAAAATGTACAGTTTATCTGTGGCATATTCCATAAGTATACTCTATACTGAGCCACTTATGTGTCTAGACAAGTATGTAACAAAAAATTTGGTAAATAAAAGTTAATTATGAGAAAATAAAATTTGATTTTTTAGGATTTAAAATGCTAATGTACACTATAGTTGACATAATACAATTGTTTTTGGCTTTTGGTATACTCAGACATTTGCCTCAACTAATATGCCACATGAAAAAGATCAGTGAAATAATTGACAGAAAATTTCTTTCCCATGGCAAAGTGCAATTTCTTATTTCAAGATATATAAGATATGTATTCTTTAAAAAAGTAAATAGTTCTATTAATTCATTTTTGAAACTTTAATATTTATACCAGAAATTTGAATCACAAAATGTCTCAGTTTTCTAATCATCCTTTAACTCAGGAGTGAGTGGTATATTATTAAAGATCGTTCTACTGGTCTTTAATTCCTAAGCAAGTGATCAAACTAGAGAAAATATGAATAAAACTGATATTTATTGGAGCCTTCTAATAGAAACCTAGTACTTCTATGTGAAAGGTTTAGGAGAACCAGAAGAAATAAAACTTCAGAAATTCAAGTTACCAAAAAAAACTTAAAATATAAAGTTTGCTTCATTATAGCTATTTGATTAGTATGAGTTAATAATATCCTTGTAAACTGTTAAGAGTTGAGACATTCAAAAAGTAAGCTGATTAAATCTACATCAAGCATGGCTGCCATCTTGTGGGGACAGGATATAATGTATTGAGGGGCCAATCTCAATAACGTGCCCCTTTTGGGTTAAAGTCATCATTTGTTCTCCATCAATCAGTTGTTTGACGCTTATCAACATTTCTCTTGAAATGCCACATCAACATTTGGACAGAAAAGATAAGGTAACTAAAAGGACTGTTAATGTACATGAATCCCTGTTGATAAAAGTTCAATATCATTGCCAATGTATAGACAGTAAGAAAACTTTAAAATTAGAAGTTTTTCACTTGAATCAACCTTAATAACAGATAAGTTTGGTAAAGCACTCATATTTATTAATCATTTAAATTGCAAAATTTTGTTGGAATTTATATCTAATTGAGTTAGAAGATAATATGGCATTGTCTGATAGGGCTTATAGATTTACAGTTTCATAGATTTACAGAAAGCTTTGAAAAGAAGAAAGAGATTATGAGTTTATTTTAGAAGGGAGGGAAGAGGGAAGGAAAAGGAAAGGAAGGGAAGGGAAGAAGGGAAGAAGAAAGGGAGAGAGGAAGAGAGGAAGGAAGGAAGGAAGGAAGGAAAGAAGGAGGGGAGGGGAGGGGAGGGGAGGGGACGGAAGGGAAGGGAGAGATATAAGCTATTACTGAGGATAAGATTTCCAATAATGTCACAGACAAAATAGTTTGACAGAGTGGTAAGTGGTAAGTCAGTGTGAAGTTGACCTGAAAAAAATGAGGTCAAGATAAGGCCAGCGTAAATATGTTATACAGGAATATGTAATTTAAGTATGTTTTCAAAGCTTATTTAAAAGTCAAAACATGTGCTTTCTAAGTTTAAGCCTTCCAACAAATATTAGTACAACTTCTGGAACTCAATTTTCCCATCATTGTCTAGAAAACCAAGACATTGAATGAGAAAGCCCCTGAAGCCTCAATGAGCTCTGAACTTCTTTGATGTGCTGAGTACAAAAGTTACTCTTTCAGTCCCTCAACCAAAGGGAATTTATGTTTTTCACATCTGCAAATAAATATCCCAATTACAATTTTACAGCCATTTATCACAACTACTTGCATCTATAGATGATCAGTCTTTGCCTTTTTACAGTTTTCCTTTCATGCTCATATTAAGGTTGAAATGTACTTGGAATCTTTTGTGTGACTAGCCATATTTGTAATATGAATAATATAATCATAAAGAATTAGAAATAATGATCAAAATTTATTACGTCCCATTTTGATGATGTTATTTTAAAAACCAACTCTTTAAGCTTCAAATAAGTTGACTCATAAATTTATAGAATTTTATACTAAAACAAAATAAAACTCATGAGTCATTACAATATAACTGAACAATTCGTTAAAATTGACCAATGTAAGTTGATTTACTGCTGTTATAACAATGAGCAGCTGATTTTTAAAATTTAAGCATTGGTATTCTTAGCAGTTTTAACAGTGAAAATGAAATAATTACATGTTCCAAGAATGTCTATTCTATTACCTTGCTTTCTTTCCACAATTGTGCATGATTGAAGGAGTCAGCATTTGTAGTTCCCCCACCAATGCAAATCAGTTTTTCTCAAAATTCTGTTTTTCAAAGAAAAAAAGGCATATTAGTTTAAATCTTGTGGTAGTTCAGATAATCTATCATTTCTTCAAATAATTGATGTTCAAATCATGACCAATGCCTGAATGAAGTAACAGTCTCCACCTTGGAAGAATAGACTCACCAAACATGATTTACTTACATTTTATTTTAAATAGTTAATCATTTGTTATAAAACTTTAGTTAATGAGGGCTATTTTCCTGCCAATACATGCCAGAATTTCACAAGGTTTGAATTTAAGTACAGTGGGCCAGATACATCACTTATTTCCATATAATAAGGCTTGAATTAAAGTTACGCAGCCTTAATGAGACCAACAGACAGCTGTCATTAAAACATTTAATATGCACAGCTAGTGAATTCATATTTTTTCTTCTGGAATTTAACATCTAATTCACACATTATAAATATTTGTATCCAGCTAACTAAATATTACGTTATGACAGACAATTTTCTAAAATAGTAGAAAATATAGTTTATATATTTATTATATATTTATTAATTAGGAATCATTGAATGTAGAAATTATTTCAACAGTAAAAGACTGATTGTTATTCTTGAAAAATCAAACAGCCAATGTTAAATTTATACTAACTTTCTTGTGTAACTTTTGGAAAGCCAAAACTTGTTGTTCTACTATTTCTTCTGATTGGCAGGAGTGGTCATTATACCTTAAGGGTTTTTTGTGATGTGTCACCCAGACTCATTTAAATGTCTGAGTATTAGAACAGTGATTCTGAACTATGGCTGCATAGCAGAGCCCTCTATAGAGGCTTTTAGAATATATTACAGGCTGTGTCCCAAACTCCAGAGATTCTGATTAAATTAGCCTTAAGTGATCATTTTAAAAAGCTTCTCAGATTATTTCAAAGTGAATCTACATTTGAAAACTACTAAACTGGAGGATTTGGGAATAATGAAAATGCTTTGCTCACAGGACACTAAAACAAATTTCCAAGAGGGGAAACAGTATGAATATGACTATACAATATTTGACTTTCTCCAGGACAGATACTCATTAAGTCAGGACTGGACTAGTCAATGCTCTGAAGTTCTTCCTAGTTATCTTATTCTAAGATATCATGGTGTTCTTTCCATGTTAAATGGTTATAATTTTTCTTGATAGAATACATAATGACTTATCAATTTTTAGAATGTCACTGTAAATAATATTTGAAGGAAGCTATGGGGAGTGCATCTCTTCTTTCAATTCATTATCTGAATAAGCAAAGTATAATCTATGGAATTGCATCAAAACACTTTATAAAGTAAAGTGACATTAACACCAACATTAATATAATCAATATTGAGTCAATGTCTACTAATGGAAACAAAAGATAAGAGACTGATCAAAATTGAGAGTAATTAATCAGTGAATGCTTCTTGGAAGCACTGGTTTGTTCCAGATTCAGAAGGAAGTGATGAAATTCAAGTCAACAAAGGGGTTCTCTGTAAAATGCTGTGTTGAATAAAATGTGAATAAGCTTTGGTTTTCACTCTCAAGGCATTTATGATCTAACTTAGTAGTAGTCCTGTCTAACTCTAATACAAAATAGAGTGTGTTATGACAGCATAGAAGATAAATGGATTTATTCCACATTAAAGGACTGGACACTACTTCATGGGCAAAAGGAATTTGAACTAGCCCTTGAGATGGTGAAGGAGAGTGGTTGGGAGGACAAATACGTGCTTTCCAAGCAGAAATATTAACATAAGTAAAAATATGGCAGCAAAACATTTTCTGGAATGTTCAGGAAAAAGTGTACAAGATGAATGAAAACAGCCAGAAGTGAGAATGTACAACCGTGTCTGGAAAAATATTAACCCAATTCAGAAGGCTAGAGAGAAGGGCTCAAGTGAGGGAACGGGAGGAAAAGAGGTTTGTCAAACTTGGAGGTAAGGCTTTGAAAGTTTGTGTAATGAGCTTGACATCCACACATCCAACATTCCTAAAGAATTCCAATTATAACTGAAACAATATTATGACATTAATACCTGACCTCAACTAGTGACTCGATTGTGTTAACAAATCTTCAGTTTGCAATGAAGCCAGATTGACATAAGTCAATCATTATAAGAAAAGAAGTCACAATGATCAGGATTTTATCTTAAGGAATAAGCTTGCAGAAAATCCTTTCACTGGAGACTGAGAGGCTGTCATTCAGGACTTCCTCAGCTTTTTCCATGGAAGAGAGTATCCAACTTCCTCATTCGGAATTTATCTACATAGGTTATTAAGCTACTCAATGAAATATTTTGACCAAATGTTTAACTGAAACATTTTTGTTTTATTTAATTATTCTGTTTTTTTATTTTAATTTCAAGATCTTTTCTACCCTGATAGAGAAGAATTTATATCAATAGAAAGGATTTCAGGAGCCTTTCCCTATCCTGATTGCCTAAAAAATACACTGGAGACAGAAAAAAAAAATCATTGTATAAAAGGTAATTAGCACGTTCTCTCCTTTTTATAACTTTATAATTGAAATCTCATTAAAAGCTTTCTAGGTCTGTATTTCCCTAAGTGACCAGGTGTCCCTAATTTGTTTTCAACCAATGTGACTAATTCCAGGCAAAGACTAGAAAAAGTCTGATACCTGTTAGAGAATAGCAAGGTTAAATAAGTGGGGTGGCTTTTTTAGGTTGCATTTAACCTCGTAAAAGAAAGAAAGAAAAAAAAAAAGCTTCAGTGTCTTTTCTTTTACAGTCCTGCCTTTTTCTCAGTCCCGGTTGAAGATTCCATGGGAAATGAGAGCACTATTTTGTTTCTCCCTTGTATTGCAGATAGGGGGAGGAGGTGGTTATTAGAGAGAAGCTCTTCCTCTCTTGGTTTCCCCCTCTCTCCGCCTGACAGCACCGCTCTCTCGCAGGCTCGCTCCTTCTCCTAGGTGATCCATTTCTAGGCAACGTGGGGCTGGTGCCGAAGCTGCCAGGCTCGCTCCTTGCTTCCTGCATCCCGCCAGGCGAACCGCTCCAAAAGCATCCTGCAGCCCGCGGCGGCTTCCCTCCTCTGGCCCGGCCCCGCTGCTCGCGCCCGGCGCAACTCCCCCGCCACCGCGCCCCAGCAAACCGGCTCCCCGGGCCCGCCTCGCCAAGCTGCGTTCCGCGCCTCACGCAGAAAGGGAATTTTCTCTGCATTACTATCTGCATTACCTTGAAGTTCACTTTTTCTACACCTCTTGGAGAGGGCTTTTTTCCCCCCTCCCTGGTGGAATCTGGCTGCTCCGCTTGGAATCTCCTAATCTTTCCTGTCCACTTAGATTCTGGCAGCGAAGACCAGTGATTCTCGGCGGGCTGTAGGGGCGGGGGCGGGGGTCTTTTTTGGTCCGGGAGGGTGCGGAGAAGGGGGCACATCCGGCGTGAGGGGGGTGTTGGAAGTTGCAGCGGAGCTGGGACCGGAGACCCGAGGCCCCCGCGCAGCGATGGGTCTGATCTGAGCCCCAGCCTCTCCCCCTGCCCAAGAGCAGTCGAGGCTGGATATATTTTTCAAAAGCCAAACTGCAAACAACTCTGGCGATGCCAAAATTCCCCTCCAAGTGACACGGCTTTGCGAAGGAGGTTTCCTCAGGCTGGGCTCTTTCTGTCATTCCCTTCTGCCTTTCTCGGCGACGATAAAAGGCTTTGCTCTGGCAATAGGAATTTAGAAAAAAAGAAAAAGCTGCGCTAAACTCCACCGTGACCTCAAACTCTTTGGACTGTTTGAAAAAAAAAAAAAAATTGGAAGAAAATCCATCCTCCAAGAGAATCGGCATAGGAGGAGATGGAAGTTTTCCCCTTGCTCTTGGTTTTGTCCGTCTGGTGGTCTCGAACCTGGGACTCTGCGAATGCGGATTCGATCATTCACATCGGTAAGAAAGGGTTGGTGCAGCTCGTGGTTACTTTTGCCGTTTCAGTTCTCAAATGTTTCCCCTTCGCTTTCCCCCTCTCCGCCCTCTGTGTGTCTTGTTGGAGGTGGCTTCAGTTCATTGCCCCTTCCCGCTACCCTTCCCTCACACTTGCTCAGTTTTCTGAAAGGATGTGGATGCTCGAACCTCGACTGACTTGTGCTGTTGTTTTGCGGTGATTCGTGGAATGTGGCTGGATGCGTGGGGGTCTCGAGTTGACCTGAGTGTGAGTGTGTGCTGGGAACTGCAGGGGGATTCTAAGTGTGTGGGGAAAGGGAGTTTAATTGACTCTTATCTTCCATATTTTTTTCCCGGATGTACATTTGCTCCATTTAAAAATTTATCTTTGGGGGAGCAGAGGAGATGTCACCTGTGAGATGAAAAGAACTGGGCTGCGGGGGTAGGGGGAGCTCCCTTCGGATCGAACAGGTGGTTTTGCAACGTGAGCCGGCTGAGTTCGCCGCAGCTTAGTGCGATGGTGACGGGGGTGCCGGATGCGCCCCCAGCCACCCTCTCTTCTCACATCCTCTTGGCTTTATGATCCTCGCGTGGAGTCTTTGAGACGGTGGCGGGAGGGGCTGGCGGCAGTGTCGCCAAGGACTGAGAGTCGCGTGCCTCGCCTCCTCGGACACGCTCCCCGGGCCTGGCGCGGCGGCGAAACTGGCCCCGGGGCGCTTGGGAAACGCGGGGAAGCGAATGAGCGCAGGCCGCTCCCGGGGTCTGCTTAGCAAATATCCGCCTTGCCTCGCCTCGCCTCGCCTCGCCTCGCAGTCAACTCCGAGTAGCCGCGCAAGGCAGACAGCGAAGGCGCCGGGACTACTGCCGGCCGCGACTCTGAAGACCGCCGAGCCGGCTCCGAGATGCTGGTGGCCCCACCTATTGGCAACCAGACGGGCCGGGACTGGCCGCGGCGAGCAGGGGCGGGCGGGGGGCTGCACGTCATTATCATGCACAGCGCTCGCAGCTTCAGGCTCCAACTCTTCTCACTTGCTAATCCGTGAGAGCTGAGCGGGAGTCAGGCTCTTGCAGCATTTTCTGCGTTAATGCGACGATTTCTTTTTCGAAAATTCGCTTCCCGAGCCAGCAAGGTTTCTTTGCTGGGCTGCAGAGAGGTCCCTTTGGGGGAATTTTTCTGGGCACAGGACTTTTATCTGTACGCATGGCTTGGTGTTCTGCAAATTGAGGCGACAGATGGGTCACAGCTTCTCCCCTTTCTGTACCCCTGCTTTTCCACCGCGCAACACACATACACATACACACACACACGTACACATACTCCTGGTAGGGGAACCTGCTGCAGGTGGCGATTGTGCCCGCCCAAGCGAGGGATTTCTGTCTGGCGTGCGCGCCCACAGTGGCCAGCCCCTCAGCTCCAGGGGGCTCCCTCTCTTGGTCTCAGAGGCTGTCTTTGTAAACATGTCTGCCATTCTCTATCATTTATATCAGTAGAACTGTCTGTCTCTGTGCAAGGGGTAATGAGGTCAGGATTCAGAAAACCTAGCATTTGTGCATTAAGTAAATCAAGCACTAATAGCTTGCCTGCTGGATCCCGTTTTGCCTGGGGGCTAACAGTGCCTACAGATTCAGAACTTTTCAGCAAGAAATTATGGTCTCATTGAGTGGTTCAGCAATGTTCTGATAGAGTTCAGAAATGAACTATGCTCCTTTTGGAGAAATGGCATACATTTATATCTAGTTGTAAATGATTGGAACAGGAATGCAGATATATAATCATAATACCTTTATATTCATTGTATGATTAGGGATTTCTGATGTAGGTTCCTCATCTCTCAGGAGGGAAAGCCTGTGGAAAATGCTTTTTTTAAATCGCTTATTCTGTGGTCTGCACGATAAATACATTATTTACAAATACCTACAGCTTTTGCTGTCCCTTACTAGTTAAATATTATTTTGCAATGCAGTCTGGACATCTGTTTCAAAATAGAACAAAACTGTTATATTTTTTAGTTTGTATACTGTTGTCTGTCAGAGTGACTATAATCACATTAAAAAAGTAACTGTGTACAAATTACAGATTTCTTTAGAAAATTGGTTGTGTACATTAACTGTGTATATCCTACTAGCAGATTTAGTTACTTCTGAGAATTTATTTGACTTGAATATAATTAGTACATTAGATGAGATAATTAGTTGTTTTATAGACTACCTAATATTGTCATGAGGCTAGCAAATTGTTTCAAAAACTTTATCTTTTATAATATATTGAAAAACATTAACTCCTAAATTAAAAAAATAAAAAATGATCATGGGTAGTATGTGTGTAATTCAGTGCCTCCACCCCTACTCTCAGCAAAAGTATAGTAAATTCAAAACCGAATGTCCATATTAAAATTGTAAAGCACCAGTTAACATGAATTGGATTAGTTTACTTACTTGGTTGAATAGGAAAAGAATTAATTTTCTTTAGGAGGTGATTGCCTTCATTTAAATATTTAATGTGAGAACTATGTTTATGGGGAAATATATTAGTTCAGGACTGAAGGAATGAATGTGATGAAACTGGAGGGAAAGGGAATATTTCACCTCTAGCGATGGAAGGAGATATGCAGAAATGAAAGGTTTTCCCAGCCTCATGTGATGTGTTCACGCAGAAAGTAGCTGCAATATGTAGTTCAGGGAAACTGGAAAGATGAAAACACACTGCTCTAAGAGGCTTTTTATATATTGAATTATTTTGGTATTGAACCAAATTATATATACATGAAAATCATCTCCTTCTTTCTCTCTTTCTCTTCAGTTTTTACCTCATGCCGGTAGTTTAATAAGGTCAATTACACATTTTAAACTCTAATATGTTTTGTTAAACATATTGATTCACTACAGTGATGAAACATAATGGTTAAACCATAATGATTGAAATGAAAATGTATTTATTTTAGTGAAAAATGCACAATTTTATGATTACTTTGAGTTTCATTTTAAAATATTTAATAATTACATATATTTTTAATACACATCCACACACAGATACACAACCATATAGTATTTAAAAATGAATCACTTCCATTGTGATCTTCTTTGCCCCAATAAAAGAAAGGTCTTTTGACGTATAAAAACTATGCAATTTTGAATTATGCTTCTACTTTGAGCCTATGCATTGATTGAGTAATTTCATCAGACCCACATTACTTGATTGCTTAGAAGTTTCCTAATGATCTGCATGCTGTAGGAAGAACCAGAAAGTCGTGAGTGGAATGGCAATGATATTGTGTTTTATGAGACTATTCAGAAGTCGCTCTGATTTATGTAGCTAGAAAGCTCCAAAGTCTTCGAGATTAGCCACGCTGACTGCTATTTTCTTCATACATCAGTCGTCCCACACTCTTTACTCCCTAAACACAACAGGAGTTTAGAGCACTGCCTTAATTAAGCAGGGATTAGGTGGCATTTCCAGTCAACTGCACAGTTTGTGTTTTGCTTCATATCAACTATGGAAGATCTCATGTTTTAACAGTTTAATATATGGTCCTTTCTTTATCTGGTTCCTGTGCTCACAGAACTGATTGTAAATTAGCTGTCCTCAGTTACATATCTCTACAAGGGAACACTCAAACAGTGTACTTATTCGTATATTATACAAATCACTAGCATATTTTTGTTGTTATCAGTCATAGTAAAATACCTTATGTCAACATGGAGTAGGAAAGATGCATTTATTCATGTTTTTCTCATAAACAGATGATACTTTATCCTCTGAAATCATAATCAACTGTGATATTATATTTGAGAAACCTAAGACAATCCACAGAATATTTTCATTATGAGAATGTTCAAATTAAAGTACAAAATCGGGTAAATAAAAGGTGTCAACACATTAAAAACAATAATAGATTGTAAATGTAAAATACCAGTTATTCTTACTTCTGCACTAAGGATTATTCTGACAATTACAGAATATAAAAGCATTCCCAGAAGATGTGCTGTTCTTTTACCATTTTTTTTTTCAGTTGGCTACATGATTTGCATTGGTTAATGATAACCCCCAGGACTCCTCAAGGATTTTTTGGATTGTGTAAGATGTCTCAATGATATTTTATCCTTTTTCTACTTATAGTAGTTTGTTCCTGAAGTTCTTGATAACTGTGTAAACGTCTAGAAAGTACTAAGGGACTTGGCTTTACTATTCTTCTCTGTATCATTAATACAGTTATTTGGAGCACAATTCAATGTGTATTAAGTTAGACAATGTTGTTATTAATCAAAGATACCAACTATGACATGACTAATAAGCCATTACACTAAGGGCTTTTGCTTTCTACTCCAGGTGAAATGTACATCCACTAAATATCTGTTATAAATTTTAAGCCAAATAGGAATAAAAATCAAGGTGACTAACTTTTGATTTATTCAAAAATAAAAGCCAATTGAAATTGTTAGGAGTGATGGAAGATACATTTTATTCCATTCTGATATCTCAGGCTAATTGTATCATATGGTAATTTTATCTTAAAGGGCCATTGCAATTTTAAAAGCACACTTTTTAATCTAGAAGTTTTTTTTCTTCACCTGTACCTATGTATATGACTTTATTTTAAAAAGTAAGATATTCACATTTCTATTGGATCATCATGATATTTTAGATTACAGATAGCATATTGTGAGTAGCAATACTTAGAAAGTATTACTATAGTATAATGTTTATTAGAAAATACATTTATGGCCTATAAAGATATCTTTGCCATTAGGTGTCACTGCATTCTGAGCTGTTTTTTTGTTTGTTTGTTTTTGTGTTTTTTTTTAGTACTACTTGAAAACCACATGCAAAAATGTCATTTTAATGAGGTTTGTGATGCTATAAGAAAACAGGTAGTTTTTATTTTCAAACTAGAAAAATAAATATGATCCCTGTCTCTTATTCTTGTAAGAATTTAATGCTAGGACATATCAACACACCTGATACCCTCTAAACAAATTAGACTGCTAGACCTAGTGATACAATTTTTTTCTCATATTTAAAATATGAGAGAAATATCTTCTTAAACTAATACTTATTCTCTATGAATAAAATCTAAGACACTAGGAAGGATGCAAGTGTGTTTAATACTGCTGGAGTAAACACACATTAGTGAATAAAGTAGTTTGTTAAGCAGCTTCTAACTGTGGTAGCTCTGCTTACCTATGAGATACTTGAGGTCCCAAACTGATTGTTGTTTTTGAGACAAAACATATGAAAATAGAGTTGTGGGGGAAAAAAAAACACATGGACAGAAAAATATCTAAAAATAATGTCAACCATTGAGTTTTATGAATGACCATATATGTTTTCAGATAATTTTTGCCTGGTTAATTGTATGCATTGTATCGATTCCTTGCATAGTTGCACCTCCACCACTACTATCACTACAAGTACCACAAATATAGGGTTTATTTGTTCATGTAAAACTCATAACTATTCTCACAATTTATTTGTTTTGTAAAAAGGCACTATCTTCCTTCTAGCATATTTCATTATAAGAATAATGGAGGATGAAATGTAGGGCAACTTTTAATCTGATAATTTAGTTTTAACATTGGCAAACTCACATTATTAGAGAATGCAACACTAGTTTAAATGAATGAATGATTTTGTCTTATATTAGATTTTACCCTATGCCAACATTCATTAATTATTGGAAAATTAAATGATTAGACAGATATCTAAAATATAAGAAAAAATACTAAAGCAGTTCTGGAATTGATTATTAGAACATCTATGGATTCATGTCATTAAATTGGCAAATTTTAGCATATTGATGTGGACACACATTTCAGAGAATTTGAAAAACATATGGGCAATGTTAAGGTATGATAAAAAAAGTATTCTGGATTAGAATTTAGAAGGTATTGGACTAAATCTCAATTTATAAATAGCTAATTGAATATATTGGAAAGTTATTTAATTTTTAGTCTTCATTTTTATCAACCCTAAAATAAGATTTAGACTAATGTTCATTTAATCTCTAAGATTATATCAACTAAATGGAGAACAATTGCTATATTTAAGGAGTAACAGAAAGGAATTGGGAGAAGAGATACAGTCAAGTGTGGCTATATTTAATAGCTGCCTTAGAGTGAACTTCAAAAAAGGAAATACAAGGGGAAATAAGGAACATAAAATCTTAATTACTCAAGTTAAGAACTCTTTAAATTGAAGATGTCTTTGTTGCAAACAAGAATTATGTATATTTCTTCATCAGATATTCTGGATAACTAGAATTTGCAAACTGGGAGTGCATCAGGAATATTAACATATGCTTGATATCACTACAAACAAAAGTAGAGTATAAAGAAAGCAACCAATTCAAAGTTCTTCACTATCCTGGACTCCTGTTTCAGGTTTTTATGCTTTTATCCTACTGTTGTTCACCAACTAGTCATCAACGTGAAGAGGCTGAATTGACCCCCGAAAGCTTCTTGAGTAGATAGAGGGAAGCCAAGTGAACACCAGAAGCTAAGCACCAAAGACCTACTTATGGTCTTAAATATTCTTAAATCACTCTGTAGTCAAGTTCCTTATTAACAGATTTTTAAAATGAAAAACATTAGGTAATAAATTATATTACAATAGCAATTCGCGTATGTTTTTCTTTAAACTGAAATAATTAAAAGTACTATTTTAAAAAATAATCTCATTTTATTGAGCAGAGTACCTGATTTTTCATAAGTAAGCTTAAATAAGGTATTTGCTTCATTAATAAAGTCATTATAATTCTAGAAGTTAATATTCTTGAAACTGTATGGTAATATAAGCATTACTACCAACATGTAGTATGTTTGCTAATTCTTTTATTCAGCAAACATTTTATTCTGAATTTACTCTGTATGAAGCATTGCTTTTAGTCTCTAAAATTAAAATGCTGAACCAACAAGTTATGTTTTTGTGTTTAAGGAACTTACATTCTCATGGAAGAGGCAACCAGATAAGAAAATATATGATGTAATGTCAAATATTGATAAATACTATGAAGCAAAATGAGGGAATGAAGGGTGACAAAGTATGTTTTCATTGAAACAGAGACTTGATCCAAAGAAAGGATGTGAACCATGTGGATACCTGATGAAGAATAATTCAGTCAGAGGATATAGCAAGAATGATGGCCATGAGATAAGACACTAAGAAAATCTGCTTAGTTTACTTAAGAAATATATTCAAAGGCAATTGGAGTATAGTTCAGTGAGAAAAGCAGGAAGTGGAAGTAAATGGGGTCTGAGAGGGCACTGAGGAAGGTTCTGTAGGGACTTACAGGTCATGGTAAGGTATTTAAATCTTCTAGGTATATTAGGGTTAAGATAAAATGTGTGATATGAAATAGTTTGTGCTTTAGAAAGATAACATTCTTTGCTTAAGTGCACTGGATGGAGTAGAAGTATAAACTGACAGTAGCAAATTGGATCAAGGTGGTAGCTTAGCTAAATGTACAGTTAGTTGTCAGATTGTGGACACAATGTGAAGACAGGAAAAACAGGATTTTCTGATAGATGAGCCAGGTGGGAGAGATCCAGAGGAAGTAAAGAGGATTCCAAGGTATTTTACCTAAATACATGGAGTAAATGTGTTACTGTTGACTAATATTCAGAATATGGGGGCATGAGCAAGTTTAGGGCACAAATCAAATTGTACATTTATTAAATTTTGTATTTCTATTAGACATCAAACTTGAGAGTTTAAATTGGAAGTTTATTATATGATCCTGAAATTTAGAGGTGAGTTTGGGATTTGAGCTGTACATTTGGGGAATATATCATTGTAAATATAGACTCCTGTAAGAATGGCCATAATCAAAGAATCAAAAAACAGTAGATGTTGGCATGGATGTGGCAATCAGGGAACACTTCTACACTGCTGGTGGGAATGTAACCTAGTATAGCTGCTATGGAAAACAGTGTGGAGATTTCTTAAAGAACTAGAAGTAGAACTATCATTTGATGCAGCAACTCCACTACTGGATATCTACCCAGAGGAAAAAAAGTCATTATTCAGAAAAGATACTTGAACATGCATGTTTATAGCAGCACAATTCACAATAGCAAAATCATGGAACCAACTCAAATGCCTGTCAATGAATGAGTAGATAAAGAAACTCTAATATATATGTGTGTGCATATATATATATATATATATATATATATATGATGGAATACTACTCAGCCATAAAAAAGAATTAATTAACAGCATTTGCAATGACCTGGATGAGATTAGAGACTATTATTCTAAGTGAAGTAATTCAGGAATGGAAAACTAAACATTGTATGTTCTCACTGATATGTAGGAGCTAAGCTATGAGGACACAAAGGCATAATAATCATACAATGGACTTTGGGGACTTGCAAAGAAGGGTTGGTGGGGATAAAAGACAACAAATATGGTGCAGTGTATACTGCTTTGGTGATGAGTGCACCAGGTTCTCACGAATCTCCCCTAAAGAAACTTACTTATGTAACCAAATACCACGTGTACCCCAATAACCTAGGGAAAAATAAAAGAAAGAAAATAATAATAAAATAAAGAAATAAATAAAAATAAAGGAATGGAGGGGAAGACATGCAGAGAGAGAAGACTTCCAAGACTATGTCATTTAGCATTCCAAAAGTTTGAGTCCAAGGAGAGCAGGGGATACAGGAAAAGAGAACTATGAGTAGCCTGTGAGACAGGAGGAAAACCAGGAGTACATGGTATTCTGGAAGCCATGTGAGAAAAGTAATTCTAGAAGGAGAAGTGAAAAACCCTGTTAAATTGTGTGTATGAAAATGGAGATTTGATTGCTGACTTGAAAATGTTGAGGACAAAGATGACTTTAAAGAAAGTGCTCTTAGTGGACTACAAGTGACAAAATACTGATTGTAGAGAACTTGAAGACTTAATAGAATATGAGGAATTCTATGAGTTTTGTCATAAGAAAGTGGTAAGGAAGGGAATATTAGATAAAGGGAAGGATTTCCTTTTACAGCTGGGCATTGGTATATATATGTAATTTTCTGAATGTTCAGTCCTAAGAGAATTATCAGTAAAATGATTTAAAATTGATATACCTTTTTCTTTCAACTTATATAATTCCTGAGTTTGGATAGAAAACATTCAAATAGAAAGGAAACCTGTTTTTCTTTTTCTTTTTCTTTTGTAATTTGGATCAAGTGACACCAGGCCAAACACACTGAAATTAACCTGAGAGAGAAGTTTAGAGTTTAGATTTCATTTAGTTTCCCAGATTGCCATTCAAATTTCATAGAAATTTTTTATCTGAACTTAAGAGCAGATTACATTTTACATAGTATTGCCATAACCTTACAAATGTCATAGATATTTAGTCATTTGGTAATGTACTAATTCCAGGAACACACAATATTTCCATTCTGTTAGTGGTATTAAAATGCATAAAATTCTTGTTATAATAGACAAATTTAAGTCCATTGTAAATTTCCTCTGAGTAAATTCTGTTATGAATTTGATTTGCTTAAAACATCACTTTGGAAACATTTTTTAAAAGTTTTTAATGTGTAGAGGGACAAAAATGATATATGTATTGAGGATCCCTAATCCAAAAATCTAAAATCCAAATGCCCCAACATTTGACACTTTTCAACACTGACATGATACCACAAATAGAAAATTCCACACCTGACCTCATGTGATGGATGCACAAAATTATAGAAAAAAGTTGTATGAAATTATCTTACCTTCTGGCTAAGTGTGTAAGGTATATATGAAGCATAAATGAACTTAATGTTTACATTTAGTACTATCCCCAAGATATCTCATTGTTTATACGCTATTCCAAAATCTGAAAAAATTCTGAAATCCGAAACACTTCAAGTCCCAAGCATTTCAGATAAAGGATACTCAACCTGTAGTAATTACAGGGCAAAGTTTATCATTGCAGCATAGAAATTAAATACATACAATAAATTCATTTGGCATATCATATTCATATGATTCCTGTGACACATTTAAATATTTCCTTTTATGGATTTTTACTTATTTGTGCTAAACAATGGATGATAGATTTTCAGTCATAGGTGGACATGAGGAAAGGAAATGTTCTAAATTTAGTAACCTCAGAATTCAGCCTTTTGAATATGAAGCTTAGTTCTTTCATTAGTATTAACATATCTATAAGTTGTGTATTTTGATTTTGCAACTAAGATAATAATATCTGTACTAAAATAAGCATGCTAATAGCAGGTAAATTACATTTTTTGTGTTCTTTGTTGTTGTAAGTGTTATGTCCTCTATAAAAACATTTCATCTAGTGGAAACAATGTGACATGGATGTCACATGGTTGTTTCTGCTCTGATACATCTGTTAATTGATATGTAAATATGGAATATTTGAACAATGAGAGGGTAGGAGTCTTATAGTTTGAGAATAGCAATGACTCACAAAAAAAGCAAATTGTGTTCTGGCTGGAGCCTAGGAACTTAATTAATGAAATACAGAACATTGAAAGATATTTTCTATTTACTAGTTCATAGCTTCTTGGGGTGGTGAAATATCATTTGAAGTAAATGCTATGTGGACTTAAATCCAAACTTAAGTTGGAATGAACCCCTAAAACTGGTAAAGTGTTTACTATATGTAACTTCAACATCATTAAAATGTCATGTCATTGATTGACTTAGTATCTTAAAATCCAAAGACCAGGTAATATCTTAGCAGCTGTGGTGAGACAGGAGAACTTAGTCCTGGCCATGTGCGGTGGCTCACGCCTATAATCCCAGCACTTCGGGAGGCTGCGGTGGGTGGATCACCTGAGGTCAGGAGTTCAAGATCAGCCTGACCAACATGGTGAAACCCTGTCTCTACTAAAAATACAAAAATTAACTGGGCATGGTTGTGTATGCCTGTAATCCCAGCTACTCAGGGGCTGAGGCAGGAGAATTGCTTGAACCCAGGAAGTGGAGGTTGCACTGAGCTGAGATCGTGCCATTGCACTCCAGCCTGGGCAACAAGAGTGAAACTCCAACTCAAAAAAAAATGAAAACGAAAACAAAACAAAACAAAACAAAAAAAAAAGAAAAGAAAAGAGAACCCGTCCTGTTGTTCTGTTGTATGACATTTAAAGTGAATTAAAATCCAGAAGACTGATTCCTGCTTCTGATAATCTCTGCAATCTGACAACCAACAAAATTGCGTTAGTCGTTTAGTGGCAGTTGCTATCTTGCTGCTCAGAATCCAGATATTCTTTGCTGCTTCTGTGAATGGAAATAACAGGAAACCATTGAATTTTCTTTTTAGATATACCAACAACTCTCAGCATAGCCCAGTGGAAGCATGGCCTATATAAGAACCATTATACGTTTCTTCTTAAATTGTTTTTCAATTTTTAACACCTTATTAATGTGGGTGATGGTTCATCCACAGATGTAAGAGGGACTGCTCTTCTGTTCTCTCGTGGTGTAGTCATGGTGAGTTTTGGACATCTTCTATAATCCATTAATTTCAAGCTGAGAAATTATGATTCAAATCTCATATTCCATTTGCAGAACATATCAATTTAGGGTTACATGAAACCGTAACATGTGACATTTTTGGGCGTTTCACCAGATGTTTTTTTAGACCTATTGTGTGGTTATAGGAATACAGATCATTGAAACAAGACACATTTCATATCCTTAGAACTTTCATGAGTATCTGCTTTCTAAGAAAATATTATAACATTAGGAAGCTGAAAGTAGAACAATTCAGAACTCCAAGCTGAACGAACGACTGTGGTCTACTATGGCACTGGAGATTGTGATAATTCAATAAATGCCATTTTTATGGTAGCCTAAAGGTGCCATAAAAACATATATTTCAGAAAAAGACATAGAAATGGGATCAGGAGGTTATCACATACAAATGGTCTTTATAGTAGAAATCTCATTTCTCAGCTTTCTGATGGTTCACCATATTGTAGCTATAGGCTACAAAGTAAATACAATCATGCCAATTTCAGATCTAAGGAAGAATTTTTTATTATTTTAATTATTTTATTTTTTAAAAATAGATGTCAGTAATTCTCATGCAAGCTTAAGTAATGAAGGAGGAGGCGTTAAGATGTGGTTATTTGGTAATTAATTAAGCTAATGAGATCTTTTCTAAATTTAATACCATATATCAGATATTCCATTAAGCATGATTTCTTGGGTATAGAAAAATTAAATTGCCTTTTTTACTCTCACTTCTGAAGTTAATAGTACACTGTTCTTTCATATTACTGATCTATCCTCACTGCTGTATGTATAAAACATCACTGAAAATGACAGTTTTATGACATTTGACATTTATGACTTTTGACCATGACAGAATAATCTACCCCATGGCAGAAGTAAAATAAAGTTTCTCTACAAGTGGCATAACTATTATTAGGAAAACATATTTATATAGACTTTTAATTATATAGGTGTAACTGAAAACAGGAAAAACATTGAAAACTGAACATAACATTGTTCGCAAACTAACTGGCCAGTGCTTCTATTTTTCTCCACAAGAGTTCATGCTGTGGTTAATAAACAGTTAATAAATAGCAAAACTGGCTGCTTTGATTTTTTCTTTTTATTTTTCCTGTCTACCCTTCAGTGGCAATACTAATGAGCAGTGAAATGGCCAAAAGCAAGGAAAAAGGAGCAAAGGGTTTTAGATAATCTATAAACCAGAAAATCAGTCCCTGAATCCTCATATGCACAGGCTTGCTGAGAAGAAATAGTTTTATTTTCTCAAAACATCACCCAGATTCTGAAGATAGAACTTGCTCTTGGCTGCTGAGTTAGTAAGACGAGTGAAGCTTTCGGGCCACCAAAGAAGAATAAGCTGAATGACACTGATTGGGAGCAAAGTGAAGAATATTATCACCAAAAAAAAACTGCCCTCCAGGGGTGATGCTGCTGACAACCAGGGCCCCAGCGATTGGCTCAGTTGCTTGCATCATATTTATGGTGATTTTTTAAACTAAAATGCAATATAAATTGCAGCTATACTACTTAAAAACTTTAGATAATTATGTATAAACTGGGTTGTATTGACATTCCTATCAATACACATTGAGTCTTGAGCATCTACATTGTAAATACCCTGTTGACCTCCTGTTCATTATATTATAGACCATGAAGAGGAATTTGAATATTGCACTCTTAAAAAGGAACTGTGAAGCATATGACAATGATAAATGCAAAAATCTGATTAGCAATTAATAGAGGGAAAAGAGGGGAGAAGGGAAGGTGATGTGCTGGAGAGGTACATAGTTTCGACATTATTGATGGTGTTTTATTACCAAGTTGGGTGGTTGTTTCACAAGTGTTGGATATATATGTGTGTATATATATATAATTTTTTTTGCCAAGCAATATTATATCTGTTGTTACTCTGCTCACAGAGAAATCGACTGGTTCAGTTCACTTCCACTTTAGTTAGGGAATAAGTTTTTTCTTTTAGGCCCCTCCATCAGGTAGGGTGGCTAAGTTTCCAACCCTCTTTGGAGGGAAAGAGAGTGCATACTATATGCCAGGACTATTTTTTTTTTTTTTTTTTTTTTTTGAGACAGAGTCTGACTCTGTCACCCAGGCTGGAGTGCAGTGGCACGCTCATGGCTTACTGCAGTCTTGATCTCCTGAGCTCAGGCGATGCTCCCACCTCAGCCTCCCTAATGTTTGTATTTTTTGCAGAGGGGATTTCCTCATGTTGCCCAAGCTGGTCTCAAACTCCTGAGCTCAAATGATCTGCCCACCTCAGCCTCCCAAAGTGCTGGGATTACAGGTGTGAGCACCATGCCCAGCCAGTAGGACTATTATATAGCAAGTCAGAGAAGAATTCAGAAGTCTGTCTTCAAGCACAGTGATCCCGGTGATGGATTCAACAATCCAGTTGCCTTTCTCTACCATTTAGAACAGCATCTTTGAATCTTTGTTTCTTATTTGGTGTAGGCAGGGAGCTCCCTTAAATGTTCAAATCAAAGAGAAGAGAGGAAGGAATGTACAGAGAGATAAACTGGTTTGATGCTATGAGAGGTGGTTTGGCATATTTCGTGTTTTGAATATTTCATAATACATATTTTAAATGAGAATGTATAATATTTTTGTTAGTGATATTATACTAGCATTATTACCCTCTATCTCACCCTTGGATAAGAAAATATGAACAATTATTTTATAATGTATCCTTAGAGATACTTACTCCTAAGAAGTGAATTTTTCCTTTATCTTATGTGGATGTTATTCTTGGTTTGATTAATCAAGAATAATTGATAATGAGTCTAATCTACCTAAATGATTTTTTGATATTTTAATATTATGTGTCATTCACTCCCAATTCAAAGTAAGATGTACTGTAATGGTGAAAGAAAAAATACCTTCTTGCAGCCAATTGAGCTTCATGATGTGGCCCTTGATTGAATTTCCAATGGAATAGTTCATTTTAATCTGTACAGATTGGAAGCAATGAGAGGAAGAAAAGTTTCCACAAAACATTCTTACAGGCAGGAAAGAGGTTCTTTTAGAATGTCAGGTCATTCAGGCCTTTGGCCTGAGGATTAGCAGGGGAGATGCCTAGGGAAGCTAATAGGTTCTCAACGCTGCCAAAATCTGCCTCTTGGAAAATAGTTATCTTTAATTTTTGGTGCCATTTAACAAAATGAGGTTGCAGCCAGTGAACTGATCATTCTCTTGAAGTGGGAGTAAGAACAGAAAATTCAATATAGGAAACGAAGAAAGAGAAACCATTTCGGGAGAGAAATGGAGTTCAGTTTTGAACTCAAAATGATTTTGGCATAACTGTGAAGTGTATATCCTAGACAGTGGTTGCACAATGATCCCCTTCCCTGCCTCAGATGGAGAAAATAAAGATTATTTTTCATAGTGGTCAATTCTATTTTGACCTAAAAAAGGAAACTGTGTTTTTTCTAGTCATCTTTTTCTAGCTTTTCCTCAAATTCAACGTTAATAGTGTCATTTCCTATTTAAAATGTGAACCATTTAAAGTATATTCAGGGTACTTACGTTCAGAAAATACTAATTCTACACCAGGAGCCTTATGATCTTTAGTTCCTGTGTCTACTTATTTCTCAGTTTAGAATTAATTTCAAATAATATTACCTACCTTTTTTTTTTCTCTTTTTTTTGAGACAGAGTCTCGCTCTGTTGCCCGGGCTGGAGTGTAGTGTCATGATCTCTGCTAACTGCAACCTCTGCCTCCCAGGTTCCAGTGATTCTCTTGCCTCAGCCTCCCAAGTAGTAGGGATTACAGGCACATGCCACCACCATGGCCAGCTAATTTTTGTATTATTAGTAGACAGGGAGTTTCACCATGTTGGCCAGGCTGGTTTTGAACTCCTGACCTCAGGTGATCCACCTGCCTCGGTCTCCCAAAGTGCTGGGATTACAGGCATGAGCCACCACCCCCAGCTGATATTACCTACTTTTGAAAATATTTCTTTTTTCTTAGTATTTCTGTTTTTTACTATAAGTGTACATTTTAAAATCAAAGTCTGGTCCTAATTTTAAGAGAATGACACCATTAATTTATTTGATGTTGATTTCCAGTCAAAAGAGTTTTAAAACAGAATGATCTTTGACAGAATCTTAGGTTGTCAAATATAAAATAAAAAGATAATTTTTGTTTCTTGTTCATAATTTCTTTTATAGTTTCATATTGAATGTATAATCCTCTTACATAAATTAATAGAATTACATAGAAGGATCAAAATATGATTTATAGAATTTTGTGTTCTTTAGTTACATGTTCTCTGAAAACATAATTAGCTAGAGGAAAGGAAACTTGTGCTCCAAGGATGGCAGAAGTAAAGCCTGAAGTGGGACAGAGGTCCCATTTAGAACCAAACTAAAGGAATTTTGTTGGGACTTCAGGCCTCTTTTTCCCCCTCCCCTAGAAGACTCTACCTTCATTGTTAAGGACCTGTGTTTTCTGACAAGAAAAGGCATTTGCAAATACCGATCTGGAGATGGAAGAATGTGAAAGCAGAGGCAGTGCGCTTGTGTTTGCGCAAAAACACTGTTCAAACTGAGAAGTGGGGTAGAGTGGATCCACATAAGCCAAGTGTTCTTTCTGTCTCTTTGCATCTTTGTTTAGAGTCTAGCTTTTCAGCATGTTTTTTCTAATATGTAGGGTCAATGATAACTTCAATAAAAACAATTTAGGTATGGAATTATTGGAACTTAATTTAACCATCTCATTCTTTTTTGCTCTTAATAAGTCAGTCCATTGTAAAAGAGCCAAGAGTGGAAAATTGAGTGCTCCAATGGGAAGGAAGGATCTCAGCATCTTTCTCTTGCTCCCAGGCAGTCTAATGAATATCAAGGTAGATTAAATATAAGAAATTTAGAATCAGTGGAGCATAACTTGAATGAGTTGACCCAGTCAAAAATTGTGATGATTGGTCATTTTTATAAACAGTCAGAGTAGGATAGAGTAGGAAAATATAAGTGTTGTATTTGATGTCAGGGTTATATGTTCAAATCTTGCCTTGGTCTTTTTGCTACTTCCTGGCTGTGAAGTTCTTGGATGAGTAATGGAATTTTCAAAGTCTCAAATTTACCTGCTCCACCTCATCTGTTATATGGATACATTGCAATAAAATTTAAAATATGGACTTATGGACTATTGCAAATAAGGTTCATACTTCAGGAAATTGAACTTGCAGCTTACATGTACTGCTAATCAGGGTCCTAGATTGGGCATTAGAAAGTGACATGAGAAATGTGAGATCAAATAGAGTTCCCTGTTTATCCCTGTTCCTGAAGGATTTAGATTTATAACTATGGCTTTTCTACAACATATAAATCAAAGTTGAAAGCCTTTCTGGTAAGTATGTGGATTTAAGGTTAACTGTTCTTTCAAAGATGATATTTCATTATAAATTTACATGAAGTAGATGGCTAAAATGTTTGCTAGGGCTGATTCTGATGTTGAGCTCTGCCTTGGTGGCCACACTCTTTTCTTGGCTTTGGTCTAATATAGGATGATCTCCTAAATGTATTGTCCAGTTTATTGTCCAAACCAGGACTCCTTTCAGAATAAAAGGGATAATATACTATTAAGATTGCTCTTGGCAAAGGAAAAATGCTTGAGGTGATAGATATCCCATTTACCCTGATGTGATTACTACACATTGCATGTGTGTATCAAAGTATCTCATGTAACCTATACATATATACACCTACTATATGCCCACAAAAATTAAAAAGTGTTGCTGTTGGGGTGAAAAAGACACATTTGGACTGATTTGGAGGCAAGCTGGGGCAAATAAGCACCCTAGTATTAGAATCCTGCCTGTGGGCCTGTGATCAGCTTGAAGTTTGGCTCAGCCTCAATGTTCCCCTAGGTATATTCTCTTTCAATCACCAATGATTCTGTCTTAGTAGCAGGTTATTCTTTCCTTTTATGCTGATTAAAGAAACAAATTATATTTTGTTTTGGCTGTTTTATTTTTAATTACTTAGAGGACTTTTACTTTTTCCTTCACAGGCAGCAGAAAAAAGGACAAATAGCTAAGTATAAGTTGTCTTCCTTCATATAAACATATTTAATTGATTTTTAAAAATCAGAATCTAGTGCCTGTAATTGCTCCCTTTATTATTTTTATTTGTCCTTTCTCCCTATCTGCTAATTGAGTGCAACTTCTAGCAGAACTGATTGGATATTGGCAATTGCATGAATTCATACCCAACCTCAGATGCTTTTACAAGTATTCTCACATGGAGTGTACTGTTTTTTAAAAATGTAAAGATAGTTTACCAAAAAGATTAAAATTTGCTTTACCTTGAGTCCCAAGAGAAGAAATCATCAAGTAACCAACAGTTTTGATCATTTTTATTTTTTACAGAACTCTATTATAAAGTAACAATGACTTCAAATAAGATGTTAGCCTTAACAGTTAGTTTCATGAGTGTATATACATTTTTAAAAGGCTATTTGTTATAGATAATAACTATAAGATATTGTCTTGCATTTTTGAATAAATTCTTCTATAGATACCATGTTATCTAATTTATTCAACCTCTACAAACTTTTGTCTCAGGTGTGCCCTTTCTCAGTTTCATGTACAAGTCATTAGATTCTCCTAAACGTTTTTTTTCCTATCTCTGTTCCAAAGTCCAGTTTTACCTGAAGAAATGATCATGTGGTAACCTGCATTGGTCTCTTCCCCTCATTCTCTTGCTCTTTCATTGCTGGCCTACTTTATGTAAACCTTATTCCTTGTTTTACTTCTGGCACCCCAGGTTTTTGGTGGTCTTATCACTTTCTATGTTTTCCACATGAAACTGGCTTTGAGAGCATCATTCTCACACTGTGTTCTGAAGATTTCCACCTTCCTCCTTTCTTCTTCTTTGGTGATTTTGGCCTGATCCTTAAGTCACTTTCCTTTAGAAATTACATGATCATAGACTCGTTCATGGAAAGACTGTTAGAGATTGTCCAGAGCCTAGGACCCTCCTTTTGCTAATGAGCACATTGAGAGGTTAAGTGGCTCAAATGCTTCACAGGTAGGAACTTTTTGAATACTCTATGAATTTTTACTAAAAATAGGAATTATATTCATATCATCAAAGTAGTATTAATGTGGCCTATTAATGTGGGCTATCTAGGAGATAGAAATAGCCTGATTATGTAGAATTCGTTAATTGTTTTCATTACATGGAATCCATTTTACTTGTGCTCTACTATATTGTATTAGAGTACAATAATTAATTCCTTTGAAGCCTACTAAATATAAGGTAAGAGGTAACTAACCCGATGTTTGGAGAACTATTCCTACAAGCTGCTAGGTGCAGTGAATGTATCATCCTCTAGGTTTCTCACAGAATTTAGAACCCAGCAGAGTTTACTCCAGTTCCAAATCCTATTTCTTTTCATACAGATGCAAACCCTTTTCCACAGCTTGCACTCTCCACTCTTCTTTCCTGCTGTCTCTCCCGCCCATCCTTTCTCTGTCCCCAGGCTCAGATTGGAACTCTTTTCTTCCCAGATTAACTAAAATTAATTCAGTGTCTATCAGAAACATGTCACTATGTATACATGTATTTGCTTGAGAATATTTTAAATTGGTGCTAAATGATACTTTTGTGTTGTAATCCTCTTATTTGCAAAGGCTACCTAAAATATTCTTGATTATATTCTGCACAGCCTATAACATGTTCTTAGGTTTCCTATGCTGTGTTTATCCTCAATAATAAACTTTTATATACACATACATACACACAGACACACATACACACACTGACTTTGCAAAGCATCTTCTGTATCACTGTAGGAAGCCTTAAAGTAATATTAAATTAACAAAACGATGTGTATATTGCAAATGCAAATGAAATCTCTATGATTTATTCAAATTATAGTGAAAATCTATATATGTTGGTATGGATACGCATTTGTCACCAGGACTGGTTTGTTGAAGGTTTATAATAGTCAAACATATTTTGTAATTTATGTTAAAAAGACATGAGATAATTTTTCATAGTTTTCAAATATCACTGATTGAACAAATACCATTGTAATAATATTAGTGGAAATCAGAGTTCAAAATTATCACACTATATAAGAAAAATCTCTTCCAAAAATCCAACTGTACAAAAATTAAATCAGCTTTGCTTTTACATATTTCCTTCTGATTTCAGTCTTTGTGCATGCACAACTGAGCATGCTATAATATATATACAGTATATGATTATATGTTATATTTATGCACCCATCTCTATCATTATTTCAGTAGATATTACTAATCTTGGAGCTTTAATTGTTAATTCATTGAACTAAAAGTCATGGAGCTTGTCACATGTGTCTCAGCTCAAATGCCATTTTACCCAAATTTTAGCACTTATGGACAATTAATTTTAACCTTCTTTACCTTAGTGTTTTTATATGTAAAATGTAGATATGACCACCTAACTTGAAGGGTCAAATGAAAAATACATTAAGTAAATGAAACAGATTTTGAAAGAATGAAAGTGACTGGCCCACAATGAATTTTCAGTCAATATTAGCTTCCTTCCCCTTTCTTCTGTGCCTTCCCTCAAAACTTCATAAATATAATAAATGTAATAGGCTTTATTTAAATAATTGTACATTTTACTTCGGTCTGTTTTGTGCACATTTGCCAAATATCTTGAGGCTAGAGTTAATTGATTTTTGTAATTATGTCAAGTGAAGAGGAAAACTGCCTATGAATATATGAGTTATTTATATTCCCATTTTCAAACTCAAACAAAGAGATTTGCTATTTGTTTAACATGACAGAAAACACCTAGTACAAATTTTTGTTATTTTTTTTTATTCTTTCTCCTTTTGGCTTCAGAACTTTCATAAAATAGGAATCTTTCCAGTTGCTGATAAACCCATAATCTTTCTACTGTTTGGATTCATTTTAAGACATAACTCTTCTTTCATGACCATTTAACTTTATACTTTTATATCTTTAAAGTCATAATCTCTTCAACTTATATTGTTTTCTGATTTTTAATGTTCATATTTCAGCAATCAATTCTTAATTTCTTTTAACTTTATTTAAAAAATTATCCACATTCCCGGGTCTACTCTTTTTCTAAAACTTCTAATATATACTGTACTGAAAAGTTTGTTTTCTCCCATGTTTATGTAAGATAATTCTATGCATGAAAAGCATGCTTACATGAAAAAAAAAATAGAGGGAGATAAAATTTACAGGGATTTAGGTAAGCATTTAATTCTCTTGGCAGTTTTACATACTGGAACTGATTTACTAACTGTTCTTTTATAAAATTAAACTAGACTTGTCTTTCAGAATTGAGCTATCACTGTGATTTTAATCAACAAAACCAGTTCCTAGATTTATAACTGATTAAAGGTCAGTAACTTATTGAGACATTTGAAGGCAAATCAGAACAATGGGCATAAGTACATTGAACATAAGTCCACAATACTAATTTAAAGGTATTTTAATGAAAAACGACTTTTATTGTATTGTAGATTTAGAATTATTATTACTAAAATACAGCTAAAGTACTTCTATGGTGTATAAAGGATTATTGAACTAGTTTGCCCACCTTTGGTGCCACTATCATGAATGTAATAAATAAATACAGTCCCCTTAACCCTACTTTATCTGTTCCTAAAAATACCCAGTGGGATTCTATAGAAGATATAGAATATATAGGAAGGATAAAGTGAAAATAACTACATCCATAATCTGTAATGAAAATGATTTATTACTTGTTATTCATGGTCACCTATAAAAACCAAATAATCAGAGTAACATTTATTAAGTACTCACAATATGCCAATCATTGTTGCAAGCACTTTCTAGGCATTATCTCATTAACGTGTAGCAATAATCCTAATAATGCTGGTGTTATACCCATTTTGCAGCGGAAATAAAGGAAGTTTAACGATGCTATATAATTTGCATAACTTCTTTGAGGCACAGAAGATAAATAATACTGTCTGATATCTGTGCTTATTTGTTCCTTTATTAACTGTGTCAAGAACAGTTTTCACTGGGTTTGTATCTTTTCCATGCATCCTCTGCACTTCTTTTTTCCTCAGGTAGTCCCCTTGCCAACAAGAAGCCACATTCCATTCTTTCCTAGAGCCCTCTCTGATTTTCTGATCACTGTGATCCATGTTACTCCACACAGTTCTACTACATTGCCACATTGTAGTGTTTGGCAACTCTTTGCTGCCAATTGTAAAGAATTAAAAAAAAAAAAAGGTGAAATATTTCTTCTACAGAGTGGTCATTAAAATATCCTAGTTTTTTTTTTTTTTTGGTGCTTTACAAATAGCTATAATTTTAAGGTAGCTTTTGCTGCATCACACAATGTCAGTGATTGCTCTGAAATCACTAATAGGCTCAGTGTCTACCCCTTTAAGTATCTGTTCACGTCTCTCCAGTTTGTCAGTATCAAGTAGTTGAAGCTAGCATGCACTTTGTTTCACATTATTCCTAGATAATTAAATATCAGTTTTTAACAACATTCCTGCCTGTAATCCTAGATTTTTTTTGTGTGTGTGTGCCCTCTCAATCTCTAGTCCCAAGTTAAACAATTTCACTCAGATCCCCATTTTAGAGTGTATCACATGGTAGGGAGTAACTACACATATGTCACATGTATTCTATGTTTTATCTTTCTTTCTAATTGAGAGATAATAGTGCTTACTTAGCCATGATTCCTTGGCCTAGTATTATGGAAATTTGCCAGACCTTTACAGTAAACTAGCCCAATACTACATAAAACATTTAACCGATATTCTTCCCTTATTATGAAAAAACAGATTAAATTTAATTATTTCACATAAATATTTCAACTGTTATAGTTTCATATTTTTAAAAAATAAAATTTTTAGAACATATGTTTCAATGTGTTTCTTCCTGAAATTTTGTTTGCCTCTAATCCGCAAGACATTTCAAACATTGTTTCTGAACATGTATTCTTTGGCTGTTCCCCTCACATAGAGAATAGAAAGAAACTAAAAAAGAAATTAACAATGATTAAAATAATACATGAAATAGGAAGTTAAGCCTATAGTGCATTATTTACAGTAAGTCATTTTTATTTGGTAAGATGATGCACTGCATTAAAGTCATCAGGAAAGGAAAAAAAGGAAAACATAAAAGATTATTTTTACCATTATATTTTCAGTTTGCTTCTAATATATGCTAATGTATAAAGTGATAAATGCTCATTCACTTGAAAAGGGGCTATATAAGATAGAGACAGGGAGAAATGTCAAATGTCAAATAATAGCAAAAACAAATAATACACACATTCAAGAGGGAGAATGACCTTCAGAATGTCTAACAGCTGCATGTGGTCTAGGTCTCTGCTGGAACAGGATAAGGACTGCATCTTATGCCATGTTAAATGTTCTTCTCTGCAGGAGTACCAGTGCAGGGGAAAGGTGCAAGAGAGTGACAGGTCATTTCAGCTAATGTCAGCCAGATATGTGGACTTTATCACTAAGGATACCAGAGATTTACGGAATGGAACACTTTGAAGTTCAGCTAGAATGGTTGAAAATAAACATTCAAAAGTAATCACAGCATAACTGACTTGCGTTCATTAGGAAAATGATGACAACTTGTTTCTGTTATGTGTGGTTATACTCCTACTATATTTGCATTCACCTCTGCTAGCTTCTCAAGTAATCATGCCAAGGACACTGGTATCTCTTTCACTAGAGACGATAGATTGAATTCTAAATTTACTATAGCATTAAACTTGTATTTTTCCCTGGATTGTTCTTGAATTTTCTTGTTTTGAAAGGTAATTTTATGCCAGTGATCACAAAGAGCATAATAAAATGTAACCTGAGAAAAACCTTTGTTAGCTTAAGGAACTAAAAACAACATTATTTTGTTTTTGTTTTTGTTGGGTGTTCAGAATAAATTTAAAAAGCAGAAGCACCTGTAAAAAATAAATCTTATAGGAGTGTGCTTTTCTAACTGCTACAGCTAAGGATTAGTTAATACCTACCAGGAAGTGTTTTCTCTATGTTAATTTCAGTTTTCATGTTTCCTCTTTATGTCCTTGCAAATTATTATTTGTTCATTTATTTTTAGCAGAAAAGAGAAGATTGGACTTGAAGCTGTAATAAATTATTATTTCACATTATTTTTAAATAATTTACTCTCTGGATGTCCCTAGTCTCCTGGGTAGAGTTTGCTCTGTGTGCATGTGTATATATATGTGTGCACACGTGCATGCTAATTTTACTTGATAATCATTTTTTCCATGTCTAGCTTTCACTATTCAAGATTATTAACCCTAAATTGTTAATATTCCAAGAATAATAATTCCAAATGGTTAAGGATCACAAGTGGAATAGTACCAAAATTCTTAAACTTTTTTTTTCTGAGGTTCTGATCCTCTAGGAAGCTGATAGTACAGAACTGTGCTTTCTGGCATCTTTTTAAGCCCTCTCTGTTTAAACTTTGGAGTTTATTATAAAAGGAAAGAAAACCAAAGATGACATCTACATACTTTATTTCACTATTTTAGCTTACCCAGAATCATGTTGAATTGCATGAACTCAATTCAATCATATTAATGTTTCTCCCTGCTTGCTCACTTTTAATACTCATTTACTTAGTGTCTGTCCTGTTGGTCATCTGTAAGATAAAATTGGCAGAAAATTTTATGTAATTATTATTTCATTGCATTTAAATCTCATCCTGTCTACTTTATAGGGTTGTTAGGAGGCCCAAATGAAAAATTGCAAAGCACAATGATATATATTGATTATTTTGATATTTAGCACATTTTGTAGAATATCTACATATGCCCTGGGTAAACAATGATAAACAAAACAGGAAAAACACTCAAAAATCTTGTCTTCCTGCAGCTTACCTCTAAAATGGAAGACAGGCAATAAAGAAATGATGACATATGCAGGTCTATGAAGAAAAAACAGGAGCAAAAAGGAGTAGAGAGTGATAGAGGATATGAATTTAGATTGGGGCCAATGACATTGTGTCTGAGGAAATGACATACAACAGAGACTAAAACTAAGTGATTATTCAGGAATAGATTATTCTAGTGGGAAGAAAGAGTAAGGAAAAGGAGAGAAGAGAGAGAGGGAAGAGAAAGGAGAAAAAGGAAGAGGAGTGTGGGAGGAGAGAGAAAGAGAGAGAGAGAGAGAGAGAGAGAGAAACATGCTAGACATTTTGAAGAACCAGCAAGAATGTTAGTGTAGCCAACAGTGAGGCAGGCAAAGGTGAGTAAGGTAGATCAGTTCAGGGAAGAAAACATAACATTATTTAATCCATTGTGGGCCACATTGCACTATGATAACACTATCATGTCATAGAGTCTCACCATTGTTTAAGATGTTTAAATTTTTTAATAAGAATATATCCTCACCCTCCATTGTTTAGTCAAAAACCTCTCCCTGAATATCCTGACAACATGATAGAGGATCTGCTGTTCCTCTTCAGAGTTAGTTTCCCTGCTTGGAAGTCTCCTTGACAGCAGTAACCAGAATCTTGCAGTGGTTTGGATGGCTGGTTTTAGTAGTAATGACCTCTGTACAAGCGTGTCTCACTTTAAATTGAATGTCCACAAGGCACAGATTACAGATTACCTCTACATGTTAATTGGATCTATCATACTACTTGGGCAATATTTATAAATAGAGTTGGTAAGATTTCAAGAATTCCTCCCCTCAAGAAAGAAGAATGCTTAGATAAATTTTTATTCATAGAGACAATAATTGGAAACGTCTTATTCATTATTCCAAAAAGAATCTTCTTATAGTTTCTATAAACAAAGTAGCTATATATAATATAAACTTAAGTTTAAACTTGACTTTATATTATTTCTTTTGTGAAAAACCATTATATATATACATGTCATTATAAAATATATACATATATCATATAGCCTGTGAATTACAGTGGAAATTCTAAGTTCTTGAAACAAATTTATAGCTAGTAACTAAAGAGAAATTAGAATGTGAAAAAGTCCTGAATTTTTTTCAAACTCATCTTCTCAAATGTATATGAAAATGATCTCAATTAGGATATTTACATTTCTAGGAAAATATGGTGTCCTTTAAAAGTATGTACTAGCATTTCTTTCACTTATCAAAATTCATTTAAAAACTCTTTATTGAGCAATTACTACTCTGTTCAAGGCCGTGTATTATTCACTGTGGAGGTACTACATTAAATAAAATTGTAGAGTTCGTCCTACTTGTAGTTCATAGGAGATTGAGATGTATAAAGAATTGTTGCAAGACACAGTTCATGCAGTTTGAATCATTATTGCCAAATAATGTGTCAGACTGACCTTGATTTACGTTTTGAATAAAGTTTTAAATGGTTAAAATATTTTAATTTCTATTAAAGTTAGCACAAACTCTATATATTATTTTTAAGTAGAAAGGCAAGAGAAACTATGTGCTAACCACAAAAAGTGCCAGTGGATAGGCAGTCTGAAATTTAGACATTAGAGGTGAAATTCAGGTTACAGCACTTAGCCCAATCTGTCTTACTTTATAGTTAGCTGAGCATTGATCTGTCTTCTAGTATTTGTGTTACCCCAGAAGGAAATGAATTTGCCTTACATATTTTGCTGCTCCCATGAGGAATGGCACTTTGCTTTTCTTTTATTGAGGGTAAGCAAATACTTGTGAAATAATAGAAAGATAGGAAAGGAGGAAGGAAGAAAGGGAATGCATACAGACACACAGTATCTACTAGTTTTTCATTTGTTATTTCTTCTAAATTCAGAAAACTGGAATGACTCAATAGCTGACACAATTTATATAAAAAACAGTCAAATTGCTAGTGTTTAGAGAGCAGACCCTATTGAGCCAGACAATTTTTTAAAAATCCTGGCTTACATAACACTGTAATCTTCTACATTTTAATTTATACAGTAGAGTTAATTCCTATTTCATTGGACTTTTAGGCTTACTTTGAATAAGATGAGGTATTTACAAATCTAACACACAATAGAGGCAGGAACACTTGCTGCATGATTTCCTAGCATTATTTTCCCCTACCTCTTTCCAGTATGTCCTGATTTCACTGTGGATATCTCTACAGATATTGCTGCACTAGGAGTAAAGCATGTGACCCAGGCTTCATTAAACCATTGCATGTGATTTTCTTGTCAGTGGTAGTTGGTAAGGGGGTCACATATGTCCTAAACTGGCAGAGTTTCAGAGAGTCTCAGAAATTATGCTTGAAGCTTAGAAACTTGAACACATGTTTACCCATTTTCTGTGATAGTACTTTTCTCAGTCCCTTTCTGTTGCTATAGGATAATATCACAGACTGGGTAGTTGATAAGGAAAAAAAAATTTACTTGGATCATGGTTTTGGTGGCTGAGAGGTCCACCATTGAGGGGCTGCATCTTGTGAGGGTCTTCTTGCAGCATCATCTAATGGCACAAGGCAGAAGGGAAACAGGGCATTCGTGAGAGAACAAGAGATTGAACTCACAGCCTCAAGCCCCCTTGTAATCAGCATTAGATCATTCATAAGGGTGAAGCCCTCATGACCTAAACACTTCCTGTTAGATCCCAGCTCCCACCACTATTGCATTGGGGAATAAGTTTCCAACACATGCTTTCTGGGGAACACATTCAACCATGGCATTCCACCCCTGGTCCCCCAAATTCACATCCTTCTCAAATTGAAAAATGTATTCATTTCATCCTATAGTCCCCCAAATCTTAACTCATTCTAATATCACCTTACAAGTATAAAGTTTAAAGTTTCATCTAAATCAAATATGGGTGAGACTCAAGGCATGATTTATTCTGAGGCAAATTATCTTCCATCTGTGAAATTAACAAGTTATGTGCTTCCAAAATACAATGGTGGGATAGGCATAGGGTAGACATTTCCATTCCAAAGGGGAGAAGAAGGCAAGAAGAAGAGAATAACAATTCCCATGTGAGTCCAAAACCCAACAATGAAAACAAAATTCTTAAAGCTGTAGAATAATCTCCTTTGACTCCATGTTGCTCATCCTGGGAAAACTGGAGTGGGGTTGGGCCCTTAAGGCCTCAGGTAGTCCTGTTTCTATTGCTGTCCTGGGCTCAGTCCACTCAGCAGCTCTCACAGATGGGAGTTTTGTTCCTGCAACTCTACCTGGCTGGAATTGTACTCTGGGGGCTGTATAGTTCTGAGGTCTTGAAGGCAGCTTTGCCTCCCGTGGCTCCACTAAGCATTACCCTAGTGGATACTCTCTGTTGTGGCTCTATTCCTGTAACAAGTCTCTGCCTGGTCTCCCAGGCTGTCTGAGACATCCTTTGAAATCTGGATGAAGGCCAGAATGGCCCCACAGATCTTGCATTCTGCTCATCTGCAGAGTCAGCACCATGTGTTGCTTGTGTGTACATGGTGACACAAGCTGCAGCTGAGCTCACTGGAGCCACGATTAGGGGTCAGTTGAGCCAATGTTCTGGTGGCCAAGGAACACTGCACTGGAATGTAGTGGGCAGAGTACCAAGCTGGCCATGGGCAGTGAATGCTGAGGCCCCACAGGTGCCTTTCTGGAAACTTTGTCCTCAAGATCTTAGTTTGCCTCCAAGATCTCAGAAATGCCTTTGGGGTCATTCTCCCATTATGTTGAATAGCACTTGACTGCCTTCTATTTGTACTAATCTCTTTAGCAGATGGTTGCTTGGACACTCTCGGTTTGCTCTCCTAAATAAGCCTTTTTCATCTTTACATGGCCAGGCTATGAATTTTCTAAATTTTTCCCTTGTGCTTCCCTTTTATTTATAAATTATATCTTTGAATAATTTTTCTCCATTTGCATCTTACTATACATGGTTAAAACTAGACAAACAACTTCTTCCGTATTTTGTTTAGAAGTTTATTCCACCAGATATTCTTTTTAAAAACATCTCATTTATTTATTTAGATATGGGGTCTTGGTTTGTTACTCAGGCTGAAGTGCAGTGGCATGATCATTGATTAGCATCAAATTCCTGGTTTCAAGTGATCCTCCTGCCTCAGCCTCCTAAGTATCTTGGACTACAGGCATGTGCCACCACATGCAACTAATTTTCTTTTCATTTTTTAGAGATGAGGTCTCACTATGTTACCCAGGTTGGTCTCAATCTTCTGGGCCCTTGCAATTCTCCCATCTCAGTCTCCTGAGTAGCTTGGATTATAGGCACAAGCTACCCAGACTGGCTCCCACCAGGTATCCTGGTTCACTGCACTTAAATTCTGCCTTGCATGAAATCCTAGGGCCTGGACACAATTCCTCCACATTCTTTGCTACTTTATAACAAGGATGGCCTTTACTCCGTTTTGCAATAACTTGTTCCTCATTTCTGTCTTAGACCTCATTGGAACTGCCTTTGCCATCCATATTTCCACCAACATTCTGATTGTGACCACTTAAGTAATCCCTAAGAAGATTTAGGCTTTCCTTACAGCTCTTGTTTTCTTCTTAGCCCTTGCTGGAATTGCCCTTAATGTTCCATTTACAGCAATCTATGCTTTTGTTAGCCTGCTCCTCCAAATTCTTCCTGCCTCTATCCATTATCGAGTTCCAAAATCACTTCCACATTTTCAGGTATTTGTTATTGCAAACACAGAGATTTATTTCTTATAGTTCTTCAAGTTGGGATGCTCAAGAGCATGGTGGTGGTATTTGGTTAGGACTTTTGTACTGCATCATCCCATGGCAGAAGGCAGAAGGGTAAGAGCACATGAGAGGAAGAGAGCAAGAGGAGTCTCAACTCATTTTTTTTTTAACAAGCCCACTCTGGCAATAATGAATCCACTCTCTTTATAATGATATTAATGCCCACAAGGTAGAGCTCTTGTGACGTAATCAGCTCTTAAAGGTCCCACCACTCAACACTACTACATTGGGGACTAAGATTCCAACACATAAATTTTGGGGGACACATTCAAATCATAACAGTACTGTATGTGGATGAAAAACCTACATTGCTCTATCTTGGCTTTCAGCCTGACAACAAAGCCAGCGTAAAGAACAGAGCTGAGCCAAGAAAATCACAGAGAAACAGCCAAGTTTTGATAGTATTGTGAACCTCTGGATCAAATTGTGCCTGGAGCCTGCCCTCCCTCTAGAGTTTTCATTATACGAGTCAATAATTTTCTGTTCAAAGTTGATTTAGTTTTCTTTTTTATACTACATTAAGAATTTCAACTGATACAATAGGTAGTCAATAAATCTCAGCTTCATGACCTCTTGAGCAGTTGAATACTATATTGGAAAGGGTCACATTCCTTGTGGCTTTTTATCTTGTTGTTTGAAAGAACTGTGGTCTAAGAAAAATTATGTTTAAAGTTTTAACTTCAAAGTTAGCATCAAGCTACACCCTTTGCAAAATGAGAGTGGTATATTACAAAGTTTGGCATGAAGTTACTCTCAGCCTGAGTGGGTTGGAATCCCAATCCTTTTAGACACTTGCTATGTGACCTACAATGATTTATTCAACATATCAGAACTTGTTTTCTCATCACATAAAAGATCTTGGTATTCTTTTCTCACAGATTTATTGTCAAATAAGAGAATTGCTGCAAAGCACTGAGAGATTTGCCCAGCATGTAATGAACTCTCAGTAATCATTAATCATTATTATGATTTATTTTTCTTTCAGTCTGACTTTGGGGAAAAGTTATGTTAGGAGGCTGTTGAATCTCAATTATGATTTTCAGTATAAAGCAAACGAATCACAGGTATCATGTGTTATGAGTAAGTCAATGCATTTCCCAATTGATTTGAAGCACTTTTTCTTACTTATGCAATTAAGGAAGTCTAAAGTGTACAATAAAAAGTTATTTGTATTTTAAAGGGTATACAATTACTGGGGAATATTTTCTGCCAAATAAAAAATAATGAGTTACTCAGAGAGATGGTTGAATGTCTAGACTTGAACGGTAATAAAAAGCCAAATGCCAAATTTGCACATAAAAATCATCTTAGAAGTGTACCCTGAGTGATTGATTCCAAGCATTGGTTTCTCTGATGCTTGAGAAGTCAATAATTGAATAGTTTTTAAAGAGCTGTGTGGTGGTCCATGGAAGGAATGTCACTCTTTTTTACTTTATTTTATGAGGACAAAATTTATGTATGTACACTGACAAACTTACAAATGCAAAAAAATTAAATTGCTGCATAATTTTATTATTTAGGGATAAGAATGGCTAACATTATAATGTATGGCCTTGATTTTCATTACATACACACAAATATTATATTTGTGGTAATGTCTGTGTTATACAAGTACATACATATGTGCATGTGTGTACACATTTATTTGTAAGTAATTTAGAGTTCTGGCTTCATGTATGCTTAGTAATTCTTAGATGTCATAAGGACACCACAATCTTCGTATATTTAGAACTGATATCCTTTTCTAACCCCTTTTTCACTCACAGCTTCATTACAATGTCTGTTTCAGTGACAGGCAACAACATCTAGCAGTTGGGAAAGCCAGATCCCTATAAAAATGCTTGAAGCCTCCTTTATTCTCTAACCTCCTAACCAATTAAACATGAGTCCCATTGTTTCTGCTTCCTAAATATCTCAAATCTGTCCATTCCTCCACATTTCTACACTTGATCTTAGCCAAAAGGCCGAGAAGCGATCATTCCTCCACATTTCTGTACTATTCCATAGCCCAGGTTCCCATCATCTCTGACTTTGGCTGCTGCAGTAACTTCATAACTTGCATATTGGTGTCCACTACCCCTACTGACCTATTCTCCTCAGAGTAATTTGAGTAATATTTTAAAATTAAAAATACCATCATGTCCCTACTGTGCTTAAAATCTGTATGTTACTATTTGGCCTCCATGGGTCTTAAGATAAAACATTAAACGTTTTACTTGACTTATAAGTCTCTAGATTTTTAGATCTCTACCTCCTCACCAACCATTTCTCCTCTTATCTTTTGCTTTTTTAGTTTCTCAAAGGTGTCATGCTGCTTCTTCAGCACCATTGATTTTTTTGCTTCCCATATCTAGATGACTCTTGAAACGTCACACCCATCAGGCCCCACAATTCTAATCAAATGTTATTTCCTCACTGGAGTCTTTTTGGCTTTACGGACCAAGTCAGGTCTTTCATTTTTTTTTTTTTCATGAATTTTGCTTATACTTCACAGCATTTACCTCAGTAGAAATTAAAATGTGGTGGTTCTTTGAAACTTTATATAATATGTCTCTCATGCTACTATATACTTCACAAGGTCAGGGACTGTATCTTAACTTATCAGAGCCATATCTCCTTTATGCTAACATAGACTTTGCTCCTAAGACTGCACATAATCTTTTGTCCTTTTATTGTATCATAAACTCTGTCTTATCTTTTCTAAAATAATGTTTTTAATTTTGGATTGTTGTTTCACTGTAAAGATAGAAAACAGTTTATTTAACCAAGCCCCCTGTTATTGGACTTTTAAATTATTTTTGTCTACTTACTATAAATAATATTGCAATGAGTTCAGGAATTCATTGAATTAAAGGCATTGCAGCTTAAGTTCACTACAAGCAGAGCCTGAGTTGGGGATTCTTGGGTAAGTAATTTATTGATGAATGTGCCCAGAAGAAAACTGAACTGAGTGAGGAAAGCAGAATAGGGCAGAGGTAGAAGCTAAGTGTATTAGTTTGTTCTGAAACTGCTATAAAGAAATGGCCGAGACTGGGTCACCTCAGAAAACTTACAATCATGGCCGAAGGCACCTCTTCACAAGGCTGCTGGAGAGAGAAGAAGTGAGCAAGAGAGGAGCTACCAAACACTTATGAAACCATCAGATCTTGTGAGAACTCACTATCAGAAGAACTGCTTAGGAGCAACCACTCCCATGATCCGATCACCTCCCACCAGGTCTCTCCCTTGACACCTAGGGATGAAATTGCCCAAGGAGATTTGGGTGGGGACACAAAGCCTAACCTTATCACTAGGCAAATAAATGATTCCAGAAGAAGTCTTTCCTGAGCCAGATTCCAACAAGGTCTCTGGAGTGAAAATAGCACCACAGTGGTTATTACTCTTAGAAACTAAGCATCTAGGCTGTTACATCCATTATTCTTTGGCCATGAACTGCCTGTGTGTGTGCATATGTGTGTGTCTGTGTATAAGTGCACAGGTGTAAACTTACAGTGTCTTGCCTGTAAATGGGATCTAGAAAAAGCACCAACAGTATCTGGTACAAAAAAGAACTAGGGATGCTGCATGGAAGAGAGATTTTTCTTAAGTATTAAGCCTTGGGACATGGTAGGATTTTGATATATACTTCAGAGGGAAAATATGTTCTGAAGAGAAAAAACAAAAGCACAACAAGGAAAGTGCTGAGCATGTTTTAGAGAAATTGAATAGTTTGTTATAAATAAAATAGAGGTAAAGTGAGGTGTGAGTATTTGGAGACAAAATTATAAAGACGGATTGTACCTATACCATAAAATAACTTAAATTTTAAGCTTTATAGAATATGCATTGTGAACAGAAAAGTTTTTCAGTGAAGAGTATTCACAGATACATTGCATTCGTATAATTTTGGGTTAATTTTAAAGGTCCAAATATTGTCTACTGACACACAGCTTCTTACAGTATTAATTGAGAAATTATGATAGTTTAAGTAAGCACAAAATTATATAACATTGTTCCTGGTGTTGAGACTCTTACAATATGGGAACATGCACAAAAACATACACACATATTTGCACATATATAGTATTTCTCAGTTTTATGTGTATTAAATTCACGATACAAAAAAGAATTGTTCTGAAATATAGCTATCTAAGTATCTAAAACATTGTATTTTAAAAATTCATAAAATTTACGTCAATGTTCCTAAATGTCATAAAAACAATTGAAAATTCATTTTTAAAGGAAATGACATGCAAAATAGTGTAAAGAAAAGCATATTTTGTGTACACGTAGAAAATCTTGTGTTCATAAACATTTAAAATCTTAAAATATAATCTTGACTCCTAAAACATAAATGTAATATTTAGTTATTCTCAATTTAATTTTTCTCATTTGTAAAATGCTGTTGGACACTCTTTATTTTATAGGAGGTGTGGCAATTGAAGTTAATGAGTTAATGTTTATAGAGGCTTTTTGAGGCCTTTAGATGAAAGGTACAATATAAATCCAAAATATTAATCTTTAGGTGTGAAATACTCTAATTACTTCCCATTGCCATAGGGGCATTATTGGAGATTTATACCTTCCTCTAAAATACCTGGCACAATTGTAATATGAGAAAGCGTAATTTTAGGTGAACCATTATAATTCTGTAGTCATTACCATGTATCAAAAAACAAAGTATATGTGTTATATTTATATATTCAGCACCTTCATATTTCCCATTATTCATTTATTGATATACAAACATTAAGATGACTTGGAAAGCTGATCCATTATGCTGTTCTATCTATGTTGCTGCTAGAATCTTTTTTATATACAGGAATAAGGGGAAAATATTTTTAAAAAGAGGTTGAGAGAGCAGCTATTGTACTCCATATATTGGTTTTAACACTAGACCAATTCGATATTCATTAACTATCCTATGATAGCAAAGGAAGAAAATTCGTCATTGTAGTAGTATTCTTATATTTAAGTAATGAAAGTGGTACCATTTATCGACTATATATATTTACCAGGCATGGTGCTTATCATATTTCATACATTATTATGATCCTCATAATAGCCCTATAAAATGGAGATGGAACTGTGGAATTTAAACATGAGAAAAGAAGGCAAATGACAGGTAATTAATTAGCTCAAGGTCACAGAAGATTTAAACCCAGGCAATGTAGAATCCTGAGTTTTTTCTTTAACCCCTGTAGTATACTAATTTCCCCAAATGCTACCACTCTATTATTCTATTTCACTGTAATGGATCCTACTGAATCTAGACTGCACAAGATAATTTTAATAACGAAATAAAACTCGAAGAACTCACCAGAAGCAGAGGTTTCCTTTGCCAAGTTATTCTACATGAGCTGCTTATCTGGTTTCTTGCCAAACCAATATGCATAAACACTGAAATTGCAGAAAGAAGAATGCAAATCACAAAGCTCGTTTTTATTAGGCTCATGTTGAAAACACATAGCTGAGCTTAGCACGAGTAAACTGAGTTTAAGAATGGTTGTGGCATTTTCTTGAAAACTGGGAAAAAATATTGTATATTTATACTCCACAAAGTAAACCAAAAATATCCCTTTGAAGTATTTAAATGAACAATAAAAAATAATATATTATTTAAGATAATTATAAAATAAAGCTATTACTTGTGAAAATTTGGAGAAATTATGATTCTAGTTTAAAAGTGGTATCTCCTTTCTCCTTTCTTTCTATTTCTCTCTCCCACCTTACCCCCATCATCTCCCATATACGTGTACAATCATAATCACCATTCATGTAAATCAAATTTCTGAAACCAAAAACGAGGTCTTATTCCTGCTCAGTCCAATCTATTTGCCACATTTTCCCACATGAATGGCCCAAAGTAAATTTGTATGATGTTATTTACAGCATCTCAGAGACCCCATCAACATTCAACTCTGATCTTGGTGCACAAAGCCCTTCTTGATTTGGCACTTGATTAATTTCCAGTTCACTCCTGCCACTCTCAGATGTGCTTCCTGATCTTTCACTTTTCCTGTAGAAATGCTACCTGCTTGTTCATGGCTTGGTGCCTTTCACCATGTTGTTTTCTCTAACTGGAATTCTACATGATGAACACCTACTCATTGCTCAAAATTCAGTGTAAATAAATAGTTCTCTGAGAAGTATTCCTGACCTTCTCCAAACAGAAGGATGATTACCCCTGTCTAGACGCTTGCATAGCACTCTGCATTTACTATATTGAATTATAATTTTTATTCAGCATATTCCATTGCAATTACTTATTTACTACCATATTTATTATCAGCCCATTAAAACCTGTGCCTGTGGCTTATTGGTCTTGTTTACCATGACTGGTACAGTGCAGAGTAATGTCTAGACAGTTAAAATGGGAACTTCTCTGTCTCTGAGTTTTTTTCTGAGACCACAAAGCAGAGAACCGTATGGGTCAAGTATTTTTACATTTTAGACTGTCTATATGAGCTTGTAAAGGGGGTTCTTAAACCATTCCTACAGTTTTGTGATAAGAAAATATTATAAATGAGTTAACTTCTAATACAATATCGCCTCAGTATTATATACAAAAGGGCAGTATATAGTATATAAAATATATGATGTGTATTAATGTGTATACTATACAGTATATGTTATACAGTAGATAGTATATATAAAAGCGCAGTAAGCTGCTGCCCTTTTTTATTTAGTATATGTGGCTTATACATTTGATGGTGTTAATTTTTCAAATCAGGTTAGAAAGTCTTATCAGTCTGCTAGCACACTTCAGTTTTGCACCTTTATTACTTCTGTCACTGCCATGTTATGTTACTATTGAAAATAAGCCCTGTATGGTCCAATGTGTCCTACCTAATGTGGATCACTTGCTAATTTAGATTCCTACACAGCAAGAGATGGCAGTTCTCCACTGACTTTCTAAAGCTTCAGAGATTTTTTTTCAGGTTATATTCATATGCTCAGCTATTTCACTGAAAAATGATGCCACTAAAGTCTAGAGCTGCTTCTACCCCCAACCACAGCCTACATTGCAATCCAGCTTCCCCAAGGCCACTCAATAATAAATGTGATGATAAATCTGTTACAATCAGATAAACACTTGAGAATCAAGGTTCATCTATTAGACACCTATGGATAAATGAGTATTTGGGGTATTTAAAAAATTTATGTGGCCCAGCGGGGTGGCTCATGTCTGTAATCCCAGCACTTTGGGAGGCCGAGGCAGGCGGATCACGAGATTGAGACCATCCTGGCTAATGCACGGTGAAACCCCGTCTCTACTAAAAATACAAAAAAATTAGCCAGGCGTGGTGGCGGGCACCTGTAGTCCCAGCTACTTGGGAGGCTGAGGCGGGAGAATGGCATGAACTCGGGAGGCAGAGCTTGCAGTGAGCTGAGATCGCACCATTGCACTCCAGCCTGGGCGACAGAGCTAGACTCCATCTCAAAAAAATATATATATATATGTTTATGCAGCAACTTGAAGGATACCAAAATAGTCATCCATTGTACCTTGCTGGATAATTTTTAAATTGAGGAATAACAAACTTATTTAATATTTTATTCATTAATTCAAAAAATATTTATTATTGTACTACTGCGCTGGGCACTGATAATTCAGGAATGAACAAAATATTGCAAGTCGCTATGCTCAGGGAACTTACAATCTATTTGGGGAGACAAAAAATGCAATAAAATGTAAATATATATGTGTGTGTGTATATATATACACACCCATAAATATTTATACACATATGTATGTATATGTCGATATCATCAGGAGACTTAACATCCAGTTGGAGAAAAATGAGTTATATGTTAAATAAAATTCAACGGTTAAATAATGCATAGAAATATAAAATAATAATTAAAAGTCCCAAAAGAGAATGGATTTTGGTGTATTTGTTTAAATAGTGAAACTGTGAATTAAGAGGATGTGATCACTCTAGCTTGAAAGGGTTATTGAAGGAACAGAGACTTGAGCCTGAAGAAGCCATATAATTAGAGAAGTCAGTGATCTCATCAATGGCTCATTTTAGTTAAAGCATTTAGAAGCAACAGTCTTACATTAGAACTCTAGAATGTTTAGGAAGATTTACTTATAATCTATACATATCAATAGAAGGGTCTTCTTGGAAGGAAATTCATTAAACAAAATCTAATACATCAACTAAGATTCAATTCTGAGTGTTCCTTCATAGATTTCTGCCTAAACAATTTTGGTGGAGGGAATTTTCAGTAACACGATAAAGTGAGTATATTGATTGTCACTATGAAGAAAAGCATACAGATTTTCAGGCAATCTGTTCATTGATAGATGTCTTAATAAACTTCAAAACTGGCAGCTGCTTCCCAATATCCTAATATTACTAATTGTGCTATATTCTCTTCATCCCAAACTGTATCCTGGGAATGAGTTGGCCACCTATAGAAAGATAAGGATCTCTGTCCTGTGTGTTCACTGTGTACACCACGAATGAATGGGCAAATGTGGTATAGTGTAATAGGCATTCAGTGAATATATTTGTTAAGTGAATGAAATATATAATATTAACTGAAAGATATAAACTGAGTATTCCCTATAATCCTATAGGGAAATTTGACATATTTCGCTATAATAATGCAAAAATAAATTTAATTTATCATTTCTTATTTAAGCTTATTATATTCTCAATTTTTTTCTCCTGCTTATCTATTCGACTTCCTCTGTAAATTTAACTTTTTTGTAAAACTTCGATTTTCTTCTCTGTATGTTTTTTTGCATGGTGGGTGATATTACCAACTGCAAAAAAAAAGCTCAAATCAAATCAACATATACATGTTTGTAATTATATACACGTTTAGTACTATTATTATATATGTAATGTTTACATACCATACATAAACACACACTATACACATTATAAATGTACACTCTCTGTATTTACACTTAATCCTTGAACAATGTGGGGATTGTGGCACTGACCTCCTGTACAGTCAAAAATACTCATATAACTTTTTACTTCCTAGAAACTTAACTACTAATAGCCTACTGTAGACTGGAAGCCTAACTAATAGCATTAACAGTATATATAATGTGTTATATATAAAATATGTGTTTTTTAATATATGTGTTTATTTTATATATATATTTGGAGATGGAGTTTTGCTCTTGTAGCCCAGGCTGGAGTGCAATGGCGTGATCTCGGCTCACTGGAACCTCTGCCTCTGAGGTTCAAGCAATTCTCCTGCCTCATCCTCCCAAGTAGCTGGGATTACAGGCAACCGCCACCAGGCCTGGCTAAATTTTGTATTTTTAGTAGAGACAGGGTTTCACCATGTTGGCCAGTCTGGTCCTGAACTCCTGACCTCGGGTGATCCACCAGCCTTGGCCTCCCAAAGTGCTGGAATTATAGACGTGAGCCACTGCTCCCAGCTATATGTGTATTATATACTGTTTCCTTACAAAAAGTAAGCCAAAGAAATCATAAGGAAGAAAAAGTATATTTTCTATTAAGCAGAAGTGTATCATCATAAAGGTCTACCTCCTTGTCTTCACATTAAATAGGTAGAGGAAAAACAGGAAGAGGAGGAGCTGGTCTTGCTGTCTCAGAGGTGGCAGAGGTATAAGAAAATCTGCATTTAAGTGGATCTGTGCAGTTCAAACCTGTGTTACTCAAGGGTCAACTTATAATTTAATAATTATAATACAATATACAATTTTTTTAATGCTAAGATGAAGACAGGCGACTGAGCTGATCTGAGACTACATTTTCTGTAGGCATGCCATCTGGGTTTCTTTAAGCACACCTATTCTCCTTCCTCAGTTTTCAATAGAAATGTGTTATTTGCCCATTATTTGTAAATAAAAGTATTTAGAGTATAAAATTAATTCAGGACCACTGTGAAAGGACTTAGAAATTCTTAACTAACCACTTTCTTGCCTATGAGTTTTACATGTATTGCATTATTATATTTCCGTTTATTACCTAACATTTTTAAGATTCTTGGTTTCTATTCAAGTAATCTTTTGCTGCAAAATATCTTTTTCCCTACAAACTTAGTGGCTCAAAACAAGAAGATTTATTTTGCTGAGGCATCTGTGATTTGGGCAGTGCTCGACAGGGACAACTATTCCTTTCTTCACTCGGATTCGAGTAGTGTAGCTCAAAGGCTACAGGCTAGAATTTTCTGCCAGCTTGCTCACTGGTGGTGAATGCTCAGATCAGTTGGAACCTCATCAGGGATGGGGCTAGAGTACCTACCTGTGGCTTTTCTGTAATTCTACATAGTGTATTGTCTGAGTTCTCGGGTGAATGTCCCAAAGAGATAGAGGGAAGCTTTATTGCCCCTGAAGTCACATAGCCTTCCTTCTGCCATCTTCTGTTTATTAGAAGCAAGTCACCAAGGATGGCCTTTTTTGAGATGTAGGGAGTTAGACATCACCTTTAGAAAAAAATTATCTCAATAGTTTTGTGGATCCAGGTAGTTTTTGTTTACATGGATAAGTTCTATAGCAGTGATTTCTGAGAGACTTTAGTCCACCTGTCACCCAAGTAGTGTACACTGTACCCATATGTAGTTGTTTATCCCTCACCCTCCTTTCAGCTTTCTCCCCTGAGTCCCAAAGTCCATTATATTATTCTTATACATTTACAACCTTATAGCTTAGCTCCCTCTTATAAGAGAGAACATGTGATGTTTGGTTTTCCATACCCGAGCTAGTTCACTTAGAATAATAGCTTCCAGCTCCATCCAAGTTGCTGCAAAAGACATTACTTCATTCCATTTATGGCTGAGTAATATTCTATAGTGTATCTATACCATGTTTTCTTTATCCACTTTTTGGTTGATGGGCACTAAGATTAGTTCCATATCTTTGCAATTGCGAATTGTGCTGCTATAAACGTGTGTGCATCTGTCTTTTTCATATAGTGACTTCTTTTCCTTTGGGTAGATACCCAGTAGTGGGATAGCTGGATGGAATGATAGTTCTACTTGGAAACTTCATACTGTTTTCCGTAGTGGTTGTTCTAATTTACATTTCTGCCAGGAGTGTAAAAGTGTAGACACCACCTTTAGTGGTTAAATATTGCAGAAAATCATCTCAGCTTTCGAAATCATAAATGATATTATGGTAAAGACAATTTTGAAATTTCACAGAGAATTTTTTAAAAATTATCTATAACGAATTCCTGTTATTGCCAGTTTCTGGATATCTTCTGCTTATTTAAAGATGAAAAAAGCCCCCAATACTCTTTTGACCACCACACAAACTATCTTGAGGTCTCTTGTAAATTAAAACACAAAAGCTCTTGAAAGGAAGCATAGTTAGCCTTCTCCTTTTGGTTTCTTAATTAACCCCATAATCAGCATATTCAATCATCAATCTTTTTAGTATACAAATGATACAAAGTGACTTATCAAAAGTGTTGTTAATAATTTACAGGTAATAGAGTAAATTTATATGTTTAGGAACCTCACTTTACTTCTTGGGAAAGACAATTTGAGTCAAAAAGCATAATCTGAACAAACAAGAAGCACCACTACTGATTGGGATACTGCTTACTTTAGTGCTACCTTATCAACTCTTACCTATGAGCCGTGTCAGCTCCTCACTGGCTTTCGTCCCTAAGTGACATCAGCAGCAGCAACAGCTATTGTGTTATTGATTTAAATCCTTCTGAGATCAGTTCAAAGGAGGAGAGGTCTCATTTCCATTGGTTTGTCCTGTTTGTCTTGTATAGGGACACAAGTCTGAGACATCAAAATTATATTCTCTTGTTTCTAACAAGCCTTACAACATTATATTTCATTCGTGATATAATTTGAACTCATATTTTATTTTCTGACCTTTTTTTGTTTTGTTTTGTTTGCGACAGGGTCTTGCTCTGTTGCCCAGGCTGGAGTGCAGTGGTGCAGTCTCGGCTCACTGCAGCCTTGACCTGCCAGGCTCAACTGCTCTTCCCACCTCAGCACCCCCGAGTAGCTGGAACTACAAGCAAGCACCACCATGCCTGGCCAATTTTTGTGTTTTTCTGTGGAAACGGAGCCTCACTATGTTGCCCAGGCTGGTCTGGTACTTGAACTCAAGTAATCTGCCTGCCTTGGCCTCCAGAAGCGCTGGGATTACAGGCATGAACCACTTTCCCCAGCCTATTTCCTGAACTTTAAATACAATATCAGGGAGAAAATCAACAATATTTTGCAGTAAAAGTTGGAATATTCATGTAAATATTTGTACTCTTTTCCCATTCCATTGGAATAGTTAATAAAATCAGAATATAAAAATTTCGTATGCAATTAAAAAATTCATGATAAGTTAAAGGAGTTACCATTTTTTAGTTTACTGATTTAAAGTTTTTACTTCTAATTATTTTAGTTGCAAGTGATATGTATTTATGCATATATCTATCTCTCATTATGCATCTGTCTCTCTATCTATCTCATCATCTTTTGATACTTCTCCTAGGCTGAATGTTTCACATTTTTTCTCTTATTCCGGAAAATATGTTCTGCTTTCCTGCTTATATGGGGAAAATGACCACTGCCAATAGCTTCAAGTTTATTTCTCTCTTATTCCAGAAGGCTGGCAGATTGAGATTAGAATCTCTCATCCAATTTTAGTTTCTGAGGAACAACTGATTTGCCAAGCTGGTGTCAGCTTTTTAGCCCTGAACCAAAAAATTGTGGCCAAGGAATGATGAGTTCATTTTAAATAAATATATGACTAGAAATAGCACTCAATATTAGGATAGTTCAGTGTGGAATAGAGATAATTATTCCCTGAAATTATAAAGTGTGTGTGAGGCTATGCACATGCCATTGTGTGCATATATGCGTGTGTGTAGATATGCTTCCATATTGTGGTATGGCAGGGGTGGCTTGTTTGCTAGTGAGATAAAATAAACAATATGTGTCCACTTTGGGATGTTACATATATGCCTAATCAATATTTTGAGGATGAGTCTATTTACTTCTCTGGTTGATTAAAGTACAGAAAAGTGTAATGAATATTACTTGGCTTGAAGATGCAGCTATACTTAGAATAGGTTGACAGAACCATTAATTTCAAATGAATATGGACCTTTATTTTGGGTAGAGGATTCTATTATATATTTGCCAACAATGCAGAATGTTGTTTCTTAATAATAATATTGAGATCTAAAAACATTTACACTATACTATGTGCTCAGAAATTACATAAGATGAAACATTGGTATAACCTATAGGAAGGCGAAATTGAGGGATAGTTGTTATAAATAAGAGGCTTAAGCTTGTTAAGAACAAAGAACAGAGTTTTTCTGTTCTTTGAGGTGATGTTCTTTGAGATAATACAATATTATATTGTAATATTGTAATATTATATTACAATATAATATTATATTCATATATTAATGCACTAATGTATGAAAGGTGTTTCTTTCATACATGTATATTACCTATATTACAATATAATATAAAACGAATATAAGTTAAATTACGTTTTATGAAATAAGCTAATCATCTCTGAAAACAGCAGCAGCTTTATAAAATAAGTAATAGTAGCAGACTTTGACTGTTTTGTTGAGACCGATTATTTGCCCTATTGCCAAGGCTGGAGTACAGTGGCATAATCATAGTTCACTGCAACCTCTAATTCTTGGGCTCAACTGATACTCCTTCCTCAGCCTCCCAAGTAGCTGGGACCACAGGCATGTGCCACCATGCCTGGCTACTTGTTTTACTTTTTAAACTTTTAGTGGAGACGAGGTCTCACTATGTTGCTCAGGTTGGTCTCAAACTCCTGGGCTCAAGTGATCCTCCCTCCCTGGTCTCCCAAAGTGTAAGGATTAGTCATGAGCCACCATGCCTGACCAGACTTTAATATTTTTAGGCGAATCCTTCTAGTTCTTAACGTTTCAACCTTATAGATTTTATATTTCCAAGCATTTTACATAAACCATTTTCAGTGAAAGAGATTTTCAAATTATTGCCTTGACAGGGATGCAGAATTAGTATTCATTTCTCAGAAAGAACAATGATATGATAACAGAAGTATTCACTGTTGGGGAAAAAAGTTGGAACTCAGAGTTCCTGAGGCATGTTTGAATTTATTCAGTTACATTATATTTATTTCAGAAAGACTAAAGAGCTAAAAGAGCTAGTTTCTGCTTTCTTATAATTAAATCAGTGGTTTATACCTGTTAGGCTAGGTGTAAATGAAAGAGATAGGGATGTAGAAATACAAGGTATGTTAATGTTAATTACAGTTCATTCATAATGCATTGCAAAGGATCTTTCCTAATTGCAGAAGCATATTTTAAGAAAGTTTCAGGTATTAAGACATAGTTTATGAGATCTTGCACCCAAACACATAACGTCTCCAGGCCCTAAGCAAGGTAAAGATAACAACCAAAAGTTGTCCAATTTAAATTAAGTAAACAAACTCTGTGTAATTATAGTAGAAAGAAATCTAATAGCAGAGGGTACATAAAAAAGGGATTGAAGATAACTAATTACACTATTAATTAGTACCTTTGTTGGCCTTAAATTGGTGGACCTAAGAGAGTACTCTGAAAATGCAACATGTATTAATTGAACATATGGGAAACTACCAATAATAGAGTGCTTTTTTTTTGAGTACCTATGATTAATTGTAATGGGAAGATGGAGAGGTTTTATTAATGACCACCACTGGCTAACTGGCTAGTAAGATTCTTGATAAAGAAATGTTATTATTCTTGGCTTTTTAAACTACACATCAAGCTTTAATCTGAAGTATATTTCAAAACATTAATGTTAAACAATTTGAAAATGTGAAGCATGGAAAATAACACAATTATATGTTTATAAGAGATAGGGTAGTTTTAATGACTTCCTAAGCAGAATGGACTAAAAATGAATAAAAGTTTGTCTAACTCTATAGTATCACAAAATAATTGACTTGTCCATTTTTAATGAGTATGCACGTGATCAATTGTCAATAATGCCAATTATTATCTCAGAGATGTCAGTCTATTATTAACCTGTGACAGATATTAGCTATACATATTGGTAAACAATAAAATGTACAAGGGGAAATTACTTAAACTAATATATAAATATGAGTAAAGGGGAGATGATTGATATTTTTGTATATCAAAATTTTACTTTTATTTAAAATATATTTTATTTTTAAAATAAAATGAAATTTAAAATATTTTATAATAAATAACTCAAATAAATATTGAAGAATATATTTTAGGGCATTATTTTGAGACATTTATCATCTTATCTGTTATTAAACATTTTAATTAGGGAAATATTTTTAAAAATAGATGATATTTTAATATTTTTTATTCCTATAAAAATATAATTGAGGATGTTTGGAATAATCTTGCAGGGGAAAACATTTTTAATCTTTTATTATAAAGTAAAACACAGATAATGAAAAGGAAACATGCAAAATGAAATAGTTTAAAAATTTATTGTAAGCCAAACACTTTCATAACCACACCAAGGTAAATAAATAGAATTTTACCAGTAACCCTTAAGTTCTTCCACCTGCTTCTATCCCAATCACAAATTTCTCTCTGAAAAAGTAGCGTTCTCCCTCTTTTTTATGGTTCTACTATATGCATTTTGGGAAGGCATATAACCATCACATATTACAATCCATTCTAATTTTCATTTTCCTTTAGTTCTATAAGTGACCATAGGTCAGTGCTCACAACCTTTTCATTTTTCTGTGTCTTGCTACTCAGTTTGATTGTCTGAATGTCAGTTGTTGAAGTCATTTTTTTAGTATCATGCATGTATTACCTCATTTTTTTCATGGCACAAAGCATTGGTGCTGAAAAGTCTACTCATAATCTGGTATTCTTTCCCTTATAACTATGTTGCTGTTTCCCCCAACAAATGCCCAAAGGATGTATTGTTATTCTTGAATATCCACTACTCTCTCTCTTTCTTTACAAAAGAATTTAACTTGATATCGGTCTTTCTGGATACTTATTTCAGATAGATGGTGTGCTCTTCAATGTACAATTTCACATTTTTAAAATCACTTCAGAAAAGTTTTCTTGAATTATAATTTTAAACATTTGTTCTGGCTCCTTACTTTCATTTTAGTCTCCAGGGTCACATAATATATGTATATTGAATCTTGCTTGCCTATCTTCAATATTTATCTATTTTGAATCTCTTACTTTTTATTTGTTTGTTGACGTTTAAAATTTCCTTCCTTTTTCTCTTCTATTTTTCTTAAAGCATAATATGTTGTGACAAAAATTACATTTTCTTAACAGCTTTATTGAGATATAATTTACATATCATGTAATTCACCCATTTAAAATGTATACTGCAATGGTTTTTAGTATATACATAGAGTTGTATAACCATTACTTACAATTTTAGACTATTTATTCACCCCAAAAGGAACTCTATACTTAATAGTGGTCACTCCAATTTTCCCCAAATGCCCCAAGCCCTAGGAAACCACTAATCGACTTTCTGTCTCAATAAATTGCCTATTCTGGATGTTTCATATAAATGGAATCATATAATATGTGGTCTTTTTTGACTGGCTTCTTTTAATTAGCATAGTATTTTCAAAGTTCATCCGTTATGTAGCATGTATCAGTACTTCATACTTTTTTATGGCCAAATAATAATTTATCATATGGATATACCACATATTGTTATCCATTCATCAGTTGATGAAAATTTGGGTTGTTTCCACTTTTTGGCTATCATGATTAATGTTGCTATTAATATTTGTATACAAGATTTTGTGTGGACATATGTTTTAATTTCTCTTAGGTATATACCAAGGAGTAGAATTTCTGGTTCATATGGTAACTCTATTTTTAACATTTCGAGGAAGCGCCAAACTCATTTCCAAAACAGCTGCATTATTTTATATTCCTGCAAGCAATGTATGAATGCTTCAATTTCTCCAGATTCTCAAAAAAACTTGGTATTACAGTCCTTTAAAAGCTTTATTTAATTTGAATTGACATGTAATAATTGCACATATTAATGGGGTAGAGGTTGATATTTTGATACATGTATGCAATGTATAATGATCAGATCCAGGTAATTAGCATAACCATCACCTCAAATATTTATCATTTGTTTGTGTCAGGATCTTTCAACATCCTCTCTTCTAGTTACTTGAAAATATATAATCAATTATTCTTAACTATAGACACCCTACAGTGCTATGAAACACTAGAACTTTTTCCTCCTATCTAGCTGTAATTTTGTAGCCATAAACCAACGTCTCCCTTCTCTTCCCTCCCATTTACTATTTCTACCCTCTAATAATCACAATTCTGTTCCCTACTTCTGTGTCCTCAAGTATTTTGGCCTCCACATATGAGTATGATCATGCATTATTTATCTTTCAGTGCCTGATATATTTCATTAACATAATGTCCTCCAGGCTTATCTTTGTTGCTGCAGATGACAGGATTTCCTTTTGTAATGACTCAGTAGTATTCTAATGTGTGTATATACCACATTTTCTTATCCATTCATTTGTTCAAGGACACTTAGGTTGATTCCATCTCTTGACTGTTGTAAACAGTGCTACAATAAATATGGGGGGCAGATATCATTTAGATATACTTATTTCCTTTCCTTCAGGTAAATAACCAGTAGTGGGATTGCCAGATCATATGGTAGTTTATTTTTAGATCTATGAGGAACCTCCACACTGTTTTCCACACTGGGTGTACTAATTCCCATCAACAGTGCATTAGATTTCCCTTTTCTCCACATCCTCGCCAGCATTTATTTTTTGTCTTTTGATAATAGCCATTCTAACTGGGGTGAGATGATATGGCATTGTGGTTTCGATTTGCATTACTCTTATGATTAGTGGTGACTATTTTTTTCATTTACCTGTTGGCTATTTCTATGTCTTCTTTTAGAAATGTCTATTCAGATCCCTTGCCAAATGTTAAATTGGATTATTTGATTACTATTATTAATATTATTATTATTATTATATTTTTTGCTATTTAGTTGTCTTCTTTTAGAAATGTCTATTCAGAACCCTTGCCAAATGTTAAATTGGATTATTTGATTACTATTATTAATATTATTATTATATCTTTTGCTATGTAGTTGTTTGAGCTCCTTGTATCTTCTGGATATTAATCCCTTGTCAGGTGAATAGTTTGCAAATATTTTTTCCCATTCTGCTGGTGGTCCTTTCACTTCGTTGATTGTTACATTTTCTAGGCAGAAGCTTTTTAGTTTTATTTAATCCCATCAGTCAATTTTTGCTTTCATTGCCAACACAAGTTATTTTCTGCTTTTTGTGTTTATTGTTTCATTATACTAATCCACTTAGGTGTGAAGTGGCATTTCAAGTGGATTTAATTTGCATTTCCCTAATAACTAATGATGCTGAACATCCGTTCATGTGCTTATTGGTCATTTGTAGGTTTATTAGGATAAATGCCTATCTAAGTCTTTTGCCTATACTTTAATTGGGTTGTTTAAATTTGTTGTTGTTGAGTAGCAGGCGTTCTTTGTCTGTTCTGGATGGTAAACACTTTTGCTTTTAACAGATTGATTATTAAGTGTCGTGGTTTGGATCTCTTCAAATTTGTTCTAGTAGGAGATTTTTTCAGATTTCTAGATGCTTTTGTGTCTTCCATCAAGTTTGAGTTTTGGCTAAAGGTTTTTGTTATTATTTCCTTAAATATTACATCTTTCTCTTTCTCTTCTTCTGACACTCCCAGTAATCTGTATGTTGTCCTGTGGTTTCCTTAAGCTTTTAGTTTACTTTTTCTTTCTGCTCCTCAGGCATGATAGTTCGTATTAATTTACCTTCAAGTTCACTAACTCTTTTGCCTACTCAATTCTGCTTTTGAACTCTTTCATCTCCAGAATTTCTTTTTGGTTATTTTTTATAATTTTTATCTCTTTACTTTTAGTTTTGTTTTGTTTATGCATAGTTTTCCTGATTCTCTTTATTTCTTCATCAATTTTTTTTTCATTTTTCAACTTAATTAAAGACAGTTGTTTTAAAGTCTTTGTCTAGTTTTTCCAGTGTTTGGGCTTCATTAGTATGGTTTCTGTCTATTTACTTTCTTCCTTTGAATGGCTGCGCTTTCCTGTTTTTGTACACTATGAGGTTATTTTTGTTGAAAAATGGACTTTTAAATATTAAAATGTGGTAACTGTGGAGATTAAATTCTCCTCCTTCCTCAGGGTTTGTTATTTTTGTTTTTGGAGTCTCTAATAATTAATTTGTCTAGTGACTTTTCCAAACTATTTTTGCAGAGACCATATTTCTTGTCTTGTGTGCCTCCTTGAAGTTTCTGTTCCTTAGCTTGTGTTTAAACAGAAGTTTTCTTGAACACCAGTAATTAAAATCTAAAACAAATAAACAAACGCACGAATAGCCATCTTTACCAGCCTTTCCAGATTGGCTGTGTGTGGGGCCCCTCCTTCAACACTTAACCAGACTTGCACTGAACATATGGATCAGCCCAAGTTAAAAGCTTAATATCTCGTTTTGTCATTTCTCAACATGTGTCATGCCCTGGTCATGCACATGACTTCCTAATTGCCCTTTCCCTAACCTCCATATTAATTGCCCTAATTTCCCAAGAAAATTCCCTCTCAGATTTTCTGCCAAAGCCTTAAGCTGTCTATTATATTTCTCAACCATAAACGTTTGCCTCAGGCATCTGCAGAATGTTTTGCAGCCTTGCAATGTTTTCAAGAAATGCCGAAACTTTTCCAATGTGAGTTCCGAGTTAGGCAAAAAGAGAGACAAATGCCATGTGCTGGCTCTTCAGGTAGCTCCCAGATAGGTTAGAACATATCTACACAATAATTTGTGAAAAAGCTCTGCTCTGCTGCCTCCAGAACCAGGGACCAGGGTTCCTCACTGGGAACATGGGCTACTCTCTTCAAGACTGCTACCCAACCATTAATGAGTGGGGCAAGGACAGATAAATATGCCATAGAGCTTCCCTACTGTTTTTAAGTTGACTTTTTCTGGTTTCAGCATTTACTTGGTTGCAGTAAACCTTTGACTGTCTTACAGAGTTCTGACAAAGTTAGTTTTGATAGTTTCTGCTGGTTTTTTTATGTTTCTGTGGGGTACATGAGCTTGCAGCTGCCTACTCTGTAATTTTGCTGGTATCACTGAAGTCTTCATTTTTGAAATGGTATCTTATTTTTTTCCGGAGTATTATTACATTGTTTCTGTTTTTGCAGTCAGAATTTCTGGTATTCTTTCATGCCTTTTATTTTCTCTTAATGTTTTAGCTAATTTTAAAAGAATATATTACTCTTCTCTGGGTATTATTTTGTTTTTCAGTAATAAATATGAATTAGTTTTGCTTGAGACATAGATTTTATACATTATACAGATTATGTCAGCAAGTCAATCAGAATTTATTATATGCCAACTGTATGTCAATTATATAGCATAGAAAGTAAAACAAACTTGGTTCAATTATTTATGATTAATGTTGCCCTAGACCTGTCTAGACAGTTAGAATTAACAGATACTGCTGTGATGATTGCCTAACATAATACAGGCAAAATGGAGATGAGAAATCTTAAGGGGACTTACAGGTCAATGAAACTTTTCTTCTGAACTTACCACCTCCCACCTTTATTACGCTATCATTTAGAAAATTGCTTATGAAGTTCTTCTGCGCAAAGTTTATTTCTGAAAATTGTGCCCTGCTTGAAATCCTTTTTTTTAAGATCTTTACATGCTGCCTTATTCTTGTCACTCAAGAATCAATTCAGATGTCACTAACTCATGGCAACTCCTCCTCATTATCCTAGCTCAAGCTGCCTTTTCTAATCATCAATATGTGATGCTATTTTTTTGAAATGTACTTGTTTTCATGCTTATGATCTGTATTTTCTCTCTAGAATGTAAGCTCCTTTAAGCTGGAGATGTTTTCAGCCGTGGCCACATTATGTATATAGTTTCTAAAAAGATACATAGCTTAGAATGGCTGTAGATTTTTCTCTTCGTTGAAATGGATTTTTTTTTGCCTCTATTATTTCCTTGGACTAATTGATAATTTTACATAGGCACTGTCTACATAGGCATGCAAAATTTTACCACTTAAGTAGTAAACTAGAGTTATATTGTGTGCTTGAGCAATTATTAGCATTTAGACTATAGATTTTTATGAAGTAAATATTTAAAATGTTACTACAACTATAATTAAATAATTGAATTTTAAATTTCTTTTAGGGTGACTTTCATACTATGAAGAAAAAAAGGTCATAAGGGTAATGTGTGCTAACAGAGCTGACTTATTCTCATACACTATTTAACTTTATGTTATGACATATAAGCCAAAACTCTACCCTTTATCAAGCTGCTTTCCTAACAGAGTGTTTTTCAAAACAAACAACAAAAATACTTGGAACAAATTAATCCTCAGTTTCAATATTTATAATTATTCCCAAAATATAAAGAAGTTTTAAGATACGTAAAATAGAGGTAAAAACTATGAAGGGTTTGCAAGTTCTCTGGAATTTATTGAGGTCATTTGTACTTACAGGATATCAGCTATGTGACACAGATCAATTCTCTTACATGTATTTCAACTTTTTTTCACAAACTTCTCATTCGGCCCTATAGCCATGCCAGACAGTAAAATTTTTGTTAACTATATGCGAAAGTTGATCTCCATGTGCAGATTGTTGAAGAAGAAAAAAACATTGGTTATAATTTTCAAAAACTAAAATGCCAAATAAAATGGCATTTCATTCGTTCAGTCATTCATTCATAATATTTTGAAATCTAGGTCTTACATTTATACTTGGTCATAACATTTTATTTCTTTTATTGAGTATATTTCTTTGTATTAAGTTGGGGAAATTTATTTGCTAACTTTCATATTTTTAAAAAATGTGTCTTTAAATAAAATTTTATATAAAATGACGGAGTAAAGAATTTTCCTCCAAATTTATTGGGGTTTTTTTGTTCTTCTGAAACAATAGTTTTATTGTATTTGATGCAAAATTTAAAATTCTGCTTTGTATATATATTTTGTGGTTTTCTTACATTAGAGTTCACTATTTTAAGTGCAAAACAAACTGTTCTTTGCCTTTAGCTATATATTTATATATTTTTTAAAAATTAGAGGTTTAGGCAAACATTCTATTTTAATGATCTCTTTTACTAACTTATGCATTCCTTATATATTAAAAACATACATGCCTACTGATTTATGAGATTCTCAGCCATAAAAAATTTATATGCATGTTACATATATGCTACATATATGTATTAACCATATTTATATGTAGATATATACTCTGTACTTGTGTGTATGTGCAGTAAACACACTCAAGCACATACTGCATGTATCTATATATGTATAGATGTTTATGCATGTATATACATCATATAGCCAAACACACATACACCTATATGGATATTTAAATATACTGTCTACTGTGTTTTGCTGTGTCTACTATGCTTTTCATATTTCAGTGACATTGTTTCTATAGTAACTAATACACTGAAAAAATCAATGCAAAAAGTGTTGAAATTTTACCAAAAGCCAACCAAAGCACATGCTTAAAAATTGATGTGCAGGGGGAGGTATTTGTCTTGGGTCATATATTTTGGAAGTGAATAAAGCAAAAAGAAATCATTACTCTGTAACAAAATATGATCTAGCAAGGTTCGAATACCATATTCTTATCTTTAACCAGCAAATTACCAAATTATTATGGTTTCTAAGAGCAACATGCATGGATCCACAAAACCTATAGGCAGTGCTGAATCTGTCTATATTAGACACAGTGTAAAGAGGATTAGGGTAATGGTGCCAGGCTGAGACACTATTTCCAAACTTTGGATCAAGTGTCTATTTAAAAATACTTGTATTTGGAAAAAAAAATGCCTTTCTGCTAAATTTTAAATGAATTATACCTAACGTAAATGGTAAGTGCCTGGGGAGAAGGTCAATTTGCAGTTATTTGCTACAATTTTAATTCTAGAAATTTAAATCATTGGGAAAAACTACAACATTAATATTTCATATTTTGTTAAAACCATATTCAAGCTAGAGTTTAAGTATACTAATAGCCAAAATGTTTATGATAATAAAACAGATCTGAGTTAAACAAACAGAAACACAAAATAATATTGAAAATTTGAAAATAATTCAAAATCTGCTCTCTTAGCTTTCCCAGGTAGGTTACCTGTATTTCAAAGCACTTTCACTCTGTTGGTAAGGAAAAGGATACACAGTTGTTTTTATAATAGCCATTCATACATATAATTTGATCATTTAGTATCAATGATCATTTAGTATGTTGCACTTGCCTGTTATATAATTTTCACATTATTAGTTAAATAAATACATAATACAAGCTTTTTCTGTATGATGACATGAACAGTTAGAATTATTTTCTATAATAAAAAGATTAATTAAAGACTTATTTATAATATAAATACATTGAGTAGTTGATTGTTCTTTTTCTTGTTCTTTGAGTCACAATATTTTAAAATATGATATTTTAAATATAGTTTTAAAATACATGTTTATTCGACAAATCTATATTGAACAAATCATTAAAACAGAGCTCCTTCTGGACCTCTATTAAGACAGGAGTGATCACAAATAACATGATCACAAATAGTTATAAGACATATATGACAAGTTTCATTACACAGTTATAGACAAAGTATTAGATGAAGGAAAATCTGATGTGATTAGAAATACTTCAGTGTATTTCATGGTGTAAGTAACATTCCAGCTTACTTCATGGTATAACTGGCATTTCAGACAGGACTTAAAGTGTGAGAAGGGATTTAATGAGGAGAAAAGAAGAAAATAACAGAGGGACCAGCACAAGTCAAAACAGAGAGGCATGATGGGTTCCAGGAAGGCTAAGCAGTCTGTCCGGGATGCCTAGAGCATAGAAAGCATATCAAATAAAGGCAAGTATGTGCAAGGCACTGAGAGCGGTAATGAGCTTTCATGTTGTTCACTGGAGAGGAATTACATAGTTGCATCTGTATAGTACATATCTGATCGGACATACTGTATATAACATATTGTGGATAGTTAGCTGGTAGAAGAAGAGATTGAATATGTTTAAATTTGGGAAGAGTTAATAAAAGCTTAGATATATGAGTATCTCTTGCAGTCCTGGGAGTGGATGAACTCACTTGGGAAAAGAATAAAAAGAACACAGAAACACTTGGGGAACAATATTTTAGAAATTCTTCAAGGAAGAGGAATTAGGGAAGTAGAAATGGGAAGAAAGTTTAGAGATTAAATTGGGAACTTAAGGGAAATATCAGTGGTACTTCATTAATACTATAACCTAAATAAAATTATAATATGATTATTGTGAATTATATCAAAAGGGATAACTTTGTGCCAATTGCTAGATTTTTATGCAGATTTCATTAGTCTACTACTAACTTATTACCAATGAATTTGTGTTCCTTCAAACAGAAAGGTGGTAAATGTAATGATGGGAAAAGCCTTTTCTATTTCATTTGATGATATGAAAAATCATGAATGTTAGAATATATATTCTAATATATATATATTAGAATGTAAGGCATATATGTGCCATTCTAATTAGTATAGAAGTCATATATGTATGCTGTATTCTAATATGCATACTTTTTTGCATTATGTACTTGCATGTATCAACTAATTGCAATTTCATGTTTTGAATAATAGTAACATACATCTAAATACACAGAAAGCCTTACATAGGCAACATTTTTCTGTATGGAAAACAATGAATAAGTCCCTTAAAATGTGTGGACAAATATTGTAATTAAATTTTTTAGTAGAGGAAAGCTGATATCCTGTTTGGTTGGCCTCAACTAACTACCAAATTTTTAAGTAGTGAAGTTTTTGTTCTTTGTTCTTCTTTCACAATTTTATGGTCCCTCTTCCTTCAGTACTCACCAACATGTAGTGTTCTCATGTGACTTCTATTCTTTCTCTTACCAAAGCATGCTTCCATCTAATGATCAGTTGGAAAGCTTAGGACCACTGTGATCAACAAGATTGAAAAAATAACTTTATAAATTAATAGCATGAAACTAGTTTTGAGTCATACAGTCCTAAAGTTAAATTCTAGCTCCATACTGAAATGATTGCATGAATGTTGGCAAGTTACTTATCTGACCTATAACTTTTTCATCTGTTAATCAAATAATTAGATTTAATTTATAGGGCTGAGTTTAAGGATGTAGTTCACAGGAAAAGCCCAGCATAATGCACAGGAAAAGCCCAGTACAATGCCTGGCAGCTTGCATTTACTAAACATGTGTTATGCTTACTCTTTCTCCCCTTCTTATAGAGGTTTGTGCATTTCAATAGAGCATAGCCCCTCAACACTAGGGAATGCATCTCTGCTCCAGAAATGTCAGGCGCTACTGAGAGGCAGGTTAGACGGGTGTTTAGGAATTGGAAGCCTTTCTACCATCTCTGAAGTGGCACACCTGCTCTGCTTGCTTGGGAGGCCAGCATGGTCTGTCTAGTTGCCAACTCAATGAAAGGCTTTAAAAGCTTGCCAAAACATTTTTTCCTAGGCAATTTCCCTTAGGCTTCTAATTGCAAGTGAATTTTAAAATATGTAACCTACGATATTGACTATTTCTGAAAAAAAATCTCTATAGAGGGGCACTAGAGGCAGCAGCCCTGTGATTCTAAATCCCTTACTGAGCAGAGAATTCTCATCTATCTGAATTGTATTTCTTTGTAAACTACCTTTAATGGTTTGGTTTGGGCAGCCTAATCTCCCTCTGGAGATAAGAAAGAAATTCTATGAACACAGCAAGTATTTGAAGACAGGAAGGGAGAAAAGGAGAAATATTTAATTAAGCAGAGAGCTTTACCTAGTTTTCCCTTACTGTTATTTATAAGCAATACGTTGGCTCTAGATTTATACCTATGCAGTTCCACAATCTTTATTCTGGCTCAAGCTTCTCTTTTTAATCTCATACTATTCCAAGACAACTTGTTGGAGGTAACTGTGCCCTACCTCTCTCTTTTCTGCATCTTTATCCTTCAGCTGGGATACACCCCCACCACTCCTTGTCCTCTTTATAAAATTGTTTTGATTCTTCTAGGATTAGCCTGTGTGCTGCCTCTGCCTGTTTATGCATTCATGAGTTCGAATAAAAACACAGGCAGATAAACAAAACCAAACCATTACTGAGTGCCATATGCCAGATTCTAGACATAGAATAATAAAAAAAAAATGCGGTTCTTTTCCTAAAAAATGTCATAGTCTGATGGGAACACCTGCGTACATATCAACAAATTTAAAGCACTGAGAGACAAGTAAGAATAGAGTCACATTCCACAGCCACCCAGCATTGTTCAACTGTATCATGGAGGCTTCATAAGATTAGTGATGTCTGAATGGAGTCTTGAAAGATAAGAAGGAATATAGTAGGTAGAGAGTGGAAGGGATTGGGGCAGGAGAGGCAGAGGTATGGAAGACCATATTGAGTCTAGGGAATCATCAGGTCTTTCAGAGCCCATATCTCTTAAAAAATCACATTAGCAATCCTGATTCAAAGTGATCTCCACAGGAATCTTTTGTGGGGTTTTCCCCCCTTTATATCAACTGTAAGTCTTCATTTTTATAGATAAGATATAGATATTTTTCTAGGTTAAATATTTGTGTTCTATTTTAAATTGCTTGATGACTGATAAGTTGCTTGAGGATAAGGACTAGGTCTTTTCTACTTTTTTATTCTTTAACACACCCATAACTGAGTTTTGCAGTTATTTTTATTTATTGTTTACTCTGTACCAAGGACTCTTAAGAAATGTGGTTTTATATTTCTTTAACTCCAACTAAAAACTCCATTAGGTTAGGTACTATTATTACCCCCAATCACAGTTAAATAAGGCACAAATGACCTTTCTAGGAGGCAAATTGAATTAAAAGATCTGATATCAGAGCCATAACTTAACAAATACTTTATTTAACCTTCGCAGAGAAGTCATTCTACATGTTCCTACTAAACTCTAAATGGACAAAGCAATTCTGAAATTAAAAAGAATAGTTCAATTAAATAACTCTATGTGAAGACAGTGTATCAATATATGGAAGTATTCAATGTAAATTGTATATTAGAAAAAAATTGTGTATGTAAATTGTATATCAGAACAAAAATTCTGGAAAGCCTTTATATAATTGAAACAGTAAAAATCTCAAGGATGATTTTCACAACCTTGTATTGCTGTATCTAGTACATATTTTTAGGATCCAGGTGTTCATACTCTGAAGGTGCCATCTGGCATGGTCATTTCTAGAAAACAGGGCTGCTATAGCTAACTCTACCTGGACAATCTCAGAGGAAGTAGGTTGTGATGGGGGAAGGTTGGAAAGGTAGTTGCGAGGGTCAGTGGATATAAAAAAGTTTGCCCATCTGTTGTAAATTTTTTTAAGTCTCCAAATTCCTTTGTTGCCAGTGTCCTGGTTATAGTGGAAGGGCCTCAAGTATGCATGATTCTTGTAATCTGGGCTTCTGGCTTCCATAAATGCCAGAGAATTTGCAACAGTAATGTGGTATACTGAGCATCTGCCTTTTAATGCTGCTTCCTCTTTCCATTCTAGGATCATCAACTCAGTTAATTAGAGGAGTGGCAGGGGTTAAAATGCTAGCAAATTCTGTAGTATTATGTTATTTGTAGAGAGTGCCCTGGAAATATAATGAGAAGAGAAAAATCCAAGTATTTCTGTTTCTCATTCAAACCCAGATGGAAACATATGAGGTGAGACACTTAGAAAATCAGAGTAATTGAACAACATACTCAGACTGGTTTATTAGCATGAATGATGTCCCCTTCACAGTAGTTATCATAGGAGCCAAACAATACAATAATGTCGCCATTGCTCATGCTGTTTGGGCTGTTGTGTTGGTGTTATCTTTGGATTCTGTGGGCTGTACTATGAATAATTCTCAACAGTAGCAAATCTTCAAACATAAAGAGTCTGTTCTGTTTTTGCTATTAGCAGAAGTTAGAATGTGCCAAATTTGGTGAATAAAGTGGGTGATCAAAGTGAGAAGTATGATTTTTTTTGCCAAAAACAAAGTAGATTACAAAATAATGAAACATTTTTGTCTTAATGTGGCTTAAAACAAGCTCTGTTTATTCCAAAAATTTTTCTAAAATTATTTTGAAATACTGCAGAATGTCTGTAGTATGTATTTTCCAATTATTTAATTAAATTAAATCCACAGATTCTCATAAATATATATAAATTTCAGTTTTCTTTGTAAATGTATAGTTACACCTATTATTTTACATTTTTGTTGTTGAACAGCATTACAAATATTTTAAATCTTCTCATTTAAACAATCTTAAACTAACCAAAACAAACCTATTTCAAACTAAGTGGAAATATTTTGAGAAGTTAAAAAGGATATTTTTTGAGACCTAAGAAGTTTTAAATCAAAACAAGAAAAGATTCAGAAACCAAACACATTGTACTCATTTAGGATAAAATAATCTGAGGTAATTATGAAGTGAGGAGTCAGATTAGTATTTTCTGAATTTAATTGTGTCATTGTATATATTATTTTTTAAGTCACATCACAGCCCTGTGTAGTAGATATTATTATTTTAACATTTGGTAGATTATCCAAGTTTACAGTCAATATTCAAAGTTTTGTCTGACTCCACAGCTTTTATCCAGCTCTAATAAAAGACTTCATATATTCCCTTCTTCAGAAGAGAGAGAAGGAGAAGAAAACTTTGAGTGACAATTATTTTTAATTTTTACACTGTTAAGTGAATATACCTGAGAAGGCATTGCTTTCAAAATCTTACTACTCAGAGTATGGCCAGCAGACAACACTCTGTGTGGCAGCATTGGCATCTCCTGGTAGCTGACTAGTGGAGTAGAACATTAGGTGCCACACCAGATGTACCAAATCAGAAGCTATATTTTAACAAGTCCCCCCATGTGAATTGCTTTAGAGCAGTGATCTTAAGCATATCTTTGGAAGTCTTTTAAACAATATTCTAGTGTCTTCTGCATTTTTTACAGGCTCTCAAACAGGACAAAATTTTTCAGCTATGAGGTGTGTCTAAAAGTATGAACTCATTTTGACTTCAGAACAATAAGAACTCTTGAAGGTCACCTTTAGCATTTTAGTTAAATAACATGAAACTTACTATTGAGGAGGATATGTTTGATAAGAGAAAGAACCACTACTGCCTAAGTAGTCATATACTCTTCAAAATTGATACACAATGACTGAAAGGATTATTATACTATGGTCAATTACTGATGATTTATAACACACAATTTACAGTGATTCATTTTTTTTCTGGATACCTATCTTTGAATCTGCTATTTTTTAAAATTATTTTGTCATTTAGACTTCTATTTTATACTGAATTGAATACAATATACTACGTTTCTAAAATATCATATGGAAAGGGTTTAGCTTAGTTTTCATTGGTTGTGATATTTTTTAATGAAATTTTCAAAATAACACATTTTTAAAATGAATTTTATTAATTACTGTGTCTGGAATTACATTTACTTTTTTTTTTTTTTTTTTTTTTTTTTTTTTTTTTTTTTTTGACAGAATCTCCCTTTATTGCCCAGGCTGGAGTGCAGTGGCATGATCTCTTCTCACTGCAACCTCCACCTCCTGGGTTGAAGCAATTCTTATGTCTCAACTTCCCGAGTAGCTGGGATTACAGGCGCCTGCCACTACGCCCTGCTAAGTTTTGTATTTTTAGTAGAGATGGGGATTTCACCATGTTGCTCAGGCTGGTCTCGAACTCCTAGCCTCAAGTTATCCAGCCACCTCTGCCTCTCAAAGTGCTGGTATAATGTGTCTAAATATCAAATTATAAAAGAGTAAAAAGTTATCATCAAACTACATTTCTATACTCATGGTAAGATTTTCATAATTTTTCTTATGAATATGCTTAGGCATTTTAAACACTGCTTGTAGCCTCTGCAAAAGTTAGCATGCTAAATGTATGTTTAAAAGAACTTAGAAAGGAAGGGAGGAAGAAATAAACAGGTTTCTGGTATGCAAAGTTGAGTGAGTTCAAGATGTTTATGTTCATCACCAGAACACATGTAAAAATAGCTGTAATTAATTCATAAAGTCAATTCTTACCTCTGTTAACTTTCTTAAAGCATAGAGTTGTTTTGATATAGATTATTTCCCTTCAAATTTATTTATGTGAAATAATTATATTCAATACAGGATAGTATTATTCAATAACAAAAAATGACTGTTACAATAAGTCATGAAGGGTAGAGATTATTATTAGCTAAAATCAAAAGATTTTTTTTTCATTGAGAAGGAGAGGTCTAGTATAGATTTTAAAGGGTGAATCATTGTTGGCTATGTCTCTGTGGTTAAAGAGACTTACTGATGATACCACCTGTGTTCAGCAGAAGTAGAGAGTAGTTCTTTGTGATAGTAACAGAGGGAAGAGCAGAGCTCCAAAAACAAACAGAAAATATTTACTTATTTCGTGTGGATTTCTGCCGTAGGCTATGATTACTTACCTGTCAAGATTTTCTATCCTGTCCTAAATATGCATCAACTCTCTGAGTGAGACTCCCCCTGTAATCCCGGTTCAAAGTACTGATACACAGAATATATTTTAAAACTGATACGTTCAAGTCTGTATCTAAACTGGCTGTTGACCCACTGCCCTGTTTCCTACTACATTCCTTCATCAATTTTTAAGAGTAGTGGTTTCCCAGCAAAAGATAAGCAGCATAAAGAATGTGGAGAGAATGGAAATCTAATACACTGTTGGTGGGAAAGTAAATTAGTATGGCAATTATGGAAAATGGAGGTTCCTCAAAAAACTGAAAACTGAACTACCATATAATCCAGCAAATCCATCTCTTGGAATTCCATACCAAATCAGTATGTCGAAGGAATATCTTCACTCCATGTTCATTATAGCATTATTCATAATGGCCAAGATATGAAATCAACCTAAGTGTCTGTCAGCAGGTGAAAGGATAAAGAAAATATGGTACATATACACAGTGAAATATCATGTAGCTTTAGAAATGGGTGAAATTATTTCACTTGGGATGGCATGGATTAATCTAGAGACATTATGCTAAGTGAAATAAGCCAGGCACTGAGAGACAAATACCATATGATCTCATTTATGTGTGGAATTTAAAAAACATTGATTTCATAAGAAGTAGAGAGTAGAATGAGAGTTAACAGAGACTGGGTGGTGGTGGTGGTGGCGGTGGTGCTGGTGGTGGTGGTGGTGAGGGAATGGAAAGTTCCTGGTCTAAGGTAATATGTCCCCGCTACACAAGAAGAATAAAATTTGAAATCTATTCTACAACAATAGAATCAATAATATTGTATTATATATTTCAAAGTAACTAAGAAGAAAGTAAATTTCAAATGTCTTACCACAAAAACTGAGTGATGCATGTTAATTTGCTTGATTTAATCATTCCACATTGTATACATACATCAAAAGATCACACTGTATTCCATAATGTAATACAATTATGACTTGTTTATAAAAATAATATTAACCAAAAAGAAATAATCAGCATATAATAGTGCTTAAGGGGGTGATTCTGGTGTCAGCTGGATCAGAGTTGTAATCACTTCTCTGCCACTCACTGGTATTGCTACTTTATTCAACCTCATTTTCAAGAGCTGTTTCCTCATCTGAGAAATGAGAATAATAAAAAGATATATTTCAAAGAATTGCTGTAAAGATTAAATATGAAGCACTTCATCTATATTAAGTTCATAACAAGTGTTAGCTACTGTTATATATTATTACTATGTACTTCCCTTGTACTTTGCTCTTATAGACACTATGTCTTTTTTATATTACCTCATTTTAAAACTTGCTTATCATATCAATAAAATAGTATAATACTTTCTTTTTTGTAGATGAAGAAACAGGCTCAGAAATGTTAAATTTATATCCCCACTATCAAGAAGCCAGCTAAGTGCCTATCTTGCACATTTAAATCCTCCATGTGTCTTAGTTTCCCATATTACATTCCTTATCTCAACTCCTTGGAATCAGATAGAATGGTGTAAGATCTCTAATTTTCTTAGTTCCCTTGATGGCTAGAAAACATTTGACAAACTAAAAACAAAATTATCTAAAACTATTTTGTGCTCTTCAAAAATAGGCATAATAGTATACATTTAACAGGGCTGTGAGGAATAAATGAGGTAATCCATATAACCAGCTTAGCAAAGTGCCTGCCATGTATTACGTACTCAAGGAAAATTGAATACTATTAGTATCTATCACCTTGGGAATTAGTTCCCAAAAATGTTGCTGTTGTCCCAAAATGTTTTGACATTATTATTATCTAGAATTACATCAAAATTTACTTTATAAGCTACATAAGAAATCAAGCTACCACATACAAAAATCAACTCAGAAATGGGTAAAAGACCTAAAGGTAAGACCTGAAACTATAAAACTGTGAGAAGAACATATGAGAGAAAAGCTCCTGGGCATTGGCCTTGGCAATGATTTTTGTTATTGTAACAAAATATCAGGCTACGATAACAGCAATGATAAATAAATGGGGCCACATCAAACTAAAAATCTCTGCACAGCAAAAGAAACAATAAAATAAGACGGCAGCCTGTGTGCTGGGAAAAAAATATTTGCAAACCACATACCTAAAAATGTCTTTTATAGAAAAGTAAATAAAAGATCATGGGGATTCATTTTGTTGTCATACCTCTATAGTCCTTCAATTTCAAATATTTCTTGAATTCATCCTTGTAGCTCCTGCCATTGACATTCTGCCAATAATTTTGTAGAATGTCCCTTAATTTGAGTTTGTCTGTTATTTCCTTCCTCATGATTAGATTCTTATGCATTGTTGGCACTGTGTAATTACCTATTACTCTTCAGACTTTTATCCATTAGTTTTAACCTCCATGGATGATTTCTACCTGAATTGGCTGATAGTTGGTAAATGGTGATCTTCTAATTCTATAAGCCTTGCTACAGATGTTAGTTGAGACTTAATTTATAATGGGAAAGAGAACAGTGATAAAATAATGTGCATGTACATCAATAAAATTGCAAAATTTTCAGTGTCAGGAAAAATTAATGGATGGATGTTGAGCATGGTTTGGGGGTGGTCTGATTCTGAGAGTAGTAAGCAAAGTGGTTTGATATTTAAGCTGAGAGTTTTAAGAATCAGAAGGAGCTCGCCATGGAAATAATGAGAGGAAGGGGCAGGGCAAACAAAGGGAAAGAGAATTGCTTTAGGTAAGAAAGATCTACATACAGGGGTGACTAAAACACCAGTATGGCAGCATATAGTGGGCGCTGGGCAGGAAGGGCAAGTTTCTGTTAAAGGGAGATGTGTAGCTGCGATCACTTAGGATATATAAGCTATGGTATTTTCATCTAAGTGAAGTTGGAAGTCATTTAAAGATTTAAGCAGAGAAATGGCATGATAAGATTTTTAAAATGTGTCTCTTTGTAGAGAATATTGGCCAGAAGGGGGCAGGTGAAAAATCTCTGATCTGTGTTAACTGCTAGCATCATTACTTCAGCTACTCTCATCTCTCATTGGACTGCACATATCTAACTTGTCTTCTTAGACAGTTTTATAAATTCCAAATGATCTCTTGAAAATGAAAATTGTAGCACCCTGGACCCCACTGACCAGGAGTGCTAGCTGACAGCAAGAGAAGAGGAAGAGTGTAATATAATCACATGTTGTGAGCTCAAAGAGAAAGAAGCGATAGTAGCCTGGAATCAGCAATGAGAAATAAGTAAGACTCAGAAGTGAAATGGGCTAGAACATGAGAAAGTGAGGTCTTGGGTAACTTTAGGCCTAAGTATGGGTGCGGGTCTCAGAGTATGGGTAATACCAGATGCTGAGGGACACATGCCTTTTGGTTGTCATGAAGTAGAGAATGATGAGATAAGCTGTAGTAGTCTCTTTTAAGAGGCTAACCAGCCGTCTAGAGCTGTATTCCTAAATGCTATTCTCTAAGGCTCAGGACCTAGAGTTGTCCTTGAGAAGCATTAAGAGGTAGGGAGTGAAACAGGTGAGGCATTGGAAAGTTTTATGCCTGAGACTTTCCAAATATGATGGGCCTTTATTTTTAATAAATAAAAAGGATTTTTATTGAAGACTCCTTGTGCTGTCTCATGCTGTAATATTGACAATTAATGGCTCAACAACACAATAACAATATATTTAAAGTTTTAATAAATGCACTGTGATGTGAATCGTTCACTTTTATTTTATTTATTCCTTGCTTACAGCTTAGTTTTATATTCACTTTGGATTTTTTTAAATTCTGTGGTTTATAGGAAACCTAAGCTCATGAAGAGTTTATAATCTAATTATAATCCTATGAAGAGGCATTATGTAAGAGATTATTGTGTTTTGTTGGAGATTGTATTAGATGAGTTCTAAGGTCTCGTCCTACTCAGAGTCTATGATTTAATGTTTCTAGCATGACTTTGTATCAGAGTGAGCCAGAAAATTGAAGGGTGTTTAATATGACCTGAAGGAAAAATCAAGAATTCTCATAAAGTCAAGACACGTATAATGTGAACAATTCCTAGGCTTTTGATCATTCAGTGGAACTGACACTTATGTAGCTACAGATTTATGCTGGTTTTAAAGGCATGTTTCAATTGAATGAGTAAATTGTGAAAAAAAATAAAAAAGTATTAGGTAACAGGATTTCAAAAGACCGTGTGAGATCTTAGTCCATCCAATTATTTTACTCTTGCTGATTAAATAAATCTGATATAATTGCCCTAAAAATTTGATCAGATTACTAGCTGGTAAAAACCAGCTTTTGCTCATTGAGATAATGAGCCAGTAATATACTTCACAAAAATATAGCAAATGATAATAAATATATGAAATATATTATTTTTTCCTAGGTGCCAAGTTACATCTTTTGACTCAATGACCTAATAATAGACTTTCTATCATTTTAAAGAAATAATTTCCCCTCATACATGTCCCCTTCACAGAGATTCCCCTAATGTTAGACTAATGGTCCTAACTTTAATAAAGTGTTAGTCTGTGTCTGTGGAAAAAGACATAGAAAGGTGACTTATCTGAGATCATAACCAATTCATTTGTTAAATATTGTAATCAAGCAAATACAAACCACCTACTCCTTTCAGCTACAGGGTCGTGTTCAGAAAAATCCTTGCATATCACTACCAACACACTTCAGTATCCAGCTAGCTAATATATTGCAAAAACTAATTTATTCAAAGCATATGGTCTAGCAAATGTTTACTGCATTTTCAGATGTTGATGTACGTTTAGGATCTTGGAAAGCTGTAGATTCTTACGTAGAACCACATAGAATTGAGGCACTTTGGGGAAAAAGGCCAAAAATCTTATTTCACAAATAAGGGAAATATTTTCACTGTAAGAGGTAGGAAATAAATTTATTTCCCTTCTTCCAGAAAGAAAACGTTTCCCTAAACAAAATATTTACCAATTAAAAAAACCTCAATCAGAAATAGTAAATTGAAACATTTGTTCATAGGTTCTTTTTAGATATCTAATATGAATATATATTTATGTAGCAAACACTGGGGCTTTAAAAATAAATACAGGCATATCTTGTTTTATTACACTTCACTTTATTGCACTTTATAGTTATTGTGTTTTTTTCAAATTGAAAGTTTGTGGCAACCATATATCGAGCAAGTCTATTGGCATAATTTTACCAACAACATGTGCTCACTTCATGTCTCTGTGTCACACACATTTTGGTAATTCTCTCAATATTTCAAACATTTTTATTATCATTATATCTGTTATGGTGATCTGTGATCAGTGATCTGTGACGTTATCATTGTAATTTATTTATGGAGCCATGAATTTCACCCATGTAAGATGATAAACTTAATAAATGTTGTGAGTATTCTGACTGCTCCACATTCCAGACATTCCCCATCTCTCTCCCTCTTCTTGGTTCTCCTTATTCCTTGAGAGAAAACAATTTTGAAATTAGACCAATTGGCTGGGCACAGTGGCTCAAGCCTGTAATCCCAACACTTTGGGAGGCTGAGGCAGGCGGATCACGAGGTCAGGGGTTCAAGACCAGCCTGGCCAACATAGCAAAACCCCATCTCTACTAAAAATACAAAAACTAGCCAGGCATGGTGGTGGGCACCTGTAGACCCAGCTACTCAGGGAGGCTGAGGTAGAAGAATTGCTTGAAGCAGTGAGGCAGAGGTTGCAGTGAGTCGAGATTGTACCACTGCACTCCAGCCTGGGTGACAGAGTGAGACTCTGTCTCAAACAAAATAAAAGAAAGAAAAAAAATTAGACCAATTAATACCGCAATGGCTTCTAAGTGTTCAAGTGAAAGGATGAGTCACACATCTTTCTTTTTCAATCAAAAGCTAAAAGAGAGTAAGCTTAGTGAGGAAGGCATATCATAGCTGAGTTAGTCTGAAATACATTTTGAGTTGATTTTTGTATGTGGTGAAAGATAAGGAGCTATAAAAGTAGACTTCATGAAGGTAGAAAGTAGAGTTGTGGTAACCAAAGGGTGGGCCTGGTAGTGAGTTAGCAAAGTTATAAATGCAAATGAAAAGTTCTAGAAAGTTCTAGAAAAGGGAACGTTCTAGAAAGTGCTTCTTTTAGGAACACCTGAATGATAAGAAAGCAAAACAGTCTTACTGCTGATATGAAGAAAGTTTTAGTGGTCTGGATAGAAAATAAAACCAGCCACAACATTCCCTTACACCACAATTTAATCCAAATAAAAGACCTAAATCTCTTTAATTCTCTGGAGTCTGAGAGAGATAAGGAAGCTGTAGAAGAAAACTTAGAAGCTAGCAGAGGTTGGTTCATGAAGATTAAAAATGAAAGCTGCAACCATAACAAAAAGTACAAGGTAAGGCATCAAGAACTGATGTAGAAGCTGCAGCAGGTTATCCAGAAGACCTAGCTAAGATAATTTATGAAGGAGGCTACACTAAACAAGAGACTTTCCACGTACAGCAAACATCTTCCTATTGGAAGAAGATGCCATGTGGTACTTCCATTGCTAGAGAGAAGTCATTTCCTAGCTTCCAAGCTTTAAGGGACAGGCTGACTCTCATGTTAGGGGCAAAGGTAGCTGGTAATTTTGAGTGGAAGTCAATGCTCATTTACCATTCTGAAAATCCTAGGGGTCTTAAGAATTATAGTAAAATCTACCTTGTCTGTGCTCTATAAATGGAACAACAAAACCTGGAAGACAATGTACGTGTTTATAGCCAGGTTTACTGATTTTTTAAGCTCACTGTTGAAACCTACCGCTCAGAAGAAAAGATTCCTTTCAACATATCACTGCTCACTGGTAATGGACCTCATGACTTGACAGCTCTGATGGAGATGTACAAGGAGGTTAATATTGTTTTTATGCCTGCTATTACAACATTTATTTTGCAGCCCATAGATGAAGGAGTAATTTTGGTTTCAAGCCTTATTATTTAATAAAAACATTTCATAAGACTATAGCTGTCATAGACAATGATTCTCATGATAGACCTGGGCAAAGAAAGTTGAAAACCTTCTGGAAAGGATTTACCATTCAAGATGCCATTGAGAACATTCATTATTCATGGCAGAAGATCAAAATATCCACATTAACAGGGCTTTGGAAGAGGTTGATTCTAACCCTTATGGAAGCATTTGAAGAGGTCAAGACTTCAGTGGAGGCACTCACTACAAATGTGGTAGAATCAGCAAAAGAACTATAATTGAAAGTGGAGCCTAAACATGTGAATCAATTGCTGCAATCTCACGACAAAACTTGAATAGATGAGGAGTTACTCATAGATTAGCAAAAAATGTTATTTCTTTGGATGAGATCTACTCCTGGTGAAGATGCTGTGAGCCTTGTTGAAATGATAATAGATTTAGAATATTTAATTAACCTGGTTGATAAAGCTAGCATGGTTTAGAGCATGGACTCCAATTTTAAAAGAAGTTCTACTGTGAGTAAAATGCTATCAAATAGTATTGCATGCTACAGAGAAAACTTTTGTGAAAGGAAGTGTCAATTGATGTGGCAAACTTCATTGTTATCTTGTTTTAAGAAATTGCCACAGCCACCCCAACCTTCAGCAACCAGCACCCTGATCAATCAGCAACCATTAACATTAAGGCCTGACCCTGCCCCAACAAAAGATTCTGACTCACAAAAGGTTCAGTTGGTTGTCTGAAATTTTAAAATTAAGGTATGTACATTATTGTTTTAGACATAATGCTATTGTACATGCAATAGAATATAGTTTAGTATAAACGTTAACTCTTGCATGTACTGGAAAACCTAAAACTTCGTGTGACTGACTTTATTGTGATATTTGTTCTGTTGTGGGGGTCTGGAACCAAACCTGCAATTCCTCCAGTTTCTCCAAGGTATGGCTGTTCTGTTGTTTTAAGTCACCTAACAAATACACATACTTTTTTTTCCCTATTTTTATATGATAGTTACTATGCCCATTTGTACAAGAGAAATTCAGAGGAAGTTATGTTTTAGAAATTAATTGACTCTGATGCTGTATAAGTTATACTCCAGAAAATTTTAAATTATTGATAAGAACATCTGATTCCAAAAATTATTATTCTTAATGAAAAAATGCCAAAATGCATGACACTGCTCTCCTGCTGATGACTACCAGAAACTCACCTTTATTCAAACAAGTTGGTTTTATTGGCACATTGCAACAAAGGAAACCAACACAAATGAAGAATAGGTGCTTCAGCCAGAGAGTGTTAGAAAGGACGTATTATAGGATACAGGTTCATGCTAGGTAATTTGGGGGCATATTCAAAGCAGTGGTGCTTTGTTTGCATTGGATAATGTCAGGAAGCAGGGGTAATTCTTTGTTTGGGAAGCTAAACAATTCCTTTTAAAGCAGAAACTCTGATTGGTAAAGAATCAGCACTCACTGATAATAGCCAAGATAGGGAAGTGTGGTCATTTTCGTAGTTTGCACAATATTCTTGTTTTTTCTGTGCTCAAACATTTTTATGTAGTGGTCTGATGTTGTCCAGATCCATCATAGCGAGGAGTGGCTTTGTCTGATGATGGTGTTCTATGAAATTTTCTGTGTGCAGTAAGAGAATACCATGCCCAGCTGTGTCAGCCCAACTTCTAACAATGTCATAGCCTAGCTGATAGTGCCAGGCCAGCTTCCAGCTGTCAGGGGCTTTTTCTCTTTCTCAAGTGTAATGGCAAATACTTCTAACTACAAATGTCATGACAAAATAATTTCATGCTGGATATGAATATTTTCTAGCTCCACATCTTGCTTTCAAAGTTCATTAATATCAATCCTCATCACTGGATTGTAAACTCCACAAAGGCAGAGACCATGACCTTTCTTCAAGAGCTAAATACATCCTAATTATTAGTACTACTCATACAAATTGAATTATAACTAATATTTATCAAACTTTTACTTATATGTCAGTTATACTTTTGTGGGTTTTACTTTGCTTGTCACCCTAATATGCACAGAAACTCTCTAGGATGAGTACATACTATTAATATCTCCATTTTATAAATGGGAAAATGAAGGAATAGGAAAATTAGATGACATACAAAGTTCACACAGCTAGTAAGGAGCAAGTACAGGATTCTAACTCAGGAAGTCTGGCTGTAGATTCCCTATTTTTCATCACTGTAATGTGTTAGATACATGTTTGTTGAATGCATGTGTAAACCAAAAATAAATTTCAAAGACCCCCGCCCCACCACCCCAACCATCTAAATGGACCTCCTCCTCAGCAAGGGCTCTTTTAAAATTTAATATGAGAGACTGTTTCTTTCAGGCCATGATGGGAAGTGGGGGTTGAAAATGCCTCATTATGCTTCCCAAGCATTAATATCAACACAGACTTTAAGTCTGATAAGAAATATTTTACAACTTGTTCTCTTTAAAGCCTAGTACCTAAATGCTTTCTCTGCAAAGAAGAACTTGGGTCTCCATAATCCTTTATCTTAACCCAGGCATTCATTTCTATTAATCCCAGGTCTTTAGATAAACTTAACCAACTGTCAACCAGAAAAAATTTTAAATCTACTTACAAGCTGGAAGCCCCCACTTTGAGCTGTCCTGCCTTTCTGGACCAAGCCAGTGCATTTCTTAAATGGGTTTAATTGAGTCTTATGTCTCCCTAAAATGTATAAAACCAAGGTGCACCCTGACCACCTTGGGCATATGTTCTCAGGACCTCCTGAGGGCTGTGTCACGGGCCATGGTCACTATATGTGGCTCAGAATAAATCTCTTCAAATAAGTCTCTTCCAATTGTTTACAGAGTTTGAGTCTTTTCATCAACACATTATGAATAAATGAGGAATAATTTGATGATTTTTAAAATTTTGGGTAAAACAGGTATCTTTTGAGATTGGGTATTAACCTGGGATAAGAGTAGCGCAAATCTTAACTAGGAGTTATTCTACAAGCGCATTTTTAATAAAAATTCTTGCAGGGGATAGAGTCAAGTGTAGGGAATAGACCTGAATCTGGATCTCCGTAAATAAAAGGTTAAATATAAAGTAGAAATAAGGATGAAACGTGGTAGGTTCAGATCTGTGGTTATCAATCTGAATATGTGGATGTAATGAAAAGTGTAAATGTACCATACCTGAGACAGACTTATGTAAAGTGAATAGCCACCTTACAAGAGAATAAACCAGACAGCAAGAGGGGTATATGTGAGTACTGCAGTCTTTGACCCCAAAATAGACAGCCATGACAGTGTAGAGTGCATCCTTAGAGTTTTAAATGTGTATCAGGAGAATGAACCTAAAGCAAGTTTTCCTTTAATATTTTAATCAAATCATGGGACTGTGGACCAGAAAGGATGTTGTTTAAGTATAACTTTAAATTGATATAATTTATAAACTTAAATTTATACCATTTAGTTTTCTGTGTTCTGTTCAGAATCTGTAAGAAAGACATAGAATCATGTTCATGAAACCACAGAATTTTTGCACAAATATTTGTACAAATTTGCAGGCTAAAAGAAGTATGCTTAACATCTTTTTAGCCCTTGTAATTTGTTTGTTGATATTATTCATTGCATCTTGTGACAAGGTATGTCTTGGTGAATTTAGTGTGTAAAGCTTTGAAAATTATGATATCCTTTACAAAAACAAGGTTCAACTATTATCAATATTCATTTTGTTAAGAGAAAAAGAGAGATTGCTGATTAATGCCATTCCATGCCTGGGATCTCTTTTCATTTATTCTCGCCTTAACTATCTGCATAAATAAGAAAGTGAGAGGAAAGGAGAAACTGTTTAATGCCAGTAAAGGTATCATGTTGAACACATTTTTTTTTGTGCTCCTCATTTAGCTACATTGGAGATGTTGGAAATATCACAAATTAGTAAATATTCAATCTTCTCTTCTTCCTGTACTCCCATTATTCACACACTGAGTCAACTGTGAAATAGGCTGGACTTTGTTGGAAATCCAAAAGCATGAGGAAATGTGCTCAAAGTTGCATATTAGGTTAGAAAAAATGCCTGATGAATATGCAATTTAATAGGTAATTGTATTATGTAAGAACATACAAAACTAATATAAGCACATTATTGTATTAAGGTTGTATTTTATTAAATTGCTTACTGATTTTTTTTGAAACAAGAAAGTAGTGTAAATTGAGTAATTCTGAATAAGCGATTCAGGGTACATATATCATGTTTCTCCATAAAAGAATTTTTTTCATTTAATTAATTGTAAGCAAGTATTATTGGATTAGCCCTTCATGAAAATACTAGGGCAAAATGGGGAAAAATTTATATATATATAAATTTCAACACAGTGAAACCCTGTCTCTACTAAAAAATACAAAAAATTAGCCAGGCGTGTTGGTGGGCACCTGAAGTCCCAGCTACTCAGAAGTCTGAGGCAGGAGAATGGCATGAACCCGGGAGGCAGAGGTTGCAGTGAGCCGAAATTGCACCACTGCACTCCAGCCTGGGCAACAGAGCAAGACTCCGTCTCAAAAAAATAATATATTAAAACTCGGAAATGACCTCCTTCATATCTCACATCCAGGTCATGCTGATCCAAGGAACCGTATGGTCTTAGGCAGCTTTGTCCCATGGCTTTGCAGGGTATAGCCTCCATCCTGGCTGATTTCATAGGCTGGCATTGAGTGTCTGTGGCTTTTCCAGGCTTATGGTGCAAGCTTTCAGAGGATCTACCATTCTGGGGTCTGGAGGACAGTGGCCCTCTTCTCACAGCTCCACTAGGTGATGCCCCATTAGGGACTCTGTGTGGGAGCTTTGATCCCATGTTTCCCTTCCACAGTGCCCTAGCAGAGGTTCTTCATGGGAGCCCTGCCCCTGCAACAAACTTCTGCCTGGATATCAAGGCATTTCCATACATCCTCTGAAATCTAGGCAGAGGTTCCCAAACCCCAAATCTTGACTTTTGTGCACTCTCAGGCTCAACGCCACATGGAAGCTGCCAAGGCTTGGGGCTTGCACCCTCTGAAGCCATGACCTGAGGTCTGAATTAGCCCCTTTCAGCCAAGGATGGAGTAGCTGGGACACAGGGCACCAAGTCCCTAGGCTACACACAGCATGGGGACCCTGGGTCTGGTCCACGAAACCACTTTTTCCTCCTAGGCCTCTGGGCCTGTGATGGGAGGGGCTGCTGTGACGACCTCTGAAAAGCCCTGGAAATATTTTTGCCATTGTCTTGGGGATTAACATTTGGCTCTTTGTTACTTATGCAAATTTCTGCAGCCTGCTTGAATTTCTCCTCCGAAAATGGAATTTTATTTTCTATCACATTGTCAGGCTGCAGGTTTTCTGAACTTTTATGCTCTGCTTCTCTTATAAAACTAAATGCCCTTAACAGCACCCAAGTCACCTCTTGAATGCTTTGCTGCTTAGAAATTTCTTCTGCCAGATACCCAAAATCATCTCTCTCAAGTTCAAAGTTCCACAAATCTCTGGGATAGGGACAAAATGCTGCCAGTCTCTTTGCCAAAACATAACAAGAGTCACCTTTCGTCCAGTTTCCAACAAGTTCCTCACTTCCATCTGAGACCACCTCAGCCTAGACTTTATTGTCCCCATCGCTATCAGCATTTTGGGCAAAGCCATTCAACAAGTCTCTAGGAAGCTCCAAACTTGCCTACATTTTCCCGTCTTCTTCTGAGCCCTCCAAACTGTTCCAACCTCTGCCTGTTACCCAGTTCCAAAGTTGCTTCCACATTTTCTTGTATCTTTTCAGCAGCATCCCACTCTACTCATAGCAATTTACTATTATTAGTCTGTTTTCATGCTGCTCATAAAGACATACCTGAGACTGTGAAGAAAAAGAGGTTTAATGGACTCACAGTTCCACATGGTTGGGGAGGCCTCACAATCATGGTGGAAGGCAAGGAGGAGCAAGTCGTGTCATGTCAAGTGGATGGTGGCAGGCACAGAGAGAGATTGTGCAAGGAAACCCCACCTTATAAAACCATCAGATCTCATGAGACTACTTTACTATTACAAGAGCAGCATGGGAAAGACCTTTCCCTGTGATTCAATTACCTCCCACCAGGTCCCTTCCACAACATGTGTGACTTCAAGATGAGATTTGAGTGGTGACACAGCCAAACTATATCACTACCCAATATTTCAACATATGTGGTTAGTAGAATTTTGTAATACTGTTTTGAGCTCATTAGTTTTTTTACTTAGATATCTAAAGTACAGCAAAAATTACTGTCTTTTTATATCTTAGATCATATAATTTTAGAGCTGAAAGAGGCTGTAGAGATCATTAAAAAAAAACCTTAGATATTAGAAAAATGATGCCTGGAGAGATGTTGTATGATTTTCCAAGGTAAAGTACTGAATTAAAAAAACTAAAAATTTAAGGGGATTTTAAGTGATCACCCCTAGCCCTGTAGATTAAGTTAAATTTTATCAAAAGATTAGACATATTAAACTATTAAGTATTGCTTCAAACCACTCTCAGAGATTTTTTTTAAAATTTGTGCACTGTATATGTGGTTGTCATGTAAAGGATTGACAACACTTTTTTGTGTATGTAAATGAAAATTGTATTGGTTTAGTGCTGGATTTACAGTTTAAGGATTGTATTTAATGAAAGCCTCTCAATTGGTATCTCCTTGACATAATAAAAATTTTCATAATTTAGGTTTTAATTTTCACATTATGTTGAAAGTTCAAATTATTTCCAAATATCCTGTGTTTATATTTACTATATTAATTCAATCAAAAATATACTAGTTGGAATTTGGACTATTCCCTATCTTGAGCACACACGCACACACCCCACACACTTTACCCATTAACATGGTGTACACAAAGAATCTTAGATATTTTATTCTTTTCAAAGTTGAGAAATGCTTGTTAATTTTTAATCAAGTTGAGCTTTTATTCAACCATTTAAATTTACCATCAACATATTGTGGAATAGGATACCTTATGCCTAATTGACAACATAAGTAAGAATCAAAATATCATTTCATTTGCTATGTGTTAATGCTGTCTTATGATTTTGCTCATGTTTACTAATCTCAATTATAAAATATATTTTTATGTGCACAAATCAGTATATTTTTATGTATTTTGCCTTCATCTACCTTAAATGTTAAAATTTTTGAAATAAGCCTTTTTATATTTATTTACACATAAGTTAATAATTAAGTATATCAATATTTCTATTTTTGTAAAGGAAATTACTCCAGGACCCATTTATATGACTATTTAGGCTAAAATTGTATTTTCCATTTTTTTAAACAAATATTTGGTACCAGAATAACAAGGTATGCAAAGTGACAACTAAATTTATTATTCAAATCAAATATTTAAACATGTACTTGTATGATTATTGGCATAATTATATATAAAATGATTATGTACATAAAGTTTAATTTTTTTACCTGTTGTCTTCAATTAATTTAGAGTTTTCTCCATTTATCTTGCATCTTGGCGAAGGGTATGGGGAATCCAAGATGATGTCAATAGCTGTTTAGATGTTTTTGTTGACATGAGTTGGGCTTTGTGTAATTTCTTGGCAAAATATATGGAGATATGGAGAGTGCATAACTCCCTGATAGACACTTATAATGATGGAAAAGAAGCAAACAAGTTTGTGTACTTTCAGCTGTTGTACGTAGATGCTAAATATTACTATTTATTACAATGATAATTTTTAAAACAAATATCTTCTGTATACAAATTACATTTCAATAATTAAACCTCATATTAATGGAGATATATGGCGGTGTTGAACAGTATAGTTTATAATCTATTATTTTACAAGAAGAAAAACTAGATCATTTGCAAAATATATTAAATACAGGCTCTGAAAAATGAAAGACTAAGGATGTTAGGCCCCAAAAAGGATACACTGGAGTTAACAAATCTTTATTAATGCATGAGGCCTCCCATGATGTTGGTTTCTGTTCTTTACCGTTGAAAACTGATCATTGTTTCTGGAGAAGGTTGGAAAGATGGCTAGAGCTTATTTTAATAGCCTTACAGATAGCTAATATAGTTTCATTTATTCAGTGTCTTTTAAATTATATATAGGTATTAAATTGTTTTTTAAGCAATTCCTGTGGTATAGCTGTAGAGGTGCCAGGCTGCACAAATAATAATCCTATACTTATTGCTTTGGAGAAGAAAATATTGTTTGTTGTAAGCAAAATTGTCCAACAGGTTAAAAATGGTCTAATTATGTGAAAAAACTATTAAAGTATATATTTGAAAGTGCTGAGCTTTAATGTGATATAATAGGCCCTTGATTTGTTAGCATCAGCAAAGCAAGGCTAACAATTAAGTTTGGAAAGCATTTTTACTTTTTTTTTGTATCAGTTAGCCCTTTGTTTTAGATATGGTAGGTCCTTGTGTGTGTTGTTTTTTTTTTTTTGTAATGATGTAATTGAAAGATTATATCATTTAGGGGAAAGAGTACATCTATTTGAAACATACCATTTCTATTCCAAATGAAAAAAAATCCTCTGCTTCCTTAGCATATTTATTTTTGAAGGCATTGCTTACTAGCTCTTCAAAAAGAAGTTATTTAGCTTTGTTGATCCTCAGGTTGTTATCTGTGAAATTTGTAACATAGATCTTTTGTGAAGATTAAATGATATCAGGTATTTGTAATACAAAATTTCTTTCCTCCCCCAACTCCACCTCTACATATTTGATTTGGCTCCATTTTTGTCTCATTTTTGTATGTATTTTAAGTATATTTTGTTGACTTATGTTGCGTATATATTTGTTAGCTGCCTTAAGTATTTCTGGACAAAAATGTATACTTGTAGATTAATACAAATTAGTTCTTCGTTGAAATCCTTTTGTTTTTGTTTTGTTTTTCAGATTGTCAAATTTGTTAAATGGATTAAAGTGTGGAGTCATATGATGTAGTTACTTCTGGCTAACAGAGTTAGTTCACTCTTCAGGGTACAATTTTGCTTCTCTGAAAATTAGTTTGTCTTAGTTGTAAATTTGACTAATTAAATTATATAACCAAAATGGTAGATATAATACTGTATCTCCTCTGTAAGCCCTCAATAATTACTAAATAATTTACTTTGCAATATCAGAAATAAAAAGTTTTTAAGGAAAAAGCCCCTTTTCCCTCTAATATTATTTTTTCCAATATTAACCTGCTAGTGTCTCTAATGTTTCATGCAATCTTAAAACAGAGATATGAATCATTAATAAACTCAGCTAAGGTTGCCAGGTGACGGAGTGACTGAACCAAAATCTGAAGTTGGCAGTCTGGCCCCAAAATCAACATTCTTAACTAAAATTCTATATCACCTCGATCACTCAATTACTTCTAGTATGTACTTTACATGTGGGGAACAGTAGGCTGCCCCTGTGCTTTGGGTGATTTTCCTAGTACTTATAATTTCACTGAATGATGACAAATTTCTTCCTGATCCCTTGAAGAGAGACTAGCAACTGAGTGATTATTTGTATGTAAACTCTATGGTAATATAAAAGAAGTGTTTTTTTTTTTTTTTCCAGCAATGCCAATAATCTAAAAGGCGCTGGGACCCTACTAATGTCACTTGCTCAATTCCATCTCTACATCAGTTAATTCATTTGGGCAGCACACTTTTTCACCACAATGCGAAAGTTTCTCTTTTCTAATGCATTCTTTGCAAGGAATTAACCATCACCATATGGAAGTGCTGTGGAGTTTAATTTCAATGTGTTAAATTTTGATGGTGGAACATCAGTGAATTGACTTTGAAATCTGAACTGAACTCTGGCTCATTTGTCAGCTGGTGTAAAGATTCATGTTCTCTTGTGCTTGTGGTCTTACATCTACCCTGTGGTTTTAATTGTGGCAATGATTATTTAGCATCCCACTTCATTTCATACTTAGTCATCCACAGGAAATGATAAAGACAATGAAGCTCAGATGGCTACAGACTAGATATTGATTTATTACTATTTTTTCAAGTTTTTCATGATTTTTCCTCCTAAGTGGAAATAGGATTTTTGAAAATGGATCTCTGGCTCTGTGTAATTGCTGTATGTCAGTGAGCATTCCATTAGTATTAAAAACATAGTAGATATGTCCACATGTTAGAGTTTTGAATATATTTATAGTTACACTGAGATTGAAATGATATTAAAGATTTGAAATTCAGTAAAATTTTTATTACATTAAATGACTGTATTGAGCCCATAAAATTATATGTTCTCTTGAGGTGGTAGAAAATACTATATTTTTAAAGAGGAGCTGAAAAAAAATATAGATATAGCTATATCCATGGCAACAGCATAGCACCCATACAATAGAAAGCCAGGGTGTGCTGGTTGGATAGCTGCATAGCAACAGCAGAGTTCAGTATGGGAGGAGGAAAGAAAGTTTAGAACCAAGACTATAGTGTGCTTTCTGAATGTATTGCATTTTGCTGTCAGTAAGCCTGATTAATGTCTTTTTGTTCTTGTTCGATATTTTACATATTATATTTGTGATTTTAATTTAAAAGAATAGTTGAAAAATGTAGGTGTATGGTGTAAAATCAGTAAATTTGCACTTAAGGTTTGCATTAATATGGGTATGTGCTATTGGAAATTAGAAGCACATTATTAAGAAATAAAATTAATAGAATGAGTTATTGATTATATGCATTCGTGAGGAATTGGAATACGTATTCTATAATAAATTCACTTTCAAATTTAGAAAGGGATGACCCTTATTTTATAATTATTTTTGTTTTCAATATGAGTATGCTAGTGTTCAAATATATATTTTATGTGTAGAAAATAGCCATGCTACATACTTCCAGAAAGCCATTCCATTCAGTTAGTCATAAGTTTTGGACACTGTACGAGATAGATCTAAGCATTTTGTATTAGTCCATTCTCACATTGCTATAAACAAATACCTGAGACTGGGTAATTTATAAAGAAAAGAGGTTTAGTTGGGTCACGGTTCCACAGGCTGTACAGGAAGCATGATGCTGACATCTGCTTGGCTCCTGGGAAGGTCTCAGGAAACTTTTACTCATGGAGAAAGATGGAGGAGTAGCCAGCACTTCACATGGCCAGAACATGACGAAGACAGAGAGGAGTTATCACAAGATCTGATTGTTTAAAAACAATCACTATCTCACTCACTATCCCAAGAACAGCACCAAGGAGACTGTGCTAAATTATTCATGAGGATTCCGCTCCCATGATCCAATCACCTCCTACCAGGCCCCACCTCCAACACTGAGTATTACAATTTGACATGAGATTTGGTGGGGACACAGCTCCAAACCATATCACATTGTTAGGGAGGACTACAGCAAAACTTGTCTAATATACTAAATAGACATTTCTGAAAATTAAAATTCTTAGTTTCTAAGTATTGTAATTCCTTTGTAAATCTAAACCAAATCATTAAGAATCACATATAAGCTCCAAAGGCCTAAGACAGAAGTTGTTAAAACATACCTTTCAGCCCAATTCTACCTTACTCCTAACATAAGAAACATCCCAATACAGCCTTTTGTCTTCCGTGTAAAAGACTTTGGAATTTATCCCGGGGAGTAAGGTATAGAAAGCCCCCTTAAAAGATAATGGGACTAGTTTTCCCAGTATTCTAAATAACATAGTATGTTTTCTGATCCTTTGTGTTGTATTCATCTATGTATTTGCTCTGTGTATGTTTTCTTTCTCTTTTTCTTCCTCTTCCTCTTCTTTCTTTTCCTCTACCTCTCCCTCCTCCAATGATGCTGGACTCACTACCTGAATTATTTCAAGCTTCACTATAAAATGTGTATATAATATTCAATAGTCAACAGTCAGTTGGCTCCCAAATAATATTTCTGCTTAAAACCAAAATTAGCTTCATGATATTTAATTATACTTTAAGTCTATACATGGTTCCTTGTTGCTGTTAAAGTTTATGAAATTTCTTATCCACTCTTTTCTCCCAAAGATAGTAAATTCTTGTCTCTTAATGGTATTTAAGATGGTAAAGTAGCCTTTAAGATATTTAATTGTCAAAACCTTTCTTAATGGAAATATCTTAAGCATTAAAAAACAGGAGAATAAGGATATATTCTAGTTTGGCTGACAATGTGTGAGTGAAGTAGCTATGAAGAATAAAGAAATATTCTAATTTGGCAGTGTGTGTATGTGTGTGTGTATGTGTGGGTGTGTGTGTGTCTGCGTGTGAAGTGGCTGTCAAGTTGCAACTAGAATGTAACTCTACTAGGACTTTTGGTGATTTTTGTTTCTTTTGTTTACTGCTGTATTTCCAATGCATAGAAGAGCACTTCAAACAAAGTAGTCTAACTTTTCCCTCAGCCACAAGAGCCCTTTATGTGGGGCTTTATGTGGAGTACAGTTTTAAAAGTATGTGTCTACATTCTGTGAATCAGCCATTGTGGATAATGTCATATATACTAACAGAGGAAAGACGTGTACCTGTCTGTGTGTGGGAATATATATATACTTTATATATATATAATAAAAATAGATATATATAATATATAATATACAATATATAACATAATATATAATATACAATATATAACATAATATATATATTATATATAATATATAGACATATTGTATACATATATTATATATATATAATATATATGAGACATATGGATGTTTGGGAGCCATATAAATATTTTACTTGGTGAATTAGTAAAACTTCTGATAAACAAGAAGATACTTCAAGATAATAAGTGTTAGGTAGTTTTCATTCTCTGAAACAATGGAAAAACGCTTGAATTTTCAGATGGTGTTGTCCATAAAGATTCACGATGCATTCTAGGTGTTCCAGGATGGCCTTGTAAGCCGTCAAAAGGAGAATGTTTATGGAGCTGAATCAGAAAGGATAGATTGCATCACCAATATACACAATGGGCTTCTCGCATTTACTGATGGTTCCCTATGTACTGGGAAATGTCAGGTGATTCACATATAATTTGTCTTTTAAAAATATAAAAACATATCTGCTGGAAAAATTGCAGCAGGTCAAATGTATTTTAGAGTATCCAGTGTTATAAAATAGATGTGTTAACTTTCCTGCTATAAATGTTGATATTTATAATTTCATTTATTTTCATAAACATTTAGGATGCACCTATTCAAGCTATCCTTTATTATAATTTAGATATAATTCAAAATTTAGATATAATTCAAAAGTTTGCTCATTTCTTGACATGACTATATGACTGAATTGATGTTGAGGAGTTTCTACAAATTGTCAGTGTTTTGTTGTTAGTATTATTTGCTATTTTCAAAAACATTTTAAAATTTAGTCAATTTTGCATTAGATATTTTAATTGTGGCAATACAGAATATCACTTGGGATTTATAAAACAATTATTAAAAATTGACTCATGCTTGTATAGTCTAAGGTAAGGAAATCAAACCAATTTTTTTTTCCTACAACCATGTTAATGCTATGAAAACTCATGTCAAGATGTGCTATCTTTAGAACAGGAATGGAATTCATAAAACAGCTCTTTGCTGCAGAGTTTTTCAGCTGCATTTTCAAAACCAAATAATATAATTTATTTTAAATTTAAATTTTAGGCATTTTACAGTAGAATTAATGAATTATTAGGTTTCTATACGTTTGTTTAAAAAACAAATAGGTTAGAATACATAAACATTTGTGTCCTACTTTTGTATATTTGTAATATACCTTTGTAGTTCTACTTTTCATGTATTGTTTTCAATTATGAAATAATTAAGTTATTCGGATTTAAATATAGAAAAAATTTTACCTTTTGTAAGAAATATATATATAATATACGTGTGTGTGTGTGTGTGTATATATATATATATGAAATACACAGTTCATTTGCCCTTGAAATAAGTCCTCCAATAGGAAAAAAAAAATGCCCTTTGTGAAATGTCGTCTCCTCACCACAGATAATGAAAGGATTGCTTTGTGATTTGACAATTAAAATTCGCTTTTATTTGTCAGTATTTTGTATGATATTCTGTTCAATGACACCCTCCAGTTAAAAATCTACAATGTAGTAACATTGTATTCTGAATGGTAATGCCTGCATCTTTTTGTTGTTATTTTTTAAAAGTTTAAAGCTAATCAGGAGACACATCTATTGTTTTGCTACTTTATCATGATTCCCTTCAGACCTATGAGCTAGATTTTATCAGGAATGCATACTGTATATTCACTCTCAGTTTATTCATGCTGAGGGCATTGCTAATTTGATCATCAAAGTGATATGTACCATGTATATTCTACAGTAGATTCCTTAAAGGAAAACTAGGGCTGTGCTATTAATTTTAAAGTCCTAATGTATGGCTGTTAAAAATTAAGCTGTCAACATTCTCCATTTCCAGTAGTAGCACAGTAATGACAAAGACATATTATGGAAATAAATAGTAATTAATTTTAATAAGTAGCATTGTACTTACAGCATTGTCAGCAGGAAAAATAAAAAATCTTTTATGGAGAAAATAAGGTTGTAACATCAAAAAAATATGAAAAAGCAGAATATATTTATGATTAAATTAAGGCAATTTTAGAAATTAAAACTCTCATTTAGCAATATTTGATAAAGACATTTGTATTGCTTCTGAATAAGATATGTGTTAAAATTATTCATAAGACAATATGGATTAAAAACAAACTTCTGGCTTCATGATACTTACTTATTGAGTAATTTGCAATTAATATAAAATATTTTTACTTTCTAGGGACAAGAGAAGAAAAACAGGCAGTGCTATGGAGGATTAGAAAACTGATTAACTTGAGATACATAGCCTCATGTTTATAAATTTGACAGAAAAAATGATTCACATTCTATATATCAGTCATTAATTTGGTACTGATGATAATGTGCAATGTATAATACATATCTGTGTTTACTCTGTTTCTTGATTGCATATGTAATGTGCTGAACAAAACCTAACAGAAAAGACATTTTTGGTCAAATATATCAAATTAAAAGTACAGTATTGCTGGTCCAAAGCTGTTTAAACAGTTAATAGAATTATCTGTTGATTTCACCTGATTTCAGTTATACTAATGTAATTCATGTAAAACCTTATATACTCAAAAAGTAAGGAATTTCCCATGGTTTTAAGAACATCTCAACTCTAGAAATACAGAAAATGCAGAGAAAAAAAAGATTTGGAGTTGTTATCTAGAAAAATTTCAGTCGTAAATTCTGATATTTTCAGTCCTTACATGACTGAATTATTTCATGTACTTTTTATTGTGTTTAAGAGATGTTTTGAAAACCAGAATAACAAACAGCATCTATGCATAAAATAAGAGCCAGTAAGTTGTGTGGAGAATGTGACGTACTCGGAAAGTGTATTTTTATAAGCCCTGATTTTGCTTTCCAATATGCCCCTTAATGACCAACAAACAGGGATATTTCTTGAGGATGACTTGCCTTGACCTTTCCTAGTTGTCTAGAGTATTTGACCAGGATAGATGGGAGACTATGCTGTGCAGTGGTAACTGTACCCAGGAGCAGGAACATGAGTAAGAATGTACTTGATGGAGACAAGAGAGGAAGGATGTATGAGTGGCTCTGGAAAGCTCCCTCTGGTGGAGAATGTCTTAATAATAATTCAGAAGCCATTACTAGAACAAGGAGATGATAGATTACCTATTTAAAGGACTTTCTCAATGTAGAAGGGGCCTTCCTAAAATTTCTTGTTATCTGTTTTAAAGTCTGTGGTAGAAATAAAAATTCTGTTCCCTAATTCAAAAATTCAGCATTCTTCCTTTGCCAGCCAAATTAGCTAAAGTTCAAACATATAAAGAATCAAAGATCTTTGGGTTCCATATTTTCCTTATTCCCTTCCAAGTCTAGCTGGATTTCAGAGATACATTCATTACTGTAAAACAAATGCTAAATAATAAAATAGAATAACAGAAGACAACAAATCTTCCAACATTTTGATTTCTAAAATTTTTATTACTGTTTTTGGACATAATATTTTACATTTCCTGCCAGCACTGCCTGCTGCTTAAAAAGGTTGTTTGCTCATCTTCTGCTAGAGAACTCTAAAAGAGGTCAATTTTTCTCCGAAATCATTTTGCCGAGGACAGTGGTTGATATTGCTGTCAGAAGAAAGAGAAGGACAATCTTATGTAGGTGGAGGGGTTTTAACCTTTTTAGGTCACTGGCTGTTTTAAAAATCAGAAAAAAGCTTTGGATTCTCTGGCTCAGCTATATACTCATAATATTTTGCTTGCAGTTGCAGTATTTTCCTGAAGTCACAATAGTATTCCCAATACCATGGTTACAATAGTATCCCTGGATCTCTCTCTGGTGAGCCACCACCTCATTTACCTTCCCACTGCCTTCTACACCTTGCCATGACTAGATCTTCTGAAGGTTAATGTAGTTCCTCACCCCAAGGAAGGGTGAAAGTACAGTCTACATAATCATGCCACACAATGGCTGTTTTTAGCATTAAACACCCTGGCTCTAAGACTCTCATCTTTTATCGCAGGAATTCTGCATTGTTTTCTGAGACTGGTTCCTACTAAGAAATTCCAGGTTATGGTACTCCAGTAATGAACACTAAATATTGAGAACTCCCTACTTCCATAGTGTTCATTTCTCATACCGCCAGTTAATCAATTCCTGAATCCTTGTCTTCTATGATTATGTTTGTGTATATATATGAAATAGACTTGACCCTTAGTCCTAATATCAGAGTTGAATCCCTGTTACAATTTTTTTGTTGATAAATAATATTATCTAATCACAATGACTACTATAAATGTACAATTGGGAAATGTTAATAAGTGCTATGAAATTAAAAAAAAGGTTTTGTGGTCAATGAAATGTGGAAAGGTTACATACCACATTCTCTTTGGGAGTTTACAACGCCTTTCAACATACACTTTAAGTAGCATCACAGTAATGGAAACCGGCCTTTAATACTGGTTAACCCAAAGTTTGTCAAACATATCTGCATACATAACAATTTCTATAGGACAATAGTTAATAACATAATGTCGATAGTTTAGGAAGTTTGGTGTTTTAGAAAGAAACTCATAGCTAAGCCTTTAATAAGATATATTCCTGTAAAAATAACTTCCACAGTACTACTTTATGGCCACCAGTATCTGAGATCATTATACTGAAATTATGGTTTATTGAAAGTGATAATTTAGTTGATCCTACTGTATTCCTCATACATAGCAGAGATGTGGAAAGGGACAGTATAGGGTTTGAAAATTTACAACTTCAAAAACTGTTTTCCTTAAATAATTTTCTCTTGCCTGATAGAAAATCAGTGACTGATATGACATGAATCTGATTCCCTTCACTAAATATTCATGGGACCACCTTTTCTGAAAGGAAACAATACTCTAAGAAGTAACCATTAAAACTTTTATTATGTTCAGCTCCACAGTTATAAGGACTCATTTTAATATCTAATTTAGTCTACTTCCATTTTAGTAGATGACTATGAATGTCATGATTGTTTCCTAAGCAGGTGCTACAATCTTTATCACTGGAATTTCCTTCTATCTAAGAGAACAGAAACCAAGTTAATGTATCTGAATTTCAATAAGGCATTTACAAAGGTATCTTTTAGTGTTCCTGTTGGCCAGATGGAAAAATATTCACTGATGATATGGAACTGGGTAGGCTTATTATTGGTTAAAAGTTTGTACTCAGATAACCCTGTGTTATGGATTTGTATTAACTGTAAGGAGATGTCTAGTGATTTGTCATATAGTTTCATTCTTGCCCCTATATTATTCTAAAGTTTCATTATTAATGTGGGTAAGAACACGGGACTCAATCTTTTCAAAATTGCAGGTGCTATGAAACTGGAAGAAATATTAAATATGTTGAATATGTTGAATTACAAAATAGAAATTCTGGGAAATGGAGAAATTTTAAGAATTAGGTAGAGGTTAGCAAATCATGTTTAACAGAGCCAATTTTAAGTCCCCTTTTAAAAAAATCTAGCATCAATTAAACAAAGAGCACAATTACAGATGAGGATAAATTTGATTTGACTACAGCATGACTGCTTAGCTAGATTCTGAATTCGACATGGAAGACAGATAGAAACAAACATTAATTAAGTGCATACTATATGCACACCTGGGGCTAGTTACCTTCATGTACTCACTTCATTTACCTTCAACAACAAACCAGTGGATAGAAATTGCTATAAATAGTATAATGACAAATAAAATTAATTGAAAGAAGATAAATAATCTCCCCAAGATCATTCAGCAAATAAGTGTCAGATCTAACTTTTATTCCCAAATGTATCAATTAGAATTTGCATTGTTAGTAATAAAACATAGAAATATAGAATTTAAAAAGAGTGAAAAGGGTGGCTCTCCCTTGGTCCAACTACATCTAAAGGCTGTGTTTAGTTCTGGCCCTGACTGCAGAGGGAGGTGAATAGAATGGATCAAGTCCAGGGAAGAACAAACAAAATAATTTCACATTATGTGCATTTAAATAAGTTTGAATCTATTTATTTTGAGTAGGAAAGTTTTCTGGTAGGATATGATAGTGATTTAACATAATTGAAAGTCTATCATTTAAAATAAAAAGATACTTTCCCCTCCGCTTTGCTCCAGAGAGAAATTCCAGGATTGAGGAGAGGAACCTGAAGAGTTGCAGGTTTTACTCAACATAAGAAAAACACTTCTATATTTTGCTGCTTTACCTTTTATTCCTAGCTCTTATTATCTTATGGTATAACATACAATTTTATCGTATATATTTTCTGTTTTTCTCACTAGGATAAAAGTTCCATGATGTCAAGGATTTATGTCTGCTTAATCACGGCATTTTTGGCACCAAGCCTAGTACCCAGGATAAAATAGGTGCCTAATAAATATTTGCTGAATAAATGAAATCAAACCAGAGATTATTGGATTCAACTTGGTTTTAGCAAATAGTTTCCTTACTGACAAACAGTATTTTCCTTACTTATAGCCAAAGAAGTATTCATATAATTTGCAAATTCATGAATTCATAAAATTGTACATATTTTAAAGCCAAAGGAGCACTGAATTCTCAAAAAGTCATTTTAGAAAGTGGCCCAGAATGATTCATTAATCTATCAGTCTCTATATGTGAGTACACTTTGGAAGTTTTTAGTCATAATGATGTTACAAATTGTCATCAGACTGTTTCATGGAGGTATGAGCTCTGTAGTTAAACTTCCAAGGCTCTTTACTTGCAAGCTGTCTGATCTTGAACAATTGATACAACTTCATGGTTACTTTCAGTACCTTCCTCCTGACATTATTTTGAGGATTAAAAGTCATAATATATGTAAAGTGCTTACTGTTACCTTGTGCTTAGTGTGAATATAAATGTTAAATAATATTAACAGTATTAGTAGAAAATTATGACATTGCTCTTATTATAGCTACTTACCATTCATACTGTGTATCATGAAAATGATAAATATTGAGATTGTAAAAAAAAAATTCAACATTTAGAAGCACTCCCAGGGTCTTTGCAAAACAAAACAAAAACGCATAGTTCTTCTATTGTCCAGAATAGGTAATTAAAATGTTATAATATGGAATAAAAAGACCACTATGTGGATTACACGTATAGGTAAAAATGTCATCCTCAAGGAATATAATGTCGCTCTCTACTCATTTTGATCTTCTCACTAACTTGATCTTTTTAGGTCCAGCTGCTCTTCTGAGCTTTCCCTTCCTTCTCTTGAAGGATTGAAACATAATAGCAAGTTGAGTAGCCACAGGCAGTTTTGCTATAAAAGACTAGCACACTCTCTCCCATTACAGTGTTTTCTTTGCTTTTGTGAGAAGACTCCCACACTGGTGTCTGCTGCTAAAATCGATTCTGGAAAGGTATTTTAAAAAATGACTTTCCCTTAGGCCACGACAGATCTCTGATGGTGTCTTTGTCTTCCCTCTGTTTTTGAAAAAATCCACAGTATTTTCTCCAAAACTTTATTATGTTTTATGAAAACATACCACTGACAGCTTCCAATAAGAATCAGAAAATTTGCATTGATTGACCTAGGATGCACTTCAATTATCTAGCCTGAACCTATACCATCTTTTTAAAACGTTTGCTTTAAAAAAATGATTTATAGTGCCCTGATCCTTTGAAAAGTAAATTTGGAACATGATAACTCTTTAATTTTACATAATTCAGTATGCACCCCCTGAGAAGCATTTTCTTGGCTGGGCGTGGTGGCCTGTAATCCCAGCACTTTGGGAGGCCAAGGTGGCTGGATCACAAGGTCAGGAGATCGAGACCATCCTGGCCATCATGTTGAAATCCCATCTCTACTGAAAATACAAAAATTATCTGGGTGTGGTGGTGCATGCCTGTAATCTTAGCTACTCGGGAGGCTGAGGCAGGAGAATGGCTTGAACCCGGGAGGCAGAGATTGCAATGAGCCGGGATGGCACCACTGCACTCCAGCCTGGCGGCAGAGTGAGACTGTCTCAAAATATATATATTTATATTTCCCTGATTTTCTGAAAAGTAAATTGGACACATGATAACCCTTTAATACTGCATAATTCAGTATGTACCCCCTGAAAAGTATTTTCTTATTCAGTTACATTACTGAAGTAATTATGAAAATTAGAAAAATAACACTGACTCAAAATTACTATTTAAACTTTGGACATCATTCAAATATTATTTTGTGTCCCAGTAATATCATTCATACCTAAAGACTATACTTTTTGAACATCCTAATATTTTTCATAAATATTTCTTTATCGCCTTCCTTACCCTGCGTTACTGAAAATGGTGTGTTTTGGTCATGTTTATTTTGAACATAGTACCAAACACATTCATCTATATTATTATATTAGGTTATTCTTGCATTGCTATAAAGAAATATGTGAGACGGGATAACTTATAAGAAAAGAGGTTTAATTGGCTATCAGGTCTACAGGCTATACAGGAAGCATGGCAACATCTGCTTCTGGAGAGCCCTCAGGGAGCTTTTACTCATGGGGGAAGGTTAAGTAGAAGCAGGCACTTCACATGGTGAAAGCAAGAGCAAGAAAGAGGGATAGAGTGGGGAGGGAGTTGTCCCACACTTTAAAATGACTAGATCTAGTGAGAACTCACTATTATACAGGTAGGACGAATCCATGAGGGATCCATTCCTGTGATTCAAAAACCTCCCACAAGACCCTACCTCCAGCTTTGGGGATTACAACTGAATATGAGATTTGGGTGGGTACAAATATTTAAGTTATATCAATTATTGTCTTCCCATCTCCTTTACATATAGATACTCTATAGAATGATGCATTGTAACCTTACATAATATCTCTCTTAAAGTTTGAACAATCATTTTTTCTAGGTATGGAACAAATTACTTTTATGGAATTTTTATTTCCTAAACTTCCCTGCACTCAACCTACATATACTCTGAACAAATCTGAATATAGTTGGATTTAGAAATCTAGAATAGTCTTCTATGTACTTATATGTAGCATATAGTTAATTATGTAAGGAAATATTTGCCCTATATAATTTTGTGCTTCATTTTCAGTTCACTCCATGTTTTATTTTCTTTCACCAACCAATTTTCATTGTTTTATTTGACTAATTCCTGGATACAAACATGATCAAGTTGCTCTTTAGTTTTATTTGTGATTAACTCCTACAAACAATGTACTATTTAAATTTGAAGAATTTAAAGGTAAACATGATACTGCTCCTGTTTTATAATGATTTTTCTTGTTAAAACAGGAAAAACTATTTTAATTTTCCTCTGTTGGGAATTTTTGGAAATAGACATATCCCTCTACCTTTACCTACCTATGTCATTGGACAGTTCATAGCAGAGGGCTGGATGCCATGGATTAGCCACATTTTTGAAGATTTTATATAATCAGCATTCTCAAAATTTCAGTGATGTTGATTTTGATTGTTTTAGAGGGCATCTGCCACTTGGTGATGCATATTAAGCAGGTTCTTAAGATATTTCTTGGGAAAGCACAATTGAATTCATGCCTGAATTCATAATTGGAAACATATGTAACCCTCAAATGAGAAGAAATGATTTGGGGAAACTTACCCTTTTGTATGTATTGGTCCAGTCAAAGGGGGTAAAATATTATTAGCCAGAAGTTTTCTGAATAAATATAATAAAGCTAACTCGATGTTCATTTTAATGGAATTTTTATGTTAAGGCCTAGTGATCTGATGAAATGCCTTCCCAATTACATATATTTCTATCATATTAGTGTTGGTCATTTTGAATAAAAGTTGTCACTTTGCTGGATAGTGTCACAGAAGTACTGGTACTGGTCACTGGTTACCACTTTTAACTGAAAAGAACTTGAGTGTCTCTGCTTCAGTGATCATCTTTTCAATTATTAGGAAGCTAAGCAAAGGGTGATTTGGTTTGTATAAGGTTACTCAGTGAATCAGCAGAAATGTCACTGATCTCATTTTATCATATCTGCTAGGTTTTATGTGACATTGAAATGCCTCATTGTCCAACTCTTGTTTTTTGTTTCAATGAAGATCATTAATATATTATTTGTATTTGTAGTAATATTAATAATCATCTGCAATTCCACTTTTTATATTGCATTATAATTTATCAATTATTTTTAATCAGTGTCTTCTACATTTGACTTTAGCCAAAAAGCTAAGAAATAATTATTTTCACTGATTTTATTTGAAATGGTTCTTTACTCATGATGCACAGGGCACCATAATTTTAATAAAGCTTTACTGTTTAATACAGTTTTGATTAATTCCAACAACTAATATCATTCATTAATCATAAATTCTAGAAAATATTTTTTCACAGAAGCTAAACTTCCTGATCTGGCTGTGGCTAGTTTTGGAGTCTGTTGTTCACTGGTTACAATGCTCATATCATTCTCTACTTATATTTTAATTCGAAGAATGTAAGTAGTTGGGTCACAGGCTGAAAAATGACATAAAAATTAAAATAGTTATAGACAGAGCCCAATTAAACATAAATTTCAAAACTTTGCCATAAATATTTTTTATTCTTAAAATTTATTCAGTTTCTATGAATTCCAACTTGAAAGAATTATTAATGTTTTCTATAATTATATGTGCTTTCAATAAACATTTATTTTGATGTGAAATAATTACTATTTACAGCCTTAATTGAAGTAAATTGCTTATGTAAATCAGTATACTTTTTTCCTACATAAGTTATTTTTAACAGCTATACTAAAATTTAGTTTCCTCTTAGTGTGTAATTTTGTTATTTTATATTTGTGTAATATCACTTTTAGTCTTCCTACCAAAAGTTGACTTTTCAGTTGTTCATTCTTAGAGCATAGTGATAATAAAAAGGAATCTATACTTAATTCTATCCATAATATGCTTTGGCAGAATAAACAAAGTAACTAGCACATAAAATTACCAAGTAATTTTAAGTTCTAAATTAAATAAGCACTGAACAACACATAAATATTTTCTTTAAAATATTTTGTGTAGAATATGAGTTTGTTTCCACAATTATTCAAAAATTAGCTTAAATACCCACATATTTTGTTGCTGTACTAATAATGGGGATATTTTTACAATAAAAAATAGAATAAAAACTTATGATTTTGGAGAATTCTTAATAAGGTAGGGATATAGTATGATTTATGCACCCTTTGATCTCACAATTAGGAGGGAAGACAATGAATAAGTAATTCACTTGATAAAAAAATTAAGAAATGCATATATAAAATAATATTTTTACAGCCTTTTAAAAAAGGTTTTCAAACATATTGACTGTTGATCTGGCAAAACCCTTCATTACTTAATATCTATTAAAATATTTTCACTTATCAGGAAACTTATAATTATCTGTAATGGTTTATATAAGAGCACCAAAATGTTAAGTAAGCGCAACCAAAGCTCAACCCCAGGAATTCTAACTTAAAAATTTCATTCTGGTCCGTAACAAGCTCTCTTGCCCTTGATATGTTTATTCTATGTAGCTGTTGGCACTATCTATCTATGTGTCTCATAGATAGAACCACAAAATATCTATAAAACACTAGTTATAATGTAATAGTATAGATAACATTTACTGTATACATATGTGTCATATTTTAAATGTATTCTTTCCATTCCTTGCACTTAGAGAGTTAGGTAGGATTATTCCTATTTTAAAGATGAGAGCACTGAAGTTTAGTAACTAATAAATATGAGTAATTATTTTCGAGCTGATGTGCCCCTAAAGGCCCAAATCTTTCTGCATCTTTTGATTATTTATACTTATAGAAAACTACATTTTATACTTAGTACTTGGTAAGTAGATTTTGAAATATGTAATAACCGATTAGTTGTTTTTTTCTTATGCATATACAGCTTAAGTAATAGAATAATTTTTATGAGACAGAAAAATAGTATGATAAGACATAATATTGATTTCACTTTTTAAAGCCAAACTGATTTAAAATAAAGTGATACCTTAAATGACTTGACATATGGTCTAAAATGGTTAGACTGATTATTGGTGAAATATTTTGGGGGAAATTTGCACCGTAAATTAAAGCATTATGTTTATTCAAGGTGACAAAGAAATGTACTTCAATGGCATGGTATTGTTTTATTTCATTACTAAAAACAATAGAACTAAAGTGCTAAAGGTATAATAGAGAGCTTTTAGTGCATTATATTTTAAGAAAAATGAGACCCAGAATGTCTTGCATGTTGTATTTGCCAAAAACATTTGAAAAATTCAGCGAAACAAATGTTTGCTGATTGCTTTTTGTAACTACCTCTGATATGTGCTTTTATATACATGGCCTAATGATCTTATTTATGAGTACAACTTATCATCATCACACACAGTCATCTTCAATAAGCATTTTTTTTAGCTTATACCATTGGAGAGACACTTCACTAGAAGATGTGGCATATACAATGAAGATTATGTCATACCTAGGAGTGAGCCTAATTATGGAGATAAGTCTTAATGCATAAAATATAGTTAACAATAAAGATAGCATGTAAATGCCAACAGGTGTATAAATCATAATTATTAAAGATGGTCAAAGCAAGACAATATTTTTTATGAAATTATTTTAATCCCTTACCTTTTATTATCATCCAGGAGAAGTCAAGATCTAAAACATAGTTCAGAGAAGCAGAAAAGTTTCAGCACATCAGGTGCTTCCAGTCCTGGATGAATTCTAAATAAGAAATTCCAATATAGTAGTGTTGACCTGCCAACAATTTAAATAAAATGATTTGCTTTTTATTTGCTTTTCTGAAGCATGGACAAACTGCTCATTAACAGTAGAACAAACTGCTGTCCACTTTTATAGTTATTTGAAATATAAAAATCAATTATTAGTCATTGGGATGAATCACGTTTTAAAATAAGGGTTGAGAAGTAAAGTATTTTAAAGTTTTTTTTTCAAGGCCAGTATTCTAAAATGCCAGCATTAGGTCCAATTACAAAAAGTTGAATCATTACATTCTTGAAATTCTTTAAAATAATCATGTAAAACTTTAAAAATCAGAACAATATTACAATTATTATAGATAATTTGAGAAGGATAATTTATTTCACGAATATTATATATAAATTACTTAGCTTTGTAAGCTAAAATATCACGTAGGATTTTTTTTAGTCTCTCTGTTATTAACTATATTAAAAGGAAGAAAAAACAGCCGAGAGGAAAATTATAATAAAACTCTGTGTGTTTGTATATGTGTGTGTGTGTGTGTGTGTTTTTCTCCATTCAGAAGAAATAATGGAGGAGGAGTTAGGCTGTTAACCAAGCCTAGCACTGATATCATTCAAGAGTCAAAAAATATAATAGAAGTCATGCCTAATACATTGCTTACTATTGGAAAATTGAAGATCAAGAGAAAGAAAAAAGAAATTATTTATGTCACTCGACATATGGAATAAACTGAAAGTGAAAAGAAATGCTCCTATTATAGCATACAATAACTACGTTACTGTTGCAGCATAGAAGTGGCATGAGACTACATGGGGTAATAATATCAGAAGTAGTAGAGGAGAGTGGCATGAAATCATAGCTCCCATCATGAGGGGAAGGGGATAAAATGTTACAATAGCAACCTGAAATACAGTAATGTCTGAGAAAGTGACAGAGGGTACATGGTTAATTAAGGGAACATATCAGTAATTAATAATGAACCATATGGAAATGATTTTATTTCTTCCATACCTTTGAGTAAGGCTTGAATCAGAAAGAATGATATTGATTACCATCACTATACCTACTCCAAGTTGATGTGACCTGAGGAAACTAAAATCACTTGGAAATTATGTGTTCACACAGGTGCTTCAGACTGTAGGTGATGCTTTTAAATATAAATAATGCTCTATATTCCTTTTGGAGAACTTACCTTACAAATATGCTGGCACACACACAAAATAATATATGCAGCGACATTCATTTGCAGCACTGTTTGACGTGGCAAATTTTGACTACTCCTTAAATGTTAAATACATTGTGGCAGATTAAACAATAAAATCATATGCAATTAAGAAGATGGAATATCTATATATAAAGATATGAAAGTATCGTCAAGATATACTTTAATAGGAATAAAACAAGATGCCAGAGAGCAGCATGTATCATATAAAATCATTCATTATTATTTCACTATTATTATTAATATTATTATTATTATTATTTTGAGACAGGGTATTGCCCCGTTGTCCAGACTGGAGTACAGTGGTGTAATCACGGCTCATTGCAGCCTTGATCTCCTGGGCTCAAGTGATCCTCCTGCCTCGGCATCCAGAATAGCTGGGACTACAGAGGTACACCACCACACTGGGCTAGCTTTTGAATTTTTGGTAGACAAGTTTTTGCCATGTTGCCCAAGCTGGTCTCAAACTCCTGGGCTCAAGTGATCTACCTGCCTCGGCCTTGCAAAATGCTGGGATTACAGGCATGAGCCACTGCTCCCAATCATTTATTTTTAAAGGTGAGGTAGAGGATAACCTTTATTTGTGTTTCCTTGTACATTCATAACAATTCTGGAATTATTCTTAAGGAACTAAGAGTAGTCATCACTGTTGAAGGAACTGGAAGTAAGAATTGGGCAGATGAAGGAAAAAAATGAAAGAAAGACCAGAAATGCATGATTGTATAACTATTTAGTATTTGCTACATTTTCAGCCATATTATTACAAAGTGAAAGTTAAAAAAATGCATATAATTTAATAGGCATGTTATGAGCAGTGGGACTGAGTGAGCTACCTCACACTCTTAAAAGTGATAACTATGTGAATATAGCAAAAGGATCAGATAATCTCATAAAGTCCATAACAACTGAAAAAACTATTATTCCTTGAATTGGTAATCTATTCATTTTTATTTTTTACATTTAAAGCTAGAGCTACAACTGATTTAGTTAGAGACCAAACTACTCATCCAGTTTCTGTAAGCCATCCACATTTTACTTTCGTGAAAACACACATGGTAAGTAAATGTGGAGATATCAAAAAGGACCCTCGGGGTATGTCATTGAGAACTCTGTGAATGAGCTCAGGTTTCTGCATCCTACCATAATACAGGCCACCATTTTATAATAATAACCCTGAGGACAGTTGCTCTTTCCAGAAGTGAGGTGAGTCACATTTGTGTTTGTGCTCCATTGACTGCCTTTTCCCTTCTTCCGTTGAGCTCATAGTCCCAGATTCCTCAAGCAGTTCCCATCTTCCTTCAGGCCCACTCCTAATTGGAACCCATCTATCCCACTAACAGCTGTTGAGCTTTACCCCATGAAACATTCTGGTTGTTGTCTTTTCAACTTGAAGTCATATTGAAAGATGATAATTGTAAGGCTAAATTCAATACTTGGGGTTAGATTATATTGTATTCTTATTCACTGACAAAGATTATTTTTGTGATCTCTTAATTTAGTTTTGAAGCTTTATAAAGATACACAATTAAGACCCTCCAATTACATATTTCACAATTTAACTTTATTGGATAGAATAAAAGCAGCTCTCTCTCTCTCTCTCTATATATATGTATATATGTACATGTGTGTTTGTGTGCATACGTGTTTAATTATATAATTTTTCAGGTAGGCAAAACATATTATTTTACTGTAATCAGAATTTCAGAGCTAGAAGATATTTTAAAGATATATCTCAACTATTCAATTTACAGAAGTGGAAACAAACTCACAATGAATAAATACATAGTTACAGATGTAGTTACTGTAAGTATTGCATGTGTGTATAATTATATAATTTTTCAGTTGGGCAGAGCATATTATTTCATTGTGATTAGAATTTCAGAGCTGGAAAAGATTTTAAAGATAATTCTTAACTATTCATTTCATAGTAGTGGAAACTGAAACTCATGAATAAATACAGAGTCAAATGTAGTTACTGTAAGTATTGCAGCTATAACCTGTCTCATTCACATTTTAAATAAGAGATTCATTGTTGTACATTTGGGTTGGTTCCAAGTCTTTGCTATGGTTAAGAAAATGTGGCACATATACACCATGGAATACTATGCAGCCATAAAAAATGATGAGTTCATGTCCTTTGTAGGGACATGGATGAAATTGGAAATCATCATTCTCAGTAAACTATCGCAAGAACAAAAAACCAAACACCGCATATTCTCACTCATAGGTGGGAATTGAACAATGAGAACACATGGACACAGGAAGGGGAACATCACACTTCAGGGACTGTTGTGGGGTGGGGGGAGGAGGTAGGGATAGCATTGGGAGATATAACTAATGCTAGATGATGAGTTAGTGGGTGCAGCGCACCAGCATGGCACATGTATACTTACGTAACTTACCTGCACATTGCGCACATGTACCATAAAACCTAAAGTATGATAATAATAATAAAAAAAAATAAGAGCTTCATTAAGGTATAGTTCAAATACCATACAATTCTCTCTTTTAAAGTGTATAGTTCAGTCATTTTTAGTATATTCACAAAATTATGCAACTACCACAGCTATTTAATGGTAAAACTTTTGTATCACTCCAAAAAAGAAAACCTCTATGCATTATCAGTCACTTCCCATTCACCTCTCCCTCCAGTTCCCAGAAACCACCAATATACATTCTTGTCTCTATGCATTTGCTTACTCTGGACATTTAACATAAATAGAATCATACAATATGTGGCCTTTTGTCCCTGGCATCTTTCAGTTAGTAAAATGTTTTCAAGGTTCATTCATGCTGTAGCATGTAGTAGTACTTTATTCCTTTTCATTGTCAAATAATATCCCGTGATATGGCCATACCACTATTTGTTTATCTACTCATCAAGTGTTGGGCATTTGAGTTATTTCCCCTTAAGGGCTATTACAAATAATGCTACTAAGAATATTTGTGTGCAAGTGTTTGTGTGGCCCTATATTTTCAATTACCTTACCTTACACCTGGGAGTGAAATTGCTGGGTTCTGTGATAACTTTATGTTTAACATTTTGATAAACTCCCAAATTGTTTTCCAAAATGACTGCGCCATTTTACATTACCACCATTAACGCATGAAGGTTCTTATTTCTCTTTACCCTCACAAACACTTATTGCGTGCCTTGAAAGAAAATTAACTATCCTTGTGAGTGTGGTGTCGAATTGAAGTTTTGATTTACCTTGCCCTAAAGACTCATGATGTTGAACATCTTTCATGTACTTATGTGGCCACTTGTATATCTTTCTTGGAAAAATATCTACTGAAATTCTTTGCAAATTTTTAAATTTATCTTTTTATCGTTAAGATGTAAGAGTTATTTAAATAACGTTAGTATAAGTTGCTAATCAAATATGATTTGCAAAAACTTTCTCCCATTCTGTGGGCTGTCTTTTGACTTTCCTGGTGAGATCCTTTCTTTCGTAAAAGTTTTAATTTTGATGAAGTGCAATTTATCTATTTTGTTGTTGTTGCTGTGCTTTTGTTGTTATATATAAGAAACAATTTGCCTAATCCAAGGTCACAAGGTCAGACTCCTTTATTTTCCTTTAGAAGTTCATTTGCATTTTTAACATTTCTTTCCTCGAAGAAGTTTATTATATGCAATTTGGCAACAGTTTAAACAATAAACAAGCAAAGAAACTAGAAAGCAGATGTTACATGTTTATATAGTAATTTCAACTTCATTCTTTCAATTGTTATTTATCAGATACCTATAGTGAAGCAAGCATAATGTTAGGAGCTGGTTTTTTAATGTAATGATTTATTTAGTTTTAACAACAATTCTTTGTGGCAGGAATTATGTGCAGTCATACATGAGAGATATTGTGGGTTTAGTTTTAGACCACTGCAATAAAGCAAATATCAAAAAAGAAAATATAATAATAAAGTGTATCCCACAAATTTTTCTGTTTCCCACTGTCAGGCCTCTGAGCCTAAGCTAAGCCATCATATCCTCTGTGACCTGCACGTACACATCCAGATGGCTGGTTCCTGCCTTAACTGATGACATTCCACCACAAAAGAAGTGAAAATGGCCTGTTCCTGCTTTAACTGATGACATTGTCTTGTGAAATTCCTTCTCCTGGCTCATCCTGGCTCAAAAGCTCCCCCACTGAGCACCTTGTGACCCCCACCCCTGCCCGCCAGAGAACAACTCCCTTTGACTGTAATTTTCCTTTACCTACCCAAATCTTATAAAACGGCCCCACCCCATCTCCCTTCGCTGACTCTCTTTTCAGACTCAGCCCACCTGCAGCCCACCTGCACCCAGGTGAAATAAACAGCTTTATTGCTCACAGAAAGCCTGTTTGGTGGTCTCTTCACACAAACGCGCATGAAACCTACTTCATATAAAACCTACTTCATATAAAAATTATGTCTACATTGTACTGTATGTCTACAATATACTGTAGTATATTAAGTGTGCAATAGCATTACGTCAAAACATGTAAATAACATTTAAAAATAATTTATTGATAAAAATGCTGACTATCATCTGAGCATTCAGTGAGTCGTAATATTTTTGCTACTGCAGGATCTTGCCTCACTGTTTATGGCTGCTGATTGAACAGAGTAGTGGTTGCTGATGGTTGGGGTGGCTGTGGCAATTTCTTAGCATAAGAAAACAATGAAGTTTGCCACATTAGTTGACACTATCTTGCCCATATCTTTTCTCTGTAGTATGCAATGCTGCTTGAAAGCATTTTACCCACAGTAGAATTTCTTTCAAAATTGGAGTTTATTCTCTCACCGTGCAGCTGCTTTATCAACTAAGTTTATGAAATATTCTAAATCCTTTGTTGTCATTTCAACAATGTTTGCAGCATCTTCACTAGGAATAGTCTCTATCTCAAGAAACCACTTTTTTTTTCTCATTCGTAAGAAGCTGCTTCTCATCTATTCAAGTTTTATTATAAGATTGCAGAACTCCAGGCATATCTTAAGTCTCCAATTCTAATTCTAGTTGTCTTGCTATTTACACCCAATCTGTAGCTACTTCCTTCACCGAATTCTTGAATCTCTCAAAGTCATTCATCAGGGTTGAAATCAACTTCTTTCACAACCCTGTTGATTTGTGTACTTTGACCTCCTCCCATGAAACACACGTTTTTATTGGTATCTAGAGTGGAGAATCCTTTCCTGAAGGTTTTCAACATATCTTCCCAAATCCATCAGAGGAACCACTGCTTATGGCAGGTATCACCTTATGAAATGTATTTTTAAAGAATAAGACTTGAAAGTTTGTATTACTATTTGCTTCATGGTCTGAAGTATGGATATTGTGTTAGCAGGCATGAAAGCAACATTAATCTCCTTGTACATTTCCATCAGAGCTCTTGGATGACCAGATCCACTGCAAATGAGTACTAATATTTTTAAAGGAATCTTGTTTTATGAGCACCAGATCTCAGCAGTTCACTTAATATATTCAGTAAACCATGCTATAAACAAATATACATTCATCCAGACTTTGTTGTTCCATTTATAGTGCACAGGCAGAATAGATTTAGCATAATTCTTAAGGCCCCTAGGATGTTCAGAATGGTAAATGAGCATTGACTTCCTCTTAAAGTGACCTGCTGCATTAGTCTCTAACAAGAGAGTCAGCATATCCTTTGATCCTTTGAAGCTTCCGAGGCAGCAATTACTTCCCTCCACCTATTAAAGTCCTGCATGGCATCTTCTTCCAATAGGAAGATGTTTTGTCTGCATGGAAAATCTCTTGTTTAGTGTAGCCTCTTCTTTAAATGATCTTAACCTGATCTTCTGCATAACTTGCTGCAGCTTCTACATTAGCTCTTGCTGCTTCACCTTGTAGTTTTTCATATGAAGATGGCTTCTGTCTTAATCTTTATGAACCAACCTCTACTGGTTTCCAACTTTTCTTCTGCAGTTTCTTCACCTCTCTCAGCCTTCAGAGAATTGAAGAGAGGTCCTTGTTCTGCTTTAGACTTTGGCTTAAGAGAATGCTGTGGCTGGTTTTATTTTCTATCCAGACCACCCAAACTTTCTTCATATCAGGAATAAGCTTTTTTGCTTTCTTATTATTGATGTTTTCACTTGAGTAGTACTTTTAATTTCTTTCTAGAACAGTTTTGTTGCACAATTCAGGTGTTTGGTGCAAGAGGTCTACCTTTCAGCCTATCTCAGCTTTTGAAGTTCCTCTGTCAGTAAGCCTAAACATTTGTAACATTTGATTGAAAGTGAGAGACATGGCCAGGCGTGGTGGCTCATGCTTGTAATTCCAGCACTTTGGGAGGCTGAGGCAAGTGGATCATGAGGTCAGGAGTTTGAGACCAGCCTGACCAACATGGTGGAACCCCATCTCTACTAAAAAGACAAAAATTAGCTGGGCGTGGTGGTGCACAACTGTAATCCCAGCTACTCAGGAGGCTGAGGCAGGAGAATCGCTTGAACCCAGGAGACAAAGGTTGCAGTGAGCAGAGATTGCGCCACTGCACTCCAGCCTGGGGGACAGAGTGAGACTCCATCTCAACAATAAATAAATAAATAAAGTGAGAGACATGTCACTCTTCCTATCACTTGAAAACTTCGAGGCTATTGTAGGGTTAACTGGCCTAATTTCAATGTTGCTGAAATCTATTCACAGTAGCAAAGAGAATCAACCCAAATGCCCATCAGTGATAGATTGGATAAAGAAAATGTGGTACATACACACCATGGAATACTGTGCAGCCATAAAAAGGGAACAAGATCATGTCCTTTGCAGGGACATGGATGGAGCTGGAAGCCATTATTCTCAGCAAACTAACACAGGAACAGAAAACCAAGCACCACATATTCTCATTCAAAAGGGGAAGCTGAACAATGAGAATACATTGACACACAGAGGGGAACAACACACACTGGGGCCTGTTGGGGCTGGTGGGGAGGGAGAGCATCAGGATAAATAGCTAATGCATGAAAGGCTTAATATCTAGGTGATGGGTTGATAGGTGCAGCGTACCACCATGGGACACACTTGCCTATGTAACAAAGCTGCACGTCCTGCAAATTTATCCTGGAACTTAACATTAAATTAAATTAAAAATAAAGTTGATTCTAAGCATTCTGTAACCACATTAGATATATGGTAGTGGTTGATAGCTTGAATGTCAGATATGGAGAACTGCCTGGGTTTGAAGAATGGCCTCCAAACTCCCAGCAATTCGACTTTGGTCTAGTTAATTAACTGCTTTGCATTTCCATCCATGCAAAGTGCAAATAATAATATTTATATAGGACAGTTATGAGAATTAAACATGTTAATGCATTTAAAATACTTAAGCTTATGTGGCATGTTATTAATGCACATAAAATGTTAAAGTGTTAGTTATATTTATTCATAAAATTTATTATAAATCTCTGCCATCTGGAAATGACATTCTATTAGTGGGGACAAACGCTGAACTAACAACCATGTAAATTTTTATGTGATTACCAATTTTGGTAAGTACTACATAGAAAAGAAAAAAAGTAATATAAATTATAAAAGTGATTAGGTAGCTCAAGATATTCAAGTATTTCTTTTTCTGTTCCATGCTGTGGGTGTTAAAATCTTTTTATATTTGTTTTCTTAAATTTTCATACAATAATTCATTTACATATATATATATATATATATGGTGTTTCCACATAGCAATACATAAAGAAAAAAAAGTTGATTAGAATAAAAATATCCTGACTCTCAACTGAAAAGTAGGTAAAAGCTACATTCAGTAATACAAAAAAAAAAAAAATCAGCTTATACAACTATTTCATGCGGTCGTATTTCTAATGGAAATTTAGTATCATCACTTCAAAGTATTTTTAGAAATACGGTATAAATCATATATGAATTAGGGTTCTCTTAGAGGGACAGAACTAATAGGATAGATGTATATATAAAGGGGAGTTTATTAAATATTAAATTACACAATCACAAGGTCCCACAACAGGCCGTCTGCAAGCTGAGGAGAAAGGTGAGCCAGTCTGAGTCCCAAAACTGAAGAACTTGGAGTCCGATGTTCAAGGGCAGGAAGCATCCAGCATGGAAGAGAGATGTAGGTTGGGAGGCTAGACCCATCTCTCCTCTTCATATTTTTCTTCCTGTTTTGTATTTGTTGGTGACTGTTTAGATGGTGCACACCTGATTAAGGGTGGGTCCACCTTCCCCAGCCCACTGACTCAAATGTTAATGTCCTTTGGCAACACCCTTACAGACACACCAAGGTTCGACATTGCATTCTCCAATCCAATCAAGTTGACACTCCGTATTCCATCACAATACAATTAATAAAACTAATACATAATTTTAAAATTATAAAATCTCATTTATCCCTTAAATTTTAGGCCTTTAGTTTTAGAAGCACTCAAAAGTCAAAGTTAAAAAAGTCACTATCATTACAGTGTTACAGTCAAATGCCCGGTAATGTACATTAATGATTTCATTTCAGAAAACATGTGCACAGTTCTTTCTGGCCTAGAACAGAAAATGAGGACATTATGTGCAAATCAATGGGGACATTGTGTCTCTGGAAGTGACTAGAGTTTTGGGTATTTTTCCTTTTTTTAAAAAAAGTCAACTTTTATTATAGATTAAGAGATATACATGCAAGTTTGTTACATGGGTAAATTGTGTGACACTGAGGCTTAAGGTCCCAACAATCCTGTCACCCAGGATGTAAGCATAGTACCCAACAGGTGGCTCTTCAGCCCATGACCTTCTTCTTTTCCCCTCCATCTAGTGATGCCCAGTGTTTGTTATTCCCACCTTTACAATTAGGTATTTTCAAAGTTTAGCTCCTACTTATAAGTAAGAACATATGGTATTTGCTTTTCTGTTAAGTTAGTTTGCTTAGGATAATGGCCCTCAGCTCCATCCATGTTGCTGCAAAGGGCATGATTTAGTTCTTATGGCTGCATGTACTAATCCATTCTCACACTGCTATAAAGATACTATCTGAAACTGGGTAATTTATATATAAAAAAGGAGGTTTAATTGGCTCACAGTTCTGCATGGTTGGGGAGGCCACCGGAAACTTGCAATTATAGTGGAAAGCGAAGGGGAAGCAAGGCATCTCTTACATGGCGGCAGGAGACAGAGAGAGAGAGAGCGCGCATCGAGTAGTGCCACTCTTAAACCATCGTATCTCATGAGAACTCTCCATCACGAGAATAGCATGGGGGAAACTGCTCCCATAGTCCAAACACTTCCCACCAGGTCCCTCCCTCAATACCTGGGGATTACAGTTCAAGGTGATATTTGGATGGGGATACAGAGCCAAACAATATCACTACATAGTATTCCATGATGTGTATGTACCACATTTTCTTTATCCAATCCACTGTTGATGGGCACATAGGTTGATTCCATGTCCTTGCTATTGTCAATAGTGCTGCAATGAACATATAGGTGCATAGGTATTTTTGATAGAATGAATTATTTTTCTTTGGGTATATAGCTAGTAATGGGATTGCTGTGTCACATGGTAGTTCTTTTTAAGTTCTTTGGGAAATCTCCAAACTGCTTTTCACAGTGGTTGAATTAGTTTGCATTCCCACCAAAAGTTTATAAGCATTGTATTTTCTCCCCAGCCTTGCCAACATCTGTTATTTTTTACTTTCTAATAATTGCTATTGTGACTGGTATGAGATGGTATCTCCTTGTGGTTTTGATTTGCATTTCTCTGATGATAAGTGATATAAAGCATATTTTCATATGTTTATTGGTTGCTTGTATGTTTTCTTTTGAGAAGTGTTTGTTCAGGTACTTTTCCCATTTTTAAATTGGATTATGTGGTTTTTTGCTTGTTGATTTGTTTAAGTTCCTTGCAGATTCTGGGTGTTAGATATTTGTCCCTGAATAGCTTACAATTATTCTTTCCCATTCTGTAGGTTGTCTGTTTACTTTGTTGGTAATTTCTTTCTCTGTGCAGAAGCTCTTTTGTTTAGTTGGATCCTACTTGTCAATTTTTGTGTTTGTTGAAGTTGCATTTGGGCTTAGCCATAAATTCCTTGCCAAAGTCTATGTAGAAAAGGATATTTCCTAGGTTTTCTTTTAGGATTGTCATAGTTTCGGGTCTTACATTTAAATCTTTAATCCATCTTGAGTTAATTTTCATATATGGTAAGAGGTAGGGTTCTAGTTTCATAGACCTCATTCACTGGCTGCATATGGCTAGCCATTTATCCCAGAACCATTTATTGAATAGGGAATCCTTCCCCCATTGCTTATTTTTATTGATTTTGCTAAAGATCAGATGGTTTTAGGTGTGTGGGTTTATTTCTAGATTCTCTATTCTGTTCCACTGGTCAATGTGTCTGTTTTTATACCATACCATGTTGTTTTGGTTAATGTAGCCTTACATTACAGTTTGAATTTAGGCAATGTGATGCCTTTGGCTTTGTGCTTTTTTTGCTTAGAATTGTATTGCCTATTCAAGCTCTTTTTTTTTTTTTTTTTTTTGCTGTTGTTGTTTTAAATGAACTTTAGAATAGATTTGTCAAATTCTGTGAAAATGACCTTGGTATTTTGATAGGGAGAGTGTTTAGTCTGTAGATTGCTTTGGGCAGTATGTAAATTGCTTTGGGCAGTATGGCCATTTTAACTATACTGATTCTTCCGATCCATAAGCATGGAATATTTTTTATTTTTTTTTGTCCCTGATTTCTTTCAACAGTATTTTGTAATTCTCTTTGTAGACATTTTTCACCTCTTTGGTTAGATAAACTCCTAGGTATTTCATTTGTTTGTGACTGTGATAAATGGGATTGTGTTCTTGATTTGGTTCTCAGCCAGAACGTTATTGGTGTGCAAAAATGCTACTTTTTTTTAAAACTGATTTTGTATTATGAAACGTCACTGTATTTGTTTATCAAGAGTGTTTAGGTGGAGTCTTTGGGGTTTTGTAGATATAGAATCATATCATTGACAAAGAGAGGTTGACTTCTTCTTTTCCTATTTTGATGCTTTTTTATTTTATTTTCTCTCTTGCCTGATTGCTCCTTCTAGGACTTTCAGTGCTATGTTAAATAGGAGTGGTGAGAGTGAGCATACTTGTCTTGTTCCAGTTCTCAAGGGGAATGCCTGAGGTTTCTCCCATTCTGTATGATTTGGCTGTGGGTTTCTCACATATGGCTCTTATTATTTTGAATTTTGTTCCTTCGATGCCTAGTTGGTTGAGGGTTTTTAACATGAAGGGATGTTGGATGTTATTGAAAGCTTTTCACATGTATTTTCGCTATAATACCGAAAATAAGAAGTGTGTCATAAGAACAGAGGCATGAAGAGACAGCCTTCTTTTCCCTTATTTCCCTCATTACAGAGTTACCATTTTAGGTCCATTAAATGTATTTTCCTACTCTATAAGGTGTCCAGTCCAAAAAAAATCACACAACGGCCTAGAGACCCGAAGATGAACTCTAGAGAGTGGTATAACATGTTTTGTGTGGATAGAGTATTTCATTTTTAAGTATTTATTACTTTCTGATAGATTATGTCACTGAATTTAAAAATCATGGTGTCTAATATATAGTATTACTTTTGTAGGTAAATTTATAAGTCACCGTTTCAGACATATACTTCTCAAAATTAGGACTATAGAACATTCAGGAACTTGGATTTGTAAAGGGATTGGCTGCTGGTATGACCGAACATACAATAATAAGTAAACTAATGTTAAAAATAAATTTTAAATGCACATAATAAAATATTCTATAACTTCACAGGTTATAAAATAAATACAATTGATCCAATAATTTTTAAGTGAATATGAAATTTCCTTCTACATATTTAGTTTCAACATCCCTGCAGAAATTCTGAGAGAGAGGCAAGAGAGTTACAATGTACTTAGAGTTTGTTCATCAGGGTGTGGCCTGGGACAGACTGTGCTGGTCTTTTTCTTGTGGAATCTTCGCTGTATCACCTTGCCCTAGGATATTGCACTGGCTTTTCTCTGCCATCTACACTTCTAATAAAGAGAGAAGGATGAGGCTATAATAAAAGTTTTCCCTTGGAGTAGTCTCTCTAGTTTGTGAGACTTCTCAGATTTAATGAACAAGAAAATATAAATGCTATATCTAAGTTTGATGTATCTCTTCAGCCTATTTCAAGGCTATGCTACTTGTGAGCATATCCTTCACAATGCCATTAAACTTTTTGGGTTTGGGAGGATACCCAGCATGACTTTCCGGGAAGCATCTTGTATCTGTCCTTGAACACGCTTCAACTTCTTTGTGTAGTGGGGCGAACTGAACTTCTATTTGGGCACATGTTTTCATTAGGCTTCCTCCCATGACAGAGATGTTTCGTGTTACACTATATTTGTTGACTGTTAAAGTAAGGCAGTACATTTAACTATCAACACAGATAGCTATTCTTGCTAAGAACTATATTTTGAACTCAGTGTCTGAGAATATGTACAAAAAACTTAGTTGAGAGATACAATTCATGCCTCCATGAACATTTATTGCACACGTATTTTGTGTGCAGTAAATCCTCCAGATACCATTCTGTGCATTGGCAAGATAAGGTTGAACAATTTGGACAGGATCTCTGGCTTCACAGAGCTAACATTCTACTAGAGATACAGGTTTTATACAGAAGCAACATGCATGGTGGGCTAAGAGCTTGAATTCTGAAGTTGTACCTGAATTTAAATCCTACTTCAAGCACATTTTAGATGTGTGATTTTGAGTCCCTCTTACATCATTTGTAAAGTGCACATAGCAATACAGATTAATAATCCTTTATCTGAAACTCTTGGGGGCAGATATTTTTCAGAATTCAGAAAAATTGCATATTTAGAAAGGTAATGTGGTACATACCTGTGTAATATTTAACAACCTAAGGAGGTCTGCAAAAGCATTTTTTTTTTTCAAGGAAACACATGAATAGTCACTCTCAGTGGAATAAGTAGAGATTATAAACAGTCTCACCTCAGTTCAGGTCAACAGTATTTGACAATAAAAGGGTTTTAATGTCAAACTTCTGAAAAAAACAAACAGCAACAGTAAAAGCAGCCTTCGGTTTTCATTATGTTTTTGGATTTCAGAATTATAGCTAAGTGTTTATGGATATGTAGCACTTGAAGAAGACAACTTATGTCTTGTCAGCACCGATTCTGGCATGTGGTGGGTTCTTATTTGTTATTAATATCAGAATTGGCCTGGCTATTTCTTTAGAAAGTAAAATAATTATTATTGACTCAACCATACCAGCAGATATTTATATATGTGAACTGCTTTCATTTGACACCTTACTTCTCCTCAAATTATTTTTACAGAATGGACCTTTAGAATTTTTATGTGGAAATATTATGAAACGGAGGCTTGTGAGACTGACTATATTATTTGCTTCATATTTACCTTCATGTTGTAGATTATGTGTCTTTCTGCGCAATGACTGGTAGAAATCTTACAAAATAGAGATCAATCTCCAGCAAAGTACAAGGCTTCACTGTATAAACTAAATATGTTACTTTATTCTTAACGTTCTTTCATTTCCTACAATATTTAACCACCTTTTCTTGATTTTTAATAAATTCACTTTTTAAACTTTTCAGCTGATATGTTGTATTTTCATATGCTGTCTCAAGCCTCTCTGTATCAAGACATAAAGAATAAATTTGTGTGTTATATATAGATATACATATATATGCATATGTGTATGTGTGTATATATATATGTATATATAAAATATACACACAGTGTATTTCTTTTTTTTGTTTGTTTTTGAGAGGGAGTCTCGCTCTGTCGCCCAGGCTGGAGTGCAGTGGCACAATCTCGGCTCACTGCAAGCTCCGCCTCCCGGGTTCATGCCATTCTCCTGCCTCAGCTTCCCGAGTAGCTGGGACTACAGGCGCCCGCTACTATGCCTGGCTAATTTTTTGTATTTTTTGTAGAGACGGGGTTTCACCGTGTTAGCCAGGATGGTTTCGATCTCCTGACCTTGTGATCCGCCCGCCTCGGCCTCCCAAAATGCTGGGATTACAGGCCACAGAGTGTATTTCTTCTTTTTGCTATCTCCTTCATATTTTCAGATCCTAGACTAATCAAATAACCATCATCTATTTACTATACATTTTTATTTTCAATTTTAATTGCAATTATATATCATGTTTTGTGCATGTAATGTGAGTGTGTGTGTGGTGTGTGTGTTAAATTGGCTCTTGTGAGTTAGCCTAGAAAAGTAATCATCATTTATACTCTGATTTCTATCAAGAAATAAGCTACATATTTCCATTACAGTTCCATATTGACATAAAAACTGTTTCTAAATTGGAAACCAAGCTATGTGCCAACTTATTTATTGCATATTTTTAAAGAATATTTGTGTTTCACTATTAAGTCACTTTATTTATTTGCAATACACATTGTAAAAATCTTCAAATAATTTTGTTTTCTGAATCACCTATTCCTAGAAATGTGGATACAAAGGAAAGAAAAAATAAGAGGACAACATTTATATTTTTCTCTAGAAAACAATGTTTTCTACAATATTGATTTGTAATTTTTATATTTTTACCTCTTCTTTAACCTCAAAGATTTTCATTTATCATGTAAAATAATTTTAAAATTAGAAACAAATCATTTTGTATGAGTTAAGCACATCTCATTTTTTCCTACTTTCACATTAATTCATTACACTCAAATATCATTAACTGAGAATTTGTAATAAAAATAACTATTCATTCCTGCCATACTACTTAGCATTGTTATTAGCCCATCCACACACCATGTTGCACTTTACAAGGCAGAAGCTCTGAATTGCTTATAGGTCACCAAACACACCCTGGTATTTCAGACTTTTATCTCTAAAGACACCTGTTTTTCCTCTGCCTGTAGCAAATGTCTTCTTCTCCTTTGTTCACTAGAACACATCCTATGTGACCTTCACATCCCAAATCAGAGGTCATTGCTTCCAGAAATTTTCTATTGACAGTCCAAGGGAGCATTCCTTTGTGTTACTTCTCGTGTTCCTCTGTATTTCTCTTTACCAGATACATGTGTATGTATTTGTGTTTATTACATTGTACTGTACTGTAATAAATTTCAGTGAGTTTCCTTTTTATTATTTGTATAAATTTAAGGGCTACAAGTGCAGTTTTATTACATGGATATATTGCATAGTAGTGAAGTCTGGGCTTTCAGTGTAACCATCACCCAAATATTACCCATTAAACAATTTTTCATCCCTTACCCCCTCCCATCTTTAGTGAGTTTCTTGATAGGAGGCATGTAGCTTTTTCATTGCTCTACCCTTACCCAGTCATAGCATTTCCTATATTTTCATTGATTGTATACAGACTTAAAATAAATTAGGTTGAAATTAAACTATGTATGTTAGATTTTTTTTAAAATGATCCATTTCATAGAAGGACTTAAATAGTAGGCCAATACCCATTGGTAATGTGAGTGATGAAGAAGGTGGAAGAAGAATATTAGCAGTTTAGATTTACACCTTGAGTTTGAGTGCCAGTAACTATCCAAGTCAGTAGTAAGATTAGATTGTGGGCCACTGAAGAAAGATTACACATAAGGAGAAAATCAAAAGGAAGAAAGGTGTCCAAAGTGATAAAATTGCAGCAATACCTATATCTTGAGAAATTCCATCATTTAATGAGTTTACATATGGAAAGTGTTTGGGAAGGATTCCAAACGGATAGGATGAGAAATGCTGCAGGAAATATGGGAGAAGTTGTAATTCTGTAAAATGAAAGGGAAAGGGAATCTCAAAAAGAAATTCCGGCATTTAATGACTTTACATATGGAAAGTGTTTGGGAAGGATTTCAAAAGGATGGGATGAGAAATGCCGCAGGAAATACAGGAGAAGTTGTAATTCTGTAAAATGAAAGGGAAAGGGAATCTCAAAAAGAAATGACTGTTTATTGTGTTAAATATATGCATCTGGGAGACATTCTTGATGTTAGTGATAGTGATTTCATTGCAGTAATGTGAAGAAACTTTAGTATTTTGAAAGATAAATGGATTTTAAGAAAAGAGAGATGATCCCTACAAATTATGAAGAGGAACATACTAGATTGTGCTAGAGAAGGATATGGGGTTGACAGAGGATTTTTTTAAATGTAGGAACAACTTAAAGAATATTACTTTAGATTAATAAATACTTTAGAATGAGGTTGACATAAAAGAACAAAAAGAAATACTGAAAATAACAAAATGAGGATAATATATTGTTTGATAAGTAGAAGTTGCAGCTTTGCACTGACAATGGTGATACATAATAAAGTCTTGGCATCATAAGTAAGTTTGTAGACTGGAAATGATTAGCTTGAGAATCTTGCTGCATCATGGTATCTTACTGTCTGAGACGATAGCTAGTGGGAAGCTAACAATTTATCAGAATGGTAAAAGTTAAAAGCATCTTCTCTTACAGTGAGAAGAGAAAACATACTAGAAATATATAGAAAGATGTTCAGATAGCCGTGCATCTTCAAAAATGAGGCTGGATACATAGAATCTGTGGGCCACAAATCTGCAAAACTTTTGTGATTGTCTCCAGTGGCCCTCAGTAGACTGGCTATGGAAACAAGGAGAATACATGGCGATATTAATGCATTTGGAGTTTTCAGAATTAATATTACATAAACAAAAAAAGAGAAGCAATAGAGTTAACATTTTTCAGATGATAGTCAAAGGGATGGAACACTAAATTGAATCTAAATTTGATTTAGGAGAGAAGGCAAAAAGGAATCATTTATTCTGGCTGATGGTGCCATTGACAGTGATGAGCTATCCTAGTAAATGGTGCAAAGGCAAACATATGGTTGTGGACAGTAAGCCTAGAAAGTAACACCTCCTCGTAAATACTGTGATGTTTCCAGCAGTCATTTTCATCATAAATTCTATAGAATAACATGTGGATGCTGCATGAAGGTTTTTTTATATTTAGTTTCTACTGGGACTATATTAGTCTAACACTAAATTTGTTGTTTATTATTATAGGGTTAGATCCATTTATACAGCAGAAGACCTCACTAAGTGGTATATTTTCCAATAAAAACTAAAACCTGAATTTAAAATCTTAGGAGCTGATTATATTGCAGTGGAAATTTGTCTCGCTTCATTATTTCATGAAACTTTTCATTCATGTTGGTATCTAGATATCCTAGACAAGATGTTAACGGTAGTCAGAGCATGCTTTTCACCCTGCCTTATTATTATTATTATTATTATTATTATTTTTGAAAAAGAACAAGATAAATTGTCATCTTAAACCCATAACATTAAGTATTTCATAACTTCTTAAAAATCAAAAGCAAATTTTATCTTGTAAAATTTTCATCTAATATTTTATTTTCATGAATAATTATTGATATATCTTAACAGAAATGGTTGATAATATTAGCAATAATTCATATGCTTACCACAATTTACCACTGACAAATTACTTTTATATGTATTATCTTCTATAGAGATAATTACATTAAACTCTACAACAAATATAGATTTTTAAAATTTTGTTTATTTTTATTATTATTATTTTAATAGTTTTGGGAGAACAGGTGGTGTTTGGTTGCATGGAAAAGTTCTTTAGTGGTGGTTTCTGAGATTTTGGTGCACTGATTACCCAAGCAGTGTACACTGTGCCTGTGTAGTCTTTTATTCCTCACCTTCCTCCCACAGTTCCTCCCAAGTACCCAAAGACCATTATATCATTCTTTAGGTTTAGCATCCTCATACCTTAGCTTTTGCTTATAAATGAGAACATGTGATGTTTGCTTTTCCATTTCTGAGTTACTTCACTTAGAGTAATGGTCTCCAGCTCCATCCAGGGTGCTGCAAATGTCACTATTTCATTCCATTTTATGGCTGAGTAGTATTCCATGGTGTGTGTGTGTATCTGTGTGTGCACACATATGGGGGTGTGTGTGTGTCTGTGTGTGTGTATATATATATATATCACATTTTCTTTATTCACTCATTGGTCGATGGTCGTAGGCTGGTTTCATATCTTTGCCATTATGAATTGTGCTGCTATAAACATGCATGTGCAAGTGTCTTTTTCATATAGTGACTTCTTTTCCTCTGGGTAGATACCCAGTCGTGGGCTTGCTGGATCAAGTGATAGTTCTACTTTTAGTTCTTTAAGGAATCTCCAAACAGTTTTCCATGGTGGTTGTACTAGTTTACATTATCACCAGCAGTTTAAAAGTGTTCTCTTTTCACCACATCCACACCAATTCTGTTTATTTTTTATTTTTTACTTATGGCCATTCTTGCAGGAATAAGTAGGTATCTCATTGTGGTTTTAATTTACATTTTCCTGATGATTAGTGAGGAACAATTTTTTTTCATATGTTTGTTGGCTATTTGTATATCTTCTTTTGAGAATTCTCTGTTCATGTCATTTTCCCACTTTTTGATGGGATTATTTAGTTTTTCTTGCTGTTTTGTTTGAGTTTCTTGTAGATTCTGGATATTAGTCCTTTGTCGGATGCATAGTTTGCAAATATTTTCTCCCACTTTGTGGGTTGTCTGTTTACTCTGCTAATTATTTCTTTTGCTGTGCAGAAGCTTTTTAGTTGATTAGGTCCCCCAAATTTATCTTTGTTTCTGCTGCGTTTGCTTTTGGATTTTTGGTCATGAGCTCTTTGTCTCAGCCAATGTCTGGAAGAGTTTTTCTGATGTTATCTTCTAGAATCTTTAAAATTTCAGGTCTTAGATTTAAGTTTTTGATCCATATTGAGTTTATTTGTGTATAAGTTGAGAAACGAAGATCCAGCTTTATTCTCCTACGTGTAGTTTGTCAATTATCCCAGCATCATTTGTTGAATAGGGTGTCCTTTTGCCACTTCATGTTTTTGTTTGCTTTGTTGAAGGTCAGTTGGCTATAAATATTTGGCTTTATTTCTGGGTTCTCCATTCTGTTCCATTGGTCTAGGTGCCTATTTTTATGGCAGTACCATGCTGTTTTGGTAACTATATCTTGTAGTATAATTTGATGTTGGGTAATGTGATGCCTCTGGATTTGTTCTTTTTGCTTTGTCTTGCTTTAGCTATGCATGGTATTTTTTGGCTGCATATGAATTTTAGGATTGTTTTTTCTAGTTTTGTGAAGAATTATTATGGTATTTTAATGGGAATTACATTGAATTTGTAGGTTCCTTTTGGCAATATAGTCATTTTTACAATAGTGATTCTACCCATCCACGAGCATGAGATGTTTCCATTTGTGTCATCTATGACTTCTTTCATCAGTGTTTTCAAATATATATAATTTTAATGCTCAAAGAGGGTGCAAAATAATTGTCTTCAAGTTTATACTGGCAATGTAATAGTTAATAAAAATAAATTTTTGTTTTTGAAAATGGGAAAATAATACACAATAATCATGCTTCCATAAAGAGAACACATTTCAGATTTGACATTAAAAGTCCTAGGTATAAATATAAGTAACAGAGAATTTAGAAGGTCTATGAAAATAAAATGAGAGCAAAATAGTCTGAAAAGTAATTCCAAAGACAATTGTTACGGTTTGACTATGTTCCCCAAAATTCATGTGTTGGAAACTTAATTCTCAATGCAACAGTGTTGTGAGATGAGGTCTTTAAGATTTGATTAGGTCATAAGGCTCATAAGGATTCAGACAGGGAAAATATAAAGCAATTACCCCCCCAAGGAACTAACACTCTAATAGAGTAATTAATTGTAATAAAAAGGTAAAGGCACAATATCATCACTATTCAACATTGTTGAAAAGTACCAGGTATGTACTAAGCACTATATATAGTAGTGTTCAGAAATTATCATGTTACATACCATTGTGGAGGTTGCAGTATAATGTGAGGAGGTGGATGTTAATCAAATAATTAACAAAAAATATAACATTGTAATAGTTATTGATATGGTTTGGCTCTGTGTCCCCACCCAGATCTCACCTTGAATTGTAATAATTCCCACATGTCATGGGACGGACCCAGTAGGAAGTAATTGAATCTTGAGGGCAAGTCTTTCCCATGCTGTTCTTGTGGTAGTGAATAAGTCTCATGAGTTCTGATGGTTTTATAAGTGTGATTTCACAGGCTATCTTGCCTGCCACTATGTAAGATGTGACTTTGCTCATCCTTTGCCTTCTGCCATAATTGTGAGGCCTCCCAAGCCATGTGGAACTGTGAGTCCATTAAACCTCTTTTATAAATTACCCAGTCGTGGGTATGTTTTTATTAGCAGTGTGAAAGAGACTAATACAGTTATACATGAAGAAAAGGATCAATACATGGAGCTACTATGTTGTACCATGGAAGATTCTCAGGTAGATTTGGTATTCATACATGCTTCTTTGAAGAAGCAGTGACTGAGTTGAAATCTGAAGAACGAGTATAAATGAGAGCGATGAGCGTGTCCCAACACTCTGTGGCTGGAATGGATTCGGTGAATCCAGTGAGCTGGGAGACGGCCAAAATGGCTCATGGAAAGACTGAAATGGAATACACTGCAAAATGAGGTTGAGTGGCAGATAAGGAGCAGACCATTGAAGACCTTAGTTCCGTAAAGGGAAGAAACACCAAGGGCCAAGACAAGGATGGGGTGGGAGTAGTGGAATTGTGACCTGATTGTATTTGGGATTTTAAAATGTTATACTGGCTGTAGTGTAGAGGAAAGATTAGAGAGGGCTAATGGTGATAGAAGTAGATGAGTGGGCAAGGACAAGATAATGATGCCATGGACAGAAAGAATTGGAGGCAGATCAGAGATTTAAATATAAGACGAAGTAGAGATGAATTGCTAACAAATGAGTAAAAAGATAGAGGCGGGAAAGATGTCAAGGACAACATCTAAGTTTCTGACTAGCTTAATTAAATGATAATGATATCATTCATCAAGTTTGGGTCTCCTCCTTCCACACCCCCCTAAAAAGAACATTAGGTTAATGTTTGTTGAGATACCATAAGTGACATGTTTAGTAGGTCCTGTTAGTAAGAAATCTTCATTTCTCTGGCCTCATATTTCTATAGAGAAGAGCTTCAAAAAATAATAATAATAACATGTTGGCCTTTATTTTTACTTCTTACTCAGTGCTCTCCAGTGAAGATGGAAAAATTATCTGGTTAATAATTTGGAGGTTAATGATGTACTCATATGTCTCTCCCTCTCTTTCCTGTCTCTCCTCTCTTTCTTTTGAAGGGTTGGGGTATTTCTACATATTTCCAGAAAGCTTAAAAGCTTAATTTGCCTCTGCTATAGTGGGATAGATTTTGAATTATCCTTCCTGCTTGTTAAAATATAGACAAGTTTGTCATTTTCAGGTAGAGTATGTTGAAAGCTCGTTTTGGTCACAGAGATAACCTGTACTGTAATCCGTCTACCAATAATAAAGCTAACACTTCAATCTTCCATTTATCTTTCTCCTGTGACTGTCTTTTAATTGGCTTTTAACTTATGAGGGAAAGGGAATGTGATTTAAACCTTCTAAACTCTTACATGTAGCTCACGAAATGAGTAATCTGCCTCTAGAAGTAATTGAAGCTGTGGATATGGATGAGACTGCCTTGGGATAGAATCGAGAGGTAGGTGAATAACCTAAGACTGAACATCAAATCACAACTGAGTGTCAGTTCTGGTAAGTTAAGATGAGGGATAAAATACATCAAATACACTTAAACAACATGAACATTATATTTGTGATTTTAGAAAATGGTAAGAAGCCAGATTGAAGTCATATCTTGTGTTTCTGGTCTTGTTAGGTGATTGGGCAGGTTCAAGTGGGAAATAACTTTTTGGAAGAGATATTTCTTTAACTGCTTCTTAAAGTTGAGTAAATATTAGAAAAGGGAAGAGAATGAGCAAGACTTGAGAGGAAAAAGATAGCAGGAAATTTCAAAATCACCTTCTTCCTTCCTTTTTTCCTTAAAAACCCATCTCTAAGAACTAACACCTATTTAGATGCTTTAACTTGAGGAAAAAATGATTCACTAGAAAAATTCTAGGACATTTATTTCAATGGTTATTTATATAGTCAATAGTAATCATCAGAAAATATACTCTGAAAATTGGAAAATATACCTATTTTATTTACTTACATATTTCAAATTTTACAGTTATTCTCTGAAAATGTAAAAAGGAAATTTCATCAAAGTTTCTCAGTCATTATTATAAAGTAACATGATATTTTCAGCATAAATTAGAACAAATATATAGTCTTGGCATATAGCTTATTATTGGGGATTATAGAGTTGTTTGCACTGAAGGGACTTTAGCACTTCTTTTACAAAATTGGTTGCACAAAATGTATCACTGGAAAATTTATTTCCCTTTGGAGAATTCTGCTGTGACTACGAACCCACTCTTGTCAATTCTTTGCTATAGCTTTGCTAGAGAGCATATATAATACTAAACTATAATATAAACTTAATTGGATTGATCCATTTATGTATTTATTGCATTTGTCTGGAAATAATTACCATAAGCATTTAAATAGTAAGTTTTAACACCTAATATGGTGCTATGATGCACATAGAAACTATTTTTAAATTCATAGAATCAAATAACTTGATTACAATTTTATGATTATCCTATCTAAGCTCCAGCCTAGTACAGGAGTCTGTTTATCACTGAAGACCATTTATTAGCATATTTGAAATGTAATAAAAGGGAGAGCACATGCTTGTGTTATAAGACAAATCATATTTTTGTTGTTTACAAGGTTTGTTTTCATATTTGATTTGTCTTCTCCTAATTTCAATCCCTAGTCTGTCCTTCAAATAATACATCAGTACAAAAATCAATTACCAATTTCAAATGATAACTTTTCAAATAGACGAAGCAGTCATGGACATCACCCACACTGAAATGTTTTTTGTTTTGTTTTGTTTTGTTTGAGACAGAGTATCTCTCTGTAGGCCAGGCTGGAGTATAGTGGTGTGATCTCAGCTCACTGCAACATCCACCTTCTGGGTTCAAGTGATTCTTATGCCTCAGCCTCCTGAGTAGCTGGGATTACAGGCACGTGCCATCATGCCCAGCTAATTTTTGTATTTTCAGAAAAGACAATGTTTTCCCATGTTGTCCAGGCTGATCTCAAACTCCTAGCCTCAAGTGATCTGCCTGCCTCAGCTTCCAAAAGTTCTGGGATTACAGGCATGAGCCAAGGTGCCTGGCCCTCACACTGAAGTTTTTTTTAATGTAAATTCTCTATCAGTTACTACACAAGTTAAAAAGTAAATGAGAACAGGTCTTTTTGTTTTTTTCAGTTCCATCATTTACTGTTTCATATGGCTAGTTTCCAAATGCTGCACCTTTTACATGATCAGCTCTGAGAGCTTTATCTTTTATTAATTTTATTTATATTTATTAATCATGATTATTTAAATTATGTATTTATTTGTTAAGGGCTCTGTATGTGCTAAGATCTGTATGAACTGTTTTATATTTATTTAGTAAATACCTGCTGAGTTCATTCTATATATCTGGTACTTGAATTCAGTCCAGTGGAAGAATGGATGTATTATAGGAATTAGACCTTATGCAATTGTGGGAGGAGCTGGGGAAATAAAGATGGAAAAAGGGGAAAATTTGAGAAAAGATCACCAGTCAGTCTTGCCAAAGCACTGTCACCTTTGGCATGAGAACGCTGAGAACCCAGGCACATTTCGTTGCTGAAGTGGGACTGCAAATGAAAGTTTGTAGAAAAGTCAGTTAGAAGCTTTTGCCCCTGTGAGATCTACCTGCTGTTGGCCCACTGCTAAGAGTCTGGTAGTGGGTCCAAGGCTGCTGTTATTCAAACAGGACTAATAGATAAGAATAACAATTAGACACAAAGCAGAAGAGCATAAGAACAAGCTAGAGTTTGCTGGGCGCTCTGTTTCAGTCACTCTCTGTGTCTGATGTAGGTGTAGAGAGTAATGCCCACTGCTTAACTTTCCTATCCAAAATCTTGCACAAGTTCCTTTTCTGTTCAACTCTAATCCAGAACTATACAGAGAAAAGAATACTAGGCAGTATAGTTAATAGCTTAACTATTAGAGAGCCAATAGTTCAAATCTGCAAGGGATGCTTGGGATTCAGTGGTGAAAAGATAGAAAAAGTTCCTGGCTTCTTGCAGTTACATTCTAGTGGTAGAGTCAGAAAATAATAAATATTTTATTTAATGTCAAGCAGTGGAAGTTCAGGAAAAATAATTAAGCAGAGAAAGGAATGGGGAATGATGCCTTGGAGCAGCATGAGTGGTGGATGAGATGAGGCTTCCTTTCTTGAGTAAGGTGGATGAGAAAGACTCATCTAAGGAAATGCAAATGAGCCTTAGAGACCTCAGTGATGTAATGTGAATCTTTCAGCTGCCTAAGACAGATCAGTACTGGCAGAGGGTAGGCAGCAGGTCGGAAGAAGCTTGGTGATTTCTGGAAGAGCCGGGTAGTGTGTCTAAAGTTGAATGAGTGAAATGGAGAGTTCTAGGAACAGATTTAGAGACTTTTCCAGGGATTAGTTCAAAGAGAACATTATAGTCATGAAATGAGTTTGGACAGTGTATGATAGGAGTCCACTGGAGAGTTTTAAGCAGAGATGAGACAAGTTTGAATTTACATTTTATTTTATTTTATTTTTGAGGGAGACCAGAGTTTTATTATTACTCAAATTAGTCTCCCCAAGCATTCAGGAATCAGAGTTTTTAAGGACAACTTGGTGGGTAAGGGGAAGCCAGTGAGCCAGTAGTGTTAATTAGGTAGGAGATGAAATCGTAGGGAATTGAAGCTGTCCTCTTGTGTTGAGTCTATTCCTGGGTGGGGGCCACAAGATCAGAGGAGCCAGTTAACCCATCTGTGTGGTGCCAGCTAATCAATCAAGTGCAAGGTCTGCAAAATATCTCAAGCAGTGATCTAGCAAGCAGTTCAGGGAGGGTCAGAATCTTGTAGTCTCCAGCTGCATTACTCCTAAACCATAATTTCTAATCTTGTGGCTAATTTGTTAGTCCCACAAAAGCAGTCTGGTCCCCAGGCAAGAAAGAGGTTTGTTTTGGGAAAGGACTGTTACCATCTTTGTTTTAAACCATAAACTAAGTTCCCTCCAAAGTTAGTTCATCCTATGCTCAGGAATAAACAAGGACAGCTTGGAGAACAAGATAGAGTCTGTTAGGTTAGATCTGTTTCACTGTCTCAGTCATAATTTTACAAAGGCAATTTCAATCCCTCCCTTTGGGTTTTAAAACACCTCAATCTTATGGTGTAGGCTATGAAGATGGGACAAATCCTGCCATCTTTGTAGAGAGTAGATTCTAGTGAGCCAACGCGAGAAAAATGGAGTCTGCGTGAAAAATGGTAGCTCAAACTGGGAATCTAGTTGATGTGGTAGAAAGAAGTGTATCCTGAATCTACCTTGTAGGTAGAGCTATATAATAAGACTAGCTGATAGACCATTGTTAAAAGAGCAAATGGAGTTAAGGATCATCCTAATTTTTTTAGCAAATAAGTGAGTTTTGGCAGTATTTGCAGAGATGAGTACGAATGGAACACCGATGAGTTTAGGAGATAAATTATTCACTATTAGAAGTTGGAGATTTCATGTTGATTAGGCAGTCACAAAGAAAGGAATTGAGGTGAAGTGAGGAGAGATGGATCTTGAGGTGTACATTTTGTAGTTATTTAAGTCCATAATGTGTTTAGGGACACGATACTAGAAAATCAGTGGGGAAGATGGTATAGAGTTTAAAAAGTGAAGAGATGTGATATTCTTGTGGCAAAGATTGTGTAGAGTTTAATAAGAGAAGTGTTGTTACATTCTTGTGGCATATGCTTACCTGGAGGAAGTAATACTTCTTATGCATAACCTGATTTATATCCTATTTTCCTTCACAAAATATTTGAGCTGATGTTCAATAATACCTCTGGCACTCCAGAATAAAATGCAAACAGAGGGTAGTTGGGTGCAAGAGAGAACCAGGGTAGTTAAATTTTGAAGCCGAAAGTAAGTTAGCACAGGTGTATTAAAAAGAAATGATGATGAAGATGAGCTGCAGATTTTTTTTTGCACTGTCCAAAACAAGAGGAGCAACACAATTAGTCAAATTATGTTAGAAGATTTATAATATTCATAAATTAAAAAATAAAAAAGAGAAACGGAAAAGGAAGAATTGCTCTGAAAATATTTAGGAAGGCTCTGGGCTTCTATGCGCTTCAAGTAGTGGTAAATCAATTTCCTTTGAATTGTCTGAGATGATATTACATAGTATGGCAAGTGATATTTGGAATTCTTGTGACATTATGTTACTGAAATGAAATTCAATAAAAACAGTCCTACAGGGACCCAAGCAGTTTTATACAAGTTCGTAATTCTCTAGTAGTCTGTCTTGATCCAAGACAAACTTCATTTATTTCAGGTAATCTTCCACAAAATTCTCTCAACTAGGAGTTTGATAATTATTGCAGAAGAAAGAGTTATTCTTTCTTCAAAGGAACTGTACTTCTTTCTCTTCCTGTTCATGTGTGGGAAACATATGATATCATGTATTATATTTTTCTATATTCCTTGGGATGTTAAACTTACAACTGGACAATACTCCAAGTTCCCTGTGATCCTAGTTGATATGACAGGATGACCAACTCCTTTGGATAAAATAAATTGGATTTTTAAATTAAGTTCCAAACTTTTGGGAATGAGAAATATTTTGGTAGTTAAGAAATGCTCATGATGATGACTACAGTGATAAACTGGAAGTAATATTTTATGAACAATGACACATAAGCAACCAACATGTAGTATTTAGGAATAAGTATAAAATATCTTTAAAAGAACTAAAATTTTAAAAGCCCTCAGTGTAATGAATATGAGAAATAAAAATCTCAACATCAATACGTGAGTCAATTTAACAATATTTTCTCACTATTTCTACAGGGTAATAATAGGCTTTTGAACTGAAAAAAAAATACAAGGACAAGCTTCTAGTTTCTTCTGATATTTCAATAAAAATTGTCTATTTACAGCAGCAGTCCTAACAACAAAAAATACTACTTTTTTACTCCTCTGATTAAACAAAAATTCAAAAGTTGCTTGTAACCAGAGGAACTAATAATCATTATTAAGTATTTACTAGGATAAAATAATTTAATGAATGGAAAAAACAATTCCCATGACTATCTAAATTATATTTTAAACGTTAAAATTCAGTCTTATATTGTTATTAACATTTTTAAGGCAGTTAACTTTTTAATTGTGTTGAATTCAGCAGAATCTTTTAGGTTATTATAATAATTATAAGATGAATTTTCTTGACTACCAAGCCAAAACAATTATTTCAAATAGTTTAAATACAATTTTCTGTAGAAAGAGAAGTAAGGAAGATGATTTTTTTCCACATGAGTATCATTATTAAGTAGACGACAGCAAATACAACCAAGAAAATCCATCTTTGAAATGTGCTAAAGGGTGGCTCGTTTAGATATGGCAATTAGTCATGGCATTATTTATAGTACTTTAGGAACAGCTCATACTACATTAATCAGGGATAACTTCTGCTTAATTAACAAGACTGCCAAAAAATGTCAAACACAAGCACAAAAACACAATGGAATAAAAACAAGAAAACAATTGTTAGCTAACGACTGATCACCACAAAGTGAAATTTTAACTTGCATCAAAATATTTTACTTGCTTGAACTTTTATACTTTAGCTGGATATTTCATGAAACAATGATTTCTTCCCAAGGCTGAAAAGGGTGCTGTTTAAGACACATAGTAGCAAAATAAGGTAATCCATATTATATGGTGTTTCACTTCTGACCACCTCTTCTCTAGTATGTTTGTGTAGCTTATTCTGTCTAGGCAACTGCCTACTTTCCCACATAGATTGGGCAGGCATTACTGAAGTGCCAAAATAGACTGTAGTTAGATTGCCTAGTTAAATTCCGGCACCATTATGTCCCAGCCGTGTGATTTAAGATAAAGTAATCAACTTCTTTGTACCTTCATTTAATAATTTACGAAAGAGATGAAAAATGCCAACTAACTTACAAGGTGGTTATGCAAATTAATATATTTAAAGCATTGAACAATCTGTAACTACTCAATATGTATTAGGTGTTATTATTATTTGTATTTTTTTTTTATCAGGAAAGTTATCCTCTACCTTCTTTAGCTTTCCATAGTTCTCTCTTCCTTAGCCTCTGACAGATAACCTAATCCCGCCTACTTTCTTTCTCTTTAGCATCTCACTTGGACACCTGAGCAACTGCTGTATGCATAGTACAATGCAATGAATACTTTATGATTCAAACACACAGTTCAGGGTTTCTATGGAACTTGTACTTCACACATCTCTGGCATGTAGTTTTCTCAGATATTTGATCAGTTTCATACGTCCAAAGTTATGTCACATTTAATGAAACTAAACTAATAATAAGACTTTGGGTCATTCTCTGACCACCAATACTGAAATACCTAGAATAAAACAAATTCCTAGGACTTCTTGGTGCATGGAGTGTATGGTAACATGATATACAAAGAACTTTTATGTGATGAGCTAAAGCAGGAAAATGGTATTCAGGGTGGAAAAGGTATATGCTTTGCTTAAGGATGTGATAAATAATGTAACACAGTTGGGAATAACCAATAATTGTAGATGTCTACCTGATCTAGTCTGTCCATTTTAAATGACAGCAGCAATCAGTATTAATGCTAAAACAAGGAATTACAAACATAGTGTAACCTTCAGATACACAGAAACGATAGCTTCACGTAAATCCAGAAGATACAGCTTAAGTGAGGTTCTGTAGATACTCAAGTATATGAAGAGCAACAATATGAAATACTTCCCCTTTGGAAATGCAATCACAAAGAACAAAAGCAAATATCTTTCCTTTGATTTGTTGAAAAACTGTTTATTATACATCATGTGAAATTATCACATACATTTTTTTCACCTTTTCTTTCCACTGATATAAGCATTTGTTCATGGACCTGAAGGGACCTCCTCTCTCTTTTATTACTATATAAACCCTAGACATGCAAAAAGCATAAGGTCACCTCCTGGAAGAAACCTTCCTAGATTATCTGACATGAAAATCATATTTAGTAAGTGAGCCATCCAAGGGCTCATATGTTTTAAAATGGAGGAGGGTGAGCATAACTACGTGTGTTAGTTTCAGGACACAGGTTTTTGACCAATGGTATCAAAATCACTGAGTTTATGTCATTTCCCTTCAATCTCACCTACTAGGAACTCAGATCACATTGAATTATTAAATAGTGGACTTGAATTCAGTCTTTTATTTGTTTGTTCTATTTTTGGCTTAATGTCTTACTAACTTCCTATACACTGATCTGGCTCAAAATATCAGAAGGATGCTTCAAATAATACACACATTTTCATTCTTGTATTAGTTAATCTTATATTCTTTCATACTGGGTTTGGCTTTAGTGGCTTCCAATTATGGGACCTTATCAGTATTTAGACCTCATTCTTGATCTATTATGTTCCCTAAAACGTGTTACAAATATATTTTGATGAATGAATGAATGAATAAATGAAGGGGTTGGGATAAACAGCCCCATGAAAATGAAAAAGATAGCATACAAACATAGGTTTGTTGAGTTATGGACTAAATTGCAACCCACATTATTGATAAAAAACTGTTTTCTTGTTGTTAAATGCTCTATTTTCAGTCCATCTCAGATGTTATATAGAAAAATATACTAGGAAAAGCTAGTACAATGAATGGTCCCTAAACCTTTTATTTTGCCTTATTGTAATTGTTGATGGAAAATTCAATTTTTAAGAAAATGTAAATAAAGAGATCATGATAAGGAGATGACTTTTTAAAAGGTAGCAAATGGAACATTTTATCAAAACAGCAACAAAAAAAGTTAACAAATAGAGCGAATAGACCAAGTTATCTTGGTTTCACTTGATTGTTAAGTTTAATTAAATGAATATAATAAGGCCAACACAGTACAAAGTTTTATTGTAAATAAGTTTTATAGATTTTCTTATCTTAATGAATGCAAAGTTTTTGTTGTTTTCTACTCTAATTGAAAAATAGAAAATATTTGGAAGACTTACCAAAAATCAAGCTATTGCTAGGGAAACAATCTACTCTGTGCTTCTTTGGAGATTAGAATTATTTTGTTTTCAATATTTGATTAATGCTAATAAAAATAATAGTTTTGGGCGAGGCGCGGTGGCTCACGCCTGTAATCCCAGCATTTTGGGAGGCCGAGGCAGGTGGATCACGAGGTCAGGAGATCGAGACCATCCTAGCTAACACGGTGAAACCCTGTCTCTACTAAAAATACAAAAAATTAGCCGGGCGTGGTGAGGGGTGCCTGTAGTCCTAGTTACTCGGGAGGCTGAGGCAGGAGAATGGCATGAACCCGGGAGGCGGAGCTTGCAGTGAGCCGAGATTGCGCCACTGCACTCCAGCCTGGGCAACAGAGCAAGACTCCTTCTCACAAAATAATAATAATAATAATAATAATACTAATACTAATAGTTTTGAAAAACATTTTGTTTGGCATTTATTTTTCAAGTTTCTAAAGAATTTACTGGAGGCATTATAAGAAATTCATCTTTAATTCTTATTCTTTTGTTTTCTTTTTTCTCTCTTAACTTCTGATATTTCCTTTGGTAATCCTGTTACAGTTTCTAAATTTTCAGTAAGGAAAACAAAAGAGAATAGAACTATAACAGGTTTATTTTTTCTTTGTGGACAATTGGTATATTCCCATATATTTTTTCCCTGTGATATTAAGAAAAGATAACATTTATCATAATTTTCTTTTTATTGAGCATTTTGCTTTGGGTATTAAGTTATAACTATTATGTTATTTGCTAATAAGAACATGTAAGTAAACTAATTTACATTTTCTTTACCATATTTTAGAAATTAAACACATGGATGTCAGAGACATTTTGTGAAGCTAAGACCTACATTTCCTATCTTTTAATGTTTATTTTACTATGCCACTTCCATGATAGTTAAACTAGTATTTTTTATTTTTATGCATACACAGTAGGTGTGTACATTTTTTTGAAAACATTATGAATTTATTTATATACATGTTCCACAAACTTTTTTTTAAATTATACTTTAAGTTCTGGGATACATGTGCAGAACGTCCAGGGTTGTTACTTAGGTATACATGTGCCATGGTGGTTTGCTGTGCCCATCAACCCGTCGTCTACATTAGCTATTTCTTCTAATGCTATCCCTCCCTTACCCCCACCCCCCGACAGGCCCCAGTGTGTGATATTCCTCTTCCTGTGTCCATGTTCTCATTGTTCAACTCCCACTTATGAATGAGAACATGCTGTGTTTGGTTTTCTGTTCTTGTGTTAATTTGCTGAGAATGAAGGTGTATACATTGATGGGGCGCATGAAATATTTTGATGCAAGCCTACAATGCATAATAAGCACATCAGGGTAAATGCAGTATCCATTATTTCAATCAAATATCAAATATCCCAGCCTCTTGTAACTATCATTCTATTTTCTGTCTTCATAAGTTCAATTGTTTTAAGTTTTAGATCTCACACATGAGTGAGAACACGTGAACTTTGTCTTACTGCGCCTGGCTTATTTCACTTAACGTAATGTCCTTCCGTTCCATCCATGTCATTGCAAATGACAAGAACTTAATTCTCTTTTATGCCCGAATAGTACCCCATTCTGTATGTGTACTGCATTTTCTTTATCCTTTCATCTGTTGATGAACAGCTTAGGTTGCTTCCAAATCTTGGCTATTGTGAATAGTGTTACAATAAACGTGAGAGTGCAGATATCTCTTTGATATACTAATTTCCTTTCTTTTGGAAAGGAATCCAGCAGTGAGATTGCTAGATCATATGGTAGTCTATTTTTAATTTTATGAGGAACCTCTACATTGCTCTCTATAGTGGCTGTACTAATGTAATTTAGTCCCCAGCAGAAGTGCACAAACATTCTGTGTTCTCCACACCCTCGCCAGCATTCATTATTGCCTGTCTTTTGGATATAAGCCATTTTAATTGGAGGGAGATGACAGATCATTGTAGTGTTGATTTGCATTTCCTTGATGATCAATGATGTGGAGCACCTTTTCATGTGCCTGTTTGTTGTTTGTATATCTTCTTTTGAGAAATGTCTATTCAGATCTTTTGCCTAGTGTTTTTTAAATCAGATTATTAGATTTTTTCCTATAGAGTTGTCTGAACTCCTTATATATCTGGTTATTAATCCCCTGTCAGATTGTTAGTTTGCAAATATTTTCTCCCATTGTGTGAGTTGTCTCTTCACTTTTTTGATTGTATCCTTTTCTGTGCAGATGCTTTTTAACTTGATGTGATCAAATTTGTTCATTCTTGCTTTTGTTGTCTGTGCCTGTGGGGTATTACGCAAGAAATTTTTGCACAGACCAATGCCGTGGAAAGTTTCCCCCATGTTTTCTTGTGGTAATTTCAGAGGTTGAGGTCTTAGATTTTATCCTTCAATCCATTTTGATTTTATTTTTGTATATGGTGAGAGATAGGGGTAGTTTCATTTTTCTGCATATGGATATCTAGTTTTCCCAGCACCATTTATTGAAGAGACTTTCTTTTCCCCAAAGTATATTTTTGGCACCTTTGTCGAAAATGAGTTCACTGTAGATGTATGGATTTGTTTTGGTTCTTGGTTCTCTATTCTGTTCCATTGGTCTATGTGTCTCTTTTTATGCCAGTACCATGCTGTTCCAGTTACAATAGCTCTGTAGTATTATTTAAAGTCAGGTGATGTGATTTTTAAAGTTTTTCCCTTTTTGCTTAGGATAGCTTTAGCTATCCTGTGTCTTGTGATTCTGTATACATTTCAGGATTATTTTTTCTATTTATCTGATGAATGTCATTGGTATATTGATAGGGATTGCATTGATATATAGATTAGTTTGGGTAGTATGGACTTTTAAACAATATTGATACTTCTAATCCATGAACATTGAATATCTCCATTTTTTGTGTCTTCTTCAGTTTCTTGCATCAATGTTTTACAGTTTTCCTTGTACAGATCTTTCAGTTCTTTGGTTAAGTTTATTCTCAGTTATTTTATTTTATTTGTAGCTGTTGTAAATGGGATTAGTTTCTTGATTCCTTTTTCAGATTGTTTGCTGTTGGTATATATATATGCTGCTGAATTTTGTCTGTTGACTTTTTTGTCTTGCAACTTTACTGAATTTATCAGTTCTAATAGTTTTCTTGTGGACTCATTAGGTTTTTCCAGATATGAGATCATATAAGCGGAAAACAAGGATAATTTAACCTCTTCCTTAGAATTTGGATGGCCCTTTATATTTTTCTCTTGTCTGATTGCTCTAGCTAGCACTTCCAGTACAATGTTGAATACCAGTGGTGAAAGTGGGCATCCTTGTCATATTTCAGATCTTAAAGGAAAGGCTTTAGATTTTTCACATTCAATTTGATACTAGCTGTGGATCTGTCATATATGGCTTGTATTGTATTGCAGTATATTTTATCTATCCCCAGTTTTTTGATGGTTTTTGTCATGAAGGGATGTTGAATTTTATCAAACAGTTTTTAGGCATCTATTGAAATGATCATATTGATTTTGCCCTTCATTCTGTTTATATGATGTATCACATTGATTTGCAAATGTTGAATCATCCTTGCATCTCTGGGATAAACCCATTTCGTCATGATAAATGATTTTTTAATACATTGTTGAATTTACTAGTATTTTATTGAGGATTTTTGCATCAGTGTTCAACAGAGATATTGGCCTGTAGTTTTATTTATTTATTGTTTGATGTGTCTTTTTTTTTCATAACAGAGTAATATCCTTCAAATATGAATAAGAAAGACTTTCCAGAAAAAAAGACTTTCCGTCTCTATGTTATCTTGAATTTCATTTAGCTTCCTCAAAACAGCTAGTTTGAATTCTCTGTCTCCCCCAGATTGGTTTCTGATGCCTTATTTAGTTCATTTGGTGAAGTCATGTTTTACTCTTGATGCTCGTGGATGTTCACTGATTTCTGGGCACTGAAGAGTTAGGTATTTATTGTAGTGTTCACAGTTTATGCTTGTTTGTACCCATTCTTCTGGAAAAGGCTTTCCAAATATTCAAATAGAATTGTGTGTTATAATCTAAGTCTTTGGTCATCACTGTAATTGTGTCTGCATTGGGGGAACCCCAAGCCCAGTAATGCTGTGACTCTTGCACACTTGTAGAGATACCACTTTGGTGGTCTTGAATGAAATCCGGGTGAACTGCCTAGTTTACCAGGCAGGGAATCTTGTTCTTTTCCCTTACTTTCCCCTCAACAAGCAGAGTCTCTCTTTTCATGCTGATCTGCCTGGAGCTGGGGAAGGAGTGACACAAGCATCTTTGTGGCCGCCACCACTAGGACTGCTCTGGGTCATACCTAAAGCCAACACAGTATTGGATCTCTCCTAAGGCCCATGGTGACCACTGCCTGGCTACTACTGATGGTCATTTAAGGCCCAAGGGTCCTTTAGTTAGCAGGTGGTGAATCCATGCAGGCTGATGTCCTTCTCTTCAGGGTAGGGCGTTCCAGATGGCCCAGGGTGGGTCCAGAAATGCCGTTTGGGGGCCAAGGCCTCAGTCACAAACCTTAGGAATCTACTTGGTGCTCTATTCTGCTGCTTCTGAACTGACAGCCAACCTGAAAGACAATGGCTTTCCCACTCTTTCCTCTCCTTTCTTCAAGCAGGAGGAGTCTCTCCTCATGGCCACCACTACTCCAGGCCTGTGGGGTACTACTTGGCTACTGCTGATGTTCAGTCAAGGCCCGGTGCTCTTCAGTCAGCTTGTAGTAAACACTGTCAGGCCTGAGTCTCTCTCTTCACTGAAGTGGGCTCCCCTGTGGCACAGTGCAAGTCCAGAAATGCCATTCAGTAGCTAAGGCCTGGAATCAGGAACCCCATGAGCCTGCTTGGTACTCTACACAACTGTGGCTGAGCTGCTACTCAAGCTTCAAGACAAAGTCCCCTTTACTCTTCCCTCTTCTTTCCTCAAACAGAAGGAGTCTCTCCCCATAGCCACTGCAGCTGGGAATGTGCTGGGTCACACCCGAAGCCAGCAGGGTACTAGGTCTTCCCCAAGGCCTGCAATGAGTATTGCCTTCATCTGCTGATGTTTACACAAGGCCCAAGGGCTCTTTATTCAGCTGGTGATGAATCCTTCCAAAAATGGTCCTTCGCTTAGGAATAACAGCTTTCCTTTTTGTTCAGGGTGTGTCTAGAAGTATCATCCAGGCTCTGGGGCCTGGGATAGGTGCCTCTGGACTCTGCCTGGTGCCCTATTCAAATGTGGCTGAGCTGGTATCCAAGTTCCAAGACAAAATCCTGTTTACTCTCCCCTATCCTCTCTTCAGGTAGAAGGAAGGAGACTCTCCCAGAGCTGCAAGCTGTACTGCATGGGGGCATGGGGTTGGGGAAGGGTGACACAAGGACGCCCTCAGTCACCCCAGGCAGTGCCTCACTATGTCATGTATACCTCAAGTCCACTGGCTCCGGGCCCAGCACAGCACTAAGCTGTGCTCAGGAATTGCAGTCCTTGAGGCCTAGACCACCTTTCAAGTTTATGTAGGTTGCCAGAGTGCTTTAGCCTGCAATGGGAGGGCTTGCCAGAACTTAGTTTCCGATTGCTGGGATGGACGATTCCCCTCTGGCTAGGTCTCATCTAAGTGCTTCCTCTGTGGATGCCAGCTGAATTTTGACCTGTGTTGCTTTCTGCTGGAACAGACATACTGAGTTCCAATGCCAAGTGCCACAATCACTGCAAGCACACAGATTCTCTCCCCACCTGCTGCTGGGGAGTTGGGGAGGCTCGGTGGCATTAGCAATTCAAGACTGTCTTTCCACCCCCTTCAGTGCCTCTGTCCTCAATATAATGTTAAAACCAGGAACTGTGATTGATCACCTGATTTTTGCATCTTATGGAGGTGCTTTCTTATGTAGATAGGTGTACCTGTGGGGAGGATGAATACTGAAGGGTTCTATTCAGCCATCTTGCTCTACCTACCTTTCCTAAAATCGTATTTTAATTTATCAAATCAGTAATTAGTTTGTCACCTTCCTTAAAAGATAACTTACACATATTTAATGAAAATTAAAAGAGAGCAAGCAAGAACAGAAATAAGAATAAATAAAAAAGAAGAACCTAGAATGAGGCCAATAATGCATATCATATACTTTACACAGTTGGATCATGGATTTAACTTCCAGTTTTCTATAAACCCACTTTAAAATTGTTACACAATTCATGATGTCTGTAAATTTAAAACAACCAGTCATTCTTTGAGATAATACATTGTTCTCAGTTTTCTTCAGTTGTAATATCAGAGTAGAAATTTTCCAAGTAGAGTAGCTATTCCAGACACTGTGTGACATAATACAATTATTCTCAGCAATGTCCTTTCAGGAGATTCCACAGTGGTTTTCATGGACTGTTTTTTTTGCGTGTAGTCTCTGATGGCAACAAAGCAAAAGATGGTCCAGCCAAAGCAATTTTATAAGTTTGTAGAGTGTAACAGAGGCACTTCCTGACTGACTGGATCAAGGAGTATGTGTATATTTGGGATTTGAAGTAGCATTTTTATTTCTGAAACAATGTTCTGTTAAATGGCGTTAAACATAACCTAACAATGCATTTGAAATTCTGCTGTTTTCCTTGCACCTATGATAAATTCTAATGTCAGTTAAAGTCAGACCACAGGACTTAAAAGATAATCCGAATGAGATTGATAGGTGTCATATATTTAGGTCAAAGATGGAGAGCCTAGAAAGAACAACACCTTAATTTGAAGCTATCCTGACCTCCTTTGGAGGTCAATTAAATAGAATACAGATAGGGTAATTTTATATTATTTAATTTTCACATATATCAGTTTTGGTGGTTTAAATAACTTCTAATATATTTGAAAAATGAATAGCAAATTAAATAAAGTATTTTCTAATAATACAAATTTTTCCAAAAGGGAAATTAATATAATATGTAGATAGATAGGTATAATTCGATAGGTCTCTCTGAAGTCAACTGTATCTCCTACTGGATATGTGAGAAAATACTCATATGAAAATTTAGCACCCCTTAATCCCTATAATGCTGTAGAAAACTCGAGTATTTAAAAATAGAAAATTACTTGCTGTCGTTGATCACATGGGGATGGAATTCAACAATTCAAATGTTAGTATTCTTACTTTTATACTATGAAGGCTAAATAGAGTAGGAAAATTCATATTTATATCCAAGATTATTATGTCTTTATGATAGCAGTATATCTTCTATGTTTTATTTACACAGGGTTATGTACCTCTTCATTTTTAATATTTGCTGAGCCCTATGTAAGTGGGCACCCCATCTGCAGTTTTCCTAGAGGTTTCTTTCTGTTCCTGGGCCACCAAGCCAGATTTGTGTTTTCATTAGTGGCAGGGTTGATAAGATCCTTGGGACATTTTACAAATTTCCTTATAGGGTGTGTAAATTATTTCAACCTGAGTGTAGCTTTGTGATCGAAGGAGTTTATGACAGAAAATAGTAAAATGTAACTGTTCAAAACAGAAAGGGTCAAACTTAACTGGAAGCAGTATCCGTGGAGATGATGGGGGAGATGTAAAGAAGATAGATGTGCCTTTTACAGTGGAAGAAGAATGTCCTACAAATGTCATGAGTATTCATCTGTCTAGAACAGAGTAGATAATAGTTCCCTTCTTCATTTATGTCATACCCTACTTGAGTCTGTCTGGAATGAGACCCTGTCTGGAATACAATAATCCAGAGTGAGACTATGTGAATCACAACATATGACGACTGACTGAAGGTGCTAGCATGTTGAGCCTAGAGAAGAAAAGATTTTCACTATTTTCTACAAGAACTTTCAGAGCTTTCAGATAAAATGTACTTTAGGTTTTCCATGCCATTGCAGAGAAGAGTGCTAGGGTCCATGGATGAAAGTGTAGTGAGGAAGACTAACTCATTGTGAGGAAGAACTCTCTATGATTGATTCTGGAATTGTCTGCCTCAAGAAATGGTCTGTTCTCCATCACTGGAAGTATCTAGACATAGGATATATTTGTCAGGAATATTGCGTAGAGAGATTTTATCAGAGTAGCTTGATAGACTACATTCTTTTTATCCTTGCATTTCCTTTGGACCTTATGATAGATTTTGTTGTTGTATCTGAGATTGTTTGGTATAGTTTTAAGAGACTGGAATTGGTATGCCATGTGAGAAGATAATAGCAGGCATATGAGACTTCACAAGAAAGTTTTGCTGACTAATGGGAATTAAGGATTATATTCCATGTCTTCATAGTGAAAGGAATATTACTAATGGTGGATCCTACTTGCTATGAAAGTGTACCACAAAATTATTCTATTAAATTCTCAGTTTCCTTTAAATTAATAATTCTTGGAGGATAAATAATGGCAATGTGTACAGGTAATCATCATTATTTAAAACACCTTTTGTGTGTGGGCAACAAACATTTAACTAAGTAAATATGAAAACACTAAATGTTGACCTTACTGAAAATTCAGGGAATCCTATATCAATGAATTAAAAATTTCTCAAAATACTAAAGATGTGGCAATAAAAAAAGTCTTGACATTTTCCCATTTTCAGTATTAAATTATAATCAATTTGTTATTATAGGGCTAAAGATTTCAGTACACATTTCTGGGCATCTGATTTTATTTTATTTATGAAATGCTACTACTATTTAAACTTTCTCAGCTTTTTTTTGGTTTGTTTACATTTTTGAATTTGTTTAACTGACGTAAGTATCATTTTCTATTTCTAACTGTGAAGTGTACAGATAGTCTTGAACAAGTGCTATCCACTAGAAGATTATTAAGAATAATACATTGCATCATAATGGTTATGGAATCTCTCTTAGGTTGCTTGTGTGTGTGAATATATATATGTAGCTATAAATGTGTGTTAAATATGTATTAGACATATTAGACTTATTTCTACATATATTTAATATTGAAGACAAAGGAAAACAATCTCCTAAATGCCTGATACTTTGATAATTTATTAAGGAATGATTTATTTATGATATAAGAATAATGTCTGTTGGGCCAATAAGTGGCATATTTATTTAAAATTATGTGTATAATGTTTATCATATGAAATAATAGGTAATGAATGCTTTATGTACTAAATACAATAGTATAAAATATATTAACAAGTTTGATTTAGCTGTAGATTTGGCTATAACAACTTTTAAACAACTCAACCAAATGTATAAATTCTTAAAAAGTGAGTAAATTTTGAAGGACAGATTCTAGTTAATTTATAAGTTTTGTGTCTGTAATTGACTAAGATGTTCGTATTTAAATCATGTGGGTCTTATACCAATTAAAGAGAAATTTTACTTTAAATTGTAGATTCTTTAAATTCAAAATAAATATTCGGTGCACTGAACTTGGGCTATTACTAGCATTTCACCGACAAATGATCGGAAAAAAAATGATTCATTTATATTTCTCTAGGAATGCTTATTTTTATTTTTTGTTTTGAGACAGATTCTCGCCCTGTAGCCCAGCCTGGAGTGCAGTGGCGCAATTTTGGCTCATTGCAACCTCCCCCTCCCAGGTTCAAGCGATTCTCATGTCTTGGCCTCCCATGAAACTGGGATTACAGGCGTGCCTCAAATTGTCCAGCTAATTTTTGTAGACGGAGTTTTGCCATGTTCCCCAGGCTGGTCTCAAACTCCTGGCCTCAAGTGATCTGCCTGCCTTGGCCTTCCAAAGTGCTGGGATTACAGGCATGAGCTACTGGGCCCAGTTGACTGCTTAAAGGACTATTATTAAATGTTTGAGTGGTTCTGGAATCAACGTCTTTAATATGTTGATACTTGATTATTCATATGTCCTTTTCTGCTTAACCTCAAACGTTTCACTAACAAAATCAATATATAGAAGGTATTACTCAGACATGAAAACACATTTAATACTTCCTTCTTTCTATATTACATCTACATGGCAACTTGTGGATATTGAGGCTCCAATAAATTGGATTGCTTAGTCTCAAGGTAACCACCACTTTAAGAATTAATACCTAAAGAAAACAAAATTGCTTAGATGTTTTATTGCTTATTAAAATGATTTATACCTCAGTATTAGTTTCAGATCCATACAGTCTTTCTTTGAACTCTTTTTACTAGTATTTTTTTCTTGAGCCAAGATTACATGCCTTTTTTAAAGTTAATTTTTCTGATTTTATTCATTGGACTTTAGCTGGGCTTAGTGTGCCACAATAAATAATTTCCAAGAGTATTTAAGGCTGTTAAGTATTTCCTAAGACTATTTATAACTTTCCATCATTGGTATTGTAGTTATTTTATATGTACATATGCCAGAAATAACATAAAAATGTATGCCAATAAATTTCATGAATATCTCACCTTTTTTTTTTCCTTTTAATGTCAGGATACAATTTATGCAACTGCAGGTTTGTGCGTCTAAACACTAAATGAACTACGTCTCACAAAACTTACACTTAACTTTAAAAAAAGAAAGCAGAGGGACAGTATGATGTATTTGTCCTTAAAAGAAAAATAGGCTGCCAGGAATCTTGGAGCATATATACTTAGATGCAATGATTGATTATCATCTTATTGCATACTTTTTTTTGTGCTCCCATACTCCCTGTCCTTTATCTTAATATCTAACACCAATTTTCTTGTCATTTTCTTTGTTTTTATTTCATAGTATATATGTGATGAGGCATCGAAAGTCAATATTGGCATTATACTGTAAGGATTCTATTAATTTTTATAAAATAATATTCATTTGGCAGTTTACCTTCTCTCTGTGTGTGTGTGTGTGTGTTTCTATACTAGTATTTTAGCCATGGGCACATGTTCATGCTGTTTTTCCCAACTCTTTGTTGGCTACCATGGCATCTATTTAACTAGTGTCTTCTTTTAACTGAAGAATCCCAGTTGTTCTAGGAGAAAGTTGTATTTTTGAATTCTCTTATTTGATCTGATATAACCCTCAAGAAGAAAATCTGTAGATACATGAATGCTTATTCTTTTACCAATGTCCCCTGTGCATCTATTCATGTAATATCCCATGAAACAATATCAGCATTTGGTTTTCTAGATTATTGCCAGTACTTTGAGATAGTTACAATATATCCTGCCTTCTCTCCAACACTGGTGCCTTGCATACCATGGATATAATGTAAAAAGGGGGCGTTTGCCTTTTCTTTTTAAATATCGTTACAGAAGTCTCTGCTGCAACATAATAAATGACAAATGCCAGAATATATCCTAAAAATTTAGCACATGTGGACATTAGGTTTACTTAGATGTTTATTTTTGCCCTTACATATTTTTGGAGGATTGATACATTTTTGGTATCACTTTTGGTATTTAAACAAATAGGTAAATATTTTCTCAAAAAGTGAAGACTTTTTTTTCAGACAAATCTATGAGAAATTATTGGCTTAACAAATCACAAGTTTTGTCACGTATTCCATATTTGTTTGTTTGTTTGTGAAAGGATTTTGGTTATTAGGCAACTGTAGCAGACATCATGTATCTGGACTTCAGCGAGTCATGATCACGCATCATCTAGTAAAAATATTTAATATTTATATAAGGCTTATTATGTGCCAGATACTCTTCAGATTATTTCATATCTCTTAACTCATTTGATCTTGTTAACAGTTCTACAAAGTAGATTATTTGATTTTTGCCATTGTATTGATGAGTAAAATGAGTCTAGCAAGTAGCAGATGGGTAATTTGAGTCCCAGGCTCTCTTGCCCTAGAATTAGTTTTATAATCACAATGTCGTGCTGCTAAACAATCGAGATGCATCATTCCTGACAATCTTTGCCTTCACCCTTCAAGTACCATATCAGCATATAAAAGTGAAGGATGATGCCTTCCAGTGGAAGGTTCAAGGCTCTTGTCTGAAGTTTATATTATTTGTTTGAAATCTTTTTCAGCCATGGAGATATTGAAGGAGATTTTATTAAACTTTCATGTTATATAAAGCTGAAAGAGTGTTTTAAAAAGTGATATGTAAAATGACAGTTTTGGTATTCAAAAGGAGCAATGGTGGAAATCCAACAATAAATATAGCAGGGATAAATGTAAGGTGCTACCCTTGAATCCAATAAACCATGAAACAAGTAGAGCATAGGAGAGAGCTGATTTAGGAACAAGCTATGGGAAGAGGTCTAAGGGATTATAATATAGACTAGCCCCATTGTGGTGTGGTTCCCCAAATAACAAATTCTATCTTAGGTAGGCTGCATTACTATGTTGTAATTTATTTATTGAATAATCTTACCTTGGTTAGTGCGTAATTCTAAACTTTTTCCACTTAACATTTTTAGCTCTGCTATTGTTAATCATTTCCCATGCTTTAACGTCACTGTGAACACATTTTTAATTTTTTCTAATGTTTTGTTACTAAAATCAATATAAAACTCTTATCCCATATTTTTTGTTTGTTTGTTTTGAGACAGAGTCTCCCTCTGTTGCCCAGGCTGGAGTGCAGTGGCACCGATATCAGCTCACTGCGACCTCTGCTTCCCAGGTTCAAGCGATTCTCATGCCTCAGGCTCTGGAGTAGCCAGGACTACAGGGTTACGCCACCACGCCTGTCTAATTTTTGTATTTTTAGTAGAGACGGGGTTTCACTATGTTGGCCAGGATGGTCTCGAACTCCTGACCTCAAGTGATCAGGCCGCCTCGACTTCCCAAAGTGCTGGGATTACAGGCGTGAGCCTCCACACCTGGCTTTATCCCGTATTTGATTTAAATTGTATGTTCTTAACCTCACCTTGCTGTGACCACACATTGAGACCCTAACAAATTGGAGTGACGAAGAAACACCACAAGGTCTGACTCCGAGATAAATGTCTCTTCTTTCTCTTTGATATATATTTGCTCCAGTATGTTAGGTCAGAGAAGAGAGAGCAGAAAGTGTTAAGTGTATCTTTATTCAACATTTACTAATACTATCATTTATTTGCTTTCTCTGCTTTGCAGACTTCTGTGTGGCTCTCCTATGAGGCTCATTCATGAATTCTTTAGAGGACCTATTGTAAAGTTCTCTGATATGGGAGATTCAATCTGAATCCAAGCTAGCTAGCCTCCACTAGAGTGAACCCCAAGCTGTACACACTGTTGGAACTTGTTTTTGAGGTCTCCTCAGTTACTATCCAGTGGCTCTAGCTCCACTACATTTTGTATATTTACTTGACTCATGGAGAACTTATATAGAGTTACTGCTAAGTCTACAGCCTGTTCCATTGCAACACCTTGCATAGATTGGTGGACCAATTGGGTGAAATGCAGAGAATATTATGCAGAGAATATCTGCTCTGCATGAATGATTAACAGCAGAAGTTCTCAAGTTTTACCTGATAACCTTTGAAGTAACACCAATTCCTTGATTTGCTCCTGCACCATCCCTTTTTGGATTCTATCCAACATATCTGCTGTAAAGCCTGATGATTTTGTTTGTTTAAAGCACTTCAGCTAGTCAGCAAGGGTTCAGAAACACTAAATTAGATTACCTTACTCAGAATCTTATGATTCTATGTATTTTTATCCTCCTTAAAAGTACTTTTATAACTGTGATATTACTTTAATATTTCAAAACAACCATAAATAAGATTGCAGATAGTAATGCACTGGGTTTGCAAAAATAACTTTAGATAAAATATATTCCAGTTTGTATTTATGTGATAATACATTACCTCAAGACCTCAAAAATATATTTGCTTTGTGTATGTGGTTTCCTTCTATAAGTGAAAAAAAACTAGTCCAATGAAATAAAGGGTTAAGACCCCTTAGAGGAAAAGGAAGATAAAATTATCTTCAGAAATGGCTATGGTAACACCTCCCAAGGCAAACTATTGGCAGACCTTCTAAGGGCAGATTGTGTGCATCTATGTAAGTGAAAAACAGCTGAAGGGTGTCAAGTGCTCTTCTGAGTCGCACTAGAGTCCCTTTATACTTATTTCCCAAACCAAGTAGTAGTTGCCTTTTCCACCAGCCCACACAGTTCTATTATTTTCCTGTCTTTGCTTTATGAATAGCTGGCTCTCACAGTACTTAACTTCTTATCTTAGTCCACTTGGGCTGCTAGAACAAAATACCATAAACTCCATAGCTTATAAACAACAGAAATTTATTTTTCACAGTTTTGGATGCTGAGAAGTCCAAAATCACAGTGCTTGCATATTCCAAATCTGGTGAGGGCTTATCCTTTGTTTCACAGACAGTACCTTCCAGCTGTGTCTTCTCATGGTGGAAGAAGCAAGCTAACATTCTGAGTTCTCTTTTATAGAAGGACTAATTCCAGTGATGAGGGCTCTGCCCTTGTGACCTAATCACCTTCCAAAGGCCCCACCTCCTAATACCATCACCTTATAGGTTAGAATTTCAAAACAGAAATTTGGGGTGGAGGAGGATCAAAAATTCAAATATTCTGAACACTTGCTGACTAGCTGAAGTGCTTTAAACAAACAAACAAAAACAAACATATCACTTATGTTGAAAAATAGTCAAATAATAAGGCATTTCTAACATAAGACCTCATGGCCAAGTAAACTTACATGAAATGACCAGTGCAAAGGCATGCTTGGATAAGGCTTTTCTGTAGAGTAGTAGTATTGATTTTTATTTTATGTATGTATGTATGTAGGTATGTATGTAGGTATGTATGTATGTATGTATGTATGTATTTATTTTGAGACAGTCTCATTCTGTCTCCCAGGCTGCCTAGGCTGGAGTGTGGTGGTACCATCTCGGCTCACTGCAACCTCTACCCCCCGGGTTCAAGTGCTTCTCCTGTCTCAGCCTCCTGAATAGCCGGGACTATAGGTACATGCCACCATGCCCAGCTAACTTTTAGTAGAGATGGGGTTTCACTATCTTGGCCAGGCTGGTCTTGAACTCCTAACCTCAAGTGATCCTCCTACTTCAGTCTCCCAAAGTGCTGGAATTACAGGCGTGAGCCACCACACCCAGCCCAAGTAGTACTGATTTTTAAAGTATATTTGTTTTATCACATCCCTACCAAATTATATACAAATTAAGTAACTAGCCCAGTTAGGAAAATAGTGCGCAAGTACTAAATCCATATTAAGATCAACATCTAAAAAAATAAAAATTTACATAAATGGAAGAGACATTTTTTACTGCATTTATTTGATTTTAATAATTTAAGTTTATGGAATTTATGAAAATTTTATTTTTAGGAATTTATGAAAAATTCCAAAAATTTCAATTATTAAAATCAAATAAATGAGGTAAAAATTATGTAAGATATATTTGAGTAAAAAGCATAAACACATTTAAATATTTTATTAAAACATTTTAATTAACAGGAACATGTTTTAAAGGAACTAATACATAAAAATCAGTTTGAATCTCATTATTCCTCACAATCACTTCCAATATTCTGGAGCCTTAGATTTTCATCCTTGATATTTATTTATAAAGATTATTGCAGTTATATTGCTCATGTAATAGATAATCCCTCTCCACAACTGCATTTTATTATGATATTTCCTACATTATTACCTATTCTCATAAATATAATTAGAAATTATCATGCAATATTTTATTGGGTAACATGATTTAGTTAGCTATTTCTCCCATAATTTTACATTATATATGACTTACTCTTGGGTTTTGCTACTACATATAGGACTGCTTTAGATCTCCATGTCACTAAGGTTTTACCATATTTGGATTATTTCCTTAGGATAATTTTTCAGAAGTGGGATTATTAGAGTAAAGAAGCTCAACATTTTTAAGTTTTTGTTTTGTAATGCAAAGTTGATTTCCATAATTTACAGTGCTGCCAGCAAAATAGGGAAACATCCAGTTCACAGCCTTACTTTTTCCTTGAATTTGGTGCTCATCTTTTATAGTTTGTATACAATATGATAGTTGAAAATAATATTTCCTTGTCAGATCCATGTGAAACACAAATTATTGTATTAGTGGAGATTAATGGAATTGAAACTTTTTTTCCATATGTGGAAAATACATTTGCCTTTCTCCTCTAAAATATTTCTTTTTGGAAAATAGGAACTTCAGTATTTTGTGATCATTTGCATACACTCTTCATATAATAATAACTCTTTGTCATAACTGCAAAAATATTCATATTTATTCTTAATTTTACTAATTTCTTATACTCAAGTTTTTACTTGTAATATAATCAAATATCTCTATCTTTTCTTACTGATATATATATATAACACTTAAGCCAAATTCATTTATATTTCAGAACAGTCAGGAATCTCTAGAAGCTTCATTAACTCTTTCCTACCATTATATTTAATTTTTAAGTCATGGCTTTAGAGCACCAGAGGTTAGTGTGAGTAATTTAGTCAGTGAGAAAAGCTGGCTCCTTCTGGAAAAGCACCTTTATCAAAGCAATTGCATCAAAGTTGGCTTTGAATTTCAGAGAAAGCAGTTAGATTAAAAGAAAATTAGGATCTTGGCTCACAGTAAGAGCATGTAAAACATAATTCATCTTGATTCAGAGTTTTAGTATTCTATCATGGGTATCAAATATGTCAAATGAAAAGTAATTTCAGCTTTGTTTTCAACTTTGCTAAGTTTGGTCACTGTTCCTTAGAAGCAAAAGTTTAGCTCCAATCATATTGGAAAATAAGGTAGTTTTAGTCATTAAAAACAAAAATTTTATCAATAATAATGTGATATTATAATAATGTCATATTTTCATCTTCTGGTGTACCTGTCTTGTGCCTGATGTATAATAGGTGCAGAATTTATAATTGTAGAGTGAATAGGTGAATTTCCTGAAGTAGAATGCAGTGAGGCATTAAGCATTATCCTCATAATGCCTTTAGGATTGCCAAAAGTCTTGCTTAGGAGTTGAAAAAGAAGTAGAAATCAAATGATAAGACCTCGAAGGAACGGAGAAATCCAACTCAATGAACAGTAAAAATCAATGAAGGCAAAAATGGTCCATTTTTATTTCATTCATCTTCAGGGATAGACCTGTTTAAGTTCATTGATTTACAGTGCTCATTGAGTTGTATTCTCCTGTACTTTTTTGTGCTCCATTCTCTGTTTTTTCAGCTTCACTTTGTGTTTTATTTTAAATTGTATTTGTTATGAGGTGGGCTTTGATGGCATAGTTTTAGCACAATGAGACTATTTTCTCTCACTTGATTTTTCTACTCATATGATATCATCACTTTTCAATATTTTTAATGGTACTTTTCTGAATAACCTCTTTTAAATCTCTCTATGTTGATCTGTGTCAATCAAGTTTTTATGTGTAAACATGTGTTAATAAATTTAAATTTAAAAATAAATTTTAATTTAATTTAATTTTTAAGTAATTTTAATTAATTTATTTTAATAAATTTAAATAAATTTAACTTTTAAATAAATTTAAATATTCAAATAAGATAATATTTAAATAAATTTAAATTTATTACTGTGACCATACAAAACAAATAGTTGTTTCTATTCAGTTCACTCATAAAGAAACGTTATTTAACAAATATATTCAGCACCTCTCAATGCAATGTACTTTTGCAGTTGTCAAGCACCATAATTCACTTAGATTCTGCCCCAGGCCTTTAATTATAAGTTCTTATTTATGGGAATTAGAGAGTAGAACTTGAATTGAAGAGACTAGCCTGACCGTGGAGCTGACAAAGAATGTACATTGGTTCTGAGTACAGTGCCCACAGATAATTGGAGAATACGTGTTTGAATCAGACTGATGAATTCTGGGTGGAACATGAAAGCCGGTACTTCTAAATATTAGTGATATTAATTAAATCATCATAATTTGTCTAGAATGACACTCGATTTAGAAAGGATTCATCTAAGGGAATGAAGACAGGGCATAGCTGAAGCCAATATTTTGAAAGATAAAACAGTAAGAAAAATTATTTGACCACTAGGCATTTACATTTTTTTATAGTATATAAATTACTTACAACATGCAGATACACGCATATAATAGAATTTCAATGAGGTACAATCACTTCCCACATTTTAATGGATGTGCTCAGGGTAGAAATAATAAATTATTTTAATATATAGAATTTGATAAACTCAGAAGTAGAAGCAAATCCTTTGAGTGTTACAAAGAAGGGAAACCCATTTCACCAATGCTATGCGTGAGTGCTTCATAGTGGAGTTCATCTTTGGTTTCAGGCTTAAATTATGACATGTTGACAATTTGGAACATTCAGACTAAGAAAACATTGAGCAATAGTTCAGGAAAATTAGGCAGAAGAGTGTGTTCACAAAATAATCCTATGTTGCCCAAATATCAAAAGATCCTAAGTATTCATCTCAAACTGAGCCTAGAAAATTAGACTTTGGGAGGGTCACAAGATAAGATGTTTGTAATATAGCCAGATAAGCACTAAAACAAATCCAGGATTAGGCTGTCTTGTGATTTGGCTTTCTCCACTGTAAATCATGTTTTTCTATGAATGTGGGACTCTGCTAGTCATTGTTGAATCACTACATATTCATCCATTCATTCATCATTTAATTTATTATCCATTCAGGATTGCAAAAAGCCAAGGATGTATAAGTGTAAAAGACAGGTAAAGTAGTGTCATGGCATACATAATTGTGGAAAGCTGCCATTATATACTTGGCTATTGAACACAGATGCCCTAACAGTGAAAGTTTTAATAAAAATAATATCATGCCACATAAATGTTCTCTATAGCATACATGGAAGTGTTCTCTATTATTAGTGTCAACATTGCCTTTCTGTCATGCTTTGGTTAGCAAATTTAGCAAGGGTAAATCTGTTTAGGTTTTTTTTTTTTTTTTTTTTTTTTTTTTTTAGACAGAGTCTCACTCTGTCACACAGGCTGGAGTGCAGTGGCACGATCTTGGCTCACTGTAACCTGTGCCTCCTAAGTTCAAGCAATTCTCCTGCCTTAGCCTCCTGAGTAGCTGGGATTACAGGCATGTGCCACTGCACCCTGCTAATTTTTGTATTCTTAGTAGAGATGGGGTTTCACCATGTTGGCCATGATTGGCCAGGCTGGTCTTGAACTCCTGACCTCAGGTGATCCACCCACTTTGGCCTCTCAAATTGCTGGGAATACAGGGGTGAGACACAGTGCCCGGCCCTCTTTAGGTTTTTAATGTAAGTTTTTTATGAAGTTTTCTGTGCTATTTTAAGCATGAAAGTGAGACTACTACGTATAATAACAATTTGTGAGACCTTATATTTGGAAGTACTTAATAATATTTTGTAAATTGTCACCTGCCCATTCATGAGTAGATAGCAAATATATATGATATATGTGTATATATATATATTTATCATATATATTTTATATATATATGTTTCTATATATGATACATAGACTGACAGGTGTGTGTGTGTGTGTGTGTGTGCATACACTTATGCATTTGTCAGTCTATCTCTATGTATCCATGTAACTTATATTATGTATGATTTTCTACTTACGAATATGTGGCATTTGTGTGGGTGTGTGTGTGTGGGGGAGGGGTATAGATGCATTAAATCATGTCCTCTGAAGAGCAAATACCATGTCAGAATTCATCATGCAAGAGATTTATTGGGAAAATGCCTGTGAGAGAAGAAGGAGAGGGAAATAAAGGAGGCAGGAAGAACCATCAAACATTGAAGCAGTTCTGATCCCTGGGAAAGAAGGAGGGGAGAGAAGGAAGGAGAGTTGGACTGACAGAATCTTGGATGAAGCATAGGTTTTAAAAAATTTTGGCCAGGCCAACAGGGAGTCATTGTGCCAAAGTTGCTTGTCAGAGGAGTATTACATCTTTTAGAAATGGACTTGTCTTGCTAATGCTATCTTGCTCAGTCATTAGCAGAGAATGGGTTCATAGAGAGTATGGCCTCACATATGTATATTCACATATGTATATGTATTCATATACATATATGCATACGTAAGTATCAAAAACCAATGTATATTTATTGCACCAAATGAATTTTAATGTACATGTTGAAACATATTCGTTGTGTTACTATTATGCATGTAAAGTTATTTGTAAAGACATGGATTTCTTTCATTTATGTTTTAAAATTTCCATGTACTATATTAGAGGATATAAAAAGATGAGTAATATTACCTAAAAGTGTGCATTGTTGAGGAGAGTTACCTAGTGTTTGTGAAAGGCTTTTATCATCCAAAAATTAAATTTTACAGCTTACCTTTTAATTTTCCTCTCAAATTTTGATTGATGTTTTTTTACAAGTAGAAAACATTTAAGCTATGTTTGAGATTTTTTAAATATAATGTGTAACTTAATAAAGCTAAATTATACTGTCCTTAAAAAATTAAGACCACTGACTGTTTCTTTCTTACAGAAATCAAAATAGTGATTATGGCTCAAAAACAATATTACAAAACTGAATATAATTGCAAATATGTGTGCACTAAACCACAGCATGCACACTTTGGCCACAGCCAAAACATAATTAGATTTCTCCAAAAATGCCTCTTAGTGTTTAAATAAACAGTACTATGTCATAATAGTACATGACATATAGATAATTTACTTTTTAGAGAAATATGAATGATAAATAATGACACATTGTTTTCTCTGTTATTACTTACAAAATTTGAGTGTCTAAGTCATAAATGTGTTTTTCTTTCCCACATTAAAACAATGACAAAATAATTAGATTTGTATGTTTTTTCCACTTATTGGTCACCTGGCTTCAAATTCTATTAATTATTCATTACCTAATAAGCAAAGAATACAGAGAAAAGTACTTAACTATATGAAAATGAGCATTATGCATAAGGATAAATTTGGCTAGTATCTTACAAGTTTCCTTATGTAAAGTTTTTTCAACTTTAAAAATCTAGTGATTCTCCATATAAATGGAGCATAAATATAACTAAAATTATTACATTTATTAACCTCTGAAAAATGTTATGTGAATGCTATGTATATACAAACACAGTGGTTGCTATATGGCATGGAACATTCACATCAAATCTGCACCCCTGGTAGCTCATGCCTGTAATCCCAGCACTTTGGGAGGCCAAGATGGGCGGATCAGGAAGTCAGGATATCCAGACCATCCTGGCTAACAAGGTGAAACCCCGCCTCTACCAAAAATACAAAAAATCAGCCGGGCGTGTTGGCAGGCGCCTGTAGTCCCAGCTACTCAGGAGGCTGAGGCAGGAGAATGGCGTGAACCCAGGAGGCAGAGCTTGCAGTGAGCCGAGATCACACCACTGCATTCCAGCCCGGGGGACAGAGCGAGACTCCGTCTCAAAAAAAAAAAAAAAAAGAAAAAGAAAAATCTGCACCCCTGCAATGTCTCTGGATTATTTTCCGATTATTCACATATTATGTTGTCCCAAAAACTCAGATAAAACCAGAGTATTTAAAAAAAATCATTTCTAAGAGGTTGATTTTTAACTGTCATGTAATTGTTTTCCTACTTGGTTAAGATTCTACTGTACGTCTAGCTGTTAATGTTTTACAACTTCATGATTATGGAATGAAAATTAGTACCACTTTTATATAGCACCACTTTAAATTTCTATTCATTAAAACTACTTTAAAATAGAAAAATCCTAATAGAGCCCATATCTTTGAAAGGCATTAGAATTTGTGTGAAATAAAAAGGATACTTCTAATTTTATTTCTTTTTCATTTGGAGTAAAGTTTTAATGTATTTATTGAGCAAGTACTTTTTGAGGTTTATGGCCAAAATACTATTCAGTTACTAAGTGCCGGGTGAACAACAGAGACATTTCCGTGTTCTTGTGAAATTTATATTCCAGGATTCTTATATTCAGAGAGAATCTTATTTTCTAATACTCTTGTATACCTCAAACGACCCACCAGAGTATCAATTATGTGAATTACAACTGGGAAGAATGTGAGAAGGAGAAGTACACCATCAGGAGAGGATATAACATGAATCTAGTGTTGGGCCTGGGGAGATGTCCTTGAGGAAGTGGTACTGGAGCAGACGTCAGAAGAATGAGGTGTGAGCAAGAGGGAAACTGCACAGGAAGAGCGTTCCGGTGAGAAGGAATAGAAACATGGAAGAATGCTCTGAAATGAGAGGAGCATGTGCTCAAGGAAATGAGGGAGACCATCGTGTCTAGGTGGGGTTTGGAAAGCAGTACCGGAGTGATGGGCAGTGAGGCACGAGAGGGGGGAAGATTTTCTAAATGCATCCTCATGGAACTCAGGAATACACCTCAGGTGAATTTTGTTATGCTTGTGGAGGGGCAGTGCCTAAGAAACTTTAGGTCACACTTTGATACTAGAATGCAATAGTAAATTTTATGATCTTATTGCTGCCTGCGATTTGATTGATTAATTACAGTGATTTTTCTCTTTTACAAAAGACAAACTGCTGCCACTTGTTGCATTTTTTAAACGAGCAGTTTGCAAAGATTATATCTTTTAAGTAGGTTGCTTATTTCATATATTTGGAAATGGGTTATATCAGTTGGTGGATGATATGTCAAAAATTTAGAACTTTCTCCTATCTTTCCAAATTGCTAAATTATATTTCAGTGAAAAGCTTTCTCTCTAAAGTGCTAAAGGTGTTTCTCAATGGAAGCAATAAAATGAACTTTTTTGGCAGCTTTCCCAGAAAAAAAAAAAAAAATCCCTCTAGCATTTTTGGAAATGAGTAGGGGAAAATTATAAATAATGTAAAATAAACTCACGTAAGAGGCTTATATGAAATATTATACAATATATATTGGGAACTAAATTTGCTTCCATTATTCCTTTAGGATCTTGTGGCTCTAGTAGAGTGGGAAAATGCACTCCCATGAGAAATTTGACAATAACAGCCAATTCTGCACGAAAAAAAATATTGAATGGTTTATATATAAGTTTGAAATCCATTTTAAAAGTAAGACTTGATACATGAGAGACTAGTCAAGTTTGATGATTAGGAAGTCTCTTTTTCTACTAAATTCAAACTTACAGTGTTGGTGTTCACTGAATACACTAAGTAGTGTAGAGGATGCAGAACTCAGGGGAAAAGGTCTCAATATCAACCTATATAATGAAAAAGAAAAGATATGTGTGAGGTGTGGCTTTAAAACAAAAGATCTAATCTAAAAAGATCTAATCTATGTATCACTTTTGGGATCTATATGATATGACAGTTATGCTTTATGTTTGGAATAATAAGCAGTATGTAAATTATAGCAATATACAAGCTACTGTATATTAGTAGGGAACACAGGTTCAATTTCTCCTTACTTCTGTCCTGTTATGATAACAACTTAACTATGTTATGATAACAACTACTAGGCATCCTGCTTCCTGTGTCCCTTTCTTATCTAAATTAGACACACATGCATTTTTCTTCTTAAATAACAGGTATGTTATGAAATATTTGTGCCTAAAATTCTTAAATAATTATCTTTCTCTTTACACACACTCTCACACACATTCATTTATATGTGTATGTGTATCTTTCTGTCTCCAACTTATCTTCTAGGCTTATTTTCGACATTCCTTACAAGTGGCATGAGCTTCTTGTTACACTTTCTATATATTCTAGGTTTTCTTACCTTGAGGTCACTTTTTTGGTCACTTTATTTTTTCTGTTTGTAATTTTTTGTTCTCTATTTTTACTCTCCTATATCACCTCAGTTTCTGACTGTTCTTTAAAACCAAGTTCAATTGGCTTAAACTCTGTGCCTTTTCCTTACCCATATGAAAAATCACTGTCTTCTCATCAAAGAATTCCTGTGATACATTAGTGATGCTGTTTTTATAGCACTTTTCACATTTTCCATTGAACTATTTATGTTTATGTGTTAGATTGTAAGGAACTTGAAGGCAAAATTTATATCTGAGCCATTTGGCTCAGTACCTTGCATAGTAATTATACGTAGTAAATATGTATAGAATGAATGAATAAATATATGAGAAGAAAAAATATATTTCTTTTATGTGCATCGAAAGATGTAGGCTTCATTTACATACACAAGTCAGACTAAGTATTTAGCTGACTTGATTAAGGGATGTCTCATCCTGAGGAAGGGTATAATTTAGCAATAACTTACTCGTTTTAATTTATTTAAAGTTACATTCCACAAGTAATTGTACAGCATCACCTGAGAGCTAGGAACATTATATGTGTAGCTTGTGGAGTCAAGATTGATAACAATCTTCAGCTGAGACCTTTGTTAAAAATGTGACATTTGCCTCCAAGAGAAAAGGCACAAAAGCATAACAAGCAGAGAGCAAAGAGAACGTGTCTTCAGAATGTAATTGTGATGAATCTATGCCAGTCTATATACAAGGATTTGTGTAGCACTCTTGCACCTTCCCCCTTAAAGAAATTTCTCTACTACGAATTTTCAGTGCTTTGAAATGAAAAATAATTTCTGCCATTGTAAATTTTTTTGCAAATAATTTCAGCACCTAGAATAAGTGAAGTTATTTTTCAGTGAGAGGTTATGACATAAAGGGAAGTGATTAAATCAGTCATGAATTGTGCGTTTAAAATAGCCTGAAGGACTTTTCTTTCAACACAACTGATACATTTGAACTATGCTGAAAAGTTCTCTTGGCTGAAAAATGGTCATGTCTTTTTTTTTTCTAAAATAAGAATGAAATGTTTTGTACCTTAAATTTTCTTTAATTTTATTCCAAAAATAAATAGGGAAGCTAAATTTTGCAAAAATAATTCGTCTCTATGATAGGCACGGTGAGAATAAAAAGAGACTGTGAATCAGATGATCCCTGTTCTAGGCCTGGGTTCAGCCACTTAATTAAGTCTGTGACCTTGGTGATTTCATATAAATATTTAAGTCTGTGACCTTTGTCATTTCATATAAATATTTTCATCCACAGGAACCTTATCTGCACAATTTAGGGATTAGTCTTTAATGGTAAATTTTAAACTGCTCTTAGGAGTCACAGTGGCACACGGAGTCCCTTGAGAAGCAACCTCACAAGGGGTGGCCTAAGGTTCCAGGCATCACCATTTTTTGTGTTTGTTTTGTATTCTGTTTCATTTGTTTGTTAAAATTCCCTTTATAATAGGTTCGTGACAGGAACAAACAACAAATTTAAAATTCTAGATTGAATCACTTCTGGGTTTCATATATCAATCTTAATTTTTACTTGTCTGTGGAACATGGGTAGTAGCAGATAAAGATAATTGTCATTTTTCTTATTGCTTTATTCACTCACCCAACATTTATTAAGAAGTTACTACATGTAAAAACTGCTGTGTCCAGTGTTTTGGAAATTTAAAGGTGTCAGAGTTCAAAATCTATTTAGAAAATATCTAAGAAAAAAAGTCCATGTGATAAGGGTTACGGCAGAAATATAAATAAAATGTTCTTGAAGCATGTAGGTAGAGACTTCATTCTTCCATGCTCTGGGCAGGTAATGATCCCACAAAAGGAGATGAATGCAAGTTGGTTTAAGTCCTATGGTCTCAAACTTGGTTTTAGAACTGAAGCACTTTTTATTTCAGTATCATTATTTTTTAAGCAAATGCCTGATGAAAAGTTATCTTTGAAACATTTTCTATTTAAAAAATGATCATCATGCATACATTACTTAATTTAATACAGCACACTATTTTTAACTCTTATAGCAAAAGAGGTAAAACAGTAACTTAAAATATATAGGTTGTAAGAAGTATGAAGATCATTGTGATGCAAGTATAAAAATGGAAACATTCATGTGTTTTAAATTAATATTCAAATGTGTAATTCATATAATTGTTACAAATAATTTAATATACAAATACATATTCCAAAGTCCACATGATATATCCACTAAGACCTTAACACCCTCAAGTGTATTATATACTAGCATAACATAATTAATGTAGTGAAAAATGCCTGGCAATATGCAAACCATCCATAACCACTTTGTTTGCCATCTACCTTCAATATTTAATTGGACAACTTTGGAGTGAAAAGTACTACTGCATGAGTAAAGAAATACAAACATCTTATTATGTTGCTTTCCAGTCTTAGGTTTCAGTTGGTTACCTATGTCAATTAGTATATTCTCTCCTTTCCTTTCTATTATCTTTCTTTGAACTTTGAGTTTTCTTTGCCTAAAAACATGTATACATACATCTTGTCTACCCAAAATTTTATTCTGTTGTAATTGAAATATGTATTTACTTGTGATGGCTAATTTTATGTATCAAGCCTGGCTATGTCAAGATATCCAAATATTTAGTAAAGCATTTCTCTAGATGTTTCTGTGAAGGTATAGATGAGATTAGCATTTATAAGTAGACTTACAGTAAAGCAGATGACCCTCTATAATATGGGTGAGTCTCATCCAGTCAGTTGGAGGTTTTAATGGAAGAAATCTGACCTCCATGGAAGAAGAGAGAATTTTGCCAGTAGCCTGCCTTTGGATTCAAACTGTCACTCTCCTGGGTCTCCAGCCTGCTGTCCTGCCCTACACTCTGGACTTCCAGCCTCCACAACTGCATAAGCCCATTCCTTAAAATAAATCTCACTATATACATATATACAACTTTTTGGTTCTGTTTCTATGGAGAACTCTGACTAATACATGCTTCAGGGCCCAGAAAGTGCTGGCCATCTTATAATAGTTTGAACAACAACAAAAATAGCCCAAACCAGAAAAGTCACTCAATGTATATGTGATGTGATATAGTGATACAGATATTGAGAAGGCAAATACAGTGTGATCAAGATAATGGGGTCAGCAGATATTCTTCCAGAGACAAGAAGCACTGATGTAAACAAGTATGCTAGTTAAATACACATTAGTTAAATTTACAGAGGGAATTCAGTGAACCCTACAATGTTTCAGTTCTTCAGAAAGATTATCCAGCCTCTCTTTACTTCTCCCTTCCTAAATTTCATGTACACAGTTCTGGATATTTGAATAAATGTTCCACACAGAACTTTGGGTGATGAAATAAAACGTATCCATCTGTAATGGAAGAGAACTGACTCTTACAATTGTTATTTCTGATACTGATAAAATTTTTGTCTCAAATAATTTTTACACTTACTGCTGTTGTTTTCCTTTCTGTCTTGCTCACACTTTTAGTGTAAATATAGTTATAACATACAGAACTGTTAGAATTGTGGCGTTAGGTTGTAGATTTGTGATCTTCCTATATTTTTGATGAAGGCATTTAACTCAGGACTCATTTTGAAAGTCTAAACTCTTTGAATTTGAAATATATCTCCTGAAAGTTTTTTACTGTATTTAGTAAAATTGGGCATTTACCTCACTGTTTTTCTTTTTCCAAAAAACATATAATATTTACAAATAGTAGAGAATAATGTGGGGGAAAATGCAAACTAATTAGATTTATTGTTCTTACTATTTTGACATTTTTAGATCTCTTTAGAAAAAAAGTTACATAAAAGACATTTGAAGCTTCAAATATATAACACTAACCTATTTTCCTCCCTTCTTGCTCATATGTATCTATTTTACCACATATTTATTTTTCCATAAATTTCTATCTATTGTTTTAATTTTTAAAGTTTTATATAAATAGTATATAAATCATATATTTATATAACTTTCTTTTTTATATGTGTTTTTTAACTGAGTAATGAAAGAATAAGTCTTTAAAGTAAAAACTTTAATCAGGTATACTTATGAAACATCAAGTATACCCATTAAACTTGTCAACTTTTATCATAAGAATGTTACATGGTAAGTCCTTAGTTAACATCATTGATAGGTTCTTGGAAACTGTGACATTAAGCAAAAGGACATACAGTAGGTCCATGAATAACATCATTTTTTTCAACATCATTTTCTTATAATGTTGAGAAAAAGCATGGTATTTTTATACGTTGTTTTGCTTAAGTCACAGTTTCTAAGAACCTATTGACAATGTTAACTGAGGACATATTGTGTTTGCCATTTTTTTCTAGCCAAAAACTCTAAGAAACTTGGAATGACAAACCCTTCAATATGCTTTCTCCATATCTTTTTCATAAGGACTCAGATAATTTCAGTATAGATAATAATATAGCTACTTTCTGTACAATTGTGGATTTTATATGAGAATTGCTAATAAAATGCATTTTTTTAAGAAATAAAACCTAAACGTACCCTAATTATACTTTCATTTTCTTCCTGATCTCTTAAATCATTGTGGATTACAGGGTTTTGTTGTTGTTTTGTTGTTGTTTAAATCTGGCATATGGTTACAAATATAGACTGTGAGCTAATAATCATTTCATCTTTTTTAATATATTAGGAGACATTTACACAGTGGTTCTTTTCCAATGAGAGGATTTTCTGCTAAGTTAGCAGGAAATGCATAAGTAGTTTTCCTAAGTGAGACCTTCATCAGCCTAGAAGTGTCTACTGCAACTTTCTGGGCTTTTAAAATCATACCACCAATTATTCCTGAGATGTTTTATTACGTCTTTGACAGCTGACATTTTTTTGTGTCACAGCTATTTCTGTACAAATAGAATGCATGGAGCATTACAAGATATTTAAAATTGTTATGTATTCAAATAGTAATAGGTATTGCTTCAAAACGTACTTCTTTAATTCACAGTCATACTTCCTTTAGGGCACCTGGCCAGGGATTTAAAAACACAAAGCAAACATATATTTGTTTCTTTCTAGAAAGATCAATAAATAGCATTATACAATTACAACTTACTATTCTCACATCGCTAAAATAGAAGTGTGCTTATGGCTGATGTCAAAGACTGTAGTTGCCTACACATCACAGTCTCCCAAGGAGAAAGCTTAACCTTTAATTGTACGCTACTCAAGCAGGATTGCTGGCTATCCTTATCTATTGAGGGGAGATAAGTAAATAGTAGGAGAGAATTAACTGCCTTTCATTCTTTGCTATCACTTAAACATATGGTATATAAACAGGATTTTTTTTGTGGCTGTTGATTTTTTTCCAGTGGCTCTTTGCTGGAAGCAAAAATATATTTTGCCTTGAAAATAAAGTTAGTGTTCTCAATTTGTGATAAAGGTCACTATTTAAAAATATTTTTTGTTGTTTTTGTTTTCTGACAACTCAAGCAGAATTGATTAAGGATAAAAAAATGATGGCTTGCTATTTATGGAGATGATTTCCTATAGTTTGTAATTTAAGGGACTCCCTAACCAAAACACATTCCTAAAATAGTTTTATGAGTTAAAATGTTAAGTGATCTAGTTTAAAAAAAAAAGTAAATTCCTTTCTATAAGACACTCCTAAATCAACATCATTGTATTACTGAAATATTAAAAACAAGCAAGAAAACCAATGAGACTTGTTATACAGGTACATGTGGCTACTCAACTGTATTGTGATGTCGGAGAAAGCTCCCTTTTCTATGGAGGGCCATGTGACCAGAAGAAATAGGTGCTTTCTTACTATGAAGGACACGATTGTCCCTGGTTCAAATTTGCGTAGATATTTATTTCAATTTCCACAAAAGTCCTGTTTACACAAGAGACAGAAATAAATGTATAACATTATAAAGTAAACCATTGAATAATATATAAAAATAGCTTGAAGTTTTATACTATCACTATCACTGTCAAATGCTATCATTACATGCTTTTTGATGGCATGGCGCTTTCAAATTGAAGGTTAAAAGTCCTAAAATATGTAACTAGTTAGTGTAAAATTTTTATTTAAAACTGATGGAGATTCAGTTTTTTAATTTCTGTTTCAGAAATTATTATCAGTCTAGGAGGTGTAAATTATCCTCTCAAAGGAAGGATTTTGCTCTTATCTATTGGGAATTTTAAGGCCTCTTGCCTGTAAAATCACTTGTATCTAATATGTGCCATTAATTATAAAACCACTCCTACTATAGGTCTACCATCACAGAGTTTTGACTAACATTTTTTGAACCACCATATTTATTATGATAACAATTTAACTAAATTAGGCCCTACTTTTCATCATTCAGACAACTTTTGGGAAAACATTTAAAAAATAAACTCAAAACTCCACTGTCTCTGAGAAGTTTAAAAACAGTGAGCCTCAATTCTTATGTCAGCGAAGTCAAGAGTTTCAGATGAATCTGTATATTCAATCCTGAGCTATCTAATCCAGTTCACTGAAATTGTCAACAGTGATTTACAAAAATAAACTGAAGGGCACTGTTTATTCACTTCTGTACTGATGTTTTATCTTCTTATGGTGTTTTCTCACAGCTTCTTTTTGTGTAGAGAATCTTGTATTAAAAGGTCAAGAATATTGAGATTTAAGCCTCCTGCTGCTACTTATTTTAATAGGTATTTAACTCCCAGTTGCCTATATTTCTTGTGTGGTAGTAAGTGGGATACTGAAGTTAGAATCATTGATGTCTATGGACTTTGTTGTCACCATTCCCCATCTTGAGAATCTTATCTTCCCATCTGTCTGCTTCCTTTTTTCCTTTTCTTTTAAACACTTTTTTTATTCATTTGCTCTTTTTCTCTACTTCTCTTCCATTGAAATGACTGTCTTTCCCCTCCCTTTTAATATGCTAAGTCACTTTCAGAGACTCAACCCTACCCTATTCTCAAACATTCTTAAAATACCCTTTTCTAAATTGTAGAGCATATAATTTTCCTCTCATTTCCAATATTCCTTCCTATTCTATCATGTATGTTATAATCTGTGATGAGTAAATTAAGAATCAAGTGTGTCATAGCAAAAACCAAAAGAATGAGAAAGATAGTGGAAATAGCACAGCTCTGGTTAAAACTGCTTTCATCATGCCCTTTCTCTTAGTAAAAACTCAACCCCACAGTATTCTAAGAGGATTTTTACTACTGTTCTTTTCCTGTCCTAACCCCAATTCACATAAAGACTTCATACCATCTCAGTTCAGTTAAGAGAAATACTGTTCTCTTTAATGTTAGATATAAAGCTCTAGTCTTCCATACCAGAAGGATTTCGAGTAGGTATATTAACTTTTTGCTCTACCCAATTCAGAGTAGACTGTAAGTATTAGGCCAATATATGTTAATTATTTTCTTCTCATGACAAAATAATATAATGCCTGCTAATATTTGAAGTGAGTTTTAAGACTTTCAAAAATCCTCAAAAAGAGGTAATACATCACTTCAGTTCAACTCCATAAAATAGCATATCCCAGCATTTAGAGACTCAAAGATAAAAAAGACAAGTTCATTAATCTCAAGCAGCTTACAGTCTATTTGGGGAGCTAGAAATATAAGAGAAATATAAGCACATAAGTGTTAAAAAGAATAATTTAAAAAGGAGGATTTATAAAAGATAGCAATTATACAGAAAAATGTCTAATTCTCATAAGATAGTATGAGAGATTTGGCTCTCTGTCCCCACCCAAATCTCGTGTTGAATTGTTATTCCCGATGTTAGGGGAAGGACCTGGTGGGAGGTGACTGGATCATGGGGGCAGATTTCCCCCTTGGTGTTCTTGTGACAATGAGTAAGTTCTCAGGAGATCCGGTTGTTTAAAAGTGTGTAGTGTTTCCCTCTTCGCTCTCTCTCTCTTGCTCTGCCATGTGAAGATGTGCCAGCTTCCCCTTCACCTTCCACCATAACTGAAGGTTTCCTGAGGCCACCTAGCCATGCTTCCTGTATAGCCTGTGGAACTCTGAGTTAATTAAATCTCTTCGTAAATTACTCAGTTTCAGGTATGTCTTTATAGCAGTGTGAGAATAGACTAATACGGATATCAAAGCAAGTCATTCATAAAAGTTGAGATTCCTGGGCCAAGTTTTGAAAGATAACTAGGAATATCTCACAGGCAAAAAAATGGAGAGTGAGATTAAAAAAAAATTCAGGCAGAGAGAACAAGTACAAACTCAAGAAAATGTTATGTAATTAACATTCATAATTGAATTCATCAGACACTATTGTGTCTGATGGGCTTACATACGTGACAAAACTGAAAAACAGCAGATTTCTGATATGAATTATTTCACCAGATTGCTTAATTTGTTTTTCATTGATATTATGAAACTCATTACAAATTATTTATATAGAGTTATAATTCACAATTATATACCAGTAGCAATAAAAAACTAGTAGAATTGTAGATGATGTTGGCACTTTCTTTGTAGTTCGCTCAAAATTTTCATTGAAGAAGAGGTTACATTCCTCTAATTGTATCTTTCCTTTTAATACTATGCAATTAATTGTTTATTTGCAGTTCATAAAGCAACATGATCTCATTTGTTTGAAAATCCTGCTTGACATGTTCTTGTATTTAGTCTTGCTATTAAATTAGGGGCCGGTAGAATAATGTTTGCATACATCCTGACTTATAGATGTGGTAATAAACAAACAAAATGGTAAATTCATTTATTTATAACTACTGGGCAGTAGAAAACATAAAGAAAATAATGATCATATACAGGCAGAAGCTGAGAGTCTCACAACCTCCTTTTTATATTTAACAATAATACACATATTTTAAATTGACATATAATAATTGCACATATTTTGGGGGTGCATACCAATGTTTATATATATAGATATATTCAGTAGGTGCAAAAGTAATTGCAGTTTTTGCAATTACTTTTAATTACACTATATATAATGGACAATTAATTTTACTACACTGTATATAATATTACAGTAATCAGATCAGGATGCTTAGCATATCCAACATCTCAAACATTTATAATTTACTTGTGTTGGGAGCATTCAATGTACACTCACTAGCTATTTGAAACTATATAATATATTAATGTTCACCATAGTCATCCCACAGTGGTAGATTTTCACTGCCTTTCAGAGTTTGTACAGAGAGTTAAAACTATTTTTGTTTTTCTATATTTAGTCTGTACATTTTTTCCTTTTGCAATTCCTTTTCAGCATTCTGCTTCTAATCTCTATGTCCATGACTTCAATTGTTTTGATTTTTAGATACCACAAAATATGCTTATTTCACTTTGTATGCCTTTATCAAAACATCTCATGTACTCCATAAATACATACACCTACTATGTACTCACAAAAGTTAAAAATAAAAAAATTCTGTATCTATTCATTTTTAAAAATTATTTTCCATTACTCATTTCCTTTGTTTCTTTTAAAGTCATTTTCGTATTAAATCAGTTAGCTTTTGTTTAGCTTTTATAATTCATTCTCTATTCTCTATATTGCACATATCTATGACGCAATTATTTAGGTGATTACTTTTAGAGTGCATTGGCATATTTCCGTTAGAAGATGATATCAAAATATTGTTAGGTAAATGAATATATATCTACCTAAATGACATATACATATATAAGACATATATATGATATATAAGACATATATATGATATATATGTCATATATCTATATAAACATACCACCTTAATGGGATGCATACAGGGCTAATATGATAATTCCTTATTTTATGTAATGGGAATGTAGTTTTTGCCTTATTCCTCGAATTAACGGTGTAGGGAGACTCAATTTGTTTTAAAATCTTAATTATCAATGATAATTCTTCAAATAAATACACTCATTTCATTGCAAAGTTATTACTATTAAAGAACATTTTAATTATTGTTATCAAATTTTACTTTTTCTCTTTTAGGAAAACACAAATCCTATTTTAAGTTGAAAAAGCAAACATTAAAAATATCTTAGGATTTACACAATATTTTATTTGAAGTGTTCAATTTTTCAAATGTGAGAATACCTATGAAGTATGCATTTTTTTATTTATCACGTTGATTATAACTTTAAGTTTTCAAAATGTTGAAAAGCAACTGGATTATGTAGAAGTATATATGTGTGTTTCTAAACACCTTATATATTATATATTATTACAAAATGTTTATAAACACGTGCTATAATTTTCAGAGGCTTACATTGTTTTTAAAATGATGCTTCATCAATAAAAACACTTCACTAAGTTTTTCATTCAGAAAATTTTAATCTAAACTAGACTGACGTACTACTACAAAATAATATGTAAAAAGGGACCGCTACCCCTTGAGTGAGACCTTATATTATTTAAATTTTGCTCCAAGTACTGTATACATTGGAATATATTAGAAAAATGTCTTTCCACATTCTCTTATTTCTGTTTTCTTAGATGAAGCATGAGTGGGCTGGTTTGTGCATCTAGAACAGGGGTAGGGGACAGGGAGCTATCCAACCAAGGATGGAAAAGCATCTCTTCTCTTAATTTTCTTCTTTCAAATTAAGGTGCTGTAACTTGAACGAACACTCAAATTAATGTGTACATATGTTATGGAAAAAAATAATGCAGTGATGGATGAAAGAATCCAATTTTAATATTGGGAATTAATACAAAGAGGGGATACAGCAAATTGAAGCTGGGCTTAAAATTGACCCCAAAAATTTATCTGAACAAATGAAATCCTAGAAATCCTTTAAGTTCACCCCAAAAATTTATCTGAACAAATGAAATCTTAGAAATCCTTTAAGTTGACCCCCAAAATTTATCTGAACAAATGAAATCTTAGAAATCCTTTAAGTATAGTATGCCTTGGAAATGAGTGATATGGAATGATCATAGTAAAACCACACTAATATGACATGTAAACTTACCTATGACTATATGAAAACTTGGGCCCAAGGAAAGCTGGATTATCAATACTATGTGTATATGAAAGAGTTTGTCATGAACCTAGACTGTGTCACTTTTTTGCATACTAAGAGAGATGCTATCTCATCCACCGAACATGAATGGAAATTTAATTATATTCAATTATCTTACAGGTTTGGAGATACAAAGAAAATACTATTATTTAATATTTATTGAGTGCTTATTTTTGAGTGGTTATCATGTTAAAGGCTTTAGATCATTGACTAATATAATTCCATAATAACCACCCTGAGTAGGTGTTTTTACTAGCTGAATTTTTCAGATAAAATTGAGACTTACAGAAACTGAATAACTTTTCCAATATTACCCTGCTAGTAGAAAGTGGCAGAACTGGGACTGGATCCTAGTTCTTACAAAATCACCAATCTCTCTTAACCATTATGCTGTTTATTAGCTTTTATAAATAATTACTTCAAATTATCTACTTGGTGGCATCCTTAATTTGGAGCCAAACACTTATTTAAACAAACACTTAATGAAACACTTATTTATTTATTTACTTAAAAAAACACTTAATTAAACCCTTATTTAAACAAAGTTTAAGTAAGATACAGTTTTTGTTCTTGAGGAACTTACAGTATAACAGAGGGAGAAAGACATGTAAACAAACAAAAAAAACACCTCTAAGTTTTTGCCTTTGTACAGAGACAGTGGTCTGTTCCTTTTGGATTTTTACCTTCTGGAAGTTTTATGCAAGGCTCCATAAATATATTATGTCTGAGTTTCATTGTGAAAAGTTAGCAGGTATTCACTTAATGAAGGGAAGCCATTAAAATGTTTTAGGCTGGATTATAACCACTGGACATGAACGAAGAAGAGGATTTCAGTTGAAAACAATAAGTCCAGTTAAAAGGCTGTTGAAGTAGTCAAACTGAGGTCAGATGGAGGCCCAAAGAGAGGTAGTTCCAGAGACAAGGCACTGTGAAGAGAAGGGATTTTGATGTTTGAGGAGTAGCAATCATGGACCACACACATTTCTGAGTGGAAGTAAATCAGCTCAACCTATGTCACTGCCTGGGCATTTGACAGCCAACTGTTGCTTTCCCTGTTTTTAATTACTTAATTTCTATTATTTTTGAAGATACTACCTAACATACTTAAGAAACGTCACTTTCCAAAAATCTTTGGCTATTATTATCCTGTCAGGAAAATTCCTTATCAAAGAAAACTTTCTTTTTGGAATTATTTTTTTTCTTCAGTGTCAAGTGCTTTTGTATTTTGTTGAAGATTTGTTTTTCATTAAAAGATAACTTCCACTTCCTGTATTGGAACAATCCAATGAGAATGAAGAAGGTTAGAATATAGCTGTCCCTCGGTATCAGCAGGAAGAATTGGTTCTAGGAACCAGGTGGATATCAAAATCTGCAAATGTTCAAGCTCCTTATGTAGAATGGTATCATTGTATTTGCATATAACCTATGCACATCCTCCATTTAGATAATCTCTAGATTACTTATAATACCTAGATCAACATAAATGCTATGTGAATAGTTGTCATACCATGTTTTCTATTTGTATATTTTCATTGTTATATTGTTATTTTTATTATTTCTTTAAAAATATTTTCAACCTGAGGTTGGTTGAATCCATGGATGTGGAAGCCAATAATACAGAAGGCCAACTGTAATTGATATCGGATCAAAAAGAGAATAATAGAAAGAAAGTATAAAAATAAGAAAAGACAAATGAAAACAAACAAAAAAACCACAACAAAAATAACCCAACTTAATTAGATTCAAGTTTCATAATTTTTTTTTTCCTTAAAGGTATGATTAAGAGTTGATAAGAGATACTTGGAGGGAAAAACAAAACAAAATAAAATAAAACAAAAAAACCTGAGGAAGTTTAGTAATAGAAATGAGTTAATTGCTTTTAGAATGTTTTCACAATAGTAAAGCTGCAAATTAGTTTAATAGGACACAAATTTTTTAATGTAATTATATTAATAAATTGAGGCAATGATTTCTTATAGTCTACAAGTTGTCACTATACAGACATGAAATATTTTTTGTATTATATAACAAACTTTACTGAAAGGATAGATGTCTCATAAGTATATTAAAATTTTTCTAAAAGGCATTTATAAAAACAGGTGTGAAAATTTTTAACACAGATAGGATGGACTAGAAGAAGGTAAATAGGAGACTAGAAGAAGATACATTCTCATTGGAAATTCTGCAGCTCCATACTTGGGATCCTAAGCTATAATTGGATGTGAACACTCAGTTCGAGAGAATTTTCACAGAATACTAAAGTTCTCTCTTTTTTATCATCCAAAAAAAAATCCTTATTAAAAACTTCCAAAGGGCATAAAACATATTATATTGGCAGAGAGACACAAACATGTTTTTTTAATTTTAATTTTAACCCTCTATGAAAAAAGAATTCCTTGAGTTTGGCCCAAAATTCAAAATTTTGACTTAGAAAATAATATCAATCTCTATTCACTAAAAATATGCAATCTTTCATTTATTTCTGAAAAAAGAGGTAGAATTTTATTTCCATAATGTCAAAGCAAGTCCTCATCCTTCTTTAATAGACACTACATTTATCAAATTTTTTGTAAGCATAAAAATATGGCTGGAGTTCTTAGAAATGTTTGCCATAACTTAACCAAGAAATAAAGTATTTCCTCAAACTAAATTGCATTAGAAACAGGAAAAGGAGCTCTAAGCAAGAACTGACTGAAATCTTTCAGAATTATATTTGTATTTTCAATAATGGCCAAAGACATAAAACTATGAGTGCCCACTAGATGAACATAATTTATATTTATTGTGTGTCAGTTATGACTCATAATATATAGTCATTATCTCTTTAACACAGTAAGCCAGAATACTATATATGGTTTTTCCCATTTTACAGATTTAAAAATGATGCTTTCAAAGTAGCCTTAACTGCTTCACAGGAATGTTGTCTAATTTTGAGCAATGTACATTATAATTCTCCTAATACTATCTACATACAGTATTATTGGAACAGCTTTAAGTGGGTTGTGTAGTATATTGCAACACTGGGTACAAATCCTGACAGCAAGTCGTAACTATAATGGTGAAGTCAAGCCAATTCCAAGGAAAGAGCTCATATTTTCTGGGACATATGAGAACTTTGCCTTTTGTATATATGAGCACCATGTAAGAGAGAATGGTACAGTAAAAACCCCAAGGAAATGGCAACTTAAATTTGAGTCATTTAGACAACATTCTGAGGTATTGGTATAAGGTTAGGATCATGTTGTAATTATTGTTGATCTGCAAAACATTCTACTGGGCATCCTTCAATCCTTTCACGCACCCAGGCTAAAATACTAATACTATATAATGTTACATGACTCCAAACAAGATTGAGGACCAGTGACCTTGTACAACCCTTTGACTTTATAACTGAGTAAGTTAAAGGCTTAAGTGGTTAGACTGTTGGTAAGTCAGTCATTACAATAGCAAAACTAGAACCCAAATCTCCAAACACTTTTTTCCCATTATGTTTTCTCCCATATCATACTGCCTGGTATAAAGATAATGGTAAAGTTCTTGTTTTTTAACACTATCTCACTGTTAACATTTTTATAATAAACATAAACGACCAACTGAGATAAGAAAAATAATTTACACATGCATTTTAAAAAATTTATTGTATGACTGGCATACACTAACTTACACAAATTTAAATTGTACATTTTGATAAATACTGACATATATAAAAATTGTAAACACAAAGTAGTCATCATTCCCCCCAAACTCCCTTGTTTCTCTGTAATTCTTCTCACCCACACTTCCTGACTGCAACTCCATCCCCAGGAAAACATTGGTTTTTTTCTGGTCACTATATTAGTTTGCATTTTATACAGGGTTATATAAACAGAATCCTACAATCTATGTTGCATTTCTGGCCTTGTTTCTTTAACTGAGCATACTTATTTGGGGATTTATCCATATTTCTATGAATGTCAATAGTTCATTGCTTGTTATAAATTTATACTATTTCATTGGATGGCTAAAATGATTTGTTTATCCACTCACACGTTGATGGACAGTTGTGTTGTTTTCAGCGTTGGCTGTTACAAATAGAGCTGCTATGAACATTTGCACTTAAGTCTGTATAGGAACATATGTTTTGAAATTTTGGGTAAATACCTAGGAAAGGAATGATGAGTTCATTTGGTTGGTATATGTTTAACTTTTTAAGAAAGTTTCAAATTGTCTCAAAACAGTTGTAACATTTTACTTTCCCACTGGTAATGTATAAGAGTTCCAGTTGCTCTACATCTTCATCAATACTGGTGTGGTTACACGTTTTAATTTTAGACATTATAGTAGGTGCATAGGGATGTCTCATTGTGGTTTCAATTTGCATCTCCCTAATGACAAAGAGTGTTAAGCATCTTCTCATGTGTTTTTCATGCATATTCCTTCATTGTTTCAATGTCTCTTCAAAGTTTTGCCTGTATTAAAATTGGGTTGTTTGTATTCTTATTATCAAGCTTTGAATATTATTTTTCTGCTTTGGAAACAATCCTGTTGTCAACTATGTGATTTGCATGTATTTTCTCCCCCATTTGTGGCTGATCTTAACAGTGTTTTTCAAAGTAGAAATTCTTGATTTTGATGAAGTCCATTTCATTTTTTATGGGTTTTTATTTTAGTATTGTGTCTATAAAATTTTTACCTATCTTAAATTTACAAAGATTTTTTTTCTATGCTTATTTCTAGACATTTCATAGTTTTAAGTTTAATGTTTAGCTCTGTGAATGATTTTGGGTTATTTTTGCATATGTTGTGAGTTATAGATCAAAATTCATTTTTTTGCATACGTACAGTCAGTGCCATTTGTTGAAAAGACTATGCTTTCTTCACTGAATCCCCTTCACACCTTTATCAAAAATCAATTGACCATGTAATTTTGTGTTTCATTTTTAGATTCTCCATTCTACTTTATTGTTTTATTTGACTGTTTTGATGTATTTGATCTTTTATCCTGAAAACTTGCAAAACACTTTTTAGTTCCAGTGGCTTTTTGTAGCTTCTGTTGGATTTTCTTCTTACACATCAGTCGTCTTATAATAAGGAAAGTTTTATTTTTTCACTTTTTAATGGCTTACATTTATGTTTTCTGACTTAGTGCACTAGGCAATACATCCAGGACAATGATAATAGAAGTGGGAATAGTGGAAATTCTTGAGTTTTTCCTGATCTTAACAGGAAAGTATTCAATCTTCACCATTAAGTGCAAAGTTAGATGTAGGTCTTTCATAGATTCCCTTTTCAGATTAAGTAATTTTTCTTCTATTTCTAGGATCCTCAGAATTTTATCACTCGGAGTATGGTCTATTTTGGTAAATATTCTTTATGAATTTGAAAAGAAATATGTGTTCAGCTGTTGTTAGCTATCGCATTCTAAAACCATCAATAGTGTCAAGTTAGATGATAGTGTTGTTCAAGTCTTACTGAGAGAAACAGTTGAAATATCCTTCTATAATTTGTTTCTTTTTTTGATGATGAAATTGTGTTCAATTTTTTCAGCTTTATTAATGTATGATTGACCATAAAAATTGGTATATTTAAGGTCTACAATGTGATTTTATATATTTATATATTCTTAAATGATTACCACAATCAAGCTAAAAAACATACCCATCACCTCAAATTGTTATCTTGGTTGTGTGTGTGTGTGTGTGTGTGTGTGTGAGTGTGTGTATGCAATGACAACAATTGAGAACTTAAGGTCTATTCTCTTAGCAAATTTCAAGTATAAAATACATTATTATTAACTGTAGTCAACATGTTAAATATTATATCTCCAGGACTTATTCATCTTATGAATGAAAGTTTATGCCACTTAACCTCAACATCTCTCCCATTTCCTACCCTCCTGTCTCCTGGTACCATCATTCTACTCTCTGTTTATATGAATTTGAATTTTTTAGATTGCACATATAAGTGATGTCATGCAATATTTTTATCTTTCTATGTCTGGCTTATTTCTCTTAGCATAATGTCCTCCAGTTTCATCCATGTTGTCACAAATGGCAAGATTTACTTATTTTTAATGCCAAATAACACCTAATTGTATATATATGACACATTTTCATTATGCATTTACCCACTGATGAACACATAGGTTGATTCCACATCTTAGGTATTGTGAATAAAGCTGCAGTGGACATGGGAGTACAAATTTCTCTTTGAAATAATGATTTCATTTCCTTTGCATTTGTACACAGAAGTGAGAAGGCTGGATCATAAGGTACTTCTATTTTTAACTTTTGGAGGAATCTCCATCCTGTTTTTCATAATGATGGTATCAATTACATTCTCACCAATACTGTACAATGGTTCCCTTTTCTCCATATCCTCACCAACACTTATCTTTTTTCCTTATTTATAATAGTGTGAAGTGATATCTCATTGTAGTTTTGGATTTGCCTTTCTGTGAGGATTAGTGATGTTGAGCATTTTGTCATATACCTGTTGGCCATTTGTATGTCTTCTTTGGAGAAATATCAATTTAGGTTTTTTCTTTATTTTTTCCTGAGTTGTTTGACTTCCTAATGTATTTTGGATATTAACCTCTCATCAAGTATATAATTTGCATTTTTTTATTTTACCTTTCATAGTTTGTCTCTTCATTCTGTTGATTGTTTCAATTTTTTTTTTTTTTTTTTGCTCTTAAAAAGCTTTTTATTTTGACTTCATCCCATTTGACTTTAAAAAAAAAATTTGTTGCCTGTGTTTTTGGGGTCATATCCAAAATATCATTGTCAAGATCAATGTCATAGAGCTTTTCTCCTGTGTTTTCTTGTAGATGTTTTATGGTTTCAGGACTTACATTTAATCTTTAATCCATGTTGAATTGATTTCTGTATATGATGTGAAATAAGGATATAATTTCAGTCTTCTGCTTGTGGGTTTCCAGCTTTCCTAGAATCATTTATTGAAGAGAATGTCCTTTCCTCATTGTGTGTTCTTGGCATCTTGGTCAAAAATCAATTGGCAGTACATGTGTGGATTTTATTTCTAGTCTGTCTGCATTGTTCCATTAGCACATGTATCTGATTTTACGTCAATACCATGTTGCTTTGGTTACTATAGCTTTGTAGTATTTTTTGAAATCCAGGTAGAGTGATGCCTCCAAATTTGTTATTTTGTCTAAGATTGCTTTGGCTACTTGGGGTCTTTTATGGTTCTGTAATGAATTTTAGGATTGTTTTTCAATTTTGTGTAAAACATCATGGGGGCGTTCATAGGCATTGCATTGAATCTTTAGATCACTTTGGGTATTATGAATATTTTAATAATATTATTTCAAACCAAGAATATGTGATATCCTTTCATTTATTTGTGGCTTCAACTTCTTTTGTCAGTATTATGTAGTTTTCGGTTTACAGATCTTTTACCTCCTTTGTTAAACGTATTCCTAAATATAATATTTTACTTTATTTTATTGTAGATATTGCAAATGGAAATGTTTTCTTAACCTTCTTTGGATAGTTTGTTGTTAGTGTATAGAAATGCTACTGATTTAAGAAATTCAGTGCTTCTTGTTTTTTTTGTTTTTTTTTTTTTTTGAGACGGAGTCTCTAGCTCTGTCCTCCAGGCTGGAGTGCAGTGGTGTGATCTCGGCTCACTGCAAGCTCTGCCTCCTGGGTTCACGCCATTCTCCTGCCTCAGCCTCCTGAGTAGCTGGGACTACAGGCACCCGCCACCATGCCCGGCTAATTTTTTGTATTTTTAGTAGAGACTGGGTTTCACCGTGTTAGCCAGGATGGTCTGGAGCTCCTGACCTCATGATCCGCCCGCCTCGGCTTCCCAAAGTGCTGGGATTACAGGCGTGAGCAACTGCGCCCGGCTGAAATTCAGTGCTTCTTCACATTAAACATAAGATAATTTTCTAAAAGTTTAAAAAATATTGTCTTATTTAATCACGACAACAATCTAATGTAGTACATTCTTACACTATCTATAGAGGATGAAACTGTGGCACACAGGGTGAGGTTTATATAACTTTTGTAAGCCCATACAGATATTAAAATTGAATGATGGCATTTTGAGTAAAGATGTTATGTGATTAGATATCCTTCAGTCTGTGTTGCTTTACGTATCCAATCATTTTACTTAAAGTGATTAAAATAATAAAATATTTTACCAGTAGCAAGTGAAAACTTACATATATCTCAGAATCTACTTATAACCACTAACTAAAGAAAAAAATTTCGTACATTTTTCTAAACAACATAGCATTTAAAGCCATATTCTAAAAAAGATTACATATATTGCATAACGATTTTACTTAATTACTATCACAACATGTAGTCAAATATGGATGCTTAAAATGTGGTGTTGCATAATGATGGAATTTTAAAAATACGTCAGTGAAATTCATTTAGGAATGAAAATGTGACTTTTCTATCTTCAATTTATAAGGCTAATAAAATTGAAATAATATATACTTTACTGAGTAGTGGAGTGGTCCAAAGAACAATGGAATGAAAAGTTATTTAAAACACTCTCATTCTTAGGATAAAAATCCTCTGCAAAACAGATGGTTAAATTATTTGATTTAACTTCGTGTGTGTGTGTGTGTGTGTGTGTGTGTGTGTTTGCTTAGTATTGTTAGACATATGAAGATGTACTTAAATCTTTTAAGCATGGAAGAATATTTTTGTCATAATCAGCAGTGCAGGCACTTGAAAACTCTAGCACAATATTTTTTTTTAACTGTAACTGTTTTGGTTTGCTAATGCAGCACTTACTTTTCCATATGCAAAGATATTTAAGGTCTCAATGGTTAACCTTATTTTAGTATTACTGTGGAGAGAGTTGCAATCTGAATCTAAAATAAGTCATTTAGTTTAGACTAAACGGACAGACACATCTTGGAAGTTTATAGATACAGTTTCCAGTGACCCAGTTTTTGACGTATTACTGTCATGGTTCACTCTAGGTTTCCCAAACACTGTTTCAGTGATTACTGAGCCAGAGACAGTATGCTTGATTGTGTCAGTTTATACTTGAATACCTTTAATTTGTGAATCTATGCATCATACTCACCATTTATCACTCTAACCCTCTAGGGCATGCGAGCACAACACACAAATCTATTTTGGCTGTTCCTTAAATGTCATAAATACCCTGGCTATATTTGGTTTTAATATATATATTTTTTTTTAAAGAGAGAAATACTGTAAATCGTATTTCTGAGGGAAACATTATTTTGACAAAATGTCCCTCTAAACAGGGTATATATGTTTATATATTTTTATATATATCCTTTTATATATTATATTAATTATATTAATGTATTATATGTATATAAATATATGTATTAACACATAATCACACACACACATAGAGATACACAAATTGACAAACAAACATACACATAAAATGTGTTCTTGGTACTATACAAGAGTTACATCTTCTAAAGAACAACATAGGCCCTAGAAATAGTATAAACTCAAGAAATATTTGTTGACTAAATGACTGCATAAGCAAATGAAGAAACTGCCTATGAAATTGATCTAAATAATATTAAAAAATTGTATCCCATCCAATATCATAGAATATTTTCTAAATTACTGCAATTACCATATCTTTGATTTTCTTTGCCACCAACCTCTTATCTGTGCAGTTATCTTTTTCTTCTAGTGCTCTCCCTCTTTTACTCTCCTGCCTAAGCTAAACATAACTAAAATAAAAAATGTAAGTTACTTTAAAGTATAGCGCCATGAAATCTTCTTAGTCTGATTGTTTGGAAGTAGTCAGTGGCTTTACCCCACAACTTAAATTTTGTATTTTAAAGTTAGTCCTGAAAAGGCATTGTTTGCTTCATCTCCATAAAATTGTATTTTAGTAGCATGACTTGATGTGCTTAATAAATTAGTTATACATCTTAATGATAGGAGATAGCTTAACTTGTCTTCAAAACATCAGCATAAAGCTGGTCATGCATTTTTCTTTAGTGTCTTCCCTAGCACTGTGAAGCTGTATGCTCATATTTACATTAAAACTCTTTCAGATGATTAGATTTTGCAGATTTTTTGACGACCATTGAAAACAGGTTCTTTAGGACCTTAATTGCCAAAGCAAAAGTATGAAATAGTTTTGATCACCATGCTGTGATCATACGTCTATGACATTCTTAAGTAAATGGCTTATCTTGGACACACTATTAAATATATCTGACTTCTTTTTTTCCCTTTATAGTTTTCCATCTTGTCTCTGCAGACATTCTCTTCCTTCTGTACGCCTCTCCCAATATAGAATTTCAAATTTGTCCTCAATTTTCTGTCCACATCTCCCTATCTGAAATGTTTGCTAATAAGGTAATTCTGGCTGGGAACAGTCACAGCAATTCTTTGTGGGGGTAAAATGCTACTTTTTAAGGCCCAGTGTGACATCTCCAATGACTTCTCAGGATTTATGAGTTTCCTTTGTGGAGCTGGCTTGCTTTATGGTGTGGCTGCATTTCTGAGGATCATCACAGTGTCAAAATTCATTACAGTGAGAATAAGTATCTCATATGAGCCAGTTGAAAAGATAATGCAATTTAGATATTTGTGGTTATTGATAAAGATTTATTTAACAATATAGTGATTTCAGAAAAAATAATAATGGTGGGAAATATTACACCTTGTGTATAATTATGATACATTAGTGGACTTACTTCAAGTTTAATTTGTGCAAGCTATGGAAATAATTACATGGTTTTCTAAAAGTTGTTAAGATACATAGTCCTCCTTAGTCTTTGCTCTGCTAAAGTGGATTTAGTGTACTACAAATGGTAAACTGTTAGAGTGGTCCAAGCCTAATTCATAATAAAATTTGACCTATTACAAACTGTGGTTATATGGATTAAAAAAATGCCTAAATTTTCCAGAGAAAGTTTTATAAAATGTGTTTATTTGGGTTTTTTTAACTATATTAATCAACAAATATGTAGCATTTTACAATACCTCTGCATTGTTCTATTTAAATGAACACTTACATATTATTAGATTTGATGATGTTCTTTATTTTACATATGGGAAAACTAAGGCACAGATACATTCATTAACTTAAGTTCACATGGAAAAGCAGAACCAGATTTTGAAAATGAAAGATATAGCTTATAAAGTTGCTGCTTATTGAGGAGTATTATTCAGACCTTTCAATTTTATTTGGTGAATCAGGAAATAGATTAATTGATCAATAGGAACAAACTACGTTAAATGATTAATAAATAATATAAATTAATTCCAAAAGTGGAGACTTGTGTGGGCTTCAGTTAGCTAAAAACATGTTATTGAGGAGACAGGCTTGATTTGGACTTTGGAGAAAATAGAGAGGCAATTAGGGAGACATAATGTTGGAGTGAGTACATAGAATATTCAAATAAATATCAAATGTTATTAAAGCATTTCATAAATTAAGTTTTAGCAGTAATTGATAGAATGTGATTCTTTGAAACATTGTAATTACTAGCTTAAAATTGTTTATTACATAATGAATATTATTGTTATTTTGGAACATGTTTTCCCTTCTGATTAGTTTTCTTACAATTTCTATGTAATAATGATTACAAATAATTTTTCTTATCAAAAAATACACGTATCTTCTCAGTTCTACTAAAATGAATGTTTAACATGAATTTGTTAGAGTAAAAGCCTAAGAAACCATCAGGATCTAGAAAGGAAAGAAATGGAATGAGAATTAAATCACTTACTTGAATTGTCTTGCTTTAAGTGAATGTCATTTCTTATGATAATCACAAATAATCATTAATCAAATTTTATTTTCATAAGTTTGCATGAGATTACTTAATAGTTTTCTTGAGTCAATATAGTGTTGAAATATAACAACATTTTTACATTTTTCTCCTTAGTAGGAAAGATAATCTATAACTATGGGTGAGCTTATCATCAAGAACTCCAGGAAAATTATGAAGTGATTGCTCTTGCTACAGTGCCTGTCTTAGTTTTCTGAGGCTGTTGTACCAAATTACCACAAATTTGGTGGCTTCTAACAACAGAAATGTATTCTCTCACAGGTCTCAAGGCTAGAAGTCCAAAATTCAAACTTGGCAGGGCTGTGCTTCCTGCAGGGCTCTCGGGAGAATATGTTGTCTTTTCTGCCTTTCTTTGGCTGCACTGGCTTTCCTTGACTTGTGGTCTCTCAAGGCTCTAACCTTAATTGCATCTGCAAGTACTCTTTTTCTAAGTAACGTAACATTCATAGGTTACAGAAATTAAGGTGTAGGCATATCTTTTGGGGGTGCCATCACTCAACCTACTTCAGTCCTCTTTTCCTTTGAGCTTTCTTCAAAATCCCTATTTCATCTGCTACCCGTGATTAGAGCTCCCTTGCTCACTATGCTCCCCTTCTACTTCATTGTAGCTCTTAGGAAGTTGTCAACTCTCTTGTTCAGCTTTTGAAAGTACTCATTTGATTATTCTTGCTGGTATCTAGTTTCGTGAGGTTTCTATGTTCTACATGCTGACAAGGGTAGTAAGTATGATCTCAATACAGTGGAATCACCTCTCAATACAGAGTTAAATTTCTGAAGTCAGCAGGATAGGCTGAATGTGTAAACGACGTAAACATGGTAAGCCAGAATTAATATCGCTGTACTGACAAGTACACAAAATTGGAAGTTTAATTTACTCAAAGGTCTTGAGAAAATTGTTTATTATCTTTAATTTCATATACCTTTACAGTCTTCTAATTTTTTCTGGAATCTTATAGAGTACCCTTAAAGTTCCTGGAAGTAGAGAAGTATTACTCTTCTATTTTAAGCAATTATGGAAAGAAAAAGATAGAGGTAATTACTCCAGGATAAGTGTTCATTTAATAGAATGGTAATAAGGAATTTATCTGAATCACAGACACTACTTAAATGATTCTCTAGTTTCATTCTGCTGCATATGACTAGCCAATTATCTCAGCACCATTTATTGAATAAGCAGTCTTTCTCATTGCTTGTTTTTGTTGACCTTGTTGAAAACCAGATGGTTGAAAGTGTGAAGCTTTGTTTCTGAGTTTTTTATTCTGTTCCATTTGTCTATATATATGTTTTTGTACTAGCATCATACTGTTTTCATCAGTATAGCCTTGTAGTATAGATTAAAGTTAGGTAGTGTGATGCCTCCAGCTTCGTTCTTTTTGCTTAGGATTGCTTTGGCTATTCAGGCTCTTTTTTGGTTCCAAATGAATTTTATGTTATTTTTCCAATTATTTAAAGAATGATGTTGGTAGTTTCGTAAGAATAGCATAGAATCTGTAAATTGCCTTGGGAAGCATGGCCATTTTAACAATATTGATTCTTTCAATCTATGAGCTTAGAAAGTGTTTCAATTTATTTGTGTCAATCATTATGCTGAAAAGACACATGCATTTGTCTGTTCATTGCTGCACTATTCATTATTGCAAAGACATGGAATCTATCCATATGCCCATCAGTGGTGGACTGGAGAAGAAAATGTGAGATAGATATATATATATATATAATAACAATAACAATGCAAGCTTATAACTGCTCAGAGAATTTTGATTTATACAAGATTCATATATATATGCTATGGAATACTACACAACCATAAAAAAAAAACAATGAAATCATGTCCTTCGTAGCAACATGGATGGAGCTGAAGGCAATAATCCTAAGCAAAATAACACAGGAATAGAAAACCAAATATTGCATGTTCTCACTTACATGTGGGAGCTAAACTTTGAGAACACATGGACATAAACTTGGGAACAATGGGAGCAATAGACACTGTGGTCTACTTAGAGGGCAGAGGGAGGAAGGAGGACATGGGTTGAAAAACTACTTATTGGGTACTATGCTCACTACCTGGGTGCAATATACCCATGTAACAAACCTTCACCTGTACCCCTGCATCTAACATAAAAGTTAAATTAAAAAATATAAAATGAAATAAAAATAATTATTCTATTCTTGCACCTTCTCCTTCTGGTTGAATTGGTCAAAGGCAAATAAGAATATAATTTGACTCCATTTAGTTATGTTAACTGTTTTAGAAAATACAATAGTTACCCAATTAAAATCTACCTTTTTTAAGACAAGAGATTAATTTAAGTCAGAATATGAGCCTATTTGTTAATTTGGTCTTATCAAATCATATCACAGGGCAGATTGTTGCTCAATTCTGGCCTGTGATTGACTTGTCTCTGGCTGAAAGAATCTAGAGATGCATAACTTAAAAACTCTAATGGAAGAAGATGTTACTAATTAATTCTTCAAACTCAGTATATATCATTTAAACAATGTATTATTTTACAATATTAAATGCTTATTTTTATTATTAACATGATTCTCTAAATTCTATATCTATCATTGGTTTAGAAATTTATTTTTAATAGCAACATCTATGAACTATAAATACTAATAATATGTTGCAACATAGGATTGTATCCATACGTGGAATATTTTGACAGAATACACTAGACACATCTAGACAAACTTGTTGTTCAACTGACATAGTTGGTCAAAAGTACAAGCTTGGCTGGGCACAGTGGCTCACACTTGTAATCCCAGCAGTTTGGGAGGCTGAGGTGGGCGGATCAGGAGGTCAGGAGTTAGAAACCAGCCTGGCCAATATGGTGAAACCCTGTCTCTAGCAGAAAATACAAAAATTAGCTGGCTGTGGTGCACGTGACTGAAGTCCCAGCTACTCAGGAGGCTGAGGCAAGAGAATCGCTTGAATCCGGGAGGCAGAGGTTGCAGTGAGCCAAGGTCGCGCCACTGCACTCCAGCCTGGGCCACAGAGTGAGACTCTGTCTCACAAGAATAATAATAATAATAACCACCACAATAACAATACAAGCTTATAACTGCTCAGAGAATTTTGATTTATACAAGATGCCAGTTGAATGTTGAGTTAGTTTTCCCCTTTTCAAGTGATGTCATGTTTTATCAGTTTAATTTATCAAGACAGTCAATATGTATGTTGGGAAAAGCAATAAAGCTCTCGTTACTGAATAAATATCACTGGGACGATCAAAGCTAGAGTAAAATCCCCGGTCAGGAACACCAACCACAAGATTCAGGGAGCAATCAGATTTCAGAATGTGATTACCAAGCTGGGTCATATGTCTGGAGAATAGGATCTGGATGAAGTAGATATGGAAGGTGTAAGTAAGTTTGCCAAACTAAAATCAGAATAATGAAAGTCATATTTAGAACTCTGAGGGAGCCTTTTCAGGCTGCTACAGGGATAGGGAGGTAAACAAGCAACAGAAAAAAATTTAAATGCCACTTTGGAATGTTAAGTAGCAGACTGCCCCTATTGGTATTTCCTGCCACACCTGACAGTGTGGCAAATTAGCTTATAAATTTTTGAAGAATTTTAAGAAATGGAAATATTGCATATGAGAAAGCACAGTTAGTAAACCTCTCTGATATGGCATAGGAAAGAAGATTAAACTACGTGAATGATAAAGCAAGGTTCTCTCCATGTAAACTAACTTGTAAAACTGACCACTCCCAAATTTGTATGTTTTTATTCACACTGTGATAGAACAAGGTAAATCTATGGTGGAGGGATGGAGGGGGAGAAAGAAACATTACAAATTGATAGGGAACATTTTAACTGACAATAGTTGCTATACCTAGTGTTTCTATTCATTTATAGTAATTGAAACCTACCCAAAGTCACAAAGATGGTATCTGACACAACTAGAGTTGGTTATTGAAAGATCACTGCTACAGGCAAGGCACCAAGATGCCTCATCCAAGCTGCATAATGATTCAGTAATTCCCTTGAAGAAAGTTAGTAACTATAAAAAGAAGGTAAAGATAAAATGTCATTTCTGACTTCCAGAAACCCCAGAAGTAATATACTTTATTATATACTGCATGTAAGAGAGAAATAAAATATTATAGGAATTGTGAATATTAAGGAACCACATCTTCATAGAGTACTCAGAGAAGGGTTTCTGGAAGATCAATGGTTCCAAACAGATTCTAAATAATGATGGTTTAGGAAGGTGGAGAGACACATTCAATATTTTATGCAAAGCCAACATAATTTTATATAATATTTTTTACACTACTTGTTGAATAAAGAAGAATATGGCATAAAATTGAAGCAGTACATCAGAATAAGTTAATGGAGAGATTAAGATTCAGACTAAAAATTCCAGGTCTAGTTCAGTAGATATTGAGATAGTAGGATGATTATGAAGAGCATCATATGAAGAAGTACTATATAGGTTTGACTTATGAGGTATGGAGTTGTATATATTTGATCTAAATCTCATATCTACCATTTTTTAGCTATAATCTTAAGTCAAGCTGTTTTACATTATTATGCATTATAATTTCTCATATTTAAACTCAGATTAATGAAAATATTTGCTTCATATTACATGGAAATGTGTAATATGGAGGATTACATGGAAAACTTCATGTAGCGATCTAATCATGGTGCTTACCATACATTTAAGAATTATCTATTTATTAAACAAATATTTAAGTGGCTGCTACAGGCAAGTCATTTTGTTATTTTTTTTATAATTTTACTATTATCATTACTCTTATTTTCGATATTGCTAATAACTTGAGGATGTTTATGGAAAATATACTTAGGCTGAATGAAGCATCCTAAACCTGGAGGATGACAGTGGGGGATTGGGAAGGAATCAGTGAGAATATTCAAATATTTATAATTGAATAAATTTATTTTCTTATATGGCTTTTATTTATGATTTATGTTGTCCTTATATATAATAAATAAGGTGTGTGCATGTATATATATATATATATAGAGAGAGAGTGTGTGTGTGTGTGTGTGAGTGTATGTGTGTATAGTGTATATAATTCAGGACCATTATAAACAGAAAAATAGGCCAGTCCTGGTGACTCACACCTGTAATCCCAGCACTTTGGGAGGCCCAGGTGGGTGGATCACCTGAGGTCAGGAGTTCAAGACTAGCCTGTAAAACCCCATCTCTACTAAAAAATAAAAAAATTAGCCAGGCATGGTGGCACACACCGGGTAAGAGAATCGCTTGAACCTGTGAGGAGGAGGTTGCAGTGAACTGAGATTGCACCACTGCACTCCAGCCTGGGTGACAGAATGAGACTGCCTCAAAAAATAAATAAGTAAAAATGAGAGAAAAATATATTTGCAAAAGTATCTGTAACAAAAATACATAAAGACATGCTTGAGAATTTTGAGCTTCAAACTTTGCATATGTCAGTGTATCATCTGCTCTGCATTAATTTTGTGTTTGTATGTCTGACCCATGGAATTTTACATAAATAGCTTTCTAAAATTTTCTGGGCCTGGAAACAAGATTTGAAATTGTAGAAATAATGAATATAGTAAAAACTAATGATGTAAATATACAGTAGATAACAAAAATGATGGAACTTGTGAAATCCACCAAGAAAACTATGCTAATGGGTTCTCATTAATACTCAAATTAGATTAACTGACCTCTGGTTTATATTTGTAAACTTGAATCTCTAAAACATGAAGTAGCCAATTCAACATTCCATCCATTATATAAAGCTTATAATGAAAATAAAAACTAACCTTAAAATTAGTTTTATATTTTTAACCACTTAAAAACTAAAGATAGCTGACTGGTAATCACCTTTATCATCCCATTAGAAACACATAGTAAAAAATAAGTAATTAATGTAATATCATGCCCTTTGGTATACAGCATAAAAAAATAAAAATAAAGGGGTATGTCATTCATGAGCCTCATATTTTATATAAATTGAGCTTCTTACATTTTTCCTTCCATATACTCCTTGTCATATATGTAAATATAATAAAACTTGAAACTTTAACATAACTTTTCCAATTTGACATAGAAAACCAGATTAATATTTATGTTTGCTGAAATTTACTTACATTCTGTCCTTTCAAAAAGTGATGTAAAATAGCCTTATAAATCTCTCTCTTTCACACACACACACTCACACACACACACACACAAACACAGATAATATAGTAGGAATAAGAAGGGTAAGACGCAACAGAGTAAAAAGGCAACCAATGGAATGGAGGAAAATACTTGCAAATCATATATGTCGTAAGGGATTAATATCCAAAATATATAAGGAACTCCTACAACTGAAGCAGAAAACATAATTCAAATAAAAATACATAAAGGACATGAATAAACACTTCTCCAGGAAGAGATACAAATGGCCCACAGGTATATGAAAAGATGCTTAACATCTCTAAAAAATGTTTAATATTAGGTTTTGGTGCAACGATACAGCTCAGAGATATGGATATACAGTATGACCCCAAAGGAACATTTAATTATGGCTTTTCTTCATTCGATTTTTTGTGTTCATTTCATATAAATTGTCAGACATATTGATATACATTTGTTTATATTCTTCCTCCCTTAGCCTCTTAATGTCTGTTTTATTTCTGATATTTGTGATTTGTACATTCTCTTTTTTGTTATGATCTATCTGGTTACAGTTATACTATTTTTGCTGATCTTTCCAAATAACTTTATTTTAATTGATTTTCCTATTGCTTTTCTGATTTATATTTCATTGATTTATTTCTCATTTATTTCTTTCATTTAAACAGAAAGTTTAATTCGAGACTAATTTTTTAGACCTAAATTTATTTTTCCAGTTTCTTAATATAGAAGCATATATATTATTTCTTATATTTTAATTTAAACATTTAAAATTATACATTTTAGACTTACCTTTATGTTTACCGTCTAGTACTCCTTATTTTTTGGGTAGATTCAAATTTCTATCTGTTATTTTTGTGCTGAGAAATGAATACTACTACCAGAACAGGCCTTCTGACATTAAAATCTCTCAAGTTTTTGCCAATTTCTTCATTTTCATTTTTGAAAGATATTTTCAGTAGATAATAGACGTGGGATGAATGTGATTTTATTTTAGTATTTTCAACATATCCAATAAATCACTACATTGTCTTTGTTTTGCAAGAATTTCTATCTTTATCTTTATTCTTCTATATGATATATCCCACTCCCCTGTTTTCCCCACCCTTGCTGTCTTTACAAATTTTCTCTTGGTCTTTCAGTTCCAACAGTTTATCAATGTTTTCTCTAAGTGTTTGTGTGTTTTTAAATTTTTGTGGGGTTTTTTTGTTGTTGTTGTTTGTTTGTTTGTTTGTTTTTTCCTGCTACATAGTGTTATCTTGGGTTCTTAGATCGGCAGTTTTGTGTGTTTTGTTTTTGGCTTTCATTGATTTTATGAAATTCTTGATCATTTTCTGTTCTATTGCTCTTTTCCTCTAAGAAAACAATTTCATATATGTTATAACATTTGATATTGCCCTATAGCTGTTAGATATTCTGATTTATTTATTCTTTGTTTTTCCTCTTTCTGTTTCAGTTTGTAGAACTTCTTTTGATTCAGATTCAGGCTCACTGCCTCAACTGTATCGATTCTGTTGATGAATTCACTAATGGAATTTTGAATCTCTGATGTCATGATTCTTATATGTAGCTATTGCTTGAATGCTACACTTTCTATAAAGGTATAATGTGACATAATCTAATACTCAATTCCCGTCAAATGTTTGGTTAAATTCTTATGTTTATTTTTGGGATATGAAAAGTTACAAGAGGACACCGGTTCTGACAACCAATGGGAAAAAGCTGAATAATCTACAAAATTATAACTATTATTTATCCCATTGAAGAGCTGAGATCACAAGGCAAACAAATAAATCAACTTCCCCAGTATGTCACTTTGAAATAGCAGAGATCCAGTCACAAGGAAACTTAGCACTCATTCACAACTTATCTTCTTATGCCTCCACTGGGTGCTTTTTAGAAGGATTTGGGGTGTAGGCATGAAGGAAGTAATTGCTGAGGGATCATTGGGAAGCTCGCACTACTTTTCTAGACTCTCACATGAAGCAAAATCTTTATGTTACTGGTAAATGGGAAACAAACTCATCTCCACAAGCAAGGCAAAATTCCACTGCTTCTGAGGTCAAAATGTAAGCAAAACCCTTCTGTCTCTGGGGTAGGCATGCTGCCCATGGGACTTAATCAAAGAAATGTTAATGCGGAGGAAGGGTAAAAGAATGTACCTCTTGCACCTGAAGGAGAAGTGAGAAATCATCTTGGGCTCAGGACTCTGCATTCTGCAAGCACAGGTCTGATAATCCTGGGGAAAGACCAGGAAACTCCCATCCATTTAAGAATGATCAAAAATAAAGGCAAGGTTTGGCTTCTTTGGGGAATAGAAATGCTGAGAAAACTCTACTCAAGGAGTCTCAAGAACCTCTCTGTGCTTGTCTGAAACTGCGACTACAGTAGAACAACAGAGCCCACCCAATTTATACCACCAATTTATAACACAAGCATACCTAATGACAGTACATTTCCCATAGTATTGTTGTGATTATATTAGACAATAGATAGAAAACACAGTGCATAGGTGGGTAAGTCCTCAGAAAACATTACTACCCACAAAAATACTCCCTATGAGTAAACTAAATATGAAATATATATGCTTGCCACTTCTACTGTAACTACAAACAGCAATAATAAATATGCAGATTTAGGAAGTTTACATAGCACTCTAGGGTTGATAACAATATAATTTTTTTAATGAAGCTATTTTAACTTAAAAACTCAACAGAAATAATTATATTCGTTCAGTATTTTTAAAACATTCATGTCCTAAATGTTATTTAAGAAATCAAAATACATCAAAATTATATAATTAGATACATCAAAAGCATATTTAGACACACATCTCATCGAAATCTCAATTTTGTAACAATATTTCTCAAAATTATTGAATGCTTTTGATTGGTGCAGAGGAATATTTCCATGTAACAACAGTAATAAAATCATATTATGGTACAAGTTTAGTTATCTTTGATTGAACAATGATGAAATGATTCATTTAATTTGTTCGTTATTAAAAGTAAATGAGGGCCGGGCACGGTGGCTCACTCCTGTAATCCCAGCACTTTGGGAGGCCAAGGCAGGTGGATCACCTGAGGTCAGGAAGGAGTTCAAGACCAGCCTGGCTAACATGGTGAAACACCGTCTCTACTAAAAATACAAAAACTAGCAAGCCGTGGTGGTGCGCGCCTGTAATCCCAGCTACTCAGGGGGCTGTGGCAGGAGAATCAAATGAACCTGGGAGCTGGAAGTTTCAGTGAGCCAAGATCATGCCACTTCCCTCCAGCCTGGGCGATAGAGTGAGACTCCATCCAAAAAAAAAAAAAAAAAAAGTAAATGATTTCACTTAGAGTAAAAGATGGCTGTTCTTCTGTTAAATTCATCAAAATTTAAAATTAAGGAAGTCTTTGCATTTTTGGAGCTACTTCTTTATATGAGGAAGTGTTCCAAACAAGGAAACTAAAAGTATGTTTCCTTAAAATTAAAAGTATGTTTCCTTAAAATTAGTCACAGGGGTCACTTTTTAATAAAATAACTTATATAACTGTAGTGTTGTTGAGGAAGAATTTCATTTGGAACTACAAATTCTGTTACTCATGCTTTGTAGTAATAGATGATATCATTAAAACTTTTTGGCTCTATGTTCTCTATTCAGTTAAAATTAATAAGATAGCAAATATATGGAAATATAATCTGCCTGTTTGTAACCTCTATCATATTCAAAGTTAAAAGATGCATTTGGATGGTGTACGTTTGTGAGGACACAGAAATAGAGTTAGAAGAAAAAATTATAGGTATCTTTATTGATTTGTAAAACCTGGAATGCCAGTTTTCTTATGTGCTTGTAATTTTTGTTCATTTTATGAGCCCTTATATAGCATTCTGCTCTGATCAGTTTAGTATATTTATCATTAGGCCTTATTAAGCTGAATAGCAAATGGACAAATGCTTTATTGAAGTGAATAGCATATTGCAGCCATTATGATCCCAAGATGATTTAGATTCTGGATAGTTATTTTACGTTGGTTTATTGTTCTCACCTCCATTAGACACTACTACTCTATCATATTGAAGAAGTTGTGTGGAATAATTACTGTGGTACATTCATTGACATGGGAAAAAATGAAATGCTGATTCTGAATTCCCAGTGTGAAATCCGTTATTGAAACAGTTCCATCTCAGCATGAGATTTATGGGGGACTTCATAAGAGGTAGTCCTCTCCAAAGTCCCCAAATAAAGCATCTGGGGATGATTCTCTTCAAATTTTCAATATTAACCTTTAAGAAAAACCAGAAGAAACAAATTTAAAATACCAACAAATGATGCCTGTTTTGCATCATTAACCGTAAGTGTTCACACTGAGAAATCCATACAATTGAAACATAAAATCTAGTATCTATCTAAAAATAAAAACAAAAATAGAATGGAATGAAAAACACATGCAACAAGGAGTTATTAAGCTAGTATTGCTCTTTTGTATTTTATCTTTCTGTTTACTTATAATTTCTCCCTATTGCACAATAAGCAACTTACGGTAAATTTTAGATCTTGTATATGACTGCATTCCAGCCACCTGGCATTTTTCCCTAACATATTAGCTCGATATATATTTGCTGAATCACTATTTTTGAAAATAATAAATGGCTGGATAAGAACATTTATTTGTAAACCTTTGGAAAGAGACTTTTTGAATGAAAAGTCTACCACATGCATATGTATGCATCTTGCATTTGTGACATCTTGGTTAAGGGGTCTTAGATAATATCAGCTGTGCTTCCAGTTCCACAGTTTCTAAGAGCTCTGGTCCTGTTTTGTGCTGGATATTGATGCTTTTATGTTCTGCTATAACTGTATACTCCCCAAGACTAACATAAGCCTTCTTGTGTACTTTTCTTATTGCCATCAGGTTAGCTCAGTTCTTTATCACTTCCAAATTGTTTAAAGTAACAAATTAACAACTGATATCTAGCTCAAAAACATTGGTGTTTTACTTCCCTTGCCATTTGAAATTAATGATGCAATGACTTGTGCCATTTCTTATTAAATTGATTTGTTTTCATTGTCATGTTTCACATTTGTCTTGTATATGCTTCGTGGATAGATGGAATTTGTTAATAAATAGCTGTTTCCTTATTGGTGTGTGTGTGTGCATGATGTCAACAGAAGAAAGCAATTCATTTTCAATATTCTACGATTTCACTATGGATAAACATAAATTATGATTAATTGTTCTATGGTTTCTTCAGTGGATGATAAAAGCATTACCATTTCTAAACATTTCTCATATCACTTTATAGAGTACTTTTTGGAGATATGCATTAATAGCTGGATCAAAATTATTTAAACCACTTCAGTAATGCTTTTTCCAAACTGTGCATTGTACATATTCCTAAATTTTGCACAGGATACAAAAATGAATGAACACTTTTCTATGAGGATGGGCTTTCCCTGATATCAGTCTATTCCCAGAATCCGAATCTTTAGTCATTCATAAGCTTGCATTTTTTAAATATTATTTTAGTTATATCTATCCTAAAAGGATTTGTATACTCATCAGGACAGTTATTTTAAATGTGGAAGATTATTCTCCTATTAAAAAGTATACAGAGTCTTTGAATCTAGAAAGGGATCTTATTAAACCTGTTGTTTTCCTATGAGTATATTCTGGAAAGAAAGGCTCTACCAAACTATCAAGAGCAATTCTCTTCCTTCACTATTTGGTTGTTATATATGGTTAGAAGATTCTTTCTTGGTAAAATAGTCTCAGGATTTTACGCATCCCCAGTGTTGTGCAATTAGCAAAAGTGGGACAATTTTTGACAAAATGATGTTTATTACATGTGTAAACATTTAACATTATTTATTCTGTAATCAGACAATTGTATAGATACATTATAGCATGTATCATTCTGAGTTAGAGCAATGATTATTTTCTAGTGATCATTGGTTAGCCTCCACATATTCCATTAGAACATCCTTTCAGATATTCTTGGATAGAGAACAGAACCACATTTTTATATCTACAAAGCCTTTATGTAGTTTCAGTCTATTTCCATATGATATCTGAGGCATAGATATTCCATGTTTCTCAGAGTAAGTGGTATCTCTGTAAATACAGAATATGAAGCTCAAAGGCTCCTAGGAACCAACAGCTTTTAAAATGGTGCATGGCACAATAGGTATTAAGGAGGCATATCTGAAATCCACCGAAAAAAATATTATTATCAAAAACGTTTAAAAGGTTGCATAATAACTAAGTAAACAATGCCCAGGGCCAAATGGAATACAGTTTTAGGCCAGGCGCAGTGGCTCACACCTGTAATCCCAGCACATTTGGAGGCCTAGGCGCGCAGATCACTGGAGGTCAGGAGTTCAAGATTAACGTGGCCAAGATGGTGAAACCCCGTCTCTACTGAAAATGCAAAACTTAGCCAGGCGTGGTGGCACATGCTTGTAATTCCAGCTACTCAGTAGGCTGAGGCCGAGAACTGCTTGAACCCTGGAGGCAGAGTTTGCAGTGAGCTGAGATCATGCCACTGCACTCCAGCCGGGGGACAGAGCAAGACTCCATCTCAAAAAAAAAAAAAAAAAAAAAAAAAAAAAAAAATTAAAAAAATTGAATAAAGTTTTAAGGATTAATGTTACTATTTCACTAAGAAAAAGGTGGTTTTTATCCTAGCAACTCTCCTAAAAGAGGGCATTATAAAACTATTCTATTAAGTCTTTGAGAAGCACAGACTCCAGACTCTACAAATTCCATGAATTCAGATGTCTTTCTAAAATAATTCCTATTTGACTTTCTTCCACCTGATACCTATGTTGGGTAATGCATCACCATCAGCTTAGTAGCTGAAGCCAGCCAGAAATCATAGTGGACAACAGAGACATAGCCCAGAACTCATAAAATTCTAAAGCTACTTCATTCTCCACATGAATGAAATCTTTCTGAGACTAACCTTCAATTAATGACAGCTGCTGTCATTAATGACAAATGTGTCAGCTGCTCTAAACTCAAGTGCAGCAGCTTAGAGGTGTGTCTTGCATCCTTGTGCATCACTCACATTTCTATCCCACACACTGCTGCTAATCAATTTCTAAAATAAAATTTTAAATCTAATTATTTCGCTTCCTTTATTTGTCTCTCATTGACTCCCATTGGCCTTAGGGTAAAACTTGATCACCATAGCTAAACACTCATATTATTTGAAATCTAGACTTTTCGAGCTATCTAGTTTGTTTAAATTATTGCTATCATTTTGAACAGTTTGACCTTTTTTAGCCTTCAGCTGTTTCCAATAGGAGACCACTAGAAATAACCATATAAAGTAATCAGTTAAACACTTTCCTCAAAACAGAAGCATTTGTTAGAAAACATCACATACATTGACTTAACACTGTATTTTTAGTTTACGTATAAGACACAATATGCTTTGAAGAAACAAAAAGAAATGCAGCAAAGACAATTAGTATTAGCTCCTTGCACTTCAGCTACTTAACTATTATTTTTTACATTTTTGTCACAGAGCCAAAAAGTTATTGTGCTATATTCATTATGGTATCCAAAATTCTCTGAAACCAATTACATCTGCTATTGAGAAAATTTTTCATAATTACTTTGCATATGTCACCAAGATTTTTCTTCCACATAAAACTCTATTATGTTGATGTGAACATATATTTGTGTCTGTGGAACTTGTTTTTTTTTGTTTATTCTTTGGAGAGATAGCCATTAGAATTTTATAAATTTAATGGTTTTTCCTTTTTATAAATTCCTAGATAGTTTGATCATTATTTTCAGGAAAATTTTTTAGTAATACACTTTCATATATATAAAGGAGGGAATTTTATTCCTATGTATTTAGATAACCAGGTCATTAGTATTAGAATTAGCTTACATTATATAGACACAGAAACATTTAGTGTGTTTCTTATTTTACATGTCACATGAGAAAAATAATATTGTTTTGATAATATTAATTACAAAAAACTTCTGCATGGATCTAGGCTTTGTTTTATCTCATTTATATTCACAAATCTGTAAAAGAGAGTTTGGACAAGGTTACCAAGATAACAAGTACCAGAATCAAGTCTAATTCTGCTGATATAATTGCTGGTACACATAGACACTGTACTAAAATGGCTCTGTTGTAAAAGATTTGCCAAATGTGTATTTTATCTTTACATTTGTAGTTTATGCATTTCATTTTTTCATCATATCAGTAATGTTTCTAATTTTACTAAAAAAGGGGCTATGTACACAGTAGCCATTTAGTACATTTTTAGGTTGGTGCAAAAGTCATTGTGGTTTTTGCCATTTTAATAAAATACAAGGAAAATTATTATTTAAAAAAAAATTTCGCTTTACATTTTCTTCCATTGTTAGATAAAAATTACACAGTGAATTTCTATTACATTTTATGTTATTGGGATGAAGCACAATTAAAATTCCAGAATAGAGAAAAATTAATAAAAATATTATCAAGCTTTGTTCAAATATACAGAAAGTGAAAAGTATTTAAAAATCACTTTTGTAGTAGTAGAGCAATGAAAGCATTCATGTGGAATCTATTATAATGTGTTTCCAGTCGAGCAAAACCAGAATTCTCCCCATGAGAGAGTGTCTAGATCAAAGAAACTGCTTCTTACTTCACTTTCTTAACCATAAAATTATTTGGAATACATTTCAAGCTCCCCGTGTTCATACAACCTTCCCAGTAGGTTTATTTTACCTCTGAGCATCTGGTTATTGGTCACCGAGAAGAAACTATTTCCTAGAATCTAGGGCTAGTCGCTATGGGGGAATACTCAACATACACAATAGCAACATAGATTCCCTGTTATACAATGAAGAAATAAGGTAGAGGATCTCTTGTATAGACAGGTAGAATGAAATAATTTTAGGTGGCTAAGAGGATCACAGGCAGAGATGCTGATAATTTTACGTTGCCATAGAGACAATTAGCAGGATTGACACAACTATACTTTTCAGACATAAGAGTAGAATGTTGGAAGTTATACAGAAATTAAGGGAACTAACTGAAATGTAGGCAAGATTGAATGAGATCAGGCTACATAAGCATCATGAAGGCTGAAGAAAGAATCACAGCAGCTTAATGTACCATTTAAAGGGGATATTGATTGTTTAGAATTATAAAAATGTAATGTAATATAAATAAAACATTACAAAATATACGAACATATTTAGAGTTAGTTCTAAAAATTCAAAGTAATTGTGTAGAATGGTCAGTTTCTGATCTGAGAACCTCCTGATAGGTGAGTTGTGGAGAGGAAGGAACATCAGAACATATTCCTATGCTTCTCTAGTGAGGTCGGAAAGATTTTAGATAGTATTCAACTCCATGACATAGGCAACTATACCCAGACATGCAAACTTTTGAGGCAACTATGAGCCATCATTATGGCTAAATAAGTTATAGAGGCTTTAAAGTAAATATGTATGAACTGAATTTGTATTTCCTCAAGACAGAAAAAAACTGTACTATTCCTTTAGTGAAAATTATTCTGTACTGATTATTATTTTCAAATAAGTAAAGTTTACCATGTAAGCACCATGTCCTTTAAATTAATATTGAATATTTTGAAAATGATCCTTTACAAAATGGATTGCAAATTTTTATTTATTTAAAAAAACTGATATTTATCCTAATTTCAGAATGACTGACACACAATTTCAATATATGTACATGCTCTCCTTTACCTTTTATTCCTTCTTTCTGGATGTCAGAAATCACAGTTTCTGACCCTCCTTCTAGTTATACCCTACCTTTGAAGATTTCAGTTTACTGGAATCTGAAAACAAAACAAAACAAAACAAAACAAAACAGACAGCCATACTTCTTAGATCTTGTATAAATGAGCAGTGAAGAAGGTCTGAGTGAAGATTTAGCAGAACTTGCCTTTTGCCAACAGAACTTCATGTATCTGACTACAAGTAAAAGTCGGAAAATCATCACTGAAACTGTAACAGAAATTCAAGGACTAAATTGAAAGAGAAGTTGAAGTTTATTTCTGGTATTCTTTCCAGAGAGATTTTATAGAGCCTTTTTTCAGTCTTTCAGATTCCCAACCATGTTTATTTATGTTAAATTAAATTATTGGAGATTTTTTTTAGAAGTCTTATAGAATATATGACTAAAATGAAGGATAATAATATAATTTGACATTTAAACAGTTTTATTGTGAAAATGAAAATGAATGTTATTAATACTTATGCTAAAACAGTAGGCATGAAATGAGACTGTGGCTAACCAGAAGGGACATATATTCACCCCACCTAAATATGTGACATGTTTGTTAAAAGATCCTCCAGATATCTTTTTCCAGTGAAATTAAAAAAAAATTACTTAATTTATACACTTTTAAATATTGTCTTTTTTTTTACATTCAGCTGCTAAGTTATTTGTTTTTAGTTCTCTAAAATTGGCACAGAGGGAAGCAAATAGTTAAAATCACATTTATCCCTTATTTTCTACCTTATATTTATATAAGAAAGTCATAAATCTTTCTTTAGTCCTTAGTTCAAAGATTACTTTTAGTCTTCTTTTACAAATAAAAGCAATAGTTTGGGGAGTGGGAAATGAGATAGGATAATTTTCCTCTGGTTAAAAAAAATTCTTTGAGACTTTGTTGTTCACTTTAATGCTTCAAAATATTTCCACGGCGTCTTTGAAGGTTTAAAAAAGGATTTGTGAATTTTTTATGGAATGCCACTTAGTAGGTGCCAAAACATATTTAGCAGGTGGTAGCTAATTTTCATTTTAATGAAGCTAATCTTTTCAGACTAGGATAACATAAGGTTTTACCATCTGTGTGTATCCTATTTAGTTTACCCAGGTTGGAGAAATCTAAAAGAAGGTCTGTGAAACAAGAAGCTAGATGTTGTTCAACACCAGCCTTAACTACCTGAAAGCATTACTATTTTAAAAGTTAAAAAAAAAATAGGGAATACAAATTTTAATATATTAGCCTATAATTTTATCTAAATTATATCTTTGTATTCAGATTGAATGATCTTTTACAGCATTACTTAGAAAGGCTTTACATGTAAGACATCTTAAAATCTAGCTAAGAATTTTCTGAGGAGACACGGTACAAATGTGTTTCAAGAGCCAGAGAATTACAAACATGTTGCATTTCTTCACCTTTTTCTCTCTTGCAGATCATCACTAATTATTTCCCTGCACAATCTTTTTTTCCAGCTTTGCTTCCAGCACATATTTGAATTTTCCTATTGACTTCTTTTCCACTGCTTGCAAGTACCTTTTCCTTTATGGTCATATATAAATTTAGTACATATTTAAAAATTGTATGTAAAAGGATTGTGCCATATGTTTGTTCTTTTTTATTTTTGGAAATAAACAATTCTCACTGCTTTTCAAAAGTGACTTCTTAAATCTTAGCTGCATAAGTAATAAATACAACTGTAAACATTCACTACGTACTAAAATTTAAAAAGCATTCAGAATATCATGAGCTCAATGATAATCAAAAACAAAACTAAAAAAGAAAAATACTTTATTGCTCAAAATAAAATGAGATACATAGAAGAAGATAAGGAAGACAAGAAGGGAGAAGTAGAGAAGAGGTTATAGGTAAAAAATGGAGAGAGGAGGACGAAGGCATCCCACCTTTGCATAAATGTTGTAGTTGTTGTTGCTTTAAGTATTATTATAAGGTAGCATAAGGGGAATAATGTGATTGGAATTCAAGAATTAGCATTAGTAAATAGGTCTCAAGTCAGTTCATAATTGGATTGCAAAATATAGTGAATTTCAGGAACTTATTTAGAAGAAATCTAAAATCTATTAGAAATGATGAAGAACTTTGTGCAGTAAGAGCATATATGTGCCAAGTATGTTCCAGTAAAGGGCAATTAAGGGTATATCTATCAATTAAAGGCATTTATATTTAAATAACAAAGCTAAAAACTGATTATGCAAAAGATAAATTTGTTGAATACATGAAAAGGGTAAGGTTATTTAATTTTAAAATATTATTTGCTTTTAAAAATAATTCCTTGATTATTTTTAAAGTTTTGCTCAATTGGATTCAATTGATTTAAAAAAGTAACTTTCTTAATGAATGGACTAGGAATAAATAAATAAAACATGACAAAAATTAAAAGCTGCTTGAATTGTGAGTCTATCAGGTGCAAACTTAAAACATCTGTGAGAGTATTGTATAAATTTATAGGGAAGCATAATCCCATTGACATTCAGTTCTATAAATGCACAAACACATATTCCTTCAGAATGTCCTCCAAAATAAAAAGAAATTAATATATTATATTATTTACCATGCATACGTAATCATTCATACATAGTGTAGGTAGTATGAATCATGGAAATTTGAATTTATGAATATGCCATGTCATGTAGGAAATGACACAAGAACTAATTTAGGTAAAAAAAAAAAAATACAAGTTAGAAGAACTGTGACCATGACATTTTGTGATCTGAATAGAAAGAAAATTAGATTTCTTAAAATCAAATCTAGGGACAATCTTAAGATAAGTATTTAATATTTGTCTTACTTTTATACAGATGCATAGTTTGAGGAAATAAGATATATTGTAGATATGTATACTACCTGTTTTCTTTACATTTTCCCTTTTTTCTTATTTTTATTTGATGAAGTTATTGATTACATTTCAGAGCTTTATATTTATCGTTTGTTCCTTTCCTTATATTAATAATCAAACATGTATCTCCTGTAATATTTGAAAGAAAGAGAGAAAGTATATCCTGCCCTACCAAAACTTTGATTCTCCAGCAGTTTATATTTGATCTTTGGCAAGATTTCTTTAGAATGTTGTTATTTTCTTATTCTGCTGCCCATTCCTCTCCATAGATTTATCCAAGTTCTTTTAGGTTGTTTTCTCTATTTGTTCCTAAGATTTATTCAAACAATTTAATACTTTCCTTCAAGATAATTAATAGCTTTTACTTTGTAGACTGGCTCTTCTATATTTAGAATTATTATTCAGCAGAAGTAAAATTCCAAATGGAAGAAGCTCATATTGAGCATTTTAAATAAATAGTGTAGGTAGGTGATACAATCTATGAATGTTTTATTTATTTATTTATTTATTATTTTGAGACAGAGTCTTGCTCTGTAGCCCAAGCTGGAGTGCAATGGTGCGATCTCGGCTCACTGCAACCTCTCTGCCTTCCAGGTTCATGCGATTCTCCTGCCTCAGCCTCCCAGGTAGCTGGAATTACAGGCACACACCACCATGCCCAGTTAACTTTTGTATATTTAGTAGACACAGGGTTTCACCATGTTGGCCAGGTTGGTCTTGAACTCCTGGTCTCAGGTGATTCACACACCTCAGCCTCCCAAAGTGCTGGGATTACAGGCCTGCGCCATCGTGCCTGGCCTATGAGTGTTTTTATACATCCAAATTTCTTTCTTATTCCTGACAAATAATTGATATTTTAAATTCAGGATTATAGGATTTCAGTCCTGTTCTTTCATTAATGTTTTTCCCATGCAACTTCTTAATACTGTGGTTGAAAAGTTGACAACAATTCGTTCTCTGTCATTTTTTGGTCTAATTCATCGGTCTTGAAGTGTGCAAGGTTTTTTCTTTGTAAGTCTCAGGCATTTTACTAGGATTTGCTTACCTGTGTTTCTTTTTTTTAACATCTTTTATCCAGTAACTTAGTGACCCCTACCTAGCTGTAGTTTCCAATATCAGCATTGTTTTCACATTTTTTAAAATTTTTTCTTTCATAATGTCTATTTTTGTGCTTCGTTTTGAGATATTTCCTCCACTTGATCTCCCAGCGCAATCATTAAGATGTCATTAGTGATACTTCTGTTCTCAGTCTATCTACAAAAGTTAATTTTAAAAAAAAAACCATATTTTTATGCACATTCCTTTGAGAACTAAATTTTTAAAATATCTTCTGTTTAGGTGGACTTAAGTGAAATTCCTCTGAATATCTTCTGTTTAGGTGGACTTAAGTGAAATTCCTCTGAATTCCCTTGTTGTTTATTCAGGCTGGCATCTGAGTTCTCTAGCAAGTCTGTTTCATTTAAAATAAATACAAATACTTGTCTTTTTACTTATTATTCCTGTCTTTTGCTGCCATTATTTTGCCTCACCATACACCAGTCTGATTGTTGGAATGCTTTGTGTTGCTAAGCCCTGAAAATGGTGGGCTGTCTCTGGCTTTAAATGAATACCAGGTGGTATGAAATCTTTGTCCACCAGAAGCCAGGAGTAATCCTGCCTGATACCTGATTTTCTCAGTTACAAAGCTAGGGCATTTCTAGCCTTAGGAATATGGGTGAAACAATGGTCTAGAAGCTCTTCTGGGGCCATAAAAACCACTAGGTCTTTTGGGTGATGGTTTCTTAAGTGAGTATTGCATTTAATTAATCAGAGTCTCCCAGTACTATTCAGGTTACCAGAGCTCCCTTTATTTTCTAAGATTCATTCATGTTCTGTTCTTTGTTGCTTATCTTTACAGCTCTGGTTCTCATTCTTTCATTAGGGCCCAGAGTTACATACTATTTTTCTGAATACCAATAGAAACCTTAGGCTTATTTCAGATGCTCTGCCAACCCCTGAAGATTCTTCTCTCAGGAGGGGTGTTGGTTCGTTGAATTTGATTAGGAGGGAAGGACAACAGGAATGCATTCTGGAATTCTCAATGATTTGTTTTCAGAAGTATACTTTAATTGACAGTAATTACTGTCAGTTGCAGTAATTGATTGATACAGGAGTAGCCAACTATTGTGTGGCAAGGAATAAAGTGAGTGCTGGCCAGAGCATCTGTGAAGGGGCAGGTTATGCCAATGGGCTCATTTTACCAGCAATTCAATTCCACATTCGTTGAACACTTAAAGTATTTTCTAGGCACTGTATCAAGCTGGTCCATGAAATGATATTGTGAATAAGGCAAGGATAGTGCTTTCAACGTGCCCACAAAACAGGGTTGGCACAGGAGGAATGAAGGGAATGGAGAGCATGTCAACTAATGGGGGGTTTCAGCTGTGCAGTCTTCTCCAAGAGAAATGCTTACAAGGTGAAGCACAGTGCCACAGCACCATCTCATTCTGCCTTCTTCCTCTAATGATCAAGGCCTGTAAGCTCTTTAGTAACCTCTCTGAAGCAGGTATCACTTCAAGCATCAGTGAATAAATCATGCGAGCAGCCTCCAGCCTTACCCTGTATGACCTGGTTGCTTAGCACTGCCAACAAGTTCCTGCTAGGTTGGAGTCTACTAATTAGTCACAATGTAACTGTTATGGATCTATACTGTCAGTAGTGTTTAAAGTTTCTTCTTCCTGCCCTTTTAAAATTACATTCCAACCAAGAAATGATTGTTTACATATATTTGAGATAGTGACGAATATGACAATAAAGACAAAATCATCAGATGACATATGAAACAGTTTGATGATTTTGTTTCTGGATATAGACATAGAATATTTTCATGAATTAAATTTTTAAACTTATTTTCCTTCTTGAATCATGGTAATGTAATATTTTCTCTCCTTTATATGACTTCTAAGCAGAGTAGCTTAACTAATATGTGTATCTGTTTATTAAAAAATTCCTTTGGAAATTGTTGTCAAATTATGAATTAAGTAGTCAGTATTCCTTTTTTTAAAAAAAATAAAAGACTAAAAACCAAATTATGATAGTTACCACAAAGTGAGCAAGTATTTTAATTTTTTTAACAATATATTTCTATTGCAGTTTTCAAAAATTTCATTTGTATTCTATAAATTCAATTAATGTTAGAAAAACATCATCTGCTTACATAAAAATTACATGTTAACTGAAAGCTATATTAAAATGTGTAATTCATTAAAGGTAATATCAATTATTCTACAATTATTAGGGGCTAAATGCAAATTTTTTTGAGAACTGCAGATGATTTCAACTCTAGGTAATGTTGTTGCCACATAAAATATAAAATGAGTAAAGATTTTAAGAGTTTATTTTGATGTTTCAAGGTAGTTTGATTAAATATAACATAAATACATGCAACTACATGATACATTAGAAAGAAATGTTCTGAGTAAGAAGTCTGGTCTGGAACATCGAGGGTACAGTTTTTATATAAGTGTTTTTAAAGTAGAATTAAATTTTGATACAAAGATACGTTGTTATCCACCCAGACTTCTTGGAAATATATTACAGCAGAAATAATAGTATAATTTTGCAAATAAAAATAATGAACTAATGCCATGTGATTTCTTTTTTTTTTTTTTTTTTCCTATATGAAATCTTGCTCTGTCACCCAGGCTAGAGTGCAGTGCAGCAATCTCAGCTCACTGCAACCTCCGCCTCCCGGGTTCAAGCAAATCTCTTGCCCCAGCCTCCTGAATAGCTGGGATTATAGGCGCCTGTCACCACGCCCAGCTGATTTTTGTATTTTTAGTAGAGACGGAGTTTCACCATGTTAGCCAGGCTGATCTCAAACTGCTGACCCCATGATCAGCCCACCTTAGCCTCCCAAAGTGCTGGGATTACAGGCACGTCATATGATTTTCAAAAGCAAAGATAAAAAATTAAGGCTTCTCATTACAGGTGGTTTTAAAATGAGTTCCTTGAAATGTGGATACCTTGATCACAGTTTTATCTAAACACTTTCTAGAAATCCAGAAAGCCTGTACTAATTATGTACGTGCTATATAGTATGTGACAACGTGACAATAAAAAGACAGTATCTTCCATTCTCATTATAGTTAGCAAACACTAAATTTTAAAAACAATATTTCTGCTTGAATTTCAGAGATTGTAATTTTAAATAAGTATAGTTTCTCCTTTCTGTTTTCTGATTCTTATGTAAAATTAGTTTACTAAGCTCATTTTAGAGTTAAGTTATCAAGATACAGCATATTGGCGTTGAAAATTACCCCATCTCAAAGAGAGATACAACCAAATCATCCAATCCAATTTAGTTTACAACTATGGTTCTATCCAAATCCCTTGGTGTCATTTCCATTTTTTATGAGGTTTCCTAAAAAGATGTCCCAATATTATCTGAAGTATCTGATTATTGTGATAATCTGATAATGTATCACAAAATTGTTTCCAAGATCATTATACCTGTGCTTCTCAATCCAATGCATCATTCAGTTGTTTGAATAAATGCCAATGCTGTCTGAAATGCTATGTGATACTGAGTCCCAGAGCAGCATGATTTCCTTCCCACTGAACATACATAACACTGTATAATTTTACTTTTCTTATAACACTTATAGTTATAACTTAATGCCAGGAATTATTTTTCCTACTTTATAAAGGTAGAGTAAACCTGAAGGAAAGTTGTTACTACTTAATAAAGTGCCCAGGAATCTCTAACAGATCTATTATAGAATAATCATGACTATTTATTGAGCTTAATGAGGTAGAGGTATATAGTTAATGAAGAACTGGAGGAGCTCAAGAAGAGTAAACTTGTCTCCCCGATCTCAAAATAATAACAGTTAGATTGAAGATATAAGAAATAAAAGTATGAAAATAGCAATAAAAATTTATATATCATTTCAAGACCAAAAATGTGTAGTACATTATTAATTTTCAACTACATAAAGCAGACCATAATTGATGGATGACCTCATAGAAAAGAAAAATCACATTAGGGTGCTGATGTTGAGAAAGGATTTTTGTAGAAATTGGAAAAGTAATTTTGATGAATGAGTAAAATTTCCATACCCAGAAGAGAGGAGAAAAGTGTTTTCTTTGTGTATGGAATAATGTAAGCAAAGTCATAGAGGTGTGATTCTAAGAGAAATCACATGAGATGAGATTCTAAGAGAAAAGATATCAGAATGGGAGAAAAATCCAAATTCCTGGGCCTCTGTGTGGTAGGGAATATTACATGTCAGGACTGTGTGCTACCTAAGCAAGTTGGAAAATAGGATTCAGGGTGGTGGTGATAAGGAGACAGCCTGTAGAAAAAATGATCAAATCTACAGACTCTTTGCAGGAATATGTTGAGATTGACTCCAGAAGAGAATAGACCAATTGTATTTGGAGTTCCTGTACCTAATAAACAACATAATTTTCTTATGCCAAAGGAAGTTAATAGGAAATCTTTTTCCTTCATATGTTTTGGTGCAGTTGTTGAGATAATTTTTATCACTAATAAGGTTCAGCCTTTCCAACTAGAAAAGCACAACTCTTCCTGATGTGCTTAGGGATAGATCATGAATATTTGGCAGGCAGTTTGATAAAACTCTTACAAAAAAACAGATAGGTTCCTAAAATAATCATACTGGCTGGCATCCAAGATTTCATTAAAATCGTACCTTTTCTATCTTGCTTTTAAACTGAAATTTATTTTGTTATCAAAGTAGAGAAAACATTTCATTTTAGGATATCAAAACTTTAGGTGCATCTACACGAGCCAATATTCAGAATTTTTTTCCAATATAAATATTTATACTGGAAAATAAAATTGTACTTGTTTTATACCAGAACACAAGTCAAACTAATAATAATCGGTCCAAATATTGCAAGAAATATTTCATTAATTAAACCGTCGAATCATTTAAAAGAGAAAATATAACCTAAGATGGTGCGAACATGGCATCAAGTAGTAGAGTTAATCTACAAAACTTGAGAGCTTTTACACTACATAAACCATAGTGGCTTTTTGAATAGCCTCATAAAATGCAGTGTCATTGCCATTCTTCTCACAACATGTGGATTCTCTCTTCTGCAAATAGAATAGGACTCTTGGAGCAATCATAATGTAAGCCCACTGAATTTTCTCATTTATTTTCTGTACTTATAAAGAATGCTGTCCATAACTTTTTATTTTTAATGGCCTGGATTAAATGGAACCTTTCTACTGCTGAGAAAAAGGCAAAATCCTTTGAAGAAGTCAGAGTTATATCAAGTGCTCCTAAATTATAATATAGATATTTTCCTTATTTTTCTTCTTTCTTTCTTATTCCTTTCTTTTTACAAGTTAACATACATAAAACACCTGTTCTTATTATTAAGCATGCACAGCATAGTGATAAAATTTTGCACAGTCAATGGTCATGATGCCCACGGGTTAATGTTATAATAGATAAGTGAATTTAATGTCACATGTGCCCTTTGTTAGAGTCCGGAAAACAGTATGTTAGGGGAGTGGAGGAGAGGGAGCTGTGAGGTGACAAGGAAATCTTACAAGAAAGACATTGCTTAAATCTATTATTGCGGATGTTAATCAGAGAAGACAGTAGGGAGAAAGTGGAGGACCCAGAGGACAGGACTACTTGGCAGGCATTCTAAATTTTTGTTGAATATATCTTTTAGTGCAATGTATATCTTTAATCCTCAGCAGAGCTTTATATTGATATATAATTCTAAATAAGTATTGTTCACAAAAGAAGAGTGTCAATAAGTTATATATTCTACCACCATTTCCTGAAATCTCTTTTTATATTTGAGATAAAGAATTATAGAAGCTGGCATTTATTATATTGAGCAATAAAGATACTTCAATCAACATTAAATGAAAGTAGGTATAGATTAAGAATGGCAGTTCTTCTGCATTTGCATATTGACTAAGCACATGAAAATGTACATATTGAATTCATGGACTATTTTAAAATTAAGGAAACACTTTGGAGCTTTGTATAGTGATAATTTGGGCAATTTAGTGTAGTAGTAACTGAATTCTAGAAGTACGTGTGGCCAAGATTCAAGGGATACAAAATATAGCATGCAGTATAAAAAAGGAAAAATCAACTGTAGGCAACCAGCTTGATGCCAGAATGTGGTGGTGGGATTCTAAATGATTCTGTGATAAATGAGTTGAGCTCCTTTCTAGGAAATTGGAGAGGAGAACAACAATAGCTTTCTGGACAGAACTTTAAGTGACTATGTGACACAATATCTGTATGGTCATTCAAAATGTCATGGATGCATAAAACAGGTTGTATTAAGTACAATTTTAAGCAAATATGAAAGAGGGAAGCTGTTTTTAGAGAAGAAATATATAATTATTTTGGCATGAGCAAAATAATCAGAAGAAACATTGATGGCAGTTGATTATATTGGGAAAAGTTTGTCATGACTATGAAGAGTACTGAATCTTGTTGAATGTTTGAGCACATGACAGCTTGAAAATTGTCTTTTTTTTTATTAGATTAAGAGAAAATGATTTTCTGGCATGTATTCTCGCCGTATCCCTTACCTATATACAGTAATACATTTCTATCCTTTTCTTCTTGCTTTGCTGAAGGCAGTTATTAGGAATTGGAGAATACAGAGCATTCAGGTATTCCCAAATAATATACATCTGCCTCTTTTGAGACAATGGGTTGGTATGGTATGTGTCTTCCTATTTCTACTCAGGAGGTAACAGAAACGAAAAGGTAGCAATTGGCATCATCAGTTTCTGAAAAGAAATCTTTCATATTTTCTAATATGTCTTTTATTTCTCTTCGTCATCTTGTTCTCTATTTCTCTGTCAGCCTCCTGTGCTTCTACTGCTAAATGGGTTATTTCCTCTAACACTTTAGCATCCCTGCCTCCTGCTCAGGCTATGTTGCTTTCCTTCCCTAATTTCACTGCACATCTCTTTGAAAAAAGCAGTCTACTTTCACTATCTCTATTTTTCACTGTCAATTCATGTGTTAATTTATTACAATCTGGCTTACTTCTATCTCCAGCATTTTGATGATTCTATTCTGTCAGAATATTATGAGGTTAACATTTTTGATAGCTTTACATGCAGTATTTCACTTCAGTCCCCTTTGAAGAGTGTCATATATTTCCTGCAGGGATATTTCTCTGAAACTATAGAGCATATCCCAGCTCCTTCTAAGATGATACACCACTTGGATGTCCTGAAAAAATCTCAAACTCAGGATATTGAAAATGAAAAATTATGTTATTTCCCACTGCCTACTCCACTGCTACTAATGTGCTTTCTCGTGTGTAATTGTGTGTATGTGTGTGTGTGTTTGTGTGTGTGAAGGGCATCACTTTTTACTTGATCCTCAATATAAAAACTTTGGAATCCTCTCCCTTTCACTATTGCTCATAACCCCTATGTAGTTAATTTGTGAGTCCAGATTTTTAATTGAATAACAGTTAAAAAAATAAAAAATCAGTACAAGAGCTACTTCTGTAAAAACTCTCAATATTGTCCTTATTTTTATTTATCTTAGCAGTGATTACTTAATATCTTTTTTTCACTTTTTCCTTCTTCCTTTCCTCCTTTACCTGATGCAATAGCTTTATAACAGTGCTTCTTGCCTCAGTTGCTTCCTGGCAAACAACATATAACACTCTTGGAATGTGATTCTCAGGTTTCCAACTTCATCTCAAGTCATTCTTCAAGGTATTCTAGTATGTGCTAAATTCACACAACATTAGTGCCATGTTTGCAGCAAGCCCTTTCATATGGTCCATGCTTTGGGCTGTGCAGCCTCTGTTATGTAGAATACCCTTCCCTGGCTTTACTGCATTGTAAATTCCTTCACAGCACAGTACAAAAAATCCACTTCTTTCATGAATTATTTCTGTCTTAGGCAGAAATATTCTATTTTATTAATTTTAGTAGCACTTTTTGCAGCATCATATTTTACTGGAAGGTCCTTATGTTTCTGAAACTCAAAATAGACTGTTTTTCCTAGGAACAGTATTTATGTTTTATTCTTTTTGTAAACACAGTTTTTGAAAAAGTGTCTGGTACATAGTAGGAATTCAGCAACAGTTGTTGTATAAAGTGCTTTCATTATAGCACTTATTGCATTCCATTTATTGATTCAATTAACACATGTTCACTGAAAACCTTCTACATACCACTCATACTACAACCATGAGCGGTATGTAGTTCTAGTTCTTAAGGTATGGCAGTAAATACTTGAAGTTCCTGATAGGACATATTCTAGAAGGGGATAAGGGAACAAATAAATAAGTACTATGAAGAAATCAAGGAATGGTATATTTTGAACACTAACAGATCTAAGTGTTATTTTAGGAAGGGAGGCCATGGAGGCCCTTACTGAGCAAGTGGCATTCAGTTGAGACCTGTACAATATAAAGGGGCAAAGATCTAGGAGAAGACACTGAGAAAGAGCAAGCACAAAAGCCTGGAGGGAGACATAAGTATACCATGTTGTAGGAATGGAACGGCAAGAAGACTTGGTGTTTGGAGAAGAGGAAAGAAAAGTTCTAGAAGATGGTGCGAGAGAGTTGGATATTGTAAGTCTGAGTAAGGAGGTTGGATTTCATTCTAAGCAAAATGGGAAAACTTTGGAAGATTTTGAGCAGGGAATGGCAGACAATACTTTTTAAAAGGATGCCTGAGAGAGGAAAGAGTTTAAGTGGAGAGAACAGTTAGGAGGCTAATAAAATCCCCAGTTGAAATAACTGTGGTTTGTACCATGGTAGTCGCTGTAGAGGTGATGAGCAGTAGTTAGATCCAGGATCCATTTTGAAGATGTATTACATAAAAATAACTCAGGAGGTTTAGATGGGAGGCACACTTGAGCCCAGGAGTTTGAGGTTATAGTGAGCTATGATTGCACCCCTGCACTATAGCCTGGGCGACAGAGTGAGACCCTGTCTGTTAAAAAACAAACAAACAAACAAACCAAAAAAGAAAGAAAGAACTGATAGATTGGATTTGGAGTTGAACATAAAAGGAGAATTAAGAATAATTACTGTGTTTATAACATGAGCAATAATATAAATGACAATATTATTAAAAATGGATAAAACTTCAGAAAAAAACATAACCATTAGTTTACTTGTTTGTATCTCCAATAGAATATGAACTCAGTGAAGGCAGGGCTCTTGGCTTATTCTTCTTTGTATCTTTAATACAGTGCTTAGCAGAAGTAGGCACTTAATAAAAAGTGATCATCCCTGGATCTTAATCAGCAAACAACTATTGGCACTATTCTCACTTTTTAAAAAAATTCTCTTTCCTTCATTCACTCAACTGATGTTATTGAGTACCTAGTAAATGCACTGAGACAAAAAAGGTATATTAATGAATAAAACAGACATAAATGATTGCTCTCATGGAAACTATGAGTTTATAATCTAGTGAGATGATTTCTATGATATAAAACTAAATAAAATATAGAGTGTATTAGATTGTGATAAGTGCTTCAGAAAAGTTAAGTAGAAAAAGGCCATTGAGGTAGAGTGGTGGCATTGCAAATTAATAGAGTGGTTGAAAAGGACATTTCTTTGGTTAATACCTGAATGAAATGAGACTTTGAGATAATTAAGTATTTGAGTAAAGAGCGTTGTGGCTCAAGGAAACAGCATGCACAGAAGCTCTGAGATAGCAGCATGCTCGGTATATTGTAGGAACACCAAAAGCCCAGTGTTGCCAGATCATACTTAGAAAGATAGAGCAGAAAAATATGCATTCCAAGGGATAAGGAAAGGCCAAATTATGAAGAGCCATGTTGGCTACTGTGAAGATTTTGACTTTTACTCTGAGAAAAATGGGAAGAGAACTAGAGTTTTTCAGCAGGCTAATGTCATATTCTGACATATACTTTCACAGGATTCCTCTGGATACTGTGTTACTAAGAGACTATATTGGGTTGGAAGGGTTGAGGGGACAGAAATAAGCAAAACAACAGCTACAATAATCTGAGAGGGTGGATGCCCAGTCCAGAGTGGTAATAGTGAATGACAGTAACTATGGTTTAACTGTGGGTACATCTTGAAGTCAGAATCTATAGAATTTTCTGATAGGTTGATTTGGGGCAAGAGAGAAAAAAAGCATATAAGGTTTTGGACCTGAACCAGTACAATGGATTTGTCATTTACTGAGATGGAGAAATCAATGAGGAAGATGAGGAGCTCATATTTGAATGTGAACCTATTGAATTTGAGATATCCATTAGACATCTGATTGTAGACAGCACAGAGGAGTTTTCCACATAACTCTGAAATACACATTGCAGGCTGAGAAGTGTCCAGGCTAGAGGTATGAATTTAGGAGTAATCAAATTTTAGCTATCTTTCAAGTCGAAAGACTGGGTATAGTCATCAAGGGTTTGATAGAAACAAACTCTAGGGAAGTTCAAAGTTAAGAAATAGTGGGTTGTGAGGAAAGGAGAGGGGAAGATGGAGAGAGGGTGAGTACAAAGTTACAATTAGATACGAAGAATACATTCTAGTGTTCTATTGTACAGTAGGGTGACTATGATTAACAGTAAGTCATTGTATGTTACAAAATATGTAGGAAAGAATTTGGATATCCAAACTACAAATAAATGATAAAATCATGAGGTAATGGATACCCGGATTACCCTGATTTGATCATTAGAAAGCATATATATGTATTAAAACATCAAGCCATATCCCATAAATATGTACAATTACAATGTGTCAATAAAAAAAAAAAAACAGTGGCAATAAGAAGGAATCCGGTAAAGAGTGCACTTTCTAAAACAAAAACCAGGAGCGTGGTGTCTTAGAAGTCAAGTAAGTAACATACTTAAATATGGATAAAGTGAGTAAATATGTAGAATACTGAGAGTTTGGCTTACCATAAGATTTATTGTCTGTTTTAGTCCTTCCTGTATTGCTATAAACACATACTTGAGGCTGGGTTATTTACAAAGAAAAATGGTTTAATTTGGCTCATTGTTCTGTAGGCTGTAAAGGAAGCATAATGCTGACATATCCTTAGCTTCTAGGCAGGCCTTACGGAGCTTACAATCATGGCAGAAGGTGAAGAGGGAGCCAACACATCACATGACAAGAGTAGGAGCAAGAGAGAAGTGGAGGAGGTTCTAAGCCCACTTTAACAACTAGATCACACATAAACTACCAGAGTGAGAACCCGCTTATCACCAAGGGGATGGCACTAATCCATTCATGAAGAATCTGCCCCCATGATCCAAATACCTCCTACCAGGTCCACTGCCAACACTGGGAATCACATTTTAACATGAGATTTGGAGGAGACAAACATCCAAATCATATTATCATCCAATCTGGTACACTTCTGAAAATGAAAGGGGGCACTATTAGTTACAACTAAACTATAAATACAAACCGGTACTCTTTCAGGAAACCTGCAATATGTAGTCACCAAGTGACATTTCAAGTATGATGAAGACTGATAAATAATCATTGCATTCAGCAATGTGGAGATCTTGATTACCTTGAGAATTAAAGTTTTGTTAAAATATTAAGATTAAAAGTCTAGTTGAGTCAGTTCAAGAGAGGAAGGAAATTGGAGATAGTAGGAACAAGCAAATCAATGAAAATTTTGCTATAAAAATTAAGTGCAGCTGAAGGAGGTTGTGGGGAAAAGATGTTTGGTTTTTAATTGAAATAAAACATACATAATGCAAAATTTTCTAGTTTAATGATTTTAACTGTGTGTGGTAGAGTGACATTAATTACATTTTTGTGCAGCAATCACTACCATCCCTCTCTAGAGACTTTTTTATTTTAATGAACTGAAACTCTGTACCCATTATACATAATACCCCAGTCTCCCATCCCCTCAACTCCTGACATTCACCGTTCTACATCCCATGTCCATGAATTTATCCAAGACAATGACCATTCTATGTTTTTTCTTATGTAAGGTACTGTAGGTACTTTACTCACTGTAGATACCTCATACAAGTGGAATCATGTAGTATTTGTCCTTTGTAATTGGCTTATTTCACTTAGCATAGTATCTTCAAGGTTCATTTATGCTGTAGCATGTGTCAGAATACTCTTGCTTCTAAGGCTGAATAATATTTCATTGTATGTGTTATAACGTATTTTACTTACCATTTATCTGTCTATAGACATCTGTGTGGCTTTCACCTTTTGGCCGTTATGAATAATGCTGCTCTAAACATGGTTGTATAAATATTCATTCATGTGAGTTCATTCAAGTCTCTACTTTTAATTCTTTTGGATATATATGATTACTTTAAGACAAAAGAAATTCTAAAACATAGTAAGCTTTCTCTATGTCTGTCAGCCAGTGAAGAATCTGGAAAAGAGATGAATTATTTATCACTATGTCCAGCAAATAGCTCCAGATATCATTTAGGAAGGAAAAAAATACAAACTTAAATGACAATGAGCCTTTATAAATGCTTTAACTAAATTAATACTTTGGGGTCCTAAGTAGGTAGAGGTATACACTATGATTAATAATAAAGCATATTTATTGTCTATTCAAAGTTCTGTTTCATTGCTTGGTGCCTACACCTTAATTCTCTGTGTTTTCAGAATCTACCTTAATAGATATTTTAGTTTATATCTCAATGGGCAAATCATATCCTGTCAGAAGTAAGAATGGGATAGTTTTATTTGTATAACCCATAAAGATTGACCATGAGCCTCTTTTTTAGTTGGCTGTAATATTTTTGAAAAAATATCATCTTAATAGATGTATATTGTGGTTGAGTCTTAAAGTTTTAACTTACTTTGAATTGAGTGAGACATTGAGTGAACACACATTTGTGAATATATTATAGAACATAAGTAGAAGATTAACATATAGAATGGTTCCTGGAGAATACTTTAGCAAATAGTGTAAACAGCACATTTGCAAGATTTTTATAGCAATGACAACCTTCCTAAACTGGTGTGTACTGTATACGTGTATATGAATTTGTATCATTGTTCATTGCTGTGATCTTTGTCAATAAAAGCTGACTCTTTCTTAATTAACCTATTGCCCCATCTTAGCAATGGCATCAGTTAGACATTACAACATTATTATTCAGTACAGTGGAACACATTTTGTCACAGGATTCTGGCATCTTGAAATTGATCAGTACAAGCAGGTTTACTAGAGAATGAAAAATTTTGGCCAAGCTTCTGTTTCTACTACACACCACGTTCTGCTGAATTCTGGGAACTCTATCCACATTGACAGGAGAAAGTTTGAGTTCCTGGAGTATTGCACGTTCTTGTTCCGAAGTCTTTGCACACAGGGCCACCTTTACTCAAAAAGAATTCCTCCTCTTTGCCTCTATTTCAATGGTGAATTTCACAAAGAAGTATTTTCTTGACTGTATCCTAAGTCAGCTCCCTCTTACACAATATCACAGCACAATGTAGCACTCTTTCCTAGTACTTATTATCATTGTAACTTTACATTTTTTGTATGGTGATTTCACTAACCTCTGCTTTACCTACAAAACTGTCAGCACCATATGGGTAGAGATCCTGCCTGCTTTCACTCAATGCTGCATCCCTCTTCCTTGCATAGTGCTGGATACTGTAGTCTGTACTCAGAAATAATTATTGAATGAGTTGAAGGGTAAATGAATGAATGATTGATAAAGATCTATAAAAGGAAAACTACTTTGAAATATATTTTATGTGAGTTTAATGTACTGTGTAGACCTCTAATTAGAAAGCATAGCATAGAACTTGGTTACCAGTTTCTTCAGGATTTTGAAGACGAATTGAACAATAAAAAGTTAAGAGCTGATATCAAGGACCTAAGCTGTATTTTCATTTCATCACCTTGAATTGAAACTTTGGAACTGTGGGACATGAAAGGACCAACAATGGGCAGGCATTCCTCAGGGGAAGAATATAAATAAAAAACATGAAAAGGGTTTGTTGTTTCTTTACTAAGCTGCTTATATGAACCAATTGATGAGTTCTGTTTTACCCATAACAGCCTTAATTTCACATAGACAGCATTATATTATTGATCCACATATTTTATTGTATTCTGAATCTGTCATGTTCAACCCTTATGTATAACTGTAATTTGATAGTACATCTTATTTTATAAATCACTTTATAATCACTATGACAGCACAAGTTACTTTATAATCCCAATAAACTTGAGATATATGAAAGTTTATTGAATTTATTATTGACTGTGTGAATAAGAAATCATTTGGCACTTCTATGACTCAGGTACTGATTTAGGTAATTTACAAACATTTTTAGTTTTTAAGATATTTTACATTTTGTTTTCAAATAAATGAAAAGAAAGTCTGCTATTTCCATAGGCTGTGAAAATCTAATGTTACTATACTCAGTCAAGTTTAAATAGATATACTGTTACTACCACTGCTAGCTGATGTGTCCTCACTGACTTCACAAGTTTTCACAATGAAGAATGATCATATAAAATCTTAGATCTTTCTATGAAGAATTACACTTCTATAGCAATTGGTATCCATATAGACTATGCGACAAAAAGGACAGAAGTGGCCACTGGTCATTTCCACATAATACACGTTAAAACTGTACTTTGCTCTATGGCTGCTGCTGCTGCTATTTGTAAAACTCAGCTCTGCTTGAATCCCTGCCTCATAGTCACAAAGCCTGCCAGACTCCTTTGATCACAAAGTTACCCCATGCCTGCAGCCATGCTCTAAGTTGGTCTGTCTGTTTCTCTTCTTTCTAAGCAGTGATATTAGAGGTTGTGGCTCAGTATGCGTATAAAGTATTTCTTCTTCTTACTCTTTTGCAATTGCCCTATATCAGGTCTCCATCCAGCAGTGGATTGTATTAGTGATTCTCCACAACTGCCCTCAACTATGCAGAAATACCAAGCTAAGGGAAGTGCAGTTTCTTCTTGACATAGTCGATACATATAATGTTAAATTTTTATATTGATGTGATGACTTAGTATAAATTATACTTCATTTATAGTTTTTAATTTCATTTCTGATTCCACTATGAGAATGAGGAAAAATTGCTAAGCTATATTAAGATTTTGTTGTTCACCATTTTTTATTTCTGTTCCTACGTAGAATTCACTATTGAAATCCAATTAACACAAGTCTTTAATAAACTGTGATCACTGTAGTGCCCGTCACCTTGTTTCTTAAAACTAATCTAATTAAACTATCAACTAAAATAGACAACATAAAAGACAATGAATTATCTCCATTAAAGTATCAAAGATTATATTGAATAACTATGTTTTTCCTCTGGGATGTATTTTTTCACTTATTAATTTATTAAAAAGAGGTTGGATTTCAGCTCAGAAGAATCTCATTTCCTGGCAATTATAATAAAAGAGTATTCAAACCAATCAAGAAGTCCAGTGATTTTATTAATAATGGGTTTATCCTATGTGACTAGTTCAGAGGCCATCAGATAACTTTTGAAAGTTTTATATTTGTTCTGGATAAAATCTACCTTGGGTATTGTAGAAGTATATTCACACAAATGGTACAGCTGTTACAATCTTGTTATTTATGTGACATTAATTGGGTACCTACTAAGGGTTAAGCTTTGTTTTAAATGTTTGGATACATTCTGTGATTGACAGAGAAAAAAAGAATATTGTTCTTTTGTTTGTCGATGTTATCTACATTTTGTGACTTTCTATGAAGGCAAATTATTCTGACACTAGTTTCTCACTTCATTTGTCAGAATGATTAACATTTTTACATAGAAAGTAGATTTTTAAAAAAAATTGATATTTAGTCAGGCTCATACAGAGAGTCCTGCAGACCCCAAACCACTCAATGTTGCCTTCCTTAAACCGTGTTACTTTATGTTTTTGCTAGAAAATTATGGTTCTGTCAGATACATGTAAAAGAAAAGTTGCACAAGGCTTGTAGTTGTGATCTTTTTGTCCTTTATAACTCAAATATTTTGTTTGAAAGTTATGTGGAGGAATGCTTAACGTATGCTGTAGAGAATCAACTCAACTAGCCCTAAAGGGAAAGACTGGCTAGTACATTTTGCTTTGTTAAACTTTATTTGATGATAAGATGCAGTTTTTCTATACCTTTTGACCTTTTGGTTTATAATGTCATTCATGTTGTATATATCCTTTATTCCATAACAATTCTTTGAATTCTAGGAGAAACTTTGTAGGCAATCAAATACTTAAAATAACCAACAACTTCTTTACTATAACATCATTAAAATAAACCAAATTTAATAGTAGGCAATCAATGATGTTCAGCTTTGACCCAGAGTTGACCCATCTTCTCCAGTAACAGCAACCCTATCGTTTCAAATTACAATCAGTTCACAAAATCATTTTAATGATATCAAACTGGAAGAGAGCCCTGTGTGGTTTGACAGCTGTGCTCTATATTTAAGCTCAGATAAGGCTCACTTTAAAGCAGCATGTCTTTGTAGTCATGTAGCTCCTTAATGCTGTGACATGTCTCTGATTCTGTGCATCAATCATGGTGGCAGAAAACCATATCCTTCCCTAAGGGGAGGTGCCAGGCAAACAGGCAACGAGATGAGTGTTGCCATGTGTCGGTTACTGTGCAGGCTTCCTGCAGTGTAAATTCCCAATGTCCCTTCTTAGTTCCCACTGGCTCTCGACACTCTCATCTTCTTTATACCCTTTCCAGGAATACAGTCTGCTCTTCTTCGTTAGGTTGTGATGGTAGGTAGCAGATTCTTTGCCTAATTACTTTCTTTCTATGGATTTTATTATTTATAAAAATATAATCATAGCTCTGTTTTCATTTTAAGGATGTGACTAATAAGCACCATTAACAAGGTGATAAGAAATCATACAGAGAGATATAAAGAGAAACTTATAAACATATCTGAGATAGTTACATATTTTGAAGACTTTTTTCACTTCTTATAGTATTGTTCTTTGTTTGTATAATAATGACCAATTTGCCACGTACTGGATGCCCTCGTAGGCTTACCCAACTTTTCAATCGTAAAGTCAGAATTCAAACCCTACTCATAATAAGATCCTTCAGCAAGACAGCTCCTACTCTTTGTAGCAAATAGTCCCAAAGGTAAATTTAAAGTGAAACAACAGGAAAGAAATTAGTTCCTCCCATTTTTTTAGTCATTTGTTCATTTGCTTTATTTATTCAAACACTCCTTCATTTTTCACTCAGGATAGAATATTTCATAATATTATCTTTCATCATATTTATTGAAAGCTGGTAAGCAAAAATGAAAGTGTTCATACCTTTGAGGATATAACAATACTTTGTAAGCAAAAGTCTTGGAAAGCTTTTCATATTTTAGATATTAGTCTGTTAATTTGTGTGTGTGAATGTGTATGTTATTAAAAAATATTAAATATCTTTCAACTATATTGGCCTCATATCTTCTGTTTCCTTTTAACATATATGAACAAAGTCAGTCATAAACAGTTGAACCAAAAAATGCGTAGTACTTGGGTTTAATTCAGAAGACTGTGCCTTCGGTCAGCTACGTGAGGTAGTAGGTTTTACCTTAACATTTTCCAGAGTTAAAATATTCAATTTTAAAAAATTTCTGGAAGTGTATGAAAAGTACTTTTAAGGAAATGTTCCAAATATTAATACATCTCACTTGGTTTTCCAGGATTGAGTGCCACTATGTGGAGACCCACATTTTGTGTCCCTATCTATAAATCACTTTATCAGCTTTTGAGGTCTATCAAAGATGAACAATATTTTCAGATAGACGAAAACAAAACAAAACAAAAAAAACTGTATTGTAATGCAATAACAAGATTTTATAAGTAACTTCTAGCGGTAAAGTCTTTTCTCATCAAATGAAGAAATGAACTTCTAATACTTATATCAAGTAGCCGAACAATTACTTTTCCCCACCCATACCCCATTTCTACAATCTTATAATTAGTGTGTCTGTGCCTCCCATCTTCTCTCACTTTCTCTCTCCCTTTTCTTCTCCTACCCTTCATCCCCCTTTTTTTTTTCTTTCTCTGTTATTTTTTTCAGAGCAGATTTAGGCTCTTCAGTGGATTCTTTGCCTGATAATTCTCCAAATTAGGAGTTAAGGTAAAGGTTAACTCAACAGGCTTATTGCTACTATAAATTTAAATCCTGGCCCTGCCAAGATACAAAAGCTCAGAATATACCTGCACCAAGACCCAGTTTGCTTTTCACAGATTTAAACCTTACAAGGAAAAGCCTTAAGTTAGTGCATTTGGTTGAGCACTGAAGCTGGTTACTGGTGAAAGTTTAAAGAAGCTTAAAAATGAGAAAGACAAATACTGCATCACTCCACTTATATGAGGTATCCAAAGTAGTAAAATATGTAGAGAGAGACAGTCAAATGATGGATGCCAGAGGATTGTGGGAGGAGGAAATGGGGGATTATTTAATGGGTATAGAGTTTCAGTTTTGCAAGATAAAAAAGTTCTGGAAATTTTTTTTCACAACAATGGGAATATACTTGAAACTATTGAACTGTACATTTAAAAGTAGTTAAAGTGTAATTTACCACAGTTAAAAATAAAGTAAAATAAATAAATACATAAAAGGCATTGACCTTTAAGAAATAGTTTATTCCTTTTAAATGTAGTCATTTATTAGAATATTACATGGAATCTCTTCAATTATCTTCCTTTTTCTGAAAATCAGCCAAGCTGTACCATTCTTTGAAGCAAAGTATAAACTATCTTGCCACATAGTTTATCACAAGTGATCAGGTTTGAAATAAATAGTCTATTGGGATAAAATATCACATTTACTTAAATCCACATGAAATGGTTGATACTGGATAATTTCTGACACAGAGTTTTGACCAATGTAAGAAAAACAGAATTCCAGAACCCCAAATTGAAGACAAACTATGATAGTATGGCAAAGCTGGGGTGAGGAATAAGGGAAATAAATATGCATATTGAAATACATGTATCGAATTTAACCTTTATTTAGTTTGGTTTAGTTATAATTTTAATTAATTATTTATTCAAATTATACGCAATGGCAGCATAGGATGGCATGAATTTTTAAAAAATTATCAAGCCCAAACCTGAGAAGCATTTGCCTAAAAGTCACCAAAGAAAAAAGTCATTTAATTCATAATTTTGCTAAGGGAGAAATTCTACCCGTAAGTTATTGTGAAGAACAAATGAGATATGCCTTTAGTAATTAGATATTTACCTGCTATAATATCTAAAAATTACCCTACCTAGAAGTAATGTAAAGTTTTTTTTATTTCAGAGTTCTCAGAATCTAAGTACTGAAAAGTAATTCATCTAGAAAACATAATTTTATGTGCAACTACACAGGCACATAAAGGCCATATTCCTAATACCATGAATTAGAGCTCTTGTACTGAATCCCTCTGGGTCTTCAGAGAACCATAACTAATAGGATATGCATATATACATCTTATATATGAGATTTTATATATATATATATATATGTGTATGTATATATAAGGGCGAGAGAGAGATTGCTTTATTATAGGAAATCGGTTTACACATTTATAAAAAAGAATAAGTCCCAAGATCTCCATTTAGCAAGCTGAGACCCAAGAGAACCAATGGTGTAGTGGTTTCAGTCTGAGTCCAAAGGCCTCAGAATAAGGAGACCTGATGGTTTAAGTTACAGTTTTAGCCTGAGTTTGAATACAGGAGAAAACTGATGTCGAGGCTCAAATAGAGTCTAGGCAGAAAAAGTGAATTCTCTCTTACTCAGTCCTTTGGATAAGGTCCACCCATATTGGTGGGTGGAATTTGCTTTTCTCAGTCTACCGATTCAAATGTTAATCTCATCCAGAAACAGCCTCACAGACATTCCCAGAATAGCGTTTAACCAAGTATCTAGGCACTCCATGACCCTTTCAGTTTGACACAAAAAAGTAACCTTTACAAGTCCACCCTTTGTCAACTTGGCACCTGTATGCAACTCCTTAAGTCATAATCTCCAAATGAAGGAAATAAGAAGTTCATAATTTTTCCTAATATGATACAGCTATCCTGTGTACAGCTGAAAATGTACTAACCCCTTCCCCAGAAGAGGAAGTAGAGTTCTTGATTAATGTTTACTCTTCTTCAGGTTAATGTAATATTAATAATACTTAAATATTAGAATATGAAGTCAACATACCTTATGTTACATGATGAGGAAATAAGAGAAGGAAGAAAACAAAGATATTTTCTATACACATGAACATATTGATAACGAAATAACAAGGAATATGTATGACATTGACAGTCCTCAGTTTTGTAACTGCTCACATGGGCATAGCTGGTGTTTATAACTACCTTCTTCCACTGCCAGTTTTGTATTCTCTTTGCCTTCAGCAAGCATCTCTGCTGATTGTGTTTCTTTACCAGGTGGAGTGAACTAAGCCCTGCCTAGATGAGGTTGCTCTAGTTTTCCATTGATCTTAATCACAGGGAATAGTATGCTAATAGATGCCCTAAAGATCTCCTATAGATGTACTCTTCCTTACCTCCATTGGGGAATGCTATTCCAATTTCCCCTTGGTAGTCAGGATCAATCATGCTAAGCTGGAACAGTGACTCTCTTCCCCGATGGCCAATTCAGACATGTGAGGAGCTCAAAGGGGCCAGGTGGCAGTCTTAACTTCCAGTTCAATGGCATCATTGTGTCTCAATCAACGTAGAAGCATTCCTCCCTTTGTAACTAAGATCTCTAGGCCACCAGAGGATAAGGTCATAGGGACAGGAAACAGAAACTTAGAAATTTGGATTGTGGATCACTAGAGGAAATAGTGAATGAGGCCACTTCCATTTTACCCTGAGCTGAAAAAAAAAGGAAACATAACAGTTATTGAGCTATGAGCCATTATAACAATTACCATTCATAAGTAATAATAATTTCACTGTTTTCAGAACATTATATAATATTTTTAGAACAAAAACTACCTCAATAAATAAATTTATTGAGTTTAATATTTAAAATAAGAAATTCCAGTTATCACAAAAGTGATCTCCCTAAACAGTAGTAATCAGCATATCATTTGCAAAGAATTCAGGTGCAAATATAAAAATTTTTAAAAATTCCTTAAAACTTACTATTGAAATTTCACAGTTGTCTTAGAAGTAAATAATTCTTGACACATGATTTATCTATGTTATGCAAGTTTTATTATATAACAAACAAGTATAAAAACTAAAAATCATAAAAATATAAAAGAAAGTTGTATTTCAGATTTGCTAGGTTTTAATAGTATCAACAATTTCTTTAAAAGATTTGCTAAAATAAATGAGTTTTAAATGCTCAGGATTCACTATTTACTAAGCATTACTAAACATTTAATTCACTGAGCTATTATTGTCCTTATCTCTGTTGCACAGAATTCCTTTATTCACAGAGAATCATTTATTGAATACATTCTATTTGACAAATATTATATAAATTGGCAAGAAATCCAAATTTAGGCAAATTTTTCCTGGAGGAAATGGTGCCTGAGCTTATCTTAAATGACAAATCAGCATGATAAAAGTGAAGAATCATGTTGGTTAATAAAATTTCTTGCAGGGGGGCATTATAAGGAAAGACATGTGAGAATCAGCATGGAATAGTTGTGTGAGTGTATATGGCAGGCAGTACAAATAGCTTAGTCTCCTGGAAAGATGAGAATTGAGAGAGCAGAGGCATACAATAGATGGTGAAGCATTTTGTAAAATATATCTTTGAGTTAATTCATTTAATACATGTAGTCATTTATTATTATGTACCCAGCACTCTTCTAAGTGCTTGGGAAATAGTAAACAAAACAAGATTCCATCCCTCATGGAGCCTATATTGTACAACATTAGAAACTAACTAGTGCTTTTGGGGGAAATTGAATAAGATAAAGATGATCTACTGTGGGGCAGATAGAGTAGGGGCTGGTGGCAGTATTAAGGAGGAGCATAAGAGTAGACATCATTGAGAAGGTGATATGTGAGTGAATTCCTGAAGAAGATGAGGGAGATAGTCAGGCAGATATTTGGGAGAAGAGCATTCCAGACACAGGAAAGAGACAGAACACATATTCTAAGGTTAAATTGTGCCTTGCAACATCAGGCTGAAGGAACAATAAGGAGGCAGGGGTCACTCCATTATAGTAAACAGGGAAAAAATAACAGGAAATCAGTACAAAAGATGAACAGAGAGCAAGACGATGCAGGGCGTTATAAGCCATTGTGACAACTTACGCATTTACTCTGAGTCAAACAGAAAATCACTGGAGGGTTTTTCAGCAGAGGAGGCAGGATCTGAGATCTGACTTAGGCTTTAAAACTGTCATTCCAGCTGCTGAGATGTGACTAAATCTCACAAAGTGCAAAGGTGGAGGTAGGATCCCTCCTAATGAAGCTATTGACTTAATCATTTCTAGCTGATAGCTGCTCCAGCAAGGCTGCTAGTAGTGGAAGTGGTGAGTAGTCAAGTTATTTACGTGACTGTTAGGTAGAGCCTAAAAGGTTTTCTCATGGATTGGATGTAGGATCAGACCAAGAGGGGTAGTCAAAGATAACTTCAAGTTTTGGGGTTGGGAAAATTGAGAGGAAGGAATGCTTCTGAAATGAGATTGGAAAGGCAATAACGGGACAGGTTTACTGAGAAATGTGAGGAGTTCAGTATTGGACATAGAAAGTTGATGATGTTTACTAAAAAATCAAATAGAGACAAAAAACGAGTAATTAGATATTTAGAAATTTGGATGCCCCCTTAAGCAGTGGAAAGCCTCTGCAAGGTTTTAAGTTTGGAGGAATTATAGCCAATTGTGTGCTGTAGTTTAGTGCTCTCTGGTGATAAAAAAAGGAGATAGTTCTGAAAGAATAAAAGACTGAGCTAACAGAGAACAGTTAATAGTTTTGTATATAGCAAGATAATTTCAACAAGTAAACACTGAGTGGTGGCAAAGATGGATAAGAATAGGATGACTTGAGAAATACTTTACAAGTAAAAATCATCATGGCCATGATTGTGAGTCCAAGAGAGAGGGAAAAGTAAAATAGTTTTCTAAATTGATTGACTTATTAAATGTAAATGTCATTGTCTGAAATCAAGAATGCAGATAAAAAGCATATTTAGGTGGAAGATACTGATTTTTGACTTGTTTCAATTTTAGCTCAAATGGAATATTCAGATGGAGGCAACCAGTAGACAGTTGTAAATATTAGAGTAAAATTCTGGGGACAGGTCCAAGCAGAGCATATAAATTAAGGCAAAAATTAGATTAATTTTAAAGTTGAAACCCTGAGATCAGATGTGAGCGTGTTTGAGAGTAAAACATGGAATATTCCCAAGATATCCAAATGAATGCAACCATTTAAAATTTAGGTAAAGGAAGAGAGACATGTGAAAGAAATTATAGACTGGTTATAGCAAGGAAGGTCATGAGTCACTGGTAAAGGAATAAAAATTTAAAAAATAATATGATCCACTATGTTCTTTGCACACAGTCACTCTGTAAGATAAAGACTGTAAAAGTGTGCTAGAAATGAGATCTTGATGATAGTTGTGACGGCAGGTTCAGCAGAGGGACGCAGGTGGAAGTAGAAGGACGCAGAAGTGGGCCGTGTACAGAGTCAGGTGACAACAGGGGCTTAGAGAGTGGGAGTGAAAACAGGGCCTACACTTCCAATAGGTTCTAACAAGAAGGGAAGGGATAAGGTGGAACTGTAGCTTTGGTTGTGGGCAAAGAGAGAATTACATTATCCTCTGAGTATCATGTCTTCCCCATTACTGGGAGGAAGGAATATATGAAACAGGACAATTGGAGCAAAGTCCCATAGAAGGTAAGATGTGCTTAAGGGGGAATTTTACTTTACTGTTAACAGCATAGATGTTGATGAGGAAGAACAATCCTTCAGATAAATGTATAGGGGTTAAGAGGAAGAAAGTCAAGGAAAACTATGTTTTTTGACCACAAACTTTTTGATGGAGCCTTAAGAGTTGTCTTTATTGGTAAACAAGGGTTGAGTACAAACTTGAAATACTTGCAGAAGAAAGTAGAAGTGAATCCTAGACTTAGGGAGTCAAAAAGATTAATGGGTATATTAATTTCCTTTTGCTACCACAAAATTTAACATAAATTTAATGACTTTAACAAACACTGCTTTATTACTTTACAGGTCTATAGGTCAGATGTCTAACACGGGTATCAGTAGCTGAAATTAAGGTGTCAGCAGGCCTATATATCTTTCTGCTCTAGCATTTAGGGAGATCCATTTCCCTGTCTTTCTTTTTTTTTTTTTTAACATCTAGAGGCTGTCTTTATTCCTTGGTTACGACTTCTCATATACTCACTGTCAGCAATGGTCAATTGAGCCTTCCTTACACCACAATGCACTGACCATGACTCTTTTGTCTCTCTCTTCCACATTGAAAGGATCCTGGTAATTACATTGGACCTACCTGAAAAATCCAGGGTAATTTCCCTATCTTAAAGTCAACTTGTTAACAAACTTATTTCCATCACTTTCTTAGTTTCCTGTGCCATGTAACCTAACATATTCACATTTTCCAGGAATTAGGAGGTAGATATCTTTGGGAAACTGATATCTTTGGGAAACTAATATCTTGCCTATGATAATGGCTGATATTGAGGGTCAAGCTGAATTTAGATACAGTGAATGGAAATTATACCAATTTGTACAGGGACACTTACAGAGCACAATAAAGGAATATAAACCCCTCGTTTTAACATGGATTCAGGGTTCAAACTTGTGATTTTGGTGAAAGAATAGGAATACAGATGAATAATGTGATAATGAGAGGGTATTTTTTATACTCTCTCAGTATAAAAGAAAACCAAAGTGTCCAGACTCATTTGCAAAAGAAAAGGCTGATCAGTTGCAGAGAGTGGCTGTGAGGTGGGAAATGGAGGAATCAAAGAACTGGTGGAGACAATGGGATGGAAAAATAGCTACTATATATTTAAGAAAGTAAAAGAACCAAAAAGAGAATATTCAGAGAATAGGACATTTGAATATAAAAATCTTAGAGTCAGATTGGTTCTGGGTGAAAAAAAAAAAGAGGACATAAGCATTAGAATAAGTGGTTAAAGAACAGTGGAAATGATGATCATTGAAGTGGAGGCAGTCAAGCATTTGTTAAGTTATGGTGTCAATGGACCTTACATACCCTAAAATCACCTAGGGTGGTGGCTGACCTTGCAGTAGCAAGACCATGAGATTCATATGTCCTAAATCACTGAGGGAGAACGTCAGGAAACTAGTCAAATATGGAGGTACTCATAGTGGAGGTACAGATGGCATGAGAAAAAAGAAGCAGAGATTTATACTTGAATCTAGAAAAGAAACTATCTGGAAGCAGCTTTAGAAAAACAGAAGAAGCCTCCCTCTACCTCCTGACACTGGAGTCTGTAAGAGGAATGAGAATAAAGAACCATTTCCTAGAGATGAGTGCAGAGGAAATTTTGGGTTGAGCCAGGTTTTATTTAAGGCACAAAAATGATGACACTGCACTATAAGCAGGTGAAGATGCAGAGACATTTGTTTAACCATAGAGCAGCACTTAAATGGCACAGTGGAAAGTTTTTCAAGGAAGAGCAGCATTTGGGGCCAGAGAGCAGAATTATAGAGCAGTATTCTATGCTGGTGAGAATGCAAGAGAAGTTAAAGGGCTCTAAGTTATTGAACTTTTAAATGACAACAAAGGATAGAAGTAATACGTTTTCACAAAGAACGCTCTCTCTATATTTATACTACCATGGATGAAAACAGAGGTTCTATGGTTTGTAGGAAGCTGATCAAGTTAAGAGTAGATAGTATCGTTTATAGATACTACAGCAAGCTCAGGAACAAGTCTCAAATAGATGTGTCATCTATAAAAAGGAAGGAGGGAAAAAGGGAGGCAAGGAAGAAAAGATGGAAGGGAGGAAGGAAAGAAGGAAGGAGTCAAGGAATTAAAAAGAGAGAAATAGAAGAAAATTCATTAGATTTTTTCCCAGTCCTATAATGATAGTAAATTTGTCCTAGAATACTATCAACACAGCCCCTGATATTATCCATTATTTTTCAGGATGGCATTAAAAACCAAAAACTTTCGATGGTTGCATTTTTTGTTTGTTTTGTTTTGTTTTTGAGATGGAGTTTTGCTCTTGTTGCCCAGACAGGAGTTCAATGGTGCAATCTCGGCTCATTGCAACCTCCACCTCCCAGGTTCAAGGGATTCACCTGCCTCAGTCTCCCGAGTAGCTGGGATTATAGGTGCCCACACCATGCCAGGCTAATTTTTTGTATTTTTAGTAGAGTCAGGGTTTCACCATGTTGGCCAGGCTAGTCTCGAACTCCTGCCCATATGTGATCCACTTACCTCGGCCTCTCAAAGTGCTGGGATTACAGGCATGAGCCACTGCACCAGGCCGATGGTTGTATTTTTAAATATTAAAATGTAAGCCTTAAGTTAGGTCAATTCTGCATTAAAATGAACACCTATCTAATTGGCCATATGCACACACACACACACACACACACACACACACACACGACTTCCTAAACCGTAAGTCATATGGTTTGACTTACGATTTTGCAACGTTATGATGGAGGAAATGTGAAATATATTCAGTACTCTCCTTGACTTACTATGGGGTTATCCCTGCATAAGTTCATTATAAGTTGAAAATATTGTGTATGATGAATTTATCATCATGTAGCCCCATTATAAGTCAAGGAGCATCTATATAGATATAAAATGTTTTTATCTTTAGAGATCTCTATTTTTAAATTGGCATTGTTTTGGTTTTGCTAGGTGAGTGTTTGTTAACGTCAAGGGATGAGGATGCGTTAATGACTGAGAAAAAAAATCTCACAATGTTAGTAAGGTCCTGCTTTGAAGAACGGCATGATATAGTGGCAAAACAGTTGTGTACCTCTTTGTGTAGTTACAGTCTATCACTCCTAATGGAATCTCCATGCATTTAGTACAACAAAAGAGAGAAGTAAGCTTTTATAACCTCTTACAATTTGAATAAATGATTCTGATTACATTACTACACCAGAAATGTAAACTGAGCAAGAAAATGATTTTAAAATTGATTTCTTCAGATTTGGAAAATACGTTTGAAATTATCAAGGCTACTATTTAATACATATCTGCACCCAGTGTATGTTTTAAGATGATAATGGTCTGCCATTTAATCTGTGGTATATATATGTAACTCAAAAGGGTTTGGACATATTCAAAAATATCTTTTAGCTCTATGTGGGAAGAAGTAGCAGGAGAAGAGAGATACAGTATTACAAATTATAATGGGAGATGTAGTCATCTGAGATACTAAAATAGCTGAAGCATTAAATGAATATTTCCAAATACATTTACAACAGAGAACATTTATGACTACCTATTCTATATCAGAATCACTATGGCAAAGGTAATAAGACAGAAAAAATTCAAGTGTGAATTTTTCTCACTTAGTGTGTTAGTAGCATAAGACAAAACCTCCAAAAATTTATAAGTTAAAGTGCAATTCCTTTAACATTTCATGAGGAATTGAAAATGAGAGTGTAACATTTGTTTATAGAGCCAACCTGCAACCTCAAACTTTACTAAATAATATTATTCAGAAAACATTTTTCCATTTTATGTGAACATAGCATTATTGCCTCCTAACAACATAGTTATTGATCACAATAATTCAGTACAGGGGCCAGGTTACAGTGCTCCATTCTTATTACTTTGCTTTTATTTTACTGTAAATAGTGACAGTAATAATGCTAAAGATAAAAACAATGATATTTTTGACACATAATTTGAATCACTGAATTTTACAGCTTGCAAAATATGGAGAAATTGGTTGAATTGGCCTTTTCTGGTAAGTTAGTATGAGAAGTAAAACTTGAGATAGCATCATCAAAATTACTCTTCTTAAAACATAGCTTAGGTGGTTCATGATTTCTTTTAAACAATAAACAAACTGATCAGTTAACTGGAAAAGATAACAAAATAAGTGTATGCACAAGCAGGCTTAGCCTCACAAATTAACCATTCTTACTTGGATTATGAATATATATAGAGAGAGTATATATATGTATTCAAAGATAATTACTATACATATATAGTAATTATGTAGTTTAGTTGTATCATCTTAAGAATCATTGTTTGAAGATTGATCCTTGTATTCTTTGTTTCAGTATTTAAAACTTTCCTTTTCCAAATAAGAACAATAATGTTACAAAATAGAATGTGACATTGTCAATAATTTTCAAAATTATTAGGACATAAAATTAATATCCGTTCATTTAGATGGGATTTATTTTTTGTTCATATAAGCATTTAGAACATATGCTATGTTTAGCAGCATTCTCAGGGTATACTGAGGAAGAAATGTTTGACTGTAATCTTGAGAAAGTAATGAGCTCTTTAAGCAGGCAGAACATACATACATGTGGGGAAAGCCAGCTGAAGAAGTGTGTGGTAAAATTATCTAACTCAGCTCTCAGACTGTAAATGAAGGAAGGGGTCGAACATACTTTCGGCAGCCTCTGAACATGCTCCACTAAAGTCGTTTCTTTGTTCTAAATCCAAGAACATCCTGTAAAAGAAAAAAAAAAAAAAAAAAAAGTCTTGCAGAAAGGAAGGATACTTCATACACGGGAAAAATATGAGCAAAGAAGTAGGAATAAGCAAAATGTGTGTGGGACTGGTAAAAAGTCTTTTCATATACAACAGAGTAATCTCCTTAGAACATCTAAGTGAATCTTCAATTTAGGCAACCGAAGATAGGAAACTGCAAAAAGATAAAAACTCCACAGTAGATGAATTCTCTTGGGACGTGAGTCAAAATAATGAATGCCAGAAACCAACGCTGAACTTCGGTCGGGGATGGGAGGGCTATTTAGAGTGCAGGTAAGGAAAACAAACATAATGTGCTTTACAGGACTAATCATAATTCGTTATTATCATGTACTTATCATATATAGAAAGGACTGCCCTAGGCATTGAAGTTTTGGCAATAACCAGATTGCCCTTGTTTTTGAAGCGCTTACAATACAGTATGAGAGAGAGAGAGAGAGAATGACAAACGTCTATACAAATTGTTCAGCCACGTAATAGGTATTATACAATCACAGAGTCTGCCTAAAGGCTGTAAGGGAACAAATACACAGATCAAAATGCTTTTTTCTTCTGGGACAATGAGAGAAGACCTCATTGAATAGCTGAATTTGAATTCAGTCTGAAAGGATGAATACTGATTTCAAGAGCAGAAACAAAGGAAATAGGGATTCCAGGCCTAGGAATTATCAGGTACAAAGACATGTGAAAACATACTGCAAGTTCAAGATTACCAAACAGCTAAATGGAACTGCAGCCCAGTAAGCTCACTGGGGAATGGTAGAACATGAAGTTGGCCCACTAAGCAGGGATTGGGTTGTGAAAGGCCTGGCTTGGATTTTACCCTGAGAAGATAATGAGGTGTTAAAGGATTTAAGCGTTTTAAACTGTCAAATTATGTTATCAGATTCTGCACTTCGGACCATCTCTTCAATAGTTGTGTCAGGGATGAATTGCAAGTAAAAGCTAGAGTTATAGAATCCGATTTGATGGCCATTGACATGAAATGCTGAGTATATTTTCCTTAAATTGCTGGCAGTAGAGAAGCGGAGAGTAGTAAAAAGCTTTAGAGATAGACAAAACCTGGCTACAATTACATGTGGGTGAGAGGAGGAAGAATTGTAGACAACATGATATACTTTGAGTTGGCAACTGTATAGAGTATATGTATAGAGTATGAAGAAAGAGTAAGTAAGAAAGAGAAGGATAAGAAGGGTTTTTTTTTTGAATAATTAAAAAGATCAAGCATTTATCCTAACTTTACTCTGTACTGATTTTATGTAGGGAAAGTTCCTTGTTTAGAAATGATATCCAGCAAATGCAGAAGGATGATAGAATTAGAAAATCACCATTTTCAAACTATCATAATAGATCTAGGTGATAGTCATCGATGAATAAATTAATCAGATGGATATGGACAGAGAATTTCAAAAGGCAGGTATCAGGCTGACATTATCTGAACCTGTAAATAAGTCTCAGCGTTACTAAAAGTAATGCCTTGTTGTGTGATGCAATAGGAAAAGTACAGTGCCTCATATGAACTATTCTTCTATTAAAAATCACCCTAACGTTTTCAAGACTTTGGATCTAATTACCATCTTATGGAAAATAGTGAGAATAGTGGAAAAAGTCAACCACTACCACAAAAAAGTGAGTGACTAGCACAGAAAAAAAAAAAAAAAAAGAGAAACTTCCGAGACATGAGAATCAAATAAATTTTGTAGAATTTGTCTGGGTCCTTATTTGTCCAAGCTAACTTTAAAAAGAAGTCTTTAAACGGCTGGGCACGGTGGCTCATTCCTGTAATCCCAGTACATTGGGAGGCCAAGGCGGGCAGATCACAAAGTCAGGAGCTTGAGATCAGCCTGACGAACATAGTGAAACTTCCTCTACTAAAAAAAAAAAATTAGCTGGGCGTGGTGGCGTGTGCCTATAATCCCAACTACTCGGGAGGCTGAGGCAGGAGAATCACTTGAACCTGGGAGGTGGAGGTTTCAGTGAGCTGAGATCATGCCACTGCACTCCAACCTGGGTGACAGAGTGAGACTCCATGTTGGGGGGCGGAGAAAGAGGTCTTTAAAACAATCCCCAAATTTGAATATAAATTTGGCCTTAGATATTTTTAAGATTTATTGTTAATTTTATTGTGAATGTTACCTAAAAAGTCCTTATTATTAGAGGCATATACTGATGTATTTACAAGTGAAAAATCACAATGCCTTGGATTTTATTTAAAATCAAACAAAAATAAAATAAAATAAAATAAAAAACTTTGTTGCGGGATAGATAAACTGAGATTGGAAATAATTGCTGATCACTGGAGCTTAGTTTTGGGCATAGATAGATGTTGGATCAATGAGTGTTTCTTGTAGTAGTCTCTCTTTTCATGTTTGAAAATGTGCATAATTAGGAGGAGAAAATAGTTTAATTTTAAGCAGATTCATTTTAGGTGACCATGAGATATTCAGGTATAGTTTTTCAGTAGAACATAATGTAAAAACACAGTCTAGATTAATTACAAATGAAGTATGACTAGAAATGTATAAAAAGAGTAGAAGATGAGAATGAAACCGACAAACAAAACATGGAGACAACAACATTTAGTGGGAAGGCAGAGAAAATAAAGTTATTGGAAGGTACCAAAAAGGATCAGAGACATGGGAAGAAAGCTAAGATGATGTTACAAAAAAATGGAGAGTCACTAAAATGACCCACGTGTACACAGAATAAGTGTTGAAATACTAACTACATTTTGAATAGGTCATCAGTGGTGATCATATTTAAAGAAATTTTAGAGGAATGATCATGGAGAGAACAGAGGAGATGGAAAACTAGATAGAAATGAATTTATGAGAGGACTGGAAAATGAGACATTTAAGAGAGTTTTTCCTGTTACTGAAAACCATAGCTATGAAAGATTTTCCTTTTTGATAATTCTCAGTTTTTTTTTTCATTTTTAAACATCTTTCAGTAGAGAAATAAAATAGACGTCAGAAATCTAACGGGAGATTAATGAGAGCATGGACAAATTTACCAAAATCTAATTCAACTTATGTTTAGAGCAGCTCATTAACGCAGGCCCTACTAGCAAATATCTTTCCAAGATATTGCAATGTGTGTGTAGGAACACAGGATTTTATAAAAGTATAAAAGATAAGCTGTTATCTCTTTCTACTTAACTTCCAACACATTTTCCCTCAAATATAGTTGTGGTTGAGTGGCCACTAGCATTTTTGGAATCCCACTAAAACAACTTTGAATTGGGAATGAATTCAGTTTCTGTTGAGTGGGATATGTTCATATAGTTCAGTTAGAGTTTAAATTATTCTGACTAGCCAGGTGTATGAATGGTTTACAGGAATACTCCTACCTACTGTGAAAACTCATTGTGACAGGAAAGTGCAGGACCACAATTTGTGTTGTAATATAGAATTGTCCAATGATACCTGGCCCTACATGCATGCAAAACGTTGAGGAAAAAGCAAAGTCTGAAATATACTTAGCTGTAAAAATTAAAAGAAAAGGATTTGGTTATCATCAATACCTAGGCTAAATAGAATTTCTCCTTGTCGCGGATTTACTAAGCAACACAACAACACAACATATATAATCATAAATGTACCGGATATGCTCCCCTTTTTTGATGATAATCATGTGAAAGTATAATTAATCAGAGTCCCTTTTACAGCACAAGTCTTCAGTATTCAATTACATTTATAATTGCCCGTGTGTAGAATAATTTTAAAAGAAGTTTTTCCAAATTTGACAATAGATGGCCTCTAACAAATAACGTTGTCATACGAAGAAATGATTTTAGAGCATGTGGTCAAAAAAGGAATGGAAAAGGTATTTATCAAGCTAAGTCATATAATTGAATAATAAAAATATGTTTATTTTCTACATTTCATGATGTCTAGGGTATTTTGCCATTTTTAAAATTTGTACTTCTAGACTTACAGTGTGGCTCACACCTGTAATCTCAACATTTTGGGAGGCTGAGGCAGGAGGATTGCTTGAGCCCAGGAGTTCGAGACCAGCCCTGGCAACATAGCAAGGCCTATTTGTACAAAACAGAAAATAAAATAAAATTAGGTAGGTGTGGTGGCGTGCACCTGAGTAGTCCAGCTACTCAGCTACTTGGGAGGCTGAGGTGGGAGGATTGCTTGAGCACAAAAATTCAAGGCTGCAATGAACTGTGAATGTACCACTGCACCCCAGCCTGGGTGACAGAGTGAGATCCTGTCTCCAAAAAACAAACAAAAATAATTTTTATTCTCCCTTTCTGTTCAGTCTAAATAAATATTCATTGTCATACCTGGCCCTAGAAGTATGCAATTAACTGCACATTAACTGTGTTTTTTGTTTTTTGTTTGTTTTTTGTTTTTTGTTTTGAGAAACTTTCATAAAACTTGGATTTAAATCTGTATGGGAGCCCAAAAAGGTACAAGAAAGAAGAGGAAAAATATTCAACATTTACACACACACATACACACAGAAAACTATAAAAGCTTTCATCTTTCTTAGCTTTTGTCCAAGAAAAAAAAGCAGTTGGCTTTTAACAATACAGAAATCATTTTTCCTTAAAAGAGATATTGTGAAAAATCTTAATGCTCAAAGTACTAGGACACATACATACATACATACATACATACATACATACATACACAGGGTACCTTACGCATTAAAAATAAAATGTGTTTCATTCACATCTGAAGATTTCTTTTCCTACTCTACCCTGTTAGTCACTCCTACCCCTATGAGAGAAACACAATAACTGTTCATCCCCTTTCTTTAACTTTATTTTTTGGTGTCAAGTCTGAGGACAGAAAGCATATAACACAAATGAAGATGGAATATTTTTTAAAAACAAAGAGACAAAATATTAAACAATATGGTAGTGTTGCCTTTTAGGGAAATCTGAATAAACTATTTACTATTTCTTGGAAATAAATCTAGAAAAATACTTAACTGAAGTACTTTGTCCTTGACAAACTATAGTAACACCACAAGCAGACTTAATAATTTATCAATACAACAGAACATTTAGATGTTCTGTTAGCTGTAGATTCTATAGATTTAATCTATAATTCCTATAGATTAAAAAGGAATATTAAAAAGGAAATTTAAATTTTAGAAGTACATTTGTATTCTAAATTGATATATATTTAGAAGAAAATAAATCCATATATTTAATTATTCATATGGAAATATCATTGTTAGTGTTGTGTGGATGTATCTTTCAAGTTAAATAGCTTATTTAAATCTTTTTGAAGTAACTCTTCATAAATTCACAGTCTAACAATTTCTTATTTTTCAGGAGCAAAGGTATATATTAATGTTTAATCAAGGATCCGGCGTTTGATCTAAGGTCATCTTTTGAACTAAAGTTGAAGTAAAAACTTGAAGTAAAGCTTTTATTTCAAAGAAAGTCTATCCTCTTACCTTTTACATTTACATATTTAACAGCAATGTAGACATACTTGCAAAAGTGACTGGATGCTATTTTGTTGTTGTAGCACACTTCAAAGTTTAGAATTATCCATTCATTTCATGAGTGTAGACCAGCCCAGTTTGACCCACAGTCTTTCTGTGAAAATATAATTATCTTCTGAAGATAAAAACAGGGTAAATTATAGGTGGCTGTATAGTTGGGGAAAATCAAAGAGGGGGACAATTTGCGGTAGTCCTGAGTTTAAATACTGAACAAGTCATCTACTTATGTGACCACAGATGAGCTAATTCCTTCAATTATAAAGTATGATAGCAATTTAAGTGTTACTATGTTCTCTAATAACATGAGCTAGCCATCTTTTTCTTACTATCAGAATGACACTATAACAAATATTGCATTTTTCCCTATGAATCCAAAAGCTTCTGTCACAGTCGTGATTAGGAATGCTGTGGATGGAAGCCTTACGTCACTGGTGAATGCCAAAACAAAGTAGTATTTATCATTGGCTTTGATTTCAACATTATTTTAATATTTTCCCACCTTTACTAAAGACATTAATATTATGAGTGAGTATATTTCAATGAAAGTAGCCTACTTGAGCTTGGAAAGAGTAAACTAATTAACAGGAAAGTAATGTAATAGCAGGTTTATATCTTGAACCCCCAGCGATGAAAACCTTTAGCAAAATATAGGTTACATGTCTAGGATTTGGTTAATTATTTTAGGAGCAAATATAGAGAAAAAATATTCTCATATTTTAAAGACCAATATTCTCATTTAGGCCTGAATATAACAGTAAATTCTCTACTTTATATGGGCTAACTACCGAGTTTTGACAGCAGAGACAATTATAATACCCTATAGACCTAAGTTTCATCAACCCTTTTCTCTGAAATATATCTGTAATTATTCTGGTACACTCAGATGTTTATACTTTAAGAATATATATCTACAATGTAGTTAAAGAGGTTTTTTATAAGTAATTAAATATAAGCATAACTTTTCAAGTGTTGTTAGAATTCAAAGTAAAGCACTCATTCCAAAGTATTTCAACTTTCTTATAAACATTTCTCTTTGTACTACAATATTCTCCTTCCCCCAAGTGCTATGATTAATGCAATCCTTAAAAACAATGGAAACAACTATCTTTATTACTGATTTTATAATTTTGGAAATTCCAGGTAATAGATTCCCTACTGTTAAATTTGGAATATATAAATTTCCTGGGATTGCAGTTATGACCTAATGTACTAAGGTAGCACTCAAACAGCTGATTAATTTACATGGAACAAAGAGTCATAAAAGGCCAGAGGAACAGCAATTATTGTCATATGCAAATTGCCAGGAGACAAGCTAAAAAAGAACACTCGTCTGCAAGTGTATCAATTAAACTCCACTATTACTAAAACAAGTGGTAAGTTAACGTGCCCTAGAAATCTATTGTGTCTGGAACTGGTTCCTTCAGTGGGTTCTTGGTCTTGCTGACTTCAAGAATGAAGCCACGGACCGTCGTGGTAAGTGTTACAGTTCTTAAAGATGGTGTGCCAGGAGTTTTTTCCTTTTGGTGGGTGCGTTATCTTGCTGACTTCAGGAGTGAAGCTGCAGACCTCTGTGGTGAGCGTTACAGCTCATAAAGGCGGCCGCATCCGGGGTTGTTCTCCTCCCGGTAGGTTCATGGTCTCGCTGGCTTCAGGAGTGATGGTGCAGACCTTCCTGGTAAGTGTTATAGCTCGTTGTTACAGCTCATAAACGCATTGCAGACCCAGAGAGTGACCAGCATTACGATACATTGCAAACAGCAAAAGAACTAACCTTCCACACCAAGGAAGGGAACCTGAGCAGGCTGCAGCTGCTGGCTCCGGTGGCCTGCTTTTATTCCCTTATTTGCCCCACCCACATCCTGCTGATTGGTCCGTTTTACAGAGTGCTGATTGGTCTGTTTTGACAGAGTGCTGATTGGTGCTTTTACAAACCTTTAGCTAGACACAGAGTGCTGATTGGTGCATTTACAATCCTTTAGCTAGACAGAAATGTTCTCCAACTCCCCACCCGATTAGCTAGACACAGAGTGCTGATTGGTGTGTTTACAAACCTTTAGCTAGAAACAGAGTGCTGATTGGTGCATTTACAGTCCTTTAGCTAGACAGAAAAGTTCTCCAGGTCCCCACCCAACCCAGAAACCCAGCCGGCTTCACCTCTCACTATGTTGCATAGTACTAGACCTACCCTGTAGAATTTAAATTAATATCCTATAAATACTGATAACTCTCCCATATTTTTTATTCACAACTTACATAAGTGCTTAAAGAATGAATATGAAATAAAATGATTTACACAAAACTTCAATTAGATTGTTATTTTAAATTTTGCTTACTTTTCTGTTATTTCTTCAAACCTGAATACATATGTGAATATGGAAATATCTTCAAAATCTTGCTATTTTAGTTCTTTCCTTTAAAAAATAATTGTCTTCCCAGATTTTTTCTCTTATATGCCTCTTGCTCACCAGTCTTTCTTCCTTAAATGCAAATCATCTGAGAGAAATGGATGGCAAGTAAATGCCCCCAAGAATAACTAAGTGTAATAAGCAGCTGTTAAGATGCCATTTTCAAAATTAGACCTGAAAAAAATGTTTCTTTTCTGTTTGTTTCCATATAAATACGCTAGATGAGTAGTTACTATGTATTTATCAGCCAGTGCCTTATATAACATAACATGTTCAGGAGACAGTTAGCAAAAGAACAGTAGAATTGTAAATACTCAGAGAAAAGGAGACATGCACAGTCTTCCTTCTATAAATAGGCTTACTTCAGCTTCATATCCAATAGGCTCAACCAAGCATGAATTTACACTCCTCCTCTTTATACCCTTCAATACACAATTTCACTAAATAATGATAAAGTTCTATTTTTAAATATTTTACAACTTTTTTCTTGACAAATTTACCATTGTGCACTCATTATATGTTGGAGATGAGGGATTCACTTTGGTTATGAACGTGAAATTTTATTCTAAGTTGTTGTATATAATTTAAGTAATTTATATACATACTGTTATCAATTAGCTAATATTTTCTCCTAAATTAATAAGCATTTAGTTCATAAAAAGAATAACACATTTTTGATCTACATCAGGAATAGTGAAAGACCTAGATTGATATATTACTAGGTTGCAGTGAGCTGCATTGAATGTGTCCCTTTAATTACAGTGGTAAAATAGATTTATAATTACCAATCTTCAATTATGATTGAATTTAAAGCAGTTGTTTTAAATGGCACTTTTTTGTAATGACTGAAAGGAGAAATTATTTGGATTTCAAAGTTTTCATGCAAATATATTTTCTTATATTTCTTCCTGCTACAATCTACCCAGAACAAATATGCTATATTATATGAGTAATTATGTTGCAATAGGCTTGTTCTGCAAGCAATTCTAAATAGTACTTGTCTTGTGAGCAGTGATCGTGGTTTGTGTTTGCAAACAGTCTATTGCCCTTTTCAAAAACATTCCTGGAATACAAACAGCTGGCAAGTGATCTGCTTTCCAAAAACTTGCTCTGTGTGTGTATGTGTGTGTGTGTGTGTGTGTGTGTGTGTTTAATTTCAGCAAGATCACCCGGAAAATTAGTAGTAACAAATAAATAAATATATATACAATGAGATTTAATACCCTATTTTGACAATGTATTAAGTAGATTAAAAACCCTCTCTCCATCTCTATAAGAAAATGTTATCTTCTGTCTAATCTTTTTTCATGTTGCCATTTCCCTATTTCTTCTGGTTCTTTTCTCAGAAGTAGTCCTTATGATTCTTGTATGTAACCATAATTAAATCATTTTACTTTTCTGTATTTATTAGGTACTTACTATAGATCTGTTAGTGATTATATATAATAACTATCTGTGAGATCTTATTAAGGGCTAATTTTAAGGGCTAACATTTTGCATGTTTTCTCATTAGAGTTCAAAACAGCTCATGAGATACAGGTTGTAATCTGAACCCAAGCCTGTACAACTTTATATTCAATAACCCTAGAAATTGTTCTCATTCTTCTAAACTCTTTTCAAGATTAAAATAGTTATCAGTTTTAGGCTTCTCAAATTTCATCATTGCCTGATAAATGTAGATTCTAAATTGAGTGTGCAGGGATGCTTCTTTTTCATCTATATGATACTGTAACTCAACAATGTGCATGAATGAATGATGTGCTCAGTGTTTTTATTAGTTGCTTGTAAGAAAAAAAAACATAGGAAATGCATTTGCCTATTGATTCTCATAAGAAAGTATGACTTGGAGTTCCACAAAGCAATTACAAAAGGGGTAAGTTGTATCCAGCAAACTTGTCTAACAAAGTTGTTTTGAAGTTTAAATAATATAGGTCCAGCCCTTGGCATAGTAAATACTCCATAAACGGCTGTTACTCTACATGCTCTGTGAGGATATAGACATCACACTTGTCTATTACTGCATTCCTAGTCTTAGTATGGATCCCAGCACAAGGAAGAGTCACGAAATAATGTGTTAAATGGATACATTAATGAATGTAAGGTATTGTAATAATGGCAAGTCAAGAGTATGGTAAGAGTCATTATTAAAAGTGCCTAATAGTAGATGAATTTTGAGGGAAACTTTAAGGAATGTGATTGACATCAACTGAGAAATGTGTTCCAAAGCAGGGGACTATATTTTATTAATACTCAGGATGAGAATGGGCTTATTTCTTAAGATAGATAACATAACAGTATATACAATTTGCAGTCCAATATAGTGTGTACTCTATTCGTTTCTAGCCTTGAAACTAATGAGTGTTTAACTTCCTTAAATTTACACCGAGAAACATGTTGTGTCTGTAAACTTATTACTATAAAATGGTGGCCTTTTCCTGTGCATTAATGGTGACAGAAAATCAGCAAATGAGTAAAACATAGCATTTATTTATATTAAAATACTTTTTCAAGGTAGAAATAAAATTTGTCTTATAATATTAATCTACTGTTCCATAGGTAATTCATTTCAAATATTAATTTAAATTTTTATTACTTTTGGCTTTTTTTTGTAATTATAATCCTAGACAATCCATTATTTTCATTTCTCTATTGGATTATTTACATTACAGATAGAAAAGTAAACTTCCAAATGGTTATATTTAAAGCTATTTCTCAATTACTAACAACTAAATGATTGTCATTGCTACCAAATTAGTAATTGCTGGGATATATGATATGTGCATTAGAAAAGCAGTTCTTATAGGCCTATACATTCTTAAAATTAGCTGACCATGAACTGGATCTCATGTTCTAATATGTTTCTTTATGTAAAAAGTAAAAAAATGAAGGAAGAAAGTATTGTAAAAATAATTATCAGTGAAATGCCCTGGACTGTTTGTAAGAAATCAAAATCTTGAAGTCAGGTAGCTGCCTGATGTCAAACTATACTACAAGGCTATAGTAACCAAAACAGCATGGTACTGGTACCAAAACAGAGATATAGACCAATGGAACAGAACAGAGGCCTCAGAAATAATTCCACATATCTACAACTATCTGATCTTTGACAAACCTGACAAAACAAGCAATGGGGAAAGGATTCCCTATTTAATAAATGGTGCTGGGAAAACTGGCTAGCCATATGTAGAAAGCTGAAACTGGATCCCTTCCTTACACCTTATACAAAAATTAATTCAAGATGGATTAAAGACTTACATGTTAGACCTAAAACCATAAAAACCCTGGAAGAAAACCTAGGCATTACCATTCAGGACATAGGCATGGGCAAGCACTTCATGTCTAAAACACCAAAAGCAATGGCAACAAAAGCCAAAATTGACAAATGGGATCTGATTAAACTAAAGAGCTTCTGCACAACAAAAGAAACCACCATCAGAGTGAAGAGGCAACCTACAGAATGGGAGAAAATTTTTGCAATCTGCTTATCTGACAAAGGGCTAATATCCAGAATCTACAATGAACTCAAACAAATTTACAAGAAAGAAACAAACAACCCCATCAAAAAGTGAGTGAAGGATATGAACAGACACTTCTCAAAAGAAGACATTTATGCAGCCAAAAGACACATGAAAAAATGCTCATCATCACTGGCCATCAGAGAAATGCAAATCAAAACCACAATGAGATACCATCTCACACCAGTTAGAATGGCGGTCATTAAAAAGTCAGGAAACAACAGGTGCTGGAGAGGATGTGGAGAAATAGGAACACTTTTACACTGTTGGTGGGACTGTAAACTAGTTCAACCATTGTGGAAGTTGGTGTGGCGATTCCTCAGGGATCTAGAACTAGAAATACCATTTGACCCAGCCATCCCATTACTGGGTATATACCCAAAGGATTATAAATCATGCTGCTATAAAGACACATGCACACGTATGTTTATTGCGGCACTATTCACAATAGCAAAGACTTGGCACCAACCCAAATGTCCTACAATGATAGACTGGATTAAGAAAATGTGGCACATATACACCATGGAATACTATGCAGCCATAAAAAATGATGAGTTCATGTCCTTTGTAGGGACATGGATGAAGCTGGAAACCATCATTCTCAGCAAACTATTGCAAGGACAAAAAATAAAACACCACATGTTCTCACTCATAAGTGGGAATTGAACAATGAGAACACATGGACACAGGAAGGGGAACATCACACACTGGGGCCTGTTGTGGGGTGGGGGGAGGGGGGAGGGATAGCATTAGGAGATATACCTAATGTTAAATGACGAGTTAATGGGTGCACCACACCAACATGGCACATGTATACATATGTAACAAACCTGCGTGTTGTGCACATGTACCCTAAAACTTAAAGTATAATAATAACAAAAAAAAAAAAGAAGAGAAGAAAAGTCAGGAACAAAAAAAAAAGAAATCAAAATCTTGACATTCAAGAAACAATTTTATAGTCAAAGAAATCAAAAAATGTTTTAGTTATATGATAATAAAATCAAATGAAAACTATAATCTTTATATTTGAAAGCTTCATGTAATGTGAAAAAAGCATATTAATCTTACCTCAATTTTCCAATAATAATAATAATAATATCTAATCCATCCAATTTTTTTCACAGGCAAATTTATAGTAATCTATGTTTATATTAAAGCCAGCACTATTTATCAAAATGAGGATTAATTCATGGGGATACATCGTTTGGTATGCCTAAATATTTTCATTTAAAACATGTATAATTAATATGAGTGGTAGAAAATAAAAGAAAATATTGTTTTTAATGAAGAGTGAGGAGAAATTAACACAATGATTAAATGATCAAAGTGTTTGATTCCATGTAGAGGGTGAGAGTGGGCAGTGATCCAGACAGATATTTCTGGAAAAAAAAATAATCTTAGTTTACTGTTAGAGAATCCCGGTTGTTCACCATTCACCTGGAACAACTACCACCACCACAACAAAATATCGTTATTTTTTTAAATAGGTGAAACAGAGAAAAAGGAAGAGGAAATTTTCTAAAATATATTTTTCCTCAAAAGTATGATTTTTAGAATATGATTGTGCTGAGTGAAGTGTATTTGTGTTCTTTTTTGTTTTAACTCTTAATACTTTTTTTTGCAATAAGGTTCAAGAAAGGCCATATCACAATGTAATAACTGTGGTTCTTAGGTCAAGAATATTTGAAAATGTAGTTCCCAAATGCATATCCTCATTAACTTTTTAGAAAAGCTGATATGGTATAATAATTATGGAGTGACCAAAAGTATAGCAGTTCTGAGTATACTATTTATTCTCTACTTGGGAGATGAAGATGGGGGGATCACTTGAGCCCAGGAGTTAGAGGCTGGAGTGAGCCTTGATCACACCACTACACTGCCGCCTGGGTGGGGGAAAAAGAAAAAAAAGATTATGAATCCACTGTACCTAAACTTTTCTTGAATGTGATCAGAAAGAACCATTTTACCTGCCTTCTTCACAGAGGTATTTTACCTGCCTTCTTCACAGAGGTATTTTACCTGCCTTCTTCACAGAGGTGTTAAAAAGATGGTTAAAGTTAAGGATACATTGAAAATGTTCCTCAGCCATAAAAAGAAAAAATGGCATTTATGAAATAATGGCATTTGCAGCAATGTGGATGGAGTTGAGGACAATTATTCTAAGTGAAATAACTCAGGAATGAAAAACCAAACATCATATATTCTCACTTATAAGTGAGAGCTAAGCTATGAAGATGCAGAGCATAAGAATGATATAATGGACTTTGGGGACTCGGGGGGAGGGTAGAAGGGAGATGAGGGATAAAAGGCTGCACATTGGGTACAGGGTACACTGCCCAGGTGATGGGTGAACGACTAAAGAACTTTTCCATGCAACTAAATACAACCTATTCCCCAAAAACTATTGAAATAAAAATTTAAAAAGAAAATGCTAAGATGGCATAAATATTAAATTATTAGTAAATAAACAATTAGAAGGGAATAATCGATTATAGTATGTGTGGATTCTAGTAGACCCTGTTCTTCTAAATAATAATTCTTGCATATCTAATGAGTTTTTATTCTTTTTACATGTTTCTACTGTTTCAGCATTATAACTATATGTGCACACATGATGCCACTTTTAAATAAACAAACAGTACCGTGATAGGCTCATCTTTTTTGGAACTCATGTATTCTACAAATATTTACTAAAGTTAAAAAAAGTGCAAGGTATTCTGTCAGATATTATAAAGGAAGAGAGATGAATTTTCCTTGAACACTTGGAGGCTAGGAGGAAAAGAAAGACATGTAATATAATATTGGTAATACTGCTCCTGCATGTCAAACACACTACTATGTTATTTCTGATCTTCTCAAAACCCAGCACAAAACAGCATTATAATCTCCATTTTGCAGGTTAGGAAATTGCCCAAGGTAACACTGCTAATAAATTAGCAGAGCTGGGTGAACAGTCTAGAGAATAAGAAGGTAAATGTTATTTTCACTATAGCACATAATATTAAAAATAACCAATTTCAAACAGTAAGCACTAAGTTCTATAAAGATTTTATAGCAAAAATTCATATACTCTAAGAATTAACTTGCAAATATTTATCCTTATAATATGCACATCCTATTAGCCTTAATGAAAATTCACTTTCCAATCATCAGGCATTTATTTTGTTCACTCCATCAAATACTTTAGTTTTGCAAGAAGCATTTTTATATGTGCATTACCTTTTGAAATCCATGAAGATGATTAAGTTTTTTCTAAAACCAAGAGCAGAACCTGGAATGCCCAATAATTGCTGAATGAATGAATGAATGAATGGGTGGTGAATTAGCACAAAAAAGTAATTCTTTCCCTAATATTTTTAGTGCAGGTTAACATTTTATATTGGTACATGAAATAGATGGAATAGGAAAAAATGACGGTGTCAAAATTCAAGGCAATAACAAAATCAATTCATTGTGGGAATGGTAGTAGAAATCAACAGATCATTTTGGTCAGTTATTCTCAGAGGGAAGCTTAATAATTTTGCTTAACATAATGCTTATGGAGTTTTACCAGTGGTGTGAGAACCAGTTATCCTAAGGGCTAATTCCAACTCTGCACACAGTAACACCATGTTGGTAGCTTGACAAAGAACATGGTTGGAGTATTTATATCTTGAAAATTGACAAATAGTAATCATGACTTTTTTTTTGAGAGCAGACATGTTGCATACCACTGGCTTCTACTCATGCTTAGTGGCTGGCAGAATTCAGAGGTGATAAATATCTGCAATTCTTGGAGGAGTTTCTCTCAACAAAATGGTGCCCTGTAATTATCTGAGCTTAGACCCCTGTCTATTTGCTTAAAAGGAAATTTAATTTTTGCCTGGTTTTGAAATTTAATGAATTTTCTGAAAATGTAACTGTCATGTAAACTGATGAACTACTGAACTTTGCATAATCATCATTTTATAAAAATCTCTTTACTGAGGGAAATGGCTTTTATGCTATTTGTGTCGTACAACTGGTATCAGTTTTTGTTGCTGCCATGTCTTTCAGTTTGATTCTGTTGAGGTGTAAGCACCTGGTGACTTCAGCTATATCTTCAATGTGGTTGTGCCAGAGCATTTATATACTCAGATATACATCATTTTATCATAAAAATTGCTTGTTTCTCTTTTATATTATACTCAATGCTTTTAATTGATTTTTTGAAGCCAAGAGTATAGGTGGCTATATTATCTGTGAACTGCATTTAAACATATTAAAAGAGCACTGATGCAGTTCAGCCTTTTCATTTTCCAGAAGAGAGAGTGTGACCTGATGAGGTAAAGTGACCTGACCAAGGTCATATAACTCACTGACATTTCAGTTTTTTAATTTATCTATTTTCCATTAACTTTCAGTAACCAATATTATGTGTTAGCTTTATCTGGAATAACACATGCATAGTATTTGTGAAAATACACATGTAGTCCTCTTGACTTAATTTCTAACAGAAGCCTCTGCTAGATTTGAGCAATATAACTTCATCTAAATCATGCCACATTCTTATGTTCAATGACAGGGATTTGTTTATTAGGTAATGAGCCCAGAAATTATGCTGCTACTTTTACACCTTTATTCTTTTTATGGCACCTGAGAAATACATCCTGCATTTCATATTTCTAAGCATTTGGGGAGCCACTTGCTTTGATTGAAATTGCTGGTTCATGTTACCAACTAGACACAAGTCACTGACCTGAATGCCAGAGCTAATGTGACTGTTGCATACTAAGCTGACTTTTAGCTTCAAACTTTACTAATGTGTTTAAACTGAAAAAGAATGAAATGAAAACCTATTTTCAATTTGCCATGTCAGCTAAAGAAAGTAAAACAAAATGTGTGGTAGATGCATAAGGCAGAGGAAATGAGGATTATTGCTGGAAATTTAGCACTGCACAATAGAGAAAAAAATGGCTTTATATTCTAGGTCCCCATGGATAGCTGCCTATGAATATCATAGCAATGTTTTTCTAAGCAAGGTAATTCTTCTCATACCAGTTTTCTCTTGCTCAAGGTCATGTCTAAGAGTAGAATGAAATTAACATAATGCTTTAAAATATACGTCCAGTGAATTCAGGTTAAATTCTAAAACTTCAGGTTGATTTTTTTTTGTAAGCTTGGTTCCAGATTTTAGCTTGTGCAATGAGAAAATGTTGCCTGAATATTTTTCTGTACTTGAATTGGCATACTTTAAAGTTCAAAATGGGAGGCAGGTAAATTTAAGTTCTAGAATTTAAAAGGTTTAACATTATAATCTGTTTTCTGTCTCTGTATGTTTGAAAATCTTTAGGATATAGCCAACATATTATTCTCAATATGGTGCTTTATTTTCCATTTATGTAACAGATAAAGTGGGTCTTTGATTCACTTGGCTGTGACACTCATTTTATCTATTTATGCAATTGCACGTTCATATGTACGAAAGCCAGCTCAGATTTTTGTTCCTCCAAAGTCCTCCTGCAAGGACTTCTCAGAGCCTTGAGTATATGCTAACATAAAATATAAATCTCCAAATAAAAAATATTACTAGCACTGTTTCCAAATTTATTTTTCCTCAATGCAACTTTATTCTAGGAGCACCTGAAAAAATGTACTTCTATTTGGCAAATTTTAAAATGCTGCTCTTTTACATGATTTACCTTTTGTTGTTGTTAGTTTCCTATACACCAAGGCCTAGCTTCCCTATCACAGTCTGCCTGTTCAGGGAAGGGACAATCCTCTTTATTTATCTGGCACAGTTAATTTTAAAAAAAGCTGCTCAACCTTTACAATGTGACTGTATGTTTAGAGATAACTAATTACAGAAGTCTCTCTTTGATTCATATATTTATGTGTGTGATCATTATTGTAGATGTTTTTTAAAAGCACACAGAGAAATCAACATGCAAAAGAAAGGAAAAATATTGTCCGCTTGTTTGCTTCATGAATGTGATCATTTAGATTATTTTTTGTTATCACACTTTTCCCCATCGTGCCCTTTCAGATAGACCTTTTTATCATGGAGAGAAAAGCAACGGCCCATAAAAAGAGTGTTTTGAAAGCTAGCGCTATGACATTACCAAGTTTTTCCATTATTTTTTCTTTTACCACGTGACCTTATGTTGGGTAACTAAGAAGGTCTTCTAATGTTTAAAATTATACTGATGCGTGTGTGTGTGCGCACGCACGCGTGTGCGTGTAGTTGTGTTTTTCAAAATCAAGTGTAATATAGGAATTCAAAACATAGAAATGCACCTTAGTAAACTGAGATAACCCTTTCTGGACTTCCTAAATTGAAGTAGAATTTAAACTACCAGTGGATACACATGCGAGTCTGAGATTAGCTTTAGGATTCCTAGTCTTACTATTATGATATATACTGCCTACAAAGAAAAAAATAATCAGTAGTAATTATCAGTATGTTCAGTAGAGATTAGACCTTGAGAACGATTTTCAGAACTGAGGCATAATGTGAAAGTATTCACCGATGATGCTCATAGCTAAACATCAAAGAGTTGGTCTAGGCTCCCTACATCCCTCCTGTTTAAGGTCAGGATTGTTCCTGGGTCTTTCAGCTATGAGGTTCACAAACCCTGAGAGATAAGTAGCCAAGACAGAGCTAGAACCCAGATCTTCTAAGTCTTACTCTTGTATCCTTTGAGAATTGCTCTTCCAAAAATAGGTAACTTTGAACCAGCTTCTCTGATACCTAAATATCTGGTCTCTATTATATTTTATCTCATTTTAGTTAACAATGTTTCTAATGAGCTATGAGCCTCAGTTTCTCATGTATAAAATTGATAAAATAATACTTGTATATAGACTATTAAATATGTATACACATATATAACATTTATTCAGAATAATAGAATTAGTTTACCTTACTGAAGATACACTTTAGACATAGAATTATAATAGTTCTTGTATTGAATATTTACAGGCACAGTTCAGGTACTATACTGAAAATATATACTCAGTATATTTTTGAATTTATTTTGTTTTTATGTATCAGTTGATTAAAACATTTTAAAACAATTGGAACAAACTTAGTGAGATTTGAATGCTTTAGAGTTCTAACTTTCTAGTGAAAAAACAAAGGGAAGCTTAATTGGAAAGTAAATGATTTTGTGACATTTTCAGTTTATATACATACAAAATGACAAATCAAAAAATACTCACATTTTAAAATTTTGTCTTACCCAAAATGGAAAATACGGGACTTATATTGTTATTTGGGGTAAAGAGTTAAAAATCCTGAAAAGGAACTTTTTTTTTTTTTTTTTTTTTTGCCTAATTCATTGCTTTCTTTATATGCCAGCATACCTCACACACACACAACTTGCAGCTTCTTTTTGTTCTCACATATAATTTGATATTATAACTAGGGAGGATTTAAATGAGGATTTAGAAATGAATGGAAACCTCAATGGAAGCAACTGCTTGTTGAAATAATTCTAGGTTCTACAAAAAGAAAGGAGAATATTGGCAACATAGTTGAAGGAAATGAACTTTAAGAAGTGGATTCCAACAGGATTAGTCTACTATTGTGAAATGGAAGAAGTAAATAAAACAAACAGAAAAAATAATTAAGTAGAAAAAGAACTTACAAGACCTGAATTCTTCTGAATTCCAGACAAAAGAGTAGGCAACAATAGTGATAAAATGGATACATCTAGAATGGTACTGAGGACAGAAGGACAATTTGGAATAATATAATACTCTGAAGTTTAACATGGTCACTAAGAAGTATATAGAAGTAGAAAAATATGGAAATGACAAAATCAAGACTTCTCAATTAAAGATGTAGTATGTTGAGTTAGGTGCACTACTCGCTGAGGAAAAGGTGTATGTCTTCCTTATGTTTACACTTCTAGTCTGCTTCTGCTCAGCACTGCACTTGCCATGTAGCAGGTAGTCATTCAATGCCCTTTTATTTAACCCAGTTTGGTAATCCAGGAAGCTCATTGTATTAGTCCATTCTCACACTGCTATAAAGAAATTTCTGAGACTGTGTAATTTTTTTTTTTTTAGACAGAGTCTTGCTCTGTCGCCCAAACTGGAGTTCAGTGGAGCGATTTTGGCTCACTGCAACCTCCGCCTGCTGGGTTCAAGTGATTCTCCTGCCTCAGCCTCCCAAGTAACTGGGATTACAAGCACCCTCCTGGCTAATTTTTGTGTTTTTCATAGAGATGGGATTTCACCATGTTGGCCAGGCTGGTCTCAAACTCCTGACCTCAGGTGATCAGCCCACCTCAGCTTCCCAAAGTGCTGGGATTACAGGAGTGGCCACCACGCCTGGCTGAGACTGTGTAATTTATAAAGAAAAGAAGTTCAATCAGCTCATGATTTCACAGGCTGTAAAGGAGGCATGGCAGCATCTGGTCATATTCTGGGGACACCTTAGGAAACTTTCATTCATGGTGGAAGGTGAATGGGAAGCCCGCACTTCACATCGCCAGAGAAGGAGGAAGTAAAGAAAGGGCAAGGTACCACACACTTTTAAACACTCAGATTTCATAAGAACTCTATCACAGGAACAGTACCAAAGGGAGAAATCTGCCCCCCATGGCCCAATCACCTCCCACGAGGGCCCATCTCTAACATTGGGGATTACAATTGAAAATGAGATTTGGTTGGTACATGTATCCAAACCATGTTACTCTTATTTGGGGAATGTAAGAAAGAACTAATGACAGATGATGATAGGAGCTAAAGATTTTTAGGTCTTCCACAAAAAAAAAAAAAAAAAAAAAATGAACACTTACCAAGTAATTAATCTCAAATAGATGAACTTTAATGAGAAAATGCCACATTAATTCTGCACTTTGAAGGAATATATAACACTTCAATATTTGCTGGATGTAATTTATATGGTACCTACTAAAAATGAGGAAACTGAGGCTCAGTAAAACTGAACATTATACCGTTAATGTGATCTGAGATATGGTTACCCTCAGGGACTACATACCACACCATGTCACCATGTTGTATTCATATTTAGTCTTCTTCTCTCTAGGAAGTGATCTCATTTTTGTCGTTCACTCATTGGATGAGTCCTCATTCACACACACCACACACACCTCCAACTATCTGACAATTCTTAGTCTTAGAAAATTCTCTGAACTCTGTGATTTCCAAGTGATGCAGAATCAAACTGATGTTATTAAATAACAAAGGGACTGAGGGCTATTTAAGTTTTAAAAATCTAAATCTTAGCCTGAGGCCTTTGCAGAAAAAGAAAAGAAATCTCCAAGAATTTTAAGGCATTTTTTGGTATTATTTTTGTGATTTCCATTTTTGAAGGGCTAAGATTCACAGTTTAGGTTACAGGTAAGTCGTTTCATAAATAAATATGCAGTAGCTAAAAAAAGATGCCCATGATGTTTCTTAAAATCCTAGTGGTCATGTTTACAATGTAACATGACACTTGATATCCTGCATAATCTATATGACTATACGTACTTGAGAAGAAATACTAATGTAATCCGGTAACTCTTTATTCTCTTAACAAGGTATGCTATTCCATAGCTCTTTAGCTTTTTGGTAGGGTAAAACTCAAAGAGACAACCCACATAACATAAAAAGAACTCATTAAATAAAATGCAACATTTTGAGATGCATAATTTTCAAATGACACCACTGTGTATTACAGTGAGATAATTAAATATTTTATGTTTTACCTGAACTTCCAGAATAAGACATTGATATATACATTTACAGTATATAGAGCCACTGATTTTACCATGCATAAAAGTGGATGGAATATCAAAATGCTTTGTTCCAGTACTTTGTGATTATAATGAAGACTTATGGTTTTTTAAATTTTGACAACCTTTAGCCAACAGTAAATATGAACACATAGATTATATTTTTTGTTTGTAGAGTATTTATTAAATATATAACCAACATCTGTGAAGTATAGAATAATTCCCATCTACAAAAGGAAAATGTTGTAACACATATTTAGTTTATAATAGTATGTTAAGAACCATCAACTTATTCTTTTAATTCCATATTCCACAGATGTTCATTAGACACCTACCATTAAATGTTAACAAAATTTCTTCATGGGTGAATTGAATACACTTAGAGGCAACACATTTCTTAAAAAAAATATGAGTATAATCTGGATTCCTGTGAGTATAAATGTAGCTCATATTTATTAATGATTGTTTACTCTAAAAATATTCAGACCGGTTTGGCAGGCTCTCTGTCTGAGGCTTGAAGAGCTTGCTCTGGGATCCTTGTTTTCTCAGCCTCTCTAATTGAGGGCACCTTCACACTTTCAGGGTACTTTACAGCACTGAGAAGAACCTAAAAACAAAACAAAACAAAACAAAAACGTGATGGGTCATAACTATGAGGAAATAAAAAGAACTGCATAAATTGCAAAGTCTGAAAATCATAAATGTAATACTTGAACTAAATTCATTATAAGATAATCAATATTAATGTGTAAAGGAATGCATCTGATTGATATAAAAAGTGTAAGAACACTTGCAGTTTAATGTTAAGCAGTTACATTGCAAAGACTAGTCTCAAATTTTAAAACTTCATGGAAAAATCAGTCATAAATTGTTTCTCCATAAACCATTAAAAACCAATTTTCTGATTCTGGTTAATTGTTTCTTTTTCATTAAATTTGTTAAATGGGGATCACTAAAAATAAGGCCTCACAAGATAGTGTGCATATCGCTTTACATTTTAAACTTCCATATGGCAGATCTTTCCCCTGTGAACTTGAAAGGATAGATAGTATCATTTTTATTTTATAAATGATGACATCCAGAGAGGCTAAGTGATTAGCTGTGTCATTCCAACGAATAGTAGACTGGAAATCTAAATCAGTATTTCTTTGAAGGGAAATATATACATATACGTCTGTGTGTGTGTGTGTGTGTGTGTGTGTACGCGCATTTCTTATATCACAGGACTAACACAATGAAATGTTATTTTAAGAATTGAAACTTAGTATGGGAAGTATTATGTGCAAATGTATAAAACATTGTCACACATTATACGATCGATCCCAGATTGTGTCCCTTAGTTGCCTGTAGCATTGACATTTAACTTCTCTAAAACTAACTTTATCATCTATAAAATGCAACTAATAATATCTGCCTTATCTCTGAGATAGATAAATTCTATTTGTCAGTGCCTGGGAGGATTACATTAGTTTTAGCTAATCATTCATTTATGCATCTATTCATGCAGCAAACATTTATTAAGTGCATTCAATGTGCAAGCATTAGTGAAGATGTTGGAGATAAATTAATGCCCTTATACTGCATGAAGAAGAAATGTATAAATCATAAACAATAGTACAAACACAAATAACACCATCGTTAATAACATCAGACAATTATAAACATGTTGCATTGGTTGGACAGGAAGCTGAGGATTGCTGCAGTAGTCTATGCATGAAGTGAGAAGGGCCTCTGCTGGAAAGATGCTGCTAGGAATGGAGAAGACTTCATATTTATGAGTAACATATTTTAAGTAAGAGAGATAAAGTTTCTCTCTCTCCAGCAGAAAGGAATAGAGAAAAAAAGAGCTGAGGAAAGTCAGTTATGATGTAAAACCTAAGATAAAGGCAAAATGGTAATAAGAACACTAAGGGGTGGGCAGTGTTAGAGGAACAGTGACAATTTCAGTTTTGATCAGATCGATTTTGAGTGATACATTCAAGATGAAAGAAAATTCAAAATTGGAATTTAGATGAAAGGGTAGTGCATAGATTCAGAGTTAGCAGCACTTGGGTATGAGGAAAAACTATGTTTCTGATTAAGTGTTAAAAGACCAAAGTCAGAGCTTAAAACCATACTGATACTAGAATGCAGAATGGGCAAAGCAAAAATGAAAAAAAAAAAGTAGTAATATCCCAGAAAACTATGAAGGAAAGAATACAACCTTTGTGAAATTAAAATTAGCACAACAGCCAAGAATGAATACTGAAGAGAAACTGTCTTAATTTAATAATAAGCAGATACTTTGTGACATTTGATAGAGTAGTTTCAGAAAACTTGTGGCAAGTACGATGGGTTACAGAAGGAATGGTTGGAGAGGAGATAGAGAAAGCAGATGTTGCACTGCAAAATGGTGTGAAGTAGCTGTAAGACAGAGCTATTCAAATGATGAATTAGTAAAATCCGTGATGACTGAAGAGAAGAGATGGAAACCAATGGAGAATATAGGAGTTTCCAGAGGAAGACATTCTCTTAAGATCGAATGAAGCAGATTTTAAAAGCTCAGCTATAGTAGATGACTCTTAAGAATCTGAAGGAAAGGATGAAGGGTTGTATCTTAGCAAATAGGGAGTTGAAGTTTTGGGGAGCAACAAAGAATGTCGAGACAAAGGGAAGGCAAAGTTCAACATTATAACTAATAAAAGTTGGATTAGATGACTTGGGGACATTGTTTAGAATAACAAGCAAAGCAAGTCTCTTAATTCTTCCCTTTGGAATTATATAGACTGAACTGACCCATCTCAGGCATAGCTGAACAATTCCAGTCTTCTCTCTCAGTCACCTTTGGTTGCTCCAATGATTTTACCAAAGGTAGATCAGAATGTGTGTTTCGGTGAGCAGATTTGCTCACATAAGTGAAACAATGAAATGGGGGCAAGCAAGAGGCAGGCTACAACCTACCTACTTGCTTATTTCTTTGATATCATCTATAGGATAAGTCATTCTTCCTCTTTTGGTAGGTGGGGAGCAAGGCTAAGAGGCCATAATTTTTCTCCTTCAAAATTCTTTCCCTTTATGGAACTTAGAATAGGGTGATTATAGCTTAATATCTAAGACGGACCTAACTTTGTTCCCAGAATGCACCTGCATTGGGTAATCTGTGTAAAACACAACACATCATATAATTCTTTATATGAATTTTTATAATGTGTTTTGAATTTTTTTTGGTGGTATAATCTGTCTTTGATAGCATAGGGAAGGATAATTCATATAAAAGCTGAAGAATGATGGTTTAATGTATTGAACAGAGTATACCATGAGCAAAAGCTTGTTGATTTGGATAAGTCTCTACCTTGTTTCTTTAGGAGAATGTCATTTATGACTCCTCTTGCATTTGTATACCTTCGTAATTCTCAGTAACATAGAAATTTGATTTATAGGTATTTTCATAAAGTATATATTTTATGTAAAATATTTTGATGCATCTCACTTATTTTTTAATTGCATATATTATATTGACCCCTAACATCTATTATTAATGACATACCTCCCCAACTTCCCAAATCCTTATCATTAACATTTTTTTTTTTTAATTTTTAGACAGAGTCTTGCTCTGTTGCCCAGGCTGGAGTGCAGTGGTGCAATCTCGGCTCACTGCAACTTCTGCATCTGGGTTCAAGCAATTCTCCTGCCTCAGCCTCCCGAGTAGCTGGGACTACAGGCATGTGCCACCATGCCCAACTAATTTTCTGTATTTTTAGTAGAGACGGGGTTTCACCATGTTAGCCAGGGTGGTCTTGATCTCCTGACCTCATGATCCACCCGCCTTGGCCTCCCAAAGTACTGGGATTACAGGCGTGAGCCACCGTGCCCGGCCTATCATTAACATTTTTATTTATCTCAGAATCATAGTATCAGGATATCTTGAAGGATTTGGCCAAATATATTTCAGCAACATATTCAACAACATTATGTTAAACATGAAAAACGTGAAAATCACATAGGTAACTACATATTGAGAGACTAAAGGGAGCAGAAAAGCAAGGTACTGATAATACAGAAGGGTTGTTGTTCCTAGAATGGAAATAGCTGAGATTGCAAAGGGGCAATTAGGTAGATGTCATGGTATTAGCATAACTTTATATATGTATACGCATACTGTGTTCATTTATGAGCGGCAGTAAACCTATAGTGATGCAGTCTAAAAGAAAGAAACAGAGAAATTGAGTAATATGATTTAGAAAATAACAAAGAATCTGTTATAAAGTAATAATTATCACATGAAATCTGACTTTCATATTTTCTCAAGCACTTTGAAATGTACGAGGTTCTGTTCCAAGTATAAAACTTGCTGAAGAACATTTTTTTCAAATGTATAGACAAAACGTAAAAACAATTTGATAAGTTCTCATTTCAGAAAATTTATGTCAGTGACATGAAAACACATCAGTAAATGCAGTGTTAACAATTTAATCGAGTAATTTGCCTGTCATCACGACTCCTGGGTAATGTCAAGCTGTTTACAGATAATATAATTTTTGGTAGAAAAAAATCTATCCATTGGACATTTTTCATTTCACCTTATGGGAAATATTTTATTATAGTTGACAAGTTTCCAAAAAGAGATTATTATGAAAGTAATTATTCTAGCAGTAACTGCTCAGATAAGTGATCTGTATAAATATTTTTCTCAATCTCTGAATAGAATCACAATCAGGAGTATTGGGATTACATGTAATCCAACTTCTAGCTCTATCATTATGTATTTGTGTCATGTCAGACATTATTTTTTACCGGTTGGTCCTCAATTTTCTCACCTCTTGTCCGTAGCTTTGAATAAATCAAGTTATGGTACATTGTGTTTATTGCTTGTCAGTAAAGGCAACTAACTATAATAAGATATTTTGCATAAGGTTAGAATATATTACAGTTATTTAATAAAATTAACTGATTAAAATGCAGGGAATATTTTTCAAAAAGAGAAGGATGATTTTAAGGGTGGGATCCAGTCGTGAGAGTTGCATGAGTTTGCAGGCAGAAGTACCATAAAATATTAAATAAAGGAGGTTCTTGAATGCCAAGTTGAGGAGTGTAAATATATTTAATATTTGTAGGGTATGGAAGGCAGTTTCCCTCATTGAGTGAATATAAAAGGCCATATTACATTGAGTGAATATAAAAGGCCATATTAACCCATGAGAGTTATCTGCAGTTAGCATTTGTGTTGAAGTAAAGTTGCACTAAATGTATGTAGGGTTATAGGAGGGTGATTTAGATCATATGAAACTGTGAAGGGAGAAGAACATACCAGGATGAAAGAGGTAATTTAAGAGTCAAAGCTACAGATATTTCAAGTAATATGTAGGAGAAAAAGAAGCTTAACTTCAATTTCATTGAGGATAGTGAAAATCCATCTCAGTAGTGTTCAGGATGATAACAGATTGCAAAAGAAATGGAAGGAAGAGATGGTGAGAAAAATTAAGGCAGCTGGCATACATCATATCTTCTAGGGGTCTGGCAATGAAGAAAAATAGAGAAAAACTTCCTAAAATATTGGGATGAAATTTACTTAATTGCATTTTGGCATGTTCTTGACGCTTTTTAACTTCTCGTCTGTGGTTTGTCAGAAGTAAAGACAGCTTTTCACATTTCCTGTCTTTTCAAATTTGGCTTCCAAGCCATGTTGAGGATGGAGTTATCTTCAAATTTCAGGGGTGTGATGTTGCATATTGGACCACAGATGCTCCTCAATTCTGTGAGGATTTTTCATTATTTTGATTTCTTTTTTCCTATAAAAGTTTGCATTTCACCCTTCTCATTTTTCCCTCAGTTGTTAGAGGCTGCCTTAGTGAGCTCTAAATTCTCTGGCAGATGGTACTCAGGGATGACTTTGAGAGAATTCCTAGGTTTCAAAGACATATACCTTTTCCCTGCCTCCTTGAGTAATTTATGTTCTTTGGCTTCTCTTACCCATGACAATGGGCCCTGAAGGAGACCCAAATCTAATCTGAGATGTAATCTCCAGAGAAAACTGAACCACTGGGGAAGGCTCAGTTGTGGACAACCTGTGTCCTAAGGTGAGAAAGAGGGCCACTAGCATAAAAACAACTTGAACGGAACTTCCTTGACAAGCCAATAAATTCTAATAACAAAAGGCAAAGGAAAAAGTTCCCTATAGAAGCTAAGGATTTTCCAAAGCCTAATGCTCATTTTTTATATCCTTCTTTGTGTGGTCAAAGGTTGATTCTTCCTTTACCAGATACAAAAAAGCGCTTAATTTAAAATTTGAAATCAAATTTTAGAGACATAAACTATAAATAAATACATTTGCCTTTCAAATTTTTAGAACATTATCCTAGTTAATTCAAAATTTTATTTGAGATGAAAGGCGATTTAAGCTAATTTTGATTGGATCATTTATTATTATTATTTTTTGCAGTGTATTAGTTAACTACTGTTATATAACAAATTACCCCAAAACTTAATGGCTTACAGCATCAAAAATATATTAGCTCATAGTTTTTGTGGGTTAGGAATCTGGATGCTGTATGCCTAGTGCTCAGGGTCCTTCACAAGATTGCCATCAGGTTGTCAACTGGGGATGTAGTCATCTGAAGGCTCATGTGAGCGAGTATCAAATTCCAAGCTCACTCACTTGGTTCAAGTTTTTGACATCTGCTGGCTGGAGACCACTTGTTTGCCTTGTACAACATGGCAACAGTCTCTCTAGTTAGTATGAGCAAGCCCCAGAAGCACATTTGCCATATTCTAATTATTAGATACAATTCAATAGGCTCGAGGTGAGGGGATTACACAAGGACAAGGATACTGGGAGGTGGGATCATGGGAAACCGTTTTACATGCTGCCTACCACTCACGTAATATCCTAGTATAATAAAATCATCAGTTCTTACTAATGAGGACATTTTACCTTTTAGTTTTGATTCATAAAACATTCATTGCCCAACAGAGAAAATGATGCTGAATTGTAATTTTATAAGGAGAAACCATAAAATAAAAGACTTGTAGAAGTGTTCTCTTTTGCCCCTTCTTGGTTTTTGTTTGCAAAAAATTATGAAAAATTTTCAGCAGTGAAAGATTAAAATATTAACAAAATTATATATAGCTTTTACTATTTTTTAAATGCAAAAATTCATTTGTGTTTCCTACACAAGTAACCAGATTTAAAAATTCTACTATAGACACTTGTAAACACAAACATTCATATTTAAAATGTATTAAATATAATATTTTAATTTTTCAAAATTTTAATTTTATAATGATTTGATATTTTATTCTTAAGCTAGTAATGACATTGGGTTTTTTGATCAGGAAACAGGAAATAAGAGATATTAAAGACATGGAAAATTATGCATGGATCTAGAAATATAACATAAATTTAACTTCTCAGTATATCCTAACACATATATTTTTTCTTCTAAAATGGAAATAAATTGCAACCAAATAAAACCTTATATTTGTGTATTAGATATTGTAATACTTTACTGCAGAAATATATATAATATATACGTTATATTTGTGTATTAGATATTTTAATACTTCACTGCATATATATATATAAAACCAAAAACCAAAATGTCGATTTCCTATACTTCTAGTGAACAGAAATGTGTATTTATATATGGCATTATAAATTTATAGAAGGGCCTTGGACATCCTCTAGTCCTAGGTTTGTACTGTGTATCTAACTAAACTGAAACACAAAGGCATCAAGTGAAATGCTGAAGGCTACACCTAAGTAGCTGAAGTAAATCCACTTTAAGTATATGCATGCTTACTACACTTTAAAAAACTTTTATGTCTTGACATTATTGAAATATTCTGCAGACCCTTTGCATAGAATCACAGGGCCAGAATAATTTTAAATTATATTTACTTAGTCTAGATCTTGTCATCACAAATCTGAGAATGGAGCTAAACATCACAGCCTGTAGGATTCCTCCATTCTATTTTTGGAGCCAATGAAGTTTCTTATATTTGGCCAGCCCTCTCTCAAATGCTTGAAATTGGGTAACATTGTTCCTGTGAGGGGAGGTCGAATATCACAGAGGTTATCTCATAAAACCTCATCATTTTTACAATGCCATGATATATAGACACTTAGATGGGGAGTTTGGAAGAGTAAAATAAAGGTCAATTAGAAAACTATGCACATGTTCATGTAAGAGATGATGGTGACATTGACTGAGGTTATAATCATGGGGATGAAAAGGCTATTTTTTGAAAATGTCATTCTCCTAATCAAAAAACTTCAGTACTATCCCATTCACATTTTTTAAAGGCCAAACTTCTAAATTGAACTTTTATAAACGTTGTTGAGCATTTGCAGTATTTTTCTTTCATAGAAAAAGAAGCACTATTTTTCTTATAGTAAATGCAATAAGCTTTTAATCCCCTTGAAATTCACTCCACCTGAAATTCACTCTACCATCCATTCTTTAAAAATATAATCCTTTCTTCAAGTCCCTGCTCAAATCCCTCCTGCTCCAACAAGACATCCCTTGTGAGCCTAGCTGCTTTTATTCCTCCTACCTCTAATCTCTTCAATATTTCTTTGTTTTGTTGTGCTTTTATCAAAGGCACCAACAGATGCTGCCTTTTATGACAGTTAGGGTTATCTATCTGTGAACCACTAGATCATGCTTCGCAAGGCATTGTATTCCCTGTGTCCAGCACTGAGCTTTGCACCAAGGGCACATTTCATAAGTATTTTTTGTAAGATAAATGGAAATAATGAATTCATTACTAGAGCTGATGGTGCCCTCAGAGCAACTGATCTCAGATATATTTGTGGCTGAGGTCAACAAAAGATGAGACAATTACTGGTTTTATATCTCTTAAAAGCTGAGTCAAACCTTTGATAAATTTACTGTGACTGGAAACCTATTCCATATTTATTTCACTATTAACTCTTCTCCAGTTTTCAGCATAATTTATATGCACCTTACTCTATGAAAACTTCTAAGAACAGTTTGCCAGTTCATTATTTATGCCAATGTCTATAACTTAAAAGTAAATTATTCCTATTTTGCTTAATTTAATTTTATTATACATCAACCATTTGATAAATATACATAAACACTTTCATAGTTATGTTATGTAACATTTACTAATATAGATTTTAAAGCACATATAATTTGTATAGTTGCCATGCAAACATCAGACTATCAAATATTGATAAACTGGTTATTGATAGAAAATCCAGTCTCTACATTTAAGAAAGCGATTTTTTTCTTCTAATTACAGAAGGAGTATCCCTTATCCGAAATGCTCAGGACAAGAAGTGTTTCACATTTTGGATTGTTTCAGATTGTGGGATATTTGCATTATACCTAGGTTCAGTATTCCTAATCCAACATGCCTCAATGAGTACTTCCTTTGAGCATGATGTTGGTGCTCAGAAAGTTTCAGATTATGGAACATTTTGGATTTTGGAGTTCTGGATTCGACATGCTCAACCTGTATTATTTTCTTCTCAATTTCACCACTTTATTGTCTTCCATAGTCAAAGAAAGGTATGAGTCAAAGATACCAGACTTAGAGGGAAGAAAATCCCATTGAGGCTACTGTCTATGCATAAACAAAGGAAATTCAAATATCTCCACAGAAGTTATTACAAATTTACATATTAAAACATGGACCAACTCCCCTTTTCTAAATTGGCAACTATAATTCCACTCAAGTGACAGGTTTGTGTACAAATAAGAGGATAAGCTGTTAGCAGTTACTGAACACTGAGACCAAATCATAACTCAGGATTGCAAAGTGCTCATAAATGTGGAGAGATATAGACATTGCCCAATAATTAATTTTAAATTTTTACCAAAATTAGACTTCTTATAATTTCATTAAAAGTCACAAAAGAATCAAATCAGTATAATTCTTAATTTACTCTGAAAGGCATTTTCTTTACATTTTCCTAACATCTGTATTATTAGAATATCTTTGGCCTTGTATCATTACTAAACGAGATATTTGAAGGAAATGACATTTTAGGAGTTCTAAATGAGGGACAGATCTCCTCCATATTCCATAATCCAAAATGGTGCCTTCTTGAGGAAGGATAAATGTGGAGAAGAAAGGAGAGGGGAGCCTGCTTAATGAGATGCAGCTGGATTCATAGTGTGGCCTGATAGTAAGTCCCAAATCAAATTCTTACTCACATGCTTTTGAGATAGCCTCCCATTAGAATCCCTTTCCTCTCTTCCCATCCCACTTACTTAGCATGGCAGAGGGTAGGCAGATGCCAGGTGTATTTTATTATGGGGTCAATGAGTAACAATTCTGTTCCTCTCTCTTTTGAAGCCTCTTATAATATGGCTAAAATGTTATAAAGCAATCATATTTTATTCTTTTCCCCAGCCCACATCCTGAATGTTAAGCAAAAAAGGGGAGACTGAATATTACATTGAGGATGAACTGCAAAATACTAAAGTCCCTTATGATAGTGTTTAATCCTTTATTGATCAATGTTTCACAAAGATGCATTGACCATTACCACTGCTGTACCTTTGGTAAGATCCATTTATCTGCCTGGAACATCCTCTCATTTCTCATTTATCTCACTTATATCCTACTGATATTTCCAGACCTTGTTGAAGTACACCTTCTACATGAAACTAATTTTTTTTTTTTTTCTTGAGACAGAGTGTCACTCTTGTCACCCAGACTGGAGTGCAATGGCAGGATCTCAGCTCACTGCAACCTCCGCTTCCCGGGTTCAAGCTATTCTCCTGCCCCAGTCTCCTGAGTGGCTGGGATTACAGGTGTCCGCCACCACACCCAGCTAATTTTTTGTATTTTTTGTAGAGACAGGGTTTCACCATGTTGGTCAGGCTGGTCTCGAACTCCTGACCTCAGGTGATCCATCCACCTCAGCCTCCCAAAGTGCTGGGATTACAGGTGTTAGCCAAGGCACCCGACCGCTTTCTAATTTTTTAATCTACTTTAGATGAATCACACCCTCCTTTGAAATCTTCCTGAATATTGCCTATACCTTGTGATAGAGACAGCAGAGTATAGCACTGTCTTTCCCAAAATATCTTTGTAATATCCTTATTTGAAAGGAAATGTTGAAGACTTAAAAAGTATATTGATGTATGGAAGTCTTTGAAAAGTCCTTGAGTAAATGAAGAAGTTTGTCCACCTTTAAAAACTGAACATTTCTTAAACTTCTACAACAATTGCATCTTTATTTCATGTAATAACCTTCTTGCAAAACACACTGGAGAAACAGAAATACATACAGGTTTGGGGCCAGACAGACTTGAGTTTATACCTTACTTCCTTGGCTTGATAAACAATCTCATTACATTTACTTAAATCACTTTAAGCTCCTGTTTTTGCATTAGGCATAAAGAAATGTTTCATACCAGTAGATATTCCAAAATATGCTTCTTTTATATTGTTTCTCCACAGGCCCTGAAATTCAATTGTTTTATGCAGTTTAGTGTGTTTTCTCATAGAGAGCAGGAAATATGTTGTGTACATCTTTTAAATATTAATTACAATCTTGCACATGCTAGATGTGGGATTGATTATTTCTGCCTGAGTAAAGCTTTATAGTGTGGCTACATTGTTTAGCATTTCTGATGTAGAAGATATACAACTTTTAGATTCATTGACAAAAATGTTTTATATTAGTTCTAATTTTGAATGTCCGATGTCATTATTCTCTTACATCAACCATACATTTGAGAGTTGGTGGATTTTTGGGTTGTTTATGTAATTTCATGAGTATATTCAATCTCAGTTATTCCTCATGCTGAAACTGTCTTATATTATTGTTACTGCTAATGCATATCAGAAGATCATGTGATTCTGGTGGTGCTGTGACTATGACAATTTCATAATTCAAGATATTTATAAAATCACATTATGGGAATATTCCTTAAATAGTGGACTCTCTTTAATAGGCATACTCACATCTACAAATACATAACTTTGTTTTAGCCAGAATGTACTCTTTATCTCTGAGAAAGTTTGGATTGTGGTTTTGAAAGATGATTCCTTTTGATTTTGAATTCATTTCTTACAATTAGTCTAATGATCCATTCTTTCCTGGAGGGCTTAATTTGTGAGTTCTCTCCTCTGTAACAACATGAAATCTCCTTGAAAAGAACAAGTTCAGTTTATTTAGACTGAGGCCATTGCAATAAAGAACAAAGTTCAGTTTGTGCTCTTCTCTAAGTGCCATAGATTAAATTATTCTGATTTTCCCCAAGGTTAATGGGCACAGGGTGACATTTAAATGATATTGTAATAATCTAATAATTTCCAGTGCTAATTAGTACAACCCCAAACCATGAGTGAACATAATTAAAAACTCTTTCTCTGTTGGAGGGGAAGTACCATAACTTCACAACTAATCTAATGGTAGGTGCTTCATTATAGTTTATGCAAACATTGAATTTTACTATAAATATTTGGATAAATTATATTCCAAGCAGTACTAACAGTCAATTCTCATTTTTTCTGCATTGCCCGCTTTATGTACAGCCCCCACACATAGATCAGTGAGGAGCTGCTATGTCTCCTGTGCCCGGTAGGCCAGACCTAGAAACATGAAGGAACATAGATGGGCAATGAGTATCACGAGAAGAACCTGGGCTTTGGAGTCCAAACTGGATGTGAATCTTGGCTCTCGAAACCACATTTTATTTATCTATGATGCCTGCCTCACAAAATTTTAGTAAAAATTCAATCTTTACTAAGGCTATATTAAAATATGTAATCGTTTTACATACATCATGTATATGTAAAATGCCTGGCAGAGTGCCCTGATGCTAAGAGCTCTCATATATATAGTTCCCTTTTACTATGAAATTTTACTATGGAATCACTTTACAGTCTTATATTTATCAATAATAAGTAATGTAGGTATTCTATTTCTAGTTCTAAATTACTCAGGCCTACTCTTTTTCTCTTGGAGTCAGCTGCATATTTGATAGAATCTTCTTCCCATGACTTTGAGACTGTGTCATGAGTGGCAGTGGCCTTTGTGGAGTAACTATTACCAGAGTGATTTGGGGAAGGATTAAATTGTCATCTCTCCACTGTACTCCCCCTTTCTAGTTTAATGGTTTAAAAAACGGTTTATTGGTTGTTAGGATTATGTGCTAATAATATTAGTTAAGCTTTTAGAAAGTTTGGAAAGTGAGAAGCTGCTAAGGAATGGAATCAGTTCCCTATGTCCTCAACTAGAAGCTCTTTTCCCCTCCAGTACTTGTTTGTGGTATCCTTCAAGAGCTGGTAGGCTTATTAACTTTCCTGCCTCAGTAATGTGTGCATAATATATAAACTAAAGAAGCGCTGAGCTGGAAAATTGATTTTATGCTTATAATGGTTGAAAATTTCTACCAAGCCTAATAATATTACTATTTTTTTCTCTAAGAGCTACTATTTTCCCTTGTAAAAATAGCAGGAGAGGATTATGTATAGTTCTAATTTTACCATGCTCCTCCTGAATACAGTTCTACTAGGAACACTTAATGCTTTTTTCTTTTTTATTCTTTAATGACTGCCTAGTATATTGTCTCAGTATTATAAGTCTCTTTCCTTACCAGATTTTCAGTATATGACTTATGAGGGAAGCCAGTCAACTCAGATCATTTTTTATTTCTGAGATTTATGTAAAGTTAATTATATCTTAAATATAATTGTGTCAAATTAGTCAGATATTTTTCTTTATCTTCCTTCTAGTTCCAACCTACTCAATTACCTTTACTTCTCTCTACACCTTCTCATGAACCGTAGTGTTCAGCTAAATGAAATACCTACCGTGTGCACTCCATACATTATCTACTTCCATGACTTTTCTTATGTTGTTCCTTTCTCAATTTGTCCTTACTTTACTCTTTACATGTCTTACTTCTACCTATTCTTCAAGGTTCTACTAAAACTATATTCTTCCACATAACATTCTTTCATCTATCCATGATTTCTGAATCTCTTTTAATCTTTATAATATTTAATTCAAATACATGGATTATGTCACATTTTATTACATATTTGTAAACTCATGGGTCTGTCTTACCCTTAGTCCTAGTCTATACACCAAATGAAATAAGAAATTATGTCTATGTTATTTAATACTTAGGTTTCATCCACATGGGGAAAAATAAACTCTAAGAATCAGACAAAAATTATTTTAAATAAGGCTAACTTATTTATACCATAGTCATACCCATATGAACTTAATGTGATAAAATTAATTAATTACTAGTATGCACAGATAAATATGAGGTATGAAAGCTGATTAAAAAAAACATTGTTGCCCCTGAGGGATAAAATTTTAATGGAGAAGAAAGACATATAAACATCACATTAGTACAAATCAAGGTTGATAAACACTTAGACAAGTGCCAATAGAGCACCTGATAATATCGAGAGGAGAGGTCATTTCATCTTAAAATTCATGATAATATAAAGCATTCCTTTTTGAAGGAAATTGAAGAAGGCTATCTCTTTAGAGAGTAGAAGGGTTTCTATCCCTCATCAGTATTGAGAACAATACAGTTTTGAAAATAAAGAAATATAAATTTAACATCTAAAAGAATCTCAAGTGCTCATTTCGGCAGTACATATACTAAAAGAATCTCAAACATTCCCAAGGCAAATGTTTCAGTTAAAAGGGGGTTAACCAATACACTTAAAATGCAAACACTACTTTGTGAAACATGTTGAAATTAAAAATAATAAAGCCAAACTATTTGGAATGTCATATACTTATTAAATATATAATTTCCTGCTACAAGGCCAAATATATTTTTTTTCTTTCCAGTCCTAAAATATGCCCTGTATCGTCAGTGTAGTTTGTAGGTCTGTTCATCAAAAGAGTGGGAAGTATATCATGCCAGAATGCATTTGCTATTCCCCTATCAAGTGATCATCATTACATTATTGGCTTTAGAATTATTAGCTTCTGTACCAGGATCTGACCTTAATTTTAACTACAAATGTGGGAATAGTTTTGACAAGGCATATAGTTTTGGTAAGTTACCTCACACTTCTGGGTCCTAATTTTATCTTTAAATGCTTGTTATGTTACTTATTACTTTCATATGAGAATTTTGATAATATGTTGTATTAAAAAATTATTAGTTTTATGGTGATCGATTAATGAGGAAATTCTCTGCAAGTGATGTTTCTTTACAAGAAAAGCACCCAGGCTGGAAACAATATAAATATTATAAAAATATGTGAATCAACACTGTCAATTCATATTATTTTTCTTAGTATATTTTTAGTTTACTGAATTCATATGCTTGCTAGGAGCTAGAAGCTTTATATATATTCCCACTTTATATGATAATATAAGAAGATCAAACTATTATATCCCACAGGGGAAATATTTTAAAGCTTTCACAATTGCTAGTTTTCCTCTTAACACAATTTCTTGATTATAGAATTTAAGCTATTATACTGCTATCTATCTATCTATCTATCTATCTACTAAATTTTATCTATCTATTTGTCTATCCATTTCTATAGCTAGACTATAATCTCTTCAAGACGGGTATCTGACTTCAGTTTCTACTACTAGTTCCTAATGCAGTGGTACAGTGCTTGGCATATGTACATATTCCTATGGTGTGTGCTAAAGGAAGGAAAGAAATTAACAAGTCTTTTTCTCCCATGTTGTATAGGCCCAGTACTAGTTGCTCTCAGACACTAGTGAATAATTTATTACTGTTCATGGTTTAAAGAATGCTGATAATTGAGTGTATTGGTTTGTTATTGCTGTGTAACAAATTACCACAAACTTAGCAATTTAAAATAGCACATATTTATTAATTCACACTTTTGTATGTTAGAAGTCTGGCACTGTGTGGTTCTCTCCTCAGGGTATCACAAAGAAGAAATCAACTATTAGCTAGGGGTTGAGTTTACGTATACAATCCCCATGTGTAAGCTAGGAATATTTGGAAACAGTGGAGGTTCATGTGTTCTTCGCTGACTATTTATGGTTTTGAAGGCCTAAGAGGTTTCAATAAACTGTGTAGATATGCCTAGCAGCTGGCGCAAAATTTTTGGTGAAGTACTTAATTTGGGGAGGTATGTGTGATGCATGTTAAAATAAAAGTAAAAGCTACTCGACAGAGAGCATCTCAAAATATGATTTTCATGCATAGAAAAAAAGCTAAAAAATCTTTATTATTATTCAATTCAATATGGAAATATTTGTTTTTTTTTAAGATGGAAAATGATGCCACAGAGTCATTATTCTGCATAGCACGTAACTCTCTAATTGCATTTAGAGGAATAAAATAAAGTTTGCCAACAACGAAAAAGGGGGACCAGAAAATTTGTTGACAGCATATCCAATGAACACAGTTTCGGACAATAGGATGCATGTTAAGCCTGACTGGATCTATTCATTCTCCTGTCAACAGCTGGCATGCCTCCTTCACAATGGCAGAAAAGCTACAGGAAGTTTCTCTTTGGAAAACATGTTGAGAAATGTTCTTGTCTCTCTATGCTCCTTACTGTACATCGAGATATTTTTCTAGAGAATGAGTGAAGAAATTATGCTATTACTATAGAGTGATAACGAATTTACACTATGTAAAGGGACAGTACAGATATTGTTTTATTCACACTAAAAGCAAATAATTGGAAGAATTTCTATGTAACTATGAAAACTAGAAATAAATGGTGCTATAATGTGCAAAAGATGATACATTTTCAGGCACATATTATAGAGTTTCAAAGTATGACTAGTATGTGAAATGCTGGTACTCAGTTGTGAATGATTTTCACTGCAATGGTTAGGTAGGAAAGCTTACTATTAAAAGTTTTTGAATCTTATATCCCCGTTTCTGAAGAGCTGCCCACTCTGGAGATTTGTTTCACTGTGGTTAACATTGTACCTCTCATTTACTTACTTGTCAGAGGTTTTATTCAGTTAGTATCTTTTTGTAAATAGTTACACCTTAAAAATTTAAAAATGATCAGATTTGTATTTGATTGTTCACTACTTTACTTGCAAAAACAAGTATTACAGAAAAGTAATATGTTGACATTAGTTTATGTATGAAATAACCTGCAATACCACCAAACCTTATTGGATCAGATATCCTCCAATTGACATTAGCAAGCTTTCTAATGATGTCATTTCTTCTTTTTTTAAATTCCTTTATAATTCCCTGACTTTTTTAACTTCAAAATTGTATTCTTCTCAAATAATAGAATATGTTGTTTTCTACTACATATAAATGATTTATCTACACAGTGGTTTTTCTTATTTCTGAGTTAGATACCTGATAGGCTTAAATTTGCAACTTCTAGAGGAAAATGTGCTTGCTTAGATTCACGGCATATTTGAATATCTATAGCATTACTGAACTGTGATGATTTCTGCTGCTTCATTATATCTTAATTCAAGAAGGATACTTGGAATTTGTTAAATATTTGCTCTAATAAATCTAATTGCATTTAGAGAAATAAAACAAAGTTCGGGAAAATAGGATCCTAGAGCTTGCAGCTTTTCAGGACATTCTCTTCAAATGTTTAGTGATTTATAAAAGCATCTACAAGGTGAAGTCAAAGGCAGATAAACATGAGATATGATCTCTTGCCAACAATTTTGTCTCAAGAACTTAGTATACATACTTTAAATATTCTTTAGAAGTCTTACTACACTATTAATTTTACGATTGGTGATATCTTTTAAAATATTCAATCACATAATCATATTTTATCTATCTATTCAATGAACTTCTACTACTTATCTAATATGCAATAAACACATTTCTTTGCATTGGTAATTCAGAGTTAACACAGCAAACAAAACCCCTTGCCCTCATGGAAAGTGCATTTGAAAGAGAAGGAAATAATAAACAAGAGATATATAGTTAGGATATGTAATGTATCAGATAGCCATATAAACTATGAAGAAAAATAAAGCAGGAATGGCAGAAAGTGATTGAAGACAGAGGCTGCAATTTTAAACAGGGTCATCAAGGAGGGTCTCACTAAGAAGTTGAGCAAGACCGGAAGCAGTTGAGGAAGAAGCTGTGTTTTTCTGTAAGAAGAGAAGCATTACAAGTAGAAGGAATAACAAGATCAGGACTGCTGAGATGGGAATATACTTTTTGTATTGCAGGAGCAACAAAAAGACTTGGGTGAATGGATGTCAGTGAGGAAGAGGCCAAATACTAGCATCTGAGGTCTGAAATTTAACAAAGTGTCTGATTACAGAAGACTCAGTAAGCCCTGGGAGGATTTTGACTGTTTCTACAGGTGTGTCGCGATGCCATTCAAGGCTGCCCTGACATACCAAGAAACTTTTCCAACAATCTTTTGTCTCCCCATGGTTTCTCTCAGTTTTTTGTTGGTTCCTCAGATATGTGCTACCTTTATTCTTCTGAAGTTTCTGAATATTTGATTTTGGTGGAGGGAATGAGGAACTCTACTAGTCTGTCATCTTGTCAGAACTTGAAGTGCAAAATTTCATTAAAAAATATATTTTTTTTCAGTTTTATTTCAAGTTCAGAGGTACATGTGCAGGTTTGTTATATAGGTAAACTTGTGTCATGGGGGTTTGTTCTACAGATTATTTCAATACCCAGGTATTTAGCCTAGTACCCATTAGTTATGTTTTCTGATCCTATCCCTCTTCCCACCCTCCACCCTCCAGTAGGTCCCAGTGTCTGTTGTTCCCCTCCGTGTGACCATGTGTTCTCATCATTTAGCTCCAACTTATAAGTGAGAATGTGCTATATTTGGTTTTCTGTTCTGCATTAGTTTGCTAGAGATAACAGCTTCCAGCTCCATCCATTTTCCTGAAAATAATATGATCTTGTTCTTTATTATGGCTGCATAGTATTCCATGATGTATATGTACCACATTTTCTTTCTTTTTTTAAATTCCCAACTTTTAAGTTAAAGGGTACATGTGCAAGATGTGCAGGCTTGTTACATAGGCAAAAGTGTGCCATGGTGGTTTGGTGCACAGATCATCTTATCACCCAGGTGTTAAGCCAGCATCCATTATTCTTCCTGATGCTCTCTCTCCTCCCACCCCACACCCTCCAACAGGCCCCAGTGTATCTTGTTACCTGACATGTGTCCATATGTTCTTATCATTTTGCTCCCACGTATAAGTGAGAAAAGGTGGTACTTGGTTCTCTGTTCCTGAATTAGTTTGCTGAGGATAATGGCCTCCAGTTCCATCCATGTCCATGCAAATAACATGATCTCATTCATTTTTATGGCTGCATAGTATTCTGCGGTGTATATGTACCACATTTTCTTTATCCTGTCTAACATTGATGAATGTTTAGGTTGAGTCCATGTCTTTGTTATTGTGAATAGTGCTGTAATAAACATTCATGTGCATGTATCTTTATAATAAAATGATTTATATTCCTTCGGGTATATACCCAGTAGTGAGAGTGTTGAATCAAATGGTATTTCTGTCTCTAGGTCTTTGAGGAATCACCACATTGTTTTCTACAAAGGTTGCACTAACTTGCATTCCTGCCAACATTGTAAAAACATTCCTTTATTTTCCACAACCTTGCCAGCATCTGTTGTTTATTGACTTTTTAATAATATCTATTCTGAGTGGTGTGAGATGGTATCTCATTGTCGCTTTGATTCCTATTTCTCTAATAATCAGTGGGGTTGATCTTTTTCATGTTTTTTTGGCTACATGTATGCCTTCTTTTGAGAAGTGTCTGTTCATGTCCAATGCCCACTTTTTAATGTTTTTTTTTTTCTTGTGAGTTTAAGTTCCTTGTACATGCTGGATATTAGACCTTTGTCAAATGGATAGATTGCAAAAACTTTCTCCCATTCTGTAGGTGGTATTTTTACTCTGTTGATACTTTCGTTTGCTGTGCAGAAGAGCTTTAGTTTAATTAGATCCCATTTGTCAATTTTTGCTTTTGTTGCATAACTTTTGATGTTTTTTCATGAAATCTTTGCCTATGCCTGTGTCCTGGAGGGTATTGCCTAGGTTTTCTTCAAGGGTTTGTTTAGTTTACCATGTTATATTTAAACATTTAATCCATCTTGAGTTGATTTTCGTATGTGGTGTAAGGAGGAGGTCCAGTTTCAGTCTTCTGCATATGGCTAGTTAGTTATCAGAGCACCATTTATTGAACAGGGAATCTTTTCCCCATTCCTTGTTTTTGTCCTTTATCAAAGATCAGATGGTTATAGTTGTTTAGTCTTATTTCTGGGCTCTCTATTATATTTCATTGGTCTGTGTGTCTGTTTCTATACCAGTACCATGCTGTTTTGGTTACTGTAGCCTTGTAGTATAGTTTGAAGTAAGATAGCATGAAGACTTTGGGTTTGTTCTTTTTGCTTAGGATTGTCTTGGCTATTCAGGCTCTTTTTGGCTCCATACGAATTTTAAAATATCTTTTTCTAATTCTGTGAAGAATACCAATGTGAGTTTAATGGGAATAACATTGAATCTATAAATTGCTTTGAGCAGTGTGGTCATTTTCACGATATTAATTCTTCTTATCGATGAGCATGAAATGTTTTTCCATTTGTGTCATTTCTGATTTATTTGAGCAGTGGTTTATAGTTTTTCTTGAAGAGATCTTTCACTTCCCTTGTTATCTCCTAGGTATTTTATTCTTTTGGTGGCATTTGTGAAGGAGAGATCATTTGTGATTTGATGCTCAGCTTGTCTGTTTTTGGCATATAGGAATGCTACTGGTTTTCACATATTTATTTTTATCTTGAAACTTTGCTAAAGTTGTGTATGAGTTTAAGCAGCTTTTCAACTGAGATGATGGAGTTTTCTAGATACAGCTTTATGTCATCTGCAAACAAAGATATTTTGACTTCCTGTCTTTGTATTTGAATGTCTTTCTTTCTTTCTTTTGCCTGATTGCCCTGGCTAGAACTTCCAATACTATGTTGAATAGGAGTCTTGACAGTGGACAAGCTTGTCTTGTGCTGGTTTTACAGGGGGAGTGCTTCCAGTTTTTGCCACACAGTATGATATTGGCTGTGGGTATAGCACATATGGCTCTTATTATTTTGAGGTATGTTCCCTCAATACCTGGTTTATTGAGAGTTTTTAATATGAAGGGATGTTGAATTTCATGGAAGGTGTTTTCTGAATCTATTGAAATAATCACATGGATTTTGTTTTTAGTTCTCTTTATGTGATGAATCACATTTATTGATTTGCCAACAAAGATCAAAAAAGACAAAGAAGGCCGTTACATAATGGTAAAGGGATCAATTCAACAAGAAGAGCTAACTATCCTAAATATATATGCACCCAATACAGGAGCACCCAGATTCATAAACCAAGTCCTTAGAGACCTACGAAGAGACTTAGACTCCCACACAATAATAATGGGAGACTTTAACACCCCACTGTCAACATTAGACAGATCAATGAGACAGAAAGTTATCTTTTCTGTCTCAAGGATATCCAGGAATTGAACTCAGCTCTACACCAAGTGGACCTAATAGACATCTACAGAACTCTCCACCCCAAATCAACAGAATATACATTCTTCTCAGCACCACACTATACTTACTCCAAAACTGACCACATAGTTGGAAGTAAAGCACTCCTCAGCAAATGTAAAAGAACAGAAATTATAACAAACTGTCTCTCAGACCACAGTGCAATCAAACTAGAACTCAGGATTAAGAAACTCACTCAAAACCACTCAACTACATGGAAACTGAACAACCTACTCCTGAATGACTACTGGGTACATAACGAAATGAAGGCAGAAATAAAGATGTTCTTTGACACCAACAAGAACAAAGACAAAACATATCAGAATCTCTGGGACACATTCAAAGCAGTGTGTAGAGGGAAATTTATAGCACTAAATGCCCACAGAAGAAAGCAGGAAAGATCTAAAATTGACACCCTAACATCACAATTAAAACAACTACAGAAGCAAGAGCAAACACATTCAAAAGCTAGCAGAAGGCAAGAAATAACTAAGATCAGAGCAGAACTGAAGGAAATAGAGACACAAAAAACCCTTCAAAAAATCAATGAATCCAGGAGCTGGTTTTTTGAAAAGATCAACAAAATTGATAGACCGCTAGCAAGACTAATAAAGAAGAAAAGAGAGAATAATCAAATAGACACAATAAAAAATGATAAAGAGGATATCACCACCGATCCCACAGAAATACAAACTACCATCAGAGAATACTATAAACACCTCTATGTAAATAAACTAGAAAATCTAGAAGAAATGGGTAAATTCCTCGACACATACACCCTCCCAAGACTAAACCAGGAAGAAGTGGAATCTCTGAATAGACCAATAACAGGCTCTGAAATTGAGGCAATAATTAATAGCTTATGAACCAAAAAAAATTCCAGGACCAGATGGATTCACAGCTGAATTCTACCAGAGGTACAAGGAGGAGCTGGTACCATTCCTTCTGAAACTATTCCAATCAATAGAAAAAGAGGGAATCCTCCCTAACTCATTTTATGAGGCCAGCATCATCCTGATACCAAAGCCTGGCAGAGACACAACAAAAAAAGAGAATTTTAAACGTTTATTGATTTGCCTATGTTGAATCAGCCTTGCATCCTGGAGATTTGTGTATGTTGAACCATCCTTGCATCCTACTTGATCATGGGATATAAACTTTTTGATGTGCTGTTGGATTCAGTTTAGCAGTATTTTGTTGAGTATTTTCACATAGATGTTCACCAAGGATATTGGCCTGAGGTTTCCTTTTTTTCTTGTATCTCTGTCAGATTTTGGTATCAGAATGATTATGGCCTCATAGAATGAGTTAAGCAGGAGTCCTTCTTTTTCAATTTTTTTGGAATAGTATCGGTAGGAATGGTACTGGCTTTTCTTTGTACCTCTGGTAGAATTCACCCATGAAACTATCTGGCCCTGGGCTTTTTTTGGTTATTAGGCTATTTATTACTGCCTCAGTTTCAGAACTCATTATTGCCCTATTCAAGCATTCAGTTTCTTCCTGGTTCAGTCTTGGGAGAGTGTATGTTTCCAGGAATTTGTTCATTTATTCTAGATTGTCCAGTTTATGTGCACAAAGGTGTTTATAGGATCCTCTGATAGTTGTTTGTATTTCTTTGGGGTCAGTGGTGATATCTCCCTTATCATTTCTGATTGCATTTATTTGAATATTATTTCTTTACTTCTTTATTAGTCTAGTGAGGAGTCTATCTATTTTATTTATTTTTTCAAAAAAACAGCTTCTGGATTTCAGTTTTTGAAGGGTTTTTCATGTCTCTATCTCCTTCAGTTCTGCTCTGATCTTGATTATTTCATATCTTCTGCTAGCATTGGGGTTTGTTTGCTCTTGGTTCTCTAGTTCTTTTGTTGCGATGTTAGAGTGTCAATTTGAGATCTTTCTAGCTGTTTGATGTGGGCATTTAGTGCTATAAATTTCCCTCTTGACACTGCTTTAGCTGCATCCCAGTTAATCTGGTATGTTGTTTCTTTGTTGTTATTAGTTACAAAGAACTTGTTGGTTTCTACCTTAATTTCATTATTTACCCAAAAGTCATTCAGGAGCAGGTTGTTCAATTTCCATGTAGTTGTATGGTTTTGAGTGAACTTCTGAATCTTGAGTTCTAATTTTATTGCACTGTGGTCTGAGGGACTGTTTGTTATGATTTCAATTCTCTTGCATTTGCTGAGGTGTGTTTTACTTCCAATTATGTGATTGGTTTTAGAGTAAGTGACATGTTCCACTGAGAAGAATGTACATTCCATTGTTTTGGGGTAGAGAGTTCTGTAGATATCTATCAGGTCAACTTGATCCACAGCTGAGTTCATGTCCTGAGTATCTGTGAATTTACTGTCTCAATGATCTAGTATTGTCAGTGGGGTGTGAAAGGCTCACACTATTACTTTGTAGAAGCTTAAGTCTCTTTAAAGGTCCCTAAGAACTTGCTTATGAATCTGGGTGCTCCTGTATTGGGTGCATATATATTTAAGATAGTTAGCTGTTCTTGTTGAATTGAACCCTTTACCTTTAGGTAATCCCCTTCTTTGTCTTTTGTTCTTTGCTGGTTTAAAGTCTGTTTTGTCGGAAACTAGGATTGCAACCCCTGCTATTTTCCTGTTTTCCATTTCCTGGGTAAATTTTCCTCCAAAGCCTATGTGTGTCTTTGTATATGAGATGAGTCCCTTGAAGACAGCATACCAATGGATTTTAGTTCTGTATCCAGCTTGCCATTCTTTGTCTTTTAAGTGGGGCATTTATCCCAGTTATATTTAAGATTAGTATTTTTATGTGTGTATTTGATCCTGTCATCATGATGCTATTATAACTGGTTATTTTGTACACATGTTTATGTGATTGCTATATAGTGTTACTGGTCTGTACTTTAGTGTTTTTTTTTTTTTATGGCTGGTAATGGTTTTTGCTTTCCATATTTAGTGCTTCCTTCAGGAGCTCTTGTAACACAAGTCTGGTGGTAACAAATTCCCTACACATTTTCTTGTCTGAACGACCTCTTTCTATTATAAAAGGATCTCCTCTCCTTTGTTTTTGAAGCTGAGTTTGTCCAGATATGAAATTCTAGATTGGAAATTCTTTTCTTTAAAATGTGACATTTTGCCCTCCAATCTCTTTGGGTTGTAGGGTTTCTGCTGAAAGGTCCACTGTTAGTCTGATGGGCTTCCCTTTGTCAGTCACCTGCCTTTTCTCTCTAGCTGCCTTTAACACTTTTTCTTTCATTTCTTTCATTTCATTTGGAGAATCTGATGATTATGTGTCTTGAGGATGATCTTCTCATGGAGTATCTTATTGGGGTTTTCTACATTTCCTGAATTGGAATGTTGGCCTTTCTTGCTAGGTTGGGAAAGTTCTCCTGATAATATCTTAAAGTATGATTGTTAAATTGTTTCAATTATCTTTATCTCTTTCAGGTACCCCAATCAGTCATAGATTCTGTCTCTTTAGATAATCCCATATTTCCTGAAGGTTTTGTTCATTCCTTTTTCTCTATTCTTGTCTGACTGTCTTATTTCAGAAAGATAGTCTTCAAGTTCAGAAAGTCTTTCCTCCTCTTGACCTATTCCGCTATCAATACTTGTAATTGCAATGGGAAATTCCTGTGGTGTGTTTTTCAGTTTCATCAGGTTGGTTATGTACCTCTATATTGTGGCTATTTTGTCTGTCAGCCCCTGTATTGTTTTACCATCATGCTTAGGTTCTTTGCATTGGGTTACAACATGTTCCTTTAGCTCAGCAAAGTTTGTTTTTATCTGCATTTGAAGTCTACTTCTATCATTTCAGCCATGTCAGCCTCAGCCCAGTTCTGAGCCCTTGCTGGTGAGATGGTTCAGTCATTTAGAGGAAAAGGGACACTCTGGCTTTTTGAGTTTTCAGGGTTTTTGCAATGGTTCTTTCTCATATTTGTGGACTTATCTACCTATGATCTTTGATTTTGCTGACTTTTGGATGGGTTTTTTTTGTAGTTTTTGTTGTTGTTTGTTTTTCTGTTTGTTTGTTTTAACATTGTTGCAGTTTGCTGGGGATCAGCTCTAGACCCTAGTCACCTCATTTTTTCCCATACCTGGAGGTATCAACAGTAAAGGCTGCAAAACAGCAAATATGGCAGCCTGTCCCTTCCTCTGGAAGCTCCATTCCAGGGGGATACTGACTGGTTGCCAGTCTGAACCCACCTGTAGGAGGTGGCTGGAGAGCTTGGGCAACCCTTCAGCTCCCAATCATTTAGGGCTCTCCAAGGCCCACAGTCTGGACCAGCTTAGATATTTGAACAGCCAAGGTGGTGGCCACCCCCGTTGTTCTCCAGACACTCCCTCCCAGAGAGAAATTAGAACTGTTGGCTCTTGAACATGGGACAGGGTGGCCAGAAGCCCTGGCTGGGAGGACCCTCCTATGAGAAGGAGTGGATCAGCGTCCCCCTTAAAGAAGCAGTCTGGATATGTCTTGACAAACAGCTCTGCCATGCTGAGGAACCACCTCTGCCCATTGGCTTGGACTCTCCAACGCCCACAGGCTGGAATGGCTGAGTTGTCTAAACAACCAAGGTGGCAATCTGCCTTTCCCCAAGGACACTCTGTCCCAGAGAGAAATCAGCACTTTATCTGTAAAATATGTGCAGGCAAGTATGGCTGGAGACCCCAGCTGGGAGGTCCCATCCACTGAGAAGGAATGGACCAGGGTCCTGCTTACCGAAGCATTCCGGTCACGTTCTGGCAAAGCAACTGTGCTGCACTGTTGGAACCCTTCCTTGTCCAGACCGTTTGGACTCTCCAAAACCCAGAAGCTGGAATGGCTGATTGGACTAAACAGCACATATGGTGGCCTGGCCCCTCCCACAGAGGGCTCCGTCTCCTCTCAGGCAGGCTCCACTCTGTTGCTGGTGGCTGTCCTGGATTCCAAGCCAGTGGGTCTTATCCTGTGAGATGCTATGGAAGTTGGGCCTGAAGACTGGCACTGCTCGGCTCCCTGGATTCAGCCCCCTTCCTAGGGGCATCTCCTAGGAAGGACCTCCTGCCTTGCTTGAGCTGCAGACACCCTTGCCAGGGTTCCTGGGGCTAGAGTATGTAAAGCTCCTGGATCTCTGCATGTGCCTGAGCATCTGGTCTCCTAAGACTTTGCCCAGCTTAGTGTGTCAGACCCTGGTGGCATGGGCCCATGAAGGGACCTCCTGATCCATGGTTTGCAAAGCTCTGTGGTAGAAGTGTGGTTTCCTGGGATCACACAATCACTCATCACTTCCCTTGGCTGGTATTGGAGATCCCTTGGCTCTGTTGCTCCTGGGTGGGCCATTGCTCCTGGGTGTGCTGTTGCCCCACCCTGCTTTTCTTCATTCTGGGTCTGGGATCTGTTCTAGCCCCTCTTCTTTCTATTTGGGCTAGTTTTTAATATGATAACATCTTGTCTCAGATTTTTAATTTCCAAAGGTACCTTGATTACTCTCAAATATATGTCTCAAATGCAGACATCTTTCTCTTAAGCTCCATTTTCTACATATTTAATTGCCAGCATAAATTCTCCACTTTGATTTTAATAGGCTTCAGAAACATAGCATATTCAAAAGGGAACCATTGACTTGCCTCTTTTTACTCTGTCAAATGGAATCTCCATTGACTCAGTGATCAGGGGACTGGAAGTTTCTTTGTGGCTGAAGAACAGATATAATGGAATGAGTCTTGAAAAAAAGACTGTGTGGAGTGTTAGATAATAGATTTCAATATTTCTCATATACAGTATACAGGGGATGTCAGGGACCTGTTACTGGCTGTGGGTTTAGTAGAGGTATAAACATTAGAATTAAGAAAAATGAGATTGAGTTGTTACTAAGGTAGATAAGTCAACTGTTATCACCAAGGATGATGGTAGGACCTGGGACAGAGAGAAAGATTTTGAACCAGGTTTCAATTCACAAAATGAACTTAGTCATCTGGCCACAAGGTAGTCAATGGCAGTGATGAGAAGGATCAGAGGGTAGGATAGTTAAATGGCAAGGGATTCAGAAGAGATGATTTTACTCCATAATGGAAGAGTAACAGTTTGACATTGTTTTTAAGGAGCTAAGCAATGTTAGCTGGTTGTAACAGGACTTGGTATGTGAAAAAATAAATCTCCAGTTGAAAGGACTACAGGAAGAGCAAGAGGTCCTCTAGAGAAAGCTAGAATTTAATAAAAGCTAAGATTCTTCTATAAAGGAGTTTAAAATATTAATGAAATGGAATTACCATGGAATTAGGTGGTCATAGTGGAGAACAATTAGCATTGTGTAAAGGTATGGTAGGCATTTGTCAAAGGAAAAACAATATAAAGAAAATGAGGAGCTGATGAATGGTTAGAGATATACATTTTGGGCAGTAAGCAAAGATGCCAGTGGTGAATCATGATGGGATTAGCTGGCCTCAAAGTCTCAGTGAGAATCTCACATAAATTAAATGGTGTTTTTTCCAAGGTTCAAGTAAAGATTTGGGATGACTTACCAAAATTTTCTGAAACTTAGTTTCTTAATTTTTTTTTAAAATGGAATTATAAAAAGATAGAGCCTCTCAGGTCTGGCTGCCTAAAGCTTGAGAAACTACCTCTTTAATAAAGCAAAAGATATATGGAAAACAACATAATTAAATAGAGAATAACATCTTCCGAAATTTATGGAAGCATGGCCTAGTGACTCACACCTGTCATCCCAGTTACTCTGGAGGCTGAGGCAGTTGCTTGAGTTCAGGAGTTCAAGACCAGTCTGGGCAACCTCATCTCAACAACAAAAATATCATTATCTATCTATCTATCTATCTATCTATCTATCTATTTGAATTCTTGTAATTACCATTTTGACATGCATCATATATATTTTGTTCAAACTCTTAATAAAGTAGTATCAGATTACTTCTTCATTAAATCACAATTTTCAAAACACTGAAATGCACATCAAGGTCACCATAAATTTTCATCTATTTACCAAAAAACCAGAATTCACAGATACAAATATTTGCCAATTTGCTTTATAGCTTATGTTACAGGAGGGAAACTTGTTTCCTTTTTTATTTAAACAACAATATTTTTGAGTTTTAATCTGAAGTCTTAAGATATACAATCATAGTAGAAGATCCCAAGAAATCTACTTATGTTTCCTTTATGTACTTCAACTATGGTCTTCATACACCAGCGGGGCATAAGAATTTATCCAAACGTGACTTTTATTTTATTTTTTTTAACTTGAGCTCTGTGGTAAATTACTTAATATCAAGTTCCATAAGTAAACATTCTTGCTGGACATATTTTGACTTTTAGATAATTTTTCAATATGTGTTTAAAAGGCCACAGTGTATACTCTATCATCACTTTTAACATGGCCCACAAATCATTTATAAATTGTTTGCTCTTTCCAGCTCTTATTTGTTTCTTTTTCTTCAAAAGAGTATTACTACATTCCATGTCTTGGTGTCAAACTGTCTAAGAAAATAAATTAAGAACACGGTTTGAAGGCATTCACTGTTTTTCTCTTTCCCTAGCACGTTATTCCAAAAGCAGAATATTTTGTCTCAAGAATGGACTAAATTTTTAACATAGAGTTTATATAGGATAAAAACTATAGGTCTTGGAACCCAGGGAGTTTTAGATTTAAGTCCTATATCATGTATGTTTTAGCACGTGATTAAGTAATTCATCTAACTTTTCTGATTCTTAGTCTCCTCAACTGTAAAATGAGGATTAAGAGAGATAACCTACAAAAATGATAAAGTTTAAAAACATTATTTCTTTTTTCTTAGTATGAATAAAACTTACAGTGGCAAGCATACACAACTTTGACCATTTTGTAAGGTTTATTTTCTAGCAAGTTATTATTAAAATACTATTTAGAAATTGATTTTTCTTAAGTAATTGATATACAAAAAGTCAGAGACTGTGACTATGATACAGACCTTAAAAGATGAAACTGAGTCTATTATACTATATATGTATACATATGTATATAAGTATATATATTTTATATATAGTATAATGGACTCAGTTAATTTCATCATATATACATATAAACATATATATAGTATAATTTGCTGTTATATGTATTGCAGCTAATAAATACCTAGAAAATTTGCTGTCCTTCTGAGGGAAACTCATGTCTCCTTTACAGTTGTCTAGTCTACAGTTATAATAGAATTTCTGTTTTCTTAATGCTTTTGAAATATTTTGCATGGCAATTCCCTGGAAATATCTGTATATTTTATAGGACATATTGGAAAAATAATCAGTGGATATCTATAAAATCTTCATTTTTGCTAGTTAAATGTACATTCATGTAATAAAGAAGAAGAAAAAAATTACAAATGAGTTCAGAGTTAACAAACTATGAAGTTTGAGATTTATATTGGAAGAGTACCATTTTCCTACCTGAAATATTCTACAGGCTGCAATCTTTTACTTTAGAACTAAAACAGTGTTTTATAGAAGTTTTAAAATGCTCAGTTACAAGAAACTTATTTATTTTGGCCCATTCAGATAGGTAAAATGATTTTTCATCTCAAAGCAGTGTAAATTTTTGTCTTAAACATAAAATTAGAATTTTTACTCTGTAGAAGACAGCCTACACTATATTATTTGTGTGCAAAATGAGTTTGACCCTTCTGAGAGGATCACATTCACACTATGGTTTCATACAGATATTTCTTTGGCATATGATTTTATTTATAGTAGTATAGGCCAATTCTCACATTTTTTTGTGGAAGTTGAAGGTAATACTAAAAAGATACAGTAAATTGTTACAAGAAGAAAAATGTTAAATCTGTTCAATTTCTAAAAATATCTGCAACTTTTCTTCATGAACATACTTTTCAGTAGCTACCTTATCAGCTTTTTGCCTATTTTTTTTTAATGCATCATGTCAGTTTGTGAAGAATTTGAATTGCTGTGCAGTGTTCAAAGTGTCTATTGTCAAACGAGTTCTTTTTGTTCTTGTCATGGCAGAATTTTGTAATAATAGGATATTGTTTCAATTAGATGTATGCAATAGAGAAAGAGACTGCGACATAGCACACAAGGTTCTGGTTGAATCTTCACGGATTCAGTAAGAAGAGATGTAAACTAATTTAGAGTTAAACATTGCTGCCTTTATACAAGAAAAAATCCAGATATTTGAGCTTTCACTGTCTAGTCCCCCCACCTTTTTTTTTTTTTTTTTAGAAATAGTCACAAGTACTCTTTAAAAAATTGCAAAGTATTCCTATTCAAATAATTGATCTTTGAAATGTTTATTCACTAAACTAGTATAAAATGCATAAACTATTCTGAGAGGATTGATGTTCCAACATGAAATTTTTTAAAAAATTAACCTCTTATTATGCTCCATGTGGATGACTCAGCTTACCTGTTCCTTAGGCAAGCACCCTACATTACCTTTTCTCCCACATACTTCTGGAAGACACACAGCAGTCAGACTTTTCCAGTGATAGTATTATCAGTTTAAATGTGCTTTGGGTTTCTGGATAACTATACAGGTTTTCCAAACGAAATGTGATTTCACATGTTATTGGACAGTAAGGCTAAGAAAAGGGCCTTGTGTTAGAATGAAGAGTCCCTTTGAATTTGACTTATTTCACACTATGAGCAAATGTCACATTCAAACATAAATCTCTGGAGAAATCTCTGGAGACAGTACTGAAAATTTCACTTCTTGGTCTATGATTTACCCTTCTCATTTTAAGTCACTTTATCAAAAATATATTGAAGAAAACAGAATTTAAAGGTGTCTGAATTATTAAAAATGTTTCAGACACTAGCTAAATGTAAATTACAATACACATTCAAGAATTTCTGTATAATCATTTTAAATATCTGCGTGGAATTTTCTCCTTCCACTTATACCTTTCTACACTATATCATAACTAATACCCTCTGTGATCTTGACAATATCCTCTTTGAACTTGATTTCCTATGTTTAAAATAAAAATGATGCTTTCCTATAGGCTAAATAATTATGGTGGGTGGAATGGAAGTTAATATTATAATGAACTTTGAACTCTCAGAACAAAGTGCTAAGTAAGCACTAGACAGTGGAAAATAATGAGCCAGATAGTTTCTGTACCTGGCCGCAATTTGACTATTATAGACCTAAGTAAATTATCAGTGGTCCTTAATATATAAAGCCAATAACCTTATATATTTATATATATATATTTATTTTATATTTTATTGTCACTCTCTTAGGATTATTCATCACTAAAGTAAGCAACAACAACAACAAAACTCCTTAGAGATTGAAAGGCTAGAGATTTGTTCTGAATTCTGCATTTAAAAATATGTCATAGTGCATATTCTATTGGAACTCACTTAACACTATTCCAAGGTAACAATTCCAAGATTGTTATTTAAACTAAGGTTTAGAAACTCATATCAATTTACATCTTTATATATATTAATCATCCCTAAACACCCTTAAATATAAAGTTTGTATAAAAACAGGTAAATCAACTTCTGATATAGTATAAGTTAAATCACTGAGACAAATATTGAACTTCAAAGTATGCAAAAAGTACTAGAAATTTTATAAAAATATGCCTAATTAATAAAATTTTATAAAACAAAATGTAAGATTGAAACCTATTTGAGAATTTTAATATACAATAAAATTTTATTATAATTATTATGAAATGATGGGTGTTGTGGCTCATGCCTGTGATCTCAGTGCTTTGGGATGCAGAGGTACAGTGATAGTATAGTTCCTCAAGTGAGGAACACTTGAGTTCAGAAGTTTGAGATAAGCCTGGGCAACAACGTGAGACCCCAGTCTCTACAAAAAATTTAAAAATTAGCCAAGCTTGGTGGTGTGCCCCTGTAGTTCCAACTACTCAGGGAGCAGAGACAGGAGGTTCAGGTGAGTCAGGGAGATTGAGACTGCAGTGAGCCATGGTTGCATAATTACACCCCAGCCTGGGTGACAGAGAAAGACTCTGTCTCTCTCTCTATATATTATTATGAAAGTAAAAATATGCATATTATTTTCTTATCTGGAAATTTGTTTTAATGTATATATTTCCAGTTATTAAGCTCCTAGTGTTTTCAGAAGATTGCTAAGAAACTGAGAGCTGTGGATTCTGCAGCAATTATTACTAGCTTGGGCCTGGGGAAAGTTACTTAACCTGAGTTTCATTTCCCTCAAAGGGTTTTTATCAGAACTAAATAAAATAATGTCTATGAGCCACTTCGTACAGTACTTAGTACTAAAAAATGTTAATTGCTAGTGTTTCTAATATTTCAATTATTGTAAATTGGAGAGAAACACAACAGAGCACAATTGTCTCTAATTCAGAATAATATTTGCTAATTGTCATGAATTTGATGTATATCCAGCACCTCCTTTCCAACAATTAGAGTCATTGTTTTGGTTTACTTCTTTAGTCAGAGTGCTTGTGAAGGGTTAGATAAGATGAACTGAGAAAAATATACCTCATGATAAAAGGTTAAAGGGTTCTGAAAACCCTATTTCATGCCTGCAAGGATATTAGCATAGAACATGTTAGGAAATGTTCTGTTAAATAAGAGGCTGCTGAAACATTTGTAATACAGAATTAAATTGTGGATGATATCTCAACTTAATTAATATTTCCTGGGCAGATAATTTTATATATATATATATATATATATATACACACATATATAATTATATATATATACACACACATGCACCAATAAGCACATTTATTACATACACACATGTGTACATTCATTACATACACACAGTTGTAATATATATGTGAGTATGTAATAAATGTACTTATTTGTGCATGTGTAATATAAATATATAAACATATGAACATGTATTATATAAATATATACACATGCATATGTGCATATATATGTATATATTTATATTATATATGTGTATGTAAATATATACATATATGCACAAACAATGCCTTCACCTTCATTGTAATGATACCCCACTGAAATGGTAGCTGATACTATGCTAAGTAAAGATGCTTATTGGTGTCAAAGATACTATTTATGCTCAAGTAAAGATACTAAATTGTATCAAAAATGCTAATCTCTTTTGGTCATAATACTGCTAATTTTTCTTACTACCTAGTAGTTTTGAACATGTTTAACATTTTTTCTCCTTGAACTGAGGGTAACATGAATGAGACGATGAAATAAAGGAGAAATCTGATTTTTACAATATTTATAATGCCTTTTATTATTTGCCCTCCTTTTAAAATGCATGTATAATTTCCACTGGCAATAGTAGGAATGCCATTTGTAGATGAAAAAAATGTTATAAATATCTTGATTTGGATATATGCTCACAGTGCAACTAACGTGTATGCAAAATGCATTGTCAGAATTAAATTAAAAACTCACGTGAATAGTAGCATCTAAAACAGTAAGGATATATGATGATTTAACAGTTCTGAATAGCTCTGCAGAACTGTAAATCCTACTGTGTCTAATAAACTCCCCAAGGCAGAACGTTGCACTTTTTTCTTTATTTTAACTTCCTAAACTAAAGTTGTTGAAGCCTCTCAGGCAAAAGAATTAAATTTTTTATAAAACTAGTCTTATGATCAGCATTTTACTGCATTTCATCAATTTTATAACCTTCATGGCTTAAAATAAATGAATTTAATATGCTAATCATCATTATAGTACTATTTATTGAATATATATGTATATGTGTATATACATACACATATATGTACTGATGTGCCCTCTCTATGTATATAGCCACCATAAAAAAAAATGCTTGAAGTGAAAAAAGCATAAAATGGCAGACATAGCTCCAAACTTGAAACCAGGACACCTAACCTTCTACTCTACATCTTGTAACCTTTGGCTGTGTAATTTGGGTGAAAACACTTAAAATGTTTGCACTACAATTTATGAAGCATGACAAGGTTTTCATAAACCATCTCTAAAATTCCTTTCAGCTATGAGTTTACAAAAACAACACAATTGCTTCTTTTTATGATCTTCTTATGTCATCGTATTTCCACTATGGCTGTATTCGACAGTGAACCCATTTTCAAATATTTGGCCACTAAATAATTTGTTAAAGAGCACCGTGGCTTGGCTTTGATGGTTTTCTCTGTCTTTAGGAAAGATTGGTTTGATGAATAGATGGATGAATGGCTGGATGCATGAATGTGTGAACATAAAGAGAAAAAGTGAGGGGAAAAAGTTGGGGGGTAGAGAGAGTGTGAGCATGCACAAAAGAATCATCTCTGGTGTTACAAAGACAATAAAAGATTCATTGCATGTAGCATCTTTGCTAACTTTCGGTTAAGTTTATTCCTTTTATGATTACCTACCATATATAATTTATATGTTAGTCAAAATTAAGTGAGTAAAGAGATTAAAAATTTGAACTTTGTGACTAAAAAATAAAGATCAGCTATCTTTGATTTTATTTGGAACTATGAAATCCAATGAAACATTTATGCACAAATGTTTTTATATAAGTTTTTCTAGATGATATGCTATTGATTTGCAAGAGGAGTATAGAGGTGTTGATGTTTGGTTTCAATATTTAGAGTCTTTTATTTTAAATACAACTTGATAAGGTTGTTATAGAATATATATATCTTCCAATAATTCTATTCACTGTGGAAAATTTCTTCAATATACATCAAATTTTTTCTCAATATTGTTAGAGGAAATTATGCGCAAGATGAACACATTTCTTCTCTGCTATCTTATCAGGTAAATAATGTTTACTCCACTTGCCTCTTAAATTTATAAGACACAACATTTTCAATATTCAAACTAAAATACAAGTTTTTAGTATGATTATTAATTAACTTGTGTATGATTATTACTTTGCTAACTTGGGTTTTCTGGAATCATAATAATGCCTGTGACAATAAATTAACATGCAAGTACATTTTCAAGTCTACTTTTGTTTTAATTTAGGTTTAGGTGTAACTTATATTTTATCCATACATCTGAATTTAGGTATTTTATTTTATAAGATTATACCTAATTTAATGTTAAAAAAGATGTAATCAATGATTCTTGAGTGTCTAAACTATTCAGGCTCTTTTATACACAGTGTAAGTATAAAAATAGTTTATATGGCCTAGGAAATTATATTTTGCTGATGTAATAAGGACTACCTCGGTGGTAGAGGAAACACCAAAAATAAAACCAAGAAGGAGAAAAGTCTTCGAATATTTGGAGACTTGTTGAGTTGGTTAGGTTAGTGAACTTATAAATATTTTATTTAAATTAAAGGCGTATTTGTGAATGTATTTTTGGGTGAAATGATTTTATGGTCTGAAGTACTGACTTATTTCAAGCACAAAAAATCTACACACACACACACATACACACACACACACACACATAGACACATACACAGACACCAAGCATATATCTATTAGGTTTAAAGAAGAAATTTGGATTGTCATTTTAAAAACTGGCAAGTAAGTATATGTATTTTGGGAATATTTAAATACCTTTCTAAAACATAATTATGTTTTTTTAACAGAAGTACTGTAGCTTGTCAGTTAGCTTTGAATTGCACAATAATTTGTGAATTTTCAAAGGGCATACCTGCATTAATACTTTTACATATGATACTTCACAATGAAAATTTAAGACATTAGCATGGCTTTAATATTACTATAAATTGTAATTAAGTTGACAATTATATTTTTGTAGAACTTTGTCTAAATTTGGTATTTTTTTCACATATATGCTAATTGGTCCATTAGTCCGTGAAAATTGTTTTCAGTAGCATTACATATAGTACAAACTCATACACATTAATATTTTTCTAAGATATAAGAAGACATGTAAACATGATATAGTTTTTATTTAAAAATATATATTTTGGCCACTTGCATGTCAGTATGTTTGTATAAGGATTGTATAAAGCCTTTATTTCTCCCCCCATAAAAGGAACAGCATATCAACCTTTAGTGATGGAAATGACTAAAAATTGCTATAATAGGAATATTCAGGTGTTCCTTTCCTGCTTTATTGATTGGTTATTCCTCCCTTCAGTTTGGCCAACAAGAAATATAGAGAGAGTACTGATGATATGCCGTGTGTGTGTGTGTGTGTGTGTGTGTGTGTATCAGTGGTGGAATAATTATTTTATCTTGACAGGTCTAATCTGCTTTTCCCATGAAGGTTATAAAATAAAACTGAGTGTAAAATCATGCTAATAAAAATACCTGAGAAGGATCTAGATGCTTTGACATCATGTTAACTAAATAGTTAAGAATGTTACATTTGAGCAACTGTATAGTTAACAAAGTAGATCTAGTACCTATAGTATTGGATTATCTAGATTGGTAATATTTGTGTATAAATACAAAGAATAAAGAGATGACTTTGCTGTGACTATTGGAAGTGGGTGAAATTAGAAAGGAATTTCTGTCCCAGGATCCTTCCTGTGGAACTAATCACATTGTTTTCAGAATGCTTGTGTGGAAGACAAAATACTGCATGCACTCCTGTAGTACAAAGTCAGTTTAAGATGAGATTTTTATAGCTGAAGAAAAAAGTAAATAAATAACTGGGATTTGAAATGTTGGATAAGATTTTCTTTTCTTTGATTACACTGTTTGCAATAAGATGAACTGTTTCTTCTGCGTACTTCCTTGCTGTTTGCAGAAAGATGAACTGTTTCTTTTATCCATTTTTTCAGTATATCTTAATTCTGCAAAGGATTGACTAATGTGCTATCATTTCTGCAGGTTTCTGCTCTTTATTAACCCAAGTTTAATGTTTAAGGCAATATTAAGTGTTCTGCCATGTAATAGTAAAATGCTTCCATCAAAAATGTATTACCAATACAGCAGAAGTCAATAACATCACCTGCTATAAAACAAGGTTGATAAGAAGCTCTTTTTAAAAGACTCATTTAGAATCATGACAAGTTGAAACATCTTTGTATAAACACACATTACTACTTTGTGAATAGACATTTAGATTATCTGATTTAAAATGAATTGGTTATTTCAGCTTCAATTATAAAAAATTTGTATCATACTTCCTAACAAACTATTAAAGAAATTTGTATATCTAAACCTGATAGAATTAAATTTCAATGTAATGATTAATCTAGATCTACACAGGGATTATCACATATTAAAATAATTCTTACGAAAGCTGCTTAAATTAGCAAGATAGGTCAAACATTTATTGTCTAAATGTTTTTACAAGAGCTTAGATTAAAAAGTATTATCTGGTTCAGAAAAGACAGGTTAAGTAAAAATTAAAGTCTATAATATATATTTGATTAATAAAATATTAATATTCTCTTTAGTAAACATCTGATAACATATTAAGGAAGTACTCAATTTATATGTCAATTTTAAAAATTCTGGCCAGGTGCGCTGGCTCACGCCTGTAATGCCAGCACTTTGGGAGGCCGAGGCGGGTGGATCACGAGGTCAGGAGATTGAGACCATCCTGGCTAACACAGTGAAACCCCGTCTCTACTAAAAATACAAAAAAAATTAGCCGGGCGTGGTGGCGGGCGCCTGTAGTCCCAGGTACTTGGGAGGCTGAGGCAGGAGAATGGCGTGAACCTGGGAGGCGGAGCTTGCTGTGAGCCGAGATCGTGCCACTGCACTCCAGCCTGGGCAACAGAGCGAGACTCCATCTCAAAAACAAAAACAAAAAGATTCTTCATTATTTTCTCTCAGGTTCTCAGCCATGGACAGGTATTCAAAATACATAGGAAACAAGGCAATGGTTTGAGGAGACTGATACAATCCATGCCAATATAAAAGAGCAGTGATGGCCAGGCACAGTGGCTCACTCCTTTAAATCCCAGCACTTTTGGAGGCTGAGGCGAGTGGATCACCTGAGGTCAGGAGCTCGAGAGCAGCCTGGCCAAAATGGTGAAATCCCGTCTCTACTAAAAATACAAAAAAATTAGCTGAGTGTGGTGGCGTGCACCTGTATTCCCAGCTACTCGGGAGGCTGAGGCTGGAGAAAGGCTTGAACACGGGAGGCGGAGGTTGCAGTGAGCTGAAATCACGCCATTGCCCTCTAGCCTAGGTGACAGAACAAGATTCCATCTCAAAAACAACCAACCAACCAACCAAACAAAAAGAACAGTGAAAAGATAAAGCCAGCCTCACACTGGCTTTATAATACACACTGTGTATATAATGATAATACACACTGTGTATTATCATTTAATACACACAATGTAAGGTTTAGACAAATGTGTTTAATACACACAATGTGAGGTTTAGACAAATGTGTTTCATACACACAACGTGAGGTTTAGACAAATGTGTTTAATACATATAATGTGAGGTTAGACAAATGTGAGGTTTAGAATTTGAGCATGTTGCTCAAGGTCGTATACTTAACAAGTGACAGAGTCAGTATTTAAAATCAGTTTGTTCTTAGAATCAGTGTGTTTACCAAATAGTCCATTACCAACCAAATATTCAATAAAAATTAGCACAGTGTTTATCATCATCATATTTACACATGGATAAAAAATGCTATAATTATCCATTAGGACTTACATTAGTTCCTTGAGAAATATTTCTCTATTCCCTCTGCACAGAGATTTGAATGTCTTTACATTTTCTATAAATATTATTGACTTTACTACTATAAAAGATAATGAAACCTGTGTTCAAAAAAGGGGGGGGGGAAGCAAGGAAGGAAATGAAAAATAAATTAAGATCACAAGAAAGGTTTGATTCCTATGTATTCTATGAATGGACCTCAAGAAGATTTCTGAGCTTATTTCCTTTTATTCAGAAAAGAAATCTTCCAGCTATGAATCCCTTAAAGATTTCATGATATAAGACATCCAATGTATTGGATACTTTGTCATGTAGAAGCTTTTTATACCTATTATATTTTCTTCCCCATGATCTGCCTGCAATAACACTTTGAGGTACTATTCATCATTCCATTTGGAAGAAGTAACTATATTCCTTCTCAGCTATTACACTGCTTCCAGTACAATGTGTTTCATTAATAAATAAAGTGCATGCTCTAAGTGAAAGTATACGTTTTTTAAACACTAAGTCTCCTTGTCACATCTCCAGAGGGCATGACAGAATATTTATGTTATTATTTAATGGCAAAATTCACTTCCTTCTAGGAGCAATTTTTGATGAATCTGCCAAAAAGGATGATGAGGTGTTTCGCACAGCAGTTGGTGACCTTAACCAGAATGAGGAGATCTTACAGACTGAGAAAATCACATTTTCAGTGACGTTTGTTGATGGCAACAACCCTTTCCAAGCAGTTCAAGAAGGTAAGGTCATCAGTATTTATCTTGGTTTTTTGGTTCAATTCAAATGGCAATGAAATTATCTTTGATGAAACTTATTAAACATGGACATCATTTTTGTATCTTTGTTGATAATAGGGCATTATTTTCCTTGGAGATCACTGTTTTGTAGATGTTAATCTTGTATTCCAGTTTTGAAAGGGCAGAATGTGGAAAGTTATTATATTAATTGAAATATAATATGAAAATGAACAAATATTTACATGTAAAAGCTTTGCAACATTTTTATGACTTCAGTGTAAATGAAACATTTTTTTTAAATAGTATTTTATAACAGAATGTTTACTTTGGACTTCTTTGAGATAACTGCCACCTTGGGTGTTGTTAACAACTTGGGATGACATATCAGGTGTACTCATGACAAATGTACTGCTGCAAGAAAAACCCTTGGACACTACATACAAATCAAAGATTTTGTATTAGGACTCTAACATACTGACCTACGCTATAAATTTTACTCTCTATGAGGCACCAAATAGTAAAGCACTTTCCTCCTTTTCCTCTGTAAACCTGAGTAAGTTAAATTTTTTCATTGGTACAAAGTAATGCAAATACCAATTATTGTTAATATATTGGAATCATCACTCCTATTAATGAAGGTTTTGATTGAAAGATCCTAGAAAAATGGAATTTTCTGTTTGATTCTATTAATCTAATTAAACATTTAGCCTCTTGATCCAGAAAGCACTCATTTTACATGAGACTATTTGTTGATAACTGGGAAGGTCTGAATGTTTGTGTCCCCTCCCCCACTGCATAGGTTGAAACTGAGTTCCCATTCTGGTGGTATTAAGAGGTGGGGCCTTCAGAAGATGGTTAGGTCATGAGGGCTCTGTCCTCATGGATAGGATTAGTGCCCTTATAAAACAGGCCCAAGGGAGCTTGCCTGCCCCTTCTGCCATTCGAGGACTCAGCAAGAAGGCACCATCTGTGAAGCAGAAGATCTCTCACAAGACAACTAATCTGCTGGGCCCTTGATCTTGGATTTGCTGGTCTCCAGAACTGTGAGCAATAAATTTCTGTTACTTATAAATTACTTAGCCTGAGGTATTTTGATATAGCAGCCTAAACTAAGAAACTAGTCTACCTTATTTTTTATTGTGATGATGTATTTAAACTGAAGATAATGAATGCAAAATTAATTTAGTCAAATAAAACATTTGCCTTATTAAAAATTAAAATAGGATTTGGCAGAAGAAAAGGCAGATACCATATTAACTGTAACAAAGTTGGGCAGGATCTTTTTTGTAATGCAAACATTGAAAGAGTAAGGAAAATAAAAGTGTCTGAAAACGTGTACTTTTCATTTACTGTTTTATCTGCTTGATGTGCAGGTAACATTTATTGATATATATTTTCAATCAATAGCACTGGCTACTGTTGAAACTTATTTGTGTTAGTTAGAAAATAGATATGTGATTGGTGGTCTAAAAGTTTTTTCCTTGTTAATGGAGTGGAGTAAAAAATCATTATTTTTTGAAATGAATAGAACTGTTTTAAGTAAAAACTGGCTTTACAAAGAATAGGATAATAAAGTTTATAATAATACAATGAGATTTTAATTTTTAATAAGTAAACATTAATGCAAAAAGTCAGATTGAAATAACCATTCAGTTATTTACATTTTAAAATCAGAATCATCCTGACAATATAAGGATTTCAATACTGGAAATGTTAATAAATGTTAATAAATTTTCTATGGAAATATTTAAAAGCAGTATAAATTAATATTAGAAATAATAGAAGGATCTGGAAAATCATAACATAGAATTTGAAGATACCAAATCATTTTAAAGATATATTCAATAGGAAATATATGTCATTCATTTTTAAGAAATCTGTATTATTTTTCTTTCTTAACTCTTATTTGTAAGGACCAGAATGTGAGCAGGAAAAACGTGAGGACTGATTTCTTTCTTTATCTTCTCAGTAACCATATATTAATAATTGTGAATTAACTTCAACGACAGGCTAAACTACCTATGCTTTTTAAAAATTAACCTTGAGTAAAAAAGTAGTAAGAAAAAAATGGAATGAAGACAACACAATGGTGAGAAACCTGAATTATCAATTAAGAAGGAAAAGTCCCTCACCCCTTTATTAAAGACTATAATTTATAATAAAGTAATGACAGTTTTTTAAATACTACACCTTTTCTTTATGTTTTAACATTGCTCTCTTTAATTATTCTGCTGCCAGCTAAATTCTGAAAACAAAAATATCTTGCAATAGTGACGTGATCACACTGAAAGCAAATTGAGAGAGGCAATAAGGTTCCCAGATAGAGACCACTAGATATTTGTCAAGAAAAATGAAAGAGCTGGACAGTTTGCCTGATGGTTTCTGGTACTAACAGGATGTTCCCCACCAGTTATTGTGATGGTCAGCTTTGGGTAATAAACCTGAAATGAGTTCCAGGAAGCTTTAAAGACAATTTGTTTCCCTATTCAACATCAAGAAAGGTTTCAGTTAATGTTAGACGTAAAAATAATTATTTATAGAGTTTTTTTTGGTAAAATGGTGGCTTGAAAAAAATAAGAGAAAATATTCTATTGAAAGAGAACCAACAACCCATTCAGAAGCACTGTTTTCTTCAATGTTTTGAGGAAGTAATTTAGGAGAAAACCTCAACTGTGCCATCGAAGATAGTCAACTTTCTCTCACATGTTTACTGCAATACTATGCAAACTTGTAATGAGAGGGACTAACATCACCTTGTCTGTTTTCATTTTTTTACAGTCTAAAGAAGGAAAAAAGATTCAATGATACAATTATAAGTGATTGCTTATATATTAGCACTCCTAATGAACTTAGAGAAAAACTCATGGTTTTGTTCCCTCTGCCTGTTTATTCAAATTTGAAAGTCTCATCCTTGAACAAATAGCATCATCAAACATATAGATAGTAATAATGACAAATGATAATAGGGATCACTCAGAGGTTAGAGAAGTAAAATCTAATAGCTTGAAATCCTCAATTTATTTTATTGTTAGAAATTCCTCTAATCAGCCACATTTAAGAGCTGGTTTTTTATTTTAAAAATCAAAATTTCTGTTCATTGTATCTTTCTACTGTTATCACTTAATAAGAGAGAGGAATTCAGTGACAGCCTATATAACCCATAAACAGTAATAAAGAGTATTGGTGTTTTTGAAATCTTCCTTTGTAGCTTTGGCTACGTACATTTTTGGTTAGCAATTAATCCTTTAGAAAATGAGTTTCTAGACAGATACCTCAGTTATAACACGGGGTACACATTCCATTCTCTGGAGATCAATGACTGTATCTGTTAATTTTGTCAGTATTTGGTAACATTAATTTCAGATCTTTGAAATACATGAATAATAGGAAAAAAATTCTGTTTTCACAAAAGTTATCTGGAAATAAATGACCTATTTTGAGATTATTCTTTTTTCCTTTCTTATGAATGTATTTGTTGATAAGCCATTTTTCATCTTTTGTGTACTGAGCTGCAGGATATTGACAAAGGGCAAATACATTTTCATACCTTAACTCAGGAGGTTTTCTTGACAATTTTTTTTTCATTTGGATAGGCTATTTTGGTATCTAGGATGTAGTGTTCTCCGTAAAAAGATAAATAAAAAAAGAAAAAAAAGGTATATGGGTTATTTTTAAAAACCTTGAGAATTACAGGGGTGGAAAGTTATATAAATCTGGTTGAATATTTTCATAATTTAGATGAAATAATTGAGACCCAGAGAGGTTAAATAATTTTCCCTAGTTCTTCTAGGGTTACCAGGCATGTGTGTAGCAGAAAAAGAACTAAACCAAGACCTCCTTTACATCACTAGTCCAGTATTTTTCTTGCTATATACCCCCCCATGCATATATATAGACACACATGAGATAGCACAATGTATTATAGGACTTCAGTAAGTAATGTAAGGACTCAAAAAAGTGGCAGATTTATGTTTTGATATTTATTTACTATTTATTATTTATGTTCAACCATGGAATAGTAGTAAAATTTCAATCTAGGTGATAAAGACCAGTTACATTATATGAATCAATCTTGTTCTTCTGGCCTTGGTTTTCCTCATTTGTAAAAAATGAAGGAATCTGAATATAATGTATTTTTAAGGTAACTTTCATCTCTATGCTTCTATGACCCTTAAGAACACAGTTCTAGAATTAGAACCTTATAGAAATGATCATTATTTAGTGTCCCTTTAGAGAAGGTTTCACGTTGCTGAAATTGCCTCGTAGCTTTTCTGTGTCTGACTTTGAAGTAGATTAAACAGATATGGGGTATCCATTGTTTGTCCTGCCACCTCATTCAACTATTCACCACAACCCACAGCACTCATGACTACCAATAGAATTCAAAGGATCTTGTGCTGATTCCCTTAACCTGAACCAAAGTAGCTGTTCATAGGTTACTCTTTTTATTCATAAGTTACTCTTTTTATTTTCTCTTATAAATTTTTTCTTCTGTGGCATCTATGTACAACATGTAGCATAAATGTACAAATGTTTTGTGTGAAAAGCACTGCTGTCGTTTCTGAAAGCAGTACTTATTGTTTATATTGTTAGCTCTTGGCTGAGATGAACATAAAATGGGCCATGAAAGGTGGAAATTCATAAGAAAACAAACCAGGAAATGTAAGGGTGGTATATTTGTAGAAATCCTCAAGTCAAAAGGTGAATGAAGTATGAAGTCATATATAATTCTTACATGTATTTGATGTATTAAGAAGGAAGTGAAGCATCATTCTTTGATATTTAATGGCAAGATTCAGCTAAACAATTTTGAAATAATTGCTCTTATTAGAAAAATACCTAAAAATAAGCTGCATAGTGAATATAAGGGCAACATTATACTATAAAGTCACAAATGATTCTGTTTGAAAGAAAATATATTAAACTATAATACTTTTTTATGTATTGCAAAACATTATAAACAATATCGTTATAATTTAAATACACAAGGTTTTTGAAAAAATGTCCAGTGCTTTTTGAAATATAAAAATTTGAATCAATATCTCAAAGTACAGTTCAAAGAAGCAAACTCTTATTGTAATATGCAGTAATGGGATTCATTAAAATTAAACTGTTGTGATGCTGGAAATATGAACACAAAATAAATGCTATTTTTAATATATAAAAAAAAGTTGTAGTTAATAGAGATCATCTTGCAAGTTTCGGTCTGGTAGATCTTACGACTACTTCTTTGCATATCTTAACACCAGTGTTGATTATCCATTGCTCCTGTAAAAGGTAAACATTTCACTAATAAAATGACGATTTCAATTAGATCTGCCTCATATATCTTCTAAAATAAAATAATTTCCAGTATATGATTATGCTTATAAAACAATAAAACTGCATTCATTTTTGGTTTATGTTACCAATCTCATTTCTTTATAGTTATAAAAATACATACATATTTATTTCATGTATGTAAATGGGATGACAGGAAATTAGCACAGTCAGAAAAAGTGCAAGGAAATATAATTAGGAAAAAGCACATCTCCAAAACACATTACCATCCATGGTGAATATTTCTGGTCATTGATTAAATCTAAATAGTCTAGTCCAAAGAAGATGTAAATAGAATGATTTGTGTGGTTGCACTATTTGACACTTTTTTCCAGGGATTATTCTCATTTATACTTCATTTATTTGCCCGCTGCTTTAATATGACATTTTTACTGTGATAAAAATCTGCTAATTTCAAACGTCTTACACTGGATTCTGCTACTTTCCTAGCATAATACTAGAGTATGTGTACCCCAACAGCCTGTGTTTCCTGGACCAATTTTGATAACTTCAATTCCAGCTTATTTTCTGAATTCTCTGACAATAAACTAAACTTGAGAATTGTTGTCTGTAGGAGCTGAGAAACAAAACTAGGAGATCATGTGGGTATGATTCTATTCATTCATTCATTCATTCATTCATCCATCCATTTGTTCATTTATTCACTGTTTTCATTCCTACTTTCCTTCCCACATCAAAGTCAAGGTTGTGCTTTGAGTCTCAATGTCTATCCCAGTGCTCTGGTTAACTCTGGACCATCTACATGTGTGAATTAGTGGAAGGAGCAAATCGTGTTGTTGAACAGCCATCTCCAAACACCTGCACATCAGGAGGGATACTGGATGTCTATTCAGTGACTAAACCCCCTGTTTTCCTCTATGAGGGAAGATACTTAACTTGGTCCTTTCCCCAGCAATCTCCTGCCAAAACCTGTATTACTTTTTCTCCTTGCCTGTTACATTCTAAATACTCGGCCCCAAGGTCTGGAATTAGAATCCATCTTATGTGTGATCTTTAGTGTCCATCATCAATGTAGTATTAAAGGACAAATAATTCTATGCTTGTTAGAGACAACACCAACATGCATTAAGAAAAAAAAAAAACAGCTCACACAAACCTTTTCCACTGCAGAATTTCCCATTAAGAGCAATTAAAAATATATATATATTTAGAACCTAATTTTGAGATTACTCAGTTAAATTAATTTATTCAAGTGCTTATTAAATGCCTAGTGCTTCCAATATTGAGCCAGCTACAATGGGAGATAACCAAAAAACAAAAGAACACAGCATATAACTCCAGGAATAAAAATGTATTTGAGGAAAGCTGTGGATTTTTAACCATGAAAAAGCATGCCGTTCCCCTCTACTTTTAACTTGAGGTTTCATTGTGTTAATAATAGAAAGGAACAAGATGGTCTAGCTTTTTAAAATATACTTTTCAGGAAAGAGAGGTATTTTCTTTTTTTATGATCATTATATCAAATTTATTTATTTATTTATTTATTTTTAATTTTATTATTTTTTTAATTTATAAAGGAAATAAGTTTAATTGACTCACAGTTCCACATGGCTGAGGAGGCCTTAGAAAACTTACAATCATGGCAGAAGGGAAAGAAAATACATTCTTTCTTAAAGAAGGTTATTATTTTACCTTTAAACAAAATATTAATGAAGATACAAATTGCATAGTCTAATCTTTTTTTACTGTTATTTGTTGTTTTACTGCTGTATTTGTATGTCTTTCCCTTATCTCATTTGATATCATACTCTTGAAGTAACAGGTCTCTACTACAGTGAATGGATTGAAATTCAGATGTTTACAGACCTCTACATCATAATTGTATAGCCTTTGTGCTTTGAGGACTTTTACCTCACTATCTACAATTGTGATCTGTTGTGTTACCTCATAAAATATATATTTTAGCAATTTGTGCTGCTCTGGATTTTGTTTTATTTGGAAGAGTCTTTAGCAGCATTCTATGAAAGCTGTGTTTAAAGGAAGTAAAGATTTGTTATTTTGTTGTCTGTGTTCTTTCTTCTACCAATTCTTTTCTCCTAATAATAGCACATCACTTTCTTGTATTCTTCTATGTCTGTATGTATGGTGCATGGATATGGTAACATAATTCACTTTTAATCAGTCTTTTTTGAAACTGACTCATTAGAGGAATCACTCCATATCTTAAAGTAACTCTGAATATCTGGTTTATTTGATTAAAAACCACATTTACCTACACTCTGCAGTTGTAATGAGAGATCGTTATGTAGTCATAAAATAGTTTAAGTTCATGTTGACAAACCAATGATGACTTCAGTATATTTGGAATTTTCAATCTGTTATCACTATTATCAATATCCAACTTTTATATGATCCAGTTTACTTGGTTAATTTTAGAAGAAATAGCAAGTTGACATTTACTTTCACATTTAACACCTATTTTTTGTTGTCCTTGACAAGTGTAATGAGGTTTATGGGAATCACACTGAATAGTCTTTTGGGACTCATGCAATAGTTTGTTATCTTGTAATTTTCAAAATAATTATTACAGAAAAGCTCTCTTTTAAAGGGAACATGCAATAAGCCAGCGTGCAATAGGAAATTGCATATTCTGGGGAAAAAAAGAAAATGAATCAGCCAGTACCTTTTGGGTACCTGTGAGCATTCAGCCTTGTGCCAACTACTCTGCACACTGTCATGCTCTCCATTGGCTTCCCTATAGTCTTACACGGTTAATTTGGCCTTTACTCTGTAACCTTGTTTTAGGTCCTGACCTATGTGTACCTCTCTTCTTTTAGCCCTCCCATTATAGTGCTATTTTTAAACACTTTATTTAGCCCCCTTTTAATCCTTGACTCTCCATATTATACTGCAGACACTCAAAATGTCTACATTTAGTTTGGTATGTAAATCTTAAACTTGGTGTCATTTACCTTGCAAGGAAAAACATAGATATTAAGTTCATGGCCCATGGAATTAGATACTTCCCTTTATGTATGAATTCTGCTCTATGTCTTATTATCTGTGAGCCCTTGAACACACCTACTATTTCTGAGCCTCAGTTTCTTCACATGTAAAATGAGGATAAATACATACTCCATAGCATTAATATGATTATGTGATTATTGTGTAATGATTATATGGGACTATAAATATGGTAGATGGGTTCCTCCACTAATCTAATTACATTTTAATGATAGTGCTGTATGTGATGATTTAGTACCATTGCATGTGTCCCTCAGTAAGTTTTCACCCCTTTCCAATATTTCCTTACCAAACATATTCTAGTACTTTTATTGGTGGTTCCCATGGTTACCTCTGAGCCTAACCTTATTACCTGCATAGTCAGCGACATATTTTTGTCCAAATGGGACTTTCCTTACCAAGATTTTGAGTGCCGTGGTTTTAAATATATATAATGAAATGCTTTTGCTTTTTTTTTCTGTTTCTCTCTCTCTCTTTCCTTGGGCTGGTTCTGCTAGTCAGCACAGGAAGATGAGAATTATACATGTAGTGTAATTTATTTGGCAAATAGTAATGATGTTGCAACATGTGTACTTAGGGTTGGGAGGATTTAAAATACCTTGTTACCATTTCTGGGAAGTAGAGAAAGCCCATGGAGGCCAAATTAAAGCTTTCTGATGATTTGTGTAGGCTTAATACAATCAGTGAAGTAAATAAGGCACTGAGTCATAGCTAAATGGAATTCAGCTGTAGAGCAACATAATGTTGTAGGAGAGTGATATATGTGAAGGTCGAATATGGAAATTAAATTAAGGAAAACTTTATGCTTTGAAAGATGGATCATCTCTGACAAATTTGTATCTGACATGATTGTTTAAAAGGTTATCTTTCTATGCTTTGCACATTTCATTGCAATTATACATAGGGAAATATTAACTTTAAAAACTCAGTCATTTGCTTATTTGAATTTCTTGTACTATACTTCCAAAACACATGATATGTTATTGGAAATCATCATTCTCAGTAAACTATCGCAAGGACAAAAAACCAAACACTGCATATTCTCACTCATAGGTGGGAATTGAACAATGAGAACACATGGACACAGGAAGGGGAACATCACACTCTGTGGACGGTTGTGGGGTGGGGAAAGGGGGGAGGGATAGCATTAGGAGATATACCTAATGCTAAATGACGAGTTAATGGGTGCAGCACACCAGCATGGCACATGTATACATATGTAACTAACCTGCACATTGTGCACATGTACCCTAAAACTTTAAGTGTAATAATAATAAAATAAAATTAAAAAAAAGAATTTATGCCTCATTTCAAAACAGATTTACTTTTTGGTCTTTGATAGACTAACGTGATATGATGGTTAGATGGGTTAAGTCCATTTCTTAAGCTATATTTCAAACATAAATATACATTAAAATGTATACTATATATAAAAAATATATATTCCAGGCCATGCACTGTGGCTCACGCCTGTAATCCCAGCACTTTGGGAGGCCAAGGCAGATGGATCATGAGGTCAAGAGATCGAGACCATTCTAGCCAACACGGTGAAACCCCGTCTCTACCTAAAATACAAGAATTAGCTGGGCCTGGTTCCATACACCTGTAGTTTCAGCTACTTGGGAGGCTCAGGCAGGAGAATCGCTTGAACCTGGGAGGTGGAAGTTGCAGCGAGGCAAGATTGCGCCACTGCACTCCAGCCTGGGTGACAGGGCAAGACTTCATTTCTATATATATATTATATATATATATTTTATATGTATATAATATATAGAATATATAGAATCTATATATTCTATATATTCTATATAGAATATATAGAATATATAGAATATATATATTATATATAGAATATATAGAATATATATATAAAATATATATAATATATATAATATATATAGAATATATATAATATACAGAATATATATAGAATATATATAATATATATAGAATATATATAGAATATATATAATATATATAGAATATATATAGAATATATATAGAATATATATTATATATAGAATATATATAGAATATATATAATATATAGAATATATATATAGAATATATATAATCTATATATTATATATATAGAATATATATAGAATATATATAGAGAATATATAGAGAGAATATATAGAGAGAATATATATAGAATATATAGAGAGAATATATATAGAATATATATAGAATATATATATAGAATATATAGAGAATATATATAGAGAATATATATATATAGAATATATATAGAGAGAATATATATATATTGTGAGGATATATATATATTGTGAGAAATATATATATATTTCTCAGAATGTATTTTAGGGGAGGGTGTAGGTGGGGAAGCAGTTCACAAATCAAAGTCAGAAACAATCTTAGTATAGAGAATATTCTTGAATAGTATTACCTTGAATGCTAAGAAATATTTTTGTATTTTTGAATGTATACTTATACAAACAAACTTCTGAAGTGGTCTCATGTACTCATTCATGTTATTAAACCTGAGCAAGGTATAGAGGGCTCAGGTGAGAGAGGGCAACTAGAGGATTAAAAATAAATACACAAAAGAGAAAAGGTCACATTCTTACAGGTCAAGGGATATTAGCCTCATTCTACCTGCTCACAAATCCTGCTTTTATTATGTTATATTTATTTGTTCAGTAAGCTTTAGTGTTTAGAATTGCATTGCACAGTTCAAAGTTTTATCTCTATATTAACTCCAAGAACTACGGGATTGTGTAAAAAGACTGAACTGATGACTGACTATGGGGACTTTTTTGTTGATGCTGTTGTTGCTGCTTTCTGTTGTTTGTTTTTCTTTTAAAGTCAGGCCCCTCTTCTGTAGGGCTGCCGTGGTTTGCTGGGGGTCCACTTCAGACCCTACTCACTTGGGCCCCTCCCACACCTGGAGGTGTCATCAGTGGAGGCTGCAGAACCGCAAAGATGGCTGCCTGCTCCTTCCTCTGGGATCTCCATCCCAGAGGGAAACTGACCGAATGCTAGCAGGAATGCTCCTGTAAATGGTATCTGGTGACCCCTGTTGGAGTCTCACCCAGTCAGGAGGCATAAGATCCAGGACCTCTTAACAAAGCACTCTGGCTGCCCCTTGGTAGAGGAACTGCACTGTGCTGGGGGGACTCCCATACATCTGGACTGCCTAGATTCCTCAGAGCCACCAGGAAGAAAGACTAAGTCTGTTGATCCATGGAGACCACAGCCGTCCCTCCCCCAAAGGGCTCAACCCCAGAGAGATCAGAGCTCTGTCCCTACACTCCTGCCTGAAGTGGCTGAAATTCCTGCAGAGAGGCCCCATCCAGTGAGGAAGGATCAGTCAGGGTCCAGCCTAAAGAGGCAGTCTAGACAGGATCTGCCACAGATCAAGTGGACCTGATAGATATCAATAGAACTCTCCACCCACAAATAACAGAATATACATTCTTAGCAGAGCATGGCACTTACATGAAAATCGATCACATAATTAGAAGTAACACACTCTTTAGCAAATGCAGAATCGCTGAAATCATAACAAACAATATCTCAGACCACAGTGAACTCATATTCAAACTCAAGATTAAGAAATTCACTCAAAACCATAAAACTAAATGGAAATTGAACAACCTGCTCCTGAATGACTTTTGGATAAATCATGAAATCAAGGCAGAAATCAAGAAGTTCTTTGAAACTAATGAGTACAAAGAGACAACATACCAGATTCTCTGGGACATAGCTGAAGCAGTGTCAAGAGGGAAATTTATAGCACTAAAGGCCCACATCAAAAAGCTAGACAGATGTCAAATTGACATCCTAACATCACAACTAAGAGAAATAGAAAACCAAGAGCAAACAACCCCAAAGCTAACATAAAACAAGAAATAACCAAGATCAGAGAGGAACTGGAGATAGAGACATGAAAAACACTTCAAAAATAAATCCAGAATTTATTATTATTTATTTAAAAATGTAGACCACTAGCTGGAATAATAAAGAAAAGAGAAGAATCAAATAGACACAAAGAAAAATGATAAAAAAGATACTACCACTGACCCCACAGAAATACAAACAACCATCAGAGAATACTATAAACACCTCTATGCAAATAAACCAGAAAATCTAGAAGAAATGGATAAATTCCTGGACACATACCCCCTCGCAAGACTGAACCAGGAAGAAGTTGAATTCTTGAACAGACCAATAACAAGTTCTGAAATTGAGGCAGTCATAAATAGCCTACCAACGAAAAAAAGCCAAGGGCCAGACAGATTTATAGCTGAATTCTACCAGAGGTACAAAGAGGAGCTGATACCATTTCTTCTGAAACTATTCCAAACAATTGAAAAGGAGGCACTTCACCCTAACTCACTTTATGAGGCCAGCATCACCGTGATACCAAAACTTGCCAGAGATTAAAAAAAAAAAAAGAAAAGAAAGAGAAAAAAGAAAAAGCTTCAGGCCAGTATCCCTGATGAACATCGATGTAAAAATCATCAATAAAATACTGGGAAATCGTATTCAGCAACACATCAGAAAGCTTATCCACAATGAACAAGTAGGTGTCATCCCTGAGATGCAAAGCTGTTTCAACATACACAAATCAATAAACGTAATTCATTACATAAACAGAACTAAAGACAAAAACCACATGATTATCTCAATAGCTGCTGAAAAGGGATTTGATAAAATTCAACATCCCTTCATGTTAAACACTCTCAATAAACTAGATATCAATGGAACATACCTCAAAATATTAATAGCTGTTTATGACAAACCCACAGCCAGTATCATACCGGATTGGCAAAACCTGGAAGCATTCAACTTGAAAACTCGCACAAAACAAGGATGCCCTGTCTCACGACTCCTATTCAACATAGTGTTGGAAGTTCTGGCCAGGGTAATCAGGCAAGGGAAAGAAATAAAGGGTATTCAAATAGGAAGAGAGGAAGTCAAACTGTCTCTGTTTGCAGATGACATGATCTTCTATCTAGAAAACCCCATCGTCTTAGTGCAAAAGCTTCTTAAGCTAATAAGCAACTTCAAAAATGTCTCAGGATATAAAATCAATATGCAAAAATAACAAGCATTTCTATACACAAACAATAGGCAAGCAGTCAAATAATAAATGAACTCCAATTCACAATTGCTACAAAATGAATAAAATACCTAGGAATACAGCTAGCAAGGGAAGTGAAGGACCTCTTCAAGGAGAACTACAAACCACTGCTCAAAGAAATCAGAGAGGACACAAAGAAATGGAAAAACATTCCATGCTCATGAATAGGAATAATCAGTATTATGAAAATGGCCATACTGCTCAAAGCAATGTATAGATTCAATGCTGTTCCCTTTAAACTACCAATGACATTCTTCACAGAATTAGAAAAACTACTTTAAAATTCATATGGAACCAAAAAAGAGCCTGAACAGCCAATTCAATCCTAAGCAAAAAGAATAAAGTTGAGCCATCACACTACCTGACTTCAAACTATACTACAGGCTACAGTAACCAAAACAGCATGGTACTGATAGAAAACACACACATAGACCAATGGAACAGAACAGAGATCTCAGAAATAAGATTGCACATCTACAACAATTTGATCTTAAACAAACCTGACACAAACAAGCAATGGGGAAAGGATTCACTATTTAATAAATGGTGCTGGGAAAACTGGCCAGCCATACATAGAAAACTGAAACTGGACCCCTTTCTTACTTATCCAAATATTAACTCAAGATGGATTAAAGACTTAAATGTAAAACCCAAAATGATAAAAACCCTAGAAGAAAATCTAGGCAATACCATTCAGGATATAGGCAGGGACAAAGATTTCATGAAGAAAATGCCCAAAGCAATTGCAACGAAAGCAGAATTTCACAAATAAGTATAATTTAGCTAAAGAGATTCTGTACAGAAAAATAAACTATCATCAGAAAGAACAGAAAACCGACAGAATGGGAGAAAATTTTCACAATCTATCCACCTGACAAAGGTCTAATGTCCAGAATCTACAAGGAACTTAAACAAATTTAGAAGAGAAAAACAACTCCATTAAAAAGTAGTCAAATGACATTAACAGACACTTCTCAAACAAACAAACAAAAAATTTATATGGCCAAAAACATGAAAAAAAGCTCAACATCACTGATTATTAGAGAAATGCAAATCAAAACAACAATGAGATACTATCTCACGCCATTAAGAATGGCAATTATTAAAATGTTAAGAAACAACAGATGCTGGTGTGACTGTGGAGGAAGAGGAACACTTTTACACTGTTGGTGGGAATGCAAATCAGTTCAACCATTGTGGAAGACAGTGTGGCAATTCCTCAAAGACCTAAAACCAGAAATGCCATTTAACCCAGCAATCTCATTACTGGGTATATACCCAAAGGAATATAAATCATTTTATTATAAAAATACTTGTACGCATATCTTCATTGCAGCAGTATTCACAATAGCAAAGACATAGAATCAATCCAAATGACCGTCAATGATAAACTGGATAAAGAAAATGTGGTACATATACATGATGGAATACTATGTAGCCATAAAAAGGAATGAGATTATGTCATTTGCTGGGACATGGATGGAGCTATAAGCTATTTTCCTCAGCAAACTAACACAAGAACAGAGAACCAAACACCACCTGTTCTCACTTATAAGTGGGAGCTGAACAATGAGAACACATGGACATAGGTAGGGGAGCTGGGAGGGGACATTTTGGGGGTTATGGGGAGAGAAAACATCAGGATAAATATCTAAGGCATGTGGGGCTTAATACCTAGGTGATGGGTTGACAGGTACAGCAAACCACCATGGCAAACATTTACCTATGTAACAAGCCTGCATGTCCTGCACATCTATCTCAGAACTTAAAATAATTTTTTTAATCCTATCTATTATGTCTGACAAAATGGAAACAGGCAGGCTTTATGTCAAACCACTGACCTTCAGCTTACCCACAATTTATGCCAGGGATCCATGTGAGCACAGAATAAATCACCAGTTGATATGGTTAGGCTTCGTGTTTCCACCGAAATCTCATTTTGAATTTTGATCTTCATAAACTCCATATTCCCCACCTGTGAAGGAAAAGACCAAGTGGAGGTAATTGAATCGCGCGGGCAGTTTCCCCCATGCTGTTCTCCTGATAGTGCGTGAGTTCTCACGAGATCTGATGGTTTTAAAAGGGGGGGGGGGGTCTTTCCCCTTTGCTTAGCATTTCTCCTTCCTGCTACCTTGTGAAGAAGATGCCTTGCTTCCCCTCCACCTTCTGCTATGATTGTAAGTTTCCTGAAGCCTTTCCCAGCCATGATGAACTGTGAGTCTATTAAATCTCTTTCCTTTATAAATTACCTGGTCTCAGGCAGTTCTTTACAGCAGTATGAAAATGGACTAATACACCAGTGTACATTTTCTTTCTTTGGAAACTGCTTAATTCTTAAATAAGGGAAGGGGAGGCCAAATGACAGAAACTAGGAATTTCCAAGATCAATTTATTCTTTTAAAAATAAGAATCTTAATTGTTCACTTATTTGTAGGATACTTCTTATTCACTGTACACTAGCTTGGGATTTACACAGATGAATTAGACAAATTTAATTCAAGTACTCAAGGAATGTATAGTCTATTAGGGGCAATATACAAAGAGATCTAGAAAAGTTGATAATTTTATTTGTAGTGGAAACAAGTGATATAAAATAATGATAACTAAAATAACGGGTAGAATGTGTATGATTTCAAATCAAGGGCTCATTTTTTATAAGATGATGATGATGGATGCCAAAAACAAACAAAAAACCTTTAGCTAAGATTTCGGGTTGAGTAGTAGACAGACATGAAAATATGAAGGGAATAGCATTCCAAGCTATTTCATATGGGAAAATAATTTGGAGGTAGGAGTTTGCTATGTTGAAGGACTGTATGTTCTTGTGGACACTCAAATTTTTATTCTGTTGCCTTACGAATATTTATTTCCATCATCAATGTCATTGCTTGCTTGTCAACCATATTACTTGTGAGTTTTTTTACCTAAATCAGCTTTGGTTCTTTATACTCCCCTTGGGCATGGTGTATATTCCAAAGGAAAATCTGGTATTCCTGCAGATCTGACATTTTGGCAGGGAGACTTTTTCACTGGGCCCTTTTTAGATTTTAAATTCACCTGCTATAATTCTGATTTTGAATTTTATTATGGAAACATAAGGGCTTTTCCTGTAAGTGTTCTTCTTTCCAGGAAAACTAAAATAAATACCAAAATTTGTTTTTGAAAATAAATGTACTCAATTTTCCTGTTCTTCTAACACAGAGTAATTCACAGAGATATATTATTGAATCCTAAGAAAGAAACCTCATTTTGTGGCTTTTATAGTTTTCTGTACACTTCTACAAAAGAGCCTCATTTGATAAAGCCAATAGTAAGAGACATTTATTCGTAACTTATCACATCCAATGAACTGTTAAAAATACTTCGTTTTCTCCTGATCTTTATACTGACTTATGAGGTATAAGGTAGTTACTATTCTTATTAGCGTTTTTCAGATGAAGAAAATGAGCAGCAGCTGGGTTAGGTTAACTTATTACACCTGGAACCTTTAGACTAGTGCCTAGAACACTAGTTTCTCTTTAAGTCTGCTGATTGGTAGGCTCAGGCGTGTTTCAGTGAGAGGAAGAAGAAAGAAGGTAAGGCATTTATTTTCTGTCTTCTGTGAGTGGTTGTCTTAAGCTGACTATACCTCAAACAAAATCGATGTATCTCTTGATGCATCCTGCTGTATATCACTTTCTTGAAATTCACTGTCTTGTGCTTTATCCTTTGGGCCTAGAACTGGTACCACTTCACTGCTACTAGCTCTGGGTTTTTGCACTATTCCCCTTTCGTTGGCTGCACTTCACCCGGACCTGTGTAATTTAACCCATTGAAAAAGAAGCCCTACCTAAATTATCCTATTTTGAGTTGCCATCGTTTTCTATTGGAATTTTAACCAACATCATTATTTAACTCATATTTGTCTAATCTAATCAGAAAGTGTTACATCTTTAATTGTATTATAAAGTCAATCTATGTATCACATTACAAAACAGTAAGAGTGCCTCACAAAGATTTCTAGCTTCTGTGCATTGCAAGACAAAATCTTTATGTTCATGGACACTTTAATGGTGCAGCAAAGGTCGACATGATGTTGGAGATGCTGAGTGGCAGCACCCCTTCAAAAAGGCAGTAAGTCTGAGCAGAAACACGGCTTATCTCCAAATTGCCAATACACAGCATAGTTGAGTGTCCGAACTTACTCATTTATGTCTGGTTGCAATTTTTTGAATTTTTGCAATCAGACTTTGGTAATTACCTTGAGCAGCAGGATATAAATAACTCCCACATGCTTAGAGTTCCAATAATGGAACACTAGGCGTAAATGGGTCGAGGAAACATCACTATTTTTACTTTAAATAATATGACAAATGAAATAAACATGAATGTTAATGCTGCAGTTATATATTGAAAATGTCTTCTTTTAAGCCTCTACTTTGATTAAGGAAGTTGATGAATCAGTTATTCAAAAATTTTTGAATATTTTATTTTTTATGACAAGATTTTTTCAGTATTTTTCCTTTATTTCATTCTTTGTAGGAGTGTTATATTGTGTAAACTAGACTCATTATTAAGTCACTGGGGATGGGGAAGAACCACAAGTTACTAGTGAACATTTTTCATAGTCAACATTTTCTTTTACTTGGTAACTTTCTGTCACCTATTACCTAGAATAATAACAAGAAAGTAACGAGTTACAAAAGGCCCGCTTGCATTTTATATCTTTTTATTTCCCAGACTTACTCATTAAATAGGTGCTAATGAACAGCAAGTGGCCAAACACCAGGAAGTAGAGCAGGCAGAAAAGTAGGAAAGGTCTTACAAAATGTGATCAGTATAATAAGGTTCTCGATTTCATCACTAATTCAACATTGTTCAGCCTTTCAGCACAAGACACTGAGGTAGAATTAGCGAAGAATATAGAGGTAAATTAGAAACACTCTATCTCTTCCAAAGCTTTAAACTACGAATGAAGATGAAAAATATGTGCATAAACAATAGGATAACAAGGCAATATGTGTAAGTTCTGTGAAGGAGAAACAAAATACAAAGTTCAGTAGAAAGAGAGGTGACTTACAACTAAGGATGGCGAGTTCAGGGGGGAAGGAAAAAAAATTAATGAAAGGGAAAGGTAGTAAGCTATGCTTTCTTCTCTGAAAGGAGAAAAAGTCTAAGCAAAAGAATCAGGTATATTCCAAAATAAATCTTTGTGACTGATAGAAAAATGGGAGGTAGGGGCTCGAAGATATTGAGAATATAAACATCATGCTGCAAGGACAGAAACAGTAACTTTTCTCTCAAGATCTGTGTCCTATTCCCAACTTCAAGGTCACTTCTTTCCCAAACTAGTGGTGCAATAGTGAATTCAGCATGGAAAAACTCATGATTCAGCAAGTAAAATTGAAGACTAATAAAGACATTAATAAAGATATCAACCTTCATATACCAAAGTCTTATTATTTCTTTTAAAATGCAGCAAAAGCAATGAAAATGGTTTGAGTTCAAAGATGCCGCTTCAAAGGTACAATGCCTCCACTGTGTTTTAAGAGCAAGTGATATTTTAAAATAATTATTCCACATCTTCAGTGGAGTAATTGCTTTTCACATTAAAGAAAGAGATAAGCACCCAAGTTTTATAATATAAAAAGTGCTATGCATGTGCATTAACTAATTCTCTCAAAGGATTTTTACTACACATTTGGCATTGTGTGCTATAACTCAGAGTGTCATGGTGCTGTGCTCTTACATGAAAACATGGACGGTTTCCTAACTGAGTGAGACAGAAGTAGATAAAGAATATCAATATCATGTATTGTGGTTCCTGTATATGCATAGTTTATGGTTACTATTTTTTTCATTAAGTGAGATGTTTTAACATAAGTATTTTTATTGGTCTGATTATTACAAGTGGCCATTGAGGTATGTTTATTCTGAATAAAACATGCCCTTCAATTTGTAAAAATTGGCCACTTTGTTAATAGTTCATTTATTCTTTCACCCAAATATATATTGAGAGCTTATAATTTGCAAAATACTCTAAGTGCTAAATACCAAGGTTCATCAATGTGCTTTCTGGCTTCAAAAATTTGTTGTTTAGCAAATAAGACATAAATAACATTAATATGGATGTAAACAGTCATAATACAAAGTACAGGAAGTTATAAAGTTTTCATTAGCAGTAAAGATAAAGTGTTGGAGGATTTTGAGAAGTAGTGATGTTGGTATGCTTACTTTCCCTTCTTCACACACAGCTTGAAATACTTATTTTTCCTCACATGCTTAGTGTATCCCCAATATTTGGTACCAAATCTATAACAGTCTGCTCAAGGTTATTTAACATTATTTCAGTCTTGTTGAGAACCTTACTATGTGGTTAAGTTTTCATTAATTAATGCAGCAAATATTTATCGAGTGTCTACGTGCCACACGTTAGTCTAGGAATTCATGGTACCAGTGTAAACACAATATCTTGCTCTCTGGGAATGTGTATTCTAGTTGAAGAAAAAAAATAATAAAGACAATTCCAGATTGAAGAGTTAGTATGAAAAAAATGAAGGAGCATACTAGGCATAGAGATGATGATGGTGGGGTGCCATTTAAAATAAAGTGGTCAGGAAAATCACTTTTTGAGAAGATGACTTTTGAGCAGAGACCTGAATGATGAAAGGGCAAAAGTGATGTGGCTCTCCAATGGAAAGCAGAGTGTACAACAGTTACTGGAAATAATATATATTATATATATTATATATATAATAATATTAGATCACTATAATTTTTCTGTCTTCTAGTGACCACATTAATACCTTATTTCCATTTATCGTGTAACTCTCATATCTTTGAGAATACCTTCTTCAATTATCTGACCACTACTTGCTGTCACTTACATTTTCACACCCTGCCTTGTTTTGAAAATTCATTTTTATATCGAAATTACACATACTATAGATGCAGTTTATCTGCATATCTGATTTTATTTAGAAACTCTGATCTTGAAAAGAGAGCCAGTGCATCTGTTAATTAATTAGGCTTAGTCTCTTTACTGTTGAAAATGTATGTGGATTATCACTATTATCTGTTACCATAATTTTAATAAACTGTTTTCACCCACAATGTTAAACTATTCAAAAAAGTCCCTTCCCCTCTTCTACAGTAGCAGAGTTTTAGCTGGGTTTATGGTCCCCCAAATAAGACTAAATTTCATACCTTTCCTTGATCCTATACAGAAGGCCAATGGAATGTGAATGGAGGTGTGGACAACTTCCAAGTCATTCCAACTTAAACACAAGCTCTTTGCCTTAGACTGACACTCACCCCCTTTCAATGATCTGGAATATTTATGTTGCTGGGACCCAGTTTTTACCAGGCAGATGGGGACAATGTATTAGGGGATGACTGAGCAACAAGATAGGAGGAACATGATTCTCCTGTAGAGAAGAGTTGCCCTGGCTGGACTGCTATGAGTGAGAGAAAGGCATCTCTATCTTATTTAAGATCCACTTTATGTGTGTGATATTGTTCTGCTTTTAACCCTAAACATAACGATCATACCTGTCTCTAAATATTTCACTACATGAAACATAAGTATCATTCTGCTCAATTCTGAGAACCCAGATGCTCCACTTCTGTTTTTTACCATTTTCTTCTTTTCCTTTCCCTTCCCCCTCCTTTTCCACTTCTTTTCCTTCATGCTGTACTGAGACATCATTTAGTTCATCTTATTAAAATGTACAATTAAACTATTAATAGTAAGTTTACAGAGTTATACAGCCATCACCAAAATCCAGTTGTAGAACTTTTCCATCACCTAACAAGCTCTCTCAAGCCCAATCAATTGACAGTTCCATACTACCTTCAGTCAACCACGAATTGTTTCTATAGATTAGCCTCTTCTGGGCATTTCATTAAATGGAACTAGATAATACAAAATCTTTTGTGTCTGGCATCTTAGAATGAGTTTTGATGTTTATCCATGTTGTAGCAAGTGATAAGATTTTTTTCTTTTAATGATGAATCTTGTCAATTGCAATGAATATTTATTGAAGAGTCTCTGTGTGTTTGTGTGTGTATGTGTATATATGTATATGTGTATATGTGTGTGTGTGTATATATATATATATATATACACACACACACATATTTATTTATTTATTTTTGTGTTTTAGCCTGCTTAGGCTGCCATAATAAAATGCAACATACTGGGTGTCTTAAACAGAAATTTATTTTCTCACAGTTCTGGAGTCTGAGAAGTCCAAGATCAAGGTGCCAGCTGGGTTGAAGTCTGTTGAGGACTCTCCACTTATGTTGCAGAGGGCCACCCTCTTTATGTGTACTCATATGATCTCTTCTTTGTGTGTGCATGAAAAGAGAGTGTGCTCAAGCCCTCTGATTTTTCTGCATAGAAAGACACTAATCCTATTGGATAAGGACTCCATCCTTATGCCCTCATTTAACCTTAATTACTTCCTTAGAGGCCCCATATTAAAATTAATCCACACTGAGGGTTAGTGTTCAACATATGAACTTTTGAGGGGACACAAACATTCAGTCATAGCATTTTACTAGGGTAGATATTTAGGGAGAAATTGCTCAGTTTCATGATAAATTAACATTTACCTTCTTATGTAACTGGACAGCTGTTTTCCAAAGCTTGTGTACCATTTCACATTCTCACCAATTTCTTCACATTTTTGCCACTTTTGTAAAGTATGTGAAGTGGGATCTGATTATTGTTTTACTTTGTATTTCTGTAATGATTAGTGGCATTGAGTATCTTTTTATTGACATCTGTATATTTTCTTTGATGAAGTGCTTGTTCAAATCATGCATACATATTTAATTAAGGTTTTTTGATAATCTTATTTATTTTGAAGTATTCCTTTATAATCTTGATAAGAGTTTTTTTTATCAGATATATGTTTGCAAATATCTCCTCCTAGTCCATGATTTTTCCCCCTGTTTTCTTAGTGGAGTATTTTAAAATGCAAATTAAAAAATTTGCTGCAGTTATTTTTTAAACTTATGTGTTTAGCTTTGATGTTGTATCTAAGAATATAGCCCAAGGTCATTAAGATTTTTTTTCATGTCTTCTTCTAAAAAATGCCTATATTTAACTTTTATATGTAAGTCTATCCGTTATTTCATGTTTGTGTTTGAGTGTGGTATGAGGCACTATTTTGGCATGGGGAAATCCAATTTAACCTGGACTATTTCTTAGAAAGGTTATACTTTCCCCTGTTGAATTATTTTGGCACTTTTGTTGATAGTTTATTGACCATGAATACAGGAGTCTATTTCAGCATACTCATCTTACATTAATCTAAATTCCTGTCTTTATGCTAGTACCATATTGCAGCTTTATGGCAAGTTTTGAAATCTTGAAGTGTAAGTTTTCCAACATTTTTTTCTTTCTACCAACTTATTTTTGGTTATTGAGTTCTCCTTGTTTTCATATAAATATTAGGGTCAGCTTGCCAATTGATGCAAAATAGCATGCTAGGAAATTGGTAACAATTCTGTTGAATGTATAAATCAATTTGGGGATGATTACCATCTTAACAATATTGAGTATTTCAATTTATGAATTTAGAATACATATCCACTTATTTAAATCTGCTTTAATTTCTATGCAGAAAGATATTTTGGTTTTCATTATACAAATCTTGCTCTTCTTTTAGGTTATCTTAGGATTTTATTCATTTTGATATTGTGAATGGAATTTCTTGTAGTTAGATTGTTCTTGCTAATAAATAAAATAAACTCTGTTTTTCGTATTTTGATCTGGCAACTTATGACCATGAAGAACTCAACTGTTTGTTGTGAAAGTTTTTGTGGATCTGTCAGGATTTTCTGCAAGTAGGATCATGTTATGCAAATAAATACATTTACAATTCTTCCTTTTAAATCTGGATGCCTTTTTTCTTTTATCATTTTCTGGTTGCAGTGGCTAGAACCTCCAGAATAATGGTGAATGGAATTTTGAAAGTGAAAACCATTTCCTGTTTCTAATATTAGGTGGCAAGCCTTTAGCCATTGAGCTTTAAATATGATGTTAGCTGTGTATTTTCCAAAGATGCTATTTATCATGTTGAGGAAATTTCCTAATACTCATAGTTTGTTGAGGGTTTCTAATCACAATTGATGCTGAATTTTGTGAAATACTTCACTTGCTCATTGAGGTGATATGTGGTTTTTATCCTTTATTCTGTTGAGATGGTATATTGCATTAATTGATTTTCAGATGTTCAGCCAAATTTGCGTTCCTGGGATAAGTCTTTAAAGGCTATGGAGTTAAATCTTTTTTACGTATTACTGAATTTAGTTTGCCAATATTTTGTTAAGGACACATGAATCTGTATTCGTGAGGTATATTGATCTGTGATATTCTGTTCTTGTGATGTTTTAGTGTTTCTTTGGTATTTTAATGATGACTTCAAAATAATTTGGGAAGTCTGCCTTTCCCTTTTATTTTCTAGAAGGCTTTGTGAAGGATTGGTATTATTCCTTCTTTAAATGTTTGATAGAAGTTAGCAGTATGTTCTGAAGATTTTTTTTTGCAATGAGATTTTGAATTCAATTATTTACTTGCTTTGATCTATTCAGATTTTTCTCATCGTTGAGTGAGTTTGATGCTTTGTGTCTTTCTAGGAATTTGTCTGTTTTATCTGCTCTACTAACATGAAGTTGTTGATAATTTTTTTTATAATCCTGTTTGGTTGGTAGAGAGGTTCTCTTTCATTCCACATTTTGGCAATCTGTACCTTCTTTAAATTTTTGTCAGTCTAGCAAATGAATCAACTTTTGATTGTAGTGATTTTTCTCCTTTGTGTTTCTTTTTTATTTCACTGATTTTGCTCATTATTTCCTTACTTCTGTTTAATTTGTGTTACTTATTTTTGTTTTTTAAACTTTTTTACTTGGCACATGATAATTCTGCATATTTATGTGATACATAGTGATGTTGGGATACATATAATATATAGTGATTATATCGGGGTTATTATCATATCCATCACTTCAAACAGTTATTTTTCTGTGTTTGTTGGTGCATTCCATATCCTCCTTCTAGCTATTTGAAACTATATATTATTATTAACTATAGTCATCCTACAGTGCTCTAGAACACTGGAACTCATTCATTTTATCTAGCTGTAATTACGTGTGCTTTAACAAATTTCTTCCTATCCTGCCTCGTCTCTACACTTCCCAGCTGTCAGTATCCTCAGTTCTACTTTATACTTCCATGAGACCAGTTTTCTTTTAGCTTCCAAGTATCAATGAGAACTATTTGCTTTTTTTCTGTCTTAAGTTAGCAACTTAGGTTATTGACTTTGGGGTATTTTTTTCTTTTCCGATAAAGTCGTTTAAAGCCATAATTTTGCGGTTAACACTGCTTTACCTGATTGCTATAAATGTAAACATGTTGTGTTTCTGTTTTTATTCAGTTCAACAATTTTTTTTTCCAATTTTGTCTTGTAATTTATTCTTTCACCAGTGGGTGCATTGTTTAATTTCTGAATATTTGTGGACTTCTCAAATTTCTGTATCTTTATTTCTGTTTTTCCCTATGTGACTAGATAAAATACTGTATGATTTCAATCATTCTTGATTCATTGACACTTGCTCTGTTGTCCAGTATATTCTGTTCTGGAGTATATTCATGTGTGCTTGATAGAATGTGTATCTGCTATTATTGGGTAGAGTGTACTATAGATGACAGGTCAAATTTGTTGATAGACTTGTTCTGGTATTGTCTTTCCTTGCTGATTTCTTGCGTATTTGTTATATTAATAACTGAAAGTGGGTATTAAAATCAATAGCCTTTTATTGTTGAATTGCCTATTCTGTCTTTGATTCTGTTATCTAGATTTGCCTCACATATTTAGGTCTCAGTTTCAGGTATTTACATGTTTAGAATTATTGTATTTTACTGATTAATTTAGTCTTTTATACTTTACTATGTTTTTTTTTTTTTTTTTGGTAACCTCATTTGCCTTAAAATTTATTTTATCTGCTATTAATTGTCTTAGTCTGCTCAGGCTACCACAACCAAATACCATAAACTGGGTGACTTAAACAATAGGAATATATTTCTTACAATTCTGGAGACTAAAAGTCCAAGAACAAGGTGCCAGCAGTTCCAGTGCCTGGTAAGGGCTTTTTCCTTGGGTTGCAAACGCCTGCCTTCTCACTGTATCCTAACATGGTCTTTCTTTGATACATACCGAGGTGGGATGGGGCAGGGAGAAAGACAAAGCATGAAAACCCAAAGGATCAAGCTCTCTGATGCCTTTTCTTCTGAGGACACTAATCTCATCATGAGGGCTCTGCCTCTTGACCTCATCTAAATCCAATTACCTCTGAAAGACCCCCTCTTCAAAAACCCATCACATTGAAGGTTAGGGCTTTAACATATAAATTTGAGAGGAAACAATTCAGTTCATAATACCAGTGTAGCTACATTAATTCTCTTATGGTTACCATTACATGCAGTTCATGGTTACACCATCCACCTATTTGTATTTGTGTTTTAAAGTGTTTCTCTTACAGACAGCATATGATTAGATCTTTTTTCTTAATCCAGTCTCAATATTTTACTATAGGTGTTTAAATTATTTATATTTATTGTAATATTTCATATCATTAGATTTTTGCCTGAATATGTGCTTTTTATTTCTATACCTCATCATATTATACCGGCTATTCTTTTTTACTGTGATCTTTTTGTTAAATATATAAATTGAAATGTATCATTTTAATTCCTTATTAATTTTTGTACTATATATTTATGAATTATTTTCTATTTGTCCTAGGTATTACAATATGTGCCTTAATGTATCACAATCTACTTTAGATTAATATTAACTTGATTCCAGTAAGATACACAATATTGCTCGAATAACTTCTTCTGCCCACTGTTATTATTATTTCTACTCACTGTTATTATGCTGTTATTGTCTTTATATGTTGTATGTTCAACAACACAGTTTTGTAATTGTGATTTATGCATTTCTTTTAAATCAGTTGAGAAAATAAACCATGTACACTATCTTCATATTTGCCCACATATTTGCCCACATAATTATCTTTTCCATTTCTTTCATTTGTTGGAGTGGATTCAAGTTAGTGTCCGATTTCATTTCCTTTCAGAATGAGTGCTGCTTTAGTGTTTATTGGAAGAAAAATCTGCTAACAACAGATTCTCTCAGTATTTTAAAATGTGGTAATATTGTGATTTCACCTTCAATTTTGAAGGATAGTTTCACTGGATGTAGGATTCTTGGTTGACAGACTTTTTTTTGTTTATTTGTTTAAGCAGTGTCTTTCCATTGCCTTCTGGCCTCCTTTGTTTCTTGTAAAACATCAGCTGCTAATTTATTATGGTTTCTTTGTAACTGATGAGTTACATTTGTCTTGTTTCCTTAAAGTTTCTTTCTTTGGCCCTGTCTGTCAATAGTTTGACTATGATCTGTCTAGGAATGGATGCCTTCAGGTTTTTGCTAAGTAGATTCATTGAATTTATTGAATATATGAATTTAATACTTGCTTCTTGAACTTTGGGGACATTTTTATCCATAATTTCTTTAGAGTTTTCCCTTCTTTCAGAGACTCTTATTACATCATTATTACATATGTGTGTTTTTGTTATGACATATGCTTTGTTTTTGCTTTTTGTTTTTTTCCTCAAAGAAAAAACCAGTTGTTAGACTTAGCATACAATATCCCTGTATTTATTGACTACAGGGACACTGAATTTCTTCCTTGTATTTATTGAAATCTGGGAGTATTTAGATAATATAGCATATTAGGTTGCAATTCCTGGATATTTGTTACCATATTTTGTTTGCTTTTTTGATTGCTGTTTTTTTCTAGAGAATCATTCTCTGCTAAATCTTTTTGTGCATTTTTGGCAGTCTTTTATTTTTAAGATGCTTTAAATTGGCCCATAATAATTGCATATGTTTGTGGGGTACATAGTGGTGTTGTGTGATACATGTAATGTATAGTGATCAGATCAGGGTGATTAGCATATCCATCATTTCAAACCTTTATTATTTGTTTATGTTGGGAACATTCAATATCCTCTCTCTCGTTATTTGAAACTATATAATATATTGTTAACTATAATTATCCTACAGTGCTATAGTTCACAAGAATTTGTTCCTCCTATCTAGCTCTAATTTTGTGTCTGTGTACCCTTACTACCCTCTAGTATCCTCAGTTCTACTTTTGTTTTTTAAAGGATGTAGCATACATGTACAGATTGTGCAGGCTTGTTACATAGGTATACATGTGCCATGGTGGTTTGTTGCACCTATCAACCCGTCATCTAGCTTTTAAGCCCCACATGCATTAGGCATTTGTCCTAATGCCCTCCCTCCACTTGTCCCCCACCCGCAACAGGCCCTGCTGTGTGATGCCACTTTTTACTTCTATTATATAAATTTTTTTAGCTTTCATATATGAGTGAGAACATGCAGTGTTTAACTTCTGTTCTTGGCTTATTTCACTTAATGTCCTCTAGTTTCATCCATGTTGCTATAAATGACAGGATATCATTCTTTGTTATGTCTGCATGCTGATTTATTGTGTACATACCACATTTTGTATCCAGTAATCTGTTGCTAGATTCCTTGGTTTGTTTCATTTCCTTCCTTTTCTCTACATCCCGGCCAGCATTTTTTATTTTTTGTTATTTTGGTAATAGCCATTGTAACTACCGTGTGATATAACATCATTATGGTTTTGATTTTAATTTCCCTGATGATTAGTGATAGTGAGCATTTTTTTTGTATACTTGCTAGACATTGATATGTCTTCTTTGAAGAAATGTCTATTGAGGTCATTTGCCCTTTTCTTAATTAGATGATTTTGTGTTGTTGTTGTTGAGAAATTTGAATTCCTTTTATAGTCTAGATATTAATCCCCTGTTGGATGAGTAGTGTGCAAATATTTTCTTCCGTTCTGTAGGTTGTCTTTTTATGCTGTTGATTGTTTCCTTTGCAGTGTAGAAGCTTTTAGGTTTGACGTAATCTCACTTGTTAATTTTTGCATTGTTGCTGGCGTTTTGAAGTCTTCCTCATAAAATATTTTCTCAAATCAATGTCCTGAAATATTTCTATGTTTTCTTCTAAAAATTACATATTTTCTAGTATTACATTTAGATCTTTGATCTATTTTATTTCTGCATAATGTGAAAGGTGGAGGATCTAGTTTTATTTTTCTGCATATGGATATCTAGTTTTCCTAGCACCATTTATTGAAGAGATTGTCTTTCCCTTAATGTACGTTCTGGATGCCTTTTTCAAAAATCAGTTGGCTCTAGATGTATGGATTAATTTCTGGGTTCTCTTTTCGGTTTAATTGGTCTATATTTCTGTTCTTATGAAAGCACTGTGCTGTTTCGGTTACTACAGCTTTGTAGCATATTTTGAAGTTTGATAGTGTGGCACCTTCAGCTTTGTTCATTTTGCTTAGGATTGCTTTGGCTATTCAGATCCTTTTGTGGTTTCATACAAATTTTAGAGATTTTTTTCTAATTCTGTGAAGAATGTCATTGATAGGAGTTGCATTGAATCTATAGGTTGCTTTGGGAAATATGGTCATTTTAGCAATATTAACTCTTCCTATCTGTAAGTATGGGATGCTTTTCCATTTGTTTCTGTTATTTTGGATTTCTTTCATCAGCGTTTTGTTGTTTTCTTTGTAGGGATAATTCATCTCCTTGGCCAAATACTATACACTTCATTGAATAAATACTTACTATTCCAAGGTAATTTATTACTTTTGTGTCTCCTGTTAATGAGATTATGGTTTATATTTATTTTCCAGGTAATTTATTGTCTGTGTACAGAAAGACTACTGATTTTTGAATGTTGATATTCTGTCCTGAAACTTTTTGAATTTGTTTAGCAGTTCTGAGAGATTTTGTGTAGTCCTTACATTTTTCTAGATACTGTCTTCTGAGAGTGGGGACAATATGACTTCCTCCTTTCCAATTTGGATGCACTTTATTGCTTTCTCTCTGATATCTCTGTTTAGTTTTTGTTTGAATTTGTCTTTTTTAAGCCTGGATATCTAGGGGTTGCTTTTGAGTCACTATAGCTTAATGGTCAGCCAAGGATTATTAAGAGCTTGTGTTTACATAGTTTGAGCGAGTAAATTTTCCACTCTTTGCTGATAGGTCAGTGGAGAAATTTATTTAAAGTTCAGGTACTATGTTGGCATGCCTTGGCTTTGCATTTTGATAACTCTATTTGTGTTTCTTCTGTGACAGTGCAAGGTCTTATGTTGGAGCAGCAATATGTAGGCAGCTAGAGCCCTCTCCAGTCTTTCCTGAGCATATGCATAACTTTGCTAATATATGCAGCTTCCCAGACCAGGAGGGGCTTATAGAGTTTATCAAGGACCACTGTGTTGCTGTCTCATTCCTCAGATCTTATAAAATTTCTGGCTAGTATTCTAATCTGTTGCTTGATCAAGTTTGTACTGCAACCTCAGGTTTGTTGAGATGTTGGCCTTCCTTGATATTTTTAAATACCAGAATTGTTATCATTTTTGGCAATTCCCTGAGTATTGTTTTCTCTATACACTACTCCAAATCAAATCAGCTTCCCTCCCAACCCCGGCATGGAAGCTGTTGGTTTTTAGGGCTTTCAATGCCGTGCTAAAATTCAGTGTCATGCTAAAATGACACAGACACACTCTTCTTATGTGATGTTCAGTATTTGCTATTAAATAAGTGATTTCCAATTTGTTGTATGTCTTTGTTTTTTATTTTATTTTCAGAATCCTTAAATGGTTTCACACATGAGTTTTATTTAGTTTTATCATTGCCTTTAAGGAGATTTGCTGAGCTCCTTATTTGGCCATTTGCGAAGTTCCACATGCCCTTTCCCCATTCCCCCCCGCCCCCCACAGGAGGGATAGAGAAATTTAGACCATGTGATTCAGTTTTTATGGAATAAGTGTCATTTTAGGTGCATCACAAATTATAGGCAATATATGAAATTTACTTTTCATGGTAATTCTGATGAAAAGGAGAGTATCAGAAATGTGGATTATGGGTAGATAACAGCCAATAGTGTGGTTAGTCTGGAATACTATCTATTTTGAGGACCGGATAAGACTGGCATGGGAGATTGAAATGAGCTAGTAAAAGATTTTGAATGTGAAACTAAGGTTTCTGAATTAATATCTTTAGGTAATATCAAAGAGTGGAAGGGTTTGAGTGATGGAATGACATGATTTATAGATGTGCTTCAGGAAAAAGAAAATAGCTGCCCACAATGTAAGTGATGGATTAAGGGTCAAAAAACTGAAATAAAACCAGTCAGCAGTCTTTTAATAGTCTAAATGGAAGCTAATAAAGTCTCAGGATAGTTATTATAAGAAGGGAAAAAAGTAAGCTACTATGAAGCTATGTTACAGGAGGTCTTGGGAAGGACTTGAATAACTTATACATCTGGGACCAGTAAAAGAGAGACTCAAAGAATGCTTCTAGCATTTGGCCTTTGGTAACTGGACAAGTATACAATTAGCACAAATAAAGAACATAGAAGGAAAAACAGATATAGGGAAATAATTGTAAATTGTAGTTCATATTTATTGAATTGTTACTATAATCAGACATAGTTATGAGTTTTATGTAAATTATTAGTTACTCCTTACATAACTTACTCCTTACATAACACTTTGCATATAATAGGAAACTAAGGGAGCCAGATTAGTCAACTGTACCAAAATAAAATAGCTAATATATGACAGTGTTAGGACACAGGAAGGGGAACATCACACACCAGGGACTATTGTGGGGTGGGGGGAGTGGGGAGGGATAGCATTAGGAGATATACCTAATGCTAAATGACGAGTTAATGGGTGCAGCACACCAACATGGCACATGCATACATATGTAACAAACCTGTACATTGTGCACATGTACCCTAAAACTTAAAGTATAATAATATAATAAAGACACATTAGCTAGAGGAACAAAATAAAGAATGCCAACATCAACAACAAAAAAGAATTTTAACCCAGGAATTCTCAGATCAGAGCTGAGATTTTTTTCTGACTTTTAAGTTGAGGGGTACATGTGCAGGATGTACAGGCTTGTTACATAGGTAAACATGTGTCATGGTGAATTACTGCACAGACCATCCCATCACTCAGGTATTAAGCCCAGCATCCATTAGCTATTCTTCCTGCTGTTAGATTGGAGCTGAGATTTTAACCCCTGTCTGAATATAGGTCTCAGGACACATTTAGAAAAGGAAAGATGGAGTGATGGTTTAAGATTTTATTGTCTGAGGGTGAAAAGTTAAAATTGTGATACTGGACAAGATTGTCAAAGATAAACATGAGAGAAGAGAAAGTCATTGGCAACTATTTACATTTTGTGGGAAAAAAAAGTTTAAAATTAAAAGATGAACCAGTGCAAAACATTATCTCTAAGGAAAAATGATTATTTTGGCGTGGTTATTTTAACTGTGATGGGATGTTTCTTGGATCAGGTGTATAAAAACTCCATAGATGAATAGTTGGTGCATACCTATAGTCCCAGCTATAGGAAGCTGAGGTGGGAGGATTGTATGACCCCAAGAGTTCAAGGATGCAGTGAATTATATTACATCACTGCACTTAGCGCAGGGCAAAAAGCGAGACATCATCTCTTAAAAAAAATTCATAAATTCCAGAGATAAGGAACCAACTAATTAAATTATGGAGAGAATTTTCATTATGGTGGTAGTGGTTTTAAAAGAAGAGCAGTACAAGCAGTAAGGAGTGAGTGGATGGAAAGGATTAAATACTGTAAGTAGAATTTTTCTTCAAAATTTGATAATGATGAAGGTAAATATGTAAGAATAGCTAGAGTTTGGTGAAACATGAAACACACAGGAATTTTCTGAAGAAGGAGAAAAAATTCAAAGAGAGAGATTATGATGACAGTTTGGTTTAGAAAGGAGCTAAAGAGGAGAAATTTGTTAAACATTGAACTATTGAGCTAATAGAACAATCATGTTTGTTATTAGTGAAGAGGAAAATGGAAATTCATGTGGAGTGGTTATAATAATCTCAGCAATAATTTAGGCAATGTAGAAGTGGGGAAGTACAGTGCAGAGTGAAAAAGATTTGAAAATGCTACTAGGGAGAGTCAATTAGAGATGATTGATAATATTTCTGAGTCATAGTAAGAATTAACCTGAGATTTCATAGCAAGAATCTGTAAGAGATTCTATAATAACCATTTCATGATATTTTCCTGCAATATTAGAATGCCAGTACTAAAAAGGTCACAATTTGAGATATGGATGTTGCTTTATTGTTTTCAAGGTTAGGCATTATTTTCTGAATTTTCTTATAACTTTAAGAACTCTTGAGTGAATGAGTCTTCAGAAAGAAAAAAATTATCTTGGAATGGATGCTCTTTCCCTACTCTCCTAATATACGTTAAGGAGATTTTAGGAGGATATTTTAAGAGATTTGGTAATATTTCTGTACAAGAGGGTAATAAGAATGAGGGGGAAATTAAATGGTTTAACATTTTTGGAATAATACTATTTTTTCCCGTTGGGATTTCCCAAAATACACTTGTTCAAAGTGAACATCAGTCTCTCATTTTTTAAAAGATTTCCTAAAGATATTTAAGAGGTTTTATTTATCGGATAGCATTGATAGAGTATATTATTTACCACTTGGTCTGAATCAGTCATCCTCATCATCTTGATGGTAAAGTGGAGAGTGCATCAAATTTTGAGTCTAAAGCATTAGCTTCCTTCCTGCCTCTGACTCTTAGGAAATTTATCTGAATATATATTCCTGAGCTGTAAAATGGGGATAAAAATACCTAAATGACTTCACAGGTTTATTGTAATATCCAATAGGTGATAGATTGGAAAGTCTATGTGAATTATTAAGTGATGGCATTTGTTTTTAAACGCCATATTTATCAGTAAGCAGGCCCATGCTAGGCTGAAGCTGAAGCTTCTATGTCTTCCAAAAAGATTTTGTTAGTTTACATAAGGTTCACCACTATTGGGAATCTTTTGAAGATGAAAAATTTGTTTTCTAGAATTAATATTTAAATCAACTTTAAATTGGTCTATAAAAAACTAATAAAATTTCAAAGATTTCAGACTGATTATCTTTCATTATAAAAATATTTTAAAATAGTTATTTTATAAAAAACATTCACCTGCGTTAGTTTATGTACATCAAGGCAATATGTTCAATTAATATTGTGTTCAATAGAATAAGTACTTAAATTCTTCATATGATTAGAATGTTCTGTACTAACATCTGAACTATAAATAAATAAATCTTAGGATATATATATATGACCTGCTTATCCTCAATGTAACCCTGTGACACAAGGATAAGTAGGTACAAAAAAAAAAGATTTAATACCGTCAAAAAAATCACTCTCTGGACTGGCTAATAAAAGTGATTCATCCAAGATACATGAAACAAAGCCATAATATTTACTTAATTATTAACTTAAGAAAACTATATGTAAGCACAGAGCTAAGTTCTGAAAATATGAAGTTCTCCATCTGTGATCATGTGTGCAATGAGAAGATTTTATTTGAGTGGAATAAAATGTGTGCATCTTGGTAGTCAGAGACAGTAGTGGCATGTGTTCGTGGCAAAACAGCTTGAAGAAGAAATTTATTCTGTTAACGTAAGCAAGATTTATTTATTTTTATTTCTGCTATGATTATCCTGGAGAAATTACCATAGTAAAAGCTGTGGCACCGCTAACACCCATAGTCATGTTCCTTCTGTTTATGTGAAAGGCAGAACCATTGAGTTGGAACTCAAGTTTTTCCTTGAATGTATTATTCAAAAATATGTTATGAATGTAACTGATATTTTGTACCATATTCTATAAGATTACAATTTTTGTCAGTTTTTTCAGAACATGCTATATAAAAGGTTAGTCTACAATCCCTATACCTAACACACATATACACACAATGACATAAACATATCTGGTAAAGCTACTTCCTAGAATTTACTATGTTAAGCATCATTGATTGTGGTATTATAGACTGCAGAACATACTGTAGATAATTATTCTTTTCTACTTTCAATTCAATAAGGTAGCAGCACAGCAGCAACATCTTCACAATATTCAGCATTAATTAAATAAATGCTTATTATGTTCCATGTCTTATTCTACATTCTTCATATGTATTAACTCATTCAATCCTTACAGTCCTATGACATAGTGTTTTAATTATCCAAAGTATACACAAGAAATTTAAGGCACACAGAGGTGGAGTAAAGTGGCACAAACAATCTTATTAATTATAAGAGAGGAACTCGGGCAGTCTGGCTGCACTCACAACAACATGCTATGAGTGATTTCTCATAGCTTTATTATCTATTTTTAGTTCATAGCATTTACAGTTATTGATCCATGGTGTTTTCTCAAATGACAAAATAGTATAAGATTCTGTTTTGATCACTGGATATAAAGTGATCGTGGTTAGCATGTTGTGTCTTTTGATTGAACAAGCTATAACAGCCAAATATCTCTTGATGGAATGCTTGTATTGAATTTCTCATCAAAATATTCTTTCCAAATTAGTTTTGAGGTATAGATTAGCTATCAGGAAGTCATATGAGATAACATTACACTTAAACTTTTCCTTTCAGAGTTTCTCTCAGTAAATTTAAATGTTTGAAAACAAGGCCACTGTGACCCATTTATGAATCTTCAACCGAAGGAAAAAAAATGTTAAAATATCCCAATACTCTTGTTTTCAGCAATAATAGAGAATATTTGCACCTTTCAAGTACAGAATAAATATTGGTTTATACATACAGAAACCTACTATGAATGAGATTATTTTATTAAAAAGGAATAGATTTGAAGAGTATAAATACAAGCTGAAAGGTTAAAAAAGAGGTAATAATAAGAAGAATTCAGTTTGATAAAGGCATATTGTGATTTCCTCTGGTTGCTTTATTGCCTTAGTAGTTCAGACTAAGAAAGTCACTAAATTTTTCAAGTTAACTTAAATTTTTGGTAGTATACCTTTTTAGACTAATTTATTTTCTCAATGTGATAATATCTTTATATGCTAAAAAGCCTGAAAGTATATTTTTGTTTAATGTTGCTGCCATTATTTAGGAGAGAAATATTCAGTATTTTTTATATACTGAAAGTTATTTAGGAGAGAAATATTCAGTATTTTTATATACTTCAAGTTATCTTGATTCCTGAGATCTTACATTATTAAATCTTAGAATGGTTGACTATATTAATTTTTTCTTTAATTTAAAAGTTTTTCACATTAATTTTTCAATTAAATGGTTAATTTGCAATTTCATGATAGTCAAGAAATAATTGTCTAATAGGATTGTGCTGTCACAAAATCTTAGAGCTAGAAGATCCTCAGATATTAATCTAGCTTAAATCACTAATTTTACACTTGAGGAAAATGAGGTCTGAGAAAATATGTGAGTCACTGAAGATCAAGTAGATAATTAGAGGCAAAAGTAGAAAGAGAGTCTTCAGACTATTGCCTTTAAGTAAGGGATATTTGAATTGGAAACAGGGAAATAGTGTTTCGATTTATACTGTGAGATAGTAATACACAGTGGTTAGGGCACAGGCTTTATATCAGGAAAGCCTGCATTAAAAAAAAAACCCAACCAATCACTTATTAACTTTATGAACTTGATGAAATTTTGCAGCCCTAGATTTTTTATCTGTAAATTGAAAATAACAGTATTAGTTACCTCAGGAGTCTATTGTGACAATCAAGTGGGCTAATAAATGTAAAGCATTTACAACAATGTCTGGTACAAAGTGATTCTTATGCTAGCCTATATTATTGTAAAATTGCAACTGTTTCTCATCTCCAATGCAATATAAATCTGTTGGAGGAATGTTTGAAAAATACAAAAACTCAGAAATAAAATAGATAATTGATAATACCTAAAACTATTAGCTGTGTACTTCAAGATTTTTTTATTTGAATCTTTTATTCTGTTTACATTTTGTTTTTTCACTTACATTTTAAAGTTCTATTTTACAGGATTATACTTAGAGATCTGATTTTTGGCATCAGGGAAGTCTAGATATCCTAATTTTCACTTGCTACAAAATACCTAAAATACTGCATAAAATACAAAAATAATATTTTTGATGCATTGATGAGCTTTCAGCAAAATAAATAACTCAATCACTCATTTGAGTCCAACACCAAGCCATATGACAAATGAAGATAGTATTAATCCTGAAGATGTCAGTTAGCATGGGGTTATCTATAATCAGAACCTGAGTGGTCTGGAGATTTTTAAATATTGTGGTAAGAGCATCACACAAAATGTAACCTTTAACAAGGTTTTAATCGTTAAGTATAATATTGTTAATGTTAAGCTTTTCATGGACCTTTGCAATGCATATGGAAAAGAGATTTGGGCCCATGGGTGGTTGGGGTTTTTTCTCAGGTTGTGTAATCTTGAACGCACAAAGGACTATCAGTAAGAGTAAGTTTAAAACGAAAAACACTAAAACACCAAACAACATGGCGATTAAAGAGGAAGTGGGGGGTATGAAATTTGTCTCAGCCTTGACTTTAGGTAGAGTGTGGAGAAAAATCACTTCTGAGAATTTATTGTTATGAGAAGGCTGTCATGTGGAAGTGGAGCCTCAGCACATGTTATTTGTATAGTGCAGAGGAAATAGACCCAGATTAAGTTTAAAATGGACTCAGGGCTTTCCCAAATATTTTATGAAAACATATGTAAAATCTTCCTTGGGTGTTGTATCTTCAACCCAGGCATTTTATGATTCTCACAGAGTAGATACCACAATATAAGCAAAATCACAAAACAATTATAAAATACACAAGGGATCAAGGGACCATGGGTGAGAGACAGCAGACAAAAATGAGAAGCAAAATATAAAATAAAATATTATTTCATTTTAAATAATAAATTTAAAATTTATTGTCCATGATCACGTGTCCATGGATCTCCGTGTCCATGATCACGGAGCAGCTCCCACTTACTTTCTCCAGAGAGCATTCTCCTCCTATGTGGCACGGGAGAGGCAGAAAGATGGCAGCGGTAAAAGATTAAGAAGGGCACTGGAAATTCCTCCCTGTTCTTTTTGTTTTGTGTTGTGTTTTGTGTTGTTTTGTTTGAGACTGAATCTGGACTGGAGTGCAGTGGTGCGATCTTGGCTCACTACAACCTCCACCTCCCAGGTTCAAGCAATTCTCCTGCCTCAGCCTCCCGAGTAGCTGGGACTACAGGGACAGCCACCACGCCCAGCTAATTTTTTGTATTTTAGTAGAGACCGGGTTTCACCGTGTTGCCCAGGCTGGTCTCGAACTCCTGAGCAAAGGCGATCTGCCCGCCTCGGCCTCCCAAAGTGCTAGGATTACAGGTGTGAGCCTTAGCTCCAGGCCCCACTGTTCTGTTTATACACTTTCAGCAAATACTTTTGTTTTCATCCATGCCTGCACCCATAACTTCCATAGGGACTCATGCCTCCAATCTGGGCTTCTCTGAGGGCAAATTGGATCTATTATTATTGTTCCTCCCATTGAAGGCATTTAATATGAAACTGTGTCCATTCTCCTAAATTGGTTGCTATGGTTCCTGTCGTCTCCAAATCATTGAAATCTTTTATTTTCTTTTAATCATCTTCCTTTCACTTTTTCTTTGTGTGTTAGAATTTTCTTTATTTTGTGCCAGTAATTGTTGGGTGGCAGGTGGCCACTGGAGAGGTAAAAGCAATAATTCCTGGTATCAGTCCTTCAATATTTAATCAGAAATATCACTTGATGTTTCTTATATTCATAATCCCAGGGCTCACCAGATATAGTTAATAGTGAAAAAATGATACAAAATACAGAATAGTAAATATTCCATCATGTCTTTGTATATGTTACCTCAGATTAAACAGTAGAAATAATAATTTGTTGTTTTAAAGTGTACTTTATCAACCCATTGAATTTTTTTTTCTCGTAGGTATGCCAAGAAAAAGGTCAGTCCTATGTCCTCAGATATGCAACATTAATAGGTGTCAGAGTCTGAGAATGTTAATAAGGTCTAATCTCTTGGGATGTTAATAAATAGTACCATGGTATCAGGTGCTTCATCTTAGTATGGACACCATATAAGATCATTTCAAACCTCCTCAGTACATCTGTCATCTTATATATTGCTATAAATCATCCCCATTGAACTACTTCAAAATGTTTCACAGGCGACACCCCTAGGTATTCAATTAAGCACTGGGGTTTGCAGAAAGGTGTCAAAAGTGAAGGGGAAAGAGGTGGAAAATGGAATTGGATATAACGTGCTTCTTGCTGTCAGACACAATTTCTTTTCCTCAAATAGCCAGAAAACGTGTTAAGGGTTTGTAACAATATATAAAGAAGTAACGAATAGAAAAAGGCAAAAACCTGTTAGTGTGTATACGGGAAAATGGGTTCTACACACGTATAAAAATTAGATTTTTAAAATTTTAATAGCTGAATGTTAGATCACTAACATAACTGAAGCACATATTTTAAAATATGTTTTTTCTTTTTTTTTTTTTCGTGTTCTTTACTGGGAAGAACAGGGAAGATAAATAAAAGTGTAGGTTTTATTCACTTCTTTAGAACATGGCTTGTGTCTTCTTTTTATTCTTAACCGAAAGTGGGTATTTGTAACATTAATAGTTTGTCAGTTTCCTCTAGTGAGGCATTTTATTGTGATGGAATTAGGCATTGATAAGAGTGAAGTAGGAAGAAAATACATTACAGAGGCTGGAAAAATTAGTAAGTTATACTATAAATGTTTACTAAATTAGATGGTTTTAAACTATAATCCAGTTGTAGACAACATCCATGTGTGGGATTAATTAATGTATTCTATGCATTGAAATTGTGAACCAAAATAAATAACAAAGCTTCTGTATAAAGGGTTATCATATTCCAGGGAGGAACTATTTCCTCTTTTTTACAGTGAGTATTAATGAGTATAATGAGGGGGAAAAAAAAAACCAAAAAAACAAAAAACAAGATATCTATCTCTCTGTTTTTCTCTTTTTTTTTTCCTATTTCTCTTTTGGAAGTAATGAGTTTTGTAATGTTCCCTAAAGCCCCAAAATTCAGATATCTGCTAAAGGCTCTCAAAGTCAACATAATAAAAATCGTGCTTTAGATAACAATATGTATCTTCCAAAAACTGTAGAACTCAGATCAGTGTCAATACAACACCAGAAGGAAGGGTACAAAGTAAACTCTGATTTGAGATGATAGATAGATAAGCCTTGATTTAGAATGTGATATAAAGCAAAGGCCCAGGGCTTAGTGTTGGTTTACTGAGCTCTAGGATTATCTATCATTAGTCAGGACTTGAATGAAACACTTGAGTTATTTTACCTGTAAATAACAGGTTAGGTTCTATTATGTGTTTTTAAAATTTGAATCTTTTTAAAATTTAAAACACTTACGTACAAATGATACTTCTCTTACAATCACAGGATTTCTAATTAAGAAAATATTTTTAAATACTTTTAAATTTTGTTTTTATTTTTTAAATTATTTTTTTAATTAGAAATCCTGTAATTGTGAGAGAGAAGTCTCATTTGTACATAAGAGTTTTAACTTTTTGTTTTAAGTAGAGTTTTTATTTAACTTGGGTTGCGGCTGAACAAAACATGTTTTTAACGTTAAACAATTTTACTTTCATATCTGTCTGCCTATCTTCAACCCTGCATGGAAAATATATTGAATAGATTTTTAGGATATTGTCAAATCTTGTATCAAATCCAAAACTCTGGTATCCACATTGATATAGGAGATTTCATTTAAGTTGCAAGAGAAACTGTTAATAAAAGAACACTTTCCCAAATGAATGTTTTAATAGCTTTTCAAGGGTATTGGATATGCTTGATTTTGTGTTCAATTTTTTTCTGCCCAAGAAAACACTTTGTGTTACTTTAATCAACCACAAATTATGTCTTCACATTTAAAAGGCTGAAAGGTTCTCAGTTTTTAATAATTAGAAATAATGAATGCTTTGTTCTGTCTAAAATATATTTCATTGATGTTCAGAATTTCAAACACTTTGTGTATTCACTATTTCAAAGGTCATTTATATTTGAAGACTTTGCACTTCAAAATCTGAACATGGCCTTAAAATTTACATCTTTTAGCATCCTTGCTAAGTACAATTAGTTGTTTTTTGGAATTAGACTATTATCACACATGAAAATAATTCTTTAAAAGGGCACCAATTTACCATTTTTCCACTGAAATAGTTTTTAATTTTGTATTTTGATTCCTTTTTATGGTTTTTATGCCCTTAAAAATTCAAAGACCAGTCCGGGCACAGTGGCTCACACCTGTAATCCCAAGAATTTGGAGGCTGATGTAAGCGGATCACTTGAGGCCTGGAGTTTCAGACCAGCCTGGTCAACAATGCAAAACCCTGTCTCTACTAAAATACAAAAATTAGCTGGTCGTAGTGGTGCACACTTGTAATCCCAGCCACTCTGAAGGCTGAGACATGAGATTACTTGTACCTTCAGACGGAGTTTGCACTGAGCCGAGATCACACCACTGCACTCCAGCCTGAGCCACAGAGCGAGATTCTGTCTCGAAAGAAAGAAAAGAAAGGAAAGGAAGGGAAGAAGTGAAGAAAGGGAAGGAAGGGAAGGAGTGAAGAAAGGGAAGGAAGGGAAGGAGTGAAGAAAGGGAAGGAAGGGAAGGAGTGAAGGGAAGGAGTGAAGGAAGGGAAGGAGGGAAGGAAGGGAAGGAGGGAAGGAAGGGAAGAAGTGAAGGAAGGGAAGGAGGGAAGGAAGGGAAGGAGGGAAGGAAGGGAAGGAGGGAAGGAAGGGAAGAAGTGAAGGAAGGGAAGGAGGGAAGGAAGGGAAGAAGTGAAGGAAGGGAAGGAAGAGAAGAAATAGTCAAAGACCATGACTACAAATTATACATTGAAAGTAGATTTGGTTAATTAACAATTTTTACAGTGTTTCCTCTTTATGACATGTCAAAATAATTTCGGATTTCATTATTTTCATTTCATATTTTAATTTATCCGCTAGTATCTATAAGAATGTAAAATCATTTACTGCCAAGATACAATGGGAAAAATTAACAGTAACTTAGAAGGGCACTTGAATTGATGAGATAGATGTAGCACCAAATCCCCTACATAAGTAAGCCAATTAAATCTTTGTCTGTGAACATGCAGCACCCAAGTCCCACAGACATGAAGTGACAGGCTTGGACTTTGAACCCAGGGCCATAAACTCTTTCTGGTGCACGACACACATCCTCAGCATATAATAAGTGCTAATATATGTTCAATTTTTCATTGTATTTTTCTGGTTTGATGTTTGTTGCCAAGAACACAGTGTATTGAGTATGCAGACACATCTCAATAAGTATTTTCCCCTATAATGTGAAAGGGAAAAAAAATCTTTGCCTCTCAGTAGCTTTATGAAAATACAACTTAAATTTGGAAAATTAGACTGCCTCTAAAAGAGCAAATGGTGCATTTTAGAACTCCTGGGAGACACAACAAAAGGAACAAACAAAAGAGCCAGATGGGGAGGTTGGAAGGGAGAAGAAGACTTTCATTTTATGTTAGATATCAACAAATTTTGCATTCAACTACATATAATGAATTCCTAGATCCTAACTACCTGGTTTATATATTCGTACCTTCTCTCTGTCTTCTGTTTTCCACTATTCTTGAGTCAATCATTTATGATGTCACGGAGAAAAAATGAGGTAAGGATTTCTGATTATCTGCAGGTTTGATGTTTTGAAGAGATTGAATGATGATTTTGGGGTACAGCTTGTGTCTAAATGTATTTACGTTTTCAAAGGACCAGAATATCTATAGATTAAACTTTAGGGCATAATAGCCATATTTGTTAAAAAGCTAAAAACAAAATTACCAGTTTATCCTAAACTTAACTAAAGGTGCTCTAAATACACAGAAATCATCATTTTGCCAAGTCAACTGCATTCTACTATTTTTTTTTCTGATGCTGGAGAATTTGGCATTTTCACTATATGAATCACCATCAAGATTATTACTTTCACAAAAGAGGAAATTGGCAGAACTGAAATAGATAAGCACAAGTTTACCTCTTTTCTCTCTGTTTTTACCATCGTCTATAGCAGGGGTGTCCAATCTTTTGGCTTCTGTGGGCCACATTGGAAGAAGAATTGTCTTGGGCCACATATAAAATATACTAATGATAGCTGATGAGCTAGAAAACAAAAATCGCAGAAAACAAACAAACAAAAAAACTCATAATGTTTTAAGAAAGTTTACGAATTTATGTTGGGCCACCTTCAAAGCCGTCCTGGGCCATATGCGATTGGTGGGCCTACAGTATTATAAAAGGACACAGGAATCTTATGTTTTATTTATTCTCTACAAATTTAAAAATTTGAACTTTTAATGTTTTCCAAGGTGATATATAACAGAATCATGTCAGAGCTGAATATTGTAACTTTATTGTTCCTGGGGCACTCTTAAAACTTCCAGAGCTATGGCTGCCACAAAGTACTGCATTTGCTTAACACTCAAGGTTATTGGCACATGTGCCCTTTTGCATATGAACAAAATCTGTGTTTTATTCAAGTACAACCAAGACGTCACTTTATAATGCTGCAAAGACATAGAGGAAGGTGTAGAAACACACACTTCCAGAAAAAAATACTAAGAGGCAAATTACTGATTAACATTCTAAATCATTACTTAAATAAATACCAATTTTTGATGATATGGACAGAAAATGAAAACAGTCAAAGCAGTGTTTGGGGCACATATGTTAATGCATTTTAATAAGATGGAAGAAACTAAATGACAGGGAAAATATATTAGAAACATTGCTTTCTTTTTTTTTTTTTCAGACATTGCAGGCCATACTGAAAAGTCACTGATTTTGTATTTCAGTATAATATCTAAAATTGAATTTTAATTCACATGCATTCCTTGCAGAGAGACAGAGAGAGAGAGAGAGAGAGAGAGAGAGAAATTGAGAGATTTAAGTTGATTCACTGGGTCAGACAGAAGTATTGGCAGCTGCGGTAAAGAAGCTTTCCCCAAACTGCATTGCCAGATCTTCTCAGCTCTGACCCACAGTCACTGTGCCAAAAGCTGCCAGGAATGCCAAGTGCATGGTGATTTTGTGATGTAGAGAAATAGAGTTCTGGGTGAGAATACTTAATTGTCTTGAACTACAATGTTTGGTTGGTATCAGAGCCAAAGTTTCCAGACATAAAAAACAGTGGTAAAAATCCGCAGACACAAAAATACTTTGTATCTCCTGCCTCAAAGTAAGCAGGACCTTTGGGCAAGCAGCACTTTGAGGTTGATTCGGGCTGTTGTTTTTAAATTGTGATGGCTAAAGGAAGGCAGTCTAGTTTGTTTATGTGTATCCTTGAGACTAAAGATATGCTCTCAGTTGCCCTTAGACTCCCGGTATTTGTAACTTAGATATATTTGCTGTATCTTCTCTTCTGAGGTTATATTTCTTTATTGTTTCTTAATCAAATTTAAGTATAGGAACATCTGTTTGTTATTTCTCGTAAGTTTCTTAGGATTTTAGGTGTTATTCGGAAAGTTTTTTTTTCCTTAAATATTTGAAGTTTGGGGTTTTAATCTGGGTTGTTTGTATTTTAATTGAGCTATGGGACATTATGGAATTTTTTCAAATTCTTGTACAATTCACTCTAGTACCTTTAGGAAAGAAAATACATTGAAAACTTTTATATAATCTCCAGGGTAAAAATCCTTACAAAAATATATACAATTTCAAGCGAATTTTTATTAAGGAACATTTCAATACAACTAACATTTTTGAAATACATTTTTAGTGATTGAAAACGATCTTCAGTAGTATTTCAGTGATTTCAAGTACACCATGTTGCTACCAGTTGATCCTTAGAAAAATCATTTTATTTACTAGAGTTTATTGCATCTGGTTTTGTCATGTAAGTATCCATTTAACAATATTATATTTGCATAAGAACTTTTTGAGTACATCATAGTAGAGTAAGTGATGAGCACCTTCTGTTCTCTGAAAAAAATGGGTTGATAAGACTGAATTCATGCTTGGAGAATTATGTTAAAAATTGGTGCCTGATAAATCATAAATTGGACATGCTGCCTGTCTTGCATAGGTCTTTTATCACGTATTATACAAACAACTGTCATTGTAGGATGACTGCATATTTTAAGGACTATTGAAAATTAGTTGCTACTGATTTTTACTGTTAGAACCATAGAGTTGGTGGGCCTGCCTAGTCCTGCTTGAATTACTATTTCATTGGAGATTATTAATCACCAGCTGCCATCACGCAGTGGCAGGGTTCCAAGGCAGCACTCTGAAGACTCCTCTGTTCATTCCTCTGTCGCAGGGTGACATAGTATAGAAGCCTTTTTGGCTTCTCTGCAAAAGAACTTAACTGCCTCTAAAATGTGTGCATTATCACCAAGTTTAAAGTTAGAGGATGTTCAGGAAAAAAAAAATTCTCAGATATTTTATTGAGACCAACTGAGTACATATGCTTTTTGTTAAGAATAATGTCAATTCAAAAATAAAAAAAGTTCCAACATTTTTGCTCACAATCCTTTGTTCTCCCTCTAACCATCCATCACTTGGTGATACATTTCACAGTCACATGGTGGTAGGGGACAGTGTGGGAAAGAGAAAGACTTTGGCCTTTGAGTCCTGTAAATTATTCAGTTGTACATTCTAGTGGTTTCCATTTCATCAGACTTCAGCATACTGTGAAATGGTGACACGTCAAAGGTTGCATTATTGGTTGATAATGCAGCTCTGTAAAGTGTGTGAGCTCGGGTCCCAGTGTCCCCTGCCAACACACACAGATCCCAGGACAGGTGCAAATTTGACTTCACACATCACAATTGAACAAGTCAAGCCTGAATATAACCTGACTGTGCTTAACTTTTCACTTCTTTTGCAGTCTGCTTTCTTATCACTTCTTAGATCTTTTTTTTGTTTGTAAGAGTAAGGGAAATTTGGCAGTTTATAAGCCTGAGTTCAAACTTCCATGATTTCTCAGTTGTCAAACGTATTTTCTGAGAAATGCCCTCATCAGAGTAATCAGCCTAATATTTTTTATTTCTTATTAAAATTACATTATATTTATTCAAATTTCAGGTAAATTTAAGTGTAATTTTTCAAAATAATTCTTTAATATTACGCAAATAAGGAATTATTGCCTTTAGTTTGTTCTCATATAATGTTTTTGAATAATTGCCTTTCAAAATGCTTGACTTAAGAAGAGGAAGAAATCTACAATAAAAATTTACTATGGAGATTTTTTAAAATTTACATTTGCTACTTTTTAGTAGCCTTTGAAATATCATTTTCATCTAAGAAGCATGCTGTGACTGTGTTAACAGGGTTAATCACATAAATTAAAAGAATGATAGGAAGAAGTTATAAGCAGTATGTAGAGTAAGTTAACTAAAAGTGGCTTGTTAGCTCAAAATAGAATGTATATTTTTGGCATAATGAAACACAATGCTTGGTCTTCTTCTAAGTTAACTTTTTAAGTTAAATACTTGGAGTTGTATTGTGAATATATTCATGTCCTTATAAAGGACCACATAACTTGTATCTGAGAACTTTTCTTTCTGTTGAGATATAAGTTTAAAGGAATGTGAATTTCTAATAAGATTAATTCAGTTGGATCTCTTAAATCTTAACAGATTATGGATTAGTGACTGAGGAAAACCAGGTAGAGAGAGCAAGGATATTGAACTCCTATACACCTTTAAAACTTTCATCATTGAACTTATTTGCTTGTTCTTTGGAGGGAAATTAGCCCTCCAGCTGGCTTCCAACTGTGACAGCAGCTTTTATTCTAACATTAGTAGGAAGAATTGTATAATGATGCTAGTTCAGACTTTTTTTATATGTTACAATTATTTGTCATGGACAAGAGTCCATGTTTTCAAAAGAGAATAGTATCTGGTAATATTATCGTTCTATTCCAGCTAGGGTAATGTGGGGAATAGAAGTTCTTAGAAACATGTGAATGCAAATTTGCAATTTAGGAAACTCAAAATAGACATTACTGCTCTTCATTTCAAAGCAAGTCTTAGTGACATTAAATCAAAACTCTCCAGTTTTATTTTTACTATAATCTCCTGACGTGTAGCTCACATCATGTTTTATTGTAATGCTTAGTGTCAATCATTTCTAGATTTTTTTGCAGTGACTAATTTTATTTTTGCTTTAAAAATTTATAGAATAGGGGGATTATTTATTTAAAATCTCTTAAAATAAATACATGAGTGTAAAATCTGAGACCCTTGCTGTTGCTCACATTTTAAATTTGACCATGCTAACTCAGTGTAGAAGAGCCAGAGAACAAACTCTGTAACCAGAAACCCAGCTTCCATTGCCCTCTTTAATATCTACATGCCATGTTACCTTGGGCTTACTGTACAATCAGCACCTCAGTTCCCTCTTGTTAAATAAGACTAATACTAGTACTTACAAGGGATAAAATTATATATATAAAATATTAAATAATACATAAAAATATAATATGTATAATATATAATATATAAAATAAAATTTTATATATATAGCACTTAACAATAGGTAAATGTTAGCTATTCTTCCAATTGACTCATTAATGAATCATGAGAATCTTTTATGTGATAATGAAATTCAAGAGTACTAACTGAAATAATTGCAGTGCTTATAAATAGGGAAATAAGAGTAAAAGATAATAAAAATTAATTGAAATATGTAATATAAGGAAAAACAGATGAGAACTCTTGTAAATAAAATATTAATGAAATTTAGAATCTATTGAAAGGGGTATTTGTTATTTTTAATAACAAATTTATTTTTAATATTTAAAACTAAATTTTAATATTTGTCTTTGAAAATCTAATATTTGTCTTTGAAACATCCAATATCCAAATTCTCAATATTTCATATGATAGTTTTTGTTCTATTTGTTCAGTTTTTATAAATAGGATATTTCTTACAAAATGTTTTTGATTTTCAAATATAACTTTATCATTAAATTTGTTTAGTATCCTTATGAGGAAATTTGCAGTCATATTAGATAAGTACGCATAATTTATTTCACTTTCCATGCTTCAGTATTATTTTATAATGGTATTTTCAATTTGTAAACCAGACCGTAGTGAAACTCTTCCCTCATAATTGTTTAGAAATCATGTATCTTTAGAATGTGTCAATAATTTGTGCTCTCTAGAAAGACTTTGTTATACTTTAAAAGTGGAATCTATTTATATTTCTATTGCCTAACCAAAATAACATATCTAAAATATGTATAGAGTTATTGCTTTTCAAAGAACATATTTAAGATTTCTCTTAATATCTTAATTTTTATCTTATATATAGATCTTATGTATGTCTAAAAGATACATTAGGTCTCATATATCTAATATTTGCTATAGTTAATATAAAAACAAATGAAGATTAATTGACTTAGTTTAATGTTTCTATGTTCTTGCTTAAGGAACTGATTGGTTTTCTCATAGGGCATTGAAAGAGCCTAATGAAAAAAATGCTATAAACGTTAGACTTAAAAAGATCTAGCTTCAAGTTCTGTTCTGCCACTTGTAACCTAAGAGGTTTTGAATAAGCAGTTTAGTATCTGTGAAGCTTTGTTTTCTCCTATACAAAGTAGAGATAATCACATAGAGTTGTGATAACAACTATCACATAAAGATGTTATAAAATGAAATGGGGGAATGAGGGGGGCCTGGATGATGAGAAATTACTTCATGGATACGATGTGGATTATTGCCGTGATATATATACTAAAAGCCCTGACTTCACCACTATGTAATGTAACAAAATTGCACTTGTACCTGATAAAGTTATACAAATAAAATTTTTAAATAAATAAAATATCACTCTAACAAAATATGAAATAAAATGAGATTACATATATAAGGCACTTGGAACAGTATCTGATAATAATTTTTGCAATAATAATTATATAAACATCTGGCATTTAGCTACTAAAGACATGTTCGTATGTGTATTAGGTAAAATTGAGGCCTTCTTGAATCTTATGATTTCTAACACAGACACTTCTGCTGAAATGCCATAAAACACTTAGAGGTAGACATTTTGCAAAGTACCTGGCAATGGCATATGTAATATAAAACACATATATTTAGTGCATAATGTGCATAATCCTCAAATAAAATTAACTACTTTTAGAATATTGTTTTTCTTTTAATACTGTTTTACACAAAATGGGCTATCAGAACAGTGGATCACATATTTATTTAAAAACTAAAGGAGTGAGTTGAGAGAGATACATGAAAGAAAAGAAAGAAAGTGCCACATGTGGTATGCCACCTTTACGGAGATTTAATCTTATATAAAAAGCTCTAAGAATTCCTGTTTTAAAGAACCTTAGACATTTACTTCAAACATAAAGCTACTAAGATTATTTTTAATTGAATCATTTTTAGATGTATTTATCAATGTTCTACTGAAGAAATGTCCCACTGAGCAAACTATTAAATGGTAATGTTAGAATGCATGAAAAATTAACATAAAATCATAGGTCAAACAGAAATGTAACACTATAGATCTAGTTTGGAAACAATTAACAGCCAAAACCCAGGATATGACTAAAGAGAAAGGATCTCTGCTTAGATTACAGAATGGAAGAAAATAAATTCTGATAACTAGGTAATTAAGTTTGGCAGCTAGGGATGAAAACGACAACTGAAAATAAAATATGGAAGAAGTAAGAATGAAACACAGGAAATACTCTTTTGAGAAGAAAGAGTTAAGATTTTTCTGTCCTGGCACTTTTTGAATCTAAGTCCCGTAATATATATAAAATGAGGGATTAGACTATATGGCCTCTACCAGGTTATTGCAAGCACTTAAACTTGTAATTCTCATATAAAATAAAATAACAAAAAATATATTCTTCCAATATTTTCCTTAAATATTTACATATCACATGATACATTTTGTATTTGTGAATAACTTTAGTACTCTTAAATTAGAATGTTATAAATGCTATTAACTTATCTGTTTTAATATAAGGTGTGTATGCATCTAGTGATAGGAAGAAAAGAAGGAAGGAAGGAAGAATAAGGACAACAAAAGAAGAGAGGGAAGGAAAGAAGAAATTTGTCAAATATTTCATAGCTGGAAATTTGTTACCTGATCTAATTTTGTGCTGTTTTTTTCTGTGCCACATTTATTCCCAGAAGTTTCTTTGGTGGATCAAGAGAGGTGAAGCCAGTGCCTGGTATGGAGGAGATGAACATACCTAAAACTCTCAATTTTAATGACAGTTGATTTTTTTTTTACTAGACATATAGACATCCTAAATATATACCACATATTATGAAAATTTCATATTATATTAAAAGGAACATTGTTCCTTTTTGTTACTTTATTAAATTCAAATTTTTTAAGGACAGGATCTTGCACTTTTGCACAGGCTGGATTCAATCATGGCTTACTGAAGCCTCTAAATCCTGGGCTCAAGCAATCCTCTGTGTCTCTGGGACTACAGGAACATACATGCCACTGAGCCTGGCCAATATTTTTTTTCTTTTTTTTTAGAAATAGACTTTATGTATTTAAACATAAAAACTGAAAAAAGTCATCAGAATTCAGGAGGTAGGTGATGAGAAGGGGAAGATATTAATCAAAAGGTACAAAACTTGTAGGTATAAAATGAGTAAGTTCTGGAAATGTACAACATGATGACGTAACATAGTTAATAATCATATATGCTTGAAGTGTCCTAAAATTATTTTTAAAATGTCAACTTTTATTTTCAATACAGGGGGTACATGTGCAGGTTTTTTACATGGGTATATTGCACCCAGGTAGTGAGTATAGTACCCAATAGGTAGCTTTACGATGCAAATCCCCTCCTTCTCCCTTCTCCAGTAGTCTTCAGTGTCTATTCCCATTCTTAGGTCTATGTATGTTCAATGTTTTCCTTCCACTTATAAATGAGAACATGCAGTATTTAGCTTTCTGTTCCTGCATTAATTTGCTTTGGAATGATGAACCCTAGCTTCATCTAGTTTGCCGCAAATGGCATTATTTCATTCTTTTATGACTGTGTAGTATTAGATGTTGTATATGTACCACATTTTCTTTATCCAATCTACCATTGATAGGCACCTAGGTTGATTTCATTATCTTTGCTCTTGTGATGTTTCATGTTCATTGCTATGGCAATGATCATTTGGGTGCATGTATCTTTTTGTATAAGGGTCTGTTTTCCTTTGAGTATATGCCTAGTAATGGGAATGCTAGGTAGAATGGTAGCTCTATTTTAAGTTCTTTGAGAAATCTCCAAATTGCTATCTACAGTGTCTGAACTAATTTTCATTCCCACCAACAGTATATAAGCATTCAGCTTTCGCCACACCCTCATCAATATCTGTTATAGTTTACTTAATAATAATTCTCAGAATAACCATTCTGACTGGTGTGAGATGGTATCTCATTGTGGTTTTGATTTGCATTTCTCTAATTTGTGATGATAAGCATTTTTTCATATGTTTGTGGGCTACTTGTATGTCTTCTTTTGAAAAGTGATGTCCTTTTCCCATTTTTAAATGGAGTTATCTGTTTTTTACATGTTGACTTGAGTTCTTTATTGATTCCAGATATCAGACCTTTGTCAGATGCATAGTTTGCAGATATGTTTTCTTGTTCTGTAGGTTGTCTGTTTACTCTGTTCATAGTTGTGTTTTTTGTTTTGTTTTGTTTTGTTTTTAATGCAGAAGCTCTTTAGTTTAACTAGCTCCCGTTTGTCAACTTTTGGTTTTGTTGCAATTGCTTTTGGGGACTTGGCCAAAAATTCTTTGTCAAGGCCAATGTTGATAAGGATATTTTCTGGGTTTTCTTCTAGGGTTTTTATAGTGTGAGGTCTTCCACTTAAATCTTTAATCTACATTGAGTTAATTTTTGTATATGGTAAAATTTTAAGGGTCCACTTTCATTCTTCTGCATGCTTGTTTATCTCAGCCTTGTTGAAGATCAGATGGTTATAGGGTGTGTGGCTTTATTTCTGAGTTTCTTATTCTGATCTATTGATCTGTTTGTTTTTATACCAATACCATGCTATTTGGTTACTGTAGCCTTATAGTATAGTTTGACGTTGAGTAATGTGATGCATCTAGCTTTATTCTTCTTCCTTGGGATTGTTTTGGTTATTTGTGCTCTTTTTTGGTTCCATGTGAATTTTAGAATAGTTTTATTTTATTTTTTTAATTCTGTGAGAATGACCTTGGTAGTTTGATAGGTATAACATTGAATATGTACATTGCTTTGGGCACTGTGGCCATTTTAATGATATTGATTCTTCTAATCCATGAACATGGAATGTTTTTCCATGTATTTTTGTTATGTCTGATTTCTTTCACCAGTGTTTTGTAGTTCTTATTGTAGAGATCTTTCAACATACTACTGGAAGTCTTAGCCAGAGCCATCAGGCAAGGGAGGAAATAAAGGGATCCAAACATAAGTCAAACTATCTCTCTTCTCTATAATTCCATAGTTAGAAAACCCCAAAGACTCTGCCAAAAGGCTGCTGGAACTTATAAACAACTTTTGAAAGTTTTCAGAATATAAAATAAATGTACAAAAACTCACTAGCATTTTTATATACTAATAACATTTAGGCTGAGAGTCAAATGAAGAACACAATCTCGTTTACAATAGCCACAAAAAAAAAATGAAATATCTATGAATAGTTAGCCAGCTAATTAAATAAAAAATTTCTAGATACTGGGTCTCCTTATGTTGCTTAGGTTGGTCTCAAACCCCTGGCCTGAAGTGATACCTTGGCTTCCCAAAATGCTAGGAATTACTGGTATGGGCCACTGCACCTGGTCCAAATTAAAAAAAAAAAAAATTGATTGTTTAACTGTCATACATGCCTTGATTTCAGAAGATATTTTACATTTGGTGAAAAATGAGCAAATTTGAGCTCTTCATCTGATGAGAAATTCAATCTAATCAGAATTGTCTTTTTCAATTGCAAAGTGTAACTTTCTCAAGGATCACATATTATAATATCTATATTAGTAAATTACTATACACACATTTATTTAACTCATTGTCTTATGAATGCTTTATTAAGATTACGTTTACATTGCAAGTAGAGATTAGTTATGCTGAGAGACAAAAATCTACAACTAGATCTGACTGACATGATTAAAAAATAATAGATTTTGTTGCTTATAAAAAAAGGGTAGTGTTGGCAGAATAACCTGCAACAATGCTTGATACTTTCTAACATCATTTTCATTGAAAAAAGGGATTTAACATTATATAAGTATTGTAGCCATGATGTAAATGGATACAACATAAAATTAAGGAAATTATATTTTATTAAATGATACAACATATAAGTAAAGTGTATTTATAGCTTTATGTATACATATTTCAATTAATTTTCCTATTTGATATCAATATGCTTCTCCAAAGTAATAAATTAAGTCTCACTAAAATAAACAAAATGAAGAATTTGGAACGAAACCTCAAAGCCTCTCAAGAAATTGTTTCTAGATTGTGAAGTAAATAGTTTTCAGGCTGTAGCTATCATTTTTATTCAGCACTTTTATTTGCCAGCTTTTGATGTTATGGCTATTAACTTTTATAGATGTCATACATTTTTATGTTAATCGTTCAGCCTTTTGTCTGGTGAGTAGCTAGACTTGTGTTCCTTGAAAAAATTATATGAGCAAATTACCACGTGCCTTCAACATCTTTAAAAGGTTTTATTTCCTGTTCGTCATTTTAGAATTGATTTTTAAAATTAAGAATATTTCAAATACTTATTGATACTAAAAAATATGTTTACTCTTTTTGCAAGGTCATCTTTAGGATAATATAAGAGTTCTATAGTTCAAATAACCTTTCTCAAATTTATTAGAAGACAAATAAATGTTTATATTCATAAGTCAAAATACTACATCAAATTTTACATGGTAAAATATTTATGATTTATGTGCAATAGATATGTTACATAATTATTTCCCTTTATCTCTTTTTTTCTCATTATGGAACAGCTGTCATCCAAACATTTTGATGGAAACTTCACTTTTATTAAGGAATATTTTTAACATATATTCTTATAAATATTTTAGATCTAGCTTCTAACATAAACATAATTGCAATTATATCTCAAACTTAAACAAAAATATTCTAGTATATTCAAACATTTCATTAATATTTAAACTTTCAATCTTCCTGTAAGTTCTACATTTTATAAAATATATATTAAATTTGAAGCATTTGTTTTAAAAGGATCCAAATAAAATTTTCATATTGTTACAAGTTGATAGGCTTAATTCCATGTGTGTCTTTTCTTTTTCCTTGGAATGTGTTTGTTATTGAAACTGAATAGTTTTTTTTTTTGTAGTTTTCTACAGTATGTTTCAGTCTGATTACATCACTGCAATGGTATTTAACATATTCCCCTTTTCTCCCTATATTACCTATTTATTTGTAGTTGTAGTCAAGAAATGAAAGAAGGCCAAATTTAATTGACTTTGTTTTGGTTTCATTTTGATACAGCTATATTATAGGAAGAACTGGTTTGTCTCTCAAATTTTCTTAACAGTACTTTATTCATATATACTTTACATATTGAGCATAAACATTAAATATATAGTCCCATGAACTGTGATACATCTATGTACCTGAGTAAGTAATATCCAGATCAGGACATAGATTTCTATTACTCCACAAAGTTTCTTCATGCTCCTATCCAGACAAGCCCCCATCTCCCTACCCCCTACCCCCATGAGCGACCACTATGATTTTTATCACCGCGGACTGTTCCTTAACTTGACATGTATTCTTTTGCATCTGACTTCTTTCTTCCCTCAGGCTTTTGAGACTTATCCATGTTTTAAAAGTATTGATAGTTATTTTTTCATCAAGTATTTCCCTGTAATAATTAGATCACAGGTTGTTTTTCCTGTCTCCTGTTGATGAACATTGATGGGATTTTTTATTTTGGGCTCTTATGAAAAGCTGCCACAAATATCTTTAGAGAAGTCATCTTGTGTGAAAAACGCATTCACTTTTCTTGCACTCAAATAGCCTAGGAGTAGAATTGGTGGGTCATAGGATAACAACTGAAAAAGAATTTTCCATCTTGATTGCACTGTTTTAAACTCCTACCGGCTTTGTATGAGAGTTCCCGTCATATCACACTCTTGGTATCACTTGTTATTGTCTGTTTTTGTAATGGAACATTTGGATGGGTGGGCTATCTCATTGAAGTTTTAACTTGTAGTTCACCTATAATTAATAATGTGCCATGGAGATATTTTCTTATTATGTGCCACTCAGCTATCTTCTTTTATAAAGTGCCTGTTAAAGTCTTTAGCCCAATTTTTAAAAATTGAGTTATTTTCTCTCCCTTGTAATAATTTGTGGGTATTTTCAAAACTATTTTCTAGATATAATTTCTTTGTTCAGTTTGTGTATTGTCAAATGTATTACATTATTAACCTGCCTGTACAGAGCAGTAGTTTCTAATACTGATAAACTTTTACCTATTAATATTTTTTCTTGTATTGTTCTTAACACTTAAATCTTGACTAAAAAAAACTTGTTCACTCTGAAATCATGAATATTTATGTTTTCATCTAGAAATGCTATAGTTTTAGCTTTTATAACCTTAGCTTTTAAATTTAGATTTATAACCCATCCTGAATTATTTTTTATCTATGGTGACTGCTAGGGCTAACAGTTCAATCTTTTTGATTTGTTATTATGACTATTAAAATGTAAACAAATGTAAAACAGGTTATTGAGGCAAAAACTATTTTCATGGTATCTATTCAATATCTTCATGAACATAAGTATCCTTGAGAGAATTTTAAAATTGCACCCATTTTGTGAAATTATTTCTTATTCTATTTACGTTTTCATTTATCATTATTGTTATCACTCCTGAATTAGTAAATGCTGTTAATAATCAACAAACTTATACAATCATAGTCTTTGAATTCCTTTTTTTTTTTTTTTTTTTTTTTTTTACTTTTCCCTCAAGCCTTTATCCTATATCAGGTGTTGTACTTGGATTTAGACATTTTGGAAAGTATCCAACTTTTTTGTAATTTTGGTAGTAGCAGTACAACTTGTTCCCTAAAAAGCTAAATAGCCACAACAAATGTACAATGATCGGTTAGAGTGGGACTGAGAGGCAATGTTTCCCAATATGTAGAGGAGGGATTCAGAAACATTTAATAATGGTGTGATCCTGTATAACTTACTTTATCTCCTTGTGTATCTCCTTGTTTATCTATAAGATAAAACCATGATAGTGTCTGCTGATAGAGTTATGGGGATTAAATTAATGTTAACATTTGTAAAGTGTTTGGAATGGTGCCAACCATACAGTAAAATTATATAATTGCTTTACTATTACTATTGTAAGATATTTTTTATAAGGGGACCTAAGATAATTTTGTTTTTTGAACAAAGAGAAAACAATAAAAAATTCTAACCAATAAATGATAGAGTGTGAACATCAGTCTAATTAGATACACAAGTAAAACTTATCCAACCATAGGACAAAGAATTGTCGCAAAATGATCATGGCTTGAATTGTGGGTTTTTGTTTGTTTGTTTTAAATAAGGAAATTATAAAGCCAATCTTTATAAGCATTTATAAAACTGTGGCTCCATAATGGCTTCTCATTATTTAGGTAAAGTGACATTAAAGATAAAATACATATTTTCTGCAGAATAGTTAAGAATTCCTATAGCATACCAACAATTTTAGATCACTTTATATGTTATGAAGTTTTCCTTAATTGATTGAACTTTAAGAGGAAAATGTGACTAAGAGGAAAATAAAAAGAAATCTTATTTTCTTGAACAAATAGGTTGCGTTCCATACACAAGTTTGGAAATGCATTATACTTAACAAATTTAACATGTATATCTGAACCCAGTTTCACTCTGGAGCCAATAATTTGAAATGTTCCTTATCTATAAATAGAAATTAGTTGAATTAGACAGAATGGCCTAGTTTCACTTATGTGAAAATTCTCTTGTATTATGTGTTTGATTTGGAAGGTAATATTCTGCTCATTTTCTTATACAGATTTAGGAAGTAAACAGATCCCCTTTACTTTGTACCCTGTTAAAAATAATTTCATAAAATGAATTTTCACCCATTGGGGACATTTTTTATCCTGAAATTTTTGATGAAATATTCAAGTTTTACCTTGTATAATGACAATAAAATTCTTTTTGAGATCTGTAGCATTCAATGCCTTGATTCAATAGTACCAGCAATGAAAGTTGAAGCAATGTCTCATTTAGTGCCTTTATCTTAAAGAGCTAGAAATATTTATAGATTTGATTTTATTTTGAATACATTTAAATAAATGAGGTGGGTAATTATTAGTGTGCATATGGGTGCATCCCCATACACTATAAATCACCAAAAGTTTTCAGCAGTATGAGCCGCCTCATTTTTATTATACTATTGATCTCAGTATCTTATGTAAAAGTTGTTACATTTCTTGGAATATTTTGTCACCTTTCCACATTATTTCACAATGGGACACATATCAGAAGTAGTTTAATTTAATAAACAACATACATTTATCAAGCACTTAGCATGTGTCGAGCACGGCTATTAATGCTGGGGGTTGAAAGAAATAGCAGTTTCTCCCTTCACTGAAATTACATTCTGTCTGGGTAGAAAATTTAAAAATAATAAAAATGCCATGTTAAGAGTAATTAATAAGACTGTATATAAATTGCAATGGTCAAACAAAGCGGTTGACAAAGGAGAAGTGTGCCCAGTAAAGCAAGGGCATTGCTTGAAATGAGTTATGGAAGTATACCACAACCATTTTAGTATTATTTAGAGTTAAAACTAGTTCCCATTTGATTATTGCACTTGATTCATTTACTATATCAGTTCACATTTATTCCATATTAATAAATGATGATTCATGAGTACAAAGATAAAAATTAAGTTGTCAAATTGATTTTTAAACTAAAATATATATTATCAGAGACATAAATATGATAAATATATTTCATTATTTCTTTAGAGACAATTATTTACGTGTAGAACTAGCTGATATATGTAGAAATTATTTCAGTGTTTACAAGTCTATAATTGAACAAGTTCAATTTAATATATTTCATAAGCTTGTATGATATCATTGGGGCTAGAGTAGACGTGATATTAAACGTAGGAAATAAATAGAATAAACACTCAGAGAGGAACTATATGTTTTGTCTTAAAACTTCATTAAGTCTAAGAATTGATATTTTGTTGCTGGATGAATTGTTGGTTTGTGAGTTATAGTAAATGTATCTCCCTGTTACATTCCTGTCGTTGTCCTATCCATTGTCCTATCGTTGGATAAGTTTCATTTGTATATCCTATGTTACATAATTTTGTCATTGAGTGGAAGAGAATTTGACTACAGTAAACTTAATGTTTTGTCATATACAGATGTATGACAAAGAACATATTATTTTGAAAGTTTTTGCTCTTATGTATTCTATGCAGTCTGACTTCTTACTATTTGCTTCATTTTCATGTATGTGTTTTTACAAAGCATTCTCTTGGTATCACTAACCAAATACCTGTTTAGAGAAACAAAAGGCCAAGTGGGGATGAAAACAGTTTATTTACTTACTACACAGTATGTTTCTAGCTCTCTGTTAAAAGAACAATAGTGTATTTGGTGTGTGTGTAGAACATATTAAAAGTTTGATTCCTCTTTCCCCCGCAGATTCCATGATGAAGCCTTGTGATTTTGTGTCTTTACAAACTGTTCACTGATCTGGCAATGAAAATTGCCTCGATGTTAATAAATATTAGTTCATTAGCTATGCTTAATTAACACAAATGAAACTGATGAACCCAGTGTTGTGTGTTATTGCAAGCTTTCTATTTATATCAGCAAACCTCAGCGTTTATGATTTATTAAATAATTTATTCAGGCATTAATTGAGTATCAAGTATCAGTCAGAGACTTTGCTAAATATTGCAGACCCAAATATGTCTTAAAGGAGTATAATGTCTTTCGAAAAATAGATGGCTAAAAAATAGTTATAATATAGATGATATAGAATAATAGAAATATGTATAAATGGGATAATTATGGGAAATTGCAGGCCATAGGCTAGATTCACTTGGTTGGAGCACAGAGCACAGTCCACAGGACTGATGGAGAATAAATTATAATCTATTAGGAGAGATCACAGAACGGCAGAAATTGGAAGAATTTAGATTGAGTGTCATCATTTAACATTGCACATATTGATTATGGATTGAAGAAATAAGAAGGTAGGTCTTGTATGAGATTTTATGGCCATAGTTTGAGCCTGCTAGCTTGATATGGTAGAGCAAATCTGTATTTCCATTCTAGTTCTACAGTGCAATAACTAATGTTAGATAGTGGTGTTCTTAGCCCTGGCAAGGATCAGGGTTTGACCACAAGAATGGAATAAACTGTAATTATATTTGAGTATTTCATACATCTGTAAAGCAGTGCTCTTTTTATAAAAAAGTTGAACACAAAAATGTTGTATACTAGGAGTTTCCACCAGTTGCTTCTACATGGAAACTCCTCCATATGCTGTAGTCCTCAGTGAATGCATATGGCATTTGATGATAATAACAAATGCAGATTAATAGAATTGTAGTTGCATTAAAAGACATGTTTTGCTACTGGAGGGGAACAGTATTGGTATAAAAGCAGAGACGGGGTTGGGTATCCATGTGTAGAAGCGTCTAATGTTGATTTCCTTGAAGGTCTTAGGGAAATTTGGCAACTTGCATTTTAAAGAGTTAGAGTCACAGAGGAGGTACTATTTTGATACATCTGAGGTACCCCCCCCCTTGAAATTCCAATTTTTTTTTTTTTTTTTTTGAGATGGAGTCTTGCTCTGTCGCCCAGGCTGGAGTGCAATGGCACGATCTCTGCTCACTGCAAGCTCCGCCTCCCAGGTTCACGCCATCACACCATTCTCCTGCCTCAGCCTCCCGAGTAGCTGAGACTACGGGCACCCGCCACCACATCCAGCTAAGTTTTGGTATTTTCAGTAGAGGCGAGGTTTCACTGTGTTAGCCAGGATGGTCTCGATCTCCTGACCTCGTGATCCGCCCGCCTCAGCCTCTCAAAGTGCTGGGATTGCAGGTGTGAGCCACCGTGCCCGGCCCTGAAATTCCAATTTTAACTAAGGCAAAAAGTCAGTAATTATTGTCGCGATTCAATAAATGAAATGTTTGGTATAACTTCTGGTTTTAATGGAACAGAGTTTTCAGGAGACCCATGAACAGCAATGGTGGGAAAAACATAAGTGGGTATGGAACTGTTGGAAGAAGGAAACACTAAGATATGAATATAAAGAACATATTATGAAGGTAAGAGAAGACTCACCACAGGAGGTGGTCAGAAACCTGGAGATCTAACCTCAGAGTTGTGAAATACCCATCTATTTCTAGATTAAAGTCTGTAAGGTACAACTTGTAGTTAAGTAGTAAGTAGTAGCTACACTTGTAGTTAAGTAGTTACTATACTTAACTTTTAGTAAAGTGGTTATTTATATGTATATATGATATATATATGTATATAATTATATATGAGGAAGAGGTAATGGGAGAGAGGGAAACATTATGAAAATCTGCCATATGACTATGGAGGTAGAGAATTCCCACCAGTTTACCATCTACAAGCTATAAAACCAAGAAAGCTCGTGGTGAAATTCAAAGTTTGAAGGCTTGAGAATCAGATGAGGCAATGTTGTAACTCCAAGCCTGAGTGTGAAGGCACAAGAACCATGAGCTCTGATGCCTAATACCAGGAGAAATGAAAGAATTTGCTCTTCTTCTGCCTTTTTTGTTCTTTTCAGACCCTCAACTGATTGGATGATGCCCACCCACATTGGTGAGGGCAGATCTTTACCCCATCTACTGATTCCTATATTAATATCTTCCAGGAACATTCTCACAGGCATGCCTACAAGTAGTGTTTTACCAGCTATCTGGGCATTGCTTGGCCCAATCAGGTTGACATATAAAATTAACCATCACAAGTCCATCACTGGGTACCCATAGGTAATTCCTTGAACCATACTTAATAACCAAATAAAGACAATAACAAGGTCATAATTCTGCTTAACATTATACAACTATCCTGCCTGCAACCAAAATGGAACTAATTCTTTCCTCAGAAGTGGAGGTAAAATCCTGGAGTAATTTTTACTCTTGATATCTTGTAACAGAAACTAGGATGTAAATTAACAATAACTAAATAGAGATGCTCTTTGACTGGTGGTCTTATGTCTCTATAAACTCATCATAAGTTATAAATATTATTAAGTCAAAAGTTCATATTTGACTTAATATTTTCAACTTACAAAGGGTTTATCAGACATAACTCCATCATAAGTTGAGCATATTGAATGCACATCACTTTCACACCATTGTACATTTGAAAAATCATAAGCTGAGCCATCATAAGCTGGGGTCTGTATGTAATGTTATGAAGTCAATATCTATTACATTTCATAATATAGGAGAGGGGAAAAACAATAGATTTGCTTAATATGTGTATATACGCATACCAACATATTTATAACAAAATAAGGAGGAAATATTCATGATACTGGCAGTTCTCATTACTTTAGCAAGTCATTCGGTTATAGCTGGTATTTATAATGACCTTCTACTACTACCCATTTTATATTCCCTTTGCCTTCAGCAATCACTTCCACTGGTCATAGTTCTTTATTTGGTAGGGTGACCCAGATCTTCATATCTGAATAGCCCGGGCTCTTGGTAGTCCTGCTTAGTTTGGGTTGTTGTAGTTTTCAATCACCTTAATCACAGGGTGTGATATTACTAAGAGAGGTTCTAAGATATCTTCTGTATTCCAGACATATTCATTCGTATCTACATTGAGGAATATTAGTCAAATTTCCCTTTGGTAATAAGGATTAATCACCCTAGCCAGCACAATAACTCCCTTCTTTGCCTGTTGATTCAGATACATGAGAAGTCCAAGGTATCTGAGTGGCAGCCTTGACTTCCAGTTCAGTGGAATTATCATTGTGTCTCTCGGTGGAAGCACTCTTCTTTCTGGAACTGAGACCTGTAGGCCAGCAGAGTATAAAGTTATAGAAGCAGGAAGCACAAATGTAGATGGTGAGTCACTAGAGGTAATGCTGAGTGGTACCACTCCCATTTCTTTTGCTTGGTTCCTGGACCCATAAATCCTGGCTATCAGAGAAACAGAACCACATAGTGGATGCTGATTCAGAGCCTATACAGTCTTCTGTAGGACCCTGACCCAACCCCACAAAGTATTATCACCTTGCTGGAATTGGAACTTGAGTCTTAAAAAGGTCATTTCACTGTTATGTCAAGGCAGCTGCCTCAGGATGATGGGAAACATAGTTGTACCAGTGAATTCCATGAGCATAGGCCCATGACTGCATTTATTTGTCTGTCAAAGTGGTTCATTGATCAGAAACAATGCTGTGTAGAATATCATAACAGCAATCAAAGAATTCTATAAGTTCATAGATGGTAGTTTTGGCAGAAATATTGTATGCAGGAAAGGAAAACCTGTATCCAGAATAAATGTCTATTGCAATAAAGATAAAATACTGCCCCTTCCATGATGGAAACAGTCCGATGCAATCAACTTGCCACCAGGTAGCTGGCTGACCACCCTGGGGAATGGTGCCACATCAGGGACTCAGTGTGGGTCTCTGCTGCTGTCAGATTGGGTATAAAACAGTGGTCATAGCCTGGTCAGCCTTGATGAGTGGAAGTCTATGTTGCTCATACCATGCATAACTTCCATCCCTGCCTCCGTGGCCACTTTGTTCATAAACCTATTGGATGACGATAGGAGTGCCTGGGGGAAGAGACTGACTGGTAGCTATATAATAGGTCATACTATCCACTTGATTATTAAAATTCTCCTCTAGCTAGGTCACCCTTTGATAAGTATTCACATGGGACTCAAATATTATTATTTTTCATTCTGAGAGGTCAGTCCACATACTTCTTCCCCAAATTTCTTTGTCACCAATTTTCCAATCATGTTCCTTCCAAGTCCCAGAATAGCCAGCCAAATCATTGGCTACAGCCCATGAATTGATATATAATCACACATCTGGCCATTTCTCCTTCCAAGCAAATTCAAAACAGGTGCACTGCCTGATGTTCTGCCCATTGAGAGGATTTCCTGTTACAACTGTCATTCAGCTATGTCCCAGAGTGGGGTTGTAGTACTGCAGCTGTCCACTTTCAGGTCATGCCTGCATATTGTGCAGAACCCTCTGTAAACAAGTCCAAAGTTTTCTTTTTCTCTGTCAACTTTCATAGAACACTCCCCATGAGGCTAGAGGTGCAGGCTGGGAAAAAGAAGGCTTGTGTCAGGAGTGGGGACCATGGCTGTTTGGACCACTTCTTCATGTACTTACTTGTGCATTCAGGGCCTCCTCAGGATCAATCACAGATGTACCATTTCCACTTGAAGATGCAGTGCACGCACAACTTTATGGTGTGGTGAGTCAGATAACACTCGGTTTATTATGGGCAGAACAAGATGGATTTTCCCCTGCCTTTTTGTTCTATTCAGATTGTCAATGTATTGGATGATGCCTGCCCACATTGGTGAGGGCAGATCTTCTTTACTCAGTCTACTGATTCATATGTTAATCTATCCAGAAACTCCCATATATACACAGACAGAAATAATGTTTTACCAGCCACCTGGGCATCCCATAGCCTAGTCAAGTTGACACATAAAATTAACCATCACAGTCTCTACTTAAAAATCAAATATAGCCAAGCACGATGGCTCGCATATAAATATTCCCAGAACTTTGGGAGGAGAGTCAGGAGGAATGCTACAGCCCAGGAGTTTGAGGCTCGCCTGGGCAACATTTTATGACCCTGTCTCTACAAAAAATAAAAATAAATAAAAAATAAAAATTAGCCAGGCATGGTGGCACATGCCTGTAGTCTCAGCTATCCAGGAGGCTGAAGCAAGATGATTGCTTGAGCCTGGAAAGTTGAGGCTGCAGTGAGCTGTCATTCCCTCCAAACTGAGTGACAGAGTGAAACACTGTCTTAAAAATATGTAATTTTGGCCGGGCGTGGTGGCTCACTCCTGTAATCCCAGCACTTTGGGAGGCTGAGGAGGGTGGGGTGGATCACAAGATCAGGAGTTCAGAAGTATATTCTGATCGGGAGATCAGAAGTATATATATATACTTTTTTTTTTCCTTAGTTGGCGTCTCACTCTGTCACTCCAGTCCAGTGGCACGATCACTGCAACCTCCACCTCCCAGGTTCAAGCAATTCTCTGCCTCAGCCTCTCAACTAGCTGGGATTACAGGCACTTGCCACCACACCTGGCTAATTTTTTTTGTATTTTTAGTAGAGATAGGGTTTCACCATCTTGGCCAGGCCGGTCTTGAACTCCTGATCTTGTGATCCACCCCTGCTCGGCCTCCCAAAGTGCTAGGATTACACGTGTGAGCCATCACACCTGGCCAAAATTACACACACAGACACGTGTGTGTGTGTGTGTGTGTTTGTAATTGTTTTCAGGAGCTAGAGAAGTTTCGGATACATACACACAAACATTCACATATCTTTTTTTCTGAGTAACTGCAATGAATATATCATAAAATATGGTAAACTTCTGTACCACTGGTTTCTACTTTTGTTCGTTGTCTGGTTTTCCCCTATTATCTTGGGCACATTTCCTTTAAGCCCCATGAAAATAGAGAATCTGTTATTATTGTTTTAAACTATGTCCTACTTTTCTATCAAATATATTTCAGTGAAACTAAAAAATGAATTTAAATGTTCATTGATTTTAATGAGGATCTATTGTATGCTGTACTTGCTGGATGTTCCACAGCTATAAAACAATAGTGAACCAGCAGATTTGGGTGGGAACAACATCTTCACTATTTCAGACAAGTCATTAGGGGCATAGCTTCCATTCTTACAGTTCCTAAAATTATCAGTGTGGGCTCATGCCCAAGCATATTATGAAAGCTGCCCTTGGTAATATATTTGTGACCTCTTATGTGGTCACAAATTCTTGAATACTTTTTGGATATATTAGGATGGTTAATATCTGTAGCTTAGATATCCTATGTCACAAACATACATGAGAACTAATTTTAAGGAATAGTAAAATACACTTCATATGTGGAAAGAGGATGGCTGACATTCTTAGGAGCAGAATTATCCAGAAAGTTTATATAGTTTGTGATATTGCTGGACCATTACTCCAAAGGGTAAATGCTGTATGTTTTAGTGATATTGGGTGGCTATAACAAAACACCACAGACTGTGTGGCTTTAAGCAACAATTTATTTTTCACAGTTCTGCAGACCCAGAAATCCAAGGTTAAGGAAATGGCAGATTCAGTCTTGGTGAGGGCCCACTTCCTAACTTTCCTATCCTCGCATGGCAGAAAGAACAAGATCTGGTGTCTCTTCCTCCCTTAAGAAGTCACTAATCTCATCACAGGACTTCATTCTCATGAGGTCATTTAACCAAATTACCTCCCCAAAGCCACACCTTCCAATACCATCACACTAGCAGTCAGGATATCAACATATGGATTTCAAGGAGATACAAAGATTCAATCCATAACACCGCCCATACACTGAAGATTTCAAACTCATGACTGTCATTATAAAAATTTGAAGAAGGTGACAAGTAGTTATGTAGAGGAGCAGTTTGAGCCAGTTTGAGTCAATAACTTTCCTCTTCTGTGCATCCTTGCCAGTATCTGTTATTGTTTGTTTTTTTAATAATAGCTATTCTGACTTGGGTGAAGTGATATTTCATTGTGGTTTTGATTTGCATTTCCCTGATGATTAACAATGTTAAGCGTTTTTTTCATATCTCTGTTGGCTATCTGTATGTCTTCTATTGAGAAATATCTGTTTGTGTCTTTTGCCTATTTTCAAGTGGAATTTTAAAAAAATTGTTGAAGTGTTTGAGCTCCTTATATTCTGGATGTTAGTCCCTTGTCAGATGAATAATTACCACATATTTTCTCCCATTGAAGATGTTGTCTCTTCGTTCTGTTGATTGTTTCTTTTGCTTTGAAGAAGCTTTTTAGTTGAATATGTCTCATTAAAATTTTGCCTGTGCTTTTGAGGTCTTAGCCATAAAATCTTTGCCTAGCCTGATGTCCTGAAGAGTGTTTGTTTTTTTACGGTTTCTTACAGTAATTTTATAAATTCAGGTTTTATTTGAAGTCTTTAACCCATCTTTAGTTGACATTGTAAGTGGTGAGAAATAGGGGTCCAGTCTCATCCTTCTGCATGTGGTTATGCAGTTTTCCAAACACCATTTATTGAAGAAGGTGTTATTTTTCCAATGTTTGTTCTTGGTGACTTTGTCAAAGACCAGTTGGCGTAAATATGAGGGTTTATTTCTGGGTTGTCTATTCTGTCCCATTTGTCTAATTTTATACCAATATGTTCTGTTTTGGTTACTATAGCCTCATCTTATATTTCACAGTCAGGTAATATGATGTCCCAGCTGTGTCCTTTTTACTCAGAGTTGCTTTGGCTATTTGAGCCTTTTGTGTTGTTCTATACTAATTTTTGGATTGCTTTCTTCTTTATTTTTTATGAAAAATGACTTTTGTTTTGATAAGGATTGGATTGGATCTGCAGATTACTTTGGGTAATGTGGTCATTTTAATTATTTTGATCTGTGAGCATGAGTTGGCTTTCAATTTGTATGTGTCCTTTTTAATTTCTTTCACTGGTGTTTTATAGTTTTCCTTGCAGAGATCTTTCACGTCTTTGGTTAAATTCATTTCTAAGTATTTTATTCTTCTTTTTTGTAGCCACTCTAAATGGGATTGACTTCTTGATTTTTTTCATCTACTTCATTATTGATGGCTAGAAATATTACTGAGTTTTGTATGTGATTTTGTATCCTGTAAGTTACCAAATATATCAGTTCTAAGTCTTCAGATTTTCCCCATGTAAGATCATGTCATCTACAAAGAGGGATAATTTGACTCCCTCTTTTCCAGTTTGGACACCAATTGTTGTGTTTTCTTTTTTCTTTTTTTCTTTCCTGATTGCACTGGCTAAGATTTCCAGTACCAAGTTTAATAAGAGTGTTGAAAATAGATATCCTTGTCTTGTTCAAGGTATTTGAGGAAAGGCTTTCAACTTTTCCCCATTCAGTATTATGTTAGCTGTAGGTTTCTTATATATAGTCTTTATTATTTTGAGATGTGGTCCTTCTATGCTGAGTTTGTTGAATGTTTTTATCTTGTAGAGTAGCAGTTCTATTTTTATATTTTTGAGGAACTTCCATACTATTTTTTATAATTGCTGCACTAACTGGTATGCCTAGCAAGAGTATACAAGAGTTTCCTTATCTGTACATCCTCACAAATACTTATTAGCTTTTGTATTTTTTATTTTTTGATAATGGACATTTGTAACAAGGTATGGGGTGCTATCTTATTATGGCTTTAATTTGTAATTCTCTGATGATAATAAACATCTCTTTTTGATGTCATTACCAGATAGTGTTTCAAACTGCTGAAAAGCTGCTATCCATTGTTCTCCACATACTTTTTGTAAGTGTAAAGGTCTAACTCACAAAGTTAACAACAATGCTGAGAATGGTCCATTCTAGCGAGTTCTTACCTAGCCACCATGAAAGGAAAATAAGAAAAAAAAAACTTTCCTAATCATTTCACATAGTAACAGGCCATGAAAAGTTTGTGAAATGGTCTGTATAGTGGCACATGGTTAACAATTACAGAAATGTTTCAGAATGTACTAAAACTTTAAAATCATCACAATCTAATCATAGAAAGTAGTTCTAATACCACATATCACTCTAAACCTACAATTGCTCTGTCACCCTCTATGGAAGGCAATTTCCTGTGAGCTCTCCCATGCAATGAAAATTAATAAATCTCGTGCTGAATTCCTGAGAAATGTGCTGCTTCTTGAGAGAATATTAACGTGAGGAATTAACTTGTGTTTTAAAGAACATTTTTTAGCAATTAGAGTAATTTTATAAGATGTGACATAATTAAGGTAGGAAAACAGACCAAAGTTGGTATATACAAATTTTTAGAAAGGTAAGCATTATGTCAAAATATGTTCTGAAGCAAGGGAATATAGAGGATGCTAAAACAGAAATGCCCATATTGCATTTATTTTTTTTCTATAAACCATTGGTTTGTCAGCTCACAGTACGGAATTTCCAATCGTAAAATAAATGTCAGGAAATGAGCTGCAGTATCTTAATACTTGTACTCTTTCTTTCTTTCAAATAGTACAGTAAGAAAAGGTTTTCTTTTAATTAAGATATATATTTTGGGGAAGAAAGAGTGATTATTCAGGGGCATTTGAAAAGTTGGTGGTGAAAGAAGACTCCAGGGCATCACTTACTTCTTTTATCAATATACCATCACATAATCTGTGTGAACCATTTACTTGGATTCTTATTGTACTTGTTTGTGACTTCATAGTGTCTGAACTATCACTTTATTATTTGTCAACCCCTACACTTGTATTTATTCTTGTTGTTTCTTAAATTCAAGCTGAATTTGATGGTATGTTTTCATAATTAACATTTTTCATTATTTTTCTGTTACACTAAATATGCATATACTCGTGCCATGAAATTATTCAAGTAGATAGCCTCCTAGATCATTTTAATGTTTTAAAAATGTGTATTTTAGGTTCACATGGAACCAGCTTAAATTATACCACTGGATATTTATTAATTTTTATTTTTAAAAGTAAAACATTTAAAATTAAGCATGTGTCATTTCAGTGCCAGAGTTAACTTTATCAGTATCTGAAGGAGGAAAAACACAAAACAAAAAACAAAACAAAAAAACACTACTAGATGCTCTATTTGTTTTCCTCAGTTTAGTTATGTAGGATTAGTTTATTTTAAATTTGTTTTTACTTTTTATTGAAAAAATCCTTAGACATTTCCCTTTCATAATACAGCCTTTGATAATGGAGTTTCACTTGTCATTCAGAACATTGTCCTTCTATTCAGCATATAATTAGTTGAAATCTGTATCTGAATATCTGTGCATGCTGTGGCAAATTGAAATAACTTGTAGATGTGTATCTTTGTTCGGACATGTGAAATACAGTGGCAGGAGAAAGAAAAGTAAGATTCAATTTCTGTAAATTTTATCTCTCAGTGACTATGGACTATGCTAATATATTGTGATTGTTTATGATATCATTTAGTTATTAGGGTAATTATTTACTTTTCTCCACTTTTTTACATGAAATGGAGCTTCAGCCCTTGTAAGTAAGAAATATTAAAACGATAATTAAATATACTTTACTATGGTAAAAAATGTTGTCAAATATATTTATAAGGCATATCATGACCTTATGGGAATATAATAAATGATCCATTCAAAGTAGATTTACTCATTATTTCAAACAGTTTAGATAGGGTACTCCTTATTCCAGTTACACTGGTAGCTGAATAGTGATGAATTATTCTAATTTCTCTATTAAATACTTCTATTTAAATATTTCATCTCATTAAATGTGAATCCACAGTATATATAACTTCAGAAAGAAATGTTCAGAGAAAGTGAGTGTGTCTGCTGAGCAAAAGTGAAGCAAGAAAGGATTGCACAGGGAATTAGATTAGGCACACTGGTAAAGGCGTAGCTGAAGCCCCATTAGGTCTGGCCCAGACAGCATTTGTGTTTGGAAGAGCTAAGCAAATCACATTAATTAATGCTTACAATTTTCTTTGGTGAAAGGTCCTGATGTCAGAAGACAGACATTTTCTTTTTTATCTGTACATTATACAAGCCCACCCAGGTCACTGGGCCATTGGAAAGGAAGCAAAAGGAACTGAAGCAAAAATAATCACGATTTTAGCCTCAAAGCAAAAAGAATGCTTACTCATTTACACCATTCCTTTTATTAGAACAGTTAATTTTGAATTACAACGAATGTGTTTGCATGTATGTGTGTGTGTGTATATATATATACACACACAATCACATTCATTGTATGTGTATATATATCACATTTATTGTATGTGTATATATATATTTATGTACACACATACACACATTTTCATGTATACATGTATGTGTGTATATGCATTTCCTTTCCAGAAAATTCCACCAGAGAGGACTCTTTCACCAAAGAGAAAATGAAAGGAGTACTGTAGTGTTATTTTCTACACTCTAGTTGTTTCTATAGGACTTTCTCTGCCCCAATAGATTACAATGTCATGTAGATGCAGAAATAAAGATGGTTATAAGGAATATAGAGTGTAAATAAAATACTGAAGTTATGTATAAAACAAAATTATATCTTCTAAAAATAAAGTAATATAGCATCTAAATCATATAAAGCCAAATGAGTGTTAGCACCTTCAAAGCCACTTGTCCTAAAGTAGTTTTCATTTAGTTATTGCCATTTACATGCTTTTTACAAACAATACTTTACAGTAACGCTTAGAGCCTGCATTTAAAGGTGAGGAATTAGAGAAGGGAATGCTGGGTAAATACACAGGAAATCCAGTTGATTGCTTAGACAGAACCTCATGTAGTTAGCAATTATATCACTTTGGTGGGGAATCAACACAAACTGATCTCTCACTTTTCAGATCTAGACTTTAGAATGTTTCAGAGAGAGTACTCAAAGATAATTTTATTTAAGTGCACTCACTTCAAGAATGTTGCATGAAATGATATATAAACACAAATCATAATACAGTATTCTTATGCATTTACCATAATATTTTTATTTGTTTTCTAAGATGTACTCTTCCTGATCAATACTTTAGAAAACATAATGAAAAAATAGAAAATATTTTGGGACAAAGATGTGGGGGGAAGTAAGTTATACAAAATAATAGTCCACTGAGATTGAAGTGTGAAAGAATAAATCCATTCCTGTGCTACATCCAATGCTCTCTGGTACCCCACATTCTCCAGATTCATTAACACTCCTGGAAAATGCTTTCTGATACTGTTGAATTCTCAACCTTTACATTTCCATTTTTGTAAGCAACATGTGGAAAGACTAGTTTTTCTTTAGTTAGTACATTCTTTCCTTGGATAACGTGCAAAAAAATCCGTTAGATAGATGCACATCCTTTCTTATAAACAATTCTAACACTGAACGTTAACGTTTATTGTGTATCTCTTCTGTTTTCCAAAATTTTGTAACAGCATATTTTCATGAAAATTATTTTGTTATTCTTTCAGATGGTACAGAATATCCACGAAAATATCATTCTTCCCCGATTCATACTGAAAATTCTAAGATGCCTTAATGTGGAAATCATGCGTGCAATATTCATTTTTAATGGCTAATCATGCAAGTATATGTGGAAGAGGCCAGAGTTGGGCCAAGATTTCAAAAGTGATGTGTTTTATTCATAAAGATATGCTAGGACTCAGTAATTACCTATTATTATAGGAAGATACAAAGAATAAGAACAGATTTTTCAAGCTGCTATCCCTAATGTATTTGTCTTTTATTAATTATGAGTCTTTTAGCTGGGTCAGATTATAAAAGGCTTGTTCCAGTTTACAAACTGTCCAAAACGATGACTAAGAGAGGGTTCAAGTTTGCTTTTGCTTGGGTTTACATAAACAAGACAAAAAGTGGTGCAAAGAAATGATACATGAGTAAATGAACACAGCTTTTCCATGTTTCCTTAGTTCCTTACCAAGCAATTAGCAAAATTCGGTAGTGTATTACTTAGAAGAGTCTTATGGTTGATACTTCTAGAACAGAGAAGGAACCATATGCACAATCAAGAGTTTACCAGCTACTTTAGAAGGTAATTCCTTACTTCCTCATAGACACCTACTCCTTCATTCTATTTTTTTCTTCAACATTATGTCACCTCATACTTACATATAAATACATTCATTTCCCTTGCATATACCCAATAAAACCTCTTTGCCTTCCTATGAAAACTGTGATTTCTTCTATTGAACTAGATTTAAATTAAAATATGTGTTTCATAAAACAAGGGATGATTTCATTGTTGCATTTGTGCCAAGAAAAATAATTTGAATATTTTGTTCATTAAGATAAACCTATGCCTTCAAGTTAGTCATTTTATGATTAGAAATAATAGCTATTATCAGACCATTTTGGCTAACCTTTTTGGAGGCTACTAATTATTTTCATTTATAACTTCTGAGATAAAAATATTTCTATTTCCACTATTGTAGGACTTTGTCAAGTGGATAAATCTTTAAAATAACCATGGGCAGAATGTATCATTATCAGCTAACATGACAGTATGGAGGCGTTATTCGCATTGCTAACAACACAAGCAGAAAGGGAGAATGGAGAATTTTTTTAAAAACATTCTTTTAATTTTCTTCATGATGAAGTTAGAGCATTAAGAAACTAACAAAGAGGTGTTCTAAGGAAATTCTGAAATGTGACAAAAGTTATATCTAATTATAATTATGATAAATAGCATTAAAAAGTCACCCTGTTTAAAAGTATCAAAAAAATCTAATGTCTAATGTAAGATTTCATTTTCCTAAATTTAAAAATCGTTACATTTATGAGGGCCTAAATATTTTGTGGCCAATACATTAAAAAAAATCTTTAAATGAAATAGCTTTACCATAAGTTTTAGTGTGGAATGATTCCTATTAATGTCATTCTTGGTTGGCTTTCGGGGTGAGAATGAGCTATGTGCCTCATTTCTTAATGAATATTTATTGGTGCAAATGAAAATTACATAAATACTCTGAAATGGGAAAAGGAATATTTGGTAAATTCCCAAATATATTTGCTCCTTCAATTCACAAATCATACCTAATTGATTACCCAACTGTGGAATATTTTAAATTTAATATCAACCATTTAAATTTTATTGTTATTGATAACTAGATAATTTTTCTGTTGTCTTAATGATGATGTATATGTTTAATTTCTCAACTGAAATAATGTGGGAAATTACACAATAAATTATTGTATCAATTAAAAGGAGGGAAATACTGGTAAGTGTAAGCATTTTAGAGTTATCTTTGGCTCATGTTCAAGGGTAAATGCGTATTTCTCATTCTTTATAGCTTTAGACAATGAGCTTAATTTTGAATAACTAAAAATGCTAGTTACTATGGCATCATATTTCTTTATATAGTATCTATTTTCATACAAAGAAAAGAAAAAAGTTTCAGGTTACTTTAAGCTGAGGATGCCCACAGTTTATGTCTTAGTTGATAATGGATATGAATTTTCATATTTTATTCTGCCATGTAAATCTCAATGAAGCCCTAAGCCCATCTCATCCTCACACAGGTTTCCTTTCTGTGTATGAAAAAGTAAATCATTATTAAGTAATGCAAGAGATAGCCAAATCAGACAGGAACCATTACAACCAATTTTCTTGTTACATATTTTCAAAGGAAACTTCTACAAGGGGTAAAAATTGAACCTTATAATTGCTATTAATGGGCCTCTAAGTAGAAGGAAGGGGATATTTACTGCATCATAATTTTATTACGGTGGCACTCCAAAAAGGACCAAAGGGATTCTTAGGATAATTGTAGCTATCAAATACTGAGCTATGTTATCTTGTAACTTGAGGCTGAAGACAGTAAGAAAAAATTCAGGAAATGTGTTTTTAACATATACATACATAAAATTGTTCAATAAAAATGGATATATGATGAATCATATCCAAGCAAAAAAGTTACTTTGAATCATTGTCTCTGCTATATGGTATTCCTAACTTCTCCAGACACTACTTTGCAAATCAGTGATAAAGAGCAAAAAAAAGGTAAACTTTGAAGTGAGTTATTGGGATATGATTGTGAATCGTTTTTGCTGCAGGCAGCGTGGCATGAAACAGAGTGTACAAACTGGGAAAAGTAGAGGAGAGATGAATTTATGGATTATCTGGAACATATATTCCAAATCAATTGTTTTCTAAGTTATTTCCTGAAATGGTTTTGTAAATGCATTTAAATCAATGAACAATACTTGGAATTTTCTGGAGTGCTTATATCAGGTTTCTGATTATAAAAGAATGTATACTATATTATTTAATAAAAAGTATGTAATTCATCAATATATTTAAATACAACATTCAGAAATTTTAAAATATCCTCTTATCGTGAAGTCAAAACTAAGAAGTTACTTGCTATTTTAAGTTTGCTAGGGAATGATACTGTGCTTTTGAGCTCATTAAAAATAATGAATATATATTTATCAGTCAAACATAGTGAGTTTGATTATCATCATTCAATTCATATGCTGGAGGCTGGAGCCTGTGTCTTCAGGCCACTACACATATAAAAAACTAAACTGCTCAGCCTTGATACAAGTGAAGTGACTTGATACTCTAAAAAAAAAAAATACCAGCCTCTTGATGGACAAAAATATGAAATGACAAGAGTAATTTCAAGTAGCTCCAAGTAAATTAACCATAATATTTACTAATAGTATCATCTTTGCTAATAAGGATTAGGGCATTAATAAACACTGGAAAAATAAAATGGGCTTCAAAATTCACCTGTGTAGATTGATGAAGGTCACAAGAAATCAAAAAAGGTTAGAGATAATATTGTTTTAAAAGCTTAATATACTAGTCGGGAAGTAACTGGGAAATTCATTGAACATCTTTTGGTTTTTAGGGTCATTCTTTCTGTAGGAATATGCATATACTATAAGTGAATTATCACAATTACTAAAATTAGTTGTCTAGTATACAGACAAAGTTGTTGCCTAATATTTTGTCATTTTTGGAAGCATCAATTTCACAAACATGTCTTTTTTGTTTGCTTATTTTGTGGTTTACCTTTTTTTCCAATTTATTCTTATTTTGGTAAATACACATAGTATAAAATTTGCCGTCTTATCTATTTTTAAGTGTACCTTACATTAGTACCTTAAATTATGTGGAAACAATATGTATAGTTATAAACCAAAGTTACAAGTGTTAAGTGGTCTTAAACACATTAATGTTGTGCATCCATCACCACCATCTATCTGCAGAACTCTTTTCATCTTGGAAAACTGAAATTCTATCCCATTAAACTAAATCTCTATTCTCCTGTCCCTGCAGCACCTGGCAACTGACATTCTCCTTTCTGACATTATAATTTTGGCTACTCTGGGTACCTCATATAAGTGGAATCATGCATTATTTGTCCTGTTGTGATTTGTGTATTTCACTTCACATAATGTCATCAAGATTCATTCATGTTGTAGCATATGTCAGAATATTTCCTCTATTTAAGATGGAATAGTATCCTCCATTTTACTTATCTTTGCTCTAACGTTTGTTTTCTTCCTTTTTCTACCTCTGGGTTTTGTCTGTTTGTCTTGTTATAGGTCCATAAGTTGTATGGAGAGACTATTGATTTGAGATCTTTTTTTCTTTTAAATTCTAAGTAAATGAAAATGAAATTTCATTTCAGTTATTATACTTCCCAGCTCCAGATTTTCCTTTTGATTATTTTAAAATGTATCTATAAATTTTCTTCTTAGCACTGTTTTGCTGCATCACATAGGTTTTGGTTTGTTGCATTTTTGTTTTCTTTTGATTCTATTTTCTAGTTTCCCTTATTATTTCTTTTTCGATCAATTGGTTGTGTAAGACTATGTTTTTCAATTTCCATTAATTTGTTCACTTTCTAGATTTTCTTCTATTATCGATTTCTAAATTCATCCTATTGTGGTTGCAGAAGATTTTCTTTTATGACTTCCATTTAAAAATATATATATATTGAGACTTAGGTCTCATGTGCAGTTAAGAAGAATGGGTATTCTATTGTTGTTGGGTATCATGTTCTTTATATGTCTGTTAGACCTAGTTAGCTTATTGTGTTTCTTCTCTTTCCTTACTTATCTTCTGTCTGGTTGTTCTCTTCATTATTAAGAATGAGATATCAGTCTCTAACTACTTTTATAGAACTGTCTATTTATCCCTTAAATACTGTTAATTTTTGCTTCATGTATTTTGATGTCTGTTATTAGGTACATGAATGTTTACATATCTTCATGCAGTGTTGATTCTGTTATTAATACATAATGTCCTTCTTTGTCACTTGTAACCTTTTTAAATTTAATGTCCATATTTTCTAATTTTAGTATAGTTACCCTTGCTCTCTTTTGGTTACTATTTGTATGGAATATCTTTTTTAAATCTGTCATTTTCAACATATTTCTGTCTTTGGATCCAAAGTGAATCTTTAGTAAACAGCATATTGTTGGATGATTTTAAAAGTCCACTCTGCCAATCTTTTTTTTTTTTAATTTCAGAGTTTAATCTACTTATGTTTAAAGTAATTACTGATAAGGAAAATCTTCTGTCATTTTGCCATTTTTTTCTGCAAGCATTATAAATTTTTTGTTCCTGATTTTCTGCATTACTGTCTTCTGTGTTTAATTGATTTTTTTTGTAGAAAAATATTTGAATTCCCTTCATATTTCCTTTTCTGTGTATCCTAGAGCTTTTTTATGTGGTTACCATGGTAATTACATTTAACATCCTCAAGTCATAACACTCTTGTTTGAATTTAAGCCATTTTAACTTCAATAACATAAAAAAAAAAAACCTCTGCTCTTTGGCAGCTTAGTTTCCACCCTGTTCAGTAGTTCAGCTGTTGATGTAACAAAAACACATTTTATGTATTATGTGTCCAAAAATGTAAAGTAATAATTTTTCCTAATACATTAGTACCTTAAATTATGTGGAAACAATATGTATAGTTATAAACCAAAGTTACAATAATGCTAACATTAAATTTTTCATGTATTTATTTTTACTGCAGTCTTTATTTTTTCATATACCTTTGAGCTACCATCTAGCATCCTTCATTTTAAACTGCAAGAGTGTTTTTTAGCATTTTTTTCAGGGCCGATCTAGTGGTTGTAAACTCAGCTTTTGCTTATTTTAGAATTTTTTTATTCTTCTCTAACTTTTGTAAGATAGTTTTACCACATATAGGATTCTTGGTTGACAGGTTTTTTTTTTCTAGTAGTTATTTAAATATAATAGTCCATTGCCTTCTAGACTGCAAAGTTTCTGATGAGAAATCTACTGATAATCTTATTGAGGTTGCATATTATGAATTACTTTTCTATTTATGATTTCCAGATACTTTCTTTGCGTTTGGCTTCCCACAGTTTGATTAAAATGTGTCTCAGTGTGTGTTTCTTTGAGTTCACAATATCAAATTCATTAAAGTTCTTGAATGTTTATATTCCTGTCTTTCATCAAATTTTGGAAATTTTCAGAAACTATTTAAATATTTTCTCTGCCTCTTTCATTTTCTTCTCCTTCAGAGACTACTATACTGTGTATATTGGTCTTCATGATTGTGTTTTATACCTTTAGTTTCACTTTCTTCAATCATTTTTTATTTCCATCCCTCAGATTCAATAAATTCCATTGTCCTATATCCAAATGCACTGATTCTTTTTTCTGCCTATTCAAAACTACCTTTCAAACAGTATAATGCATTTTTCATTTCAGTTATTATACTTCCCCATTCCAGACTTTCCTTTTAGTTATTTTTAAAATACTCTATTTATATTTTCATTTTGTTCATACATATATATTTCTTACTTCCCTTGTGCCTTCCTTCAGTTCTTTGAGCATCTTGAAGACAGTTGTTTTAAAGTCATTGTCTAGTAGATCTACAATCAGGACTTTCTCAAGGACAATTTCTGTTGGTTTATTACCTTCCACTGAATGGAACATACTTTACTGTTTCTTCGTATGCCTTGTGATTTTTGTGTTGAAAACTGTATATTTTAATCCAATAATATGGCAAATTTGGAACTCATATTTCACTCCTTTACCTAGATATGCTGCTTGTATTTTGATTCAGTTTGTTTTTCTTGGAATGCTGTAGGCTATCTCTATGCCAAGGATTAGGCTGATGTGTAAACTTAAGGTTTTTTTTCAGATCTTTTCTGAGCCTGGGTCTCTCCCTGGGCATTCCTGAAAACTTTCTAATTTTCCCGTATTTTCACGTGCTGTGAATGTTTTAGTCTTTAATCTCTGGTTCACAAAAATGAGAAAAAGAAAAAATTAAGATTAAAAAAAAATCACTTGAGCTTTATATATTCTGGAAGTCACTTCAGCCAAAGAAAATGCTACTTGGAACAATAAAGGGGAGATGTAGCAAGAGTAGGTGCCTGCCTTTGTGTTTGTCCCTCCTTGATCAAATACAGCAATTAATGATCAGAACACACAGCCCCAATGTTAGAGAACAGTGTCCTTACTGCCCACCCTGCCTCCCATGAGTTGTATGGAAACTGCTCTAGTAACATGTGTATGACTACCTGCCATAGAGTTTGTTAGTGTGAAAGGTGGCTGCTGTTGAGTTAAGAAGTGATATTGACCAAAATCTACTTCAGTTTGCCACTAAAGCCTTCCCCTAGAAGATACAAGCCTTTATAGCATTCTAAAGAAGTTACATGGGAAAGATTTTTGCTTGTGTAATTATTGTCTGAGTGAGAAAACTTATTATTGGTGCTTCCTACTCCACTGTCTTCCCAGAATTCTCTTATTTTGAGTTTTTAATAATATTTGAATTTCAAAGACTTCCTAATAATTACAAAGGATATAACACTGGGTAAAAGTAGAAGTGGGTCAACAGATTTTTTTTTGTAATTATACTTTCATGAGTCCCATAATATAAAATTTAGATAGTTTAATCCCTTGTCTGAAATATATGTTTCACTTATTATTAGAAGATACACATTATTTTTAATTTAAAGAAAATGACTACATTTACTGTTTTCGTTCATTTACAATCCAAGAACAAATAAATATCCATAGCAACATAGACTCTAGAAAGGTCCTCCATATGCGCTACTCAATGCATACTTCTTACTTATTTTTGCCTAGACTATATATATTCATAAAGTTTTGTTAGCTGGACAGTCACCCAAACATATGAGAATTCATTTAAGACAAATCTAGAAAATTTTTTAAAATACCCCCTAGAGTGAAAAATTATATACAGTGTTGGAATAAAAATTTTTAATTCCTTATTAAAGTAAATCTCATTCTCTTGCTTGGATTGACATTTGATCAATTGATGTTCAACTTAAATAAGTTGTTTGCATTTCTAAAACAGACAACAAGATATAGTTAAACTATATTTAGTTCCAGTTCCTGCACTTCAAGAATTAATGTAGTCCTCTTCAAAGATTATGACCTTTTCTAAATGTACTCCTCGTATCACCAGAAATTGAGAGCTTTCAGCATATGGTACTACCGGTATCAACAAACTGAAAAAGCAGAAATGCTGTCCTTATCATTTCCTGATCATTAAATGTCATCAGTGATAAAGCTTAAGTGAAGCAGTTTTTTGAGATGGAGGCTGTTGGTACTGCTCTGTAGAATACACGAGGTCAGATTCCACAGTGTCAAGGAAAATCAAGCTAATGGAGCAATTTAATTAAAATTAATTGAGTATAATTCTGTCTCTTAGAAATGAGATTGATGTAGGGTTATTTCCAGCTTTTTTGGCTTAAGGTGAAATGAATGTCCATACTTTTTAATGTTATCTTCCTCAATCTTCTCCTATAATCATAGTTTAACAAATAATAATGGTTTATAGAAGTTAGAAATGTAAAAGACCTATGAGGTTATTTAAGCTACTGTACACTGTGATTGGATTTTTTTATTCTCTTTATGTACCTCTCATATCCATACTGAGTTTAGTTCATAATATAGACTCTAAGCTGAGAAGTAATCATATATTGAGGCATCTATTAATGCTTCATTTAAAACCCATACCCTTACTTTAAATTTTAGTGTAATCCTGCTGACAAACTTGTGTGAGCCAACTAGGTAGATTTTAGTTGAGCAATCTAGATTCCTGTTTCTGTCATGAAACAGTTTATACAAGTCAGCAGAATTGGCATATATCTGATTAAATACAGTAGAGACAGATGTAGTACACCTTTAGCATGACTTACTCCTCTGTCATTGGGATATGCTGTTCTCTTCATAAAATCACTTTTACTACTCCAGAAAGTTAAATAGCTCACATTTTGGCTTCCTCCACTCTGCTTACTTATGCATAAATATTATAGTCCCCTTGCCAAGTAGTCAGTATTTATAATTAACATATTTACTAGACTGACAACATTAAGTATAAAGAGATAGACATGGTGGTGACCAAAAAAGGAATATATTGGGCCTTGTTACTTGGGAAAAGATTTTTGCATGGTAGTACAGTTTGATAGTATTTGGTCATAATTAAGAGATTAAAAATTTCTTTCATGACTTTGTTTCTTCACTCTTGCGATGTCATTTATTGCATATATTGATACGGTTTTAAAAAATTAAAATTTACCTCTCCTAAACATTTTCTGCCTTTTGAAAAAGTCATTGAAAAAATGTTCTGAATATATACAAGAATGAAATTAAAGGGCAAAAAAAATAAGAGTTAAAGTTCTATTCATTTTTATATTATTAGTCTAGAAGAGTGGTACATTTAATTAAACATAGAAACTTAAAGACATTGAATACGACTTCTCTGTTGCTACTCTATGCCTTATAATACTCACTGCCAGACAGGGTAGGTATGTAACTACTAACAACCCTAAAATATAACAAATACATCAACTGGAAAGCTTTGTATATTATAAAATTCTGTCAGCGTGGTAGGGTACCTGAGCAGTGATCCTATGGAGAGCTGAAACAGAGTAACTGCAGGCAGAAGATATCTTTTTAAAGGAACTTGCTGATAAAAAGCTTCAACAGCATGACATATCTCTGACGTGCTGGGAAACAGCAGCTGACAGAGCAAACCAACATGTAACAATTGGTTTCAGGGGTGAATATATAGGACCATAAACCAAATGAAACTTGTGAACAGCCGCCACAGTTGCAAATCAAAAGCCATTATACACCTATTCCATGTGGGGCCAACTGTTGAAACTAATAGTGCCCTTTCCTTTAGATTTTCTTGAATAAAGGCAGCTATCAACTAGTGATCAGACCATAAGGAATATCATTTTACTTACGATAGAGAAATTATATAGCATTTGGAAATTTTATTTAATCTATTATCCCTTTCAATTTTGTATTCAAAATCTTATCATAAGCCAAGCCACCTTCCAATAACAATTATTAAGTATCTGAGCTTCAATTGATTATCATGATTTCTTGCATTCTAATCAACTAAAGAGAACTTCCAGATATATTCTGTACTGTAAGTAATTGAGCTATTCCTCATTATGCCTGCCTTGATTTGCAAAGGTGATGAAATATCTTAACAGTTGATGAGGAGGCTGGTTGCACCAAAACTTGCAAAAGTGTTTTCTTCATTCTCGCTACTGTAAAATAATGTGAATAACATAAAGGACTTTACTAGGCTGTATACTGAAAGAACAATAAATCATTAGCACCACAGGAGAGAGTTGTAATAGCCTTTGATTAATCTATAATCTACCACTATTGCAATATTCTTTGTTAATGGAATTTTCAATTAGAATGTTATTTGAAACACAATTCATTTTACATTTATTAAACGTTCCGCATACTATTATGTTGTCATTAGGTAGCATTTAACAAACTGATCATTAAAGCAGCAAATGAGGACCACAGATTTGTTATCATTTTTGGGAGCTTGCAGTGGCTTTGGGAACTTTTTTTTAAACAGATTTAATGATAAGATTCCATCATCTTCTTTCACAGTTTTTTCATCTCATTATTCCTATTTGTGGATGAATACTTGGTAAGGTATTTACTATTTTGAGTTCATTTTTATGCTTATGAACATTAGGTAAACATTGGCTTCATGATACTACTTACTTTATAAGGTTTTATGTAAATTATTAATAAATATAGAGTAAGATTTCAATTAATCTCGGCTATTTTATTATTGCTAACAATAAATGTAGGGTAAAATTTCAGTAAATGTTAAAAATACCAATTTAATATGTAACACATGTAGAGCTACAAGGTGGCAGGAAATGTTCTAAATGCTTTGCATATCTTAATTGTTTGACTTGCATAATATAAGCATTCTTCGAAGTAGGTAGTATTGTTATTTCTACCTTACAAATGAGAAAACTGGGGCTTAGAGAGGATAAGTAGTTGGTCCAAGGTCAACTTGAGGTTTGGACCTGAGACTGTTCAACTTCAAAATCTGTCTTGTCAATTACTGTACTTTAAAACTCTCTGCCAGCAGTATTGAATAAAACAGGATGTTATAAAATATTCATTTGTGACATTGATGTTTGGAACCCAAAATGTATATATCAAATATAAAAAATGCATACTAACTGTATTAGTCTGTTCTCACATTGCTATAAAGAACTACCTGAGGCTGCATAATTTATGAAGAAAAGAGATTTAATTGACTCATAGTTCCACAGACTGTACAGGAAGCATGGCTTGGAGGCCTCAGGAAACTTAAAATCATGGTCGAAGGTGAAAGGGAAGCAAACATGTCTTACCATGGCAGATAGGAGAGAAAGAGCTAAGGGGGAAGTGCTATCCACTTAAACAATCAGATCTCATGATAACTTACTCACTATCATGAGAACAACAAGAGGGAAATCCCATGATCCAAACACCTCCCACCAAGCCCCACCGCCAACACTTGGGATCACAATTCAACATGAGATTTTGGTGGGGGCACAGAGCCAAACAATATCTCTAGCCAATACCCACTCTAGATTCAAGCCTTGTTAGATTCATATTGTATCAAACATCATATTATATGGGAAACTACATTCAGGCGTCCATTTTCAGCCTTCATTTTTTTAATCATGTTATTGAACTGGCAGTTGAAATAGTGACCACCTCCAAATCCTACCAAGTTCCAAACAGACAGTTTTTCCTCCTTTGGCCTTTGACAGAGGATTCAGGAGTCAAGTATAAGAAATAAGGAATAGATTTTTGTCAGCTATGGACCCAGAGGAGTTAATTGTTGGAAGTGTTGCATAAAAGTAGTCTTGGGAGGCAAAGGTACAATGTACTGGATAGTGAGAAGCGAGGAGGGTTTTGAGAGAGAAAAAGTGTCCAAATAGGAAGATAATATATTCTTTTTCCCTTTACCTTTGATCTTTTTAATGTCGCTCTCCTCCCATGAGTCATATCATTTCTCAGATATTTGAAAAATAACTTTTGCTAATAACTGTAATATCTTTCCAGAACCTTTCCTTGAATGTATCAAATGTTGACAGACCATATGGTTTCAGGATACTCTTACATACTGGTTGCTTGAAACTGGTTGTTAAATTGAGGCTTAGAATTAGATTAACTATTAAAAAATAGCTTAACCAACAGTTTGAAACACAGTGAGATTTTTATTAATTATTTAAACGTTTTAATATAATGTCATAAAAGATTGAATTCAGTTTTTTATTGATTTTGTTTTTATCATAGGAAATTTCAAACATATTCAAATGAGAGAGAATCGTATAGTATATTTCCATGTGTCCATCACCCGCCTTCAAAAATTATCATTACATGTCTGGTCTTGTTTCACCTATATCCTTATTCATTTCTCACCTCTTCCTTTCCTCTGCTCAAGATTATTTTGAAGTAAACTCCAGACATCTTGTTTTCAACAAATATTTAACATGTGTCTCTGACAGACATGAACTTTAAATTTTCAGCTCTAATACCATTACTACATCTGAATTTACAATCATTCCGTAATATGAATGCCCAATGTTAAAATGTATGTAATAGTCTAGTAATATTTTATGATTAATATTTTTACAGCTTAACTTTCTCCAGTCTTTTACTTTCAACTTATTTGTACTTCTACATTTAAAGTGAATTTCTGGTGTATAGTTAATAATGGGGTCTTGTCTTTTACTCAGTCCAACAGTTTCTAACTTAATAGGAGTGTTTGCTTAGTCCATTTATATTTAATGTACTTATTGGCATGGATGTATTTAGTCTAACATATTGCCATTTGTTTTCCATTTTCCCATCTATTCTTCATTACATTTTTTCTTCATTTATTTATTCATACATAATACATGTAAATATTTAGGGGGCACATGTTTATAATATGATACATTGATATAATCAAGTCAGGATAATGAGGATATCTATCACCTTAAATATTTATTGTTTCTTTGTGGCAGGAACATTTAATTGTTCTCTTTGAACTATTTTGAAATGTACAATGAAATAATATTAACTATAGTCATCCTACCAATCTATCAAGCACCAGTTCTCGGTTCTTCTATTAAGTGTGTATTTAATCCCATTAACCACACTTTATCCCCCAATTCCCCTTACTCTTCCAAGTTTCTGGAACCACCAGTTTACTCTCTTATCTTCATAAGATTTACATTTTAGCTCCCACAAATAAGTGAGAACGTGCAATATGCGTCTTTGTGGGATTGGCTTATTTAAATTAATCGTCTTCTTTTTTTATTTTTTATTTTTTACTATTTGATTTTTAATGACATCTAGATAGAAAGATGTGCGTATCTTTATATATATTTTTTGATGGTTACTCTAGTGTTTACAAAATTTATCTTTCACTTACTATATTCAATCTTTTGGATAACTATACCACATCATCTATGCTATAAGACTACTGTAGCAGTGTATTCCCATTTATGTCCGTATGTGCTGTTGTGCAGTTGTGGACATCCACTTCATTTCTACATATGCTATTTTTTAAATACATTGTGTGTTTTAAATATTGAGTTGTTGTTTAGATAAATGAGGAAACAACACTTTTAAAATTTAATAAAATATTTAACATATCAACCATGCTCCTTCATGAAGATCTGTGTTTAAGTTATTTCCCTCTACACTTAAGAAGTTTTAAAAATATTTCCTGTACTGCATGTCCGCTAAGGAAATATTCTGTTTTTTTAGGTGAAACTGCTTTTATTGTCACTGATTTTTTTTAAAGATATTTTCTCTGCATATGAAATTCTAAGACAGATTTACTTTATTTCTGTGTTCTTTCAGCATCTTAAAATTTTGATCTATTGAATTCTGGCTGGCATTGTTCCAGATAAGAAGACAGTTGACTTTTCTGTCCTTGCAAAAGTTTGGGAATTGAACAATGAGAACACTTGGACACAGGGTGGGGAACATCACACACCGGGGCCTGTCATGGGGTTGGGGGGTAAGGGGGGAGGGATAGCATTAGGAGATATACCTAATGTAAATGACGAGTTAACGGGTGCAGCACACCAACATGGCACATGTATACATTTGTAACAAACCTGTACATTGTGCACATGTACCCTAGAACTTAAATTATAATAAAAATAAAAAAAGGCAGTTGACATTTCCTTTTATTTTTCTTCTGTATATAATACACTGTTTATTACAAGCTACTTTATTTTTGATTTTTAGCAATCTTATTGTGTTGAATTGAGTGCTTTTTCATTGGATTTATCCCTTTTAAAATGAATTGAGTTTCTTAGGTCTTCGTTTGACATTTTTCATCAAATTAAAAAAAAAATTTAGCATTAACTCTTGAAATGTTTTTGAACCTTATTTTCTCTCTCCTTCCTCTAGGACTTCATTACAAGTATATATGACTGCTTTATTGTCCCACGGATCTCAAAGTCTCTGTTTATTTATTTATTTATTTATTTTCCTTTCTATGGTTCAGTTCAATAGATTGGTCTGTCTTCAAGTTCACTCATTCTTTATTCTCTAGTATTCAATATCTGTTAAGTCCACCCTATAACTTTCTTAATTTCAGATAATTTATTTTTACGATTTCAACTTATATGATTTTTATTTTATCTGATGAAATTTTCTATCTCTTTACCCATTTGTTTATTTATTATTACCATTTTTTATTTTAGATGGAGTTTTGCTCTGTTGCCCAGGCTGGAGTGCAATGGCACGATCTCAGCTCACTGCAACCTCCGCCTCCGCCTTCCAGGTTCAAGCAGTTCTCTGCCTCAGCCTCCCAAGTATTTGGGATTACAGGCACCTACCACCATGCCCAGCTAATTTTTTGTATTGTTAGTAGAGATGGGGTTTCACCATCTTGGCCAGGCTGGGCTTGAACTCTTGACCTCGTGATCCACCCGCCTCGGCCTCCCAAAGTCCAAAAGTGCTAGGATTACAGGCGTGAGCCACTGCTCCCGGCCCGTGTTTATTTTTTATTGCAAATTCTCAAACATACATGTAATAGCTGTTTTATTGATTTTTTTTCCTATTACTTTCAAAACCTCTAGTCCGCTCTGTATCTGTTTGTATTGACTATTTTCTTTTTCTTATGGTCATATTTTTGCTTCTTCATATGTCTAGTATATTTTCTTTATAATTTATATCACACTTGGTGAGCAGCCAGACTTATTTCCCCCTTTTAAAATGGTTGGGTTTTGTTCTGACAAGTAGTTAACTTACTGGTCCAACAACTTGATCTTTTGAGGCTTGGCTTTTACTTTGTTAGAGCACTATTACTATATAACTCTGCTTCTAAGTGTGGCACTTCTAGGGTCTGAATGCCTGGGGTATTCATCAAAGATTCCTGACTCAGGTTAATCAGAACTCCACTGTTTCTCAGCACTTTGGCTTTTGGAATAGCTATTTGGCTCACAGCCTCCAGTAGCTGTTGTCTGCCATGCCTATGGTTTCTGACTGAAATTGGCCAACAATTCAAAATTCAAAATAATCACTATCCAAAAATTTCTCTTCAGAATTTTGGAGCTTTTTCTGTGACTAGTTCCCTCCTCTCTAATACCCTGTACATTAAATTTCAGCTGCCACAGACTCCAATCACTGTTCTTCACTATTCTCTTTGCCCACTGAGAGCCACCAGTCTCTGTTTGGGCTACAATTTTTTTTTTTTTTTTTTTTTTTTTTTTTTTTTTTGAGACAGAGTCCTGCTCTGTCACCCAGGCTGGAGTGCAGAGGCGCGATCTTGGCTCACTGCAAGCTCTGCCTCCCAGGGTCATGCAGTTCTCCTGCCTCAGCCTCCCAAGTAGCTGGGACTACAGGGGTCCGCCACCACGCCTGGCTAATTTTGTTTTTGTATTTTTAGTAAAGACAGGGTTTCACCATGTTAGCTAGGATGGTCTCGATCTCCTGAACTCGTGGTCCACCCGCCTCAGCCTCCCAAGGTGCTGGGATTACAGGCGTGAGCTACCACGCCTGGCCTGAGCTATTATTTTTAAGTGATGGTTTGGAAGCGTCCCCAGGAAGAAAGCCAAGCTGAAGTGGAGGTCACCTAATGTTTCTCTTATTGAAAAAGAAAATACAGCCCTACGCCATATGTTATTTAATGCCTGAGAAGAATTTTATTTTATTGATTATCCATTTTCCTAATTATTCATGGAAGAAGGGTGAGTTTGATACTCAATATTTTGTCATAAATATAACTAGCACTTTTTAAAATAGGTTTTTTGTTTGAATCAGGATTTAAATCAGTTCATATGTTATAATGCATTGTGTCGAGTCTCTGTTGTTGTTGTTGTTGTTGTTGTTGTTGAGACGGAGTCTCGCTCTGTCGCCCGGGCTGGAGTACAGTGGCGCTGTCTCGGTTCACTGCAAGCTCCGCCTCCCGGGTTCACGCTATTCTCCTGCCTCAGCCTCCCGAGTAGCTGGGACTACAGGTGCCCACCACGACGCCCGGCTAATTTTTTGTATTTTTTAGTAGAGACGGGGTTTCACCGTGTTAGCCAGGATGGTCTTGATCTCCTGACCTCATGATCTGTCCGCCTCAGCCTCCCAAAGTGCTGGGATTACAGGCGAGAGCCACCACGCCTGGCCGAGCCTCTTTTAACCTATAAATTCTGTACCTTTCTTGGCTTTTTTATTTGTTGGTTTTATTTGTTTCTTTGTATGTTCTTGAAGTTCATTGTTGATTCATATGGAGCATGGACTTAATTTAAGCTCCAAAACATTGCCATGTCCTCTGTAAGATAAGATCCCCATATTCCCTACATATTTTTCACAAAATTTTCATTATATATTGATGTATAATGAGATGTTACATTTTCTTAATAGTAAAGCAATTCCTCAAAAAAAAAAAAAAGTACCATGTGATTCAGCGATTTCACTTCTGGCTATACAGCCAAAATAAGTGAAATCATGGCCTCAAATAGATGCTTATACACCTGTGTTCAGAGCAGCACTATTCTCAATAACCAAAAGGTGGAAGCAACCCCAATGTCAATCAGCAGATAACTGGACAAGCAAAATGTGGTATATGCATATAATGCAATATTATCCAGCTTAAAAAGTGAGGAAATTCTGACACATGCTAAAATACGAATTAGTCTTGAAGACATTATGCTAAATAAAAAAAATCACAGAAAGACAAATATTATATGTTTCTACTTATATGAGGTACCTAAAGGGTACAAATTCATAGAGACAGAACAGATTGGTGGCTGCCAGGGGTTGGGAAGAGAGGAGGTTGGGGAAATAATGTTTAATGGGTACAGTTTCAGTAGGGGAAGATGGAATAGTTCTGAAGATGGATGGTGGTGATGATTACACACAGTGTGAATGTACTTAACTCCACAATGCTGTACACTTAGAAATGGATTAAAGAGTAAATTTTAAGTTATATGTATTTTGCCACGTAAAAAAAGATTAAAAAATAATATAGTTCAGTAGGTTCTTGGCTAGTAAATTAGACAAAAGATCAGAGGAATAAGACAACTTGGCAGGAACCTTATGAAAAGGATTCTGCTACTGAAATGGTTAAATTTAATAACTCTTAGGTGGTAAGAAAATGACCTTGTGTCTATGTATTAATTCTTATTACTGGTATATCCACTGGCCTCTTTCTCATTTCTCCTTGCATGTGAAAGAAGTTTTTCTAATTCATGCCCCAAATTGAACTCTTGATCTCCTTTATAAAACACCACAAAAAGCTGCTCTTGCTGCATTACATTCCGTCTCAGTGGGTGACAACTCCGTCATTCTGATTGATCATGCCAAAATGTTGGGGGCATCTCAGTTTCCCCTTTCTCTCTCATGATATATCCAGTCGTACAAGAAAATTTACAGGTTCTATTTTCTAAATTATCCAGGATTAGATCACTTCTACCCTGTTCCAAAATGACTTCCTTTCTAGGTGGCAAGCTTTTGTTTGTTTAATAGCTTTCTACCTGATTTCATTATTTTCTTCCTTGGTGAAAGGCTATTTTCACTACATCATCCAGGGAAGTTATGTTACGTAAATCAGATCATGCTCCTTCACTACTGAAAATTCAGTTGATTCCCTTTCTACTTTTAATGAAATCCAGTCATTCCTTAGTCACTCCACCCATGCCACGTTGACCTCATTTTATTCAAATAAACCAAGTACCTTACCACCTTAGGAGCTTTGCACTCATTATGTCCTGTCCTATAACTGTTTGCCCTCAAATATGAGTTTCATGACTAATTTGCTTACTTTCTTTAGATCTTTATTCAAATTTTACCTTTTTAATGAGGTCTTCACTGAATATTTTGTATTGCAGTTTCCTCCCCCATGTATCTATCAGCCTTCTCTGCTGTACTTTTCTTAGTAATATTTAGCAGCATCTCACATACTATGTTACTTCTGTGTTTTATTTATTGGTATTCCCATACTCAATTATAAATTCGATAAGGGAAGGATTTTTTCTCTTTTTGATGTCTAAAACAATTCATAGCATGTAGTAAACCACCCAACATCTTTTAAGTTAAATGAATAATAACATATCTTTACTTTATGACTAAGGAGTATGTTAATGGCCTAATGGGTAAAATTACTATCGTAGAAGCAAGAAATCTCACTCAAAGTCTGAAGTAATTCAATACGTTAGTCACTGGTGTCTGCTACTTGGGTATGGAAAAAAGATTAGTGTGGGTCATGTAGCACAGTCTGTTGCATTTGGAATTAGCTCTGCAAGATCCATGTAGTTGGTGTTACTTTAAAATAAATTGATGAGCACCTTAAAAAAAAACAACTTAGATTCAGGGACTAATACTGATAATGTATGTTTTGATGACAGTATTCAATAAATGAGTTATCAGAGAGTGTAAGCATTTATGAAATGTTTGCTATGTATCAGATACTCTCCTGGGCCCTTTAGACATCATTTTCACATGCTATTTTATTCAGTTCTAATCAGTGCACTACAAAGTGTGTATTTCTATTGGCATATTTTCACATGTGAAACTTGAGGATTATAGAATAAGAATCATTTGTCAAATCCCATAAAATGAGTAACTTGTAGAGTTGACATACCTTGTGTCATCTCTCTGACTGCAAATAGCTTTTTTTTTTATCCTCCCAGTATCTTATAGTAGAGAACATGTGTCCCCTGGAAATTAATTAAATATTAGCAGAAATAAATGTGATCAGTTTTAAATGTAGCTTCAATTCCTAAACATCTATTTTCAGAACTCTTCTCTGTTAAACCATGGAAAGATCTATTTCCTTCTTTTCATAAGTCTTTGGTCAAGCCTTGAAAATTAAAATCAATGTACTGATTCAACCAGTATGGTCTTTTAAGTTTTATTGGATTTTTGTTTGTCTTTAGTTCTTTTATTTTTTGCAGTTTTAATCTGTGCACAGAGAACATCTTTCTAGCTTGTAAATACACATCAGACACACCCTGCTGTTCCCTAGAAGTCTATTCCTTTTTGCTGTTAATAACAGAGCAGCATTTTTTTCTTAGTCATCATTTCTTCCTGCATACAGAACCATTACCCTCTGTCTACTTCTATCACCCTGAAATCTTCTATCTTACTTTTCAGATCTTTTTCACTATCCCTCTTTCAAGAAATCAGGTATTAAAAATAAATAATTATTATCTGATATTCAACCTATTTTTAACACCTCAATTATTTATTTTTGATACCTGATTTCTTGAAAAAGCATATCATTAAGGAAGTAAGGTATCTTCATTAATATAAATCTTTCACAATGGAATAGGTTCATTTTTATAGACTAGCACTTGTTTTTCATTTTATACTATACTCTATTTAGGTCTGTTAATTGCCTCTGAATAGTATGTGAAAACTGTCATCATTCAGCTTGGGGAAAATATCCTCATAATGAAGTTATTTACAGCTATGTCTGTCATTAGTGTCCTTAGTGCCACTAATAGAAAATAAGAAAATTGGAATGTCAAAGGTTAGACATATAATTGATTTCTTTCTTCTGATACTTAATTGCAAGTGCTAAAACTTCCTAGATGTTAAATTGACTGAAAAAAAGAACATATGATAGAAGCAGATTTATGTTGCAGGGGTGGAGGGTTCACTGTATTTGATATTTATATAGCTCTGTGAGTGACTCAATTCAACTTTCCTGGCTTAGGGGAAAAGGGTTAATGTTTGGCCGGACCGGTGAGTCCCAATGATAAGAGGTCAGGAAGAACTCTTTACTGGAGATTTAGAAGGTTATAGAATAATGAAGGATGCAGCTATGAGTCCAGCAAATTGTGAATGTAAACAGAGGGCATTTTAGGGAAATTATTTAGTGTAAGTTTTTCTACCATGGTGGATGCGATATGAAAGAATAGACACAAGACAAATTCTAATCCAAAATTTACCTTAAATATATAGCTATAACTTACATTAAAGAATCTAACAACTTAATTTTACCATTCACACATTTAATAAGTGTACATTCAGAAATGTACTCTTCAGTGAACTGTAGGAATACAAATGTGAATCAAATTAGTCAAGGATTAGGCGCTGAAAATTGAATTGTGATCATATGTTAAGTGTGCACAAATATTTAAACACAAAGTAGAAAATGAATATTTTTAAAAGAGGTCTCCCCCCAAAACAAGCAGTAAAAGAAAGGGGGTAATTTTTATCAGTTGCGGAAGCTTTAGGGAGAAGTAGCAACTAAACTGAATCTCGAACAGTTTGATAAAGGCAACTAAGTAGATGAACAGCATAAAGAATAATGAAAACAACAAATTCGTTATTTTAGAACAATAATCACAGGGTCAGAGCTGTATTCATGGACGAATACCTGACAAGGGAGAACCTTTAGGTAAAGTCACTAATGAAAATGCACAGTTTAATCCCAGATGTGAGGAATGGCAAGTGTACAAGGCATATGCATTTGCAGCACAAAGAGAATCACAAAAGAAAAATGAGATTTCTGTCCCAGAGATACTTAGGTGGCAATTTCTGTGCCAGAATTACTTAGGTGATTGGAAATGTAAAGCATGAACTCAAATCTGAAGGTAGCTGTCCCAGGGTCAAGAGTTACAGATTTTGCTAAGAAAACACTATAGAAAGAAAAATAAGATTAATTTTCTTAAGAAATACCTATATTTGAAGAATAAGAGAAAGAAGTTAGAGAATGAAGAGTAATTGGAAACAATCCAGGAGAGAATAGCACCACAGAAACCTTTAAAAAGAATTTCAAATAAAAGGAATATTGATACTGTACATTAAGATTGGTTGCAGCTTACAAAAGCTACATATTCTATATATGGATTTATATGAAGCTATAGAAAAGATAAAACTACAGGGACAGGGAACACATCAGTGATTGCCAGTGACTGTGGGGGAGGGTAATTATTGAAGACGAAGGGAAAGCATAAGGTAATTTTTGCATTGATGAAACTGTTCTTTATCAAGATTGTGGGTGTGGATCATGAACCGATGCATTGTTCAAAATCCATAGAACTGTACACAACAAGGAGTGACTTTACCAATTGTAAATTAAAAAAAATAATAACAGAAAAAGAGAAACAGTAGAGTCATTGGTTTGCTGATTTAAAAATGTATATTCAGAATGTGGAAGATGAAGGGTATATGGTAAAGAAATGGAGCCATATGAATTCTGTTTTCAAAATGTTTCCCAGTTAAGAAGAAAAAAAAGAAGGTAGCTTCAGGATATACCTCAGTTAATTAAAGAAAGGTTATTTAAAGAGAGGAAACTTGGAGATGTCTTTCATAGAGGTTAAAAAAGAACATACACATTCAAAGGAGAGTAAATAATTAATAAAGAAAATCTTTGAAGCCATTGGAGGTAACGGAAAGACAGCAAGAGTCTTTTTTTTTTTTTTTTTTTTTTAAATATACTTACAAGAGGGCAAAAGGAGTAGAGAATGAATATAGATAGATTCACTTTAAGGGATCATCACTTCCACATGAATCTTGTTAAAAGGTTGTTCACTGGAATTTGAGATGGAACTATAGCAAAATCTTGTTTAGCCAGCTCCAATGCACCTTTCTTATTAATAAAGTCCAAATATTCAGGTTTCTTTTTTTTTTCTTTTTATTATTATTATTATTATACTTTAGGCTCTATGGTACACGTGCGCAACGTGCAGGTAAGTTACATATGTATACATGTGCCATGCTGGTGCGCTGCACCCACCAACTTGTCATCTAGCATTAGGTATATCTCCCAATGCTATCCCTCCCCCCTCCCCCGACCCCACAACAGTCCCCGAAGTGTGATGTTCCCCTTCCTGTGTCCATGTGTTCTCATTGTTCAATTCCCACCTATGAGTGAGAATATGCGGTGTTTGGTTTTTTGTTCTTGTGATAGTTTACTAAGAATGATGATTTCCAATTTCATCCATGTCCCTACAAAGGACATGAACTCATCATTTTTTATGGCTGCATAGTATTCCATGGTGTATATGTGCCACATTTTCTTAATCCAGTCTATCATTGTTGGACATTTGGGTTGGTTCCAAGTCTTTGCTATTGTGAATAATGCCACAATAAACATACGTGTGCATGTGTCTTTATAGCAGCATGATTTATAGTCCTTTGGGTATATACCCAGTAATGGGATGGCTGGGTCAAATGGAATTTCTAGTTCTAGATCCCTGAGGAATTGCCACAGTGACTTCCACAAGGGTTGAACTAGTTTACAGTCCCACCAACAGTGTAAAAGTGTTCCTATTTCTCCACATCCTCTCCAGCACCTGTTGTTTCCTGACTTTTTAATGATTGCCGTTCTAACTGGTGTGAGATGGTATCTCATTGTGGTTTTGATTTGCATTTCTCTGATGGCCAGTGATGGTGAACATTTTTTCATGTGTTTTTTGGCTGCATAAATGTCTTCTTTTGAGAAGTGTCTGTTCATGTCCTTTGCCCACTTTTTGATGGGGTTGTTTGTTTTTTTCTTGTAAATTTGTTGGAGTTCATTGTAGATTCTGGATATTAGCCCTTTGTCAGATGAGTAGGTTGTGAAAATTTTCTCCCATTTTGTAGGTTGCCTTTTGGATCTTTCCTGCTTTCTCTTGTGGGCATTTAGAGCTATAAATTTCCCTCTACGCACTGCTTTGAATGCATCCCAGAGATTCTGGTATGTTGTGTCTTGGTTCTCGTTGGTTTCAAAGAACATCTTTATTTCTGCCTTCATTTTGTTATGTACCCAGTAGTCATTCAGGAGCAGGTTGTTCAGTTTCCATGTAGTTGAGCGGTTTTGAGTGAGATTCTTAATCCTGAGTTCTAGCTTGATTGCACTGTGATCTGAGAGATAGTTTGTTATAATTTCTGTTCTTTTACATTTATTGAGGAGAGCTTTACTTCCAGGTATATGGTCAATTTTGGAATAGGTGTGGTGTGGTGCTGAAAAAAATGTATATTCTGTTGATTTGGGGTGGAGAGTTCTGTAGATGTCTATTAGGTCCGCTTGGTGCAGAGCTGAGTTCCATTCCTGGGTATCCTTGTTGATTTTCTGTTTCGTTGATCTGTCTAATGTTGACAGTGGGGTGTTAAAGTCTCCCATGATTAATGTGTGGGAGTCTAAGTCTCTTTGTAGGTCACTCAGGACTTGCTTTATGAATCTGGGTGCTCCTGTATTGGGTGCATATATATTTAGGATAGTTAGCTCTTCTTGTTGAATTAATCCCTTTACCATTATGTAATGGCCTTCTTTGTCTCTTTTGATCTTTGTTGGTTTAAAGTCTGTTTTATCAGAGACTAGGATTGCAACCCCTGCCTTTTTTTGTTTTCCATTTGCTTGGTAGATCTTCCTCCATCTTTTGATTTTGAGCCTATGTGTGTCTCTGCACATGAGATGGGTTTCCTGAATACAGCATACTGATGGGTCTTGAGTCTTTATCCAATTTGCCAGTCTGTGTCTTTTAATTGGAGCATTTAGTCCATTTACATTTAAAGTTAATATTGTTATGTGTGAATCTGATCCTGTCATTATGATGTTAGCTGGTTATTTTGCTCATCAGTTGATGCAGTCTCTTCCTAGTCTCGATGGTCTTTACATTTCGGTATGATTTTGCAGTGGCTGGTACCGGTTGTGCCTTTCCATGTTTAGTGCTTCCTTCAGGAGCTCTTTTAGGGCAGGCCTGGTGGTGACAAAATCTCTCAGCATTTGCTTGTCTGTAAAGTATTTTATTTCTCCTTCACTTATGAAGCTTAGTTTGGCTGGATATGAAATTCTGGGTTGAAAATTCTTTTCTTTAAGAATGTTGAATATTGGCCCCCACTCTCTTCTGGCTTGTAGGGTTTCTGCCGAGAGATACGCTGTTAGTCTGATGGGCTTCCCTTTGATGGTAACCCCACCTTTCTCTCTGGCTGCCCTTAACATTTTTTCCTTCATTTCAACTTTGGTGAATCTGACAATTATGTGTCTTGGAGTTGCTCTTCTTGAGGAGTATCTTTGTGGCGTTCTCTGTATTTCCTGAATCTGAATGTTGGCCTGCCTTGCTAGATTGGGGAAGTTCTCCTGGATAATATCCTGCAGAGTGTTTTCCAACTTGTTTCCATTCTCCCCGTCACTTTCAGGTACACCAATCAGACGTAGATTTGGTCTTTTCACATAGTCCCACATTTCTTGGAGGCTTTGCTCGTTTCTTTTTATTCTTTTTTCTCTAAACTTCCCTTCTCACTTCATTTCATTCATTTCATCTTCCAGGGCTGATACCCTTTCTTCCATTTGATCACATCGGATCCTGAGGCTTCTGCATTCTTCACGTAGTTCTCGAGCCTTGGTTTTCAGCTCCATCAGCTCCTTTAAGCACTTGTCTGTATTGGTTATTCTAGTTATACATTCTTCTAAATTTTTTTCAAAGTTTTCAACTTCTTTGCCTTTGGTTTGAATATCCTCCCGTAGCTCGGAGTAATTTGATCGTCTGAAGCCTTCTTCTCTCAGCTCGTCAAAGTCATTCTCCGTCCAGCTTTGTTCCATTGCTGGTGAGGAACTGCGTTCCTTTGGAGGAGGAGAGGTACTCTGCTTTTTAGAGTTTCCAGTTTTTCTGCTCTGTTTTTTCCCCATCTTTGTGGTTTTATCTACTTTTCGTCTTTGATGATGGTAATGTACAGATGGGTTTTTGGTGTGGATGTCCTTTCTGTTAGTTTTCCTTCTAACAGACAGAACCCTCAGCTGCAGGTCTGTTGGAGTACCTGGCCGGCCGTGTGAGGTGTCAGTCTGCCCCTGCTGGGGGGTGCCTCCCAGTTAGGCTGCTCGGGGGTCAGGGGTCAGGGACCCACTTGAGGAGGCAGTCAGCCCGTTCTCAGATCTCCAGTTGCGTGCTGGGAGAACCACTGCTCTCCTCAAAGCTGTCAGACAGGGCCATTTAAGTCTGCAGAGGTTACTGCTGTCTTTTTGTTTGTCTGTGCCCTGCCCCCAGAGGTGGCGCCTACAGAGGCAGGCAGGCCTCCTTGAGCTGTGGTGGGCTCCACCCAGTTCAAGCTTCCTGGCTGCTTTGTTTACCTAAGCGAGCCTGGGCAATGGCGGGCGCCCCTCCCCCAGCCTAGCTGCGGACTTGCTGTTTGATCTCAGACTGCTGTGCTAGCAATCAGGGAGACTCCGTGGGCGTAGGACCCTCTGAGCCAGGTGCGGGCTATACTCTCCTGGGGCACCGTTTCCTAAGCCCGTCGGAAAAGCACAGTATTCGGGTGGGAGTGGCCCGATTTTCCAGGTGCCATCTGTCACCCCTGGAAAGGGAACTCCCTGACCCCTTGCGCTTCCCGAGTGAGGCAATGCCTCGCCCCTGCTTCGGCTGGCGCATGGTGCACTCACCCACTGACCTGCGCCCAATGTCTGGCACTCCCTAGTGAGATGAACAGGGTACCTCAGATGGAAATGCAGAAATCACCTGTCTTCTGCGTCGCTCCCACTGGGAGCTGTAGACCCGAGCTGTTCCTATTCGGCCATCTTGGCTCCTCCCCATATTCAGGTTTCTTAACCTCCCAAATTCCCTGCTCTCTTATGAGTCCCAAAGTGCAAGTGTTGATTGGTCTAAACCAATGGCTCTCAGTGTATGGTCCCTAGACCAGCAACAGCACCATCACGTGGGGATTTGGTAAGCCCAGAGATCTGTGTTTTTAAAAAGCCCTTGATGTGATTTTGATCTACAGTAAGCTTTGAGAACTACTGGTCTAAGCTTCCATTTCATCTCTTTGAGATTACACATGAGTATACTATTCAAACCCAGCCAAGGAAAAAAACTGGGAAGATTGCTGTTTGTTACTGGTGAACGATTTCTTTCTGACAAGAGACACCTAGGGGCAATCAGCCTTTTCTGCTTTTGGCTTGGTTGTATGTGGATGTGATATTAAAACCGCAGTGCGTGCACACACACACGCACAGACGCACGCACACACACACTCACCTTGGGGAGGAAACATAAACATAAAAGCCGATATGTTGTATATGGTAGAATGAAAACTTGGAAGGCACCTGGGTTCTTGATGACATCCTTATATCACTAAAATTTAGTAAACTTAAAATTGTCTATATCTGGTAAATTACTAGTAAGTTAATAAATGATCTCATTGTTTAAGCCACTATTAATTGTGGCATCTTATGCTTGCAGCCACAGGCATCAAAACTGGTATGAAAAATAACAAATTGGTTCTGTTACATTCTCCAGCATCTTCCGTCCTATAAAAATATTCTAGTTAATAGGCTGGGTGCGGTGGCTCACACCTGTAATCCCAGCACTTTGGGAGGCTGAGGCGGGCAGATCACGAGGTCAGGAGATCGAGACCATCCTGGCTAACACGGTGAAACCTCGCCTCTACTGAAAATACCAAAACTTAGCTGGGTGTGGTGGTGGGCCCCTGTAGTCCCAGTTACTCAGGAGGCTGAGGCAGGAGAATCTCGTGAACCCAGAAGGCGGAGCTTGCAGTGAGCTGAGATCGTGCCCCTGCACTCCAACCTGGGCAAAAGAGTGAGACGCCATCTCAAAAAAAAAAAAAAAAAAAAAAAGTAGTTAATAGTATAAATTTTGTATGCCTTTATCAATAAATGTTTTAATCAACAAATATGAGCGTATCAGCATCATCTTTGCCTAGACAAAAGTGCACAATCTGAAACCAGATATCAAGATATTTATCAAGTCATTATTACCATGAGAAGTGGTGTTTTTGGCAAACATGAGCAGCCTAATTCCACAAGTATATTAACATTAGGATTTAATTTGCCTGGAATACAAAAGCAATAAAGAAGGAAAATGAGGATGATGAAGAAAATATACTTAAATTTTTATAATCCTTGAATGATGATGAATATGAATTTCATTATATAGTTATCTTTAGTTTTTGTATATTTAAATTATTTTATATTAAAATTAAAAAATATGTCAAAGCAAAACACAGATTAAAAATAAAAGGATGGAAAAATACAAATGCATGAAAACAAATTTAGCTATTTTATTATAAGACAAATGTCATTTAAAGCAAAAATAAATTCAGTTACATAATAAAATAATCTTTCATAGTTATTAAATAATATATATACATATAGAAGCAATAGTTAAAACATATACAACAAATGCTGATATGATTATAAGGAGAAATCAAGAAATTTGCATCATTGGAAGATTTTTAACATCTCTCTTTAAAAAATGATCAAAAACACAATTAGGCTGTGATTAACTTAGCCAAAAATATTACCTCAAATAAATAGATTTGTAGAGTATAATGCAGTCAGTGGATAAAATAAATTCTTTTAAAATAAATATAAAAGGTTTAGAAAATTTGATGTACTAGCAAGTAAATAAAGTAGCATACCATTATGGAAATTTTAAAAATATGAAAATCATATATAATTTATACTATCATATATAAAACATAATATTTGTGTTAAAAATTGTGTGGGAGTGAAAATTTTAATATCTAATTTCAGAGTTGGGTTGTTTCAAGTGCTTGAAGTGCAGAGTGGTTATCCTTGGTTACACAGGGGGCCAGTGGGAAAAATAGATGTAAAACTCACATTTGATTTCTTCGATATTTTTTACTATTAGTTAAACATAATTTAATATAATGGAAATAAGGTTGCACAATGTAATTTTATTACTTCAAGATACTTACAGTTATTTACAGTAAGTATAAATTTCTGTAAATGAGAATGTGACATTCTCTTTGTCCTCTGCCCCTCATTTCTTGTTCTCTTTCTTAACAAGAACATTGTGTTAAGATTATTTTAAATTTAATGGGTCTGTATTTGTGAATTACAATGATCAAATTGTATTACAAACAGGCAGAAAGTAATTCCAATTATTTGTATTTAGAGAAAACTTTTTCATGAACAGACTTAAAATTGTGAGGCAGGATTTAACTACTAATGTCTGTGAACAAGACATGTATATTGCCACACGTTCCCTGAATGTATTTCTAAAGCAGTTTTATCTGCTCTAAAGTAGGTGACATATATAATGAAGCCAGGGAAATAAGGAAAACATAATGTTTGTGGTTGTCAGATGATTTTTAGATTTATGAAATATCCCAATTAAAGCATTTTATATTTTTAATACATATCAGAAAAAAGTTCTTGGATTTATCTTCTGTGCTAATTTATATTAAGTCTTGCAGTATTTTATTTAGAATGATAGTGTCTGACATGAATGTCTTCAGCTTTCTAATTACTACTAATACTCTCAAAGTGAATGTAGTTAAACCCAATTATATATCTAGTTACTGAAATATCAATAATAAACCATCTAATGCTTACTTATTTCCTTTGTTAACTGGTAAATTTATTTTACTAAAGCTTACTTGAGGCAGCTATTAAATAGATTAATGAATAATAATTGTTAAAATTTAATTTTTCAAATCTAAATATTTTATCATTATAGAAATGTTCTACTTACTTTTGTCATGTGTCTACTCTGTGAAAACATTGTTCTGAACTGTATAGTAGCTAGAGAGGAGAGGGATTGAGAAATCAGTTGTAAAGATGCATAAGATAGTCTTGATGCTCTTAGGAATTGCCTGTGCCCAGGTGAGGGAGACAGGTAAATGCAAGTGAAAGATGCTAATAATAAAAACTATAGTAGAGAAATGGGGTTTACTTCCTGGAAGAATCAGGGAAGGATGAAGTGACATTTGTGCTGGAATCCTGACAGATGAGTGAGAACTCATCAAGAAAAAGGGAAGTGGCATATTACAGATAAGTTAAAAAATAGACAAAAGTTTTAGAAAACTTAATCTCATATGAGTTGTTAACATGCCTAGAAATTTAAGTGGATATAATACTTTCATAGTAATGAATTTTTAACTATCTGCACATATTTTCATAGAGTTCACTGATTTTATTAAATGACAGTATACTCATATGATGTGGATAAATACAAATATATGACCATATAATTTTAATATCCAAGATGTTGCCAACCCTAAAGAATGATGGGAGTGAGGATGCAGAATTCCCTCAGCTTAGAATCTCTCATCTTTATATTCTCTACCTGTTCTATCATCCTGATTTAGGCAGTCCTTGGAACTATAGTCTCTATTCAACACATTTTTGAAAATACTAATCTATTCTCAAAACAGTCCAACCCCTTCAATAAACTGAGTATTATTTTGTACGATATGCCACAAAATTTTAAGAAAATTTGAATCATATTTTCTTTACTCTCAGTTTAATGTTACTTTCAGTGCTTCTTGCTGCATCAGAGGTATCTTGTAATTAGAACTAAATAGGTATGAAAAAAATCAATTTACATTCTGGAGAAAAAAGAAGCTAAATGACTCTCTCTGTAAAGTTTTCCTTTCATCTTGATGAAGTCCCTTCATTCATTGCTTAAAGATTAAGTTTTAACACTAAGATTAACATTCTAACCCATTTAGTTAGCTGGAGGGAATTTCATTCCTGCTTAAATTCAAGCATTTAAAGCCTCAAACTACTTAAAATTGAATTGGCCCCGTAGAGAAAGCACATCACCATGAGTATTACTTAAAGATGATATCAACATTCAGGAATATATCTTAATTGGTAATCACAAAAAATAAATAATAATAAAATTTTAAATGCTATTTCTGTTATGTGGGAATTTTCTAGTTTTTTGGATTTTTTTTGCTTAGTAGACATTTTTATATATCTCCAATGTTATCAAATGTCAGGTCTATCAGGTATCAAAGGCAATCTCCTGGGTTGTGTTGCCTTGACAACAAATCTTGGTTTTGTTGTTCTTGTTAAGTTGAATTCTTGGATTCTGAGAATTTAATAAAACGCTTGCTGGATTCAAATCAATGACCTTTCTCAGAGCTGTAAAAACAACTGATCATTCACTAAACCATTCATCAAGTTAAGATAAATATACCTGTTAATATTTGTGCTCCTACTCAGTTTGGATACAAGTCAAAATAATTTGACAATATTATTTTTATTCTTTAAAATTATTTTATAAGAATTAGTAATTTATTAAAAAAATTAGCAATGTTATTTCTAAGGGATACTGATTGTGATATGAAAGACAAGTCCTCTTGTCAAAGGATTTTGTATTCAAAAATGAGTAGACTACTTTAAAAAGTAGATCACAGGTTTAATATCTAGAGTTTTTCAAAAAAGATGTGTTTCAGCAATTTTATAAAGTTTGAACCTGTTAAGCTAGGTTTTAAATTATTTGAATGTTTTTTGAAATTTCCTTCTCTGTCTTGTCATTATAAGTTAGATTTTGTTCCACTTTTATTTATTTCATGTAAGGCTGATATCTCACAAACTTCAAATAAGTCATAAATTAACTACAGCATCATCTGCAAATCTTCCATTTTCTGGAGTTACCATGCCTTTTGAGATTTAAGCAAAATTGAACCAAACATTCATTGATTTTTCACAAGATACAGATTTTTTTTTTTCCAGGAAACAGGCCCGTGTACTTGCAATTGCTCTTCTAGTCATTTCTTGTGCAAACCTGTTCTTTTTGAAGCACACCAACTCAATGAAGATAGTGTTGACTATAATTCTTACCAGAAATATATATACACAGATAACCTGTATATATATATAAGTAGATATATAGATTGGAAATATTGCAGATTTGATTCCATACCACCACAATAAAATAACTATTGCAATAAAGCAAATCACACACTATTTTAGCTTCCAAGTGAAAATAACACTTATGTTTATATGATACTGTAGTCTATTAAGTGTGCACTAGCATTATGTCTAAATAAAATGTAGATATATTATTTAAAAATACCTTATTGGGGCCGGGCATGGTGGCTCACGCTTGTAATCCCAGCACTTGGGGAGGCCAATGCAGGCGGATCATGGGGTCAGGAGATCGAGACCATCCTGGCTAACATGGCGAAACCCTGTCTCTACTAAAAATACAAAAAATTAGCCTGGCGTTGTGGCGCACGCCTATAACCGCAGCTACTGGGGAGGCTGAGGCAGAAGAATCACTTGAACCCAGGAGGCGGAGCTTGCAGTGAGTGGAGATTGCGCCACTGCGCTCCAGCCCGGGCAACAAAGCAAGACTCACTCTCAAAAAAAAACCTTGTTGCTAAAAAAAAAAAAGAAAAAAAAAATGGCTAATGATCATGTGAACTTTCAGTAAGTCAGAATCTTTTTGCTGATGGAGGGTCAAGCCTCGATGTTGATGGCTGCTGACTGATCACAGTGGTGGTTGCTGAAGGTTGGGGAGGCTGTGGCCATTTTTAAAAATGAGATAGCCATGATGTTTGCCACATTGGTTGACTCTTCTTCTTCTTCTTTTTTTTTTTTTTTTTTTTTTGAGATGGAGTTTCGCTCTCGTTGCCCAGGCTGGAGTGCAGTGGTGCAATCTCGGCTCACCGCAACCTCTGCCTCCTGGGTTCAAGTGATTCTCCTGCCTCAGCCTCCTGAGTGGCTGGGATGACAGGCGCCTGCCACCACGCCCAGCTAATTTTGATTTTTTTAGTAGTAACAGGGTTTCACCATGTTGGCCAGGCTGGTCTCGAACTCCCGACCTCAGGTCATCTGCCCTCCTCGACCTCCCAAAGTGCTGGGATTACAGGTGTGAGCCACCATGCTCGGCCGACTCTTCTTTCACAAAAGATTTCTCTGTATCATGTAATGCTGTTTGATAGAACTTTACCCACAGTAAACCTTTCAAAATTACAGTCCTTCTCTTAAACTCTGCAGCTGCTTTATCAACTACATTTATGGAATATTCTAAATTCTTTGTTGTCATTTAAACAGTATTCACAACATCTTTACCAAAAATAGATTCCACATCAAGGGACCATTTTCTTTCCTTTTTTTTTTTTTGTCATTGAATGTAGTGGCAAAAATCACAATTCTGCACCAACCTACTCAGTCACATCTTTAGAGTTCACTTCTAATTTTAGTTCTCTTGCTGTTTCCATCACATCTGCAGTTACTTCCTACACTGAAGTCTTAAGCCTCCCAAAGTCATCCATGTGGATTGGAATAAACTTCCTCCAAACTCCTTTTAATGTTGGTATTTTGACCTTTTCCCATGAACCGTTAATGTTCTTAATGGTATCTAGAATGGTGAAACCTTTCTAGAAGGTTTTCAGTGTATTTTGCCAAGGTCTATCAAAGAAATCACCATTTATGGCAGTTATAGCCTTACAAAGTGTATTTCTTAAATAATAAGACTTGAAAATTGAAATTACTCTTTGATTCATGGGCTGCAGAATGGGTGTTGTGTTAGAAAGTACACAAACAAGGAGATTTACAAATCTCCTTGTACGTCTCTATGAGAGTTCTAGGGTGATCAAGACCAGTATCAATGAGCACTAATATTTTGTTGTATGAGCACTACATCTCAACAGTGGGCTTAAAATATTTAATAAACCATTGCTGAAAATAAACATGCTGTCATCCAGGCTTTGTTCCATTTATAGGCAAAATAGATTTAGCATAATTCTTAAGAGCTAGGATTTTCAAAATGGTAAATGAGCTTTGACACTAACTTAAATTTATGTTTCCCCCTAAAAAGGAAGTGAACCTGTCCTTTGAAGCCAGGCACTGACTTCTCCTCTCTAGTTATGGAAGTCCTAGATGGCATCTTCTTCCAATATAAGGCTGTTTTATCTACATTTAGAATCTGTTATTTAATGTAGCCACCTTCATCTATGATCTTAGCTACCTCTTCTAAATCAGGGGTCCCCAACCATGGGGCCAGTTAGGAACCAGATCACACAGCAAAAGGTGACTTGCGAGCAAGCATTACCATCTGAGCCCAGCCTCCTGTCACATCAGCAGCGTCATTAGATTCTCATAAAAGTTTGAATCCTATTGTGTGAACTGCACATGCAAAGGAACTAGGTTAAGCACTCCTTATGAGAATCCAACTAATTCATGATGATCAGAGGTAAAACAGTTTCATTTCAAAACCACCCCCACCCCCATCTTTAGAAACATTGTCTTTCAGGAAACCAGTCCCTGGTGCCAAAAATATTGGGAGTGGCTGTTCTATACTGATAACTTGCCACAGCTTCTATGGGAACATGTGCTGTTTCACCTTGTACCTTCATTTTATGGAGATAGCTTCTTTTGCTAAACTTCATGAACCAACCTCTGTTAGCTTCCAACTTTTCTTCTGTAGCTTCCTTACCTCACTCAGCTTTCATGTAATTGAAGAGAGTTAGGGCCTTACTCTGGATTAGGCTTTGGCTTAAGGGACTGTTGTGACTGGTTTGATCTTCAGTGATGTTCCAGATCACTGAAACTTTCTCTACATCAGCATTAAGGCCTTTTTACTTTCTTACTATTCATAAGTTTACTGGAGTCGCCCTTAAAAAATTTTTTTTAAGCTTTTCCTTTGCATTCACAGCATGCTTAATAGGCACCTGAGGCCTAGTTTTGGCCTCTCTCTCATTTCAACATGCCTTCCTTTCTAAGCTTAATCATTTCTAGCTTTCAACTGAAAGTTAAAAAAAAAGAAGAAAAAAAAGTATATGACTCCTCAGTTGAACACTTAGAGGCCATTGTAGGGTTCTCAATTGGCCTAGTTTCCATATTGTTGTGTCCTAAGTAATAGAGAAGCCTGAGGAGAGGGAGAGAGACATGGGAACAGCTGGTAGGTGGAGATGTCAGGACACACACAACATTTATTGTCTAAGCTTGCTGTCTTATATGAGTGTCGTTCAAGTTGCCCTAAAACAATTACAATAGTAACATCAAGATCACTGAACACAGATCACCGTAACAGATATAAAGCAGTAAAAATTTGGAAATATCTCAAGAGTTACCAAAATGTGACACAGTCATGAAGTAATCACACACTGTTGGAAAAATGGTGTCAATAGACTTGCTTGATGCAGCGTTGCCACAACATTTAGTTTGCAAAAAACGATATCCGTGGCATGCAGTAAAGCAAAGTGCAATCAAACAAATTATGCCTGTATATAAAAATTCAGTGATCTATATCCTGAAAACTGGTGCACTTTACTGTATTAAGCTATACACCCCATGAGAAATTCAATAAAAATGAATTTATATTTCTTAGTACCCTCATTTTAACATGTTCTTAACTGGCTTTATTCAATTAAAAAAAATCCTTAGTTTGTTGATTTAGTCATATTCTTCCAAATCATAGAGCTAATACATAGCTTAGTTTGATTTTTATTGTGTTTTAGCCTTGTCTGAAATCAAAAATAGTTGGAAAGAGAGTTAGTTTAGAATGATGACAAGAGAGCAAAATACATTCCAAAAATTTTCAAATAATTTCCAAATCATTGGATTCTAAATTATCACCTGGACTTATTCTCTTCTGCCTGAAGGAACTAGTCTTATTTCTTCCCATTAGGGTGGAGATAATCGGTGTCAGCAAAGTGAACTATCAACCATATCCACTCCTTATTCTTCTAAGGTCTGATTAATTAGTACTGAGAAGAAATAATATTTTACTTAGTCTTTACAGGATATTTTTATTTTATATTTTATATCGTATCCAAAAATTATGGTACTTTTCTGAAACTTTTCATACATTTCTTCATACATAACTTTGCAGACTTTTGCTACTTTATTACGAAGAGACTCCAGAGGAAACAAATAACACAAGCAGATAATCAATGAGAATTGAATGAAGGGACTATTTACACATTAGTGAGCAAGGGGAACCTTAGGGCCAGCACAGTAGGAGACTTGACTTCACTAAACTTAAGGAGCAGAAGCCATGGATGGAATCTGAAAGGAGCGATGGCATTGGTCAGGTGTATACAAGCAGAGCTAAGTTGTTGTGCTCATTGTGCTGTATCCAGTAATCACTGAACTCTCTTTGCCCTGTATCAATATATTTCAAAGAGGATACACTGACATTTTAAAGTAAATGTAATATCTCAAAATCTCTGGGCTGGGGCCCAAAATCTTGACTTTAATAATCCACATAGGTGTGTTTTGCAGAACAAGACCATGTTTGCAAAACTGCAGTCATCCTGGGAAACTTTTTATTCTAAGATCTTTTTGGTTCCCATCATCACACATGCCAATGCCATGAGTCATTATTGCTATAAAAGTATCACTTTCCAAGGTTCCTGAGTTTACCACCCTCATGTACTTATAGGGTTTTTATAACCATTATATTTTGAGGCAAATGGTATTTGTTCCTCAACAAACACATTTATTATATAGAATTTTATGGAAATACTGATTCTCTGTTTTAATAGTTTAAAATCTTTTGTGAGATGGGAAAGAACTGTTGTTTCATTTTATTATAATGAAAATAAATTAGAGACAAAAAGCCACCCAAAATTTCTTTTAACTTGTAAATACTGGTTACTATTCCAATTTTAATATATTAGAGCCCCCTACCAACATTTTTGAAGCAAAATTAAGCTATTGAAATTAAGATCCCTTTTTCTCCCAATGAAGTTAAAAACTAACAATATGTAAGAAACAAATTAGACAAATGAGTTCAAGGATTTGAGTGTAAGGAATGACTTCTGTTTAAGTTCTATTTTGTTGGGCTTTGGAATATTTCTGCTACAAATACTACACTGTAGCACCTTGTCATTTTAATATATGTCTTACTCTGTTATCAAAAAATTAGGCATTATAAAATGTATTTTATCTTTATATAGTCCATTTCACAAAATAGCCATAATGTTCTTTCAAGTAAGGATTATGGGAAATTAATTGCTCTTATGTTTAAAATAGATATTTATATCCTCTTTTATTTATTAACTTATCAGAATCATTTTCCACTTTAAGATCCACTTAAGTATACTTAATAATACAGCTTTTTCCATGCTTTTTTTTAAACCTTAGTCAAAATATAGTAACTTAGATTTTTTAGTATGTTACTACAGTTTTAAACCAGTATTGGGAATGCTTTGACATTGTAATGTTTACAATATATTTGGGGTAAAGTGTTGAGAGAAATTGGAAGATGGAATTTTGGTATTTTAGAACTAGACTGTGTGGCCAAGCATATAGAAATGCAGAGTGTGGCCAGACACCATGGCTCACACCTGTAATCTCAGCGATTTGGGAGGCAGAGGTGGGTGGGTCACTTGAGGTCAGGAGTTCCAGACCAGCCTGGCCAACATGGTGAAACCGCATCTGTACTAAAAATACAAAAATTACCCGGGCATGGTGGTGCATGCCTGTAATCCCAGCTACTCAGGAGGCTGGGGCAAGAGAATTTCTTGAGTCCCGGGGGCAGAGGTGGCAGTGAGCTGAGATCATGCCATTGTACTCCAGCCTGGGCGATAGAGGGAAACTGTCTCGAAAAAAAAAAAAAAAAGAAAAGAAAGAAATGCAGAATGTGGTATAGAAATATATACAATATATTGTATTTAAAAATCTATAGTAATGCAGTTCCTTCTTTTTCTAAATTTAAATCTTTTCCCCTTTATGCTTATATAATTTTTAATAGACTTCAAAATGGAAACAACATTTAAGTCATCTCAAATGTTAATGTAGAGAATTTCATCCAGTGACCTTTTCTGATTTATATTTCTGTCATTCTTGATTTTATAAATCAACTTGAAAATAAAATTTATAAAATTTCTTAACGGTTATCCCGAATCTTAGAACTGTAGTGATTTCTAAATTTAAAATCCTGTAGACATAAATATTCTTATGCACTTTATATATACATTTCATTTGTGTACTTTTGCATCTGTTTTTCCAGTTTTCCACTTTGTTGGGAAATGGTTTACATACTAAAAATAATGTTTGAACAAAAATGTTTTCTCACGTAATAACTTGTTATTGCTTTGCAGATTGTCACAAATTTTACCATTCACTCATTTAATCTTTACACAGTACTGTGAGATGAACAGGAAATGATTATATTCCCATCTTAAGTTAGAGAATACTGAGAGTCACAGACATTTAGGGACTGAAGTTACAAATTGAGTGGAATTGAATCTAAAACTCAGGATTTATAGCTGGGCCCTGTTGGACCCTAACAGACTCACAAGAAGAGAGAAAATGGTGCTTAACATATTTTTCAAATCAATTTAATGGAACTTAAATTATAGTTATTAAATGCTTACTACGTTAAAATACTCTGTTAAGTAAAGCAATGATATAGGTTAGATTAAAATATATGAGAAGATAAGAAAATATATGATATTACAAGTTATAAGGACATTGCTACCCTGTGTGAAATTTTTTTTTATTTTATTATTATTATACTTTAAGTTTTAGGGCACATGTGCGAGTTGTGATAATAACCAGAATTTAGGGGTTAAGAAATAAGGGAGAGGTAAGGTCCTTGAAGCAGCAGATGTGAACTATCCTTTTGACAGATTGAGGATTTGTGTGGGGAGGAGATAGTGAAGGGGATGAAAGAATACAAGCATACAAAGCAGCAACAAAAAAAATGTGTTATCTTAAAACATTTGTAGAAAACTCGAAAAGTGTAAAATGCTAAGCTGGACAAAGCTAGACTGAAGAAGAAAGGCCACTTTGCATTTATCGGATTGGGAAAGGAGCAAGGAGCACCTGGTTGGAATCCTTGTGCTTGTGAAAATGGCCTTGTTAGAAAAGGGACATGACAAGAGGAAGTTAGGAAAGAAGGCAAACCAACACTGCAGCTCTTCCAGGGAGCTAATTGAGGTCTCCTGAGCTTGCTCCCTACCAAGCTCCAAAAGGAAGATGGGAGAAAGCCACCTAGAGCCACATCCACCAGAACTATCTGGAACACTTTTGTCCTTCCCTCTGTGTTCAGTGCTACAGGGCTAAACAATTAGCAGAACTGAGACTGGACCCTGGTGGGCTGCCTCTCCAGTCTGTGTCCTCAACCTTATAATTTTCATTTCTGTTGAGATCACATATATTCAGATTATAAGTGGAGTATTACTTTTGTAAATTTTTGAAGGGTGGTTTGATAATTAGTTTCATTATTTTCTATTTTGCTTTGTATATGTCTTATTAATCTGACCTTTTTTCATAAATGTAAACATAAGCACAAGTTGACATCTTGCTTTGGAACTGGTACAGTCCTGTTCATAAATTCAAATAGTTACCAAAATATGTGAAACTTGTGTATATCATAATTGACTACTTTCTTAATTCAGAAGTAAGTTTCTTCAGATGTATTTCAGTGATGCTGGAATTTCCAGCAAAGTCTCTCACATCTGTCAAACATTCAGTTAATCACCTAATGTTTATAATTTAGCAAATAATCAGACCTAATGCTTAGTATAGCTGACTAAATGCTTTGATACTCTGCATTCTAGTCATTTTATCAAATTTCATTTTGTTTTGTTTTTTGGGATGGAGTCTTGCTCTGTCACCCAGGCTGGAGTGCAGCGGTACAATCTCAGCTCATTGCAACCCCCACTTCCCGGATTCAAAGGATCTCCCACCTTAGCCTTCCTAGTAGCTGGGAGTACAGGTGCACACCACCACACCCAGCTAATTTTTAGATTTTTGTAGAGACGGGGTTTCACTATGTTGCCCCAGCTGGTCTCGAACTCCTGGACTTAAGCAACCCACCTGCCTCAGCCTCCCAAAGTACTTGGATTACAGGTGTAAGCCACCGTGCCTTGCCACATATTTTAAATTTTAAAATTTAAAAATAAGATGCAGAGAACTCATTCATTTAATTTTAGTTTTTTTGATTTCTCCTCTTTTTATTCTTGTTATTCTTTTTTATTACAGTAAAATAGAAACGCAACAAAAGGAATAGAATGATACCGTAAATCATAAGAAAACTATTCATTCCTTACCAGAATGAAAATGAAGGAAATTCATATTTTATCTGATTAATTTTTACAAATTTTTACAAATTTGATAAATTTTTGCAAATTTACCAAAACAACTGTAAAGAGTTCCAAAATTTAACTTAACTCAATGAACTAGTTATGGGAGATTTAGTGTGTGATAATGTGAAAAAAATAAAAGATAAAGTAGTATCTGAGGAACAAATGCTAATATCTTAGATTTGGATAGCATACTGCCATTGTCTATACTGTATCTATTACTTCTTGTTTTGTAATCTCCTCTGTTCTATGTTCATTGGAAATGACCAGTGCCACTAGCTTACTTTTCTTTCACGTAAAATATTACATTAGGGGAACTGGCTTGCTATTATCCTGCCATTTACCCAGAAGAACAGATGTTTCCAATAGTTTGTGAATTTAAAAAAATACGAATCAAAAAAATCTGAAATCATACCCTGTACGTTTGATAAGGCTTACTTTTCAGATGATTTAGTGTACGATATATTATACAATTTATTTTTTTATTTGAAATCTATATCTTGCACAGATAAAAATTCAAACATGATGGGGCAGGTCCTAGCCTAAATGAAATATATATGCTTCACTAAATAATACTGTTTTTGTTATTAGTTCTAAGACTTGTTAGTTAATTTGTAGTATATGTTCAGGAAAAAGTACATAAAATTTAACATGGATTTTAAAGTGGATTTCTTTCCTTCTTTTAAAAAAATCAATTTTCCTTTTCTTCTCTTGATATAAACCCCATTACAGTCTAAGATAAGGACACCAGATACTGCCCTAGTTTCAACTTATTTCAGAGCTTTGGAGCATAATATGCGGAACAATAAAACACAGAGCATTATTTGTGCTTTCCAGTCTGTTCAAACTATTTTAAATAAGCATAAATCTGATATTCACATGTTAATATGTTGAAAGGTAAAAAGCGAATATATATCATTGTTTAAATATGCTTAATGCTATATACATAAATTTTCATCAAATCTTCCTCTCAAATATTTCTATTTTAATTTTGACAGGAGTTAATTTTCCTTTTATTTGTTAACTCCCAGATCATTTACTGTAGTTACATATAATTGACTTAGTAAACATATAGTTGCCTGAGTTTTTGAAGAAAAACAAAAATCTTTTATCCCAACCAAACTATTTTCATGCTAAAGTCACCCAAATTTGAGCCAGAATCGTATATCCATATTGCTGTGAACAACTGCAGAACACTAATTAAAATAAATCTAATCTACCCATTTGCAATGACACTTTAGATTAGAAAGGCTATAGAGAGGAGTGATTTAAAAGTGAAAAAATATTTCCAAAATGAAGTAACAGTTTAGACCTATAATTGAAAGAGACATTAATGTGTGTGTCATAATAGATGATAGGATATTCTACTGTGAAGCTGAGCCTCTTGTTACCTTGCAGCAGGGTACAACAATAAAAAATAATTCTTTGATTTTATTTGACATTCTTCTAATAGACTCCACACTTCTAAACATGAACAAGGAATTTAATATAGCTGATTCAGCAGCGCATGGAATGTTCGTTTTCTCCGAAGCCTTGTACCTTTCTCTCAATGACCCTTGTGAAATGAATTTTAGTGTTTGTGTGCACTTCCTACATTTGAACGCTTACAGTGGCATAAGCCTTAAATGAGCAAGCTTTTAGATATTTGTTTATAACACATATATCCTCCTTGCCAGTTTATTTTCAGCTTTGTCTTCCACTGAACTTTACTTTTCCTGTTTCTGATCCTGGCTGCCTATATCTTGGCTAAGAGTAAATGCCTCGTTGTCTTAATGACCATGGAAGGCTTTTTGGAGTAGGTGGAGTTTGCAAAACCCCTTACATAACAGAGGAAATGAAGTAGAAGCTGTTCCTGATGATACCTTCATACAAGCAAAAGTCCAATGTACAAAAGTACAAGGGGTTCATACTAAACACCTAACACATTTATTCAAGCTAAGGGTTTGAGTAGAACATTGAGTAGGGTTATAACAAAAATTGGTTTTGATTCTTAATTGTAAAAGACTCTGGACAGCAAACTATGTACTTTGAATTTTACCCTTTAGGGGCCAAGGAAAATTAAGAAGAGGTAACTCGCATGACCAAAGCAACAGGGTCCAAATACTAACTAGGAGTCTTTTGTAGTAATATCAGCCTATATTGCGGTAGTGCCCGTGAGATAAAGGGATATATGTGAGCTTTTTTGACAGAAAAATCAATACAAATAGCCACAGGTAAGGATAGTCTTACAATTTGGAAAGGCAAAAAAAAGAAAAAAAGACTAAGTAAAATAATGCAAATTGTGAGTGTAGGTATCCGGGAAACAGCACACTCTTAATTGATATAGAGAAGTCAGAGACAGGTTGGGTTGAAGGATGATGAGGTCAGCTTTCACCATTTGAAACAAAACCGTCAATGGAGTGTATCAAGAAGAAATTAAAATACAAACTGAGATAGCATGAGAGAAGTCTAAGGTGAAAAAATATTGGAAAAATTAAAATAGAGGTAGGTAGTTGAGTCTTTTTTTGTTGTTTGCCATTTTAATTTTTGATAAGGAGTTATACAACATCAATTAAATACATCAACTCATTCTGAAAAAAAGTTACTGTGTAAAGAAATGCATTGTAACAAACCTCAGCTTCCTGAAGTTGGAGCTAATGTGCATGACAGAGATAACAACTGTGTGACTTTGCTTAGTTTGGTTGTCTTTCTGTCTAAATGCTGCCTAAGATCCTTGGCTTGGCATATGTGACAAGCAGAGTTAACGAGTGCCATAATAAATGAAATTAATGTTCTGATTTCAGCAATGGTTTAGGTTCTGTTCATAATCACATATTATCATTTTCACAGAAATGGTAAAGAAGTAAAGCCCACTAAAGCAGCTCTCTTGATCTGAATGGAAAAAATTATTTATTGTAAAAGTGTTTATAACATCTGTTTCTGCCTGCCCTACCTAAAATGGGGGTAATGATGTTACCTGTTTCAGTCACTGACATGTCACTATTAATAACCCACTAGAAAATAAGAAAAAAAATTAATAAAAACAGTAAATAATCTACTGGATTATAATATAGCTGGAGGGTCATATTATGACTTAACTGTATATAATATGTGCTCTTTATGGATTTCTAATCTAATTTTCATACTTTTAGAAATGTCCATCTTATTTTAGTATTTCTGATATAGAAGCCGATCTTTAAAAAAAAAAAAAAAAAAGGAGAATGGAAAAGTAGAAATACAAAGAAGCTTCTTTGAAATAATTCATAAATATATTATTTTAAAAATAAGAAATTGCCTATTTTAAAATGTCTCTGAAGTGGCAAGTGAAAATGTAGAAACTGCTAAAATATGATTAAAAAGAGAAGTGTTTCTTATATTCATCATGAGCCATATGTATCTATTAAAGGACAAAAAGTGAATATTGTCCTGACGCAAAATTGCATTAACAAAAACTACGTACAGAATATAGAAAAACTTAATATCATAAAATTGCTCGTGCAGTACTGACAACACATATATTTTGTGGTTCATTCGGACCCTGATATTTTTTTCTTAACCAGTTGTTTTCTTATTTTGCACAACTGAAATTCACTACTGTTTTTCTTTTCTATTACTGTTTTATTATAGCCTCAAAACACCTTATAAATAAGAAAAAAAATAAACAGAGTCAGTAATTTCATGGTTATTAGACATTCCAAAATGTTCTATCTAAAAAATAGTTATCAGCTACATTAATACTGCCAAACTGTTGAAACCAATTTCTGTGTATTCTTTGCTCTAAGTTATTTAGCTTGAAGGATGTTGGGTGAGTTGCTGGATCAGACTGGCCAGTTGGATTCATTTCTCACTGGAAAGGAAATAAACTGATAATGCTATAATGATATTAATTTTAAATATTCCAGTATGTTTCCCTAGTGAGTGCAAAAGAACAGTTAAAAGCTCAATTTTGGGGACAGATAGGCCTATTAGTCTTGCATCTGCCATTTAAATAGCTGAATGATGTTTGGCATGCCTCTTGTAACCTCTCTAAGTCTCTACTGCTCAGATGTGATTAAATGAGGTACATTTGAAAAATAGGACAGAGTAATGATCATTAAATGGCAGATATTTCTCAAAGGGAAGCTTTATCACTGACCACAATTTTTTACTATAGAGTTAGATGCTTTCATTAGTAAACTTCTCTTGTTTTTGAAAAATAATTTTCGTTGCTGTTGTATAGCTGAACAACACAAGCACAAAATCAAGCACAATTTTTATCTATTTTATCTGTAGAAGCACGAATGGCTAAGAAACCTCTACTCATCTTTATGTATGTTTTATAAGACAATGACTTCTGTCTTCAGTGTTCTCTTTCTTCCATAAGTCCTGGAAGACCCTAATTATTATATTGCCATATTATCTTCTCAGATTTATAAAATTCTGTTATTTTTGGATTAAGAAAAGCCCTTTTAGATCTGATTTACAAAATTCTGTGTTATATGAATACACACATGATTTTGTTAAGCATACTTGTAAATATAATCAAACACGATGTAAATGTATCTATTAAAATATAGATGTCTTTAATGTGTACTTTAAGATGATCAAAGCAAAATTACTTAACTTTTCAACAGCTTTTCTGTTGGTAATAAGCCAGGACCTGAGGTTTTTGGTGACTATCACGTCTTTTAGTGTAAAAAATAATACATGGAAAAAAATACTTGAAGCATCCACAAATCCAAACTCAGCTGGGTTAGGAGTTTTCTTCTCAACAGACAAGTCTTGGGAAAGTGGTCTGTCTCAGGGAATATTCTGGTCTGTTATTTTCTCACTATTTTTATACACTCTCCTTTGATAACAATATATTGAAGCAACCCAACGTATGCATTCATAGGTCTCTCCTTGTCATTTGGCTAGATCATAGGTTGAGAAACATTGGTATCATTGATTGCTCACAATTCTCATCTTTAACCATGTTGAAACTTCTACTACCAGAGACCTAAAATATCTCATATATTCTGACTACCCTAGGGGTACAATGGACACAAGAGATTTGTCTTGAGAACATTGCCTAAATCATAGGGGGAAATGTGCATAGTAGGCATTTTAAAACCTAATTCTCCTTTCCCTTAGTTTTTCTGTTAATTTATTTCCACTTGTTCACTTATTCATTAATTTACTCAAAATGAGTAAGCACCTACTAGGTACAAATATGGAAGTCTAGACCAGGGAGAAAACACGGGTTTAAGGGATATTTTATGGATGCGGATGAGGCATAATTTGAATTTCATAGTATAGTTAACAAAAACATACATTTCAGGCCGGGCGCGGTAGCTCACGCCTGTAATCCCAGCACTTTGGGAGGCCAAGGCGGGTGAATCACTAGGTCAGGAGATGGAGACCATCCTGGCTAACACAGTGAAACCCTGTCTCTACTACAAATACAACAAATTAGCCGGGCGAGATGGCGGGTGCCTGTAGTCCCAGCTAGGCGGGAGGATGAGGCAGGAGAATGGCGTGAACCCCGGGGGGTGGAGCCTGCAGTGAGCCGAGATCAGTGCCCGGGCGACAGAGAGACTCCATCTCAAAAAAAAAAAAAAAAAAAAAAAAGCCAAACGGGATGGCGGGCGCCTGTAGTACTAGCTACTCAGGAGGCTGAGGCAGGAGAATGGCGTGAACCCGGGAGGCGGAGCTTGCAGTGAGCAGAGATTGTGCCATTGCACTCCATCCTGGGCGACAGAGGGAGACTCTGTCTCAAAAAAAAAAAAAAAAAAAAAAACACACATACATTTCAGATAGAAGGGTTGAACAAAATAAAATCAGTAGTGAGCAACCTCACTGTGTGTAAATGCTTCAACATTTAGCAGATTTAACCTTGGGGAAGTGAATTAACCTTCCTTATCTTAGACTTTCTCATCTGTGAAATGAAGATAATCTCATAGGGTTGTTGTGAGGATTAAATGAGATAATTCGTAGTACTTTTTAGCTTTGTGTCTAATGCATAACAAAAACCTAATGTTATTTAACCCTTAAATCGTTTCTAGGACTCTACTAACCCTTAGTATGATTATCCAAGCACTTTCACTCCAAAGTGTTCAATTTTAATCACTGGAAATATGTTAACTTGTATTGTGTATACAAGTGATATGTTTAAGCAAAATGATGCTAATAGAATACAAATTTTAAAATGAGACAAAGTACTCATAAATAGTGTTAAGCTCTCCAATATTGTGTTTGTACTGGCAATGGTTAGAAATGAATTACAGACCACAGGAAAATCTAGGTAACTCAAAGCAGTTGAATAATTCAAGTATTTAGCCACGATGATAAGGAAGAACTTTTATTTGTTTTAAAAGTGTTCTATCTACAATGTGTGATGTTAACATTTCCATTGACAAATGAAACAAGTTTGTCAATAAATATATTAGGAAATACCATATAAAGAATAAAAAAAGCCCTCTTTAATAAAGCCAGGACATATTTTCTTGCCTCAATTATACAGCACTATCAAATCAAAAATTAGACTTGTGGCATATGATTTCTGACAATTCCATGTTTCCTCCTAGGTAACACTGCATTATTGTTAATCTACACAGAAACCCTGCATTAAAAATTTTGGTTAGGGTGACCTCGGGGCATAATCTAACCTCTGAGTAACCTATGCTAAAACTAAACCAGTTTAAGCAAATTATTATACATGTATTGACCCAATAATTTGATCAAGAGAAGAAGTTACCCTAGGATAACAGTGCAATCCTATTCTAGAATCCATATTGACAATAGGGTTTACAACCTCAATGTTGGATCAGGACATCCTAATGGTGTAGCTGCTATCAAGGGTTCGTTTGTTCAATGATTAAAGTCCTACATGATCTGAGTTCAGACCGGAGCAATCCAGGTCAGTTTCTATTTTATTCTTCTCCCAGTGTGAAAGGATGAGAGAAACAGGGCCCACTTCATAAAGCGTCCTCGCTCTATAGATATTATCTTAATCTAACAAATCACCTCATGTCTTACCCAAAAGTAGGGTTTGTTAAGGTGGCAGAAGCCCGGTAATTGCATAAAACTTAAAACTTTATAATCAGAGGTTGAATTAGTCTTCTTAACAACATGCCTATAATCAACCTCCTACTACTTATCATATCTACTCTGGCTGCCATAGCATTCCCTACACTCATCGAATGAAAAATTCTAGGCTACATACAACTATGCAAAGGACCCAATATTGTAGGCCTCTATGGACTATTTCAACCATTTGCTGATGCAATAAAACTTTTCACTAAAGAGACCCTAAAACCCTCAACATCTACTGTTACCCTTTACATTATTGCTCCAACCCTAGCCCTTTCTATTGTTCTTTTCTTATGAACCCCGTTCCCTAAACCAAATCCCTTAATTTTAATTTCGGCTTCCTATTTATTCATAGTATACTATACTATTATATAGTATAGCATTATTATGTATTAATATTATTGTATAATAGTATACAATAATATTCACAGTATACTATGAATTTATTTTTTTAATGTATCACCATAATACCTTTTTGAGTATTATAGGTAGGTCACTAGCTTGTAATTCCCAAGTACTTTTTTATGTGCCTTTTACAAACTGGTAAGAAGGAGTATTTTCTAGTCATCTAAAATTGAACTACTCTCCCATAAGTGCTTATCTATAAAATAGTAATGGCTGTGAAAGTTCATCTTCCAGTTCTTTAGCACTCTCAGGTGGATGGTTTTTCAACTGACCTACAACCATCAAGCTTGCTTAAGTAGTCCCCAACTATTTGGACTCTGTTTGAATTGCCATTGGCTGTGCATTCACCAGTTTGAAAAAATTACCATATGTGAATAGAATTAAGCTTAGCAAGGAAGACTGCCTTGTAGTACAATCAAGGTGGAAATAACTATTTTATATAGTTCAATGATAAATGATACACAGAAGAAAAACATGGTAATAAATAAATGTAATCTGAATACAAGAAAGACATGTATCTATTTTGTGCTTAACAGTGCCTGTGACAATGACATAGAGCCTGCCACTGCAAATCAAGGCCCAGATTTAGGACCACTATTGAAAGCAAGGTTTTGGAAATTGGAAAGAGTTCAAAGGGAAAGAATATAAAATAGTTATTATTTTAAAATACTGACTTTAAAGAAACCTAAGATATATGAACTATTAGGGCTTTAGAGAAGGTTCAGTTTATGATGAAGGAACTGCCTTTAAAGAACTTTTTTAATGTCCTTGTGAACTCCTAGAAGAGAATGGGCTTTGGAGACAGTGAACCTCTTTAAAATAGCACTTCTGCACTTATTAGCTGTGTGATCCTGTGTATATTTCCAAGTCTCTAAGACTCTTCATTAATAAAATGAGGAAAAACATTGTATGTATATATATATATAAAATCATGAGACTCCTGTATAATTAATGTATGTAAATTACTTTGTATACTGCCTAGCACATGATGCATTCCATTAATTGATAGCTATTGGTATTAAATAACAATAATTAAGAGCTCTTTCTACATAATATATTAACTGGTTGCATTCTTCTAATTGCATCAAACAGATAATTTACTCAAACTGGACTTCTAGCACTTTTACTTTTATATGTATATCTATTGGTAGAGAAATGGAAACAAAAATAAAAGACAATGATACTCTGACCATTCACCATTCAATGACTGAAAATTGAGAGCCTGACTCTCCTTAAATACTTCGTAGATGTTTGCAGAATTAAAAATAAGAGAATTGGCCGGGCTCAGTGGCTCACACCTGTAATCCCAGCACTTTCAGAGGCCAAGGCGGGTGGATCACGAGGTCAGGAGATCGAGACCATCCTGGCTAACACGGTAAAACCCCGTCTCTACTTAAAAAATACAAAAAATTAGCTGGGCGTGGTGGCGGGCGCCTGAGGCAGGAGAATGGCATGAATCTGGGAGGTGGAGCTTGCAGTGAGCCCAGATCTCGCCACTGCACTCCAGCCTGGGTGACAGAGCAAGGTCCATCCCAAAATAATAATAGAATTGTATGATTTGCATGATCTGAGATAGATGAATTTAAGGAAGAATTTGGTATTGAGAGTTTTAATTCATTACTTCCCTAGTTGTTATGGGTTGTTTTGAGTTATTACCCCACATTAATCATTTGTCATTTTGTTTTGTTAAAATGAGAATACTTTTTCTGTGTATGTTGCATGAAAAAATGCAAGGGAACCACATATCTCCATTGAGTGCATACTCAGTCTATCCATTATTTTACATAACAGATAGATGAAAGGAAATATTTTTTAAATATTTGTTTTTAAAATTATCATAGAATGGATAACAGTGATTGTATAGATGATGGAGACCTTTCTTTACGTGTAGAATTGCTTGGGCACAGCACAGTCCACACTAGAAAGTTTCTTTTCTCCCCAATCAATCTCTCTCTCTCTCCCTCCCTCCCTCCATCTCTGGTGCCCTCCCCTTCCCTCTTTTCTCCCTGCCTTTCTCCCCACCTTTTCAACTGCATTGGTAACGTGATAAGAGCAGAAATTACAAGTGGCTTTTAGATTCACTTGTATATAAATTCTAAGTGTTACCTATTTCTATATCTTAATTATTCTATAAAATGCTATCCAGTTTTTGTAAGCATTTCAAGGTAATAAGTGCAAAGTACCTTGGACATAGGGGATAATCATTTAATATTTCCTCTTTTTTCTTTACTTTGGATGAATGTTACCAGACAGTAATAACATTTTAAGTTCTTCAGGAAAACAGCAAGGCCTATGCAGTTATGTGAAAGATAAGAGAATATACCTGTAATAAGAGTATTTTCTAATAACATTAACTTTTTATACTTAATATTACTCTGAATTTATTATTCTAAACCAAAAGAAAAAATCCATCAAATAATCTTGAAAAGAAGCAGCTAAATATAATCTATTTCTGACACTTATTCTATTCAATTTTATCAATACTTGCATATCACCAGACTTACAATAAAGAACATTCATGTAATTATTCTTTCGACATTTATTTATTGAGAACATACTACACGCCAAGAATTGTTGAAAGTGCTTAAGAAATATGAGTGGACAAAGGAGATCTGCACTGAAGAAACATATTCAGACAGAAAAAGTTATCTTTTGACACTCTGGGGCATACTCCCTTCCATAACTAGTGTTTGTTGGCTTCCTTTTGAAGTTTCAAGTATCAGAATTATACTCTGTAGAAGCTTGTTTAATGTTAGAAATAAAAAGAAAACTGGGCTGGACTAGGAAAAGTCAATGCCACTTTTATTGTCCTACCTACACTCTGGTTGCTCAGGGGAATTTAATTTGCCTATTTCATAATGCCTCTTTCTTGCAACTGCCTTCAGCTATTACATTTTCAGTCAGCTTATTTCTACCCAGCAGAAGCAGTCTGGAAGAGGTTGCCTCAAAGTTGGTTTTTCTATTGTATGTATTAGAATACTGTCAGTAACTTATTATAGTATCTTATTGGATGGTCTTTGTCCTGCTGTATCACCTCCCAGCAGAGGTACAGATAATAAAAATCTATATGGCTAGGACCTTGGATTTGGGCAGTTCAATTAGTTGTTCAGGAAGTCTATCAAAAATGTGACTCCAGGTCCCTGAACTCCAGCATTCTCATTATTAGAGTGAAACGTTAGTGACAAATGAGGTATGATGGTCTAGACACCTCATCAGCCTGCTGGCTTGCAGCCTGAAGTAAAGGCACAGTTCTAAAAACATCAAGGTCTTGATGGGTTCCGAACATGTGATTCCAGACCAAAACCTAAGAAAAACGGGGGAACATCTTATGTTTTAAGACAATAATAAACTCATAGGCCTCTGAAATTCTACAGTCAGAGTCAAAGCTACGTATGCACTTCAAGATGTGGAAAGATGTTATAGTTCAAGATGAGATTTCTTATTGGCTGTAGTTGTAAATATCAGGGTTATTCTAAAAAAAGATTGTCAACAGTTTAATGATAGTAGAAAAGCTCACCTATTTTTTAATTTTTTTTATTTAAGCAGTGATTAATAAATACTGATGTTATTTTAATAAATCTGATGTGTATGGAGAGGTATCATCAAGTAAAGTTTGTACTGATCTATATGAAATCCATATGGATATCCATATCCAAATATATGAGTCACACATATATATATTAGTCACACATATATTATCCACATATGTGGATAACCAGTCAAATAGTGGTTATCCATGGGAATGATGCTGTCCTCTAGGGGTATTTTGGTTATATGTGGGGTAAATTTTGGTTATATCACAATGTGGAGGGTGCTATTAGTGTTTAGTGGGCAGAAATAGTAGAATACATGCAAAATAAAGAATTGTTCTGCCTCCAGGAAAAATTCCTGTTTCAGAGCTCAATAGGAAAACCTGTTTGATTATCAGAACCTAGACCCAAATTCTATCTTACATGTAAATGTAAACCCAGCATACATTTGTTGTGGTTTAAATACAGATTAAATTCTCTATAATTACAACTACTGTCTAAAGTGAAATAAAATGATGCTTTATTTTGTCTGAAAGTTTGCCAACAGTGTTTTACCATTTTAAAGAATCATATTATTCCAGTCATCATTTTTAGCCACCAAGTCAACATACTGTATCATTTTTATAGCCATCACATTCATGGTGATTATACATTTACAAACATAGGACCACTTAATCTTACACAGAATTGAAAATCTACTTACGCTAAAATTACTTTCCTCTTAATTCTTCTGTGTATGTTAGATAGGGAGTTATATTGATTTTTTAAAAAATCAGCTAAGTTACATGTCTATAAATTGAATCTTAAATAGTAAAAGGAAAATAAAAAGTACATTCTAAAAAGAATCTGAGTCTTCTGAAATTTGAAATTATTGATTTACATATATGGGAGGTCTGGCTGGTTGACTATAGAGCCAAGCACAAATGCTGTATCCAAACGGTGGGCACATTTCTTTGGTAGAAATATATAGATTCTGAAAACACTCTTGACAAATTCAGACCTATAAATGGATAGCAAAATTTTGACATAAAGATCTGAAAATAAATTCTAAAGTTGGCATAATAGATTCTCTTCAAGCAGTTCAAATACAAATATATTAAATGCCTCATTATGCAAGACACCTTGATAAATGCTTGGATGACAAAGACAAATATGAAATAATTCACTCCTCTAGAGAGTTGATATTCTAGTGGGAGAGACAAAAAATATTTAAAGAATGCTAATGCAATGTTAATGTGGAAAGATTTATTTTATACAGTTCTATAAAAGAATGAAAGAGGCATTTGAGAGGAAGCCTGGTATGAGATGTAGTTTTTGAGCTACGCTATGGCGTATGTTGTAGAGTGCCTAAAATATTGTGCTAAAATAACATTGCAAGGAAAGAGACATAAATAAAATACTATTTTAAACAAGAAAATAACAGCAAGAAAACTTTTCTCAGATGGTTCTGTGTTTGAAGGAAGTTTGACTGTGTTGTAACAGAAAACATTTGATGGTCCCTGATGGGTTTCTTGGAAAAATAGAGTGATGAATTCTGTGAGAGAAAGAAAAATCAGAATTATTCTGCAGAATTAAAAAACAAACGAACAAATGTAATTTGGAGTTCCAAGAGAATTCCTAGAGAGAATGAATGAGGGAATGAGAACCAATGGAGGAAGGTAGGTAGATGTGATCTTGGTTTTGGCAATGGTGAGAGACAGAGAAGGCTATGGAAGTAAAACAGAGGAAATTTAAGAGATAATGGAATTGGGAAGAAAGGTGCCCATGAAAATGTAATATTCTAGGGGTTCACATAGTCCAGGGAAGCACTGGACTTCCCACAGTTTAAGCGAAGGAAATGAAGGCAGTTTTACTTAAATTTTAAAGGAAAGAATAATTCCAAAGGTGGAGAATTAAAAATATCCAGCAAGTCAGAATAGTTATTACCTTGCAAACTCCAAACCAATTCAAGTTTCTCCCATCAATCAGTCACAGATTAATGCTTTCTAAAAATAAAAAAATCACGTACCTCAGTGTCACAGCAATGCAACTGCTTCAATTTCTGTCGTTATCTCCTGGAGGATGGTAATACTGTATTTACAGACCAGTACTGGTTCATGAGTTAAGGTTTTGGTAGCACTGCTCTGGAATTGGGCAGCATGGGTTTGTATCTTAGCTCCCACACATTATTGTGGACCTGGGAAAAACACTTAACCTCTCTGCCACTCATTTATCTCATCTGCAATAAAAATTGTGTCTAATTTTTTCTGGAAATGTGACAGATTATCACCGTATTGGTTCTTCATTTTTATTTAGTAATAAAATTTCTGATTTTCAGTTGAATACTTGGAATAATCCCTACTTTTCTCAGACATGTTTGTAGCGAATGTCTTTTAAGAGGACCAGCCAGACTAACATGGTGAAATCCCGTTTCTACTAAACGCAAAAAATTAGCCAGGCGTGGTGGTGCATGCCTGTAATCGCAGCTACTTGGTAGGCTGACACAGGCGAATTGCTTGAATCCAGGCGGCGGAGGTTGCAGTGAGCTGAGATCACACCATTGCACTCTAGCCTCTGCAACAAGAGTGAAACTCCGTCTCTAAATAAATAAATACAGGGGGAAATATTTTGTGTATCTGAATTGTGCCCTCCAAGATAGAATGTGATGTTTGGTGCTTCTTGGGCCAGGAGATAGAACTCACAGGCTGAGGGTTGGTGGATCAGCAAAATAGAAGGAGCCTGAGTCCTGTACATCATGGGCCATTATACCAGCCCTGGAGTGTCCACCTTTACGTTCCTTATAAGCTAGAGAAAAACCAAATTATCTTATTTACATTCTTTTGGATTTTCTCTCACATACAGATTAAGCAAGGCCCAACTTATCAATGAATAAGTTAGAAAATATGTGTAAACCAATACTTGGAAGACATTCACTGAAATTTAATAGTAATTATTAAATAAGTATGTTGAAAAGTCATCTATTTGTTAATATTTAATAACCTTCTGGCTGCCACTGTGCTTTATATTGGTGATATGAAGATGAGTAAGATAAATCAGCTGCATATAAAAAGTTCTTGTCTGAAAGTTATAGTGTAATGATACGCTATTCGCAGTTTGTTGCAATTTTTCAAATGATCTACAAAGTGGAGAGTTAAGAGGAAAACTAGGAAAGTTTGTGTCTGGCAAGTAATGTCCTTACTGAAATTTGCCATTGTGAGGTTCCTCAAAATAGTGTAGAAAAACAAACAAACAAAAATATATATATATATGTAATTTGATCATTCTCCATATATTGGCTTCTGAATTAGAGGGGGAATGGCAAAATATAAGAGTTAAATTTTATGGAAATTGCATTAAGGCTTTTCCTTAATACATAAGCTTAGCAAGATGGCATTTTGTCTGATTGTAGAGTGATGACAAATCAGGTTAGAGTGAACCTGATCTAACATTACAAAGGTCAAATATATTTCCTTTCTCAGATTCAGAGTTGGATCAAGACTACAGATGTATCTATTAGATTTCTTGATGCCTATTCTCAAACATCTGAGCAAAATTTAAGGTCTCCAAAAAGTACTATTATTCTAATAGAATTTTCAGTATATGTAACAGGCTGTCTTTTTCCAACTGCAGTTTGGAAAAATACAAATTTGATTATCTAAAATTTGAAAGTAAATTAATTTTAATTTATATTGCTCTAGTATTTTTATATGTTTGACATACAGTTTATATTACTTGTTTTATTAGTTTTAAATGAACATCATTACTTTTATTAAAATTTGCCTTTGATAGGAAAAAAATGTTCTTTTCTTGATGCCATACCAATGATCAAGTGTTTATTGTTTTGATAGATTTCCAGCCACTTGAATGTGCAACTGATATGGACGAAACTTTTTGTGTATGTTATTTAATATTTTATTTGTAATTGCTAAAACAGTTATAAGAAAATAGTAAGTACTAAATAATTTTTAGATAAATGAAATAATTACAAACTTGAATCTTATTTTGATTATTTATAGCTTGTGGGTGCATTCAAAGATAACCAAAGTCTTATAATTCATTTAGCAGCTTGAGTTATAAGCAGTGGCTCCATCAGGTGTATTTTCCAATGTGCTATGTATGTAATTTTTCTTCTATCATATAAACTAAAGCAAACGTAAGAGGAACGGTCTCAACTTTTGCCAGGCCCTCTCTTAGCTTTTCTGCCATGTCTTGGTGATGACCACACTTGAAACCCCTGGGCTACTGTACGTCTGTGCTGTCCTTATTGAGAGAATGGCGTTCGTATGTTTGAAGCCAATGTTTTATTACTCTTTATTTTCTTGATACACCCTTGATATCTTCTGTTCTTCTAGACTCACATTCCAAGGGTACCTCTAGGTTTTCAATATGATATTCATTTGAGAAGACAGAAAGCATACAGACTGTAAGTAAATAAGAGTAACCTTATTATGGACATAATATTTACTCTCACTCCCAAACACAATAATTTGTAAACTTCCATAATAAACTTATATTACTATTAATAATAAATTGCTTGCAACTTAAATAACCATGATGAAAAAACTAGCATTCAGATTCAGTGTTTTTAATTATTAATCTAAAGTATTAAGGATAAAGAATAACACTTATAGGACTGGTTATTTATTACTTATAAATTTTATCTATAAATTTTAATTTTCCCTGGAGGTTAAAAAATCAGAATACTGTTTAGTGGTAATCCCACTATTAAAGTATTTAACTATTTCTAAGTTAATGTAACTTATACTTTGTACTATTTTTTTTTTAAAATGCTATTTGGGGTTGATTGCATAGGTAGAAATTATTCCAAAAGTAAAATTTTAAAATGAAGAATGTATTCAGACCCTTTAGAGACATGCTAATGGCAATTCATTCCTTACTGCTTACTAGAGTAAGCCTGCTAAGCAGACCTACCTTATTAGTTGAATGTGTTTTAACTGGGTCCTCTCCACAGAGTTTCATAGGCTGAAATCAACATCTCATCTTACCGCAGTCCGACCTGGGGGCTTGACTAAGAAAATATTTACTACTAAGCTCCTTTAGGATATTAGCAGAATCCATTTCTTTGTGAAAGTAGAACTGAAGTCCCCAGTTTTTTGTTGGTTGTCAGCCAAGAGCTACTGTCTGCTTCTAAAGGCCACTCTCAGGCTTTGCCTTGTGGTCCCATCCATTTCTGCAATGGAGTAACTCTTTCCTCAAATCCTTCTCACACTTCAAAACATCTGTATTCTGCTACCAGCTAGAGAAAACTCTGCTTTCAAAGAGTTCATGTAGGCCTGGTGTGGTGACTCACGCCTGTAATCCAAGCACTTTGGGAAGTCAAGACAGGAGGATCACTTGAGTCCAGGAGTTTGAGAACAGCCTGGGCAACATAGTAAAACTCTGTCTTTACAAAAAATATAAAAATTAGCCAGGCCTGGTGGCAGACACCTGTAGTCTCAGCTACTCAGGAGGCTTATGGAGGAGGATCACTTGAACCCAGAAGGTTGAGGCTGCAGTGAGCTATGATCCTGCCACTGCACTCCAGTTTGGGTGACAGAGAGAAATCCTGTCCTTGAAAAAATAAAAATGAAATAAAGAGTTCATGTGGTTTTGTTAAGTCAATCCAGACGACGTCTTTAAGTTCAACTGATTCATAGTCCATCTGCAAACACTCTTTTTTCTTATAAAGTAACATAGTTATAGAAGTAACATTGAGAGGAGAGTGATCATGACGGCCCTATTAGAATTTAGTCTACAATACTAATCTGATCAACATGAAAAATTAATTCATAAAGTATATAAAAGAGTTTCTCTGAGTAACTTGTATTCTACAAAATTCCTTTCTTTTGAATATGCTAAAAATAATGAGTTATTCATATTGCTAATTGGTATATGTATTTTGTATTTACAATCGGTTATTTTTTATGTTAATCTTTAAAGGTATTTCATTTAGCTATGTTCTACATTATTATTTTTAATATTAAGGTATTTATACTTTAGTGGACAATTTTTTAAAAAAATAGTTTTATTTTTCCAATAAATTAAACTGGGATGCTGTGTTGGTATTATTATTTCTAAGAGTTTGCACTTGTATCACATTAACACTTTTACCAGTTGATGCCATAGCAACACTCCAAGTTGATATTTATTATCCTGTATATTAACAATTATGGTTTATAATTATAGCAAAATTCCAGTACATTAGCATTCCCCTACTTCCATATATAGTATATAGAATATTAAATCTTGAAATATACTTATGGCTATGTTAGGAAGAATGGGTGTTGTTTATTTACCAATAAATCTTTCAAATAATACATTACAGAATTTGCTGATATTGCCATAGTTTGCAGGATTCTCTTATTTTATTTAATATGTTAATATGTTAAATGAAATATACAAATGTCATAATGGATTGAATTTAGGTAATCATTAATATTTCTGTGTTTGTTATACATTTCTTTAGGTAAATGTGTACAAATATATTGTTTAGCCTCACATGAATTACCATCAATGATTCCCTTGAATATTAAAACTAAATGTTAATATTTGAGATCTAGCTACTGTATGTAACTCAGGGGTAACTCAGGGATAGAGGAATGTTGAAAGTTCAAACCCAGAGTCAAATTATTGATGATATTTTGGATTTGCATTTGACTTGACTTTTTCTTTTTTTCTTTTTTTTTTTATTATACTTTAAGTTTTAGGGTACATGTGCACAACGTGAAGGTTAGTTACATATGTATACATGTGCCATGTTGGTGTGCTGCACCCAGTAACTCGTCATTTAACATTAGGTATATCTTCAAATGCTATCCCTCCCCGCTCCCCCCACCCCACAACAGGCCCTGGTATGTGACATTCATAGGTGGGAATTGAACAATGACTTGACTTTTTCTAACAAGATTTGGTAGTGTTTTCACATCTTTCTTTTGTGTATTTTTTAACACATAAAATGACAAAATAAGAGCTAAAATATTCTAACTTTCCAGAATATAGTAAACTTATGTTAGTCATAGGAAAAAATAACAAGAGAATGGCAAATATTTCAGTACTTTTATAGACTTGTTCTCTCTCTGAGTGGGCTATATAACCAAGAATAAAATTTAAAAAAATTAGTTAACATAGACAGTTTATATATATTTACATATATATATATATATTTACATATATATATATATAACCAAAATTAGGTCTTGGATAGTGTATTAGTCTGTTTTCATGCTGCTGATAAAGTCATACCTGACACTGGGCAATTTGCAAAAGAAAGCGGTTTAATGGACCTACAGTTCCATGTGGCTGGGGAGGCCTCACAATTATGGCAGAAGGTGAAAGGCACATTTCACATGATGGCAGACAAGTGAAGAAAGTTTGTGCTAAAAACTCCCCTTTTATAAAACCATCAGATCTCATGAGACTTATTCACTATCATGAAATTAGCACAGGAAAGACCTGCCCCCATGATACAATTACCTCCCACCAGGTCCCTCTCATAACACATAGGAATTATGGGAGTTACAATTCAAGATGAGATTTGGGTGGGGACAGAGCCAAACCATATCATTCTACCCCTTGCCCCTCCCAAATCTCATGTCCTCACATTTCAAAACCAGTCATGCCTTCCCAACAGTCCCCCAAAGTCTTAACTCATTATAGTATTAACTCGAGAGTCCACAGTCCAACATCTCATCTGAGACAAAGCAAGTCCCTTCCACCTATGAGCCTGTAATATCAAATGCAAATTAGTTACTTCCTAGATAAAATGGAGGTACAGGCATTGGGTAAATACAGCCACTCAAAATGGGAGAAATGGGCCAAAACAAAGGGGCTACAGGTCCCATGTAAGTCCAAAATCCAGTGGGGCAGTCAACTTTTAAGGCTCCAAAATTATCTCCTTTGACTCCATGTCTCACATCCAGGTCACGCTGATGCAAGAAGTGGGGTTCCACAGTCCTGCGGGCTGCCACCTCTGTGGCATCACATGGTACAGCCTCCCTCTCAGGTGCTTTCACAGGCTGGCGTTTAGTGTCTGCAGCTTTTCCAGGCACATTATGTGAGCTGTCAGTGGTCTACCATTCTGGGATCTGGAGAATGGTAGCCCTCTTCTCACAGCTCCACTAGGCAGTGCCCCAGTGGGGACTCTGTGTGGGGGCTTCAACCCCACATTTCCCTTCCCCACTGCCCTAGTAGAGGTTCTCTATGAGAGCCTTATGCCTGCCACAAACTTCTGCCTGGACATCTAGGCATTTCCATATATCCTCTGAAATCTAGGCAAAGGTTCCCAAACCTCAGTTCTTGACTTCTGTGCACCCACAGGCTCAATGCCACATGGAGGCTGCCAAGGCTTGGTGCTTGCACCCTCTAAAGCCACAAGCCACAGCTTGAGCTGGACCTTGGTCCCTTTTAATCACAGCCGGAGCAGCTAGGATGCAGGGCACCAAGTCCCTAGAGTGCACACAGCAGAGGAATCCTGGGCCTGGCCAGTGAAACCATTTTTTTCTCCTAGCTCTCCCTGCCTGTGATGGGAGGAGCTGCTGCAAAGGTCTCTGACATGCCCTGGAGACATTTTCCCCATTGTCTTGGCGATTAACATTTGGCTCCTAGTTACTTATGCACATTTCTGCAGCCAACTTGAATTTCTCCTCAGAAAATGAGATTTTCTTTTCTATCATATTGTCAGGTTGCAAATTTTCCAAACCCTTATGCTCTGTTTCCCTTATGACATTGAATGCCTTTAATGGCACCCGAGTCACCTCTTTAATGCTTTGCTGCTTAGAAATTTCTTCTACCAGATACCCTACATCATCTCTCTCAAAGTTCCACACATTTCTAGGACAGGGGCAAAATGCCACCAGTCTGTTTGCTTAAAACATAACAAGAGCCACCTTTTCTCCATTTTCCAACAAGTTCTTCATGTCTATCTGAGACTACCTTAGCCTGGATTTCATTGTCCATATCATTATCAGCATTTTGATCAAAGCCATTCAACACGACTTTAGGCAATTCCAGACACTCCCACATTTTCCTGTCTTCTTCTGAGCCCTCCAAACTGTTCCAACTTCTGCCTGTCACCCAGTTCCAAAGTCGCTTCCACATTTTCAAGTGTCTTTTCAGCAGCACCCCACCCTGCTATCAATTTAGTGTATTATTCGTTTTTACACTGCTGATAAAGACATACCCAAGACTGGGCAATTTACAAAAAAAAAGAGGTTTAATGGTCTTACAGTTCCACATGGCTGAGGAGGCCTTACGATCACGGTGGAAGATGAAAGGTACATGTCACATGGTGGCAGACAAGTGAAGAGAGTGTGTGCAGGGAAACTCCCCTTTTATAAAACCATCAGATCTCCTGAGATTTATTCACTATCACAAGAATAGCATGGAAAAGAACTGGCCCAATGATTCACATACATGAATCATCACTAGGTCCCTCCCACAACACGTGGGAACTGTAGGAGTAAGATGAGGTTTGTATGGGGACACAGCCAAACCATATCATATAGCCTACTAAAATATCAGTAAGTTGAATTTTAACTATAATCAAACAGTTGACTTTTATTGATAGGGAGTGGATATTGAGAAAGAAATACATTTATGAAGAAACTGCTATAGAATGAAAAAATTTGATGGTTTTCTACTTGAGATGTTTTCTGTCATTAGACATCTTAGTAGAATCAAATGAATCCTTTACAAAAATCTTCATTTATTCCCTATTAATGTGGCAAACACATGTAAATGACATAGTCATTAGCATGGATGAGTAGGTCATAAATCTGCATTTTCACATTAGTGGGTTGAGTCACATTTGAATTCACTAAATGAATATAACACATTTTCTTTCACGAGTCAAAATTCCAATAATAGATTTTAAGATTGTTTCATGAAAATTAGATCCTTCCGTTGCTTTCTTCTATCTTGCCCTTTGACTTTCTGCAAAGACTTTCATTCTTTTAGCCAATTTCCTCAGTGAAAAGAACAAGACAGAGGAAGTTTTGAGCTTTGACATGCTCGTGATATCATTAGCAGGAATACTGTGCATTAATGCAAAGCTGCCTGGCCCTGTAGTGGTCAGGTCCCCTGCCTTAAAAGGCTTTGAGGTGGTGTAATTATGAATTAAGGCATAGAATAGTAAATTTGGATAGTATGTTGTAAAGGAAAACTGAAGGCTTTGGTGATATAAGACCCTCACTTCCCCTAATCTCTTGTTATTCAATGAAGAATGATCATTTTGATGGTCTTTTATTACTACAATCTAATATAAATGAAGGCTTGTTCAGCTGTCTGTGTTTTATGTACTGCTTCCCGCAGCACTGGGACCCTTCCATATTATCTGACATTACAGCATCACATAGGGAGTTGCCTTAGTGGTTTGCTCTCCTGAGGAAATCCTATTATACACTTTGAGTCCGTTCATCCATGATTCCCTGGGAGAAAATCATTTGTGTTGTTGAAATGTATTCACTTAAATGTTTAAAATCTGGGAGTCCTGGAGATTTTTTATTGGGGAAAAATAATTTTACATCTTGTGTTATATTTTGATTTTCGATTCTGACCTGATATCAGCAAAGCAATCTAAATATCTCCAGAGCAAAAGTGAAAGCAAGGAGATGACAAGAATCATAAATATTCTACTATTTTTGTGGTAAATAGCTCCATGACTTAGTTCCTAAATTCAAAACTCCTCAAAGGATGCTGCCCCATTGCAGCATTGGTACCCAGCACAATGTCTGGAGTGCAATGACCACTTAATAAGCAGTTGTTGAATGCATGGCAATGTGAATGAGAGGAAAGAGAGGCAGAACAACAACCTATCTCCATTCTTCTTTATGGACATCTGAAAATGCCCTGAGAAAATCTTATGTACTTTTCTGACCTGAGACTATCATAAGGCAGTACTTCCAAGGTATATGTAAAGCTAGAAGGAAAACAGTCAGCTTCTTCATGCTCCCAAGGGCCACTTGTATTTCAAAGGCAAGTATAAGCCTTAATAGCCAGAAATTCTTGGCAATAGTGCCAAAGAAATGTTAAGCAATAGTGACAGAAAATAAGTTATCTTACATTCTACAGGTAGGTTTGTAGAGTACAACAGCCTGACAGGTGCCTGTCAAGAAAATGATGTTCGATGAGCTATAAAGCGTATTTAATATGCTAACCCATTTAATTAAAGCACCATATGGACCTTGATGATTTGTTTAACTTTGTTCAGTTAATATATGTTAAAGTAAACACAGTATATCTATACTTAAAATAAATGAAGCACACATTTTTTGAGTAGTGTAATAAATGTATTTTGGATCAAATGTGTTCATTTAAAGTCACAGATGTAACTGCATTAAAATGAATACACAGTTGTCATTAAAACAAAATATATTTTCTTGTTCAATGAATTGAACTACAAGAAAATAGTGTTTTATTGAATAACCACTAATTAAACAAATTGACTTCTGATATTGCACAATTCATTTATTCACATACTTCCAGAGTGTTGCTGTCATGCTCCAGAATTACACTTGTTTTCCAAAAAGCAAAATATCCCAATGTTTCTATGTGACAAATGACATAGACAATTTACAAAATATTAAATACAATTAATGATTGTTTTAACATTAAATTTTTATAGAGAAATATAAGGATCCCATTTTTCATACAAAATTAGTAATAGTATATTTACTAAATTTATGTTTTTCTAAAAATATATATTACTCATTTGTAGAAAACCTATGAGAAAATTTGTTACAGTATGCATAGCAGTATAAATTGAAAATATTTTAATCACATGTGTAATCAACCTTAAATTTGCCCACAAATACAATCTCATAAGGAAAATTTTGAGACTATTTTGCAAGAAAATATTCCCCAAATCAGAAAAAAATTATATACTTTAGATAACTCTATGATAGCAAATGTGAAGAAACATAGGAAAAAGCTGAGACATGACCTAAATATCCAAAAATATTGGAAAATTTGAAGAAATTATGAACTGTGTACTTGTTTACATAGTATTTTTCCAGTAAAAGGGTAATTATGGAAATACAGAAAACTCCTTTTGCTTCAGCTGTAAATTTTAAAAGATACAAAATTTTAAATATAGTTTATTTATAGATGCACACATTTATTATATAAAAATATATATATTTAAAAATTTCAGGCCAGGAATGGTGGCTAATGCCTATAATCCCAATTTGGGAGGCTTAGGCAGGATGATTATTTGAGGCCAGGAGCTCAAGACCAGCTTGGGCAACATAGGGAGACCCCGTCTCTGCAATTTTTTTTTAAACAGCTAGACATGATGTTGCATGCCTATAGCCATAGATGATCAGGAGGCTCAGGCAGGAAGATTGCTTGAACCCAGGTGATTGAGGCTGCAATGAGCCATGATGGCACCACTGCCCTTCAGCCTAGGCAACAGAGTAAGACCCTGTCCAAAAAAAAAAAAAAAAAACAAAGCCAAAATACTCTTAAGTGATAATATTAAGATAGTGGAAACAGGAATAATCTTTTACTCTCTTCATTATTTATTATCTTCTGAACTTAAATAATTTTTATTAAAGATTAAAATCTATAAAACATAAACAATTTCTTGCAATCTTGCTTTTTTAAATCTCTTTCACTTAGGATAAATTTTGTGACCCAGTTTCTTGATGAAAATATTATCAAAAGATAGATTCTTTTTTTTTTTTTTTTTTTTAAGATGGAGTCTCGCTCTGTCACCCAGGTTGCAATGCAGAGTCACAATCTCAGCTCACTTCAACCTCTGCCTTCCGGGTTCAAACTATTCTCCTGTCTCAGCCTCCCAAGTAGCTGGGATTGCAGGTGCCCACCACCATGCCTAGCTAATTTTTTGTATTTTAGTAGAGACGGAATTTCATCATGTTGGCTAGGTTGGTCTCGAACTCCTTAACTCAGGTGATCCGCTCGCCTCAGTCTCCCAAAGAGCTGGGATTACAGACATGAGTCACTGTGCCCGGCCAAAAGACAGGTTCTTAACAGGACTACTTATGAAGTTATAAAACACTTTTAACAAATGCTATAACCATATCTTTATAGAAAGCATATTTGTCCATTTATCTCTAATGGTTCCTTGTACGGTGATTTTCTTGTAAATATTAAATGCTACAATGGTTTAATTAATGATCGTTACTCTTTCATCCTCATCTTTATTTGAAGGTACATTATGTTTAGACCAAAACATTAAAAAATAACATTGCTTAATAGCAACTATTTCAAAATTTCAAAAGTACAGAAAGTTGACAAATGCTACTAAAAGGTAGAAAAATGTAGTTGGATCTAAGAACTTGCATGAGCCAGAGGAGTAATGCAGATAAGGTTTCTAAACAAAGAGGACGTCAAAGATGTTGATCTAGAGAAATGGTACAAATGAGAACTACAGGGGGGAGAATAGGGGGAAGAAAAGATGATGAAGTAAAATAGGACATGTAATTCAAGAAATGAAGGCTCTTAATGTACGTTTGTAGAGAACTTTCAGTCTTTTGATCAGAGAATGAGCCAATTCTTGAAGTAGCATAGTTTCCTCTAAGGATGTTTTAAGTCAAAGATACTAGCAATAGATAGGTGTTATGTTTCTTCTCCTAGTAAGATAATACGATTTTATTATTTAAGGATTTTCCACCTTAGAATAATTTTCTTAGCTATAAAAAATTGCAAGTGTTATGATGAATTAAGCGATAACAGAAATACATATATTAAGAATTGATTCTTCAGCTTTCAAATTTATATTACTAAGGTTTTGCATGTACTGTCTCCAGAACATTTCATAGTATGTTCATATTTCTTTTTCTTTTTAAGTCAAATTATATTTTACTGTACATTAATTTTCACCATTTTTTTTTAAGAACGAAAAATGTTCTGGACATCTTTCCAAGCATCCTAATAGGATAAAAGAAAATTACTCAAGTAAAATTGAGAAAAATTATTTGAATTTTCACTTCACTATGTGTGTAATTTATCCTTAGTCTAAACTGATAGGTGGTTTACAGTTTTCTTTTAAAATACGTGATTCTTACAGTAATTCTTTGAAATAAGTTTGGTAGACTATTTAAAACATTAAGAAATTCATACTCAGATGGGTTAAATGGATTCAGAAATTCAGCCAAATACTACCTTTGGGAATAAAGCTCAGGGATTTCAGAATCCTGGTATTGTACACTAATTAAAAATGCTCTTTGCGAGACTCCATCTCAAATAAATAAATAAATAAATAAACTCTTTTCCTGTAAGCAAATATATTGATTTGCCTATACCATGTGATTATTAACAAAGATATGTATCTTTAAATATGCAGAAGCATTACAATTTAGGATCAATATAAAAGGAACTGAAAAAAGTATCTCTTTATAATAACCTAATATATATGGAAAACATATGATATGTCCTATTTTTTTCAGAACCATCTTCTGAGTACAAGCCATCACTATTCAAAAATTGATGATGGCAACTCCCCTCTGGGTATATACCCATAAACATTGGCAGCAGGGACTTGAACAGATATTTGTACACTTGTGTTTATAGCAGCATTATTTACAATAGACAAAACATGTAAATAGCCCAAATGTTAATTGACACAAAAATGAACAAACAAAATATGGTATAAATACAATGGAATATTCTTGATCCTTAAAAAAGAAGAACATTCTGACACATCATACTGCAGTATAAATGAATCTTACAGTTATTATGCTAAGTGAAATAAGTCAGTGACAAAAGGACATATATTGTATGATTCTACTATATGAGACACTTAGACTAGTCAAATTTATAGAGACACGAGGTAAAATGGTGGTTGCCAAGGGTTCAGGGTGGGACAAATGGGAAGTTAGTGTTCAATGGACAGAGAATTTCAGTTTGGAAGGATGAAGGAATAAGCTCTGGAGAAAGAGACTGTTATAAAATGTGAATATACTTAATGTCACTAAGCTGTACACCTAAAAGTGGTTAAAATGGGAAATTTTATGTATATTTTACCACAATAAAAATTTGGTGAAAACATCAATGTGATTAGTACATGAATCCAAATAAGTCATTAGTGGTATTAACTACATGAAATTTCAGTTTTCTGAATTTACTCTCTAAATTTGTTGTCATTTATAAATAAAGCATAGTGAAACAATAGGGAAAATAATATATTATTCTAAATAAGAAATAACTGAATGAAATTTAGCAAATACTATCTAGAAACTATCATTAGATAGCAAGAGAAAAGAAAAAGACAGCACTTTTCAAACCATCTAAATCAACTATATAAGGAGTAGACAGAATTATAGCATTAAAAAATGCCAATAAAAGTATCTTATCCAATTGAAAATTACAGTATGTCTTCTGTAAGAATACCTTTTTCTGTAAACATTTTATTCCCACATCTTCTTTCCTAAAATAAAATAAACTCTTAGAAATTTTCAAAAGGAACATCTTTGTGGAAGTAGAAAAGTTAAGCTTTAACATCAAGAGCAGAAGACTGAAGAACTGGATGACATTTATGCCCTAAGCTATATGGTGAACACATCTAATGCCACAAGTCATCTTTCTTCCTAAAATGAAATAAGCATATGATTGATCAGCAGGATAGAGTCAAGAATTTGAAGGTCTAATACAAACTGGGTTGAATCCTTGTATCTCTATCATCTGCAGGTCAGAACCTAAGAAAATTATTTAAACCTGAGAGGACTCCCAGAATGAAAGGTGGTAGCCTGAGTGATCAAAAGATTCATAGAGATACTCAGCATCCAATATGGTTTCTGGACAGTGGACTGGCAGTGGCTAAATCAGATGTAGTGTAGTCCATGAGAGACATCAGAGGTGGACTTGTGGATGAGCAGAAGCTGGTAGTGAATGAAGAAGGCATCTCTGGATTTGGGAAGAATGCCACTGAAAGCATGGATACTGATGGCCAGCCATCATGGAGTGCATGCTACAAACACTTTAGAAGAGTATGAGGCAAGGATAAAAGCTCATACTGGAACGTGAGTCAGCACCAATCATTTCAGCAGAGCCCAGAGAAAAGCAGAGTGGGAGCCTTACCTCATGTTCTTTCTCTGAACCAAGAAAAAAATAAAATGCCCTAGAATGTATCTTACTCCTGAGAATGAGGAAAAGGAAAAGAGGAACAGGGGTGGGGTGACAATCCAGAATATAACTGAACATTTAACCAAAAGAAACTATTGTGTACTGGAGGTAATTAAAGAAACATGACAAAGGGAAAGAGAAAAAGGGGATATTAACTAAGTGTGGCCCAGTTAACAAGAAATAAGGAAAGTTTCAATTTAGTATACCAGAGACTTATGACTGTTTACATATTAAATCTGCCATACCCATCTGGGAACCACTCCTTTAGATGATGCCAAGTGACTCTATTAATTTGGAAAAATAACACCCTAGAATTTAATGTCTGTTGGGGTTAGAGAAGTGGAATGATTTGCTCAAAGAAACATAAGATTATTTAGAGAAAAGTCCCTAGCTTCCAGATCCAATACCCTTTCCCAATTGTAACATAATGACCTGTTGATGATTATGATTAGTTCTTATTGAACATTTATAATGATGAAAATATAAGAATAGAAAAGGATTTCCAACTTCAGGCTGTATATTCAAATCCTAAATCTTTTGTGAATTATTAAAATACCTATTAAAAACAATCATTAAAGACAAAGATGTTTGTTGCCCCAGTGAGAAAGACTTTCAGAAATAAGTCAAACAACTTGTAGCTCTGCATGTGTACTTTTTTTTTTGAGGTTGATTTTATAATATGAATAATGGATAAGGCCTTAGTGATTGACTTCCAAATATCTTCATTTATTAAAACATGAAACAAAAGGAAAGTTTAGTGGACAACCACATTGTTGTGATTATTTTAGAAACATGGCCTTTGAACAATCAGAGTATTACATGGGTATTGATTAAATTGGAATTTAAGATGTTATCTTAAAGTAGTGCTGATTTGAAGTGCTTTTACTTTCAGAAAAATTCCAGTAAATTACTTTGCTTAGCTTGCACCAACCACAATTTAAGACATTGGTAATGAACAGTTAAAATTTGTCCATCTGTCAAACTGTGTTTGATGACAGTGTATGTTGTAAGAGTTGTGTGATGTATCAGCATTTGAACAACAATAATGAAGAACAAAAAAAAGGTAGTTTTCTTTGAATCATTACTTAAATATCTGTCTTGTGCCTACAGCTCAGAAACTTGACAGAAATATGTCTTTTTTCATGAAACTTAAAATCACCATTCCTGTCTTTAATATCTAATCAATCTGTACTTTGAGGCATTAGGTAGTTACTTCTTTATTTTAAAAAGCATTAGCCTTTCAGAATTGCTGTTTCTTGCAGAATTACAGTCTATTATGATAAAATTGTTCACATAATGAAGAATGGCCAGGATGTAGCCACTTTCCCTGGTGCTGCTAATATAAGAAATAGGAGAGATGGTTCAAAGCCTTCTACAGACTTTGATTTAGGACTAATCCCTTAAAAATCGTTATGGCCTCATGCCTCTCACATTACAACAAAGTAGGCTACTTCTCTTCCTATTACGTCTTGTTTGTAAATATGATTAAATGAGCATATTAAAAATAGCTATTAAAATCATAATTATTCAAAATGATTTTTTTGTATTAAATGTTCATAGGGACTTTTTCTTTTTTCCACTGTGAATTAGATATATTATTAATTCCAAACTAAGCTCTCTCCATTTTAGTCAGATAGCAAAAATCTATATCAATGTACAGGAAGGTTTATCAATTAAAATTAATTTGACACCCTAATGGTACATAGTAGTATAAGACATTCTTTTTAAAGTAGTCTTACAAATCATGAGAAGATGGCCTCAATGATATTCAAAAAGGCGGTACATTCTGCTGCCAACATAAGATAAATTCATGCAGTCATACAGTGTCTATGTGTTAAGAGCAGCCTGGTCTAAGAATAAAATATTTCCATGCCACAAATCTCTTTCACCACCACTTTCCCATCCCTCAGCCTCCACTCCCCACTCACCACCATAGTTAGAAGTATCACTATTACAACTCTGCAGATCCTGAATATGCCTAGGTTGGCATACTGCGGCTCTATCATGTTCATCTCACTCTTATTCTAGGACTGAGTAACATTTTAAAAGTCTATTTAAAAAAAAAGTTGCACTTGGAGTCTGAAATCAAAATCTATGCTCCTTAAATGCACAGGGGGACTAGATTTATAGCATCCACCACATGAACTTAACCAAATGTAAAATTGTATGACTATTGTACTTTTTCTGTGCAGGTATTTCTTTGACTATAGTAACGTATTGTAACAGACAAAAGCACAAATGTGGTGTCTACTTCTACCAACAAGTTACTTAACCTCATGTGCCTCAATTTTCTTATTTCTAAAATAAGGGTAATAATGATACCTGAAATCAAGGAATGCTGTGAAGAATACATAAACTAACATGCATGAAGTATTTAGAGTAACTAAAACAATAAGTACCATGGAGATACTAGCTCTCATTAAGAATTCATGATTCTAGAATGAAATTTTAAAATAAGTTATAGAATTTGAAGAAGAAAGTTTTAAATTCCAATTTGCTTTGTTAAAATTGCACATAACTCTATATATCCTAGGTAGACATGATTGACAGTAGCCAAGAGTGAACCACAACTATTACCAACGTTTATTAAGAATAAGGAGTTAGGGGTCTGGGCTCAGTGGTTCATGTCTGTAATCCCAGCATTTTAGGAGGCTGAGACGGGTGGATCACTTGAGGCTGGGAGTTCAAGACCACTCTGGGCAACATGGCGAAACCCCGTCTCTACCAAAAATACAAAAATTAGCCCAGTGTGTTGGCACATGCCTGTAATCCTAGCTACTTGGGAGGCTGAGACACAAGAATCACTTGAACTGCGAGGTGGAGGGAGGTTGCAGTGAGCTGAGATTGCTCCACTATACTCCAGCCTTGGTGACAGAGCAACACTGTCTCAGAATAAGGGAATAAGGAATTAGAAGTCTAAGTAAGTTGGATAAATTGAATAGAAGAGTCTAACATCCTTATTATTTCAGTTTTCACAAAGGGGTTATGGAGAATAGTTGCACATAATTCTAAATTGACAATGGAACAAGTTGGATGAAACTGTAAATATTAACTACTATATCTATAATTATAAATATTAACTACCTATATCTAGGTATATACTTGAAGTCTCATTCAATTAAAAGCAGAACATCTGATAATTTTTACCTTACTGAAAACTCTGCTTTTCAGAAAGTTGAGTAAGGGTTTCATTTTAGATCTTATTTTGTCAAGGAAGCATCAGTTTGTAAAATGGAAGTGACAGGAATCTTGGGAGATGTTCATATCGTCTAAGGTGCCATAAAGCCAAGGAAAGGAATGCTTTGTAGAGTCTAATATGTTCCCTAGATTTTAAGAAAATCTTCTGAACAAAATGAGTTCATGAAAAAGATAGCTGTGCTCAAATGCTGAAAGCTTTAAAAAATGAAAGTTTTATAGCCTCACAGATTTCCTAATGAGAAAGCAAACATACATCTAATAAGCTAATGTAGTTATATAGAGATAAAGCTTTCTGTTGGGCTTAGCTTTTATAGCAGAACATATAAAAAGTGGAAGTAAGCACAAAATGAAGAATAAATTGTAAGAAAACTGAAAGAAACTCTAAAACATGGAAAAAGGCATAGGTGAAAATATTGAGTACAACATAAATTGTGTTTTATATTATGCATGTTCTAGAAAAACAAGGCAAAGTTAAGTTTATTGCTTGAGTCATTGATGAGAGAGAAAAGAGATCTATTCATCTTGTATTTTACTTCCATTTTGCCTGTTTACCAAGAGCTAAGAAATGGAATAAATATGGATAAGAGTTGAAATTAAAATTTAAGATAGGAGAGGGACAAATGGGATTTAAATTAAACAACCTTTAGTTTCCTCTCTCAAATATATTCTGTTCTACAGATTATAAAAACCTATGTGCAGGCATTAAGTCTATTACACCAGCCTTACCACAAACACATAAGTAATGCATTGTACTATAGTGTTACAGCAGCTGCAACATCACTCAGACTATAGGAATTTTTCAGCTTCATTATAATCTTTTGGGACTTCTGTCATATATACAGTCTTTTGTTAACTGAAACTTTGTTATGTGGTACACCACTATACATGAAAGTAGCTGTTTTTTTAATTGGGATAAAAGAAATGCAACCTTAAAAATTCTTTTGTTATGCATTGTAATATACAGAAAGTAGTGATGAAATATTTGAAAATTATCTTACCATAAAATATTTCTTATTTTGAAGCTGTAGTGAAAAAATATATATGCTGGTTGCAGTTAAACAAAATTACTTTTTGTAATCACAAAGCAGTTTGTGAAAACAAGCAGATTGAGTCAGATAGCCCATCTTTTGATAAAGTTACTAAAGCAGTTAATCCATATCGATTAAGCTAAAAAGGACTCAAGTTAAAAATCAATTCTATCTACCAGAAAATTGGTTCGGCTCCAGCGAAATAATTTGGTGATCCTGTCTAGAATCACTGAGTATTGATTCTTCAGAATCAGACTATGAAGTTGCAACTTTGATTCCCCAGAGATTTTACAGGAAAAAAAATAGTCATCATAAATTAGACTTGAGAGTTGTTCTGATGCATTGAGGGAAAAAATGAAAGAAATTAGCATCACCTTTGGTAACTAAGGGTTTCTTTTCTCTCTGTAGGAAAATATAGGCTTCAAATCTCAAATAACATTGTCAGTTATCTAGTTATCTAATAACATATCTTAGTTATCAAATATTTATCTAAATTTCTCTCCAATTAAAGCTTATTCTCTATGTATTTGTATATACAGACATTCAGTCAGCTAATGTTTATCATGTGCTTACTAAATGTGATGTCATAGCCCTTTTAAACAGAAGTAAAAATAGTTTGTATACAATAAAAAGACTTAATTTACAAAATGGTGTTTTAAAGTGTTTCTGGGTTTCTTTGCTAACAGAATAAATCTCAATATAAATTTATAAATTTATGCAAGAACATTTTCTGTTAAGAAAACAAATCAAACCAAAAGAATTCTCTAAGAATAGAAAGGCTACTACTTTATGCAAGTTGTAACACTCACTTTAAGTTAACCAAATTTTGACCCTCAAATCATAAGTACGTTACTGTTTTGGTTAAGGGCCTGCCAGGATTTTCTTCATCCCTGTTTGCTGATATCCTTTGGATTGGTTATCCTCTAGTAAGTATGTGTTATATACTTATATGGTATATACATTATCGATGTGCATATATTTGTGTTGTATATGTTACAGTAGTGACAAATTAATGATATTGTGATGTGTGTACTTGGCAATTATAACAATTTATACAAATTGCTATGTGAACATAGATGAAAACACAATATAGATTACAACTTGGACTGGAGCAGGTAATTAATTGATGGAGGAGAGAAGAGAAGCTATCATTTATAAAATGCACCAAGGACAGTTCTTTGCATTCATTCTCATATTGATTTTACAAAGCAATTTATGATTATTAGTATCTCCATTTTATGGATGAAAAAAACTGAGACTCACTGATCCATATGAACCCAGAGCTATATGATTCTAAGTCCCCTTCCAATATATGGCTTTGCAAATTTGGGGTTTAGTGATTAAATTTAATTAAGCTTATGAGCAAAGCATGCAGAAGTAGGAAAATTTAGAACATGTTCAAGAAATAGAATTTTCTTGGTTTAATTTGTGATTAAGAGACAGAGGAGGGAATGGAGTGGTGAGACCAGGAAGACAAGTTGGAACGGATCATGTAAATCCTTAAATGGAAAAATGAGAAAGGAATGTATTTTACTGGTAGTGAGAGTCATTGAATATTTTGCTTGAGGGTATAATGTGATTGAAACTCTTATAACTTTCTACTTCCCTACATAACTCATTGCCGTCTCTTTTACTCTTCTGTTGATAGTAACAAATTACCCCAAGTGTCACAGCTGAAAACAACAAATATTTATTATATCACAATTGCTGTGGCTCAGAAACCCAGAAGCAACTTATCTGGGTAAGTCTGATTCAAAGTCTTTTAAGAAGGTGCAGTCAAGTGGTTTCATCTGAAGGTTTCACAGGGTGTGTGGGAAATTGGAGATCTATTTCTAAGATCACTCAAGTGATTGTTGACAATCCTCAGTCCTTCACTATGTGGGTCTTCCATGGGGCTGTCTCAGACCCAGGTAGCTGACTTAGGATAAGGAATATAAAAGAGAATGAGACCAAGTAAGAGAGCAGGTGAAGACAAAATCCACAGTCTTTCAGTAAACTACTCTTGGACGTGACACTCCATCACTTTGCTGTATTCTATTTGTAAGAAGTGAATCAATAAGTCCAGCCCAAACTCAAGTGGAAGGCATTGCACAGACTTGTGAACACCCATAGCTGTATGATTCCAAGTCCAAGAAAACAAAGCAAGCAGAGAACCTCTTACTCTTTGGAGCTTATCATAATGTTGAAACGTAGAAATATGAGGAATGATAATATGGGTTATCATTTATGCCACACGAAGATGAGCATAAAAAGATATTTGTTAGCTCTACTGTTAGTTGCTAAACTCACCTTGAGTCCTTTGAGACAAAAAGAATTATATCACGTAGAACTCTAGCTTATATTTCCTATTAAAGGTTTTTATTTTTATTATTTTTATTCCATACTGCTTTGGATAATATACACCTCAACTAGGTATTCATTCTATAATGCAACAGGCAGTGATTGTTGGGGGTTTTCTTAGGGGCTGCCTACCATGCTACCTCTGGCCTTGCTTATATTATTCACCTAGAGTTATTCAAATTCAGTAAAAATATTTCAATGACTACCTTTCTCAATGATCTCTTCTCTGACATGTTAAACTTTATTTGTTTGACCTCAAGAAATAAAAGCAAAGAAAAACAATAAACCATTGGCTTCACCATGCACTTGGACACATCATTTTGTTTCTTTGGTAAGATCTAGGACATCTACTCCACTTGTGTCCTCAGAACACTGAGCAAAGTGCTAAATACAATATATGCCCAATAGAACTATATTGGCAATAGAAAATTAATTGAAATCATTTTTGGAGTATTACCTGTATATGTTCACCCTTACTTTTAATTTTTGATTTTGATTGATAATTTTTTGAATACTAATTGAGTGGCTCAAATAGCATTTCAAAGTCACTTCTATGGGATAAGAAGCATGTTTTGCTTTGTTTTGGCATTTCCTGAAGCATTTCTTGTACTGTTTAATGTGCTAAAGTGTACAGGATTTTAGAAGTTCAGAATTTTCAGAAATTCTATGTAATTTTTTGGATTTTTAAAACTCATTTGACCAGCAGACCCTTTGGGAAAATGTTAGCTGACTTCATACATCATGGGGAAAAAATGTAAGCTAGTTTACCTGCTAATCAGTATGAGACCAAAACAGTGATTCACCTTCAAATGTGATCTGAGTTTTTTGTAGCCAGAGAGTCCTTGGAGTATTGCAAAAATTTAACAAAACAGTAAAAAAAATCCTCTTTATAGTGGAATTTCATGCCATTATTTTGGGTTTCCCATGTACTAAAACCTCAAAACGGTAACAACAACAAGAAAACAAAGCAAGCAAAGAGAAAGCCTCTTAAGAGGTTATATTGTTGAAACATAGAAATATAATGAGGAATTATAATATGTGTTATCATTTACGCCACATGAAAATGAACATAAAAAGATATTTCTTAGCTCTTGTATTAGTTGCTAAACTCTCTTTGAGTCCTTTAAGGCAAAAAAAAATTATATCACATAGAATTCTAGTTTATATTTCTTATTAAAGATTTTTCTTTTTATTTTTCCTTTCTTTCCATAGCACTTGGGATAATATACTCCTCAACAATGTTTGCATTCTATAATACCCCATATTGTCAATTGATTATAAGCATAAACCACTACATAGAAAAGGTAGAAAGCAAAACTGTCACAGCAATGGTGATCTCAGCTATTTTTAAAAGAAGCTTAATTTTTTTCTCTCCACAGGAAAAGTTGTTTTGACACCCACCCACTGAACAGTAAAATAAAGCTGCATTGATTTTGTTTTCCCCACCAGGAATGGCACTTTACTGGATTCATCTTCCACTTAGATTAGGCACACAAAAATTAATGAATTTTAACAGAGCTAAATTCAGCTTCATTTTGTAGCCATTTTCTTTATGTATTTACAATATGATCTTAAACTTTTATAAATCATTTGCTTTGAAATATATTTAAAGCCATTTTTACTCAGTCCACGCTGAGTAAAGGTTTTCATCCAGAAGAGATGTCAGGATATTTTAGCGATTAGACTAAAACAAGCCCAAAGTAATAATAACATGGCATCTTTCACCAGAACAGAAGAAAATGTTCCCCTATTCATTATTGATGTTTGTATAATACTGAGGTGCCAATAGAGATGAGCCTTAGTTTTGGCTGGTGCAAGCGAATAAGCAATCAGTTAAATCAGAGCACAAAGCTGTTAATTCAAATCTTTGCAGAAGATAGTAAATTATTCAGAAACCTAATCTATCTATCAAAAATTGCACTGAGTAAAAGGTGGGTTTGAATACTAATATATTATACAAAAATTGAATTATAGCATTTAAATCATTGAATGCAGTGAAAATTGGATGAGATGTGGCATGCAAGTAAATAAAATACTAATTTCCAACTTTAGGAATTACAATTTACGTGGTGGTTTAAGCTTTCAGATGATGTGTAATTGGATGTCTTAGCTTTACTCTAAGAAAAAGTTCCAATTAAAAGAAAAGCATCTATTGTTTACATTTAATACAACTTTGAGGGTTTAAAAGCACTTCATTATAGAATTTAGAGACTAAATAATGTACTTAGACTCTAGCTAATTTTAGACAATAAGTGCTTTTTGTTTTTTTTCTTTCTTTCTTTCTTTTCTTTTCAAAAGCAAGACCAGCAACTTTGGGAAAACCTACTGTCAGGTAATTGCCGTATGGCAAAAACCATGATTACTTTTGAACCAAGGTAACCTAATACCAATACCTAATACCAATTACCAATTACTTTTGCAACAATCCAATAAAGTAGCAGGATTCTGACTACTCTGAACCTTTGCAATATAAGAAAATTCTGAAATACAGTGTATTCAAAAGCAGCATATACATTTGATAAAAAAGATGAACAATATCTTTATTTTAAAGTATATTTCTACACAATGTATACTTGCACTTATCTTCAAACTGATTTTGTAATTTGTTATAGTATTGTTTAGTGTTAGCCTAAGTAGTAATCTCTGCTATTTTATCTATTAAATGTGAATAATTAAAGAGGGTAAATTTGGGTAAACTGATTTACTAACATTTATTAATTAAATTGGGTAACTTTAGGAAAACTACATTTTATTATCACATTTGTTCTCTTGTAAAAAGCATGTCAATACCTAGGAGACAATAGATGAATGCTTTTATTCCCAATAAGGCAATCATTTTCAGAATGAGTTTTATAAAGAAACTAGTAGTCATATTTCAACTTGATTATTTGACCATCACAATTTTATAGATTGAAAGGAGTGTTTGAAATCACAGGGCATGGGTAGTAGTGGAATTGCATTTTTTTAAATTACCTATAACTTTTTTAAATGTCACTGCCTTAGAAATTCTTAGGGTATGTAGTCTTATCACCATTAATAAGAAAAGAAAAATTATTTAAAAATGGGGAAGATAAAAGAAGTTGAAATGTTTTTTTGGAAGGACCAACAGAATCCACTTTACAGTGACATACATGAAATGAGCAATGTTTAGTATATTGTAGTCAATACCCCATCCCATTCATTTAAATTTTGCAAATAATTTCATCAGGAGTAAATGTGAAAATGGACCTAGAGAATTGTGAGTATAATTTTTTTTAGTGTCGTGTCATTTTGTGTATGTTTGTATATATTTAATTTTTAAGAATAACTTTAATTGCATATATGAACAGACTTTAAATTGTATGGTTACTGATTCAGTATCATCTAAAATATATGTATTCATTAATTTCTCTACAAATCTTTTACTGAGTGTATACTGTATGTGAACATAGTATGTGCTAGAGTTAAAATGATAATATATGACAAGCACCTGCGTTCAAAGAACTCCCAAGTAAATCAGCAATGGTCATGAAAACAAAGTTTCATTACAGAGTGATAAATGTCAATAGAGTAGGGCTCTATTATCTTAACTTGGACATGGTTAGACTCCACTTATTGTGGTAAGTGACTCTAGTTACCTTGTTTATTCCAGCCATTATTACCGAGTTACATATGACTGCTCAGCCTGCAGCCTTTTAACCAAGATTTCAAATGGTTATTGAGTTATCATTCCTTCTTAGAATTAACATAGACATAGTAATACTCCTTTCATCTATCTGTCTATCTTCTTTTTTTATTATTATTGTTATACTGTAAGTTTTAGGGTATGTGTGCTCAATGTGCAGGTTAGTTACATATGTATACATGTGCCATGCTGGTGTGCGGCACCCACTAACTCGTCATTTAGCATTAGGTATATCTCCTAAAGCTATCCCTCCCACCTCCCCCCACCCCACAACAATCCCCAGAGTGTGATGTTCCCCTTCCTGTGTCCATGTGTTCTCATTGTTCAATTCCCACCTATGAGTGAGAATATGCGGTGTTTGGTTTTTTGTTCTTGCGATAGTTTGCTGAGAATGATGATTTCCAATTTCATCCATGTCCCTACAAAGGACATGAACTCATCATTTTTGATGGCTGCATAGTATTCCATGGTGTATATGTGCCACATTTTCTTAATCCAGTCTATCATTGTTGGACATTTGGGTTGGTTCCAAGTCTTTGCTATTGTGAATAGTGCTGCAGTAAACATACGTGTGCATGTGTCTTTATGGCAGCATGATTTATAGTCCTTTGGGTATATACCCAGTAATGGGATAGCTGTGTCAAATGGTATTTCTAGTTCTAGATCCCTGAGGAATCGCCACACTGACTTCCACAAGGGTTGAACTAGTTTACAGTCCCACCAACAGTGTAAAAGTGTTTCTGTCTGTCTGTCTATCTATCTACCTATCTAACAGAAACAGGAGAACATACAGCCTTTTCATCTATGTATGCTTGTCTTTCCCAAAATTATAAGTTTATAGATTAAGCCTTTATTTTCGAGTTGACGTTGTTTTGTGTGCTTTTGCATTTGTCGTTGTACATGTTTCTCCCAATTTTGTGGCTGTAAGGCCTAGTACAGTGACTGACATATATCAAGAGCTAATTTTTAATGTGAAACACTAAGAAAGTTTATGATTAATTATATTTATGAGATTTGTTTTAAAACAGAAACAGATACCCGCAAAGATACTTGAAAGATTTGTTTTTAAATCAGGAAACTCAGTCTCTGCTCTCTCTTCATGTCTTCCTCTCTCTCTCTCTCTCTAGTGTGTGTATTTTAATAAGATAAAAGATTCCTGATAGGTGTAAAGAGACAGGAGAAAACATTGCTACTGTATCACAGCACATTCATTTTAAATTCAATTAAGGTTTCTGATTTCTATCCAAATGGAAAACCCTGCAAACCTTCCCATTCTGCTAATCTTTGGGCCATACTAATTTTCTGATTCTAACCTGTAACTGATTAACTGGACCTTTAAAGCCTTTTCTGTTACCTTTATACTTGCCTTGGTCTAGAAGAGTCTCACAGACTCTGTCTCTGCCCACGCTGATTCCAGGAAATGCTGTCTATTGTATTCAGTGACCTCTCCCGAGGAGTCAGAACTAGTTGGTGTTGATGACAGGGTTGGAGAGGTAGTCAGGGGACAGGACTGAAAAGAAGTGTGGAGTTAAATAAGTAGATAGTCATTTTAGGAAGCCTCTGTTTTCCTCTGGTTTGCATGGGGATTCATGCAAATTAGTGTAAACTAGACATCTCACTGGCAAGGCTGCAGGGACTCAGCTAGAATCTGTTTGGCATCTGTTCCTCTTGCTTAACAATTTCTAAGAGACCAAGAACAATTCAATAGCACTTATCAATCAAGGTGTTGAAAATGACATTGCTATCACTGAGTCAAATCAAATGTAAGATCCTGGGGGCTGTGATCCTGGCTCTGTACCTTTAAAACTGGTGTGATTACTGGTGTAGCTACTACCAAGCCTGAGAATGCCAAATCTGAACGTTGATGGAGGAACAGCAATGATCCTCCAGGCAAACAGATTGTTCTACTCCTTCAAAAATTCTTCAGAGGAGCAGGGAGCCCAGAGCCGGACCAAAATTTCTCCAACTCTTCCTCACTTCCAATTATGTGTGAAAGAGAAGATCTATCCACCACATCCAAGGAGAAGCTCCATCCTAAACTTGCAGCTCTTATTTCTGAGCCAGTCTTGTTGCAGTGTTGTTTTTGATTTTTTTCAAAGGAACATGAAATAAACAGTTTCTTTGTAATTTATTTTTACATGTTTCTATCAGCCCTTAGAAGTTCAAAGTATTCGAAATTTTAAATTATGTTAATTTTACACTTATAAATGAACTGAACTTAAATTACTTAACTTTCTTAAGATAATATTTGTAAATTTAAATGTGCGCCACTCTATTTTTTTCTTTTTATTTTCTTTGCTTTACTTTACTTTTTTTTAAGACAGGGTCTTGCTCTATCACCCAGGCTGAATGAAGTGCAATGTTGCTCACTGTGGCTTCAAACTCCTGGATTCAAGTGATCCTTCCACCTCAGCCTCCTGAGAATCTGAGACTACAGGTGCATGCCACCACACCTCACTATTTTATTTTCCTTTTTTATAAAGATATGTTCTTGCTATATTGCCCAAGCTGGTCTTGAACCCTTGGCCTCAAGTGACCCTCCAGCCACAGGCTTCCAAAGTTCTGGGATTACAGGCATGAACCACCTCGCCCAGCCTTGCTTTTTTTTACTTGGTGAAATTTCTAAAGAGGAAATTTGACATTCATGAATACTGGAATTAAGAATATGAGTAATATATGTGTGATTAAATTTAGAACATTTTTTCTCTTCATCTTTTACAATATATGTATTTTAACTATGAATTATTATACATTGATGGTTATATTTCTTTCTTTTTCTTTTTTTTTTTTTTTGTTTTTTTGAGACATGTCTTGTTCTGTCACTCAGCCTGGAGTGCCGTGATGCAATCATGGCTCACTGCAGCCTTGTCCTCCCAGGGGTCAGGTGGACCCTCTCACCTCAGCCTCCAAGTAGCTGGGAGTACAGGCATGTACCATCACATCCAATTAATTTTTGTATTTTTTTGTAGAAAAGGAGTTTTGCCATATTGCCCAGGCTGGTCTTGGACTCTTGGGCTCAAGCAATCCACCTTCCTTAGCCTCCCAAAATGCTGGGATTACAGGTATGACTCATTGCACCTAACCTGATGGTTATATTTCATTTACCTATTTAGAATGTTAGTATTGAACATTTTAACATATAATTATCCGATTTAATATTAATCCATTTTGATATTAATCTCATATTAATGTTCCGTAGAATAATACAGTGGTCTCTTCCTTATATGCCAGGAATATGTTCTGAGACCTCTAGTGGATGCCCGAAGCTATGGATGCTACCAAATCCTGCATACATTATATTTTTCTTATACATAGAAGCCTAAGATAAAGTTTAATTTATAAATTAAACACAGTAAAAGATAACCATACAACTAATAAGATACAACAATTATAACAATATACTGTAATAAAAGGTATGTATTGTGGTTTCTCAAAGTATCTTATTGTCCTGTAACCATCTATTTTGGAACCATGGTTGACAGCAGGTGACTGAAACTGTGAAAAACAAAACTGCAGATGAGGCGGGGAATACTGTATTTGTTGTCCTACAAAAGGAAATAAAAGTATAGTCTTCTTTAGGTAAAGATTTAAATTTTATTTAGGAACTTTAATTAACTACACTCTTTGAACTTAAAATTTATATTGTTTCCAGCTGATGTAAGTGCTACTCAGACTCTCTTGAACTTCTTTTTCAATTGTATGAATGTTTCCTAGAAAATTTTATTTGCATGAAACTCACTAACTTCTTTTTTTTATTTTGTATCTTAAGCTCTCTTTCAGATGGATTGAATGTCTGTTCCTTAGGTCAGTTGATAGTACTTGTTCTCAACTAATAATCAGTGAAGCCATATAAGTTTGGATCTTGAGATCACATGAAAACATAACAGTATTTACAAATTTAAAAATTAGAAATATTTCTTAAAGAAAAAGTTCTAGCTTAAGACCAGTTCCAAATGACTGAAGGAAGGGTCACGTGATAGACAGAAAAAGCCCCCCAAAGATACTCACTTTTTAATCTCTGGAACCTGCAAGTATGTTAACTTACATGACAAAAGGATTTAGCAAATATAATCAAATTAAGGATATCAAAATGGAGAGATTACCCCAGATTATCTGAGAGGGCTCATTATAATCACAGGGATCTTTATAAGGAGAATAGAAAGGTAAGAGCATCAGAATCATAGAAGGAGGTGTAACACTGAAACAGATTTTGGAGTGATTTGACTGTTGATGTTGGAGGTGGAGGAGGCCTGTGGATGACAGAATAAGTGTTTAAAGGTTGGAAAAGACAAGGAACAAATTTGATCTAGAACCTCCAGAAGAAATACAACCCTAAAGACATTTGATTTTAGCCACATGAAATGATTTTGGAATTCTGATTTGAGATATAGCATAATAAATTTTTATTGTTTTAAGCTGCTAACTTTATAAAATTTGTTATAGCATAGTAGCAGTAGGAAAATCCTACAGTTCTAAAAAAGATAAAGAGCAGCAATTCCCAAAAGGATATACTCATGAATTCTTACCTATTTATTCCTTTAACCTATTGAATGTCCTAACCAAATACAAAGATATGCCATTAACCAAATACAACAACATGCCTCATTAGCAACAAACACGTACTTAGGCTTTTGTCCATTTAGAAGTACTAAATATTTACTCTTCTCTCCATCTTAGACAACAAATCCTGGGGAATGTAATTATAATTTACTATTAACCTAAACACTGCCCCAGTTTATAGGCCCTAAACATTTCAACATTTTTCTTCTAACAGTCTCAAGTGGGCCACCTCTTACAAAGAGAGTAAAGTGACAAGTGTTGAATTATATATTGTAAAGTTTATAGAAGGAAGAGACCGCTGTGGACAGGAATGCTCAGAAAGAATTCTAAAGTACATCAGCCTTAGTAAAACAAGGTATGTGCTGAGAGATGGCTGCTTGGAGAGGGACAGAGAGGATGTGTGGGGAGAGAACATTCCAGACAGATATAGCATAATATGTTTGCTTGAGATACTCATATACTCATATTTTTAATTAAAAACATTTTTGTACTAAGAATTATGCATTTTAGTTGGCAGAAAGCAAACATTCAGGACATCTAGCTCTTCAATAATGATAAATGCAGCTTCCATGTGACTATTGGCATGTACAGTTTGCCCTATAGAATCATAAAGCTAAAAGCAATTTTTTGATACAAATCCTCATTGTAAAAGGGTCTCAAGATTAAAATAATTCAGTGTCTTAGGTAAAAGCTACTTTTTAAGTATGACCAGGAATACTGAAGTGAATGACTACTAACATTTTTAAAGTACATCTCAATACAATCATAGAAGAAAGGAATCTTATGATTATGTGTATGCGACTTTGTCAGATAAGAGTCTGCTCATTTCAATTTTTTTAAGTGGTTCCTAAGCTCAGATCTTAATACCAAAATAAGCTACTAAGAATACTCATTTATAGAGTAAACAACAACTAACAATTTATTTAAGTATAATTCTGTGACTTTAGCTATATGTGCCATTTAGTTCTCCTTCATAAGTCCTTATTCAACTATGGCTAAGCTACATCTAACAGGAATACTATGGTTTATATCACCTTCTATTTACCAACCTTCCTCTGTTACATATTCAATTAGTCATTGCAATAACAGGTAACTATTGGAGTAAAATGACAAATGTTGAATTATATATGGTAAAATTTATAGAATAAACAGATACCTCTTAAAGATCTATAAGATCTTTAACAAAATAGGGTATTCTCAATATTTTGTTTATGCAAAATTCAGAGAAATGAATGTTTTTCTTCATTTAATGCATTTCAATATTTTTTGGGCTTCTGTTTCTAAACTAATACTATATAAATCTATAGAGAGCTGGAATGTAGGCAGTTTCTTCTCTTTCAGTGTATTGCCTCCAAAATACCAGCTACAACTGTTAATTTCCCGGTAATTGTTTCCTCTCTAATCTCTACAATGTTTCTCTCATTGTTTCATTTTTACTCTGATGACATGATTTGAGGAAAGTTTTTTGCACATTTTTGGCCAAGTTTTTTGCACATATTGCACATTTTTCACATTTTAAAAATGAATTAAAAGTTTCCTGACTTTTTAATGATCGCCGTTCTAACTGGTGTGAGGTGGTATCTCATTATGGTTTTGATTTGCATTTCTCTGATGGCCAGTGATGATGAGCATTTTTTCATGTGTCTTTTGGCTACATAAATGTCTTCTTTTGAGAAAAGTTACCTTTTATATCATAAGCCCTCTTTCAGATGGATTGAATGTCTGTTCTTTAGGTCACTTGATAGTACTTGTTCTACGGAGACGATAGTACTTGTTTCTGAGACGAATAAGCTAACTTTTAGCTTATTCACCTCAGAAAAAGACTTAGATATTCAGAAATCACAAAAATTTAGGCTATTTCCTTGGTTGTTGCAGTCCTCCCATTTGTTTTAATATCTCATCTATTATGTGTTGGCTAGGTAACGAATGCATATTTAATCTAAAAATGGATGTAGTCTGAATGTATTTTCTAAGTTACATTTTAATTTTGGAAAACAATAAAAAATTAATGTTTTTAAACTTTGATTTCAGTTTACTTGAACAGAATTTTTGCTTATAAAAAGTAGAACTTGTTGACATAATCCTCTGATTTTCCCTTTTTATTTTTTATTTTTAGAGACAGGATCTCACTCTGTTGCCCATGCTGGAGTGCAGTGATCATAGCTCAGTGCAGCACTGAACTGCTAGGCTTAAGTGATTCTCCTACCTCAGCCTCTTCAGTAGCTAAGACTAACGGCATGCACCACCATGTCAGCTAATTGCTTAAAAATTAATTTTTAATATCCCTATTTTTAATTTGTTAACATCTCTATGTTGCCCAGGTTGGTCTAGAACCCTGGCTCTAAGCAGTTCTCCCACGTTGGCCTCCCAAAGTGCTGGGATTACAGCATGAGCCGTAACACACAGTATGATTTTCTTTAATAATTCAACATCATCCATTGCTGAACAGAAGATGATATTTTGAAGAAAAACAGGAAAACAGATATTTGAAGAATAAAAGAGTAGCAAATACTCACTCCTATCTAGTTGTGTCTCTCCAGACTATAGTCAGTATCGTTTTGTTATCTCTGTCATAGAACATTTCCAAATTTTTTATCTCCACTGGCCTTGAGAAGTCAAGTTACCCTAGAACATGGCAACTTTAGATCATTACAGAGTGTAATGGAAATATTAGCTCTTTTCTGTCATTTAAATAATTTAACTTAATTAACAAATTATTCTAAGGATTCTTCAAATTACATCAGACTTTTAAAAAGTTTTCCATGTTTAGCCTTTTGACAAATAAAATTATACACAATTTAAGTTTTATATCAGTGGCAGTGATGTCTTTAAACACACTTTAAACATATGAGTGAACATTTTTTTTTCTAGTTTGGGTATTTTACAGATCCCTTCTTTAAATCTTTTTTATTTGACTGTCTTTGAAAACTTTTACGGTTCATTAACACCTATATTTGAAAGTGGACAAAATAAATGAATGGGTGTTTGATTCTCAAACCAGTCTGTCCTGTGATTTCAGTGAAGTGTTTTGGTGGAAGAGCAATTATACGAGATTCTTATAAAATCTATGAATTTCAGTGTACCATGATTTCCTTTTATCCCACTCTAGGTCAGGAAAAGGAAGAAATAGTTTAATGGTATGTATAATAACATTGAAAATAAGATAATCACCAAAGAGAGAAGAAGTTATAGGAGAAGAGGAAGAAAGGAAAAAGTGTTTCTGATTCTTCCTCTCATGTAACATTTTGGTATAATTAAGTCTTATTCATTGGTACTGTATTTATAAATATTTGAAACTTAGTAAGTATGCTGAAACTGATATTACCAGTATAAGAATAATCAATCCAATTAAGTATAAAATTACCTTCCATAATATTTTTTCTGATCTTGAAAGGGAATCCATAATCTCATTATAGAAGGATATTACTATCCTTATATTCTTTTAAAAGTTGAAGGAAATTTCAATATACAATAATATATCAAATTAATCGTCTTTCAACTCAGTTTCAATAGAATTTTCCTAAAAGACCTTTTCTTCCTTTCAGATTTTCTTTTCTCTGCTTTGGATCATGTTTTAGTTAATGCCCATTTAAAGGCAAAGGAGAGATACCTAGTAAGGCCAGCTCAAGTAAAAAGAGGTTTCTAGAAAAGACACTGGTCAACTGTGTGTAACTCAAGGAAAGGAAATTGTCCTGTGTGTCACAAGGACTGAAGACGAAAAATAGAAATGTGTTAATTACACAGCCATGCCTTTCTGCATTTTTCTTCATGGGTCAACATGAGTGCTAATCTCTGTTTCTTCATGCATGTCAGTGTTCATCTCTATATCTTCAAGCACATCCTACATTTCAATTCCAGGGCTGTCACATCACTGAAATGTCTGAATCTCTAAATCAAAGCTTCAAAACAGAGAGAGATTATGCCACTTGCATAATTGAGTACAACTCAGTCCATATAAGAATGAAATTCCTTATCCCTCCAATCACTGTAAACTGGCTTTTACTCCTGAGTTTCCAATCTCAAGTTGACAATCTTATAATTAATCTCAGATTTCTCTTTATTTTATACTAAATTTTATCACTCATAATGGTACCACATCATGTTTATTCTGCATAGATAGATAGATAGATAGTTTCGCTCTGTCGCCCTGGCTAGAGTGCAGTGGGGCGATTCCGGCTCACTGCCACCTCCGCCTCCTGGGTTCAAGCCATTTTCATGCCTCAGCTTTCTGACTACCTGGGACTACAGGTGCCCGCCACCATGCCTGGCTTATTCTTGTACAGGATTTTTACATAAAATGAAGTCAAAACAATAAAAATAAACATGAATAAAAATATGTAGTGAAGAAAAACTATTTCTTGTCATTTTTTTCTACATTTCTGTACTATTTTTTTCTACATTTCTGTACTATATTTTTTTCTACATATCTGTACTATATTTTTAGGAATTTCCCTTACCCCCTTGACACATTCTCTTAATCTCTGTGCATTTTTCTTTAATTCTTTCAGAGGTTTCTCGGGGCACAGAAATGCTGTTCTTTCAGTTCAAGGATGAGCATTTTGGTCCTGCATACATCTCTATCTGTGTACAGTAGAAAGTCCATTATGTTTGATTTTTGGACTTCACTGAACTGTGAATAACCTTTGACTTCTTTACAAGACCAACACTTCAAACAGAAAGAGGGCTCATCTTTGTTTTTGGATGTAACTTTGAATACTCCGCCACCTGAGGAACTTTCATCCTCACAGCAACCTTTTTTTTCGTTAAGAAAATATTATGAAACAGTACTACAAGCATCAGGAACCTCTCTCTAGGAAATAAAATAAAATAAGAAGAAAATAAAAGGGGAATTAAGACCCTAGTTGTGTCACAGAGCAAAGGGCTATGTGTAGTGAGATCCTGTTTTATCTTTTATTTCACTAGTTCTTTACTGATAATTATTCCATTACAGACTAGTCTTATATGTATTTAATAACCTAAAAAATAAGGGCTAGGAACAGTGGCTCAAGCCTGTAATTGCAACAATTTGGGAGGCTGAGGCAGGAGGATAACTTGAGTCCAGGAGTTTGAGACCAGCTTGGACAACATGGTGAAACCCGATTCCTACAAAAAATACAAAAATTACCCTGGTATGATAGTGTTTTCATGTAGTCCCAGCTGTTAGGGAATCTCAGGTAGGAGGATCGCTTCAGCCCAGGAGGTCAAGGCTGCAATGAGCTATGATCCTGCCACTGCACTGCAGCCTGGGCAACAGAATGAGACCCTGTCTCAACAAATAATAATAATCATCATCATCATCTAAAAAATAGAATGATCATTTCTCTGTTATTATAGACCGTTATATATTTTTGTGCATTTTTCTTTCATTTCTGTTGTATATGGGCAGTCATATAGATTCCTGATTTGTAGAAACTTTCACTTTGAATACTGATAACTAGAAAATAGATTCTATTAAATTTAGAAAGACCAAGTTGACACCCAATGCTATGTAAATACATGAGGATGAGGACAAGAAATAGTTTTTCTTCACTACATATTTTTATTTGTTTATTTTTATTGTTTTGACTTCATTTTATGTAAAATTTTGGGGGCATGTTATAGCTGAATACTAAAGAAACTGCTCATCAAATTATTGGATCTTCCTATCTCAAAGAAATGGACTGGAATAAATTAGTGTCCATGTTGTGCAAATGGAGGGCTGCATTTTACATAAGGTTGTATGGTCCTATTTGATAATTATATCTGATCATTCAGGGGCTACGTCTATCTCATCTGCTATTCTCCTGCTAGTTCACTTTGCTACTGGAAATTAAACCTCTTTTAAAAAGTCTCAACGAAATTGAGTGTAGACAGAAGATTTGTAAATAGAAGTTGAATTTTTAGGTTTGACATATATGTTGTTGAAAAACAGGGGAATTCAGGTTTAAGTCTATTTGACCACTTGATATGATGCTCCTTAGTTCTCTATTCAAATTGTCCTTCACTTATTTTTTTTCTTTGTTTTCCTTATCTCATGCTTGTTTTTCTTTTTCCCATAACTCAACCTAATATCACATTTGTTCTGTTATAAAAGAGGGAAATGTGGTTATCAATGGTATTTTAAATGCATGTTTACCCTGTGTATTTCGAGTCTGCATGAGAAAGCAGAACAAGGAGAAAAGAAGATGAAAAAGAGATAATAAATGCTTTTAAGATATTCAGAGGGGCCAGGCACAGTGGCTGACATCTGTAATCCCAGCACTTTGGGAGGCCGAGGTGGGCAGATCATGAGGTCAAGAGTTCGAGACCAGCCTGTCCAACACGGTGAAACCCCATCTCTACTAAAAGTACAAAAATTAGCCGGGTGTGGTGGCGCACGCCTGTAATCCTAGCTACTCAGGAGACTGAGGCAGGATAATTCCTTGAACCTGGGAGGCGGAGGTTGCAGTGAGCTGAGATCATGCTACTGCACTCCAGCCTGGGCAACAGAGCAAGACTCCATCTCAAAAAAAAAAAAAAGAAAAAATTTTTTCAGAGGTTTGGTACATGAAAATGTGCAACTCCTTCATAAACCTTACTCCAACTCTTTTCAACCTCCTCCCCTACTTCTTACCCACATTATGTCTTTCCCAACGAATCTGGTCTACCCACTGCCCTAGAAAATGCCTCGCACTTTTCTAGTGTTTCTCATCCTTTGGTTCTTTTTCTTAATTTGAAAATCTATTACCTGAGGCTCAAGGCAAATTCTCCAGTTCCATGAAACCTTTTCTGAATACAAAGCAAATATTTACCAACTCATCATGTTCTCCTGTAAAATGTTTTGTAAATCATTATTTATCTCTTATATAATTATGCTCCATTTCCCTAACTGGATTATGAATTCTTTAAGATTTCTGGCATTCTGTCTGGGTACAGTGCTTTGTAGCAAAGGGAAGGGCAAATTTAGCACTGTTGAGAAATCCACCTTTTGGGGTAAAATTTATGTCAAAATCACAGTTTGAGGTCTGTAGGATCAACAGAAATTTATACAGTAAGTGAGAAGATTCTAGCACTCAATCCTCTTGTTCCTTTCTCTGAAGTGTCACAATGAGGGATTAATCTAAACTCCACAGAGGAGAATAAAACAGAAACATAACATGAGTGGAAACTTGTAGTGTCCAAATGTCCTAGTCTGACAACACAGATATATTAAATTATTTATGATCATTGTTTTGGTAAACATTTCTAAGATCAGAAATGACAAAGTTAAGTGATACTTCTTATTTCTGCTTTTAAGGTATGTCTTTAAAAAATTACATTGAGAATATTTAAAAAACATAATATGCTCATTTGATTTACAGTATTTCCCTTTGTTGAACTAATCATAAATTAATGAAGCTATTTAGTGTCTAATGTACTATTTTTCATTTTCATTCTCTCTTCTTTGCCTAGGCATATTGTATAGACACACACACACACACACACACACACCCCTACCTATAGGTCCATGTTTATACTGTTTAACATGCTACTTACTAAATATTAGGGAGCAGGACAGTTGTTCTACTCCTGACAGCTTTGATAATGTCTAAATATTTAAAAAGAGATATTTTAATACCAGATGAGAATTACTTTTAAATTTGAGGTCATTGTATTCTTGTTATGAAACAACTACATATTTAAATTTTGTTTAATTTTTTTCAGTAGTGGTACTTGCTATTGAGTTCTCCAATATATTTGAGCATATTCTAAGTTGAATGAGAGCAATAATTTGGTGTGTGGTGATGGTGAGGTCTCACTTTTGTTCTTTGGTTTCAATTTAGATATATTGGGCTTGGAAGTTTATAATATATTTAAATATAAAAAGACCATGTAGCAAATTCAATGCTATAAAGTAAAAAGGAAAGCAAAAATAAGTGATATAAAAGAAAAAGAAGCATGATCAGCATATAAATTTGTGAAGTCATAGGATTTGGCTGAAAATCATCGGGTTGCTTTCTTTCTCACATGTTTTCATGATTTGACTGCTGAACAAAGCTTCCCAAACCACTGCATTTTCTCAGTTTTTCCTTACATAAACATGAGAGAATAAAATGCAGTAAGTCTGCATCCAGCCACTTTTTAACTCCTGTAGATCTAGTGTTTAGGTAGTAACCTACAATGATTTCACTTTACTTCAAAATATTTGTGCTGTCTCTGTATATCTTCCTAAAATATCATCAACTTGCACATATTTTGCCCTATGTCACCTGATAAAATAGTCTGTTTTATGCTGCGAATAAACTCATGATTGAATAAACTCAAGAGTAACTTCAAGTATCTGAATTGAAATCTAGGGAATTTATGTCACACTACACATAGCACATTACTTTTAAAATATATTTATTGTGACAGTTTTTATTTTTAAAATGCAAAGCTTTAGAAAGAAAATTTATATGTAGTTTTATCCTATGATTAGTGGCCAAGAACAATATTCAAGTCAGACTGTCTACAGGTTCCTTTATAGACATGTTTAGTAGCTATTGTGTAGGCTTTATAGGAGGTACATATTAAACTGCTGTCAATTTACCAGTTATTAGATGTGTTTACCTGAAAGCAACATGACCATTTTGTTTTGCTCTGGAATGCTAAATTGGTGGAGTTATGGGATAGTTTATCTCTGTTTATCAGCTACAACTCATTTTACTTCATGTGATCTCTTTAAATACTTACAGAATGTTTCACTGGTATGCATGCTGGGATTCTGAAGAGTCTTTTTTCTTACCTTCTGCATTTCTAGTCTGTCACTAACTTGCTGTGTCACTTTGAGCACGTTGTTTTTTTCCACTGAGTCCTAAATTAATCTTTATGCTCCCTTAACATATACTTTTCTTGAACACTGCTAAGGACCTGAAATTACATGTCACTCTCTCTATAGAAACTTTTTCCTTTAACTTTTTAACTTTTTCCTTTAACCCATCCAATCCTTCCTATGCACACACTTCTTCCCAGAAGTCTTCACCAATTAGGTAAGTTATTTATAGAGCAGATGTATTATTTCTAGCACATCAATGTTAGAAAGTGTACTGCCTTTTCATTAAGAATTTACTAAACATATAGAGAATTGATGGAATAAAAATCCCCCAATCCTTGAAAGTTTATCATATAGGAGTTGGATAAATATTAATTTAGTTTATTATGAAAAGCTTAAGTTATCTAACTATAGATAAATCCAAACATAGAATTAGAGGTAAAATACCCTAAAATGATATCTATTGCCATTTTATAATGGCAAAACAATAAGACAGGTTACTTTTATTGTAATTATTTGTAAAAAAGATATATAAATTTGAGTGTGTTCTGATCTTTAATAAAATTCTCATATCTAATTTTTTATATATGCTTGAATGCTTTGTAAGAATGAATTGTGGTTCTTTTAGAAATTGTTTTTATTCAGGGAGTGTTGAATATACCAGAAAAAATAAATTCCCCTAAAAGCTAAAAGCTTAAGGCATTGGCCTTAAGTTTCAGAAGTAAAAGTAAAAGATGCATTATTCAGTGTGTGTTTCTTAGGACTCTCCTATGCTCAAGGTAGGATAAAGTTTCTGTTCTTTAATGAGTATGTTGTCAGGGAGGGAGGGGGAAATGATATCCTGCTACAACTCTTATCCATAGCTATTGCCATTATCTTCTTTCTCATCCAACTATCTTTACTTTTTCAATTACGCTTTCTAAATATGGTATTCTTTTATATTATACAAGAAAAGAGACTATTACAAGCTTCCTGACCTTTCCTTTTTCCTCAAGAAATGCCAGCTTAATCCTACCCTGATCCTATTAAGAATCAAAAGCATTTACTAATAAACATTCAATAATATTTATTATTAAACCATCCTTCCAGGTAAGACCTTGATGTTAAGTCTTCAGATGCAGTTACTTTAACCCTTATCTGTTATAATTACCCTCTCCTCTGATCATACATGGACTCCTGAGACATAGCTGTTTTCCAAACTTTACTGATGCAATTTCTTCTTAATGAAGTCCCTGTACTAGAAGTTTCTGACTTAAGAATTACTAGGACTGCATTATTTCCTTTCTCAGTAATGGGTAGTCTTGTTTCTCTGTTTCTTTCTAGGACTAAGACAATGTTATGTTTTTGCCTGACTCCTTTACTTGCTTTCATCTTTTCTGGTCCTGCTCAGCCTGAGGAATGGGACCCTGATACCAGTAGTCAAATCTTGATGACAACTACTAGCCTGCTTAGATTTCTTGAATACATTTTTTCCATGTTTCCCATCTCAATATTTAAGGCATATTTTAGAAAAATATAACAGCTAAGGTAATTTGTTTGGGAAGTGCCAAAAAAACCCAACTCAAACAGACTAACACAAATAAATGAAAAAACAAGCAAGGAATGTGTTGACTTAAAAAAAGAAAATTCAGATTCAAGTTTGACATGGAGGACCAGCGACACCACCATCTCTGGTTTCTCTAGTTTCCCGCTACTTTCCCAGGGTGTTGACTTCATCCTGAAAAACTACATGATGATCTCCATCCCACCAGCAACTCTACACTCTTCCTATGTGGTAGTAAATGTTTTGCAGCCAAGGAGCATTCTAGCCCTCATACTTTCACAGTATATTGTCCAAGAGTAGAGAAAATCTCCTTTGGTAGCCTCTGCACAAGTCTTGAGGTTCACCTTCTCTCTAGTCTCAATCGATTTATACCATTTAATTAATTTGTATTATTATTATTATTATTATTATTATTATTATTATTTGAGATGGAGTCTCACTCTGTTGCCCAGGCTGGAGTGCAGTGGTGTGATCTCACCTCACTGTAACCTCCACCTCCTAGGTTCAATTGATTCTCCTGCCTCAGCCTCCTGAGTAGCTGGGATTACAGGCATACACCACCACGCCCTGCTAAATTTTTTGTATTTTTAGTAGAGAAGGGGTTTTGCCATGTTGGCCAGGCTGGTCTTGAACTCCTGAGCTCAGGTGATCTGCCTACCGCAGCCTCCCACAGTGGGATTACAGGCATGAACCACCAGCCACCTCACCCAGCAGATTCTGATTTATACCATTTCTTTTTATTTATTTATTTATTTTTGGAGGCGGAGTCTTGCTCTGTCACCGGGCTGGAGTGCAGTGGCGCGATCTTGGCTCACTGCAACCTCCACCTTTCAGGTGCAAGCGATTCTCCTGCCTAAGCTGCCTGAGTAGCTGGGACTATAGGCGCGCACCACCGTGCACCATCAGGCCCAGCTGATTTTTGTATTTTTAGTAGAGACGAGGACTCACCATGTTGGCCAGGATGGTCTCGATCTCTTGACCTCATGATCTGCCCGCCTCCCAAAGTACTGGGATTACAGCAGGCATGAGACACCACGCCCGGCCTTGATTTGTAGCTTTTTTTTTTTTTTTTTTTTTTTTTTTTGAGACAGAGTCTTGCTCTGTTGCCCAGGCTGGAGTGCAGTGGCGCGATCTCAGCTCACTGCAACCTCCGCCTCCCAGGCCCAAGCAATTCTTTTGCCTCAGCCTCCCGAGTACCTGGGACTACAGGTGCCAGCCACCACACCTGGCTAATTTTTATATTTTTAGTAGAGACCTGGTTTCACTATGTTGGCCAAGATGGTCTCCATCTCTTGACCTCATGATCCGCCCGCCTTGGCCTCCCAAGATTTGTACCATTTTTAAATGATTTTTTGTTTTCAAGGCAGTAGATGCACTGGTATTTTAAGCTAATTGAAGTTCTCTGCTGAAGCTGAGGGTAAGATCAGTTCCACATAATGGCAAGGTTTCCTTTTAAGGAAAACCAGAGGAGAGAAGATGGATAATGCTGAAGAGGGGTTGTTTAATGGGTACAAACATACAGGTAGATGGAAGGAATATATTCTTTATGTTCAACAGTGGAGCAGTATGTATTCCTTACAGACATCTCCAGGCACCTCACATTTTATTGATTGATTGATTGTTTGATTGAGACAATTTCACTCTTGTTGCCCAGGCTGGAGTGCAATGGTGAGATCTTGGCTCACCGCAACCTCTGCCTCCCTAGTTCAAGCAATTCTCCTGCCTCAGCCTCCCGAGTAGCTGGGATTACAGGTATACGCTACCACGCCCAGCTAATTTTGTATTTTTAGTAGAGACAGGGTTTCTCTATATTGCTCAGACTAGTCTTGAACTCCCGAACTTAGCTGATCTGCCCACCTCGGCCTACCAAAGTGCTGGGATTACAGGTGTGAGCCACCACGCCTGGCCCAGGTACCTCACATTCTAACACTTTGTACCAACCAACTGTAGAATGTGATGAAGTCACCACTTCCCCTTGGGAACTCTAGCTTATCCACTGAACCCAGTATCTGTTACTATTTCATTCAGCTAGAAATACTTCCTCCAAACAGGTCCTGCCATAGAGGGAAAATCTTTATCAGCTTCTTACCCTCTTTTGCCTCCTGCCTATTCTACTTTCACTAAGCCCTTAGGATCGGTGATTAATATGAAAATTCAACATTTGTGAATGAAAATATTAGTTCAATTCAAAATAACAAGGTTATCTAGTTAAAGAACGTGTCCATTCACATAGACCAAGAAAGAATTTAAGAGAATCTGTGCTAGAATGGTGCTAGAAATGATATACTTGCCCTCAACAAGTGTTTGTGATTCCAGACCCTGGCTGTTGAGGTGACCCTATTGGGAATAGCACCTGAACATTTCTTACGTCAGTAGCCTCCAGCCTGTATAATACATTTTGAAAAGTTCCATGCTTGTTCTGTAACCTTAATATCTTCTATGTTACAAAAAGTGTTTGAAGGAGTGTCTGCCTTATTTCCCATATCAACTATTAGTTGATTTTGAGTCTCAGTACTTCAACAGTGTTGCAGAAGACCATGCTTCATTTTTGAATAGCAGCAATAATTTACACAGATATTCAAATATATACTTGAAAATATATACATACATATGTATTGGTAACAATAATTTTAGAGATAAGTAATCTTTTAATTTATCAAACTGAGCTTCATATTGTATCAATCAAATATAAATAATCTGATGATTTCTAATGATTGTTGTGTGTTCACAAAATATTAATTATAAGAAAACTGTGTTTCACTAGAAAAATTGGAATGGTATTTGTTAATTCTTGGCAAACACACCTTTTTATGAGAATGGGCAAAGCAAACATATAGACCATGGGTACACTTTATTTATACATGTACCTGATTAAGAAAAAAGCATAAATAATCAAATGCAGTAGAAAATATATTAAGATAATAAAATATTGTTGACATTTTACCAGGCTTTAAGTTAGGTGGTAATGATTTTTAAACTGTCTTTAAGAAAATGCAAACAGACACATGTAGATTAAAAATAATATAGTTTTAAGCATTTAAAATATGAAAATGCAGCTAAGAGAAAACTAGTAAATAAATAAAAAATAGCCATCTTCTATTATTTGGCAGTTAAAAGGCAATAATCAAAACACACATTTAAAATGAAAGTATTTGTTTACCTATTCTAAATATACATCAAAATAATTTATTGACTTTTAATATAGTTAAGGAAATTAGTCCAAAAAAGGGCTATTTGATTTATAAAATATAAAACTTCCAAGTTGAGTAACTGCAAAGAGATATTTCTTAGAAATAGACAAGCTTAAATCAATGTTCTCTTTTCCACAGAGCTTTCTTTTCAGTGTTGTTAAATAAAGTATCTGTGTGCTATAACTCAGTTTTGTGGCTTTTTAAACACTTGTTCTGACCTTCCTTTGCCTTCAGTGTCAGACAGGATGCATAGGCACTAACAGTTTCTAGACTTTTAAATACTGACTTATACTATACTATAATGATTTTTGACATTCATAGTCATTTCAACATTCTAGCAACTAAGCAATCTAAAGCTAGTTGGCAAAAAATATGCACAACTCTTTGATTAGTAACCATGTTTTGATGTTTTAATCAAGGAGTCTAATCTGAAATATCCTTCATAATAACCTATGTAGACAAGGGCAAAGTAAGACTTCAATAGCCACCTAGACAGTTTGGATGATGGCCAGATGAGCCAATGTTCTAAGGGCTGTCAGTGACCTTGGAGTGAATTTTGCAAAAGTGCAAATTTCTCTGTCTCAGGCAGTTGCATGATTAATGAAACATACCCACGAAGCTACAGTACTTGGTAAACACATGCTGGCTGTAAACAATATTCGTTCTCTAAAGGATTTTGAGAGAAGTGGTGAATATGGAGCCAGATTTACAGAGCAATATTCTGTACCTCAAATGTAAGCAGTGCTGGAGTGGATTTATGCAACTTAAATTCAATAGTGAGAAAGTCAAGCCTTATAGCTTTCCAGTCCTTTGAAGGAAGATATAATTCTTTCACTTTTCCATAGTGTTTCTTCTTTTAAACAACATTCTCTCTTAATCATATAAAAAAATACAAGAGATGAACACAGTAAACAAATGAATTTGTTCATGTATTTCTCTAAAAAGAGCCCACATTTCTTAGTCTGTGACAAGAATAACACCTTTGAGTGGAATACTAAACAAATGTATGAATGGATTCTTAGCAAAATAAAAGTGTACAAAAATCAAATTATCAGATAGCTATATAATAATTTCTGTAGTGTTTAAAATGTTCATGGGAGTAGAGAGATATTATGAAGGGATATTTTAGGATATCTGTGAAAAAAGTAATAAATTTAATATATTTTGATTTCAGTGGATTTTTCATTTAGTTCATTTTGATATTCCTCTGATAAATAGTACAGATCATAATATGATACAGACTAGACTTTTTAAACTGCTAGTAGCTAATAGGATACTTGTGATTTGAAAAACTTTTACTGAAACATATACCAAATATATATATTGTGGCAAGTTAATATGTAAATGACTTAATAGAGGTCCAGTAGGTAAATGTCTGTGTCTGTAACTTTGTGTGTGCACATATATTGTTGCAGAAATTGGAACAAGTATGCTTAAAAAGGAAAGAAAGCAAACTTACGGCTTTCAAAGGCAACAGTGTGTGTTTCATTTATACCAATTCTCTTTTGAACAAATACATTTTAAAATTGTATTTTAATCTTTATGGTAATCAGCATAGGAGAAGGTACATATTAAGTGAAGAGAGGACAAATGAATGAATATTCATAGCACTCAGATTTCTATGTTTTACTGTTCCTGATATATAAAACTGGTTTATTACAAATGTAAGTAATACACACATTTTTAGACAATGATTAGTTAGGTAACTGCTCAAAGAATAATTGAAACCAATAAATATCATCATCTGTGGACATATCAGGTATTGTCCTTTAAAGATAAGTCCTTGGCCTGGTTTTATTAGATTATGTTATCAGAATATTTTTAGTGATCTATAGAATGATACCACTTTGGATGCGATTGCCAAGATCTGGAGAGAGAGCTAGGATTTCTTGTGACTTTGAAACACTGGAGGAATGATGCGTAATAAATGACATTGTATTCGAAGGGGATGAGTGTAATAGAAAATAGCTGGCTAGGCAAAAACCAGGTTGTCTGAAACCAGTTAATGTGCATAAGCAATGTGATCTTACTAACAGCATCCATATGCATCCTGTTTTCATAGAGTGGTGTTTGTTCAGTTAAAAACAAAGCATAATAACAAACAAACTTGAATGTCCTCAGAGCAGGATGGCTGCAAGTATTAGAAAACAATTCTCAGTCTGAGTCAGAACAAGTGTGCAGTTTAATTTCTATATTTCAAAACTGATGGGATGAACATGTGTGAGACTTGGAGATGGCAACTAAAATGAGTAATGGGCTGGAAACCAGGACCTCTAAAGAAGGGTTCATGGAGTTACTGTCAGTTTGAGGAAAGGCAACTCAAATACATGAAAGACGGTGGTAAAAATGACTCCCCAATGAACAAATGTGTGAAAACCAAAATACATAGGATTAAGTAAAAATAAGACTATAAGAATTTCATGATACTACAGTTTTTAAAAGGAGGGTTTTTCCATTGTTAAATAATTATCGAATTAGAATTAGAAAGTCTCTTAACTGTATAGATGCCAGTAATAGCTATATATGACAATATAGAAACTCCTTCAGTATTTGTTCTCCATCATTTCCAAAACAACAACAAAAACACAAACACATTGTTTACATCTTTTCTAATGCATAACCTGTCACTAATAATTGTAGGAAAGTTAACGTGCAAAGCATTTAATGCATTAACACAGATCCCTTAATTATTTGCCTTAGAAAGGGAATGTAATGGGTGTCTGAAAAGACTAATGTAAACTACAGTGCCCCGACATTTCATAGTCCTGTGAATACTGAGGGCTTAGGTTGTTGTTGCACTATCTGTGGAAGAGCAGTTCAGGAGTCAGTATGCTTATGAGTTGGGGAAAGATTAAGATCTTTCCATACACTAAAAAGCTCGTTAACTCTGCCCCATGAGAAGCATGATACCAAGAAACAGCGTGATGGTAGTAGGAGATAGACAATCCCAGGTAATAGGGGCTATCCAAGAGAGTGTGAGGAACCTACCAACTATAGGATCAAAACTATCTAGGTTCAAACCCAAATCTTTCAGTAATTTATGTGCTTTATGCCTTAATTTTTTGATTTGTGAAATGGCAGTGATGATGATGATACCAATCTCACAGTGGTGTTGTGGGGATTAAATGAATTATTATAATTAAACCCCTTAAATCAGTGCCTGACACAGTACAAAACACTGTATAAGGTTAGTAAGTATTATTGAGAATGATTTATATAGCTTTGATGTGTTTAAATACCCTTCTTGAACAAGTGTATTTTGAAATGGTATTTCAATATCCAGACTTAAAATGACCAATTGGGAAAAGGTCCAACTTTCCGGACAAATTCAGATGAGCAAAATTCTTTGAATTGGAGATTCAAAAGAGAAAAGAGAATTTTCTTGGCTATGATTATTTTCCACTTGTCGCTATTTTTACTGCTATGTATATTTTATATCTCATTTTCATTTACATCTATTGTAAACCAAATGACAGATTTAATATTCCTGTTAGCATCACTTCTATTTCCTTTTCCGTGTGTGTGCATACATGTGTGATATTCTTTACATGACCTGGTGTGTGCTTCGTATTGCAACTGCAATTCCCCTACAAAGAGGGAAACATGATGTGACAGGAGGCTGTGTCTAAAGACAGGCCATGAACTGCAGGCAGAGCTGGTGATGGTTAGCAACCATTTGTGCTGGCCTTTTCCCAGGGGTCTACACCTCAAATATGGGCATCAGACTGGCTTTCTGGCTTTTGACTGAACTCCAGTAGACATAATATGAAAATGAATGTTAAACTTTGTTTCTGCCATTTTTGAGATATTTAATCTATACCTATTGTCATTCTTCTAAAAAAATAACTTTTTTGGCAGGTACTGCTCTTAGCACTGGAGATACAGTGAGAAAACAGACAGAGGTTTCTGCTTGTAAGAAGCTATCATTGTATAGATAAGTAAATAAGCAATTCATGAAGATAATTTCATATCTTCAAGTACTATTACAAAAGAATAAAATAGATAAGCAGATAAAGCAATGCAGAGTAACAGGATGGAGTGTCCTATTTTAAGTGGAGTTGTAAGGAAATGTCTCTTTGAATAACTGAATTAAGAACACAAAGTGAGTTAAGCGAGGGAGCCCACCATGTGAAGACCTGGATGATGAGTGATGAACGTTACAGGCAATGTTAAGAAAATGTGCAAAAAGCTTGAGTCAGGAAAGAACATAATGTATTAATGAAACAAAAAGGAGGCAGTATGGATAAAACAGGTGTTAAAGGGAAAAGCCTTTCAAGATACTATCATAGAAGTAAGTACCCTAGAGCTATTTGTATAGGAATCTTGCATTTAATTTTATTCTGAGTGTATATCATTGCAAGAATTTAAGCAGTGAAATGACATTGTTATATTTACATGTTTTTATTGATACATAAGATTTGTTCATATCTGTGGGATGCATTTTGTTACATGCATGCACTGTGTAATGATCAAGTCAGGGTAGCTAAGATGTTCATCACCATGAGCATTTATCTTTTCCGTGTGCTGAGTACATTTCAAGTCCATGCTTCTAGCTATTTGAAATGTACAGTACATTGTTATTAACTATAGTCACCCTACTCTATGATCAAACATTAGAACTTATTCCTTGTTCCTTCCGAACTCTCTTCACACGTGTCCCCACCCCTACATCCTTCCCAGGCTCTGGTAACTATTATTCTCCTCTCTACCTCCATGAGATCAACTTTTTAGCTCCCATATATGAGTGAGCACATGGGATATTTGTCTTTCTGTATCTAGCTTATTTCACTTAACATAATAACTCCTATTTCCATCAATGTTGCCGTAAATGGCATAATTTTGTTCTTTTTTTGGCTAAATAGTATTTCATTGTGTATACATACCACATTTTCCTTATCTTTTCATCTCTTGATGGACACTTAGTTTGATTTCACATCTTTGCTATTGTATAGTGCTGCAATAAACATAGGGGTGCATGTATGCCTTTGATACATTGATTCTCTGTTTGATTTTAAGATAAATATGTAGTAATGAGATTATTCAACAAAATAGTAGTTCTAATTTTATTTTTTTGAGAAATATCTATATTGTTTTCTATAATGGCTTCTACTAACTTGTATTCCCACCAACAATGTATAACAATTCCCTTTTCTCTGCATCTTTGACAGTATTAATGTCTTTTTGATAAAAGTCATTCTAAGTGGGGTAAGATGATATTTTGGTTTTGATGAGATTTTATTTTGGGTCTGATTTGCATTTCCCTGACTCTTAGTGATGTTGAACATTTTTTCATATACTTGTTGGTGGTTTGTATGCCTTCTTTTGAGTAGTGTCTATTTAGATCTTTTGCCCACATTTTAATGTTTGGGGTTTTTTTATGTTGAGTTGTTTAAGTTCTTTGTATATTCTGTGTATTAGTTTCTTGTCAGATAAAGATTTTGCAAATACTTCATTCAACAGTTTGTCTCTTTATTATGTTGATTGTTTCCTTGCTGTGCAGAAGGTTTTTGGTTTAATATAGTCCCATTTGTCTGTCTTTGTTTTGTTTCCTGTGCTTTTGAATTCTTACCCATAAAATCTTGGCCTAGACCAATGTCCTGGAGTGCTTCTCTTATGCTTTCTTCTAGTAGTTTTATAGTTTCAGGTCTTATGTTTATGTTTTTAAGTCATTTTAGTGGATTATTGTATGTGCTGAGGGATAAGCATCTAGTTTTATTCTTCCATATATGGACATCCAGTTTTCCCAAAACCGTTTATTACGTTTCCAAAATTATTAAGATTTTGCATGGAGAATACATTGTGGAGGCCACTTGTTTTCACACAGATCAATAAACAGGATCTATGTACTCAATGGAGATTGTATACCTAGTCCACAGATAATTATGGGATGAAAACGATGCTATCTGTGATGAGGTGAAAAAGGATTCAAAATTTTCTTTGGAAATAGACATCTTGATGGACTGGTTGTGAATGTTGACAAAAACATTTATTCACAACATCACAGATGTCAGGGGCTGCTTTTCTCTTTGTCTTATGAAAGGGAAGTTGACAAGAAATCATATGTATGTACAAATTTGGAGCTCAGGGAGATTTTATTTCTGAGTATATAAAAACAGATGTCATCCACATACAGATTATGTTTCAAGTCATGAGAACAGATAAGATCATCTTTGAAAAGAGTATGATAGAGAAGAATAAATGGCCATAGATTCAGCTCAAAAGCCACTAAGATATAGAGTTAATTTGAGGAGGAAGAGTAAGGAAATATCACTAGTGAGGAACAGCCATTGAAGCAGAATGAAAAGCAGTTGTTTTCTATAGGCTAAAAAGCTGTGTTTTTAGAAGCAGGGAGCCATCTACATAATACTGCCGAGAAGTTGAGTAAAATGATGTTAAAAAAAAAAAAAAGGTTTATCCATTGGATTTAGTAAGATATATGTCAGTAGTAATCTTCCTAAGAAAGGTTTTAAACAGAGTAGTGGGGCAAATTCCAAAAAAGAAGGAGATCAAAAAGAAAATGGGGGTGAGATGGGGAGGAATCAAATAGAATTCACAAGTAGTAACAATCCCTTTGGAGATGTTTTTCTGTGGAAGGAAGCAGAGAAGAAGTGCATGTGGACACTTATTAATTTCAATAAGAAGGAGAACAGATTAAACATTTAAACATGCAGGTAGATTGGTAGATCTGGTATTGGAAAAAAGAGTCTGTTCTTTTTTGCTTGTTTCCCTTTTTTTCTTTCAAAGTGGTATATAAGTCACAATTATCAGCTGAGAATAGGAGAAGTGGTATTGGAGGTTTGAGGACCAAAATGTGATAAAATTGTCTCAAGGAATGAAAATGAATAATAATGGATTGGTGAGATGCAAAATTTACCAGTATATTTTGTTTGTTTTTCTTTCACTCAGGATTATGTTCTATGGCTATTTGGAAACCGACAAGAACCCTTTTTTTGTTACGACAACTATATTTTAAGTCTTGTTTAATATATTTTTATGTGGGTCCTCATAGTCTAGTGATTAAAAGTATGAACTTTTGAGTCAAATAGGCCTGACTACACAGGTTAAATTCCTTAATTGTATAAGCCTCAACTTTAAGTACTCAATGGGGATAATATATTTGGGGTAAACAGCTTGAGTTTGAACCTGAACTCCGCTGCTGATTAGCTGTGAGGATTCAGGCAATTCACTTATCAGGAAAATTAGAATAAAAATACTTCTAACAATAATAATGTTAGCAGTAATTATACCACTCAGAATCTGGTGCTTGATAAATAGCATCTTCATGGCTATGGGGGTTTGTTTGTTTGTTTTACATTTTAATTAAACTATTTCCTCTTATTTCAATATCAATTGAGTCCATGCAGGATAGACTTAACCTATTCTATATAGATGTAAAGACTTAGCTAAAGTATAAATTTAGGAAATTATTTCAAAATTATGCATGGAGAGCAGCAAAGGTTTGGGAAAATTTTGTAACTTCATTCTGCAAACAAATATGGAATATTTAGGCTAAATTACTCTTCTAGGAGAATCAATTTTTAAAAAGTTTAACTTTTAAAACTTAGTTCATTTGAAAAACAGTCAGTCAAGAGGTCCACAAATAAAAGTAAACATTTTGATTGTCTACTCTAGGGACAGGATTCTAGAAAAACCATGGAATTTTTGGGAAAGGTCAGTTGGCTATACTAGTAGAGAGAAGGCCACATCTCAAAATGTCATTCCTTCCATCTATTCATAAACAAACAGGTAGTGATCTTTTGGTAGAGATCAGTAATATCTCCAATAAAGTCTGGGTTTTTAAATGTGCACCAACTTCCATTTTGACAACATCAACATAAACTTTTAAAATATAACCTATATTTCTGTCAAATTAGCCTTGTTGCTTGGGTCCTATTTTATATTGACTCACATACTTTTGGATTTTTTTTTTACTTTATCTCCCCATGTTAAAATCCCATTCATATTTAAGCCCTAATTCAAATGAAAAGGAACTTCCCCCAATACTTTTCATCCACTGATGAGCGCTCCACTTTGTAAATATCTTGTGCTTGACTTTTACCTCTTAGATGTCTCTAAAATATTTGTTAACTTACAGAGTAATATCAAATATATGTTATATGTGTATACGTGTATCATCTATGCTCTCAATGCTCTCAAGCTCTTTTTTTAGAGATGGAGTTTTGCTTTTGTTGCCCAGGCTGGAGTGCAATGGCGTGATCTTGGCTGACTGTAACCTCCACCTCCCAGGTGCAAGGATTCTCCTGTCTCAGTTTCCCAAGTAGCTCGGATTACAGGCATGCACTACCATGACAGGCTTTTTTTCTTCTTCTTCTTTTTTTTTTTTTTGTATTTAATAGAGACGGGGTTTCACCATGTTAGTCAGGCTGGTCGTGAACTCCTGACCTCAGGTGATCCACCCACCTCAGCCTCCCAAAGTGCTGGGATTACAGGTGTAAGCCACAGCGCTCAGCCTGCTCTCAAGCTCTTGGAGGAAGGAATTGGTCATATACGTTTTGAATGCCTTTGGTAATAGTAGTTTATATGGCACATAGCCAAGGCGGGTGGATCATGAGGTCAGGAGTTCAAGACCAGCCTGACCAATATGGTGAAACCTCGTCTCTACTAAAAACACAAAAATTAGCCAGGTGTGGTGGCACATGCCTGTAATCCCAGCTACTCAGGAGGTGAGGCAGGAGAATCACTTGAACCTGGGAGGTGGAGGCTGCAGTGACCGAGATTGGGCCACTGCACTCCAACCTTGGTGACACAGCGAGACTCCGTCTCAAAAAAAAAAGAAAAGAAATATTTGAAGAAGTCAGTCAGTGTCAGGGATGCTGTGCTGTACCACCCAGATCTCCTTTCAGGACTAAAGGATTCCTTCCTCTGGCTGCTGGGGAGATTGTAAGCAGAAGGCTCTCAATCCTTTTGGGGAAATGCTTTGGCTGAAGATACCAACACCCTTTCACTGAGCAGGTCACAGCCAGTGCTTGTGATATGGGAGTATGAAGGCACAATGCCCTCACCATACACAGAACAACTCTCCACAGCCAGTCTTGCTTCAGGGTTGCTTCAGAGTTGCCCAAGGTCTTATTGTGACTATATCACTGCCTAATCTATAGCTCTCCCAATTCCTACTCCTTCCCCTCACACACTGCCAAATTGGTGTTGACCCTGAGAGAGCATGCCCTAATAAATCTCCTGCATTCACGTCTCTATACAGAGTCTGTTTCCTGGGAGACCTCAATCTATGGCATTCAGGAAAAAATGCTGCAAACTAAAAAGTACATTTTTATGATATGCTATTTTTCAAGCTTTTTGAATCACATCTGCTATTGGCAATGGCATGTTGGGCTTTATTTGTTCTTTAAAAATATGCAGATAGCTATGAATACACTTCATCTTGAGGCTCTAAATGATCACATTTTGTTGTGACTAATATTCATTAAAAAGACAGGTTACCACCGTAATATGATGTAGTAGCCTTTAAGTACTCACCCTGCTAGTCAATTATTAACTAATATCTTTATTAGTTAAATCCATGTATGGCAACTCTGCATAAACCTCTATTTCATGTATTTGATTTAGTGCCTATTTTAACTACATTGTATCCTGGATCAATTGTTTTTTATCCAAACTTTGATCATTGCAAACCTTAGTAAGAAAAAGGTTTTCTGGGATTGACTTTCTGTCTGCTTTGCACTAGAACATATCCATAATTTAAAAAAAAATCACATTATTCAAATTCCTGCTTTTTTCTAGTTCTATATTATATATTACATATATTTCTCTAGTTTATTTTAGAAATTGTGATTAAGTCCTTTTGCATAGGTTGTTACAACAGGGAACTATTGATTAAATTAGTACAGGAAAGTAATGACCAGCTATTTGTACTCTTTCACTGTGTTATCAAATTTCGGTTCTGTGCTCTGGTTTCTTTACAGCTCTATTTAGTCAGATATAAGAAACAGTAATTGAGATTTTCAAAAGACAGGATTCGTGATGATGTTAGACAATTCGTATGTGGTTTAGCCCATGGCCTCATGGGTTATTTGAGGTCAAAAGTGATCAAATATTTTGTGTGTAAGTGCCACCAAAATGCAGACTTCAAAGAATCTGTCATGCTGCGTATCCTGACCCTAGTTCTGTGTCAGTGGGCCTTGGGCTGTGAGGGACACTGCATGTGGGCCTGTGCTCTGATGGTAACTGCAGGGCTCACAACGAAGGGCTTATAAAATATGAATAGACAACCTCCACTCCATCCACCTGGCCCTCCCTTTCCTCTTTCTATCAACAATGCACAGCTGGTGAGGAGAGACCAAATACAACTCAAATCAGCCACTTCCTCAGCCAAGGGTTCTAAGCAAAGGTATGTCAGAAATGAAGAAAATGCCAAGTTCCTGACTTCGATTTGAAAATATAAAATATAATATTTCTATATAATGTGTGTTAAGTTGTATTTTGTTTGTTTATTTTTGTTTGTTTGTTTGTTTCGAGACGGAGTCTCGCTCTGTCACCAGGCTGGAGTGCAGTGGCACAGTCTTGGCTCACTGCAACCTCCAACTCCCTGATTCAAGTGATTCTCCTGCCTCAGCATCCTGAGGGCATGCACCACCACACCCAGCTATTTTTTGTATTTTTAGTAGAGACAGGGTCTCACCATTTTGGACAGGATGGTCTCCATCTCCTGACCTCATGATCCACCCCCCTCAGCCTCCCAAAGTGCTGAGATTACAGGCGTGAGCCACCACGCCCAGCCTATGCTAAGTTTTAACTGTACTTTTATGATACTGTCCAGGCTGAGATTAAGAGCAATTTCTTACTGATTAAATATATTAAAATACATTAAAATCATATAATAGTGAATGTTTGTGAATGTAATACATTTCTTCCAAGTAGACTAAGCTTTAGTGTAGATTCAAATGAATACTCCTTTAAATGAAATGGACTCTCTAATCTATCACTTTATCCTAATTCAATTTCCTTGCTAAAATAAAAAAAACACATTTTATTGTATCTTTTTATCTGAGAAATTCAGTTCATCAAAATTTACTTCATTAATATTTTACATAAACCTCTTAACCTAGTCAGAGTATATATTTCTATAACTCAGCTTCAGAAGGAATGAAATATGACATAATAAACCCTAGGATGTAGTGATGCCTCACTTGTTCGATTTTCCCTCAAAAAGTTGTATGCAGAGTCTGTGGCTGTGTTTGCTCGTTGTACCCCTAATGCCTTAAGCTCAAGTCATATTTGTGGAGTGAATAAAGACTTTCCAAAAGAATAGACAGGAAGAGGATATTTAAATTGTGGTGCATTTAGATCTGCATTACTTTTTATCCTGTGATGTTGTGGCATCTTTCCCAGCCACACTGATGTAGGGGATTCTTTCCAGTCTCCAGGATGCTACTCTTCACTGTTTTCTCCCTTTTCTGACCTATACTTTACTCTGATGTTTTCCAGGTCTTCTTCAGACACACTGTTTCTTCCCCATCTAACCAGTGTTACTGAGTTTACTACATAGTTATTGAGGGGGTTGTGTTATCTAAGTCTGGGGATTGGGAAGTGGTAAGTAGCTTTTAAAAAGAGTATCAGCCGACTTTGGGAGTATACACACTGCCAAGACTTTTTTACCCTCTCAGCTTGGTAGGCTACAGGGAAACATCAGCTTTTACTTTTGCTATTGTAACAATCTATAATGAGCTAGAGTGAACTTAATAAAGATCTTCTATTTCTGTGTTCGACAAATATTTATAAATTAACTTCTAGGCTTTAGTCACTTTTGTCCTAAGTGCTGGGGATACATTGAAAAACTATGCACAAAGCCCTTATCCTGATGGAGCTTCCAAATGAATGATAGGATAAGGGAAAAATGCACATATATGTATTTTCCCATAAATATGCATAATATTTATACAGTCTGTCCTCCATAGCCCCAGGTTCTGCATCCCAGGATTCAACCAAATGTGGCTCAAACATATTTTTGAAAAACAATAAAAAATAATACAACAATTTAAAACAATACACATTTTAAAATATAGTTTGGCAACTATTACACAACATTAGGTATTACAAGTAATCTAAAGATGATTTAAAGTGAACAGCCAGATGTGCATAGGTTATATGCAAATACTATATTTTATACCCATGTAAGTGACTTAAGCACTGTTGGACAGAGTAATATGTGGAGTGTAATTTTATTTAGGATGATCATAGAATGCACTTTATGCTTTAAATGAGTGGGGATATGAATTAAGTGACAGAGTTAGCTATAGGGTTATTTGAGGTTAATAGTATTTCAAGAGAACACAGTGAAAGAGGGAGAGAGTTAGTAGATGAGGCTAAATCACGAAGGGCCTTGAAGGGCCAGAAGACTTTGTATTTTATTCTGAGTGAGACTAGAAATCATTTAGGGGTCTAAACAAAGAACAGATATAATCTCATTTAAATTTTGAAAGCATCATTTTGGCTGCTGGGTGGAGAATGGAATATAACTGCTAAAGAAAAATTTATTTATGTTAAAAAAAAATGTTAAAGACAGGAAGTCCAGCACAGGAACAGTAGACTCATCAGGAACCAGCCTACTTCCATCTGGTCCCCTCTTTATTCTCCACCTCATGGTCTAAGATGGTTGTCTGTGCTCTAGCCATTCCATCCATAATCTAACCTTTTCTTTAAAGACTTTCTGGAATGTATGACTCTTCAGCAGCACACCACTGGCGAGAATTCAGTTCAGTGACCTTGCATGGTTGGAGGGAGGCTAGGAAATACATTCTTTAACCTAGCCATTTGTTTGCCTGGTCAAAAAGAAAAAAAAAAAAAAGTCAAAGTTTTTGAAGCAGTCCTCTTACTGAACATTTAGGGAAGCATCCCAAAATAGTACAAGGAAGGAGGCATGTAAATTGAGGAACTCTATTTAAACAACTGAAGCTCAAGCCCAAGGACTTACAATTGGGTCTTTTGAGAGTGAGCATGTGGACAATCCATTACTCAGAGTACCCAGTCCTCTCCCCTGTCAGCTCATAGTTGGCTGCCCGCCCTACTCACCCACACACATTGTTTTTGTAAACTTTGTAGCTTCATGCGCTTCTTCACAGGAGCCCTCTCAAATCACGGATTAAATTATCCCACTCTGTGTTACCCTGTCATTAACATTTATACCCCTTTTTTATAGAATTTAACACAATTTGTAATTCATGCATGTGTAATTATTTTATTAATATTTATCTCTTCTAAGGCTTTAAAAGACATGAGCAGGATCCATGTCATCTTTTCTCATCATGGCATTTTCAGTGCTAACACAATGCCTGATGCATAGTTGTTGACTAGAAATATCTATTGAGTAAATAAACATCTGAATAAGGAATTCACTTAGTATTGTATAGTAGAAAGCAAGACATGGAGTTGAATGTAAAGGTCTTAGTGCTAAACTCTAGGAGACTAGAAATTTCCTGGAAACATTATAATAAGCACATCAAATGTATTAAATTTTTTTCATAATATATGTTGCTCATGTATGTATAATGACCACCATAATAACTCATTCCTTCTTTATAACACTTTTAAAAAATTCAAGAGTTTGGAAAGCTACAATTTAAATATCAAAACATGATATTATTTTTCAGGCCTAAATGATAGTTTTTATTCTATTGGGAAATACATGGAATGTCTTTTGAGGAAAAACGCCTGCTCACACTTTCAATTTTATACCATTTTTTGATATTTCTTTAATAAACTTAGATAAAAATGCTATAAATCATTAATATAACGTTTTTATTTCTTTAGAAACTTAAAAATCGGGATGAAGAATGTTATAGAACACATGGAACTAATTTCAGAGGAAGGTCAGAAACATAAAAGCAAATTACTTGGACAAATCTGAGAACTATTTTTCATTAAAAATCAACGTCCAAACTCATCATTATATGCATTGTTATACACATATTTTATGGTTAAGGATAATGAAAATGCATTTGGAAGCTGTCGTTGATCTCCAAGAAGGACTGTTGCTGCTATTTAATGAAGCAGAGAGCTTGTCTGGCATGTGAGACAAACTATTTTTTTTTTTTTTTTTTGAGTCCTGTGGACCATGCAGATAGTTGATAGCTTCTCACAGCCAGACTGACACTTTTAGGTAGAGGTTTACTGTAGCATACAAGAAACAGTGACCTGTGATACAGCCAAATGACTGCTAAAATGGTATGAAAAGAGATTTCAACTCCCTACGGCACTGCTAATGTACCTGAAATTTTTAAAGTGCATTTTAGTAGTTATGAAAGTATCCAGATAGAGAGCACTAAAGACTGGTGGTGCCCTCACTTTATCCACCTCAACTCCTAGCACAGAGAGGCATCCCCTGATTGCTGGTATCACTTGTAGTGGAAACTCAAGGCATGTGCAAGATTACTTTATTCTCAATTTGCTCTTGGCCCTCTCTGTTTGATCTTTGCCTCTCTGCTGAGATTTAAAGTTAGTAGAATTCAGGAGAGAGCTTTTATTTTGATATACACTTCTGTAGAGACTGACCTAGAAATAGACTGACTTATTATATATAAGTTATCCGATTTGCATACTGATTCTCTCTCACTGAAAGCTTGAGCCATATTTGACTAGTGAGCTCTAGGAGATAGATTTCATAGCCTACAGTCAATACAGATGATCTTCTGATTTTCAGGGGTACATTTTTCTGGCAAAGCTACTATAAGTTAAAATAACATTAGTCAAATTTTATGCCAGAAGAAGTCACAAAAGAGGATTCTTTTTGAAGACCTGGTAGTCAGCCTCTTGTAGATAAGAAGACACTTTCAGCCGGGCGCGGTGGCTCATGCTTATAATTCCAGCACTTTGGGAGGCCGAGGTGGGTGGATTACGAGGTCAGGAGATCCAGGCCATCCTGGCTAACATGGTGAAACCCCATCTCTACCAAAACTACAAAAAATTAACCAGGCGTGGTGGTGGGTGCCTGTAGTCCCAGCTACTTGGGAGGCTGAGGCAGGAGAATGGCATGAACCCAGGAGGTGGAGCTTGCAGTGAGCCGAGATAGTGCCACTGCACTACAGCTTGGGCAACAGAGCAAGACTCTGTCTCAAAAAAAAAAAAAAAAAAAAAAAAAAAAAAAAAAAAGACACTTTGACTAAGGAATGGTAATGTATAAATGAATAAGTTGAATGAATGATATATTTGTAGAATATAAGACTAGACTGTCTAAAAGTCATATACATAAAAGAATAATGCATTGCTAATCATAGAAAAATACATATAATGTGATTTTGAACAAAATTGTTGCATACTGAAGATGCAGTTTCATATTTTGCAATGCTTCTGAGAAGCTGCTGACCTTAGAGACAACTTTATCTCTGTATTCATAAGTATACATTTATCAGTGGGGTTAATACCTGTTTCACAGATTGATTTTAGATGTAGAATATCAGCTAGGAGTTAAATAAGGACTGGATTTGTATCTCAGCTCTGTGAATTAGTAGAAGGGACCCCAGGTGATTTACTAGGACTTTTTAAGTCTGAATGCTAATGGTCCCCAATATTCATTCCCTTTTACTCACTTTTGGTAATCATCCAGCTTCCCTTGGAGCTATGCAAAGTCATATGACTAAATTATGGTCAATAGGATATGAAATGAGGTGATGTAGCACGTTCTGGATCTCACCCTTTTAAAGAACCTCTTTACCCTCCACTGCTCTCAGATACTTACAGTGTGCTTGAATGTAGACATAGTCATGGAAAGCTGGTTTCAGCCATACCCTTGAAAGCAATACCTGGAGGATGACAGAACCAGCAGACAGAAGGTATCTGGATCCCTGATGATTGATCTTGTGAAACAAAGGTGCCCTGCTAACTTGCCTGTAACTTTTGGCTTCCATGTGATAGAGAAAATTCTATCTTATTGAAGCCCCTGCACTTGTGTGTCTGTTACGGTAACTTGGCCTGAAACCAGAAAACTATCACTTTGAGTAAAGCACTAGACCCCAGATTTTTACTTTGATAATCCATAAACATGATGTATAATAGTAATGGTACTACTTATAATGTTATTTTTAAGACAAAGCATTTCATGGGAGGCCAAGACAGGCAGATCACTTGAGGTCAGGAGTTCAAGACCAGCCTGGCTAACATGGTGAAACCCAGGCTCAACTAAAAATACAAAAATTAGCTGGTCATGGTGGTGGGTACCTGTAATTCCAGCTACTCAGGAGACTGAGGCAGGAGAATTGCTTGAACCTGGGAGGTGGAATTTGCAGTGAACTGAGACCACACCACTGCACTCCAGTCTGGGCAACGGAGACTATATATAAAAAAAAAATTCAAGCCAGGCACAGTATGCATGCCTTTAGTCCCAACTACTGGGAGGGTTGTGGCAGGAGAATCACTTGAGGCCAGGATTTCAAGGATGTAGTTGGCTAAGATTGTGCCTGTGAATAGCCACTGCACTCCAGTCTCACCAACATAGTGAGCCCTCATCTCAAAAAAAAAAAAGTTAATAGTGCTTGGTACATAATCAGCACATAAGTGTTACTTATGCTTATTTTGTATTTTTCTAATTATTATTATATCTGTTATTTGTGTACTTAAAAAATCATAAAATTAAATATTTTCATCCACAATAAGACATACTGAGCAATACTGAAAAAAGTTGTGATTGAAAATAAAATCCTTATCAATGTCATGAAATTAAGTTATTTTCTTTTTTAACCACAAAACCCTTTCAAGAAAATTACTGAAATGAGTTTTTGACTTTGATATTGATGCAGATTTATGTTTTCCTATTGTTATATGTGTGTTCCTGTTACATATGAGTGTTTTGCATTGCGAATTTTCAAAGAACATATACTTTTTATAATTATTTTTTACCTTTGAAAAAAAAGTTTTTACTTTTCAAAGTTGCCATCCAATCAGGGCTGGTACTTTGATCTGATCTGTGACCTTAATGCCACATAGTTGTTCTTATCCAGGGTTTGGAACACCTCATTCAAAAAACAAGTGTGGATGGCTTCCCCTTTACTGAAGTATGTTGTGCAAGTTCCTTAGCATAGCATCTGAAAGACTTTTTCAATCTAGCAGCAAATTAGTTATAGCAGTGGGCATTATCCTGGTGTATTAGTTTATTTTCCCATTGCTAATAAAGACATATCAGAGACTGGGCAATTTAGAAAATAAAGAGGTTTATTGGACTTACAGTTCCACATGGCTGGGGAGGCCTCACAATCATGGCAGAAGTTGGAAAGCAAAGAGGAGCAACTCACGTCTTACATGAATGGTGGCAGGCAAAGAGAGAGCTTGTGGAGATAAACTCCTATTTTTAAACCATTAGATCTCATGAGATTCATTCACTATCACAAGAAGAGTACAGGAAAGACCCGCCCCATAATTCAATCACCTCCCACTGGTTTCCTCCTACAACACATGGGAATTGTGGGAGTTACAATTCAAGATGAGATTTGGGTGGGAACACATACAAACCATATTATTCTGCCCCTGGCTGCTCCCAAATCTCATGTCCTCACATTTCAAAACCAATTATGCCTTCTGAACAGTCTCCCAAAGTCTTATTTCATCATTAACTCAGAAGTCCACAGTCAACATCTCATCTGAGACAAGGCAAGCCCCTTCCGCCTATGAGCCTGTGAAATAAAAAGCAAGTTAGTTACTTTTTAGATACAATGGGGGGTACAGACATTGGGTAAATGCAGCCATTCCAAATGGGAGAAATTGGCCAAAACAAAGGGGCTACAAGCCCCGTGCAGTCCGAAACCCAGTGGGGCAATCCTAAAGTGTCAACATTATCTCTTTTGACTCCATGTCTCACATCTAGGTCATGCTGATGCAAAAAAATGGATTCCCATGGTCTTAGGCAGCTTTTCCCCTGTGGCTTTGCAGGGCAAAGCCTCCGTCTCACCTGCTTTCATGGGCCAGCGTTGAGTGTCTGCAGCTTTTGCAGGCACATGGTACAAGCTGTTGGTGGATCTACCATTTTGGGGTCTGGAGTATGGTGGCCCTCTTCTTCCAGCTCCACTAGGTGGTGCCCCAGTGGGGACTCTGTATGGGGGCTCCAACCTCACATTTCCCTTCCTCACTGCCCTAGCAGAGGTTCTCCATGAGAGCCCCATCCCTGCAGCAAACTTTTGCCTGGACATCCAGGCATTTCCATACATCCTCTGAAATCTAGGTGGAGGTTCTCAAACCTCAATTCTTGACTTCTGTGCACTTGCAGGCTCAACACCACATGGAGGCTGCCAAGGCTTGGGGCTTGCACCCTCTAAAGCCACAGCCCAAGGTGTACCTTGGCCCCTTTTAGTCACAGCTGGAGTTACTGGGATACAGGGCACCACGCCCCTAGACTGCACATAGCACAGGGACCCAGGGCCCAGTCAACAGAATCATTTATTTCTCCTAGGCCTTCAGGCCTGCGATGGGAAGGGCTGCTGTGAAGGCCTCTGACAGGCCCTGGAGACATTTTCTCCATTGTCTTGGAGATTAACATTTGGCTTCTCATTACTTGTGCAAATTTCTGTAGCTGGCTTGAATTTCTCCTCAGAAAATGAGATTTTATTTTCTACTGCATTGTTAGGCTGCAAATTTTCCAAACTTTTATCCTCTGCTAATCTTATAAAACTGAATGCTTTTAACAGCACTCAAGTCACCTCTTGAATGCTTTGTTGCTTAGAAATTTCTTCCATGAGATACCCTAAATCATCTCTCTCAAGTTCAAAGTTCCAGGAATCTCTAAGGCAGGGGCAAAATGCCACCAGTCTCTTTGCTAAAACATAATCAGAATCACCTTTGTTCCAGTTCCCAAAAAGTTCCTCATTTCCATCTGAGACCACTTCAGCCTGGATATTGTTCATATCACTATCACTATCAGCAATTTTGTCAAAGCCATTCAACAAGTCTCTAGGAAGTTCCAAACATTCCCGTATTTTCCTTTCTTCTTCTGAGCGCTCCAAACTGTTCCAACCTCTGCCTGTTACCCAATTCCAAAGTTCTTCCACACTTTTGGGTATCTTTTCAGCAGTGCCACACTCCCAGCACCAATTTACTGTATTCGTCTGTTTTCATGTTGCTGATAAAGACATACCCGAGACTGGACAATTCATAAAATAAAGAGGTTTATTGGACTTAACAGTTCCACATGGCTGGGGAGGCCTCAAAATCATGGTGGAAGGTGAAAGGCAAGGAGGGGCAATTCATGTCTTACATGAATGGTGGCAGGCAAAGAGAGAACTTGTGCAGGGAAACTCCCATTTTTAAAACCATCACATCTCATGAGACTCATTCACTATCACGAGAAAAGCGCAGGAAAGACCCACCATAATTCAATCGCCTCCAACCAGGTTCCTCCCACAACACCTCGGAATTGTGGGAGTTACAACTCAAGATAAGATTTGAGTGGGGACACAGACAAACCGTAACCCCTTGTCTGATTTTTCTCAATGCATTGCACATACAATCGTCATTTTTTTCATTTTCATAAGAATCTCTGTTATCTATGACACTTATTTTAGGAAGGTGTTTCTTAGAACAGTACTTCTGACAGATGGCTCATGAGAACTGAAATATATTTATAAAAAATCATGATATATTGTGAATTATTCTCCTTTTTTGCCAATACCCAAGGTGTGTTAAGTATTGAAGTCTCTGAGCAGTCCTTGAGAAACAAAACATAATTTGCTTTAACCCAGTATTTCCAAACATGTTACCGAAACACATTCTTTATTAATCTCAGACAACTCGTTTTTTGGATCCCATTTTGAGAAACCTCCAAAATACTGCAGTCGTTACTATCACAAGAAATACCATTGCCCTTCTCTCATCGTCACAGACACAATTATTATACTCTCCCTTTGATCTGTGCTGCTGTATCACTTTACCACTTTATTGTGCTTGCCATACTCTGTTTTGTACTTAAATTTCTTGTTCACATGCGACTCCCTATATGGTTATGAGTTCATTTAAAATAGTAATCTGTTTTCTTCTTTCTGTTATCCTACATTTCCTAATAGAGTATATGGTGGGGAGGTCAGAGATTATTTTCTGTATTTCATCCCTTTTTTGGTTGGAGTGTGAATGTGTAAGTTTTAAAAAATAAAGCATGTTAAGACTTAATCAAATGAGGGTTGCCTTTCAAATGGTCTAAGATGTTGCTTGTCTACATAATTCTTCCTTTGATTATAATTTTTATGCAACTTTATTGGAATCTTCATCTAGTTTCAGAAGCTAGAATTCCCTTAATTAGTTTAAACAGAAAAAGATTTTCTAAGTATTAAATCACTGGGTAGGGTTGATGAAACAGATTCCAGATTGAGCTGTCAAGAACAAGTCCCAAAATCATATCACTGAATTAAGTAAGCTACCCAAGGGAGTTAATGCCTTTTCTGTGATGAAAAGCCATCGGCTTGAGAACCAGTTCATAGAGCCAAGACCAGGATCCATTCACTGTCAGGAATCATGTATGCTCCAAAAACCACAAGGATCAGGAAAATACATCTACTATTGCTGGATTCAGAACTGTATTAGACTTAATTCAATCAGCCATGTCTAGCCCCTACTGGCCTCCAAAAATGATGATGGAACACTGGAAACCTAGCTAATGCTACAGAAAAAATAGAAAAAGTATTTTCTTCATGGCCAGGTTTTCAAATAGAAATGAAAACACTGCCTCTGCCTCACTTTACTTTTCCAAATCATCTTTAATTGTATCTGATTGGTTGAATTTATCTTCTAAAACCTTGGCACCAGTGAGTTTAGGGAATGTGTCCTTCTTTCTAGCCTTTACTATGCTGAAAGGCACACAGAAGGAAAGTGAAATGGATATTGGAGCCAGACCAAAGTTTATCAGACTAACTACATATCTCACTCTTTTATTCATATGTAATGTTCTTTCTCATTTGCATACCTTCCTACCTTTCTATGTTCCTCTCTACTTGATTTCCTGTGTCCTACTCTTTTTCTTCCTGTAGTTTATGGAGTTTGAGTCAATAGTGAGACTTTTACCTTCCCGCCTAAATGGATTGTATACAATAGGGGAGGAGCAGTGGCACGTTCATGAAAACATATCATGCTCTGTGTTAGCAACTAACATTCTAATTTATTCATAACGAGCATATCTAATTTATTCTTCTCAATATTTCCATATTGTAGATATTACCCCATTTTACTAACGACAAAACTGAGTCACTTTGAATAATTACATATCATAGCTCATGCATCCTATACATTTGCGACCCCATGTTCTCTTCATATTACTATGTAGTCAAAGATTGCCTGCAATTTGAAACACACTGAACTCCATTTTCCCACATTTTGCCTGGAAAATAAAGGTTGAAAATTTATAGCACACTGTGCAAAAACCCATGTTACTGTTTCTGTCATGGGACCTGTTTTATGGTGAATAGCACAGTTTCACTTATGCATACGCATCGATTCTTACCTCACTGAAATGTGATGCTATAGTCTCTGAACCTCAGCATCCACTGCAGCTTCCAATTGCTTTAGTCTCTGAGGCTTCATATTGCTGGATATTTTACATGCTCTGTCAAGTCATTCTAGAAAAATTACCTACTCATTAGTTCAGCACAATGGAAATTTGTATTATCTGCCATAGGACTTCTTCATATTTTTCACTTGTATTGTCTTTACTTGTTAAATATCCATTAGATATGATAAAAATCTAATTAAATGGAAAGCCTGCTAATGCAGTCTATGATATTATGAATCTATTCTTGGGTTCATAGTATACTAAACATCAATATAATGGATATAAAACTGGCTATTTAGCTACACTTTAATTCCCTCTGAAATGCCACTCTGGCATCAGTTGAAAGAAAAATGGAAGACATGTATTTTGAAGGATTACATTCATTGTAACAGATTAGGTTCTAGTTCCCTAAAATACCAAGATTTGGAAATCATTTAACCCATTTATGTCTTTTCACTTCATTGTATTTTACTTACAGATTCTGTGCTCATAATAGAGTAACTGTACCAGAAAAAAAGCAACAATGATAAACAGGTCTATAAACAAACATAAACTTTTAGTGAGATTTACACATTTGAAGATACTTCTTTGCTAATTAAATGTAAAATATACTATGAAAGTCTTTCTACCTTCTTTTAAAGTCCAAGATTTAGACCTAATTTAATATATCACAAATATTAAAATGTATAATGTTATCAAATATTATATAAAATAATAAAATAGTTAATACCATAAATTTAACCATTCCCATAAAGTTTAATGAAAAAGGTAAAATACCTTAATAATTTAATTTTTGTTTTATCTGTCTATTTTAAAGAGGCCACAGTCACACTATATCCCTTAGCCATCATTTGGGAATAAAAGAAAAACAATAAAATGTAAAGTACAATTTAGAGCTTTTTAGTAATTTTGAGACATATATAATCCACAAATGCTGCTAAAGAAATTATCCTGTCATATTTGCACATGTAGTTGTACAAGCATGCATTAAAAATATATATATTTAAAAGCCCTTCTACATGCCATATGCTTTTAAGTGCAGGAGACAGATTGACCAAGAAAACTGTTTCATTACCTTTTTGAATTTATACACAAGTGATGGGGAGATATAATAGTTATAAATATAACTAAATAATTTTAATTGCATAGTGCTATAAAGAGGAAAAACAAGACCCTTGAAAACATGTAAGTGATCTGGATCCAGCCCAGCCAAGGCAGAAGGTGGAAGTAAGAGTATAAGACCTCACTTTAAGCTCAGAGTGAAGGATAAGCAGGAGTTAGGCAGGAAAAGTAGGGACGGGGTGAGGCATGGGATAGGCCATGGCGGGAGAGCATTCCAAGGAAACGAAAAATCTGATGCTCCACAAAATGTCAACAACCCATGGCCATGGGAGAAGAGACTGGTAGTTCTAAATTATATGAAACCTTGTAAGATATACTGAAACTTTTGAAGAAATGCATCAGTGTAGCTTTTCTTATTCTATGATTGGGCATACATTATTTGTAGAGAACTGGGGTATCATTGATAGAGAATGCTACTGAGGTACTTTACTTATAATGTTTATTGAGAATGAAATTATCCCATACATTTAGATTAAATAGGAATGAAGGAATGAATCAAGATATTCTAATTTCTTCCAGAATTTTTCTTTTCTTTTTTTTTTTTTTCTTGAGTGAGTGTCTCACTCTGTCACCCAGGCTGAAGTGCTGTGCAGTGGTGCAATCATGGCTCACTACTTTCTCCACCTCCCAGTCTCAAGTGATCCTCCTGCCTCAGCCTCCTAAATAGCTGGGACTACAGGCTCGCACCACCATGCAAGACTAATTTGTGTATTTTTTGTAGAAGTGGGGTTTTGTCATGTTGCCCAGGCTGGTCTCAAACCTCTGGGCTCAAGCAATCCTCTCACCATGGCCTCCCACCACACCTGATCTCTTCCAGAATTTTTCTGTATACTTTAGTTTGATTTGATCTATTCTTATTTTGTTATTTGAAGTTACCAAGTAACTCATTTTTCTAATCTGTCCATTATTTAGAGGTAAGTGATAACTGATTTATGTTCATCAGAGTTTGTGTGGAGACTGGACTTGGGAAGATCAATTTTGCCTGTAAGACTATAAAGGATTCTCTTTCTAAATCCCTCCAAGATCTGTACGATCCCACTCCATTTCCCATTTTAGTAAACCCTGAGTTATCATTAGAGTTAGTGTTACCTGTATTTCTTCAAATTACTCAGAATGCATAGGATTCCTAGAGTAGCAGTTCTTAAAATTTAATGGGAAGTTTGATTCAGTACCCTGGGATAGAGTTTGAGAAATCTGTGTTATTAAAATTACCTTTCACTCACTATTTTGCAAGATATTCGCAGATCTGCATGTTGACTGTTGACTACTGTTTCCTTGAAAGTAAAACAGCTGGCAAAAACAAAATTATCTATGACAGAAAAACCATCAAGTGCAAGTAACTTGAGTCTCATATCAGTCATCTCTAAATAAGACAGTAAATTTTATGTATCAACCTTCCAAGAGGAAGTCTATGCCTAGAGCAGACTTGCTGATATAGCAAAATAAAATGCAAATTTCAGAGTACGCTAACAATTTCTATTTTTGTTCCTGTTAGTTTTTCAAAGGAATTCAAGCCTTTTCTGTATACATACAGGCTCAGGATACTGCCATGCAAGTCTTATTTTTGCATCCCAACATTAGCTGGCATACAGCTTGCAGAAAAATACCTAGACTACCTGGCAAGAGTCTAATTTTCACTTTCTTGTAACTTGCGTCTTTGTTACTGTTAAAGTCTTAAACCAGCAAATAGGTTTAGTTTAATTGTCAGATTAATTATTGGCCTTAACACCTGGCCTCCTCTATCATAACTGTCATCCTTCACACTGTTCATTTCTTATGTCAAGACCCAGAAAATGATTAATGCTCACAACAAAAATGAGATTCATTTTTTAAAGTTACCAATGTCATTGCACATACAGTTAATGCATGCACTATGTTTAAGAAATGAGTAATTCTGCAGGTAAATTGTCATATGGAAGATAATTTAAGAAAATTGACCTCTGACACACTATAGGAATGCCATATAATTCTGTGAAAATTAACAGATATGTTTTGATAATCTCAGATTAAAGCTTTTATTCCTTTTATTTTGCCTGAGGTAAAAATAACTGGTATATGTATGAGTGTGTGTGTTAATCTTTCATCACTATAAACTTTTGAAATAAGTTCAGTGCCATGTATGATATAAATATACTTTGTAAAATAAATAACTTTTGTGAAATATTGTGTGCTCTTACAAGATACTGGTATACTGATACAGGAAAATTAATCACAGTATGACACATTCCAGGCCAAATCTTGGGTCCCATAGATATGTGGTATATAGTGAGTCGTATTTGCTCACTACTACTCAAAGAATCTTCAGTAATTATTTTCCTTTAACACAAAAATAAAATTTATAGAATGGGATATATACCCAGACACCCATAACATCCACACATACAGCCACCCACACAGAAGGGTCGGTGTGAGTGTGCTCCTTGTGTAGGGGAAGGGTATGTGTGTGAGGGTGTGTGTTCTAGAAGATAATTACATTATTGAGTTGCATAATAAAACTATTAGGGTCAATTATATTATTTTTTGACTGTTCATTTTTAACTTTTATAATTAAAGATCTAACAAGAGAGTAAATGTGCTGGAAGGAAACATTAGCATCTCGTGTTGAAATGTTGCCTCATCCCTCTGTAAAGATTGTTCTCTCTACTTCTATAGGAATACAATAAAATGAAGGTAGTTAATATATTAATTAAAGGAAGTTAATATATTAAGTGAATATTGAGTGGAACTCACTCTAGAGTATATTAATGAAGGTAGTATATCAGTATGCCCCTGATAAGAACTAAATAAATCCTTTTTCTGAGCCCTGGAGAATTTAATTGTGAAAGAGAGCCAGGGAAAAAAATGATGTGAAGCGATCTGAAATATGTGAAATAATTTTATCACATAATTAAGAAAATGATTGCAATGCATGAAAGTTTGGCTCAAACAATAACTTAAAAAATTGAATAAATTTCTCTGTGGAAGTAAGTCCTTCTCTCATGGAAGTGCTTATGTAAAGACTAGATAATTCTTCATATGAGATACTGGAGAAGAGATTCCCACTTTGCATGGGAGACTGGCAAAAATTATGTTGAAATCTTTTTTAGTTCTAGAGCTCTGTGGTTCTAAGCATGTGTAAGTAGGTTTCTCAGTATTGTGATGAATTAATTTCTTTAACTTACCTGTGTAAACAGAAATTTTAAAAAAATACTATATACTATGTAATTTTTCTCCCCTTTTATGTCCTTACTGTTATAGTTCAGATAGTCATTATGTTTTGCTTTGTGTGATAATAACAGCCCCATACCAGTCACCATGCCTCCACGTGTTTCTCATCCGGTCCAAATCCACTTAAAAATTGTATTTCTCCATATGTTGCTAAGGAAAATAAGAAATCCTTAGCAAAGTACTCCAGGACCTGATACTACTTTTCTTTTTAGCCTCACCTCTTGATGCATCGCTTCTTAAATGAGATGATCTGGACTGAATTGTGTTCCCCCCAAAATTTATATTTTGAAGTGCTACCCTCAATGTGACTATATTTAGAGATAGGGCCATTAAAGAAGTAATGAAGGTTAAATGAGGTCATCAAGCCGTGCCCTAATTCATTATGACCCATGTCCTTATAAGAAGAGGAAGAGATACTAGGAATGCATGTGCACAGACAAAAAAAAAAAAAAAAAAAGCCATGTGAGGACACAGTGAAAGTGGCCATCTGCAAGCTGAGGGGAAAGGCCTTGGGAGAAACCAACCCTGCCAACACCTTGACTTTGGACTTTCGGTTTCCAGAACTATATGAGAAAATACATTTCTATTGTTTGAGTCACCCAGTCTGTGGTATTTGGTATTTTGTTATGGCAGCCCTAGGGGACTAATACAGGGAGTCCTACGTTTAACCCCCATGCAAATGTGTAGAGTAACTAATCAGTGTCCTTAATAGAAGAGATAACTAGACATTTAGGGTGCCACTAGGATCTCAGGTATAGAAGCCCAGGATACTGCTGAACATCCTACAAAGCAGAGGACTGCCCTACGTGCTTATTTCATCCACAGTACCTGTCCCTCTTCTCAACATGCTCATCCCACTGACCTCATGTTCCCATCTCAATGAGAACTTTTTCAACACCTCAAAAAGAAATACTTGACCCTCACTTACACCTCCTCCATTGTTTTTTTTGTAATCGACTATTGCTTTTTATGTAATGAATTTTGAATGATGTTTGCCTTCTGATTTCTTCTACTGGCCTGTAAACTTTTTGAAAGTTTTCATGAAATGTTAAACCTTATATCCCTCATATTCTTCAGAGCAATTTGTATGATTTTGCCTAGTATATTCCTAATGCTCCTGCTCTCATTTTTATTTTGCCCCATTGATAAAAATAGAGACACCTAGTACTCTCTCATGTACGTTCTGACTGATAGGTTCAGGGACCTAGAAATGCGTATTTTTAACAAGGGTTTTAGGTCATTGTGACAAGCTGGTGGGTTTAAGAAGAATTTTATTCAATCTTAGTATACTAAATGATATATATCTTTGGCATGTGTAACAGATTACTTATATAAGTAAATGTAGCATTTGACAAATTGGCAATGATAATTTTATGGCATTATGGAACTTTAGAGCTATAACATTTCAGCTAACAGGTATGAACATTGAGTGCAGAGTTGAAGTCTTACAGAATTAAGAATTATGGTCAGAAAATACTTACAGGCCATTTCCCATCTAGTGCTTATTAGTGGTATTTATGTGAAGCTATCTTCGGTATATCATGGAAATTTAATGTTGGTTCATGCCTTAAAGATAATCTATTGTAACTCTTTATTATATAAGACAGCTTAATCCTCAGAGAATTTCAGTGAATTGACAGGTTACCAAGATCCTAAGAATGGCACCCCGACTGTCACCCTTATACTTGGCTCCTATTTATTCCTCAAAAATCATTTCAGTTCACTCACTGGAAAATTTCATTCTATCATATGTGTGAAATGTAAGGCAATATCAAAAATTAAAATTTTCACCTACCCTAAATATGCAATTGTTAGAGATGCTTGAGAAGAACAATAGTAATATTTCTGTTGAAGCAAACAAGAATTTTTTACTATAATTTTTAAGTAATAAGTAAATATATGTGTGTGTGTGTGTATTTTAATCAATGTCCTTAATGGAATAAAGTCAATGTTGGGGATTAGGTTACTTTTGGATGCCCCTATCACACAATGCAAACCAAGTTTCTGGCAGAATATATTGCTTTCATTACTGTTCATTTTCATAAAATCTTTATGTAAACAATATTTTGAATGAAAATTGGTGAATCTTAGATTTTCTCATTACTTTCTTTCTAAACTAGGAAGCATTCAGATGTTAATAACAGCAATTTAACTAAAAGAGCTTAAAGACAGGTGAGTTTATTCTCTTTCACACCAAATAAAGCTAGAAGTGAGCATTCCTAAATTTACAAAAGCATCAGGAAGCAGGTTTTTCATATTGTGCTCTGATGTCCTTAGTTATGGCTTCCATCCTAAAGATCCAAGATGAACCTGCATGTCCAACTATGGCATCTTTGTTTTGAACAGAAAATAAGGAATGGGAGAAGGGCAAAAAGAACATATGCAAGATATCTCTCCTTTTAAAAATGAGTTTTCCAATAAGCACCACTAATAACATTTACCTATATTTTATTAGCAACTACTGTCATCTGGAATAAAGTCAGGGCTTTTTTACTACAAAGAAAATACACATTGGATCGTTAGCCAACAGTTTTTGTCAATGTATGCTTTGTTATTATTTTTGCTTCTCTTTAGACATTTTCACCTTTGTTTAGGGGAATATGTTCATAAAGTCTAGTTTGGAATAATTTAGATGTTTTAGTCTTTGGTTACTACAGCATGTGATACTAAAAACATTTGGCATTTGCCTCAAGAAAGTTAATGGAGAGAAATGAAAAAATATCAGTTTAATTACTGAGAAAACAAAACTAATAGAGAAGGTGATACATAGCAACATCTTTGTGCACCAATCACAACACATAATGCATAAACTTCTGTTTTCATACGGGTTAAAATTTTAGACACGCAATTTAGAAACTAATAATAGAGCAAATAGTGGATAAAGTCATCAGTGTATGACTTGTCCTATTGGTCAGATTACTTTATTTCTGGAGTTAACATTAATCATTATGTTTTTTTGTTGAATTGTTTTGTTTTTAGCAACTTAATTTAGACTGTTTTAAATAAGGTATTTTAGTAATTAATTCAACATCTTAAAATATCACTTTTAAATGGACAGTGAATAATTTTGTCACATTTATTTAAAGCCAGCTAAAGAAATCTTCAGATTCATTCTCAAATGATTTGTTTTCTCAAAGTTATCTTGTCTGATGTTTAGAAGTTTTAACAGTCTTCATTTTTATTACATAACTTTTGGTACTATAATGAGTATAATTTAAATATTTTAAATCATTTAAACAATAAGAAAGGGGGATGAAAGAGAAAGTGTTTCTAATGAGGCAAGGATCCTTTTATGCCTTTTGTAGGACTTAGTCTTTAAGGTTTCAATCCTTTATGAAGAAAGGGTGAATATGGACTTCCTTCAGATAAGTAACCCTGGCAAGGTTTCTGTCCATCCTCTGGCCTGGTTAGCCCTCTCTTCAAGGTAATGAGTACCTGTGTGTATTTCTCTTCCTGCAGTTAGACTGTTCATGCATGATAATAAAAAGCTAAAGGGATTAAAACTTGTTTATATGCCTTCTGATCTTACATTATAATGTGTCCACCCATCCAACTATTTCATTAAACATTATTATTTTCCTAGGACATTGGCAAATGACTAGTATAATTACTTGTCAGGGTTTTTGATTGCTTTCTTTTGTTTTATTTTTGCTTAAACAGCAGATACAAAAAATTTTGCCATGAGTGATCCCAGCACTTTGGGAGGCCAAGGCAGGTGGACTGTGAGGTCAGGAGTTTGAGACCAGCTTAACCAATATGGTGAAACTCAGTCTCTACTAAAAATACAAAAATTAGCCAGGCATGGTGGCACGTGCCTTTTAGTCCCAGCTACTTGGGAGGCTGAGGCAGAAGAATCGCTTGAACCTGGGAGGCAGAGGTTTCAGTGAGCTGAGATCACACCCCTGTACTCCAGCCTGGGCGACAGAGCAAGACTCCTTCTCAAAAAAACAAAAACAAAAGAAAACAACAACAAAAAAACAAACATTGCCATGGCTATTAAGCAAAACTTACCTAGGCTTTAATTACTACATAATTTTTACTTTTTCAAATGTGTGGATACAAATCATTAATTGAAGTTTTCAAACTTACCTATTTGGAATCAGTAACTAATATAAGTTTATACACTTATTTCCTATGCAATATAAACTTAATTGTTTTACATTTCAAAGAGATTGAAATCTTCGAAGTGACTAAAATGCGCATTAATCTTTTCAACACATTATTATTAAAATGATTGAGATGGCTGGAAATTCTGTTATTATTTTTTAAAAGCCAAATTATTTTTCTACCTTCATAATTTTTTGCAGTATATAAGCTAACTATGTATGTATGTTATACTATTTATTACTGGGATTTTGTTTTTCAAACTTCTACTTTTATCGGTAATAGAAAGGAGCTATTGAGGGATTCTAAATATTCTATATATTGATCATCGTGCTGTTTACCTATTTTTTTACACATTACAATTTCACATATGCTACAAGGTCATTAATAAAAATGGAGCTGTACATTCGAGATATGTACATTTTACAGTATATATGTTATAGCTCAATAAAATTTTAAAATATGTATTGGACATCAATTTACAGTTTATTATAAAACAAATGATACACTGTATTGATATTGTCTGCTTATTTTTCTTTTTATGAATAGGGACTTTATTGTTTTTACTTTCGGTATCCTTAATGCTTAGTACAGTATCTGGATTTTAATGGAGGCTTCATAAGAGTTTTCTGACTGAAATAATGAAAAGTACATTGAAACAGAAAAGTCAAGTTTTTCAATACCATCAATTTACAAATGTATATGTGAAAATGCATCATATTTAGACATGGTTGTTGTCCTCAAAGGGCTGACAGTAATACTGTTATTTGTATAAAATTATTTTTGCTTATCAGTAAAATTTCTTCAGAAATTTGGGGTTTATTGGTACTTTGAGAGCTCTCCTAATTTGTGCTAAAATTGTATCATTAATACTTTTGCTAATGCTTATTTATTATCTTAGCGTTTTCAGACTTTTATTATCGTCACCATAATTTTAAACCTACAAAGGCTTTACTTTGAAGGTCCATTTTACAAAATCACGATGATTGAAAACACTTACCTACCCATGTGTTTCTTTATATTATATACATATGTTTTCACTTAATCTGCCTGTAAAATTCTTATCTGAGAATTAAAAATAGGCTTAACCAAGTCCTTTATTCATGATATGTATGTTAGCATTAGGGGAAACCCTCAAAATTTTACTCAAAGACTATACTGTTCAATCATAATTTGGAAGACTTTAATTACTAGGCTTTCAAACCTGTGATTAGAGAGCATGATCTTGAGGTAGACATGGAAATGTATTACCAGTGATGAAAAGACATGGTTGCAAACTAGAGAGAAGAGTGTGCATAATATGTGATGAGTGGGAAAAGATAAAGATAAGAAAGTTGGTGGCTTGGAGGGTCAAAGGATTGCTCAGGGCTAGGGAAGTGGTTTGGAGGAGATTTAGGTCTTCATCTTCTAACAGAAGTTGGATTAGTACTAAAAGAGGTGATAGAGGGTGAGGCTACTTAAAGAAATTTTATAGGGAAACTTAACAGGAGAACAGAAAATGATACCTGTTTTCCAACCTTGTTAGAGATAAAATAACTTTTTCTAAGGTACTTTGAAGGCAAGTTTATATAAATATTTACTTTTATTACTATTAGTATTATCAGTTTGTTGGTAAAATGTCCAATTGAGTTAATACATTATTGTTAAAATTATTCTTATATCATGATTTTATGTATAAATAGCTTGACATATGTTATGCTTATAAAATTATATTCATAGCTATTTCTGATCATTTAGCTGAACTTTCAAATAGTTCTGGAGCAAGGGCTATGAAGACACAATTTTGAATAGCTATGTTGTAGGGTTTCAGATGCTTCTTTTATAGAATTAGGGTTGGCTTAGAAAGTATTGTTTTCACCCACAAAAATGGCAGTTTTACATGATTCAGTATTACAGTTTAAAAGTGTAGATTTGTCAAAGTATTCCAAAATGCTAGCAAATAAAATCAGAGAATGTTGTATTGTTTCTTTACTAGATATTACCTTTTAAAACTCTGAACATAATGACGTAACAGAGGTCATTAAAATCCAATTAGTAAAAGTGTCTGAATTTTTTACGTGAATTAATTCGAAGATTAAGAATATCAAACCATTGTTTTCTTTAGATGTTTTGCTCTCATTTTAAGTATTCACTTACTTAATTTTGTGTCATTAGCTCTAAAACAAATACACAAAAGGCCAGAGTTGGTGGCTTATATCTCTAATTCCAGAGTTTTGGAAGGCCCAGGCAGGAGGATTGCCTGAGGCCAGGAGTTCAGGACCAGCCTAGGCAACAAAGTGACACCCAGTCTTTACAAAAAAACAAACAAAAAATTAGCCAGGTGCTGTACTGTGCCCTTGTAGTCCCAGCTACTACGGAGGCTGAGAAGAGAGGGTTGCTTTAGCCCAGGAATTTTGAGGTTACAGTGAGTTATGATCATGCTACTGCACTCTAGCCTGGGTGACAGAGTGAAACACTCTCTCTAATAAAGAAAAAAAAACTCTATAACTTCAACTTTGCTTCCTCCTATTTTAAAACTTCTTAAGACGTTTTGGTAATTGGGAAAAATTTTTATTTTTGCTTGCCACTAAATCAATATTTTTCCTTTCATATGTTCTTAATATTAACAAACTTATCTGAATTTTACCCTTGGGAATGATTTTTATCTGGTTTGGTTTTGTTTTTATGATGATATCAAATTTATACATTAATGTCACCTATAAACAAGCTGATTTTAATTAGGTAGATTTGGATAAGAGCATGTTTCAAAGATGCTGCTCTTTTTATCATCTTTACTTGTATATCATGTAAATATATAGTCTCAAAAAAATTTAAAGCATATTTCCTACCTCATATGAAATTTCAACGTGGCAAAACATTTTTTAATGCATGTCCATTTGTATTATTTTAACAAAGACTGGAGCTTTTGAAACAGTCCCTTAACAAAAACTTAACTGAGAGTGATTGTTAAAATCATGTCAATGACTACCTGTTCATCCACATAATTTTATAAATTATACAATTTATGAAATAGTTATAATTTAATATATTTTATCTAATATGCATTGTATTTCATCCAGTCAGGCAAGTGAAATTCATGAGTATATACTTTTATTCTTAAAGATTCTGATAAAATTAAATATTATATAAAATTCTGAGGTTAAAAATTAAATTTTTGAAGTGATATCTGTATCATATTTATCAGAAAATATGAAATGATAAAATAAAGTGAAATGGTTGAAATACAGGAAAATCAATACTTTAGTGTTTGCTGACAGTCTTATAGTACTTAGAAAATAAGTTTTTATATATTTGGGCATTTTTAGGTTATGTCTGTATTTCTTTTCAAGCTATCATTGATCCAAATACAGTGAAAAATAGCAAACCAGGTGCCAAATACGATCCATGTGAAAGTAATTTTCTCATGGAGAAGTATTTTTATGTCTTCAAGGGTGGCAGTAGAGATTTTGACCCAGTGGTCTGAGCTGTGTCATCTTTTCTTTAGGTAGTTTAAAGTTATTTGCTTTGTTATGGGTATGAATTATGTGGTATTAAGTACTACAGTAGCACTATTAAACATTATATCAAATCCTTTTAGGATGCGGAAAAGTTAGTGTCTTAAAGGCCATTTAAAATTTTCCATTTTAATTCCAAGCTAAGGGCAGTTTTCATTGTGTTCCTTTTTTTTTTTTTTTTTAACAACTGACATAATCCACTAAAAATGATAAAATCTCTTAGTACCACTCATGCATTTCCAGACAAAATCCAAACATTATATAGATTGTTTTAAAATACAGATTGAGATTGTTTTAAAATTGTAGACAAACGGATGAAGCTATTTCTGTAAAACTGAAGTAGCAATATTAATTACCATCAACAGCCACAATATTAAAATATCCTGCAATTCCTTGAATCTATAAGTGGCAGAAATACTTCATTATGAAGTAGTTTGTTTACATTAATTCTTCAGCTCTCTAGCTTTTAATTTTTTGAATAAATATATATTAAATTTTGTTTTCTTTCCTTAGAACTGCAACTTATTTTTTCCCAAGACACGTTTTTGAGGAATGAGGAGATCAAAAATATAAGAAATTAACTTTTTAAAGTTCTAAGTCAGTATTCTAACCAAAAATACAATTTTCTACTTTGAGTGCTACCTTTAAAAACAGGCTATATTTAAAGGCAACCCTGGAAGAATTAATCTTGATTGTTCCTGTATTTCTTTGATTAGTTAAAGAAACTAAGTCACAAAAGAGATTCCTGGTGTTTTGTCATTTTCAGTATGTGTGTAGTTAAGCTTTTCAAATTCCTTTTTTACTTTTGATATAATCCTCTTGGTGAATTTTTTTCTGGGAAAACATGCTGTCAAACACACAAAGTAAAAGAAAGACAAGAAACAGTAGTTAACAAAGATTTTTGAATACTTTTGTGTATTTTAGCTTTAAAAAAAACTTTTTTTAAAACTGTAAATTGTAAATTGACATTTCAATACCTGATCATGGAAGCGTTTCTTGTTTTGAAAATGACAGGGTTGGAACATATGATTTAAGTTTAACATTAGAGATGTCAGAGCTAGCAATGCATTAACACAAATTCTAAGATCTTTAGCTAAACAAAGGCACAAGTGTTCATGGAAATGAGTTGGGTACCTCTAGAATCTAAAAAGTTAAAAAGACAACAACTGTATGTATGTCACATGAATCTCTTGTCGTGAACTTTATTCCTGTGTCTGGAATTCATGCTTTTCTTTTATCCTTGCCTAAAAATTCTTGTATTTTATCTAAGTATCTGTTGGCTTCCTGTCTCGAACATGCCTTCCCTCTGTAATCCAGTTATTAAGGAAGTGTTGGACATGGGCCCTAGTTTAAATATAAATAAAAATAAATTTTATAGTTCCTTTTTGGGGTTTGATAACTTTAGTCAAGAATAATTTACTGACCAATATTTATTGAGATATCTGCTTTGAAAATGAGAGAGTTTGAATAATATTTCATTCTAATAGTTTTACATGTTTATTTTACATCACTGTCTTAAGGCTTTTATAAACTCTACATTTTAACTCTGTATTCTTTTCAGCCCCTAGATGTGTGCTGTCACCATTACAAGGACACAGGGATACATAAATGATTGGGAAGAAAGAAAGAAATAATATTCAATTCAAACACTGAGGACACTTCCCCCTTGCAAATGGGCAAGATGCAATGATAATAGGGCATCAAAGTATAAATGTGAATATAAAGGTAGATTTTAGGGTGCTGGCAATGTTAAAATACATTATTTAGGGGTTTTAATTGGAAAAACAAAAAGAAAAGCTGTCATTTGATGATGCTGTATTCATTATTACTTACTCTGAAGAGGCAGAATATTCTCATGTATTTTTAGACTTAAAACAGACCACAGTTGAACAATCTTGGTGAGGGGTGAGGGAGGAAGTTCTCATCTTTCATACCAAATTTAGCTGAAAGCTCAATTAAATAGATTTTAATCAGACAGCTAATTAAAAGATTATAAATGCAGACCTTTGAAAATAAGGACAGAAGTGTCATTGAAATGAATAGCAACATGTGACAAGATGAAATACCTACAGAAGAGTTGGTGCTTCTAGGCAGCACCTTTCCTAAAAGTCAATATATGTTTGCATGATTTCTGGTGTTTTGCTTTTACAAACACAACTGCTATTATCAATACTGCATCTGAATAACAGTTTCTCTAGAGAACATACCAAATAGTGTAGTCCATTTATTTATTTAGAATACATGTGTTGAGCCCTTATTCTGTGGATAGGGTTCTAAGTTACTTTGATAAACATAAAAGACAAAGATCCCAGACACATCAAGCATATATTCTAACTGATAGAATCAGATGACCCAAAACAAACATAAAAAGGTGTAATTATATTTTACAAAACTATAAATGTTATGGGATTTTAAAATAATAGTAAGCAGGTGTAAGGAGTCCTAGGGGTTCTAGGAATGAAAAAGAGGTGAGGAATTTTAAATGAGGAGGCTTGCATAGGCTTCATGGAGAAGGTTACATTTTAGAAAAAACAGAGGAGGGTAGGGAGTTATCCATATAAATATTTGAGAGAAGACAAGTTCAGGAGGGGAGAGCTGGTGAAAAGCCCTAAGGCAGGAGCATGACTGGTGTGTGAAAACAGCAAAGAGACCGCAGCAGAGTGAGATGATGTGGAGGTAACCTTAAATGATGGCATCACTTAAGGTTTTATAGTTAACTGTAAGTGTTTTAGATTTTTCTCTGAGTGAAATGTGGAGCCATTACAGGATGTTGCCCAGAGAGGTACATAATTATTACATTCTAGAAGAGTCCTTCTGGCTATTTCATAGAACAAATGAAGAAAGCAAAGTTAAAAGTGAAGAAAATGATTGAGAGGTGTTACCATTATCCTGACAAGAGATGGTGCTGCCTCCTACGGTGATAGAAGAGCGATGACATGTGGTTGGATTCTATCTTTTGAAGTGAGTGTCATCAGGATTTTCTGACCGCTTGATATGCAGTGTGTTAGAGAGAAGAGTGAAGGATAACCTCATGGCTTTTAGGCTGTATAAATGGAACATACATGGGGAGGGTTGCAAGGATATGTTTCCAAAGCAATGTAAGAGTTAAGTTAAATATATATAATTAAACATCCCAAGAGGGTGATCTAGGCCTAATATAATTGTGGATGTATAGATGGAATTTCAAACCATGAGCTTGGATAAGATTATCAAGAGTGTGAACATTGATGGAGAAGAGGGGAGAGGCAAGGACATTTCTCTGGGGTATTCTAGCATTAGGTCTGGAGAACTAGGAAGATGTAGCAGAGGAGGCTGAAAAGAAGTAACCAATGAGTTACTGGGAAAACTAAACCTCTCAAACTAAAGGTTGAGAGTCAACAATCAGAATCAAAAATGAGGAAATTATTGTTGACCTTAGCAAGAGCAGGTGTTATAGAGTAATGAAGACAAAGTCCCAACTGAAGTAGTTTTGATAGAAAATGGAAAGAAATGGGAAAGGGGAATATAGCTAACTCTTCTTTCAAGGAGCTTTGCTGCTAAAGAAAGTAAGGAAGTGAAATGGTTGAATTATAAGATGCACATGTTTTCATCCTTAAAAGAGAACATGCAAGAATTTTTTATTCAAGTGTTTTTCAGTGGTTCACATTCTTTTTAGAAATATGAAAGCATTCTCATGGATCCACATCCTCATCAATACTTAGTATTATTTAGCTTCTAAATTCTAATCTTGGGTGTAACAATTATATAACATTATGACCTTAATTTTTATTTTCCTAACTACAAATCAGATTGAAGACTTTTTCATATGTTTATTGGACATTATTATCTATCTTAAGATATTGATTTTAAATATGTATATCTATCTTGAAATATCTATTTTGAAATGTAGCAAGTTTTTTTTCTTGAGAGTTATTTTTATCTGATATTTTTAGTATTTTTTGTATGTTTTATAATAAATTTTTTGACAATTATGTGTTGCAAGTAACTTTCCAGGTTATTGGATTCTCTTTGATTTATTCTTGGATGAGGAACATAATTCTTCTTCCTATAACACATTCTTTGACCATTCTTAATTTAAAGCATATTTTAATAAATATTCACAGTTTTTCATTTAATTTAAAAATATTTGTATTATGTACTTAAACTATAATTTTGTCAGATATACAATTCTGGATTTGTGGTTATTTTCTATTAGCATTTAGAAGATATTATTTTAGTGTCGTTCAGTTTCTATTGCTTGAGAAACCTTGAGAAACCTAGCTTTAGACTAATTGTGTTTCTTTTGTAAGTGATCTGTCTGTCACACCTTTCCCTCACACTTGCTCTTCAAATCTACACTTTATCTTTGCTGTTTTGTAGCTGCACTATAATGTGGCTAAGAATTGTTGATTTTTATTCATGTTGATTTATACACATAAGGCTTTGATATCACTGTTTTCAGGTCTCCATTAGTTGTGGCAATTGCTAAGTGATTATCTAGTCAAATATAACCTGACTTATTCTTTCCCTTTGGGATTTCAGTTGGACACACGTTAGATTATCTTACTCTGTTTTCCATGTCTTTTTATCCTCTCTCACAAATTTCATTGACTTGCCTATCTCTTACGCCTTTGACCAATCTTCCAATTAACTGTCCCCTCTTTCAGATCTATTGTACTGTTTACAGTACAATATCCATTCACATTTCTATGATTTTATTTCTATAATGTGTATTTGACTTTTGTATGTTATCTGTTATTTATAATTTCTTGTTATATATCTTTGATACTTTAAAATTTCAATCTATTTATACGTATTTATTTTATTTTCTGCTATGGATACGTACAATATTTGATGTCCTTACAGTTTTAAATATTTACTTGTTGGTATTTCTCTGCTGGTTATCACACACGTCCACTTATTTCTTTATATATTTTCAGTTTTATATTGTGTGCTCATATTTGTTAGAATTCAATATGAAGGAATGCCAACAGTCTAATTAGGAATTATTTTGTTCAAAGATACGTGTTTCCTTCTGCTGGAAGCCAGGGAAAGCTGCCACTCTGAGACAATTACGGAGTTCCTGTTCAATGCAAAAGACTCAGATGGGACTCCTCAATTTCTGGTGGGACCCAGGCATAATTCCCAGATTTTCTATGTTATATTTAGCATCTGCACTAGAGTAACCTAGCTTTATTACTTGCTTAATGTATGTATATATGTATGTGTGTATGTGTGTATATATATATATATATGTATATATACATATCTAAATATGTATATGTACATATCTACTTATTTATACAAATATGTGTATATATTTTTTACAAACCTATCTGTCTACTTAGATTTGGATTCCATCACCTCTAAATATAAGCTCTGTAACTTTAGGTCATTTTTTTAAAATTTTATTTTCTTATTATTATACTTTACGTTTTAGGGTACATGTGCACAATGTGCAGGTTACTTACATATGTATACATGTGCCATGCTGGTGCGCTGCACCCATTAACTCGTCATTTAGCATTAGGTATATCTTCTAAAGCTATCCCTCCCCCCTCCCTCCACCCCACAACAGTCCCCAGAGTGTGATGTTCCACTTCCTGTGTCCATGTGTTCTCATTGTTCAGTTCCCACTTATGAGTGAGAATATGCGGTGTTTGGTTTTTTGTTCTTGCGATAGTTTACTGAGAATGATGATTTCCAATTTCATCCATGTCCCTACAAAGGACATAAACTTATCATTTTTTATGGCTGCATAGTATTCCATGGTGTGTATTTGCCACATTTTCTTAATCCAGTCTATCATTGTTGGACATTTGGGTTGGTTCCAAGTCTTTGCTATTGTGAATAGCGCCGCAATAAACATACGTGTGCATGTGTCTTTATAGCAGCATGATCTGTAGTCCTTTGCGTATATACCCAGTAATGGGATGGCTGTGTCAAATGGTATTTCTAGTTCTAGATCCCTGAGGAATCGCCACACTGACTTCCACAAGGGTTGAACTAGTTTACAGTCCCACCAACAGTGTAAAAGTGTTCCTATTTCTCCACATCCACTCCAGCACCTGTTGTTTCCTGACTTTTTAATGATTGCCATTCTAACTGGTGTGAGATGGTATCTCATTGTGGTTTTGTTTTGCCTTTCTCTGATGGCCAGTGATGGTGAGCATTTTTCCTCTGTTTTTTGGCTGCATAAATGTCTTCTTTTGAGAAGTGTCTGTTCATGTCTTTTGCCCACTTTTTGATGGGGTTATTTGTTTTTTTCTTGTAAATTTGTTTGAGTTCATTGTAGATTCTGAATATTAGCTCTTTGTCAGATGAGTAGGTTGTGAAAATTTGCTCCCATTCTCCAGGTTGCCTGTTCACTCTGATGGTAGTTTCTTTTGCTGTGCAGAAGCTCTTTAGTTTAATTAGATCCCATTTGTCAATTTTGGCTTTTGGTGCCATTGCTTTTGGTGTTTTAGACATGAAGTCCTTGCCCATGCCTATGTCCTGAATGGTAATGCCTAGGTATTCTTCTAGGGTTTTTATGGTTTCAGGTCTAACATTTAAGTCTTTAATCCATCTTGAATGAATTTTTGTATAAGGTGTAAGGAAGGGATCCAGTTTCAGCTTTCTACATATGGCTAGCCAGTTTTCCCAGCACCATTTATTAAATAGGGAATCCTTTCCGCATTGCTTGCTTTCCTCAGGTTTGTCAAAGATCAGATAGTTGTAGATATGCAGTGTTATTTCTGAGGGCTCTGTTCTGTTCCATTGGTCTATATCTCTGTTTTGGTACCAGTACCATGCTGTTTTGGTTACTGTAGCCTTGTAGTACAGTTTGAAGTCAGGTAGTGTGATGCCTCCAGCTTTGTTCTTTTGGCTTAGGATTGACTTGGCGATGCAGGCTCTTTTTTGGTTCCATATGAACTTTAAAGTAGTTTTTTCCAATTCTATGTAGAAAGTCAATGGTAGCTTGATGGGGATGGCATTGAATCTATAAATTAACTTGGGCAGTATGGCCATTTTCATTATATTGATTCTTCCTACCCATGAGCATGGAATGTTCTTCCATTTGTTTGTATCCTCTTTTATTTCATTGAGCAGTGGTTTGTAGTTCTCCTTGAAGAGGTCCTTCACATCACTTGTAAGTTGGATTCCTAGGTATTTTATTCTCTTTGAAGCATTTGTGAATGGGAGTTCAGTCATGATTTGGCTCTCTGTTTGTCTGTTATTGGTGTATAAGAATGCTTGTGATTTTTGTACATTGATTTTGTATCCTGAAACTTTGCTGAAGTTGCCTATCAGCTTAAGGAGGTTTTGGGCTGAGACAATGAGGTTTTCTAGATATACAATCATGGCATCTGCAAACAGGGACAATTTGACTTCCTCTTTTCCTAATTGAATACCCTTTATTTCCTTCTCCTGCCTAATCGCCCTGGCCAGAACTTCCAACATTATGTTGAATAGGAGTGGTGAGAGAGGGCATCCCTGTCTTGTGCCAGTTTTCAAAGGGAATGCTTCCAGTTTTTGGCCATTCAGTATGATATTGGCTGTGGGTTTGTCATAGATAGCTCTTATTATTTTGAGATACATCCCATCAATACCTAATTTATTGAGAGTTTGTAGCATGAAGAGTTGTTGAATTTTGTCAAAGGCCTTTTCTGCATCTATTGAGATAACCATGTGGTTTTTGTCTTTGGTTCTGTTTATATGCTGGATTACATTTATTGACTTGTGTATATTTAAGCAGCCTTGCATCCCAGGGATGAAGCCCACTTGATCATGGTGGATAAGCTTTTTAATGTGCTGCTGGATTTGGTTTGCCAGTATTTTATTGAGGATTTTTGCATCAATGTTCATCAAGGATATTGGTCTAAAATTCTCTTTTTTGGTTGTGTCTCTGCCAGGCTTTGGTATCAGGATGATGCTGGCCTCATAAAATGAGTTAGGGAGGATTCCCTGTTTTTCTATTGATTGGAATAGTTTCAGAAGGAATGGTACCAATTCCTCCTTGTACCTCTGGTAGAATTCGGCTGTGAATCCATCTGGTCTTGGACTCTTTTTGGTTGGTAAGCTATTGATTATTGCCACAACTTCAGTGCCTGTTATTGGTCTATTCAGAGATTCAACTTCTTCCTGGTTTAGTCTTGGGAGGGTGTATTTGTCAAGGAATTTATCCATTTCTTCTAGATTTTCTAGTTTATTTGTGTAGAGGTGTTTGTAGTATTCTGTGATGGTAGTGTGTATTTCTGTGGGGTCGGTGATAATATCCCCTTTATCATTTTTTATTGCATCTATTTGATTCTTCTCTCTTTTCTTCTTTATTAGTCTTGCTAGCAGTCTATCAATTTTGTTGATCCTTTCAAAAAACCAGCTCCTGGATTCATTTATTTTTTGAAGGGTTTTTTGTGTCTCTATTTCCTTCAGTTCTGCTCTGATTTTAGTTATTTCTTGCCTTCTGCTAGCTTTGAATGTGTTTGCTCTTGTTTTTCTAGTTCTTTTAATTGTGATGGTAGGGTGTCAATTTTGGATCTTTCCTCCTTTCTTTTGTGGGCATTTAGTGCTATAAATTTCCCTCTACACACTGCTTTGAATGTGTCCCAGAGATTCTGGTATGTTGTGTCTTTGTTCTCATTGGTTTCAAAGAACATCTTTATTTCTGCCTTCATTTCGTTATGTACCCAGTAGTCATTCAGGAGCAGGTTGTTCAGTTTCCATGTAGCTGAGCGGTTTTGAGTGAGTTTCTTAATCCTGAGTTCTAGTTTGATTGCACTGTGGTCTGAGAGACAGTTTGTTATCATTTCTGTTCTTTTACATTTGCTGAGGAGAGCTTTACTTCCAACTATGTGGTCAATTTTGGAATAGGTGTGGTGTGGTGCTGGAAAAAATGTATATTCTGTTGATTTGGGGTGGAGAGTTCAGTTCCTGGGTATCCTTGTTAACTTTCTGTCTCATTGATCTGTCTAATGTTGACAGTAGGGTGTTAAAGTCTCCCATTATTATTGTGTGGGAGTCTAATCTCTTTATAGGTCACTCAGGACTTGCTTTATGAATCTGGGTGCTCCTGTATTGGGTGCATATATATTTAGGATAGTTAGCTTTTCTTGTTGAATTGATCCCTTTACCATTATGTAATGGCCTTCTTTGTCTCTTTTGATCTTTGTTCGTTTAAAGTCTGTTTTATCAGAGACTAGGATTACAACCCCTGACTTTTTTTGTTTTCCATTTGCTTGGTAGATCTTCCTCCATCCTTTTATTTTGAGCCTATGTGTGTCTCTGCACGTGAGATGGGTTTCCTGAATACAGCACACTGATGGGTCTTGACTCTTTATCTAATTTGCCAGTCTGTGTCTTTTAATTGGAGCATTTAGTCCATTTACATTTAAAGTTAATATTGTTATGTGTGAATTTGATCCTGACATTATGATGTTAGCTGGTTATTTTGCTCCTTAGTTGATGCAGTTTCTTCCTAGCCTCGATGGTATTTACAATTTGGCATGATTTTGCAGTGGCTGGTACCGGTTGTGCCTTTCCATGTTTAGTGCTTCCTTCAGGAACTCTTTTAGGGCAGGCCTGGTGGTGACAAAATCTCTCAGCATTTGCTTGTCTGTAAAGTATTTTATTTCTCCTTCACTTATGAAGCTTAGTTTGGCTGGATATGAAATTCTGGGTTGAAAATTCTTTTCTTTAAGAATGTTGAATATTGGCCCCCACTCTCTTCTGGCTTGTAGAGTTTCTGCCAAGAGATCCACTGTTAGTCTGATGGGCTTCCCTTTGATGGTAACCCGACCTTTCTCTCTGGCTGCCCTTAACATTTTTTCCTTCATTTCAACTTTGGTGAATCTTACAATTATGTGTCTTGGAGTTGCTCTTCTCGAGGAGTATCTTTGTGTCGTTCTGTATATTTCCTGAATCTGAATGTTGGCCTGCCTTGCTAGATTGGGGAAGTTCTCCTGGATAATATCCTGCAGAGTGTTTTCCAACTTGGTTTCATTCTCCCCATCACTTTCAAGTACACCAATCAAACGTAGATTTGGTCTTTTCACATAGTCCCATATTTCTTGGAGGCTTTGTTCATTTCTTTTCATTCTTTTTTCTCTAAACTTCCCTTCTTGCTTCATTTCATTCATTTCATCCATTTCATCTTCCCGGGCTGATACCCTTTCTTCCATTTGATTGCATCGGCTCCTGAGGCTTCTGCATTCTTCACGTAGTTCTTGAGCCTTGGCTTTCAGCTCCATCAGCTCCTTTAAGCACTTCTCTGTATTGGTTATTCTAGTTATACATTCGTCTAAATTTTTTTCAAAGTTTTCAACTTCTTTGCCTTTGGTTTGAATTTCCTCCTGTAGCTCGGAGTAGTTTGATCGTCTGAAGCCTTCTTCTCTCAACTTGTCAAAGTCATTCTCCGTCCAGCTTTGTTCCGTTGCTGGTGAGAAGCTGCGTTCCTTTGGAGGAGGAGGGGTGCTCTGTGTTTTAGAGTTTCCAGTTTTTCTGCTCTGTTTTTTCCCTATCTTTGTGGTTTTATCCACTTTTGGTCTTTGATGATTGTGATGTACAGATGGGTTTTTGGTGTGGATGTCCTTTCTGTTTGTTAGTTTTCCTTCTAACAGACAGGACCCTCAGCTGCAGGTCTGTTGGAGTTTGCTAGAAGTCCACTCCAGACCCTGTTTGCCTGGGTACCAGCAGCAGTGGCTGCGGAACAGCAGATTTTCGTGAACCGCGAATGCTGCTGTCTGATCATTCCTCTGAAAGTTTTGTCTCAGACGAGTACCTGGCTGTGTGAGGTATCAGTCTGCCCCTACTTGGGAGTGCCTCCCAGTTAGGCTGCTCGGGGGTCGGGGGTCAGGTGTCAGGGACACACTTGAGGAGGCAGTCTGCCTGTTCTCATATCTCCAGCTGTGTACTGGGAGAACCACTGCTCTCTTCAAAGCTGTCAGACAGGGACATTTAAGTCAGCAGAGGTTACTGCTGTCTTTTTGTTTGTCTGTGCCCTGCCCCCAGAGGTGGAGCCTACAGAGGCAGGCAGGCCTCCTTGAGCTGTGGTGGGCTCCACCCAGTTCCAGCTTCCCAGCTGCTTTGTTTACCTAAGGAAGCCTCGGCAATGGCGGGCGCCCCTACCCCAGCCTCCGTGCTACCTTGCAGTTTGATCTCAGACTGCTGTGCTAGCAATCAGCGAGAGACTCCGTGGGCGTAGGACCCTCCGAGCCAGGTGCGGGATATAATCTCCTGGTGCGCCATTTTTTAAGCCCGTCGGAAAAGCGCAGTATTGGGGTGGGAGTGACCCGATTTTCCAGGTGCTGTCTGTCACACCTTCTTTGACTAGGAAAGGGAACTCCCTGACCCCTTGCGCTTCCCGAGTGAGGCAATGCCTTGCCCTGCTTCGGCTTGCACATGGTGCGCTGCACCCACTGTCCTGTGCCTACTGTCTGGCACTCCCTAGTGAGATGAACCCGGTACCTCAGATGGAAATGCAGAAATCACCCATCTTCTGCGTCGCTAACGCTGGGAGCTGTAGACCGGAGCTGTTCCTATTTGGCCATCTTGGCTCCAGCCCCCTCAGATCATTTTTTAAAACTTTTTCCTAACCTTTACTTTTTTGCAAATCTCATATTTCTCAATAAACAGCAACTAACATTGTTAATATACTTATGTTCCTTCAACATTAGAAAAAACGTGTCTTTATTTATTATCATATTTTTTGGACAAGGTCTCATTCTATTGCCCAGTCTGGAATGCAGTGGTGGATTCACGGCTCACTGTAGACTGAATTTCCTGGGTTCAAGTGATTCTCTCACCTCACCTGTCCAAGTAGTTGGGACTACAGGCATGCACCACCATGCCCAGCTAATTTTGTTTATTTTTTGTAGAGATAGCAGTCTCACTATGTCGCCCAGGCTGGTCTCAAACTCCTAGATTGAAGCGATTCTCCCAACTCAGCCTCTCAAAATGTTGGGATAACATTTTGGCATGTTATCCCAGTGGCATGAGCCACTGCGCCCAGCTTTTTAAGAAAAAAAAAAAAAAAGTGTTTTTAAAATAACCTTTCTCCTCCTAAATCCTATGTGGCCAGTGAATGTATCTTTCATAAACATTTTAAGTTGGGAATTTGTCACTTTTTGTTGTGTTTTGTTTTCTTCTTGGAAGCATTAGAGTGAAGGGGCAAGCACCAGGGCACAGGAGCCAGACTGATGAGTTTTAATCCCATTTCCACTACGTAAGCCTTATGTTACCTTGGGCAAGTTTATTTTAATCTCTATGCTTTTGTTTATTTGTACAACAGAAGAAATAATAGTTTCTACCTTATGTGCTTCTTGTGAGAATTAATATTTGTTACTATATTGAAATTGCTTAGTTTAATGCTGATCATCTGTAAATATTTACTATGATTATCAGAACAAAAAAAAATTATATCCCAAATTGCCGGAAATTGTTCCAGCTTACTAATGAAATTCCAAAAATGAGAAAGAGAATGACTTTTTTTTCTTCTTAATTAGTGGTAAGTTTATGGACTGTGGAGTCTGTCTCAAGAGGTTTAGATTCAGCCTTATTACTTCCCACCAGTATCACCTTAACAAATTACTCAAGTTGCCAGATCCTCAGATTTCCTACCTACACAATAAGGAAACTAGGAATACCTTCCTCTTAGGGCTGATGTGATAACTTAAAGAAATCACTAATGTAAAACATCTGAGTACACAATCTGCACATAAAAATAAATGTCAGATATAATTTTTATGATTAATTTTACTTAAAAATTGTCATCTAAATTTCACATGCTATCAAATTATATGCTTTAAATAAAGAATCATACAGTACTAACTTCCATGTGTGCTTTCCTAACCTGTTAGGAAGCTGTAGAAAACAGAATAATCAGTTTCAAAAAAGCATGACAATAATATGAATGAAAATATAATAAGGAAAGTTAATATTAAACTAGTGGTATGGTGTCTGTTGTTTCATGATTATAATAAAATTGCTAAACCATCACTGAATTCTGTGAGGAGTTTCCAGGTGAGATATGCAATCAATACCCTGAGACAGCAATAACCCTTTCTTTAGGCACAACTTTATAAGCAGTGTTAGTTCCATGATTTTACCCAAACACGACATCACAATGCAAACTTGAATCAGAAGAACTCTCCTTGGCCAGATATCTAAATTTAACAGGAATTTAAGAGGTTCTTTAGTGTAGGGCCTCATGCAGCATGTGTTGAAAATAGTGCTGAAAACAAGAAATATGTAATATAAGGATATACTTAAATAAACTCCAGGCTGTCTTGTTTCCATAACATCGGTAATTTTCTGCCAATAGTTTTGTCCTCAGTGAGCCATGGCCATGACATGGAAGCTGTCCAAGACACTTGGTGACCAAGAGCCTCTTTCTAGTAGGAGTCTGAGCTGAAAATAGCTTCCTGAATTTTTTCAGCATCATGCATTTACTGTGCAGCTTTAAGCTCTTCCCTGAACACATTGTTTAATTACTTACTGTCCAATATTGTATTATGCCAGTTATGTAAGGACTCCAATGGACCTCAAGCATGGTAATAAAATCACTCATAAGGTCATGTGAAGTTCAGAGTTGTTACGGAGGTACAGTGCAGTTAGCTTTTGCCTCTTCCCACAGTAATGTTCATTAATGTCTTGTGTGAGGCACTGTTTTCTTTGTGTAGTTCAGAATGCTACTTTACTTCCTGGCCCCTGGAAACCAGGAAATGATTTTATTAGCAGGCAAGAGAACACACACACACACACACACACACACACACTCAGTCACACACTGTCACTTTCTCGGTCCCTTTCTCTCTTAGCTTTTGTCCCCCAAAGTTGAATAACATAATTTTTGGGAAGAGGAAGAATCCTTGGCACTGAATTGTAGACCCATATGGTTCTTGGAGATATGGTCTAAAAATGTAATTGTTTGAAAACTTTAGTGAAAACAAAGTTTGTGATACTATAGATTTATAGAGCATAGAGAAATAGAACTTTTCCACATATTTGCTATGTCTCCCACTTCTGCATAATGAGGTTGAAAAAAGTTACTATATTTTAATTTTGTTGAGTGGGAGTACTAAACTAATTGAGTATTCATAATGCCAGTCTACGAACAGTAAAGTGAAAAAATATTTTTGAAATATTTAATTCCAGGACCAGCAACTCACAATATTCATTTTTTTTTTGTCATTTGCCCTTTCTTAAAGCTTCTGGACATAAATAACTTGTTGGTAAATCTAGTATCTTGGCTTTCCCTTTGTCCTCCTACATTACCTTCTTAGATATTCCAGAATCATAACATTTTGGGTAGAGAGAGTAATTAATATTTTTTATATTTTAAAGAAGAGAAATTTGTTTCTGTGTTCATTCATGCACCAGTTCCATACACCAGGTCAGTGGCAGAGCTGAGCAGTAAGACAGTTTTCTCATTTTCAAATCTTGGAAGTTTTCTGCCTTTGCATCCTGTACTACACTGCTTGTCACTTTCGCATCCTATGGTTGTGTCTTGTTTGATTATTTTGCCTAGAATGTTCATTTTTTTGCCTAATTTTTATGCCAAAGGAAGTCTCCCTTCCTTAAATATTCCAATGGATTTGCTCAACTGGTTAATATACTCAGTAGCAAAAATAGGTACTTCAATAACAGTTGAAGTGTTTGGGGCCTTTCTGAGGGTGGAGGGTCGGAACAGGGAGATTAGGAAAAATAACTAATGGGTACTAGGCTTAATACCTGGGAGATGAAATAATTTGTACCACAGACCCCCATGACACAAGTTTACCTATGTAACAAACCTGCACTTTTACCCCTGAACTTAAAATAAAAGTTAAAAAAAAAAAAAAGAAAATAGTTGAAGTATGAATGAATGTCTGTGGCCAATCAGACTTACTTCCTTTGAATATGTTATGCATTTAATTTATTCTAGAATTATTAATGAAAATAAGCCTTCTATTAGTAGAATATGTGTTTTGGGAGTATTTGAGCTGAAAGTTTGCTCTCTACTTTCTCTTGGGCATGCTCTACCACTTTGTCAGACCTTTCATACTTTTCAATAGTGAAAATCTGCTACATGAAAGGACAGAACACAAACAAAACCCATTACCTCAAGTCTTCATTAAAATGTTGCAGACAAGGTGAGAACAGTTTTAAATTGAGTGTTCTTGAAGACAGCAAAGAATTTAAAGCTTTTATAAGGCATAATGGAGCAGGTACATTGACATTCAACTGGTTACTGCACAAATTTTTAGAAGGTAGGGAATTAGTCACACATCAGAGTGTAGGGGCAGCAAGACTGGAATGCCGATTAGTGGCCATTGTTTGGAAAATTGGGATTTAGCAAGAGGAGTAAAAAGTAACATAGGAGACAACATTATTGCAAATAAATGGAAATCTTTTATTTATTTTATTTTTTTGAGTCAGAGTTCTTACTATCAGCCAGGCTACAATCCAGTGGCACATGTAAGCTCACTGTAGCCTCCAACTCCTGGGCTCGTGATCCTCCCAAACTGGTGAGATTACAGGCATGAGCCACCACAAAAACTTTACTTTAAAATGAAACATAGGCAACCCATATTGCAATTGGCCACTGGCCACTCTCTTCTGCCTGCAAATTTATAACACCCTATCACCCTGCCATATATATATGTGTGTATATACATATATACATGTATGTAGTTTATACATTATCTCTTAGTTATTAAAAGAAAAATTGTATAGCAAAATACCAAAACAAGATTCTCTTCCATGTGTGAGTAGCTTGCAGATTCACATAGAAGCCATGGTTTCTCACTTAAATCATTTCATAAATTGATGTGTTTATCCTCATTGATAAACAGTGAACCTAACTGACTCCAAAAACTGCTGAATATTTTCAACTGAAACATTTTATCCTCAAAGCTAAATAGATGTTTGTCCTAGAAGTAACCTGGTGAGTGAAAAAATAAAAGTAAAAAAAAGGAATAGAGATATCCAAATTCTGATATTCTAATACAGTTGACTCTTGAACAACATAAGGTCCAGGGGCACTGACACCTTGTGCAGTTGAAAATCCATGTATAAATTTTGACTACACAAAAACTTAACTATCAACAGGCTACTGTTGACCAGAAGCCTTACTGATAACACAGAGTCATTTAATAAATAATTGGTGTACACACACACACACACACACACACACACACACACACACACATATACTGTATACTTACAATAAAGTAACCTGGAGAAAAGAGAACATTATTAAGAAAATCATAAGGAAGAGAAAATATATTCACTATTAATTAAGTGGTAGTGAATCATTATTAAAGTCTTCATTCTCATCATCTTCACATTGAAAAGGCAGAAGAGGGGCAAGATCAGGAGGAATTTGTCTGGCTGTTTTAGGGTGGCAGAGCAGAACAGGTGGAGGAGGTGGAAGGGGAGGCAGGAGAGTGATATGATTTGTCTGCAACCCCATTCAAATCTCAACTTGAATTATATCTCCCAGAATTCCCATGTGCTGTAGGAGGGAACCAGTGGGAGATAAATTAATCAGGTGGGCTGGTCTTTCCCGTGCTATTCTAGTGATATTGAATACATCTCAAGAGATCTGATGGGTTTATCAGGGGTTTCTGCTTTTGCTTCTTCCTCATTTTCTGTTGCCACCACCGTGTAAGAAGTGCCTTTCACCTCCCGCCGTGATTCTGAGGCCTCCCCAGCCATGTGAAACTGTAAATCCAATGAAACCTCTTTTTCTTCCCAGTCTCATGTATGTCTTTATCAGTAGCCTGAAAACAGACTAATGCAGAGAGGCAGGCACATTCAGTGTAACTTTACAGAAATATATCATAATTTTCGCCTGACTTGTTTTGCTTTTTCACTTCTCTAGAAATGTGTCTATACCATACCAATCCTTCTTACACCATGTGCTTTACTTTCAGTGTCCTATTCCTAGAAGTATCCATGTCACAAAATAAGTCAAAAATAGTCTTGAATAATTGGAACATTCTGTCAGATTGTCTATCGTTAATTTTATTTCTGGCACTTCTTCTTCTGCATCTTTTTCCTCATTGTCTGGAACTGGTTCAAAAGCATTCATCTCCATCGAGTTGTTTTCTGTTAATTTATCTGATGTTGTGTCTATTAGCTCTTCAATTCCTCCAAGATCCCTATGTTGAAACCCTTCACCTCCCTCCTTTTTTATTTATATATTTTTTGCCACATCCACAGTTTCTTTCATGATTTCCTTGACTGGTTCTGTTATAAATCCTGTGAAGTTATGCACAACATCTGGACAGTTTCTTTAGTAGGAATTTACTGTTTCAGACTGGATGGAATTATGGATTTTTTATAATGATGATATCATCCTTAATACTGTAATCATTCCAGACTTCCATGATGTTCCCTCTATTAGGATTCTCTTCCATAGCATTGACAATATTTTCCATAGAATACTGCATGCAGTGAGTCTTAAAGATCTTCATGACCCTTGATCTAGAGGCTGAACTAGAGATACTGTGTTTGGGGGCAAGTAGACCACTTCAACACCTTGAAGTATTGAAATCTTGGGGTTCTGGGTGGCCTGGGACATTGTTCAATATCAAAAGAACTTTATAAGGCAGTCTCTTACTAAAAAGGTACTTCCTGATTCAGGGACAATCAATGGAACCAATATAGAAAAAGAGTTGTCATTGTCCCAGCCTTCTTGTACAACCAAAAGACTGACAGCTTGTGTTCATCTTTACCTTCAAGGCTTGGGGATTAGTAGCTTTATAGGTAGGGCAATCCTGATCATAAATCCAACTTCATTTGTACAAAACAGTAGAGTTAGCCTATTACTGGAGCTTGCTTCTCTTCCTTACTAATAAATGCTCTTTTTCAGAATATATATATATTTTCTTCAGAGTCGGGCACTTTTGTCTGCATTAAAAATATGTTCAGGCAAGTATCTTTTCTTCTTATTGATTTTCTTAATGGCATCTGGGAACTTGTTTGCTGCCTCTTGATTGGCAGATGCTGCTTCTCCTGATATCATTCTGTACATCAAACCTTTATAAAATTATCAAACCATCCTTTGCTGGGATTAAATTCTAGAGCTTTAGGTCTTTCCCCTTCCTTGTCAGATAATGACTTCACTTGTTCCCAAATCATGTTAGAGTCTATAGGTAGGCTCTTTTCTAGCAATTCTGCACCCATGTAAAAACTATATTTTTAGTACAAGATAAAAAGATATTTTTCAAAAAGTGGAAGGTATTTTGCACTTGCTTGCACAGTTACAGGGACAGCTTCATTAATTTTCATTTCTTTTTTTTACATTGATCCTTAATGATAGATTCATTTATCTTGAAATGGAAGACAACCACAGCTCCAAGCCTCCATTTATAGTGGATATCAAGTAGTTCAACTTTTTCTTGTAATATCATGACTTTTATCTGCTTCTTGGGAACACTTCCAGCATCACTAGTGGCACTTCATATGGGTCCCCTTGTTTTATCCAAGGTTTATGGTATTGTATTCAACATAATAAACAACATGCAAGAACTGTGAGGGATCACTTTTACTATCATGCATATTTTACTAGAGAGATGAACTGTTCATGTAGAGACAATGATCATCACATGGCATTTTAAGCACATGCTCATAAGACTTGAGCTCATTGCAATAGCAGTGGGAGTTGGCTATGAAATTATGATACTAGCACATTATGCATTATAGTGAAGGTTATACATTGTGGTTTAATACTGTATCTTTACATTTGTTTACATTTCTTTGGACTTCAAATAGCACTATGTGCTAAGTGTATGCATATGTTTTGCATATATTTTTAAGTTAACTTAAAAGTTTTAACTCTTTCAATAGATTTGCATACACTTTTAAGTTAAAAATTTTAACTTTTTCAATATATTTTTGTGTATTTTATGATAGTGAATGATCAAAAAACTATCTTTATATTTTATGCATTTATGACATATCTAACTTTTTTTTTGCTATTTCTAGGCTACATGGTTCATCTGCTAATTTTTTTCAAATTGTCACAAATCTACAAAATATTTTTCAATATATTTATTGAAAAAACTCTGTGCACAGACTGGACCTATGCAATTGAAACCCATGTTGTTCAAGGGCCAACTATACCCAAATGTACAAATGCAAAACTACACTAATCACCTACATTTACATTCTAAAGTAAGAATCAAATTTAATACAGCAATTTAGGTTGAAAGTACAATACTTGATAAAAGTTTTTACTGCCTTAAAAATTGTTATTTTAATGGAGCAGTCAGCCTGCTTCCTTGAATTTACTTTTTTAAAGTCATGAATCAAACAAAGATATTTGGAAATTTTTTAAATGTTTCTTTAAAAAAGGGGGGGGCTAAGTATCATTGTTTTTAATATTTTCATTCAGTAAAACTTATTTGAAAAGCTATTTTCTATATTTTAAGAGGCAGATATTCCAACCCACCTGTTTTGATTTCAGACATGTTAACATGTATATGTGAAAATAAGTCATATTTTGTAAGACCTTGCCTAGTATCTAATAACTGTATTTTAATTTTATGCAGCATTCAGCGACAATTGTACCTGATGAGCTATTAAAAGTGTGTAAATCAAATAAGCTTATATCAAGAATACTAAAAAAAGTGACAAGGCAAACATGTCAACATAGCTAAATATGGCTCTAGGATTGAATGCTGTTGGTGTTAGTCAGTTAGGATTTCCCCTTGTGATGTCTTTCTGGTATTACCATTATTGAATGTTTACAAATTAAAGGGACCACTGCTAAAAATATGGGATTGAGTTGCATATGCATGCCCATTAAGAGACCCTTAGAGATGATTTACAAGAATGACAGAATCTAACTTTGGAAATTTGGTTAGTTTTCACACTTCCTTCCCTCTTAAAACTTGCATTCATTAGGAGTAACTCTCTGAAGAATCTCTGTCTTAATAAATTCAGATCCATCAACTACTTTATGCAGTGTTGCAGTACTCACTGTTTATCTGTTAATAAGTACCTGAAATTACTTTCCCACTCAATAGATATAGGACTGCAAAGTAGGTGTTCTCCTGTTTTGTACTTTTTTTATAATTAGGGTACAGAGTTACCAAGTCAGCAAGGAAGGGGCACTTCGTATGCTACTTGCCTGGCTACGAATTAACTGAAATAGCAGTTAAAATGTTCATTTTAATAATTATGTAAGTATATTGGGTTCCTAGGGCTACTATAAGAAATGCACACTGGATAGCTTAAACCAATGGTCCCCAACCTTTTTGGCACCAGGGATATGATTGGTGGAAGACAATTTTTCAATGGGGGCTGGGTAGATGGTTTCAGTATGATTCAAGTGCATTACATTTATTGTGTACTTTATTTCCATTATTATTACATACTCACCATAATGTAGAATCATTAGGAACCCAGAGCTTGTTTTCCTGAAACCAGACAGTCCCAGATGGGCTGTGATGGGAGATAGTGACAGATCACCCAGCATTAGATTCTCAGATTCTCGTGATGAATGCGCAACCTGATTCTTCCCATGCACAGTTTGCAATAAGGTCCGTGCTCCTATGATAACCTAATGCTGCTGCTGATCTGATAGGAAGTGGACCTCAGGCAATAATACTGGCCACTCACCTCCTGCTGTGGGGCCCTGTTCCTAACAAGCCACAGACTAATACCAGTCCATGACCCTAGGGACCCCTGGCTTAAACAATAGAAATTTATTTCTCACTGTTTTAGTGGCTGGAAGTCCAAGATCAAGATGTCAGCACTTCGGGATTCTTCCAAGGCCATTCTTTTTGGCTTGCAGGTAGCCTCCTTGTCACTGTGTCCTCACATGATCTTTTTTCTGCGTGTGCGCATCCCTAGCATCTTTTTTTTTTACACATTTCCTCTTCTTAGAAGGATGCCAATCAGATTGGATTGGGGCCTACCCTAACAGCTGTCATCCATTTAAACTTAATCACCTCTTTAAAGGGGTTACAAATAAATACAAAACAGATACAGCATAAAGTCATACTCTAAAGTACTGGAGGTTAGGGCTTCCACATGTGCATTTTAGGGGTTCACAATTCTGCCCGTAACAGTAAGTATCATTTTCTCAAGGAAAATTATTTTTCATAGACTAGGTCAAGTTATTCTCTACTCCGCATAATTGTAATTAAACAATTTTAAGCTTAGCTTTTTCATGCCTAGGGATGCTTAAACAATCATATTCACTCTGTTCCTAGTTCCTTTCATATGCTTGCACATAGTAAGGACTCAGTAAATATTTGTTGAATGAGTAAATTACAATTCCTATAATTAATACAATTCTCATTTGCACTACGTCAGTTGTTTTTCATATGGCATATTATTTGCTCTTCAAACAAGACTCTGATTAGGTAATATCATTACCCCTTTTTATATATTAATAAAGAAAAATAATAAATCAGCAATTTATTTAACATGAGTCAGTTAAGGATATCAGTGGAATACTGTATTTTTTCTAAAACAGGACTTAAACCTTCTGAAGTTAGACTAACTGGGAATATGGCATGGCAAAGGAAATGTCAGTAACAAAGAGAGCAACAAAAATCACATAAAACAGATTAACAAAAGAGAAAGGAAGGAAGGAAAGAAAAAAGAGAAATAACAAACTCAGCAAAGCAACTCGAGGAGGTAGCCTTGGGATAAGAAATAAAAATATTGAACTAAGAATTAGTTAAGAAGGAATCAATGTTGTAGATTTACACAACATGCTAACAGAGTAAGCAAATAGGAAATAAAATAGCACATACATCAATATGGAAGGTATATCAATTGAAGGAGAGGTAACCACAGTCACATATACATGGTTCAGAATAACAAAATAATTTGTTTATGTTACTGCTGTTTACAGCCAGTTGGAACTGGCATCATATTCACTTTTGATACTTGTAGGCATTCAGAAACAAAATGTAAAGCATAATAGGACAACCTTCAACTTCAGTGTGGTACAGGGGAGAAAAAAAATTCTAGAGAGTCATGAAGCCAGATCATCTGATTCTGGTATTTTAGGCTGCCAGGACTCAAGACATGATGCCTAGGCCACTCTTGGACAGATTTAGACCCAAAAATGTTTTCCATATAATAAGATGACAGTTGAAAGTCCCAGGCTAAAATCTTAAAACACAGAACAGTGATTTCAATCTGAATACTGGTCCCACTTTTTACTAACCCCCGTCTTGCTCAGTTACTTAAGCTCTCTTAAACCTCCGTTTTCTCATCTGGAAACATAATGATAAACACAGTGATTACATTAAAGGATTGTTGAGTTAGTTGAAATATGTAATGCATATATAATGTGTCACATAGCACCTGGCTCATTGAGTATTGTTGCAATGCAATGATAAAAACATTAAGCACTTTTCTTAGAATACTCTATTACATGAAATGTGTCTTTAAGAAATTCTTTTAGTTCTCTGAGAAGAGCCCCTGAGAAAGGCAAACAACACACTATAGGCTCTTCCAGCTGTTAGTAGTACCTCCCAAGGAATCATCTCTTTGCCAATCATTTATCTTGTGGATAACTTCTGTGTAGTGTGTCTTGTCTTAAAAGTTTAACATATATTCACAATATTATGCTAAGTTTATGGCATGTTAATCATATGGATGAAATTTTGTTATTTTTTATGGAAGTAATTTATTTCTACAAAAACCTCTGAGCAAAAACCCTTTACGCTTCTCTCTTCAATTCTTAAAATTCCACCCCCATCAAGGTAATCATTGTAAACACTGCAGAGTGTACCTTTTCTTGCTTTAATAGTTGCATATAAGTATTCAAAACCTGTATTATAGCATATAGATTTCTTTGTTTTATTTAATAACACATATTATTCTATTCTTCAAATTGATTACTTCACTTAAGCTACATAACTTGGTCATCTTTACGTGCGAATACTTATTTATAAAATATTTTTGTTGCAAAAGGTAATATAAGCACATGGTAAATTTAGTGTAATAATACATATAGGCTAACACAAACAGTGCAATGCTTAAATAGATGCCAAGTACTTTTCTGGTGCCTTACATTTATTAACTCATAATACTCATAACAAACCCAAAAGTTGGACTTTTTCTTATCCTTATTTAATAGATAAAGAAACTGAGAATAAAGGAAGTTAAATCACTGTTCCTCTGTCACACAGGTAGTACGTAGCATAGCCAAGATTCATACCTGGGCAATCCGTCTCTGGTGGCCATGACCACACAGGTATACAATGAAATACCACATTTTTTTTTTAAAAAAAACTTCATAATATACTATCGGATGATTTTTAAATTTTATTATTTCTTATGCTGTTAATTATGCCAATGTTTTCATTATAATTTTGGTTTTACTTGTCTATCCTAAGTTGTACTTTTTAAAATACATATACAATATTTTTTAGAGAAGTTTTAGACTCATAGCAACATTGACTAGAAGGTACAGAGATTTTACATAAAGCCCCCGTCCCTGCATACACTCACAGCCTTCTCTATTATCAACATCCTACACAAGAACGGTGTATTTGTTGCAATTGATGTACTTACATTAACACATTATTATCACACAATTCCATAGTTTACATTAGGGTTCACTCATGATTTTGTACATTCTAGTGGCTTTCACAAAGGTATATAATGACATATATCCACCATTATAGTGTTATACAAAATTGTTTCACTGCCATTATAGTGTTATACAAAATTGTTTCACTGCCCTAAAAATTCCCTGTGCTTTGTGTATTTATCACTCCTTCCACCCAGCCCTTTGCTGGTTGTACTTTTTGCATTAAAATCTACTCTATCTACTATATATCATAATCATTGTTGCTGAAAGAGAATCCAATGATATTGTTTTAGCACAGCCATTGAACCAATTCCAGTTATTTACAAGTAATTCTGTTTCTACTGAGTTACAAAGCTAAAGTTTGCTTTTCATACAATAAGATGCCAATATATATTTGGATCTATTTGTGGGCTCCCTATTGTGTTTCCCAGCTCTCTATTATTTTATTCTTCTGAGCATGTCATACTGTTTGGTTATAGCAGCTTTATAGTAAGTTTTCAAATCAAGTAGGAAGATGCCTCCATGATATGTTGCTGATTCTGTTATTACCAGGCCTCTTCATTCCAATGGGAGGAGGTTAGGGATAGAGCCTTACAATAAGTCTGAACCACTAGGAATGGTACTGCTGCTGCATTTTTCTATTTTATTAATATGTAGAACCATATGTGAATCCCAAAGAAAGTTCATATGAGAAACCCCAAGATCGCCCTCACAGATCTAAGAGATAGGATAGAACTATTTATTGCTGGCTTCCTGTTTTGAGGACAATATTTGTTGTCTAGGTAATATCAGGATATTTTTTGGAGACTTTGTTTTTCTCTCTCGAGGGATGTTCTCAATCTTTTGGTGCTAATTTCCTCTTAATATAGTGCTATTTTTTTCCATACAAAATTTGAAGTAAAAGAAAAAAAATAAAGAATTGGTAGCCATTAACCAAAGCTGGTATTCTATTTCCATTTTCACAGTGAGACTACCATTTTAAGGAATTCAATATCCCTTTGTGATCACAAAAGTAAGATGTAATTCAGGAGTTTTCTTGGAGTCCCCATTAGATATTATACAATGCATATTTTGTTTCAATATCATGGAGTTTTAACACAAATGTAAATAGAAGTTTAATGATTTATATAGATTCAATGTTAAATATAACAAAGATGGGAAAGAAAATATATTATTTTGATGTCATTTTTGTTTTATCTTTTCCTAACAAACAGTGGATACTCTTCCTAATAATAGGTAACCCATATGTCATTATAAAAAATTGTATTTCTAGAAATTCAGGTACCCCATCAAGAAATCTTTGTATCTCCTCATGTAATAACTTTTCCTGTGTGTTTATAGAATTTTAAGTTCAGTGAAAAGATTTTCAGAGCATTTTATTTTTGCTTCTATCTGGAACCCATTCACATGTGTTTATCTTCTTGTTATTTTTAAGGGGGACCCCAGGTATGAAAGTAATTTCTTTTATTGCATTGAATGCTAAAAGGTATACAGCAATACAATCTTTTTGTATTTGTTTCTTAGAGCTGCTGTAACAGAGTTCCACAAACTGGGTGGCTTCAAATGACAATGAGGCTTTATTCTCTCTCAGTTCTGGAGGCAAGAAGTCTGAAATCAGGATGTCAGCAGAGTCATGCTCTCTCCAAAGGCTCTAGCGATGGATTCTTTTGTACTGTCTAGCTTCTGGTAGCCCCTAGCATTTCTTGGCTTGTGGCAGCATCACTTCAATCTGGGCTTCACAGAGGCAGAGATTGGAGTGATGCTGCCACAAGCCAGACTTCCTTCTGTGTCTGTGTCATTACATCGTATTCTTTTTGTATGTATCTGCATCCAAATTTCATTCTTCATATAAGGACACCAGTAACGGCGGATTAAGGCCCACCCTAATGACTTTACCTTAACTTGATAATGATGTCTTCCAAGACCTTCTTTGCAAATAAGGTCATATCATTTTTTAGTAGACAAATAATCTTATTATGCTATTAAAGTAATTAAATCATATGGAAAAATATTTAATTATTGTATTTTACAAAACATTTCAAAGGATGGATTTAATTCGGAGATAACCATTAGTATTTTTTGCATAAGCACAAAATAGTTCTAGTTTTAAGGTTACAATTATAATAGATACGAATATTGGCAATTTATGAGCTGAATGTCATTTATATCATATGTCAGGAGAAAAATTCTGTAGAAGATATTGTGGTCTAGTTTGGTTATAAGTAAAAAAACGGTTAAATTATTAGGTGATTTTATGTACAGATATATACTCAGTCTAAAAATAACAGCAAAACTTAGTATGTGAATTTTAATAAACTATTTTTCTTTTGAGTAAGAAATTGTTTTCTTGATTAGTATTCTCTTATAAGACTGCTTTAATTTTGTATTCTCTAGATATACATGAGAATTGGGAAACAGAACTAAAACGTAGCAAGTACTGTATAACTTAATTAGTTCTCCAAGATTGCTTTGTGAGTTTGCAAATGCAACTGCAAGTGGGAAGTAAAGTATTTATAGTTTATTCATTAAGTGTCCTAGTTGAAGTCTTTTTGTAAATAGGCTGGAGCCTAAATTTAATAACCTAATTGTTACTAGGTCAGCAGTTAGCATTTAAGACAAAAAATTGATGGGAATGATAACTTACATTATTCAACTTTATGTGGTTATTTGTGATTGCCTAAACTCCATTACTAATACTTATACTGGCTAATATTTCTTCTGATTTTTATTATGGGCCAAAGCTATTCTAAGCCTTGCAAGTATTAACTAATTTATGCTCAAAACAAGTCTAGCAGATAGGTACTATTATTATCTCATTTTCTACATGATGAAACTAAGAAACAGATTAAATTTGCTTATGTTTATCCTTCTAATACCTACTGCAGTGCAGCTTTTTAGAACTATGTCGTTATTCGTCTTTTACCAAATTTCTGTGTGGTTTTTTGGTACTTTTTTTTCCTCTGTCTCTCTGTGCCTCAACTACCTCATTGATACAGTTTTTTTTAATAACATAAATCAAATGAATGGATTAAATTGGGATTTCTCATTGTTCCCAACACCAAAATTCTCTTTTTGGTGTTAATAGAATTGTGGTCAAATACATTTGGGAAATATAAATCCTTCTCTTGAAGACACATCAACATTGGATCTGAGAATTTATGTAGCAAAAGCATTTCTTTCATTTGAGGTACTTTTTACAAATGTATATGATCAGCAATTTTTTATAAAAGAAATGCCAACTAATAAAATGTATTTTGGAGACATCGTTTGGGAAATTCTGAATTTAGATCCTCTAAAGTTCTCTTGATCTCTAAAAATCCTATTACATGGTGTTTAAAGGAAGATGATTCCCTTGGTGCAGTGGCTTATGCTTGTAATCCCAGCACTTTGGGAGGCCGGCAGCAGAATCACTTTAGCCAAGAAGTTGAAGGCAGTGAGCTATGACCTTGACATTGCACTCTCCAGCCTGAGTGACAAAGTGAAACTCTGTCTCTTAAAAGAAAGAAAAAAAAAAGTTATTTCCTCTTTTTGACACTTCTCATAGTTTATCTATATGTTATTTTTTGAGCTCTTTTTCCTAAAGTTCAGATTATCTCTTTGATTTCCCTTTCAACTCTACAAATCGTATTTATTATTTTTTCTCCCTACTGTTACCTTCCTGGTACTACACAATCATATTTTGTGTTGATCTTTTCTCTCATCATTATGTTCAAATATATACAAATTCCCAAAATTCTAAATTATCTGAAACAATATTTCTCTCAAATGTCATTTATTCCTGGCCCTTTTATATCTACTGTGATTTAAGGGTTATATTGCATCTTTATTATAAAGTATGTCAAATGTATTAGGAAGCAGGCTATCTACACATACACACACACACACACAGGCACACACAGAGACATCTAAATAAATCACATTTTCGTTACCTTAAGAGATTCCATTCACTCCTTGTGATACTGAAAGAAGGACTTAGGAAACTATCTCTTACACAAATAATTTTTAAAAATACACTGGAGACTTGTGGTTATATTGTTCTTGTTGTCTATATTAAAGGATTGTGTAAATGCAATAGGCTTATTTTCATCTATTGTTCCAAAACTGACATAAGTGCTCTTCCTCCATCATACCTGCTGCTGACCCCTTTCCTAGTATGTATTTTTTAAAAAAATAACTCTTCTCTTTATATTTCTGTCTCCACTATTACAATCTGTATTTTCTTTTATACCAAGTAATGTATCTTATTTGAAATTTATGTTCTGTGCTAAGTATAATAATTAACACCTAAGATATATAAGAGCCTGACATATATTGTACATCCCAAATATAATCTAAGATATTAATAATTATTATTTGGACAGCATTTCATAATTTGAAAAAATAGTTTTACTTCAGTTTATTTCTAATAGTATTTTGCTTGAACTTTCAAAACTTCTGCAAATAAGTTTTAGTATTACTTGTAATTTGCAGATAAGGAAACAAAAGCTTTTAAATGATTAACTCAAAGACAGTTATTATTATAATTGAAATTGAAGGTTATATAATATTTAGATAGGCAGAGGGCAGAGGTAATGTCATTTCAGAGACCAAAAAAAGCAAAAGTCCAGGATGAGAGCAGCTATGACATATGTTGTGGGACATAAAAACATGCATTTTGGATAGAATAGTGAATTTAAAAGAAATATGTCAATTGTTCTTCTATTATCTGGAAAATCAATAATCTTTTATTCTCTTGCAATTGTAAATGCTCAGTTTTCTACATATTCATCCAATATTGTTCCAAATTTCAGGTTATATGATCATGCCTCAATATATGCATTTGCCTTAAACGTTTAAGAACATATTGCTTTCTTGTCATTTGATCATTTGAACAATGTGATTTTGACTTAAATTGATTATTTAAATTTTGGCCTACAGCACCATTTTTTTAATATAATTTTTTTCTGGAACATCTATATATTGTGCATACAGGTAAAGTGTACCCTTGGCTTAGTTTCAGAGGACTCATAAAAAATAAAACTACCTAGGCAACATATATGTTGATTAAAGTTTGTACCATTTTTATATTTTTAATATATTTTCTTTCAGTGTGAGTATTTTAAATGTGATATGCAAAAAAACACTATCAAAATAAGTATTAGTGACTCAGCAAGAAAAGGCAAAAAAAAAAAGCAGTGAATACAAGGAGTTATAATTGGAATATTTCTCAAATGAAGAATATGTGAATATTTTATACACATAATAAAAGCTATAATATTAAAAAATACGAAAGCACTACCAAAAGAGATGACCATGACATGAGACATTGACCAATTAATTTACCATATATGCAAAAAAGTCCCCTCAAATTTTAAGTGAAAGGAGACGTTGATAAGATATGCTATAGAAATAATAAGATGGAAGAGAATCAGCAGGGGAAAGATATCATTATAACAACTTCAAGTTCTCTTTTAGACATAGTTTTTCTAACTTCTACATTTACCCACATGTTTATGTGTGTGTGCATGTGTGAGTATGTGTCTGTGTCTATGTATTATTGTGTGGAAATCAGCTTAAATGAACGTTATTAAGTATTGTGGTAGGCAGAATAATGTCTCCCCAATATGGCCATGTTCTAATCCCCAAAACCTGTGAACACATTACCTACTTGCAAAAAGGACTTGACTTTACGGATATATTTAAGTTAAGGATTTTGAAATGGGGAGATTTTCCCAGAGTATCTGGGTGATTATATTATAATCATAAGGGTTCTTATAAGAGGGAGATAGAAGTGTCAGAGCAGAAGAGAGATTCTTTGGTGCTACAACTGCTGGCTTTGAAGATGGAAGAAAAGAGTATAAGCTGAGGTATGCGGGTACAACTAGAGACTGGAAGAAAGCCTCCTTGAAGCCTCCAGAAGGAACACAGCAGTGTTGAAACATTTATTTTAGCTCCATAAGTTCCATTTTGGTTTTCTGACCTCTATAATTATAAGATAATGTATTCATGTTGAGGTAAGCCACTAAGCTTCTGGTAATTTGTTACAGAATCAATAGGAAAGCAATAAAAAAGTCAAACATTTTATGATACCAATAAGGTGTAAATTTAAATCAGAATTTGTTATTTAGTCATAAGATCAGCATATACGATTAACACTGCTTACAAATATTTCACCAGAATTATTTTAGATTAGAAATAAACATGTTTAGGGGATATAAAATTTAAGCAAAGGAAGTGATTTAATTAGAAAAGGCAACTTCCATTTCGGAAGAAACTTTCAAGTCAAAGTGAACTCGTTGTTTCTGCTTTATTTTTGTAGAGCTTAAGTTTATAAACAGGACCAGAGAACTGTACAAATGAATGAAAACATCAGTGTACTGGAAATAACTGAAGTATTGGGTTCAATCTCATTATAGACACTATTGTTTTGAGGTCACAGAACATGAAATCTCTGCATACTTTCACCCAGCAAAATGCACACGTTAATAGAGGCAAGGTTTTGCAAAAGATTGTGAATTTTTTTTTACTCTTTTATTCCCATGTTGGCTAACTCTAAGAAACTTATATTCTCAGTTGGATAAAACAAAATATTTTGGGCCAATATTTATGCCAGGATAAGTGAAGAAATAAAAGACAGTCACTCAAAGGATATCCTAGATGAGAGCATTTTGATCAAACTAATTTACAAATCAAATAGGGTATAAAAATGAATTTCCTTAATTTTAGCCATATTTTACAAATATTTTCACATAGTATAATTGCAGAAATGGGTCCATGATTTGAGCAAGAAAAGACACTCTGCCAAAATATTAATATAATATCTTGCTAAATTCTCTTCAAAAGTATCACATTTTATTAATATTTTCTTATCCATGCCCTTTAGAACAAACATTTTAAGAGACAGCATGTAGTAGTATTTAAAACTAAAAAATCTTAGGTTTCATGGCTAAGACTTTGAGCCACTTTGCAAATAAAAATAAATTTTAATTGAGCCTTAGGAGTATGAAAATAATCAGCAGTAAATTGAACCTGCATAAGAAATTCTGAGGGAACTGTTGTCAAGGAACTATACTAAAAATTTACTATCATGGAATTTGGAATAAATATTTATTAGAATCTTCTTTGACCCAAATGTCATTTTAGTGCATACTCATACAGTTAGTGATTGCAGTTATTTGTGAGCTACAGTATTGAATAAACATTTAATATTTTGGGGAAGTTGATTAGCTTTCCTGAATATTTCAAATCCTAGATTCTTAGATTTGAAGGAGACCTCCAAAATGGTCTTCTGTTCTAAATTGCAGCATTCCATTTGGCAATACTCCTGACAGGTGACCATCCAGCCCCAGTTTGAAAAATACCATGAGTAATCTCCTTCTTGATCTGACATTGGCAAACTGAACAGAAATAGGATAAAACAAGATATTATTTTAAAATTACATTATGCTGTTATTTGTCCACTGTATCACTAGTTGCATTAGTCTGCAGTTGAAGGTATTACCTACCAAACTCATGCATTTTTCCACTATTTTATTCTTTATTGCATCTAAAAATGTATAGTTCATGTTGTAAATATATCATAATATTTAAATCACCAGGTGTAGTGAGGTATAAACTTAATAATTCCTGTTAATGTCTGACCTGACACACCTTGTAGATGTTCAACAAATGTTGGTCCTGTTCACTTTTCATTTTTGAAAATATAATATTTCATCTGATAGATACTGAGGGTTCTACTGAGAATTCTTCAACTTTAAACATAATTTCAATTAGATATAAGCATAATTTTCATCAGATTTAATATGACTTCAATGTTGTGACTACTTAATATAATTTATATCATCTAATATTTGATTGAACAATATAAATTTGAATGCCACTTATGTCTCTGAAATAACTTATAATTTTTTGAAAATTCATTCAGTTATAGTTTCTAATTTGATGAAATTAGAGATTTTTAGGATGCACTTTTTTTTTGCAAATTTCACGGAATCTATCCTTTTAATTTATGATTTATTTTAAAATTTTTTCAACCACAGTTAGATATTTTCATTTTGGGGAATTACAGCACACTTTAAGAATTTTTAAAAATTGGCATAGTGTGTGCTACTCATGTGACAGTTGCACTAAAATCCTGGACTCCACCATTACACAATTCATCTATTTAACTAAAAACTACTTGTACCCCTAAAGCTACTTAAATAATACAATTTTTAAAAAAGAATAAAAAAGAAATGTCAATGACTTTTTATCATTTTTCACATTGGCACTGTTACTGGTAGCCCATAAATTATAAAATTCATGAGGCAATTGTAGATAATACAAGGTTGTGTATAAATCTGATTCATAGACAATCTTATGAATTCTTACCACAGTAAGAAAGATGAATGGAAGTATAATAGCAACTTTGAGAATGAAAGCTTATATAACTACTTTTGTAAAATACATTTCTCTTTAGCAAGAATCAAGGTTTTAATTTTTTGCTTGCTGTTTTCTTAAATTTTTATTTCGTATTTATTTATTTATTTTGTTTTTGAGACAGAGTCTCATTCTGTTGCCCAGACTGGAGTGCGGTGGCACAATCTTGGCTCACTGCAACCTCCGCCTCCTGGGTTCAAGTGATTCTCATGCCTTAGCCTCCAGAGTATCTGGGACTACAGGTGCACACCACCAAGTAATTTTTGTACTTTTAGTAGAGATGAAGTTTCACCATGTTGGCCAGGTTGGTCTCAAAGTCCTGGCTTCAAGCAGTCCACCTGCCTTGGCCTTCCAAAGTGCTGGGACTACAGGCATGAACTTCTTTTTTTTTTTTTTTTTTAATTTTATTATTATTATACTTTAAGTTTTAGGGTACATGTGCACAATGTGCAGGTTAGTTACATATGTATACATGTGCCATGCTGGTGTGCTGCACCCATTAACTCGTCATTTAACATTAGGTATATCTCCTAAAGCTATCCCTCCCCCTTCCCCCCACCCCACAGGCATGAGCTTCTGTGCCTGGCCTAGAATCAAGGTTTCTAGTTCACCTGGTACCATATCTAAGATAAATCTTAGAGCATTTAGGTACTTAATCCAAAAATATATTTTTGCAGTATGCAACTGTCACTGAAATCCTTGAAATAAAAAGTATAATTTTCTAACTAAAAATGTAGTTTTATACTATAATTTGTCTTTTAAATAATAGTAAAACATATCCATATCTTTTTTACTCTGACTCCAGTGTATATGCATTGGAAAAGGAAAATTTTGTTTTAGTATATTTCATACCCAAATTTTCTTTTACTTAATATTTTCAGTATTATCTGTAAAATTGCTTTCATTACTATTTCTTTTGTATTTTGTCTGTTTTGCATGCATTAAAACAAAATGTGAGGGAGGACATTATTTTTGTAATTGTGTATTCACTGAGATAAACTGAAATGTATATCAAATCAGTTATTTACCCCCAAATTTACCTAAATGATTCCAAATATCCTGGTATTTCTCAAAAACAAATTGACTCAGTTTTGTGTTTTTCTCTAGAGGTCCAGGATTGTATTGATCGCTGAATAATGAGTCAGGAAAATTGACCTATATGATTTTTTTCTTCACGAACTTGTGCCAGTTAGAGTAATTGCATTTTATAATATAATTTTATTGTGAGTAAAATATAAACAGTTGACAATTAAAGTAAAATCATATGAAAATGGGAGACATATTTAACAATGTGAATATCATTGAACAAATGTCTGTTAACAATTTAAAAGTAGCAAAGAGGTAACCAAATAATTCAAAATCGTGAAGTACTTCTTTATGCTTAGATTCAATTTTAAAGATTTACTTATCTGTAATTAGAGACTGTCACATTCAGTCATCTGAAAGGCAATACCAGTAAGGATCATCTACCAAATTTTTAAGTCTTGAGAATAAGCATTTTGTATAAGTAAACTCCATTTGTTTGCTCCCTACAATATTCCATATATTAAAAATAACATGTGCCAAAAAGGCTTCACCTTAGAAAATCTGTACAACCTTTATGTGAACGTTAATGAACATTATTTTTAGCAATAGCTTATTAGGAACCGTGATTTTCAAATAAATATGTGAATATCTTTAATATATGAATATCAGCATTTTCTCAAGAAAGGTAAGTGGATGTTTATTATCTGTGAGTGAGATATATGTCAGTTTAGACATTTAAAAATAAATCACTCTGATTTAATGTTGTAATATAGATTATAAAAACATTCTTAAGTTGTGGAAATGATCTGCCAAATCGGATAAATAAAAAAGAGTGAAACAGATTTAATCAAAACATTCTTTCCATGGGAGGAGGGTGTTTTTGGTGATAGGAACTCTCCTCCCTGAGAAAATGGAAATGTATTTGGATTTAAAAATTAGAATCAACACATGGATGAAACCATAAATAATATAAATGCAAATTTTACACATATATTTTCATTACACTATTACCACTGTGATTTTAAATGTGGTATTTAAATACCAATAATTAATTTAGCATAATACCCCTGTTTTAATAAAGCAACTTTATATGGTGACTTTTGTTTTCTTATCCAAGCTGAATTATATATAGTGATGATAAGATCACTAGCATGAGATGAATGAAAAACTGATTTATGCTGTACAGGTATACAACTCTTTATAAATAATCTTGCAACTTGATACTGAAAGTGTCTATAATTCTGGCATGTTTGACATTCCCATTCAGTCCAACAACTCATTGACATATACTTAATTTGCTACTTCTTGAAGTTGTTGCTTGAAGTTTCCTTCTACTTGACAGGTGTCTGACAGTTCAGTCTCACTCAGAGCTTAACAAAATGGGAAAAGAATGCATTACCTAAACCCCTAGGTAATATCCATTTTATGTCATTTTATGACTTTGATAATATCCAGGACTCAATTCTGTTCCTCTGGATAGTGAATAACGTGCACTTTTACTTGTGGCTTTTTAAGATACGTGTATATACCTTTAGATTTCCTTGAGTCTCTATCTTGAAATGTCAAATCTTTATGCCCTGCAGTTCTTAAACTATAACTGATGTTTACAATATGGACTGTGAAGGAAATTATGATAAAAATATATTTCCTGGTCACCCACTGTTTTGGTCAATTTAGGCTGCTATAGCAAATTACCATAGACTGGGATGCTTAAACAACAGACATTTATGTCTAGCAATTCTGAAGGCTAGACATCTGAGATCAGAACGTCAGCATGGTCAGGTTCTGGTTCAAGCCCTCTTCCTTGTTGCGAACAACCAACTTATATCCTCACATAGCAGAAAGACAGCAAGCTATACAGGCACTTAATTTCATTAATAGGTTCTACTTAATTATCTCCCAAAGGCCCTAACTCCATATGCTGTGGGGGTTAGATTTCACATATAAAATTTTTTGGATATACAAACATTCAATTCATAATACTTACCAAAATCAAAATATTCATAATACAAATAATGCTCTTAGTATCTGGTATCTCTGACAAATTATTTCAGCTGTTTTGCTTTTGAATACGTATTTATATCCATGCATATTTATCAGAATTCTTCATTTAATTTCAGTACACACACACACACACACACACACACACACACATACTCACACACAGTTTTTCAGATGTAAGTATATGATTTCATTTTAGAATCAGGCAAAACCATTATTATAAGTCAGTGTCCACAGATAAAGTACCTAATATAAAACTGAGTTTCTAAAGGAAACATATTTTGAGGTGAAAATCTGTTTAGCTTACCAGTATCTATATATGTGCAAAATCCTTAACATCGCATTGAAAGATTCTTTGTAACTGATCTTACCATATATTTCTAGCCTAATTAATGTTCTACATTTACCTTGCCAGTTCTCTGTTCCTACTCATTGATTCCCTAACAATGTAAGCAGAGTTCCTTTGTTAAGGCATTCACAGAAAATTTTCCCTATTCTTCTCTATCTGAAAAAAAAAAAAAAAAAGTCCTCTATCCTTAGAGATCTAACCCAAAGTCCATGAAGCATTTTATTGACACTTTCATTTTCTGTTGCAGCACTTGCTATTTCTTTTATGCCACAGAGTGGGCACATTTTGTATTTGTGTCTTGTATTATTGCGACTTGATCCTTAGATTGGATCTTATTTTACTTTTGATGTACGTGGTAGTCAGAGGCCTACCAACAGATAGAACCCACACAGTAATTTGAAGAGAGAAAGTTTAATATAAAGAATCAGTAGATATAATACAGTATTTATGTAATGGAAGATTAGCTAGTAATAACTAAAGAGGAGTCTAAAGAAAATAGTAATAGTCATTATAAAGAGAAACCCTTGCCTCTGAAGCTGAGAGGTACCCAAAAAGAACCTCCTCATCCCCTGCAAGGCTGATATCCAAACTTTATTTTTGAGGACATGCCTGTGGCTCACTGGCTGGTGGACAAATTGCTGAGGTGCTGGAACAGCAGGACTTGTTGGAAATGTTTTCCTCTGGAATTCCAAATAAGTCACCCACAGGGAGGATCCTAACCAGCAGCACTCCTCTTCAAAGCCATCTAAGGGGTGCCATCTTCATAGAGGTGCCTCATTGGCAACACTCCACTGCTATGCCATCTGAAAGGGTAATGGAAAATGCTATCCACAAGGAGATTGCACATTGAAAGTTAATGCAAAGCAACTTAAGGGGGTGTGGAAGATGCCATCCACAGGAAGTGCTGGGCTTCAGAACTCACTGAAAAGCCATCAGAGTGTCTGGGTGCTTCTAGCCACCATGTGCTATAGGAGCCAGGTATTAAAGAAGCTGCATGCTGAGAGGAGCACACTAGGACCAGAAAGAGAAACCTTTCTTCCTCTAGTGTCCCACCAATGTCATGTACTGACAGAGCTCAAAATGTGTAAGTTCACAAGGGAGAAATATTTATCAAACCCATCTCCATTATTGTAGAGCAGGCAATGGGGGTTGGATTTGGATGTGATAATCAATGTATTCATAATTGGCACAATATACTTATTTATTGACTGAACAAATCAGAATTTCTTACAAGATAGAAATACATTCTTAACATTCCTTTTGTGCTGAGGATTTTTTAAAAATCTCAAGTATTACTATATTTCTCCATCATATTCTTATTAATATGATATAAACTTTATCTTTGACATTTTATGTGCACAAGATATGTCCTAAGCAATAAAGATAACTGTATTACATAAGTGCACATTATTTGCTTAGTAAGTGTATGAGCATGTATGGGCATGTATGGGTATATATAAAGTCAATATTTGATTTCTGAGTGACCAATTTGAAAATTAATAAAATGGGCTTGCTGAAAGCTAGAAGGTAGCTACTTTAAACATCGGAAAGACAAATGACAAGTCTTGGTATCAGCTAGTTAAAAATATAAGTTTCTACCTTTGAAAGGATTATGCCACACCTTGATTTTCCTATTTATTTAAATAAAGGTAGGTATAGGAAATTTACTTTAGGTTTCCATCTTTGAATGTTATAAAATATTGTACTAATACATATTGATTTCTGAAATGTTATAATACTGTTATACTTAAAGAATAACATTGGGGCTGAGTGTAGTGGCTTATGCCTGTGATCTCAATACTTTGGGAGGCTGAGGCAGGGGGATTGCTTGAGCAAAGGAGTTCAATACCAGCCTGGGCAACATGATGATACCTCATCTCTACAAAATAAATAAATAAATAAAAACTAACTGGGCATTGTGGTGTGTACCTGTAGTCCCAGCTACTTGGGAGGCTGAGGTGGAAAGATCACCTGAGTCCAGGAGGCTGCAGTGAGCCGTGATCATATCACTATACTCCAGCCAAGGTGACAGTGCAAGACCTTGTCTCAAAAAAGAAAAAGTAAAAGAAAGAAAAAAAGCCAAAAAAACAACCAACCAACCAAACAGAAAAACCCCTCACAAACAAAAGAGTAATATTATTTTTGAAAGTACATTTTACTGGCTGAGCATAGTGGTTCATGCCTGTAATCCCAGCACTTTGGGAGGCCAAGGCAGGTGGATCACCTGAGGTCAGGAGTTCGAGATCAGCCTAGGCAACACGGTGAAACCCCGTCTCTACTAAAAATACAAAATTAGCTGGGTGTGGTGGCAGCCTGTAACCCCAGCTACTTGGGAGGCTGAGGCAGGAGAATCACTTGAACCTGGGAGGTGGAGGCTGTGGTGAGCTGAAATTGCACCAATGCACTCCAGTCTGGGCAAGTAAATCTCTGTCTCACCAAAAAAAAAAAAAAAAAAAAAGTACATTTTACTAAAGACGTACCTTCACCCATTTATGCCTAGTGTACTTTAACCCATTTGTCTTCAAATTTATTCACAGTAAAACCTTATTATTGCTCATACATTAATGCATGTTTCCTTGTTTTCAGGTTTATGTATACTGATTGTCTGTTATATAGCCAGGCAAAATGAATGTCAGAGTTTGGTAAAGGTTTCCACAGGGAGAAGGGAGGAGTGTTTGCAAATGAAGCTTAAATATGCTAAAATTACAAAAATTACAAATATCTTAAGTATTTTCTAAGAAATGATGCATAAATATTTGCTACTAAACGAGTTCTGGCATTTGATTCATGTGGTCTAGATTCAAATTCTACCTTTTCATTCACTGTTTAAAGTTTACATAACTCTTCTGGAAAATGGGGATTCTAATAGTACTAGTTTATGAAAGAGTCTTTGTGGATTTAGTAAAAGATTAAGCTCGTTAACAACTTACAAAGTTCTGCTGTATTGAAAATTGAGGAGAAATAACTTTACAATAAATAAAAACTGTTAAATTTAAAAACAGGGATATAGTGTGCATGTATCTGCAGTTGTTCCCTCTCTTCTAAGGTTTACTTTGTACGTAACTACCTAGCTGCCCTTCATGTACCTTAGAACTTCATCTACCATCCTTAAAATCTAGTCCCATGTTTTAACCATCTTGGATGGTTACATCTACTCACATTCACATCCAGTTGGCCACTAAGTCATGTTCAATCTGTCTTTTAAAATTCAATTTAGTATGTTTCCTTCCTCATATTCACCCTTAACATTTTCTTTAACTGTAAATATCAGCAATTCTATATATTTTTTTCTTATTTGGCTTAATTCATTTAGTTTTTCACTGTATTTTTTCCCTGTTTTTATCAGCTACATTGCTGTGGGTTTAAAAAATTATAATTGGATCATATTATTCCTCTCTACAAAACTTTTAATGCCATTCTCTCAATACACCTTACTCCTATTGCCTTCAGGATAAAGTTTATACTTATCCTAGATGACATTACTTTATCCATAGGATGACCTTACCAAAACCTTTAAGTTCTAGTCTTAACCTACCTGTCCAGCCATATCTCTCATAAGGCCATATCTCCCCACAAATATCTAATGCTCAATTTTATGAGAATTGCTGACAGTTCCTTGAGATTGTTTTTTATGCTTCCTTATTTTTTCAAATCTTATATTTTATCTGGAATGCCATTATAATAATGTTTAATTGATTTGTATCAAAACTACTGGGATTTGTTGATGGCTTACCTTATGTTAGATATTCAGCTTTTTTTTTTTTTTTTTTTTTTTTTTGGAGAGATGGTGTCTCACTATATTGCCCATGCTAGTCTCAAACTCCTTGGCCCAAGTGACCCTCTCCTTTGGCCTCTCAAAGTGTTGAGATTATAGGTGTGAGCCATTGCGCCCAGCCTTGCCAATTTTTTTACACATATTATTTAATGTAAGTTCTATGGCAATTTAGTGAGGAAACAGATACAGGGAAGTTTTATTTCATGTCCAAGTTTACAGAATTATAAGTGGGTAGAGTCAGGCCAATGTTATGTTTGTCACTAAAAACTATGCTATCCAAAAGATGCTGCAAAACTGACCTCAATCATATTCATCTGTGTGAAGCCTTTTCTGACACATCTACATATGAGATATTGATAATCATGTTCTCTTTTATGTTATCACTATATCCACAACTGTTTCTGTTATCTCAGGTGTCACATTATCTCAGGTGTCACACTAAACTTCAACTGTGAACTTTATGTCTGTTATTCCCACTTAACTATAAACTGATAAGCAGAATAACAGTATTTTAAAAATCATAACCTATTGCCCAGTGTATAGTTAGTTCTCAATAAATTACATTTGAATGAATGAATGAATAATACAGATTCCTTCTTTTATTTTGTATTCAACTTCACCCATACAAGAAAGACTGAAAGTGTCATTAGCTATTATCTTTGTATTCAGGAGACATTCAAAAAGAAAAATGGCATTTGAGATGGGTGTTGAAAGATAATGATGGAGAATTTTGACAGGTGGAGGTAGAGTGAGAAAAGGCTTTACAAATGAAGGCCCAACTTAATAAGAGCTATTTTGCCTATACTAATGGACAGTTAACAGTCTGATTTGGTGTATTGCTTGGAAATGATCTTGCTCACAAACTTATTAGCTGTTCAATTTAGTTTTAAGTAAATGGGCAAGTGGCAAATATATGAGGAAGTCAAAGGAACCTTTCTTATATTAACTTGATGAGTTGCTACACCATTGAAATCTCTTATCTCACCCAGAACAGCCCCTCTGGAAGTGCTCTTTCATACTTTATGTCTCTTCTGGGTGTGTGAGGCAAACATGAAGGTTATATCAGACACATATGAATATACTCAATGAATTTCTGCCTATGGACAACTACCCTTTTGCAATACTTATTTGAAGCATGTTTTCTACATGAATAATATCTTGAAGCCCAAATTATATAATCGTATCTGTAATTTATCTGCTTGATATACCCTTTACAATAATTCTATAGCATATAATTTTTCTCATTTTTAAATATTTATGAAGAAGCTTATGTTGCAAGAGCTTCATTCTCACTGTATATACTTGAATGCTGTGATAGGTTAGTAATGGGCACTGAATCAGAACTATTTATTTATATCCTACACCAAAGCCCTTGTTTTATAAACTAGGCAACTTTACTCCTAGCATGAGCATGAGCATGAGCAAATGTTATGGCAATAGGAAAGCATACTATCATTCAAAGAATTATCTAGAAAGTGGATAATTTTGGCCAAATCTGAGATTCTCAGTGCTGTTTATACATCACAATCACCCATGGGAGGTTTTAAAACTTATGCTCAGACATCATCACAAATCTCCACCACAGACAAATTCAACCCCAATTGCTGAGAGAGGGGTCCTGGCATCAGAAGTTTTTAAGCTCCTGAGTGATTCTAATGTGCAGCCAGGACTGAGAACCACTGGACTAAAATAAAGGGCACATGTACGGGGGCGGCATGAAGAGTGAATAGGGTTTAAAAAGGAATATTAGAATCAGATTGGCAGGATAAAACCCCAACACTCAGTAAGTATGTGATCTTGGGCTAATTACTAAATTTCTTGAAATCTCTCTTTTCCTGTAAGATGGGGATAAACTAAAGCACGTAAAATACTTAGTATTTGGAGTCAGTTTAATTAATGGTAATTCTTTAAAAAAACAAATGGTAATTATTTAAAAAAACAAATAAATTTGAAAAATGATAATAGGACTGTGTTGCGGAAATATTTGACTACTAACTGCAGGAAAGGATGTTACTACAATAGCATAGATGACAAAAACAAATTAGAGATATATTTTTTGCTCAGATGCTTAAAATATTTTTTTTCTTTTCATATCTTGTTTGTAGTTAAGTCATCTTTGGTATTAAGCAGTTTTAATTGCAATAAGCTTATAAATTATTAGTACTCCATAATGAAGAGAAATGATAAAAGTCTGTCTTATTTTGATAATATATGAATAATAGTGAGAATTATAATGTGATTTCTTTTACTAAGCATCAGATATTTTTCAGATGAATAGAATTTTGATGAGCTAACTACCAATTGCATAGTACCATTTACAATCTCATTTTTGAAAGACACTGTTTGTCTTGAAACAATCTAGAACTGACAAACGACAACATAAGATACTCTGCTTCGCATATTAAAAGACTTTCACGTTCAGTTCTCATTTGGTTCTGCCCACAGCCCTGAGACATGGGAATTAATGAGTTTTATAAAGTTTATTGGTTTTTAGGGGAAAGGGCTATGACAAGAATCCTTCCCTTCTAACTTTGAATGTAATGCTTCTTTTATGACACACATACTTATTTGGAATATGTTGAAAGTCTAGAAACTAAGAATTAATATGTAGGCAAAAGGACCAGTACAATGCTATGAACTCGGTGTGAGTAGATCTTAGGGGTTCTAAAGGGCACTCTAATGCCTTGTAGATTTAAGCTGAAAGTCAGAGAAACAGTTAAGATAGCAGAAACCTAAAAATTCTCAAAATATCAAACAGGCAGAGTTAACTCTACCGAAGTCAGAATAACTCAAGACACTGTTAGCAGCAAATGAAAACAAAGAAAGAAAACAGCACTATACAACCTCTGGTTTGCTTATGGTACTTACTAGAAGTGAATAGTCTTGGCTGCAATGAACTTTATAGAAAGTGTTTAGCTTAGAGAATGTCAGAATCCTATAAATACCCTGGAAATAGCAGGTGGCATAATGTCTTCTGCAGTCTCGTTTCAGCAGATAAACTTCTTCAGTTCTATTTAGAATGCATTTTTTGTACTACAGTTGATATTTCAGGCAACAGTGATGTATATACAAATATCTTCAACATTCTATTAATTTCAGGTTCAATTTTTACTGAAATCAATATCTATTAAAATTATCATATTATAATTAATAATCTTATTTTAAATTGTACAAAATTCCTATTCTCTTGTATCAATATAATATCAAATTAGATGTCTAAAAATCTAATCTGATTTTCAAATTAACAAAATAACCTACAAGCAATACTATAATCATCTTCTCTAATATATATACTTAAGATAAAACAGCTAATTATAAACAACTTATACATGGAAGTATGCATAAATATTGTGATTTTTACTTAACACAGTGATAAAGAAATTGATACATTTAAATAACCATATATATAGCCAATTTGAAATTTAGGTATACTCCAAAAGTAGATATTTTGAATTGATATTTTTAACTGGCTTAATTCAACATAATTTAGGCCAGATATTTCATAAAATTGTGTTTATTTCTAAAGTAATGAGTGCTTCTTGTAAATAATTCTAATACAAAAATATATGGAGCAAAATGCGACATTAAGAAGCACACCAAAATTAGGATGGTCAGTGCCTCTGGCAATGAGGGAATGGGATTAGAAGAGAGAACAAATGGTTGACAACCTTATCTGTCGTGCTTAATTTATGTCATAAATAAAGTTAAAATGATGAAATGTTTCTATTGATAATCATGGATTCCGTGTAAGAATTTGTTACAGTATTTTTGTAGCTGTTTGTGTTTTTTTAAGATTTAAATTTGATCATATTACTAGGTAATTGATCTTGATTTCAGTTAATACCCTGGAGTTACATAAACAGAAATTTAAAATAATATTTTTGATTCTACAAGCATTCCACATTCATTAATGTAATACAAGAAAACCAGATCATTCTACTGTGATAAACTTACAAATTGTGTTGGAATTTTCCTGCATATAGCCCATCCCCCCAATAAGGCACCATAAAAGCTATTTTAAATAATGTTCTCTCAATCATAATAAAACACACATAGCAAGACCAAAAGGCAGTGATTCCTCTTTCCATTTCCACGTAACTTGTCCTCAAGCTAAGCAGTCTGGCAACTCAAGCAAAAACTGTGTTTCATAATATAAACAGCCACTTAAATACTTTCTCCTTATCTCTTTATGTTTCACTGCTGGGGAAGTTAATAATGATCAAAGTAGGAAGATTTTTTTTTTTTAATCAGAAAGTCAGTTTAAAAAAAACTAAAGTTCTGCCATAAATGTCTAGCAGGTGCTGATGGTCACCTGCCACACTTGCACCAGATTGTCTATGTAGCCAGCAGTCTGGCCATCCGCAGACCAGAGAGGTGCAATGGGGAGTCTCTGCCTTGCTGCAGATTCCGATAACTTCTTGCTTAATTTCTATGATGGTCTTGCCTTCTAAGTCCCGGATCTTGATGCTGAGGCCTGTGGTAGCTCAGAACCAGTAGCAGTTGAGGCTAAAGCACAGGGCATTGATGATATTCCCACCATATAGCATATCAAGGTGCTTGCCTTTGTTGACATCACATGGCATGGCATGGCCAGCATTGCCTCCAGAAGCACAGAGGGATCCATCTGGAGAGACAGTCACAGTGTTCAGATGGGCCATGTGGCCAAAGTGGTTCATCTTCAGCTTGCAGTTAGCCAGATTCCGTACCTTGACCAGCTTGTCCCAGCTACAGAGGTGATAGTGTTGCTGCTGTTAGGTGAGAAGTGGACATAAGACACCCACTCTGAGTGGCTCTTCACCTGGACAGTGTATTTGTATATACTCAGGGTTATAACCATAACTAGATGGTTTTATCTCAGGATCTAGAGACAATCTACTGGTTGTCAATGGAGAAGGCCACACTCAACACGTCCTTGGTATGGCCTACAGATCATCTCATAGTGGTGCCCTTTGTCAGATCCCAGAAGCACAGGTTTCCATCTCATGAGCCTGAGAGTAAAAAGTGGCCACCTGAAGAGATGATTTTGTCATAGACAAAGTGGGAATGACACTTCAGGGCATGCTGTGGGATGCCATAGTTGGTTTCATCCCTGTTCAACGTCCACATGATGATGGTTTTGTCTTGAGAGGTGGACTGTATCACGTCCAGGGTAGGAGTGATCTGGTTACCCAGCTATTGTGGCCTTTGAGAGTGTCACAAAGGGTCATCTGCTCTGTTGTGGTGGTGGTGAGGTCAGGTGTCACTGTAGCAATGAGGATGCCACTCAGACCAGAGGGACAAACACCACAGCCAGTCCTGCCACAGCCCTGCCACAAAAAAGTGAGCCAAGCAGGGAAATTTTAATACATGAAAAGTACAAAGTATAGGCATAGGATGGAATAGTTTCACTAATTTAGGGTCTACGTGAAGGGCAGTATTGGAGAAGGTAATTATGTACAAAAGTATCTTGGAGCTGGTTGAATTGTTTGCCCTTTGCCCTTTATGAGTCATGTATATATATGGAGAAAAGAAGTTGTCTATTGCCAATTGGTACAAGGATTAAAATTAGGAACTGTGAATATTTCATGGCAGAATTTTTGACAATATATAAGTAATGAAAAAAGCAGCCTTTTATATTTAAAATATACAGAGCTTATCTCTTATTTGCTGCCAATCCCTAGCACCCTGTACATGATTGATCTATTGATATTTGCTAAATTTGTTAAAGGACATTAATAATTTATTGAATCCATAATAGGTGACATGAGAGAAATCGGCTCAGGGAAGCAAATTATGCTGTCTATAGTCACACAGATAGAAAGGTTGGAACCTGGATGGCAACACAGGTCTGTTTGACTAGAAAACTCCAATCCATCTTCTTGTCAACTGAATAGTATTTATATTTATCAGAAACAATCACTCAAAAGTTCTAGATTAAAAATATATCTAGATCATCGCACAATAAAAAACATCTTACATCTTCCTTAAGTTATGATTAACTTTAGTGTGTCAGTAATAAGATAAATTAGTTGTTTGGTAAAGAGGTGCTAATCTGATAAACTCTGAAATTCCTTCTAAGCCCTTTTGTTTATTTATCTTACCATGGATACAAAAATGGCCACAAAATAAAAGAAGGATGTGACTGTTTTCCTAGGAGTGTGCATTGTCCACCCCAGTGCCTGACAGGTCGAACTGTTTGTGATGACTCCAGAATACCCTGAATCCCGTCAGTAATTCCTTCCAGTGTTGACAATGAAATTTAGAATGGGGACTGGTGGTAGCAAGAACAGGGATGGTGTCTATGGGGTTGCCTAATAACTAATATTATGGATAATATCTAATACAAAAGGATCTTCAATCTGGCTGGTAATTCAGGGGAGATAGGATGAAGTGAAACATCTCTGAAATGTCTGAGCTAGATAATGAAGGTTAGGCCAGGTGAACAGGAATGTTAGGAGTTTGACCTGTAAGCTAAGAAAGATGTAGATAAAGGTATTTTTGCCTGCTTAGGCTGAGGTTCTCTTCCTTTTTAAATAGAATCCATAAGATACCATTAGGTTCTTATATTTGGTGGAAGTTATTAAAATTTATCATTACTTGTGTATTTGAAAAATATATGATCGTCTTTATTATCTCCAAATGTTTAAGTCTCTGCTGTGTAGTAGCTATGATGTTTTCTCCATTTCTTTTGTTTGTTTGTTTCTAGCAGTTTTTGCCAGCTATTCCCTGGTACCTGTGGCACCCTTTTTTGCTAAGAAAATGCTTCTGTCTTGGGTGCTAGTTTCATGGCTAGACTTTTATATTCTCAAAAGAATAAACTAATTATTAACATGTTTCTGAAAATAAACTTTTATTATTTATTTCAAAATTTAATAACAGTTGAAAGCCATTAATTGCTCTTTTAAAAAACTAAAGAAAATTATAATTATCAGACCCACCTCAAAGCTCTGCCTTTGTCTCTTACCAGTAGTATCTTTCCAAGTTCAAAATCAAATGAATAGTTCAAAGAAATATTTGAAGCTCTCTTGCGTCAACTGCAATATTCACATATTGAAAATAGCAATAAATGTAGTATTTTTGTTTCTCTTGATATTATGTTTCTCTGTTTCCGTAACTAAATGTGTTAATTCTGCTTGCTAAAAGGCCTCAGATTCTTTTCTTCTTAATAACTATTCCAAATGGAGAATGAACACTGAAACATCTGCTTTCCCCACTTATCTTGAATCCAAGATCTGCTCTGGTCTCATCAAGAAGGTATAGGATATGGATGGTTTATATGAGTTGACTCAGAGACGGATTATGATCTTCCTAGTAACTCCTCTCCTCATTTAATCTAGGCTGTACTAGTAAATGCTTTCCCCCCATAATAGAACAAATGCTAGTACTGTGTCAAAAGCTATTGCCATTCCAATGAATATCATCAATATTTGCTTCAACAATATGGGAGGTTCTCTTTTGATTTTTATTTCATATATTTTCTTTTGTCTAAGGAATTTCATTTCCTATCTCAGGCAAAGATAATAAAAGCATTTTTCACCATAAAGAATTTAAATGTTTCTATTTTCATTTTACTTTGTATTCATTTAAACCTTATATATTGTTGTCATTTGGCATTATAACAGTGGAATATTGTCTATAGGTTATCTCCACATTATAGCATAAACAGTAGTCCTTTTATGAGATGGAGAAATGAGGGAATGGGAATTTTTGTCATTTAATGAGGCAGTATGCAAACGTCTTTTATGAGCCAAGCACTGCATTACTGGGGATATGGTAATGAATAAGACAAACACAGTTTATACTCTCAAGCAGCTTATACTGCATTAGAGAAGAGGGACATTAAGCAAATGATTTTCAATAACTAAACACATTATTTCAAATGTATGAAGGGCTTTAGAGAACTACTTGGTTATAAGTAGGTTGGGAAGTACTAATATTTCTTTGTGTGATTTCTGGACACTGCATTTTTATCCTAATGAGGCCTGTAATACTTATTTAGGTCTGTGTGGCCTTTGTGATGGGGATGGAGAATAAGGGATGAGAAGGTGTGAAAAGACATGTTCAGAATGTTCTGGGAATGAGATTTAATAAAACACAGCTCTTGATAATGTATCAAGTGAAACTGCCCTGTTACTTTCCCTTGGAAACGTATGATGAGACCCTGTTTCCTCAATTCAGTTAGCATGGGTTGAATACCTACATAGTATCAGAAACTCTGTAATACAACAAAGACTGAAACGGCTTTACTTTTCTGAGACCTTATTTTAAATAAGTCAAAGAATCACAAAATTTTAAAATCACAAAATTTTAATATGATATGGCAGTGCTCAATGGAAAGTAAAAGTTACTATAAGGAGAAAAAACAAGGGTTGAGAATAATAAAAAAATACAACAAGCAGCTGAAAGAGGTAAAAAAAAAAGGTAACAAATGAAGATGAGGTTGAGGGTAGGGAAAGTATCTCAAAGTGTCAAAACAAAGGTAGGAAGGAGGAAGATAATCTAAGCATTCTGTGCATACATTAATTATTTTTGGAGGCTGCATAAGAGAATAAAGAGATTGAATAATAAAGTCAGATAAGCTAAAAGTAGCTAGCAGTAGGTAGAGAGGCATGTAAGAATCTTATAAAAATGTTTATAATTGTTTATGTTATCTATCTGTCTGTCTAGTACAGAGAAAGTTCTGGTTTAGGAAATTCTACAGATAATGCTTATGCTGTTTCTCATATGTATGAGGCTGTACATTAGTTTTACCTACTGCCTTCTACATCAGAATTATATGAGGTCCTATTGACAAGGCAGATGTCATAGGCTGTAGCCTAATGCCAGACATAAGAAGAATTTTTAAAGTGGGACAACCCCCCATGCCAGTTCTTACCCCCAGCTGATTCTGAAGCCACTAACATTTGAGAATAATTAGATAAAAGCCTGTGGCAATTTCCTTCCTTACATTTCCTAAAATTTACATACACGAATGTATGCATGCATATAAACCTTAACAAAATTGTTTTAATGGTAATGAAGTGTATATACTCCCCTTCACACTTCGTATTGTCTTTCACTTTGTCCATATAACAGGAATCCCAATATATTGTGTCCAAATTTCCCTCTAGACAACTCCTTGACAGCAGATCACAGGCTTAATTTGATTGTGGAATACTTCTATGGTAGTTTCCGTATTTCTTGGTGTCAGAGACACTTTATATTCTTAAAAAATATTGAGGACCAAAAAAGCTTTCATTTATATCAGAGGTCAGCAAACTGTAGCCTGCAAGTCAAATACAACCAATGTCTTCTTTCTGTAAATAGCGTTTTTTGGAACAGAGCTACTGCCATTTATTTTTGTATCATCTATAGCTGTTTCTCACTGTAATGACAGAGTTGAGTAGTGACAGAGATCATATGGTTGGCCAAACCTAAACTCTTTACAATCTTGTCCTTTACAGAAAATGTTTGCTGGCTTCTGGTGTATGTGGATTATAGCTATTGATTTTTAGCACAGTGGAAACTAAAGCTGAAAAATTAAAATTAAGAAATATACTAGCACACATTCCATTAGCCATCAGAGCTAATGTTCAAAACTCCACTGTATAGTCATGAAAGAATGAGAATGAAAAAGGCAAATAGCATCTTAGTATTATTAAGAAAATAGTTTTGACCTCATATGACAAGCTGAATGGGTTTGATGAACACATTTTGCGAACCACTGGGATGGTACATGGCAAACAGCAGCCACTTAATACATATTTGAATGAATAAGTAATAACCAAAAAAAACCCAGAAAATATTTGCATTGTTATATATTACAGTTTACAAATAATTTTCATGTCCATTTCTACTTTAAGAAAATGTAAGGAGGCAGAAATATCAAGGAAAAGGATTTTGGTGTAGGAGATATTAGAGCATGTAGGCTGAGTAGAAAGATGGCCTTAGCCTAGTAAACATAATTAAAGACACACACACACACAAATGTTAATTTAAAATGGACCATATAAATGCACTTAATTGACTTAGTTTAATCTTCGATATACCACATAGACTACAATATAGTCCCATAGTAAAGGAAATATAATGTAATAATCTAATAGGTGGGGGAATAGAAGAGGAATCTTTGAAACAGTAAAGCACAAATCTTCAAAAGAAAATCGAAAATCTTCAAGGGAAGATTGCTTGAGGAGATTTTGCAATGGGAGACACAGGGTTATCAAAACACCAAGGGTTCAGTCTAGGTCCTGCTGCTGGCTGCACAGAAGGCCAATGACTGAGACTATGAGTATTACCAAGGAAGAAGACTTTAATTGGGTGCTTCAGTCGAGGAGATGGGAGCTCAGTCTCAAATCCGTCTGCCTGAATGACTAAAATTAGGAGTTTCTATAGCAGAGAAGAAATGTAGAAAACAGGAACTCTGAATGGTAACGACACAATCCTGATGAATGCGGGGCCTGGTATTTCATTGTCTGGATGCAATGATCTGCGGAGTTTCAGTTCTTTGATACTTTTTAAGAGGCCTGGGGATCCTTTCCTGAGAAAGGAACTCAAACAAAACAAATACAAGTTTCAAGCTTTAAGGCCAGAAGGGTCCATTTCTGTGTTTACCCAAGAACAAGTCTCTATGAAACTATTGGGTCCGTTTCAATACTACCTTCAAAAAAATTGGGGAAAACTGTACTCTGTATGATTCCATTCTTGACATAGGCTGTATTTGTACCCTTCAGGTTAAAAAAAAAAAAGTCCATGTACATTTTTACTCATCAAATGTAACCTTGAAGAAATATTCAGTGGTTAACATTTTATGTTCTGAATTTCTGTCTAAATAAAACTAAAAATATGAAATTCCAAGAAAAAATGTTTTTGGTGTTCAGAAATGGCCAAAGGTATTTCAACACTTCTTTTATAATCAGAAGTTAATTTGAGAAGGGGTGTGGCATACTAATATACTATTACACTGTACCTTTCCATGTTTTACTTGGTAAAAAGTAGTTGGATTTGGACTAGGATCTATTTATTCTCATCACATATTTAATTGCATGCAAATACATGCTCTATCATAAATTAACAACAACCTAATTGTTGTGGTTAAACAATGTATATTTATGTTTGAGCCATGAATTCAAGTCTTTGTTCAAAGTCTTTATGGCAAATAAAGACTATATTGACTTTATAGTCTTTATAGCTTGACTATAAGCTTTATTCCTAGGAGTGATATCTAAGGGCTACACAGTAATCAAGCAATCAATTCAAATAATGTTTTAAAAAAATGAGATCAGCAATTATGAACCTAAACTCATCTAGAAACAATTTGTTCTATTACATTATTGAAAACAAACTTCAGAAAGCCATGATGTTTTACCTCCTTCAATATTATATTGACATTATTTGCACAGCAGGATGAGAAAGTAATCCCTGTGGAGATATTAAGAAAATCATTTATTTTTCTGTTAGATACACAAATGGGTGACTGTGTATTATACAATACATAATGGCTTTTAACTGGGAGACGTAAAAATTGAATATCACTACCATGTGACATGCGAATTTTGATGTAATATTTATAAATATTTTAGTAGTTACCGTTTACCAGATGGGAGTGATGTGTGTTTTTGCAAGCATGAAACATCTTTTTTATGATAATAGTCTACACTTGAGATAATTGAGTCTGGTTTTGCAATATGGATGCAAGATCTCTGCACTATATACAGTATTCCTAGCTTTTAGCAAATCAAAATAATCCCAAACATAAATACACATCAAGATGAATGTTAGTAATCCATTTGACTAATGAATATTAAATTGAAATGGTTTACCTCTGTGTCTGCTACAATTTGAAACCAAAAGGCTGAACAAGCTTGCATGTACATTTCTATTATCAAATGTAACCTTGAAAAAATAACTTTAATATTTTAACATAGAGAAAAAGACATGGAAGCCCATGTTCTATTAGACATAAAGCATTAGAGTGTTATTGTCTATATGAAGGTGGTAAACTAACATTCCTCTGTATTTTGTAATCTGAAAGAAATACCTGCTCAATCTCTGTTGGGAGGTGAGCAGCGAACTTTAGCCCCAATTTTCTTTATCCTTTTAGGATCATTTCCTCTCCTCTCAGATCTCTATTACCTCTATCATCACCTTTCTGAAATGCTATGGATTTATTTAAAGCCACTTAGACTAGTCTTTATGTGAGTTCTATAGTTGCCACCAGCAACAATACAAATAAAATATTACAGGATCACTCTTTCCTTTTCTACTGATTAACACAATGGATTATCTGGCCCGCGTCCTGCTTATGAATTGGTGTGTCTGAGAATGCTATGGCAGTGAAATTATAAGTGTTTCAAGCGAGCATGTGTAATTTTAGCATTTCGTGATGCATCCTTGAAGAGCTGCTCTTTGGTGCTTTCAATAATTTTAATGAGATATCTTAGTTTGATTTACAAATTTGGTAAACATGACTTGGTGTTGTTATGTTTCGACTTTGGTTCTTATTTCATACTGTGTGTTGTGAGAGTTCTTGATGCTGTAAAAGAATAAAGAAATTTTGTCTTTCTCTTCTTCCTTCTTTGGCAGACAAAACAGGAAAAGAGATAATGTAGAATTAGAATGACATTTTGGATATCAAACAAGATTAATGTTTTTCAAGTCTCTTAGGATAGAGCATTGATTATAGCAAGGTATACACACACACACATACACAAACACACACACACGCAACTTGGAAGCAAAATAACATTGTTCCTTAACCATTGTTAACAGGATTATGGTTAAATCTGAGACTCAAGAAAGAAATGTAACATTTGAATCTATCTGAAGCCCTCCATGAGATTTTACAGTTTTAAAATGTCCCAGGGAAATATATATCTTTGAGCAATGTGATGGAATTAAAGTGCTATGAACACTTGCAAGAGAAGCTAAATTAAAGGCACAAAACTTAAAAAGATACATTATTTCATACATAAACTGCTGGCATCTACTTTATAAATGGGAATTAGATTAGTAGCCTAAAAGAAATCCTTAGGTAGTTGTGATTTACATTTTCCTATTAGTTGTTACAGTTTAATATTTTTCTTAATGCAAAGAAATTTATTCATGCCACTTTTTAAGAGACTAAAATGAAAATGTTATAAACAGGAATACATTAATAAAAATGTTACAAACAGGAATACAGAAATGACATAATCAGATAGCTTAGCATTTTTCTAAGACTGCAATAGTGGAGAGATTAAACCATTTAAAATTACTGGCTTCCCTTATTTTTCTAGAAGGTCATATGTCTAAAGCAGAAGAATCATAGAAATAGATTAGGAATATTTAGTTGCTATTTGTTCTTATGCTTTTTTTTATTTTTGTGAGTAGATACACGTGTATGTATTTATGGGGTACATGAGATGTTTTGATACAGGCATGCAGTGTACAATAATCACATCATGGAGAATGGGGTATCCATCCCCTCAGGCATTTGTCCTTTGAGTTACAAACAATCCAATTATACTCTTTAAATTATTTTAAAATGTATAATTAAGTTACTGTTGACTATAGTCAATCTATTGTGTTATCAAATAGTAGGTCTTACTCATTATATCTATGTTTGTTCCGTTTAACCATTCCCATCTCCCACGCCCCACTGCCACCAGCCCCTCTTTACCCTTCCCAGCCTCTGGTAACCATCCTTCTACATTTTATGTTCATAAGTTCAATTGATTTTATTTTTAGATCCCACAAATAGGTGAGAACATGCAATGTTGTCTTTCTGTGCCTGGCTTATTTCACTTAACATAGTGTTCTCCAGTTCATCCATGTTGTTGCAAATGACTAAATCTCATTCTATTTTATGGCTGAATAGTACTTCATTATGTATCTGTACCATTTTCTTTATGCATTCTTCTGTTGTTAGACACTTAGGTTGCTTCCAAATCTTAGCTACTGTAAACAGTGCTGCAACTAACACAGGTTTGCTGATATCTCTTCGATATACTATGTTCCTTTCTATTAGGCATATACCTAGCAGTGGAATTCAGGGATTCTATGGCAGCTCAATTTTTACTTTGTTAAGGAACCTCCAGACTCTCAATAATGGTTGTACTAAATCACATTCCTACCAACAGTGTAGGAGGGTTTCCTTTTTCCTACATCTTCACCAGCCCTTGTTATTGCCTGTATTTTGGATATAAGCCATTTTAACTGAGGTGAGATGATATCACATTGTAGTTTTCATTTGCATTTATCTGCTGATCAATAATGTTGAGCACCTTTTCATATACTTGTTTGCCATTTGTATGTCTGTTTTTGAGAAATTATTCAAATCTTGTGCCCATTTTTTTATTGGATTATTAGACTTTTTCCTGTAGATTTGTCTGAGCTCCTTATATATTCTGGATATTAATTCCTTGTCAGATGGATAGCTCAAAAATATTTTTTCCCATTCTGTGGGTTTCCTTTTCACTTTGTTGGTTGTATCATTTGCTGTGCAGAAGCTTTTTAACTTGATGTAATCTGATTTTTCCGTTTTTGCTTTGGTTACCTATGCTTGTAGCTCAAGAAATCTTTACCCAGACCAAAGTCCAAGAAATTGCCCCCATGTTTTCTTGTAGTAATTTTATAGTTTGAGGTATTAAATTTAAGTATTTAATCCAGTTTGATTTTATTTTTGTATAACAGTGATAGGTAGGGGTCTAGTATCATTCTTCTGCATATGAATATCCAGTTTTCCCGCACCATTTATTGAAGAGATTATCTTTTCCCCAGTGTACATTTTTGGTCCCTTTGTAAAAAATGAGTTCACTGTAAGTGTGTGGATTTGTTTCTGGGTCCCATATTCTGTCCCATTAGCCTATGTGTCTGTTTTTATGCCAGTACTACGCTGTTTTGGTTACTACAGCTCTGTAGTATAATTTGAAGTCAGATAATGTGATTCCTGCAGTTTTGTTACTTTTGCTTAGAATAGCTTTGGCTATTCTCAGTCTTTTGTGGATCTATATAAATTTTAGGATTTTTTTTCTATTCCTGTAAAGAATGTCATTGTACCTTTGATAGGGATTGAATTGAATCTGTAAATTGCTCTGTGCAGTATGGGAGTTTTAGCCATATTAATTCTTCTAATCATCTAATCTATGAACATGGAATTTTTTTTTCCATTTTTTGGTGTCTTCCTCAATTTCGTTCACCAGTGTTTTATATTTATAGAGATCTTTCACTTCTTTGGTTAAGTTAATTCCTAGGTTTTTAATTTTACATGGGAGGCCAAGGCGGGCAGATCACAAGGTCAGGAGATTGAGACCATCCTGGCTAAAATGGTGAAACCCCGTCTCTACTAAAAATACAAAAAAAAATAGCCGGGCATGGTGGCGGGTGCCTGTAGTCCCAGCTAGTTGGGAGGCTGACGCAGGAGAATGGCATGAACCTGGGAGCTGGAGCTTGCAGTGAGCCAATATCACGCCACCGCACTCCAGCCTGGGTGACCGAGTGAGACTCCATCTCAAAAAAATAAATAAAAATGAAAAATAAATAATAATAATTTTAAAAAGTATGTGTGACTATTGTAAATGGGATTGCTTTTTAAAAATTTTTTCACTTTGTTCACTGTTCACATATAGAAATGCTACTAATTATTGTATGTTGATTTTGTATCCTTCAGCTTTACTAAATTTGTTCATCCATTGTAATAGTTTTCTTATGGAATCTTTAGATTTTTCCAAATATAAGATGATATCATCTGTAAACAAGGATAATTTGACTTCTTTCTGTCCAATATGGATGTACTTTATATCCTTCTCTTGTCTGAATACTCTAGCTAGAACTTCCAGTACTATACTGAATAACAGTATTGACAGTGGGCATCTTTCTCGTGTTCCAGATGCTAGAGGAAAGGCTTTCAATTTTTCTCCATTCAGTATGATACTAGCTGTGGGTCTGTTGTATATGGCTTTTATTATGTTGAGGAATGTTTCTTCTATAAGCTCCAGTTTTTTGAGGGTTTTTATTAAGAAGGGATGTTGAATTTTCACAAATGTTTTTCAGTATCCATTAAAATTATCACTTTTTTTTCCTTCATTTTGTTGATATGATGATTGATTTGCCTATGTTAAACCATCTTTGCATCCCAGGAATAATTTAGTCATGTTGAATGATGTTTCTAATGCATTATTAATTCAGTTAACTAGTATTTTGTTGAGGATTTTTACATCAATATTCATTAGAGACATCGGTCTGTAGTTATCCTGTTTTTGATGTGTCTTTGTCTAGTTTCGTTATCAGAGTGACACAGGCCTCATAGTATGAGTTTAGAAGTATCCCCTCCTCCACTGTAGAATAGTTTGAGTAGGATTGGTATTAGTTCTTCCTTAAATATTTGGTAGACTTCAACAGTGAAACCATCAAGTCTTTGGTAGACTTCAACAGTGAAACCGTCAAGTCTTTTCTTTTGTGGGAGAGATTATATTACACCTTGAATCTTGATACTTGTTATTGGTCTGTTCAGGTTTTGCATTTCTTTCTGATTCAATATTGGTAGATTTTATGTATATAGAAATGTGTCCCTTTCTTCTAAATTTTCCAATTTATTGACATAAAGCTGCCCATAGTAGCCACTAATGACCCTTTGCATTTCTGTGGTATCAGTTGTAATGTCTCCTTTTTCATTTCTGAATCTATTTATTTGGATCTCCTTTTTTTTTTTAGTTACTCTGGCTAAATGTTTGTCAATTTTGTTTGTTTGACTTTTCAAAACACCAACTTTTTGTTTTATTTATCTTCTACTAATTTTGGGTTTGGTTTGCTCTTGCTTTTTTTTTCTTTAAGATGTATCATTAGATTGTTTATTTGCAGTTTTTCCTCTTTTTTCATGTAGACATTTATAGCTGTAAACTTCCCTCTTATTACTGGTTTGGTGTATCCCATAGGTTTTGGTATGTTGTGTTTCCATTATTATGTGCTTCAAAAGTTTTTAAAATTTTCTTTTAAATTTCCTCTTTGATCCAATGGTCATTCAAGAGCATATTGTTTAATTTCCATGTGTTTGTATGGTTTCCAAAATTCCTCTTGATATTTACTTCTATTTTTATTCCATTGTAATCAGAGAAGATGCTTGATATTATTTTAATCTTTTTGACTGTCTTGAGACTTGTTTGTGACCTAAAATGTAGTCTATTCTTTGAGAATGATCTGTCTGCTGAGGAAAAGAATGTGTATTCTGTATCTCTTGGATAAAGTGGCCTGTAAGTATCTATTAGATCCATTTGGTCTATAGTACAGATTAAGTCTGAGGTTTCTTTGTTATTTTTGTGTCTGAAAGATCTGTCCAATGCTGAAAGTGGGGTGTTGAATTCTCCAGCTGTTACTGTATTGGGACCTATCTCTCTCTTTAGCTCTAATAATATTTCTGTTATATATCTGGGCACTCCACTGTTGAGTGTACATATATTTAAAACTTGTTATATCCTCCTGCTGAATTGACCCCTTTATCATTATATAGTTACCTTCTTTGTCTCTTCTTATAGGTTTTGTCTTGAAATGTATTTTTACAATATAAGTATAGCGACTCCTGCCTATATTTCCATTGCTATGAAATATATATTTTTTCATACTTTTATTTCCAGTCTATGTGTATCTTTATAGGTAAAGTGTGTTTCTTGTATGCAACAGATGCAGATCGATCTTGTTTTTTCATCCATTCAACCAGTCTCGGTTTTTTTTATAGAGAAATTTAGTTCATTTACATTCAGTGTTATTATTGACAAGTAAGAGCTTAACTCCTGCCATTTTTTTAAATTTGTTTTCTGTTTGTCTCATAGTCTTCTCTTCCTTCTTTCTTTTCTCCCCTTCTTCCTCTAGTGAAAGTGATTTTCTATGCTGATATGATTTAGTGTCTTTTTTTTTAAACATAGGGAGTTTATTCAGTCCTCAATTATTCCCAAACTCCAGATGAACAGTCTTTTTGAAACTCAGTTACTTACATTAATTCTTCATAATTAGTACCATAAGCAAAAATGTTGCTTCAAGAAATTCTACGTGAAAATGAAAATCTTGTTCCTTGGGGCATTTTGTATCCTAAAAGCCTTCATTGAGCAGCTTCTTCATTGAGCATATATGTCCTTCCTTCTTCTATGCTACAAAGCTAAATAATTTATACTAAAAGCATACTTAGCCTCACCCTCACCAGTAGTATCTTTCCAAGTTCAAAATCAAAGGAATAGTTCAAAGAAATATTTGAAGCTGTCTTGCGTCAACTGCAATATTCACATATTGAAAATAGCAATAAATGTAGTATTTTTGTTTCTCTTGATATTATGTTTCTCTGTTTCCGTAACTAAATGTGTTAATTCTGCTTGCTAAAAGGCCTCAGATTCTTTTCTTCTTAATAACTATTCCAAATGGAGAATGAACACTGAAACATCTGCTTTCCCAACTTATCTTGAATCCAAGATCTGCTCTGGTCTCATCAAGAAGATATAGGATATGGATGGTTTATATGAGTTGACTCAGAGACAGATTATGATCTTCCTAGTAACTCCTCTCCTCATTTAATCTAGGCTGTACTAGTAATTGCTTTCCCCCCCATAATAGAACAAGGTTAATTGCAAAATTTTGCTTCCACAGGAACTGTCAGGTAAAATTCACTGATTTAAAGCCAACTGAAATCTTTTTGTCAGAAATGTACTCACTTTTTTCTCAAAACATTTAAATTGTTTAAATTTACCAAATACATATTTTTTCAACAAGTACCATACATTTTCCAGAAATAACAAGATAGTTGATGACCTGTATCATCTTTCCACAGTTATAATTTTATATATGCAGAAGTCAGGGTTACAAGCTCATTTGAAGAGCTATTTATGTCTTTCAATGTGCTTCTAATATTATTAGATTGTTTTATTTCCAGACCACAAGACTCATTACTATTTATTCCATATTTAGATGATGATTAGTTTATAAGAATCTAAATATCAGTTAATATTAGTTTCGCTAGAGAAAGTTTAACATTCCAGATGCAGTCCTTTTTCATACAAACAGGTGCAGCATTACAAGTAAGCTGCATTTAGATGCATGCTCTCCAGTTCTCTGTGGCAATGTAGGCCAAGAGAAGCCAGAAAAATTATTGCCCAAGGGGAAACATTTGTACTTCTCACTTCATTTTGCTACCTTATCACTAACAATATGGTATTCAAACAAATACATATATTTATATTTATAGCTTAATTTTTTTCCTTTAGCAATTCTGACAGCTTTGAGTTCTCCTCTTGAGGGAATATATAGGAATATCATCTCTAATTTTATTTTCTTTTTAACTTATTGCATTTATACCAGCTAAGGACTGTGAAGACAAAGTCAAAGTGTAAATAGGCAGGGCTGCAGTAAAATGAATAAGGCTCCTTAACTGGCCTTAATGCAATGCTTCTGGAGAAGTTACTACCAAATTGCAGTGTTTGCAACTTTACAAAACCCCTTAGGAAAAATCTAGGTGCCATCTCTCTAAATACGATGGTTAGATTTTTAAGAATGCTGCATGATGCTATGCTTGTAAATTCATTATAGTGGTGTAGCCCAGACTCTAGGGATCATTAAACAGCATGCAGTAGGGTTTTGGTGCTACTGTACACAGTTTCTAAACCTGCTTTTCCATAAGTTATTTGTTTTACTTGAAAGGACTTATGGTATCTGTGACCACAAAATATTTGAAGTATAGTGATCACAAAGCAAAGATGGCATGCCTGCAATGCTCGCCATCTACTATAGGAGAGACCAAAAACCAAGAAAGCAGCTTTTCCTACAATGTGGTAGTTATTTACATCATTAATAAATAATATTTACTGGATGTTGAACTCATATATCTTAGTTGTATATGAGGAAATTTCATATGCTTACTGAAAAGGGAAAGTTTATATTTTGTGTTATTCTATTATTTAGAAATGTTTCTAAAATTTGGGAAGGTAAAGTAATAAAATATAATTTGTTCACAACAACCACTCAGTAATGTAGGTCAAAGAGTACATCTCCTTTTAGATAGTAGGCAGCTTGGCAGGTGCTGAGAAATAGTATTTTTTCTGCTTGCCTAGAAGAGCCATCTAGAAGCAAATGTCATCTACCTGGAAAGGCAAGGTAAAGACAAGACTTAGAACAAAAAAATAAAAAATAAACTGGGATTACAGGCATGAGCCACCATGCCAGGCCTAATCTTTACTTGGAAGAATGACTGACAGAAAAACTGATAATTTAGATTTGAGTATCTAAAGATCTGAGAGAGCAGATATCAAACATCAGGTGTGGTAAGAAATGTGGTAGAGGCAGGCATTTAGGGGATGTGTATTAGAAAAGATGAGGCTGTAGATAAGAAGTCAAAACCAAAAAGAATTAAAGCCAGGCATTGGTGGTTTACACCTGTAATCTGAGCACTTTGGCAGGCCAAGGCTGGAGGATCATTTGAGCCCAGGAGTTTGAGACAAGCCTAGGCAATATAATAAGACCCCATACATACAAAAAATAAAATAAAAAATACCCAGGAGGGGTAACACACACCTGTAGACCCAGCTACTTGGAGGCTGAGGTGGGAGGATCACTTGAGCCAGGAAGGTAGAGGCTGAAATAAGCTGTGATTGCATCACTGCACTCCAGCCTGGGTGACAGAGCAAGACTCTGTCTCCAAAAAAAAATAAAATAATAAAATAAAAACAGGTCAAGAAGCTGAATATAAAAGCAGGTAAAGCAGAAGTTCATAAATTCAGCCATCAACAACACAAGGTCTAGTTGTTTTAATTCTTAAACCTCATTTTGAATTCAACAACTCCTTTCACTTAGAAAATTAACGTGGGCCCTGTAGAACTTTGGTCTTTATGAGCTATACTTACTGATGTCGGCTGTATCTGAAATTTAATCTTAGAAAATGTGAAAATATGTTATTATTTTAAATGGTAATATTAAATAATAAACCCATTGCATGGTAACATAACATTTTCATGAGGAATAACTGTATTTTTCAAAACAAATACAATATCATGAGAAGATATTACTTTACCCTTATACAAATCTATTTTATGTTATCTTATTAGAAGATTCTGCATCCAATGTATTTCAGTACTTTGTTTCTGTTGAACGACTCGAGGAAAATTTAGTGTCACAAAGATGCATAGTTGGAAAGGGAGGATTTTTTACAATAACCTTCAAATGATTATGAATATCTTCTTTGATACTATACCAAATTCAGCAAGTAGTTTAAGTTTTAGTTGCAATGTAGAATCTGAAATCATATCAACAAACTTTTCACTCTACTAAATTAAAATCCATAGGTCTACTGTGCTCTTTGAATGCATATTTACTCATGAATGATTTTGTAACAATGCATTCATCATTTGGAAAATGTTGGTTCACTGAATATTGCAGATCTTGAAAATGCTGACATATTTTATTGTATAATATCAAACCCTATTGATTAATATCACCTCTGATTTAATAAAAAATCTTTATTGATAATCTATTAAGTTGACTGTGGTAGATATATTTTCCAAATTCTATTTTTGCTTGAAATTTTGAACTTTATTAAATTTAACAAGGAGTATAATTCCGTTTTCCTTGAATTAACAAGCTTAACTCATTTTTGAGAAAAATCTGTCAGATACTCAAATCTAGATTACTAGTTTTTCTGTCAGTCATTCTTCCAAGTAAAGATTAGGCCAGGTGCAGTGGCGCACACCTGTAGTGCCAGCATTTTGGGAGGCCAAGACGGGTGGATTATTGGAGGTCAGGAGTTCGAGACCAGCCTGACCCACATGGTGAAACCCCGTCTCTGCTAAAAATACAAAAAATTAGCCAGGCTTGGTGACAGGTGCCATAATCCCAGTTACTCAGGAAGCTGAGGCAGGAGAATCACTTGAACCTGGGAAGAAGAGGTTGCAGTGAGCCAAGATCGTGCCACTGTACTTCAGCCTGGGCGACAGAGTGAGACTCTGTCTCTAATAATAATAATCATCATCATCATCATCATCATCATCATCATCGTCATCATCCACCTTTAAATACCTATATGTGAATGGGAACAGTATGATCAAGATTGGTTGTAGCCTTTCTTGTGTCATGTCCTACATAGCAAATGATGAAAATTTCAGATTGTGCCACTGCACTCCAGCATGTGCAACAGAGCAAGACTCTGTCTCAAGAAAAAAAAAAAAAAAAAAAAAAGATTGAATTTGATGAAGAAATCTGGCTAGACCAGCTCACATTCCCAAACAATCACACAAGATTTCTATGCCTCCTTCTCATTTTGTCACATAGCATATCAAAAAGCTGTTCTCAAGGGTTAATGCTTTTTTAAAAAGTATCTTTTTTACTGCTTTAATAAGGACATTCCTAATGAAACTAGATTTATGCATTTGTCTATTTACTTGTATAATAATAAATTTGTGGCTGTTGAGCACTAACTGGTACAGTCCAGTGCCATGGCCTTATTAGGATTAAAGCACCAATAGTTTTACTGATCATTGCTCTAGCGACATCAGTACAAATGTGCAAACAAGGAGGATAATAATATCTCAGATAATATTGTGAAAATAGTCCTGACCTGATGGTCCCCTGAAAAGTCTTGAGGACTCCCAGGGACCACATATCACACTCTGAAAACCACTGGAATAGAGGCACTTTGATTGATTTTTCTAAATGCCATGTCTTAAACCTCTTTTTATTCTCTTGGTTTATTTTTTGGTTTTTTTTGATGCTCACATTCATACAGAGCAGAAGCAGTAGCCCTGTAACAATTTCCTGTCTATACTTTTTGAATTCTTTAAGATATAGCATTAAATTAAGTTTTAAGTTGCTCCTTCATTCATCAAATATCTGTAGAGGGCTTACTATGTCCTGTGCATTGTTTTAGAAACTTGACAACCCCTCTTTGTAAACATTATTGTTGACATTGGAATGGGAGTTATCTCTCTACTTTTTATTCCTTTTGGACATGTAGATGGGGTACCTAACCAAAAATAAAAATTAAAAAAAAAAAACATAGTAAATATACCATCCTGCTCTCTGTCCTCCTCCACCCTTCTCAATCTCCTTTCCCTCCTTTTACACTCCCTGCGAGTACACTGGATATCATGTGCGCACCTGGCAGCAACCACACAATTGAGAAGCAATTTTGTTGTTGTTGCATGCATTTTTCTTTAGAGATAATCCCTTTGACTATCATCCTAGACCTCTTTATATTCTTCCAACAAACTCACTTTATCATTTGGTTTTCAACATGTATTTGTATCACATATACAAGCTTTGTCTAGTGTGTAGTAATTTAAGGAATGCATTTTTATTCTGTTAATCTGTTCCATAATTATGATATTCAACAATGTCTCTTCCATTTTATGGTCATAGCCCTTCTTTCTGAACCCTATTTGATCTCTTTTTCCACCTGGCTCTTCATTTCTAGCCCCAACCTCAAAGCTATTTAGGTTTTTTACCTCCATTTTTGTCACTAGAGAAATCTATCTCTTCTTAAACTGTTAAATTCATGACTTTTTAATATCTGGTTAAAATTACAGATTTCATAGCCACCTCCTTCTCCAACTTGGCCTTTATTCCCTGGGATGATGTGTCTAGCTTTCATCTTCATTTCTGTTTATAATTTCACCTTTTATTTTAGGTTCAGGGGCTACATATGCAGGTTTGTTACATGGGTATATCGTGTGATGCTGAAGTCTGGAGTACAGATAATCCCACCATCCAGGTACTGAGTATATAGTACTTAATAGGTATTTTTTGAGTCTTTGGCCCCCTTCCTCTCTCCTCCCTCTGGCAGTCCCCAGTATCTACTGTACTCATCTTTATGTCTGTGTACCCAGTGTTTAGCTCCCTTTTATAAGTGAGAACACGAAGTATTTGTTTTTCTGTTCCTGCATTAATTTGCTAGGATAATGGTCTCCCACTGCATTCATGTTGCTACAAAGACATAATTTTTTTATAGCTATGCAATATCCCTTTGCTTACAGCTTGATCTCTTGAGATCTTGCTTTTAGTTGATTATTAGGTCTTCCCCTTTGGTTTATATTTCTACATTCTTGGACTCCTGTGCTCCTCTCTCTACCTTTGTTTTATCTTATCCACCTGCATTCCCACTCTCCACCTCACGTATTCATAATTCCCCTTTCTGGGAAGATGAAGTGACGTGAATTCTTTACTCACCCTTCTAGCTTAGACTGCACTCCAGTTTAAATATTTCAGTCAGCTCTCCACACAAAAAAATACTTGAAACAAAGAGAGCTCATTTTTATTGTATGCCTTACATGTATTTAGTCATTACAGTAACCCAAGATGTAGGCAGTATCCTATTTACAAAGGAGGAAACTCAGTCATAGAAAGATTCCCATGTTCCCATTGATGAGTCCTGAATCCTAAGCAGACAATCTGTCTTCAAAGCCAGCACTTTTTGTTACACAATACAACCTCCCACCAGTGGTATCCTTTTAAACATTTAAAGTGTAAAGATACCACTTTTCCATTTTCTCTCACTATGATCCTGACTTTTTATGCCACAAGTCAATCCATGGCCATTTTAAGAAAGGAATATGTTGCTAAACATATGGAAACTCTTTCTGCTTGGCTGACAGCTGAGACTTTAGCCATTGTCAGTGTTGCAAATAGACAACCTCTTCCTTTTCTAATTATGCTGCTGCTTCCTTTGGAGCCTTGCCTAAATTTTTGCTGAAGCATTAGGTAGACACAACCAGGTCAAACTGCAGAATCTCAACCTCCAGCACTTCTGCTCCTGGCATTTTCCCATGGCTCAGTCTTTCACAAATACTCTAAGAATGGCAGATCTCTGTGACAGTTTTCTCTTGGGCTTCTTTGCCATAAGCACTCAATAGCTGCTGCATGATTTAAATTATATCTCGCTGGCCTCTCTATCACTGTCTTTCTCTTCCTTTCCTGCTCTTTAATATTTTAAAATCCCCTTCTCCTAGGCTGCATTTCTGCCTTCAAATAATAAATACGAATTTCTTTAAAATAACAAAATGTCTATTTTGATAACATAGATATCTTCTACTTCAGATCTCTGTAATTTTAATATAGCTTTATTCTTACATACACAGCTATACTGATGAATTTGTTCCCATTAATTTGATAATGACATATATTCCATTCCATACTTAGCCTAGTGTCATAAATAATTATTTCCCAAGGAATGTTTATTTTATGGAATGGAATCAAATAAAATAATCTGTTTTATGACACAGGACAGTTAAGTGACAAATGAACAAATCATGTTCCATTTACTTTCTTTTTTAAAAATAAAATATACTAAAATATATAATAATAATATAGATGTTTTTATTCAGTAGACAGTATTAGCTTCCTGTGCATTTGTGCATTCAGTGTATATATCATAGATATATGCCTTTAGAAAGGATTTTCTTATCTCCATGTCAACAGTCAAAGGACAAGGTAATAAGTAACCAAATCCCATCACTTTACACTTATCTTACTAGATTTTGCTATTGAAGTAATTTACATCTATATTGTGTCTGAATGGTGAAAATAATGGTATGTTACTGTGCATCTCTTCCATTTCCGCAGTCATCGATGTAACATAAATAGCTTGAAATCAGTCTTTTTGGAAGTGTTCACACCACAGAAATCAACAAACACAATCACACATTCAGGGATTTTTTTTTTTTTTTTTCCACGGAGATCTAGTTGCTAATTATTTACCAGCACTCAACTAGTTTTAGGCTTGACTTAATGTAGAGACACAACTTAGGCTTTCAATTCTCTCCTTTCTCTACTGCCTTCCCTTCCTGCCTTGCTTCCTCTGCACATCTCTTTCTCTCTTCATTCCTCTTCTCTATCTCAATTCATTATTGTTTCTACTCAATATGCATGTGGACCTTATTCCCTCCTGCTAAAGAAAGGCTTTCTCTATGGGGTGAGAGAAATGGAAGCAACAAATGATCATCATGCAATAGAGTTCCATGACCTCAAAACTTCTTCAATTCCATTTTGCAAAGTACAAATCGGAGGCCTTGGAGTGGCCTTTGATTGGTCTAATACCCACACTTGGAACAATGCCTATTGTCAAGTTAATGGGTAACTAGATTGATCAGTCTACATCATTACCACCTGAGAATTTAATGAAGAGGGCTACTGGGATCTGGAGTCACACCGGAATGACTCTATTTTGGAGATAGGGTCTTTAAAGAGGAGACTAAGTTTAAATGACACGGTTAAGGTAGGCCTAATCTAATCTGACTGGTGGTCTTTATAAGAAGAGAAAATTTAGACACATATAGAGACACCAGGGGTGTAGCTGGGTATAAGGAAGTCCATGTGGGGACACTGTGAGGGAGTGGACATCTGCAAGCCAAAGAGAGAGGTCTTAGAAGTAACTAAACTCCTGACACCTTGATTTGTATTTTTAGCCTCCAAAACTGTGGGAATTAAATTTCTGTTGTCTAAACCACTCAGTGTGTATACTCTGTTATAGGAGGCTTAATAAACTAATACACTTGCATTAGCTTTCCAGGGTATAGAGGGCTATAAGTATCCTGTCTATGCTGCCTACCATCACCATGCCATTTACCCCAGCATTGGATTGAAACTGGGTGATGTCAATTAATGATGATGAAAAAGAGGTGTTTCTGAGTTTGTATTAGGATGAGATATCAAGCTTGAAAGCATCTTGAGTACTATAATTTAACTATCAGATAGGATACATCAGCAGATGCATTTTTCCTTAGTACCTGCCTTTATCTGCAGGGCCTGGTTTCTCTTCTGGGAGATGGTGGAATCTATTCTTTGATTTGGGGATTTATAACAGTTGGTGCAGAATTCTGCCTGGAATGCACTCTATTTCTAAGGAAGGAAGTTTGAGACCATGCAGTGAGGTAGAGAGTGGGAAGAAGCAGTTGTCAAAGACAGGTAAAAGGCATGACTTGGCTAAAATATGGAGAAAAACATATCCTATAACAAAATAGTAATTTTAATAATTTAAACAGTTGTGGCTTTTGATAGTCACCTCACATTGTCAGCTTCTAGAAACATTCTCATCTGCTTACCCCTTCAACTCCATTTTTCAACTTGTCCTTTCTTTTAGCTCATTAAGCAATCTTTATTATAGTCTAAAAATCACTTATATTTACTTTGATATTACCAAGACATTATAATCTCTACCTTAATTTATTATTTATTATGTAAGATTTGCTTCTAATATGAGGCTAGATGATTATTTCAGTGGCGTAAAGAACCAAGAATTTTTACAATAATTTGTACTTTTTTTCCTTGTTTCATTGCTATGATTTTTAATGATTGAAATTTCCAATAATCTACTTTATCATGGGTTATTACAGTAAATTTAATTGCAAGAAGTAATAAAGCAATTAAAGATTATAATATATTTTATAGATTTCTACTTGAGAAGACAGAATTAATTACATAATATGCCATAAATTTAAATCTTTCAAAAACAGTTATATTTATGGTTCTCAAAACATTGTGTGTTTTTCAAAAATGCATGTTTTGTATTTCATACAAATATTCAAATTGCAAGTTCACTAATACTATTGAACTATTAAAATGTACAAAGTTTATCAGCACTAAGAAATCATTGTTTTTCTTGTAATATATATTGATATGTTTATAGGTAAATACAATATATAATTATAAGTAAATCCACACTACATACTGATGCTATTTAGGTATACATTGAAATATTTTCATAATTCATATTGTATTTTATAATTATTCTCTGTTACACACCTGAACAAATATTCTTATAAAAATATGCGTTGTTTCAGGTATTTTATTCGTTGTAAAACTTTTTTTAAACAAATGTTACATATTTACTTCTTGGTGATAGTTGAACATTTTTCATGGATGTTAATAAACAATCTTGGTAGTGAACACAAACAGGATTGATTGATATAGATATGGTTTTATTTGCAGTGTTCATACATAAACTTAGAAGATCACAGACATTCATCGTGAGTATTTTACAAACCCAGATTGTGTACTATGGTATCATGTTTATTTCCTGCCCATATGTTTTAGTATTTTTCTTCCTAAGGAGCTAGCCACTTTTAAGACATTTCAAGAAAAGTGAATCTGAATTCTCAAATGATAGAAACAGGTCAGTTATTTTATTACAATATAGCAAGCTGCTGCAGATGTCAGTGACCAGTTGAAAAGGTTGAAATGTAGAGCTGTTGAATCGAGACCCACCATGACCCAAGAGCAATTTACTTCCTTCAGTTGATTGGGATGTGTTCAAAAATACCATTTGAGCTATAAATTTCTGGATATCCAGAGACTTTAAGCGAGTCAGTTGTCTTTTGAAAATTCTTCATATAATGGCTTTATTTTAGGCACGAATAGGAAGGCATTAAAATCATTTCATTGCTACTGGTGTGTGCATATGCACATGAAAGTCAAACGATGAGAGAGGAGAGGCAGCAAACATGATCATTTAATTATAGGCAAGTTCACTTTTAATTAATATTACTGAAATGTTTTAAATTTGCAGCTTATTAATCTATTGTTTCAGTAGCAAATATCCTTAATGATATCAAATCAGGCTTCATGATCATTTAATGCCACGTAATGGTAATATATACTTGTAGATTACTGCTAGACTTAAAATATTAACAAATCAGCCAAAATACTTTAAATAAAAATGTAGCAATTCAAAAATGCTTGCTTATAAGAAAGTATATTTTTTACTCTTGATGGTAATAAGAATAAATAAATATGGCACGGTAGTTTAACCATTTCTATCTCACCAGAAAAACATTTCTATTAAAGGAATGAGGGAAAGACAAATACAGTTCATTCAAAATGCATAGTAAATCATTGAGAGGGCTCAGTTTATACTTCATTGTAGTTATTTCTTATCAGGAGTTACAGAATTTTTAGAGTAATCTAGTCTTCAATTTAATAACACATATAATAGCTTTGAATAGTTTTTCCTTCTTCTACATAATCAGATATTAAGAATCTCAAAAATGTAATTAAGAGATAATTATGTAGGTAATGTTTAACATGCGAAAGAGGCACATCAAACATTAGTATATCTAAATTTCAGTTAAAGAAAAGTTTTGATGCATAGAACTTAAAACACTTGTTCAACTTTGTAATGAATCAGTAGTACAGGTAAAACAAGGACCAAACTAAAAATTTCATGCTTTCCATTATTATAGGTCATAGGAGTACATAATATTGCCTAGTGAGGCCAAAGTAACACCTAAGTTCCTGCCTACAGAGAAAGTATGTGAAAAAGTGGGTGAACTTTGTAACGGTCATTCACAAAACAGAAGTGAATCAAAAAATGTGTATTTTCTTTGCAAAAGAATGCAGAAAGTCTTCTGAGACCACCTAAAAAATTGCAAGAAATCAATTCATAAATATTTAGTCCTTTTGTTAAGAAATTTGTAAAGAGTGGTAATTATATAAAGTAATTAGGTCTGTGCAGAAGGGGAAGAAGCAGGCCTTTGGTCACAAATTTAAGTTGCATTAAAAACATTATTAAAGTATTTATTGCAGGCACAATGATAGGCAAATTAAAGACAATCTCAGGTAAGAGATGAACACTTGTGTTTTCTCTGTATGTGGAGGGGGGTGTATTTGTGGCATTTAAGGCAGGATAGACATGTGTAAGGGAGGTATTTGTCTATAAAAAATCATGTAAACAAAAGTATGTGTATATATCGACAAGAATATGAATTTCATTCATAATATTTGGTGATAAAAATATCCTTTATTTTTCATAAGTAGATAAATCTGGTTCTACTTCTACTTGCCACAGGTTGCTGGAAATTTCATCTCACATGTATTTATGAGATCTTTCCCCCTCCCTAAGAAATACAGGATTCTGAAAAGGGGTTTTATATGGTATCTGGAAAATGGAGGAATTGTCAGTCCTCCATGACCATTGCTGACATTGTGCCTTCCCCAGGCCTTGTTGGCCATTTGGGGCTGTACCTCATTTCATTCAGTGAGGAATATGGCCTTTGGGATTTTCTCCAAAGTCACACCATTAGTGTCTGCCTATTCCTGTCTCTCTCTCTCTCTCATTCTCTCTCTCTCTCTCTCTCTCTCTCACACACACACACACACACACACACACGGACTCCAGCGAGCCATAAACCAAGAGGTCCTATTCCTTCACTAGTGCTGCTTCCACTGGTGTAGGCTCCATTCCCATGCTGAAATGTCTACTATTATTCATCTCTATGTATCCCTCCTCAGTACTGGATAAGCACCTTTCTCTACTCTAGGGTGGGTCCAGTTTCTCCTTCTCCGCTTACAGCAACAGTCTTCCATAATCAACCTACACTTCCCAAAAAGTCCTGCATGGTAGTACTGCATAGTACTTTCTTATATTACGGATCACATACAAAATGATTACTTCTGCTATGCAGAAGAGGGAATCCCCCAACTCTGCCTGCCCATCTCAAGGCTGAAAGAGTTCATATCTTTGTTTTCCTACACCATTCAAAGTACAGAATTAGCATCCTGTCTTTTACGAGATTCCAGGTGCTGTCTTTGACTTGGCAACACAGGAGCCATGAATAAAAAATCCTGGACTCACAACACAACCCTTTTGAGATAAGATCAGAAAAAAATAAAATATTTTTACTCATTATCTCAACAGTGAAAATGAAGCACACATTTTTATTTCAGTCAATTAACATTCCACATTAGTAATAACTTCCTAACAATTGTTGCATAATATAATATTTTATTAACAATATCATTTGGACCTCAACCCTACTTTGTAATTATTTTACTTATTTCTTACAACTGTCTCTAAATTCCTTGGAGCAGTTGTATAGCAAAACATTTGTCATTGTCTTCAATTCATTTGCCTTAACTTATACTAACCAGAAGGATCTTTCCATCCCCAAAATGTTCTATTTTACTAGGAATTCCTAATCTTTACCTTTTTTTCTCAGCTGAATACATGCTCCAGCCAGTTCCAGTCTTTTCATCTGTACTGTCTCCTCTTTTCCCTTTCTGCCTCTTCCAGAAGACTGGATCATTAATAAACTTTCTGCATCTTCTTCCCTACTAGCTCCTTTTCCTCAGATTGGCTGAACTGTCTTCCACCTTAAAATAAACAACTCTATGCTGAAGGGAAACTCTTTCTTCAAATTTAAATTACATGCTTCACTCCATTCACTTCAATTGTCTTAAAATATGTCTCCACTTTCACCCATTTCTGCTTCAGTGACCCCACTCTGAAGCTCTTTGATATAATTTCCTCATCATCAAATGGAATGATTTTTTTCCACAGTCCTCATTATTATTAAACTCTCCCAGGCCACAGATTCCATTAACCATGCCCTCCTTCTTGAAAGTCCCCATGTCCTGGGTTTCTGCACCATTTCTCCTGTAGCTCCTCGTGGCATACTCTTTGCTGTAACCACATTGGAATATTATGAAGAGCCACACTATTTCACACCTCTTTACCTCTGCACATACTCTTTCTTCTGCTAGGAACTTTCATTCTCCCATGTTATGCCTGAATTTTTACCCTTCCTTAAAGTTTCAGCTTCATTGTTAATTATTTTGTGATTCTCCCTTATGCCTTCCTACCATGAACCCAGGAATAATCAATCATTCTTTCTGTTCTGCTGTAAATTCTTTGTACTTTAATATGCCAGTGTTTGCATTTTCTTATAATGTGCTTGGTCTGCTCTGCAAGGATGTGAACTTCTTAGAAGCAGAGGCAAATCCTTGACATATAGCACAGACTTTGGACTCACATAGACCATGACTCAAGCCTTGTTGATCCACATTTAGCTGAGTGACTATGGACAAGTTGTTTCAGCTCACTAACCTTCAGGTTCCTTATCTGTAACACGACCATCACAAAGTATAGAAGGATTAAGTGATATAATATATGACTCAGGAAGTGCCAAAGTGGATTATTAAAGGAATGTCAAATAAATAATTGATTAAGACAATGAAACTCTAACATGGATATAAACACACAATAAATGTTTGATAAATTTCTATTGAATAAATAGATGAATGGATTAATGAGAGGTATTTCTTTTGTATGAAAATTATTTTTTGTTTTATCTTTTACACTGACTTTCTCCAATCTCATAGAAAATTTAAATCCTCACTGTCACTCCATTAAAATAGTATTCATATTTTTATTTCTATCATGCTTATTTGAAATGACATTTTATCTCACCAGAATTTTGACTCCATATAATAAATAGACATGACTTCCTTTTTTTATTTGCCAGAGCCTACCCTGACTCATAGTAGCTATTTAATATAATTTACATATTTCAATGGTAGCATTTTATTAAATTTGTTAAAATTATTTTTGAGTGAATTTAACTCTTACCTATCAATAGTAGCTTAAAGAACATATAAGTCTGGTGAATTAACAGTGAATTTGGAACAGAAAACCAAATGCCAAATGCTCTTACTTATAAGTGGGAGCTAAGTATTGAGTACACATGTATGCAAACATGACAATAACAGACAATGTGGACTTCTAGAGGTTGGAGGGAGGGTTGAGGGAAAGGGTTGAAAAACTACACATCGGGTACCATGCCTGCTACCTGAGTGACGGGATCTGTGCACCAAACTTTAGCATCATGCAATATTCCATGTAACAAACCTGCACATGTACCCCCATATCTAAAATCAATTTGAAATAAATAAAAAAGACGAGAACTGTGAACAGATCTGTGGTGCGATGACTCTAGAGTGCCAGAGGACCAAAATTCCTTTTTTCTTTCTTTTCTTCATCATGTGGCTTCACCTGATCATCCCTAAACACAAGGGGTGCTCTGGGCTATAGACTTTATTTTGAGTAGCCATATGCAAAAACTCAAATTTGAGAGTAGAGAACTATTAGTATGTGCTATCATTAAAATAACACAAAATGTTTGAGTTAATGTGTTGTATTTCCCTCATGCTGAACAAGACATTTAATCCAATAGAAGACTTATTACTACTTTCTTACATTTAGGAGAAATCATATAACTGTCTTCCTTTTCCCTTCTCTGAATTCCGTGCTGAAAAGATCACTCTGGGGGCAGAGACATTTACTGAGAAAGCCATCAAAATATTTGCTTATCTGTGCTTGAGGAACATAGAGTGATATTCTTATACCACAATGAGAACAGCTAATTTAATTATACATGTTTAGAACACTGCAATTTCTGGAGACAAGTTGTGATGTGTGTTTGTGTGAGTGAGCATGTGTGTGTGTGTGTGTGTGTCTGTGTTTTGAGGATACTTAGCTTTAAATTAGAATCTAAGTAAACAAGATGATACGAAATTCAGAAAAAGTAAACTTTATATATTTTCAAAAATTACACAATAGTAAACTTTTACGAACAAGTGCAGGATAATATACTCGTATTTCCAAATAAAGGTACACAAGTTTTCAAAACTTATCTCAATAAAAATGTATTATTAATGTAAATAATAAAAAAATCTTTAAAAAGTTGGGAAAATTTTTTAAATGAAGATGGAAAGTTTATAGTTTATAGAACAATGTCTTATTTTTGCCACTCTCTTTGCCATAATGAAATTGAGTATTCTGCTTAGCTCTTACTTCAAATATCCATTTGGAAAGGAAATAATATTTTGTGTTTTCTACATCTGGTTTAAAGGATAAAAATTCAAATATAAATTATAGTCACCAAACTAGTTTTATTCAATAAAAGTTCTGGCATGTCTGCTATTCCCACTTGGAAGCTATTCTTTATAAAAAGCCTTTTTGAAACTATAACCATACAGAATTAATTGTAAGCCTTTTGGATGTCCCAAATCTAGCATTGTGAAACTATTTCTTACAGCTACTTAGTGACACAATGACAAATGAATGTCCTATTCACTGTAGTGTAAAGATGACTGACTTAATGAGCTGTGTCCTATTTGTCAATTAAGTTTCTACCTCTGTATGTCACTTTAGAGATAAAGCAATTCCCTGAAACCACAGTATAAAGGAGAGAAAGATGTATATGGTACCTGTCTTTACCTTAAAGGCGAATAGCCCTGCACATCTGATAAAAAATTATTTGTTATTATTACTATATTTATTATTTATAGTATTTATATATGCCATATGCATGTATATTGTCTACTAATAGATTCAATCACTTTAGATGACCATGGTTTCCCATGTTCTTTTTGTTACTTTCTGATTCTTCATACGACATTGCTTACTTAATTCTAGTCATTCAAAATCTATCACTAATATTGTAATTCCATTTTCCAGAAATAAAATCCATATTCCAATATTGCAAATATACACACTATACACCAGTGTAATGGCCTTGGAAATATAGGTCAAAGGAAAGTGATGTTAATATAAATAGAAAAATAACCGTTGTTGTTTATAGGATTTTTATTAAGCTTAACACACACCTTTTTAGTCTTAAGAACTGATTACTTCATAAGTATAATATGAGTTATTTTTATTTGCAAGTGAATGTCCTGATTAGCAATAAATACTATCTTAGAGATCAATGGAGTACAAGAAGGTATATAACATTAATAATTTTCTTTCTAATTTTAAATATGGAAAAGGTGAAATGATTGTTTTCACTCATTGTACAATGTTGACAGTCTATTTGAAGGTTGCATCATGTCACATGATGTTTCAGGCTTTTTCCACTTGAAATATATTTACAATTACTAGGAAAAGCCTCATGCAAAAAAGATACTTTAAAACAATTACTGTAAAAAGTGGACGAGTCTTTCCTCCAAGCTGGAATTTTTTTCTAATGATCCTTAATTTGTTATCTGCATCTCTACTCCTGTGTTACTGGTTTCTTTTTAAGACAGCTGGGTCTACAGAGAGATCCAGTTTCAATAACTAAACAATAGATTTGATTCTTCCTTGTTCCTTGCTTTTTTCACCAACAATTTACATGACACATTTTTCTATTATCATATTTTCATTCCTGTCCTTCTTGTCCTCTGAATTTCTGTACCCACTATCTTATATCAGGCCATCATTTACTAAAACCCCACCTTCCATTCCAGTCCCTTCGCTCCTTACCATTATGTTTGGTCTTTCCATTCTTAACAAGCAATATGCCTAAATTTAAACAGTATACTGAAAGCCTGGAGTTTATCCCTCTAATGGCAACTGCACCTTTGGAAAGCATAATAGGGTCAAAAATACAAGTAAAGTTGTGTGTTTTTCTGTTGCATTTTTCAACACTTTTTTTCCAGAAGACAGTATGAAAATCATTATTGATAAAGATAATCAGTTGCAATCAAACTATGAATTTACTTAAATAAGACTGTACCATTAGATTTCACTTAAGGTTTTTCCACTGGAGTTTAAGTTAAAGGACATCACTGTTATGAGGCAAAAGCTTCTCTCCTGTGAATATCTTACCTGATGCATTAGAGGAGTTATCCAAAATGTCAGCATTTTTCTTCAACATCTTGTAGATAGTTGGTTTTATGGACGGACATTGTTAACTTCTCACCATTGCAGGGATACCTTTAAGCATTTTGCTTTATGGCACTTCACAGATACTGAATATTTTTTTAAAAAATTGGAATCTTGTGGCAACCCTGCAGTGAGCAAGTCTGTCAGTACCTTTTAACAACGAACATGTGCTTACTTCATGTCTCTGTGGTATATTTTGGTAGTTCTCAGAATATTTCAAACATTTTCGTTAATATTATGTATGTTAAAGGGATCTGTGATCAGTGATATTTGATATTGTTATAATTGTTTTGCAGTGCCATTAACCATGCCCATATGATAGCAAACTAAATCAATCAGTGTTGTATGTGTTCTAACTGCTCCAGCAATGGATTGTTCCATTCCCCTCCCACTCCTCAAGCCTTCCTATTTCTTGAGACAAAACAATGTTGAAACTGGGCCAATTAACAATCCTACAATGACCTTTAAGTGTTGAAGTGAGAGGAAGGGTCACACATCTCTCACTTTTAATCAAAGGCTAGAAATAATTAAGCTTAGTGAGGAAAAAGTGTTGAAAGCCAAAATAGGCTGAAATCCAGGGCTCTTGCACCAGTTAGCAAAGTTGTGAATGCACAGGGTGTGTTGGTGTGTTCCTAAAGGAAATTAAAAGTGTTACTCCAGTGAACCCATGGATGATGAAAAAGCAAAAGGGCCTTGTTGCTGATATAGAGAAAGTTTTAGTGGTCTGGATAGAAGACCAGAGCAGCCACAGCATTTCTTGAAGCCAAAGCCCTAATGCAGAGCAAGTCCCTAACTCTTCAATTTTATGAATGTGAAAGAGGTAAGGAAGCTGCAGAAGAAAAGTTGGAAGCTAGCAGAGGTTGGCTCCTGAGGTTTACAGAAAGAAGTCATCTTCATAACATAAAAGTTTAAGGTGAAGCAGGAAGTTTTCATGTAGAAGCTGCAGAATGTTATCGAGAAGATATAGCTAAGATCATTGATGAAGGTGGATATACCCAACAACAGATTTCCAGTGTAGACAGAACAGCCTGATATTGGATAAACATGCTATCTAGGACTTTCATAAATCAAAGCCTGGCTTCAAACCTTCAAAGAACAGGCTGACTCTCTTGTTATGGGCTAATGAAGCTGTTGACTTTAAGTTGAAGCCGGTGCTCATTTGCCATTCTGAAAATCCTAGATCCCTTATGAATTATGCTAAATCTATTATGCCTGTGTTCTATAAATGGAATAACAAAGCCTGGATGACAGCACAACTGTTTATAGCATGGTTTACTGAGTATCTTAAGCCCACTTTTGGAGACATAGTGTTCAGAAAACAAAATTGCTTTCAAATTATGTCTGCTAATTGCCAATGCAACCTGGTCAACCTAGACCTCTGATGGGGTTGTATGAGGAGACTTATGTTGTCTTCATGCCTACTAACACAACATTCATTCTGAAGAACTGAGTAGTAATTTTAACTTTCAGTCTAATTATTTAAGAAATACATTTCCTGAGGCTAAAGTTGCCATAGACAGTGATTCCTCTGATGGACTGGGACAAAATCTTGTGGAAAGGATTCACCATTCTGGATGCCATTCAGAACATTCATGATTCATGGGGGGAGGTCAAAATATCAACATGAACAGAAATTTAGAAGTTGATTTCAACCATCATACATGACTTTTAAGGGTTCAAGTCTTCAGTAGAGAAAGTAACTACAGATGTGGATTTGCAAGAGAATTAGAATTGGAAGTGGAGCCTGAAGTGACTGAATTGTTGCAATCTTATAATAAAATTTTAATGAATGAGGAGTTTGTTTGTTTTTTTTTCTTTTTTTTGAGACGGAGTCTCGCACTTTCACCCAGGCTAGAGTGCAGTGGCGCAGTCTCAGCTCCCTGCAAGCTCCGACTCCCAGGTTCATGCTATTCTCCTACCTCAGCCTCCCGCGTAGCTGGAACTACAGGCACCCACCACCACGCCTGGCTAATTTCTTGTATTTTTAGTAGAGACAGGGTTTCACTGTGTTAGCCAGGATGGTCTCGATCTCCTGATCTTGTAATCCGCCTGCCTCAGCCTCCCAAAGTGCTGGGATTACAGGCGTGAGCCACTGTGCCTGGCCAGGAGTTGGTTTTTATGAATGAGTAAATAAGAGGTTTTAAGTTTCCATCTCAGGAAACTATTCTTGGTGAAGATACTTTGAACATTGTTGAAATGACAACAAAGGATTTCAAATATTGCATAAACTGATTTGATAAAGCAGTGAAAGATTTCCAGAGGATTGACTCCAATTTTGAAAATTCTACTATGGGTAAAATGATATCAAACAGCATCACATTCTACAGAGAAATCTTTTGTGAAAGAAAGAAAGAATCGATGTGGCAAACTTCATTTTATTCTTATTTTAAAAAATTGCCACAGCCACCCAACCTTCAGCAACCAGAACTCTGATCAGTTAGCAGCCATAAATATCAAGATAAAATCCTACACCAGCAAAAATATTATGACTGGCTGAATGCTCAATCATTCACAATTTATAGCAATAAAGAATTTTTTAAATTAAGGTATGTGCATTTTGTAGACATAATGCTATTGTGGATTTGATAGACTATAGTATAGTATAAACACAACGTTTATATTCACTGGGAAACCAAAAAATTCATGTAATTCACTTTATTGAAATATTTGCTTTATAGCTATGTTTTGGAATTCAGTCCAGAATATCTTTGAGGTCTGACCCTATTCTTTTATTTTAAATAATTAACAAAAAGATCCAAAATGAATTTCCCCTTCTTCCTTGTTCTCTTATAGAAAGTTGTTAGACTATGATTTGTGAAAATTATATCCTCAGATTTTTTCCTTGGATTGTATTTCCAGATTCACCTTGTAAAAATTCAAACAATTCTAGGAGACAATCATACACAAATAAGTTTGAATGACACCTTGATTGAGGAGTAGATATCTTAACAAAGAGAATAAACGGTTTCTTTATTCTCTTTATTAGTGAGAATAGTGAGAAAGAAATGATCCGCTGATCCACAACTGAAATTTCTTCAGACAGCAGCAACATGCCTACCTAGAGTAGGGTTTCTCAGTCTTGACACTTGACAGAAATTTCTTCATTGTGGGCCTTTGTTCTGTGCATTGCAGAATCTTTAGCAGCATTTCTGGCTTCTGTCCAGTAGATGCCATTAGCACCCCTCTAGTCATCACCATCAAAAGCATTTTTCTATTTTGGCAAATATAGGAGGGCAAAGCTGCCTCTAGCTGAGAACCACTGACAAGAAGAAGAATGGAGTAATAATCATATTTAGTACTTCACAAATATCATTTTATGCAATACTTACAACAAACCAAAGAATTGTCTTTTTTTTTCTGGACTAAGGCCCAAAGAAGTTAATTTTTAAATTGAAGATTACAGACTTAACAAGTGGCAAACCTCAGAACTCAACATTATAATTTATACTGGAAAATTCTACAGAGTTGAATAGAACGTAAGAGGTGACAAATAAACATCGTGTCCACCTAACAATTTTGCTGAGGGCCAGCACCGGTCAGCTTTCTTTTTGTTAACATCAGTTTTACGAGGCTTTGCTTACTCGAGATGTTGGTCTATGTATAGAATTTTAAAAGTGATTTAATTTTATTTTCTACTTTGTACTCAGAGCTTGGATTGTAGTTGTTAGACTATGATGTGTGAAAGTGCTTGGAAGCCAGGAAAAAGGCAGTTTTGCTATTACAATGATAGATTTGGTAGCATTTCAAAGTAAACATTGCCCATAAAGAGAGTAAGAGTGTACAAAACCTGGGAGATCGGCTATAAACTGTCAGCATTTTTCACCTTTTCTCTCGAAACTTATCTATGAAATGTTAACTTCTGAAAGTTGCAGTTAAAGACTAAGGTAGGAGTTGAAAATGAGAGGAAAAGTGATTAGTTTATTTATCCTATTCATTTATTCATTCTGTCAACAAGTATTTAATCTCCATGAGGGTAAGGATTTGATTTCATTCCTGTTATGACTGCCATTTCCCCTGAACCCTTTACAGTACCTGAAAGGCAGTTATCAATATTAAATATTTATCAAATGAAAACCAGTATGAAAGCATAAGAACATGTTTCTTATCCTTTATGTGTGTGAGAAAATGTGCTAAGTACACTAACTTCTTTAAAGAGCTAATAGTTTAGGAAGGTGTGTGGGGCAGGGAGTAGATGTGAATAAAGACACTTAATGAGATAATATAATATGTTAAGTTTAAATAAAGTTATAAATGTATGACAGTACCAAGCATTTTAAGTCTAAGTAAATCAATCTTTCCTTACTTATTAATCCTACCCATTTTAAGCCAAAGTCTAGATTATTAAATTATGGCTCTACCAACTTTAATTGAGCAGGATTTATCATTACCATCCACATCTATATTAGTTTTCTATTGCTGGTAACAAATTATCACAAACTTAGCAACTTAAAAGAATAACCATTTATCAGCTCACAGTTCTGTAGGTCATAACTCAGAAAAAGAAGGGACTTTTAAAGGATGGTAATATTATGTCAGGCTCATCCTTAATCGCCCTATGGAAAAGTCACCTGCATCATATTATATAACCTAATGATAGGAGTAAAATCTATCAAACACCCAGTTCTGTGAATTATGTAGGGCACACACACTAGTGTGAAGGAAATCTTGGGGCTATCTGAGAATTCTATCTACCAAAGCAATCATCTTTTTCTCATGTTGTTTTTTCTCATATGGTCCTCATTGACCACTAGACTAGGTTAACCATAGCTGTCACAGTACCTACTGTGATCTTGATCTTAATAATCACCATCTTTATTGTCATTGCTTATTTAAATTTTGTCTTCCTTTTTAAGCTATAGGCATGGTAATGTCAGGAACTGGTCTGGCTTGGTTACTACTACATTTCTGACACCTAACCCTTCCCTGGGCTACACAAAATAGATGTTCAATAAATATGTGATGGAGGAGGAAATGAAAGCAAATTCTTATTAAATAAGAAGTAACTAATCAGACTACTCTTAAAGTTCATCCTTGTTCCTATTGTTCACATTTTAGCTCCAATTTTACCTTCCCAGCTCATTGAAATATTGCAAACGGCCACCCTGGTTACTCCCTGGATCATCATTCTTTTTATTTACTTCCTATCTCTTATCACTTTATATAATTATCTTTGTTGCTTATGTGAGTACTTCCTTATTGTCTGACTCCCACTATATTATAAGACCCCAGAATTTTTCTGTCTCATTTACCCAAGTATCTCCACGGTTTTACCTAACACCTTGTCTATAATGGGTGCTCAATAAATGCTGAAAATATGAAGGCCTGGCAGAATTGTCCTACAGGGCATGGATAAAATTTCATGTCCCAAAGGGTACTCTGGATATTTAAAACCTCTCGACAAGCATTTCAGGACTTTTCTAACATTTTGGGACAATTATTTCAATCTTAACAAAACTATCTGTAATTTTCACTCTAATTTCATAGTACATTTACCTCATATTTTGCTACCCCCAAATCAAGGATGTTTTATGCAAATTAATTGACAAACTTAAGGCAATTATGAATGAAATTAATTAAGGGTTTACTATAATGTGAAAATTCTAATTTCATGATGTAATTTTATTTCTCTAACATTCACTTAGGTGTAATCTTTTTTTTATTTTTTACAAAGTGAAAATTGTTTTTTGAATTTGGCTTTAATAATTGCTTGTGTTCTGATTTTTAAACTTCTGTTAGTCAGCATGTTTCTGTGCTGCTCCCTGTGTTTTACTTTGGAAACCCAAAGTAAAAACAATATGAAATATGTCACTATTTGTAAAGCACTTTAATCTTCCTAGAGCTTCCTGTGCCATCCCCAACTATAACTCCAAGCATGTCCTCCTATTCACTTTGTCAAATGGAAAGTGACAGTTTTCTGGTACTTTGCAGCTTGATAAACTGTGTCTTAGAAAATACCTTAATCAGCATAAATTTAAGTTGTTGTACATACATTTTTTATAACTAAATGTTGTAATGCAGTTTTAGGTATCCTAAAATGTAATTTTATTTAGATAGTAACTGCAAGTAAATAAGTCCTTCATTCATTTTCTTTTAAATCCTGAAAGCTCAGTGCTCTAAATACTGCTTTGGTAGAAAATCTTTGACAGCTGCAGACTCCTGGCACTTGAGACGGATTGATAAATGCACAACAACTTTTAGAAATCTCCATTCGTTATTTACCAGTAATTATCTCCCACTAGCTCTTCTCTCGGCACTTACCCATTTAGTCTATCAACTGATTAATGCTAAATAACTTTCTAAGTCTTTGAGCTTAAAATAGTAAATCTTAGAAACTGTCTTGGAGTTATGCATTGTGCAGAACTTTAGAGTTTTTCTGTCTGATGAAAAAAAGACTGAATTTTCATTTATCTTTTGATTTAGGCTTTTATTTTTTACACTTAACTTTGCCAACATGTACATTTCTACATCTTTCCTCCACACATATCATTTGTCCGTAGTGAGTTAATTGCTTTTTAAACTCCATCCTCTTAAATATAATTTTGCACTGTCCTCTTTGTGCTCCTCTCTGTACTGTACCTACCACCTTTCATTACAGTCCCTATGAAGTTTTGAAATAATCACTTATTCACACACTGTCTCCTCCAGCAGCCTGTGAAAATACTTAATCTGTTCCCCTAGTTTATAAATTCAGGCAACTAGAATGACAAAAGTGGATATCAATAAATGACAACGGAAAATGTCCCATTCAAGATTAAATCACAGCAGCCTGCTCATCTACTCTTCAAATACACTGCAACCCTCATTCCAAATTCCACATCAGCTTTTAACCAGTAGGGTAGGTACATATTTGCGAAGCTTTCTCTCTGTAGTATTAGTGTGTATCTTCACTTTCATCATTTTTACTGCGCTATGAAAAATATATCTTCATTTTCTGGTTTTGAGAGCATGTCGGGAAGCATAGCTGAAGATTCAGTGCCGCAGGATTTTAGAGTGGAGGTTTCTAATAGTTTTGCTATTGTTAGGTCGCCATGGAAGGAACATCATTGAAGTCAGTCAATGTAGTTATGGTGCCCTGAGATCATCGCACTCTGGATGTTATTTAACTAAGATCTATGACCTCAATTATAGTGAAAAGGATTCTTCTCTCAGCTCCACAGGCTTAGCAAAAGTCTCAACCGTTCAGTTCAAAGGATTAAATAACCCATGTTAGATGGTTACAATTAAGACTAGTAAATACTGTTTTATTTCCATTTAGTAACAGAATAGACACGCCTCAAGGTGCTTCCCATTAATAAGATGAATAAAATTAAACAATTACATAATGTATGTATCCTTAAATCATTTAAATTCAACTAAAGTACCTGACTAGCAGTGTTTTACAATAACAGGCATAGCTGCCATTTGACATAAACCTGGGTTCACTCTGAGCCAAGAACAAGACCAACACATTGAAGGTTGTCCTTTCCAAAAGTCTGGTAAAAGAAATTTGGATTGTTGACCAAAACTTCTTAGTCACTTCCCATGGGAAAAGAAGTTCTTTTGGAGGACAGTACTGAATAGCTTGGCATATGCTGACACTTCATTACAGTCTTTTCAATAGCAGAATCATTTCCAGGCCACCAGACACAGTGAATGATTCCTGAATGTGCTACATGTGGTGTGGCCAAGATGACAGTACTGCCATCTGGAATAATAACAAAATTTCTTCAAAACAGACATCCTTTATGGAAGGATAACTCATGCAGATCATGCGTCAAGGCCTTGATTTCTTTTGACATTTCCCCACTGGACTTTGCAGTCACAAGCAAAAGCACATTTATAGCAACAACATACTACTGCAGATATGAACTATGTAAACCACACCCTATTGCCTTTTGTAGCCTTCCAGATATTAGAAAGGGTATAGCATCCATTGATACATAGATACTACTACTAGGCTTTTCCATCTAATGTGAAGAGGTTACATTATTGTTTGTCATGGGAAAAGATGCAAGTTTACCAGTGACAGGGACACCATAGTGTGAAGATAATGGTAGTACCTGGATAAACAAAGAAATCTTATCTCAACCTGTATCACCAAACATAAATTCAGCAGTTTATGGAAATATTCTGATTGAAAATAGCATTGCTTTATTGCCTAACTAACCTGTCTACCTCCCCTCCTGGATCCCCAAAATTTATTTTATATAGCCAATAGATTTTTTTGTTCTTGCTGTCTTTATCAATGAATTCATTATCCAGTGATTTTCAAACATTTTACTAAACCTACAAAACGTCTTTATATTAAATCAATATAGAAGCTAAAGGTATAAAATCTGTAGGAGATTGTTGTCTTAACTCAAGAGTGAGGTGTGAGGTTCCCTGACAGGATAGATTGGTCCCCTTTGTATATAATCCCTGGAATTATTTCTACAGAATCCTAGAGCACCAATTGTTTATTTTCAAAAACTCCTGCCTTTACTTTCATAATATTTATAGAGTCACTTCTCTTTCTCTAATTTGAAAGAAACCCTGTTATAAACGTGAATTCATCAGATGATGTTCAGAGATGTTGTCTAACAAATGGATGTTTTGAAATAGGTTATTGAAGTCATAAAATACAAGGTCTTTTTTACTATTTATGATCTATTAAAATGGCACAAATAGTTGGACAAAAGGAAATATTCAGAAGGATGAAGGAAATATTCCTGAAGGAAAAATGTGAAAATTAATTGTATTCTTCTTCCAGTTGTCAACAAGCACCTTTGTCTATAGCTTGCCTAATCTATAAATATATGTGTAAAATCTTGTCATTAGACATCCATATCTGATCCTTGCTATCATATTCCCTTCAGGCTAAAGTGGTGCATAAAATTCTCTCTAGATGAAATATGTTGTGACTCAATTCACTCACAGTTTCACTCTTTGGCCAATTTGATATAGAGTACAAAAATAAGATCCTGTGTGTTTTTCAAATAAGTTGAATGACTGAATGAATATTTGTGCCACTGAATAAATGGGATGACTGACTGAATAATATTTCAGCCATAAAGTATATGTGTTTTACAGTTTGATTATCAAGAAATGGCAAAGCAAAAATACTCTTGTTTGAAAATACACAATACAAACAATGACACTAACATGACAGCTTGCAAAAATACAAACATCATTATCATATACTAGTGATGAATTATTTTTGTAAAAGTGAGTAAATTAAAATGAAAAATTAATTTCAGGCATCACTAACAGTAAATTGATAAAAAATGGAGAAGAAATGTAAGCAGTTATTATTCATTTACAGAACCAAAGGCCAGATATATTTCTTTGGTTTTCAAATCATGGCCTACTTGAAAAACTCTCTTGGTCCAGCACCCTGTGAGTGATACTGCACACATGTTGAGGATATTTGGGATAGTGAGAGGAATATCGTGAGGAAGTGTTGTCAGAACTTAAGTAGGATTTTATCGTCCATCATCACTCAAATTGTTGATACAGACATAGATGGCCTTACTTGTTGCCTCTCTGATACACTCTTACCCACTTATCAGTTGCTTCCTTCTCTGTCAACCCTATCACTTCAATCACTTCATACAAATCTTTAGATGCTTCTATACTGCTTTTGGTATTTCTGTTTACCTAACAGCCTCTCCCTCTCCATCAGATTCTATTCAAAGGTAAGAATTCACTTTTGTGCCTTCTTTGCCTTGTCCCATGCCTAGGAAATAAGTGTCCAATTGGTGTCAGCAGACTGAGTAAACAATTTTTTATAAAGATAATTTTAAGAACCAAATGGTGTTGTTAGAAATCATTGATGTTATCCTCTTTTTTCTTTTATTCTGAGATGGAGTCTCGCTCTGTCGCCCAGCCTGGAGTGCAGTGGCGTGATCTCAGCTCACTGCAAGCTCTGCCTCCCGGGTTCACGCCATTCTCCTGCCTCAGACTCCCGAGTAGTTGGGACTACAGGCACCAGCCACCACGCCCGGATAATTTTTTTTTTTTGTACTTGTTAGTAGAGACGGTTTTCACCGTGTTAGCCAGGATGGTCTCGGTCTCCTGACCTTGTGATCCTCCCACCTCGGCCTCCCCAAGTGCTGGGACTACAGGCATGAGCCACCGCGCCCGGCCGATGTTATCCTCTTTTTGATAGCTAACTCACATATTCTCTGGCATATTTAACATTACCATAGCATGCTAACCTCTGGCATTCTGTTTTTTGAAACAAATTAAATCTGTAGTTAATGGCTCATTCAATTAAGCTTTTATGTCCATCATATTATCATGTCTTCCTTCAGTCTTCCTGTGGATCTTTTCGATGTCTTAGTAATTTAAATGATTTTTATTACATTTTAAGAAATTTAAGAATACTGATACTGTATTTCTTCTTTTACATAGTAAATACATCATGTAAATGATTCCATTTATCATTAAAAATGGTTGTTAAATTTTTGATTAATAACATATTGGTTATTGAGCTCCAATGATTTATCCCATTATCTTTTATAATTATTCAAAGTAACAGCTATCCTAAGTGGTAGTTAAGCAGTTTATTAGCACAAAGACACTGAAAAAAAGTGCTATTGATTCTCCTTACCTGCAATTAAGGAAACCCTTCATTCACTAGAATCAAGGAAGAAAGCTAGAGTGAAATATGTCAAACGCCACCAAGAGCAGTGTGCTCTGCTGCCACATCTAATGGCGATATCACAATTCTAACCAGAGAAGACAGTGCAGTTCCACACATACAAAACTAAGAATGCTAATGCTAATTTAGCTTGAGTACTCCAGTCAAAAATGATAATTGAGCAAGTGATTATGGAACCCCTGAATGCAGAGAGAAGTTTAGCTGTATTATTATTATTATTTTTTTTTGCAAGTCAAGCTTTAGAGAACAGTAGTTAATGTGTTGGTAAAAGGCTATCAATAAAATGGATTTTTAACACTTTTTTGCTCAATGGAACCTTAAAAATTCCTGTGATCTGCATTCCAGGGTTTCTCTCCTACTAGATTTGCTATTGTCCTGTTTGTTGAAGCTTCGTCTATATGAAACCAACTAGATATCTTGTTGGGTATGTACAGGAGCTATTCAAATGTGTTTGGAATACCATCATGCAAAAATATACATAAAATGTTAGTCATTAGAATCATTTAACAGATCAGCAAACTGCAACTCACAGGGTAGTGATTCCCAAATCCAGGTTACATAAGATTCCTGGGTCCCATTTTCACAGTTGGTTGTACTTTGGCTCAGAAGAGATTTTGGTGTAGGTGATAGGCAGATGATACTGAAAGTTTTTTCTTTCCTTTCTTTCTTTCTTTCTTTCTTTCTTTCTTTCCTTCTTTCCTTCCTTCCTTCCTCCCTCCCTCCCTCCCTCCCTCCCTCCCTCCCTTTCTTTCTTTCTCTTTCTTTCTTTCTTTCTTTCTTTCTTTCTTTCTTCCTTTCTTTCTTTCTTTCTTTCTTTCTTTCTTTCTTTCTTTCTTTCTTTCTTTCTTTCTTTCTTTCTTTCTTTCCTTCTTTCTTTCCTTAATGTGCAGTTGACAAATTAACTATTTCATAGTCTAATGTATTGCTATGACTCCATAAACTTTGAATATATTAAGACAATCTACAATGTGCTAGCTCTACTACTTCTTTGAATAGATATATTCTACAACAGTGTTAGTTTTGAATCATGGGGCTTAGCTACACAGAATTTTCATGGGCAGAATTATTTGAAAAACAAAATACTCCTACCCACCCTTTCACACCAACCTCATAACAAACCTAAAGCATATTAAGCCTTATGAGATTTGGTTCCCTGCCAGATGCAGCTACCAGAGATTTGGGTTATTTTGCTCCCATACGTATGAATTTATCTATTACAAAATATTTGTTCTCTAAAGATTTCATTCTTCTGCCAATTCAAAGTTTTATCAAAACATTAGTGGAAGATTAAAATAGAAACAAGTAGACTATTCTTTCTCCTTTAAAACAGCAAAGGCAATAAATATGTTGACATTATTTGTGACTAGTTTCTAAATTGTACCATCTTTATAGTAGTTTGTATTATGTCTTTTGATAAATTATGTTTGACACGTAGATGAAAGAGCAGAGGAAAACTACATTTTATGTAGTGTGTGTGTGTGTGTGTGTGTGTGTGTTTAGTGTTTTGCAATGAAATCTGTAGAAACACCCTATTAATTTTATGAACTAACTTCTAAAGAGTATGTCAAAAATAAGTTGGCAGGTACATCTTAGCATTTATCAAGAGTAATATTGCCAGAATATATTTCTATTTATATTGCTTAAAAGATGCATGAAAAAAATCTACTTTTTTCAAACATGGAAATGTAAATAAGGGATTTCAAATTGTTTTATTTTCTTCTAGGTCCCTGTCTATGACATCTAAATTACATATTAGGATGATAGATATATACAATTTTCTGCGGCCTCTGAAGTAAAGGAAATTACTTTTAATTTTGTATAAATGTGAGAGCAATATGTGTTTCCTTCTCTGTGTCCCATCTCCGCCTCTTTCTCTCTTTCTTTTTGTATTTATAGGGGTAAATTTTTCATCTGACAGATTAAAAACATTAGATTACATCCTGGTTACAGTAATTACAGCTTACTGGTGATACTGTCATTAGCTGAGCAATTTTAATGTCTAATTTATAGCAATATAACGAGTGATTAATTCAAGATGAAATTTATTGTAAAGTGTAATCACGATAAAATGGGTAGGTACTCAATACAGAAGCTTTTAGCAGTCATATGTGAGGCAGTACCCAAAAAACATTTAAATAGTTTAGATTTCAAAAATCCAGCAGATGTGGTCCACGTGGATATAATGAGCTGATTGATGTTCTCTGTCAAAAATAACCAAAGCAACTGGTAGTTTGGGTGGCTCATGTATACCTTCTATCTGAAACAGGCAGAGATCTTAGCTCATCTTTGTGTCCTTGGTGTCCAAAACATGGTAGATCTAACATTCTTTTTTAAAATTAATTAATGGGGGAATGAATAAATAACAACTGAGTTACCCTGGCTTATAAAGCCCGACATTATCCCAGCTGACAACTAGTGACTTTCTTTTGCATTATTCACCACCTCAACCACATTCAGCCAGAGTGGTCAGCTTTCCTTTCCTTGATCATGCCAATTTCTTTCTCACCTATCACAGCAATTTCTCTCCCTATAATCCTCTTCCCCTAAAGGTAATCAGAGCATGGTTGTGTCTTTCTCATCATTCAAGTCTCTCCTATTCAGAGAAGCCTTCCAGACCACCTTAACTTCAAATATTATTTTCTGAAATGTTTGTGCATTATATACTTGAATATTAACTATAAGTTGGGCACAGTGGCCCATACCCATGATCTCAGCATTTTGGGAGACCAAGGCAGAACTATATGAGGCCAGGAATTCAAGACCAGCCTGAGCAACCAATATAGTGAGACCCCATCTCCACAAAAAAATTAAAAAAAAAAAAAAAAAGAGTCAGGCTTGGTGGTTCATGCCTGTATTCCTAGTTACTTGGAAGACTGAGGCAGGAGGATTGCTTGAGCCCAGGGGCTCAAGTTTGTGGCGAGCTGCGATTGCAGCACTCTACTCCAGCATGGGTGACAGAGTGAGACCCTGTCTCTAAAAAAGAACAACAAAACCATAATGTCTATAAACTATATATATAATATATTAAGTACATTATATGGACACACACACATACACACACACACACACACACACTTTCTCTCTCTCTCTCTCTCATGTAGAATGTTCATATTACTCTTCCACTGGAGTTTAAGCTCCATAAGGACAGCACTCTTGTTATTTTATTCACGTTGAATGCAGAACAGGGCTTGACTTACAGTATTTAGGTGTTTCATAAGAATGTAGTGAATAAATGAATACTTTGGAAGTGTTTCCAAAATTTGTTCTCAGGTGTATCACATTGATCACTCCTATTGAAAAGAATTAAACATTATAATGTGAATAGGTGAGATATATGTTTCAGATATATATTTATTTCAGTTTATTTTAAATAAAAAAATACATAGTGAACAACAGGAATTATTTTAAAAAGTATTAACAGATGGCATTCAATTTTTAAATTATAGTTCATCTTTCATAGTAGAGAAATATGAAGTTGTTCAATGCTTGGAAATTGTTGTATGCATTACATGTGATAAAAGAAAAAAATAGCACCACCAAGGAGCAGGGGAAGATAATCTTTACTAGATTTTACAGTTTAAAATTAGGTTGCCGAAATGTATATGGCAAAGATGTGTGTGTGTAATTGTGCTTATAAATTGTGTTTATAACTTTAGTGACAGGAAACAATATGAAATCATATGAATAACTTGTGATAACATCAGCACATAATAATCCCTTTCTTATCTGGTGTTTTATTGTACTATTCAAAAGCGCTAAATAAAAAATTCTTCTAAACATTTTTTTCATTAAGACAGATGGATATGTATTTTCTCCTTCTCTCTCCCTCCACCTCATTTCTCTCCCTCTTTCATTTTTTAAAACATGTATTAGGTAAACAGAATGTTGGTAAATAGAAATATACAGATAGATAGAAACAAAAAGTCTTCTCTCCTGGAGTTGTGATGCCTGGTTTAACATTCTGACTTGGTCACTAACTTGTTAATGTAACAAGTTAAAAGGTTAAGTAAACCTTTAGGCCTCAGATTTTTTATTTTGTTTTGTTTTGTTTTGCATATGAAAATTATAACTTAACCTAGAAGGTCCCTAACATGATGCAATTATTATTCTATTAAATACAATTGGGTTAATTGATTACAATTTGTTTTAAGTTAGTTACCAGAAGTTTAAAAACCATGTCTTGGTATTTATGCCAGCTGTACATTTAGGGCTCTCTTTGGCTATGACGTCAGGGCGGAGTACTGACCCTCATGAGTCAAGGAGCAGGGAAGAGGGTATAGGAAGCCAATAATTTAGAAACATAATGATTTACACTCCACTTTGGAAACCAGCAAATATTAGAATTTTTTTTAACTCAACTTTCCAAGGTAATAATTTTAAGTTTTCAGAGTTCAGTGACTTAGAGACACATTGCAACAAAATGTACAAAAGTCTTCTTGGTTCCATACTGTGAAAGACAGGGGAAAGAATATTGTCTAATGTTTTCTATGGATAAAATGGTTGCTTAATTTAAATGAAAATGTTTTTTACTACCTTGAGGGGCTCTTTTTCCTGTGAGTTTCTTTGGTGTTTCAGAGAGAGTAAGTCCTATTCAATTAAATGTATAGTGACATTTGTGTATAAAAAGAAAGAAACTCTCCAATAAATCTGTGGTCAGGTGTATGTGTGAGTGTGTGTCTGTGTTTGTGTTTGTGCTGATTTGTGTACATATATGTTAAATTTTGCATTTGAGAAGAAAGTTTCTGAAATTGATTTAGAATAATTTTTGTGTTTATTAACTTATTTTTAGTAGAGAAATTACAGTTTGTTTCATATCATAATTATGTTAACAATTTATTAGGATAAAATGAAAATGTATGCAAAACATCAACATTACTTTACTCTTTATTAATATCAATTTATGAACACATTTATGAAGAAAGAATATATGATGAAAGCTGTTCAAATGTAATAACCAAGAAGACATATAAATGGCAACTTGATAAAATGAAAACTTTCCAATTTCATCTTAGAAAAAGGAAACTAGCAATACGAAAAAAAAAAAGCAAGCTTAATTTATGGAATTCTCCATGAAAAAAAAATCCTTAATTATATACTGCATATTTTTGGCAAGGAGAAACGTTTTTATTCTACCTAAAATTTATCTAGAATTGTAGAATTAAATGATGGAAATTGAAAATTAATTATTTGGATGATTAAAAATAAGCAAATCATTATTTTAATTTGAAAAAAAATGTTAATACTCTTCTGCAGGGGGCAAATCCATGCAAGTATATCTTCAAAGTCAGAGGAAGCCAAGAGGCTTAAGGAAGAGGTGAACATATTGTTCTCAGAAAGAAACATTTTATAGGAACTTTGAACAGAAGCCATGTCTGTGCCTCTGGGAATGAGACATGCTAGCAGAGCTCAGTGACCTTACCCCTTGGACCCAGGGCTTATATACCATAGGGAAATAATGTGTAGGACAATTGCAGGGAAAGGCAAAGATGCTCTGTGAATATGCCTAAGGGCAGGATTTATGGTCAAAGCTGTTTTGAAATAACAGGGTAATTTTTGGTAAGTACTTGCTCTTACTCAAGAAACAATAGATAAACTGGAAAGCTTAGAGGCCTTTCTAGAACTGGAGTTACTAGAAGTCAACATGATGGATTAGTACCTAAGATGGAGTTGCTTTAGCTTCCACAGATACAAACAGAAAATATAGTATTATAATAGTATTGAGTATAAGAATAAAGAAATTGGGCTATGATAGAGCTCAAATTTCATAAAATGAAAATTTTTTTGTTTGATTTGATTGTGCTTCTTTGGATCATATATCATGAAATATATTTATTATTGTATTTATAATATCAGTCTATAATCATTTAGATGTTTAGTTTATTAAGCTCTTCAATTCTATTATGTAATATAGTTTTCACAGACTCATTTACTGGGGTAGAATAAATTTTATTACTTTTCTTTTAGGAATGAGGAAACAGAGATTTAGCAAAATCAAGTGTCTTAAGGAAGCAGCAAATTGAAATGCCAGGATCCAGTCCCAGCATTTTCATTCTAACTTCAACTTTATTTTTTAACATAACCACAATTATATGTATTTTCAAAAAAATCATTTAAATGTTATATTACTAAAATTGGACTTGAACTCTAACCTTGCTGCAGTATAAATTCTACATTCAAATCTTGATTTTTATGTCTAGGTTTACATTAGATAAATAAAAGATGAAAATTTAGATATGTTTCTATTGTCAAATGCCTTATATACCTAAAGCTAAAATTACTTCTGATTTCCTATCCATAAAAAAGAGATAGAGGGAGGGAAATCTTGCTGAATTTGATACTAGTTTAAACATCCTCTAATTGGGTTTTTTTTGTTTGTTTGTTTTGTTTTGTTTTGAGATGGAATTTCGCTTTTGTTGCCCAGGCTGGAGTGCAATGGCACCATCTCGGCTCACCGCAACCTCCACCTCCTGGGTTCAAGCAATTCTCCTGCCTCAGCCACCGAGTAGCTGAGATTACAGGCATGTGCCACCACACCCGGCTAATTTTGTATTTGTAGTAGAGACGGGGTTTCACCATGCTGGTCAGGCTGGTCTCGAACACCTGACCTCAGGTGATCCACCTGTCTCGGCCTCCCAAACTGCTAGGATTACAGGCGTCAGCCACCTCGCCCGGCCTCCTCTAATTCTTATTAAGGAGCCCTGTCCTGAAACTTCTACTTCCCCCAATTCTTCTTACACTCAGGAAGAGAAAGGAGCAGGAAGTGATAAAGGGACGCTTCTCACCTGGAAACCCTCAACTTTTGAATATCCAGATTTTCTGCTGTACATATCATTGATATTGTCACAACATTTGAGCTCTTTTGTAGCAGTCTGTGACTGATTTCGTCTGTTTTACTTTATTTACTGTAACTTCAAATGTTGTAGCGTCTTCCAATTAGTAACCTCTTCATGAAGATAGGACTGAGTATTTTGCATAAGACTTTCATTCAAAATAAAATGAAAGATTAAATTAACTTTATTAAAATGAAATGATTTGGATAGCATCATACTCATTAGCCTTTAGTTCATTTTAAAACAAATATAATATTATCATCTATGCTTTCAAATAAATATGTCATACCTCCATGTAATTAATAGTGATAAGTAGTTAAGAAAAAATAAAAATTGGGTTCGATATGACTTTTACAACACTATTTTAAACATCCAAAGTGTACTCAATTATTTTCCTACTTTCCATTACTTTTGAAAGCAAAGTATTAGATAACTTTTAAAAAATTACAACATTTGTGTGTATGAGTAAAGGTTAGAATTTAAAGACAGAAGCTACAAATAATATTTTTCATCTTTTCTATATGAAAAGACACCAGACCCATTTAATGCACGCCATGAGCATTTGGGGACTTTGCCTGACAAGCTGACTTGTAGATGTAAAAAATCTAATTAAAATTGTTGTCAATTAAGTTACAGTGGTACTCAGATAATTCCATCACTCTTCAAAGATTTGTCTTCTAAACATTGATTTTAAATATTTCAAACCGTTTTATTTTCTTTTTTCAAAAACTTTCTGATGCAGACTTGGTGTTTTGTTCTTGTTAATTAGTGTTTACAATCATTCACATAATTTTTAAAACATTTGTTTTAGGTAGAATTCAAGTGTGTATCCATAAAGTCAGTAACATTTTGTTTTGTAATTAGAAGACAACCGGACTTTATTAGATGTAAATATTCTTTAAAATTACGGTGAAATTTCGTGTGCCAAGGAACTAGAGGTAGCAACTGAAGGATAATTCATGAAACTAAATATTAACTCAAAAGTATTTTTTTTTTTTTCCGGGACGGAATCTCGCACTGTTGCCCGGGGTTGGAACACAATGGCACAATCTCACAGTCTCGGCTCACTGCAACCTCTGCCTCCCGGGTACACGCGATTCTCCTGCCTCAGCCTCCTGAGTAGTTGGTATTACAGGCACACACCACCACACCCGGCTAATTTTTTTGTATATTTAGTAAAGACGGGGTTTCATTATGTTGGCCAGACTGGTCTCAAATTCCTGACTTCATAATCCACCTGCCTCAGCCTCCCAAAGTGGTGGGATTACAGGCGTGAGCCACCTCGCCCGGCCAAAAGTATTTTTTCATAAGCAAGGTTGTAAAGTTAAGGTTCAATACAACACATTTGGTTGTGTAGGAATCAACATCTGGAAATGTTTAATAAATATAATTTTACTGCATATCAGAAAAATATAGCTAATTCTTTTAGAATATTATTTTGAAGAAAATAATATATGTGGTGTGCAGATATGGCACAATCCATGTGGGTGGGCTGAATTTTGGGAAACACTGATTTAATATCACATTTATTGTATAGATTAGGGAACTGAGATCCAGAGAAGTAAAATGAATTATTCTAATTCATACAGTTTTAGGATAGAGATTTAATTAAATTTGAAAGCAAATACCATATCTACCTAAAATAAATAAAAATGACATTTTTTGTCAATAATCATTAAGCATTTACTGAAGACTTACAATATATGTAAGGTGTTTTGATGGATTAAAAAATGCTTCCCAACTCTATTAGTTCAACTGAGGTAAGTTCTTGCTTTAAGGATATTTGAACTAGCAGAGAGCGCCTTTACTGGGGCCTGGAAATATGTGGGACACTAAAATAGCTTTCGCAGTCATACAGTGTTCTCTTCTCAATATGCTCTCAATTCAATCTCCTATATACCAAATACTATAATATTAAAATTCTAATATTTTTGGCTTTTTGCTCTGAAGTCATTTAATCCTCAATTTCTGGAGTGATCCCTTTGTAATGTTTAGAAATATCACCTTATATATTTAAAATTATATATTTTGACAGTGTAGATTCTCTGTTTCGAACAGCAAATTTTCTCTGTTTCGAACAGCAAATTTATAAATTATGAAATTATAAAAACCCAATTTTCTTTCTTTTTTTTTTTTTTTTGGAGATGGAGTCTCACTCTGTTGCCCAGGCTGGAGTGCAGTGGCGTGATCTCGGCTCACTGCAAGCTCCACCCCCCATGTTCACACCATTCTCCTGCCTCAGCCTCCGGAGTAGCTGGGACTACAGGCACTCGCCACCACATCTGGCTAATTTTTTGTATTTTTAGTAGAGACGGGGTTTCACCATGTTAGCCAGGATGGTCTCGATCTCCTGACCTTGTGATCTGCCCACCTCAGCCTCCCAAAGTGCTGGGATTACAGGTGTGAGCCACCGTGCCCAGCCGAAAACCCAATTTTCTTGATTATTACTACAGTTCAGCTATATGAAGGTACATCTTATCTACCAGGAAAATGGGTAAAATGCATCATCTGAGATCTTTATCACCAGAGATTCTGATTCATTAGTTTTTATTTTTATAAAACCCACAGGGAGCAGCAGAACACACAGGGAGGACAGGGTAGAGGCTGAGAATTTATAGTTTTAGCAAGTAGCAAGCTAATTCCAATGTTGGTGGGCTGTAAGCCATGCTTTGAGAAAAATTTAATCATAAGTTATAAAATATAGAAGTGAGAAGTAAACATGGTTGAATTGAATTAATCCCTTGAAAACATATTGAACTTTATTCAGTGGTATTTTAATTGTATTTTTTAAAGTAATGGAGAACATGTTACTTCAACATCTATCAAGAGTGAATTATGGTTTTTATTTGCATTTTAAAATATCTTGGCTGTGTACATTTATAAGAAACAAAACAAATTTTTTTAAAAATTCTCCATTAAAAGACCTTCATGCTAACTCTGGGAACTCAATCTATGTATAGAGTCTCAACAGGAAACTTTAATGACAAGGAAATGAGAAACAATTTTGCCTTCTTATTCCTTGTTGAATCAAGGCACAGTCCAAGGTTAGTACACTGCATCTAAGGTAGAAAGTTGCTTACGCAGTTTTCAAAGGTTCATTCTGCCTTCAGGCGAGGATTTTCTATTTAAAATGAATAAGTTTAGCCAGGAGCAAAATATTCGTCATTATTTTTTCTCTAAAGACAGAAAACTCTCAGTAATTTTAACCTCCTTGATTGTATGTGTGGAGCAATATGAAGCACTGAAGTAACTTTGTAACTGTGCTGAGTCCATGAAGGAGGTACACTAGTTGAATAATGAGGATGAGCAAGGCATCATTTATCAAAATAATCTTCAAAATCTTGCCTTACTTCACACACATTCTTATGTACAAGATAAAGAAAATTAAGTTATCCAGGTCAGCATCAGCCCAAATATACAGTTTGTTCTTTTGTTCTTTTATAGTCAGCACAACCAGGCTACAATCAGGATACCTCCCATCCTTATCAGAATTTCACAAAGAAGTCCATTAGTGTGTCCTGTCACTCTGAAAATCATTTAGTCGTGCAAAGCAGTTTGTAAGTCCATGTTGATGGATTTATGCCACACCTTTAGGGACAAAGATCAAGCATCCTTAGCTACTTTATAATTTGGAGAATGACTTAAGATTTCAAGATTGGGGAGGCTTTTTATACTTTACTCCCCTTAATCTTTTAGATCCTCTGCTCAGTATATTTACTTCTTCTCAGATAAGTTTTATAGAGTTGGAGACCAGAAAAGAAAAACCATCTGGTGTTTTGTGCTCCCCAGGTATTTCTAAACATTTCAATAGCTTTGCTACAAATATTCAATTTGTACCATTCAAAATTAGGACATAAATTTAGAAATTGGAGGAGAAAAATAAAGGCAACATGGCAGTCGTGATTGATGTAACTGGGTTAAATTCTCCTACAGAGAGGAGTTTTTCAAGAAGCAGTTAGATATCTACTTTCACAAGTTGATTTAACCAGGATGTCACTTGAACAAGGAAAAATTCCTTCCCTACATTGTCTGCATTACATTAATTTTCCATTAAAAATGTTTATTATTCAGTGTAGGAGGTGGTTTTACTCAGTCATCTTTCAAATATCTGCATCACTCATCTGTTCCAACTGATGGTGATAGTAGGTTAGAAAAAGTATTTTTTAAAAAACAAATATTTGAAATCATTTTGATGTATCCCAGCAGTACATTTCTTCAACTTCAATAAATTTGATCTTATTGTTTGTTTAGAGTAAAATTGGTGTCTGTTATTTGTTGATAAATCTGGCTAGAGGATGGGGAGAAAAGAGAGAGTACCTGGATGGTAGTTTGAACTTTAAAGTCTGTGTTATTAAGAAGTTCAAGATGATTTTACTTCTGTAGGATATACTGCTTGTTTAAGATTTCCTGGCTCTTTTCAAAAGCAAAACACTGACGTTTGTTTTATGATGCATATTTGTAAATTTCTTATACTGAATCACACTTTTTTCTTTTTATATTCATGTATTCTTTTAGCAAATATTTATTGAATTCTTAATTTGCATGATACATAGTGATAGAATACTCCCTGAGCTCAAAGTTTACAATTTAGAGAGATGACATCCATACAAGTAATTAGAGAAGATAGCCTTTATTGAATGTCATAAATGAATAGAAAAATCTCTAGCAAGAGTTCAAATGAGGATGAAGTCACGTAAGACAAAATCCCATTTATACAAGCCCGTGAGGCTATCTGAGTTCTGTTGGTATACTAAATGTTATTTCACGTTTTGCTGCTCACCAAGCTCTGAGGGAAATGGCATCATTTTAAATTAATTACTCTTGATTAGCATAATTATCTGGCTTTCTAGAGCTTTATCTTATTTTGACATCAAACTGTTAAAAGCATATAGAATTGTATGTATATTCTGTTTTCAATTTTGTTTAATGCAAATGTATATAGACAAAGACTAGAAAAAATATGTAAAATATGGTGATTTTATTTTCAAAACTGTTAATGATACTATCTTTCTAAGTACATATATTTTTAAAAGTAGAAGATATAAGGGTATTGATACTTTGCCTCTCCCAATCAGGGAAGACAGAGTAAATACTGATGTGACCCATGTGAAGGTTGACTGACACCAATAAAATGATACCCAAAGTAGTACTTTTTCATAGGCATCAGACTGAGAAAGGATAAAATGAAATAAAGTAAATAGTACTACATCTGGCACATCTAAGCCCACGATAAACGTTAGCCCTAATAAGTGCTAAGCAGTCTTTTCAATGTACAGCCAGGTGGACTAGTAGCAGTGTATACCCACACAGCTGACTTCAGAGAATTTCAAAGCACCTTTGTTCTAGAAGTGTTATCTTCTGCCAGAGATCGCATATACACTTGCCTGTAAGGTAAGGGAACCATTGTCATTTTTATTCATAGCTTTATTCCCAGGACCTAACTTACTATTTAAAACAAAGAGACTTTCAATTATATTTAAACCAACTAATCAATCATTTATTAATTTAAAAATCTCAGTCACAAAAGGAAAAATAAGCTTTAATCACATTCAAATGTTTCAATACAATGTGCAGGAGAAGTTAAGTAAACATCATGCAATGCTTCTATGTTAATTTGTTCTACCTGGATTAGTGGTGAAACTCCTCATTACAGAAAGTCAAGTATGCCACTGTTCTTTGGCCAAGAGCTTTTGAATCTCGCAGCGCTCCAAATTAATGAATCCAATTGGAATCCAGTAGGTAACTTAGCTTAAATATAAGAATAAAAGAAAATTGTATATTTATATTATTTTTTACCAAACAGAAAGTTCAACACAGTTTTGCATGTATAAAAATCCAAGGAATTTTTTGTCCAGTTTTTGATTCAGAATTTTTTACAGAACTCATGATTCTAGGATGCAAACAGGAAATCAGGATCTCAAGTCAGGCTAACTCTGCAAGCTGTGTTTATTCCCATTCTGTAATAATGTGACCTTCCCAAAGCAACTCAAGATTAAGTAGACAGGTAGGCATGAAAATGAAATATTTTTGGTGGAGCATTTGGAGGAGTATTAAGAACTGCTTGCACTTGATTACCTATTAACAACTGGTCTTTGAAGGGCTTAAGTTTATTTTCCTGTAAAGTTGATGCAAAAGTTTTACCTCTTTATCTTAGATGTCTTCAAGAGACAGAATTTAAATCATAAACATTCTAGTCCATAATATTTTTTTTCTCAGGGAACAAATTTTTTTCCACCTTCTGACTAGATATCAAATACTAAAGCTTAGTTTCGACTTTTCTTGTCACAAAGGAAAAATAATGAATGATTATAATTATCTGATTTTAGCTACTCCTGCAGCTGAAGGCAACTGAATTTTGAAATTTTGTCATATAACTTGTATGTCATAGAAAGTGTTTGTTTCATTTCAACATATTTCTAATTCATATTTAAGGATACCAATTAGTATCTGTATATTCTAGAGGGATAATAAATATGGCCTTTTCAAAAAAGCAAAAGCAAACAAAAACACAACAATTTGACCATAGAGATCCTTCTTCCTTTTTTTTTTTTTTTTTTTTTTCTGGACATAGTTTTGCTCTTTTCTGCCCAGGCTGGAGTGCAGTGACGCTATCTCATCTGGCTACAACCTCTGCCTCCCGGGTTCAAGTGATTCTGCTGCCTCAGCCTCCCAAGTAGCGTGGATTACAGGCGCCTGCCACCACTCCCGGATAGTTTTTTTTTTTTTTTTTTTTCCTTGAGACGGAGTCTCACTCCGTCGCGCCAGGCTGGAGTGCAGTGGCACTATCTCGGCTCACTGAAACCTCTGCCTCCCGAGTTCAAGCTATTCTCCTGCCTCAGCCTCCCGAGTAGCTGCGATTACAGACATAAGCCACCATGCCCCGCTAATTTTTGTATTTTTAGTAGAGGAAGGGTTTCGCCAAGTTGGCCAGGCTGGAATCCAAAGCCTAACCTCAGGTGATCCGCCCACATCGGCCTCCCACAGTGCGGGGATTACAGGCGTGAGCCACCCAGCTCGGCCTCTTTTTTTCTTTAACAGTAAAAATACACTCAGTCATTCACCAATTCAATGTTATAGTTCTCAGAGCTCGCCACCTGAGTTACTCAACTCTAACCAAATTGTCATTTTCCTGGCTTCTTTTCTTTCATGATGCCATCTTCACATCTTGATTTTACATATATAACATTTACCTGTCACTTTCCAATATGGAAACTAAGTACTTGGCCAATCAAATCCTTCACTGAATACTAGAGGGTTCTCAAATTGGCCATGTGAGAATTAGTGCAATATAAAGAAAAGAAAAAATATCTTGTCTGCTTCCTTTTTTTTCCTGACCCAATAATTGATTTGCATTACAACACAAGTCAAGGTAAAAATTCTATATTTATGATTTTATAATTGTTAATAGATCATATGACAGTATTGTGATTAGAGAAATGGAAGGTTGCAGTGCTTAATAAAACAATCATAATGCCTGCTAAAAACTTTTGTTATAGTTATTAGGTAGAAAACATTACTTTTTAGATATTGTTTTTATTAAATAGGAAATGAGTGTTGAGAAAAATATTGTCTTTCAAATAATGAGGGGAATGACAGAATTAATGTGATGTTGAAATGTTTTATGAAATATATGTTTTGATGTGATATCCTAATAGGTGTAGGATCATAAGCAATATACTTTTTAAAAAGTATTATACTTTTAAACATATTGTTTTAAAAATAAAATTAGATAAGTGATTTAAATACTGTTACTAAATAGTATGTTAGGAATTAATTTTCTATACCTTTCAATTTTCATTATGTGCTGGTAATATTCTTAGGACACATTTCATTTAGTAAGGATTAGAGCCAGCTGGGGCAGATTATGGCTCAGGAATAATCCTTAAGGAATGCCCAGATTCAATTATTCCAACTTAAATGATTTAGTTTGGGTGCATTTGGTGGAGTAGAGTTTTATTTTAAAAGAAAGGTGATATTTTTTGTCTTTAGTTCTGCCCTTGAAATAGTCTGCCAGATTGATGGAGCCTCATTTAGGGCTCATCAGAAGCTGTGAACGCTGCAATATGGTTTGATTATAGTGCTAAATATCAAGCAACAGAGACAAGAATACCATTTAGCCAGGTGTGGTTTACACATATTTGAATAAAAAATATTTTCCTCAGAACTTAAGATAATTTGTTTTGCACAGAAAGCATATTTTACAGATCTTAGGAAGCAAGACTTTTAAATAATGTAAGACTGTAAATAATTTTAGTGAAATATTTTTGATTAAAGAAACATTACTGAGGCAATACTGGATAGTCAGTGGCTCGCTTTTTTTTTTTTTTTAATTTCAAATGCCTAGAACTATATTAGGGGTTTTCAGTTAGAAAAACACTCTGTTAATTAAAAATGAGACATTTTATTTACTGTGAAATATTTTAGACCCTTCATCACATTAATATACATGCATACCTCAGAGATACTGTGGCTTCAGTTCCAGACCTCCACAATAAGTGAATATTGCAATAAAGCAAGTCACAAAAATGTTTGGTGTCCCAGTGCATGTGCATATAAAAGTTGTGTTTAAAGTATACTGCAATCTGTTAATTATTCAATAGCATATGTCTAAAAAATGTACATATTTTAATTTAAAGTAAAACCTTTGGTGGTTAAAAAATGCTAACAAATAATTTGAGCCTTCAACAAGTACAAATCTTTCTACTGGTGGAGAGTCTTGCCTCCATGTTGAAGGCTGCTGAGTGGTCAGAGTAGTGGTTGCTGAAGGTCGGGGTGGCTGTGGCAATTTCTTACAATAAGACAACAGTGAAGTTTGCCACATTGATTGACTCTTCCTTTCACAAAAGATTTCTTTTTAGCATGTCATACTGTTTGATAGCATTTAACCACAGTTGAACTTTTGTAATTACAGTCAGTCCTCTCAAACTCCATCACTGCCTTATCAACTCAATTTATGTAATATTTGAAATCCTTTATTGTCATTTCAACAAGATTTATAGCATCTTCACTAGGAGTAGATTCCACCTCAAGAAATCATTTTCTTTGCTCATCCATAACAAGTAACTCCTTATCTGTTCAAGTTTTACCATAATATTACCACAACTTAGTCACATCTTCAGGCTCTGCTTCTAATTCTCTTGCTATTTTTATCACATCTACAGTTACTTTCTCCACTGAAGTCTTGAACTTCTCAAAGTCATCTGTGAGGGTTGGAATAAACTTCTCCCAAACTCCTTTTAATGTTGATATTTTGACCTCCTTTCATGAACCATGAATGTTCTGAGTGTCATCTAGAATGGTGAATCCTTTCCACAAGGTTTTCAATTTATTTTCCCAGATTCATCTGAGGAATCACTGTCTATGGCAGCTAGAGCCTTAAGAAATGTATTTCTTAAATAATGAGACTGAAAGTTGAAATTACTCCTTGATTCATAGTTCATAGAATGGACGTTGTGTTAGCAGGCATGAAAACAATGTGAGTCTTCTTAAATATCTTTATCAGATGTTTTGGGTGACCAGGCGCATTGTCAGTGAGCAGTCTTAATTTGAAAGTTATACTGTTTTCTGAACACTTGGTTTTGAACAGTGGGTTTAAAATATTCAGTAAACCATGCTATAAATGGATGTGCTGTCATCCAGGCTTTGTTGTTCCATTTATAGAACACATGAAGAATAGGTTAGTATAAATTTACTGGATCCAGGATTTTCAGAATGATAAATAAGCATTGACTTCAACTTAGGGTTGTCAGTTTCATTAGTCCCTAATAAGAGAGTCAACCTATTCTTTGAAAGTTTGAAGCCAGGCATTGACCTCTCCTCTTTAGCTATGACAGTCCTAGATGGCGTGCTTGTCCAGTGTAAGGCTGTTACATCTACACTAAAAATCTGTTTAGCCACTTCATCTATGATCCTAGCTAGACCTCTGGATAATTTACTGCAGCACCTACATCAGCACCTACTGCTTCACTTTATACTTTTGTGTCATGGAGATGACTTCTTTCCTTAAAACCCATGAAACAATCTTCGTTATCTTCTGACTTTTCTTCTGCAGCTTTCTTACCTCTCTCAGCCTTCATAGAGTTGAAGAGAGTTGGGGTCTTGGTCTGCATTAGGTTTTAGTTTAAGGGAATGTTGTGGCTCGTTTGATCTTCTATCCAGATCACCCAAGCCCTCTCTATATCATCAACAAGAATGTTTGGTTTTCTTATTATCTGTGGTGTTCGCTGGAGTAACACATTTAATAACCTTCAAGAACCTTTCCTCTGCAACACAAATTGGCTAACTATTCGGTGCAAGAGGCCTAGCTTTTGCCCTGTTTTGACATTCAGCATGGCTTCCTCTCGAGGCTTAATTGTGTCTAGTTTTGATTTTAAAAGAAGGGATGGGCAGTTCTTCCTTTCACTTGAAATCTTAGAGGCCAGGGCAGGACTTTTCACTGGCCTAATTTCAATATTGTTTTGCCTCAGGGAATAGGGAGGCCTATTGAACATTGAAAGTCTGCCTCTTTCCAGAGTACAAGTTAACTCTAGCTACCTGAAGCTTCCTTTAATGTTCACTTGAAGGACTAATGGAATTGAGTGGAAGCTCTTCTCAATGAATAATAATGCTATTTAAAAATTTCATGTTGAGTCAGAATGTAATGCTTTCTGTGAAAAGAATTACTAAGTATGTCCATACAGTGTCAGTTGAGAAATGTTCTGAGAATGGTACTGTCAATGTAGATGATAAGCTGGTGACATTTGGTCTCCCCCCCAAAAAAAAAATCGCATCTGAAAGGCAAAGTGTTGTAAATAAAGTTGTATAGGATTAATTACTGCTGCACAGTGTTACAGAAACAAGTTGAAAAACAGGAACAGATTCTTCTCTCCTCTTAAACAATTCAACCATCAAAATAAATTTATTGAAATAAAAAAAACTGTTAAAAAGTTAAATAAGTTAAACTTGATGGTTTTGCCTCATCTGTAATCACCAATACGACATCTTCAGTCCTTGTCAGGATAGAGCTAATGGAGTACAACGTGTTGCAAGGCTATACTTTTATGAATTAATGATCTGAGGTTTGATGGTAATGTTTCTACTGTCTTTGTAGTTTTGATCTTCTTTTGCCATTGCTGACAGAGCTGAGCCTGGGGGTGTTCTGGTTGCAACAGCCTTTCCTTATTGTTGTTTGATTTTGAGAACTCCCATGTTATTGATATGTGGAGGGAATTATAAAACTTGTTGTGAATTAAAGCTAAGCCTCAGATTTTTTGTGTCTGGATTTGAAATTAACTCAGATCTCACTTGTTCACATTGCTATAAATATGTTTAGCATTTTTTGTGAGGAATATCTAAAGTGCCAAGAATGAAAAGTGAGCTGCACTGATAGTACTTTTCATTTCAAAATAAAACATATTCCTTGCTTTTGTCTGTGATGATTCTGTTGTTTAAAGAACATGTTCTTACCCCCCTTTTTATGGTTTGGGGATTCTTTGTTGTAAGATGACTCTCAAATTACTTTTTGATTGATAGTCAGTTAAAACTTCTGATCAGAATGAAGTTGTCTTCTTCACCACTTTGAGTTGTAATTCTGGCCAAAAGCAAAGGAACTTTGATTTACTTAATTTGTGCACTTGGCTAACATGCAGTTTATATTAGACTGTTTGGAAATAGCCCAAGTGGTGGCTGTATTGGTCTTTGTGAACCTGCTATGGGTATAGTAACTCTCAAGTAGGAACAAACTGTGTTAAAACATAACTTCCACATGGTAATATACTATTTCTTTGTTTTTTAAGAAAGTGCAACTGAATTTTAAGCTAAATGTTCTTAATGCAAGATCAATATCTTGATTCTCATGATTTTCCTTTGTAAATTTTGGTTTATTTTCAATGAATGTGGACTTGCAATTGCAATTACAACTTTCAGCCCTTTCTAGTACAAAATAATATAATAATAATAATAAGCCTCAAGAGGCCTATTTCCTGAGGCAAAACAATATTGGGGAACAGCCAGTGGGTGGAGCAGCCAGAACCAGCACATTTATTTGTCAATTTTGCCATCTTATGTAAGCATGGTTTGTGGCACCACAAAACAATTACAACAGTAATATCAAAGATCACTGAGTATAGATCACCACAATAGATATAATAATCATGAAAATATTTGAAATACTGCAAGAATTGCCAAAATGTGACACAAAAACAGCAAGAGAGGAGCTGCTGGAAAAACGGGCACAATAGATTTTCAGATGCAGGGTTGCCAAAAACTTTCAGTTAGTAAAAAACACAATAGCTTTGAAGTACCATAAAGTGAAGTATAATGAAATGAGGTATGCCTCTCCCTGTCTCCAAGAAAAATATCCAAGAAAGACCTTTTTGACCAGAGAATCCTTAAATTTGAAATATCTTACCTTGCTATTATTATTATTTTAAGTTTAATTTAGTTTAATTTTATTTTTACTTATTTTTTGAGACGGAGTCTCGCTCTTTCGCCCAGGCTGTAGTGCAGTGGTGCGATTTAGGCTCACTGCAAGCTCCGCCTCCCAGGTTCACGCCATTCTCCTGCCTCAGCCTCCCGAGTAGCTGGGACTACAGGCACCCACCACCACGCCCGGCTAATTTTTTGTATTTTTAGTAGAGATGGGGTTTCACTGTGTTAGCCAGGATGGTCTTGAAAACCTAACCTCGTGATGCACTCGCCTCGACCTCCCAAAGTGCTGGGATTATAGGCGTGAGCCACCACGACTGGCCCTTACCTTGCTATTATTTTTGGGGAAAAAAAAAAAAAAACTGTTGAAATCACTAATCTATATATTATTGCTTCCCTTTTACAATTATCTCCTATCTTCAATTTCCTTGCTTTATTTAACATAAATAACTCTACATATGATTTCTATAAAAGGCCACATAAACCCACAGTACTGTCAATATGGTGTTTTGTTTTTTTGTTCATATTGTTACCATTATTGCTGGTTCCTTGTGCTATTTCCCATCCTGGAGGTCTACACTCTCCTGAGAGATGGTAAAGAGAGAAAGCCCAGCAACATAACGTCTGGATGGCTCAGTTTCCTTGCATAGGACACCCAGAGGGTGCCTCAACTCAGCGTACCTAATTACTGGGTATATTTTTACAGAGCTTGGTGCCTGGTGAGTAGAAAAGCAGACATTAGAAACTTGCATATCTTTGTTTTTGTTTTGTTTTGTTTTTTACCAGCTCTGGATTGAAGAAAGTTGGTAGAAGTAGCAGCAGGTCAGAGAAGTTCCTTTTAAGGTTCTGGCCCCAGTACTTATGTGCAGAAATCATTTGTGTCATCTTCATTGTGTCACTCATTGTGCACCCATCTGAAGTGCTTTAAAACATCTTCTCCCTAGTTAGAATCAACTAGATCTTGATTCTGATCTCTGCCTCTAATTGCATGATGGTTTTCATATCACAGTGTCATCATTAGATAATGGTGCTAGGACCAGGTCTACTACAAAGTAGAGTAGAGGGAGCACAGTTTTGACTAAGATCTTTTCTTCATCAGATTTCTCCTGTGTATTTTGGACGCTTTCACTACTGATGAAAAGAGAATATTGGCAAAATATTTTCAAAGTGCCTCCTGTTTTCTTTACCTTTTTCTCTCATTTTCTTAAAATCTGATTCTGTCCTTAAGTTCTGACTGAACTATGCATTTTCAAATTTTCTAACTCATTGTCTTTATTTCTTTCTGTCCTCTTTTATACCATGTTCTCTCACTAATAATAGCTTCTCATTTCATGCACACACTATTTCTATACATCTGTTTCCTAGTTCTTAACACAAAGAATAATGCAGAGTAAACCATTTGTATATGTTAACTGATTTAATAAACAAATCAATTCATAAATAAAAGAGTGTGGTAGTATCTATGAAACCTAGAGTTCGAAGGATTATGATGCAGCCTATCTGGTGTATGATGAACCATCTAGCTTAACTTGTTCAAAGAGAGAAATTTATGAAAAGAATTGTTATTTCATCTTTCTCAACTTTCTGGTACTCAAATGATTATATTGTATCTATAGTTTAAAACTGTCATTTATTCTAATTATTAACTCCAGAACACATAATAAATGTACTTATTAGAAATACAACATCTTAGGGTAGAATGAAGGGCTCAGAAGAGATTTTTGGGGGGTAGTATTTAATGATTTAAATATTTAGTAAGAAAGTAATTATTCATATAATTATTTGGCTATTCTAGAAGCCTGTGATCTTTTGAATTTGCCCAGTCAACCAAGCCTGGGGTTAAAATGAATTTTCAACACCTTTCTGCTGACAATCACACATGTTAAACCTTGATTTGCTTTAAAGTATTATTAAGGATGAGAATGTAATACTGCCAGTGGTATGTGGTGATATTATTGTGGGGCTGGGGGGATGAAACCAACGTCTTTCAGTAAATAAATGTTTAATTTTACACACCATATAATCAATTGTATTATTGCAAGTGCACAGCAGGTATGTAGAAAAATAGAATGCATATATTTAACATATTAGAAATAACTTTATTAATATTCCTATTTGATGTTCTGGTGAAATTTTAATCATTTGAATTTTTTAGCTTCAAACATTTTTATAATATGTTTTTCTTGCACGCTTTATCTAGTAGCTGACAACCATATAGTGATCCACTTATCAGTTCTTTTTAGTGCAAATAAAGCAGATATTTTTTACCTATTAAGTCACTTGGAAAGAAAAAAAAATACAAAAATCAATGTTCCATGCTACATATTATCTGTATATGAGCAGATATACACATTTTACAGGTCAATTTTATTGTATTTTGGTAACTGTCTTTTCTTTATCTTCCCTTATTTAGTCTTTAGATTTAAAATTGGAACTGTTGTTGTTTTACTGAATGCTAATGCAGTGCAAACCAAGACAGTATGTTTTACATGGCCTGAATAGATTCTTTGTCACTCCCTTAGGAAAAATATGTTGTTCATCTCATGGAAATAAACCTTTATATATAGAAAAGTATTTAAGAGAAAGTAATTTTTACCATTTAAGTATTAAATTTTTCCTAAACTTCTATTATGTGAATCTCAGTAGATACATTCACCATTATAAAGAAGCAGAAGTTCTGGCCAGGGCAATCAGGCAAGAGAAAGAAATAAAGGGTATTCAAATAGGAAGAGAGGAAGTCAAATTGTCTCTGTTTGCAGATGACATGATTGTATATTTAGAAAACCCCATCCATCATCTCAGCCCAGAAACTCCTTAAGCTGATAAGCAACTTCAGCAAAGTCTCAGGATCCAAAATCAATGTGCAAAAATCACAGGCATTCCTATACACCAATAATAGACAAACGGAAAGTCAAATCATGAGTCAACTCCCATTCATAATTGCTACAAAGAGAATAAAATATCTAGGAATACAACTTACACAGGATGTGACAGTCCTCTTCAAGAACTATAAACCACTGCTCAAGGAAATGAGAGGACATAAACAAATGGAATTATATCCCATGCTCATGGATAAGAATTAATATCCTTAAAATGGCCATACTGCCCAAAGTAATTTATAGATTCAGTGCTATTCCCATCAAGCTGCCATTGACTTTCTTCACAGAATTAGAAAAAAACTACTTTAAATTTCATATGGAACCAAAAAAGAGCCCATATAGCCAAGACAATCCTAAGCAAAAAGAGCAAAGCTGGAGGCATCACACTATCTGACTTCAAACTATACTACAAGCCTACAGTAACCAAAATGGCATGGTACTGGTACCAAAACAGACATATAGACCAATGGAACAGAACAGACGCCTCAGAAATAAAGCCACACATTTACAACCATCTGATCTTTGACAAACCTGACAAAAATAGGCCATGGAGAAAGGATTCCCTATTTAATAAATGGTGTTGGTAAAACTGGCTAGCCATATGCAGAAAGCTGAAACTGGACCCCGTCCTTACACCTTATACAAAAATTAACTCAAGATGAATGAAAGACTTAAACGAAAGGCCTAAACCCATAAAAACCCTAGAAGAAAACCTGGGCAATATCATTCAGGATATAGGTGTGGGCAAAGATTTCATGACAAAAACATCTGAAGCAGTTGCGACAAAAGGCAAAATTGACAAATAGGATCTAATTAAACTAAAGAGCATCTGCACAGCAAAATAGACTATCATCAGAATGAACAGGCAACCTACAGAATGGGACAAAATTTTTGCAATCTATCCATCTGACAAAAGGCTAGTATCCAGAATCTACAAGGAACTTAAACAAATTTACAAGAAAAAACAAACAACCCCATCAAGAAGTGGATGAAGGATATGAACAGACACTTTTCAAAAGAAGATATTTATGCGGCCAACAAACATATGAAAAAACTCTTCATCACTGGTCATTGGAGAAATGCAAATCAAACCACAATGAGATGCCATCACACACCAGTTAGAATGGCAACCATTCAAAAGTCAGAAAACAACAGATGCTGGAGAGGATGCGGAGAAATAGGAACGCTTTTACACTGTTGGTGGGAGTGTAAATTAGTTCAACCATTGTGGAAGATAGTGCGGTGATTCCTCAAGGATATAGAACCAGAAATACCATTTGACCCAGCAATCCCATTACTGGGTATATACCCAAAGGATTTTAAGTCATTCTACTATAAAGACATGTGCACACATATGTTTACTGCAGCACTGCTCACAATAGCAAAAACTTGGAACCAACCAATATGCCCATCAATGATAGACTGGATAAAGAAAATGTGGCACATATACACCATGGAATACTGTGTAGCCATAAAATAGGATGAGTTCATGTCCTTTGCAGGGACATGGATGAAGCTGGAAACCATCATTCTCAGCAAACTAACACAGGAACAGAAAACTAAATTCCTCATGTTCTCACTCATAAGTGGAAGTTGAACGATAAGAACACATGGACACAGGGAGGGGAACATCACACACCAGGGCCTGTTGGGGAGTGGCGGGGGCTAGGGGAGGGATAGCATTAGGAGAAATACCTAATGTAGATGATGGGTTGATGGGTGCAGCAAACCATAATGGCACGTGTATACCTATGTAACAAACCTGCACATTCTGCACATGTATCCCAGAACTCAAACTATAAGAAAAAAAAAGCAGAAGCAATTAATAGTGTTGCAATTAATTTTCAGTTTTAAAAATGTATAAGTACCTGTTATGTGCCAGGCATTGTATTACACACCAAAGATACAAAAGGAATAAGAAATTAGACATGATTTCCAGATACAAATAGCAGACTAAGAAAAGTAGAGAAGTCCTGGATGAACCACAAGGTTGTTTATCTGTTCTCTAAATAAGTGTGAAGCATTTTGGAAAAGAAAGGGAGAGGTTGCCTTCCTTTCACTAGTCATCAGGTTGTCATCTAGAGCTGAGCAGCATTTTTTTTTTAAGAAAATTAGCACACGTACTGGGTGAAAACAGCCTATTTTCTATTTGAATAAGCTAGGTACATAGAAAGGAAGATGTAAAATTTTCCTAAAGTAGAATCAGTATAGGCTGTAATGTTTTGCAGCCAGAATCTGGGACAGACTTGCCTATCTGAGAATAAATTGTTACATCAGCGTCATAAGAGTCATAAGTACTGGGGGTGCAGAGTACAGAGCCCACTTATTGAGTCACACTTGCACATATAATAATTTTCAGTCTCTGATATATGTAATGCATAAATGGCCATTAAAGTCAGATTTTTCAAGGGCAGTTCTAATGTCAAATATTATTTCCTGTTTTCTTAAATATTGCATTAACATATCCAGAGATTCCCATTATTTTACCTTTGAAAGTATGCCTCTTATATCGTATTTTGCACCCAAAAGTATCTCTAAACAGACATATATTTAATTATATTTGATTATGAAAATATAATAGCTTTTTTTTTTTTGAGACAGAGTTTTGCTCTTGTTGCCCAGGCTTATGTGCAGTGGCACAATCTTGGCTCACTGCAACCTCTGCCTCCAGGGTTCAAGCAATTCTCCTGCCTAAGCCTCCCGAGTAGCTGGGATTACAGGCACCTGCCACCACGCCCAGCTAATTTTTGTATTTTTAGTAGAGATGGAGTTTTACCATGTTGGCCCCCTGGCTGGTCTTGGTTTAAACTATTCTCTTAAAAAAAATTGAGGGAACTTATTCTGGGGTAAATGATGTTTTCAAATACATTGTTTTTTGAAAAATTTGTTCTGAGAGATATATTTTCTTCATTGTTTAAAAAAAATTGAGGGAACTTATTCTGGGGTAAATGATGTTTTCAAATACATTGTTTTTTTGAAAAATTTGTTCTGAGAGATATTTTCTTCATTGTTATGGAAATATATTATGTAAGCCATATTATTATGTGTGAGAATAAAGAATATATTTTCTCTGAAAATGTGGCAGCTCATTCTTTATTCACAGTGCTGGTTAAAGAGATTAGGCTACAAATATTAGCCATCACATCGTTAATGCACTCAAACTGCCAGTTCATGACCCTGAGATGGGAGTAATTAATAAGAAAAATATAAACATAATTTTAAAAATAAGTGACAGAAAATCCATTTGGGGACACATAATTTTTAAGATCTAAAATCATTTAATGATAACGTTCATAGTATGTGGTCTTGCCAAATGATCTACTCTTCTACTGTGAAAACCATAGATTATTACAGATTTGTAAAGTTGTTGACACTTTAAAAGTAATTTTATTTGTTAAAGGGAACAATTTACTAACATTAAACAGTTTAGCATAAAATAAAACAGCATGCAGCATTTCATTACAGCAAACATGAAATATGAATTCTAAAGAAATAAAATATGAAAGAAATGCATTCTTTTTATAGCCTGAAAAGACAATATTAATTAAAATAACCAAAATACTTTGAAAATCAATACTTGAATGTGAATGTTTCTGGTTTTCTTTTTCTTGTACTTGTATTTACTTTTGTCAAGGTAACATAAAGCTACAGTATATATCCTCTGTAACAGTAAAACTCAGAATGTAGATTATTTTCTGAGTATAGTGCCTACCCTACTTATCTTTATACTCCATAGAGTTTAAACCCATGACTAGCAGAAGTGAGTGCTCATTGATGGAAATTAAAATGAATATATGCCTGAATGGATGAATAAATAAAGTTAACCATCTGCTCCTTCTTGTTCATTCCTTCAGAACTCTTTATTCCATATTGGTTCGATTATCACTTTTCAACCCAGGGGCATGGTGGAGAAATAGGAAGGTATCTGGACTGACATAAATCCTGAGCCCTTGTTCTGACTCTGACCCTTTCTAGTTATCAGACATTAGGCAAATCACTGAACTTCTCTGAGCCTGTGTTCTCACCTGCAAGATGAAAGGGTTAGAATAGCGTGATCCCAAAAGTATGCTTCTATATTATAACATAGTAGCCCATTTGTAACTTTTTTTTCCTCTTAATCTTTACAGTTTGTCAAATCTCTGCTCCATGCTTTTCTTGGGTGTAGAGAGATAATTAATTATTTCTGTTTAAAAGATTTCCCACTGTGCCACAGCTGGCACAGGTGAAAGAAATTAAATAAGAATGCAGTAGCACAAGACATCATCACCCACTCTGCTTAAATATAGAAGTCAGAACTTGAAAGTGAGATTTATGAGGATAAGTTGAAATGCAGATAATATGTTTCAGGATAATGTAGAGTTGATGATGTGTTATTTTGGAATCTTAAATTTCCAAGTTCTGCATAAGTAAAGAATGATGGTATCATAAATCTAAGTGGAAAATGGATCCTTCAGTGTCTAGGCCAGTGAGTTTGACGTGGACCCAGTAAACTTTTAAATTTGATAATCAATTACCTAGAGTGTGAGTACTAAGAAAATAAATAACTACAAGCTAGCAAGTCTTTTGGTTACAGCTAGGTCAGCTCAAGGAGCTGTGTGAAAATAATGGTCTTTAATTTTTACTAGGCATTTAACAAAAACACACATTATATTTTTGTCCACATGGTAGAGAAATATGGACCAAAGTACATTCATAACTGGTTGATCAAACCTACCCAAATATTGTTCATATAAATCTAGAGAGAAGGTCTCCTTTACCGTGTTATGGTGGTCTTCTTTTATTAGCTTGTCCATGATTGGATGTTTATTTGCTTATTATTTTTCAGTGACTGAATATGATATTTTTAAGGTTCTAGATGATGATTTAGTGCTTGAATTTGTATGAATGTTTAGTGTTATCATGAATGGCCAAGAGGATAGACTATAAACCAAGTAGGTCTACATTTTATAAGACAGGGGTTTTACATTTGAAGTTTAATGTTAAAAAATAAATAAATAAACTACAAGTACAGAATCCTGAGGGTCCCAGCTTGACAATATTTCAAATGGAGAATATCAGTGATTGCAGTAATCTGGAGCTTAATTAATAGAAGGATAGATTTTAGGCAAAAACAGGTAATATTCCTACTCTGTACTATATTGTTCAGACTTCATGATGAGTACTTAATTATGGGGAACACGTTTAAAAGAACAATTGTCTAACTGAAATAAATTCAGCAAAATAATAAGATTGTTGAAGGTTCTCAAAATCTTGTTCAGTGAACCGTGCTTGTTTTTACTATCCAGATTACTCAACCAGTCTTCATTTTATGGTGGCCATAAGCCTGTTTCCCTCCTGAGAATCAAGACTTCTTCCACTATTAATCCTTATATTTAGGGTAAAGTTGACTCTACAGTCTGCTTCTTGGGCAGGTCAAGGGGAGTTCTTGAAATAGAATTAAGATCAGTAAAAATGCACTGTACAGCCATAATTGCTATTTATGGCCAGTGTCCATTCTAACTGGCCTGAACCCAGTTAGTTTATATATGTTATGTTAAATCTGTCTCCCATATTTAAGTTAATCAATATATTATATTTGTCATGGCACAGTTTAATACTGTGATTAATAAGAATTGGCTGGGGACATTTTCTGTCTCTTTCACTAAACTCAGAGTTATGAAGTCACAAACCTGGGACTATCTTAATATTAAAATGAATAAATCTGTGAAGCCAACATGGGGTAGAAGGTAAGACAAGTTTTGAAGATGGCAAAACAAGGTTCTAAAGATGTGATTTGAGCCTCTGGTCATACCAAACCTGTAAGCTGGTAGATCTACTCCAGTACATGGGTTAAAGAAACAATGTTTTGCTTAAGCCAAAACCCAAAGAGCCCGAATTGACACATCATGTAGAAAACATATATACATACATATAAACTGAAAGATGTTTAGCTTACAAGAGATGAGGGAAAACAAGCTATATAAGGTTATCAGACTTCTCTTCATTATTTAGAGAGAATCAAAGGCTCTATCTGGTATAGGAAGGTAGAATTTTCAGGTAGACTGAATTGGGATCAATGAAAAAGGATGTACATCTTCACAATTTGAGTTACCAATAATAAAACAAGCTGTCTTCTGTACTTAAAAAATATTAAAATAGAGTGTAGTTTATAAAGAATCTCATATTGAGTTGAAAGTTCTACTGTTACTCAAATCCTTAGAATGTATTAACTAACTACTGTGCCAGACATTATACCAGGCACTTTATATATATTTCCTGTAAAGTCAGTACCATTATGAACTGAAGAAACCAGGGAGTAACAATGTTGAATAACTTGCCCAAGGTAAAAAAATCTAGTAAGTATCAATCAATGAACAACAAACCCAATGTGTCTGACTGACTTTTCTTTCCACTAACATTCTAGCAATACCTGGATTTTTTATGAATTCAAAGTAATTATACAACTCTCCTTTTGTCAGTATTTTAGCCATGATTTACGTAAAAGAAAAATGAAACAATTTAGTTCAAAATGAATTATTTTTGATTTAGGGACAGTAAGGAATTTCTAAAAATGCACTAAAAGCACTTTAGTATGTAAATTCCATCATGACTAAAAGGTGCCATGCCTATGTAAGTATAATTGTGCTGTGAGGTTTATACAATTCCATAAGTACTAAAAAGAGAAGTTTTTTAAAAAGTCATAAAAATGCAAAACAAATATGTTCTGATTTCTGAGAAAGCCTAGAAGAGCCCCCAGGCAATATGTATTCAAGGGCTATGTAGCCAGGTGTTCCCCTCTGGGGTTGTATTCAACGTGATCTCTTGAGAATTAAGCTAGTAGTGAGGAAACACAGAAGAAAAAATTTCTGCTGTAAATAAAATCCTGATAGAAAAAGCATACCAGGGAATTTTGGTTGATAATTGTTTTGCTAATTTATTGCCTCTCACTTTATCTCTAAAAATAAAACATTATTTTGCCCTTATTCAAATAATTTTCACTACTGCAGGAATTCTGGTAACCTGATCATATATATCTATCTTTATTATGAGACCTTCAATTGTTTAAAGTTACCATATTTTATAATATGATATATATATATAGTCGATTGAAAAACTGATGTAGTCAAGAACACACCTTGCCTAATATAACTGCTACATTGAATTCATTTACATCATAATAATTTCTCAGTTCTTTAAAACAGAAGTTTAAAAGCAGATTCATTATGTGGTTCATTAGATTGAATTTTGTGGTCAGACAAACCCAGGTTTTGTTTCTTTTGTGTGTGTGAGACGGAGTCTCGCTCTGTCGCCCAGGCTGGAGTGCAGTGGCGCGATCTTTGCTCACTGACACCTCCACCTCCCAGGTTCAAGCAATTCTCCTGCCTCAGCCTCCTGAGTAGCTGGGATTACAGGTGTGTGCCACGAAGCCTGGCTAATTTTGTATTTTTAGTATAGACGGGGTTTCACCATGTTTGCCAGGCTGATCTCGAACTCGAACTCCTGACCTCAAGTGATCCACCTTCCTCGGTCTCCCAAAGTGCTGGGATTATAGGTGTGAGCCACCGCACCCAGCCCAAACCCAGGTTATAATTATGACCTTCCTGTTTGCTAGGTGAACTCCTTAATATTCTGCATGTCTCTGTTTTCTAATCTGGTAATGAGGATCCTAATGCTTACCTTCTTCAGAGATTATTACTGGTATTAAATAACATTATTTTAAATGTCTCTGTCTGCCTGCAATGGTGCTGAATGAACAGTAGCTGCCTTCTCTGTTTTTCCCCAAACAAGTCCTCCCCATGTCTCTCTAAGTTCTCTGCACTAATTTCAAAGTTAATGAAAAACAACTATCCATCTCTTTAATACTATTCAGATTTTAAGCCTGTGATTTTGTATATAAAATATTCTCAATCATACAGAACAGTGTACTTTTAGAGAAAGGGCAAGGTTCCTATTTTGCTTGTTTAAAAAAAAAAGTAATTTAGAATGAATGGGAGTTCATTTTTAAGTCAACATCTATTTCCCTTTTTTGTCACTCTACTTTCTTTCAGAATCTTTCCATGCCACTTCCAGCAGGAGTTACACATGGGTGCCCTGGCTTCCTTAGTTGTATTGCAGAATAGTTATTGTAAACAGAAAGTCTTTCACTGCCAAATTTGAACTTGGAGTATTGGGTCTTCCCTAATTTGAGAAACTCATTCAAGTGTGTAACTATATAGGAAATGTATTACTTTTTAAGTTTGGAGAGGCTTGGAAATATTGCTGGAACACAACGAAAAAAGGAAATGAAATAAAACCTCATTAGCTCTGTCCCTAATTCTTTTGTAAGCAGATAGCAGTTCCCTTGAAATGGAAAACTGGGAAAAAGGCCACAAAGAAATTATGATTATTCTCCTAAGATCACATAGGAATGAAGTACAACAGCTATGAGCATAAGCTAAGATGATTTAGGATGCTAAATTTTGGCTAAGAAAACATATACACTTTTCCAGCTTAGGAAGAGATTCACGTATCCAACACTACATCTTCTTTACATTTTAATTTTTACTTCATCTGAAAAATTGTAAGTTAAAAAAAGTTGTAGATAATATATAAGAAAACACAAAACAAGTTCAAGCCCACACAATTATTTTTTATATATTCTAGTTATTTCTCACTGATCATTTTGTTGAAAATACATGGGATATATCAATGTCCTGACCGCATGAAAAAAATTTCAGTGAACATCCCTAAAAGAAAAGACGCATATCCATCCTTTATTCCCCATACCCAACAAAATGAGAACATAAACATTTAGTCCCTAAAAGTTTTGAGTTGCCAGAAAAACAAAGAAATATAGTTACACACCCATTTTTAACCATATGTAGAACCTAGCTCTGATAGACTTGAAACAACACTATTTTCCCCAATGATTTCTAAAAGCAGCAAACCATGAAATACAATTTCATTTTCTTCTAATGGTAATAGAAGATATTTCATGTCGCTACCAAACATATACTGTATATTCTCGTCTCTTCAAAGTCTATTTTTTATTAGCTTAAAACCCTGAGCTGTTAAATGTAGCATAAAACTTCTGTGAAATTACACTGCTTTGCATCAGGGGAAAAGATTCTTTTAATTGGATGATTGCAGAAGAGGAGAGAAAAAGGAGAGAGCCTTTAAAAGTTTGGGTAGTTCAGATTTTAAAAACCTGGATGCTTCAGCAAAGTTGCCAATCCTCTGAGCTTTGACTATTGTTACTAATGTAGCACTTACAGGTACTGTAAATTAGATCTTGAGCACACTATGGGCCAAATACCATCCTTTTATACTCATGTGTAACCTTTAACAGGTTTCAATGGGAAATGTGCATGGTTACTCGAAAGCGGTTTTCCCATTATTTTTCTACTCTAAATCTGGTACAAAATAAGGCAATTAGAAGAAACATGTTAAAAAATTAATAGTAATAATAACTTTAATTTTGTATAGACTTTTCCAATTACAAAGTTTTACACAACATAACATTATATCTGTATTATCAAATAAGTTTGTGTGTATAAAATCATATTAAAGCATCTTCAATATCAAAATTTAACATCAGTGTATCTGAGAAGATGATTGTTTAGATTTATGTTTGACAGAGTAGCATTTTGAAAAGAATAAAATTTTGAATTCAATTCTGTTAAATGGTCAAACATGTTAATTTTAATAATAGGAGTAATTTATACTTTATATAATCTATAAACATTCTTTTATAATGGTTTTTAGTTTATATTTTTCTTGTATGTTTGTAAATCTGTCTTTTGTTTTCCTTTTTTTTTTTGCTTGTTTGCATATTTCTTTTTCAGTTTTCTGAAAAAGTTTAGCTATATTACGTTTTTATTTTTCTGGTTCATTGTCTTGGAAACTCTTCACCAGGATACAGGCTTCCAACAAGGCATATTCTGAGGAAGCATCCTAAGTCATTATCACAAGTGGTTGAATTTCTGAGAAGTAATGTCAGTTTTGAGCTACTTCCATTATATAACCTAGGATAAACCCTGTGCATTCTAGTTATTCAACAGGACTTGGTATTTCCTAAGCCTGTATCAGGATGCATTAACTGATTTAATAGTCAGAGTTCTTTAATTGTTTGTTATTTTGTTTTATTCATTTACATTTTTTACAAACAAGAAGAACACTGTGATCTTCAGATCTTCAGACCAATAAATAAGCAAAAACAATGTTGAATGCTATTGTGCAAAATGAAAGCCATCAATAAACAATATCTGCTGTGCGTTTTTGCTTGTACCTAAGTTGACAAAACAAAGGATATCTCTACTTTTGCCTAAGAGAGAGAACAATCATAGCAATAAACATAATGAATAAATACATTTTATAGCCTGATGGAAGATGAAGATGGTAATTCCTATAGATAAAGAACAGGGTCACAAAGATCAGGTTTATGGAGGAGAGTTGCTTGTAATTAGTCCTAGCCCTAGTCAAGGAGGTGAGGGAATGGTCAAGAAATTAGATGAGAGAGGAGTGTTCTAGAGATGGAGGGGAAAGGATGTAAATTTGAAAATATGCCTGATGACTTTCAGGACCAGCTGAAGAGTAAATAGTGAAAATAGCAAGGAAAGGTGAGGTTAGAGAAAGATGGGTAGGAATACAATACGAAAGGTCATTGTCAACTTTAATTCTTATTTAGGTGTGAAAACTCTAACAGACTTTGAGTGACACAAAGTGGCTTTTAACAAGATCATTCTGGTTTCTCAGTTTACAGCACATTGCAGGAAGCTAGGGGCAGAGAAAATCATTTAACATTTTATCTACTTTTTTGTATAAATTTAGGGGGTACAAGTGCAGTTTTGTTACATGGGCATATTGTGTCACAGCGGAGTGTAGGCTTTTAATTTACCTTCATCAGAATTGTATATATTGTATCCATAAGTAATTGCTCATCTCCTACCCTCCTCTCACCTTCCCATCCAGTGTTTGCTATTTCACACTGTATGTCCATGTGTGCGATGATTTAGCTTCCTCTTATAAGTGATTACATGAAGTATTTCAATTTCTGTTTCTGAGTTATTTCACTTAAGATAATGGCTTCCAGGGAACGGGGCTCACGCCTGTAATCCCAGCACTTTGGGAGGCCGAGGCAGGTGGATCATGAGGTCAGGGGATGGAGACCATCCTAGCTAACACGGTGAAACCCTATCTCTACTAAAAATACAAAAAAACAAATTATCCAGGCATGGTGGCACGTGCCTGTAGTCCCAGCTACTCCGGAGGCTGAGGCAGGAGAATGGCATGAACCCAGGAGGCAGAGCTTGCAGTGAGCCAAGATCACGCCACTACACTCCAGCCTGAGTGACAGAGCGAGACTCTGTCTCAAAAAAAAAAAAAAAAAGAAGATAATGCCTTACAGTTTCATCCATATTGCTGCAAAAGACATGATTTCATGTTTTATGACGGAGTAGTATTCGTGTGTGTGTGTGTGTGTGTGTATTTCACATTTTCTTTATCCAGTTATCTGTTTTAGACACTTAGGTTGATGCCATATCTTTGCTATTGTGAAGAGTCCTGCTGCAAACATGAATGCAGGTATATTTTATATAATAATTTTTTTTTGGCAGGGGGATTAGATACCCTATAGTGGGATGCTGGATTGAATGGTAGTTCTATCTCTAGTTCTTTGATACATCTTCATACTGTTTTCCATAGATGTTGTACTAATTTACATTCACACCAAATGTGTATAAGCATTCACTTTTCTCCACATCCTTGCCAAAATCTGTTATTTTCTAACTTTTTAGTAATAGCCATTCTGACTTATGTAAGATGGCTATCTTGTGGTTTTAATTTTCATTTCTCGGCTGATAAGTGGTGCTGAGCAATTTTTCATATGCTTGTTGTTGCACTGAGTTGCTTGTAGATTCTGGATATTAGTATTTTTCAGTTGCATAGTTTAAAGATATTTTCACCCAATCTGTAGGTTGTCTGTTTACTCTATGATTATAACTTTTGCTGTGCAGAGGCTTTTTAGTTTAATTCGGTCATATTTGTCTAGTTTTGTTTTGGTTTCATTTGCTTTTGAGGTCCTAGTCATAAATTATTTACCTAGGCCAGTGTCTAAAAGAGTTTTTCCTAGGTTTTCTTCTAAAATATTTATAATTTCATTTGATTTTTGTTTTTAATTCTGTTTATGCAGTGAATCACATTTATTGATTTTTGTATGTTGAACCATCCTTGCATTCCTGGAGTAAAACCCACTTGATCATGGTGTATTTTATTTTATTTTATGATGTGCTGTTGGATACAGTATTTTGTTGAGGATATTTGCATGTATGTTCACTATAAATACTGATCTATATTATCTTTCTTTTGTGTGTGTGTGTGTCCTTGTCTTGCTTTGTATCAGAGTGATATTGGCTTGGTATAATGTGCTAGAGAGGATTCTTTACTGCTCAATTTTCAAGAACAGTTTTCGTAGGCCTGGTATCAGTTCTTTGTATGTTTGGTAGGATTCAAGTATGAATCCACCTGTTCCTGGGCTTTGTTTGTTTGTTTATATATTTGTTAGTACAGATTTAATCTCACTACCTATTATTTTGGTGCAAAAGTAATTGTGGTTTTGCCATTGAAAGAAACAGCAGAAACCACAATTACATTTGCACTAACCTAATATTCTATTTGGGATTTCTATTTCTTTCTTCTACATGCTTGAAAAGTTACATATTTCTGAAAATTCATTAATTTCCTCTAGGTTTTCTAGTTTATGAGTGTAGAGATATTCATAGTAGTCTCTGAGGATTTTTGGCGTTTCTCTAGTATCAGTTGTAATGTCTTCTTTTTCATTTGTGATTGTGTCTATTTGAATCTTCTCTCCTTGTTTCTCACTTAATGTAGCTAGTGGTCTATCAATTTTGTTCATCCTTTCAAATAATTTCTTGTGTTGTTGATTCTTTGTAATTTTTTTGGTTTCTGTTTCATTTAGTCCTGCTCTGATCTTTGCTATTTGTCTTCTACTAGCTATGAAGACACTTTTTAGTTTAAGCCCCATTTGTCTTGTTTTGTTTGTGTTACATTTGCTTTCCAGGTCTCAGTCATAAATTCTTTGCCTAGGCCAATGACCGGAACAGTTTTTCCTAGGTTCTTTTCTAGTATTTTTATAGTTACAGGTCTTACATTTAAGTCTTTAATCCATCTTGAGTTATCTTTGTATATGTGAGATGTAGGGGTCCAGTTTTATCCTTCTAGACATGGCAGTCTGATTTTCCCAGCACCGTTTATTGAATAGGGTATAATTTTCCCAACATATGTTTTTGTCGACTTTGTCGAAGAGCAGTTGACCGTAGGTCTATGGCTTCATATCTGGATTCTCTGTTCTAGTGATCTATATTTTGATTTTTATCTAGTGACAAAAATCCATGTGTTGATTTTATTTAGTGATTAACACATGGATCTATGTGTTGATTTTTATACCAGTACCATGCTATTTTGGTTACTATACCTCATAGCATTATTTGAAGTCAGGTAATGTGATGCCTCTAGCTTTTTTCTTTTTGCTTAGGATTGCTTCAGTTATTCAGGCTCCTTTCTGCTTCCATATTAATTTTAGGATTTTTTTTCCTAATTCTGTGCAACATTACATTGTAATTCTAATGGGAATTGCATTGAATCAGAAGCCTGCTTTAGTCAGTGTGGTCATTTTAATGATACTGATTCTTCTGATTCATGAGCATGGGATATTTTTCCCATTTGTTCATGTCATCTAATCTACCATCTTGAAGAAAAAAAAAACCACAACATTTTAAATGAATAAAATGAAGGCTGAAATAACAATGTGAACTCAGGCAGATACTATGTAGCTTCTTAGGTTTTTATAAAATTGCAAAGTAAGTAAATTAATATCCAATGCTCCTAGATTTTCTATAACCTTTTTTCTTACTTCCTCTGTGCACATTTCTTTTTGTCAGACTTAATCTTAGCAAAGGATTCAATACCCACAAATTAAGCATATTTCTTTGACTTTTTAATGAGTTACCTGCATTTTAACCTGGAGGAACCCACAGGAATAATTTTCAAATGGTTAAATGTCAAGCCTTAAAAACCATGAATAATTATTTTTGGCTAAGAATAAAATTTAGATCCGTGGTGAACCCCAGTAATTTCTGGCTTTTGGGATTTTTAATGGGAATAATTTATTATAAATGTTTCTCTCCATCAGAAAATTTAAAAAATTTAAAAGGCACAATATTTTTGTTTGAGGCAGGTTGATAAGTCTACTAATTTCTCTAAAAATGTCATCGAATTATTACACAGAAACAATTACTTGCCAGGCAAGAATCAAGGCATTAGAGATAAAATCTGATTTACATACTGCACTTGTCTCTTCTCAGTGTTCTCATAGTATAAATTGGAGACAATAGGTAAGTAAACAATGGGAGGGTGTTGGAGAGAGATCTATTGTAGAGGGAAGTATCTATGCTTATGACCGTTTATCTAAACATCATTCTCATCTTTGATTTCTGTTTAATCATCACTACGATTCACCTCAATGCAGTTTCTTTTCTTATTTCTAAGAATAGTACTATATTCTGTCTGTCACACAGGCTCTTTCACCTGGAATTGTCACTAACCTCTCATTTCCTCACTTTCAACTTTAAATTTGGTTCTAGAATAATTCCTTGGAATTTAATAAAAGCATATTCAATTAAATTGAATATAATATGTATGGCCTTTTTTCAAAATTTTTTCTTCATATCATTTTAATGACTCCTCTATACTCATAAGAGCTTAAGTTTCAAAGCATTAGCTTGTAATTTTTTACACATACATACCCAAATACGAAGATAATTTTAATACCTTATATAAATAAATAAATAATAAAATAAATAAATAAAATATATTTATTTTCAATAAATGTAAATATTATCTTGATATTTATTTTGCACTCACAATTATTACTGATTTAATAACTTGATATGAAACATCCTTGTTTTCAGAAGTGTACTGTGAGTTTGGATATTGCTCCTTTTTATTGCCACAAAAGAGTCCATACGCATTTAGCAGCCAGAGCATAAAGCCCATAGGGTGACTTTGGCAACAGAGTTTCTAATATAAAGTCGATGTAAAAGTATGCAGGAGAGAAAGAGAAAGAAAATAAGAAAAATAATTAGGCCAGACCTCAAAAATAATGCTTATTTAAATTAGATGTGATAGTGATAGGTAATAAAACTTCAAGGGCCAAACAAATTAGGAAATGAATGATGTGAAATGGAATCAGCTCACAGGAGCAATGACAATGGATGGAACCAAAGAAAGAATATATTTATGAATTACAGAGAAAAAACTTTAGATTAATGAAGAGGAGATTTTATCATATCAACAGAGCAATTGAGACGAGTGGTCCATAAAGCTTTATGACTTTAGCATGAATTCTGGTGGAAAGAAATATTTTAGTAGATCATGTTAATCTAATTTTACTATCCTTAAATGTAATGGCTTTTAAAATTGTTAGCTGAACAATTCAAGGTGGCATTTTCCTACATCAATATAAGCAGTCTCTTGTGGCCTTTTAGGAATACTGAGCTACTGATTAGTTAAGTGACAGTGATCCTTTTTCAAAACAAATGCTATATAGAGATTTTACTAATTTCCCTACTTAATTAAGAAATGATATTTATTTCCCCTAAGGACAAAAATTTTCAATGGTACTGACGATCATATATTAGATGGTAAAGTGGATTACTGAAAGTTAGTGCCACTCTAATTAAAAATTTGATTCATCCCACCCAAGACAAAAATGGGGACTGAATTATATATCCCATTGAATAAATTAATTCCACACACAAGTTTTAAGTTCCTGAAGTCTTTAACTTCAGCTGTGGCTCTAAAAAAATCAACATGACTCTAATTTATAAAATATAGTAACGTTAAAATTTTCATATGATTGTGAGGATAGAGTTAGGTAATAAACTAAATAACTATGTTGTTTAAAAATTTACAAATGCATAGGAGATCTGTAAACATTAAAATAGGATTTAATTTTTCAATAGATATTGTTCTGATGTTTGAAATGTTCTGGAAGTGTTCATATAGAGGAGTATGCTGTCCAATATGGTATTTACCAGTTATTGATGGCTACTGAGCACTTCAAATGTAGCTCATGTGATGAGGACATAAACTTTTTATTTGTATTTACTTTCAATTAATTTAAATTTAAATACTCATATGGGGCTAGAAGCTCCAATATTGGGCAATGCAAGTCTAGAACTCACATCTTAAATTTGATTTGATCGTTGAATACATCAAGTTTGTAGTTCATGTAGCTGCTGGGAGGTATTGCTACAATCAGACAATCAGAGGACTCAAAGTTTGCAATAGAGATTTAGGGTAAACTGTGAGCAAGACACTTTTAGTGATGAATTTCTAATTAATTTATTAATTTCAGTACTGAGTTAGCTCTATAATTAAGTCTTAATATGCATATTACTTTAAGTTAATTATAAATACTAATTCTTGGTTTTATCAATCACAAATGGGTGTAGGGGGTAGAAAATGTGAATAAAAATATTGGAGAGTTAACTTATGTACTAGTCTTACAGTGAGAGGTGAATAGCTTATGTTTGGTACAGATTAGCTACATTTAGTCAAAGCAAACATTGTAGAAAAATAAACATAGTGCATCTTTTGAATATGTAAGTATTTTTTAGTGACAATTTGATTATTCTTTGGATTTTAGAAATATGTAGACCTGAAGCTTCCCTTGAACCAGGATTAATTAAAGACGATATTGCTAATGAACACCAGACAGTATAACTGGTGTTCTTGCTATGCTTTTATGTATGTGCTCTAGGCAGAGCTTTTACTAGCTTACACATCTCTACGCTAATTTTTAAGCCTTTTCAAGAATTTTGCCACTGCTGAGCTGAGCTCCGAGCCAAAGGAGAAGCTGAATTTTAGCCACTTTGGTGGAAGCAGCTTTCATGCCCCTCAGGCTTATACTTAAATCTGTCTTTACTCTAGGAAACTTCATAGAGCTCTCTTGGCCTCTGTGCCCCTTTGGTTTCTAAACTACAAGGGAACCCAGCCCTTTCTTCCTTAAAAAAGACACTTTTAGGACTTTACTTATCATTTATTTATTTATTTTTTTAGAGGCAGAGTCTCTGTCACCCAGGCTGGAGTGCAGTGGTGTGATCTTGGCTCACTGCAACCTCCACCTCCTTGGTTCAAGCGATTCTCCTGCCTCAGCCACACAAGTAGCTGGGACTACAGGGACCTCCATTAATAACTACTAGGACTTTAAGCCTTTTCCCCTAGAACAAAATTCTCTGGTGCTTCATTTTTCCTTGACTTAGATTAATCTCAATTTTACAGTTTACTACTCAAAGTGTTGGCCTTGGACTAGCAGTGTAGCTTCACTTTGGAGTTTGTTAGGAGTGCAGAATATGAGGCCCCACACCAGACGTACTCAACAAGAATCAACATCTTATGATCCCCATGTGTTTCATAGGTACATAAAAGTTTAAGTACTGTATATAGCACACTTCTTCTTGTTTGCTCCGTAAGAATACAAAGGTATTTTATTAATTGAATTTGTTTTTATAGTACTTCCTTAAATGAGCCAAACTTCATGATCATCAACCAGTATATGCCCCGTTTTTCCATTCCAGATCATTCTTTACATTTTATTTCTTTCTTAACTTTTTTTTTAAAAATTAAGACAAGTATAAGAAAGAGCCAGACATTCATTTTTCCCTTGTCTTAATGTAAAGTATAAGTGTGCATATTCATTGTCTCATCTGTCCTGCACTCCTCTCACTTTAGGAGCAACTCTGTAGAGTACGAGGACTATTTGTTTCTATAAGTAGGTATTTGGTACCTCTTAGAATATTATCTACCTGTCCTACAAACCATATAGTCCATTCTAGTTTTAAATTTTTTTTTTGAGACAGATATTCGCTCATGTTTCCCAGGCTGTAGTGCAATGGCGCGATCTCGGCTCACCTCAACCTCTACCTCCCAGGTTCAAGCGATTCTCCTGCCTCAGTCTCCCGAGTAGCTGGGATTACAGGCATGCGCCACCACACCTGGCTAATTTTGTATTTTTAGTAGAGACGGGGTTTCTCCATGCTTGTCAGGCTGGTCTTGAACTCCTGACCTCAGTTGATCCGCCTGCCTCAGCCTCCCAAAGTGCTGGGATTACAGGCATGAGCCCCCACATCTGGCCTTAAAATGTTTTCTTTAAAAACTTAAATTTTCAGCTGGGTGCGGTGGCTCATACCTGTAATCCAAGCACTTTCTGGGGCCGACATGGGCAGATCACCTGAGGTTAGGAGTTCGAGACCAGCCTGGCCAACATGGTGAATCCTTGTCTCTACAAAAACACAAAAATTAGCTGGGTGTGTTAGGGTGCGCTTATAATCCCAGCTACTCAGGAGGCTGAGGCAGGAGAATCGCTTGAATCTGGGAGGCAGAGGTTGCAGTGAGCCGAGACCATAGCACTGTACTCCAGCCTGGGCAACAAGAAGGAAACTCCACCTCAAACAAAACAAAACAAAACAAAAACTTGATTTTCCTTATTATCTGAAAACACAGTAAGTTTTTCATGAAAATCTCAGTGCTAAGCATTGTGAGATTCACTAGCTATTCTCATGCAGATCTTAATGTAGGGACTAATGTCTATCAGATGCATTCCTAATCTGATTTTTTTAATAGTTTTTTTATTGACAGTAATTCATCAGAGATAAGTACTAGTTTCCTTTTACATGTAAAATATTCGGTATAATTGTATTGATTGAATTATAGCATCAACTATTTTAACAATAAATTATTTCTACTCTACACATCCACTGAGTACACATTATGAGTAACACTATGATAACTGCTGAAATATAGAAGTAAAAATTAGAGTTCTTATTTTGTAGTAGCACAAAGACACTGAAAAGCAAGATAGAGCTTTCTTAGAAAAATATTAGCGTTAAAAATGTGGCCATTACTTGGCGTGAACCTGGGAGGCGGAGCTTGCAGTGAGCCGACATCATGCCGCTGCACTCCAGTCGGGACGACAGAGCAAGACTCCATCTCAAAAAAAAAAAAAAAAAAAAAAAAAAAGCAGCCATTACTAAATAAAAAATATGAAAAAAAAGTACTAACAGGTAGCACACTTTGCTAGATTCAAAATAAATTTTATAGTATCTGATTCTAAACAGCATGTTATGTTATAGATGAATTCTTAAAGAGAATAGTTATATAAAAAATTCTAATTTATTTTGGAAAATTAAATTTCTGTCAAAACCTGTAATGTTTATGAACAGACACACTTTTAGCATGTCAACAGAGTTGTTAGGTTGTCTTAATCCTTCAGTGGCTACCTGCACTTTCCCTTCAATTCGTCAGGCACCTCTGAGGCTGTCCTTATATCTTCATCAATTGTCTTCAACAAAATGGATGAGACTATGAATAGAAGCTCATTGTCATGAAAGTCATATGAGAAATAAATTTGCTGAGTAATTAAAAGATTATAAATTCATGTTAATTGATTGTTCAATTTTCTTGAAAACAGATGATTATTCTGATTTTAATATGTTTGGCAGATTTTAAATTATATACTTGTTTTTCAAAATAGAGCTTGGTAAGAGTGACGTACCTTATCATATCTTTAAAAGAATTATTTTTTATTGTAAGTAATTAGTGTCCTAATCTAGCCATATATACAAGAATTCAGATGAAAAGTTTACTGGTTGAATTAATCTACACTATCATAGAACTGTGAAAACACGCAATAAAGTTAGTTTTTTTCTTTTTTTTTTTCAAGAAATGCTTTAGCAAACCAAAACCTGTTTTTCGATAGCCATCTCTCCTATAGATCTCTAATAAAAGAGCACTTTTTCACATATTTTTAAGTAGCTATTCCATTATAAACACCTTCCCTCAATTTGAAATCAATATTTTAAATACTGGAGAAAAGGCAAATCTAATATATATCTTCTAAAATAGTTCTTACATAGTAGCAAAACCTCTGATTATGACTTTAATTTTAAACCACTCCAGTTTGCCTCACACTGTCCTGATTCTAGGATTGAAATGTCCACATTCTAGGAAACTCCTCAGTTGCAGGGCTACTTGGATGATTGGTCACCATCATGTACCATTTTATTGCCATAATATTTTAATATTCAAAGTGTAAAAATGTGTCTTATACGGGAATTCAGAGCTTATTGGGATGTCTATAGTGATAACTTTAACATTAATTGCTAAAGCCTTTGTTATTTTAAAACCCATTAATTAAGCACATATTTTTAAAGTGTTTTTTATGTTAAAAATTTCAATAGATCATGCTCTATGTCCTTAAGGAACTCATAGCTTCACCAAAGAACAAGGCATGCAAAATAATAAATTATAAATATGAGGTTGGAAATGTTAAAGCAAATTTATTCTAAACACAGAAGACTTAGACGATTACTTTACCTAGGAGGAATTAAGGAAGTCCTCCATTAGTCCTAATTAAAGAAGTTGTGGTATTTTAGGAGAAATAGGAGTTAACCAAAAGAGAGGAAAGGAGGAAAGGATTTCCAGGCTTGACGGTATGAAAATGAAGGCTATACTCAGCGTTTGGTGAGAAATTTAAAGCCATTATAATATAGGATGGATGATGTGGACATACTCATTTGGAAGAGCATTGATGACCAGAATTGAGAAACAGGATTTATCCTATAGGAGTGGTTTAAAAAAAAAAAAAAAAAAGAAAAAGAAAAAGTAAAGCTCAGGACTTAATCAGAATCACCTGGGAAGATTTTAAAATTACAGATTGCTGCACCACTTGCAGCCCAATCCCCCAGAGAACCTGCTGAGCAGATCCTGAGGTGCCAGTCACTTCAATTCATATATTTGTAATGATCTTCATATGATTACGATGTCTGTGGAGATTTAGAACCTCCAGATTTCCCACAGAGAGCCAATAGTGGTAATTAAGCATTTAATTTACATGATTTTATTTGAATTAAAAAATAATTCTAGAAAATTTTTGTAGAGACAGTAGGCCACTAAGATTTCTTTGAATGATGCAGTTGAGAGATAAGGTACTGTACTGAGGCTTTGTCAAGGGAGGAGAAGGTAGTGCTAAATACAAGGAGAATTTTCAAAAGTTGAGGGCAATCTATTTTGTCAGAGTGTGGCTGCCATTTGGTATCCTTGGGGGACTGGTTTTAGGACCTCCTTTCGTACACCAAAATTTACAGATGCTTGAGTCCCTGATATAAAATGGTGTGGCACTTGCATCTAACCTATGCGTATACTCCTATATACTTTAAATCATCTCTAGCTTACTTATAATACTTAATACAATGTTGGTGCCATGTAAATTGTTGTCATAATGTATTGTTTAGGGAATAATGACAAGAAAAAGTCTGTACATGTTCAGTACAAACACAAAAAAATATTTTCCAACTATGAATTCATGGATGTGGAACCCATGGATATGGAGGACCAACTCCATATGTTTTATGAGTACTTGTTATACTAGTTTCTGATACAGTTGATATAGTTTGAATAGAGTACAAATACTATATCTTGAATATCAGTATATAATATGACAATTAATGAGACTATTTTTCTCATGTTTTCCTTTGTATCTGTTTATTTCTTTTTTCATTATTGTATTGATTCATCCACATAGTAATTTTTAACTGCCCACCATATGCCGAACAGTGCTAACTAGATGAATTATTCATTTATAATAAAAATGGTATATTTTCAAAAGGACCATACATTTCATACAGGTATTGACATTAAAGTGTTCTACTTAACTTTTCATTGCGAAGAATTTAGAGGGGCATTTATAATATAAATTGTTACCACTTTTCTGAAGGACAACTTACCTGTGTAACAAAAACACTTAAAGTGTGCAACACATAGTGGATATTTATTTCTGCAAGTAGTTAGGTGTAACAGTTGCTGAAGTAGTATTCTTACCATGTGTATGCTGTATTGTTGGATTGCCATGATAAAACAAATACTATGTCATTTGTGCATATCTTTTTTTTGTAACAAAACAAATTTATACAGGGATTTTAGGACCACAAAACAACTGCTGGTGTGTCACAAGGGAAATATATCGTGGAAATAATATGTTCCATCTATGGTTTTCTTTTTTAAACGTACCACCTTAATACAGAACTGCATCTCTAAATCAAATAACCTTAAGCAATAAATAGAGACTTGCTTACAAGTATTGGCAAAGAAATACCTTTTTTTTTTTACAAGAACAATTTTTTCCTAGTTCATGTGAATTTAGGATAAAAAAGTGCAGCAACAGTAAATCCCTCGTGGTATTCATTCTTAAGGTTTATCACAAATAGTATTAGAGATAACAAAATATAGTCAACACATGCTCCCAGTTTTTCCTGTTTATGGCTTAATAATAATTTGGACATAAAGATGCCTAGTTTATCAGCATGTTATTGGCCCATATTTTATATTTGGGAAATGATATGAATTTTTTCATAAATAATAGAAGATAATATTTTTATGTTTTCATGTCTGTCATGTACTTTACCATATTATTGCTAAAGGCAAAACACTTTCTTGAAGAAGTTTTATTTAGTCTATGCAGGATATTATATTTCAGTCTTAGGTTTTCCAAAGTAAAAGCAATTTTTACATTTCTACAAGGATATATGAGCTTTTAACTTCGTAAAAGAGAAGGATATACTACACATGATGTTCATCTGTTCAGCAGCAAAAAGATCAAGAAGCTAAACAAATATGCCCTCAAGTCTAAAAGTGAAAAATAGATCTTGTAAGCAAGAGAGACGCTAAGGTATTACATTAGAGATAGGTAGCATTTTGGAACCTTAGCTGCAACACACCATTTGTAAAACGTATTTCCCGTAAGTCCTGATGGTAATTGTTATGCATTTTAGTTACATAGGTAGTGTTTTGATATGTACAGAAAAAAAAGTTTATCATTTAAAAGATACCTTATTCCAGAATATATATAAAGAAAGATGTTATTATAGTCATTGCCAGCTACAAATCAGCAAAAAACACTTATGTCAATAAAGAGTATCAAGAATTTTAACTAGCAGTTAAAAATTACTTACTACGTGGATGAATCAATACAATAATGAAAAAAATAGATACAAAGGAAAACATGAGAAAAATAGTCTCATTTTTTGTCATATTATATACTGATATTCAAGATGCAGTATTTGTACTGTATTCAAACTATATCAACTGTATCAGAAACTAGTATAACAAGTATTCGTAAAACATATGGAGTACTTTAATATGAAATGTTTTAACATTATTCTGATTTTTAAAAATTGATACATTTGTTGAGTCATATTTAAATTTTATGATATTTAATTGTAGAGGCATTGAGTTATAGAGATACTGAAAACACTCTTTAAGAATTGTGAGTATACAACCATGATTTCTTAAAGTTTGAGACTTCTATAAAAGCAGTGGTTCCAAAAAAAACTGCAGAAATACACATTCACACATATGTTTACACATAACTTCGTGGGAATCACAGATCAGTTGTAATTTACCCATGACATCAATAAATACATTGTATCTTATCCATGACACCAATTTGGAACCTAGAATAGAAACTCCTATAAAAGTATAGAAGATTTGTTTTACTTCCTTATATACAAGTAGAGTATTGATCCTAATTTTGATTCATTAAAGATGATAACTTTGTGGTTTAAGATTATATTTTGATGGTGAATAATCATCAATATTAATAAAATATATGAAAATATAAATCTTGACTTTAAAATTTCTGTACTTCTCATAAAACTTCTGAGTATGTATGAAAAAAATGTTTGGTTCTTCACGATAAAAGTTTTATGAATATCAAGTTTGAAATATATTACAAACATTTGCCACTTTGTCTCCTCACCTTGGTTCTGTGAAAGAATCATCTGGAAATTAACTTGGAAAGTTTACCTTCCTAGTCTATGGAGGGGAATAGTGAAATATGACAATTAGAAAACTTGTGTTTTATTGCTATTCTGGGCACTAACTATTATTATTATTGTTACGTTTTTGTCTGATAACAACCTATATGTTTTCCAGATCTCCATCTATGCATTCACAAGGCACACGTCTTTCAAGATTACCCTAAATATAACTTTTATCTGAACTCCCTCTCTTTTATATTTCACTTTCATTCTTCAATAGACCAATTTCCTGCATGAACTTGTCCTGGATGAAGCTCATTTTCATAAATGCTATTTTCTTTTGTAATTAGACTGTATATGGGCATCTAATCACTAGCAAAACTGCAGCACTTGAAAACCAAGATTATACTGTAGCATTTGACTCGCTTTTGAAAATATAGTAGATTTTTATTGAATAATGAAAACTTACTGGTTGAGAGAGAAAATTTTCTATATGTTAACAAAAAAGAAGTATAAAATGAAGAAACGTTTCACTAAAAGTCACTCAATATACCAGAGACAATAAATATAAGTGAAACAACTCAAATTCTATAAAAGGAAATTCCTCTTCCCTCACAAAAAATGACTACTATTTTTTCAAACATTCGTTAGAAGTGGATAGTACGTTCTACTTGTAAGTACAGAATTATTTTAAAAATTATAATTAGCAAGTCTGCTAGTCATTCATCGCATACTGCATTTGAACAGTGTTTGAAAAGCAGAAATGGTTTGGTCCAAAATATATTGTAGTTGATATACATATGTGAATTACATTAGTTTTATTAAAACAACAATAAATTAATATTTGCAAATCAATCTCTGGTTTATTTTAGCATCCAAATATGTGTTGTATTTTCTATCCACTTTGCATTTAACAATTGTACATATTTAATAATGTATAAAGAGATAAAAAGTAAACATATTTTCCCCAATGTTAAACAGTCATGCATTAGATTGTGCATGGACATTTTTACTCAATAGTCTATTGGGTAAAATGTTTGGTAATTATTTCCTTAGCTATATGCAGACTTTATAAAAGTGTAAATTTCCCTCTTATACTATGTTTTTAACACTTTAAAAGAAACATATATCTATGTTCTTCAAATATTATTTCTCTAATCTTTGGAAATACAATTTTTTTTTTACTTTTTTTTCTGGTTCAGGGGTGTAAGTGCAGGTTTGTTACATAGGTAAACTTGTGTCATGGGGGATTGTTGTACAGATTATTTCATCACCCCGGTATTAAGCCTAGTAATCATTAGTTACTTTTCCTGATCCTCTCCCTCCTGCCACCCACCACATCCTGATAGGCCCCAGTGTGTGTTGTTCCCCTGTATGTGTTTGTATGTTCTTATCATTTAGTTCCCACTTATAAGTGTGAACATGCAGTATTTGATTTTCTGTTCCTACATTGGTTTGCTAAGGATAATTGCCTCCAGCTTATCCATGTTCTTGCAAAAGACATGGTCTCACTCTTTTTTATGGCTGCATAGTATTCCATGGTATATATGAACTACATTTTTTTTTAAATCCAGTCTATCATTGATGAGTGTTTGGGTTGATTCTATGTCTTTGCTATTATAAGTAGTGCTGCCATGAATATGCGTGTATGTGTCTTTATAACAGAATGATATATATTCCTTGGCATATGTATTAGTCCATTTTCATGTTGCTATAAAGAACTTCCCCAGACTGGATAATATAAAGGAAACAGATTCAATTGACTCACAGACCAGCATGGCTGAAGAGGCCCTGTGAAACTTACAATCATGGCCGAAGTTGAAGGGGAAGCAAGGCACCTCTTCACAAGGTGGCAGGAAGGAGAAATGCTGAGTGAAGGGGGAAGAGTCCCTTATGAAACTGTCAGATCTCATGAGAACTTACTCAGAATAATGAGAACAGCAAGGGGGAACCGACCTCATTATTCAATTATCTCCACTTGGTCTCCCCCTTGACACGTGGGGATTATGTCCTATTAGCCTTATTCTAATGTCTAACAGCATAGATTAGTTCTGCCATTTTTGATGTTTCAAAACATCTAAATGTCTATGCTGTTAGACATTAGAATAGGGCTTACATGGGGCAAGTATAATGACTGGAAGGAGACACAAAGAGCCTCTAGGAGGGTCAAATGTTCTGGTTTTTGATCTGGGTGCTGGCTATGCTAGTGTACTTATTTTGTGAAAATACTATTAGCTTTACAATATGAATTTTAAAGTTGTACTTTGGGGATTCTGGGAATTGCAACTCAAGATGAGGTTTTGGGTGAGAACACAAAGCCTAACCATATCAGGGTATGTACCCAGTAATGGGATTGCTGGGCCAAATGTTATTTCTCCTTTTAGGTTTTTGTGGGATCACCACACTACTCTTTTCTACAAGAGTGGAACTAATTTACACTCCCACCTACAATGTATAAGTGTTCCTTTACCCCACAGCGTCACCAGCATTGTTATTTTTGACTTTTCAATAGTAGCCATTCTGACTGGTGTGAGATGGTATCTCATTCTGGTTTTGATTTGCATTTCTCTAATGATCAATGATGTTGAGCGTTTTTTCATATGATTGTTGGCCACATGTATGTCTTATGCAACGTATCTGTTTATGTCCTTTGCCCAATTTTTAATGGGGTTATTTGTTTTTTTTTTTGTAAATTTGTTTAAGTTTCTTATAGATGCTGGATATTAAACCTTTGTCAGATGCATAGTTTGCAAATATTTTCTCCCATTCTGTAACTTATTTGCTCACTCTGTTAATAGTTTTCTTTGCAATGTGTAAACTCTTTAGTGTAATTAGATCCCATTTGTCAATTTTACCTTTTGTTGCAACTGCTTTTGGTGTCTTTGTCATGAAATTTTTTCCTGTGCCTATGTCCTAAATGGTATTGCCTAAGTTGTCTTTCAGGGTGTTTATAGTGTTGCGTTTTACATTTAAGATTTTGATACATAATGAGTTAATTTTTGTATATGGTATAAGGAAGGGTACCAGTTTCAATATTCTGCATATGGCTAGCCAGTTATCCCAATTCATTATTTTGAAGCTAGAAAACTATCATTGTCTCTGTATTTTTAGAGAAACTGACACTTTTTTAAAATTATACTTTAAGATTTAGGGTACATGTGCACAATGTGCAGGTTAGTTACATATGTATATATGTGCCATGTTGGTGTGCTGAACCCATTAACTCGTCATTTAACATTAGGTATATCTCCTAATGCTACCCCTCCCCCTGCCCCTCAACCCCACAACAGGCCCTAGTGTGTGATGTTCCCCTTCCTGTGTCCATGTGTTCTCATTGTTCAATTCCCACCTATGAGTGAGAACATGCGGTGTTTGGTTTTTTGTCCTTGCGATAGTTTGCTGAGAATGATGGTTTCCACCTTTATCCATGTCCCTACAAAGGATGTGAACTCATCAATTTTTATAGATGCATAGTATTCCATGGTGTACATGTGCCACATTTTCTTAATCCAGTCTGTCATTGTTGGACATTTGGGTTGGTTCCAAGTCTTTGCTATTGTGAATAGTGCTGCAATAAACATACGTGTGCATGTGTCTTTATAGCAGCATGATTTACAATCCTTTGGGTATATACCCAGTAATGGGATGGCTGGGTCAAATGTTAATTCTAGTTCTAGATCCCTGAGGAATCGCCACACTGACTTCCACAACGGTTGAACTAGTTTACAGTCCCAACAACAGTGTAAAAGTGTTCCTATTTCTCCACATCCTCTCCAGCACCTGTTGTTTCCTGACTTTTTAATGATTACCATTCTAACTGGTGTGAGATGGTATCTCATTGTGGTTTTGATTTGCATTTCTCTGATGGCCAGTGATGATGAGCATTTTTTCATGTGTCTGTTGGCTGCATAAATGTCTTCTTTTGAGAAGTGTCTCTTTATATCCTTCGCCCACTTGTTGATGGGGTTGTTTGTTTTTTCTTGTGAATTTATTTGAGTTCATTGTAGATTCTGGATATTAGCCCTTTGTCAGATGAGTAGGTTGCAAAAATTTTCTCCCATTCTGTAGGTTGCCTGTTCACTCTGATGGTAGTTTCTTTTGCTGTGCAGAAGCTCTTTAGTTTAATTAGATCCCATTTGTCAATTTTGGCTTTTGTTGCCATTGCTTTTGGTGTTTTAGACATGAAGTCCTTGCACATGCCTATGTCCTGAATGGTATTGCCTAAGTTCTCTTCTAGGGTTTTTATGGTTTTAGGTCTAACATTTAAGTCTTTAATCCATCTTGAATTAATTTTTGTATAAGGTGTGAGGAAAGGATCCAGTTTCAGCTTTCTACATATGGCTGGCCAGTTTTCCCAGCACCGTTTATTAAATAGGGACTCCTTTCCTCATTTCTTGTTTTTGTCAAAGATTAGGTAGTTGTAGATATGCAGCATTATTTCTGAGGGCTCTGTTCTGTTCCATTGATCTGTATCTCTGTTTTGGTACCAGTACCATGCTGTTTTGGTTACTGTAGCCTTGTAGTATAGTTTGAAGTGAGGTAGCGTGATGCCTCCAACTTTGTTCTTTTGGATTAGGATTGACTTGGCGATGCAGGCTCTTTTTTGGTTCCATATGAACTTTAAAGTAGTTTTTTCCAATTCTGTGAAGAAAGTCATTGGTAGCTTGATGGGGATGGCATTGAATCTATAAATTACCTTGGGCAGTATGGCCATTTTCACAATATTGATTCTTCCTACCCATGAGCATGGAATGTTCTTCCATTTGTTTGTATCCTCTTTTATTTCATTGAGCAGTGGTTTGTAGTTCTCCTTGAAGAGGTCCTTCACATCCATTGTAAGTTGGATTCATAGGTATTTTATTCTTTTTGAAGCAATTGTGAATAGGAGTTCACTCATGATTTGGCTTTCTGTTTGTCTGTTATTTGTGTATAAGAATGCTTGTGATTTTTGCACATTGATTTTGTATCCTAAGACTTTGCTGAAGTTGCTTATCAGCTAAAGGAGATTTTGGGCTGAGAAAACGGGTTTTCTAGATATACAATCATGTCATCTGCAAACAGGGACAATTTGACTTCCTCTTTTCCCAATTGAATACCCTTTATTTCCTTCCCCGCCTGATTGCCCTGGCCAGAACTTCCAACACTATGTTGAATGGGAGTGGTGAGAGAGGGCATCCCTGTCTTGTGCCAGTTTTCAAAGGGAATGCTTCCAGTTTCTGCCCATTCAGTATGATATTGGCTGTGGGTTTGTCATAGATAGCTCTTATTATTTTGTGATACGTCCCATCAATACCTAATTTATTGAGAGTTTGTAGCATGAAGCATTGTTGAATTTTGTCAAAGGCCTTTTCTGCATCTATTGAGATAATCATGTGGTTTTTGTCTTTGGTTCTGTTTATATGCTGGATTAAGTTTACTGGTTTGCATTTGTTGAACCAGCCTTGCATCCCAGTAATGAAGCCCACTTGATTATGGTCGATAAGCTTTTTGATGTGCTGCTGGATTCAGTTTGCCAGTATTTTATTGAGGATTTTTTCATCGATGTTCATCAGGGATATTGGTCTAAAATTCTCTTTTTTTCTTGTGTCTCTGCCAGGCTTTGGTATCAGGATGATGCTGGCCTCATAAAATGAGTTAGGGAAGATTTCCTCTTTTTCTATTGATTGGAATAGTTTCAGAAGGAATGGTACCAGCTCCTTCTTGTACCTCTGGTAGAATTTGGCTGTGAATCCATCTGGTCCTGGACTTTTTTTGGTTGGTAAGCTATTAATTATTGCCTCAATTTCAGAGCCTGTTATTGGCCTATTCGGAGATTCAGCTTCTTCCTGGTTTAGTCTTGGAAGAGTTTATATGTCGAGGAATTTATCCATTTTTTTCTAGATTTTCTGGTTTATTTGCGTAGAGGTGTTCATAGTATTCTCTGATGGTAGTTTGTATTTCTTTGGGATCGGTGGTGATACCCCCTTTATCATTTTTTATTGCGTCTATTTGATTCTTCTCTCATTTCTTCTTTATTAGTCTTGCTAGCAGTCTATCAATTTTGTTGATCTTTTCAAAAAACCAGCTCCTGGATTCATTGATTTTTTGAAGGGTTTTTGTGTCTCTATTTCCTTCAGTTCTGCTCTGATCTTAGTTATTTCTTGCCTTCTGCTAGCTTTTGAATGTGTTTGCTCTTGCTTTTGAATGTGGCCTGCCTTGCTAGATTGGGGAAGTTCTCCTGGATAATATCCTGCAGAGTGTTTTCCAACTTGGTTCCATTCTCCCCATCACTTTCAGGTACACCAATCAGATGTAGATTTGGTCTTTTCACATAGTCCCATATTTCTTGGAGGCTTTGTTCATTTCTTTTTATTCTTTTTTCTCTAAACTTCTCTTCTCGCTTCATTTCATTCATTTGATCTTCCATCACTGATACTCTCTTCCAGTTGATCAAATTGGCTACTAAGGCTTGTGCATTCGTCATGTAGTTCTCATGCCGTGGTTTTCAGCTTCATCAGGTCCTTTAAGGACTTATCTGCATTGGTTATTCTAGTTAGCCATTCTTCTAATTTTTTTTTCAAGGTTTTAAACTTCTTTGCCATGGGTTCGAACTTCCTCCTTTAGCTCAGAGTAGTTTGATCGTCTGAAGCCTTCTTCTCTCAACTCATCATTCTCCATCCAGCTTTGTTCCGTTGCTGGTGAGGAGCTGCATTCCTTTGAAGGAGGAGAGGCCCTCTGATTTTTAGAGTTTCCAGTTTTTCTGCTCTGTTTTTTCCCCATCTTTGTGGTTTTATCTACCTTTGGTCTTTGATGATGGTGACGTACAGATGGGGTTTTGGTGTGGATGTCCTTCCTGTTTGTTAGTTTTCCTTCTAACAGTGAGGACCCTCAGCTGCAGGTCTGTTGGAATTTGCTGGAGGTCCACTCCAGACCCTGTTTGCCTGGGTATCAGCAGCGGAGGTTGCAGAACAGCAGCTATTGGTAAACAGCAAATGTTGCTGCCTGATTGTTCCTCTGGAAGTTTTGTCTCAGAGGAGTACTAGGCTGTGTGAGGTGTCAGTCTGCCCCTACTGGGGGATGCCACCCAGTTAGGCTACTCAGGGTTCAGGGATCCACTTGAGGAGGCAGTCTGTACGTTCTCAGATCTCCAGCTGCATACTGGGGAATGACTACTCTCTTCAAAGCTGTCAGACAGGGACATTTAAGTCTGCAGAGATTTCTGCTGCCTTTTGTTTGGCTATGCCCTGCCCCCAGAGGTGGAGTCTACAGAGGCAGGCAGGCCTCCTTGAGCTGTGGTGGTCTCCACCCAGTTCAAGCTTCCTGGCCACTTTGTTTACCTACTCAAGCCTGGGCAATGGTGGGCGCCCCTACCCCAGCCTTGCTGCTGCCTTGCTGTTTGATCTCAGACTGCTGTGCTAGCAATGAGCGAGGCTCCATGTGTGTAGGACCCTCCGAGCCAGGCACGGGATATAATCTCCTGGTGTGCCATTTGATAAGACCATTGGAAAAGCGCAGTATTAGGGTGGGAGTGACCTGATTTTCTAGGTGCCGTCTGTCACCCCTTTCTTTGACTAGGAAAGGGAATTCCCTGACTCTGTGTGCTGCACCCTCTGTCCTGCACCCACTGTCCAACAATCCCCAGTAAGATGAACCTGGTACCTCAGTTGGCAATGCAGAAATCACCCGTCCTCTGCGTCGCTCATGCTGGGAGCTGTAGACTGGAGCTGTTCCTATTCAGCCATCTCTCCGCCCCCCGAGAAACTGACACTTTTAGGCTCATTTAATGTAAAAATGAACTGCTCTGAACTGGTTGTCTATTCAAATATGGTTTTAATATATGAAATTACAAAAACATAAGAATATTTCTAAGAAGAAACTCACTATGTAATAGTCCAAAATCTAAAAACAACTCAAGTATACATCAATAGTAGGATAAATATATAAATTATATAATAACCACTTAGTGAAATACTGCAAATCAATGAAAACGAATCACCACTATACAAAAGATGGATGAATCTCACAAACGTCGTGCTGAATGAAGGAAGCCAGAAACAAAGGGATGCTTATTTTATGATTTCATTCAAAACATCGGAAATGGCAGAACTAATCTACGCTGTTAGACGTTAGAATAGGGCTTACTTGGGGGAAGAATAATGGACTGGAAGGAGGCACAATGGAGGCTCTAGGATGCTGAAATATTCTGGTATTTGTTCTGTGCACTTGCTGTGCTGTTGTAATTATTTTGTGAAAATACCATTAAACTTTACATATGAATTTTGTGCTTTTTGCATGTGCATTATACTGCAATAAAAAAGTTATTTTAAAATGGGAATATATCACCATTTTCTACCATGCATCATTTAAACATAATTTTCATGAAATGCAATAGTGTTATATAATCACTATGTAGTAATCTTAATGCATATTGGTTTAAATTTGCATATTTTAAGTTTTGAAAGGATAACTGTCAGGAAATTAAAGTATATACTATCAGTGATGTTTATAAGTTTTTTATCATTTTTGTTAGTGAAGAACTAACATGTTTATGCTGATAATTGAATATACTGTTTTGTATTACAATGTGAAATCTAGTTTCAGAAAACTTGATAGGGAATGAATGTTTCCTTTAAAGCTTTTCAGAATTAAAATATTGCTTTATTGTTGTAATCTTTTAAAAAGATGCAAAACAATTAACATCAGATTTTTTATAAAGATACAAATTCAAGTAAATAGTACTAATACCATATTTAATTAGAAATCAATAAAAAATCACTTTATTCTTTGTAAATACTTTAGAATACTTATTTCTATTCTGCCATTTTCTTTGTTTTATTTTCTGTTATAAAAGCCAACCAAAAATGACAAAAATATACCAGGAAAAATACACTGGGACATAACTAGGGAGTGGATACGTTATACATATACTACTTTGGCAATATAAAAAGAGTAAATAATCTGTAATTACAGATAGCCCCATGAATATTCACCAGTGATGAACATAATGATCATTTCCACAGTAGAGATACAGAGACTGCAACACTGAAATTATTCAGTCCTCCTGTAAACTAGTTCAACCATTGTGGAAGTCAGTGTGGCGATTCCTCAGGGATCTAGGACTAGAAATACCATTTGACCCAGCAATCCCATTACTGGGTATATACCCAAAGGATTATAAATCATGCTGCTATAAAGACACATGCACATGTATGTTTATTGCAGCACTATTCACAATAGCAAAGACTTGGACCCAACCCAAATGTCCAACAAGGATAGACTGGATTAAGAAAATGTGGCAGATATACACCATGGAATACTATGCAGCCATAAAAAAGGATAAGTTCATGTCTTTTGTAGGGACATGGATGAAGATGGAAACCATCATTCTCAGCAAACTATCGCAAGGACAATAAACCAAACACCGCATGTTCTCACTCATAGGTGGGAATTGAACAATGAGAACACAAGGACACAGGAAGGGGAACATCACACTCCGGGGCCTGTTGTGTGGTGGGGGGAGGGGGGAGGGATAGCATTAGGAGATATACCTAATGTTAAATGATGAGTTAATGGGTTCAGCACACCAACATGGCACATGTATACATATGTAACTAACCTGCACACTGTGCACATGCACCCTAAACCTTAAAGTATAATTTAAAAAAAAAAGAAATTATTCAGTCCTCTAAAGTGAGGGTCTGCTGATTTTTCCATGGATGTGAAAGAAATCGTCACCATTTCTGAAATTAAGTTTTGTTTGTTAAGAAGAAATGGCCTCACTTTTTAGATAGTTTTAAAAATTATCTTTCAAAACACTGCTGCATGGACAAACCATAGAGCACTAGATGTTGTAGATAGATCAGTCCATGCCATGCTATTGCATGAGGTTATATTTTTCTAGTTACATTCACTGCATCATAGCCTGGAGAACAGAAACACAGCATGACAATGTATGCCATGTCTCTAAACCATGCATCTTTAAGAGTCTGATATTCAGACTTTCATTCATTTACCTTCCTTCTTAGCCTTTCGTTTAACACTGATTAAAATACTTCACATGATTAATTATCGCACATTTTTGCGTGATCACAGCTCAGCAATAAGATCCTTTGTTGTAGCTTCATCATATTAATGTGGAAGCTGCTAATTTGAGATAATATTACAAACTCTTCTGTTTCTGGCCTGCTTTTCTTTGTTCCTATCTTCTGCATCTGAGATCCATCACTTAAAACAGCCTTTCCCCAAAGGTAAGCAGCCCTCTTTAAGAGTCTTGCCACTTTTAACATATGAATTAATCTAAGCAAGGGTCAAGAATAAAATAACACGTGGTGTCTCTGCTCAACTAGGTTAGTTTCCCACACCTTCCTGTAACATTATCAGCAGAAGTCATTCACACATAAAGCAATGACCTCAAAATTAAATAGTTGCTTTGGATAAAATTCATTTTATTGTGTAATCTGGGTATTCCTTCTCTGTTTCTCAACTCCACCATGGGACTTTAAAAAAGTAAGTTGTAATGCTGAGATTTCTGTGTCAAGGTTAAAGAGTGAAGAGAATCATTTCAGAGATTAGAGGTGTCACTCATGTTAAGAAACATTATAGGAGATCTCTGGAGGCATGTACCGACATATTAAATTACTACATGGAAAAATAAATTGAAAAAGAAAAGCCCTGAAGTAATGAAAGCTGACTATATTTTCAAAGCGACTACTATTTTAAAAAGAGTATATTTCCTTTATCCATAAACAGGGCAAAAACTAGGTGTGTAACAATATATGATCTTCTTTATGATATTTACATGTTGGTTGTGTCACCTAAACTAGATCAAATGATTTTTAAAATAACATTTATATTGGTAAACTCTTTGAAAATAAATGTAGAAATTTTCTTGTGGCTGGCTTCTAGGTATGGAATTAGGGAAGCAACATGTATTAACTTGAAACTCCTACCCAGGCATTCATTTGAAAGGTACCCAAAATTGTATTTGATAGTAACATAGTTTTGAAAGCTTCTGTTTTCTGTTTTAACAGATTTCCTTCCACACCACTCCATGGACATCATCAAGCCTTTTTATTTAGAATTATGACATTGCTTTTATTTCATTAATTTCACTAGCACAGGTTCAAAGGGACAAGAGTTAGTTTTAGATGTAATATATAATGTAATTAAAAAGTTCCCATCATTTGTGTGTTTTTATAGTCACTACTTACTAGTGTAAGTAGTCTGTACATTCCAATTCTGTTTACTATAGAATTAAAGTTGCAACAGCAACAGTTGTCTGAGACTGTATGTATTATCTTGAACAAGGAAAATAAGATTTTAATAGTTCTGATTGTTATTAAAAGCCTTTATGAAGTAACATTTATAAAACACTTCTAATGGTGGAGATTAATTGTGCCCCTCGGGTATTTTGGTCCAAGTAAATAAGAAGCAACTGATGGTCCCACTAAACAAAATAACTACAAGGAAAATGCAGGAATTTCTTTTCTTCTTGTTAATGAATATTTTGAAGATGGTTAATTTACGGTGATGTAGACATTCTGCAATTGGCTAAAATGTTAAGTCACATGTTTTATATTTATGAAAGCTACTATATTGTAGTGGTGACAATTTGCTGTGTGAATCAGTATGTACAATGAGGAGTGACCCATTTCATACAATAGAAAGTGGTGGTAGTTCACCATAGAAATTATCTGTTGCTATAAGAAATTTCACATATTCTTTGATTTTTAATGATTTCTAAACAAGGCATATAAATATGCTATATACATCATATTACCAAGGACATCCTTTCAAGTGTAACTGCTGAAAAAGAGTCTATTGAATGAATTAGTAAATAAATGATTATTTATTTGCAAGCCTTTTGGTAAAATAGCATTATTTACACAATGAATTTCAGTGTTTTGGCATTGTAACTGTGTCTTATTCTGTTTTGTGCTGCTAAAAGAGAACATCTGAGACTGGGTAATTTATAGAGAACAGTTCTGGAAGCTGGGAAGTCCAAGATTGAGAGACCACACCTGGTGAGGGTGTTCTTGCAGCATCATATCATGGCAGAAGGCATAACATGAACTAAGGAGCAATAACTAACTCATTCCCATGATAATGGCATTAATCCATTCATAAGAGCAGAGTCCTCATAACCTAATCACTTCTTAAAAGTTCCACTCTCAACTGTTGCACTAGGGACTAAGTTCAACACATGAACTTTAGGAGACACATTCAAAACATGGAAGATTATGTCCCAACCAGCTCTCCTTTAAAACCCCCAAATCTGATACTTACCTGATTGATAGAGTATTTAAAATAATAAAATGAGACAACATCTTTAAAACATCTTTCTAGTATTATGAACTTGGAGATAAACCAATATAGTCCAAGTTGATTATAGCTCGTATTCCAGTATCAACGTGTTCCCAGCACTAAAGCAATTATTTTCTACAGTTAAAGAGAAGTTTTATTTCATAAGAGAAATCCAAAGAGTAATACCCCTATCTTAGTTGTTGAGGGATCCTGTAAAGAACTGTGAATCTGATGTTTTATCTTACTTGCTATAATAGCATCCAGTTCTATGGCTGCTGGCAGAAGACATTAACCTCTTGGGACAAAGAGAAAATATTTTATTTTTCACAGGAATCATAGCCAGTGTGTCAGCATTTTCTTGTGTTTGTGCCCAAGCTCCAATTCCCACAGGGTAGCACAAAGAGAGCTAGATGATACCTGTACACAGCTGGGTTGCAATAACAAAAAAGGAGAAACCTGATCCTAGGAACAAAAAATCATTTATAACGGGTAGTAAGCATGTCTGGACTTAGCTTACTGGACAGTAACCATGCCTGAATTTTGCTCTAGTGAAAATCACTATCTATATCTTCAGTGCTTTTTGATGTACAGATTTGAGATCCTTTATCCAAAAGACAGAGCCATCAAGAGTTGTCTGAGAGTATGCATTTAATTTTGAACAGGGAAAATAAGGTTTTAATGTTGCAGATTGTTATGGAGATATTTACAAGCCTTTTTGTGAAGTAATATTTGTACAACACTTCTCAATGATGAGGATTAATTGAAAAATCTGAACTATTTCAGATTTTTGCATTTTTTTGGATGTTAGAATATTTGCATTATACTTATCAGTTGAGGATCTCAAATCTGAAAATCCAAAATCCAAAATGCTTCAGTGGTAATATCCTTTGGATGCCATGTTGGTGCTCAAAATGTTTCAAATTTTACAGCATTTCAGATTTGGGTTTTTGGATTCAGGATGCTCAACCTGTATAAGCATCTTTGAAAACTTAATCCAGACCAAAAGGGCTAACAGTGCTTTGTTTCCAAGACTAAGGAAACTTGAGAAACCAACAGAGAATTGTCTCTCAACAGAACCAGATACAGGTGCAATAGAAAAACCACCAGTCTATTTTATTATCCTTATAAATTCCCACTAACTACAGCTGTTTAGACCAATTACTTCAGCAACAGGAACTGAAAGTGGAAACTTATTTACAGAGTAAAAAATAGAGGGCTGGAATTATGTGCATCCAGTAATATAATTCTCATATTTTTATTTAGAAAGATTTAAGTCATTTCATGATATTTAGAAGTAGATATGTAGAGAATTTAGTCAACTCAGCAATAATCTCATAGAAATACAAAATACACTAATAGAGTTTCCCATGCATATTTAGGTTCTCATACATGGAGAATTAAATACAAAGCAATAAAAAATGACTATAAAGTATACAGTGAATATGCTGTGCCAACGTAGTTCTGCAGCATAATATATCCCTAAATTTTCTTGCCTTTATTGAACTTACATAATTTCTCCTAACATTTACTTGAGATGCATTCTTGTGATTTATTTAAAGAAATGGTATTTGTGGCCAAAAATTGGAAAGTGATATTTTGCTTTAGTACATAAGTAATTAACCACTGAATTAAAGGTCTGATCATTTTTCCACTTTTACATTAAAGTGCAAACACTGAACAAAACATAGGTAAGAGATGTTTCCCATTTCAAGTGGCAAAATTTCTAACGATTTTGTGGTTTACAGAATTCAGTTGAGGTTTGTATAGTCATTCACAGCGCAAAATATTCAAGGTAGTTATTTTTTGAGAACCATCTTTGGCAACATATAGCAATTTTTGATTTTCCCCATCTAGTAAAAGCATTGAGCTAAAGAAGTCCACCTTCCACCCCACCCCCAAATGAAGCACAAATTAAACTGTTCTAAGTAGGCATTGAATTCAACATATTCATTTTGCTTAGGATTAATTTTGAATATTAAATTAATGTGATCAGTATCTCTTCTTTTTATGTTTATTTTATTTCATTTTCTTTTTGCCTATTAGAAATACTTTAAAAAGGCCAGCTCTGTAAATCCTCAATCTTTAAAGGAGCCACAGCAGCATCAGCTTTAGAAGAACATCTTTTTTTTATTGTTAAATGAAGCACATGTTAATATTATTGTTGCATGAATAAAACTGTCTCTTCATAGCTCTTTATCTAAAAAAGACTGATTTGAATGAAGGTAAACATTTGGATACAGATTTCCTTGATTTTTTAATACATTCATAATTTTGTTTCTTTTTTTCTCATTTTACATAACACCTAGATTTTGATTTAAAAAATTATTTCTTCTTTAAAAGATACATTAAAAAAACCTAACTTATAACAAGTGTAAGTAATTTGTCTAGTTGTTAGGTTATAATGTTTTAACTTTAGTTTTTGTATGGTAAGTATGGATGCATTTTTTGCACCACAGAGTTGATCAAAATAACAGACTGACATGAGAGTTGGCTGTCTGATAATATTGTAACTTGTGAACTAAATGAGCATGTAAAAGTCATGCTAACATTCATCTATTTGATAAAGTCTTCTTGAAGATTTTGAGGGCATTGGTAGTACAAATCAAATGCACAATTTAAAACTGAGATGGTTTTCTTATTTACTGAAGATCTGAACTTGGAGTCCAAAAGCCTATATTAAAATCTCTCCTTTGCCATATTCTGCATGAAATTATTTTAGTCTCTTAACCTTACTTTTTCCATCTGTAAAATGATAATATCTAATTTGTAGATTTTAGTTTTTAAAAAAGGTTAATATGTAAAAGTGCTCGATACATACTGTTTGCTTAATAAATATATTAAAGATACATTCTTTTTTACTTGGGTTGTACAAAGTCATAATATCTTAGGTATATAAAACACTTTTTGAGTTCTGGCCTAATTCAATATTTCTGGTGAAAATATGGGAAACTCCTTCTCCCTCCCTCCATCTTGGCCTCGCCCACCAAAATAGAAGAAAATATGTATTGAAGAACAGTAGCATTTAATTTTCATAACTTTTTCATAAATGAGGAAACCAAAAGTCACACAAAGTAAATGACTTACTCAAGATCACATAGACAGGAAGGACAAAGGTAGGATTCACACCCAGATGTGTCTGAATCCACAGGTGAATTATGTTTCATCATATTATGCTTTTTATCATAGCTTAGAGATTTTTCTAGCATGGAACATTATTTGGCAATATCTGTGTGATTAGGCATCTGCTTCCTAATTCAACGTTTTCCTCTTCAACTAAGGTTTATTATTAAATATAAAACATTTTATAAAAGTCAAAATATTTGCTTGTTCAATTTATTTTAATTTATATTTTTGCCTTGCCATAAAAAATATTAAAGAAGGCTTAGATTTGAATATACTTGCTATACTACCTTTTAATTGGTGATATTTCAAATTTAATAAGCAAACTGCACTATGAAGACAGGATATAAGAAGATTTAGGCAATTGGCAAGATTCTTTATCTTGTTACACTTGTGGCATTTTTTTTTGTTGCCAATTCTCACTTAATATGAATAAATTTACAACATGTAAAGCATCAGAAGACTTTTACAATCTTGAGTCTTGTCTGAAATTAGCATATTAAAATAAATATGTGTGTTGAAAGAAAAGTCCTCTCTTGCAGATATTTTGGATTAGAATGAAAATACACACACACATACACATGCATAATTGTTAACTTTTATTTGAAATAAAATTTAACTTAGCAAAACTAACAAGAAAAAATAAAATAATTGAATATCTATATTCTATTAAGGAATATAAATTTAAACAAAAGCCTTCCACAAAGAAAACTCCAGGCACAGAAAGATTGGCAGGTTAGTTCTATCAGGCACTTGGGGGAAAAAAAAAAAAGCAATATTACACACTCAGAAATTAAGGAAAGAAACACTTTCCAATGTGTTTCATGAGGCAGCATATCTCTGATACATAAACCTGATAAAGACATAACAAGAAATTGCAGGTTTTTGACCACTGCAAACATAGTAAAAATCCTTAAAAATATTCCAAAGTTGTATTCAGAAATACACAAAAATAATAATCATAATGGAGTAGAGTTTGCTACAGGATTGAAAAGTTGGTTTAACATTTGAAAATCAACCCACTAATTCACCGTATTAATAGAATAAAGGAGAGAAAACTTATCTCAATAGACATTTAAAAAAGTCTGACATGACACTCATTTATGTTTTAAAAAGGTAAGACTACAAGAGAACATCCACAGTTTTCTGAAGGGCGTTTATGAAAACCTTATAGCTAGCTAATTTTATTGTTACAGATGAATCATTGAATACTTTTTCCCAGCAGTTGGGAACAGGCAAGATCTCTTCCCACTCCTGTACTCAACATTGCATTAGAATTCTTATGGTAGTGTAATTTAGCAGAAAAAATTAATATGATACAAAAATATTGGGATACATGAAGTAGAATCATAATCATTTGCGGATTACATAAGCATGTTTTTAAAATCACTAAGAAATTACAAAACAACTACCCAAGGCTACAGGATAGAAGATACACACACACACACACACACACACACATACACACACACACTACACTACAGCATTCGGAATAGATCTAGAGTAACCAAAATAACCTTGATTAAAAAAACAAAGTTTGAATACTTAATATGATTTGATTATTTTTTATAATGCTACTGCTGCTAGCAATAAAGTCATGTGTTATTGCCGTAAGAATATTTCAGCAAAACATAATGAGTAGAGATATTTATCCACACACGTGCAGTCAATTGTTTTTTGACAAAAACACTCACGCAACTCAATGGAAAAAAGGCCTTTTTAATAGAAAATTCTCAAATTACTAGATATTTGCATAAAATATGTAAACCATATGCTTTCATTTTATTTCATACATAAAATTAATTCGGGATAAATCACCAACCTAACCTAAAAACTGGAACTGTAAATCTTCTCAATTTGGAAGAAGGCAACGATTTCACAGGCAAAAAATAAAAAGCATCAAGCATGAAAAAATTGATGACATTTCTTCTCAATAAAATTGCAATTAAGAATATGAATAGATAAGAAAAAGTGTAGGGAAAAGTAATCAATATTTAATAACTGTCAAAGAATTTTTATCCAAAATATTCAAACAACTTTTATGAGTAAATATGAAAAAAAACACATTAAAAAATGCTCAAAAGACTTGGGTTGTCACCTTAATACGAGTATGAAAAATATGCTCAATGCTAATATCATTAGACAAATGCAAATTAAAACCACAAGATAAGGTTTTGCACAACTACAATGGATTTTAGACACACACACACACACATGCACACATGCACACACATTAACAATACCAAAATTTGGAAAGGATGTGAAACAGTTGTAAACTATAGCTCCCATACACCACATTTTGTGGTAGGAAAAATGTATGTAAAATAGTACAACAGTTTTAGAGAAGTGTATTTAACATCTATCAATCCTAAAATCAAGCAACCCCACTCCCAGATATTTGCCCAAGAGAAATGAAATCATATGTCCACCAAAATACTTGTACAAAACTATTCATATAGCACATTTAATTCATATTAGCCAATACCAGCAACAGCTCAAGTGGCCCAAAATAGAATGGATAAATTATCTTATATTCATACAATGAAATACTACACTGAAAAAGCAACAAAAACGAATGCAGGCAAAATGCGGATGAATCTAAAAAAGTATATTGAGGTAAAAAAGTCAGATATAAAAAGCATATATCATATATATGGTATATTCTCTATGTAATCTGATTTATAGGGAATTTGTAAAGTAGGCAAACTATTCTGGTAATTGAAATCAGACTGTTGTTGCTTTTGGGTAGAAGGGGGAATGATTGAAGAGGAGTGTATGGGAAATTTGGGAAGTAATGGGAAAAGTTGGTATCTTGATTTGAGTAGTGGTTACATAGGATTATAATACAATTAGCAAAACCTATCAAATGCTGTACTTAAACACCTCTCCATTTTATTTTATATACATTATAATTCAAATACAACTGATAAGAATTGTAGAAAATGTGGACAATATGTACAATTTTATACATTGTATACATATACACACATATATCTATGTAATGTTTCCCTTACATTTTACCTCTTAATCAGATTACTGTGGAAATATATTCTTAAAAGTATTATTTGTATGTTTCAGTTGCAAATCTGGCTTACATTATTTTAAGTAGTATAAGATATTAGGAGAAGTTTATTATCTAATGTACCTTGATCACTAATTTATATTATAAAAAGTAATATGTTCTAATCCATATTTCTTATTGGTTAAATCAGTTCTACTAAAAAAAATTAAAATTCTATACTTTACAAACAAAACAGAAAGAAATGTATTTGAATATTGAAAGCTACACTGTGGCTATTTCCAAGGGGCCAATAAGATTTAAGACTTCAAAGATTCAGTCTTGTGGTCAAGAATAAGTGATGTGGATGCCTAAGAAATGATAAGCCATGCCAGGAGACTGGAACATAAATTTGAGGCTGAATGACTGTAATTTTCCAAGCATATTTTCTATTTATCACAAAGTTTCATAGTAGTTCTATAACTTTTCCCTCCACTCGGTCTCTTTAAAATTCTACTGAACTTCTGAGTAAAATTGAGAATAATTTGGTCCACTGAATACTATGGCAACCCTCCCACCAAAAGAAATAAAATGAAACATTTTTCTTTCTTTTCCTTGCTATTTTCTAAGTATTTTATCTTTGATTATGCTTCAAAAGCCCCCTATTTTCTCAGAAATAGAATGTTGTATATCTTCTTAGATTGACTTTGTTTGTAAAAGGGAGGAATATCTGAAATTAGAAGGTAATTATTTACATTAGAAGCAGTGTTTTTTACTCTCTATAAAACTTCCTGCAAATATACTACTTAAACACTCTTTAAAAGATTGCAAGTATGCACAGCAAGTTTGTAAATTTTTATTTTAATACCTCTAAAGAATGAGTAGATTGTAATTTTGTATTTGATAAAAATTATTGAGGCCTGAAATGCTTTTTTCCTACTTTAGAAATTTAAATGCAATCTACTTGAAGAAAATGTTTATATTGAAATGTTACACAAAAGAAATGCACTTTTAAAATTATAAAGTATATTTTGCTCTCTCTTTAATTTTCTTTCAATTGTTACATTTATATTGTGATCTTCACAAATGAATCATTATGAAACACTTTTGACACCAATTTGATCTGTTGCCTAATATTTCAATTAATTAATAGCTAAATAGGCTTTGTTTCCTTTCAAATTGATTAACTGTTTGCATAGTTTAAAAATAGAAAACAATTACACTAAGGCATTATCTGAGATTCATTTATAAATTTAAATCACGCCATTAATTATACTGCCTAATTCATGATAGTAGAGTTAAGGGGTCTTTTTCTATTTAAATAATTTTCTGTGGTTTTCAACATGATTTAATAAAAATATTCCTGAAAAAGATCAACACATTTTCCCATTGTGAAAATTTTTTCATGAAATTATTATCTGGTATTTAATCATCTAATATTAGTAGATTGTGGTTTCAGTTGCTTTGAGATAATTACTTCCTTTTACCAGAAAACTTCAACATCAAATTTGTAGGCCTGTTGTTATTTTTAAGGTCTGTTCAATCAAGGTCACAATTCTGTCTTAATTTCATAGTATTGCTGTAACTTGAATTATGAGATTTTTGGAAGTTTGCCTCATCAATTTTTCTGGCTCTGGCCATGATAATACATAAACTTTTGAGGATATAATATTTTTAATTACTTATTTCTGAGAATCCTCAGTCCTCAAAGAAACTTAGCCAAATATATGTATGTTTTGTTTGTTTGAATTTTGTTTTTTATTATAGCCCCCATAGTTGGTATGAAGTGATATGTTCTTTTAATTTGCATTTCCCTAATGACTAATTATGTTGAGCATCTTTTCATGTGCTTGTAAATAATTTGTATTTCTTTTTTGGAGAAATGTCTCTTCAAGTCCTTTGCCCACTTTTTAAAATAACTGTTTTTCTCTGTTGTTGACTTGTAAAAGTTCTTTATACTTTCTGCATACTAGGCGGTTATCAGATATAAGATTTACAAATATCTCCCATTATGTGGCTTGTCTTTCTCTTTCCCTTTCTCTTGCTCTCTTGATAGTGTCCTTAGATACACAAAATATTTTAACTTTGCTAGAATCCAATTTATTTTTCTTTCATTGCTCATACTTTCGGTGTCAGATCTGAGATATCATTACCAAATCCAAGGTCACACAGATTTTCCACATTCTTTCTTCTAAGAATTTTATAATTTTAGCACTTATATTTAAGTCTTTGATCCATTATAAGTTAATTATTTATATGATGTGAGGTAGGAGTCCAACTTCATTCTTCTGTATGTGGATTTCCAGTTGTTCCAGTAACATTTGTTAAAGAGACTGCTCTTGCCTTCAAAAAATGGTCTTGGCACCCATGTCAACAACCAGTTGACCATAGGCCCTGGGTTTACTTCTGAACTTCCAATTGATCAATATGTTTATCCTTATGCCAATGATCCATATATTTATATTTATGTCAGTATCAAATTATCTGGATTACTGGTGCTTTGCAGTAAGTTTTGAAGTACAAATTACCCTGTTATATTATTTTTCATGATTGTTTTAGCTTTGGGGCTCCTTGCCTTCCACTGGATTTTAGGATCAGCTTTCTTTTACATTTACATTTTTGCAAAAAAAGAAAAAAAGTCATTGGGATTTCAATACAGATTGCATTGAGCCTGTAGATTGCTTTTGGTAGTATTTTCATCTTAATAGTATTAATTCTTCCAGTGTAGTTTATTTTGGCTGATTACTCTGACTAGAACTTTCAGTATCAATGTTAAAGCACAAGGGCAAATGTGGAAATGCTTGTCTTCTTGCTTATCTAAGTAGATAGCTTTCAGTCTTTCACCTCTAAATATGATGGTAGCTGTGGGTTTTCCACAAATGCCCTTTATTATGTTGAGGAAGCTTCTTTTAATTTTCAGACTTCCCATTGTTTTTAAGACGGAATAATGTTAGATTTTTTTAAATGCTCTTTATGCATGAACTGAGAAGAATTTCTGTTTATTTCTCTTTGTTTTCTCAATATGGTATAGTACATTGATTGAGTTTTGTATGTTGAACCACCCTGGTATTGTTGAAATAAATCACACATAATCATGATGTAGGATCCTTTTAATATGCTGCTGGATTTTATCTGTTAGTAATTTGTGATAAATTATCAGTTCTTATTTTTAGTTGGGATTTTTTTCTTATCAATAGCATAAATCTTTATGGCCCATCATTCCGGTTTTCTTTCACAAGAGTTTCAAAAGAACTATTATAAACCATCTTTCTTTCCATGCAGTCAATTGAAATTCCCTGATAATTATTTTTCATGAGAAATAACTATTTTCCAAGTATGGTCTACTACTTCTATTTCTAAATCTCTTTAAATTGAGATGGTTAAAGTACAGTATAGTAACAACCCTAGCTGTGTAATATTAAGATTAGTGGGAGGATTAATGTCAATATTTCTTTTTTTTATTATACTTTAAGTTTTAGGGTACATGTGCACAACGTGCAGGTTTGTTACATATGTATACATGTGCCATGTTGGCGTGCTGAACCCATTAATTCCTCATTTAGCATTAAGTATATCTCCTAATGATATCCCTCCTCCCTCCCCCCACTCCACAACAGGCCCCGGTGTGTGATGTTCCCCTTCCTGTGTCCATGTGTTCTCATTGTTCAATGCCCACCTATGAGTGAGAACATGCGGTGTTTGGTTTTTTTGTCCTTGTGCTAGTTTACTGAGAATGACGGTTTCCAGCTTCATCCATGTCCCTACAGAGGGCATGAACTCATCCTTTTTTATGGCTGCATAGTATTCCATGGTGTATATGTGCCACATTTTCTTAATCCAGTCTATCATTGTTGGACATTTGGGTTGGTTCCAAGTCTTTGCTATTGTGAATAGTGCCACAATAAACATACATGTACATGTGTCTTTATAGCAGCATGATTTATAATCCTTTGGGTATATACCCAGTAATGGGATTGCTGGGTCAAATGGTATTTCTAGTTCTAGATCCCTGAGGAATCGCCACACTGACTTCCACAATGGTTGAACTAGTTTACAGTCCCAACAACAGTGTAAAAGTGTTCCTATTTCTCCACATCCTCTCCAGCACCTGTTGTTTCCTGACTTTTTAATGATTACCATTCTAACTGGTGGGAGATGATATCTCATTGTGGTTTTGATTTGCATTTCTCTGACGGCCAGTGATGATGAGCATTTTTTCATGTGTCTTTTGGCTGCATAAATGTCTTCTTTTGAGAAGTGTCTGTTTATATATTTCACCCACTTTTTGATGGGGTTGTTTGTTTTTTTCTTGTAAATTTGTTTGAGTTCACTGTGGATTCTGGATATTAGCCCTTTGTCAGACGAGTAGATTGCAAAAATTTTCTCCTATTCTGTAAGTTGCCTGTTCACTCTGATAGTAGTTTCTTTTGCTGTGCAGAAGCTCTTTAGTTTAATTAGATCCCATTTGTCAATTTTGGCTTTTGTTGCCATTGCTTTTTGTGTTTTAGACATGAAGTCCTTGCCCATGCCTATGTCCTGAATGGTATTGCCTAGGTTTTCTTCTAGGGTTTTCATAGTTTTAGGTCTAACATTTAAGTCTTCAATCCATCTTGAATTAATTTTTGTATAAGGTGTGAGGAAAGGATCCAGTTTCAGCTTTCCTACATATGGCTATCCAGTTTTCCCAGCACCATTTATTAAATAGGGAATCCTTTCCCCATTTCTTGTTTTTGTCAGGTTTGTCAAAGATCAGATAGTTGTAGATATGCGGCATTATTTCTGAGGGCTCTGTTCTGTTCCATTGGTCTATATCTCTGTTTTGGTACCAGTACCATGCTGTTTTGGTTACTGTAGCCTTGTAGTATTGTTTGAAGTCAGGTGGCGTGATGCCTCCAGCTTTGTTCTTTTGGCTTAGGATTGACTTGGCGATGCAGGCTCTTTTTTGGTTCCATATGAACTTTAAAGTAGTTTTTTCCAATTCTGTGAAGAAAGTCATTGGTAGCTTGATGGGCATGGCATTGAATCTATAAATTACCTTGGGCAGTATGGCCATTTTCACGATATTGATTCTTCCTACCCATGAGCATGGAATGTTCTTCCATTTGTTTGCATCTTCTTTAATTTCATTGAGCAGTGTTTTGTAGTTTTCCTTGAAGAGGTCCTTCACATCCATTGTAAGTTGGATTTGTAGATATTTTATTCTCTTTGAAGCATTTGTGAATGGGAGTTCCCTCATAATTTGGCTCTCTGTTTGTCTGTTATTGGTGTATAAGAATGCTTGTGATTTTTGCACATTGATTTTGTATCCTGAGACTTTGCTGAAGTTGCTTATCAGCTAAAGGAGATTTTGGGCTGAGAAAACGGGTTTTCTAGATATACAATCATGTCATCTGCAAACAGGGACAATTTGACTTCCTCTTTTCCTAATTGAATACCCTTTATTTCCTTCTCCTGCCTGATTGCCCTGGCCAGAACTTCCAACACTATGTTGAATAGGAGTGGTGAGAGAGGGCATCCCTGTCTTGTGCCAGTTTTCAAAAGGAATGCTTCCAGTTTTTGCCCATTCAGTATGATATTGGCTGTGGGTTTATCATAGATAGCTCTTATTATTTTGAGATACCTTCCATCAATACCTAATTTATTGAGAGTTTTTAGCATGAAGGGCTGTTGAATTTTGTCAAAGGCCTTTTCTGCATCTATTGAGATAATCATGTGGTTTTTCTCGTTGCTTCTGTTTATATGCTGGATTACATTTATTGATTTGGGTATGCTGAACCAGCCTTGCCTCCCAAGGATGAAGCCCAGTTGATTATGGTGAATAAGCTTTTTGATGTGCTGCTGGATTTGGTTTGCCAGTATTTTATTGAGGATTTTTGCATCAATGTTCATCAAGGATATTGGTCTAAAATTCTCTTTTATTGTCGTGTCTCTGCCAGGCTTTGGTATCAGGATGATGCTGGCCTCATAAAATGAGTTAGGGAAGATTCCCTCTTTTCCTATTGATTGGAATAGTTTCAGAAGGAATGGTACCAGCTCTTCCTTGTACCTCTGGTAGAATTTGGCTGTGAATCCATCTGGTCCTGGACTTTTTTTGGTTGGTAAGCTGTTAATTATTGCCTCAATTTCAGAGCTTGTTATTGATCTATTCAGAGATTCAACTTCTTCCTGGTTTAGTCGTGGGAGGGTGTATGTGTGAAGGAATTTATCCATTTCTTCTAGACTTTCTAGTTTATTTGCATAAAGGTGTTTATAGTATTTTCTGATGGTAGTCTGTATTTCTTTGGGATCAGTGGTGATATCCCCTTTATCATTTTTTATTCTGTCTATTTGATTCTTCTCTCTTTTCTTCTTTATTAGTCTTGCTAGCAGTCTATCAATTTTGTTGATCTTTTCAGAAAACCAGCTCCTGGATTCATTGATTTTTTGAAGCGTTTTTTATGTCTCTGTTTCCTTCAGTTCTGCTCTGATCTTAGTTATTTCTTGCCTTCTGCTAGCTATTGAATGTGTTTGCTCTTGCTTCTCTAGTTCTTTTAATTGTGATGTTAGGGTGTCAATTTTCGATCTTTCCTGCTTTCTCTTGTGGACATTTAGTGCTATAAATTTCCCTCTACACACTGCTTTGAATGTGTCCCAGAGATTCTGGTATGTTGTGTCTTGGTTCTCGTTGGTTTCAAAGAACATCTTTATTTCTGTCTTCATTTTATTATGTACCCAGTAGTCATTCAGGAGCAGGTTGTTCAGTTTCCATGTAGTTGTGTGGTTTTGAGTTAGTTTCTTAATCCTGAGTTCTAGTTTGATTGCACTGTGGTCTGAGAGATAGTTTGTTATAATTTCTGTTCTTTTACATTTGCTGAGGAGTGCTTTACTTCCAACTATGTGGCCAATTTTGGAATAGGTGTGGTGTGGTGCTGAGAAGAATGTATATTCTGTTGATTTGGGGTGGAGAGTTCTGTAGATGTCTATTAGGTCCGCTTGGTGCAGAGCTGAGTTCAATTCCTGGATATCCTTGTTAACTTTCTGTCTTGTTGATGTGTCTAATGTTGACAGTGGGGTGTTAAAGTCTCCCATTATTATTGTGTGGGAGTCTAAGTCTCTTTGTAGGTCACTCAGGACTTGCTTTATGAATCTGGGTGCTCCTGTATTGGGTGCATATATATTTAGGATAGTTAGCTCTTCTTGTTGAATTGATCCCTTTACCATTATGTAATGGCCTTCTTTGTCTCTTTTGATCTTTGTTGGTTTAAAGTCTGTTTTATCAGAGATTAGGATTGCAACCCCTGCCTTTTTTTGTTTTCCATTTGCTTGGTAGATCTTCCTCCATCCTTTTATTTTGAGCCCATGTGTGTCTCTGCACATGAGATGGGTTTCCTGAATACAGCACACTGATGGGTCTTGACTCTTTATCCAATTTGCCAGTCTGTGTCTTTTGATTGGAGTGTTTAGCCCATTTATATTTAAGGTTAGTATTGTTATTTGTGAATGTGATCCTGTCATTATGATGTTAGCTGGTTATTTTGCTCCTTAGTTGATGCAGTTTCTTCCTATCCTTGATGGTCTTTACAATTGGGTATGTTTTTGCAGTGGCTGGTACCGGTTGTGCCTTTCCATGTTTAGTGCTTCCTTCAGGAGCTCTTTTAGGGCAGGCCTGGTGGTGACAAAATCTCTCAGTATTTGCTTGTCTGTAAAGTATTTTATTTCTCCTTTACTTATGAAGCTTAGTTTGGCTGGATATAAAATTCTGGGTTGAAAATTCTTTTCTTTAAGAGTGTTGAATATTGGCCCCCACTCTCTTCTAGCTTACAGAGTTTGTGCTGAGAGATCCGCTGTTAGTCCGATGGGCTTCCCTTTGTGGGTAACCCGACCTTTCTCTCTGGCTGCCCTTAACATTTTTTCCTTCATTTCAACTTTGGTGAATCTGACAATTATGTGTCTTGGAGTTGCTCTTCTCGGGGAGTATCTTTGTGGCGTTCTCTGTATTTCCTGAATCTGAATGTTGGCCTGCCTTGCTAGATTGGGGAAGTTCTCCAGGATGATATCCTGCAGAGTGTTTTCCAACTTGGTTCCATTCTCCCTGTCACTTTCAGGTACACCAATCGATGTAGATTTGGTCTTTTCACATAGTCCCATATGTCTTGGAGACTTTGTTCATTTCTTTTTATTCTTTTTTCTCTAAACTTGTCTTCTCACTTCATTTCATTCATTTCATCTTCCATCACTGATATCCTTTCTTCCAGTTGATCGAATCAGCTCCTGAGGCTTGTGCATTCGTCACATAGTTCTCATGCTGTGGTTTTCAGCTCCATCAGGTCCTTTAAAGACTTCTCTGCATTGGTTATTTTAGTTAGCCATTCGTCTAATTTTTTTTCAAGGTTTTTAACTTCTTTGCCATGGATTCGAACTTCCTGCTTTAGCTCGGGATAGTTTGATCGTCTGAAGACTTCTTCTCTCAACTCATCAAAGTGATTCTCCGTCCAGCTTTGTTCCGTTGCTGGTGAGGAGCTGCGTTCCTTTGGAGGAGGAGAGGCACTCTGATTTTTAGAGTTTCCAGTTTTTCTGCTCTGTTTTTTCCCCATCTTTGTGGTTTTATCTACCTTTGGTCTTTGACGATGGTGATGTACAGGTGGGATTTTGGGGTGGATGTCCTTTCTGTTTGTTAGTTTTCCTTCTAACAGTCAGGACCTTCAGCTGCAGGTCTGTTGGAATTTGCTGGAGGTCCACTCCAGACCCTGTTTGCCTGGGTATCAGCAGCGGAGGTTGCAGAACAGCGGCTATTGGTGAACAGCAAATGTTGCTGCCTGATTGTTCCTCTGGAAGTTTTGTCTCAGAGGAGTACCAGGCCGTGTGAGTTTATCAGTCTGCCCCTACTGGGGGGTGCTTCCCAGTTAGGCTACTCGGGGGTGAGGGACCCACTTGAGGAGGCAGTCTGCCCGTTCTCAGATCTCCAGCTGCATGCTGGGAGAACCACTACTCTCTTCAAAGCTGTCAGACAGGGACATTTAAGTCTGCAGAGATTTCTGCTGCCTTTTGTTTGGCTATGCCCTGCCCCCAGAGGTGGAGTCTACAGAGGCAGGCAGGCCTCCTTGAGCTGTGGTGGGCTCCACCCAGTTTGAGCTTCCTAGCCACTTTGTTTACCTGCTCAAGCCTCTGCAATGGCAGGCGCCCCTACCCCAGCCTTGCTGCCGCCTTGCAGTTTGATCTCAGACTGCTGTGCTAGCAATGAGTGAGGCTCCGTGGGCGTAGGACCCTCTGAGCCAGGTGCGGGATATAATCTCCTGGTGTGCCGTTTGCTAAGACGGTTGGAAAAGCACAGTATTAGGGTGGGAGTGACCCGATTTTCTAGGTGCCGTCTGTCACCCCTTTCTTTGACTAGGAAAGAGAATTCCCTGATCCCTTGCACTTCCTGGGTGAGGCGATGCCTTGCCTTGCTTTAGCTCATGCTCAGTGCGCTGCACCCACCGTCTGACACTCCTCAGTGAGATGAACCTGGTCCCTCAGTTGGAAAAGCAGAAATCACCTGTCTTCTGCATCGCTCACTGGGAGCTGTAGATTGGAGCTGTTTCTATTTGGCCATCTTCAATATTTCTAATATATTAAAATCTATTTGATTTTTTAAATCTACATAAACTCATGTACTAACAGTTATTTCATTTGTAAAACAGTTTTTTTTCCTATAGTATATAGGACTCATCAATATTTTGAATATGTAAAGTTTACCCTTTGGAGTTTACTGTCCAAAGGGCAAACCTTATATATTTTAAATGTATAGCTTCTAATGCTCTGATCATAGAACAATTATACATGGGATATAAGCAACAATTTATCTTCCAAATATGTCATATTTGCTACTGTTTTCATGGATTATATTAAACCTATGAATAATTGCTTTTGTGTATATTGATTCTTCAGTTACATTCAATGGTGGTAACTACTTGAAAATATTTCTGATAAGTAAGTTTGAAATTAGATTTTAACTTTTCCTGTAAGTCCCTCATTCAGTGACTTGTTGTGTAATATTATTCTATTGCTTCTATACATCCTCATATTTCTTATGTAATCATGCATGTGAGATTTAATCTTGAATCTTTGAATATGGGAACCTCACTTTATTCTACTCTCTTTCTTGATTGATAATTTACTGTAGAATAAATTTGCTTGTTTGAAAGTAATTTTCTCTCAGTGTTTTAAAGTCATTGTTCTATTATTTTATGGAATCCAACATTACTTATGAGAATAATACCAACCATTTCAATGTGTCTTTGTAAATAAGCTGGTTTTTTTTCCAGTGGGAGAAACTTAGAATCAACTCAATGTTTTTGCTGCTCTAAAAAGTCTAAAAAAATGTGGCTGTTTTTTAAAACATACTATTCATTGAGATAGACACAATTAATATTGTAAGTCTTCATCTCTAGGAAATTATGTTTGATTCTTACAATTGTGATAATTGTTATCCTTCGTTTTCTCTATTCCAGTGAACCGAAGAACCAGTGATGGTCACTGGGGAGGGAGTTTTAATCAACAGCAGTAAGGTTCATGGTAGCTGCTTCAATTTTTCCCAAACGATTACTTGAAAAATAACTTTTGTTTTGTTTTGAAAGTGGGAACTTTAAAATGGATATTAGTGATTTTATTGAGGATGATGGAAGAGTGCAGTTGATGAGAATATTTTCAATTGATCATCTTATTTTCAGCCTTTTTACTGTCTGTAATTTTTGATTTATCAGGTCTGCCTCCCAACCCTCTAAGAGTATTTTAGGAAAGATCTATGCCCCCTTAACTTTAGTCCTCTTCGTAAATATTTCTGGCTGCAACTACTTGCACTGTGTTTTATTGGCCCATGCCTTTTTACATGCCTTCCAGAAATATGTTGGAATCTCTAGTCTGCTAATGACTACCAATTGCTCTTTTAATTTTAATAGCTTATAGCTTTTAAAACTGCCTTTAATCTCACAGTTTAGGTCTCATATGAGGAGAAAATTTAAAAAATTATATTTTCTACTCCATATTCTTCAACCAATGTTTCCTTAAAATGATTCACTGACACAAAAAATGGCATTTGGATATGCAAATGGATTCCATCGAAGCCTTCAAAGATGGGAGGTCTGGCAAACAATTTAGTTTTTATTACAATATATACCTATTCCCAAAAGTTATTTGACTACTTTGTTTATATATTATGTGCTTATTTGACTATTCTATTACTTAACCTACTTTTTCTTTACCCACTCTTCTCTTGCCTATCTCATAGCCTATTTCAAAAATATGTTTATGCAAATTTTTCATCTAAATCTTTTTTCCTGTCTTTTCCTGAGTATTTATTCAGAATTTCACTTTCTTCTGAAGTAGCTTATCCACATATTTCCTAAATACCTTTTCTTCCCCCCAAAAAAATATATTAATAGCTTTTATTTGTTTGTTTTAAACCTGTTCCATTAAAAATTCCAAGGCTTTGTTTGTACTACTGTGCAAACTCTACTGCATATTACTCAGCAATATTGACTTTAGCTGATTATATCCAGCAGTGAATGCTTCTTCACCTCTAAGACATAAACTGTTTTCTGCAGAAAGGCATTACATCAGATGAACAGAAAGTCTCACAACTTTCTGTACCTTACAGTTATAGTTCTCCAAATGTAGCATCCTTCAAAATCACCTGAAGAACTTGGTAAAGCACTGGTTTTTAGGTCCAATCTTGTAATTTCTGATCCAATAGGCCTGCATGAAAGCCAAGAATTTCCATTCCTATTAAGTTCCTAGGTAATTCTGCTACTGCTGATCTGAGAGCTGTAGTATTAGAATCATTGCCTAGAGAACCACTATTCCATTGGTAAAAGGGTAACTCAAATGTCCTTACTCTGAAAGATGGAAAGATTTATAGAAATTCCAAATAAGTCAATAGTTTCTGAAAGCAATACCTTGTATAATTATGACATGCTAATAATTTTGTAGGTAGTCAACATAAAAGAAAGATGTTTGAGGAGGATATAACAGAAAACTGGGTTTATTTATATGTCTGTTGGCTTTACAAATGTCTCACAGTCTTGGGTAAACTGATCAAAGCACACATAAGCTCTAACTCTAATTTTTGCAAATACTATAGATTCTAAAGAGAAAAACAAATGATTATGAATCTCATCCTCTTTGTCAGCATGTATATTGTCTACATGTATGCCCAATATTTATGAGTTATTATGTGCTAATATGGAAGAAATATTTATTAAATATGCTATGTTTAACAAAATAATGCAGTTCTTCCCTGAGCAATCACAAAGTATGTACCATTGGCTGAAATACAATCAGCTTTGTCAATTTTCCATTTTGTATAGTAGTGACATATGTGCTCCTTACGGAAGAATAAAGATAAATTATAAAGGGATTTTTATTAGTAAAGAATAAACTTGCAAAGTTTCAGATTTATATTTTTTTTCAAAAACTGACTGTATCTTATGCTTTAACTTTTAAGAGATGTTAGATAGCATGGACAAATGTCTACTTCCTGAAAGTTTGAATTAATGAAAACTGTTTCTTGACCATATATAGCCTTCAAATAGTTTTCAAAGGTGTGTATGGGTTGTGTGTGTGCGTGTGTATGTGTGTGTTTGTAATGATGTAGTGAATACAGAACACTTTTTAAAGTATTAGAAACAATAAAAGGGTGCATTAGAATGGATGGCATCTGCATCATATATATCACAAGCTTTTAATTTCTGATAATCAATATTTTTATTATGCCCAGTGTGATAATAAAATGAATCCCATGCTGTTTGTTATATTTAATTACCTTTTGTAAAATATCATTTTACATTATACTATCAGCATTTTTATGCCATCAAATATGCTTCTGAAAAATTATTTTTATTGTATCATATGAAGCTGGCACAAATTTAGCTTGTCCCTCAATTAATGGGAATTTAAAAAAATTGTTTTCTAAGAGGGGATTGCCAAGTTAAAGTGTATAAATATATTTATGGCTCCTAATAATTTTTTTATAAAGCCATTATACTCCTACCTGAGGTTTCATTTTGTGTTTTAAAGTACCCTTGTTATGTAAATAGTCTATGGTTATTTATATTTTTACCAATTTGCTAGGTAAAATTATAATATGTCTATATAGTTTTAATATGCATTTTTGTAACTTTGGAATGGAAGTTTTTAACATCCTTTTTTGCTACTTGAATTTGAAAGTGAAGAATAAAGCAGTTATGGCTTTAGTGGGTATAATCTATCCTGTCAAAGCAGAAAAATAATTACTAAAATTTTGTAAAGACTATTTTTATACTATTTTCCTATTTTAAATCTAAAGGTATAGGGTAAATACATGCATTATTGTTATAGTTAGTTTTAGTATTTTAGATTTACAGACATTTCTCTTTCTCTTCCCTTTTTTCTCTTCTACTTTGTACACCCTTAAGAATGACTTATTTAAACTCAATTGTCAAAATCAGAATTAGTGCATAAATAGTTCTATGGATAAGAAAAACTCTGTTTTATATGTGATCCAAAATGTAATATATGAATGTTATATTGCCTAGAATAAATGTTCATATTTTTTTAGGGAATGGAACTCATTTTGAAACATACAAACATGTTTATCTGCCTGACAGTTTACCATACCAGAATCGTTTCTTTTGCAAATTGAAGTATAATGAATTAGTACAATCTCTGAGAACACAGAGACATCACATGAGAATGAAATCTGCAGCATTTAACTTTCAGATTTATTCTTTCACTTATTCTAGGTGTACATGTATCATTTGTAAAGTGAGTGACTCTTCACTTTTTAAATCTAGGAATAATATGAGTTTTTTTTTTCAGGAAGAAACTTCCTCCAGTCAACTCATTACTAAACATTTGTGTGAGTATGTGTGCGTGCTTGTGTGGGTTTGTGTGTGCTTGATGTGCTTTTCTCTTAGTTGAATAACAGCATCAGTCCTATGAGCATGTAATGATACAAGAAGACCACCAAAAAAGATCTGGAGGCATCCTTGTTACACAGCTAGACAAAGAAAATGTGTGTGTGTGTGTGTGTGAGAGAGAGAGAGAGAGACAGAGAAGGAGAGAGTATTTAACGAGTAGCTTCTAAAATTTTGAGATGGGATAGATTAAATGGAGCTAAATATTGAATTTATAATTACTAAATATGTAATTATTAAAGATAAAATTTAAAATAAAAATAGGGCATAGTCTTTTTTTTATTATACTTCAAGTTCTAGGGTACATGTGCACAACGTGCAGGTTAGTTACATATGTATACATGTGCCATGTTGGTGTGCTGCACCCAGTAACTCATCATTTAACATTAGGCATATCTCCTAAATGGAAAGCTAAAATAACCTTTACATTTTAAGAAGTGACTGAATTTTAGTTTATGATTGACTGTCTTCTAGCAGTAGAATTGACATAGTTCAGATAGGGAGCTAAATGTGCCTCCACTGTGATAAGAAATGGGAAGAAAATAGAAAAAGTAATTGCTTTAGCAATGATCTAGTTTGGAAGTGATGGATTCTTTCAGGTAGAATTTGGTAGCCTTTCAGTGGCTGGCACATTCTTCGGAGCACTCAATGAGGTCAAATATCTCAGTGTAGGAAGGTGGAAACTGTTTAGAAACCTGCTACCATCCAACAAATTGAAACTGAACTGATGTTAGTGTAGCTGTGCACTAAGGCATGTTTTTCTGTTCCATGAGTATGAGATGAAGAGAAACTATCTCTTAAAGATTTTTCTATCTGATACTCTTCAGGATCTAATGAGATCAGCCAGCTACAGATAAACAAACTGATGCTGAACCTGCAATTGGCCATCTCCTCTCAGCTATCGCATTTGCCTTTAGCTGTTCTCACAGAGGGAATGACAGTGTATATTTAGGGCAAAAGAAATACCTATTTTTATATGACTATTTGAGAAAAGAATCAAGATGAGTCAATAAAGATGTAGCAAAGTTTGGCTTTTGGTTCCGTCCTGTTTTGCTACTCTGGCCAGCTACACACGTTTGGGGAACTAATCATTTACTTTGACAGACTTTCCTGCATCACACTCTCTACTGAATTTTCTTAAAAAGCAAAAAGTATTTTGTCCTCCAGCATTCGAACACCAGGTGGTCTAATTTTTGCCTGTTGGCTCACAAAAGGTGTTTGGAGATTTTCTCCCTGACCTGAATCGATTCTCCAACTGACAGAGCAATGTAAATCTTGGACATAAACAACAAAGAATGTGTTTCTACTGGCAAAGACTGTGTAAATTATGGAGGATTTATGTGCTATGGTGATAAATTAAGTTCCTACAAGTGCTTTTGTTTGAATAGAAATATCAAAATCCCAAGGCCTGTTGCTTTAGACATATACATGATTTTTTTAGTACAACTTTGATTATTAGCTTATATCACTCTACTACCCTGATGCTTCATTCATTTCAGAATTAGTACTTGGGGAATCTCCTACTTCAGTCCCAGAAGAAACTGGATTGGTCACAGATAGTTCTTCATAGCATGCTTCCTCTCACAGTGGTACCAAGGAAGCATGGCAATAGAATACATTTTGTCCTCCAAATCATCAGTCATGAAAATTAGTCCTTAATTTTGTCTTTACTTTCCATTATTTATATAAACCTATAAGAAAAGTACTCATTTTATAAGCTTGATGTCATTTCGTGTAGTGTGTACTAGAAAAGTGTTGCCTTCCAGGTAAAAGAGAAGAACAGTTTGTTTCTTTTTTATAGTAGTACCTAATTGTATTTCAGTTCTGGAGTGCCCACATATTCTGTAGCTTTGAAAATTACTTGGCAAATCCATTTTCAGGTTATGTATACTGATTATGATTTTTACAAGGTTTGGTTCTTATTTACTTTCAGTAATTTCCTTTCCTGTTAGAAAAATCTAAATAATGCTCTGTTCTTCTAAAGGAAACTCTTTAACCAATGTTCTCTGGAGGATTCCTAGTTTTCTGACATCTTTTTGAAATTAAGGACTGGAACCACACTATCTATTAGAAGTACATATATTCTATGTATGTAGAGATAATGTTTTCTGATGTTTTCACTACTCTTTATTATTTCCGTGGTTGTCATCGCTACAACAGAATCGTCCATTTTAAATGAGCATTAAGTTTTCTCCTTGTTAAGTATCTTGTTTTTTGAATAAAAGGAACTTAACAATAGATTTTATGTTGTGCTATATAAAATGTTCTCCAAAAATTCGCAGAAATTTTTATTTTATTTATTTATTTATTTATTTATTTATTTATTTATTTATTTTGAGACAGGATCTCACTTTTTCACCCAGGCTGTGCAGTGGTGCAATCACACCTCGCTGCAGCCTCGACCTTAAGCAATTCTCTCATCTCAGCCTCCTGAGGAGCTGGGACTACAGGTGCACTACACCACACCTGGCTAATTTTTTTTGTATTTTTTGCTGAGACAGGGTTTCATCATGTTGCCCAGGCTGGTCTCAAGCGATGCACGCTCCTTAGCCTCCCAAAGTGTGTGACTAAAGGTATGGGCCACTGTGCCCATCCAAATTTTTACTTTTACATAGGCAATACCACCACAAGTTCAAATATTAAAAAGCATAAATTCATGCCAAGACGTTAGTTTTCCACCAACCTGTGTGATCCAAACACCCAATTCCTCTTCCAAAATTGGTATAGATTCACATGCAAATTCTAATTTTCTATTATTTTTAAATTGAAATTATATTATATATGCATTGTTTTGCACCTTTCTTCAAGTGTTAAATATGTTTTGGATAACAATCTTTTATTAATCTTTTATTCCTAAGGAGTTCCATATTCTTTTTATGGCTGTGTATTATTTCATTACATGGATATGCTATCTAACCGAAGTCTTATTGATTGATAGATAAGGCTCTCCTAACATTTTTATAATAAAAACAATGATTCAGTGAAACACTGTGTACATGTCCCTTCACATATGTGCACGTATAAGAAAAAAATAAAATCTCAAAAGTTAAATTGCTTGACCAAAGGGTAAATGCGTTCATATTTTGCCAAATTGCCCTCCAAAGGAGTTGTACCAATGTGGACTTAGCCCAGTGACATTTGAGAGCACCTGATTTCTACATACTCATTAGGTGCCCTAACAAATTTGTAAATCTTTATTATTCTGATAGGTAAACATGTTTTCTCTCTTAAATAATTTGTAGCATCTATACATGTTATTTTCTTTGAACTGTTCACATATTTTTATTGTAATATTTCATTGTGTTCTTTTTATCAATTGTAGATGACCTTTATTCATTGAGGATAATAGATCTCTATGAGATTGCTTTATTCTGCTTTCTTAAACACATTCAGAAATTATGATCAAAACATGAATGGTTTGAAATTATTACAATAACTCAGATTGTTTTTGCATAAATATTTCATATTTTGTGCTTCTCCTCATGTTTTTTTCATCTCTTATTTCTGTTTCTACACAAAAGGTTCATAGTCTAGTACAATTATATTAAGAGGTGGTATTTGGTAGCTATATGAAGAAAGTTGTGGGTGATGAAATCAGTGATAGCATAGTGACTAAACATAACTGAATTGCCTAGCTCAAAGTTTAATCCAATTTTTGAATAAGTCAAGTAGTAGTATCTTTCTCACCTGCACATTTGGAATTCCCATGTTTCAGGCTTCTGTTGCCATTTTATTTTATTTCCTAATTCAGTAAAACCTGTAATTGAATGTATTCGTTTCCTACGACTGCCATAACGCGATATCACAAATGGAGTGGCTTAAAACAGCAAAAATGTACTGTCTCACAGCTCTTGGAGCGAGAAGTGAAAAATCAAGGAGTCAGCAGAGGTGTGCTGCCACTGAAACATATAGGAGAGAAATCTTTGCCACTTCCTAGCTTCTGGTGATAGTCATCAACTGGCATTTTTGTTACTTTCAGCTACATTACTCCAATCTCTGCCACTGTCTTCATAAGGCATTCTCCCTGTGTGTGTGTCCACATTTCCCTCTTCTTAGTACACCAACAGTCGTATTGGATTTGGGCCCACTCTAATGATCTCGCCTTTATTTGATCACATATACAGAGAACTTCTTTACAAATAAGGTCACATTCAGAGGGACTGGGAGTTAGGCTTCAATATATTTTGAGTTTGGGGAAGCCAATTCAACCTATAACATTGAGTAATAGCAGGTAGCCACAATGCTTTAGTGATCTTATAAAAATGATGTCGAAAAGTAAGCTCTGTGTTCTAGAGTTTGTTTTCATTATAAAGATTATATTCACCGAAAGCTCTATGCATATAATGTATCTTTAGATGATAATCTACTATAAATGTTGATGCTCTTAGCTTTAGAAAAATTCAGTAAATTATTTCTAAAAACTTTCTTCAAATTGAGCTGAACTCGTCTGTGATCTCACTATTTCTGTCTGTCACAATCAATTTGGGAAATAAGCATATTTTAATATTATATTTTCTCTTTGTTCATGACGGGCATAGTCAAGTGATGATTAGTTTATGTGATTCATTTTATTGCATTTAATAGAAATTACTAACCAGAATTACAGCTCAAGTCTCTCGACAGGGAACAAATCACAGCAAATGAATCCAACAGGAATCAATATGATGATTCATTAGCAATGAGCTCTCTCTGAGAGTCCCAACAAGCTGAAGACTTCACACCATATTTTTTTTATGAACCAAATGTCAATAGTAAAATTAACTACTAAAAAGTATCACAGAAATGTGCTTTATTTTAATATCATATTGCACAATTTTTTAAACAACTGAAATTTAGGTATTTCACTTTTGCTTCTACAAATTGTTTTAAAATACAGTTTTCACATCTCAAATATCATATTGGACTAATTATTAGAATTTTATAAAGTCTGTTCCCCAAAATATTTACTAAATATTTTGTCCTCATAATCTCACTAGAAGATTACATTCCATTATATGATATTTTAACAGTTTTCTCATTGATTTAACCACGGCATGTATGCACAAATACACATGCACATGAATCCATGTGCAGACACATACATGCACAGCACAAGGTCAAAAGCTCATTAAAATATTTCTCAAATATAGATATATCAATATATAAATATGAAAAAGCATACTATGTGTGTGTATATATATATAATATATACACAAACATATACACACATATATATACAAATACACACATATATATACAAACACAAATATGCACACATCAACTTTTTGGATATGACATCTAATTCAACTCCAAATTTCCCCAATTATACTGTCATGACCTTAGAAATGAAGTAGGTAGACTGGGGGATCTTGGGATAAGGAGTATAACACTGTTTCTGCAGTTTTATTTTATTTTATTTTATTTTATTTTATTTTATTTTATTTTATTTTATTTTATTTTATTTTTTGAGACGGAGTCTCACTCTGTCGCCCAGACTGGAGTGCAGTGGAGCGATCTCGGCTCACTGCAAGCTCTGCCTCCCAGGTTCACGCCATTCTCCTGTCTCAGCCTCCCCAGTAGCTGGGACTACAGGTGCCAGCCACCACGCCCGGCTAATTTTTTTTTTTTTTTTTTTAGTAGAGACAGGATTTCACCGTGTTAGTCAGGATGTTCTCTATCTCCTGACCTCGTGATCTGCCCACTTTGGCCTCACAAAGTGCTGGGATCACAGGCGTGAGCCACTACGCCTGACCTTTCTGGAGCTCTTAAAAAATAAACTTTATTTAGAAAAAAAAAACAAAAAAACAATTTTTAGAACAGTTGTATGTTCACAGCAAAACTGAGCAGAAGTTACAGAGATTTCCTATATACTTCCTGTTACCACACTAATATACCATCTTTCATTAACAACATCTTCCTCGAGAACAGTGCACTTGCTACAATTGATGAAGATAACTTGACACATCATTACCAACCCGCTTTCACAGTTAAAGTTAGATCTCACTTTTGATGTTACTGAGTCTATGGGCTTGGACACATTTTTAATGACATATATGCACAATTATGGTATTATGCAGAATAGTTTCACCACTCTAAATCCTCTGGATTCTCCCTATGTATCCCTCCCTATCCCTAACCCTTGAAACGACTAACCTTACTGTATCCACAGTTTTGCCTCTTCCAGAATGTGATATACTCATTTATGTTTCTTCCATGTCTTTTCATGGCTGGATAGCTCATTTTTTAGTGCTAAATAATATTCCATTGTCTAGATGTGCCACAAGTTATCAATTCTCCAATATCTGTTGCTTCCAAGTTTTGGCAATTATAAATAAAGCTACTATAAGCATCAATTTTCAGATTTTTGTCCGAACATAAGTTTTCATCTCCTTTGGATAAATAGCAATGAGCTGTATGGCTGGATCCCACGGTACGAGTATGTTTCATTTTCTAAGAACCTGCCTGTTTTTCATAGCGGCTATAACAATTTGCTTTCCCAGCAGTAATGAATGAAAGTTCTTTTTGGTTCACATCCTCCCCAGCATTTGGTGTTATCAGCGTTCTGGATTTGGCTATTCTAATAGGTTTGTAGAAATATCTAATTGTTGTTTTAATTTGCATTTCCCTAATGACATATGATGTGGAGCATCTTTTATGTGCTTGTTTGCCATCTGTATATCTTCTTTGGTGAGGTATCTTTTAATGTCTTTGGCCCATTTTTTGTTTGTTTTCTTTTTGTTGAATTTTAAGCATTCCTTGTAAATTTTGTATAACAGCCCTCTATCAGATATGTCTTTTGCACATATTTGCTCTCAGTATGTTGCTTGTTTTATCATTCTCTTGACAGTATCTTTCACAGAGCAGAAATTCTTAATTTTAATTAAGTCCAACTTATCAATTTTTTCTTTCATGAATCATGCCTTTGTTGTAATATCTGAAATGTTACCATCAAACCCAAGGTCATATAATTTTTCTTTCTATGTTATGTTGTAGGAGTTTAATATTTTTGCATTTTACATTTAGGTCTGTGATTCACTTCAAGTTAATTTTTGTAAAAGGTGTAAGGTTTATGTTTAGATTCATTTTTCTCCATGTGGTTGTCTAGTTGTTCCAGCACTGTTTGTTGAAAAAACTTCCTTTTCTCCATTGTATTGTCTTTTCACCTTTGTCAAAGATTGGTATACTGTATTTATGCAGGTCTCTTTCTGGACTCTTTTCTGTTCCATTGATCTATTTTTCTGTTCTCTTACCAGTACCACACTCTCTTGACCACTGTAGCTTTATAACAAGCTTTTAAGTCGGGTAGTATCAGTCTTCCATTTTTTTTCTTCAACTTTAATATTGTGCTAGCTATGCTAAATCTTTTGCCACTTTACAAAAACTTTAGAATCAGTTAGTAGATGTCTACAAAATAACTTTCTGTAATTTTGATTGGGGTTGTATATTATTTATAGATCAAATCAGGAAGAATTGACATACTGAAAATATTGAATGTTTATGTCCATAAATATAAAATATTCATCCATTTATTCAGTCCTTTTGATATCTTTCATTAGAGATTTGTAGTTTTCCTCATGTAGATTCTGTGCATATTTTGTTACATTTATACTTAAATATTTCATTTTGGGGGTGCTAATGTAAATAGTGTGTGTTCTTGGTTTCAGATTCCTCTTGTTCATTCGTGGCATATAGGAAAGTGATTAATTTTGTATATTAACTTTGCATTCTGCTACACTGCTATAATCACTTGTTAGTTTCAGGAACTTTTGTTGTTGTTGTTTATTGTTTTGGATTTCCTACATAATGATATCACCTGTGTACAAAGACAGTTTTAATTCTTCTACACCAGTAAGTACACCTTTATTTCACTTTCTTGTCTAATTGTGCTAGGACTTTCAGTAAAATGTTGAAAAAAGAGTGGTGAGAGGTAACAACCTTGCCTATTTCCTGATCTTAGTTAAAAAGCTTCAGTTTTCCACAATCAAGCATGACGTTGGCCATCAGTTCCTTTGTAGATGTCTTTATCAGGATGAGCAAGTTCTATTCTTAGTTGACTGAGAGATTTTACGATGAATGTCTTTTGGATTTTGTCAGATGCTTTTTCTACATCTATTGATATGGTTTTGTGATCTTTCTTATTTAGCTTGTTGATATGATGGACCATATTAATTGATTCTGGAATATTGAACCAGCCTTATATATCTGGGATAAATCCCACTTGGTCATGGCATACAATTCTTTTTATACATTGTTGGATTTGATTTGCTAATATTTTGTTGAAGATATTTGCATCTATGTCCATAATATATATTGGTGTGTAGTTTCCTTTTCTTATAATGTCTTTATCTGATTTTAGCATTAAGGTAATGCTGACTTCATAGAATGAGTTAGAAAATATTCACTCTGTTTCCATCCTCAGAAGGACAGTATAGAAAACTGGTATAATTTCTTCCTTGAATGTGTGGTAGAATTCATGAGTGAACCCATCTGGGCCTTGTATTTTCTGTTTGGAAAGTTATTCATTTTTGATTCAATTTGTTTGGTAAATATTCACCTATTCAGATTGCCATTTCTTCTTGGGTGAGATTTAACAGATTGTGTCTTTCAAGGAATAGGTCTGTTTCAACTAGGTTATCAAATTTGTGGTCATGGAGTCGTTTACAATATTCCTTTATTATCATTTGCATGTCCATTAGATCTGTAGTGATGTGTCTTCTTTCATTTCTGATGTTAGTAATTTGAGTCCACTCTTCTTTTTTATGTTTTTTTCCTTAGCCTGTCTAAAGGCATACAGATTTTATTGATTTTTTTTTTTTTTTCCCCAAAAGACCAACTTTTGGTTTCACGGAATTTCTCTATTGGCTTCCTGTTTTCTACTCCATTGATTTCTACTCTGGTTTTTATTACTACTATTATTACTTCCAGTTACATTTTATTTAATTTCCTCTCCTTTTCCTAGTTTCCTAAGATGAAAACTTAGATTATTAATGTTAGATCTTTCTTCATCTCTGTATTATCAATGTTATAAATATCCCTGTAAGCACTGCTTTCGTTACATCTTACAAATTGTTATGTTTTCATTTTTATGTAGTTCAATATATTTTTTTAAATTTTCTGTTAAGATGTCTTCTTTGACCTGTATGCTATTTAAAAGTGTGTTTGTAATGCCCCGTAAATTTCAGCAATCCCACTGTTGGGTATATACCCAAAGGATTATAAACCATTCTACTATAAAGACACATTCACATTTATGTTTATTGCAGCACTATTCACAATAGCAAAGACTTGGAACCAACGCAAATGCCCATCAATGATAGACAGGAAAAATAAAATCTGGCATATATACACCATGGAATACAATGCAGCCATAAAAAAAGGATTAGTCCATGTCCTTTGCAGGGACATGGATGAAGCTGGAAACCATCATTCTCAGCAAACTATGCAGGAACAGAAAATCAAACACCACATGTTCTCATTCATAAGTGGGAGGTGAACAATGAGAACACATCGACACAGGGAGGGGAACATCTCACACTGGGGCCTATTGGGGGATAGGGTAGCTAGGGGAGAGATAGCATTAGGAGAAATACCTAATGTAGATGATGAGTTGATGAGTGCAGCAAACCACCATGGCACATGTGTACCTATGTAACAAACCTCCATGTTCTGCACAGGTATCCCAGAACTTAAAGTATAATTTTTTTAAAAAAAGGAAAGGAAAGAAAAAAAAAGGTGTATTTGTTTAATTTCTATCTATTTTGAAAATTTTCAACTATTTTTCTGTTATGGATTTCTGGTTTAATTTTATTGTGGTCTGAGAGCAAACATTGTTTGATTCCTATTATTTCAAATTTGTTAAAAAATGTTTTATGGCCCAGAATGTGGTTTATCTTTGTGAATTTTCCATGTTAGCTTGAGAGGCATGTTTTCTCATCTGAAGTTGAATGAAGTACCCAATAGAGGTCAATTATATTCAGCTCATTGATGGTGCTGTAGAGTTCAAATATATCCTTACTTATTTCCTGCCTGTTGGATCTGTCCATTTCTGATAGAGGGGTGCTGAAGTTTCCAAATATAATAGCAGGTTTATCTATTTCTTCTTTCAGTTATATTAGTTGTTCCCTGATGTATTCCGATGCAATGCTGTTAGGTATGTACATATTAAGGACTGTCATGTCTTCTTAAAGGATTCATCCCTTTATCATGTAATGCTCCTCCTTATCTCTAATACTATCCTTGCTCTGAAGTCGGCTCTGTCTGAAATTTGTTTTGATGATTGTTAGCATAATATATATTTCCCCACTCGTTTACTTTTAACTTATATGTATTTATATTTAGGGTAAGTTTCTTGCAGACAAAATATAGTCTTGCTTATTGATCCACTCTGACAATCTTATCTTTTAATTGATCTATTTATACCATGATGTTTAAAATAAGTATTGATATAGTTGGGTTAATATTTATCTTATTTATGACTATCTTCTGTTTGTTGCCTGTGATCCTGGTTCCTTTTTTTGTCTTCTACTCTTTCCGCATTTTATGAATTTAATTGATCACTTATATTATTCCATTTCCTCTTCTTTTTATCTTAGCATATCAGTTATATATTTTTCCTTGGTTTCTTATAAGTTATTTTTAGTGGTTGCCCTAAAGTTTGCAATATAGATTTACAACTAATCCAAGTCCACTTTCAAGTAACAGTATGCTGCTTCATAAGTAATGCAGGTACCTTACAATAACTCCCTAAAAATAATACTTAATATTTCTAACTTCTTAAAAAATAATAATTACCCCTCCATTCTTTGTATCATTGCTGTTACTCATTTCACATATACATAAGCATACACATATATATGCATTTTTAATAAAAACATTTTCTGTTATTAATTTGAACAAATTATTGTCCATTTGATAAATTAAGAAAATGGTATTTATTTTACTTTCACTTACTCATTTTCTGATGCTCTTTCTTTATGTTGATACAAGTTTCTGATCTATTTCAGTTTTATTTTCTCTGAAGTTCTTCTTTTAGGGTTTCTTGCAGGGAGGGTCTACTGACAACACATCCCCTCAATTTTTTTTTTTTTTTTTTTTTGTCTAAGAAAATTCTTACTTCTCTTTCACATTTTAAGGATAATTTCACAGGTTACAGAATTTTAGGTTGGTGATATTTTCCTCTTAATATTAAATATTTCATTTAATTCTCTTCTTGCTTTCATAGTTTCTGATAAGTCAGATATAATTTTATCTTAGTGAGTGCTTTTTTATTTTCCCTCTAGTTTCTCTCAGGATTTTTGTTTCTTTATTTTGATTTTCTTCAATTTAAATATGATTTGTCCAGGTGTAGGTTTTCTTAGCATTTATCTTGCTTGCTGTTCTCTGAGGTTCCTGAATCTTTGGTTTGGTGTCAGACATAACTTGAAGAAATTCTTAGTCATGGGTGATTCAAATATTTCTTCTCTTTTTTTTTTTAATTCTCCTTCTGATAGTGTCATTACATATATGTTACACTATTTGCAGTTTTCTCACAATTCTTGGATATTCTGTGTTGTTGATGGTTTTTTTAAATCTTTTTTTCTTTTTCTTTTTCTTTTTCTTTTTTGGCAATAACAATTGAAATATCCTTAAGCTCAGGTAGTCTTTTCTCAGCCATGACCGATCTACTAATACGCCCAAGAAAGGCATTCTTCATTACTTTTACAGTGTTTTTGATCTCTAGAATTTCTTTTTGTTTCTGTCTTAGAATCTCCGTCTCTCTGCCTACATTGCCCATCTGTTCTTACATGCTGCCTCCTTTATACATTAAAGTTCTTAGCATATAAACTGTAGTTTTAAAAATTCCCAGTCTGATAATTCTAACATCCTTGCCTTATCTGAGTATGGTTCTGACACTTACTGTGTCTCTTCAAACTGTGTGTGTGTGTTTCTTTTTTTAGCATGCCTTATTTTTTTAATATATATCTGAACATGATGTACTGGGTAAATAGAACCATTGTAAATAGGCCTTTAGTAATATGGTGGTAAGGTGTGGTCCTTAATCATAGGTCTGCTCCTATGATTGAGGCTCAGTCTTTTAGTGAGCCTGTGCCTCTGGACTGCAACCTTCACAAGTGCTTCTCTGTTCCCCCCCCACCCTCTTTTACCTTTAATAGGATAGCTAGAATGGGCTGAAGCTGAGTATTTTCCTTTTCCCAGTTGGAAGGCTAGAGCCTGCTGGAGTTGGATATTTCCCTTTCCCAGGTCAAGTAGACTCGAATAAACCCCAGTAGGTTAGGTTCCAGTTAAATAGTTTCCCCAGGGACAGACATTGTGAAGAAGAAAAGAATAGTGTATTTCAAAATGATTACTTTCTCCTTTCCCCTGCTGGAAGCATGAAGGGATTTTTTTTTTCCTCTAATATTCACTGTGGGAATCTAGTTCCTCAAGGCAAAACTCAAATAAGTATGGGCACCCACCTATGACTAGATCCTCCTGGAGTTTTTGACTCTCAGAATTTTCCACACTGAGTCTCCAGCAAGTCATCAAATACAGTTCAGGTTTTCCTGTAGCCCAGCAATAGTTCCCACAGAGGTTTCTGGTCCAGTAAGTTGCAATTCTCCTTACAGGCATATCTTGCCTTAGAGACATTGAAGGTTCAGTTCCAGATCACAGCCACAAAGTGAATATTGCAATAAAGCAAGCCACACATTTTTTTTGTTTCCCAGTACATATAAAAGTTATGTTTCTACTATGCTATAGTCTCTTAAGTATGCAATAGCATTATGTCTAAAAAAACAACATGAATACCTTAACTTAAAATACTTCATTTCTAAAAATGCTAACAATCTTCTGGGCCTTCAGCGTGTCATAATCCTTTTGCTGGTGGAGAGTCTTGCCTGGATGTTGATGGTTGGTGCCTGATCAGGATGGTGGTTGCTAACTGAGGCAATTTCTTAAAGTAAAACAACAATGCAGTTTGCCTTATCAATTGCCTCTTTGTTTCACAAAAGATTTCTCTATAGCATGCCATGCTGTTTAATAGAATTTTACCCACGGTAGAACTTCTTTCAAAATTGGAGTAAATCCTCTTATCCCTGCTGCTGATATATCAACCAAGTTTATGTAGTATTCGAAATCCTTTGTTGTCATTTCAACAAGGTCCATAGCATCTTCAAAAGGAGATTCCATCTCAAGAAACCATTTTCTTTGCTGGAGCCTCCGTAAGAAGCAACTCCTCTTTATTTTCATTCTCATTTTATTGTCAGATTGTAGCAATTTGGTCACATCTTCAGGCTCTACTTCTAATACTATTTCTCTTGTTATTTTTACCACAACTGCAGTTACTTCTTCCACTGAAGTATTGAACTCCTCACAGTCATTCATGAAGATTGGAATTAAATTCTTTCAGACTTCTGTTCATGTTGATAATTTTGATCGCCTCCCATGAATCACAAATGTTCTGAATTTCATCTAGATTGGTGAATCCTTTCCAGAATATTTTCAATTTACTTTACCCAGACCCATCGGAAAAATTGCTATCTATGACAGCTATAGCCTTACAACATGTATTTCTTAAATAATACGACTTGAGAGTTGAAACTACTCTTTGACCCATAGGCTGCAGAATGGATATAGTGTTCACAGGCATAAAAGCAATATTAATTTCCTTGTGAATCTCGATCAGAGCTCTTGGGTAACCAGGTGCATTGTCAATAAGCAGTCATAATTTCAAAGTAATATTGTTTTCTGAGCACTAGTTCGCAGCAGTGGGCTTAAAATATTCAGGAAACCATGCTGTAAACAGATGTGCTGTCATCCAAGCTTTGTTGTTCCATTAATAGGACAGAGGCAGGATAGATTTAACAGAATTCTTAAGGGCTCTAGGATTTTTGGAAAAGTAAATGAGCATTGGCTTCAACTGAAATTCAGCAGCTGCATTAGCCCCTAACAAGAGAGTCAGTCTGTCCTTTGAAGCTTTAAAGCTAGGCCTTGTTTTGTCCTCTCTAGCTATGAAAGTCCTAGGGGGCATCTTCTTCCAATATAAGTCTGCTTTATCTTCATCAAAAATATGCCATTTAAATGAGAACACATGGACAAGGGAGGGGAACGTCACACACTGGGGCCTGTCAGGGGTAGGGGGCAAGAGGAGGGAGAGCATTAGAACAAATGCACATGGGGGTTAAAGCCTAGATGACAGGTTGATGGGTGCAGCAAACCACCATGGCACATGTATACCTATGTAACAAAACAGCACCTTCTACACGTATATCCCAGAACTTAAAGTAAATTAAAAAATAAAATAAAAATCTGTTGTTTAGTGCAGCCACCTTTGTCAATGCTTTCAGCTAGATCTTCTAAATAACTTGTTGTAGCTTCTACATCAGCACTTGCTGCTTCCTCTCGTACTTTTACATTATGGAGAAGACTTTTCTCCTTAAGCCTCATGAACAAACCTCTGCTGGCTTCTATTTTTTCATCTGAAGGTTTCTGACCTCTCTCAGACTTCAGAGAATTGAAAAGACTTACGGCCTTTCCTTAGATTTTGCTTTGGCTTAAAGAAAGATAGTGGTTGGTTTGATCTATTCAGACCACTGAAACTTTCTCCATATCAGCAAAAAAGACTTCTTTGTTTTCTCACCATCCATGTGTTCACTATAATAGTACATTTAATTTCTTTCAGGAACTTTTCTTTTACATTTACAACTTGGTCAACTCCTTGATGCAAGAGGCCTAGCTTTCAGCTTATCTTTGCTTTCAACCTGTGTTCCTCATTAAGCCTAATATTTTCTAAATTTTGATTAAAAGTAAGAGAGGTGGGATGCTTCCTTTCACTTGAGCATGTAGAGACCATTGCAGAGTTATTAATTGGCTTAATTTCAATATTGTTGCATCTCAGGGAATACTGGGAGGGGGAAATTGGGGATAAAGCAATCAGAACACATGTGATGTTTATTGATTAAGATTGATTCAGTTTGCCATCTTTTATGGCCATGATTTGTGTCCCCTCCAAACAGTAACATCAAAAATCACTGATTACAGATCACCATAAGAGATATAACAACAATGAAAAAGTTTGAAATTTATTGAGAATTACCAAAGTGTAACACAGAGACATAAAAAGTAAGCACTTGCTGTTGGAAAAATTGTGCAAATAGACTTGTTTGATACAGGGTTGCCATAAACATTCAATTTGTGGAAAAAAAAAAAAAAAGCAACCTCTGGGAAATGCAACAAAGATGAAGTGTAACAAAATGAGGTATGGCTGTATCTGCTCCTGTCTCCAAAATTTTGAGAGTAGAGGTTTACCTTGCAATCTCACTTCTATTATGGGTCTAAGAAGAGTTGCTGGTCTTCTGTGTGTTCAGTTTTTTACTTGTTGTTACAATGGAGTGATGATTTCCAAGTTCTTACATTTGGGGCAGGAAATTGGAAGTCCAAATATAGCATTTTCAAATGACAGAAGAGAATATTTTCTTCAAAAATATAGCCAGTATCAATTTAAAACTCAAAGGTTTAAATTCTCAGATGACGAAATTTTGTATATTTTCTCTTATTCTGATTTGTTGATTTATTCTTTTACAATATTTATACTGATAACCAAGCCCTCCTCCAAGTATAGCCAGGAGAATTTAGTCTTCTGACCAAATTCTTGTTCATTGATTGAAATTTATAAAGTTCATACCTTATGCCAAAAACCAGGCTCAGTCTTAGAAACAGAAAGAAGTATAGATCATGCCCTTAGACTTACAGGACAATAAACTTGCCAGATTATGTGGCAGATTCAGGAGGAAACTCTTACAATGTCTTTTGTGATATGAATCTGTATCTGAAGAAGTATTCATGGACTTCCACGCTATGCAAGACATTCTGACAGGTACTATGGAAGTTAACAGAAAACAAAGGGCAAGGTCTCTGCCCTCAAAAGTCCATTATTTAGTTGGGGATTAAAGCCTGAAACTGAAACATCAAGTCATGACATAAGAAAAATGCAGCCTTATAAGGTATAAAAGTGGTATGATAATACTTGCCAGGAGTTCATGCGAGGGGTCGTCCCTTCGGCCAAAAAAGGATAAAGTGGACCACAAAAAGGACAAAGCCCTTGACCTACTTTTTGGAAGAGATATAATTTGGATAAAATGTAACGCTCATGATTCACATTATGCTATCTCACATCCAGATTTCAGTGGGCTCTGATATAGCTTGGCTGTGTCCCCACCCAAATCTCACCTTGAATTGTAATAATCCCCATGTGTCAAGGGCAGGGCCAGGTGGAAATAATTGAACCATGGGTGCAGTTTCCCCCATACTGTTCTCATGGTGGTGAATAAGTCTCACAAGATCTGATGTTTTCATAAACGGGAGTTCCCCTGCGCAGACTCTCTTGCCTGCCACCGTGTAACACATGCCTTTTTCTTTCTTTGCCTTTTGCCATGATTGTGAGGCCTCCCCAGACATGTGGAACTGAGTCCATTAAACCTCTTTTTCTGCATAAATTACTCAGTCTCCGGTATGTCTTCATTAGCAGTGTGAAAATGAACCAATAAAGGCTCTGTGGGTCTTTCTCTTTTGAAAGTATAGAAAATAATTAGAGCTAACTTTAATTAATAACTTACTGTATTAGGTATTGTCCTAAACAATACAATGATTATGAGGTTGATCTGATATAGGCACCGTTGTCATGATCATTTTTGGATGAGAAATTGAGATACTGAGAGATTATGCAACTCTTCTTGATTCACACAGGTCAGAAGGGATGAGCATAATCAAACCTAGGCAGCCTAATTACAAGTATACCCACTTTATACATACTCTCCACTTAAGGCAACAAACTGATAAGGGAGGTCAGCATGTTCCAATTAGCATTTAAAATCAGCATCTCCCTCTAATAAATGTCTAAATTATATTAAATCTGGGAGCCTTGTGAATTGTAGTGGATTCACTGAGCAAACTAATTAAGCATGGTTCACCATTTGCTGGATTGATTTTATATCACAGAAATCAACCTTTCCAATAATTATGAAACACCAAATTGAATATAAACTAAACCAGGTAATAAAAACACAGTCAGATGCTTCACAGTAAAATTCAAGTATTGTTGCTTTTTGAAATTAAAATAAATTGGGCAAAGTGTTTTTGTATTTAGTCTATAGGAAAATTTCTTGTTTATTATTCATTTGTTTATCTTAGCTCTGTAGCTTTTATTTATTTATATGTGTCATTTTTTAAAAAAAATATTTTTTTACCAGTAAAGGAAGAATCATTAATTCCTGGAAATTGTTGGAAAGCAAGCTCTTTATTGTATTCTGTATTACTTGATTTTATGACTTCAGATCTCTCCTGAAGCATTTCGTGAGTTCTAATATAAATTCAAATTCAACTGTGATGTATTTTCGTTCAATAATGAAAATAAAGATGAGCTGTCTTTCAGTTTCTGGAGTTAATTATCTTTGTTGAGTTCAGGATTATGAAAATATGTGGTAGAATGTGGAGGGACAAGACTGTGCACAAGCGAGGGTAGAGCTATTGGATGGCTCCAACAAAACATCTTTCAGTGAGCGCAATAATTCTCCTTGAAATCTTCACTGGCCCTCCACTCCGAAGTAATCTCTGCTTTTTTTGAATGTGGAAAGAGGTGTGGGATGTATCTCTATTAGCATTCTGTCATTACTTAGGGTATTTGCTTACCTCTTATTCATAATGAATGTAAGCATGACTGCAGGAACCTTGTGCGTTTATTTTCTAGAACACCTAACAGAGCATCAGGCTACAAAAATATTTTGGAGTATAATTTATCAGTGCCCACCCTGCATAGAAAAGTTTTGATTTATCAACATAGAAACAGAGCTAAGTAATAAAACTATCACTTATGTTCATGAGGCTCAGCTAGTGTGATGAACTCTGGTGATAGTCATTATTCCCCTAATTTTCACAACCTCTAAGGTAGATACAATCTCCATTTTACAGATTAACAAACATAAGTTATTAATTTTATTAATTAAATTTGTTGGTTAAAACTCAGGCTTTATTTAAAAAAATAGTATCACTATTTGATGAGAGGCACAGTTTCCAAGTCATCAATTTTACTATTCTGGATTGCATGTCTGGCCTTTGAATTAGTTCAGTAATAATTGGTGTTGAACCCCAAAGCCAGGCTATTAGGCTACCTAAATCTAGCAAAAACTACCTCTTTTTAAAATATAAATATATGCAGAACACATTTATTTACTTTAAGAGGATCACAAAGTCTAGTTTCATTGATACATCTCATGTTTCTCAGTACTTTTTATTTATTCCTAAATTTATGGAGGTAATTTAGAAAACTTAAAAAATACATAATTCAGTGGCTTTAGTAGATTCACATAGTTGTACAGACATTGCCACATTGTAATTTTAGAACATTTATTTTTTTACCACAAAGAAACTTCATGCCCATTAATAGTCACTCTTCATTTACTCCACCCACGTCCCCTAGCCCTAGGCAACCACTAATCTATTTTCTATCTCTATTATGTATTTGTGGTCTTTTTGACTGGCTGTTTTCACTTACTATAATCAAAAACTTGTGAAGTTTATTTAAAAACATGTATTTCTATACAGACACACACATTCATTCTAATGATATTACCCAAAGAAAACCATTGTTGTTTATTGTTTGGCCATTTCATATTGTGGTCCATTTCCGTGTGTTCAAAAATAAGGCTGTATTTGATATAACAGAGTATTTAATTACATTGAACTTGAGATTATTCAAGCTGATATAAGGCAATAGTAGCATAGGTTATGATCAAGTCACTTACATTTACCTTTGGGATATACTATGTGTAGTTTTGACAGATGTTTGCTTAAATAATTATGTTCAGCTAGAGTAAAGTCAAATTATTTTGAATTCCCCTAGCACATGTCAACTAGGACTAGATAGAGATGGATGTAAAGTGTCATGTCAAGCAGAAGTCACCATAAGATTAAAGTCTCATTATAAATAATCCACAATGTGAACAATCCAACTATAGATAAAGAATTTTGACTGCATGTTGTATAACTGCCTTATTAGATGCTGAAAAATGTGGACATTAATACTTGGATAGAAATTGTTATCATGATTAATAACGAGTTGTGGCAATTTTATAATTAAGAGAATGTTTTGGGGGTCCATGTTATATAATGAGGATCTTTGTGGAACTTTGATAAAATTCATTCTTCTAGATGGAATTACAACTGATAATCATAATATAGCTAACGTGTATTGAGTAATTACATTCTCAGGCACTGCTGTAATGGATTTACATGCACTCAGTAATTTATCTTCCCCATAACACCATGAGACTCAGATTAAAGAAAGTAAATTTCCTATAGACCACTAGCAAGCATTGGTGGATGTGCAAAATTTCTTAATTCCATACTTTCGTTTTCAATGTGTGTTTGACATAGGATAATTAGATTATTAAAAATTGTTTTCTCTAGTGAAGAAATGCTACTATTCCTAGTACCAATAGAAATCCTTGTTTCCCTTTGAAAGAAATATGGAGCGCCTGAGGACTAGATAACCAAGGTTGCCTGAGGAAAGGATCACAATAACAGTAGGCAATTCTGTCCCAAGAATGAGTGCTTCTTAAAACATAAAATAGTTTAAAAAATTTCTTAAGATAGAAAATGTATTCTCAGTCAGATTTTTAAATTTTGACTTTGGTTAATCCTAAAATTTCCGGGCTAACAATGGAAAAATGTTTCTTAAAATTCTAGCCAAATGTTTTCATTTATTCAACAGAGTTAGTTAGTTTGAAATTCTTCTTGAATGTCTCAGTACTGCTCAATCAAATGGAATCTAGGTTAGACTAAGATATATTGTTGACATGGAGTAAGAATGCCATAGAGTGCAGAGATGTGGTAGGAGCTCAGATTCCACTAATCCACAATATTATAGGTCATTTAACACAAATTATAGTCATTTCAGCAGGAAGTTTTTATACTTAATTGAAGTAAGTGGTCCCATTCAAAATCTTTCTTTATTCAATCTCTTCAGTCACCAAAGCAAAATAGGATATATGCATCTTTGAATAAATATCTGATTTATTGTGTATCTGTTAATTTATATCGAATATATTAATGTTAAATGGCAAAAACTGCAATTACTTTTGCATCAACCTAATAATAGATTGTTTAATAAATAATGGTGCACATATTTATGATAACTATAAAGACAAAATAGCTAAAACTAAATTGATGATATTTGACCTATGTAGCTAAATGAAGCCTGTGTCTTTCATGTTTCATACATAAATTCTGAGAGCACATCTCTAGAATATGATAATATCATAAACATCAAAAACTTGAAAATCACTTTCGTGTTAGTCTTTAGAAATAGTGAGAAACTGTGTTTTAGAAATAATTTTGTTAAATTCTATTAGTGCACTGATGTAAATCTGACTGATAGAATTATTTCCAAATATTTATGCTTAGTCAGGATCTGAGCTACAATTCAGTAATGGAAAAGGAATTGTTGGTAATATGAAAATATTTATCAATGTGTATTTCATAATATTACAGTGCTTTTGACATTGATAAAGTACCCCTTGCTTTACTACATGTTGCTTATCACTGGTAAGTAGTGTGTTAATTAGCATTGTATATATATATATATATATATATACACACACACATTACATATATATGTATATACACATCGTGTGTGTGTGTGTCTGTGTGTGTATTGTTAAAGCTTTCTTAAAAAAAAATTTTTTTACAGAAGAAGACTCAGACTTTGCTCATACTCCTGGGCTCAAATGATATTCTCACTTTGGCCCCTCAAAATGTTGGGATTACAGGCATGAGCCACTGTGCCCAGACCATCTTAAAGCTTTAAACTAAATAAGTGGCAAAGATAGGATAAGCTTTAGAAATAAATCTCTGTAGGGAGCATTCTCATAATGTGTTCTGTCTTGATTAACCACTAAAGAATTTTCTTAATGCATATTTTAAGCAGGAAGAGCAGGGACACACGCACTTTATACAAAAATAAATTATATATATTTAGTACAGATTTTTATATTGCCTTCAAATCCTAGGTAGTTACACAGAAGTAATAAGGGTGCAGTTGTCAGTTAAAATTGCTAGGTTTTTTTCCTTTTATTTTTAGTTGACATATAATAATTGTACATACACAGTTATATTTTAATATATGTGTATATGTGTAATGATCAAATCAGTGTAATTACATAGCCATCAACTCAAACATTTATCATTTCTCTGTGTGTGAACATTTAAATCCTCTTTTCTAGCTTTTCAAAAATATACACTAAATTATTGTTAACTTTATTCATGCTACAGTGCTACAGAACACTTGAACTTATTCCTTCCATTTCACTGTAAGTTTGTATTCATTAATTTACCTCTCCCTACCCCCACTTCTCCCATCCTTCCCAGTCTATAATAACCACAATTCTACTCCCTGCATCCATGAGCTCAATTTTCTCTAGCTCCCACATATGAGTGAGAATTTGTGGTATTATCTTTCTGTGCCTGACTTATTTCACTTATATAATGTCCTCCAGCCTCATCCACATTGCTACAAATAACGGGATTTCATTTTTTCAGGCAGAATAGTGTTCTATTGTGCATATGTACCACATTCTCTTTATTCATTCATCGGCTGATTAACACTTAGGTTGACTCCATATCTTGGCTATTGAGAATAATGCTGCAATTAAAAGGGGGGTACAGTTTCTCTTTTATATGCTGATTTCCATTCCTTTGGATAAATACCCAATAGTAGTGGAATTACTGGATTGTAGGGTAGTCCTACTTTTAGTTTTCTTTTTCTCAGAAACTTCCACCCTGTTCTCCATAACAGCTGTACTAATTTACATTCTTTTCAACAGTGTATAAGATTTCTCTTTTCGCTTCACCTTTGCTAGTATTTTTTTTTTTGTCTTTTTGATAACAGCTATCCTAACTTGGGTGAGATGATATCTCATTAAGGTTTTGATTTGCATTTTCCTGATGATTAGTGATGACGAGCATTTTTCCCTATACTTGGCCATTTCCTTAAGTAGATTAAGAAGACAAAATTTTAAGAAGATATTTAGAGAAAATGTAGAAATATAGAGTAAAATATTTGACTGTGGGGGACATGAATAAACATAAAATATAAAAACATGGTTTATGAATAACAGATGATAGAACACAGTTTGGTGCTCTTTTCAATAAAATATAGGTCTGTATCCAATATAATTTAAGCGACTATGATCCTAGTAAAAATATTTAAAGATCTTATTAATCTCAGTTTTCTAGCTCTCTCAGGAAAATAATTTTTTTATTTTTAATTTTAAGTTCAGGGGTGCAAGTTCAGGTTTGTTACATAGGTAAACTTGTGTCATGGGGGTTTGTTGTACAGATTATCTCTTCACCCAGGTATTAAGCCTAGTACCCACTGGTTTCTTTTCCTGATCCTCTCCCTCCTCCCACCTTCCACCCTCTGAAAGGCCCTAGTGTGTGTTGTTTCCCTCTATGTGTTTATGTGTTCTCATCATTTAGCCCCCACTTATAAGTGATAACATGCAGTATTTGGTTTTGCTGTTCCTGTGTTAGTTGGCTAAGATAATGACCTCCAGCTCTATCTATGTCCCTGCAAAGGAGATGATCTCATTCTTTTTTATGGCTGCATAATATTCCATGGTGTAAGTGTAACACAATTTTTTTAATCCAGTCTATCGTTGATGGGCATTTGGGTTGATTCCATGTCTTTGTTATTGTGAATAGTGTTGCAATGAACATATGCATGGATGTGTCTTTATAATAGAATGACTTACATTCCTTTGCACATGTGCAAAGTAATGGGATTGCTGGGTCAAAGGGTATTTCTGTCTTTAAGGGTGTAAATTAGTTCAGCCATTGTGGAAGACAGTGTGGTGATTCCTCAAAGACCTAAAGAAAAATAATATTCAATTTCTTGGAAAGAGGGAGACACTCTGCTCTTCCCATCTATATTTTCCCACCATGATGTTTAAATAGAAGAGAGATAATGAAATTATATAAGGAAGCAGTTGAGTTTGGATCCCATACTCTCATAAGAACAGAGAAATAGTTACAATAGTTGACATTTATGGAATGGTATCTATATAAACATAGTATACTCTTTGTTTTACATGCCTTAACTCATAAGTCAGTATTGCTAAAGAGAATTCAGTTTCATAGCTGTTGTGTAAATGAGAAAATACTATTCTACCTCTATCATTTATTAATTCATAAAGGGGAAGCAATTAGTTTACATGCCAGTGAATTAGGTTTTGAATGGAACAAGTGTAGGAAGATTAAGAGCACCAGAACCTGAAAACTGTAATGGAAGTAGCCATACCAGTGTGAGATGTGAAAATGGAGATTATTTTATAAGGTAAACTGTGATAATTAGTTACTTCTTTACATTTAGTGAATATTAAACAATACTTATTAGTAATTATTTAGAATACTAAATCTTATTTTTCAATGACTGGGAATTGTAATACACCTTCTAGACACTTTGCTTTTAACATGTGTTGATTAATGGGATCTTATTAAACTAAAGAGCTTCTGCACAGCAAAAGAAACTATCATCAGAGTGAACAGGCAACCTACAGAATGGGAGAAAATTTTTGCAATCTATCCATCTGACAAAAGGCAAAATCCAAAATCTACAAAACTTAAACAAATTTACCAGAAAGATACAAACAACCCCATCAAAAAATAGGCAAAGGCTATGAACAGACACTTTTCAAAAGAAGACATGTATGCAACCAACAGACATAGGAAAAAATGCTCATCATCACTGGTCATTAGAGAAATGCAAATCAAAACCACAATAAGATACCATCTCACGCCAGTTAGAATGGCAATCATTAAAAAGTCAGGAAACAACAGATGCTGGAGAGGTTGTGGAAAAATAGGAACGCTTTTACACTGTTGGTGGAAGTGTAAATTAGTTCAACCATTGTAGAAGACAGTGTGGCAATTCCTCAAGGATCTAGAACTAGAAATACCATTTGACCCAGAAATCCCATTACTAGGCATATACCCAAAGGATTATAAATCATTCTACGATAAAGACACATGTACATGTATCTTTATTGTGGCACTGTTCACAATAGCAAAGACTTGGAACCAACCCAAATGTCCATCAATGATAGACTGGATTAAGAAAATGTGGCACATATACACCATGGAATACTTTGCAGCCATAAAGAAGGATGAATTAATGTCCATTGCAGGGACATGGATGAAGCTGGAAACCATCATTCTCAGCAAACTATCACAAGAACAGAAAACCATCTGCATGTTCTCACTCATAAATGGGAGTTGAACAATGACAACACATGGACACAGGAAGGGAAACATCACACACCAGAACCTGTCGGGCGGGTAGGGGAGGAATAACATTAGGAGAAATACCTAATGCAGGTGGTGGGTTGATGGGTTCAGCAAACCACCAGGGCACGTGTGTATCTATGTAACAAAACTGCACGTTCTGCACATGTAACCCAGAACTGAAAGTATAATTAAACAAACCAAACCAAAACAAAACAAACAACAAAAAAAGTGTTGATTAACAGGCCGGAAGCGGCGGCTCACGCCTGTAATCCCAACACTTTGGGAAGCCGAGGCGGGCGGATCACGAGGTCAGGAGATCTAGACCATCCTGGCTAACACAGTGAAACCCCATCTCTACTAAAAATACAAAAAATTAGCCAGGCGTGGTGGCAGGTGCCTGTAGTCCCAGCTACTAGGGAGGCTGAGGCAGGAGAATGGCTTGAACCCAGGGGGTGGAGCTTGCAGTGAGCAGAGATCGCACCACTGCACTCCAACCTGGGCGACAAAGTGAGACTCCATCTCAAACAAACAAAAAAGTGTTGATTAACATCTAGCTTATTGTTTATATATATGTATATATATAATATGTTGAGCAAGTGGAATAAAACATTTCTGTAACACGTGAAACTGATTTTATATTAATACTTTTTTTTCTTTAAAACTGTTTTTCAAAACTCCGTTATAACGGGATACTTCTAGTAGGCAATCTTCAAGTCCTTAAGATACTTGGTTAGACCATGGTCATCATGGATGGAACAGGCTTGAAGAGAGAGTTGCAATTTGCCTTACTAACCTATAATGGCCACAACATTAGTATCATTACTTATATGTATCAGTACTTACCAATGAAAAATACATCCATGTCATATATTGTATCATATGATGTATACCACATCAGAATCATTACTTGAATTAAAGTAGTGGTGATTCAACCCTCTCTGTCACCTCACTTTTCCTTTTTATTTTGAGAAATTTCCACGAACTTATTTTGCAAATTAAGTGCTTTTTACAATCAATGATTAGACTATTATTAGTAACAACTTGCTTGTAATCATTTTTACCACTTATCAGAGCACAGCAGCATATCAAGAAGTTTGAGCACTGCAATTCTAGGTTACAAATTGTTATCAACAAATGTGGATAATGTCAAGAGAATACGAATTTAACATTTAACAATGAATCATGGGGTGTTTTGATAGCAAAGAAACTAACATTCTCTTCTGCTCCTAAGGTGTAGGCAGTCTAATTACAAGCAGAGAAGAAGCAAATTTACATGACTATATGTGTATATACACAGACACATACACATATATGATTTTTGTGTCTTTGTTGTATTCATTGAACTGCATACAAGTGCTTTTTCTTAAGCCAAGCTTTCATTAATTAATATACTAGATTAAATTAGTGAACATTACCATATATAAGCAGAGAATATCCGGTTTTCAGTTACTATGTTTTTATTCTTCTACTCAATCATAGACTGTTGATTATTTAGAAGATACTATAAATATTTCACCTTGGTCATAATAAATAATTATCTGGTCAAGTAAAAATAAAAATTAACTGATAGCTAATCTTGTTATAGTAATAAACAACGGACATAGATAAAATACATATGTGCAAAAATGAATAAACAAATGATGCAGTGTGTAGAAATACCCACTACAAATTTAAATCATTTTCATAGTGAATATATGATATATATGTCATGCATGTCTGTTGTACCTATCAATTCATGAATAGTGAGATACAGAGATAGATACACATGTACATTTATGCAGTTGTAGCAATTGAACCTGTGCTGTGTGTGTTCTGTAACAATATTAAGTGAATATAGTCAACTCTTGATTTTATATATTATATATACATACATATATATATACATACATATATATATATACACCTTTTTATGATCAATTTTAATTTTAATTCTGGGATATTTTGCCCTAAGGATGTAATACATTTCTGGCACACTATTCCCACTTCCCGACTTGCCTATTGTCAGTCAGAGACTACAAGGCAATTTAGTATCACCAAAGCAAAACAAGATTACAGAAATGAAAAATCTGCCATTTGGTATTATCTCTATACTTCTCCCTATATTAGCAGAGAAAATTGACTTGATGTCTATTGCTGACTCTTCCAGAATTGTGGCTTCAGCATAGCTGAGTGATTTCATGGATATATTAGCCAGTTGGCGTGAATATTTTATAGTAAATAAACAAAAAGTCTCAGTATTAGCTTTTTCATTATTCATTATCTTTATGAAATTATACACTCTTACATTAAAGTAGGAACCCATGTTATGACACTTATTTTACTCATGAAGAAACTGAGACTCACAGATTAGCATCCATGACTGACTAAAGTACAATTTATAACAGCAGATCTGAGAGTAGAACTCAGTTTTTTTCATCTCTATGCAATTCATTCATCAATCAATCAGTAAATATTTATAGAAGGTAATATGTATTGGGCTCTGGGAAACTCATCTATTATTACAAGAATCAGAAAGCTAAAATGTAAGCAAATATATTTGGAAGATAATTACGTATTAAAATACGTACTATGCAGGAAGCTAACAAGGTAATTTGTAAAAAGTGTGATTGACAGGAGAAGTTGTGGTGATGCAGACCTACTGAATAATGGGAGACATTTTCCCTAAGGAGATGACATTTGCTGGGAGAACTGAAAAGCAAAAAGTAGTCAACCATAAAAATTTCTGGGAAAGGTACATTCTACATCGAAGGAACAGGAAATACAAGGGTTCAAGGTTAAGAAAGAACGTGGGGACTTCAAGAAACAGAAAAGAAATTAATATAACTGGCATATTGTGATGGGGGCATAGTAGAAGATGAAAATGGAGAATTAGGCATGAACCAGATCTTTGAAGCACTTCATGCCCTGGTAAAAAATGTAGATTTTATTTAACGTGAAATGGGAATCCTCTAAAGATCTTTAAGCATAAGTTATCTGATTTGAATTTTATAGAGAATGTTCTGACTACAATTTGAAGAATCAGTTGTAGGGAAGCAGGAGTGAAAACCGTTGCTGTAAGGTACATGTGAAATTAAGACTTGGACTATGAGGTTGACAATAGAGTTGGAGAGAAGTCAAGGACATGCTTGGATTTAAAATCAATAGGATTTCCTGGTCGGGTGGATATGGAGAGCAAGATAAAAGGATAAATCAAGGGTGATTTCCATATTTCTAGTCTGAGCAATTAGATAGCTACAATGTCAGTTATTGAGATGGGAAAGACTAGGAGAAAAACAGAAATGGGAGAGTTATTGATACAGAATTATTTTCACAGTATGTGATGATGCTAGGTCAAGAGAAAATGTCAAGTAGTCAGCTGGAAGCTCAGAGACAGGGAAATCTTGCACAAGTTATAAATTTGGTAGTATTGCTAGACAAAGTCCTCATTAAGATCACCAAGGGAGAGTCTATATAAGTAAGAGAAGGTGGTTCAGGACCAATCCATAGGTATTTTGTAATTAAAGAATTAGAATGTGCCTATGGAAAGGGCACGCAGGAAAGGAAAATAAGAAAGGATAGCCAAAGGTGTTGGAGGAAACCAAGACACACTGAATGTTTTTCTTCACTCCTTTTCCCTTTATTGTCCTAGAACAATTATTAAATAATTACTGAAACATTTTTCCACAGTTTGATTTCTAACTCTCTTTCCTTTATTCCTGTTTATTCTCTTTAAGAACCTTTATAAGAGGAAGTTCATTATTCTAGTCTATTATTGTAGTCTCACCTTCAGTGCAGTATCTGGAACATAGCAGACACTCAAGAACTGTTTGGTCAAGAAACTTATTTCCATTTTTGCTGCTGTTGTTTTTATTCCTACTTTGTTTCTTTTCTCAGGTTATCCTGTTTCAAGACCTCTAATGGTATGATCTAGGTCTCAGGGGTCCCCTCTGGCTTGTTTTCTTTCCCTGGCAGTTATAAAACAAATTATGGATGTTGTTAGTTAAGAGCGACACTTAAACAGATTAAAAATGAAGGAGAAATTTAGAAAAGAGCACAATTCATGATTTCACTAGTAAAATATTATTTTGTTTCTAAGTTATATAAATTATATCTAAGGCTGTGTACAGTTGCTCATGCCTGTAATCCCGGCACTTTGGGAGGCCGAGATAGGAGAATCACTTCGGGCCCGAGACCAGTTGGGCTGCAACATAGTGAGACCCTGTCTCTACAAATAAAAAATTAGCCAGACATGGTGATGCATACCTGTAGTCCCAGCTACTTGGGAGGCTGAGGTGGGAGGATCATTTGAGCTCAGGAGTTTGAGGCTGCAGACCTATGATTGCACCACTGCACTCCAGCCCCGGTGGCTGAGACAGACCTTGTCTCTAAAAAAATAAAAATAAAAATGAAAATAAAAATAAATTATACTTGTGCTGTCAGCCATTATAACCACTAGGCATATGTAGCTATTGGTCACTTGATATGTGGCTAGTGCAAACTGTGATGGGTCATTGTACAAAAAATTCCAGATTTGAAGGCATTACTAACAAAAAAACCTAAAATATGTCATTATTAATTGAATATTGTATGCTGAAAAGGTAATATTCTGGATACATTTAACAATTACTAAAATTAATTGCAACTTCTAAAATTTGTTTAATGTGGATACTAGATATTTAAAATCAAATATGTAGCTCCCTTTATAATTTATTATAATTATAATAAACAGTATTTGGATAGTACTGTTCTATACTTTTGATATATAGAGCAAGGACCTTAGATGATTTAGGTATGACTCAGTATATTAGTAGGCATGTAAAATCTCAGGTCGTTTTTCAGGCCTATGGATAAAATTCTGTGTTTTAAGAAGATCCCCACATAATATGAATGCATGCTGAAGTTTGCAAAATGCTGCTGTGTATATTGTTGCTGTCTCCAAAGAGCAAGGTATGATTTTGCCTTCGAACAATGACATATCCAACCTCATTTCCGATGTAATTCAGACTGAAATCTAAAAACTGCAAATCCTACAGTGATGCACAGAAAGGTTAATATCAAGTGTGAACCCAGCTTGCAAGCCATAGTTCTGCATTTTCAACTACAAGGTTTCATGCGCCATACTTTGGAATTAGTGCAAGCAAAAGCCAGCTCACATTGCTTGTGCATTTTGTTACCTAGGGAGATTTGCATTTAGCAAATTTAGCTCAGCTGGCACTTATAAAAAAGCCATTGCCAGAATGCCTGAGAAATTTAGTCTCTTGTACGGTACTTAGAGTGGTCAGCAGGAATGTTAGCAGACAACATCTCATTTTTGGAATTAATCTGCTTTATCACTACAGTGTAATTTAAAAGAATTTTGTCTAGCAGGAGTCTTTTTATTTGCTGGGTTGTGATTTTTTCCAGGTTATATGTTATTCCCATGCTAATATTTGCCTTAATAATAATGTGTGGACTTTAATATAAATATGATTTTGCAGCGGCATATTAATTATAAATATGTTGCAATAACTTCAAGAACCCAATTTTTGACTATTTTATCTTTACATTTTATTTATTAGTTTTGTAGATTCTTGATTTGTTTAGATAGGGTTGGGAGAGTAGAGTTCCTTTATAAAAATATTAAGTCTATGTAAACATAGTCATGCCATCTACTTATTTGCACTTGAGGTTCAGAAAAAAAAGTTATGAGAATTTAAAATTTTGACTTAATTAATTTATTTGTATAATATTTTACCTTAAAAATAATTGAAGATAATTGTAATATATAGATCACATTTCACCATTTAATATGATTCAGTACTTAGGCAATGGAAGCAGAATTTAGAAACCTCTCTTTATTCGAATTGAATTATATTAAAAGAAATGAAAAATAAGTTATTAACACATTTCCTAGAATAGGCATCCCTTGTATATTTGTTGTTATGTAGTAGAGACTGTCATTTATCAATTACCCTCTGTAGTAGACAGAACTAGGTTTTAGGAGTCATAATTTTTATCATTTGTTTTGTTTTTCACAATACAAATGTGCAAATGTCAAACTCCCAGAAAAATACAATATTACTCTTCATATATATTATATCAATGATATAAAAACTGAGAATTATTAGACCTATGTGCAATGTAGAAAAGTGTTGAAACTCATTTCAAACATAGCATAAATGTATTCAAAGCATTATTGAGGAAGAATGAATAATATGGGTTTGAAAATGTGGCAAATTATCCCAAAAATATGTAGCTACTTACCCAGCAGGCATCACGGCGACACAAACAAAACACTGTTCCCACATTGTTTCACTTACTTTCCATGGCAAGTCTCAAGGGCAGTCATATCTTCATTCTTATATTAAAGCTGAATTTCAGAAAAGCCAAGCAAATTACCCAAGGGCAAATAGGTAACTGAAACAAAAAGTATAATTCATTTCTGTCTCATTTCAATGTTGATAATTGGCTCATTACCAATGCCTCAATACCAGTCAAAACTCAATATTTCTTTATCTTTGGTGTCATTTTAAAATACTTCCAGTATGTAGGTATAATTTAGTAGGAAAGTTTGCTGAATTATACCTATATATATGTGTGTGCATGTGCATATGTATGTCTTAAGATATTGACAGTCCCAATAGAATAATAATTATTTAGTTCATTTTTCATAAAACATTAACATCACTGCCAAAGTCACTGATGTAAACACTTTGTGACAAAATAACCACTCTGTTCCTTAGATGTAGCAGCTAATGCGTGTGTATTATTGATCATTATCTAGTTGTAACAGTAAAAGTAATTGTACGCTTGAGTAATTCTTGTAATTATTATTAGATGTATTCCATGTCTATGCTTGTAAATGTGGAAAGAATCAATAGTTCAAAAGTTTTAATCAAGGGCAGAGAGATTATGTCTGCAGCTAACCCTCATTTCCAAGGCCTCTATCTCTTTATATTGTATCTTTATGGATTAAAAGTTAATGCAGTTTCTCAGTGCCTGCATCACCAACAAATCACATACAGTGAGCTGAAGCTGGATTTGTGGGAACAATTACTGTTGGTTGTACTTATTATATAAATACATTTGATGATTCCCGACAGTTCTGGAGATACATGGTCTTAATAATTCAGGAAAATATTGGGAATGCATTTTCTAAAAACACAGCTAATCAACACAATATAGAGACTAATAACAAAATGAATAACTTTTTAAAAATTATTTCCATTTGAATTCTTTGTTAAACTGGGAAAACTCACATCTATGCAGATCAACAACTGTAAATGATTTTAAATTTTGCAATGTGGAAGTAAACGTTGCTGAGTTTGCCCAGGACAAACTGTGCTGACATATGGGAAATTTAGTTTATTTCAGTTTTTACAGAAAAGTATCTTCACAGTCTAAAGTACTGGTTAAAAAAAAAAAAAAAAAAGAAAAAAAAAAAAGAAAAAGGTGACTCAGGAATCAACACCTATATGTGATAAGTAGGAGTCTCATTTTTACTCCCCTATCCAACTTTCTCTCTGTTAGATGTGATAATGAACTGTGAAATGGTCAAAATGAGAGGAAGAAAAAAGGATGTGGCTAATTTCCAAACTAGATAGTGTCAAATTCAGAGTTGTCTACAGTAACATTAGCTCTTGATATTTGTGATAAACGTGTGATGTTGCAAAGTATATAATATTACCAGTTGAATAGATGTAGTTATATGAATATTACATGTAAATTTCTTATAATCATTTTAGATTTAAAAAGTTGAGGTACGTTCAGATTAATTTATGAAAATGTCATTTTAGCAATGACATATTATTTGAGTGATTAAAAATTACTCAAATTCGATTGAATAACCTACATAAGTTCTAAAATCATCAGAATAATTCTTCACACTTCCCATTTTATCAGTTTACACACCTGATTTGGTCCCAAATTCTGATTCTTCTGCTCTCCCCTTTCATCCTCACCATCAATGCCTTAGTTCATTTTCTCATCATCTTTCACCTGGATTTTTGCAATAGTCTTCTGCCTCCTCTCTTACATTCTTTACTCATTTGATTCCCCACATTGCCTCCATGGACATTCAGATTCCACTTATTGTAAAGTCCGCTTTTTCATAGTTCTTTGGCTAAAGTGTTGTGTAGAGTAATAAAGAGAGAAATAAAATAATAATAGATATTAAGCAGAGCCATGTATTAAAAGTTGCAGATTATTTTAAGAAATAATTTCTAATTTTTTAATTTAACAAAAACTCATTAAGACTCATTAACAAGTTCTCATTAACCTTTAGAGGATACAAAAGTTATACTACACATCCTCTTCTGAAGACCTCCAAGCAGAGAGGAAGCATGTATTATTGCCAATGCCAAAAAATAGAGAGTATGTATCAAACTGGGTCAGCTCTGATAATAGGAAGCAAAGTATCTACCGTCAATCAGAGATAGGAAGGAAAATCTCCCTCATGTGAAAACTAGTGGTGGTTTTAGGAATATTCCTATCTGGGAGTGGATGGAGAAGAGTGTATCAATTAAATAAAGTGATTTGGCACACAAAATACAACAATATTGATATATAACAGAATACAAGAGGATGGGTAATTTATCATGAAGAGAAATTTATTTCCTACATTTCTGGAGGCTGGAAAATCCAAGAGCAAGTCCCCAGCACCTGGAGAGGACCTTTTTACTGTGTCATCACATGGCTGAAGGTGAGAGGGCATGCAGGAGTCAGTTCCATTTTTAAGTGCCTTTTTAAGGGTACCTAAACCCATTCACAAGAAAGGAACCCTCATGATCTATTCACTTCTTATTGGCCCCACCTCTTAATGTCATCACATTAGCAATACCTGAATTTTGGTGAGGACATATTCAAACCACAGCAGTAATCTCATGATGCATTTACATTATTTGACATATCTCATTAATATTTTTGTCTTCAAATTATCAAATAGTCTTTTATAAACATATAGTATATGATTATGAAATTTTCATAATTTCTAATTCATTTTAGTCTTGTAAGCAAGAAGGAATAATTTATTATTATAATTTCTTATATATTTCAGTTAGAACCCTTTAAGATGGAAAACCCCTATAGTTAGTGGCTACACAGATAAATTAAGTGGAAATAAGTCAAGTTTTACAGATTTGCCTTATTTGCCTCCTCTTCTAACTCCAACTGTCCAATTAGTCTCTACTATGAGGGCACACTGAAATAAAGGTAGGAAGGCTTTACTGTCAGAAGTCTGTATATGTTTATTTTATGTCAATGCTAAGGGGGTTCTTTTAGGTCTAGTGAACTAATAGAAAACAAAACTAAACTTGAAGAAAGAAGCAATGGCCTGTAATAGGACAGAGACTGGGATTTTGTGCTGATAACTCAACATGTAACTTTGGATAGGGTACATAACCTCTTTGGCCCTCAGTGTTTTTGATTGATAAAATAAGAAACTTCAATTTGATTATCTGTGATGTTTCTTCTTATTCAAATAAAGTACAGCTATAAATATTTTTCATAATGAACAAAAATTTACTTTCACAATTAGCCAGTTTAAATGATATATAAAAACATTGTCATCCTTCTATTTTTCTCATATGTACTTGTCTCTTTTTTCTGAATTACTGGAAACTCGTACTGTTCCTCTACTACATTTTTCCTCTCCCACCGTAGAGTTACATCAGTCTTTGAACAGAAACAGAAAGTGCAGAAAGCCTGTCACTAACGTGACCTCCTCACAGATTTTGAATTATTACCTCAAGAAGAGTGAAAGTTGGAACAGCTTATATCATTGCAGAAAGATATTTTACCTGTCTACATACAATTTTTCTGTGATATAGCTTGTTTACTCTTTGTTAGAGAAAGACTGGCTTGTGTCTTCGTGTCTTGGACACAGTACAGTTGCGGCATCATTTGCAGTACAGCTAATATTCATTTGGGTACCATGCATGGGATACATCTATTACCTCACTTGGTTTTCACCATAAACCCCCGAGGTAGAGATGACCATTTTCCTCATTTCGAGTAAGGAATCCATGGCCAAGAGAAGTGAATAGCCTACTGATTCCATTAGCTAAACTAAAGACTATTTGAATTTCACCAGTTTTTCACCAGATGTCCTTTTCTGTTCTAGAATCTGACATCGCACATTGTGTTTGGTCTCTGGAGTCTCCTCCAATATTCAACTTCTTTTTTTTTTTTTTCCCCCAGTCTTGACTCAACAAAGGCTAGCTTCTTTGTTGAGCCTTTTTCAATATTAGCTTTAAAATTAAATTTGGATTATACAGTATGGGCAATAAAATATCATAGAAATGATTTTTTTCTCTCACTGCTTCTTAGTAGAAGTACATGATATTAACAAGTCTTATTACTGATTGTATTAACCTTGACTATGTTTAACAGTTTTTCTTTACTGTAACACTGTGATTCTCCCTTTGTATTGGAAAAACATATGAGGGGGAAGTTTTTGAGACTGTACCAATAGGCTGATACCTTGTTTCTCCTCAAATGTTTGCTCACTGATTTCAGCATCCAATGATAGTCTCATCTGCAACAATTATTACCATGGTTTTTGCCAAATGATATTTTATTTTTATAATTTCTTATATATTTAATCGAAAATAAGGGTAAATTTTTTTTTTTTTTTTTTTGCAGAGTCTCGCTCTGTCTCCCAGGCTGGAGTGCAGTGGTGCTATCTCAGCTCACTGCAAGCTCCGCCTCCCGGGTTCCCGCCATTCTCCTGCCCCGGGTTCCCGCCATTCTCCTGCCTCCACCTCAGCTGAGGACTGGCCTCAGCTGGGGCCTCAGCTGGGACTACAGGTGCCCGCCACCATGCCGGGCTAAATTTTTTTGTATTTTTTAGTAGAGACGGGATTTCACCGTGTTAGCCAGGATGGTCTGGATCTCCTGACCTCGTGATCTGCCCTCCTCAGCCTCCCAAAGTGCTGGGATTACAGGCGTGAGCCACCGCGTCCAGCCGGTAAAAATATTTGTATGGTCTTCTTTATCTCTAGTCAACGTTCTTCTCTCCCCTCTTCTCTCCTGAAAGCATGACAAAAAAATGATTTACCGCATGATTTTTATTTCCAGAATGAATGAAGGTAACATTTTTGATGACTTTGTCCTTTAAAGGGGTTAAGATATTACACTCTTTTCAATACCCAAAGGCGAACTGTAACATTCCCACAAATTTGCGAAATATTCCGCTTATGATTGAGTCAGATGTTGTCACTCAACCACAAGTTATCTTCCAGAGTTTGAACTTCCTATTGAAGTTATACATCAATTATAGAAGCTGACTGAAATATTGCCATAGATTATATATGTGATAGTTTCTACATCTGAGGAGGAAAGCATCTATAATACATTTTCATTAAAGCAGCTCTCAATTCACCGTCTGCTTAATTCCTACATCCTCATGCATATAACTTATGAGCAGTTTTCAAAAAATGAAAGAAAATTGAAAATGTAGCACAGCCAAGGCATGCATTGGTGGAACAGGTAAAATTGATATTTATATTTGCTTGGGGACATGGATCACTTCCCTGAATCTGGTTTGCATTGATCAGTGTTGATGGACTATAGATTAAATGTCATACATAAGCCCCCATTTTCAAATTCATTATCCTCAAGGGAACAGTATCTGAAGAAGGATGGACTATATTTGTAATCCATGTCAATATCAGGATGAAATTTGATACATCTGAAAGTGAGAAACTCTAGGAAGAATATATTTGCATTAATAAGAGGTAAAATATTTTCAATAAAGAGTCTATTTTTTGATTAAATCGGCCAATAAGTCAAGAAAAAGTGAAAAATATATGTGTTGAGGGTCTACTTTGTACCTCTCTGTACAATGAGATATAGGGTTTAACCACAGAAATTCTTTCTATTTCAATGTTGGTCATGGTAGGCACAGGAAAACAAGGAAAGTGGCAAATACTGAAAGTCAGGGTTACTTCCTCCCAACCCTAGAAAACTACTTTGGTAGCACACCACTGGCGAATAGTGTAGCAATGTTAACTTTCTGGTTTCCATGATTGTGCTAAGGTTGTGTAATTTATTAATATAAAGGAATGCTGGCCAGGGGGTATATATGAACTGTGCACAGTATTTGCAACTTTCCTGTAAGTCTAAAATTATTTCAAAATACAGACTTTTTTAAAAAGCAGTAACAGAACAGGACTAAATATTATAAATACTGTATAACAATAAAATAATTTATATTTTTTAAGTTCTTATGTTCTGAAGATAACGTAAACATAAAGTCCTTGTCCTCAAAGATTCATTGCTTAACATAGTTGAGAGCTCTTAGAAAATGTGGACAACTTGGTGAGTTGACAGAAACTGTGAGTGGTATAGGGTCTTTCCTTCCTTCTTTTTGTCCTCCTGAAATCTTCCAGGAGTTAATAGAAAAATAATGTATACCCTTGAACAAAGTTTTATGTATGAAATTTCAAAATAGATTCTTAACAAAGGATGGCACCTGTGCAAATATTATTGCATCTATTTATAATTGATTTACATTAATTGTCATTTATCAAGTACTGATTTTTTGCCAGCTCTCCTGGTTCAGAAAGGAAATTACTGTTATACTAAACTTACGAATAAGAAATTGGAATCTCTAAAATATGGTAACTGATAAAATTTTTTTTAGTAATGGGAAATGGAACTAAGATTTGAACTTCCTCACTATTAAAGAAGGTACAGGCAATGTTGATAGCCACAGCACAAGACAGAAGGGTAACTCTTCATGTAATGGCTTCACTGAGAAATTGTAGTGCAGCCTTAATGGTGTACACTCAGTGAAATCGCCAGAACAATGAGATTCCTTTGTTCCAACAACTATTATTTATAATGTTGTGGGGGTGGGGGGAGGGGAGAGGGATAGCATTAGGAGATATACCTAATGTTAAATGACGAGTTAATGGGTGTAGCACACCAACATGGCACATGTATATATATGTAACAAACCTGCACGTTGTGCACATGTACCCTAAAACTTAAAGTATAATTAAAAAAAAGAAATAAATAAAAATAAAAAAAGAAAAAAATAAATCCTATTGATGCTAGGAAAAGTAATTATAGTTTTTTCTTCTAATGAGATGATATGGTTTTCGAAATATTTTATTGATTGAATTTAGACTTAGAGATTGTCATTTTTTTCAGAAGATTAAAGCAAAAAAATATGTATTTGTAGAACTTGGCAAATGCCAACTCTCTTTAATTATAACTGTTAAAATACAAATACTATGTGGTACCGAGAATGGGAATTATAAGGCAATATTTAATTAGATATCTGCTAATATCACATAGATGTTATGTTTTGTGCTTCCTCATGAGATGTTTGAGGGATTTCAGTGATACTACATTTTTTCTTCAGTGCATATTGTGTTACAGACTTAAAATTTACATTAATTGATCGATTCATTTATTTATTTATTCAACTCATTTATTCAATAACTATTCATATTGGTTATCTATGGCTGTGTCACACATTATTCCAAAACTCAGCAACTTAAAACTACAAACATATTACCTCATAGTTTTTTCGAGTTAAAAATCCAGGAATGGCTCAGCTGGGTGCCTCTGGCTAAGGGTTCATTACAGAAGCTATAATCAAGATATTAGTAAGGGCTTCAGTTATCTCAAGGCTCAACTGGGGAAGCATCAACTCTTAAGCTCAAACAGGTGATTGGCAGGGTTTTGCTCTTCACAGACTATTGTACTAAAACTTCAGTTCCCTGCTGCTTGGTGGCTGAAAACCAGTGTGAATCGCTCTCTAAGGCAGTTCTCTACATAGCAACTGATTTCCTTGAGTGTGGGCAAGTCAGACAGCCAGAAAAAGGAAGCAAGACAAAAGCCAGAATCTTCTTGTAATCTAATTTTAGAAGTGGCGTGCCTTATTTCTGCTATATTTTATCCATTAGAAACAGGTCACTAGATCCAGATCTCACTTGAAGAGAGATGACTGCACAACCATGAATCAGAGGTCGTTGGGGACAGTCCTACGGGCTGCTTATCATGGTATTTATTACATGGTATTTATAAACTGGATTACCCAATTTATAGACACCAGAAATATTGATCATGGTTTTATGGAATGGCTTAACTTATGGTCCCTATCCTAGAAGTAATTAAAATCCCTGGAAGAATATAGAAAAATAAATGGGTAAATTCTAACAATAATATGATAAATAGCATAATTGTGGAATAAACAAACTGACAAAGGAAAACATATGGTGTGTTATTCACTCTATTTGGGAACTGTAAGGTCTAAAGAGAAAATGACATAACTGATACATGAAGAGAAACAGCCTCGTAATTAGTATCAAGGTATTCTGTGTTTCCTATAACATTTTAGGTCAACTTCAATTTCTAAACATATAAACAATGGTCTTTAAGTGTATATAAAAATCCCTGGCCAGGCGCAGTGGCTCATGCCTGTAATCCCAGGCATGGGAAGCCGAAGTGGGCGGATCCCGAGGTCATCAGGAGATGGAGACCATCCTGACTAACATGGTGAAACCCCGTCTCTACTAAAAAGACAAAAAATTAGCCGGGTGTGGTGGCACATGCCTGTAGTCCCAGCTACTCGGGAGGCTGAGGCAAAAGAATGGTGTGAACCCGGGAGGTGGAGGTTACAGTGAGCCAGGATCACGCCACTGCACTCCAGCCTGGGTGACAGAGTGAGACTCCATCTCAAAAAATAATAATAATAATAATGATAATAATCCCATAGCTATTTTATATGTGTGTGCATGTTTATGTGTGTGTATATATGTATATGTACACATATGTATGTATATGTATACATGCAAAATATTCCACAAAATAGAATGAGAGGGACATGAAGTTAACGCAGCTTTTATGAAGGAGGTGGTGACTCCTTCACCGAGATGGCTTAACATATGAGTTAGATTTTCTCAAGGTTTGCATCCCAATAAAAAAAAAGGTACGATGGGTTTTAAGCTGTATAAGTGAATGTATAACTAGTATTTAATGTCGTTTTACTAATTATCAACACAGCTGCTCTGGTCTGAAATTTTTAATATCATGACAGAGCTAATTTTAATAAAAGGTAACATTTTATGACCTCAAATAAATTACACACCAATATATGCATCTGCTGCACTAAAGTACCATAATATTAACCTGATAACTATTGAGCCAAAATCTTTCCCACAATTCATCATAATTTATCTGGGTGACATATACTTATGATTTTCAGGTGCTACATCTCTTTACTGAATGTTTTGAAAATTGAGCTAAGACAAAAACATCCGTTTATATGAAAGAAAGAAAAAACATACAGAAATATTGTAAGATTCTAAGAGCATTTATTTAAAATGTTCACTTTATTAAGAAGTAGGCATCAGGAATTGAAAGAAAAACCTAGATGGGAGGAATTACTGAAATCTCCTTGTTAAAAAAAAGAACATAGCACTTGTCTGGCTGTGGAAAATACTTTCACAGTAATCAAACAAAATAAAGACATTTGATAGCAAACACTTGGAAGTGGAAATAGGCTAAGTTCTTTAATTTTTTATGTAACCTTCTTTATGTTGGTGTATAGCAAAAATACGTGGGTTCAAAATAGAGTGGATTCATCTTAAGAACATTTTCCGTGTGTATGTGTGTGTGTGTGTGACATATATGTTTACATATATGTATATAGATATGTATATAGATATACGTGTGTGTGTGTATAATTTTTGTTGAGATAGAGTCTTGCTCTGTCACCCAGGTTGGCTCACTGCCACCTGGGTTCAAGTGATTCTCCTGGGTTCAAGAGATTCTCCTGTCAGCCTCCTGAGTAGCTGGGATTACAGGTGCATGCCACCACATCCTACTAATTTTTGTATTTTTAGTAGAGGCGGCGCGGGGATTCATCATGTTAGCCAGGCTGGTGTTGAACTCCTGACAGGTAATCTTCCCGCCTTGGCTTCCCAAAGTGCTGGGATGACAGGGGTGAGCCACCATACCCATCACATCTTCTGGCCATTTTTAATGTGTTAGTGAATGCTACGTATGAGTATATTTACATTGCAAATATTACACCCTGTATCATGATAATTTGAAATGACTGAAGAAAAAAAAATGAAGTCCAATACTTTTCACAGACACAGAGACCTAAATGAAAGAACAAAAGATGACAGCCCTAGAAAAGGATTTGATGGTGACTACTGAAAATATACAAACACAATTTCCATTGCCCTCTAGAAAAGTAAAAACATAAGCATGACAGCTCTCAAAAAGACAAGTCTGAATGTGCTTTAGTTGAAATTATTCTAGCACACATATTGTAGTATTGCTATTAAAGAATACTATAACAAAATTACTATTATGAAAAGTGGGTAATAATGATGATAATGGTAGCCATATTGAATGTCAGCTCAGTATGCCAAGAATTACACTAAAATCTTTATATATTTTTCTGCATTACGGACAATGACTCTGCGAATAGGGTACTACTATTATTTTTTATGAATTTAAATTACCTGAGATTTATGAGTATTAAGCATTAACCCAAGTCACGCAGAGAATTGGTGTGAAATCCTGACTTTGTTTAAATTTTAAAGCTCAGAATCTTGCAGGGCTGTAATAATCATGGTTTGCAATACTCCTAAAGATTCAATAAAAGGGATTTATAAAGGACATATACAGACTATCAGGACACTCTTGGCAAAAAATAAAAGTAGGCCAAAAAAATTACTGTAGTCTTTGTTTTTGAATCTCAGAGTAAAGCATAGTAAGCTATCAAACTGACAATAAGTGTGAAATCATGAATTGGAATGAATGTGATGTAAATGAGATATCATTATCTTACGAAGGCCACACCATAGAAATTAATAAACCATCTCCGTGCAAATAATTAATGCTGTTTAACCACCAAAAGGGTAAATAGAATATGGATCGAATGTCTCAATTTGGTTTTATTTATAAGCAGTAAACAAAGTTAAAGAATGTTGCTAAGTATAGGATAGGCAACAATTAAAAAGCAAGGAAAATGCTTTTCTGAGATCTGCTACACATTTGTAGATCTGAGTTTCTTAAAAAGGATTTTATGGCTTGCCAAAGGTTGTAGAAAAATTAATGAATAAAAACTAAATTTAAAACAACTAAAAAGTATCAGGAGACTGACAGCTGCACCTGCAAGTAATTTAGGACTGAGTACAAATACACAAAAGTTAGGAATTAAATCCAAATGACATTTTGAAATTTACTCTTAAAAACAAACCAAAACAAACAAACAAAACACATTACCACATTACAGGATACATAGGGGTGATATTTTTGAAGTTTTTTTAAATACAAAAATGTATTTTCCGATACTTTATGTTAACGTATGTGAGGGGAATAAGAGGTACATTGGCAAAGGTAAATTGCACTGTCTCCTAGCCCTACACCTTTGTAAGATTTAAGGAAAGTCAGTGAGGATACCCAGTAACGATGGCTCCTTTTCTGTACAAAGTTGCATCAGGTAGAAGAAGGCAAACCCAGTTTAAAGAACTGGGTTACCTGTAAGACCCTGTATCTTTACATTTTCATTATTTATCTCAGAGGATGAGCCATTCTCATAAGGTAAATACGGGACTTTTCCAAATGACTTTTATGAGCGGGTCAAAGGTTAACCACAAAATTTACATCAGAGAGGGGCATTATAGTGATGTCTCTGAGAATGGATGATAAATATTGTTTCATGGAAACTTCAGATTTATTTACCACACCTCCTCATCATTTCTAGGTGCACAAATAATGCAACAATCCTATGACCCCTGGAGCCTCAAATGTGTTGAATTATTTTATATAATAGCTAGGCACTGATAGTATAGTTTTGTAGTTTTAAAGTATTATCTGGAGTTATTTTATTTTATTTTATTTGCGGTATTATCTTTATAAAATGCAATGTATCTTTTCCATTTTCCTTTATCTTCAGTATTATATTTCACAATTTCATATTGTGACTTCTATATAATGAGGAATAATTAGTGCACATTAGTGAAACTCATCTTTATTTGTAAGAATTTCCATTTAAGCTTGGATCAAACATGCTTGCACATGACTGCCTTTGATTTTACCTGTGAAACAATAGATTTTTCTAGTCCAGTGAGCAATAAATGCTTCCTGTCTCTCCCCTATATTTACCAGTAGATAATAATGAAATGTCACAGACTTGAACATTATTAAACTTATATTTGAGATCCGTTTCAGAATTTGTCACCTTTCCTGCTGCTGTCTGCCTTTTCTCCTCTTTGTTGTGTCTCATAAATTTTTATGACCTCTTTGCGTTGGAAATCTGTAATTTTTCCCAGAGCTCTGCTAGGTACCTTCTAGCAGTAATAAAACTCTTGTCACTTTCCATTGCAGCTACTTTCAGAGTGAGGCTTACTGGCTTCACTCTGCAGCATATTAGATAAAATAATCAATATGCTGAGGTTGAAAAATTAAATGCAGCATTTGTGTAGCCATTGAATTACAGTGCTTTGAGCTTGGAACAGATGGCCTTGCGAGACATTTGCTAGCTTACTTGAGAGTGGCTATTTTTTTTTCTTCTTTTTGTTTCTTCTTTATTTTGCATTTACAATAATAATAATAAAAGAATTGCCCAAGATGATTGGTATAAAATCCATTTGGCTATTCTTGAAAAACAAAGCATCGTAAGTACCAAAAATAATAGTAGTATTAAAAAAAAAAAAAACTTTCTGTTGAATGCAGTTACTTTCTGTGTAAATTTAGAGTATTCTCTTGTTTTACATTTGTAAACTTTATGTGTGCTTGTCCCTACTTACCTCACCTCTGTTTCTTACCCGATGTGAACTTATGTATGGTTGTAATATTTCTATTATAAAACTATTAAATAATAGGGAATACAAATTTTTTCAGTATTGTGGAGTTATGTCTATATTTCTTTTTACCCGAAATAAATTAATGTTAAAATTCATCCCCATCTCTTGTCCCGTATTTCTCTTTCAATCTAGTCATGATACTGTGTTCTTTATATAAGCAATTTGGAGAAGATGGTTAGGTGTTTAAGAAAATGACTGACCCATTGTTTCCACATAGATCTCAGGTCACTGATTATTCTGTGAAATTTGGACAACCTCAAAGACTACAGAGCATTGAATTAACTTACTTGTTCAACACTATTTGTTAAGTATCTATTATGAGTTAGGTAGATGTTTGTTGGAGGGTCCTAGATATAAAGCAGTTTATAAGAACTTGTGATCTTAGAGTGTGACTATAATTTAAATATGATATAAGTCACATGTATGTTTTCTTGTATCCTTGTTCCCAGGATTGTTCCAGTAAAGATCTTTAAATTATAAACATTACTGAATAGAACTGATTTGTTTTTCCAGTCAGCATATCATTTCAGGGGCCAGTAGAAGGAAACCTCTGTTCTGTTCCTAATCTTTTATCCAGTGTCTGAGAATACATGGAGATTGTCTTTGAAAGTTGCAGTTGTTTGAAGATATGTCCTTTGCAGTTTGAAGGACATGGAAACCAATCCAGAATTGCATTTAAATAAGGAAATTAGAATAGATGCACAACAGGAGGAAGGAAAAAAGCTAACTGAAACATAGCAATGAGGCCCAAAAGATGTAGGGCTACATAAATAGATTGAAAACCTTATATTCCAATTTGTTTGTTTTATAAACTCAGTGATCTTAATATTAGACAACAAACCCTTAGAATCATGTAACGCGTTTCGTACTTTAAGTTATTGTTTTTGTTTGTTTTGAGACGGAGTTTTGCTCTTGTTACCCAGGCTGGAGTGCAATGGCGGGATCTTGGCTCACTGCAACCTCTGCCTCCTGGGTTCAAGTGATTCTCCTACCTCAGTCTCCCAAGTAGGGGAATTTTTTGTATTTTTAGTAGTGATGGGGTTTCACCATGTTGGCCAGTCTGGTCTTGAACTGCTGGTCTCAAGTGATCTGCCCGCCTCGGCCTCCCAAAGTGCTGAGATTACAGGCATGAGCCACCATGCCCACCCTATCATTGTTCTTAATTCTTATATTTTACTAGAAAAGCTGGCTCTCAACTGATGTTCAACACATGTAACATATAGAACTGGGACCCCAAATTGATCAATAACTCAAGTTGATGAAAGGCTATGTTTTAAAGGCAAACACCACACAGTCTTTCACATTGGTGCCAACAAAGGCATTTTGGTATATTCCCTGGATGCAACCAAATCCTGTGGTGAGAACCTGGTGAATGGGCTATGCTATAGTGTATGTTGGAGCCAGCTCACACAGGCATATTTCCCAACTCTGGTGACTTCACATCGATAGCCAGCCACAGGGAGAGTATTTACACTACAGAAATCAATAAATTCTGCAAACACGTATTTTTTTTTCTAAGAAAGCTGGTTGTTAAACAGCCAACACACAACTGTCCTTGGAGGAATAAAAGGTTTGCCTTTGCCTTTCTCACAAGTTCTATTTCAGAATTGCAGCCAAAGCATAGCATCTCAGCCCTTAGCTCTAGAGACCCCCCTCCTCTAACGGGCGGAGACATTTCTTCCTTCTCAATGTATACAAATTTTATGCTTATCAGTAGAGGTGAGATTATTGGCTCACTTTTCCTCACAAGTGGATACATCTATCTTTTTTATTCTCTCTCTCCCTCCTCTAATTCTCTCCTTTCATATGTGTCATTAAAAATGTGTTTGTGCATTTGAGTGGCATTGTGGGAAGATGGAGTGAAGAGGGAGAAAACTCAAATTATATTGCACATTGGCCATTGGCACACACTGTGCTAGATGCTTCATATATTCTCTTTTTAATTATTTTTATTATTTGGAACCCAAAAGGATCATACCATTGTGAGAAGAGCTAGTTTTCAGGAAAAAGAGATATGGAATTTTAATATATCTTGAAAAGCTAAAGAGGTGATTTTAACTGAAGTGAAGTAATAAGGTAGGGCCTTGTATAAGTAAGAGTTTCACAATACCAAAATTTATATTGTAATAATAACATTGTAATAGTATTAATGTATTCAGTTTTTTATTCTCTGAACTATATATGGCATTACTTTGATATCATTTCATGTCATCTGGAAATGACTACTATTGCTACAGTATGCCAAAATATCTAGGCACAATAAACAATTATAGCATTTTCTCTATCTTTTAGACTTCTCAGATAATGCTACAATATGTAAAAGTATCTGGGCTTGATTAAAAATGCAAGCATTTCTCCTATCTTTTTGATTTCTTGGTTTTGGAAGACTTGATATTCTACTGATCATTGCTATTCCATATTGTAATGACACCTGACATGATTTTAAACAGTTTTTTTTCTATTATAAACATGGTAACATAGAGTTATGTCATTAAAACATTAATCTTGGCCAGGCACAGTGGCTCATGCCTGTAATCCCAGCACTTTGGGAGGCTGAAGTGGGCAGATCATCTGAGGTCAGGAGTTTGAAACCAGCCTGGCCAATATGGTGAAACCCTGTCTCTACTAGAAATACAAAAATTAGCCAGGCATGGTAGCAGGTGCCTATAATCCCATCTACTTGGGAGGCTGAGGCAGGGGAATCACTTGAACCTGGGAAGCAGAGGTTGCAGTGAGCCAAGATTATGCCACTGCACTACAGCCTGGTTGACAGAACAAGACTGTCTCTCTGAAAAAATAATAAAAATAATAAAAAATAATAATAATCTTATTTCAATGTTTGCTACTAAAAGGTTTTTCAATTATTTATTTTTATCATATCGTATCATATTATACATATGTTTTCCCAAGCACTCACGTGTGTGTGTACACATGTATGTTTCTTTAACTCATGGCTGAAACAGTAACACAGAAGACATAAACCTTGAATCTGTGTCTGGGTCTGTAACGTGGGGAAACAGGTCAACCTTACACTACAGTGTACATTTGCATTGCATTGTACATTCTTGATGTCTTCAGGAGATTGATGTGCTGAAAATCCTCATTCTACATGTTGGAGATGGGGAATGAGAAGTCAGGAGCCGGAAAATTCTAAACTCTTTTAGATCACTCTGATTCCATCTAGTAAATTACCTTTCTCTGAGATATTTTCAAGGTCTGAAATGATAGTGTACTTACAAGAGGTCATTATGACTTCTGGCACCCGTTGGAGCAGGCCTAATGTCTTGTAGCAAATATGAGAGTCTAAATGCATTGCTATAAGTGTCAGGCTGGCAGCAAATGCATTATGCTTCTCCAATCGACCCTTTCTGCTCCCGTCTCTCACACTCTTACCAGATAGACAGTTAGCAAGCAGGCTGTCCTATCCAGAGGATTATCTCATAACAAATATGGCTATTTAAAAGTGAACCATGTTGCTAAAACTCTGAAAGCCTTGAAAGAGGTTTATCTATCATACCTTAGGTACCAACTGCTGTCTTGATGATTATCAAAGAGCATCCTCATGTTTGATATCTTATATCTTTAAAATAATATTTCTATATTCACTTCAGGTGTTTTGCCTATTAATAATTGAGATGTAGTAGGTGATACAGTAGGAGTTATGTGGCAACATTTAGGCTTAACACTATCACATCAAAATCATTATGTGTCAAGGCAGTGAAAGAGCTAGTGTGTTAGGAAGCATTATCCTTGAGTGAAAGGAGTTCATGTCTGCTCATAATGTGTGAGCTGAAAGTTTGATATAGTCAGAAGAGTAAGATACAGGAACCCAAGGAACCTGAGCTCTGATCCGAAGACTCTCTCTAAGCCTGTGTAACCCTATGTGATAAAATAACTTGGAGTGGGAGAGGGTTCCTCATAAGATCAGAGACCCTAGTGCAGCAATCCTTGGAGATATAAATTATTAACTCATGAAAAGCAAGGAGACACACATTATTTTGTTTTGATAGTGTTGGAAAGAAACAGTTTCTTGGAAGAAATTGTTATAGCACATTCTTAACCTCAGGTAGCTGAGGAAAGTTGAAGAGGATATGGATTGTGTCTCTGCTGACTGAAATGGAGGCAGTGGTCTGGCCTCACAGCAGTGAAGGCCTAATGGTTTTAGGAAACACTGAGAAAATCATTTTATCACTCTGGTTCTCAGTTTCTTTTTTTATAAAATAATGGTTTTCAGGTAATCCTACAGGCTTCAGAGTTTGAAGTCCTGCATTGAAATTTTAGCTTTGTTATTTATTAGTTGTGTGATACCAGCACAGCAGTTAAGACCCTTCATGTTGAAAAATATCAGAAAATCTAACTCTTAGTGGCTCATGGAAAAAATTAAAAGAACAGCAAAACATAATGAAATGTATTTATTACTCACATATCGTGAATTCCAGGAAAATTTGTCAAATCACATATCAGACATATCTTATGGAGTCCTTCTTGGTGGCTCCTAAAAGCTATGGCTTTATTTTCCCTTAAGTTCAAATACTTTGGAATAATTAGACTAACTTGATTCATATACTCCCCTGAACCAATCCTAGGGTTATGTAGATATTTGGGCTGACAGTTCATACTCTACTCTAAAAACTCCAGAACTTGTTCCCTTGAAATTAATGAAACTAGGCAAACACTGAAATCATTTCTTAATTTCTCATAATCAATTATTTAGAATATATGTTACATTGAAATCATTTCATTATTAAAATAACTATCCTTCCTTGATTACCTTTTATTGGCTTACAGTATTGTTTATTTATGTATTTTGAACTATGTATTTTGAACTATTTTCACTCATCTTAATCAAAGAAAATTATATTCTCCACATCATAATGAAGTAGAAGTTTTGAACATGTTCTTTCCGTGTTTTCCTGGATTTTCAAATTTATGAGTTGCTTCAAAATTTAATTGAGGCTATTGGGACTACAGAGTTCTTGCCTTTAAGAAAGTTAAGTTTCCAAATGTGTGTGGTTTCAGTTAATTGAAGTGTAGTACCACATGCATGAGATTTTATATTCAGAAGAGAGGAAATTGATTTTCTTTGGCATGTTTATAGCAAATATATTCAGTATTACTGTTCAAACAAGCTGAAATTATTTACAGAATGTTATATGTATATGTGTTTTCTGGGAAGAGGGTCCATAGCTTTTGTAAGATTTTTTTTTTTTCAAAAGGGTCTGTGACTATAGAATCATTAAGAATTAATGTATGGGATAATTTCTTTTTCTTCTAAAACCCAATAAGCTCATTTTTTAAAAATTTGATGGCGTTTTATTTATGTTAAAGAGGATCATTTTTTAAAAATATTATTTAACTAATATTCACATTAATTGCAATCATTTCATGGTAAAGGTATGTTTAGATTTAAAATATCCCTTCTAGAATTTATTTTTTTGGACTCAGAGACTGCTATGGTGATCAATAATGATTTGTAGAAAATTATGATGGGAGGGGGGAGGGATAGCATTGGGAGATATACCTAATGCTAGATGACGAGTTGGTGGGTGCAGTGCACCAGCATGGCACATGTATACATATGTAACTTACCTGCACATTGCGCACATGTACCATAAAACCTAAAGTATAATAATAATAATAATAATAATAATAATAATAATAAAAGGAAAAAAAAAAGAAAAAAAAAGAAAATTATGATGTAGCTTGAGGTATTTTATTTTAAAATGTTCTTTGTGACAATATTCTTGGCTGGTCCTTATTGTACTGGTGTCTCAAACTGTTGCTCAAAATTTAAGTGTGTTTTTAATGTACTGTTTTTTTCCATAGGAAATGAAAGCTCATTGTATAAAACTTTTAATACATAGAAAGGTAGGAAAATAGAAAATCATCCTTAATTCTTAGCCTAGCCACTGTCAAAATTTGCATGCGTTATTCTTGTGTACTTTTCTATGCAGTGCAAACATGTATGACATTTGTAATTGCACCATGTATAGAACTTTGTCTTCATTTATTAATTAATTTATCAAACATTTGTCAGGGGCTTACAAAGTAAAGTAACCAATTTTCCCAGTTTCCCTGGAACTTTCCTGCTTTTAACAGATTTTTAACAGGATACTCACCTTCTGGGAAACCTGTTAGCCCTTGGCAAACTGGGATAGTTGGTCAACCTCTGATAAAGATAAAGACGAATAAAAACAGACTGTAGATTATCAAGGTTAGTGTGGGAGTAATATATATTCTAAAGTTGCTATATCTTATATTTTTTACTTATTAGTATTTTTCAGGTTACTGCATAATTTTATTAGTCCTTTTATAAAAGTAAACTTCAACAGGTTGAATGCAAAATCAGTTATAAATCTATTCCGCATAGATTTTTTGAATCATTTCCTAGTTTTGCTATCATAAACAACAAAGAAATAAAATCTCTGATCACAGCTTCTTTTGATGGTTATATATTTTTTTAAGACAGCCACAAGATGTATAATTGCTGGGATTAAGAGCATAAATTTGTTAGATTGCTGATACATGCTGTTGAGTTGCTCTCCAAAAAGATTCTACTAGTTTATATTTTCATTAGAGATATATTTAAAATATGACAGGATTTTATTATTCTCAGCTAGATACAAACTTTATTCATCAGGAACAGTTTGTCCTATATTGGTCAAATAATATTCTCCCAAGTATTCTGAAAGAGAATTCTAAAGAATAATAAAAAGGAAACTTGTTTGCATTTTTATATGAGAATTTCAGTTAAATGTAGCAATCTCACTGGAGAAAAATAAAAATATTTTGTATCCTCAGGGCTTTAAGAAAGGTGCTTCCATTGGCCGAGATGCTTAATGTATAGTCTTTTGTGAAAAATTCTCATACTTAGAAGAGTTAATAACTCAGTAACTATTTAATTTACTAACTTGGGAAATGATATATGAATTAGTGAGAATAGTAACAGTGTTTTGTTTGTTTGTTTGTTTTATCATCAAAGACACTATTAGCCAGGGTCTTTACATAATTCTTGACATAAAAATTATATTTAAAATAATCTGAAATCAGATTTTCAAAATAAATTTAAGACATGCTGAGAATTATTGAATACCATGATTGGAGCTATTAGATGAAGATTCTCATATACCTTTTTTGTTGTTGCTGCCCTCTTGCCCTTTCTGGCAGAACTTTTATTTTACTAGAAGAAAGATTTCTAGCTTATTAAAAATAATCTAACCCCGATATGATCAAATAAAGGTATCATCCTTTGATTCAAAGAAGCATAGTAACTTATAAAATTAAAATGTTATTTTATTAATAGTGCTCTTGCACAGCAGAATAACCTTGTAACTATTTTATATATTAAAAACTAATAATTAGATTTAATAGCAATTTACCTATAATATTTTTCTATATACGTTTCATACTTTGTTAAACCATAATAAGTATGTCAAGTAGTTTTTATTTTTTATCAATTAAATATTCCATTAAGGGTACACATGGACATAAAGATGGAAATAATAGACACTGGGGACTCTAAAAGTGGGAAGGGTGGGTGGGAGAAGGGGGTTGAAAAACTACCTATTGGATGCTAAGTTCACTATTTGAGTGAAGTCGAAACCTCAGTATTATACAATACACCCATGTAACAAACCATGTAACTAAATATACCCTGTGAATCTAAAATAAAATAAAATAATTTTGAGAGAAGCAAAAAAGTAGTAAGTAGATAAATAAAATAAATAGCAGTATTTCATTAAATTAGAAAATGCAAGAGTAAAATGATTTTGCTAGTAATTAAACATCTAGCTCCTGATGAAAACATATCTATTTTGGCTTAATAATGTTATGCCAGCAAATACATGTTTAATATTACACAATGATTACAACTTTTCCTCCCTATATTCAGCATACACTTTAATTTCAAATTAATATTTACACATCATGAAACTATAATTTATTTAAAAAATAAAAATGTTATGTGTAAACACACAAGTATATAAGCTGTCTTTTTTCTTTTATCAAATACAATCACAGTAAACTTCATTTCAACACATGCCCTCCAATTTCATTAGTGATGATTATATAAGCTTATGATAGAACAAGGAAAGAGGAACAAAGTGTCGCAGTTAGGCTAACGAAATTTAGGTTGGATTAATATGTAAATGAATAATATGAATTATTATAGGGGTCAAAGCTATTGTACTATCTGCTAGAACTTAGTACTTATAGAAATAAATAAGATATCAAATACTTTGCATAATAGTGAGTGTTTTAGTTGTTAAATCTTCATAAAAGCAAAATTAAAATTTTCCTGTATTTAGCTGGTACTGTGAAAACTATACAAAGTATTTAGGAGGTATTTATAGTATTTGTATTGAAACATTTAATATCCAAATGAATGATGGTCATGGGTTAAAGGAAAGAGAGGGAAGCTAATGTTTACAGAGAATCTGCCATTATCAGCTGTGTGCTGGGTCAGTAAATTCATTCAACATTTCAATGAACTAGTCTCAATTCATTAACAAGAAAACTAAAATTCACAGGAGCTAAGCAAAATTTTAAATTTTCCATGCTAGTGAATGGCAGACCCTATCTTTAAACTCATGTCTGCCTCATGAGTTCATATTTTATTTTGTATATCACAAAATTATAAAGGATAGACACCAGGGTAATTATTTTTAGGCCAATTCTACATTTTTCAATTTTTTTTCGAGCAGTGATCAAACAAAAAATTTTACACACTTTTTTTGTGCAGATATCTAAGTAATTCTGTAAGCTAGTTTCTAAGAAATAAAATTTTTAGAACAAGGTGAATGTTTTAACTTTCCGTATACTTGGTACAGCTACATTGTTTTTCCCATGGTCTTACCAATGTACAGTCACATAGTATGGAAGAGTGACTATTTTCCTCAGTCTTACAAATAATAAATAAAAATTATGATAATTTTATCCTTTTTTCTGCTATGATATGTGAAAAATGACACATCATAATTTAACATTTTATGGAAAAAATTAATTTTAGTATGAAAAACAAATCCAATATTTGATTTTTATTACAGCTGGCCAAATTAAAATTAACCATGCTGTTCTATCGTAATACAAAATATACTTGCTAGGCCAAATTAATAATGTAGAGACAAAGACCTTGTTTACTATAGCCAAAAAAAACATAGTTGATGGGCCGATGACTTCATTCTAGTCATGTTTTCCATCTTTGTTTTAAGTATTGTTGACACTAAATATTTACAGGTCTAAACCTTCTCGGCGTCATACATTCCTGGAAATTAGAAAATAATTTCTCCCATCTGCAAAGAGTAAATTTGGTCAAAAGAGAAAATATCGAATTAAGTAGATGAAAAATGATTTTCTGCTTTGTTTTCTATTTTCCCCCCCGGTACTTGAAAGTAGTCAAATAAAAAATAGATTCAGAGTTGATTTGTTCATATAAACAGACCCAATATAAAATTATGATGATTAGACTATTTCCTATGATGGCTGTAACAAATTACCACAGGCTCTGTGGCATAAAACAGTGCTTTAGTTTCTTACATTTCTGGAGATCAGAATTCCAACATTTATGTCAACAGGGCTGACTTCTTTTGGAGGCTCTAGGGGAGAATCCATTTCTTTATCTTTTCTAACTTCTAGAGGTCACCTGCATTCCTTGTTTGCTGACACCTTTCACACACGACTACGTCCTTTTCCTTCCATCTTCATGTCTCCTAATTGTTTTTCTGTTGTCAGATCTCTCTCTGCCTCTCTCTTATTAGAACACTTGTAATTACATTTTGGATCCACCTGGATAATCAAAGACACTCTCCACATCCCAAGAATCTTAATCACATTGGCAATGTCTTTTGCTATATAAAATAACATCCACAGTTCCAAGATGTTAGCATTTAAATATCTTTGTGGTTATTCAGCCTACCAAAATGATACAAATTGCCAATCTGTAGAATTATTTATTTAATCTTTTTATCAGTAAAGTTATTCTCAATTAAAGAGCAGATTTTACAGGGCAATTTTTTGAAGAGTAAAACTTGTAAAAGGTTTAATTGATTAATTACTGTTTACAGCCATGAATTCAGACATGCATAGTCATTTAAACATTTTGATTTCTTGAACATATATTACAACTGGAAACCTGTCTAACACAAATGGTCCTACTGCTTTATATCTTTTTCTGCCTACATCTATCTAAATTGAGAAATATATGGCATGAATAAGTATATTCAGTTTCCATGGCTATGGCTAAACAATTACTTGAAGCATTTTATATGGAAATAATTTACATACATTTGTGATATTACTTTTCTTATCTCTCCTCACTATTTTGAGCAATCTTTGACTTGCTCTTCAATCCTAGTTTATGGAAAAAATTAGTCTGGCCATGTTAATAGCAGTGCTGGTGTCGGGGTACCTTGAAGAAATGTTTGTTTAGGAGTTAGAGATAAACAGCTGTGTCTTTATAGAATGTTTATGCTAATGCACATCAGAAATCTCCAGGAATATGACTTAGTATGTGGTGTTTCTAAAACTCTATTTAATCAGAGACACTTTTATACTTGGAGTTTCAACATCTTCAGCAACTAGTGAGCCAAGGAAATACTAAACATTAAACATCCACAGGACTTTACAATTGTGAAATTTGAAAGTTTCTGAAAACTAAAAGTGTGTTGACTTTTTAAAAGTAAAAGCCAAACCAAAATGTAAGGCTTGTGTGTGGGTGGATTTGTGTGTGTTTACAATACTTAGTGTGACTTTTGATATCTTTGCTAAGGAAACATAAGAAAATATGCTTGATTATGGGGTGCTGCCCCAAGACTTTCCTGGTAGTGTTATATAAGATGTGGTATATGCAAAATATTGCCAGGATTTCAAATATTAGACATATCACATTTTAGGAGTGGCTGATAAAAGATTATGAACCTCTATTACAAGAAACACCTATATTCTTTCCACGGTGACCAAAAAAAGTCTTTTTTTTCACCTTTAGATTTGATCATGGTCTAATGACCACTATCTCAAGTGGGTCCACAACCCTATTCAACAATGTGCCTATAGTTCCTTAGAGTTCTTCATTTTATTTGGAAAATAGAAGCAATCGGTAGAGTCCTGCCTCCTTTTCCCATTACCAGCACCATCAGCCTAGCTATATCTGTGCCTATGACTTTGTTTACCACCTATGGCAGAGCCTAAACTATCTTCATGTAGTTAAGGCCTTGCTGCCATTTGTACACTGTTCCTGCAATTATCCGCCTACAAGCATGTGTGCACACGCTCATGAATCCTAAGTTTCTCCTTTTCTACAGCATCCTTCCCAATAGCAGGCAAAAGTGTTGTACTACCTCTTATTTTATATCACGACACCCTTATATCAATGAAGACCATGCACTCTTCTAATGAGTGTCACATCTTCCACTCCCCCTCAGAGCAGAACTCCTAAATGAGCTGTCCTGACTCACATTCTCTACTCCTTCACTTGCGTTTCTCTCTTCAGCCAACTCTAGTCCACTGAAATTGTTCTTATCAAGGTTGCTAATAATCTCCATTGTGACAAATTCAATGGCCAGTTCTCTGTCCTTATATTATATTAGAATTTGGCCCAAGCAATTCATTAGTCAATCATGAAAGTATTTTTTTCACTTCGCTTCTCATTTTAGTTTCAGTTTTTGGTTTTGTTTCTTTGTTTGTTTTTGTTTTTTCTGTCTACCTCAAGGCCTCTCTCTTGCATCTCTTTCTTACTTCCACATGATCTAGGGACCTAGCCTTTAGGACACTCACTGCTTATGTGATTCCATCTGTTCCAGTGATTTGTAAGTTTACCAGTGTTTCTGCTGTGCTCCAGATTCACTTATTCAACACCCATCTCATGGGGATGCCTAACAAGAATAGACAGAATAGACAGTTTCAAAATAGGAACTGTTGACTTTCCTTTATAAACCTGTTCCTCTCTTAATTTTTTAAATTTTTAATCTCAATAGATAACACGGTCATTCATCAAAATGTTCAAAATGTTCAGTCCACAAATTTAGGAGTTATTCTTGAATGATAATTTATCATATATTCTCACTAACTCACTCAATAAGTGCTGCTGGTGCTGCCTACAGACTTTATACCAAATTCTCTGACTTTCCACTGTGAATCCTGCTACTGTCCTAGTCCACATCTTTGTAGTATGTCACTTAGATTACTGCAATAACCTCCTGCTTCCCCGTTTCCCAGCTTTCATTCTTTCAGCAGCAGCAAGCATGATCTTTTCAAAATGGATACTTTCCTCAGAACTCTCAAATAACTTATCACATTCAAATAGAAACTTATACTCAAAATAATTGAAAACAGGTATGCAGATAAATACTTTTACATGAATGTTCATAGTAGCGCTATTCAAAATGACCAATAAATAAAAACAACCCCAAGTCTTTCAACTGATTAATCATTAAAAAGTCATAGTATATACATGCAATGGAATAGTATTTGGCCATTAAAAGGAATGATACACTGATACCGGCTACAATGTGGATGACCATTTAAAACATTACACTAAGTGAAAGAAGTCAGCCACAAAAGGTTGCACGTTGTATGTTTCTTTTTATATGAAATATCCAGAATAGTTAAATCCATAGATACAGAAAACAAGCCTCCTACAAGCTCATAAATTTCATTACCTACCACTCTCCATTTACATCTCCCATTTTAACCACGCTGGTCTCTTTGCTTATTTTTAGTCTCAGCATATTCTTAGTTTATTTATGATTGCTTTTCTATTTGCTTGGATTTCTCCTAAATCAAATCCTAGAGTGGCCTATTCTAGCATTTCTTTAAAGTAGCGTCTTAAAATATCACCTCTCACAAACACCTTCCCTTACACTCTATCCAAGTCTACACAGACATCTCTAAAAACCATGTAGATCATAAGCAGCATAATACCCACAAAAACATTTTTAGCATAACTAAAATACATTCAATACAACAAATTTAAAATTACCTCAGCAAAGGATGTAAATGCCACCTGTAACAACAATTCTGGCTCTGGAGCCCACACTGAATTAGAAAGACAGACAGAGACTGTGCATCAGGAGGAGAGGGGGAGGCCTAGCAGTGGCTGAGAGTGGATAAAATCAGACCCACAAATGAGAATCCCATAGTGATACTGAGAATAGGTCTAAGGAAATATTGAGCACAGATATAAGAACAGGTGAAATAGAAAAGAAGGTGTTTGAAATTATGTGAAACTAAATATAACAATCTTGGGAAGATATGGTTTCTGGGGCAAATTAGAAGTGTATGGAAAATGCTTTGGTGGCTCTGTGGCTAAAGGAAAAATAAAAGAATGAAAAGGTTAAAATTAAAGGCCCTACTGAAAAAAAAAAAAGAGTCGCTATATCAGAAAACCATATAACATCGAAATATAAAAACACCCCCAATTAAATAACTTTTTATTTTTTCATTAACTACGCAAGACAATGTTCATGAAGAAGAAATCTATAAAGGCACTAAAATTTTCTCTGACCTTCCGCCAGTGGTTGCTTGTTTAGGAAAACCTTAGTACCTCAAAATGAACAGAAAATCATTGGCAATACCTACACAAATTTATAGAAAGAAAAAAAAATAGCGAGCAAAAATTTTCAACTGATGAAAATTCTCTTCCTTCCAAAAGTAATTAAAAAAACAGCAACCAAGAAACAACAACAACAAAAAGAAACAAAAAACCCTGTCTTATATATATTTTTTAAAAATTACCTGGAAATATTAAAAATTATATTTCTTATCAGTGAAACAAAAAATAGCAATGGAGAAAGCATACAATGATGTGAAATGAAATCTAAAAAGGTCAGAAAAGAGAAGAAAAAGAAAAACAAACAAACTCAGCAGTAAAGCATCAGCCATTAGGTAGCTACAGAAGAATAGATTCTAATGAGTGTTTTATAAATGGCACATAAGTGCCATTGAGGAAGGAAATGAAGAAAACTCAAACAACACAACAGAAAAAATTATAAAGGTTATAACTGAAGAAAGTTTTTCAGAAATAAGGATCTTCAGCCACATGTTGAAAAGTCACATTTTGGTAATTCTTAAATATATTCTAGAAAAATTTGTAGTTCTTAAGGATATTTAAAAAAAAAACCTCTGGACTTTCAGGCAAACAGATCAAATTACTTACAAAGGAAAAAAGAAAATTAGGTTGTCGTGAGAAATCTTCATAGCAATAGTCAAAATAAGGCAGCAGTAAAGCCTTTTTTAAAAAATGCAAGGAAAGACTATATGTGCTAAGGTACCTTTCTGGCATCAAGATTATAAAGACATAGTTTTAAACTTAAAATTATTTTGTGAATACTATACTCACAAGAGAATGAGTATATCCAACTTAGGGATTATTAAATAAACTTGACAAAGGAAGATAGTGAACACTGAATAATGGTAGATCCCAGACTAAAACAAAGGTGTTAAAAGGGGTAGAATGATAAATATGTTCTGACAAATTAGAATTTTGCAGTTCAAACTAATGGATAAAGAAAATAAAATGACCAGGCACGGTGGCTCATGCCTGTAATCCCAGCACTTTGGGAGGCTGGGCCCAGTGGATCACTTGAGGTCAGGAGTTAGAGACCATCCTGGCCAACATGGTGAAACCCCATCTTTACTAAAAATACAAAAATTAGCTGGCCATCATGGTGGGCACCTATAATCCCAGCTACTCAGGAGGCTGAGGCAGGAGAACTGCCCAGGAAGTAGAGGTTGCAGTGAGCCAAGATCGTGCCACTACACTTCAGCCTGGGCAACAGGGTGAGACTCTGTTACAAAAAAAAAAAATCCTTGATTTTCATGTAGGTAATAGATGGGAGTCAATTTAAAGATCAATTAGTAGCCTAAATAACGGAAACAATGGACTAAATGGACTAAGAGCTTTGTAAAATCTTAACTCTCTCTCAAAGAGCTGATGGTACTCTGCAAAATTCTTCCTAAGTGGCATAAAAAATGAGGGTGACTAAATTCTTGGGAGGATTTCTATATTAAAATATTGAAAATTTTACTATAAGTTTAGGAATCTGTTGAAATTCTGGGCAAGAAAACCTATACTGTATGTGCAAGAACTCTGCTGAAACAGTATGATACAGTTGTAAAATGTATAGAAACTTGTATATGCCTTTGCAAATGAAGTAACAGCCTTTGAAATCTCCTTAGTTCAAATCCCAATGTAAATAGTTGAATTTTCTTTCTTTCTGTCTTTCTCTTTCTTTCCTTTTCTTTTTCTTTTCAAAATGAATGTGTTTTTTAAACTGTTACTGCAAGTTTGCAAGTTGTGTTTGTTTGTAAATATGTGGGGTTTTCTTCAGTTTTTTTGTTGTTGCTTGTGAGTTTTGATGGAAGTGGTGTTTGTGTGGTTTGATGGAAGTGTTGTTGGTGTGTTTTGATGGTAGTAGACATGGCAGTATTGCTGGAGATAGTTCATGTAAATCATCTACTTCCAAATGCATTTTACAATGTGGTATATATCAATTTTTGCTTTTGTGATATTTTGCATCAGCCATAGCTAGCTGTTTTTCATTTTTTTTGCTTAATGAAGTAAAAAGCAATATAAATAAAATTTCTCCTTCCAAATTAATCTCGTTCAGCTGCATTCAACTATGAAAGAGCTCTCAAAAAGGACTACTCATTAATTTTCATTTCAAAAATATTTTGTAAAGTGGTTCATAGGCCTTTGTTAATGGCTTGCCTAATGTCCTTGGATCACCATATGTTCTCTTCACAAAGTGTAGGCCCATAGAGAAATAAATATCCCTCTTAATTTTTTAGGTTAGATTGTTGGAAAAATATCAATCATTCAAATCCGATGATTGTATTTCTAATCAAAATTTTTTGTGATTTTTTGATGGCATGAAAACAAATAAATGTTTTTAACTTTTTTACTGCATTGGCAATATATGAATAAAAGAATGGAGATGAGGAAATGAAGGAATCTACTGAATTAACTGCATGATCCTCTCTATACTTTCCCTACTGCAAGAGAAAACAATATACACATGGCCTTCTAATCACTTGGTTGGTTCCCCTTGAAAGCAGCCCTCAGTAGCTTCTTACTACACTGCTATCACTCTGAACATAAGCTGGAGACAACGGGCTGCTTTGTACGGAGTGAAAAATAATCAGGGTCTGGTGAGAGGATAGATAGAAGGATGCTCAACACCAACCTCACCATCAGGAGGAGACCGCAGTCATTCCTTTTGTAATAAAACACACAAAGCCAGAACCTGAATGGAACGCAAGGACTCTCTTTGGAGAAAAATCTTCCTTATTCTCTTTAATATATGACATTTTCATGATCTTCTTGATTTTCATTTTTCCTTGTGAGGCCAAAATCAGTAATTTGAATTAAATCTCCTATTTATTCTAACATATGTAGTTGAAGTCCATTTTATCCCCTCTCCCACAATATCTGAATTCAGGAATTTTTTATTGTTGTTTGTTTGTTTGTGGTTTTTTTGCCCTTAGCAGCTAGAAGTGGAGACCTTGGTTTCTCTGATTCTATTTCCAAGTATTTCTGGAAGATAAGCATTCTACTGTCTCTTCTAAGACAGTGTTGTCTTATATTAAAATGTATTATTTTGGTGGGATGCTTAAGCCTTTACCCCAGTTCAACGTGGTGCCCTGATTCTGCAAAGTCCTCCTGCCTTTACTAAGATAGATCTTCTCAAGTGCTTTACCTTTAGTTTTCCCTAGGGTTTCTGCTCATTATTTTGGCCTCCTTCTCTCCATAAGTAATGTTAATTATGATAATACTGCTAAGATATTAGTGGGAAGTATCAAGGCCCTGTCAACTAACCTTTATTATACAGTATTTGAAGCAGTCAGATGGAAAGGAGAAGAATCAAGCCATTAAGTGCCACTTTTGATATGTGTAGTACAAAGTTATTCACTTTTGTTTATTTGACAGTAACTTACTTAAAAATTTTTTCTTTTTCTTTTTTTTTAATTTTTTAATTTTTTTATTTTTTTATTTATATTTATTTATTTTTTTTCTTTTATTATTATTATCATTATTATTATTATTATTATACTTTAGGCTCTATGGTAAATGTGCGCAACATGCAGGTAAGTTACATACGTATACATGTGCCATGCTGGTGCGCTGCACCCACCAACTCGTCATCTAGCATTAGGTATATCTCCCAATGCTATCCCTCTCCCCTCCCCCCACCCCACAGCAGTCCCCGAAGTGTGATGTTCCCCTTCCTGTGACCATGTGTTCTCATTGTTCAATTCCCACCTATGAGTGAGAATATGCGGTGTTTGGTTTTTTGTTCTTGCGATAGTTTACTGAGAATGTCATTTTAGATTTCTGTTACTGGCTACTAAAGAGTCAATGATAGATGATATATGATCCAGTTTCATTCCACCATCTTTACCCACATTTTTCTTTTAAATATTTATATCAATCATTAATATTTTTGAGAGACATGTGTGTATACATACACATATATATGCATGTGTGTATGTGTACACAATCATTTGCTGGAATGGCTCACAGAACTTAGGAAAACAGTTTGCTTACTAGATTACGGGTTTATTGCAAAAGGATGCAACTCAGGAACAGCAGAATGGAAGAGCTGCACTGGGGAAGGTACATGGAAAGGGGAGCTGAGCCTCCATGTTCTCTCCAGCCATCCCATCCTCCCAGCACTTGCACTTATAATCTTGATGCCAGAAAGGTACCTTAGCACATATAGTCTTTCCTTGCATTTTTTAAAAAAGGCTTTACTGCTGCCTTATTTTGACTATTGCTGTGAAGATTTCTCACGACAACCTAATTTTCTTTTTTCCTTTGTAAGTAATTTGATCTGTTTGCCTGAAAGTCCAGAGGATTTTTTTAAAATATCCTTAAGAACTAAAAATTTTTCAGAACATATTTAAGAATTACCAAAATGTGACTTTTCAACATGTGGCTGAAGATCCTTATTTCTGAAAAACTTTCTTCAGTTATAACCTTTATAATTTTTTCTGTTGTGTTGTTTGAGTTTTCTTCATTTCCTTCCTCAATGGCACTTATATGCCATTTATAAAACACTCATTAGAATCTATTCTTCTGTAGCTACCTAATGGCTGATGCTTTGCTGCTGAGTTTGTTTGTTTTTCTTTTTCTTCTCTTTTCTGACCTTTTTAGATTTCATTTCACATCGTTGTATGCTTTCTCCATTGCTATCTTTTGTTTCACTGATTAGAAATAAAATTTTTTAGTATTTCCAGGTAATTTTTAAAAAATATATTTAAGACAGGTGTTTTTTTTTTGGTTTCTTTTTTGTTGTTGTTTCTTGGTTGCTGTTTTTTTTAAAATTACTTTTGGAAGGAAGAGAATTTTCATCAGTTGAAAATTTTTGCTCGCTATTTTTTTTTCTTTCTATAAATATGTATAGGTGTTGCCAGTGATTTTCTGTTCATTTTGAGGTACTAAGGTTTTCCTAAACAAGCAGAAGCTCTCAGAAACTCATCTTTTGGGGGTTTTAGGGAGGCCTCAATACATAGGCATGATTCATTACATCACCGGCCAGTAGTGATAAAAAAATTCAGCCATTTCTTCTCCCCCGAGATGGTGTGTGGGACACTGGGGTGTCTGAAATTCGTAAACTTCTAATCACTTGGTTGATTCCCCTGGAAACCAGCCCCCATGCTTGGGCTTTCCAGGAGCCCCCAGCCCCCAGCAATCTCATTAGCATATGAAAATACTTACCAGTTCAGAGATTGCAAGAATTTAAAAACTGTGTGTCAGGAAATGGGAAAAGAGACCAAACATTTATTTCTTACCATTTCACATTGACAATTATTTGGTATATTTAAGTGTCTCAGCCATCACATAGAGATGTATCATGTTCCAAACAAGAAAACGGAACACAATAGGAGCTTTGAGACTGGGAGATGGCTTTTCATCCACCTAAAGTTAATTATAACTTCTGGAGCTGCTTCTGGAGTTAGACATATATTGCTATCCAATAGAAAGAACAGCATTGGAATTCTCACTAGCTTGTTTTGTCATTTAAGCTTCCTAAATCGGATCTGCTTCTACCTTTGGTTTTATAATGTACAATGATACCTACTCTAGAGCATGAACAATACTTAAGTACCTTCCCTTTACTCCATCCCTAAATGAGACCTGAGCCATAGGAATGATGACTGGCACTGAAATAGTTGGTCACCTGGAAACTCCGTGAACTCTGAAATTTCCCCATATTGCATTATCAGGCTGAAAAAAAAAACCATGTATAGTGACACCTGTAAGTGTGATTGAGATAAGAAGAGATTAAGGAGTAACAGTTTCCTGGTGCAGGTTTTACCATTATTCTTCCAATTTTTTCATTCTAGATGAAGGTAAACCAATTGGAACACCACTTATTTTTGCACTTCCCTCTTTGCCCTCTCTTCATTTTGTCTCTCCTTCAAATCAGCAGAGGCAGAAATGTGTTTTTAGTCAAAACTACAGATTCACATACACACTCACACACAGACATCCATTTATTCCTTAGCATCACCCCCATACACAATACCTAAGGTCTTTCTTTGTTTACATTTTGATTATCCACACCAAAATAAAATCTATGAAAACACCTGAAAAACAGAATTAGTCTACTGAGGCCTAGGGCAACGTGGTGTAAATCTACTGTGCATTTGGTAGGTGGTGGTAGCTTATTGCCACATCATGATGGATGATGTGTGTCATCCAGAGCTTAACTCTGGAGTTGTCCCTTGTGAACATTAATTAGTAAGGCAAAATGGCTTGAGTTTTTGGATCAAAACAGACTGTACTAATAAAAAGAGCAAAGGATACTATAAGGATAAAAAAAAAAAACCTGTGCTATTAAAATCTCTACAAATTATGCAAAAACATAAGAACTGAATGAAATTACCTTTAAATAGTTGGGTTCTTTGAATTGCTTACCTAAAATTATTCTTACTATGGAGAAATAAAAACTTACTCTGCAGAAATGAGAAATTTATTATAGCTGAGCCAGATTATACATATGCATATGTATACATGGGAATATATATGACATATATCTATGAATATATATGACATATATATATATAACATTACCATTGAACATGACATTGAAATAATTAAAATCTAAAACTCCTTTAATATTTAATATGCTGATGGCTTTGCTAAAATTCATATGGGATATTTTATTCATAATTACCAGGCAGGATTAATATGAGGATTACTATTTATGTGACAGAAACATTTGTAAACCACCTTGACCTTCTCAAAGAAAGGTTGCACTAGTGATTACAGAGTAATGTCTGCTTTCCTTTTAATCACAATCTGAGATCAGGTCTTCATTTCACAGTGGTAGAGGAAGTTGACATAATGAAAAACATCTAAATAAGTAGGCAGATAGTCTTGAGAGATGGTATGGATGATTATTTAAGAGTTTTATAGCCTTCTTTTGTTGGTTGAGTTTTTTTAATCTGTATTTATTGAGGATAACTTTATGTTTATTGACACCATATGCTAATACTATGTAAACACAGGATGTCTTCATATTTAGTTAATATTCCATGTACTGAACTTCTCAAAGATTTCAAATAAGCCTACATACACTATCCATATGTTGTTTTTTAGCAAGGGTGCTAAAAATTGTAAAGATTTTAACTTAGCATGGGGATTTATGTATTTATACACACACACACACACACACACACATATACATATTTTAGGGGGTCATGTATTAAATACTATTCCTGTATTAGAGGTTTGTGCTTGTCATCAGTCAGTATTTTTAGTATACATGTATGTATTGCCTTTACTGTAACCACTAATTCATACTTTGTGACTGCCCCTTGCATATATCCTACCTATGTAATTCTGTATTTGCATAAAGAAGTTACTAGAAATTTTGATTACTTCTTAATCATTCTTAATCAGAATTATTTAACTAATCCACTTTTAATGTTTAAAATTAAAGGATATATATATCTCTCTCACGTATTCATTTATTTTAATAAACATTATTTGAGGGGCAATTATGAACTGGTATTTTATAAAGCATATTGTAGGATTAGGGAAAGAAGTGGAAGGGAGAAATAAAAGATGATAAAATATTGAGTAATATTTACCTGGTTCTCCAGAAGATCAAATTTCATGGTAAAGACTGAATCCAAGAGAAGTACCTATAAAACAATTTATACCATAATTGAACAAGCATAAAGTAAGATATTTGAGCACTTTGTGGAGAGAAAGGGAATAAATTAATTCTGCTCATGTGTCAGTTGAAAGGCATATAGACATATGGGTTTTCTACATGCTAAAATGTTTTAGTTTGTTCAGGCTGCTATGACAAAATACCACAGACTTGGTGGCTTATAAACCAAAGAAATTTATTTCTAAAGTTTCTGGAGCCTGTGTGCCTGATCACCACCCAGAAGCCCTACCTTTAATGCCATCATCTTCAGGAATACTGTTTCAAAATATGAATTTAAGGGGAAAACAAACATTCAGCCCACAGCACAGAGATAAGTGGGCATTCTTAGCAGAGGGAAATATACACAGATAATAATATGAATAACACAGAGTTATCTTAAGGAAAAATCACATAGTTTGCTGGGGCTGGAACTACAGCATAAAGAACCAGGGTGGTAAATTGAGGCAGGTATATGAAGAATTATTACATAGAGACAATCCAGGCCCCCATAGAAAATTTCAGCTGGAGTAGACACATGAGAAATTTTTGTTTCAGAAAGGTCACTTCTGATGACAATACTGAAGACATGCTGTGAGATTAGCAAGGAAGATAATTTATGTAGTGGCCAATATAATATTAATGAGATTTCCATGAAAAATGGCTTATGGTCAAATGTAATTGTGAAATTTTCAGTCAATAGAAGCATTTTATAAAAGATTGACTAATGGGTCACTTGGAATTTTAATGTTAATATGCACTGTGATACATACACGTGCATGAATAGTGTCTACATCATTATCCTAATTTATTTTGCTGTAAGAAAAAAGAACTGTACATTGCTCAAGGCTAATGAAATAGTGGATCTGGGGGGTCTATTCCATATCTGTTTAATACAAAAGTGTTATTCACTACTCTAGATTCATTTCACTGGAAAAATAAAAAGATGGTGAGTGATATTCTTAGTCAATGGCAGAGGGATGGGAAGAAAGAGAAAACTTCAAGAGGTAATTAAAATAAATGACCAACAGAATTTGTTAAATGCTTAATGTAAGATTCTTAACAGAAAGGCTTCATGAGGTAAATGAATCTCCCTATGTTGGGTGTGAAACCATGCTTCCATACACATTGGTGCTTCATTCTGAAAAAAAGATATTTTAACTTTTGGCAGCTGTCTGTAACCACGAAAAATTAAAACCCATTGGTAATGGGCCAAAAATGGAACTCTGGCATAGACTAGATAGATCCAAAGAAAGGGAAAATGGAAATGAGAGAGACAATCTTGAGAAAGCAGTGTTCCGAAGTCAAAGCAACAAGGAAGCTACTATATAGCAAGGGAATGAAGAGCACAGATGCTGGAGCCAGATTGTGTGGGCACAAGTCTTGCTCCTACCCATAGCTAAGATTTTGTTTGGGCAATTTCGCTCTTTTATGAAAGCTATCTACATTTATAATGCAAATAAAAATAGCGGACAGCCTCATAGGGTTGTAGTGATCATCAAATGGTTTTATACATGCTAATTGCTTAGATAAGTGCTCAACACATAGGAAGTGAAAATCATGAACAAGGACCTTCCTGGTGATTTATATATGCTATTAATCCTCACAGCAACATCAGGAGGTGCTATTATGAATTTTCATCATGGAACACAAAAACTGTCATGAAAATTTAGTAGACACACAATTCCGTTTTACTCCTAAACCCAAGCTCCTTCAAGTACACTACATGGACTTGACAGACTTTCAAAACAGGGAGTTTGGAACCTGGATAATCTTGGCAAATCCTACAGAGGAAAAATACAAAAAGTAGCTACTAGATCAGTGTTTCTTATAGCAGGCAAACCCCAGCCCCCCAAACGAAACAAAACAAAACAATTGCATAAGAATGGACTTGTTGATGGCAGATTGCAATAGAAGATAAGCACATGTAAATAACAAATACAAACCAAACTTGGATGAATTATCACAATAAAGGGAAAGAAGCAGATAGGTGATACCTACAAAGAGTTAAGATAATGGTTTTTTTTTGGGGGGGGAGGGGGAAGTGTGTATGTGTGTGTGAGTGTGTGTGTGTGTGTGTGCGTTTAAATGTTTACCTTTAGGTGTGTTTGGAAGATGAGAGGCTTGAGCATACTAGCATGTTCAGGGGAAGGAACCATTGAAAAGAAAAAAGGTAATAATACTAAAGAAAGAGGGAATAATTCTAATGGATGTATCAAAAATTGGAATAGAAAATATCATTAAATAGGGAAGGATGTCTAGCTTCCTAAAACAGGAGGGAAGTTAAGGAATGAAGTGACCTCTATTCACCTCTGAACCCAGGGATTCGGTAACATAGATCAGTAACTCTTCCTGAGTGCTTACAATGCACTGTGCACTATTTTAAGCACTTTCTGTAAATTAATTTATGTTGCTTTGAGATAGCTAGTATAACTAAGAGGATAGTAGAGTAAAGAGAGGTCCTCCAGTGGCTGTTCTGGGCCATGAACTTGACAGTTAGTCTTTAGAATCCACGTACTTTACTCCATGCACTGCTTCTCTGCCCATCTCCTCTCTGGGCAGTTAGAAGTGGGAGGCTGGATCAGCGTCTTTGAATGTGGTGGAATGTAGAGGTGTCCAAAGAAGGAGCAAGGGAAAGACTCTAACACATACAGATAGGACAAAGTGAAAATGGGAGCAGCAAGAGATAAAATAGAAGACAGAAAACTAGCGAAAGATTATAGAAAGAGGGGAGGCTTAGAGAGAAAAAGAAAAGATAAATGAAGACAAATGCAAGCCATATTAGATATCAAGTCAAGTGCATTATTAAAATTAAATTACTTTAGTCATTTTGAGCACGCTTGTTTTTAGAATAAGTTATCACATTATTAGGTTTGAAATTTTGTCTATTTTTTTTGAATAACTTTCTTGAGTAGCTAAAACCGTTGTTAAAAAAATTCTCTTCTACAATGTTTCTGTCACATTTTGGGGTAATTGCACAGAAAAGATGAATTCATGGTGAGACAGGATTGGGTGGAAATGCTTAGTTGAAGGGATAAAAACTGAAAATTATAAATAATGAAATTTGGAAGTCTTGTCAATAATTCTTTAATCCCCTAAACAGATTGTATCTTTTAAAAATTATCTACATTTCAAAGGTAATATTTTGTTTCCCATGGGGATTTTTTAAGAAATTTGGGCAAAACCAAAAATAGGGATGTTATTATACAAATTTCTCAATAGCAATTTTGCTCATGGACGTTGTTAACTATGTATGTAGGTTAAATAATGTTTTTCCTATAAGAAAATAAAATACAGTTTTAGATTCTAAATAGCCAATTTGTTGTATGTAGTTGACAGGGTAGCCTTTTTTAGTATAGCTGCTTTATTTTCAGCCTAACTTATATTTAAGTATGAAATTTATTGGAGAATGAAAAGTTAACTTTTGCTGCTGCTACTTTCAAAAAAATTTTGTAGAAAAGAGTATTAGTTATAAAATACTTAATCTTTTTCGTTCTTTCTCCGTACTTCACCTGAGTTCTATATATATATGGCCAGGCGCAGTGGCTCACACCTGTAATCCCAGCACTTTGGGAGGCTGATTCTAGCGGATCACTTGTTAGGAGTTCGAGACCAAATAATGAAACCCTGTGTCTACTAGAAATACAAAAATTAGCCAGGCATGGTGTTAGGCGCTTGTGATCCCAGCTGCTCAGGAAGCTGAGGCTTGAACCCAGAAGGTGGAGGTTGCAGTGAGCTGAGATTGCGCCACTGCACTCCAGCCAGGACTCCAGCCAGGACAGAGCAAGGCTCCTTTTCAAGAAAAAAAAAAAAGAAAAAAGAAATTGCAAATAATATGTGCACCAAGACATAAGACAGTAAGCATTTTTTTTTTTTTACTCCTATGTCAGTTCCTGAACAGTTCGGTAGAACATTTCCTTAATCATCAATTAACAAACAGGTTACAGAAATTGAGTGAGAGAGGACTTCTTGGAGGATTACAATCTAATTACATAACAGGAAGAAAACACAAACTGATTTTTATTATGTCCTACAGTTTTTCACTGTTCAGTATAAATTATACTTTTTCTCAAGGAAAGAGAGATAGATATAACGGACAGGCTATGAAATGTTGGGAGATACTGAGAACAAAATTTTGCTGCAATTTATTAAGAATAATTGTTTTATTTTAATTTTAAGTTCCCAGTGTATTTTGTTGAAAAAAAAAAAAACCAACAAGGAAGTTTCAGTTACTCAGGAACTAATCAGTTAGCTGGCCACTTGTTTATATAAAATGGCATTTTCTTCTAGGTTTGCCTTTACTTTTCACCGTCACAGTGTCGTTACTTATTACAATTTCATCCTGAGTAGAAAGAGAAACAGAACTAGCTAATATCAGCTTGTTTGGCCTTATGCTTGGTGAGAGATTTTGGCACTGTGGTTTAAAGTGGAGGTGTTATTTATTTTGAGTCGTTATTCATCCATCACTGGTTTTCACTAATGAAAAGTTAGCTGTGGTTACCTACTAAGAGATCAATTCCATTTTAAGAGCACTTTATAAAGCTTGAAGACAGCCATGAATATAAAATAGCACAATTCACCAGGTCTTCACAAAGAATACTCAAAATTGAGTGTATCAATAATCAAAATATAATTTTACCACTGGTGTAAAGAGAAAGTAAGTTAAAAAATCCCAAATCCTCTTTTTTTGTTGGATTAGGTTCCTGCCTTTCTTATTATTCTTTGCTTTCATCTATTGTATCCAGCATAGTGGTATCATATCAATGAAAAGCTAAAACTCCTAGTAATTTGTAGGAGCACATTGACGTAGGTGAAAAAAAGAGAGACTTCCTAAAACTTAAAGTATAATAATAATAAATAAAAAATAAATGAATAATTTAAAAAAAGAGAGAGACTTCAACTCAATACAAAACTTTTACATTAAAAGTAAAAGGCCTACTCAGAAGTGGAAATAATCTAGATCCACTTCCCTTAAATACCGATCCTTACCAGAAAATGCATATTTAGTAGTATTTTATTTCACAATATGTGAGTTATCTAGCTCAAGAAGGAATAAAGGGAGTCTTTAGTTAAATCAGAGGATGTTGTGAAATAGCACTGCAGTGTTCATAATGAAATTCTTTATATTCATCAATGTTTTTCAGACTGAGTTCCAATATATATTCTCTAGGATCTAAAAGTCTCCATGCTATTTCATTTATAAATTATGTCAGTGTTCATACACATTCATATATATATATACACACACACACACGTACACATATACATACTAGAAGAATTAGATGACAGTCTTAGAGCTAAATACCACAATTTTTTTTATTACTTACATTTGCTTCTATCTTGGAGCCAAATGAAGAATAAACGTTTTTGTTTTCTTATCAGTTTGAGTTTTTCAAGCTGTATTCTAAGACCATATTCTTGGGGCCTGAAGTTTTTCAAGTTTAAGAAACACTGGGATAGGTGACTCTTATTTAACCAATTGCTGTGATCAGTTCTATGATCTTGGCGTTAAGACCTGGGTGAAATGATCAAAAATGATCTACATTTTGGTTATTAACATATCTTCCATGTTCACATCCTTTTCCTTTCAGAATTCCTAGCCTTAAAAATAATAAAAAAGGGCAGAAGATAGACTAGTAGGGCTCTTGAGGAGGCTCTCCTGCCCTCACTCACATCACAGCTGCTGCTTTCCTAATGGTCAGGATTACATGCCCAAAGCTTTAGAAAATTATCTTAAAAGGATCCCTTCCCTTCACCTTTGTCCTTTTATTGGCTCCAGATGTTCTCTTTTTTGTATAAAATTCAAAACTTGGTCATTGTTTTAAGAGAGATATTAAAGGGTAACACATTGTATGATTTTATCAAAATATCACATGTACCTCATGTACAGCCATTATACATCCATAAAAATTACAAATTAAAAAAAACTTTTAAAACAATACTTTAAAGAATAGTAAATGATAGCATAGAATTAAGAGAATGCATTGTGGAATCCGATTGCCTGTGTTCAGATTCTTCATTCTACTACTTATTAATTCTGTGACGCTGGACATGATATTTGACTTCTTAGTGCCACAGTTCACAATTTATAAAACGGGAATGAAAATAGCACTTACTTTGTGTGTATTGTTGATGAATTCACAAACCAATAATTAATCATATTTGATATTTACAAGTAACAATCTGAAACTAAAATTAAAGTTTTATTAAGGTAATATCATATGCAATGTCATATTACAATTAGTATCATGTCTTCATGAAAAAAGTAATGGTCTATGAATTTACCAAGGATAAATGGCTGGTCTGTTCCGATATCCCTATGACATTTTTCTTTTCAGCCTAATAGATGACTTTTATTTTAATATTTTTAGCTGTAAATAAAATTTTAAAATTCTATGAAAAAATGCAAAGAAATCCTGCTGTTCATATACAGTTATTAATTAATAACGTAATTGTATCACTAGATTATTAAAAGTTCACATACATATGCCACTGTGGCAAAAGGATTCTCATTATTGAAAAGAACACCAATAAATGGTAAAAAACATAGTTTTGCATAACTTTGCTGATCATGAATAGTCAAAGACTAATGTGGGTTTAAAATGGAATTATTTTTAGTAATATCAAAGAAAATCTAAAATCATATGGCAATCAGTCTTTTATATTCTGGGGAAACCTTAAGAAATAAAAGACTTGTGACAACTTTTCTTTATTACCCAATGTCTATATTTAAAATGTTTGTGTTTCCTTAAAAGAAATACATGGGCTGGGTGCAGTGGCACATGCCTGTTATCCCAGCACTTTGGAAGGCTGAGGTGGGCAGATCACCTGGGTTCAGGAGTTCGAGACCAGCCTGACCAACATGGCAAAATCCCATCTCTACTAAAAGTACAAAATTAGCTGGGCATGGTGACGGGTGCCTGTAATCCCAGCTACTCCATGGGGTGAGGCAGGAGAATCGCTTGCACTGCAGGCAGAGGTTGCAGTGAGCCAAGATCATCGTGCCATTGCATTCCAGCCTGGGTGACAGAGCGATAATTTGTCTCAAAAAAAAAAAAAGAAAAAGAAAAATATTTTAAAAAGCAGTCATTAATAATCCTGTCATTAAAGGCAGGCCCATTAATAATTGATAATTGATATTTCAATTATTTTTCCAGGTTTATGGAAATTTTACATGTAAAATATAAATGCCTGAAAAAATAAGTTTTGTATTATTCATGAAAATAACTGGAGCATTTTTAGAATGCTTCTTATATACTGTTTGTAAGCATTCCAGAAAACAATCTTACTGGATAATTTATAGATAACTGTCTAAAACTACTTTGCTAAACAATGGAAAAATTAATAACTTAGAAGAAAATGAAATTCTGCTTCAAAGAACATATTAAGAGATTTATATTATAAATGTTAATAGAGTTATTTAACATATTTCTATTATAAAAATGATAGATATTTCATTTTAAAAATTATTAAAGGACTCAGATTTACTTTTGAAACCCATCTGCTAAATATTAAAAAATAGGAAATTTTGGGCTTATTTTTGTAAATAATGAATGAAAACAACTTTTAAATAATAATATATATTATATAATTTTTATCTTAATCTTATGTATTATTTATATAATATTGTATATATTATGACTATATTATAAATATATTTATAACATGTATATTATAAATATAATTATTTATAACATGTATATTATAAATATTATAATTATAACATGTATATTATATATTATAATTATTTATAACATGTATATTATATATTATAATTATTTATAATATGTATGTTATATATTATAATTATTTGTAATATGTATATTATATATTATAATTATTTATAATATGTATATTATAATTATTTATAATATGTACATTATATATTATAATTATTTATAATATGTACATTATATATTATAATTATAATATGTACATTATATATATTATAATTATTTATAATATGTACATTATACATTATAAGTTTTATAATATGTACATTATATATTATAAGTTTTATAATATGTACGTTATATATTATAAGTTTTATAATATGTACGTTATATATTATAAGTTTTATAATATGTACGTTATATATTATAAGTTTTATAATATGTACGTTATATATTATAAGTTTTATAATATGTACGTTATATATTATAAGTTTTATAATATGTACGTTATATATTATAAGTTTTATAATCTGTATGTTATATATTATGTTTTATAATATGTATGTTATATATTATAAGTTTTATAATAAATTTTAATATACTTATATAATAAATATTATTTTTAAATAATAAATATTATAACAATATCATTTTGTAAATGGTAAAATTTTTAAAAACCAACGCTTTTGTAGTTTCAACTCTGGAGAGAGGAATTTTATTTACATAAACTTCATATTACGTTGGTGCAGACATAATTGCAGTTTTTGCCATTACTTTCATTGGCAAAACCAGAATACAAAATTGACAAGCCAGAAATACAGAAATTATATTATTCAATTAAATGAATGCCCGCCAAACTCTTATTCTTGAATCTAAGATATTTACAAAAATCTTTCCATAAATTTTCTATGTTTGTGTATATGTATATGCAGGTGTATCTACCTTTGATTGAGTATGTCCTTTTTCATATATACGCATACACACACACACACACACACACACATATGTATGTTTATAAGTTTGCGTAAATATTTATATGTGGGCATATATAATGAGGGAAAGAATCAGCTCTTCTTTTTTAGGATACCAAAAATGCTATTTTAAAACTTTCTTTAATACCACCTCAAACAGATCCTTTCCTTCTATGCATTCTAGTTCGTTGTGTGGAATACTATAATTTATTTTTTCAGTCATGTATTGGTATACATTTAAATTTTTTCACATTGTCTTGCAAGCTCGCTATTATGAACAATGTTGTAATGAATGTTTTAGATCATAAAGCTTTGCAATATTTTCTAGGAATACATTTTTAGTCAAGAAATTCCTGGTTAAAGAAACTACATTTTGAATTTTAACAGGTATTGCTGAATTATACTCTAAAACTTTTAATCAAAATGTTTTCACAAAATTGCATCTTAATTTACCCTTTGTCAACATAATAGATTTTAAAATTTTAATTTGTATTAATCTACCTTTCTTTAATTATAAGTATCTATTTAGCCGTTTATTTCCTTTTTATGAACTACTACTCTAAGTATTATGCTCATTTTTTCTTATTTTGTTCAACTTTTACTTACTAATGCTAAAAACTCTTGATACAATAGTAAATGTTTTCTTTGCCTGCTGCATGTTTTATAAATATTTCCCTCATGTTCATTTTAAAAAAAATTAACTTGTGTCATTTTTCAATTCAGAATTTAACATTTTTGAAACATATTATTGAGTTTCAAAATGACATTGTTTATGTGTAAATAGTGAACCAGTGCCATTGATTTTAGGACATTTAATGAGAAGATTAAATTGGATGGCCACAGAGAACGTGTGTGTGTGTGTGTGTGTGTTTCTGTATTGTGCATGTATCTTTGGATAATAACTATTAGTTAATGGTAGAAATAGCTGATTTTACTATTTCTAATTAATGACATATTGCCAGCTGTATTTTCCTGAATGATATGTATGTATGACAGAATTTCTCTAGATGTTAATAATTATTCCAAGAAAAAATATCTGTAGTGAAATATTTCAAGAAAAAAATGTCATAAGATACTCTTCTGTTAAAGATACACAATAGATCATGGAAGATTTGAAGAAGCCCTGCAATAAGGAAACCTGTGTAACTTTGTTTAATCACAATGTTTCTCAAATCATTTACACATATGTGCCTTTTCTGTAAAACACTTTTGACAGCACACAAGAAATTCTAAAACAGCTAATAGTGTGGTATTTTCTCACAAAGGAATTAAAATCTGTAATTTTTAAAAGATAAATAAGCAATACCTCAAATGAACTATAATATTTTACAGATTATAGTGAAGCTTAAAAGCAGGGTCTATGCCTTGAGGACAGGGCTAAGACATTAATATATCACATATAACCTCAAATATCTTAAAGTGAAGCTAATTTGCTTTTCCTTAAATAAGCTAAAAACACATCGGAATATGATGGGTGGTACATTTTGTTTCTTGAATATAGAGAAATAAAGGGTAAAATATTTTTAAGACTAAAACAATGGGTAAAATATTTTTAAGACTAAATAATGTTCACATTATTCTAAACAAAGAAATAATAGAGCACCTGTAGCTGTGTTTCAGCAGCACCTAGAAACACTTAACTACACAGAACTTTATATAGTTCACTGAAGTAGGATAAAATGTTTTACAAAACATTACTCTAGTGTTTTTCCTTGGAGTATCTTCCATCTAGCCCGCTGTTGAGCACGAAAAAGATAAAAGAAAATCTCTACAAAAACAATTTACAAGTCATTTTAATTAAGTCTCTTACTTTAATTATCTGGTAGGTGCAAAATAAAAAGTCAGATACGGAATTATATTCTGAGTCTTCTTAATTCAAAACCTGACATTTATTTTTGTAAATGTCATAATTTCAAGTCCTACTAAGATCATTTTTGCTCCCTTAGCCCTCTTTAATGAAACTCCAAAATGTATTATGCAAACAGGTTCCAATCAAATGAGGCTTAAATCTTTCTTGGAGACAAATGCAGAGCAATTTCTGTTTATGAGTATGCAATAGATTTTAATGTTAGGAATAATATTGATTCTCAGAGGTCGTAGGAATAGCTTATGGGGCATAAATTACATATTTATACCATAGAATTTATTATGAGAACTTAAAAATTTCAATTTACTTAGCTATAAATTTATTGACTTCTAGAGATTTAAAATTTTCTTCTGAAGTTAAGCAAATTTGCCTGTAAAATGTGTACAAATTTTTAAATCTTTATAGTTTAGCAGAAAGCATGAAGACTTTCAAAAAGACAGGTTTCAAACATTGCAAAACCTCATGTATTTTACATTATTTTATTTATTTTAAAGGTTACATTAGTTCTACAGTTTGGTGTGATGGTTTCACTGGCAAATGCACTTGTCAAAATTAATAACTGAATACTTAAGATTTTCATATATTGTAGAATGTAAACTAAATGTCAATTTAAAAAAGTACTTAGGTAGTATTAATTCTTTCTTTCTGTTCCTAATGCTCAGCCTCCCACTCATCCACTATCACACTGAAACAAAATTATAAAGATTACATTAACATGGCATTATTTCTTTGTCAGTGGAGATTAAATAACCTATATTTTAATGCAACAAGGAGGAAGAGAAAGAGGAGAAAAAAGAGAAGACCAGCTGTTTTATCTCTGTGAAGCAGAGAAATGATAACTAAAATGGCAACTGGCTTTAATTAATCCATATAAGTGCATATTAGAGTACACTGCTTAATGAAAAAGTGGCATTCAGCACAAACCTAGCACACAGTAAGCCTTCATTAATATTTGTTGATGGAAGAATGAAGGAAAGGAAGGAAGGAAGACAGAAAGTAAAGAAAGAGGAGGGAGGGAAGAAGGGAGGGAGAGAGGGCAAGAAGACAGGGAGAGAAAGAGGAAGGGGGCTAGAAGGAGGAAATTTGAACCCAGTACTCCAAATGTGTTTGGAAACATTTAAGTTCTCAGAGAGCGTATTTCTCTAAAAGAAAAGAGACTTCTCCATAAGTTTATGCCAAACAGCATTTCAGACAGATGTATCATGTTTATATTCTTCAGGATTCAATATTAACTTGGCTAAACAGATATTTATTAATCCCATGCAATGCTACAGGCTCATGTTCCCTATTCGGAACTTAGTAAGATTAGCTAGTAATGTAAGACCCTATAATATTCTCCTCCACCTATGATGTGTAGGAATTTGTCTCATCTACTTTTTTCTCACAACAAAATCAGGTCCTCTAGTTGTCAATCGATGATGGTACAGATGGTTGCTTAAAATGGATTTAAGCCAGGCAATATAAGAGAATTTTTATGTAGATTATTATTTTAAGTAGTTCAATTTCTAATATTTACCTATAATAATATTTAAAACTTATACTTTTAATGTCCCTACCACCAGGGCAAACTTCCTTCCTTGTAGTAAGTAGCTTAAAAAGAATAAAAATAGTGAGAAATAGGCTTTAAATATAACCATTTTCACTTGGTAACTGGCTCTAACATAATAGCTTCCCATGAGATAATGTAGATGAACAAGCATTTACTGAAATTTGAACCATGATAGATTTATCAAGTCATTCTATATTTATTTTTTAACGTGTATTCCTGGGCTACCTCCAAGCTTTCTAGATTAAAAGAGATGATTTTGAATTTTAGAAATGGAACCAAGTTAATCTGGAAAATATTAATATCTAAACATCAATCCTAGTAGTTGTGTTTGAAAACTCTGTATTATATTCATTACTTAGAAGAGAACAGAAAGTAGGGAAAGTTGATAATTTTCAAATTCATTTAAAGATGTATTATAATTTCCTTTCACTGAGAGAAGTAGTGTAATATCAAGAAAATATTTTTGACTAACTGTAAAATGAAGGTTGTTTTCTTCTCTTTTTATAATCACTATCTTCCCTTTCAGCAGTTATAATCAATTAGGATTTAGCTTGAAATTACGGTCTCAGTTATAACCCATTTCTGCTTTATTCAAATGCTTTCTGAGATTTGCTTTGTAGCTTAGTTTTTTATACATTGAGCTCATTATAAAATATTTATAGGGCATATTTGGCCTCACACAATACTCTTAGCATAGAGAAACCTATGCATCACCAGGGAACAATTTCTGTTTGAAGATAAACATATTTCTCATCAGTACAGAATGAATTATATCAGAAACAATTTTGTATCCCGTGCTTGGCTTTATTTCTTATTACTATGATTTTTAAAAATTATTCTACAATGTGTGAACAAAGAAGTTATGTATATTTTAATGCTTGAAAATCAGTCCCATTTTTTTTCTCATCCACAAGTATTTTCAGATTTACTTTGATGGTACAGAAATAGAATCATGTAGAAGAGGATATTTGTAATTTGCAGTGTATTTGTGAGGGGGATGTGTGTGTATTTTTCAGCGTTATAATTCCTTGAAAATTTTCTTTTAGCCATCATTTGTCCTTGCCTGATAATTGCATCTTGAGTTTTTAATGCTGGGTGGAGTATATTTATGAATACCTAAATTTAAGAATGACTACTCACTAAGAACAAATGAAATGCAAATATCATTCATTTATAATTTAATACTTACAAAGCATACATTTTAACCCACTTACTTTTTGAAAATACAAAGAAACGATAATGGCCTGAAAAACTGCCCGTTTATAGTAGGTAACACCAAGGATAGGCAATCTGTGAAGATGAGAAGAATGTTTGTACAGATGCGAAGCATAGATGTTACTCAGAAGTGAGAGAAAGAAAGGGGGAGAGTTAGAAAATTGCTTTTCAAATACATTGGCAAATCAACTGTGGAATGCAATCAACACCATTTTTGTTTGTTTTATATGTAAAATCATTTTCTTCAGTTGTTTTTGAACTATATGTGTGGAAGCAGTGTTTTTTTGGTAGCGGTGATTTATTTGCTTCTCTTTGGCTACTATTTATATAGGATTGCATTATTAGTTATTTATCAGTAGTTAGAACAGTCAAATAATTTTTTAGGGTCAATATGCCTGGTGTGTTGGTTTGTTTCACTGGTGCATAGCAGTTGGACATACTATTTTTCACACTTTTTACTAACTTCAACATTCTCAAAGGAAGCATTGAAGAGAAAATTGAGGCGGGAGAGTACAATTTCTTAGCATGCCTAGAAAACAAAAGATTAAAGTAAGTAATATATATATCAGGAAGAGTGTACTCCTGGTTGTATACTAAGAAGCCCTGTATTGCTGGATTTTACAGAGTGTATCCATAGACAAGTTTTATTACTCTTTTCCTACCTGTCTTGCATTTTCACAGTGAGAATATTCAATAATTCAAAGCACATTCATATGTTGTTGTCTTTGGAGATGAGAGGAAGATTGAATAAGTGTTAAAATGTGCACTGATTTTTACAGTAAAATTCAGAAATTGATAAACATTTTTTACCTTCAAATTTATATTGAGATTTAGATAACAATATATTTAAACATACATGTTAGCTCATATTGTTTTGCTAAATGAAATACCTAAATACAAATTTAATATCTTAGGATACATTTGATATTTTTCCATGGCAGGTTGTTAATATAAAAGTTATTTCTAAGAGCACCACACATACCTATTAATATGAATAGTAAATACAAATCCAAATTTAAATAATCTAAAATATTATTTTATTGATAACATTAAAACAGTAATATTTACATGTATTTTTAAGTAATCTCAATTTTTCATGTCATATCTAAGAAATTAGAAGAACATAAATCCAATATAGTATCTAATTCACACTTGGAAATGTTCCTGCTGCATACTTTCTATTCAGTCTCTTCTCGATTTATTCATTCAACAAATACTCATTTTGTGCCTGTAATTTGCCAAGTACTGTTTTAGGCATGAGAACAAAATGAATAAATTAGATGCAGTCCATGAGCTCTTGAAGCTTATAATGCAATGAGGAAGACAGGATACACCAAAAATTGTGTAAGTAGATAAAAGCTAGTCAGGCACTGACATGTGTACTGACTTTGATAGAGTGATAAAGAAGGTATCTAGAGCAGTAACTTGAATGAAATGACGGTGCAAGCCTTTAGAGGGGGTGGGGATGACAAGCACCAAGACAGTAGGGTGCTGGGTGTATCCATGGAACTGCAAAACCAACGCTGCTTGGGAGAGAGAGAGAGTGCCAGGGTAGTAAGAAAAGAGACTGGAAAGAGTTCCAAAAGGTAAATTACCTAGCGCCTTTATAAGGAAGAGGGAAATAATAAATCATGTGTGATTAGGCAGATGATGAAACCATGGAGTACCATGATAGTAGTGAGTATGCAGAGCAAATCTAATTTGGAATCTTTTTTTTTTTTGTATATATGTATGACATTTTGATATGTGTATACAATTTTTGCATTAGATCATGTGTAATGATCAAACCACAGTAATTAGTAAGCCCTACATTTGCTTTGGGTCTGCTATTACTGTCTTCAAATTCTCAATAATTTTTGAGCAAGGGAGCCTATGCTTTCATTTTACTCCAGGCCTAGAAAATTAGGCCTAGAAAATTAGGTAGCTGGTCCTGCTTTCTGCCCCCACTTAGAGAATCTGTAAGAATAATAACATTTGTAAATGATGTACTTTAAAAAGTGTGACTTACAATTTCTGAAGCCCAAAAAATTATGAAGTGATTACTTAAGGAAAATGTTCATGCACATAAATACAAGCAGAGCAGGAGAACAATGGGTTAACATAGTGATTTTATTTTGTGAAGAGATTAACTGAGATGAGTGGAATTTCTTACAACTTTAGATTAACATTATGTTATTAATCTTCATAAATATCACATCCTGAGTTCCCATTACATGGAGAGGGAAGCATTTTTAGATTATTAAAATGAGGCATAGAGCAAATAAATTATAAACTCTCCAAGGAAGTTCCTATTCAAGGGTTTTAAAGTAAGAAATGGCAAATAGAAATAAAGAAAAACTTTATTTTTCTTTAAACTTTAGTACTCAATTCCTGGTTTACCATCTTCAAAAAAAAAATCTGTAATAAAACCCTACCCTTTCATCTATTAATTATAACTTTTTAAAAACATATTTCTTTACCAACATTTCAATACAGTAGATTCACTAATATGTGTTAATTTTGAATTTGAAGACATATCGATCTAATGCATTTCCAAATGTGAGCTTCTTAAATAATAATTGTTGTTCCTTTTATTGACATGATATAGCAGTATTACATTGTAACACTACATGTAATTGTGATTTTGGTAATATTAAACTGTGTTTGTTTTAAGATTTTCCTCTGTAGCTATAAATGATGAAATAGAAAGTACCAGTAAACTGGAGTATTTTTTCACACTAAAAATGTCATATTTTTAAAAGTTACAATATTTACGTTTCAAGATGAGAAAGTAGGGTTAATGAAAACTACTATTATTAGCGTAATAGTAACAAAATATACAATAGCATCAGGTTTTTAAAAAAATATTTAATGAAGTCTTTCTCCGATTATTTATATGACAAAAACTGAATTCACAAAAAGCGAATTATTGGAATGATTGCTTTGAAAAATTGCCTGATTAGCTTCTTCTGCCCAGTGTCTCAAAAGAAAATGTTTAGGTAGAACTAACTTACTGGGAGGGTGTGATAAAAAGAAGCATGTTTTATTCTTGTGCCAGGCTGCTCTTTCTTAGCGTGCAAATAAAACTGCATGAGGGCTAACAGCTGCTCTTGGAGCACTGCATGTCCCAGTCTGCTAGGGGAACACAGCTGGAGAAATGTACAGAGCATTTTTATTGTTAAATCAAACACAAACTAGAAAGCCATTTAGTACTACATATGTAATACTATTACTATTGAAAAGTAGAGTTTCTGTTCTCTCCTTTTTTCTGACACCAGTTTTAAGCTGTGCCCCAATGTTTCTTTACAGGGAAGTTTATAAAAATACTTAACTATTTCATGGTATTTCATCCTGAATTTTTTTGGAATTCAGAAAAGTATATTTTTTCCTTCCTCTTTCCTTTTCTCCTTCTCCCCTTTCTTTCCTTTCTGTCTTCCTAAAAGTGTTTCTTTTATACCTACCAAATTTTAAACCCTGCTTGAGGCAGTGAGGACAGTATGGTGAACAGTTGAGGTTGTTGCTCATAGAGCTGCATCTTTTTTTTTTTTTTTTTTTTTTTTTCTGAGATGGAGTCTCACTCTAGTGGTCAGGCTGGAGTGCCGTGGCTCGATCTCAGCTCACTGCAACCTCTGCCTCCTGGGTTCAGTCGATGCTTGTGCCTCAGCCTTCGGAGTAGCAGGGATTACAGGCATGCACCACCACGCCCAGCTAATTTTTGTATTTTTAGTAGAGACAGGATTTTGCCATGTTGGCCAGGCTGGTCTCAAACTTCTGACCTCAAGCAATCCACCCGCCTTGGCCTCCCAAAGTGCTGGGATTACAGATGTGAGCCACCACGCCCAGCTAGAGCTGCATCTTTCAAGACCATAATAGCATCTACAAACAGACCTCTTCATATGGGAGACAAATGAAAATTTATAAAATGAAAACACTTTAAACAGAAACAAGGAGAGGGAGAGGAATGGAGACAGAGGAAGGGGATGAGACAGAGAGAGAGGAGAAGAGTGGTGAGAAAAAAAGAGAGGAGAGGAAAGGGAAAGAGAGAAGAGGAAGAGAGAAAACAAATCTCAAAGCTATTTGGGGAAGATGAAAAAGAGGTTGTGAAATTTCTTGTTATGAGCACTTATTGTCATGAAATTTTAATGACTATTAAAAAATCCTGCACCCAATTGCTTTACATGATCCAATCTCCATTTTTTTTTTTTTTTTTTTTTTTTTTTTTGAGATGGAGTCTCGCTCTGTCATCCAGGCTAGAGTGCAGTGGCACAGTCTTGGCTCACTGCAACCTCGGCAACCTCCACCTTCCAGGTTCAAGCGATCCTCCTGCCTCTGTCTCCTGAGTAGCTGGGACTACAGGCACCTGCCACCACGCCCAGCTAATTTTTATATTTTTGGTAGAGACTGGGTTTCACCATATTGACCAGGCTGTTCTTGAATTCTTGACCTTGTGATCTGCCTGCCTTGGCCTCCCAAAGTGCTGGGATAATAGGTGTGAGCCACCGTGCCCAGCCATATGATCCACTCTCCTATGGATATAATTAAAAATCCACAATGCTTAGAACTTCAGCTGTCGATAATTCTTCCCCTGCTGCCTGACACCACGAGCATTTTGTAAATATTTTGGCTCTAAATAGGTGATATGGTTTGGCTGTGTTCCCACCCAAATCTCACTTTGAATTGTAGCTCCCACAACTCCTATGTGTCATGGGAGGAATTGAATCATGGGGTGGGTCTTTCTCTTCCTGTTCTTGTGGTAGTGAGTAAATCTAATGAGATCTGATGGTTTTATAAGGGGGAATTTCCCCACACAAGTTCTCTCTCTTGCTTGCCACCATGTAAGACGTCCCTTGCTCTTCTGCTAAGATTGTGAGGCCTCCCCAGCCATGTGGAACTGTGGGTCAATTAAACCTTTTTTTTTTTTTTAATAAATTACCCAGTCTTAGGTATGTCTTTATTAGTAGTGTGAGAACTGACTAAAACAGTAGGGTAAGGTTGTACCAACTTTGGGGAAAATAGTAGTGACCTCTTGTAACTCTACAATTTTTTTGGACTGTTTATATAGTTGTGAAATAGTTCAACCTGAAAATTTGCCGGCAGATTCTGTGTATCTCAATCTAGCCATAATTCAAGAGTAGCCAGCATTATAAATAGATTAACCTAAAGGAATGTGAGAAATTTCAAGGGCACCAGCAACCTATAATTCAATAAAGAAGTAAGGAAAGCACAATCTCAGTGAGACAGGAGAACTTCCTAGAATACCTGGGGAAAAATATACTCAATTTCACCATAGCTCACAAGTCCTGTCATCCTGTAGTTTATGATTGTGAATGCAGGACTATTTTCAGCTCTAGGACAGCCCTGATAATTTCATCTCAATTATAAGTTATATTTGAAACATGAAAATAGATTCAGAGGTCAGGGCCAAAACCAAAGGATGATTTTGAGCTGATTTACAGGAGTCATCAGAGAAAAAAGAAGATAGAGCTGAACTATCTAGGTTTATTTTGGGCAGGATCACAAAATTGAATCTTGAAACATTAATGTGAGGTTACTTTTCTGGGGATATTTATATGAACAGCAGATTTCTTTTAAAGAAATAAAAATATGATATTGAATTTTTGCAGAACAACTTAAAAGCATCTTTACACATTTTTCTGAATTAACAGTCTCTTGCCTCTTACATTCTAAGGGATAAGATAGGGATTTCTTAACTCTTACCTTAATTAGAAAGTATTTATTAATATTTTCTGTCAGGAAGCAAATAAACTAACATCACTTGAGAACTATGTTCCTGCAAAGGAATCCAATGCATTTATTGTCTACTTTGTTTTTGCAGATACTGTCACAGATGCCTTTTCTCTTGTTAAGCAGATATCTAAAGAAGAAAACAATTATAATATTTAGGCTGAAAAGATAGAATGTATACTTCACATAAATTGAAAATAAAAATCACATTTCCCAGAAATGACCCCAAACAAGCAATGAAAATAGCCTAACACCCATGGGATACAGGGCAGCTGCTATAGCTACACTCTGTGAAAGAACAGTATCTGCCACAGTTCAAAAACTCATTCAGGTCTTTCTATCCTGAAAGCTACTATAATTCTTATTTTTCTTATAAAGTGTGATGTTGCTGTTAATTGACATCAAGAAAATCCTTACAACTTGTGTCAAATGACATAAAATAACACAGATTTTTGTGTCAAAAATGTTATCTAACATTGAAATATTTTCACCCAAGTATATGTACCCAATATCACACACAACGATAGACCTATGCGTATTAATTTGTCCCTGTGGAGAGTTTAGCAATCTGTGAAGTTAGAGGGAGCACAGTTCACACAAGACACCCTCACTTCTGACACCAACTACAAATTCAGGGTTATCCCAAAACTACTCTCATGTTTGGTGATTTGCTAGAAGGACTCACAGAACTCATTGAGAGCTATTATACCCGTGGTTATGGTTTACTACAGAAAAATGATATGGATTAAAAACCACCTCAGGAAGAAGTACCTAAGGCAGACTCCAAGAAAATACCAAACATAGAGTTTCGGTTGTCCTCCCCTTGTGAAGTCAGAACAATATGACTTTCTTAGCATCAGTGTGAGACTGTACACATGGAGTATTGTGAATCAGGAAAGCCCACTAGAGCCTCGTGCAGAAGTTTTACTAAGGCTTCTTTGTGGAGGCATGATTGCTCTCATCACTGATCTAAGGAGGTCTAGCTATATTAACCAAAATCTTTGCCCTACATAATACTGTTGGTCTTTCTGGCATGGTCAACACAGACCCTAAATACTATCTCATCCCCTTCCTCTCTATCTCCATTCCTCTCCTCTCTCTCCTTGTTTCTGTTTCAACTTTTTTTCATTTTATGAATTTTCATTTGTTTTCCATTTGAAGAGGTCTGTTTGTGGATGCTATTATGGTCTTGAAAGATGCAGCTCTATAAGCAATGACCTCAACTGTTCACCACATTGTCCCCACTATCTCAAGCAGGTCATTTACTTATTCATTCATTTTACATTAACTTACCAAACAGTTTGGGGCCTATGTGCCTCATCTTATTTTGACTGACATTGGTCATAGAAAAACACATAGTCATAGAATATTGTGATTAGTAGGTAATCACAAAATGAAAAAATATCCATCCAAGATGAATCATCAGCTCTCCCTGAAGGAGGTGACTTCCAAGAGGGAGAAAACTTTGAACTGCCTTTGAGCTGATCTGTCCGTCAAGCTACCTACTGGGTTGATGTTATATGAGTGAGTCTGCCGGGCTATCCAGGCAGGTGAACAACATAGGGAAAGAAGAATAAAGCAACATGACATATTTCCAGTAACATTTAACAACAAACCACATTTAGACAGATGGGAAGAAAACTCAGACAAAAACAAAACCAAACAAAACCACAGTGGTTCTCAAATAATAGAAGGCAATAATGTGGGCAAGGCAGACAGTCTGTCATCTGTTGTTACAGAGTTGTTTGTACATAAACCTTGTATGTCAGCACCTTATTTTTTCTAAAACTAGGCTTTGGAACTGCAAACCTGAGGGATTAAAAACTTGGAATAGTAGTAAACAAGCCGACAATGGTAAGAATCCAATCACCTTGCACAATACAACGATATTTCACTCTGCCTGGGAATGCTTTCTCGGGTGTTATACTGCCCATTGAACACAACTTCTACATGGCATGTCTGTTGATCTTGAACTGTTTTCTGTTCCAACTATGCTTTCTTATATACTCATCAACATGTCCCAGCAAGTGTGTGACCTTTATTTAGTGCAGGCTAGACATTATATTACATTACTTATTTCTTCCCTGGGCAAACTCTATTCCACTGAATATCAAGGCACATAACTCACTTTGTCCAATGTTTCAACAGAAAAAAATCACAAGAGAATTGTATACACAGTGTATTAAACCCAGCTTAAAACATAACGAAAAATGTAACTTTATTCTGGTCTCAGAGTCTCTCCATAAACTTTACTCAGTGGGGGTTAACTTCCCTTCTTCCTCCATGAATACATGGCTGGCCCCATGTGTGTTCAGCATATTCTTGGACAGTATACATTCTTTCAGTTGTTTTAAGAAACAACATAGTCACCATTCAGCAAATAAACTTCCAGTACAAGACTACATTGAAAAATAGAAGTAGCTATAAAAGAAAATATTTCTTCTCTCTGTAGCTCAGGTCCATGTGTTAAAGAAAGCCTAAGCTCTCTCCCTTCTTTTAATCCCTATCACTGTCTGCTTTTTTTTTTTTTTTTTTTTTGAGACAGAGTCTCACTCTGTCACCCAAGCTGGAGTGCAGTAGTGCCATCTAGGCTTACTGCAGCCTCTGCCTCCTGGGTTCAAGTGATCCTCCTATCACAGCCTCCCAAATAGCTGGGACTACAGGTGTGCACTACTACGTGCATGCCTGGCTAATTTTTTGTATTTTTATATGAAATGGGTTTTCACTATTGTTGCCCAGGATGGTCTTGAACTCCTTGGCTCAAGTGACAGGCTCTCCTAGGCCTCTCGTACTGCTGGGATTGCAGGAGTGATCCACTGCAACCTGCCTTTAACTAGTTTTATCTTGCATTGGTTATCTATTGTTTGAGCAATGAATTACCCCCACATTTAGCAGGTTACTACAAGAAAGATTAATTTTCTCATAGTTTCTGTGGGTTGCCTGCAAACTGAGCATGGCTTCCCTTTATCCTCTAGTTCTAGCTCAGGGTCTCTCACAAGGCTATAATGAAGATATAACCTAGGCTACTGAAATACTGAATTGACAAGGGGAGGATTCACTTCCATACTCACTTTGTGGCTGTTGGCAGGCCTCAAATCCTCACTGGCTATTGGTCAGATAAATCAGTTCTTTGCCATATGGACCTCTTTACAGGGCAGATCACAATGTGATATCTGGCTTCTCTCACCACAAACAGGTAAGAGAGCAGAGCCTAAAATGTAAGCATGGACTCTTTAACCTAATCTCAGGAGTGACATTCCACTACTCTGTAGTATTTTACTCCTTGGTAGGCAGTTATTAAGCCCAGCAGAATCTCAAGGAGAAGGAATATGAGAGCCTGAATACTAGGAGATGAGGATAACCGGGGAACATCATAGAGGCTGCCAGCCACAATCTCTGTGGGCCAGGAAGCTTTTAAAAGTTGATTTTTGCCTGGTTGTGATCCTTTATGATCTTTGGGAAATTTCTGTTGCTGGAGACGTCTCACCTCTGGTTACCTTAATCAAGCAATGAGTCTATATTTCAGGTGGTCATTTAGATTTCTCCCTTAGCCTTTGGGCCAAAAGGTGGCAATAGTCTTCTTATAACCTAAAACAACCTCTCTTCTCCTAGTAGTGTATACGTGGTGCACAGAAAAATATCTTCTAAGTCCCTTACCTCTACAGATGGTAGGAGTACAAACTGATCCCAGCACAGCAACTCTCCACCTTATATAGTATTAAAAATGAGCATTTACATATGATGCCATATAATTTAGTGTTTGGATCTCCTACTCCCCTGCCACCCATTTGTGCACTCTCTGCTCTTATTTCTTATGGTAAAACAGTCCTGTATTTCAAGTAGACAAACTTAATCAGTTTAATATAGAAACAAATACTCTGGGAAAATTAAGTTTTATTATAAACATATTAATGAAAATCAAAATAATTTAAAATATAATAATGGCTTTCAGAAAAAAGTGTTTTTGCTTTCTTTATTATTTTTGCTAATAGTCATAAAAAGACAAGGAAGTTAGCCAATAATGTTATTAAAAAACACAGCAAACATAGCTTTTAGATGCCCTTAAACTGTCACCAAAATCAAGTGTAATTTACTTTCTTTTATGTATTACTAGCAATACTTATGTTACATTTTTCAATGTTCCCATACTTATCAGGGAATGTGTACATTCCACTGAGCTCTGATTATTTGGTAGTGGTGTTACATTTTAACATAGTATGGCCATAAAGTTGTACTAAAAAGTAGCGAAAATTTTTTATTCTGTATGAAGAAATAAACTATTTCTCCATTCTTTTATCTAAACACTTGATAACATAGGATAAACATTAACCCTTCAATTAATATAACAATTGGCAAAGAATTCACGTTAGGAAAGGTACAAAGCACTAAATCTATAGATTGTTCGTCCTAGGATATATAGCTCTTCTAGTAATTACAGAAGTCTGTAGTATTTCTTAATTTTTCAGCACAGTTGATAAAGATAATATGGATAGACACTCAAATTATTTTTATTTTACTTCAAAGATCAGCACATTTTTGAACATTTATAAAACACCAGATTTCTCTGGCATGTAATTTCTCTATTTAAGGATAAAAAATCTGATGAACTCTCAAGTCCCTATTACCTTAAATTCCAAAATTGTTTTAAAAATGTTGAGATAGTTACTTCTTGAGGAAGGAGAAAGAACAAAAGAAGTATATTCATACACCTTCTGTATTAAAGTTACACAGACTTTAAAGAAAACATCACCCTTTATCATATGGATAGAGTGCAAAAACTTTGTCCCATTCTGTAAGTTGCCTTTTCACTATGATAATAGTTTCTTTTGTTGTGCAGAAGCTCTTTAGTTTAATCAGATCCCATTTATCTATTTTGGCTTTTGTTGCTATTGCTTTTGGTGTTTTCGTCAGGAAGTCCTTGCCCATGCCTATGTCCTGAATGGTATTGCCTAGGTTTTCTTCTAGGGTTTTTAAGGTTTTAGGTCTTTCATTTAAGTCTTTAATCTCTCTTGAGTTAATTTTGTATAAGGTGTAAGGAAGGGGTCCAGTTTCAGCTTTCTGCATATGGCTAGCCAGTTTTACCAACACCATTTATTAAATAGGGAATCCTTTCCCCATTGCCTGTTTTTGTCAGGTTTGTCAAAGATCAGATGGTTGTAGATGTGTGGCATTATTTCTGAGGCCTCTGTTCTGTTCTATTGGTCTATATATCTGTTTTGGTACCAGTACCATGCTGTTTTGGTTATTGTAGCCTTGTAGTATAGTTTGAAGTTAGGTAGCATGATCCCTCCAGCTTTCTTCTTTTTTATTAGGATTGTCTTGGCTATGCAGACTCTTTTTTGGTTCCATATGAAATTTAAAGTAGTTTTTTTCCAATTCTGTGAAGAAAGTCAATGGTAACTTGATGGGGATAGCATTGAATCTATAAATTATTTTGGGCAGTATGGCTATTTTCACAGTATTGATTGTTACTATCCATAAGCATGGAATGTTTTTCCATTTGTTTGTGTCCTCTCTTACTTCCTTGAGCAGTGGTTTGTAGTTCTCCCTGAAGAGGTCCTTCACATCCCTTGTAACTTGTATTTCTAGGTATTTTATTCTCTTTGTAGCATTTGTGAATGAGAGTTCACTCATAATTTGGCTCTCTGTTTGTCTGTTATTGGTGTATAGGAATGCTTCTGATTTTTGCACATTGATTTTGTATTCTGAAGAAACAACCCCATCAAAAAGTGGGCAAAGGATATGAACAGACACTTCTCAAAAGAAGACATTTATGTAGCCAACAAACATATGAAAAAGAGTTCATCATTACTGGTCATTAGAGAAAAGCAAATCAAAACCACAATGAGATACCGTCTTATGCCAGTTAGAATGGCGATCATTAAAAAGTCAGGAAACAGGCCAGGCACGGTGGCTCACACCTGTAATCCCAGCACTTTGGGAGGCCGAGGTGGGTGGATCACGAAGTCAGGAGATCGAGATTCCTGGCTAACATGGTGAAACCCTGTATCTACTAAAAAATACAAAAAATTAGCCAGATGTGGTGGTGGGCACCTGTAGTCCCAGCTACTCAGGAGGCTGAGGCAGGAGAATGGTGTGAACCCAGGACGCGGAGCTTAGAGTGAGCACAGATTGCGCCACTGCACTCCAGCCTGGGCAACAGAGCGAGACTGCATCTCAAAAGAAAAAAAAAAAGTCAGGAAACAGCAGATACTGGAGAGGATGTGGAGAAATAGGAATACTTTTACACTCTTTGTGGGAGTGTAAATTTCTTCAACCATTGTAGAAGACTGTGGCGATTCCTCAAGGATCTAGAACTAGAAATACTATTTGACCCAGCAATTCCATTACTGGGTATATACCCAAAGAATTATAAATCATTCTATGATAAAGACACATGCACACATATGTTTATTGGGTTACTATTTACAATAGCAAAAACTTGGAACCAACCCAAATGTCCATCGATGATAGACTGGATAAAGAAAATGTGGCACATATACACCATGGAATACTATGCAACTTTAAAAAAGGATGAGTTCATGTCCTTTGCAGGGACATGAATGAAGATGGAAATCATTCTCTGCAAGCTAACACAGGAACAGAAAACCAAACACCGCATGTTCTCACTCATAAGTGGGAGCTGAACAATGAGAACACATGGACACAGGGAGGGGAACATCACACACTGGGGCCTGTCTGGGGGTGGGTGGCTAGGGGAGGGATAGCATTAGGAGAAATACCTAATGTAGATGACGGGTTGATGGGTGCAGCATACCACCATGGCACATGTATACCTATTTAACAAACCTGCACATTCTGCACATGTACCTTAGAACTTAAAGTATAATTATATATATATGTATATATACACACATACATATATACATGTATATATATTACATATCTGTCCTCATTAGTTGGAATACAGCACACTTTACTAGTGTATCTGAAGTAAGGAGGAACCAGGAAGTGAGCTGTTTTGTAATGGAGACCAGTTATATCTAATAGAGAGCAACAGTGTCTATAAGACTGTAGCCTATTGGATGGGAAGCTATCTTATGCAAACATGATGAATCTTTTAAATTCTGAGTTCAATGCAGTCTACAGCTAAACTCAAATCCTGGCTCATACTAACCTTGGTCCTTGGGCATGTTTATGCTTCAGTTTTCTTATCTGTACACGGGTTAATAACAATACTCACCTCAACAGTAACCATACTGCACAGTGCCTGACACGTATAAGTGCTCAATTAATGTCCTTTGCTACTTTCTGAACATATACAGAATTAGTGTGCAAAAAGTTGGGCTACATAACTCAAATCTCCTTTGTATCTTAGGTAAGACCGCTTCTTTCTCTGGATTGTTTCTTCTAGTCAAACGCACAGGAATTTAGTTGATCTCCCAAGTTATTTTGGACCTTAAATTCTGTTTTGTACTTGTTCATTTTCTATGTAGTTTAGATTTAGTTCATTGGACTGATTTGTGTTCTGTGTTCTTTTAAATTCAGGAAGATGTGTATAGGATAGATAGAGCAAATATATAAACACTCAGTTTCATTTACTTTAATATAAAAACTAACAAGTTTCTCATTAGTTATAATAACCTTAAACTTGATGTGTTTGGGAAGCAACCTGCATAGTCATTAAAAGCAGGAGTTACAGAATCACACACAAAAAAAGAAAACATCACTAACAATGAAAGCAGTAACTAATAAATATAAGTTGTTTTTAATTGTGCAAACAATTTGAGATTTGAAAAGTAATTCTGGACCAAGATGGTGACAGAAATTTTAGGGCATCAGTTTGGCCTTGAAGTTTAATAAGATTTAATTGTCAGAAGTATACTGTAAAGTGTATTCTTTTTCTTCTTCCCCTCCTCCAAACCACAATAATATAAAGGGTATGTCATTATTATCAGTAAGAACAATTAGACCAGAATTCATCAGAATGGATATCATATTAATTCTATCCTGGTTAACTGTGATAATTTAAGTCTTTCTGTATTTTCACTTGTTCAATGAGTCACTGGGTATTTTAACAAGAAAAAATTGGAACAGTGTTATACTGAGAATAAGCACTCTTGAAATGCCCAATGCTTTTGAAATAATGAATACCTGTTGTTAGGTATGAAAATAATAATTATTAAGTTCAATAATTCATCTCCTTTTAGAAAGTCCCACTGTATCTGTTATAAAATTTTAAGAAATTTTTGAGGTCGGCGAATTTACAAGGAGCTGTATTTATGGCATCTTTGTGGATCCTACTTTCACATCCTATCCTTCTGTTTAAGTTCATTAGGGTTTCCAGCAGTGATTATCTATGGATCTGAAACATTGTCAGAGATCATATGAAAAACCTGAAACTGTAAAATAAGGGTAAAGGAATGGTAGCGATTGTAAAATTAAGAATAAAAATCAGATTTCACACAACAGAATTTGAAAGCTTGAAATAATAGATGATTTTCAGTGTTTCAATAAATGAATAAAATATTATTAGTGAAGGGAATTAAGACTTTGATATTATCTTTATGAATTCAAGGTAGCTGAAATTAGCAAATCTGATTTTGTTTGCTTACTGATAGTGTATCATCTAGTGGGAGAATCAGGTGAACTAAATTCTCAGAGACTGATGTATAAATCAAAGTATAAAAATACTGTGTTGGTAACTTACAGGGCACTGCTTAGATTTCTCTTTTCTCACAATTCTCTCTTAATGACATCTTGCAGAATGGCAAACTTCTCACATTTTTTTGACTGGCATATTCCTTCTTTAAACGTGTTAATACTATTACTTAGGTTAGTGTCAACTGTCACTAGTTTAGGAGTCTTCCAATCTCTGAAAGTTGACATTTCAGATTTCTAACTTAATTCACTGAGTTGTAGTTAAACTCATACAAGGGGAACTTTAATTCTTAACATGTAGTTAAACTCATATGAGGGGAACTTTAGTTCTTAACATGAACCCCTCAAATGTGGGTCGCTATGTACAAATGATGAAAACTAACTCATGTTTTAAATGATAGCAATATGAATGGCAAAAGACCACCTTAACATATTTTTAATAAAAACTGCTGTTGTGCTCAAAACTCCTGAAAAAAATCACATTTTACATAATCAATAATGAAATAGTTAATATTTCTATTATGAAATATTCTGATGTGTGAAGAATTGTACTGAGAAGAGCCCTAACTTCTATCTGGTTGGTGCAAAAGTAACTGTGGTTTTTGGCATTACTTTAATGACAGAAATATACACATATATATATTTTGTTGTTGTTGTTGTTGTTTGTTTGCTTGTTTTTTGAGACATAGTCTCGCTCTGTCACCCAGGCTGGAGTGCAATGGCATGATCTCGACTCACTGCAGCCTCTGCCTCACGGGTTCACACCATCCTCCTGCCTCAGCCTCCTGAGTAGCTGGGACTACAGGTGCGCGCCACCATGCCCGGCTAATTTTTTTGTATTTTTAGTAGAGACGGGGTTTCACTGTGTTAGCCAGGATAGTCTCAATCTCCTGACCTCGTGATCTGCCTGCCTTAGCCTCCCAAAGTGCTGGGATTACAGGCATGAGCCACTGCACCTGGCCGAAATATACATTTTTAAATATATATTTTAAATATCTCTTTCTCTCTATCTCTCTCTCTCTCTCTCTCTCTCTATATATATATATATATATATACACCTATTGAACAAACCTGCACATTCTGCACATGTACCTTAGAACTTAAAGTTAATTTTATATATATACATGTATATATACGTACATACATATATACATGTATATATATTACATGTCTGTCCTCATTAGTTGGAGTACAGCAGGCTTTACTAGTGTATCTGAAGTAAGGAGGAGCCAGGAAGTGAGCTGTTTTGTAATGGAGACCAGTTATATCTAATAGAGAGCAACAGTGTCTATAAGACTGTAGCCTATTGGATGGGAAGCTATCTTATGCAAACATGATGAAACTTCTCTCTCTCTCTCTCTCTCTCTCTCTCTATATATATATATAAAATGAGAAATAACATTCCTAGCAACTATTTTAGCTCATCAAGACCTATGTGAATAAATCATTGATATTTTTCCATGAAAGAGACCATGCCATAACTTTACTTCACTAGATATTAGGCCAAGTAGCCACTCTTGAAAAAAGAGCAGGCAGGCAACAAAGAGACCAGTCTTACTTACTATTGCAGTAATACAGTCATGAGATTATGAGGGCCTATACTTTAGCTGCCGATTAGGAGGACATGTTTTAGAGGAGTGAAAAAAGAAACAATAGTTTGAGTGTCTGATTATAGAAGATAAATATTTTTCCCAGCAGATAATTCCTTTATCTTTGCTAGGCAAGATATCAAGCTCTGTTAATGAACAAGATTAACTAGAATAAGAGACTCGAGTATAATGATAAAGTTTCTTTTATACCAATTGACTGAAAATGAATTATGGATTTAGCAATTAAGTGTTTGTTGGTAACTCAAGATCGTTCAGAAATCAAACTGCAGTTTATAAAGCCCAGAGTTAAGTGATTTTAACAATTTGGTACTTGCTGATTGAGCTTCTACCAGGTTTTAGATACCATTAACATACAGAGTAAAAGAGATAATCCTTGCCCTCAATAAACTTATAGATCATAAGGAAGAGATACAGACACATAAATGGTGCAATACGTCATATAAAAACATTACACAATGGTGAAAATGTAGGAAAGAGTAGAAAGCACAAAGTCAGTCTGCAATGGCTTCACAGACTATGGCCAAACCATCTCTAAAAGGAGAAATACAAATTCATCTCTAGAATAAGGGGTAGAAGGGAGTTTATTTCCGAAAGTGTGATAGTAGGTTCACAGAACACGTAGGTTTATGTTAAAGAGCATGGTGTGTTTTCTTGAAGATGAAGTTTAAAATGAGGAGTGATGTGATCAAATATCAAACACGTAATTGGAATCTGCTTATCATAGGTATGCAAGAGATAGAACAATGAGAACACTTGGACACAGGAAGGGGAACATCACACACCGGGGCCTGTCGTGGGGTTGGGGGAGGGGGAAGGGATAGCATTAGGAGATATACCTAATGTAAATGATGAGTTAATGGGTGCAGCACACCAACATGGCACATGTATACATATGTAACAAACCTGCACGTTGTGCACATGTACCCTAGAACTTAAAGTATAATAAAAAAATATATATAAAAAAATAAAAAAAAAAGACAAATGTCTCTACCCTTAAGTAGTTTATAGTTATAAGTGAAGAAAACCTTACATGAAAAAGTGATGAAGAAAGTGATAGTTCAAGAGGCAGTATAGTAGAAGACTACTATCTTCTAAATTTCCAAAATTATTTAGATAACTGCAGAAAACCAACAAGTATTTCTCAATCTTAACAAACCTTACTCATCAAGACTTTAATCCCAAAATGATCCTTTGATTTAGACATGGAGAAAGCTTTGTAGAGTTTATACAAATTGTTAGAATTTGACGTCTTCAGTTTATTTCTCATTAGGCATTGCACAATCTTCAAGAACAGAAACTTAGAAATGTTGTTATATCTTTGGAAGATATTTAGCAATTTATATATTACATTTGAAAAGAATGGGATCTCAATGAGGTAAGATACTTTTAGTTTAAAAAGCATCTTTTTTTTTTTTTCCAAAAACACTTAGCTAAAGGACACTATTGTCCATTAGGTTTGCAAAAGAGATATTTCAGAACCATGTTCAAATATAGGAAAGAAGAAATCTTTTTTAAAGAATGTAGAATACGCATTTATAGGGAATAAATGTTCAAATTGATCTGCGGTAAAGTTAAAGTGATACTAGTTTTGCATCAGTCATCTATATTAATGTTGAAAAATCAAAGAGAAAATAGGAGATTTTGTTATTGTTGCTTAAGCAACCATAAGCATTCTGGTTATTTAAGTCACTGTTTATTGTACATACTTTCTGAGAGTAACTTGAACATTTTTACAAGGTGCGTAAGTGATCATTGAAATGTATTCAAGTAATAATCATGTAGATGATAACCTCATGGCCTGGAAGAGATTATGGCAACCTTGTGTATGCTCCAGGACATTTGTGATCATGGGAAGGTATCATCAGTGTCCTGGACATTTAGAATATGCACTGTATATCCTAAAGATTCACATTGGAAGCTTTCTGGGCACTAATTATGTTATGGCTTTAGGACACTCAGAAAAGATTTTAATTAAATAAATGCTAATGAAGATTGAGAGAAAATAGCTCATAATTTAAGCTAGTGCACTTCCTTATAGTTATCAAGAAACTGTTCCTTGCATCTAGCTCCCTGTGTTATATTTTTCTGTAGGCCATGAAGATAGATGAACAGTGATATTTCCGGGATGCTGCTGCTCATAAGGCACTATACGCAAGCTGGAGAAAATCTGGCAGAGTGCAGAATCGACTATGTCTAATTCTGTTTCATGTATATAGATACCTCATAATTCAAAGGTTCTACATGCAACCCCGCAGACAGACAGTAAACTCTCATCTTTTGTCTAGTTGGCCTTGGTCTATGTTCCCTCTTTATCTTTTGTCTTCATCTCTCTTTTTGCTCCTAATACTGCTTTGGCTTCCTGGTACATCTGCTCATGTGGTATCTGCCTAGTTTCCCTCAGTTTTATGGTTTCACTCCTTTGTATTATGACAGCTTAATACTTCTCTCTCTCTATATATATATATATGTGTGTATTAATTTATTTTTGAGACCAAAATAACTTTGCTTTCACCCAGTTAACAAAGGAGCTTTAGATATTATAGAAGTTTTTCACATTCCCTTTTATAATAAAGAAAGAAATATTGCCATGAAACAGAAGACAAATAAAGGGAGACATTTAAATGTTTGGGAAAAATATGGAGTAATAATTCAAATATAAATACAGGCTTAAAACTTACTTTTATTAACCTCACTTTGCCCTTGGAATCTTCTACTTTGAAATGGGGCCTGTCTAGTGTCTTTCTCATTTCCCACTCCAGCGTTACAGACCAAAATACCATTCTGTAAATGACTTCTGCCTACTGATTGATAATATGAAACTTTATTCTCTTACACTTACTTTTCCCACTGTGTGTGTGTTTATAAACATTCTGAAGAAATGAAGATCATTAAAATGAATTGTATGCCATGAGTAGTTATTTTCTAAGCCAAATATTTATGGGGGCTGTATAATGTTCTAATGTTTAAAATACAGTATAATAGCAGTAAAATCAATAATTGAGTTGAGTGGGATTAAACCCCCAAAGTCTTTTAAAAAATGTTATAATTGATAAGAATTTCAATCAAAGATAGAAAAACTTGTAGAATTCTTGGAAGTCTTCTAGAATATAAGGTCATTAATAGAAAATGAACTGAATATTTGTTGTGTATTTGAATCCAGGTAATAAACATTTATTTTCTTGAACTTTATATCCATAAATCACATCTTCCTATAACCATGAAATGCTCTTCTAGTGTTTTCAGTTTCTTACCTGCTCCTCTCTTTCTTTCCCTCATGATATTACATTTTTTGCACATTTAAGCCATGACCAGTGATGACCAATAACAATCTCTGTCAGTCATTCTTTAGGCATCTGGCATCTAGCTTTTGGAATAAAAATGCCAGGATTCCCCCACTGAATTTCTTTTAAAGTTCACATTCTTCTTTCTTTTACCTAAAGGGCAATGTAGAGAAAAATAGTGTAAGATTTCAAGATAAAAGTGAAAGCTGAAGGAATTTCAACAGAGAAGATTCTCATATCCATCTTAGCCACCTTGTTGTATGTATATAAAAAGTTTAGAAAGTTTACAGAAACAAATTTAATTATGTTTCAAATTCTTTTTAGTATCTGAAAGAATATTCTCATATATTATTCTTTACTCATATTTTAATCAGAGTAGTTTTCAGTCAGAACAATCCACTGATCCTCCTTTCTCTTCTTGTAAGGAAACACTTCCCCATCTTGCCAACTCTACCTTGTATTGGCAAGTGTTGTTTCTAAATCAGATTCTTTTTGAATGCACTAAGCAACCATTTTCATACTAGGTTGTCATTAGCTTTGCTTATATGCCTTATGTCTTGTATGGAAGCTATTAAAATTTAGTTGACTTCATAAGAAATATATGCCCATACTGATATAAATAAATGAATAATAAACAGGAAAGAAGAGACACAACATTTCCCAAGCAGAAGAATCCCAAATAATTTATGTGGCTACTCCTATCTCAAAGTAAAGGGGCACTTGACATCAGCCACGTAATCAATGTGGACATTAGTAGTAATAAATCATGTTGATAGTATGGACGCTTAATATGATAATGTGATGTGATGAAAATGGCACATCGCTTATGTGGTCTTCCTTCTAATAACTCATAACTCCAGTCCTATCATGAGAAAAATACCAGATTAATACCAAAATGAAACATCCTACAAAACAGCTAATCAGTACTCCTCAAAACTGTCAAGGTTAAAAAAAAATAAGGAATGTGTGAGAAACTGCCACATCCAAGAGGAGCATAAAGAGATATTCCAGCTAAATGGAGTATGGTAGCCTGGTTGGAATTCTGGTACAGAAAAAAGACATTAAGTAAAAGCTATGGAGACCAAAATAAACTGTGAACTTTAGTTAATAATAATGAGTCAATATTGGTTCATCAATTATAACAAATATATCATACTGATATAAGATGTTAATAATAGCAGAAACAGACTATAGGATATATGGGAATTTTCTACTGTCCTCTTGATTTTTCTATAAATCTAAACTAAATATTCAGTTGCTGATGTACTGTCATATTTGGACTGCAGTGCCATTATGCCATCCTTTTTTTACTGTATTCTTACAAGAAACTGTGGCATCGCTGGCAATAATTCACTTAATCTCTCCACGCATATATACACATACCTCAAAAACAATCAGAATTATTGTACTTATCATAGAATTGTGAATAAATTTAACCAGTTCAAAATGATATTTAACAACATTAGTCCAGTGTTCCTGGAAGCAAGCATTCACTTCTTCCCACATGGCCATATCTTTGTTCATTTTCTCTAGATGGCTAAAGAAACTATCTCTTCCATTGATTCCTAACACCAAACACATGTTACAGTTGACCCAGGTAGATGAATACTCTAATTTCTCCCCTAGGTCACTTGGATGACTTAAAAAACAAACAAAAACCACTCATCTAAGAAAAAAATAAGACTCTGAGACCTAAGATTGTTTTCTAAGCCAGTTCAAAGGTGAAGTTCTGGGTGTTGAAGGCTCCAGGGAGAGAAATGGAGTAAATTTTTGGAAACTGGAAATTAAAATCACAAAGTATATTGATGGCCCATAGGCTAACAGGTCAAACAGTGTGGGTTTTCCAGTAAAGGGTCTTTGCTGAATATGTTAGTTGCCCCACTCAGGATGACGGTGCCCCGTTGTCGTTTTTAGTAAGTCACGTGTGCCCTACTGTCAGCTGGCTAGCAGCTTATGTCAGATTTCAGCATCTGGGTGCCAGCCAGTCTCTATTGTTCTGAATTTTTGGCGCATACAGGAAGCACTCATTGTCATTTCATGAGGAGGAGTGCAGTTTTTATCCTTTCTCTGGTTTTCAGCTCTTCTCTGCTTTATAGCATACCTATGCCTTTCTAATTTCTTTAGTTTTCCCTCCGTTTTTCAGTGAGGGTCCTAGTCGGCCTGGAGAGTCAAGTACCTGATTCCCTTCTCAGGATACCTTCTCAGGTATCTGGTTCCCTCTCTGTGGGACTTCTGAACAAACTTCCATCTGTGGCAAATCACTGGCTTCTAGAAATCACAGTTATTTGACCTAATGCTTAAAAGTGAGGAAACTTTTCCCTTTTCAAAAATGCTTCCTTCGCCCCAAACCCCCATAAAAATTATTTGTGTGAAAGTAAAGCTGCAGAAAAAGTTCCTGTCAACTTATTATAAAATTTTTCATCTGGATAGATACATAGGATAAAGGAGATACAAATTACAGCAAGATCGGCTAGGGAAGAGAAAGAAAATCCCTAATTTTTTTCTTAATGGAGACTTAGACTCTATGCTTTTTGTTAAAGGGAAAGACAGTAGTCGTAAGTTTTGTGGTCCAGTCAGCCTTGACATTTCCTTTTCCGGAGCATGATTTTATCTGAATATAGTTAAGAATGTAATAGGAAGAAGGTTTCAATTCACTAGGACCTAGTATGGCAAGGAAAACCCAGACTTATTGAGACAAATGTTAAATATGGCCCCTGGGTTTATTAAAAGGCTTTGATTTCCTTGGTGGCCTCTGCTTCAGAGCAAGCTCTAGCATTCTAAAGTAGAATTCATCTGGGTGAATATGTCCATATTAGAAGGACAAGTTAAACAGAATAACATCTCTAATAATAGTAAATTATTAAAACACTAAAATAATGGGAATTAAGGGCTCCACAAAGCATTATAGAATGATATGTTTCTTCAAATTCTGCACTCATTTATTATAGCATGTAAATTATTATTCTGTTTTAAAATAAGTCATGAATTTAAAAATAATACATTAACAGTATGGTTTTGCCACCTAACAGCATTCTTATTTACTTATGTAACAAATAAAAATGCAAGACCCTCATAAACATAATTAAATATCAAATTTTCTAGGATATGTACATGCAGATTCAGTTACGTCCAAAATAATGAAAGATTATAATTTTTATGTATTCACTTTTGACTCTTTGTTTTCGTTGTTCTTTTACTAATTACAATTCAAAATATTATTTCGTTGATTTGAACTTCATTAGTTTAAACTTAACAAATGTGAGTCTGAAATTATTCCCCCCCCAAAAAATTAATTCATTAACACAAACTTTAGGCCACAATTTTTGTCCAAAGGGAAAAGTTTCCAGCAGAATAAAATAATTAAATATGTGTTTATTACTATTTTAAAAAAACAGTTTTTTTGGGGGAACCCAGGGAAATGAAAAATATTTGTTACTTATAAATGGTATAATTAAAAATATTTTTCTTCCCATTTTTTTTACTCACTAATATAAATATATATGATTATCATAGTTCTTTTACATTTTCTTAGCAAATAATAGTACACATAGCCAAAGGTAGTATTTCAAAATGCTACAGTCTTACTCAGTAGAGTTCCATGTTTCCAACCCAGAGTTCTTATCTTTCTATTTATGCTCTGTTAATCACTAGTAATTACTGCGCTTTCTTTTCCTATGTTATTATTGGTAGAATAAATTTCTGTGCATTTAAAAAGGCCAAGTACAAGTGACATTTTATATTAAAGAGCATTCTTCCTGAAGGTACAATGCATGATTTTGACAAATTATACTGTAGTAAATATTTTTAAGTTGTTTTGTCTTAATCCAGCCCTAGAAATATGTGTTTATTGTTTTCTGAAAGCAAAGAGACCATTACTAGAAAACAAAAATTGTCTACATGGTCTTAGTAGCTAATATTGTATAGCCCTGCAAATTGCAGGAGTTCAGTATGGTAGTGGCATCTTCATTTAATATTGTTGCAATAGCCAGTCAACCATTAAATAAAAGTTCCTGAAATCCTGGTATCTTCTCTTATTCTTTTATTTGTAATTAAAGCTGCAGAGAGTCATTGATTGAAATGTCTTTTATCCTCGTTGCTTTTTTTAAAAAAATTACCTCAGTCTTTTATACTCCTCCTTAATCATGAATGCAAATAAAATTCAAAGTGTAATCAGCAGCTGCTGAAAGAGAGCACTGAGCAAACTGGGTTGCCATGGAAACCACGAAGTCAGTCCTTGACCAGACAAAGAATAATACCTGGTGTGTATGTATGTGTGTGTGCGTGTGTGTGTGCGCACAGTGTATGTGTGTGCACATGCTTACCAACAATTTACAAAGAACAACTAAAAATGTTTCAAGGTTTTTTTTCTCCCCAAACTAAATTGTTCATTTTTAGATGTTTACATTACAGATGAATGAATACATTTGACTATTAAATTTGTAAGCAATTGCTTCTCATTTGAGACTGGATAGTCCTGTCCTAGATGAAGCTACAGGTATGACAAAAGTACTATTAAATTGAACTGAGCATAATAAATATTGAAAGCCTTCCACTGCAAACAAATAAATAATTAACACAATTATTTGGTCTATTATAGCTGTCATTATCCTTGCTTTCACTTCTCCAACAGGCGTTGCGGCATTTTAATTGTATTTTCTCCTGGGAAAGAATTATCTCCTGCTTTAAGCTGCTGGGGGAAAGTATTGTTAAGCTTTTTAAATGCTGAATATAAAGGTCATACCACTGAGGGATTTTCAGCTATGAGTAAACAAATTCAGAGGAAATAGTGCTCCACATCACTCTTATTCAACACAAATGTAGTTTTAGACTGACTGCCTCAATGTTTGAGTATCTTAATTTGGCATATGTAATGACCATTGCTAGTAATAGTATGATTGGAGCCCAAAATTATTAAAACTCATTAATAGGCACATATAAAAATAAGGAATTGTTCAATTCTGCAGCTGTAGTTTTATTCTACATTGTAAATACCTTGGGGGAGAAACGCATTACTGATTAAGAAGAAATAAAAGCAGTTGCTTTTGCTGGTAGAGACTCTGAATTTAAGTTTGGGACATATGGACAGATCATATACCAAACGCCAAAGCACTGAAAATGTGTTTCATCTTTCCCTCTGTCCCCCTTTGCCAAGAGGCAAAGATGGTAGCATTCTTTTTGCACATGTCACCTCATGCCTAGACAGTGGCTCTTTTTTTGTTTCCTTTTTATCAGATGCTCTTTTCATCAAGTGTGCAAGATAGGTCATTGTGATTCCCTCAACTTTACAGCTGAGAAAAAACATAAACATTGAAAGTTCAGTGACTTGTCTAAGATCGCTGAAGAAGCTATTGATGGGGAAGAAATTAGAATTTAATTCTGAAAGGAGTTATCTTTCCATGGTTTTACATTTTTCCTGACTTAATGAATCTGGAATTATGTGGGGTTGGCAAGAAGATCACTAATTGATTGAAATTAGAATATAGAAATACTATTCTTACTGGGCTGTAACCTGAAATGTTTCATTAAAACTATACATGCTGCCTCAACTAACAAAGAGCAAGAGAGAATGTGGTCAGCAATTTCTTTGCCCTTTTTTCCCGAGTTTTCTTTTGCTTGTTTGTCCAGTTTTTTTTTTCTATCTCATTATTTTGTAGGTAGTGTTTTTGCTTTCATATCTATACTTTATTGTTATATCAGTCACTTTCCCTGATCTGTCTTGAACAATCATTGCAAATTCATTTTGTTCTGATTTGCTTTACTTGGCAATTATGTTAAAAATGGCAAAGTATTATTTTTGTCAGTTTAGAATATAATCAACTTATTTTATCTGAGTTTTTAAACAGATTATGAATATTTCTGAAGCTTCATTATTTATATCATAAGTCAATTTCTTTGGACTTGCATCATTATAATAAAATATAAAAATAGTTAGAAACATGAAAAATTACTATGATGATGGAACTTACATCAGATTGGCCAAGTTTCTCATCTAAGTACACTTCTACTCTATTCGTCACTATCTGCTTCATGGAGAGGGCAGCTGTTGGTAGCACACTTACGCAACTTTAATTGATAGGCAGTCATGTATCACTTAATGATGGGATATGTTCTGAGACATGCATCTTTAGGTGATTTTGTAGTTATAGGAACAGTATAAAGTCTATTTACACAAACCTACATAGTATAGCCTATTACATGCCAGGGTTATATGGTGGAGACTATTATTCCTAGGCTAAAAACCTATACAGCGTGTTACTGTGCTGAATACTGAATACTGTAGGCAATTGTAACACAATGATAAGCACTTGCGTATCTAAACATATCTATATGTAGAAAAGGCACAGTAAAAATACAGTATTACAATGTTATGGGTCAACCACTGTCAGAAATGTCACTGGTTGAGATGTCAGTGGCGTGACTCTATATGGCAATATAGAATGAAAATTCTTTTAATATTTAAGTTACTATGATTCTGAGCCTGATTCTCTGAATTTTAAAAAGTTCACTCTTCTCCTTGGCTGCTCTCATCAGATACTCCAGAGGAACTCCAAGGCAGTTTCTTCATTCCAAAGGGATTAGTCTCAGTTTCTATTCTGGAATGTCCCGTCAGTCATCCTAAGCATTTTATTCTTAATTTTGCAGTTAATCAGTGCTGCACAGGGCCACACAAAATTTAGGGCTGTCTTAGCAGTGTGGCAAAGAAGTTTATTTACCTTTACTGTTTCCACTGTCTTACAGCAGTGTCTCACATATGTCAGAGGACATAGTATCAGCTACCATCGGTGGAAGAAATGTGCCACCCTACCAAATTTTTATAGGTAGTGGCACACTCGCCTCCCACTCTACTATTACTAAAGCAAGTTCTACAGCACTAAGCAATCACAGTAGTCAATATCAATGGTTCTTAAAGCATTGTCCAAGAGCATCAGCATCACCTGGAGATTTGTCGAAACTATTAATACCGGGCGCCTTCCCAAATGTGTTATGTCAGAAACACTAGTGGTCAACACCAAGAATATGTGTATTACTGAGCCCTTTAGATGATTCTGATGCATGCCCAAGTTTGGGAATGATTTGTCTATGTTGCATTTTTTGAAGTCTTGTTTTGTGGTTATTCATAATAATTATGTATGTGTATTCATGTGAATTTAAGTGTGTGTTCTCGTGTGCACATGTTGGTGTTTGTAGGCTGTGGTCACCAACAGTTCTGTCTAGATTTTTCTGGATACCTACCTTTTCTCTCCTTCAAAGGCACAGACTTATCAAAGTCTCACTGAACACTGAAGAGAATAAATGAAGACTTAGCTTCCCAGTGTGCACTGGGCATGCACTTTAAAGAAAAAGTTACTTTTTCTTAGAAAAATTGGTGTTAAGAGTCATATTTGCATAGCTAAAGAGAACCTCAAGGTGACTTAACCAAAACAAAGATAATGGTGACTTGACCTCAGATAACGAAATGCCAGCAATTTAATCTGCTATAGCACATTAACTTAATGTGAGTTAGAGAGCCATAGCTGTATAAAAAGGAGTAGAGAAGACTGGATAATACTGGGAAAGGAGCAAAGTCATGGATGCTTACACAACAAACACATGGATGCTTACCAAGACCAATTAACAATATGTTATATTCCTTTGTTGTGCCACAGTCTGCCCATGTGGATTTCTTTTTGAAGTTTTGCATCTCAATCTATTCAAAATATCTCATAACTCTTCACTGCCAGATAATTCCACAATTTCATCCTGCAATATACGACCTAATTGCTACTACTGTCCAACAGTCCCCCAAGGCAGTGTTAGCCATATATTAAAAGCATTTTTTGTTTGTTTTATGTTGTACAGAATAAATTTTTATTAATGGCCTCAAATCGTTACCTGAAAGAGGCAGATGGCAAACTAAACCATTTTTTTTCAAAATTCCTCATAGAAATGCTAAATGAAACAAACAAGCAAAGTATGGATTTTTATTAAAACTATGAAAAAAATTTTAAAAACGGAATATAGCATTCGCAAAAATTAAGATATGTTAAAACAATGGCAATTTGAACTTATTTGTAATTTTATTTTATAGAACTTTTGGTAATATTATTATATTATTGTAACATTGTTTAAAGAAAAAAAAACTAGCACAGTAGGAAATCAGTTTAAGGGATTATTTTGCCAGTCTTTCTCTGTTAGATTGAATAATAAACTTGCCATTCAGGAAAGTCATTGTATATTTGTATACCATTTGTGTCCAGCCTGGTTTATATTTGCTGATTTGTTGACAAATTTGGAGCATGTGGTAAACTTTCTATCCCAAGACAAGGACTGCACACTTCAATTTAAATCTCAGATTCAAATAAGTGGCACTCTTTATATTTAAATGTAAGCACATGCTATACCAGTTTTATAATGTTACCACCTCTTCCCTGCTTTGGTGGAGTCTCTTCAATATTAGCTGATTTTATCTATTGTTAAGATGGTGTTTTCAAAGAAGATAAAAATGCATTTTGAATATGGAAATACAATTTTTCACATTCCTTTGAAATCTGGAAGAGAAATGTAGTAAGGAATCAAGTTGGTTGAAAAAAAATCAAAAGAAAATAACAAGTTTAAAAATCCAGGATCATAAGAAGAAAAAAGACATTTAATCTTACAACTAGATATTTTAAAAATAGATAGAACAATGCCTTATTTTCATCTTCATTCTATCATTTTCAGCCTTTTTTACACACATGGAGACAAGTACTATGTCACTGACTATTATCTAATATTGTGATAATTTTTCTTACTAATGCCAAGTTATCATCCATGTAGTGAAAAACAGATATAACCTTCTTATGGTTTGATATGTTAATGAGTTTTAATATATACTTTAATTCTTTATTTACATGTAAGATGGTAAAGATGCAGTTTTATAGTATCTTTTGTTCCTCTTTTTCAATTATCTCTGCAAAGTAAAGTGTAGGTTTTTTGAACTATACCCAGAAGAGTAGGCTGGAATCATGAGACCTTACTGCACAAAGTTCCACCCCTCTCTCTGTGGTCTAGCAGTGATGAGGTTGCCAGGTTGACAAAACAGTGCTGGGTTTTCCACACTATTATGTTTCATTCATAGGTTCTTCACTTGCCCACAGAGGTTAAAAACTAACTTTAAAAATGATAATAAATTGGATAGCCTACCAAATCAAAACTTAGTATTTCTTGTACTTTTTTTCCTCACAAAGAAAAATATAATACATTTGACTTAAAACAACCTGAAAGCCTTGAATAATTCACTGTAAATTCCAAATTATTTTATTGAACAAATTGATTTCCACTGTTATATTTGTCTCTGGAAGTAAACAAACAAAAAGCATAAAGTATGTTCTTTTGGGTAGCATGATCTTAGGACTTTTATATTTAATTTGCTTACAAATACAAGAATATGTATCCGCTGAAATTTCTTGCTGCTATCTAGCTACAGTCTGTCCTTGTAACTCATTTGCAAACTAAACTCCTTTCCAATAGTATTATGAAAGAACCCCCTTTATGCTCCCCTCATCTCCAACAGTCACCTTTTGAATTCACACTCTTAATTTACGACATGCTGCTTTTCTGAATTCTTTGCTGCCTTAATGATGCCATCATCTTCTGAACTCATTAAGGTCCCACATAGGTTTCTGTGTGTTGCAGTGACATCTTTATCTCTTAGAGCAGTTTGGAAACCTGCAGGGGTGTAGAATTGCTACAGATGGACTGTTATGCAAACTGAGTATATCAAGTCTCACCCAAACTGAAAAGGAAAAGTATTTTGAAACATAAAAGAAACATATGTTCAAGTTATAGATGTTGTTTTATGGAGGTCAGATCTGCACACTGATTGTTTTCTATCAGCAGCTTAGAGGTAGCTGACCATGGGGATGTATTTATGAGCTTAAGAGGTCTGGAGGAAGAACCACACTGATCATTCACTTGATTATAAAGTTCCTGTTCTCAAAGGAAATAATAGTGATCAGAATCAGCCACTGCGTGATTGAAATAGGAATATAAATGAAGGAACATGGATTTCACTTTAATGCTGCATAGACTAGAAAAAAAAAAAATGAAAGAGTAGCATATCTGAAGATTCCACTAAGCCTGAAACAAGGTCTTCTAATGCAATAATCTGAACTTTCTAAGTAAACAATGAGGAGAACCCAGATTCTACCACCCTCAATTTCTAACTACCCCTTTTCAATTATAATTATCTTTTTTATTTCTAACTTATTGTTCATTAATGAGAGTATTAATTTCCAGTTATATTTGTGCATGATAAGTACATGTTTCTCATTGATTTCAGATTATTGGGTAAATTACTTTTCTAAAGTCAAATAGAGTGACAGTGAAGAAAGCACAGAATTTCTTGTCCTCAAATTTCTCATCTTGCTGTGTTTGCAATAGTTTTAATTCATGCATTCTACAGGTAAGATAATTAGAATCAGGTCATTCCTTTCTTTTAAATTTTGCCAGATGAAACACAAGTATCTGCCACGAGGATCATTATAATAGAAAATTGTTCAGAGTTTAATATTCTGGACACAATTTTATAAATCCGAAGTAAAAATGTTTTTCAATTTTATAAAGTATTGGTAATGAGAATAAGCATGTAAATAAAAACAAGAAGGAATTAAAGGACATACAGCTCTATATAATTGAAGAGAAACTTGGGAAGAGACCAAAAGAAACTGGAAAAGTGACTGAAGTGTGTGAGTGTGTGCGTGTGTGTGTGTGTGTGTGTGTGTTCGAAAGACAGAGATTTCTTAGACATCTTAGTATATTTGGTCAATGTCAATTACTACTTCCCAATATAGAAATGGGATTACTTATGCTTGACAGGTACATATTTCAGTGTCCCTGTTTCAGTTAGTAAAGCTTTTAACAAAAAGAAACATAATGTGACCTACAGTCACATAAAATATAAGAGCATGTATTATTTAGAAGAAAAAGTCGAGAGACACTTGGTTCCAGAATTCTTTGAATTTTTTGTTGTTGTTGTTCATTCCCTGGTGGTCACAAAATGGCTGCAGCAGCATCATAACTCACATGCTAACATGACTATGTTTCAAAGCAAGAAGAAGATGAGGGTGGCCAGGAAAAATGAAAAAGACATAAAGTAGAACATCTCTATGTATGCCTTATTGATTTTATCAGGGCTGCTAACCTTGAGGAAGGCTTCCTTAAGTCTCATTGACTACAACTGTGTCAATGAACTCCCCTAGCCTCAAACTAGTCTAGGAAGAAAAGTATTTGTTTATTTTAGCCTCAGAAGTGAGAAACAGGCAAGGGAAAAGAATGGAAGGAGAAAACATAATATTCAATGAACAGCACCTGCCAGAATTCTTATCTGCATTTGATATTAAGTTTATATTTCAGGTATGCAGTGAGCTCAGAAAGGATTGCTAGGCAATCCCATCAAAGTTTCATTTCTTGTCAAGATGAGTGTGTTCAAAGTTGATTTTTACTCAATTCGTCATTCTCCTCCATTTTTAGGAAGTAAAATGACATTAAAAGTTGATGCATATAGTCATGCTGTAAAATTCAGACTTTACTGACTTTTTTTTAATTGTACATGTTATACCTTCAGTTTTATTCTTCAATTTTCACCAAAATAAAGAAGGATGTTAGTGTGCTTCAGTGAATCTTGTGCATTGAATTCTCAGATTCAATGAAGTTTCAAGGAAACTTCTCAAGTGAAGTTTACTTAAAACCCTGTGTGGATTATTAAAATTTAATAATATGGATAACTGGAATAATAAACTAACAACAAAAGCTAGATTTAACTTGATCTTTTCTCAAGCACTCTTATTACAGTGTGCATTAATTTAAAGAATCTTCAAGAAGCCAATTTTTCTGAATATTTGCTGACCAGTATGAATAAATTACTAGGGGTCATATCTATACTTTACAGTAAAGTGACTATATTTATTAAACTTTGCTCGGCAATTGCTTTTATGAGAAATTTTAAATATTTTTCTATTTTTTCACTATTTTCCTACTCATTCACTTTAGAATTGGGAATGTCTATATTCATCAACAATTTGTTTTTATTTGGGCTTAGTTCAGCTACTGAGAGGCAATGAGTTTGCCAAAGAAATCGTGGCTTTTTTTTAGTTGTCCTTGCACACCGTTGAAATCGGTAATCAGTAAGCTCTCTACTATGTGTGCCATTATTGCTTAAATCACTGTTTAAGGTAGAATTCTTGTTCTACTTCAGGAAGTAGAAAAGTTCTCCAAACTCTCAATTTGTAAGTTGAACTAACTTTTCTCCCTATTACATACCGAATTTTCTTTTTTTTTTTTTTCTTTTATTATTACCGAATTTTCTTAAGGCCTCATATACGTACATTTTTAATGTTTAAAAATATTTTTAAGTTACATAATTCTAAAATTATTTTAAATATCCTAATTAAAAGTATCTTTCATTTAGCTCATTCCAAATAAATACTTTTCTTTACCCAGTAAATTTTATGCAATTTCAGTATATTAAAATAACTGCATTGTAAAAGAAATTGTTACTACTTGGTTGACTTTGGTATCAGAATGCTAGTAATACTCACTTCAGCAAAACAGGAGTGTGTTCAATCTGTTCTGACACCGTATAACCATTTGCATTGCACTTGATCACATAGTAGAAAGAAGCCATCTTGCAAAATTTCACCAAAAAATAAATTCTATCTCTAGAAACACCAGGAGCTCTTAGTAATTTGAGCTTGCTGAGGGGCAAGTATGTATAATGTAAATGTATCAATCAGGTTCATGCAAGGAGAACTCTTCCATTTGATAACATTTGAAATGCATGGCAGAAATACAGAAACATAATTAAGGCAAATGAGTATAAGATGTTAATATTCCAATCTGGAAGAGAAAAAGGTGTTAAGATTTCTCCAACTTTTACTGAAGTCTGAAATGAGAAATTCAAATTATTTGGACAAATGAGTTGTTTCATTTCAGACAAAGGGAGAGTTCCTAAATTCAACATGACTGACATTTTGGACTGGATGCTTCTTTGTTGTGTGGGCATCCTATGCATTGTAAGATGTTTGACAGCAATTCCATCATGCTCACTAGTGGCCAGTAACATGCTTCTCAGTCCTGATGCATTAAAAAATGTATGCAGATATTGCCAAGTGTCCCCTGGGGGAGCAAAATTGCCCCTAGTTAAGAGCCACTGGACTAATTGTTGAATCAAATTATTTTCAATTTTATGATGATTGATTTGGACACTTTATGTATTGTTATGAAATATGTTAACAGTACTATGTTTTTCATTCTATGGATATGCCAAATATTAGTTTAACATTTTTCTGTTAAGAAAGACATTCTAATTAAACATATGTTATATGCCATATACATAGATAAATGAAACATAATTCTATTACTCAAAAAGCTTTAAACTTTCCTCACTGTATTTTCCAAATACAGTGATCTTTAAAAAAAATAAAAAAGTATTCTGAGAAGCATGTTTTTAAACTATCACCTTATTACTGGATAAAACAATGTCATTAAATATATAATCCTGATACCAATTATACTGATAGTTTCTTTTTCAAATTATCTAGACCACTATCATCTTTACTATTTTTTACATGAGTTCATCATGCCCACAAACTATTTTTTTTTAATTTACTCCTTTCTCAGAGATTTTTTTTTGTCTGCTTATAGTTTAAATTAAGATTAACAAAAAGTTTATGTTTAGTCAAAGCTCAGCTAAATATTTTCATGGAGAGAGTTTGCTTTGGCATGAAATGCTGTTGTTTACTTGAAAACCTCTCTGTGTATGTAATTTGACAGCATTTTAGACTCCCCAGTTAATGAGGTTAGCAGCAGCCTCTATCCTCTGGGCCTAGTCAAACTGAAGCTGTCTCAGTGTAGATTGTCATAGCTATGTTGATTCATTTGCTTTATTGGAAAAATAAAAAATTGGACTTTTCAAATGGTAAGGAAATATTCTCCGGGTCCTCCCACATGTGCAGATAGTAGGTTTCTGACTGCCTGCCACATTCTGATAAAGTACTGTGTTTCCATGGAAGGAAATGCTAATTAGTATTTCCTTGTCAATTATCTAGATATTTGGAATGATATGTTTTTCCAAAAGTCACATATTTTAAATGCTAGTATCAACTTCTGTAGGAAAACATAATTGTATAATGAAGTGGAATAACATTTATGTTAAAAATGATAATTGTAATTTCACGGGGCCATAAGTGCTCATAGAAATAGCCAAAGAAGGCAGGAAGGATTAGATCATTCTTAGTTCTACAATATGTGACTTTTCAACACATATATTTTTACTTTTGCTAACTTTTTTCCTAATGACTCTGTTTTAGTTTGTTTTTCAAAAATAAATTTACAAAATTTTGCAGAAGCCAATTTGGCTAGTTAATTTAAATGCAAATTTGAAAGTATGTTATGCAACAGGTGAAATAAAATGCTATTAAGGGCTGGGTGTGGTGGTTCACACCTATAATCCCATTACTCTGGGAGGCCAAGGCAGGTGGATCACCTGAGGTCAGGAGTTCGAGACCAGACTGGCCAAAATGGTGAAACCCCACTTCACTTAGAAATATAAAAATCAGCCAGACATGGTGGCACGTGCCTGTAATCCCAGCTACTCAGGAGGCTGAGGCAGGAGAATCACTTGACCCTGAGAGGTGGAGGTTGCAGTGAGCAAAAATTGCACCACTGCACTCCAACCAGGGCAACAGAGCAAGACTCCATCTCAAAATAAATAAATAAATAAATAGCCATTGTAGAAATATCTCTTTTAATTTTATATATTCATCAGGTTTTTCTTGTTTTTTTTTTTTTTTTTTTTTTTTTTTTATGCCTAACAAATACCTTGAAATTTCAGGGGGTTACAATAAAATTATGTTTCTTATCTGTGAGTGAGCTGGGATTTTTCTGATTCAGGCCGTGAAGGGCCAGCTCAGATGGGCTTCACATGTCTCTTATTTGGGGACCAGCAGCTAGATAGAACGTGCTTTTCTGACAGATAGTAGACGTACCAGAGACAAGGCCAAATCCTGGCTACTAGCATTCCATTGGCTATAGCAAGTCATATGGCCAAGCTTTAAATCAACGGATAGAAAAATAAACTCCAACAATTTTAGTGATGGGCATTGCAACATAATATGCCAAAGGGTATTGACGTACAATTCTGTTAAAGAAGAAAGTGAAGGCTGGGAACTGCTTGTACCCATAAAGGGCTGAATTATCAAAGCAGACTAGCAACTCACAATACTAAACAGTGGCATTTAGTAATGATTGGTAAAAGGCACAAGTGAAAACTAAGTAGAGATACAGCAATCTTCTCTAGAATATTCTCGATCCTTTCTGGTGCAGCTACCAAAAGTATCTTTTTCTACACTAGAACACATTTTGGTTTTTAAATGACAGCTAAGCACCCAGAAAGTGTATGACTTCTTAGACACTTGGCTACCACATTGAGGTAGAGACTACCTGACTGCTTCTATTCTCCAGTCAAGTGCTTTCGAGGAATCCGTAAATGCCAGGTTAATTTACAAATATGGCTTTCTTACACTAAGCAATCTAGTTAGACTAAGAATAGCCTCAACCTCAAAAACATTCTTAGATAAGAGCACCTGTCCTGTGGCTTAGCTGGGTAATACATTAGAATATTTATAAGAGATCTGATTAAGGTGGACATTGACCCCTCCCAGGAGGAAATGAGGCAGTTACAGACTTGCTGTTAATTCTTTTATTCCCAGGAACTATATAATTCATTCTAACGAATATCACTTTTAAAGGGATTTGAGCTTAAGGTGTTCTCATTTACATAACCTCTAAATCTTATACATCTAAATATAAAATATGCTGTATCTTTAACTTGGGAATATAATTTGATAATATATTTTTAGTGGTAAGAATTTCAGTTATTATTTTCTTTTCACATTTTATATTTACCAAAATTTCAAAATAAGATGGAGAATGAGGAAGAAGAGGAAGAGAAGTAATCTAGCAATTATAAATAAAGTTGTCTTCATATCCATACAAAGATATGAAGAAAATCATATTTGCTTATCTCTTATATACTGTGTTTTCTGGCTAGACGGTAAAGAGAGTTGTTGATACATTTACCAAAGAGTGTCATTAGACATGTGATGTGCACTAGTTATACTCCCTGTGATAATGTGAATACAACAGTAAGAAAATACCAAACATTTTCTTTGACTCTGATTCCTCCTGATTTTTTTTGTCTTAATCTTTTCATTCACACTGAAGAAAGTGAAACTAAGAGTTTGTCAAAGTCATTTCAGGGCTAAAAGAGAGATCATTTCCATTATGTATTATTAAAATAAACCTTTAGATAGTTTTAAAGTCAATTCAACATTTTTGAACTCTTGAAAGGGAACGAAGTTGGCCTTGACTCTATAAAAGTATTTTCTGTATTCAGGAAAGGAGGCAGTTTCCATGTCAGTGCCACTTACTAAAATAGTATAAGAATTGTTTCTGATTTAATTATTCTCATTTAGATCTTCACTATCTTTAAAAGACAATTTAAAATTGCATGTATCTATGAATAAAACAAGTTGCTGGAAAAGGTTTTATCCTAATATAAAATTATCTGTTTTGTTGACGACATTACTATTTAAAGTGAACAAACTTATTTTAGTGAGATATTAATTGTAGTGAGATGGCTGCATTCTGTTTCAAGGCTCTTATCGGGCAACAGTGATGTTTGGGCTTTCTTACACTCTCTTTATTTTGAAATACAAAAGCTTTCTTGTGCAAAAGGAGAAATTGAATAAATAGTACTATGAAATTCAACATATGGGAAGCATTCACAGTTTAGAATTATAATGATATCATTTTAACCTTAAATAAAAGAGATTGACACTAAGAGGTGTGTATGTTTTCACTCACATCTGATAATTCTGTATATGAAGGATTCTGTTTCATTTAACAATTTGATCATCTTTAGCACAATCCTTAATGGGTTTTGCATAGGGAATTGTGTGCAGAAGATACATACTCGATAACAATAAGTTTTACAATAAACTTTAGGAGTATTTACTCAGGGCAGCAAATCTGCAATTAATTTCTTCTAACTCCTTGTGAACAAATCTCATTTTCCTCCCACTTACACAGCCTATACATGGATATACTCAAGTGTATAGAGTAAAACATAAGAAATGATCTTGGCTGATACTTAGGATGTGACTAATGGTTAGCTGTCAAATGTAAAAATTGTGGATTATAGTGTTCATTTTTCTAATAAGTATCTTCATCTTTGGGATTAAATATTTTATTTTATATAGTTTTGAATTTTGAAATGAAAAAGTAACTGTCTTTTAATAGCTGGAATCAGAGCTTACATCTTTCAAAAATTTTAATGTTTCCAAATAGACCTGTAAGCATTAATATCTCCATTTTGCAGATAAATAAACTGAAATGTACAAGTGTTATTTAGGAAGTTCTATATCCAGGCTGAATTTCCATATTGATTATAAAATATTTAAATTCAAGAATTGTATTTTATTGACCAAAGCCTACAGTGTAGTTTCTAAATATATTTTGTTTAAATTTAAGGGAATTATCTTTTCTCAATGTCCCACAATATCAGAAGTTTAAGTAACATAAGAAATATATGTATGTGTATATATTATATTTAATAATATTCCATATTTAACATATTACACACAATGGTATACACTATATAACAGTAAAACTTATTAATTTATTAAAATATAATATATATAATAACAAAATATAATATTAGGTTGGTGCAAGAGTAATTGCAGATTTTGCTAGTTTTGCACCAACCTAATACTATCTATTTATATATTTTTCTTCTTGTATTTTTTCCATCACTACTTACAGATAATAAAATCAAGAATGCCTTTTTTGTGTGTAACTCTCTCCTATGCATTTTCTTTTTCTGCTTTGAAATTGTAATGTGACCTGCTGCTTGGGGCTTTGGAAATAAGATCTAATTTTATAATTTTATGAATTACAATAGAATTATAATTTTAGAAATGTAAGATAAATTTATATCAGCATTTACTAACTCCTTGCCAGGACATATACTAAATTCAAGAGCTTCTACCAATGTGGATTGTTTCTCGCTCCATATTTACCAGCTTTTGTATAGGCTTTTTCTTCCATGTCGCTTCTCCTTAATAGGCAAGCACAAAGTCAGGACAGAATAGGTGACATTGCATGGGTTTCATCAAGGTAGAAAGCATCCTTGTGAATTACTAACTAAAAGATTTGGTTTAACCAAATTTCCAGATCTTTTTGCTTGAACCAGAGATTATTGTGCTTCACATCTAAAACTTGAAAGGAAATGAAATTGGCATTATTTTCCAGTAATTTTCTACTGCATCCCAAGTAGTTAATGTCAGTCTCCTACATATATTAGCATATGTTTAATGACATTTCATGTTAATGCTTTAGGTAAGTTTGTTTTCAGTCTAATCATCCTTGTCTTAAAAATTTCTATAATGATTGAAGAATACGCTTATTCCAAGTAGATTGTTACTTGTTTCCATTATAGATTTGGCGAATCATTCTGTTGTTTTATAAATGGAAATGATACTCTTCAAAACTTATTCATCATTTTAAGAAGAGTTACTAAATAAGATTGAGGCTATTGTGTTTTTGTGTTTTTCAATACAAAGTAAAAATGGGAAATATAGGCAGGAAAATGTGTTAAAATTTAAAAAACATTTTTGAGATCATACTAGTAAATTTTGTTTGCATTTTTTACTTATTGGTGAGTAGAGAAAAAAAACCCAAGTGAGGTCTGTAAATCATGAGATAATCATAACCTAATTTTAAAATTTCAGAAACTGAGAGATTATATTTAAAAATTATCTCATTTAAATTCTGATTAAAAAACCAAACTGTCATTGTGTGTCATTGACATTGGTTTCATCAGTGTCTTAGCAAAATGTTTCAGGGACATACACAGTTTGCACAAGTTTATTTACTCACAGTAAGAGAAAATTTCAAGCTGATAGCTTTAATTATTTTAGCTGATTCCTCTGATTGCACTCATGGAAAAGCCAAAAGAAGTGACTGTTTTTACTTTATCTCTCCTAATCATAACTTATGTGTAGCTCTAAGGCATCCCCAGGTTGGAAAACAAGTTTGATCTCTTTCTGAAAATGCTACTAAAAGAAGATATGCAAGAGATGTGAGATATGAACATTGTAAGAACAGTTAAAAACCTAAAATTCAGAACTAAAGCTTGGGATGCAAGAAGGAATTTTCATGGAATTCATTATTTTCTTGAATTACAGCACCAAACACGGATTTGCACCAAGCAGGTAGCTAATAGTCATTTGTTGTATCAATAGTGATTCAAAATTTTATCTACAACTGTTAACAGTTCGTTTTTCCTCATGGTTATTTAAGCTCCTGTTTAGCTGTATCCCATCTGCCCTTCCTAAATACACTAGCTTACATACAGTCTTTCTGGATTCCATTGACTTGAAAATTCAAATCTAAAAACAATGGCTGACATTTACTGAGTGTTCACTATGTATCAGTCACTGCTCTAAGATGTATTAACTCATTCAGTTCCCATAGTGATCCTTAGTGGTGTGTGGTGTGTAATGATACCATTTCCACTTTAGAGGTGAGGAAAATGAAACTCAGGGAGGTTAAGTAACTTTCCTGAAGTTACACTGCTAAAAAGCATAGAACCAGAATTAATACTCAGGCATTCTAGTTTCAGAGCATACACATGTAACCAGCACACCGGAGTTTAGATTATACACCGACCAAATGCCATTATCAAAATGGTATTTGTTCTCCCTTTTTATAAAGATTTCCTAGAAAATTAACATGTGATGGTACTAAGATATATAGAGAAAAGTAACACAGTAATTTCACTACATATGTTCATCTCATTACTATTATACCTTTGGTCACTTAATAGACCATTATTTGATGAGGATAAGAGGGACTATAATTACTATTCCTGGATAAAGATTTGCCTGGACAAATTAATATTCAATCAGCAGTTCTCTCTGCCTGACACAGAAATGACTACTTTTCCATGCTATTTATAATTCCTGGTACTCTATGAAATTCCTCCTCTTAAATTAATACATTGGTCCTCCCTTGTTTACAGGGAATACATCCAAGACTTCTGGTAGATGACTGAAACTATAGATAGTACTGTAGCCTATATGTACTATGTACAAATTTCTTTTCCTTTCTGTGTAATTTCAGAATTATGTAGAAATATTTTTATCTTATAATAAGATAAAAGACTTTTTCTTATAGATCTTAGCAACATAAGCATATGATTTTTTTTCATTCCTTATTAAGTCAAGAATTTGCCTTTTCACTTCAAGGAAGCACCTTACAGTTTGTCTTTGGCATATTCAAATTGCCAGCATTGCTCTTGCACTTTGGGGCCACTATGAAATAAAATAAGAGTTACTCGAATACAAGCTCTACTTATTTTACTTAATAATGGAGACAGTCTGTCTTATAACCCAGATGGCTACTATGTGGCTAATGGGTGGGTAGCATGTACAGTGTGGATGATTCATATCCTGGGAGGGAAGAAGCAGGATGTGAGATTTCATTATGCTACTCAGAATGGTATGCAATTTAAAACTTATGAATTGCTTATTCCTAGAATTTTCTATTTAGTATTTTCAGACCATGGTTGACTCCAGGTAACTAAAGGCATGGAAAGCAAAACCGCAAATAAGGGATGATTACTGATTTATGACAAGCCCTTCTCTGATGACTGCATTACAAGTTGAGCTATTTGCAGTGAAGTTGCCCAGAAACCTAGAGGTAGTGTATGTTTTTTGAGATGGTATTTCCATTAATTCTTAAATTATCTCTTTTGCCAAGCACCCTTATCGTCTTAGTTAATTCAGGCAACTCTAACAAAATACCTTTGATAGTGTAATTTATAAACAATAGAAAATGTACCTCTCACAGTTCTGGAGGCTGAGAAGTCCAACATCAAAGTGCCAGCAGATTTGGTGTCTTGTAAGGGCGCATGTTCTGTTACGTGGAAGGGGAAGGAAGCTCCATCAGGCCTCTATTATAAGGTTACTTAACCAATTGAAGTCATTTCATCAGGTTAGAAGGCTCTGCCTTCATGACCTAATCACCTCCCAAAGACCCTACATCTTAATATCATCACCTTGAGAGAGATTTTATTATATGAATTTGGAGGGGAACACATACATTCAGACCATAGCGCCTATGATTACCCTATTTTAGCTCAAGCTAAGATCAAGAACAAGATTTTCCTCTTCAGTTAGAAAAAAAACTTTCAAGAGCCACCTGATTATTTGTTTAACAAATATTTATTAAGCAGGGATACTGTGCCTGTAAAAAAAAATAATTAAAAACTGGTACCCTTTTTAAAGGACTTAAGAGTTAATGTGCTTCTTAAGCAAAGATTATCCAACTAGTTTAGGCTAAATTAGTTCCAATCATATTACAGCATGTGTCCTCTTTGAACCTAAGTAATATTTACATATTTAATTATATGCCTTTTTAAAATATTTCACCTGTATTTGATTAATGTTGAATAGCCTAGAATCTTCAATGCAACTGTAAGCTTCTAAAGAGTGAGAAGACCTTGTATTACCTTTTCTTTTTTATTCATTTGGGCATATCCTTAATAGTTGATTGAATCACTGGTTATAGACTTTAATCTCAAAGTGATTATGATCTTCAGTAATCAATAACTCCAAATAAATGCAAATGCATTTTATGCCAAGCTATACTTTAGAATCCTTCAGTTTAAAAAACATGAATAATGGTAATGCAAATTATAGTAAAGTATAACTTTGCTGTTGAAAGGACTTTCTGATACATGTTTTAATTTGTGACTAGCAAAAACCTTATGAGGCAAGTAGAGTACAATGGTCACTGTGTACAAGTATGTGTAAAATAAAGAGTGATCATAGTACTCTATTCGCCTCATTTGTGGGGGTGAAAAGAGATTAAAAATGCTTTGAAATGAAATTTTCAGAATTATGGAAAATATCATAATGTTATTACTACAGACAGAACGTTTCTTTGCAATTGGAACGTCTAACTCTCGTTAAAACAATTTCTATGGATATCATTTGTGAAAAGAGCTCAGGGAAGTATGTCATAGTAGATGTAATCAATTATACAAGATTACTATGCTTCCTTTAAAGATATAGGGAACAGAATGTCTTCATCAGAAATGTTATTTCTAGAGACTGCTTCTTTGATATATATCCACAAGAAACATAATTTCCTACTCAAAGTAGCCTTTCCTATTTACAAAAAAAAAAAATTTTCAGTAATCTTGTGTTAGAGCTTTACCTCTTTTCTATTCTGTGGGGAGGTGTAGGGGAAGAGAAGGTGTTAAATGTGATTTTATATACATCCATGTATTATTTCATTCTTGCATTGCTATAAAGAAATACCTGATATTGGGTAATTGATAAAGAAAGGGGATTTAATTGGCTCATGGTTCTGCAGGCTATACAGGAAGCATGATGTTGGCTTCTACTTGGCTTCTGGGGATGCCTCAGGAAACTTACAATCACTGTGTAAGGTGAAGGGGAAGCAGACACGTCACAGGGCCAGAGCAGAAACGAGAGAGAGAGGAGGGAGGTGCTACACACTTTATGTGACCAGATCTCCCAAAACTGACTCACTATCACAAGGACAGTATCAAGGGGCTGGTACTAACCCATTCATGAGAAGCCACCTTCATGAACCAATCACTTCTCATAAGACACCACCTCCAACATTTGAGATTACATTTCAACATTAGTTTTGGGTGGGGACAACATCCAAACTATATCAATCCATATAATATTCATGTATAATTATATATTATATATATGTGTGTGTGTGTGTGTGTGTATGTGCGTGTATGTATATATATGTGTGTGTGTATATATACTTAGAAGAAATTGGTTTCATTGTAAATGGAAAGCCTTTCTCTGAAAAGTCCATAAACCCTTACACAGTGGGGGAAAAAGTATCCAAAATACCAGGACATTATTTAAAAGCCATATTATAAATAGATTTCATCATACGCCTATCACTGTAAGATTACAAGGGTGTACTGACTCTCTAGTAGTACCCAACCCCAACATAGAAACAGTAAAGTAAAAATGTCTGATAATGAATCCTGAGTATGTAAAGCTGCTTTGAAGAAACAGAATTTTCTCAGGTCAAAAGGTAACCAATTAAGTTAGAATGTGCCAACTAGAGGAAGGACTGGTCAGTAATTGAAGCAAGGAGAAGAGAGTAAGAGAGAAATGTTGTTATGTTTTCTTCTGAGAGAGGTGCCTGAAAACCATCTTGTCGGTCAATCACTGCCTTTAATGCCTGAAGAAACTGAAACCCAAAGAGAAAAATGACTTTTGCCCAAGGCAAAACACTGATTCACATCTGAACTGGAACTAAAAATCAAGATTCCTCACTTACACCTTAGGCCTCTAGATTATAGAGCGAGCACATTTACTCACGCTTTTTCTCTGAAAGCAACAGATTCTAGGCAATAGTAGGAAAAATGGGGGCTTACTTGGTTGTTTCGGTTTTTAATTTTTTCATGCTGATGTCAATGGTTATAAAGATTGTTCTGTTAGTCTAGTGTTTTGATTTTATGTCTTCACTTAGAAGAAACATTACCTTTTTATATTTAAGTTGCACACAAAAAATATTAGTGTCAAAGATTTAAATACAGTCCTTTTAAACTTGCACAATACTACTTATAAAAACATATCAGAGAAAGGAGTCCACATGACTGAGTGAAAAGCTGTCTTTTGCCACAAATTTTATACTATATTTTTCAGGAATTATCTCCTTTCACTTCATAATTGCTGCTAACAGGGGCCAAGCTAACCATTAAATAGTGTTTCTGACCTCATGCACTGTTCCATAGCTTTGTAAAGTGCATAGACAGTTTTTTCCCCAGAAATAGAAATGCTTCTGCTACTAAGTTGAAAGGCATTATTAGTGAAATTAGAATATGATAACAAACTGCAGATGGTAAAAGATTACTTCCTGGCAGAGAATAAATCCAAATGCATTTTATGCTAAGTGAAATGTGATTATCAAAAAATTGTAATAATAATGATTGATTCATGAATGGATAACTGTGATCCAGCTCCTGCTGCCAACTATACGTCTTAATCAGATCAAGATAGAATCACTGATTAAAGATAGAAGAAAAAAGAGAAACCATAATGAATTAGAATGAATATACTATATTACCACAGTCATATGAATTTTGATAGTTGCTATAAAATAAATAGAATAGCCATTTTAGTTCATTTTAAACCAAAATACATTCTTCTGCCAAGTTTAAAATTATCTAAAATGTATCTTATTACAAGATTATTTTAGTCAAATAAAACTTTAGGCACTTTTGAAATGAATGTTTACAGAATAAACAGGCAACAGACTGTACTTGATATATCACTACTATAAAAGCTTTTGTGGAGTATACTAGCTATGAATTTCTAACTATGAATTAAATGTTCTAATTTATTACATGCTATACTCACAGTTTAGGAAATATTTACTGAACTCTTCTATATGCCAAGCACATCTGAGTTTTAAAAAATGTGTGTCTTTCCTCTCATGGAGCTTATATATTCTAGTCTTATTACAAAAGAATATCAATATTTTCAAATAGTGTGCATAGGGAATGCCAAACAATACTTTTCTTATGAAGGGCAGATTCTTTCCACTCTGTTCCTCATACTATTGTTGACTCCATTTAGGGATCTTCTTCATCAGCAGGAGTGGATTATTTCTGTAAAAAAAATAAAATCTGAGTAACATAAAATGAGCTACTAGGGCTAACAGGACATGTGTAGCATAACTAACCTACTTTACACCATGTCTGCTTTAATGATTAGACCACACCTTTCCTGTTTACTCAATTATTCATTCACCATATGTTCATTAGCTGCCTAAAACAGACCAATCTGTGTTCTAGGTTTAGGGCATAAGGCATTGAGCAAAACACGTAAAGCTCCTGCTCTTATGTAGCTTATATTTTAGTGAGGAAGAAAGAGTAAAAATAGATAAATAGATATATAAAATACAATCAAATGATGATGACTATTAAGGAAAATATTAAGTAAGGTCAGGACATAAAGAATAACAGGGATGCTAATGAGTGGGGCTGCAGGAACTGAGGATTTGCATGAAGAAATAAGATGAAGGAATATCTAGGTGAAGAGTATTCCACACAGAAGAAATAGAAGGAAAAGTGAATTCACAAAACAGGGTAACCAATGAGCGAGCCAAAATAGAGTGAGAAAGGCTGATGGAAACAGGAGTTTAGGTTATATTCATGGCCAGGCAGAAGCTTATAAAGAAGCTTATGGGTCATGATAAGAGAGTTCTCATGAAGAGTTATGATTTTTCTTTATGTAGTGTGTGTGCCTGAATGACAAAGCTGTCAATAGATAAAATATTCATAAAAGAAAAAAATTATCCATGGTGCTATTCAGAAGCAGTGCACTCTTTCTAATCAAAACTACTACTTAAAGTCTGTTTAAATGTAATTAAAAACAGTGACTGAGTTTATAAGGTGCAAGGTACTGGATTTCAAAAAAGCACTGGAAAATACAATGTCAAGTCCAGAAGACTGACACATAAAGGTAATTACAATGCAACAAGCACTTCAGTATGTTATAGGAATAATCAAGGAGCAAACTTCCTCCTCTGCTTTGAATGTAAAAAGATACAAAGCACTTTTTCCCATCTGCACACTGAGAGAAAGCCAAAAATCTATTAAACTCTAATTTTTTTCAAGCTGTAACTTTTCTCAAAGTAACCAAATAACCCGAAATCCAAAGAGGGACAAGTTCTTTCAAAGAGAGACGGAACACAAAACAGTCTGTCCTTAGAGATAACCTAGGAGTAAGAGGTTACTGTCTTCCACACAGGCTAGGAAAAATCACTTGCAATTTTTATGAACTCATAAAGGCTAAGTGTGAACTACTGTATTTATTTGGAATAGCAGACACAAGGGGAATTTGTACTTATTTGCAAGCTATTGAAGTACTCTTCCAGCAAGTGCTCTTGAGAAAGTTGGGATCAGAAGGATATGAAACAGAGCTCTCCTGAGTGGAACTATGGCTGCAGGGGACCAGGCGTAGTACTCTTGGGCTTAAAGCAATAGGAGTTTGAACTGTGCAGGCCCATTTTTATGTGGATTTTTTCAATAAATATATTGGAAATTTTCTTGGAGGTTTGCAACTATTTGGAAAAAAAAAAGACTCACATATGAATGGTATAGCCTAGAAATATTTTTTAAAAAATAAGAAATGGTTAGGTAGGTCATTAATTCATAAGGTAAACTGGATACTAGTCTATTTTATGACTAGATACTAGTCTATCATTTACTACTATAAAATTTACACAAATCTATTATGGGAAGTTAAAATGTATCAAAACTTACACACACACTTACAGACCTTACATGGCACCATGCCCAGTCTAAAGAAATATAAACAAATGTCTAAATGTGGCATTAAATTATAACTGCATAAAACTAACTGTAGTACATATTGTACTACTGTGATAATTTCACAGCCAACTCCAGTTGCAACTGTGGTGAGGTCAAATGTTGCAAGTAACATAGTGTGAGCAGTTTGTCTCTCCAGTAAATTGTATCATGCAGTAAAAAGTAACCTCTCACAGTTCTTGCATATTTTTCGCCAAGTTTAGTGCAATACTGCAAACCTTGGATAACATCATGGGACCCATACAAAGTGCGACTAGTGATGCTGGAAGTGTTTCCAAGAGACAGAAAAAAGAAGCCATGACATTACAAGAAATGTTTAATTGCTTGATATGTACCGTGGACTGAGCTCTGCAGATGAGTTTGACTGGCATTTCAGACAGACAATTTATCTTATAAACAGATAATGTAAACTTATGGTATTGAAGATACAGTACAGTACTGTAAATGCATGTTCCCTTGTGATTTTCATAATAACATTTTCTTTTCTCTACTTTACTGTATTATAAGATATACTATATATTAGCATATGAAATATGTGTTAATCATCTGTTCACATTATTAGCAGGACTTCCAGGCAACAGTAGGCTATTGATCGTTAAGTTTTGGGGTAGTCAAAAATTATAGGTGGATTTTTTACTGTGGGGGTTGACACCTCTAAACTCTGCATTGTTCGAGGGTTGACTATGTTTTACCCACCTATTCACGCTTTATCCCTAGAAAGTAAAAGCCTTAAGATCTTGGGGAAGGGGGGAAAATCCTCTTATCCGTGGGGTACATGCAAAGACCTATTGCTACTGGTAAAGACTCCTGGGAGCTGGTCAGGAAACCGTCTTGGTTCCAGGATCTTTCACAGATATAAGCCAAGGTTGGCAAATTCTGGGAGGCAGCAAACTCTCCAGAGACCAATCACAGATGAAAGGTGGTGTTTCAAAGATGAGGGGCAGTAACAGTGACAACGCCCTGAGGCCCAAGGTGCACATGACCCGTGTGAAATGGAGGCTGGACCAGGCAGGTCAGCAATAACCTTGTGCCAAGTAACACACAACAGAAGTCTACCACAGTGGTAGGACCCAAGACTCACAGAGGACAGAGGCACCTCCACTTGGTGCAGCTGTGAAGGGACAACTAAAACCTGAGGGAGAAAAACAAACACTGAGGAAAAATCTCTGGCAACACAGGCCCTATTCTAAATACTACAAAGTAATAGCAGCCTGCTGCTAGAGGAATCCAAAGCCTGTAGTGCAGTGAGGGCAACAACAAGACACATATCCATATCAATTCCTGACTAGATTGGTACAGGCATACACCAACAGCCTGGTAGGAGGAGAGTCTGTATCAATACATTCTATTTACCTTAGTCTGCAGTCTCTTACAGCAATATGTCTAAAATTATAAGAAACATTAGTAAGAAAAAACAATCCATTGTCAAGATGTAAAGCAACAAAAATAGATTGAGCTATATCCTAGATGTTAGAATTATCACAGTGACTATAAAAGTAACTAGGGTTAATATGTTAGCAGGAAAGGTGAATATAACATACATGAATAATAGGGGAAATTCAGCAGAAAGAAGGTAAACTAAAGCAGTAAATAGAGGGAAATTTATAGGACTAAATGTCTATTTTAGAAAAGAAGAATGGTCTAAAATTGACAATCACAGCTTCCACCTCAGAAAAAGAAAATCAAACTAAACTGAAATTAAGCAAAATAAAGGAAATTATGAAGATCAGAGCTGAAATCAATGAGATAGAGAACAAAAGCAACGAAGAAAAATCAATGAAACCAAAAGCTGTTTCTTTGAGAAAATTAATAAAAGTGATAAACCTTTAGCCAGACTGGTCGAGATCAAAGAAGATATCATATAAATTATCAGTATCATAAAAAGAGAGCTGATATCACTTCAAATTTCAGAGGAATATTACAAACACCTTTATTTCAGTAAATTTGACAACTTAGATGAAGAAGGCAAATTCCTTGAAATATAAACGTTACCAAACCTCACTTGAAGAAACAGATAACCTGAATATGCCTGTATATGTTTTTAAAACTGATTTTATAAACTCTCTCACTACTGAAACTCCAGGCCCAGGAAGTTTCACTGGTGAGTTCTACCAAACTTTTCAGGAAAAATAACATTAATTATACACAAACTCTTCCAGAAAATTCAAAATGTGTGACTATATTCTAACCCATTTACTGAGGCCAGCATTATCCTTGCAAGGATAATTTAACATTCAGAAATCAATCAATGTAATTGCCCATATTAGCAGACTAAAAAAGAAAAGCCATATGGTTATCTCAATAGATGCAGAAAAAACTTTCAATAAAATCTAACATCCATTCCTGATAACTCTGAACAACTCTAGTCCTGAGCAAACTCTGTTCTCAGCAATAGAAGGAGACTTCCTCAAACTCATAAAGAGCACAGTCCAAAAACCTTCAGGTTATATTATTTTCAATTGTGAAAGACTGAATATTTTTCCCTAAAAATCAGGAAAAGGGGAAGGGTGGCTGCTATTACTACATCTATTCAAAATTGGACTGGTGGTACCAGATAGTGCAATAAGGCATGGAAAAGAAATAAAAGGCATACAGATTGGAAAGAAAGAAGTAAAACTGCCTTTATTTGCAGATGACATGATTCTCTCTGTAGAAAACCCTACAGAAAAGGAAACTAGAAGTGAGTTTAAGAAAGTTTCATGATATAAGATTAATACACAAAATCTTATGTATTTCCATATTTTCTGGCAATGAAATTTGGAAATTAAAATAAAAGTACCACTTACAATAGAATATAAAAGTATAAAATACTTAAGAATAAATTGACAAAGTGCAAGATCTGTACACTGAATACTACAAAATATTGCTTAAATAAATTATTTCAAAAGCTAAATAAATGAAGTTATGTATAATGCTTATGAATTGGAATACTCAGTATTGAGATGTCAAAGTTATCTTTTTTTTTTTTTTTTTTTTTGAGATGGAGTCTCGCTCTTTGAGATGGAGTCTCGCTCTGTCACCCAGACTAAAGTGCAGTGGCGATCTCGGCTCACTGCAAGCTCCGCCTCCTGGGTTCACGCCATTCTCCTGCCTCAGCCTCCCAAGTAGCTGGGACTACAGGCACCCTCCACCACGCCCGGCTAATTTTTTGTATTTTTAGTAGAGACGGGGTTTCACCGTGTTAGCCAGGATGGTCTCGATCTGACCTAGTGATCAGCCCGCCTCAGCCTCCCAAAGTGCTGGGATTACAGGTGTGAGCAACTATCTCTTTTTATAAGCACATAGACTGCTGAAGAAATAGGGTAATTAAAATAGCATGGCGGTGGGAGAGTGTGTGGAATGGCAGGAAGATACAATAGCAAAGAATAGGAACTAGAGATGAGCATGAAAATGTAAATCAGTGTCAGGTCATAAAGAATTGTGCATGCCATGCTAAGAGTTTGATTTTCACTTGCAGAAGTTGTATGATGACATTGGAAGTTTTATGTTTTTAAATTTTTATTTTAAATTGGTTTTAGATTTTCAGAAAAATGCGACAATGGTAAAAAGAATTCCCTTATATTCTTTATACTTTTCATAATGTTAACATCTTATATAATGAAAGTGAAATTATCAAGAACAGTCATTGGACATTGATGCAGTATTATTAACTGAGCCACAGACCTTCTTCAAAATTCACCAACCTCTTTTTTTTTTTTTTTTTTTTTTTTTTTTTTTTTTTTTTTTTAAATGACAGAGTCTCTCTCTGTCACCCAGGCTGGAGTGCAATGGTGCAATCTCGGTTCACTGCAACCTCAGCCTCCCGGGTTCAAGCAATTCTCCTGCCTCAGCCTCCCAAGTAGCTGGGATTACAGGCAGGAGCTACCACTCCCGGCTAATTTTTGTAGTTTTAGTAGAGATGGGGTTTCACCATGTTGGTCAGGCTGGTCTCGAACTCCTGACCTCAAGTGATCCACCTGCTTTGGCCCAACCTCTTTATTAATGACTTTTCTGTTTCAGGATTTTTGCCTAAGATCCCATATTTCATTAAATTGTCATTCCTGCTTAGTCTCTTCTAGTATGTAGCAGTCCCTCAGTCTTTTATTGATGACCTTTAAAACATGGGAATGATATAATGTGATTCAAAAATAGATATGATTGCTTACAGTATAGATGATTGGAGAAAGTGCTGTAAAATCAAGCCAACTTAAAGACAGTTTTGGTAATTGAGTATGTGGTAATATCATTTGAATTAAGGAACTGGCAGTAGATATTTCAAAAAAGAATAGTTTTGAGAAACATTAGGAGTAAAATTAACATTATGTGATAACCAAGTTGAGATGGAGGAGCATGGGAAACAAAAGTGAAGAAATAATCGAAGATGACTTCTGAGATTGGGTTGTGATATTCTAGGTAGATAGCGGTAACTGAGAAAGCAATGTAAAACATTATTTTGTCATTCTCTATGTTTCTCTTACACAAACATAAACACACTGTTCCCCACATCTTTCTCAAGATTTTATTCTTACTTTTATGGGATATAATTTTCTGGAATATATTAAATATTCTGTCATTCATCCAGAAATAATCAGTTTCAAATCCAAGAAGTTTTATATTATAAGGAACAATAATTTTAATAAATAGAATTTCTATAAAATGATTAAAAAGTTTTAAAGACAAACATATAATATGATCTGATTATCATTCTTGCCACAATTATGTTTAATCCTCACTCTTTGCTTGTTATGATTATGATTATGTAGGTGAAGATTAAATTTTACCTATAATGACCAAATATGACATTCTGCACTCACCGAGTTTCCTAAAGTGCAATTGCTATATCTTCTATCAGCTGCCAATCACTTATTAAGTATAGGACAGATAAGGTGTTGTTTTTGATAAACTGATAATTTTATAAATCTGCAGGCTATTGGGAAAAGGCCTTTCTAAACACAGTGTTAAGCAAAACAGTACTAAAAGACTGACAATTTCATTGTACATAATTTTAAAATTTCTGAAAACTACATAACTCATAAATAAATTTAAAATACAAGACTAAAGGCAGTTATATAAATGTAGATAAATAGTGGCTCTAAGGCATGTAAAGGTCTCCTTCATATTAATAACAAAAAGACAAACTCCATCATAGATCATATTTCTTGCCTCTCCCACCATTCTCACCTTGCACCACTCTCTACCATGCTCTCTGCACTCCAGCCACTTGGCTCCTCTTTCTGCCTTTCTGGTATTTCATTATCTCTGTGTCACAGGATCTTTGCACATTCTATTTCTTCTTTTGGAAACATTTTCTTTACTCTTTTTCATCAAGGTAAACTCCATCCACTTAATTAGTTCCTACTTACCCTTCAAATTGCAGCTGTATATTCACTTCTGTAGCAAAGCCTTCCCCAATCTCTAGTTTAGGAAAAATGTGTTTGGGCTATCATAGAATAACCTTCTCTTTTGGCCTGGAACCTACTCAGTACGTCATTATACATTCATATGAATATCTTCTGTCTCACCCATTATACTCTTGCCTATTTTGGGCCATCTTGCACCCTGAGTACCTGGTACGTGCCTGATATAGAAATACATTTTACATATATAATATACAGATATATATATGCACATATATATGTGTTCTTTGAAGAATTGTTACTAAAATAAAAAGATAAAAAGGTAGGGGATTGATCTGAATTTCCTTAAATCGGGAGCTATGAAATATATCATTGAAAAATTATAAAGTAAATATGCTAAATATAATTATATTAGTAAATATCTGTATATTTAGTAAATATACTAAATATAATTATATTTATATACTATATATACTAAATATAATTATATTTAGTATATTTACTAATTTTTGTAATTATATCATATAATTATATTTAGTATATTTACTAATTTTTGTCTTGTATTTTAAATTTTATATATAAATTTTATAAAACTTATGAAAATATATAAATTATATATAAATATACATAGTAAATATCAAAAAATATGTGTTCCAGCCTTGTCTCTACTACTTAATAGCAATGTAAAAATAAGCCCCAATTTAGTTTTGAAAAGGGGAATAGGAAAATATTCAATCTAGCCATGCTGATCAAATGATAAAATGTATGTGAAACCATTTTGTAAACTCCAAACAAAATAAAAATGAAGTAATATTTCATCACTATCATTTTTATTACATTAATGATGTTAGAATCACTTTAGGTCTGATTAAAAGTGTACTCAATACTTTCTAGGTTCTTCTCAGTACCATTTTGCAGCCTTGTTGAAATTTTCCTTTATATACACATGGAGCTGAAATTATTTGGAGCTGAAACTATAGAGAATCAATGTTTTAATACCAAACTAAAAATTTTTTAAAAAGAGAATACTATTAGGGATTCTTCTTTCTTTTCTTTTCTTTTTTCTTTTTTATATCTAGGAGGCTGAATTTTTCTGAATTTTGTAATAAGGGAGAGTTAAAAACCCTCCTAATTTTTCATATGGGCCTTTCTGTTTAAAAACAATGATTTATTTTGTAGTTCTTCATGGCCCAGACATTCTAATCTAAGTCAGGTTTGAACCCCAACTCTGCCATTTACTGGTGTTACGGATTCACTAGTGGTATGATAGACAATGCATTTAATGTCACTGAGTCAGAATTTTCTTACTTGAAATTTGGAATAATAATAGCTTTTCTGCACATGGATGTTATGAGATATAAATTGAAAAATAAGGTGACTTATAATATGTGCCAGGTTAAATGTTTAATTCTTCTCAGGTTTGGATCACTAATTATAATTAAAGGTTTACGTTGGCTTTAGATGAGTGAAAAAATAGTTGACTGAAAATTACTCAACTGAGTTCAGTTGATGGCTGGTAATCAACCATTTTAGCACTTTTATTTTGTAAGGAGGAATAAAATCTTAACAATTTTTAATTAAAATATTTTTTCTGTATTTTCATTTCCTAAGTAGATAATTATGATTAACTTGGACCTTGTAACACTATTTATATATAAAGACAAGCTTTATTTGGAAGAATTTGTTCCAGATGATTTTATTTCTGGCAAACTGCATTGATGATGTCCCAAATATAGACCATCTTCTAAATGTCACATCTCAGATGGTTGCTAAAAATCATATTTGCAAAGAATTCTAAATGTCTGGGTAAGCTGAAATTGTTTTGTGTTACTGTATTCCTAGAAGTATAAAAGCAAATGTCTGGAGCTTTTTGGTGGAAGATTTAAAAAACAATCATAAATAGTATATTTGTGATTTGTTAATAAAATAAACAGAAAAAAGTAATTAGATTATATTTAGTCATCATAGAAAGAATACATAAGTAGTGAAGTTCCACTGCCCAGTTATGGTCATTGTTGAGTATGACTGAAGATTATTGAAAAAATGATAAAAAATCAACAAATATTAGATGTTCTGCAACAATTACTTGAAAGAGCATTGCAGTTACAATCCGCCAGGCTACTATTTCTCAGAAAGGGTTACACATCAGAACTATTCAGGTAACATTTCATAATGCAAATACATGACTACCACACTGGACTGAATAAACTAGAAACTCTAGGAGTAGACTTAGTCATCTCTCTATATATTTTTAATCTCCACTTTTGATTGTGATGCAGGGCAGATTTTGGAAAGACTGTGGTGGACAAACTGGGAGGTCTTTGAGGATAGAACCTGTCATATACATTCTCTGATTTCCAGAGAAGTTCCTGGGACATGGTTGAAAGTTGATTATTTATACTGATGAATAAGTATGTCTTAATCCCTTCTGTGCTGCTATAACAGAATACTTGAGACTGGGTAATTTATAATGAACAGAAACTTATTTTCTCACAGTTCAAGAAGCTGGGAAGTCAAGATCAATACAATGGCGTCTGGAGAAGGCCTTCTTGCTTGCTGTGTCATCTTATGGAGGAAGGGCAAAGAGAGGGAAAGAGAAAGCCAAGGGGAGGCCAAACTTGTCTTTTGATAAGGAGCCTGCTCTTGCAATAGTAGCATTAATTCATTCAGAAAGGTAGTGCCCCCATGACCCAAACACGTCGCATTAGGTTCCACCTCCCAACACCACCACATTGGGGATCGGGTTTTCAATACTTCAACTTTGGGGGACACATTCAAACCACAGCAGTGGATGAATGTAATGTGCTAAAGTCCTGATGTGTCTTAAAATCACCGGAGGAAGTTATATCAGGACAAATTGGTAAATATAAATAAGTCAGAAAAAAAAATCACAAAGAACATATATGTTCAAAAGGATGACGCTACCAAAAAATATTTCACTGAGTTCTCATTGAGTATTCAGTAAGAGCTAATAAATTTTTTAACTCTTTATGCGTTTTATTTTTAATCTTGTTTTACTTAGTAAGAAAACAAAGACTCAAAATATTTAGCTTAAGAAATGAAAACGATAGTGTACATGAATATATCTTAGGTTAAATGTATACATTTATAGAGCAGAATTAAATTCCATAACTGCAGAGTGACCACAAAGGGTAAAAGTGCTTCAATTGCTATTAAAAATAATAAAAATAATAGTTGTGCTTTTGGCAGTTAGTGCAGGCTCCAAACATCTTTGGTAGTGACAGAATCTCAAACAACTGGAGTCACAAAACCAGCAAGCTTTTCAATGTGATCTGTATGTATAGATGTTTGTGTATATTTGCAAATATAGTATAAATAAATCACAAGGCTTGAAATAATAATAAAGACCTATGCCATTGAGATGTCGTAGGTTTAGATTATTTTAATTTAAAATAGTTGATAAATACACGTTCTGATCTTTCAAATTCAGTTCTCATACTATATTGAATGAACTGACTATGCATTCTATGAAACTACAACTCATAATAATAGTCTTAATTGTCAAGACATGAAATTCTTGCAAAAGGTAGTCTGCTTTACTAAGCTTTGCTTCTGTTCTTACTGCAGCCTTTTATTTCCTGAAATCTCCCTTCAGCTGCCATGAGTTATCGTCTATTTTTTATACTAACCTTCATCTAGGGCCCTATAGATCCAGAGCAAATCAATTTCTATCTGCCATGCTTCAACCGACATCTTGTTTTGGTAAAATATGGCAAAATGGGCATCAAATACAGCCTTGAAGGGGAAATGGCAGGTTGCTGTGGAGGCCCTTTCTTATATGTGTACAACTGTGGTTTTGTTTTGAGTCATCCAGTTCCAATTCATTTTAGTTGTGTGAGCTCTTCCTTTTCTCTTCAGTGGGACTACCTCCTTTCAACAAACTTGACAATAAAACAATCTCAAATTGAGCTTTCACCTATTTAGAGCTTTATCTTTACTTTGCTATGCAAAATTTTAAGGATACAAATACAAGACTCTCCATTGTTTGCTTCTTGTGGTGAAAAGGATGATGGGGTTAGAGAGCTGTGTCATCTATTTTGTTTTTTAAGGGGGTCATTTGTGATTTCTTGACAATAAAGGGTTGGGCCCTATCAGAGGGATGCGCATTTATAACTTGCAGGCCACCACTCTCCCACTCTCTTTCTTTTTATTTATTTATTTATTTATTTATTATTATTTTTTTCTTTCTTCAAAGTACAGAGAAATCTCTTTTTTTTTCTTTTTATTATTATTATTATTATTATTATTATTATACTTTAGGCTCTATGGTACATGTGCGCAACGTGCAGGTAAGTTACATATGTATACATGTGCCATGCTGGTGCGCTGCACCCACCAACTCGTCATCTAGCATTAGGTATATCTCCCAATGCTATCCCTCCCCCCTCCCCCCACCCCACAACAGTCCCCGAAGTGTGATGTTCCCCTTCCTGTGTCCATGTGTTCTCATTGTTCAATTGCCACCTATGAGTGAGAATATGCGGTGTTTGGTTTTTAGTTCTTGCGATAGTTTACTGAGAGTAATGATTTCCAATTTCATCCATGTCCCTACAAAGGACGTGAACTCATCATTTTTTATGGCTGCATAGTATTCCATGGTGTATATGTGCCACATTTTCTTAATCCAGTCTATCATTGTTGGACATTTGGGTTGGTTCCAAGTCTTTGCTATTGTGAATAATGCCGCAATAAACATACGTGTGCATGTGTCCTTATAGCAGCATGATTTATAGTCCTTTGGGTATATACCCAGTAATGGGATGGCTGGGTCAAATGGAATTTCTAGTTCTAGATCCCTGAGGAATCACCACACTGACTTCCACAAGGGTTGAACTAGTTTACAGTCCCACCAACAGTGTAAAAGTGTTCCTATTTCTCCACATCCTCTCCAGCACCTGTTGTTTCCTGACTTTTTAATGATTGCCATTCTAACTGGTGTGAGATGGTATCTCATTGTGGTTTTGATTTGCATTTCTCTGATGGCCAGTGATGGTGAGCATTTTTTCATGTGTTTTTTGGCTGCATAAATGTCTTCTTTTGAGAAGTGTCTGTTCATGTCCTTCGCCCACTTTTTGATGGGGTTGTTTGTTTTTTTCTTGTAAATTTGTTGGAGTTCATTGTAGATTCTGGATATTAGCCCTTTGTCAGATGAGTAGGTTGCGAAAATTTTCTCCCATTTTGTAGGTTGCCTGTTCACTCTGATGGTAGTTTCCTTTGCTGTGCAGAAGCTCTTTAGTTTAATTAGACCCCATTTGTCAATTTTGGCTTTTGTTGCCATTGCTTTTGGTGTTTTAGACATGAAGTCCTTGCCCATGCCTATGTCCTGAATGGTATTGCCTAGGTTTTCTTCTAGGGTTTTTATGGTTTTAGGTCTAACGTTTAAGTCTTTAATCCATCGTGAATTGATTTTTGTATAAGGTGTAAGGAAGGGATCCAGTTTCAGCTTTCTCCATATGGCTAGCCAGTTTTCCCAGCACCATTTATTAAATAGGGAATCCTTTCCCCATTTCTTGTTTTTGTCAGGTTTGTCAAAGATCAGATAGTTGTAGATATGTGGCGTTATTTCTGACGGCTCTGTTCTGTTCCATTGATCTATATCTCTGTTTTGGTACCAGTACCATGCTGTTTTGGTTACTGTAGCCTTGTAGTATAGTTTGAAGTCAGGTAGCGTGATGCCTCCAGCTTTGTTCTTTTGGCTTAGGATTGACTTGGCGATGCGGGCTCTTTTTTGGTTCCATATGAACTTTAAAGTAGTTTTTTCCAATTCTGTGAAGAAAGTCATTGGTAACTTGATGGGGATGGCATTGAATCTGTAAATTACCTTGGGAAGGATGGCCATTTTCATGATATTGATTCTTCCTACCCATGAGCATGGAATGTTCTTCCATTTGTTTGTATCCTCTTTTATTTCCTTGAGCAGTGGTTTGTAGTTCTCCTTGAAGAGGTCCTTCACATCCCTTGTAAGTTGGATTCCTGGGTATTTTATTCTCTTTGAAGCAATTGTGAATGGGAGTTCACTCATGATTTGGCTCTCTGTTTGTCTGTTATTGATGTATAAGAATGCTTGTGATTTTTGTACATTGATTTTGTATCCTGAGACTCTGCTGAAGTTGCTTATCAGCTTAAGGAGATTTTGGGCTGAGACAATGGGGTTTTCTAGATATACTATCATGTCATCTGCAAACAGGGACAATTTGACTTCCTCTTTTCCTAATTGAATACCCTTGATTTCCTTCTCTTGCCTAATTGCCCTGGCCAGAACTTCCAACACTATGTTGAATAGAAGTGGTGAGAGAGGGCATCCCTGTCTTGTGCCAGTTTTCAAAGGGGATGCTTCCAGTTTTTGCCCATTCAGTATGATATTGGCTGTGGGTTTGTCATAAATAGCTCTTATTATTTTGATATACGACCCATCAATACCTAATTTATTGAGAGTTTTTAGCATGAAGGGTTGTTGAATTTTGTCAAAGGCCTTTTCTGCATCTATTGAGATAATCATGTAGTTTTTGACTTTGGTTCTGTTTATATGCTGGATTAAATTTATTGATTTGTGTATATTGAACCAGCCTTGCATCCCAGGGATGAAGCCCACTTGATCATGGTGGATAAGCTTTTTGATGTGCTGCTGGATTCTGTTTGCCAGTATTTTATTGAGTATTTTTGCATCAATGTTCATCAAGGATATTGGTCTAAAATTCTCTTTTTTTGTTGTGTCTCTGCCCGGCTTTGGTATCAGGATGATGCTGGCCTCATAAAATGAGTTAGGGAGGATTCCCTCTTTTTCTATTGATTGGAATAGTTTCAGAAGGAATGGTACCAGCTCCTCCTTGTACCTCTGGTAGAATTCGGCTGTGAACCCATCTGGTCCTGGACTTTTTTTGGCTGGTAAGCTATTGATTATTGCCACAATTTCAGCTCCTGTTATTGGTCTACTCAGAGATTCAACTTCTTCCTGGTTTAGTCTTGGGAGGGTGTATGTGTTGAGGAATTTATCCATTTCTTCTAGATTTTCTAGTTCATTTGCGTAGAGGTGTTTGTAATATTCTCTGATGGTAGTTTGTATTTCTGTGGGATCGGTGGTGATATCCCCTTTATCATTTTTTATTGCATCTATTTGATTCTTCTCTCTTTTTTTCTTTATTAATCTTGCTAGCGGTGTATCAATTTTGTTGATCCTTTCAAAAAACCAGCTCCTGGATTCATTTATTTTTTGAAGGGTTTTTTGTGTCTCTATTTCCTTCAGTTCTGCTCTGATTTTAGTTATTTCTTCCCTTCTGCTAGCTTTTGAATGTGTTTGCTCTTGCTTTTCTAGTTCTTTTAATTGTGATGTTAGGGTGTCAATTTTGGATCTTTCCTGCTTTCTCTTGTGGGCATTTAGTGCTATAAATTTCCCTCTACACACTGCTTTGAATGCATCCCAGAGATTCTGGTATGTTGTGTCTTGGTTCTCGTTGGTTTCAAAGAACATCTTTATTTCTGCCTTCATTTCGTTATGTACCCAGTAGTCATTCAGGAGCAGGTTGTTCAGTTTCCACGTAGTTGAGTGGTTTTGAGTGAGATTCTTAATCCTGAGTTCTAGCTTGATTGCACTGTGATCTGAGAGATAGTTTCTTATAATTTCTGTTCTTTTACATTTATTAAGGAGAGCTTTACTTCCAAGTATATGGTCAATTTTGGAATAGGTGTGGTGTGGTGCTGAAAAAAATGTATATTCTGTTGATTTGGGGTGGAGAGTTCTGTAGATGTCTATTAGGTCCGCTTGGTGCAGAGCTGAGTTCAATTCCTGGGTATCCTTGTTGATTTTCTGTTTCGTTGATCTGTCTAATGTTGACAGTGGGGTGTTAAAGTCTCCCATGATTAATGTGTGGGAGTCTAAGTCTCTTTGTAGGTCACTCAGGACTTGCTTTATGAATCTGGGTGCTCCTGTATTGGGTGCATATATATTTAGGATAGTTAGCTCTTCTTGTTGAATTAATCCCTTTACCATTATGTAATGGCCTTCTTTGTCTCTTTTGATCTTTGTTGGTTTAAAGTCTGTTTTATCAGAGATTAGGATTGCAACCCCTGCCTTTTTTTGTTTTCCATTTGCTTGGTAGATCTTCCTCCATCCTTTTATTTTGAGCCTATGTGTGTCTCTGCACGTGAGATGGGTTTCCTGAATACAGCACACTGATGGGTCTTGAGTCTTTATCCAATTTGCCAGTCTGTGTCTTTTAATTGGAGCATTTAGTCCATTTACATTTAAAGTTAATATTGTTATGTGTGAATCTGATCCTGTCATTATGATGTTAGCTGGTTATTTTGCTCATTAGTTGATGCAGTCTCTTCCTAGTCTCGATGGTCTTTACATTTCGGTATGATTTTGCAGTGGCTGGTACCGGTTGTGCCTTTCCATGTTTAGCGCTTCCTTCAGGAGCTCTTTTAGGGCAGGCCTGGTGGTGACAAAATCTCTCAGCATTTGCTTGTCTGTAAAGTATTTTATTTCTCCTTCACTTATGAAGCTTAGTTTGGCAGGATATGAAATTCTGGGTTGAAAATTCTTTTCTTTAAGAATGTTGAATATTGGCCCCCACTCTCTTCTGGCTTGTAGGGTTTCTGCCGAGAGATCCGCTGTTAGTCTGATGGGCTTCCCTTTGAGGGTAACCCCACCTTTCTCTCTGGCTGCCCTTAACATTTTTTCCTTCATTTCAACTTTGGTGAATCTGACAATTATGTGTCTTGGAGTTGCTCTTCTCGAGGAGTATCTTTGTGGCGTTCTCTGTATTTCCTGAATCTGAATGTTGGCCTGCCTTGCTAGATTGGGGAAGTTCTCCTGGATAATATCCTGCAGAGTGTTTTCCAACTTGTTTCCATTCTCCCTGTCACTTTCAGGTACACCAATCAGACGTAGATTTGGTCTTTTCACATAGTCCCACATTTCTTGGAGGCTTTGCTCGTTTCTTTTTATTCTTTTTTTCTCTAAACTTCCCTTCTCACTTCATTTCATTCATTTCATCTTCCAGGGCTGATACCCTTTCTTCCATTTGATCGCATCGGCTCCTGAGGCTTCTGCATTCTTCACGTAGTTCTCGAGCCTTGGTTTTCAGCTCCATCAGCTCCTTTAAGCACTTCTCTGTATTGGTTATTCTAGTTATACATTCTTCTAAATTTTTTTCAAAGTTTTCAACTTCTTTGCTTTTGGTTTGAATATCCTCCCGTAGCTCGGAGTAATTTGATCATCTGAAGCCTTCTTCTCTCAGCTCGTCAAAGTCATTCTCCGTCCAGCTTTGTTCCGTTGCTGGTGAGGAACTGCGTTCCTTTGGAGGAGGAGAGGTACTCTGCTTTTTAGAGTTTCCAGTTTTTCTGCTCTGTTTTTTCCCCATCTTTGTGGTTTTATCTACTTTTGGTCTTTGATGATGGTGATGTACAGATGGGTTTTTGGTGTGGATGTCCTTTCTGTTAGTTTTCCTTCTAACAGACAGGACCCTCAGCTGCAGGTCTGTTGGAGTACCTGGCCGGCCGTGTGAGGTGTCAGTCTGCCCCTGCTGGGGGGTGCCTCCCAGTTAGGCTGCTCGGGGGTCAGGGGTCAGGGACCCACTTGAGGAGGCAGTCAGCCCGTTCTCAGATCTCCAGTTGCGTGCTGGGAGAACCACTGCTCTCCTCAAAGCTGTCAGACAGGGACATTTAAGTCTGCAGAGGTTACTGCTGTCTTTTTGTTTGTCTGTGCCCTGCCCCCAGAGGTGGAGCCTACAGAGGCAGGCAGGCCTCCTTGAGCTGTGGTGGGCTCCACCCAGTTCAAGCTTCCCGGCTGCTTTGTTTACCTAAGCGAGCCTGGGCAATGGCGGGCGCCCCTCCCCCAGCCTCGCTGCCGACTTGCTGTTTGATCTCAGACTGCTGTGCTAGCAATCAGCGAGACTCCGTGGGCGTAGGACCCTCTGAGCCAGGTGCGGGCTATACTCTCCTGGGGCACCGTTTCCTAAGCCCGTCGGAAAAGCACAGTATTCGGGTGGGAGTGGCCCGATTTTCCAGGTGCCATCTGTCACCCCTGGAAAGGGAACTCCCTGACCCCTTGCGCTTCCCGAGTGAGGCAATGCCTCGCCCCTGCTTCGGCTGGCGCACGGTGCACTCACCCACTGACCTGCGCCCACTGTCTGGCACTCCCTAGTGAGATGAACCCGGTACCTCAGATGGAAATGCAGAAATCACCCGTCTTCTGCGTTGCTCGCGCTGGGAGCTGTAGACCGGAGCTGTTCCTATTCGGCCATCTTGGCTCCTCCCCTCCTCCCACTCTCTTTCTATGAGAAACCTGACAAAATAATTTTGGTACTTTTTCTTATTGAGTCTCAAACTCTCAAAATAGTGTTCCAGGATGCCAATTTACCAACAAGTCATCAAAAGCACAGCAGGTAAAGCCAATTTCCCATCCTTAGACTGCATGATCTCTAAATTATCTTTTAGGCCTGATGTTTTCTGGCTGCAATTTTTGATTATTCCGATTTTGATTTTATAGGAAAATTTCAGTTATTCTTGCTAATATGAATAGCACAATAGGTAATACCAAATAGTAATCCAAAAACAAAGGTTTTTTTAATACAAAATTAACTGGTTTTAGTATCGCTTAGTTTGTGTCCTTACTAATGGGGATTAGTAGGAAGTAACAGTAGGTTGGAAGAAACAAGATTTTATGCTAAAGCAAATTTATCTACAAGCAAGATTAATATATGACTTTTCATTTTGGAATATATCCTTCTAAATCTGATGATTAAAACAGATAATTTTCCTGTCATGTCACATGTGACAGAATATAATACTGAAAGTAAATTTTTCCCCAAATTTCAATGTTTATAACTGTATAAGTTTTGTGGTAGAAGTATGTAAAATATTATATTTACTTAATTTCCTGTAATTAGTGTAATCTAAAGATTGACTCCAACTGTGTACCCCTTAAGGCACTTTCTTATTTTGATTTGAAATGCTACAAACCAAAATCTCTTCTAAAAAGTGACTTACTATTTGCTTATATAAATCATTAATGGTCATGTATACCAAAATAATGAAATAAAAATTTGGCTGCTCTTTTTGCATTATTTCATTGAAATTATAAGTATAAACATATTATTTTCTATGAAAATTGAATTCATGAACATGACTAGAACATACGATTTTTGCTAAAATTAGACCTCACAATGTTATGGTCTAAGAAGCATCCATCCGGGCCAGGCACAGTGGCTCACTCCTGTAATCTCATCACTTTGGGAGGCCAAGGCAGGCAGATCACAACATCAGGAGTTTGAGACCAGCCTGACCAACATGGTGAAACTCTGTCTCTACTAAAAACACAAAAAAAAAATCAGCTGGGCTTGGTGGCGCAGGCCTGTAATCCCACCTACTGAGGAGGCTGAGGCAGGAGAATCACTTGAACCCAGGAGGTGGAGGTTGCTGTGAGCCAAGATCGCGTCACTGCACTCCAGCCGGGGCAACAGAGGGAGACTCCATCTCAAAAAAAAAAAAAAAAGAAAAATCCGTCGTTGATGCTTTCACATTTATTGGAAATCAGTATAATCTCTTTCATGAGGCAATGCTTGAAAAATATGTCTCTAATAATTATTCATTTATTTTGCATGTATTGGTTGGCTTAGCTTTAATAAATTAATAATAATAAATTTATTTGATGATGATATGCTTATCATTAGTACAGCACTTTTAAGCTTGCAGTTTAAATCAGCCTTCATTAACTGGCCAGTTAATTATATACAAGAACTTACCATTAAGTTTTCCTTTAAGTTTTTAAAGAACTATGTAAAACAATCTATAATAAATTTTGAATCTTAAGAATGTTATACCTAGAATGCCTAAAATCTAAAATAAGGCTGAACCAGTTATAACAAATGAGCTTCTAAAATGAAAATAATTTTTTCATTGATTTCTTCTGTACTGATTTTTGAATTAATTTTAATTTTTTATCTTCAAAGATTGCCATTACGAAATATTACCTCTTCACTCTTTTTTCTGTGTATGCAATTTCTTTACATTTACGTATAATTTATATTTGATCTAGTTTTAAGTACATTTTGAGGTATGCACATAGAAGAGTTAAAGTGAAATAAAAATAGATTGTACCCATAGAGTAGGAATTATAAATTGTTGATCTAGGAACCAGAATGAGACACTGGCTACAATGTAGTATTTGAATTGATTTGATTTGACCTTAAGCTTTCTTACTGTCAAGGAAAATAACAAAAACATTTTTGTTTCTCCAGTTTATGGAAAGGGGCAATGTCATCAAGTTTTTAGATATCAGAATTGTCCTGTTTTCTGTGGCCAGAAATGCTTTCCTCCAAACCTTCATCTTTCTGTTTATTCATCGGTTTACATATTATCTACTTTTTGAAAACTTGTATTATGCCTTCAGTAGGGAATTATCTTTTCTCTGAATTATAAATTGATAATTATAAAAGTTTATCTACCACTAATTGAATATCTATCATGTGAGAGGCAAATAACAGACACTGTGTTTTCTCTTATCCTTGCAATAATCCTGCAAGATTCATGCTATTTTACCCTCTTTACAGATGAAACCGAGCGAAGAGAAGCCAAGTGATTTGCACAAGGTCACATAGCTAATAAGAGCAGAATTCTTGAAATACTAATAGTGCTTTGTAATTTGAGGATCTCCCCATATAGAATGTTCCTTTCTAAAACATTTGCATAGCTATATAAAAAATCTGTAAGCTTTATCCATCCAGTGCTTCTCAAAAAGGGAAAAATATGTGAAACCTATTGACATTTTGAATATTACTGTGCTTTCTTGCAGCCTGTGAACTTATGAATCAAGGCATCTTGGCCCTGGTCAGCTCCATTGGCTGCACGTCAGCAGGCTCCCTCCAGTCTTTGGCAGACGCCATGCATATCCCACACCTCTTCATTCAGCGCTCAACAGCTGGGACCCCAAGGAGTGGCTGTGGACTCACCCGGAGCAACAGGAATGATGACTACACTCTCTCAGTTCGCCCACCTGTCTACTTGCATGACGTTATCCTAAGAGTGGTCACAGAGTATGCCTGGCAGAAATTCATTATATTCTATGATAGTGAATATGGTAAGTGTTTATAATTTGTGTAGGTTTTGTAAGCTGATATTTGCATGAGAAGCAATTTCATTAAATCTTAAAAGTTTCAAGGGTCTTACTCATTGTTATTTGTGGTTTTCTTGTCTTGTCATATTCTTATAAACATAGCAGCAACTGAAAATTGTGTTAATGTATTTAAGTCCAACATTTTGGTATAAAGTCAACTTTAAATATAAATACCTGTACCTACTTAATGCTTAGTTTACAAATGTTTCTAGGGAGAATCTGATTCCAATACATCTTGATTTTTCAACTAATGGGAATTTAGTCATGAAAACAACACCGTCTTTCTTCCCTTTCAAAAAAAAATGTATTCCTCTCTATAATGCAGAAGATCATATTGGATAACTCTAGAACACTGAAAATTTACCTCTTTCCATTAATTGGTTAAATGAAATCTGACAAATCTTGCTTACACCCTTGTGTAGACTTTAATACCTACTCAGTACTTAACTCCTTGGAGTCACTAAAATTATATCACCATACAGTTCATATTATATATTGTCTACAGTAGGAAGTCTCACAAAAGTACTAAGTAGTAAAAAAAAAAATTCTTTAATCTTCCAAGGTAAAACACAAAGCATTGTCCCTAAATTTATAATAATTTGAGAATAAAATGCTTTGTCTCAGTATATTTACTGGTACTTCATTAAAAACTAAACAAAATAATATTTTTGTTTACATTTATTTTTTCTGAATTTATCTACCTTTTTTCTAACTGACTGATCCCAGATATCTTAATCTATAGATTCCCTCTTATTTGTGGCAGAAATAAAATAGAGATGAGTATGACCAAATGAGGGGAAATGAACAGATCTTGATAAAGAATGCCTATTTTGAAACATGTGTTTTCTTAGAGGTTATGTCTTGAGAAGGAGTCTTGGAAAAATTTTCTGTTCAGTAGGGATGGGTTCAGTTTTTACAGTTTTCTGAAAAGAAAGTCAGAGAGGATTTAACTCTCTGTAGCATAACATTTTTCTTTGCAAATAAGTAAATAAATATCTTAAAAAATGCCTTCTTGTCCTAAGCTACCCAGCAATGTGAACAATATTGGAGAACAGTTACACAAGAGTCGGCCAGAAAGTGCCATCAATAGAATTGAGAACAAACAAGTTGGCAGAAATCTAGGAAGCAACAAATAAGAAAGAGCTCCTGTGGACTCCCAGGGAGGGAGAGCAAGTGGCAGTTACATTTAGCCCTAAATATTCAATGGTTGCATGGGGTTTTGGCAGCCAGAGTCCTATTAAACTTGGTGGGTAGGCTTCAGCCAAAGTCTGGCACTCTATGGAAACACACTCCTTTGTCTCCAGGACGGAAATCCTTATTTTTGTTGCTTAATTCACGTTATTAAGGGGTCACAGAACAAAGTCTAAGAGACTGAAATGAATAAAATAAACAAAAAGGATATTAAAAATAATTGGCTCATCAGTTAAAGTAAGGATTGATCTCAACACAAGCCTGAAATTCCCTGATAGGATTATTTAGTGAACATAATAAACTCTTTGGAATCAACATGCTGAATAAGACTGTGATTTTCTTACAGTTAGATTATTTGTGGCCTTTATAACTTAAATGGTATTTTCTTTTTTTACTTAAATGATATTCTTATGGCCTCTGATCAAACATATATTGAAATAAATTTAAAAACAGTAACTCTTTATTTAAGGGGGGAGAACAATTTTCAGTTAGTACTATGAAAGTGACTTTTTTTTTTTTTTTTTTTTTTGAGACGGAGTCTTCCTCTGTTGCCCAGGCTGGAGTGCAGTGTCATGATCTCGGCTCACTGCAACCTCCACCTCCTGGGTTCGAGAGAGTCTTCTGCCTCAGCCTCCCAAGTAGCTAGGACTACAGGCACGTGCCAACATGCCTAGCTATTTTTTTTTTTTTTTTTGTATTTTTAGTAGAGATGGGGTTTCAACGTGTTAGCCAGGATGGTCTCTATCTCCTGACATCGTGATCCACCCACATTGGCCTCCCAAAGTGCTGGGATTTAGAACAGAAAAGGAACTTTGGATTAAGGCATTTTCTCAACATTAAAACAAGAATATGACTCTTTCATTATAAATGACCATGAAGAAAGAAAATTCCTTGTTAGTTTGTTTCCAAGTCCTACATATATTATAGTCAGATAATTTGTATAAAAGAAGACATTTTTATTATGGGTGAGATAACTATATTTTGAAAATATATACTAAATAAATACATAGTCACAGAATCATTTATACATATTTGAAATTTCTTATTCTTTTCTCCTGAGTTTTTATTTGAGTAAATAAGATGGAATAATTATATAATGTATGACTGGGTCATCTGTTAGATCTGAGGTTTGCTTTAGGAATTTTCTTTTATTTTTGGGATAAACTTGCTTTTTCACTTATTTAGCTTAATAATTTATGAAAAATATTTCTGCTTCTATCACTAACATTATTTCCAGTAATGCCCTTGTTTAATGAAAGAAAATTTCCCTTTAATACTTACAATTAATCTTGCAAGTAAAGCATTGGACTAGAGTCCAAAATAAACATCAAGCTATCCAAATACCTTGTACTTTGAAGAGGGCTACTTGTATTTACTTATCCATTCATCAGTGTCATCATTTTAAGTTCAAACATTGGAATTGTATGTGTCTTTTGTCTTCGTTATGAAGAATTGCTTTCATTAAGAAATGGATTAACTATGGATGGAATCTATGGATGGAATTAGGCAGCTTCCTGGGGCCAAATGTTATTGAAAATGTATTTTGTATAGAAAAAATATATACTTTTTAAAAAGATTTAGACTTCTATATCAAGTTAATTAGAGAAACCTCCTTTTCAAAAGCAGTTAATTATAATTAAGGGCAAAATATAAATGCCTACTTTAAATTCCTTAACAAAGAAAATTGATATCTTTGATTCTAAGTCAACAGATGAAAATATGAAAAAAAAGTGGAAACTTTATTTGAATGGATTGATTCAAGACACGTTTTAAAAGGCTTGAAAATAGGTTAGGAAGTGTTCAGCTTTTAAAAATATATCCTTCTGGAAATATTCATTGCTCACTTGCTCAGTGCAATGCAAACTATGAGATAAAAAGTATTACAAAACATAGTCTTAGTCTTTAACAAGCTTACAATTAACAAAAGATGTGTCTTTCTTAATAGAGAAAATAGTGGGTTAAGTGTTATGAATGATGTAAACTCAGTGCTACTGGTGTGTAAAGAAGTGTTTAATTTTGGCACCGGTGATTAAGGAAGGCTTTATGGAATGACTTCAGTCTTGATTATGGAAGTTAATAGTATTTCAAGAGGCAAAAATATGTGTGAAACAGCCCCCCTACCAACAGAAAGTGTGATCAAATATTGCAGCAATTAAGATATTAAAAATAATATCTCTGAGCATTTTAATTTGTCAGACACTAGAATGAGATATCATGTCATTTGGTCTCAGTAGCTCTTGAAGTAAGAACTTTACTGTCACAATTTTACAAATAGGGAGACAGGAACAACTGATAGGTAACTTGTTCACAAAAAACATAACTAGGAAGTATCAGATCAGAGATTTAAAGTCTGACAGAGCCTATGATCTTAATCATTTATCAGTATAAAGGAGTTGCAATAAACTATCACCCAAGAATGTAATAATAAGGGCTAATCTAATAAAGAACATTTACTATATCCAGCCTCTGTTCTAAGTACTTTACATGTATTATCTCGTTTACTCCTCATAATAGCCCTTTGTAGTAGTTATTATTATTATTATTATTTTTACAAATGAAAAAGCTGAGGTAGTGGGAGGTCAGGTAACTTCCAGTAAGTGGAGAAGCCCCAATTCAAATATGAATGATCTCTTCATGTCCTTGCTTTCAACCATGACAGTATTTTAACATCATAGATATAAGAATAAGATTAATTTCCAGCAGATTGTGAAATAAAAAATAAGTGTATAAATTACATAGAATCATTTTCAGTAAAGTGACTTCAAGCCCTCAGAATTCCAACATACTAACGCCAAGGGAAAATACTATATGTCAGTTAGGAAGGTTTATTTATTATTGAAAGCATGGACATGAGAAAGTCATTGGGACAAAATAGGCTGACTATCTGTAACAGAAATAGCTGCCTTCTCCTTGTGGGCAAAAGTAGAAATTTTGCAACCTCAAATAAATCATTTTGTTGTTGGATTAATGCTTCTGGCCCAGTAAAGGTTTATGCAGAAATTTGAGAAAGCCACCTGGCTTTGTAAGGTAAACTCTGATGGCTCTCAAGCTTTGTTTACCTGCCCGGCTCAATAACTATTCTTTTTTCTTTGCAAATAGAATACCAAATTTGAGAGTGCAATATTCCTGGCTGAAAAACTATAGTCCCGGGATATCTTACAGCTAACTTTTGTGATGTAATGCTGTCAGAAATTGTAAAAGGTTGGGAATTTTATCCTATTTGCAAGCTAACAGGTTAGCCTGCATCACTTTCATGGATGCTGGTGGAAAATACTAGGCTGTTAGATTGTATAGAGAGACTTTATTACTCATGGTACAGCAAGCAGCATGACCTTCATAGTAATGTCTGTTTTTCTTCCCCTCAAGTCCCACAATGCAATGTGGAGCAGTTCAAGTGATACCATATGTGTAATGGGCTTGTATGGCAGCTAAGAAACCCTGAGCTTGGGGAATCCATGTGTCTTTTTCCCTAATAAGAAGTCCTGTCTTCAAAATGTGTAGCAACACAGGAGACCTATGGAGAATTGTCTCCCAATAATATAATAGTCACATTCTTTCTACAACGTTGTTGGCTAATAGTAAATTTCCCCCATAAGATTGCCACTCCTCTAGTTAATCTGAATGGTGGGGTTTGGGTTCAAATCCATTCAGTTTTTCTCATCTGTATTTGTTTAAAGAGACTATAAACAGGACTTTAATGAGCGGGACTGATCTCAACCATGCCCACTAGTGTCCTGGACCCAGCCAGCTGAACAAATACTATGAATGACTGAAGTTTACTTTAAAAAGCCAGGCGGCTCTCTTCTTAAATTTCTGCATAAACCTTTCCACTTGGTGAGAAGCATTAATTTAGATACAAAAGGATTTATTTGTGGTTACAAAGATTCCACCATTGCCTATAGGCAAAACCTATCATCTATAAATACCCTGGCCAGTGAGTTGAAGCTGACCTGAATGAATTCCAGAGCTGAAGTGGTGCCATTGATTGCTTCAGTGAAATTCAGGGAAAAAATTTATAATGGATGAATCCCATAGTAGGATAAACTGCCCACAGGATTCACAGATATTGCTCCATGTAGCTCCCATAAATAAATAAATAAAGGTAGCCTCACTTTGGAGAGATCTCATTAATGTACTATATTATCTTCTGCTGATCTTTACTTAAACAATTGAAAATTTCTTATGGCTACCCTAATGTTCAAATCATGTGTCTTCAGAAGGGTGGTAATCTTCATACAAAAATTATAGTACTGGAAGTGGGCCTGGTTTGCCTGAGTTGGTGGAGGGAAGGGTTAGGCCCAATTTCAGGAACCCCCTGGGTGGAACACAAACAAATATTACCTCCTGTGTGACCTCCTTGCCCTCTGGTAATGCCAGGTGTTCTCAATTAGTAGAATAATTCAGTCCAGTTCTTGTTTAAGAGAGACTTTGTGAGAGTAGTTGATTAGGTCCATCTTCATTGTGTACTCCAGGGGTCAGCAAACTACTGTTGGGCTTGAAATCTCTTTTTGTAAATAAAATTCCATTGGAACTCAGCCATGTTCATTTATCTGCCTTTTGTTTGGCTGCTTTTAAGCTACAGTAGCAGAGTCCTGCACTTGTAACAAAAACAATATAACCTAAATAACCCTGACATATTATTATCTAGCCCTTTAAGGATTGTTTACCAATCCTTGTTTTATGCCATCAGTTTAGTGGCTTTATTACCACCCGATGTAATGAGTGAGAATAGTGGTAGAGAAGGTATTTAGAGGTATCGACAAGCATTCTGCATAGGGGTGGCAGGTGCATCCTTTGCTATTTCCAGTAGACTTATTTCTAAGAATAAAAGAATGGTGATCAAGTCGTGAATAGAAACATCTGGTAAGAAAAGGCAAGTCCAACAGTCAGTGAAGTTTAAGACACTTATCCTAGTTTGGATGTTCTGTACCAGGGAGTTTTCTTTCATGGAGAATACTCCGGAAGTCATTTTGAAAGACAAATATCATTAATATCTGTCCTTTCCCCATAATTGTAGGGGTCTGTGAATGTTCCCTTCTCATTTGGTACTCTCCCTCTACCTCCAGAAAATTGGTGTATTTCATCCTAATAACTGTGATGTCATCTTTTTTCTCAATTATTTCCTGTTTGCACACAGACTTTTCATAAAAAATGGTGCAAGAGCTACAAGGACATTTTTATAAAACTTACAGAGACTGATTTTGTCCCCCACTTTGGCCTGCATGAACGAGCTGTGTCCTCACAAAGTGCTCATTATCCTTATGATCCAGAATCATATCAATAAAACAAGAAACTCCAGGAGACTGAAACATAATTGAGTCCAAATCCCATAAGCTCCATTTAGGCAAGGCTGCCACACAGGCTGCTCTGGGGAAAAAGAAAGAAGTGTTTTGCCCAGAAAAGGTCAGAATGAAATTTTGAAATTAAAAGTAGGTGTAGGTAATCCCACACGACTTTCATGTTGATCATTACACACAAATCACCCAAGATGATATTATTTCTTTCTTGGAACATATTCATAAAGTGAACAAGCAGCCTGACTAAGGTATATGAACCAGGAAAAGGTGAAGGAGATAAAGCTGGACATCTTTTGAAGTCACATTTGAGGAGATTATTTCAACACTCAGCAACACTGGAAGTCTGTTGATGGTAGAGAGTGAGGAAGATACGCTGAGTTCCTTGACTACCAGGCCATTGTTGAGCATCTTTTGCATACATTTGTCAGGCGGCAAATGGTCCAGTGAGCTGAAAACATGACGCAGATTAATTTCAAGAGCTTCTAAAGTAGTGCCTACATCAGCTGATTAGACTGGAACAATAATAACATGACCTAAAAAAGTATCTACAACACTTTCAGGCAGTCCTAAGAAGTGATCAGAGGCCAAAATAGTCAATGTGCTTGAGGTAAGAATGGACAACCCTCTTTGGCTTTCCCTACTAGGAGACAAGGGGTCAACTTTCAGCAGGAATCACAAGTATTGCATACAGTGCAGGCCCTGGTAACAGAAGTTATTTGCTTTGTGTCCCGTCTGTGATGGTAGACACGGTAAATTTTAGATCATGTCAGGCAGCAATTGTGGCAATCTGTGTGTCTGTCTCAATAATCAGCTTGAGTCCAGTTGATCTGATCAGTTAATGGACTTTCACTATGGGTTTCTCCATGAGTAACCCTGATGTAGTCTTGATATACTTCCATAATTCACAGCTCCAAAGAGTGGTATCTTTAATGTTACTACTCTGTAGTTCTGTAAGTGGCATACCAAACCACTAAGCTGTTGGCAACAGATCAGCAGTCATAATGTGTATATATACATATATACACACACATATATGTACCATGGAGGGGAGTATTGTACAGAGCTATGAGAACAGACTTCGGTTCTGCCCACTTAGCAGAGTAAGCATGTCCATTTTCAGTACTGCATAGCAGGTGCTGAGCTTGAATGACCTAAGCAAACTACAACGAACACTTTCAGATTTCAGGTCAGCAAAGCCATCACCATTTGTTTATGGAACTTCTGCATCTCACGGCCCTATAGAACCAGCACTTAGCTTCAGGAGGTAAAGTCTCCTAAAGGAAGAATTTGATTTTGATGTGCATGCTTGTTGGCCCCTGCACATATTACTAGTTGCTGAATTCGAAGTGACCCTCCTCAAGATAGGAATGTCAGGTCATTCATAGATCAGCCTTTCGGTTTCAGTTAAGAGTCCATTAGAAAGCTAATAGCTGCTTTTCAAAATGGATGTACCTGGTAGCCATATTTGGGGAGCACCAAGTCCGTAATCCCAAGGTGAGTCTCTAGGAGGGGCTTCCTCTCTTCAGCAGAGGTCCCAACTGGCATAGTCATCAGTCAGAGTCAGAAATGCCCAGAGTCCAACATAGCGCTAGGGGTCTCTTTTTGGGGAGAGAAGAAGCATGTCTCTATGTGACATTATTCCCAATAAGGAAAATCTCCTTGAATATTTATGAAGTAGGAAAGTAGAAGCATATAACACATGAATTCCAATTATATACTCAATGTAGGAAGCAACAACAGTATATTAAGTTGGTATAAAGGGACCCAGCTACATGTCACGTATCTTTCCCTCCCCCACTGAGACCCCCACCAAATAGTTGAATCTGAGCATTTTCCCCTCTTCGCCCAGGGATGGATAGGTGCTATATCCAACAAAGCCGTAGAAGTCTGAGTCCCTCCCTTCCCCAAGGTTTCTCAGAATATTGATACGTGCCTAGGGTGTTTAGTCTCTCTTATGGCAGGAATCCTTCTTGTTAAGGCAGCTGATGCCAGGGAAAAGGGGAAAGGTGAGAAGGGATTGTGGATCCAGAGACCTACTGTACAGCAATGAGCAAGGCACTTTCTGTTTCAAGTAGCTACTATCAAGTTCAACCAAGCAAATCTGGTTTTGGTCTACTCCAAGCTCTATATCTTCATGGGTAACACCATTTATTTCAGCTCAGACTGATTCTTTCACTTTTTATTTTTTTAACTTTGATAGTTGAAGGAATATCTCTGTATGAATATTATAGAAAAAAAGCCTTCCAATATTTCCAAGCGTTGAAGAATGATTGTGTTTGTGTTAAAACTTTGAGTGGCACTTGCTTCAGGAAAAAAAGGGTGTTTATTTGCTTTCTATTAAGGTTCTTTAAAAATTGGTTGGAATAAATGCTAGTTGAATTTTTACTTCATGACTTGAAAAGCAAGCTGATTTTCATCCTGCCTTCTCAAGGAGTGCAGTATGTTTAAAATACTACTTTTGCCTGCTTTTTGATTTGCTATGAAAAAGAAAAATAAATATTTTAAGGACACCTGGAAAATTTTGAAATACATTTTATATGCATATGGAAATTAAAGCCAAGAGACTAAAAAAAAGTCATTCTTTATTTTGGTTAATTTTGTTTTGTTTTGTTTACTATGGCACTTAGTCCAATATTCTCTCTGCATAGTTATAATGCAGCCTTGCTAATGTAACCAGAATAACTCTTCATTGATAATGAGAAATTAACAGCTGAAAAAAATCAATACCATAAATAGGTAATATAATTTTAATGAAAGGCCACAATCTGAAGGCTGGATATTGAATTAATATCTGGAGAGTGTGTGCATAGATGATTGTGGGAAGGATCCCTAAACATCAGTCTTCCTCACAGTTACATTTACATGCATGAGAAACAGGACTCCTACTTACACTAAGACTAAACCTAATTAGTGTCTATGTAGAAAAGAGTGAAGATGGGAAAACAAAGACAAATGTGAAGAGAAAATGACTGATAATTAGCCAAAATTGAATTAAATACATCAATTCACTGAGTCCCAAGCATAAGTAACTACAAATAAATAAATAAGCAAATTAATTAATTAATCAAATTGATGTTGGTATTTGAAAAAAGAAAAGCTTAAATAGCAAGAAACTAAACTTCTACCTTTAGAATATAGCAAAATAAGACTATATTAAACACAAACTGTAAGAAAATAAAAATAAATGGAAATAAAACAGAAAACAAAAGGAGAAAGTTAACAAAGTCTAAAATTATTAATTTTTAGGAAAGATTTTGATAAACCACTAGCAAGACAATTTTCAATTTTTTTTTTTAAGATTATACTTCAAGTTCTGGGATACATGTGCAGAACGTGCAGGTTTGTTACATAAGTATACATGTATCATGGTGGTTTGTTGCATCCATCGACCCACCATCTACATTAGGTATTTCTCCTAATGCTATCCCTCCCCTAGCCCTCCACGCCCTGACAGGCCCCAGTTTATGATGGTCCCCTCCTTGTGTCCATGTATTCTCATTGTTCAACTCCAGCAAGACCATTTTAAAAAAATACACACAGAAAACAAAATTTGCCAATATCAGAAATTAAAAAGAATACATATCCTCCACACACAAAAAATATTCTACTGGAAATTCTAACACTGAAATAAAGCAAAGAATAAAACACAAAGAATTTGAAAAGGAAGAAGCAAAAATGTCTTTATTTCTCAATACATAATAATGTACATAGAAAATCCTATGAAATCTAAAACTTATAAGTTAATTAGTTAGCTTATAGCCTATATTCGCAAGTAATTGTATTTCTTTATAATAGCAATAAAAAATTAAACCTGAAATAAAACATAATATCAAATACCCAGAAATAAATCTGCAAAATTTTGCAAGACATTTACACTAAAAATTATGAAACATTGACCAAGAGTATTTAAAGAAGAACTAAATAATGGAGAGGTATATGTTCATGATTTTCAAATTTTAGTCTTAAGATATCCATTTTTCATAAATTTACAGATTTAATAATCAAAAATCTTAAATTTTTAAATTTTTTTTAGAGCCTTTTGAAGAAATTGATAAGGTGATCCTAACATTGTGTAAAGATCTTATATAGCCAGAACAATTGAAAGAGCAAAGAAAAAGATTGGATGAAATATTTTACTGACTTCAAGGCTTTTTTGATATTGGCATAAGGATTGACAAATAGATTCATGGGACATAATTAGGAGTCCAGAAGTCAACCAAGAGGCATAGAGTGGGGCTGGTTATTAACCAACATGCCAATCAATTCGGTGGTGAAATATTTAAGCAATATTGCTGAACCAATTGGGTGCCTGTATGGAATCAAAACAAAAATAACTTTTACTCTCATCTCTCACTACACACAAAAATTAATTCAAGATTTATCACATACTAAAACTAAAACCTTAGAATTAGAAATCTTTTAGAGGAAAACATAAGACATTATCTTCATAACTTCAGGATATATAAAGATTTCTTAGGTACCAAAAAGAACATTTTGGACTTTCTCAAAATTAAAACATTCTGCTCATTAACATACAACATTAAGAAATAGACAAACTACAGACTGTGCAATAAATTCTAAAACATAGATCCGAAAAACATAAAATATGTGCAATATGTAAAGTGTTCAAAGAATACACATGTTTAAAAACTCTTAAAAAGCAACAGTATGAAACCAAAAACAATTTTAAATGGGTGAAAGCCTTGTCCAGACCATTCACATAAGAAGATATATAAATGGCAAATAAACTGTGCAACTTTATTAGTCCGCAGAAAAATGCAAATTTAAATTACAAGGAGATGCCAATCTGCATCCACTAGATTGGCTGAAGGCAAAGACTGACAATACAATTGCACCTCTGATACTTTGCTGGTTGGAATGAAAATATACAGCCACTTTGGAGAGCTGTTTGGCAATTTTTTACCAAGTTAAATATCTACTTACCTTGTATACCCCACCCATTTCACTCCAGAAAAATGAGAATGTATAGCCACATGAATTCTTGTACAAGAATATTCATAGCAGCATTATTCCTCATATCCAAAACTGGAAGCAACTCTAATGCCCATCATTTTGAGAATGGTTAAATGAATTTTGGTACAGTAGAATATTAGTGAGCAAAATAAGTAATGAACTATTGAAATATGAAGAAACACTGTGTTAAGTGAGAAAAGCCTAACATTTAAAAATGAGTAATACTGTATGATTCCATATATTTTAAGTCCAGGAAATACAAAACTAAGCTATCGTGGTCAAAATCAGACAGTGGTCACATCTATGTGTCTGGGGTAGATGGTCTGGAAAGCGACACAAAATAACTTTTAGTGGTAATAGAAATATCCATTATCTTGTTTTGAGTGATAGTAACAGTGGAATACAGTAAACAATCCTTTAAGCATTTATGATCTGTTTATTTTATTATATGTAAATTAAACTTCAATAAAAAATTACAATATAGAACAACTCATCAAATATTTGAAGACAAAAAAGGTAAAAGAAAGGAAAAAGGAAAAAAAGCAATTTACACAAATATCATAATTTTAAACTAAACACATAATTGAATCATGATGATTTAGAGATTACTGAGTCATAAAAAAAAAGGTGAGAATTTAATTTGGTGGCCACTGAGAACCCAAATTTGAAAGTATATTAGAATCTCTAGAAGAGCTTTTTAGTAATTGGAATGCCTGGGACTCATTCCAAAACCATTCAATCAAAATTTTGCAGGGTGCATAGCAACATATATATATATTTAAAACTCCACAGGTGCTTCTGATAAGCCAGCTTTGTTCCTTGATGAGGCATCTGGAAACAACAAATTTCAACAGGTCTCTTCTTCTGCATCTTTGATTGACAGTTCTCTTTCCCCTGCCAGAAAGACTCTAAGTGATGCAGAATTCATTACTTTTTGATGCAATTTTTTTCATTTTTAGACACTGGACATTTCTAGTTGTCAAAAAGTATATATGAAACTGAAAACACACACATTGATCAAAATGAGCCATTTTCTGGAATAATATTAAATAAGTAATCTGTTTTGCTTACAGTCATTTATCAATAAGTAAATAAAATGATACCTCTCTAAACTTACCCTAGATGTCTACTGCGTAAGCACCACAAACAGTTTACCATTTTTGAATTTGATGTTAATTTCAGATACCTCACCTTACTAAGTGCCTTTATCCCTTGCTATTCTAGTTTTTCCATCTCTCTGTATGAGAAGATAAGACCTGACATATTTCCTGATTACAAAATATGCCACGTGTTGTCTTGTTGCTGTAGAGAGATGTGAGATATTTACCTCTTTTTAAAATACAAAACACTTGTACTGTGTTTTCTTTATCATAATTTTTGCTTTTCAATTTTATGTTTTACCTTCATTGTGTTAATGATATTGACCAACCCTTCCAATTTTGCATTGTTCTCAAGTGGCTTAACATGCTAGTCATGATTTCAACCAAATGCCTTCCAAGAGGAGGCATTGTCAAACAGGTGGATTATGGTATTGAAAGAGGCTCATTAAACGCAATTGGCAGTCGTTCCAGGCAGACTCACCATCAGAGAGGTCTAAGCAATGAATTAAGACAGATATATCTGACAATGGCTAGATGCCATGATAAAAGAGTCTTGCAACTGAAATAATACAGAAACCAGAAAGTTATAAGAGGAGGTGCTCGTTAGAATAGAAAAATAGTAGGTAAATTGTTTTAATGGAATTATTCTCTTTTGAGAGTACTGATGAGAGAAAAATTAAATTTCAGGGCTGGAAAAGCTGGGTAGAACTGATTTACTAGAATGAAGCAAACAGTAAGGTTGACAATGTGCTCTTCATCAAATGTGCTACTTGAGTTCTTTAAGTTTCCTCGCCTAGTAACAATAACAACCCAATATTGGGATGGATATATTCGTAGATCTATTAGAATGGATTCAGCTGTAGAGATTGGAGGGATACTTCAATGACAGGGAGCTGAACAGTTTATTATGATAATGATGCAGGTACATGAACTTGATGAAAATAGTTATTCTCTTACCATATCCTCACCTCTACTTCTATTCATGTGTTGGCTTCATTCTCAGTCAAGTTAGCAGACCCTGGTGACCTAAAGCATATCCTGACAGATGATTGTGTTAAAGAAAGATCATTTCCTGTGTGTGTGTGTATGTGTGTATGTGTGTTTGTGTGTGTGTGTATACATATAATATCATATACATAGGGATTTTTATCCATACATCAAATATTACATGTTGTTTGGGTCCTTTTCCATTCTTAAACCAAATAATTTGGTCAAGTATATGGAGGGCTCCGAGTTACCAACCTGAGTTACATGATGACTCTTTGGTAGAAGGGTGATGGGTAGGCATACATAGATACATGTACTTCCTTTTTTTGGTTTGAAAGCAATCTTACTTATAAGAAAAATTGAGGAAATTATAATTGTTTTATTATAATTCATTATTTTTAAATCCCTTTTAAAACATACCTTTTGAAAGTTTAGTTTATATTTGTTGGTTTCATTTTGTTTTGGTCAGCTAAAAATTATTTTATGGTCTTAGCCTTTCTGTTATTTTTCTTATAGTTTCAAGATAGCCTTTACTAGTCTACAACAAGGTTGTTGACCTTATATAAATCTCCACTGTAATTTGTTAAACTGTTTCTGAAAATCAGAGACTTAGATATGCATAATAAGTATTGACAAAATATCTTAGCATGGAAATGGCTATATCCAGTATGCTGGGTAGATAATATGTACACTTTTTGTTACCCATATGCACAAAAACAAAGAAAAAAATCAACTTTAGGGATGAATCAGAGGGTTATTTATGGGCTCCACTGCATACTGAAAACATTGATTTAATGTTTTCAAACTAGAGTCAGTACATAGTCTAGTGATCTAAGCTACTTAAGCAGCACTCTTCACCGTATCACTCTTTACTTACAATTTAATTGTCACATGTCCTTTTGAAATGAACATTGAAGGACCATCCTCATGAATGCATTCCTAAGAATCACAATGTTTATTCTGTGTAGTCTTGATGTAGGTTTAATCAAGACCCATGAAATGGACACATTCCTCTTAATTGATTGCAAATGTTTATGATTACCCAGAGAGTGTTTTCAAATGTCTGATGACTATAATATTACTGACTTTCTCTCTAGACAGTCTTAAAGCTGTTTATTACTCATTTGGCTACTTTCCAGCTTTCAGTTGTCTCATTTACTTCAGTGTGCATCAATAAGCATATAATTAATCCAAACATCTTATTGAACTATTTCCTTTACATTAGTATATATGATGTTAAGTAGGTAAAATTTGTATATTCTACTACTTTGGATTTATTCATCAGTAAAATGTTCTTAACAAATATTGATCAGCATCACTGTAAAGATGCCTCTTATACTGAAATATTATGATCTCATGCTCAGATCACAAGTTATTTTCAAATAGAAATTCAATCTCAGTGATGGGCCACTGTTGCCAGACCGTGTCACCTCAGAAATCTAGTATAGCATATAATTATCTTTATTTTTTAAATACAAAGTAAAAATGCAGCACAAATGCCAGAAAAAAATAAATGACTCAAATTCTTTTTGAAGTGAAGTTTTTTCTAAGCAAGATTTTTTAAATGGCTTATGGTTAAAAGTTTTATTTTCTCAGGAAGCAAGCCATTTATAAAGTATGTTTTGCTATTCACATGTTGGGAAAAGTCTCTTCAGCTCAATGATGTATCTCATGTATCCAGCAGTCTGACATACTCCTTCCTATTTTTAAAAAAAGTCCAAGGTTTCAAATATTAATTTTAATGCTTGGCATTCTGCCATAATTTCAGAAACACCAAGACTGGCTGAATATAGTACTGAAGACTTTTTCTACTCCAAGTGAGGTCTTAAAATGTATTACATGATTAAAAAGATTAAATGTGCCTAATCTACACAGAGGAGGAAGAAATGAGTAGAGGAAAAAAATAAGACACAAAAACTTAGTGACATATCTCTTTTCCTATTGAATTCAGTATTTTAAAAGTAATATTTCAAAACAATAATCAGAGTGAGAATTACTATTTTGATGTATTCCAGAGAATGCCACTAAATTTTGTTAAATTGCAACTATAGTTTGGAAAATGAGTAGTATTGCTGGATACCTCTATCTGGAATACGGTTTGTGATATCATCAGATGGTATAGATAATATACTCCATGGGGGCAAGAATTGTTTTTTGGTTTTGCTCAACATTTTCTTTCAGTACCTCTCACAGTGCTTGGCACATGGTAAGCAAAGACTTGAAAGAGATTTATTTGTTTTGTTTATGTTTCTTAAATTTTTAACATTGATACATATGACATGTACATATCATATTTTCAGGGTACATATTATAATTTGATAAATTCATATAATCAAATCAGGGTAGTTGGGATATCCATCACCTTAAATATTTATCTTTTCTTTGCAATAGCAACATTTGAATTATTTTCTTTTAGCTATTTTGAAATGTACAATCAATTGATCTTAACTATAGTCACCCTACTGATTTATTGAATACCAAGTCTTATTTCTTCTAAGGGTATATTTTTACCCATTAATAAACCTCTTTCCATTCCCTTAACCCCTCTACCCTTCTTGGCCCCTGGTCATCACCAGTCTGCTCTCTATCTTCATGAATTTCACTTTTATATGTTGAGAAATATCTACTTGGATGCCGACCACTGGTATGGAATGAGCAATAGCGTGTCATATTTCTGATTAAAAGCCTTTTTTGGGGTCAGTTTAGAAATATACATTAAATTCTAATATTTCCTAGGATTTTTTTCTACCCTAATCTACTTTAATATAAACCATTTTAGTAGAGAGATTAAAATTAATCTTACTTTACAGATGATAGTAAAGTCATTATTTTACGTGATTTAATAAAATGAATCATTAAGCTTCAATCAGCCACTACCTCTTGGAGGATTGTTGTGGGAAACTGGCCTAAATAAGTAACACAATACAGATATCTGAGAAATCGATGGTTGCTAGAATGTTATAGACATCAACTTTTAGTTCCTATCAGTATTTTATTCCATTTTCCTATTAGACAATGGCAGAAGAAAATCAAGATAAATGTTGTTATTAGCATTATCACATTAAAATATCATTTCCTGTTTAAATGTTAATTTCTTCCACTAAACTGGAAGCACCTCAAAGACAGGAACTGAGCCTTCATCTTCCTTATCAAAGTATCAGATGTTTGCTTTAAAAAAATGTATTAATCAAGACCCTTTCTCTTACAAATAGCAGAAGTTTACTTCAAAATAGCTTTTTTAAAATTGACTCATGTAATTTGAAAGTCTAGGGAACAGCTGTCTTGCCTCCATTTCACTTTAGTTACTTTCACACTAGACATGTTGGCTGCTGCAATCGCAAAACTACCGCATTGGGACAACTTGTGATACACAAGAAAGACCACTTCTTCTGATTATCCATATTTCACATTTCAATCTTCACTGTAATTTGTTAAACTGTTCCTTAAAATTAGAGACCTAGATATGCATAATAAGTATTGACAAAATATCTTAGCATGGAAATGACTAAATCCTGTATGCTGGGTAGATATGTACACATTTGTTACCCATATGCACAAAAACAAAGAAAAAATCAACTGTAGGGATGAATCAGAGGGTTATTTATGGGCTCCACTGCATCCTGAAAACATTGATTTAATGTTTTCAAAGTACAGTCAGCACTATCCCTTAAAAAATTACTTAGGCCAGAGGACATGGAGAGTTCGAACTAACCAGCCCGGGACTCATGACCATCCAGCAATGCAACCTAGAGAGTTGGGCACATGTAGAAAACAAGGGAGGCATCCAGATTTATTTCTTAAATGAAAAGTGGCATCTTGTTGTTTGAATAAAGGAAAAGAAATATTGGGAAGATTAAAAATAAAAGACATCAACTACTTAGCCACCAGTATAACCCTGTTAACTTGGAACTACGATTCTAAGTTAACAGGGTTATACTGATGGCTAAGTAAGAATCCAAACCTAGTTTTCTTACACCAAATGCAGTGTGTTTTCCTCTAGATAAAAAAGTTGTTTTCTAAATGAAAGATGGAAATGTTGACTGCAAATGATTTATAAAGGCTTTACATATCATCAAAGCACCCTGAAAACCAAAACAGTAACTTTTGACTTGATAAATGTAAGGAAAAATTCAGGATGGACTCTGGTCCTGTGCCACAGAAATCCCCCTTCAAAACTGAAGGCTGTCTTCTCCCAAATGCTGAGAGGACTTGCCGCTGACTACCTTCCTTATGAGTTACCCTCTGCTTAGGAGAACCACCTCACCAAAGGCCACACAGGGGTGTAAACTTCCTCCTTCCACCAGCGCTAACTTGGGATAACTCTGAAGACCATCCCACTTCCAGAGCTCCCTGCAGGTCTTCGCTGAAACTGCATCGTAGCCTCCCTCTGCTGGCTCTTTCTTGTTCCCTTCCCTTGTGGCACAGTGTTATTCCCAAGAACAGTCCCTGATAGCCTCTCTGGTCTCTAATCTCCACCCCAGAGTCTGCTTCTTGGGAACCCAACCTTCTACAGTTAATACGCTTTTCTTAGGCCTGAAGGACAATTAAATAGTAACTAAAACAATGAAAGGTTTTCAGGGAAAGTATTTATGTGTTTGCTATCTTTTTATCTAAAATTTTCCTCTCTTTTAAATAAAACCTCACATTACTTTTTAGCATGGAAATATTTATACCTTACCCTGTTATACAGTCTGGATAAGAAAAAAATCAGTAACAGCAGGGACGATATGCTAATCCAGGTTCTCCAATAACTACTTTTAAGGGAGGCAAGCAGAGTTGACTAAGAGATTATAATCTTGGCAGTGTGCAGAATGTTTTCAGTATGTGCATTTACTGAGAGGAGAGAGAATTCATAATCTTTGACTTTCTCAAAAGAGTCTGTAACACAAAGAAGGTTAAGAAATTGGAGCACTGGTTCCCAAATAGTCTCTTAAGAAGCATCAAGTGAGAGAAAATCCCTTGTTTTTTTTTTTTTTTTCCTGAGAGTTTCTGATCCCATAGAAATGGGATTGAGCAAAAATCTTCATTTCCGACAAGTTTTCCAGATGACTCCAAAATAAAACTCAGTGGATTACAATTTGGAAAAATACAGACTTATGGATTAAAATATAGTTCTATGTTAGTTTCTATTGCTGGTGTATAAAATTACCACAAATTTAGAGGCTTAAACAATACAAGTTATTAGTAGTAATTTTTAGATCACAAGTCTGAAATGGAATCTCAGTGGACTATAATCAGTGTCAGGAATGCTGTGTTCTCTGGTGGCTCTAGGGAAGAGTCAATTTCCTCGCCTTTTCCACCTTCTAGAAACAACCCACCTTTCTTCACTCAAGATCCCTTTCCCCCATCTTCAAAGCTAGCAGCCTTGCATCTCTCTGAAGATGCTGGGTCTCAACACATTCTTCAGATGTTAGACCTCCCTTTGATGCTCCTGTTCTGTCTCCCTCTTCCAATTTTAAAGACTGTGATTACACTAGAACCACCCAAATAATGTGGGATAATCTCCCTATTTTAAGATCAGACAATTAACAGCTTTAATTCTACCTGCAGCCTTAATTTGTCTTTGCTGTGTAATCTAGTATATTCACAGATTACAGGGATTACCATGTGAGCATTTTGGGGAGACCAATATTCTGCCTACCGCAAGTTCTTCATAGTGCCATGGAAAAAAATCTTCCCCCTCCCCCAATCTTATGTTTAATAACTCAATTAATGAGCCTTCCACCACCTGTTGTTATGTAATTATCTGGTCAGTAGAATAAATTACTGGAAACTACAGAAACTTCTTTTAGCTTTCTGTTATCCATAAACAGCACCCAGTCACACCCACTCACCTGGAAGCACCTTGAGGTCAGGAGCCATATATTCTTTATTTCTGAAACACAGATAACTCATCTCATTGGCTGCCAGCTAATCAGCATACAGATAATGTGGATGAATGATTGTGATGTGTGATGATGTTCATGTTCATTGAACAAAACCAAAGGCTTACTCTCTTTTATTTTTTTATTTTTTGACATGGAGTCTCCCTCTGTTGCCCAGGCTAGAATGCAGTGGTGCCATCTCGGCTCACTGCAACCTCTGCCTCCTGGGTTCAAGCGATTCTCCTGTTTCAGCCTCCTGAGTAGCTGGGACGACAAGCATGCGCCACCACACCCAGCTAATTTTTTATATTTTTAGTAGAGATGGGGTTTCACCATGTTAGCCAGGCTGGTCTGAAACACCTGACCTCAGGCAATCTACATGCCTTGGCCTCCCAAAGTGCTGGGATTACAGGCATGAGCCACTGCGCCCAGCCTACTCTCTTTTTTAATGACTTTTACACAGAGCAGCTCCTAAACAGCATGGCTCTGAATCTTCTCTCATTGAACTTACCAATTGCCACATATCATGGGTATTTGGTGTCATTTCCTCAAATAAGCAAAACTATTTATGCTTAACTCCTTCATTCCATGAGTCTACCTTGTAATTTACATTTGCCATTTTGGGTAGCTAGCCATCAGTGAAATTTAGGCAATCTGGCCTATTGGTGGGAAGAATGGTGGTCTCTTAACAAATAGTCATGTTCTGTTACTAACAATAAAGGAATTACAATATGTTAGACCCTACACTAGATTTTGTATATACACAGCAAACACACACAGACACTTTTGCAAAATCAATCTTTGAAGACTTCTATAAGATAAATATTTTTTGCTGGGAATGGTGGCTTATGCCTGTAATCCCAGCACTTTGGGAGGCCAAGGCAGGTGGATCGCCTGAGCTCAGAAGTTCAAATCAGCCTGGCCAACATGGCAAAACCCTGTCTCTACCAAAAATACAAAAGTTAGCCTGGCATGGAGGTGTGCACCTGTAGTTTCAGCTACTCAGGAGGCTGAGGTGGGAGGATCACTTGAGCCTGGGAGGTGGAGGTTGCAATGAGCTGATATCATGCCACTACACTCCAACCTGGGTAATAGAGTGGGATCCTGTCTCAAAAATAAATATAAACAAATAAATTCTTCATTTACAGTTGAGGAGAAATTTTCAAAAAATGTTACAGTCACATATCTAAGAAGCGACAACCAGAATTCCAGTGTTAGGAAACAGAGGGGTTATAGTGGTCTTTGTCACATCACTTTTCAGTATACATATCACTCTGATCAAAAATTAAAGCTAAAAAAAGTTACATAGTTTCAAATTAAGGAGAATTAATTTATTAGATCTAAAAAAAATTTTTTTGAGGTGGCATCTCACTCTGTCGCTCATGTTGGAGTGCAGTGACATGATCTCAGCTCACTGCAACCTCCACTTCCCAGGTTCAAGCGATTTTCATGCCTCAGCCTGGGTAATTTTATGTATTTTTAGTAGAGACGAGGTTTACCATGTTGGCCAGGCTGGTCTTGAACCCCTGGCCTCAAGTGATCTGCTCACTTCAGCCTCCCAGAGTGCTGGAGTTTCAGACACGAGCCAGCCCACCCAGCCCCAATTTAAAACATACAATCAAACACGTCACTTCCAGACTTAAACTGCTTTTCATTCTGCTCACATATCCAGTCACCCACTTAAGGCAGATCCTCTACTTGAAACTTTCAATAAATTAAAGCTGTATTTAGAATAAAATTAAAACCTCTTCCTGTGTCTCACAGAGATCTACACAACCTGACTCTTCCTCTCCATCCAGCTTCATGTCTCACTAGCTAGGCTGCAACCACAGTGGTCTCCTATAGATTTTTGATCCACAGGCTCTTTAATGTCCTGGGCATTTTCTGAGCTGTTGCCTTTTCTCCTTATCTATTTGCTTGGATAATGTCTTCTTATCCTTTACCTCAGAGTTTAAATACTAGTTTTGCAGAGAAACCTTCCTCTAAGTAGAATAGATCCTCCTCCTCACCCTGTTATCATCTACCAATTCGTTCATTGTTTTCTTCCAAACACTTAGTGTGCTTTGGTTTTAGTTTGTTTACGTGTTTATTGTCTGTTTTAATGTTTGGATGGGTATTCATCGATGTGCTCCTAGCTCCTAGCATTGTGTCTAATATTCAACAAATGTTTTTGGAGAACAAGTTTTTTCTCAAAGTGAAAATGTAAACTAGCACTGGTATTTTATTTTTGTAATCAGAAGATTTCACAGAGAATAAGTAATCTGAAACTTTATTCTCTAGTCATGCTCTGTTTTCTGAGCATCTTGGATCTATTTCAATGTAACTTTTGTTTTGTTTGCCTTGTATTCAGATGTACAATTTAAGTAACTCAAATAAAGAACAACTTACAATTTGAAATCAATAATCTGCTCCATCTGCTCTGACATGTATTTTTTTTTTCTTTTTTTTTTTTTTGAGACGGAGTCTCACTCTGTCACCCAGGCTGGAGTGCAGTGGCATGATCTCGGCTCATTGCAACCTCCACCTCCCGGGTTCAAGCGATTCTTCTGCCTCAGCCTCCCAAGTAGCTGGGACTACAGGTGTGTGCCACCACGCCTGACTAATTTTTGTATTTTTAGTAGAGATGGGGTTTCACCATATTGGCCAGGCTGGTTTCAAACTCCTGACCTCGTGATCTGCCCCCTTCAGCCTCCCAAAGTGCTGGAATTACAAGCATTAGCCACCACACTGGGCCTCTGACATGTATTCTAAAGGTATCATTGTTTCTGGGGTGAGGCCCAAGCTTGTGTATTTTTGATAAGTTTCTCAAATGATTCTGATTCACATCAAAGTTTAAGAACATCTGCTTAGCATGTACATAGTCTTGTTATTGTACCTCTACCAGCGTCAACCAAATTCCATCAAATTTAACCCTTTGCTTAATTCATGTTTCAGAGTCTTACACCCTTATGTACATTCTGACTTGGATATGGAATGAATACATAACACCTTTATTATTCCACCTCTTTTATTTCATCCTCTGCCCTAGCTGAGGATTTTATTCTTTTAACCTGCTTTGATGGTAGCATCCTGAGTTTACCACATAATTAATGATAAGAAATGTAAGATAGAATTTATACAGTATATATGTTGTAAAGATTTTTAAAGTCATCAGATAAGCAAACATATAATATTTACAACAACTATTTTAAAATGAAAGCAATCAGAAGAAGAAAGCAAAATTGTTATTTTAGTCAATTTGTAACCTTGCAAATATAAATGTTTATAAGAGTAAATGTAGTTTCTAGATTTTTGGCTATTTGTTTTCCTGTTCTGTAGATTTACTTATTGCTTTTTCTGGTTTGTATGTTGAAAAATACATAAATTAACTATTACCATTGAGAGGCAAATTTTACATGCAGGCAAGCACACACTATTAAGGATTTTGAGATCTAGTCTATTCATAAGTTCCCTACAATCCCATTTACTTGTTTCTCTAGTATTTGCCCTTTAAATATTTTATTCTTTGGATATGTAATGAAAAATAAAGTTCATGATATAGTAAAAGAAAATCTACTATATTAAGATTATAGCATAATGTATATGAAGCTTGTATTGTGCCAGATACGTATTTCAGATATCTTCTTCTATAAACAAGCAATCTGATACTAAGAAGAAATATTTGTGATATTTCAGACATTTAATGTTACTTAAATACACATCAAAGTACAAATGATAAACTCTTTAGATTGAATTTTACTTTTCTTATTTAAATGTGACGTGGACACTGGACATTTTAATTTGATAAATTTCTAGAACTTTGCTTATTTTGGAATAAGTATGTAAATATTTTGCTGATCATCATGCATTCAAAAATGTAACTTAACATTTTCTAAAATGCTGAAATATGTTTTGAAAAAATATGTTTTGCACATTAAGTATTTTCTCCTTACTAGGGCAAACTTGGTATCTCCTACCAACTTTTCCAAATTTAGCTAAGGAGGTAATAGTCATTAAATAGATTAAAATTCAGCTTTTATTTGTGGTCTAAGTGACCTGAGGCCCTTTGAAGATAACCTTTTGAAACTTTCTGTTTAACTGATAAAAGTCAAGTTTAGTGATACTGTTGCCTATTTTAAGAAATATTCATAATCTTGATTCGGATTCATCAGTCATCAATGATATTCATGCTTACATGAGGTTAATATTACTCTTTAAAATGCTAAGGAAAATAGGGAATGTCTTTCCCTTCTTGTTTTGCTCTAGAGAAATGGGGCATCTCTCCAACCACCTCCGTGTGCCCTCACCCAACCAACATTTCTAGGATTGACATCATTTAGGTTCCATGTAGATAAAAAGAAATCCATTTAAAAAATAACAATTCCTACATTTTTCATGTGAACACTTCAAAATGTACCAAACCTTAAACATATTTGAGAGTTCTGTCAGCTACTCAGTTGGTAATTTTAGACAGCCTACAATGTGGAACAATAATCTATTCTGATATAGGTGAAATAGCTTATGCCTTCCTTCTGTACAATAATTCACATGTATTTTGATGGACTTTTGATGTTTCCAGATATCCGTGGAATACAGGAGTTCTTGGACAAAGTGTCTCAGCAGGGAATGGATGTTGCACTTCAGAAGGTAGAAAACAACATCAATAAAATGATCACCACTCTCTTTGACACCATGAGAATAGAAGAACTGAATCGCTATCGAGACACTCTTAGGCGAGCGATCCTTGTTATGAATCCTGCTACAGCCAAATCCTTCATTACTGAGGTAAGTGAAAATTGTCTTGGGGTGAGAGTTGTGCAAAATAATTAAAAGCTTTGGAATAGACTCTACAGAGGAGATGAAAATTAAGAGCAGTGTGAGGGAATTAACTACACAATTCTTGTTAACACTAATGGAGGTAGCATAGTGAATGCCTCGCTCATCTCATTTACCCCTTGCTGTCCAGTTAATTGCTGAGAACATTTGTATTTACATATATTTGGGCACATAGACAGAACAATTTTAAGAAGTCTTATAGAAGTTTAAAAGTGCTGTTGACCTGAATGAATCTGGCAAGATCAAGAATAAATTCACAAGTGCACAGCTCTCTAACTAATCCTTAGTATTTTTTGTAAGTTAAAATTTTACTTCTGAAAAAAAATTTACTTGAATCAGGATAATATTGCCTAAATATGATTACTGTTACAAAACATATACAGATTTATATCTTCTCTGTGAACTTTGTACCAACACAAATAATTAAGTGTCTGAAACTCTGTAAAATGATGACCACTGTACATTTTATGATGCTGCATCCTCAAATTTTTAAATGTATCTGTTCATTTAGTTAGAAGCTCTGAAACTTAGTAAAAATACAATTAAGATTTTCTAGTGATTGGTATAACAGCTCTGTGTTCTAAAATGCCTGCTATTGCCTTGTAAAAGTTTATTGTCAAGTTGCCCCACTTCAAGTTTTTAATGTTACATAGTAATAGAACTGGTCATGACGTTACATACTTTCACATGGAATTTTAAAAAATATTTTAAATTTGAGGAAGGGAATTTATTTAATACTTTTTTTTTTTTTGCTTCATTTCACTATTATGCTTCTGTTAGCTCCTGAAGTATTGCTATAAAGATTCCAAATTAGGAACATGTTAGAAGTTCTTTGACACTCACATTATAGTTGGTATCAAAAAACATAAGGCAGAATATAAATCACTAGGAAGGGTAAAACTTGTGGAAAACCGTCAGTAATATAAAATTTTTCATTTTAATAGGAAACTTCATTATGCAGTTTAAAGACAAATATAAACATTTTACTTTTTGAGTTCAGCAAATGACTTAGGGAATCTTATTGAACTACTACATTTTTTCATAATATAAAATATTTACAATTTTAAAGAAGTTGGTTCTTTCCTTCAAGAAACACAAATCTGGAAGATGGAAGCAAGTCCACAGAGGATGTAATATAAATTAGGATGTTAAAATTGCAGTAGAGGAGGTTGAAGCATCTATGGTTATTTTTGTTGGAGGAGATCAGAGAAAACTTCACTGAGCAGGTATATTTGAACTGGACTTTGTGTCATGGGTTAGGAATTTATAAAAGAGAAGTGGTATTGATATGGTTTCGCTCTGTGCCCCTACCCAAATCTCATCTTGAATGGTAATTCCCATGTGTTGAGGGAGGGACCTCGTGGGAGGTGAGTGGATCATGGGGGCGGTTTCCCCCATGCTGTTCTCATGATAGTGAGGGAGTTCTCACGAGATCTGATTGTTTAAGTGTGGCAGTTTCCCCTGCGCTCTCACTGTCCTGCTGCCTTGTGAAGATGGTGCTTGCTTCTCCCTCCACCATGACTGTAAGTTTCCTGAAGCCTCCTCAGCCATGTGGAACTGTGAGAACATTAAACTGTTTTCCTTTATAAATGACCCATCTTGGGTAGTTCATTATAGCAGAGATAATGCTAGTGTATTCCTTTGCTAGAGCTGCCATAGGCTTAAACAACAGAAAGTTTGCATCTCACAGTTCTGGAGGCTAGAAATCTAAAATCAAGATGTTGGCAAGATTGATTCCTTCTGAGGGGTGTGAGGGAAGGAACTGTTCTAAGCCTCCCTCCTTGGCTTGTAGATGAATTCTTTTTCCAATGTCTATTCACATTTTCTTCTCTTCGTGTTTGTTTGTGTATCCAAATTTCCTTTTTCTATAAGGACATGAGTCGTTTGGATGAGGGTTCACCCTAATGACCTAATTTTAATTTGATTACCTTTGTAAAGACCTTATCTCCAATAAGGTCATATTCTAAGGTACCAGATATTAGGAATTCAACATATAAATTTGAGAAGGAGGTAGTGATGGCACAACTTTACCCATAACAGGTACCATTAGCTGTTATGAGCACATAAGGCAGAGGAGTATGTTTGAGAGTTCAATTTGGATCCTGTAAAATTTGAGCTAGCAGTGGATTCTTCAGGTGGTGTTAACTATGTTTTAACACCTTTATAGTACTTACTATCTTCTTACTACTTACTGCTTTCTTTTCTAGGACCTTTTTAAAAAATGAACTCATATAATCTTCATAAAAAGCCTTTGAGTTGGTACTAACATCATCCTTGTTTTGTAGATAAGAAAACTGAGGTGTATAGGGTTTAAGTTGTCAAGATGACACAACTAGGAAGAGACAGATCTGGGATTAATTCCAATAAGTTTGTCTCTAGAGTTTGTGCACTTAACCTTGGTTCCCAGACAAGTTGGTTATAAATGCATGACTGGAGACCAGGAAAAATCAGTGCTCGAGATGTAGTTTATTTGTTTTTCATCAGTTTAATATGCATTGATTTACTAGTTCATTGGTTTTCCAGTTCATCCTAGAAACTATGCTAGGCACTAGCGATACAATGACAACAAAGATCCCATTCCTCTTCTCAAGTTTATAGCCTGGTGTTGGAGAAGGAAAATGAAAGAGTGTCAGCATTATAAGATGCATGTAATGGCAGAACACATACATCTATGCTGATCTCCAGAGCCAGCCATGTCTGGTTGCAGAGGTAAAGTATACAGTCACGAAATGTTGAGGAAGGAGCTCAACATTCAAGATGGTATCTTGAAGGAGGTGCTTCTTGAGTTGAGCATTAAAGGACATGTGGATTGGATCAGGCAGAAATGGTGGGAAGAGCATTCTAAGCAGCAGGAAGACCATAAACAAAAGCCCAGAGGCGGGGCATGCAGCAAGAAGGCAAAGGGCTAGGGAAGGAATGGGTAGAGGTGGGTGTGTTGACTACCCTGTTGAGAAGTTTGGTGATGAATGTAAGGGTAAATTATGGTTTAAAATTTTTAAAAATCCCATGAGACTGATATCAGAACCAGGGATATCTGTTTCATTTTTAGGATAAAACAAGCTGAGCCTTTTTACACAGGTGTCGGGAAAGCAACCAGTGATGAAGAAGAGATTGTAGAATGGAAAAAGAATATTGATAAGCTAAGACCCCAGAGTGTTACAATTCATGAAGCTCTGCCAGGGGACTACTACTCATTACCAATAACCTACAATTGTTGCTTCAAAGGTAGACAGAATTAGTTCAGACTTCATTAAAGGAATTTTCATTGATAATCCTTGTATTTCTGATAATCAATTTCAACTGATATGATCTTAAGTTCTCACCTTGTCCCCCAACCTTGACCCTGAACTTTATACTTATAATAATGTATCCCTTCCATCTTGGTCCCCAAACACATAAAATCTATTATCTTTCCTTAAAGACTTTTCTGTCTTTCCCCACTCATCCACCATTTTTTTTAGTAATTTATCTTTTATAATCACTGATTTTATGTCTCCAAACTGTGGGCCAGTTATTCCACAGGCATCTTAAGCAATGATGTAGGAATGGCAGAAAGAATACCTATTGTACTGTTCTCTAACCTGCAAGATGGTTCCTGTTTCTCAATTAGTTGTTCTCAGACACATCCCACCTCCTCCATGGGTTCTAGGATTGATTCTTTTGAGTAGGGAATAGGCTGACCCTATTAGTGCTGGGAGCAGTTCATTCAAAAGAGAGGCAGAGCTAAATTAAAAAGAGTACACTGAAATTCTGAAGACACAAAAAGAAATTATTTCTGTGTGACCTAGAGTTTCACTCAGTCTAGTGGAGGAGGCAGCATATAATTAAATATTACTATGTGAAAGAAAATTCTATAATAGTGATGGATCAATGATGTTCTGGAATACCCTAGGAGAACTGACTTATGCTACAGAGAGCTTAGCCAGGGTCAGAACAAGCTTCACAGATAAGTTGTGTCACCAGACTCTTGAAAAATAAATAAGAATTAATCAGGTAAACAATGGTGGGCAAACAATTCAGAATTTGTGTGTGTGTGTTTGTGTGTGTGTATGTGTGTGTGTGTATGATACATGAACAGAATTAAAAAATCAAATTCTACTGAGGGTTTTAAAATTAAAAACAAGAATCTATTTATTACTACCTCCAGTTATTCTTTTCAGAAGTATTTATTTTTTATTTTAAAATTTAATTTGTATTTACTTTTAGCATACCCTGTGTATTTGCATTGTTCAAAATTTAAAAGGTTCAACAAGGTAATATCCTGCCACTGTTCCTCAAACACCTGAGTTCCTTTTCATGACGCAAATAGTGTTTCTTATGTGGCATTCCAAGTATATACAGACACACAGACACACACACACATTTTTATTATTTTTCTTACATAAATAGTTATGTACTACATTTAAATTCTGAGCTTGGAATTTTAAACTTCTAGGAGATCATTCTATTGAGACATATGAAGTGTTCCTAATAATATTTAATGGCTATATAATATTCCCTTGGTAAATGTATTAGTCCATTCTCATGCTGCTGATAAGGCCATACCTGAGACTGGGTAATTTATAAAGAAAAAGAGGTTTAATGGACTCACAGTTCCACAGGGCTGGGGAGGCCTCAGAATCATGGCAGAAGGTGAAAGGCATTAAATGGTGGCAGGCAAGAGAGAATGAGAGCCAGTCCAAAGGAGAAACCCCTTATAAAACCAACAGATCTTGTAAGACTTATTCACTACCAAGAGAACAATATGAGGGAAACTGCTCCCATGATTCAATTACCTCCCTTGGTTCCCTCCCACAACACATGGGAACTACGGGAGCTACAGTTTAAGATGAGATTTGGGTGGGGACACAGCCAACCATATCAGTAGATTAAATGACTCTTAGCTCTTTAACTTTTTTGTTTTAATTTTTACTTACTCTAGTAAATATTATTGGTTGATTTATTAGTTTATCATCTCTTACCTACCTTGTCTTATATGATAAGTGATGATTTACTTCATGTCCTTCACCTACACCTGCACATCCTCTCAATATATTACTAGTTATAGCACAATTTTGAATAACTTTATGTAACACAGTTACACTTCTATTTCCATACCAACTACTGTTGACAGTATAGTATCTGTAAAGACAATATACTAGTTGTAAAAGTTCGTTCACTATTTTTCCATTCTTCTACCTCTCAGCTTCCATGATCCACAGATTTACTTTTATATTGAGTGTGTTGGAAGCATGTATTTTCTATTCTGTTACCAGAAATAAATTGTTCATGCCTTGATTAAAAGTTGGCTTTATAAGATGAAAATCTGTAATTTGCTTATATTTTATCACTATAAATATTGTTCACTGTACAACAAAGTATTAAGATATGATTATATTTGGTTTTTTTATCACTCAGCTTCAGGTTTTTTGTTTGAGTTATTACTTTTCTTACTTTTTTCTTCATCTTTGGCTATGAAAATTCTAAATTACTGTTTTCAATAACAAATCTCCAAAATCCCCATTTCCTGACTGCACCCTTTCCTCCCAGAGCCCCCCTTTCCTGCTGTTTCTGGTGCATCCCTAAAATCAGATAAATTCTAGTGGGTCAGATCCACAAATTCCTGGTTCCTGTGTCTTACAATTTCTTAGTTTCCAGCTTTGCTGGGAAATATCTTGAAGTAACTTCTGAAGGAAGAGTGTTTTTGTTTTTTTTTTTTTCTTACAGAGAAAACATCTGTGTTAGATAAGCTGTGTAGAGGCAAGAGTTATAGTGCTGTTGGCCACAAGTTCAATGATAATGAATCAACAATGAATATTAAATAAAGTGCCTTTAAATAGAAATGCATAAAACCAGAGGCTGGCAGGGACCAAACTCTGTATTTCCCCTAGGAGCAGTGATTCAATATTCACAAATGCAGTGTTCATAGGAATTTTATAGAACCTAGCTACTGTGAATGACAAGCATCCACAATCATTGTCATTATTTTCACTTATGAAAATGTATTCATTCTAACTTCATCCTTGATGAATAATGTGGCTAATTATAAATTTCTAAGTTAAAAAATTATTTACCTCAGAACATCAACAGCATTAATTTATTACATAATGGTAATTTGATCATTTAGATTGAGTAGATAGAAGATGGATATGGTCATTTTACTGGAAGTAGTGCTAGATTTTGCATGTGTATTTATGTTGCCTTGCTCTTGGATAATAATGGCAACATTAGTTGCCCCGATTCACCTAGAAAATTCACCTATTTATTTAGAAGAGAATCCTATGCTTCTTACTTTTTTTTTTAAAGGGATAAATGTCAGCTTTCAGGAACATTTTGCATGTGACAGCATGTGAGAATCAACATACATTTAGGTACAATCAGTCTTCTTTATTAACTGATTTTGTTTTTCAAATTCACGTATTCATTAAACTTTATTTGTAATTCCAAAATCAATACTCAGTGCACTTTCATGATCATATATTTGCAGAGCTCAAAAACTTGAGTTATTAGTAATTAAGGTCAAATAAAGCTGCTCTCTGCATTCTTGTTTTAGCTCCTCTATGGCAAGCAAGTGTTCTTTTCTCTATCTATTTAGTGCCTTTTTCGATTTTTTGTGCTTTCATCGGTGATTTCCCTGTTTAAGATATCTCCCAAACATAGTGCTAAAGTGCTGGTCTAGTGTCCCTAAGCACAAGAAAGCTGTGATGTGCATCACACAGAAAATACCTGTGTTAGATAAGCAATGTATAGGCAAGAGTTATAGTGCTGTTGGCCACGAGTTCAATGTTAATGAATCAACAATGCATATTAAATAAAGTGCTTTTAAATATAAATACAAAAAGGCAGAGGCTTACAAAGGACCAAACCATTCCCCTAGGAGCAATGATTCAGTATTCATAAACACAGCATTCATAGGATTTTACAGAACCTCGCTACTGTGAATGACAAGAATCCTCTATGTTCCCACATTTTGAGCTCTCCATCTCACACCTACCTTTTATTTGGCCTTTTCAACTATCAAGACTTCTATGACTCTGCAGGTAGAGGTCTTGATGCTTAATTGCTGCCCTTATGACAGTCTCTAGTCTACGGCTCCTGCCACCCTGCTTCGCCAGATATCATTGCTTCCTCTGATCAAATATCACTGCTTCATTTTTATTTTTCAGTAATTTAGGCAAAACACTTTTCTGATGGCCTCTGTTCCTTTTCTCATGGTTGTTGGTTTATATATGTATTCAATTCTTCGTATTTTCATGAGACTCTGGGAGTCATCTCCTTTAACTTTCTTGAGTTGAAAGGTCCAGAATATTCTTTCAGATTTTTAGAGATTAAAGCTCAACAAAGATAAGGGACGTTTAAGACCAGTTTTTATAGATTTTATGAAACAATATTAAATCATGGCATTTCAGATTTGAAAAATATAATATGTAATATTTTGTTGAATTCCAAATATATAATTGAATAAATTAAAGGCCTCTCTAGATCTAACTCACGTTCTTCTCTAACTTCCTCCAGCTATGTTCTGCACCTCTGCAGATTGTAGAGGACACCCAGAGCTTGAAACTGGTCAAATAGGTTGTTAGCAGGTCAAAGGGGTGCAGAATTTTTGTATCCGAAAAGAATTTATTGAAAACGGCTTACCATGGATTATACGATAGACAGAAAGGCAAATGAAGCTAGAAAGAAACTGATGGATTGAGAAATTAGGAAAGACAGAGAAACTAAAGGTTATGATGAGGTCAGAGACACAACCAAGTTCAGCAAGTGCCTTAGACAGGGAGAAGTTGAGGGGAGAAATTCTGGTAAAAGGAGAAGAGCAGAACTTTCAACCTTACTGTTTTCTATACTTTATAAGTTAGCATGCAAAGTCATTGAAATATTCAAGAGAAATATTAACTTTAAAGTCAGAAGAATGAGTTTTATCAAAGAAATTGCTCACTTAGCATTGTCATGTAATTGCTAAGGGGAAAAATAAGCATATCAATTCTGTTTGCATCTTTTTTTTTTCTGTCCCTGGAGAAATTATGTAGCATTGAGTTAATTATGCTCCCTTTGAAGTCTTAGAAATTTAATACATTAGATGTCTACACTTAGTGCTCCACCTCTCATTGAAGAGTTTCAAAGCTTTAAGAAAAATTCTGCAGTTATGTGCAGCTGAGTATATAAACCTGCTGTGATATTGGCAGAAAATTTTTACACAATGTATCTGTAAGTGTCCTTGAAATGAATATAGTGAAACAGGAGTGCTCATGTGGTCTTATTTAAATATAGATTGGAATGATATTTTGAAAAAAAAGTTTTTATATAGGAATAATGTTGCATTTGATGCTGTGTACGTTATAGTCTTTCCAGAAACAATACAAAAAAATTCTATATAAATTAGACATTTTGGCCATGGCCTTTAGTGTTTGGGTTTGAGAAGATATGCCAATTCTTTTAAAGCAGGAAGTTTTACTATTTATACAGCAATAGATATTGTCTCCAATTTACATTTTTTCTTCAAATTTTCAGAAAGGAACCCTACTGTTCCATGACATCCTTTTATTTCACAATAAGAAAAGGTTATTATTATCTTGTATTCCTTAAACATACTTTATGAAATAGTTTTCATTGTATTGTACTATACCCTAGGTTCATGAAAAAAAAGAACTTTGAGGCTGTCAAACAACAAAAAGGCAAAGTTACATATCTCAAATATGTATGCAGCTTCCCAAAAATAAGCCTTTGGGAAGATTTAGGAAACAAGGGAAGGTAGCTTGTCTCAGTAGATACAGAATGATTCCCACTCATCAAAAGGGTGCCCTTTTAAGAAGTGTCTGTTCATAGCCTTTACCCACTTTTTGATGGGGTTGTTTTTTTCTTGTAAATTTGGTCAAGTTCCTTGTAGATTCTGGGTATTAGAACTTTGTCAGATGGACAGATCGCAAAAATGTTCTCCCATTCTGTAGCTCATCATCACTGGTCGTAAGAGAAATGCAAATTGAAACCACAGTGAGATACCATCTCATGCCAGTTAGAATGGCGATCATTAAAAAGTCAGGAAACAACAGATGCTGGAGAGGATGTGGAGAAATAGGAACACTTTTACACTGTTGGTGGGAGTGTAAATTAGTTCAACCATTGTGGAAGACAGTGTGGTGATTCCTCAAGGATCTAGAACCAGAAATACCATTTGACCCAGCAATACCATTACTGAGTGTATACCCAAAGGATTACAAGTCATCCTACTATAACGACACATGTACACGGATGTTTATTGCAGCACTATTCACAATAGCAAAGACTTAGAACCAACCCACATGCCCATCAATGATAGACTGGATAAAGAAAGTGTGGCACATATACACCATGGAATACTATGCAGCCATAAAAAAGAATGAATTCATCTCCTTTGCAGCAACATGGATGAAGCTGGAAACTATTATTCTCAGCAAACTAACACAGGAACAGAAAACCAAATACCGCATGTTTTCACTCATAAGTGGGAGTTGAATAATGAGCACACATGGGCACAGGGAGGGGAGCATCACAAACTTGGGCCTGTCAGGGAGTGAGGAGCAAGGGGAGGGAGAGCATTGGGACAAATACCTAATGCATGCAGAGCTTAAAACATAGTTGATGGGGGCTGGGCGCGGTGGCTCATGCCTGTAATCCCAGCACTTTGGGAGGCCAAGGCGGGTGGATCATGAGGTCAGGAAATCGAGACCATCCTGGCTAACATGGTGAAACCCCGTCTCTACTAAAAATACAAAAAATTAGCCGGGCGTGGTGGTGGGCACCTGTAGTCCCAGCTACTCGGGAGGCTGAGGTAGGAGAATGGTGTGAACCCCGGAGGTGGAGCTTGTAGTGAGCCAAGATTGCGCCACTACACTACAGCCTGGGGGACAGTGTGCGACTCTGTCTCAAAAAAAATAAATTAATTAAAATAAATTTAAAAACCTAGATGATGGGTTGATAAGTGCAGCAAACCACCATGGCACATATATACCTATGTAACAAACCTGCACGTTCTGCACATGTATCCCAGAACTTAAAGTAGAATAAAAAATAATAATAATAAAAAGGGTGCCCTGAGTACTCAAATTGCTGTGATAGTTATTTAAATGACACATTTTTTCTGAAATAAATTATTTGGAGACATTATACAATGCACAATTTTAAAGATGAAGCAATTATAATATAGTGCATATAAGTTTACAACTCAACAAATTTCCATGTGACCATTGTCCAGATCAAGAAACAGAACATAACTAGCATGCCCAGATTTCTCATTCACGCACCCACCAGTTAAGATCTCCCCGAAGGTATCCTGACTTTTAACACTATTCAGCTAGTTCTGATTGATTTTAACCTGTGTATAAATAGAATCATACAGTGTATACTGTTTTGTCTTTCTTTTATTCAGCATTATATCTGTGAGATTCATCCATGTTGAAGTTTGTAGAAAAAATTCATTCATTTTGATTGCCTCAACATATTTTGTTATATGAATAAGACAGAATTTATATACTTCTGTTGATGATTTTTTTACAGTTTTGCTCATTAAAAATAGGGGTTCTATATACATCTTTTTGGATATGTCTGTAGTTTTGTTGAGTATATACTTAGGAATGAAATTGCTAGCTCAAGGAGTACGCGTAAGGCATGTTACATATTAATGCTAGCTGATGCTGCCAGTTTCCCAAAGTGTTTACACCAATTTTACTATTTCAAGTAGTAACTGAAAGCATTCCAATTTTCCATTTCTTCACCAACACTTGTTATTTTCTGTCTTCATCATTTTATTTAAACTGCTGGACATGTATTAGATTCAGATTTTAATTTGCGTTTTTCTGATGGATGATTTATTTTGTATATTTATTTTCTTTGAGGATATTTTTCTTTTATGGAGTGCCTGTTGAAGTCATAGTCCCCCCTTCTTTCCCCTCATGATTTGTGGAAGCCCTTTGAATATAATGGATAAAAGTCTCTTGTCAAGTGAATGTATTTTAAAAATCTTCTCTTCTGTCTGTCTTTTCACCTTCTAAATAGTGAATTTTGATGAACAGAAGTTCTTATTTGTAATGTAGTCTAAATTATTAAATTTTTTGTAGTTAGTACTTTTTGTCTTTTTTAAAAGAATGCTTCCTACTCGAAAATCATGAAGATCTACATACAAGGTTTTTCTAGAAACTTGTTTTATCATTTACATTTAAATCTGAAGTTCATCTGAAATCAATTGTTTTGAATAATGTAAAGTGGAGGTAAAGATATATTTTATTTTCCATATGGTGAACACTTCATTTTAACACAAGATCAGTGTGTCTGAATGGAAAGAATAATAGAAGCTTCCAATACCCATTAATAAAGTGGGAGTTGATTAGTGTATTTGAAAGTATTATCTCTGTACTGCATCCTATTGCTATGACCTATATATTATTTTCTAATATGAAATGCATGACTTTAGAAGAAAAGGAAAGGTTATATTGGTGAATTAATTGAAGTAAGAATCTTCCTGTGATCCCAGGATCACAAAAGTTCATTATGCTGGATTCTATGGTAAAAGCTGTAACTCTTTCCATGGGCCCAATAGTTATGGGTCATCAAGTAGCAGAGAGTGGCCAATCACTCAAAAACAAACTGCTCCATTTAACTATAGTTTTTACAATTGCATGGAATTGTAAGAAAAAAAACTGGCCTAAAAAAAAACAAATCTCTAACAGGCACTGATTCATCCCTGATTTCATTTATATTTCCTTGTATCGTATTTATCAACTATTATTAAACTGCTCTCAAATCTGAGTTTTAACTTTAGCTTTATAAGCTTGTATTGAAAGGCAGCTTTGTTACTAGTCAATCCACAGATGTGGGTTTTTGTTTTTTTTTTTTTTTGATGAGAAAGTCTTAAACTTATTTTACTTTTTGTTTGACCTAAATTGTATATGACAGTTCTTGCTTCTGTTAATGAGGCCTGAGACAGCATCAGGTTTTTCTTTTCTGATTGGAGCTCTGTTTAACTTGCAGAAGATTTCTCTGAACATGGAAACTAAGCAAAGAACGGGTTTCCAATGAGTCTAAACTTCCAAATAAAACAGACCCAAATTACCCCTCTTGTGACCACTGACTTGGGACACTGATATTGGTGGACAGTTTGCTACTAACTTCTCCTAACAGCCTATAATCTATTTAATAATTTTTGACTTTGCAACATCTACTGCTGGTTTTTTCTTTATACTAAGTTCTTAAATAAGTCAATCATTTTTATTCCACTCCATTTGAATTATTATCCAAGCAATAATTTGAAAAATTGTGGAAAAAACAAGAAAATATCTGACTATTTGTGACAATTATACCATTATTTTAAATATAAAATCACAGTTGCTTCAACCTTCAAGACAAGAAAATTGAAATCCTTCTCTAATCCATTTTTCACTTATTCAATTATTCAAACAATATATTTAAAGCTATTCTATGCAAGTCAGTGTGGGAAGAGCTGTAAGAATACAATAATGAATCGTATATGATTCCATACCCCAAGGGATATAGACTCATAAGGAAAATGCTGTAAACATGAAGTGTGCAAAATAATAAAACCATAAGAACAGGCACAGTTAAATTACTCCTCTCTGCTCCTTGGACTTGGGAATGAAGAAAACAGAGTTGCTACCTAAAACCTAATCAAATAAATTCTATTGGCAATGTATGAGTTACACATCCCTAGGTTATTCATATCAAAACTTTATTGTTCTGCTATAAGTGAGAATTCTTGACCATTTCAAAAATTCTTACCATAACCTGCTGTAGTCTTCTCAAAGCAAGTCTAGAATGTAAATGAATCCAAGAATAATTAAATTTGTACTGAGTTTTCCCTCCATGAAATTTTACAGGTGATTCAGAAACAAAGGGAGTAGTTAGACTGGACCTAATGATAAATTTGAAAATGGGAATTTAGCAGTGTTTGTCTATTACTGCTTAGAGAAGACACCAGTCATGGAAGGCAAGGACTTGCTAACATACGAAGGTATTCTCTGTAGTATGTCAGGCACAATTCAGCAGACTTAATTGAAATGATTTTCAAAATTATGCACCTCTTTGATCTCTGCTCCTACTCTATCACATAAGAAGCCAGGAGAATGGTGACCTCATGCATTCTAAGCAGTAGAGAGATGTATTTATTGCAAATAAATAAATTAGCAATTTATATGTTGATTTCTATTTAATTTGCTTAGTTCATAAATGGCAAATACATGCTACAAGTGCTATTAATTCCATTTCGAGACCAAAACCATAGATTACTACTCTCTGCCCTGCTGTACTGAGCAGCTATAGCAAATGGATCTTAGTTAGCACTAGAGTCTGAACATATTTGCCAGTCTGGGTTAGTATGAGTCAGTCTCCCAGAACTTAATCAATTCCTTAAATGCTTACTGACAAAATCAATATTTTAGTTTTGTAGAGAACCAGATTTTAAGGTAATGCCACCCCATAAAGCTTTGTTGAAAAATTAAATAGTCCTTCTAGATTACAATTCTATCCAGACTTTTTCTCACTATAATACAAATAGGAGGGAAAAAACTGTCTTGACAGCAAATTAAGGTCAATTTGCTTTTCCTAACAAAACCCGTTGTTATTAGAATGAAAAAAATACCCTGTAGCATAAGAAGGTTAAAAAATTAAACTTATATATGTCTATCCAATAGTAAAATTTCATGAACATGGAGGTCCTTTAATGTTCTGGCTAATTAAATTTTTAGTGCCTTGTAGACTATAACAAAATTTCTTTTTGGTTTCTACTTGTGGAAAAGTGTTAGAAATACTTTAGTCTGGGTTTTTTTTGTTTTGTTTTGTTTTTTGAGGTAAGAGCTAGAGTATAGCCAAGATACCTAAATCTTTCACATTGATATATCAGTATGTTGCTGGATATTCAGATTATCAATGCTTATTACGTTAAAATTCACATGTTAGACCTGGGTCCTGAAATCATATTTCACTTGTTTCATATGTCTTTTTTAGTAAGCCATCTGAGATCCTCCTTATAAAGTTGAATATAAGTGTACCCATGTCTATGCAAAGTTTTGCATATTGGCATGAAAGAGTATATATATGACAACATGCATTTATACACAAATAAATGTAGAAGTTTTGAAAAAGCAAGTTCATTAACTCTGATTCTCTAATATATATATACATAATATTTATATATGTTATAAAATAATATCTGCTATTCAGTATTTTATTCTGTTAAAACTAAAAGCTATTAATTGGTGGCTAGTTGAAATCTAATAAGTTGTTACTTTCAATATTGTTTGATCAAACTCAGAGTCAGATTACTAGCCCTCTCTAATTGGCCAAAAACTTCACTTTGAAAGATATCATGAGAAACTTGCAAAAGTAAATTGCCATTTAAAATTTATTGTGTAGAAATTACTTTTTTTTTTAACTATGATTCCTGTTTTGTTCCTTAATAGCCTGAATATCCTGTAAAGAACACTGATATTAAATGTAAGAAGTAGGTGAACACCTCAATTTTGAAAAATTATTGTAATGAATAAGCAAATCCTTATTAAAAAGGAAAAGTGAAAGATGAAGGGTGGGTTTAGAACTGACCAGAATTCTTAAGTTTAATATCCGTAAATTCTTACGTATAGGACTGATGTCCAGCAGGTGTGCCCCTACAAAGCTCTCTTCACTGCTTATGACTGGCATCATTTCTCATGGAAGATGTCCTATTTGATTGCTGAGTGCCTGTTTTACAGAGTTTTAAAAATATTTTGAATAACATTCCCAATCACATGAGTCCTCTAGCAATGTAAAATTGTGAGACGTACATCTACTGATCCAAGTAGGTAACTTTTTCAATCCACATCTCTTCATATGTCATTCTGTTTTTAGTCTTCTTAGTGAATAAAAATAATGTCAATTTTAAATGTTTAATACCTAATAAATGTTTGCATTTGAAATTTCACTCACTATTATTTAATTCGCATTAGTATATTATAGTTAGACTAAATGCTTTCTAATTTGGAAATGTTTCCAGTGATAATTTTTAATGTTTTTTCAAATTGCCAGTTTGAATGAGGGAAAAAACCTAACTTTCTCTTTATTTTGTTTATATATTCATAATAGTCTACAGAGTTCAAAAGAAGGCACAATTGGCATAATACTTTAGAGATAAACAAAAATGTGTTTACCTAAAACAAAGTTTCTTGGGCTTGGCACTATTGACAATTTGAACCAGATAATTTTTGTTGTGGGCAGATGTCCTGTGCATTATAATATGTTTAGCAGCATCTGCCTGTACCCATTAGATGTCAGTAATACCTACCTCAGCTGTGGTAGAAGATAAAATTATCCCTGGTTGACAGTCATTGATAACTATTTAATGCTGAAACAGTAAATTTTTGTTCTCATGAAATTTTTATTGCTGTCCTATGATAATTACTTTTCACTTTACCACTAATAATAGCTAGCTAGCATTTATTAGTTTCTTTCAGTTGTGTGACACTGCTAATCACTCTGTAAGCTAACACTTATAATCCTCAAAAAACCCAATGGCATAGATAAAACAGTATCTTAATTTCACAAATAAAAATTTTGTAAAATGATGTATAAGCATTTGTCTATCTTAATTAGGTAGATCGTTTGCATTTTATTTTTTGTTTGCTTAGTGATCACTTTCAAAGTTATTTTACTATTTTTTAACATGTTCATCATGAAATGCATTTTTTTTTAGAGTTACTTGGTTTCCAAGTGACATTTAACTCCCTAAAATAGCATTTAATCAGTAAGTTTATGTTGTGGTCTTTGAACATGCCATCTGAGGGACAAGAGTGTGCTAGATTGCCTTTTGACTTACGATGTTTAGAACAAAATAAATGAAAAAGAAAAAGAAATGAACATATACATAAACTGAGAAGCATAACTAATTGACAGCAAGAAATGACTTGATTCTCAACACTGTAAAGTAGTTGCTAAAGGCAGTAGCTAACATTTATTGTGTTTTCCTTACGCGCCAGACACTGCTGTATGTGTATTTTACATATGTACACATGTATTTACCACACTAAACCTAGGGGATAGATGCAAGTTTAGCCTCATTTTACAGCTGAGGAGATTGATACACAGAGGTTGTAAAAGCAGTTTCAGGTCACACAGTGAGTAACACCAAAACCAAGTTTAGATTACTAGTAAGGAGTGTGCTAGGCTGGGCATGGTGGCTCATGCCTGTAATTCTAGCTCTTGGGAGGCTGAGGCAGGAGGATCAATTGAGACTGGGAGTTTGAACTCAGCCTGGGCAATTGAAGCCAGCCTAGGCAACATAGGGAGACCCTATCTCTACAAAAAAATTAAAAATTATAATAGCTGGGTATGGTGGTACATGCCTGTAGTCCTAGCTACTCTGGAGGCTGATGTGGGAGGATTGTTTGAGCCCCAGGGTTCAAGGTTATAGTGAGCTATGATTGAGCCACTGCACTTGAGCTTGGGCAGCAGAGTAAGACCTTTTCCCCCTCTCCCACCAAAAAAAAAAAAAAAAGTATGTGCTATATTGCTTTTCCAGCTCTGCAGTGAAAGTGAAAAAGTCAACTTAACATTTTATTCATGACATAAGAGTAGTCAGTATGCCTAACTCCCACTAAATTATTTGTAAGGAGAGCTTGTACTGTGAACTTTATAAGTAAAATCTATTGCATGGTATCATAATATAATGGAGGAATTGGTCAGGATTATGGATTTTTGTCACATTTCGCCCTTAAGCATAGAGAAGAACAGAACTTTTGGATTAAATGGATTAATTTTAGTGTATGTGCTTATACTAGAGAGAGAAAAAGAGGAAGAAAGAAATCTAGGTTGAATAAACACTTTTTGACATAAAGAAATTTTGAAATATGGAAATTATTGGAACTCCAGTGGCTCACAAGATAGTACTGAATTATTGATATAATAAGATCACTCAATATGCTGAATGTGAACTTTAAGAACAAAAGAACAATGTTAATGGTGGTTTTATCTAAGAGATCCAATTTGTCAATCAATCTCCTATTGGACTTGTAGAGAAAACAGGCGGCAACGATGATTCCCCCATTGCTAAACTGTCCTAATCAGGGCTAATAAGAGGAGCAAGAATGGAAACTTGGGAAACCTGAGGTACAGAAAGCGGCATGAGCCTGACTATTTCTTAGCAAACACAAGTTTGCCTTTTCTGGGAGACCTGAAATAAATGTTCATCCTGGTTCAAACTCCCATGATGATCCTGACCTGAGATTAGAGTTGCTACAAAAAGTTTCACAAACTTTCAGCAGAAATGAAATAAGAATTTCAAAAGAGACTCCGATTTTGATGAGTAGAACTTATGCTTTGCATTTCTATAACTGTTTTGGGAATTGCAAACCTCATGGTATTACTAAATTATCCATTCCCTATTCTACCAGTGTTGGTTTGTATTCTCAAGATGTATTGATTGCCATGAAAGCAAACTAAAACCACAAACAAACCCATCAACCTAGCAGGCCAACCTTCTCTAGACATTAAATTTATATTTTTAAAAAACTATCTAAAATTCAGAATAACTGCCACTAGGAAAGTGGAGAAATTTGGCAAGAAATATAGCTTAACCATATAAATAACTTTTTTATTATAAGTAACTGAGAAGTTTAGCAATTAGTACATCTACTTAATTGCATTTTAAACTGTAATGTGTTTCTTGGCCCACCTTCCTGAGACATGTTTGTTGTTGAAAATACTAAGAAGAATAGGGTTATTTATTTCCTGGCAATGTCCTCCAACTAGCTTAATGTTGAAATACTGTTTTTTTTGTTTGTTTGTTTGTTTTTGTTGTTGTTTTCTAAGCTAATGGTGCAGGATCCTTCAGGTCTTTCAGAATCTAGCATTTCTTTTCCCCTTTCTGCAAGGATTCTGGCATCGAGATTTTTATGTTGATGATCCACCTGCTCCAAATGTGGCCCGGAGACTAGTGCTACTAGGGGAAAATTCACCCTCACACTCTGCTGTTGCCAATAACACAATCCAGGGCCTACTTACAACAGTAAAATGTCTCTTGCAACCCAATAACACTCCCAGGCATCTCAACACTAAACCTTACTTCACCATCATTGCACCCTTTGTCAAGTCAGTTTCCCTTTAGAAAAGCTGATGATCTTGTATTTATTTTACCTATTCTTTATTGCAACCCTTGTCTCCATGATGTTTGGCACTCAGACACATGGAACCTGGCAGGGTGTATCTCAAAGTCATGCCTCCATTTAGACCTTAAGATTAGAACTCACAACAAATTTGGGGTGTTCCATTTCAGATGGTACCCAGTGAGGTTGAAGGTTGGACCGTAACCTTCAGAGATGGAGTGGATCTAACTAGGGCAATTAGCTGTCAGGCCCCAAATGTCCAGGTGTATTTCCTTATGATTAAGCTCTTTAAGCAAATTGACCAATCTTTTCCCGCCCTGCCAGCCCTTCAGGCTGCCAGACATAGAATGACATAGCTGAGATGGCTGAAAACATGAGCATATATACTTATTTGTAATATTGTTGTTTTAATTATCCAGGTTGAGAATTAGACAAGCGGGAGACCCAAATGCAAAATGAAATTTTACCTTAAAAGACTGGGTGTGGTGGCTCACACCTGTAATCCTGCCACTTTGGGTGGCTGATGTGGGTGGATCACTTGAGCCCAGGAGTTCGAGACCAGCCTGGGCAACATGATGAGATCCTGTCTCCAAAAATGTTTTAAAAATTAGCCAGTTGTGGTGACACCTGCCTGTGGCCCTTCCTGCTCAGGAGGCTGAGGCAGGAGGATTACTTGAGCCCAGGAGGTCAAAGTTGCGGTGAGCCATGTTCGCACCACCACAGCAATCCAGCCTGGAGTACGGAGCAAAACCCTGTCTCAGGGAGAAAAAAATGTTAATACATTCTGAATTAAATAATTACTTTATATTTACTATGAAAGAGAAAAATTCGGATAATTACCAGAGAAACAAAAACTAAGAAAACAAAAAGAAAAGTGGCTCTTTAAATTTCTCTACAGACTAATTAAGTTTATTTTTCTAGATTTGCTTAATGGACAGATACCTTTGTGAATTTTGCATCTTTAAAATCTATCACCAGTATTCCCATAATTTATTGTTCTCCGTCATTAGATTGTAAACTTCATGAGGTTGAGCTCTTTATTTTTTCAAGTCCAAATCCCACACCATATATAGCCTAATATATTGCAGACAACAATCTCTAAATAAATGATAAATTTTTGAGGTGAAATTTATTCTGGAGATTGATGATTGCAGCTACTTGATTTTGAGAGTTGTAGACATCTTATAACTGATTTAAATGAGAACTATACCATATATTCCAGAATGACTGAAACAGTTCTCTCTTATCCAATTGCATCCTTTCTGCCTTTCATCATTCTATGAGAGTGTCTCACATTGCATTTAATCTTTACATTGGCTAAATTCTAACTAAACAAAAATTTCTTAAAACATAACTGACAGTAAAGATTTTTTTCTCAGCAACGACCAACCCCCTCCCTAGACAGCTGAATTTTGGTATTTTGGGACTGGTTGCTAGAATTTCCATGAAAAGATTAAATAAATTTTTTTTTTTTTTTTTTTTTTTTTGTGAGATGGAGTCTCCCTGTATCACCAGGCTGGAGTGCAGTGGCACCATCTTGGCTCACTGCAACCTCTGCCTCCTGGGTTAAAGCGATTCTCCTACCTCAGCCTCCTGAGTAGCTGGAACTACAGGCGCTCCCCACCATGCCCAGCGATTTTTTGTGTTTTTAGGAGAGAAAGGGTTTCACCATTTTGGCCAGGATGGTCTTGATATCTTGACCTCGTGATCTGTCTGCCTTGGCTTCCCAAAGTGCTGGGATTACAGGCTTGCGCCACCACGCCCGCCTAATTAAAACAACATTTTTAAAATCCAGTCTAATCTCTTTATGTTTTAAATTGAGTTAAATACTTATAACTGGTAAATTATAAGTATATTTATGTATTTGTAATATTGTTGTTTTCATTATCCAGGTTGAAAACTAGCCTGATTCATTTTAATTTTTAATTTTTATAGATGCATAATAGTTACACATATTTTTGGGGTACATATGGTATTTTGTAATAAGGATATAATGTGTAATGATTAAATCTGGGTAACTGGGATATCCATTACCTCAAACATTAATCATTTCTTCATGTTGGAAACATTCCTGGTTCTTACAGGATATAAAATTTGAGACATTCAGTTCTCATCTCTACACAAATGGATCTGTTTTTTCTTTTTCCTATGTATACAACTAGCACTATAGAGCCGTTATCTAGGAACATCTGTTAGTTGCTTAAACCGGGTCCTCCTAGAATAGCATCTCTCAGTATTGTTATATCTGAGATCTGATTTTAGGAACTTGTTCTTTAGTCATTTATTCCCACCTCAATCCATAAGCAAACAAACAAACAACAAAACTGGACTGTAAACCATTATCTGCATAAAAAATTATAAGTATAATTTAAATATCTGGACTAAGGAAAGGATAAATTAGAAGAACATTAGAAATTAACATAGCACAGTATAGGCCGGGATGTTGCACTATTTTTCCCAATACAACAATAATCACCTTGAGGTCAGGGGCTATTGTAAATTTCACATTCTCCTCAGCATTTGACATAGAACCTACATATAATTTGGCACTCAATACCTACTTGTTTGTTTTATTTTACTCAGTTAGGCAAAAAGTAGAGCAGAAAGAAAATGTTTGCCTTATGTAGCATGAAACACTTTCTTTTTATGGGTGAGATCATGCCCATTTAAGAACATTGACACAATTGCAAAGATCTAGGGAACTGTACCATTCTCAGGTTGCTTCACTTCCTGGCTGATTTTAAACACCTGGAGGAATGAACCATTGAAAATCCTTTGTGCTGTCCACAATTAAGTTTGGGCGCAGCCTCACAGCTCTCAGCATGGATGCTAATTTCCAAATTTTAACTTGAGCCCTTAAGGGATGGAATTGGCTTACCTTATATCTCTTTAGAAGAAATGAACTTCTACGTGACATATATTCACTAATTATTATTATTTCTTAATTCCCTTAAAATATAAAAGATGAAAGGCTAAAATGTAATTCTAATTGGCAAAGGAATTTCATACCGGGAAAGCATCTCTTGATTAGCAGCTGTGTAGGCAGAGGGAGGGTTGGGGGTATGGAAATTTGGCTAAGAATTCACACAGAAAAGTGCTCGATGTGCTTCGAAATAGCTCAATCAGTACTCAGCGTGCTGTGAAAGCGCTCAACTGGTGCTCAACTTCCAGCATATTTAAGTGAGTTGAATGCTTACTTTTTAAAAGTGCTCAATTGGGAGTGCTCAAGTTGTGGTACCTATTAGTTGAATGCTAATTAACTTTTCCTTTTCATATGGTTCACTTCTCTATTAAGCAAACAGACAGTTTCGCTGTTCATGTTTTGAGGTTAAACCTGGACTTTCCATGAGACATTAAGGGATTTGTATTTATTTTCCAGAAGGAAATTATACCATCAACTATTCCATCAACTATAGCTTTTTCTTTGCATGCTCTTGCATGCACGTTCTCGCTCTCTCGGTCTCTCTCTCTCAGATTTTTATATTATACTCCTCACTATTTCTGAGCTTTATTGTTTTCTTTGAAGCCATTTTGAGAAAACTAAAAGAGCAGAGCTAGATGTGTTATTTGATCTGATATCTTTTATTCTTGATACATAGGTTTGGTTTTTCCCAAGTGTCTTTTCAATCATTTTGATAACACTGCTCTTCAGAAATAGTTTTGAGCTTTAATTTGAGTTTAAGAAACTGCATAGTTTTGTGCTATGTTCCTAAATGTCCACTTTCACCTTTGGTGAACTCATTAGTATCTTACTTTTTTAAGTTGGAAAGATGAATCCTGTAATTTGGTACATAATAAAGATTTCATTAACTAATCTGTTTAAGATTGAATTTGAGCTATATATTTTGAGAATGCACTTTGGGAAAAAATTACTATGACTTTCAATTATCTCACTATTGCCATGAATTAAGATGAAGATTTAAATGGATTTTTTTTTCTGTAACTTCAGAATTTCTTTCCTAGGCAGATGCTGCGCACATTGTACAATATGGCGGTTGCACAATATGGCGGTTGTGTCCTATTTCCCCTAATTACCAACAGAAAGCTATGCACGGGTGAAGAAAGCCTTAGGAACATGCTCCTATAAATGGAGAAAAAGGAATGCCAAAGCTTTACCTGTCAAAATACAAACTGTCAAAGACTGTATTTCAGTTTAATTCTTGATCTTCTATAATGATGTGGCAAGTTGTTGTTCAAAGTAAAGGTTAAGGAATATTTAGGCAAATAGAAAAGTAGAATTCCATTTGCTTCACATAGCAACTGAAAAAGAAGAATGCATAGTCTCACTTTTAGGGTGAATAAAATGTAATTTTAATTAGTATCTAATGCAGGATTAATGCATTAGCCTCCTAACTCATCTCCCAGTTAAACACATTCTAAGACAGAAATGCCTTTCAATATGGCGGTTGCACAATATGGCGGTTGTGTCCTATTTCCCCTAATTACCAACAGAAAGCTATGCACGGGTGAAGAAAGCCTTAGGAACATGCTCCTATAAATGGAGAAAAAGGAATGCCAAAGCTTTACCTGTCAAAATACAAACTGTCAAAGACTGTATTTCAGTTTAATTCTTGATCTTCTATAATGATGTGGCAAGTTGTTGTTCAAAGTAAAGGTTAAGGAATATTTAGGCAAATAGAAAAGTAGAATTCCATTTGCTTCACATAGCAACTGAAAAAGAAGAATGCATAGTCTCACTTTTAGGGTGAATAAAATGTAATTTTAATTAGTATCTAATGCAGGATTAATGCATTAGCCTCCTAACTCATCTCCCAGTTAAACACATTCTAAGACAGAAATGCCTTTCAATATATGTCATTGAAAGGCCACATTAGGACTTCTTAGGCTGGAAGTCATTGAAAATGTGGGTCATCTAATGCCTCTGTTCTGATTTGGGTTCTCCAAAAACCTTCTGATTTTAATTGGCTTCCATATAGGTCTACTGTGGAGAAAGAATAAGTGGGTCGGATGAATATTGTTTAGAAAATAAGTTAGTCATATTTCAGTATATATGAAAGACTTACAAATCTCATTGAAAATGAAGAAATTTGTACCATGGCTTTGAATTGTGATCTGAATTTTGTAAATGTGAATCTGAACTGAGTAATGGGATGGTACTTAGTGTTCTCCTAATAGCAATTTTCTGAGTCTACAGTCCTAATGGCCTGACCTTGGATGGTGGTGAATTCACTAAGGTAATGACTATCACAACATGAAGCCTCTTTAAAGAAAACTTGCTGGATATCAAAATTCTGTTTTAAATTTTTCTCTTTGAGTTTAAATTGAATTTTTGTGGTGTTTTCACAAAAGTGCCATGCTCAGATTTATGAACATAATGAACATCATTTTTTTTACCTTTATGCAAATATTCTCAGCCACTATTAAGGCATTTTAATGAAAATTAAAATTTGATTTTTTAGCAACTTGGAGTAGCTTATAATGATAATATTGAATCAGGAATATATTTTTTGCAGAACAAAATGAAGGAAGTTGGGTAGTAGAGGTCCCTTCACAAATTCTACCCAGTGGCTATAAGAGGCAATACCGGGTTATTGCTTTGCTGTAAAATAAGAGAGAAATGTATGCCCCATTGCCCCTCGCTGTTTGGCGTATTGAAACTTGCCTATTAAATTACCCTTTACTGAGTTTCACCGTGCTCTCTCTCTGAAAATAAAAGCTAATTCAGCTTTCCTATATTTATGATAATGAAAAGTAATATCTAAAGTGGGGGTTTACTGTGCAATCATACATTCAAGTGATGTATTTACTTTCATAAACTAAAGAAGGTATTTAAGTGGTTTGCATTAGTTTTAAACAATTATCTTTTTGTATTCACTTGACCTAGTTAGATAATGATGTGCAAACAGATTTGATTTAATAACACATTAGTAAAATGTTCGGTGAAGTCTTAAAACAACTGCTTTTAACATTCCTGAACAATAGGAGGCTTTGGGTTCAGTCTCCTGTGAGGTGTGTGGTGCTTGTTTGCAAGCAGCTCTGACATTTTCAGAGTCTTCTACTACAAAGAGATTCTATTTTGAAAACAATTATTAGGAAGCAGCTGAATGTGTATCCTCCATTGAGCACTAAGTTTCTGTTGTTTTCAGTTGTTGATGGCCAAGATTAAGAAATGATTGAGAAAGCATCCATGTGTCATTTGATAGTTATACAAGATAATACTTTTTCACTTTTTAAAAATATCTTTCCCAAATTGGGATTTTGTAATGTATTAATATGCTAATGACTGCTATGACTGTTTGTGTCCTTCCTCTACTGTATGATCTGCTTTCTAGTTGAAAATTAATAAAGGCTCCCAACTGGTCCAAAGTTTTCATCAATATGAACAGATGTTGCTATTGTTTGGCTGGAGCATTTACTTTGAAAGATACGATCTGAGTTTGAAAATAAACTAAGCCCTAGTCCTATTTTTGTATAGTGGCATCAGGAAAATATTTTGTTTTGTTTTTATTTCAGTAGAAAACCAAGAAGAGTTACCTTATCAATTTTAGGATGTGAATTTCAGAAAGAAGTCATGATGGTGTTTTGATTTTATTCTTATATCAAAATCCTGCCAACAATAACAACAAAATATTTATTATAGGTGGATCAAATGACAATGAACTTGCCAACAATAACAACAAAATACTTATTATATGTGGATCAAATGACAATGAACTTATCACTGCTTTTTATAAACTGTGTGGTATGCTAAAATTTCAGTCATTTTATCCATTTTGTAGAAATTTAACACTCATGTAATACAAACTATATGCCACTATTCAAATTAATTACAGGTTCATTTAAACATCATAATAACCCCACAGGATAATTACTTTACTATTATTATGCCCATTGTATAGATAAATAAGCTAATGTCCAGGAAGTTGTATAGCCTTTCCAAGGTCACACCATAGATTTTTAACTCAGGCAATCTGCCTACACAGTCTGTTCTTGTATCTGCTAAACTATCCTGTGTTAAAAATTCCAAGAGTTATTGTGTGTGTGTGTTTTTTTAATTCTCCTAAGAATGCTAACCTCTTGGATATTTGTTAATAAGTCCTTGCTTTAATGGTAAGACAATGGACTTTCTAGTAGTGATACTGTTATTCTTTGACTGAAAATGTGGCCAAAGCTGCTGAGGAACATATATCCAAAAGAAAGAGAGCCTTCCGAGGCAGCTGGATGACATGGCAATCCTGAAGATCAATGAGATGAAAATGTCATACTGCCACATTCATTTCATATAACCTTTAAGTTTAAAACTTTCAATGAAAAGGAATCACTGAAAATATTAGCATATAGTGTGAATACTGACTAGTCTTGTTTATTATCTTACATAAACAAAAATAATTTCAATAAATTGTATATAAATGTTATATACCCGTTATATATGTAGGAGAAAATGAATTCTAAAGGAGAAACAATAGAAGAATCTGCAGCTGTGGCAAATTTATCTCTTTAAAGATACTTTATTGTTTAGAATCAACTATAGTACTAAGTGAATACGACTTAAATTTGTGATTTAAGGTGATTCCGCAACTGACAAAGACATCAGGGAGATAAAAGGAACAATGATCAGTAGGGTATAAAATACTATCCAAATCTTAAAGGCAAGGTAACTTATTTCATCTTGTTACCAAAAATATTAAACTCTTGTTTTCCTTTAAGAATGTATTCATAAGCAAGAAAAATGTGGCCTCTTCTATTGCATAGTTTATAATCTAAAGTTGTTGATTATGGCAGACAAAAATTAATATAGAAATGTAAGTACATATTGAGGAAACAAAATATATAGTTGTTTAAAATCTTGGACTGTATGTCAGTAGTTTAAAATTCTAAATGATGAAATTAAGCTTATGACTGTTACTCTTGCAGCCAGTTGATATTCGCCAAGTCATGCTTAACCGTTCTCAAATTTCAGTAGGAAATCAATATTTTGCAGTTTGCTCATCTTAAGCAGACGGTTATAGCAAAACTTCAGCCTGAGTTTATTTATCCATTGAACTTCTGGGGAAAAAATTAATGCAACATAAAATCAAATAAATATTTGAATAATTTTTATAGGCATTATTATGATTACTATGCAGGATGATGCCTTGCCCTTGAGAAATTTGCATTTTATATTAAGCAAACATCCAGTTTATACCACTGCTGCTTGAGGTGACACAAATATATCACAAGGACCTAATATTTTAGGCCTAGAAGGAACCTATAGGACAGCTCTGTCAATATCATCTAGGCAGGTGACAAGCAATGTCAAATCTATTTAGTGAAGCAAGTAAACAGAAAGAGGATTTCAAGATAGAAAGAAAAGGTACAAGGATGCACAAATGAACCTTGTATGTGGTTTGAGATGGCAATAGGACATGCAATTTAGGCTATCTTGTACTGCTTTAATATTAATGGATATAAAGTACATTGTACGCGAAACAAGTGAGTTTCATCTCCGTGAAACTGAAAATATCATGGGAGATGTTTTAATTATATCATCTTCTGTAACATTTTATCATGAAATCAAAACATGTGGGACCACTATATTTTACATTTATCTACCTCAAGAGTGAAGTTTCCAAAATTAAAACACAAATTTATTATAATTAGGAAATTAAGTGTTCTTTCAGAAACTCTTCATGTATTTTGTGATTCACATAAAGTTGAGCTTTTTGATTTTGAACATAAAAGTCTAGCAATAATTTTTCTTCCTTTTTTTTTTTTTTTTTTTGAGACAGTGTCTAGCTCTGTCACCCAGGATGGAGTGCAGCGGTGCAATCTTGGCTTACTGCAACTTCCACCTCCTGTGCTCAAACCATCCTCTTTCCTGAGCCCCCTCAAGTAACTGAGGCTACAGGTGTGCATCACCATGCCCGGCTAAGTTTTTTGTATTTTTGGTAGAGATGGGGTTTTACCGTGTTGCCCAGGCTGGTCTTGAACTCCTGAGCTCCAGTGATCCACCTGTCTCAGCCTCCCAAAGTATTGGGATTACAAGCGTGAGCCACTGCACTCAGCTGAATTTTTTTCTTAATTTAGTATAGGTATTTGAGTTTGTTTTTGTACCACATTTATGTCGTAATCTACACACCTAAGAATATTATGGCTACATGCTTATATTATGCCCCTTGTGCTCTATTACTTATGTTTACTACGTATGTTTGTACCACTAAACCTTCATTAAATCTCTGTATTGCCCCATTACAGCATATCCAGCCAAAATATTTAATACATGAATTTGCCTCTTATAGCCTAATCTAATTGCTACCCTGACTTCTTGTTGTCAAATTGACTCATTAAATCTTGTCTTCAGATACTGCTGTAACTACTCCCTCAGTTAATTACACCTCCAGTCATTCAATTTTTCAGGCCAGACAACCGATAATCACCTTTTCCCATGCCTTACACAACTTCACTGTTCTCACAGTTCTCTTCCTATCTCTATTGCCATTGCCAACAGCTTTCTTAAAGTATTTGTGAGTCCTAAGTTTCTTTTGTGTGGCTTGTTACTTTAGGTTGCTAACTGCTGAAGTCTAACTTCCCTTCAAAACTCCTTCCTAAATAATGTACAAAGAATCTTTCTAAAATGCAAGTAAGATTAGGTCACTCCTTTACCTGAAATCATGTCACAGTTGTTTATTATCTTTATGGTCATCTCCATACTCCTCAGAGTGGCATACAAATCCTTTCTACTTTCATCTCCTGCTATTCTCTTGTATTTACTCTAAACATTTTATAGTTCTCTGAGAGATTCTCTGCTGTCCTACTTATCCTTCAAGACTCAGGTTGTATAAATCAGGCTCCAATCAAAAACAGATTTGACACTCAAATTACAATATCTCAAGAAGAGTATACCACGGTGAATCTGTTTACAAAAGTTTGGGCAGGATGTAAGTAAGACATGAATGTTAATGCAGTTATCTAGGCTAACAAAAAAAGTAAGAGCTATTACAATCCTAAACCCAGAGGGGTGAGGGGAGACAGTGGTTATCTGAAACCAGAAGGAAAGACAGCTCTGTAGTAAAGGCTGACTGGAGAGGATCAGTGACCACTGGACATAGCAAATTTGCAGGCAGAGTGCCAGGGGAATCAATACACTGAACACATTATTCTCTCCATTGGCTGAACCTCCTGAAGTCAGAGGCTTCCATAGGGCCCACATAATCTGCCAGGTCAGGAAACTAGTGGGGGATGGTGGAGGTAGATCTGCAGAGCCAAAAGAAAGTTTCCTAAAACAAATCTGTTTTAGATTCTCCCCAAGACTAGTTAGAAACTTCCTCCTTTGCTTTTCCATAGTCCATACTGTCCTATTATAACACTTGTGTTTTATCGTAATCACCTTTTCTTGGTCTGTGTCCTTCTAGAGCACAGCACGTCCTAAGGCCCCCATAAGATTTTTCCCTTACCCTTCCATTCCAGTAAACTTAAATCAGCATCAAATATTGTCTTTTATTTCACTGAGGCCCTAGGCTGTACTTTTGAAACACACACACAAACACACACACACACACACACATAAACACACAGACACACATAGCTCTAAATTATTGTAGCCACTTGCAGAAGATAAAATTTTACAACTCAATTATATGATGGGAAACTAAACATTATGAGAAACAGTTAATGTTATGAAAATGAAAGTATATAAAATATGTCTGGATCCTTCTTGGGGTTATCAAGAATGTTTGTAACAATATTCTAAGTAATTGCACATAGAATATAAAGGAAGAAAACCAAGCAACATGCCGTTGCTCTCTAATAAAGTATAAACTTGAAATAGATATATGCAAACAAAAAATATGAAACAGAAGTTACAAAAAAAGTATCTTGGATGTGCCAAGTAAGGGTTTGATCGTCTCTGCCATCCCTTAATCTCCATTGGAAACCATATCATTTTCTTTATTTTATTTTCTTTTTTTTTTTGAGACTGAGTCTCACTCTGTCACCCAGGCTGGAGTGCAGGGGTGCAACCACCGCTCACTGCAGGCTAGGCCTCCCGGATTCACGCCATTCAGCCTCCCGAGTAGCTGGGACTACAGGCGCCCATCACTACATCTGGCTAATTTTTTGTATTTTTAGTAGAGACGAGGTTTCACCGTGTTAGCCCAGATGGTCTCTATCTCCTGACCTACTGATCTGCCTGCCTAGGCCTCCCAAAGTGCTGGGATTACAGGCGTGAGCCACCGCGCCTGGCCGGAATCTGTGTCATTTTTATATGGACAATTGGCATTTGCTCAATTTTATGTAAATGCAATAAAAATACAACTTCATCTATTCCTCCAATGTATACAGTACCCCTTACCTCACGTACTCTCTGACATAGAAATTCTGAAGTTGCCGTTAGAAATGTTATGGATACATTACAAATAAGTCAGGGATACAGTGACAATAAATATGATAGAAATTTGTATAGTCACCTTAACTTAGTGTTATAAAGTATGTCTTCTCTGATACTAACTTTGTAGCATGTTAAGCAAATTTCAAAATATTGAAAGGTCTATGCCAATCAATACATTTCACATAAATACAGCAGTATTATGCTCTAGGTTCCCAGAATACATAAAACTTAATGGCTAGACATGTTAGAAAATATTAAGGTAATGCTGTTTTTGCACTGGATCTCATTCCTATCCTAGAGATGTCATATGTTTCAGTAAGGTCACAGAAAAACCTCACCTCAAATATAAAATTATATCCATGTCACATTTTGACAAACTGTTTTAGTCTCTGGAGAACTGTCTGCCTTCTTTATCTACAAAGTTTCAGTACTTCTGCTGCAGAAAATGCATTTAAGTTTTCCCATTTTCCATAATTCAGTTTATTTTAATATAAAGTTTTGTTTTATATTCAGGTTACTATATTGATATATTTCTGTTATTTATTGCTATTTTGTAGCTCTATTTATTTTGTGTTGTTATTTGTTATCAGTATATATTTTAGTTTTATTTTCCATTGTGTTTAATTAATAGGTATCTGAGGCTGATTTTAGATTTAAAATTACATATGCAGTCTTTCTCCCTTGTTTAATCTTCAGATAAGATTTATTTAAACAAATTACATATGAGCTACTCCTGAACCAAATAAGTTTAGTTTTGTGCTATAACCTGGAAGCTTGATAAAGTGGATCCTAGATCCTGCTATCCTGGCAGTTACCTCGACTCAAAAAGTGAGGAAGTATGACCCAGCATTCAGTTTCAAGCCTCTGAGATATCATCATGAAAGAAGAAACAAAAGCAATGATGTTTGCATACTTAAAATAGAAAACTAAGGTATACAGGGTATTCTTTAAAGCTTTTGAAAAAAAAAAAAAGGATGTCTTTAAATTATGTGTTGAAATGATTACAAAAATGTATAACCACTACAGAGAGCTGCCAAGTTCATTTAAGACTGATTACAACAAACAAACTTATAGTCTGAATCTATTTATCTGAGGAAATACATTTTTACCCGACACTGGACACATTTAAATTACTGATAGTTTTAGCTTTGGAACATGGCTTGTGAAAGCTCCTGTCATAACAGAAATATTGTGCAATAGGGATCTAACAGTTTTTTTTTTGTAGCATTGTGCTATTGCATGAATATTGTTTGTGCTTATTACAAGTTTCTGGTGATCTCGTTCGACTTTCCTACACATAACAAGGGATTTGGACAGTTGGAAAATCTGTACAAATAGTACCACTTGTGGTTTAATATTTAAAACAAAATACCGTGGCTGCAGTGTGGTGGCTTATGCCTGTAATCCCAGCACTGTGGGCAGCCAGACCAGCCTGGGAAACATGGCAAAAACTTTTCTCTACAAAAATACAAAAATTAGCTGAGCATGCTGGTGTGTGCCTGTAGTCCCAGCCACCCAGGAGGCTGAGGCATGAGGATGGCTTGAGCTTGGAGGTGGAGATTGCAGTGAGCCAAGATGGTGCCACTGCACTACAGCCTGGTTGATGGAGCAGGACCCTAGCTCAAACAAACCAAAAACCTCCTTCTCTTTTAATTTTCCCTATTGGTTCATTGAGAGATGTATTAATCTATCTGGGCTGCTATAACAAAATATCATAATGTGCCCAGCTTATAAACAACAGAAGTTTATTTCTCTCAGTTATGGATGCTAGGAAGTCCAAGATCAAGGTGCTGGCAGAAATGTTGTCTGGTGAGGACCTGCTTCCTCAATGGTCATCTTTTTGCTGTCACCTCATATGGCAGACGGGGTGAACAAGTTCTCTGGGGTCTCTCTTATAAGTACACTACACCAAATAATGAGGCATCTACCCTCATGACGTAATCACCTTCCAAAGTTTCCGTCTCCTAATATCACCTAGAGGGTTAGAATTTCACCATGGGAATTGGAGATGACACAAACCTTCACATCATAGAAAGATATTTTTAATTGCCATGGTAACAATTATAACACAGTCGTTTCTGGTCGATATGTACTTGCATAAACAAGACTTATTTTTTGTTCTATTCAACCACATCAGAATAAAGAAACAGACTGAAAGGACTGTGAGGTTTCTAAACAACGACTGTGGTTGCCACATGTGTATCAAGAACTGTGAAGGTTCAATGTGCAAGCTGAAAAGTTTGCTGGATACTGTTTAATAAACAAAGGCAGAAGACATATGTCTCCTAGGCTAGAGAGACATAATTTTATTTCTCATAGCAATGGCAGCATCCGTAGTATCAGCATTCACGTTGGTTTCACATATTTCCCAGGTCACACAGGAGGACAGGGTGGAGGACCCAAATGGATACACAATAGGTTTGCAACACAGTTGAGAAATCTGTGATTAGGAAACTCAAATCTTCTGTAATAGGCTGCAAGAAAACCCATGTCTTGCCCCAGAAGGAGGCAGTAAGCAAATCTGCCTTTTGCTCTAGAAGTTTATCTAAGAAAATATTAGCTGAATTAATTCTATATATTTTTCTTATCAGGTTGCATTAGAAAAAAATGTTCTGCAACTATAAATATATATTAAAACCACTCGTTGAAACAGGACTTAAGGACACACTACTTAGATTAAATTATTCTGCATTACAACCAAATATTTTACTTTTTATCACCATGTTCCTTGTTAATTATTTCATAAATATATCAAAGTTTCCATAAAAATCAAAGCATCCTAGTGACAGTCCTGAATATGAATATGAGATGTTGATGCCACTTATGTGATCCTCTTTATATAGGAGGCCAATATGGCATGGAATAAAGGAGATAAAACTATACATATTCAATAAAATTGTAGAAAAGAAGTTTCCTACCATGTTTCATGTGCATGTAAATCCTAGTTGCTTCTTCAGCCAAGAAGTTTGAATTTTGATGAAGGTGAAAATTTGGTATAAGATTGATTATTACACTATTACATTCCACTTTAGAATAGTATATCTAATTTCTTAATTTATAAAAAAAATTACGTATATCATTAAATTCAACTGTTTTATTTAATGACTAAATTTTCACTTATGTAAGACTTGAAACAAGTATGAAGACTTTCTAGGAGCAATTATGACCTACCTTGACTGCTCTAAGAGTTTTCAGAGGATTATTCTAACATCTAAATGCAACAGATATCTGTGAGGGGAGCAAAATACATTTTGTTTGCCTATCTTTTATTTGCATTGCATATGAGCCATGTTCTAAGTGATTTTTTTTTTCTATATAGATGTTAGGAAGTTTTTCTTAAAGGACATTACAAATTTCTAAGCTACTCACTCCAGCACAGTTCTTAGGAATGTAATTATGAACAACTAAAGACAAACATTATAATGTAATACATTTCCTCTAATGCAAAATTAGCATGCATCTGAATTACTTGGAGGGTTGGGCAAAACATGAATTTCTGGGCCGCACCCCAGTTTCTCATTCAGTCATGCCAGATAATTTACATTTCTAACAAGTTGCCAGGAGGTGCTCATATTGCTGGTCTAGGGACCACACTTTGTGAACAACTATTTTAAATAAAGGAGACTCAAGATGATGGAGATGAAGCTGATGAAGATGACAGTAGCAGCCAACACAAACTAAGTGCTGTCCTGTTACTTGTCAGTCTGCTAAATTCTTTATGTGCATAAGCTCATTATGTCTTGTGATTATTTTTAACGAGAAAACTGAAGCTCAAAGAGGTTAGACAAATTGCCCAAGATCACAAAATTGAAAAGCACCAGAGCTAGTCTTTAAGCTGAGGCTTTTCTGACACCAAATCCTGTGCTTAACAAAGGGTAGAAATAACTACAGTCCATAAGGGCCTTTGGCTCTACAAAGCAGGTGGGAGAGATGTGCTGTGATTCATGAGAGCCAGGCACAACCTGTGGTTTCTAGTAAGGGGTGAGAATTTTCATGTGTAGGAATTAGCCCTTGAAATCTAAGTACTTTAAGTCAGAAATAGCCCAAAGTCATAAAAAGCCCAGAAGCAAAACATAAATGACAAGATAATCACCAAATCAGGTCAGAACCAGGGTTTCTTCATAGTTTTAATATTTAAAAATAAATGGCTTCTGTTGCTTAGAGTAAACAACAATATTTCTTCATCAAAATACTGGAGACTGAAATGGTGTACTTTCTGTGTTTTGTGCCCAATAAAAGTCCAAAATGATGCATTTGCTGGAGTACCCATAAAAAGCAACATTAATCATCTGCTTGCAGAGACAAGGGCAAAGACAAAGTATCAGGGAACAGTGGGATCTTTGTGGATGAGCCTTAAAATCTGAACCACAGGCCAAAACAAAACCATCTACCTTTACCTTTACTGACCTGATTTCTGTTCCTTGATCATACCAAGCTTGTTTCTCACCTATGGACATTACAATAGCCATTTTCTCTTCCCAGAATACTTTTTATTTTAGTTTTTACCTGGCTGGCTCCTTCTTGCTATTCAGGTCTTAAATGTTGCAGTCTCAGAGAGACCCATCTCTGATCACCCACACTTTGTAGCACTTATCACAGCATGTTGCACCATATATTTTAGTTACTTATTTGTTAATTATCTTTTCCTCCAACCACTACAATGAAAGCTCTGTTAAGATGGGAATTTTTGCCTGTTTTTTACTACTATGTTTCTAGCGCATAGAGCAGTGTCTAACACATACTAGGTATTCAGTAATTATTTTTTTGACTAGATAAATGAAGGAGGGAAGAATAAACAGATATTGTAGTTGAACTGTAAAGATTTTAATTTTAATAATTTTTCATTTTTTTATTTATTTTTATTTTTATTTTTTTTTTTGAGACAGAGTTTCACTCTTGTCCCCCAGGCTGGATTGCAATGGTGTGATCTCAGCTCACTGCACTCTCCATCTCCCAAGTTCAAGTTCTCCAGCCTCAGCCTCCTGAGTAGCTGGGATTACAGGTGCCTGACACCCCACCCAGCTAGTTTTTTTTTCTTTTTTTCTTTTTTTTTTTTTTTTTCAGTAGAGATGGAGTTTCACCATGTTGGCCAGGCTTGTCTCGAACTCCTGACCTCAAGTGAACTGCCCGCCTGGACCTCTCAAAATTGCGTGATTACAGGTGTGAACCACAGCACCAGGTCTACTCTTAATGGATGATTCACAGGGTTTTCATGCCCCAAATCTGCGTGCACACACACACACATAGACACACACACACACACACACACACATACACTTTATGGTCTGTAGTGATGATTGAATGTCATGCAGTTACGTAATTATATTCTCTCTAGTTTTTGCCCCTCCTCTTTTCCCTCAATGCTTAAAATAGACAAAGGTATATATATATATGCACAATATCTTTGAAAACTGCAAGCAAATTCTCAGTTCAAAATTTGTTCAATTTTTAAATTAGATTAAGTCACCCTTGAAAGATAATTCACTCAGCTCCAGAAATAGTATGAATTATATGGGAGGCCTAAGACTAAATATTTTAATTCCACATTTCCCCTATGTCAGGGAAACCACCTAAAACCCAACCACATATTTATATTCTTGTAATTAATTGCAGACTAATTTTATTCATGAAGTTATATTTGAACTAATAGTGACATCGAGAGTTAATTCTATTTGGCAGTGTATTTGGACTTTCATTTGGTATAGAATTTAAATCAAGGGATTTGAAAATAAAGTTAAGAGGGCAATTCAATTTTGATAAAAATTGAGTCAATGATGAAAGCAGCATCCTGTAAGCTCTAATGTAAACCCAGTCTTTGAAAAATATCATGCATGGTACTTGGAAATTCTTTGAGGAATGAAAGCTTTTCATGTGTGATCTTCTTAAAATGGAATTTATGTTCAAATTGAATGGATCCATGTGCACAAAGAGTGATAATGCATCTGAAGAGTCTGGATTCTCTGTGTGGGTGCACTTGCATGTGAAGAGAGAAAGAAGGAGAGAGAGAAAGAGAGAAAGAAAGAAGGAAAGAAGAGGGAAGGGAGAGGTTGTTAAAGGAAAGAGCCACTACAGGTACCTAAGTGATTTAAAAAAAAAATCATATACTTAAAAAATATTATGCACTTAGTGTGTAAATAAAATGTTTTGTAATACTTGTTTAGCTACTATGCTTTTCATTGGGATTAACTAGACATCATTCAATATGTTTCATTTGTGGCTTTTAACTCATTTATTTGCTCACTTAAAAAATATTGAGTATTTACCATATCCTAGTTTCTAATCTGGGTGTTGGGAATGCAGCTAAGTATTTTACTTCCTGATTCTTACATAATTTTCTACACTGAAAAGAAAGGAAACTTGTTTTTGAATGTAGAATGATTGAAAATATAATGAGATTGAATACAAATGTATTCCGTAAAGGTCTATGCCATATTTTTTGGTTTAACATTTTACTGTAATGAAATTTGATGAATTTTTAAAAGTACTTATAAGAGATCAAGTAGAATTTTTTCAGTAATTTTGAACACCAATCTTAGAATAAAGAATAGAGTTTTAAGTAAAAGTAGTCAAAGGTTACAGGCATTTATATTCAAACCTACAGTGTTATCAGTGCAGCAGAGAGAATCAAAAAACAAAAAAAAAATCCTATACTTTTTATTTACAGGGAAAAAAATCAACAAGTGAATTGTAGTCTTAACTACAACTACATGATACTTGACACTTTCTATGAGAAAAATGTGTACTCAGATTAAATATAATCTCAAAGCAATCCTTTTAATTTCAAACTTTGGAAAAGAAAATGTACTTTTTTTTGAAATTTAATACTCATAGAAAAACAGAAATAGTGAAACTAGAAATGTGACACAATGCTGATAACTTCTTGAAGTACTGCTTCTAGGATGTGTGAGGAGGGAAGAGAGGACATTAAGGCTGCTTTGCTTCATGCTGTGAGCCATTAGCTGATTGCTCCAGGCTGCACTACCAACAGCAGAACAGAAGGGGAGGTGGCCCTGGTGGAAGGGAGGAAAGAAAAAAAGACAGATTTATTGTCTTCTCTATAGGATCTTCTTTCCATTCTACTCCAGTGCTCTTTTCTAAGACATTAAATAAGTACTTAACCCTTTACTGTTTATACTCCTTATGATCTGAAAAACTGGGAAGGTATTTATATTTTGCCTTGAAACATCGTTTTTAAATGTTTTACTTCTAAGTGTTTATTGAGTTGTACTTACAAATGTTAATTATAGCTTCCTAAAGACAGCAATCTAGGAAACTGGATTTCTCTATAGAAGGATTATGTAAATTTGGTTCACTATAGGATGCATTACTAGTATTTTGAAAATGCCTGGTAAATAGTAAGTGCTTCACAGGTGTTACCTGAATGAATAAGTAGTTGCTACCTTTTGTTTGTGACAAAATTGAATAATATGGAAGGATAGAAGCCATGATGTGTGGCATACCAGGCAGCGTACAAAGTTAAGGAGTGTAATTGTTTAATGCCTAATGCTTAAATGACACTGACGATGATTTAAAACCCAGCTGACACCTGCCATATGCCTCTGAATAAGTGAGTTAACTTTTCTAAATATGTTTTCCCAAATGCAAAGTAGAAATAACACTACTGCCAACTTCATAAATGGCACAACAAACAATGACACTCATACACAGAGACCTCAGTATAAATCTTATATATTAGTATCATTATTTAGAGTGGCAGAACATAGCCCATACATAGAAGACAAAAATAATCTAATCATGAAATAAAAATGGAAGAGACCTTGCATGAAGGAAGAGAAGGGATTCAAAATGCTTTATATGTAATAATTAACTTCAAAACCTAATTCTTCTTTATGTATTTTATGGTAGTAAATTCTCCATTCTCAATTATAGCACATTAATATATCTCCAAATTAAGTATATTTATTGAAGCATGACTTAAGTGAGGATTGTTTAAAATGCACAAGGAGGTATTAGTTTAAATATGTTTATTCACTTAATACTAACATGTATAAATAGGCTAGTTTTATTCATAAATATCTGCAGTTATAAGTAAAGTTACTTATAATTCCATTACAGTGTTGGAATAGAAGCCCTGTGAGGACAGGGATTTTGTCTGTTTTTAATGGCTATTTGTCTAGTGCCTAGGGCACATCCTAATTGTGGTAGATATGTAATAAATATTTCTTGACTAAAGCAAGAAATATAGAAGCATTATATATATTTAGATTCTTGGAAAAGAATTTCAGCATTGCTAGTACAAATCGATCTCATGTAATCTCATGACAAAAGAAAGTTTGGTGCCCATACGTTTTGTTTAGGCAAATGGCATCATCAATTTATGTTTCAGTAAGAAATAGAGGAAACAGTCATTATTTTCAGGACCCCATTCTGTTGACTAACAATTCTACACAGTCCTGAGGAAATTATGTCACTAGTTTGTGACCCCTCAGCAGCAGATCCCGTGTGACATTGCTAAGCATACATTGAAATACAAACACTGCTTATAAAATACTTCTGGATCAACAATGCATATAAAATTCAAAATCTTCATTTTCCTCTCACAGGTGCTAACCAGTCACAAGGGAACCTAGGACAACAAGGAATTCAAATATTGTCTTAGAAGTAACAACCTGGTGCCAGGCGGGGTGGCTGATGCCTATAATCCCAGCACTTTGGGAGGCAGAGGAAGGTGGATCACTTGAGATCAGGAGTTCGAGACCAACTTGGCCAAAATGGTGAGAAGCTGTCTCTAGTGAAAATACAAAAAAATTAGCCAAGTGTGGTGGAGCGCACCTGTAGTCTCAGCTACTTGGGAAGCTGAAGCAGGAGAATTGCTTGAATACGGGATGCAGAGATTGCAGTGAGCCAAGATCACACCACTGCATTCTAGCCTGTGCAACAAAGCAAGACTCCATCAAAAAAACAAAAACAAATAACAACCTGGATGTTTAGCTTCAAGAAAAGCTTTTATTTATGTATTTATTTATTAGAGACAGAGTTTCATTCTGTCACCAAAGCTGGAGTGCAGTGGCACAATCATAACCCACAGTAGCCTTGAACTTCTAGGCTCAAATGATTCTCCTGCCTCAGCCTCCTGAGTAGCTTGGACTGTAGGTCCATGCAACACGACCTGGCTAATTTTTTAATTTTCCTGTAGAGATGAGGTCGCACTATGTTGACCAGGCTGGTCTTGAACTCCTTGGCTTCAAGTGATCCTCCTGCCTCCGCCTCCCAATTGGCTGGGATTACAGGTGTGGGTCACTGTACCCGACCACCAAGAAGAGCTTTGATAGCCACAATAATAGTCTTCAAATATTGAAATCTTGTCAAGAGAAGTATCCATTGGTCAATTTTGCACTTCGACAGAGGGCAGAACTATGATTACAAGTAAAATTACCAAACAAGAAAGTTTCAATTCAGTGCTAGAAAAATATGTTTTTAAGAGCTAGAGTTGCCCCGGAGTTGAATAACTCATCTGGTCAGTTAATGTGACAGTTTATTCTGAGTTTCAGATTTTCTGGGAGAGACTAGTTATACATATTTAAATGTTGTATAGTGTTTTGAGTGGAAAATTTAAGGAGGTAATTTAAGATTACTTTTATTAAAAGGAATGTAGTATCTGGCTCTAGTACAGAACAGCTTTAACCTAACCATTATATCTATTATATATTAATAGGATTACAAACGTTTCACACTGTACATAAATACACAAAGCAGAGGCAATAATTATAGTGTGGACACAACACGTAGCGTGGGAATAAGGAGAATATAGGGTGTGAGTATCTTTAAATCTGCCATTACATCTGGTCTGGCCCAAATAGTCTCTTTGCTTATAAGCGCTCACTGTGCCCCCATTGGCACCCCTAGGAGGACACCAAGTAGGGGCATGAGTTTACTCACCCCTTTCAGCAGCTGGGGAGAATTATTGGGCCAGAGAGCCTGTTCTGGCCAGCTCTGCATGTAAAGACCACAGAGATGCACCTGGTTCCATCTGCATTTTTTTTAGTGTCTGTATCCTCTCTGAAATTTGTGCTCCCTTGTCCCTGTTTGAGAAGTCCCTGCAAGTGGTAGCCTCTTTGTCCTGAACTCTGGACCTCTGGCTTTCTCAGAAGCTTTGCATCCTGGTCTAGGGCATGTAGAAACTCTCAAACCTGTGAATATTACCCACAGAGATACAGTCAAAGGTCGGGTGCGGTGGCTCTTGCCTGTAATCCCAGCACTGTAGGAGGCCGAGGTGGGAGGATCACTTGAGGTTAGGAGTTCGAGACCAGCCTGGCCAATATGGTGAAACCCATCTCTACTAAAAACACAAAAAAATTAGCCGGGTGTGGTGGCACACACCTGTAATCCTAGCTACTTGGGAGGCTGAGGCAGGAGAATGGACGTGGGATGCAGAGGTTGCAGTAAGCCAAGATTGCGCCACTGCACTCTAGCCTAGGTGACAGAGTAAGACTCCTCAAAAAAAAAGAAAAAAGAAAAGAAATACAGTCAGACAGAAGCACTGCCTCCAGCTCATATCTATTTCTGCCTTCTGTGTCACTATCACTTTCTTGGTGTTAAAGAGATGTGAGTAGAGATTTTTCTAGAGGCTGTCATCTGAGGTCTGGTATGCCTGGAAAAGGTGACTTGAAAATCTCAAAATCCCACATACTAAAAACAGGTGCCTCTATCTGCCTCCCGATCCTTTTCCACCCCCTTAACCTCAGAATTGCACCTCAAAAGGAGAAATATGAAGGCATTTAACTTTAATCTCATCTCCTTCAACAGGCTCAAACTTCAAACCAGCAATAAGGGCAGAAATTGGACACTGCCTTCTTTATATGAAAACTATGTGATAAAGTCAGCCAGACCTGGTTCTTAATAAGGGTAGCAAAAACTAGATTAAAGCAAAATATCCAAAATATTATAGCTATGACACTTATGAACTATGAATAGAAGAAAATATTAGAATAATAGTGATATAAACATTGAATTTCATAATCTGAGTCATATGAAATATACCACTGTTAAAAATATAAAGGAACATCTCACTTTTCCTAATACATGTGAAAACCACTTTTTTATTTTGAAGCCAACAGTGCCAGGTCACAATATTGTTTCTGGAGAAAAAATAATTTTCATCTCTCAAGATGATATTTTAATCCAATAATCACATTAAATGAACTTGTTTTGTGTGTCTCGATGCACAGTAAAATAAAAATGTGTCGTTGAGTTCTGAAGTTCTCAATTTAAATTTAATAAAGTATGCATCAGATTTTAATAGACATGAATCAGCCTCAATGTAAGCAGTCTTCATATAGAATGCAAGCTGTTTAATTTATTTTTGCCTGTTCTAGTTTCACGTGGTAAAATACTGTATATAGATAAACACTAATCTCCAAAGTATGAAAGGAATAATGAACATTCAAGGAAGGGCACAAAGAACTTCAAAAAAGCAATCAAATTTTCTTTGTTTCAGTTTACAGACTTAGCGTAAAAATACATACAAAATAATATAATTAACTCTTCACAATGTAATTTTGAATCTCAAAGATTAAACCGAAGCATTTTCCTTATGGACTATCTAATTCTTTGCTTACTAATTTTAAAGTAGACTTCATCAGGTTTGGTACTTTGCTTTGTGAACTAGAAAGTAAAAAATAAGCAAGGCAAAAAGAATAAAAAGGGAGAAACCTACTTTAAAACAATCTGAAAATGATAAACAGAGGTGGTTGTTTACCGTTGATTTAAAAAGATGAAGACAAAGAGTACATAATTGCTTTTCCAGGAAAAGCATGAGATGAAATGGGCTTGAGATATAATTTTACTAGAAATCAAAGAAGTACAAAATATTTATAATTAACCACAACTTAAATTGAACAGGTGGATACATACTGGTTAGCATGTTAGCTCATTGTGTATTTAAAGTTTGTTAAACTATTTATTGCTGCTTCAAGCCAGACTCTGGAACCAAATGGTGTTTGATACCAACTCTTCATTGTCATGAGCCGTGATAGTAACAGATTAAGAACTGCTTTGCATGGCTAATTCTGATAGATGAACTGTTACTTCAAAGGTAGCAGTAATAAAGTCTAATCAGATGTCTAGGAAATGTTTTAGATATTTCAGAGAAAGGGAAGATATAATTTATGGCCAGGAATTAAATGGTGCAAAGGTGTTCGGCAGTTATAAATATTACCTTGGAAGCATAGTTAAAAAAAAATCCTGATGAAGATAAAAAGAATAACATGCTCAAAACAACCAACCTGGTTGTCCATGTTTATCAATGTTTACTTGGAGGAAGACCAATAATGTTATTTTGTCCTGATATGTCCTATTAACATTTGTTATGAGTTACTTTAATGAAAACAAAGGAAGCCTAAATATGAAATTAGGAAATAGATCCCCAAAGTGTTTGAATATTCTTTGAATAGTAATCTATGTCTAACCTATTTAGATAGGTGGAAATGGAAATCAAAGACTCAAAAAAGACTGGAGGTAAAATTAACAAAATAAATATAAAATTCTGGCCTCCTATTTCATATAAGATGATATACCAAGTAACTAGAGTGATCTTCCACTTAAAATAACTAACAGTTTGGTGTACATTTTTGAAAATATCTTCAGAAATACTTCGATAAGCTGATAAAAACACTCTGGCCAAAGTCAAATGGAGCATTGAATCGAACTTTCATTTTGAGCACATTTGCCAAATCAGGTAATTTGAGTACTGATTTATGCAAGCTTTCAGTACTCAGAGGACAGGAAAAAAAGCCCAGGGCTCGCACTTGCAATCAGAGAAGTGGCAAAGACTAGCTAGTCAGAAACCTTTTTCATCCTTTTCCTAAGCATAGTGGTGAACAATGTTTCCTGGTGTCTCTTGAGTTAGGTAGCAGTGAGGCAGCTGAGTTCTAGCCGATGTGCTATGAATGAAAGTGTCATATGCTCCTTCCAGGCCAGGACATCGCATGATTTTTCTCCCTTCAACAGATCCAGTGGTCTTGTGTTGAAGGTGGTAGTGTCCCAGTTTAGAAGGAAAGTGGATTGCTGACTCAATGCATAAGGAAGAGCCACTCTGGAGAATTCTAGTTCTCCTTAATAAGTTCTTATGTATAACTGATTTTAGTTTTCTCATTTTATGTGAAATAATTGGAATTTAGTTCTCCTAAGATTCTTCCAGACTCGAAGTTGTTGGTTTTATTTTGGTAAGAACACATAGCATGAGATTTACCTTCTTAACAGATTTTTAGATGTACAATATAGTATTATTGTCCATAGGCACAATGTTGTACATTAGATCTTTAGAACTAGTATGTATACCTCTGACATAAAAGAGACACTTGGTATTTTTGAATAAATAGTGAGCAAATGATCCCTAAACTACCTTTCCCTGCAAAAGTGTCCTCTATAGCAGCTATTCCTCCTATTAATTAAAATTCTATTCCTTCATTGTTACCAACTGATTAAGGTACAAGTTTTAGGAAAATAATAATTGAACAAATTCACACTCAGGAGTAATGATATCAGCTCTACAGGCTGATCAATATTCAGTTGCTATGCACCAGCATTGCTTATGTTAGTTGTTAAAGTATTGAAATATTACCATAACAGTTCATAAATATCTGCAGCTTCAAACCCTCCAATATTTCTCCCTACCACCACCCTAACACCTTTCCAGAGACCTAAGATTTTGTGATCATAGTTCCTTGATTCCACAACTAAAAGAACAATGTTTGGTGTAAACATCCTTTTCCTTCTTAGCATGAAATTTATAGGCCAACCTTGCCTTTGTCTCTTCTGATTTGTTGGTGCTGTCACACTAGTGGTTAAATATTTTGAATACCACTCCCGGATAGCTTGGCTAAACCGTTAAACAATATTTGTCATTTAAAATCATCTACTAAGCCTAGATGAATCTCTTAGTGCAATGTACAGGAAGTAAGACATAATTTTTTATATAATAAGGCTTCTAGGTAAAGAAATATCTTAAAAGTATCCGACTGAAGAAACAAGGGGGTGTGGCTAATAGGCATTTAATGAGTATTTGAGAACTTTCTGAGAAACCTCATTATCTTCTCTCTGTATTCGTGGCAAAAAAAAAAAACCACCACCACCACCAACAACAACAAAAAAAAACCCCTTTTCTTCTACTGCCATTCTGCCTGCTGGTATTCCTTAGGAACCCATTCTCTGTCCTTCTTCTCTCACTTTATAATTATCTGTAAGGGTTCTCATCCAGTTCACCTGATATCTATTTTTAGATGATCCTTACTTTTATATTTTTCGCTCAAAGCTCTCAGTTCAGTATTTTAACGTTGTATTGGTCACCTTTGACTGGGTTCCTACAATTCAATATTTTCAAATTACCTATATAGAGGCTCCTTGGTGGTCTAGTGGTTAGGATTCGGCTCCCTCAAATAACCTGTGTATTCCCAGTCTCAGTGATTGGCCTGATGATCCTCCTTTTAGACTAAACTTGAAATTGTATATTCATGATCTCACCTTCTCTTTATTCTTCTTTCATTCAGTTATTCACCAAGTTTTCTTAATTCTGCTTCCTAAATATCCTTGAAATCATTTTATATCTTAATTCCCACTACCACATGAGGATGTTCTAGCCATTCTGAAAAATCTTCATGCCTCTGCATATTCTATTGCTCTGCACAGAAGGCCTTTTCTCCTCCCCAACATCTTTTTTCTGCCTTGCAGATGCCGCCATTTTACCCTTTTATACTAAGTTCTAAGGTCACTGTTTTAGGAATCTGTCTTGACTCCTATTTTCCCCTGGAAGTCATTTGATAAACATCTCTATTACTGCATTTAACAAATTTTATTATAATGAATTCTGAACTAAGCCGACATTTCCTATACTCTAAGCCACTTTATCCAGTAAAATTGAATTATTTGGCAACAGTTTATCCAGGTTATCTAACAGTCCAGTAAGATGACATAAGAATTAGCATGGCTGGAAGATGATAGCTGGAAAGACAGTGGAGATACATGTACAAACAATGGAGAAGGGAGGGGCAAGCAAGTTTATAAAATCAAAATAGCTTCATGTGGACAGAGCATAAAACACAAAGGGGACAGGCAATAAAGAAGTGTAGGGGAAAATACAGGAGAGAAAAATGACAGTTACCCAATGCTGGGAAGGGTAGCGAGGTCATGGGGGGTAGTGGTGATGGTTAATGGATATAAAAATAAAGTTAGATAGAATGAATAAGATAAGATCTAGTATATGATAGCACAACAGGGTGAATATGGCCAGCAATAATTTATTGTATATTTAAAAATCTAAAAGAGTAGAATTGGAATATTCCTAACATGAAGAAATGATAAATGCTTGAGGTGATGGATACCCAATTACCATGATGCGATTGTTACATATTGTATGCCGGTATCAGAATATCGTATGTATCCCATGAATATATTCACGTATTATATACCCATAATAATTAAAAATTTTAAAGATTATGAATGAATAAGTATGTATGAAGTACTTGGAACAGTGCCTGGAACACAGTGTTATATGAGTTTATAGAGTAAATAAATAAAACACATTTTATATTTACCTCTTAATAAAAGAAAAATAGGACTTATTTGAATACATATGAAAAATTAAAGATATGGACTTTGTGTTGGAAATTGGTGAGAAATTAGTAAAAGATTTTGTTACCAAGAGAACTATATGATCTTGCTTTTTAGAAATATCTGTCAGGCAGCATAGTGTAGGAATAGATTGGAGGGGCATAATAGTAGGAACAAGGAACAATAATCCAGTTCAAATAGATGGGCGTGCTCAAATGTCATAGCTGATAGAAAGAAGAAGATTCACAGGCCCTTTAGATGTAGTATTGACAGATCACGGTGTTTGGATGGGGAGGGTGAAAGAGAGGAAGGAACTTGGAATAAGCCTGGGATTCTGGCTTATTAGAATAAGACTGGATATAATAGACTTATTAATGAAAATGAGAAAAACAGAGATGGATACTTTGGCAAGGGTGGAAATGGGTGGGTAGTGATTTTGATTTAGATCTAATCATCTTGAAGGACATATAAGGGATGCATGGGAGGGATCCAGTAGACAGTTGAATGTGTGAATTTAGAGCATAAGACAGAGTTCCTGTATGGGTTAGGCAGATTTGAAACTTATCGGCCTATTGGTGGTTTTTAAAGGACTGTGGACAAGATGATCCAGGAAGCAAGTATGAAGTGAAAAGTCAATCACTCTTGTTTGTTGAATAAAAGAAAATCAAGGATCAGTTCTGAGCTGAGGTGAGGAATAGAAACTCAAGTGGACACAACTAAGCATCATATAAAGTAGCCCCTGGTCAATAGTGGGAAAAGTATCACAGAGCGCAAACAAAAGAATGAGACTGTGTCCTGCACTCTATTTTTCTTTTATTTTACTCGATCCCTTCTGTTAACGTGAAATTTTGTCACCAAATGAATCCAGGTCCTATGTACCTGGTAGTTGTGTTCTCAGTAAGAAGAAAATGTAGATTTCAACCTTAAGCCTATCTACTCAAATTCCTGCTTCATACTCAGGGATGCCTACATTATTTGTGAGACTCGGAGCACACTGAAAATGTAGGCTCCCCAGTTCCAAAAGCAGGAAAAATATGCCATGAAAGGTAATGAAAGGTACCTTTTCCTTTCTTCCACGATCTCTTCCTCTATTTTGATTTTTTTAAATGTCCTATTTAATGTAGTTTTTAAAATAAAAATATCTAAGTTTTAAAATATTAATTTTATCATTCAGCTCTATATTGTGTAATATCAGTCTTAAGTGCAAATATGAGAGCATGTAACTCACCTGCAGAATCACCAAAATTATACAATTTGTATTTCATAGCTTCGACATGCATTATGTCTTTCATTCTTACCAGAAAAGTAGAAATGCTGCACAAAACTAGTTTTTACTTTATTTCCTGATACATGCATGTTCTATCAACACTATCCACTATCTACTCTTTTGCTTTACTGATTACTAAGGATGTATGAAAGGAAAGGAAGTATGGTCACCTTATCTTACCTTTGTTTCTATGTTGTCATTTTTATATGCAAATACTCTTCCGTACTCACTTTGAGACTTGCTGAACTCTCATGCTCTCTCGCTACACCAGAGTTCTGTTTATGTGGCGTCATAAATGCTGTATGATAATGAGGCACCAAAGAAAGACTGATAGGCATACATATTATACATATCTTCTTTGCTTAAATCCATATTTCATTGTCCCATCAGATTTCACTTACAAAATCCAAGCTCAAACATAAAATTATTAAAATTTTAAGACAGAAATAACAGAGCATTAAGCCAAGCATGACTTCAGTTGCACATGTAGTGTTATTTTGGGACATAAAGAAAGCTATATGTTAATAAATGCAAACTAGTCATCTTCTATTACACAACTTTCTCAATCACACAGCATTTTCTTTAAGGTGACAGCAAAAGTTGTCAGTTTTGTTTGGTTTCACCATTTGTGAGATATGTCATTTTGTGGACTTGTCTGCCACTAGAGGGAAAGATAATTTGTGTTCTGCTGCAATTCATTATGCAAGAGCTAGGGAGGGTTAGAGAATAATGTATGTTTGTATATGTTTGTATAGAGAGCTGAAGCAGCGAATGCTCTTCATGAGAAGTTTTATAATTTTACATTTATCCTTGATATGTGCCTTTTTAAACATGAAATTCTTTTGAAATGGATGAAGACTCCAATAGTACTATTATCTAAATCTGTTTTTGCTTGTCATTGTCACATGATAGCTTTTCATTTACTGTGATGCTGAGGAAAGAGAAAGGAGAAGGTTGAATCAATTTATTAGGGCCAGGTACATATTTGGTTTTTCTAAAACTCTCAGAATTTCTACCATACTGCCTTACCTTGCAGAAAAGTCATTTCCATATCTGTCATATTTGCATTTTTTTTTGTAATTCTGAACTTCTACTCCCTTGTTAAATAAATGATTTTAAAACCACACACACACACACACACACACAAACACCTACATCTAGGAATACAACGATCTACCATTTGAAGAGCTCTGGAGTTCGAGTTTGGCAAAGCAATTATTTGAACTCCAGCTGTCTTTGACAGAATGTGGAATATGTGTAGATTATTCTATGAGGTGGAAAACCTAAGTCTGTGTCTCAGATGAGACTGAATGAAGAGGTTTACACCAACAGATTTGCCAAACAATAAATAACTTTATAAGACTTTTTTTTTCAGAAGGTGCTGAAGATAACAGTGCTATTAAGTTGAGCTTAGACCTGATTCTAGACTGACTCCAAATGTTACATTTAAAAACCACTCATTTTTATTTTGCTTTGGTACAAAGATTCATTGGCCATTATTCTCACCTTATGGAATTGTACTATATAATTACTTGGCAACAATATTTTAATGGTACCATCAGTTTGTGCTTTTTTTTTTTTTTTTTTCTACTGGTGGCTGAGTCCATGTTGCCATAAAATACTCCTTGCAAGCTGTGCTTCATTTCCTAGCAGTTGCCTGGTCTCCACTTACACAGCAGAAAAGAATGAAATGGCTTGAGGAAATAGATGATTGCACTTGTACTGGTCAAATTACTAAAGAATCAATAAGGCCGACTCTGTAAGGTTATTGACTGGCAGGCTCATCTGAGCCCATAACTTTACTTCCAACCAATGTTTCAAGGAGTGCTGGATCCAGGACTATCTGTAGAACCTAAGAATCATAGTGCTGAGAAAAGCAACACAAGATTATTGTATTCAAGTTATTGAGTGTTTTTGAGTCATCCAGTCATTTGCTTATATTGCAGATAGGATGTTCCTTCATCACGCCTATTCTGTCTCTTTAGTGCTTTTGAAAAGGAATTGAGGATGAGCAATCTGCCATTTCCTGTGCACCTAAATTTATCTCATTTATCTATTTTATAATAAGCTGATATAGTAAAAGAAAGATTACTAATACAGAAGAGTCAGCTACTATAAGACATAGAGAAGATTAAGTTTTTAAATTTCACTATTTTTCATTTTAAACACTTAAAATAAGACAGATAAGAATTTATTTCCATCTGCATTTTTTTTGCTATTCTGTTTCAGTGTACTTCTAGAGATTAAGTTCTTAGCAAGGACATCATTTATTTAGTATTATCAGTACAAATCACTAGATGCATCAAATAAAATTGAATTTTGAGTTACAAAGACAAGATGGGGGTAGGATAATTGTACAAAACTAAAGTAGAATTAATTACATTATTTAAAAAATACTAGTAAATTTCTGTAGCTATTTTATTTTTGAAAAGGCAAAAATATATACAATTTGATCATCTCATTCCCACAGAAGTCACTCACATCTCAGTTGTTATCCTAGTCAATAGAATGTGTTTGAACTTAGGTATTCATTATGAAATGAGAATAGAATGAGTTATCTATCTGTAACTCAAAGGATATATAGATAATCTTTGGCACATATTTTCACAGTTAAACAGTACCAAATAAAATACATATTTTGATCCACCTGGGAAAACTGTGTGGATAATTCGTGAGTTGTAAAACACAGGCCATGCGCATTCCTTTTTGGATTGGCAAGGAAACAAGAATTGTGAAACACAAGTCATGATTATTAATTCCATAAAACCTAAAATTTGTACAGTAATCAATATAGATAAGGTAATATAATTGAATGCTTAAGAAAAAATTATTTGAAAAACCACAAATGAAAAATACAAAAAATAAAGTTTTCCAGGTTGTCTCGAGTCTTAAAAAAAAAGTTTACTTCAAGAGATAAAAATGACAAAGCTAAACAAATATAATTTTGTTAGTCTTACCTTTATTAGCAAATCCAATTTCTTTGAGTGGTGACAATGCTAAAAAATTGTGTTTTCAGTGAAATTGGTGTTCTGTGTCCTCCAACTCCCCCTCTACCTTTGCTTTTTGGCAAGGTTCCTTTCCCCTCTCCTCTGCAAAATCATAGCACTCAAAAAGAAACTGGAGCAATCTCCCTAGGAAGATCCCATTCTGCTATCTACAATTAGGACACTTGTTAGCCCTCTTTAATGGGATAAAATATGGGTTCATTCTGTATCCTGTAGGCATTTCTCTAATAGAGCTGTTATTAATAAATTGTGGGCTCATAAGTAAATTGATATTATTGTGGATCATAAGCCAGTAGTATCACTGTCACCTGGGAACTAGCTAGAAATCCATATTCTTAGGCACCAAGCTGATCTACTGAACCTGAATCTGCATTTTAACAAGATTTTTATATGCATTAAAATTTGAGAACACTTTGTCTACGCCAGAATGGTATTAACACTGAATGATGGCCAAGAAAAAATAAAATGTCCAGTTGCAAAACTGCCTCAGTCTAAAGAAATGATGTATATGGTGACAGTACTAGGCTCCATGTCAGGGCAGGTGAAGCTAACAGCTATTTAGGACTGTAGTGTTAGCATATCATACAGTCATCATTTTCTCAGTCTTTGACGAAAGTTATTCCTTATTTTACTGGAAAAAGTTTACATCATAACACAAATTTAAAAAGGATTTAAGGAACAGTACATATATTTGCAATGATAGAGAGAGAAAGGGAAAGAGAGAGATTATGAGAAACTTTTATTTAAGCACTAGCAGAATTTTGACCTCTTAGAAGTCAAACAATAGAAGTATGGTTTTGCCTTTAGCTTCTGAGGTTAGAGCAGAAATGTAATTTTCCGACCTCTCATCATTTCTGTGACCTTTCTGAATTTCTTCACATTCTTCATTATTACTGGAGTTTAGAACTGAGTATATCTCACTACTTTCTTAGGAAAGGCTTTAATCAATATCTGAAGAAATTTGAGCTTCTAATTCCCACATCCTTTTTAATGCCTTATTTTCTATTACAGCTGTGCACTAAATAGTTTTTAAATAATTAGCTGTACATGGTAATTTATATTTTTAACAAACTTACTACATAAGTATCGTTCATGTGGACTTTGGACCAGATTTTGAAATACTGTGAAGATTAAGCACCAGACTCAACCCTAAGATTTTCAGGGTAAAAAAAATAACAATTTTAAAAATGTGTAAATCATAGTTTTTATGTGACTGAAACTATCATCTCCAATTCCAGTTTACCTTATAAATTTTATTTTTAATATAGTAAAATTCTCCCCCCTTTCTGCAATTTTTGCAGTGTAAATTGTACTTACTAAAGTTAAAAATATTTTAAGTTTTTACCAATTGTCTTTTACACTTTAAGTTTTTCTTATTAATATCTATAGTTATTTCTAATTTTTTATCTCATAAAATCTTCTTGAATTTAATTTTTAAGACATTCCAATTTTTATTTTGACTATGGCAGCAATTTAGTCAATTTCTAATATATTTCCGAAGAATAATCTCCCTAACATTTCCAGAAAAGCCTTAAAATCCTAATAAGATTTCTTTGGAACAGGCCAGTTGAGGTTTTTCTCATGATGATCATGGTAGGACTCTCATAATGGAAAGCATCCCATTTGAGGAAAGCCCTCCTTATTCTTTGTGAATTTTAGAAATTTGATCTCTGAAGAAAATGAAAAATTTGATCTCTGAAAAAAATGAAAAAAATCTTAGGCAGACTGACAAATAACAATTTTATCAGAATTGTAATAATTTACCATAAATTAACACTGAATATGAAGACAGTGCTTAATTAAATTGTATATATTTAAATACATTTATTGAAGAATTAATGCTTAATTAAATTAGTTACAATTTTCATGCCTTTCTATTAGTGACATAGAAGCTCCTTTAAAATATAATAAACATGTCAGCTTACCGCATAGTAGTTTCTTCAATTTGTTGAGATTTAAATAAGGATAGGCATGTATTAGAGAGGAATAAAAATAGTGTGCTTCAGCTCAGTAGCTTCCTTCTTGTGTTTTCTTCATATCAGTTGTGTTTGTATATTCCTTTTTAACAACTTTATAATTTAATAAAATCTTGTCTGTAAGCTTAGCAACCCATAATTTATCATTATGCAACTGGACTAATGAATTTATTTTACAGGTACATCATCAACCTGGAATCATTTTTGTCTGTTACATGCATTTGACATGTAGAATTCCTTGAAATGTTAAAATATGCTATCTGGAGAAGGGTATACTAGAAAGAATGATGACTGTACCAATAATTAGAAAGAAACAAGAATTTTGAAGGAAATATGAGGAGTTCTATCTTCATCATGGTCAAATAAGAAAGATAATGGAATACCCAAGAGGCAATATGGACAGCTCAAAACACAATATTGAATGCTGTGCAAGATTAAATGAAGAGAAAAGAGAAGGGCTGGTATTCATTCATGCTGGCCCACACAGGAATAAAAGCACTTACTGCATTTTCTAGAGCATAATAGTTTTAGCAACTCTTCTGAATCTTCTGCTTTCTGTTTTATACATTTACTTTAAAACACATCTGGGAAGTATCCTCTTTTTAAAAAAATCAAAAATACTCTATGGTAAATAACATATACATCCTTTTCAGGTTGTGCATATACATTTGTTGTAAACAAATATCTTAGAATTAATATTAACATTTTTCTGTCAAGAGGTATTATCTAAATACATATACAAATTATATGTGTATTTATCAGCCCCACAATGTGATTTAATCTTTTATGTGCATTCATCTAAGAACATTATGGAGCATATAAACCAAAATATCAAGAGTGGTTATCTCAAGCCAGTAAGATTATAAATGCCTTTATTTTCCACTTCTAATTTTTGTGTGTGTGTGTATATATACACACACATACAAACATACATACATACATACATATATATTTTCTCTCTGTCTTTTAAATAGAGACGAAGTCTTGCCATCTTGCCCAGGCTGGTCTCAAACTCCTGGGCTCAAGTGATCTTCCCACCTCAGTCTTCCAAAGTGCTGGGATTACAGGTGTGAGTCACCGCACTGGCCAGTTTGTTTGTTTGTTTGTTTTTTAACTTAAGAAAAAATTTAGCAGAACTAAAAAAAGAAATAGTTCAAATTAGACCTTTCTTATGACTGTATATTTTTTATGATGGGCTGTCATTAAATATTTAGCCAAAAAAAGAAGTAAAACTGTATGAAATTTTAATTACTTAAGGAACAGTGCCATGCAACATTGGTAGGAGTGGCTACTAGTCTGGAAAATAAATTTGGGCAGAAAGAGTAGACTGTGGCTTAATATCAAGGCTACCTGCAAATGCCCCTGTAACATAACTAGTACTGGACAGAATGTAAGAGTTATGAGTTTGGGATGACCAACATGGAGACTCAGAATACGTTATATGGATTTTTAGATTAATACAGAAGTCATAGCGTGGAATCAGGATCCCTCCTTAGGTAATTGCCCCACTCCTATCCCTCTTCACATTGTCTTATAATTACCTATTAAGTTAGTTCTCTTTATCCATGGACTGTAAGTTCATCACACATGAACTCGGTTTTCTTTACTGTGCTTGGTATATAAATAGGGCCTTAATATATTCTGGCTAGATGAGAGATGTGTGACAGGTGAAAAACCAAGCCCAGGAAAAAAAAAAGATAATTTAGAAAAGAAAATAAACAGAGGGAAATACCAAACAATACAGATGGCTCAACAGAAATTGTAGAAAGCGACATAAATAGGTTTTAAGAGCATGACTTTGGGACTAAGATAACCCTGGTTTGATTTTCTTCTCCATGAGAATGAAGAGCAGATGTAACAGGCTAAAGTGAGTAAGGATAGCAGCACTGAGTAGTGGCATCAGAAAAGCCTCTAAGTTTTATTACAAGACAAATTAAACTCAGAATATAACAAGGCTCATTCCCAGGAATAATTATTTAAAACATGGCTGAGATAGTCATAAAATATGCAGTTATTTTAAATTTAGAAACAAAACCGGGACCTTTAAAAATTTATGCTTCTCTGATTTTTGTCCTTCCAAAATTAGTCTAGAAATAAGTTTATTGAGAAGTCAGCTGTTTTTAGGCTCTATGTTGACTTTTAATAGTATCAAATGAATGGTAGGAAAAAAAAAGAAAATCCCGGTTATCCTTGTTTGAGGAATCTAGCTTTGGGAGAAAGGTGATGAAATCTGCTTTATTTTTTTTCCTTTCACTTTTCAGATGTCGTTTTAGAAAAACACTTAGGGAGGAAAGACTGTGTGTGATTTTTGTTTTCATGCCAGAGCACAGACACTTACGTGACAATTGGAGTAAATAAAGTAAGCTTTGACTGCTGTTCTCTAATTCATGTGTGCCTCTGATATTGACATGTTAAGGAAAATAACATATCTGCAGCCCCTTTCCAGAGAGGCACTATGACGTAAGAGTTCAGAGTACGAACACTGTTATTTCACACACCTGTGTTCATATCCTTGCTTAGCAGGAAGACCCTGGACAAGTTTTTCAGTTTCTCTGAAGGCTGCATTCTCATCTGGAAGATGGAGATAATAACTTCCTCATAGGATTGTTGGGATAATTAAATGAGGTAATTCCTGCAAAGGGTTTAACACAGTGCCTAATACATAGCAATTGCAAATAAATATAAATTATTTTGTTATTATTATGTAAGCAGATATCACATCAACTGTTAGTCCTCAGGCTTGGCAACTTACAACTGGCGAAAGGAGAGGAAAGGAAAAAGAGAGAGCAATGTCATAGTAGGTTGTCATTCTTTTGTATAAATTCATACTGCAAAGAGAAGAAAAGACCAGGAGCCTGAGCAGAAGCCCCTAAATATAGCCAAAGTCAAGGTTATTAATAGAGTGTGGGATTGCTGGAGACTAGAATAAATGAATCCAAAACAGAGGGGACACAGGAAAGAGGAGATACAAGAATCCTCTTTGTCGTTTACCTCCCCGACTTTCCTTTCAGATGTCTTATGGTAGTGAAACTGGAGACAGTAAATGAAAGGAGGGGACCGTTGACAGCAGAGAATCAGAATAGGAAAACTTGGTGTGCCTGTTATGACTCTTCCAAAAGAGCTTCCCTAAGAGCAGAGTCCCAAAGGAGAAGGCATGAAGCATGTTTTAGCTTTGTGCTAACTCCTCTTTCTCTCAGAGTATCTGCTTTTTCATATCAGAGCTGAGTCTTATTAACAATAGTAGCAGCTTAACATAAATGAACATTCCATAATTAAAAGGACTCCCTTTAATTAAAAATACTGTGCAGACAGGAGATGCTTCTTAAAGCTTGGAAGATTGATGGACTGCACAAAACCACCTGTTAGAACCACAAATAGGGAGCAGAAATTTAAACACTTAAAATTAGAAGAATGTCATTTGTATTTATTAATATTCAACCAATATTGCATTGAATATCTATATTGTTATAATACTAGGAGTGGAGAATACTAGCAAATTAAAGGTGTTTTATCTTAAAGCACTAAATCATATGTATAGGCACTTATAAAATAAGGCATTGTGTTGTAAAATACTAGTTGTATCTTTTAGGTAAAAGGAGCAAATGAAAGTTGAGTGGGATTCATATAGCCTGCAGTCTTCCTGATTTCCACATGGAAAGAGATGGAATTGGAGCTAGGATTTAAACACTGATATACATGAGTAAAGATAAAGTGAATGAAAAATTGTAGTGGACTGTAATTTGTTAGCTAAAAATTTTAATATCTATCTACTGTGTTTCTTATGCTGTAGACACTTTAAAGCTAAAAATTTACATTTTCTCAAACCCCAACATCTGAAGTGGGTAGAAGGAGTTATAGCCGCTGGTCTGCTGTCTCTTCACTCCCTTCATTTGGAGAACATCACCTGTGGAAAAGAAAAGAAGTCAGGTGACCTGGGTCTATTCTCCTTGTCAGCTGGACATCCAGGAAAATGGACTAAAAATATTTGGAGAGAGAGACCTTATCTCTGCAATGCTGTCAGCATGATGTGCTGGTGAAGAATAATGAAACTTATTAAACATAACCCTGGATCAGTAAGGCATGGCCATCTGTAAGGAATGCCACACATAAACTAAAGAACTCTCTGGAGTATAAAATGAGGATGTTTCAGAATTTAACAATCACTGCTTTATGAGGAATCCCAGAAGCCTCATGTAGGGATATAATCTCTTCTGGCCAGAGCTGCTTGTCAGACATGAGAAGGAAGAACCTGGGGAACCACCCTCAATGTCTGTTCTCTCTGTGCTTGGTCTGAGGCTTTTCTTGTCTGTCTCCTTGAAATAAGTACTAGGTTACTACTTAATAAGGTATCTGATTCTCGTGAGTCTGCTTTGACAATCTAAACCAGTGTGCTAGCTCATAGATTGCTAGATATGATTCGGGCTCCACTAAGCAGAAGCTCTGTAATGAGCCTTAAATTTGTAGTCCATTAAATCAGGAGAGAGGCAGTGCATTGACAATTATTTTACTAATCCATTTACCACCACAATTAATGGGAGCAAGTTGTGTGCATGGTGGCGGTTAGAGAGTATAAATCATGTATGTTTCATAAGAGAGGTAGTGAAAGTGACAGCAAGAAGAGAAAATAACATCAGAAAGGGAACTTAAAAATTGTTTGAATTCCAGCTTTGTTCTGAGACACAGCAAGCAATTGTTGTTTCTCATTGTTTTAAAACAAATTGTGTCTTTTTGAAGTTACTCTTGAATTGCTTCAATGACAAATTCATATTCTAGAGGCACCCCATTCCTTGTCTGATGGCTCCAATTGTTGCACAGTTATATTGATACAGATCTGTCTCCAAAGAGATTCCAACCAGCAGCCTGCTCCTTGGTGCTAATTTTTATTTTGACTTCAACGACAACTATCAAATCCATCAGGGTATGCTAGTCTCCTGGTTTTTGTTGTCTTAGTTATTTTAGTAGTTCTCTATAACATTTTTAAAAGTCTATATTGCATCCTGAGGTCTCTTCCCTGAATGTGCTCAAATTTGGGTAGGCTCCTTTTTTGAAAATAGATATCAGGTTTCTCTGCAACACAACCACCACTACCAACAGAAAATGGCAAGAAAGGAAATAAAAGAGTAATGAAGGATGAGCCTATAGATTAAAATACACTAAAAAGAAAAACTTAACACATAGTAACGCATGTACCTTATTTGGATACTGATTCAAATGAGCTGCAAAATTAATTTATATATGAGTTATCTGAAAATTTACATGAACCGAAAGCTTGATGATATTAAGAAATGATTTTTTTCTAGGTATGATTTTAGTATTTGGATTATGTTTTTAAATTTCTTATATTTTAGAGATGCATTCTGAAAAATTTTATAGATGAAATGTTTTAAGACGTTTGGGATTTGTTTCAAAGTAACTTAGGGTGGTGGTGGTGAGTATATAAATATAAATATATATATGGCTGGGTGCAGTGGCTCATGCCTGTATTCCTAGCACTTTGGAGAACGAGGCAGGTGAATCACTTGAGGTCAGGGATTCAAGACCAGCCTGACCAACATGGCAAAAAAACCATCTCTACTAAAAATATTAAACTTAGCCAGGTGTAGTGGTGCACTCCTGTAATCCCACCTACTTGGGAGGCTAAGACATAAGAATCATTTGAACCCATGAGGCAGAGTTTGCAGTGAGCCGAGATTGAGATCGCAGCACTGCACTCCAGCCTGAGCAACAGAGTGAGACTCTATCTCAAAAGAAAGAAAGGAAAGGAAAGGAATGGAATGGAATGGAATGGAATGGAAAGGAAAGGAAAGGAAAGGAAAGGGGAAGAAAGAAAGAGAAAGGAAAGGAAAAGGGAACAAAAAGAAAGAAAGAAAGACTTTTGTTAATATTTGAAATTCACCATAATAAAAGGCATCATTAAAAAGTTTCAGATGAAATCTCATTAGATAAGGACAGTTTTCTCTCACTAGCTGTATGTCTTACTTCAAGAAAGCAGCTCAAAAATGTGTGTATATATATGTATGTTTAGTTAGCCAGTCAAAAGAATGAACAAATAGATAAAAAAATATATCACTACAAGTAGAATGTACTATTAATAAGAAATCATGGGATTCCATAAGTTAATTTATTAGTTATATAAATAAATAATAATCATCTCTTTTAAAATTTAAACATGGGCAATTGGAGTTGACTCTGTTTTGGCTATTTCCTTGCTCTTAGCAAAAATAAAAACAGAGTCTTTAGCTGCAACATAAGATCTTACAGAAAAAGAGAAACAGAACCGTGACTAGAGATACTCACTTTTTAAGGAATCAAATTTTATATGAAAGCTATTACATATATAATTTCTTGGGTTACTTCTTAACCCATTTTCTGGCATAAAAATACTTTCACTATAATCACCAGTACTGAAAATGTGGTCCGTTGTGCCCATGAAAGTTGCTGCATTTGGCTCTGAGCAAAAGGACACTGGTAGGATAACAATTAAAATAAAAAGTTAATATTTTATTTACCTTCTTAGTTCTAGGTCAGTTTTCAAACTATAGAAACAGAGCATTATTTAAATATTCCCTCAGATGACTAGGGGATCATTCAATGGCCTCAAGTACTATTTTTTAAAAAACAGTGAATAAAAAGAACATGTATTCACTTCTACTCTGAAAGTTATATTATTTTTCCAAGTGGCTTTTTTCAACACAATGAGATACACACACACACACACACACACAAACTTAAAATAGGCTAAGTGTAAAAATTATAGAAAATATTTATTGCCTATTTTTGAGCACACAAACCAGAAATATGTGTCTTTATTGATGTACTTTCACACCCAGTTGAAATATAGCAAATGATCTTTAAAAACATTGATTCTTTCTAAAATACATACAAAAATAGTTACATACAACTTAGTAATTTGACAAATAGTCTCGAAAATATGATATTCACAGTCTTACCAAGATTTTAATATCTAGTGATTTACTAACTTTGTTGTTTATATAACAAATTAGCCCTAATGTATTCAATATTTGATTGCTTGATATTTTCTCAGTAAGAAGCAGATATAGTCAATATACGTAGATTGCCTAAAATAGGACTCATTGCCAAGGGCCAAAGATTATAAAGGGCAAGCCTCTTTTAAAGCATCCTTTATATCACAGAAATAGAGAAGGAGTTATTTTTCAGTGGTTGAATGTACAGAATAATTCACAAGATGTAAGTGTATAAAACATTTTATACACTAAAGCTCAATGTGCCCACTTGCGCTGAATAGCTTATTGTGGCTTGAGCTTCTCATACATTCTCAAACATGACTTCAGGGTGAATGAATTCAATTATCCTACATCTAGAGGCAAATTTCACCTAAATGTAATTGCGGGAATCAAGAAAACAATCCAAACTTCTACTGAGCTATCTGTAAAAATTCTCACTGAAAGAATCAAGTGATTTTGAATGACATTTATAAATATACAAAATTTCATCATATTCAAGTATGTTTCAAGCTGTGCAATAACATAGGTTTAACTTGAAAAGGAAAACAATAAATGCTATTATTTTCATCATGCCTTGTATAGGCTATGTTTTTTGGCAATAATTAGATTTCAAGTAAAACGAACTTCACATCACCACATAACCATTTTATTTTAAGACAGAGGTTTCACTCCTGTCACCCAGACTGGAGTGCAGTGGGTGCGGTCTTGGCTCACTGCAATCGCCACCTCCTGGGCTCAAGTGATTATCCTACCTTAGCCACTCAAGTAGCTGGAATTACAGGCGCAAGCCAATGCACCCAGCTAATTTTTGTATTTTTAGTAGACATGGGGTTTCACCATGTTGGCCAGGCTAGCCTCAAACTCCTGGGCTCAAGTAATCCACCCACCTTGGCCTCCCAAAGTGCTGGGATTACAGGTATGAACCACTGGGCTGGGCCCCCCCTTTTTTATTGTAATAAACAATGGAATCCAGTTGCAGGAATGTCAGTCATATCTCTGGTCATCTGATATTTCTCTGGGCTTGGGTGCACATCACATCTGGATGTCTGTTTCATTCTTATTTCCATCGAGATATAGATAGGTTTCTCTACCAGACAGTTCCTGCTTCGCCATAATAGCAGTTTTATTTTGGTTTTGCATTTTGGGGGCATTAATTCTGACCCAAATTCTATACATCAAACTCTAATGTCAACCAAAGTCTGTTCCTGTGTCATAAATCCAATTCCCAGAAAGAGGATCTGATTGGCGCAGCTTTGGGCAATTATTTCCAGCATACACTTCTCCTTTGAATTACAGTCTTACATATCCAACTGCCTATTGCACACATCCACTTGGATGCCAAATAGGCTTTAAAATGTAAAATGACCAAATTTCAATGACGATTTTCCTTAGAGTCATGTTTGATTCATTTTTTTTTTTAACCTACATGCAATTCAAGAACTATTCTATTTAGCTTCACTCTTAAATACACTCAGAAAATGATGTCTGCTAGGTAATTCAGCACTACTGTCTAGGCCAAACCATCATGTACTCTTGCCTGGATTATTCATCTCTTTGCATCTGCCCATGCCACCTACAGTTTATTCTCAGTACAAAAAGTAGAGTCATCTTTTAAAAATTTAAATCAGATCATGTCACTTCTTTGGTCAGTTTTCCTATCTCACTTGTAGTAAAATAAAAAGGCTTTGCAGTGATGTACATGGTTCTGTATTACCTACTTTCAACCCATTACCTTTCTGATCTTCTAACATTTTGTTCTTTATCTTACTCACTTGGCTCCAGCAACACAGACTTTTTGCTTTTTCTCACATGTGCCAGGTACATTCTCAACTGTGTGGTCTTTTCCTGACTTAAATGTTCTTCCCTGAGATGGCTGCATGGCTCACTCCCTCACTCTCTCCAACTCTTTGTTTAAACATTGTCTTCTCAATGAGGCTTTTTCTAACTATCTAAAATTGAAATTCCTCTCCCAATATTCCCTAAGCTTGCTCCACGGTTTAAATTTCTCTTAAGAAATTATCCTCATCTAACATTCTATATATTTTGCTATATGTTTATTATATCCCTCTATTCCTTTGACATCTCACCAGAATGTAAGCTTCATGAACAAACAGATTTTTTTCAATTGTGTCCTAAACCAGGCTTGCAAATAAATGTTTGTTAAATAACTTGTCCACATAGGACACAATCAACCATGCCTGTTCAGTGGAGGGCCATAGGAAGAGCAGGTTTACAAAGAAAAGGATGTCATGAAAAGAGAAAATAATTACTCTTATATCGGCATATATTGTCACTTATTTCCAAAATAAAAGAAATAATGCTCAGTATCACTCAATGATTTACTCAGCGTTATATAACTAATTGGTGTTAGAAAGTAAATTGAATTTAAGTCTCGCACACTCAAGTTCGTAGTTCTTTTAGTGATTTTATAGCCATAGCTTCATATGACCAGTGGTGTGTTAGTAAAGAGATTCAAAGTCACCACATTTCAATATAGCTCGAAAGCCAACTTGTTAATTGGAAAATTGCTAGATTATCATTATATCCCGATGATTTACCTGTTAGCTTACTATTTGAGGTCATATGAATTATCTATTTAATAACACAAATTTGGGCCAAATTGGGCCATGATATCTCTTCCTGACCTCAGGTCCATATATCTCAACTTCACCTACAAGTTTAAAAACATATACCACAAGAATTGTTCAATTAAAATGCTTCTGAAGTCTACATTACCGGTGATGTGTTCTTAAGTTTTGTGGTAGTCAAAGGACCTGCTAATGTCTGATATTCTATTGTCATGGATACTGACAGGCTGAAGCTGTCTGGTTGGGAATATTTGCCATTATTTCTGATGAAAATAATGAGAGTTGGCCAGGTGCGGTGGCTCACGCCTGTAATCCCAGCACTTTGGGACGCCCAGGCAGGCAGATCACAAGGTCAGGAGCTCAGGACCAGCCTGGCCAACATGGTGAAACTCCGTGTCTACTAAAGTTACAAAAAATTAGCCAGGCATGGTGGCACATGCCTGTAATCTCAGCTACTTGGAATGCTGAGGCAGGGGAATCACTTGAACCCGGGAGGCACAGGTTGCAGTGAGCCGAGATCCAGCCATTGCACTCCAGCCTGGGTGACAGGGTGAGACTCCATCTCAAAAAAAAAAAAAAAAGAAAAAAAAGAAAATCATGAGAGTTGCTATTGGAAAATATATCTAATCAAAAACATAATACAATGGACCCACACTTTTGTGAATGGATTGATTCTAAAACAACTTTTTAAAAAGAGTTATAGCTATATTGCAGAAAGCATACTGCCACTTTAAAGAATCTAAGTTAAGATGAAGAGAAACTTTAATTGCATCAAGACCAAATGAGTCTCAGAAGTTTTGATTCAAATTACTAAAGTTTGGGGAAAATAAAGTTAACTGAAAATGAGATTGAATATTTGAATTGCATCTTTAAAAATATCACATCTTAAACTTTTTTTTTTTTTCAGGTCAATGATTCACTATTGCTCTGCCAAGTTTCTTTCTCTTAGGAAAACATCACTAATTAGAAACGAGGCATATTTCATGAAGAAAATATTATTTTTCTGTTCGTAACAACATGTTTCACTTTTTATTTCATTGGCTATATTGAAGAGTTAGAGGAAATTGTATTGCCTTAAAAATCAAGACATTATTTTTATTTATATGTATAATTAGACTATTTAGATCAATGGATTTTCTTAATGTGCTGTACTTAAGAAACTAGTTAGAAAATTAATCCAACAGATTTTTTTGACCAAATTTCAGTCAGATTCAAGAGAGGTTTCTCAATATTAAAGTGGGGGAAAAAAAAAAACAGTCTTTTTTCTCATTTTTAAGCACCTAGTAAATACTTGGAACTGAGAATTTGTCATAGAGCATATTAGCGCTATAATAGACTAACAGCTATGAGTCTTTCATCTCTTAGGAGCTGAAATTTATTGCCTAGCCCATTTTCTCCTAGAACAGGAAGGAAGGAAGGAAAGAAGAAAGAGAGGGAGGAAGGGAGAGATAAAAAGAAATGGCAATCGAGAAAGGCAGAGCCCATGCTTACCAAAGATTTTTAAATTTGAGAAGCTTGGAATTGATGATAAAATATAAAACTTCCATGTTAATATCCTATGTAAGAAAACACAACCAACTTATTATCATAACTTGGCTTACATAAAATTGTCCTTATTAGTTTTTTTGTTGTTGTTTGTTTTTTGAGACATCTCACTCTGTTGCCCAGGCTGGAGTGCAGTGGTGTGATCATGACTCACTGCAACCTCCACCTCCTAGGCTCAGGTGATCCTCCAACTTCATCCTCTCAAGTAGCTGGGATTATAGGCGTGTGCCACCATGCCCAGGTCATTTTTGCATGTTTTTAGTAGAGACAGGGTCTTGCTATTTGCCCAGGCCCGTCTCTAACTTCTGAGTTCAAGTGATCTGCCTGCCTTGGTGCACTGCGATTACAAGCGTTGAGCCACTGCACCCAGCCTAGATTTTTCTTTTAGGATTTTTAGATGCATTTTGTATTTAGAGGTAATTATATATTCACAGATAGTCATAAGAAATAATATAGAGTAATCAAGTATACCCTTCACTGGGTTTCATCTTACGTAACAAGAGCACAATATTAAAACTAGAAAACTGGTATTGATATAATCCATCGAGCTTATTCAGATTTCATAAGTCTTACATTCACTCCTTTGTGTATGTATGTGTATATTTAACTCAATGCAATGTTATTGTATGTGTAGGTTCATGTGATCACCACCATAGCCAAGAGAGAGAACAATTTCATCTAAAGGCTCCTTTGTGCTATTATGATCTCAGGTACCTCCCCCCACAACCCCAACCCTGACACCTGGCAACCACTAATTCACTTTCAATCTCCATAATTTTGTAATTTCAAGAATGTTATGTAAATGAAATTACACAGTATGTAACCTTTTCATACTGGCTTTTGTTCACTCAGTGGAATTCTCTGGAGATTCATCTAAGTTGTTTCATGGCTGAGTAATAATCCACGTAGTCCAAAGTAGTCCATAGTGCTGTGGACTGAATTTTCTCCCTTCCAAAATTCATATGTTGAAGCTTTAACCCCCAATATGACTGTATCTGGAGATAGGGTCTTTCGGGTTAAAGGAGGTCATGAGTGGGGACCTAATCTGATAGGACTGTGGGCCTTAGAAGTAGAGGAAGAGAGATTTCTGTTTTTCTCTGTCATATAAGAACACAGAGAGAAGGTGGCTATTGCAAGCCCAGAATAGAGCCCTCACTGGAAACTAATTGGCACCCTGGCCTAGGACTTCCAGCTTCCAGAACAGTGATAAAATAAATAAATTTCTGTTGTTTATGCCACCCAAGAGTGTGGTATTTTCTTACAGAGAAGTCTGAGCTAACATACATGGCATGAATATACCAGTTTAAAATGTTTTTTTTATTATTATTATTATACTTTAAGTTTTAGGGTACATATGCACAATGTGCAGGTTAGTTACATATGTATATATGTGCCATGCTGGTGTGCTGCACCCATTAACTCGCCATTTAGTGTTAGGTATATCTCCTAATGCTATCCCTCCCCCCTCCCCCAACCCCACAACAGTCCACAGAGTGTGATGTTCCCCTTCCTGGGTCCATGTGTTCTCATTGTTCAATTCCCATCTATGAGTGAGAACATGCAGTGTTTGGTTTTTTGTCCTTGCGATAGTTTACTGAGAATGATGATTTCCAATTTCATCCATGTCCCTACAAAGGACATGAACTCATCATTTTTTATGGCTGCATAGTATTCCATGGTGTATATGTGCCATATCTTCTTAATCCAGTCTATCATTGTTGGACATTTGGGTTGGTTCCAAGTCTTTGCTATTGTGAATAGTGCCACAATAAACATACGTGTGCATGTGTCTTTATAGCAGCATGATTTATAGTCCTTTGGGTATATACCCAGTAATGGGATGGCTGGGTCAAATGGTATTTCTAGTTCTAGATCCCTGAGGAATCGCCACACTGTCTTCCACAATGGTTGAACTAGTTTACAGTCCCACCAACAGTGTAAAAGTGTTCCTATTTCTCCACATCCTCTCCAGCACCTGTTGTTTCCTGACATTTTAATGATTGCCATTCTAACTGGTGTGAGATGGTATCTCATTGTGGTTTTGATTTGCATTTCTCTGATGGCCAGTGATGATGAGCATTTTTTCATGTGTCTTTTGGCTGCATAAATGTCTTCTTTTGAGAAGTGTCTGTTCATATCCTTCGCCCACTTTTTGATGGGGTTGTTTGTTTTTTTCTTGTAAATTTTTTGAGTTCATTGTAGATTCTGGATATTAGCCCTTTGTCAGATGAGTAGGTTGCGAAAATTTTCTCCCATTTTGTGGGTTGCCTGTTCGCTCTGATGGTAGTTTCTTTTGCTGTGCAGAAGCTCTTTAGTTTAATCAGATCCCATTTGTCAATTTTGGCTTTTGTTGCCATTACTTTTGGTGTTTTAGACATGAAGTCCATGCCCATGCCTATGTCCTGAATGGTAATGCCTAGGTTTTCTTCTAGGGTTTTTATGGTTTTAGGTCTAACATGTAAGTCTTTAATCCATCTTGAATGAATTTTTGTATAAGGTGTAAGGAAGGGATCCAGTTTCAGCTTTCTCCATATGGCTAGCCAGTTTTCCCAGCACCATTTATTAAATAAGGAATCCTTTCCCCATTGCTTGTTTTTCTCAGGTTTGTCAAAGATCAGATAGTTGTAGATATGCAGTGTTATTTCTGAGGGCTCTGTTCTATTCCATTGATCTATATCTCTGTTTTGGTACCAGTACCATGCTGCTTTGGTTACTGTAGCCTTGTAGTATAGTTTGAAGTCAGGTAGCGTGATGCCTCCAGCTTTGTTCTTTTGGCTTAGGATTGACTTGGTGATGCGGGCTCTTTTTTGGTTCCATATGAACTTTAAAGTAGTTTTTTCCAATTCTGTGAAGAAAGTCATTGCTAGCTTGATGGAGATGGCATGGAATCTATAATTACCTTGGGCAGTATGGGCATTTTCACGATATTGATTCTTCCTACCCATGAGCGTGGAATGTTCTTCCATTTGTTTGTATCCTCTTTTATTTAACCCAGAGCCTCTGGGTTGCTTCCAGTTTGGGGCTGTAATGAATAAAATTGCTATTAAAATTCATGTACAGGTTTTTGTGTGACATACTTTCTTATTTGTCTAGAGTAAATGTCCAATAGTGTAATTGCTGGGTGATACGGTAAGTGCCTATTTGATTTTGTAAGAAACTGCCATACACTTTTTCTTGGCTAACTGCACTGTTTTATATTCCCACTAGCAATATGTGGGTGACACATTGTTTCCACAGCCTCACAGCATTCAATGTTATCATTGTTTTTTTATTTTAGACCTTGTGTTTTGTTGTGTTGTGTTGTGTTTTGTTTTGTTTTGTTTAGTTTTGTTTTGTTTCAGACAGAATCTAACTCTGTCGCCCAGGCTGGAGTGCAGTGGCATGATCTTGGCTCACCGCAACCCCTGCTTCTTGAGTTCAAGCAATTCTCCTGCCTCAGCCTCCCCAGTAGCTGGGATTAGAGGCATGTACCACCATGCCCCTCTAATTTTTGTATTTTTAGTACAGATGAGGTTTCATCATGTTGGCCAGGCTGGTCTCAAACTCCTGACCTCAAGTGATCCACCTGCCTCAGCCTCCCAAAGTCCTGGGATTACAGGCGTGGGCCACCGCACACAGCCTATTTTAGACATTTTGATGAGTGTGTAATATATCACTGTGGTTTTAACTTGCATATTCATAATGCCTAATAATGTTAAACATCTTTTCATGTGGGCCTTACTAGATTTTTGAAAAGTATATTGAACCATATTTTAAAAGCCCTGTGGGTTTTCTTTTTCAAAGACATGCATCCAACACCAAAAATTTTGGTCAAGGGATTTATAAGACAAAACATTTGTACTCCTTAAAGCTCAATTTTCACACATAAAACTCCTAGAGAAATAAAATTTAGATGTTTTTAGAATCATGGAAAGAAGAATTTGAAATTGTAGATGTCAGAAATCTTTTTAAATTGTTTCTGGAGTCTTTTTTCCATGTTTTGAAAAAAATATTATATATGTAAAAGTTTAGTTCAAACAGCTATTTTGAGGAGCCTGGTTCTCTAGGAGGTGAGAAGCTGTCCACTTTTCCCCTCTAATCCAACAAAGCACCATGTGAGGATAAATAGATTTTCAGGGCAACACTCAGAATCTGCATTAGGAGTGGACCTCTTTCTCAGTCACGAGAAATCTTGAGGCTTTAGCTTTGGCTTTTAAACATCTTCCTAGATACCTGCAAAGTAAGAGCTACTAGCAGTCATAATAATGGATGCATAAAAGCAAATTATAATTATTGGTTTAATAATCAACAGTTAATAAGCAAATGGGTATTTTAGTAGAATATGTTCTGCCGATAATGCAAATTGATTTTTTTAAAAAGAAATAAATTGATAACCACAAACTTAATTGAACAGAAAAATCTAAACATTATCAATTAACTTGGAAGAAATATATTCCAAATAAGCTATAGATTGGATAATTAGAAGTTGTTAGTGATAAGAAATTTTTCCTCACCAATCTCATTTTGCTTACTGCTTTTAATGTGATGAGCCTAAAGTGAAACAACATCCTAAATCATAAATAGAAAGAATTGTCTTCCTTTCATTCTTTGAAAGATGATAGTTCATTCTGACTCTCCAGTAAAAGAAGTCTTATCAAATAAAAATGATTAAAAATAAACATAAAAAAAGATAAAACATGAATTTAACATTTATCATTTCACATTTCTGTCAGTAGCATGGGCAATGGTCTACAGCAGAGGTTCCTAGTGGGAGATGTTAGGGAACTAAGCCCATTAAAATTTCTAATGCACTTAGGATGTAACCATAGTGTATCTAACAAAATAACATATTATGATGGTAAAATTTTCATTTAAAAATTATGCTTTTCTGAGACCATTGTCTTTAGTGTCTGAAGGAATATATGTTTTAAATATTACTGTGCTTTTTTTTATTTTTTTTTTTTGTGGACTCTCTTGACAGAAGTCCAGTTTAACACACAATTCTCAGCCATATTTTACCTTTGCCTCTACATATATGTTATCTCTGAAGTGGGAATATCTCGTGTGTGTGAATACACAACAATGTTTGTCTTGGATTTCCATAGAACATAGCAAGAATTGTGAAATCCATGTGTATTTCTGGAGTGAGGGAGAGGAACCTCCTAAATTATATTGACTTCATTTGTCACCTTGTTGTCATTAGAGTCCAATAACAATACAAGTATGTAAGTTCTCCTACCTAGTAGGAAAAAATTTGCTGCGTGATACCAATGCATTTATGGATCCAATTTAGGTTACTACCTTTAATAATTCCCTGTTAGTGTGTAGTGTGCAAGATGAGTTATCCCGGTTTTCCCAAGATCATTCAGATTATGAAACCATATATTAAGTGGGACAAAATCCCTGTGGTTTCTATTCTGTGGCAAAGTGTATACAAATGAGGAATTGAAAAAACTATTTTTTTTGCATTTTTAAAAAATATACAGATTGAAGTGCTTTAGAAGTAAAGAGACAAACTAGAAATAAACAATAAATATAATAATAGCTAATATTTATTGACCGGGCCCTGCTTTTAGCCTTTTCATGCCGTGGATGAATCCTTTGATCCTCAAAAACACCTCTGAGAAACATTCTATCATTATCCTCATTTTATGGATGCAGAAATGGAGGCTTAGCCTGCTTAAGTTACTTACCAGAGGTGAGAGAGCAAAGAAATCAAGATTTAAACCCACGTATATCCGATTCTTGAGCAAAAGTGTTTCCTACTTTATCATATTAAAATTTTTCACAATACTTCAGAAATGAACTCTAAATTAAATTGTAATAGAAGTACTTTCATTGAGTACTGTTGATTCAACATAAAAATAACTTCAGGGGAAAAAATTTTAAAGCGTATTTTATGCCAACCAGCAGGTACATAGAATCTGTCAAATTAAAACTAAGTAGTAAAATCGTTTTTCTTTCAAATTTTATCACTACCCATTTAAAGCTGTCATTGCGCCTTTATAATAAAATTATTTTTTTCTAAACTACCATTAACTAGTAGTTTTAGCAACTGCAAACATTTTATAAGTATAGCTGTTCACAATGATTACTTTTTCTATATGTTAATGCTATATAGTCATTTACCCTTAAAGTATTTACAAAAGACTCAAAATTAAAAAAAAAAACTACTATTTGTCATTTTTAAACATCGATTTTTCAGTTCTTTACCCTTAGCTTGTACCTTTAATTTCTCTCTCTTTGCTACCTTCGTCCTTCAGTCTATAGCTATAGTATGGTTTTACTCATCTTGAGAAAAATAAACATATAAGCTAGTGAGCAAGTAACCATTCCTTAAAGCTGTGCTCTTCCATGGCTTCTATTATAGCTTCCCCCTTATTAATCATCCTTAAAGTGAAAGCTACTGTATCCTCTTTGTCACTCTCTATTCACTTTTCAACCCGCTGTCATGGGACTCTGCCCCATCTGTCCAGGTTACCACAGTAGTGTCACGTTCACCGGATACTTAGAGTACTCATCTTAACTAACACTCTCTCACACTCAAACTGAGGATCATTTTTTATATTTAATACTTATATTGTTTTCCTTGAAAAGAGATTTTTTTTTTCCCAGAGAGAGGAGTCTTGCTTTGCTTCTCAGGCTGGAGTACAGTGATGCAATCACAGCTCACTGTAACCTTGAACTCCTGGGCTCAAGAGATCCTCCTAACTCAGCCTCCTGACTAGCTGGAACTACAGGAACATGTCAATACATCCAGCTAATTTCCTGCAGAAAGAGGATCTCTCTATGTTTCCCTGGCTGGTCTTAAACTCCTGACCTCAAGTGATCCTCCTGCCTCGGCCTCCCAAAGTGCTAGGATTACACTTGTGAGCCACCACACACAGCCCTTGAAAAGTTTTCAAGAGGAGAATGTTTTCTCTTCTGTATGCGATGTGTGTGAATGTGTGTGTGCATTGAGATCATTTTAAGAAATTGAGTTTTAAAAAATCTTCTTTATGTTCACTGGTAAACACTACCTACCTAGGTTCCATTATATCCTGTTTGATTATTGAGCCTTTATTTCTGTTAAGTGTCTATTAGAGTTTGTGAGGGTAGCCCAAAGTAACAAGTATTCTACTTAGCTCACTTAAAGTGGGCTGATTACCACCTAGGGTATGAGTCAAGATTTCTGGCTCTTTTATTTGGACCTATGCTAATAGTTTTGCTTGATATATGAAATTAAATGATGGAGGGCACTCTATAAAACAGAACAGGGAGATGGGTTTAGTAAAAGGTAGTCACTTTAATGAGGGGTTGGAAAGAACTGGATCTGAGCTGAGAATCCTACTGAGGCAAATGGTAAAGAGACAAGAAATCTTCTGTTCAATCTGAAACCGTTGGGTTTGTAACACATTTTTTCCCACATAAATCAATTTGATATCTAATTCACAGACACTGTTGGACAGCACAGCAATTGCAGCCAGGGTATATGGGAGTGAAAGCTAGTATATCTTCTTGTCTTCATAGTAACTGTATCTTTTCTACAAAGGTCAGTAATAACAATTTCATTTGGGGACTATAATATAGAAGGTTAAAAATCAAATGAAATGTACAAGTGTCACTTTCCTTATTCTTGTTTTTCCTTAAAGTCTTGGGGAGTAAGAACTATTACAGATTTTGAAAATTATTCACATGATGTGGGATAATGATGTCCAGCAGATTTAAGTACCCACTGGTAATTATTTATCCCAAAGAAAATCATATACAGAATTCTAATACATGAAATAAATATAACAATAACTAAGTTCCATTAAGTGTTTACAATAAACCAGGCATTGTGCTAAGTAACTTGTACATAGTAACTTGTTTAATCATCAAAACAATTCAATATGGTAAGAACTATTATGATCCCTAACAGACTAGGAATTTGAAGCTTAGAAGAATTACATAATAACGTAACCAAGGTACCACAAAAATAGTAAGTAGTAGATCTAGATTTATTCTCAAACAACACTACTAATGGACGCAGATAAATGTATACCTCCTTCAAATGATGGGGGGACTGATGCATAAACTTGGGTGATATTGGCTAGGTCCACGTTTTGACCTCACAGTATTTTCTAAGGAAATTCCCAGGACCCTCTGCTCTAGTGTATTTAAAGAAAAATAAAATCTGAATTTTGCATTCTAACTCTCAGAATACGTGCTGTTTGAAGTTCTCTCATTACTGAACTTCCATTAAAATCTTTTTAAATGAAGAAAAAAGGCATAAGCAGACCGGAATCATCATTTACCCAGTTACTCAGGTTGCATACAACCCTAAAGCCAAATTTGATGCTATTCTTGCCCTCACAGTGTCACATGCAACCCATGAAAAAAGTTCAATATTTTTCTTTCACCAAATGCTGGCATATTTTGGAGACATCACATGTTCTGTTTCAGACTACTGTAATAAAGCAAATCACAAATTTTCTGGTTTCTCAGCACATGTAAATGTTATGTTTGTACTATACTGTAGCATATTAAGTGCAATAGTATGATGTCAAAAGAAAAACAATGTACATAGGTCCATTAGAAATAATTTATTGCTAAAGAATGCCAACAATCATCTGAGCCTTTAGTGAGTCAGGATCTTTTTGCTGATGAAGAGTCTTGCCAGGATATTGATGACTGCTGACTGATCAGGGTGGTGGTTGCTAAAGGTTGAGGTAACTGTGGTAATTTCTTAAAAGAAAACAGTGCAGTTTGTCATACCAATCACCTCTTCCTTTCACAAAAGGTTTTCTGTAGCATGCCATGCTGTTTGATAGCATTTTACCCAGAGTAGAGAAGAACTTCTGTCAAAATTGGAGTCAATCCTCTCAACCTTGCTGCTGCTTTATCAATTAAATTGATGGAATATTCTAAATTATTTTTTGTCATTTTAACAATGTTCCCAGCATCTTCACCAGGAGTAGACTCCACTTCAAGAAACCATTTTTATTGCTCATTCACTAGATTCAATGCTTCATTCATTCAGATTTTATCATGAAATTGCAGGAATCCAGTCACATCTCCAGGCTCCAATTCTAATTCTTATTCCCTTGCTATTTACAGCACATCTGCCATTACTTCCTCCACTGAACTGTTGAACCCTTCAAAGTCATTCATGAGTGCTGAAATTTACTTCTTCCAAACTCCTGTTCATGTTGATATTTTGACATGCTCTCATGAATCAGGAATATTCTTAATGGCATGTAGAATGATGAATTTGTTCCAGAAAGTTTTCAATTTACTCTGCCCAAATATGTCAGAAGAATCACCTATCTATGGCAGCTATAGATGTGAAATGTATTTCTTAAGGGTGATAAGACTTAAAAGTTAAAATTACCCCTTGATCTATGGACTACAGACTGGATGTTGTATTAGCGGGCATGAAAACAACATTAATCTCCTCGTACATCTCCATCAGAGCTCTGGGGTGACCAAGTGTGTTGTCAATAAAGAGTAATATTTTCAAAGTAATCTCGTTTTCTGAGCAGTAGTTCTCAACAGTGCACTTAAGTATTTAGTAAGCCATGCTGTAAACAGATGTGCTGTCATCCAGGCTTTAATGTCCCACTTACAGAGTGCAGGTAGAATACATTTAGTATAATTCTGAAGGGCCCTAGAATTTTTGGAATGGTAAGGAATACTGGCTTCAACTTAAAGTCATCAGCTATATTAACCCCAACAGGATGGTCAGCCTGTCCTTCGAAACTTTGAAGCCAGGCATTGACTTTCTGGTTATGAAAGTCCCAATGGCATCTTCCTTTAATGTAAATGAAAATTGGTTTAATGTAGCCACCATCATCAATGATCTTAGCTAGATCTTCTGGATAACTTGCTGTAGCTTCTACATCAGCACTTGCTACTTCACCTTGCACTTTTATGTTACGGAGATGACTTCTATTATGCACCCTCATGAACCAGACTCTACTAGCTTCCAACTTATCTTCTGCAGCTTCCTCACCTCTCCAATGCCTGAAGTTTAGATTTCTCTGAACTTCTGTTTTCTACACAGCACCTAGACTAGTACCTGAAGATGTAAAGATTCCTCATAATAGCTGGTGAATTAATGAATTGATTTTAAAATATAGTGTAACAAACCCTAGTTTATCTTAATAAAAATCCTTTGTAAGAATAGAGTCATTTCCAATATTTACAAAATATGGTAGTCCATGAGATTATCAAGAAGTAGGCTTAGAAAAAAAGGATTTAATAAATTTCACAACTGTTTAAGAAACTTCTTACCAAAATAAGCTTTCTATTTGGCCTGTCACATTAGAATTCAAATGGCATTGAAATACTTCCAGTTCCCTTTCAACTTCAATGTAAAAATTACATTTTTAGTGTTTAAAATGAAGTATATCTGATAATGGTCTTCTCCAAATCTAATCTAAATGGTAGATTCCTTAAACTACCTCATGCAGGCCTATTTAGTTTCCTCTTAAATTGTCAAAATTTATTTTTTAGTTGAACTCATTGTGTAGATCACTTTAACAGCTTTTTTCCTGAAAATATCTAATGATGTTATACCTCTATACATACTCCATTAACTTAAAAAAATGAATTTAGAACTCTAAATGTGTGATTTTTATGTGTGAAAAGATTCTTACTTAGGCAAACTATATTCTATTATCTTTAAAATAGACTGCATTATCAATTCAAATGTATAACTGATCAAATTAGAAGAGAGTGATCAAAAATAGTCATATAGGCAACTCGTAATTAATATTAGGTTTAACTTTCTCTCTACTTCAGTTATGTAGAAATAGTGGTTTAAAGATAATGCTACATTATCAGAAGTCAAAATAGCTTTTAAAACATGCCTACAGGCATATTTTTCAAGTTTCCTGATTGTTCTGAAGACATGGCTGCTCAAATCTGGATCTTCAAATATTTGAATTATCAGAAACTTCAAGATTCTACACCTAGACATCACTGTCCTTATAAACAATTTATCACTTTAGAATTGTTGCCAAAGCCTAATAAAAACTCTAACCCTCTCTAGAGAAGGAACCTTGATTTTGTCTTTTTTTTTCTCTAGTGCAGTGGTTTTCAGAGTGTTTTCCCTGAATCAGCATCACCTGGCAAAGTGTTAGAAAGCAAATTCTTGGGCACCAGCCCAGCCCTATTGAATCAGAAGTTCTGGGAGTGGCACCCTACAATTTATGTCTGCGAAGCCCCCCAGGTGTTTCTAATGCAGTATAAAGTTTGAGAAAGACTATACTGGCCTTAGGATAATATCTGGCATTCACAGGTTCTTTTATTCATCAACTGAGCAGAATTAAATCAAAATGAGTAAAATAAAGTAAATCAGGTGCCTGATATAAGGAACTAGAAATTTCTAAATGTTAGTTGCCTGAGGCAAAACTACATAAACACATAATATCTCAATTTTCACTGATTTCCAGTTTACTAATTAAAAAAAAAGTAATGAGGTGATCCATTTGGGTAAAATTTAAAAAAAAAAACTCTAACTTCACAAAATGTTTGACAGTCTTTTTACCTTTTATCCATGTCTGTCAAGCTTATTAAATTGAAGATAATACTGAACAGAATGTCATGAGTTTAAAATAATTATTTTATTATCCCCTTGTAAAGACATAACCATATTTTCTTCAATCCTCAAAAATGATAGCACTGACCCTCAATCAATAGATGTTTCACGTGTGATGAATTTGTTCTACTACATCTAAAGAGTCCCTGTAGCTACTAAGAGCACTCAATAGAGGGTCCATTAGGGATTCTTCATGGCACCCAACTGATACATTCATTCAAACAACTACTTAGTAAGTGCCCACAAGGTACTTAATTACTGCCAGACATTGAACGGGATACAAGGCAAGGTAGGGCAATTCTGTTCTCCAGGATTTTATAATGTGGCCTGGAATTAAAAGTAAAGAAAAGGAAAAGGACCACACATTTTTCTCATACCATCATGTGCCAGGCACTGAATAGAGCAGGAGATATAAACTATATCAGTAAATCCGTGTAACCACTCAGGGAAGTTGGCTTGATTCCCAGATTACAAATAAGGAAACAATAGTTTGAGAGATGCCGAGAACTTGTTCAAACTCATCAGGTAAGAAATGAGGGAGGTAAAATTTAAAATCAAAACTGATTTTTAAGTGTCCACTGTACCTTACACTATATCAATTCTTATATAAAAAATCAGCAGCAAGTCTTAGAGGAATACAATAAATACCTAAATGAATGATGCACATTATTTGCTGTAGGGCGATTAGAAAAGGAGCAGTAACTGTGGATGAGGAAGTGAAGCCTTCCCAGTAAAAGTTCAACACAGATCTTCATTGAAAGAAAATGGTTTGTAGCTTGGATAAAGGAAAGAAGTAAATGTATTCCAGATGAGAAAAACTGTTAAACAGAAATGTCTAGTCAGGAACAAGAAAGGCAGGTTCCAGTAGATTGGGGAAAATCAGCTCAGCACATTTAGTTGCCAAATAAATGATGTAGAATGGCTTTGCTTGGCTCTGGCTGTGCATGAAGGCACACATTTTAACAACGAAAGGAGAGTGGTGAACAGTGCCACTTAGCTTTACTTAAGTGGTGTATTTACTGCCTGTGTCCATGTACATTCAGTCAAGGTTTTGAAGTGCCTGCTTCTTTTGGCTCTAATTTTGTATATGCATTATCTTTCTTCATGTAAGTGATCATTCTGCTCCTCTCCTCTGCAACCAACAGGATTAGTTCACTTTAGCCATATTATTTCTCAAAAAAAAAAAACAAATCTCACAGGTACTCTTTCATATATTTCTCAAGTCCCTACAGCTGAACAAGTTCTTAAAAATATCAAGTCTCTGGCCGTGTGCAGTGGCTCATGCCTGTAATCCCAGCACTTTGGGAGGCCAAAGCGGGTGGATCACGAGGTCAGGAGTTCGAGACCAGCCTGGCCAACACAGTGAAACCCCATCTCTACTAAAAATACAAAAATTAGCTGGGCGTGGTGGTGTGTGCCTGAAATCCCAGCTACTCAGGAGGCTGAGGCAGGAGAATCACTTGAACCCTAGAGGCAGAGGTTGTGATCAGCTAAGATTGCACCTCTGCACTCCAGCCTGGGCAACAGAGCGAGACCCTGTCTAAAAAAAAAAAAAACAAAAAACAAAAAAACAATATCCACTCTCCCAGGTACTTATTTGTAGTTACTATAATGTGCCTGAAAGACACAAGTTCTACCATGAGTAATTCAGTATTCATTCAACTTGAATAACTACAGGGTTAGGATAGTCATTTTGAAAATGGTAAGGATTATTAGTTAGTGTTAAGAAAATATTTTTAGATAGTTAGGGTAAGTAAAGTATGTCTGAAGAAAAGATGTATTTGATTGACTTATCCTTTAACTTCAGTGAATTTTTATATCTCTGTATTTAGTTTGAATCAAAATCCCCAGGTACAGGTAGGAGAATTTAAGACAAAATTTCAATAGCACCCCTGTTTTCCTGTCTTGTTACAGTCCTCTATGTGGTAACAAATGTTTTTGTCATTTGGTTTCTGTGAATTCAAAGTGATGTCCTATGATAAAATAGTGGTTCCCCTAAGATCTTTTATTTACCCTGGGAATGTCATTGATCCAAAAGAAGATAATAAAATCAGCAAGAAAATAATAAACATTCTCTATGGGATGTCACAGTTTTAATTGACTACAGACACTCAAATCAATTTTTCAATCTACATACACATGACAAGGTCAGCAACATGGGAAGCTGATGTTGCTTTCCTTTATAAGAGATATATTTAAGATTTGAAATATAAACATGAAGTGTGGTACTTTGTATATCTCTTTATATATCTCTTAAAAAATGGACTTTAAAACTGTAGATATTAATGACACTTCAATGTAATTGTTAAACAAATTTTAACAAAAATTACTTAGAAAATATTTTGCTTAGTTTTCTTACAGGTTTTTTTAAAATAGTATATTTGATGATAATGTGATTAAAGAATACACACCAATTTTTTTTATATTTTACTTTAAGTTCTAGGGTATATGTGCACTACGTGCAGGTTTGTTACATATGTATACATGTGCCATGTTGGTTTGCTGCACCCATTAACTCGTCATTTACATTAGGCATTTATTCTAATGCTATCCCTCCCCCTGCCCCCCCACCCCATGACAGGCCCCAGTGGGTGATGTTTCCCACCCTGTGTCCAAGTGCTCTCATTGTTGAATTCCCACCTATGAGTGAGAACATGCGGTGTCTGGTTTTCTGTTCTTGTGATAGTTTGCTCAGAATGATGGTTTCCATCTTCATCCATGTCCCTGCAAAGGACATGAACTCATCCTTTCTTTTATGGCTGCATAGTATTCCATGGTGTATATGTGCCACATTTTCTTAATCCAGTCTATCAATGATGGACATTTGGGTTGGTTCCAAGTCTTTGCTACTGTGAATAGTGCTGCAGTAAACATACGCATGCATGTGTCTTTATAGTAGCATGATTTATATACTTGGGTATATACCCAGTAATGGGATGGCTGGGTCAAATGGTATTTCTAGTTCTAGATCCTTGAGGAATTGCCACACTGACGTCCACAATGGTTGAACTAGTTTACACTCCCACCAATAGTGTAAAAGCGTTCCTATTTCTCCACATCCTTTCCAGCATCTGTTGTTTCCTGACTTTTTAATGATCGCCATTCTAACTGCACACCAATTTTTTAATGAAATTTATTTTTATCAAAATTTCCCGTGTACTCAGAAAAAAAGTGCTGTACATATAAAACTAATAATGCAATATAGGAATTGCTTCTCCACATCTCCCTACATGCTCTTCCCACTCTAGGGAAGCAACCTTCAATTTTTGTTTTGTTTTGTTTTAGCCACTTTTGGTATTTTTCAAATATTTTAAATAAAATTTTCACACTTTTTTCTTGATTTCCTAGATATTGATATCTATTGATATACTAAGTTGCAAGATGAGAATTTAGGTTGCATATGTCATCTCTCACATGAAGTTACTCTTACCCCACTTCTAATATAGTTTTAACACATTTATAACTAAATTCATATTCAGTATTATCATTTATATGACTGTCTTTGTTTGGGTTGCTATAACAAAAATACCATAGACTGGGTAATTTATAAACAACATAAGTTTATTGTTCACAGTTATGGAGGCTAAGAAGTCCAAGGTCAAGGCACCAACAGACTGGGTGTCTGGTGAGGGCTCCCTCTCTGCTTTAAAGATAGCACCTTCTCACTGTGTCCTCACATGGTGCAAGGGCAAAAGGTGATAATCAGCTTCCTCACACCTCTTTTATAAGGGACTAATCCCTTTCACAAGGGCTCTGCTCTCATGACCTAATCACCTCCCAAAAGGCCCACCTTCTCATATGGTCACTTTGATGAGTAGGTTTTCATGTAAGAATTTTGAGGGAACACATTCAAGCCACAGTATTCTACTCCTGGCCCTCCAGGATTTATGTCCTTCTCACATGTAAAATATATTTCTTCCAGACCAACAGCTCCAAAGTCTTTTTTTTTTCTTTTTTGAGATGGAGTCTCACTCTTTTGCCCAGGCTGGAGTGCAGTGGTGTGATCTTGGCTCTCAGCAACCTCTACCTTCAGGGTTCAAGCATTCTCCTGCCTCAGCCTCCCAAGCAGCTGGGATTATAGGCATGTGCCACCACACCCAACTAATTTTTGTATTTTTAGTAGAGACAGGGTTTCACCATGTTGGCCAGGCTGGTCTCGACTCCTGACCTTGTCAAGTGATTTACCCGCCTTGGACTCCCAAAGTGCTAGCATTATAAACGTGAACCACTGCACCTAGCACCCAAAGTCTTAACTTGTTCCAGCATTAACTGAAAAGTCTGAAGTGCAGAATCTCATCTAAATATCATCGAAATCAGATATGGGTGTGACTCAAGATGGGAATTATCCTGAGGCAAATTTGCCTGTAGCTGTGAGCCTGTGAAATAAAACAACTTATGTGCTTCCAACATGCAATGATTGGACAGACATAGAAAACACATTTCCATTCCAAAAAGAAGAAATAGAAAGGAAAAAAAGTGGTAACTTGTCCCAAGTCCAAAATGTAATGTTGCAAACAACATTAAATCTCAAGGCTGGAGAATAATTCTTGAGTAGATATCCTGCCTTTCAGGCACACTGGGTCAAGCATCGGGCCCCCAAGTTTCCAGGAAGCCCTGCCCACATGGATTTGCGGAATGCAACCAGTATTGCAGCTCTCACAGGGTTTGCGGAATGCAACCAGTATTGCAGCTCTCACACGGTTTGAGGAATGCAACCAGTATTGTAGCTCTCACAGGTTAGACTTGCATGCTGAAGACTGTACTATTCTGGAATCTCAAGGGTGACCTCACCCCCAGAGCTTCACCAGACATTGCCCTAATGGGATCTCTCTGTGGTGGCCCCACTCCTGTGGCAGTTCACTGCCTAGGTCCTCAGACTCTCTGGAGCTTCCTTCAAAATCTAGAGTCAGCCGTGCCTCCACAGCTCATAAATTCTGTGCATCTACACCTGTGGAGATGGCACTGTGCAGATGCCATCATTGTTTACCATCTGTACCTTGCAGAGAGGCAGCCCAAGCTGTACCTGGGCCCACATGAGCAACAGCAAGACAGGGCAAGGAGTGCTGTTCCAGAATGGGCAGAGCAGAGACTTAAAATTTTTCTGTTCCCAAGGTCCTGGATTTCTAAGCTTATGATGGGAGTGGCAGGCCCAAAGCTTATGATGGGAGTGGCCGGCCCGATGATCTCTGAGATGCATTTGTGAAGTTCATCTGTCCATTGGCTTGATGAATAAGAGCCCCTGGCTTCCACCAATCCATAGTAATCTTATCAAATACAAACAGTGGAATGGTCACATCCTTGGTGTTCTCTGTTTTTCATTTACAACATTGCCAGGCTGAGAATTTTCCAGATCTTTTTCTGCTTCCATTTTGATTATAATTTTTTCTTTAATTTGTTTCTCTCTTCTTACATTTTACTATAAGCAATTTAGAGAAGCCATGCTACATCCTCAGTACTTCCACCAAATATCCTATTTCAGTGCTTGTAAGTTTCACCTTCCACGAAACCCTGGGACACGATTCAGTCAAGTTCCTTGTCACTTAATAATAAGAATCACCTTTCCTCAGGTTTCCAATGACATGTTTCTCATTTCTATCTGAGACCTCATCAGAATGACTTTTATCATACACATTTCAATCAATATTCTGATCACAACCATTTGGGTAATGTCTAAAAAGATTGAGGCCTTCTCTACAGTTCTCTTCTTCAGAGCCCTCAAAAGAACCCCATTTTATGGTAAATTCATAGCTTTTTCTAGCATGTGTACCTTCAGATTCTCCCAGGTTCTGCCCATTACCCAGTTCCAAATCTGCTTCCACATTTTAAGTTATTTGTTATAGCAGCACCCCAGTTTTGGGTACCAAATTCTGTGTTAGTCAGTTTGGGCTGCTATAACAAGATACTTTAGAATGGGTAATTTATAAACAATGTAAATTTATTGCTCGCAATTATGGAGACTGAGAAGTTCAAGATCAAGCTGCCAACAGATTCCGTGTCTGATGAGGACTCCCTTTCTACTTTAAATTGTTGCCTTCTTACTGCATCCTCACATGGTAGAAGGGCAAAATTTGATAACCAGATCCTTCACATTTGTTTATAAATTCACTAATCCTATTCATGAGGGTTCTGCTCACATGACCTGATCACTTCCCAGAGGGCCCATCTTCTAATACCAGCACCTTCATGACTAGGTTTCAACACAGGAATTTTGGAGGGATACAAACATTCAGATCATAGCAATAGCCATCTAAACATTTTTTTCTAGTTCCAGGGAGGATCTGACTGATAATTCAATGTGTACTTTCACTCAATCATATTAATTTTTTGTTCAGCACCATACTGAAGTATCCACATATCCATTGATTCCAAATTGCTTTACCACCTGTACCTTACAGAGGGAATATGGAGCTAAGGAATATACAGATAGTTTTGTGTGGTACTAAACAACAACACCACCACCACACCACACACACACACACACACACACACAAATCTCATCTTTAAAAAAAAAACAAACTTCAGAGTAAGATTTTTTTGTTTCTGCTCCAAATGTGTGTATAAAAAGCCTGCAATAGATCAAAGTCCTTACCTCCTCATCTAGTGGTAACTTTTTCCCTTTGAACTCTGAGAATGACACCAGTATTGGTGGTTTTAATTTCTGTTGCCCTCTTTGGATGAGCATATTTACAACTACTGAAGTTCAAACTTGTCACATTGACTTTACTTTTATTTTTTATATTATATTTTAAATTGGCATAGTTTAGAATGCCTACTGGTTTCATTCTTTATATTTATGTCATAATTTGTTACCTAAATTAAAATAAAATGTTTCAAGACAGGGAACTAACACTTTTGTTTTTATTAAAATAAAAAGAAACAACAAACTGTATTGTCTTTATATAGACTTCTTGTTTATAACCTTGATATTTCTGGAATTTAATATAGATTTCTATATTTTATTAAACTACATATCAAAAGCCACTATTGATTTCTATAAATTGATATAGCCATTGACTTAATAAAGAGGACTTAATTCAGCTCTGCAGGAAAATCTTATTCTTTATCCAAGATTTACTGTCTTTTCAACTTCATTCAGAAATTTGGCAGATTGGATAACCCTTGACATTTTGGTGAACCACCTGACAATTTCAATTATAGTTTGAATTTCAAACAGCAAATATTTGAGGTGTTTCAGATTCCAAATCATATCCAACTCTCAACCCTAAAAATGTCCTTTTCTTGGCTCTCAATAACATTTTTTCCATTTGAAATGTTTCCTTTTTAAGTTTCTTAAAGTCATATTCAAAGCTAAAGATAAGGATTTCTGAACAGTGTAAACTTTTATTAGGACAGAGAGAAAATACACAATTTAGCAATATGACCTATGCTATTTCCTAGCTTTAGAGCTAGATCATCCTTTAACTAATTATTTTTCTTTTGTGTTGCTGTTTGAATCATAATTCATATTGGATGTTTTGGGTCTTTGACATAATTCTTTTCATTAGATTTGCAAAGACCTTTATTCATAAAGCAAGTTTAAGTAAAAGAAAGTTAAGTATAATTTTCAATATAATATAAATATGACTTAGAATTTTTGAAAATTATTTGTGATTTCTATGGCTTACAGTAGATAATCTACAAAATATTTGAAGAATATTTAGAAATTAATCTTAATTTATCTTAGAAATTTTATTAGTTCTGAGAATGATCTGGCATAATTGCAAGTATTGAAAATTTCAGATAAAGTTGATTATGCATTTTTAATAGTATACATGCAAAATAAAATTTAATAAAATTAGAAGGATGAAGAAGCATGTATTTTATTTTTAATGCAGATTTTTATTCATTTTTAGCAGAAAAAATAGCAAAACTCTAGATAGTCTTTGCAATAATGTACTGGTAGTATGTATGATGAAAAACCATACCTGGAAAGAATGTAACCATGTTAAAGGATCAGTTGGTAAGAAATGCTGCTTTCCTGCTTCTTACTACTCTGTATATCAGAATCTGAACTGCCATAGCAAGCTGTCTTCCTCTTTGCTCACATACCTAACTTCTAAAATGTTGAGAGAGATTCTTTATGGCCCTTATAAATAGAAACATTAATTTGTTGAACATAATTGAACCCACAAAATGATTTTTAAATTATATGTAATTTTTAATTTGCAACACTTATACAAATAGAATTTTAACAAATTTACTCTAAATGTATTTTATACAAATTATAAATTGTGCACAGAGCCATTATTACATATCTTTATTTCTTTATCACTAAGCATTGTCTTAAACAATCTTACTTTTGGAATAATACTGAAAATAGCAATAAACATTTATTTTTCTTTTTGTCACACCCAGATTTGTCTAATTCTCTCCCATGTGTCCCAAATTGCTTTTATCCAAGCCCAATCTGCCCGGCCATATCAATTCTTATTGTGAAGTAATATGTAACTATCTTCATAACAGTATCAATCGCTGCTTTTAATTTACTCAAAATTCATTTTAAGCATATTTTATTTATCAAAAACATTTCAAGAAAATTTTATCTCTGCACTATGTTCTGGAAAATGCCAACCATAAATTGCTTGCTCATTATACCCATAATATCTTCTATCTATTTCTATATGACCATTCATTTTTCTTTTTACACCTTCACAATATCTCTTTATAACAACAATATTCTGCCCTTTATATTCTACATTTGAAGACTTGATGGTGACTGGATAATGTTCCATTTTATTTTCACTGGGGCTAATGTCTTATAGTCCCCTTACAGACATAACCATTATTCTAGAAGACAGGAACAGTAATTTACCTAGAGAGGAACTGAATCCATAACCTTACTAACACTTTGCTTTTTTAACAAAATGAGGCAACCAGCAACTGAAATCATTCCATTTAAAATAATTTCACACCTCACCTAAAGAACTTGAAAAATGAAGCCGTATGATAGGCCAATATTCTATTTTTAGGAAAATAGATAGCCTTCTCTAACAAATACATTTTTCTCTTAAATCCTTACATTAGAAACTTGAATGATAAACACTTCAGTGAATAGTTTACAACTTATAGTGTAAGATACAAGATTTTATTCCTAAAAGCAAGGGATGGGTAGGTCTTAAGAAAGGAGATTTCAGGCCAGGCACTGTGGCTCACGCCTGTAATCCCAGCACTTTGGAAGGCCGAGGTGGGTGGATTACCTAAGGTCAGGAGTTCAAGACCAGCCTGGCCAACATGCCGAAAGGCAAAACCCATCACTACTAAAAATACAAAAAATAGCCAGCATGGTGGCAGGTGCCTGTAATCCCAGCTACTCGGGAGGCTGAGGCAGGAGAATTGCTTGAACCTGGGAGGCAGAGGTTGCAGTGAGCCAAGATTGTGCCATTGCACTCCAGCCTGGGCAACAAGAGCAAAACTCCATCTCAAAAAAAAAAAAAAGGAGATTTCTGTTGATTTTAAAATTATCCTGAGCTAACCACACTGTCATACTGCAAATCAGGGTGAAATGTGTCCATAAGAACAAGGCCTACTGAACTAAGGTATTGCCTGCCTTATTTCATGAGATAATAATCATTTGCTCTGTAGTGGGATGCATATATTTTTAAAATGTGTTACACCAGTGGGTCTACAAAAGAAATGAAAAGCAAAACAACAACAAAAAGATCACATCATTTCAACAATTGTGGTGATCAAAACCACAGAATATTTACTTCAAGTATGTCCTTGTCCTTAATTAGCACAAGAATTAGTGCTACCAGAATATTCTTAAAGACTCTCTTCTAATAATTCTATCATCAACTCATCTTGGAAGGAAGGCTTTTAAAGCCAGTCAGCCAGCCTGCTTAATGGCTGTTTCTGTAGAGGAATACAAGTGGCTCTCAGAATTACAGTTGTCAGCCCATCTCCTTGGGTCTGAAGGAGACCAAGGGATCATTATCAAATAGATCATTTGATATGGTTTGGCTGTGTCCCCACCCAAATCTCTTCTTGAATTGTAGTTCCCATAATCCCCACGTGTCGTGGGAGAGACCCGGTGGGAGGTAATTGAATCATGGGGTCAGTTACCCCCATGCTGCTGTTCTCATGATAGTGAGTTCTCACGAGATCTGATGGTTTTATAGGGGCTTTTCCCCCTTTTGCTCTGCACTTCTTCCTGCCACCATGTGAAGAAGGACGTGTTTGCTTCCCCTTCTGCTGTGATTGTAAGTTTCCTGAGGCCTCCCCAGCCATGCTGAACTGTGATTCAATTAAACCTCTTTCCTTTGTAAATTACCCAGTCTCAGGTATGTCCTTAGAGCAGCATGAGTATGGACTAATATATCCTTATTTGCTCTTTTCCTTTTGTATTCTGACATGAGTAAACTGTGAAATTGTGCTAAATAGAGATGTATGCTAACTGTGAAACACTGATAATTATTTCAGTAAACTACGATATATATAGGAGATTCAAAACGGGTATGTGCTTCTTTAAAATAGACAAAGAAAGTCTTGACATACATCTCCAGGATACCCCCTGAATTATAGGCCACAATTGTACCTCACAGCATTTATGGCCTCAGCTCTAGTGACAGAAACACACCTTAGTCCCATTCTGTAGTTCCTAATAGATTGATTCTCAAAATAAAAACTGACTAAATGGCAGAAATACATACAGTAATCTTCAAGATTTTTTTCTCCTTATCTGCCTGGAGTTAGTTGAAGCAAGCTTTGACAAGTCATTTATTTAACAGTTTAGCGGAACTCATTCCTACTCTTGAACCTGGAATGGAATGTAAGAAATAAAGAGCAGTGGAATCCAATGATGTATTTCAGGATATAATTGCTTGTCTATACTCAAGGCTGATCTTGTCACTTGAGATGATAAAAGAAAAACAAAACATGGTAGTGGAAAAAAAAAGTTTATGTTTACAAACCCTGAAAACTTAATTCTTGTAAATAACATCACCCCAAATAGAAAATATGTGTCATCAAACTAATTTGTGCAAAGCTATAATTTGTGTAGCAATGATTGAGGTATAAATATAACACTTTAGTGTGTTTTAAGGAGTTTTTTTCAGATAAGCTATTTTCTCTTTACAATAGGCTTGAAAATATAGTATTTTTTCTAAAACAAGGCTTTTGTCTTTCCTTCTATGGAAAGATGCATGTCTTTAGTTATTTCTGCTGGACTATTATGTATGGACTGGCAGGTATTGGCATACTTTTCATAATCCTAATAAGTATCCAGTGTAGCCAGTCTGAAAGCTCATTTAAAACAGGACAAACTCTGTCTTGCTTGTTGAAACAACTCCAGTACCTAGCAATGTGTCTGGTACATTTTTCAGGTGCTCAACAAGGCAGAATGGCTTTGTTTATTAGTTGAATAATATAGACTCAAATTCATTCAGTCCCTGACCAGGACTCTTCATAAAACAGTGGATCTCAAAATCATTCGCCGAACCTACAATATTGCATCAACTAAGAACTTGTTAGAAATTAAAATTTTCATACCCCATGACAGATCTTCTAGATCAGAAACTATTGGGGTAGGCCCAGCAATCTGTGTTTAAAAAGCCCTCCAGGTGTGATTATAATGTATGCTAAAATTGAGCACCATTGATGTAAACAATCCTCAAATACATTGTACACAGCTTTTTAGAATTATGAGAGTGGCTTAAGGGTATATTACAAAAAGACAATTCCTATGGACAGATTGTGGATAATTTTAATTTCTCAAGAATTTTGTTCTAATTTTTTTATGTATAGGATAGTTGGAACGTATGTTCTACTTCTTACAAGTATCTTCATTTTAACTATAGGACTACTCCCCTCACGTAACAAATTGTGTAATTTGTATAGGAAGGCTGACTCAGTTTGACTTACTGGTACAGATACTGAGACAAAGAGTTGAATGCAGATGGCTTATTAAGGAGGTGTTCCCAGGAAGCACAAGTGAGGAAGTGGTGAACATGAGAGAGGGTAAGGAGAAAAGCCAGTCAAGCATGTGTTAACAAGAAAGGGTTACAATTGTGGGCAAATAGGTCTCAATCCTGTGGAGAACCATCTGAGAAAGCGTGTTTGGAATATATCTCAGAATCACCCAGTGGAGAATGGAGAGACTGAAACATTTATGTACTTACTTCCAGCCCCACTGTTTGAGAGTTGATCTCCAGTAATTCTAACATATGCCATATTCCAGGTTATATTTGTGTATGGCCAAATAAGCTGGACAAAGTCATCAGGCAGAGAAGATGAGACACAGCCCTTGAGGTGGGACATGTCAATACACTGGAAGGTTGAATTGTCACTGCCTTGAGAATGGAAGCAGAGCAGAACTGACTATATACAGAAAAAGAATGAGGGTCAGCTTTAACTAGGGGTTAGAAGCCATGAATTTGCAATAACACCAAAGCACCCAGTTGTGTGTTCCATTTCTAGGAAAGGTAGAACAGTGAATTCTAAGACATATAAATGGCATTCAGAGTAACTCTAATTGTTTTATAGGAAGTATGCAATCATAAACACTGACAGATAAGCATACATGTAAAATTTTTAAGAAAGGTTATGATCACTAAAATATAGCAGATGACTTTGAATGTTCTTGCTTTATGTGATCATAAATGGGTTCCTTTGTCGAATTCTATAATTCTGCTCTGCAAGTGACATTTTGTTTGAGCAGTTGGCATCTGGTACCTCAGTTTCAACTGACTTTTTGTTACTAAACACAGTTCGAACACCATAAGGTAATTTTTCAATGGTAAGAAAAGGTAGTTTATACTTCATCCTAGTGAAATAACACAGGCAGGGAAGTCAATTGCTTGGAATTCTGGAAAGTTTCCATGCTGTCAAGCCCAACACCATTTGAAAACATTTTTTACAGTAGGCCACAAAGCTGCCTTTTTATGGAAGAAACTATGAAATAAATTTTAGAAACCCCAGAAGACTCCAAGGTCCTGTTCTGATTCAGTAAAAATTTCAAAGACTATACCTCCTGAGCTTACTTTGAGAACACAAGTAGCTTAGGAAGATGGACATGGAAATTCACCTTTTGCATTTCCCTGCATTTTCTTTTGGATACTTTGCATAGAAAAACAATAAAACCTTTTGATTTTTGTTTTCCTGTGAAGTCTTTTAATTCTAGTAGAATCATCAACATTTTATGCCACTCTTAAAATTCTAGAAAGCAAAATCCCCGTGTAATACTGGAAAAGTCCAAGGATAACACAAATATTGAACTAGGAATGTTTTGTAATGAGAAATAATTAGCCTCCATAGTCGCTTCATCAACGATGAGCTACTTATACTAGTATACTACCAAGCTACACAAAGACTTTCATTAGTGTAAGAACAGTAGTAGACTAATTAACTGTCTAACTACAGAAACTAGATGCTTCATTGCCATGTTGCTTTATTGGCACAGTATCTAAGAATCATTGTCTGATTTCTCCTCTAGAAGGTTTTTTGTTTTCCTCCTCTGGTGGCAATGGGAAGTTTTGCTGTGATGAAAGAACAGTAACAGATAACTGTTTCTCTGGTTAAGGGTCAGGTGCAAATACTTCTCTGGTTAAACATCAGGAATATACATGTGTATGTGAGTGTATGTGTGTGTGTACATGAAATGTTTAATCAGTTAACCAGTGTAGCAAATTGCTCTCATTCTGAAAAGAATATGGAAAGTAAGTCTTACTAAAGGAAAAGCACATTTTCTTATACCACTTTAAGGCAAATAGTCATGTACTATAATAGTCATGGACCTTTATTTTTCAAAGTCTTCTATGGTTTAGTCTCTTTATCAGTTATACAATGGATGCACGTAAGTTAACACAGTGGAGTATAAATAAACAAAAGTCTAGTGTATCCCACAGAATGTTCTGCAACATTCAGTTTAACTGTAATTATTCTAATTTTGAACACTACATAACAGGTTCTGCAACTTAGAAGCAGAGGGCTATGAGAAAATTTTGTAGAACATGTCTTTACTTATTATTAACTCTCGCATCCATTCCTGTTTCACTTTATGATTTGGGTGAGTTACTTTAACTTTTTGTTTCTCAGTTTCTTCGTATTTAAAATGCACATAGTTGTAGTGCCTGCATGATAAGGATGTTGTGATAATTAAATGAGTTATTATTTATGTATGTGTGTGTGTATATAAAAACACATAGTGTCATACATAGTAAGCACTCAACAAATATTAGCTTATACTATTATTATTATTGACATACTGTAAATAGCATTCAATAAGCATTTACTGGACAGAATAAATGTTGTCAAACATGACCATTTATGAGTACTGTCAAAAGTATTACAGTAACTTGAATGATTTTTGAACACATGTGATGTTCCAGATGCTTTAGATACATTTAGCCATTTAATCCTCACTATGCCTCCATGAAGAAAATGTCATTCAGCTCATCAGGAACCTGAGACTCAGAGTATGTAACATACCTTGTTACAGTTAAGGAGGCCCAGCATTTGAATTCAAGCCCATTTACTCAACTTTCATTTTATTTTTCTAGTATCAGATAGTCTCCAAGTCCTGAAGTATTTGGCTTTGCAGATCTTGAATTTAATATTTCTAACTTAATTACTATGTAAATAGTTAAGATCTTCTCACTTGAGAAAATGTAAATTGATTTATTTTCTGATTTAATTTTTTAATTAAAATTTTTTCTAATGACTTCCTTTTTATATGAGCTTATCAAATAGTTTAGTCCTAGGTGAGGTATGGATCTCCACAGATGTATAAGGACGAGTTAGGGCTATATGGTTCTCTTATTTCCGCAAGCAACATTTAGGAAAAAAAATCTGACCCGTTCCTAGCAATCCATTTTATTGAAACCCTACTATGTGTCACTCACTGTAAAGGGATAGACCAGTGACCAAAATGAAGTCCTTACTACCATGAAGCTTATTCTACAGAACAGAAAGAGATGGTAAATAAGTGACTGTGTGTGTGTTTATTTGTCTCAGGTGGGATAAATGCTCTAAAGTATAGGACAAAAGTAACAGAGACTCTTGAATGGATGATCATAGAAGTCATGCCTGATGAAGTCACATGCAGAGACCTAAATGAAATGAAGGAGGGGGCTATCTGTGTGTCTCTAATGGAAGAGCAATCCAGGAGGCAACATAAAGACAAAGGCTGAACTATACTAGAGGACCAGCAGGAAAGCCATTACAGCTGAACCAGAGGGACTAAGGGGTTATATAAAATATGTACAACATGGCCCTCACAGCCACTTACATAGCTAACTACGATTTCATTAAGGCTGGGATAGAGGTTGGCTCAGAGTGTCAGGCAAGCATAAGGGTTGGGATAATACTGCTTGGGGTTAGGGAGGTAGAATGGGAAGGGTTTGACATTTTGTTCACAATTTGAGTTATGAGAAACACTTTGTCAAAGAGAGAAACTGAGAAGAGATCAAAAGGAACAAAGCAAAGCATGAAAGTCCACAGCTGTGTAGAGCTCATATATTGCATTTAGACGTGATCAATAGACTTGAGGAACTTTATTTTTTCTTTATTGGCTTCAAGATAGCAAGAAAGCCTTAGTTCATAAATCCTAGCAATTAAGTGCCAATTTACCCCCAAATTATTTTAAGCGTTGATCAAAATCCAACTAAGAACTCATATTCATTTGTTTGCCTGTCGTACTTAAGAATTAATTTACTCTGCCAAGGGTCATTTAGCTATTAAAAAAATAATAGCTACAAGAAAATAAATATTTTAGTGTAATTTCCTGATGGTGCCAAAAGTTAACATATTAGCATACGGTAAAATAGGCAAGGGATGAGCGCTCCTTCAACAAACACTGCTTTTCCTAATGTTTTGGCATAATGCACCTGAAATCACCACAGCAAACATCCAAAAAAACCCCAATGCCAGCAGAAACTCACAAAGAATTAAAGACAGTAACACAGTGGTTTCTGACACCGGCAATAATTTTTAAATCTTTATTCTCATGAGGTAAAATACTGAAATCATGAATTTACTTTTAATCACTGTTCAATCTTTGTTCAATAATATAGAACACAGGAAAGTTGGTCTATGCCACATGATGAATGCAGTCTATTTCTTGCATTACACATTAAGAAGCAGAGCAGGTAGCACAGTGTTGGCTAAGTCTCAGTGGTGGCATATTTTCATCTCCCACGGGGTGTGGGAAGACCCCACTGCACAGCAGTAACAATAAATCTAGCATATCCGTTTATGAAATAACTTTGGCAGTAATGGCAAGAGGATTTGGATGAAAGTGTATTTGTGGTCTTCCAGCTGGAAGATCAGAGCAGAGATTCTAAAGCAAAAAAGCAGAGTGGAATGGCAGATAGTGGCTGCTTGGATAAGAACAGAAGACAGTTGAGGATCCATGCTGAGCTCAAGGGGAAATGCAAACAAGACAGTCCTTTCAGAATATCCCCATGCTGCCCAGTGTTGGCGTGAGGGATTACTAATGCCATCTGCTGGATATTCTTGGGATTTAAAAATGGTATCTAAACAGACAATACTCCAGTCTCCCTATGTCTTGGCTTCAGTTCTTTAATGAGAAAAACAGCAACAATAACCAGCTAAAGAAAACAAGTGAAGAAAACAAAACTAGGTCATGTACATGTTTACTGTACCTTGAGAAGGTTGGAGTTTTCTATGGCCACTGTGTTTCAGACATAGTATTTATAATAATTGCATTTTTTTGGTTGGTGTGTGTTTGTTTAGTTTTAGCAGAACTCTATAGTAGTGCACTTTGGCCATATGCAACACTCAGGCAACTGGATATAGTTTGAACTGTAAATCCACAAAGCCCTTGCTAAAAATATATTATACACTATAAACTTTATATACTACATACTCCGTTTTGTTGGAGAGAACATTGTGGTTTTATTTTGTCTATTTTGTTTTTAAATAGGGATAAAAATAATTAAAAGGAAAGAAGAACAAGTATCACCATTTGGTCAAAAACATTACATATACATTTGTATCTTATATAAAATACAGTAAGTTATCTTTCATTTTTGTTTTCTGGAAATATTTTCCTCTGTCATGCTCTCTGTAGGTTTATTGTGGGATTGCAATTTAAAATGACAAAATTCCTTCTGGTATTTCAGTAAAATTTTAGAACCTTTAGAAATGTGTGGCTAAATTAACATTGATTATAGTCTACATGTTCCAAACCGTACTAATCCCATGAGACTTGCAGTGGAAAAAAAATGGTTTCTGTGGTCAAATCCATCTGAAATATTCTATAATCCAAATATCTTCTCCTAGAGATCAATAAGGCACATGAACTGAAATGCGAGGAGCTGATATTTACTGACAGTTTACCATATACCATTATCTCATTTAATGTTCATTCTGATTCTATTATGTGGGCACTATCATTATTCTTACTGACAAAAAAGGAAACAAGTTTATAATTTGTTCAAAGTCACACTCAGAAAATAAAGGTACTAAATCTGACTTCAGAGATTGCACTCACAAGTACAAAGCTATATGTTCCATAATATCAATCAGTGAAATAGTATATATTAATATAATTTTTATGTTAATTATATTTCTATATTCATGTTAACCTGTTTAAAGCTTTGAAGAATAATGTGGTAATAGCATCTGTTTAACTTTGCTTAGCCCAATATTTCTAAATCTACTTAGCTACGGAAAACTCATTACTTTTAGTGGAACTAGTGTCCTACAGAATATAGTTCCCAAAAGTGCTGATATAAGTAAGCTATAATATTGCTATAGATGAGAAGCCAGGAAGGGAAGCTCTTTAGTGTTTCTCTAGCCACTTGTTCCAGCATTTCTGCTGGTGTCCTCTGCCTATGCATGCCCCTTGCTGGTCTCCACCTGATGATTTGGAAGGGCTAGAAATAGGGAAGCAAACACCTAATATCTTTGCTGGTGCAGGTGCACAAAGCACTGGAACTGTCTGCATAAATGTGTAATATTTAGTACATCCTGCAAAAGGAACAAGCTTAATTTAGTTAAGCCACAAGGTTGAGTGATAAACAGCATGTTGCTGTTATTGTTTAGTCAATTAAATCGTCCCCTGCACTTGTAGGAACTGTTCCACATTTATTACTAGTGAGAAACAAGCTCGGGCAGGGTTGTTGATTTCCTTGCATTGGATTGTGTTATATTTAGCACATCTAAAGATTTGAGAATGAATGATGGAAGACACAGTGATAAATTGTCGAGCTTTTCCAAAGATTCAGAAGTTCTAAAGTTCCTGCCAGTGACAGATGGTCTGTCCTTACTCATTGCTTGTCTTCCTGACAGGACTTGATTTTTTTTTTCCTTTTTTGCTCAATTCCCTTACAGTAAGCTCAGCTTCTTGGGAGGTGGGATAGTTTCATTTGTTATAATTACATTACTATATTTCAAAGTGGCATCAACTCTCTATGAACATGTCATGCTCTTTTTAGATTATTAATGTGCACATGTATAATGACAAAAGAGAATTACAGGATAAGAGGAAGAGAGGAAATGCATTACCAAGGGAAAGTCATACCTCAATCTTTCCTGTTATTTTGATAACCAAGCATACTATTAAATAGAGTCCTCATTGGATAGTGTTTTTTTTAAATCAATATTATTTTAATACCTTCGATATTTATAATAATCGAAAACTTTTTGAAATTTTTGTTTGAACAGCACAACTAGTGTTTATGAGCTTGTAAAATATTTCTAAGAATTCACACAATGAGCCCAAACAACTATAACAATGATGTGCCTAGATATTAAATAGGTTCCAAATGAAAAAAGGAAAATTGCAATCAAATTTCTTAATTCCTTTCATTGATTTCAAATATGTTCACTGCTAAAATAGGAGATTTAGAAGATATGCTAAATAGATAAGGAATGTGGGAAAAGAAAACAATTTTCCTGTGGCAGTAAATATAAAGGCTTTAAAAATTCTAGCTTGTCTTCAAATAACTTCTAAAATCCAGAAGTAATTTAGCCCTCAAGTTAGTAATGCCACTAGTGTGATACAGCATTATATAGCTGCAAGTGTTACCAAGTGGAAAGAGATCAACATTATTTAAAACTATAAAAACAATCAGGTGAATTGATTTGGGATTTATAATGGTTGTCTTCTGTTATCTACACAAAGAGCTCAGAAATTCTTTTTATATAAATTATTTTTCATAAGTGCTCACTCCATATTAGCTCAATTTGGTAATATGTGAGAAGCATAAATAATATTATCACTCCTTTTTCTCCTTTATTCCCTTTAATTCTACTTCTACTGGAGTTTTAACCACTTTGAAGTGATATGCGTATAAGTGCATATATGCTTTACTGAATATATATATATATCATACTACTATACATTATTTTATGTGTGTGTGTATGTGTGTGTATAATACACTACTCATTTAAGTGAGAGAACAGAAAGCTTACTGGATTTCCAAGGTCTAGGCTATTGAACTCCATTTTATCTTTTTATTCCCCTTACTAAATGCTCCTACCATTACTGATATCAGTTACCTTTTTATTCAGTGACTTTTTAACATTGCTTTATTTTGGTAACATTTGATTACAAAATCTCAGAGAACTCATGCCAGCCCACTGGTTATGCATGAAGATGTTAACCTAGACCTAGGGAAATTGTAACCCTTGTTTAGTGAATATTTTCTCAGATAATAAATGGAAGAATTAACTTTCTGTGTAGAACATTACAAAAAATTTCAATCTTCTTTAACACATGGTGTCACAATAATACATGGATTTTAGTTGTGTATATTGCATATACATTGATATATAATTAAAAAGACAAGACATATCTGTCTTTTTATTCTTAAGGACCATTCTAGTATAATTCATTTTTCTTCTCCAGATAAAAATGTGTTTGTAAAAAAGATTCTAAATATTCAATATTTTTGAAAAGGCCAAGAAATATTGCATAATTTTGAAATCATGCCTTTATAAAATCACAGAATTAAAAGTTACTCTAGTGAGTATGTTTATTAAAATTTATTAAGATTAGAAAAAGTGCATAGCTGAAGTTAATAAAAGTGCTTTGTATTAAAGATAAGATGGGCTAAATTAGTCTAACAAGTAGACCCAAAATGTAATATTCCACTACTAAAGGTTTGTTTCATGTCAGCTCAGTACCACAGCATAGAGTAGGAAAGGGGAGTCTGCTCCATGCACTGGAGCTACTGTGGCTTCCAAGGTCCTCTAGGCGTGACGTCACAATCCTACTAAGCTGGAATGGACAGAGAGCAGACACAAGAACATGGGAGGTTTTATGAGTCAGGTTTGAAAGTGGCATACATCACTCTGCTCACATTCTATTGGCTTAGAACTCAGTCACATGGCCTTGTAATCCTACCCTGCAGTGGAGAATGGGAAATATAGTCTAGCTGAGTGTCCCAGCAGAAGGAGAGAAGGGATTTTGATGATCATCTAGCAGTTTCTACCACATGAACCCTTGACTTTGCTTAAAAATTGAGGTGAGTTTAAATGATTATGCTATTAATATAGTCTAGTTTTTCTGATAAACTTTGTATCCACTCACTTGTTTGTAGGGCAGGGTATTTTTAAATTCATTTAGTAACCTAAATTGGAGACTAAATTTGAGGACTAATGATTTTAGAATAGTTGGTCCAATAGAACTGGTAGGAGACCTGTTAACTTGAGGACCCAAAAGAGATTCAAATAGACTCTTTCTTGAAAATGCACATTAAGACATACAGGACTCATACTGAAGGTTCACAGATACTTAGTACCTGCCTATGGTGAAGAGCACTCAATTTAGAACATGAAGATAGATGATTTATTTATTTATCTGTAGTAATGTGCTAATGTTTGCTTGTAACAAATTTATGCTGCTAAAATATCTTATATATTAATACTCATGAATAAAACCAGAGACCAGAAGGAGAGACTATCTCCTTGCTGACCCTAAGCAACAGAGGATAGTACAGTGAGTAGAATCATGGCTTTAGACAACACATTTGTCTTTCTTCTTCACTGAAATACAAGATTTGTGCCTCAATATTATTTCTTGCTTTTGCCTAACATACTTTAAGATGAAGAGCCATGGGTAAATCTCATGGTCTAGATAAATTACCAATAAGTTATCATCATAACTCTTACCTTCTACTTAGTCCATAAATGCTATTGCACAAAACAACTTCTCATTTAGTAATTTCTACAGGTGATGCAGAGTGCTTATAGTTTAAATTTTGCTTTATCTGATTACATAGCGAAGATTATTATTTAGCTTAAAATGAGGATAACTTAAGCTAAATAGAATCACTGCACTACTATTGCTTCAGAAGTATTTTAAATCCATACTGCGTATCTATTGGTATTCACTTCTTTTTCTCTGAATTCTATTTACATATTTTAGTAGTGGTTTACCCCGTTGTACAACATATTTCTCTTTATTTTACCCAGAAACCCACTTTCCTTATATCTTAGTTTCTAGTTTGAAGTCTTTTTAATCTAATGGAGTCTCACGTATTTTCTATTACTTTTTATTTTTAATAAATTATTCATTATTTTTCTCTTAGATGTTTAAAGTAAAACAATCAGAAAATTTGAAATAAGGATTACCATTACTGGTATAAAGTGGATTGTTTTTTTTTTAATCTAAAACTGAAAACTGCCATAGGTTATATTTTAAATATTAAGTTTCACCTATAAGTGGAGTATACATATATTTCAAAAATGATAATAATAGTCCCCGGAGTGTGATGTTCCCCTTCCTGTGTCCAAGTGTTCTCATTGTTCAATTCCCACCTATGAGTGAGAACATGCGGTGTTTGCTTTTTTGTCCTTGCGATAGTTTGCTGAGAATGATGGTTTCCAGTTTCATCCATGTCCCTACAAAGGACATGAACTCTTCATTTTTTATGGCTGCATAGTATTCCATGGTGTATATGTGCCACATTTTCTTAATCCAGTCTATCGTTGTTAGACATTTAGGTTGATTCCAAGTCTTTGCTATTGTGAATAGTGCCACAATAAACATACATGTGCATGTGTCTTTATAGCAGCATGATTTATAATCCTTTGGGTATATACTCAGTAATGGGATGGCTGGGTCAAATGGTCTAGTTCTAGACCCCTGAGGAATCGCCACACTGACTTCCACAATGGTTGAACTAGTTTACAGTCCCACCAACAGTGTAAAAGTATTTCTATTTCTCCACATCCTCTCCAGCACCTGTTGTTTCCTGACTTTTTAATGATGGCCATTCTAACTGGTGTGAGATGGTATCTCATTGTGGTTTTGATTTTCATTTCTCTGATGGCCAGTGATGACGAGCATTTCTTCATGTGTTTTTGGCTGCCTAAATGTCTTCTTTTGAGAAGTGTCTGTTCAAATCCTTTGCTCACTTCACACCAACATGGCACATGTATACATATGTAACAAACCTGCACATTGTGCACATGTACCCTAAAACTTAAAGTATAATAATAATAAAATAAAAAAGATAATAATAATAAAGCTTAGAAGTAGATAACATATCCTCAATTCTCTGATCATGTACTATCTCTACACCTCAATAAAGTCACAGGGAACAATGTGATGTATAATGGAATAGTATGAAACTTGTACCAAATGTTAAAAAACAAAGATTCTGCAACTAATTACATACTTTGAAAAAACATTGAGTCACTTACCAAATATATTTCCAATTTTACTTTTTGTGATGCAATGCACCTCTTAGCAGGTGTTTCTCGGTAGGACAAAGAATAGCCAACAAAATGCAATTCACCTTCTACAACAACTCTTTGATAGCTATTTGAAAGCATCTTCATTTGAAACCCAATTGCTGAGTATTATTGCTAAAAACAACAGAATGACCTCTTACAAAATAGTCTCACTTATTATATGCCCATGCCATGCATAAATCAAAAGAACATGTCTTAGAGTATGTATGATAAGATTTAGTAGAGTAGAAACCTTCATATAGAAACTGCCCCTACTACACACACACACACACACACACACACACACACATGCATGCATGCACACATCTGAGGCTTACTTCTTTGGCCTAAGCCAAGAATCATTTAGAATAAATGTATCTGAAGTTAGTCAAACAAGAATGCTACCCGTATATTTTTGTTCTTCCTTTTAAATATGTTTTATTTATTTTCATCTTATTAGCAATCTAAAATCTACTAAAATTTCCTACCCATGCTTTAATGCTAACATGTTGCCTATCACTTTTGGTATTTAACTTTCAGATAATTTTAGAACAGATCACCTTAGAATACACGTTACAAACATTTTCAGGAGAATACAGAGCAGTTTACTTAGTCAAAACAGTAGAAAGCATATACACAGAGAAGTAGCAAAAGATAAGAATATTAAGTTAGAGCCAGATTGTAGAAGCTATGTACTTTGATATTTATTAGGTAGATGATAAAAAGCCATCAAAGTTTATTTCGAGTGGGGGATGTGATTTGAAATTTTAACTCCACTCTCCACTCTCAGTTAAATCACAAAACAGTATATTTTATTTATGTATTTTTTTCTGTTGAAACCCATGGTTTTCTAGGTTTTGATGAATTATATTTTCAAATATAATTAGCAAGTCTACAATGCATCTATGTGTCAAATACAAATGCATCTACAGTGTTTTGCTAATAATTTTTCCATCTTCAATTGAGTAACAAAGACCTTTCTAACATACGATTCATTTTTTGTCATTTGCAAAGTATATTCATTTAGTTTGGTTTGTTTTGCATGATTAATTTTGACTGATAGCTGATTTGTTTTCTATTCTAGGTTGTAGAGACGAATTTGGTTGCTTTTGACTGTCACTGGATCATTATAAATGAGGTAAAGCCAACTAAACCTTATTCTTAACTCTGTGTCCTTTTTTCACATACATAATTGTAGCATTTCCAATGACCTTGAATTTTTAAGTGGAAACAAAACTTGAAGTAAACATTCAGCTTACTGAGTGAATGCTGTTTAACAAAAATAGAATGAAGAGTTTTTAAAAATGATACAGGGTTTTATATTAATAAAATAAATGGAGAAAGTCTTTCTCACTGAGTCTCTTTTAGCTCTTTCTGTTGGCTCATACTGCCTGCTCAAGGAGATCATCTTTATAAAAAGTACAGTTCTACTTTGTAAGCAAAGTAAACTCCTCCCAGTGGAGTGCTTGTGTTCCATTTATATTTTAATGTTGTTTCTAGGACTGTTATGTCCACCCTGCTTACATGAGTATTAAAAAGTTCAGCATATGAATATGAATAAACACAGAACAGATTTTTCCCTTTTCGTAAGGAAGTACAACTGTTTTCAAATCTTTAGACTTGTCAAATTCTTGTGAAAGTCTTTTGATTTTTGCAAGGATAATACATAAGATTAAAAATATATTACAACCTAAAAAGCCCTGTGAAATAAGTTGTTCCATTAGGACCTGCCAGTCAGAAATGGAAGGAACAATGAGCAGATCAGTCATGGACAAGTAATGTGATCCATAGATTTTTCCTCAACAAGATGTAGTACTTGGTCATACCTATTATTTATGAATAAAAATAATGCAATATTTATTTATTCATTATACTAAATACAGAATTCTAGAATAATAAGATTTGTTTTAGGGACAAAATAGTATTTTTGGATAAGAATCCTGGTTTTATAGTCAGCAAGATAGGTTTGATCCTGGCTATAAAACTTGGTAGCTGTCTTAACATGGATATCAGCTTCCTGTGCCTCAGTTTATTCATTTGGACAAGTATAATAACAATTACTTTGCATGTTCATAATAAAAGTTAAATGAGGTATTATCAGGTGCTCTTAACACAGTGCTTGACAAATGACACTCAAGAATGGTACTGCAATAATGATCATATCACGTTAAAATTCAGAGATCATTCTCTCATATATTATTTTATGGAATACTAAACCATATTCTCTGAAGTACTGAGGGAATGAAGTACATAGAGAATAAATTATTTTCCTCTTTTTACACAGAAAAGTGAAAATAATTCCCAGTTTCAAGTTGTTTCTCCTACACTACACTTCATTGATGGAATGATCCTTTTTATTTCAGAGTAAAGACACTGAAAACACCTTACAAGTCTGTTTTTGGTCTGCCAAACTTTAGGTTTCTATGAATTTTAACTGTATTTATCATGTCAAAATAAGATAGGTTTTTCTGAGATTTCCTCAGGCAGTACGTATGTGGAGGTCTGCTTTTCAATAAAGTTCTGATACCTTCTAAGTTTCTAGTATGTCTTAATTTTCATGTGGAATGACTAAACGTTGGGATAGAGGGAAAGACAAAGGAAAAGGAACTTAATAAACCTTCATAACTTTTCAAATTAAATATTTTCATTTCAATTTTTCTCCAAGGAAACTAAGTTTCAAAGAAATTAAACAATTCAGCAAATATTACACAACTATTAGTGATGATAATAGAATTTAAAACTTAATCTTTTTCAGTGTAAAGCTTTGGTTGGTTTTGTTTTGTTTGTTTTGTTTTTAGCTTTTAAGTTCAGGGGTACATGAGCAAGTTTGTATGTAGGTAAACTCGTGTCATGGGGGTTTATTGTACAGATTATTTTGTCACCCAGGCATTAAGCCTAGTGCTCATTAGTTATTTTTCCTGTTCCTTTTCTTCTTCCTACTCTCTTCCCTTCAGTAGACCCCGAAATGTGTTGTTCCCCTCTTTGTGTCCATGTATTTTCATCATTTAGCTCCCACTCATAAGGGAGAACATGAGGTATTTGGTTTTCTGTTTCTGCGTTAGTTTGCTGAGGAAAATGGCTTACAGCTCCATTCATATTTCTGCAAAGGACATATCATTCCTTTTTTGTGATTGCACAGTATTCCACAATGTATATGTACCACATTTTCTTTATCCAGTGTACTGTTGATGGGTATTTATGGTGATTCCATGTCATTCTTATTGTGGATAGTGATGCAATGGACATACGCATGCATGTGTCTTTATGACAGAACAATTTATATTCACTTGGGTATATACCCAGTAATGGGATTGCTGGGTGAAATGGTAGTTCTGCTTTTAGGTCTCTGAGGAAATCACCAAACTGTTTTCCACAATGGTTGAACTAATTTACCCTCCCACCACCTACAATGTATAAACATTCCTTTTTCTTCACAACCATGCCAGCATCTGTTATTTTTCGACTTTTTAATAATAGCCATTATGACTGGTGTGAGATGATATCTCATAGTGGTTTTGATTTAGATTTCTCTAATGATCAGCGATGTTGAGCTTTCTTTCATATGATTATTGATCACATGATGTATTATTCTGAAAAGTGTCTGCTGATGTCCTTTGCCCACTTTTTAATGGGGTTGTTTGGTTTTGCTTTAAATTTGCTTAAGTTTCTTGTAGAACTTAAGGATAATAGACCTTTGTCAGATGCATAGTTTGCAAAAATTTTCTCCCATTCTGTAGGTTGTTCACTCTGATGATAGTTTCTTTTGCTGTGCATAAGCTTGTTAGTTTAATTCGATTCCGTTTGTCGATTTTTGCTTTTGTTGCAATTGCTTTTGTCATCTTTGTCATGAAATATTTGCCCATTTCTATGTCTAGGTTGTCTTCCAGGGTTTTTATAGTTATCGGTTATACATTTAAGGTTTTAATCCATCTTGTGTTAATTTTTGTATATGGTATAATAAAATGGACCAGTTTCAATCTTCTGGATATGGCTTGCCAGTTATCCCAGCAATCATTTATTATTAAAGGAAAGCATCCTTTCCCCATTGCTTATTGTTGTCAGCTTTGTTAAAGATCAGATAGTTGCAGGTATGCAGCCTTATATCTGGGCAATCTGTTCTGCTGCATTCATCTATGTGTCTGTTTTTGTACCAGTATCATGCTATTTTGGTTAGCATAGCACTGTACTATAGTTTGAAGTCGGGTAGCGTGATGTCTCCAGGTTTGTTCTTTTCCCTTAGGATTTTGTTTTTTGATACATGCTTTTTGATACATTTTCACTTAGAATTTTGTTTTTGACCATGAGAACAACATGATCACCCACTGTTTAAGGCTCAATTTGTACTTTGGGAGAAATGGCCTCTTCATATTATATAGGTGTAGCCTGAATAGACTAGCATGTATTTAATTGGTAATAAATAAATATTTTTTGATAATTATGGTTTATATTTTTGAAATTTCTACTGCCTCAGTTATAATCTGATGGGAGCTATTTATGTCACTAGCTTTTTTTGTATTAATTATTTTCTAGATTACTTTTTTTGAAATAAAGATTCTTCTAATTTTTTGTTTTTATTTCACATCTTACTTTGGACAGGGGATAGACTACACAGATTTCCTGATGCAAAACCAGCGAGAGTCATTTTACCTATTCATGTCAACCAACCTTACTAGAAAAATAAAGTGACTTCTTACCTCCTTAGAGAAATGGATTAATCTGGATGAATTAATGCTTACAATCACTAAATTGGAATGGCCATTCTCCTCTATTGGTTGATAAGATTGCAGAAGGAACCCCTTAATTAATTTTTTTTTAATATCCAATTTAGCTTCTACAGGTATACCTGAACTTAAAAGTATAAACTGAAGTAGAGCTTCTGAGAAAAACATGGTCATTTACCCACTGTTTAAGACTCAATTTGTACTTTGGAAGAAATGGCATCTTCATGTTGTATAGGTGTGGCCTGAATAGACTAGCATGTATTTCATTGGTAATAAATAGTATGGAAAGAATAATAAAAATTTATGTTTTATTGTATTTTTCATAAGCATTATGATTCATGTTTTTAAATTTATTAAATTTTATTTCATAAAATGTTACAAATGAAAATATTGTCATTAAGTGGATGCTCCATAATTTGGGCCACTATTTTGCAAAATAAAACATCCATATAAACAAAGCAATCTCACTGGTAAATAACTCAATACATGTTAGAAGTCTAGGAGATGATTAAGGAGACCTCAATTATTTTCTCATCCTTCAAACAGGTTTTCTACTGTGAATTGTCTAATAAAACCTCACCATCACCATCACTGAAACCATTATCTCTTTCTTACCCACAGCCCTACTTTCTTGTCCTCCAGCAGAAGTATAATTTCTTTTGGGCAAATCACACTGCCTAGCCTCTTAAAAATACAATGTTCACAACCCATACCATTTACATTACACTGGTTACCACTTTTATCTGAACAAGGTTAAAACTCAGATAATGAGCAAATGTTTTTTGTATTTTAACCCATAAAAAAAAACAAAAACCATTATTGGCTGGTATATCCAAAATCAACACTCTTACTTTCAAATTATTCCATTCACCCGCCTTCTTATTCTCATTCATCCACCTTATTCTGAAATATGCCTCAGAAAATAACTTTTATACTTTTCTTGCACACTTTTCATTTACATGCTTGTTTATAGGAATTTATAATGGATGAATTATAATTTTCCCTAGTTTCTATAAAAGAAAAAAAATGGATTTCTCAATATTGCTAGGAAGCTAATAAACTCTAAATGTAATAATAAAAAAACCCTCAAAAGATGCAAATGCCCATTTTGGCTGAACATGGAGAACATGAATCTGTCTAGTTTTGTTTGTGTAGCTATTATTTTGTTGCTAATTTTAAAATGGGTTGCAGACATTGATTTAATCTTATTGCATCAATAGTTTTTAAAGGAGGGAATATAAATCAAAGTTGGCATTGTGCATCATGATAGAAATTGATGTAGAAACTTGAAAACAATATATTTTTTTCATTTGCATTAAGTGTGCTATAATAATGAGAGGCTGTGCTAGCTCATATGGTGTAATCAATCATATGTTAGTGCTTGGTAATAGTATTTATCTTCTCCACGCAATCAGTGGATCCAGCTCAGAGCAGCCTTTCCATGCAAGTATTGTCATCCCTTCAGGGCCCTGAAGCAGATGGCTTAACACTTTATTTAAGTTTTACAACAGTTAGAAATTCATATAGGAAGATGTGCACTGTTCAGAGCTGCAAGAAGCACAATGCTTCATATACCCTTCTATTGCCTGATAATATCGAATATCACCTTTGTTGTCTTGATGTGACTTTACTGGCTTTTTACTTAATTTGAATAGTGTAAGACATTCTTCTCTGTTAATCACTGCTGAGTACTACATTTAAGGAGAAAGTTGTTGGTTTGGTTTTTTGTTTTATTTTTTTCTTTTTTGACAGAGTTTTACTCTTGTCACTCAGACTGGAGTACAATGGCGTGATCTTGGCTCACTGCAACCTCTTCCTCCTGGGTTCAAGCGATTCTCCTGCCTCAGTCTCCCGAGTAGCTGGGATTACAGGGATGTGCCACCACGCCTGACTAATTTTTGTATTTTTAGTAGAAACGGGGTTTCACCATATTAGCCAGGCTGATCTCGAACTCCTGACCTCAGGTGATCTGCCCAACTCAGTCTCCCAAAGTGTTGGGATTACAGGCGTGAGCCACCGTGCCTGGCCGGTTTGGGGGGTTTTGTTGTTGTTTTGAGATTTAAAAAGCCTATATGTGTAATGGATGTTTTTAATTTTTTCTGGTTTAATGATGAATTGAACTGCTCACTTCTAAGCTTTCAAGTAGAAAGTTGCCATCCTGCTTCTCTTTCTGTTGGTACATAGCCTACAGTTGGATTTGTTCCATTTTTTAACATTTGCATAATTGATTCATATTAATGTTAAATTTTATGGAAGCATCAAAGGGTCATCTTTGCTAAAATATGAAAAATATAAACAAATAAGAAACAAACAAACACCACATAGTAGAGGGCTTAATCTTAATACTAAAACCTGCTTTATTTAGAATTGTTTAACATTTTAAAGTATTCTGGTGTCTAGAATTAAAATTTCAGGTATAAGTCTTTAGAAGATGATAAAACCTTACCATTCATTCATTAAATAAATTTTGTATTTATCAACATTTATTGAATACCTACTATGAGCCAAAATATTTGTTAGATGCTAAGAGGTATAAGAATGGGAAAAAGGAAACTATTCCTCTGAAATAGTTATTTTTAGTCTAAATTGGCATCTGATCTAATGGATTTTGAGAGTCTTTTCTTCCCACAATCTTATTCGTTTAAACCTAAAGCCGATATACTACAAGGATTCAGGGATGATTCAATTCTCCTAAGAGTTTTCTTCTGGGAAATGGCTGTTTCTAGATGGAGTTGTATCCCCAGAAGATATTTTAGCATTCCTTTTTTCTTCCTCGGGGCTTTCACAGTTCAGGATTCAACCAACATTAAATTATTAAAGCAAAGTGAATAAGAATATTTTGTCGGACATATCGACTTTGATTCTTAGTAGTTTTCAAGTATCTAGGTGAATTATTTTTGGGAAAAAAGGCTTCCTTAGCCTAAATAAGTAAAATAGAAAAGTTAAGTCACTAAAAAATATTTAATCATTTGTTATTGCAATGTTAATTCTACTTTTATGAATATACTCAATAAATAAAGAATATAAGAAGGAAAATAATTTTATAATTTGGGTTCTTTAAATTACTTAGAGCTCAGGAATACTCTATATCTTTTAAAAGATTAAGATATTTAATGGTGCTGGGGGCTTGGGAGAGTGAGTGCTTTATTGGTAAACTAGTTCTTCACATGATTATTTTAAAATATCTGACAGTTTAAACATTTTTTAAAAATTCAGAGCATTAGAATAATATAGATCCTAGTAGATTGTATAACATTTTAATACACAAGTTTATTTCTGGACTTTTTTCCATTTAAATGGATCTCTTTATAGATTAAATGATCACTTGTCTTTCAGTGTTTATATAACTTTGCATCTGCCACTCTCGAAATGCCCGTTTTGAAATGCGCAAGTAAAGTTCCGTAAATATAAAATAGCTGCCTAATCAAGTTTTCATATCACTGTTAAACTGTTTTTGAGATCACATGTCAAGACTAAAATTTCAAGTGAATTTTTTGAGACAGATTGTCTGTTAGTTTCTTTCAGAATGACAGATTCTTTCTTCCCAGAAAATTACTTTCTCTTCCCTTCCCCAAGTAATAATAGGCAAAATACACTCAATTCGAATTGACATTTCTTCAGATATATTTTAGTTGTTTAGGTGCCTGAGAACTTCATCTTTGGAAACCTATAACAGGTAACCATCCCTTTTCCCTTTTTGTGGGTTTGAAAAATATCCTCTTAAAGGATTTGGCTCATGATAGATGACTACATCATTCCTTCCAGAATCATCAAGAAATTAAATGCTGAAATAATGTATCTTTACAGTTTTAATTTCTACCATTCATAAATATTAATCTAAATAATTCCTGTAAGGAAATATGGGCCTGTATAACTTCTTCAGAGACTGTTTCTTTTGATGACATTTATAAATTCATCCTATGAATAGAGTATTATGAATGAAGAGCTTCAAGTCTTCCTAAATCTTTGTTTATAAACTGAGAATAAATAGCATCTGATTCAGAGTATCATCTGTTAGCAGAAAATGAGATAATAAAGTAATTAGTATTTTGCTTAACATATAGTAGATACTTATTAAATGTAAATTTTTATCCAATATGCTGATTTGTAGTTCATTATGAGTGGTGTAGATAGAGATGCTGCTGTTTGATAAAATGTTGATAAATCTTCGTATTGCTAAAGCAAAAAAAAATCACATACATAAAACAACTTAGTTAATATTATGAGAAAAGTCATACAATTTTCCACTGCCTTTCAAATGAAAGTTCCTGTCTGTATCATTTGGAATTAAAAAAAATTGGAAGACATTGTATAGCAATATTAATATTAATTAACTTTAAAAGATGTCTGGTTAAAATCAGGACTTCAAATGGAGTTGACAGGAAACCATTTAATCCTACTTTGTGAGTAGATTACATAGAATTTAAAAGTGACCTGCTCTTTGACAGACAAAGTTTTTGGTGGCCAGTGAAATGACACAGACTAAAGGAAAAAGACGGCATTTTAAACTGAGAAAAACCATTTTTATGGAACATTAAGGATTGATTAAATGCCCAGAAATCCAGGATATTACACTAGAGCTAGCTGATGGCAGGCATTATTTTATTTTCAGAAAAATCTATACTTCATAAAGATCATATATAAAGGACGATTTTTGAATCTAACATATGCTACAAGAAAGAATAAATGTAATTAATCTGGTAAGAAAAAAAGAACATTTACACCTATGAATTATCTGTTTTCTTTCATTTTTTTTGTAATAATTTCTCAGATCAAACCTCAGAAATGCTCACTGCAACCCAAAACTTATTTTGTTTCCAATCTTTTATTTCTGTTGCCGTAAGAATTGATTGAAACCAATAGTATGTTAATTACAAAGACTTCATTGGTTGAAAAGGTTCCAAATGAACACTATTAAGCACAAACTTCTCTAGTAAAAACTACCTGAAAACTAAAATTTATTTTGATCACTTTTATCCTAATTCCATTTAGAACAGATAAAATTTGTTTAGATAAAATTAATTTAGATAAAGAGCATTGGGTTTCTCTCTCATCTCATCCTGATTCAGACTGTATTAAACAACAGAATTTTTCATCTATTCCTTACCAAGAGAAACATGAGTTAACATCAATAATTCTAATAAATTATTAGAAAAACTCCTTATATATCCTCTTGCTCTACTTGCCTCAGTTAAAAGCCAAATTTTTCATTGCTAATTATGTGTGTGTGCATGTGTGTGTGTATATGTGTGTGTATGTATGCATGCGTATGTGCATGTGTATAACTCTTACATGGCAATTACCTTCCTAGATACTCAAATTAATAGGTACTTGAAATCCATTAATTAATAATAAACTATAATAGCAACTTACTTTGTGACCTTTTTAAATGTTTTGACCACACCTATATGTTTCTACAATGTTCAACATTATAAATTATAAACTTATTGTTAATAACCATATGTAAGTCAATTGCTCCATTTAGCATTGTTTAGGCACTAATGTATATAATTTAAAGCACAGAAAGCAACTACAAATGAGTTGATAATTTTAACAAAAATATGTTTCTTTCATTTAGATATGCGCTAAGCATTAAAACCAATATATTACAGTAACAGAATCCCTAATATTTACAGACAACAACTCATAATAGGTTTGTGTTTTGTGACTGTATTAAAGTATCTCTAATTCTTCCACCTCTTATCTTATAGGAAATAAACGATGTGGACGTACAGGAACTTGTAAGAAGGTCAATTGGAAGGTTAACGATTATTCGGCAGACATTTCCAGTTCCCCAGAATATAAGTCAGCGGTGTTTCCGTGGCAACCATCGAATATCTTCAACATTGTGTGATCCAAAGGATCCATTTGCTCAGAATATGGAGGTATATTATAAATGACAGGATATTTCTTCCAGGGTGCTTTGTTGGGCAATTGCAAGGAGAGCTTTATGAGTTGCACTGGATTCAGAATTATACGTGTTATTTCTGAACAATTCTCCTCCAGCAATTTCATAAGTCTAATGGGGAGAAAGTGCTAAGAATTTGCATCTTTGTTCTTTTTGATCTCATTATAGAAAAATTTCTACTTGTTTAATAAAAAAATATAATAAGTAAAGGTTATTTTCTTCTAAACAAGTAGGTCCATAACATTTCCCATAGGAGAATTTGTAATTGGTACTCCTTTTTTCAAACTCTAAATTATTAAACTAATAAACGTGCTTGACTTTTCTGGCATAAGAAGGACATAGATATTTATTCTTTTTAAAAAGATTGGTCTCCAGTTTTAATAACTCCAACAAAAAAATTAGATATGAAAAAAAGTGCTGTAGCATTGTATGGTCATATCCAACTCCGAGAGGATATAGCTGAAACCTTCAGCATCAAGAATACAACAAAGAATTTGAAAGATATAAATAAAATCTCTGAACAGCAAAACAGAGAACACCAAGTCCCTGTAGTTTACTCATAAGAATGCCCTTTAAATACTTACTTGAAGCCTATTTCTTTTTCTTAAGAAAAAGCCTCTGTGATTTTTTTTTCACTTTGCACTGGAGATCTCAATATGTCAATTTGAAGGGGGTGTTACACAAAGCAGGCACACAGGACAACAGCAGGGAGCCTTAAGGAGCCCTCTTAAGCAAGAGACGGGGGAAAAAAAATCAATCAGATAAACTAACTCATATAACCTGTCAGTGTAGGACTCTTCCTGCAAAAACAAATCTGTGCCATAAAACAACTCCTAAAGGTCTCACTGCGGTATAATGCTAGCATATAAGTTAATATTTAAACAATAACCCTGAGATATCAGCAAATATTAAAGTCATGGCCAATCTTAGAAGTCAGCAAAACCTAATATATTTTAGAAACCTGTTCTTTAAAATATTTACCATAGGAAACATTTTAGTACTTCGAGATTTTCAGTTTTAACAGTTTGGAAATATAACCCTAGGAAAACTAGTTCCTCTCCAATAATACTAGATAAATAAGGTGCTTTTGCAAAACTACTCTGAAGAATAATCCCACAACCTCCCTATCCTTAGTCACCTTTGAATTTTTAAAAAAGGATTTGCCATTTATCCAACCATTTCTTCTAATTACTATCACTGTAGTACGTGGACTGGCTCCAGGATCATTGCCCGTAACTTTCTGTTGCCTACTAGATTTTAAGCTCCTTTAGAATAGGTCCTTTCCATGGCCAGGTGCAGTGGCTACACCTACAATCCCAGCAATCTGGGAGGTCAAGGGGGAGAATCACTTGAACCCAGAAGTTTGAGACCAGCCTGGGCAGCATGGCAAAACCCCATCTCTGAAAAAAATAAGAATAATAATTAGCCAGATGTGGTGGTATCCTCCTGTAGTCCCAGCTACTCAGGAGGCTGAGGTGGGAGAATCACCTGAGCCCTAGAGGTCGAGGCTGCAGTGAGCCAAGATTGTGCTACTGCACTCCAGCCTCCAGCCTGGGTTTCAAAGTGAGTCCCTATTTCAAAATAAATAGATATGTCCCTTCAAGAACCCAGCATCATAAGTACTCATAACGTGCTTCTCTACCATTTCTTCCATCATAATTACCACAGTGCTTTGGATCTGTGTGAATATATATGTTTGAAGGTAATTAAGGAGAAGGCAATAGTCAAAGTAAATCCTCTGAAGCCTTAACAACGTCTCTTTAAATTTCAGTTCCACCTTTATCTATATGTGTATTAGTTCATTCTCACACTGCCATAAAGTACAGGGAAGAGGTTTAATTGACTCACAGTTCCTCAGGGCAGGGAAGCCTCAGGAAACTTACATTCATGGCGAAAGGGGAAGCAAACATGTCGTTCCTCACATGGCAGCAGGTGAGAGACGTGCTGAGCAAAAGAGGGAAAAGCTGCTTATAAAACCATCAGATTTTGTGAAAACTCACTACTGTCATAAGAATAGCAAGCGGATAATCATCCCCATCAGTCGATTACCTCCCACCAGGTCCTTCTTATGATATGTGGGAATTACGGGAACTACAATTCAAGATGAGATTTGGATTGGGACACAGCCAAACCATATCAATATGCTTATAATGTCCCATGTTTGCATTTTAACTGGTCATGGATATAATTGATGTGTAAATGATAGAATTCTAAATAGAAAAAAATAAATGAAAGAATTTTGATTCAGAAAATTATAAAATATTAAAAGTTTTTTTGTCAAAAGAAGTATCAGGAAATAAAATACAAACTTAAGAAAAATTATTGACTTTGTCATTTAGGGACAGCAGAAATTATTTTACAGCATATTTGCCTAACAACATAATCTTTCCATTTCAGTTGATGAGGACTTCAGTATCTGTGAACAAATATTTTATTTATGTCTATATTCCTAATCTTACCTGAAACAATAAAGTATGGGGAAGCACCAACTTCCTCCCGACTCATACCTTCATCTTGGTCCTGTCAAACCCACAGATGGAAGAAAACAAGAAAACTACTTTTGCTTTGAGGATTTGTTACATGTTAACAGCCCTCTTATGTGTGATAGAATTTGATCTCTGGACTGTTACCTATTTTAATATACATAGACAGAGAAGTAAAATTTAGAAAAAACAGAAAATGCATTTCACAAATTTTTTAATTAGTGTCCAAAGACTGAAACCCAGGATTAGCTGAAGTTGCAAAATAAATATTAAAGAACACCTTTTAGCTAGATAATGGTGTTTTTGCAACATAGGTAACAAGCAGGAAGTGATCCATTTACTGCTTAGTGAAACTAATGTTAGTTTGGCTGCTAATGGAGAGAAAACAGAAACATTCTAATACTTTTGCTCCTTTCTCCATTTAAGAAAAATTATCTTCAAATTGGGAAGGTTAGAGTAAAATTCATTAAAAGAAAATATTCCACTGGTTCAGAAGGAGCAGGGAGATAGCAAGAGTAGGGGCACTGCTTTGAATTAGGCTTGCCAAATAATTGCTCAGAGTAGCCAATCAGCCAGCAGGGACAATCAAAATATGATAGCTCAGAAATACTGGAGAAACACTTAGGAAAAGGACCAAGGTACAAGAGATTGGTGTATTGTCCCAATTACTGAAAAGAAGGAAAAAAGATTATCACAGAGTTTAGCATATTAAATGTTATTATGTAGATAAACTGTAGAATATATTATTAAATCAATGGTTTGGAGTACCTCAGATAAGACAACAGGGCTTCCTTAAAAACAAACCGCCAAACTAAGCCTTTATTTATAAGTTTTTTTTTTTTTTTTAGATTGGGAGAATGTCATAAAGCTATGTGTTGCATATTGATTTTTTATGTGGTGTTTGACAAATTTTTACCTGAATTCCTTAGGAAAGATATTGAAATGTCTTGACAGAATGATGACAATGAAACATTTTCACCAAAGGGTTCCTAAAGGCAGAAGATAGTGGACACTCTGGCCTCAGATAGAAAGCAAAGTAAAGCTCAAAAATATTTAAGTCTCATTATTAGCTTTAAAAGTTATAACATTTGTGTATATACAATTAAAAGTAATACTTCAAATTATTTGCCAATTAAACTATTTAGTTGTTTTTCTCCAAATCTTCAAACAAAATTGATATCTAAATGAATCAATCCAATCTTCAAGCAATATTGGTATGACTCGAATATGCCTTAGATGTATTCTGTGGCTTTGAGTGCTTCCTGATATCCACAACCTACCACCAGGGTTTCTTTTGTCCCGAGTTTGAGGATTGTAGAACCAGATGAATATTCAAACTGTACTGATAAACATTCTGTTCCTGAAATGCAAGGAACTGTCTATGGTCATTCACAAGATTCTGTTCTTGGACCTAGTATTTTTAAAATGTCTATCACTACATGAATGAAGAGGAATAAAACATGCCTATCAAATTTGTAAATGGCATAAAGCTAGAAGAGAAAGCTTATGTTGTATTAGATAATCAAGTTCCAAATTGTTAGTGTTGACTGAATAGTAAGCCTAAATTTGAAAAAGCACAGATAAAGTAAAGGTTCAAAATCAATTACATGAAACCTAGATGGAAGAATCCTGGTTTGACAGCTGTTCAGATCCCTTAAGTTGAAGGTAAATTCGGTGTGCGTATCGCACAAATCATATTTGCTGTAACTATTTTAATATAATTGTGGTCTCTATGTCAGAAGAATTTTGCTAAGATAAAGAGATCTAATGTCTTACACTATTCTCTCCTAGTCAGATCACATCTGTAATAATGTGTCAATTCTGGACACTAAATTTTTAACAGAAACATTGAAACACAAGAGAAAGACAGAGAAAGAGAACTAGAAACTATACCAGGTGATGAAACTATCAGCCTAGAAACTATACCAGGTGATGAAAACTAACAGAAAGGTATTTCAAAGCACGCCATGGATGGTGTCAAATATTGAAAGCTTGTCATGTAGAGGAGGTGAGTGTGGAGGTTTGGTGATGTCAAAGAATAAGTGTAGGTGCCAGTAAGGTAGGGCGAAATGATTGGTCATATGTGACATACTGGAGTCTATGATTTTAGAGGTGGTGTATGTTTCTGTCCAGTAAATGGTCATTTGTGTTGGCTGAGGCCTAAGTAGAAGTGAAGATCATCTGTATAGAAATTGAAGTGACCTTTTAAAATGATGAGATAGTTTGATATTATTGTGAAGGAGGATTCAAAGGCCTTACAAATAAAAAAAAATGACCAAAAGATCAGTTAATGATGACAGAAAAAAGTGATAAAGTGTAGCATAGGAAAGAGCGTGAAGCTTGAAGAATGGGCACTTGCCTGTGAAAGAAAAAGTGTCAGATTAGGAGGGGTAATGAAAAGCTCAGAGAATATTACCACCACTTCTTGATCCTGCAGTTTGGAATGTGGACAAATGAGAAGACGTAGTCATTTATTGAAAATGCCTGTCACATAACAGGTACAAAGCACTCACCTTTGAGACTAGCATAGATGTTCAAAATACATGCCTCAGGGTCTGCAAAAGAGAATGTGTCCCAGCAGTGTCAGGTTTGGATAGAACCCAGGTTACCAGATTTTTCATGTCTCAACTTCTGTCAAACACACCGAGCTTTAAAATGGACTTTCTTTTTTTCTCCTCTCTCCATCCTTTGTCTTCTTTTACTTGACAACTGTTTATCAAAAACCAAATATGTGCTAGGCTTTAGGCTAAGTCTAAGAGAAATAAATTACAGGGAAAAATGGAAGAGAAAAGATGTACAGTATGAGTCCCCATCCAGGAGGAATTTATTTTTTTGTGGAAAAGGTAGATTTAAAAAAGAATTTAGTATTCTGATATGTTTCAAAGACGTATGCACTGTGTGTTCCAGTAGATAAAAAGAGGTGCTCAACCTTGTGTAGGATAGGGAAAGAAAATCAGAAGTTGGCAGGGTAGGATTCTCCTAGCATGTAACCTTTGAACCAAATATTGAGAAATGTTAATTAGTTGGAGAAAGTTAAGGAGATAGCGAGGGATGCTACCCCAACAATCTTTTATTTAAATATATATATATTTTTTATTATACTTTCAGTTCTAGGGTACATGTGCACAACGTGCAGGTTTGTTACATATGTATACATGTGCCATGTTGGTGTGCTGCACCCATTAACTTGTCATTTACATTAGGTATATCTCCTAATGCTATCCCTCCCCCCTCCCCCAACCCCACAACAGGCCCCGGTGTGTGATGTTCCCCATCCTGTGTCCAGGTGTTCTCATTGTTCAATTCCCACCTATGAGTGAGAACATGCAGTGTTTAGTTTTTTGTCCTTGCAATAGTTTGCTGAGAATGATGGTTTCCAGCTTCATCCATGTCCCTAAAAAGGACATGAACTCATCATTTTTTATGGCTACATAGTATTCCATGGTGTATATGTGCCACATTTTCTAAAGACACATGCACACGTATGTTTATTGCGGCACTACTCACAATAGCAAAGACTTGGAACCAACCCAAATATCCATCAATGGTACCCCAACAATCTTAAATACACGTTCACCAAAGGGAAGAGTAAAATAAAGCTAGAAAAGTAAGAGGAAGCAAGTTTCAGGCAGTAGAACCAGGAGGGGTTAGGAAAGGCCAGACGGTTGTGTATTATTTTGATTTCCCTGGACATGTATCCTGCATGTAACTTCTATATTTTCCTGTTGGGTCTTTACTGCCTAATTCCAACCTGAATGTTGATTCATGGACTAGTTTTAGCTGTATAGCAGATTTCAGCCATTCTTTGGTAGTCTATCTAGTAATTATCGGGCAAAATGGGGAGTGGCTGGCATAGGGAGTGAAAATAGCCAGTCCTAATATTTCCTTATGAAGGACAAACTTGTATTGCCCATAATGCATTGAGTGTTCAATGTCTCTTCAAAAAAGGCCTACAAGTATTATACATATAAAATGATACTTAACAAACACAAATGATTGAAGATTTACATGGTATGTAAAAGAAAACTCACAAGGCACTGTCAGGAAGTTCTTATTAAAAGCTGTGCATTGCATCAGACTCTAATTATCTCAATAGCCAAATCTTAGTACCATTCTGTGATGTGGGTAGACTATTTTAAAAATTTCCTCCATGATTAATTATAACCAGAGGACAATCCATATATTCTCCCATATGTTTTTAGGAAAAACCGTGATAACAATATACTTTCAAAAATCTGAAAAACACAAATGCTTTAAGATGGAATTAATTTTCATCACTACATTGATTCCTCATTGTTTTATTTTATATTGAGTTTTTCCTTCAGAGGAAATATAACATTAAGCAGCTTTTATTGACCTAGGATTCCTTTTGGTATTATGTTTTCTGAATAATTTTTAACTTCTTTGAAAAATAAGCACCTTTGGTGATTAATTGACAGTATAAATAGTACCTCTGGTGAAACTTAATTGTAAGAATACAGTTAAACCTTAGCAAAAAATTGGCTATAATTTATTTTTCAATCTATGTAGAAAGAAGTTAATAACATGGTTGTCTTAGAAGAAGAAAGTGTTAATGTAAACACACATTCACAAACAATTAATAGTTTATGGTATTTGTGAAATCAATGAATTGCAATGCATGTGTATACCTGTATAATGTTGTGTAGATCCTTGATCACTATAATACATATAAATGGTTGTGTTCTTTCATTATTTCATTTAAGAATCTCCATATACACAAACATACACAGTTGACTACTTCTTTTTTATGTACCTATGACATTCATATATGAGATCAAGTTGATATTTTTCCATCTGAATAACTAGAATGAAAAAACTTAACATATTCAGAAAATGTATTATTCAGTTTGCCCTTCCAATCTTAAACCCTTAGATTCTTACCTCCTCAGAGAGAAATAAGGGCCAATGATTTTCTAAGGTCTAACACTAACAGCCTTATCTCTGTCGAAATTTCTTTCTTTCTTTTTTTAATCTTCTCTTTCACACCTAAATAAGCTGAAAAAGCAATTGAGGCATACAATCAGAGAAGACTTCATTCTCAATGACAAAATTGCCCAGGAAATGACAAAAGAAACCTTCTGCTTAATAACCCAGTAAACCAGCCATCTATGACATGAACAGAAGAAGCTGAGACAATTATTATTTTTCCTTATTCTTGACGACTGGTGTCAATGATTCTAATGATCACTTTCTAATGTCTTTTCAGATTTCCAACCTTTACATATATGACACGGTGCTTCTGCTTGCTAATGCTTTTCATAAGAAGCTGGAGGACCGAAAGTGGCACAGCATGGCAAGTCTGTCATGTATCAGAAAGAACTCAAAGCCCTGGCAGGGTGGGCGCTCCATGTTGGAGACCATCAAGAAGGTAACTTCTCAATTTTCATGTTAAAAGATATGGTAAATAATTATTTGACATATTTTAGGAAAAGGGTTTCCTCTTTAATATTTCTACGAATTCTAAGCACAAAACAGTGTAATGGGGAAATTAAATATTGAAAAAGAAAAAAGATAAGAGAGTCATCAACATATAAAAAGGGGAGGCTTCCTTATTTATTTATAAGGGAGTTTTATGCAAGTAAAAAAAATTGTGGTTGAGATATACTGACTTGACTATGTCATTAGCATTAGAGATACCGAAATTATTTTGGTGCCTGTCACAAAATACAAAAGGCTTTTAAAAAACACATGCCATCCACTAAAAAAATTAACAGTAGACTTAATTAGCACTTTTTCAGTTAGATACTATACATGGTAAGACATTGGATGTGATGGCCTTTAATTTATCTCATGATAAGGATAGGATTCATAAGTAGATAATATGTTGCAGCATTTGTGAACTATTTGGGGTAACTGATTGCATTATTCTTCTACACTGTCAACGTGTTGCTTATTCCGGCTGTGAATCTGTTTGGCTTAGCTACCTGTTCCATTCCCAGAAGGCAGTTTATGTTGTTTAGCTCCTCTCAGTGGTATAAGCATTCTGCAGTTTATTAGACTCTTTGTCATGTCATCCTTCCTGACATTTTCCATTTGTCTTGTACCGCCTCTTGGATTTAAAATGAAAATGATTAATAAAACAAACAAATTCTCCTATACCCTTTACACAGAGGAGACAGACATTTGGAAGTTTATATTCTTTGTTTTACCCTTTTTCTTTCTGCATGTATTTTCCTTTCTTTCCTGAAACCCAAAGAAAAATAGCTAGTCAAACGAAATATAAATGCCCTTAAAAAGTCAGAGTAAAATATAAAAATTTAATATTAGAAGTGAACTAGGTGTACAAAAACTAGAAGTAGAGGAAATAAATATTTTAAATAGAGAATAGCCTGGATCTTTCTCTTGGTACGTGTATCAGTCCCTTTTCTGCGCTTTAACCGATTACCACAAATTGGGAAATATATAAAAAATGGAAGTTTTTTGGCTCATGATTCTCAAGGCTGGGAAGTCCAAGACCATGGCACCCACATCTGGAGAGGGTCATCTCATGGCAGAAGGGCATCACATGCTGAGCAGCTGCACAAGATAGAGTGAAAAAGGGGGCCAAGACTTCCTGGATAACTAATCCACTCCCATTATGTGGGCATTAATCTATTCATGAGGTGGCATCCTCATGATCTAATCACCTCAATGTCCCCATCCTTAATACCATTGCAATAGCAATTAAGTTTCAATGTGAGTTTAGGAGGGGACACTAAAATCATAGTATTCCATCATTTGACCCCAAAAACTCATGTCCCTCTCACATGTAAAATATATTCATTCTATCCCTATAGTTCCAAAAGTTTTAACTTGTTTCAGCATTAACTCAAAAGTCCACATTTCAGAGTCTTATTTAAATCAGATATGGATGAGACTCACATGATTCATCATGACGCAAATTTCTGCCAGCTGTGAAACTATGAATTCAAAACTGATTATCTACTTCCAAAATGCAGTGGTGGGACAGTCATAGGATAGACATTTCAATTCCAAAACAGAGAAATAGGCAAGAAGAGAACAATAACTGGTCCCAGGTAAGTCTAAAACCCAACACGAAAAATAATATTAAGTCATAAAGCCGAGAAACAATATCCTTTTACACCATGTCCTCATTTCTGGATACACTGAGACAGGGATTGGGCCCGCAAGGCCTCAGGCAACCCTGCTCCCAGGGCTTTGCTGGACCCAGCTTCTGCAGCTTTCACAGGTTGGAGTCACACGCTGTTTTAGTCCTACAGTTCTGTGGTCGTAGGGATGGTCCCACTTCCATAGCTCCAGTAGTCATTGCCCTAGTGGAAACTCTTTGTGGCAAGTCCAAATCCACATTTTTTACTCACCATTGTCTTAGTAGGGGCTCTCTGTGGTGGCTTGACCCTGGAGACAAGTCTCTGCCTGGGTCTTCATGCTTTTTGTGACATCCTTGGAAATTTTGGTGGAGGAACCCATAGCCAGAGTTCTTACACCGTATGCCTGAAGGTGTAACACCATATTGATGCTGCCACAGCTTACCACTTGCACTCTGCAGAGTGACAGCCCAAGCTTTACCTGGGTCCACTTGAGCCACAACTGGGGCAGGAGAAGAATGTTACACTGGAATAAGGGGAGAAGAGTTGCTAGGTGGCCCTGGACAGGGAGCCCATGATGAGTGCCTTGGGCATATCCCCTGAAATCATTTTGCCTTCCTAGAGCCTGTGAGGGCAGCAGCAGCTTCAAAGACTTTTGAAATTCCTTTTAAATCTTTCTCCTATTGTCCTGATAAATAGCACATCACTCCTTTGTAGCCATATTAATATCTTTAGCAAATAGTACTTGACTGCACCCTTGGTATTCTCTCCTGAATATTTTATATATATATAATTTTTTTTGACAGTCTCACACAGGCTGGAGGGCAGTGGTGTAATCTCAGCTCACTACAGCCTCCGCCTCCCGGGTTCAAGCGATTCTCCAGCCCCAGCCTCCTGAGTAGCTGGGACTACAGCCACGTGCCACCACACCTGGCTAATTTTTTGTATTTTTAGTAGAGACGGGGTTTCATCATGTTGGCCAGGCTGGTCTTGATCTCCTGACCTCATGATCTGCCTGCCTCAGCCTCCCAAAGTGCTGGGATTACAGGTGTGAGCCACCATGCCTGTCCCTGAACATATGTTTTCACTCTTTACATAGCCACCCTGTAAGTTTTTCAAATTTTTTGTCTGCTTCTCTCTTAAATATAAAATCTATCTTTAAGTCATTTATTTCTCTCACGTTTTATTATGTACAGGTAAAAGTAGCCAGGCAGAGAAGCCTGAATGCTCTGCTGTTTAGAAATTTCTTCAACCAAATATTCTAGTTCATTGCCCCTAAGTTCTGAATTCTACAAAGTCCTAGAATGTGGCCACAATTCAGCCAGGGTGTTTGTTACTTTACAGCAAGGATGGCTTTCAATCCAGTTTCCAATATGCTATTCCTCATTTCTGTCTGAGACCTCACCAGAATGTCCTTTTCTCTCCATATTTTTATGAGTATTCTGGTCACAACAAATTAAATAAACTCTTAAGAAGATTCAGACTTTCTCTACAGCTCTCCTCTTCCAAGTCCACACTAGAATTGCCCTTAAAGCTCTATTCACAGCAGTACAGTTTTTTTGCTAGTCTGATCCTTCGAATTCTTCAAGCCTCTACCTTTATGCAGTTCCAAAGTCACTTCCACATATTCAGGTATTTATTATAGCAACAGCTCCACTTATTGGTACCAGTTTTCTCTCTTGATTTGTTTTCTGCTGCTAGAATACCATGGACTTGGTAATTTATTAAGAACAGAAATTTATTTGGCACACAGTTCTGGAACTGAGAAGTCCAAGAGCTTGGAGCTGGCATCTGATAAGGGTTATCCTAGGTGAAAGGACACCACATGACAAGCAAGCGCATGAGACAGAGACAAAAAGGGGACGAAACTCTTGTGACAATTAACCCATTATTGTTATTAATGCAATAACAGCATTAATCCATTCACGAAGGCAAAACTTTCATGATCTAATCATCTCTTAAAGTTTCTACTTCTTAATACCATTACAATGGCAATTGCATTTCAAGATGAGTTTTGGTGGGGATTTCAAACCATAGTAATGCTGTGTCTTCTTTGCCAAGGATAATTTTAGTGAGAATTTTGGCTGTTATCAACAAAAGTACTTGAGAATTAAATGTATTGAATATATTGGCAGAGAAAGACTTTTCAACTGAAAAATGAATAAGTCTAATCTAGCCTCAAGGTGTTGCCAAAATCTTCTAGCCTTATCTATGTAGAGAGCTGGCAGGTATAAATCCAAGGAAGGTTGTTGAATATGATTCTAATCCTGCCAATTTATTAATTCATGGTTTGGCTAGGATGCAGGAACCTGAACATATTTCTTCTTCTGAAGCTTTCATACAAAGACAAAATAATAGTTTAGGAGGTTGCTTAGAAAACACTTTAGTGAGAGGATCAGGAGGAAGGAAAGAGAGACACCATAATATGTCAGTATTTTTCATGTAGAAATTCAATATATAAGATATTGCTGTTAGAAAATTTATAACCAAAACAATTATTTAATACAATAGTTATGAAATTTTATTTTGTGGGACTATGTGTACATTTGTCCCTGTCAGCTTCTGCCCCAGTGTCACATTTTAAAGAAATATATCCATTCTTTGTGTCAAGAAACTCAGTTTGAATAATATACATGATTACAAATGTTCAATTTTATATTTTTGTCTCACATTTCAAACTGACTTTAAAAATGGATTTAAAAAAAATTGTATTACTTTTTGCATCATATGAGTGTTTTTGGTCACCTATTTAGATGTCAATGCTGATGATACTCCACACATCAAGCGAGAAAGAATGTTCATTACTCACATAGAGACTCCCAGGAAGAGCAGAATGGCCCCAGACAGATTCAGGCTGGTTTGGACAAAACAGAGGGAGTGGCCTGGGCCTTATGGTGACCAGGGGTTAGAGCTGGGAAGAGGTTCCCACTCATGTGGGCTGGAGATTTGAGAAGCTCAAGTTTCCCACAGGTGTCAAATAAGTAGATGTAGGATGCCCTTTCTTAATCAGACTGTACAGATGTGGGGCCAAAGAAAGGGAGGGTAAGGCTTAAAAAGAAGTCAGCAGCCAGCAACACAAATGAGGTCAGGCTCTTTATTACAATGGGAATATTCTAGTGATGAAATTTTTAATTACATTCAAATAAATACAAAATGCCTACATTAAGGGCATGCTACATACACATTAAAAATCTGTGTGCTGCTGCACAAAGTACAAGTAAGAAGAGATCAAGTTTCTATCCCTAAATTAATTTATATTCTTATTATGGGGAATGAAACAAAAGAATTAAAAATAATGTCATTGACATAGTAGTATAAATGTCTAGTAATGGGCAAGGTTGCTGTTTCTCAGGTACTCTTGTGTACCTGAGCTTTATAATTTATTACATGAATTGGTAGAATATAATACCAATTCATTTTCATTCTTTTTTAAAAAATCAGCAGTTAATGCTTGCCTGTTTATTCCTGCCAAATATTATCAGCGGCCCTGTGCCATTGTTATTTACGTGGATGTTGTATGATATTTTTGAAGGAATTATAGTTTTAAAAATATTGAGTCTTTCTATCTATAACATGGCATCTATCCATATAGTTAGCTTTTTGTAACCCTGATTAAAAATTTATAGTGTTCTTCGCACATATTTTCATTCTATTTGTTTCTAAACTTTTATAGGTTGTGTGTGTATGCATGTGTGTGTGTGTGTGCATGCTGTCATAAATGAGATATGTTCCATTAGATTTTCAAACTAGTTATTGTAGGTATTAAAGGAAGATATTGATGTTTCATATATTTTTTGACTGACCTGATCAACTTTCCAAACTTAATTACTAGTTCTCTTGTATTTTTCAAATATACATTGATATCATTGTCAAATAAAATTAATCACTCCAATTCTAATACTTTATGTATTGGCATAGACTTAAAAAGCAGCATGCAACAAGTATACTCTTAAACATACCAGGAGCATTATCTGAAAAGAGGATTTTAAAAAATTTTGTAAAGAAAGTATTCTTCTATTTTTGTTTTATTATATTATGTAATTAAGTTTTGTTTTTATTAGTAACTTGTACAGTTATAGAGTAGCAAGTCATAATAAAGTTAATCTAACCTTTTTACTCCATTTTTAGGTATAGAGAACCGAACTTCAGAAAAATTAAATGATGTACTAAGTGTTGCATAGCTAATTAGTTTTAAATACCAGATTTTTTGGTTTCTGATTTGGTGTCTGTGTACTTTACCATTTACCATTTTTCTGGTTCATGGCAATCATTTTTATTCACTCCTGTCAAAGTCACTTGGCTAAACATGCACACCAAGAAATCATGGGAATAAACACCCTCAATTAATATTATATAAACCATATTTACGTTTTAATATGGCTTGTTTTTCAGTCTTTAGTTTATTATGACAAGCTACATTGTTGTAGCTTCTCATGAAAACTATATTTATATATTGGGAAAGGGTTTTCATGTAGTATAATTTAATTTGTTAGTGTTATGTAACCTAGAGCAAGCTTTCAAACTTTTTAGCTATATAAATACAATCAATAAATTTGAGCTGCTCTGGAAAAAAGTAGGAGAGGATTTCCACAGATACCCACCACAATCAGTTCTTAGAACCACAATTTGAAAACCACTCCCCTGGGATATTTATAAATCAATTTGCCCAGTGCAGATCTACCTTCTTGGAATAGTGCCATGTCATTGCAACATGAGTAGCCTGTTTTTATTTACAGAAGTTTACTATATTTAAATAGAAATCATTTTTCATTTTTTTCTTAGTGTTAATATTTTTAATACTGAAACAATTTCCAATAGGGCACTTCATTCATGTATTAATCACTCTTTTAACAGGTATTTATCAAATTTCTATATTGTAGAATGTACTGTGCAAACTCATTTATGGAATTAACCCCCACCCCCTGCCCAAAAAAAAAAAGAAATTTAGAGGCCAGTAGTGAATATTGACTAACTATACAAAGAGCTACACTCTAAGGCCAGAAACAACAAAAAGACCCAAATGTGGCAAATATAGGATACTGTAGAATCTTAGAGAAGAGTGTAATGTGCTGTGGTACATACTGAGATACTTGCTTCACAGCCAAGAAAGACATCTGAGCCTCCGTTCAGGAATTGCCATGGACAGGAATTATTGCACCCTCTTTCTAGGGGCAGCATGAATCCAATGAACAGTCATTGCAAAACTAGAAATGTCTAAGTTCATTTCTTCAGGGGACAAATATGAAGGGTTATCTACAGACTGGTACATTGGATGACCTAAACTGGTATTGTATTTGCATCAAACTTTCATCTCTTCTTCTGTCCAGTCCCTCTTCCCTCACTCCATTGCAAGTGCTCTCTCAGTGGCACTTCAAATAAACCTTCTGCATACAAGCAAATCTCCCTCTCATACCTGTTTCCTTGAGAACCCAACTTAGAAAATAGATTGGAAATATTTGCATGGAACTGATAGCATCTTAATGGAAATTTGAAAACTAGCAGGCTTAGGATATATAAAGCTATGGAAGGAGGATATTTCAGGTGGTAGAGTGCTGTAGCTGACATATCTATTAGAATAAATCATTTGTACAGTGACAAAAGTTGATTACCAGAGTGCAGAGAACACATAAAATTGTTTTGACTGGAAAGTGATTTAGGAAAAAAATTATTTTATGGGTAAATGTAAGACAATAAATAATTTTTGGATAAAATCAGACCTGAATTTTAGAAAGAACACCTTTACCTCTTTTATTTAATTTTTTTAAAAGCTAAGAAAAATCTTAGATTCAAAATTGTGTGATTGCACATAAAATCACTGGACATTTTCTATGTATTCTGTATTAGTAAGTGAACTAAAATTTAATAGATCCTTAAATCAAATTCTTTTGCATTGTCTTAATTGACCAATTTCTGTTAAAATTTTTGTAATTATTTTTAATATGGAATGTGGGAAAATAGAAAATATCACTTTATGCAATATGTCAAATATTTAAGTACCAGTACATTTTCTTATATTGATATATGTTGAGCCCAACATATATCAATATGATATCTGGTAGAGTTATCTTGATATATGTTGATATCTCAAAAAGTATTTTTTGAAATGATAAAAATATTGAAATTATACCATTTCTTACATGGTAATTTATTCATTCAACAAATATTTATTGAATACTACCATATGTTGTACCACAAGATCAGAGAATAAGGAAGGAAAATAGAAATATCAAAAATAATTACAAGCATGATTTGTTCTACAAAAGGAGAAATACCAAGTATTCTAGAAATATGTCATCGGAGGGCCTACTTAGGCCTGAGAGTGATAGATAAGTGGAAACGTTTAGGTTGAGTATGCATTAGCCAAGAAAGGAAAATGAAGAGTATTCCAGGAAAGGGGAAGGAAGAATGTCTCATGCAAATGAAATAGAATGTTTCCAGGCTTGTAGGAAAGAGAGCTTAACACACTGAAGCATCTGAAATAATCCCAAGGCAGCCAGAACAGAGACAGAATAGAGACATGGCTTCTAATTAGCTAAAAGGGGGAAAGACCACCAAGGGTTTGATAAACGATGTTGAAATTTCCAAATTTTATTCAGGAAATAACGTGACACTGAAGGATTATTTTTTTATTTTATTTTTATTTTTATTTTTTTTTGAGATGGAGTCTCGCTGTGTCATCCAGCCTGGAGTACAGTGGTGTGATCTCAGCTCACTGCAACCTCTGCCTCCTGGGTTCAAGTGATTCTCCTGCTTCAGCCTCCTGAGTAGCTGGGATTACAGGCATGCACCACCACACCCGGCTAATTTTTGTATTTTTAGTAGAGACAGGGTTTCACCATGTTGGGCAGAGTGGTCTCGAACTCCTGACCTCAGGTGATCCATCTGTCTTGGCCTTCCAAAGTGCCAGAATTACAGGTGTGAGCCACCACACCCAGCCGACACTGAAGTATTTTAAACAGGGCGGTGATAAAATCAGATTATCCCATGCTTGCCAAGTAGAGAATTCTGCAACTGCCATTGAACCAGACTGACTGCATGACAGAACACCAATTAAGAGGCTAATCCTCTTACTTAGAGAGGACCTGGTTAAGGTGTGGGCCATGGGATGGATAGAAGTAGATATCCTTGAGGATATTTACAGGATTGAAATAAGATTTGGTGATTTAATAAGTGTGTGAGGAAGACAAAGATTAAAATAATGATTCCTAGGTTAATGGTTGGGACAAAATGAACTCTAATAAGTTGTCTTGTTTGGTTTTGTGGCCTTTTAAAAAGTCTGCATACTTAGAGAAATGGAGACATTACTTTTTGTGTAAAGCACTATGTATCATTTAGAATTTACAAATCTGAAGGAAAGAGAGAGAATTTAGGAAAACATAATCTGGCTTACCACAAACAGTATTGTCTTGAAATATAAGGTAGCCTTTTTACAAAAATGTGTGCAAATAAACTTTTTGTCATAGGGGATTTAAAAACTGCCATCCATGCTCTTGGAATAGGCCTCTTGTCAATTCACCAAGATACACTCCAGCTTCAGGTCATTTTAATCATAAAGTAGGTAAACTGGAATTGATTTAATTTAATTCAGTTCAGCATGCCCTTCTGAGCAATTCTCTATGATATAATATCTTATATTGAACACACAGTTTACATAGTCCAAAGGAAAAAATATGAGACACAAGATGAAGGTTTCAGTTTGGGCTCCTCCGTTAACTGGTTGACTTAGGGCCTAAGGATCCCCTAAGATGGAGACAGCATGATCACAATGCTTGTAACTTCCTGTTTACTTCTCAGCTGGCTGTGAGTCTCTATTATGAATGATTATTTGAGTGTATATGTATATAGGCAAATATATGTATATATACACACACATAATGTTACATGGCAACTCAAATTTTCCTAGATATTTCACACAAACTAGATTCTTTGTATTTGTCTTTTTTTTTCTTTTTTTTTTTTGCATCTTGTATCTTAGTTTCTATTTACCCATAAAAATATTTATTTGTTGGGTAGAAAATGTGGTATTTTTCTGGTTAGGGGTTTTTCTCTCTGAACCTGATGCTGATGAAACATGAAGCCATCAGGGCTCCCTGCTGAGTCTGGCACCTCCCAGAGTATTCACTGCCTTGCTGGGCCCATGCTTATATTAACAGATTATCCTTGGTTACCACACACATCTGCAGGTTACAAGGAACCTAGAAATATGTATAAGGAAATTAGGCGAGTGTGATAAATATTTGATGTCCCACATGATCCTCTAAAAGTATTTCTTAAGTTCCTTTGCCATTTCAAGCATTAGGAAAAGATCCTTCATCATAAACAGAATGACATAAAGTCTTGGTAATTTTTTTTTTTTACTTTTTCCCCAATTTTTCCTAGCCATAGGTGAATAATACATTTTGCCTTTTAGAAACTCATTGTCCAGTGATAAATTATTCTCAACCTCTGATTCTCCTCTTTTAATTTTTCTACTCTTTGCTCTCTATATTTGATGTCCACTGGTATTTCTATATCAAGTGGATGGATGAAATTAAAACAAATTTTATTTCATATTTTTAAAAAGGTTTACTCTGGCAGCAATGTTTACTGCCAATTTAAAGGACGTTCAGAAATTATCTGTATGTGTTATTCATACTACCAATGTCCTATTAGTTTATATTGTTGAAAAACTGCTGCATCACCAAGAGATAAAAAATAACAACCATGCATGCACAAAAATAATGACCATTCATTACCCCTTGGCCAGCACACATTTTCACCAAGGCTCTGTTTTTAAGGTTAATTTGAGCATAGATGGAAAAAAGCTTTAAAGCGCTGGAATTTTCTAAGGCAATCAAAAATCAGAGAGGTTAAGTCTGGGTGACATAACAATAGGTTTTAGTTAAAGGGTTTATTTGCTTGAAATACTGACCTCTCAATCATCCCTGACATCTTCATGAGGGAAGGTTTCACTGATTTTACATGCCAACAGCTCATTGGGAATATAGCATAAGGAAAATAAATTACAAAGTCAATAAGTTGAGCAAGGTAAGTAAACGCTGCAGCAAACTAAATGCAAGTCCCCCAATTTATTGTTTTCTGTACATTGTTCAAGTAAACTAAGTCATTCATTGGAAGATAAAGTAAAGGATAAAGGCATGACCTGGAGTGGCCATGTGGGTATTGATTGAGAATAATAACACAACACCAGATTAGTCTGGTGCTCAAATGTGTAAACATTTTAGGGATATAGTAGTTTTATGTAGCAATTATATTGATATATGATATCTTTTTCCTAGAAATAAGCTACTAAAACATAAATTTAAGATTCTGATATAATTAGAAGATATTAATCAGGTAGACATGTGATTATGGACAAGAAAAACTTTTATAAAAATATTCTGAATACAAGTTTTTGAACTTATTTGTAGTAATATAAGCTATATTTGTCAATCAAATTCCTACAGTATTTGTCATTTGGAGATACTAATGATAATAAGATACACTGCACTTACTTAAGTCTTTAAAATATAATTGGATGTTTTGAGATATTAATAGTGAGCGCAGACTGGAATAGATTGGCAAGAATCAGATATATTGCCCTTATCAAAAATACAGGCAGGCAAAGGGCACAAAGGAGAAAAAGGAGGAGACATTCTGCATGGCTCCCCAGGTTCTTTCTTCCCACACTGGAAATGCTGATTCTGTCTCCAAGGAGGGTTCATAGGTTTACTTCTCACCACAGGGAGGATTTACATTATGAAACATTTCCATTTTTACCCAAGAAAATGTAAAGCTTCAGGACATTTTCTGAGGAGCCACAAACCATTAATCCATAGATCCTGGGTTTATTTACTACAGTATTTCTTTAGCCTGGGATATCCTGCTAAGGGCTTTGTATAGATAAGAAATCTCCCACCTGGTAAATATTACCAGTCTGTTTACATGGAGTTCCAATTGGCAGGGAAATTACACCAACTTTCACCCTCAGTTGCTACCCTATACACACACCAGTGGAAGGAGTGAATACATCCTAGACCAGCTGCTTAACTTTTTTCTCCCCAAGTGCTAATCAATGAAATGTAACTGAGTTGACATTTGCAAAAATATTTTCCAAAGCCATCTAAATATTTAAGCATACAATAATTTTAGGCAAACCCACTGAATTTTAATTAACAAAGCAAGATTATGCCAACGATTTCTAAGAGATCTAAAAATCCTTCAAAAATAAAGAATTAAGTAACAGTAGAAGTAATGATGATAATAATAATAGTATTTAAGCTCTTCCCACATGTCAAGAACTTTTCAATATTCTGTACATGTATTGTAAGAATCAGAATAATCTTCTGGGGTAGGCACTATTATTTTCCCATTTAACAGATCTAGTGTTTGAGGCGTAAATGAAATGGCTTAGCCTGGTTTACACCGCTAGTAGATTTTGAAGCCATTGGTGAAACCCAGGAAGTGTGACCTATGTTCTTCACTGCTAAATCATATATGAGAATCCACTAGGATTTTTATTAATAAAACTAGATAATAGAAACTGGCTGATTAGGGAATAATAGTAAAGAATTAATTTTGTTGATTGTTACTGTTATAAAAATACAATGGATTAAATATTAAAATTAGTGATTCAGGTAGGAAAACATCAATCAAAAATAGTTTATTGAACTCATCATGAACTTTGCATCAGGTGATTGGGCTACAAGGCACAGATGAAGTAGAAGGAAAAGCAAATAGCATAATATTAATACCAGCCAGAAAAGACTGGAAACGGAGTTGCAGGTTATGTCAAGTGAGATATATTTAAATATCAACATCTTAGAGGTGATAATTAAAACAATTTCAAAACTGAGATCATTCGTTTTCTAAATAAATGTCATTACCAGGCCAAAATTTTAAGTTAGATATATTTTAGCATTGAAGTGACTCGGAGTGTGATTTTCATTTGTAAAATCCTAAATAATATGAAGGCTGATAAACTAAACTGAGAAAAGAATGATAAACAAGAAAGAGAGAAGTATGACCTACATTGCCATCTGTTGGATAAATGAACATCTGTCATGTTGAATGAAAGATGAAGCTTGGAATTCCCAGTGATTCTCAACAGCCAGCACTACCCGTTAAGAGCAAAAACAGATTTCAAGCCTAATTTAACTTTCTTTTATTTTTGATTTGGAAAATATATTTAAAGAAGGGGCAAAAAAATCAGCCCCTAATAATCTAGAAACCATGGATTTTAAGATCCCCAGGTATAATTTTAGATCAAAATTGAATGGAATTGTGCTAGAACAAAGAAGATTGTTGAAATCTATCTTAAATAGATTTTATGCACTCCAGAAGCATCTTGTTTTCTAACTAATGGATCCATTCAAGTCACAAGGTATGGTGGCAAAAACTTGAGCCTGGAACTTAGTCTGAGCTCTAACATGGTTTCATTTTGAGCAGTCACTTGACTTTTGGGGTCTAAATTTCTGTTTTTATGAAAAATAGATGAGATTGGATTAAGGAATTTCCAAGTTAGGTTCAACTGTACTCCTGTTTATGCTGTGTACCTATTTTAAAAAGTAGTCTGTTAAAAATTGCTTACTTTATATATTATTTTATAGATAGAAGTAGAGTTCCTAGAAGTTCCTTTTATGTTTGTTTATTTGTTTTTTTTACTTCTCAAATTTTACATCAGTATCTGTACTCTCCTTTAGGGTGGAGTTAATGGGTTGACTGGAGAGCTAGAATTTGGAGAAAATGGAGGCAATCCCAATGTCCACTTTGAAATCCTTGGAACCAACTATGGAGAAGAGCTTGGCAGAGGTGTTCGCAAAGTAAGGCAAGACACACTGATTAATACGCTTTTTCCTATACTATGATTTTGCTTGATTGTTTTCCATGCAGTATGATCGCAGTACCCATTAAAGTCAATATTGTAGTTTGAAAGAGAAAGCAGGGGGTGGGGGGAAATTAGGCATTGAAATGACTTTAAATATTTACCAGAAGTATTAAGCAAGAAATTCTATTTCTGACTTAGAATAATGTAAAGGAAAAAAGTAATCTGAATCTTGCCTAGGGAAATAGCATCATCTTTCATTTGTTACAATAATAGTTTTTATAAAATAGTAAATTTAATATTTATACACTTTGTAGCTGTTTGGTTTTTAACTTGTAACATGTACAAAATCAGAATAAGAGCTTAGATAAATTTCATATAGTAAGACAGAAAGTCTACTGCAAGATGTGACGTTACAGTATTTTACCTTCTGTATGTGTCATGTAATATGTAGAAAATAGTTTGCAGAAAATGAACTCTTGTGGTATACTACTGATCACATGTAAGAAGAAGCTGAGTGCCAATAATGATGTTTCATGAAATACTGGGACAATAACTTTCTCAAGGAGAAATACAAACACCCTTATATAAATGATGTTTCTATGATTTGGGTTTGCTATATATATATATATATATAGCAAATATATATATAGCAAATCCAAATTTTATACATATATATACATATATACACACACACATACACACATATATATATTTGGTAGGGAAATAAATCATATATATATCATATAAATATATCAAATCATATATATATATATACACACACGCATATATATATGATTTGGATTTGCTATCTATCTATCTATGTATCTATCTGTCTATCTATCTATCTATATTTGGTAGGGAAAAGCCTAACATAATTGAGTGTGTACGCAGAGCTGGCAACTGTAAATTTCTGACTGTCTAAAGTTGACGACATTGAGAGTAAGAGGTTCTTCAGTAGGTATTTTTGGTGCTGAGATGTAAGATGCAAAACAACCTAGACAAAATGAAGTGAGGAGTTATTAGCAATACAAATTTCTCAATAAATTCATGCTAATGTGGATGAAACTATCTTGATGCATTTAAAATTTTTGTTTTATAGTGAATAATATGAAACATGTAGAAAACTGCATAAAACACAAAGTTTAGTGAATTATTTTAAAGGAAAGAACCGCTACTGGGGTCAAGAAATAGAAAATAGCCAGGATTCTCAACACTCCCATATGCTTCTCTCTGATTACAGTTGGACCATCCTTGTCAATAGTGTAATATTTAGACTGATTTTTATGACGTTAATTTATTTGCATTTAAAATATATTTTTATCACCTGTGTTTACATCCTTATATAATTGTTTTGTCAATGTTTCAACTTATGAATGGTCTCAAGAATGCATATATCCTTTTCTTCTTGCTTCTTGTGTTCAACAGTGTGTTTATGTTATTGATCCTTGTTGTTACATGGAGTGGCAGTTTATTCATTTATATTGCTGTATTGTTTTCTATTGTATGGATTTGTCCCACACCACTACAGTCTGTTACCATTTTTAGACTGCTATAAGCTGCTGTTACAAAAATTCTTGGATATACATCTTGGATACTTTTATGCTTGTAGGTGTATTTCTGTAGGTTTTGTATCCAGAAGTAGAACTGCTGCAATATATAAGAAACCGTATCTTGAACTTTACCAGATAACATCAAACCCATTTTCATAGTAATTTACTAATTTACATACCACCAGCAGTGCAGGCATTGCCCCACATTCTAATCAAGTCTTGAATTTGTAAGACTTAAAATTTTATTAACTTATTGGGTGTATATAATGATATATCCTCATGATTTCAATTTACATTTCCCTGATTATGAAACAGTCTGCATCTTTTCCTACATATTTAGGCTCTTCAGGTATTTCTGAGTTAATTGCTCATTACTATTTTTTCGGAGAAGTGTGTCTTTTGCTTTTTATAATTGATTTTAGAAGTTATGTATATATTCTGAATTTTAGTGTTTTATCATTTAATTTTTGCCAGTTTTGTTTTCCTCTCTGTGGATTTTATTTCAATGCCATTTATAGTATCTTTAAATTTAGAAGAACTGTGAATTTTCATCCTTATTATTATTGCTGTTCAGTATTATCTAAAAAATTACTCCCTATTCCCCAGAGTCATGAATATATTGTTCTCAATTATGTTCCAAGGGTTTTATAGTTCTGCCTTCCAAATTAAGGTCTTTTATCTATCTAGAAGTTTTTTTTTTACATACGGGGTAAGAAAAAGGTAAAATTTTACTCTTCAATACTCTTCATTTGTTTTATTGAGATATAATTTAAGTGCACAATGACTTAGAGTAGTCGCATTCACCAATTTAACCACTAACCAGGTCAAGTTATAGAATGTTTCTGTCACTCAGAAAGTGCCATTATTCCTGTTTTTATTATTAGAAGCACAGACAGTTTGCTTGGTCTGAAAGTTTATGTAAATGGATAATGTAGTGTTTACACATTTGTGTCTTTTTTCTCTCAACATTTAAGGTACATTCTTATTTTCATGTGTCAATAATTTTGCTTGTTTAATTTATATTGCTGAGTGGTATTATAGTCTATAAATATAATATGGTATCTTCTAAATGTCATTTTCTGTTTGCTGCTGTATATACAAATAATATTGATATTTTATATTGATTTTATATCCAGCACTCTTGCTCAGACTTTTAATTCTGATAATTTAACTGTAGATTCTTGTGAATTTTCTGCAAATTGTGTTGTCATTTGCAATTAATAAGAGTTTTTGTCTCTTCTTTTGTTATTTTACACCTTCTAGGGATGATGTTGAATGGAAATAACAGTAGTAGGCATTTTTGGATCATTATCAATCTAGGAGAAAAAACATTCAACATTATACCACTATACTACTATATATTTATAATTAACTTAGATCAGATTAAGGAAACTCCATACGTTCCTGGGGAATGCATAATTTTATATAAAATTGTTTATACATATGTAAAATTATAATTATGCTTATGTTTACATAAAATTATTTGATTTGCTACCACCTTGCATAAGGGTTTTATATTGATACTTATGACTGAGGTTGCCTAAAGCTGTCCTTTCTATTGGATTTTGATATTAAGGTATGCTGGCCTAACTTAAATGAGTTAGTAAGGCAAAGCATTCAGAACCATGTCTAGTACATCACAAGAAGTTGTGGTTAATTTTCATTAATAACTGAAATTTCAGTAGAGGTGTAATGCCATATGTTTAAATAGCAACAGTGGAAAAGTAAAAAAAAAAAAGTGAATATGTTTGGGTAGTAATTAAATGACTTTGTGAAGTTGTTGGGAGAGATTTTTTACAATGTAAGATATTTGAGTATATTTGAATGCTCTCAGACCAAGCCAGTAGTGAAGAAGAAAATGAAGATAGAAGAAAGAAAGGTGATCATTGATAGAGACACAGTAGGGGAAAAGAGAGGATTGGATCAAGAATTAGATGGAGTATTTAACCATAGGCACCGGGGAACATCATTTTCCAGGGTGATGAGGGGTAGGGGTAAGAAAAGAATGCTGTGTTTGCAAGCAAGTCTTTATGTTTGATGTTAGGAAGTTAAGAAAATTATTAAGAAATAGTCTTTGCTTGGAGAAATAGGAGGCAAGATTATCTTCTAATTGGGAAAATGTAGCAGAAGGCATTGGCAACAATGAGACTAGAGGTTTAACGACAGTGGAGAAGTTTCGAAATAGCTGCTGTGGCAAACAGGAGAGGTGACTAGGGAATATTGAAGAAATGCCAGGGAGGGCTATTGGCTCACATGAGGCTAGAGATCAAGCAATCACTGTAGTACTAATCTACACAGTTGTGGGTGTTTGTCCAGCAGCATTGAGCAGACTGAATAAATTTAAATTAATGTAGGCTTGAAGCTTCATCGGGTTATTTTTGTTTTGTATTGTGTTGCTTTGTGTTTGATAGCAGTACAACAAGGCAGTATGGTTAAGAACATTGGCAAGGCAATGGTTGAAGTGACAAAGCTTAAAATCTAAACTGAACACGAATGGCAATGAAGAAAGGAAGAGTCTCTATAACAGAGACAAAGTATGGCTCAAGAGGTTAGTGTGTCTTCAGCACATCTGAAGAGCTTGTATATTAGTATGGATTAAGTGAGAGAGCTTCAGAGCCAGAAATTATGTCTGGGGAGAGAGAGAACTGAATTCATTATCCTAAGGCTGGGTAGGTTCTAGGCACTCATCAAGGAATGTTTGTGAGGGTGGCAGAGGAGAGCTTCATTTAGCCTTCTAAAACCAGTGTCATTTAACAGAGTTCTGAGGTCAATATAGTTGTTTCAACCTGCTCTGAATTCAGAGTTTGTAATTGTTAAGTCTCTGCTATTAAAGTGATAGTGAATCATACACATTAGATTACATCTACTTTGTCCTTAAGTAATAACTCCTGTAATTATTTCATTTTTTATGTTCCTATGCCCCAACTCCCAAACTGTATTGAAATGTTCCTGTGAGCTGTCACTATAGAGGTATTGTGAAAGGCACTATAAATATTTATTCCATGGTACCTTGTATACCTTTGACACTTGAAAATTTTTTTGCATTATTTTACAAATTTAAGCATTCTTAATTTTGAAATTTTCATTTTTATAACTCAATTATTTTTCTACTAAGCTGCAATTTAATTACTAATTTTTTCAAAACTCCAGATCTAACACTCAAGTAATTTTAAAAGTATTATGGATTAATTCATAGCTTGCCAGCTCATTTTATAAGTGGGGCAGTTTCTTTGTATAGGTATTAACACATATAATAATGCTTTCAAAGATACTTATCAAAGGAAAATAACACCATGCAAACAATTGCAATATAGATTTACTAGATGTGTGTCCAAAATGAAGGTTCCACTCCCAGTTTCTCCATGTCTCAAAAGGAGTGAATGGTTTTTCAGTTGACAGACTGTCAAGTTGTCAGTGTTTATTCTGCTGCCAGTGGCTCAGTGTGTACAAAGCCTGCAGCCTTATCACCTCAAGCAGGGGTATTGTCAGGTCTCATAAACTAAACAGGGTTGTGTCTGCTCAGGATTTGAATGTGTGATGTACCAAGGATTCATAGTCCCAACTTTTGGACTAGTCTCTGCTCTCTTGGCATTGTATGAAAGATGGTTTCATTTTTTTGAATTTGGTGAGAATGTGGAAAGGATTATTTAATTCTCACTGATGTTCATCTAAATTAAGGACTTTCTTACTTTGATAATTTTTACATGTTCTTCTACTTTGTCATAAGGTGGTACTTATTTAGCAGATGGTATATCAACATGTTAGCACATTGTATATACCCTTGAAGATAAATTCAGGTAAAACTCAAAGTCAAATTTTGAAATCACTAAGGTTTTCTATACCTTTAAATTTTGCCCAAGAATGTGGTTATTTCTGTTTCTGTTAATCACTATATAGAATTTCTAAAAAAAAATTAATTGGAGCAAAAGTTATTATAAGAAGACATAAAAAGTAAAGATTAAAGTAAATAACTCTACATTTAAGGAATCAATGTATGTTTTTCATTAGAAGCGTTTTACATAATGTTGTTTGTTTATTTGTCTGATTTTTCTTTGTTAAGTTTGCCAGTGCTGCTCACATATTATTGTAGACTGAATTCCAGCATTAAAATTTAATGCTCTAGACTTAGTGTCTTTGAACTTTATCACAAACAGGGAATAAGGCTAGGAAAAGCTGATTAAAGCTGGTTTCACAACCAATCTTAATTGCATAGTAATGCTTAATATCTTCATAAAAGTGTTTTCTCATAAGTTGGTGAAATAAAATGGTACGTCAGAGATATTTTACCTCCTAGGTACAGTGGTTTCTCAGATATACTTAGAATCTTTATTCGGGCTCTCCAGCTTTAAATTCACAAAGTCTACACACTTTGTGTTCTTGGGCAAACCTAATGTACTGCTTCACAAAGGATATTATATAATCTATTAAATAATTAAATAATATATAATCTATTAAAAATACACCAATTTTTAATGGACTAAAATCTTTAGTTGCTTTGTACTTATAAGGAGGAGGGAACAGCTCTGCTTTCAAATAGCCAGTGATTAAATATTGTACTTGTATTCAGCATTTTATTTGTATTCTGATTCTGGAATATCTAAAATGACATTTATCTTTTGGTATTACCCTGTTTTGTTTTCTTAAAGCACTTTTTGCAAACTGATATTATATCAGTCTTTCTAATATAAAACCCAGTTGTAATTTGAGCCCATAATTGGAAAATCTGCCATAGTTAGTTACTGTCATAGTTCTAACAGTGAATTCATGTCTTGGAAGGTTTATATAATAGAGAGAATCTAGAAAATATTGTGATTTGACAATATAATTATACATATAACTCTTCTATGTGTATATGTAAATATAATTAACTTTTTTATAATTTGTCTTTCCCATTACAATGTTACTTCATGAGACAAGAACTATGTTTGTTTTCTGTTGTATTCCTAATGGATGGCATATAATAGATGCTTGTTAAGTATTTAATGAATGAACTAATGAATACATGTGCATACTGATGTAAGAATCCATAAGATTCTTCTCTGCATCTGTAAGTTTAGCAGCCTTGTTTTTCTTTTATTTACATGAAACATAATTATTTGCATTTAAATTAACTAGAATGTTAGTGGGTGTTACACTCTTTATCCTCAATTCCTATCAGAGTTGGGCACTTGATCACCAAAAGTATAAACAATAATTTTAATGGTTAAGCAAGATATATGTATAATTTGTTTCCAAGAATTTGTTGTGAATAGGGAAATAGTAGGTACTTAAATTGATTATTCCAAGCAAAATGGAAATACCCATAAAAGTACAAGTTTATTTGGACTATTAGTATTTGTACTTTTAAGATTATTTTCTCACAGCGAGACTAGATTTAATAGGCTGTAGTGGAAAAACGTGTCGCCTTTGCTGTTAGACATACCTGGGTTGAAATCCTGCCTCTGTCACTTACTGATTGTGTGATCTTTGGACTTCAAAGCAAATTGAGTTTCAAGTTCTGTAATATGTGAATGTAACACATGTAACATGTGAATAATAATACTTATCTCTCAGGATTTTTGTAAGGATTAATTGAAATTATGTTTGTAGGTTACACAATAAGGGAAAATTAAAATAATACCTGCTCAGAAATATACAGGAATTAACAGAATTCATTTTCAACCCAACACAAGAACTACAAAGTCTAGTTGCTGTTCTGACAAGAAGCTGCTATGTGAGGTGGTGAAAGTAATTTAATTTTAGATGTGGTTGACAGAACATTATACATGACAATCACAGTGATAGCATGAAACACTAACTTTTTTGTTTCATTTAATGTCCTTTATGACTCCAAAATTCTACAAGTCTGTTAATCAAGCCTTGGAAACTATAATATCTACAGTTGTATGGAAATCTAATAACAGAAAATCTGATGGTAAACATAGGCTGCATAAACCCAGTCTTTATAGTTTAAGCCCATAATTGGAAAATCTGCCATCTTCAATTACTGTCCTAGTTCTAGCAATGAATTGTGTCTTGGAAGGTTTATATAATACAGAGAATCTAGAAAATATTATGAAGTAGGGCCTGGCATGGTGGCTCACGCCTGTAATCCCAGCACTTTAGGAGGCCGAGGCAGGTGGATCACGAGGTCAGGAGATCGAGACCATCCTGGCTAACACAGTGAAACCTCATCTCTACTAAAAATACAAAAAATTAGCCAGGCGTGGTGGCAGGCACCTGTAGTCCCAGCTACTCAGGAGGCTGAGGCAGGAGAATGGCGTGAACCTGGGAGGCAGAGCTTGCAGTGAGCCAAGATCGGGCCACTGCACTCCAGCCTGGGCGACAGTGCGAGATTCCTTCTCAAAAAAAAAAAAGAAAAGAAAATATTATGAAGTAATAGTATGTTGTGAACACAATAGCTTTTATTTCTTTATCCCATTCTCCTTTATTTATAATATATAATCATAATACATTTAGCTCCATCAGCTTTTATTCTGATGTGTCTTCAAGAAAATAGCTTGTACCATAAAGTCATGAGATGGATATGCAGTCTAATACTTTCTAACATTACCATTGAGTTAGACTCTCAGAATTGTTGATCCCAGCAGTCTCTTGATGGGTAGGGGAACCATGCACTCTTGAAAAGTATATCCTGTGGACCAAATTGTTTCAGCTTCTTAGGGAGCCCATCTGATTTCACTGCAGAGTAGAGAAAATAACCCTTATCTGCTGATGTTTAGGGTTACTCTGAGTTTCTGGAAGGGTTAGCAGCTGGTTGGTTGAGATCACTTCTGGAGGAGATCTACCTCAGGTAAGCAGCATTCACTGCCTCTTGGAGAGAACGGGAGCTATCTCTTCTGGTGGTTGGGATGATGCCAACCTCTCCAGAGTGGAGCAAAGATGGCTGATGGGGTACAATTCTGTGTCCAAGTCTTGGTGAAAATGGGAACGACTTTTCTAGAAGGACTATAAAATCTGAACTGTTTGCTTGTTGTGATGGTTAATTTTATGTGTCACCTTGACTGGGCTAAGGGGTCCCAAGACAGCTGGTAAAACATTATTTCTGGATCTGTCTATAAGGTATTCCCAGAAGAGATTAGCATTTTAATTGGCGTACTGGGTAAAGATTACCTCACCCATATGGATAGGCATCATCCAATCTGTTGGGGAATTGAATAGAACAAAAAGGCAGAGAGAGGGTAAGTTTGCTCCCTGTTTAAGATGGGAAATTCATGTTCTCTTGCACTCAGACATGGGCACTCCTGGTTCTCAGGCCTTCAGACTCCAGCTGGGAATTGCACCATCAGCCCCCCAGTTCTCGGGCCTTACACTCAGACTGGGACTGACATATTGGCTCTCTTGTTTCTTAGGCCCTTGGGTTTAGACTGAAACTATACCACCCACTTTTCTGGTTCTCTGGTTTCCAGATAGCTAGTCTTGGGACTTCTTAGCCTCCATAATTACGTGAGCCAATCTCTCATATCAAATCTCTGTATATGGCATATATTTATATTTAAATATATATTTATATATACATATATTCCCCTGGAGAACCCTGACTAATACCTTGGCATGATATCTTACCATGTTTGAGGGAAGAGCTAATTATGAGGAATTTAGCTACTATTGGCATCCAGACTCTCAGAGAACATTCACAGACATGAATATGCTCATAAAGAGACCAAGAGAGTCTGTGGTGTCATCTGTAGTCCACATGCTTAGGATTGGTTGGGTTAGGAGTTCAAGAGGGTGTCTGATACAGAGGAGGCAAAGTTTAGTTTCCTTCCCACTCTACTAGAGAGTATCCACAGTGGGACACACTGGAATCTGTGTCACTCCAATATCTAACAGATACACACACAGACACACCTACACACACACACACACACACACCAGTGAAACTCCAGTCCAGCTCAAATTCAACAATATGATGTGGTGGTACTTAAAATCCACTGAACAACCTAATTCCTAGTTTCAGCCACTAGTGGTAACTAATGTCCAGGACCCAGTACTATGGTAATAGTGATTAAAAGAACTTATGTTAGGAATTCACAGAATTAAGAAGCATTTGCTCATACGGGTACCCCTTTAGCAAGATCTCATTGTCATGATTTAATTTTAAGTGGCAGATAGTGAAGGTTTATTTCACAGAAATTGCACAAGTGGGCAGACAGTGATAGGAGAGACTCAAAGAGTAAGCCATTCACCCATGTGTGTTGGAAGCCTACCACAGACAAATTTATTACATGATAACACTCATGGTATGATAGGTTCTGTTGAACCGCAATCCCAGGGGCTTTTCATTACACCTCAAATTTTCTGCTTTCTCTGCTCTCTAAATTTCTCTGTAGTCTGAGAGAAAGATATATACATATATCTTATTCTCTCATGCCTATCTGAATGCCTCAAGGGGATTACACATTCTCTTTTAGCAGTAACTAGGTTTTATATAATTTAAATTTGAATAGTTTTGATCATTAATTTCACAAAAAGTGCCAATAGAAGTTTCATAGTTCATTTATTTGGCAGGGGGGTGACTCTCATTCAAACTAATGAATATTATGTCCATGTGAGTAATGCATAATTAGAATTGTAATAATGGCTTTAGGTTACTGATGCTTGTATTGCCTCCTTTCTGTCTGTTTTTTCCAGTAATTTTATTTTCCTTCTTAACCAGGACACCTGACCCATTGGAGCTATTTAGACACCACTAAGACATTAGTCCTAATTAAGCTATTCTATAGTGACTGAAAATTGATTGATACTTGTTCCTTTGTTTTTGGTACAAACTATGGTATTAAGGAAAACTTTTTTGAAACTTTGGGTTGGCTGGGATGCATACTCTTTCCCATTTTAAGAATTCTGCTTTCAGTTTTCTGCATATGGCTAGCCAGTTTTCCCAAAGTCATTTATTAAATAGGTAATCCTTTCACCATTGCTTGTTTTTGTCAGATTTATCAAATATTAGATGATTGTAGTTGTGTGGCGCTATTTCTGAGGCCTCTGTTCTGTTCAATTGGTCTATATATCTGTTTTGGTAGCAGTACCATGCTGTTTTGGTTACTGTAGACTTGTAGTATAGTTTGAAGTCAGGTAGCACGATGCCTCCAGCTTTGTTCTTTTTGCTTAGGATTGTCTTGGCTATATGGGCTCTTTTTTGGTTCCATATGAAAATTAAAGTAGTTTTTGTTCTAATTCTGTGAAGAAAGCTAATGGTAGCTTGATGGGGATAGCAATTAATCTATAAATTATTTTGGGCAGCATGGCCAACTTCATGATATTGATTATTCCTACCCATGAGCATGGAATGTTTTTCCATTTGTTTGTGTCCTCTCTTATTTCCTTCAGCAGTGGTTTGTAGTTCTCCTTGAAGAGGTCCTTCACCTCCCTTGTAAGTTGTATTCCTAATATCCAGAGTCAAAAAGGAACTTAAACAAATTTACAAGAAAAAAAACAACCCCATCAAAAAGTGGGCAAAGGATATGAACAGACACTGCTCAAAAGAAGACATTTATGCAGCCAACAAACATGGAAAAAAGCTCATTATCACTGGTCATTAAAAAAAGCAAATCAAAACCACAACGAGATACCATCTCACACCAGTTAGAATGGTGATTATTAAAAAGTCAGGAAAACACGGATGCTGGAGGGGATACGGAGAAATAGGAATGTTTTTACACTGTTGGTGGGAGTGTAAATTAGTTCAACAATTTTGGAAGACAATGTGGTGATTCCTCAAGGATATAGAACCAGAAATACCATTTGACCCAGCAATCCCATTACTGGGTATATATACCCAAAGTATTGTAAATCATTCTACTATAAAGACACATGCACACATATTTTTATTGCAGCACTGTTCACAATAGCAAAGATTTGGAACCAACACAAATGTCCATCAATGATAGACTGGATAAAGAAAATGGGGCACATAAACACCATGCAATACTACGCAGCCATAAAAAAGGATGAGTTCATGTCCTTTGTAGGGACATGGATGAAGCTGGAAACCATCATTCTCAGCAAACTAACGCAGGAACAGAAAACCAAACACTGCATGTTCTCACTCATAAGTGGGAGTTGAACAATGAGAACACAAGGACACAGGGAGGGGAACATCACACACTGGGGCCTGTCAGAGGGTGGGGTGCTGTGTGGGGATAGCATTAGGAGAAATACCTAATGTAGATGACAGGTTGATGGGTGCAGCAAACCACCGTGGCATGTGTATACCTATGTAACAAACCTGCAAGTTCTGCACATGTATCCCAGAACTTAAAGCATAAAAAAAATAATAATTCTGCTATTGATTTGGGTACTGTTTACTCCAAGGTTTTCTTCTTGACAAAAAAAGTGGTATATTACAAAAAAACAAGTAACACATATTGTCGCCGTTGCAGAGAGCAAAACTTTTCTGCTGAAATCACTACGTATATTACGTGTATATATATATATATATAAAACATATATATATATATATATAGTCTATTAAAACGTGGTTGTGAGTGGATAGTCTGTTTCTTGTTATAGTCCTGGTTTTTGAGGGGAGGTTATTCAAATGTGCAGTATTTTTACTGGGACCTTAAACACATACCCCCTGTTAATGTAAAGATGTCCTTATTTACCTGATGGCAAATATTTCTGAAAATTGAGAATGTCCCCCTTTAGTCATGCCTTTCTTTCATAATATGTGCAACTCCATGACCTTTCATTCAAGAAACATTATTTCTAGCTATAGAAAATGAATGGAATAACATTTATTTTCTCCTTGTTAGTTGGATAGTTCTGTATTTAAATGTTTCATATTTAAAATTATCTGTGTATTGTTTATCAGAAGTGTGCAAGTAATTTAGACCTTGATGATGAGTAATATTTTGCCTGTGATTTGAAGTAGCTCCTCTCTAGCACTAGCACTCTGATTATTTCTCTCTAATATAATCTCACATGCACAAAAATTTTTGAAGCTCTATTTTTTTTAAATGGCAAAAAATTGACTTATTTCCAGATATAATCTATAATACTAGGTTATAAAATTCATTTTAAGCAGAACTTATGTTATTTTAAGCAAAACTGTATCATGTTGAATTAATTTGTAGCCATATTTGTAATTATTCCAATTTTTTAGACTTAAAGTTCAGGAGCACATGTGCAGGGTGTGCAGATTTGTTACATAGGTAAACATGTGTCATGAGGGTTTGTTGTACAGATTATTTCATCACTCAGGTATTGAGACTAGTATCCATTAGTTATTTTTCTTGATCTTCTTTTTCCTCCCACCCACCACCCTCCACCTCCAGGCTCCAGTATGTGTTGTTCCCCTCTATGAATACACGTGTTCTCATCATTCAGCTCCCACTTATAAATGAGAACATGCAGTATTTGGTTTTCTGTTCTTGGATTAGTTTGCTAAGGATAATGGCCTCCTTCCATGTCCTTGGAAAGGATATGATCTTGTTATTTTTTATGACTGCATAATATTCCATTGTGTATATGTACCACATGGGCATTGAGGTTGATTCCATGTCTTTGCTATTGTGAATAGTGCTGCAGTGAACATACATGTGCATGTCTTTAAAATAGAGCAATTTATGTTCCTTTGGGTATGTAACTAGTATTGGGATTGCTGGATTTAATGGTATTTCAGTCTTTAGGACTTTCAGGAATGGCCACACTGTCTTCCACAATCTGATCCCATTTGTCAATTTTTGCTTTTGTTGCAACTGCTTTTAGTCTTCATCATGAAATCTTTGCCCATGCCTATGTTCTGAATAGTATTGCCTAGCTTTTCTTCTAGGGTTTTTAGAGTTTGGGGTTTTACATTTAATTATTGAATCCATCTTGAGTTGATTTCTGTATATGGTATAAGGAAGGGATCCAGTTTCAATTTCTTGCATATGGCTAGCCAGTTATTTCAGCACCTTTTATTGAATAGGGAATCCTTCATTTTTTTTTTTTTTTTTGGTTAGGTTTGTCAAAGATCAGATCGTTGTAGGTATATGGTCTTATTTCTAGGTTCTCTATTCTGTTGCATTGGTCTATGTATCTGTTCTTGTACCAGTACCATGCTGTTTTTATTACTGTAGTCCTGTTGTATAGTTTGAAGTCAGGTAACATGATGCCCCCAGCTTTGTTCTTTTAGCTTAGGATTGCCTTGAACATTTGGGCTCTTCTTTGGTTCCATAAAAATGCTAAAATAGTTTTTCCTATTTCTCTGAAGAATGTCAATGGTAGTTTAATGGAAATAGCATTCAATCTGTAAATTACTTTGGGCAGTATGACCATTATAATGACATTCATTCTTTCTGTCCATGAGCATGGAATGTTTTTCCATTTATTTGTGTCATCTCTGATTTCCTTGAGCAGCATTTTGTAGCCCTCCTTGTAGAGATCTTTCACTTCCCTTGTTAGCTGTATTCCTAGGTATTTTATTCTTGTTGTGGCAATTGCAAATGGGAGTTCATTTGTGATTTGGCTCTTGGCTTGACTGTTGGTATATAGGAAATATTCCAATTTTAGATTAGAATAAAAAATTCTACAGAAACTTTATAGTGTGGCAATTTTACGTATAATAATAAAACTCAGGCCAGACAAGGTGGCTTATGCCTGTAATCCCAGCACTTTGGGAGGCTGAGGTGGGCAGATCACGAGGTCAGGAGATCGAGACCATCCTGGCTAACATGGTGAAACCCTGTCTCTACTAAAAATACAAAAAAAAAAAATTAGCTGGGCGTGGTGGCAGGTGCCTGTAGTCCCAGCTACTAGGGTGGCTGAGGCAGGAGAATGGCGTGAACCTGGGAGGTGGAGCTTGCAGTGAGCTGAGATAGCGCCACTGCACTCCAACCTGAGCGACACGGTGAGACTCCGTCTAAACAAAACAAAACAAAACAAAACAAAACAAAAAACTCAGTTCTTACCATAACCAAAATTATTTTTAATTTATGAAATGTGTCTTCAAATTATCTCCTTTGGTGAAAGTTTGAAACTAAGAACTCTGAAAAATAACATTTAAAAATTACGGATTTACTAGTTCTAATTTTAAAAATTAATATTAGATCTTTTTAAATAAAATTTATTGCTACTTAGATTTTAATTATAATTAATGTAAAATAATGTACAGTTAAAGATTTCCATAATATCAAAAAGGTTTTAACAAAACATGACTGTCCACATTGTTCCTAATCCAAAATTAGTAACCATGTTGAAATCCAAAGATTACTAAGCATTAAATAAGTATATAAATAACTGATGAAGTAATAAAGACTAAAAAACCAACAACAAACAAATTAATCCATGTCTGTAGTTTCCATAAGAGCATAGGTGAACACATACAGAAAATCTCAAATTCTATCAAAATTTCTGTCAAATTCCAAATAATTCTGAAGGACCATTTTTCAAGCTGATATTTAAATATTTTTGTTCCAAAATAAGGCCTTATTTTTAAGATGCATAGTATTACTATCAATTATTATGTTCATGCCACTTAAGGTTGTTGATATATGTTCCCCGAGTCTTCTATTTCTCTACTTCTTTTCCGTCTGATTTTGTTGAAGCTACAAATATTTTGAGGACCTGTTATTCTGATTTTAAATTGTCAGCATTTTTTCTAGAGTCTTAAATGTCTTTCTAGTAAATTCTCTATAGATTTAATAAATAATCTACCAAAGTTATATAGAAAGCTGAGTTTTTATAGAGTTCTTTTCAATAAAATAGATGTTTGGAGATGGAGATGCTCTTTTTGAGTAATTAGAGTCACTTTTATTAATCATAGTAATTCAGGTGCAAAAAATGGCTTTTACACTTACTGGTAGTGAATTTTGATTTTTAAAAATTCAATAAATATACGTTTCAGGGTTATTACATCCTATTATAATAGTAAAATCATATTTCTGGATTTTGAAAAATAATCAAAAGTGAGAAATGAATCTCATTTTTAACATAATTCCACAAACAGCTTGGATTAATATAGGTTGTGCTTTGAAATGTTTAACTAGTAAAATGAATGCATCTAGCTGAGTATAATCACCCTGAGTAAGTCACTTGATGCTCATGAAGAGAAAAGCACTTATCCACTGAAAGTGTTTCCAAGCAATTCTTAATCAGAAACTATGGGGGATTTTATTGCTCTGGAGTACCTGAATCAAAGTAGTTTTGTGGTTTTAAATGGAATTGTATTTGAAATGCTTTGCTTGAGAATTTCTTCCTTTGATTCTTTCAAGGTTGATATGAATGTATATCCCAAAATGAGATGAGAAATCTTTCAGTGACAGGCTTATGCATTTTAGAATGTCTGATTATAGCCATTTGGAGCTGTAATGTGATTTGAATAAGTGCGCTTTCATTAAATAGGAGACAGTCTTTTTTAGGATTGTGGGGGAAATTGCATATTTCTTTCTCTCATGTAAAGTGTTACGTTTATGTATACTTTTTCCTTCCAAGGCAAATTGGAAATTGGATAATTATTCTTGGGACAAACAAAGTAATTACAATGCAGGGGTTGGGTTGTCATTCTAATGTGATTTTTATTTATTGAAAGTCATGAAGTAAGATTTGTTTCACCTTCTTTTCCTTTCCATGGTTCTCACATTCTCAATCTTTTACAAACAAACAAAGAAATTCAGGCCTCCTAAATGCTATTTATTTTCTAGCTGTTGGTGTTAGATAACCTAATTATACAATAGTCTCTTCCAGACATTTTCTTTTTCTTATAGCTTATAGCTGTCATGTTAGCTGTATCTACTTTAAAAAATAAATACGTGAACATTTTATTCATTCGTATACATACTAATGTTTTTCCCTGAAGGACCATAACATTAAGAAAAAAATTAGCAATCATTTGGTGAAACATCTCTATCTTACATATATATAGTGCCTAAGTTTTGTGGGTTGAATGGCTTTCTTAAAAAACCTTTAGTTTGTTAAAAGACTAGACTTCTAGTTAAGTATCTTTTCCATAGGCTTGTCTTCTCCCAATTCCAAAACCTTTACTTATTAGTGATAAATAGTAAAGGAGAAAACGTTTTTGTTTTGTTTTTGTTTTTCATGTGTTTGCTATGGTGTGGATTGGTTTGTCCCCACAAAAACTCATGTTTAAATTTGATCCTCAGGGTGGGGATGTGTTTGGTTCATGTGAGTGGACCTTTTATGAATAGATTAATGCCTTCCCACTGGAATAAGTGAGTTCTCACTCTCGGAAGGCTGGATTAATTCTCATGGGAATGGGTTAGTTCTTGTGCGAAGGGGTTATTATAAAGCCAACACCTTGGGTCTTGTCTCTTCGGACATGTCTACTTCCCCTTTGAACTTCTGCCATGTTGTGACACAGCATGAAAGCCCTCACCAGAAACCATGAAGGTGCTGGTATCATGCTTCTTGAACTTCTCAGACTAAGGAAGTATGAGCTAAATAGACCTTTATTCCTTATAAATTACCCAGTCTCAGGTATCCTATTAGAGCTCCACAAAATGGACTAAGACACACTGTAAGTACGGACAATCTCTATATTTATAATTACAGTCTTATAGTTATGTTATAGTTTATTAAAGTCCAAGAAAAAATCTATTTTAAAAAACCTTATTTATAAAAATTACTCACATTTTTCTATAAGATAAATCAATTCTTTCATGCTTTTCTCTTGAAAACCCTGATTGCTGAAATACAAAATAATTTTTGGCTACACTTCTTCCTACTCTTCACTTTCTCCTACAATATTTTATGTAATATTTAACTTTTAGCCTTTTTTTCACTGTCCACATTTTTGATGGTAGAAGTAATATTCCCGTTCATTTTTTAAAGGCTTTCCTTTTCTTTTTTTGAATGGCAACCAGGTTTTAACTCACTGAGGACTTCATATTCAGTTTTATCTTATTGTTGCTAACAGAAATATATTTTGATTGAAAATACATTGGTGCACTAGAGAGTGAATTGTAATTTTGGAGAAAGTATTTTCAAAATTATGTTAGTTAGACAAATAATCATAAGTAGGGTTTTTTAGCGAAAGTGTGATTTTTAATTTTTGATTTTTTTGGTCACAGTGTAGTCACACAAAAATATGATGGGGCTGTTATGTCAATCCCCTTTTCCAAGAAGGCATTTGGGTGAATTATGGCATAGCAAGGTTAGGCCTATATTAAGGAACAAAAGTCACAGGTTGCTTCAAGATCATATAGCATCATCCAAAGGTTTTGAGTACTTACTATTGGTAATCTTTTTATAAAGAAAATATGATAGATAGATAGAAATAGAGATAATATGAATATGATAGATGATATGGATATAGACATCATCCACTTGAGAAAAGAAAGATAAATAAATGTAAAAGGCAATATAGACCAAATACATTCTATATTACTAATATGTACTGCAAGGGAACAGGGTCAAATATTTTTGAATTGAGTTATTCTGTACAGTGTGCTATAGTTTTGTAACAGACATACAAAACAATTTGAAACTGCTTGGGTCTTATGTGTAAGTAGTGACATAGCAGGAGATACCAAAATCTAAAGTTATTCAAAACATTAGAGGATTGTGACATACTTTTATGTTGACTGTATAATTTTATTAAAGCATCTAATTTGAATATTATTTGCTTATTTTTTGATGCATGTGGGACAAAAAAGAAATAGCAGTAATAGCAGGAGAGAAGCAAGAAATCTAACAACTTAATGTTTAAGTCAATAATAAGTAGAAAAAGAAAAATGAAGCTCATTCCGAATGATCTGAAACACAGAAAATGACATATATGTAGTGTCTAGCATTCTAATCTTGTTTATCTGATTTACTTAATGATATCAGCAATAGAAATTGCCTACAAATATAAGAGATATCCAAGAAATGAACAGAAATTTTGATTGTTTGATACTGCAGCTTGGTTATAGCTATTTAAAGATCATTGAGGTAGATGAATGATGTAGCCCTGTTACATTGTAATGAGTGATGCATTTCACGTCAGTGCAATGACATTGGGTTTAAGATACCATTCAGTAAAAAATGAAAACCAAAAATTTATTGATTAGTCTACAGATAGTGATTTTAAAGAAACAGCATAATTTAAGAAACATTTTAATCCTTTTCCTTATATAGACTATTAACTTTACAAATATTGAGATTGTTTCTATAGATAGAATAAATTTAAACCTACAAGTAATAAACTGAAAATATATTTCTTACTTTTATCTTTAAGAATTCTGTTAATATTAACCATTTATCAAAAAGAAGTGTCATAAATAAAATATTCCAATGCATTTTGTATTTTTAATGTTAACATGTCAAATACCTTCCTTTAATTTTGACAGCATTTTATGAATTATCTTTCTCGTATAATATAATGAAAATATACTTTTTGAAAGCTAGCATAAGGTGTGAGTGCCCCTGCCTGGTAATATATATTTATTATTTCCTGATTTCCTAATTTTTTCCTACTTCAGCAACGCATAGGAATAAAATATAATTTTATTCACTGCTTATTGCTGAATAAAGGATTTACCATATAAAAATATTTTATTTTTATAGAATTATTACCTGTAGATATAAAATATATATATATATATACACACACACACACACACGCACACACACACACACTACTGGCAATACTATAATCAATTGCAGACCACACTTTAAAAAATTTTATTCTCATGAAAGCATGTAATTCTTGATTAAAAAGATAAGATTTTGTTGTGTTTGAATAATTAAGTTTTCAGCATTAATAAAAGAGCAGTGAATATGCCTTAACTAACAAAAATAAATTGGATGGGAATAAAAGACAAACTTTTCACTTGCAATAAGGAAAAAAATGACAATGATAAAAACTAGCAAAAATATTTAAGTTTGGGTGAAATAGAATAAAAAATTTTAGTGGAGCATAATATCAGAGAAGTAATGTTACCTCTCCCAAAAAGCTAATGAAAATTACTAAAATCATTAAGAAAACTATGCTGGAGGACAAACTCATGAAAGAATTAAAGTTATATCAATATTATTTTCATGTATATAATGAGAGCCACATGGAAAAAATGGAGGTGTTTTATATTATTTCAAAGGCATGTTTTGAATAAAAGACTCAGAGTTGTAAAGAGACAAATGTGGCTTTATGCATTACTCCTTTAGTGCATTATGGTAAGATTTGAAAAGCAGCAGGATGGTGCTTTTCTTGACCCAAAATATCCATAAGGTGCTTAATAGTTTGTTATTAGTTATGCAGTGCCATAACTAATATCAAACTATTAAATGACAGCTTTTAAAATAATCTGAACCTGAAGGATTATCATTTAAAGCTATAATTAACCACTACATGCATACAGCTAATGCATGGATTTATTTATTGATCTATTCTTTCTATAAACAACATGAAAGTAATTAACAAACACAACTACTCCAAGATTTATTTATTATCCTCTCTTTTCCATAAACAGAATGAAAGAATCAGACCACAGGGCTCTACTGGGAAAATCTGGCCCCAGGTGAGGAATATTAATAAGGACTGATGTGCTGACTAGAGTACCATTGAGGCAGCGAAGTCAGGAAGATGAGTCTTCACAGAAAGGGAAAAAAGATTGAAGAAAAAAAAAGCACTATAGAGATGCTTTGCCTGTTTTTCCCTTTTGCTTTAAGTTGATCTTGGTGACATTCTCAGAGTGTAAATATTTGCTCAATTAATCTTGTATGAATAGATGAAAAAAATGCATGATGATATGACAAGTACCTAGGAGACAAGTTGGTTGGCCTTACAAGGATTGCCCTACAGCACCATGCAGAATTAAGATCCCAAACTGTGAAGGAATTTAACTTGTCACTAGAGTATCATTTAATGGTATTGCTGTAAATACACAGCTCCATATCAATCATAGTTAGGCACTTACAATCCCAGAGTATCTGGTCTTTCAATAGCTAGTTTTCCAGAGCCCAAAGAAATCAATATTCCTTTTTACAATAGCCTCAACTGTGTTCATTACCTTGATTTTTTAAAAGATTTCACAGGTGCATATATATGTCAAATCTTACCAAATGATACACTTTACATATATGAAATTTATACTCTCAATAATTTAATAAAGAGGTTTTAAAAAGCCAAGTGCACAGCTAATTAAGTAAATAAATGAAATAGCATTGATCATCAGGATTCATATTTTTTATTTTTATGCAAAGCCTTTGACTATTCAGTTATTTTTTAATATGTTTTACCTCATATTTCACAAGAAATGTGAATGTAACGGTTACATGTAAAGTTCAAAAACTATGTTTTTTCAATTCATTTTATAAAGGAAATTAGGCTAAATAGCCCTTTTAAACATACATATCGGGGAGGAGCCAAGATGGCCGAATAGGAACAGCTCCAGTCTACAGCTCCCAGCGCGAGCGACACAGAAGATGGGTGATTTCTGCATTTCCATCTGAGGTATCGTGTTCATCTCACTAGGGAGTGCCAGACAGTGGGCACAGGTCAGTGGGTGAGTGCACCATGCACCAGCCGAAGCAGAAGCGAGGCATTGCCTCACTCGGGAAGCGCAAGGGGTCAGGGAGTTCCCTTTCCAGGGGTGACAGACTGCACCTGGAAAATCGGGCCACTCCCACCCGAATACTGTGCTTTTCCAATGGGCTTAGGAAACGGTGCCCCAGGAGAGTATAGCCCGCACCTGGCTCAGAGGGTCCTACGCCCACGGAGTCTCACTGATTGCTAGCACAGCAGTCTGAGATCAAACAGCAAGTCAGCAGCGAGGCTGGGGGAGGGGCGCCCGCCATTGCCCAGGCTCACTTAGGTAAACAAAGCAGCCTGGAAGCTTGAACTGGGTGGAGCCCACCACAGCTCAAGGAGGCCTGCCTGCCTCTGTAGGCTCCACCTCTGGGGGCAGGGCACAGACAAACAAAAAGACAGCAGTAACCTCTGCAGACTTAAATGTCCCTGTCTGACAGCTTTGAGGAGAGCAGTGGTTCTCCCAGCACGCAGCTGGAGATCTGAGAACGGGCTGACTGCCTCCTCAAGTGGGTCCCAGACCCCTGACCCCCGAGCAGCCTAACTGGGAGGCACCCCCAGCAGGGGCAGACTGACACCTCACACGGCCGGCCAGGTACTCCAACAGACCTGCAGCTGAGGGTCCTGTCTGTTAGAAGGAAAACTAACAGAAAGGACATCCACACCAAAAACCCATCTGTACATCACCATTATCAAAGACCAAAAGTAGATAAAACCACAAAGATGGGGAAAAAACAGAGCAGAAAAACTGGAAACTCTAAAAAGCAGAGTACCTCTCCTCCTCCAAAGGAACGCAGTTCCTCACCAGCAACGGAACAAAGCTGGACGGAGAATGACTTTGACGAGCTGAGAGAAGAAGGCTTCCAGACGATCAAATTACTCCGAGCTACGGGAGGATATTCAAACCAAAGGCAAAGAAGTTGAAAACTTTGAAAAAAATTTAGAAGAATGTATAACTAGAATAACCAATACAGAGAAGTGCTTAAAGGAGCTGATGGAGCTGAAAACCAAGGCTCGAGAACTACGTGAAGAATGCAGAAGCCTCAGGAGCCGATGCGATCAAATGGAAGAAAGGGTATCAGCCCTGGAAGATGAAATGAATGAAATGAAGCGAGAAGGGAAGTTTAGAGAAAAAAAAATAAAAAGAAACGAGAAAAGCCTCCAAGAAATGTGGGACTATGTGAAAAGACCAAATCTACGTCTGATTGGTGTACCTGAAAGTGACGGGGAGAATGGAAACAAGTTGGAAAACACTCTGCAGGATATTATCCAGGAGAACTTCCCCAATCTAGCAAGGCAGGCCAACATTCAGATTCAGGAAATACAGAGAACGCCACAAAGATACTCCTCAAGAAGAGCAACTCCAAGACACATAATTGTCAGATTCACCAAAGTTGAAATGAAGGAAAAAATGTTAAGGGCAGCCAGAGAGAAAGGTGGGGTTACCCTCAAAGGGAAACCCATCAGACTAACAGCGGATCTCTTGGCAGAAACCCTACAAGGCAGAAGAGAGTGGGGGCCAATATTCAACATTCTTAAAGAAAAGAATTTTCAACCCAGAATTTCATATCCAGCCAAACTAAGCTTCATAAGTGAAGGAGAAATAAAATACTTTACAGACAAGCAAATGCTGAGAGATTTTGTCACCACCAGGCCTGCCCTAAAAGAGCTCCTGAAGGAAGCGCTAAACATGGAAAGGCACAACCGGTACCAGCCACTGCAAAATCATACCGAAATGTAAAGACCATCGAGACTAGGAAGAGACTGCATCAACTAACGAGCAAAATAACCAGCTAACATCATAATAACAGGATCAGATTCACACATAACAATATTAACTTTAAATGTAAATGGACTAAATGCTCCAATTAAAAGACACAGACTGGCAAACTGGATAAAGACTCAGGACCCATCAGTGTGCTGTATTCAGGAAACCCATCTCACGTGCAGAGACACACATAGGCTCAGAATAAAAGGATGGAGGAAGATCTACCAAGCAAATGGAAAACAAAAAAAGGCAGGGGTTGCAATCCTAGTCTCTGATAAAACAGACTTTAAACCAACAAAGATCAAAAGAGACAAAGAAGGCCATTACATAATGGTAAAGGGATTAATTCAACAAGAAGAGCTAACTATCCTAAATATATATGCACCCAATACAGGAGCACCCAGATTCATAAAGCAAGTCCTGAGTGACCTACAAAGAGACTTAGACTCCCACACATTAATAATGGGAGACTTTAACACCCCACTGTCAACATTAGACAGATCAACGAGACAGAAAGTCAACAAGGATACCCAGGAATTGAACTCAGCTCTGCACCAAGTGGACCTAATAGACATCTACAGAACTCTCCACCCCAAATCAACAGAATATACATTTTTTTCAGCACCACACCACACCTATTCCAAAATTGACCACATACTTGGAAGTAAAGCTCTCCTCAATAAATGTAAAAGAACAGAAATTATAACAAACTATCTCTCAGATCACAGTGCAATCAAGCTAGAACTCAGGATTAAGAATCTCACTCAAAACCGCTCAACTACATGGAAACTGAACAACCTGCTCCTGAATGACTACTGGGTACATAACGAAATGAAGGCAGAAATAAAGATGTTCTTTGAAACCAACGAGAACCAAGACACAACATACCAGAATCTCTGGGATGCATTCAAAGCAGTGTGTAGAGGGAAATTTATAGCACTAAATGCCCACAAGAGAAAGCAGGAAAGATCCAAAATTGACACCCTAACATCACAATTAAAAGAACTAGAAAAGCAAGAGCAAACACATTCAAAAGCTAGCAGAAGGCAAGAAATAACTAAAATCAGAGCAGAACTGAAGGAAATAGAGACACAAAAAACCCTTCAAAAAATAAATGAATCCAGGAGCTGGTTTTTTGAAAGGATCAACAAAATTGATAGACCGCTAGCAAGATTAATGAAGAAAAAAAGAGAGAAGAATCAAATAGATGCAATAAAAAATGATAAAGGGGATATCACCACCGATCCCACAGAAATACAAACTACCATCAGAGAATATTAAAAACACCTCTACGCAAATAAACTAGAAAATCTAGAAGAAATGGATAAATTCCTCAACACATACACTCTCCCAAGACTAAACCAGGAAGAAGTTGAATCTCTGAATAGACCAATAACAGGAGCTGAAATTGCGGCAATAATCAATAGCTTACCAGCCAAAAAAAGTCCAGGACCAGATGGGTTCACAGCCGAATTCTACCAGAGGTACAAGGAGGAGCTGGTACCATTCCTTCTGAAACTATTCCAATCAATAGAAAAAGAGGGAATCCTCCCTAACTCATTTTATGAGGCCAGCATCATCCTGATACCAAAGCCTGGCAGAGACACAACAAAAAAAGAGAATTTTAGACCAATATCCTTGATGAACATTGATGCAAAAATCCTCAATAAAATACTGGCAAACCGAATCCAGCAGCACATCAAAAAGCTTATCCACCATGATCAAGTGGGCTTCATCCCTGGAATGCAAGGCTGGTTCAATATATGCAAATCAATAAATGTAATCCAGCATATAAACAGAACCAAAGACAAAAACCACATGATTATCTCAATAGATGCAGAAAAGGCCTTTGACAAAATTCAACAGCCCTTCATGCTAAAAACTCTCAATAAATTAGGTATTGATGGGACGTATCTCAAAATAATTAGAGCTATTTATGACAAACCCACAGCCAATATCATACTGAATGGGCAAAACCTGGAAGCATTCCCTTTGAAAACTGGCACAAGACAGGGATGCCCTCTCTCACCACTTCTATTCAACATAGTGTTGGAAGTTCTGGCCAGGGCAATTAGGCAAGAGAAGGAAATCAAGGGTATTCAATTAGGAAAAGAGGAAGTCAAATTGTCCCTGTTTGCAGATGACATGATAGTATATCTAGAAAACCCCATTGTCTCAGCCCAAAATCTCCTTAAGCTGATAAGCAACTTCAGCAAAGTCTCAGGATACAAAATCAATGTACAAAAGTCACAAGCATTCTTATACATCAATAACAGACAAACAGAGAGCCAAATCATGAGTGAACTCCCATTCACAATTGCTTCAAAGAGAATAAAATACCTAGGAATCCAACTTACAAGGGATGTGAAGGACCTCTTCAAGGAGAACTACAAACCACTGCTCAAGGAAATAAAAGAGGATACAAACAAATGGAAGAACATTCCATGCTCATGGGTAGGAAGAATCAATATCATGAAAATGGCCATCCTTCCCAAGGTAATTTACAGATTCAATGCCATCCCCATCAAGTTACCAATGACTTTCTTCACAGAATTGGAAAAAACTACTTTAAAGTTCATATGGAACCAAAAAAGAGCCCGCATCACCAAGTCAATCCTAAGGCAAAAGAACAAAGCTGGAGGCATCACGCTACCTGACTTCAAACTATACTACAAGGCTACAGTAACCAAAACAGCATGGTACTGGTACCAAAACAGAGATATAGATCAATGGAACAGAACAGAGCCGTCAGAAATAATGCCACATATCTACAACTATCTGATCTTTGACAAACCTGAGAAAAACAAGAAATGGGGAAAGGATTCCCTATTTAATAAATGGTGCTGGGAAAACTGGCTAGCCATATGGAGAAAGCTGAAACTGGATCCCTTCCTTACACCTTATACAAAAATCAATTCAAGATGGATTAAAGACTTAAACGTTAGACCTAAAACCATAATAACCCTAGAAGAAAACCTAGGCATTACCATTCAGGACATAGGCATGGGCAAGGACTTCATGTCTAAAACACCAAAAGCAATGGCAACAAAAGCCAAAATTGACAAATGGGATCTGATTAAACTAAAGAGCTTCTGCACAGCAAAAGAAACTACCATCAGAGTGAACAGGCAACCTACAAAATGGGAGAAAATTTTCGCAACCTACTCATCTGACAAAGGGCTAACATCCAGAATCTACAATGAACTCCAACAAATTTACAAGAAAAAAACAAACAACCCCATCAAAAAGTGGGCGAAGGACATGAACAGACACTTCTCAAAAGAAGACATTTATGCAGCCAAAAAACACATGAAAAAATGCTCATCATCACTGGCCATCAGAGAAATGCAAATCAAAACCACAATGAGATACCATCTCACACCAGTTAGAATGGCAATCATTAAAAAGTCAGGAAACAACAGGTGCTGGAGAGGATGTGGAGAAATAGGAACACTTTTACACTGTTGGTGGGACTGTAAACTCGTTCAACCCTTGTGGAAGTCAGTGTGGCGATTCCTCAGGGATCTAGAACTAGAAATTCCATTTGACCCAGCCATCCCATTACTGGGTATATACCCAAAGGACTATAAATCATGCTGCTATAAAGACACATGCACACGTATGTTTATTGCCGCATTATTCACAATAGCAAAGACTTGGAACCAACCCAAATGTCCAACAATGATAGACTGGATTAAGAAAAGGTGGCACATATACACCATGGAATACTATGCAGCCATAAAAAATGATGAGTTCATGTCCTTTGTAGGGACATGGATGAAATTGGAAATCATCATTCTCAGTAAACTATCGCAAGAACAAAAAACCAAACACCGCATGTTCTCACTCATAGGTGGGAACTGAACAATGAGAACACATGGACACAGGAAGGGGAACATCACACTTCGGGGACTGTTGTGGGGTGGGGGGAGGGGGGAGGGAGAGCATTGGGAGATATACCTAATGCTAGATGACGAGTTGGTGGGTGTAGCGCACCAGCATGGCACATGTATACATATGTAACTTACCTGCACGTTGCGCACATGTACCATAGAGCCTAAAGTATTATAATAATAATAATAATAATAATAATAATAATAATAATAAAACAAAAAACATACATATCATCATTCACCTTGGTTTTAAGTTGTTTTTCTTGACTATCTGAAGATGGCTATACTTAATATTGTCTAAGTGACTGGGGGCATGTGTTAAAAATATGTACATTTCTACTGCCTTTGCTATTAGTAAAGCACATTTAAATGAGTAAGAAGAGAGAGAATTTTTCAAACATAGCTTATTGCCCATGTGATATTAAAATTTGGTTTTCTCGGTTTTCATGGGAAGATTTAGGTAAATTAGTATTTTACATAGGATGTATCTACAAAAACTGTGTCAGCTATTAAATTATTCTACCTTGAATTGTGATTTTATTACATGTAATGCATGCTTATTTTGGAAATGTGTTATAAAAACCATTGATACTTTGCCCTACTGGAGATGATGATTCTTACTAGCATTCTGATAAACTATAAGTCCATGGAGTTTATCACAAAATCAATTTTACATTATTTTGGAAACAAAATTTCCTATATATTTTTGATTCTATATGTTATCTTTATAAGAAAAAATAATAAAGTTTCTTAATGTCAAATTTTAATAATCAAAATATATCTATTAGGCACATTGCATACATTTTTAAAAGCCAAGTAAACCCTGTAGTAAATAGAAAAAAAAATTAAAATAACAAGATAAATATTATATATTTATTTATTTATTAGAAATTTGACACTTAAAATGGTGACAGCTTTTGCATATGACTACATTAAAACAATTTAAGTTAATTTAAGTAAAGGAAAGGCATTCAAGCGTCAACTGTTATTTATACTCAAATTATCTGACTGTTTTATGTTGTGACATTTGGTCTTTGCAAAACACTCAAAATATAAGTCATTGCTCTGTAACCTCACAGTCAGCTTTATATTATGGCAGTCATGAATGCCAGTTTGTACCCAAGGTTCATAGATCCTACTGCCTTTTTCAACAGGCCAATTACAGGATTCTCACAAGATTTCTGATTCACTTATAGTGAATTTAGGTGAATTGGAATATAAACCAAATTCTCTGAAATATCTAACTATAAAGTTGCAATAAAAGAGACATGGTGTGGCAAGAATTACACTGCAGAGATCTTTATTACATTCAATGGTTGACATCCTGGGCTGGTCCTAATTAAAACATTGGCCTGTAGAAGCCAAAAGTAACTTCCAAGGCCTAACAAGCACATCATTCTGTGGCATATGGCATTCATTCTTGAGAGTAAGGAATAATCAGTAGTAGAGTGGGCATCCTCTTCATCATAGGTCCCTGGGACTGAGGGTTAGCTGTGCACTGATATAGTGTACCTATAATGAATCAACAAACATAGATCTTTCTCAAACTTTAGTTCAACTAAAAGTCACTTTTGACACATGTTAAAAAAAACATCAATACTCAAGCTCGGTTCCCAGAGATTATAATTGAGGGCTTTTCGAAAGGAGCTCAAAAATCTGTGTTTTTAACAAGCAGTGTCTATAGTTCCACCACACTTTATGAAACTGCTTTATAGGAAGCTTGCAAAGTATAGGGAATTAGGAACTGTCAAAAGACATACAATGTGATCCTTGCACCTAAGTGGCTTACAGCCTCTTTGTGGGACAAGTCATGTACACAATCTAAGTCAGTTATTAGTGACAAGTTCTTACAAGTGCCACATTACAGGTTGTGAGTTCTAGTTGAAATCCTATAATTAAGCACTCACTCAGGCTGGAATTGCCAGGGAAATCAGGAAATAATAGAGGAAAGGGTAAAGAAAATTTCAGGTGGAATGACCTGTATATACAGAATAGAGAGATGCATGGGCCTGGCATATTTAAGAGGACAACTCTTGGATAGATGCTTGAATAAATTAATATAATAGATTGAACAATATATTATAAAGAGAGGAGTATATATTGTATTAACAGAGGAATTTGTATAGGAGTATATATTGCTGTAGTGGGGGATTTTGAGACACTCTAAAGATGTAGCTGACTAACCATCTAGCCATCTATTTAATCTAGGGTTTGGCAAACTTTTTCTGTAAATATTTTACACTTTGTGGGCCATGTATGTCTCTTTTGCATATTCTTCCTTGTTTATGTTTTCTGTATATATGTATGTATGCATGTGTTTTATACATATATATTTTTTAATTTTTTAAATATGTAAAGGAATTCTTCACTCAAATACTGAACCAAAATAGGCTCAAGGGCCAAACCACAGTTTACTGACCCCTGATCTTATCCATCCAGCTTCTGGCTTCTTCAACAAAGGGTTTAAAGAAACTTGGAGAAATAAAATATGTATGTTACAAATATTAAATGTATAATAAAAAATTAGCAAGTAAAAAAAGTCAATACCTAATAAGGGAAAACTAACAAAAATATCAAAATATACTAAAGTCAACAAGCATAGTTACTATATTTGAGCTTAAGAATTTGGTTTCAGGCTTTTAGAAACCCAGTCAAAAATTTGGCCAGTTACTTAGGTCTTATATATTAGGGCAATAAGACAGGCCAGTCTCCCTTCTTAGCATTCTTTTCTAAAGCAGTGCCTCACATAGGACTTCACTCTCTTCAACAGCTTCTGTAAACCAAATGCAAATAAGCCTGTTTTGAAATAATTTTCTGATGAAAGCTGAGAACGTAAAACATAAATGCCCAGGAAGGCAGTTATGAAGAATATTAAGGATTGTGGCCCAAATATAGAGTCTTAAGTTTCTAGGCTGATTCAAGAAGAAAACATAAAATATGAATTGGATATTTGTCAAATAATTATATACATATATTTTCCACTTTGATTTACAGGGAATTTTAAATCAATTGCTTCTTTTTGTCTAATTATATAAAGTTACCTACTTCTTATACAAAACTTGGAAAAGAAAAGGAAAAATCATTAGTAATCTTACTACTTTGAATAAAATTCCTGTTAATATTTTGATGATTTCCTCTTATTTTACATACATTTTATAACTCTATAAATGTATTTTAGTGTTATCATTTAACTTATGCAAATATTCCAGTAACGTTTCATTTTTTGGCCTTTTCCATTTTTGCCAATGTTGGAATAAATACAGTAAATATTTTTTAATGTTGGAATAAATACAGTAAATAGACTTCTAAAAAAAATGAAATTTCTATACTAAAGTCTATAGCATTCTAAAGTATTTAAATGTTATTTCCATTTACGATTAAAATTTTTTTCCATTTTACTCTTTCACCAGAAGTTATGAAAGTGCCTATTTACAGAAATGTAACTCCTTGTTCCACTTATCACTACTAAGGAGTTACATTGCTGTAAACTTTTGATAACTATAGGAAAAAAAATAGTACCAATTTCCATTTCTGTTATTACTAGTACCAAATAATTCATTTTTCTCTTTTATTTCTAATTATGCATATTTTTCTCTCATTTATATTTTAAAAGCCTAGTATTTTTAATCAATTTTTCGAGATCTTTCCATGCTAAGGATTTTAATCTTTTGTCATATTTTTTAATCATGTTTATCTAATGGATGATTTACTTTTCAGATTTATTTTGTTTTGACTTAGAAAAAGTAGTAATTTCAATACAGTCAAATCACTTTCTTTATGATTTCTTCTACTGACTTCTAAAGAATGAAGCCCTTACTCAGCAAGATGTCAGACTCATACCATCTGCTTCCTCCATTCCCCATTTTGTGGTTTGAATATTTACAATTATCTTTTCAATCCATCTGAGATTTTTTTTTGTATGGTATTCTATAAAGAATTAAGTGGACATTTTTTTCCAAAATAATTAAATAATTTTCTATATATGGAAAAATATATCCTTCCCATTGATTTATGATGCCTTAAATTATGTATTATATTTTAAGTATGCTTAAAATCTTAGTATATTATATATGAATTAAATAGATGACTTGCTTTCATCTTTGTTTCACAATATAGTTCATTTGGCTTATAATTAGTGGATCACCTTGACAGAGTCTAGGTGACTGATGGTCTTATTTTTAATCTGCAGATTTTCATTTTCTTGTCATTTTTTAGGGGTTGGAGTGGGTAATTTGAAAAGACATGTCAGAAATAACTACGTAGTTAAAAACCTTTGTGAAAAGCCAAAAATTTTATCCTTCAAAAGCAGGCTACTTCTGGTCTGCAGCAATGACTCTACATCATTATAGAGAAATATGCTTATCTTAATTGCTATGAAATGGGAGCATAGAAGTCAACTGAAAGCAGTTTCAAGTCATTGAAATGAATTTGTTTGTTTTAGGGCAGTTCAGAGAAGAGTTGCATTTTGCATAGCTTGAGATTATCATCTGATCTCTGATGACCATTCTTGCTGAACTTGTCTTTTGCAATGCTATTAACACACAGATTATATTCAGGCAGCTAATTGCAGGGCTTCTATGTTCAACTCAAGTTTACTGCAGACTTTTTGTCCAGAAATTCAAAAACCTAGCAGTAGTCATTGACAAGTGCAAAGAATATGTTATTTTTGGCTTATTTATAACTTTGACCACATACAATATTGAAAGCAGTTTCTCTAATTATTCTTCATTAATGATTGCACTAAGAATCCAATAGGTAATTTATAAGCAAAGGAATGGTTTTGTCATTTCAAGGAAGATGACTTCTTTATTTTACTTAAATTGTAGTGTGAGTTTTCCAGGTAAGGTCACAGCAAAATTACAGTTAACAAGGTGACAATAATTAGACCCCTTGAAGTTTTAAACAACGGCAAAATAATCTTAATTGTTGTTTCAATGTAAGCTTTCCAGCAAAACAAGCTATTTGAGGATAGATTTTTAAACTTTAGACTGAAAATCTCTTGGGTATGTCAAATCTAAAGCACTTACATGAAGGCATGGGAAACCTGGGAAAAATAAGCTTCATGGATGACTTTTGGTTTCTGTGTTCCTACAATTTCTCTTCTCCTTAGGACATAATTTCAGTGCCTAGGTTTAATCTCATTATTGGTCCTGAGTCCCCCACAAGGAGTTATGTTTGAGTTTTGAATGATATATAATATATATATATATTTTTTTGAGATATATATATATTATATATATATAATATATATATTTTATATATATATATATAGAGAGAGAGAGAGAGAGAGATGGAGTCCTGCTTTATTGCCAGGCTGGAGTGCAGTGGCACAATCTCAGCTCACTGCAACCTCTGCCTCCCGGGATCAAGTGATACTCCTGCCTCAGCCTCTCAAGTAACTGGGACTACAGGTGCCCGCCACCATGCCTGGCTAATTTTTGTATTTTTAGTAGAGATGGGGTTTCACCATGTTGGCCAGGATGGTCTCGATCTCTTGACCTTGTGATCTGTCCGCCTCAGCCTCCCAAAGTGCAGAGAGTACAGGCGTGAGCCACGGCACCTGTCCTAATGTTATAATTCTTTAATAAAATTAAAATTACATACATAATTGGTAGTCTCTTCAGGATTCTATTTTGTTTTTTTTCTCTCATGAAACTATTTAAAGCTCATTTGTCAAATCAGGAACTGGAAAGATAAGGTGTACATTTACCTGCAGTTGAGACATAAAAAACCTGTTTTAAAACCAAAAAATGTTTTAAAATATTTATAACAATTGGAGGCAGGTATTGTCTTTTACTTACAAGATTTAGGAAAGCTTCTCTCCATTTAATTCTTTGCTTCCTAATCTCATCAATCTAAACAAGTTGTGAACATTCTGAAGAGCCACCTTATCAAATGAGTGGAAAATGATTCATTCAGAAACTACAGTAAATCCTTACTTAAGGTCATTGCTGGGTTCTTGGAAACTGCCACTTCAAAGGAAATTACATATAATAAAACCAACTTTCCCATAGGCTAATTGATATAAACAAGAGCTAAGTTCTTAGGGCATATTTCTGGTCAGAGAAACATTACCAAACTTCTAAATAAAGACCCAGAACAATTCTAACATCAAACATTGAAATAAATGTGACCTATGCATACTTTTAAGAAAGATAAATAAAAACAAATAAGGTAATTATTTACTCAATTTTGGTGAATTAGTGAGTGACAGTGATTGTGGTGGTGAGTCCACTGAAGGAATAAAGGTTTACAAAGTGAAAATTTTAAGGAGCACCCCTTCCCGCCATGCAGTTCAAAATCAAACAATGAAAAATATGGCAGACTAGAGGAGAGCTTTAGTACCCCATCATTTCTTGTTGCATTTGTAGGATTATTATCTACTTTAAGAATTTTTATTTTACAATCATTTGTATTCATTCGTTTATTTTCCAACCAGCTTATTCTAGTTCAGGGTTTTGGGTGGCTGGAGCCTATCCCTGCAGCTCAGGGAGCAAGGTGGGAACTGAGCCTAATGGGACACTATTCCATCGCAGGGCACACACACCCCACACACTCACTCAGACGGAGGTCATTCAGACATGTCAATTCACGTAATGTGCACATCTTTGGGATGTGGAAGGAAATGAATATTCAGAGAAAACCCATGAGAGAAGTACATGTACACTCCAAACAGACAGTGGCTCTGGCCAGAAATTATTTTTTTTTTCTCATCAACATTATAATAAAACAACATTGAACAAAACAATTTTATTTGAGGACCTACTGTATACTAAACTATATTTCATAGAAGGCTAATTAAAATGTAGTCTGTAACACTGTTTGCTAAAGGAGAGAAAAACAGCACTATAATCTCTAGACCTACTCTATAAGCCACCTGTGTTGTTTTATATATTCAGAACATAACTACTATTATTTTTACACACACACACATCCACCTGTTCACCACTCCCCTCCCACACACACATACACACACAGCCCAAAAGGTTGAGTGTACGACCCAAGCTAGACCAGTCAATCATGGCATCCCACACGAACCCCATCAATTGGCCCAATAATGAACATGTCACTTGTATTTTTAGTAGAGACGGGGTTTCACCACATTGACCAGGCTGGTCTCGAACTCCTGAACTCAGGTGATCCACCCACCTCAGCCTCCCAAAGTGCTGGGATTACAGGTGTATTATTAACTGGAATCCTTTTCCAGGGTTTTTATAAGGGAAACTTGTTAGAAGGGGATCTCTTTCCCCTTGAGTCTAGGCTTTATGAATGAAAGCCCAGAAGTACATGTAGTGTTGGGTTCTGGAGATAACCAGACTGGTAGAATAAAGTCAATGAGAAGGTGAGTGGCCTAGAAAGATTACAAATACTGTTCGAATTCTTGGACCTTGTACTCATCAAGAAATTTCTCATTGCTCACCACTCTCCCACCCTCCCACCCTTCTGATCTCCAGTGTCTATTACTCCACACTCTATTTCCATGTATACATGTTATTTCGTGTCCACTTGTGAGAACATGTGGTATCTGACATTCTGCTTCTGAGCTGTTTCACTTATGATGATGGCTTCCAGTTTCATCCATGTTGCTGCAACAATCATGATTTTATTCTTTTTATGGGTGGATAGTATTCCATTGAATAGTACACACATTTCTTTATCCATTCATCCATTGGTGGATACATAGGTTGGTTCCATATCTATGCTATTAGAAATACTGCTGTAATAATCATACAAGTACAGGTATCTTTTTAATATAACTATTTCTTTTCTTCTGGGTAGATACTCAATAGTGGGATTGCTGGATCATATGGTAGCTCCATTTTTAATGTTTTGAAGAACCTCTATACTGTTTTCCATAATAGCCGTGCCACTTTAAATTTTCTCTAGCTATGTATATGCATTCCTTTTTCTCTGTATCTTTGCCAACATCTGTCATTTTTTGACTTTTTAATGATAGCCATTTTAACAGATAAAAGGTGATATTTTATTGTGAATTTAATTGCATTTCTGTGATGATTAGTAGAGCTGAGCAGTTTTTCACATGTTTCTTGGCCATTTGCATATCTTCTTTTGAAAAATATCTATGCATGTCCTTTGCCTACTTCTTAGTGGGCTCATTTGATTTGTTTTTTGTGGGTTTGTTGTTGTTGTTGTTAGTTGTTAGAGTTCCTCATAAATTCTGAATAACAGTACCCTGTCAGATGCATAGTTTGCAAATATTTTCTCCCATCCTGCAGGTTATCCGTTCATGCTGTTGATTATTTCTTTTGCTGTGCAGAAGCTTTTTAGTTTAATTAAGTCCCATTTGACTATTTTGGCGCTTGTGCTTTTTAAGTCTTAGTCATGAATTATTTGCCTAGAACAATGTCCAGAAGAGCTTCACTAGGTTTTTTTATAGTATTGTAATAGTTTCAGGTCTTACATTAAAGTCTTCAAGGCTGGGTGTGGTGGCTCACACCTGTAATCCCAGCACTTTGGGAGGCCGAGGTGGGTGGATCACCTGAGGTCAGGAGTTTGAGACCAGCCTGGTCAATGTGGTAAAACCCCATCTCTACCAAAAATACAAAAATTAGCCAGGCATGGTGGTGGGTGCCTGTAATCCCAGCTACTTGGGAGGCTGAGGCAAGAGAATCACTTGAACCCGAGAGGTGAGGTAGCAGTGAGCCGAGACCGTGCCATTGCACTCCAGCCTGGGCAACAAGAGTGAAACTCCATCACAAACAAATAAACAAATAAATAAATAGTCTTCAATCTGATTTGAGTTGATTGTTGTGTTTTGGTGACAGATAGGGTCCAATTTCATTCTTCTGTATATGGCAATCCAATTTTCCCAGCACCATTTATTCAAAATGGTGACTAGCAGGAGTAGCTATACTTGTATCAGATAAAATAGACTTTAAATCAAAAATAGCAAAAAGAAAGACAATGAAGGTCATTATGTACTGATAAAGGTATCAATTCAACAAGAGGATATAACAGTTCTAAATATGTATGCACTCAACACTGGAGCACAGAGATTCATAAAAACATGTATTACTAGACCTAAAGAAAAAGATACATATATAATAATAGTGATTGTCTTCAAGACCCCACTTACAGCATTAGACAGACCATCCAAACAGAAAACCAACAAAGAAACACTGAGCTTAAATTTGACTTTAGACCAAATGGACCTAACAGACATTTACAGAACACTTTACCCAACAACTGCAGAATATAAATTCTTCTCATCAGTGCATGGAACATTCTCCAATACAGGCAATACAATAGGCCACAAAAAGGTCTCAATAAATTTTAAAAAATTGAAATCATGTCAGGTATCTTCTCAAACCACAGAAGAATAAAAATAGAAATCAACTCCAAGAGGAATGCGCAAAAACTATACAAATACATGGAAATTAAACAACACACTCTTGAATGATATCTGGGTCGGCAACCAAATTAAGCCAGAAATTTTTAAAAAGTTGACACAAATGAAGATGGAAACACTACATACCAGAATCTCTGGGATACAGCAAAAGCAGTGCTAAGAGGGAAGTTTATAGCATTAAATGCTTTTGGTTTCCCTTTGCATGAAATATCTTTTACCTTCAGTCTCTAAGTGTCTTTACCAGTAAGGCAAGTTTCTTGTAAGCAGCATAGAGTTGGTTCATGTTTTTTAAAAAAACGCATTCAGCCAATCTATATCTTTTAAGTGTTAACTTTAATCCATTTACATTCAAGGTTAACATTGAAATGTGAGATTTTGTTCCTGCCATAATGTTGCTATCTAGTTGTTTTGTGGATTCTTTGATTCTTTTTTTTTTCTCTTTGTATTCATGTTTGTGGTTTGATGGAGTTCTGTTGTGAAATAAGTTTTCCAAGCTTTTTGCTTTTTTGTCTCAGGAATATCAATTATTTGTAAGTTCAGTCACTTAGTGTACTCCCATACTTCTCAGAGGCTTTGTTCACTCTTTTCTATTATTTCTTTTTTATCTTTGACCTGATTAATTTGAAAGACTTGTCTTCAAGTTCTGAGATTCTCTCTTCTGCTTGGTCTAGTCTATCATTGCAGCTGTCAACTGTATTTTGTAATTCTTTCAATGAATTTTTTTATTCCAAAAGTTCTGTTTTTTTTAAGGTATCTGTTTCCTTGATAAATTCTCATTCATTTCTTGAATTAACTTTCTGATTATTTTGGTTTTCATATTTTTCTTGGATCTCATTGAGCTTCTTTAAAATCAATAATTTTTATTTTTTTATCTGGCATTTTGAAAATTTTATTTTGTTTAGAATCCATTGCTAACCAGTTACTATATTTCTTCAGGACTGTCAAAATACCCTGTTTTTTATAGTTCTAGTATTATTATGCCGATTTATTCATACCTGGAGAAATAGTCACATTGTTTATGAGCATATTTTCATTGGAGCAGGTTTTTTTTTTTTTTTCCTTTGGATGTGACTATAATGTGTGTTGAGTTGTCATTTGGCTTGTTTCTGGGTGTGTTCAGTGGCATAGACTCTATATGATTTCCCTGATTATAAATAACCTTAGTGTGGTGGCTTTCTCAAATGCTGTATATGATAACAACGTACTGAGTGGGTCAGTGGTCTCCAGGCCTCCTGAGTAGCCAGTGTTTCATGGGCAATTGTGGTAGCAAAGTCTGTCTTCTTTCCAAGCACTGTGCACTTGTGTCAGCAGATGTTGTAATGGGCTGTGTGGGTTGACCTCCTTGCTAGTGGGTGGCACTTGCAGATGAGAGCCAGCTGCAGTGGGTGGGAGTATAGTTTATGGTTAATCTTTGTTAACCAGAATAATTAGTCAGGTGTCCCCAGTGATGGGTTAGGTCATGGACTGCTCAGCGCTCCCGGTCCTGTGCAGGGAGGACAAAGTTACGCTGGGCTGGGCTGGGAAAGCCTGCACTCAAGTCCAATGATGGGCACAAGTGCTGGCCACAATGGGGGTCAGAGGACAGTCCTCGGGCCTCTGGAGAAATGCCCCAGCAAGGGGTGGAGCAACCACTGCTGTGTCAAAGACCCAGCATGGAGAAAGAGGTGCAGCCTGGTTTCCACAGCGTAGCAAGTGGCATTGGGACCTGATGCACTGTCATACTGCCAATCTGGCAGGGCTTCCTCCCACCACCTAAAGCTGGTGCTAAGTCAGAATACTTAGCCAAGTCACACACAATTTGCCTTCAGACCACGTAACTGCCCAAGGTGCAAAATTCGCCACCCGGGTCAAAACCACACCTCTCAGGCTAAAACCCTCTCAGTCCAGTCCCACAAAGGGGAAGCACACAACTTGAGGGCCCATGCTGGAGCCCATCCCACAGTCACCTCTCAGTTCTGGCTTTGAGAGTTCCTCCCCAGTTCAAGACAAGATCACAAAACCCAGCCCAAGACACTCTGAAGCAGTGACTGTCATCCTTGCTAGCTGCTTAGGTTCCCATACAGCCCTCTCTGAGCTAGGATTAGTGTGGCACCCAGGTATGAGATCCTTCCTAGTGTCATTCCTGCTCCGTCTCTCTGCTACTCCCCAAGTCAGATCTGGGGTGTGGTAGGGTCAGGACGCTCCCCTGTGGCCTGGATTGTCTGGCTACCTGGTGGGAATGTGTATTGCAGAGACACTCACCTGCTCTCACACACTAGGAATTTACTCACAATTTTCTGCTGGATCTCACCACAGAGGATTCTGCCCATTTTCTTTTTTCTGTTATCCAAAATTTTCTTTTGCTTTTATGTTGAACTCCTGTGTTCCTTCTCGGATAAAAGTTCACAGTATCAATCTCTACACACTATTTTGCTATTTCCAATTGGGTGAGGTGTGCTAACAAACTTCCATTCTACCATCTGGGGAAAAACACTCAAGAAAGAGAAACACCTCTGTCTTTGTTGTGCACTTGTGGAGAGAGAGAAAATGAGCTTTTTGGTCTCATCTTATAGGGACACCAATCCTGTTGATAGGAAACCCACCTCATGACTTCATTTAACCTTTATCACTTCCTCATAGGCCCCATCTCCAAATATATTTGGGGTTAGAGCTTCAACATATGAATTTTTGAGAGGGACACAAACATTCCATCCATAACAAAAACTATAGGGTAAGGACTCCGTTAGGATAAATTCAAGCCTTTATAGGACTACATCATTAGGTCAAATGGGGCCTCCCACAATGATTTTCATGAAATAAAAATAGATTTAAAGAAAATGTAGATTTCATAAGCTCTGCCACCTCTTACATGTTACATTTTACCTAACTCAGGCTAGAGGGATCACAGAAGATATAATTATATAAATGAATATATAGAATAACTGTGGGTCAAAGATTTATTAAATTATAACCACATATCTAAACTGACTGATAGCAGGTATTTTGGCTCGAAAAATATAAAAGCACTGAGCTAAAGCATATCTGTCTTCTCAGAGAGCTGAATTAGGATAAGAAGAAATAAATGCTTGTTGTATGATTCTGGTAGCCCATGGCTGATTATGTTGGATTGATGGAGAACTGAGTGAACGAGTTTCCCTTTCCTGAGCCTATTTTTAAATGATGGAGAGAAATACAAGTTTTATGACTAGACATCATAAAATTATGATAATGATTGAATCTATTTCCTGAAACCATATGTCTTACAGATATGTAATTTTGAAATACAAAAAATTTTAACATGTCAGTATCTTTTAATTCAGGGTCACATCCAGGCATATTTCAGGAGAATTTTATTAAATGCTAGAAAGACTAGAATATCCATGTCTGGAATAAAATTATAGTCAGTTTAATGCAGTGATTCTTAATCTTTTTGCACATTAAAATCACCTGGGAAGCTGTTAAAAAATACCCAATATCTGTTTCCCACCCCAAATTAATAAAATCAGCGTCTAGAAATAGGATCAGGCATTTAAAAAAAAATGTTTTTGGTTAATTTTATTTTACAGAAAATCACTGTCCTAATGTGGAGAAGCAATTAAGTCATTGTCTAAGGCAGCAAATAGTTTAATTCCTTGTTCTAAAATTAGAAGGTCCAGCTTGTGTAGACCAACATATTCTTGTCAGCCAACTTCATATGAGGTGCAAAGCTCACTGAAGTGTCAAGACAAATCAGCAGTCAAAAGGAATCAAACATTATTGAGTGGCAACTGAAAATCTCAACCCACATTTGGAATGGTCTTAGAGAAGTGTTATTTCCTGGAACTAAATGGAGATTGGAGACATTCAGTGTGGTTTTCTGTTTGTAAACTCCATTGAGGGGATAATTCTTACTAATTAGTTCCCTTTGGAAAAGTAATTGGGAGATTTAGTCATAAGCAGCAAACACAGGAAATTCACTGCAACTTAGAACCTGAACTTTAATCAAATATCCCTTCAGGGACTCGAGTCTTTATAAAAGAATATCCTGTTTTTTCCTGGACACTAGGCAATGAAAAAGAGGATCACATCCTGGGATGCCTTTTGGTGCATTACCAAATAAGGAGTAAAATTTGTGGTGACCATTTGAAATACTTTCTTTTCCTATTTGCATATGATTTCTATAATCCTTTAGGAATAACTTTGCCATAATCATCTTCTGTTAAATCCTTACAATAAGGCAAAGACATAGGGATGCTGAAGTGTTCAGTTTTTTCCAGTAAGTAAAGGGAACCATTAAAATTTTCTGAGCAAGTAAGTTACATGCATAGAGAAGTTAAGGAAGTTGACTTTAGAAAGATATAGTCGAAAAAGGAGAAAAAATAGGCAAAGAGATCAGCTATAAAATCATCATAGTAACTATTCCAAAGCAGAGAGGACTTCAATATAATCTTTCTCTCTCTCTCTCACACACACACACACACACACACACACACACACACACACACACACACGAGGTTGCAGGATTTTTAAAATACAAATGTAACAGGGTGGCAAATGAAAAAGTTTAAGTTGTAGCAATAAGATGCAATGCCGATTACACTCTAAAATAGATAAAATTCTAAAATGAAAAATCATCGAAGGAGGATATAGTAACTGCTTATACTATTCTCAAATGTCCTTACATCAAGAACGTAAGCATGCCAAAGGTTAGAGACATTTTGGAGAAGATTTCTCTATAAAAGCTTTGAATGTGTTACGAGTCTTACTGTTACAGCACATCATCCTAACCCACCAAGGAGAGCTGGAGAAGATTTCAGCCTCACCTTGACCGAGAGAGGATAACATAATATGTATTTTCTTCTTCTTTTTCTTCTTTTTTTTTTTTTTTTTTTGAGATGGAGTCTCATTCTATTGCCCAGGCTGGAGTACAGTGGCACAATTTCGGCTCACTGCAACCTCTGTCTCCCAGATTCAAGTGATTCTCCTGCCTCAGCCTCCTGAGTAGCTGGAGTTACAGATGCCCATCACCATGCCCAGCTAATTTTTGTATTTTTAGTAGAGACAGGGTTTTACCATGTTGGCCAGGTTGGTCTCAAACTCCTGACCTCAGGTGATCCACCCACCTCAGCCTCTCAAAGTGCTGGGATTACAGGCGTGAGCCACCGTGCCCGGCCCATAATATGTATTTTCTATAGGTTGGAGGACTCAGAAGTGTAGTGACTGATTTTTTCATATCTGGAAAATTTATGCATGATTGACTAAGTGCTTTCATAGCTAATTAAAGGAAAGATTGAGGCTACATTATATGATTTGAACTCACAGTGTTTATGCGGTAATTATATATGTGTCCCATGGACCAGATATAAGCCATTTAGAAGACAGAATATCTCTTGTCTGGGTCAACCTGGTCCCATTCTGAAGCGCACAGACATACCTCAGTAGAGAGGATCTGAAGGTCCTGATAGAATGCCAGGGGTTCAGGAAGGAGCTAGCAAACTGGTAGAATAGATATGAACTCTGTGTCATGAGAACATCCATAAAAATGTGTGCATTGCTGGGAGGTGGGGGAATGTCATGGTCTCCAGAGAACACATGAAAGTAGTAAATCTAGGACCAGGAACAATAAAGGGGTTTTCCTCTTCTGCCTTTCTGTGCTGCAAACCTGAGGGAGCCAGCAATCCAGGTTAGGAAGCTGAGGGAGCAGAAATCATAGTCGTGGCCTGATAATAAGAGAAAAAGTCAACTATATTTCCCCAGCTGTAGATTTCCCACCTGCAAAAGGCCCAGATTAGAGCAGGGTAGAAGCCTCAATATCTAACCAGGGCCAGAGTTTGAATTTTCACTAAGGTTAGAGGGTTTTAAAATTGTTGAATTTTAAGAATGTGATCATAAGTCACTCTACTGCTTAAAAATACACAGAAAGGTCATAGGACCTGTCTAAATTTTTTGAAAAGTAAGGAAAAATTAACCCAGCAGAAAAAATTTGAAAGTACTCTGAGATGCAAAAAATATGATTATTTTTATTGTACTTTACGAATGTTGCTTATGCAATCTAACATTAACAAAGCTAAAAGTCAAGAATTATAAACTACTAAGAAATACACAGATGAATAATTACATTTTATGTCTTTGTAGCATTTTATAATTTTATATGTATTCTCTTATTTGATCCTAAATATTCTGAAGATAAAATAGAAATAATTTTCTTCATTTTATAGAAGAATAACCTGAAGATTAGGGGTAATGAGTGACCTATTATATGTGTTGAAGTACTTTTTAAATTAGGACCAGAATCCAGATGACTATCTATAAATCTTACCCAAGGGCACAGCTCCTTAGGTAAGAAGTAGCCTTTGCAATTTTCCTGAAAGCTGTTTTCATTAATTCATTCAGTAAAAATTATTGACCTTCTACCATGCCTCAGGCATTGATAGGAATTCATTAGGGAAGAAATCAGAGAATCCCACTTCTCGCATAGAACTTTCATTCTAATACAGAAAGACAGACAAAAAACAAATAGAACAAATAAAAGGATATGTCAGGTGGCAAACTTTGTGAAAATATAAATATGGCATGTTAAGAAAGACAACAAGACAGAGACTATTAGGAGCCAGAGCTGCTGTGTGTTATGTAGGCCATACTAGAGCTGGGCTGAGCAGCAGGGCCAGAGGTGGGTGCACTTTCAAACAGCAAAGAGGCTATTGCAGCTGGAGCAGTGAGCAAAGAAATGTGCTAGGTAGGAGATGATGGTCTGAGAAGGAGGTCATATAGGGCCTTCTAAGACCTTACAAAGACTTGCAACTATGAACTATTCACCATGAATGCTGTGTGAAGCCATTCATGTGCTTTCAGCAGAGGGGTAATTTTGCCTGGCTGGTTTTGATTCTGTTTTTTAAGATAATTCTAGCTGATACGTAAGAATAGATGCCGGCAAGCCATGGCAGGAGTGAGAAGACTGGTGTGGGGACTACTGTAATAATGGTCCAGCAAGAGCTAGTGTGGCAGTCGAGATGCAGAGGCATGTTTTCCACTTTTTTAACTTTTTATTCTGCAAGTGGTCCTTCGCTGGTCTCATATTGCATTTCCTTAGGTCACATTGGTGCAATTTGTAATAAAAGATGCCTCAATGACAAAACTGTTTGCTACATGGAGGGATTCCTCACTCCCATGTCTAGAAATGAAATCTTGCAGGTCATTACCATTTAAGATAACCCTTGACTATCCTTTGTAGTTCACTCTGCCTTTGCACCATCATCCTGTCAGCAGATTTCTCTATCGCTGAATGCTATTTATTTTCTTTATAGCACTCATTATAAATTGTAATTGTACATTTATGTATGTATTTATGCAGTTATTATTCATTTTTCTCACTAGGCTCTATGCCTGCAGAAGGCAGGATCTCTCTCTGTTTTATTTCTATTTATGGAATGCCTAGTCTACAATTTGACACAAAGTAGTTAATAAAAATTACATATGAATGAATAGAAATAGTTTGACTTTTACTGTACTTCTAAGGTATCCCAGATCTCTTTCTCTTATCTCTATCTATGTTAAAAAGCTAAGGAAAATATCTGAATGATTTAATTTTTAAAAAGAAAAATTATTTAATCGAGGAAGAAAGAGAATACTCTCCCCTCATTTTCCAACTACATTGATTATATTTTTGTGGTAGTCAGAATAATATCCCCCCGCCAAATATATCCTTGCCCCAATCCTCCAAACCTATGCATATGTTACATTCCTGAGGAATGTAATGGGGAAAGAGGAATTATATGGGAAAGAGGAATTAAAGGCTATAATTATCTGGCTTTAAAATGAGGGATTGAGGATTATCTGGGTAAGGCCAGTGTGATAACAAGGGACCTAAAAGGGAAAAAGGGGAGACAGAAGGGAGATCAGAGGGATGTGCCCTAAGAAAGACAGGCCCTGCCATTGCTGAATTTGAAGATGGAGGGAGTGGGCCGTGAGTGAAGAAATGTGGATGCCTTTACAAGGTGGCAATGCCTCTCAGTTTAAAGCCAGCAAGATAACAAAAACCTCAGAGAGCTGCAAGGAACTGAATTCTACCAACAATTGCAATTATCAAAAGATAAATTTTACTTTTCATTCCCAAAGAATGTAGCTGAGCAGACACCTTGATTTTAGCCTGGTGAGACACATTTGGGACTCACTTAGTATTCATTTAGCTATTTCACTTTTTATAATGCAGAATCTGCAGATATTATAATGCAAATTAAGATCTTTATGATTAGCATCTTTGAAAAAATACTTTTTCTTTTTCTTGTTTGTTTTTAAACTTCATATATTTTTGTAACTGTTTTGAAACATAATAGCTGATGTTATTGGAATATATTTGCACCTGAAAACTGTTTCCTCATATTTTTATCATAATATTAATATTCTTAAAAACCTGCAGTGGCAGTGATAGTAGCCAATAAAATCAAGATTTAAATTTTAAAAATGTTCTAGACACAGTTAAATCTTAATTATGCCATTTGCTTAACAAGGCACTTTGTAACACCTTCGGTTACACCAAAGGCACTTCGGGGTTTTATTGTTGTATTATTGTTATTACTTTATACTTTCTGTCCTACAATTATAACTGAAAGCTACAAGATTGGATTTCAGGAAATGAGAAAAGTTGAAAAGCAATTTTACTGTAACTTCTCAGAAGAATTACTAGCAGATTTAAGAAAAAATAAGTAAATAATCATTACCAAAATTAGGTAATGGTCTCATACTGCATGTGGGTAATTCATGAATTTCATTTCATATCACTTCTCATTTCTACAAGGTTTTAGGTACAATATGAAAAATGCTCATAGACACCTAACATTTGCCCGAGTGACAGAGACTGTATCTTCTTGTTTCTTTCTTCCGCGTACCAGTAGGAACTAAGAAACTTTGAAGCATATTCAAAGAATTCTGTTTCTTTGGTAGGAAGGCTGGCTGTGCATAAAGGCTGGCTCCTGCTGCATGGTTAGAATCTTGAGATATAATTTAGCTTTTCAGAAAAAGACATCACGTACGGGTCACAAGGTCTAGTCTCTGAATTTTTTTTTTGTTTCTTATTTGCTGAAAAATACCTATTCTACTTCCTGAAGCAAGTTCACATATTTAAAAATATAACAGCTTTATTGAGTTATAAATCAAATACCATAAAGTTTATGCTTTTAACATGTAAAATTCAGTGCTTTAAATATATCCACAAAGTTTTCAACCCTCAGGGCTATCTATTTTAAGGATATTTTCATCACTCTAAGAAGAAACTGTATATCCAGTTGTAGTCACCCCTGACTTCCCCCTTTTCTCAGCCTCTGACAACCATTAATCTACTTTATCTTTCTATGAATTTGCCTATTCTGACATTTCACATAAAGGGAAACATATGATATGTGATCTTTGTAACTGGCTTCATTCACTTACTGTTATATTTTTAAGATTTACCGCTGTCGTAGCATGAACTGATACTTCTATTCCTTTGCATTGATAAATAATATTCCATTGTCTAGGTGCACCATATTTTATTTATCCATTGATTAATTCATAAACATTTCAGTTGTTTCCACTTTTCTCCATTATGAATAATGCTGTTATGAACTTTGTGAGCAAGATTTTATGTGGACGTAATTTTTTTCTGTTGGATATATATATATATATATATATATATATATATATATATATACACACCTAGGAATAGAAATGATCCTTCCTTTGGTGACTCTATTCTTACCATTTTCAGGAACTACCAAGTTAGTTTCCAAAGTGACCATACTGTTTAGTGTCTCCATTGGCAATATACAAGGGTTCAATTTCTCCACATCTTCACCACCACTTATTTCATGTTATTTGTTATCATTCTTATTATTATTGCTGCTGCTGCTGTTGTTATTATCGCCATCCTAGTTTATGTGAGGTGATATCTCATTATGGTTTTGATTTGCATAGTTATAATAACTAATAACAAGCATCTTTTCCTGTGCTCATTGGCCATTTATAGATCTTCTTTGGAGAAATGTCCATTCAAATTTTTTGATCATTTTAAATTGGGTTATTTTTCTATATTTTTAGGTTGTAAATCTTCTTTATATACATTGGATATAAATCCTTTATCAGATCTATGATTTGCAAATATTTTCTCCCCCCCCACCCCGGGTTTTATTTTCACTTCCTTGATGTTATCATTTCTAGAATAAGAGTTTTATATTTTTTGAATCTATACTTTTTTTGTGCTTAGGACTTTTATTGTATCTAAGAAACCGTTACTTAATCCAAGGTCCCAAAAATTTTCTCTTACATTTTCATCCAAGATTTTTAGAGTTTTAGCTCTTACATTTAGGTCTATGATATGTTTTGAGTTAATTTTTGTATGTGATATGATATAGTGGCCCAAGTTTTTTCTTTTGCATGAGACATCCAGTTTATTCCAGTTCCATTTGTTGAAACATCTATTCTTTCCCTATTGAATGGTCTTGGCCCTTTGTTGAAATACAATTGACTATAAATATGAGTTCTTATTTCTGAACTCTTAATTCAGTTCCATCAGTACATATCTCTGTCCTAATACCAGTCCCCACTATCTTGATACCTGTAACTTGTGGCTATTTTGAAATCATAATGTGTGAGTCCTCCAGTTTTGCTCTTTTTCAGGACCATGTTGACTCTTCTGAGTCTCTTGCATTTCCATGTGAACTTTACGATCATCTGTACGATAAGCAGCTAGGATTTTGATGGGGATTGTGTTGAATCTGTAGATCAATTTGGGAAGCACTGTCATTTAAACAGTATTATCTTCCAATACATGAGCATGTCTTTCCACTTACTTAGATCTTCTTTAATTTCTTTCAAAAATATTTTGTAGTTTCCAGTGTAAAAGTCTTACTCTTGTTAAATATATTTCTATTTTGTTTGTTCTTTTTGATACTATTATGAGTGACATTGTTTTATTAAATTTCTTTTTGATTGTTCATTGCCAGTATGTAGAAATATAACTGATTTTTGTACATTGATCTTGTGTCCTAAAACCTGTGTGAAGCAGAGATGGTTTTTTTATATGTACTGTATAGCCACTTTTAAATCAAATATGGAGTGGCTAATAAAACTTTTACTCCTAAGCTTTATTTCTTTATTAAAGCTTATAATAATTTCTTTAAGCAGAGGAAGTATTTACCTAATACCTTCTGCTTCCATAGCCATCAATAAATATTTTAATAAGGTACTGTACAAAGCAAAATGGATTTAAAAAGATATTTGATATGATCCCTAGTCTCTATAAGCTTATTATCTAGTGGGAAAGGGGATACAGATGCATAAATGTTTACATGTAGTGTTACAGGTCCCATAGTTGATGCATAATACAAACTAGTAAGTTATCTACCTTGTTTGAAAGTAGATTTACCTGTCCTTTTATGCTTAGAAACTTATTGTATTTTGTTTTGCTTAACTCAGAATTTTAATTAAGTAATCTTTGAAAATAGAATAACATGTACAATTATTTTGCTTGCAAAATACTGATAATTGTAACACAATGAAACGTAAGCAGGGACCTGACACTGGCAAAGTTAGCATACTTGTAAATAAAGGTTTAACAGTTCGCATACTTTATCTTTCCACTATAAATGTTTTAAGCACCTTTCTAACTTATTAAAGATATTTCAATTTAATTTTATATCAAAAATCAGAAGACATTTGGGCTTTAAGACTTTCCATCGTCTTATTGTCTTTGATAATATCTCTGTGGTCAGTTAATATTTTAAGTACTTTTTGGCTATTTGCTATGAAAACTTTAAAATAACTATGGTTAATCTTAATATACAGTGATTATTTTAAAATATATCTATTATGTAATTATTTACTATTGCTTTCTAAATTTAATTACACATTGAACATGTTAGCTAAGTTAAATATGATATGCATATTTTCATTACGTGTATTTAAGTAAAGCAACTCTTATTTAAAACCACCACTCGTATCCCCACTTCACCCCGTTCACACATTTGTCATTCCTAAAGTATCTGCCCATCTTTGCATCTGTTAGTCGCTGTCATAGTGTCTGGAATAGTAAGTATTTATAGTGTTTTCAAAGGAAGGAATGAATGAATGAACAGAGGGAACACGTATTGAATTTTCAAGGAAGTATAGATCACTATGAAACTGAGTATTGGGAGAAGTTTCTAAAGACACTATAAGACACAAAAAGATTTATAGGATTTCCATGGTTAGAGAAGAAAAGACAAGGGATTTGAGGTATGAACAAGGGTATGGAGGTGAAAATGTGATTGCATCTGGAGAAAATGAGCAGATAAATTTGACTGGATTAGACACAGACATGGGCAGTATATGATCCTACCAAATTTTACACACCAGAATGGGAGGCAATGGATGGGAACAGGGAAACATCAATAATGATTTCAAGTTTCCATAGTAGGTTACTGGAAGGATAGTATTGCTCATGATAAAAACTGAGAAAACCACAGGATAATTTGGCTTTGAAGAAATAATTTTGACTTTAAAAAAAAAAATGTTATTCGGTGAGACAAGACACCTCAATAGAAATGTCTGGTAGGTAATTGGAAATGTGAGACTGGTGCTTGAAGGCAAAGACTGAAGTAGTGGTATGGGTTTGAGAGATAGTGGTTAAAACTGTGACAGTAGGTGAGATCTCAGAGGAAGAAATGGTTATGGTGCAACACGGGGTGGAGGATTGGCTCTTAGTGCTAGGGAAGGCTAATGCCTAAGGGGCATGAGGAAGAAATGGTGACACAGGATGAGAAGCAAGAGTGTATGGACAGAACAAAGCATCCCATTATCCGGAAAATAGTTTCAGGATGAAGGATGCAATTAAACCTTATTTGAGTATATAATGAATATACAAAAAAGGTTTTAAGCAGCTCATAGTCCACTGAAGAAAACAGAATTTTAACTGGAAGAAAAAAGAGCTTTACAGGTGTAGGAAAACTCTTTATAAGATCATAGGAAGAACAACTTTGCATAAGGAAGTTAAAGATTATTTCATAATGACTTTCTGATGTCTTCAAACGTGGTTTTTGTGAACAGAAAAAACTGTGTAGGAGTTTCTTTGCCTTTAAAAATTAATGTACAATATATTAAAGTTGCAAATCAAAATATCTGCTCCCTTATTAAACCTCTAACTTTATAAACCTTTAGTCTCAGTCTCTCTCTCCCTCTCTCCTCTCCTCTCCTCCCTCTCCCTATCCACTCATTGTTTTAACAATCACTTTTAAATCTTTGAATAATATTGGTATCATTTAAACAATTAAACACCTTCAAATATAAAAACTACATTTATAAATTAATTATATTTGGTTACCCTTTTAAAGTACTTCACTTTAGTTACATAAATAACAAAATGTCCCAAATATTTTAATAATTCTAATAAATGTTTAAGTATATGACATCTTGAGTTTGTTTACAAGTTCCAATACTATATATACAATTAATAAAATTTTTACTTTAAAATTACATGTCTAAATTATTCAGTTGTATATTACTTCACTTAGGCACACTACGAGTACACAAAATACTGTACTAGAACATAAAATGGCAATATATCTGACATCAATATGTTAATGTCTTTGGTTTTATTCTCGTAAACATTTCTGTTACTCTTTAGGTTTGAAAGAAGCTTATCGAAGCTTATCCATCAAAACAAAAAGTAGGTAATCCTAAAGCAATTCGAGGGATACTCAGCCATGATATTGACAGGTTTTTGTTCAGCATTATTTTGGAACATACTGAGATCTAGAAGTAATTTTTAATATAATTCTATAAATTGGAAGAACTCAGGTAATACATAAGCTATTATGAGTCGAGAAACTACCCCTACATTTATATGTTTGCTTGAGTTTTAGATATTTCGACTCCTAAGATATAAAAATGATTTTGCTCCATTTAATTTTAAAGAACTTTGAACTTCATGGAGACCTTTACTTTTTTTATATATCTTCAAAATGAACACAGTTATTATGTGTTAAGAATGGCAGTCAAGTTAATTCTGAATATATCTCATTGGACAAATACAGTTAGAAAACATAGAGTCACATTAAATTTAGGGCTCTGTGATACTTTCTATCAGGATCTTAGTATGAGTAAAGCAAGCATAGTATACATGACTGGAAAAATTAGTTTCCATTTTGAAGGACATTGTATGCGAAACTGCAGAGTTTGGATTTTACCCCATGTGACAGGTTTTTGTGAGTGTAAAGCAAGATGTATATGGCAGCAATGTGAGGGATCGCTTAGAGAAGCACTAATGTTTGGCAGGGAGCTATGAAGTTGTTCCAGAAGTACAAGCAAAAAATGGTGAGTGCTAGGTTTAAGACTATGGAAGCCAGGAGAAGTTTGGTATCTGTGATAGGATTTTGTGACCTATTGATTGCAAGGCTGAGAGATAGAGAACAATCAAAACAATATGGAAATTTAGATTTTGGAAGATTTAGAGAATCATATCATAAACTGGGCCCTCTTTAGGGAGTCCTCAGTGGCTTTTCTTCCTGCCATTGCACTGGTCAACACGTTTAATAGTTACCACTACCTAGCCATGCAACACATTTTATTTTCTAGTTTAATGCATTATTATTGCACAGGCATAAACAATTATATACAAATACATGAGAAATACTTTCTATGTTACTTTTTGCCTTATAGGCATCTGTTGAGTTATGAAACTGATAGGCTATAAACATGATCTTAAGCTTTGGAAAATGTTTTCTAAGAAAGATAAATGGTGAATTTAATATTAAATAAATTTCCTCAGGATAATGCCTTTAACTCTTTTTTATTTTCTGTACTCTTTGGTTTTCATAAATCTTGGTTTATGATTCTGTATTCTCTGGAGTACGTGGTTTACATCCCACTTATTGGGTAGGTGCTTTCTATTTTATGGCTTAAATGAGGGAGGAGGATTTTTGTTATCTGGTTAATCCTGCTTATGGGAAACAGATTATGTAAGAGTCAACCACTTTTAGTGATCTCTTAAGAATCTTGCAGAAAATCTAATTTTCAAAGATATTAGTAATTATTCAAACATAATAATATTGCAATTTAAACTGGCTCGTCTTTATTGTGGTTTATTGGTCTGAGGATAATAAAGTACTGTATTCAGTAGTCAACAAATATTTGACTCCTACTATATCCAAAACTCTGTTCTGGGCACAGAACACAGAATGTACAGAATACACAAAAATAAACAAAAATCCCTACCCTGGGGATGTGGTTTACATTGAAGTGAAGGCAGAGAGACAAATAAATTCATACATATGCACATACACAAACTAAATATAAATATATACACACATATATGATACATGATACTATTTTGATAAGTGCTTTAAAGAAAAATAAAGCAGGGAAGAGGAATAATAATAAATGAGGGGCATGGGGGCACGAGGGGAGTGGAGAGTCACAGTATAACTAGAGAAGGCCTCAGAGAAAATATACAGATATTTGGGAAAAATTGGAAGGAAGTGAGGGAAATAAATGACAGTGATCAGAGGAAAATACTGACAGGTATAGGAAACAGCAAATGCTAAGGTTCTGAGGTGGCCTAAGCAAAGTGTCCTTGAGTAACAAAGACAAGGATGGCAGTATGGGTGTATCTGAAGAGGGCAGCAAGAATGGAAGTCAGAGAAAGAAGAGGGAGAGAGAGCAGTCATTGCAGGACTGATGGGCCATTTTAAAATGTCGACTTTAAGTGACATGTTGAGGCATTGGAGAGTTTGAAAATATGACTGATGTGATTTAACTTATTTTTTAGCAGAATCAAGGCTGCAAAATGAATGGAAAAACTAGGTCTTGAACCTAAGTAACCTAAGTCTCTAAACTTTGCCAGTGCAATTCACATAATATAGTGAAGCAATCTCAGAGAACTGGAAGTTTGGGAAATTTAGGTCTTCATCTTGCCTTTGAATAGTTCCAAAGCTGTGTAGTTCGGTGAGTATTTTCTCTGCTCTGAGTGACCTAAATATGTAATATAAGAAGTTCCTTCTTGCTTAAAATTCCTCATTCTACATTCTCAAAACTTTGACAATATATAGAGAAAGCTAGGATCATGTAAATCTTTTTCCTATAGATAAGATTTATGATTAATTTATCTTTGTAATATTATAAAATAACAATAAGTTACAACCCTCTAGAAAATTAAGTCTCTTCTATAAAAGATTAATGCCAAAAAGCAAGCAAACCAAACTAGCCCCTTTTATTCACTAGTCTTACCATAACATTTGAAGTTTATGTATACAGTTAAAGTTGAATAATAGAACAAAATATATTCTTGTATTTTCATTCTATTGTTCATTAGTGGAGAAAACAGAAGAAAAATGAGTTGTATTTATTTCTTTCCTTTTACTTTTTTGAATGTCACATTAGTCTTTAATATTAGCTCTGGAAATTGATTCTACTATATAGACTAGTCCACAAAGTTTAAACCAATCTATAAGGGAGAAAATTCATGTTCATTTCCTTTAAAGATCTCTTTGCTTTAAAAAATCTTGGCAGCAAAATGTTAACTTTTGTGTAAGTCTTATCTCAGGTAGTACAAACAATTAAAAGTACCTGCCTTAGTCCATTTTGGGCTGCTATGGCAGAATACCAGAGATTGAGTAGTTTATGAAATACATAACTTTATTTATTGTAGTTCTAGAGACTGGGAAGTTCAAGATCAAGGAGTCTGCATCTGGTGAGGTTCTTCTTGCTGCATCATCTTATGGAAGAAATCATAAGAGCAGAAGACCGTGCTAAAAAGGGGATGAGATAAGGGTCAAACTCATCCTTTTATCAGGAACTTACTCTCCAGATAACAGACTCACATTTGTGATAATGGCATTAATCAACGATAGCAGAGTCTTCATGAACTAATTACCTCTTGAACATCCCATCTCTCAATATTGTTGCATTGGGGATTAATATTCCAACACATGAGCTTTTGGGGACACATTCAAATCATAGTACTACCCTGTGTTAATCTGTTCTTGTGTTATTTATAAAGGAAAACCTGAGGCTAGGTAATTTATAAAGAAAAGAGTTTTAATTGGCTCATGGTTCTCCAGGCTATACAGGCTATACAGGCCTCTCACCTGCTTCTGGTGAGGGGCTCAGGAAGTTTACCATATTGGCAGAAGGCAAAGCGTGAACGGTCATGTCACAAACCAGAGGGGAAGCAAAAGTTGAGAGTGGAGGTGCCACACTCTTTTAATCATCCAGCTCTCACATGAACTCAGAGGAAGAACTCACTCATACTGCAAGGAGGACACCAAGCCATTCAGGAAGGATCTGCACTAATGACCTAAACAGCTCCCACCAGGCCCCATCTCCAACATTGGGAATCACAGTTCAACATGAGATTTGGAAGTAATAAACATCCAAACCATATCATACCCAAAGCAGTAAACAATCTTGGGCAACCTCTTAGGTCCATCCGCAGCCACTTGCCCTACCTAATTTCGCAAAGCATTTTTGAAATTTGTGTTCACAATGTATGAGAAGGGAAAGGATGCTATCTTAAATGCTATGTACTGTTTCATTTTACTAATGTAATCATATATGACCCAATATCCACAGCCACTGATGTCAATTTTGATCAAAGTTGCTTTTAAAAAATACAAATGAACTTTGTTTTCTTTCTGGAAACAAATACGGATTTATATATAATTCCAGCCCCCAAACTCTTTCCCTGTCTCTGCTCAAAATGAGTTACCAATGCCTAACATATCAGAATCACCTTAGAATTTCATAAAAATTACAAATTCCTGAATACACAACCCAGAAAAGATAACAAAATATCTGAGAATGAAGACTAGGAATGTATATTTTAAAAATGCCAAATTTTTATAAATTTTAAGAACTATCAGCTTGGAGAATGTGTAGGTGCAGTTAATCCTTATTGCCCCAGGAAATTGGCACACTGACCCTGAGTAGTCAGGTCTCTAGGATGGTACACTGGTGCAATGAGAAGAATTTATATACTACTTCTGACTTTCCTGATTTATTGCCTACTTTTTCAAAATATGTAAATCCCCATAGGTGGCTAAGCGAGCAGTTTCAGGTTATTTGGAAAACTGAACTGGGAGTTTAGTGACCACTGAACTTCACTACTCTTTCAGAAAACAAATACATTCCAGTGGCCTTAGAGAATTCATTAACATTCCAAAACTTATCTGCGGGTGGTAGTTTACACTGGAGGACCTAGCTCAACCTCTATAATATTTTGTGTCACAGAAGTATATTAATGGTTACACTACGTAGTTCCAAGTGTTAAACATTTTATAGTTAGGTTTCACTGTTCATTACTTTTAAACTAACAATCATTTTTTCACATCCAGTTTGATTTTCTTTTCCTTACAAGATGACAGATTTTCTACTTTTTCTTACCTTTTTACTGGCAGCTTCTTGTCTCCTTTTATTAATGTTTAAGTCTTCAATTTACAGCCCTAATGTTCCTATATAATGATAGCTTGATTCTTTTGCATCTAAGGGAGGAAATGAAAACATAACAACATTTTTTGCTCTTTTTACTTCCCATCTCTTTAAATATAAATGGAAAATATTAGAAGAGCTAGATCCAACCACTAAACCCTGTCCTCACATGGACACATAGAGGGGATCAACACACATTGGGGCACACGTTGGAGGGTGCAGGATGGGAGGAGGGAAAGGATCAGGAAAAACAACCAATGGGTACTAGGCTTAATACCTGGGTGATGAAATATCTGTACAACAACCCCCTATGATACACGTTTACCTATGTAACAAGCTTGCACATGTACCCCTGAACTTAAAATAAAAGTCAAAAATAATAATTAAAATATGTAATAAATTAATACATAAAAGCACATTTTTCAATTATGTGACTACAGCAGAAGGATTATATCTTCAATTTCCCCACTCTCCTTTGTTTGAAGATAGCGTGAAATCTTAGTCTATAAATGTACATTATTTTGTTTGCAGAATTATACCAAATTTTAAATGTATAGTTATATAGTGACAGAATGTATACATTATATAGAGGAGAAATATAATTAAATAATTTGTACGAAATATATGGATAACAATACAGTTAGAATAATAAAGAACATATTTTATTATATTTTGGTACATATTTAGCTTTTTAGCGAGACTTGGTTCCTTCAAAATAAATCAGTCATTATATCCACGACATCTGGGCCATATAGATACTCAGTAAATATTGAATGAATGAGTGAATGAGTGAGTGGGTAGGTGATTAAGTGAATGAATGCTAATTGCAGAACTGGAAAAAATGATACATCAGTGACGTTTGAATTTTTTAATTTTTTTAAGCCAAAGGAAATTTTGGTCTCTCAATATCTCATCTGACTTCATATACTATACCAGCAATCACAGGCAAAGTGTTATAATTAAAAGCACCCTATGTTGTTGTGTATCCAGTAGGTAATACCTAGTTTTCCAGAGAGCATTTTGTAATAAAATATTTCTCAAGTAAATTCATGATGACTTGAATGGTATTTTTCACATCACTGCATGAGTCTGTGCACTTAAGTTCCTTTAAAGACCAACTTTTTTATAGAACATTAGAATTCTTCAAGTTTGAGAAACCCTATATGCCCTGATACTTCTGCTTTGGCAAACTATGTATAGGTGCTTCTTGTTATTTTATATTTCTGTGTAAGAAAAATAGTGAATCTTCTGTATATAAACCTTTATCATGAAAAAGGAAAAAATAAAGCATGTGCATTAAAAAATAAGAAGTATCAAGAAGTACTTGTTTAAATCCCAAGTCTTAACATAATTTGCCTGTCCTATTTGACATGTTAGAAACAATACTAAATAGCTGACACTGTGAAATTCTAGTGATGTTTAAAACATAGATGATTTTACACTTTTTTCTGTTTACTATTTTTATAGAATATTTTATATAAGAAAGGGAAAGTAAGTATAAACTCTCAGTTTGTCTAAAAGCAAATGAAGTCTTTAAAAACTTGTTTAAAATTAGCAATACAATAATATTGCAAATGCTAAAATATGAATTAAAATTCTGTCTTTTTTAAGAAGCATTTGGAGTGATACGAAAATCAAGAATTGATGGTAATAGTATAATTATTTATACTGCTATAGGGATAAGATTGCATAATTGGTAATCATACAATTTATGTTGCTTGAAAATAAAATCCTGCACTCTGAATTTGATCTACAAAGACATCTTTCAAAATCCTGGGAAAGTGATTTTTAGTCTACTTAAATTATTAAGCTGAAACTGGATCCCTTCCTTACACCTATACAAAAATCAATTCAAGATGGATTAAAGACTTAAACGTTAGACCTAAAACCATAAAAACCCTAGAAGAAAACCTAGGCATTACCATTCAGGACATAGGCATGGGCAAGGACTTCATGTCTAAAACACCAAAAGCAACGGCAACAAAAGCCAAAATTGACAAATCGGATCTAATTAAACTAAAGAGCTACTGCACAGTAAAAGAAACTACCATCAGAGTGAATAGGCAACCTACAAAATGGGAGAAAATTTTTGCAACCTACTCATCTGACAAAGGGCTAATATCCAGAATCTACAGAGAACTCAAACAAATTTACAAGAAAAAAACAAACAACCCCATCAAAAAGTGGGTGAAGGACATGAACAGACACTTCTCAAAAGAAGACATTTATGCAGCCAAAAAACTCATGAAAAAATGCTCACCATCACTGGCCATCAGAGAAATGCAAATCAAAACCACAGTGAGATACCATCTCACACCAGTTAGAATGGCGATCATTAAAAAGTCAGGAAACAACAGGTGCTGGAGAGGATGTGGAGAAATAGGAACACTTTTACACTCTTGGTGGGACTGTAAACTAGTTCAACCATTGTGGAAGTCAGTGTGGCAATTCCTCAGGGATCTAGAACTAGAAATACCATTTGACCCAGCCATCCCATTACTGGGTATATACCCAAAGGATTATAAATCATGCTTCCATAAAGACACATGCGCATGTACGTTTATTGCGGCACTCTTCACAATAGCAAAGACTTGGAACCAACCCAAATGTCCAACAATGATAGACTGGATTAAGAAAATGTGGCACATATACACCATGGAATACTATGCAGCCATAAAGAATGATGAGTTCATGTCCTTTGTAGGGACATGGATGAAATTGGAAATCATCATTCTCAGTAAACTATCGCAAGAACAAAAAACCAAACACCGCATATTCTCACTCATAGGTGGGAATTGAACAATGAGAACACATGGACACAGGAAGGGGAACATCACACTCTGGGGACAGTTGTGGGGTGGGGGGAGGGGGGATGGATAGCTTTAGGAGATATACCTAATGCTAAATGATGAGTTAATGGGTGCAGCACACCAGCATGGCCCATGTGTATATATGTAACTAACCTGCACATTGTGCACATGTACCCTAAAACTTAAAATATAATAATAATAAAATAAAAAAAGATTTTAATATGCTTTAAGTATCAATAAACTGTGTAGTTTATTTGGAGTGAAATTATAATTTATGCCTACATGTATCAAAATTTCAAATAACAATGCATGTCAGAAAAAAACTTTTTCTGCATATAGAATATGCCATTGATTTTATGTAAAATATTTCAGTAAGTTGTGACTGATGTAAAAATCAAACATAATAGGATTATTATATAAACAGAAAGCTTATACAGACATAAAAATAGACTCTGAGCTAGTTGTTCTCTGAAGTCATTATTTGTAAATGAAGTTGACTAGAATGTTGACCTGACAATAATAAATGAACCAATTGTAGCCTATTAGGAAGACGGATTAACCAGAAAACTTAGATTAAGCCAATAAAATCTATACCAATGATTGGCTCCCAGTATTATCAGACAATTTCATTTGTCCCATGTCCAAGCTTAGTACTGTTTACAAATTCATCTTCTATTTATCGACTGAATCTGCATTCTAGTTTTAAGAACTTCATACTCCTTCCAGGGTTCATATCACCCTTCCTCATCTCTTTGTGCTTTGCCATTAACTTCGCCTGGGAGCTTCCTTGTCATAACTTCCCCAAGCCTCACTCACCACCAAACACTAATATTGTCTTACCAAAACACACTGTATCACTTAAGAACCATCTCAAACACCATCACCTCCGGAAACTTCAACTGTGAGCCCCTCAACGGGGAAAAGCTTTTGTGTGTATATGTGTGTGTGTGTGTGTGTGTGTGTGTGTGTGTGTGTGTGTTTGGCCTGCAAAGGACTTCCCACATTAGTTGTGGAATTTATCTTAATCCAACCAGAATTATATATATTATCATTAGATGAGCCCCTTCCATAGGACTGTTCTTTGCCTTCTGAAAAAATTGTTTTCCAAATTATATTCTTTTGAATGAAGTTCAGCATTCTTCTGAAATTAATAATTAGAGGACTAAAATCTATATAGAAAAATTAGAATAATATTATACAATCAGGGCTTTGACTTTATTCTAGCTGAAGTGTTTTTATTCTTAAGATGAGAAAAATGATAATATTATAGTAGAATCAAAGTAAGAAAAAATATATATGATACCCAGCATTATCCTTCAATCATAGTAGAAATTCAGTAAAAATTGTTCTCCTTCTATTTCTTATATCTTAAGTGAGAAAAAAATGAAAAGTAAGGTAAGCAGATACTGTAGCTTAGCCACCAGGTAATTGATTAAGCTGATTACCCTACTGGGAAAAAATATCATTATGGAATTGTAAAGGCTTATGAAGAAGGTTGGAAAAATTGTTTTTCTGTCATTTAGTTTTTACTATTTATGAGAGAAAGTCTGGATTAGAAAGGTGGGAAGAAGGAAGTATCAGGCCTTACCTGAATTACTTGTTTATCCAAGGCAACAGTGATAGTAGAAGAACTTGGAGCCTCACTTTAGACAGGTAGAAAGTTGCAGAGGAAAGAGTTTCTGCAGTGCTATCCTGAGGCACAGTCAGACAAACCCTCAAAAATCAGTTTCAAACAAACACTCTGTTATTATTATCATATCTGTAGTAGTGCTGCAGCCACTGAGAGAAGAGAATATGTCTTCGGAGCATTTTCTATGACAAGGAGAAATTCAGAAAAATTATACTGAATTTAGGGAGGATTAGAAGAGTTTAACTTAATGAAAGGACAGTTGCTTCTTTTCATCTTGCTTCAAATGACATTTTAAAATATTTTCCTAACGTATAAATATGTGACACCAGCATTTTAGCCAAATGGCTATGTTAATATTTTATTGTTTAACTAAGAAAGGCTAAATTCACTTAATAAAGAGAGCATGTTCACTATATTCACTTGATAATTGGTCTGATACTGTATTGCCAATTCTGGAGGCAATACCTAGATGGGATTTCTCCATTACACAAGTTCCGTTGATACCAATCTGTCAATATTATTAGCATAAAAGCTTATAATGCGTTTTGAGTGGACAGTTGAAAGGATGAAGGCATAAATTAGAGGACACTATTCTCCCTTCCTTTCTCTACCATCCTTTCCCTAATAATTGAACCTGAATGACTTAGAAATAGAGCCATCTAACCCTGATAAATTATCCCCACGCATCAATATTTCCTAAAATTTATTTTTAAGATTTGTGTTTCTGCCAATAAATTTTTAAATATAGATTTGCTATCTTTTCAAATTATATTTTATGGGAATATCCTTAAATGATGTTAGATTGTTGTTCATTTAATGCCTTTTACATTAGAGACAGAGATAAAGGCATCAACAGCTTGGCATTATCATTGTTTCCAGTCATATACTGTTGAGATGATGCAGCAGTTGGATTGATATAAATATAAGAAAGTTCCAAAATAATAATGTGCAATCAAAATTATTATTAGACCTTGGACTTGAGCCAACTCCAAATAGAGCATTTCTATTCACACAAGTGTCAGTTGAGTTTCTGGTGCTTGGGGTCCAAGACTTCAGAACTCATATGCACTTCCTGGGGCATTCATGATGCTGTTGGTGATGGGCAGGTGGTCTCCTGCCTCTGTGCATCCATCATTGCCCTTAGATGGCCACTATCTTGCAGGAGAAATGGAGTCTAACTGCCTCAGGTGCTCCATCTGTCCAAAGAGAATTGGCTTGCTAATAACTCTGAGTTTCCTGGGCTTCCTCACCTATATCCTTTTTATTGCATACATTGAAAATGAGACTCTATCCTTTTATATAAGTTTGCATGGGGCTGCTAACCATACATTGATATGTTGTATCAGAGTAAAAATTTGTGTTTCTAATATTTCTGACATATTCTTGTGAAAGTTTAAGGATACCTTTTCCACTGGGCTTCCAAAATTTATTTGTTTCCTGAATTCCCTCTAATATGTTTTCTATGCTTAATTTTTATGTTTTCCCTATATTGTGTGAATAGCAGGCTTGTTAAAGTGAGAAGTAGTTTCTCTCTTGAAATACTAGGTTGATTTTCTATTCCTTGACTGAATCTTTCTCAGTGCTCTAAATTTTTTCCTGCAATTTTCTTTCAAGACAGGTATAGTATTTGTTTCATTAAGTGTGAAACAACATGCCTTATTTTGCCAAAAGGCTGTAATATAATAAGAAACCTTTTGGAAAATTGGGTAAGACTGTTTTTTAAATGATAAATTCACTGTATATATTTGTCAGTCATAAGTGGTTGTTGATGATCCTGCAGTGTTTTGTACAAAACTGGTAAATTTGGTGCTAAGAAGCTTCATAGGTAGGTGATTAACTAGTAGTCGTTTTGCTTGAATGAGAACATAATCAACCTTTTAAGCTTCTATTATCATATGGACTATCAAATAAACTTCTGAAAGAAAAAATGATGGTTGAAGAAAAGAAAATAGGGCTAAATATTTCTCCTGTCTTTTTTTTAAGAGACTGGAGTCAGTGCAAAAACAAACAAATAGCTACTTATTACATCATAAAGCAGTTTACTGGAATGCATTAGGGCATGTGGCAAATCCAGACCTTATCAGGATGCCATAGGGAGAACTCCTTAAAGGATGCTGGCTGCCTGGCTTTTCCCACTCTATAATAGTTAATTAGGTTTTCTCCAGTTCAGGCATACACACATATTGGTACCTGTAGGGATTTTCTATTTTGATAATTTAAAATAATAAAAATGGATTTGTTTCTATAATGAAAACATATATATATATGTAGGTTGTTTATATACAAATATACAATGAATATAAGTTGTAATATTGATTTAAAATTCCTCTTAGTGACACAGACTAAGCAGTCACCCTTAGTCTGTGTTGCTAAGGCCTGTTTTCTTCTGTGTGCCCCACAGTCAGTGTTGGTATGTCCACTTCTTGTTCCCAGGCCGTTACTGTTATTTGTGGGTATGTACATGTAACCTACATTGATCCTGAAATATTTAAAAGGTCTTACAAAATGTTCATATGTTAAAACAGCTAACAATAAGTGAAAAAAAAATGGAGTAAAGAAGTCCATAAGATAAGAAAAATATAAAACTAGGATTATGGTTTGACATCACTCTTTTTGGCAGCCAAGACAGAGTTCAGACAGTTACGTGATTTCCAGTGTATATTAAAGTGCTTAGAAACACAATTATTCCTGGAACTGAAAGAAATGTGTTTCCTTTTGTCTTCATAAAGAATATACCATGTAAGCCACTGAATCACTTACAGGTTTAAAATCTGGAAAAACTGCCCAGTAGTTCATAAAAATGACAATCTCTTTACAGTATGTTAAAAATAAATTTCATGTTCAAGTTCCTCAATGTAGCTAAAGGACTGATACTAATGTTCAGTTTAGTAGGAACAATTCTATGCCATGTGATTGCTTATGAGTGTGTGTTTATGGGTGTGTTTGAGGTAGAAAGAGGTGTTCGGATAGAGCTGGGGTTTTAGGAGATGATTCTGATTTTTAACAAAGATTTCTTTTGAAAAATTAGAAAAAAATAAAAAAAATTAGAAACTTCATGATATCTAGAGGACACTAAAATCTCAACCTTTGCTTATACATATGTTTATATTTCATCTTTAATGTCAAGTGAGGACATCAAGTGATTTATTTTTCATTTTTCTTTTTTGTACTTTTGGCTTTGTTCTTATATTTCTTTAACACTTTAGTAAGAATCATCTATGCATGCATTTTTATATTCATTCTCTCTTTCTCTCTTGAGCATACCTATACACAGTTACATAAATGAGATTAAATATTATTTGTTTTTATCTGGGAGTGTTTGTTGTTGTGTTGTTCTTTTTTCTTTTTTCTTTTTTCATCCCATCAGCATCCCATCTCTTATTCTTGGCTTCTATCTTGGTCATTTTTTGTCCACAGTAACATTTTCAAATAATATTCTGTGTTTTGCAATTCTGAATACTCTGAACACAGGGTAAGATGCTTCATTTATATCTTACCATCAAAGGGTTCAAAAGCATACAAGTAACTTTTTTTTTTTTTTTTTTTTTTTTTGAGATGGTGTCTTGCTCTGTCGCCCAAGCTGGAGTGCAGTGGCGCGATCTCCGCTCACTGCAAGCTCCGCCTCCCAGGTTCATGCCATTCTCCTGCCTCAGCCTCCTGAGTAGCTGGGACTACAGGCTCCCACCACCAAGCCCAGCTAATTTTTTGTATTTTTAGTAGATACGAGGTTTCACCGTGTTAGCCAGGATGGTCTTGGTCTCCTGACCTCTTGATCCACCCGCCCGATCCAAAGTGCTGGGATTATAGGCATGAGCCACTGTGCCTGGCCTGCATACAAGTAATTTTTAAATATTTTATATATATGTAGCTACAACCTCTAGGGCATTACATCATTTCATCTTTCTCATTCCCTATTTGATCTTATGTCAAAAAGCATCAGGCCAGAGGATAGGCTTTAGGGTCAAGGGACAAGGTTGCAATTTTGATTTTGCCATGTAATAGGAGTTTAGTTTAGTTTGGGCAAGTTATTTAGCATTACTAAACTCTATAATTCATAATATGATGAAAGCAATAGGACTTTCTACTTGGTTTTGTTAGAATTAAGTGGTCATCACAATGTCTGACATATAGTAAACACTATATATTAATCCAATTACAATTTTCCAAAACTAGGTTCAAAAAGTAAATTAATTAAAAAATACATAATTGTGTGGCAACTAAGATAAACTGCTAGTGGGCTTTTTAACACTGATAAAGATCACTTGGCTTTCCAGATGCTTTAAATAGGTTAAAACTGAGAAGCATGTAAATCCAAGTATATACTTATTTTGTTAGTGTGACAAACTCAAAGATTTTGTATATCCTCTCTTCAACATACCCTGCCTCAAGATGGCCTTTGTAAATTTGTTTATGTGTGTGCAGATGTGTTTTCTTTTTTCTTTTTTCTTTTTTAATTGACAAAAATTGTATATATTTATTATGTAAACATGATGTTTTGAAATATATATACATTATGGAATGGCTGCATCAAGTTAATTAGCATATGCATTACCACACATAGTTATCATTTTTGTGATGAGAACACTTCTAATCTACTTTATTAGCATTTTTCAAGAATACAATATATTGTTATTAATTATTATGTAAAGTTTTATTGTTACTCATAAGATGGTTGAAATGGGGCTAAGAGAGCACCATGTGATATGATGGTGATAAGTCACTCATTCCACAAGATGCTGCTCATAAACTGTTTTTGCTCTTGGTGATTAAGGACTTGTGATTTTACATACTCAGAGGACAAGTTTGAGTGAAACTTATGTTGTACAATTCATCTGGTGTTTGCTGTAGTAAAAATTTATAGAGGAGTAGCTGTGGTCCTTCTCCCCACATCTTCTGGCATAAACATAAAGGGCTGGGGTACTGTCTTCCCCATAGTCCTCAGCCCCGTGTCTTGCACACTGTCTATGATCTGCTGAGGATGTAATATGTGCTCAGCATGCTGCTTGACACTGTGGACCATTTAAATACCAGAGGAAATTTAGAGGTATGGTAATAGAAAAAGATACAGGCTATGAACAGAACTAAGAAGTAAGGGGTCACAGAAGGTAAAGTCTTCCTTCTGTTATTGAGGAAAAACACAGCTATTCTTTTAGGCCCTTTTCTTTCCCAAGTAGAACTCTGAAGTTACAACAAAGTTGGGGACAATTTTTGAACTCATATAAATTTGTGCCAGCAACTAAATGAGTTTTGGTGTTTAAACAAAAAATGCCAGTCACTCCATTCTTGCCACCGAACTGTACATAGTGAGAGTTTTTAAAGACTTAAGTTATAAATTTTAAAAATAGTGGTTTTTATCTTAAAATTATGTTGGCCTTTCTGAGATTTAAAACTGCCACGTTGTTAAGAAAGAGACCATTACTGAAACATAAAGTTTGTCTTGCAAGTTCACAAGTCCTTTCTCTGCTTCCTTTCCTCTTTAATATAGGTCCCCTGAGCTACATTGGAAGGCATAATCTTCTCTCTTAGAACTGTATAAATACAGTAAGCCCCAATAAAAACAGACGGTTGGTGTGATCATTTTTAACAGCCCTGGAGATGTCCATATGCTATTCAGTAATGTGGCATCTGCATAGCCCTTTAGCTGTGGAGTGCACTTTAAACATAAGCAATTTTTAAGCAACAAGGTGTCAAACTATTCATCCATGTGAAGCAAATCAGTCCTGCTGCACCCCTGAGTACAATCAGTGAAAACCCTTAGAGTGCTCTTAACCACCCATCCTCCCCAGGTGCACGGCATGTTCTTTTAATACAGTTACATTATTGTGCCTCCAAGTCAGAAAAAAAAGTGTGAGGTAAAATACTCATTCAATTAACACTGGAGTCACTAAGTCACTGCTGTGCTGGTGTTCTCCACCAATCACAGGACCGTTTATGTGGCTGGACAGCGCTCTACATCCGCTCCCATACAGTTATACACTGCTGAGTCTAATCGAGGCACATTCTATACTAATAAGTAAAAATAAACTTTATGGAATAAGAGAAATTTAACGAAGTTAATTATAAAAATGTTCAAGACAAAAATAAGTGAATTCAAGGCAAAATAAGTGAATCCTTTAGTCTTGAATATCTAACTGAAACAAAGTGTTACAGTGTTGTTCTAAGACCTTTTTTAATCCTCCTCCATCCTTAGACCTTTAACATCAAGCAGACTAAAAAGAGATCTAATAGGTAATCATATATCCCGAAAGACACATTACTGAAAAAAAAAATAGCTTACAAAGTAATTGTTGCCGAAATAATTTGTGGGAAATCAACCCAAAAAGCAACACTACAAAAATAAGATAAAAAATGGCTAGCCTCTCAAGGTGTTTTTGGCTGTGTTATTAAATGTTCTTTTATTTGTTCATATTGGTTTATGGATCCACCCAATCATAAGTCAAAGCTCACTCAGTCATCCATTCATTCATGTACTATTTATTGCATGCCTACTATGGGCCAGGCACTCTACTAGACCCCAAATGATACGGCAGTGAACAAAAAATGCTTGGTATTAAGGAACTTATATTCTAGCGGTAGGAGACAGAAACTAAATGAACACGTAACATACCATGTACTGATCACAGATGGTGATCATGCTGTGGGGGGAAGTAAAGCAGGGACAATGGGTAGTGAATAGATGAAGGGAAAGTCATTATAATTTTGACTAGAATTAACATGGATGACATTGTTGATGAGGTGATACTGGAGCATATGACTGAGATAAAAGTAAAGGAACAAGCTATGTGGGACTAGGGCATGGGTGAAGTGAGCAGAGGAGGGATCAATAAATTCCAAATCCTTGCATTTTCCTTGTTTGCGCCACAAAAAACAAAAAGACCAGTGTGGTTCGGTCTCAGGGAGGCAGAAAAAGAGTGGCAGAAGTTGAAATCAGCAGTGGAGGTGATCCATATCAGGCTAATCATTGAAGGAACTTCGGCTTTTACTCTAAATCAAGAAGCTTCCAGATGGTTTGGAGCAGAAGAATGTTGTAATTTGATTTATGTTTTACAAGGATTGCTAACTAGCCTATGGAGAATAAATGATGCATTTGTATGTGTGTATGTGAGAGAGATAGTGTGTGTGTGTGTATGCACACATGGCAGCAAGGACAGAAGAAAAAACATTTAGGATATTAATGCAATAAGTAAAATATTATGCCACTTTGTTTTTTGATTCTGTTTGCTGGTTTGTGACAGAGTCTCACTCCGTTGCCCAGGCTGGAGTGCAGTGGTGTGATCTCGGCTCACTATAACCTCCACCTCTCAGGTTCAAATGATTCTCCTGCCTCAGCCTCCTGAGTAGCTGGGATTACAGGCACGTGTCACCATGCCCAGGTAAATTTTTGTATTTTTAGTACAGATGGAGTTTTGCCATGTTGGCCAGGCTGGTCTCGAACTCCTGATCTCAGGTGATCGGCCTGCCTCAGCCTCTCTAAGTGCTGGGATTACAGGCATAAGCCACCGCACCCAGTTCGTACTTTGGAACAGGGTAGGAGAAAGTGGCCCTGTTTGTGATAACTTTCAAAAATAGAGTTCCCTTTATTTGTTAATTTATTGGATAGGGTGTGAAATATTGGGAGAAGTAAAGTATGGTTTCAAGATCCTGGCCTGAGCAACAGGAAGGATAGGTGTCCTTTACTAAGAAAGGGAAGACTGAAGAAGATGAGAAATCCAGATTTAGACAGAAATCTAAAGATATTAAATCTTATGTTAAAATGCCTAGCAAAAGCCTAAGGTGGAGATGCAGGCAACTGGGTGAATAAAATTTAGGGAAGGGATCCAGGCTGGAGATTAAAAATAAATTCAAAGGGATCAGCACGTGGGGAAGATTTAAAATAAATCATGGAGTGAGTGAAATTGAGAAAAAAGAGGTCCAAATATGGAGTCCTGGATTTTCCAACATTAAGAGGTAAGAAATATGAAGATAAAAGACCACAGGAGACTGAAAAGAAACAGCTGTTCAAATAGGAGTAAAGCCAGGAAAGTGTGATATCCTCAATGCCAAATGTATCAATCAGGGTTCAACTAGAGAAACAGAACTAGTAGTAAATATATATTAAGATATTTATGCAGAGAATTGGCTTATCAGATTGTGGAGGCTGATTAGGCAAATCTGAAATCTGCAGGGCAGGCTGTCAAGAATGGCAGGCTGGAACTCTTGGGGACGAGTGAAAGATACAGTCCACAAGTGGAATTATATCTCCTCTTCCTCCTCCTCCTCCTCCTCTCCCCGCTCCTCCTCCTCCTCTTCCTCTTCATCCTTCTCATTTTTCTTCTTCAGAAATTCTCAGTTCTGATATTAAGGCTGTTCAACTGATTGAATCAGACTCATCCGGATGATCTTGGATAAAGTCCCTCTTTTAATGTCAATTATTTATAGGCTCTAATGACATTTTCACAAAAACACTGAGATTGGCATTTTATTAGATAACTGGGACTATATCCTAGTTGATACATAAAACTTGACCATCACACCAACTAAAGGATAAAAGGAGGGAATGGTCAACCGCGTCAGATAGCACAGCCTTGAGTATGTTGGATTTAGCTGCTAATTCATTTGTGAATTTGACTACAGCAGATTTTTATTTTGGAATAGAGCTGTATTTGTTTCCTATGGCTGTCCTAATAAATTACCACAAAAATAGGTAGCTTGAAATAGCAGAAATGTATGCTTTCACAGTTCTGGAGGCCAGAAGTTTGATACTGGGGTTTCACTAGGGTGAGATAATGGTGTTGGCAGGCCATAGTCCCTCCAGGGCCTCTGACCTGCCTCTTCCAGTTTATTGTGGCTGCCATGTATTTGTTGGTGGCTGCTCAACTTCAGTCTGTACCTTTATTTTCACATTGCTCCTCTTTTCTTGTGTGTATCAAATCTCATCTACCTCCCTCTAATAAGGAAAAGTGATTGGATTTAGGGTTCCCCCCCCAACCCCCACAGATAATCCAAAATAATCTCCCATGTCAAGATCCTTAATTTAATCCCATCTGTAAAGACCCATTTTCCTTGAAAGATAATTTATCATTCCACATGGTATCTAGGTGGTTATCTTTCAGCCTACTACAAGAAGCAAAGCCTAACTGAAGTGGATCCAGGAAAGGTACCTATTTCAGAATGTTTCTGTAAAGGTGAGCAAAGAAAGAGAGCAGCAGCTGAGGCAAGGGTGGGAACTGTATCTCCCAGTCAAACTCACAGAACTTCCTTCTTTTACATGCAAACATCCACCAAACAAACATATATGATTACAGTTTCATATATTTCACGCTCTGGCCATGTATATCTATTCATTTCTGTTACATGTTTAACCAAAGGACTTATGGTAGGTTAATTTGATTATTTTGCATTGAAAAAGAAACTTGAATGAATCTGACCAGCAAGAGATAGTTTCCTGTGTCTAAATACTTTTTGACAGTTTTGTTATTTTGTTTTTACCTTTGTCTACAAGGGTAAGTCATTGTTCTCAAAAATCACAGTGAATAAATTTTCAAAGCATTGCATACATTTGTCCAGTTTGACCTACAAGTCAAATCTCTTATATCTGAATGTTATTCCCCCTGTATTGTATTCCAAAACTTTAAATTACTTTACTATTACATTCTTTAAAAATCTATATTGGTATTGTCAATTAAAAAACCAATTCCCATGTGCTTGTCTCTTTATTTGCTTTCCAAATCACTTAAGGCCTGGTCATATCTATGGCATACGTTATAAAAAGATCAGAGAGAAAAAAGAGATGATAGAAAAAAAAAGTCTTACTTTTTTGTCCTGTAATCCATGACAAGGTCAAGGAAACTTAAAGTTATTCTGAATTCCCATTTCTATTATGCATGGGCTGTCTGACATAATAGGCATCAAGAGCAGTACGTGATACATGTGTAGGTGCTCAATAAATATTGATGAATGAATAAGTAAATGAACAATAAAATTACTGATAAGACCTTTTATGTTATGTTTATTATTCTATCGCCGTTAAAGGCATTTATAAGCATCATAATTTTTAACTGGTATATATATGAAAATATATCCTTTTATATGAAAAAAGAGTAATATAGGATTGATATAGTGTAGCAGCTTAAAAGGAATATTTCTTTTGAGGAAAGCATATGGTCAAAGATCTTGTCTGACAGCATTTGGCTGCACAATGAAATTCAGGCTCTACAATGAGACATGCTCAATGTAGTGATCCCTAATTTGGGCTTTTTTAGATTTGTAATCTTGAACTAATTATTTTTTCTATCTACTCATCTGGGAAACTGGGCTATCTATTCCATATGATTTTGTTAATTAATAATGGTATTGCATATAAAGGGCCTAATGTTGTGCTAGATACATAGTATTGGCTAATATCATGATCGTGATCACAGGCAAATATCTTTTCTTCAGGTTTGGTAGTACAACTTGTCTTTTGAACTTTTTATACATAAATATTATTCTCTTTCACTTGACCAATTTTCTGTGCAAAATTTATTTAAGAGCCTCTTAAAATTCACTTAGGAAATCAGATGGAGCATACATAGCAAGTACATAACACAATAGTATCAGATTCTGTTCACTTTCTTTTGCTTTTTTTCTATACTGTACCATGTTCAGATAATCAATTGTTTCAGTCCTAGACTTTGGCTCTGGAATCCAGATCCCCTTATCTAACTACCTTCTTGGGTTTACCATATGGATACTTTAAAAGCAGTATGTTTAATAATGCTTTTAGGATATTTCCACCCCATCTTTGCCCAAATATGGTCCTTGTTAGTCTTCCCTGTTCAGCAGACACCACCATCATCCATCCAACTGGGCAAACCATGAATTTAGCAGTTGTTCTTGATGTCTCCTTCTTCCTCAGTCTCTGTCTTAGTTAGTTCAAGCTATTATAACAAAGTGCCATAGGCTGAATGGCTTATAAACAACAGAAATTTATTTCTCACAGTTCTGAAGGCTGAAGTCTGAGATCAGGAGGCCAGTGTGGTCAGGTTCTGGTGAGGGTCCTCTTTCAGGTTACAGACCGCCAACTCCTGGCTGTTCCCTCAAATGCCACAAAGAGCACTAGCAAGCTCTCTATGGTCTCTTTTAAAAGAGACTAATTTCATTCATGAGGGCTTCACCTAAATCACCTTGACCTAAATTACCTCCCGAAGACCCTTCTAGCACAATCACATTGGTGGGTAGGATTTCAGCATATGAATTTTGGGTGGATATAAACATTCATTACATAACACCCTCCATGTCCAACTTCTCACAAAGATATTCTCTCTAAATAAACCATCCTCAGAATTTACTCCAACCCTTCTTCAGATTTCAGCTTAATCACCATTTCTTGAGGAAGCCTCCCCTTACTGTTCCTTCTCCCTGTCTCCAGTGCAGATCTTCCTGACATATCTTCTTAATTCCATGTACCTTTGCTTTGCAGCAATTACAGAGGTAATTTTCACATTAACTTTTGCAATGATTTGATTTATGTTTATCTAAGATTCTTTGAAGATAATGGCATCTGCTTTTGCTCATCATTTTATCTTCAGAAGCTAGGGTTTTTCAAAATGTCAGTTGGGACTCATTAGTGAGTAATGAAATCAGATTAATGGGTAATATGCAGTATTTTTTCTTAATGAAATAGGCTAAAATAAAATAAACTTTTGTCAAAGAGAAAAAATGTGGTAAATACATATTGTATCCTAAAGTTTTTTTTTAATTCTTAGCATATCTATATATTCATAAATTATACATTTGTGTATGAGTCTTGATGTAAAATATATTTTATACTGTAATCTCAGCCAAATATAAAACTATGGATATAGAGACATGACTGACACCTAGTAGATACTTGGTAAATATGCGTTCAATCAATACCTTTGTTTCCATCTTTCTATTACTAAATTTGGTCATTTTAGGCAGGAGACTTGTTAGTAGAGTTTGCAAATAAAGTGGCACATTTCTGTATATATATATTTGAAAAAAAATACTGGCAATTCATAAGATTCTGTAGCAAAGGTTTCTATCTTTATTTAATACTGGTCCAGTGAATGAATATAAATATGGTTACTAAGTAGACAAATAGTTTAACTTTGCTATTAATAATTTTTATAATGTTACATTCAATTTAAGTTTTATTTAATTTCCAGCATTACTTTAATCAGTATTAATGTATTCTTTATTACTAGTCAGATAGGGTGTATTTAAAAAAAAATAACACTGCCACCTTTTTGCACTCATTTGTTCCACAAATGTTAATTGGGTGACAGGCATTCTGCCAGGACCTGGGTATAGTAAAATGAATATGATCACTTCAAGGAACACTTACTTTGGAAAACTAATGAATTAATTCCAGAATTAGCTGTTGAGTACTTATTATGTCCCAGGAACTATATTTAAGTATGAATAATACACAGTAATGAAAAATATAGGTAGTCTCTATGTCTCTGACCCTGAGACAAGGATTCAAGAGCAAGTAATTTATTTGAGAGGTGATCATAGGAAGCACTGAAAGAAGTGGGGGTATGATAGAAAAATAAAGGCAGCCAATAAAGAATTTGTTTTCAAACAAGTCATCGCTATAAGGAATTGGAATGTAATCCTACAGGGAACTCTGGAAGGCAGCATAGAATTCATTTAGGTTCTGTACCTGACAACTTTCAATCAGTTGTGGGCTATTCCCAGAATCTTTAATTCTCAGGCACCGTAGCCCACCCTGCATTCAGGTAGTTCAGGCCCTGAGGAAAATAGATACAGATACTATTTGTATCTACATATAAATGCAGTAGAAAGGCAAGGCCTGAGGAAGTTACAGTCAGGGCAAGAAGTAGGGAGGAGACTTAATCACAAACTGGCTCTTTTAGGTTTCACTTTATCAATTCAATTTAAATGAGTATGTAAGTGCATTTTGCTATTTGAAACTGGAAAAAAAAAAGTCTTAGTTGAGTGATCTCCTTTTAGTTATCTTTCTCCGATAAGAATTGAATCTGAACAATGAGAACACATGGACACAGGAAGGGGAACATCACACAACAGGGCCTGTTGTGGGGTGAGGGGAGCGGGGAGGGATAGCATTAGGAGATATACCTAATGTTAAATGACGAGTTGATGGGTGCAGCACACCAACATGGCACATGTATACATATGTAACAAGCCTGCACGTTGTGAACATGTACCCTAAAACTTAAAGTATAATTAAAAAAAAAAAAAGAATTGAATCTGCACCCATTAACTCATCCTTTACATTAGATGTATCTCCTAATGCTGTCCCTCCCCCCTCCTCCCACCCCACAACAGGCCCCAGTGTGTGATGTTCTCTTTCCTGTGTCCAAGAACATGACACATGTATACGTATGTAACAAACCTGCATGTTGTACACATGTACCCTAGAACTTAAAGTATAATAAAAATATATATATATAAAGAATTAAATCTGGATTTCTTTAACCTTCTCCTCTTGGAATCTGTATTTTTAAATCATTGAATTATTTTCAAGGTATTTAATTATTTTATTCCTTTGTATTGTGCCTTCTGTAAGAGTCTCAGATATTTAAGGCATAAGAATACAACTATGCTTCATGCATACACATAATATTAAAAGATAACTACAAATTTCCCTTGTTATCTACAGCAGATTGTTTCTAGGACCTCTGCAAATACCCAAATCTGCAGATGCCCAAGTCTCTTATTTAAGATGAAGTAGTATTTACATATAACCTACATGCATCCTCGTGTACGCTTTAAATCATCTCTAAATTGCTATGTAAATAGTTGCTATACAGTATTTGTTCTTTATTTGTATTATATTTCTCTCTCTCTTTCTTTTGTGTGTGTGTCTGATGGGGTCTCCTTATGTTGCCCAGACTGGTCTCAAACTCCTGGGTTAAGTGATAGTCTCTCAGCCTCCTGAGTTTGCTGGGATTACAGGCACGTACTCCCATGCCTGGCATATTTTTCATTGTTGTGTTGCACATATATATTTGAAATCTTTTTGATCCATAGTTGGTTGAATCTGCAGATGTGGAACCTGTGAATACATTAGGGCTGACCCCATCAAGGGTCAAGATATAAGAAAATTAATAATGTTCACTATTTCTTCAAGGACATTCTTAAGTGAACTTAGCTTTTATTTTCTTTCATACTAGCAGTGTTAAGTAGTGAAGAATGCAGTGTCTACCAGTAAAGTTTGTGCCCAGCCTTGATCTGTGTTGAGGTACAGCACTTTTACCCATGTCAGCTTTTGCTCCATCAGTAAAAATATCAACATAGTGAAGGCAAATATATCTTACTATTATTAGGAAAAATATTTGGCCTTGAAGAACTCTAAAAAGTCTTGGGGTTACACTTTGTGGACTATTGGCCCATAATACTGTAGCAGGACGAGCCACAGACAAAACCTCTCAGACACTGAGTTGTAGAAGGAAGGGCGTTATTCAGCTGGGAGCATTGGCAAGCTACTGCCTTAAAATCTGAGCTCCCTGAATGCACAATTTTTGCCCCTTTTAAGGGCTCACAACACTAAAGATTTCACATGAAAGGGTCGTGATTGATTTGAGCAAGCAGGCGGTACGTGACAGAGGCTGCATGCACCGGTGGTCAGAGAGAAACACAACAGGGCAGAGAGTTTCACAGTGTTCTATACGATGTCTGGAATCTATGAATAACATCAGTTTCTAAGTTATGAGTTGATTTTTAACTACTGGGTTTAGGCCAGGCAGTCCCAGGCCTGGTTTCGGGCCTGGTGCCGGGCTGCCTGTCTTTGGTTTTACTTCCTTGTTGTTTTTTCTTAAAACAGGTACTGAGTATAAAGACACATGCACACGTATGTTTATTGCGGCATTATTCACAATAGCAAAGACTTGGAACCAACCCAAATGTCCAACAATGATAGACTGGATTAAGAAAATGTGGCACATATACACCATGGAATACTATGCAGCCATCAAAAATGATGAGTTCACGTCCTTTGTAGGGACATGGATGAAATTAGAAATCATCATTCTCAGTAAACTATCGCAAGAACAAAAAACCAAACACCGCATATTCTCACTCATAGGTGAGAATTGAACAATGAGAACACATGGACACAGGAAGGGGAACATCACACTTCGGGGACTGTTGTGGGGTGGGGGGAGGGGGGAGAAAAAAAATAAACAAATAAATAAATAAATAAATTTAAAAAAAAAAAAAAAAAACAATATGAGAGGGTCTCTCTCTTCCCTCATTTCCTCCCTTTGAGACTCTCACTTTTTATTAGTGGGAGTTCTCACTCTTATTTTTGCTACTTATGTCTTTTTCTGCAATAGATTGATAGTGATTCATATAGCACACTTGTGCTGAAGCATTTTGGTGAACTAAGGTAGCGATGAAACTTTTTATCATTTGAAGAAGTACCGTTAGCAAACAAGGGAGCAGTAAGCAGGTTTTTATTACTATTATAACTCCTATTATAAGAGTTTTAAATCTTCCTAGTGCTAGGAACCATCTTCTAAACATGGCTTCAGGGTTGAATCCGTGCTACACTTGCACGGGTACATGTGCCAGTTTTGTTATCTTTAACTGTGTCCTCAACTACTTGCTCCTGATCATCTATGTGTAGACAACAATTAGTAAGGTTAAATTTTCTACAAACTCCTCCTTCAGCTGCTAGCAAGTAGTCAAGAACTAGTCTATTTTGATAGATAGCATTTTTCATCAGAGTCTCTTGCCAGGCAAGAACAGTCAAGGCTTGACCGGTTTTATTAGTAATAATTTCTAAAACAGCTTGTAACCGTATGATTTGGTTGAGCATGTAGATGGGGGTTCAATATCTTCATGAGCCATCTTGTGCCTAAGTGGCAGTTCTATAGTATTGTATGATTCTTTCAGGGGGCCATTCATTATTTTTCTAATCACCTATGGCTATGCTTCGTTTTTCGCGGGAATCATAGACTGGGAAGCCTAGAAGTTCAACTGTTTTTATGGGCAGTAATAAGAGAGATGGCTTAATGGTGGCAATTACACAGCTACCTGTCCACTGATCAGGCAGCTTAGCATAAGTTTTGTGTCCACATATTCAGTATAACCCGGTGAGGGCCGTCCAGTCCCGGTGGAATTCTGGGTGGGCCCAAATAGTCTGCAACTTTGGAAATTTACTGAATGGATTTCTTTCTGTGTAACTGGAACTCCACCATGTAACTGTTTTTGTGGTACCATTATACAGCTTTTGCCTAAGACAACTAAGCCACCTTACAAGGTGAGTGAGTCCTTTTCCTTCTTTAGCTATGCAATACTGTTCAATAATTGAGACTTCTATAACCCAAAAATTGTCAGGGTAGTTCTTTTGGGCTGGGAATTCATCAGGAACTGGGTCTGTGGGAACTAATTCTCGGGTTTCCCATGGCCATTGATCTCCTGTTATGGTTCCTCTACAAACATAACATGAAATGACATTTAGAGACTGGGCTACATGCTCGGCTAATTGCAAAAACAAATTTGTAGTTTTTCCTGGAATCTCAGGTACTGGCACATTTAGTTCATCACAGAAAGTCTGAAATACTGATTCTGGAGAGTTGAACCTCTCCTTTTATTAGGATGCTTACACTAGGATCTAGTCCTTTTCCACCTAACGTTACGTATTTTCCTTTATTCCACTTTGGGTCTGAGGGGTTTGTGATTATCAATTCTAAAGGGTTGTAGCTCCCACTCATGCAGGAGGGGCTGACTTTTCCTTTGTGGAGCCAAACAGGATCTTTTTTATCTTCTTTTCAAGTAGCCCAAATGACACAAGACCAGTATTGACACATCTCACATAAATATGATTCTTGACAGATATACTTTTTTTTTTTTTAATGTGTAACATTTTTTTTCCAATTTAGAGAACCGCATCCTATTCCGTGCTGCTTACTATCAATAGCAGCACAAGCGTCAAATTTTAAGGTTACATTTTTAGGGACCCCTCTTTCTTCTGTTCTAGCTATAACCTTACTTGTGTCACATAGAAAAGGACCAGTCCTTAATTTTATTTTAAAAACTGTGATCACGGGAGGCTTAAAATGGGTGACAACACACATCAGGTTGGTTATTTCCTGGGCTACATACCTTGGATAGAATAGCATTATACAAACAAGTTTCTTTTAGAGTCCTGGTACACTTATAATAACCATAAAATAATAGGACTGTAGCAATCTCTTGTTCTACCTCAGTGACTTGATATATATACAGGAAACAGTTCTCAGTCTGAGGAAGGTCAGTTGAAGTCCTTACTATACGAGTCCAAATTTTAAGGAAAATGAGTCCTGCGATGAATTTCCTCATGCTTCAGCCGTGCTTGGACTAGTCAGCTTCCAGGTGTGACTGGAGCAGAGCTTGTCTTCTTCAGAGTCACTTTGCAGGGGCTGGCGAAGCTGCTCCCATCCACGTACAGCTCCCAGTCTACCGATGTTTAAGGGTGGTCTCGGTGGTTGGGCCTACTAGAATTAACTGATTCCAACACCTCTACACAGTTACATTCAACTGGGCTCTCTCATACCAGGAGCAAGGTGGTGGGGTTTAGCGTGTTGCAAACTTCAATGGTTATGCGGGTATTTTCACAGAGCAAGCTTTGGTATCTAGTTAGTCCAGCATTCGTTAGCAAATGGTGTCCTTTGGTATTTATTAAAATCACCACAGCATGGGGGGACTTTATGTTTAGGTTTTGTTCAAGAGTTAGCTTATCTGCTTCTTGTGCTAACAGGGCCATTGCCACCAGGACCCTTGGACATGGGGGCCAGCCTTTGGAAATCCCATATAGTTGTTTTGAGAGATAGGCCACTGGCCTTGGCCAGGGCCCCACAGTCTGGGTTAAAACTCCAACTGCCATTTTTTCTTTTTCTGTCACATAGAGTGTAAAGAGTTTTGTTAGGTCAGGTAGCCTCAGGGCTGAGGCCGACATGAGTTTTTCTTTTTAACTCATGAAAAGCTCATTGCTGTTGGTTGTAATAGATGTAGTTTATCTAATCTACATTTTTATTGACTGTCATCTACCAAAACATTGACTTAAATCCTGTAACTATTTGATTTCAAGCTTCAAATTGATCTGGTATTTCTTGTGGGGCTCCAGTTGCATCTAAATAGATGTGAAAGTTGAAAGACCCATAAGGGGCTTCTCTCGCTTTACGATGTCTTATTATTTTTTTTTCTTCCTCTGGTTGATGAAATGCCCAGGTGAAAGGGATAGCCAAATGGACTAAAGCACAAGTGCCGCTCTAGTTATTTGGCAGAGTGCCCAGTAAAAGTCCACCACAATACCACCACACATCCACTCGGGGATGAACAAGGGCTGACTGATTGACAAGCTCTTGAAAATTCTTAAGCGCACTGCATCCCTTCAGGTCTCCAAGCAATGCTAAGTCTCCTCCCTGCCGTGAGAGACACGAAGTGAACTTAGTGTTGGGAGACGGAAGCTGGATGACCCTTGGGGATGACCCTCAGGGACTTCAGGATACAGCAGAGAGAGCTTGGCATGACTTATTACTCCAGGCTGTAGAATCCTGGAAAAGAGCTACCATGCAGCCCACGCCTGGTCGACTGGAGGACCACCTTAGTGGAAGGGGGACAATCAGGGCCTCTAGCCTGCCATGTGCACAAGCATAACAATTGCTTTTGTTTAACGTGCACATGGACTACTTGATCCATTTCAACCACGCATTTGCATCTGGGTATGCTGTCTTAATTGCCAAAGTTTGTTTTAAGTCTAACTTCTATGATTCTCTAGTAAAATGAATGTTTCCTTTAACACCTATTTTTATTAGTCTTTAGACCAAAGAAAGCTAAACACCATTTTATATTTAATAATGTTTTTTGTATGATTTTTATACCAGATAAGCTAAATTTTACCTTATATTAGTGTGTTATTAATGTTAAACTTAATTTTAAGAAAACCTTGTAGACATATTTATCCAACTTTTTATGTTTGACCATAAGGTAAGATTTTATAGACTCTTTTTAACCTTTTATAATTTTTGTTAAAGAGCAGATTGATGCCTTAAGAGAAACCTGTTGCATTTTTACTTTAATGTCCAGTTTACAGAAAAACTGGATGATACCTTTTTAACTTTAGCTAATATGTTCACACACATAATTTTCTTTACAATTAACATTTTAAAACTTGCTTAAACTTTCAAAGCAATAATTTTTTTAACCTTTTAATGTAGGTAAAAATCCACATTCTTATGCCTCCTTATAATCTTTTTATCAAAGGTATATTTTACTTTTTTTATACACCTTGCACATAAACTGTTTCTTCAGTAGTACTCAGGAGGCCTTATTACTTTTAAATTATACAACATTCTTTGCATAAAATTTTTTATAACTTTTTTTAATGACTTTTGCAGACAATTTTTTAACATATCTTAACTTTCTGACTTATTACAAACTTATTTTTTCTTTAAACAACCAGTTAATTTATTTCAGGACTAGAATTTACCATATAACACTCTTTTTACATAAATTCTGCCTCTGCCCTTTTTTTTCCTTTTTTTTTAAAGCGAACTTTCTTTATGTCTTTGGACTAGACTAAGTCCACAAGATTAGAAGTTACCATAATACATGTTATACTGTTAACTTTTAGCAAACTTCACTTGTTGAAAAATTTGTAATTTATGTTTGAGGTTTCAATTATCCCTTGCTATTAATAAGACCTTGTTTAGTCTAAATTAACTTAGAATTGGTATAGATGGCCTCTTTTTCTCTCTGCTGGTCTTTCCTTGCCTCTGCCAGCCGCTTACGCTGCTGTTCTCTTAACTACTGTGGGGGGGTAAAGGGGGTCTAAAACCAGCTGTAACTGTCTATGTACGGAAACTGGTTCTGGGTGCTTTGGCTTACAGGTTACCTTGTGCCATACCTTTGAAACAAGGGACCTGTCCAGGCTTCCTTCTGATGGCCAACCCACCTCTAATGCTAGCCAGTCTATTTCACACAAAGTTCTAAGTTTTCCTGGTGTCACAGTAACACCGTAATCTCCCTTAAATTCTTTCTTGAAATTCTTTAACACAGTTCCCAGTGGGGTGGGCTTACTTTGCACCTGACCCATGTTTTTGTTTTGTTTTTTTTTCCGAGACAAAATACCACGCTCACACCACACACACTCACCACAAGACAAAGAATGGGTAAAGAGGGCACACACACACTTTTACCGTTTATACCAAACCAAAATCACGAAATTCAAAATCCGAGTACCAAAAACTTCAAACCAAGTCAAAACCAAAACCAAAGTATCCAGCAATTCAAATCAAGTCAAAACCAGAACAAAAGTGCCAATACAGGCACACCGTGGGTGATCAGGTCACGCTTCCACTCAGATGGAGTGGGGCAAGTTCCAAAGACTAGTCTTCCCAAGTCAAGCCAAGTCAAAACCAGAACAAAAGTGCCAATGCAGGCACACTGTGGGTGATCAGGTCACGCTTCCACTCAGATGGAGTGGGGCAAGTTCCAAAGACTAGTCTTACCAAGTTTCAGATGTCCGGACTCAAGTGCCAGTTCCTTCCTGGTGTTCAGCCACTGTGTTAATACTCTGCAGGGGCCTGCTACGTGCTGCTCTGGCGAGGCGTTCCACTGAGGCAATTTCCTACCCGGGAGTGCTCTTTGGATCGTGTCACTTAGGCTGGCCGGAGTCCCCCACAGGGATGCTCCACAGGGCAGGCCTAAGCTGCCTAAGGGGCTACCTCAGCAGTCCGTCAGTTACCTCGATTCCCAGTCAGGGAACCAATAAATGTAGCAGGACGAGTCGCAGACAAAACCTCTCAGACACCGAGTTGTAGAAGGAAGGGCTTTATTCAGCTGGGAGCATCGGCAAGCTACTGCCTTAAAATCTGAGCTCCCTGAATGCACAATTTCTGTCCCTTTTAAGGGCTCACGACACCAAAGACTTCACATGAAAGGGTCGTGATTGATTTGAGCAAGCAGGTGGTACGTGACAAAGGCAACATGCACTGGTGGTCAGAGAGAAACAGAACGGGGCAAGGAGTTTCACAGTGTTCTTCTATACAATGTCTGGAATCTATGAATAATATCGGTTTCTAAGTTATGAGTTGATTTTTAACTACTGGGTTTAGGCCAGGCAGGCCCAGGCCTGGTTTCGGGCCTGGTGCCGGGCAGCCTGTCTTTGGTTTTACTTCCTTGTTGTTTTTTCTTAAAACAGGTACTGAGTGTAAAACAATATAAAACAATATGAGAAGGTCTCTCTCTTCCCTCAATACAAAAATTTTCTAAACATATATATGAAGCATTTTATAATAGGAGACAAACGTTATCATTTTAAGAAGATATTAACTGTTTAATTGTAAACTGTCTTTACTTCCCAAATAAACTCTTTTTGACATACTATTTATCAATTTATCTAAACCAGTCTTTAAAAAGTGTTTATATATTTAACCTATAATTATATGGAAGTAACAAGCTCCACATCGTGGGACTTCCTAAATTAAAAAGTAGTTATTTTCTCATATTTTTTACTTTCAGATTTAAACTGGGATTTGTTAAAATTTAACGTGAAGAACAACATATTATGAATTAGTAAAGAGACTAAAAGCATTATGTAGTTTTAAACATCTCTTGCCTTTTGGAATCATTTCTACACTTAAGAAAACAGATGTTAATGATGATAATATCAAAAAAAAAGAGAAATGGTGATCATCATCATATTAGGCTTGTTTTAAAACAGCAACTGTTTATTTGAAGATTCCATTTTGTGGTTTATCAAAGTACCACACAAGTTATTTTTATTCTTAGTTACATAATTCTACATATTGTGGGTCAGTGCTTACGATATCAGCAAAGTTATTTAATATATTTACTATGTCTCACATTATCCACCTATTTATTATTGAATTAGAGTAATTACAGCCACTTCTCTTTGTTTTGTTGTTGTTTTGAAATGTGTTCTGCTAAAAGGAGGTTCACTTTGATTGTCAACCAGAAAACAAAACATGATAAAATAAAAATAAAACTCAGGAAATTCGACAAATATTTCTTGAGAGCCACCTGCATAAGGCATTTTGTAAGAAGCTATGAAGTATACAAAGATGTCGCTAAGTAACCTGTAATCTAGTAAAGACAATTACACTGTAGTGTATAAGAGGAACTATGAAACACACCAGTAAAATCTTATGAGAGCTCAGAGAAGGGAAAAATTACTTTCAAATAAGAAAAAATATATATTTTCCCTTAAATAATAAAATTTGTTCTTATGTTTTTGCTTTCAACCATTCTTTAACGGTCAGATTTTTTCAATTCTCTTATCTTGGCATTATTAAACATTTTATACATGCTGTTCAAAGTATTATTAAGTTATCAAGTATAGTACAGGCTTCTAAAAATATGCTAAAGCCAGATGTAAACAGTTGAAACACTTGCAATACTGTCTTCTCTGTAGGAAATAAATATAGGCAATCAGTGAATAAAGCTAGAATTTTAAACCATTTACTTGGAATAAACTGTGGCTGAAAGCCCCATAGGCCGCATGAATACAGCAGCCAGGGGTCTTCAGAAGGTCCTGTATTCCAGTTCTGCTCCATCACTAACAGGCAGAGTAACTCTCACTGAGCAATGCAAACATAAGGTTCATGTTTTCCACTTACAATGTTTAATTTGTATAATACACATACATACGCACAACTGAAAAATTTGGAATTACAGGTAAACTTCATTTTCAAGTAATTTGACCATTCATATACATTCACCTTCTGTACACTTGCAAAGGTAAGTATAAAAACCTAATTTTCTGTGGCAGTTTCATAAGCCACTTTATTGAAAGTGGCGATTATGCCTATTTCCTATTTTATGCTTATTTCCTAATAAAACCAACAATATATCCAACTACACAGTATTTTAAAGAGAGACTAATTATAATGATTACTATTGTAAGAAAGTGATTCTACGTGAATATTTTAATGTTTCTGTAGAGCCTGGGCTTTTTTAGCAAAAGCTGACGAAACTTGGTTAAAGAATGTATATTAATCCATTTCTCACATTGCTATAAAGAACTACCTGAGACTGGGTAATTTTAAAGAAAAGAGGTTTAATTCATTCACAGTTCTGCAGGCTGTACAGGAAGCATGGCTGGGGAAGCCTCAGGACACTTACATCATGGAGGGAGGCAAAGGAGAGGCAGGCATGTCTTACGTGACCGGAGAAGGAGGGAGAGGAAACAGGGGGAGGTGTTACACACTTTTAAACAACCTGATTTGTGAGAACTCACTCACTATCATGAGAACAGCAAGGGAGAAATCCACCCCTATTATCCAATCACCTCCCTCCAGGCACCTCCTCTAACACTGGGGATTACAATTCGACATGAGATTTGGGCAGGGACATAAATCCAAACCATATCAGAATGACTGAATATCAAAATATGTCCTAGAAGCTACAGACTGAGCATTGTTCCAGAGAGATTTACAAATATATCTTCCTCAGAGCCATTCATTTATATTCCAGTGTGATACAGAGAGAACTTCCCCTCCAATTTCCAGAGAATTGTTTACATTCTAGAGTAGGGTCTCTGTCATTCTTGGGGTAGGATGGGCTGATATGCCACTGCCCTTCATGGGCTTCAAGTCTCATTCTCCTGTTTAACACCACTACCAGCATTGAGTAATATCAGGCTCTCATCACATCACCTTTTGGTGATCAGGGCATAGGAGCCAATGCTAAGGTGCTGTGTGAATAATAAATGCTCTGTTCTCTGATTCATAGACTCATGTTTCCTGTCAGGGTATCTGTCTGCCTCTGTGTGTTTGTTTGTTTATGTATCCATATACCTATCTATCTATCTGGTTAGCCAGTAATCCATTCTATCATCCATCCATCTATCCATCCATCCATCCATCCATCCATCCATCTAAACTTACCAACTATGACTTACAGAACTGGTTTAGATTACTCATACATCTTATGAGTTTCTTCTCTTCTTAGCTTTATCAAATAACACTTAAGCTATGACAATTGATGGTATTACCATTTCATAAAACAAATATTGCTTTTTAATTTTTACAAATTTTATCTGAGGATTTTAAAAATAATACTTCTCTAAGTATATTAATTGAATTATATTTTTCTTTTCTCATTGCTTATATTGCATTCTCATTCACCAACCTCAGAATTATTATTAAATATTGCAAAGCATATATTTTAAAAAGTGCTTTAAAGGAAATTTTTAAAAATATATATTAATAGTTACACTGATCCACTTAGAAGAAATATATATCAATTACACTGATCCACTTAGAAGAAAACCTGTGTACTTAACTTTACTTTCATAAAATCTAAAATTTAACTTAAAATTGAGAACTATTTTTTAAATTAAGACAATACTTTGGAAATAATATTTTAAATATATATATATAAGAGAACCCACTCTTATCTATGTTACATTAACCTGGAATTTACTATATCAAGGAAATTGTAGAAAAAGAATGCAGTGGAGAGAGAGTTAAAACACTAGTCAAACAGACAAGACAACACCACAAATATAGGATTTTTACTAGAGGTGCTTTTTTTCCTCCCTTAGGAAAAGTATGGCTTCTCTTTGGGAAAATTGAGATTGGTCACACTTCAGAGCCTTTGATAAGTACTTTGATGTTCAATAAGAATGAAAAAAACAATGTTGCTTTTGCAATGAGAATCAAGAAAATAATACCAGTTTCAGCAAAAGAACATTGTTTTGTGTACTTTAACACACACTACAAAGAATGTAAAGAGGCCCTTTTTATTAAACTGGGGAAAACATTTTTTGCTTAGAAGCAAATAGGACACAAGTAGAAAAAAAAAATTAAACTAAAACAAAACAGCATGCTAATTGCTTTGTGTGTAATAGGTAGCAAATTTTTTTTTAATTGAATAGAAGGAGTGCAACAAATAAAAAGCTACATAGAGGATACCATTTTACTGGAAGGCCAAATCGTGTCCTTCTAGTAAAAATGTATAGTCATAGTTAACAGAGAGAGTGCAATTTGATGTGTGCATAAACGAACTATTTTGCAAGAAGAGATATTTTGCTAAATTTGAACAATGACATCCAAGAAATGAGACTTCTTTGTTGTTCTGCTGGGCTTTTATTTTAATGTAATTTTGACAATTTTGATTAAATGTCCAAATTCATAATGTGATAAATTATTATGGATACAGAAATGTTAGTAAAATATTTTTAAGAGTTTTAATGAACCTGGTAGATTTAGACAGTAATAGAGTTCTGTGATTCCCCAAAATGAGGGGACTTGCTTCTTGATATCAGGGAGGAAGTCATGGGGCAAAGCTCATAGAAATGACAGCTGTAGCCAAGAGCACCTTTCTCCTCTAAAGCTAACTGCAGAACAAAAGGTTAAATGTAGATGTCAAGTTTATAGACAGGGAAATATTTGTAGTAAAGTGAAAGTAAACAAGCATTTAAAAGGCTTCAAAGAGAGTCAAAGCCACAATTTGGGGTGATTTGGATGAATTTCTCTAATATGCTAATCTGCATGGACTAAGTCCATGGGTTAGAGGAAAGATGAGCTGAATTTAGGGTGGAGCGGGTAGGAACCTCTGGACAAGGGGACAACTTTGGCTGATGATGCTTAGGGTAGAGTAAGGATAGTTTTAGGAGGTTCTTTCAATATTGAGAGAGGTTTAATTGAAGAATATGCAAACCAAACTAGTGAGATTATGAAAAAGAGTTCCTAGAAATAGCACAATTGTTTGGATAGGGAAATATTGGACAGAAAAAGAATATGGAAAACAATGCAAGAATCGTTGGAATTTAGAGTGTAAATAAAAAGAATAATCTGAGGACCAAGTAAAGGCTGGTTAAACCAAGTCAATGGAACAGGAGCAGTCAGCATAATTTCTTATTAAATAATTTGGATGGTGTATCAGGCCTTTATTGCCTCTTGCCTGGATTATTTTAACAATTTTCCCATGAAGTTGTCTGCCTTGGACATAATACATCTCTGATCTATCCATTAGACTACTTCCAGAGTCAAAAGTCTATAAATCACAAGTTAACGATCTATGTGATTCAATGGCCAAATCCTCATGCTTCCACATCTGAAATTAATTCCCATAGGACTCTACTTGGATTTCTATTTCCATAACTAAATTACATCAACATACACTTGTTACCTGATTACGTACATGTCTGCAGCATGAAGTTGGAAACTTTGTTAATGTTACAATTTTTCTTTTCAATGTTTTTTTTTTTCTTAGTTTGCTAAACTAAAGCACAGCAGAACAACAACAACAAAATGTTCTTTCCCTGAAACAGAGCCCAGGCTAAGCCAGAGATAACAATCAGTTGAGACTACCAAAAGAATGCTGACTTCTAAAGGTTGGGCTAAGAGAAGAGCTTTTATGTTTAGGTAGAAACAGGATGGTGATTTTAAAAAAACTTCTTCATTTATTAAACATTTTCCAGATGTGAGATTGCTCATTTCATTCACCTCAGAAGCTTATTAAATTCCCCTACACTATGTTAGAAATTGATTTTCACTTCTGGAATACAGTGATCTGGAGACAGAGATGTGACATGGGAGAGGAAGGGAAGGTGGAAGAAAATTAGATATTTTCCTAAAGGGCTATTAGCAAGAAAAGGTAACCAAAGAATGAGATTAAACAAAGCCTTTCTGGAGAAGATGACTTGTGTTGGTGGTAGGGGTGCTGAGATGAAAGATAGGAATACCTTCAGCAGACTGATAATTGTATACACTTTGAAGTGTATTTTAAAAATAGCTGTTCCACGTTTAATAGATGGGGATTATTTACTGTTATTAAAAATAATATAAAGAAGCAGATTAATTGATGCATTTATGTTTATTGAGTTGGTAGAACCAATATTATGGAAACAAACTGGCAAAACTTTTCTTCCCTTTTGGGCGTTCTTGTTCTTTCTTGCATTCTTTTGTGATTGTTTCCAAACCAATGACTTCTTGGTAACTATAATAAAGGTTTATATTTTATTTGATAAAATGTAAATTTAAATAGTGTTTTTTAGAAATAACCTACTGTGGGGCCAGGCGCGGTGGCTCACGCCTGTAATCCCAGCACTTTGGGAAGCCGAGGTGAGCAGATTACGAGGTCAGGAGTTTAAGACCAGCCTGGCCAACATGGTGAAAGCCCGTCTCTACTAAAAATACGAAAATTAGCTAAGCATGGTGGTGTGTGCCTGTAATCCCAGCTACTTGGGAGGCTGAGGCAGGAGAATTGCTTGAACAGGGACCCGGGAGGTGGAGGTTGCAGTGAGCTGAGATAGCGCCACTACACTCCAGCCTGGGCTACAGGGCGAGACTCCGTCTCAGAAAAAAAAAAAAAAAAATGAGAGGAAAAGGAAAAAAAGAAATAACCTATTGTGGTATTGCGGTATTTTTCAGACTCAGAATTTCAGTCCAGGAAAGGGAATAATACTAACAAGTGACATTAAATGCTCTTTTTTTATCTGGAAAATAAACAGCAAATTGCTTTAGCTTCTAAATTTTCTCTTGTCATTTTTTTTCCTTTCTTACCAATTTGACCTAAACAATCTTAGAATGTATAGTAGCTCACAGCTCTTCACAGTTTTGTTTATTTTTTTAATTTTTTTTAGTAATCCCTCTTTGAACTGACTTTTACCTTTCATTGTCTATGATTCTTCCCAGACTCCTCCATGCAGGGATCTTGATGCAGATTCTTCCATCAATACCTCCAGATTTTAACCTGAGAATGGAAAATATTTTGCAAATAATAATTTTAATTCTCTCTCCTCTCAAAAGGAACATAGTTTACCCTAAATATAACTTAAATTTAATGATAATAAACTTTCCTAATTGCCAATAATTCCATTCCAAATATTTCATATCTTATTATTAACCCAAACCATTTTATCTATACTCTTATTTCCCTAAAGTGTACACAATAATCAGCATTCACAAGGAAAGGGGTAAACTGTTTGACTTTACTACCACTTTTAATTCTAGCTGCATTTTTATTTTTTCAAGATAGTTTTAGAAACACAAATACATACCTATTGTATTAATTTCTTTCTGATTTTTTTAAAAAAACTTTTATTACCAGAGGCCTGTTCATATTAGACATCAGGTCTGTGAAGTAGATATCAATTCAACATAGTGATCTATGTACTGCCAATGAATAATTGATCCATCAAGAGGCAAAATCTTCCTAAATTTCACAGCTTACTATCAGAGAAAATAATGTAAATAGCCATAATAACAAAAATGGACTTTCTACCCTCAGTGCTCCTATGATTGGAAGGAATTCAGTTGCTCTGCATACCCCCTTTCCTTCCTTTAGAAAGAAGATCTGGCCGGAAGTGATGGTTCAGTGTCGAGTCCTTTGACAAGGACCATCTTAACTTATTTTTATTGTTTCACCTAAGCTGTGTTTTGTGGTTTCAAAAGTGTCTAGCATGACCTGTGAATCTATTACAGTTCGAAATCAATTCTATTCCTGTTTCCATAGTTCACATTCGTTTCCGTGAGTATTAGGGTCTTCATAAAATAGCAATTTTTTTCTGAGTGTTGATCCTAGCTGATTGAACATCTTCAAGAACAAGCCACTGATCCTTGTTATACAAGTTGTAAACTCAGTAGAAGTGAGCTTCGGCTGCAGGTTCAACACTCCTTACTTAATGAAAGCAAGGAAAAGTCTCTTTTTTCCACATGTTAGTAAAGGGTTTCAACAGGCTGAAAAAAATATTGAATAACTCTACATAATGGAGAAAGGCAGTAATGAGAAAGGAAAAAAAGAAAAAGAATAAGTAGTCTGTGAATCCTCTGGAGAATTTACTGAAAACTAGAATTTTTTACAATGTATACAAAATGGCTGTCACCAATGCAATAAGACTTTTTCCAAAAATTGTTCTCACAACTCTAAGCAACTGAAGTGTTGCTTCCTTCATCACATCATGTAATGAAGTCAACAGAGTATAAAATATTCCTTGTGAAGAAAAATTTGGTATCACTATAACTTTAAGAAATATTTTGAGGGTGGGTGTAAGTTTCTATCTGAAATAAATAAGTGGTTACTAAGCTACGTACAGATTTTTAGCCAACAGCCACCCTATCTAAAATGTTCAACTCTCCTCCATACATAGACACCTCCTCTCCCCTTCTCTGCTTTATTTTCTTTTACTTTTGCATATTAAATATTTTATCTAGCAGTAAGTGTGTATAATACATTATATATTTATCATGTTGGTTTTCTGAATCTCACATCAGACTGCAAGCTCCTTTAGGTTCACTGTTGTTTCCTCACCTCCTAAAATAGGACCTGGCATATAATTGTGCTCAATCATTTTTTCAAGAATTAATGAATGAGGCAGGGTGCGGTGGCTAACACCTGTAATCCCAACACTTTGGGAGGCCAAAGCAGGTGGATCAGTTGAGGCTAAGAGTTCCAGACCAGCTTAGCCAACATGGCAAAACGCTGTCTCTGTTAAAATTACAAAAATTAGCCAGGCATGGTGAGCATGCCTGTAGTCCCAGCTACTCGGGAGGCTGAGACACGAGAATTGCTTGAACCCGAGAGGTAGAGGTTGCAGTGAGGCAAGCCAAGACAGAGCCACTGCCCTCCAGCCTTGGCGACAGAGCAAGACCTTGTCTCAAAAAAAAAAAAAAATAATAATACTAATAAAAATAAATAAAAAAGAAGAAGAATTAATGAATGAAACTGGAGAGTCTGCTGCAAAGGGAATCCTGAGGTTTTATACTTCTCTTCCAAAGAATAAAAGCTGTCTATCAATTCTAGAATAAAGCACTAGCTTTTGAAATGAGTAAAGGGATCAAGAAAATCTAGTGCTACCTACTGGCAGCTTTCCCAATGGTGGGAGTAGCAGTTTTAAAGATTCAATAAACAATCTCCTTGAGATAAAATTCAACAATGGCAAAGTTAAGTACAGGAAGAGGGCATGAGACCTATTCCCCTTATAAGGAAGAGAATTTATTATTAAAATTATATACAATTATTGTGGTGTAATGATAATGATAAAATTGATGGACTTTGCTTTATTAATTGTTTATACATATTGTGCAGGGTGTATATATGCTTACTGCCTTGTGTAGGTGGAGTGGGACACAGCTCTTCACTGATACGTCTTCTTCTGGCTCCCCTGATATTCCACTGGAAGGGGGGGAATGAGAGATTTTGATACAACAAGCATTATCAATTTTATCTTGTTTGTTTATTCCACAGATATTTACTAGACATGCAAAGCAATACTATTTAGTAGATTTAAAAATAGATAAGTAAAGACCTATAAGGTTTTGGTTTCCAAAGTCAAATATTTTTATGGTTTATTAAAATTGAGAACACTGAGCTGGGCACAGTGGCTCAGTCCTGTAATCCCAGCACTTTGGGAGGTGGAGGCAGGCAGATCACTTGAGGTCAGGAGTTCGAGGCCAGCTTGGCCAACATGGTAAAACTCTGTCTCTACTAAAAATACAAAAAAAAAAAAAAAAATTAACCAGGTTTGGTGGCGCACTCCTGTAGTCCCAGCTACTTGGGAGGCTGAGGCAGAGAATCGCTTGAATCCGGGAGATGGAGGTTGCAGTGAACTAAGATTGTGCCACTGCACTCCAGCCTGGGCAGCAGAACGAGACTCCATCTCAAAAATAAAATAAAATAAAATAAAATTGAGAACACAGAAAGATGAGCAGGTTTGTGTGGAAAATCCTTAAATCTGTTTGACAAATTGAGTTGAAAGTGTTGAATTCCCCAGATTACAAAAGAACAACCTGTTAATAAAGCAATGCTAAATGTATGGGAACCTAATTGCATTCAGAAACTACTGGAAAGAGTTTTATTGTCTCAGAAAGGGAAAGTCAGAAATGAGATTTTATTAAACTTTGGGGTCTGGGATCAAGGAGTTTAAGGTGGATTTTTCAAGGCAGACTTTTTCAGGTGAGCAGACTGTTGTCTCTAAATGGATCTGCAAGAATTTCCTGAAGCAAACAGTAGAGTTATTTATAGGATTACAGTCTTATCTTTTCTGTGTAAAGGTTTACTGGAACAAACAAGACAACTGTGGTCCCAGTTCTCAGAGGTAGCTTTTGAGACCTCCACATGCACATGTTGAATAAACAATTGGAATTCAGAGGGTTAGTATAAAATTTAGGAGTAATCACTATATAGATTATCATAAAGATCTGGAGATGGTTCTGTTCAAGATTACCAAGGGATGGAACTGAATTCCTGTACGGCTGCTCCCCACTTGAAAAGCCAGACACAAGAATCAAGAGTTGGTGGAAAGAAAGAGGTTTATTGAAGTGCTAGCAGCTGAAGAGACAGCTGGAGTCAGGTCTCAAAAAGCCATCTCAAATTCTCAGGCTGGCTAATGGGGTTTGAAGAGGAAGGTGGCATGGAAACTATTTGCAGGAGTGATGTAGGTTGCAGGTCTGCTTGTCATTTTCCGGTTGCTGTCTTGAATAATGAACCATCTGGAGGCCTTGGTGTCAACCTGCTTGGGTCAGGGTATGGATTAACTGTGCACCAATTTCTTCTCAGAAGGGAGAAAACTTCAACTGCCATCTCCACTTTATGCCTGAGTTGCTTTAAGATTAGCCTTTGGAATTCTCAAGCAAACACGTAGTTAGATGTATGTATAGCAAGAAAAAAAAATGAGGGAGGGATTACTTTTTAAAGCAAGCTAGCAAATTGGCTGTACTGGTTACCGGGAGAGAGCATCAATGAGAAAAGAAATAGATTAGCACTGAGTATTGAGAAACCTCAACATTTAACAGGTTATTGTTGGCAGATGAGCATTCAGTGGAGATTGTAAAGTGGTCAGAAATGTATGAGGATGAACAGGAGAGGGTAAGGAGGGTACTTCAAGAAGCAAAGAGTGATCAACAAGGCCAAATGATGCTTTGTGTTAAAATAATTTGAGGACTTTGAAATATTCATTTAGTAATTTCGAGGTCATTATTAATCTTAGCGTGAGCGGTTTTGGTGATGATATTGAGGCAAAAAACAGAGAAGGTTGAAAAGTAGTGAATGGATAAAAAAATGAAGGTAGTTTAATAATTTGGGATGAGAGAGAAGAAAAAGATAAATTCATAATGTAGAAATGTGAGAAGTAAAATTTTTAGGTAGGAGAGATTTTAATATATGTATATTCTCTGCTTCCATTATCACTCCATAATCTTATAAGAAAAAGGTAAATACACCCTTTCATCCTCTGTCATTTCTTCCTTCCTTCCTTGTGTGTATTGATGCTTTCATTTACTATAATCAGCAAACAGCAGGCACGGACCATGGCCCTAAGGAATTTATAGACGTTAACTCATAGAAGGCCAATATGTTGGGAAAAATGTGAATAAGTATGTAAACATCCTATCCTTGCATAATTAGTATGAATGCAGATTAAGTTTGAGTTTTTCTGTTATACTCCAAGGTGAAGAGTTACGCTGCCTTCTAATGCAAGTATTTGGCTGAAAATTGGATTGTGTTTTGAAGTCTCTGTACTAAATTTCCTCCAGGCATAGCTGGCATATACAGGGACAAAAACTTTTGACCTGGAGCTCATTAGTGCGATGAAGCATTCAAATGAACTAGCAGGTACAAGCCTGAAACAAACAAACAAAAGAAAAAAATCAATTGTTTGATTAATTGTAAATGTGGAAGTTGAGGGTAGGGAAATAAAATTTTAACCCATCAAGGAAGTAGTCACTTTAAAATTCGCCTGAAATGACTATTTCAAAACCTGCTTCCATTTCAATGCTAAAAATATTTCTTTTCCCCAAACCCCTTAAACGGAAGGAGTTATAAGTGAACTAGAATACACATAGGAAGTCATGCTGCATTCTCATGTTGCTAATTGGAATTTTGATGAATATAATATAAAAGCAAGACAAGAGCAAAGTGTTTCCATTAGTTCACTACCCATGTTTCTGCATCTTAATCAGAGCGTTGTTAATATTTAAATATGCATTTGAAGCCCCAAGTGTATAGGCAGGCATGGAAGTTTCATTAATAACTATAATTTATATAAAACAATATATGCCAAAGACAAATGCTCAAATATGGAGTTTCATAGGAATTTTTCAAACGTATTTTATAGCTCAGACATGGAAAAAGAAATTGCAGCAGGATATGAACTTATGCTTAGCTACTAAGATACACTATGGCTTATCATTTATTGAGAAAAGTCCAGATTTTTGTCTTAAAGTTATATTTCTCCATCAGTTATATACCACTTTTTTTTTCACATAAGGCTCTTTGGAAACAGGCAAATAGGAAAAAAATCTGCAGGAAAAAGGGACATTGACATAATCTGAAATGCCTTGTATTCTGCAGGTTTCAGAACTATACAGCTTTCAAAAGGGACATAATGGAGCAGAGAGAACCGCCACTCTAGAGCTGTGACTCTTCTCCTTCAGTAGTCATGCTTTCAAATGGGTCCTTCTGCAGAGGAATGGCTTGAAGTAACAATCACCATTCCCTCTTCACAGCAGTCTGCCACAGAACAAAACTTCCTGGAATAATGCCAGTTGAAATGACTAAGTGTGTCTTTTCTATACATCCACAAGGATACTTACCTAGTGCCTTCTGTGTTGTAAAGGAGAGGATATAGTTCATTGTTAACAACAGCTCTAAGTCTCTCTTACTATGTGAAACTTACTCTTTTATTAACCAGAGGAAAGAAATCAGAGACTTCCAACACATTACAATTATATTCAAACATACTTCCATTCTTAGGATGATCTCTGACTCAAATATTGTTTTATGCTAAGTACTAGTATGGAGTATGCCTTCAACATTAAATTCACTGTGAAGAAACATTTTTAAAGTAATATGATAATCAGTTATGAGATGCCACTAGATATCCTCAAAGCTATTATGCAAAGAGCGAGAGGAAACTTTAAACCAAAAACAGATTAAGTTCTTGCAGTTTTCATAAGGGGGTTGGTTTAGAATTCCTACCAGAGGTAGTCAAATAAGCTGTGACTATAATGGTTCTTTGAGTTGATGCACAGATTGTGCAAAATCAGCCCTACACATAAGCAGCTAGCATGTGTAAAAAGTCTACCTGACTCAAAATATGAGTCCCACTAGGCTGTCACACAGTATTATATCTTGGAACTGTTGTATAAGAATGAAGACATGGCCAGGCACGATGGCTCATGCCTGTAATCCCAGCAATTTGGGAGGCCGAGGTGAGCGGATCACCTGAGGTCAGGAGTTCAAGACCAGCCTGGCCAACATAGTGAAACCCCATCGCTACTAAAAATACAAAAATTAGCCAGGCATGATGGCACGCGCCTGTAGTCCCAGCTACTCAGGAAGCTGAGGCAGGAGAATTGCTAGAACCTGGGAGGTGGAGGTTGCAGTGAGCCAAGATCACACCACCGCACTCCAGCCTGGGTGACATCGTGAGACTCTGTCTCAAAAAAAAAAAAAAAAAAAAAAAAAAAAACGAATAATGAAAAAACACATTCTTCCAATGTCCTCCAGGACCCAACATCATAAGCCCTCTCTACTGCCTTTCACAATGAATTTCCTACACATTGTATTCCATTCCTGGATCACTCTACTGCAGGTAGAAGCTACTTTGCTGTTCACTGGAACATTCTCTTTACAATTTCATCTAAAGACCTTTGCCTGAAATGTTCTCCTAGGCAAAATAGCCTGGCTAACTCTGTTAGCTCTTTCATTGTTTCCTTAAAGTTTATTTTCTTAATAAGCCTGCCCTGATTGTATTATTGAATAGTACAACTACCCCTCTCCTCCTTTGTTTTTTATTTTCCTTTCATGCAATTTTATTGAGATATAATTGCCAAATAATTTTTATAAGTTTAAGATGTACAACACGATGATTTCACACACACACACACACTGCATCACACATAGATATATATTGTGATATGATTACCACAATCAAGTTAGTTAACACATCTATCATCTCACCTATGTACCATTTTTTGTTTTTTTGGTTTTATGGCAGGATATTTAATATAATATCTATTCCCTTACCAGATTTCAAGTCTATAGGAGTGTTATTAACAACAGTCACTGTATTAGTCTGTTTTCTTGCTGCTATAAAAAACTCAATGAGACTGGGTAATTTATAAAGAAAAGAGATTTAATTGACTCACAGTTCTGCCTGGCTGGGGAGGCCTCAGGAAACTTACAATGATGGCAGAAGGGGAAGCAGGAGTGTCTTACATGGTGGCATGTAAGAGAGAGCATGTAAGTATGCAGGAAAAACTACCGTTTATAAAACCATCAGATCTTGTGAGAATTCACTCACCATCACGAGAACAGCATGAGGGGAAACTGCCCCCCATAATCCATAATCCAATCATTTTTCTCCCTCCACACATGTGGATTACAGGTCATACATGGGGATGACACTTCGAGATGAGATTTGGGTGGGGACACAAAGCAATATCATAAGTTATGGGGATCTAATGTACAGCATCATATATAAACAAATTTTATAATGGAAAGTTTATATGCTTCGACCAACATCTCCCCATTTCCCTACCCACTGTCCCCTGGAAACCACCATTCTATACTGTTTCTGTGAGTGCCCCCGCCAATTCTTCTTTAATCTGAGTCAATATTTTTTGTAGCACTTATCACAGTCTAACATAAAATAAAATTTCCATGTTTATTATGTTTATTATTGTTTGTCTCATTTCCTGCATGAGACACCACCTCCACCATGTAATCTCTCTTTGTAGGAATCTTTGTCTTCTTTGTTCACTGTTGAATCCCAAGTGGTGAAAACTGTGCCTGACACATTGTAGGCACTTAATAAATATTTATGGAATGAATGAATTAATGAAAACAGTGAACCATCTTTTTATCTCATTACCCTGAAATGCACTAGTTACATACTCTCCTATACTAAGTGTTAAAAAGAATTGATTTATTATAGTAACTTAATTTCCTATTAACAGAGTTCCTACTTTAGGTTCAGGCACTGACACCAGGAGGTCCTTAAAGTAATGCATTTTGATAAGTGAAATAACCCATTGACATACCCACTAGTAGCTATTTGCATATTGAATTTATCAAATTACCTAATTTGTATTAAAGAGAGCAAGGATTTGAGATGATCAAACTAAGAATGTAGTTTTTGATGAGGAGACTTGAGAAGAAAGTTTGCTACTGGAGTGTGGTGGACACATACCTGGTGATTCCAGGGCACATCCAAAAGGAAGGAGAGAGGGCTAGGTGTTGACTTTGGTTTTGGAAGCTGGAAAGAACATAGTTGGGGAAAATAATCTCAAAAAGGGGAGATGGAACAGAAAGAAAAAGGCATTCCCTTTTTACAGTTGTAGTAGGTCCAGCCTGGCTTGTTGCATTTCAACAAGGCAAGAAAGAAAAGAAAGAAAGAAGGAAGGACAGAAAGAAAGAAAGAAAGAAAGGAGGAAGAAAAGAAAGAAAGAAGAAAGAAAAAAGCATTTTGTTGTCATCAGTTTATTAGGAAATGGGAAACACACATATCAACCACAGGGAAAAAGAATTACCCAAACAGGAGGTTCATTTTACCCTGCTCCCTTCTGTGAAAGAAGAGAGAATTAAAAAGGAGGATTAAGTAGGCACATGCTTAGAGCTCTGATGGAAAAAGCATTTAAAGGCGGAATTCACATTCCTTAAATGGACAAATACAGGGTTTTTTTCTCCCAAATTATCCATCAAGGTGATTTTGGTCACATGTGATTCATTAGTTTAGAGAATCAAGTTACTTGGCTGTATTTCAGATTTGAAAGGAGAGCAACAATGGGCTGTGTTAAAGACATACATATATTTGCACCATTTCTATCCTGATGACAAGTGGCACCATTCCAAGAACCAATGTTTCCTTTCAAAACTATTTTTGAGTACATTTAATGAATTAAATATGTTCTAAATCAATTTATTTTTTCCTCCCAAGGTATCAGAAGTTCTGACCCAATTCTTCATATTAACATATGCATTCCTTACTAAGAAACCAGACCATAACTAAGAAGGGATTTAGGTATGAGAAGTCTAAAGCTCATTACCTTAATTTCCTTTTTTATAGATTAAGCATTGCAGGATCATTTTTGAGATTCTAATTTTTGATGTAATATTTTTTAATTACCAAATGTGGGCTTTTTGTATCTGAGGTGATTTTTTTCTTTTAAATCAATATGTCCATTAAAGAATGTATTATTGCACACCAGATGGAATTAAATGAACCATTGTGTGAACTTGGCATTTTCAGATCGGGTTACCTGAATGTAATTACCTGCAGGCGGTTTCCAAATCTGCTGTTCATAAGGGATTAGCTTTCGTATAGATATTCTCTTCCATTCTCCTCAGGTTTTTTTTTTCCTTGAAATGCTTTTAGTCATTTTGGCTTATTGTACCATCATGCTCTGCCACTGATAATAGTGAAAATTAATCCTGAACTACCAGAATTGATGATACAGAACAAGTTGACAGCTGTTTAAAAAACAAACAGACAAGGGACAGCTTATAGAAGAGAACGTTATGATTTTGTGCCACATAAAATTTGAATTGTCTGCCACAATTCTAATAATACTGAAATTTGGAGAAATTTCTCTATCTATTAAATGGAGTTTCTTTCAGAAATTTATTCCCAAACTGCAGTGCTGCATTTAATTTACTGTTGTTATTTTAAAATCACATCAGTTGAAGAATATGAATGTCTACACATTTTGAATCACATTCCATTTTATCTTCTTTGCGAGTGAACAGAATTATATTTCCTGTGAGTCATCTCTTCATGTAGGGAGTATACCCTCTGGGTGACATTTATTGCTGGTGTGTCAATCACCTTCTTATTTTATCTCTTCAAGTAGTGAAGAGAGGCTATGTGTCTGTTTCCTGCATTGATGTTAAGTGCACAATTTTCTCAATAAATATATATTTAAACAATTGGAAGAATGGGATTTCAAAATTCCATTTTAAATTCTCAGCAGTAAATCAGTTTTATCTTTCCTTTTAAAAGTGAATTATATATATATGTATATATGTATACATATGTATATACATATGTGTGTATATATATTTATATATGTATATACATATGTGTATATATATATTTATATGTATATACATATGTGTATATATATATATTATATGTATATACATATGTGTATATATATATATTTATCTGTTACTACTTTCTTCAAGCAGTTGGTGAAGAGCATCTAACCCAAGAATGGGAAACATCAAGTTAATAGAAATAATATAATTTATAATTTTACATGATTTCATATATTATTTTTCTGTGAGCCTTGTAAACTTTCCAATGACTTAAATGATTTAAATGATGTGTGAATTTTTTTAGTAAGGAGTTGAATAATTAGCTTTCAGAGAATTTAACTACTATCATTCTAAAATACATGATGACCTGGAAAAATATAATAATAATGAACATAACCTTACAAAAATGAATTATGGAATAATGGTAGATAATCAAATATATGCCACCAGTTTGTGAATTAATGTTAGATTATGTTGAAAATAGGTCACTTCCAAATAAGCCATTTTTTTCATTGTTATTAATGCAGACTTGAAATTAATATTATACAGTTAGTTTCTAACTTGCAAGCCACAAGATAAAGATTTAGGCTACTTTAAGCAAAAAGTAATTTGCTGAATGTATGCTGGACTCATTAATATGAGTCTCAAGAATTAAACCTCGAAAGCCAAAGGGAGCATAACTGCTCTGGAAGACTAGGAAGCAGGGATGGCAGGAATGATCACATAGAATCTTTTTTTAAAAAAACAGCTTTATTGAGATATAATTCAAGAGCATACCACTCATCCATTTAAAGTATGTTTCAACCATTCCTTCTATCCTTGTGTTTCTCATTCAAGAGTCCACATCTTAGAGAAGCATCTGCTGTCCAGGCTTATGCCATATCTCCTCCTTCTGCTGGTGTCAGAGCTGGTGAGGGGCAAGGCATGGCTGAAGTCATGGCATGAGATGAGATATCCACAGGCAGCCACCTGGATTTACTATTCCGACAAGCAAGATATAAAAAATTAGGCAAAATTTATTTGTAATAATATGCTCATAAATATGTTGAACAACTGGTTCCCTCCCACCCCCAAAAAGTCCTGTTTGTTTTGTTTTGCATTTACAGATTTCCATCATGTAAATACTCCAACCGTAATAGCAATTTTAAGCTACCAGTGTGACAGTACGTGGAGTTGGGTAGGGATGCTAATCATTGGTTCCTGTGAGCTGGAACAAGCTGATTCCAGCACACTACTTAGTATCCCCCCAAAAGAACATGGGTACTTTCAGGAAGGGGAAAATGAATGCTAGCCATTCAAAATGCACACACACACGTATTGAGCAAAGATCTTATTGACCTTAAACACGGAGCCATTCAATATGTTTTTTCATAAATTAGTGATAAGAATTTGGGTGCAGACATGTTAGAGACTACTCTTATTTTTATTTCATAAGAAAATAGAGGCTACCGTCCCTTGTCAATTTCTTAATTTAGCTCAGGAACTCAAATGGACACATTAAAAATATTAATAGTAAAATTTTAAACTGTTTTGGTAGGGAGAATTCTAAGATGACCTCTATGACACTCACCTCTGTTTTTTTTCCCCCATGAATAAGTTATATTCATGGCAAAGGGGATTTTACAGTTGCAATTAAGTTTACTAATCAGGTGACTTTAAAATAGGAAGATCACACAGTTGGGCTTGACCTACCATATGGATCTTTTAAAAGCAGATAATTTTCTCTGACTAGTAGAAAATGAAATCAGAGAGACTCAAAGCATAAGAAAGACTCAGTTCAAAAGAGGCATGCATTGCATGTGGGAAGGACCTGAAAGCAGCCTCCAGGAAAGGCGCTAGGAGAGCCAGACCAACTACTGACTGAAATTCATCAAGGAAAATGTGGCCTCAGTCCTACAACTGCAAATAACAGAATTTTGCCAACCGTTAGAACAAGTTTGGAAGTGGATTATTTCTTAGAATACCAGATAAGAGTCCAGCCTACCCAATACCTTAATTTCAGTTTTGTGAGTCCCTAAGCAAACCATCCAGGCTGCCCAGACTTCTCACCTATAGAACTGTGAGATAACAAATCGGTATTGTTATAAGCTGCTAAGTGTGTGGCAATTTGTTATACAATAAAAAGCTAATATAACTACCTATAAGGAGGTGCATTAAATAAACTTTGGCACTACAAGCATCTGAACGAACAAAAGGATCTGTATGGAATAAAGCAAAAGAAAGGCTTTTAAAGAACATTAGTCTGAAATCAATTGTTAGAGGAAGACAATTGGAGTAAGGAACATGAAGTAAGTGGAGGATAAGGGGTGGACAGGTAATCATGTCAGCGATGATTATTGGCATAAAAAAGAAAACTTACTAATGGAAATATAAGAAGACAGGTAAGATTGCATTAGAGAGTCATAAAAGATAAGGTCAAAGAGCTGAGGTTGGTAAATTGATGAAGATCTAAAATTCTGTGTCAATAAATGATTCTCAACTCTTTGAGGAATTTTAACCCATGAGGACATTTTAGAAAATGAATACCAGAATAGCACTTCGGAAAAACTGAATCAGAAATTCTGGCATATGTGACAGCATCTACATTTTTTTAAACTTCTGTAAGTGATTTTTGAGGTGCAGCCAAGGTTGAGGTCCACTAGTGGGAATTCTGGAATTCACAGATATCTAAGGACTATCTATGGACTAAAGCTATGCTAGAATGTACAGCCTCTCTCCTCCCTCCCTTTCTTTATTTCTTCTTTCTCAATGTAAGAGGAAGACATGAGTCAACCATAGCTGAATTATAATATTGCTGTTTTTTTACAGCAAAAAAAAATGAAGAATATTATAAAAGTCAAACAACAGAAGGTGCCAAACGTGATTCCTATTGTAATGGAAATTTATGCCATATTATTTCATTAATATAGTTTTTAATCTCATGCAAACTGTTTAAAGGTATACATCTATGATATTTTAATAACGTCTCAAGTTTGATTTCCCTAGAAGCAGACTCTGAGATATATATTAATATATAAGATATTTATTAGAATGTTATCTTTATATCCACATGGAAGGAAGGATGATTTTGCAGAAAGAGCTGTGGAGCACTCCAAAGGTAGATGTCACCCTTCATAGTTGCCCCAAATTGGGCAAGCTGATGTGGCCTTATATTCCTACTGTGATCTATAATTGAAGGTAAACTCTCCTTGAAAGAAGCAATTTTCCTCACCTGAAGCTACCCACAATGGAGAACGTCCACTGAGAGCCATCTTCGCACGGAATTCTTGGCAACTGGGAGAATAAGATTTTTAATCCTGAGAAGGGGTGGTCAGGACTGCACATCACACAGCCCACTACAAATGTCTATTTCTAGCTGATAAACATACAGGATGCATTTGCTTTTAAATGTATTTCCCTAATTGTAAAAAAAAAAAAAAAGCCTGATATCTACAAATTTGTTCAAAATATTTTACCAAGGATCCTATTTTCAAAATATGTTTCAAACTAGTTAGGAACTAGTTATACGGGTGATGGTATAATTTAATGAGTTAAGAAATACCGAAAGAAGGATATTTTTAGGGAAGAGGATGTGTACAATTGTTGATAAGTAGAGTTTGATGTATTTGCATAAAAACAAAACAAATTTTAAAAATACACAATTTCATGATTTCATGTATCATTTTAGATTCGGCCCTATTTTTGAAAAATTGCCAATAGTTGAAACTTTTTAAACCTAATATATTCTTACCTCATGCAGTTGTCAGGTTTTTTTTCTTTGAAATACTTTTTTTACTCACTTCTGGGATATTATATTCTCTAGGTTTTCATTTTCCTCATTCTAAGTATCTTTCCTCTACCAGGATGGAAGTGACAGATTCTTTCTATGCTTTTAGATATCAGAAATTTCACATTTGTGATTAACTCAGTTCTACAACTGACATCTTTACCGTCCTCCCAAACAATACAGGGACCTCAGAATATTTTAATTCCAATTAAAGCGTTGTTACTTATAATTTCTATTCAGTGATTTATTTTAATTTTTACTTAAATATTATTTTTATATAATCAATACTTTCTTTAGATTTATCCATAAGTTTAATATTTTTAATTAAACAACCTTTCTTCCTGCATTTGCTGGGATTTTTTTCTTATTTCTTTTTTTTTATTATTATACTTTAAGTTCTAGGGTACAAGTGCACAACATGCAGGTTTGTTACATATGTATACATGTATCATGTTGGTGTGCTGCACCTATTAACCCGTCATTTACATTAGGTTTATCTCCTAATGCTATCCCTCCCCACTCCCCCAACCCAACGACAGGCCCCAGTGTGTGATGTTCCCCTTCCTGTGTCCAAGTGTTCTCATTGTTGAATTCCACCTATGAGTGAGAACATGCGGTGTTTGGTTTTCTGTCCTTGCAATAGTTTGCTGAGAATGATAGTTTCCAGCTTCATCCACGTCCCTACAAAGGACATCAACTCATCATTTTTTATGGCTGCATAGTATTCCACGGTGTATATGTGCCACATTTTCTTAATCCAGTCTATCATTGATGGACATTTGGGTTGGTTCCAAGTCTTTGCTATTGTGAATAGTGCTGCAATAAACATACGTGTGCATGTGTCTTTATAGCAGCATGATTTATAATCCTTTGGGTATATACCCAGTAATGGGATGGCTGGGTGAAATGGTATTTCTAGTTCTAGATCCCTGAGGAATCGCCACACTGACTTCCACAATGGTTGAACTAGTTTACAGTCCCGCCAACAGTGTAAAAGTGTTCCTATTTCTCCACACCCTCTCCAGCACCTGTTATTTCCTGACTTTTCAATGATCGCCATTCTAACTGGTGTGAGATGGTATCTCATTGTGGTTTTGATTTGCATTTCTCTGATGGCCAGTGATGATGAGCATTTTTTCATGTGTCTTTTGCCTGCATAAATGTCTTCTTTTGAGAAGTGTCTGTTCATATCTTTTGCCCACTTTTTAATGGGGTTGTTTGTTTTTTTCTTGTAAATTTGTTGGAGTTCATTGTAGATTCTGGATATTAGCCCTTTGTCAGATGAGTAGATTGCAAAAATTTTCTCCCATTTTGTAGGTTGCCTGTTCACTCTGATGGTAGTTTCTTTTGCTGTGCAGAAGCTCCTTAGTTGAATTAGATCCCTTTTGTCAATTTTGGCTTTTGTTGCCATTGCTTTTGGTGTTTTAGACATGAAGTCCTTGCCCATGCCTATGTCCTGAGTGGTATTGCCTAGGTTTTCTTCTAGAGTTTTTATGGTTTTAGGTCTAACATTTAAGTCTTTGATCCATCTTGAATTAATTTTCGTATAAGGTGTAAGGAAGGGATCCAGTTTCAGCTTTCTCCATATGGCTAGCCAGTTTTCCCAGCACCATTTATTAAATAGGGAATCCTTTCTCCATTTTTTGTTTTTCTCAGGTTTGTCAAAGATCATCTGGTTGTAGATGTGTGGTATTATTTCTGAGGGCTCTGTTCTGTTCCGTTGGTCTATATCTCTGTTTTGGTACCAGTACCATGCTGTTTTGGTTACTGTAGCCTTGTAGTATTGTTTGAAGTCAGGTAGTGTGATGCCTCTAGCTTTGTTCTTTTGACCTAGGATTGTCTTGACTATTCAGGCTCTTTTTTGGTTCCATATGAACTTTAAAGTAGTTTTTTCTAATTCTGTGAAGAAAGTCATTGGTAGCTTGATGGGGATGGCATTGAATCTATAAATTACCTAGGGCAGTATGGCCATTTTCATGATATTGATTCTTCATGTCCATGAGCATGGAATGTTCTTCCATTTGTTTGTGTCCTCTTTTATTTTGTTGAGCAGTGGTTTGTAGTTCTCCTTGAAGAGGTCCTTCACATCCCTTGTAAGTTGGATTCCTAGGTATTTTATTCTCTTTGAAGCAATTGTGAATGGGACTTCACTCATGATTTGGCTCTCTGTTTGTCTGTTATTGGTGTATAAGAATGCTTGTGATTTTTGCACATTGATTTTATATCCTGAGACTTTGCTGAAGTTGCTTATCAGCTTAAGGAGATTTTGGGCTGAGATGATGGTGTTTTCTTAATATACAATCATGTCATCTGCAAACAGGGACAATTTGACTTCCTCTTTTCCTAATTGAGTACCCTGTATTTCTTTCTCCTGCCTGATTGCCCTGGCCAGAACTTCCAACACTATGTTGAATAGGAGTGGTGAGAGAGGGCATCCCTGTCTTGTGCCAGTTTTCAAAGGGAGTGCTTCCAGTTTTTGCCCATTCAGTATGATATTGGCTGTGGGTCTGTCATAAATAGCTCTTATTATTTTTATATACATCCCATCAATATCTAGTTTATTGAGAGTTTTTAGCATGAAGGGCTCTTGAATTTTGTTGAAGGCCTTTTCTGCATCTGTGGAGATAATCATGTGGTTTTTGTCTTTGGTTCTGTTTATATGATGGATTATGTTTATTGATTGGAGTGTATTGAACTAGCCTTGCATCGCAGGCATGAAGCCAACTTGATCGTGGTGGATGTCCTGCTGGATTTGGTTTGCCAGTATTTTATTGAGGATTTTTGAATCAATGTTCATCAGGTATGTTGGTCTAAAAGTCTCTTTTTTTGTTGTGTCTCTGCCAGGCTTTGGTATCAGGATGATGATGGCCTCATAAAATGAGTTAGGGAGGATTCCCTCTTTTTCTATTGATTGGAACATTTTCAGAAGGAATGGTACCAGCTCCTCTTTGTATCTCTGGTGGCATTCGGCTGTGAATCTGTCTGGTCCTGGACTTTTTTTGGTTGGTAGACTATTAATTATTGCCTCAATTTCAGAGTCTGTTATTGGTCTATTCAGAGATTCAACTTCTTCCTGGTTTAGTCTTGGGAGGGTGTATGTTTCCAGGAATTTATCTATTTCTTCTAGATTTTCTAGTTTATTTGCATAGAGGTGTTTATAGTATTCTTTGATGGTAGTTTGTATGTCTGTGGGATCGGTGGTGATATCCCCTTTATCATTTTTTATTGCGTCTATTTGATTCTTCTCTCTTTTCTTTATTAGTCTTGCTAGCGATCTATCAGTTTTGTTGATCTTTTCAAAAAATCAGCTCCTGGATTCATTGATTTTTTGAAGGGGTTTTTGTGTCTCTATCTCCTTCAGCTCTGTTCGGATCTTAGTTATTTCTTGCCTTCTGCTAGCTTTTGAATGTGTTTGCTCTTGCTTCTCTAGTTCTTTTAATTGTGATGTTAGGGTGTCAATTTTGGATCTTTCCTGCTTTCTCTTATGGGCATTTAGTGCTATAAATTTCCCTCTACACACTGCTTTAAATGTGTCCCAGAGATTCTGGTATGTTGTGTCTTTGTTCTTATTGGTTTCGACCATAATATTTTAAAATGTGTCTTCTTTCTTCCTACATGGAACTTATTAAGATTTCTAATTCTGAGGACTTGCATGTTTTACTAATTCTAAAAGTTTCTCAATCATTATCTTCTTCGTATTGGTTCTAACTCATTCACTCTGCTCTAATTCTGGAAATGCAGTTGGTTCTATGATAGACTATTCTTCCTATCTGTACATCTCTTAACCTGTTTTTCATATTTTTCATTTCTTATCTCCCTCTGTTGTTTTCTAGGTAATTTCTTTAATTTTACAATATACATTATTTTCTATTTTGTTATATGTATTATACTATTTAATTAAACTGAAGTTTCTAATTATAACATTTTTCATTACTAGAAGTTCTCCCTCTTATTCTGTTTCAAATATTCCTGGTAAATTTTGATAGTGTACTATTTTTTAGTCATATTTCAATTTCCTCATTTTTCTTCTTTAAACTTATTAAATGTGCTCACTATATGATCTTATCTGATGAAACCATTATTAACGTTCTTTCTTATTTTGATACTGGAACCTTTTGTTCACTTTTGTTTTTTTGCTGGCTATCACTCACAGTCATTGATTTGATTGTTTCTTTAGAGATTTTTAATTGAGAGTTAGTTGAACATTTTTGTGGATTTATTTGAGGCCTGAAGTTGAAGTGAGTTCTCAAGAGATACATTTTGTGTTACTCCTTTTCTTCACTGGAGGAGGTCATGATTAACTGGGTAATCTTAAAACTTCTTTGGCTTGTGTTTTTGGATGCACAGATGTTGCGAAGTCCAGCTGCCAACCATAAGTAATATAAATAGTATTTCTAAATAGGTGTTTCTAAAGCAGTTTTTAACAGTCAGGTTTTAGTAGAGGAAATAGGAAATACTTTGTATTTTAAGCAGTAAAGAATATAATAAATGGAATTAGGTGCTTAGAAAATTATCGGAAGTGCCGAAGAAGTGGAAATCAGGGGGCATGCCTAGACTTTCAAAATCACCCCATCATGGTTACGATACAGAGGTCCTGAATAACTTTTGTTACTGCCCCACCACTGGGCTGCTACAGATACCTTATCCTCAAGAACCTAGTTTCTAAACATTTAAACATGGACTCCAATTGCTGCAAATATTCCTGGTGCTTGTGTGAACGTTGCATCTGCCACAGGAAGAGTGCTTCATTTCTGCCTTCTATACCTGGTATAAATTGACACACAGGACCATGGCTGCCAGGGAATCTAAAAATTGAGCTTTTAGCTTTTCAACTTCTCCAATAGAAGGAGAGTAAACTGAAGGTTGAGAGAGCCAATCCAATTATTCATCACTTTTTTTTTTCTTTTTCTTCTATGTGAAGCCAAGATAGGGAGACAGGCATGTGTACCCACCACTTTATCTACTGTTTGTATTACACCTCATGCTTCTTTATATGCTTTTGATCCCAGCTATTTTCTTCTGTTCTGTCCTAAGCAGTTAAATCTCTAGGATTGACCCAAGGAAGTCACTGGCTTTATCATTCAGTTACCCTTACGAACTTGACTTTTCCTATCCAATATAGATTTTCTGAAATCCCTTTATGTTTCATCAAGCTCAACTGTGTATATAGAAGATGTTTTAAAATACCGGATCTGGTAGTTTTACTTATGATATACAGAAGGGGTTTCTATCACATCTGTTTGCTAAATGTACAACTGTGTCTTAAGGACATTTTTTTCTTTTTATATTTTTTGATATCTTAATAGCCAGTACTTCTTAGTCTCCTTTGCTAATTCCTCTTCTTCCCAGCTGCTAAGTGTTGGAATTTCCTAGGAACCAGTCTTCAGGCCTCTTCTCTTATGTATTTATATTCTTTTCCTAAATTGTCTTATTCAATACAGTTTTTTAAATGTCATCTTTATATGCTGGTGACTTCCAAATTAATATATTCAAGTTAGACCTTTCCCTTTTGCTCTAGATCATTTATACAAAGACTGCATGATATTCCTTCCTAGAAGTTTATAAAACATTTCAAACAGACATTAAAGGTCCAAAATATAAATTTTACTTTCTCCAACCTACCCCCAATGGATTTTCCCTCAGTCTTTTTCACCTCAGTCAACAATACAGTAATGTGTTCAGTTAGTCATAAACCCTAAAAATTATCTTATTCTCTTTTCAGGCTGTCTAGTATCCAATCCAGGAACAAATCCTGTCAGTTCTATCCTAAGTAGAATCATTTTTCAAGACTCTTCCTTGTATAGTCAGTATACAAGACTACTGTATACATATACAATGGAATACATTCAGCCATAAAAAAAGAATGAATTAATGTCTTTTGCAGCAACATGGATGGAACATGGCCATTGTCTTAAGTGAAACAACTCAGACACAGAAATATAAATACTGCATGTTCTCACTTATAAGTGGGAGCTGAATACTGTGTACACATGGACATAGTGTGGAACGGTAGAAAATGGAGACTGGAAGGCTGGGGGTCAAGTGGGGGGATGATGAGAAATTACTTAATGGGTACAATGTACATTCTGGTGGTGGTAGATATGCAAAAGGCCCTGACTTTACCACTGCACAATATATCCATGTAATAAAATTACACTTGTACCCCATAAATTTATATAAATAGACCTTCCCACTATCATACTAGTCTCAACCACCATCATCTCATACCTGTGCTTCAATAATAGGTTAATAGAAATCCAAGTAGGTGACTGAAGAAAACTAACTAGTTTCTTCTCTACTGTCCTCCTTTAAAACGTGTCCTGGCCGGGCGAAGTGCCTCACGCCTGTAATCCCAGCACTTTCACACCACTGCACTCCAGCCTGGGTGACCGAGCAAGACTGTCTCAAAAACAAAAACAAAAACAAAACAAAAAACATGTCCTTTAGCAAGCAATGTGCACTTTTAAAGATGTAAATGAGATAACGCCACTTATGAGCTAAAACCTCCAATGTCTTTCCATCTTATTTAGAATGAACTACAAACTCATTATGTGATCTGCCCCTGTTTATCTCTGCAGCATGTCAGTGATGTATTTTGAATTTACCCCTTTGCATTCCCCATTCTAGCTGCACTGACATTATTTTCATTGTACGAAAAAGGAAGTCCATTTCATCTGGAATACTCTTTCCCCAGTTCTTTGATTTTCCCACTCCAGTACTTTATTCTGATCCTAAACAAATGTCATCTTTTAGGGGCATTTCCTTATAACACTATCTAAAATAACCACTCTTGCACAGCTACCTAATATCTTATACATATGAGTCCTTTATGACATTTATCACAATCTAAAGCTATTACATATTTGTTTACTTTTGTATTATCTACATTTTCAAATTTATTCCAAATTTCATGAGAGCAAGGTTTTGGTTTTATTTTATTTACCTTTATGGCCTATATATATGTTGATTAAATGCATGGATGGATGGATGGATGGATGGATAGACAAATGATACTCAAGTGGAGCTGCTCAGGATCAGTAGGTTATGTGGGAATAATGTATATCAGGATATACATTATTGTATAACCTGGATAGGATTACAGATTTGAAAGGCATGCATTCATCAATCATTCATTGGACTGGATGAAATCGTCCAGGGATAGCATAGCAAGGATAAAACTCTAGGGAAGACCGATACTTATTTTATGCTTTCTAAAGATAAAACCATGTTGAATTTTTTTCTTGCTGCAGTTTTAGTACCTACTATAGTCCTTCATATAGGATATGTTCAATGAATTTGACTTATTTAATAAATGAATGAATTAAAAATTGGAAAGAATATGCCACCAAAGGGAATATGAAGCATCAATTAGAGACTTGAGAGCTAAGGAAGTATGAGTTAATTGAAACTAGAAGATAAAGGGGTTTCAAGAAGGAAGAACTAGTCAGGAATCTGAAAAACTACAGAAGAGTCAAATAAGATAAGGTCTCAATACAATTCATTACACATATCAAGAAAACTGGAGGCATTGACATTATGACTATTAGAAGACATTTGTTGCTATACTAAATATTAATACATTTTATTTATATCAGTAAACGCCCTTAGTCTATAGTATTTAAATGCTCCCTTCATTGCATGCTGGCATTTCCTAGTTTTGAAGAATGTTTCTATGTTTTTGATATCTGTTAATAATAGTATGTCTAAGATTCTTCTTTAGATTCAAGATCTGAGTCGTGTTATCAATACATTAGGTCATGCTATCATGAAAGAAAACTGATAATAATTTCTCAAGATCCTAATTAAACATTTGGAAAGATAGTATGAAATAACTATTTGGAAACTAACAAAGAGATGACTCTGTTATTACTGAATATCAAAGAATGGCAAATTTGTGAATAAGTCCCCAAATTTCTCTGCAACAGTCACAATAAAAATTTAGAATTAACAAGAGTTAAATCTCAAGAGGATACCACATTAAGTACAACTGTTAAATATTTTCTCAAGGACACAGACCTTAACAGAAAAAGGGTGGCTACTAAAAGCTGACTACTATGCAAATATCTTGGCAAGACATTGGGTATCTGAGTCCCCTACAGGACACAGCTGTGATAGTCTTTACAAACGTAGGATTCTGCTAGGGATAGGGAAAGAGCCAGGCTAATTGGAGACTTATTGTGGAAAAAAAAAAATTGTACTTTTTGTGCAGCATCTGCTCTCTAAATAATCTGATTACATCTCCAGGGCAATTTATATGGATCACTAAACTGGCCATAAAATATTATAAAATTATAACCTATTATTAGTTCTGTTCCTTTACTCATATAAACATTTATTACAGGTAAAATACCTGGTGGTTGTGTTAGACCCTGATAATACTAATATTTAATCGCATTAAGTTTAAGAAGAACAAACAAAGTGCTTTCTCCTGCTCCTTTATATTCAGGCTTGAAATATCATTTAAAATAACATAGTAGTGCATGTGATTCTGTTTAAGGGGAGGTTCACAAAACACTATCTCTCCTAGTTCTGATATCAAAGTTAGGGAGTGAGGTGGAAGACCCTTACTTCTCCAGAAAGAAGAGAAGAATCAGGAGTTATGAGACTCCATCTCTGCTTCAGATCTGTCCATCCCATCACATGGGTGATTACCAGGCGAGATTCTTCAGTGTCCTTAGATTGGAGAGAGAACATCTGCACTGATTATATATTTAGTTAATTGCTACATACATGTATTGAAACAAATATTTTCATTTCTTCATTAAAACATATATTTTATTTAGTATTTGTTTTAACACATATTAATTTTTAAAGTAATGCCAGCTTATTATAAATATCAAATAAAATAGAAATTTACAAAATAAAAAGCAAGAGTCCTACCTCAGTTCTACCCTACTCTTCAACGCCACTCTCCCTGGATCACTACTGTGAATGGGATGCACTTTGTCTTCCATATATCTGTTTAGATGAGTCTGTATACACACAATTCCATACAAACCTATAGGAAGGCCATTTAATCCATATAGACAACCCTGTCAGAAGAATCTTTCACACCTCCTCTTTCTTTTCAAGTATATTTCCTCTCAGATCTTCTAATCTATTCCCCTTCTCTGAGGTGTTGCTTGGAAGAGGATCCAGATAAGGTAGTGATAGATTACAGAACACAGCAGCTGGGGCAATTGATGATTTTGCTCCCTGAAGTCAGATTACTGAAAGGCACATTCTCATAGCTGTCTCCCTACTCTTGTCTCTTTTCAGTAGAAGTAGCCAGAAAAATTATCTTAAAAAGTATGTCAGATCGTTTGTCTTCTCTGTTCAAAACTCTCCAAAATCTCATTTCATTGGCAACAAAAACAAAAATAATACAACAGCCTCAGTGCCTGCTGCTATCTAACCCCCCCCCCCGTTTCACTCATTATCTCTCCAGTATTATATCCTCTGCTTCCCCCTTTTCCACTTCATTCTGGAGACTCCAGAGACACTATGTTCCTTGAATATTTCTCTCTGAGAAAATAGACACAATCACAAAAACAATTGCATTAGTTATTCTCTCTGCTTGGAAAATTCTTCTCCCAGATATACCCATGGCTCATTTCCTGACCTCTTTCAAGTCTTTGCTCAATTATTACATTCTTGGTAACGTGGAACCAGACCTCCACCCCTCATTCAAAACAGCAATCATGACCTCAACACTCCTGATACCACAACCTGATTCTTTCTTTCTGTAACATAGATCACATACAAGGTAGATAGTATATATTGTAACTTTGTACCTATTTGTTATGTATATTATCTGGCATTCTCCACCAGAATATAATCTCCACAAGTATATGATTTTAATCAGCGCAGCCCTAGAGCCTAGAAGAGTGGCTAGCAATAGCAGCCATTCAACAAACATTTGTAGAATAAATGAATGAATTACATACACATATATAAGAGTTAATATAGCAAAATGCATTAGTGTGCAGGAACTAGAGTCAGACTGGTAGACTCTATCAATTATCAGCTGTAAATATAAATAATAATTGACCCATAAGTATCTAAAATGTACTTTACAGGATTCTTGAAAGGGTTCAGTTAGCAATTAGGTAATAGTTGTAAAGAACACAGAATACAGCCTGAAACATATAAGGTGCATAATTAGTATTAGCCACTACTATTATTTTTTATTATAAATAGAGTGCATCATTTTTAAAATACAAATGGAATTATGCTGTATATATTTATACAACTTGATTTTGCAGTCAATGAAATATTTTTTTCTTTCTAAATAGCACACATAGATCTCATTTATTCACTAACTCTAAATATCTTGAAGTGCTTATTTCATGCCTTTAACATTTACATACTACTTATTGTTTATTTCTATAATTGTGTAAAATACTATTGTATTTGCATGCAATAATTTAGCCATTCTAATAATAAATATTTGGTCTCCAGTTTTTATTACATACTTCTTTTGTAGAATAATCTAACAAAAATCAAAACAATATTGTAATAATATCATTTGCCTTTCTATATATTTTAAATAAGGGCATGCCCTTTAAAGCTATAACCATAGTATTTCAAAGATATTATCTGTCTCTCTGAAGAAGTAATTTATGAATTAAGTCTATTTTTGTAGCCACTATATTTATATATTAAATAGACACAAGTTATTTTTTTCTGGTCAGTTCTTCCTCTTTATGGAACTGTTCTTCTTTTCGCCCTAGCTATTAGTTTCTATAAAATTGTCATGTTCTTACTCTCTAATTGCTTTCATTTTATTCAGAGTCAGAGCTCGATACTTATAAGAGCCCCTACAGGGTGAAAGCTAATTGGTCTACATATAGCATCTAACTTAAACTGAGAAATATAAGACTTGCCTGAAATTTTGAACTTCAGATGACAGAATGTATTGCCAACCTACTTCAATGATAGTAACTATAAGAAGTACAACTCAAGTGGAATCGCTGTCTTGTTTCTGAACACATGAACAAAATTTGACTTACAGAAGAAAGACAATTAGGCCCACTCAAAGATAAGATAAGTTAAAAGCCAGAAAAAGAGTGTGTGTGTGTGTGTGTGTGTGTGTGTGTGTGTGTGTGTGAGAGAGAGAATTGGGAATGTTTTCATTCCTACTTCCAGCTGGTTCTAAGTCCTAGCTGCATCCTGTCATACATATGTGTAAGTCGTTTAATCCCTTTTCTGTATCCACGCAGCCAATAAATTGCTCTTCTTTTTTCCAAAGAATTTTAAGTTAAGTTTCTATTACTTACAACCAGAGGAGTCTAATATATACCACATCTTTTGCTAGGATTAATAATATTAAAATTAAGTCAGAAATAGGGATTATGTATTCCCTGTAGTATCTACAAGAGAGCTGTTCATAAAGAAATTTGTTATAATGTTATATTAGTAAAAGACATACCAATAATATGTCCCATTGTTTTAAGACATGCCAGGAGATATAAATTAGTTAAGAGGCATAGGAATATGTTCTTGGGTACAGACTCTTTCCACACCATCCTTTGAGAACTGCCTCCCTATGTTAGGCAGAAAGCTATAGCTTTCTTGTTTTCTTGGACCTAGGGGCTAAAACTAAAACTCCTAATGAGATGCCTTTCTTTATGCAGCCTTTTCTTCTCCCCAGGTAATTAATCACATGCTCTTCAGAAGCCTTTGCTTGAAACAGTCCCTTTTTGATGTGCTGGGATCACCACCAGTCATAACTAAATGTAATAGCAATTTCTCCAACCATACTGGCTTTGATAAAACATGCTTTATTCCTAGAAGATTAGGCCATTCATTCATCATGTATTTGATGATAATAATAATGATAATGATCTGTTGACTGTTAGCTTCTGGGTGCTCTAAGCCTTTAAGCCTTTTTTAGCTTTTGACACAAATTACAGGTAGGCCTCCCAGCCACCTGTCCCTCTAGGAAAGTAAACAGCTCTCTAGAAAGCCTTCTGATATGTTTTTTTTAACGCAATCTAGAGTAGCACTTTTTAAACTTTAATGTGCAGATGAATTGCTCCAGGATCTTGTAAAATGCACATCTGATTTAGAAGGTATGGAATGAAGCTTGAGATACTACATCCCTACATACTAGGTGATGCTGATGCTGCTGGTCTATAGACTGCACTTTGATTAACAAATTCCAAAGGATTTATTATGTACTGGTTCTGTTCAGTGCTCTAATGTAATGTCAAAGTGCCATAAACTTTTCAGTGTGTCTCTCCTTTACAAACAGTAACTTCCCACCATACATTTTTTTAAAATCATATAGTGGCAAATTCAAAACCTTTTTCTTGTCTTCCCCTTCTGAGAACTGAAACAAAGAACCCCTGTCATACAGACATGGTTCTTATACCACTAATAGTATCCTTTGTAAAGACAATACTTAAATATCCACTGGGATGAGCAAATCAAACCATTTCCTCATGTGTGGTTGTAAAGGCATAGAAGAGTTTATTTTCATTGTGCATTATCTTTCAGACTTAACTTAGATCTTATTATTCACCTGGAAAGTGGAAAGCACTTGCAAAGAAACATCCCTGGCTTCTCTGTTTTTGCACTTTTATGTTTTATTTCTCCTAATCTGAAAGTTTACTTATGAGTCAATAAAGTTTCTTCTTTTTATCTTGTATTTAAGTCTTATACAAGGAGAACCTAAAAAAATGTTATTCACTGATCTAGTAACTATAATAATAATAGCATCATTTCTTGTGGGGGAAAATTTGCCTTTTTCAGTTTTGAAGTGCCATCCCCAGACAGTGATAGCTAGTACAATAGATGCAGTTCCCTTGTTTGTCATAGACTCTTCTGGAATAAGAGATAATCAAAGGATATACTTTCTTTTAATGTGGACATGTTGCCAAATAATGTCTTTGCCCTAGGGAATTGATAGCAAGATGTAGAATGTAGCTCTTCTAGGTCACTTTGATTCCGGTCCAAATTGCTTGTGATTAATACTGCTAACATCAACAGCTGCTCTGATACTAATGTGAAATGTAGAATGGTTTCAGTTTAGTTCACTGTAGACAAGTTCCCACAGCATGCAAATTATTAATGCCCTTGTAGGCAGCGTTAGGACTCTAAACGGTTTTGAAACTGAATGCCAGACCTCCCTAGAGATGAACCCTATGACAATAAGTCAGCTTCACTGGAGACTTATTGTGAAAAAAAACCATCGCACTTTTTGTGCAGCATCTGCTCTCTAAATAATATGATCAGACCTCTAGGGCAATTTATATGGATCACTAAACTAGCCATAAAATATTATGAAATTATGACGTATTATTAGTTCTGTCCCTTTACCCATATAAACATTTATTACAAGAAAAGGATCTGGTGGTTGTATTGGACGCTGATAATGCTAACATGTAATAGCATTAGGTTTAAGAAGAACAAACAAAAGTGCTTGCCCCTGAAGAAAGCAGTACAGTTTTAGTCAAAATCATGACCTATTAAAAATTTCTGGTCTTGGGAGGCTGAGGCGGGCGGATCACCTGTGATTGGGAGTTCAACATTAGCCTGACCAACATGGAGAAAACCCATTTCAACTAAAAATACAAAAAAATTAGCCGGGCGTGGTGGTGCATGCCTGTAATCCCGGCTACTCGGGAGGCTGAGGCAGGAGAATCGCTTGAACCTGGGAGGCAGAGGTTGCGGTGAGCTGAGATTGCACCATTGCACTCCAGCCTGGGCAACAAGAGCAAAACTCCATCTCAAAAAGAAAAAAAAAGAATTTCTGGTCTTTAGCTGCTGTTTTTCATAAATAATCAATCATGTTAAGTTTTTTATAATGTAGCTATATACTAATATACTAATTTAATTGGTGATAGCAAAACATCTCTGATCATTTTAATATGTCAATACTCACATTTGCAAACAATATGTGTATAATTTATGTCATTCACTAGATTTAACTGTGTGATGCAGTGATTTATAACTAATACTTCATTAGCAATATCCATAGTTTAAAAATTTTTTGTGATATTCACATATTTCAATGAAAAGGAATCTCTCTGACACTTTAGGCAACTCAGAGGTAAAGTCAATGATCTAATAACAGGAAGATGGATTTTGCCCGTACTGCAGTGAGAGGTAATTGTGTCTTTTCTGAGTTCTTTATACTTCCGGTGTGCGGTGGGAAGAAAGAGTTAAACACCTGTCTAGGCACCCTTGATTACACATACCCAAATTGAAGAGACTGGATTATCTTTGTAATAGAAAATGCTGTCATTTGGTAATTTTGCAGATCCTAACAACATTTTTATATTATCTTAAGCACACTTATTTGGGCACAGGCAATACAAACCTAGCATAAAAATACCAACCAACAGTAACAACAATAACAACAAAACTTTGTGTCTACTCCCAATGAAACAGAAAATAATTTGAATATTTCAAATTTTAAGTTTTTAAAAATTAACAACATGTGTTTTGCTTCTTATTTTTTCTCTCTCTCTTTCTTTCTTTTTTTTTTTTTTGAGACAGGGTCTCACTCTGTCATTCAGCATTCAGGCTGCAGTGCAGTGGCATGACAATCAGGGCTCACCACAGCCTCCACCTCCTGGGCTCAAGGGATCCTCTCACCTCAGCCTCCTGAGTAGCTGGGACTACAGGCACACTATCATATTCGGCTAGTTTTTTTGTAGAGACAGGGTTTCACCATGTTTTCTAGGCTGGTCTTAAACTCTTGGGCTCAAGCGATCTGCTCACATTGGCCTCCCAAAGTGCTGGGATTATAGGTGTGAGCCACCACACCTGTCCTTCCTTTCTTATCAAAGTAATTTTTTCTCTAAAACATTTCAAAAATATAGACAATTATAAAAAATAATATAACACACATCTATATATTTGCCACCAAGTTTAAATAGCTATTAACATTTGCCATATTTGCCTTAATGAAAATAAAATTGCAGATACATAAAAGCGTATATCTGTCCCTTCTCCTCTCTTTCTTTACAGAATAAGTTGGTGTAAATAATTTCTGTGCAGTCTTTGAATTGTATTCCTTTTGTATACCCCCAAATTTACACCATTATAATATTCTATATTTTAAGAATTTATAGCAATGATATTCTATGTTTTTAAATATTTCTTTTTTTTCTTTCAACATATTTTTTATGCTAATGTAGGTAGCTCTATTTCAGTAATGTTTACTACTATATGACATTTCACTGGAAGAATAAGCCACATAAATCACAGCTTTCTGGTAATGTGGTTCTACAATGAATAACTAGGTTATTTAGGTTTTTTCCCACTAAAACAAGCAATGCTTCATCAAACATCATGGTATATATGCTCTCAGGTATATGTGTGGGATATTCTCTAGGATAAATGCCTATAAGTGTAGCTACTGATACAGGGTATGAGCATCTGCAAATTACCTAGGTGTTGACAACTGCTCCCCAAGGTGATATGCCAATTGTTACTCTCAACAGTAGCATGTGAGTCCCTCTTTTGCCTCATTTTAAATAGCTCCTGATATTGTCTAAGAAAAAAAGGGTGATTGTAAATGACATCACATTTGTTTTACTTCCCCCTGAAATATCAGTGAAGGTTTTTTGTGTCATTTATATTACATTAAGCCTTACTGTTGATTTTTCATACCGAAGTCCAGTTTTCTATTTCTTTGTTTGGTTCTTTATTTTTATTTATAGTTGTTTCTATATTTTAATATTGATCATATTCAATTAAATAAATTTTAGTGTAAATATTTTGTAAAAGATGTGACATTCAAAAAAGTATTGAAGCAATTCAAATCTTTACTTATCCCTTGGGGGGGACGTTTATTTTATTTTCTTTATTTATTATTATTATACTTTAGGTTTTAGGGTACATGAGCGCAATGTGCAGGTTAGTTACATATGTATACATGTGCCATGCTGGTGCACTGCACTCACTAACTCATCATCTAGCATTAGGTATATCTCCCAATGCTATCCCTCCCCACTACCCCCACCCCACAACAGTCCCCAGAGTGTGATGATCCCCTTCCTGTGTCCATGTGTTCTCATTGTTCAATTCCCACCTATGAGTGAGAATATGCGGTGTTTGGTTTTTTGTTCTTGCGATGGTTTACTGAGAATGATGATTTCCAATTTTATCCATGTCCCTACAAAGGACATGAACTCATCATTTTTTATGGCTGCATAGTATTCCATGGTGTATATGTGCCACATTTTCTTAATCCAGTCTATCATTGTTGGACATTTGGGTTGGTTCCAAGTCTTTGCTATTGTGAATAATGCCGCAATAAACATACGTGTGCATGTGTCTTTATAGCAGCATGATTTATAGTCCTTTGGGTATATACCCAGTAATGGGATGGCTGGGTCAAATGGTATTTCTAGTCCTAGATCCCTGAGGAATCGCCACACTGACTTCCACAATGGTTGAACTAGTTTACAGTCCCACCAACAGTGTAAAAGTGTTCCTATTTCTCCACATCCTCTCCAGCACCTGTTGTTTCCTGACATTTTAATGATCGCCATTCTAACTGGTATGAGATGGTATCTCATTATGGTTTTGATTTGCATTTCTCTGATGGCCAGTGATGGTGAGCATTTTTTTATGTGTTTTTTGGCTCCATAAATGTCTTCTTTTGAGAAGTGTCTGTTCATGTCCTTCGCCCACTTTTTGATGGGGTTGTTTGTTTTTTTCTTGTGAATTTGTTTGAGTTCATTGTAGATTCTGGATATTAGCCGTTTGTCAGATGAGTAGGTTGCAAAAATTTTCTCCCATTTTGTAGGTTGCCTGTTCACTCTGATGGTAGTTTCTTTTGCTGTGCAGAAGCTCTTTAGTTTAATTAGATCCCATTTGTCAATTTTGGCTTTTGTTGCCATTGCTTTTGGTGTTTTAGACATGAAGTCCTTGCCCATACCTATGTCCTGAATGGTAATGCCCAGGTTTTCTTCTAGGGTTTTTATGGTTTTAGGTCTCATGTTGAAGTCTTTAATCCATCTTGAATTGATTTTCGTATAAGGTGTAAGGAAGGGATCCAGTTTCAGCTTTCTCCATATGGCTAGCCAGTTTTCCCAGCACCATTTATTAAATAGGGAATCCTTTCCCCATTTCTTGTTTTTCTCAGATTTGTCAAAGATCAGATAGTTGTAGATATGCGGCGTTATTTCTGAGGACTCTGTTCTGTTCCATTGATCTATATCTCTGTTTTGGTACCAGTACCACGCTGTTTTGGTTACTGTAGCCTTGTAGTATACTTTGAAGTCAGGTAGTGTGATGCCTCCAGCTTTGTTCTTTCGGCTTAGGATTGACTTGGTGATGCGGCCCTTTTTTGGTTCCATATGAACTTTGAATTAGTTTTTTCCAAATTCTGTGAAGAAAGTCATTGGTAGCTTGATGGGGATGGCATTGAATCTGTAAATTACCTTGAGCAGTATGGCCATTTTCACGATATTGATTCTTCCTACCCATGAGCATGGAATGTTCTTCCATTTGTTTGTGTCCTCTTTTATTTCCTTGAGCAGTGGTTTGTAGTTCTCCTTGAAGAGGTCCTTCATGTCTCTTGTAAGTTGGATTCCTAGGTATTTTATTCTCTTTGAAGCAATTGTGAATGGGACTTCACTCACGATTTGGCTCTCTGTTTGTCTCTTGTTGGTGTATAAGAATGCTTGTGATTTTTGTACATTGATTTTGTATCCTGAGACTTTGCTGAAGTTGCTTATCAGCTTAAGGAGATTTTGGGCTGAGACGATGGGGTTTTCTAGATATACAATCATGTCATCTGCAAACAGGGACAATTTGACTTCCTCTTTTCCTAATTGAATACCCTTGATTTCCTTCTCCTGCCTAATTGCCCTGGCCAGAACTTCCAACACTATGTTGAATAGGAGTGGTGAGAGAGGGCATCCCTGTCTTGTGCCAGTTTTCAGAGGGAATGCTTCCACTTTTTGCCCATTCAGTATGATATTTGCTGTGGGTTTGTCATAGATAGCTCTTATTATTTTGAGATACGTCCCATCAATACCTAATTTATTGAGAGTTTTTAGCATGAAGGGTTGTTGAATTTTGTCAAAGGCCTTTTCTGCATTGATTGAGATAATCATGTGGTTTTTGTCTTTGGTTCTGTTTATATGCTGGATTACATTTATTGATTTGTGTATATTGAACCAGCCTTGCATCCCAGGGATGAAGCCCACTTGATCATGGTGGATAAGCTTTTTGATGTGCTGCTGGATTCTGTTTGCCAGTATTTTATTGAGGATTTTTGCATCAATGTTATTCAAGGATATTGGTCTAAAATTCTCTTTTTTGGATGTGTCTCTGTCCGGCTTTGGTATCAGGATGATGCTGGCCTCATAAAATGAGTTAGGGAGGATTCCCTCTTTTCCTATTGATTGGAATAGTTTCAGAAGGAATGGTACCAGTTCCTCCTTGTACCTCTGGTAGAATTCGGCTGTGAACCCATCTGGTCCTGGACTTTTTTTGGTTGGTAAGCTATTGATTATTGCCACAATTTCAGATCCTGTTGTTGGTCTATTCAGAGATTCAACTTCTTCCTGGTTTAGTCTTGGGAGGGTGTATGTGTCGAGGAATTTATCCATTTCTTCTAGATTTTCTAGTCTATTTGCGTAGAGGTGTTTGTAGTATTCTCTGATGGTAGTTTGTATTTCTGTGGGATCGGTGGTGATATCCCCTTTATCATTTTTTATTGCATCTATTTGATTCTTCTCTCTTTTTTTCTTTATTAATCTTGCTAGCAGTCTATCAATTTTGTTGATCCTTTCAAAAAACCAGCTCCTGGATTCATTAATTTTTTGAAGGGTTTTTTGTGTCTCTATTTCCTTCAGTTCTGCTCTGATTTTAGTTATTTCTTGCCTTCTGCTAGCTTTTGAATGTGTTTGCTCTTGCTTTTTTGTTCTTTTAATTGTGATGTTAGGGTGTCAATTTTGGATCTTTCCTGCTTTCTCTTGTGGGCATTTAGTGCTATAAATTTCCCTCTACACACTGCTTTGAATGCATCCCAGAGATTCTGGTATGTTGTGTCTTGGTTCTCGTTGGTTTCAAAGAACATCTTTATTTCTGCCTTCATTTCGTTATGTACCCAGTAGTCATTCAGGAGCAGGTTGTTCAGTTTCCATGTAGTTGAGCGGTTTTGAGTGAGATTCTTAATCCTGAGTTCTAGCTTGATTGCACTGTGATCTGAGAGATAGTTTGTTATAATTTCTGTTCTTTTACATTTATTGAGGAGAGCTTTACTTCCAAGTATGTGGTCAGTTTTGGAATAGGTGTGGTGTGGTGCTGAAAAAAATGTGTATTCTGTTGATTTGGGGTGGAGAGTTCTGTAGATGTCTATTAGGTCCACTTGGTGCAGAGCTGAGTTCAATTCCTGGGTATCCTTGTTGACTTTCTGTCTCGTTGATCTGTCTAATGTTGACAGTGGGGTGTTAAAGTCTCCTATTATTAATGTGTGGGAGTCTAAGTCTCTTTGTAGGTCCCTCAGGACTTCCTTTATGAATCTGGGTGCTCCTGTATTGAGTGCATATATATTTAGGATAGTTAGCTCTTCTTGTTGAATCAATCCCTTTACCATTATGTAATGGCCTTCTTTGTCTCTTTTGATCTTTGTTGGTTTAAAGTCTGTTTTATCAGAGACTAGGATTGCAACCCCTGCCTTTTTTTGTTTTCCATTTGCTTGGTAGATCTTCCTCCATCCTTTTATTTTGAGCCTATGTGTGTCTCTGAACATGAGATGAGTTTCCTGAATACAGCACACTGATGGGTCTTCAGTCTTTATCCAATTTGCCAGTCTGTGTCTTTTAATTGGAGCATTTAGTCCATTTACATTTAAAGTTAATATTGTTATGTGTGAATTTGATCCTGTCATTATGATGTTAGCTGGTTATTTTGCTCATTCGTTGATGCAGTCTCTTCCTACTCTCGATGGTCTTTACATTTTAGCATGATTTTGCAGCGGCTGGTACCGGTTGTGCCTTTCCATGTTTAGTGCTTCCTTCAGGAGCTCTTTTAGGGCAGGCCTGGTGGTGACAAAATCTCTCAGCATTTGCTTGTCTGTAAAGGATTTTATTTTTCCTTCACTTATGAAGCTTAGTTTGGCTGGATATGAAATTCTGGGTTGAAAATTCTTTTCTTTAAGAATGTTGAATATTGGCCCCCACTCTCTTCTGGCTTGTAGAGTTTCTGCCGAGAGATCCGCTGTTAGTCTGTTGGGCTTCCCTTTGTGGGTAACCCGACCTTTCTCTCTGGCTGCCCTTAACATTTTTTCCTTCATTTCAACTTTGGTGAATCTCACAATTATGTGTCTTGGAGTTGCTCTTCTCGAGGAGTATCTTTGTGGCATTCTCTGTATTTCCTGAATCTGAATGTTGGCCTGCCTTGCTAGATTGGGGAAGTTCTCCTGGATAATATCCTGCAGAGTGTTTTCCAACTTGTTTCCATTCTCCCTGTCACTTTCAGGTACACCACTCAGACGTAGATTTGGTCTTTTCACATAGTCCCATATTTCTTGGAGGCTTTGCTCGTTTCTTTTTATTCTTTTTTCTCTAAACTTCCCTTCTTGCTTCATTTCATTCATTTCATCTTCCATCGCTGATACCTTTTCTTCCATTTGATCGCATCGGCTTCTGAGGCTTCTGCATTCTTCAAGTAGTTCTATAGCCTTGGTTTTCAGCTCCATCAGCTCCTTTAAGCACTTGTCTGTATTGGTTATTCTAGTTATACATTCTTCTAAATTTTTTCAAAGCTTTCAACTTCTTTGCCTCTGGTTTGAATATCCTCCCGTAGCTCGGAGTAATTTGATCGTCTGAAGCCTTCTTCTCTCAGCTCGTCAAAGTCATTCTCCATCCAGCTTTGATCCATTGCTGGTGAGGAACTGAGTTCCTTTGGAGGAGGAGAGGTACTCTGTTTTTTAGAGTTTCCAGTTTTTCTGCTCTGTTTTTTCCCCATCTTTGTGGTTTTATCTACTTTTGGTCTTTGATGATGGTGATGTACAGATGGGTTTTTGGTGTGGATGTCCTTTCTGTTTTTAGTTTTCCTTCTAACGGACAGGACCCTCAGCTGCAGGGCTGTTGGAGTACCTGGCTGGCCGTGTGAAGTGTCAGTCTGCCCCTGCTGGGGGGTGCCTCCCAGTTAGGCTGCTCGGGGGTCAGGGGTCAGGGACCCACTTGAGGAGGCAGTCAGCCCGTTCTCAGATCTCCAGTTGCATGCTGGGAGAACCACTGCTCTCCTCAAAGCTGTCAGACAGGGACATTTAAGTCTGCAGAGGTTACTGCTGTCTTTTTGTTTGTCTGTGCCCTGCCCCCAGAGGTGGAGCCTACAGAGGCAGGCGGGCCTCCTTGAGCTGTGGTGGGCTCCACCCAGTTGGAGCTTCCCGCTGCTTTGTTTACCTAAGCAAGCCTGGGCAATGGCGGGCGCCCCTCCCCCAGCCTCGCTGCTGACTTGCAGTTTAATCTCAGACTGCTGTCCTAGCAATCAGCGAGACTCCGTGGGCATAGGACCCTCTGAGCCAGGTGTGGGATACAATCTCCTGGTGCGCCGTTTTTTAAGCCCGTCGGAAAAGCGCAGTATTTGGGTGAGAGTGACCCGATTTTCCAGGTGCCATCTGTCACCCCTTTCTTTGACTAGGAAAGGGAACTCCCTGACCCCTTGTGCTTCCCGAGTGAGGCAATGCTTCGCCCTTCTTTGGGTCGCGCACGATGCGTGCACCCACTGACCTGCGCCCACTGTCTGTCACTCCCTAGTGAGATGAACCCGGTACCTCAGATGGAAATGCAGAAATCACCCATCTTCTGCGTCGCTCGCTGGGAGCTGTAGATGGGAGCTGTTCCTATTCGGCCATCTTGGCTCCTCCGGATGTTTCTTAAGTAATTATTTCAGTTTGTAGTACTGGTACTTTTCATGTATCTCAGTATTAAGTGTTAAGCCACAATTCTTGTAATTTTATAACATTCCATAGAGAAGTAAATAAATATAGGAAAGAGGATTTACTTATGTTGCCTGAGATAAATACTAAGAAAGTAAATAATTTTTTTCTTGATAATTTGATGGGTTTTTAGGAGTTTATTTTTAAACATTTTGAAGGGTTGAATTTTACTGTATTTGCAGGCCAAGAAATTAACCTTCCACAGTTTCATAAATAATGCCGAGAGACACGAGATTCCTGTCTAAGGAAGTGGCACAAGTTTCATGTTTGCTTCAGCTCCCCTGCCCCACTCCCATCACCACCAGGAGGTGACACAGAGGACCTCACTGAGGTGACACAGAGGAGCCCACATGAATGTTTAACATATCACAGATTTGCATTATCACTGAGGAACCCCAGCCTTAGACAACCCCAATCTTTTATAATAAGCAGGAAGAATGACTGCTCTTTGCTTCGAAGGGAGACACTATCTTTATTATATTGGATAGCAAGCAAATCTGTTCTTTGCTTTGATGGGAGGCACTATCTCTATCTTCCAAGATCTTCCCTATATAAGCACCCTTGAAAAGCTGGTCATAAACAAAAAAGTAGTTATGGCCTCTGCTCACAAGATATACAGAAATATGAGAGACCAATGAAGACTAATCTCTCAAAACTTGTGGCCAGACAAATAAAAATGTTTATATGAGTAAATTTAAATGTTTGCTTTACATTTAATTTTGTAAATTACAAGTAAACTTTTTAAAACTAAAGCTTTCCATTCAAACTAGTATGTGTATATTTTTCAAAAATAATAAAAAAGGGCTTGAAATACAAAGCAACAACACCCTGCTCCACCCTTTGCCTTCCCTAGTCCCTCTCCTCAGAAGTAAACACTTTCAACTCTTAGGTTTTAGTTTTCTGATTTGTTATCTCTAACAATGTGCTGGTAAATTAACAGCTGGCTCTCCAGGTTTAGTCCCAATAACAATGTTGGTTGATATATTTTGTTTATATAAGATACAAATTAAATGATGAGATATTTGTCTAAATTTGACCATTCATCAATGACGTGAATTTTTTTTTTTGCTACAATACATAATTTGAACAGGAAGCATATTTTCTCATTTTTTTCCTGCTATTTACATTTTAGTGGCCACACAAATCACAGAGTTTTAAATGGAATCACCGTTATTGACAGTTTCTCCATGACTTTCCTAAGTCCAATCAACAAAGCAATATATCAAGCCTTTATATGCGGTGCAGGAGGATCTCTGTGGTGTAAATGTTCTCGATTACAAGTTGCCAGTTTGCCATAGCGGAGCATGCAGTTGGGAGGGGACGTGCCATAGCACTCCATTGCATAGCATGCTGCTATATGGATGCAATAGGCGTGAATCATTCTCAAGAATGTAGATAACAGTAAAAGGTAGTAATTTGGAAGTGACAAGTTTGAATATAATTTTTATAATATAAATTTTGTATTTATAAAGTTTTACAGTTTGATTTTTAGTCATGGCTGTGTTTATTAACCAGCTCATAAAACTTCTGAAAATTTAACATTTGGATCTTGTGAGCTTGTTCAAGCTGGCTCTATCACACCACTGACTACCTCCATACTTTAAACCAGTATGCAAACCACTACTTTTTGATTTATCAATTCTATACATTCTCTTCTGATTTCCTGCAATAATAGATGAAAATTTGGCTCATTTATGTTATTTTTTCTCTCCCTGTAGTAGCCTTTGTCCAATATGACCCCCAAAGAGCCTTTTTTCCTGGTATTCAGCTCTTTTTGTAGGCTCCTCCCTCATGAAATGACTGATCTGTGTAACCAATAGGAAATAATCGTATGTGACTTTAGGATGAAAGAATCATTGTGATTTCAGCCTTACTTTCTTGAATCACTTGCTTTAGAGGAAGCTAGCTACCAAGTTGTGAGAACACCAAGCAGCCCTACAGACAGGTCCATGTGGTGAGGGACTGAGGCCTTCTGCCAACAAGCAAGAGCTCCTACCTATTCTGGAGGCATTGCTTCATATTATTAGCATTTATTGTTGCTAACAAGACCACTAATGCCAACCTGATTCTTATTTCTGTGTCACCTTATAAAACAATCAGATCTTGTGAGATCTCACTCACTATCACAAGAAGAACATGGGGGAAACCGCCCCCATGATTCAGTTACCTCCACCTGGCCTTTCCCTTGACACGTGGGGATTATGGGGATTATAATTCTGATGAGATTTGGGTAGGAACACAAAGCCTAACCACATCACCTATTTATCTTTTGTTGTTTGCAATTTCCCAAAGGTGTGTCTAACTGCAATTTTCCTTTTTGATTTTTTTGTGCCTTGTGCTGTATAACTAGTATATTCTAGCACATGACAACTTTTAAACTCTGGAAAATTCTATGACATAATTTGATAACTTCAACCCAGTGTCTCCTCTCTTTTTTCAATTTCTGTAGAAAAATGTTGAAGCTCCTAAATTGGCCCACTATGCCCCTTTTCTGTCTGTCTTTCTTTTTCTTAAAGTTCTTTTTAATCATTCTAGGCTATTACTTTTTTAAAATTTTGTTAATCATTTAAAATTTCTGTTGGTTCCTGCTGTTTTATTTCTTTTTAATTTTCAGATGTTCATTTTAATCTTACCTTTAGGGAGCCATATATACTTTAATCTGTCTGAAGTGCTAATTAGAGGGGGAGGAGTTTTTTTGGTTGTTTTGTGTAAGTGTAGTCTGGTTTCTAGATTATTTTCAGTTTTTGGTTCCTTCTTTGATTTTAAGTTGCTCTTTTTCTCAAATGTCTGATGACACCAGTTCCTCTTTAAAGTGATGCACTACACACTGTTCTCTGGTATTTCTATGGGTTTACTGACTGGTGGAGAGGTAAGAGGTCCACTATTAAGCTGGAGTCACCTAATGTCCCGAAGGTGAAAGAGTTTGTCTTAGGAGCAGTAACATTTATACCTAGAGCTCTCAGAGGGCTTTCCCTTTTGAGGGAAACATGAATGGTAAATACCTGGCAGCAACGTGGAGAAAGAGGTGGGAGTCTTAACTGCCCATATAGATTTTAATTTAATACTCCAGTGCTTAGGCCTGTCTTTTACTTGTACCCTTCTTTATGCCTGGCGTTTCCAAGGCCCAAGACTCTCCTTGGGCTCCTCAGAGTATATTGTGGGTCTATCTAATTTATTCTGTTTTGTATTCTTGCAACAATTTTAACAGAATCTCAATAGGGAAAGTAGATAAACAGCGGTTTAAAATCTTGAACCAGATATACAGAAATCTTTCTTTTTTCAAAGCACATTTTAATTCAGTTTATTTAAATGATAAAAACATATCCATAAAGGCATAATATATATAATTTAAAATTTCTATAGTAAACAAGATAAAAAGTCCAAAATTTCGGTAGATACTACATATGACCAAATGTAAAACAGCATATCTTCCATTTTGCTTATTTTTAAAAATTGTTTTCCCTTTAAACAATTGTAATTTATAGCCTCTTAGTCCTTCTACTATTTTTTTTTTCTTTGAGACAGAGTCTCACTCTGTCACCCAGGCTGGAGTGCAGTGGTGCAATTTTGGCTCCCTGCAACCTCCGCCTCCCGGGTACAAGCAACTCTCAGGCATCAGCCGTGAGTAGCTGGGATTACAGGTGCCCACCACCACGCCCGGCTCATTTTTGTATTTTTGGTAGAGATGGGGTTTTGCCATGCTGGCCAGGGTAATCTCGAACTCCTGGCCTCAAGTGATCCACCCATTCTCAGCCTGCCAAACTGCTAAGATTATTATAGGTGTGAGCCACTGTTCCCAACCTTTAGTAATGGTTTTTATGTGTACATCATCTTATTTGTGATTTCATCCTGAAACTCAACATGACATGACATAAAGTGGAGTAGACCAATGGCCACAGCCTGGGAAAGTCCTGGATTTGCCTAGGAGTTGTGGGATTTGGGGCAAGGTATTTCAGCTTTCAGAACCTTGAGTTTCTCTATCATGAAGTGAGATACTGAACTGGGTGAAATATTATGTTCTTATCAGACTCTGTGATTCTGTGGTTTAAATAGAAATATTTTATTCTTCTAAATATATTTTTGCAAAAATTTTAAATGTAATTTTTGCCATAGAATAGAACAAAGGATTTTATCTGGATCTACTCGCTTATCTTCTGAATTATTATCTGAATCTTCTCTCTTTCTATTCCACTATTATCTTGGTCCGAGGTATGCAATATGGTATCCTACCCCTCTATAATCTATCTCTGTATAGCACTGGGAGATAGCATCTTATACTGCAAATCAAATTATATCATTCTACTACTAAAAACTCTTCGGTGATAGCAGTAATAAAGTCCAGCTCCTTAACAACACCTGTAAGTCCATGTAAGTCCAACACCTGTAAGTCCATGATCTAGACCCTGCCTAATTTTCCGTCCTTAGCCCTTTGCACTAGTTAAGTTTGCTAAAACCACAATGATCATTTTTTTCTTCGCTCATATATGCCAACTTTTGCTGTCCCTGCTATCTTTCTGCCAAGACTGCTCTCTCTTCTGCATTTCCCAGGGCTAGTTTCTTCAGAACTTAGCTTAAAAGCCATTTCCTCATTTAAAAAAAAAAAAAACTTATTATCATTCCCTCTCCTAAATCCATGGTTTCCTTAATCACACTTTTCACAGTTTGTAATGATTCGTTATTTTGGTGAGGGCAAGAAACAAGTTTTTCATTGATCACTTTATCCCTTGTGCCTGGTATCATTTCTGGGACAAAACAAGTGTGTGATAAACAATTGATGAAAGAGGAATAGGCACTAAAATGAATGATTTGTATATAAAACCTAGTATTAAAATGAATTTTGTTTTAGGAAAAGTGATAACTGGCTATGCAGAGCAAAATCAACTATGGTGCAAAGAAATAAAGAAAAACAAATTACAAATTATTATGTTTCTTTCTTAACTTGTGTATTTTTATATTCAAACTGCATTAAATTAAGCCTGCTTATATTCAGATTTTTCCAGGCTGGCCTTGCTTGAAGTTGGAAGCATTTTTAGAATAATTTATGCATCAAGAAAAGGGTATGATGCTTTAGTGATGCAAGGCCCCTGAGGGCAGAGTATCAAGTAAAATATTCCTGAAGCTTAAGTGCAAGAGACATCAGATTTTCTGTAGTATTTTAACACTGCATTTCTGTACAAGGGAATTGTAAAGTGCAAGAATATGAGAGAAGATAAATATTGAGGACAATAAAGAGGGCCTGTAAAGTGAGTTCTTGCCTTTCCAATTTTACAGCTATTATTCTCCCAAGTGTGAGGTGAGTGTGTGTGTATTGGGTCATATTAGAAGTTATTAGAAGTTCCCTTATAATAATTACAAAATTAAGAAATAATATAATTGGCTATGTGGGTTACCATCTGATTTTCATTCACATCTGACTATTTGAATTGGGATGTGTTTTCTTTAATTATTTTGTATGAAAAAGAAAAGATGGGGCATAGCGTCATAGTAGTTACATACGTTTTGTAAGAAATTTCAAGTTCTTCCAGATGAAAGATAACCTTTGTTTTTCAACTTGTTTTCCACTTTCAACTGTACACATCATAAGACATTCATTATTTCCCAAGGTGTTCAAAAAAGATATGGTGAAAGGGCATTGGAAAATATTTAATATGCAATAATCTTTAGAGTCCTTCATTTTGAAAATGGTCTCTAAAAGTTAAATTAGTGATAACATAAAAAGAAACCTTTCCATGTAAATTTGTCTACAGGTATTTATTTATCTTTCTGATGTCATTGATTCCTTTGTTCTGATTATTCATCTAAAAATTTTTTTTTAAATGTTTGGTAGATTTGGGGAATCAAATATTATGTTAAAGATACAAAGCTCTACCTCATCTTGAAGACTTTGGAGAGGATGCTGACCTCTGACCTGTGGCTAACCGTCAGATTTTAGGTCACCGTGCAACATACAAAATATTAGATTATAGAATGTGTAAGCTTAGAAATTAGAAATTAGTGCAGTCTACAATATCTTCATTTTGTAATATTCTTGAACATTTAATCTGTAGAATATAATGGTCTATCAGTATCTCAGATTAATAACATCTTGCTTCATTATCTTTCTTTTTGAAATGCTGAGACTACATTTTTCTTTCAGAGCAGTAGCCATAACATTGTCTGAAATTTCAAATGAAGACCTTTCCAAAGTAATAGTTATAAATAAATTACACAGTCCTCCTTGATGCATGGAGAAGCCTTATAATTGTTCCAAGTAAATTCAGAAGTAATAAGTAATAAGAAGGTCATATTCACCCTGATAGCCCTTACATGACTGGTCATCAACATTCAGAACCATGTTAATTGCCAACACTGTCATGAATGGGGTATTTATATACCTAACTTTGCTGCGTAGCCAAAGATTCCATAAAAATAAGACTTTATGGAGGTAGACATAACTGGAACATAGAAACCATAGCATGATTAAGCAGAAAATTCCAATTACATAACATTTATGTATTTATTTATGATTGCTCGACTGTGGCCATGGGTGGCTTCTTTTTCTTTTTTCCCCCCTCAGCTTTATTAAGGTAAAATTGACAAATGAAAATTGTATGTATTCACAGTATACAAGGCAATGTTTTGATATAGGTACCTATTGTGAAATGATTAAATCAAGCTAATTAACATCTATTGCTGCACATACTTATATTTTGTGAGAGCATTGGAGAGCTACTTTATCAGCAATTTCTAATTTTTACAATATATTAAATATATATTTTATATTGTATATATTTAATATATTTACAACATATTTTTATAATATATTATTATTAACTATAGTCATATTATACAGTAGATCTCTTGAACTTATTCATCCTGCCTAAGTAAAACCGTATCTTTTAACCAGTATCTCCCCATTTCCACCGCCATCCTTCTCTAGCTCCTGGCAACCAGCATTTTACCCTCTACTTGTATGAATTTGATATCTTTTAGATTCCACATATAAGTGAGATCATGTAGTATTCGTCTTTCTATGCCTAGCTTATTTCACTTAGCAAAAGTTCCTCCAGTTTTATCCATGTTATCAAAAGTGACAGCATTTCCTTCTTTTTAAAGGCTGAGCAGTGTTCGTGTGTGTGTGTGTGTGTGTGTGTGTGTGTGTGTGTGTGTGTGTAGCTCACATTTTCTTCGTTCAATCATCTGTCAATGAACACTTAGGTTGGCTGATTCCATATCTTGGCTGTTGTAATTAATGCTGCTGTGAACAGGAAAGTACAAATATCTCTTTAACATACTGATTTTATTTCTTTTGTATATATACTCAGAAGTGGGATTGCTGGATCACATGGTAGTCCTATTTTTAATTTTTTGGGGAAACTTTTTATTGTTTTCTATAATAGCTGTACTAATTTAAATTTCCACTAACAGTCTATAAGCATTCCCTTTTGTCCACATTCTCACCAATACTTGTTATCTTTATTTATTTTATTTTATTATTATTGTACTTTAAGTTTTAGGGTACATGTGCACAATGTGCAGGTTAGTTACATATGTATACATGTGCCATGCTGGTGTGCTGCACCCATTAACTCGACATTTAGCATTAGGTATATCTCCTAATGCTATCCCTCCCACCTCCCCCGACCCCACAACGGTTCCCAGAGTGTGATGTTCCCCTTCCTGTGTCCATGTGTTCTCATTGTTCAATTCCCACCTACGAGTGAGAATATGCGGTGTTTGGTTTTTTGTTCCTGCCATAGTTTACTGAGAATGATGATTTCCAATTTCATCCATGTCCCTACAAAGGACATGAACTCATCATTTTTTATGGCTGCATAGTATATTCCATGGCGTATATGTGCCACATTTTCTTAATCCAGTCTATCATTGTTGGACATTTGGGTTGGTTCCAAGTCTTTGCTATTGTGAATAGTGCCGCAATAAACATACGTGTGTATGTGTCTTTATAGCAGCATGGTTTATAGTCCTTTGGGTATATACCCAGTAATGGGATGGCTGGGTCAAATGGTATTTCTAGTTCTAGATCCCTGAGGAATCGCCACACTGACTTCCACAATGGTTGAACTAGTTTACAGTCCCACCAACAGTGTCAAAATGTTCCTATTTCTCCACATCCTCTCCAGCACCTGTTGTTTCCTGACTTTTTAATGATTGCCATTCTAACTGGTGTGAGATGGTATCTCATTGTGGTTTTGATTTGCATTTCTCTGATGGCCAGTGATGGTGAGCATTTTTTCATGTGTTTTTTGGCTGCATAAATGTCTTCTTTTGAGAAGTGTCTGTTCATGTCCTTCGCCCACTTTTTGATGGGGTTGTTTGTTTTTTTCTTGTAAATTTGTTTGAATTCATTGTAGATTCTTGATATTGGCCCTTTGTCAGATGAGTAGGTTGCAAAAATTTTCTCCCATTTTATAGGTTGCCTGTTCACTCTGATGGTAGTTTCTTTTGCTATGCAGGAGCTCTTTAGTTTAATTAGATCCCATTTGTCAATTTTGGCTTTTGTTGCCATTGCTTTTGGTGTTTTAAAAGTCCTTGCCCATGCCTATGTCCTGAATGGTAATGCCCAGGTTTTCTTCTAGGGTTTTTAGGGTTTTAGGTCTAACGTTTAAGTCTTTAATCCATCTTGAATTAATTTTTGTATAAGGTGTAAGGAAGGGATCCAGTTTCAGCTTTCTACATATGGCTAGCCAGTTTTCACAGCACCGTTTATTACACAGGGAATGCTTACCCCATTGCTTATTTTTCTCAGGTTTGTCAAAGATCATATAGTTGTAGATATGTGGCGTTATTTCTGAGGGCTCTGTTCTGTTCCATTGATGTATATCTCTGTTCTGGTACCAGTACCATGCTGTTTTGGTTACTGTAGCCTTGTAGTATAGTTTGAAGTCAGGTAGCATGATGCCTCCAGCTTTGTTCTTTTGGCTTAGGATTGACTTGGTGATGAGGGCTCTTTTTTGGTTCCATATGAATTTTAAAGTAGTTTTTTCCAATTCTGTGAAGAAAGTCATTGGTAGCTTGATGGGCATGGCATTGAATCTATAAATCACCTTGGGAAGTATGGCCATTTTCACGATATTGATTCTTCCTACCCATGAGCATGGAATGTTCTTCCATTTGTTTGTATCCTCTTTTATTTCCTTGAGCAGTGGTTTGTAGTTCTCCTTGAAGAGGTCCTTCATATCCCTTGTAAGTTGGATTCCTAGGTATTTTATTCTCTTTGAAGCAATTGTGAATGGGAGTTCACTCATGATTTGGCTCTCTGTCTGTTATTGGTGTATAAGAATGCTTGTGATTTTTGTACATTGATTTTGTATCCTGAGACTTTGCTGAAGTTGCTTATCAGCTTAAGGAGATTTTGGGCTGAGACGATGGGGTTTTCTAGATATACAATCATGTCATCTGCAAACAGGGACAATTTGACTTCCTCTTTTCCTAATTGAATATCCTTTATTCCCTTCTCCTGCCTAATTGCCCTGGCCAGAACTTCCAACACTGTGTTGAATAGAAGTGGTGAGAGAGGGCATCCCTGTCTTGTGCCAGTTTTCAAAGGGAATGCTTCCAGTTTTTGCCCATTCAGTATGATATTGGCTGTGGGTTTGTCATAGATAGCTCTTATTATTTTGAGATACGTCCCATCAATACCTAATTTATTGATAGTTTTTAGCATGAAGGTTGTTGAATTTTGTCAAAGGCCTTTTCTGCATCTGTTGAGATGATCATGTGGTTTTTGTCTTTGTTTTTGTTTATATGCTGGATTACATTTATTGATTTGCGTATATTGAACCAGCCTTGCATCCCAGGGATGAAGCCCACTTGATCATGGTGGATAAGCTTTTTGATGTGCTGCTGGATTCGGTTTGCCAGTATTTTATTGAGGATTTTTGCATCAGTGTTCATCAGGGATATTGGTCTAAAATTCTCTTTTTTTGTTGTGTCCCTGCCCGGCTTTGGTATCAGGATGATGCTGGCCTCATAAAATGAGTTAGGGAGGATTCCCTCTTTTTCTATTGATTGGAATAGTTTCAGAAGGAATGGTACCAATTCCTCCTTGTACCTCTGGTAGAATTTGGCTGTGAACCCATATGGTCCTGGACTCTTTTTGTTTGGTAAGCTATTGATTATTGCCACAACTTCAGAGCCTGTTATTGGTCTATTCAGAGATTCAACTTCTTCCTGGTTTAGTCTTGGGAGGGGGTATGTGTCGAGGAATTTATCCATTTTGTCTAGATTTTCTAGTTTATTTGTGTAGAGGTGTTTGTAGTATTCTCTGATGGTAGTTTGTATTTCTGTGGGATCAGTGGTGATATCCTCTTTATCATTTTTTATTGTGTCTATTTGATTCTTCTCTCTTTTCTTCTTTATTAATCTTGCTAGCAGTCTATCAATTTTGTTGATCCTTTCAAAAAACCAGCTCCTGGATTCATTAATTTTTTGAAGGTTTTTTTGTGTCTCTATTTCCTTCAGTTCTGCTCTGATTTTAGTTATTTCTTGCCTTCTGCTAGCTTTTGAATGTGTTTGCTCTTGCTTTTCTAGTTCTTTTAATTGTGATGTTAGGGTGTCAATTTTGGATCTTTCCTGCTTTCTCTTATGGGCATTTAGTGCTATAAATTTCCCTCTACACACTGCTTTGAATGTGTCCCAGAGATTCTGGTGTGTTGTGTCTTTGTTCTCGTAGGTTCCAAAGAACATCTTTATTTCTGCCTTCATTTCGTTATGTACCCAGTAGTTATTCATGAGCAGGTTGTTCAGTTTCCATGTATTTGAGTGGTTTTGAGTGAGTTTCTTAATCCTGAGTTCTAGTTTGATTGCACTGTGGTCTGAGAGACAGTTTGTTATAATTTCTGTTCTTTTACATTTGCTGAGGAGAGTTTTACTTCCAACTATGTGGTCAATTTTGGAATAGGTGTGGTGTGGTGCTGAAAAAAATGTATATTCCGTTGATTTGGGGTGGAGAGTTCTGTAGATGTCTATTAGGTCCGCTTGGTGCAGAGCTGAGTTCAATTCCTGGGTATCCTTGTGAACTTTCTGTCTCATTGATCTGTCTAATGTTGACAGTGGGGTGTTAAAGTCTCCCATTATTATTGTGTGGGAGTCTAAGTCTCTTTGTAGGTCACTCAGGACTTGCTTTATGAATCTGGGTGCTCCTGTATTGGGTGCATATATATTTAGGATAGTTAGCTCTTCTTGTTGAATTAATCCCTTTACCATTATGTAATGGCCTTCTTTGTCTCTTTTGATCTTTGTTGGTTTAAAGTCTGTTTTATCAGAGACTAGGATTGCAACCCCTGCCTTTTTTTGTTTTCCATTTGCTTGGTAGATCTTCCTCCATCCTTTTATTTTGAGCCTATGTGTGTCTCTGCATGTGAGATGGGTTTCCTGAATACAGCACACTGATGGGTCTTGAGTCTTTATCCAATTTGCCAGTCTGTGTCTTTTAACTGGAGCATTTAGTCCATTTACATTTAAAGTTAATATTGTTATGTGTGAATTTGATCCTGTCATTATGATGTTAGCTGGTTATTTTGCTCGTTAGTTGATGCAGTCTCTTCCTACTCTCGATGGTCTTTACATTTTGGCATGATTTTGCAGCGGCTGGTACCGGTTGTGCCTTTCCATGTTTAGCGCTTCCTTCAGGAGCTCTTTTAGGGCAGGCCTGGTGGTGACAAAATCTCTCAGCATTTGCTTGTCTGTAAAGGATTTTATTTCTCCTTCACTTATGAAGCTTAGTTTGGCTGGATATGAAATTCTGGGTTGAAAATTCTTTTCTTTAAGAATGTTGAATATTGGCCCCCACTCTCTTCTGGCTTGTAGAGTTTCTGCCAAGAGATCCGCTGTTAGTCTGCTGGGCTTCCCTTTGTGGGTAACCCAACCTTTCTCTCTGGCTGCCCTTAACATTTTTTCCTTCATTTCAACTTTGGTGAATCTCACAATTATGTGTCTTGGAGTTGCTCTTCTCGAGGAGTATCTTTGTGGCATTCTCTGTATTTCCTGAATCTGAATGTTGGCCTGCCTTGCTAGCTTGGGGAAGTTCTCCTGGATAATATCCTGCAGAGTGTTTCCCAACTTGGTTCCATTCTCCCCGTCACTTTCAGGTACACCAATCAGACGTAGATTTGGTCTTTTCACATAGTCCCATATGTCTTGGAGGCTTTGTTCGTTTCTTTTTATTCTTTTTTCTCTAAACTTCCCTTCTCACTTCATTTCATTCATTTCATCTTCCATCACTGATACCCTTTCTTCCCTTTGATCGCATCAGCTCCTGGGGCTTCTGCATTCTTCACATAGTTCTGGAGCCTTGGCTTTCAGCTCCATCAGCTCCTTTAAGCACTTGTCTGTATTGGTTATTCTAGTTATACATTCTTCTAATTTTTTTTCAAAGTTTTCAACTTCTTTGCCTTTGGTTTGAATTTCCTCCTGTAGCTCGGAGTAGTTTGATCGTCTGAAGCCTTCTTCTCTCAACTCATCAAAGTCATTCTCCGTCCAGCTTTGTTCCGTTGCTGGTGAGGAACTGCGTTCCTTTGGAGGAGGAGAGGTGCTCTGCTTTTTAGAGTTTCCAGTTTTTCTGCTCTGTTTTTTCCCCTGGTTTTATCTACTTTTTATCTACTTTTGGTCTTTGATGATGGTGATTTACAGATGGGTTTTTGGTGTGGATGTCCTTTCTGTTTGTTAGTTTTCCTTCTAACAGACAGGACCCTCAGCTGCAGGTCTGTTGGAGTTTGCCAGAGGTCCACTCCAGACCCTGTTTGCCTGGGTAACAGCAGCGTTGGCTGCAGAACAGTGGATTTTCATGAACCACGAATGCTGCTGTCTGATCGTTCCTCTGGAAGTTTTGTCTCAGAGTAGTACTTGGCCGTGTGAGGTGTCAGTCTGTCCCTACTGGGGGGTGCCTCCCAGTTAGGCTGCTCTGTGGTCAGGGGTCAGGGACCCATTTGAGGAGGCAGTCTGCCCGTTCTCAGATCTCCAGCCGCGTGCTGGGAGAACCACTGCTCTCTTGAAAGCTGTCAGACAGGGCCATTTAAGTCTGCAGAGGTTACTGCTGTCTTTTTGTTTGTCTGTGCCCTGCCCCCACAGGTGGAGCCTACAGAGGTAGGCAGGCCTCCTTGAGCTGTGGTGGGCTCCACCCAGTTGGAGCTTCCTGGCTGCTTTGTTTACCTAAGCAAGCCTGGGCAATGGCGGGCGCCCCTCCCCCAGCCTCACTGCTGCCTTACAGTTTGATCTCAGACTGCTGTGCTTGCAATCAGTGAGACTCCGTGGGCGTAGGACCCTCCGAGCCAGGTGCGGGATATAATCTCCTGGTGCACCCTTTTTTTAAGCCCGTCGGAAAAGTGCAGTATTGGGGCGGCAGTGACCCGATTTTCCAGGTGCCAGGGAACTCCCTGACCCCTTGCGCTTCCCGAGTGAGGCAATGCCTCGCCCTGCTTTGGCTCACGATGGTGCACTGCACCCACTGTCCTGCGCCCACTGTCTGGCACTCCCTAGTGAGATGAACCCGGTACCTCAGATGGAAATGCAGAAATCACCCGTCTTTTGCGTCGCTCATGCTGGGAGCTGCAGACCAGAGCTTTTCTTATTCGGCCATCTTGGCTGCTTCCCTGTTATCTTTAATAGTAGCTACTCTCTCTGGTGCAAAGTGATGTATCACTGTGGTTTTAATTTGCAGTTCCCTGAATATTAATGATTTTGAGCATTTTTTCATACCCCTGTTGGCCGTTTGCATGTCATCTTCTGAGAAATGTCTATTCAGGTCATTTGCCCATTTTTCAATCAGTTTATTTGTTTTCTTGCTATTGAGTTGTTCAAGTTTCTTGTATATTTTGGATATTAATAGTTTGTACGGTTTACAAGTATTTTTTTCCCATTCTGTAGGTTGTCTCTTCACTGTGTTGATCGTTTCCCTTGCTTGAGGAAGCTTTTTGGTTTGATGTAATCCCATTTGTCTGTTTTGTTGCTGTTACCTGTGCTTTTGTGGTTACAGCCCAAAAAAAAATCCTTGCCCAGATCAATGTCAAGAAGCCTTAATTCTATGTTTTCTTCTAGTAGTTTTACAGTTTCAGATCTTATGTTTAGGTCTTAAATCCAATTTGAGTTGATTTTTATTTTTAGTGTGAGATAAGGATTCAATTTCATTCCTCTGCATGTGGATATTCAGTTTTCCCAATGCACATTTATTGAAGAGATTGTCCTTTTCCCATTTTGTGTACTTGGCAACTTTTTAAAAAAATCAGTGACTGTATATGCATGGATTTTTTTCTGGGCTATTTCTTCTGACCCCTTGGTCTATATGTATGTTTTTATGCCAACACCATGCTGTTTTAATTACTATAGCTTTGTAGTATATATCAAAATCAGGCACTGTGATTCCCCCAGCTATTTTTTGCCAAAGATTGCTTTGACTATTTGGGTATTTTAGGGCTCCATACAAATTTTAGGATTATTTTTCTTTTTTCTGTAGTTACCTTGGATTAAAATTAGTAGTTTGATTTCAAATGTGAAACTTGTGAGTTTTTTATTTATAGCAACAGATTTTTACAATTATATAATGAAAAGCAAAGAGAAAATTATATTTGAGGTCAAAATTCCTATTACTATTACATTTTTAGAAATGCCTCATGGTTATGTATGTGTGTGGAAATGAGAACAAATAGGACTGGAAGCTTTGACTTCCTGCTCCCTCTTCAGCACAATACTCCAAAACAGTATTCCCTCCTTTCTCTCTCACAATTCATCTTCTTTTCCCCCTTCTCTGATCTTGCTACATCTTTATTTTTATTTTTTGTTCCACACTGATTGTAGCCCAAAGGTGATAAATTTGTTTGGACTAAGTGCAAGAGGAGATTGGGGAAAATTCGTTTCATTGTTGTCTCATTAAACTCAGTTTTCCTACCAAAGCCTGTTCTTTTAATTTAATGGCCATGAAAATTGGTTCTTTTTTAGAGTAAAATAGCTTTCCTGGCCCATTTGAAAGTTGCCACATTCAGTGTTGCACTTTTGTCTGAAATTTGGAAATAACTGAACTTTCCTAAGCGAATCTCATCTCAACAGATTTTTAGTATAATATCAATGTCAGAGAGATTTGAATAGACTGGATTAAGAAAGCCTTGGGTAAATGTTAGAATATTACAAACCTGTCATACCTCTTTATTATTCTGTTTAAGAATTCATAAATAGGAGTCCTGCTAAGTTTTGATAAATAATATGCCTATAGGGAGCTTACTGAGCTGTCATTGGTGTGCTTGCCTTCCAATTTTCCTGCCCTGCTCCTATCAGAGACCATCTTCAGGGCTGTTGGTAACCTAGCAGCATCTTTCGGTCTTTCCTTGCCTCACCACTGCGGCGCAGAGCTCCCTGGAGTGGAACTGGCTTTGCAGACCCTTCACCAGCCTCCACTCAGCTTTCACACTCACTTTCTGTTTGCTTTCACACCAGGAGTGGGATCTAACTCTCACACTACCATGGGAAGCTGAATTTATGTTGTACTATTTCAGAATAAATCTCAAGTTGTTAAAAAAAATTAATAGCTTTTGAAGTACTTAAATATTATCATTTAGGCATTTTTGCTAATTTTTCTTGGTGTTTGGCAATCAACCACCAGGATTAATAATCTGATACACTTTTTTCTTTCAAACACATTTAATTTGTAAGTACATCAAAACATAATTTTATTACACCTTTTAAAGTTTCATGTCTTTATTTGTAAGTATAAAATAGTTGTTGCAAAAATAAAAAATATAGGGACAGATGATATGTCATACTTTTACCTTAGACTTAGAGAAAAAGCAGAGATTTCCTATAAGTGGTAGTTGAAAAAAAAGTTATTCCTTATATGATTTTCATCATAACGTTTGACATTACACTTGAACACTACACTAAGATAATAATAATAGTAATCATAACACTCTATTAAGTCTAGTGTATGCCAGTTATTCATATAAGCACTTTCCATATATTTGCTAATGTATTACTTAGTTAACAACCCTGTAAGGTAATTATTATTTGTTATCTCATTCTACAGATGGGGAAACTGAGATACAATGTATTTGTGACTTCTTTAAGGTCATCAAGTTAGTAAAAGTAGCTAGATTCAGTCCCAGGCAGTTGCACTCCAGAGTATGCAACTTAAACACTACCTTATACTGCATCTCTGTTGAAAAAAATGAAAGCTGATTGCTGCATTGAACAATATCCAAAATTTGTGATTTGGAGAAATTTTCTAATTTCTATGTCTCTAAAATATGAGTCAGTGACATTTTTGGAGAGCAAAGTTCTTGGAGATTTAACATGTCATGATAAATCTGGGTCTTTATATACTTGTGAAATGTTTCAATCCATAAACCACAAAATTGGATACTTACTTTGATTAACATTTCTGTAATGTCGCAAATATTTGCTAAGAAAGCATCTTTGAAGACTGGCATTTTGGTTGTATTGATGCATAAAATTTTCTAACCATATATCTACTATATTGCTTATCTTATTTAAGTAAAACTATTCCAAAAGTTATTTCATATAACACAAGGTCAAACTATGCTGACAAAAATCATTACTCATTTCATACACATGTTATTAAGGGTAATATCTGTTTAATTCTATTCTATATCCTAAGCATTTTGCAAAACACATAGCAACGTGTATTTGAACCCAAGCTGAAAGTGAAACATCAGTTTATAAAGATGAGCTTCCTCAAATTTGTATGTCATAATTACATATTAGAAGTGCAATGAAGTACAAATAAAATGAATAATTTAGTTAGTGTCAATGCATTTAATGAAAATGTCCGAAGCAAAGTGTTTAAGTCATAACTAATCCTGCTGGGCTCATGGCCTTCGCCTATGCTTTAGAAAACGGATAAATGCCATCTCCTGGAATGGCCTCCTGGGAAATTATTCTTTGGAAGATGAGGCCCCAGACTGTGCTGGGGTAACCTCTAGAATTTGGGGGACATTGGCACTCATAGACTGCTCACCACAGAGGAACTGGGGCATTCATCATTCTACTGGACCTCTGCTTAGCATATTCTGGGTATATATCAGCATGGGTGCAGAAGACCAACTACACGTAGAGGGAAAACAATCAAAATATAAAAAGATGCTTGGTTTTATAAAGCAGTAAATATAGTCTTATTCCTAGTATATGTTTGCAAAAATATTGTTTTAAAAATCAAATCTACATAGAAAGCTACACAGAATGGACAATAATGGGTATTCATCAGACCCAGGCAGGGCCTGCCTTCTTGGCTGGCTATTTATTTATTTATTTATTTATTTATTTATTTATTTATTAGCTTGGATATTCTCTCTTGCTGCTGAAACTGCCTCTAAAAGCAAATTCCATTCACCCCTTCGCTTGATAGATGCAGTCAGAATGGCAGGCGAGAAAGAACTATCAGAGTTCAAGGAGAATACTAATGCCTCTTTATATATACAGGCACATTTTCACATCATGTGCATATTGTATGAAGATGTCACAAATTATATGTTCATATGTACGTATATTATATTATCATTTTCACATGAAAATGAAATACGTCTTGTCTCACACAGGAGAAATGAAAGTCTAATGAGTAGTTTGCCATCTACTCCATTACTTGGGGCTTTCTATAAAATGAGCCCTCTAAACCTGTATTTTCAACTGAATAATCTCAAGAGGTAACACAACTGCATACTTTTTTTTCTTTTACCATCCATGCTGATACTTGAATGAAATGATTAATAATTTGGCTGTATTTTGAATATTTTCTATATTTCTTTTTTTCTCTCTCATTCATGGAAATTTTCAGAATATTCTCAAATAAAGAAAGCATGCTGAAAAAAAGTTACACTAGAATATTGCTCCTTCTAGCCCCATAGAATTTAGAAGAGTTTTGCACATAATAGAAAAACAAAATTTTAAAAATGGAAGAGTCATACAGTCTTCTAATTGTATTCCTTCATTTTACACAGGAGAAAATTTAAGCTTATATATAGTATATGACTTTGCTAAAAGTCACCTTAATGTAAAGTCACATATTAGAATGAGCATTCAGCTCTCAGTGTTCCAGAGCAGGATTATTTTTAGTGCAGTTCTTTTTTATTTAAAATGGAAAACAAATAACTAAAAAATCCTAATGGAACAACAACAATAACAATGCCCTCTCTATGCCTTAAATTCAGATAAGTAGACAAATATTATACCTTAATTATGATAAAATAAATAAATGTAAGAAAATAATATGTGTGGGATGGGGGTATAAAATGATTTATGTTTCTTTAAAAATATGTGTGGAGTTGATATTCATAATCTGATATATGGTGACTTACAGAAGACCAGGTATCAGTGGCATGTGATACGCACATAGTGTGCTCAGAACATTTTACAACTTGTGCAGAGGAAGGTAGAACCATTTTCTTTAAAGAAAACCCAGAGGAGTTTAGAAAATTACCTAAAGACTGCTGAGCTGTCAGCAAAAATTTAAGGCTTCCAGGAAAAGTCTGTCATTTTATCTGTAAAACGCCCATCTACCACTGCCTGCAGCATACAGGACAAACTTCTTAGCACTATCTATGCAACCTTCGTTAATCTTTCCCAACATGCCCAGTTGCTTTTCTCCCCAATCACTTCAACAGAACCTATGCTTTAGCAGTCCTCAAGAACTTTTAGTTCCTAGAAGATACCATTGCACATGGCATTCCTTCTGTTGGCAATATCCTTCCAAGACATTATGATAGATTGTTACAGAAGATATTGCAGAGAATATGAAGAATTGGAAACATCATCAAGTGCAAAATCAGTAAACACTATTCAGGAGATAAGATGCAGATTGTGATCCAAGCTTTATAATTATTTTGTAGGGGAATCAGCAAAAAGCTTGAGAAGTAGATAGTATAAGGCAGGAAGCTATTTTTTAAAAAAATCCCTCCCTGCCTGTTTGAGTATCTTCTAGGTAACACATACATACTAGTTGCAGTCACATAACATATAATTTAATTTTCATAGTAACCCTAAGATATAGGGGCTAATAAGTCTTTTTTGAAGACCAGGAAGCTAAGTGTAAAGCATCATACCTAGTAATCAGCAGAACCAGACAATAAATCCCAGTCATTGTTGAAATAATTGTAACCTTAAAAATTAATTTTTATCACTGTATTAGTCTGTTCTCATGCTGCTAATGAAGACATACCCAAGTCTGGGTTATTTATAAAGGAAAGAGTTTTAATGGACTCACAGTTCTACATGGCTGGGGAGGACTCACAATCATGGCAGAAGGCAAAGGAGAAGCAAAGGCAACATCTTACATGGAGGCACGCAAGAGAGGTGTGCAGGGGAACTCCCATTTATAAAACCATCAGATCTTATGAGACTTATTCACTACCACAAGAACAGTATGAGATAAACTGCCCTCATGATTCAATGCTCCACCTGTCCCTGCCCTTGACATGTGGCGATTATTACAATTAAAGGTGAGATTTGGGTAGGGACACAGCCAAACCATATCAATCACATTTTTAAAACACAGGTCATGCATTCATGTTAATACATACAAGTACTTCAAACCTTCTTTTCACAGCAAATAGTTATTTAGTTGGTAGAGAGCTTTATAGAAAATTTGGCTCTCTATGCAAACAGGGCATCACAGAGTGACAGCACACAGACAGTTGTTAGAAAATCCCAGCATCTGATCCACAGCTTTGCAGATTTTATGATTGAAATTGGTAATAAAACCAAATGGATTAGCCTTTGAGACTGATCAAGGCTATTGACATTCACAAGTGTCTGATATATACACTTCTGAATTATTCATTTACATTTACAATTAGAAATACAACTATCAAGCAGACCAGAAATGTTATGGGCATTATTCTCTACTTGTTCTCTTTGTAGGCAAATCTACAAATTACAGTCAGAAATTTGTTTCATGACAATGGAGTTAAGTCAGTGATAATAGGAAGGGCAACTACAGTGCTCCATGCATTGTGCTAAGCTGCATATTGCTAAACTCTATATTTGCATTATTTTATTTAGTTTTTATAATGTTATTATGTGAATATTGTATAGATAAAGAATGGGAGACTCAGAGATTTTAAGTAATTTGCCTACATTTACATAGCCAATAAGGATTAGAGCCAGATTTTAAATCTACATTTATTTAACTTCAGAGAAATAGATCTTAATCATGACCCAGTGCTGCCTACCAAACATGATATAAGCTCCTTGAAGTCAGGGAGAATCATAACAACATTAACAGCTCCCAATGGAGGAGTGCCTCTCATATGCCTTACACTTTCAGTCATCCTCTATGACTCACTCTAACTCTCATATCAATCCTGTTATATAGATACTCTTATCATCATTTTACAGAAAATAAGACAGAAGCTCGAATATGAAATCTAAGCCCATATTGCTGACAAGTAGCAAGATTAGAGAGCACTTAATTCCTGACTCTGAAGCTTGCAGTCACTCTCTTGCTGTGTGCTGTGATTCCAAGCCAGGCATTCTCGTCAGAGGGACAGGTGGAGATCATTGAATCATAATCAAGGTTCATTGTTATGAACTTTAAAATAGTTAATAACTACTTTCAAGTATTAACTGTTTTAAAGTTCAAAGTTTGAAGAACTCCAAAATAGCATTAACTATTTTAAAGAACCTATTAAAGAAGGAAAAGTACCAGGAACCCTGGAAAAATTAATCTTGTTGCCCTGCAGTCAGAGCCAGCTAGGAAAAGAAGCAGTACACGGAGTCAGAAACAGCTACATGTGAAAAATCACATAGTATTAACTATTTTAAGGTTCATAACAATCCAATCAGTGCAAGTCTATAAGAATTCATGTTTCCTAGATAGGTAAGCTTAGAGAGAAGTTAAATAATCTGCCCACAGTCACACAACTAGCAAGTTGCGTCCCTGTAAAACAAACCAGGCAGTCTGGCTCCAAAGTCCTACACTCTATTGAATGATCTTAATAAGAAATGACAACTAGTTTTATGGCCTGATGCATTCAATTTCATTCTAGAAATATTTATCCATGGGCAGCAGAATGTCTCCCCAATACAGAGATAAAAAAAAAATGATGCAAAGTAAGTGTATTCCTAAAGAGCAAGACTGTTTTTGTAGTTGTAGTTGTTGTTGTTGTTGTTGTTGTAGAACATGATGGGGTACAATGGAGTTGCTTGGACCAAAGCTTGACTACCCACCATAATTTCAGTCTTGCCTCCTTAAGACTCGATCTCTATCAGTTTGTTGGAATTTGAATATGCACAAAAAAGATGTATTGTGGTCAACAGAAGCAATCAAGAAGGGCAGAAATAAAGCGGTGTTGTGAAGAGCTACATGTGCAAGTCCTGAAAACATCATAGTGTCTGGGTGAGATTCAAAAAGAAGGAGAACAGAAACAGTTCCCCAGTGGGATGTGCTTTAGAAAGCCAGGTGAGGCTGCAGACACGACTCAGGCATCCTTGTTGTAAAACTGGCTTTGAGGTAACACATAGTAGTGACTGTGGACTTCCACCGTCCATACATAAGAAGATTCTGTGGAAACTAGATATTTTAATCAGTTCTAAAACTTAATAGGAGAGCTGTCACCAGATCTAACTTCTACCAAAAGAGAGGAATCTATTAAAGAAGGAAAAGTACCAGGAACCCTGGAAAAATTAATCATGTTTCCCCGCAGTCAGAGCCAGCCAGGAAAAGAAAGAGTACACAAAATCAGAAACAGCTAGATGTGAAAAATCACATTACAGAAAGCTTAGAGAAAGAATGGCTAGGAGGTCAGATAACAATAAAATGAAAATGCCACAAAAGAAAAGAGAAACTGTCAAAATGGACTTCAGACCACACAATCACAGATGGTGCTGATAAAGAAGAAAATGGGGTATCAAGAGAAATCAGCACAGCAGCCCAAGGAGCTAGCAATAAATGTGAGAATATGGAAAATGATGAGAGTAGAGGAATATAAGTAAGAATGATAACGGAAGAATAATATAGACACCTAGGAAAATTGACAGTGAGTTTAAAGCAAGAATGGGATTGAGAAAAAATCCAAAGGTATTTTAAAAATCATGCTTAATACAAGAAAGATAATAAAAAGAGGAAACTGCTACTTGGGGCTGAGGATGACATATTAACAAATGGCCAAGGGAAAGCAGTAGGCACTATTTTACTCCATTTAGCCTCCTCCTTAGACAGCAAAGAAGATAATGTTCACAGTAGCAAGAAAATGAGTCCCATGTATAAGAGTATGCACCTACAAACTTTGATAACATCCAGTATTATTGTGAGGGCTTGAAATTGACATTGTTGAATTATCGCTGGTTTATTCATGTTATTGAATAAATGTACACACAAGCACACACATGCACACACACACACACACACATGCCAGACACTGTATTAAGTAATTTACAATTATTAACTTATTTTATTTTTAAAGCAACTCTAAAAAGTTGATGATCTTTCTACCATTATGGAGAACAGAAAATGGATATTAAATATGAGGATAACTTTTTTCCCAAGATCTACTTGTCCAGTAACACTAAGCCTTTTAAATGAGGTTATTTGGCATAACTTGTTTTTGTTGAATTCATGTTGCATGAAAGAATCTTATTTATTTTTCATAATTTCTTATAATTTAACTTGCACTAATCAGTTGAATAATCTTATGCTATTTAGACATTAAACTGACTAATTATTGAGAAATAAAGATTATGTCACAGAAGCTAAGAATGACAGACTTGTCAAGCTACAGAAAGGACTAAATGTAAGATGAAACAGGAAAGAAGCAAATTTTTTTGAGGGAAGGAATCCCATAATTCTGGTAGAAAAGATTGAGTGTCCCCTGAGGATATACATTATACATTACCAATCCCTGTATCACCATTGTCGTATACAGTGACAGTAATTTATAGCTCAAAAAATAGGACTTTTAAACACTTAATGTGATTTTAAACTACGCTAAAGTAGGTATAGAGTTCAGGTTATTTACTCCCCTGGGGTGGCTTATCCGTGTGTGTGTGTGTGTGTGTGTGTGTGTGTAATCTTTATGTATATGTAATATTTATGTATATGTATATGTAATATTTATATATGAAGATTTATATATATATTTTATAAATAAGATATATATATAATATATATAAAATGTTCAATAAGGCCTGTAAAGTGACCCTAGACATATTGTGTTGAAGACCGAAATGCCTACTAGATATTTTTGCCTGCTTGCCCCCTGAGTGTATGAAACTGAGCTTATTTTTAAATTTCCCCCACAACTTATTTCTTCTAGTATATTCTACATTTATCAATCAGGACAATTATTGTCATTATTATTATTATCATCAACATGTAAAAACCTCAATGATTTAATGCAAGAGAGGTATATTTCTTGCTCATGCTTATGAGGCTACTCTGGGGAGAGTGTTTTCTCCTCTCCTCAACATTCTTATTCCTGGATTCAGACTGTTTCCATTACTTACTACTATGGAACAGACCAACCCAACACTTAGTGATTTGACATAACAGTGCTATTATGACTTCTTATGATTCTGAGGGAGGAATGGGCTCAGTGAGGGGAGCTTCCACTCCATTTGATGTCTGCTGGGATTGCTGTCGTCTGACACCTTGGTTGAGCTGGATTGTCCAACATGGGTCACTTGCGTGATTGGCAGTTAATACTGAATGTTGACTGGGGGCTCCAGTGGGGCTGTCTGCTGGATAGCCTTCATGGAGTCTGTTTACGTGGCTTGGGTTTCTCACAGCACAGCTGAAGAATTTGCAGAGGTCATATCTCAAGAGCAAGTGTTCCAAGAGGGAGGAAGTGGAAGATGCCAATACTCTTTAAGACTACACCTGAAATTGACACAGCATCATTTCTGCTGCGTCCTCTTAGTTATGCAATCGATCTTGTGATTCACGAACTGGAAAAACAAACTCCACCTCTTTATCAGGAGAAGTAAAAGAACGTGTGGCCACCTTTAGTCCATAGACTGAAAAAACAGCCACTATCTAGAATTTGCTTGTAATTTTATCACTTTAAGAAAGAGTTCTGCAGGACCTCGCATCAGCAAAAAATATATTTGCCCTGAAAGTGACACATTTTACTTCAACTCACAATTCCTTGGCCAAAATTGGTCCAATACCTACATGCTACTACAGAATGCAAGAATGTATGATCCTACTACAGATCTTGAGAGAACAGGAAAAGAATGTAGCTCCAGTTTGTCTCTTACTCTCAAAATCTGCTGGTGCCCTCATTAATTATTGCCCAGAACATCACAAAGACTGACTTGTCTCTCTTCCTCTAGGTGAGCTTCTTTCTAATTTATTTTACAAACCTGACCCAGAAAGAAAGAACACTGTAAAATATAAACATTATTGTTTAAAAATCACATAAAATCATAAACATATAAAACCTGTATAAATATAAACTTACCTGCTTATCATCTTTTACTAACTCACCACATTTGTTGAGCACCTCCAATGGGTAAGGCACTGTGCTACTTCTTGCCATCACAAATTTTACATTTTTAATTTTGTCCCTCTGCCATTGTTATCAAGTATAGAATACTTAATATGATTCATAAAGTATATAAAAACAAGGGCCCTGGCCTAGTTCTCCAGCTTCATTTTAGGATAAGCAATTTTATTTCTTGCTGTTCTTGTTAATTTGGCTTAGTTCTTTTATGATTTTTTTTTTCTCAAAGAATAAATTTTTGTTTCAATTATTCATCCTATTTTAAGAACCACTAATTTTTGGTATCTGCTTTTATTATCATTTGTTTCATTTATGGAAAATGCTTTTATAATTTTTTTCAAAGTTACTGAATTGAATGCTTACTTCATTTATTTTTATTCTAACTCTCCTAATCATAAAGGCATTTATAAAATGAATTAACAGTTATTAAAACTTTGGCTGACTCTCATATTTTTATATGTTGTAGATTCATTCTAATTATGTACAAAATTATTTATAGTAGCATTTTATTAAAACATAACGTGTAAACAAAAAAGGTTGTACAAGAAAGACAGAAATCACTGAAATTCCATTTCTATAACTTTGATATATATTTTTTCATCAGAATCAGCTATCTTGTTCATATTTTTGAGTAATACAGGGTCAAACATTTACATTATTTTGCAGTTATTTTTACATAGGCGCATTTTTGAACAGTTTTTATGACAATAAATATGTGTGTGCTTTGTGTGTCTTTTTATTTCTTTTATTTCTTTATAAGGACAAATGACTATTTGTCTCTAAGGTACTAAGGTTGATTTTAATTTTTTCACTAATGAAAATAATTTGGAATATCTATATTTAAATTCTTATATGGCCTGTTTTCAAATTTTTTTATGTTTTTATAGCTAGGATTTAGGGATCAAATGATATTTAAGTTTGAAGGTTTTTGATATTAAGTAATCATTTTCCGTCTTACAGGTTATAACAATTTACTCTCCCACTAACAAAAAATGAAAATGTCTCTTTTCTCACCTATCAAACTATATTATCCTGCTTTTTAATTTTTACCAAACTGATAGGTTGAAAAGTATATACATTTCTTTGATTACTGATGCCACTGATTATTTTGCCTTAGCTAATTATTTATTTCGTTATTTATGCATATTTTTCTTATTAATTCAAGAGGACTCCATGAATTAAAAAATATTCTGTCATATATGTTGAAAATATTTATTCCCAATTTTTTCATTTTTCTTTAAATTCTTCCTATTTTGGGGGGAAGTTTTGAATGTTTTATGTTATCAAACTATTAATTTTCTTTTTTATAGTTTCTGCTCTGGCTGTTATATTTAGAAAGGTCTTTCTTTTGGTTTCCAAGTTTATTTTATTTATATTGCTACAAAATATTTCATTATTTTGTAGCAATATAGTTTATATTAAAATGTTTTTCTTTAAATATGTAAAGGATCTTGATTATGTTTGATGTAGGTGTGAAATAGGAAACCAGCTTTATTTTATCTGTCACAACTTGGTTGTTCAAAAGTCACTAATTGAGTAATCCATTCCTTCCCACCTTTTTATATAATAAAAATTTCACTTTGTGTTTGTGCTATATACATTTTGTTTTATTGACCTATTTTGATGCAAATCATACAAAGTTTTTACTACAGAAACTTTGTGATATATTCTAATTACAATTTTGGTAAGGTAAATCCAATATATTTTTCTTTTTCAAAATACTCTATTATTATTCTTTTTTATTTTAAAGGAGCTTTATAATTAATGATGTTTACAAACAAAGTCTTTAAGATAGTTTCATTGGACTTACCAAATTTGTAGATCAATTTTGGAGAAAAATGGCATCTTCAAAGTATTTCTTCTTCTAATTTAGAAAGAGGACACTAACCTGGGTATTCCAGATAGGCAATTATATCCTCAGTAAGATATTATGACTTTAGTTCCTATATTAAATATGTTTTATTTTTATCAAGCTTTATTAGCTATTACTTTAAAAATATTAATTAACAGTAGCAAAAATGACTCTTGTTCCTGATTTTAATGAGAATTGCTTCAGCATAAAATGATCATTTATTTTAAATTGGTACATTTTAATAAGTTAAGAAATTGTACTTCTCTTTTTAAGTACTAATTATTAAACAAATTGTATATCCCAAAGAGAATATAGCATGTTGGTAAGCATCCATGGAACATTGACCTTTATATTAGTAAACGAAATAACTGTAAATATTCTGAAATTCTGAGCATGTTAGAAAATAGATAAATGGGGAAAATTCACGTTATCTGGCCATAATGCAATAACTCTAGAAACTAATAACAGATTTTAAAAAAGAAACAAAAAAGTGCTGATAAAACATTTAAATAAAGGTCTTGAAATTTTAAGAAGAAATTGGATTACATTGTACCAAATTCTACTTCAGCATCTACCCAGATTTTTCTTCTTTGATCTAGTAATGAATCATATCTGGAACAAATAAGACTTAGTTACTACGTTATTTTTAAAAGTAATACTGAATTAAGTCTGCTACTACTATTAATACAGTTATTTTACATAAGGGAGGTTAATTTTCTGTTTTGTGCTATTTTTGTCAGGTTTTGAAGTCTGTTTATATTGGCTGTATTTAACAATGGGAAGAAAGTTAACTGTTGCCATGATAATGCTGTGTTCTCCATCACTCAATTAGCAGTTTAAGCGACACCATTTATTATTTATCATGAGTCTATGGTTGATGGGATGTTCTGCTGAACTGGATCAGGTTTGACTCACCTCAGCTGAGCTTGCTCATCATCTGTGGTCAACTGGCAAGTCACCTAAGATAGCTGATCTGGGATACCTTCAGCTGAGATAATTCATCCCTCTTTCAAATGTGTCTCTGACATCCTTCCTTCCAACAGTCTAGATCAGGCACACATTCTCACATGTCATCAGGGGTCCAATAAAGTTAAACCATGCATGTGCCTTTGAAGCTTGTTTGCAATTGTTTCATTTTTTTTTCCATTTGAAAGTAATTTTTGTGAGTACCTAGTAGGTGTATATATTTATGGGGTACATGAGATGTTTTGATTACAGGCATGCAATGTGAAATCAGCACATCATGGAGAATGGGGTATCCTTTCCCTCAAGCATTTATCATTTGAGCTACAAACAATCCAATCACATTCTTTGTTATTTTAAAATGTGCAATGAAATTATTATTGATTATATTCACCCTGTTGTCTTATCAAATAGTAGGTCTTATTCATTTTTTCTGTAGCCATTAACCATCCCCATCTCTAGCCATCCACTACTCTTCCCAGCCTCTGGTAACCATCCGTCTACTCTCTATGACTATAAGTTCAATTGTTTTGATTTTTAGATCACAAATAAGTGAGAACATGTGATGTTTGTCTTTCTGCCTGGCTCATTTCATCCAACATAATGATCTCTGGGATTGGCTATGTTGTTTGCTTAGCAAATGTAACAGTAGCTCCAACAACATGGATAGTGCTACTGTTTCATTTGCTAAGCAAATAACATAGCCAAGCCCAGAGTCAGTATGGGAAGGCAGTAGGCATTACAAAAGGGCATAGATACAGAAGGTGTAAAAAAAAAAAAAAAAATGGGGTCAATAATACAATCAAGCCACCATTGGAAGCATTACTTCTTTTATATTCTCTGCAATCTTTTAAATAATATAGGAATTATCTGTTCCATATTAGCTTTGCAAGTCTTCTTAAAGTCTTGACGTGTAAATCTTCTTTAAAAATAGCTTTTAAAATTCATTAACAGAATTTCATTCCTAGATATTTCTTAATGAGACAACTTCTTTATAGCTGCGATAATATTTGATTTCTACAGTTGTTTATTTTCTGCTCTTAACTGCTCTTATAAGAAACATGTTCATTTTACCAATGTTTTAAAAGAATCCGTTCTTGGATTTACTTATATTAGTGTTATGTTCCTTTTTTTCTGATGTATTCATTTCTTCCTTTTGCCTTTTGCTTTTATGTATTCCATTCTCTATCTTGCAAAATAATGTATTCTAATCTTTCCAGCTTCTTGAATGGAATACTTAGTTCATTTATTTTAATTTTGTTGTGCTCAATAATGATATTTTTAATTACTTGAATATTCATCTGAGATCAATTTGGCTTTACCCCATAGGTCTGATATGTAGTGTCAGTATTTCTATTTTCTAAATATGTGAGATATCCTTTTTAAATGAATTATTTATTTGGTGAAAACCTTTATTTAAATATTTTATCAGTAGTTTTAAAAATATATATCTGTTATTAATTTCTAGTATTGCACTGTGGTCAGATAATGTGAACTTTCCTATTTATTTTGTGACATACTCAGAATTTCAAAATATTTACATGTGTTTTGTTGCAAATATAAGGTCAATGTTTCATCAGTATTTAAGAGCATGCTATATTCTCTTTGGGATATGCAATTTGTTTTATAATTTGTAATTCAATTATATTATTTATGATATTTTTCATATACTTAATTTTTTACCTGTTATCAGTTATAGATGATTAGTGCCATTTTAAATTTTTTTTACTCCACATGCATTTTTGTCTATATTTTTTCTATACTTCTGTTTGTCTATATTTCTTTGCTTTTCTTTGTATTTCTAAGATTTTCACATTGTATATTTGTGCTGCTTTTTTTAGTGTACAAAGTTTTATCAAATGTACTTTTATAACATTTTCTATATTGAATAATTTTTCTCCAAATTCTATTTTATCTAATATAACCATTGCTATACTGGCTTCTTTTTTTTTTTATTACAATAGGTAACACTTATTGACATCTATAGTGGGACATGCATAATTACTAAATTTTTTACATGCAATAATTTATTTAGCCCTCAAGAGAACCTTATAAGGTATGATTATCATCCCATTTACTAAGGGTTACAGTTGAGTGAAGCAGAGGGAATTTATGTAAGTTGTTCAAAGTCACAAAACTAGTAAGCAACTGAGCTGAAATTTGAACCCAAGCTCTCTGTCTCCAAACTGAGGTTTTGGCAACTATAGTCTGTTGCTTCTTTATAAATATGCTGCTTGGTCTTGTAAGAAGTAAGCTATTTTTCTCTCTTGTTAAATTTGCTCAGTTTTTTCAGGGCTGTATGAAGTCTACAAATGAACCTATCAAAAGCTCTTTTTAAATGTTACTGTGATTATTATTATTATTATTTGTAGGATTTCCATTTGATTCTATTAGAGCCTATCTCTCTGCTGAGCCTCTATCTCTCTGCTGAAATTTCCTATCTGGTCATGCATGTTGTCCACCTTTTTAGTAGAGCCTTTGCTGTATTAATCATGATTCTTTAAAATATCCTGTGTTTTGATTCCAACATATGGATTATATCTGCATCTAGTTCAGTGATTAATTTATGTCCTAATAGTGGGTGTTATTTTCTTGCATTTTTCTGTGTCTTATAACATTTGAATGAAAATCAGACACTATGTAAGGACAGCAGAGACTGAGGTAAATAGTATTAATGTGTGGAAACAGACATGCCTCTCCCGCTGCTAGTTTTTTTTTTTTTAATTATATTTTATTTTAAGTTCCAGGAAACGTGCAGGACGTGCAGGTTGGTTACGTAGGTAAACATGTGCCATGCAGGTTTGCTGCACCTATCAACCCATCACCTAGGTATTAGGCCCCATATGCATTAGCTATTTATCCCGATGCTTTCCTTCCCCCTTCCCCCCGCCCCACAGACCCCAGTGTGTGTTTTTATTGGAGATGGGCTGTTAAATCAATCCAGTCAACAGTCAATTTTGATTTACACTGCTGTTGCTTGTTACACCCAGTGCACCACAGGTTTCAAATCTTCTAATGAAATCTTATGCTTAGGTTAGGTGTTGGGTCACTATAGAGAATTTGTAACTTTTCTCGATACTAGATTTTCCTGTGAGCCTGTGCCTCAGTGAGTATATTTTTTATACCATTGCTTCTCTCTCAATGGTAGAATGCCATTACTTGTTATTCACACCACTTACTGGTCTGCTTCTGGGTATGTGGGGAGTTGTTGCGGGGGGGGCGGGGCGTGGACAGTTCTTAGGCTTAGGCAGGCAGTGTGTCCCTGGACTGGGGATCTGCCTTTCTTGGTGATCCTACTCATCCTCCTCATGGCAGTCAAACTCTGTCTTAAATGTTGGGCAGGTCTCATGCTTGGGGGAGGTTTTACCGCTTTTGGAATGGTTGAATTTTTTCTTTTACCCTTTCCCCAGTTTCATTGAGTTTTCACCTGTTTCCTGAGAAACTATAGCAAAGCTATTAAGCTTTGCTTCCCCTTCTATAGTGCCTTAAAGCTTTTGTTCGATAAGCTATGTAGGGAAGAAAAATCTGGACAAGGTTTTACCTTTCTCACAACAGAAACTGCTCCTCTTCTCAGGCCTGCACCACTGAGAGAAGTTTTCTCTGATCTTTCACTCTGCCTGCAGTCTTCGTTGTGAACACATGGTGAGGTCTGTGAAAGATAGCCTGCAAGTTGGGTGGAAATTGCCTTTGTGCCTGTGAATCCCAGCAGTTCTCTACTCTTATGAGTGTACTCTTACACCATATACTGTCATGCAAGTTCTATACTCATGCAAGCTCATACTTGGATTAGGCAATTTATTTTAAAAATTAAAATTTCCTTACCTGCAGTGGGGCACGGTGGCTCACACCTGTGATCCCAGCACTTTGACAGGCTGAGGCAGGTTGATTGTTTGAGGCCAGGAGTTCGGGACCAGCCTGGCCAACATGGTGAAACCCTATCTCTACTAAAAATACAAAAATTATCTGGGCATGGTGGTGCATGTCTGTAATCTCAGCTACTCAGGAGGCTGAGGCAGAAGAATCACTTGATGGGAGATGAAGGTTGCAGTGAGCTGAAATTGCACCACTGCACTCCAGCCTGGACGACAGAGTGAGACCCTGTCTCAAAAAAAAAAAAAAAAATTCTTACCTACTTATCAGGACCTCAATCTCCTTTCATGCTCTACTCCAGCTGCATCACTACACATGTGCCTCTTTGTCCTTGGAGGAGCCTGTCTTTCCTTATGTTTCAGGCTACGAGATCGACCCACAATCCCAGCCCTCGATGTGGTTAAGAGGAGTGATGATTTTGTCCATTACCCAGCTTCTTTTTTCTTGTTGAGAAGGAATTAATGCTCTTTCCAGACTTCTACATCCTAAGCAGAGACTGGAAATCTAATATATAAAAATCAAACTACCTCTGCTAATGATTTATGTGTTTTTTTTCTAATTAATTCTTGTTTTGTTGTTACTGTTGTGTGAGTGCTTGCATGCTTATGTTCTCTTTCTTGCAATGTATGTATTTACCTTCTTTTGTGACATAGAACATATGAATTTTGTTTTTAATTTCTCTAGTGAATCTGTTTAAGTTGATTTAACATGTACTTAAATTAATATACCTTAATTATGAAAAATAATACCACAATAATCTGTTTTTCTTTGTGCATGAAAATTAAGGCACCCCTTTACTTCCTCTTCATATATTCTCTTCCAAAACTATCATAAGAGAAAATATTAGTTAATAGAAAATATATATTATATATATAGTCATCCAAAATATTATTTTTAGGCCTAGCTTCATGTGTGTAATTGCTTCCAACTTCTCTTCCAATAATTGTATACTTTTATATTTTCTATTCTTCAGTTCTGTATTTTTATTCATCTTATAGTCATCTCAGTTAAATTCTCTTGCCAAAGAAAGAGTAAGAAAAATATATATATGTGTGTTGTATTCATTGCAGTTTGAGAATATTTTCCTATTGCTTTTTCTCATGAATAACAATTTGGCATTCTTAGTTTTTTCTTTCTAAAAATCTGAAGACATATATACATTTTCAACTGACATCTGCTGCTAAGGAGAAAAATACTAAAGCTATGTTTTCATAAAACTCTGAAACTAGTGCTATTTTTATTTGTTTGTGGGTAATCTGTTTTTGTGCTTAGACACATGTGGAAAAATTTTTATAACTTGGGAATTAAAAAACAATCACAAGGTTAGGTCTAAAAATAGGCTTTTTAAAAAAAAATCAATTTTGCCTGTGACTTAGTGAGCCCTTTTAATATATAAACTACCATACTTGGGTTAGAAAATTTTTCTTCCATTATTTCTTTGAGTATTGAATCTATTTTCATTGACCTATTATTTTTTTCTGAAAAATCTTATTTTGTTTTAAAATTATATTTAGAGACAGAGTCTTGCTCTGTCACTCAGAGTAGAGTGCAGTGGTGTAATCATAGCTCACATAACGTTCAACTCCTGGGCTCAAGCAGTCCTCCCACCTCAGCCTCTAAAATAACTGGGACTACCACCCAGTCAAATGCCACCACATTTGACTAATTTTTATAAATGTTTTGTAGAGATAGGGTTTTGATATGTTGCCCAAACTAGTCTTGAATTTGGGGCCTCAAGTGATCCTCCCACCTCAGCCTTCCAAAGCCATGGGATTTCAGGTGTGAGCCACTGTACCTAACCCTCTTCTGGAAAATGTTAAGGCCTTAGATTGCATTCCTGTCTTTATAGGTCATATTTCTCATTATTCCCTTCTTTTTGACCTTTTCTTTGCAACTTGAGAGTTTTAAAAGTTCACTTATTGTGTAACTGATTCATTAATCCTGATAAATCATTTGCGTTCTTTACTACTCCCAACTGTTATTTTTATTCTGCAGTAGAAGTTTGTCTTTATTCTTTTTTGTTTTCTTTTCTCATATTATCTCATCTTTTATATCATTACCTTTCTTTCAGCCTGTTCTCTTTGTTGGTTCTCTACTGATGTTTCACCTAGATTTTCATTGTTTAAAGGCATTCATCAGATTATATTGCAACATTTTTATTGAATGCAGCCAGAATTTATATGAGGTATATACTACCTCTGAGACTTGAGGGTGATATTCTGATTTGTTTACGATGCAATGAGTTTTTGTGTTTGTTTATGTTTCTATAAACCATCCAGGCCTAATCTTTATTTTTGTCAATAGTTAAAGAAAGTGAAGCATCTTTTGCCTCCTCTATAATCCATTCAGTTAAGTTCAGTTTTTCTTTCTCAGACCTAGAGTTAAAGATCAAATAGATATGTTCAACATTTAATCAAATTTACCATGCATAGTAGGCATTCCGTGTATAGGTTTTTGACAGAGATTTACTAAACTTATTTGGTCTAATTATGACAGAGCATTTATTCCAGACACCATCTTGTTTATACTACTTATCACTCAGTGACTAAATCTTCCAAAATAAAAATTATTGTCATCTAACCCTCTCTACTTCCATAAACTTACGGTGGTTTCTGCTTTGAGTAGTAGTCTCTGGATATTTGTGAAAGCGTGTAACTGAGAAGGCAGCAGGTAGTGAATAAGAGAAGAACAAGGTCTCTGGATACTAATGTAGTTCTCATATAGTTCAGGATAGCTTGCTGCTTACTTAGCCATAAAGCTCTTACAGCCTAAAGTTAGGAATAATCAAAGGAAATATTGTTGCGGGAAGTCAGGGACCCCAAATGGAGGGACTGGCTGAAGCCATGGCAGAAGAATGTGGATTGTGAAGATTTCATGGACATTTATTAGTTCCCCAAATTAATACTTTTATAATTTCTTATGCCTGTCTTTACTGCAATCTCTAAACATAAATTGTAAAGATTTCATGGACACTTATCACTTCCCCAATCAATACCCTTGTGATTTCCTATGCCTGTCTTTACTTTAATCTCTTAATCCTGTCAGCTGAGGAGGATGCATATCACCTCAGGGCCCTGTAATAATTGCATTAACTGCACAAATTGTACAGCATGTGTGTTTGAGCAATATGAAACGTGGGCACCTTAAAAAAAGAACAGGATTTAACAGCAATTGTTCAGGGAGTAAGAGAGATAACCTTAAACTCTTACTGCTGGTGAGCCAGGCATAACAGCCATATTTCTCTTCTTTCAAAAGCAAATGGGAGAAATATCGCTGAATTCTTTTTCTCAGCATGGAACATCCCTGAGAAAGAGAATGCACACCTTGGGGTAGGTATCTAAACTGGCCCCCCTGGGTGTGGTCATCTCTTATGGTTGAGACTGCAGAGGTGAGATAGACTCCAGTCTCCCATAACGCTCCCAGGCTTATTAGGAAGAGGAAATTCCCGCCTAATAAATTTTGGTCAGACCGGTTGATCTCAAAACCCTGTCTCCTGATAAGATGTTATCAATGACAATGGTGCCCGAAACTTCATTAGCAATTTTAATTTCGCCCTGGTCCTGTGGTCCTGTGATCTTACCCTGCCTCCACTTGCCTTGTGATATTCTATTACCTTGTAAAGTACTTGATGTCTGTGACCCACACCTATTCGCACACTCCCTCCCCTTTTGAAAATCCCTAATAAAAACTTGCTGGTTTTTGTGGCTTGTGGGGCATCACGGAACCTACTGACATGTGATGTCTCCCCCGGACGCCTGGCTTTAAAATTTCTCTCTTTTGTACTCTGTCCCTTTATTTCTCAAGCTGGCCATCGCTTAGGGAAAATAGAAAAGAACCTACGTGCATATCAGGGCAATTCCCCGATAAAATATATAGGGAGACTCAAAGCATATTTCTACCTTCCCTATACTAACTTGAAAAAGAATATATATGGTTGATAAACATATATATATATATTTAGAATAAGTATTAAGCCCCAATGTTATGCATACTCAAAGGAATTATACAGCATAAAGAGAATCAAAGTATATTTCTACTTTCCTTGGACTAATTTGTCCTGTTCTGGTTATAAGTGTGGGGTATGAAATACATAGATGAAATGTATGCTTTTGAATCTATCCCCAATCTCAATTTAGTCATTTCAAATTATTTTAGAATTTATCATTTATCTGTCTCTAACTTGAATTATGGAGCCTGTGGCTTTATTTTTTTTTTTTAAGTTTTTTTTTTTTTTTGGTCAGTTGTTGAAATTTTTAAACAGATATTTGGAGGAGGTGTATCAGAGCCAGCTAGTGTTAAGTCTCAGACTGGTCACTCTTAAAATAATGCCACCCAATCATGCCATCATCAAATTTAGTTGCCTCTCTCTTTGGCTTAAATTTAATACTTGTTTTCCCCAATCTATTGGACTCTTTAGAAATGTTTTAAACAAAAATGACTAATTTATTTCTTAAATGTAATTAATTTTGTTGATTGAGTAACAATGTTTAAAAATGAAACATTATTGTGAAAATTACCACATCCTTGGTTTAAATAGCCTGAGAAAGGAAAGCACAGCCATGAGAAATAAATATACGAATAGGTTAATACAGAGGAAATTGTGCCAGACAAAGCTGGTTGCTTTTTTGATAGCTTTACAGCCTTAGTAAATGAACAGAGTGGAGTAGACGTAATGCATCTTGACTTCTAGCTAAGTACTGGAGACAATGCCGTGTGAAATTTTGATTGCAAAATTAATTTGAGTTGGCTTGAAAAACACTGTTAAATGAAATATAAGTTGGTTGAAAAGACATACAGAGAAGAGTGTTGATTAATGTCAATGAACTAATGAATTGAGTGATATCTCCAGTTAAATGTCATGAGTGTGAGTGTTGGATTGAATTATTTTTTTATCTGTTGAAAAAATAAATAACATAGGGTTGATTAAATTAGAGCAGAAAATTTATCAGGAAACACCAGTGATTACAGAAAAACTATATAAAGACATGAATTTATTTCAGAGAAAAACCAGTGAAACAATATAATTTTACTTAAAGAGTCCATTTTTTTGATCACAAAATGGAATTCTGTGAAGTATCAATGCTTAAAGACCTTCAAACTACAGAATTTCTCAAAACTAGTTGGAAAACAAAATTAACTATCTCAGTAAGGCAAAAACATCTTTTTAATCCAGTTAGTAGCTACATGTTATCCCAACCAATAAAGCGATAGTGAATTCTTAGCTAGAGGTTGTGGTTAAATGTATAATTATTATTTACCAGAAATTAAAAAAAAGTATCCAGAAAATCAGTAACCTCTTGAAACTCTTGGGCACAGGAGAGGGAGAAAACTATGGAAGGGGAAGTAATTATGTTCTTAAATATGTTACATTCTTAAGTTACATTCTTAACTATGGGGATATAGTAAGACTCTAAATAACTGAAGATTTTTTTTTATTATACTTTAAGTTTTAGGGTGCATGTGCACAACGTGCAGGTTTGTTACATATGTATACATGTGCCATGTTGGTGTGCTGCACCCATTAACTCGTCATTTACATTAGGTATATCTCCTAATGCTATCCCTCCCCCTACCCCCTCCCCACAACAGGCCCCGGTATATGATGTTCCCCTTCCTGTGTCCATGTTATTTTTAAAGTATCCAGATTAAATGTAGTTAAGTAAAACAATAAACTTTTTCAATGTAGGTTTTTTAATGCTAATGAAAAGCTAATCAGCATGGGGTAAATTAGATTAAATTAGATTAGGTAAATTGGAATAAGAATCAAATGATCACAATCATAAAATGGGATTAGTCTTACTGTAAGTCACACATGCAAAAGGAAGAAGATAACCTGGAAAATTTTAAAGAATCCTCCTCTTTACGAAGTGGTAGTGAGTTGGCAAAGTTTTAATAATTTAAAAGAAAACGTTGATTTCATCTAAAAAGAGAGAGAGAAGGTTTTAGTTATTGATTCAACATGTATTTATTGAATACCTTAAATGTGCACTATTTTTGGTTTTGTGAGCAGTCCCAAATGATTAAAACAGAGTGACTTGTTCCCTGACTATCTTAAATTATTGCAAACTGATTGGCTTAAAAGAACGGAAATTTATTCTCTCACAGTTTAAAGGCTTTGGGGGAGAACGATTTTGAGCGTTTCAGCTTCTGTTAGCTGTCAGCATTCTTTGATTTGTGGCGACATCACTCCCATCTCTGCCTCCATGGCCATGTTGCCTCCTCCTCTTCTGTCTGCCAAATCTCCCTCTACCATAGTCTTAAACGAACAGTTGTCACTGGGTTTAGTGCATATTCATGTAATCCAGAACACTCTCCCTTCTCAATACTTAACATAATTACATCTGCAAAGATCCTTTTTCCAAATAAAGCAATGTTTGTTTCCAAATTTTAGGATTTAATATCTCTGGGTGACCACGATGTAACCTACTACAAAAGCATTTTCTATCAAGCAACTTAAATTAGGTTTCTTTTTTCTTTGAGACAGGGTCTTGCTCTGTTGTCAAGGCTGGAGTGCAGTGGACAGTCATGGCTCACTGCGACGTCACACTCTCAGTTTCAAGCAATCTTTCCACCTCAGCCTCCCAAGTAGTTTAGAGGACAGGTGCATGCCACCACACACAGCTAATGTTTTATTTTTTTGTAGAGACAGGGTCTCTCTGTGTTGACCAGGCTGGTCTAAAACTCCTGAGATCTAGCAATCCTCCTGCCTTGGCCTCCCAAAGTGCTGGGATTACAGGTATGAGCCACTGTGCCAGGCTCAAAATTAGGTTTCTATTGCTGCATTTATGTATACACAGGGCCATCTCTTTCTCTTCTAATTATTTTACAAACATAAAGAGCATCTCTAACACAATGAAGCTGTTTTCCACTTTAGGAAAAGACAGTTTTGAAAATGTGATTCGTTATTTGTTGCAGGTTAGGCTTCATACAGTCATATTCCCAGTGCACATTGTCCTCAAGATCTCCCTAGTATGGCACTGAAGCCTTATTGACTCTGTCTCTTAAAGAGGCCTTAAATGATCCCCCTTCCTTCTAATCCTCACTGAAATTCCCTTAGGTTAAGCCCAAACAATTTATCCAAGGGCTATGGTCTTCTACTTGATGTTCTGTTTTTAATCCCTGTTGCTATCCTTCTCCTTCCATACAAACAGTAGATACATATATTTTCAAAACACAGACTTTCTTGTGTTCTCTACTTAAAAATCTGTCTAGCTTTCAGATACATAAAGGAAAAGCAACCTGGTTTTAAGAGCATGCAATGCTTCTTCTTAAATTTCTGATCCCTGTCCTTGTCTGCAGCTTTATCACTTAACATTCCTCTCCTTGCTTCATAATACTACACACACACACACACAAACACGCACACGCAGGCACACACACACACAGACACACACACACACGCACACACAGTTCCTGGATATTGCAGTCACACAGAATTGTTCACTGTTTCTTGAAAAAAATCATAAACTGCATTTGTTCATGTTATTTTTTGAGATCAGAGTGTTCTTCCCTCTTTTTTCTACTTTAAGTTTTTTTTTTTTTTTTCGCACAGCTATTAAAACTCAGCCAACTAACTATTATATTTTCTCTGTAGTTTTCCCTGATCCTTACACATCTTCATAGCTCCTTACATGTAACTTTATTACTGTGTGCATCACATTTGATCGTGTTTATTTTCCCTGTGTGATTTGTTTTTTAGACAATGACCACCTTGAAGACAGAACTGGGTCTTATCTATCTTTACATCTCCTAGTTGTTTGCATGGTTCCTGACACATAGCAAATGCTCATAAACTTCTGATGAACTAAATTACTTTAAATTAAAGTCATTGATACATTTAAATGGCACGATTTACCTGTATCTGTTTTATAATCATAGTTAACAAATTAAGCAAAATATTTTTAGGACCAGGAACTCAATATGGAGACACTCCATGGTAAGAGAGAAAGATGCATTGAATCGTTTATTCAGAAAGAACTTATTATGTCACTATAGGCACTGCACAAAGGCTAAAAATCCCAAAATAGAATTGTTAAAAAATTAGGGTTTAAGATTAAAGGCAAAGGAAATCATATTTGTTGAGACTATTAGGGTTGCTTGAAGTAAACTAATGCCAAGTTTAAGCAAAAAGATTCCTGCTATATGATATAATTGGTAAGCCTAAGAGACCAGCAGGCACCAGGTACAGTTGCATTCAGATGCTCAAGCAATGCCATTAGGGAACTGTCTATGTTTAGCCATTACTCTGTTCTGTTATTCCTTTTGTTTTGTTTTCCCTCTCAGGCAGATTCTACTCATGTGGTAACAAGACTATTATTCTAGATACTGTACTCATATTTAACAATCCCAGCAAAAGAGTGAAGCCTTTTACTCAATCATTCCAAAAAATATCTAATGGATGAAGGGAAGGCTCTAACTGGCCTTTGTTGGACCACTTACATCTCTTTGAACCAATTACTCTGCTCAGAAGATGAACATGTCTGATCTTTCAGAATTAGATTCACATGCAAAATAATGTTACAATTCAAACTAGGAAAAAAGTATATTTTTAAGAGACTGGATGAAAATACTCCATTCATCACATGTGCTTTTCTTTTTCTGTATATTGGTATATACATAATCACTATTTCTTCTTTTTTTTTTTTTGGAGACAGAGTCTTGCTCTGTTGCCCAGGCTGGATCTCAGTGGCACGATCTTGGCTCACTGCAACCTCCACCTCCCAGGTTCAAGCAATTCTTTTGCCTCAGCCTCCTGAGGAGCTGGGATTACAGGCACCCACCACCACGCCAGGCTAGTTTTTGTATTCTTAGTAGAGACGGGGTTTTGCCATGTTGGCCAGGCTGGTCTCAAACTCTTGACGTCATGATCTGCCAGCCTCGGCCTCCCAAAGTGCTGGGATTACAGGCGTGAGCCACAGTGGTGACTGTTTCTTTTGTAATTAAAAAGTACATATACAGTTTATATTTTGATGTAGATGTAAGAATAGCCTCTGCTTCAAAGACCTCATTATAATAGTATTAAAGACACACAAGTAAACAAAGGTAACAATAAACTAGTAATACATATCAAATATTAAGTATCTCAGGAATAATTATTCCTTCTAAGGAATGGCAAAGAAATTTTTCACACCAGAAAATTAATTTTGAATTGGGTCTTCAAGGAATATAACAATTTGAAAAGACAGAGAGGACTTTCCAGGAAAATGTAACTACATATGCACAAATGACAGTAGGGATTATAGTAATACGTTTTTATTATTATTGTACCTCTTCACTCTATTCAATTTCCCTGACTACTACAATGTCCCCATGTTGGTTTCTCCTTTCTTGTATTCCAAGATATTGTGTCCTGCTTCTGCTTATTATTCTCTACTCCTTAAGCCTCTCATTGCTTCCTCCTTCTTTTCTCTTTTTCCTGGGCCTCCCTCTTTGTTTTTACGATCCCTGGGAGGACTCATTTAATTGACTCCTAAATGGTTTCTGTGTCTCTAGTGTCTTGTAGACGTTAGAGGCACAGAAACCATTTTTCACTGTCTATTTTCCACTCGGCATCGAAACTAATTTTCCATAAACATTGCTTTCATCATGGATATGTTTTTTAATAGCATTGGAATCAGACAGATCTTAAGCACAATACAATAGTATATATACCACGTACCAGTTATATGACCGTGAGAAGACAGTAACTTCTGAGAGTCTCACTACTAATGCCCAACTTGTAAGATAATTATGAAAATATGTACAACATATGTATCACTCTCACCAGTGCTAGCCACTAGATAGGTGTGCAATATATAAGTAGATAATACTTTTGTGGGTATCTATATTACTCCTTTGCCCATAACCAACAGTGAACCATCATGTTCCTTTTTAAGCTTGGTGGTGGATACAGGTGTTCACTTTAAAAGATTCAGTCTCAGATTTCAAGTCTTCAACCCATCTCCTAAGCTGTCAGAGGCCTTTACAATCTTTACCTACCTCCTTTATTCAGTCTTATTTCCTATCATTTCCCCACAGGAACTATTTGCTGGCCCTTTAATTTCTCCCTTACCTCAGAACTTGCTAATATTTATCACTCTTAAATATATGTTTTTGCTTATGCTATCCCTCAAACTAGAATTTTGCTGCCATCTTTTGATATCCTCTTTCTTCTTTTAGTTCAAATACCTTCTGTTCTCTAAGGTTTTTTTTTTTCCAGGACAACCTAGAAAAAAATATCTCTTTAGTTTCTACAGTGGCAGAAGGTAATGTGATTTACCAATTTAATTACTTCATATTACAATACAGTAACCATCTATATCACTGTATAGTACAAATGTGTATACTGTGGTCTTACTACTGATTATCTTATTCTTATTTATTGCCTCTCCAACAAGATGTTATCACCCATAGACAGGAATCATATTTTATATATTTTTATAAGCCAAAGTGCCTTTTTAAAATTAATATATCATGTTTATTTTCCTGGAACAGGAACTGAAATAGAGAGTATGAATTCATTTGTAACTGAATCTTTGCTGTAATAGTTATCCCCAGCATCCTTGCTAATACAGAGAATGAAGCCTTAATACCTAAAGCAGCCACTGTGTGTGATTAATTAACTTCTCTCCTATGCATCTTGACAGGTACTGGCTATGTACCATTCTTGGGATAACTGGGAAAATGGTCACTGAAATCATTTTTGTTGTTTCTAGTTCCAATGAGAAATGCCAGCTGGGAAAGGCTGCTACAGTATGTAGCAAGGTGTTTTGTTGAAATAATAAAAGTGTTTGCAAGGAAATACTTGAAATAAGTGCTAAATTTCCAAAGATTGATCTACACTACAGAAGGCTTATTAGGGTATATTGATACTAGTATGTGTTGTCTTAAGTGGTACATTGTAGTTTCTATGCCAATTCTTGGTTTAAAACCCAGCATACATCTGTTATATGTCACTTTCCACTTAAATGCCTAAGACAGGTAGATTGCACTGTCAAGTTAGGTCATTATAACTCCAACAGATGTTGTCATGTAGATGAAGAAAATTCATTTTAAATGATATCATTTAAAAAATGTGTTTTTCTTTGTATCTAAAAAAGGCAGTAATATGTCACATTAGCTCTTCAGATTCAGGTTGCAATCAGTATGGCATGTTTTGATTAAACACTTCACAATTTCAAAATCAGTGCGGGATAATGATGGAGCACATGTGAGGAAACAGCAATAGCAGGGGTGTTTACAATATCCCAGTTGTTTCAAGCTTAATAACACTTCATGTTATCAATCAGTTACAAAGGAATAATTGGTGGATAGGCTGAGGAAATGGTACAGTAAGAAATTGTACTTATTCTAAACTATAGGGATGGAAGTGCAGCCAGGTCCATACTTATTTGGTTAGTATGTTGTAACTAATCATTTGAGTTTTGCCAGCTGATATCTTATTTTTGCTTGTTTGTTTAATTGCTTTTAAATAAGTATATAATTTTAACAGTTAAGTCAGTTGAAATCCCCCCATAGAGCTCTCCTCCAAATACATCCCTAGCTACATTCTTCTTTCTGGAGATTAACCAGAAATTGGTGGTTTCATCCTGTTTATATGAATACATTCCTAGAAGATAAAGTCATATTGTAGACATTTGTGACAAAATTTTCCTCACAACTATATGAAAGAGAACGAAGGAAGGTGTGTGGTTAGGAGTTAGCTGTCATTAAAAGTGTGTAAATTTTGCACGTTCACTACATTTATTTTCCAGTAAATTTTACTAGTTTCTTTCTAATCAGTTGGGACTAAAGTCAATCGACCTGTCTCTGCTTCTTTCAATTCCATTTCCCAAAAGAATTTTAGTGCTTCTCTATTATTCTTAGCTCTGCCTTGCCCCAATACATTAATCAACGCTTTGGGTAACAACATCAGATTTGTACCGGGAAGGACCAGGGAATGGCATTCCAAAGCAACACATGGAAAGGGCAAGAGCTGAATTTCATAAACCGTAACGTAACCCGTCACTGCAGCTTTCCGTTGCCTCTACCCAGACTGCAGCCAAACATACTCTAAGCTGCCACTTAAGAGTATCTTTACCCTCCATGGGAGTTTTTCTTTTTTTCCCTTTTTTTTTTTTTTTTTTTTTTTTTTTGAGGCGGAATCTCATTCTATCGCCCAGGCTGGAGTGCAGTACACGATCTTGTCTCGCTGCAAGCTCTGCCTCCCAGGTTCAAGTGATTCTCCTGCCTCAGCCTCCCGAGTAGCTGGGATTACAGGCACTCGCCACCACGCCCGGCTAATTTTTGTATTTTTAGTACAGACGGAGTTTCACCATGTTGGCCAGGCTGGTCTTGAACTCCTGACCTCATAATCTGCCCACCTCGTTTTCCCAAAGTGCTGGGATTACAGGCGTGAGCCACCGCGCCCAGCCAGGAGTTTTTCACTGTGATGTTGTATAGGTCTCTGGAATGTATGTTTCCCTCTGCAGTTTCCCCAGTGTTGATTTTAAGGGAGAAAGCCAGAGCACTTGCTATTTCACCATCACACTTGTTTGAAGCATGAGTTACCATGCAATGTTTAAAACATGAGTTACACCTTTTTGGAGGATGCTGTAGAATACTGATTTATTTTTTGTGTGAAAACAAACTCTACCTCAGGTTAATCAAATAATTACTGAAGAAAAGGTTTTTCTTTATTCAAATATTTCAGCACATAAATGAAGAAGAAATGGTAAAAGTAAAACATGAACATTTGGCCATCACTAATTGTATTAGTTTGTAGAGGCTACTATAACAAAATTCCACAGACCAAGTGGCTGAAACAACAAAAATTTGGCTGGGAGTTCAAAAGCAAGGTGCCAGTGGATTGGGCTTTCCCTGAGGCCTCTCTCCTCAGCTTGCAGATGGCCAACTTTTCCCTGAGTCCTAACATGGTCTTCTTTGCACCCGATGGGTCTCTTTATGGTCTAATCTCCTCTTCCTGTAACTACAACAGTCTGATTAGGTTTGGGCCCACCCATATGATCTCACTTAACCATAATTATCTTCTTTAAAGGCCCTATCTTCAAATACATTGTGAGGTACTGGGGGTTAGGGTGTCAACACATAAATTTGGGGAAACACAATTCAGCTCATTAAACGAATGGAAGTAATACCTGAAAATCAATGACGGATCATATGACTACGAAAAAAGGAGACAAACATTATATACCTGCTGTTTAAAGTATACAACACAAAATTATTGACAAATATTAAGCTGAATTAGGTCAGACTTCTAGATTTACCAATTTGCAAATAATGCAATCCACAGAGCAAGATGTTAAGGGATATGGGGGATTCAGACACCACAATCTAGCTTGGGAAACTACAGAAAAAAGAAATGACACATTTTGTGACATATAATTGAAGGAACAAATGAAGATAGATGAATGGAGAACCCGTAAATAAAGCAATTCAAGATACACATGATCTCATAAAACATAGGTCCTAATTTGAGTAAAGAAAGAAAATTTTAATACTGACTGGATATTTGATGACATTGAGAAATTATTCTAACTATGCAGCTATAAAAAGGAATGAGATCATGTCCTTTTCAGGGATATGGATGAAGCTGGAAGCCATTATCCTCAGCAAACTAACACAGAAACAGAAAACGAAATGCCACATGTTCTCACTTATAAGTGGGAGCTGAACAATGAGAACACATGGACACAAGAAGGGGCACAACACACACTTGGGCCTTCCCCGGGGTGGAGTGCGGAGAGGGAGAGCATTAGGAAAAATAACTAATGCATGCTGCGCTTAATACCTGGGTGATGGGTTGATAGGTGCAGCAAACCACCTTGGCACACATTTACCTTTGTAACAAACCTGCACATCCTGCACATGTACCCCAGAACTAAAAATAAAACTAAATTATTCTAAATCTTGGGAAGTGTGATAATGGTGTCATGATTATGTTTTAAAGGACTTCTTAACTTTTAGAGCTATATACCAGAATAGAGATAATATTGTATAATGTCTGCCATTTGTTTCAAATAAAATCTGACCAGAGTAAGGGCAAGAAAGAGTAGGTCCATAAATAAATAACTCATTGATAATGAGTTGATAATTGTTTCAGTAAGATGATGAATATTTGGGTTTATAATTTTATTCTATTTATATATTTGAAAATTTTTATACTAAAAAGTTGAAAAAGCTTTATATTGGTATTTTAAACTTTGTAAATGTTCACTAAAAGATGACACGTCTTTTTAGTTGTTTTGCCTGAGTTATGATGAGCTTTGATGAGTCTATCAGGCTGCCTCTTGAGCTTTCCTTGTAAGGTTAATTGGGTGCATTGGAGAGCTGGCTGAGGTTAGGAGAGCAGGCTCTGGTTGAAGGACAGGGTTTCGGCTTGCCAGACTAACTACCTTCTCTGATTATTACACTTTGATGCCACCCACATTAGCACAGTATTCTAGTCACCTGTGATAACCTGTCCAGATGTTTCTCTGATCGTGTTCAGCTCAATAAATTTAGACTTCACACAATAGTGCTTGTCATTTTTTACCCTCTTGTACCAAATATATTTCCAAATATGTCCAATCCAGCTGTTAATTTGACTGAATAAAATATTATAATAACACTTCTGAGGACTGAGATGATGTTTGAAGTGTTTCAAGAGTCTTTTCCCTCTGGATTGGAGAACATCTCTGCCAGAATCAAAATGAATCTCAAAATTAATAGTTTTTACTTTACTTGCTACAGTAACCTTGCATTTTAAAAAGCATTCTGGAAAAAAAATGAATCTTCTCATTGTGTAATAAAAGAATAAGAATAGAAACTAAGATAAAATGATTCTACATCTATATCTTGACCTATATCTATATTTCATAATTTCAACTTTTAGGTCAAAAAATTGTAAAGTGTCACTAATTTTATAAGGTTTAACAGATAAAAGCTCGTAGGACTTTGTTGAAAACAATGAATGCAAATCCTCAGTACAGTTCCAGGTGTGTCATGAGCCCTCCAAAAATGATAGTTATAATGACTGTTTCAAAAAATTTATACCTTCAACAAAACTTTAATCCTATTTTTATATGCCTGTCTGCTCTGAAAATAATTTAATATGTTTAAATTCCAAGAATAATTCTTACTTTAACCAAATTAATAATTCTTAAACTTAAATTTAGATTTCAATAAATCCCCAAAATGGTTTCCACATAAAGTAAAGCAGCTAATGTCAGTACTGCTAACAGATTACACAGAAAGGTCTATTATAATGATTGAGTAAATATTCCTGGGAAATCAACCTTGTTAAATCTATATCCTATAAGGAAAGGTGCATATCTGTTTTTTCTAGTAAAGATTCCGTAATTGTTATTACAAGTTAATCAGCTTCTCCCAGGTTCATTTACTCTGGATTTTATTAATTTAATACAGGAAATTATTTGGTAAGTAAACCACAATTATAATAAAATCTCATACATTTTATTATATGGTTCACAAACTTTATAAACACCTGTGATGGGATTCTGCTATTGATATTTAAGTGGATATTTATTAAGGAACTAGAGATACTTCTCAGTAAGATTAACTTAGAGAACGGTCCTGTTTTTGATCTCTTAAGATTCCAAATTTTTATTCCAAATTTTCTGATATTGCCCAAGTATCTTATCTGAATCTATATCTTTATTATTTGGCTTAAAACCTTTGTTCATCTGGTGCTCTATTCTGCTGTGACTTTGGAGAAAGGTTACAGTTTGTTTTTGCTGGGAGGAATAACTTCTTGAATGATGTCCCAACTGAAAATTACTTTTTCGGTTGGATAGAACATCCCTGTACAAAACTTCCTCTATTATCCCTTGGATAATTCCTGCTGTATTTAAGAGGTCCAAGATTTATTAACGATTTTATCTTCAGTAACCTGTGATCTAAATTACTATTGGCAAGACAAGAGTGATACCTGTTTTTTAATTCTCTACATTAATAAAACATGCCTTAAGAAATCTATATGCTTCATATAAAGGATATTATTTGCCACTAAGGAAACTCAATGAAAAAGAATTGTGTTTTCATAGTAAGGCTTTATTATAAACCAAATATGACCAATTTTCAGCTAAAATGTATTCTCTAATCAAGTTTATTCCATCACTTTACTTGCTATTATCAATAAGACAATATATTTAAATATAGAATAAGTAACAAGCAAAATGTTAACTGAATTAATATATCGGTGAAGTATAGATTTTAAAAGTTTTTTGAAAATATTTGAGGATGGGTGCACTTTTGCTCCCTCTAATTTTACTACATACGTCTCTGACTGTATGTAATCACACCTAGCTTATGCTGTCCCTTCCATTCTCTACACGTGACTTTAGAAAGTCAAACATAGACTGGAGTAAAAAGGGGAGAGATCTTTTCCTACCATTTAGCAGATTAAAAAGTAGATTGGAAATGCATCTCAGTATGTCAGCCCTAAATGTCTAAGGGATAATAATCCCGCTACATATTTATTCAACTAATTACAACATATTGCACAAAATGAAATACTTTGAATCAGAACAACTTATGAATGGTCAATTGCATACAAAAGTGCTGGAGATATGGTGATAAAAAGATGATTCAGCCATCACAAAGCTCAAAATTCTACTGGGAGAAACAGGCAAAGTGACTGAAGCCCAGGATAATATTTCAAATAATAAGTACAGTGAGATACTTATTTGAGAGATGCTGTAGGAGCAAACTCATCAACTGTTTGGTAAGTACTTTCTCTATTCTAATTTGAATACATTCTAGTCAATTGAGATACACAAAACATCAATTCTCCCCATTGGATTTGGATCCCATAAAACTACCTATTTCCCCAAATAGATAGTGTTTTAACTTAACAGACCTCATAAAAAGCTTGACACTAAAATGAGAATTTATAAATTGTGATCTGTAGTAAGTTAAATGGTGCCCACCCCTGCGAAAAACAAAAAGTATGTCTATGAACTAATCCCTGGAACATGTAAATGTGATCAAATAGGGAAAAGATATCTTTGCAGATATAATTGTAAAGAATTTCAAGATGAGATCATTATGAAATATCCAAGTGGGCTCCAAATCTAATGGCAAGTATCTTTATTAGAGAAAGACATAAGGAGATTTAAAACAGAAAAGGAAGAGGAGACAGCCATGTGAAAATGGAGACAGAGATTGAAGTTATGCAGCCACAAGTCAAAGAATGCTTGGAACCAAAAGAAGCTGGAAAAGACAATGAAAGATTTTCCCCTAGAGCCTTTGGATAGAGCCCTGCCAATATTTTGATTTCATATCTGTCCTCCGGAACTTGGAGAGAATAATTTTTTGATGTTTAAGCAGATGACTTTGGGGCAGTTTGTTATGGCAGCCATTGAAAGCAAGTCGTGATCTAGTTTGCCTTATTTTCCAAAGCATTAGATAATTTTCAATTTCAATTAGGAAAATTGAAATTCCACAAAATTCAAGTGCATACAGAAATGTCTATCTGAGTTGCAGTTGGGAAAGAAACATTTTGCATTTAAAAAGGAAAAGTTTTAAGATATAAAAGAAAGTCTTGAGAAAACAAAGAATATCCCTCATATATGTACAACTTCTTACTAATAGAAGCCTTAGATGTCCAGTCCATTTCAGAGGCAAAGGCTACAATTGACTGTTCATTGACCATTGACAAGCCATGTGTTTCAATGATGAAATGCCGCATAACAAAACACTCTGAAGCATATTGTCTTAAAACAACTGTTTGATTACTAAGGTTTCTGTGGATCTGATATTCAGGCAGGATTCAGTGCGGATAGCTTGCCTCTGTTGTACATGGCTGTCACTGGGATAGTTCAATTAGGGTAAGAGGATTGAAGATGGTATCACTTGCATGTCTGGGGCTTTGCTCCTGGTTGTTGGCTGAGGTGCTTTAGTTACACTTTTCTCTCCACATAGCCTCTAATTACTCAATATTCTACCCCAGCCTTTAAAAAAATTTTTATTGTGGTAAAATACGCATATAAAATATACCATCTTAAACATTTTAAGTGTGCAGTTCAATGATAATAAGTACGTTTATATTCCTTTGCATCCATCATCACCCATCTATTTTCAAAACTCCTTTCATCATGCAAAATTGAAACTCTATACTTAGTAAACAATGATTCCCCATTTCCCTCTCTGTCCAGCCCCTGGCAACTGCTATTCTTTGTGTTTCTATGATTTTGACCGTTTCAAGAAACTTATGTAAGTGGAATCATAAGGTATTTGTCATTTTGTGACTGACTCATTTCACTTAGCATAATGTCCTCAAGGTTCATCCATGTTGCAGAATTTCTATCCTTTGTAAGGCTGACTGATAAGGAGAGACTTACTTCTGTCATTTAAAAACTTGTTTTCTATATGGCTTATAGCATTTTTGTCCCTTGCTTCCTGCATGACTGTCTTCTTTTATATTTAGTTGATTATTGTAATGAAATGTTTATGTATCTATATCATTGACTTTTGTATATTTTCTATAGCTATTACATTTAACATCCTACAGTTATAACACTCTGATTTAGATTTATACCAGTTTAACTCAAATAGTACACAAAACTCTCTCTTTTACATTTCCATACCCACTTCTTTTGGTTGCTGATGTCCTAAAATTACACCTTTACACATTGCAGGTCCAAAAACAAAAACTAATAATTTTTAAATATATCAGTTTCTTGAATTAAACCATTGTTATAGTAATAGTACCTTTTATAATTGTCCATGTACTTACCTTTACTGTGATACTTATTTCTTCGTATATGACTTCAAATTATTATTTAGTGTCTTTTTATCTCCATCTTCAGAACTCACATTAACATTTCTTCCAGGACAAGTCTAGTGTTAACAAACTCCTCTCAACTTTTGTGTACCTAGAAATGCTTTAATTTCTCCCTTAGTTTGAAGGAAATTTTTGCCAGATATAGGATTCTTGCTTGACAGGTTTATTTTCTTTTAGCACTTTGTATATATTGGCCCATTTCTTTATGGTTTCCAAAATTTCTGATAAGATATATGCTCATAATTTCATCAAAAATCCCTTGTATGTGATTTTTTTTCTTTTCTTTATTATTATTATTATACCTTAGGTTTTATGGTACCTGTGCGCAATGTGCAGGTTAGTTACATATGTATACATGTGCCATGCTGGTGTGCTGCACCCACTAACTCGTCATCTAGCATTAGGTATATCTCCCAATGCTATCCCTCCCCCCTCCCCCCACGCTGCAACAGTCCCCGAAGTGTGATGTTCCCCTTCCTGTGTCCATGTGTTCTCATTGTTCAATTCCCACCTATGAGTGAGAATATGCGGTGTTTGGTTTTTTGTTCTTGCGATAGTTTACTGAGAATGATGATTTCCAATTTCATCCATGTCCCTACAGAGGACATGAACTCATCATTTTTGATGGCTGCATAGTATTCCATGGTGTATATGTGCCACATTTTCTTAATCCAGTCTATCATTGTTGGACATTTGGGTTGGTTCCAAGTCTTTGCTATTGTGACTAATGCCGCAATAAACATACGTGTGCATGTGACTTTATAGCAGCATGATTTCTAGTCCTTCGGATATATACCCAGTAATCGGATGGCTGGGTCGAATGGAATTTCTAGTTCTAGATCCCTGAGGAATCGCCACACTGACTTCCGCAAGAGTTGAACTAGTTTACAGTCCCACCAACAGTGTAAAAGTGTTCCTATTTCTCCACATCCTCTCCAGCACCTGTTGTTTCCTGACTTTTTAATGATTGCCATTCTAACTGGTGTGAGATGGTATCTCATTGTGGTTTTCATTTGCGTTTCTCTGATGGCCAGTGATGATGAGCATTTTTTCATGTGTCTTTTGGCTGCATAAATGTCTTCTTTTGAGAAGTGTCTGTTCATGTCCTTCACCCACTTTTTGATGGGGTTGTTTGTTTTTTTCTTGTAAATTTGTTGGAGTTCATTGTAGATTCTGGATGTTAGCCCTTTGTCAGATGAGTAGGTTGCGAAAATTTTCTCCCATTTTGTAGGTTGCCTGTTCACTCTGATGGTAGTTTCTTTTGCTGTGCAGAAGCTCTTTAGTTTAATTAGATCCCGTTTGTCAATTCTGGCTTTTGTTGCCATTGCTTTTGGTGTTTTAGACATGAAGTCCTTGCCCATGCCTATGTCCTGAATGGTAATGCCTAGGTTTTCTTCTAGGGTTTTTATGGTTTTAGGTCTAACGTTTAAGTCTTTAATCCATCTTGAATTGATTTTTGTATAAGGTGTAAGGAAGGGATCCAGTTTCAGCTTTCTACATATGGCTAGCCAGTTTTCCCAGCACCATTTATTAAATAGGGAATCCTTTCCCCATTTCTTGTTTTTCTCAGGTTTGTCAAAGATCAGATAGTTGTAGATATGTGGCGTTATTTCTGACGGCTCTGTTCTGTTCCATTGATCTGTATCTCTGTTTTGGTACCAGTACCATGCTGTTTTGGTTACTGTAGCCTTGTAGTATAGTTTGAAGTCAGGTAGCGTGATGCCTCCAGCTTTGTTCTTTTGGCTTAGGATTGACTTGGCGACGTGGGCTCGTTTTTGGTTCCATATGAACTTGAAAGCAATTTTTTCCAATTCTGGAAAGAAAGTCATTGGTAGCTTGATGGGGATGGCATTGAATCTGTAAATTACCTTGGGAAGTATGGCCATTTTCACGTTATTGATTCTTCCTACCCATGAGCATGGAATGTTCTTCCATTTGTTTGTGTCCTCTTTTATTTTGTTGAGCAGTGGTTTGTAGTTCTCCTTGAAGAGGTCCTTCACATCCCTTGTAAGTTGGATTCCTAGGTATTTTATTCTCTTTGAAGCAATTGTGAATGGGAGTTTACTCATGATTTGGCTCTCTGTTTGTCTGTTATTGATGTATAAGAATGCTTGTGATTTTTGTACATTGATTTTGTATCCTGAGACTTTGCTGAAGTTGCTTATCAGCTTAAGGAGATTTTGGGCTGAGACAATGGGGTTTTCTAGATATACTATCATGTCGTCTGCAAACAGGGACAATTTGACTTCCTCTTTTCCTAATTAAATACCCTTGATTTCCTTCTCCTGCCTAATTGCCCTGGCCAGAACTTCCAACACTATGTTGAATAGAAGTGGTGAGAGAGGGCATCCCTGTCTTGTGCCAGTTTTCAAAGGGAATGCTTCCAGTTTTTGCCCATTCAGTATGATATTGGCTGTGGGTTTGTCATAGATAGCTCTTATTATTTTGAGATACGTCCCATCAATACCTAATTTATTGAGAGTTTTTAGCATGAAGGGTTGTTGAATTTTGTCAAAGGCCTTTTCTGCATCTATTGAGATAATCATGTGGTTTTTGTCTTTGGTTCTGTTTATACGCTGGATTACATTTATTGATTTGCGTATATTGAACCAGCCTTGCATCCCAGGGATGAAGCCCACTTGATCATGGTGGATAAGCTTTTTGATGTGCTGCTGGATTCGGTTTGCCAGTATTTTATTGAGGATTTTTGCATCAATGTTCATCAAGGATATTGGTCTAAAATTCTCTTTTTTTGTTGTGTCTCTGCCAGGCTTTGGTATCAGGATGATGCTGGCCTCATAAAATGAGTTAGGGAGGATTCCCTCTTTTTCTATTGATTGGAATAGTTTCAGAAGGAATGGTACCAGCTCCTCCTTGTACCTCTGGTAGAATTCGGCTGTGAACCCGTCTGGTCCTGGACTTTTTTTGGTTGGTAAGCTATTGATTATTGCCACAATTTCAGCTCCTATTATTGGTCTATTCAGAGATTCAACTTCTTCCTGGTCTAGTCTTGGGAGGGTGTATGTCTTGAGGAATTTATCCATTTCTTCTAGATTTTCTAGTTTATTTGCGTAGAGGTGTTTGTAATATTCTCTGATGGTAGTTTGTATTTCTGTGAGATCGGTGGTGATATCCCCTTTATCATTTTTTATTGCATCTATTTGATTCTTCTCTCTTTTTTCCTTTATTAATCTTGCTAGCGGTCTATCAATTTTGTTGATCCTTTCAAAAAACCAGCTCCTGGATTCATTTATTTTTTGAAGGGTTTTTTGTGTCTCTATTTCCTTCAGTTCTGCTCTGATTTTAGTTATTTCTTGCCTTCTGCTAGCTTTTGAATGTGTTTGCTCTTGCTTTTCTAGTTCTTTTAATTGTGATGTTAGGGTGTCAATTTTGGATCTTTCCTGCTTTCTCTTGTGGGCATTTAGTGCTATAAATTTCCCTCTACACACTGCTTTGAATGCATCCCAGAGATTCTGGTATGTTGTGTCTTGGTTCTCGTTGGTTTCAAAGAACATCTTTATTTCTGCCTTCATTTCGTTATGTACCCAGTAGTCATTCAGGAGCAGGTTGTTCAGTTTCCATGTATTTGAGTGGTTTTGAGTGAGATTCTTAATCCTGAGTTCTAGCTTGATTGCACTGTGATCTGAGAGATAGTTTGTTATAATTTCTGTTCTTTTACATTTATTGAGGAGAGCTTTACTTCCAAGTATGTGGTCAATTTTGGAATAGGTGTGGTGTGGTGCTGAAAAAAATGTATATTCCGTTGATTTGGGGTGGAGAGTTCTGTAGATGTCTATTAGGTCCGCTTGGTGCAGAGCTGAGTTCAAGTCCTGGGTATCCTTGTTGACTTTCTGTCTCGTTGATCTGTCTAATGTTGACAGTGGGGTGTTAAAGTCTCCCATTATTAATGTGTGGGAGTCTAAGTCTCTTTGTAGGTCACTCAGGACTTGCTTTATGAATCTGGGTGCTCCTGTATTGGGTGCATATATATTTAGGATAGTTAGCTCTTCTTGTTGAATTAATCCCTTTACCATTATGTAATGGCCTTCTTTGTCTCTTTTGATCTTTGTTGGTTTAAAGTCTGTTTTATCAGAGACTAGGATTGCAACCCCTGCCTTTTTTTGTTTTCCATTTGCTTGGTAGATCTTCCTCCATCCTTTTATTCTGAGCCTATGTGTGTCTCTGCACGTGAGATGGGTTTCCTGAATACAGCATACTGATGGGTCTTGAGTCTTTATCCAATTTGCCAGTCTGTGTCTTTTAATTGGAGCATTTATTCCATTTACATTTAAAGTTAATATTGTTATGTGTGAATCTGATCCTGTCATTATGATGTTAGCTGGTTATTTTGCTCGTTAGTTGATGCAGTCTCTTCCTAGTCTCGATGGTCTTTACATTTCGGTATGATTTTGCTGTGGCTGGTACCGGTTGTGCCTTTCCATGTTTAGCGCTTCCTTCAGGAGCTCTTTTAGGGCAGGCCTGGTGGTGACAAAATCTCTCAGCATTTGCTTGTCTGTAAAGTATTTTATTTCTCCTTCACTTATGAAGCTTAGTTTGGCAGGATATGAAATTCTGGGTTGAAAATTCTTTTCTTTAAGAATGTTGAATATTGGCCCCCACTCTCTTCTGGCTTGTAGGGTTTCTGCCGAGAGATCTGCTGTTAGTCTGATGGGCTTCCCTTTAATGGTAACCCGACCTTTCTCTCTGGCTGCCCTTAACATTTTTTCCTTCATTTCAACTTTGGTGAATCTCACAATTATGTGTCTTGGAGTTGCTCTTCTCGAGGAGTGTCTTTGTGGCGTTCTCTGTATTTCCTGAATCTGAATGTTGGCCTGCCTTGCTAGATTGGGGAATTTCTCCTGGATAATATCCTGCAGAGTGTTTTCCAACTTGGTTCCATTCTCCCCGTCGCTTTCAGGTACACCAATCAGACGTAGATTTGGTCTTTTCACATAGTCCCACATTTCTTGGAGGCTTTGCTCGTTTCTTTTTATTCTTTTTTCTCTAAACTTCCCTTCTTGCTTCATTTCATTCATTTCATCTTCCAGGGCTGATACCCTTTCTTCCATTTGATCGCATCAGCTCCTGAGGCTTCTGCATTCTTCACGTAGTTCTCGAGCCTTGGTTTTCAGCTCCATCAGCTCCTTTAAGCAGTTCTCTGTATTGGTTATTCTAGTCATACATTCTTCTAAATTTTTTTCAAAGTTTTCAACTTCTTTGCCTTTGGTTTGAATATCCTCCCGTAACTCGGAGTAATTTGATCGTCTGAAGCCTTCTTCTCTCAGCTCGTCAAAGTCATTCTCCATCCAGCTTTGATCCGTTGCTGGTGAGGAACTGCGTTCCTTTGGAGGAGGAGAGGTGCTCTGCTTTTTAGAGTTTCCAGTTTTTCTGCTCTGTTTTTTCCCCATCTTTGTGGTTTTATCTACTTTTGGTCTTTGATAATGGTGATGTACAGATGGGTTTTTGGTGTGGATGTCCTTTTTGTTAGTTTTCCTTCTAGCGGACAGGACCCTCAGCTGCAGGTCTGTTGGAGTACCTGGCTGGCCGTGTGAGGTGTCAGTCTGCCCCTGCTGGGGGGTGCCTCCCAGTTAGGCTGCTCGGGGGTCAGGGGTCAGGGACCCACTTGAGGAGGCAGTCAGCCCGTTCTCAGATCTCCAGCTGCGTGCTGGGAGAACCACTGCTCTCCTCAAAGCTGTCGGACAGGGACATTTAAGTCTGCAGAGGTTACTGCTGTCTTTTTGTTTGTCTGTGCCCTGCCCCCAGAGGTGGAGCCTACAGAGGCAGGCAGGCCTCCTTGAGCTGTGGTGGGCTCCACCCAGTTCAAGCTTCCAGGCTGCTTTGTTTACCTAAGTGAGCCTGGGCAATGGCGGGCGCCCCTCCCCCAGCCTCGCTGCCGACTTGCTGTTTGATCTCAGACTGCTGTGCTAGCAATCAGCGAGACTCCGTGGGCGTAGGACCCTCTGAGCCAGGTGTGGGCTATACTCTCCTGGGGCACCGTTTCCTAAGCCCATCGGAAAAGCACAGTATTCGGGTGGGAGTGGCCCGATTTTCCAGGTGCCCTCTGTCACCCCTGGAAAGGGAACTCCCTGACCCCTTGCGCTTCCCGAGTGAGGCAATGCCTCGCCCCTGCTTTGGCTGGCGCATGGTGCACTCACTCACTGACCTGTGCCCACTGTCTGGCACTCCCTAGTGAGATGAACACGGTACCTCAGATGGAAATGCAGAAATCACCCGTCTTCTGCGTCGCTCACGCTGGGAGCTGTAGACCGGAGCTGTTCCTATTTGGCCGTCTTGGCTCCTCCCCCAAGAAATCCCTTGTATGTGATTAATCACTTCTCTTTTGATGTTTTTGATATTCTCTTTTTTGTCTTCATCATTTCAAAGGTTGATAATGTGGATCTCTGAGCTCATTGTATTTAGAGTTTACTGAGCTTCTTAAATGCTTATATTCATATTCTTTGTTATATTTGGGAGTTTTGGCCATTATGTCTTCAGATATCCTCTCTTCTTTTCTCTGTCTTCTTGTGGACTCCATAATGCATCTGTTTGTCCACTTGATGGGGTACCAATGGTTCCTTATTCTCTGTTCACTTTTATTTAATCTTTTTTCTTTCTGTTCCTTGGATTGATAATTCCCATGGTCTTCTCTTTACATTTGCTGAGTCTTTCCTCTGGCTGCTTAAATCTACCTTTGAAAATCTTTAGCAAAGTTTTTTCATTTCACTTGTACTTTTTAGCTACAAAATTTCTTTCTACTTTTAAGTCTCTTTATGGATGTTTATAAGTTATTCATGTATTATTTCTTGATTTCCTCTCCTTTTCTTTTAGTTCTTTGAGCATCTTTATTAGAGTTGTTTTATTACAGTTGTCCAGTAGGTCCACCATCATGTCTTTTTCAGTGACAGTTTCTGTTGGCTTATTTTATTTTTAAATGAGCCATTCTTTCCTGTTTCTTTGGATGCCTTATAATTTTTTTTGTTGATAATTAGACATGTGACTGTAGTAATGTAGTAACTCCAGCAATCAGATTGTACTTATTTCTCAGGGTTTCCTAGGTTTTCCCCTTTTGTTCTAAATGTTGTAGACTGTCTCTGTGCCAAGCATCAATCTGAGATGTATGCAAATTTAAGGTCTTCTCAAGTCTCTTTTGAGCCTGCACCTTTCCCTGGGCATACACAGCAACTTTCTAATTTCCCATGTGTATGTGGTTGCTTTTAAATGTCCTAGTATTTAATGTCTACCTCCAAAAAGAAGAAAAGAAAAAAATGAAGGTGGGAAGCAGGCACTGACCATTTAAATCCCCTGGAAATTGCTTCAACCAGAGGGGTAGGGGTGTGCAACAATGGAGGGGAGGTGCAACAACAGTGACTACCTAGCTCTTCGTCTACAAGTCTGTGATTAGAAGCAGCAGTAAGCAGTCAGAGCACAGATCTCCAATATTTGGATTATAACATTCTTTTTGCCCATGCTGGCTTCTGTGAACTGCATGTAAGTTGCTCCTGGAACATATTCATGGCTGCCTGCCATTGGACTGAGGGTCAGGATAGGTAGCTGCTACTGTTTTAAGAGTTCACATTGATCAAAAGTAACCATAATTTTCCTTATAAGCTTTCCACTGGAAGTTTCAAGCCTTCAATAGACTCCAGAACTCCAGAATATTTACATCAGATATAGATTCTGCCAGTGCAATTGTTGTCTACATGAGGAGACAGATTTTTGGTGCTTTCTATTTTGCCAGCTTCTCAAAATCTTCGTTTCTAATCTCGTTTCTCTCTCTCCTTGAAAGCTGGGGAGAACCAGCTGTGATTCTTATTTTTGTTGTTAGTGGACTATGGCTGTGAGAAATGTCCTCTGGATGGGTATGCCACTACCCCCTACACAGCTCACATCTCACCCACAACCTTCGTTTTCCCCTGCTCTGGACCAGCCTTTTTTTATTTCTTTATTTCTTTTTCACTTGATTGGCTTCCAAAAATGAGAAAAGAAAACCTGTGAGATCTCTTAAGATTCGTGCCCCAAATCATATATCATCACTTCTGCCACATTTTACTGGAGAAAAGTCACAGAGCAAACTCAGATTCAAGAAAAGGGGCTGTCTTAGACATTTTGAGCTTCTATAATAAAATACCTTAGTTTGGGTAATTCATAAATAGTAGTAATTTATTTCTCAGAGTTCTAGAGGCTGAGAAGTCAAGGCATCAGCAGATTCAATACCTGGTGAAGGCTTGCTCTCTGCTTCATAGGTGGCACATCTTGCAGAAGGGGTGAACAGTATCCTCACATGGCCAAATGGGAAGGCAACTTCCTTCAGTTCATTTTATAAGGGAGCTAATCCTATTCATGAGGGAAGAACCCTCATGAATTAATCACCTTCTTAAACCTTTAATACAATTGAGTTCCAACATATGAATTTTGGAGCACACCAATATTAGGGAAGTGGACTCCATCTCTTGAAAGAAGAATGGTATGTGTGCACAGGGATAGGAGGAATTATCTGTGGCCATGTTGCAGGCAGACTACCACACAGTGCTCTGCTTTTTCTTATCATTTTCTTTGATGACATCTGATCCTTTCTCACAAATATCTCCTTTGTAAAATACTTAGCACTTATTATTTATATCAGTCATTTGGGAATTAGTCATATACTCCCTAGTGGAATTTGTTGTCATTAAAAATTTTTTCCTGTTTTGTCATTTCAAAAACAATCACAAACTCTTGGAGGTTAAAGATTATGTTTTATATTTCCTTGTACCCCACAAAACCAGCATAGTAGGTATTTAATAAATAACTGTCTTCTTAATTATAAATTTTAAGTGGTAGAAGAATAATGTATTTACACTAATGCATGGTGGTTGTATTATTATCCACTAGATTATTTCTTGCTGCATATTATACACTGCATTATTTCTTGCTTCATATCAATCACTTAGTACTGACCTCCTTTTTAAAATACCCCTGACTTTCTCATGCTTATCATACATATAAGTTTATAGCTAAGAGTTGCGAATGGACACAGATATGGGAAGCATATTTAAGAGGATTAACAAAAGAGTAATTAGAAGAACACATAAATCCACGAGGAAAAAGATGACTCTTTTTTGAAGTACGCTAGCATTTTCAACATACCTGTTGAGTTCATGATTTACGGGAGTTGCAATTGTTTAAATGTTTGGAATACTCTGCAATAAAATAAAAATTCTCTTCAAAGTTGAAAAAATGCTCAGAGGCGTACTTCCTCATTTGATGATTCATAGTTACCAATGAAACCCAAGAACTCCGTGCACATTTTCAGCAAGAGCAAGGCATCTGGTAGCAAGGGAGCTGGAAAGGAAGAATCATACAGTGACCTAGACAACTGTCATGTCGGTGTTAGCATCAGATAAACTGATTGCAATGGTTGATTGTGCTATCTCTAGCAAGAGTAATTTAGAAAACCTGAATAAGAAACCCTCTCTTGTTCATCACAGGGATGACTCTTGGTGTGAACCCAATCATATTAAACAATTGTAGAATCACCAAGCTAGACATTTTATGAGATTAACTGATTTATTCCTCATCTTGAAATAAAACCTGCATGCCACAAAACTCTTCTATGCTGCTGAGACTTAGTTCTTTCTTTGAGAAAAATAAGACCCATTTATTCATGCAATACATTTTCATTGTGTGTGAATTGTATACTAGACCTGTTCCATGTGCTTGCCATACGTCAGTGAATAGAAGAGGCAAAGATCTTTGCCTATGGATCTTGCAGTCTAGTAGGGGACATAAATTATTTCATAAGCTTCCCCTTTATAAATATCATTAATCCTTACTAATAATGGTACTTACAACAATGTTTATATATTTTACATTGCTTTTCTGATAATATAAAAAAAACTATTCACAAAATAAACCCAATCACTAATAAGCTGTGAGTTTTGAGTTTAGAATTCTTTTTAACCAAACATTTCTTTTTCAGATCAAGAAACTAAGGTTTTTAAAAAACTGATTTTACTGAAAATAAAATCTAACCACGCATCCTAATGTTCTTTACTTCTTTATCTGTCTTTGAAAAATATCTTCCTTTCTCTATGTTGAGTTAGATATGCATTCACAAAATCTACCATACTGTCCATATATGTTAGGTATAAATTTTTGAGCTCATATGAAAGAAACCAAATTTGAATAGTTGAAGCAAAACAGAGGGTTTATTATTTAAAAAAATATATTTTCTCGAGGACCCCAAAACACAAAGCTGACCTTGAGAAGTGAGCACTCAAAACTATGATGGCTGTCTGCATGACCCTTGCTCTAATTCCTCTCTGAAATAGTGTCTCATTGATTCAGGTAAAAAATGACAGCAGTTTCTGGAGCTATACTGCCTGTGTTCAAATCCTGGCTATGTCATTTGTTAGTTGAGTCACCTGGAACAGGTAAATTAATCCCTCTAATTCTCAATTTCCACATCTGTTAAAATTAGCATAATTATAATCATATCAGGATAATACTGATAGGATTATAGCAAAAAAAGATAAATAATATCTAATGATTGGCACAATACCTGCTTCATAAGAAGTCTTCAGTAAATATAAACCACATTTATTAAATAGGAGATGTTAAGAATTGAGCTGAGCTGGGGAGGGCTGAGCTGCCAGATGTGGGAGTATTCAATTAAGACAATAAGCCAAAATGAAAGTAACAATTAAGCTTTTATTCCACTTACTGTGATAGTATAATCAAGAGTCCAGAAAGAAAGTGCCGGCTTCACCTGTGTTTCATTTTCCCTACAAATGGCACCACGCAAGGGTCAGATGCATTAGTACAGTTTTGGATAACTGTCTTACTGCTCAGGGAACCCCAAACAAAAAGTTCCTATGGTTTTATGGACCTGAGGGCAGGAGAAGAGGCTAGGGGAAGATCTAGGAATGGGAAAGTACCAAGTACTAAGTCAGAATGGAGAAAAGTGTCCTCCAGGGTACCCACTCCTCCCAACAAGCACATCTTGGCAGAGGCTCCTGGAAAGCCTCATCTCAGAGTCCCCAGTAAAGAAGCCTCTGAATGGAGGCTCCTGGGCTAAGAATGCAAATATATATATAAAACATGGCTGGCCAGGGGTCCTAAGTCCTTGACTTCAACGCCCGTCAGAGACTGCAGCACATTGTCTGTGCAAGTCAGTTTGGGGAGGGAAGCTTTCCTCTGTGAAGGCCTCCCAGGCAAAGCCTTTGTATTGCCTAGGGCAGGGCAAAATCATACAGAGGTTTTTGACTTGGAGCTGGATTCCTCGAGAGGATTTCTAGGAGAAATCCTCCCAAAAGATTCAACAGTTTATATTTCATTTGTATGTTGGTGGTTCTGTTTCTAGTGGGATATAGTATAGATGAAAAATATCTAATGTAGATTAGATATTACTCTTATTATTACTATTGCTATGATTGCTTGTATATAACTGTTCAGATTATAGCTCCAATAAAACAACTTATTTTATTTTATCCAGGGTTAGGTAATATCATTATTCCTCATACTGAAGGCTTTTGAAAAATATTCATTGATCTTTACTATACAGAGTTTAACCTTTCTGCTCTCAGGAAGAAAGATAATTGGAAATTCACCATCTAAATTTAAAAGGGGGAAAAATCTCAGCTGATAGCTGGTAACACGGTGTTGGCTATATATTGAGATATTTATTTAAAGCATCATATAAGAAATGATGTACAGGCCAGGCACGGTGGCTCATGCCTGTAATCCCAGCACTTTGGGAGGCCAAGGTGGGTGGATCACCTGAGGTCAGGAGTTTGAGACCAGCCTGGCCAACATGGTGAAACCCCATCTCTACTAAAAATACAAAAATTAGCCAGGTATGGTGGTGTGTGCCTGTAATCCCAACTATTCGGGAGGCTGAGGCAGGAGAATCACTTGAACCTGAGAGGCGGAGGCTGAAGTGAGCCAAGATCATGCCACTGCACTCCAGTCTGGGCAACAGAGTGAGACTCTGTCTCAAAAAAAAAAAAAAAAAAGAAAGAAAGAAATGATGTACAATCACTGTAACGTGTATTAGGTTTCTTGTTTAAAAATCATCTAAATTTGTTTAGTATCCAATAAAAATTGAGGTCTCACTTTTGTGCCAAGAATTATGTATTTAATAAATGGGAGAGGAAACAAAACAGTATTTTTTCTTGAACACATGGAAATTTATAGATAATTGCTGCAATAAATATTAATCATATAAAATATATATTAAACAAACTTAACTACAATATTACTGTTAAAGAGAGGAACATGATTCTGTATTACAGTATATGAGGTAGCCTGGGGTGGGGGCAGGAGATCAAGGAGAGTTTACCCCAAACTACAGGTGTTTATATTGAGATCTAAAGGATGAGGAAAAATGACTTTACTAATTCATTAAAGAATCGTAGGTGTCTTAAGCTTGTTCCAATCAAGGAAAACTGTATATTCAAAACCATTGGTTCTCACATTTGGCTCTACTTTGGAATCATCTTCATAACTTTACACAATACTGATGCCTAGATTTCATGCCCAGATTCTGATTTCATTGGCATGGGGTGTGGCTTTGGTGTTGGGATCTTTTTTTATAACTCTCCTAGTGGTTCTGATATACTTTAGTCAGTGCTTTAGAAACAATGTTTAAATTTTCAAGGTAGGAGGGTTATGTCTTACTCAAGAAACCATAGGAAGACTCATATGGTTGGAATTCAAAGAAAAAGAGGGAATGTGTTATGACATGAGTCTATGAATATAAATAATACCAAATCATGCAAATTCTGGTAGGCCACATCCAAAGTTTGGCCTTTACCTTGAGAATACTGGAAGACTATGGAAAGACTTTAAGCAGATGTTATAATCTCAGAATTTATGTTTGCAATGAAAGACTGTAAAGAGAAGCTATGAAGTTAGCTTTGGCTAGGATGGTAGGAAGGAACGAGTTAAATAGATTCAGGAGATATTTTTAAAGAGGTGAAATTGGCAGAGTTGGGCAAAGGATTGGATCTGAGAGGTGGTGAGACTGACAGCTTGATTTTTGGCTAGTGGGACTGAGCTGATAGTAGGGATAGATAGGTAGGGATAGATAGTGAGCTTAATCTTAGAGATATTTGAGCTCCCTTTGAGGTATCTAAGCAGAGACAGTGAAGTGATAGTGAAATATAAGGAGATGGCTGAGCTTGAGATTTTTATTGTTTAGGAGTAAAGATCTAAATTGCAATAGAGATGCTTTACATTAACCTTGTCAGTTTCATAAAAATTTCTTTACTGGTACAAAACATGGTAAAGGCACTGTAATAGACAGAAAAATGATTCAGATGGTACCCATGACCTTAAGTGGTTAATTATTTAATGGAGGAGATAGGAAAGACAGTGATAATTTAATGTGATTTTAAAATGAACATCTTAAAATGTCTCAAGGTAGAATGGAATAGAAGAGAAGAAAATCCAGCAACTTTTATCAGGTTGTAATAATTAAATGCTAAAATATTATTGGAAAAAATAATAATATTCTGATCTGATAGAAAAGGAAAGCTAATAGAATTTGAGGGAGGGGAATGACCCCGAAGAATCATGAGAACTCTCAGGGATACAACATCATATTAGGACACGGTATCTAGTTGGAAACATTTTGGTTTTTCATTCAGCTTGAACTGGAGAACCAAAAAGAAAGAAGAATAAAGAGGACAGCAGGAGTTTTAAATCATGGATTTGTTTATTCGAATCTGCCATGTACCAATACAACAATACTATGATAAGAGCTAGGAGTACAACTGTGGACAAGGTAGTCATCATTCTGGCACATAGTTTATAGGTTCATATCATATTTATTATTAAAAAAATAGTTTATTTGAGACAATATCCCTAGTTAGCTTTCACAAAGGAAACCAGTCAAATTAATGACTTTATTAAAAGACGTTAAGTAGCCATTCTATGAGTTTGCATTCCCTGTGTGTTGAAGAAAGTTTTTTTTTTTTTTCTTTTTTTGAGACAGTCTTGCTCTGTTGCCTAGGCTGGAGTGCAGTGGCGCCCTTGGCTCACGGCAACCTCCGTCTCCCAGGTTCAAGCAATTCTCCCGCCTCAGCCTCCCAAGTAGCTGGGATTACAGGCATGTGCCACCACACCTGGCTGATTTTTGTATTTTTAGTAGAGGTGGGGTTTCACCATGTTGGCCAGGCTGGTCTTGAACTCCTGACCTCAGGTGATCTACCCGCCTTGGCCTCCCGAAGTGTTGGGATTACAGGCGTGAGCCACCGCACCCAGCCTGAAGCAAGTTTTAGGGCAGTGGTTTTCAACCTTGGCTATACATTGGAATCACCTAGAAAGGCTTTTAAACTACTGATGCCTTGGTTATACTCCTGGGGATTCTGACTTAATTGTCCTGGGGTTTGGATGGAGCATCAGAATTTTTTAAAGCTTTCCATTCTAATAGTCAACAAAATATTCTAATAGTCAACAAAAGTTGAAAGCCACAGTTTTAAGGGCATGTTTTATCACTCAGACTACTAAGTCACCCGAAAAATGAGACTAAGCAAGGCACAAAAGAATTCTGATTATATAGGAAAAATAATAACAAACACTTCTTTAGTCTCAGTGTGTCATGAACACTTCTAAACACTTAACATATTTTAAATCAGTTAGTGGTCCCAAAAACTGTATGAGGAAGTCACTTTTACTATTCCCATTTGAGAGATGAGAAAACTGAAACCCAACAGCACACACCAAGTAAGTGTTAGAGCAGGTACTTGAACTCAATCAGTTTTCTTCTAGAGCTTCTTATCTGAACTGGTATGCTATATTGCCTCTAAATGTAGTGTAATGGTAATTTTATGCCAGAAGAATTATAAAAGAAAGGAAAACCTATAAAAATAGAATATCATTAAATCAGTTAAATGCTAGTTGATAATAGAGTGATTATTATGACTGCATAAAACATCTGTGGGTTATACATATGTGTATATAGACATATATATGTATATGTGTATACATTTATTCAAATATATCTACATATAGATATATGTATACATATTTGTATATATGTGTGTGTATATATATATGCTGGTTCTCATGTTTTCTTCATTTGTAGGAATCAGTTAACAAGTTCTTGTTACATAGTATGAAGGTTCTGTTTTCAGTAGTGAAACAGGGAGATAAAAGTGGTTGAACCATGTGATTTTTTTTTCTGACTTTTCAAAGACATTTTCTCCTGAAGGAAGCTCAAGTGCTAAAGCTATTCCACATAATCTCAAGAACAACTACTACTTTATAGTAATGACCAAACTGTAGTAATAGAATCTTAGGAGCATATAATCATCCTCTAGGGAGCACATTTTACAAATTGAACCTATTTTGCAGGTGGAAATATCATAAAGAAAATTATCATTGGAGAGATTACTGGCACACTGCATTCATTCACATGTCAAAGTGGAAAACATTCCAATTTACTTCTATAAAACATGTATCTGAGTCAACCTGCCGTATGTATTTTTTACACTTTCTATCCCCTTACAGAATATCTACCAAATAAATGCTGCACATTTCTAAGTGGCTGTAAGCTGCTTTGCCTATGGCTTTTTATTCCCTCTTTTTGTCAGCTGAGAAATCAAGCAAACGAAACATTGTGGCTGGTAGCATAGGTCCTCAGTGCAGTGGATATTTTGTGTCCGGCAGCTGGAGCATTGGTCGTACAGACGGGCTTCATTTGTTCTGTATGAATACAAGCTAATAAATGGAGAGAATTCCATTTGGTGTTCAATTAAGAGCTCTCCTGACTCCTGTTATTAAAGCCTACAAACTATTGAGCATAAAATTAAAATTGAGCAGTTCAGCTCTTTTTGACATTATAACACTGCCTGAAAAATAATGATGTAAAACTCAAGAGTCGCAAGTCATTCCTTACAGCCCATGGCAAATAAGAAGTGGAAACATTGAGGAAGAAAGAGTAAATGTTTAAAACTTGATCATTAGTACACATAATGTTAGGAGCAGGCTACTGTGCTTATGCAAATACATCAACCCAGTTTGTTGAACACAAGATATTACATTGGTTTTAACAGAATGTTACAAGATTATTATTGCCAAAGCTCCAATGAAGGAAATAATTAAAGCACTAGGCATTTTAAGGTCTTAAAATGACAGAAAATACTATAGCAAATCAATAACCGGAAAATGCTATACAAAATCAATATACTGTAATTGAAAGGAAATTGAATTGGGTTTACTTTTTTTATCCCTTCCAAATTTTCTTCAGACTGCCAGACCACTGAAGATAGTGAATCTTGTTTTGCCATCAGTGGTGTGACTTTCTGTAAGTCTCATGTGCTGCAGGGGCCACCTTTATTGTTTTTTATTTAGGAAGAACTCAGCTGAACAGACGGTATGAGATTTTGTGTGTGTGTTCTCTTTACTAGTCTTGGACTCATTGTTAAAAAAAAAAAAAAACAGAAACGAAATCAAAGACACAGCAGACAAAAACAACCATCTCCACATAACCAGAGAAGTCAAATTAATGAGAATTCAGACATTGAAACCAGAGGACTTGTTAGATAAGCCTCACACTTGAACCTAAGTGAAGTTCTTCTAGTTTTTATCAAACACTATGCCTGTCATTCTTGCTATGCAACAAGAAACATTACCAGTTGCAGATACAAATTCAATTTGAATCTATATGAATCTAACTCATCTTTATTGCTTATTATTTTAAAAAGTTATTATAATCAACCAAAAAACTTGAACTGAACCTCAGGGAGATAAGTGGATATGAACAGAAATTAAAGAATGTTAAAATGAGAAATCCAGGCTGGGTGCTGTGGCTTAAACCTCTAATCCCAGCATTTTGGGAGGCTGAGGTGGGAGAATCCCTTGAGCCCAGGAGTATAAAACCAAACACTTAATAATTCTGAGTCTCAGTGTTGTTGACTATGAAATAGAAATATCTTCCCTACCTACCTTAAATAGATCACATTTATGAAAAAGATTCATAAGTTATAAAACAACACTTCAATGAAAAATGCTGTATCTGGACTTTAAAAAGAAGTGAATTAAATACTAATTTCACCTCTTAGCAAATATGTGATCTTAATGAAGTCATTAGTTTTCTTGTCTATTAAATAATAATGGTAAGAGCACCTTCTCATGTGGTCATTGTGAAGCTTACATGTATAAAAAGCTCAGTACCATGGCTGACACATAGAAAGTATTAAACAGTGTTCAAAAATGTAATCAATATAGGAAATAAGTATTATTTTATTTCCTTAATAATTTCTTAGTTATACCCCATTATGATATGTGATAAGAGAATGTACTTTATTTTTAATTTTCCAGATAATCTTTATCCTAAACATTCTTTACTTCCAAATTCAGTCTTTGAGCATCCTAGCTCTTGACATCCACAGCTAATATTTAGGAAACATTGAAGTTTGTTTGTACATTTGAAGGAAGAACTAAGCTAAATAAATGGAACTTACCAATCCTAAAATCTAGACTGCTGTTATTAAGAAGAAGAACAACTGTACAAATGCTGTTATCAAAGGACATATGAGTCAGGCAGAAAAAAAAAAGAACACAGAAAGGTGAAAAGTCTTTGTCAAGCAGAGGAGAGAAATTATTGTCTTGTAATACATATGAGAGAGTCTATCCAAATATTAAACATTTTTAAAATGAAAAGAAATATTATACATGGTATAAATAATGTTTAAGTCATTGCCTAGGTTAGAAGATGAGATATATTTACCTATTCTACCTACTTCAAATGCTTTTTTGCTGTTGTTATTTGGAACCTCCAAATACTAGAATGCTTTCAATTATAAAACCATTGACCATGTTCAGTTATGTTTAAAAGAGAACATCATTCTGAGGAAGCTGGAAATTATATATTTATAAATGTTTGTCCATAGCATTGCTGAAACAAATGGCTCAGGTTTCACTGTTAATCCAGTTGCTGATATTTTTGACTACTCAATACACCAAAATGGTACAGTCAAGTTGGTGCTAATAGATGTCATTTGTTTACACAAACTGACAATAGGTTCACCAAACTTAAGAGACGAATCGAAGGTTGACAGAAAAGAAATTCTTGTGTGTGCTTTGGCAGCTTAGATATATTTACCATGAACAAGATTATATCTTAAAAGCTATTTGTTAAGCTTAAAATTAAGTTATATGGTTGTAATATGTGGAGATAGCACATTGGAATAGCTCTTCACTTAATGTTATAGATCACTTTTTCCACCAATATTATTTGGTCTAGGAAAGTAAAATCCTCTTGAGGAAGTAATTAGAAAAAGCACACATCAGGGAATGTAATTGAAGATAGACTTTTGTTGACCTCAGAAGAGAAAAGCTCAAAAGAAATTTCATAAAGTTTTAAATTTGGCAAGAGGACCGCAGTGTCTTTGATAATTAGACTTTCAACACATTTGGATTTGCTAATTGGATCTAAGTTCTAATTAGGCTTTTTATGTAACTAAGAATGACATATCATCGTATGAATTTAATGTGCTTTTACAGTTGAAACTAACAATTAGCAGCATTTTCCAAATTATTTTAATAAGGAAAAAGCTGGCTCTGCTGTTTATACTGTGACATTCCCTTCTCTTAAGATATATTATGTATATTTTAGTTTTCTTAATTAAACACCTTTTGGGGAGCTTAAAGGGAAACTTGGGTTTTAATAGGAAGCACCTAAATTGTTTATTTGTGGGGGAGACTTGCCAGCCAGTATGTAGATGACTTTGGAAGCTACAGACAAACCGCAATAAAAAGAAATAAATCACAATCATCAGGAGGAAACAGCACAAATAACCATTTGCCCCTATGACCATTCAGTTAATCAAAACAGTCTCTGAATATGATGAAAGATCTGTTACACTTTTAAGTGTGCACATGCAGAATATGTTCCCAAATGTGAAGGCTCATGGAGCTGGTTTCAGGATGAATAATAGGAAATTTCTTCTCAAGATGTGCATTACAACATTCTCTCTCTCTGTAGCCTTGTTCCGTGAACAGTTATATGCTAATTCAAGTCAAATCATCTCTTTCTTTTCTCCATATTTTTGATTGAGACTCATCAATTTTTATCCTATTCAGATATATAGACAGTAATTTAAAAACTGGTAGCCTCAGATTTGTATATTCCAAGAGATAAGACCTATATAACAACATAAAATTAAACTACCATTTGGGTGAGTAAAGAGCAGTGAGTCATTGCAAGACTTTAAGGGAAAGGCTGCTGCCAAAATATTCCAAGCAAATTGATAACACTGCCAAAAAGGCAAGTTACATTGTTTTATGTGCTATGAATACTTTGAAAACAAAGACATACACATGATTTTTTTCAAATAAAAGCAGTTGCCCTTTTAACCATGTTAAAAATAGTGCCTTTTTTCCCAGTAAAAGCCATATCAGATCAAATTAAAACCATTGAAACTATTAGAGAATCTAACTTACAGGAATTGATATATTAAAAGAGACATTATGGTAGAGTTATATGTGCTATTATTTTTCCAATTAGTGCATTACTGGGACTGAGTGATTGGTGTATACATAACTCCTCATTAAGTGAAATATCCTCAATGAGCCTCCTAAAGCACATTGGGTACTGTCATGTGCCATATGATGATATTTAAAAGCAAGAAATGGCATTTCTAATAACTTCATTTCCTATTTAAAAAGAAAACCTGTGCAGTACTCTTTCCATGCCAATTATTCTAAGAGCTATCACATAGTTCTCCATAAGGACTATACAGAGGTGATGGGACTGTTCTTCAGGCAGAAAAATGACCAAAGTTGTCTTATCTTTCAGCTTGGGTGCTGGAATCCTGTCACAGGTCTGAATGGGTCACTGACTGACAAGAAATTGGAGAATAACATGCGTGGAGTGGTTCTACGTGTGGTAACTGTTCTGGTAAGTATTATCTGAGCCTTGTGGTTTTGACTTTTAGAGGTTACTTTATCCTATATTTCTTTCTTTTATTAACTGATGACATAATCTTAAAAGAGCTTTTAACAAATTCTAAATACGCTTTCTAAGATTTTTTAATGGTCATATTTCACAGCCTTCAATTTACGTGGATCAGGATTACAGTTTTGCAGACTTTTAATTACAGTGCATGTGTTAAGAATTTTCTTAGAAATTTTAGGCTCAATTTCCATCCTACAGTTTTCTACACATGATAAAGTAAAGGTGTGTCTCAGGCCTTCTTTCATTAAAACTATAGTGAACATAGATAGTGAACATATAGTGAACATTGAAACTATAAATGAACATAACCCTGACCATGCTAAACAATGGTAGATTTCGTAAAATGTACATTCTGTAATAGTGAAATATTAACAAACTGAGAATCTTTTTCTCGTAAGAACCTACTTCAAAGGGAAGCTGTTGTTTAATAGGCATCTATTGTCGACTGTATTCCAGGCTCAGTGCTGATTACTGAGGACATTGACAAATAAAATGACAGATATAATTCTGTCTTGATAGAACTCATCATCTAGTGATTCTGTGAATGTTGAATAGGATTACAGTAGTTTCCCCTTATCTGTGGGGAATGCATTCCAAGACCCCCAGTGGATGCCTGAAACTGTGGATAGTTTTATGTTTTCTTTCAACACAATCACATTGTGTAGGGCTTGTAGGTTATAGAGTGTGGATATGCTGGACAAAGGGATGATTCACATCCAGGGCATGTCAGTGGGATGGTGCACGATTTTATCATGCTACTTAGAACAATGTTAAATTCAAAACTTACAAATTGTTTATTTCTGGAAGTTTTCATTTAATATTTTTTGGGCCATGGCTGATTGAGGAGTAACCAAAACTGGTGAAAGAGAAACCATGGATAAGGAGAGTCTACTGTATACCTGGGAAAGATCTGTTACAATTTAATTTACTTATTAAAAATCAATAAATGATAACTTATAATTCTATACATTATAGTTTTATTTCCTAATAGATATATACAATAAGATGTTAATATAAACATTCTTAAACAGTAAAATACTCAAATGGGCTCTGTCTAAATAGCCATAAACCACGAAGGCATACATTCTCCTTTGCTATTCCAATGTGTTTAATCATGTCCTAGTTTATAGCCTGTTTCAAAACATAATAGTCCATAGTTACTACTTTATTTTTCTTCAGAAAAGTCTACTTGTTTTTAATTTTGAAAAAGATTTTCCTATGGGCTAGGTAAATTGCAGAATTAGTAAACAGGAGAGGAAGACTTTTTGATACGTTGATACTAATTGGATGTTCATCAAATTTTATAACACCAGTTGCTGCCCTTTGTACATTGTTTACTACAAATTAAATATATGCAATGTAATTTTATTGTCAGAAAAGTGGATTTGTGAATATTTTCTATGAAAGGATATTCAAGTGAGTAACCTATTCTTCTTTTTTTGTGGCCCATAAATTACTCCTAGTTATTTTTAAGAGGTCTTAATTGCTTTTGGTAAATAATTATAAGTATTTCAAAACTTAAATGTGAATTTGCTTCTGTATGTACCTAAGGGTGTAGATATGCATTTACATTGATGTACTAATATTAAAAAAAGACATTTAAAGTACAGTAAATTATTAATAGTCTTTCCTCCAGTGATTAGCATGAAAACTCCAGTGATGATTGCAATGAAAGACGGTATATGTGCTTTGTTTTCCTTTGAGAAAAGACAACAAATATTTAAGTCCAATTAACCTCAATCACTTTTAAGCAAATATTTGTTTCGTAGTTACTATATGATAGACTCAGTAATGGATATAAGGGAAATAATATACAGACCTTGTCCTCAAAGTAGTCATAGAATCTTGTTAGGTTGATGCACATAGAGAAAAACAGCTCAGATTGATTAAATATCGTTGACCTTTGGTGTCTGTGAGGCATTGGTTCCAGGATACCCCCACACCAAAATCTGCAAATGCTCAAGTTTCTGATATAAAATGATATAGTATTTGCATATAACCTATGTACCTCCTCTCACATGCTTTAAAACATTTTAGATTACTCTTAATACCTAATACAGTGTAAATGCTATTAAGTAGTGGCTCTACCAAATTATATGTTTATTTTTGTTATTTTTATTGGGTTTTTTTCCTAATGTTTTTGAGCCTCGGTTTGTTGAATCTATGGAGTTGAGTCTGCAGATGCAGAACCTGTGGATATGGAGTGCTAACTATACTTACTATGTGCAAGCTAATCTACTAAGTCTTTTGCATGTATTGTCTTATTTTGTCCTCACAATATTCCCAAGAAATAGGTAATATTCTGACCTCAAGAAGGAAATAGGTAATATTCTGACCTCAAGAGGAAACTGAGACATCCAGAAGTTGAAATACATACATATATATATATTTTTTTTATATATATATATAATCATTAAGGGAAGGGGTTAAGGTCTAGAATCAGACTTCCTGAATTTGAATCCTAACTCTGCTACTTACTGTCTGTATAATGTTCATAAATACATGAAGCTACAAGAAATTGAAGAATAACATGCAAGGAGTGGTTCTACGTGTGGTAACTGCTCTGGTAAGTATTACCTGAGCCTTGTGGTTTTACAGAGAGTAAGTAGCAGAGTTAGGATTCAAATTCAGGAAGTCAGATTCTAGATGTTAACCCCTTCCCTGTTAGTGATACATTATACTGTCTCCAGTCCTACTGTGATAAGTGTGAGAATTGAGGTGTCCATAGAATTTTGTTTGACTTGAGAGTTGAAAATGCTTACGTCTGAATAAGGTAAAAGTGAGTTTTATTGGGAAGGCTTGTAGGTACAATTAGGTTAAATTCATTTCCAGGCTGAATAAAACAATTGCTATTTTGTTCATGAAATAGTAGCACTTCACACAGTGTTAATGCCTGCATACCCCAGGTTCACCTTCATGACTCTTAATAATCTCTATTTCCTGCAAGCTTAGCCTTGCACAGATATTGAATATGGTTTTGTGACCGGAGACATGGAAGCGGTGTGTTTTTTTTTTTTTCAAGTCTTCTATGATGGACTTATCAGTTGGGTGCCAGTTGAGTAACAGGTTGTTACACTTATTACATTACTACAATATACAATCATTGTATTTAATAATTTTGCATGTTTCCTGTGTCTTTCTGTAACTACTGTGAGAATGGAAACCAGTCATTCCCTTCTTATTTATTTTCTACAAGTGCTTTTTCAGGTCTAGCTCTTAGTTATATGGCCTTGCAAGCTTCTTCTACTCAACACTGAGAACCACTCTCCCCTCACCCCACCCAGAAACTCCCAAATCTTGAGGCTTTACCTCACTAAACCCTGAAACTAAGATTTGATCTATACTCAACTTGATGTTGTCACCTAAACGCAACCTCCCACCCTCTTATATTCCAAGTATTTACGTCCAACACTTTCCAGAAGAGAAAAGGGAAAGGACCAATGTGTACATTGGAAGAAGGTATTTCCTCTTTTCTTCTATTGAAACTGAAATCTAGTCTCAGCTCTACCCACTCCCTCTTTTCTTAGGAAATTTTATATTATCAATTACACCAGGTTAATAAAATTGATTTTTCTTACCAAAGTTTTGAAATTCCCATTCTTATGACTGTTGATATTTTATTGACTTGAAAGAAATAACCTCATATTTATTTTAAACTACACAATTCAGCACTCTACTGTTTGTGATCCCATGGGCAAATAAGTGGTGCTCTCAAACGTTTCATTGAAGAGTTAAATAGAGATATTATTGACGAAGATGTAAATAGCATTAAAGGAATCAACAAGGAGTGTTGAATCACCAGGACCTAGATGCACAGAAAGCATTGACTTACATGAAGACTGATAAGGCATGGGAGGAAGCAGTATTACTAGACAAAGCAATAGAGCCATGGGAGAGAGACCATCGCTCATAGTAGCAGTGAGCTACAGTGCAGAAAAAGAAAGAGAATCACTGCCAATACCAAAATCAGGCTATGAGGAACTGGGAATAAGTGATACCCTGATCTCACTCCTCTTGTCTATCTCTTTTCATGGTCTCCAAATGCAAATCCAACCAGAAGTCAGAGGTTATGGGAACCTAAGTAAGGAAGACCATGAAAGTTAGTCTTTCAGGACACAGAGCAAGGCAGTGAAGCCCTCAGTGAATCCAGAAGAAAAGTAGGGAAAAACCAACACCAGCATCTACCATTTGATAGGACCTATTATAAGAAGGTTATATATATTAACTTATTTAATCCTTATAAAATTTCATATGAGTGGTACTAATTACATTATAAGGATAAAAATAGGGTACATAAGAGTTAACTAAATTTCTGTCTCCATATAGCTAGCAGGAGCCAGACATAAATTTCAAGATCAGAGATCCTGGTTCCACAAACCATGTCCTTAGCCACTCTGATAATCTGCCTTCTGAATCAGAATGGACTCATGTTAGGTATAAATGAAATTGGTATAATTATTGAGATGTGAGGATTGCATATGTTGGATTTATAACTTAGGAGAATTTTCCTAAATTGCTTCATATATAATTTCTTTGTATTCAACCATCACCAAAGCCACAGAAATATGTCTTAGAAATGGAGGAAAAGAAAGAATGATAATAAAAGCAGTCTCTACTACTTGGTGTCTCTTCTAATCTCTTTGTTTCCATAATTTACCCACTGATCTTTACTTCTTACCAAGTGGTCCAAGTGTATTACTACAAAGGAATTATGAAGATTTTCCCGCTTTTAACTTCCTGAGTTATACAATGTAAATAGCAATAAATGACCAATTAAGTCATTCAATTGTTTTCATGGTAATTCACAAAAACACTATTGGAAACATTACTGAGTTATAAACATAATCATAATATATATGATAATAAAATGGAAAGGAATTGGTTACAAATGAAAAGAAAGGAGTGAGAAGCTATGCTGTAAGAAGTATAAGATATCTGAGAACCATAAGTTGGCATTTGGGAGGAGCTCACTGATTAGTAATTCTTACTTACCTGCTTTGATTGGCCTTAAAAAAGACATGTGACATCCCTAATAAACATATGTTCACTCATGAATTCACACAAAACAGTCAAAGATCCTGACTTTAGAGAGTTTTTTTGTTGTTTGTTTTTATTGAGACAGGCTCTCACTCCATCACCCAGGCTGGAGTACAGTGGCATGATCGTGGCTCACTGAAGCTTCAAACTCCTAGGCTCAAGAAATCCTCCCACCTTAGCCTCCTGAGTAGCTGGGACTACAGGTGCATGCCACCATGCCTGACTAATTTATTTTTCGTAGAGACAGGGGCTCGCTATGTTGCCCAAGCTGGTCTTGAACTCCTGGCCTCAAGTAATCCTCCCAAAGTGTTGGGATTACAGGTATGAGCCACCGCACCCATCCAGGGAGTTTGATTCTTGCAAGATATCTTCTAAAGCTCTCAAAATAGTCTTGAAAAACTGCAGTGCAGTTGTTCTCCATTAAATACACAATACAGCATTCTTTTGCCTAGAATTACCATTAAAATAATTCAATATATAAATTGAATTCATATATAAATATATAACTGGAAGTCTATAGTAAAGACTGTGATAGTGATTTTTCTGTATTTTATAAATTAAAAAACATAGTTTTTCATATTTTAATATCTCTAAAATTAGGATGCATCCTTCAACTTCTATTTGCAATTGTAATTAGCATCATGTTTGTCTTTATTAGTGATGTGTAAAATAGTTGCACATCTTACAATAGGAAACATTTTAGATTAAATAATGTATGGTATTTTTACAAATTAAGTTAACGGATATTCCTGGAAAGTTAAATTAAAAATCACTGGGCAAGAAGCCACATAAAGAGAATAACTATTTTAAAGAATACCTCCAAAAGAAAAGACAGTAGGAAATATACCAATTAGAAAACATAGGACAGTAATAGCAACGAGAAAAATTACTGTCTAAATTAAAACTGTTGCCTCAATCATAGAAGGACACACACAGAGATAGGAAATACACAGAGATAGCTTATCTTGAACCATTACCACAAAGCAATATCCAAAATATCTATTGAGAGAATGGTAGGTTTTTCTAAGCAACTCACCAAACGAAGGATTGTTTGCCTGGCTGCAGCAGACAGCCACCTACTGAGTTATCATTTTGAGTAATTTCTTTTTCTTAAAAAATATCCATTATTAGTCTCAGTTTTGGGAATTTCTTTTCTTTTTTTTTTTTTTTTTGAGGGAGATTGTAACTGATATATAGGCACCAGAGTCTTAATTTGTACAAATACAAAAAAAAGTATTTAGGTTAGATTTAGTTATTTATATACATCAGTGTGAAGTAAGGCAATGTACTTAATTTCCTCTTAGTATACCTTTTAACAAAGGAATAAATAATATATAATTCATTTTTCATTCAAAGTACTTCAGACAATTTTGTTGCCTTTATTTCACCAAGTCTCCTCTATTTAATACACCTATACTAAGAAGTTTTGGCATACACTGCAAAAAGCACTGAACTTGCAGTCAAAAGGTATGACTTTTAGTATCGTACCGGTTTTTCTGCTTAATTGATCTTTGAATTTAGGGAAACCAATAAGCTGTTCTGAACTTCAATTTTTCCATCTGTAAAAGAGGAATAATAAAACCAATCACAAAGGGTTACTACTATATTAACTGGATGAAACTATGTGAAAGCAGGTAGCAAAATGAACAGTGCTTCTACATACATTATCTCTGCAGTAAAACTATGATGTGTAAACTCAGTAAAGAAAAAAAGCATGAGTGATCATAAAAGTCTAATTATTCATTGTCATCAAACTTCAGATTTTTGTGGGAGATTGGAAGACTCTAAGGGAGACAAACAAATGTAAACTGCAGAATAATGAGTTTTAGGCCCAGTTACTGTTACCTCAATTTGAAAACCTGCTAATGAGGACCATAGGAACTCTTCTGCCAGTGAAGCTGGTACTTCCTAGAGGAAAAATGCACATAAAACACCTAGCACCAAAAACAAAAGCACCCTGAGTTATGATTTTCAAAAATATCTAGAAGTTTATATGTCAATTATATTATCTCATATAAATTGTGTTTGATTCCAGGCTAGTTTTAAATAGACTCTATATTTTAATATATAACTAAACAAATGCCTCCAGTGATCGTTCTGAAATGTCACTGTCCTTAAATTTTTTGCTAAGGACATTGTCCAAGTGTTTGCTACTTAGAGACTTTCAGAATTTTCATCGCTACCTCAAAGTTCAAGCTTTTCTGAGGTCTCAGCGTTTGAGCCTCTTGAACCTGGAGGCAAGGTTAGGGGTTGGGAAAGTAAACTTGTCAAGAGACTCCACTGGGCAAGCCCTCAGAGCAAGGAGTTGGGAAGAGAGCTGACAGCGAGCTCTGGTGGCTCCCACAGCAATGTCTTGCGAGGGCTCCTTTGGAGGAGTTAATAAATAATAAAGTTTGGTTCAGGACTCCAGGCAAGAATGACAACTCTGGCTGAGGAAATTTCCAGGGGCTGATATCTAAAATAAACTTAAAGTCACAATAAAATATGATAAGTGCCATGTAATAATCCTACAATGGAAGTAGGATAGCATTGTTGTTAAGAACACAGTTCCTGCAGTTTCACTTCTGGGCTGGCAAATGAGGAGTTCCATGGACCCACTCCCCAGCAAAATAAGCAGAGATGTCAAAAATGAAAAAGAAATGAACAAAAAACAACACTAACAAAAAAGTTTACATTCTCTGGAAATAATTGCAAATCATATATCTCATAAGTGATATTTAACATATACAAAAATATTATAACTCAATATGAAGAAGAAATATAAACAAAATTAAAATGAGCGAAGATCTAAACAGTTCTGCAATGAAGATATATTTATATAAATGATCAGTAAGCAAATGAAGAGATGCTCAGCATAGTTTTCCATCAAGGAAATGCAAATCAAAACCACAATGAGCTATGACTGCAAGCCCATTAGGATGGCTATATTCAAAACGACAGATAATAACAAGTGTTGGCAAGGATGTTGAAAAATCAGAATGCTGATACATTGCTGGTAGGAATGTAAAATGGTACAACTGCTTCAGAAAACAGTCCAGCAGTTCCTCAAATGGTTAAAAGTAGAGTCACTACATGATTACCAATTCCACTGTATATATAATCCCAAGAGAAATGAAAACATATGTCCATATGAAAACTTGCACTCAAATGTTCAGAGCAGCATGGTTGATTGCAGCCAAAAATGGAAACAACCCAAAGGTCTATCAACTGGTGAATGGATACATAAAATGTAGTATACCATAAAATGGAATATTATTTGGCAATAGAATGAAATTACACATTGATAACAGTGTACAGCATGGATGAACCTTGAAAGCATGCTAAGGGAAAGAAGCCAGACACAGAGGATCATGTATTATATGAATTCATTTCTATGAAATGTTCAGAATAGACAAGTCTATAGGGACTTACAGGGGCAGAAAGTAATTAGTGATTGCCTAGGTCTGGGAAAGTTTTGGAAATTGGGAGATGACAGCTAACAAGAGTGGCATTTTTGAGGGGGAGCTGGTAATAAAGTTCTAAAACTGACTGCAATGATGATTGTACATATTTGTGAATATACTAAAGCTATTGGATTGTGTACTTTGGATGGGTGAATTGTATATTATGTAAATTATATCTGAATAAAGCTACTTTTTAAAAAAGAGAGAGTCTGGTTCCCTAGACTGCCTATGTTTAAATCCCTCCCTCTCCTACCTGTGAATGTAGGCCAAGTATTTAAACTCTATGATTCTGTTTCTTCATCTATACAATGGAGATAATATAAATTACCTACCTCATAAAGCTGTTATAAAAATTCAAATAACTAGTACATGCAAAGAACAAAGACCTTCTAACAGAACCTGGCACATGAAAAGTGTGATATGTGTCCATTCTTCTTATGCACAGACTGTTAAGGGAGAGCATGAAAGAAGTATCTAACTTATGGGTAAGGCAGTCGGCAAGGCTTAAAGGATGATACTTAAATTCATCTTGAAAGATGAGCAGGGATTATCAAGGCATAGATAAGAGGGAAGGGATATCCAGCATTAGAAAGAGTATATGCGGAAGTATGTAGATATGATATTCTATCAAGAATTTAAAGTATCCTAAAAGTAAATTCAAATATTACCTGAAGTATATGAAATTGAAATATAGAAAATTCCAGCAGCCTGTGTGTCATGTCTTCTCTTTTTTAAGAGTTCCTTTAAAGACAATTCAGTAAGAAATTTCTCTGTGACTATGAAGGTAATATTGTATGATGTAAATAATATTCACTAAGTTAAAAATAACATTGCTACAACTCTGATCCAGTGTAAAGTTTAGGTAAAATAGTACTCATTTTTATTATTGAAACAGTGTAATCAGTAGACATAGCTCTGTGTTGTATACATATTTTGTTTTGTCTCTTCTTCTGAGTGTACTCATCTTATGTGAATGGGGAAAATATGATTTTTATAAACAGTCACTTAAAGAAAAATGGCCTGTGCAAATGATGTAATTTAGAGCAACCGTAGTATATGTGTTCACTTCAGTGCTGCCTGAATAAAATCATCATAAGAATTGATGCATGACAATGGCTTGACAGTTTCTTATTATTTTGCATCACACCAATTCTTGAAATGATAGCTGTCACACAGATATGTGTGAGTATTGCTATTGTATATGTGGTAGCCATGCGTGACCCTACTTTTCTCCTCTTGGAAGCTGGAACCTGAATTCTTAGACTAAACAATGAGTAAATATTTCAGAGATGTGTTATCTAATTTACTTGTGAAAAACAGATTTGCTACTTGTCTCTAGACGTTTAGAAAGAGATTGACAGAGTCATTTGCAAATTCAAAGATATAAAAACAGTCGGTAGATTGAATTCCATAATCAAATCAATATGTGGTTAGAACATTTCACAATATTCTAACCGAAGTTACGTGAACTACATTATATACTTTCAGAAATGCAGAGTACCACTCCATCTGAACGAAAACATAGTGTTAAGGTGTGCTTGAAGCTCTAAGTCATCTTTTGACAATGCAGTAGTTTCAACATAGTCACAAGACAAAACCAGTTCTACATAAAATTCTTCAGAAATGAACATGAACATAAATAAAAACTTGAGAGATGCTACTGAAATAGATTTTACATTTCAGAGTTACAAAGGAACACATTAGTAGCTATTAAAGCTTACAGATAACATTACCATCTAGCTTACTAATAAATCTCATTGTTAGTATTTTCTCTAGTCTTTACTGAACCTTTAAGATTATTAATTTTTTTCACATTTTATTGATATGGCTAGGATAGAATTATTAAATAACTTCTTCAAGTTACAAATATGCTAAAAATAAGCATTGAATCCTTATCTATCTAATTTACTCTCAGCCATGATGATTCTAACAAGGACTGGCCTAATTTCCTGCCACAAAGGGCTATAAAACTGAGCCAAGTATGGGAAAACCTTTTCAGACATTGGTCAATTGGTAGAAATGCACTTTGATACCTAAAAGGTTGGAAACAACTAAATGATCCCAACAATTATCCCAGCTTTCTTGCTGCTGGCAGTTTCCGTACTGGAGACATGAAGATACGGATCCAAAACAGAACTTGTCAGCCTCACTGAGTTTACGAAGTAGAGATCAGAGCGTGAGAAAGCTGATGTAGTTGGCACATATTATCTCATTTTTGAGATATGTTGTAAATTAGAGGGAGCTGTGCAGGAAAATATTTGCAGAAATGTGAATCTTGCCTGAGTACTAGACCATCAATGCTAGAGAGAAATTCTACAAGTATGGGCAAAGAATGACAGGAATCAGAACAATCGCCAGAGCTCACACATGATTTTTGAGAAATGTTTCATTTGGGGAGATCGTATTGTATCAAGAATTCAAAAGAAAATGTGGAAAGTATGTATTTATCTTTGAGTTGTGTAGTAATCAATAGAAATTTTGGTGAATATCTAAATATCTATATAGATATAAAGTAGGATACTCCCATACACCTTGCTATATCCGTGTTTTACATGTTTCCTTGACCTCCCAAAATGTCCAGCTTTTTATTAGGAAGCTGCATGCTCATCTTCCCCTTCTGAGCTCCAAGGTATGTTGATGTTCTTGCTGTTTCATAGCTGATATAAATTAGCATTGGGTAAACAGATGAAAAACCGTCACAGAAAGTTTTTCTTGTTCACATTTTGGAAATCTTCCTTCTCAGTAGAGAAAAGCAACCTTAAAGGTGCAAAATCTTGATTGGATTTCAGTTCACAAAAGAAAAAATGAATTTTGACAAATCACACATGCTTTCCCTGTCCCTCCCAAAATGCTGCAGTCTTCCATGGCAGCCTTACCAAAGAGAAGACTAAGTCCCTAACTGGAACTTGGATTCTTTCAAAGGCACAGTAAGAGGTTTTGACCAATAGAGAAGCATTGATCAAATCACTATCCACTGCATTACATGGTACTCTAGGAGAGTCTGAAATGAGAACAGATATCTTCAAAAAGCATCCAAATCTGGGGCTGCTTTACTTATCTGTCAGCTTCTGGAATAGTGAACATGCTATTGAAATTCAGCTCCTTCTGGGAGGTGGGAAGATAATCAAGGGGAGACCCACCATACTGTATGGAGGTCCCAGAAATGGAAAAGCTGATCAAGGGAAGGAAGGTAATATACTTTTTTATAATATATTCCTTGGGATTTTTAATGATTGGTCAAAATAAAGAGGTTTTGGTTTTAAGGTGTTATTTTCACAGCATCTCCAGGTAAACTTCCAAGTATTACGTTAACCTGGATAGAAACAAAAAAAGTCCATAATGCTTGAAACTGAATTTGTGATCCTTGCATCATGTTTAAAATTGTTCAGCAAGGAATTTCAGTTTCTCTAGGTGATGGAAGTTAGCATGAGCAAAGGAACTTTACAATTTTTCAGAATTTTTTTTTTCATGTTTGGAAGGTCTCTTCCTCCTCCTCCTCCTCCTCCTCCTCTTCCTCCTCCTCTTCCTCCTCCTCCTCCTCTTCCTCCTCCTCCTCCTCTTCCTCCTGCTTCTCCTCCTCCTCCTCCTCCTCCTCCTCCTCCTCCTCCTCCTCTTCCTCCTCCTCTTCCTCCTCCTCCTCCTCTGCCTCCTGCTTCTCCTTCTCCTTCTCCTTCTTCTTCATTTTTATTTTTAACCATTGCTAGTGGTATGATTTTTGAATTGGGAAAACAAAATATTCAGACTAAATATTTTCCCAATGATTCTTATGTAGAGTAATGTACTTTGCAATTCAATTAAAAATAACAAGCTACGATGGTGTTCTGAGCCAAATGTAATCTCCAAGACCATGGTCAGTAAAGCACTCAAGAAAATGAAGTGTATTGAGGCCGAGCAGTCCGAAGTCTATTGGGGAATAAAGAAGCAGTTGATTAGCATTTGAAAGCAAGGTCTTTCACTTTTTTAAAAGCGAAGAATTTTTTAAAACAGCACTCATCAAAAACAAAGGGTTTGAAAATTATCCCTCCTTTGTTTTATCAGTCTCAGGGAAGATGCACTTCGATACATGTCTCGGGAATTAAGATGCATTTTGATACATGTGATATTACATTTGGTGACACTGCTGGAACATATGCTGAGAAATGCAAGAATAAATAGGACCAATGCTCATTTTCTTTTTTTTTTTAATCACTTGCAAGTGACATTTGTTTCGTCTAGGCAGGAAAGCAGGATCTTATAGGCAGGGTAGGTGTAAGAGCTGATTTTAGGTCAAGCTTTTCAATTTATTATGCAATAAAATATAGCAATAAAAATATGCATCTTTATATTTTCCAGTAAATTATAGAAATCTCCGTTTAATTTCTTTATATATGTGCTAATAATTAATTCAGTACTACAGTCTGGATCCACAGTCCTTCTGATAAGAGCTGGCACAGAGGTCATTTTTATGTGCCTTATTATTAATCTTAATAATATGTAGTAATATTCCTTTATATACTTATTGTGACACACAGAAACTTAAAGCCTTTGTAGCTTTAAGTTCAGATGCTTCCACATTCTTTTGTAAATCCCTGCAGATTTGTTTCTTGCTTTTAAATATCAGCACCTTTCTGGTTTCTACTCTTATGTCTCTGCCCTCTATGCAGGAGATCTTTTCTTTTAAGTTTCCCACTGCGCTTCATAATAAAATCAAAAGAAAAAGGTACATCCCTCAGAAAGCATTCATCTCACTAGAAATAGAAAACCTGTCACCTTATTCTTAAAACCTTAGATCAGCCAGGCCAGTGGCTGAAATAGTGAGGGTAGTGTCTACAAAGGGTACAGAGTAGGGGTAGCAAAATGATTATGTACCTTGTTCTCTCCACATCTTTTAGGGAAGAGACTCTTTGCTCTGGAAAATGACTTAATACCATTGGGAGGAAAACATTTCCTCTACCCACTTAGGTTCCTATGTTTAGGGGCCTGTGAATTAACTGATAATAGATTAACAGGAGAAAAGAAAAGGTTATCTACACATGCATGTGAAGTCACTCAATAATGAGTTGTTTCCTGAATACCCAGAGGTAAAGATTGGTATAGCAACTTAAAAAAGGGAAGGGAAGTGTGGCTAGGGCATCAATGTGTAGTTGATCTCCTTCCTGGAATTAGCAGAAAGCTCTTGGAGGAGAGTTAATAGCAGCTGTATTGGGGGTAGTGTCAGCTTTAGTCAGGTAAGGGAAAGTCAGATCAGATTTCAAATATTTTCACTTTAATCTTTATGCTAAAACTGTGATTCCTTCAATGTGCTGATGAAAGTTGAAGTGTGGCTTGGAAAAAAAGAGAAAGTATAAGTAGATTTATTCTAGATATAAAGCATTTTTTAGGTATAGTAGAAAGAGAGAAAGAGAAAGCAACACGCACACACACACTGAGAGAGAGATTTTGACACGACCATGTCAAAGACTAAGAGTAGCCCAAGTTCTTTATCAACCATGTAGTTTCTGCACCCTGCTGTATACACACATGCATACCCACATACTGATGGAGGCAGTCTAAATTAATGGTTAAGAATATGAACTTTAGCACCACATGGCATTGGATTCAAATTTCAATCTTTCTTACTAGCTTTGTAACCTCAAACTTTTTTCCTCTTGGAAGCTGGAAACTGCATTTTTAGATTAAACAATGAGTAAATATTTCAGAGATGTGTTATATAGTTTACTTCTGAAAACAGATTTATTACTTCTCTCTAGAAGTTTAGAGAGAGATCGACAGAGTCATTTGCAATTTCAAAGATATAAAAAACGGGTAGATTGACTACCATAATCAAATCAATATTGGTTTAGAAAATTTCACAATATTCTAACTCAGGTTATGTGAACTATATTATATACTTTCACATTATTTATCTACTCTACCCTCAAGTTTCAGTTCTCTCCTTTGCAAATGACAATAACAATACCAAAAAATAAAAAATAAAAAAACTAAATGAGGTAATGAATGTAAAGTGATAAGGATGATGGCAGGCATAAAGTAAGCTTTTCATTGTTTTTATTTGCTTTTTCCTGTAGCCTGAAAATCTGTTCAAGGTAAAAAAAAACATTCTTTTGCTCTGAATCTCCTTTATTCTACCAATTCTTTTCTCGTGTAAATGTCTCAGACTCTTCAATTGTCTTCACTTTGTCATTTATTTTTATCCTCAGATCACTGATATTTGGCTTCTATTTTCACTTCTCCAAACAAATTGCTTTTTTGTCTTCATGATCTTCTATGTGACAAATTAAATGCATGCTTTCAGGCCTTACCTTCCTGGACCTCTCACCTCCATTGGAATCCACTGGCAATTTACTCCCAGAAGCCCTGTCCTCTCTTGCATCTTCAACATCTTCTGATTCTGACCTCTCCGTTCCCTTGTTTGTTTGTTTGTTTGTTTGAGACAGAGTTTCACTCTTGTTGCCCCAACTGGAGAGCAATGGCATGATCTAGGCTCACTGCAACCTCCATCTCCTGGGTTCAAATGATTCTCCTGCCTCAGCCTCCCAAGTAGCTGGGATTACAGGCATGCGCCAACATGCCTGGCTAATTTTGTATTTTTAGTAGAGACAGGGTTTTGCCATGTTGGTCAGGCTGATCTCGAACTCCTGACCTCAGGTGATCCTCCCGCCTTAGCCTCCCAAAGTGCTGGGATAATAGGCGTGAGCCACTGTGCCTGGCCTCTCTATTCCTTCTACCTCCTTCATTGGATTCTCTTCTTCCAGAGTTTCATCCCTGGCCTTCTCTATACTTTATTGAATGACTTCATTTACTTTCTTGAAAGTTATAAACAAATTTTTATTTCCAACCCTAGCCTCTCTCTCCTGCGTCAGACTCATTATCCACAAGTACTATTGAAAAAAGTATTCTATATTTAATGACAAAAAAACAGAAAATATGGAAAACAAAAATTAACAGCAAAATCATAATTCTTCCATCAAAAAGTTACTTGCTAACATTTTAGTGTCTACCACTAGCTAAACTTAACTACATTTCCTTATCTATAAAATTTGAGGCAATTGAGGTCCCAAACTCATAAAACTATTGAGCATGAATACACAAAAAGTTTTTAAAGTACCCAGCACATACTAAGTTCCATATGAATATTTGCTGCTATTATTTTTTTCAATTTCAAATCTTTGTACATTTTCTTCCCATTTAGCAATATGAAAATGAGTATTTTTAATTGAATAGATTTTTTTTTTTTTTTTTTGAGACGGAGTCTCGCTCTGTCACTCTGTCACATAGGCTGGAGTGCAATGCCGTGGTCTCAGCTCACTGCAACCTCCGCCTCCCAGGTTCAAGCGATCCTCCCGCCTCAGCCTTCAGAGTAGCTGGGACTACAGGAGCATGCCACTACACCTGGCTAATTTTTGTATATTTAGTAGAGACTGGTTTCACTATGTTGTCCAGGCTGGTCTTGAATTCCTGACCTCGTGATCTGCCCGCCTCGGCCTCCCAAAGTGCTGGGATTACAAGCATGAGCCACCGCGACCAGCTGTGAATAGATATTTTTAACAGATGTGATCAATAGTTTTTTCAGCCACTTAGTGAATAGTTTCTACAGATGCCTCAAATGTCTATTAATTTATCTAGGGTTGTATATAATTCCCAGCCTTCTAACTGTTGACGGTTTTATTTCTCATTCCCTAAACTATGTTGAAATGCAAATTAATGTCTTTACAGAGATATTTTTGAATCTCTCTATTAAAAAAAAAACAAAAAAGAAAAAAACATACCAATCCCGAACTTCAAAATGCTATTCTTGGTTTTTTAAAGAATTACCTATGGTCCAACGCTGTGTAGATAATTATGTAACAGGGCATTGAGACACTGAAGTTGACAGCCCAATGTGCTGTGCTGTGTCATACAGATAGACTTAAAAAAAAAGTCCCAGGCTGGGTTCTGTGGCTCATGCCTATAACTCCAGCATTTGGGGATCACTTGAGGCCAAGACTTTGAGACAAGCCTGGGCAACATAGAAAGACCCATCTCAAAAAAAAAAAAAGCAAAAAACAAACAAACAAAAAACACCAGACATAGTAGTGTGTGCCTGTATTCCCAGCTACTCAAGAGTTTGAAGCAGGATTGCTTGAGCCCAGGAGATTGAAGATGTAATGAGCCATAATTGTACCATTGCACTTCAACCTGGGCAACATAACAAGACCCCATATCGTAAAGCAAAACAAAATCCATCCCTGATTGTAGCGTTTTCAGGTTGTTTTCAACTTCTTCCTAGATAACTTGCAATGAACATTTTAAAAATATATACTTGTGCGCATTTATGCTCATTTATGATTACTTAGATGTGCAATTATTAGATGAGATAATATAAAAAATTTACAGCCTTTCACTTTTACTTTTCTTTTCATTTTATTTTATTTTACTTTAAGTTCCAGGATACACGTGTAGAACGTGCAGGTTTGTTACATAGGTATACATGTGCCACAGTAATTGGCTGCACCTATCAACCCGTCATCTAGGTTTTAAGTGCCACATGCATTAGGTATTTGTCTTAATGCTCTCCCTCCCCTTGCCTACCCCCCAACAGGCCCCAGTGTGTGATGTTCCCCTCCCTGTGTCCATGTGTTCCCATTGTTCAACTTCCGCTTATGAGTGAGAACATGAAGTGTTTGGTTGTCTGCTCATTTGTTAGTTTGCTGGAATGATGGCTCCCAGCTTCATCCATGTCCCTGCAAAGGACATGATCTCATTCTTTGTTATGGCTGCACAGTATTCCACGATGTATATGTGCCACATTTTCTTTATTCAGTCTATCATTGATGGGCATTTGGGTTGGTTCCAAGTCTTTGCCATTGTAAATAGTGCTGCAGTAAACATCCGTGTGTATGTGTCTTTATATTAGAATGATTTATAATCCTTTGGGTAAATACCCAGTAATGAGATTGCTGGGTCAAATGGTATTTCTGGTTCTAGATCCTTGAGGAATCGCCACACTGCCTTCCACAATGGTTGAACTAATTTACACTCCCACCAACAGTGTAAAAGCTTTCCTATTTCTTCACAGCCTCGCCAGTGTCTGTTGTTTCCCAGCTTTTTAGTAATCACCATTCTGACTGGTGTGAGATAATATCTCATTGTGGTTTTGATTTGCATTTCTCTAATGATCAGTGATGTTGAGCTTCTTTTCATATGTTTATTGGTCACATATATGTTTTCTTTTTAGAAGTGTCTGTTCATATCCTTTGCCCACTTTTTTATTGGGTTGAGGCTTTCACTTTTTTATTGTGAATTTGTTTTCTGGAAAACTCTTACTAATTTTAATTCCCATAAGTAGTGCATAAGAAGGTGCAGCGCACCAGCATGGCACATGTATACATATGTAACTTACCTGCACATTGCGCACATGTACCATAAAACCTAAAGTATAATAATAATAATAATAATAATAATAATAATAATAAAAGAAAAAGAAAAAAAAATAAAGTTAGAAATCAGGTTACAAACTGTTAAAAATAAATAAATAAATAAATATTTTAGAAAAAAAAAAAAAAAGAAAGTCTACTTTCTCACATGCTTGCTGATAAACATTAACATTCATTTTTATCCTTGCCAGTCAGATAAGCAGTAAATTAAATAGTTCTTGTTATTTTAATTTGTATTCCCCAAAGTTATGTTAAGAGAGCAAAACAATAAATAATTCACCCTCAATTGTTGTCGTTAAACTTTGTCCTTTTAAAATTTAAGCTTTAAAGATCATGACTTTATTTTTTCTTCTCATAAATAATATTTCTCTTCTAAATAATTCTAAGTCACAATTATGTAGGGATAAAAAAGAAAGTATACATTTTAATGCTTTCCTCCATTAAATTTGAATGTGTATTAATTTTGTATTCAGTGCTGCAGATTTTTACAGAATACTGTCTTTGGTTCCATATTGAACATTCACCTTGAGGACTTTAGTCTATTGATTGAAAGCTTCAGTTCATCTAATAGAATTATTATGACACATACTCCAACTAAAAATCAGTCAAGGACAGTCCTAGAAGTTAATACTCTTCCAAAGACTGATGCCTCCACTGAGCACCTCTAGGAAGTATGAGATGGTGTTGCATCACTTCTCAGTAAGTTCTTATAACCCCACATCCAATATATCAACAAATTTCATCAGCTCTACCTTCAAAAATTACCTAGAATCCAATTATGTCTTATTAAATCCATTTTACTGCCAAGTCACTTCTGATTTATTGCAAAAGACTCCTAATTGATCTCCCAGCTTCTTCACCTGCCTCTTCCAGTCTATCATCAATAGTAACTGTCAACTGTCTAGTAAACTGTGAAAATATATCTGATCATGTCTCTCCTCTGCTCAGAGCCCATCTGGCTTCCTATCTCAGTCAAAGTAACAGCTGACATCATCATAGTGGCCTGAAGACTCTAGTGAAGCTCTGCCCCATCCAAATACATTGCCTCTCAGATATTTCCTAATATCTGGCTCTAGCTTCCTTGGTCCCAGCCACACTAGTGTCTCTTCTGTCTCTTAAACAAGTCAGAGACTCTTAACTGCTGTATTTGTACTTACTTTTTCTTCTGTCTGAATGCTCTTTCTACAGAGGTGCTTTCTAATTGAAGGTATAATCATTTCTCACATATGCCTTCTTCTCATTATTTGTTTAATTTCTCTTCACAGCACCTATCATCACCATCTGACATTATATATATATATATGTATATATATATATATATATATTTCCTTTTCTGTTTGTTGTCTGTCACTCCCACTAGAATGCAGGTCTAGAAGAATAGAAATGTTCGTTTGTTGTTTGTTTTGTTCACTGCTATATTCTTGGTGTGTGCCTGGCATTAACACTCTTTTGAATGACTGAATAAATACCTGAATTTCTGCTATTTCCCTATAAGTAATATTATTTTGGATAGAAATGCCACTAATCCTAAAACATTTTCAAGTTTTATATGGTTTTTATTTTTAATATTTGTGTGGCTTTCTGCTGCATTCCAATATTTAATTAGCTTTAGTTTACATTTATTAAATGCTATATCCAGATAGCATTTATTTATTATTATTACATGTAATAATAATAAATAATTTACAATTACAATTATTACATGTAATAAATGTAAATATATTACATTTATTAAATGCTATATCCAGATAATGTCATATCATAAGCTTCAGTTGACATTTATTAACATTACTATTTTTTATAATATTTTAACAGAAATATGATTCATCAACTCCAGTGTTTGTAAATATCATCACCATTCTGAAGTCAAATGTTGCCAAATTCTTCCGTTAAATAGTTGCAGACTTCTCTCATTTGGTACAGCCAGTCACTCCTTATAGCTGCAATATGTTTTATCTCGAATGTATTTCTTGATAGCTTTCTTTAAGATAACTGCACTTACAAAGCTCTCTGTACCTAGAAAACTTCCAACAAATATTTATAGAACATAATTTACTCATGCATGTGGATAGACACATGTAAGATTCACTTAAGTGTCAAATTTACTAATATAATGAAAACTTGGACCAAACAAGCAACAAAAAATATTATCCAGCGCTCATACTCAAAACGCAGTCCGGGAGTTTGGTATTTTTCAGTTCCTAAAGGTTGATCATGTGGTTCATAAAATCTTAGTCTCCAAAATGTATTTTCAAATGAATGTCAGGAAGAGCCAACAAATGAGAACTAGGGCACTTAGGATTATTGTAATTGCCTAATGTGTTTGGTGACCTTGTATTCCCAGTTACAGCAACTTATTCTTCTTTCAAATTCTTTTGTACAAAAAAAAATTGTCTTGTCCACTCTCCAGTTAGCCTTTAAGTCACTAAGATGTGGCTATTTCATTAGTTGAAAGCAATGTCTAAAATCAAATATTTTATTTTAAAAATCAATCATCTTGCATAATAATAGCTTTAACTTTATTCTCAATTTAAAATATTTGTATTTAAATAATTGCTTACAGAATAGAAATAGAAATGATATATAAGATAATATAGAAGATGTAAGGATTTAAGAAGTTAGGATGACTAAGTATTTTTATTTACTTTTATCATTTATAATTGTATCTTTTTGTCTGGTAAAAACATTTAAGGAAAGATTAAAATCTAAGTTTAATGTATTATTTCTAAACATTTGCTCCTTCATAAAATCTTCCTGCAATCCCTCTTTTTAAAAATGTTTTCATTGCATATCCCGATGATCTGCTTTTCTTCTCTCCATGAAACTCAGATACTAGTTTTCTTTACAACACCTGGATTGTTTCTTCCTCTCCTACTGTTCCTTATTTTGTTTTTCTATTCTGGTGTCTTGATATCTCCTTTTAACAAATTCCATACCATTGGCCTTCCTAACTTGTGAACATTTCTAATACTCACATATGCTCTATAAAAAATAATGAGGTTTTTCCAAGAAGAATGGTGGCCATGAATTCTGCATATATCAAAATGGAATGTGTCCTCCTTGAGCAAAATATAAGCTCACACCATGCATAAAGACAACTATTGTTTGCTTCAGCCAGGAGTACGTTTTAGGGAAAAAATATTTTAAACAAGCCATTAAGAAATATTCTCTTTTTTCTTTAATGTCTTTGAGCTACATATGTGAGCAGAATTATAAAGAATTTCCAGTGACTCATTCTTAGTTTTGGCCTTCCTGGCATTCTGTAGTCGTGCATATTAAATCCTCTAAACAGCTCTCAGTAAAGTCTTGGCAGTAGAGCTTGTAGCTTGTACCTATCAAAAATATCAGATGCTTTTTTTCCAATGCCATCACTAGCAAACAATATTACATAGTTATTAAAATATAGGAATTAACTGCAAAATCTGCAAGTTGCAAACAGTGTTGTAAATCAACTAAGCATTTATCATGAGATTTTTTAAGTGACTGAATACAGATTCAGAATCGTGAAGTTATTATCTAATAACCCAACAAGTGATGTGAATAAATCCTTGCTAATATGAAAATTATCAGCCACTGAAACACCCTTTTCTACAAGCAGGTCTGTGGATCCTCATGCTAATGCACTTAGATTGATAAACCACAGACATTCTCTGAAAGCTTCGTTTGTTCCAGTTGCTGAGGCTTGTGCTTAGAGCATCTGTCATGCAAATGATCAGCAAATCATAATCTGCAATTTGTTTTCATTTAATAGGCAGACAGGTTTTCACCAATTTAGACTCAAGTCCTATTAATACTCTTTGAAACTAATTGCTGGAAAATGAATTTTAATGACAGGATTTTATCATTTATTATTTTCCCTTCTGTCCCTATAAAGGAAGACTCAAAGCCATCTACTTACACTTTGAAAATATATGTTAAATAGGCACAAGCCATAATCTCCTGTCATCTGGGCTGTTGCAAAGGACCCCTAATCCCCTCTACTGCAATAATCCATTCTACACTCAACTCTTAAAATTACTTTCTTACTATCCTATTTCCCTTCCACAAAAGCTTCAATTCCCTGTCAAGTAAATAGCAGACACTTTAATATGGCTTCGTTACCCTCCATTATCTGTTTGCAGTTTACATATTTTTATCCTTATTTGATATTGCAATATAACATGTATACAGAAAAAAGCATGAAACATTAATAAATAAATAGTAAAGTAACATCCAGAAAACACTACCCAGAGCAAAAAGCAGACGATTGTCATTACCACAGAAACCACCTCCCCAGTGCATCTTTCTGATCAGACCCTTCCCAGCATCCCAGAGGCTAACCACCCAGAGGTAATCACTTCCTCTATTTTCTTTAGATTGTCTCCAGCTACGTGTGAATTCTTAAATAATACGGTCAATTTACCCATTTTTGAATGTTATGTAAATAGAATCAAAATCTGCTTTCTTTAGCTATTGCTTTTTTCACTCAAATTATTCTCTTAAACATTCATTCATTTTAGGGTACAGCTTCAGTTAACTTCAATTTTAAGCTGTTTAGTATTCCACTGTATCAATATACCACATATATTTATCTTTTCCATGTTGATGGGCATTTGGATTTTTAGATTGTTTCCACATTTGAGCTATTACAGACAAGGGTGCTATGAACATTCTTGGATGTATAGTTTGGTGCCCAGTATTCTTTTGTATTCATACCCAAGGAGTGGAATTTCTAGGATATAGCCATGCATATCTTCATACTAGATAAATATTGATGTAATACTTAAAATCAAGTAATACTAACTTGTATATAAGTAGCTCTGTATGCTACTAGACAAGTCAAAATATTTTTCAAAATGGTTGTAAATTTATATATCGAGCAGGAGTGAATGCTATTCACTCCTACTTCTATTTCGACTTGTAGAAATAGGAGCACTTCTATTTCTTTATATGCTTGACAGTACTTGGGATTATCAGACTACCTCACTTTCTGTTCCTCCTCTATTTATTCTTGCTTTGGGATTTTCTATCCTCTTGTTTATTCTTCCTTCACCCTGGATGTTAATTCTGACCTATTGCAATTCATGAATTTTTTCTTCATCTATTTCTAATCTATTAATGACTCAGTCGTATGTTAACTTTGGTAATTGTCTTTTCTAATTCTCAAATTTGTTTAGTTCTTTTTCAACTGTGTAACAACACTTCTTTGTAGTTTCCAGTTTCCTGCCAATTAAAAAAACATTGCCCTTAATTTTTAAACACAATTAACTTAATATTTCTAATATGCATCTGAAAATTCTCATATCTAAATTCTTGAGAGATCAATTTCTGTTCCTTGTTTTTTCTGCAGGTTCTATTATTGAAGAATTATTACGTTGTTGCAAAAGTAACTGAGGTTTCTGCTATTACTTTTAATGGCAAACACTACAATTACTTTTACACCAATCTAATATTTCTTTTCACCACATTTCTTTGATTTTTGTTTGGACATCATATTCAAAAAGTTATTTGAAGGAATCATGTTATACCTAAAGTAATATTACCTTTTTCTAGAGAGGATTGTGTTTTTCTCTGCCAGGAATCTGGAGCCTCCATCAGTGTACCACCATAAATTGTGTTAAAATTTGAGATTAAACTGTGCAGTCCTGGATTTTAATCCATGGGTGGAAAAAAATAGAGCTTCAAGGAGGTAAGCTTCAATTAAGACAGATTATGATGCCTCCTTCTTCTGTAACATATTGTGTGACTTTGAGTTGAGATTCTTCCTAAGTTTTCTGATCTATTAAAAAAGACATAGCTGGTAACCCCAAAATCATGATTTTCCTTTTTTTTTTTTTTTTTTTTTACAGTTTCTACTGTATTTCTTTGTTGTCCTGTCAGTACCAGTTATGGTGTGTGTTGCTTTTTCTTTCTTTATATTTTTGTTGAGCACAGTGATTGAGTACATGCCCCACTAATAGAGTATAATTATTTTGAGAGTAATATCCATGAGTTAATACCATATCTCTCACTATATTGAGTGTAGTACCTTGATGCAGTAGCTAGCTGCTCAGTGAATGTTAAATGGATAAATCAATGAGTGAATAAATTTTAGAGATAGGTACATAGATAAAAGTGATCAAAACAAGCTAAGTATTACTGCAGAGAAGGAACAAATATCTTTTCTATTATAGTTCCCAGAGCTTCAACCAAATATCTTTTGCTATGTTTACCTGTCCAATATATTGGTTGGTTGTACTCATAGAGTACTAGTCTGAGCTAGAATTTATGAGTAATGGTCCAAATCCATAACAGAGCTTAAAAATAAAGCTTTAAAAACATTGATCCAGATGAAGAATGATAGGATGCAATGAAAGTTTATTTAGGGCATAAAATTTAAAAGGTATGTTCATCAATAATTCATTTGGAAGTCCCCTTAGTATAGCCATTTCTATTCTGTATCTTTAACCAGTTATAGGTGACATTGCTAGGAACAGATTTTGACAGCAGACTTGTGCAAGGGATCTGTTTGCCTAGAGATTTACTTAAAAGGTAGAATTAAAGTCATTTCAAGAAAGAAATTTAACATATGAAGAAAATATAACGATTTAGCACACTAAATAATTGGACTAGATAGTTATGAGTTAAAAACGAAAAGGAATTAATAATAGTTTTTAGCAACATATACACTGGGACAGTATTTTTGCCACATCTATCATTTACCTATGCAATAATTAAATTCATAATTTTTAAGTATCATATCGAAGAGTGTTATTCAACTTCCTGGTGATTAAATTACTGATAAACATAGCCGATTTTTTTGGTTTTGAAGGTCCTGAAAAATAGGGAATGCATATGACTTCCAAATATTGGTAGAAGAGCCAGTCAAATAATATCTTCCATGAATCCTCTTACAATTAGTTTGCTGATTGATAGATGTTCAAAATCTAGAAATGAATAAGTTGCATATAAGGAAATCAGTACATGTTTTCTGCTGCCATCTTATATCACAATACAAGCATTAAAGGCTATATTAATTATAGAACTTTATGATCTTATTTACATGGTCTGTGAATTTGATCTTTATTTTGGAATTCCTTTAATCCATTCTGATTCTAATCACCTCAGGACCAACTTTAGTGTATTTGTACAAGGCGTAATCATTGGCTAGCTCTATATGTTGTCCAAACAACCAAATGAGATGTAGCAAATTCTGCCAATTGTCTAAAGTTTTATTATGTACTTTAAATATATGAATATTTGGAATATCAAGATGTGTTGTATTTTACCAATAATATTAAAGGTTTGCTTGTTCACTTTTCACTTGTATTATGATGTCATTTAAACAAATCAGTATTATTAGAAATCTGACTCATTCTGAAAACCTCTCATCTACTGATCTAATGATCTTCAATATTCATTAACATCAAATATTACTATAATAGGAAAAAAATTGGTACCTTAACAAAAAATATGGAAATTTATTTATTTATTATTTTTACTTATTTATTTCTGCATTTATTTATTTATTTATTTATGTTTTTGAGACAGTCTCACTCTGTTGCCCAGGCTGGAGTGCATTGGCGTGATCTCGGCTCACTGCAAGCTCTGCCTCCTGGGTTCACGCCATTCTCCGGCCGCAGCCTCCCGAGTAGCTGGGACTACAGGTACCCGCCACCACACCCAGCTACTTTTTTGTATTTTTAGTAGAGACGGGGTTTCACCATCTTAGCCAGGATGGTCTCGATCTCCTGACCTCGTGATACGCCCACCTCAGTCTCCCAAAGTGCTGGGATATTTCTTTCTTTCTTTCTTACATTCTAGAGCCTTGGCAAGTTGGCCCAAGTGTTGTATGGCATTTTAGGTGTCAGGGACATAGACTTCTCTCCTTTCTCTGCTGTGTGTAGTCTCAGATAGTTACCAGAGCACCAGCCATTGTATGTTCTTTCTAGTTTTCAGGTAGCAGAAAGAACAAGAAATGTTGCACAAACCACCCTGCTTACATCACATTGGCCAGAATTAGTCACATGGCCATGAAGCAAGCCACTTTGCCTGAAGTAGGACTACGGATTGTCTTTATTCTCCATAGTGGTAAAATATAAAAAAAATATAATTAGAGAAGAAGAGAACTCCTCTGGAGGACAACTAGCAGTAACCTACTCTACTAACTGTCCATTTACTAGTTCATTTTGCTGTAAGATAACATATAAACGCTAAAACTAAAATATGTTTTCAAAATTAGAAAATGTAAGTAACTTAGATAACCAATATTAAAGAAATGTTACAAATACCACAATATCCACATAGTTATAGATGAACATCAAACTTCGTACTGATTTTCTGAATATCCAAAATGAAAAGAAATACCTCGATAATTGGTTACATTGTTTTTTATCATTTTGAAAAAGGCACTACTGAGGCAAATGAAGCTCTTTAACCCTGAACAATTATAAAATTTATCTCATAGCAATTTTTAGGGGGAAAATTGTATATTATAGTTGACAATATTCCTATAACAGGTGCAGTGATTTTATAAGCTAGTTATAGTGTCTTTGAATAAAAGCCAAAATGAAAGCATTATGAAGGCTATTTTGTGAATCTCTGAGGAAAAATGATTCAAAAAAAAAAAAAAAAAAAAACAACCTTTGGGTATTCTGGCTTATATACAAGGAGAAATTTTAGCCTGCCCAGAGGGCTGGATGGACTACATACACCATGAATGGTTATCTGTAAATATTACTGTTGCTGAAAGATTTCTGAACAAATGTAGAAAATTAAGGAATAGATTATCTAATTTTCTGTAGTCTGCCAGCATGTTTCAAATCAATTGAGCTTTCTTAACACCAGGTGTTCTCAAAAGTGAAAGGGGCCTATTTGTTAGCTTTAAAAAGACAAAAATGGGAAAAGATAAAAGAGGTGGAAGCAGAAACCAATTTGCTAAATTTACTAAATTAGAGAGTTTATTGAAAAGGTAAGTGAATTTCTCATATCAGTCATAAAGAAGCTATTTTTCCAATAAAATGTGTGTTTATATCAAAGTCACAAAATTACTTAGTGAATAACTCCCAGTAAATGTGATATTATTAATTTCAGCTATATGTTCTTAGAATTTTTTTATCTTTTCAGATAGTTTTATGTAGATTATAGCTGTTAAAATTTTATTGGATGTAATTTACATGGTTTACAAACAATAAATTCCTGAGAACAGGTATGATAAATTTATAGTTTGTTGAATGTTTTATTATTGAGGAGTCTCAGATTGGTCCTCCGAGGACAGGGAAAATAAATTCATGGACCCTAAGTTTTTTAGTTACTTTTATCTAATTTTTGATATGGTAATAATTAAAAGGGAGATGATAAGAAATTGAATGATTAAGCATTGTTAAATAATATGATACATTAATAATGTATAAGTTATATTCCTGAGTTGATTCTTTCAAAGTATAAAGCAATTTTTAGATTTAATCAAAACTCTTTAAAGAATTAATCTTTGCTTTTAGGGAGCACTATAGATTGACATCAGAAATTTCTCTTATTTCCATGTAGGAAGAACCTTTTGTGATGGTCTCTGAAAATGTCTTGGGTAAGCCGAAGAAATACCAGGGCTTCTCCATTGATGTTTTGGATGCCTTATCTAACTACCTGGGTTTTAACTATGAAATTTATGTAGCACCGGATCACAAATACGGAAGCCCACAAGAAGATGGGACATGGAATGGCTTGGTAGGAGAACTTGTCTTTAAGGTAAGAATTAATTTATTTATTTGTCTCATACTTAAAGGTTCAACAGTAACACCTTGAAGCTGATTTCATGTAAAATAAGTGCGACGTATTTAGGTTGGTTAAGCATTAGGTGGTGGAGTTGAGTACAAAAGTCTCACTCAATACTATTTTATGAACTTTGTGGAAAGAAAAGTAGATGACAAAATAAACCTAAATGTTAAAATATATCCTGTAATAGGAAAGGGTTTAGAAGAAGACCTTTTCTTTGCTCAACTTATACCCCAAAAACAGAAAGAGTATATGATACATGATGAAATCACAACGTAACTTACACATGCAATTTGTACTATTTTTTTTTTTTTTGAGACAGAGTCTCACTCTGTCCTCCAGGCTGGAGAGCAGTGGCTGGATCTCGGCTCACTGCAAGCTCCACCTCCTAGATTCACGCCATTCTCCTGCCTCAGCCTCCCGAGTAGCTGGACTACAGGCACCCGCCCCCACGCCCGGCTAATTTTTTTGTATTTTTAGTAGAGACAGGGTTTCACCGTGTTAGGATGGACTATTGTTTTCTTTTAAAAAATGTGATGTTATTGGAAAAAATTAAAACATTCACTGCTTAGAAACTAATTATTTCATTTTGTAATCTAATCAAGATAGGTCTGTACATACGTATATATTTTTCTTTGTTCTTTCAATTCTCAGAAAGGTGTTTAAAACCTCTGTGTCTTTCTTTAGTCCTGTCAGAATCTGCTTCAGTTTTTTGAGGCTCTGTTATTAGGCACATAAACATTTATAATTATTACATTTTCCTGATAAATTATTGAATAGTTGGGTGTAGGTTTATAACTTACTGTTTGGTTTATATGTATACTATTTTTTTCTCTGTTGCTTCTCTTCCTTTTTCTCTTGGGGTTAATTAAATATATTTCAGTATTTGATTTTATTGCTCTTACTGCCTTTTTAGTTGTCTCCCTTTGTATTTTTGTTCGTGGTTAGTCTAAAGGTCATAATATGCCTTCTTAACTTACCACATTCTATCTTAAGTTAGTATTGTACTACTTCACATAAAAAGCAATACATTTTCAGCAATGTAATTTTATTTGCACTCACTCCTTTTTGATATTGTGGTCACATATTTATATTTTATTAACCTCATGCCAAATATCATAGTTTTTTATTTAAATATTTATTGTATTTTAAAGGTACAGAAAGAAAAAAAAAGACAGTTGCTGGGATATAATCACTTATCTACCGTGTCTGGGGCTCTTTATTCCTTACATATATTTGAGCTCCCATTTGGTATAATTTACCTTCAACCTGAAGAACTTTCTTTAGAGTGTCTTGAAGTGCAGGGCTACATAGATAGCATATACTCTCAACTTTTGTTTACCTTGAAATGTCTTTTTTAACCCTCATTTAAAAATGATATTCTTACTGGATATCAAACTCTGAATTTACAGGGTTTTTTAATGTTCATCATTTTAAAGTTGTGATTCTATCAGTTTTGCCATATATTATTTCTGATGAGAAATTAGCCATCATCTGTATCCTGATTCTTTATATGTAGTATATTTTTGTATGTGTTAGTGGCCATTTTACAACTTTCTCTTCATTTTTTGGTGTTTAGAAATTTAATTATGATGTTCTGGATATGATTTTCTTTGCATTTATTGTGCTGAGAGTTCATTAAACTTCTGGGATAGGTTACATTTAGTAAATTATTATAGGGAATTATTTCTTCATATTATTATTTCTTCAATTTTTTTTACCTTGTTTCCTTTCTCTTCTTGATGTGAGGCTCAGAGAATATTCAAGTTAGATCACTTAATGTTGTCTCCTAAGTCACTGAGGCCTTGCTTGTTTTATTAAGATATTTTTACTCCCTGACCTTCAGATTTGACAATTTGTCTTGGTCTGCCTTCAAGTTTACTGATATTCTGCCATCTTCAAATTTTTGTTAAGTCCTTTCAGTAGCTTTTTCATTCTAGATTGCTTGTTTTTTCTTTCCAGAATTTCAATTTTTTGAAATAATTTTTATTTTTCTGCTGAGATTTCCTATCTTTTTATCAGTTATGACTTTCTTTTCTTAAAAGTTCATGATCACATTTATAATGGCTTCTTTAAAGGCCTTGTTTGCTAAAATTTCAACATCTTATCATCTCAGAATACATTGCATTTTCCTGGTTCCTCACATTTCTGGTTACATTTGATTATATATTGGACTTTGTGGTTGATACATTGTTAAGACTTTTGATTATGTCTCTGAAATTGCATATTCTGAAAAGGATTGATTTTTGCTTCAGTGGATAGTTAAATCACTATCTGTTCTCTTGAATTTGTGGAGATTTAGCTTTAAACATTGTTAAGGCAAGTCTATTTGATGTAATCTTAGTCCCTAGGGCAAATCCCTTGGTTTTCGTAATCCACATATTTCTAAGATATAGCCTTCTGGAGTTTCTGGGTAAAGCCTGTGGTTCTCCTCAAGCCCTTCTGACTTAGAGGAACTCAAAATTCAATCTGTATCTTCCCTGTCATAGGCAACAATTGTAATACCCTCTTTAGCATGTTTAGCCTTCTAGCCATTACTGTTTTCTAATTTTCCTAGGATCTCTCCCATATATGTGCAGTTTAGGGGTCAGCTAAGGATTTTAGAAAGTTTATACACAGATTTTGGGGCTCACTCCTCTGTGGCATCCTCCTTCTTGTGTTTCCCTTTTCAATTTCTGGCAACCCTAGCTGATTCAAACTCCATCCTCTGACAAGTTAGTTAATAAGACTGACTTTCTACTTGAGCTCTGTCCACCCCATCCCCATTGAACTGAAGTGGGTCTTCAATGACTAAGCCTTATAAAGGAGGGCTCCACCCCGTGCAGTTATTATTTTCAATGATACCCTGCAGTTTCTGCCTGCTTTGGGTTGCTCTCCAGTCTTTTCTGTATTTTTTTTCGATTTGATCCTGAATTTTTAATTTTTTTTCTGATAGGGCTAGTCCAATAAAAGCTAGTACATCATTGCTAGAATTGGAATAATTTCTCAAATGCTTTAAAGTACTCAGAAGGCTAAAGGATCTAACCTAAATTGTTTGCAACAAATGGAGAAGAGTAGAAATAAAAGGTTTCTTAAGGCAGCGGTAGGGAAAATAATAAAGCTATTTCTATATTCTATAAAATCCTAATGAATTTGGTCTATTTAATACGTAAGTTACATATAGAATTTTATTGCAAAGCATTAATATCGTTATTTTTAATAGAAAATGGGCAATCGTCAGTCCTCATCCTTCTTATTAAAACCGTGCCCCTTCATCTTCTATTCTTTTAAAAGTCACAAATTCAGCGTTCTACCTTTATGTTTCTAAGGGCTCTTTCCTGATCTGAACCCAGATTAGCAATTATGTTAAAATTAGTGTAAAGAAAAGGCATTATACAAATTTATTCTATATAGATAGTGGTTAAAATCCTTAATGAGTTATTATGCTAATAAACTACACTTGCTAGATGCAAATTAAACATAAAAAGCATTCAAATTAGTATGTTGATGTTGTTTTTGATTTGTTTTATGTGCTTACACTAGTTAGTTTAATTTTGGAGACTTGCTTTTTCACCTATAAAAATGAGGAGTCCAAGTATGTTAATGGTAAGATCACTTCCAAATACTATGTTTTGAAAATATAAGTTTATCGTATAGCAATCATACACAAGAAATAGAATGTTCTTCAAAAACAATCAATTTCACTGTATTTGCATGTAAGAGCATGTCATTATTGTATGATAATTTATAGTTTAGAGGGAGTCCTTTTGCAAATAAAAAATTGAGGCTTAAAGAAGCTGACATATGATTTTTAGACAGAAAAAATATAAAATTATTCATTGGAACTAGGTTTTTATTTTGTTCAAATGGATATTTAGTCACTCTGACTAGGCTTTAGGAAAACTATTAAGCAGGTGGAGGAGAAGAAACCTACAAAAAAGACTCAGTTGGAGTACATAGAGAGATTAAAAGAAAATTGAGAAAATGGGTTGTCATGAATGCCAACAGAAAATAACATTTCAAGAAGGAAAGAGCAGTCAACATTAGAAAATGACTATCAAGTTAAAGGTACACAACATTCCCTTAACTGTATTCTGACTGTTATCAGTAGAGATGTAAGTTCTAATTTTTAACAATTACAACTGTTAATTCAAATACATAATGATACTTTAATAAAATACCATAAAATAATTTAGCTTTCCAAGAAAATTCATCATATTCAAACTTTATGAGGTGTATTTACCCCTATAAAGCAATTACACCATTGAAATGGCATAAAAATGTTATGATGGAGCTCCAGAAAAACAAGCTTATTATTGTTATTATACCTTCTGATAATATATATACTTTTGTGAATCTAAGTATATTTTAAATAAATTTTGCCACTGAATATCTCTGTAAAAGACAGTAAGAATTTTAAAATTAACAGGATTAACTCATGTGTGCCTTTCTAAGGGGCTACCAAACTTAAAAGAATGTTTCACATAGTGCAATTATATATATCATAATGATTATGCACAAACCATTACATTAAAGAAGAGTCAAAGAAGAAATGATACAAAGTGAGCTCTGAATTCATATGATTATTCCACAGTGATTAGATCTCATGTTAGAGAGCTTTCTCATTAAAACCAGAAGTCAGTGGTCCAGTACATACATACTTTTAAGAGAGGAAAATTCAGTCAGAGAGAGAGAGCAAATGATTGATATGATGTACATATGGAGTCTATTTAAAAACGAATAATATAGTAAAGTCTCCTCAAGTCCTTCTCTGCCTCACTACTCTTACAATTTTCTGCAATTAATGTGTTCTTAAAATTTATGAAAACACAAATCTGGCCAAAAGATGTGAAACAGATAAATGAGAGATATCTTCTGCCTAGTACAGGAGAAATATTTAAGGGTGAGTTAATGTAACTGAGAAATTATTTTCTCCTAGTTTAGAAGGGAAGAGAGGCCCACAGAGAACTTTACATAAGAAATAAAAAGTATATCCAGTTTAGGATAGAAGTACCAAAAAAGTTAAAAACAAAGATAACTCCGAAGTAGATACAGTTGGATGTTTGATGATATAGTTTCTTCTTTGGTTGGCTGTCAAGTCAGCAGCTTTTAAAGTGGAGTATTTAGGGGTACTAGAAGACTTTCCAAGGGCAAGCCAGTATATTCAGCACAGAAAAATTTCAAGGTGTTGAGTGACATTTTGAAATAGAAACTAAAAACTTCCTGTTTCGTATATTAATTTGTTTGAAAAAGATTTCTGTAAAGTAAAAAAATACAGAAATTAAATCTTAATGCTAAACTCTACCTCATTTAAACCAAAATTAGTACTGACCCATGGATATCTAAATTATTTTTTTAAAAGGCTCTATCCATAATATTGTAAGCTGCATTTGTAGTAAAATTTCATTTTTATAGACACTGAATCCATAGATTGTATACTAATCGAATCATGACTCAATTCAGAAAAAAACATTTTATACCTAAAACTTTATAGTCACTGGTTATTTAATAAGGATTGTAGTTTTAATTTGTATGCATATTTTTGATGCAAAAATACTTTGGTGATCAAGAAAAGACTTTCAAACACACATTTCTATTGTATTTGAATTACAATTGTGTGAGGGTGGGGCGGAATATAAATATCGTTCAAGCATAAAATAAAATGATATAAATATTCTACCTATTAAAGCATGAGGTCAAATCACTATGATATTTAGATTCTAACAGATATATTTTTTAAAGTGACTTGACAATATTATTTTAAGTTATGAATATTTACAACACAATATACATATGTCAGTGCCGATGCCCACTCAGGAAAATGAAAACCATTCCTAAAATTTTGAAAAGAGGAGAATTTAATATTGTGGGTTGATCACAAAGGTGCTAGAAGGAATCAAAGAGCAAAGGATGAACAGAGTAGGACATTAGAAAAGCAAAAAGAAAAGAGTAAAACACAGATATCAAGTGTTACTGATGTGTCAGTAGATTGTATCTGCCAGACATATGCCCCTTGATCAGACCTGGAATTGCCAAAAAGTTGCTGCCCGTGCCCTAGCTGCTGGGATCGAGAATCGCCTACTGCCACTGCTGCTGCAGCCACTGAAATAACCATTTAAAGCAGAAGGCTCTTCTCTTTCTTTTTCTGTCTGATATCTTCAGTGGTTTCCCTCTGGTGGAAATTATGGAGAAGCCAGGTGGCAAAGGAGCCTGGGAAATCTGGTTTGCAGATTCCCATCCCTATAAGGCTCACAGTATATAGCAGAGCAGAAAATGGTATGTATGGGTTTAAGAGAAAACAGGTAATGATCAGTACTGTCTGTAAATTGCGCCCTTTACAATTTTCTAAATGATTGCAAAATTAATATGTCAATTATAAATGTAGAGAGGTACATACTTAAAAAATTCCTTTGGGGTTTTATGAAGAAAAAAGCTTGATGGTTACTACAATGGAAGATTTATTTTATATAAAGAACATGACTGGTAGTTTTGGATTTAAAAATAATCTGTTCCTTCAGCCTAATTTTACCTGAGCATTTCCACCACCTGGAAATTAAATCTCTTCATGCTAACTGATTAGCAAATGCTAAATTATACGACAAGAATTTTACTCCCCAAGGAAAATAGATCTGACAATGAAATAAAGCCAGAACCCAGGAAAATGGAAAAAAAGGAAGAATAAGTGGACTAAATTATAAATCTGTAAAATTAGGATAAAGTGCTATACTTAGCATGTAAGTATTAATAGTGAAGTTTCCATGTTAAAATATAGCACCATTGAGAGTCCTCTCTCTCAATTTCTCAACTTCTAGTATAACACTAGGCTTTTTCTGTCACTGCACCCACCCACATGGTTTCATGAGAGTAAAGAACGTTTTTGAAAGTAGACATATAATATTGGAGTATAATAAGATACTATTTAGTAATTATAATGCCAATAATGTCATTTTCTGAGAAATAAAATGCTCCCAAGACTAAACAGAGTAAATCAGCTGCACGGGGCTACACAACTTTCCTAATTTTTATGGTTGACACAAAGTTTGGCAATTCTTTAGTTTTACTAGGTAAATGAATTTCTATGATGGGTATTTTAATTCATCAATGCATTAACAATAGAAAGCATATATTTACTGGGAGGCTTTATAAATATTTTATTTTATTATTTTATTTTATTTTATTTATTTATTTAGAGATGGAGTCCCACTCTGTTGCCCAGGCTGGAGTTCAGTGGCGCAATCTCGGCTTGCTGCAACATCTGCCTCCTGGGTTCAAGCGGTTCTCCTGCCTCAGCCTCCCAAGTAGCTGTGATTACACGCACCCGCCACTACACCCGGCTAATTTTTGTATTTTTAGTAGAGACGGGGTTTTGCCATGTTGGCCAGGATGGTCTTGAACTCCTGACCTCAGGTGATCTGCCCGCCTCAGCCTTCTAAACTGCTAGAATTACTGGTATGAGCCACTGCGCCCTGCCTATAAATATTTCAAAACATACACCACTTAACATGTGTTAATCACATGCCATGGTCAAAGTGCTATGGAGGGATGCAAGTGTGAATAAGACATAGACATTAATCATGAAAACATTCTGTTGATGGCCTCTATGTGCTATGCACTGTGCTAGGCACTAGAGACACAAAGATAAATAAAACATGGTTCTTGCCCTTGAAGAGATCTTGTCTTAATGAGAAACACAGAGGTTAGACTAAACACTTATAATACAATGCACTAGGTGCAATGATAGAGAAGCACTAAGAAAGCAACAAGGAAGGTAAAGGTAGATTTCCTGAAGGAGGAGAAATATAGCCTGATGACAAAATAACAAGTGGTAATTATCTAGGTAAAGAGGGATTGGCAGAAAGTGAAGGACGTCTACTGACAGACACAAGAGTACAAGTAAAGGTAGAAAGGTTAGAAATAGCATGGAAAGCAGGCCAAAATTTAAGAGAATTTTGCAGTACTCCAAGCAAAAGTGATGAGAATCTATCCTACCATACTAATGTTGTGAACAGAATGAAAGACAGGAAATCAGAGATAAAAAGGAGGTAGGATAAACAGAATTTGTTGACTAAAGTGAGGAGAAGGGAGAAGTCTGGAATAATTCATCGGTTCATAGTACAAATACATAAAAGGATGGTTGTGTAACTAATTGGGACAGAGATTGCTGAAAAAGATTTAGAGGAGGAGGACAGTTTAGAATAGGGTGAGTTGGATATGTAGCATTCTGGAGCTCACTGTGAAAGTGCAATAGGAGGTATACATTTGGGAGTCAGCAACCTGTGGGTGGTAGTTGAAATCATGAAAGTACATCAGATTGCCAAAAAGAACACATGGAGTAAGACGATCACTGGGCTAATCTTAGGATGAAACCCAGAGAAAGCTGTCACTTAAGAATTGACAAAAGAAGAAGAATTTATGAAAAAAATAAGAAAGTTTCAAAAAATAAGCTATGACTAGCAATGTCAGAACTATTTGAGATGTTGATGATAAGAACTGCCAAATGTTCACTAGATTGGCCATTTGGGAGTTGTTGGTTACCCAAGCCAGAACTCTTTTGGTAGCATAGTGGGAGAAAAAGCCAGACTGCAAAAGATGATGGAAAAACTCGGATGTGAAAAGGTGAAAATGACATGCATATGTATTATTTTTTCAGAAATTTTAGACGGAGAGGGGAAGAAAGAGATAATAATTGGAAGGGTCATTGGTTTTGATAGAGTTTTTGTTTGTTTTTAAGTTAACAGAGACTTGAGTAAAATTATAAGCTAAGGAAGAAAAAGAAAGAAGGAAAATGTAATATAAGAAAGCCAGTTAATATGTGAAGGATAAATATCCTGGAACAGATTCGACTCCATCAAAAATGATTAAATTGAAAATTGATTTTGATGAGGTAAAGATGTTACTTTGATACTGAATATAATATGATGAGAATGTGTATGTTAATAATAGATAGGCAAGAGAATGGAAAATTGACAAAGATACTTTCTTTTTCCTTCAAATTTCTTGATAAAAATTGGAGATTAAGTATGTTGACAGTGATGAGGACATGTATTACGTAACAGTCTACAGGAGAGTGGTGAAGATTGAAATAGACATCGAGGAAAGGGAAAGTGACTGCTAAATCAGAACAGATAAAAGAATAGATCAGTGGCACTAAAGACTGAGCGGAGGTTTATATGAAACTGACACTTTTTCATTGCTGCTAGTTTACACAACGGTGTGACTTTCTTCAGCTGAGATTGAGTGCCCAACTCTAGGAGCAGAAATGAAAACATTCATATCAAGGTTGAGACATGGTGGATAAACTTGGTAAGGGAATTAAATGAGATGAAAGGAGCTAAAATGATCAAGAAAGCCTAGCCATGATCAGAGACATAAACTTGGATAAAATTTTTGAAATGTTAATTAGAAGATCAAATGAAGTTGAAAAACAGGTGAAGTATGAGTGAAGAAATGAAAGAGTAGGTTAGAAAGACATAACCAGAGACTGAAATACGAAAGTTCTAGAATTTGACCTTGAGGTTCATGGCAGAGTGTTAGAGAAGACAAAAGAAACGAGTTTAAAATAGCTCAAAATGGGGTGAGGGAGGGAGGGTTGAACAGATGAAGCATAGGGGATTTTCAGGGCAATAAAACTCTTTTGGATGATACTGTAATGATGGATACACTGATGACATTAGACACTTGTCAAAACCCATAGAAAGAATGAAATCTAATGTAAACTGTACACCCTAGTTAATAATCATGTATTGATATTGGTTCATTGGCCAGGCAAGGTGGCTCATGCCTGTAATCCTAACACTTTGGGAGGCCAAGATGGGAGGATCCCTTGAGGCCAGGAGTTTGAGACCAATCTGGGCAACATAGAGAGACCTCCACCTCTAAAAAAATAAACATTAAAAAAAAAATAGCTAGACATGGTGGTGCATGGCTCTACTCCGAGCTGTTGAGGAGGCTGAGGTGGGAGGATCCCTTCAGCTCAAGAGTTCGAGGCTGCAGTGAGCTGTGATAGCACCACCGCACTGCGTCCTTTAATTCATTAGGTATTGACCTTTTATTTAAATCCCACATGACCATTCCAAACATTTTCCACACTTTTCAAGCCTCGATTTCTAGTGCCTTCATTTTTTCCATTCTCCTCATGTTCAGTTGTTAAACTCTGTTTTACTGCAAAAGCTGTGAGAATCTAGTGTAAGTCCCTTGTGTTCTTGATATTCAACCTCAAAATCCTTCCATGATTCTCTCATCTTTAGCGACATCAAAGGCATTAGTTATGGATACTGTTGACACATTAATACCCATGTGAGCATAAAAGAGTTTTGAATCCTCATTGAGTCACAGTGTCCATATCAGTGGAATGAAGCTATTGTGAAGATGAACCAAGAAAATGAATTCAAGAATGTGTTGCAGGAAAAACAAATAGATCTTGTTGTATCTGTTGACTCGGATAGATTGGTAAAACTTCCTCAGGTTCTGTGTTTTAAAAATGTAATAAATCCAACACATATTTGGAAGGTAGACTGATAGGATTTGCTGTGGGGAAGTGAGAGAAAGACCAAAGCCGAGAATGATGGTTTCCAGCTTCATCTATGTCCCTAAGGAGATATACCTAATGTAAATGTCGAGTTAATGGTTGCAGCACACCAACATGGCACATGTATACATATGTAACAAACCTGCACATTGTGCACATGTACCCTAGAACTTAAAGTATAATATAAATATATAAAAAATAATAAAAATTAAAAAAAGACCAAAGCCAACAATCTCTTCTAAACTCTCAACCCTTTTTAATTTTATCTTTTCAGCCACAGCAGCAGAAAACAAAAACAAAAACAAAAAATAACAGCCTTTATTTCCATTTTCCCCAGCTCCACTCACTATCTTGTTCCTAGCCACAATTATCTCTTCTCTGGATTGTAGCTGTAGAGGTCCAATTACTCTCCCTTTCCACTCTTGACTGCCTTCAATATATTTTAACACAGCAGCCAGAGTGATCCAGTCATTTTCCTACTAGAAGACTTTTGATGGGTTTCCATCCCACTCAGAGTAAAAACTGTCCTTAAAATTGTCTACATAATCTGCCCAATCAATTCCCTTTGTGATCTCTTTATCTCTCCCTCTGTCACCATGCTCCAAGTTTATGGTACCCCTTGTACTTCCTTATACTTATTGAACTTGGCCTTTTCAATTTCTGTCTCTCCTATCTGCCTAAAATGATATTTCTCTGTCCACCTCATTTTTTTTTCAGCATTTGCTTAAAACTTATTAGAGAGGACTGCCATTGCCACCCTCTTCAAAAGAACAACTTCCATCCTTTGTACTATCTATCTCTTTTATTCTGTTTTATTGTTCTTTATAACACTTATAATTATTTTATTATGTACTAACTTGTTCATTTGTCTTCCTCTGGTAAAATGTAAGCTTAAGTGGTCAGAGATTTCATATATTTGGTTTACTACTGAAGCCTCAATATCTAGAAAATATTTGTACATAAAAGAATGAATGGTGGCCACGTGGCATACATTAGGTAATAACACTCCCCTAATTAAAAACCATTCAATGGGATCTCATTGCTCTTTAATAAAATCAATTAACCTACTATAGCCTACTAAATTTGGACTTTATATAAAATGTTTTTATCTTTGTTGAAAGACTACACTTTGAGCTTTTGTTCCTATTATTTTAAATATTTTGTCCATTAATTAAACAGCTTGTTATATTCAGCTACTCTCACTTTACTTCAAGTTAATTGAGAATGGTACCATTTATTGACATAGAAGAAACGAATGAAGGGAATATTTGGCCAGGAGTTGCAGAATGTGGAATCAAAACTACTATTTTAGAAATGAGTAATAATACCCAGATGCTATTCTAAAGCTTTGCAGGTATTGACTCCTCACATGCTCATACTAATTTGATGAAATAGATAGTTAATATGCCCATTATGTAGATTTAAGACATCAAGGCTTACAGAATTTAAATACCTTGCTCAAGGTCACATAGCTAATAAGTGGAAGAACCAGGATATTAGCTTAAATTGTTTGATTCCATTCTCTTAACAACTATGGATATACCTCTTTGGAGCTATCCAAATGGAAAATGAAATAAGTAATCTAATATATGAGTCTGGAGTTCGGGTAAGGATATGGAATGGACACATGCATTTGAGGCCAATCTGCATATAGATGAAGTTTAAATTGCCCCTTTACCTTTCTTTATCCCTACTTCTCTTTTATTTTCAGTCTCTTTCAAATTCTTTTCTCCTTCCCCATTTCTTAAAAAAGGTATTCTCTATCTTGAAAATAACCTGCCCATGTATTCTAAGCTAAATTAATTAGGTGTCTTTGGTTGCAAATGACAATCCAATTGAACTGAAAAGATAATTTAATTCTCACAAAACTGGCCTATTCAGGGATGAGATCCAGGCTCCTTTCATCAGGCTTTGGTGTCGCTTGCTCCATCTCTCAGGTGTGTTTTTTTGTGTGTGTGTTGCCCCACTTCTCAGGCAGGCTCTCCTCTCTTGGCAGTAAAGTGACTTTTAGTAGCTCTAGGCTTAGATTTCATCCTCTTATCTATCCCAATATAAACATAGATTCTCTTTTACCTGCAGTTCCAATACAGAGCCTCAGCTTTAACATTCACTGGCTCTGACTATGAAGTACTGCGTTCAAGAGGAGGCAGTGCTCTCAATGCCAGTCCTACACCACTTGCCCAGGTGGAGCACTGAGAGTAGGAGTAGCTACACCCAAAACACCTAGAGCAAGCCTCGGGGAGTAGTGAATCCCAAGGAAAAGCGGGATGCTGTTATCAGAGGAAGGGGAAGTAGATACCAAACAGGAAAAACAAAAGATGTCCTTCAGGGGCTTAAAAACAATAGAATAAGTTACAAGGAAACTATCAATAGTTACATGTACACAAAAATTTAAATCAACAGTAATACAAAATCTAATGAACTAAATTAAATTACAAACAAAATGTTAGAAAATATTTGTAAAAGTGTAATGGTGACTTGTTTGTGTCACTGCTTCACTGCTACATGAAGAAGTAAAAATCAACAAGAAAATACTAAGACCCCACTGGATAGATATAAAAGATATGAACTTAGAGTTTCAAAAGGAGAAACTAGTAGGCAGTATAAATCTGAAAGCAAATATATTGCAATGGAGAAGGGCAGTTAATAATTTTTTAAAAAGTTAAGTTTATGAAATATGATTGGTTAGTGCTTTTGTAAAATTAAATATATATTTTATTTTACAAAATAATGTAAATGTGTTATATATGCTTGGAATTATTTTATATGTTGTATTTCATAATAAAGTAGAACATCACCAGAATTTGATGACATACTTGTCATCAATAATAGATTTGACAATACTGCAATTAACACAAAACCCACAAGGAATTTAAAATCATAGCTTGAAACTGACCAAATAACAACTATACTAGCACTGATATAGAGCTTACTTATTCCTGACACAGTCTCACATACTATGTATTTATTACCTCTCAGTACTCAGAATGATAAGTACTACTATTATCTCAATGTTGTAGATGATGAAACAGAGAGAGGTGAAGTAACTTGCCCATAGTCCCATAGCCAAGTTGTAGAGAATTAATGATTCAAATTTAGGAAGTTTGGCTCCAGAATCCAAGTGCTTAACTCCTTTACCAGTTTCCAGAGAAAAACAGAGTTTTAATATAAGTTTTGTCTGCAAAGCATTTAAATAAACCCAGTTACATGTCAGTGAGAAAAACAATACTCAAACAGTTCAGAGATGTTTTTTTAAAACCTGCATATTTGAAGACGGTTCAGATAGGAGTTCAGACAGAGTATGAGTAGAAGACAAAACATAAGATTACATAGAGAAAGATTTGGGGTGTGATGTAAAAGATTTGCATTTCTAAACTTCTCGAAATTCACACTTCTTTCTCAAGCACCTGTGTCTTCTTTCCATAAAAAATAAAAACTTTTAGAAAGGCCTGCAATATATTCTACAGTCTATATCTCACTTCCCTCTTGCATTTAATCACACTCCATTTAGATGACATTCAGCTTTAATCTGCCTAGACTGCCCGTACTCACTTCATTTCTTAACCCTAGCTAAACTTGCACTTTGTCCCATAAGGCTTTCAAACTACTCCCATCTCTTAGTAATCTTGTCCTCTGAGAACACCTATTCCACTTCTTTTCAAATTACCTTTGTGTAATATTACACATCTATCTATATATATCTACATCTATATCTATAAATGGGCATATGTACAATCTCAGGAAGAGAGAACAAGAGAGATGGGGGGAGAGAGAGAACTTCTTTTGGCATAGTCCCCTGTTTTGGAAACCAGAAGACTAAGGTTATGTTTACTTTGTATGCCAAGTACACAGCAGAATGCCCTAAATTCATCCATTTATCTGCACATGTTTTTGAATGCATGTTGTATTCTGGGCACTGTGCCTGGCATCATAGATACAAAGGAGTGGAAGATACAGTTCCTCGGCCTTCAAAGATCTCTAAGTGCACGTGAAAAACAAATGTGTAGATAAATAATTAAAACACAGTGTGAAAAATGCCATAGGGTAATACATACAGGGTGCCATGGCAACCCAGGGGCCGAATGGCAACTTCTGCCTGGGGAGTTGAAAAGATTTCACAGAAGAGGAGAAATTTAAGCTAGGACTTCAGATGAGTAGGAGTATAAGAGGCAACAATAGGGATAATTATAAAAGCATGTTTGCCTTGATAAAGAGTTTGCACTTTATCATTTAGCCAGTACAAATTATAAAAGAGTTTTACAAAAGAGAAAAATGTGATTTAACTTACGTTTAAGAAAGATAGCTGAGGTAGGCCTGAGAATGCACTGGAGTGAGGAAGAGAAAAAAACAAATGGCTTTTTCAACAATCTGGGGAGGAATAATGGAATGTCTAAATTAAAACAACAGTAATAGGAGACTAACAAAAAGAATGAGTTTGAGAAAAGTTAATATTCTATGGCATAATAATAGAAATTGATAACTTGGAGGAGAAGAGAAGGAAGGGTTGAGACTTGGTGAGAAATTTAGCAGAGGAAAATGAGCAGATGAACACTCCACAACAAAAATAGGGGATGCAGAAGGAAAAGCAGATTGGAAAAGGGCAACAGGGACACAGAATTTGGCTATAGGCATTTTGATTTTTTGGTACCTGAGGAACATTCTCATGGAATTGTCTAGGAACAATTAGTCAGTGAGCATCTGGAACCCAAGCGAATAATGTTGAGAATTTCTAAATGTTTGGGAAACATAGGTATTTCTATCACTTCCATTATAAAAACTTCATTGGGAATGTTGGATTAATAGGAAGATCATGCACAGAATGATTATTTAAGGTCCTAAATTGTTCCACCTGAGCATGGGTAAGGAGAACAGGTGTTAATTATTTTTGCTGCGAGGGGAAATAAATTAAAAACTAGAGGGAGGAGAGGGTGAACTTTGGGAAGAGAGTTTAGAGAACCTGAGAATGTGATGAGTTGCCCCCTTTTCCACCCACACTGGAGAGGGGCACGCCAGGGGCAGTTGGGAAGGATCAGGCATTCTTCCCATAAAGTCGAGCCTATCTCTCTATGCCAGCAGAACATGCTGCAGGGAGGCACAATTCCCACCATTCTGACCACCATTTCCTAGGTAGTCAAACTTAGGGTGGCAGGAACACCTAAGATTCCCACGGTCTAGAGAAGGAGGAAGAGCTGGCAAGGACAAAGGCCAGAGGAAATGGCCTCCTTGTGCAGGGAGAGCCCACCACCCACTGGGATCAGGAGAAGGTCCTGTTATGAGGAGCAATGCTTGTGAATGAAGAAAGGTTCTCAGCTGCGTGCCTGAAAGCCATCAAAAATGTTCCATGATCACACAAAAGAGTCTTACATATTTTCATTACTGCAAACCAGCCTTGAAAATATATGTATGGGCCAAGAAAACTTTGCCCACCAAAGAACCTCCCTGCTACAACACACCTGCCAGTGACTGCCCAGTGATAAATGCTTGCAGGCCTTGTGAAATGAGGAGATAGCTTTGCAAAGGGGGAGAGAGTAAAATATGTAAAAAGAAGGGAAGCCCTTATAGAGACTTTAAATTGGACAGTGGCTAAGATTTTCATTCTTACGTGAGATTAAACAAGTAGTAATAGACAGATTGAGTTTCCCAGAGTATGTCAGCTGTACACAGGCAGGAGGTTAAAAAGAAATACATGTATTGTGGTCATAAGAATACATGTTTTGCACATCTGAATGGTGAGTGTTCAAAATTAATCCACTGGATATGCATATAGGATGAAACTAAAACATAGATGTGGGAGATCATACAACCTGTTTGTATATAAGTACAAGAGGAAAACATGGCCAAAAATATTTGTTGTTGATAGGGAAGGATTTTAACACTAATGGGGGAAAAGGATAAAGAGAGCTCTGTGAAAGGAAATAAATTATGTAGATGCAAATGACTTAGTGAATGGTTGTAGGAGCGAGCAATTTTCTAAATTTGCAGGTGATATTTAATTGGCAGACATTGCAAACAGCAAGGAGCAATTCAATCAGATAAAGGACTTGAATCATTAAGTACTTGGCCTAATAGATGGCAAGCACAGATAAGTGGTGAATAATAAGTCTTGAATCAAAACTAAAGAACAGAGAGTGAACATTTGCCAAAGGGAATGATGCCATCCAGGAATGGCTCTCAGATTTAAGGAGAACTTATAGACAAGGACAAACAAAAATTCAGTAAAATATTACAAATAAAAAGATTTCGTAGGTTACAGCTTATCCAGCTGAAGCTGTTATGAGAAAATCTGATAACTTAAGGATAGATGAATCCTGAAATCCACTGTTGGCTATTGAAATGCCATTTGTTACCTAGAATTTCATCTATCCCTGATCATGGTTTGGAGATAAAATTAATGAGTAAGATAACATCCAGGCATATAAGAGGTTACAGATTTGGGTGAGGATACTATAAATAACTTTTAAAGGGCATTTCAGATATGAAATTCTCTATGTTCTATGGGCATAATTGTGAGGTATTGTGTTTAGATGGCTTGGTCATTTTTATTTAACATGCCAGTTCTAGTCTACGTTAGTCTGGAAATTATAAACATAGAGAAATATGCTACAAGTAAAAGAGAATGATAAAAATTTATTATAGCCTAGAAAGGTAGTTGATGCAATATAGAATATATTTCCTCTTTCTCTGTTTTTGCAATGGTGAGTACTTTACTAAATGAAAAGGTTAATTTTGATATTAAAGAGAAATGGAAATATCCTTTAGGACAACATTAAAACCACAAATGGAACCTTTAAATATTCACTCACTCTAGCAACCAATGTTCCAACCTCATTTAAAGGATTTTTTTTAACTTGACATACAAATATTCAGAATGAATATTTGGAAGCAGAGTCATACCTTGAAAGATAACTGTGGGCTTACTCTTGCCTGCCATTTAGATACTTCAGATTTCAGTTGTTCTAAGTCTCAATGATCCTGAGTTTTATTTTTGTAATTTGGTAATTTTGTATTGGCAGGCTTTAAAATAAGTAAAGGTTTCCTTGACTAAGAACAAAAAAAAAAAATCCAGAGACCTAACAAGGCTCAGCTGTGTCCAGGTAGGAAGTGACTGCAGTTTGGCTTCAGAGGCTCCCTCTAGCAGTGTGAGGACATCTGAGTGTCTCTCTTACTCATTTTACATTTCATTTGATACTGCACAGAATCACTAGGAGAACAGCCAGAATTGATTTACTTCTCATAGAGACAAACTGTTTCTGGGAGCTAGTTATCTTCTTATTAACAAAGAGCTTACATTCCCCTCCCCTGCAGAGCTCCTAAAACATCTATAATAGCTACATTAAGTGAATTCTACAATGATTGAAAATTTTACTATAATGAAGATAAAAATTCATTCAGTTCTAGTTCTTTTATCCTTGATTTGCATTTGATTGAAATATGTATTTGCAGTTTGGGCATTTCAGTCAGCGATTGCTTCTGTATTCTCTGCCCATAAGCAGCCTTCAGATGGCCTCTTAGAAAATTAAAGAAGTCTCTACATGACTGGAAAACTCTTTCTGATGGTCTGTTTCTTCAAAGATATAGCATTACCTCTTGGGAATTATAGAAACAATATATTTTTAAGCCTCTTCTAATGCTACAGATAATTCCTAAACTACTGTAATTTATAACTGGTACATTTTTTCCCCACTTAGCATTCAATAAGCATTTATTGGGGCCTAATATGTAGGTGGAATTTTGGAGAATACATAAAGTATAGAACACAGAGTTCTTGTTCTTCAAGAGCTAAGCAGCTATATAGAGAAGAGAGAGACAGAAAGACAGAGAGAGAGAGACATACCCACCACTTGCTTTACTATCTATACTTCAACTTTTGATGGACTCATCCCATCTTATGGATTCAATTATCATCTATAAGTAGACCACTTCCCTAATTGTTCCTTTTACCCAGGCCTCTCACCTGAACTACAGACTTTTATTTCTCACAATGCCTTCAGCATTTTCCATTTCTAATGGGTACCTCAAACATTAAGTGTTCAAAACTGAATTCCTGATTTCACCCCTTTCCCCCATCCTGGTCTGTTGTAGTGTATGGCAACTCCAGTTTTCAAGTTACTCAGTGCAAAACCTTTGAATTGTCCTTGAATTCTCTTCTCTCTGTCGTGCCTTATATACAATGCATCAGTAAATTTGTCTGGCTGTAAATCTGAAATATACCATAAATATAAATATGATCACACCACTCGAAAGCCACTATTTTCTGTCTTTAGGACTATTTCAATGGCCCTTCAACTGCTCACCATGCTACTGCTCTTTTTCCTATAATCTATTTTTAACAGAGCAGCCAAAGTGATTGTTTTAAAATGTCAGATCATATTACACTCTCCCTATAACCCTCCAATAGTTTTCCTTCAACTCAAATTTACATAATTGCCTATAATGCCTTATATGTTCAATTATATACATATACACTTACCACCATGTCTGTGAAATCCCTTTCTCCTACTTCCCTAGTATGAGTATTGCTTAGGTATAAATCAGAACTCAGAAAAATAAGAGTAAGAATTAAAAAGGACATATGTGCTGAAAAAAAATAGAGCAATGAATAAATACCATGGAAGTAATTAGGAGGAAGAGATTATACAGAAACCATAAGGCAAAAAGTTAATCAAATTTATCAAGCATATTATAGGGGACATGGCCAACTCCACAATTTGTTCACCTATAATCTCAGGCGAGCTATTTACCTTGTCTGAGTCTCAGATTTGGCCTCAGCGAAAGGAAGCTGGTGATACATCATGAGCAGGGTTGTAGCACAGCTGGCATATATGGAGGTTTATCCCACACATGTGGGCTGAAAATATTAGAACCCAAGCTACCAAGGTCAGAGGGCCTGACTAAGAGCTTCATATGAAAAAAAAACCTTTAAGTCAATGACAAAATGGGAGAGACTTTTTTTTCAGGTGTATATAGCCAAGAATCTATTCCTTGAACACTAGAATTGAAGGTTATATAAAAGCACTTATTACTACCAAATTGCAAAGAACAAGCAGAGCAAGTAAGTTGAGAGAGAGAGAGAGAGATCTTTCTTGGAGAACATTTTTGGAAAATGACTGTGGGCAAAGCAGTGTGAAAATATTTAGGGAGACAGAAGACTACGAAGATAAAATACCTATATCAAGAAGTTTATATTGAAATTGAGAATATAAAACAGATATTATGGGATAAGTCCCATAGGAGAGATATGGAAAAACAGATAAATGAAGGATAACTGTAAACTCTAGGGAGGAAATGTCACAAACTCAGGTGAAAACACATTAGAAAAGGAAAACTAGGTATTTTTCAGTATATATAATCAGGCTGGAAGATAAAAGCTGGTTCAGAGACTAGTGAAAACTAAATTGTTCCTATAAGGACTTTAAAATGAGATCAGCATGTGAGTAGGCTTGGAGGCCTGCTAAAGAGGGAGCTAGGAGAAGGAATAGCACATGGTTTCTGAGAAACAGTGTAGCAATAAGACTTACTATACAGAAACTAAACTAATAATAATGTTTTTGTCACTATTGTGCTGCCAGAGACAAAAATATGTTGAAATAATGAAACATACTAATTTTGAGAAATATCAGTGTGGCAAAACCCAAGAAACACTTTTCAAATGAATATACTCAAATTGCAAGATCAAACATCTATTAATTATAATAGGTGAGAAAAAGGAAATATTCAAAAGAATCCTTCAAGGCGAAAATATGTAGAGTACCTTCATAATCAATAAACACTTATTGAGCATCTATTCATGTGCTATCAATGTGTTAAAAATACAAAAGGGACAAAAATAATTATTGCTCAAAATTCTGTGCAGTATTTAGAAAGATTGGGTACGGATAAATGTGTATTTATCTAAGATTACATTACATTATGATAAGGTTTATGGAAAAAATGTACATACCTGTGTATATGTAAAAATAGAAAAGAGTCTAAAAGAACTTTTTCAATCTCAAAACAGTGTTTACATGTGAGGAAATGTAGCAATGACTGTTAATTGTTTATAAATATCTGTTCTCTCCTTTCTTAGTAATACAGCTCCTGAATCATAATAGCCAGATACAGACTTCCCACAATATGAATTTCCCAGTTTCTCTCCTTAGCTAGTGTGGTCATGTGACTAAATTGTAGCCAATGATATTCAAGCAGAAATATCATGTGATGCCTCTGAGAAATGTTCTTAAAGGAAGGATTTTTATTCTTATTCTTATCTTCCTCCTTTCTTCTGGCTGGAATGTTAATAGGATGACTTGTGTTCAAGCAGCCCTCTAAAGACATGAATTGGAAGCTATGTACTGAGGAGCACAGAGCAACAGGAGAAAATAAGTAAAATAAGTTTGGTTCTTAACTCTGGAAGCATGATAAAACTTGGACAGTCAGCCAGGAAACTTCTTGCATGTTGATTTTTAAGCCAGTGATATTTTGGGTATTTCTTTTACCTGCAGGAAGAAAATAGGCTGATTTTATATAATTTGACCCTTTAAAAACTAGAATATATTAATACATAGTTTTTACAGTTCAGTGTTTAAACTTATTTATTTTTCATCTTAGTTTTGCTTCCCTATGTTTTATAAAGGGTAAACTTATTAGCCGTTCTGTGGTATATAAAAGTTCCACTTTTATGTTTTGTTTTTATATTGGCCCAACTTCCATGTTCAGCTAAATACACTAACATAATTTAAATTACTGCATTTCACTGGGAATCCAAGTTAGAAAATTCCTTTTCCCACATTTTTAATACCTAAAACTTGGGAAATGAATAACATTTTAAGTACCTGAAAATAATATTCACTGACTTACCACGTGTAAGCCCTGTCGAAATATTTATTTTCCTATGTCTCTACTGAGCTTGGAAGATATTTTAAAATGATTCCATTAAAGAAATTTTTAAAATTTTTGAAATATCTATTTACTTAAGATGTTGAGGAAAACATAAGCATCTACCTTTACCTTCCACTTTTTAGATCTCATATGATATGACAAATAAATAGGAAATTAGAGGAAATTTTACAACAGTACTCTAAATTAACTAAGGGTACCCTCCATGAACCAGGAATTGGCAGATTTCAAAAAAGCACACTCCTAAGAAATTGCTGTTTTTCACGTGACCCTGACAAAATCCATTAATTGTCTCTAATTTGGAAGGGTACAAACTGCAGAAAAGAGCAGGGTATGAGCTCAGCAGGAAGCATAATATTTCATTGCCAAGTTGCTGTTGTGGCTCAGTAGCAGCACTTCTGTTATCTTCTGCATGGCTTCTCACTCTTCAGCAAGCAAATTAGGACTCATTCACGTGGTGATCCAGGGTTCCTGGCACAGCAAGATAGATGGCAAGCCATTGTGCCAGCCCTCCAATGCTCTGTTTGTATCGCATTGCTTTTCTCCCATTGACCAAAGCAAGTCCCTGGCTAATCTCAGAGTTAAAGGATAGGGAAATAGACTGCACAAATTGTTGGAAGAGCTGAACAGTACATTGCAAATGGGCAGGAATACCAGAATAGGAAGAACTTTGTGGCTATCTTATGTAATCTGCTATGCTGATCAGTTACACTAATAAACCAAGAGGAAAAATGAAGGATAATAAATTCAAATACCTAATAGAGATCAGGCTGTTAAGATATAAAAGTGAAGTTGGGTATAGTACCTATGCACACAATGTGCTTGAATTGTGAGCGCTGAAGTGAATTGAAGATCTAATGAACTTTCCAAGGGGGCACTGTCTCTCAGATTCAACAAGTTGCTTGAAACAGACTCCAACAATTTTCACATGAAATTGTAAGTTTGAATTTCTATGTAGACTCTACTAATTTTGAATTCTGGCTGAAGTATTTTAAAACTGCGGTTGAACATAACCACATCTGTAAGTTACTTATGAATCATGGACCATCAACAGGTGAGTTTTGATAGAGAAGACTGAAAGGATAACATTTTACAACTTTTATATACATATATATACACACACACATATATATGTGTATACATATGTATATATATATGTATACATATGTATATATATGTGTATACATATGTATATATGTGTATACATATGTATATATGTGTATACATATGTATATGTATACACATATATGTGTATATATACATATGTATATATATAACTTTAATATACAATGTTATATTATTAAATATAATATAAATAGTACAATTAATATATATTTTATATAAATTTGTGTCCTATAGACAGTGAAGACCCATAGGTTAATTACAAAAATTGAATAATACATCATGTGCCCCCAACTCCAAAATTTATATACAACATAAGTAATACCTAACAAATTACCAGATTAAAATACAATAAAATTAAGATGAATAACATTTTAAACAAAGACAAAATCTCAAACCACTTGGAAGTAAAAATAGCAAATGAGCAAAAACTCTCATACACTGTTCCTAGAGCAAAGAGGAAATAAAAACTAAAAGTATAGACTATTTAGAAAATAATGATAAAAGTACTACATGTAAATTTTTTTCAAACTTTGCTTACAGAAACGTGTTCATCTTTAAACTCTACTTAATTACTAAATTAAAATAATGAATCAAGCCTTCAACTCAATAAACAAAATATGAAGCCATTAAAGCTTGAGTTAAGATGCATTAAAATCTGTATTTTAGAATTCATAAATCAATAGGGTTAATTGAAGGGAAAAAACAGTTCTTTGAAAAGATAGAAAACAAAAACAAGCCTTGGGCATGTCTGCTTTTGGAAAATGGAATGCATAAATAAAAGTATCAAAAAAATGTGTACACCACAATTAAGAAAAATTTTCACAAGCATGATGGAACAGTAAGTACAACTTTATCCTAATTATTTGAAAGAAATATATGACATGAATTATTATCAAGGAAAACATCCCGTCATTAAAATTGACCCAAGAAGAAATAGAAGACAATTAAATATATGTCCAATATGACAAAAAATGTAATTTGTTTACAAACAAATTAATAATGGTATCTCCTGCCTGTTTTCTTAATTTCAGGAAAGCGTAGGCCAAATGATTAAGACATTTCATAAAAGTTACCCAATTAATTCTGAAGAGCTAGAATAATTCCCAAAAGAATGGCTGAAAATGAAATCACATACAAAAAAAGAAAAAACATTCAATATCACTTTAGTAGTGGTAATAAAAATACTTATTAAGTGGTCATTGAATTCTTTTACAAAATTCTTTTGGATATGAATATCCAAAAATCTTAAATGTCCTTTCATATTTAATCCATCAGCATATTAGAATATAGTAAAGTATTACCAAACAGGGTTTATTACAGAATGAGCTTCATTCAACCAAAAGATAACAGGAGAATCTTTGGCAAAATATCTAATAGTAAGCTAAGTTGGAGACATGGATTAGATAATAATACGAAATCATCATGTGTTCTAAAAATGAATGAATGGTATTAAAAAATCAACAGAATAGGGGAAAGTAGGGGAAAATAGGATATTGTAATGCACTTTAGGGAATAAGTGGAAGTAACAGATTTTATTTAAAATTTTCAAAATGTTAACTGGAAAAAAAGGAGTAAAAGCATTATAAAATTTTTAAATATTGAGGTTAAAAACTATAATAAAAGTACAAATCTTTCTAGATAATAAAAGAAAAACATACCAAAGAAAACATGCTACATAGAAAAACACAGTAAATATAACAAAATCTACGCAATAATAAATAACATAAAGAATAGATTAAATAAGATACATTTTTGGGATATGGATCAAACAGTACACCCTCATAATATGCCATTTTCTCAAGCATACATGGAACATTGACAAAAGTCAATCATATATTGATTGGCCTCAAAGAAAATACTATTAAGTTCCATTTAAGTACTTTGTATTACAAATAGTGTTCCCTCATCAAAATACAATAAAACTAGAAATTTAGAAGAATAGTAAGAGAAGGATTTTCACCTGAAATTAAGAAATCATCATGTTAAACAACTGTAGAAAAGAGAAAAAGAAACAAAAATTATCTTTAAAATTAGTGGTAATAAAATACTATATATCAGAATCTGTAAAGAATACTTAAAGACATAATTAGTAGTCTTGGCCCTCCCCTTCCTTTCCCTTCCCTTCCCTTCCCTTCCCTTCCCTTCCCTTCCCTTCCCTTCCCCTTCCCTTCCCCTTCCCTTCCCTTCCCTTCCCCTTCCCTTCCCCTTCCCTTCCCCTTCTCTTCCCCTTCCCCTTCCCTTCCCCTTCCCTTCCCCTTCCCTTCCCCTTCCCTTCCCCTTCCATTCCCCTTCCCTTCCCTTTCCCTTCCCTTCCCTCCCTTCTTTTCTTCTTTCCTTCTTTCTTCTCCGTCTCCCTCCTGTTTTTCCTCTTTCCCTTTTTCTTCGACCCTTTCTTCCTTCCTTTAGCATTTCTTCAATCCTTACTTTCTCCCAAGCAAACCTGGAATCTTTACATTTTAATATTATTTAAAGGCCAAATAAAATCAAATAATATTTAAGAAAACGATCAAGAAATTTCAAATATTTACAAAAATTTATTCTCTTGAAGAGCAAGAGATGGAAATAGTTTAGTAAGTTAGATAGGCAGAAGTAGACCTAGTACTTGGGAAATGCGTGCCAAAACTCTTCAGTAACTATTTTCCTTTTGCTTTCTGTAGAAAATATTTGAAGTTGAAATCAAAGCATTTCCTGAGGTAATAAGTGAATTACTACAAGCAATATGTACAAAACATGAAAAACAGAGGTGACATTTAGTTTGGAATTGTCATATTCAAAATCAGAAATAAAATTTTCATTCTGATAGAGCAGTGCGTTTGATTTTATTCTCAGATTAAATTACAGAATGGACTATTAATCAGATGTGTTTTAGATGATTAAAACAGTAGTTCATGTTTTTGATAGCATTAGCTATTCAGGATCAAATGAATATCTGATTAAATATGTATTTTGAGTTCAATAATGCCTTTTACAAAGCACTTTAAACCCTGTAGACAAACGTGGCTTGATGGCAGTGTAGTAAGGAATATTTATAGGTGATTGAAAAGCCATATCTAAAGTGTTAACTAGTGAGCTATCATCAAAGTGCATAGAACTTTAGAGGCATATTGCCATACTTTGAACTTGCCAATGTATGTTTCATCAATACTTTACTAGTAATGTGAATGAAGAATTAAAGGCTTGCTTCTCAACTTCTGAATGGCTCAAACCTGGTAAAATAAAGTTGACATAATGAATGAGAAGTATAGATTACAGTAGATGTGAGAAATGCAAAAGAACCAAAGAATGAAATTAAACAGACAAATATAAAATCTAACATATGGTTTAATTGCATAAGACTATGTGGGCTACTAGTTTGATAGTGTTTATTTTAAAAATATTTTTAAAATTTTATTTGACCTTAAATTTAGCATAAGGCAGTATTAAAAATCACCTAATAAAAATGATTCAGCCTCCAATTTTATTTAAAAAGTATATAATTTATATCAGTTGAGGAAACTGATTATTTAGATTTTGTTCACAGGAGAATGACAAGTATTTCGAGGGATAGAAAATCATATCTTTGGAAAAAGTTTGAAAGCTTGTCATAGGGCAGATCTATTTAGATTGATAACATAACGTATGGATGACAAAACTAAGACATCTAATAAAGAGTACAGGGAAGCAGGTATCGATTCATTGTAAAATCAAAGTTTTATAATAATTAGAATATTTCAAATGCAAATTTTTCATCTTAGAAAAAGCAATTGGACTTGGTGTAATGTTAAAATAATGCATGTAAAACACATGACACTTAGTATATAGTAAGCACTAACTAAATGCATACTATTAATCTTACCAATATAATGTTCTTAGCATTATATTCAAGAATAAATTAGATCTTTACATATAATCATTTATTTCAGATTAAATTTAGAGTAAACGTATTTCAATTTCTCTAAGCTTCTAAGATTCAGTGATTATATTGCTTATTAGTCATGCTCCATTGTATGATCCATCCATCTTCTTTTCATGACTTGAGAGAATGCAAATCTTGTATCTTCTCTCAAGGAAAATATTATGACTACATAATTAAAATAATTTAAAAAATGTATTTATATTCCAGTTTTAGTGCTAGTCCTAATCAAAATTTAAATAATCATTTTACATTAAATATTTGACGTATAATATTTTGTAATATATTGAATTTACTATAGTAGATGCCTAATTATCTTAGCTATTTGCAAATAATGTAAGCGTAAATATACTGATAAATCAAGAACCTTACTTTAATTATTGACATAATTATTCAGGATATTAATCTTTTATCATTGCTATGAAACAGTCAATTTTCATATTGCCATTTTCTTTTTATTATTTAAATGCCTCTGTCTGTTGGGAATGCGGACAAAAAGATGGAAGAGATTTATAATAATTAGGTAATGTAAGTTTAGTCGGGGCTCCATCTTTATTTATTCATATATTCATAGCAAGTATTTATTGACCATGAATTCTATGCCAGAAAATGTGATATGTAACTTTTTTAAAAGTCACAATCCTTGCTTTCATGGAGCTTATGGCCTAGTGGAGGAGTCAAACATTATTGAAAAGATCATATAAACATATGTAAGATTACAACTGTCATAGTGGCTAGGAAAGTGAGGGATGTAAACTTCTGATAGTGTAAACAATAATTATTGTTCCAGTCAAAGAGATAGTGGATAGCTTCCCTGCGAAAATGAAAATCAAGCTGACATATAGATATAAATGAGTGTTTACTCGAAGTTTCAGGAGGGTCAATCCAGACTGTGGGAACAGCATGTACAAAGACCATGCATCAGGAAGAACTGCTGGAAGGGAAAATGGTACAGTATGAATATGTTGAAGCAGGTTGGGGATAGCCTACCTAAAGGTGTATAGACCATATTTTTAATCTTTCTCCTAAGAGCCATGCAAATTCATTGAAAATTTTTAAAGTGTGGCAGGAGACAGGATCAGATTTGCTCTACAGAAAGACTGCTTTGGCTACAATAGGGAGATTGAAGAGGAAGAAAGGTAGATTTCAGGTAGTCTTACAAGGAGCTGGAGCCTAGGAAAACAATGAAAGCTGGAAATAGTAGAGAAATGAATGGATATTAGGATTCTCAGGAGGTAAAATCAATAGTGATAGATTTGATAGGGGGCATAGGCTGGTGAAGATAATGAGGCTAACAAGTTTTATGACTTATATAAAAAGACACCATTCATTAAAGCAAGAGATGTTGGAAGAGGACTGGTTGAATATCATAAGTATGATGTTGGCCATGTTAAATGTTAAATTTGAGGTATTTTTAAGTTATTTAGTAGAAATGTCAATTATGTAGTTGAATAAATCAGTCTAGACCCCAGAGCTCAGATACACATCTAGAAATAATACATTTGTAAATCGTGTGTAGATGGGGACAATAGCAGTAATGAACACAGATGGAATTGCCTAGGCAGAAGAGCTCAAATGAGAAAAGGATGTAGGCGCAAGTCCAGAGAACTGCTAACATGAGCTTGACAAAGGAACTGAGAAAGAGGTGTATGTTATGTCATGAAATTCAAGGGAAAGTTGTGTTTGTGATGGAGGGAGAAATCATCAATGCTAAATGTCAAGAGACCTGATCAGATGAGCTTTGAAGTATATCCACTATGTTCAACAATACAATAAATAAGAAGTACTTTTTCCATGAGGAATAGGGTATCCAACAATAGGGGGAAAAAAGAGTTTTCTCAGAGTGACTGGGATATATAAAAATGGAGAGAAAATGTGGTAATGTGGAGTAACCAGAGAGTAGAGGGAAGGGCTCAATCTCTTTGATTTCATTTGAACAAGAAACAAAGAATCTTTTAATGGGAAATCTAGTTAATAGGATGATGTTGAGTGCATGAGACAGGAACTTAAGTATCTGAAATAGAGAGAGGTTGATACGTTTACTGATGGAAGGTTAGCCTTAGGAAAGGGGACAGCTCCTGTATTGTGGAAGCAAATAAATAGAGTAGACTGGGTATGGGCTATAGGTTGGAACGTAGAAATAAGTATGATTTTTAATCTCTCATCTTCTATGTTCTCTATATAATAACAGTAGGATTAAAGACGTGACAAGTCATTGTAAAAAGTGGACAAGTGAGTTGACCAAATAAATAAAAACCTAAGAAGGGTAAGAATAAATAATTGTCTTTGATTATTTCTGGTTATGTTGTTTATTGATATTTAGGAAGTTTTAGAACTGTCTTTCTGAATTAGTGGTCCTTGGCCTTTTATTTTTATTATACTTTAAGTTTTAGGGTACATGTGCACAACGTGCAGGTTAGTTACATGTGTATACACGTGCCATGCTGGTGTGCTGCACCCAGTAACTCATCATTTAACATTAGGTATATCTCCAAATGCTATCCCTCCCCCTCCCCCCACCCCACAACAGGCCCCGGTGTGTGATGTTCCCCTTCCTGTGTCCATGTGTTCTCATTGTTCAATTCCCACCTATGAGTGAGAACATGCGGTGTTTGGTTTTCTGTCCTTGCTTGGACTTTTTTAAAATTTTGCTTCAGTGCAGCACCTCTAATATAAGAAAGGACTACCACATACTCATTATCCATTACAGTGTTCTGCTGTATCTTTGATTCTGAAAGATGGAGTGAAGCACCTCTTTAGGAGGACTATACAAAACTCAGAGACGGGAAAGAGAGAGAGAGAGAGAGAGTGTGTGTGTGTGTGTGTGTATTTGTTAGAAAAAGTTCATTATATGATTCTGATATGCCTCCCACAGGGAGGCTAGAAATTTCTCCTTGAAAATGGAATAGCCAAGTGTTGAAAATAGACCAGAATTTAGGAATTTGTTTATAGATATATGACAAGTAATTGTTAAATTTAATAAATAGTTTAGCACATACAAATAATCAGCTCCCTTTTCCTAAATAAAAAACTTTAGATATTTTTATTCTATTTTAAAAATTCACTTTGTGATATTTAAAATTATCCATTATTAAAATCAGTAACCACTCCAATTTATAATCATTTAAAAGTAAAACATAAAATTATTTATTAGAAAAATATTTACGAACATTTTATAAATATTATCAACATGTTGTCAGTAAATTCCTCCTCAGGTGGAATTTTCTGAGTTTGGTTGAGTCATTAAATGCTTTGGGTCACTAGTGATCAATTAGTAAATAACTGATCCATAGTATTTTAATGGCCTGAAAAAGTAAATGCATCTTCTGAGCACCTAATTGAATCTTAGAGAGTTATTTATTCATCATTAAAATCAAGATAAATGAGTCAGCTCACAATAATGAAACTGAACAGTTACATTCATTTCACAAATAGATTAAACTAAAGCTCAGAAAAGACAGGACAAGGGAGTTAAACATCCAGGTTACATTTTCCATCTGAAAAGACCCAATTCCCAATATCTTGCTATAAAAATTAAATAAATATGTGAGTTTGAAAGCAATATTCTTCTGCAAGTTCATTTTCATATAGTGTTATTAAGTTTAATACCATTCAGTTAATAATTGTAGATCCATGGTACATATACTAATATGGTCTTGTTATAATGTAAATAGTACAGTTTAAGCAGCAAAATTTCACACTTTTAATATAAAAAATTTCCTAGAACCAATTACCCTGAGTGCCTACTATATGGTTCATTTGGAAAATGAATGTTACCTGCAATATGGTAAAATGATTATGAGCACAGCCTTCGGAATAAGAAAAACATAGCTTTAATATCTGACTTCTGTACTTACTAACTGAGATCTGAACAAGTTACTTAAACTTCTAAGGTTTAGTTTCTCCACTTACGAAATGCAGAGGAAAATACATAATTCATAGTTCATTGTAAGGGCTAAGTAAAAAAAAAAATACTTAAATACTTAGCACGGGGCCTAACAACAAATATATATGAACTTGGTACACACAGACATACAAACACATACCCACACTGCTTAACTTTAGCTAGAATACTTTTAAAAGCATTATTATTTTGAGACTAGATTCATCCAAGTTGGTTTAGCATTCTACTAGGGATGTTACTTTTCATATCTTTCTTGGTTTTTGTTCCCAAAAGCTATAAACACAAGTTCTATCTTCTTTCCTGAAACAATTAAAAAGAAAATACGAGAAAATGTTCAAAAAATAGTTTACTAGTGATTGTGTTTGTCTGGAAGGGACATCCTGCAGCTTTAATCACAGCTGAAGATCATTATTTCAAAAAAGACACACCTTTTAGATATTTAAATATGTATTATCATATTATGCAGTTTAAATGTGAAGTCATCTACCCTCTGCTTTGCTGAGATTCTGTTATGTTTTAAATAAATAGTAAATGCTGTAGTTAAGGGTGCTATCACTGAGAATCTAAGAAGACACATTAGAAAGGGATTATTACTCCAAGAAGAATTCTCTTTCCTTAATCATTAATAGTTCATTAAAATATTTCTGAAGTTTATACAATACAATCATAGTGGTGACCTTTGGCATATGACACCTTAGTGCTGTAAAAACTCTAACAAATCTGTTTAGAGCCCAATAATATAAATTTCTATGAAGAGAAATATAAACCAATGGTAAAATGCCATGTTGAAGTTTCTAAATAGCCCACCTAATAATTTACATGTTGAGAACATATTGAATATCTTGGGAACATGTTCCTAGAAAGGATTCTCCAGTATAAGCTTTTCCTTTACTATTAATGATGGCTTTGATAAAATAACCCACGAAAAAAGACAGTTTTCTCCCTGTGTTATCAGTGTCTGAAATATTCTTCACTGATTTTCCATGCGCTGATAATATGAACAAGGTAATTTGTCTGACTCTGGTGGGGCAAGATTTTCAGTAAGAAATGCAAAATTCACACATGGCTCTTCTGTAAGAAGTCTTTGCAGTGTTTCAGTTTGTATAAAAAGATTTATATTGCCTGAGGCATCTATTTTTTTTTCCTCCAGGCAAGCTGAAGTGGCACAAATGAAATTATTTTTCACACTGTTAATGTATTCCTTTCTCTTTCAATTTCTCAGAGAGCCGACATAGGGATTTCTGCTTTAACCATCACTCCAGATCGTGAAAATGTGGTGGACTTTACAACACGTTACATGGACTACTCAGTGGGGGTACTACTTCGAAGGGCTGAAAAGACAGTGGATATGTTTGCCTGTCTTGCACCATTTGATCTCTCTCTATGGGCTTGCATTGCTGGCACAGTCCTTCTGGTGGGTCTACTGGTCTACCTCTTGAACTGGCTTAATCCCCCACGATTACAAATGGGATCAATGACATCTACTACTCTCTACAACTCCATGTGGTTTGTGTATGGATCTTTTGTACAACAAGGTAAGGAGCAAAAGTACATTCTAGTATTTAAAAAAAAATAGAATGTGATGTTTCCAAAGCCATGTATTCAGTTAATAAGGTTCTGTATCTGACATCAATGAGTGTTCTAAAGGGTCCTCACAGAAATGCTCAGAAAAGAACATTTTCTACTCCCTCCTAGTGGATCTCAGACATACCAGGTTTCCAGCAATAATGGTACATTGTCTTTTGATGTAAGTTTAAAATCATCAACAAAGGAAAAGTGAATGTCAAAGGTAAAGCTCACAGAAAACATCAAGATCAGATTTTCCTCTCCAAACTCCGACTTTCTGAGAAATAGCCTTACAAGGATGAAATTACTTATTACCAGAGAAGTTACTATTTAATTATTTACATATGTAAGAAATGTTAGGACTTGTTCTTTGTTCAGAGACATTATTTCATGCATTAAAAATATTGACATTGAAAAGACCTTGGTTAATTTGAGACTGATGAGAAATTTTATGTTTTATCTTTTACTTTGATATGTAATCTTTACTGGTGATTTAACTTACAATTTCACTATTTTCTAAAGAATGTCTTTGCTCTGTTATTTAATATCCAATCTGCCCAACTCTTTAAACTTGTCTGATTAATTATTTGGCTCTCACTGTTTCAAAATAGAATAATATTTATTGCATTCCTTACTTGAGACTATTGCCTCATAGAGAATGAAATAGTAAGAAAATTGATAGTCTCTTGCAAGCTCTACACATATATTGAAGAGGAGAGATGTTTGCTACAATGGAGACATTATACTTTTGTGCTAATATTTACAACTCTCAATAACATCTTACTTTTTATTCCTATTTTCTGTGGGACCTTCCATTTAACTTCATTTTTCTATTCTAATTTAATCAAAGATTAGTCTAGAACCTTCATCTGACTTGCTAACTTCTAATCTAGCCCTTAAACCTTTTGTAAGCATGCTTTTCCCTCCACCTTTCCATATCCAGGGCTCTAAGCTTACCTGTTACTGTATATTTTTCACAGACACTTTTAGTTCATTCATTAATAATTAACTCAGTAAATATTTAATCCACACTATCTAAGTAGAACTTTGCTAAGCACTGAGTGTATGATGGTGAGCAAGAGGGTCTTTGCCATCATTGCGCCACAACAGAAGTCTAATGAGACACGAACATGTAAACACAGGATTACAATTGTGGGTAGAAAGTTCTGTGATAGGATAAGCATAGACTGTTAGGAGATCATAGGTGTAGAAGTGCTTAATATATGTTAATGTCGCAGAGAAGGCTTTTTAAGTTAACACTTTATACAGAGAGACAGAGTTAACTATGGAAAGAGCTTCTTGAGGAAGATGAATGGAGAAAAGGAGACATAAATGGTTAGGACGGAATTTCAGACCAAGAAGTGAGAGAGAAATTAAGATAGTCCAAGCAGAGAGGATCTAGTAAAGATGAGGCTGAAGCTGCATTTGTTATTATAAGGGGTTTGAACAGATCCTTGAAATGATCAGATATTTAAAGATAATAAATGGGAAAATACAGATGCAAATTTTACTCTAGAAATATTCTGGTTATAATGTGGAGAATAGATTGAAAAAAGGCAATGTGAAAAGTGAGACAAGTTAGAAGACTATTACAATAACTGAGCAAAGAGTTGATGGGGCTTGCTCAAAGGTAAGGTAGCTTTGGGAGTCAAGAGGAGAGTATTGATGAAATGGAATCAATAGGCTTTGATTAGCTATAGAGTGGTGTGGGGGTCAGTACTGAAGAAAAAAAGGAGATAAAGTTTTGTCCTAGGTTTTTGAATAGAAAATTATGTATATTGGATGTTGATCTCATTTACTGAAAAAATAAAACAGAAAAAACAGATACGACAGGAGAGATGATACATTCATTCTGCTGCACATTGAGTTTGAGCTATCTGTGAAACATCCAAAAGAGTATTACTAATGTGTGCTTAGTGGTTTGATATATTTGTCAGATGCACAGAAGAGACATCTGGACTTAATATATATTTAGGAGATATTGGAATGTAGGAAAATTTGAAGACATGGGAGTTAATGAGATCACACAGAGTAGTTGCTCTTAATTGCAAACTCCTGATTGAGGACCACTGGCCCATACAAAGCCTAGGACAGAGCTCTAAGGAAAGGAATGGGTAGAGGAGCACTCAGCGGTGCCTGATAAGGAGTGACTATAAATGCACAAGTGAAAATCAGAGCAGCTAGTAGTATACGTTTGGTTGACTGTGTTAAACCTTTCAAAGAATCAAATGAAATTAAGGCTTGAAAGGTTTTTGTTGGATTTAACAATAAATTTATTATTGAAGCAAAAAAGGCTTGTCTTTGCCCTATGATGTCTGAGGTTTCAGCTAGACAATTCAGAGGCCAGAGGCTAAAATCATCCAAAGGCTTGTTCATTTCACTCACATGTCTGGTAGTTGATGCGGTCTGTGGGCTAGTGGCCTCAGCTTTTTCTCCACTTGGGCCTCTCCATGAGGTCACTCTGCATGGGATAGTTTGACTTTCTCACAGCATGGTAGTTGGTTTCTCCACAGAGAGCATCCCAATTAAAGAAGAATTTTATGTTCCAGGTTGGGAGTCATAAACTTGTGTGATGGTGTGAATTCCTCTTGCAGAGAACATCCTGGATGTACCCACCTCATGGGTTTTTATGAGAATTTATTAATGAATGATTAAAATTGTGAAGTTCTTAGATATAACTTATGTAAGTGTCACATAAGTGTTTACTAAATAAATAAAACATAATGAATTAGACTCAGCGGCAGATAGTTATGCATATGTAAAAAAGGGATAACAAGACAAATGATTGTAGATCATTTTGATGTAGATAATGATTGAAATAGTACATCATGGGATACATGGAGCAACTATAAATAGAAGGACCAAGAATGCGAATGTAATGAAGAGTAAGAGTAGAAATTGATAGAGTAGGCCTGGCGTGGTGGCACATGCCAGCACTTTGGGAGGCCGAGGTGGGCAGATCACCTGAGGTCAGGAGTTCGAGACCAGCCTGGCCAACATGGTGAAACACCATCTCTGCTAAAAATACAAAAATTGCCAGGCATGGTGGTGGGCGCCTGTAATCCCAGCTACTCAGAAGGCTGAGGCTGGAGAATTGCTTGAACCCAGGAGGGGGAGGTTGCAGTGAGCCGAGATCGTGCCATTGCACTCCAGCCGGGGTGACAAGAGTGAAACTCCATCTCAAAAAAAAAAAAAAAAAAAAAAAAAAAAAGATAGAGTAGTTAGTAGTAGGAGAGAGTAGTAGAGGTCTCAATAAGATTACAGAAAAAGAGTGAAAACACAATTATAAATGAGTTTGGAGCCTGTATTTATAAAATAGGACATCTAAGCCTAATCTTTTTTGAAATGTAATAGAGGAGAACATGTTGTAGGTATGTGGATACAAATTCCAGATGTTAAGAGTTGGTGAAGGACTTCAAAGCTGATCAAGGAACTGAGAGATGAAAGGGTTAGGTGAACCAGCTGTAATGATGGCTTGGATTAGACTGGAGAAAAAGAAATTGAGCCATGTGTCAAAGTTGTGAATAAATAGGGAAGGATGACAAGGATGTTGATAGACATGAGCATTGACCAGAAATAGGAGGTGATATACCTAGATATAATTAACCTCTGTTTTCATCTTACTTCTTCCAATTTATTCAATTTTTCAGTGCATGATTTCAACAACTGCCAACATGCTGATGACTCCCAGATCTACATCATCTATTCTTGAACTTCAGATTTGTATATTCAACTGTTACCTAGGCAACTCTCTGACTATACCAGAGGCACCATAAATTTGAACATGCCAAAAATGGAATTCATTTTAGAATTTGAACCTTCTTAGCCTCTCACATTCTCTATTCCAGCTGATCCACCACCAACCACTCAGACTCATGTTAGAAACTCTGAAAATAGTTTTCATTTCTTCCTCTTTCTCATCTTGCATATCCAACCATAATCAAGTCCTGTCAATTTTACCTACTAAATATTTCTAGAAGTGGAAATCTCTTCTTATCTAGAAAGATTAGCCTAGATTGTCACCTAGATTGAGGCTACCTCATTTTTCACCTGAACTATGGGAGTCTCATAAGTCTTTCTTCTTCCAGTGTTGTCTCCTGCAAATATACGATTCACATACTTGCATATATACCCAAGTTATCCATGCCATGGAAAGATAAACACATAATTCCCATTCTTCAGATATTTTCTTGGCTTCCCAATGCCCGCAGTTTAGAAGTCTGAGTTCCTCAGAGCATAAACAATATTCCATCACCTGGCTCCTGTCCAAGGCTCAGTTCTCATCTCTTAGCATTCGTGCCTCACATTTAATTGCCCAGTTACTCCAAACTGGTTTTTGTCCCTGACCATAAGACAAGACTCTTTCCTACCTCTTCACCTTTGTATGTGCTCTTTCCAATTCCTGGAGTGCCTTTGTTACCAGTACCTGATTAGACTCTACTCCCACTCTCTGTCTTTATACAGCAAGTTCCTATTCATCCTCTAATTTTTTGCTTTTATTTCTCTACTTTCAAGAAGTCTTTCCTGGGATTGAGAACCATCTTCTATACTCCTCAAGATGTATTTGTCATAGTACTTACCAACCATAGTGTAATTCCTTTTTTTAAACGTCTCCACCTGAGTCCTTTGAATATAAGATAGTGTACTATTTAATCTGTGTAGTCTCTTTACTTATAGTTAAGTGCCTTGTACATGTTAGGCATTTAATAAATTCATATTGATAAATTTAATGAATGGATGCTAAATACTTAACTAAATAAAGCATGGAGGTTAGCTGCAATATTTTGTTTATTAAATTATAGTCTCAAATAAAACACTAAAATTATCCACAAATGAGTTAAAACTCACTAAACCAACAAGAAATTTATTTGTAATGCCCCCACTGAGTTGTTGTAAGAAGCTAAGAGAAGTTTATAAGTAAGGCATCCTCTTGGTTGAAGCCTCATTTGTGAAGATGTTGACGTGCTCATGGATTGGCTTTCTGAATTCTTCCTCCAAGTGACCAAATTTCAATAAGTTTTGGAGCACACCCAGGAAAAAAAGATAAACAGAATTACCCATATGGTTAGCATGCTTTTCTAGTTCTATAAACATGCAACAGATAACAAAAGTTATAAATATGTTAAATACCTTTCTATCCCACTGCTCCCTTAAATGAGTTGCACAGCCTTAGGTTGATTGTACATTTATACAAATTTATAATGACAGATAATGCTGAATCGCATATGATTAGCTACTTCATCTTTGAAAAGCTGCTATTCTTCCACTTGCTAACAATGAAAAGGTGAATTCATTAAAAGATACTGAGAGCATCTTTATGCTCTGATTAAAAATAAATTAAGAAAAGGCTTATAAACCCTATGAAAAAGAGAATCAATCAATGACAGTGTCCATGTATAGGCAATTGAGTTGGAACTGGTGGTATTTCCAATAAAAATACAGTCTTTTAAGAGGAAGTACAGCTGTTATTTCAGAATTGCAGTCTTCATTGAGCCACTGTACCAGATTGAACAGGGATAAAGAGGCATTTCATGTGTTATCAGACGGATTTCTAAAAAAGAGTTCAGGGACAGCTAAAAGCAGAAAAATGTTAAATATATGTGAGTTGTTTACTAATCCTGACATTTAAAAAAATCTGTAACTTCAAAGCATTCTGGAAAAATAGCTCAGGGAATCCAACTGTGCAAAAGCAGTATGGTCCATTATAGAGATAAACTCAGTACATCTGTTTGGCTGGAACATTAAGACCTTGTGAATTAGGTTGTAAAATGCACGAATGAGAGGACAATTTTATACAAGTTTTGTTGTCATTTTATGTCCTCCCTTATCTCCATGTCTACATACATCTCGTTTCAATTAATATTCTTAAATGAAACTGGATTTGATTTTTAGAAGTCTCTTATGTTTAGTTTATTGGCAGTGACTCTCTATCATCTGGGCTCCAGAGGACTTCAATGACTTAGCAAATGTAGTTGTATGTAATTTGCTCTCTGTTTACATGCAAAGGGAAATTTTAGAGTTATCTTCAGATGTTTGTGTCTGATTATGGGAAATAGAAATATTTATAGTCATGTAAAATATTTGAAGCAACCACATATATGTTTATTTAGCAGCAAGCATTTATTAAGCACCAACAATGTGCCAGGAACATGAGTAGCAAAAGGAAAATAAGGAATAACTCTTAACTAGGGTTTAATAAATATTTCACGACTATACTATGTGCCAGGCCTGGCCTATACGCTTTGAGTATCATCCTAAATAAGAAAAACACAGTTCTTGCAGGAGTGTTCAACATCACTCCAATGGATCTTAACCAAATTGAGATCAAAATAAACCATTTCTGATGAGAGGAGCAGCCAGAATTATTGAAAAGAATAAAGAAGGAAAATTCCTTTGGTAGTTTTCTTAAAGATCAAATAGCTCCACAGATGCTAGTGATGAATAGAGAGTGGGCCTTTAGGAGTGTTAGAAATACTGAAAATAATTTGATGCTGTTGCACAAGAGTTAACATAAGAGACAACCCACTGATTTTGAAATCCCAAGACAATTTTTGGAAGAAAATAAAGAGTTCTTCCTACTGTCAGATGGATCACACTATTATACACAATCCAACTTTCTCATATCCACAAAAAGAAGAGTCAGACATTCTTTTCTATTGAATTAGGCAACAGAAGAGATTGTTGATGAGAGACCATCTCTTTAAAACTTTGCACAGAAGAATAACTCAAAAAGACATCAATTTTAATAGTGTAGATATCAAATATATGAAAGTTACCAATGTCCTATTTACAAACTCTCAAAGGATTCAAGCCTTGGAATGCAGTAGCTAAAGCCATTTCTTTATATTGTTATCTAATATTTCACATTCAATTTGAATATAATAAAAATGACATTGACTAGCTCTGTTGTTTACTGACCCTAGTGAACAGAGGAAGAATGAGAGTAATTCCCCATGACAGGTTAACTCGACTACAAAGACAGGTTTTTTTCTACATTCTGTTCTTACAGGTATTAAATTAAAACAGCTCTCCATAATTTTTATTTAGGCTCGAACAACGTCTCTGTTGTTGTTAATTATGATTGGCAGTCCTTAACAAAGGGACCAAAATGCATTCTGAGTGCTGTCACATCCACTTGAGAATTGCCCCATGCTAATTTAAAACATGATGAGGTGCCCATTTTCTTTCTTTTTATCACACAATTCTTCACAACTAATAAAAAAAGTTGAACTTTCATGCTGAAAGTGAATGTTCAAATTCAACCAATAGTGAAGAGTAATTTCTGTACTAGAAAACAGTGCCATGATTTTAAGCTGTGAATGCATTGGTTTACATTCCTAATGAACTGTGATGAACTCCTAAGCAATTATGCTATGAACTATATGCATACTATATGGCCCTGAAAATTATTTAGCTTGATACCAACTCCTCATGACCTGAGTCAGAAAATCCTTTCTCATGCTCAACTGGGCTTTCGAAGAGTTAAAAGAAATCAAAGAACATGAGGCAAAAATCATATTTCTACTTATAAAACAAGAACTAGTACAATCAACATCTTCTTTGACTTCTTTGAACTACCTGTGAATATGTTCCATAATTAAAATTACTATTTTAGTATTTAACAAAACAAAGAAGCTCTTTCCTAAGAGACACTAAAAAATTGAAGGGTGATTTTGAGAAAACATTTTTAAATCTAAATTTAAATGATTGAACAAACAGGTGCTGGCTGGGCATGGTGGCTCACGCCTGTAATCCCAGCACTTTAGGAGGCCAAGGTGGGTGGATCACGAGATCAAGAGATCGAGACCGTCCTGGCTAACATGGTGAAACCCTGTCTCTACTAAAAATACAAAAAATTAGCCAGGCGTGGTGGCGGGCACCTGTAGTCCCAGCTACTCAGGAGGCTGAGGCAGGAGAGTGGTGTGAACCTGGGAGGTGGAGCTTGCAGTGAGCCGAGATTTTGCCACTGCACTCCAGCCTGGGCGGCACAGCGAGACTCCATCTCAAAAACAAAAACAAAAACAAGCAGGTGTTATAGATTCTTTAAAATAGTATTGTCTGAAATCTGAGTAGAACTCAGTGTTTTTACAGTACCATATTACAATTTTCTTCAGCTTAAGTAATAAAAATGGGAACAAACATCCCCAACATAAATTTATCCTAAAGCTGATTTAGGATTGGTCTAAGTTAAAGTATTGGGCTCAAGGGAAAGCAGGTGGTGGTAGAGAACATCATTTAAATTATTTAGAATATAAATTTGAAACTTCAATTTCTGTTTGACATGCCCAAACCTGAATCCATTTCCCCCTTTGTCTATGAATATGTAATTAGGGGTTTAATAATGACGGCTATATTTTTTAAAGTGGGGAAACTGACCAGAGCCTTCAAAAACAAAGTTAACATGTTTTGAAAATTAAGACTGTTAGCATTTAGCCTAGCTCTAGAATGCATCCTTAAAACCCAATTATCATGGACATAATACTGTATTTAAAATCTCCATCTTCAACTTTAAAAAATTATTGGTCATGAAGTCCTTATGACATTTTGTTAAATATCCTTGAAGTGGTACAAACTTTCCTTGATTGTTTTTCACATTTATAAGGCAGAAAAAATTCACTGTTTAACAGAGAAGTATAAATACACATTATGTATTTCATTATATATATCAATGTCACTAGTGAACTACATTTTTATGGCAATTTTTTTCTTTTTTGTGTCAAAATTTAACAAAAGATAAATGCATGACTCACCAATGCACTGTAGACACATAAAATTGTTCTTTGATTTTGACTGTGCCCAAAATTTATAGAATCTCTTTATATTTACAGCTCTGTATCTTAGACTCCAAATTAACAATCCATTTGGGATTGCTGCACAGTGTATTCTATCTGCTTCAGTTGTTTTCTAGCAGTTAGTGTTTATATCCATTGTTTAAGCTCTACTTTAGCATGTCCTAAAAGTATATCTTCTGCCTTTACTATTTTAAATTCTTCATTCTCTAGTAAACACCAACTTGGATATTAAACAAGAATTATTTAACTAGTCACAGAGGTGAATAAGACAGCATGATGGCTGTTTTCATGGAGCTTAGAATACACAAGTGACACAAACTAGAAAGCATGCAGCTCCATCATAGAATCACAATTATCATGCGAGGAAACACAAGGCACCACGAACATGGAATTCACAGATATCCTGCTATTTAGCACACTGCAACTGGGTCAAATACATAGTAAGTTGTGATACTGAAAGAGAGGAACACAGATCATGAGCCAATTTTTTACCTAATCACAAAGGAAGAAACAAATTGTTCAAATAACTCACTTGATCTTTGCTTCAATAGAGTGTCTGATTATTTAAAATTTTCTTTTAACTATAAAAATGTAAGATTCAGTAACATAAATATCTAACTAAACTACTATTTTCATGTCTTTGTGTTTCCTTGAGAGACAGCTCAGTTTACAATCCTGTTTTTTACCACTTACTAGCTATGCGACATTTGACAAGATTTTTAACCTCTAAGTGACTCAGTTCCCCAGATAATAATTACTGACTTCATCAGGTGTTTGAGAAAATTAAAATAACTTATGGATATAAAACTATTAGAACTGTATTCATGACACAAAATAGGCACAGAACATTATAGTTATTATTTCCTCACTGTTTCCGAAGGCCACAGCAAGAGATAGAATCAGCCATATTGTTTAATCCTTCAATATTCATCATTAACTTCCAGAAAATAAGCATTAGTTTAAAAAAGCATAGTGTAATCAAGCATAAGGAAATGTATTAGGAAAACTTGTTTAGCTAATGAAAATGTTTATAGTAAAAGCCATATGCTAATAAACTCACAATAACTTTATGTCATTCAAGTAAATATGAAAAACTACAAAAACATTTTTCCCTATTTAAGCATGTCATTACTACACGTTTTTATAATAGACTATAGCCAGGAATACAACAAATTAATGAACCCAAATTGAGTGGAATTATAAGTTGTGATTCAAGATGTTTGCAATTTATATATTAAATTCTTTGGGGCTCATAAAGACTTAGGTTTTGGGGGGATTCATATCCTATAAAAACAGTGCACTTAGGGTTTTGTTTTGGGAATTATATCTTGAGATCTGCAACTAAAATAGCACAATATCAAGCATAAACATTACAGGAAGGCTAATTTCTAAACTAAGCAATGTTCACAAACTGCCGCTGATGGCAGTCTGAAACCATATGGGCTTTTTCCCTCTAAAATGATGATGATGATGCTGAAATTTCATTTTTTATTTTGATGTTCTCATAGTATTGATGCAGGGCAGGCAAGCCCCAAAGTGGAGCTTAGCCTGCTGGGTTCTTGGCTTTGCTCAGGAAAGAATTCAAGGGCAAGACAGAGGTAGAAGAAAACAGCTTTATTGAAGAGGCAGTGTTGTTACAGCTCCATGACTGCCCCTGTAGAGCAGGGCTACCCTGTGGGCAAAGAGTAGCAGCTCAGGGCAGTTTTGCAGCCATATTTATAACCCACTTTTAATTGCATGCAGATTAGGGGGCAGTTCATGCAGAAATTTCTAGGGAAGGGGTAGTAACTTTTGGATCATTGGGTCTTTACCATGGAAAGGGGCAGTAACTCCCGATTGTTGCCATGGCAATGGTAAATTGACTTGACAGGCTGGTGGGTATGTCTGATTACAAGCTGCTTCTGCCCTGGCCCTGTTTTAGCCGGTGCTCAATCTGGTTCACTGTCTGAGCCCTGCCTCTGGAATTGAATCCCACCACCTACCTCAGTATCAATACTAAAAACTAAAATGTTTTATAATTTTAAAATATGTTAATAACTATTTGATAGTTTAATATGTTAATGAAACTGAAAGAAGTCTTGTCAATTATATATAAACATAACCTATGTTAAATATAGATTGAAAGAAAACCTTTAAGCTTAACAGAATTACTGAACTCTGGTTTCATTGTAAACTTAAATGTAATACATATTGTAAATACCTATGAAATACAATTTAACATATAAGAAAGTTATAAAGTATCTTGCTAAGTATCTATTCCCACTATTTTATGTTATTGCAACACTAAAATACACCATGCCAGATCTGAAAACAAATTCTCAGTAACCAGTGAAATTTGTGACTTTGATCTGAGAAAATCAAAGTTCATGATAGTATTCTGAGTTCAGATTGAAGTGAAGAACATGCCATGCCAGATTGCAAAAGTTGGTTCTGGATTTAAACCATCTTTGACATTATTTAATATAAACAATCTGAAAATAAATTAATTTATATTATTAAAATTATTGAAAAGGAAAATTATCTTTAGATGTTTTTTCCAAATATTGTTTTAATACATATTTTGCTGAGAACAATGACCAAGTTCCTAAATCAGCAACCAATTTTTGCCTAAAGTAATTTTTAAGAAGTCTGTATTTTATATAAAGGTGATTCAAACTTTGTTGGCTTTTAAATTTTGAAATAGTACGACTTCTTCACATAATTATCTACAAAGCTATAAGGAATTGTTGATGGCATTCTATTCTAACTTAGATCCTCTTTGATATCATTATAGTCTCTTCTAAATATAAAAGTCATTTTGCTATATCAGCAGGGACTGTCTACAAGTACCACGCTTCTGTGCTATTGTTGTACTGATTAAAGGGTTAAGGCCACTTAGCCTTTAGTCCTCTGCCTTACATCACCACCCAAGGAGTGCTATAATCCTCTAGAAATGCATTGCCTGCAGTGTGGCACTGCTTAATAAATCACTCCATCTTATTTATCTTTCTCTTGACATATAGCTAGCAGCAGGAACCATTATCCTATGACAATGTTAAGTTCTATTGACATTTTCTCTTTATTAACTGCACTAATTTTTACATTGGAAACAAACTTCCTTTATTTAATGCTATCTTAAACAAAGGAAGTGTTAAACTTCTCATACCTGCATCATCATAACATGTTATGAAATAAGTGAAATGTCTTTGTTACCTTTCCAGAAGACCAGTTTATTCTGCTGAGAAAACAAGTTTGTACTTATAGAATCATATCGCATCATTTCTTCTAAACTCATTAGACATCTTAATGAATATATAAGAGCCCCAAAATATATGTCTGAATTCCTCTGTAATACATATCCCTTCAGTCATTTGAATAAATTTTATGTACAGTTTCATAAATTGAGAAAAGTATTTTTTTCAGATTAAGCATGTCTTATATATCTTAGAACCAAGCGTTTTGGGTCTAAATTAAATATCATTCAACACTTATGTATGTAATGTGCCAGGCACTATTCAAGCTGTTGGGGCAATATTCATGAGAAAAACAGACATATGTTCATGCCTTCATGGAGCTCATCTTCTTGTAGAGGGAGACTGGTAACAAATAATAGCCATAATAAATAAATAAATAAATAAATAAATAAACTACATATATCAGAACTCAAATGCTATAGAAAGAGTAGTTCAGAGTAGGGAGAATTGGAAGTATGTACGGAACTGTTACAATTTTCAATTTGTTGCAGTAAGCCTCTTTGAGAATTTGATATTGAACAAAATCCTGAAGGATAGAAAGGAATATACTTTATAGATAGATATCTGGAGGAAAGATGATCAGGTATAGGGAAGTTCAAAATGCAAAGGTTCTGCTTGAAGAGGCCAGAAGGATAGTTTAGCAGGAGGTGAGGTCAGAGACGTCCATGAGTTCAGATGAGATTGACCTTTGTAGACTTTCACATTTACGCTGAGAGGAATGGAGAATTATGGAGTACTTTAAGCAGAGAAGTGACAGGACAAACATTAAGACAAATATATGTAATTGTAATTGAGGGCATTGACAAACTTTTCTAGAGCTATTCTATTTTCCACATCTGGCATATTTGAGGATTTAATATTTGTTTCAAAAAATGTAGATTTGTATCTAAAGGAGTCATGATTGTATTTTATAGGTATACAAATGTATACATATTTAGGTAGATATATGCTGGTTGCAAAATATACCCAGCCATTGTACATTTTAAAAACTTTAACTCCAAGATCTAGCCATAATGTTTTCTACTCTGCAGATCAGACACATGTGGTTATCCATTTTGGAACACACGTTAACAAGTAAATCAAGAGATACGTCTCATTCCCAGCTGTATTTGTGGTGATGACTCCTGAAGAAGGCCATTCTTTTCTGATAAATCTTCCCTGGTACTTTTGGTAGAGAAGGTACAGAGAGAAAGCAAAAGTACAGGCATTCTCAGTTTATTTTTTTCTTCTCAATCAACCTAGTTTCTTTGTGGGAAGAATAAATGCTATTTCACAAAATCAGTTTACCAGTTTACTTGAAATATATTTGGTAAGAAATATACATATATATGGTAAAAAATTCTTTGCTACCTCAAATCAATCTACTAATAATACCTTTCAGAGTAGAATTAAATAAGGCTTTCTTTTTAGAAAATTCTTCCTGAAAAGAAATTAAATTGAATGTTTTTATTATTTTTATTTATTTAAAATGTATATATACCTTCTATTTATCCATAAAGATCTTAAAATCTGCTAACATTCATAATAGCAGTGCATTCTTTTGCTTCACTCACAGAAAAAGGAAGATGAATAACCTTCTATCTCCAATCTTCCTTACCAAGGCCAGCTCTTTCCATTTAAAAATTTCTTGATTTTTAAATTTGCAGTCGTTTGGTCACAAAAGGCCATCTGGAGTATAAGATTAAATAGACACTAGGTTCAACCACAGTAGGAATCTGTAAACTCAGCATTATCCTCCAGAAAACCTTCCTTTGAAAATGATGTACAGTTCTTCTATTGGGGTGCACTTAATCTCTAAGCTGTCGGAAAAACAAGGTCAGATCTTCTGTTGACACAGGAAATAGTGCAATCGGTCCCCTGTAGTTATTGCAAATAGTTGTATAGATTAGTGACGTTTCTGAAAAACTAAATATTTTTAAATGGGTCTTTAATATTCAATCCTCCAAATACAGGAAAAGGTTTAGATTAAAAAGTGAAAATTAAAATGTTCACTCTGATGTTCATTGATTTTTAATTTTTTTCTTCTGAGCTTGTATTGACCCAAGTGACATTCTACAAATGCTGACTTAAATTAGGTTAAGCAAGTTGAAAATTATATTCGATGACCTGAATAATTCATTAAAAAGGATAAGCATATAAAAGCCTACTTTGGTAACACAAACACATTTTTTATAATAATGTAAGATATTGAATCTGGCCACATGCAATGTCCAGGATGGACACTTTTAAGTCGGAATGAGTAACTTCCTTGCTACTAAATTATATACAGTACATATTTAACTGATGAACCAAAAGAGAGTAATTTGGCTAAGTAAAAGTCATTCCTAGCACTAAAAGGCAATTTAACATGCATTTACACCCAGGAAGCTTAGAAAATGAACAGTAATTGCAGAGGTCAAACTTGTAAGCTGGCTATGCTTACTTGTTTCACTCCAACACTTGACAGCAATGCAATTTAATCCTCAAATCTGTGACTACCTGAGACTATCATTGAATTAAGGGAGCTTATCAACTAAGAAAATTATAAATAATTGCACTAGTTTATAGCTCAGGTGTAGATAATTCCGTATACCAAATAAATATTATCATGATGTGTTGTGAGTTTATAAGGTAACATATTACATACCTGTGTGTATATGTACACACATATCTTATTTCTCCTTTAAGGGACTATCTCTCTCTGATTTTTCATTGTAGTTTCATAAACTTTCTAACACTAATTGACAAAATTAAAAACAAATATTGTGTAATGCACAGATGGCAGAAAGTAAGCAAAAGTGTATGATTTCAAAAACAAAAATCTACAGATATATTCTTATTAATTTATTTTTATATTTTAAGTATTAGCCAAACAGTCTTATTAAGAGCCATTTTAATATAAAATAGTACATTTTTATATTTTCTGTTATGGTATTGTAAAATGTGGCTCATTCTTAGTGACATTAAAACAAACAAGTAACACAATGTTTGTTAGATGTGCATTTTTGTCTAATCTATTTTATAAATCCTTTAGCAATATAATTAAAAATATTTGAAATCAGGGAATTCAAAGGAAGTGAAGGAATGAGAAAAGCCTAGTGGAATAAAGATATTATTCTCCTTTATTAAAATATAGATTTAATTTTTAAATGGGAGCATCTGGCATTAGTGAAATAAAATGAAACAAACCTCCCAGATAAAACTTTGTTATTCAAACTCTTTTCCTTCCTTCTTTTGCTTCTGTGCAGATGATATTTTGATAATTTCCTCTGAAAGTAACAGAGGCTGTGCTGCTTCTTATAGATAGGCTGCAAGGAGGGGAAACCCATTATCTTTCAACTCTTAAACTGTCTCTTCATAAGATAAGCATTTCAAAAACTGTTGCATTCCGTAACTCACCTTCTAGTTTCTATCCCTCCGTTTTTAGTTGACTAAATTACCAAAAACAAAAGTGATGGTGCGAATTCTATAAGAGGTCTGAGGGGTTTCAAGACTCAAATGAAGCTTACAGAGATCCTAACCAGATGATCTAGTACTTTTGATCTTTGATTTGGTGTGTAATTGGTTATCAAGATGTATTTGCTAGAAAATTTACCCTTAACACAGAGAAATCTGGAAATTTTAGCTTGAAACAATTCTCAAGATTGTACATATTTTTCAAGTTTAAGACATATTACTTATCCATTACTTTATTCATTGTTATTTCTTCTCCTGAATTAAATTTTTTTTTTTTTTTTTTTTTTTTTTTTTTTTTTTTTTTTTTTTTTTTTTTTTTTTGAGACGGAGTTTCACTCTTGTTGCCCAGGCTGGAGTGCAATGGCGTGATCTCGGCTCACTGCAACCTCCGCCTCCTGGGTTCAAGCGATTCTCCTTCCTTAGCCTCCAAAGTAGCTGGGATTACAGGCACACACCACCACGCCAGCTAATTTTTGTATTTTTAGTAGAGACGGGGTTTCTCCATGTTGGTCAAGCTGGTCTCGAACTCCCGACCTTAGGTGATCGGCCTGCCTTGGCCTCCCAAAGTGCTGGGATTATAGGCGTGAGCCATCTTGCCCAGCCTTGAATTCAGTATTTTATTTATGCTGATTGAAGTTAGAATTTTGGCCAGGCGCGGTGGCTCACACCTCTAATCCCAGCACTTTGGGAGACTGAGTCGGGCAGATCACCTGAGGTTGGGAGTTCAAGACCAGCCTGACCAACATGAAGAAGCGCCATCTCTACTAAAAATACAAAATTAGCCGAGCATGGTGGCGCATGCCTGTAATCCCAGCTACACGGGAGGCTGAGGCAGGAGAATCATTGAACCCAGGAGGCGGAGATTGCAGTGAACCGAGATCGCACCATTACACTCTAACCTGGGCAACAAGAGTGAAACTCCATCTCAAAAAAAAAGTTATAATTTTATCAGCAAATGATCTCTCAGGGTATAACTTTTAACCCCAATTAAAGAAATGTTAGATTAGACTTTATCCATATACATTAAAAATATGAAATACTACTCAATATATAGTTCCTTTATTTAAAGCAACAACAAGAGCATTTCATTCACGTAGCTAAATGATCAATGTGGTGGATATTGTTCTTATTTATCCTGAGTTTAAAAAATAAACTTATCAGATAAAAATGAGGAAAAATAATATTCCAGACATTTCAAAGTTTAAGCTGGTAAACAGTGTGAGGATCCCATTTTTGCATATGAATGGAACAAAGGTTGGAGATAAGACTAGAGAAAATGTTAGGGGCCAGATTGCAGAGATGCTCAGGTAGAACACAAAGAAAATCGACTTTATGTTACAGAAGATAGATATTCATTAAAGACGTTTCATCATAAAACTGGCCCAATAAAATTTATGTTTTAAAATTGGGCTCTTTGTGGACAGTATGAAGCACGATTTGAAGGTTATGAGACTGTTGAAGTAGAATAGCTTAAGTAATGCAAATCTGAAGAAAATCAGCCACCACCACTACCACAACAAAAACAGAAGAAGGAATAGAAAAGAGAGAATAAACCAGAAACCCACACGACAGGACTTAGTGCCTGATGGGGTGTCAAAAAACAGTAAATATATTAATATGTATGCAACAGTAGTTTCATACTGCATGTAATGCTATTAAAATTAAGTTACTAGTACATCCTTGACAACTATTTTTTCCTGTAACATTATTTACTGTCTATATACGACTATAGTATTTGTATGTGTGTACATAAATATAACTTCTTTGCCAACTTCCCTATTATTATATGTTTATACAATTTTAAAAAATCATTCTAGTGGTTCAATCTTTGTGCACATCCATGGTCATTTTCTGAAGAAATTATCCTAGATATGCAGCTTCTGAGTTAAATGATATGTATGCATCTAAGACTTGATACTTTCAGCTTAACATTGTACCATACTTCATATTTGAACATTTCAACAATTAAAATCACTTAAGTTTTAATAGACTTTAAAAATATTTCTTTAGAAAAGTAATAATTAAGATAATGTAAAATTCAGCTTTACATTACTGTATCCCACTAGATATTGAGAAGAAGCTTAAGTACATTCAAACAGTTGAAACTACTTGGACATAAAACATGACAACTCTGCACACCTTAAAAATTACCTAAATCATTTGGACAAAAATGTTTGAAATTTGTTGCTGATAATGTAAATGTTAAAAACATAGACAAAAGGCAGACTGAAATTTAGCTCAAACCTTTATATCCGTATTGTTGGTGTTTATAAAGGTATAAAATAATACCATGTAATGCAAGAAGGTAACTAATTCATATTGCTTCCTCACTTAATGTCTTCACATAAAAACTACCCGAGATGTCTATTTTTTGAATAGCAGCTTGAATTTTCAAATATTATAAGAGTCTCTTGTGTATTGCCATATGTGCATAAAAAAATTTCTAAGTCTGTGAAACTTGGAAAAAGCAGCAAACACATATTTTTTCCTATTTTCAATAAAATTTATGCAGAGAAGTAGGGTGAATGAATGCCTTTTGGGAAAAGGAAAGCAAAAATATAAGTCACCATTTTGTTTGCATGTACAATTTATACATTGAAAGTGCTATTCACTAGCGTATAATTTATTATATCTAAGATTACATAAAAAGTTATTTGCCTAAGTAATTATAAAATAAAATATAAAATCAATTTATAATTCCAATACTGGGTGCTTAGAATTTTCTTATGATTCAATTAAAAGTTTATATACTACTACTAAAATAGAGAAACGACAAATGCATTTGTTGAGTTATCACTAGAACATGAAGTTAAGGTATGTAGAATCACAGCCTGCCTCCTAGAACAAATCTGAGGACAGAATTATTCACCTATTACTTCTCTTACTTGTTATTAGAATCTCTTGTCATTGCAATATCACCTTCTATCTATTTTCTTTACATCTTCCAGGATCATCAATTCATTATATTGGTTATGTTTTAAGTTGACTGCTTTTTAGAATCATCTAAATAACTTGGTCTAAGTAAATTATTTCCAACTCAAAATAATGGGGAATTTTTCTGAGTCTTATAGACAAACTCTTATTCTGTTTGTTTTAAATTTATTTGCTTGAACCTGCCCTAAATTTTTAGTGTAGGAAGCCCATGATCTAAACCTATTTATTCTAGTCATTGAGGAGAATAGAGGGAGAAAACGAAATGGAAATAATAAATCAGAACCCTTGGTGGAAGAAATGGTGCATGTACTTGGAGGCGGAGACACCAGGAGGCTTCCTAAATTCTCTGACATATGTCACTCCCTGCCTGGTTTTCTCCCTTCCCTATGATAGCCTGTGATCATATATTGTATTATTTCCCCACCCCTCTATGATATTCACCTTGGGTTAGGAAGCCCAATATTGCTTTTCTAGTCACACCATAAGCCTGTTGTGAAGATTAAATAAGAATACACTTCCAAAACAAACCAAACACCGCATATTCTCACTCATAGGTGGGAATTGAACAATGAGAACACATGGACACAGGAAGGGGAACATCACACTTCAGGGACTGTTGTGGGTTGGGGGGAGGGGGGAGGGATAACATTGGGAGATATACCTAATGCTAGATGACGAGTTGGTGGGTGCAGTGCACCAGCATGGCACATGTATACATATGTAACTTACTGCACATTGGGCACATGTACCATAAAACCTAAAGTATAATAATAATAATAATAATAATTACAATAAAAGAAAAAAAAAAAAAGAATACACTTCCAAAACACTTAAAACAATGCATAATGCCTTAGTAAATACTTAACAAATAGAGGTTTTCATATTTTGTTTCCTGACCTTTGCTTTGTAACCTCCTACTCTCTGATCTTGACCTGAGTTTAAGAAGTTTTTTGTTTTATTGTGCAACTTCACCCTGATCCCCTTCCTTCCTGACCCTACTTCTTCTTTGTTACATCCATGGTTTTGGTTTACTGCTTCAGCCCAGTACAATAACCTTGTTTCCTGATTTTCCTATTGCTCATCAATTCAAGTCCCTAACTCAGTGACTCCAGAGGCTCTAAATTGAAAGTGTAAGAACTTCCTGGAAAAATTATTTTAACCATTTTTAAATCTCTTATTCAAAAGAATATGTTGAAAAGAAATCAGAATAGAATCAATTTTTCTCTTCAACTCTTTAAAATACTCTCCTAAGAACTTAAGCATAAGCGCTCTGTAAAACTGAAAATTACGGAAGAAGAGAAAATTCAAAATTAGGAAAGCTGATATTGTTTTGTAAGACTAGATTCATAAGGTTAAATGATTCCCTTTTTCTCTATCAAATTATAAATCTAATGTATGCTCAATAAAGTCATTTTAATTTAAAACTAATCTCCAGTAGTGGTGAACAGGTTGCTGGTTTTAAATGACATTTTGGAGGCTTAAAAATGTATTTTAGACTTACTTTTGGCCCTTTTATCATTAAAACTGATTGAAAATGTATTGGCATTCTCTGACCTTTTAGAACTAATGACATACTTATGCATAAGGCCTAGTTTAGTAACCAGCCTCAGAAATTCCAAATTAAAAACCTCACTTTGAGATCCATTTCACTTTGATTCCTGTTGACAACTGCTGCTTACCCTTTGAACTTTCATGCTTCTGGGACTGGCAAAATGGGTGCAATTTTCCTCAGAACTACTGATTGATTGAATCTCTGAAAAATGGGGTTGCTAATGGCACTAGACTTTATATAGTGGTTTTATATAGTGGCTTAGGCCTCACTATAATTATTTTAAAACATTAAAAGCTAATAGATCACTACAGAGTGGCAGGTTCCGACTCAACTGCAGTCTTGCTTCATGCTGTTTGACAAACGACTAGTCATCTAGACAATATTTCCTCTTTCGGTGCCTTTCCCAGCCCTCATTTCATTGCCAGGTCTGTGGTAAAATCAGTAGGTTAAAAAAAAGTATAAAAAGAAAAGGGAATAATTTTTGAGACCTTCTGGAAAGTAGCATTTGTACATATGTAAAGAATCATACTATATTCCTTATTCAAACCATGCATTGTGTTCTTCTTTTGGTTGGTTGTTTACTTTATTGATGAGCAAATAGGCAATTGATACACAATGATGTGTTAAAAGTAGAAAACAAAACACCTACAGTGTAAATCAAGTAATTTAATACACAGAAAATAAATAAAAAATACATGAAGTGTTAGATATGGTGGAGGTGAGAAAAATACAGGGATGATACATAAATTGTCTTTTAAAATTGCAGTGTATCCCTCAATCATACTATCTGAAAGCTTTCTGAAGATATTAAGGGATTTGTTTGGATATCTTTCCCTCTTTTTGATTGAATTTCTAAACTTTCAAATGTTTTAATTTTGTAGTATTAGATAGGAAAATACTTTTTACTATACATTTAAGCCTTTTTCCAGAATCTTAGCCTTACACCCTTAGAAAATATCCAGCATATCTAAAGCCAAACCAGGAAAGAAAGAATGAGGCTACTTGGTTTCTCCTTTTTATTTTTTAACAAAACTTCTAAAATATCAGAATGGAACAGATATAAGAGCATGAATACAAAAGCTGAAGATATTTCTAAATATATGTGTGTGGTTTTGACAAAATGCTACATAGCGGAAACAATGCATGTGATGGGAAGTATTCTGGGAGTCAATAAGTGTTTGGGATATATTCCTCCATTGTTTTTGAAACTTATATCAATGTTCTGAAGATATAGTCTTATTTTTATCATTAACATTTACAAAGGTAGTTTTGATAGATACTGGAAATGAGAACAGAAAAAGAAATAAACAAATACATTTTTGTTGCATATAAAAATAATGGGAAATTTAAGGAAGATATGTGGCAGACTGGCTGTCTTAATCCATTCTGTTTCACTATAACAAAATATCACAGAGTGGGCATGATATAATAAATGAAATTTATTTTATAGTTCTGGAGGCTGGGAAGTCCAATATCAAGGTGCTGATATCTGGTGAGGGCCTTCATGCTGCACCATCCCATGGTGGAAGGCAGAGGGGCAAGAGAATGTGAGAGAGCCAGAGAACTTTCCAGAAGTAGCCAGAGAACAATAGAAAGCTGAACTCACTTTTGTAAAAACCTGCACTTGTAACAATGAACTTACTCCTAAAATAATGATATTAATCTATTCATGAGGGCTCTGCCCTTATAGCCTAATCACCCCTTAAAGATTCCATCTGTTAAGACTGTCACAATGACAGTTAAATTTCAATATGAAGGTTGGGAAGGTCATTCAGCCATAGCACTGACCCATTCTGCTTTGTGCTAAACATGCTTTGATTATCCATTAATAGTGTGAGATGCAAACCTATGAATTAGTGGAAATTTCAGGGAACAGCCACAAATACTACCAAGCCTTTCGACCAAAACATTCAATTTCAGATATTTAGAAGCTTGTTTAGAAACACTCTCTTAAAACAGATAAAAGAACTTCTAATTTCAATGTCATTTCAGAATCTACAAAAAAGTAAACTTACCAATTCAAAATGGATTTAGCAGTCCCATAAAAAAGAACTTTGCTAATTAATGTTCTAGAAAACTTATTTGCCTGACCCAATAAAGTTCTTGTATAACAAGCTACTTTCAATGGATATGGTGCATTTCATTCATACTGTGATCAGACTGTCCAGTAGAACTGAATGCAAAATAATTAGTGCAATGGGGGAATAAAAGGCTTTATTAAATGAGACCTAGATATAGAATTTACAGAAAGGGTTTCTAAATGCTATCACCGCCACTATGCTTGGAGACAGGAAAGTTAATCAATTTATGGTGGGGAATTATGGTAAACATTATGTGTATTACTCACCTATATGTTCTTAACATTGCACTTAAGAGAGTTTATATTTATTTCAATGCAGCACTTACTTCAGTATTTTTTACTATTACTTAACATACAACTATGTCAAATTATAATGTAGCCCACCTTACAAACTGGAAACCTGAAATCTGTGATTGATGTTCAATGGGCTCTTTTTTTCCCTAGCTCTTTAGAAACAGTGGGAATTTTATACAGGCTAGAGTAACAAAAACACTGTGAAAGTAAGAAACTGCCAAGTAATATGTTTTTGTGTAATAAAATTCAATTTAGTTCTAAGATGAGTTATAGCAATTGGCACTTAAAAGTTAAGTTAAAATCAGCATGTAAGGTTTATGTGTGGTAACCAGCACCCATTTAATTTGATTTTAATTTTTAATTTAGCATTTTTCATATCTGCTCATCAGAAATATTTTATGGTATTGGGCCTGGTAAAATAAACTTAACTGCTGGTATTAAGTCTGAAGTTTCAAAAATTATAAAGATCATCTCCTTCTGTAGGAAGTTCTAATATTGAAATAACATATTTTTATTTCCTCAGAACATTCTTATTTCAAGTAAATATGTATAGATGGCATTTGTATGTATAAAAGAATTCTATGAATTTTAAAAATAGATTAAATATGATAAAATATTAAATTATATAATTAACTACATAAAATTAAATTAACTACATTTTAAATTAACATTATGTTAATGTTAAGTATAAACATTTAATATTTTAACTATTAACATTAAAATATATTAAAAACTGAAATGCATTATTCAACCAACATGGAACTCTTCAAACTAGAAAAGCACAAATAATATAAAAGTGGTGGAAAGAAGGAATTGCTATTTATAAGCTTTACAAGCATCATAATGCCTATGACATGTAAATATTAAGTCAGAGAAGTCTACAGGAAATTTCCATTTCAATTACATGATCTAATGCCTTGTAGCCTTCTTTTGCTTATTTGCAAATAGACCTATAGCCAGTCCATAACAATATTTAGTCATTTAAAACCAACTGAAATAACAATTGTATTAGTCAGATTATCAAGAGAGACAGACCCAATAGGATACATAGAGGCATGCATCAAGGATATTGCAGGTTCAGTTTTTGCCACCACAATAAAGCAAATATGCCAAGAAAGTGAGTCACACAATTTTTTTTTTATTTTCCAGTGCATATAAAAGTTAGGTTTACACTATACTGTATTCTTTTAAGTGTTCAATAGCATTATACCTAAAAAGCAATATACATACCTTCATTTTAAAAATACTTTATTGCTAAAAAATGCTGATGGAGAGACATGAAGTAAGCATATACTGCTGGAAAAATGGTGCTTTGCAACACAGGGTTACCACAAAGCCTCAATTTGTAAAAATAAGTTTGTAAGAAAATGTGTGAAGTGCAATAAAGTGAAATTCAATAAAATGAGGTATGCCTATATATAGATAGATATAGATGTAGATATAGATATTTGAGTGGGGATTTATTAGGGAAATTGGCTCACACGATTATGGAGGCTGAGAATTCTCATGACAGCTGTCTGCAACCTAGAGATTCTGAAACACTAAGAAAAGCCGCAAAACCAGGGAAGCTGATGATGTAATTCTCAGTCCCAGGCCAAAGGCCTGAGAACCTGGGAGTGGGGATGGGGCAGGGAACTAGCATAAGTCCTGGAGTCCCTAGGCCAGAAAACCAGGGATCCTGATGTCCAGGGGCAGGAGGAAAACAGTGTGTTTTAGCTCCAGGAGACATAGAGAGAAGAAATCCTTTTCTCTCCTTTTTTGTTCTATCTGGGCTGCCAGCTAATTGGATGGTGCCCACCTACATTGAAGGTGAATCTTCCTCACTCAGTCCACTGAGTCACACACCAGTCTTCTCTGGAAGCCCTCACTGATACAGCCAGAAGTAATGTTTTACCGGTTGTCTGTTCCTGAATCCAGTTGACACATAAAATGAACCATAGCAAAAATAGAGAAATGACATTACCTATCACTATTTTTTCAATATAAAATGTGTTTGAAAATTCTTTTTACTTGTATAAGATATAAAAAACTAACTTCATTCACAAAATAACTTTTCTTCATGGATTCTGTCAAAAGAGAATAAGTCAAAATATTTAAAACATTACGTGTTTGAAGATGTTTATAGCAATGTAATATGTGATAGAATAAAAATCTCCAACTTTTCTAAACTAGGAGAATACTTAAATAAGCTATAGTAGACTGACTGGGAAATATCATTCAGCCATTGAAGATGTAGTAAATAGGATACAAAATTGTACGTTTGACCTGACCATTACTACTGAAAAATCACATTAAAAATGCCAAAAAAGGACATATCAAAAAATGCTACCTTGACCCCTTCTTCAATATTGAGCTTCTGAATATATACACGGGGTTAGTTCTGGGAACTAGATAAGAGGTTCCAAATTCCCACTCAGCAACTGAGGCTAGGTTTCTGCCTTCAAATGTGGAATTTTTTATCCATACATATCAAGAAGCACCTTAACGGTTTATAAAGTATAACCTGTAATTAATAGATTGTATATTACATAAATTATGTAAATAGAAGTACCTATTTTATTTTTAGGGTCACTGTGATCAATAAGCTATTACTATAGTTCTCTGAAGATAATACGCTTCAATTACCACTGATAAACACCCATGACTCACTGTGGGAATTTTACCTCATCTCTTATAGTTAGTCATTCACACCACGCCTTTACCTGGGATACTGCTTTCATTTTGGATCAAGAAATGCAATTTATTGCAGGATTCCCCAGTGTTACCTGAGACTTCAGAGGACAAGCACACAGAACTATTCAGAGATGCTTGTGTTCTGCCCCCTTCCATGCATTTTTTAATATCTTTGCGTAGGGAGTGGCCTTCTCATGTAAGAGAGGTGACCAAGTTTCTTGGAACAGATTCATTCCAACATTCCCACCTCCCTGAATCTCTACAGTAGGCCAGGGAGGTTGTATATAGGTTATTTTCAAATTTCATTCATTTTTGGTTCATTCTTTAATTAGCCAATCTAATGAATTACTACCGCCCCCTGCCCAAGTATCAAGTCAGCACATTAAATCCCAAACCTGAAATTATTACCACCCATGACAATATATTTGCCCTAATAGATACTTAATGTCATCCTATTTGGTGTAAACTTTTATAAGTGGGCTTTATACTTCTTTGACTCAATTATTTTGGGACCTAATTTGTAGCATGGAGGCAATAAGGAGTAATGTGGTGAGTCCAGAAGAGATCTGTGAAATTTCCTATGTCAAGTTATTGAAAAGCATTTGTGCAGAAGAAGGCTGATTCCCTCAGAAGTGGTGAGAGGTTGCTTCCAATAACAAGAAGGTTCAGAAGAATTTCAAAGTTCAAATTCTTATCAATGCATGAGATATCTTATATGGCAGAAGATTTAATCAGCAATTAAACTGTGCTACAGTCAAGCCTTAATCTTGTCCTCAGCAGTATCTACCCAAAAACTGCAGGATTAAGAGAGTTCTTCAAAACTGCCATCAAGATATTAAAATTTTACCTCATTTCTGAGCTAGGCATTCATGGCCTTAAGTTTCTCATTTGCACTCTGTATTCATTCAGGGGCTTCAGAGCAGTTAGCTGGAACCATAATCTTCAAAATCACTATTATTGCCATGGCCTTGCATTCCACCTGCACTTCATTCCGTGCCAACACTGTTGGTTATTTAAACAATTATAACGTAACCACAGGCTGTAAATTGTCACAGTTCCATTTCCCATCAATATGTGCTACATAGATATGGGAGCAATCCAATCTCAGAATCTCATTTTTGTGGTTCTGTTTCAATTACTAAATTTAAGAAGGAAGTGTGTCTAGGAGGGTGGAGAGGGACAGCAAAAATGAGCAGGGTCAGAGCGTCTTAGATCCCAGAGGGATTGCAGGCTTGATGGAGGGAGGAAGCTCAAAAGCTTGAAGATGGCATAGGAGATTGGAATGCTTGAAATTCAGATTATGAAGGGTTTATATTATTCTTAATAATGGTAATATTCACTAATGCAACTAAAAGGAATGTCATTGCATTCAATAGAAAATAACTATAAAATAAATTTAATGTAAAAGAAACATTGAATACAAATTAGTTCCATTGAATGCCAAATGGAGTTTGAGATTTGAATTTTCTTCGTAAAAGTAAAATCAAAATTTCAGAACCTTATTATCTGAGGCTTTGTTCTTGCCATATTACTGGGTATATACCCAAAGGATTATAAATCATTTTACTATAAAGACACATAAACACATATGGTTATCGCAGCACTATTCACAATAGCAAAGACTTGAAACCAACCCAAATGCCCATCAATGGTAGACTGGATAAAGAAAATGTGGCACATTTATACCATGGAATACTATGCAGCCTTACAAAAGAATGAGTTCATGTCCTTTGCAAGGACATGGATGAAACTGGAAAACATCATCCTCAGAAAACTAACACAGAACAGAAAACCAAACACCACATGTTCTCACTCATAAGTGGGAGTTGAACAATGAGAACACATGGACACGGAGGGAAACATCACACAGCGGGGCCTGTCGAGGGTTGTGGGGCAAGGGAAGGGAGAGCATTAGGACATATACCTAATGGATGAGGGGCTTAAAACCTAAATGACGGGTTGATGTTTACAGCAAACCACCATAGCAAATGTATGCCTATGTAACAAACCTGCACGTTCTGCACATGTATCCCAGAACTTAAAGTATAATAAATAAATAAATAAATAAATAAATAAATAAATAAATAAATTCTAAAAGGTAATTGTAAATGGAACAACTTACTCACTGTAACATGATGTGATTTTTGTGCTATCTCTCCCTACCACCAAAAGCCATCTCTTATACCCATGATAGACATGTCATGTTGTAGAAAATCTGCCCTAGCTTGCAAATGGGTTCAATATAGTGAACCCATTATCCTGTGGACAACAGGAAACCACACTTGTATCTCTTGTTCACTTCCTTATTACCCCCACATCTTCTGTCAAAAAAATAAAACACTTACAGATCTGGTCACAGTGTCTCTCAATTTGACTATCAATAAACTTTAAGAAATACTTTTGTAAAGGTGACTGGCATAAATGAAGCATTTCAGAGATGATATATACATTATCTCCTCCTATCTTTAAATGTAGAATATGCTTATGCTGGCAATGACTTCCACACAAATTCCAACAATATCTTTCTTTGTTTTTCTACATTGTGATTCTGTAAGTGTAAAACACACTAATATTTATTTATATTTTAATTGATCAGCTTACATGAACTATTCTGTCAGCTTGAATAATGAAAATTTTCTATTTGCTATGAGTTTTTAGCCATTTTGTTAGTAACCTATTTCCAATAAAGATCCAACTCTTGAAAAAGGAATGTTTTTTTTTAAAAAAGGTATTAATTAGTTTTCTCCCATTTTTTTCTAATCATAATTTATAAAATAATCCCACCATTCCAGATTACAAATTAAAAATGTTGCGAGTGTTTAAACCTATAAGAAGTGGATTTACCAAACAACCAAATGGAGACTCTTCAACAATTAATTACTTTTTCATATTTCATGGAAACACAAAGATGCATATATACTCACACAGAATAAGACTTAGAATAACAAATTTTTGCCTGACTCAGATAGATTTATCAAATTTCCCAAACTTGCCTGAAGAAATTGCTTATTTTTAACAACTTTTATAAGTAAGCTAATGTATACAGTAGCAAGGTTAATGTAGTTTTTCATGTGGTAAAACTATCACATCAAAAAGAAAATCTGGTCAAGAAGATTTTCCTTAAAACAGAGGGGTCATTTGGAAAATAAAAATTTTTCATGCTTTAGCAGAGTACTTTAAACTTATCAGGGGCTATAGGAATCCAAATACCCAACTTCAGAGTCAGACCTTTGCACACCCTGAAGTGTCATAAAGTATCAGCCTAATTTTTGCGATACTTTTTTAGCAAGGTGAGATTACGTTTTTTTTTTAATTTGGCACATAATTATTTTGTCCTTTACCTAATTATCTCTTCTGGCATCCTGACTCTATGAAAAAGCATATTTTTTTTCTAATTGTGGATAAAAAAAGGAGAAAGAAAACAAATATCATTATTAAATTCACTATTCTCTCTCCTTATTTTCTTCTTTTATTTAGTTTTTAATTGTGAAGTATTATTTGCCTACAGAAAAGTACATAACATATTGTGCAGCTCAATGAATTACCAGCAATGGTCCACCTGTATAATTGCCACGGAGGAAAAGATAGAACATTACTAGTGACCCAGCCCCCATTTCCTTTTTCTCAATCATTTTTCACTCTTCCCAAAGGTAACCACCCATGGGATCATCAACACTGCCATTCATGTTGCTTGCTTGTGAACAATTATTATACAGTGTGAATTATTTTACCCAACATTAGGTTCATAAAACCCATTAATGGTGTTTATAAGTGAGATTTGCTTGTTTTCATTGTTGTGCAATAGTTTATTGTTTGTTCAAAAAAAAACTTTAGATGAATGAAATTTAACAGAGTTGAACTGAGCAAAGAGCCCATTCAGGAATTGAGGAGCCCCTCAAACCAGATAGGTTCAGAGCAACTGGGGGCTGCCACAAGCTTAGATAATATTTATGGACAGAGAGAAGAAAGTGACATACAGAAAATAGAAGTGAAGTACAGAAACAGCTGGATTGATTACAGCTCCGCATTTGCCTTATTTGAACACAGTTTGAACAGTTGGTCACCTATAGTTGGCTGAAACTCTGTGATTGGTACAAGAGTAGGTTACAGTCTGTTTATACATCCAGTTAGGTCACAGTTCACTATGCATGAAGAAACCTTGAGGCCAAACTTAAATTATGTAAGGAGGTATCCAGTCTACTCTCAAAGTATGTTTGGGCTGTTTCCAGTTTAGACTATTATGACAATGCTTCTACAAACATTTCTGTCTCTTGGTATGTACATTCATCTAGTGGGTATGTACCTAAGGGGGGAAGTTGCTGGATTCTGAGATATGCATACGTTAGTTTTCAGAGATCGTTTATCAGAATGATTGACTGAACTAATTTGCAATCCCAACAACAGGGTACAAGCATTCTGATAGTTCCATATCCTTGCCGACACTTGCTATTGTAAATCTTTTTATTTTAATCATTCTGGTGGCTGTGGAGTGGTATTTTTTTATCTTGTATTTCCCTAGTAGTTAATAAGATTGCTACCTTTTCATATATTTATTGGCCATTGGTTATCTTCTCTTACGAAACCACCTATCCATTTTTCTGATTGTTATCTCATTTATTCTTATTGATTTATAGGAGTTAATATTTATTGATGATTTTTTGTTAGGTATATGTATTATAAATATCTTCTACTGTGGTTTGTCTTTTCACTCTCTTTATGGTATCTTTTTAACTATGAAGTATTATTGCAGTCAAATTATCAATCTTTTCTGTTAACGCATTTTATGCTGTGTTTAATAAATCCTTTTCTACCCAAACTTGTGGATATATTCTCCCATATAATTTTCTAGAAGCTTTGTTGTTTACCTTTTATATTTTTATCTACAGGCTGCATGGTATTGATTCCTGTGTATAGTATGAGTTAAGAGACAAGTTTCATTAGTTTTAATACATATATCTAATTAACCTAGACCTACTTAATGAAAAGACCTCCCTTTCTCTATAGCACATACTTTAGTGCCAGCTGGGTATAAATCAAGTGCCTATGTATGCATGGACAACTTTCACTGATTTATTTGGTTTATCCTTGTACAACTAACCAACTGTCTTAATTACTATATTAATCTATAGTCATCAAGAGCCAGTTTTTTTCTTCTTCCTGAAGAGTATCTTGGCAATTTTTGTCCTTTTGCAACTTCATATAAACTTTACATTCAGCTTCAAGCACATTTACTTGTGCACACACACATACACACAACCTGGGATTTTTAATTGGAAATTCACTGACTGAATCTATAGATCAATTTGAGAACTTATATCTTTACAGTATTAAGTCTGTCAATCAATGAACATGCTATATCTTCATTTATTGAATCTTCCTTTATTTTACTCAAAAATAGTTTTATAGTTTTTCATGTCGAGGTCTCTCATATCTTTAAATGAGTTTGTTCCTAGTTATTTGATCATTTAATGCTATTGCAAATGATATGTTTTTTAATTCTATGCTGTAAGTATTGCTGTTATATATAAATACAATCTATTTTTGAACATTAATTCTGTAACATAGCAAGCTGATAACTAATTTATTAATTTTAATAACTTATCCTTTGTTCTCTTAGATTTTCTACATACGTATTCATATCATCACTAATCCATAACTTTTGTTTCATTCTTTCCAATTCCTAAATACTTTTTTTCTGATTTTTTTTCTTGGACTACAGAGTCTAGCACAACTCCAATTCAATGCTGAATAGAAATGTTAACAATTTGTGTCCTTTAAAACAGTCAAAATTTTTATTTTATTAGTATGTATGATACTTGATATAGATTTTCTTAAAGTACCTTTTATAAAAATAATGAACACTTTTTAAAGTTTCCAGTTTGCTGGTTATTTCTAGGTTTGTTTTGGTTTTGTTTTTCTAAGACTGGATGTTGAACTTTTATCTGTACCTTTTCTTCATCTGCCAAGATCATATAATTTTTCTCTTTTGGTCCTAAAGTAGTGAATTACAATGATTGATTTTTGAATGCCAAACCAATCTTGCTTTCATGTAATAAACCCTATCTCTTTATTTATGCAATTCTCCATTTGCTAATTTATTTATCTTTTGAATCTACAATCGTGTGAAAGATTGGCCTGTAATTGCCTTTTATTGGAATAACTTTGTCAGGTTCTGTTATCAAAGTTGTGCTTTCTTTATAAAATGGATTGAATAGTGTCTTGCTTTTTTCTAACTTCATGAAGAATTTGTGTACAATTAAAATTAATTACTCCCTCGTATATTTGGTAGATTTTGTTAGTAAGACCACTGGCCTTACATTTTGTGGTGGGTAGGTTTTAATTCCGGATTTGAAATCTTTGATAGTTACAAAACCATTAAAATTTTCTATTTCTTTGGGGAGGAACTTTTTTAGGAACTTGTCCATATCATCTTAATTTTCAAATTTATTGGCATAAACTTGTACATAAGTTATCCTTCTATTATCTGTAACATCTGTAACAATGTACTTTTAAAATTCCTGTTATATTTTTGTGTCTTCACTTATTTTCCTTATAAGTTTCAACAGCTTATTTTGGTCTTTTTAAAGGACCGAACTTCTGTCAGATCAACCTTCTTAATTGCATTTCTTATCTATTTTGTTAATTTTTGCTCTTAATTATTTTCTTCCTTGTACTTGTTCAAATTTAACTTACTGATTTTTTTCAACTTCTTAAAATTGATGAGTAACTCAGACTACTTTTCTTATACATTGCAGGCTATCAGTTTCCTTCAATACAATTTAGCTGCGTCCCATCTACTTTCAAAACTTGTGAAATTTTGATGTGGAGTATTTTTATTATCACCCTATTCAAAGTACTTTTCATGTCTCTGGTGATTTTCTTTGACCCATGGCTTCGTTTATGATCATTTGGGGATTTTCTTGTTGTCTCAGTCCCACCCTCATTTGGCAAGCCCTGGACCCCAATTTTGTTACCATCTAACCATTGAATACTGTTAAAGTATTCCTCAGTTTGTTAGTTTCTTAGCTTTCTGCTTTTAAATTGGCATATGCCCCTCAGGGAAAACCATTTCCAAATATGAAGCTATCTTTCTGGGTTATTTTCTTCTCCAGAACTCTGGGCCTATAAATTTTTACTGCCTCTTTAGCTCTGAAAATGCATTATATGTTCAATTTTTCTAGTTGTTGTCAGTGGGAGGATTGTTCTGAATGGCTTCATCCACCAACCATTACCAACCATTACCAAAATTGGAAGTCAAGATTCCCATTACTTTTAATATTTGATTCCTAAGTGTGATTATCAAATAACATTTTATTTGCATTCTACAAGAATATTTGAGCTCCTTGAGTTGCAATTTTTATAACAAAGATGAAAAAACTCAAGTATGCTTTTATGTGGGTGATAAAAACTCTAATCAAGGCTAAAACTTTAATAGAAATGAACACCCAATTAGCATTTTCATTCATAAATTTATTGTTCTAATTTTGTTATACATATTAACATCTTTTAGTCTTTGGCTATCATCTTGTTCACATTTTATTATTATTTTTTCAATTAGCTATTTTGACTAGAAAATCCTCATATGGATGTAAAAATAAATATTTTATTTTGCTTTTACCTTTCAAAAGCTGAGTAAATATTTATTTTGCTTTGAGCAAGAAAGTATCTAAAATGCATTGTAACTTATTTTGAAAAATGTGTTCCAGATATCAGAGGTTAGCCTGTTCTGAATACAATACATCAGGGAAGTAGCTTAGAATATAACCAAAGGGTGTACTTATACTACATATAAAATTTAGACATATTACATAGTGAGAACTAGTGGTTGTAATACAAATATGCCTGATATTATAGTAAATCGAATCCTGTTGTCCATTCACATATTGATAGAACTACATGAATGTAGTATTATATCTCTTTGATTTATTTCCACCGTGAGTATAAAACTAACTTCTTTTAGAAGGCCTATTAATAGTTCATATATAGCATGTATTAGTCTAATAATATTGCCATAAAAAATAACGCAGACTCGGTGGCTTAACAATGGAAATTTATTTCCTCAAAGGTCTAGAGGCTGGAAGTCCACGATCAAGGTGTCAGTCGGTTTGGTGCCTCCTGAGGCCTCTCTCCTTGGCTTGCAGATGGTCACCTTCTCGCTGTGTCCTCACATGGCCTTTCTCCTGTGCATGTGCCTCCCTGGTGTCTCTTCCTCTTCTGATAAGGACACCAATCATATCGGATTAGAATCCATGCTTACAATCTCACTTTACCTTAATTACTTAGTTAAAGGTCCTATCTCCAAATAACAATCACATTGTGGGTTAGAATTTCAGGACATGAATTTGAGAAAGAAACAATTTAGTCCATAACACAGGACATATTCATTCAAAAAACATTACCCATTAATATGGGACAAGGACTATTCCTATCGCAAAAATTATAAAGGACAGAAATAAACAAAAATGTTTAAAGCCTAATAGATTGTTATTTTTAAAAAGATAAACGAATTGGCAGTATAGGGTTGTGGGGAGTTATTTTAGATAGAGTGGTGATAAAAGATTGTTATAAAAAGATATCCTCTGAGCAGAAACCTGAAAAAATTGAAGGAAGACAGAATTTATGAATTATAGAGGAGAGAATTTTAGGCATAACCATTTGCAAATGCAAGGGCCCTGGGACATATATTGGCATAGCTCTATAGAGGAAATTTCAAGAAAGCCATTGAGAGAATGGTAAGAAATAAAGTCAGACAATTGACCTAAGATCAGTGTACACAGAGCCTTGTAAGCCTTGGTAGAGATTTTTTATTTTATTTTGTTAAAGAGTCCTGGGAAGCCACTGGAAGCTTTGACAGGGGAATCCCATTGATCTGATTTTCATTTATAAAAGCACCATGGTAATAGACTTAGTGGAGGTACTCTCTAGAATGTAAATAAATGGGGAAACCACATTAGTAGTTCAGTAGTAGAGTCAAAGATGTCATCTTTGAATTGGGTGTCAGCAGTAGACAGGATGAGATGAGGTAGGATTTGGGATGTAATTTGAATGTAAAGGTGACAGGACTTGCTATTGAAAAAGATGTTTGAAAATTCCTATTTTTGGTCTGAGAAATAAAGTAAATAGTGGTGCTATTCCCTGACATGGTATGGACTGGCTTGAAGGAGAGTTAATTTCGGAGTAAAATAAAACGAGTTCTGTTTTAGATGTCATAAGTTAGAGATGCATATTGGATTCCAAGTGAGAATCATGTAGGCTTTTATCTATAGCTCTCTAGAAAGAGTCAGGGTAGGGGGCTAGAAATATAAATTCTAGTGTTATCAAAGTATGCTGTAGATCATAGTCAAAGTCAGGGGACTCGTTGATATTTTCCATGGTGAGGCTATGGACAGAGAACAGAAGCAGTCTAAGGACTGAGCCCAAGAACACTCCAACATTTAAAAGATGGAGAAGAGGATTCTGCAACAAGATTGTAAGAGTAGGAAGTCAATTAAAAGTAGAACAAAGCAAGTATGTGATACTGAAGCCAACACTAATATGTGTGATCCCATGATCATTAACAAGCTATGTTTCTAGAGAATATAACAAAAAATAATCCTTTCAATATTATTTATTTAACTGGAAATCTGAAAATTTGCATTAAATATAGGCATAGCCGTATTAATATCACCTAACTAATGAATAATGAAGCCCTTGGAAAGAAAGCATATACCCGTGATTATAATAAAAGGGTAATTAATTATAGGGTTGAACAGGAAGGGGGAAGAACTATCATTTAAACATGTTATACTAAATATTTATCATGCTTCTTTTGGCTGGGTCTTTCATAATCTCATAAAAGAGAATTCAATATGGAGCAATGAAAATATAGAGATCTATGTTAATGTTAAGCAGAAAAAATTCTCACTACTTGCGAGTTAATTTTGTGTTGAATATAGATGACTTCAGATCCTCAATAAATACTAGTTGATGTTCTTTTTATCTCTTTGCTTCTTTCTACAGGTGGGGAGGTCCCGTACACGACTCTGGCTACCCGAATGATGATGGGTGCTTGGTGGCTATTTGCTTTGATTGTTATCTCATCTTACACAGCAAACCTCGCTGCTTTCCTCACTATTACACGCATTGAAAGTTCCATCCAGTAAGTAGACAATGTTTCCATCAGCCACAAAATATGAGAAATGATAAGAGTGCCAAAGCTATCTGAGAATAAGTATATGGTGTCTCATAATAAATGTACAACTTCCCTTTGAGTAAAGGATCAATTTTGTGTTACTGCAAAGTATCACTGATTAGTCCAAGTCCTGGAAATGCAGTATTGGTAGAGCATTTTTTATAAAGTAAAAATTTGGCTACAATTTGAATGTTGCTTCCCACATTTTCCTGGAAGGATAACACATCTTCAGAATTTTAGTGTCCACAAAGAATGACTATATCTGACTAACACTGTGAAAAGGAAGAAAAAAAAAGAGTCATACTTAAAAGGAAATCTTTGCCTTGAGTCTGTCCCATTATGTACTGTCAGAATAAATAGTTGAATAGATACAGATGTTCGAGAGATAGATGGATGATTGGGGATTGGGGAGAAAAGAAAAGGGAGGGGAATAGCAATCAACAGAAAATTATAGTATTTCAGTAACCACATTCTGTTTTTCTCTTCATTACCTTATACTTCATGTGGTCCTTATTGCTGCTATTTACTAGTTGCAGTTGCAATGGTGGGAAATAGTGATTAACTGTGGTGCACTTATTTAATCCTAAAAGTTACCTAAGCCAGTGTCTCAATTCACAAATGCCATTTCCATGAGCCCGTGGAGCCCAAGGGCCTTTTATCCACCACAGCCAGTTTTGCTTTCGTGATTTCACACCATAAGATCAGCACCACAGTATAATTTCTGCCTTATTAGAACATAATGTTCTATATATTATTTTAAGAAAAATTTTCCTGAAAATGTTTTATTCATCCTCAAACAAGATAAGTTTGAATTTTCCTAAAGTTGAACATTCATTTCCCAAAAAGCTGGCAATTCAAATTCAGAATAATTAGATATGTCAGGGAATTCCTTAGGAATGTAACTTGTTTGGAAAAGAAAATCTGGGTAGTTATTTTCTTTTAAAAAGAATGTAAATTAAATTCATTAGTAGCCACAAAACTATTATAGCATAATACCAAAAAAGTAAAGAATTAATTATCTATAAATAAATAAGATATTCTTTTCTATTTGCTCATTATACAAATTGAAACTCCCATATTCAACTAGTAATGCTAATAAGTAGTCAATTATTTTATCCATTCATAAAAATTATGTTTCTAGTTTCTCTCATGAAATCATGCTGCTCAAGTTGTTTTCCAATTATTCCTTTGATACAGAACCTTCATATTCTCCCCAATTTATTGTCTGTGTAAACAGATCTATGTGTGACATAAATTACAAATCATACAGAGTGAAACTTATACCATTGATGGAAAGCTTATACTGGTGACCCCATAAGCATCATACTTTAAGCAATATGAAAATGATTACAACAGCCCAGCCAAAAGATCAATGAAATGAGTAAAATTATGAAAATAATAATACACATTTATTGATCACTTACAAAATGCCAGATTTTGTGATGCATTCGCTTATTTAAAACCTACTATCATCTTCAAAAATACATACTATCAATAACTCGTTTTATAAATGACAGAACTAAAGTTGAGAGGATAAGTAACCCACCCAAAGCCTGCAGCTAGTAAGTGACTGAGTAAAGACCAAACCTTAAATCTGGTTCCTGAGCCTACATTCTAACTGCATCATGTTAGTTCCCACACCACACTTGAACTTGAATTTCTGTGTGAATCTTAGGTTTTAGAGAACACAAGAAGAAACTTGTCATAGCATCTTCCATTGCTAAGGGATGTAAAGGATGAAATTCTCCAAATCCTCAACTGGTCTGAGGAAATACAGTATCAAAATTTAGGTGACTTTTGTGTTGTAGGCATGTAGGCATATATCCCAACATGAGTTAATTATGTCTATAATTGGTATCTACCATTCAGGGTAATACTTTGGCAAATCCAATCAATAGAACTCATTTTAAGAAAAATAGCTTAATTGTCAAATAAAAATTGGACATATTTAAGGTATACAATGTGATGATTCAATATACATATACACTGTGAAATAATTGCCACAATCAACTGCACCACCCATGCTGTGCATTAGATTCCCACAACCGGTTCATCTTCTGAAAGTTTCTACCCTTTGACCAACATCTCCACATTTTCCCTGTACTCTAGCCCCTGGCAACCACCATTCTACTCCTGCTTCTAAGTGTTTGACTTTTCTAGATTCTACATATAAGTGATATCATATAATATTTGTCTTTCTGTGTTTGGCTTATTTCACCTAGTGTAACATCCTCCAAGTTCATCCATGTTGTTGCAAATGGCAAATAGCAAAATAGTTTTTAATCAATAAAATTGAGTATTTTATTTCATTAACATATTTCTTATCAATTATGTTGAATGTGTCACATTTTGGGTATCCTTAAAGCTCAAAATTTATGTAGTTCACATCTGACTTTGAAGTGTTTTTAAATAAATAAATCATAAAATCTTTAAATAAAATAACTGATCCTATGCAGTAAACAACACCTGTCATTATAGTAAACAAAAAATCATGGTTAACATTGACTGAGAATTTATAATGAACCAGAAGTTAAGCATATTACAAATATCATCTCATTTATTCCACAAAATAACCTTAATAATACAAGTACTCCTCTTATTGCCATTTTATGGATGAAGAAACAGAGTTTGAAAGATAATGCTTAAGATTACACACTCAATAAGTGTTAGAGTTGAGAGTCCAATCCATGTCAATCAGACATCAATCCATGGCCTTACCTGTCAAATTCTTTTTTTTTTTTTTTAATCTAGTGGTGGGTCCTAGAATTTGTTTGCTTGATATGGTATTTCTCTGAGGTTGCAGACTTTGTGGCGTCTGTAAATCTGAGTTATTTAGTTATTACTAACTTTTCCAGCACCGGTTTTTGTCTAGACTTTCATGCAATAGCAGTGGGAGGAGAAGCCTGTCTCAAATTTTTCATCCACAGGTTTATCTAAAAGTAACACCTGATGGAAAAAGATTGTAATTTCACATCATGTTTCCCTCAAGTGTAGTTCTACTGCCCAAAGTAACTGAGCATTCATTTTTAAAAAAATCATTCTTTTCCAATGCCAACTGGCATTATTAAAAGTCATCAGTGGGTATAATAAATCTCTACTTCCTTGTAATATTATCGCTGGACTAATTTTGGAAGGAGAGAATCAGAGCCAAGTAAGTTAAAAGAAGCCGGATTCCCTCCCGAAATTTAAAGATATCTTCTAATTTCATGCCTCAACAGTGTTGGTAAACATGATTGCCTGCAGTGTTTCTTAGAAACATTCGAAATTTCATTTGTAACTAATTCCAAAGTTTCTTGGGAAAATTCTAATTTTTCTTAGAAAAGACAAACTTTTTTTCAAAGTAGCGTTCAATGTCATGCTTCTTAATCATTTATATTAATAAGATTTGCTCATCACCAAATGAAGCTGCAGGGCATGTCAATGTACTTTTTCCAGCCCAATTTTGCTGTGCCATTGGCAAACACATGCCAACCATAGCTTCATTTCCAAAATTCAGCGTTGCTTCTGCAGACTACAATGGGCAGAGGTGGTTAGAGGAATGTCAGTGAAGGGGAGAGAGAGGGGGCAGGGAGAAATCAGCTTCTTTGAATTGATGGTTGACAGAAACTCTTCCACTTTTCTAGGAGCAATCTAATAGATTTATTTTGGGGAAGCTGAATAATTTCATAAAATTTTACCTTGTTTTTAAAATTAGATATCTATGGGCATCTAATCTAACTGGCACTTGTTATTAATAGAAGTTTTGAAAGGGAATTTTCCCTGGAAAAGATAACCCATAAATTTAATTTCATATCCCTTCAGTGATATGGGCTGCACATCATAACTATGTCCTATGTTTAATATAATATAATGTGACAGAGCATGACACAGTTCAGTTTTTAAAGGGGAAAAAATGCCATTTCCACAAGACTCTAATGACAATTTTGGCTTTTTCATTCCCATTGAGAGGTAACAACATATAGTTAATTGTTTTCAAACACCTAGAAATTGGAATGATTTTTTTTCTCTTGATAACTAGACTAATAGTGGCAATGGTGAAATGGAGCATGTGAAGCTTTGAAGGTACTTCAGAGTAAGCACTGGATAATAGCATCATCAAAATTAGTTCTGTTTGCCTTTATTGTGATATTACTTCCAAAAGCTACCTAGTTCACATAAAAGTGAAAATAGCTATGGGAAAATCAGGGTTACACAGTTACAGTTATTAATAACTTTAGAATCAAACTGGTCTTTGGTGATGAAACTTGAGTTTTTTCATTCCCAGGAGCTGCAAGTAAACTTGGACCTACTCAAAGGGATCCCAACATCCCACCATATTTTTGTGTTCAGTGCTTTCATTCTCCATAATGCTTAAGGTTGGATTAAACAAAATATTGAGTTAATTCTGCCACTGAATCTAACTAATCTGGGATAGCATTGCTTTCCAAACTGATACAGAAAGAGATCCATAAATATTCTATTACTAAAGAAGAACTCCTTTTCCCTAGCATATCAATAACAGGATTTTTGCCATCACCTTGGTCTACATTTTGAAAAGAAAATAATTATTGAGCAATTTTTTTCTAAGTGTTCACAGGTGAGTATGATCTAATTATGCTTAGAAATTCAAGCATCACCAAATCTGGTACTAAAGCTTGGGGACAGAGGGAAGGATAGCAAGTGACAGATGCTCTGCAAAGAAAAGGAAGGTGGGACTAAATCGTTGAGGGCATGGTAAGACTTGTTAAGGAATTCGGAAGTTTTCCTGGAGGTAATGGAGAGTGACATTATTGTAGAAAGACAACTTTATCTCTGGAGAGGAGGACATGTGGGAGAGAGAAAATGTAGGCGCACATGGGAGGCCGTTAAAGGTGTCTAATGCATGTATATTTACAGCAATTAACTAGTATGTCTCTACTTGATACTAGTATGTCTCTACTTTTTTCAAGGGCTACTTAATTTGATAATACTAGAGGATTAAGGGTAACTTAGAAATTTGGCTTCAGAAACTTCATATTTCTAGGCTAACATTTACATTTGTAGTGGATGTAAGAATATTGTCTCAGTTAATTTTGTTTAAGATATTTAAAGAGAGGATGTGGCTTACTACGTTTTAGCTAACTAAATAAAAAAGAAGACAGTGATTAATGAGGAAATTCTGGAAATGACTCTGTTTAGGCTGCGTTTCACATGCAATTTTGCAGAAAAGTTGCATCTCAAGGTCTACTGTTCGTGGGCCCCATCTGCCTCTCACTTTTAGCTTTGAGCCATCAACAAAGAAGTTAGACTTATTTTTATTCCATTTGAATGCATTTTTTTCCTGATTGTAAAAAAAAAAAAAACAGGCTGTTTTGAGAAAATTGGAAAGTACGAAAAGATGTTGAAGGACAAAGCATTAATAATGCATAAACTGTCATGAGGCAGTAAGTTCTGTTAATATTTGGACAAACTTTCTTATAACTTTTAATTTTACAATTATTATATATGCACAGGAAGTTTCAAAGATGTAGTACAGAGCAGTGTCATGTATTCTTCTCTCAGTTCCCTGAATTTTTGCATATTAAGTGATTATACTACAAAATCAAAACCAGGAAATTGACACTGGTACAATGTGTGCAAATTGCTCTATGACATATTATTACATATGTAGACTCCTATAATCACCACTGCAATCAAGATACAGAACTATTCCATCATGGCAAAGATCTCTCTCATTCTACCCCTTTATAATCACCTTCACCCTTCCTTACCAACCCCAACCTCTGGTAACTTACTGTGTTCCCCATTTCTGTAAGTTTTGCTTTTCAAGAGTGTAATATAGGATTGAATCATAGAGTATGTGGCCTTTTGAAAATGGCTTTCTTATTGATTCAGCATAATATCCTTGATACCTATCCAAGTTGTTGTATGTAATAGTTCATTGCTTTTTATTGCTAAGTAATAATCCATGGTATGGATGTACCACAGTTGGTTTAGCAATTTACTTACTGAATGACATTTTTATTGTTTCAAGTTTTGGCCTATTACATATAAAGCTTTTAAGAACACTTATGTGGCAGTATTCTGTGGATTTTTGTTGTTGTTGTTTCTCTGGCATTGCTCAGTCATGTGGTAAGTATATGTTTGGTTTTTAAGAAACTGCCCTACTAATTTCCAGAGTGGCTGTACCATTTTGTGTTTCCACCTGCATTGTACGAGAGATCAAGGGTGTCTGCATCTGTGCCAGCATTTGGTGGTATCATTATTATTTTTTTTTAGCTTTGCTGATAGCTATGTGGTGATGTCTCATTGTGGTTTTAATTTGTATTTTATTATTGTGTAGTGGTATTGAACATCTGTTTATGGGCTCATTTGTAATCCTTATCCTCTTCCATGAAAGGTGTTTTCATGCTTTTTGCCTATTTTCTAATTGGGTTGTTTACTATTAAGAGTTCTTCACATAGTCCAGACACAAAGCCTTTGTCATATAGGTGGTTTGCAAATATTTTCTCCTAGTCTGTAGCTTGTATTTTCATCCTCTTTATAGGGTTCATCATAGAACAAAAGTTTTAGAAGTTGTTGAAGTGCAGTGTGTCAACTTTTTCATTTTATGGGTTATGCTTTTGGTTTCATGCCTAGCACTCTTCAATGAGTCCAAGGTCATGAAGATTTTCTCCTATTTCTTCTAAAAGTTTTATAGTTTTACATTACACATTTACATATTTGATGCATTTTGCGTTAATTTTGTATAAAGTGCAACGTTTAGGTTCAGTTTTTCACTATGGATATTCAAATGCTCAAGCAGCATTGCTGAAAAGACTGTCCTTTCTTCATTGAATTGTTTTGCACTTTTGTACAAAAAAAAATCTGTTGGCCATACTATGTGAGTCTGTTTCTGTGTTCCTATCCTGTTTCATTAATCTATGTTGTTGTCCCTCTGCCAGTAATGCAGTTTTGATTACTGTAGTTTGAAATTGAGTAGAGTGATTCTTCCCACCTACTATTTTTTCAGAATAATTTTAGCTATTTTAGTTCCTTTGTCTTTGTATTATAAATTATAGAATAATCTTGTCTATATCTACAAAAATATTGCTGAAATATTGACAGTAATTGCATTACACAAATTGGAGAGAGAATTCACATTTTTAATATGCTGAGTCTTCCGATCTATAAACATATGTCTCTCCACTTATTTAGATCTTCGATTTATTTTATCAGCACTTTATAATTTTCACTATACAAGTCCTGTACATGATTTGTTAGATTTATACCTAAGTATTTCTTTTTCCCAGTGATTACAAATGTTCTTGGTATCTCGATCCATTTGTGCTGCTACAGCAAAATACCTAGGTCTGAATAATTTATAAAGAATAGAAATTTATTTCCTCACAGTCTGGATGCTGGGAAGTCCAATGTCAAGGTGCCAGCAGGTTGAGAGTCTGGTGAGGGCCAGGTTTATGCTTCCAAGATGGTACCTTGACTGCTGTTCTATGTCCTCACGTGACAGAAAAGATGGAAGGTCAAAAGGGGCCAAACTCATTCCATCAAGCTTTTTTATAAGGAACTAATCCCAGCCATGAGAGCAGAGCCTTTATGGCCTGATTGTCTCCTAAAGGTCCCCCTCTTAATATTGTTGAACTGGGGATTAAATTTCAATATGATCTCTGGAAGGAACACAAGTATTAAAATCATAGTAACTGAATTTTTAATTTTAATTTTCACATATTCATTACTAGGACATAGAAGTACAATTGTTTTTTGTCTGCTGATTTTATCTTATAATCTTGCTAAGCTCATATCTTAGTTCTAGGAGTTTTTGGTAGATCCTTTCGGATTTCCTAGGTATAATTTGTAAACTTACTAAGCTCATTTATTAGTTTTAGGAGTTTTTGGTAGATTTGTTGGATTTTCTAGGTACAGTTTATGCCATTTACAAAGTCAGGTGGTTGTATCATTTTTCTTTCTCATCCAGATACTTTTTATTTTCTATTTTGCCTTTTCTTTGCTGGATAGAATTTATAATACTATGTCAAATTAAGAGTAGTGAGAGTGAATATCTCTGCTTTGTTCCTGATTTGCTGGAAAAGCAGTCTTTGACTGTTATGTATGACATTATCTGTAAAGTTTTTTATTGTAGATATTATTTCTCAAATTGAGGAAGTTATCTTCTATTCCTAGTTTTCCATGTGTTTTTCATCATGAATAGGTGTTGGATTTTGACAAATGATTTCATTTTTTATTGGTTGGTATGCTCAGGTAATTTTTCTTTATTAGCCTGTTTAGTGGATTACATCATTCATTTCAACAACTATTTTTAAAACAAGGTAGAGGCTAACTGTATTCCCCGCTTCTATTTCTTCTCCATCTTTTTCCACAAGTCTTAATTTTCTACTTGATTTTCTTCCCTTTATTGATTTGAGTCAATAAAATATCATGACTGTCCCTGCCTGCTGCTTCACCTCTCAGTTTCTTTTCCCTTACCTTAACTATTGCTCCTCTCTCTCCATTCTCTTCCTAATAGAGTTTATCCACTGGAGTGTGGAGTCCAGACTGTTACCTTCTCCCATCCTCAAAATTGGCTTGAAAAACTTTATTATTACTTCATCCAATCAATATGAATACAACTCCATTAGGAAAGCATATTGAGCCCTTCTGTCCCACCCACATTTCTGTCCAGGGGCACCAACGAACTCCTTCTCATCTTTTCATGCTACAGTCAAGCTAGACTCTTATGGGACATTGCATGCCTCTCTGGAGCTTTACATGCTCTTCTCTCTCCCTGAAATCACTCAAAACCCCATTCTCTTCTGGTATCTTCCATTTTCCCAGGCATAATTAGCCATTACTATACATGTGCCTTCTCTTTGCGATTTTAAGTTCTTCAAAAGCAAAGACTATGTTCTATCCATCTTGAGAGGCACTGCTAGAGTGCCTCTCAGAGTACCTGACAATAGTATGAATAAGAGCAGCTAACATTTCTTGAGTGCTTGCTATGTGACAGCTAGTTTTCTAAATACTTTGCATGGGTTTTCTCATTTAGTCTTTGTAATAGCCCCATGAGAGATATGTTATTATCATCTCTATTTTATAGATGATGAAACTAAAAGCTAGGGTAGTAAACCCAGGCAATCTAGCACTATAACTTTTTACCAGGGGAACATATTGTTTGCTAATTACAAATACACTAAACCTTTATTGTATGAAATAAATAAATGAATAAATGGCATCCATAAGGGTTACTATAAATTTCTTAGGAAATAAAGAGAGCTTTGCAGAAAAGAATTAGTGGCAGCAGTATGTTTAGCTAAGTTACCTCCAGGTAGTTCTAAGTTATGTGGTATCCAAAAGTCAGTAATGGGAGACTGGATTCAAACAAATCTGCATTCGAATTCTTTGCCACTTAATAGCTCAATGACCTTGTCAGGATTCCATAATTATTATAAACCGTATTTTCCCTAAGAGTAAAAAAGGGATAGATTCAACTTCATAGGTTTAGTGTAAAGTGTTTATTGTAAAGATTAACTGAAAAAAAGCATGAATGATACAGCACAGTCCATGGACAGCGCCTACCTAACATTTGCTTCCATTCTTCTACATTTTCTCTAAGCACTCATATAGATTCCTTGGACTGTCTTTCTCTCTGCCCCCATTTTGATGGTATTTTTGTCATTTTGTCCACAATTCTATACACTAACTGTTCCTTTGAACTGATTCACCTAAATCTCAATGTTTCTTGCTTATGGAGCTACTGTTTCTGACACAGATGTCACCATCCTACCTTACAGTCTATCTTGCTGAGGGTTGTCTTTTTGCCCTGCTGCTTAATCCTCTCATTTCCCCAAAGATAAAAGCAAAATAAACAAACAAAAATCTGATGCATCTGCAAGCCTTATCTGAATTTAGGCATAAATAAGGTCTTGGAAGAATGATTCACTCTGTTATCTCATCTTAGCTAGTGACTAACTAGCACTGAGATCAGGTTGCTACTAATAAAGACCGGCAAGACCCCTGGGTCAGGATACATATTTGCCAGGCAAGTTTTCTCTCCTAACTCATCTTTATTTAGCCCTCTCATAATATACAGCTCAAATACCACTTATTCTATATAGCCTTGCCACATATTCATAACTATATTTAGTGTCTCCCTTTTTTGAACCACTTCACGTCTACCTCACTTACACCCTGTTTTGGAATACTATTCTGCTTGTTTTACTTCCCTATTAAAATGCATATTCTTGAGGGTTGTTTTATCATTTTTGTACCAGTTCAGTGCCTTATGTAGTGTATTGTGTGAATACTTAGTGGGTTACAAGTAAATATTCACTCACTGAGTGAACTAGAAAGACATTTTTTAGAATCTGACCTGAGAGTGTGAAACTCCATGACTTGTATGTGTACCCCATTTAAAAAATTAGATAGAAATATGAAAGCCATTTCTTTGTCCTATTATTCCAGGATAAGAGAGGAAACCCAAAATGGTATGCTCTCTAAGTATTCTTTGTGTCACCCACTCACTCTTCAGTCTTCCAGTAGGAGTCTTTTTTATAGCTCTCAGTAGGGAATTGCACACTTCATTAGGAGGAGCCAAAATGAAGGTGGATGAAGTAAGTGAGGCCTGGCTCATACTGCCTTTCTGTTTCATTTTAGTACAGAATTGTATAGGCTTAGCTCCAGAACACACAAGCACTGCAGCAGAGGAAGACATTCATCTCCTTACTCTCTATTGTTAGTGTTGAAATGGCTTACTTGTCCTAGCACTTAAGTACTACAGTGATGGATGTTTCCCAAACGTACAGCCATCTCGATGTCATAGACAGAATTTTGTCTCTCTTTTGGAAAAAATTAAAACTTCCTGGAAGCATATTGGTCTTTCAAAGCCACCATTCAGTGAGCATTTAATTAAAAGTTGTCTCACAGTTTGTGGCTCCCAGGAACAGGGTTGTTAGCATTTCCATAGACTCTGTTTACACTAAGCTCACCAGGACAAAAACTTTGCCAATTTTATAATCTTCCACAGCTTCTAAAATAATCTTCTTCTGAACAAGATGAATCATTCTAGACAAATCAAATCCTTCTCTTTTTCTCTGTCTTCCTAATCTTGCTCCTTTAAGCCTAGAAACCTATTAAGTGCTGTGCTCAAGAATATAAATTCCTGTCTCTTCTCCATTTCCTGTTACTTTCTTCCCTTACTGAAGTCTGCTGAATAAATAAATTCTATCTACCACAAACTTATAGATATGGTTAAAAAAAGAACCTATGCTTGGAGTATACTGCTTAGTCATTGTGGAGGACATAGTTTGAGTATGGAGCATCCTTTTGTGAAATTAATGTGGGAAGAGTAGTGATGAAAATCAGCAAGACTAGAGTTGGCAGCCAGGGCTGTTTGGCAGAAGAATACTATTAAAGGAGACTGGAGACTTGGGTTCAAGTCTCTTTTCTCCTTCTGAAAAATAAGGCAAATTCTAAAACCACTTTGCACTTCAGTTTTTCGTCTTTTAAAAAAGTGATCCAATTCTTCACTCACTGCACAAATATTTGTTCCACAGTTTGAATGATGCTATTTTCCATGTCCCTTGAGGCATAAACTTTTATATCAACTATACCAATGAGATATCTTAATAGACAAGGTGTGAGATAAAACTGATACTCACATGAAAACCTGAATAATAGATATCTTAAGTTGAAAGGTAAATCTGAAAAAAAAAATCCTTTTTTGTCATATCTTCTTATTTTCTTTTTCTAGTTCTCTATTTCCAGTCCCATTTTTCTTTCCCTAGCCTCTCCATCATGCCAGTGATGTTGGTATGCTGACCTCTACACTCTACTACTAAGTATCTGTTTGACCCCATCAATTCTCTGATGCTCTTAGTTCCTCCATTGTTCCTGTCATCTAAAGATATTTAATTTATTTTAATGGTTTTCTCCTCCACTCCCACACACACCTACTACAGACCCCATTTCTCAAGCCCGGATGCTAAGGAGGGATGATGCTAAATAAGCGCCAGATACCCTAGCTAATAGCAAGTGGTGAGGAAGGCGAGGAATAAGGTCTAAAGCTGGCCGGTGGGCTGCTTTTATTCAGATGACGATTGTGATTTTCTGAGAGGGAAGCTACAGAGTTCTCAAGATTTGCTGTTGACTTGGGAGTGTGGAGCACATTTGCAAAACAGTTTGGGCATTTATAATCTCAAAATAGCAGTTAATAAGACCTGGCTCTCAGGCATCAAGATGTGCATTTAATATCAACCTTTGCTGAAATTTCTCAAAAAGGAAATATCACCTACTTGAGAATAGAGGATAATTTCTCTGAATCATTCTGAATCAGTCATTGTGGAGGACATAGTTTGAGTATGGAGCATCATTTTGTGAAATTAATGTGGGAAGAGTAGTGATGAAAATCAGCAAGACTAGAGTTGGCAGCCAGGGCTGTTTGGCAGAAGAATGCTATTAAAGGAGACTGAAGACTTAGGTTCAAGTCTCTTTTCTCCTACTAAAAAATAAGGCAAATTTTAAAACCACTTTGCACTTCAGTTTTTCGTCTTTTAAAAAAGTGATCCAATTCTTCGCTCACTGCACAAATATTTGTTCCACAGTTTGAATGATGTTATTTTCCATGTCCCTTCAGACATAAACTTTTTATCAACTATACCAATGAGATATCTTGATAAACAAGGTGTGAGATAAATAAAAAAAAATTATTTTGAGAAATGCACAGACCTACTGGTCTGAGAAGAGGAATGTATCTTTTGCATTTGGAAAATGTTGAGTCATCAGTAGAAACTTGGTCCCCTGTTCCTGTGTTATGAAGAGCCAGGATTTTTGGTTTTTGTCATATTCATTAGATACTTCACTGAAACTATGACCTTCTACCTTACTTTGACAATAATGTTTCACTGGGTCTTTAAATAGGCTATTAAATTAGCCTACACTTATTCATGGTAACTTATTTCTCCTAGTCTTTTATTTCCCACTATGAAATTTTTGATAGTATGATTAATGTTTTTGAGCTCCTCAAAAGATCTTATAGAGGAAAAAAATCACAAATTATTATTGATTCCTCATTTGAATTCACACTGTATTTCATTTGGGTCATTGTTTCATGTAGTATTATTATGTATTATTGTTTCGGAGCTTGTTAGTAGGCCATATGCAAGGTAGTGATCAATAATATTTCAATGTCAGCCTTGGAGGGTATATTGAATAATTTTTTTCCATAAGTCAGCATTGGTCTTGATTCTAATTAACATTTTCAATGTTGATTTGAAGTATGGAATAGGGAGTAAGCTTATTAAATAAGCAGATTACTCTATTTGAGTAGGGGTGATTATTGACTAGAACTACACTGTAAGAATGTATAAGGACCTTTACAAATAAAACAAGGTGTTTAGAAGTACGATGAAGTTTAATAGGGACAAATATGTGATAATCACTCAGAGATGGAAAAAACAAACTGTATGCATATATTTGTGTATACCTATGATAATTTCAGTATAAACCATCTGTCAATTATAAATTTGAAATGTGGCATTAGTGTTTATTTTTAAAATGACCAGAGTCACCTAGCAGCATGTAAGTTGTTCAAGCCTTGTAAAGACTACCATGACCTACTTAGAAGGTTCACAAATTATGCAAAAACTAAAATACAAGAGAAAAAAATGGTTTAGTTAATAACAGTCTAAAAATGGAAGTAGTATATCTTATGGATAACAACTAAAATAATTTAGTATTTAATTTGACAAAGAGAAGGCTAAAGGAGGAAAATGAAAAAGAAATGTTTTATTACATACAGAAATATTGTACCAGAGGTGGTATGCAGGTATTGTCCATTTTCATTGAGAACAAAATAGTGTTTTCTGTGAAACAGGAGATTTTGGGGCTATGCACAAGTAAGAACTACCTTGTGTTAAGTTTTCCAAGTCACTGAAGTACCTTATTAAAAAAAACGTCAAGTCAGTTTTAGGGACTGGCTTATGTGTCTTAAGGTACCTAATCATATTATGTAATGCCTCTGGTAACTCTTTCAACTCTCTGGTATTATGATTATTTTAGTATGTTTTTGTTAACACCATTTAAAAATGTGATCCTTCCAGAGAAATTAACGGGAATTAGTGAAGTCCTTCCTGAATTTTCAAGAATATAAGAATATGAAAATCCCCTATTTAACTACTGAAATCTATTGCATTATTTGAAGATATCATCTTAACATAAATTTTACAATCATCCTATAATCAGTGGTAACATAGTAAAATGCTGACCATAAAATTTAGGATAATTTCATATTTCTTCCTAGTGTCTTGAGATAAATAAGTATTTCACCTTTTTCATGATAGATAAAAAAGAAGCTGCACATGCTTTGTACCATGCACAGGAAAACTGCAGGGTAATTGAATGTACAGAATACTAGGACCTTTTATAGTGAAGATTTGCTTAATAATTTATATATTATAATATATATTTTATTAGGTATCATACACATATATTAAATATAATATATCTAAAATAGCCTTTCATGGTATATACATGTATATTTATTTTATAATATATTTATTATTAAATATTAATATGTACCAAATATTTGTTTATTTAACTAATAGCCATTTAAAATAGAGAAAAACATCATAAATGATATTTCTGTCAACACTGTCAGAGTTTTGAGGTTTGTGGTAGAAAAATACAGTGTCTGCCACATTTCAGGGTTCATGATGTGACACAATTAGTTTCTAGCTTGTAATGTGGGTCAAGAAGTCAGACAAGCCAGTCAGATTTTCAGATGACTGTTCTCTTGCATCTGTATAACACCATCATTTCAGAGAGAGTTTAACAATCATTTTTATTGGTTATAGCCAACAGCAGTAAGACGTGCAGCATTTCCATCTTCCCTTAGATTCTCTAAAATGGCCTGCCATGTCCACATATCTGAACTAACTTCTAAGTTTGTAAGGAAAGTACAGAACTTTTTAATGCAAGGGGATGTTCCCCTAAGTAGTCCATGACATCTACCCTTCCCAAGGGCATCTACTTTACATAAACTTACAATTTTACCTGTGACCATCTGACTGTACCACATGGTGGGTAGGACTGACCCAGAATACTTTCGTCGGGAGAGAGTGCAGAAAATATTCCCAAGTGTGTCAGGGTAGACTTCAGTATCATCTGCTGGGCTGTAATCCCCACACTTTGTAATCTAATCTACCACAGGAGGACTGCGTTCTGCCAGGTAGATGTGCCCTTCTCATGAATCTTGCTGCATGCTTTTTCTAGACCGAACACGTATTATATTCTGGTGGCTATTTAAGCAGTTCTAAAAAAATTAAAATGAAATAGACATTCTAAAGGAGTTCAAAGCAGAAGGACCTGAGGCTGTCTTTTATCTAATGTATTCTGTTGTGCCACATGAGGAGGGTTAGGGGGAAGATGAAAGACTCAGGACAGGAGTGGGGAAAGGGACAGAATGGAGGGACTAGAAAAGGCTGCATCATTTAGACCTTATTCAAGCATTCCACATGGAGGTGCCCATCTTCTGACCCTCCATAAATCTCTAACCCTCTTTGTTCCTCCTATGGCACCCTCTCCATCTAGAAGGCTTCATTTGAGAAATTCTCTCAATTTCCCAAAATGGAGTCCTAACCCTCTGCCTTGCCTGGTATCATTCTACCGTGCTGGCCTCAGACCTCAGCTTGCTCTTCCAAAGGCTTCTGCTGTGTTGAGGAGGAAGAGACTCTGGCACCATAATAGGAAGGAAGACACAGCACTTTGGTGCTGGTACATTCCTTCATTAGAGATTGCTGTCTCTGGGTTCCTCCTGAATTACCCCACACCGTGAGGAATACTTTTAGGCTATACAATCTAATCTTCTGTGAGAGAACCCTATGTCTTCCATTAACATGACCTTGACGTTAATCTTTTTTAAAATAAGAAACTTAGTGCTATTAAGCTAAAAACTCTTTCCCGAGCCTACTTTCATTAAATAAGGACACCCTTTCAGGCACTAAAAATAGCTTTTACAGAGCTCTTAATTATGGACCAAGCCACCTTGAAAACATCAGGAGTCCTTTTTATCCCACCGTTTACTCTTGATATCTTTATGTTTCATCAGACTTTACAAGCTTGTGTCTGAGGTAGTTAAGAAAACTTCACTAAGGAAAAGGAGCTACTAAGATAGGAATGTGACTTCTCAAAGAACAAGTGGCCATTGGCTAGGCCATAAGTAGGAAGGTGGAAGGCTTATTCCATTTGTCCATACATAGAGTATACATACTCTCCTTCCTCCTCTTTATCTAAATATTCAACCAAGAGAAACAATCCTAAAATTTAATTTTCTGTAGTAATCCTCAACATTGCTAAAGGTGACTGTCCTCGACTTGTTCTGCTGCTTATCTCGAGATTCTTTAGTTACTAAAATCATGAATTCTTTTATATATTTATAAGCATTTCAATTAAGCAATTTTCTTCACCATTTCAGTTTGCTTCCAATATTTCAGAGAAAAAATCACTCAGTTCATGTACTCCTTATCTTCTCTGTCTGCACTGCTTAGATAAGTAACTTTTTCAAGAACAAATGTTCTACTTTGTACCAGGTCCTGTGTCTACCAGAATCACAGACTATACCCTCAGCTTTTCGAAATATGTTTTTTGGTCCTAATTGTTTGGGTTTTCTTTTTATTTGCCTTGCCTCTGAATTTATTTATTTTACATATGTGGCAAAATATTATGACAGGAAATTCACTGGAGATTCAATAAAGCTTGCCCAGCTGATTGTGTCACAGAGGAAATTGCCAAATATTTCTTTAAAAATGAACAATGAGAACACATGGACACAGGAAGGGGAACATCACACACTGGAGACTGTTGTGGGGCGGGGGGGAGGGGGGAGGGATAGCATTAGGAGATATACCTAATGCTAAATGACAAGTTAATGGGTGCAGCACACCAACATGGCACATGTATACATATGTAACAAACCTGCACGTTGTGCACATGTACCCTAACACTTAAAGTATAATAATAATAAAATAAAATAAAAAAGTTTTAGATTTTTTATTTTGTTTTTGATTTTTTTTTTTTTTTTTTTTTTTGACGGAGTCTTGGTCTGTCGCCCAGACTGGAGTGCAGTGGTGTGATCTCAGCTCACTGCAACCTCTGCCTCCAGGTTTAAGCGATTCTCCTGCCTCAGCCTCCCGAGTAGTTGGGACTACAGGCACCCACCACCATGCCCAGCTAAGTTTTTGTATTTTAGTAGAGACAGGGTTTCACCATGTTGGCCAGGATACTCTCCATCCCCTGACCTCGTGATCTGCCCGCCTTGGCCTCCCAAAGGGCTGGTATTACAGGCATGAGCCACCATGCCTGGCCTTGTTTTTGATTTTTTAACTACAAATACTTCTGGTCATGATTAGTCAGCTGTAGAATGGCTAATAATATATAGTTAAAATGCTATTATTATGCCATGCTAGTTTCAGGGGAATGCTTACTTCCCAAAATGAAATACCTTTCTAGTGAAGAAGACCACCATAAAACAAGTAAGCCTCATTGATTGCTGACTGTTTTCCGGACCCTGGGCTAGATCTGGATTTCAAAGATGAAGTTTTTTAAAAGTCATGGGAACCAGCAATCTATATTCTAATGAGGTAAATAAACAAATACAATTCCTAAACACAATGCTGAAATGTGAACATATTCCAAGTGTTAGAAGAGCACTGAAGAGACAGTGAAGTTTCATGTTGAAAGGAAGGAATTCTCCAGGTAGACAAAGAAGCATCTTATGCCAAGAAGACATCTACCAAGACATGCACCTGTGATACAGCCAGGAATGAAGAAATGGTGTTTGGCTTATACTGTGAATATGAGTAAAGCAAAAGGTTGTTTCTGAGAATGGAAATAGAAAAGGCTTAAGCCAAATTTTTGAAGGAACTTGAAGGCTAAGGAGTTGAAACTGTTTTCTAAGGGCAGTGAAGTACATAGGCAATACTTAAACAAGGCAGCAGTATGATCAGATTGCATATCAGAAAGAACAGTTTAGCTGTGCTAAAGAATGGATTAGTGGTGAGTGAGAACAGAGATAGGGAAAAGGCTTAAAAATAATAGTCCAGGTAGAAATGACAAGGCTATTAGACATGGAAAGGCAAAGATGGTGACAGATTTACAAAATTTGGAAGGTAAAATGTACAGAACTTGATGACAGAGTAGATGAGGTGGGGAAGTTAAAGATCCACAGGTAAGGAGCTGAAAATGAATCTAATTGATAGGAAACAAGGATACCATAATAGAGAACAAAGTAATAGTAATCATCATAATAACATCAATAATTGTAACTACTGGTAATTGAGTGCTCATAGAGAGCAAATTACTAAGAAAAGTATCTTATAAACAATATCTAATTCAAACCTCTAGATACCTTAATATAAAAGTATTACTTCCCTTGCTCAATAGAGAAAGAAATTGCATTTTGGGGAAGTTTAAATAATTTTCCCAAAGATTGAACGACAAATATTTATGTTTTCACAATTCATGCTTTTAGAAACTAAGTGTTTGCTCAGTGCTGGTCAGTTGGCAGTACCTCTTGGGGGTGGCCTGCTTTACCCAAGCACCCCAATCCATTTTCTAACACTTTGACTTGCTTCTTGGGTCTAAACAACATTAATTCTCACCCTCATGGCATATTAGTTATTCCTTTAAATGCTACATTTTGGATCACTTTTTATGCTGGAAAACTTGTCACTGCTTCATAGGACAGCTCTCAGCTGCTACAACCAATGGACAGGCAGGCTCTTTATATAGTTGCTAATGAGCTCTCAGGGCTGTAACAATATCTGTCCTTTGCCAGTTGTGGAAATCAGCATCCAAAGGAGAAAACTGAGAAGAGAATCGGGGGGAACCTAAACTGAGTTGGAGGATGCTTGTCATATACCCCTATTTGTCTCTTTTCCACTGTTAGCCCTTTTGCCCGAAGCATCTGGTGCCTATCCTATCAGCCACATTCCATTTTTCTCCCCCTGAAGAAAAATCTCCTCTGATGTGATAACTTAAGTTGACTTGTTCCACCCCATAGAAAATGGGATTAGATTTAAAATTCCCCAAAGCCAGCTGGCAGGCCACTCTTGTCAGTTGTTGGTGAGCATTCTACACAACCAGGCTAAATGTAGTTTTTAATCTTAGAAGACAAAGAAGATGGAGATGGGACAGAGAGGTTTATGAGAGTTATTTAAGTTTTATATGGATAGTAGCATCTACTCTCTTGTTAAAGGAAAACAGGAAAAAAATATGAGTGAAAGTTTACCACAGAGGGGCTACGCATTAGATTTTTTTAAAAAATAGTTGACAGTTTTAGAGATGTGTTTTTAGCAGCATATTTAATATAACATTATTTCATTAATATAAAATTGTATAAATGTCCCAAAGAGTTTGCTGTGAAGAAATTTATGACCATTTAGTATCATAGAGTCACACAATCTCATACTTGGAAGGGAAATCATGCATTATTTATTCTATTTCAGTGCATGAATTCTTCTTCAACAATATTTATAAAGAATCACCTGACTCTGCCGGGGGGGAAAATTCCACAAAAAATACCAATAGAAATTATTAAATAAGGCATTGTGGAAGGAGGAATCATCAACATCATAATCTTTATATAAAAACAGTAGAAACCTGATCAAATACTGATTTGACAGATATGCTTGACTTCAAAATCTAACCTACTAAATGTTAAAGCTATTGCTATCAGATATATCTAATAGACTATCAAATATTTAAAAAATTTAATTGTATTATTTTTATTTTTTATTTTTCTTTGAGAGGGAGTCTTGCTCTGTTGCCGAAACTGGAGTGCAGTGGCACGGTCTCAGCTCACTGCAACTTCCGCCTTCTGGGTTCAAGTGATTCCCCTGCCTCAGCCTCATGAGTAGCTGGGATTACAGGTGTGTACCACCACACCCAGCTAAGTTTTGTATTTTTAGTAGAGACAGGGTTTCACTATGTTGGCCAGGCTGGTCTCAATCTCCTGACCTCAAGTGATCTGCCCACCTCCGCCTCCCAAAGTGCTGGGATTACAGGCATGAGCCACTGTGCCTAGCCCCAAATTAATTTTAAATGCTTGAAAGGAGTTTCAGTGTTTATTATTCTCATTGAAAGAATTTTACAGAAACCTAAAGCTACTCAAATTTTAAAAATTTATTTTCACAGAATTGCCCTAAATCACACAGTACCTCAGTGTATGTACTGTTCATACAAATAAATAAAAATAACTTACTTGTAATCTCTCAGTGTTGTTCAGTACCCACAGGTTGATGCTAGTCTGATCAGAGAACAGTAGCAGGAATAAAAAAATAATCTCAGTCAGGTGTCAAGAAGATAAGGCTGATTAGAGCAGCAAAGCATTTGCTTTCTTTTATCATCCACCACTTAGAGCTATAGACACTCATTTTTTTACTGTGTGCATGAGTGAGAGTGTGGGTTTGAGAGAAGAGACCTCAGGTCTAATGGGTTCTCAGAGTGAGCATTCACTGAGTTTTATGTGAGTGTATGTGGTTAGGTAGAGAAACAGAGTATAGTATGATTTATACATACTAATACTATGTTCACAGATAACACTTCTCTGGAGTACTCTAGATTTTTCCATTCCTTCTTTTTTTTTTTTTTTTTTTTTTTTGAGAATGAGTTTTGCTCTTGTCTCCCTGGCTAGAGTGCAATGGTGCAATCTCAGCTCACTGCAACCTCCATCTCTCAGGTTCAAGCAATTCTCCTACCTTAGCCTCCCAAGTAGGTGGGATTACAGGTGCATGCCACCACATCCAGCTAATTTTTTTGTGTGTGTCTTTTTAATAGAGACGAAGTTTTGCCATGTTGGCCAGGCTGGTCTCCAACTCCTGACCTCAAGTGATCCACCCACCTTGGCCTCCCAAAGTGCTGGGATTGCAGGCGTGAGCCACCACACCCGGCTGATTTTCCCATTCCTTCTATCATCTGAGAAAATGTCTATTGTTAAAAAAGAAATGTCAGTATTTGACATGTAATTATATATATACATAAATATATACATAATATATATATTTATATATATACATAATATATATACATAAATGTATAAATATATACATAATATATATACATAATATATACATTAATATATACATAAATTAATGTATATATTAGATGCCTATTAATGATTCTATGATTGTTTTACATTTTAAAACAATGACTGGGCATGTCTAAATATTATACATTCAGATTTTGACCTTCAGATACAAGTTTTTGAAGATTACCATTTGTTGAATAACCTACTATATTTCCTTTAGAGGCTCATAATATAGGCTACAGCATTTCTGCTAATCTTGTTCTAAACTCTTCTTAGTATGAAAAATACAAAGTGACCGCTTGTTTTCTATGTCGGGCTCCTGAAATGGCCATTTCATTCTGTAATAAGCTATTTGTGTTCACTTCATTTTGCTTCAGTTGTTTTATTTTTGTCATCTTTGGTGCTATCTTAGTGTACTATGATGGAACATGCTGAATCAGAAAACCTGTAATTTTTATTGCAAACATGTCTCAAGGCAAATTTATAAGTTGCAGTTGATATCAGAAACTACTAGAGGGAACATGCCTTTGTTCTAAATTGCAAAATGCTCTGCTATTCTAAACTTGAAGTATGTTGAATATAAACTGCCTTTTTTGCAACACCAGGAGCTTCACATAGGCAATATATTAAGATATTCCTCTAAAAATGCATTGTGTACAAAACAACTTCGCCAGCTAAACTGTATTAAAACTCTATATTTTCAGGCTGTAAAGCTAATATTTAAGGTGAAGCTATGTCACAGAACCTGATCATATTAAAGATCTTAACATTTGATTTCAGTTTTCTTTTCATAGAAGGATAAGAAGGAGCACTAATTTATTTAGCAGCATTTAGCCAGGGTGACTATTTGGGCAACCCATTTATATATTTAAATGAACACACTGAAAAAAAATTGTACTAAACTGTGATCTCACCTCCATTAGATTAAAACCTTCTGATCGTTATAGTTGAGTTTGATTGTTAGTACTGCCAGACAGCCAAGGGCCCAATCTTGTACTGGTAGGGTGTCTGGTGACCTGCAATATGGACTTTCTCCATACATAGATCTGCAGGTTCTAGATGGTGCTATGTACAACCATCTGGTCTTCACCTTTGTATTTACAGAAACTGAGCAAACGAGTATTGTTGTTATAACCTGTGTAGATATATTCCATTCCTTCTTCCTGTGTTACCACTTTTGGGTATCCTCCACTAAACAGGGGGATATATGTTAAAAATGTTCATGTTCATAATACAGTTTTACTGATACTACTGAAAACGCAGTAAATTGCTCTCTTGAAACAAAATTTTTGTTGTTATAATATATCAAGATAATTATGGTATGACCTACAAGTAAATGTCCACTCACTTTGTTATTCAGTTGCATCCTAGCTACATACTCATTTTACTCGTGCTTTTGCCCTCAATTATTCATTTACATTATAACTTTAGTTTATCTTTTACAAATAGTAGAATTCATTCAATATTTTAGAATATTCCAGAAAATTCCAGAATTGCACTTTCTCTTCAGATAGGATGATTTAAATGCATTATTTTATGCAACAGATGTGTAAAGCAGAAAGGAATTTATCATGGTAGTTTCCATGGAGTAAATAATATACATCAAAAACACAAAACTCAATAAAATGCAGATTAAATTTTGCTGAAAGTTACTATTAGAAATTGGCACAAATACTCTTCTGATAAACGTGGCCCATAATGTATTGTTTCCAACACAATTTTTTACATGATGGAGATTGGTGAACTGCAAGAGTATTCCCAGTGCCTTTGCCCAATGCTACTGTTGGTTGCAAAGATCCTCAGGAAATCATTAGCAAACTCCATCTAGAAACAGACCAAAAGATCAGAGATATACATTACATGAGATTCATGGCTTATGGTTGTAGAGTTCTGTGTGCAGTCGTTCTTGTTTGAAGTACAGTATAGTGTTTCAAAGCATCTGCTCCCATTCCCAAAAGTTAGTGAGTTGTAACTGTGCCAGTATATGATTTTAACAGTATGTCAAAGGCACAGTATTTGTTCTTAAATGTCAGTCATTAGAGTTGGGCACCTACACAAATGCAATGAGTTCCAGTGGAATGATAACTGGTTCTTTAAGCTGCAAAATATAGAGAGACTCAGAAACTCAAATGGAGGGAAATCGACCACCAATTTAGAGATAGATAACCTGGGACAAATAGATACTATCTGTAACACAAAAGATTGACTTAAAAATCTTGAAGCATTATTCTGAATATGTTTTCAGCTTTCGAGAAAAATGAAATGTATTCTCATCCAAATAGAAAGTGCTCCCCCCACCTCCACACTACACACACACACACACACACACACACACAATGCTAAAGCAAATATAGCAAAAGAAATATAGAAATAAGAACCAGCGTCTTGCGTTGAAAATACTATGGTCTTTGGGGCTGGACAGACCCACATTTGAATTCTAGCTCTCGCACTCACTGACTATGATACACTAATCAAGTCACTTATTCTCTCAACCTAAGTCTCTTCATCTATAAAACAGGTCAAATAATTATTTATGTGAGGCATTTCTGTGAGGATAATATATATCAATTGTCTGACGTGTGTATTCAATAAATAATGACTATCATAACTACTAATTTTTAAGACTACATTTGACCTCAAAGCATGTTGTTTATGTAAATTCTATAATTTTATACAAATAAGCCTTGCTACCTAAAGGAATGTAGAACTAATGCTGATAACATATTGAAATTTTTTTAAAATTACTAAATTAGCATATGATTATCTAGCAGTCTAATTTAACTTGTCTTTGATGGAATTGCTAGCTTTTTCTCCCATGAAGCTTCACAAAGAAAGCATTGCATTACCACTAGACATTTTCACTTTTCCTTCAATAATAATTTTGTGTTCTCATAATTTGTATAAATGCCATATACCCTAACAGCAGTTTTTCTTACATATTGTATCCTAATGTCAGAAAACAATAAAATAAGAAAAGCAATTTGATACATGTTTCCACACATATTGCCTTTTTTTTTCTTTTAACTTTATTCCCACTTGAAAATACTCAGTACCGTCTCTTGTGTCTCTCTTCTCTCCCAATAATCAAGGTCTCTCCAGGACCTTTCCAAGCAAACAGAAATCCCTTATGGCACAGTCCTAGACTCTGCAGTATATGAGCATGTCCGCATGAAAGGACTGAATCCTTTTGAGAGGGACAGCATGTATTCCCAAATGTGGCGGATGATCAACCGAAGCAATGGATCGGAGAACAATGTTCTGGAGTCCCAAGCAGGCATTCAAAAGGTACTGTCCATGGTTCTCCTTTAATAGTCCTTACCATTTTGTGTCCCATGCTGGAATTGCGAAGTTGAGATTTGGTTTTTTGTTTTGTTTTCTGTTTCTTATCTTTAATGCTGACAGAGAATTTCCTGTTAAATTACATCTTATATTGATTTAAAGAAGATTTTTTAAATGACTCATGGCACCAGAAAGGGAATTCAAAGTCCTCTGCAGTGTGTCTAACAGATCAGTTTCCATTTGAATTCCAAAATCAAATACATACACTGGTATTTTGTTCAGAAAAGGGTTAAGGACTTAACACACATGAAGTCTAAAAAAGTTTTTATAAATCCCATTCCAAATGTCATTCAAGTTATCTGATTCTTTTAAATGACTCAGGGTATTTTCTACACTGCACTTGTTTTTAGATTAAACCGTTATCTTTAGTTGTGATTATGTGAAGCTATCTGGAAGTAAAAGTTAATCTTGTCAACAAATAAGGTTCCTACACATGTCTGTTTCTATTCCAAATGTGAAAATCTTTATTTACATCTTAGTTTTTCTATAACTATCTATATTAAAAAGGCATAGAAAGACTGTTTTTCTTTTATGTGAAAATCTTACAGCTATTTTTACTCTGAGCTGTAGCTTATAAACATATATACAGAAGCAATTCAAACCCTATCAACCTCTATGACAGATCTGACTGTTTTTTCTTAAAATTGTCTCTAGTGACTAGCCTAGTGAAAATCATTGTTGACATTTAATAAATAATTACGGAATGCAGGAATGAATGTCAGTAATAGCAGCAATAGTAGTACACAGTTTTTCTCTCTGACCTTCCACTGCAGAATAATTTGGACTCCAAGTCTGTGTTTCCTGTTCTAAAGGCAAACTCACTAATATCATCCTAGAGGATATTTTGATGACTATAAAAATTATTCTGTGACAGGTTCCAGCATTATTCTCTGCTTTTTCATCTGGCACCCTTTATCTGCCACTGCTACTACTATGGTCCCTAGAGTCAGCTTAGTAATTCTTGCAGTCAACATATTGATATCATTCTTCTGAGAGCTGATGATGCTAACATAAACCTTTTTTCAAGTATTAATGATGTCTTTAAGGAAGTGAATATCCTGGAGATGTTAGCAACGGCCTCTATCCTCTTTGCCCTTATTATACCCCATTTGCTGGGGCTCAGTTATTGATTCTAAAATATTTCTTGGCTTTCTCCAAAGATCCATTGGCTCCTGGAGTTTCAACATGGTTCTCCCAGTTAATGGGGTGGGGGGTTGAGAGTTGGATCCAAGTGGGTGAATAAACATGTATTTTTGGGGAAGGGAGGAGGAGGGTGGACATTTTAAGGCTTACTAGGTACTCATAGCATGTTAATGAATTTGTGTTCAGAATAAGTATACACTATGGCTTTGAGGATCAGTTATTTTCCTTTATATCATCTGTTAAAAATGAATTTGTTTTTTGATGATTAATATAAATAGAAATTTATAGTTCATATTTCTATTCCATTTTAGGAGCCAAAGCTCCCCCTGCCTTATAACCTCATTCTATATGGTATTATTGCAGAGAAATTTCATTTTATTTTCTCTCACTAGCCTGGTGTTGATGGACACATCAACCCGGGTTTGAATCCAGCTCATTTTTAAATAAAATGTATAAACATAACTAGTTACTCAAAATCTCTGGGCCTTGGGAGTTGCATCATGAAGATAAGAATTCTACCTCACACAGTTTTTGTCAAGATTAAATAAGATAATATATAAAGCATCAATAAGTAGTATGAGTAGAGCCATAAACCTTTCTCGTAAGATGGCCCTGAAGATTACCTGAGATAACTTATATGTGAGGGATTTGTAATTATAAAGCTTTATTGTTTAATATTTCCTAATCTTAATGTAAAGTTGTGACATAATAAAATGAAGATGCAATAAAAGAGGTAGATAATAATTTCTATTCTTTGTTAGTCTGTTGATAAGGAGGGCTAATGAGTTCGAAACTGCAAATCAAGTCCTCAAATATTTATTATGCCATGTTGATTCAGTTTTCTGATTTACTAGAGGGCTAGTGAAAATGCTCTTCTGAATGAATTTATAATAGAAAATATCTAAGTGAAATTTGTTTGTACTATATATTTCTTTCAACCCAAATTAGAAACAGCTGACAGTTGATTAGACAGAGAGCAGCTAATAATAACAAGATGTATTTTGGTTCAAGCTTGCAAGGTCTTGGCCAGCTTCTATTAAAAAACAAAACAACCAACAAACAAATAATAACCTTTTCACCTGATAAAGTTCATTGGAGTTTCATGAAATTGAGAACTATGACACATGAAATGTGGTTGTGGATTCTTCTTCAAGAAACTAGTCTTGAACATTTAACACAACAGCTTTTTATTCTCTGTCATTGATTTCTAATTTATACAGGCAGATAAGACATCAGAGGTCTTTTAGGTCAACATTTCACAAAAGGCCACACTTCTTCTATAATATCTTGGGCAAGAATCCATATATGTGTGTGTGTGTGTATGTATATACTATATATGTATATGTATGTATATACATACATGTATGTATATACATACATGTATGTATATATACACATATATATGTATATAGTATATACATATATATATACACACACTATATATGGATATATATATAGAAACTGCCTTCCAGGAAGGCCTGCATCACTGAGAAAAACAATCCTCACAATCTATAACTTTAAATAGATTCCATTAATGTCTCAGTCTATATTTGTTCTTAATTGTGCTACTAGTCTCATTAAGTTTCTCTTACTTGAAGGTAGATACCGATCTCATCTACCATCTTGATTCGGCTTGTACCAAAGAAATCTGTGTAAATGAGCATTAAGTCGATGAGTTCTGATTTGCTAAAGTTGTTATCAAACTACCCTAAGCAAACTAGAACAGATTTTTTTTCTGCCTTGCTTTAACCAAGATCTTTTGCATAAGTAGAAAAAATATGATTTTTAAAATGCAGCTGAATTTTTTATGCATTCATTCAACAATTATTTATTGAGCACCTTCTATTTTTCAAGCAGTACATTAGTCACTGGGATGGACAGAAATGAAAACAAATGCCTTCATGGAGTTTGCATTATAGTGGGTATAAACAATAAACAAAATAAACAAGCTCTATGGTATGTTCAGTAGCGAGAATTGTTAAGGAGAAAAAATAAAGTAGGAGAAGAGGATGGGAAATACCGAGAAGCAAGGTAATCTGCTTTATTAAATCAGGTATCCAGGGAAGTCTTCACTAAGAAAGTAACATTTGAATAAAAACTTTAAGCAGGTTGGAGAGGGGAGAGTATGTGTATGTCTGAGTAAAGTGTTTTTAGAAAGAGTGTCAGCCAGTACAAAGGCTCTGAGGTAGAAGCATGCCTAGATGTTCCAAGAATATGAAGGAGGCCAGTATGGATTCAGAAATAAGGGATAATATCAGAAGTGCAACAAGGTCAAGAGGTAAAAGGTCTGGAGGTAGAGAGAAGATGAATCACGTAGGGTCTAGCAATGCAAAGTGTGGTCCTGTGGACTAGCAGTGTCTGCATCATATGAGAGCTTCCTAAAAATATGGACTCTTAAGCCCCTATCCCAGCCTTTCTAAATGTGGATCTCATTTTAACAATATCCATAGGTGGTTCATATGCATGTTAAAGTTTGAGTTGTGCTAACGCAGGCTGTCTAGAACATTCTAAGTTGGCTTTTTCTCTGTGTGGGATATCAAACCTCAGGAGAGTTTTGAACTGAAGAGCAACATGATAACATATTTTGGCAAATCATATGACTATTGTGCTGAGACAAACGGAAGATGGCAACATGGAAGCTGGAAGCCAGTTAGGAGGCCATGATGGTGACTCAGCAACATTCTGAAATTACACCATGAGAAGTTCATTTCTCTTAAAACCCAAATACATCTTAAAAGATTATGACTTTGAGTAGTTATTGGCATTAGCACCTTAGCGGAATTTAGTCTATTAGATTATTTTAGAAGGGCCTAGGACATAAACAGATATAGCTTCTGAGAGCAGTTGTAGAAACTTCCAGGTGACAGGTAAGGATCTGACCAGAAATTAAGGATCATGTGGAGCACTAAAATAGGGAAGTCTCTGATTATTATGAGGGTAGTATTCACTTCCCATTAATCTATTATAACTCTTGGGGAAAAACAAATCATTCTAGAATCTCAGCATAGAAGACCACTAGAGAAGTAAATAAAACCAGGATTGGTAGGGTTTGTAAGTGAATAATACTTCAGACTATGAAATTCCAAGGGGATGTACACTCAAACGGATGCCATAGGAACAGGGAAGTCGGTGGTGGTGCCAGCACCAGCAGTATTCAGTCATAAAGATAGCATTAATGTATAAGCTGTCTGTCCACAGAAGTCCGAGAGCAATACGGGGAAAGGGGTGCTATTACTGGGGGGAACTCACAAGCTCCAAAGTGCGCATCAGGGCTGCAACCAAGCCGCTGGACTTCAGGGCCTAGCTTTAATCCCAGCTGGAAAACTGAAGTATTAAAATGGAAGCCAAGGCAAAACATTGGTCATATCAATATGGGCCAATGTCATGGGTTTTAGAAGACTGAGGAAGGAAGACAAATCCCAGACCCTATGAACTAGTGAGTAAGCCTACCCCAGTTTTATTCAGCTCTGGCTGAAAAACTCAGTGGACTTGAACCTGCTATTTTACATACTCATTCAACACATATTCAGTGAATACCTATTGTTTCCAAGGCTCTGTTCTAGGCATTAGAAGGTGTAATAGAACAGGTAAAGTTCCTGCCTAAATGGAGATTATATTGTAGTGAAGAGAGGATAACAGACAAGCATAAATGTGTGCTCTAAAGAAAAATTGGAAGGGTAAGAATGGGAAAAAAAAGCAGATCATGAAGAGGATGTTGCCATCCCATATTGGGAGGTTGGGAAATACTTCTCTGAGAAACTGACGTTTGAATGGAGACCTGAAAGAGGACAGGGGGTGAACCATGCATATAGTTTAGAGACAGGGGACAGGAAGTGCTCCAGGCAGAGGGAATGCTCATTACAAAATTCCTGAGGCAGAAGCTAGCTTGGCATGCTGGAGAGAAATGTCAAGAAGATCAGCGAGGTTGGAGCAGGGTGCACAGAGCGGGGGTTAGGGGATGGAGAGGCAGATGGATACGATCAGAGTGGGAGGTGGGCAGGATGGAGGCCATTGCAAAGGCTGACGCTTGGGCCCCACTAAAGTCCAAATTGTATCTTAATTGGTAAATGGAAGGCAGCTAACTTTCTCACATTCCTCCAGGTGATTCTGATTCACAACAAGGGTTGACAATCACTGATATAATATTCTATGAGTGATTTTAATGACCTTAGTTACTCTGAGATGAGAAACCAGTGCAGAGTTTTGAGCAGAAGAGTGACACAATGTAACTTACTTTTTAAAGGTCCGCTCTAGATGCTGTGTGGAGACCAGGGGGCTCAAGGGTGGGAGCGGGGAGCTTAGTGAGGAGGCCACTGTAATAATCCAGGTGAGACATGAGCAGGGGTGGACCAGAGAGATTATGGTGAAAGTGATGAAAAGGGATTAAATTTAAACATATTTTGAAGGTAGCACTGACAAGATTTTCTAAAAGAGTAAATGTGGGGTGAAAAAGAGGAGTTAGGGATGACTTCAATGTCTTTGGCTTACGTAGGTGGAGGGATGGAGTTGCCATTTACTGAGATTGAGAAAACCATGACAAGAGTAGGTTTGATAAGTCAAATGAGAATTTGTCTCTGGCATGGTAGTTAATATGAAATGCTTACTCATGATGCAGGCAAAGTTTGTATTTAAGGCCACAAGGCTGGATGTGGTCACTGAGGATGTGAGTATATCTGGAAAAGAAAAACATCTAAACACAATTTAATATTTAGAGGAGGCAGAGACAGAGAGGGCGGAACAAAGCATCAGGAAACTATCAGCTAGTGAGGTAAGATGGAAAACAAGAGAGAGTAAGTGGTGGTTCAAAAACCAAAAGAAAAGAAGAATTTCAAGAAGTTCAGAGGATCAACTGTCTGTCAAATGATGCTCATGATAAAGGGTGATGAATGCTAAAAATTAATTGTAGTTTTGGAAACCAGCAGTCACTGGTGACCTGACAACAACAGGCCTGGTAGAGTAGAAGAAGAGATTAGAGAAAGATTGGAGAAAAGAAAAGAAGTAAAAGAGAGGATGTGGAGATTATGAGACTAGAAAGAAGAGATTATGAGAACCAGGTACTGGAAAAAAATGCCTATACAAATAATCGAATCACCAAGAATAAACACAGATGGTATTTGAGAGAGTGACAGAGAGCCAAGTGATAAAATCTTCAAGGCACGTTGGAGGAGTGACACTGATAACTGTAGTAAAACTGACAAGAAGATACTATAGCTCTTTTTAAAGGAGTAACTCCTTTTTAAAGAAATATTGCTGAAAGAAAATGCTGAGTAATGAGAGGAGTTCCTGGAGTAGGATGTCAGGCTTGGGGAAATTTTTTACGAAAGAAGACATATACAGTATCTGTATATTGATGGGAGTATGCGATAAAGAGAAGGAAACCAATGATACAGGAAAAAGACTGCAGTATTGCTGGAGAACTTTCTTTGATTAGGAGATAAGTTATGGCATCTTAGTGCACAGGTAGACGGTTTGGACTTAGAAACACAGTCCATCCATAGTAAGAGGAGAAAAGGACATAAGTTAGAAGATGTGGTGGTGGGAGCATAAGGAAGTTCATCCTTGACTGCTTGTATTATATTTAAACCAAAGTCATCACCAGAGTGTAAGCAGCAGGGCAGAGATTCTGGAGATTTGAAGAAAGAGAAAATAGGAATGGCTGTCCTGGAGAATCAAAGAGATAGTAGACTACTAAAATGTAATAAACTTTCTAGACAAGACGGAAGGGGTTTGTAATCGGTGGTCATGACTATAAATTGGGACCAGTCAGCATGATTGTGAGTATTTTTCTAGCCATCATCTTTAGCTGACTGAGTATAAGTGCAAAGTCCACAAAGAGTATATTTCACCAGAATTAGTGTTTCCAGAAAAGTATGATAGAAGATAATAGGAGCAAGCAAGGAAATTAAGAGCACATGCAAAAAAAAGTAATTGTTATGAATCATGGAATCTGTGCTATATAAAAGGAAAGTGATGACACAAGGGAATTGAGGATATGAAAAGGGTGGCCGGAACAATGCATTGCGGGCCTAGATGGGACTGGAATTCTTGGAATCAGCAAACAAGAAGGATAAAATTGGAAGTAACATGACACTTGTTCTGAGATGACACATTTGAAATTGAAATGATGAAGAGAATACAGTTATTGAAATTGATGACATGGGATTTGGTGGCTGAGGTAGTAGAAAAGACAAAATCTTTGGGGAAGAGGAAGTCTTGAGACTGAAAAAGAAAGTACTGGAAAGAGATGCTTATGTGAATAATCAAATCGCCAAGAAGAAACGCAGAACTCCTATTTGAGAGAGTGACAGAAAGCCAAGTGATAAAAATATTCAAATAATGTTGGAGGAGTGATGCAGGGTCAGTAGGTGACCACAGTAACACTGAGTGGCAGGTAGTAAAGTCTGATAACATAAGCTTCAAAGCTGGAGAATTTTCGGGACAAGGGTCTAGAAATGGTTTGAGGGGCAAAGAGAATACCAACACCGAATCCTGTCCCAGTGGTAGGAGTGTTGTAGCAGAGAAAAATAATCGCCACAAGACCACAAGCAATGCAGTATCCCCAGAAGACAAGTACATTCTACTTAGCAAAATAAAGTAAAAGGAAATTTCAAAAAACAAATGGAGGTTATAGGTAAGGTGATTATTTGTCCTAGTTTGCTTGGAACAGTCTCGATTTTGCCACTTGTCCCAGTGTTATTAACTGTATTCCCACTCACTCTCAAGAGTATTATCATTATGACAACAAATTGTATGACCTCCCTAGATACACACATCCTGCTGATAATAAAGTTTCATAGAGCAGAGTAGAAGAACCTGGAGAGTTGTAGAGGAATAGGAAAACTGGTCAAAATCAAGGGATGCACAGATCCATATCAGTGAGATTTAAACAGTGATCTGGAAATTTCAGACTTTCCATGAGGGCAGCATTTAGGAATCCAGGACCAACATAGACTCTAGGCAAATTATGTTGTTAAGATGCGTGTAGGGTGGCAGGAGGGGTGAGCATATTGCCAGGTGCTTACTGAGGTGTGGGGCCCCTCTTCATCCCTGACAATGGCAGTGGAAGCTTGGCTAACAGCAATCTCACCAGCAGCTGAAAGTCTTGAGGGCATTGCTTCCCACAGCGGAGTGAGGCTGGGAACTATAGCAGCTGATACATGCTAGACTTAAGGATGAAGCAGCTCTGCACCATGTTGCACAAAGGTAAAAAGGCTGTGAGTAGAAAACAGATTTCAACTGTTACACAGCTTCATCTATACTTTGTCCTGACCTTGCACGTTGGCCATATCCTCTTTTCTGCTTGTTCCATTCCCCTTCCTTGTAGAGCTATAAGCATCATTTGTCATTGACTAAAAATGCCAAAGTAGATGACAATTAATGAGCCAGCAGCAGAAGGAGGGTGAGGGCAAATTGGAGATTTAGTGAGCAACTTGCTAATATATTAACTAGGTATATGACCTCAAAATCTGGGTTAGGCCCTTATTACAGAAAGAAATAAGCAAACTGAAAATGGCTTGGGGAAAAACAAGACGACAAACTCAACAGCTTTGGTTCTACGAAAACGCCAAGCCTGGGCTGTCATACCTCTGGACTTGGAGGGAGCAGTGTATTTGCTGCATTTGCTCTTTTGCCAAGTGATTCCAACAAATACGTGATTCACTTCAGCACTACACCCTGCAGCTGAGAGCTCAGATGCCACTGGCATATTTTCTGCTCTCTAGAAATCGGAGTTTTTAGGTCTGTGTCAGTCATCACACAAAGAAAGAAGAGAACTGCACAGTGGGAGAATAAAAAAGATGTAGAGATCATTTCCAGCAGCCGTGCTAATGCATTTTTAATAGTAGAGTTGGATGTTTTTTTAATTAAGACTTATTTTTGTTTTTAACAATTGTCATGGATATTTGAAATCAAAATCAGACTTGATTAGATGTTTCCTCAAAAGGAAAAGGAGAAACCTAGAATCATTGTGACACATGAAAAATTGCTTATGAAGACTTCTTAGGTCATCATCAGCAATTTTACATAAGTTACAATGTGTCAAGTTTTATAGCAGACAAATCATACTACAAATACTACAAACAAACATGTTTTTCTAGATGCCAAGAAAAAATATATGTGTATATATATATATATATACATATATATATATATATACAAATTCTGTGAATTATACTGGATGCTGATGCAACAGTGAAGTGCTGTCTTATTTACATAAAGATGATACTACCAACCTGCTGCTGACAGAGTATGTTCTTTTAAAATTGCTTTTTTCCACAGTGATTTAATTCATGATGAAAGCCAGATCTGCTCCAATTCTTCTTTTAATTAGCTACATTCAATTCTAATTCATCTATTCATTCACTCATTCCTTTAATCAACAAACATTTATTCAGTGGCTGCTAAGTAAAATGCAGAACAGTAGGTACCCCACAGAGAGTTGTACAGGACATTTTGAGAACACAGGGAAAGGGAACCTGGCATAGCCTGAAGGGTGAGGCTACTTCAGATCAGTGAAGACTTCCTAAAGGAAGTGATATTAAACTTAGAATGGGTAATATTTAATTAGGTAACACAGAAATAACAATAAATGGGATAGGGAGGAGAGGGCCTGAGCAAAGGCGTGAAGGTGAGCAGAGCATAGTATGTGCAAGAAACAAAAAGCAATTCCAGTTAGAAGAGAAGGCGCTGCAATAAAGTGGTGGGGGAGGAAGGTGCTTGTGGAACAAAGACACTTACTGGGCCATGTATCATTGGAACTTGCTAATTGGACATTAATATAATAATTCAAACTAGATGAGCAATAAGATGTAAAAAGAATAGCAGAAGTATTTGAAATCAGTTTCTCGATTGTGAAGAATAGAGAGCCACTTTGGACTTAGTTTTCTTCCGTATTTTAAAATTGTGGAAACAGAATTTATTAATTCTAAGATTTTTTCTGGAATGAATATTCAGTGAGTCTTTGGACACTAATTTCAAACTGTTTAATAGCTTATGAGAGAAAATGCTTCCTAGGAAACTTCAGAGGACTGTAGTGGGAGTCCCTAACACAGAGAACCTAACATCAAGCCTATGTTGTTAGTCCTGACTTAAAACACAGCCTCATACCCAAGTGAAAAAATTCTCCAAAGGATTTTCCAGCTTTCTAGTTCCCTGGGATGAAAAAAGAATAGATTGATGCATCTTTGTTTCCTGCTGATTGCATTATATTCTCAAACTTCTTATTCCAATAAATATCCAAGGCATTGCCTTGGTTTAGTTCTTACTCTCAAAGTTACTTCCCAAATTGGAAAATGCATATATATTTTTTAAAAATTTTCTGTTGGGTAAATACCAAAAATTAAAAATTATAATCCTACTGATATCATTTGGCTCTGTGTTCCCATCCAAATCTCATCTCAAATTATGTCATGGTAGGGACATGTGTCAGGGTAGGGACCAGGTAGGAGGTGATTGGATCATGGGCATCATTTCTCCCATGCTGTTCTCACAATAGTGAGTGAGTTCTTGCTGAGCTAGTGGTTTTAAAGTGGCATTTCCTTGTTTTCACACTCATTCTATTCTGCTACCTTGTGAAGAAGGTGCCTGCTTCCCCTTCACCTTCCACCATGATTGTAAAAGTTTCCTGAGGCCTCCTAAGCCATGCAGAACTGTGAGTCAGTTAAACCTCTTTTCTTTATCAATTATCCAGTCTCAGGCATTTCTTTATAGCTGTGAGAAAATGAACTAATACACCTACCATAATTTAAAAATTATTTTAGTCTCCAATTTTACCCTCAGAGTTTACCTCCATTAATAGCAGAGTATACATCTTTATGACTTCCTTCTTTATTTAAACAGGCCAGGTGCTGTGGCTCACGCCTGTAATCCCAGCACTTTGGGAGGCTGAGGTGGACGGATCACCTGAGGTCAGGAGTTCGAGACCAGCCTGACCAATATGGGGAAACCCCGTCTCTATTAAAAATATAAAATTAGCCAGGCGTGATGGCGCATGCCTGTAATCCCAGCTACTCGGGAAGCTGAGGCAGGAGAATCACCTGAACCCGGGAGGCGGAGGTTGCAGTGAGCTGAGATTGCGCCATTGCACACCAGCCTGGGCAACAAGAGTGAAACTCCATCTCAAAAATAAAAAATAAAAATAAAAATAAAATAAACAGGAGACATCTGCAAAAATCACACATATGCAAATAGTCACACATATGAATACAATTTTTGTTTAATTTCCATTTTGACTTTTTAAAAAATAAAATGTTTTCATGCCCTTGTCTTTTTCAATTCCTTTGTCAAAAACATCTTTCAGGTTAGTGTGTATGTATATTACACATATGTAAGTTTCATTTACTTTCTGTGGCTCCCAGTCCCTGGCTGTTCTTTTATATCCTCAAAAGGGCCCTCCCTCTCCTTTCATTCTGATTTATGTGCTCAGTGTTCTACAATTTTCTCCTTCTCAACTGCTAAATTCAATTCTCTGACTAAACATAAATGCCATGACTATTAGCATATCTTTCTGCTTTTACGTTTCTCAGATTAATTGTCATCTTAGGCACTAAAGCTTCTGATTATAAATTCCTCCTTTCTTGTTAAATATCCATAACTCTATTATTTTTCTTATTTTAAATCAATATGTCTTGCAAAATCCTTTAGGGCTCTGCTATCTGGCGCCAGCTTTGCCTAGGAGATAATAAAATAAATAAAATTTGAATGTCTTGATAGTGTTTGGGGGAAATAAATATATTACAATATAAAACCATGCTTATGTTTTATAGAAAATAACTGGCTTCTTCCATTATTCCTTTATTTCTCCTATTATACATAACATTAAATACTGGAGTCCAAAAGTGCACACTATGTTTTAAAAAACTCTGTAACTAAAGATAAAGCTTCTCTTTTTAGGTGATAAAAATTGACTTGTAATATAATCTAAGCACATCACATTCATAGCTTTCATATTTAAAGTTCATTTTTTAATACAAATTTTTATTGAAATTTTAAATTTTATTTATTTTTTAAAATTATAAAATACATGTAACATAAAATTCACCATCTTAACCATTTTAGGTGTACAGTTTAGTAGCATTAAATACATTTACATTATTGTACAACCATCACCACCATCCATCTCCACAGCCCTTTTTCTTGCAAAACTAAAACTCTGTACCCACTAAAAATTCCCTCCTCCCATTCCCTCCTCCCCCAAAGGCCTTGGCAATCAATTCTGTCTCTACAAATCTGAACATTCTAGATATCTCATATAAATGTAATCACATAGTAGTTGTCCTTTTTTGACTGGCTTTCTTCACTTAGCATAATGTCCTCCAGTTTCATCTACATTGCAGCATGTGTCAGAATTTCCTTCAATTTTAAGGCTAAATAATATTCTGTTGTGTATATGTGTATGTGTATATATGTGTGTGTATATATATCCTGCATTTTATATATATACTATATATATATGTATATACATATATACATACACACATATATATCCTGCATTTTGTTTATCTGTTCATTATCAATAGACATGGGTCGCTTCTACCTTTTGGCTGTTATGAATAATGGCTCTCAATTATCTTGGGTATATATCCAGAAGTGGAACTGCTAGATGAAATGGCAATTCTAGTTTTCATTATTTAAGGAACTGCCATACTGTTTTCCATAATGGTTGCACCATTTTACCTTCACACAAATAATGCACAAGGCTTCCTTTTTTTTTTTTTTTTTTACATTCTCACCAACATTTATTTTGTTTTTTTGATAGTAGCCATCCTAATGGGTATGGGATAGAAATCATGTAAATCTAAATTCTATTTTAGTATGCATTTTTAAGAGGCACTATTTTGGCTAATAAACTTGAATGACTATCTTCTTCACATTATGCTCCAATAAAAATTGGATTGTGCTTGCTTGTCATATAAAGCTCAGCATTCCTGAGAGGTAAGACTCAAACTATCCCACAAATATGGCTCATCCCAGTAGTGATTCTCAAAGACAGAAGAGACCAATAACCTACCAACCAGCCCCTAGCAAAAGAAGCAAGTCAGAATGGGGGAAGGAAGTATGTATAGTTCAACAGAACAAAAACTCATGTTATTCAGACACATCCAATTGAGAATAATTTGTTTTCCTAAACTCTGGGAATGTTTATCTCTGCCATTGTGATTCCTAGAACTCATCACAGTTATGGAGCTGAAAGAGACTGCAGGGACCTTCTAGATTAATCATTTTGTTTTATGGATGAGAAAATTATACCTAAGAAGGTTAAGTGATTTACCTAAGGCCACACAGCTGATTAGTGTCAATATTTATATCTCCAGCCCACATCTCTTAATTCTGGTCACTTGCTCTTTCCATCACAGTTAAAAAACTTAAGTCTGTAATGTCCTCTCAAAACTAATTGAAATTCACATCACAATTTGAGTGGTTCTCAAACTTTATATGCTATTAAGAATTGCCTAGTGAGGCTGTCCAAAATGCTTATTCTTAAACCTCCAAACCCAGATATCAAGATTCACGGAGTCTGGGGTGGGACCTAAGAATTACACTAACAAGCAATATAGATGATTCTGATAAACATTGTTCACAGATTATCTTCTGAGAATCACTCTTCTGGGTACTGTTTAAAAGCCCTGGTCTTAAGCCAGTGATCTTCAAGGCATGGGCCCTGGTCTAGCTGCATCAACACCACTTGGTAACCTATGAGAAATGTAAAGTCTTAGAGCCCACCCCAGAACTACCTAATCAGAGACTCTTGGGGAGAGACTAGAACATTGTAGATTAATAAGCTCTTCAAGTGACTCCAATGCATCTAACATTTGAGATCCAATGGCCTAGGCTCAATTTTAGTCCAAGCAAGCCACTCACTTTATTATGTTGCCTTCCAACTAGAGGATTTAGGAATCCAGGGCTTTGGGTGCATCAAAGTAATCTAAAATATTTGATCACCCTAACTGATACTGCCAGGAGTGTGTGTGTGTGTGTGTGTGTGTGTGTGTGTGTGTGTGTGTTGAATGTTTCAACACTAAGGAACAAAACCTTCCCTGTCTTTGCTCCTTACATGCAATTGATTGAAAAGTAGAGGTTAAGTGTGAGGAGCATATCAAGTGGCAAATGTGGCTTCCCGCCTTGTGACATCATTTACATTTTAGGAACAAAACAATACTTATCTGCTTGCTGCAAATCTTCACCTGGATGTCCTGTCAGTGCTCCTGCCAGCCATATGTCTAACACTCAACTAATTACCTTTCTTTGCAAGTTGATGCTTATCTTTCTGTGTTCTTTATTTCTGTTAAAAGCATCACTGCCCTCCCTATCATCAGGCTAGAAATTGAGGAGTCATTTTCATTGCCTTCATCTTTCTTACCAGAGCCAAATAATTGCTTTAACTATCAATCCTGCCTCTGACACATCTCTCCAATTTATTCTCTTCTTTCACTTTCTACTTCCAATTTAGTAATTCGTGTCATTATTACCATCCTCCTGGACTACAGAAATAACTAACTAATTGGCCCCCTCCTGCAAATTCATCTTCCCTCAGCATAGCACTGAAAGTGATCCATCTTTGCTCAAAAGCCTGTAAGTGTTCCACTTTATCTCTAGTGCAAATTGTTTATGCTAGCATTCAAAAGTCTCTATAGGTTGGTATTATTCTGTTTTTCAGTACTCATTTACTCATTCATTACTTAAATAATGCCTATTCTGTATTGATTTGGGTATCTTCCCTTTCACATGCCATACATTACTATCAAACCAAGTTGCTGGCTTTCTCTTATACTCTGCAATGTTCTTACATATCAGGTATTGCTCATTTCTTTCCCTCCATCAGGAATGCACTCCTCTGCCTGCCTTCTTTTTCTGTCCATTCGTTCTTCATTTTCAAGGTCTATCTCAGTCGTACTATGATGTCTTTCCTAAAATATTTTCTTCCTCCATTAAGCTTTCTTAACAATGTATCCATCTCCACAAATGGTTTCCTTTTAATACTGTAATTGTCTTTGCTTGTCTATCCTTCTAGATTGTATACTATTTTGGGCCAGAACATATACCTGATTCATCAGTGTATCCCTATATCTCTACAGCATGGAGCTTGATTCTTAATCTTTCTTTCCAACTTGAGTGACTAAAATATTTAATAGAAATCAATATTAGATTATTCATGAATTTAGATCCCAAAATGTCTAGGCCTGATTCCTCATAGTGTTCCTCTTAAACAGACTAAATATTTATATATTTTCCTTATGTTCTGAGTAGTACAACTTATTCACTATCTTTAAAGGCTCCCAGTAAAATAATTTATAAGAACAGATTTCAGTACTTTTCAATTCAATTTAAATGCTATCAGTCTTGTCTTGTATGTTTATGTAACTGAGACCTATCACTTTGATTAGTGAAGGATGCCATGTAGAATTATGTTTCAACTGTGGCAAAATGATCAGTTGTATATATTTGTTTTGCATTTTTTGTCTAGAAAGCTGGGAAATAAGGCAGGAAAGACAGAGCAAGAAAAAGGCTAGGCTCAAACAAATTTGGCATTTGCCTCAGGTGCATAAATTAAGGGGGTACTAAACAAACAGAATAATCGGATGGAATCAGCATTGCTTATCTTCCCTTTTGCCCCAGGCACCAATATGGCTCCACATGGTACTGGCAAATCTAGTCTTTATTTGAGATTTTGATATTTTATAATGGATTTTTGCATGAATTTTGTTCTTTTCTTAAAATATTACGTAAGAGTATTGTTTATTTGATTACTGAGTTTGGTGCACCCTTCAATTATGCACACAGGACAGGTGCTTTACTCACCTTATCCTAGAGGAGGCCATGAGAAGGAAGCAGAAAACAAAATGGGGAAGAAAAAAGAAAGGAAAAATAGAGAAGATGAAAGGCATGAAGGGAGACAGACAGTCTTTATTAAATACTCTTAATCTTTAAGTTTTAATATTATATTAAGTTGATAATAGATAAACAAAAACAAATATGATGAAAGATTCTGCCAACATTGGTGTAAATCAATGTTGTTTATTTGTATACAATATGTATATACCATAGACAGATGTAGATTACTACAATATATATATGTATTACAGATTTCATATTTTATTTCTGCATATTAAAATATGTTCATTGTATTAACTCAGGAAGGTTGATTCTGAATTATTTTTATTTTTCATATTTATGTTTATTTTTCCTTATTAGAATTAGTTACAATTTTACCATATTTTAGAAGAATTTACCTGTTAATCTCTGACAATTTCCAAATCATAATTAAATATTTCTTTAAGAATCAAAGATAATATTTGACTCAAACTTTTGTTGTTTGTGCTAAAGAGGAAGATAAAAAAGGAGTTTGAATCTGAAATTCCCTGCTAACTGGTTATGAGTCCTAGTCATTGTTCTGAGAAATTACCAGGTAAATTTCCCGAAACATTGCACATAATTTGTAATTTACCCCAACAGAGGGATAATATGTGGTAAAATATGGAAAATGTAAAAGAATGGGATCAATAAACTTGGGCTAATTCACTGAATACATGTATTTTAATCTCCTGAGCATCTGGGTTTTTTTAACATTTAAAAATTAAATGCTCTGTAGTGTAAAGATGCAGTGTTTGTTTTGAAAGAATATAGGAGACTTCCAGGAAAGAGTAGCTACTCAGAAATTATGGCTTTCCCTTCCATGACAAGGCCAACAATATGCCTTCATTTACTGATTCTCATCTAATACCTGAAGCTTGAGCACCCCATCTGCTCAGCAGTATGTAAATGTGATGGAAGGTTTCTGCCTCAAATTATACGTCAGAAATATATTGCAGTTAATACTTTGTGTATTTAACTCTGTGTATAAAATATTCAGCCTGCAGGAGAGTTGTGAATTACAGTCAAGTGAAATGCTGTGCTTGAATTGTGAAGCCCAAGAAGCTTTTATCAGCTTATCAACTCAAAATATCAATATTCTCCTGCACCATGTTAACACAAATACATTTATGCAATTCCAGCAACAGAGATGGTCTTACCATTTCTCCATTTGGTGCTTTGGATATAATAATTATATGCAAATTTGGACAAATTTCCTTTCTGCTTTAGGGAATCTAATTTAGTTTGTCAATCTAGCTGTTTTTCAGAAATTGCTCCACATATTATACACAATAATAAAAGACTCAAATCTCATTTTCTAACCCTGCACTCCTAACAACATTTCACATTATTTTGCATATTATTTGATAATATACTGTTTGAAAATCAGGAATCTTATCCAGAGTCTTAGAATTGCTTTAAGTTTTGTCTTGGTGTTTGTCTACTGATGTGCACATTTTTTAAGTTGTGTGTGCTGGGAGAGCCACCAAATGATGTATCGGACCAAAAATATTTACCCATTTGATATTGTCTGTTAGTCATCCAGCGATTTCAAACTTAATATATCCAAAACCCAACAGTTGTCCCACCTTTTATTTTTTTCTTTCTCACTTGATAGCAAATTCATTTTTCTTAGATTGACTCTTCTCTTTCTCTTACACCTCATGTCTAATTCATCAGTAAGTCCTGTAGGGCCCTTTCTTTCTCTCTTTCTTCCTTTCTTCCTTCCTTCTTTCCTTCCTTCCTTTCTTTCCCTCCCTACCTCCCTTCCTTCCTTCCTTCTCTCTCTCTCTCTTTCTTTCTTTCTTCCTTTCTTTCTTTCTTGACAAAGTCTCACTCAGTTACCCATGCAGTGGCATGATCTCAGCTCACTGCAACCTCTGCCTCCTGAGTTCAAGTGATTCTCCCACCTCTGCCTCCTGAGTAGCTGGGACTACAGGAGCACGCCACCACACCCAGCTTTTTTTTTTTTTTTTTGTATTTTTAGTAGAGATGGGGTTTCACCAGGTTGGCCAGGCTGGTCTTGAACTCCTCATCCACCCACCTCGGCCTCCCAAAATGCTGGGATTACAGGTGTCAGCAACCACGCCTGGCCCCTGTAGGTTCTTTATTTAAAAACATACAAATTTTCACCACCTCCACCATTATTATCCTGGTCCAAGGCATCATTGTCTCTTTCCTGGATTATTGCAATAGCTTTCTACCAAGTCTTCCTGATTTTACTCTACTTTGCCATAGTCTGTTTTCAATATTGCAATATAAGTGAACAGGTCATTCTTCTGCTCAAAATTGTTCATTGGCTCCCCCCTCCATTCAAGGCCAAAAACTCTTACAATAGCTTGCAAGGCTGAATATGATCTATGTGCACCCACCTCATTATCTTTCTGGCTTGGCTTATCTGGTTTCTTTGCTGTTTCTTGGTTGTACCAACCACACTCCCCTTTTCACTGGCTGTTTTCTGTTCTTCCTATCTTTCCTTCCCCTAGGTAGCTTCGTGACCTACTTTCTCACCATATTTGAGTCTTAGTTCAATGTTACCTTTTCCAGAAACTTTCCCTGACTTCCCTATTTCTAAATGCAATACCTCTGATACCTCAGCACTTCCTACACTTCTTTCCTGCTTTTATTCTGTTTCCACAGCATATGTCACTTACTAATATATAATTTACTTGCAATTTTATTTTTAATTACCTTATTGATTTTTTATTATATGTATTTAAGGTTTACAACATGGTGTTTTGATATACATATACTCAGTGAAATGGTTGCTACAGTCAAGAAATTAACATATCACCTCATATAGCCGTCTTTTTTTATAGTAAGAACACCTAAAATATATTCTGTTAGCAAATTTTCAGTATACCATTTTCTTAATTAACTGTTCTAGTATATCCTGCACTAGAATGTAAACTTTACGAGGGCAAGAATTTTTGCCTTTTTTACTCACTGATAGATCCCAAGCACCTTATAGGTGCCTAAAAGATAGAAGATTCTCAATAAATAATTGTTGAAAAATAAATTTGGCCCCCAAAATAACCCCCCAAAATTAAACAAAAGTGAATTGATAAAAAGCAAATAGCCTCTATGATTTCCTTTTCTACAGTAAGAAATTATTTGGACAAAATAGTCAAAGTATATTAAATTAACAATTCTTAAGTTTTAGAGTTTGATGATCTGATATATGTATACATTGGGAGATGATTACCACAACCAAGCTAATTAACACACCCATCACCTCACATGGTTACTTTTTTTTTTTTTTTTTTTTGGTGAGGACACTTAAGATCTACTCACTGAGCAAATTTCTAGTATACAGTATGTTGTTATTAATTATAGTCACCATGCTGTACATTACATTTTCAGAACTTATTCATCTTTTAACTGAAAGTAAAATATGTTGATCCTTTGACCAACATCTTCCCATTCCTCACCTCCACCCCAGGCTCTGATAACCACCATTGTACTCTCTGCTTCTATGAGTTTATTTTTTTTTAGATTCCACATGTAAATGAGATCATGCAGTATGTCTTTCTATGTCTGGCTGGTTTCCTCTAGGTCTATCTATGTTGTCACAAATGGTGGGATTTTCTTCTTTTTAGTAGTTAAATATATTCCATTTTATACACACACATACACATACACATACACACACACACACACACACACACACACACCCCACATTTTCTTTATCCATTCATACACTGACAGACATTTTGGTTGTTTCTGTATCTTGGCTCTTATAAAGAATGCCACCGTGAACATAAGAGCACAAATGTGTCTTCGAGATGCTGATTTCATTTCTTTTGGATATATATCCAGAAATGGGATTGCTAACTCATATGGTAGTTTCATTTTTAATTTTTCATGGAAGCTCTGTACTTTTTCTCATAAGGGCTGTAAAAATTAACATTCCCACCAACAGGGTAACAAGGGTTCTTTTTTCTCCACATACTCACTAACACTTACTATCTTTTGTCCATTTAATAATACCAATTCTCACAGGTATGAAGTAATATCTCACTGTGGTTTTGATTTGCATTTCCCTATTGATTAATGATGTTGAACATTTTTTCTTATACCTGTTGGCCATTTGTACACCTTCTTTTGAGAAAGTCTATTCAGTCCCTTTGCCCATTTTTTATTTGGGTTAATTGTTGTCTTTTAATTTAGTTGTTTGAGTTCCTTATATATTTTGGATATTAACCCTTCATCAGATGTACGGTTTGCAAATATTTTCTACCATTTCATAAGCTGTATCTTCACTCTGTTGATTGTTTCCTTTGACATGCAGAGCTTTCTATTTTGATGTAATCCCATTTGTTTATTTCTGCTTTTGTTGCCTATACTTTTGGTGTAATAACCAAAAATATCTTAACATAAATTTATGCCAAGATAAATTTAACTAAGAGAGTAAAATATCTACACAAAGAATACTGTAAAACGTTGATGATAAAATGAAGAAGACACAAATAAATGAAAAGTTATCCCATATTTGTGGATTGGAAGAATAAATATTTTTAAATGCCCATAGTACCCAGAGGGATCTATAGATTCAATGAAATCCTTATCATAATTCCAATGACTATTTTACATAAATAAAAAGACTAATCCTAAAATGCAAATGAAACTGCAAAAGACTACAAATAGCCTAAGCAATTTTAACAAAGAAGCACAAAGCTGGAGGCATCACACATCCTGACTGGAAACTGTATTGCAAAGCTGTGGTAATCAACATAGTATGATACTGGCATAAAAACAGATACATAGACTAAAGGAACAGAATAGGGAGCCCAGAAATAAACCAATGCATATACAGTCAAGTAATTTTTGACACGGACATCAAGAATACACAATGGGGAAGGGAAAGTCTCTTTAATAGTGTCAGGAGAACTGGATATCCACACTGAATCCTTATATAAATTAATATATAAATAAAACTGAATCCTTATATAAATTAATTCACAATAAAGACTTAATTGTAAGATGCGAAACTCTAAACCTCCTGAAAGAAAACATAGTGGAGGAAGAGCCATGCCATTGGTCTTGACAATGATTTTTTTGATATTTTTGACTTTTTTTTTTTAACATTTGTTGATTTAGAGATTCAGTTGTCTGTTTTTAAATTCAGTCTACTTTGACTTGTGTTTTTAGTGGTGGCCATGGCTGAAAAAGAGACCGCACAGTGATTAATAGATCAAATAAATAAGGGACATATTTGTGCTTATAAATGATTTAAATTTTCCAACATAATTCAGTCATGCAAAGTTTTTTGATAAAATTTTGACAGAAACATGTTCTGTCCTTCAAAGGATAGAAGTTTTAAATTTTGATGTATTCCATATATCTTTTTTTCCTTTGTCATTGGTGACATACCTCACATTGTTAATTTTTGATGTCTCTATATTTTTTTAATTAGACTTCTTTGCAATCTCCCCTTTATAAATAACACTCAATATCTAAAAAAATCTTTAAAATCTTATAAGCTTCTACTTTTTTGGTTGTATCTCTGGCAATGAGATTATGTATAATTATTTTCTGACTTGAAAAAGTTTGCTTTTCTGAAAGCTAAAGTGTTTGTATAACCCATCCTAACATAACTTTCCTTAGTTAGTTAAACTGACTAATGGCAACATTTCGTTCTCCAAGGCTATTTTCATTTCCACCCCATCAAGTAGTCTCTTGATTTATTATTTTATGCCTTCTTTTAGTGTTTACATAGCTCTTATTTTCTGCTTTGAATTAAGCAGGTTTTTGAGAGATATGTTAAGATGAGAAGTAAGACACAGAGATTTTGCCTACAAGGAATTTTGCCTTCTAGTAAATAAGACAAATCAAATTTATAAAAACAAATGGCTATAATACATGGTAAAAAGTGATAATTACCATCAAAGAAAAGCACAGATTAAGTTCTATGTGAATTGACAGAGGAAAATATAATTCTTTTCTTATTTTACTATTTTCAGAATTAAATCTAAGGTAGCAGTTTTTCTCATTATCCCTTTGGTTCCTGTAAGATAAAATTGGCTAGAAGGCAAATGACAACTTCATTCACAAATTACATTTGATTGAAAGGAAATTGCAGAAAGATATTTGGAGAGTTGATGCTTTCTGTCAACATTACAACTTGTTTCTGCATTAGCCTTGTGGTCCTCATTAGAAATGTTTGATCCTTAACCTCTATTGACTAAGCAAAATGCGGAACAACCCCATAAAATTATCTTTTAATTCTAAATATTTCCCCCTTTGTTACATCACTTTACTTCATATCAGAATATGTTCATTTTTTCCTTTTGTTATATAGGTTCTTTTTATCTCATTTTTACCTCCATAATGCAGTTATTAAACAAATTTTCACAAATCAATAATTTCTAGGTAAGGTTACATAAGGTTTTCTATCCTAAAATATTTCTGTAACATGAAACTATACAAATAAATATTTTTGTTACATAAAAAATTTCAAGAATTACCTGTTTTCTCTTTTTAAAATTTTTATTTGTTTATTAAAAATTATATATTCAAATCCTTTCTCTGAACACTGTTCTTTAATAAAAAGTACCAGGAATCCTTAGAGAAATGGCTGATGTTAAGACTGGTGCAGGAAAAATAGAAGATGAATCTGGAATATTTTTTCATTCCAGAAAATAAGAAAGTGCTCAAATAACAAAAGGAGCAAGTAGGGAATGCTGAGGGACAAATGGGCCAATTGGAAACACTTTCTCATGGCCAGAACAGAAATAACTCAAGAAAGATGAAGAATTTAATATTGGATTACAACCCAAACTCTAAATATGCAAGTTCATAGTGATATGAAAAAAATTATTGAATAAAAAAAGTGGGAGAAGAAACAAATATTTCTTACAGAGAATTTTAAATAATATGTGTAGATACTATGTTCCTACAGGAGCTTTATACTCCTCCATTCACGCTTTAATGTGGACTGGACTTAGTGATTGGTTTCCAAAGAAAAGAGTATGGAACAGGAAAAAATAGAGATATCTGACAAACACTACCTTGATCAAGATATCAGTGATATATAGATATCTTGATCTATAGATGGGAGAGGCATTCCACTACCATGATATTCTTTCAAAAAAATTCATAACCCAAGTCTAATCATGAGAAAAAAAAATCAGATAAACCAAAATTAAGGGACATATTCCAAAATGCTACACCAGTACTCCTCAACACTGTCAAGGTTATAAAAAACAAGGCAAGATAGAGAAACTGTCACAGTCCAGAGGAAACTAACAAGACCTGACAACTAAATGTAATGTTTGATTGGGTTTGGAACAGAAAAAAAAAAGACATTAACAGCAAAACTGTTGAAATCCTAATAAAATCTGAGGTCCAGTTAATAGTAATGTCCCATTGATGGTTTCTCAGTTTTTACAAATGTACCATAGTAATGTAAAATATTAATATTAGGGGAAAATGGGTTAAGGAGTATAAGAGAACTCTGTGTTACCTTTGCAATACTTGTGAATCTAAAGTTATTCCAGAATAAATAGTTTACTTAAAAACTATTGATACATATCTAGATTTTTTTATTTTAGGCATGAACTGTTATTTCTGACTGTGGAAGACAAGAATTTAGTTTCTGTCCTTCTCTTGCTTCTACCATACATGTACCACCTTCCCATCTACCAAACCCCCTATTATGATTGTACTCATATCAATATACTATATATTTCTATTCACAGCTGACCCATTTAACAAACTGTAATTACTTTTCCTTGTTGCCTATCCTCTTGTTAAACTGGATTTAGTAATTATCTCATTTTGTTCATTTGTTTAATTTATATGCCCTTAGCACTTATTCAACCTCAAGCTTTTCTCCATTGTCTAAGTCTCCTTTCATAATGTTCAAATGTGCCCAGTATTCTATTCATTTCTATCGATATGGTAAAAGATGTCTTCACAAACTATTCCTTCACCATTATTCTGTTTTCCCTTAGCATGTGTTAGGTCTCTTGTTTCATGTATTTCATGCGTTTTTTCCTTGGTTTACTCTTTGGTTTTGGTAACACAGCATCTCATAACCTTCTTAGGAAAAATGAGTTGGAGATAAAATTGTGAGACCTGTATGCCTGAATACATCACTATCCTGCTTGCATTTTATTTGCAGGATTGGTTGGGAGAATCCTTTCTTCCTTCAGAAGTTTGAATGCATTGTTACATGGTATCTAATATTTCAGTTGAGATGTCAGAAATATGTCTGATTTTTTTTTCTTTTTTTTTTTTTTTCTCTGGAAGTTTGTGGTATCTCTTCTTGGTTCCTTGTGTTCTGAAATTTTACTGATATGTTCATTTCTATCATTTGTGCTGGGCACCTGAGAGGCCCATTTAACCTATAAACTCATGTTCTTCAGTTCTGAAAGTTTTAAAAAATTATTTTGCTGATGGATACTTTACTTCAATTATCTATTTTTAGTTTCTTTCTGGAGTTCCTAGTATTTATATTTAAAGCCTTCTGATTGATCCTTTCTTATTTATATAATTATTCAATATTTGTGTGATTTTTTCCTTGGAAATTTTCTATTCTTATCTTTCAAAACTCCTCTTTTTCATGTCTACTAGCATTTTTTAACTTCAACAGCACTTTTATTGTCCTTTGAATATTGTATTTTCTTTAAAATTCAATATTTCCTTATTGCGATGTGTCTTAACTCTTTAAATATATATATAAGGATAGTGCTTTTGTTGTTGTCGTGGTTGTATGGATTGGCCTTTAACATTTTCTTCTCCATGCATCATCTGTTGCTTTCAAGCTGCTTTTTCTTTTCTAATTGTTTTAGTCACTATTGCAATAGAGACTTTTGATATCTGGTAAAGTTTGAATGGAGGCCCATATTTTAAAATTAAGAACCAAGAAGTTAATTGGCATCTCTGAAAAACAACTAGGCATAAAAAGAGAGAGAAAAGCATACCCCAAGTAAACAGAAAAGCAGGTTGTGAAAGACCTAAGGCAGGGCTGAACTTGTTTCATTGGCAAAATAGGGTTACAAATGGGACAGAAGAGCTGGACTATGGTAAGGAAAGGTAGAAATGTAAGAGATCTTAATTTTACATTCCAGAGAGAAAGTTTTAGGCTGAGGCTTAGACCAAAGCTCAGGGCAAAGGCCAAAGAGCTTCATGATTTACACCTGGAAAATGGAAAGCACAATCTGTCCAGGCAGGAGTCCAGCTACAGCTGTCTTCTGCAAACTCCAAGAAAATAATAAGAGCTCCTTTTTATGAATGCTGTATTTATAAGTCACATGTAGCTTTATCTTCCACTGAACTGTAGAAATTTTGGTTCATTAAATATCAACTTCCTCATTTTACTGGGGAAGAAAGTGAGGCCCTTTCTTGAATCTATTAACATTTTTATCACTAAAAATTCTCTATTGGAATTTAAAATTATATTGAGAGACTATATTGAGAGACTAGCATCATTTAAAGTTCCCAAAACCCAAATTAAAAGGAATATGACAGCCCTACAGAAAGAATGTGTTTACCTAACTCGAGGAAATGTCGTTGAGAGACACTATGGAGAAAACTTAGCCTAACTCAGTGAAATTGAAGTATATTAGATTTTAAAAGGCAGAAGGAAGACAATGAAATCTAAGAGACATTTTCCCAAAAGGCACTTAGTACATGCGGACAGTAAATCCCACAGCGTCAGTGTGCTTTTTGTTCAAAGTGCTCAGAAATTTTCTTGAGAGTTGTAGAATTATAAAAGTTAACAACATGACTATAATGTTTCCCAGCAAAACACCCCACAAGACAGCTCTTAAATTGTAAGGATTCAACACTTTTAGGGTACAAGTGTATTCTACTCTTGTCATGGAGAGAGTGAGAGTTAAGTGACTCTTGGGGTATTTTTCTCTTCAAATGCAAGCTGTGGGTCCCATTTGTCAGGAAAAGAAAAATAAATACAACCCCAGTGTGAGAAAAAGAATTCTCTCTCTATCTTGGTTCCACTTAATTGTAAAAATCTTGCCAAAAAATATCTGATATATATTTCAAATGTTTTATAGTCATTTACAGACTCTCATGCCATTTATACATGGTCTTGCAGGGGCAGCCTTGTGAGCTGTGTCTCATTTTTCTAAAACCACTGGAAGGAAAACTTTATGCAGTATGGTTTGGGAGTTGCTATATACAATGTGACACTTGATCTGAAATACCAAATGGTAGACATTTACATAGTAACTTGAAAAAATTATCCTAATTTTGCATTTCATGATATCACTAATGCATAATCAGCAAGTAATGATTAATTACTCAATATTGCCCTTAACTTGGGAACCCTCATCATTCTGGCCTCTCTTTGCAAAGATGTATGGACAATAAGTTATGGAAGACTTGAAAGGACCATTTCATGTGAATTTCCTGGGAATATTATATTTTCCTAAATTGAACTGTTTTACTTCATCTTGCCATTTAGGCTGAAATGATTCCTTACTTTGCCCAACGTGGGTCACTACCCCTCACATAGCCCTCTTTAATCTTCTTCAGTTCACATATCACTACCTAAAGTTAACTTGATTTTATTTTAACTTCAGATTGTTTCCTCTCACTAGACTGGGGCAAAGTGTGGGCAGTAGAGAATCTTCAAAGACCTTGCCTGTCTCCTCTGTTGTATTCATTGCTGTGTTTCTACCACCTAAAATAATGCGTAGTGGCACTGAATTAATATTTATTGAGTAAAATATTGTACTATCCTGTACCCAGCCTTTGATGACTGGCCAGAACTGAGCCCCAGAAAAAAGTACCTTTTCTCCTTGGTTTCAATAATTTTTCTTTTGGATTCTACTGAAAGAGAAAATGTGGAAAGGATTACTGAAGCTAGCCATAACTCCAACAAATAGCCAGCAATTCTGATCGCCAGTATTAAACCACAAATTTGTAACATAACCACATCATAGAATAAGAAAGTATAGTTTCATTGTTTCTGCCTTTTTTCACTGGAAGTAAAAAGAGCAAAAAAGAGCAGAGGATGGGTGGGATCATAAAGTCAATAAGATAGGGGGAGCCATGATTTCTTTTAGCTTCACTTTCCCCAAGGAAGATGCTGAAAAAGCGTGAGGAGGGCTGGAAACATCACCTACCTGAGAAGAGGTGGGCCTGGTTGCAATGCTCAGAAGGCAGGAGGAGACCAGGGCACCCAGCCTCTGCCTTCTTATTCAAAACTTAGGGATGCAGAAAGACCTTATCTTATTCCCCTACTGTCCTGTCCCAACCATTTTCCTTCTTCTGGCAAAATTTAAATTCCTCTCTGCCCAGCATCTTCTCCTTTCCTAGAAGCAGTGGTCTTAACCATCTTTCTTCCTGAAGCCGTGCTTGCATAGATCCTGGTCATATGAGCTTACAGGTCATCAAAGCCATCACTGAGGTTACAAGCCAACAATTTTAAGGGGTTACACACTCATTTCTACTTCAAGCCTTGATATTGGGCATTTGCCAAAATGCAAGTGGTCTCCCAATTACAGGTCACTGATTCACACTGCATCCCTTCCCCAAGGTCTCTTCTGGAAACTGAACAGAAGAAATATGATTTAAATAAAATGAAAAACATCCTACTTTTGCTACCAATATTTCCTAAAGCTCAAATTGAATTTGGATGCTGTATGTCTGTGATTGTAAGCTTTTCAACTCTCAGACAGTTTGAAGGCAAAGTAATCTGTAGCTTTGGTATAAGGCGAAAGAAAGGAGAGAAAAAAAAAAACTAAGTACTTGATTGTCAAACTTAATAATACATTTTAAAAGCTGAGTTTTAAAAAATAAATTTTTCTGAGTTGCCAACAGAGTAAACATCAGTAAACTTTGGAAGTATGTCTCAGTTATTTCTCTCTGATTGCTGTGCATTAACACATTATACACAAAGCCCTGAGAAAACAAGAAGAAAATATTATGTTAGGTATTGTTATAAACTGGATTGTCAGCATGAATGAGTGAAAATAAAATTGCTGGAAATATTTGCTTATTCAGTTAAGCCAGTTGACAATAAAGCAGAATGTATTAATGTCTCAGTAGACAGTAACTTCAATGTGTGAGAATATCAAACGGCCTGGGAATAAGGGCAAGGGAGTGAGAGCAAGAGAGTGAAAACAAGAGCAAGAGTGAGAGTGAGTGAGAGATAGAGAGAGAGAGAGAGAGAGAGAGAGAGAGAGAGAGAGATAAGCAGCACTCACTGGATCACAGGGAACCCAGAAGCTTATGGCAGCACAGCATCCTAAAGTCACAGTAACTGTACTGGCATAGCCTTTGGGCGACCTTGAAAAAGAAAACTTCTTATTACCAAGAGAACATGTTGTGCAGATGCTGTTATAAGAACAAACCACAAAAATGCAACCAATGTAAAAACTATAAACTTGCTTTTTATATTATTTGGCAATTATTATCAATGCTTTTATCTACTGACTCCTGAATATTTGGCTCTGGATTAATATTTTTGCACACTCTCTATATTACATCAAATACTACTATGATGTTTTCATGCTAGACACATTTCAGAGGAAAGTGCAGGAAATTGGATATAGATTGCCTTAGTTCTGAGACCAGCTCTCCCAGAGATTTGTTTTGTAACCACTGGGAACAGAATATTTTTGTTTTCCTCATTAGTAAAATAAAACTAATGACACTTGTTCTCAAATGTGTGGAATAGATAATATGGAACTCTTTTGAGCTCTCTGGGAAATAATTTGTAAAAATTTAAATGGGTTAGCATTTAAAATAAGCAAGTATAAAACCAAATATGAGAATTATTCTGTATTTATGATATGTCCTGATCCACCACAAATTATACATCATGATACTTACAGTGATAATAATAATTACCAATTGTTGAGCAGATATGCTCTGCCAGCCCTATTTTATATATGCTAAAATTTAGCCATAAATGCTACCTTCATTTTAGAAACTAAGAGAGACACCAGGTGCGGTGACTCATACCTGTAATCCCAGTACTTTGGGAGGCCGAGGTGGGTGGATCATGTGAGGTCGGGAGTTCGAGACCAGCCTGACCAACATGGAGAAACCCCGTCTCTACTAAAAATACAAAATTAGCCAGGCATGGTGGCACATACCTATAATCCCAGTCACTCGGGAGGCTGAGACAAGATAATTGCTTGAACTCGGGAGGCAGAGGCTGCAGTGAGTCGAGATCACGCCATTGCACTCCAGCCTGGGCAACAAGAGCAAAACTCCCTCTGAAAAAAAAGAAAAGAAAAAAAGAAAAAAAAAAGAAATAGATTAAGAAAGACTTAGGCAAGTGGCATACCTGGTATTTAAACTTGTGGCTATCTGACCCCAAAACACATACTCTAATGCTGCCCCTTTAGAGGTGACTGCCTCATTCTTAAAATGTGCTATTTAACATCTAAAATGATGCATTTTAATTTTATGATACGATTTTACACCCTCTAAGTGAATTAATCACTCACTTCTTTATAACTATACCATCCATGTGTCCATTCATTCACTCAGCACATGCATTAAGCACCTTCTCCTTGTCAGACCCTGAGCCAGGCCTTGTGATACAGTGGTGAATAAGACAGTCAAGGTCTCTGCCTTCATGCAGCCTAAATTCAGGTGCAGAGGCAGATAACAAAGAACTAAAAAAAATGAAAATGGCAGATTCCAGTTTCTGCTATGGAAGAAGGAAATAGAAACTTTAAGATAAGACTGGGAGGAACTAATTTAGATTAGATGACCTGGCGGAGTCTTTCTAAGTACTGTATATGACATTGTACTGCTGAATTGGGGAAGATAAGATTTAGTAGCTATGGGAAGAGCTGGGTCAGAGAGACCAACAATTTCAAGACCCAGAGACAGGAATGAGTTTGTCATATGCTAGGGGCAGGAAGAGGCCAGTGTTTCTATAATATGAGTAGGTAATGGCAGACTGGTATACAATGAAGTTGAAGAGGTAGGCAAGAGGCAGATCATGATTAGGAGTTTGAATCTTATCCAAAGGAATTGGAAATAATTTCCTAATGATGTGCTAGAACCAGTTACCACCTGTCCATGGGAGCCGATTCTAGGCATCTCTTCCCAGCTCCATGTTCAGTGACATCACATTAGTAGCTTAAAATCAGCTATGGTGGTCTTTATCTAGGTGGTGGTTACATAACTGTATGCATATGTAAAAATTAATTGGACTATAAAGGAAATATCAGTACACTTTACCCTATGCTATTATACCACAAAAAATTATTTTTCAAAAAAAAAGAGAGAGGAGCTTACAGTGAAAAATTACATAAAGAAGCAATTCACTATGAGTGAGTCAGTAGTGACAAAAACCAGGATTAGCAACACAAGGACTTTAATAAAGCAGCAATTTGAAAGAGAATGTAAAATAATAGTGTTTTAAAAAGGAAAATATGACAGACTATACCTAAAGAGATGTGGTTACGAATTTCCAAATAGAATGAAATCACAAATTCTCATATTAAAATGTGCTTCATGTTTCATTCAGGATATAATTTGGAGATTGCTCTAAGAAAGACCTAATAGTGAATTGGATATGAAGAATGATGCAAAATGAGAGCTCGAGGATTACTTCTAGGTTCTAATTGACATAGGAAAGAATGGGAAAGAAATAGGTTTGGAGGAGTGAACTAAGACCTGTGTTGTAGTTGTTTAAGATGCTTATTCAAGCGCCAAGTGTAAAAGTAAAGTGGCAATTAGATAGAAGAATCTAGAGCTCAAGGTGTGCGCAGTGAAATGAATTTGGGAATTATCAGAATACAGATGGTATTTACAGCCACATTTGTGGATGAGATACCCTGAGGAGAAAATTTAGCTAGAGACAAAAGGACTTAGGGCTGAGCCAGGTGACTTCAAAGTTTCCAGACTGGATAGAGAAGGAGACCTAGCAAAGAGCATCAAGGAGGGCCTGTATGTTGCATATTTCATTTCTCAGTGATGATCTTAGTATGGTGTACTAAAAAGTAACCTGTACAAGAACTCAAAATAACAGAAACCTAGATCCTGCTTAGTTAAATTATAAAAGTGCTCTGTGAACCACCATTTTTCTATCTTTAAAATGAAAGTAATGACTCTTTTTCAGTCAATTTAATAGGATACACATGAGGATCCACAGAATTTATGAAAGTAGGTATGCTTTGTAATCTAAAGATGCAGCAGAGTCATGTCCTGGATTTTCTATCAGAATACTCTTAGAGGACTATGTTGAAAATGGCCCTATTCTAATTTTTTTTATGTTCTGTAAAGAGTAATATTAATATACTTGGTGAACCATCTTGAGGTTCTGGTACCTACTCTTTTCTGTTCTAGTTGGCTAAAGGACTTGTTTTACTTTAGGTATATCATAGAAAAAGACAGAGGGTGAATAATCTTAATAAGAAGAAATTAATTCAAAGTCATGATGTCTAGGGTCTTCCTAATTTTGCCATCAACAAAGCCCATCAAAGGTGAAAGACAGTGCTTTGCCATAGCACACAGCCAACCTACCATTAGCCAAGGCAACCTTGTTCTCAAAATTCAGCTCCTAGAGTTGATAGAGAAAACTAATACTTTTGCTTATTATATACAATTTTCTCTGTTTACTATTTTAGAGTTTTTCAACGGTAAATAAAACTCCTATAATAGACTAGGATTTCTAATCTGGGTGAATATTATTACAAAAATATTTTTTTCCTAGGGATGGGGAATGGGGGATGGAAGGATCATCTGCCTGCTTTCATCTAAGATCCTGAGGACTGAAGTTTCTAGAAAGTCTTAATATTCCCCAATTATATACTCAAAGGTGTTTTTAACTTGGCACTACATTTAATCCAGTAAATTTTGACCAATTTTTAAAAATGTAATTAGAGTTCTTAAATGAAGTGCTTTCACCAAGTAGCCAAGTATTGTATAATTCATAGAAGGACCATTTCTCTGAAATGTATGCTCTTAGTGAGACGTGACTTCATGAATGTAAAACAGTGATAATTTACCCTTTTTTGTGTTTCTCTCTCGGGCCACATGCTAATTATTATCTCTAAGTTACACTTCATAGTATTCACAAAACACAGTTATGCATTAAGTACTTCTGTCACCCAATTATGAACGTGAAGTTTGTGAGAGCCATGGGAATTTCTCAGACTCCTACAGCCAGAAAGTGGTAGATCTGAGATTCAAACCCATGCAGTTTGACCTCTCAGCCATGTACCTGACCTATGTATGAGCTTGTCTTTTAGGCAGCTATAGTAGAACTGTCTGAAGTGCCATTATAGGACCAATAACTAGCACATGATGGTTTTTCTAAATACAGAAACTACTAAATTTATTTTAAGTAAAGAGGGCCAGGCTCAGTGGCTCATGCCTGTAATCTCAGCACTTGGGGAGCCCGAGGTTGCCAGATCACCTGAGGTCAGGAGTTCCAGACCAGCCTGACCAACATGGCGAAACCTGGTTTCTACTAAAATACAAAAATTAGCTGGGCACGGTGGTGCGCACCTGTAATCCCAGCTACTCGGGAGGGTGAGGCAGGAGAATCGCTTGAACCTGGGAGACGAAGGTTGCAGTGAGCCGAGATGGTACCACTGCACTTCAGCCTGGGTGACACAGTGAGACACCATCTCACTTAAAAAAAAAGAAAAAAAAGAAAAAGCTCTCTTCATTTTGAAATTTAGTAGCAATTTCAAGGCTTAAAAATACTAGTGAAGCATAAACTCTTTGAAGAAAACAATGTCTTATCCAAAGAATGAACTGACCCACAAGAAGTACATACTAGAAAATGTTTTAAAACTGGAGGCACTTGAATGGAAATAGCACCAGACAGGGAACCATCTCATGGGAAGTTGAGTCCCAATTCTAACGGTAAATTTCTTCTTGACTTTGAACAAGGCTTTTTACTTTTTTAAAATCTATTTCTCATCTATGAGATAGAGTCAGATATAGCAGTTCCTTTGTGCAAAGGGCATAATCATTGTGGAAAAGATGTTATAGTGGTAATATTTTGAGCTACTTGAGAACAGTACTCAATGAAGGTAAGACAGTCATAGTATATAAAATAATCAAAGCCATAATCAGAAGAGTCTGTACCCTTATATACCATAGTTCTCAGTAAGATTGAGTGCCCTGGTCATAGTCATATTTTTTTAAGAAAGGGCAGAACTATCCAATTCTAATAGTGCATTGAATCCCATTTCTAAAGTCACAGTATGCCCATTTTGTGGCATATATTCTGCCTACTGCTAATAATCCTTTAGACAGATGGAGTAGGACTAATGTACTGAAACATGGCTTTCATTTATTTTCTTAATAACCTTTGCCAAGATCAACAGTGAATCACATCAATAAAGGACCAGATCTGGATTGTGACCTTGATTTCTTGATTTAGAGAAGTAAAAAAAAAATACATATTTTTCACAAAATCAAGGTGTAGAAGAAATAAGTTAATACAAATACGAAATGCCAAGTCCCTTGAAATTCATATGAACTTTTAAAATATCTCTTTATCAAATAAAAGATCAACTAAAAATCTATAGCTTAAACAATGCAGTATTTTAAAAAATATTTTTTCTCTCTCGATCAAATACAGTTAGTTGCCTTGGAGAATAACTGAGCTATCATCTCACCAAAACATGTCAAACCAAGATCACAATATTTTTATCAGGAAAAAAGAAAGAGTCAAAAACTCATCCAAGGGAGAGTAAAAGTTGTGCTTGCATTTACTTATACCAAAAAGTAGGATGTAGAGAATACTCTTTGGTAAAATTAGTATACAATAAAGCAGGAAAGGCCTTCAGATAAAGGAACAAGAATTTACATTTGTAAAATATGTTGTAAGAATGAAAAAACAGAATTACCTATTATCAGTAGCACTACTAAAACACATTTTCAACAAGCTTAAATATTTCAAACACCTATCAAGGTTGTGTGTTTGAAGCAAATTCATTGTGTTTTATATGGCATACTTCACATACAGAAGTAATAAGGGAAATGTTCAAAATTCAAATTCAAAGTATCAGACTTTAAATATAAGTGTCCAATGCCCAGTGGTCAGACCTACACCATGGAGAGAAATTTGACTGAGGATAAATATATCCATAAAATTCAACAATATTTTATTCCTTCCAAGGCATGTTTTATCACAATGGATTGTTGAAGTTCTTGTTCATAAAAAGGAGAGAACTTTTCTGCCAAGCAAATTAATATAATTAAGGAAACCAAATGTGTCAGCCTATGTTGAACCTACAGCAGAGTTGAGTAAAAACTACAAGGAATTCTATTTTTTTTTCCTTCTGGAAGGAAAAAAATAATAATACAATGTGGTAGACTGAAAACAGGTTTTTAATTACACTAACTTGTAGTCAAACTACAACTCTGCTTCTTGCTTACCCTGCAACTCATCTGAATAAATTACTCACTTTCCCTGAACCTTAGGCGTGAAATCAGAATAGCACTTACCTCAGAGACTGCTGTAAGAATATAATGAGAAAATGACTAACCTGGTAGTTTTCTCTCTTCATTTATCCTTTAGTTCCTTGACTCTTTCTGATATTTTTATTATATTTTATTTTGTTTATTTGTAGAGACAGGGGTCTCACTAGTCTGGTCACCTACCTAGACTGGCTCTGAACTCCTGGGCTTAAGCGATCCTCCTGCCTCAGCCTCCCAAGTAGCTGGGACTATAGATGCCGGCCACACCTGGCTTTTTCTGAGGTTTTTAAATCTAAATTTTTAAACTATATTTAATAAATAAGAGAAAGATACAAACACACCTCTCGTGACAAAGTATTTTAACAATCTGGTAGACCTAAGGTAAAGACTATAAAAGTAGACATTGTTAGAGCAGAATTTCAGAGAACTTCCACTAATATTAACCCAATGCATGGCCATTACAGAAGAGACAGCTGTTTACAAAGGCTGCCCATGACCCTTTGATCAGCAGCATTTATGAAAAAGTCATCCTTATAGATATGAAAAATCTGTTTCCTTATAACTTGCATTCACACATCGCTGTTCTTCCTTCTGAAGGCATTCATAGATTTGAAGACTATTAGATGCCTGCATTAAGACTATTCACTAGCCTAATATTCCCAATCACTACAAACCTTCTGTCAAGTGACATAATTTCTCAAATTTTCATCATTTTGAGCCCTCTTTAAAAGATATATTCCAATATGTTGAATAATCCTTAAATAAAGTTGAACATCATATTCCAGCAATGTTTTTACCAGTACATAATAGTAATAATGCTAATATTATGAACATTTATTGCATACTTATTATATGCCCTAAATATTTGAGATGCATATATTTTTTAGTGTAGTAATTTGTTCAAATTTTGTATTTAGTCATCCAGTAAAATGTTAGCTGGCACCTACAGTGAGGCACTATAGAATAATGGTTAAGGATTCAGTCTTCAGAGCCACACTTATTGGATTTGAATGCAGACTCTACTATTCACTAGTCTGTGACCTGGGGGAAAATAACTTAGCCTTTCTATGCCTCAGTTACTTCTATTGCAAATGAGATTTAAAAGATCTGTCTTAATATCAAGCTATCTATGTGAAACATTTAGAAGAGTGCCTAGTGCATAGCAATTGTCAGGAATGTTAATAGTTACCATTATTAGTACTGTAGAGACCAGGTAACCATGTGGAGCAAATGGACAACTGAACAAGAATTAATATAACTCAACATTGAAATAAGTACCATTTAAAAATAAAGCATAGAAGGGGACAGGAAGTGCTAAGCTGGAAGGTTTTGGGGATGGAGGTTAGATATGTAGGTGTAAGAAGGCTCCCATAGGGAGGCAGCATTTGAACAAACCTGAATGAAATAAAGGAGTGAGCCAAATAACTGCCTAGTGGGACAGTGTGCCCAGAAGAGGGAAAGGCTAGCAGAAAAGGCCCTGAAATGAGATGAGCTTGGCAGAGATAGTGATATTTAGGGAAAGCAAGTCATCCAGTGTGGCTAGAGAAGACTAAGCAAGTTAGGAGGTGAATCAGAAAGTTAGCAGGGGCCATAAGATGTAGTGTTTCATAGGTAATGGAAAGAAAGCACATAGAGATAAAACATCTTATCTAAGTTGACAGACTGATACCAATTTTCTTTGACTCTAAAGCCTGTAACTCTTAATCACATTGCTGCCCTTGACATGAACAATGTATTAGATTGGTGCAAAAGTTATTGCGGTTTTTGCCACTGAAAGGCCAAAACTGCAACTGCTTTTGCACCAACCTAAACTTTACTCATATTAAAATTCAGTCAGATTTTTTGGAAGTCAGGACACACTGATGGCTTATATTGTGCTCTTGTCAGCTAAAATATTTAAATGTGTTTTTTTTTTATTATACTTCAAGTTCTAGGGTACATGTGCACAACGTGCAGGTTTGTTACATAGGTATACATGTGCCATGTTGGTTTGCGGCACCCATCAACTCATCATTTACGTTAGGTATTTCTCCTAATGCTACCTCTCCCCCAAGCCCCCACCACCCAACAGGCCCAGTGTGTGATGTTCCCCTCCCTGTGTCCATGTGTTCTCATTGTTCAACTCCCATTTATGAGTGAGAACATGTGGTGTTTTGTTTTCTGTCCTTGTAATATTTTGCTGAGAATGATGGTTTCCAGCTTCATCTATGTCCCTGCAAAGGACATGAACTCATCCTTTTTATGGCTGCATAGTAGTCCATGGTGTACATGTGCCACATTTTCTTTATCCAGTCTATTATTGGTGGACATTTGGGTTGGTTCCAAGTCTTTGCTATTGTGAATAGTGCCGCAATAAACATGCGTATGCATGTGTCTTTATAGTAGAATGATTTATAATCCTTTCGGTATATACCCAGTAATGGGATTGCTGGGTCAAATGGTATTTCTAGTTCTAGATTCTTGAGGAATCACCACACTGTCTTCCACGATGGTTAAATGAATTTACACTCCCACGAACAGTGTAAAAGTGCTCCTAATTCTCCATGTCCTCTCCAGCACCTGTGGTTTCCTGACTTTTTAAGGATCGCCATTCTAACTGGTGTGAGGTGGTGTCTTATTGTGGTTTTGATTCGGATTAAATGTGTTTTTTTATGGGAACTCTTGCTAACTTGGTTCTAATCCCTCTTGTATTTCTGTAACTGATTTTTGAAGAGGTTTATACATATTGTAGTTCATCTTGCTCAATTATTCCTCTCAGCTGTGTGCATTCTGACAAACTTGCCTTCTACATTTTCATCTCAAATCCTAATAAAAAGAGTAGACTAGAATAGAGGATAAAATAGTTTGTTCTGACTGCTACAAATGCCTGCAGGCTTGCATGAGTTCATTAAATTATCTCTAAGATACACTTGTACAACAAGTTATGAACCTACTTTTAACTTTTAAAAGTTAATCCACAAGTTTATTAAGGAAGATTTGTCTAAGGTTCTATATAATTCATATGAATTTCTAACCTAGTACATTTATCAGAAAAAGAAAATCGGAAATTAGTTTAGCATATATTTATCACACACAGGAAGACTACTAATTTTTACTATCTATGTTTCTCAGATGTTAAAGTAATCTTCTTAATCATCTGTCCTAATTTTTTGCCATGGATATCATATTTACTCAACTGTAGATTATAGTTATTATCTGTTTGAAAAATGAATCAACATTTATCTATCTTATGGCTTATGGAACCCATACTAATTAATACAAATTCCTGAAATATTACTGACAGTGATTCTGTGACTTTATCTCTAAACAAAATGTGTTTGGACCTAAGATATCAACTCTGTTACAGCAGTGAGATTCAGTCTCACTATCTCTCTAGGACCCTGAAACCATTTTGGTCTACTATTACTATGTTGAAGAAGATTGCCACTATGAATGGATCATATATACAAAAAATAAAAAGGAATTGGAACTTTACCCAATTACTTTTTCTTTTCATCATGACATCATCTGCCATAAACTGAGCCTCATCCTTCTTTGTTGTCTTTACTGCAAACCTGGTTATAAAAGCCTTTTTTTTCTTTAGCTTTTATCCCAGTTCTCATTACACTTTGGATTTAACCCTCTCGATACTATTCTTAGAAGCTTGAATCCTTCTTTTCCCACTGTCCTTGATTAAACTGTCCATTTATCTCTTTTTTCTACACATAAATTTTTTATTTTTTACAATTTTTGGTTATAGATATATAATAATTGTACATGTTTATGGGGTACTTGTGATATTCTGATACAAGATACAATGTGCAATGATGAAATCAGGGCAATTGGTGAAGCCATCACCTCAAGCATTTATCATTTCTTTGGTACAAACACACACACATACATATTTTCCAAATTAGAGACAGGGGTCTCACTCTGACACCCAGGCTGGAGTGCAATGATGCAATCCTAGCTTACTCTAACCTCCTGAGCCCAAGCAATCCTCCTGCCTCAGTCTCAGTTAGGACTGCAGGTATATGACACCATGCCTGGTGAGTTAGGCCATTCTTACATTATTAGAAAGAAATACCTGAGACAGGAGGTGGCTGGCAAAATGGTTGAATAGGAACAGCTCCAGTCTTCAGCTCCCAGCAAGATCAACGCAGAAGGCGGGTGACTTCTGCATTTCCAACTGAGGTACTCGGCTCATCTCATTGGGACTGCTTAGACAGTGGGTCTAGCCTACAGAGGGCAAGCTGAAGCAGGGTGGGGCATCGCCTCACCCAGGAAGCACATGGGGTCGGAGAACTCCCTCACCTAGCCAAGGGAAGCTGTGAGGGACTGTGCCATGAAGAACGGTGCACTCTGGCCCAGATACTATGCTTTTCCCATGGTCTTCACAACCTGCAGACCAGGAGATTCCCTCGGGTGCCTACGCCACCAGGGCCCTCGGTTTCAAGCGCAAAACTGGGTGGCCACTTGGGCAGATACCAAGCTAGCTTCAGGACTTTTTTTTTTCATACCCCAGTGGCAACTGGAATACCAGTGAGACAGAACCTTTCCATCCCCTGGAAAGGGGGCTGAAGCCAGGGAGCCAAGTGGTCTAGCTCAGTGGATCCCACTCCCATGGAGCCCAGCAAGCTGAGATCCACTGGCTTGAAATTCTTGCTGCCAGCACAGCAGTCTGAAGTCGACCTGGGAAGCTCGAGCTTGGTGCAGGGAGGGGAGTCTGCCATTACTGAGGATTGAGTAGGGGGTTTTCCCCTCACAGAATAAACAAAGCTGCCTGGAAGTTCAAACTGGGCGGAGCCCACCACAGCTCTGCAAAGGTGCTGTAGCCAGACTGCCTCTCCAGATTCCTCCTCTTGAGCAGGGCATCTGAAAGAAAGGCAGCAACCCCAGTCAGGGGCTTATAGATAAAACTCCCATCTCCCTGGGACAGAGCACCTGGAGGAAGGGGTGGCTGTGAAGTCAGCTTCAGCAGATGTAAATGTTCCCACCTGCTGGCTCTGAAGACAGCAACAGATCTCCCAGCACAGTGCTCGAGCTCTGCTAAGGGACAGACTTCCTCCTCAATTGGGTCCCTGACCCTTGTGCCTCCTGCCTGGGAGACACCTCCCAGCAGGGATTGACAGATACCTCATACAGGAGCGCTCCACCTGGCATCTGGCAGGTGCCCCTCTGGGACAAAGCTTCCAGAGGAAGGAACAGGCAGCAATCTTTGCTGTTCTGCAGCCTCCACTGGTGATACCCAGGCAGACGGAGTCTGGAGTGGACCTCCAGCAAACTCCAGCAGACCTGCAGCAGAAGGGCCTGACTGTTAGAAGGAAAACTAACAAACAGAAAAGAATAGCATCAACATCAACAAAAAGGATGTCCACACAAAAACCCCATCCGAAGGTCACCAACATCAAAGACCAAAGGTAGATAAGTCCACTAAGATGAGGAAAAACCAGCACGAAAAGGCTGAAAGTTTCAAAAACCAGAATAGCTCTTCTCCTCCAAAGGATCACAACTCCTCACCAGCAAGGGAACAAAACTAGATGGAGAATGAGTCTGACAAATTGATAGAAGTAGGCTTCAGAAAGTGGGTAATAAGAAACTCACCTGAGCTGAAGGAGCATGTTCTAACCCAATGCAAGGAATCTAACAACATTAAATAAAGGCCAGAGGAATTGCTAACTAGAATAACCAGTTTAGAGAAGAAAATAAATGACCTGATGGAACTGCAAAACACAGCATGAGAACTTCGTGCAGCATACACAAGTATCAATAGCTGAATCAATCAAACAGAAGGAAAGATATCAGAGATTGAAGATCAACTTAATGAAATAAAGTGTGAAGACAAGATTAGAGAAAAAAAGAATAAAAAGGAAGCCTCCAAGAAATATGGGACTATGTGAAAAGACCAAACTACGTTTGACTGGTGTACCTCAATGTGACAGAGAGAATGGAACCAAGTTGGAAAACACTCTTTAGGATATTATCCAGGAGAACTTTCCCAACCTAGCAAGAGAGGCCAACATTCAAATTCAGGAAATACAGAGAACACCACAAAGATACGCCTCGAGAAAAGCAACCCCAAGACACATAATCATCAGATCCACCAAGGTTGAAGGACAAAATGTTAAGGGCAGCCAGAGAGAAAGGTTGGGTTACCCACAAAGGGAAGCTCATCAAACTAACAGCAGATCTCTCTGCAGAAACCCTACAAGCCAGAAGAGGGTGGGGGCCAATATTCAACATTCTTAAATTTCAACCCAGAACTTCATATCCAGCTAAACTAAACTTCATCGGCAAAGAAGAAATAAAATTTTTTACAGACAAGCAAATGCTGAGGGATTTTGTCACAGCCAGGCCTGCCTTACAAGAGCTCCTGAAGGAAGCACTAAATATGGAGAGGAAAAACTGGTACCAGCCACTGCAAAAACATACCCAATTGTAAAGACCATCGACACTATGAAGAAACTGCATCAACTAACGGGCAAAGTAGCCAGCTAGCATCATAATGACAGGGTCAAATTCACACATAACAATATTAACCTTAAATGTAAATGGGCTAAATGCCCCAATTAAAAGACACAGCCTGGCAAATTGGATAAAGAGTCAAGAACCATCAGTATGCTATATTCAGGAGACCCATCTCACGTGCAAAGACACACATAGGCTCAAAATAAAGGGATGGAGGAATATTTACCAAGTAAATGGAAAGAAAAAAATGCAGGGATTGCAATCCTGGTCTCTGATAGAAACAGACTTTAAACCAACAAAGACCAAAAAAGACAAAGAAGGGCATTACATAATGGTAAAGGAATCAACGCAACAAGAGCTAACTATCTATGCACCCAATACAGGAGCACCTAGATTCATAAAGCAAGTTCTTAGAGACTACAAAGAGACTTAGACTCCCACACAATAATATTGGGAGACTTTAACACCCCACTGTCAATATTAGACACATCAACAGGACAGAAAGTTCACAAGGATATTCAGGACTTGAACTCAGTTCTGGACCAAGTGGAACTGATAGACATCTACAGAACTCTCTACCCCGAATCAACAGAACATACATTCTTCTCAGCACCACATCACACTTATTCTAAAATTGGCCACATAATTAGAAGTAAAACACTCCTCAGCAAATGCAAAAGAATGGGAATCATAACAAACAGTCTCTCAGACAACAGTGCAATCAAATTAGAACTCAGGATTAAGAAACTCACTCAAAACCACACAACTACATGGAAACTGAACAACCTGCTCCTGAATAACTACTGGGTAAATAATGAAATTAAGGCAGAAATAAGTAAGTTCTTTGAAATCAATAAGAAAAAGACATAATGTACCAGAATATGTAGGACGCAGCTAAAGCAGTGTTTAGAGGGAAATTTATAGCACTAAACACCCGCAGGAGAAAGCAGGAAAGATCTAAAATCGACACCCTAACATCAAAATTGAAAGAACTAGAGAGGCAAGAGCAAACAAATTCAAAAGCTAGCAGAAGGCAAGAAATAACTAAGATCAGAGCACAACTGAAGAAGATAGAGACATGAAAAACCCTTCAAAAAATCAATGAATCCAGGAGCTGGTTTTTTGAAAAGATTAACAAAATAGACTACTAGCCAGACTAATAAAGAAGAAAAGAGAGAAGAATCAAATAGACACAATAAAAAAGGATAAAGGGGATATCACCACTGATCCCACAGAAGTACAAACTACCATCAGAGAATACTACGCACACCTCTATGAAAATAAACTAGAAAATCTAGAAGAAATGGATAAATTCCTGGACACATACACCCTCCCAAGACTAAATCAGGAAGAAGTTGAATCCCTGTATAAGCCAATAGTAAGTTCTGAAATTGAGGCAGTAATTAATAGCCTACCAACCAAAAAAAGCCCAGTACCAGAAAGACTCACAGCCGAATTCTACCAGAGGTACAAAGAGGAGCTGGTACCATTCCTTCTGAAACTATTCCAAACAATAGAAACAGAGGGAATCCTCCCTGACTCATTTTATGAGGCCAACATCATCCTGATACCAAAACCTGGCAGAAACACAACAAAAAAAGAAAATTTCAGGCTGATATCCTAATGAACATAGTTGTGAAAATCCTCAATAAAATACTGGCAAAATGAATCCAGCAGCACATCAAAAGCTTATTCACCACGATCAAGTCAGCTTCATCCCTGGATTGCAAAGCTGGTTCAGCATATGCAAATCAATAGACGTAATCCATCACATAAACAGAACCAATGACAAAAACCACATGATTATCTCAATAGATGCAGAAAAGGCCTTTGATAAAATTCAACACCCCTTCATGCTAAAAACTCTCAATAAACTAGGTACTGATGGAATGCATCTCAAAATAATAAGACCTATTTATGACCAACCCATAAAACCATACGACCAACCCATAAAACCTAGGCAATAGCATTCAGGACATAGGCATGTGCAAAGACTTCATGACTAAAACACCAAAAGCAATGGCAACAAAAGCCAAAATTGACAAATGTGATATAATTAAACTAAAGAGCTTCTGTACAGCAAAATAAACTATCATCAGAGTGAACAGGCAACCTACAGAATGGGAGAAAATTTTTGCAATCTATCCATCTGACAAAGGGCTAATATACAGAATCTACAAGGAGCTTAAACAAATTTACAAATTTACAGGAAAAAAAAAACCCGTCAAAAAGTGGGTAAAGGATATGAACAGACACTCCTCAAAAGAAGACATTTATGTGGCCAACAAAAATATGAAAAAAAAAGCTCATCATCACTGGTCATTGGAGAAATGCAAATCAAAACCACAATGAGATACCATCTCACGCTAGTTAGAATGGCAATCATTAAAAAGTCAGGAAACAACAGATGCTGGAGAGGATGTGGAGAAATAGGAATGCTTTTGCACTGTTGGTGGGAGTGCAAATTCATTCAACCATTGTGGAAGACAGTGTAGTGATTCCTCAAGGATCTAGAGCCATAAATACCATTTGACCCAGCAATCCCATTACTGGGTATATACCCAAAGGATTATGAATCATTCTACTATAAAGACACATGCACATGTATGTTTATTGCAGCACTATTCACAGTAGCAATGACTTGGAACCAACCCAAATGCGCATCAATGATAGACTAGATAAAGAAAATGTGGCACATATACACCATGGAATACTATACAACCATAAAAAGGATGAGTTCATGTCTTTGCAGGGACATAGATGAAGCTGGAAACCATCATTCTCAGCAAACTAACACAGGAACAGAAAACCAAACACCACATGTTCTCACTCATAAGTGGGAGTTAACAATGAGAACACATGGACACAGGAAGGGGAACATCACACACTGGGGCCTGTCAGAGGGTGGGAGGCTAGGGGACGGATAGCATTAGGAGAAATACCTAATGTAGATGATGGGTTGATGGGTGCAGCAAACCACCATGGCACGTGTATACCTACGTAACAAACCTGCATGTTCTGTCCATGTATTTCACAACTTAAAGCAAAAAAAAAAAAAAAAAAAAAAAAACAGAAAGAAATACCTAAGACTGAGTGATTTATAAAGGAAAGAGGTTTAATTGGCTCATGGTTCTGCAGGCTATACAAACATGGCACTCACAACTGCTTATCTTCTGGGGAGCTTCAGGGAACTTTTACTCGTGGTAGAGGGAGAAGAGAAAGCAGGCACATCACATGGTGGAAGCTAGAGCAAGTCTGGCGGGGAGCTGCCACACACTTTTAAACAACCAGATCTCACGTGAACTCACTCATCACCAAGAGGATGGTGCTAGCTAAGCCATTCATGAGGGAAAAGCCCCATGATCCAAACACCTCCAACCAGGCCCCACCTTAAACACTGGGGATAATATTTTAATGTGATTTGGTGGGGACACAGATCCAAACCCTAGCACCTGGCTAATGTTTTTATTTTTATTTATATAGAGACAGGATTTTGCTAGGTTGCCCAGGCTGGTCTCAGATTCCTGGCCTCAAGCAGTCCTCCCAGCTTGGCCTCCCAAAGTACTGAGATTACAGGCATGAGCCATAGGGATGCCTAGCCTACCCATATATTTTATACAGACATCACAGATCATTCTATGCAATAAAATTGTTTTCTTTAGATATTTTACCCACTGCTTCTATTTTTAATTTCAATGCTTTTGTGTTTGTATTTTAGCAATAAATGTTTTTATTTAATGTTTATTTGATAAATATTTATTTCTCTTGAGTGAGCTTCCTTCATATGGTTATGACCTTACATTTATACTTAGGTTTTCTCTGAGCATTTAGATACATGCTTTTCGGTGTTTATTTTTTTTTTCTTTTTTGTGGTTTTTTTTTTTTTTCTTTTTTTTTTTCTTTTATTATTATTATTATTATTATTATTATTATACTTTAGGTTTTATGATACATGTGCGCAATGTGCAGGTAAGTTACATATGTATACATGTGCCATGCTGGTGCGCTGCACCCACCAACTCGTCATCTAGCATTAGGTATATCTCCCAATGCTATCCCTCCCCCCTCCCCCCACCCCACAACAGTCCCCAGAGTGTGATGATTTTTTAAATGATAGGATGTTTGAGATTTACTTCAAAGTAACCTGGAACAGGCAGTAGGGGGAGTCAGATAATGGAATGGACAAAATAATATTGGTTATCGGTTGCTAATTGTTGAAGATGAGTATAATGAGTGCATGCTAGCTCATTATATTGCTTTCTCCATTTATACATAAGTTTGAAATTTTCCTTAATGAAAAGTTAAAAATAAAAGAGATTGTGTGTTAGCACCAGCTTTTTAGAGAGTACTAACAGAGCCCTAATAATGAACACATTTAAACCACAAATTTTTCTTAAATTGTGTTTATCATAATTTTAAAAGCTTTTAATTCTTAGAGTAGTTTTAGGTTTACAGCAAAATTGAAAGGAAGGTATAGAGATTTTCCATGTACCATTTCCCCTAAACATGTATAGCCTCCCTCATTATTAACATCCCCCATCAAAATGGTATATTTGTTGTAATTAATGAACCTACAATGGCACGTCATTATCACCCAAAGTCCACGGTTCATGTTAGGGTTCACTTTTGGTGTTGTACATTCTGACTTTGGACAAACATATGACATGTATCCACTGTTATACTACCATACAGAATTGTTTCACTGCTCTAAAAATCCTCTGCACTTCACCTACTTACTCCCTATCCCTTAAACCCTGGCAGCCACTGATCTTATTACTGCCTCCATACTTTTGTCTTTCCCAGAATATCATGCAATTAGAGTCACAGAATTTAGCCTCTTGGGATTGGCTTCTTTCACTTAGTAATATGCATCTAAGTTTCCTCCATGTCTTTTCATAACTTGATAGCTCATTTTTTAAGCTCTAAATAATGTTCCATTATCTGGATGTACAACAGTTTATTTATCTATTAGCCTACTGAAGTATATCTTGGTTGCTTCCAAGTTTTGGAAATTATGAATAAAGCTGGTATAAACATTCATGTGCAAGCTTTTGTATAGACACGAGTTTTCAACTCCTCTGGGTAAACACCAAGGAGTGCAATTGCTGAATCATATGGTAACAATATGTTTAGTAAGATACCATCAAACTGTCTTCCAACATAATTGTACTATTTTGCATTTCCACCAGCCATGAATGAGTGTCTAGTGCTTTAAATTCTCATCAGCATTTGGTTTTGTCAGTTTTTTTTTTATTTTGGCCATTCTAATAGTGTGTAGTGATAGCTCATTATTGTTTTAATTTGCATTTCCCTGATGATATACGATGTGGAGCATCATATAATAATAATAAGCTGTCATATGCCTACTTACCATCTATATATCTTTTTTGGTGAGGTATCTGGTAAGGTCTTTGGCCCACTTTTTTTTTAATCAGGTCATTAATTTTCTTATCATTGAATTTTAAGTTCTTTCTATATTTTGGATAACAGTCTTTTATCAGATGTGTCTTTTGCAAATATTTTTCCAAGGCTGTGGCTTACATTTTTATCCTCTTAAAAGTGCCTTTTATAGAGCAGAAGCTTTTAATTTTAATGAAGTCCAGTTTATCAATTTTTTGGATTATGCCTTTGGTAAGCATATCTAAAAAGTCATGGCAAAGGCCAAGGTCATCTAGATTTTCTCCTATGTCATCTTCTAGGACTTTTATAGTGTGTGTTTTGCATTTAGGTCTATGATCCATTATGAGTTAAATTTTGTGAAGGGAGCAAGGTTACTACCTGGATTTCTTTTTTTCTCTGTGGATGTCCAGCTGTTGTAGCACCATTTGTTGAAAAGACTATCTTTTCTCTATTGTATTGCCTTTGCTCCTTTGTCAAAGATCAAATTACTATATTTATGTGGGTCTATATCTGGGCTCTCTATTCTGTTCTATTGATCTCTTTGTCCATTCTTTTGCCAGTACCACACTTCCTAGATTGCTATAGCTTTATGGTAAGTCTTAAAGTCAAATTGTATCATATTGTAGCTTTATTGTAAGCCTTCAAGTCAGGTAATGTCAGTTCTCCAACTTTGTTCTTCTTCAGTATTGTGCAGGATAGTTTTATAGCAGTGAAAAACGCAAATAATGTAAATGTCCAACCATCTGTTCATGACTAGTGAAATAAAATTTGGTGGTTATGATGAAGTACACTGAATCATTAAAAACAAACTGTCAGTCTTAGGTAAGTACATGCAAGTTTCTAAATCTATATTTTAAAAAGCACCATTTATATCCCTATCTGTCTAAACGTCTGTTGAATTTTTGTAAAACATCATTGTTTCCATTTATAATATCCTTCATATTTTCTTAGCTCTCTAAATGGTGTATATCTTGTTGACCTGAACCACTGGTCCCCTCACTTAAACATGTTTCTTTCTGTTGAACGTATTGTACCAATTCATTTTCTCATTTTGGTCATGAGTTGTGACTATTGTCTTTTATGAAAGTAAACATTCAGTCCCAAGGGCAAACTAAATAAGCTTATCTTTTCTGAATGTATCGTATAGATTTGTACCAAAAATAAAATTGGCCCAAAATCCCCAGTGTTGAAAATATGTATCATGTAACTTTATTAAAGATTGTTCCAAGAAAAACCCTACAATTTATTATAAATTAAATGAAGCATAACAATAGTGTGTTTTTAAAAAAATCTCATTCCCACAAAGCAAAGTCAGATCTGAAAGGAAAAGTGGCCATGAAGTTCTCTGTAGGCTTGTTTTATTTTATCTTTTCAGTGTCTTGGTACATAGATTAGCTTAAACATTTGAAGAAAAATGTGCCATGAAGAAAAGTTTTTGTTGGATTCTATGAATACATTTTTATTTATCAGATTTAGTTTGATCAAATTTACTATTTATTGTAGTGTTTCTTATGCTATCAACAAACATAGCTAAATGTTACTACATTTTAATAGAGTAACACTGATTTCAAATCTGTAAATTAAATAATGAAAAAAAATGAGAAGAAAAAGATGTTAATATTAATTGAGGAAAATTTTCTGAGGTCTGCTATGACCAAGAAAATAAATTATACATAAACTTTTACAGTGGAAAATAAATATATAGAAACTTGGCCTCCTCAGTACTATCCTTTCAGAAATTAATAAAAAGGGTAGAAGATATTATTAAGTCAGATAAATGCCAGAGAAAGGGCTTTTTAAGAAATCTATAAGTTTGAAACTGTTTCATAGAACTATGTCAAAGTCTGAACTTCCCTGACTTGATTTTGCATGATTGGCATTCTTTAAGGGACAAAGGGAGTTTTCTGGTGCAATCTGCCTAATGGATGTCCTTTTGTTTATTTATTTATTTATTTTGTTTCATTTTCCTTTCCTATTTCTCAGATGTTCTTGGCTTGAAAGGTTTATTCCATAGGTTCAGTGGTCTTCTTTAGACAAGAAAGAACTTAGGTAAGACATGAAGTTAAGGTTGCACTGAGTTCACTTTCCAGTAGTCAACTTAGATATTTGTCAAAAGTAGTATGACATTTGGCAAGGTAATTGACAGTAGCACCGACTTTATTTTCTTGACATGTCGACAGCACACAAAAGCTCAAAATCTGCTTTTTAATAAGTGGTACCCCTAGGCTAAAGAATAATGAGTGTACTTTTTAGGGCATCTTCTCTTTATTTAACCTGCCATTCTGTACTGTATGTATTAGAAGTAGACACCACAGTTGTCTGATTTGAAAATACTGGTCTTATAAATCAGTATCCCTCTGCATAACAGAGATGAGCTAGCTTTTGCCAAAAATAAAAGCAGGGAGAGAAAGATAAAGAAGGATTTGTGAAATTCATACAGTAGAATTTCAGGAAAATATAGCACCATAATACAAATATAAGTCACTGTTTACTCAATTTATATCTGAAACAATTTGTAACTGCTCACCTGATAATAGATTTTAGCATCCCACAAAAATACTTAAGTCAAATAAATATTCCACATTTTCAATTGGAATGAGAAAACACTTACTAAATGCATTTTACAAAAAGAAATATTATATGGCTTTTGAAATAAAGAGGAAATCTTAATTAATATAAAACATATCTAGTTGCAATTGAACTGTCAAATTAGCTTAATTATAGAATTTTATATAAATATTTCCTTACTAAAAGACTTTATTTCATAAATGATCTCTTAAAAGTAAAACAATGCAATAAAGATGATAAATACCTTTAAGAAATGAGTCATTTATTTTAAAAATCTACCACAGGTAATAAAATATTATGAAACTTAATACACCACACACATGAGATTACCAGTAAAACTGAGAAAATCTGAATAACATTGGTGGATTTCATTCATATCAATATCTTGATTGTGAATATTGCCCTATGGTTTTGCAAAATGTCACCATTGGAGAAACTAGGCAAAGTGTACAAGGTGCCTTTCTTACCACTGCAAATGAATCTATAATTATCTATAAAAGTTTCGTAAAAAAGGAAAAACCCTACATTTTTATTGACAGAAGTTTAAATTTTCAGGCAGGAGAATATAATCAATCTTATTTCTGTTGCACGATCAAACCTATTTTATTAAAAAATAAAAGAAAATACATTCTAAATGCAAACGTAATTTAAGAACGAATCAATCTCTAATAAAGTTAATAGAGAAATGCAATGAGTAAGCAAATTATTCCATAAAAAGCATGGTTCACATGCAGAAAAGAAGAAAAACCTTTTTAAGCAAATAGTTATTCCTTCTTTAAATCCTAGCATACGTCTAACTTCTTTCTTCATTGGTATCATTCTCCAGTTTTAAATGTAAGCTTTCTTCGCGTTTAGAGTCTAAAAATTCTTAGGAATCAGTTTATCTCTGAAGAGTTATGTATAGCATCAAGCAAAAGATACAGTTTCACACAATCACGCACATGCACATTATCTTGCCCTTTTTAGAACTGATAGTATAATTTAGAGGCACTATATTAGAGTATGAAAACTTTGGTGGCTTAACCCAACAAAGGTTTATTTGACACTCATCTGAAAGTTCAATGTAGTGGTGGGGGATTTGCTCCACACAGTCATTCAGGGAACAAGGATTTTTTCTGCAGGTTATTTATCATTTTTCTAAGATGTCAATGTCCTCTACCATATTTCTACACCTGACTGGCACAAGCGAAGAACCCAAACACCCATTATTTAGAGAATGGAAAAGCAAATTGTGGCACTATCAGGATACAGAATACTACTCAACAATGAAAAGAAACAAATTATTGATGCATGCAATATACAGTATTGTGGATTAAACTAAGTGCAAGAAGCCCAGACTCAAAAGGTTACAAACTCTATAATTTTATTTATATAGGGCATTCTAGAGAAAATAAAACCAAAGGGACAAATGAGTAGTTGCCAAGACTAGGAGCTGGGGAAGGGATTGACTGCAAGGAGATGAGGGGATTTTTGAAGGTGTTAGAGATGTGTATATTTTGATTATGGTCATGATTATATGATTATATACACTTTTCAAAACTCATCAAGTTGAGGCTGGGAGCAGTGGCTCATGCCTGCCTGTAATCCCAATACTTTGCAAGCCTGAGGTGGGTGGAACACTTGCGACCAGGAGTTTGAGACCAGCCTGGGCAAAATGGCAAAACCCCGTCTCTACTAAAAATTCAAAAATTAGCCAGGCATGGTGGTGCGCACCTATAATCCTAGCTACTTGGGAGGCTGAGGTATGAGAATCGTCTGAACCCGGGAGACGGGGGTTGCAGTGAGCCGAGCTTGCCCCTCTGCCCTCCAGCCTGAGTGACAGTGCCAGACTGTCTCAAAAACAAACAAACAAATGTCAAAAAAAAAAAAAAACTCATCAAGTTGTGTGATTACAAAGAATGAATTTTTTTATATATGCATTATATATTAACACACCTGACTCTTTAAAAGTTTAATACATGCTTTATACTTTTCATCTCAACTTTCAAGTTTAGATCAGGAGAAACATATTTTTTAAATGTCTGCAAAAGTATCTTCACTTCTGTGCCACTGTAAGGGGTGGTCAGCAGAGCAGCAGCAGCAGCAGCTCTGGGAGCTGTTTAGAAACACTCTTTTGCCCCCTTCTCCACCTTCTCTTCGCAGACCTTTTGAATCAGGATATCTAGTTGTGGGGCCTAGGAATCTGTGTGCTAACAAGCTCCTTGGGTCATGCCAAAGTTTTAAAAGCAATGATGGTTTATAAGAAAATACAAAGTATGATTATTTTTCCAGCAATAAACATAAACTTCACTTTTAGTAAATTTAAATCTGATATGGTTATTTCCCCCACATTCCTATTTACAATACCCTTTTCATTTTCACACTGTAACATTCTACTGTCGTGTTAACTACCTCTTAAACAGTTTAAGTTGTAATTTGAGCTTGTGCTATGTTACCGATGCATTAGCAACACTCGTACAAATCAAAGCAAGGAAATTTCCAACTTCTCTGCCAAAGGATTGAGAAAGGCATCTTCTGACCTTAGATTAATTTTACAAATACTAAAATTTTAAAAATAAAATGTTAACTGGTCTTAGATTTGTGAACATGAAGGCATAGCTCTTAAAATTTCCTTATCTAGGTTAAGATGAAATAATTACCAACTCTGAAGAAAAGGCTAAAGTAAGACAGATAATGTAAGATACATGTGTGTTATGTTGGGAAATAAAAGGCACAAATTTAACAGACACATTTTCACTTGTGTAGTGCCAGACTTGCTCAGAACATTAATGTAAGCTTTGCCCGTGGCTTGCTGAGTAGTCCATTCTCCTCTTGAGACTTAGAGAATGGAACAGTAACCTTGTGACTAGAGTCACTGCAATGCTCCCAGCCTTGTTAGTGGATTTCAGAGGCAGCCTAAACTAATTCCATGAACAGTGAAAATGCATTTGGAATTAAATGTTTTATAGGCTGTCTGTCACTTACCTTCTGGAAGTTAGCTTTTACTCTGCTTCATTAAACCAATTTACAGTATTCACAACAGACTGACATTCACAGAAATGAAGTCATTCACTTATGAAATCCTTTATTTATTCAGGTAGCTTGAAGAATTACAAAGAGTATGAGCCTAAAAGTCAGTCAGACACAAATAGATACAATCTCAGCTCTGCCCTATCTGTGTGCATTGGGACAACATACCTAACCTCCTCCAGGTTCTGTTTCCTCATCTATAAGGTAGGAATTAGAATAGCCTTGCAAGCATGGTCATTGTGAAAATTGACTGAGATAATAGGGTACATAATTATTATTTTTTATTGTTTAATGAACATATCTTAAGAGTCTCATCTGCTTCAGGCACTGTATTCCCTAGGAAAAGGAAGGCACACGATTAAAATAAGACATGATTTTCCCCCTGGGGAGTTCCATGGTTCTCAAAGTGGTTGGTAATCTGCTTCTAGGAATTCCTAAAACTGTGTGGGGATATTATCGGGTGTTACAAAGACTGGAGGGAGGTGCTATTGATACTTCATGTTCATGGATTCTAAAGATTCTAAAATGCATGGGACAGCCTGAGCAACAGCAAAATAATTATCCTACCCAAAATGCCAATAGCACTCCGATTGAGAAACACCATAGTCAAGGAAGCTGAAATGAATCGACTATAATAATGGATAGAAAACAAAACAAATGTCATAATAGATAGATGCAGTAAGCACATCATTAACAACATCATAAACATCATTGTAATAAGGCAATAGTCCTTTACAAGACAATTTACATCATTTCATTTAATCCTTTGCAACAAACCATCAGGGAGTGCACTATATATCTGTGCTTCACAATTTTAATGTGTATAAAAACCAAATGGGGATCTTGTTAAAATGAAGCATCTGATTCAATAACTGTACTTTAAACAACTCATCAGCGGGCCACACTGAGTTGGCATGTTATATTTAATCTTAGGGAACACTGTTGGTATTGTGGCCAAATCCCCTGAGACACCTGTTACCATTTTTGTGCTTCCTGTGCCCACCTCAACCCTGCCCAAGATTTACTTCCAACACCTGTACCTGTGATTCCCCTGGGCAGGCACTGTGGCTACTGGAGCTGCTTTGCCAAAATCCAATATAAAGTTGTAAATGCCTGGAAGTTTAGATCTCTCTAGGGAGAACTTGAGTTAATGACTAGCCAATATGAGAGTATGAAACCTCAATTCCTTTGCCAAATCAGGACAAACTCTGAGGCATCACTTATCCAGAGTACCCTGCAGAATTTAGTTCAAGCTACTGTCTTCCGGACTATGCCTAAAATCATACCTTTACTTGCCCTTCTATCTCCCTGCCCTGTTTTCATTACTCCCACCACAGTTTCCTGTGGGAACACTTACTGAATGATTCACTTGTACATGAAACGTTATCTTAGTTTCTGCTTCTGGAGAAGCCTACCCTAATATATCCTCAATTTCTCTCTTTTCCTCAACTCACGCATCCTTTTGGTTCACCTTCCAAATCCACCCATTTATCACCAAATCCAGTGCTACACTCAGGTGAAAGCTTCCATAATTTTAGCTGGACTCATGCAATTGCCTTTTAACAATCCCAAGCCATTTTCTGCATTTTCCTGAGGGATCGTTTCAAAAGTAAATGATATTATGTCACTTTTATGCTTCAAATCTTACCACTACTTCCTTTTGCTCTTAGAATAAACTCCAGGCATCTTACTATATCTGCAGTTGTTTACATTCTCAGGTCCCTACCTCCATCTTTACTGACATCTGCTAACAAATCCTAGCTTTGCCCATTTTCCTTCAGCCGCCCTGGTCTTTGTTTTTTCTTTCATGCGTATTTCACCTCAAAGACACTGTGATTCTGACTGTGCTGTTCTCTCAGATTTTCTCATCATTCATCTGAGTTCAAATGTTACTTTAAAAAAAGAAACCCGCCTGACTACCCGATCTAACATAGAATACCATATCCTCCAACACTTTCCATCATAAATTACTGCAGTTATTTTCTTCATAATATTTGTTATTATGTGACATTAACTTGTTTGCTTTTGTTTGTTACTGCTTACTTATTGACATGCTCTCAATGTTATTAGAATATGTTAATAAATTCTTGAGACCAGGGACCTTGTGAAATGTATCATCAATGTCTATAGTACCTTGACCATAACAGAAGCTTCATTAATATTTTTTAAATAAATGAAATATAAGTGATTTCTCGTTTAAGAGATGACAAAAATAAGGCCTTAAATATTACTTGTCCACACTCACACAAGGTCACTCAGTAGCCAGTGGCGGAGCTGGGACTCAGCTGAGCTCTTGGTCATGTGTTATACTTTTCCCCTATGTTTCTGGAGTTTGTTCTGCTCAAGAACTCTGATCAAATTCAGCCTCATTCAGCCTCACTGTTGACTCACAGACTTTCCCTTAGTATTGACACCACATAATGCTAGAATGGAACTTCTTAGGTTGTTGATATTGGGGAAGGAGAAAAATAGCAAAGCTCAGTAAAACAAGTGGAGGAAGATAGAAAAAAGTGGTGGAAAAAATAAGTTGGTTAAGGGGCTATCGGGTAAAATAACTACTCTAGACGATAGCAATCATTTATTTTAAAAAGCTTTATTAAGTGACGCAAACGATTTTGCTATGGGTAATGAGATAAACACCCAGCAAGCCTAAAGCTTGCTAATTACCCTGATCTAATCACTTACATTACATACATTTCGGAACATCGCTATGTCCTCCATGAACTCCATGAATATGTACAATTGTTATTTGTCAATTAAAAAATACATTAAAAATAAAGCAATAAAGTATGTGTTGAAAAAATTAATGACAATACAAAGAAAATTAAAAATTAAGGTTACTATGTTACATAAAATTTATAATTATAGACATCTTATGGATTTAGTTTGATAGTCTAGCTGTAGATGGCTGAGCATCAGGTAAATTGGCCCTGAATTCCTCTCATTGCCTCTTCATATGGATTTACAAAATGGTAAATGGAGGCATAAAATCCCTAAAGAAAACTACTTCCCTCTCCTTCTGCCTTTCTTTCATTCATCCATTTATTCATCCCTGTTCATTCATTTAACAGCTATTTATAAAACAGAGAGAGAGAGCAAGAGGGTGAGAGAGAATATTATTTTGTCTGGGATGTCAAGATAAGTTTCTTTGAAGAAATTTAAACTGAGCTCTGAAAGAAGACTAGGAATTAATTATTGCTACTATTTAGTGTATCTCTAGTATGCTAAATAGAAATCAAATGGAGAAGGAATGTTTTGGGCAGATGGCAGGAGTGAAGGTCCTAAAAATGTAGGGCTCATGAAACATACCTTCTTTCTCTGTTTCACCTTGAAATCTCATCTCTAACAATAAATACAAGTAACTTTCTTGAGGTTATCTTTCCCCAGAAATATGTGGAAGAAATGCATATAATGTATATAGTATATATAATTGTGCATATTATTACATAAATTATGTAAGTATGTATTATATCTAGCATATCTGTAGAGACAGTTGTGGATGTTTGCCATTGAAAGCTAACTTTCATTTGAGTAGTACAGTTTCACATTAAACTGAACTTGGGCATATATTTCAGAAAGAGTATAGAAAGGGTTAGGCCCTTTTTAGCTCCAACCTAAAATTTTAAAGCCTTTAATTGAAAAATTTATGACAGTTTCAGGTTAGTTACTTAGACTAACAAAGTTTAGCAATATCACATCATCTGTAATAAATTGTTGCTTATAACAAACCTATTAGGGAAGAAAAGTTTAAGTCAAGAAAATGCATATATAAAAGTAATGCTTATTTTATGGGAAAAGTAATGCATAGTAATGCATAGTTCAACATGGAAAGGTATAAAATGAAAAGTAAGAGGAATGACTCAGTGTGTTACAGAAAAGGGAAGATAAGTTTGTGATAGTACGGAGGCAGAACCAAAGTTTCAGAAACAGAGGGTAAGAATTTTACTCCCCAGCTCTGTTAACCTTCTAGATCACTGGCAAATGGACAAAAGGATAGTGGATGGATCAGGCTTAATAGCAGAAAAGGTTTTATGATATTTGGATACAGAAAGGTTTTTTAGAGCTGATTTTAAATGAATTAAACATCAGAAGCAAATGAGAAACTGATGGTTGCTGGTTGGCCTTACTCTGCGGTAAAAGGTCAAGTGATTGCTTGAAAGATCATCTGACTTGGCCTATGAAATGGAATGTGTTCATTTTATTCAGAACTTATTCATGTGTCAAACTTCAGAGAATAGTATAAAGACATCGGCAAAACTCTTGAACTATCTGATACGTCGATTTCATATAAAATGCAAAAAATTGTGTAATTCACCCTTTCAAAGAACCATAATCATTTAGAAGGCAGTATGAGAAGCATTTCATCTAGCCTATCAAGGTGACCTAAAATAGTTAGTTTAGATGTGTAAGCATATGCTCTAGTATTTTTCATGATATGCTTTGAGTTCCATTATGAGCATTTCAGGTAGAAATTCATTTTTCAATCATTTTCTTCTCTTTTTAGACACATATATAATTTAATATAATTTTAGAGACCTCATTATATTATAATTTTGTCCTCTCTTCTCCACTTTTTAAATGTTACATCTTTCCTATTTGATTACAGTATATTAAAATAATAATGAGCTTGTCAGTCTTATGATTGACATATATAGAATGTCTTATTTTAGCTAGGTTGAAAAAATGAAACAATTCTAATAAAATATATATGGTAAATATGATAGATAGACTTATTGCAGCAAAGGAAACTTGAAAATAGAATTTATTTACTCATTACCTGTGTTTCCATGGCTACATCTCAGGCACACTACCACACCCACAGTAGCATTTATTCCCATTCATATCCCTTTCCTGGTCAGAGCATGGAGAGAGGGGTTGCCATATTGGTTCCTAAGATACAGCAACCTGCAGCACATGCTTTTACTAAATTGCAGCCTCTCACTTATTTTCTCAGGTCTGTATTATTGTACATATTTTAAAGAAGTGTGAGTCGTAAGGCAAAATTTAACTGCAAAATATATAAGTAGTACATTATTTCCCCATAGAATGTAAGCTCCACCAGGGCCCAGATCTTTATCAGTTTTGTTCCCTGAAGTATATCATGTACCTAGATCAGTGCTTAGCACCTCATGGAATACACAGGAGAGAGACAGAGAGAAAGAGAGAATATATAAATTACTCATCAGGCTGACCTGCTATTCCAAGGCAGGAATGTGTTCAGTTAACTTTGAGTTTTTATTGTTCTTTGCTACCTGTCAGACTTTGCACATATCCCATTATCTTTCGTCACTAGGCCCCTATTGTACAACTCTTTTAAAGTATCTTGAGTAAGATTAGAATTTTGAGGTACCTTTTCTTATTTCCCTACTGTTTAAAACAAGAGACAGAAAACTAGCACTAATGGAGTGTCCATTATGTGTCTGGCACAGTGCTATACATGTTAATGTATATCATCTTATTAAACAAAGAAGACTGAAATTGGTCTAATGCAACATGACTGTATCCTGCCTTTATCTTCATCAGGGTGCTTTCAATAATTTGGACAGCTGCAAATGAGATTGCTACCGGATAGCTGTGAATCAGTTTAAGAATGCAGACTAACTTGAAACATGAGAGAGACATCTATGGGATTTTTTCTGCCAGATCCTCCTTAGTAAAGCATGGACTGTCTATTAATATTGCTGCTGCTGGACTTTTTAATTCTATGAAGTATATCCAGATCCCCCTTTACATAATTTTTAAGGGCTATGGTGCTAACATTTTAGTATATCTCTAGTATGCTAATTGGGAATCATAGATATCCTTCTTAATAAAATCATGTTCTTTTGGGAGCTTTGCAACCTTCATGTAACCCTGGACCACTGCAAATAGAGTTCCACATGTAGATAAAACATTGTTGAAATAATTTATAAGTTGGAACCTAATACAAATGGATTTGAATTCCAACTCCACAACTTATTAGCTAAACTTAGATTCCTGAGACTTAGTTTATTTGTAAAACAGGAAATTCTTTCAGCACTGTTGTAAGAATTAGAGAAATCATGGGCAATAATAGATATTGAAGGGTAGATACTCAATAAGGATGCTATAATCATTGGTAGAGGGTAGAGATAGGAAATAGTAATATTTTACCTTTACATTTGTATTTTCCATTTCAACATATGTTCAGAATAAAGGTTGGGGATTGTGACTTAAATTCACAGTCCCTATTCAATGCCTATCTTTCCTCCAAAGCACAAATCGAATTGTACTTCCTCCAGCTATGCCCATCTCACATTGATCTCTTCCAGTATCATTTATCCTTCCTGTACTGAAAATTGCTTGCAAATACATGCCAGAAAGCCTGTGTTAAATATGAATTTTTTGCTTCCTTCATTATATGACTTTGGGCAAGTCAGTTTACATTTCCGAGGTTCAATTTCCGTCTTATTAAAATGGCTGTGGAATTGTATTGAATATTGTATTAGTCTGTTTTCACACTACTGATAAAGACATACCCAAGACTGGGCAATTGACAAAAGAAAGAGGTTTAATTGGACTTACAGTTCCATGTGGCTGTGGAAGCCTCACAATCATGGCAGAAGACAAGGAGAAGCAACTCATGTCTTACCTGGTTGGCAGCAGGCAAAGAGAGCTTGTGTAGGGGAACTCCTCTTTTTAAAACCGTCAGATCTCGTGAGACTTATTCACTGTCACAAGAACAGCACAGGAAAGACTTGCCCACATGATTCAATTACCTCCCACCAGGTCCCTCCCACAACATGTGGGAATTCAAGATAAGATTTTGGTGGGGACACAGCCAAACCATATCAAATATTAAATAAGATAACAAATAAAAGATATTAAAAAACTTTATAATGCTTTATAAGATGTCTCAGTTATCTGTGGCTGTGTAATAAATCACAAAAAGTTGGTGAGCTAACACAATAAGGGTTATTTCTCAACTCTGTATAAAGTCTAGGATCAGCTGGGTAGCTCTTCTGCTCAAAATGGTGTCCAAGGATGGCTTCTTCACTCGCTTGTCTGGTGCCTTAACTGACCTGGCTAGAATAACTGATTCTAGCTGGGCGTCTCTATTACCACATGTTTTCTCTGGCAGCATAGCCAGACCATTTTATATAGTGGTTCAGGGATCTTAGGAGAGCCTATTCCAAGAGAAACTCAAGTCTTATCTTGTATTATGCTTGTTAATGTGTTATTGACCAAAGCAAATCACAGGACTTATCCCACAGCCAATGTGTGAGGTGACAACACAGTGACATGGATCCCAGGAGGTGTAGTTCATTTGGGGCCACCAGTGTAACCGTCTACACACAAATGTAAGCAGTAATTGACATTCCCATTTCATTTCTATTACTTTGCTATACCACGTATTTTGGCATTTGTTTTGCCTTCATAGTCGTCTTCATTGGTTCACGTATGCACTCCTTGTTTCAAGATGATAAATTTTCTAGTGGCAAGGACTCTATTCTAACATCATGTTACCTTGATTCTAACATCAAAGCTAATGTTTAATGATATATTGGAATATGTAGGCTTTGATGGTTTTGTAGAAGCCAAATCCTTCCCATATCTGCCACTTAACAGCCATTGTGGCCCTGAGCAAGTATTTGACCTCTTTGAGCCTCAGTTTTCCCATTTGCAAAATGAGGACAATAATGGTTTCTTCCTTCACATGATTGTTATAAAAATTACATTAGTTAATAATATGAGAAAAGAATAGTGCTGGTCCAGAATAAATTTTAAAAGTTAGTGTTATATTTTACTGATATAAAGATAGCCTGATGTACTTGTTTAATTTGTGTCTGATCTCTCATCCATGGACCCCAGTTTAATACTTCATAAAGGAATAGATTTCTTGAGTAATTCATACAGAAATATTTTACAGCCTCAAAATTTGGAGTATTTATATATAAAATAAATTCTATATTTTAGCACTGCATTCTCACAAGTTAGTGAAGGCCTTGATATTTTTGTGCATCGGTGTTTTTAATTCTAAAAGGAGGAAACTATTATGGTTGTATCCCTAACCTTTTTGAGTTTGGGCAGTCTTATTTGGTAATCTGAGTTAAATACATTTTAAAATAGTTATCCTAAGATACTTTAATTGAGAAGCTTGTGATATTTATTGAAACTTCTATATAGAATTCACTTACCTGTAACATCCTATGATACAAGAAATTGGTATTGCTTACATGTGAAAATGTTAAAGTGGACACAGGCACTCAATGATAGTCAAGTTATCCCTGCCACTATGCTACCCTCTAGAATTTAAGACTTCTTTTTGAGCAAGGAATGTTTCTGGAAACATCAATAGCAATCAATTTTCTACTCACATTCTCTCTTTTCCACCCAGTGAATTTTACTGCCTTATGGGCAGCAACAGTTGTACCCTCTAATTCACTCCACTACTCTCCTCTTCACATCCAAAAACAAAATCCGCTGACAAAAGAAAATAGCTTTGCTTTGGGAAGAGATTGAAGGGATTAGACCACAAAATGCTACTTTTTGGGGGTCAGGACAAGTAGAAGTTGAAATAGTCAATATATTTATTTTGCAAACACTATTTTAATTAACTTTTAGTCATTTTAACAATAACTTCATAGATATTTAAAAACCTGATAAGTATCACTTTGCTTTTTTGCATTAGAAGCTATTAAATCATCTATATATTTTTCAAATATAGAGAATATTGCCCACATGAGGTACATATTTCCCATATGTAGTTCACAACACCTTTTTTTGACGTTTTAGTGAGTCTGTGTTGCTAGTTCTTCGATACGTGGGCATTTCCTTTTATTTTTTTCTCTCGATCCAAGAATTTCCTTTAAAGAGATATGTTGTCCAGAAGAAAAGGAACATAAAAGTACATATGTGTTTTAGTGTTCAGAGTATATTCAGGTGATTCATATTGGTTGGGAGGGGCAGGAGATCAGGTAAAAAAAGGGTGAAGAAAAGAAAGAGGACACAGTTTTCCTGGAAATGGAAGGATGAAAAAGAAAAATGCTTAAACAAATATTGTTTCTGTTTTCTCATTGGTCCAGGAAAAATAGTTTAGAAGTGTATTCAAATTGCCTAGGTCCATGTTTTTAATATAACAGGAAAATTATACAAATCAAAAAATCATTTGCCTTTCCCCAAAAATATGTTTTTTTACCCATTTGGTTTAATATAGACAAAGGGTCTGCTATTTCTTCCTTAATTAAGCATGTATTAAGTGTTTACACTCAAGTGTCATACAAAGCCCTCAAATATCTTAAAGCCCAGTGTGGCAGACAGAAATATGAAGGAATAAGGTCAAAGTACAATTATGGATTTCCTAATAAATATCTGTGCTTTGTAAGAGGAGGGGTTGGGCATCAGGGAGTTGTCATGGAAACATTTATAGAAGAGAAAACACTTTTAAATGCAAAGGCAGCCACTAAAAAACCACAGTGATTGAAGGACCCTTCTAATTCAAAAATATAAAAAATAAAAGGGAAAGTGTAAGTAAACAAAAGAAGAAACAAGATGATAATTTTCCCCAAATTCAGTCAAGATTTAGGGATATGAAGAAAGAGTATTGAAAATACATTGTCGTGCATGTATTAAATTCTATTTGAAATTCTATCAGTAAATGTTTGCCAATTTTTTGGAGGAAAAGATTACATATTTTGGTGCGTATTTATTCATGGAACAAATGCTATGTGCCAGACCACAGGAGTTACTGGGAATAAAATGGTAGGGAAAAAACTAGTCCTTGCCTTCATGGACCTGAAAGTGAACATGAACCAAATGTTTCCCTCAAGTCTTCCGTACTCCCCTTTACAAAGTGAAATGGCACAGCCTGTAAAGTGTTCTGTGCTTTATGAAGCGTGCAAGTAGTTTTGTCAGCTTTCTGGAAAAGGCCTAATATTATTAGGAAGCAAATTTGCATTTAATATCTACTTAACTCAGGTCATATTGTTTTCTGTTTTGACTTTAAGAAGAAAATGTGATTGGTAATAACAATAAAATGGGCACAATTATTTAGCAGAGGCGTGTTTGTGCCAAGAAAATTACAGAGGCAGAGTAAGATTTGCAAGGAGATGGCGTTTTTCTCATAATTGCTCTCTGGATGTGTGTGCAGCAGGTTTCATTTGAGGGTGGCCACTGTTGAGAACTTCTTTCACAGCAAAGTGCTGCTACACCTAATGTTTTATCTGTTCTTCTGTGGTTTCATCTTAGCTACCATAGCAACACTAACAGTGCTATTCCACCCTCCCATCAACATTCAGGAGAAGGCTTCTCTTGTCTGCACGGGATTGCGCTTACATCCACTTAGAGAGCATTCCCAATTCATCAGATGTATATCTTTTAGAAACGGTTTCCTGAGGAGAAAAATAGGTATTTTGAGAGATGGTTATGATATTTTTAGCCCACTGAGCAATTTTGATAGCCTTATCATAGGCACAGATCCAGGTTCTGTGGGTTCTAAAGATTATACTGTTAAAAGCGGGGTGGGGTTGGGGGTGGAAATACTGTTTTTTGAAAAGAATACAAATTTACAAATTCAAAATTAGATACAAAAATGAATATTTACTTAGGATGAGAAAAGCAATCACATCACATTACAAAGCTCGGAAAGCTGATATATAGGTATCACAAACTCCAGAAAAAGAACCTTGTCTTGTTTTTTCTTTTTGAGATGGAGTCTCACTCTGTAGCCCAGGCTGGAGTGCAGTGGCGCCATCTTGGGTCACTGCAAGCTCCGCCTCCCAGGTTCATGCCGTTCTCCTGCCTCAGCCTCCCAAGTAGCTGGGACTACAGGCGTCTGCCACCACGCCCAGCTAATTTTTTGTATTTTTAGTAGAGACAGGGTTTCACCATGTTAGCCAGGTTGGTCTCGATCTCCTGACCTCGTGATCCACCCGCCTCAGCCTCCCAGAGTGCTGGGATTACAGGCGTGAGCCACCGCGCCCGGCTGCCTTGCTTTCATTAACTGTCAGACATTCTTCTATAATAGTTTTTCCTGTAATTTCATATCTGTATACTCATTGATTTCCTCTTTATGAAGGACTTTGTAAGAGCATTTCTGGAGAGCAATTAGAAAATGTCTTTCCACTAGCATAGTGATCCAAATCAATTTTTTTTTATTCTTGACGGTCTGAAATAACTTCTTTCAGCTTCACAGCTCATTATTGGTTATGACATGTCCATTTTTAGAATTGTTGCAAAATTTAGGAAATCCTCTATCAAGTTTATTTTGTATGTGAACTGTCAGATTTGGAAGAATATTTCACAGACTAGCTTTTGGCTCTGAACATTCCAAACTCTTTTTCTCCCCCACTACCCACACAGTTCCAGTGTCAAGCACCAGAGGACACATTCATATCACAGTACAAAATCCAACTCTGGTACCTTTTTGTCAGGAAGCTCAATACTGACAGCCCAATAGGTGATAGGAATATTCCAGTCCTGACAGCTGTAACTGCAAAACTTTAGGTGATTTGCGGTCATTTCGACACAATTAACCATATAGGGAAATGACCCCAAATCACCTAAAGTTTTCCTTCCTAAATTTATTTAAAATATACCCAAGTGAAATTCCTCTTACCGTCATGCAAAAAAAATACCTAAGGCTATTCCATCGCCACCTGACCAATGGGAAGTATGATAGAGGGGTAGTTGGTGTTGAAAGAGACAGTGGTCTTGACTGATTGCAATTAAAGTATGTTAATTTTGCCAGACAACTGAGGGACACTGACCTTGAGCTCTAGGGGCTTCTCAGTGAGCCTGCATTTGTTTAGGATGCATTGGGGCAACCCTTGCCCACACCAATCTCCCTTAGCCTACGTCTGGCCCTAAAGAGAGTCCACATGTCTAAGGTTTGCTTAACATTCCTCTCAGGCTTTCCAACTCCCTCTTGCTTTCGTTTTCTTTAGCCCTGTCACTTCTTTATCCAACCAAAGACTGAGTGATCATGAGGAAAATAAGACTGACGGGCAGAGAAGATATGCATGCATCTGTCATTCAGATCATCTCCAATGCTCTGATCTATGTTCTTTGTTATTAAGGCTCTCCAAAAATTATTTTGAAGAATGGACTGAGTTTACATCTCTGATATTTCATCTGTATTCTTCCTTTTCATTTTTGCAGAAGGCACATAACTGAGATGTACAGTGAATATAAAAAAGAATGAGTGCCAGTGACTTCAGTGAACATTGATGAAAACATTTCTTCTCTGGTGTGTAGGGGTGAGATTTTTCAGTGAAGTGCTGCCAGCATTTGCTCGGCACAGTCTCTAGAACTTCTAGAATGAGACATTATGCAGCCATATCAACAGATCAGTTGAACATGCAGAAGGTGATAGGAAGCTGTCGTTAAACTGTGACAGATGAACTATTATCTTATTCTTCCCCCTGTTTCCTACCATAAAAGTAGGGAAGTGGGGAGAGATACTGATGTGCTGATGCAATAGCACCCACTGACGCACAAAAATTGTTTCTTTCTGAATATTTTGAGAAAGAGCTCCTGTGTTTTCAGGGTTGTAGTTCAGCCACATGTATCCATAATTGACTGCAGTATGGAATAAAACTTACAAGATAGCTATGAAAGTTGACTGTTTTGTCATCAAGAGATTTGATAACTGTTTTGTTGCACCAGGCATGAATGTTTTAGGCAGTTTTTTCTTTCATATGTCATAATGCCATATTCTAAATGAGCATCACCACTTTCCTTGGCATATTTTTAAAACACTCTGCAAAGCATTACATGGTTAATTGTCAGAAAACTCATTACATGGTTAATTGTCAGAAAACTGTCAGTGAGGAAAGTGGAAAGTGAGATCCTCTTCCCCAGTCCCTGAAAAAGAGCTTTTTTTTTTTTTTTTGGTATTGGTAAGCGTTTAATATCCAGTTCTCAAAACAAACCCCCCCCAGTAACCCCCATACCACGAAATAACAATAACCTGATGTGTAGCATTTGCAAATTGTCATTATATATATATATATATATATATATATATATATATATATATATAATTTAAGTTCTGGGATACATGTGCAGATGTACAGCATTTGCAAATTGTCATTATTTATATATATATATAAAATTTAAGTTCTGGGATACATGTGCAGATGTACAGCATTTGCAAATTGTCATTTTCTATATATTATATATATAATTTAAGTTCTGGGATACATGTGCAGAACATGCAGGTTTGTTTTATAGGTATATACGTGCCATGGTGGTTTGCTGCACCCATCAACCCATCATCTGCATTAGGTATTTCTCCTAATGCTATCCCTCCCCTAGTCTCCCACCCCCCAACAGTCCCCGGTGTGTAATATTCCCCTCCCTGTGTCCATATGTTCTCATTGTTCAACTCCCACTTATGAGCAAGAACATGCAGTGTTTGGTTTTTTGTTCCTGTGTTAGTTTAGATTTTTGGAATTTCCTGAGTGATAGAAGTGAAAGGAGAATATTTTCTTATTCATAAGTCTCACTGAAATGGGGCTTATTATAAATGGTTAATTATCCAAAAATCAAAGCGAAAAAAGTAGAAAGAGTTATTTGTAGAATAAAACAGAACTCAAGGTATATCCAGGGCCTCCATGTTCATTAATTAATCCCTAAAATACACAGCGTTTATATCCATAAATATGTTACAGTAAATCTGGAAATATAAAATATTTTAAATTGATAATGTTAGGGAAGCCAAGTGTCACAGAGTTAAGAGGGCTGCTCTGAACTGTTGTTGTTTTTGTCTCTGTCTTATAGCTTGTTTAAACTAGAAAGGACCAAATGCCCAACCTACTCATGTACAGATGAGAAAATTGATATCCAAGGAAATTAAGTAACTTACCCTAAACCTACAACCTGCTAGAGATAGTCAGGGCTAAATTCTATGTCTGCTAATTAACTCAGAACTCTTTCACTGAAATATCCTGCATATCTCTATCAGGATATCTCTATCCTGATGGAGAACTCTTTCTCTATCAATCCTGCATTATTGAATAATTTTATGTGATGTGACACTCAGTTTGCAAATTAGACTGAGCAGTACTTTGGGTCCTCAGGAACTCCTGTTTTTAAAGAGATGCCATGTTCCCTTTTGTTCATTATCATTGAAGATAGAAATGTCAACTCTTAAAAACATAAGATTTTGTGGTTGAAATTTTTCCTAATATTTTATAGAAAGTCTCTGCATATTTTGTGCTCCATGTATTGATTTCCTGTTGCTCCTGTAACAAATTATTACAAACATGGCTTAAAACAACACAAATTTGCTATTTTATACTTCTCTGGGTCACATGTTCAAAATGGATCTTACTGGCTAAAATTAAGGTGTCAGCAGGTCTGTTTTCTTCCTAGAGGTTTTAGGAGAGAGCCCATTCCCTTGTCTTTTTCAGCCCCTACAAGTCACCTACATTTCTGAACTCAAAGCCTTTTCCTCCATTTTCAAAGCCAGCAGCATCGTATCATCCAATCTCCCTCTGTCTCTGACCCTCCTGACTCCCTCTTAAAAGGACCCTTGTCCTTTAAGATTAGGCCCAACTGGATCATCCCAGATAATCTCCCCATCTCAAAATTCTCACCTTAATCATATTTGCAAAGTCTCTTTTGTCATGTATGGTATCATATGGACAGATTCTAGGGATTGGAAGGTAGACATATTGGGGTGGGGTAAAGCATTATTCTGCCCACCACACTGCCCACTTAACTTAAAAGAATTATTTTAACTTGCTTCTCACTAGACGTTGCTTTAGTTTTACAGTTTCTTCAGGTTTATCAGAAATAGAATGAGAAGTAGCGATCATCTCAGTCATTTGCCTAAAATAAATATAATTTCTGACACTTACAAAATGTATTTACCTCTCTCATATTCCAATTTAATAATGGAGACTTTACGTGTTATGTATTTCTGTTTTTTTAATAACAAAATAAGGAGAAAAAAAGAAATGGAATTGTGATATTATATTTAGATTGGGAAAATAAATAATTCCTTAGGTTCTTTAAAGGGTGAGAGAACAAAACCCCTTCAATAGAAACGATTTTATATGACATTGTATTAATTTCCTAGGGCTGCCATAACAAGTCACCACAAGCTTCCTGGCTCAAAATAACAGGAATTTCTCTCAAAGTTCTGGAGACTATAAATTTGAAATCAAAGTGTTGGCAGGGCCACACTCTCTCTGAAGTCTCTAAGAAAGCATCCATCCTGTCCTGCCTCTTCCAGCTTCTGGTGGCTCCAGGCATTCCTTGGCTTGTGGGAGCATCACTCCCATCTCTGCCTCCATCTTCACAGCATGTTCATCTCTACATCTCCATGTGTCCTTTTCTGTCTCTCACAGATATACTTTCATTAAAGTTAGAATCATCCTAATCCTCATCCAGATCCTTATCTTAGTTATGTCTTCAAAAACCTATTTCCAAACAAGGTCGCATTCTGAGGTTCCAGATGGACATGAATTTCGAGGGGGACACTAACTCGCTACAGGTATAAATATGTATGAAGGAATTATTCTTTATAATTAACTTTCTAGTTCGTGTTTTACTTCTCTTTGCTTAAAAAATAAATAACAGCAAACCATTAACTGCTTTCTTCTTCGGTGCTGTGGACCTTTTTTTTCTGTTATTATTAATATTGATCCAGTTCTTGGGAATTCTCTCAATGCTAAATGATAATGAGAGGAAGAAAGATAACAATGATTCTCATTGAATGTTTTTTGCTATGTTCTTGGCATAGTGCTGGATATTTTACAAACATCCAATCCCCATAACAATCCTGGCAAGTAGTTCTATTATTGTAGTACACATAAAAACCTGAAGTTCAAAAAGTCTCAGTAACTTGGCCAGCATTATATACCTAGGAAGTGGCAGAGGTCAGAATCAGATATAACAAAATTCCTCTCTCTTCCAATTTTCCAGTATTCTCATCTTAAGGTCCATTCTATCCAAGCCTGTTCCTCAGACACATCCATTCTCCCTCAGTTCTCACTTTTGAATTCACCTCCAAGCTTATACACTAGCAATTGACAACTAATACATAGCCTTCAAGCTTTTTGCAAGCAAACTACAACAATAGTACAACAACAACTAGAACTTCAAAAGTTTGAAGAGTAGTGAAAAAAGAGAAAACAAACCAATGAACAAGACATCACTAAACAGTCCTATTGGATTTGGGAACCACAGGAAGCAGATGGAAAATGCTGAAACATTTCTCTAGAGTCATTGAAAAATGACCTCTATTAAATTGGAAAGAATTTTAGGGTTCTGGTCTTAGACCACAAATGAAATAAAAAGTTTCATAAAGACACAACTGTTTGTGAGTAAAATGTATCTAGAAGTTCCTTGACTTACTAAATGAATTTACCTTGGGAAAAAACGTATTTCTTGAAAAATATTTTAAATAGAAGGGCTATCCCTCTAAAGGCTCTCTTATAACATAACTTTGAAAGTAAACATAAGCCAACAAACAAACAAGAAAGCAATATTGTCACCATATTGGTTAATAAATAAAACTAGGAAAAAATAATATGAACATTTTGAATACTGGTCCTTAAATAGGATAAGTATCAGAGGATGTTGAAAGAATCAGTAAATACATTAACAATTCTTTTTGATAAACATTTAAGTAGAGCTTTTGAAAAAAATTTTCTTCCTTTCTTTATTATACTATCCCTCAATGGTTGAAAATTTTATTTTTTGACATGAGGGGTGCTTCCTTTCTCTTATTGATTGAACTATTGTATTCTAGTCTTAAATTTACTCTCTTTTTGTAAGAGGATACAATAAAATTATGAGTCAAAGAATATATCGGGGATTTCAAAGAATTCATTAGAAATGGAATTTAACATAAGCTCTTAATATAAGCTCCATCAAGTTCAAGACATTTTTGTAAATGATGATACCATCCATTTGCTCCATTCCTAAAGAACCGAGGGTCCTGGGAATTTAACTAGGTTTATGCTGTCTTTTCTGCATAATTAACTGAAGAAAATGGGTATCCTTTACAGATTTTTTAAGATTAGGAAACAAAAATCAGTCAAAAGGAGCTAAATCAGGACTATAAAGTGGATGCCTAGTGATTTCCCATCAAATGTCTCATAAAATTGCCCTTGATTGATGAGAGGAATGAGTAGGAGCATTGTCATGGTGGAGAAGGACTCTCTGGTGAAGCTTTCCTGGATGTTTTTCTGCTAGAACTTTGGCTAACTTTCTCAAAACACTTTCATAACAAGCAGAGGTTATCATTCTTTGGCCCTCCAGAAAGTCAACAAGCAAAATACCTTGAGCATCCCAAAAAACTGTTACCTTGGCCTTTGCTATTACCAGTCCACTTTTGCTTTGCCTGGACCAAGTTCACCTCTTACTAGCAATTGCTTTGATTGAGATTATTTTCAGGATCATACGGGCAAACCTGTGTTTCACCTCCTGTTACAATTCTTCAAAGAAATCCCTCAGGATCTTGATCTCATTTGTTTAATATTTTCATTGAAAGCTCCGTTTTTGTCTGTGAGTGATCTGGGCACAATGATTTTGGCACCCAGCAAGTGGAAAGTTTGCTCAACTTTAATTTTGCAGTTAGAATTGTGTAAGCTGAGTCAATTAAGATGTCTATGGTGTTGACTGTTATTTCACTGGTCTTTTTCAATTAGGGCATCAACAAGATTAACTTTTTTCCCCACAAAGTGATGTGGATGGTCTGCTGCTGAGGGCTTCATCCCACAACATGGTCTCATCCTTTCTTAAAATGAGGTCCATTTGTCAACTGCATTCTTGGGGGGCATTGTCCTCATAAAATTTGTGCAAAGCATTAATCATTTCATTATTCTTCCACCCCAGCTTCTCCATAAATTTGATGTTTGCTCTTGCCTCAATTTTAGGAGAGTTCATGTTGCTAATAGGAGCACCTTTCAAACTGGTATCTTATCCTTCTTCATGCTTCAAACTAGGTCCTGCCCAGACATGTTATAACAAGTTAATACAAGTTATTTTGGTGCAAAAAAATGAAATCTATGCATAGTTTTTTCATAATACACATTTTCCATGAACTTTTTGAAGACTCTCTCGTACATGGCATATCCACCTTTAGTTACTGAATAAATAAATAAAAGATACTTTTGCTTAAATTGTTCATGTGTGCTAGAACTTTATCCCGAGCCCTTCATTCTCACGTTTTGCACTTTCCCTTGGTGATTTTACATAAACCCATGAGTTTGTTAATATCTGTTAAATTGATGATAGCCAAACCTAAGGCTCCAGCAGAGATTCTATTCCTGAGTGTCTGACCTCTATATCCAAGCACATTTTATACTTGACTACTTAAACTACTTGAGTGATCCTAGAGATCTTAATTTCCACATATTCCAAACTAATCATATCATCCTTTGCCCAAAACCTGGCATTTCTGTAGATGTGCCACCAACCTTTCATTCAACCAGTTCAGATATCTGGAGTCACCAGATGTTTTCCTCATACTCAGGACTTATCTGGCCACCAAATCTGGAGATACCTGTCTCCTAAACTTTTCTCATATCCTTCACCTTATCTCCATTTCTTCTGCTCATCTATGTTACAGTAAGACCTAATCTGTCTCTATCCCTAAATTCTTGACTCCATTCAAATGAGCACCCCTCTGCCATTAAGTAGTTTTATAAATCCTTAAATAGCTTGCCCTAGCTTTCAGCCTAAGATCAATAATAATGGTGATTGCCGTTTTTGTGCCTATTATATGTGAAACACTATTCTAGATACTTGACATACATATCTTTGCATTAGCTCTCATCTGATATCAGTCTGGTAAGATAGATATTACCCTAATTTTATAAATGAAGAAACTGAATGTCAGAAAGCTTAGATGATTTAGCCAAGACTACTGAGCCAGTTCATGATAGAGCTAGGGTTCAATCCTAGGATGATGGTCTGGATGCAAAACCTTCTGTTCCACTGGACCTGTTGCTAAATTGAAACTTATAAAATCAGGACACAAAGGCTGTTGATGATCTGGAATGCTCAGATGCTGATCTTCCCTAGCATGGGCAGTTGCTTCAGTAATACCAAAGTATTACCTTCTCTTTCTTCTCTCTTTTTTAACCTCATACATATGTACCGTTTTAAAAAATTCATGGAAGAATACATTCAGGTTGTTAAAAAATTCAAATAAAGCAAAAGTAATTAGAGTAAATTATCCATCCTCCACACAGCCCCAATCTCCTCCCAAGAGAGCTAATCACTTTCAGACACTGATGTTGACTGAATTCATTTAATCTAAAGACTTAGATCTCTTCTCTTCTGTGAAGTTTCCTTCTGTCTATCATTTCTCTTTATTCCCTCTGTTCTCTGCCTCTGAAACTTCTACCCAGCACTCTTTGTACCACAGACTGCTCTAGATACTGAGCACAGCCTATATAACTATATTTAAAATTATATAAAATTAGATGCACAGGATTACAAAGGAAACCAATTTTATTAAAATGCAGTTATCTAAATATTAAAAAGTATAATATAGGAATACAATTATGCATGCATCAATAACAAAATCTAGCAGTGTATTTGATGGATATGTTAATTCTGCACTAATGAGAACAGATTGTATTTTGAGATACTTGCAGCAATAATACTATCATGAAAATATCTGTAATTTTTGCTGATAGCAAAGTGACATGTACTGCTAATACTACTGTGATTTTTGCCTACATCCATATTTGGGGGAGTTATTAAATTTTAGTTAGAGTATATTTTAAAACATGTAATTTCTTTTTTCTATCCAAAGGCTCCTTGAAATCTATCCATGGCCTCATTTTAGTATTACTGAGTTTTTATGATTTCTACTATCCTCAATATTTCTTGTACTTTCTCTAATATTTTCTAGTCTTTTACACTGTGTTCTAAGGTTAACTTTCTATTTAGATATTTTACTCCATTGGTAAAGAAAATTTATTATATTACATTATAATCATTGTTTTCTACCTAGCCCTGTTACAATTTTATGACTAAATTACACATAAATGCATTCAATCACTCAAAGAAAAGCTTCCAAAGGAAAGAGAAATTGAAGTAAGATTGACATGGATTTCTTGAAAGCAATAATATTAAGAAATATTTTGCGTATTATTAAAAGTGGTTATCAGATAATCATTCTTTCTGCAAAATTAGATAAACCCAGGGATGATCCAAGAATCCAGAGATAATAATCCTATATTAACCTTTGCTATTACTTTATGGTTAGTCTAGAAACAATGCAGTGGTCTTTCAGTTTGGAAATGAAAATGTTAACATGTAAGGTAGTATGAAAATACCTTCATGAAAAGTATGAACAAATAAAAAATATGGTCAAGAACTTGTAAAGTTGTACTTACATGTTATATGGTAAATGTTAAGAGGTGATTTTTCCAAATAGAAACTACCACCTAAAGAATATAAAAAGAAGAAAGGGGGAGGGAAGGAGGGAGAGACAGACACTATTTTTAAATTAATCAGCTAAAGAACATTTATAAAACAATCAAAATTTTTTTTGCAGTTGGAATAATAGGTTTTTTATACACTTTCATTATGTTGTAAATGTTTTCCTCTCCATTAATTTATATTAATATCATACAGGACTACAAAAAATTAGGGTTCAGAGTTATAGATAACCTATAAGCCAATGCAAACAGTCGATCACCAGTGTTTCTGTAAGAATGAGGATGGTTTATTATTTACATCCTTTTACTTTGCGGTAACTATTCAAGGGAGAAGGCAAACAGAAAATGCATCAAATCCCAGTATTATTGTCCACGTTTTTCTGTTGCCATCAGCTAATGCTCTCATTCTGATTCATACCCACCCAGCTTCTCCACTGAAATCAATGAGAAACTTCCTTTAAAGGCTGCAGAGTCACTCACAGTTGCCTACAGCAGATGGGTAAACTAAGTCTGAGCCCTGCCCCCCTCCTAGTACTGGTCCCCTGAAGGCCAAGGCCTGAGAAATGTTTAAAAATACTTGTATTCCCTGACAACAAGATAAATTTGTAATGTGGATTTTTTTTATTTCTCTGAACAAATCAGAACATTTGACAACACTGGACCTGCTTTCCAGCTACACAACAATCAGCGGGGTCCTGATTTTGCCATTTTGACCCATCAAGTTCAATGGGGCATGAACTCTCCAGCAGGTTCATCATATACATTATACCCAGAATGAAGTCCTAGCTTTTCAGCCTAGAATTCAGCAACATTCATGATTCTGCACTCCTCTGCTTTTTAAGACATGCTGCCTACTCTCCTCAAACAATGGTGACCTCCAGGCCTCTATCTTGTAGGATCCAACTTGGCTTTCATCTTTTTAGGAAGCCTCCTGTAGTATCTCTTCCTTCAATGTCAATTGTCCATGAAATTCCTTAGCATTTCGTTGTGGCCTCTCTTATGACACGTTATTGTGGGTACATTGAGATTTAATTTTATTAGTATTTAACATTTCATAATTGTGTGTGTATGCCTTCTTTTCATGCATTACATAATCTTTTCACAACTAGACCAAGTTCTGATATCTGTTATTAGGAGCCAAACCCAGCCCTGTATTTACTTGCTGTGGGAACTTGGGCAAATTATTGATCCCCTCTAATCTTCACTCAGTCCCAATATTTGTAAAATGGGAATAATACCTACTCATAAAGTTATTGTAAAACTTAATGAAGCACTGCATGAAAAGCATTTTGCACAGTGTCAGGGATGCAGTAAGAACGCAATAAAAATGTTTGTGTTATTATAATTTCTCTACCATTGTCACTCTCTTGAGAGCTATTAAATGACTTATCCCTGATTTCTTCTTGCCCATAGGCCTTTTACTGCCCTAGAAGTTTGCACAACTAACTTTCCACAATTCTTCCTGGTAATAATATTACCGTGAAAATATTCTTCCAATATTTTAAGATTCCCTCATCATTATATTACTTTAATTTCTGTGTAAAGATCATATAGAATACAAATAAAATGAGATCATTATTTGCTCCTCAGGTACCACGTTAATAACAATTTCTACCTACCATGTGTTGATCGCCTATTATGTGGCAGGCACTGTACTAGATATTCATTTTTCTTGCCCTGTCGCTAGCGTTCAAAACTCCACAAGGAAAGTATTTTGACACGAATTTTACGGCTGAGAAAACTGAGGTCCCGAGTAGTTAAGCAAACTATTTATGTTTATTCTACATTTGCGTGGCAGAACTGGGTTTGAAATGAGATCTATATGTAAAGGCTATGCACTTTTTGCTAATTTCCTATTGCCTTGTGTTTATTATCTAGTTCACCATTGAGCCATTCAGATACAAATTAGCCCCAGTAAATCTTTGTAATTTCTAGAAATATTGCAATTGTATATGTTTAATATACAATAAATTCTTCTTAGGCTATCGCTAATAATATTTCTAATACCCCAATATGGCTCTCTTAGAAAATAAAGGCTACTTGAGGGCTGGGCGCGGTGGCTCAGGCCTGCAATCCCAGCACTTTGGGAGGCCGAGGAGAGCGATCACGAGGTCAGAAGATCAAGACCATCCTGGCTAACACGGTGAAACCGCGTCTCTACTAAACATGCAAAAAAATTAGCTGGGCATGGTGGTGGGCGCCTGTAGTCCCAGCTACTCGGGAGGCTGAGGCAGAAGAATGCGGTGAACCCGGGAGGCGGAGCGTGCAGTGAGCCGAGATCGCGCCACTGCACTCCAGCCTGGGCGACAGAGCGAGACTCGGTCTCAAAAAAAAAAGAAAAAGAAAATAAAGGCTACTTGAGAATGACCAAGTTATTATATTAAGACTTTTTCCAGATGCAAGTAAAAATTACGTTACATTGTTTTGTGTTGTAGCATTAACAGTGCTCAATGTTTTGATTAATAAGTGTCTGATTTGATATATCAGTTGGATATTACTGGTGAAAACACGATCTGTCTCATTCTTGGATATTGGTTTTTGATAGATCAGATTTAATGTATTACATGGACATTTATGAGGCTCTTCTACATACAATATAATTGATTTAATATGGATCTGGTTTATGGCTGGTGTATTTAATTTTAAAATATATCTGGCTTAATACTTAATGTATTTGTTTTGATATTCGGCATTTTGATGCAATGTTCAAGTGTATGATTTGATAAGAAATATATTGCTCATGGTCATGAAGAAAATTGTAAAAGAAAATTATCAGTAGACAGTGAACAGATGTGTAATTATGCAGAAATAATCACATTTTTAGAGCAGAAATCTAAAGTGAAAATATGTTTCAAAGAGATGTGTTAGTTTTGTTTAGGTAAACATTGGATTCTCAGCTTCATTCAATTAAACAAACAATAACAACAAACAATAAGCATATAAGACCTCCCAAAGTCAGCTATTTTTTTAACAAATTGAAAATTAATTTACTTTGTCGAGTCTTTCCTCATGCGATAGTAACTATTTTATATATTTTGATAAGCTGTTACTTGAAGTAAATATATTTCTACTTGTAGTTTTTATGTGTTTCTGTTTTGAAAATCTACAGCTCCAAAACATCATGATAAATGTTTTATAATCTTCTAGTTCACAGGGAAACAGAATGCAAGAGACTTACGGGCTTCTCCTAGGATGCGTTAGGAGTCAGTATACTTTTTAGCTTATGTATAAGATTGTTTTGCCTGACTTACCAATAGAATGAATTTTAATGCTCTCCTTCTCATTTGTGATTTCTCTTTCCTAGGAGAGAACTTCCTATAATTCCCTCAGAACCATCCCTGTCCCTATTGTTCATCATCCTTATCAGAGCAGTCACTCCAGCGAATCTCCCTATCTCACAACCCAGAAATCCCAAGACACTCTTCATTGCCTATCCTCTTTTGCCTCCCAAATTTGTTAGCTTGCAGGTTCAGCTCCTTCTTTCTACTTCTTTTGAATCCAAATATTTCTTTCTGCCTCAACGAAAATCCTTGCCTACAAACTTATCTTACAAGCAAATGTTAGTCACTTAGTTCCTGTTATATTCTATTCCCAAGCTGTGTTTCACACTTGAACTTCCATCTACTGAATTTCATTTTTTGCTACTCTATATTTGATACCTCTGGATCAAATATAAACTGTTTCATTGAAAGCTTTCTGTTAGCTAGCCCTGACTTAAAGGATTGCAGCCTTATTCCTTAATAATATAATAGGAAAGACTAAAAATATAGACAGTTTTCTGTGAATGAACAACAGACTATCACATGCTCTATACATTCTCTGTTACAACATACATGACAACTATCCAAGTCAGGGATGTGGAAACCTAAGCTCGTTGAAGTTAACATCGTCTAATAAGAGGAATGTCAGATTTCACATTTCACGCCCGGGCGGTCTGACTCTAGACTCTGTGTTCTTAGATCCAAATGATATCATTATTGTTATAGCTTCCATTCCACATAGGCAATCTTAAAACTTCATAAAATTATTCCATTTCTTCCAGCTGCTACCCCTCCCCGCATAGTCCACGGTCTCTTTCTTTTCATTCTTTATCTCTCTTTCCCTCATTCACTCATTCCTTCTCACGCTTCCTTTCTCACTCACTCTCTTTTAAAGTTTTTTTACTGTGCTAAGCACCAATGAATTTTGCTTTGAATCACTGACTCTAAGAGGTTTCTAATAGGTTTCTTGCTGACAAAAAGAATAAATGTTAACTTTTCCCTTTCTTAGGTTGTTGCTCTGGTTTCTTTTCAACCAAATTTATTCTGATTAATCTTACTTATTTTTCTAAGATTTAACCCAGTTTTAAGAAGCTTTACATATGAGCAAGTTATAATACTATTTATATTTGCATTTTAGTATGTTTTATATTTACAGATTTTGCATCTACCAAAATGCATCTTCTTGAAGGAGAATACACCTCTAGATGCAAACTAAAACTATCTTTTGCCTCTTTCTTTATCCTTTCATAGCTTTCTGTTTCTGTTTCTATGTTTTATTCAGACAAAATAATGCAAATTTGTGCATATGTGTATGCAGAGAAGAGATTGAAGCAAGAAATGTATAAAATGTGGCTTCATATTGAGTATATACTATAATTATTTTTTATTTATAATTTCTTCAAGGCATAGAACAAAACCCACTCTAATCTGTCACTAAATAATGCTAACTGTTTATGATAATTTTTCTTTTTAAATTTTTCAGTAATTACATATATAATCTTAAGAAAATCATATACTGAATTAAACATTGCCACAAAATTTTACTTCCGACTCAAGTCTAGGATATTTAAAACCAGGAAATGATACTGTCTCCTTTCGCTTCTGGTCTGACACCGAATAGAGTGCTGGTGCACAGTCCATACCCAACAAATGTTGTTGGATGGACTTGAATGTGAATCACCTGCAGCACTCTGTTTAATGATTCAGCATCTATTCCACTAGAGAACGCAAAAGAAGCAGATCTGGAGAAGAGAAAAATTTTATAGCACTGTCATTAGTGGACACTTCTAAGCACAAGGAAACTTAAAAGTGTTTCACCTACAAATTAGAGTTAGACCAGCCTCTTCAGGTGTACTTCAGGTAAATAGATTACAAGTAAATTGCAGGCATTTCTTTAAGTGAAAAAAGCTTTTAGATGATTACAGAAAGTCTCACAAAAAATAATTTTATCATTGTTGAAACTTTTTGTAATTTTATCCTAAGTAAATTTCACTTCCAAATGCATCATTTCAGTTTGAGATAAAATAATCCTGAAACTATGGCTTCCATTTGCTTCCATCAATCTACTGGAAAACAATGTGATTATATACATACAAAAAATGTTATGTTCTGATTCCAGTATTGGCTTAGTATCTTATACCAAACTAACCCTTTCCCAAAAGCAGCGAAAAACTGGAAGAGATATGACCCTTGAGAGAAGAAACTGCACAAGAAAAGAGTTGCAGTCATATGGCTTTTCCCCTGAGCACACTTCCAAGTCCACACACAGATCAAGGCAGCTAGAATTCAAGAATAAAGTTGCAGTTTTACTGGCTTGGAGTGTCACAGGATGGAGTTAGGGTTGCTAAAACATCTGAAAATTAAGAGGGAATACCAGAAAGATGAGAATCAGAACAGGAAGAGTCCTAAAATTGGCATTCAAACTGCCCTCAAATTCTTGGATAACCCTGAACTGTGTATGCACAGGGGAGAAACCATGCTGGAAAAAGCAATGGCTAGAAGGCCCAAGATTTAAGCATAACTTAGCTGCCATATACCACAGAGTAGACAAAGTTTGGAGTTCAAGCCCTGCCAAATTAAAAGGGCTGAGTAAACTCATCAGGTATTCCATTAAAATTCCAGAATGAATTTGTAGGATTAAAACTATGTCTCAGTACAAATACAAGTTCCTTAAACAAAAACACAAACTTGATACATTGGATTTTACAAAAACAAAAAAATTTCTACTTATCAAATATGCTTTAAGAAAATTAAAAAGGAGAAATATTTTTCTCAATGGGAGAAAATATTTACTATGCATGCATATCTCTGACAAAGACCTTGTATCTCATATATAAAGAACTAAAATCAATAATGAAAAGACAAATAATATAATAAAAAATAAGCAAAAGATTGGAACAGTGGTTTCATAAAAGAAGACATATACAAATTACCAATAAACTCAAAAATATTTAATTAACATCATTAGCCATCAAGAAAATATAAATTGAAACCACAATGATATATATTTCACATCCACCATAATAGCTAGAATTAGAAAGACTAATAGCACCAAATATTGACAAAAATGTGGAGTGACTAGAACTTACATATATTGATGATGTAAAATGTGTGAAAACTACTTTAGAAATCTGTTTAGCAGTTTTTTACCAAACTAAAGGCATATATAGCCTATGACTTAGCAGTTCCAATCTCAGGTATTTACCTAAGAGAGAGGAAAACTTCCATCCATAAAAGACTCATATTGGAAGCAACCCAAATGTCCAACAATGGGGAAATGGAAAAGCATAGTGGTCTACTCAGACCACAATACTGCAAGAAATAATAATGAGCTACTGATACACAAATGAATTGGCTGTATCTCAAAAGCACTGTGCTGTTCAAAACTAGCCAGAGTCAGAAGAGTACATACCATTTGATATCATTTCTATGAAGCTCAAGAGCCAGCAAAACAAATCTGTCATGGTGAGAGAAATCAGAGCAATAGTGCCCAGAGGGTGAGGAAGACGGCAAGGAAAATTTCTGGAGTGATGGAAATGTTCTGTATCTTAACTGAGGCAGTAGATTCACAGGTACATTTTTTAATGAAAATTCATTGAATTTGAGACTCAAAATCTGTGCTTTTCATGATAAGTAAATTTGCATGCTACAAATGGTTGTACTGTGTGATTTGAATTGGATTTGGATTAAATATAGCATGATTATGGTTTGTATTGGATGGACAGTTGGACTGGATTAAATACAGCATAACCAGATGATAAGAATTGAAAATAGAGTATATGCCTACTCAAGGAAGTTCCTGACTCACCCCTCTCCTATACATCATATCCTACCCTAACATAAATACATGGGTATCCTGGAACATGTCCCATTTTCATGCCTTATTCTTCACTTCTGTTCTTTAGGATTATTTCCTTTTCCTGGGATTTACTCTTTTAATAAATCAGGAACTGCTGCATTCAATGAGGGGCATTTTAACTAAGGAATCCTGATAACACCAACAGCTGAGTTATTCTTGCTAGCTAGTAATTTCCAAAAGTTCAGCTATGAAAAAGATAAGTAATTGAATCTCTGCAAGATTAAGCCAACCAAGACAGAGGTTTCACTGAAACTTCTAAAATATTACTTGTAAAATGTTTACTGGGATTAGTTCTGTTTAATCTCTGACCAAAATTTCTATTCTTCCTTTGTTCCTCTGCCTTTAAACTTTCATAATGATAATTTTTTCATCAAGCCACTTTATAGAATTTTTTCCAAATTGGTGAAAAAAAAATACTGATTCTCTGGCTTCTTTGAAAGTCATTCTATCCTTATTTGGAGTAACCATGTTATTATGAATAACACTATTATATTACACCTTTATTTTCTCATTGGTGGGCCAAGAAGTTAGTGAGATACTGAATTGTGCCAACTGATCATCATATAATTTCTTTTTAATGCCCTTGTGTAATGTGTAATAGACTGTGAACTATCATCACCTTAAAATGCCATCATGTTTTCATAACATGACAAAGTAATAATGTAAAAATGCTGAATTTAGTAATTGAAAAGCTGCCACGCTCAGTGAGTGATATTGCCAACACCAAGTCCTAATTTAAGAGTTAGTTTACTCATTTTCCACTTCATTTTATAAGAAAATCTTCCCATTTTGCTTTTCAGAGAGGATTGTGTTATTATACGGGCAATTCTTTTTCACCATTAAGCAATAATCAAATGCTGAGTTTTTCCCTTAACTCTTATGTAGTTGCTCTTGCCCAAGGCAATTAATTTAGTTAAGTATTACCTGTATAGTCAGTCTAAAAAAAATTGTCTGCCCTAAATCTGCTTTTGATGCATGAGCGTACCTTGTTTTATGGGGTTTATTGCACTCCACAGAGATTGTGTGTTTAGTAAATTAAAGGTTTGCAGCAGCCCTGCATCAAGCAAGTCTATTGATGCCATTTTTCCCAACAGTGTCTGTCACATTTTGATAATTATCACAAAGTTTCTAACTTTTTCATTGTTGTTGTATCTGCTGAAGTGATCTGTTACCAGTGATATTTGATATTACTATTGCAATTGTTATGAGGCACTGTGAACTGTACCCAGATGATGGCTAACTTAATCAGTAAATGTGTTTGTTCTGGCTGCTTCACCGACTGACAGTTTACTCATTTCCTCTGCTCAGGCCTCCCTAATCCCTGAGACATAGCAATTTTGAAATTAGGCCAATTAATAACCTACAATGGTCTCTAAGTGTTCAAGTGAAAGGAAGAGTCACATGTGAGGAAGACATGTTGAAAGCCAAGACAGGCTAAAAGCTAGGCCTCTTCTGTCAGATGATTAGCCAAGTTAAATGCAAAGGAAAAATTCTTGAAGGAAATTAAATGTGCTACTCCAATGAGTGCATGAATGATAAGAAAGGGAAACAGGCGGGGCGCAGTGGCTCACGCCTGTAATCCCAGCACTTTGGGAGGCCGAGGCAGGCAAATCACCTGAGGTCAGGAGTTTGAAACCAGCCTGGCCAATATGGTGAAACCCTGTCTCTGCTAAAAATACAAAAATTAGCCAGACGTGGTGGCAGGTGCCTGTAATCTCAGCTACTTGGGAGGCTGAGGCAGGATAATCGCTTCAACTCAGGAGGCGGAGGTTGCAGTTAGCCAAGATTGCCCCATTGTACTCCAGCCTAGGGGACAAGAGCAAGACTTCATCTCAAAAAAAAAAAAAAAAAAAAGAAAGAAAGAAAGAAAAGAAAAGAACATGAAACAGCCTCATTGCTGATATGGAGAAAGTTGTAGTGGTGGTGTTAGAAGATCAAACCAGCTGCAACAACATTCCCTTAAGCAAAAGCCTAAGCCAGAGCAAGGCCCTAACTTTTTTCAATTCTATTCACCTCTATGAGAGACATGAGAAAGCTGCAGAAGAAAACTTAGAAGATAAGAGCTTGGTTCTTGCGGTTTAAGGAAAGAAGCCATCTCCATAAAATGAAAGTGCAAAATGAAGCAACAGATGCTGATGCAGACGCTGCGGCAGGTGATCCAGAAGATCTAGTGAAGATCCATTGATGGAGGTGGCTACACTAAACAACAGATTTTCAATGTAGATAAAACAGGCTTATATTGAAAGAAAGTTCCATCCAGGACTTTCAGAGCTAGAGAGAAGTCAATGCCTGGCTTCAGAGCTTCAAAGGACTGTCTGACTCTTGTTAGGGCCTAATGCAGCTGGTGATTTGAAGTTGAAGCCAGTGCTCACTTACCATTCTGAAGATACTGTGGACCTTAAAAATTATGCTAAATCTACTCTGCCTGTGTTCTATAAATGCAACAACAAAGTCTGAATGGCACCACATCTGGTTACAGCATGGTTCACTGAATATTTTAAGCACACTGTTGAGATCTACTACTCACAAAAAAAAAAAAACTTTCAAAATATGACTGCTCATTGACAATGCACCTGGTCACTCAAGGGCTCTGATGGGGATGTACAAGGAGATCAATGTTTTCATGCCTGCTAACACAAGATCCATTCTGCAGCCCATAGATCAAGAAGTACTTTTAACTTTTAAATCTTATTATTTGAGAAATATATTTTATAAGGCCATAGCCACCATGTAAGTGATTTCTATTATGAATTTGGACAAAGTAAATTGAAAACCTTCTGGAAAGGATTCACCTTTCTAGATGCCAGTAAGAACATTCACGATTTGTGGGAGGAAGTCAAAATGTCAACATTAGTAGGAATTTGGAGGAAGTCCATTCCAACCCCCATAGATGACTTTACCAGGCTTAACACTTTAGTAGAGGAAGTAACTACAAATGTGATAGAAATGGTAAGAGAACTGTAATTAGACATGGAGCCTGACAACGTAGCTGAATTGCTGCAATCTTGTGATAAAATTTGAATGAATAAGTCACTTCTTATAGAAGAGCAAAGGAAATGGTTTCTTTTTTTTAAATCTTTTATTATTATTATTATTATTATTATACTTTAGGTTTTATGGTACATGTGCGCAATGTGCAGGTAAGTTACATATGTACACATGTGCCATGCTAGTGCGCTGCACCCACCAACTCGTCATCTAGCATTAGGTATATCTCTCAATGCTATCCCTCCCCCCTCCCCCCACCCCACAACAGTCCCCGAAGTGTGATGTTCCCCTTCCTGTGTCCATGTGTTCTCATTGTTCAATTCCCACCTATGAGTGAGAATATGCGGTGTTTGGTTTTTTGTTCTTGTGATAGTTTACTGAGAATGATGATTTCCAATTTCATCCGTGTCCCTACAAAGGACATGAACTCATCATTTTTGATGGCTGCATAGTATTCCATGGTGTATATGTGCCACATTTTCTTAATCCAGTCTATCATTGTTGGACATTTGGGTTGGTTCCAAGTCTTTGCTATTGTGAATAATGCGGCAATAAACATACGTGTGCATGTGTCTTTATAACAGCATGATTTATAGTCCTTTGGGTATATACCCAGTAATGGGATGGCTGGGTCGAATGGAATTTCTAGTTCTAGATCCCTGAGGAATCGCCACACTGACTTCCACAAGGGTTGAACTAGTTTACAATCCCACCAACAGTGTAAAAGTGTTCCTATTTCTCCACATCCTCTCCAGCACCTGTTGTTTCCTGACTTTTTAATGATTGCCATTCTAACTGGTGGGAGATGGTATCTCATTGTGGTTTTCATTTGCATTTCTCTGATGGCCAGTGATGGTGAGCATTTTTTCATGTGTTTTTTGGCTGCATAAATGTCTTCTTTTGAGAAGTGTCTGTTCATGCCCTTCGCCCACTTTTTGATGGGGTTGTTTGTTTTTTTCTTGTAAATTTGTTTGAGTTCATTGTAGATTCTGGATATTAGCCCTTTGTCAGATGAGTAGGTTGCGAAAATTTTCTCCCATTTTGTAGGTTGCTTGTTCACTCTGATGGTAGTTTCTTTTGCTGTGCAGAAGCTCTTGAGTTTAATTAGATCCCATTTGTCAATTTTGGCTTTTGTTGCCATTGCTTTTGGTGTTTTAGACATGAAGTCCTTGCTCATGCCTATCTCCTGAATGGTAATGCCTAGGTTTTCTTCTAGGGTTTTTATGGTTTCAGGTCTAACATTTAAGTCTTTAATCCATCTTGAATTGATTTTTGTATAAGGTGTAAGGAAGGGATCCAGTTTCAGCTTTCTGCATATGGCTAGCCAGTTTTCCCAGCACCATTTATTAAATAGGGAATCCTTTCCCCATTTCTTGTTTTTGTCAGGTTTGTCAAAGATCAGATAGTTGTAGATATGTGGCATTATTTCTGACGGCTCTGTTCTGTTCCATTGATCTATATCTCTGTTTTGGTACCAGTACCATGCTGTTTTGGTTACTGTAGCCGTGTAGTATAGTTTGAAGTCAGGTAGCGTGATGCCTACAGCTTTCTTCTTTTGGCTTAGGATTGACTTGGCGATGTGGGCTCTTTTTTGGTTCCATATGAATTTTAAAGTAGTTTTTTCCAATTATGTGAAGAAAGTCATTGGTAGCTTGATGGGGATGGCATTGAATCTGTAAATTACCTTGGGAAGGATGGCCATTTTCATGATATTGATTCTTCCTACCCATGAGCATGGAATGTTCTTCCATTTGTTTGTATCCTCTTTTATTTCCTTGAGCAGTGGTTTGTAGTTCTCCTTGAAGAGGTCTTTCACATCCCTTGTAAGCTGGATTCCTAGGTATTTTATTCTCTTTGAAGCAATTGTGAATGGGAGTTCACTCATGATTTGGCTCTCTCTCTGTCTGTTATTGATGTATAAGAATGCTTGTGATTTTTGTACATTGATTTTGTATCCTGAGACTTTGCTGAAGTTGCTTATCAGCTTAAGGAGATTTTGGGCTGAGACAATGGGGTTTTCTAGATATACTATCATGTCATCTGCAAACAGGGACAATTTGACTTCCTCTTTTCCTAATTGAATACCCTTGATTTCCTTCTCCTGCCTAATTGCCCTGGCCAGAACTTCCAACACTATGTTGAATAGAAGTGGTGAGAGAGGGCATCCCTGTCTTGTGCCAGTTTTCAAAGGGAATGCTTCCAGTTTTTGCCCATTCGGTATGATATTGGCTGTGGGTTTGTCATAAATAGCTCTTATTATTTTGAGATACGTCCCATCAATTCCTAATTATTGAGAGTTTTTAGCATGAAGGGTTGTTGAATTTTGTCAAAGGCCTTTTCTGCATCTATTGAGATAATCATGTGGTTTTTGTCTTTGGTTCTGTTTATATGCTGGATTACATTTATTGATTTGCGTATATTGAACCAGCCTTGCATCCCAGGGATGAAGCCCACTTGATCATGTTGGATAAGCTTTTTGATGTGCTGCTGGATTCGGTTTGCCAGTATTTTATTGAGGATTTTTGCATCAATGTTCATCAAGGATATTGGTCTAAAATTCTCTTTTTTTGTTGTGTCTCTGCCAGGCTTTGGTATCAGGATGATGCTGGCCTCATAAAATGAGTTAGGGAGGATTCCCTCTTTTTCTATTGATTGGAATAGTTTCAGAAGGAATGGTACCAGCTCCTCCTTGTACCTCTGGTAGAATTCGGCTGTGAACCCATCTGGTCCTGGACTTTTTTTGGTTGGTAAGCTATTGATTATTGCCACAATTTCAGCTCCTGTTATTGGTCTATTCAGAGATTCAACTTCTTCCTGGTTTAGTCTTGGGAGAGTGTATGTGTTGAGGAATTTATCCATTTCTTCTAGATTTTCTAGTTTATTTGCGTAGAGGTGTTTGTAATATTCTCTGATGGTAGTTTGTATTTCTGTGGGATCGGTGGTGATATCCCCTTTATCATTTTTTATTGCATCTATTTGATTCTTCTCTCTTTTTTTCTTTATTAATCTTGCTAGCGGTCTATCAATTTTGTTGATCCTTTCAAAAAACCAGCTCCTGGATTCATTTATTTTTTGAAGGGTTTTTTGTGTCTCTATTTCCTTCAGTTCTGCTCTGATTTTAGTTATTTCTTGCCTTCTGCTAGCTTTTGAATGTGTTTGCTCTTGCTTTTCTAGTTCTTTTAATTGTGATGTTAGGGTGTGAATTTTGGATCTTTCCTGCTTTCTCTTGTGGGCATTTAGTGCTATAAATTTCCCTCTACACACTGCTTTGAATGCATCCCAGAGATTCTGGTATGTTGTGTCTTGGTTCTCGTTGGTTTCAAAGAACATCTTTATTTCTGCCTTCATTTCGTTATGTACCCAGTAGTCATTCAGGAGCAGGTTGTTCAGTTTCCACGTAGTTGAGCGGTTTTGAGTGAGATTCTTAATCCTGAGTTCTAGCTTGATTGCACTGTGATCTGACAGACAGTTTGTTACAATTTCTGTTCTTTTACATTTATTGAGGAGAGCTTAACTTCCAAGTATATGGTCAATTTTGGAATAGGTGTGGTGTGGTGCTGAAAAAAATGTATATTCTGTTGATTTGGGGTGGAGAGTTCTGTAGATGTCTATTAGGTCCGCTTGGTGCAGAGCTGAGTTCAATTCCTGGGTATCCTTGTTGACTTTCTGTCTCGTTGATCTGTCTAATGTTGACAGTGGGTTGTTAAAGTCTCCAGGAAATACAGAGAACGCCACAAATATACTCCTCGAGAAGAGCAACTCCAAGACACATAATTGTCAGATTCACCAAAGTTGAAATGAAGGAAAAAATGTTAAGGGCAGCCAGAGAGAAAGGTCGGGTTACCATCAAAGGGAAGCCCATCAGACTAACAGCGGATCTCTCGGCAGAAACCCTACAAGCCAGAAGAGAGTGGGGGCCAATATTCAACATTCTTAAAGAAAAGAATTTTCAACCCAGAATTTCATATCCTGCCAAACTAAGCTTCATAAGTGAAGGAGAAATAAAATACTTTACAGACAAGCAAATGCTGAGAGATTTTGTCACCACCAGGCCTGCCCTAAAAGAGCTCCTGAAGGAAGCGCTAAACATGGAAAGGCACAACCGGTACCAGCCACTGCAAAATCATACCAAAATGTAAAGACCATCGAGACTAGGAAGAGACTGCATCAACTAACGAGCAAAATATCCAGCTAACATCATAATGACAGGATCAAATTCACACATAACAATATTAACTTTAAATGTAAATGGACTAAATGCTCCAATTAAAAGACACAGACTGGCAAATTGGATAAAGACTCAAGACCCATTAGTGTGCTGTATTCAGGAAACCCATCTCACGTGCAGAGACACACATAGGCTCAAAATAAAAGGATGGAGGAAGATCTACCAAGCAAATGGAAAACAAAAAAAGGCAGGGGTTGCAATCCTAGTCTCTGATAAAACAGACTTTAAACCAACAAAGATCAAAAGAGACAAAGAAGGCCATTACATAATGGTAAAGGGATTAATTCAACAAGAAGAGCTAACTATCCTAAATATATATGCACCCAATACAGGAGCACCCAGATTCATAAAGCAAGTCCTGAGTGACCTACAAAGAGACTTAGACTCCCACACATTAATAATAGGAAATGGTTTCTTGAGATGGAATCTACTCTTGGTGAAGATGTTATAAACATTGTTAACATAACAACAAAGGATTTAGAATATAACATAAACTTAGTTGGTAAAGCAGCAGTAGGGTTTGAGAGGACTGACTCCAATTTTGAAAGAAGTTCTACTCTGGGTAAAATACTGTCTAAAAGCATCACATGCTACAGATAAATCTTTTGTGAAAGAAAAATTTGATGAATGTGGCAAATTTAATTGTCTTATTTTTAAAAATTGCCACAGACACTCCAGGCTTCAGCAGTTACCATCCTGATCAGTCAGTAGCCATCAACATGGAAGCAAGACCCTCCACCAGCAAAAAGATTACAACTTGCTAAAGGCTGAGATGATTGTTAGCAGTTTTTAGCAATAAAATATTTTTAATTTGGGTATGTACATTGGCTTTTATAAACATAATGCCATTGCACACTTAATAGACTTCAATATAGTGTAGGCATAACCTTTTTATGTACTGGGAAACCAAAAAGTCATGTGATTCACTTTATTGCAATATTTGCTTTAATGTGGTCTGAAACTGAACCTGCAGTATCTCTGAGGCATGCCTATAATTGGGAATAGTAATGTATAGATATGAAGGAGCTAATTGAAATGCAAGCCCATCTATGATTATATGCCAAAAATGACTGTTCTTGAGTAGCTCTAGGGGGCGAAAATCATACTTTTCCATAGGAACAAATATCTGCAAATTTGCAGTGTCCAATGTGATAACCCACTAGCCCCATGTGACTAATTTAAATTTAAATGTGTTAAAATTAAATAAAATTTAAAAATTCAATTCCTCAGTCATATTAGCCACATTTCAAGTGCTCAGTAGCCATATGTGGCTTGTGGGTATATATTGGACAGCATAGACATAGAACACTACCAACATTTCAAAACATTCTATGAAATTGTGCTGAGTCATACCTACACTTTTTGAATCTTCTGGTATCTATGCTACTTAAACCACAATGTTTTACCTTAATAATGGTAACTTAAATACCTTTATTCTGATGGAACACTATGTATAGTCTGTATATAGCAGAAATATCATTGATCTGTCACAACATTCTGTTATGACTTGGTCCTTATTACCAATGTTTGAGAATTGGAATATAGTAATAGTTGAATGAATAGGGAGTTCAAGGTATGGTGGTCTTGTGACCACGAGAAAGAAAGAAAGTGAATAATTCTTCAACAAAAAGTATTTATCACTTGCCTACTCCTGATAATATTGGGCCTTGTGCTAGACATAGGCGAGGTGATGATACTAGCATGAAAAGCATGCAGTTCCAGCCTACCAGAAGTTTACAGTTACATGGCATAGAACAAAGTCAAAAGAGGTAAGTATAATGCAGTGTGCTAAAGTGCTGTTTTAGGAGTAAATACAAGGTGCAGTAGGATCATATAAAGGGACACTAAACAAAGCCTGGGGTCCTGGAGAACTTTTAGGAATAAGTGACATCTAAGCTGATCCCAGTTATGAAAAGATTAATATAAGTTAGAGAGGATAGTGGAAAGTAGAACTGAGGCTGGCCACGGTGGCTCGTGCCTGTAACCCCAGCTCTTTGGGAGGCAGAGGTAGCTAGATCACTTCGGTCAGCAGTTTGAGACCAGCCTGGCCAACATGGTGATACCCATCTCTACTAAAAATACAAAAATTAGCTGGGCGTGGTGGCATGTGCTTATAGTCCCAGCTACTTGGGAGGCTGAGGCTGGAGAATCGCTTTTACCCTGGAGACAGAGACTGCAGTGAGCTGAGATCACGCCTCTGTGCTCCAGTCTGGGCGACAAAAGCGAGACTCTGACTCAAAAAAAAAATACAAATAAAAAATGTAGAACTGAGAGGGGAAGGTGAACAGGAAAACACTCCAAGCAAAAGAAAATGAATGTCTAAGAACCAAGGGCAAGAAATAATACAGCCATTTAGGGAATTTTAAGTATGAGAAATGAGAGCAAATGCTGTTCATGAAGGTGAGCCCAACTAGAGATAAAATTGATTTCTGTTATAAAAGTAGAAATGTCTCACTTATTTTAGGATTTAGTTTGTTTTACAATATAATTTCAAAAGCAAACTTTCTCCCTAGTATTTTTTCAGAATCCATACGCACATACCTATTAACAGAGTGGTTGGGAAAGGGAAATATAGATGGACAGATGGCAAGATCTAGCAATTTTATCATAAATTTTATGTGTATTGGGTTTTTTCCAATCCTCTTCCATTATAATTTTATGTTAACATATTGTTCAGTTTAAAGTTAAGGTGTGTCAATGGCCCTCCTAGCTTGACTAGGAATAAATCAGTTATTAGAGCAAAGAGCAACTATGAGCATGTAATTATGAATACCCTAGGACTTATACACTCATAAATCATAGGACTCAAAAACTAACTATTATTTTACTGTATATGTTAATGATGCTATTTAAAAATTCTAAACATAAAACAAAAATATTTGGGCTTTCATTCAGTATTCTTTACTGTATACCTAAAAATTATGAATTTGACTATGTATAAATTAGGCCTTAATAAACTTGACTTTCAAAAAATCTTATTAAAAAACAAAAACCTTCAATTACATATTTACACACATGTAATTTTCATAAATGCATAAATGTAACTACACATGTCTTTTAAAGCATTATTTTTACTGTTCTGCTTGGCTTTTCTCCATTCTTCTCTTTTTTCATACCTCCAGCCATATTTTTCTACCTTCAAAAGATAACAAATGGAATACATAGTATTATTCCATATTTTTCTCTAAGCATTTTTAATAATGTGCTAACATGTTTACACATATACCCATGTATTTATATAAGTCCTGGTCATTGTTGGTTTAAAAAATAGGATTGCATTATAAATACTTTCTGTGCCTTGCTTTTTAATATTCTGCAAACACATCATAGAAATCCTTCCATAGCACCTTGTATAGCTCTAGTAGATTCATTTTAATGGTTCCATGATGTTTCCTGGCAGGAACACATCATCATTCTATGACTGATGAGCATTACCACTATTTCCAATTTGGTGTCACAATAAACAATGATGCACTGAGTATTCTTGTACTTTTATCTGAAATTTTTATTTCTCTTGGATAGATTCCTGGGAATGGAATTGCTGGGCCAGAAGACATCTATGTATTTTTTAATTTGAATAGATGTTGCTTTTGAAAAAGGCTATAACATTTTCCCATTTCCACTAACAATACGTCGGGGTACACTTCTCCATACATCTCCACCAGCAATAGATATTAAGTATTGCCAGACATTTAATAGATATAAAGCAGTATCCCACTCATTTTATTTTGTACTCACCACTAATGAGTTTGGGTATTTTTCATATGCTGTTGGACATATATATTTGTACCATTTTGAATTGCCTCTTCAGATGCTATCTATTTTTATTTTGCATACGCTATTCTTTTCTAGTTAAATCATTAAAGAAGCATCTGTGTAATTTTAAACATTAACTCTTTGTCCCCCATGTTCCAATTTTTTCCAAATTTGTCAGTCTTTTCTTGGCTTTGTGAATGGTATTTTTTCTCATACAAAGCTACTTTTAAATGCTTCATGTAAACCAAATGTCTAACTTTACATATATATTCTGGATTTAATAAGTTGGTTAAAAATTCCTTCCTTATATGTATTACATATGCTCCCCTGGTTTTTCTTATAGGGATTTTATTATTTTATTTTAAACTATTTAGTCCAACTGAAAATTATTATTTAGAGTACAAAATGATTTGATTTGATTTTCTTCCTGTCAATTATGCCAACAACATTCATTAAAAAGTGACCAGCTTTTTAGATAGACAACCCAGAACACAAATGCATCAGACCAAAACTCATAAAATATAATCTGTAATAATAATTATATATGTTTTATTACTTTAATATAAAAACATGAAATAGGCATTTATTTAAAATTACATATTATTCTGTATTATTTATTTTTATTATAAAATGCTATATAAACAACAGGACTAGTTAACAGGGTCAATAAGTAGTAACTGATAGTAGTACTAATTAAATAATAGATGTGACAAAAGTATAACAATATTTTAATAAGGTTTTTTTCCTGTCCTCTGATACAGCAGTTATTTTTAACTCTTTGCTGACTCTGTGCTGGATATTTACATTTGTAGTGTGTATTTAAGACACATAAGTGTGAAACTTTTTAAAAGGGGAACATAAATACTACAGGACTAATTTAGCAGATATTAACTGTATTAAATAACAACAGCAATGACATGTTCTTTTCTGTCCCCAAGTATAGTAGGACAATTTTACTCTTTCTTCTCCAATAATACTTCAATGAATTGCCTGTAATTTTGGGGGCTTCCTTTTCTTTTATTCAGTTGTAGAACTGAATATAGTCAAACATAAAATGCACTTTGGTGTGCAATGCTGCTGTTATCAAGCCTGCATTACATTGATTCTGGTGTCATTCCAATGTGATGACACCAAGCTAAATATACTCTTAACAAGCATTTGACTATAAAATGAGAGTTCAATTTTTAGCAATAATGTTTTTGAACTCGTAGAAATTAGTTCCAGCTTTCCAAAAAGATGTCCATACACTTTGATTCTACAAGCTTTCTTTTAAAGGCCAGACTTTTGTCAATCATCTTTGCATCTATAAATTCATCATATAAGCTAAACATATCTAAGGTGTCCATTATTTTTAAATACTCTGAAGCACTTTGGATGTTATTATAAGTGAAATCTCTCTTAGGAAAATGATTTTAAAGCACAAAGGTAATTTGAATTTTGTGAAATTGGTGCTAGATTCTAAAGTTACAGTTATAGTAAAGAAATAGAGAAAGTCTTTATAGTAGCATGATTTATAATGCTTTGGGTATATACCCAGTAATGGGATCCCTGGGTATTTTTAGCTCTAGATGCTGGAGGAATCACCACACTGTCTTCCACAATGGTTGAACTAATTTACACTCTCATAAATATGTACAATTATTATGTGCTAATAATAAAAGGCCTTCACCAAAAAAAAAAAAAAAAAAGGGGGAAATTGAGGAAGTCCTGTGTAACTTGGCTACCTTGTTGTGGTGACTTACTGTTTTATTTTTTATTTTTATTGTTTCGTAGTAAAAAAGTTTTGAAGTAGTTTTTTTTTTAATGTGTCATTGTTTCACTCTGAGTTTTTGTTACAGTCTACACCATCAAACAACACAGGTGCAGTCAGTTCATCCTTTTTTATACTCCTATGGTTTTTTTCAAAAATCATCAAACAAGTTTGGAAATATAGCATATAAATTTTTATTTTGCTGTATTCTTTTCTGCATTGTCACTCAATGTATTTCCAAATTAGAGGAGGACATTTCTTCTTGTCTTACACTTTGAAAATGATTTTATGACGGTCCAACGTTTTAGCCATTAGTAGTCATCTTGTAGTCATATGTCTAAAGGAGCTAGTTATCTCCTTCCATCTCTATTAAGTAAAAACCCTCAAGTTTTTCTGCACATTTTGAGGTAACTGAAGAGTGATCAAAAATTTTAATTATGAAAGCTTTAATATCACAGGTAAGCAGTGTTGTACACAAGCTGTGCAGTTCATTTTGCAGGTAAGATCTTTTAATTTTCTTAGATAAGAAGTTTATAGACTAAGGCCAGGCACAGTGGCTCTCGCCTATAATTTCAGCACTTTGGGAAGCCAAGGCACGCAGATCACTTGAAGCCAGGAGTTCAAGACCAGCCTGTCCAACATGGCGAAACCCTGTCTCTACCAAAAATAATACAAAAATTTGACCAGTGTGATGGCACATACCTGTAGTCCCAGCTACTCAGGAGGTTGAGGCAGGAAAATGGCTTGAACTCTGGAGGTGGAGGCTGCAGTGGTCTCAGACGAGCTACTGCACTACAGCCTGGGCAACAGAATGAGACTCTGTCTCAAAAAAAAAAAAAGTTTATAGACTAAACAAAACTTGCTTAAATTTACACTTGCAATGTCTATAGAATATAAAGGTAGAGGGCAAGTATCTGGACAAAATATCAGTAAACTTTTGCTTTATGTTTTCAGCAGTTCTATTAAAATATTCATAAAAATCGATGAGGCGATCGAGACCATCCTGGCTAACATAGTGAAACCCCATCTCTACTAAACAAAATACAAAAAATTAGCCAGGCGTGGTGGTGGGCGCCTGTAGTCCCAGCTACTCGGGAGGCTGAGGCAGGAGAATGGCGTGAACCGGGGGGGCAGAGCTTGCTGTGAGCTAAGATCACGCTACTGCACTCCAGCCTGGGCAACAGAGCAAGACTCTGTCTCAAAAAAAAAAAATTCATAAAAATCAAGAAGATGATTTGAAGCTCCATTTTTAAAATCCAAGTACCTAAAAGCTAGATGAATCAGTTTTTGTTGCCATTATTTGACACATAACTTTACTGTAGAAAACATTCAAGTAAGATCTGAAAGAATCAGCTCTATACAGTAAGAGGCCAACACATCTGTTAGCAAAATTTTGTCCTTTTGTTTTCCCACAGCACATTTTATTTGAAACCTAGTAACAAGGAAAAGTAGCTTCATTCCATTTTATAGAGCTATCAGGGGAACCGTACAATAATGTATGTTTCTTCATGTGTTATGTCCAAACTAATTCATAGCCACTGTTTTTAACTGTGCATTTGTGTCTTTTGGGAGACACAGAATCTTTTGATTGATTTAGAAGTATTCCCTGTCTTATTCCAAACTATGAGATTCAGTCTACGTATGTGTTTTTACATCCTTTTCCTCCATCATACCCAACTGCAAATTTCTTTTCTGCAGATTGTGCAGTAGTTTGTTTTGTTTATTTGCCTCCCGGATCCAGTTATTTCTGTCCTTCCATCTGTAATAAGATAACATTGTCATTTCGCCTTATTTTTCAGCGATATTCGGGTCATGCTGGCATTGGTATTATAATCATTCTCATTTTTATTATCTGAACTCTCAGAAAAAACCAGTGTCGGAAGTTAAATTAACATTATCTTGGTATCGAGATGATACCAAGAAAACCGTTAATCCACAGAAAAAGGACTGTTAATACTCATGAATACAATGTGCTTAAGTAACACACTTAAGCCTCAGCACTCGCAGCAGTGCAACAAGGGATGATTCATTATTGTGAACAGCAAATCACAGTTGCCAACATCAGCAGTCAGGAGGAAAAACAGTGACAGCAACTGTGGGAAACAGATAATCTATGCCATATCCATCTGCTACAAAAACAGTGTTGCTTTCAGCTATTTTTTGAGCCATAGTATGGGTTTGATACTACTCCTCCCTAACCTTCTATACCCATTGCCAAAAACCTGGATTTGTCGCCTCCCTGAAAGTTTACTCATGACATGGGGCTTTTGTGCTATGACTGGGCATTGGAGGCAAACCTGGGCAATTGTCACCCTAGCTCTTCCTATTAAGCTTACATTTATGAGCATTTCCTTCAATTCATCTATTCAATACTTTGGTTGAGAAATTGGGGCTGGATTATTTGTTTGTAGCCTCAAAGATTTTTTTGGTCTCACTTGAATCCAGTTAAGTGCTCTTTTTACTTTTCTGTTAGAATTGTAATCTTCCACACTGCTGTTTCCCTGGAGTGTATTCTACTTGTTCTAATTCATTTTTCCCTTTCCGACTGTGGAACTCACTACATGGATTATTCTTTTTCTTTGTCAGCTCATGAGGATTCAGGTCTAGTTGTTGAAGTAGCCTAGGGACTGGCAGTCTTGCTAATTGTAGAAGGTAAAATATCCTCTCTTCCTGTGGGCCAGAACAAACAAGGTGACTCCATTCCCCTCCTGAGACACACAGAAGCAGCTAAGGGCTCTCCAGTCTTCTGGTCTGTCCCAAGCCGCAGGACTCCAGGACAGGGAGGTCTCTGTCCATCCATTCAACTCCTTCCTGGCCAGTTTAAAGGCAACAGAACATGTATATTCATGGGAACAAATATCTAAGGAAGGAAGTCCGGAGGACTTGGGAGCCACAGATCTCTGTGAACCAAGCTTTCCTCAAACTTAGTTTCTTCCTTGCCTTCCCTGCAGGTTGCACTTGTTTTCGCAGACACACCCAGCCTGAAGGAGAGAATCACCAGTTCTTTTCCCACACGCAGTTACCTAGAGCCCCAACCTTTCTAACCTTCTGTCTTCCAGAGCCCAGCAGCCATTTGTTTCAAGAAAAAGTGGGCAGCGGAGGGGAAAGAAGCTACATTCAGTTTTCTATTTTCCTAGAATGCTTTTAAAAACTTAAAAAATATATTTAGTATTCTTGATAATCTCAAAAAGAACAAGCAAGAAATAAGATTTAGAGGTGGGCATAACACTTCTTTTCTAGGTTAAAAAATTATTTTTTAAAAAAAGTTGATGTTTATTTATTTTAAATACATTCATATATTCTTTTTGAAAGTTTGTGCCCTATGATAACTATGTGAGAGCACAAATTAAAATTTTGACAAAATAGCAGATAAATTATCATAGGCCAACAATTAAGGTAGCAGTAAACAAAACCATATACATTTTAAAGTCAGTCTTAAGTACTTTAAACTTGATTTTGATCATGATTTATTGTGCTGTATAAATTCAGAAGAATTGATGAATGCTGCTAAATTATTAATTTGCCCAAAGTGTGAGAGGCTACCACCCAGAACCATGTGTTATAAATATTAAAGCCATCCCATCTTTAGGACTTATGTGGGCAATGAATTATAAGGACCACTGTAAATCAATTCTGGGTTAATCATAACTCTTTGCGCCTGTGATTCACAATCATATTATCCCCCACTGACCATTAGTTAAAATTGGAAAGAAGTTTGCAGCTTAGTAGGCAAGGCTAGAATTTATTTCCCTCACATTATTCTCAGGCCTTTTCATTTTTATTTGATAAGGAAAAATAATAGATTTTCATTCTTCAACCTTTATTTTAATTTCCAAAAGCTCTGCTTTGTTTCATTCCTAAGAATCAGAAATGCTTAGAGAGCAATGGCTACAAATCAACAGGCCTCGAGGGTCCAGAGTCATATAAACCAAATATTCATTTTTTCCAATGATCTTGAGATGTAAGCAACCTTTTTCTTAAAAGCCCAATCTTTTTTACCTTAATAGCATGATCATATGGAACTGAGGAAATTGCGTGCTTTCTGTGGCACTTGCCGTAAACTACATAGCGTTATGTTTCTTTACGTAACGGTTGTTTCTCAAACTCCATAGGCTATACCTTACAGGCAAAGGCTATTCTATGTCACATGCTTTTGCATTCCTATGGAGAATCTCCCAGAAATTTATATTTAATGTAGTGCAAAGAGCATAGGAAGATAGCCTTGATCTCACATTCTGAATCTACTGCAAATCATTGGTATGAGTTACAATTACCTCACCTGTGAATTAGATATCGTATCAGCTGTCTTACAGTGTTGTAAAGAACAAATAAATGTGTATGTAAATGGCATTTTTAGCAGTCGAAAAATGTTTGGTAAATGTTATCTATTATCATAAGAAATAAATGGAGGACAGAGGGAAGATATTCTTTCTTTAGCAAAGGAAATTCCTATCTAACCCTTTTGGTTTAAATGTCACTTTTCCATAATTGTTCTCACTGAATGTTTTTTAATAAGAAAGGATCATCATTTCTATCTCTCTGAAGCTATAGATTTTGGAGTGAGCTTTTAAGAAATTTACTAAATTAAAGATTCATGTGAGAAAGAATATTGTCCTCCCGATTCAAATCAAGATTGGTGAGATAACAGGTAACGATAAGTCTGTTTGTGGCATGGACTTCTGTAGTTAGTACAGGAGGCTGCTACCTAATGAATTAAAAAGCAAAGTGCTTTCAGCATCAGCTCATGATGGAGATGTCAGAGCAGGAGCATACAGGACATGAGTAATCTATAAACAAATAGAAATGTGTCATAATCCCTAACGTGTTGAGGAACACAGGTGCGGGTTTTGAAAATGCACTTTCCCATCCTTCACTTTACTTGGCAAGAAATGCAAATATTTGAGAAAATAACATTGAATATTTACAGTTCTTCACCTGACAAATGGAAAATTTCAAAAACTTTTAGGTTAGAGGAATGTGCATAAATGGGAAATGGTCTCCAAAGCATATCTATGTTTTTAATTGGTTAGGTCCTATTGATAAGGAATTTAAATATTTGAGGCTTTCTTATACAGCTATTTCAGTTACCAGAATATTTGAGACTTGTCCTGATTCCTTCCAATAAAAATTAATTTCCCTTTTCTTTTACGACTTCCAACAAAATCTGTTCATATGATCCTTACCATAATGTGATTCGTGTTACAACAATTTAGTACTTGACTTATCTCCACTACTGAGTTGTAAGCAGCTTGACGATGGGGGCCCGAGTCTTACCTTTATATTCCTTATAGACTTAACCTTCAGGATTTTAGAGTTAATGTGTAATGATTGTTAGTAAAATTGAATTTAAAGAACAACTGTTATAGAAATAATATAGAAATGGGAACAAAACCTAGCTCCTAGTGTTATCTGGGAAGTGAGAAATTTATCATGGGGAGGCTATTGGTATCTCAGGCACTATTACGAGGACATAGGTGCTGAGCCTCAATAGTTACCAATGTCAGTCAATAACCATAGCATCCTAGCATCTCTGCTTTGGGGTCTGGAGATTGAAAACACTAGAGGTAGATATCACTTTGGATTATTTTTCTTCCTCATAATGAGACCTGGAATATGCTCACATGAAGCTCCCAGATTCACTTTTGCTTTCTTCTGTTTAACCTAGTATGAAGGACTCTGCTGGTATGGAATCCATTAGTAAATAAATCAATGGCATGTGATTCAGTTGCCTATCTAAACATGGCCTCAAGAACAGGGCTAGTTAAAAAATTTTAAGAAAACTCCATTACCTAGTCAGATGGATTGAAAATTTTTAGGCCAGACCTTCAATTATTATTCTGTTGAAAAGTGACTTTAGACTTTGTTGATGAGTATTTTATAGAGTTTTAATTTGATGGTTAAAAACCATTCAAAAGGCAGTGATTATATGTTTTAATTGATGAAAAAGGTCAGGGCCATTTTTAAAAGCTAAAATAGTTTGGGTTACTATGCAACATTTCACTGTCATTGCTACAGGCTATAATCACACTGTTTTAATGATTCTCTTTTTAAAAATCCATTCATAATGCTTTGGAACATTAGTATTGCAAGAGACAGCATATATACTGGCAAGGATAATGTTACTATACATTTAAGTAGAGCTCTACAGTTCACAAAGCATTGACAACAATGCTAGAAAACTTTTCTAACAGCAAAGCAATATGTCCCCTACTGGGGAGGTCCCTTGAGGTTTGTAAAGAAGCTGCCAGGGGATCCAGGAGTTCAGACTAACAGTTTAAAACAGAAGATAATCACAAAAATCAAAGTAGGTTGTTAGAAGAAGCTTCAAGGTCACTGCTACTCCCAATCACTGTAAATTTAGACCTAGGGAGCTAAAAGCAGATCTGCAAGTTGGTTGCAAAGGATCAGAGAAAAGAGGGAAACTATGGGATAACTCTGTGGGTGAGAAATCAATGTAGAGGAAACCTAACCAAGTGTTTTTCCTTCTCTCACACCAACACTCCAAGCATCTC